>NC_082645.1:1410481-11410481 GCF_028023285.1 Balaenoptera ricei | reverse complement strand
AGTTAATTAAAATGTTAGCATTCTAATTATCACTGGTTAATGATATAAAACCAATCTACAAATTAGGTAACCTCTTGTGAGAACTGGGAGGTAGAAGTGAGATTTCCTTGCATGCTTCCGATGAAGAATCTCACAATAACAATGTATGGTCAAGGAAGACAGACTATGAGGGGGAAACGTGAGAAAATCAGTATGATTGGCTTTCTGCTGGGTGCTAGGCACACATGTGGGTTTGAGCTAGAATTCCCTCACGTACACTCTAGGTTTACTAGCCAGATGAGTATGAACCACTTTACTGGAGGATCATGATTCTGTCACATGTTCCTTCCTCAGTTTCCTCCTTCTGTAAAACTAAGGAATTGGCCCAATGATTTAAAGCGTTTTCTCAGCTCTTAATAGTATTTTATAAGTGTGGCCTTAGACACATTCTGAAAAAATTTAGTGGGACCCACCATAATGGATGTATTTGACAGAAAAAAAAAAATAGCTCAGTGGAGGCCATGGGAGTGTGAATCTGTCTTCATGAGTGTACAGAGGGGCTTATGATTCAGACAAGCCCAGATGGGACAGAGGGAAAAGGGCCAGCCTGAGGTTTGCAGGATGTGACCTATAGTCTCAGCAACTCCACTAGTGACCTCAGGAAATTGATCTGACTGTCATTGGCCTCAAATGCTTCACCTGTGAATGAGTCTTATAATATTTAGCCTCTTCACCTATTTTGCAAGGCTTCCTGAATGAATATTGTCCTCGTAAGCACTTTAAAAAATACCAGCAGTTAATTAAGTGCTAAAAACACAGGAGTTGCTTAACATAAACTAGTCATCAATAAAAGATGTTATTTGCTCTAATCAATCTCAACATTTGCTCGAGTGAGATGACTAGTAGTCTTTTGCTGTTGAAATCCTAAAATGGTACAGTGATCTTGGAAAGCAGTCTCAAGATGTGTATTTGAAGGCTTGAAAACAACACTAAACTTTGACCCAGCAATCCCAGTTTTGAGGAATCCGCTCTAAGGAAATAACACTAGAACGCTATCCATAGCAGAATTGTATTTACTCCAAAAGAATATACAAGGCAGATAAATGCTTAACCAAAGCAGATTGATTAAGTAAATTGAGGCAAGATGGATTAGAATACGATAGTCATTAAAAATATTTGCAAAGATATTAGAAATACCTCTTTGTATTGTTAAAAAGAAAATCAAGATACATCATATACAACAGTGTATGTGAACAGCTCTGTAAAATATGTCAACAACTCTGTAAAATATATGAACATAAACTCTGGAAGTATTTCTCTTTTGGTTTGGAGTTTTCTAGTTTATTGAGTTTTCCAAATTATCTATCATTATGTATTATCTTACAACTGGGAAAATATTTTTTAAAATAAATCTGAAATGGTCAGTGTCACTAGTTACAAATAAAGGCTGAATGGTTGAATGGTGCTATTATTAAGAAAATCGTAGCTCACATAATTTTACCTATTCCATTTATAAACATCACATGTGCTTACTATATTTAAGGCACTGGTGAATGCAGATTGATTTTGTGTGTGTGTGTGTGTGTATAGTGTTAGGAAGTATTCTAATTTCATTCTTTTAACTCTTCATTGCGGTGCGTGGGCTTCTCAATGCGGTGGCTTGTCTGTTGCGGAGCACGGGCTCTAGGCGCGGGGACTTAACTAGTTGTGGCTCATGGGCTCTAGAGCGCAGGCTCAGTAGTTGTGGCGCACTGTCTTAGTTGCTCCACGGCATGTGGGATCTTCCCGGACCAGGGCCCGAACCCGTGTCCCCTGCATCGGCAGGCGGATTCTTAACCACTGCACCACCAGGGAAGTCCCCAGATTGATTTTTGTTTGTTTGTTTTGTTTTGGGCTTTTTTTAAAGAAAGGTCACCAGTGAGAGATTAAATTTCAGAAGGCAAGATTGAGTATATAATATGTAAGACATACAATGGTAGTTTTAATCAATGTTTTTCTGGACGTGTGAACAAACTGGAAAAGGGAGACTGTGAACTGCGTCTTCCAAACAATAACATTGCCTGTTAAAAAAAAAATCTGAAAGTATCACAGTGTGAATAAAGAAGTCAGAAAAGGAGACAAAATTGTTGCATTAAAAAAAAAAAATACAAGTACTATTTCTACCATTTCCTTAAATTAAGTCTTTTGATAATGTGGTCACCAAGTTGTAGTGTTAGGGGTGGTGTCCTTGTCATTTTTGCACTTGCAGGTGGTTTCCTTCATTTCACCCACACTTATCCCTGCTAGATTTATATTAAGGAGAAAATGAAAAAAGCTAGCAAAAAATGCCTACAATTTGACATTCTAAGTATATCTAGAAGATGTGTTAAATTGCAATGATTTCTTAAGGACACCAAGGTGCCTGGGACTCAGACATTTTAATTCAGACAAATCTTACCTGCAGTGTGCAAAATCTAAACCATTCACAGGGCTCAAGCTGGTTTAATTGCTTGGAGTTTATAGAGTAACTCCTTCACGGGTAAGAATGTGAGAGAATGAGATGTAATGGTTTGGAATCAAGGCAGTCCATATTCAAAAGGCTAGCTTTGCCCATTAATACTATCTGTCTTGGAAAAAGTTGTTAACCTTCCTAAGTATGAGATGCTAATGAGTTGAATGGGGTGATTATCACATTTCTGCAATAATTACATGAGATAACACAAGAAACCATGTCTGGCATAGAATGGGTACTCAACCCATATAAATGTTCTTCTTATGATATACATGAAGATACTTAAAAATTAAATAGGATCAGAATTGTGCTTTCATGATCTTAATCTGGTAGGAAAATGGAAACTGCATTACAACAGGAGAGATTAGTTGCTCGGAGAGAAATTAAGAGGCATTTTTAATGATTCACACATGAGCTAATAAATTCCAGAAGTGAACTAATATTTACAGAGCACATTTGGGAAGGTACTACAAGAAAGATGTAAGCTCGGGGAGGAATTGGTCAGTGTCAAACAGAAATAAAAGAGAACAGCGTGATTTCAGATATTCAGCCTTACTATGTTGGAAGAGAAGATATACTTGAAATCCTAAAGACTAGGAAATAAAATTGAGAAATCTTTGAGAGACAGATTAATTTAAATACAGCTTCTTGACAAATATCAGCTAGGTATGGCATTCACACCTGTTGCTAAAACTTCCCAAGTGAAAAAGACCCTGTAGGGCAAAAATGAGGTTAAGAGTATGACACATAGAAAAATCTTTCCGTTGAACTAACTGACACAGGCAAGGCTCATTAAAGCTATAGTTTTTCAATAAACTATCTTTAGTTTCAAGATAGCCACTTCAAATGGAAAAAGGAAGTGAGAGATAAGAAAGCACATATAGACATTGATTTACTTGGTATTAAATGGCCAAGAAACCTACTAATTTTTTGAGAAAATTGTATTGCTAAAACACTGGGAGCTTGAGTTAAATTATAAATTACTTAAAGCTCAAAACAACTCCTAGGCCTTTCCACTTTCTCCCAGAGCTGTATAACTTGGTACTCATACTCCGAGTTAGGATGTGTCCAAGAAGGATAATGGAACAGCATGAACACTCCAGAGGGTGGAAACCGCAGCCTTGGGTTTTTGGACATAGAATCAGGTTTAGTCAAAAATTCTTTTCTGACCCAAAGCAGGGGGCCTTCGCAATGTTCGTCCAACGAGAGTTCAAGTTTCTTTGGATCTATGATTGCTGGTTATACCTGTCTTTCTATTTCTGAATGAGATCAGGGTGCTTATTTTGCTTACCTTGTCTCTGTCCGGTATTACGTTTTGAGTATTGGAGGTAGTAGACTACCTCCAATTTTCTTTCATGGCACTTATCATACTTGTAATTGTTTGATAATTGGTATTTTTTTTGAAAAGTATGCATTTTAACTCTTGACTATAAGGGCGATGTAAGTGAGAACTCAACTTTTTTTCATCAAAACGTGGTGTAGATGATTTGTCTTTTGGGTTCCAAGGTCTCTAGTCTAAGACAAGTTATGTTTGGAACCAGTGAAAAATCTATGGAACATCAACCTGAGATTCCAGACTTTGAGCTTAAATGTCCTAGATGGATATAACTGAGTGGTTTCACTTGCTGAGGAGTAGAGTGTGTTATTTGTGCAGAAAAAAATAGAATAATGTTCAGTGACCAGAAGAGTGGACTGTAGCAAAGGCAGTGGTGTTCATCCAGAATTCCATATGCTACCTCACATTCCCCAGCCCTCCTGGGAAATACAGTTAGGCAGGGCCAAGTGATTTGTTCTAACCACTAGAACTGTGGGAGGGAGTAACACCTTTCCCTTCTGGACTAAAGCATGCCAAAGCCTACATAAAATATTTCAGCTCTCTTTCTCTCTCCTCCATAGACTGGGAGGCTGTAGTTTTAGATGGGGTAGCTACAAGACAGTGGACCATCCATTAACCTGAACTCCTTTCCCCCTTACAACTTGAAACAGACACATAACAAAGCAAGAAATAAACTTTTGGGATTTTTTTTAAATTTAATTTATTGCATAAGCATAGCCTACCCTGAGTATAATGATATTATCTGGTACAAGGGTTAAGAAACAGAGTGTGTTATTTTCAGGAACTCTTTCTTTTGCTGCTACTTCCTGGAAGGGAACACACTCAAATCTTCATTAAGTGAAGCAACTCAGAATACATCAAGCCAGGGGTGAATCAAGGTCAAAGTCTGGGATCCCAAGGTGATGTGTAGTTGTCTCTACACTGGTTCTAGATATAAATTATCTTTCTTCAGACACCAAAGATGCAAAATGACAAGTCATATGCTTCACACCTGCTCAGACTACAAGAGTGGAACTCAAAGTAGCAAACCTGGAAGGAATGATCTAAAAACTTTTACCAGGACTTTTATGTATTTGTATATCCTTTTCTGGGAAGCTGAAGGATTTGAGGATAGGTTTCTCCCCAGTTTAAAACCAATACCTCCACTTGTCTGGTTCATTTCACTTTCTCAAGAATTCTGAGATACAGAGTAACCTCTTTTTTCCCTCTCTTCTTCCTCAGCTTTTAAGTTTACAACCTTGTATATGCATTGCCTTGACCTCAATTTTCCATCAAACTATCACACTCTTTCTCCTCTCCTTCACAGAAGAACATGAAAAAATTCACCAGATTTATTATGTAGATTTCTGTCTTTCTCAGCCACATACCACCTATGTCAAGCCATCAGAATGGCTCTAGGTATGCTCACCGATGACTCCATGGTGTGGACCAATGAACACTGCTGTTCCTCAGCACACTTAACCTCGCACAAGCATTTCACACTCTACCATTCTCCTGTTTTGAAGCACACTTACCTCTTGGGTTCTCGGATTATCCACTGTCTCCTGCTTTTCTGATAGCTCCTTTAGAGCGTTTGCTTTCTTCTGTTGAGTCTTTAAAGTTTGGAGTTCCTGAAGGTTCTCTTTTAGATTGTTTTTTCACTGTATACTCTTTCCCCAGGTGAATTCTTATACTCCCGTGATTTCAATGCTGAAAATGATATGCTAATAAGCCAAGACCCCTCCTCTGAGCTCCAGATCCACATATTCAGCTTCTGTCCCACCGTCTCCACTTAGATGTCTGAGAGAGAACTCAAACTCAGCACGTCACAACTATCTCACTTCCATGTTGCCCACTGCTGCAAACAACAATACCGTTTACTGAGTTATGCCATCCAGAATCCCCTCTACCTCCTCTTTCTCACACATATCCCATCGATTCTAATCCCTATATATTTCCCAAAACTGTCGACTTTTTCCCATATCCTCTTACAGCCCTTAGCCTGACCCACCATAATATCTTATGTGTTCTACTTAAGTGGCCTTCTAAATAGACTCATTTGCACCTACTTGTCCCCTCCCCAGACACTTCTCTATGTTGCAGCCAGAGTGAACTTTCAAAAACAATTCTTAACTTTTAATCACTCTAGTAAAAACTTTTCAATGATTTTCCATTGCTGTCATAAAATATTCAAGTCTTTAATATAGTCTCTCAGCCATCAATGAGCTGGCCTTGCTTCTCTCTCTCTGTTAATTTTTTGCTCTATCCTCAATTCCTTTTACGCACCATGCGTTTGCTTGCTGTCTACCCTCATATGGCCTTCTTATATATTCTTCTCTTTTGAATAGAATGCCTTTTCTACTTACTGTAATGTTTTACTGCAACTTATCTCTCACAATTCCAATTTATGTATCCTTTTACCAACCTCCTTGCCTACATTAGACTACCTCCAATTTTTTTTCATGGCACTTGTCATACCTGTAATTGTTTGATAATTAGTATTTTTTTTTTGAAAAGTATGCATTTTAACTCTTGACTATAAGGGCCATGTAAGTGAAAACTCAACTTGTTTTTTTCATCAATATATTTTTGGTCCCTCAGATGACATTTGCCACAAAGTTGGCTCTCAATATATAGTTATTGATTTATCGAGGGACAAACTGGGTCACTCACATCAAAATCAATAGGGAACACATTTAAATGGACACAAGGAGAACAAAATTCACAGTTGTACCCCTAGTGACTATGTCTGTCAATCCTTTTATTTTGGTGGAATCTGGGGTGGACAAGGAGAAGAAGTTGTCTTGCTTTTCTCCTGGGGCTTCTCATCTATCCTTGAAGGGGGCTGGTGAGGGAAGATCAGGAAAGACCCTGCCAGCCTAGATGGATGCTGAGGGAAGAGCAAGCCTGAAGCAGGTGGCTCAGGACAAGACTCAGCCAGGTCTAACTCTCAGGGGTGAAAAAGATCCTCAAGGCTTCCTTTATTATTCAGCATGTTGTAAGAAAGTTGGTCATGATTTGGACCAAAGTGATAGACAGGAATTAGGCGCGGATTTGTAAAGATTGTCCCGTTAATAAGTAAGAAGCTCATTGGGGAACAAAAATAACAATTATCTTTTTCCATCCCCCCACTTTAAGTCTGAATGTGTCTCTAGATCTGAAGTAGGTCTCTTGTAGACAGCACATATACCAGTCTTGTTTTTATATCCATTCAGCCAGATTGTCTTTTGGTTGGAGCATTTAATCCATTGACATTTAAGGTAATTATTGATATGTATACTCTTATCACCATTTTGTTAATTGCTTTGGATTTGTTTTTGTATGTTTTTTTTCCCCTTTCTTCTTTTGTTCTCTTCCCTTGTGATTTGATGACTATCTTCATTGTTATGTTTGGATTCCTTTTTTGTGGTATATATACACAATGGAATATTACTCAGCCATAAAAAAGAATGAAATAATGCCATTTGCTGCAACATGGATGGACCTATAGATTATCATACTAAGTGAAGTCAGTCAGACAGAGAAAGATAAATATCATATGATATCAATTATATGTGAAATAAAAAAAAAATGATACAAATGAACTTATTTACAAAACAGAAATAGACTCACAGATGTAGAAAACAAACTTATGGTTACCAAAGGGGAAAGTGGGGAGGGATAAATTAGGAGTTTGGGAGTAACATACATACACTACTATATATAAAATAGATAACCAACAAGGACATACTGTATAGTGTAGGTAGCTATGTTCAATACCTTGTAATAACCTATAATGGAAAAGAATCTAAAAAAGAATATATTTTTATATGTGTGTGTATGTTTGTGTGTGTGTCTGTATATCACTTTGCTTTACAACTGAAACTAACACAACATTTTAAATCAACTATATTTCAATAACAATTTTAAAAAATAACACATCACTAACGTTACATGATAACTGGATGCCAGGAAAATTTTCCAAGCTTGTCTTATGTGTGGTCTCACTTCTTCTACACAGAAATCCTATTAACTAATATTTTTAATACTTTATAAATGAGGCAACTAAAATTAATCTACTGGCCTAGGACTCAGATTTTAAAGGTGGTAGGGCCATGGTTCCAGTTCAGGAAACCTGCATGTAGAACCTTAGCACTGAGGCATTGTGCATTTCCTTATACAACAACAACAAAAAATGGTGTTTGCTTCCTACCCAGGTTTTAGGTGAACTTAATAATAAGGTAAGCACTGCTGAAAATATTTTCTTTTAAATTTTGTCTCTTCTAGCGACACTAGCCTCCAATTCTTTTCTAATCTGCAAACAGGAAAATCCTCAGGCATTTGGCTTTTTTTTTTAATATATATATTTATTTCATTTATTTATTTAACATCTTTATTGGAGTATAATTGATTTACAATGGTGTTAGTTTCTGCTTTATAACAAAGTGAATCAGCTATACATATATATATATCCCCATACCTCCTCCCTTTTGCATCTCCCTCCCACCCTCCCTATCCCACCCCTCTAGGTGGTCACAAAACACTGAGCTGATCTCCCTGTGCTATGTGGCTGCTTCCCACTAGCTATCTATTTTACATTTGGTAGTGTTTATATGTCCATGCCGCTCTCTCACTTCGTCCCAGCTTACAATTCCCCCTCCCCATGTCCTCAAGTCCATTCTCCATGTCTGCATCCTGCCCCTAGGTTCTTCACAACCATCTTTTTTTTTGATTCCATAAATATGTTAGCATACGGTATTTGTTTTTCTCTTTCTGATTTACTTCACTCTGTATGACAAACTCTAGGTCCATCTACCTCACTACAAATAACTCAATTTCGTTTCTTTTTATGGCTGAGTAATATTCCACTGTATATATGTGCCACACCTTCTTCATCCATTCATCTGTTGATGGACACTTAGGTTGCTTCCATGTCCTGGCTATTGTAAATAGAGATGCAATGAATATTGTGGTACATGACTCTTTTCCAATTATGGTTTTCTCAGGGTATATGCCCAGAAGTGGGATTGCTGGGTCGTATGGTAGTTCTATTTTTAGCTTTTAAAGGAACCTCCATAATGTTCTCCATAGAGGCTGTATCAATTTACATTCCCACCAACAGTGCAAGAGGGCTTCCTTTTCTCTACACCCTCTCCAGCATTTATTGTTTGTAGATTTTTTGATGATGGCCATTCTGACCGCTGTGAGGTGATACCTCATTGTAGTTTTGATTTGCATTTCTCTAATAATTAGTGATGTCCAGCATTCTTTCATGTGTTTGTTGGCAATCTGTATATCTTCTTTGGAGAAATGTCTATTTAGGTTTTCTGCCCATTTTTGGATTGGGTTGTTTGGTTTTTTGATATTGAGCTGCATGAGCTGCTTGTAAATTTTGGAGATTAATCCTTTGTCAGTTGCTTTGTTTGCAAATATTTTCTCCCATTCTAAGGGTTGTCTTTTCATCTTCTTTATGGTTTCCTTTGCTGTGCAAAAGCTTTTAAGTTTCATTAGGTCACATTTGTTTATTTTTGTTTTTATTTCCATTTTTCTAGGAGGTGGGTCAAAAAGGATCTTGCTGTGATTTATGTCATAGAGTGTTCTGCCTATGTTTTCCTCTAAGAGTTTGATAGTGTCTGGCCTTACATTTAGGTCTTTAATCCATTTTGAGTTTATTTTTGTGTATGGTGTTAGGGAGTGTTCTAATTTCAGTCTTTTACATGTAGCTGTCCAGTATTCCCAGCACCAATTATTGAAGAGGCTGTCTTTTCTCCATTGTATATTCTTGCCTCCTTTATCAAAGATAAGGTGACCATATGTGAGTGGGTTTATCTCTGGGCATTCTATCGTGTTCCATTCATCTATATTTCTGTTTTTGTGCCAGTACCATACTGTCTTGATTACTGTAGCTTTGCAGTACAGTCTGAAGTGAGGGAGCCTGATTCCTCCAGCTCTGTTTTTCTTTCTCAAGATTGCTTTGGCTATTCAGGTTCTTTTGTTTTTCCATACAAACTGTGAAATTTTTTGTTCTAGTTCTGTGAAAAAATGCCATTGGTCATTTGATAGGGATTGCATTGAATCTGTAGATTGCTTTGGGTAGTAGAGTCATTTTCACAATGTTGAGTCTTCCAGTCCAAGAATATGGTATATCTCTCCATCTGTTTGTATCATCTTTAATTTCTTTCATCAGTGTTTTATAGTTTCTGCATACAGGTGTTTTGTCTCCTTAGGTAGGTTTATTCCTAGCTAGGTATTTTATTCTTTTTTTTGCAGTGGTAAATGGGAGTGTTTCCTTAATTCCTCTTTCAAATTTTTCATCATTAGTATAGGAATGCAAGAGATTTCTGTGCATTAATTTTGTATCCTGCTAGTTTAGCAGATTCATTGATTAGCTCTAGTAGTTTTCTGGTAGCATCTTTAGGATTCTCTATGTATAGTATCATGCCATCTGCAGACAGTGACAGATTTACTTCTTTTC
Organism: Balaenoptera ricei; assembly: GCF_028023285.1. Taxonomy (NCBI): domain Eukaryota; kingdom Metazoa; phylum Chordata; class Mammalia; order Artiodactyla; family Balaenopteridae; genus Balaenoptera; species Balaenoptera ricei. The sequence goes on along the minus strand of NC_082645.1, from coordinate 11,400,242 downwards.
TGATTTGGTTTCCTTTTATTTCTTTTTCTTCTCTGATTGTTGTGGCTAAAACTATGTTAAATAATAGTGGTGAATGTGGACAACCTTGTCTTGTTCCTGATCTTAGAGAATACGGTTTCAGTTTTTCACCATTGAGAACGATGTTGGCTGTGGGTTTGTCATATATGGCCTCTATTGTGTTGAGGTAAGTTCCCTCTATGCCTACTTTCTGGAGGGTTTTTATCATAAACGGGTGTTGAATTTTGTCGAAAGCTTTTTCTGCATCTATTGAGATGATCATATGATTTTTGTCCTTCAATTTGTTAATATGGTTTATCACATTGATTGATTTGTGTATATTGAAGAATCCTAGCATTCCTGAGATAAACCCCACTTAATCATGATGTTATTTATTTATTTTTGGGTTGGGTCTTTGTTGCTGCACGTGGGCTTTCTCTAGTTGTGGCGAGCAGGTGCTACTCTTTGTTGCGGTGCACAGGTTTCTCATTGCGGTGCCTTCTCTTGTTGCGGAGCATGGGCTCTAGGTGCATGGGCTTCAGTAGTTGTGGTGCACAGGCTTAGTTGCTCCACGGCATGTGGGGTTTTCCTGGACCAGGGCTTGAACCCATGTCCCCTGCACTGGCAGGCAGATTTTTAACCAGTGCAGCACAAGGGAAGTCCAGCCATTTGGTTTTAATGTTGAAATCAAGCGTGTCCATTCAGCGTTATAGAAAAAAAGCGTACTGTATTATTTTCAAATGCAGTTACCTGTGGTTTTGACACTTACAGTCATATTTCCTTTCTAAACCTGTCAAAGATGCACATATTTCATAAGGTTTTAATTTATTAGGTTTTCACTGGGGGAAATCAGGCTTCATTGTTGGTAAAAGCTAAGGTGTAGGAACACTCCTAACTGGGAGAAAATTATAATTTGGTTGGTAACATCAGAAAAGGCTGAATGAATTTTTGATTAAATTTTCAAAATTCCTTTTCATGTGGATGAGGCAGAGAGATTTTTAGCCTAGTAGGTAAATCTTTTATACATGTCAAAATGTTAAAAAATAAAGCCCCATTAATACATTTTCTTCCATGATGGTATGATGTGATTTAGTGTGTCAGAAACAACCCATTGGTTCCATATATCTCCACACTAGATGGCACATATTGTTCAAAATGTTAATGGGGAATCATTTTTTCAAGTGTAGGTGATATCTTTAGTTAAAATGCAGATGCTCAGCCTGAGGAAATATATTTATGCCCGAACTAATTATTAACACATTAATTGGTTCTCAGATACTTTCTAGGCAGACAGAGTTGAGAATAGTTTTATAGGGGACAGAAAAGGAGAGAGAGATGGGAGAATGGGGTACTGGGCTTTGAGTAGACTTTGTGGGCATTCTACATACAGCAGAGACCAGCATTGGGCCAGATCATATCTTGAGAACGGAGGACAGCAACAGAGACAAAGCAGGGACATATAAAGGGGAGTTTGGGCAAGATAGACAATAAGATTGTTTTGCTTCTGAATTTTTCTAGGGCTGACCATGACCTGGGTAAGCTCTCTGACTGTTTTATTTTAGTACCTTCAGAGGAGTTTTGGGAAAATCCTGAGCCCTTGATTTTGTTTCTATCTATAACCCAAGGGTAATTGTGCCTTAGAATCATCGTCAGAGGTAGGAAAGATGTCAGAGCTGGGCGAGACCACAGTGCCCATCTGCCTAGCATGAACTTGTCTGGCCTCAAGCAGCACCTGGGGTGACCACCTCCTCTTTGAAGATTCAGATTTTGTTTATCTGAGATGGGTCCTGGAAATCTGTAAGTTTGACAAATATCTCATGTAATTCTCATAATTAGGCAAGTTTGGAAAACCCCAGTTATTTAACAGATAATAAAACTGAGCCCTAGAAAGAGGAAGGAACTTGTCCCAAAAAACCTAGTGATGAGAGCCTTGCTGAGTTAAAAATCTAAAAGTCTTGTATACAGATGTAGAAAATAAACTTATGGGTACCAGGGGGTAAGTGGGGGAGAGATAAATTGAGAGACTGGGGTTGACATATACACTTTACTATATATAAAATGACTAATAAGGACCTACTGTATAGCACAGGGAACTCTACTCAGTACTCTGTAATGCCCAATATGGGAAAAGAATCTAAAAAAGAGTGGATATATGTATATGTAAAACTGATTTACTTTGATGTTCACCTGAAACTAACACAACATTATAAGTCAGCTATATACTCCAATAATATTTTTAAAAAAATCTAAAAGTCCTAATTCAAATGCAATGTTTTATTTACAGTCCTCCTCAGCTGCCCTTTGATTTATCTCATAACAAAACTGGCCTGATGCTTTTTCTCTCTCTCCTTCTCTGTGATTTCTAATGTAACCTCCAACCCCAGATAAATCAGATGAGAAGGGTGGGGAGTAAAGATTAGATTGCTCTGATATTAACCTTTATAATTAAATCAGTTGCTTATGCCTCTAATGAAGGGAGTGTTTAAATGGAAAACAGAACTAATGACATATTAAATGCCCTCATTTATGAGGGACTCGGAAGATAAGAAGGGCCAGGAAGCCAGAATTCTTCCATTTGAATGGAGGCGTCGTCCAGAGGTTAGGACTCTGTAGGGTCCTATGTTAGAAACAAGAGTTCAAGTCCATAGTTGTCTCTGCGGTGGGTGGCTCAGCTCAGCAGGAGAGTGCATGAGACCATCCCCAGAGAGTACCTATTAGCAGGATGGAGCAGACCCAGGCAGGCAGGCTGCCTTGTTATTAATGGCAAACGAACCGTAGATGATACTGACAGGTAACCTCTCTCCATTCGGCTCAGGTGCTCCACTCCACATCATTCCCCCTTATGGCATGGTTTTTGGAATTATGCTGCAGCTGGGTCTGAAGTCTGCTTTCCTCATTCTAGAAATGGCTGGTGGCCAAAGTGCTTTTGTATTGAGAACTAATTGTGGGTGAGGCAAGGTGATGTGGTCAGCTCCTGGAGCTAGAGCAAAGGAAAATGTCTAGAGAACCTATTTTTAACTGCCTTGGCGCCTAAATTGGCTGCTCAGAGGGGGAACTTGCTAAGAGTGGTCAATAAGCGGATCCCTAATGGAGCACACCTGAAACCAGATCGTGCTGGCTAGGATGCACCTTATTATAGAGAGGGTAAATTTCTCAGCATCCTACAGTTGCAACTCCCTGTTTACTGAAAACTATATGGTGCAGTAGAACAAATAAATCACTTCAGGGGGACACTCTTGAACCAGAGGGACCCCTTTTATTTTTTTTTATTTTTTATTTTTTATTTTTTTTTAGACATCTTTATTGAAGTATAATTGCTTCACAATGGTGTGTTAGTTTCTGCTTTATAACAAAGTGAATCAGCTACAGATATACACACGTTCCCATATCTCCTCCCTCCCGCATCTCCCTCCCTCCCACCCTCCCCATTCCACCCCCCCAGGCGGTCACAAAGCACCGTGCTGATCTCCCTGTGCTATGCGGCTGCTTCCCACTAGCTATCTATTTTACATTTGGTAGTGTATATATGTCCATGACACTCTCTCATCCTGCAGAGGGACCCCTTTTAGATACATGATTTATTACTTAAGCTACCCAAGTCTTAGAGTTCTCACCAACTGAAGATAATATTTTCTCTTCTTCCTTTTTAATAGGACTTATTTATTTATTTATTTATTTTGGTCCAGTGAACCTTATTCTTTTTACTTGTTTTTTTTAATTTTTATTTTATATTGGAGCATAGTTGATTAACAATGTTGTGCTAGTCTCAGGTGCACAGCAAAGTGATTCAGTTTTACGTATACATGTATCTATTCTTTTTTGAATTCTTTTGCCATTTAGGTTGTCACATGATATTGAGCAGAGTTCCCTGTGCTATATAGTCCTTGTTGGTTATCTGTTTTAAATAGAGCAGTTTGTACGTGTCAATCCAAAACTCATTTAAATTAAAATATCATTGTCTGGCGGATACAATCGTTAGATTGTATGCTCCTTGAACTCCTACACCTGCCCTCAAGAGCCTTCCTGTTTATTTTTGCAACCCCAGGATTCACTGTGAAATGTGGTACAAAGAAGAAACTTAATATATGTTTGAGTGAAGGGATGCATCAAGAATTAAAAACGGGACTCAAAATGCCACTTAAAACGGATAAATATGAATTCCTCATAAATCCTTAATAGCCAACCTATTCTCACCTCCATCATGTAACTTTCCTAACATCATCTCATGATGATTATCTTGGCCTCAAAATTTCATGAGCAGTTAATGTCTCTCACATTTATCCAACCTTGAGTACATTTTTTACTTATGTATTTACTCACATGTCTTGAACACAATCTATATGCCAAATCCTGTGTGATTAATAAGTGGAACTTCAGGTGAATAAAATGTACCCATCTTCACAAAAGTAAGAATCTATGCATATTTACACTAAAATAAAAATAGTAATAATTTAGATACAATGTCTTGTTTTCATAGTAGACGGCATAGAATCCTAGGGAAGCACTCGAATAGAAACACTTAGCCCACCTGGGGGACTTGGGATGATTTCTAGAGATTAATCCAATATTGCCATAGTACCCCACAGATAGGATTTTCAAACACATGTCTATGTGAATGTGTGAGTGTGTGCGTGCGTGTGTGTGTGTGCATGCATGTCTTATGTATTGGAGTTTGGGGAATAGATTTCTTTATATTTTCATGTGAACTCAGTAAATTCTGGGAGAGAGAGAGATTACGCATCTCCAGCTGATTTCTTTGGGTGTCTTGTCTATTTGTAATGTGTTCTTAAGCCCATCCAAAGATTGACGCAGAAGGTAGATGATTCTTTCAGTAATTTTGAAAAATGCTTTCAGTAATTTCCAACGGCAGTGATAGCCAAATCCTATAGAAGCTAGGAAACATGTTTGCTAGTAGACTACTGATTTAATTAATATAACTGGTGATGATAAAGAACATGTCTGCACTACCCCATGACTATCCTCCGAGAATAATGGTTGTAGTAGTCAACGCTGAGGAGATGTAGACCCCAAATGGGGCTACACAGCTGCTATGCCTGGAGCTGCCTCTTTTGGTTGTGTTATGGGAATGGATGCAGCTTGACAGACTCATTATTAGATTTAACTGCATCCCCATCATTCATTTCTAGCAACTGCCCATAGTACAGGCCTAAAATAATTTTTGATTGACTTGTATTTGATTTTGAGGTAGAATAGGATATTATGAGCTCTAAGCTCAAGCTCAGGCCAAACTGAACATCATCAGCAGATTTCTTAATAAAAAAGCAAGGCCCTGCAGTATCTCTATGTGTCAGCCTTACACTCGGCAGCTGTCATTCAACCTTTGAGACATGGTCCTCCTGCAAGTTGATGTTGGAGTTTCTTGGAATGTAGTCTTCCTCTTTTGGGCAATAGATATATCCCTGTGCTGAGGCCACACATACTGTTTAAGTGCACTCAGAGCTTAAATCAGGTCAGATTGAAAGGTATTATAGAAAAATAGTACAATTTTGTACTATTGTAGTGACAGAGATGATAGACAAAGCCTCTCTGAACCTTGAACACAAAAGATACCCAATATGTGTGAAACATACTAAATTTCCTGTACATATATTTAGGCAGACATTTTACTTGGCAAAATAAATGGTTTCCAAATTCCAAATAATAAGACAGTATTCCTGTTTCTTTCCCCAATCCACATGCTTTCTCTAAAACCTACCTGTGATCCCGTGTTTCTTAGGAAGCTGGGGAGTGATCTGCCTAATACTTTTGACATAAAAATCGCATGTGGAAAGTTACGGTAGTCAAATGTATGAAGCACACACAGGGAATGAATGTTGGTATCTGTTATTGGCAAGAATTTGGGCAAAATACTGGATAGATTGCTGACATATCATGGGCGTCCTTGAGCACCGAGCAGAAGGGATTTACATTGTACCATTTATTGAGTTCCCGCTGTGACTGCAGCATCACGTAAGACATGCAACCTTTCTGCGTTATACCCCTAAACACTCATACAAGATATACATCACGCATCCCTTTTTCTATTATAAATGATGAAACTCAGAGACTATAAACAGCTTTCCTTCAGTCACAGAGTTGAAACATGAAAGAAGTGGAACTTGAGTTGAGATCTAAGTGAGTCAAGTTTAACAAAATATCCATTTTAGGTCTTTGAGAAGGAGGTAGAGCTATGGATGGGAAGAGCAGTGATGTTAGGGATACTTGTTTTTACTACTCTCTTACTTCTGCCTGTCTTTTGCACTTCCTCTTCTCTCCAAGATAGTCCCTTGCCTTCCCCCACCATGTTGTTCTGCTGCCAAAGGATCTTACCTTCAGCTGGATGCCACTGTTGATAAGCACATTTGGCAAAAACTAATACTGTCTTAAAAGGCCTTCCATCCCAAAGAGGCTGGCATTTGAATGGAGTGTGGCAAAAATGCCTCAAAGATGTATCAATATTATAAAATAAAGTCTCAAAAGTGTACTCTCAATCAATACGATAGATGGAGTAAGATAGAGTTTCAGAGGGGGGCAAGACAGACGTATTTTTGCCCCAGTGATGTGAACTTAAATCACATTTAGTTGGATACTTTTTTGTGACTGGCACCTAACTTAGACTCTGTTAAAAGATATTCCATCCAGTCAACAAATGGTAATTGGTACTACTCTGTGCCAGGGATGACCATGGCAGGTGGGATACAGAGAAGGAAAGTCTAGTCTGTGTCTCAAGGACCCCAGCCTCGAGTGGGAAAGACCAAACAAGCAAGGCAATTGGAGAACAGGGCCACTGCATCCAATGATAACCTACCACAGTGGGGGTTCTAGAGCAGGTGGTGATATCAGGGACTGCTTTCTGTTTTACCCGAAAGAGCAAGGTGGGAGCTAAGCGGAAACATTCATGGGAAAGAGCCAGATATAAAAGTAAAGGATTTAAGAAGCAAAAAGCTATTGCCTCAAGTGTATGTGTTTGGGGGGAGGTGCCCTATGAATGCTTAAAAATTGGGTAAAGTCATTCTTCTGATACTGAAACCAATATTGCCAGTTTCTTTATGGTGATGCTGTCATCTTTGTTTAGATGATGGCCATGACAAGGTGAATCTGTCCAGGGTTCTCTAAAGCTGTCGTGGCCAATATGGTAGCCTCTGCCCACATGTGGCTACTGCACACTTGAAATGTGGCTGATATGACGGAGAAACTAAATTTTTAATTGAGTTAAAATGTTCTGTAAGTGTAAAATATAGATCGAATTTTGAAAACTTAGTTTGAAAAAGCCGATGTAAAATATCTCATTATTTTTTTTGTCTATTGATTCTATGTTGAAGGTTATATTGGGCTAAATGAAATATGACATTTTAAAAAGGAGGAGAAGGGCATCCCATGAAGTGGAAATAGCATATGCAAAGGAAATGAAGCATGAGCAAGCTTGGTACATGCAGCTATTGCCTTAGTCAGGTGGGGCTGCCATCACAAGATACTATCGACTGGCTGGCTTAGACAACAGAAATGTAGAGTATGGCGGAAGTGAACAAACTATGAGAAAATGGTCAAAGATGAGGATGGAGGCACAAAGAGGAACTAGGTCAAGTGCGGGGGGGTGGGGGGTGCTGTTTGTGTCAGTTTAAGGAAATTGAAATGTATAGTGCCTGAAGGCTATGGCACTACGGGAGGGTATGCCAGTTTTTGAAAAAAAATAATCAAAAAGAAACATTTTGATTTATATATATATATATATGTATGTATGTATATAAACACTTTTCTCAAACATAAGAAACGCAGGTTTCAGTGATAGTGATCCATTGGGTAGTAATTAGGGTCTCTCTCTGAGAACACCTAACTTGTCACTGCCAGGGAACTAATGGCCAAATGAATATATTTGGGTTGGCCAAAAAGTTCTTTCGGGTTTTTCTGTAACATCTTATGGAAAAACATGAATGAATTTTTTGGCCAACCCAATAGATCCTTTTCTTCTTTCAAAGTAAGGATAGTGCTGTACACTTATGTCTGTCCTCCAATCAGTTGATCTCTACTCATTAGCAGAAAACACAACCAAGGAGCTAAGGTTACTGATGAGAGATGCTTTTAAAAACAGGGAATGGAAATTACTTTGCAGTGAGCATAAATGTCCACCAGGTGGCAAACAGCAGTGAATTCTGGTCCAACTGGGCCTGCTCCCTATTCACTGCATTGTCTCTTCAGGGAAAAGGGTCTGGAGACGCACAATTCCATAGCTGGGGGGTTATTATGTTGTCATTTGACTTTTGACTCATTTTACTTCAGAAGAAGACACTTGAAGGAGAAGGGAACAGGAGACCTTTGTTTCTGCGAGTGTGAAGGAGACAACTTTACTTGGAGCTGATTTTTAATTGAGATTTGAAAAGAATGCTTTATCCCATGGTAAAGGAGATTGGAAAAGGGAAAGGTGAATTTTCAATGAGAACCCAGAACAACGATTTCTACTAGAAGACATTTAGGATCCATAGCCTTCTAGTCTAAACAGCTGCTTACTTCCTCAAAGTTTCCTAAAGGGAAACTAAACTAAAATAAAGATATTCAGAAATTGTCAAGTCCATGAGTAGCTTGCACTTGTCTTCAAAAGATGTGGGTTCATAACCACTAATATTAATAATTCTCACCGATAACCACTAATTATTAGTCAGATCCTGTGCTAAATGATTTGTGATAATTCATTACTTTTCACAACAACCCCGTAGGCAGGCAATCTTTTAACAAAGTTAGGTAACAGGTCCAAGTCACAGGACTAGTCAATGATGGAGTCAGAATATGAATCCCGATTTGGCAATCTCCAAGTCTGAGTTGCTACCCACCACACAGAATGCATTTATGGATAATCTCGAAATGTCTCTTTTCTCTAAGAAAAATGATCAAGAATTTGAAAGAGTACTTGCAAAGTGGTAACACTGTGGTTTTATAAATTAAAACTAGAAAGAACTTATTTTAAATGATTTTATGGGTTTCCTACTGATACTGTAACAAATTACCACAAACAGTGGCTTAAAAAAACACAAACGTATTATTGTACAACTTTGACATTCAGAGGTCTGAAATGGATCTTACTGGCCTAAAAATGAGGTGTCAGCAAGGCTGTGCTCCTTCTGGAACCTCCAGGGAAATTCCATTTCCTTGCTTTTTTCCAGCATTTAGAGGCCCCCTGCATTCCTTTCTTCTTGCCCCTTCTTTCATCCTCAAGTTCAACACCATAGCATCTTCAAATCTCTGACTTTCACTTATATGGAAGGACCCTTGTCACTCCATTGGGCCCATGTGGGTAATTCAGGAAAATCTCAAGATCTTTAATGTAATCACATCTGCAGTATCTTTTCTGCCACGTAGTTAGCAGAATATTCACAGGTACTAGGATTGGGATGAGGACCTATTTGACAGGCCATTATTCAGGTACCGTAAGAGCTGACATGTATTGAGTTCTTACTCTGTTTCATGAACTCTTTTAAGCCCTTTACATGGATTTAATTTTCTCTTTCTTACAGCACAGTGAAATAGTTACTACTACTAGCCCTGTTTTCAAAATGAAGAAGTTAAGAAGCTCAGGGATTTTATGTAATTGTTCAGGCTCATAAGCTAGTAAGTAGTGTATTCTGTTTTCTGCAGGGCCCGCATTCTTATTTTATACATAAACAAGTTCTTTGCAGTGAGAATTACAGGTGCTTTCACAAGTGCATTCAGTGTACCAATATTTTTATGATGAATATTGCCATTTCCAATTTACCTTAGGCCTTTGGGCTGTCTTACAACCAGCTAAAGCTGCATTATAGCACTGGAGGACCTGCTCCTTCGGCAAAACTCCAGTAGGGTGTTATCTTTATACTGTGCTCTAAAAAGACTCAAAATTTCATACGAGACAATATGTCTAGTAGCTAAAAATAAATTTGTCAATAATATATATTTTTGTCTCTTTGTCTACAGTAACTTACTTTTGTATTTTTTAAACTTTTCATTATACATTTTAAAATTTATATACAACAAAATTGATTATCATTTTGGCTATGTAGTTCCAGTCTCATCCTTCTCCCAACTCTTCCTCTTCAACTGATGGATTGTTCAAAAATGTGTTGTTTCATTTCCCAAATATTTGGAGATTTTCCATATTTCTTTCTGCTAATAATTTCTAGCTTAATTTTATTATAATCAGGCAATATACTTGAAATATGATAGTAAGGTTTGTTTTATAAACCAGGATACAGTCTCACTTTGTGAAGATTCCATGTACACTTAAAAATAATTTGTGACTTGCTATTGTCATAAGGAGTGTTCTATGCATGACATGTCATTTAGATTCCATTTGGTTGATAGTGTTTCTTAGTTCTTATGTATCCTTTCTAATATTTTATCTATGTATTCTATCTATTGGTGAGAGAAGAATATCGATGTCTCCAACTATACTTGTAAATCTGTCCTTTTTCCCTGTTAGCTTTATCAGTTTTTGTTCATACATTTTGAGGCTGTTTTATTTGGTGTGTAGCCATTTAAGATTGGTATATACTCTTGGTGAATTGGCACTTTTGTTATTATATAATATATTGCTTTATCCCTAATTGTCCTTGTTCTGAAGTATACTTTGTTTAATACTAATCTGGCCACTCCATTTCAAGATCTGTGAGAATCTGAGACTTTATTCTCCTTGTAAACTAGTAGTTAGTTTACCACAGTTCCATGGAAGACACAAAAATATTGGGTCGGAGACAAAAGACAAATTATGTCTCTCAGAAATAGCAGTATCCAGACTATTAGCAGTTTTCCATCAGGTTCCCTAGCCCCCATTTCCACAGGGAAATATGAAGGGGACCATAAGGACTAGGTTGTATGACAGGGAGGAAGTCTTAGTTTAGGGCACTCACATCTTTTAAAGTGGACTGTAATATGCCTGCATTTTGGTGCAGAATAAGATACTGTGTCTATCTTCCACGACAATTCACTATAGAAAAATTACTGAAAAGATAGCTTGGAACAAATGTCAGTTAGTGCCCAGTTTGTGAGAGTTGCAGGAATGCAGGATACCCAGGGAGAATTGTCTCTCATCACTTCAATTTTCCTTCAATTAGTGTTTTCATGGTATATCATTTTCCATCCTTTCACTTTTATTATTATATGTATTTGAGCTTCTTGGAGACACTGTATGGTTTCATCCTTCTTTTTTAATCCATTCTGACATTTTATTTGATGTTTAGACCATTTATATTTAATACAATAGTTGGTATATTTAGATTTAAGTCTATAATGTCAGTATTTATTTTTTTCTCTGTTTCCTCTGTGCTTTGTTCCTCTCATTTGCATTATGTCTTATTTTGTAATATTTTAATATTATTTAGTATTCCTTTTTAATTTAACCATTATGTTTTTCCCTTTCTCTCTTTGTATAATGTTTTAGTTGTTGCTCTTGAGAGTAAAATATACATACTTAACGTTTCACAATCTACTTAGAATTAATATTTATCACTTCAAGGGAAATGTAAAAACTTTACAGCACAGAGGTTTTTGTATCCTCCTCACTTTATGTTGTGGTTGTCATTTGTACTATGTCTACATATACTAAAAATTTCATCAGTCCATATTATAATTTCTGCTTTCAACTGCCATACACATTTTAAAGAACTTAAGAGGAGAATCCTAGTCTGTTTGTACTTAACCAGTTATTTAACATTTAACCATTATTTAACATTTCTGTTGCTCTGGAGTTTCCAAGTTTCCCTCTGGTATAATTTCCCTTTTATGTGAAAGACTTCTCTTAGCATTTCTTTTAGAGCAGGTCTGCTGCTCACAAATGTTTTATGTTTTTCTTTTTCTTTCATCTACAAATTTCTTTATTACACCTTTATTCCTTAAGGATATTTTTCATGGATATAGTTTCTGAGTTCACAGCTTTTTACTTTCACTACTTTAAAATATTGTTTTACTGTTTTCTGCCATCCCTGGCTTTTTAAAAAAGACATTGACAGTCATTTGAATTATTGTTCCTCTGTAATTTATGCTTTTATTTTTCTCTGGCTGCTTTCAATATGTTATTTATCTTTTTAAAAACTTTTCAGCCATTTTATTACAATATATCAGAGCACGGAAAATTTTGAATTATCCTGTTTGGGATTCACTGAAATTGTTGCATCTTTTAATATAAATAGTTTGCCAGTTTTTCCAACCATTATTCTTTTTTTAAATTTATTTTGTCCTGCATCATTCTTTCTGATGACATGAAATTTTGGTTTTATCTCACAAGTTCCTTAGTCTCTGTTAATTTTTTTCATTTTTTCCCCTTTGTTTTTCATGTTAGATAATGTCTATTGATGTTTTTTTCAAATTTATAAATTATTTACTCTGTTATCTCCACCTGCTATTGAGCCCATCCAGTGATTTTTTTAGTTTTACTATGTTCTTTATGTTATTATGCTTTTTATCAGTAAATTTTCCATTTTGTCTCTTTTTGTATTTTTCTGTCTTTTCTTCTGAGACTTTCTATCTTTTCAATTGTTTCAAAAGTATTCAGCCTTACCTTGAATCATGTTAAAAATACCTACTTCAAAACCTTTATCTGATAATTCCAATATCTGTGTCATATCAGAGTTGACATCAATTGATTTCTTTCCCCTAGCAAGATGTCAAGATTTCCTGATCCATCATATGCTGAGACGTTATGGACTATATCTGTGCATTTTGAATACTATGTTATGAGTATCAGAGATCTATTGACAATGTTGATCTTTATGTTTTATCAGGCAATTTCCCATGCCATGTTCAGCATCCAAGTTCCTATACACTGAGGGCTGATTCCAATGCCAAATCAGTTTTCAGAGTCTTTGCAATTCTCTTCAGTTCTTCTCCTGTGCACGAGTCAGTGGCCTGTCTGAGACCTAAGTGGTGGTTGGTGCTTTAGTTCACTTCTCAAGGTATTTGTATGCTCTAGAGAAAGATGTATGCACAGATTTGCGATGATCTCAAAAGTTCATACAGAATTATATGGGATCATTGTCTTAAGATTTCACCTCATAATGATCTCCCTCAAAAGTTCTTGCACAAGGGCACCCTCCATCTGATTTTCTGACAACACAACAAGGATTTAATCTCCCTGTTCTGTCACGAACTTTCTCAGACTATGTCCTTCTCTAGGGCCAAGAGAGAAGTTAGGAGAAAAAGAAAAAAATGGTATTCTCCCAAACTTTTGAGAACACAGATGCTCTTGGAATTTTAGATATCTTTCCATTTGCTGCTGCTCTGTGCTACTGTGAGATTGCCTGGGAGCAAGGTTAAGAAAGAATAACAACCCACAAAATAGTGGGCTTTCTCTTATTATACCTACCCCTGTCTCCTATTATAAATGCTCCCTGTCCTATTACTTGTACCAGAAACACAGATTTTTTTTTTTTGATGTTGTTTCTGTCCACCTTTGGTGCACACTCTACGTACCATGCTGTCTTTGAATCTGGGCTAGAAAAAGCCAAAGAAAAGTAAGGAAACTTACTGCTAGTTCAGCAGTAGTTCAAATATCTCATTTTCTACCCCAATCTTTCTGCTTTTATTGGCTTTTCAGAATCCTCAGATAATTTCTTGAATCATTCTGTCCAGGTTTTTAGTTGTGTCTAGTCAGAGACACACTGGCATCTCACTTTGTACCAGAACTAAACCTTGTTAATTTACTATTAACTATTTTAAAATTGGAACTAAAATGAGCTTAAAATTCCTGCACAGAAAAGATAGAAATATTCATGCCATTATATGTATCCCTTTGTTTTTGTTTTTGGCCTTTTTTTTTTTTTTTTACCAGTTATGACTTTTCAAGATAACAAAAATGAGAGATCAATATTTGGTCTGACAATTTTGGCAAGCCTTGTCATTGTTGTGGTCCAGGAATGAGGATCCAGAATGTCAGTACCCAACTAACTCAGAGTATTAAAACTAGCTCATCATAGTCAAACCCTCTAAAGACTTAATTTTTCCATTAAGCCACAAGGGGCAGCAAGAAATAGCAAAACACCACTGGGCTTGCAGAAAAGAAGACACCAGTTTGGTTACTCATTAGACTATAAAGATACAGGTAAGTAATTTCACTTACGTGGGCCTTCATAATGGAATCTGTAAAATGGTCTATAATAAAATTTTGCCTACCTTTGCCCGTGATGCACTGAGAGAAGACAAATGGAAATGTCCAGAAAGAGAGGCAAAAGGCAAGTTAATGGCATATGGTACAAAAAAGAAACCACATTAAGCACAAAAGACTAGAAAATTATGAGATCAGAAAAAAAGATACTTTATATAGGTTCAGGGATAATTGTAGCTATCTTGAGAGGTTGTAAAAATTAGAAATAATGTATATACATGTTCAAAAATAATATTAATATTAACTCCAAGTGTGTATAAATCTTACTGTATTTCATAGTTCTCAGTCTTTTACACGTTACCTCATTCAATCAACACCTTCTGAAATAGGTACAGTTATTCCTCATATCTGACAGATGATAAAACTGATGATAGAACAAGTTCATATAGTTAGAAAGTGGCAGAGTTAAGATTCTAACCAAGCAGTTTGGGTCCAGATCCCATTCTATTAATCATTATGCTGCACTACCTACCTCAATAAATTATAGCTTGCATTATTATTATTATTATCATGTGATTTTTATTATCATATTATTCCTGTTCTTTCTAACCAACTTCTCCCTTTGGAATAATAATATTTACTCTTCCATTTTCTTTAATTTATAGCCAAGCCTGAGTAGCTGAACCACTCATTTCAGGACTCATATCTTTCTTAGTGCTCTTCAGTTGCCAATTATCTTTATGTAAGAATATTACTTAGCCATAAAAAGAACAAAATAATGCCATTTGCAGCAACATGGATGGATCTAGAGATTGTCATTCTGAGTGAAGTTAAGTCAGACAGAGAAAGTGAAATATCGTAGGTTATCACTTATATGTGGAATCTAAAAAAAATCATAAAAATGAACTTATTTACAAAACAGAAACAAACCTCACAGACTTAGAGAATGAACTTATGGTTACCAGGGGAACCATAAGGGGAGAGGGGGAGGGATAAATTGGGAGATTGGGATTGACATATACACACGACTATATATAAAAGAGATAACTAATAAGGACCTACTATATAGCACAGGGAACTCTACTCAGTACTCTGTAATAACCTATATGGGAAAAGAATCTAAAAAAGAGTGGATATAGGTGTATGTATAACTGATTCACTTTGCTGTTCAGCAGAAACTAACACAACATTGTAAATCAATCATACTCAAATAAATTTTTTTAAAAAGAAATGAATAGCTTTCTGCTTCCTTTTAGAGAGTCTAAGAATAAGAGAGTTGGCAGAAATCACATCTTTGAGAGGGAAACAAAGTTTAGTTTCCATAAAATGTAGCTGATGACACATTTTCTGGGGAACCACATGCTAAAGCCAATCATCAAATAATAATATATTTGCAAAGCCACTGTGCTATTGCAAGAGAGATGAAGCTATAATCGATAATGCCATATAACTCCAGGTAAGGAACAAAATAGTTCACCAAACACGTGCCAAAAATTTATAGTAGCACTAATCACAGTAGCCAAGAAAATAAAAGAGGGAGGACAGCTCAAAAGTCTGCTAACAGTAAACTGAATTACTACATTTTATATTTATGGAGTAGTCTATTAGAATGAAAATAAGTGGACTACAGTCACACTTTACAACACACATGAATCTCATGAAAATAATGCTGAATGAAAAGATATATCAAGTGGTTTTTTTTTTTTTAAGTTTAAAAAGAAGCAAAATCGATGGTTTTAGAGGACTGGAAAGAGTGGCTATTATTTCAGGGGGCATAGAGTCCCTAGGAGGCAGGATGGGGGTACTTCTGAGATGCTGTCGAAATTCTTGATTTGGGTGTGGATTACACGAGTGTGCACATGTGGACTTCACCTAGCTGGACACTTCGGAGTTGTGTATGTCACTGTGTATGCTCTACTTGGTACCAGTTGACATTTACAAAAATGAAGTGAAAGGAGCATAACGGACTCAAGGGAATGATGTTTGCCTCTCTGAACTTTAGCTCCCATATCTTTAAAATAAAGGGGCACAGTAATCTCTATGTCCCACTCTATTTTTGATATTCTGTGATTGTTGTGCTTCGTGTTAGGTTTTAAACCGTGATCCCTCAGTTAACGAAGGATCAAGGTTTACACGTGTATCAGAAGAAAATAGCTGAGCTCAAAGAGGCTCCATCCTTGCTTCTCCTCTCGTCTCAGCCCACACACCTCCTTTTCCTTCAACTCCACACGCAATCCATCAGATATCCTGGTGATTCTATCTTTCAAATATACTCAGATTCCCACCACTTTGTGCCATATCCGTTGCTACCTACTTGCTCTAAGCCACTATCAGCTCTCATCTGAAATGCTACAAAATCTTAATTGGAGTCAGTTTTCCTATCCTTGTTTTGCTTTAACACAGCAGTCAGGCTTTTAAAACAGAAGTTGCATAGTGTCACTCTTCTGTTCAAAATGTGGAAATGGGTTCCCGTGTCACTCAGAGTAAAAGCAAATTCCTTATCAATGGCCTCCCAGGTCTTGCAGTATCTGGTGTCCTGGAATATCTCTGAACACCTCTCCTGCTACTCTGCCTCTGGCTTATTCCACTTCAGCCATATTTACCTCTCTGCTGGTTCTAGGGTGGGTAGGCCAAGCTTGCTAATGCATCAGGGCTTTTGTAGCTATGCTTTCCTCTGTCTACAATGTTCTTCCCCCGGTGTCCACAAAACTAGCTCCTCAATTTCCAAGGCTTTGGTGAAACATCACCTTCTTAAAGATACTTTTCCCAACCAACCTTTATAAAAGTGCAAACTACCTCACCTCCAGCACTCCTTATCTTCTGATAGTTTTGCCATTTCTCTCCTTAGCACTTATGTCTTCTGCTATGTTGTATAATATACTCATTTATTTTGTTTATTCTCAGTCAGCCACTGTTCCTTTCACCTCAGAATGATTGATCCTTGGGGAAAAGCCTACTAAAGTAAAAAGTAAAAATAAGCCATCATCAAAATTATGAGAATTTTACTGTATCATTTATTTTCCTACAACTAGAAAACAGTCAGAATCTCAACCTATTTTGAAAAGAATGGATTTGAGCCAGATTTAACACAACAGAAACAGCCTAGAGTCCTAAAAAACTTTTCACTTGAACTTCCATTAAAGTTTTAAGAGCTTTTAAAGTTCCCTTAAAAGAAAAACTTTTTAAACAAATGACTATGACAATCCCTGAAAGATGACTTCAGTGATTGAACCGTTTAAAATGTAAATGAGAGAGAAAGAGACAGAGAGTGGAGAGAAAAAAGGAATATGTTGAAAGATTATAAAACTCTATTGTGAGTCAGGAGGATAAGGTAATCAACATTTATTTACCAAACTCTTCAATATTGTCTTTCCCCATCCCAACCTACACAGTATCCCACTTGAATCTTGAAGGTCGAGTAAGTAATCCCAATAAAGGGAAGTTGCATGACAGTCCTGAAAATGTGTCACAGGTCAAAACCATGTATCCTTTCAAAAGGGGTTTGGAAACATGTTTCCTGTGACCTAGTTTTGTAAAACAAAACAGGAAATAGAGATAGAACTCAAAAGCTATACTCTGAAATATTTATGTGTTCTTTATTAATGCAGTACTTTTTTTACATTTCAACATTCTCAAATTCTTCTATAAGAAGAAATATATCTTACTCATAGATTAAAAGAACAGGGTGCTTTAAAATAAGACAGAGTATAAAAATAGTGAGTTAAATTAAAGGTCAACACTTTATTATCAACTGGCTGCAAAGGAAATCTGGAGATGTGTATGGAGCTCATAATCCCTCAATCCTGACTCTTTGTTCCAGATACAAGCTTTTGCTTTGATGCCTCTCATCTTAGTGACTTTAAAAGAATCTAATTAGAACAATAATTCTTATTTATTTAGAAGACTAAACATATTTAAGGTACCCAGAAGTTAGGACATAGAGAAGTAACAGAGCTAAAATAATTTTAACCAAAAAAGAAGAAGCTTAAGGAGGACAGACCTCTCTTGTTTCTCCAGGGCCAAAATCCATGGGTGGAAATTTTAAGGAGACATACAGTGTGGAACAATTATATTCTTTCTAATAATCAGAGCTCTCTAAAGTTTTGGTCTGCTTCAAAACATACAGCACTTCTTGCCCCTGGATTCTTCAGTCTGAGAGAAGATGGTCTCTGTCCAGATGCCTAGGAACAATCAGTGCTGCATCCAGAGGGAGGTTATCCAAGCCTGCCTAACATCTTTGCCAGTCCTAAAAAGGAAGGCTTTGGGACTGTAGGTTAAATGGCGCTGATCTAAGAAATCTGTTTTAGTTCTTTGAATGATCTTAATAAAAGGTACATCAACTATATATGATTGATATTTGAACAAAAAAGTTTGAACTGCGTTGGTCCACTTATAAGGGTATTTTAAAAAAGTAAGTGTGCATTACAGACTACAGGATCCATGGCTGGTTGAATTTGAGGATGCAGAGCCGCAGATACAGAGGTCCAACTGTAAGTTTATATGTGGATTTTCCACTCTGCAGAGCATCAGCAAACCTAACCCCATGTTGTCCAAGGATCAATTGTAATTCTAAACAAGTATTTTGCTAGATCATGATGATGTTATATATTGTTAGTTTACTTTACATGTAGATATTATGTATGTATGAACACACGGACACACACGTATAAACAGATGTACACAGCATTTACACTGGCAAAATGGATGAAAGCCTTCAACCTTTGACCTTCAGATAAAAATAATTCCCAATAATATGAATACTTTCAGAAATCTGTATGTTTTACAATGAGTGGAAGGTGGTAACATAACACATTCTTTGCTAATTCCACTGTCTAATATTGAAAAGACTTTTTGTCTGTGGTATTATCTTTCTCTTTCCTTCCATCTATCCTTCTTTCCTCCCTCCCTCCGTCCATGCCTTCCTTCTTTCCTTCTTCCATTCCTTCCTTCCTTCCTTCCTTCCTTCCTTCCTTCCTTCCTTCCTTCCTTCTTTCTTTCTCGTGCTACTAAAATATGGTCCTTGAAGCCCCATGCTACTAGAATATAACATATCATTGTCAGGAGTGCAAACAGCCAATGATAAACTTTTGTCAAGTTGGCCACAAGGCTGAAAGATAGAGGTGAGTAAAAAGAAGTTAAAGTGGACATATTCTCCTTGTTCCGAAAAAGAAGAAAGTATTAAATTTCCCAGTTGCTTTTCTTTCTCCTTACTTTTAGCTTTATGTTGGTGAGGAAAACTCAGCCACCTTGGATACCTGGAGAACCCTCTGGGGACCCATTCTCTTAGACTGGAGAAGGTGGCTAAACCTCATGTCTCTTTTTGAGGCAGGTGATTGATTCAAGTTGTGCTTTTAAGGTTTATATTCATATAAATGTACTTTTAGGCATCGTTAGCAAACTACATCTTAAGATATAGTTAGTAAATAGTGAATGGAGTTGGGAACAAATGCACTTAGGTTCAAAATGTACATGCATCCCCTAAGATCCATGTTGCCCTGCCAATGGTTTTACTGTTCTGAGCCCCGGCGTCCTCAGCTATATGTGGACACAGGTGTTCGCTAGCTGAGATTTCAATCAGGTAGGGTGTAAGGGACTAGCTTAGTTCCAGGAAGGTAGCAGTGCACTATAAATACTAGCTGCTTATTATTAAGAAGCAACATAATTTGAATCTCATTTATACAAAAACATTCTACTTTAAGGTTTATTTGAACTGATAAAATATGAGCAGAGCAAACACATAAATATTCCGTGTGTATGACTAAAAGCATTCACCAATAATCAGCATATTTATGGAGATGCTTAAGTTGGCACTTTTATCTTCAACAGACTTTCCCTGCCATCAGCATTACACACATGAACACCAAAATGCATAAATGCTGTATGCTGTATGCTGTATCTCTCCCAAGCCCTGAAAACCCTATTTTGGTGTGTAACCGATCTCTCGTATGATGAGGCAAATAGGAACAAATAAATGTAACATTCAGAAAACCATCATTAATTTTAATTCTCTGGCAAGGCAGAAATCATTCTGGGTGTCCTAGTGCTTTGAGACCTAAATAAAATCAGGTGAACCGATTCCAAGCCTGAAGCAGTCTAAATTCTTCTCCAGAACTTCTTAGAATTCCAGCTGGCATCATTTCATGGTCTCCTGGGCTGCACGTTCCCTACTTCTTCCTAATTAAATCTCATTATGTCTTGTTCCCTTGTATGTGCTGTCTCTTCCTGCACGACCTCACACCAGGCAGAGAACTGCCCCTTTCTATAGTTCATAAAAGATTTTTAAAAAGCAAAAATGAATTCTCAATATGACATATGTGTTTTAGATTTTGTTTGAGGTAGGGTGGAGGGGAGAGAGGGCAGAGGTCACATCACAGCTGAGTAGAAGCTTCCAAATTAAATGTTAAACATTTTCTGGTTTAAAATGCCCTTTGGCCTGCCTTCCCTTTGGCCTTTTCCTGGGTACTTCTCACTTTTGAGAACCCTGGCTTCAACTTTCCGCCCTTCTCCCCAACCCACACCTGCTTTTTTCTCAGCCTTCCCCACTCTGGCCTTTCTCCCTCCCTCACTGAGCACAGACCAAGTCTGCCAATGTTGTGGAACAGAGCCCTTGAGCATTTTCTACTCTTTCTTGCTTCTTGCCAACATTCACACATTCACTCTCTTCCTCTCCAGCTTATCAAGGTATTTTCCCAAACAAAACCATTTCCTTTACAAGATAAATTATATTTCCTGCAGGTAAGAGAACTTCGTGAAATTCCCTCCCCACATATTCATACTCTCCTGTCTCTGGCAGAACCAAGGATCACTGACTTCCATGATAAGCTCTTGATTTAAAATATCAAACATAAAAAGGAAGCAGCAGTAAGTTGGGCTTTGGTGTCTGATCTGTGGCATTATGGGGCGAACAGAGCTGCAGGAGGGGCATCTTTCCCAATGGGATCAAGTGGACATCTCATAGAATCTCCCTTCCCCGTAACCTAAGAGGTGATATAAGACCCTCGTTGTAGAAACTTACAATGATGGTGGTGGCTATGTTGAAGGAATTAAGTCTCAGAATACCTTCAGTGTTCTCTACCGTCAAAACCAGAGCTTGCAGAACCTTGCCTCCCAAGCTCTCCTCTTCCCTAAATGATGTGTTACAGAGCTGCCTTTCTCAAAGACTCCGTCCCAAGATTCAAGGTTCTGGGCTCCCAGGTAGCTATACACTACTGCTTCCATAGGCAAATTCATAGTCAAGACTTTCCAAGACATGGGCTTCCAATTTCTTTTTATCCAAAGCCCCTCTTTTCCCTCTCAGTAAAGACTCTGGAAGAGTTAAGTAAATTGGAGAAGTGCAGGAGTCAGAGACATGAGTCCAGACTGTGAAGAAGAGAGCCAGAACTCTAGTTTGCTCATGGTATTGGGTTTTTATTACAGTTAATTACTGAGAGAAGAGCATGGTAGGTACTTTTTACTCTGTGGTCAAGCTGTCAATATTCAAATCCCAGCTCTGCTGCTTGTTTAGCTGTATCACCTTGCACAAGTCACTTAAATTCTTCTTGCCTTCCTTTTTCATTATAGTTGTCTCTAAACTATCACATAGTAAGTACTCAGGAAGTTTTACCTATTATTATTATTAGTTGAAGAATTTACATACCCATCTGCAAATATTTATTACATGTGTAATATGCAGAAGCACTATACTAAGTCTAGAAAGACAAAACATAATTTCTCTATTTTCATAGAGCTTTCATTCTAGTGGGGAAGTGAGACTTCACAATTATGGCACAATTACAATTCTCATCAACGTATTTATGAAAGAGGGAAGCAAAAAAGAAAAAAAAAGAGAGAGTGTAGTGTGAACATATACTAGAAGGACTTAACGTAGACCAAAAAGAAAGATCCACTGCCTCCAACGACAGGAATGTGAGACCTCAAAGATGAGCCACGTGGGGGCCAGGGGAGGATTAGGCAAAGGGTGGAGTGAAGAGTGCCTTAAGCAGAGAATTCACCCTTTCTTAATTAGCAACCATGTGACCGAGGTGGGATTCACCAGAGACACAGTCCTAGGAGTAAAATGGGAGAAGCTCTGCAATGTGCATGTGTCTCAATGCCCTGTCATAGTGTTTAGATTATAAGAATGTGGCAAATTAAAGGAAAAATTTGCAGAAGATTCTAAGAATGGAAAATATTGCCTTTTCTGTGAGATTTGAAACCCTTATCTTTGTTTTTATAGAGCTAAATTGATTTGAGATTCTTTTGTTCTTTCTGTCCTTTCTTCCTTTCTCCATTTCCCCTTCCTCCTCCTCTTCTCCTTCTCCTTCCCCTTCCTCTTCCCCTTCTCCTTCTCTCTCTCTCTAGCTTTCTTTGCTGTTAGTGATGGTAAAGTCCCTAACTGATATTGGTCACCACAAGTACAACTAAAACCAATGACTAGAAGCTACAGTGAGACCAATATGGCTCTATATCAGATGGAAGGAAGAAAAAGAGAGAGAAAGAGAGAGAGCTCTTTAACCTCCTGTACACCAAATTGCTTTTTCTAAACACACTTTCATGTTTTCATATGTTTAATCATGCTGTTTGAGCTGCTCAAAACAGTCTTTCTTTTCCTATTACATCTGATGAATTCCTATGCATCCCTCAAGACTCTGCTCTGGACCCTCTCTTCTGGAAGACTTCACTGAAACCCCAGCTTTCTGGGCTGAGCGGAGAGCCCCTCCACACACAGATCCTGGCTTAATCATCTTTATATTTCCATCACTCAGCTGAATGCCCGACTCACTGTTTCCCCTCTCTCTGAGTGCAGAAAATTCAATCAAATTGTCTCAAGGTAGAATGAACATTGTAGTAACACTGGAGGTATTCAAACATAGGTTAGACCAGTACTATATTTTTTTATTGCCAGTCTTACATGAGCTAGGATGAGAAAGTAAGAGAAGCGTTTAGAAATTTTTATACAAGTTAAAATTAACACATTATCCAGATTGCTTTATATTTTACAAGAATATCAACCCACAAAAATTGAAAATGTTGTTTTTAAAGCACGTATAGTTAGATCATTGGTTTGGGATAATGTGGTAGAATAAATTCAAACATTATTTGAGGAATCGTGTGAGATGACCTGGAGAGTCTCTGTTGTTTTCTTGTGAAGAGAAAAAAAAGGGGGGGAATAGAAAAGTCTATGCTTAATGTTTGAGATATAACGCAATATGTATGGTTTTCTTCATGTCCTCTTACCTATCCCATCTGTCACCCCATTCTTGCCAAATGCTGCTCATGCTGCCTTGTTCAGGGGAGGCCATACATTGTGACTTAAGCACCATCGTATAATCAGGGTCAATGTCTAACCCAGGAGAGGAAGCCACTGTGGGTGGCGCTTATACTTGAGTGATGGGGCAGTGGGGGACATATGGGTGGAGCCTGAGTCTTTGTCTTTTCTGTCTCCACAAGTGAGTGCCTCCTCTGTCAGTGTCGGATCCAGGTCCTAGAAGCAGCTCTTCCTTAGAAGTACGGACAAAGCACAGGAGCTATTTCTATTCGCTATTTTCTACCTGATGGCTTTGTCCCCATTCAGCTTGGCCCCACTCCTTACTAAAACGGAATTTTTGTTAAATCTTTCCCACTTGGCTTTTGGAGATTGGAGGTAAAATATCTTTATATTTCAGTGGTTGTAATTGTGAATGTGTGTGTGTGTGTTGTGTATGTGTGTATTTAATCCAAGATTGGTGCATTTCTAATAGAGGGGGGAAAATCTGTTCTGTGGACTTACCATGGCCTTAAACTTACTGCATAAACACACTATGCAGTTCTCCATTTATTACAACTCACACAGGCCTAATGAGCTATGGCATCACCACTGTGCGAGGATCACAGTTCTAATGACAGTGTTGAGTTTTATAAAAATGCTTTAAAACAGCAGTTGTGCAAAGCAGCTTCAAAGTTAACTGCCTAACTGAGCCTGCTTTCCCATTTCAAGGAGAATCCAGTCACCCTCACAGGCAGGCATCAGCAGTTCTAGGTAAAAGGTGAAACCTCTTTTTTTCATTTCTCTGTGAACTGCTTCCACTGAGAACTCCTGCAGGATGAATACCTTGTTCATCCCCTGAAGAAGACACAGACTTTTCATGCTTTTAGTAGAGCTTGTGTAGGCTCTCAATTTGAGCAAGCTAAGGTTGGAATCCTGTCTCCAACACTGAGTAGCTCTTAAGTTTTGCTTAATTAATTTTCTTAAGCCAGCATTTCCCAAACTTCAGATCAACAACCTGTTAGTTGTTGTAAACTCAACTTAATGTTCACAACACATATGAAATAGAATAGACAATGTCAGAGTTTGCCATATGTTTTAAGAATTAAACTTTTGTTTTATTTCTCTAAAATATGATATATTCTTGTGTGTTTCTTCTGACTTTCTCATTTTTTTCAAACAGTGCCCCAAGCCTCAGTTGCATTTCTGCAATTACAATTTCACTATTTGAAGTCTATATAAAATCATGCAACTAGAGATTATCACACTAAGTGAAGTAAGTCAGAAAGAGAAAGACAAATACCATATGATATCACTTATATGTGGAATCTAAAATATGACACAAATGAACTTACCTATGAAACAGAAACAGAATCATGGACATAGAGAGCAGACTTGTTGCCAAGGGGGAGGGGGATGGGAGAGGGAAAGAGTGGGAGGTTGGGGTTAGCAGATATAAGCTTTTATATATAGAATAGATGAACAACAAGGTCCTACTGTATAGCACAGAGAACTATATTCAATGCTTATGATAAACCATAATGGGAAAGAATATTAAAAAAGAACACATATATATGTATAACTGAATCACTTTGCTGTACAGCAGTAATTAATGCAACATTGTAAATCAACTATACTTCAATAAAAATAAAAATAAAATAAAATCTATACAAAATCAAATTTGACTATATCTTCTTCTCTCTGCTAGGACAGAGCTAATAGCTTTTCTAGTATTTGGCTCTTTCTTTAGGAAAATGCTTTAAAAGCCTGTGTATTGAACAGAAGGTGGAGATTCATTAGCATATGGTCTTGGGAGAGACGCAGAAACCAAGATGAGGCTCAATTTTTCCACTTCAAAAACAGGGTTTGAGAAGGGACAGAGGTAGGTTGAAGACAGAAAGCAAGACAGGGAGGATGGAAAGGGAGAAGAAGTCCAGTGGCATGGTGACAATCAGCTCCACATGCACAGCTGAACAGTAAGGAATTCCCAGGAGTAAGAACAGACAAAAGATTTCCAAACACTGAGGTTTAAATTTTAGTTTTAAGTATTGCTTGTTTGCTTATAAGTTCACAGTGTTAGAACACAAAATTAAAAAAAAAAATCCATAGCAAATAAGACAATATACCTTTCTGATTTGCCATAGTGTACTGATGCTTTATTTTTACCATATGTTTTCCACAGAAGTATAGAATACTTCTGAGTCTTACAGAGTGAAATGTTATGAACTGAATTGTGTATGCTCTAAAACTCATATGTTGAAGCCCTAATCCCCAGTGTGATTCCATTTGGAGATGGAGCTAAGAGATTGTGCTAAATGCTTTACATTTGTTCTCCCTTTTATTCATACAACCTCTTTATACAGAGGGCTCTATTCACCCTTCTGTATTACAGATTAAGTAACTGTGATCCAGAAAAGTTAGATAACTTATAAAGTGCACTCAAAAGTAAATAGCGGAACCAGGGCCCCATTCAAAATGTGTCTAACTCCAGGGAGGGCACTCTTCACCTTTAAAGAGCATTGCCTGCCTGGCCACAGAGGCATAGAGATCTGGAAGGCCAGAGCTGAGAGGTGATTTTAATCACCCTTAGCATATTAGAACTCAGAAAACAAACTATGAGTATTTGGATTCATAGTCAGAAGAAACATTTGGAATTTGAGAGTTGACTCAATGAATTAATTTATCAATTTCTCATTTATACTAATTTATTTGGGGGAAAAAAAACAACCCATGTCCCGGAGGCAGAGTCAAGATGGCAGTGTGGGAAGACACGGAGTTAGCATCTCCCCACAACTAGGGTGTCTGTCGGCAGCTGGTGGGGACTCTGACGCCCAAGGAGATGGGGGAACCCCAAAGTGAACCACCCCAGGTGGATTGCAGGATCTTGGCTAACAAGCCCGGGGTCAGGCTGAAGCTCCTGCAGTGGGAACACCGAGCCCAAACCACTGAACTAAGAGAGAAAATCAGACCCCAGGGAATATTCATTGGAGTATGGTCTCATGGAGTTTCTCATCTCAGCACCAAGACCCAGTTCTACCCAATAGCCTACAAACTCCAGTGTTGGAAGCCTCAGGCCAAACAACCAGTAAGACAGGAAAACAATCCCATTCATTAAAAAAAAAAAAAAAAAGACAGCAAAAATATACATCACAAACGAAGGAGAAAGGTAAAAGCCTACAGGACCAAATAAATGAAGAGGAAATAAGCAATCTGCCTGAAAAAGAATTCAGAGTAATGATAGTAAAGATGATCCAGAGTCTTGGAAATAGAATGGAGGCATGGTTTGAGAAAATACAAGAAATGTTTAACAAAGATCTAGAAGAACTAAAGAACAAACAGAGATGAACAACACAATAACTGAAATGAAAAATACACTAAAAGGAATTAATAACAGAATAACTGAGGCAGAAGAACAAATAAGTGAGCTGGAAGGCAAAATGGTGGAAATAACTATCAAGGAGCAGAATAAAGAAAAAAAAATGAAAAGAATTGAAGACAATCTCAGAGATCTCTGGGACAACATTAAATGCACCAACATTTGAATTATAGGGGACCCAGAAGAAGAAGAGAAAAAGAAAGGGACTGAGAAAATATTTGAAGAGATTATAGTTGAAAACTTTCTTAACATGGAAAAGGAAATAGTCACCCAAGTCCAGGAAACACAGAGAGTCCCATACAGGATAAACCCAAGGAGAAAACATGCTGATATATGTAGTAATCACATTGACAAAAATTAAATTCAAAGAAAAATTATTAAAAGCAGCAAGGGAAAAACAAAAAATAACAAAGGAATCCCCGTAAGGTTATAAGCTGATTTTTCAGTGGAAACTCTGCAGGTCAAAAGGGAGTGGCTGGATATACTTACAGTGATGAAAGAGAAAAACCTACAACCAAGATTACTCTACCAAGCAAGGATCTCATTCAGATTCGATGGAAAAGTCAAAAGCTTTTCAGACAAGGAAAAGCTAAGAGAATTCAGCATCACCAAACGAGCTTTACCACATATGCTAAAGAAAGTTCTCTAATCAGGAAACACAAGAGAAGAAAAAGATCCACAAAAACAAACCCAAAACAATTAAGAAAATGGTAACAGGAACATACATATTGATAATAACCTTGAATACAAATGGATTAAATGTCCCAACCAAAAGACACAGACTGGCTGAATGGATACAAAAACAAGATGCATATATATGCTGTCTACAAGAGACTCACTTCAGACCTATGGACACATACAGACTGAAAGTGAGGGATGGAAAAAGATATTCCAGGCAAATGGAAATCAAAAGAAAGCTAGAGTAGTAATACTAGTATCAGATAAAATAGACTTTAAAATAAAGAGTGTTAAAAGAGACAAGGAGGGACAATACATAATGATCAAAGGATCAATCCAAGATGAAGATATAACAATTATAAATGTTTATGTACCCAACAGAGGAGCACCTCAATACATAAGGCATATGCTAACAACCATGAAAGGAGAAATCAACAGTAACACAATAATAGTAGGGGACTTTAACACCCCACTTACACCAATGGACAGATCATCCAAAATGAAAATAAATAAGGAAACACAAGCTTTAAATGACACAATAGGTCAGATAGATCTAATTGATATTTATAGAACATTCCACCCAAAAGTGGTAGAATACACTTTCTTCTCAAGTGCACATGGAACATTCTCCAGGATAGATCACATCTTGGGTCACAAATCAAGCCTTGGAAAATTTAAGAAAATTGAAATCATATCAAGCATCTTTTCTGACCACAATGCTATGAGATTGGAAATCTATTACAGGAAAAAAACTGTAAAAAAAACACAAATACATGGCAGGTAAACAGTGCACTATTAAATAACCAAGTGATCACTGAAGAAATCAAAAAAGAAATTAAAAAATACATAGAAACAAATGACAATGAAAACACGATGACCCAAAACCTATGGGGTGCAGCAAAAGCAGTTCTAAGAGGGAAGTTTATAGCAATACAATCATACCTCAAGGAACAAGAAAAATCTGAAAAAAAGAATCTAACCCTGCACTTAAAACAACTAGAGAAAGAAGAACAAAGAAAACCCGAAGTCAGTAGAAGGAAAGAAATCGTAAAGATCAGAGCAGAAGTAAATGAAATAGAAATGAAGAAAACAATAGCAAAGATCAATAAAATTAAAAGTTGGTTCTTTGAGAAGATAAACACAATTGATAAAGCCTTAGCCAGACTCATCAAGAAAAAAAGGGAGAGGACCCAAATCAATAAAATTAGAAATGAAAAGGAAAAATCACAACTGACACTGCAGAAATACAAAGGATTATAAGAGACTACTGCAAACAACTATATGCCAATAAAATGGGCAACCACGAAGAAAGGCACAAATTCTTGGAAAGGTACAATTCTCCAAGACTGAACCAGGAAGAATTCGAAAATATAAACAGACCTATCACAAGTAATGAAATTGAAACCATAATTAAAAATCTTCCAACAAGCAAAAGTCCAGGATCAGATGGCTTCACAGGCGAATTCTATCAAACATTTAGAGAAGAGCTAACACCGATCCTTCTCAAACTCTTCCAAAATATAGCAGAGGGAGGACACTCCCAAATTCATTCTACGAGGCCACCATCACCTTGATACCAAAACCAGAAAAAGATATCACACAAAAAAATTATAGACCAATATCGCTGATGAACATAGATGCAAAAATCCTGAACAAAATACTAGCAAACAGAATCTAACAGCACATTAAAAGGATCATACACCATGATCAAGTGGGGTTTATTCCAGGAATGCAAGGATTCTTCAATATATGCAAATCAATCAATGTGATACACCATATTAACAAATTAAGGAATAAAAACCATATGATCCTCTCAATAGATGAAGAAAAAGCTTTTGACAAAATCGAACCGTTTATGATAAAAACTCTCCAGAAAACGGGCATAAAGGGAACATACCTCAACATAATAAAGGTCATATATGACAAACCCACAGCAAGCATCATACTCAATGGTGAAAAACTGAAACCATTTTCACTAATATCAGGAACAAGACAAGGATGTACACTCTCACCACTCTTATTCAACATAGTTATGGAAGTCCTAGCTACAGCAATCAGAGCAGAAAAAGAAATAAAAGGAATAAATAGTAGAAAAGAAGAAGTAAAGCTGTCACTGTCTGCCGATGACATGATACTATATATAGAAAATACTCAAGATGCCACCAGAAAACTACTAGAACTAACCAATGAATTTGGTAAGGTATCAGGATTCAAAATTAATGCACAGAAATATTCTTGCATTCTTCTACAACAACAACAAACAATCAGAAAGATAAATTAAGGAAACACTCCCATTTACCATTGCAACAAAAATAATAAAATACCTAGGAATAAACCTGCCTAAAAGACGAAAGACAAGCACTCAGAAAACTATAAAACACTGATGAAAGAAATCAAAGATGACATAAACAGATGGAGAAATATACCATGTTCTTGGATTGGAAGAATCAATATTGTGAAAATGACTATACTATACAAAGCAATCTACAGATTCAATGCAATCCCTATCAAACTACCAATGGCATTCTTCACAGAATTAGAACAAAACATTTTACAATTCGTATGCAAACACAAAAGACACTGAATAGCCAAAGCAACCTTGAGAAAGAAAAATGGAGTTGGAGGAATCAGGCTCCTTGACTTCAAACTATACCACAAAGCTACATCAATCACGACAGTATGGTACTGGCACAAAAACAGAAATATAGATCAATGGTACAGGATAGAATGGCCAGAGATAAAACCACATCCATATAGGTACCTAATTTATGACAAAGGAGGCAAGAACATACAATGGAGAAAAGACAGCCTCTTCAGTAAGTGATGCTGTGAAAACTGGACAGCTACATGTAAAAGAATGAAATTAGAACACTACCTAATACCGTACACAAAAATAAACTCCAAATGGATTAAAAACTTAAATGTAAGGCCAGACACTATAAAACTCTTAGAGGAAAACATAGGAAAAACACTCTTTGACATAAACCACAGTAAGATCTTTTTTTAACCAACTCCTAGAGTAACAGAAATGAAAACAAAAATAAACAAATGGGACTTAATTAAACTTAAGAGTTTTTGCACAGCAAAGGAAACCATAAACAAGACAAATAGACAACCCTCAGAATGGGAGAAAATATTTGCAAATGAAACAACAGACAAAGGATTAATCTCCAAAATATACAAACAGCTCATGAAGCTCAATATCAAAAAAACAAACAATCCAGTTAAAAAATGGGTGGAAGGCCTAAATAGCCATTTTGCCAAGGAAGACATACAGATGTCCAAGAGGCACATGAAAAGATGGTCAACATCACTAATCATTAGAGAAATGCAAATCAAAACTACAATGAGGTATCACCTCATGCCAGTCAGAAGGGCCATTATCACAAAATCTAGAAACAGTAAATGCTGGAAACGGTGTGGTGAAAAGGGAACCCTCCTGCACTGTTGGTGGGAATGTAAATTGATACAAGCACTATGGAAAAGAGTATGGAGGTGCCTTAAAAAACTAAAAATAGAAATACCATATGACCCAGCAATCCCACTACTGGGCAAATACCCTGAGAAAACTGTAATTCATAAAGAGTCATGTACCACAATGTTCATTGCAGCACTATTTACAATAACCAGGACATGGAACCAACCTAAATGTCCATCAACAGATGAATGGATAAAGAAGATGTGGCACATGTATACAATGGAATATTACTCAGCCATAGAAAGAAACTAAATTGAGTTATTTGTAGTCAGTTGGGTGGACCTAGAGTCTGTCATACAGAGTGAAATAAGTCAGAAAGAGGAAAACAAATATCATATGCTAACGCACATATATGAAATCTAAAAAAAAAATAAATGGTACTGATGAACCTAGTTGTATGGCAGGAATAAAGATGTAGACATAGAGAATGGACTTGAGGACATGGCAGGGAGGGGGAAGCTGGGGCAAAGTGAGAGTAGCATCGACATACATACACTACCAAATGTAAATAGATAGTGGGAAGCAACAGCCTAGCACAGGGAGATCGGCTCGGTGCTTTGCGATGACCTAGAGGGGTGGGATAGGGAGGATGGGAGGGAGGCTCAAGAGGGACGGGATATGGGGACATGTGTATGCCTATGGCTGATTCGCTTTGTTGTGCAACAGAAATTAACACAGTATTGTGAAGCAATTATACTCCAATAAAGATCTATTTTTTTAAAAAAATGCATGTCCCAGTTTACCCTGCAAGCTGTTTTCTTAGTTTAGAAACATTTGGACAAAATGCATGCTCTTTAATTATAAAAGAAATTTTGGTTAAAAAAATGTCAGCATTTTTATTCATTGATGGATTGATTTTCAGAATGCCTATAGCTATGCAACCCAAGACTCCACTATAGGAACAGAAATTAATGTTCAGAAATAACACAAAGTAAAATGCCTTATGTATGGTTTCCTCCTGTTACAGGTCAGTCCAATGCTTCAGAAAAAGTAAACAGAGCAAGTAGTTAATCCTGGGATTTATTTTGTAATTACATCCAGGGGTACCACGGTCAAGTTTACCTTTTGATGTAATGATACAGCTGTGATTTGACTCGAGTATCCTGTCAAAACTTGCCCCACCAAAACCCCGAAACAACTGTCTCAATCTTCTTGTCAAGCATTTGATACAATCTCTGTTCTGTCCATCACACATTCATCCGGAGTCTGCCTTGAACCAGTCTACTCATCTCTCTTGAGCAGTGCAGAGGTAATCAACCTCTGCCCTCAACAATCACCAAGAAGATCAAATACCCCTTAAGTGGATCAAAATGACACCTCCTATATAGCCTGAACCCTATCTCCCTTTGAGTCTTCTGAACTGCAAAATCATCTGAGTTCAAAGACTACACTACCTACATCAGATAACCATATGTGCAACTATTTAACTCCATTTGCTTATGTGTCTGCCTAAGTTCTCATCACAGGTAATATATTAATAGCTTTATCAAGATGTAATTTACACACCATATAATTTGCCCATTTAAATTGTAAAATTCATTGGTTTTCGGTATATCCAGAGGTGTTCAACTATCACTACAGTAAATTTTAGAACATTTTCCTCACCTCAAAAAGAAAGCCCATATCTGCAGGGCGGGGGAATAAATTAGGAGTTTGGAATTAACATATACACACTAATATATATAAAATAGATATTCAATACTCTGTAATAACCTATATGGGAAGAGAATCTGAAAAAGAATAGATGTATGTATATATATATAACTAAATCACTTTGCTGTACACCTGAAACTAACACAGCATTGTAAATCAACTACACTCCAATATAAAATAAAAATTTAAAAAAAGAAAGCCCATATCCTTTAGCTATCACTCCCCCTTATCTCATCCCACCCTAGCCCTAAATAATCACTAATATATTTTATCTATAGATTTGCCTATTATAGACATTTCATATAAATGGAATAATATGTTATGTGGTCTTTTGTGACTGGCTTCTTTCACTTAGCATATTATTTTCAGTGTTCACTGATGTATATAGCCTGTATCAGTACTTCATTCCTTTAATGCTGAATAATATTCCCTCATATGGATATGCCACCTTTGTAAAAAAAATCCATTCATTAGTTAACGGGCATTTGGGTTGTCTTCAACTTTGGGGTATTATTGATAGCTGCTATAATCATTTGTGTAAAAGTTTTTGTGTGGACATATTTCATTTCTCCTGGGAGCAGAGTTCTCTAGGAGTGGAATTTCTAGGTCACTGGTAAATATATTAAACTTTTTGACGAAAGGCTAACTACTTGCAAAAGTGGCTGCAACATTTTTTATTCCACCAGCAGTGAATAAGGGTTTTGATTTATTTCCATAATCAAAACTTTGTCAATACTTGTTATTATCTGACTTTTTGATTTTTACATTCTAGTGAGTGTGAAGTAGTGTCCCCTTGTGGTTCCAATTTGCATTTCCATGGTGACTTAATAATGCCAAAAACCTTTTCATGTGCTTCATGGCAGTTTGTGTATCTTCTCTGGAGAAATATCTATTCAGCTCTTTTGCATGTTTTTGTTTTTAATTTGGATTGTCTTTTTATTATTGGGTTGTATGTGTTCTTTACATATTCTAGAGGCAAGTAACTTATCAGATATATAAATTATAATATTTTCTTCCATTCTGTGGGTTGTATTTTTTTTCTCTTTATTGATAGTGTCCTATGAAACACAAAAGTTTAATATCAAATGAAGTTCAATTTATTTATCTTTCCTTTTGTTGCTCCTGCTTTGGGCGTCATATCTAAAAATCTGTTACCTAATGCAAGTTGTGATAATTAACCTATATGATTTCTTCTATGAGTTTTGCAATTTTAGCTCTTACATTTTCACCTTTGATTCATTTGAGTTAATTTTTTCTGTGGTGTGAAGTAAGGACCCAATTTCATTCTTTTACATGTGGCTCTCCAGTTGTCTCAGCACCATTTATTGAAAAGGTTATTGTAAGCATTGGAATTGGGCTCTCAATTCTATTCCATTTCTCTATGCCTATCTTTATGCTAGTATCATAATTTTTTTTTTCTTAATTTTTAAATTTTATTTATTTTTGGCTGTGTTGGGTCTTTGTTGCTGCACGCGGGCTTTCTCTAGTTGTGGTGAGCAGGGGCTTCTCACTGCGGTAGCTTCTCTTGTTGCAGAGCATGGGCTCTAGGTGCACGGGCTTCAGTAGTTGTAGCTTGTGGGCTCTAGAGCACAGGCTCAGTAGTTGTGGTGCACGGGCTTAGTTGCTCCACAGCATGTGGAATCTTCCCGGACCAGGGATTGAACCTGTGTCCCCTGCTTTGGCAGGCAGATTCTTAACCACTGTGCCACCAGGGAAGCCTCCATACTTTTTTGATTACTGTAGCTTTATAGTAAGTTTTAAAATTGGGAAGTGTGAGTCATCTGAATTTGCTCTTTTTTTAAAAAAAAGTATTGTTTTGGCTATTCTAGGTCTCTTGCAATTCTACAAGAATGTTAGAATCAGCTTGTAAATTTCTACAAAGAAGTCCATCAGGAAGTATTGCTATCTTAACAATGTTAAGTCTCCTAGCCCGTTAGCATGGAATCAATTTTCATTTATTTAGGTATTTTAAATATATCTTTAAAAAAAGTTTTATAGTTATCAGAGTATAGGTTTTGCATTTATTTTGTAAAATTTACTCCTAATTATTTTATTTTCTTTAATATTATTATAAATGGAATTTTCTTAATTTCCTTTTCAGATTGCTCATTGTAAGTTGTTATAAATACAATTGATTTTTGTATATTGCTCTTATCTCCTGCAACTTTGTTGAACTCACTTATTAATTCTAATAATATTTTAGTGATGTTTTAGGATATTCTGCATTCAAGATTCTGTCATCTGCAGATAGAGATGGTATTCATCTGTTCCAATATGGATGTCTTTTAGTCCTTTATATTGCCTAATTTCTTTGGTTGACACCTCAGTAGAATGTTAAATAGAAATGGTGATGGATCTGTCCACCAGAGAGCCCTTGCCCCACACACCATTGGGGGGGCGCTAGATCTCACACCAGCCTCACACACCACTGGACAGCCACCAGCCCCAGGACAACATGGGCCTTAGCCCCACCAACCAGCAGGCTGACACACTAACTCTGGGGCCCCCAGGACATGGCTCCATCTACCAGTGAGCCAGCACTAGCCCCTTGGACCTGACCTACCCACCAGTGGATGGGTACCAGCCCTGGGATCTCCTGGGCTCTGGCCCCACTCACCACCAGGCAGACACCAGCCCCAGGACCACCATGTCAGGACTCAGCCCACCCACTAGCAGTCCTGCATCAGCTACAGGACCCCCAGGGTCCTGAGTCCACCCAACAGCAGGCCAACATCAGCTTTGGGACCCCCTGGGTCCTGCAACCAGTGACACCAGGACCTGGCTCCACCCACCTGTGGGCTAGCAGTAACCCCAGGACTCCCAGGTCCAGTCCTGCTAATCAGCAGGTTTATATCAGCTAGGAGAGACCTTGGACCCCTCAGCCAGCCACCCCAGGATTTAGCCCTACACACCAGCAGTCCAACACCAGCTTTGGGACACACCAGACCCTGAGCCTGCCATGTCAGAAACTGGCCCCACCCACCAGCAGGCAGACACAAGATCCAGGACGCTTGGCCCCAGAAACACCCACCCCACAATGCTATGAGACTAGAAATCAAATACAAGAAAATAAAAACTATGAAAAACACAAACATGTAGAGGCTGAACAATATGCTACTAAATAACCAATGGATCACTGAAGAAATCAAAGAGGAAATAAAAACAAATACCTAGAGACAAATTAAAACAAAAAGACAATGATCCAAAACCTATGGGACACATCCAAAACATTTCTAAGAGGGAAGTTTACAGTGATACATGATTACCACAGGAAATAAGAAAAATCTCAAATAAACAACCTAATCTTACACCTAAAACAACTAGAGAAAGAAGAACAAATGAAACTCAAAGTTAGTAGAAGGAAAGAAATCATAAAGATCGGAGCAAAATTAAATAAAATAGAGGCTAAAAAAAAAAATAGAAAAGACCAAAGAAACTAAAAGCTGGTTCTTTGAAAACATAAACAAAATTGATAAACATTTAACCAGACTCAAGAAAAAAAAGGGAGTGGGCCCAAATCAATAAAATCAGGAATGAAAAAGGAGAAATTACAACCAACACCACAGAAATATAGAAAATCATAGGAGACTACTACAAACAACTATATGCCAAGAAAATGGACAACCTAGAAGAAATGGACAAATATCTAGAAAGGCACAATCTTCCAAGACTGAACCAGGAAGAAATAGAAAATATGAACAGACCAATTACCATTAATGAAATTGAATCAGTAATTTAAAAACTCCCAGAAAACAAAAGACCAGGATCAGATGGTTTCACAGATGAATTCTATAAAACATTTAGAGAAGAGCTAACACCTATCCTTCTCAAACTATTTCAAAAAATTGCAGAGGAAGGAACATTTCTGAACTCATTCTAGGAGGCCAGCATCACCCTGATACCCAAACCAGACAAAGATATCACACAAAGAAAAAAGCAAATTACAGGCCAATATCACTGATGAACAAAGATGCAAAAATTCTCAACAAAATTAGGAAACCGAATCTAACAATACATTAAAAAGATCATACACCACAATCAAGTGGGATTTATCCCAGGGATGCAAGTATTTTTCAATATCTGCAACTCAATCAATATGACATATTAATGAATTAAAAAATAAAAACCACATGATCATCTCAATAGATGCAGCAAAAACTATTGAAAAATTTCAACATCCATTTATGATAAAAACTCTCCAGAAAGTGGGTATAGACAGAAAATTCCTCAACATAATAAAGGCTGTATTTGACAAACCAACAGCTAACATCCTACTTAATGGTGAAAAGTTGAAAGTATTTCCTCTAAGATCAGGAACAACACAAGAATGTCCACCCACTCTCACAACTGTTATTCAGCACAGTATTGGAAGTCCTAGCCACAGCAATCAGAGAAGAAAAAGAAATAAAAGGAGTTCAAATTGGAAAGGAAGAAGTAAAACTGTCACTGTTTGCAGATGGCATGGCACTAGACACAGAAAATCTTAAAGATGCCACCAAAAAACTACTAGAACTCATCAGTGAATTTGGTAAAGTTGTGGGATACAAAATTGATATACAGTAATCTGTTGCATTTCTATACACTAATGAGGAACTATCAGAAATATAAATTGAAAAAATAATTCCATTTACAATTGCCTCAAAAAGAATAAAATATCTAGGAATAAATCTAACTATGGAGGTAAAAGACCTATACTTGGAAAACTATGAGATCCTGATGAAGGACTTTGAAGACAACACAAAAAGATGGAAAGATACATGGTGTCTACATTCTCTACTGTCAGAGCCAAACAGGGAGCAGCTGACAAAGCAGAAATGTGGTTTTGAGTCTCAGCTACAGCACCATACAGCAGAACAAAAACAAGCAGGTTTGAAGCTGAGAGACAAGAGCTTAACCATTGGCATAACACTTTCTTATTGAATAGACCATAGAGCCAGCTTAAGGAGGGTGCCAATGAGAGAAAAAGGAGTGACCTGAAGGAAGGCACAATCATTGCAGAAGGCTGCAATGAGCAGGAAACACAATATCAAAGACATAATCATTAAATAATGAAATTAAAACTCATGTGGAATAAAAAGTAAGCACTGGGAAAATGAGGTATGTCTGCCAGAGGGGGAGAGAGAGGATGTTGTCAAGGAGACCAATTGTAAAACTGCAAGCACTCAAATTGTGGTCCAGTTATCAAATTAGATAGGGCAAATGTGGGCTTTAGATATTGCTCTCAAAAGTCCATAAGAAGAGGTAGTTTTGTCCCTTGTGACTTTAAAAGTTTTCCCTTCACTTTTTTTTCAGTAGTTATTGAGAGTAATATGGGAATACCACAACATTTATAACCAATCCAAAGTGAGAGGTAATAATTGATCATCGTTCCATATATTTGCATCCAAACAGAATTACAAGATGTCTAGTACTTTTTAAAATTTATGCAAACTATCATATATAGGATTGATAAACAACAAGGCCCTATTGTATAGCACAGGGAACTGTATTCAATATGTTGTGATAAACCCTAATGGAAAAGAATATGAAAAAGAATATATATATATATATATATATATATATATATATATATATATATATATATATATATCTGAATCACTTTGCTGTACAGCAGAAATTAACATTATATTGTAAATCAACTATACTTTAAAATTTTTTAAAAAGTAAAATTTAAAGTACTAGAATAGTATGACTGTACTACCCAAGGCAATCTACAGATTCAATGCAATTTGCATCAAATTACCAATGGCATTTTTCACAGAACTAGAACAAAAAAATCTTAAAATTTGTATGGAAACACAAAAGACCCTGAATAGCCAAAGCAATCCTGAGAAAGAAAAACAGAGCTGGAGGAATCAGGCTCTCTGACTTCAGACTATACTACAAAGCTACAGTCATCAAAAGAGGATGGTACTGGCACAAAAACAGAAATATAGATCGGTGGAAGAGGATAGAAAGCCCAGAGATAAACCCACACACCTATGGTCACCTAATCTATGAAAAAGGAGGCAAGAATATATGATGGAGAAAAGACAGCCTCTTCAATAAGTGGTGCTGGGAAAACTGGACAGCTACATATAAAAGAATGAAATTAGAACACTCCCTAATACCATACACAAAAATAAACTCAAAATGGGTTAAAGACCTAAATGTAACACCAGACACTAAAACTCCTAGAGGAAAACATAGGCAGAACACTCTCTGACATAAATTGCAGCAATATCTTTTTAAATCTGTCTCCTGGAGTAATGGAAATAAAAACAAAAATAAACAAATGGAACCTATTTAAACTCAAAAGCTTTTGCACAGCAAAGGAAACCATAAACAAAACTAAAAGAAAACCCACAGAATGGGAGAAAATATTTGCAAATGATGCAACCAACAAAGGATTAGTGTCCAAAATTTACAAATAGCTCATGCAGCTTAATAGCATAAACGCAAACAACCCAATCAAAAAATGGGCAGAAGACCTAAAGAGACATTTCTCCAAAGAAGACATAGAGATGGCCAAGAGACACATGGAAAGATGTTCAATATCCCTATTAGGGAAATGCAAATCAAAACTACAATGAGATATCACTTCACACAAGTCAGAATGGCCATCATCAAAAAATTCACAAACAATAAATGCTAGAGAAGGTGTGGAGAAAAGGGAACTCTCCCACACTGTTGGTGGGAATGTAAATTAGTAGAGCCACTATGGAGAACAGTATGGAGGTTCCTTAAAAAATTAAAAATAAAAATAGAGCTACCATATGATCTAGCAATCCCAATCCTGGATATATATCTGGAGAAAAACTTGGTTCAAAAGAATACATGCACCCCAGTATTCATTGCAGCACTGTTTACAAGAGCCAAAACATGGAAGAACCTAAATGTCCATTGATGGATGAATGGATAAAGAAGAAGTGGTACATATATACAATGGAATATTACTCAGCCATAAAAACATGAAATAATGCCATTTGCAGCAACTTGGAAGTAAATCAGAGAAAGACCAATATCATATGATATCACTTATATGCGGAATCTTAAATAAATGATACAAATGAATTTATTTACAAAAACAGAAACAGACTCACAGACTTAGAGAATGAATTTATGGTTGCCAGGGGGGAAGGGTGGCAGGGAGGGATAGACTGGGAGTTTGGGATTGACATATACACACCACTATATATAAAATAGGTAACCAACAAAGACCTACTGTATAGCACAGGGAACTCCACTCAATATTCTGTAATAACCTAAATGGGAAAATAATTTGAAAAAAGAATAGACACATGTATATGTATAACTGAATCACTTTGCTATACACCTGAAACTAAGACACCATTGTTAATCGACTATACTCTAATATAAAATAAAAGTTATTTAAAAAGTACAAGAACATAGTGCCAAGATTACCTGGGATTACCCTCACAGTCAGAGTCAATGAATGATATTGCAGTGCAGTTATGAAACACCATTGTGAACATGTTACTTATCCTGGGGGTGCCTTTGTAGCAT
Organism: Balaenoptera ricei; assembly: GCF_028023285.1. Taxonomy (NCBI): domain Eukaryota; kingdom Metazoa; phylum Chordata; class Mammalia; order Artiodactyla; family Balaenopteridae; genus Balaenoptera; species Balaenoptera ricei. The sequence goes on along the minus strand of NC_082645.1, from coordinate 11,360,269 downwards.
CATAGAGAGCATGGTTTCAGAGGATGATGAACCTGGGAGTGATTCCCACACAGTGCAGTAAAGATACCCTATTTCAGCAGTAAAGATACCCTATTTCAAGGAATCCTTGAATGATGGCGAGTTTGATTGTTAAGGGAAAAACAAAAAATCATCTGCTTGACTATTTGTCTGCCTCAGGAGATTCCTAAATGATGTTGTTGATTTGTTAAATGTAATTAAAGAGACAGGTTCCTTTAGTCCAATCATAGAATCCTACTACTCTGCTTTTAGAACTCAAAAGTAAAGAGAGCATTCATATCTCTCTGTTGACAAGTCTGTGTGTCTCCTAGGTGAAGAATGTTATGTGGATGATGTAAGGCTTTCCCCATGGTTACTGAGAGCTTCATTTGAAAATGGAGATATGAGTCTCCATCTACATATGAAATATGTTAAGGTTAAGTGTGTGGTTCAAATGTTACGTGTATGTCCCTCCAGGGTGCTGGGTTTCGTAGCGTAGTACCATCGTGGGTGTCCACCCTCCCTCTAGCTTGTTCCTCTAAGGACTTCGGAGAATATTGGCGACTCATTTTTGGAAAACTTACCTTGAACAAACCTTTAAGAGAGAATGACCTCTAACAAGTGGCAAGGCCAAAAATTATCCCATTTTTATAGCCAACATATATCAGTGACAAAAGAAGAAAGGCTTCGGGTGTGATTACAATTGCTGGTGCTTTTAGAACCCTCTATCAACAATATAACTCATGACAGAAAGTACCTATCTGCCACCCACAGACTTTTTTTGACCCACCTACTTCCAGACAAGTAGATACGGTTCAGTCAGATTTACAAGCTCATTTCAAATATAAATTTGCTTATACGAAGTGAAAAATTTGTTCATGTATTCAAAATATAGATTAACTCTATCTATCTATCTCTATCTATCTATATTAGATGATTCCCAAATACATGCTAGATTGTACTCTAAGTATTGGTGATACTGCATAAACAAGCTCACTGTATCCCTCTTCTCAGGGAGCACATTTAAACCAGGCTTTGACTGGAGAGAAGTTAGCTTGGGATCCTCTGCTTCCGGTCATGTTCATCCCAGCCAAGAAGTTAGACACTCCGGGAAATTACAAGGCTATTTTCCTACAGTGGAGGCAGTTCTGCTCTCCTGCCCAAATGAAGTCAAGGCCAAGAGAAAGGTGGGCCTCTGGTACCCAGAGCCTCCAAGAGGCAGCCTGTCAATTCTCTGGCGGCCAATTTTAATGGGAAACTTACAGCACTCAACCACCCAGGCGTGTCTTAGCAGACAGGAATAAACCCTGGAGGAAGCGGGGTGGGGAAACGGATCTTCCAGGTTTGAAGAGAATATTATAGCTACTGTGTTAGACAGGGTCCTTCAGAGAAAGAGATCCAGTAGGATGTATGGGTATTTATATATAAATAAATATATATGTGTATAAAAAGATTTATTCTAAGGAATTGACTCACGATTATGGAAGATGGTAAATCCCAAGATCTTGCAGGGTGGATCAACAAGCTGGAGGCCCAAAAAAGCTGATGGTGTAATTCCAGCCTGAAGGTGCAGGTTCCAGACCCAGAAAGAGCACATGTTTCACTTTGAGTCTAAAGGCAGGAAGAAAGCAAATGTACCAATTTGAAGGCAGTCAGACAGGAAGACTTCTCTCTTCCTTGGGAGAGAGTCCGATTTTTGTTCTATTTGGACCTTCAATTGATTGAATGAGGACAAACCAAATTATTTCTCTATTATTTATCTCTTAAGGTAGGAACTTATAGATTTGAGACCTTCTTATCTTCTAATGTGATAATTTAGTGCTATAAAAAATTCTTTCAGTACTTTCTAGCTAATTCAATGTATTTTGATATCATCATTTCATTTTACATTCAGTACTATGTATTTTTAAATTTGCTTTGAGACTTCCTCTTTGATATATAGATTATTTAGAAGTGTGTTGCTTAATTTTCACATTTTGAGATTTTCTTGTTGTCTGTGTCTTATTTCTAGTTTGGTTCCATTCTGACCAAAGAATATACCCTGTATGATTTCAATTAATTTAAATTTTTGAGGTTTATTTGATGGCCCAGGATATGGTCTTAGTGAATGTTCCATGGGCCCTTGAAGAAAATGTGTAACTTGTTCTTGTTGGGTGGAATATTTTATTTATATAGACAAATAGATAAATAGGTAGATAGATAGATAGATATGGATAGATACAGATATATAGATATAGATATATAAACATATAATTGTATTTATTATATTGTTCAGTTTTTCTACACCTTTGCTAATTTTCTGTCTAGTAGTTTATCACCTGGTGAGATGAGGATGTTGAAGTTGCCAACCATAATTGTGGATTTGTCTACTTTTTCTTTTAGCTCCTTTAATTTTTAATTAATGTATTTTGAGGCTCTTGTCTAGTTTTGGTGTGGACACATTTAAGATTTCTATGTCTTCTTGGTGGACTGATATTTTTATCATTATGTAATGTCTCTCTTTGTAGTAATTTTCCTTTCTCTGAAATCTGCTTTATTCAAAATTAATATACAGCACTACTGTTTTTTAAAAAAATTTGCATGGTATATCATTTTACATTCTTTTACTTTCAACCTACCTACATCCTTTATTTGAAGTGAATTTTTTGTAGACCACATATCAGTGGATAATTTTTCTAGTCACTGCCAATCTGTGCCTTTGACTGGGGTATGTATGTGTATGTGTATTTTTCAGGTAATTATTGATATATTAGGGCTTAATTTGGCCTTTTATAAATTGTCTTGCCTCTGTTTTTCCTTTTGTTTCTCTTGTCTTACCTTCCTGTGGCTTACATGGACATTTTTTCCCTTAGAATTCTACATTGATTTATTTATAGTTTTTATTTATATCTTCCTTTATAGTTTTCTTTCTAGTTGCTACAGGTATTACAATATATTTGTCTATATGTAACACATATGTGTGTATGACAGATCACTCCCTATTAGCACTGACATTTTCAAATTTCAAATATAGAAACCTTATTTTCATTTATGTATCTTTAATCTCCACACTTTTAAAATGTAATTGTCTTAAATATTTATTTTACATACGTTGACCTTCACATTAGATGGGTTTATGATTTTTCCTTGAACTATCAAATGTGATTTAAGAAACTCACAAGAAGTAAGATAGTCTGTTTTATTTACCCCTATTTTTACCCATTTCTATATACTTTCCTTTCTGAAGTTCCAAGCCTCCTCCTGTCATTCTCTGTTTTGTTTTGACTCTAACCCCCAGTCATTCTTTAAGGCTAGGTTTACTAGGAATAAGATCACATAGCTCTGGGCCTCCAGTGATATGAATACTAGCTTTTTTAAAAAAATGGTCCCAAAGGATCTTGTCCATTTATTTTCCAGTCTATTTTCTCACTGCTGTTCAGATTTTGTAAGTCCTATTCATGTTTTCAGTGTACTGAGTCTATCTTGTTGTCACCACTCTAGACTAAGCACATCCAGCAAGGTTTTGTGTTTGTTTTTGTTTATCTCAGTTATTGTATTTTTCAGTTCTGTAATTTCCATTTGGTTGTCTTTTACACCTACTATTTCTTTGCTGAGATTTCATAATTTTTATTTGTTTTCTCTGTAACGGTCTGGTGAAAGTTGATCATGATGGAGTCTTTGAAACCCTTATCACCGAATTCCAAGATCTGATAAATCTCTGTGTTGGCAGCTGTTAACGTTCTTCATGATGTTTTTCTCCTGACCCTTGGTATGAGGAGGGATTTTTCATATATCCTGGATATTTTGGACATTATATTATGAAACTCTGGATGCTATTTTTATTCTAGCTGTTTTAGTTGGCACTACCACTGGGTAGGTGCAGATGCAAGGGCCAGCTTGGTTTGTACATTCAGACATGTTCCTCCAGCATCCTGGCAAAGTGGGGAAGTGGTTGCCACTTCCTCATTGCAGATGAGTGGGCTGGAAGGCAGCCATCTCCCAGGGCGCTTCCACCATCCCTGAGACAGTGGGTCGTGGACTTTCATCACTCATTGGCTCCAAGTGGAAGAAGATCAGCTTCCTCCTGGGCCCTGCCAACACCAGAGAGGGGGTAGGGAGGGATGAGTCATTCTGTTTTGTTGCTGCACCGTAGTGGGTAGAAGTTCAGTCTCCCGCCCCCCGCTACTCATAAGAGGTTGGTAGGTGTGGAATACCAACTAGCCCCACCTCGGACATTTTATTTTCTCTAGCTCATGATGGGTGTTCTGGAAGTAGAGCTCTCTACTGGGTCTCTCTGGTCACAGGGAAGAGGAGAAAGTGAAGTGTTTACTAGCTTATTTGTGCACCACAGTGTTCTGGTTCCTCATGGGGAGGTGGTGAAGCCCGGTGGTGATAGTTTTGTCTTATACTGTCTGGTTAAGTATTCTTACTGTTGGGTCGGATGTGGGCTCTGCTCCCTGATGATGTGATCTAGGCAGGGGAGGGAAGATAAAGTCCCTGTTCACCACCTGGGAGGGGGTGTAAGTCATGTGAGGCACACTCTGGCTGCTTGGAAGGGTGGGAGGAGAGGAGGGAGGGGATAGGATGAGGTGGAAAACCAACTATCAAGTTCCTGCTCAGTCCCAAAGAAACTACAGTGGGGAGGGAGGCCATGGACCATTTGTTCCGTTGGCATCTAGCTGGAGTAGAGAGCATTTCACCTACAAAGGTTTTCTGGTATTCAGTTATCCCTTTCTTGGCTATTTGGCTGGGAGTAACAGGCTTTCCTGGAGCTGTTTTGGTTTATGCCTGTTGGTGTTTCAGGATTGGAGGCTTAGGCAATGCCCTGCCAGACAGTAAAGGAAACAAGGGAACTCACTGCCACGTCATTGCTCAAGTCCTTAGGTCTGTCAGAAGCCCACCTTCAAATCCTTCAGAGACATCCCATGCTTGTTTACTGTTTTATGTTCAAGGCTTTTTAGTTGTAAGGAGGAAGACCTGAGAGGAATGGGGCTACTCCATCTTCACAGAACTGGAAACCTGTCTGCTTCACCATAGTTTTGTGAGAATTAAATGAGATACTGTTTGTGAGGATTAAATGATGTAAATGATGTAGTGCTGGTGTATCCTAAGCATATAGTAAGTATTACCTATTATGGGTCTCCTGAGGCCTTCAGTGGAGTTGATGAAAAATTAATCAGTCCATCTAAGAAAGAAATGGAAAATTTTATTCGAGCCAAATTTGAAGACTATAACCCAGGAAGAGCATCTCAGAAAACTCTGAGAACTGTTCCACCCATCAGAAGTCAAGGCACAGTTACATAAGTTTTTTGAAACAGAGAGCTGTACATTAAATGATGTATTATTGACAGTTTACACAATCCGGAGCTAAGCATCATTGTGTTCCTTTACAAGATCAAGAAGGAGTGTTATCTTTTAAGGAGTTGTTTATGCTAGGGGAATGTTGCTCTTTATGGCTGAGCAGGTATTTCTGCCAGTGAGGGAGGTTTGGTAGATGCAAAATGCAGATACAAATGCATGAGAGTGGGGAGAGAGGGGGCCAAAGGGCAGGGAAAAATTTTTATGTTTAAATTTTTCTTGTCTTGGCATAAAATATGAATTTTATTTCAGAGTGGGAAACAAGTTCAGAAGTCAAAAAAATGGGGAAGAAGTGAGAGAAATAGAGCTCAAGGCAGACCAGGGTAAACAGCACCAGTTTAAATCATGAGGTTTGGGGGTAATAGAGGCCTCCCTATTGGGGTACCAGATAAACAATAGAAAAATAGACCTGCTAACTTCAAGTTCCTAGCCAGACTGGGCATACTGGTCTCCTATATTATAATGTCAGTACACTGCCCTGGCTTTAAATACCTCTCAATACATGAAAGATATTGGTATAACTAATGGGGAGATAATGATGATTCATTTTTATTTTCATCTGAGGTTGGATAGAAATAAATGAATTATTTGAATCATCTACACATTTCTCTTGGCCCTAATACAAATTCAAATTTAACATAGTTATTAAAATGTAGCAGTGAAAAATTCAAATTTAGAGCTGTGTCAACAATTGCCCAATAAATCATAGAGGTAGGAATAAAACCAAAACCTGAGACTTGAAAATAAAATATTAATGTTTGGTGATTCAGAAACAGCACTAATAAAAGGTAAAAGAAGCAAAGTTAGGAAATGTAAACATAATCTCTGAAACAATATTTAATCATAATATTTTATCATTTTATAATTATCGTTTAGCTTTAATTTTGATTGAGGTCCATCAGATCACAGAATCATCATCCATCATTTAATAACTTCATTAATGTAAACAAATAAGACCAAATGTAGATAGTAAAATTAATTTATCTTGTGAGCCCATCAGATAAGTGTCAATGTGTGTGTGTGTGTGTGTGTGTGTGTGTGTGTGTGTGTTTTCCTACAGGGTAAAGGAAATTTTATTCTTGATAGATAATCTGACATCTTTTAAATTCACTGTTAATGGCAGGCTGAGAAAGCTTCAAGCAATCTCAAAGAAACATTGAATTTATCTTCTCTATTTAGAAAGAACCACATCTAAATGCTGCTACATGGATTGGGTTTTCTTTCCTTTTCCACTTTCTCTTTTTTTTTTTACTTTATGAAAAACATTTTTATATTTAAGCAATTTTAAACTTACATAAAATTGACAAGAAATGTGCCAAGAATTTCTTTATGCTCCTAAGATTTGGCAATTGCTGACATTTTGCAACATTTGATTTATTATTTTCTCTTTCTGAATCATTAGAGAGCAAGTAGCAATCATTGAACCCCTTTTTGATTAAGTACTTCAGGAATTTCAGGATTGCATGGTAGTTTTATTTTTAAGGAACCTCCATACTGTTTTCCATAGTGACTATACCAATTTACATTCCCACCAACAATGCATGAGGGTTCCCTTTTCTCCACATCCTGTCAGTATTTGTTATTTCATATCTTTTTGATGTTAGCCATTTTAACAGGTATGTGGTAATATCTATTGTGGTTTTGATTTGCATTTCTCTGATGATTAGTGATGTTGACCATCTTTTCATATGCCTGCTGGTCATCTGTATATATTCTTTGGAAAAAAAGTGTATTCAGGTCCTCTGCCTCTGTTTTTAATTAGATTTTGCTGTTGTTGTTATTAAGTTGTATTAATTCTTTTCTTTTAAATTTATTTATTTATGGCTGTGTTGGGTCTTCATTTCTGTGCAAGGGTTTCTCTAGTTGTGGTAAGTGGGGGCCACTCTTCATCGCGGTGCGTGGGACTCTCACTATTGTGGCCTCTCTTGTTGCAGAGCACAGGTTCCAGACATGCAGGCTCAGTAATTGTGGCTCACCGGCCCAGTTGCTCCGCGGCATGCGGGATCTTCCCAGACCAGGGCTCGAACCCATGTCCCCTGCATTGGCAGGCAGATTCTCAACCACTGCGCCACCAGGGAAGCCCTGTATTAATTCTTTACATTGATATATTTTAGATATGGATCCTTTATCAGACATATGATTTGCAAATATCTTACTCTCATTTAGTAGTTTGCTTTTTGGTTTTATTGATGTTTTCCTTCACTATGAAAGAGCTTTTTAGTTTGATGAAGTTCCGTTTGTTTATTTTTGCTTTTGTTTCCATTGTCTGAGCAGACAGATACAAAAAAATATTGCTAAGTCCAATGTCAAAGAGTATACTGATTGTATTTTCTTCTAGGATTTTTATGGTTTTATTAATCATTTCTATTAATTTTCCGTCTCTATTTTATTTCTATTCTGATCTTTATTAGTTCCTTCCTTCTACTAACTTTGGGCTTTGTTCTTTTTAAAATTTGTTTAGGTGTAAAGTTAGGGGTTCTTTTAATTTAAGATTTTTCTTTTTTCTGGAAGGAGGCCTGTATCACTATAAACTTCCTCTTAGAACTGCTTTTGCTGCCTCCCATAAATTTTGGAAAGTGTGTTCCTATTTTTATTCATTTCAAGGTATTTCTTGATTTCCTCTTTGATTTCTTTGTTGACCCATTGGTTTTTTAGTAGCCTATTGTTTAGTCTCTGTGAGTTTGTGTGTTTTTCCTATTTTTTCCTGTAATTGATTTCTAGTTTTATACCATTATGGTTGGAAAAAATGCTTGATATGATCTTAATCTTCTTAAATTTACTGAGGCTTGTTTTGTGTCCTAGCATGTGATCTACCCCAGTGAATGTTCCATGTGGACTGTTTATGGATGAAATGTTCTGTAGCTATCTATTAAGTCCATCAGGTCTAATGTGTCCTTTAAAGCCAATGCTTCCATACTGTATTTCTGTCTAGATGATCTATCCATTGATGTAAGTGGGGCAATAAATTTCCCTACTGTTATTGTATTGCTGTCAATTTCTCCCTTTATATCTGTTACTATTTGCTTTATATATCTAGTTGCCCCTATGTTACTTGCATATTTTCAAGTGTTATATTCTCTTCTTGGATTGACCATTTTATCATTATGTAATGACCTTCTTTATCTTGTGTTATATCCTTTTTTTAAAGTCTATTTTTTCTGATATGAGTATTGCTACTAGCTTTCTTTTTCTTTCCATTTTTATGGAATATCTTTTTCTATCTCTTCACTTTCAGTCTGTGTGTATCTTTAGAACTGAAGTGAGTCTCTTATAGCAGCATATAGATGGGTCTTGTTTTTTAATCCATTCAACCATCCTATATCTTTTGATGGGGGCATTTAGTCTATTTACATTTAAAGTGATTATTGATAGGGATATTGACATTTTGTTACTTGTTCTCTGGTTGTTTTTGCAGTTCTGCTCTGTTCTTTCTTCTTCTTTTAGTTTCTTCTCTTGTGGTTTGATGATTTTCTTTAGTGTTACGTTTGGGATCCTTTCTCTTTTTTGTGTATCTATTGTAGTAGGTTTTTGCTTTGTGGTTACCATGAGATACTTATACATATAAATATAGATATAGATATAGCTCTATAGACTTATAGATCTATAGATATAGATGTAGATGTAGGTATAGATATAGATTTGTTTTAAGCTGATAATTGTTTAAGTTCAAACATATTCTAAAAACTCTACATATTTTACTCCCCCTCATTTTTGTTTGTTTGTTTGTTTTTTGTTTTTGGGGGGTATAATTGCTTTTATTTTTTTTTAAATTTTTATTGGAGTATAGCTCATTTACAATGTGTTAGTTTCAGGTGTTCAGCAAAGTGAATCAGTTATACATATACATGTATCCACTCTTTTTTTTTTTTTTTAGATTCTTTTCCCATATAGGCCATTACAGAGTATTGAGTAGAGTTCCCTGTGCTATACAGCAGGTTCTTATTAATTTTGTGCTTTTTATGTCATATTTTACATCTTTCTGTGTATCTTTTAACTATTTATTATAGTTGTATTTGATTTTATGAATTCCTTTAACCTCCTACTATATTTTTTAGTGTTTGATCCACTGCCTTTACTACATATATTTGCCTTTAGCAGTGAGATTTTTTCCCTTCATTTATTTTCTTATTTCTTGTTATGTCCTTTTTTTTTTTTTTTGCTTAAAGAAAAAAGATTTAACATTTCTTGTAAGTCTGGTTTAGTGGTGATGAGTTCTTTTAGTTTTTGCTTATTTGGAAAACTCTCTCTCCTTCAATTCTAAATAATAACCTTGCTGGGTAGATTATCCTTGGTTGTAGGTTTTTTTTTTTTTTTAATTTAATTTCAGCACTTTAAATATGTCATGCCACTCCTTTCTAGTCTGCAAATTTGCTGCTGAAAAATCAGCTGATAATCTTATGGGGATTCCCTTGTATGTGACCCTGTTTTTCTCTTACTGCCTTTAAAATTTCATCTTTACTTTTAACTTTTTTCATTAAATATGCTATGTCTTGTCCTTCCTGGACCTGGATAGCAGTTTCATTCCCGAGGTTTGGAAGTTATCAGCCATTATTTCATCAAATATATTCTCTGAGTTTTCTCTCTCTCTTCTCCTTCTGGAACCCTTATAAAGTGAATGTTATTATGGTTCATGTTGTCCTAAAGTTCCCTTTAACTATCCTCATATTTATTTTTACTTTTATTTATTTATTTATTTATTTTTGGCTGTTTTACATGGCTTCTGTGATCTTAGTTCCCAGACCAGGGATCAAATCCGGCCCCTCAGCAGTGACAGCATGGAGTCCTAACTACTGGACTGCCCAGGAATTCCCTATCCTCATATTTTTAAATTCTTTTTTCTTTGTGCTGCTCTAATTGGGTGATATCCACTATTCTGTCTTTCAGGTCACTTATGTGTTTTTTCATCTCCCCTAATCTGTTGTTGATTTCCTCCTTTCATTTCAGTTATTGTATTCACCAACTCTGATTTGTTCTTTTTTTAAAATATATTGTCTAATTCTTTGTGAAGGTCTCACTGTGTTTCTCTATTCTTCTCCCAAGTTCAGTGAGCATTTTTATGACCATTGCTTTAAACTCTTTGTCAGGCAAATTACATATCTCTGTTTCATTAGGATTTTTTCCAGGGTTTTATCTTGTTCTTTCTTTTCGACATAGTTCTCTGTGTTCTAATTTTTTTTTACTTTTTGTGTTTGTCTCTATGAATTAAGCAAAATATTTACCTCTCCTAGTCTTGAAGGTGTGACCTTATGTAGGAGTGTCCCTATGCAGACTCTGTGTGCTTGATGGCTTTGGCAGGAAGGTTGGAGCTGAATTGAGCACAGGTCAGGGCTATTTATGGAGCATGCTGGTGTCTCTGCATTGGTTGGGAGGGGGCTGGAGTCAAAGCCCAATCCATGCCATGGGCTGCTGCCTCAGTGGTGGGAGGTGTGTCTGGAGTTCAAGCCCAGTGCCAACCAGGACTTCTCCCAGGGTATGTTGGAGGCTGCTGCCTTAGCAGGGGTGGGCTGGAGCCAGAGGTGCTAGAGCTTGATGCTGGCATGAGCTGGGGTTTCTCCAAGGGTGTGCTGGGTGTTTCTGCCTTGGTGGAAGCAGGTTGAAACCAGAGAGGTTAGATCTGAGTCCAGCACAGGCTCGGACTTCTCCTGGGGCTTGTTAGAACTAGAACCAGGAGTGGGCTGGGGGACTGGAGTCAAAGGGGCTAGAGACAGCCTGGTGTAAGTAGGAGCTTCTCCTGGGGCATGATGGATCCAGAGATGGGTGTGAGCTGGGTGGCATGCTGTGGCAGCCTGGGCAGGTCAACTACAGCAACAGGCACTTTTCAATCTGCTGCCTCTGCACTGGGACTCAGACTAAGGATGTCTATATGTGCCCTTTAAGAGCAGAGTCTTGGTTTCCTAAAGCCCTCTGGCTCTCCCAGTCATAAGCCCCACTGGTTTTTAAAACCTATCAAGGGGATTCATCTTCCTGGCGCCAGTCCCCATGGCAGGGGTGCCTAATATGGGGCACAAACTCCTCACTTCTTAGGGTGGTCCTCCCAGTTTGTGATATATCCTTCCTTAGCATCACTTGCCAGGGGTGTGGGTCCTGCTTAGATCATTTCTCTTCCTCTCCTATCTGTCTCATGTGCTTTTTTCTCTATATCCTTAATTGTGGAAGAGCTACTTTACTAGTCTCCGGATCATTCTCAGAGACAATTAACCTACATGTAGTTGTCATTTTGGTGTGTTCATGGAAGGAGGTGAGCTCAGAATCTTCCTACCCCACCATCTTGACACCACCTCTCAAATGTCTTTTGTTTTCTTTCCCTTTTGTTGCTTAAGTACCTTGACCAGAACCTTCAGTAAAATATTAAACAGAAGTGGTGAGAGTGGCCATCCTTGTGCTGTTCTTGACTTTAGGGGAAAAAACATTTGCTCTTTCACTATTAAGTGTAATGTTACCTGTGGGATTTATCAAGTTTTTTATCTCCATGTATTGATATAATTACATTTTCTCCTCCAACCTATTAAAGATGTGTATTACATTAACAGATTGCTTTTTTTGAAATACATTATAAACTCTATTTGTTCATAGCATACTTTTTTCTAAATATACTATGGTGTTTGATTTACTGGCACCAGGAGGATAAGCCGCCTTAACTGGTTTTAAAAACCAGTGGGGTGTACGACTGGGAGAGACAGAGGACTTTAGGAAACCAAGACTCTGCTCTTAAAGGGCACATACAAACTTATTCAACCCAAGTTCCAGTTCAGAGGTGGCAGATTGAAAAGTGCCTGCTCCTATATATTTTATTTAATATAGAAGTAAAATTTAATGGAATGAGAGCACATTTATTTTGACTAGACTACCTGGTTCTGTCAGAAGTAGTTAGGACCATAAAAAAAAGTATTTATTCTCTTTGTGACTTAGGTCTCTCCTTTATAAAAAATAAAATAAAAGCCTTTAACTCATAATGGATTTTGAGGATCAAATAAGTTAATATAAGTGAAATGCTATATATGTGCTATTATTACAATTCATTATTAAGTGTTTTTTCAGGAAGACAGTTAGTCTAAAATTTATATTTTTGATTTCTTCTCATATGTCAGATCACCTAGCACAATGCCACATAGATTATTTTATGAACAAATATGAACCATGCTTATGTTTCTTACCAGAAAGTAAAACTGTGAGGCTTCTCTAAGACAGATTCCTACATTTCAAACAAACTGTAGCTGCAGAGACTTTGCCACCTAGTCTCCTCACACCAGTGAGCAGATGAGAAGTTTGTAAGATACAGGAGACATTGCATCATCAATCGCCGTAAACTTTACACATATTCTGACCATCCAAATCTATGCATACGTCAATCTGTAGAGCATAAAAATACCTTGATTGATGAAGCAGGAAATCTTGACATCTTGAAAGGGGCAAATATCAATTGATGTCAACTCTGAGATGACATAGATGTTGGAATTATCAGATAAAGAGTCTGAAGTAGCTACTATTATCACGTGCCAATAGGCACTTGAAAGGATGCTCAGTGTCGCTAATCATCAGGGAAATACAAATCAAAACCATAATGAGGTATCACCTCACACCTCTCTTATATTTTTTAGTTAAGATATAAGCATTATCTCTGAGCAATAACAACAATAAATAATATTTAAAGGCTATTCTATTTATAGATTTCAGGTACATTATCACTAGATAATAATCATGTTCTTCCCATTTCTGATTTGAAAACTAGTTTGGTGCCTGGAATAGTAGCCAGGCAGAAGTATTTCTTAGATGGATAAAATAAATTCATTATGAATCATTACTACATAGCCAAGTCAGGTACCATGACTTTTTCATACATATGAGCATTCTGAGATCAGAGTAGTGAAGATCAGAGTCACTAGGCCAGCAGGTGGAATGTTCTTTCTGATACAGCTCCCTCACTAAAACAGGGAGTGAGTAAAGCACATTTCCACATTTCCCACCTGACACTGGTAATAAAGAGTATACTAAGCTACAGAAGTCACATATGTATATTCTCTTAAGTGTAGATAATGGTAGTTCACATCAAAGAAATTAATTTCCTCCAAATTTGAAGCTATTTTGCTAGTAGATGCTATGTTTGAATTTATTTGAGTAATAAACACAAGTTAATGTTCTTGGAGTTTTAGGGGGCCCAAGTCAGTGACATGATACCCCGAAAAAGTGCAAAGACTAAAAAGAGACTTGACTTCTTTGATCAGTGTTATTAGAAACAGTCGTTTTGAAAGCTTTGTCTCTAGTATCTTAACTGTGAAGATGTCATCAACACTGTCACATGTGTTCAGGATGGTTGTGAAAGAACAGAGGTTGGAGACCTATTTCACACAAATGTGATGTGGGATCATGTTTCAAATTCCTGCTGTCACCAGGACAATGTGTGTAGTCCCTCACGGGAGCGCCAACTGGGTTTATTCAACACATCAACACCAAAAATGTCTTTCTGCTTCTACGTGCCAGCGTGGTGCTTTTTTACAATACCAAACATGTAACCTCTTTTTCTCTTTGGGCGTTAGCTTCTAAGAAATTTTGAATTAAACTAATAGCCCATGTCTGACAATTGAGCAAGTCTATATGCTCATTTTAACGATGGTCTCCTCTTAACACTTTCTCTTGCCTTTTATTTTTTTTAAATTTGTTTTATCTTAATTAGCCACAATTTTGGTAAGTTGCCTAAAAGTCTTTGGAAGAAACAGGGGTATCTGTGTAGATAAGAAGTTCTTTAGTACAAGCTATGACAATAAATCAGAAAAATGTTAGAACCCACTTTACAGATAAGGAACCTGAGACACTGAGATGTAAAGTGACTTTCCAAGGACAAAGTCGGGGTGCTAAAGCCTTAGCTTCATGATTTTTCACATTCCAATTCCTTTTCTCACATGGTCGTATGTCCAATGTACACATAGACTTGGCAAACCCTTCTTTCCCTCATCACTGCTTTCTACTCTCTGCTCAGATGTGGCTTCCTCCCCTTCTGTCAGACAGATTTGGGCTCTTTTGATGTGCTTTGATGTTTCCTATTCATTTCAATATATAAAAGAGTAAGAAGCATGAAGTCACACTTAGGATCTGACCTGTCTGTCTCACTTGCAGAAGAAGCTGTCAGAGGTAAAGAAGACTATTGACTTAGCTTGGACTGTGCTACTAAACACCCAGTTTGTTCTCAGTTATAAAACAGACTGACTTATTTTTGAGTTCACCTTTTCTTTTTTAAAATTTCATCTGAGAATCTTAAAACATGTCAAATGTTAAATCTTTCATCTGAAACTTTTTCTTAAGATTTCTTATTGATATGAAATAATTGGGGCAGAGTTTACTTAATAGAAAATATTTTACCATAATATCATAAGCCTATAAGTTAAAGTCCCTCGTTTTGGCCAATGTCAAAAAACCTCAGAATTGATATCTGCACAAGGACTATGCCAGAAATTGTGCCAAGGAAGACTTAAAGTTAATGAAGACATGACCAGGCACCACAAAGCTAATTAGTGCACCGAATCTTCCTGTAGAAGGACATTTGCTGTCATCACCCCTGGGTCCTAATTTGAGAATGACCTCAAGTCACACTTCCCAAGGTATTCCCAAGGGATTCCATATCAAGGGCTGTGATAGATGCAAGGGAAAATATACTGTCTCCATACATGAATACATTTGTTCCTTTAACTGTTAAATGGTTTATTTTTACTACACGTTTCTCAGACCTTAATAGGTTAAAAAACACTGTCAATCTCAAAAAAAGCAATGTGATCGCCAGTCTTCCTTCAGCTTATATGGCCAAAGGTGAAACTTCTTGGAAACAGTGCCCCATGAATCACTGTGAAATAGACACATAAAAGTAGATACACCATTTTATTCATTCATATTTTCAAGGATAAAAATTTAACTATGTACATATTCTTAAATGTATATTTTGATCCATGCTGCTGGGTTTGTAACTGACTCCATCACATATTAGCCATGAGAACTGGGACAAATAATTTAACCTTTCCATTCCTTAGTTTCCTCATATGTAAAATAAGGATAATGATAGAATCTACACCGGAGGCTTGTTACAAAGACAACTTGCAATGATAAAGAGTTTTGGAAGCCACAGATGCATATTTTTTTCCCATTCCAATTTATTTTTCCTCTTCTCACATGGCCATATGTCTAGTGTGCCCATAAACTCTGTACAGAGCTCCTTGGCCTCTTCACTGCTTTCCGCTGTCTTTTTAGGTGTGTCCTCCTCCTTTGTTAGACTGCACTGAGGTGTTTTGAGGGGTTCTGATGTTTTCTACTCATTTGGATATGTAGAAGAGCCTGAAAAAACTTGGCAAGTGCTGGCTCATGTGCACATGATTTCTTTTTCTTATGTATTATATGTAATACTTTCTCATATATCATACATAAACAGTGCAACAATCATGAATAAACGAGTTTATTTGAAATCGTTACATTTAAAAATGTGTCCAAATTATTAGTTCATATTTTCATTGTTGTATCAAATATACATTAAGTATCTTGTATCTTCAGTCCTATAAAATCTCTCTAGTTACTTTGAGAAGACTCTTGCTTTTTTTTTTGTCCTTTTCTTTATTTTTGGTTGCTGTGGTTTTTTGTTTGTTTTTGTGTTGTAAGATTTGAAGGAGGTAAAGAAGTGATCCATGTTTGGTATTGGGGAAAAGCATCCCTGAGGCCCCAAGGCTCAGAGGTTCTTCAAAAGTTGCAGAGGTCTTTCAGATAGAGTCTTTGCATATTCAGTCTCCATGGAATGCTCTAAGTCCAAACACATGTATCCTTAGGAAGCATTCGGTACAACATTCACTGCCATCAGTGGCATCCCTATATTATGTGCATGGTTCTTTACACCTGCTGTTTCTCATCCTCATAATAGTCTGATGATATCAATAATCTCACTTTCAGATAAGGAAACTCTGGCTTGAGGAAGTTCCACAGCTAGTGACATATGGGACTCGGGTCATAAACCAGGACTCACTGGTGTCAAAGCCCATCTCTTTGAGCTCCACCCTGCAGCCACATGAGCTCTGAAATCAGAGCCAGCCATTGTCTTTCACATGAAGAGGCTGGGTGGCCAGGCAACCGAGGCAGAGACAATCAAATTAAAGGCAGCAAAACATGGGGTCAGGAATTTATTCTAATGAATCCAAATAGTTCATGTTTTCCTGTAAATTTAATGTTGTGAAGTTTGGGAAAAACTACTAAGAATTATTTTCCAGCTTTAAATTTTTTCTACCCATTAAATTTTTGGAAAAATATTTTCTCCTCAAGCTTCCCTGGTGGTGCAGTGGTTGACTATCCGCCTGCCAATGCAGGGGACACGGGTTCGAGCCCTGGTCTGGGAAGATCCCACATGCCGCGGAGCAACTAGCCCCGTGAGCCACAACTACTGAGCCTGTGCGTCTGGAGCCTGTGCTCCGCAACAAGAGAGGCCGCGATAGTTAGAGGCCCGCGCACCGCGATGAGGAGTGGCCCCCACTTGCCGCAACTGGAGAAAGCCCTCGCACAGAAATGAAGACCCAACACAGCCATAAATAAATAAATAAATAAATAAATAAAAATTTTCTCCTCATCAATAACTGTATGTCTTGGTTTGATCATGTGAAGCTTGCTTACTTGGTTACTTTATTTGTTATGTAAGCGAGGTTGCACAGGCATAGGCATTACACATTTTCTTAAGGGGAAATAAAATACTTCATACTTTACTTCATTAATCTCCTTACTACTCCTAGAACTTCTAAGGAGGTACAGCTATACATATAAATCAGGGAGAATGGATTCAATAAGAACAATATTAGTAAAAGGCTTAATTTGTCAAGTTGACAAGGGTATTTCCTCATTTGTGATGCCTAATCTAAAACTCACCCTCCCTCAGTGGTCGCAGATCACTAACAGATCATAATGAATAAGGTATGGGTGTGGAAGAGACTATCAGGTTTTAAACTCTGTGTCACTTAGTTACTCATTTTACAGGAATTATCAAACACTTAATATGTGCAAGCATGGTATGAAGTGTTGCAGATATATAGCAGTGGACAAAACAGACAAAAGTCTGCATGTATGAAAGTTGCATTCAATTGAGGAGAAGAAGATAACAGACTAAGTGAATTACACACACGCATACACATACATAAACACACCCCACATATGCCACACCATCTTATGTATGAAGGTAATAAATGCTATGGAGAAAATGAAAACAGGACAAAGGAAAAGAGTACATGCCCTCTCGAAGAGGGGAGGTACAATTTTAAATAGTGTGGCGAGGAAAAATCACTATGAGAAGGCGTTTGATTTTGTTTCTTTCATTTCCTTTTTTTTTTTTTTTGCTGTTTGTTTTTGTTTATTTGTTTGTTTTTGTGCTTTAAGATTTGAAGGAGGTGAAGAAGTGAACCATGTTGGTATTGGGGGAAAGCATCCCTGAAAGAAGAAACAAGTGCAAAGGTGGGAATGTGCTAATGTGTCAGAGGAAGAGCAAGGAGATCAGTGGAGCAGAATAAATAAGCAGAGAAGACTAGGAACAGATGATATCAGATAGTGAATAGAAGACCAGCTCTTGTTGGTCTGGAAGGCTGTTCTAAAGATTTTGGCTTTGGCTTAGAGACAATAAGCTAGTAGAAAACTCTCAGAAGAATAATGGGATAAGATTTTATTTTAAAAAGATCATGCCTCACCTTTCTTCCTCTAATTAGGTTGTAAGATGTTACAAAAGACTGACACACTGATCTTCTAATAACAGGAAGATATCTAATCAGAAAGCAGAAGACACAAAGAAACACAAATGAGGTAAATTCCTGAAAGGAATAGGCCATTTCTAGGATTTAAAAGACCCTGGATGCTTTTATCCCCGGGTCCAGAGCTAGAAGGAACAATCATAAAAGAAAATACGGAAGAAAAAGCCTAACTTCAAAACAAATGTAATGTTCATGTGAAGCTTGTTATGAGGAATGAGACTTCCTAGGTACTCTGATCACAGAGTAAGTCAACATTCATCTGCATTTTCTTTTTCATGGGCCATTTGCTGTGGGAAGCAGCACAGCAAAGACTCAGGGGTAAGCAAATAAAATGGGTAGAAGTCCTCCTAAAGTACCTGAGACCATCGCTTAGTGCAAGGCAGCAGCCTGAGGAAGAATTTTTTAATAAATATGGTAAATATATCAAAAAACAAGTAAAAACAGCAAAGGAAGATTACACACGTGATCAGATGAGAGATTCAGAAACAAAGAAAACTACAAAAAAGGAGAAACAGAAAATCTAGAATTAAAAAGCATCAGAAATGATGAAGTCATCTGATAGACTTCACAGTAGATTGGACACAGCAAAAGAAAGGATCAGGGAACTGACGTGCAAAGAGAAAAATACATTTAGAAGTAAACTGAATAGTCTATCTAAGACTGTGAGAGAATGTTACATGGTTTAACACACATGTAATTTGAGTCTTAGCAGGAGAAGCGAAAGGTTTACAAATATAATAATTATTATTATTTTTAAAATTTTTTATTTTTATACAATTTTTAAAGGTTACTTTACATTTACGGTTATTACAAAATATTGGCTAGGTGATATTCAAGAAGCCAAGGGAGGATAATTTTTTTTTTTAAATAAAGGATAGTGCTGAGAAGGTAAAAAATGAAAAAAAGAAGTCTGTTTCAGGGACATGAAAGTCATTGTGCCCCAATCAAGAGATAATTTGGAAAGATGAGAACTTTTTGGCGTGTACCCTAACACTCTCACTCAGATACATCATTCCAAATATAATTCTACTAAATGCCATATTTACTACTATGTACCTTCAATGTTCTAGACCTCATACATGCAAAATGATGAAAATTTACCCAAATACCACAAGGCGTGTGTTATTATCCTCATTTCACAGAAGTGAAATGAAGGCTCAGAGATGAAAGTGATCTGATGGAGGCCACATAAATGGCAGATACTGGAACCTGGTTTCTAACCCAAGACATACAGGTTGCAATGCTCACCTTCTTTCTCTTACACAGCACGATAAGGAAAAGCTCAAAACTCAGTGGCGCCTGCCTCTGTTGACTTTCGTCTTATTTGCAAAATCTGGATTCATCTCACTTGGATAGACAATTGTTTTCACATGTTTTCCTTCTTTTTGTAAGCCAGGTTGACCAAGGGCTATTAATCATTGCTGCAACAGATAAAGCCGACTGGTAAAAACCAGTCTCCATTTTTCATTTGGAACCACTTTATGGAATGAGATACTGTATCACCAAAGGAAACAGATGGTCCATGTTCCTGGTAAAAATGTTTTACGAAGGCATCCCCACCTAAGGTCCGCAGGTTCTGAATCCATTGCTACCAAATGTGATACTCACAAGGTCATAATATACGTTGATCTTTAATTACTTTACACTGAGAAATATAGTATATTTGTAAATGACATTAGGAAAAAGACAGTATTTTAGTAAAGATACATAATATAATTAAATATGATGTATTCGGATTTCAGATCTAACAATGAGAAAAAGCTAACTAAATGAATGAAGTTTGTTCTACAGTTCTTCCTAACTCCCCTCCATTCATCCAACTGGCCTCCTCTGGTCCAAGTCCAATCCTTTAATTAGAAAGACTTTTCTAAAATGCAAATCAGATTACACTGCTGTCCTGTTTAAAATCTTTAGATGACTCCCCATCACCTTCAGGGGGATGATCTTGAGCAAGCTCTTTAAATGCTAACTACCTCAAGATTACAAAGTTAGTAAAGCTGCCGAGTTGGGAGTAAACCCCATCCTATCAGTCTCCCGCTCTAGCTTTCAATCACAAAACTGTAAGGACTTTTTAAGACAGGGGTTGGTAAGGTACATTCTGAGTCCCTCCTGCCTCTTATTTTTGTAGGGCTCACATGCTAAGAAAGGTTTCTACCATTTTAAAAAAATGTATTTTATTGAAGTGTAGTCGATTTACAAGGTTGTGTTAATTTCTGCTGTACAGCAAAGTGATTCAGTTATACATAGATATATTTTTTCCTACTCTTGTCCATTATGGTTTATTACAAGATATTGAATATAGTTCCCTGTGCTCTACAGAGGACCTTGTTGTTTATCCATTCTCTATATACTAGCTTGCATCTACTCATCCCAAACTCCCAATCCATACCTTCCCCTCCCCCTTCCCCCTTGGCAACCACAAGTCTGTTCTCTATCTCTGTGAGTCTGTTTCTGTTTTGTAGATAGGTTCCTTTGTGTCGTATTTTAGATTGCATATATAAGTGATATGATATGGTATTTGTCTTTCCCTTTCTGACTTACTCCACTAAGTATGGTCATCTTTAGGTCCATCCATGTTGCTGCAAATGGCCTTGTTTCATTCTTTTTTATGGCTGAGTAGTATTCCAGTGTGTGTGTGTGTATCACATTTTTATCCATTCATCTGTCAATGGACATTTAGGTTGCTTCCATGTCTTGGTTATTGTAAATTGTGCTGCTATGAACATAGGGGTGCATGTATCTTTTTGCATTATAGTTTTGTCCAGATATATGCCCATGAGTGGGATTGCTGGATCATATGGTAACTATTTTTAGGTTTTTTTTTAAAATTACAATTTCATAACACATGGAAAATACAAGAGACTCAAATATCAGTGTCCATTGAAAAAATTTTAATGGAACACAGTCACGCCCATGTATTTTTGTATTGCCTATAGCTGCCTTCAAGCAACAAACATTGAATAGTTGAAACAGAGATTGCTTGGCCCACAAAACTTAAATATTTACTACATTGCTCTTTATGGAAAAAAATATGTCAGCACCTAAATTAAAGACTATCATTAAGTAAGAGGGAAATAGGAAGCTAGAGAAGGAATTTGAGTCAAGTTATCAAAGATCAAATCATTTCATCAAGAAATTTGGACTTCTTTTATGACTTTCTTTTTTTTTTTTTTTTTTGGCCTTACCACATGGCATGTGGGATCTTAGCTCCCCAACCAGGGATAGAACCCATGCCCCTGATACTGGAAGCACAGAATCTTAACTGATGCACCGCCAGGGAAGTCCCAAGAAATTTGGACTTATAACAAATCTGGGCTTTACGTATCAAGATATAGTCTTTGGAAATTTTGCCTCTTGTAATTGTATAAAATATATGAAAATGTATATCATAATGTATATTAGAGTTAAACATGTCGGAAATATGTATATATAATCACTTGAGTGCATTTTGCTGTTTTGTCTTTTGTCTTCAAAGTGCTATCCTTTCTTGTTGAAAACGTCTCCTTTGGTAGCTCATTAACACCAACTAATTTTTCAATACTTATTTTAGCCATCACCTCTCCCAGGAAGGTGTCCTGACTTCCTCCTTCCCCTACTGGGAGGTGCCCTTTTTCCGTGTTCTTCTAGCTTATGCTTCTCTGTACAATGGACATTTTCAACAAAGTTTTTCATGATTGATTTTTGTAACTCAGCTCCCGAAAGCCTGGGATCCTTTCTTATTTTTCTTTTTAGCCCTGTGTCTAAGAAATTACCCAACATATTAGTAGACACTTACTAATACAAGTTTGTGAATTAATATTCAAGAAATGCCACACACTTCTTTGACCCAATTTGATTCTGAATTCACTCAGAGTCTGGGTTCCTTCTTTTATAAAAGCCCTGGAGATGTCAGAAAATCTTAGTGACCTGTTCGCACGTTTGGGAAAATAGGAGCTGGTTGGGAGACTTACAAAGAGAATCTTTATAAGGGACCTGAGCCTTGTTTAAGCTAAAATACCTGTACACATTACAGGGGAAAAAAATTGTTAATCATAGTGAATATTCTCTATTCATTTGATCACCAAAAGCTTATGACGTAGAGGGTGAAACAAGCACCAAGAAGAGTGCTTGGCATGTCACGGGCAAATGGATTTTTTTAAAGAACAGACCAGTAAATCACTTATTAGAGATACTGGAGAGCTGTTATAGAGCATCAGGGATGTCCAGGCACAGACTTAGGGCATCTTCCTAAACTCTATGTAGTTTTGTTATTCTAAGTAACAAATACAATAACCATGATGATTATTAGCATTTTCGGACTGGTTGCTTGGATCCAGGCAAGTACTTTACATGCATTTCTTTAATTTTGGCAACAATCCCATGAGGCTGGCACATGTATCTCATGGACACGGTAGGTGACCTCTCATAGTTTATGGCACACATACTGGTTTTCTCCACGTGTCTTTCTGGCTTCTGCCTCTGACACCAAGCACTTACTCTGTCTGTACACCCTCCTGGGAGAGATTTTTGGTTCATGTAAACACGATCCTCTTGTGTCAGCTTTCGTTGTGCTAAGCTCTTCATGCAGGGATGCTTCATAAGCTCCTGCTCAGCCTGAAGACTGGCTACAGAGATCCCTACGGAAGGTATCAGTGAACATGTTCTTTCACTTACCCATTTTTCTACTCATTCACCATGTGTTTAGCTTTTATGTACCAGGCAGTGGGAATTCAGAAATAACAAATATGGTCCCTAACAGCATGGTTTTCCTATGATCAGGGGAAGCCAATGTGATGATAGATGTTCTGACTGAAGCTTCCTGAGTCACGGGTCACAGGGGATACTGTGCCTAGGCCAGCCGAAGGGGACCACAGAGGGCTTTACAGAAGTAACAGCATCTAAATAGAGAAGCCACAGAGGAAAAGAAGTGTGCCAGGAAGGGCACTGTAAATAGAGACACAAGCAGACCCACAGAGGCATGAGTCAGCATACAATTTTGAAAAAGTCCTGGTAGTTCATCAGCCATGGAATGAGAAAAAAGGGCACAGGGGCAGAGAGTGAGGTGAATTGGAGAGGGGGCAGATAGAGCTGGATTGATATATATGTTTGAGTGTTACAGCAAGAAGCTAACAACCAGAGAGAGCGTGGAACCAGCATGTGGCAGCAGCATGACCCAGGGATCATGGTACCACGTAGAAGACAATCATCATCTGTGGTTTTGTATTTTGCTGCCCTGGTAAACAGCCAGGGCTATATTCCACATGGGAGGTAAGAAATCTAGGTGATAAAATAGTAGGACAAAAGCTGCAGTGGGATCACAGAAGTGGGATTTGAAAGAGGAATCATCATTACTCTGGGATTCGGTAAGTAGTTTACTTAAAAGAATGTGTTGTTTCACTGCAATAGTTTTTTTAAAAATCATGTATATATGTGTAAACTTGTTACCAGTTTTGTACAGTTTTCTACTTTTTTCTCTTTTTTTTTTTTCATTTGGCATACCACTGTAAATTGAGCAGGTACTTCAAATTTGGGGGGGAAAACTAGTAGACTGATGATAGAAAAATTAAAGGATACTTTATCTTGTAATCATGTTTTTTTTTTTAAATTGGAGTATAGTTGCTTTACAATGTTGTGTTAGTTTCTGCTGTACAATGAAGTGAATCTGCCACATGTATATATATCTCCCCTCCCTCTTGGACCTCCCTCCTACCCCACCCCCATCCCACCCATCTAGGTCACCACAGAGCACTGAGCTGAGCTTCCTGCGTTATACAGCAGGTCCCCACTAGCTATTTGTTTTACACATGGTAGTGTATATATGTCAATCATGCTGAATTGTTAATAAAAGAGAATAACACTTTTAGTTAATCTAAGCAAAATGCCCTCCTTTGTAACAATTTGCTATTATTTTTAAATGGAAAAGAGAGCATTCTTATGAATGAATAAATGAATGAATGAATGGAATAATGAAGGAATATTTAAAAATTATACTTCTATATTCTTTTTATTGTTGAGTGCCCCCAAAATCCCTGCATATGAGAAGGAAGTATACTGAATGAGGCTTTCCCACCTAAACTTGTTGGCAAAGTAGTTAAACTAGAAAGTTATTTAAGAGGACGCTTTTTACATGTCATTTCATTCTTATAACAAACTTACAAGTTATATGCTTCTACACCTAATTCAAAAATAAATTATTGTAAACAAGGGGGGCCCAGGGAAGTAAACTATTGTGCCCAAGGCCACATGAATGTCTAACACCAAAGTCCAAGGTTCTTCCTGTGTTACCCAACATGTAGAAAAATTGGATTTAGGCAGAGATACCTTGTTTTTCACAGTCTTAGCTTGAATGCAAATACCATAACATGAGGGCTTTTTGAGACAGAGAAAAAGGTTGTGTTTAATGCTAGAAATAAATCTTCCGCTATCAGAGAGTGCTTACATGTGTATACAATAGCATTACCTGCACCCTGCACATGAATTATCAGTAACAGCATCATTGTAGGAGAACTGTGTAGAATTGAAGTCTGTTTATGAGACAGCTTATAAACCTGGGCACTGTTTTAAGGTGAACTTCAGTGATTTTCTTCAAAGTTCCCACTCTGTTAAATGCTATAAATATCTGGCTGTAAGATAGCCAGAGAAGACTCTGAAGTCATCTATTCCTAATCCCATTATTTTTTCGGTGGATGAAAGCAAGAATCAGAGAAAAGAAGAAATTATATAGAATATTTGATTCTTGCCTATTTGATCAAAATATGTAGTAATAATTTGCTAGGTCTTTTATGAAGCATTCATAATAGCACAGCATGTCAAAATTGATGTTAATATCTTCATGATATAGATAAAGACCCAAGCTGGGAGACTTTGGGTGGCTCTCCCAGGATCACACATCTAGTGCACTGACAAGACTGGCACTGAGACTGACTTGGTTTGGTTCTAATTTCTGCCTCATCTGAGTAGAATAAGGGCCAGAACACAGATCGTGTTGCACCTTATAGTAAAGTGCTGCATCTCCTACGCCAGCTGCCCTGTGACCATCCCGTCCACATGAGACTGCCCAGAAGTGGACAGAAGAGATGGGCAGGGCAGGGAAAGAAGGACATAGAGATAGTTCCAGTTTATTGTATGTAATCTAGATTTCCCTCTATTTAAAATCCTATACCAATTTTATCGCCATGAAATCCTGCATGCCCTAAGTGCACAGAACCGTACTGATCGTCAACTGTAAGTTCTGTACTCAGCTTCACTGGTGATTCATGCTGTGACCTTGACAAAAACCACTAAGCCCCTCTTTATCTCAGTTTCTCCATCCATAATGTGATTATAAATATTACATGCCTCTTAGCTACTTGACGGGGGTCACAAAGGCATTAATAATGTAATTATTTCTAAAGCACTTGGAAATCCTTGAGTGGAATATATTAAAAATATCACCACACTCAAAATATTCCCTGACAGGAGACTTAAATGAGAAAACGATTGCACTCCGAGTGGAAAATATGTCTGACGGGGTACATAAAGTTGCTTGAGAAAAATGTCTTTCATACAAGGGTCCCAAAGCTTCATTAGTTTTGTCTAGCGTGCTGAGACAGAGGTGTGAAAACCATGGGGAAGGGGCCTCAGTAGGATGTGCTCTTTTCTCTACAGTTTTACAACTCTAATAAAACTAGAAAGGCAAATGAGATTATAAGAGCCCCCAAACTAGGGTTGCCAGATACAGTACAGGACACACAGATAACATTTAAATTCCAGATAAACAAAAACTAATGTATTCTATAAGTACATCCCAAGTATTACATGGGGCATATTTATACTAAAATATTATTATGTATGTGAAATTCAAATTTAATAGCATGCTTTTTTTTTTTTAATTTGCTAAGCCTGGTAACTCTTATCTCAAATCTTACTTATTTAACTAAGTTCCCTATTTGTCAATCTGAATTTGAGGAAACCTTATGTGGGATGATTGTAAAGATAGACAATTTTCTTAGTTTCAGATAATATAAAAATTAAGCAAATTGTGACAGTAGTCTCACTAAGTTGCGATTCCTTAGAAGCAAATATGAGGTTTGTATTTTCTTTGTATTTTCTGGATTTGGCATGGATTTTGTAACATTGTAAGCAGCAGATAAATGTTTGTTGAATAAATGAATGAGTACATGGCAAAGTGAATGAACAGCTTGAATTAAACTGAAGGAATTTAAGGCACTTTGGGAGCTTATTTAAAAATATACATTTGTGTTATAGTCAGTTGCCATAATAATTCTATATGGTAGGTTCTTCTAAGATGACTAAATTAATTTATTAACTTGCTTACAAGCTTTTATTAAATGCAGCAAACATTTATCGAAGGCCTTTTTATGTGCAAAGTGTTTATCTTGGCTCTGGATTGTACTATCTATTACTTATCAGGTTATTTGTTATTAATTCTGGAGCAAATTCTACCTTCTTCAATTATAGAAATAATCACATTATCATAATTGCTTACTTGTAATTTATTGCAGAGTGAGTATATTCTAAACAAAAGCAGGAGTGGTGAGAATGGAGAATATGAAAAGATTTTGAAAAAGCTACTTTTTCCAGCTTTATTAAGATATAACTGAAAAAACTGTATGTATTTACTGTGTAAAATGTGATGATTTGATATACATACACATTGTGAACTGAATACTACAGTCAAGCTAATTAACATATCTATCACTTCACATGGTTATCATGTTTTGTGTGTGGTAAGAACATTTAAGATCTACTCTCCTAGCAAATTTCAAGTATACAATACAGTATTATTAAACTATAGTCATCATGCTGTACTTTAAATGTCCAGAATTTATTCATTCTGTATAACTGAAACTTTGTATCTTGACCAACATCTTTCATTTCCCCCACCCACAGGCCTTAATAAGTCTAGTTAAAAGTTTGTCAACTTCGTCTGTTCAAAAAATTGGGAACTTCACAAAATTGTGGAAATTAAACAACACATTCCTTTTGAAACTTAAAAAAAGTATCTTGAGACAAATGAAAATGGAAACACAGCATACCAAAATTTATGAGATGCAACAAAAGCAGTTCTAAGAAGGAATTTTATAGCTGTAAACATATGCATTATGAAAAAAGAAAGATCTTAAATAAACAACCTAACTTTACTTCTCCAGAAATTAGAAAAAGAAAAACAGCCCAAGCTCAAAGTTAGCACAAGAAAGAAAATAGCAAAGATAGAATAGGAATAAATAAAATGGAGACTAGAAACCAGCTGAAAAACTAGAAGTCATTAGAAATACACATATGTAGGTGAAGAAAGAAATCAAGGGAGAATAAAACCTCCACTGAAATGTGAAATAGACCCTGGGGTCTGACGCCAGACAGTCTGGGTTTAAATTCTGACCATTTTCAAGCTCTGCAATCTTGAGAAGTTTACTTAACTTCTCAAAGCACAGTCTCTTTAACTACATAGGGGAAATAATAGTAGAACCTACAGCATGAAATAATTTGGAATATTGCACAAGATAATGCAAATGAAGCACTTAACCTAGTCCCTGGCAGGAAAGACACGCTCTGCTCTCCAGGTATCTTTCATCTTCATTCATTGTATTATTATTGATGCCATGGGGTGAAACTATGATTACTTATCTACTTGAAATTAGTGATTTAAAAATATATTCTCTATAAAACACAAATGTAATTATATTCCAGAGTTACATTTATAATTCACATAAAAAAGCTAACGTGAAATACGTGTATTTGTGCAAACTGAATGCTATTTTCATGCCACATTGGACTCTGTCTCTGGATTGTCGTGATATCATTTGTTCTCCTTTGTTATTAAAGTTGTTACAGTGATAATGTTTGAGAAACTCTAGGGTAAAAAATAAAAAACAACTTGAGTAAGTGTGTATTAGTGTAGAATAGGTGCTCAGTAAATGCTATCCTTATGACGATTATGATGTTTCAGGTTTCTTATATTTGTTATCATGTTTGACTCCCACAAGCAATGGTTATGTCATGGTTCATTATTCCCAATGTACATGTGAGAAAAGAGAGGCTCAAAGGGTCAACGAACCTTTCCAGGGCAGCCCACTTTATAAATTGGCTAGACACCTGGGTTTGCATGATGACAAACCCCTTGCCTTCTCATTTCATGTCAGTTTTCCAATGGAAAAGTGTGGCCAGGGCCTGCATTGTGGGGAAAGTGGCCCCATCTGAATATGGAGAAAGGGTTCCAAGGTGGAGCTCTAAATTTATTTTGCTTCATAATGAGCTAGACCATTCAGATCTGGTCCCCTTTCTAAACCTCACCTCAAGAACCATCACATAAACTTATAAACTGAAAAATGATGATTACAGGCCTTGACAACAAACACTAATAACAAAAATGATAATGGCCTTAAGGAACATGTTTCTGAGTCTATCACACAGCTGATCACCACGGAGGGAGGAGTCGGAGGTTATGCCCTCTGCAGGAGGACACTTCCTGCCACGGCCAGAGGTAACAGCAGTGAGTCTAGGTCTGGTAATGGTGTTAATTTCAAGCTCTGTTAAATACATGAAATAACAATTGTACAATATCTTATTCAGAGCAAAACTGCAACTCCATTACCTGCTTTACTAACAGTGAATAAATTACACTTTGACACAGAATTTGTATTGATCAAGCAAAAAGAACATACTAGAGGAAAAGAAGACTGATCCGCCCCCAACGTTTTCCCAGGGCCTCTCTTGCTTTCCTATATGCCCCTAGTTTTTCTTTCCTGTGCTGAATTTCAGACTCCTCTGCTCCCTGCGCCTTCCTCACTCACTGAAGCCAGTTAATTACTAATTACCCCATTTATGACCTCACTCACTTCCTCCCTCTGAGAACTATTTTGTCTCTAGTCCAGTGGTTTAACTTTAGCATGTGGAGAGTTTGCTGAAGATTGTCAGCCCCACTAGATTTTCTGATTCTTGGGCCCACGATTTGCATTTATAACAAGTTTCTAAATGATGCTGCTGGCCTGGGGCACATTTGAACATCACTGCTCCAGCCAGAGAGATACTGGCTCAGAAGAGCTTTTGGCTCCGTCTCCAGCTCTTTGCTGTCGGTAACCTAGCTATTTGCTATAGATCACCAATTCTACTTGAACCCATTATCAGAATCTAAGACCTTTGCAGCCTTGACCTTTTGAATTCTTCGCCTAACCCCGATTCCCTATCCATAGAGCATCGATACAATACCTGTCTTCCCGTTTCTTACCAAATATCTATAGTGCCTATAGGGAAAAGAGTGTAGAAAAAGCCAGACAAGAAGCAGTCTCTGAAGTCAGGCAGATCTGGCTATGAATTCCAGGCCACTGAAGACATTTTACATGTTCCCTAATCTCACTGGGTTTGCTTCATTATTTTAAAAGTCAGTCTAAACAATAGTCAGTGTGCAAAGCTGTTGTGAAGCTTGCATACATGAACAGTAAGGTTCTCAAATTTAGGGGCACAACAGAATCTCCTGAGGGTTTGTTAGCCCAGATTTCGAGGCCCATCCCTAGAGATTCCGAGCCTAGGTGTGGGGTGGAGCCTGACAATTTGCACTTATGCTAAGTACCCAGAGGATGCTGATGGGATTGGTCCAGAGGCCACGTTTTAAAAACCACTAGCTGGTAAAAACAAAGGGCTTAGCACAGGGCTCAGCCATCTGTAGGGAGTCAAGATGTATTTCCCCGTCTTCCTGTTTTGATTGGTCCTTGTGGTTTTTATTATTTGAATGGATCCACAGAAACATCCTTGTCCCAAGGTCAGCCTAACCTGATTTCTCTAAATTTGACATTCTCATTTACCAGTTCAAAAGTCCATTCCATTTGTATTCTTTACCCTCATGGCCAATCTGGTCCTATCATAGTTTATCCAGGGCTTAATATCTTCTCTGTTTATCTACCTTTTCAGCAGCATGTGGCTTCTCCTCAGAAGCTCTTTCCTGTAATTAGTCACACACTTTGGCAGCCAGGAAGGCGTGAGACTAGATTATCTTCTGCTCCAGGTGAAGGCAGAAGATCATCATCTGAACTCTCGCTGTTGGAGAAGCTTTGAATGCAGCGTTCTGTTAAAACAAACAGTCTCCACGCAGACAGCCGCACCTGTCCCCAAGCACTTTCAACTTTTGAAAAGCAACAGGAAGATAAAAAGAGCATCAAATCTATTTGGAAATTTGTCCTCTGGCAATAAGCCTCTTGTTTCTGACTCTGGAAAGAAGCTTTCAAGCCTCCACTTTTCATCTCTCCATTGCCCACCTCTCTCCCCCACACTGTGCACTGGGCCCTCCCACACTCCCCCTCCACCCCATTGTGCCCAGCTGCAGTGATGCAGAAGGCAAAGATCAGACTGTATTTTTAAGAGATAAAAGCCAAAATACTCCATTTAGAATGCCATGCTCTTCCACTCCATGTTTCATCTCAGGATCTCTAGCCGCTATGTAAATGCTATACAAAACTTGCTATTGTCCTTGCTTCCCCAAGGGGAAATTGAATGCAAGCCACTCTCTGTATATTAGTGCATCTCAAAAACTCCAAAGGATTGCAGACCAATTTAAAGGGTCCCTGTGCCTTCTGGAGCTGCTCCTGTTTCTCTAAAATGCACTAATTGTTTAAAGGGCATTGGAGGTAAACATGAAAATGTAGTTTCTGTGCAAGAGCGGTCTCTCAGAATGCATTTTGGAAAGTTAACTTTAGGACCAACTACATATGATAGGTGATATATAACAGATCGAGTGATTGCTTAAAAAAATCAATTTTAAAATAGCACACCACAACAGAATTCACATTAGGGAGTCAGTAGACGTAAATACATAATAATCTAAAGCTCATCAAAAAGTTAGAGAGCTGCACTTTGTATGCACCACACAACCCACTCTCCCTCCACACACTGGACACCAGTTAATGAAGAACAACTTCAAGAATGTCACCCTCCTTGTGCAGTGGTTCAAGGTTGTTAGACAATCAGTGTGCATCTCAAGGTTCTCTGCTTTCTGAAGGTGGGTGAAATGCTACAGAATGAATCTGGGAGGGAGGACCAAACCCCAGTCCAAAAAGTTTTATCAGCCTTCTTATTGCTAAATCTTCCCTCTTGCTAATTTCCTTTTTCTCTTTTGTGTTAGTACGAACTAAATTTTCTCAAACAGATTTTACTTTCAATGATTCTGTCTGTCATTAGTCAGAAGTCTATCAGTCCACAGAATAAGTACTGTGTACTTATTGCGATGAAGGCATGCAAACACCATTCTTACAGTCAGTGACACGAGGACCATTTGCAGAAGCAGTTATCCGTCACGGCAAGTACGTACATCCATTGGCTGTCTGCTCTGGGACATGGTGGTGCATATATTATTGTATTTGTACTAAACAACAATGCTGTGTAGCAAATATCAACGACCCGGCATTTCAAGGCTTAGGGGAGACGTGTAACGTGATTGAATTTATATCCTAGTGAGAAAATCAAGATTAGATCTCAAACATGAGTAGATCAAAAACCTATATTCTCTATTCTTGGCAACTATTGCTTCTACTGTAGGTGATGAGAGAGACATCAAACCTGGCTTCATCAAATTTAGTTTTTTTTCCTTTACGTACATGATGGCTTTACATATGTGATTTAATTAAACTGAACAGTTAGACATTGGCATTTGCTTTGCTTGAACAGTCACTGGTTAGTGACTTGTTGGGTCAAGAAGATCTAACCAGAGTTAAAACACTAATAACATGTTTAGATTTGGTTTCAAGGATCATTTAGCCATTCAGTAATTTGCCGTATCCAGGGGAAGTTTTGATTGTGCAGGGGGTGCTGCTGGTGTTTTGTGGGCAGAGACAAACATAGTAGAGAATAGGAGGGTCACTTAAAATGAATCATCCTGTACTCATTCCACATCATTTTCAAATGTATAATGGACATTCATGTAGGAGGACAAACTTGTTCAAAAGTTTTGAGCCTGCAATCTAACCAACCCCATTTTACATCTTAAAAACGTTTTTTTGCATAGTTTTTATATTACTGAATTTTTCAGAAGTGCAACTAACCTGTAACTTGAGGCAAGGTTTTACTTTTTTTTGTTAAGAACACTGTGAGAATTGTTCACTCTTTTGGAAAAACACATCATGAGCAACAATGCTGTAGTATTTGAATTGCTAATAAAATACACCTGTCTCAGGCAGCTTCTCTAGCTGTTGCTTTCATTATGAGTCTATGTATAGATGCAAACATTTATTTCTCTATGTTTTCTTTACTAGAACTTCCTGGTCATTTGCATATTCAAAAGCATATGAATTCAAAGTAAACTACTTTCCTTTTGTTTCCCCTTTATATTAGCCTTACAGCAATATTTTTAAAAATCTTGTGTTGATAAGTTACATTATGTATAAATTCTGTTTCAAAATATTAAAATGGCATTATGAAACATTTATTATAAAATGTTCTATTGGTCATTATAAGGATGAGAGCTACTGTGCTAACTAAGGTCTAAACCGCCTATGTGAGTTCTTTGACATTTTACCTTTTTTTTTTTAACATCTTTATTGGAGTATAATTGCTTTACAGAGTTGTGTTAGTTTCTGCTGTATAACAAAGTGAATCAGCTATACATATTCATATATCCCCATATCCCCTCCCTCTTGCGTCTCCCTCCCACCCTCCCTATCCCACCCCTCTAGGTGGTCACAAAGCCCCGAGAGCTGATCTCCCTGTGCTATGCGGCTGCTTCCCACTAGCTATCTATTTTACATTTGGTAGTGTATATATGTCCATGCCACTCTCTCACTTCGTCCCAGCTTACCCTTCCCCCTCCCTGTGTACTCAAGTCCATTCTCTACATCTGCATCTTTATTCCTGTCCTACCCCTAGGTGTGTCAGAACAATTTTCTTTTTTTTTAAGATTCCATATATATGCGTTACCATACAGTATTTGTTTTTCTCTTTCTGACTTACTTCACTCTGTATGACAAACTCTAGGTCCATCCACCTCACTACAAATAACTCATTTTCGTTTCTTTTTATGGCTAATATTCTATTGTACATATGTGCCACATCTTCTTAATCCATTCATCTGTTGTACGATACTTAGGTTGCTTCCATGCCCCGGCTATTGTAAATAGTGCTGCAGTGAACATTGTTGTACATGATTGTTTTTGAATTATGGTTTTCTCAGGGTATATGCCCAGTAGTGGGATTGCTGGGTCACATGGCAGTTCTATTTTTAGTTTTTTAAGGAACCTCCATACTATTCTCCATAGTGACTGTATCGATTTACATTCCTACCAACAGTGCAAAAGTGTTCCCTTTTCTCCACACCCTCTCCAGCATTTATTGTTTGTAGATTTTTTGATGATGGCCATTCTGACTGGTGTGAGGTGATACCTCATTGTAGTGTTGATTTGCATTTCTCTAATGATTAGTGATGTTGAGCATCCTTTCATGTGCTTGTTGGCAATCTGTATATCTTCTCTGGAGAAATGTCTATTTAGGTGTTCTGCCCATTTGTGGATTGGGTTGGTTTTTTTTTTTTGATATTGAGCTGCATGAGCTACCTGTATATTTTGGAGATTAATCCTTTGTCAGTTGCTTCGTTTGCAAATTTTTCTCCCATTCTGAGCGTTGTCTTTTCATCTGGTTTATGGTTTCCTTTGCTGTGCAAAAGCTTTTAAGTTTCATTAGGTCCCATTTGTTTATTTTGGTTTTTATTTCCATTTCTCTAGGAGGTGGGTCAAAAAGGATCTTGCTGCAATTTATGTCATAGAGTGTTCTGCCTATGTTTTCCTCTAAGAGTTTTATAGTGTCTGGCCTTACATTTAGGTCTTTAATCCATTTTGAATTTATTTTTGTATGCGGTGTAAGGGAGTGTTCTAATTTCATTCTTCTACAAGTAGCTGTCCAGTTTTCCCAGCACCACTTATTGAAGAGGCTGTCTTTTCTCCACTGTATACTCTTGCCTCCTTTATCAAAGATAAGGTGGACATATGTGTGTAGGTTTATCTCTGGGCTTTCTGTCCTGTTCCATTGATCTATATTTCTGGTTTTGTTCCAGTACCATACTGTCTTGATTACTGTAGCTTTGCAGTATATCCTGAAGCGAGGGGGCCTGATTCCTCCAGCTCTGTTTTTCTTTCTCAAGATTGCTTTGGCTATTCAGGGTCTTTTGTGTTTCCATACAAATTGTGAAACTTTTTGTCCTAGTTCTGTAAAAAATGCCATTGGTAGTTTGATAGGGATTGCATTGAGTCCGTAGATTGCTTTGGGTAGTATAGTCATTTTCACAATGTTGAGTCTTCCAGTCCAAGAACATGGTATATCTCTCCATCTGTTTGTATCGTCTTCAGTTACTTTCATCAGGGTCTTACAGTTTTCTGCATACAGGTCTTTTGCCTCCTTATGTAGGTTTATTCCTAGGTATTTTATTCTTTTTGTTGCAAAGGTAAAGGGAAGAGATTCCTTAATTTCTCTTTCAGATTTTTCATCATTAGTGTATAGGAATGCAAGAGATTTCTGTGCATTAATTTTGTATCCTGATACTTTACCAAATTTATTGATTAGCTCTAGTAGTTTTCTGGTAGCATCTTTAGGATTCTCTATGTATAGTATCATGTCATCTGCAAACAGTGACAGCTTTACTTCTTCTTTTCTGATTTGGATTCCTTTTATTTCTTTTTCTTCTCTGATTGCTGTGGCTAACACTTCCAAGACTATGTTGAATAATAGTGGTGAGAGTGGGCAACCTTGTCTTGTTCCTGATCTTAGTGGAAATGGTTTCAGTTTTTCACCATTGAGGACAATGTTGGCTGTGGGTTTGTCATATATGGCCTTTATTATGTTGAGGAAAGTTCCCTCTATGCCTACTTTCTGCAGGGCTTTTATCATAAATGGTTGTTGAATTTTGTCAAAAGCTTTCTCTGCATCTATTGAGATGATCATATGGTTTTTCTCCTTCAGTTTGTTAATATGATGTATCACGTTGATTGATTTGCGTATATTGAAGAATCCTTGCATTCCTGGAATAAACCCCACTTGATCATGGTGTATGATCCTTTTAATGTGCTGTTGGATTCTGTTTGCGAGTATTTTGTTGAGGATTTTTGCATCTATGTTCATCAGTGATATTGGCCTGTAGTTTTCTTTCTTTGTGACATCTTTGTCTGGTTTTGGTATCAGGGTGATGGTGGCCTCGTAGAATGAGTTTGGGAGTGTTCCTCCCTCTGCAATATTTTGGAAGAGTTTGAGAAGGATAGGTGTTAGCTCTTCTCTAAATGTTTGATAAAATTCACCTGTGAAGCCATCTGGTCCTGGGCTTTTGCTTGTTGGAAGATTTTTAATCACAGTTTCAATTTCAGTGCTTGTGATTGGTCTGTGCATATTTTCTATTTCTTACTGGTTCAGTCTCGGCAGGTTGTGCTTTTCTAAGAATTTGTCCATTTCTTCCAGGTTGTCCATTTTATTAGCATATAGTTGCTTGTAGTAATCCCTCATGTTCCTTTGTATTTCTCCAGTGTCAGTTGTTACTTCTCCTTTTTCATGTATAATTCTGTTGATTTGAGTCTTTTCCCTTTTTTTCTTGAAGAGTCTGGCTAATGCTTTATCAATTCTGTTTATGTTCTCAAAGAACCAGCTTTTAGTTTTATTGATTTTGCTATTGTTTCCTTCATTTCTTTTTCATTTATTTCTGATCTGATCTTTATGATTTCTTTCCTTCTGCTAACTTTGGAGGGTTTTTTTGTTGTTGTTCTTCTTCTTTCTCTAATTGTTTTAGGTGAAAGTTTAGGTTGTTTATTTGAGATTATTCTTGTTTCTTGAGGGAGGATTATATTGCTATAAACTTCCCTCTTAGAACTGCTTTTGCTGCCCCCCATAGGTTTTGGGTCGTCGTGTTTTCATTGTCATTTGTTTCTATGTATTTTTTGATTTCCTCTTTGATTTCTTCAATGATCTCTAGGTTATTTAGTAGTGTATTGCATAGCCTCCATTTGTTTGTATTTTTTACAGTTTTTTTTCCTGTAATTGATATCTAGTCTCATAGCGTTGTGGTCATAAAAGATACGTGATACGATTTCAATTTTTTAAAATTTACCAAGGCTTGATTTGTGACCCAAGCTATGATCTATTCTGGATAATTTGAGAAGAAAGTGTATTCTGTTGTTTTTGGATGGAATGTCCTATAAATATCCATTAAGTCCATCTTGTTTAATGTGTCATTTAAAGCTTGTGTTTCCTTGTTTATTTTCATTTTGGATGATCTGTCCATTGGTGAAAATGGGGTGCTAAAGTCCCCTAATATTATTGTGCTACTGTCAATTTCCCCTTTTATGGCTGTTAGCATTTGCCTTATGATGTATTGTGGTGCTCCTATGTTGGGTGCATAAATATTTACAATTGTTGTATCTTCTTCTTGGTTTGATACCTTGATCATTATGTAATGTTCTACTTTGTCTCTTGTAATAGTCTTTATTTTAAAGTCTATTTTGTCTGATATGAGAATTGCTACTCCAGCTTTCTTTTCCTTTCCATTTGCATGGAATATCTTTTTCCATCCCCTCACTTTCAGTCTGTGTGTGGGTCTGAAGTGGGTCTCTTGAAGACTGCATATATATGGGTCATGTTTTTGTATCCATTCAGCCAGTCTATGTCTTTTGGTTGGAGCATTTAATCCATTTACATTTAATTATTGATGATTATTGATATGTATGTTCCTATTACCATTTGTTTAATTGTTTTGGGTTTGTTTTCGTAGGTGTTTTCCTTCTCTTGTGTTTCCTGCCTAGGGGAGTTCCTTTAGCGTCTGTTGTAAAGCTGGCTTGGTGCTGCTGAATTCTCTTAATTTTGCTTGTCTGTAATGGTTTTAATTTCTGTGTTGAATCTGAATGAGATCCTTGCTGGGTAGAGAAATGTTGGTTGTAGGTTTTTCCCTTTCATCACTTTATATATGTCCTGCCACTCCATTCTGGCCTGCAGAGTTTCTGCTGAAAAATCAGCTGATAACCTTATGGGGATTCCCTTGTATGTTATTTCTTGCTTTTCCCTTGCTGCTCTTAATATTTTTTCTTTGTATTTAATTTTTGATAGTTTGATTAATATGTGTCTTGGCATGTTTCTCCTTGGATTTATCCTGTATGGGACTCTCTGTGCTTCCTGGACTTGACTATTTCCTTGTCCATGTTTGGGAAGTTTTCAACTATAATCTCTTCAAATATTTTCTTAGACCATTTCTTTTTCTCTTCTTCTTTTGGGACCCCAGTAATTCGAATGTTGGTGTGTTTAATATTGTCCCAGAGGTCTCTGAGACTGTCCTCAATTCTTTTAATTCTTTTTCCTTTATTCTGCTCTGCAGCAGTTATTTCCACTATTCTATCTTCCAGGTCACTTATCCATTTTTCTGTCTCTGTTATTCTGCTACTGATTCCTTCTAGAGTATTTTTAATTTCATTTATTGTGTTGTTCATCACTGTTCGTTTGCTCTTTAGTTCTTCTAGGTTCTTGTTAAATGTTTCTTGTATTTTCTCCACTCTGTTTCTGAGATTTTGGATCTTCTTTACTATCATTACTCTGAATTCTTTTTCAGGTAGACTGCTTATTTCCTCTTCATTTGTTTGGTCTGGTGGGTTTTTACTTCAGTCCTTCATCTGCTGCATATTTCTCTGTCTTCTCATTTTGTTTAACTTACTGTGTTTGGGGTCTCCTTTTCGCAGGCTGTAGATTCGTAGTTCCCATTGTTTTTGGTGTCTGCCCCCAGTTGGTGAGGTTGGTTCAGCACTTTGTGTAGGCTTCCTGGTGGAGGTGTCTGGTGTCTGTGTTCTGGTGCGTGGGGCTGGATCTTGTCCTTCAGGTGGGCAGGGCTGTGTCTGGTGGGGTGTTTTGTGGTGTCTGTGAACTTAGTATGACTTTAGGCAGCCTCTCTGCTAATGGGTGGGGTTGTGTTCCTGTCTTGCTAGTTGTTTGGCATGGGGCATCCAGCAGTGGAGCTTGCTGGCCATTGGGTGGATCTGGGTTTTAGCATTGAAACAGAGATTTCTGTGAGAACTCTCACTGATTGATATTACTTGGGGCTGGGAGGTCTCTGGTGGTCCAATGTCCTGAACTCAGCTCTCTCACCTCAGAGGCTCAGGCCTGACACCAGTCCAGAGCACCAAGACCCTTCAGGCACACGGCTCAGAAGAAAAGGGAGAAAAAAAGAAAGAAAAAATTTTTTTCAAAAATAAATTTAAAAATTAATAATAATAAAGAGAGCAACCAAACCAATAAACAAATCCACCAATGACAACAAGTGCTAAAACCTAAACTAAGATAAACATAAAAGTCAGAAATCAGTGGCAGACAGCAAACTCCAAGTCTACAATCTTCCCAAAGTTCACCACCTCAATTTTGGGATGATTCCTTGTCTATTCAGGTATTCCACAGATGCAGGGTACATCAAGTTGATTGTGGGGATTTAATCTGCTGCTCCTGAGGCTGCATGGGGAAACTTCCCTTTCTCTTGTTTGTTCGCACAGCTCCTGGGGTTCATCTTTGGTTTTGGCCTCACCTCTGCGTGTAGGTCACTCTCAGACATCTGTTCCCACCCAGACAGGATGGGGTTAAAGCAGCGGCTGATTCGGGGGCTCTTGCTCATTCAGGCCAGGGGGAGTTAGGGGTATGGTAAGTATGACTGGAATGCGGGGTGAGCCTGCAGCGGCAGAGGCCACCATGATGTTGCAACAGCGTAAGGCACACTGTGTGTTCTCCCAGGGAACTTGTCCCTGGATCGTGGGACCCTGGCCGTGGCGGGCTGCACAGACTCTTGGTGGGGGAGGTGGGGTGTGGATAGTGACCTATGCGTGCCCACAGTATTCTTGGTGGCAGCAGCAGCAGGCTTAGTGTTTCATGCCCGTCTCTGTGGTCTGCGCTGATAGCTCTGGCTCATGCCCTTCTCTGGAACTCATTTAGACAGTGCTCTGAATCCCCTCTCCTCACGCACCCCAAAACAATAGTCTCTTAACTGTTAGGCAGGTCCAGACTTTTTCCCGGACTCCCTCCTGGCTAGCTGTGGCGCACTAGCCCCCTTCAGGCTGTGTTCACGCAGCCAACCCCAGTCCTCTCCCTGGGGTCTGACCTCCGAAGCCTGAGCCTCAGCTCCCAGCCCCCACCCGCCCCAGTGGGTGAGCAGACAAGCCTCTCAGGCTGGTGAGTGCTGGTCGGCACTGCTCCTCTGTGCGGGAGTCTCTCCGCTTTGCCCTCCGCACCCCTGTGGCTGCGCTCTCCTCCGTGGCTCTGAAGCTTCCCCCACCCCCGCCTACCCCCCGTCTCCGCCAGTGAAGGGGCTTCCTAGTGTGTGGAAGTGTTTCCTCTTTCACAGCTCCCTCCCAGAGGTGCAGGTCCCATCCTTATTCTTTTGCCTCTGTTTTTTCTTTTTTCTTTTGCCCTATCCAGGTACGTGGGGAGTTTCTTGCCTTTTGGGAAGTCTGAGGTCTTCTGCCAGCGTTCAGTAGGTATTCTGTAGGAGTTGTTCCACATGTAGATGTATTTTTGATGCATTTGTGGGGAAGAAGTGATCTCCACGTCTTACTCCTCTGCCATCTTGAAGGTCCCCTTACCTTCTTTTTTATCTTCTAAAGCAAAACAAGTTAAATGAAGACTTTTACCTTTCTCTAGACTGGTGTAGACTTTATTTGCTTTACTCTAAATGGAAAGTATAGGTTTGTAGTACTTATAAAGCTATAACCCACATAATTCAGTTTAAAAGTATTAAGACAGTTAAAATAATACTGTCTAGAATTAAGATGCCTATTAAAATAGCAGGTTACATCTCTTAATCTGACGAAGATTAGAAAGATGGGTAGAACCCAGTGTTTGCAGTAATGGAGGCTATAGAAACCCTCTCTTAGTGCTGCAGGGGCTGGAGATGGAGTTTCTGTCCTGGATGGATACTGATGGTCAAATTAAATATATGCATATATTTTGAGTTAGCAATTCCACTCCTGGATATGCATCTCAAATATATACCTCAAACTTTTGCACAGGCCCATAAAGAAATATATACAAAAATGTTTATTGAAGTGTTATGTATGGTGGATGAGAACAGGGGGCAAACTGTGTGGCCAGCACCAGGATATTGGACAGGTAAACATCTGGAGCTTTATGCAGCATTACATTAGGATTACATCATGAAAACAATACATTAGGTGTACACATTGGAACCCAGATGACTCTAAAATCTAAGTGATTAATAAAAACATCTAAGAAAATGTGCTATATAGCAATATGCTCTTGTTATAAATTTAAAAGTATGCAAACAACATACATTTTGCAACAAGATAAAACAATAAAAATACATAGTAAGCACTTTGATAAAACCACCTGTTGTAGGCAATTGCAATTCTCATGTCATAATTGTCTAAAAGGTAGTAAAGGATTAACTTTTAATTTTGTTACAGTCTGTGCAATCAAATGTAATCTCAGAAGTATGGGTACTACTTGCATTTCTTCATAGAAAAGATGTATAATTTCACAACAAATATCCTTCTTTTGTAAGCTATTAAAAATCAAGTCACTTTCTCTTTAGTATAAAGCTGATACATGCTAAATGCCATCTAAGGGGTTCTTACAGGAACTATACAATTTCAACCAGGATACTTTCTTCAATGACCCTGTAAAACTCCCCTCTAGCCTGGGCTGTCACACCTCTTCACTGCCCTGCTTGCTTCCACATTTTCCCTCTATTCTCCATTGCAATAGGTCAGGAGTCAATTTAACAAAATAGGAACCACTTGGAGGATGGAGAAAGAGAAGGAGCTGCTTCAGAACAAGGTAGAATCTCTTTGGTGTGCCCAGGAGGAGAGAGCCTGGGAGGGACCCACAGTAAACACTGTACTAGAACCACTTTCATCTGGGCAGCTCTGTGGACCCCCACATACTCCTTTCACAGGCAACGAGATTCAGTCCCTGAAAAGACAGGCCCAAACCAGCAAGATCTGGTTCTCGAAATTAAGTTTAGAAAGACTGTTAAAAAAAAAACCAAACAGTAAAATATTTCTAACACAGCACTATAATTACAGAGGTAGTGATTTACAAAAAAAAAGGGGGATTGTTCTGGCCTGGATATTCTAATCCCTGTGATGGTATATCCTATTGTGGGGAAAACTTTTTGACCAAAGCTAACACTATATTCAAGAAATAACACCTAAACACTAGCCATTCTCCTCTGTGTCAACATTTTGAGTGTGAATTCAAGTTTCAGAGCCTGTGACTTCAAAATGGAAGGGCCCTGAATATGGAGATAAATATTGCAGCCATAGGAAAGGAGAAGCAACAATTATAAAAGACACTCTATTATATAGTGTATACAACAGAGTCAAGTAAAGTTGGTTTACATAAGTACCCTTTAATCCAATCATTAGTGGCTCTGATGAAGTCAATTTGAAATCAAAAAATTGGAAACCATCACTGGAATGTGGTACCCAACCAGGTGTTGACTAGAAGCATATGTCTGTGTGGTCACTATGGATGCTATCTCTTTCTTTTTCATTCCTTTCATTGTACTGATACCTCAGTGTAGCACCTAGCACTGAGCATGGTAACTTATGCATATAGTTGGAAATAGTTACCAGAAAACTACTAGAGCTCATCAATGAATTTGGTAAAGTTGCAGGTAACAAAATTAATACACAGAAATCTGTTGCATTTCTATACAATAACAAAAAAAGATAAGAAAGAGAAATTCAAGAAACAATTCCATTTACCATTGCATCAAAAAGAATAAAATATCTAGGAGTAAACCTACCTAAGGAGACAAAAGACCTGTACTCTGAAAACTATAAGACATTGATGAAAGAAATCGAAGATGACACAAACAAATGTAAAGATATACCATGTTCTTTGATTGGAAGAATAATTATTGTCAAAATGACAATATACTACCAAAAGCAATCTACAGATTCAATGCAATCCCTATCAAATTACCAATGGCATTTTCCACAGAACTAGAACAAAAAATCTTAAAATTTGTATGGAGACACAAAGACCCTGAACAGCCAAAGCAATCTTGAGAAACAAAAACGGAGCTGGAGGAATCAGACTCCCTGATTTCAGACTACATTACAAAGCTACAGTAATCAAGACAGTATGGTACTGGCACAAAAATAGAAATATAGATCAATGGAACAGGATAGAAAGCCCAGAAATAAACCCATGCACCTATGGTCAAATAATCTATGACAAAGGAGGCAAGAATCTACAGTGGAGGAAACACAGTCTCTTAAATAATGGTGCTGGAAAAACGGGACAGTTACATGTAAAAAGATGAAATTAGAACATTCTTTAACACCATACACAAAATTAAACTCAAAATGGATTAAAGACTTAAATATGAGATCAGACACTATAAAACTCTTAGAGGGAAACATAGAACACTCTCTGACATAAATCGCTGCAATATCTTTTTCATTCCATCTCCCAGAGTAATGGAAATAAAAACAAAAATAAAAAAATGGACCTAATTAAATGTAAAAGCTTTTGCACAGCAAAGGAAACCATAAACAAAACAAAAAGACAACCCACAGAAAGGGAGAAAATATTTGCAAATGATGTGACTGACAAGGGATTAGTCTCCAAAATTTACAAACAGCTCATACAGCTTAGTATCATCAAAACAAACAACCCAATAAAAAATGGGCAGAAGATCTAAATAGACATTCCTCCAAAGATGGTATACAGATGGCCCAGAGGCACAAGAAAAGATGTTCAACATGGCTAATTATTAGAGAAATGCAAATCAAAACTACAATGAGACACCACCTCACACCAGCCAGAATGGCTATAATCAAAAAATCCACAAAATGCTGGAGAAGGTATGGAGAAAAGGGAACCCTCCTACACTATCGGTGGGAATGTAAATTAATAAAGCCACTGTGGAGAACAGTATGGAGGTTCCTTTAAAAAAACTAAAAACAGAGCTACCATATTATCCTTCAATCCCACTCTTGGGCATATATCCAGAGAATAGCATGGTCCAAAATGATACATGCACCCTATTGTTCATTGCAGTACTGTTTACAATAGCCAAGACAAGGAAGCAAGCTAAATGTCCATCAACAGAGGAATGGATTAAGAAGATGTGGTCCATATATACAATGGAATATTACTCAGCCTTAAAAAATAACAAAATAATGCCATTTGCAGCAACATGGATGGACCTAGAGATTATCATACTGAGAGAAGTCAGAGAAAGAGAAATATATGCTATCACTTATATGTAGAATCTAAAAAAATGATACAAATGAACTTATTTACAAAACAGAAACAGACTCACAGACTTAGAGAATGATCTTATGGTTACCAGGGGGGAAGGGTGGGGCGGAGGGATAGTCAGGGAGTTTGAGATTGACA
Source organism: Balaenoptera ricei (assembly GCF_028023285.1). Taxonomy (NCBI): domain Eukaryota; kingdom Metazoa; phylum Chordata; class Mammalia; order Artiodactyla; family Balaenopteridae; genus Balaenoptera; species Balaenoptera ricei. The sequence goes on along the minus strand of NC_082645.1, from coordinate 11,316,857 downwards.
TGTACACACTGCTATATTTAAAATGTATAACCAACAGGGACCTACTTTATAGTACAGGGAACTCTGTTCCATGTTATGTAACAACCTAAATGGGAAAAGACTTTGAAAAAGAATAGATATATGTATATGTATGCATATGAATATACATATGTGTGTGTATATATATATATATATATATATATATATATATGCCTGCTTTAAGTAAAGATCTAAAAGTAAGAGATAAGAGGTCAGACTGTTAGGATGAAACTACCCCATAGCAATATGCTTTTGTTTAAAATTTCTGTTTACAGAAGTGCACATATCCTCTTCAAAAAGAGTTTTAATATCTGATTAGTTCAAGTGTATTTTGAAATTAAAAATTTTAATTAATTTATATTTAAAAATAAAATAAAATATATAGGAAGATGTATGTAGATTATATGCAAATACTATGCCATTTTATATAAAGGACTTGAGTACTCTCAGATTTCAGAATCTGAGGGGGGTCCTGGAACAAATTCCCCACAGATACCAAGGGATGACTCTACTATATTTTGACATTCTTGTTTGTTCAAATTTTACATGCATTTTATAAATTATTTTTTCAACACCTTAAAATTATACAGTGCTGTATGTCAATTCTATCTCAATAAAACTGGAAGAAAAAAAAATATATGAAAAAAACACAAAACAAACAAAAAATAGTTTATGTGTCTAAGTAATAACATTTCCTTTGCAGCCCACTCCTTAAGTAAAAGGGACTATTTAATTTAACCATGCACTCTATGGAAACCAGCATACACCTATGCTGTGGACTTAATACAAATGTGAAATGAATCAAACCTAACAGGGTCCAAAGATTGTGTTTTTTATGTTGTATCATATTCCATATCAAGCAAATTCCCTGCCTATTATAGATGAAAATAACATTGAAAGTACTCACCTTAAGAAAGAAAAAAAAAGGAAATAAAATATAGTTATAGAATGTTCTAAAAATGTTCTACTTAATAATTTCTCCCTAACATTTTCTGTAGTTCTTCACTTCCGTTAATATTACTATCTGAGTCATCTTGTTTTGGGATGGATTTGATTTACACACTTCTCTCCTCAGCGGGCTGAGACCGCCAGATGCTCACGAGAGTTGGGGACACAAGCTTGCTGGGATACAGGTAGAAATCCAAGCTGAAGCAAACTTTAAGATTACGAACAATCTAAACACATGACCTTTACCTAGTAAACAATGGGGAGTCAGTGAAGGGGTGAAGGATTATTTGATTGCGACCTCATATGGGTAGAAACAACAACAACGTTTTTGTAACTGTAATGTTGCAGTTATATGTACTGTAAAACCTCTGCATCTACGAGCAAGACCTGAACTTAAAGTGTAGCTCTGTGGGTTTCTAGCTGCACAGTACCTGACAAATTGTATCAACCTTTTGAGCCTCAACTTTCTCATTTTAAAATAGACCTCACGCTTGTCAGAATGGCCATCATCAAAAGGTCTACAAATAACAAATGCTGGAGAGGGTGTGGAGGACAGGGAATCCTCCTACACTGCTGGTGGGAATGTAAATTGGTGCAGCCACTATGGAGAACAGTATGGAGATCCCTTAAAAAACTAAAAATATACTCCAATATAAAATAAAAAGTTAAAAAAATCCCTAAAAATAGAGCTACCATATGATCCAGCAATCCCACTCCTGGGCATATATCTGGAGAAAACCATAATTCAAAGAGATATATGCACCCCAATGTTCATTGCAGCACTATTTACAATAGCTAAGACATGGAAGCAACCTAACTGTCCATTGACAGATGAATGGATAAAGAGGATGTGGTACATATATACAATGGAATATTACTCAGCCATAAAAAAGAATGAAATAATGCCATTTGCAGCAACATGGATGGGCCTAGAGATTAACATACTAAGTTAAGTAAGTCAAGTAGAGAAAAACGAATATCATAGGATATCAGTTACATGTGGAATCTAAAAAAAAAAAGATACAAATGAATTTACATACAAAACAGAAATAGACTCAGATATAGAAAACAAATTTATATTACCAAAGGGGAAAGGTGGGGTACAGATAAATTAGGAGTTGGGATTAACATATGCAGACTAGTATATATAAAATAGATGACCAACAAGGACCTACTGTATAACACAGGGAACTCTACTCAATATTTTATAATAACCTATAAGTGGATAATCTGAAAAAGAATAGATATATATATGCATCACTTTGCTGTACACCTGAAACTAACACAACACTGTAAATCATTTATACTTCAATAAAAAGTTAAATTAAAAAAATAAAATAGACATACTAATCTTTCAAGGTTGTTGTACGGATTGACTATATTAATGTCTATAAATTGTTTAACACATTGCTTCACACATGGGTAATTAAAAAAATTTTAAGATACTGAATGGAAACATTGTTGTTCTAGCTCTAAAGTGGGAGAGAAACTGCAGGCAGGGCGAACACATGGTCCAATCCATGCTTTACCCTTTTTCCAAATCATCTTAAGGCTTTGGCTTGAAATGGAGATTTGTCTAGTTGAATCTGATCCAGTGTACATAACTTATTTGGACCAGAGGAGTAAACCATATTGATGACTGTTTTATGTCACCAACAACTGTGCAATCATATTCATGTCTGTTGCATGAAAAACAAAAATGAGTGTGCTTTTGAGTGCTTTGTACTTCAGGGACAGAATGTGAGATCATAGTTAGCTAGGATATAACTGAGAATGTCAGCCAAATAAGCTGAAAACAAATGTTCCTACCTAAGAAATAGCAGCATGTGTCAATAACAGTACATCTGCTAATGAAATGAGAATGCTAATATTAAAAAAAATGTTAAAATCTATAAGGATTTTGGAACATCAAATTATACATCCCTGAAAGAGGCAAAACTTTCAAAATAGAATTTTTCTGCACTCTATTTCAACAGTAGCTGCAACTCATGGAGCCCTTACTACATTTTTTTAAAATTTTTTTTATAGTAATCTTTTATTTATTTATTTATTTATTTATTTATATTTATTTTTGGCTGTGTTGGGTCTTCGTTTCTGTGCGAGGGCTTTCTCTAGTTGTGGCAAGTGGGGGCCACTCTTCATTGCGGTGCACGGGCCTCTTCACTATCGCGGCCTCTCGTTGCGGAGCACAGGCTCCAGAGGCGCAGGCTCAGCAGTTGTGGCTCACGGGCCCAGTCGCTCCGCGGCATGTGGGATCTTCCCAGACCAGGGCTCGAACCCGTGTCCCCTGCATTAGCAGGCAAATTCTCAACCACTGCACCACCAGGGAAGCCTGCCCTTACTACATTTTAAGCTCTTTGCTAACATTGTCCCATGTCATACTCACAACCCCTCTGTGTGACAGGCTTGTCCCCCATATTACTACATAGGAGACTGTAACACAAAACGTGAGTTTCCTGCCCAAGGTCACAAAGCCATTAACTGATGGAACTGGTATTTGAATCTAGTTCAGTTATTTCCTCCCTACTGAAGTCCATGTTTGTTCTACCAAATGGTGTTGTTATTTGGTGCCATTATTTTGGAGGCCCAAATTACTAAACACCATGAAGCATAGCAAAGTGTTAAACTGGAGTGAGAAAAGAAGAACTTAAAGTGAAACCAGTAAATTATTTTAATAATTATTTTTAATAGCGTTACTGTCCATAAAAGCTTCATCTGGGAGCATCATCATTTTCTTCACCAATTCTGAGTCTATCATTCTGATTCCCTAGAAAATATGAACTTTCAGTCAACATACAAGAATGCCAAAAACTCCTATATACATGATATTTAATGGAATCAAATAAATGTTTATGCCTTTTTCTTTGATTATCCTGACACAGATCTACAAAACTTGAAAGAAATATGAAAACTATTATATATACCACCACAAGAAAAAGAAGACTACCCTAATACTTAAAACTTTGTAATAGGGAAGAACAAATTTGACTCCATATTAAATCTGTTTCTTTTACTTTAACCTTTGTATTCTGTTGCTTTTGCTTTGAGTTAAGAATGTTGCCTATAGCCTGAAATATACAGGATAGCCCATTTTCAAGGCTCTCACCTTGAAGGGTATAACATTTTTTCATTCATACAAAGATAAAAAGTTGCAAAACAGAGAATAACATTTGTCTTATTGGAGGTTTACAGGAACATCATGACCTGACCTGCAGGGACAGCTGCAAGAACAAAGGATTCTGACACCAAGAAGTTTGTAACAACCAGCCACACCCCTCCTTCACCTTGCTTTTAAAGATGCTTTGCTGAGATGTTGCTTATATGTGGAATCTAAAAAAATGATACAAATGAACTTACAAAATAGAAATAGAGTCCCAGATGTCAAAAAGAAACTTATGGTTACCAGGGGGGAGGGGGGGTATAAATTGGGATATTGAGATTGACGTATACACACTATTGTATATAAAATAGATAAATAATAAGGACCTACTGTATAGCAGAAGGAACTGTACTCACTACTCTGTTATGGCCTATGTGAGAAAAGAATCTAAAAAAGAGTGGATACATGAATATGTATAACTGAATCACTGTGCTGTACAGCAGAAACTAACACAACATTGTAAATCAACTCTAATAAAAATTTTAAAAATATATATATAAAGATGCTTTGCTGAAACCCTTCAGGGAGTTTGGGGTTTTGGGGGGCATGAGCCACCCGTTATCCTTGCATGGCCCGGCAATAAACGCTTCTCTGCTCCAAACTCTGACATTTCAGTTTGTTTGGCCTCACTGTGCATTGGACACACAAGCTTTTGTTCGGTAACAATTTCTGATAAAAATACAATTGTTTTCCACTGATGTTTGCTTATATGTGGTAATTTTACACACTAGTCCATGTTGTCCGAAAGACTGAAGATCACCCCTAGAATGTACCTATGGGCAACCCTCTAATGACTGTCAAGAAGAAGCTACTGATAGGAAGTAGGATATCATTACATCCTGTGATGCTCACCCAAGCCAGTAGCTTTTGGAGACTCTCCCCACTTGACCCGACCTCCACACAATACTTGGACACCTTGGGAGAACTCACTGTTCTCACAGCCTCTAATTTAGAGTGCCAGCCCTGACCTCCCACTCTACCCTGCATTTTCTATTGCCCACAAGACACCCATTTACTTCTCTAGCATCACCTTGAGTCCACTGGATCAGAAACTTATGTTATCCTTCCTTCTTCTCTGCCAATATGAGCTCATCTCCTGAACAACTGACTTATGTAAGTGGCATCTCTATTTATCTTTTTAAAAAAAACATGAGTGGAAGGGAGTTAGTAGCTCTACAGACCCTTGAATAAACACATTCTAATTTTACCAACTCAATGAAGATTGACCCATTTCAGTACCAGGAGAGATGAAATGGGTTTGACAGCCTTGCCTTTGACTTGGAGGGTCACCGTAGCTTTATCCTGAGGATGGTGGAGGGAAGCTGGAACTTGCTAAGAAAGTAAATCTGGTGACAGGTGAAATGAATACAAAAGGCTTGTATTCTTTTCTTTGTGTTTTCAAAATTTATTTGACAACAAACATATTATTTTTAATAAAAATTGATGCTATAATTTTATAAAGTTGACTCCTGCTCATTATTAACCAGGACAATAACAAAAACCTCAATAGTATTGAAAAGTACCAAAAAATGAGGGACAAAAACTCATCACCTGGTATAAATTATTATTAACATTCTAAAAATCTTTTTAATGGGTATATACTGAAAGAGACTTATAAGCATTTGTAAATACCTTAATGGGCATTTAGAAATAATTTTATAAAATAAATTATATGACTTCATATACATCATCACATTTACTTTAACTTGATAATCAGAGATGAAATTCAAAAAAATTGATAAACATAAGATAAATATTTAATCAAAGCAAAAATATTGATTTCTAAAATATCTCTTAAAGATAATTATTATGAAAATCATTAGTATTTTACACTCACAATGATTTCACATTAACTACATGTTTCAGTTTTACATATAGCAATTTTCTTCCTACTTCAGAACTTGAAGAAATAGCCTCCATAAGATTTCTCACATCTTTCATCCTCTGACTTTTGTATTTTTTTAGTTAATTAAAAAAAAAAAATTAACTCTGTTAGATCTCAGTACATTTGCTTCTTTTTCTATAAGTTTAATTACCAGATGGTTTTAATCTAATTTCAAAATCTCACAGGATTCAATATTCTTTGCTGGTTTGTTTGCTGTAGCTTTTTCATTCCTCAGTCATTTATTTTGGTTTATATGTTTCCTAGTTTATCACAATATAGCTATTTTAAAAATGGGTCATATTTGGTATATAATGACTTCTTGCATTATTAAGATTATAGGTATGTCGTTTTTTACATAAAAGGAAAACTTGTCTAAATAAAAGTTTCTTGGACCATTTAAAATTGCATAGATACTTAGACATGTGGCCTCATGTTCTCTGTGGTTAAGATAGCACTTATACCACAGCCATTTAGGTTGTTTGGATTTTGTCATTTTTTTTTTTTTTAATTTTTATTTATTTATTTATTTTATTTTTGGGTGTGTTGGGTCTTCGTTTCTGTTCGAGGGCTTTCTCTAGTTGCGGCAAGCGAGGGCCACTCTTCATCGCGGTGCACGGGCCTCTCACTGTCGCGGCCTCTCTTATTGTGGAGCACAGGCTCCAGACGCGCAGGCTCAGTAGTTGTGGCTCACGGGCCTAGTTGCTCCGCGGCATGTGGGATCTTCCCAGACCAGGGCTCGAGCCCGTGTCCCCTGCATTGGCAGGCAGATTCTCAACCACTGCGCCACCAGGGAAGCCCTGTCATTTTTTTTTTAGAGAAAGTGGCATGCATACAGCCTGTACTACCAAGTTATTACACATTTGATTATAGCTTTTATGAGCTTTATTAATCAATAAAAGATTGACTGGGAGTATCATTTGCTCACAATTATTTTCCTTCCTTTCATGTCAATCCACTTTCTTCTGGCAGACTACACTCATGTTTCTCCTTATAAGTGAGTTAATTTATATGACTGAATAACTTAAACGTTTATAAAAAATTATTTTGGAAGTTTATAAAACTTTTCTGTACTTGCTGTCTGCACGTTTCTCATTCTCCCATGACTGCTGTTCAGTCTCACATCCGTCCTCCTCCAAAGAACAGCTCTGATCACTTGGGACTCCCCTCATCACATCCAAGGTTCAATTCTTAGTGCTTATTTCATTTGGAGTGCCAGGAGCTGGGGATAAAGTCGACCATTTGTTCTTTCTTGGCCTCCACATCTATTATATTCTGTCTATTTCCATTAATCTCCTTGTCTTTTTCCTCTGCATTAACTTTAATCGTTTCAAGCCCCTTTTCTATTCCAGCATTTCCATTTTTAGTGCACCCATTTATTCCCTTACTGATTTTAACTTTTATTCATATAATAAGAATACTTTGTTTTTCATTTTCTATCACCTCCACCAAGAAGAAACTCTCCATTTTTAAACTTAGTATGCAATTATTTTTTATGTTAAGCACTTGTTTACTGAATTCATGTTACCAATTTCTTCTAAAACACACATATAAAAATAAAAGGTGAAAAAAAGATTTAGCAAGACAATAACAACCAAGATAATATTAGCGTAGCTGTATTAACAATAGTAAGGCAAAATATATTTAGATAAAGAGGGTAACTAAATAATGAAAAAGAAATGTATCAATAAAATATGAAAATTCTAAATTTGTATATACATAATAATACAGTCTCAAAATATGCAAAGCAAAAAGTAACAGAATTTGAAGTAGAAATTAACAAACCCACAATTAATATTGTGAATAATATTAATTTCCATATGACAACAACCTAGTAACGTCATAGAAGGTCTGAACAACCCTATCATCAAGCTTACTATAGCATAGATAGAGACCTATAACAAACAATCATAGAATACACATTCTTTTCAAGCACAAAAGGAACAATGTTCATGTACTGGTCACAAAGAAAATATCCAAAACCAACAAAGAATCAATATCATACACATATAGTTTTCTGATTTCAATAAAATAAAGTCAGAAACCAATAAAAAACTTCCCTCAAATATTTAGAAACTTAAAGTCACTATAAATACTTAAGGAGAAAAATAATCAGTCTTTTAATAATTTTAATTAATGGCACAAATGTTCTTCTAAGTACTATTTTAGCTGTATGTCAGAAGCATTATTTGTAGTGTGTGCTTTGTTATCGAGCTGTATGAATGTTTTCTAAATATCCATTAGGAGGAGAACTAAAAAGTGGTATCTAATTTGACAACCAAATCAAAGTCTCTAATCTCATAGGAAAAACAACTCAAGGGCAGTGGTTTTCAAACATCAGCAGGCACTTGTATCACTGGGAGGAGGTAACAAAAGGTAGACGGTTGGGCCCCACCCTAGGGTTTCTGATCCATTAGCTCTTGGATAGAGACCAAAACTTGGCATGTGTAACAATTTCACAGGGATGTCACTGATGCCCATCTGGGAACCACAATCCACAATTCTACTCCAGTTTTTTCCAGTTATGAATTATAAGTGATAAATTAGAGGCAACGAATACAAATTATCCCCCCCCTCAAATGAGGGACAGTTTGAGTTATTAGGAGAATCAAGAAAAAGACTTTTTAATAGGGGAAAATTAAGCACATGTGTAAGTTAAAGAAAAATAAAAAGGATGGTAGTGTAACAGAGAAGAACAAGCCTGACTCCATATTGGATCTATTCGTTGAGCTCTAACCTTTGTGCCCTCTTGCCCGTGCTTAGTCATGCTGGCTCTGCACCTTTTGTATAAGAATGTTGCCTATAGCCTGAAATATACAGGATAATCCATTCTCAAAGCTCTGCCTCCCAGGCTTGACCTTTAAAGGTATAACATGTTTTCATTCACATAGAGATAAAAAGTTGCAAAACAGAGAATAGCATCTGTCTTATTGGAGGTTTACAAGAACATGGTGACCTGATCAATTTGGACCGCTGCAAGAACAAAGTATTCTGGCACCATGAAGTTTGCAACAACCAGCCACACCCCCTCCCCTTTTAGTACAAAAGAAGCCTGAATTGTGACTTGGAGAAGATGGTTATTTGGAACACTCATCCACCTTCTTGGTCTGCTGGCTTTCTGAGCAAAGTCATTATTTCTTACCCCAACACCTCATCTCTTGATTTATTGGCCTGTCATGTGGTGAGCAGTGTACGCTTGCACTTTTTACCAGTAGGAAGATGGTGTGTTCCAGGCAAAGACAGGGAATAATATATTCAGCCAGGTCAAGCATAAACAAGCATAGTGAGGGTTCCAAAATATTTTGTTTTTGTGTGTTTTAGTGATTCAATAAATATTATTGAGAACTTGCTTTGTACCTAATGCTATGAGAAACATAGGAATGACCAAAGGCAGCTGTCTTCTTCCATGAGATCACAGGTGAGTGAAGCCAGCAGCAGAACAGTAACTGCCAATTGCAGTGGAGCCTCATAAGGCAAGAGGTCAGCCTGTGGTCTCCACTTGCACAGAAAGGGAGAACCAAGTTAGCCTAAAGAGCTCAGAGAACACTTCTCAGAAGAAATTTCACCTGATTTGAGTCTTTAAGTCTCATTTTAGGAAGAAGAGGAGGACTTCTTTTGAGACAGCAGGGAATTTGCATCAGATTCTAAATCCCTGGATTAATAAAGCCAGAATAGATGCTTATTAAATTTAAATTAAAAATGGAATGAAGCATAAAGGAAAAACAGAGGAGGGGAAAGAAAAGAAGGATTGAAGGAAAGATAAAATAGATAAGAAAAATCATTTTGATGTAGAAAAGTTATGTAGAAAGACCTAGGGAGTCTTAAGGAGGTGCTAGGAAAGTGTTACCTCACCAGGGGGAGAAGATCTCAGCACTGGGGATAGCGAATCACCCCTGCCAGAGGCATTCAGAAGCCAACTGGGGATGAATGAAACGGATGCGGAGGCTCAGTGGGGCCCAGCTGCCTTCAGTGCAATTTTATGCTGTTACCAGTTGTGGATGACATTTTCCAGTATAATCCAATAGTCTGGGGTTCTCTGTGAACTTCTTATGGCAATCAACCTTGCTTAGAGGTTGCAAAAGGAAAGATGGATGACATCGGATGTTTTTATGAGGTCAGTGGGCAGTGTATAATGCTGTTCATTAAAGCTGTATCTAAAATGGAACAACCCTCTAGTCTGTCAATAGAATGTGGCAGCTCTGACTGCACTGGGAATCTAAGTATCTATAACGCTGTTTAGAAACCAGAGGATTTTGGCCACCAAATGCAATATCTGGGAATAAAAGTTGGTGCTTTCCGAACACTCGGAGATAAAGAAAATATTGTCGCCATTTTCCCAAAGTAAATTCTTAATATCTAAGAAGAATCAGAGCATTTCCTGAATGGACAGAAACAGCTACTTGGCTGTAGCTTACAGAGTGACCTTAACGTAACTAAAGAAAAAGTGTCGGGGAGGGGCAGGAAACATCAAGGACAAACAAACGAAGAGGCAAGAGCAGCGCCATATCCTATACCGTGCAAGAGAGATGCTCAATACGGCAGATACATGCATTCAAGTCAACAAATAGGAGTCCTTTGGTAGTTGATACGTTGCTTGGGACAAAAGCTGGTGTGGAATTCTCCTTGTGACTAACCATTCCTTCCTCTCTCAGGAAGTACAGCCTTAGAGGCAATTTGGAAACTCTTCATAGATACACAACATAAATCTATATCTTTCATTTGCTCGCGTGAATTACTTTCAAAGGTGCACTAGTGGGAAGCAGCCGCATAGCACAGGGAGATCAGCTCGGTGCTTTGTGACCACCTAGAGGGGTGGGATGGGGAGGGTGGGAGGGAGGGAGATGCAAGAGGGAAGAGATATGAGAACATATGTATATGTATAACTGATTCACTTTGTTATAAAGCAGAAACTAACACACCATTGTAAGGCAATTATACTTCAATAAAGATGTTAAAAAAAAAAAAAGGTGCACTAGGCAGACTCAGAGCAGCAATCTTCTCCCACTATCAGACGTGCACGGTTACCCAACGCTGCTCCCTCCAGGAAACAGTGCAGAAAGGACAGCCTCTCTTGACCACATCCCTTGTGCGAAGCGAGTTGGCCTCCTACCCGGTATCAGCTGCTTCATCTCTCCCAAGCCTGCATTACAAAACCATAGTTTCCTACTCTGCTATCCACTTCCCCTCCTTTCTCTTAATCTCCAGCACATGCAGTGATAGCCCAGAGAATTAGATCCTGACTTAGCTTCAGTGATGTTGAGGCATGGTCCTGACTTTGACCCAAGTCTAACTCTGATCCTCCAGTAAATATCCAACATACACATGCACACTCACACCTAAATTAGCAAGAGAATAACCAATTCAGTTGGTTCCTTTTTTTAGCAAAGCAACTGAATCTTCAGGAAGATAGAAAATTGCACTAGATAATATAGGACAATAAAACTTGCAGGAATGTTTCTGTTTTGAGTATCAAAATTGAATTTGCTGCAGGAATTATGATGTGTGTGAGGCCAATTCCACTTAAGAAAGGGAAAAAATATGCCATACTAAGACATTCATTTACAGGAAAACTAGTTATAACTTTATGTGTCACTCCCTGTTTAATTTCAGCAATTAATTTCTATCCCCAAATAAAGCAAAATATTTTATGGATAATGAACAGGAGATTTAATATTGTACGGGTGACTAATCTGGTTATTTAAGAAAAAAATTGGAAATGAACCGGATGTTCTAAACTTGATTACTGTTTCTGTCATAAGGATGCAGCATTAGCTTGACAATGATTGAAACTCATAGCTCATTATTTTTGTATAGCTTCCCCATTAGCTATATACTTCTTAGAGTTTCACTGCTCTGTTGGAATTGTTAATTTTTGCTTCTTGCAGAAGTCATTTTCTTGGTAAAGCCAGTTATGAGAAGCCCAAATAAAACAGAATTGAAAAAATTATATGGATCATTCTGGATGCAAATTCTTCTAGCTCTCTTTCTCTCTCCCTCTCTTCCTCTCTCCCTTTTTCTTTAAAGTTACCTCAAATTTTGTATTCACTGTGAAGTCCTGGACTAAAGACAAACACTTGTTTGAAAAATAGAGTTCAGTTACACACTTTACAAAATTTCAGGCAGGTACTTTCTGCTCCCTTCTCATGAAATTCTTTACTTTCATTACCATTGCCAGAAAGGTGTTCATTAAGATGCGCTATCCATTGGTGCACCAAATGAGCTATGAGTCATTCACACCTTAACACAAACTAGTTTCATCAACCATATTTCTTTATAACACCTTACCAAAGAAATGAGCATTTGAGACAGAGGAAAAGGAGAAGAGAATTTTTAGAACAGACACACCAGTAAAGTTAAGATGACCGAGTAGATCCCCAAAGCAGAGGGCTTTAGGGAACCGGGAGTAGCTAGACACCCCCTTCTCAACCTGAGCTGGGGATATAACAACCAGAAGAGAGGATAACCGAAGTGTATCAGTGTCAAACACATTTATTTTTCCAACCTAGCAAACAGAGTTCTCTGATGGCCACTTTGGGTCAATATAGTAACATATCCCGAAGAAAAGAAAATGGGAGGTACATGGAAAGAAAAGGTACAAGACAGGGTACCTGTTTTGTCCCTGACTTTGGTGGTAACAGAACAATTTGCCAAAAATCTATTGACTGGAAAAGAATTCTTCACATGACTAAGAAGCCATGTAACTCCTTTATGGACACTACCTCTAGAGCAGATTGGAGCAGCTTGCTCCCATGCTACCGTGGGAGAGTCCGGCCAAAGGAGCAGCAACAGCCCCTGGGTTAGTTTCAGGATGTGTGTGTGCATGCCTCTGTGTGTGTGTGTCTGTGTGCCCAGGACCCTTAGGGGGAAAGAGCAGAGACCAGCCCTAAGAGTTACCTATAAATTAAGCTAAGAACAATAGTGCTTTCCAAGTGTGTTTAAATATACTCAGTTTCACTGCAGTATTGGGAGAAAAAAAATGGTTCCCTGGCACAGTAAGATTGGTAACAATGGGGTAAACAATTTTGCTGCAGGATGTATCAGATCCTTTATTTTGCTAAAGTGTACGGTATACTCTAAGAGAAAAATCTATTTCCTATATTCTCTTGACCTCAGGGCATTGTCTGGAACTCGTGTCTCTTAGAACACGAATCAGAAAAGTCTGCTCTAGTAAATAAATGAAGGTCTTGCGGAGTGGAAACTATAACGTGCAGGGGAGAACGTCAATCATTGTTGAAGCTTGATCTGGATCTAGAAGGAGAGGTTACAGGCACAGACTGTGCTCAGTCTTCCAATATCAGACTGCCATAGGTGAGCATATTAGAAGGATTTTCATTAAACTCCTAACGTTATCAAAACTATCCGGATTGTTTGCAGAGTTAAATCTGCAGCCAGGATAGGCCTGTGGGTTTTTAATTCAAACAATGAGTGAGCATGATGTGTGGTAGACAGGGAGTGATTAACAAAGCAGCCAGAAGAACAAAACTAAAGATAGTTCCTCTATTTTTACTTTATGTAATAATCACCTTCTGTTTCTTTATGAAGAATTCTTTTTTTTTTTCCTCAAAAGTTAATACTTAATTCTGATGTTTAAAAAAAAAATGTTGCATTGAAAATTTTCAGAAGTTTTGGTTATTTTTTGAAGCTACTAATGTCTATTAAAAATTGATTATTATAGAATAATGTCAAGAACAGATATCACTTGTGAGTTTGTTTTCCCTTTACAAGAAGAATATACTACCTGGTAAGCCAACTATTTTTTTCTCAGCTGTAAATAGAGGTATGGTTTGGACACTCTACATATAGTCCTCTTAACAAATCTAGGAGGTATTATTCTTCCTTCTTTGGGGAGATTGTGACTTACCTATATTGACATAATTTTTTGGTGGTGAAGTAAGGAACCATGACAGATATGTTCTACAGACATCCATATTTAAATATTTGAAATACAAACAAAATGGCTAGAACCAGAGCAGTAGTGGAGTGCAATTATAGTTACCATGGAAGATGTATCTACTTTATCACCTTATTCTTTTTCAATTATCAATCAGTCAGCCAGCTTTGGAATAATGATTCTAAACGTTCAGTGTGTATTAGAATCATCATACATCCTTGTTAAAAATTCAGATTCCTGGAGGGGAGGGGAGGGGGCGGGGGGAGGGGAGCGGAGGGGGCGGGGGGCGCCGCCACCCTAAAAAAAAAAAAAAAAAAAAATTCAGATTCCTCAGGCTCAAAAGAAGGAATTCCGATTCTATAGATCTAGGGTGCATTGGAATAATAACATCATATGCTTCCGAAGCCGGAGCTCACAGATAATTTCAGTGGAAAGTGTAGGCAGACCAGAATCTCAAGTTTTACTTGATAACAAAAAAGTCACAAAACCCTTCAAACATTAAATAAAATAATGTATCTGAAGTGTTTAACATACTGAGGTGACATAGAGAAGTCATAGCAAAAGTTAGTTCCTTTTCTGTTGAAGTATTTATTGACCACTGGCTACATAAGACTCATGTTTTTTTTCTGGGCCTGTTAGCCATATAAGTGGGATATAGACTTGGGGTGGCCTTTGCAGAACTTATGGTTTTCCTGGGAAAGCCTGGGGCTGTAGAAGGACATAGCTGTTCCTTCCAGCATCTTCCCCATTCTTTAGTGGGTGAGGCCAATGACCTGCCATCATTCTTGTACTGTTCTTTCTTTCACACTCTCTGTCTACTATATCTGTGATGTATCCAGAGTCTGACCTCCGTTCAGTCCTTCCTTTGCCCCCACCCTGACCCCAACTAGCTGTTCTTGCTCCCATGCAGTCTGTTTTCACAGGGTAGCCAAACCACCTTATTAAAGGAGGTCAGCTGTCAGATCATGCTTCCTCAGCTCAACACCCTCCATTCTTCCCATGTCACACAGAAATAGAGCCAAAGTCATTAGCTTTTTAGATGTCTGGCCCAATCCCTTTCTGAATTCATCTTCAGCTTTCCCTAGCTCCCTCTGTTCCAACCATGCCATTTTCCTTGCTGTTCTTAGATTAGGCCCCCACCAACCCCATCTCAAGGCTGTAGCATTTGCTTTTTTTTCTATGACTCAAATGCATCTTCTCAGACACCTGAATGGCTCACTGCTTCATACTCTTTTTTTAAATCTGGGCAAGCCATGTGGCTTGTGGGATCTTAGTTCCTGGACCAGGGATCGAACCTGTGCCCCCTGCAATGGAAGCATGGAATCCTAACCACTGGACAACCAGGGAATTCCCACCCTTGCATCCTCTTAAAAGTCTGGGCCAAGTGTCATATTTTAGCAAATCACTCTCTGACTCCCTTATTTAAAATTAACTCCTCTGCCTCTGGCACTCTCTATCCCTTTCCTTAGATGCTCTGCTCTCCCAGTAATTATTACTTATATTAGATACTATATAGTTTACTTCTCTTTTTGCCTAATTGTTATTTCTTCTCCCTCTCCCCAGTAGAGAACAAGATTAGGGATTAAGCAAATAAGAATAGGGATTATTTTGTTGTTGTTGGTTTAATTGACTGACATATCACTAGCACATACAATAGAACCAAACACATAGTTATCACACAATAGATGTATGAATGCATAAAGAAATAGATGAATGGCAATGAATACTGAATTATAATAAATAAAATGAATGAATTGTTAAAAATAGCATTTACTGCTATCTAGTATATTCCAGATACTATATTCAACACTTCGTGCAAATTATTTCTTTTACTCTTAACAGCAATCCTTTAGGGTAAGTATTTGACGTAAGTATTGCAAGCTAGGCATTTAGAGGAAAATTAGGCTCAAGAATGCTAAATACGTTTTGTACTAGTAAGTAGTAAAGAAAGTACTGGAATGAAGACCCATCTGGTTCCAGCGCATACAACTGGCTTTTCTGGAGGAAGTATATCCTTAGGTATACTTTTCTAAGTAAGTATCCTTACTTAAGATATCCTTAATATCCTTAGAGATAGCATAGTTAGATTGTACAGTCATGGAGAGGAAAGATCTAAATCTTCTCGTTTCATACATTTCTTTAATCGACTTTAGCAGAAGCTGCATGTTTGGGCTAAACAGTCAGTGTCCCATTAAATCATGTTCATGTGACCTTATGTGTTTTTAGATAATATTGCCAAAGACATTTTATTAACTGCAAATTTTGTACATTGCTACACCTCATGGAGTGTGAAAACCCTATCATTAACAAATCTGCATCTCCATTTAGCATTAATTAGGAGAGAAAAGCTTTAATGTCATCTGAAGATTGTTGTAGAAACTTGTAGTTGCTTCACTAGGCAATAACTGTTTGATTGACTAAAGTTGGAGTATTAATATGTATTTACTTAATATTTCTTATAACATCAAGGGCCTATAAATTATGCCTTGTGAATCTCATGTAGGTTTGACTGACTGGCCTTGCCCTTCCATATGGCAATATTCTAATTGACCTGTCTTCAAATATGCTAGGTTAATGCTCATTAATATGTCTTCATATAAGTTTTCTCCCACTTGAAATTCCTGCTTCTTTCCTCTATCTCCATCAAAATTTAGGGTCTTCCAAAGTCCAGTTGACACCTTCTTATTATTTACAGACTTTCTTTTTTCTTGTTTTTCTCTAGTTAACATCGATATCGTCCTTCTTTATTGTTAGTTACATATAATACTTTCCCCCTCAGTCTAACTTCTATTCATTCACATGTATTCATTGAACTTATGAATCCCTACTCTATGTCAAGCCCAGAATACTTCTGGATGAAAACATGAATATGACATGATACCCACTCCTATGAAAGGTACAGCTATTTGGCATGTGTTTAATTTTCTTCACTTAAACATTGCTTGAACATCTACAATGCTCTACATTCTTATATTTCAAACATAACGATAAATAAAACGTAGTCTTTGACCTTCAAGAGTCTACAGTCTAATGAGAGAGAAAAGCACATAAGCCGATGATCACAATATGATGTGGTCAGTACTATATTTGAAATATAGTGCGATGGCAGAGAAGAGATGAAGAATACATGATCCATTTGGGAAAGGTCAGGCCAAGAAAGAAAAGAAAGAGGAGGTGATACTTGAGCTGAACCTTAAGGAATCATAAGAGTAAGCCCAACCAGGGCTGACCAGGATGGGATGGTTTCACAGGCTGAGAAATAGATTGCTTTAGTTTTTTGTTTTTTTCTTTCCAACCTTAAGAGGTATCAAGCTCTCAGTGATCAAGAACCATGGTCTATCTTAAATGGTAGCACAATGTTAATTTCAATGGTAAGTACTCAATTACTATTTTCTGAGTGAATGCATTAACTGATTAACAGAAGTGCTATTTAGGTAAGGGACAGTTATACACTATTCAAGACACTTGATTTCACTCTTTTGAAGTGCAGCTCACAAAACTAAGATGAAATTCCGCTCCCTACATGGGACCTGTGGGCAAAAATGGAAACGAGCAAACAAACAACAACAACAACTTTTACTTTCTGTTCCTCTATTGTGCTAACATATGCTATGGAAAGAATGACAGAAGAAAGTAAGAAGTCAATAAAATATTAGTTTTCCAAGTTTCTGACTGTTTAAGAAAACTCCTCTAACCTTATTTAAAGTTTTATTTTCTCCCTTTAGTAACCCCCCAGGCGAGCTGATTTCTTTGTAGAGTAATAGCTTCCTGTCACCTGTGGGTTTTTCCTAGTGGGGTCAATTGCAGAGTAACCTTCTGTGGCCACACAGGGACAGGGAAACAAATCTATTCCCAAACACACTTGACAGCACAAAGCCTTGAAAAAGACTCCAAGATGAGAACATGTCCCTAAAATACCTCACCATCATGTTACAGCCCTTTTACTTTTCCTGTGTGGCCTCAGTTCCTGCCCCAAGCTGTGAAGTCAGGAGGTAGAGTCTGGTTCTGGCTAAGGAGCTAATTACTTGTGCAGTCTGTAGCAAGGCACTTGACCTCGCCAGGTCTCAGCAAATCCTCATCTGCAAAACGAGGAATGAATTGCTGAGGTTCTGACTATGAAATCGTACGAACATTTCTCTAAAAGATATCCCTAGTTTCCTCATTTCCTTGCGTTCTCAGCCTGTCTCCCTGGCTTAGGTGTTAGGGACATAACATCATTTAATTCTTTAAGGCTCATCTTAAGTGTCTTTTCCTTTAGAAAGTCCACTGAGGCTCTCTGATATAATTTTCTTCCTTGCTGTCTCCTCAAAAACCTTTTGCATACAGCTGTTCTTGTGTCATAATCCTGTGTCTCTTTGTACCCTCACCTCTGTTGTCAGTTCCTTAGATTAGGAAATCTGACCCTTCATCACATCCGTATATCTATAACTTAGTAGCTGCTCAGTAAACATTTTATATATGAGCAGGTGAACGGATATGGTGGTACCTGCACATTGAACACATATTACATACATTGTAACATCTGCCCAGTACAATATAAGAAGAAGAAATATTTTATTACATTTCCAGTTAGTTCCATTTTCAACTTTAGTATTATAATATTGTATTAGTGTTAATTTAGATAGTTATTTTTTTATTTCAGACTATACTCAACATGGGCCATTGGTCATTAATTCGTACAAAGATGTCTTTATTATCAAATTTCATATCAAAACTGTACCAGTTGAGCAAAGTTCTGTGGATTTAAACTGTACACGTTGTATTGCTTTCTAAGTTTGTTGTTTGTTTGTTTTTGGTTTTGGTTTTATAGAAGACTCTATGGATGATGTGGGAGAAGCAGCAAAGCTTTTTTGTCTGTCATATACCCAGAGAATAGAGACCTCCCTTTTCTTGCCACTTCAGTCCTATTTATCCTTCAGATCCCAGCTCAGGTGTCACCTCCACAGGGAATCTTTCCTTGACCTTCCAAATGAGGTTAAAAATCCCCGTATTTCACATGACTCTTCTTTGTAGCAATTTTCACAAATGTAAGTTTACATATGTTTGTCTGGTATTTGATTTTTCTGTTTCCCCTCCTGGTTTTCGAGTTCCATGAGAATCTGTGTGTTCATTATATATTCAAAAATAAATAAAATAATAATATTAAGGTCCAACAAGCAACAAACTACTGAGAGTTCTTTATAAACAAAGCATGTAACCATAAGCCAGTCTAATTCATTTGCAGAAATCTAGGTAAGAGAAAAAGTCAGCGGGACCAATTGGCTTAATGGCACCACAAGAATCAGATGTTCCCATTATGCTGACATTTTAAAATATGCTGACATTTACAAATAAAGGGTATTACTAGAAAATTTAAGGCATGGTAAAGACCACAGATCAGGGGACGATTGTTATTGAAAAGATAGTTTGCTGTGTTTAAAGATCCCACAAGAAGGAGTACATATCATGCCATGGCGGGGTGGGGGGCAAACGGGAAATCACCAGGGTTGGTCGCAAGGTAGAGGGAGTGGGAAAAATTATGGGCAAGAGCCTTTATTGTCATTTCCACAGGAACAGAACATGTGAGACAAGGTAAACAGGCTCAGGATCAGCTATTTGAATAATCTCACAGGCTCTAGGGCACAGGAGCTGTCTCTAGTTGTTTGGTACCCGACCCTAGGGTGATTAGTACAGGTGTATGGTGGCTGGAGTTTGAGAGCCTAATAAAGGAGGCGGCTGGGGGTGCAGACTCTAGGTTGAATGTTTTGTATCTGAAAACCATGCCCTCCTGTGAAGGACTCCTCCTAAGGAGAAAGGGAGCCCAAACCAGGTGACTGAAGCATATTATCAGTTTTCCCAGAACAAGTGTGTCTGGCATATGCTCGTAGGGCAGCTGTTAAAGCATCAAGTTGACGGACTAGAAACGTGGTTAATATCCCGTTGTCCACCAGAAATAAAGCCAAGTTGGTTGAAGGGCAACTGAGACATAACACCCAGACTCTCAATCAACTGGAAGTTTCCCTTTACATTTGCATGATGGGCATGGAGAGTACGTCAAACTTTTCATTTTATACTTCTTAAAACATTCACAAAACTATATACTGTGATGAGAAGACACAAAATTCTATTTTGATTTCTTACCTTATTTAGTGCTCACAACATTACTGTGACATATAAAATCAATTTGGCAAATGAAGACACTAAAACTCAGTACAGTTATATGATGTACCCCCAATCTGTGCAGTAAGCAGCTAACAGAGTTTACCAAGAAAGCCTGATTTTCCATAGCATTTTACCTTCTACATTCTGCTGTCGCAACCGAAAGGACAATGTATGTTTTCTTAGCCTAGAGAGCATACTCTGCCTTCCATGAGTAGCACATTGAGAGTGCTACATTAAATGAAAAGAGGATTCAAAGGCGTTTAACATAGGAATTTTTAGAGTCCATCTGGGAGACAAGGTATGTATGTGACTTTTATGCCTCCATCATCTGTGTTTTCCATATTGTAGAAGAGCAAAACCATATACTATCTTGAATGAGTGCTCAGAATTTCTCTCTCTTTTAGAAATATCATTAAATGACGCTTGAAAGAGGAGGTTCAACTTGAGGTGCCTAAATTATCTCTAGTCTGGACACAGGAATAAATCAACATTAATATGAGAATAAATCACCTGCATTAGAAATGAACAGGTACTGGAGCCTGGGGGTTAATAGAGAAGATTAAAACATGGAAGGAGAAAAGAGCACATGCAAAAAATCTGTAGTCTGAATTTGGGAAGCAAGACTGGCTTTTTACCTATGGAAATGACTAACACTGAATTTAAAGTTGTTGACATTGCTGCAATATAATCTCTCCACATCCGCAAACTTTCAGTAGAAAGAACTAAAAAGCAGGGCTGATTGGAAAGGGGCCATTGGGGACCTAACCTTGACCTGACACACAGTTATGGAAAGAACTCAGAACCAGGATGAACGTAGAAACAGAAAATTCCTGGGACTATACAGAAAGTAGGAACATTTCTATAGGGGATGGAATTGGAGCATGAACAATGCTCTGTAGACGTTAAGGGTTGGGGACATTAACATCAGAGTTGCCCTATTTCACTATAACCTTGGCAACACGTTCCATCAATTCTACAATGGATCTTAAATGCTTATCAGAAAAATTAAGTTCTCAGTTGCCCTTGACCTGCCAAATTTCTCCGAGACCTAAGCACCACATGAAAGAGAATATTAATAGGGCAATATGGAATTTCAGGTCATCTCAGCAGCATATCCTGAGAACTGATCTATGAATATTTCCATCCTCCTTCACTAAAGCAAATATCAGATGGAAGGAAAATCTTCACACTTATTTCTAGCAGACTAGAGACTCTGCCAAACCAGGCTGTCTGCTTCCTGAGGATAAGGACACTGTCTTAGTCATTGCTGAATCCTTACAGCCAAGCAGAATGGCAGGTGCCTGGCAGTAAAGACAACACTGAATGGTGGTTGAACTGAATTATGTTAGGGTTGGGTAGATTTGATCAAGTGACCAACTTTAAAGGGGGTTGGTCAGAGGTGGAATTAAATTCTTTCTGATTTACCTAAGTATAAATACACAAAACTTGGTCTTCTTCTCTGACACTTTTATTCAAAAGACCATTTTAAAACTTATTCAAAGATAGGCTAGACTCTCTGTTCTTCAAAGATGTTTTTGTTGTTGTTTTTAATTTAATTTAATTCAAATATCACAATTGTTTCTGACTGTAATTTAAAAATTTCACAACCTATCCCTTCTTAGTGTATGAAGGGAGCTGTCAGCAGTTACATACTATTCACTTCATCAATAGGTCTCAGTATTAGAAAGAAAAAGACATTTTATAATTGCTACTATTTTCTCCAAGCTTACAGACATTTCAAACAGTGGAGAGGGCCAGTCACTTTTAACTGTTCAACAGCCGTGATTTTCTCTGGGCAGGCCATCAGTTCATAATCTGCAGCCAGCCTATTTGCTTAAAGATGGCTGTTCCACAGATAATTACCAGTCGAAGGTGGTTCTACGATTCTTTCTCTGTCACCATCTCATTAAATACGTTCACTTGCTTCCTAAATATAGTGCTAGTATTTCAGAATGGAATTAGTCTCTATTTTTATAATATTTGGGAAAATTTATAGAAAAGGGCTGTGGGGCCTGAACATGAATATTTAATTTATTAAAAAAAAATATATATATAGGGACTTCCCTGGTGGTGCAGTGGTTAAGAATCTACCTGCCAATGCAGGGGACACGGGTTCGAGCCCTGGTCCAGGAAGATCCCACATGCCACAGAGCAACTAAGCCCGTGTGCCACAACTACTGAGCCTGTGCTCTAGAGCCCGCAAGCCACAACTACTGAGCCCGCGTGCTGCAATTACTGAAGCCTGCTCGCCTACAGACCATGCTCCTCAACAAGAGAAGCTACTGCAACGAGAAGCCCACGCGCCGCAATGAAGAGTAGCCTCTGCTCACCACAGCTAGAAAAAGCCCATGTGCAGCACCGAAGACCCAATGCAGCCAAAAATAAATAAACAAATAAATAAATAAATTTATTTTTAAAAAATATATAATATTTAAAGAGGCCATTTACTTTAAAGGGGCCATTTACTTTCAATAGGAGCAGGTGTCACAAAAAGAATATAGACACTTCTGCTTTAAAGCCAATTCATGCCATGCATTAGTCTGTGCACAAGTTGATTCATTATCTGAATCTTGGTTTATCTATAAGAAAAGCAGGCCTAATAATTATTATATAATAATCGGTTTCTAAGACTCTATGAAGCACCAAGGTGACGTGTGAAGCAGTAAGAGCATAATCAGTAAGTGGTGACTAATATACTCATTAATTTCAAAAATGGGTTCATTTTGATTTACAAAATATCTTAGCTAATCTGGGTCAAATAATCTGTTTTTCTATGTGTCACATCTTTTACATAGACTGAAGTTATTGACAGAGCAGGAGGTTAGAACGACAGAGCAGGAGGTTAGAGCAACAGAGACAGAAAACTAATATTTACTGAGTACTGACTTCATACCGACCTCTTATTTTAAATACACTGTCATCATGTTGATCAAAAGTGATTCAATATTGGATGTCCATCATTGTACTAAAAATCTTATCCCAGTGACTCCTTACGTAACCTTTTTTGTCAGTTTATCAGATGAGAAAACTAAGGATTAATGCACTTAAATTAATAGGAAGTTATTTTGGGATTTGAACCAAAGCTGCCTGATTAGAAAATAAGTATGATTACTGCAACTAGAAATTTACTGAGAGCGTCTTCTCTGTCAAACACCCTTTTAAATTTTTTATGTGAATTACTCATTGGCCCCTTGTTAAAAAGTCATTTGATCTAATTATTATTGCGGTTAGCCTTATAGGTGAAGAAAATAAGGTACAGAGAAGGCAAGCAACATTGCCAAGGTCACACAGCTAGAAATGTTAGCTCAGGGAAGTAATCCCAAACTGTCTGACTCCAAAATTAATAATAGTCAAGCAACATTGACTTCTCGGGGAAAGAGGCTAGCTTTAACATGTCACTTTGTGAAGGCTTTTCTGCCCCTAAATCTCTCCAAATCTATGCTGTCTCTAATCCCCAAAACTGAGTGATTAGATTCTTATACTTTTTCTTCTTAAAACATGAATACAGTGGCTGTATCAATTTACATTCCCACCAACAGTGAAAGAGGGTTCCCTCTTCTCCACACCCTCTCCAACACTTATTGTTGGTAGACTTTTTTGATGATGGCCATTCTGACCAGTATAAGGTGATACTTCATTGTAGTTTTGATCTGCATTTCTCTAATAATTATTTTGTGTGCCTCTTGGCCATCTGTATGTCTCCTCTGGAGAAATGTCTATTTAGGTCTTCCGCCCATTTGTTGATTGGGTTGTTTTTTTGATATTGAGCTGCATGAGCTGTTTGTATATTTCGGAGATTAATCCCTTGTCAGTTGCTTTGTTTGCAAACCTAGATGGATAGGATGGTGGGGGTGGGAGGGAGGTCCAAGAGGGAGGGGACATATGTATACATATAGCTGATTCACTTCTTGTACAACAGAAACTAACACAACATTATAAAGCAACTATACCCAATAAAAATAAATATGAATATATTTTCAAGAGCTATATACTAATAAGAACTATACTTCTAATGAATTAGCAAATAAGACCTCAGGAGTACAGGAAGGATGACAGATGATAATGTGAAACCTGTCTGAGAACTCAGTGCAAAGTAAAGCAGTGTCTACAAGCTCAAATTTGCAGCAGAATTACCTCTTATTTGCATGAGAATTTTGGCACATGTGATGAGGGTTAGCAAGGACAGTGTTGAGGGGAGAGGGACTTTCTCTGGGAATGAGTCATGCCAAAGATCCCAGAGACACGTAGATCAAATCAAGAAATACATTTATATTGATTCTAGTGGGCGAGGTTGGGTGGGACGGATTAGTGGGCATGCTGTTTCTGTAAATGTTTTCCTAAAATAAAAATAAATAAGAGCAAGGGGCAGAAAGCTATGATGCCTCCCTCCTGGACATCACTTCAAACAGCCATAATTACAGCCTTGACTTTTTTTCTGAAGCAGACAGGAAGCAGGATTACTAAGGTCCTTTCCACAATGGCCTAATCAGTACATTTCAAAGGTCATTATAGTTAAGTATCAACTATAAAGGGAGTTCTATAATTTTCTTTATTAACAGACAAAGAAATGGGAAGAGTAAGTTTAAAATCTCTGCTTAAAGGAGGGTAGAACTGAGTGAGTAATGGTACAGCTCTGTTAATGCCTGGATTTTACCCCCGTGAGTTTAATTTTACTGATTTTACACAAAGACCCTTTAAACTATAAACACTGAAAAAATGTCTCTTTATGTCACATTATTAACCCCACAGAGCTGCTTATGTGAGCCCAGAATGGAGCAAGAGAGAGCTGGGTTTATGTTGGGCCTTTTTCACATTAAAGGATTTCAGAATGATTTGGGGAATTGTCAATTTAGAGTTTAGGTCTTTAGCTGCAGAGAAACAGGATGAGCTGTAAAGGAATTGAATCAGGCAGGGATGTCAAGAAGTGATTGTACAGATGGAATTCAATATATACAATCCAATACATATTACCTACCTGACCATCTAGCAAAAGACTGTTTGCACTGCACCAGATACAGAGGAGAAAAGGTTTGGACAACCCATTAGGACACAGTGTAGAGCTCAGCCTGCCAGAAAACCTTGCTACCCAGCCTGGAGTGAGCTCCCTTCCCTCTTCTGAATGCATTCAGCATTGTAACGCTACAGTGTTTTGTTTTTTTTTTTTCCTGCAACTAATTACATACACACCCTTTACATCTCCTTTTTATTTCTCTCTTTTTAAATCTAAGTCTAGACTAGGGGGCTTAAATTTAAGACTTATGAGTTGAATATAATCTACTGACTTATTTTGTTTAGCTGATACAGGGTTTGTTTGTTTCAGTTTGAGTGCTATTAAGTGGAAAAACCATTTTTCATTTATAACATCATCCTTATTGTTCCATTGTGTTCCATCCCCTAATCCCTGAAGAAGATGTGTGAGTTTGCATCTCCCAATAGATTGCAAACTCCTTTATACGAGTTACATTTATGGATTTTAAGCTTATCATTTTAACTGTTCTTTAGCGTGGCATTGGCATTAAGTATATTCTTATTGTTGTGCGACCATCACCACCATCCACCTCCTTAACTTTTTCATCTTCCCAAACTGAAGCTGTGTACCTATTAAACATTAACGACTCATGCCTCCTTTCTCCAGACCCTGGCAACCAGCATTCTACTTTCTGTCTACGTGATTCTTACTACTCTGGGTACCTCAAATACGTGGAATCAACATAAATAGTTGCACCATTGTGACTGGCATATCTCACATATCATAATACCCTGACGGTTCATTGATTTTGGAGAATGTATAAGAACTGTGTTACATTTTTAGGCTGAAAAAACCCTATTCCTTTATATATGATATTTTATTTATCCATTCATCGGTTGATGGCATTTGTGAGTTGCATCTACCTTTTGGCTACTGAGAATGCTGCTGCTATATACACAAGTGTACAAATATCTATTTGAGTCCCTGTGTTTAACTCTTTTGGGGATGCACCCAGAAACAAAATTACTGGATAATATGGTAATTCTATGTTTAATTTTATGGGGAATCTCCATACGGTTTCCCATAGCGGCCACACCATTTTACATTCCCATCAGCAGTGCACAAGGGTGCCAGACACTCTATAGCCTCACCAAAACCTATCTTCTGTTGTTTTTGTAATAGCCATCCATCCCAGTGGGCATGAAGTTATACTTCATTACAGTTTTGATTACATTTTCCTAATGATTATTAATGTTGAACATCTTTTCATGTGTTTGCCAGCCATTTGTATACATTCTTTGGAGAAATGGCTATTCAAGTCCTTTGCCCACTTTTGAATTGGGTTGTTTATTGTTGTTGAGTTTTAGGAGTCTTCTGTACATACTGGATATTGTTCCCTAGTGGATACACAAACTCAAATCCTTGAGGTGCTTTTTAAATCTGTTGATAGCGTTCTTTAAGGTGCAAACATTTAAAATTTTAATGGCCTCCAGTTTGTCTATTTTTTTCTTTTGTCGTCTGTGCCTATGTTGTCAATCACTACCAAACCCAACGTCATGAAGCTTTCCCCCTGTTTTAGTCTAAGAGATTTATAGTTTTAGTTCTTACATCTAAATGTAATCCATTTTCAGTGGATTTTTGTATATTGCATAAGGTAAGGGCCCAACTTAATTATTTTACATATGGATATCCAGTTTTTCCAGCACCATTTATTAAAAATAAAGACCATTTAAGACCATTCCCCATTGAATGGTCTTAAAACTTTTTGATGAGAATCATTTGTCCATTACCGTGAGGTTTTATTTCTGGGCTCTCTATTGTATACAGTTGGTCTACAGGTCTTCTTGGTACCAGCATCATACTCTTTTGATTACCACAGCTTTATAGAAGGTTAAAAAACAGGAAGTGTGAGGCCTCCAACTTTGTTACTTTTCAAAATTGTTTTGGCTACACATGATTCCTTGAGATTCCATATGAATTTTAGGATGGATATTTATATTTCTGCAAAAAAAAAATATAATTTTGATAGGTTTAGCATTGAATATAGAGATCATTTGGGTTCTATTGACATTTAATGAATTTAAGTCTTCTAACCCATGAACATAGAATGTCTTTTCTTTTATTGGTGTCTTTTAAACTTTCAATCAACAATATTTTGTAGTTTTCAGCACATATGTCTGCCTCCTTGGTTAAGTTTACCCCTAAGAATTTTATTCCTGTTGATGCTATTGTAAATGGAGTTGTTTTCTTAATTTTATGCTTGGATGTTTCATTTTTAGTGTATAGAAAGGAAACTGAATTTTGTGTGTTGATTTTGTGCCCTGTAATTTTACAGAATTTACCTCTAACAGTTGTGTGTGTGTGTGTGTGTGTGTGTGTGTGTGTGTGTAATCTCTAGAGTTTTCTACATATATGATCATGTAGTTTACAAAGAGAGATACCTTTACCTTTTCCTTTCCAAATTGAATTTTTTACAAATTTCTTTTTCTTGCCTATTTGATCTGGCTAGGCCTTCTAATACAATGTTAAAAAAGACTGGAAAAGCAGGCACCATTGTCTTGTTCCTGATCTTAGGGAAATCATTTCTCAATCCTGTGTATAATTTTGGCTGTGGCTTTTTCCAAACTGTCCTTTATTGCGTTGAGGAACTTTTCTTTTATTCTTGGTATATTGTATTTTTATCAGGAGAGAGTGTTGAATTTTGTCAAATGTTGTTAGATCCAATTGGTTACGGTCCTCTATATCCTTACTGATATTTTATCTAATTGGTCTATCCATTATTGAAAGGAGTAGTTCCCTCGTACTATTGTATAGCTGTCTATTATCGTTTAATTTCATCATATAGTTTGGAGCTTTAAAGTTTTGTATATGTATTTTTTAATTGCTATATCTTCTTGGTGAACTTATCCTTTTATCATTATAGAATGTCATTCTCTGTCTCATGTTACAGTTTTTATTTTGAATTTTTGAATTTTATTTTATTTATTTTTTTATACAGCAGGTTCATATTAGTCATCCATTTAATACATGTTAGTGTATATATGTCAATCCCAATCTCCCAATTCATCACACCATCACCCCCACCCCCTGCCACTTTCCCCCCTTGGTGCCCATACATTTGTTCTCTACATCTGTGTCTCAATTTCTGCCCTGCAAACTGGTTCATCTGTACCATTTTTCTAGGTTCCACATATATGCGTTAATATATGATATTTATTTTTCTCTTGCTGACTTACTTCACTATGTATGAAAGTCTCTAGATCCATCCACATCTCTACAAATGACCCAGTTTCGTTCCGTTTTATGGCTGAGCAATATTCCACTGTTTATATGTACCACATGTTCTTTATCCATTCATCTGTCGATGGGCATTTAAGTTTCTTCTATGACCTGGCTATTGTAAATAGTGCTGCAATGAACATTGGTGTGCATGTGTCTTTTTGAATTATGCTTTTCTCTGGGTATATGCCCAATAGTGGGATTGCTGGGTCACATGGTAAGTCTAGTTTTAGTTTTTTAAGGAACCTCCATACTGTTCTCCATAGTGGCTGTATCAATTTACATTCTCACCAACTGTGCAAGAGGGTTCCCTTTTCTCCACACCCTCTCCAGCATTTGTTGTTTGTAGATTTTCTGATGATGCCCATTCTAACTGGTGTGAGGTGATACCTCATTGCAGATTTGATTTGCATTTCTCTAATAATTAGTGATGTTGAGCAGCATTTCATATGCTTCTTGGCCATCTGTATGTCTTCTTAGGAGAAATGTCTATTTAGGTTTTCTGCCCATTTTTGGATTGGGGTGTTTGTTTTTTTTTATTACTGAGCTGCATTAGCTGTTTGTATATTTTGGAGATTAATCCTTTGTGAGTTGATTCGTTTGCAAATATTTTCTCCCATTTTGAGGGTTGTCTTTTCGTCTTGTTTATGGTTTCCTTTGCTGTGCAAAAGCTTTGAAGTTTCATTAGGTCCAGTTTGTTTATTTTTGTTTCTATTTCCATTACTCTAGGAGGTGGTCAAAAAAGATCTTGTTGTGATTTATGTCAAAGAGTGTTCTTCCTATGTTTTCCTCTAAGAGTTTTATAGTGTCCGGTCTTACATTTAGGTCTCTAATCCATTTTGAGTTTATTTTTATGTATGGTGTTAGGGAGAGAGTGTTCTAATTTCATTCTTTTACATGTAGCTGTCCAGTTTTCCCAGCACCACTTATTGAAGAGACTGTCTTTTCTCCATTGGAAGTTCTTGCCTCCTTTGTCATAAATTAGTTGACCACATCTGCATGGGTTTATCTCTGGGCTTCCTATCCTGTTCCATTGATCTATATTTCTGTTTTTGTGCCAGTACCATATTGTCTTGATTACTGTAGCTTTGTAGTATAGTCTGAAGTCAGGGAATCTGATTCCTCCAGCTCTGTTTTTTTCCCTCAAGACTGCTTTGGCTATTCGGGGTCTTTTGTGTCTCCATACAGATTTTAAGATTTTTTTGTTCTAGTTCCATAAAAAAATGCTATTGGTAATTTGATAGGGATTACATTGCATCTGTAGATTGTTTTGGGTAGTATAATCATTTTCACAATATTGATTCTTCCCATTCAAGAACATGTTATATCTCTCCATCTGTTGGTATCACCTTTAATTTCTTTCATCAGTGGCTTATAGTTTTCTGCATACAGGTCTTTTGTCTCCCTCAGTAGGTTTATTCCTAGGTATTTTATTCTTTTTGTTGCAATGGTAAATGGGAGTGTTTCCTTAATTTCTCTTTCAAATTTTTCATCATTAGTGTATAGGAATGCAAGAGATTTCTGTGCATTAATCTTGTATCCTGCTACTTTACCAGATTCACTGATTAGCTCTAGTAGTTTTCTGGTAGCATCTTTAGGATTCTCTATGTATAGTATCATGTCATCTGCAAACCGTGACAGTTTTACTTCTTCTTTTCCAATTTGGATTCTGTTTATTTCTTTTTCATCTCTGATTGCTGTGGCTAAAACTTCCAAAACTATGTTGAATAATAGTGGTGAGAGGGGGCAACCTTCTCTTGTTTCTGATCTTAGAGGAAATGCTTTCAGTTTTTCACCATTGAGAATGATGTTTGCTCTGGGTTTGTCATATATGGCCTTTATTATATTGAGGTAGGTTCCCTCTATGCCCAGTTCTGGAGAGTTTTTATCATAAATGGGTGTTGAATTTTGTCAAAAGCTTTTTCTGCATCTATTGAGATGATCATATGGTTTTTATTCTTCAATTTGTTAATATGGTGTATCACATTGATTGATTTGCTTATATTGAAGAATCCTTGCATCCCTGGGGTAAATCCCACTTGATCATGGTGTACGGTCCTTTTAATGTGTTGTTGGATTCTGTTTGCTAGTACTTTGTTGAGGATTTTTGCATCTGTATTCATCAGTGATATTGGTCTGTAATTTTCTTTTTTTTTGTAGTATCTTTGTCTGGTTTTGGTATCAGGGTGATGGTGGCCTCATAGAATGAGTTTGGGAGTGTTCCTTCCTCTGCAATTTTCTGAAAGAGTTTGAGAAGGATGGGTGTTAGCTCTTCTCTAAATGTCTGATAGAATTCACCTGTGAAGCCATCTGGGCCTGGACTTTTGTTTGTTGGAAGATTTTTAATCACAGTTTCAATTTCATTACTTGTGATTGGTCTGTTCATATTTTCTGTTTCTTCCTGGTTCAGTCTTGGAAGGTTATACCTTTCTAAGAATTTGTCCATTTCTTCCAGGTTGTCCATTTTATGGGCACAGAGTTGCTTGTAGTAGTCTCTTAGGATGCTTTGTATTTCTGTGGTGTCTGTTATAACTTCTCCTTTTTCATTTCTAATTTTATTGATTTGAGTCCTCTCCCTCTTTTTCTTGATGAGTCTGGCTAATGGTTTATCAATTTTGTTTATCTTCTCAAAGAACCAGCTTTTAGTTTTATTGATCTTTGCTATTGTTTTCTTTGTTTCTATTTCATTTATTTCTGCTCTGATCTTTATGATCTCTTTCCTTCTGCTAACTTTGGGTTTTGTTTGTTCTTCTTTCTCTAGTTCCTTTAGGTGTAAGGTTAGATTGTTTAATTGAGATTTTTCTTATTTCTTGAGGTAGGCTTGTATAGCTATACACTTCCCTCTTAGAACTGCTTTTGCTGCATCCCATAGGTTTTGGATCATCGTGTTTCCACTGTCATTTGTCTCTAGGTATTTTTTGATTTCCTCTTTGATTGCTTCAGTGATCTCTTGGTTATTTAGTAACGTATTGTTTAGCCTCCATGTGTTTGTGTTTTTTACGTTTTTTTCCCTGTAATTGATTTCTAATCTCATAGTGTTGTGGTCAGAAAAGATGCTTGATATGATTTCAATTTTCTTAAATTTACTGAGGCTTGATTTGTGACCCAAGATGTGATCTATCCTGGAGAATGTTCCGTGCGCACTTGAGAAGAAAGTGTAATCTGCTGTTTTTGGATGGAATGTCCTATAAATATCAATTAAATCTATCTGGTCTATTGTGTCATTTAAAGCTTGTGTTTCCTTATTAATTTTCTGTTTGGATGATCTGTCCATTGGTGTAAGTGAGGTGTTAAAGTCCCCCACCATTATTGAGTTACTGTCGATTTCTTCTTTTATAGCTGTTAGCAGTTGCCTTATGTATTGAAGTGCTCCTATTTTGGGTGCATATATATTTATAATTGTTATATCTTCTTCTTGGATTGATCCCTTGATCATTATGTAGTGACATTCCTTGTCTCTTGTAACATCCTGTATTTTAAAGTCTATTTTGTCACTTATGAGTATTGTCCCTCCAGCTTTCTTTTGATTTCCATTTGCATGGAATATCTTTTTCCATCTCCTCACTTTCAGTCTGTATGTGTCCCTAGGTCTGAAGTGGGTCTCTTGTAGACAGCACATATATGGGTCTTGTTTTGTATCCATTCAGCAAACCTATGTCTTTTCTTCGGAGCATTTAATCTATTCCCGTTTAAGGTAATTATTGATATGTATGTTCCTATTACCATTTTCTTAATTGTTTTGGGTTTGTTTTTGTAGGTCCTTTTCTTCTCTTATGTTTCTCACTTAGAGAAGTTCCTTTAGCATTTGTTGTAGAGCTGGTTTGGTGGTGCTGAATTCTCTTAGCTTTTGATTGTCTGTAAAGCTTTTGATTTCTCCATCAAATCTGAATGAGATCCTTGCTGGGTAGAGTAATCTTGGTTGTAGGTTCTTCCCTTTCATCACTTTAAGTGTATCCTGCCACTCCTTTCTGGCTTGTAGAGTTTCTGCTGAGAAATCAGCTGTTAACCTTATGGGAGTTCCTTTGTACGTTATTTGTCATTTTTCCCTTGCTGCTCTCAATAATTTTTCTTTGTCTTTAATTTTTGCCACTTTGATTACTATGTGTCTCGGCGTGTTTCTCCTTGGGTTTATTCTGTATGGGACTTTCTGTGCTTCCTGGACTTGGGTGGCTATTTCCTTTCCCATGTTAGGGAAGTTTTTGCCTATAATCTCTTCACATATTTTCTTGGGTCCTTTCTCTCTTCTCGTTCTGGGACCCCTATAATGTGAATGTTGTTGCATTTAATGTTGTCCCAGAAGTCTGTCTGTCTTCTTTTCTTTTCATTCTTTTTTCTTTATTCTGTTCTGCAGCAGTGAATTCCACCATTCTGTTCTCCAGGTCACTTATCCGTTCTTCTACCTCAGTTATTCTGCTATTGATTCCTTCTAGTGTATTTTTCATTTCAGTTATTGTATTGTTCATCTCTGTTTGTTTGTTCTTTAATTCTTCTAGATCGTTGTTAAACATTTCTTGCATCTTCTCGGTCTTTGCCTCCATTCTTTTTCCGAGGTCCTAGATCATCTTCATTATCATTATTCTGAATTCTTTTTCTGGAAGGCTGCCTCTCTCCACTTCATTTAGTTATTTTTCCGGTGTTTTATCTTGTTCCTTTATCTGGTACATAGCCCTCTGCCTTTTCATCTTTATCTTTCTGTGAATGTGGTTTTTTTTGTTCCACACGCTGCAGGATTGTAGTTCTTCTTGCTTCTGCTGTCTGCCCTCTGGTGGATGAGGCTATCTAAGAGTCTTGTGTAAGTTTCCTGATGAGAGGGACTGGTGGTGGGTGGAGCTGGCTGCTGCTCTGGTGGGCAGAGCTCAGTAAAAAACTCATGTAACTGTTTTTGACTTAAAGTCTCTTGTGTGACATTAGTATCACCATCCTTATTTTGCTCTCTTTTGATTAATATTTTTATGGAGTATATCTTTTAAATTGTTTTCAGTTTCCTTGTATGAATATTCTTAAACTTAAACTGAGACTGTTGCAGATAGCTTGTAGTTGGATCTCATTTTTTTACTCATTCTTCCAGTTACATCTTTTGATTAGCAAATTTAATCCATTTATATTTAAAGTAATTACTGATATGGAAAGAGTTTTCCTATTTTGTTATTTGTTTTGTGCATGTCTTTCAGCATTTTTGTCCTTCATTTCCTCTGTTACTGCTTTCTTATTTGTTTAAAGATTTTCTTTTGCAGTGATGTATTTTGATTCCCTTTTCATTCCTTTCCATATATTCTATAGTAATATTCTTTAGGGTTACCATAGAGATTTGATATAACATCCTAAAATTTTAAATATTTATTTTAAATTGATACCAACTTAACTTCAGTTGCATGCACAATCTCTACTCATACCTGAACCTCTCCCCTACTTTATGTTACTGATGTTACAAACTACATCTATATTCATTTTGTACTCATTAACATAGATTTTAAGTTATTTTATATGCATTTATCTTTAAAATTCTGTAGAAATGAAAAGTGGAAATACAAATCAGAATTACAATTATACTGGTTTTTATATTTGTCCATGTATGTAACTTTAAAATAAATTACATATAATATTTTCATATGACTTTGAGTAACAGTCTAGTATCCTTTCATTTCAACTTGAAGAACTGCATTTAGCATTTCTAGTAGGGTGGATGTAGTGGTAATGAACACCCTCAAATTTTGCTTATTTTGGAATGTCTTAATTTCTCTCTCATATTCGAAGGACAGTTTTATCAGGTATAGAATTCTTGATTGGTAGGTTTTTTTTTTCTTTAGCTATTTTACATATATCGTACCACTGCCTCCAGGCCTCCAAGGTTTCTGCTAATAAATCTGCTGGTAATCTTCCTTAAAATCCCTTTTTAAGTGACAAATTACTATTCTCTTGCTGCTTTCAAGTCTTTGTCCAGTTGTTTGATTTTAATATGTCTCTGTGTGGGCCTCTTTGGACTTATCCTACTAGGATTTCATTGGCTTCTTGAATTTGTAGATTCATGTCTTCCCTCAAATTTGGGATGTTTCTGACCATTACTTCTTCAAATAATCGCTGCCCTTTCTCTCTCTATTTTTCCCCTTCTAGGACTCCCATAATCCATATATTGGTTGGCTTTATAGTGTCCCACAATCTCTTACACCACATTACTATTCTTGAGTCTATTTCCCCCTATTTTCAGACTCAGGAATTTCAGTTTTCCTATCCTTAGGTTGGCTGATTATTTTTTCTGCCTGAAGACTTATGAGTTTTCTTTCATGAATTTTACAATTTAGTTATTGTATTTTTCAGCTCCAAAATTTGTTTGACTCTTCTTTTTAATGATTTTTATCTCTTTTTTGATATTCTCATTTTCTTCCTATTTCATTTTCATGATATTCTATAGTTCTTTGTTCATGTTCTCCCTTAGTTCTTTAAACATATTAAGACAGTTGTTTTATAGTCTTTGTCTAGAAAGTCTGATGCCTGTGTTTCTTCAGAGATGGTTTCTGGAGATTTATTTTGTTCCTTTGAATGGCCTGTATTTTCCCACTTTTTTGATGTCTAAAGATGTTTGTTTCAAAACTGAGAAAACAGCTACCTCTCTCAGAACTTCACCAATTAACAGAGCATGTTCTAAGCTTTCAGTTCAGCCCAAGGTGAAGGCTTAAGACTGTCTCATGCCTTTTTTGCACATATGTCCTGCTTGGAACTGTGTATGTGCTTTAAAATTTTTTCCCTCATATGCACAATGGTTTTTAAAGATCTTAATTTCCCAAAAAGTTTAACTCCATTTTTTTTTTTTTTTTAGTGACTTTAGGTTATTGTCCTATATGTGAATGACACTGTGCTAAACACTATGCTGAGAATTATCAAGCATACAAAGAAGTGTAAGACTCAAGATTTTGCCCTCTTTTCCTCTCTCCTTTTTTTGTGTCTTTCTCTTTCTTCCTTGTATCTTTCCTTTCTCGTTTTCTCCATTCCTCATTCTTCTAATTTCCTTCCTTGTTTTTCTCTTGCTTTTCTTTCTTCCCTTCCTCTTTCATTCTTTCTGAACAATATATATTATATATATTTAATTATATATATATTTCAAATTAAGGATATATTTAATGTATATTTATATTATATATATTTTATGTATTCACATATGTTTATATAGATTTAATTACAATATAAAATAATAATATATAATTATTTTTGACCCTGTGTCAGCCATTGTTTAGACACTGGGAATTTAGTGGTAAATAAGACAAGACACTGATGTCTTTATACAGTTTCCCTTCTTGAAGAAGATGAAAGATGATAAATGAGTAAATGGATTAATTTAAAAACCAAATAACCAAATTTCAGGCACTGACACATACTTTGAAGAAAAAGAAAGAAGAGCAAAATCATAGATGGTGACACAAGAGACAGGTGCAGCTATTTTAGATAAGATGTATGTAAAAGAACTCCTTGAATTTTAGGAATAACACCTCAGAGTTGCTAACATTCAGCTGAGTAAGTGGCAAGTGTGAATTAGTGATTTCTGACAAGTTTTCTTGTCTGTTTTTTTTTTTTTTGGCAACCCTCCTAAGGCCAGGTAAAAGACTCCAGGTCCATTTATTCCCCTTTTCATACATTGTAGGGAAGTAAAAACTGATTGATGCCAGAGAATTGAAAAGAAGTCTAAATGTAGCCCTCTCTCAGTATTCACAAGAGATTGGTTCCGGAACATTTGCCCCCCCCCACCGTGAATACCAAAATTTATGTACTCTTGTCAACATTAAGTATCTTCCTTTGGAAAAACAAAATGCCCATTTGATAAACAGAAAGAGAAGCCCATTGTTACTTTAATTTGCATTTCTTCTATTACTAGTAAAGTTTTACATTTTTTCACATTTTTGTGCATTTTACACACTAATATCTTTTCCTCCTTTTATTTTGGAATGTACTTCTTATGATTTGTAACATTTGTAACATTGCAAAATACACTACCACGTGTAAAACAGATAGCTAGTGGGAACCTGCTGTATAGCACAGGGAGCTCAGCTCAGTGCTCTGTGGTGACCTAGATGGGAGGGATGGGTGGGGGGTGGGAGGTCCAAGAGGGAAGGAAGATATGTATACATATAGCTGATTCACTTCATTGTACAGCAGAAACTAACACAACATTGTAAAGCAACTATACCCCAATAAAAATTTTAAAATAAGAATAGCAACTTTGTTTTATACATGTTAGCAAGCATTTTTTCCTAGTGTCTCCTGTTTATAGTACATTTTGACACAGAGAAGCTTTTCATTCTTATGTAAAAAATGAAATAAAATAAAACTCTTTGTTTAAAAAATGGTAAAAATATATGCACAATGAATGAAGAGAAGTACCTAAGCTTTCTTGCAGATGTAAAATCCTTCCATTTATTAACAGAAAAAAAGCCCAAATTCTAAAATCATCTTCCTTTGGGTGGGATACTAGCCAATCACTCACAATATATATTATTAAGCAGTGACATGGGGATCACAAGGAATGCAAGATCACTCTCCTACCAGAACAAATTCAAAAAGATACTTTTATTTTCATGAAGCTTATGTTTTAAATTAACTTTTGACAAAGAGAGAGAGTGGCATGGACATATATACACTACCAAATGTAATATAGATAGCTAGTGGGAAGCAACCGCATAGCACAGGGAGATCAGCTCTGTGCTTTGTGACCACCTAGAGGTGTGGGATAGGGAGGGCGGGAGGGAGGGAGATGAAAGAGGGAAGAGATATGGGAACATATGTATATGTATAACTGATTCACTTTGTTATAAAGCAGAAACTAACACACCATTGTAAAGCAATTATACTCCAATAAAGATGTTAAAAAAAAAATTTAAAAAATAAATAAATAAATTAACTTTTGACCAGCACAGCTCCCAGGGTTAGGGTGAACCTCAATATAAGCAAAGTAGCCATACTAAGCCCCTGGACATGATGCCATCCCCAAACTAGGGGACAGACATGCACATTTGTTGAATGTCAAATGTATGAGTGAGTATAGAGCAAGACATACCATTAATCCCTTTACCTTTGATGAATTATTTCACATAAGTTGTAGACAGAACTCTCATATTTGAACTCCATGGGACAAAACTGAATTAAAAGCACTAACCCAAGTATAATCTTTTGGAACAATTTGTATAAAAGCATCATGACCTGATCATTTTCTGCCACATCCCTATACACCTCAGATTTACAAATAGCAGGGAATTTAACTGTGTCTATTATATAGCAAACAAAAGAAAATCTCAGAATGCACTTAGTGGTTTTTTTTCTTAATTGCAGATATGTTCTGTATTTTACTATTCTAGTCCTACAATGGTGGAAACTGTTAGACAAGAAATATAGAAATAGAGCCAGACTTTTCTTTTCCAGAAGGCTGGCATTAAGGTAAATTACTCATATGCATCTAAATTAGGGAAAGTAAATAGTGAGTGAAATCCCAAGTCCTTGGGGAAGCTAAGGGAAACCATGGGTTTCGGAGTTAGGAGGATGTTGGTTCCAGCCGTGGTTGCTGTGATGTAACATCAGACAAGTTGCTTTTTGTCCCCCTCAACTAGAAAATGAGGTATGTCTCAAAATTCTTTAAAACTCAAAGGTATATGTATTATTCAACTACTCAGTACAGTAGTTAGTGCTCAATGATTGGCAATTGAATAATAATTCCATTCAAATGCAGGATGAGACTGGATCGGAGAAGGAAAAAAAACAATAGAAGTAAAGTAAGAAGGGTCCAGGGCAAATATTTCCAATGGAGATGTGTCTCCCTAATGTTTATTATCCTTCAGTTATATTCCCTGTGGATGGCTAGGCAAGATGAATGGTGGGCATAAAGTCCAAATTATTTAAACTGATGTGCTAGAAAGCTGTGTTTCAGTCAAACAGCAAGTATATATATGAGCTTTTTATTTCAACAAATATTTAATGAATATTTTGTAAAACGATTATTTTCCTCAATTACTGCTTAGCTTCTTTGGATTATTAAGCAGTGGCCTTTATAAAGAAAAGACCAGACACACATGCACACATGAACACATACAGGTGTGGACAGAAATGCACACATATTTGGCCATAGTAATCAGATTCTAGAAAACATTGTTTTTTACCTCCTTCTTTGGAAGCTTTGAGCTACTTTGTACCAAATTTATGTTTTCTATCACCAAGAATACCCCATGATTCAAGAATAATTTTGGACAACTCATCTTGCATTTAACTCAGCTACATTGCCTTAAAGTTGAAGAAAAGCCTGAAAAAGTTTGGTTCTCATCTAACAGATATCATAGGAAAGAATTCCCCACCTAGAGCCTACAATCCTAATTGTGTACTGATGGTGCTGCTGAATTACCCTGAATGGCTGGTGGAAGATGGGGTTTCCCTCAATGAGGAATCTTATCTACAGGAGAAAATTATCCTTTCGGGATTTACAAGAGAGTTTATTCACAGTGGGCATACATTTGAGGTTTCTAAATCCATTATTTTAAATCACTTAGAAGAATGCCTCCCAACTGAGTTCATTTCCAGAACACTTTCAGTAAGCCAGTGCTGAAAGGACAACAGATTGTTATCGGTCGTTTACAGAAGCTCTCTGCACTGATTTCAACTTAATAATGTACTGAAGTAATCTACACTCCGTAAACCTTACAGACAGATGTTAATGGAATCCTGAATACTCCCTGTTAGTAAGTTCTTGTCTAATATGGCTGAACCATCCTCCTCTCATTGGATGTGCTTGTTTCCAAACCTTTTGTGCTTTACATAATTTAATTAAATGTTACATAAACAAATTTCAAATGAGTGCATTAAAGAACAGATGTCTTTCCTCCTCTTTCTCTCTCTCTCTCTCTCTCCTCCCCACAGCCTCTCTTTCTGCCCTTCTTCTTCTTAC
The DNA here is from genome assembly GCF_028023285.1 of Balaenoptera ricei. Lineage (NCBI taxonomy): Eukaryota > Metazoa > Chordata > Mammalia > Artiodactyla > Balaenopteridae > Balaenoptera > Balaenoptera ricei. Next base: position 11,277,654 of record NC_082645.1, on the reverse strand, counting down.
TTTTTTATGTTATAAAAACTAAGTTGAATTATTTGGAAAGGCTTGATGACATTGATTGGACAGAAAATTGCTGTCTTGATGTTTGTCTTCCTTGTTGGGTGGATTGTATCTTAGTCTTATATTTTTGTATTCTTTTGTTATCTATTTTATCCAGCATCGTGGGTCCTCAGTACAGTTTTCTGGAGTTAATTATGGATTAAAGAATGATGCCTGAGCTTTTATATTCTATTATTGTAACAGCACCTAATAATGGATTTATTTCATTTTTGTTTCAAATTTATGATCGAATTTCCTCTTATTTTTCTTCTCATTTTCCCTTTCCCCCGTTATGCTTTTTTCCTTCCTTCTCTGTCCCCCTTTCTCTCAATTCATTCTTTTGTTTTTTGCTGTTTGTTAATGCTTTGGGGACTTTATACTTCATTAGGGTAAACTAGTGTGGTTCCAAAGAAAGTCCCAGACTATGAGACAAAACTTTCTGTTATGACTCTAGGCAAGCCATGTAAACTCTAATGTGTGGGAGTGTCCCATCTCTAAAATATGGAAGATAAATAATTAATCTTTCCTGATACTGCATAGATTTGAAATGTTAGCACTTTGAGAAATATTTAACTAAAAAGAAGTCACTGTAAGCTAACTACTTTTCACGCTACAGAGAAGCAGTTCGGGTCAGAAACTGAGTAAGAGACAGATAACACTTCTAGGCTAGATCTAGTTGAAATAAGTGAAAAATCTTGTGTATTCAGCTATCTCAAGAGCTGTAGAGCATTGAACGTGCCTTCGGTGATTGGCAAAATGAACAGATGCTGTCTAAGGTAGCAGTGTTCTGGGGCACCCTGTCTCCCTGTTTGCATGGAATTTCAGATTTATTGGGTTTGAATTCCTGTATGGCTGCCTGCCACACACCTACCTGATGACTCAAGTAATATTTTCCTTGGCTAGTAAGGTCTGCATTTCATTGTTCCATCAACATTGAACAGACTGAAATGGAGCCAGGATCCAAATTTAAGGCGTATGAAAAACATTTCCAGGGATGACAGGATTAGGCTGGTTCTATCTATATTTTATTATCTCTTGCCATTCTTCACAATTACGACATTTCTGGCAACAAAATGAAACTATTAAATTCAATAAATACACCTGGGAAGAGCTGGTGGCAGTCAATCTTACAACTACATAGTAAAAGGCCTTAGAGGAAAAAAATACACTCACTTAATGGAGACAGAAGAATTTCAGTTTTTTCCAAAATGATCAAAAGCTGCTTTTGCAATTGCTACATATTTAGGGGAAACATCATTCCTTTGCTGTTTTATACCCATCATTTACATTGCAAATAAACATTACCAGTCCTCAAGGGTAGTTAAGTTGAAGAGACACAGCTTAAAGAGGTAATGTTATGAGGTTCTGCCTAATTGTTGCCTTGAAACAATAAGTGATAAATAAGCAATATATCTTTGAAAATTTCTAATTCTTCAATTCATGAACCCACACAAACAGAATCACACTCACAGACAAATTCTGTAATGTCATACAGGAATGTATGATAAAATGCAAGGATATAGGCAAGTAGGAACTTAGGATATACTCATCCACAGGTAATTAAGCATTTGGGATCTTATTTCCCTGATCAGGGATTGAACCTGTGCCCCCTGCAGTGGAAACACGAAGTCCTAACCCCCGGATCTCCAGGGAATTCCCTGTTCTTTATCTTTATTATTTGTTTATTGGAGTATAGTTGCTTTACAATGTTGTGTTAGTTTCTGCTGTACAGTGAAGTGAATCAGCCACGTGTATTATTTTTAAACCAACTTTCCTGGGAACTTTTGTGTGCTACTCTGAGATCTCCTCTGTCCTTTACCAACGCTGAGTACATGCCTATCATTAGTTCATATTGTTTTTTAATTTGTGAGCTTTTTCATTTTAATTACAGGACAAATACATACTTATGGTAAGAATGATGTAGAAAAATCTAGAGAGAAAATAATAATTTCTCTTCAGCTCCTTTTCTATTCTCTCGAGCCTATTCCCTGTCTTCAAACACTAATTTTAGAGGTAACTACTGTTAATAGGAGTACATCTTTCTGAACTTTTTTGTTCTAGGCACGTAGGGGATCTTGGTATTTGTATACCTCTACCACTCTGCTTTATACTCTAATATTAAAGCTTACCTACATTTCTGTGTCAGTACATACAGACTTAATACATTCCTCTTAATGACTCCATATTATTCCTAACAACAGCTGTATTATAATTTATTTTCCTGTGCTCAGTTTGTTTGTTCTCACAGATTATTTCCAATTTCACTGTTAGAAACAGTGGGGTATCACATACAACATATTCATGTTCACCTGCATACATATTTCCCTAGATGAACTCTGAAAAATACAATTTCTGAGTCAAAGGCTATGCACATCTAAAACCCAAAGGGGCTGAACTAATTTTCACTTTGTATCTACAATTTGTGAAAATAGTGACACCATCTCCACATCCCCATGGCAACCCTCAATATTGTCAAACTCTGAAAAATCTTACCAATCTGCATAGACTTTGTTATTTTAATTTGCTTTTCTTTAATTGCTAGTAAAGTTGGGCATCTTTTCATCTATTCATTGACCACATGAATGTCTTACTTTGTGAATTGTCAGTTTTTATCCTTTGTTGACTTAACTTTTGGGTTATTTGTATTTCTTCTTTTATTTACAGAATTATTTTATAAGTTTAGATATTAATTTGCATAGCCATTAGCTGTACCAGAAGAAAGCATTTTATTCCAGTATATGGGTTCTTATTTTATTTATGGTACCTTTCACTGCCCAGCTCTTTTAGTTTTTTTATAGTCAAATCTTTTAATCTTTTTTATGGTTTCTAAAATTTTGTCTTACTTGCTAAGGCCTTACTTATCCTCAAGCTCAATGTGCAATTTGCTAAATTTTTCTGGATGATTTTATGAGTCTGTTTTTTACATTAGATTTTTAAAATCCATCCACCATTTATTTTGAGTATGGGTAAGGTAGGAATTAATTTTTTTTCTAAAAATTTAGCCTAATATCCCAATGACATATATGGAAAAGTCAATCTACTTGCCACTAATTAGAACTGCCACCATTATAATGCAGCTAATTCTACATATTTTAGATTCTCTAATCTGTTCTAGTGACAAAATTGTCAGTTTTTGAATCATATCCCACAATTTTAATTAACATAGCTTCATACTGTTTGTTAATATTTGAAAATGCAATTCTCTTTATTATTATTCTATTAAGAAAATGTAGATATTCTTACATAAATAATCATACAAATTTCATAAATGAATACTACAAAGATTTTAATGTGAAGTGCATACATTTATAGATTTTGAAATATTTAACACATTTTAACATTGAGATTTTTCATGTAGAAATATGATGACTTTTCTGTTTATTAAGTTATTTTTTGTCTTTACTATATTTAATAGTTCTTTAGATCTTCTTTTCAATTTTATTGATAGGTAATTTTTAACATGTGTTAACCCTGCTGATTTTAAATTCATTATAAATTGCATCTTTTTGAAGTTAAAAATTATAACTGATTATTTCAATGAAAGCTTTTGATTCTCCTAAGATTTATCTTATATCCTGGCAATTTACTAAGTACTCATTAGTTCTAATAGCTTACAGTTTATAGTCTTGAATATTTATAGATAACTATTAATAATGATAGCCTTCTCTTACCAACATTTAAACCCCATTTCCTCTTCCTCAAATTATACTGGCCAGCGCTGCCAAACACTATTGAATATTTACCTTAACACACAGATCTTTCCTTATCTTTTTCTTGGGTTTCTAATGTCTTTTAGTTTAGTATAAATTTTGTGTGAGTTTCAGGATAAGTTTTGACAAGCCAAATGAGGTTTAAATATCAACTTGACTCACTGATAAGTGAGCAACTGATAACTCCCACAAAATTAAATTTAAAAATATATCTTCGATTCTGCCTCTAATACCCCTGAATTAAACTTACTCATCAATGTGTATGTGAAAGAGTGAAATAGAAAGTGAAAAACAGTGAAAAGAGAAACAAAAAAAGAAAGAACTTGTTTTGCCTAAACACATGCAGTTCAAAAAAGGCAAAGGTATGTGTCACATGTGAACAATGATCATCATTCAGCAAAATTGTCCTGAGTGCCCAGGAAGAGTCAGGCACTCTTCTGGTCTTTGAGCTATGCTGTTGAAAGAGAGGATAAAATGTCCTTGCCTGCATGAAACTTTCATTTTAGAGAAATTGGTGACAATGAACAGATAAATATACATGGTAGGACAAATGTGAGAAAAAACAAATATGAAGCAGCAAAAGAACATGCATGTCAAAGGAGAGTAAGTGTTATTTTTTTATAAAGAGTTTTCAGGGAAGATCAATCTATTAAGATGACATTTGAACAGAGATCTGAATAAATTCAAAAGTAAGCGAAAAGCAAAATGGCAGACTAAGACTCTACAAGTTCTCATTCCCATACAGAACCATTGAAAAAAACATTGACAAATATCCTACATTAATACATATATGTGGAACCTAGGAAAATGGTACAGATGAACTGGTTTGCAGGGCAGAAATAGAGACACAGATGTAGAGAACAAACGTATGGACCCCAAAGAGGGAAAGTGGCGGGGGGGGGGGGGTGGTGGTGGTGGTGGTGGTGGGATGAATTGGGAGATTGGGATTGACATATATACACTAACATGTATAAAATGGATAACTAATAAGAGCCTGCTGTATAAAAAAATAAATAAAATAAAATTCAAAAATTAATACAAACAAACCAACAAAAAAAATTATCCAGGCAGAAATTGTCAAAAGTGACTGTTTTGGAACTCTTTACTTCCTTTGAGCACTGGCAGCTTCTAAGGAAAGCCTGGATGGGAATCTGTGGTTGAGCCTGGTCAATGTGAGCCTTCAGAGTGGCAGCAGCTACTCATCCCCTTCCCCACAGGCTTGTGGTGGGCATCTGTGGGGATGGGCATCATGTTTCTGGCATGGCTTGCTGGAGGCAGCATGGGCAATAAGCACCGTGTCCTCTAAATGTTGGAGTTCTGTGCTGCAATTGCAGACTCCTGCTTCTGATCACGGGGGTGCAGATACAGAGGATGACTGCCACTGTGTCAACCCACACCAACTGAAGTGGCTTCCAGAAGATCTCAAGGAGCTATATCTGTTTTAGTGGACATTCAAAAATAACAATGTGCATAGGGATTTTATAAAGGCACTGTAAGTGCTGAGGAAGAATCATAGGCTCAGAAGAAACCTGAGAAGACCTTAAACTTTCACCTCAGGCTGATCCCTATGACAGTCAACAAACAGCAAACCCTTGGGAATAGGGAGAATCTGATATGTAGAGTTACCACATTATAAGGTTCCAATGTCCAGTTTTCAACATAAAATCGCAATGCACACAAAGAAATAAGAAAGTCTGGCTCATTCAAAGGAACAGAATAAATCAACAGAAAATATATGTCAAGAAACTGAGATATTGGACTTGCTAGACAAAGACTTCAAAACAATTGTTTAAAAGCCTTCAAAGCGCTAAAGGAAGACATGGGCAAAGACAGAAAAATGTATAAACAAAATGATAATATTAATAAAGATATATATATTATTAAAGGAGCTAAAATGTAATTCTGGAGCTAAAAAGCACAATAACTGAAATGGAAATTACATAAGAGGAGTTCAGAAGAAGATTAGAGAAATTGAGAGAAGGAAACAAATATTAAAGTAGAATGACAAATGAAACTGCCACATCTGAGGAACAGAAAGAGAAAATAATGAAGAAAAGTGAAGAAAGGCTGTGTGACTTGTAAAATCCCATAGAGCAGACCAACACACATTGTGGGAATCCCAAAAGGGAAACAGAGATAAAGGGACAGAAGAATATTTGAAGACATAATGGCTGAAAACTTCCTAAATTTTATGAAAGGCTAAATTTTACAAATTCAACAAGCTCAACAAATTCCACCTAGAATAAACTCAAAGATACCCACACCAAGATACATTACAACCCAAGATACATTATTGTCAAACACTAAAGACGAAGAGAGAATCTTGAAAGCAGCAAGAGAAAAGTGACTCAAATACAAGGGATTGTCAACGATTTTTTCAGTCAATTTCTCATCAGAAAACTTGGAGGCTAGAAGGCAGTGGGATAATGTATTTAAAGTGCTAAGAAAAGGTCTGTCATTGAAAACTCTATATCCAACAAAATTGTCCTTCAAAAACAAAGGAGAAATTAAGATAATCCCAGATAAAAGCTGACTGAGTTCAATACCACAAGACCTAGCCTATCAGCTACACAAGCTACATCACGAAAGGATGCGACATAATAACTCAAATCCATCTAAAGATATAAAGATCTACGGTAAAGGTAAATACATGGGCAAATGAAAAAGTGAATATTATTGCAATTTTGTTTTGTAACTTCACTTTTTATTTATTATAGAATTTAAAATACAAATATGTAAAATAATTATAAATCAATGTTATCAGGTGCACAATGTATAAAAATGTAATTTGTGACATCAGTAACACAAAGGGATGGGGGAAGTAACTGAATAGGTGTACAGTTTTTGTATGCAATTAAAGTTAAGTTGGCATCAATTCAAAATAGATTGTTATAATTTTAAGATGTCATGTCATCCCCGTAGTACCCAGAAATAAAATATCTATAGAATATCCACAGAATGAAATGAGAAGGGAATCAAAATGTATCATTGTAAGAAACAACTAAACATGAGAAGAGGCAGTGATGGAGTTAAAGGACAAAAGCTATAAAACATACACAAAACAAATAGTAAAATGGCAGAAGTCATTTATTCTGTATCAGTAATTGCTTAAAATGGAAATGTATTTTTTTATAATGAAAATGCAAAAATTGGTAGAATAGACAAATATTCATGATCCAACTATCTTCTGTCTACAAGAAAGTGTTTTAGTTCTAAATAAATCTAAACAGATCTGAATAGATCAAATAGGATGAAGGTGAAAGGATTAAAAAATATATTCCCTGCAAATAATCACCAAAAGATAGCTGTGGTGGCTATCAGACAAAATAGATTTTACATTAAAACATTTTTAAAGAAGGAAAAAAGACATTTATATTGATAAAAGGGTCAATTCACCAAGAAGATGAAACAAACATATATGTCAGATGTCAGAGCCCCAAAATCCATGAAGCAAACGTTGATAGAATGGAAGGGAGAAATAGACAGTTCTATAGTAATAGTTAGAAACGTCAATGCACAACTTTTCATAATGGATAGAACACCTAGACAGAATATCAGTAAGGAAATAGAGGATTGAACACAATTATAAACAAAGTAGACTTAGCAGACACACATAGAACAATCCACCCAACTTTCTTTTTTAAAGTGCACTGTAAACATTCTCCAGATGGACCTTATGTTAGGCCACAAAACAAGTCTCAAAAATTTGTAAAAGACTGAAATCTTAAAAGGTATCTTTTGTGACCACAATGAAATGAAGCCAAAACTCAATAACAGAAGAAAACTGGACAAGTCACAAATACATGGAAATTAAACAACACACCTAAAATAACCAATTAGTCAAAGAAAAAAAAAACAATAAAAATTAGAATATACCTGGAGACAAATGAAAGTGAAGTCACAACACACCAAAACTTATGGAATGCAGTGAGAGCAGTGACAAGAAGAATATTTATATCTGTAAATGCATAAGTTAAACCTAAATTTATACCATAGTGAACTAAAAATAGAAGAGCTAATTAAACCCAAAACTAGCAGAAGAAAGAAAACAATAGGTTTAGAGCAAGATCAATAAAATAAAGAATAGAAAATAAATAGAGAAAAATCAATGAAAGTTGTTTCTTTGAAACAAAGTTTGTTTCTTTGAAGAGATCAAAGTTGTTGATCAAAGTTGATCAAACAACCAAAGTTGTTTCTTTGAAGAGATCAACAATATTTAAAAAACAGATTGACTAAAAAAGAAAGAGGACTCAAATTTTTAAAATCAGAAATGAAAATGAGTACAGTCATCCTGAACTCACAGAAATAAAAAGGATTATAAGAGTATACCATCAACAAATCTACTCCAACAAATTGGATAACCAAGATGAAACAGACAAATTCCTAGAAGAACACAATCCAACAAAACTAAAATATAAAGAAATAAAAAACCTTAAAGAAAATTTAAAAAAAAAAAAATACTCAACATACTAGGAGTAGAAGGAAATTACTTAAACATGATAAAAATCACCTATGAAAAGTCAACAGCCAATATCATGTACAATGGTGAGAGGTGAAAGCTTTCCCCAAGTTCAGAAACAAGACAAGGATGCTCTCTTTAACCACTTCTGTTCAAAATAGTGTTGAAATTTTTAGCCACAACAATTAGTTGAAAGAAAGAAAGAAGGAAGGAAGGAAGGAAGGAAGGGAGGGAGGAAGGAAGGGAAGAAAAAAGGGAGGGAGGGAGGAAGGGAGTGAGGGAGGGAGAAAAGGAAGGAAAAGAAAGAAAAGATTTTCAACAAGGGTGCCAAGACCATTCAATGGGGAAAAGGTAACCTAGAAAACTGGATATCAACATGTAAAATGTGAATTTGAACCCTTATATGATGGCACACACAAAACTTAACTGAAAATAGATCAAAGACCAAAGTGTAAGAAGTAAAAGTATAAAACTCTTACAATTAAACATAGGGGAAAATGTTCATGACATTGAAATTGGCAATGATTTCTTGGATATGACACCAGAACCACAAGCACCAAGAGAAAAAGATAAACTGAAAGTCATCAAAATCTTAACAAAGAAAAAAAAAATTGTGCCTCAAGGTACGCTATCAACATTGGGAAAAAACTACCTGTGGAATGGAAAAAATATTTTCAAATCACTTATATTATAAAGGTTATAAACCAAACTATATAAAAAATCCTAAAACTCAATGATGAAGAGCAAATAATCCAAATTAAGAATAGGCAAAGTACTTAAATAGATATTTATCTAAAGAAGATACGCAAATGACCAATAAGCTCATGAAAAGATGCTTAGCATCACTGGTCATTAAGTAAATACAAATAACAATAAAAACCACAATATTATAATATGTTATACCCTTTAGGATAACCATTATCAACAACATGGAAAATAATAAGAGTTATTGAAGATATGAAGAAATTGAACCCCTTGTGCAGCTGCAGTTTAGTTGTTCCTCAAAAAGTTAAACATAGAATTACCATATGATTCAGCAATTCCACTTATAGGTATATACCTAAAGGAATTGAAAGCAGAGACTTGATCACATACTTATGTGCTGTATAGCAACATTATTCACAACAGCCAAAAGTTAGAAACAACTCAAATACTCATCAACCAATGAATGAATAAACAAGATGTGATATCCACATACAATGGAATATTATTGTCTTAAAAATGTATAACATTCTGATACATGATCTGACATATATGAACCTTGAAAAAATTGCCAGGTGAAATAAGTTAGACACAAAAGGATAAATATTTTATGATTCCACTTATATGAGATACCTAGAAGAAGTAACATCATAAAGGCAGAAAACAGAATAGAGATTGTGGGATCCTTGGGGGAGGAAAGTAGTAGGGAAGTATTATTTAATTGATACAGAGAAACAGAGTTTCTGCTTGGTATGATGCTCTGGAAATAGAGAGTAGGGATGAATGCACAACTTCAAGAATGTGTAGATACCCCTTACAGAAGACTTTCATATTTAGAAAATAAAATACAAAACAACAACAACAACAACCTGAGGTGGGAGAATGCCTGGGACAGGAGACCCGTCTGAGTAAGATGGCAAGGAGGAGCAAGGGCACGTAAGTCAGGTCCAAAAGGCAGGCAGGGGCCAGATCTTTGAGGGTCTTCTAGATCTTGTTAAGGTCTTTGTGTTTACTTCAAATGGGATCAAAGTTCTTAAAGGGTTTTGAGCAAATGGGTCACTTAATATAATTGATGTTTTAAAAGAAGAATGCTTGATCATATGTTGAGAACAGAGTGTAGGGTGGCCATGTTGGAAACAGAGAGATAAGTTTGTATGTCATTGCCAACAGCCCAGGCAAGGGATGACAGAAGCTTGAGTTAGGCTGGTGACACGGTACACAGGGAGGAGTAAACTGATGGAGGACACATTCTGAAGGCAAAGCTGGCAGGATTTGCTGATGGTTCTGATGCATGGTAAGAGAGAGGAAAAGGAATCAAGGATTCCAGTGTTCTTGACTTTGAACAGCTGGTAAAATAGAATTGCCCTTTACCAAAATGAGGACTACTGGCAAAGGAAAACTTTTAGAGAATTCCATAACTTGTAAACTATTACTGCTATGCTTACGGATTCCAAACAATCATCTTAGTCATAGGTCCTTCTGTTGTGAAGCTTGAATAAATGTTAGAGCAAAAGGCAGGGCATGGTCATTATTATACTCTCTGGTTAGCCTCTCTGGAGTTCACAATGACCTCCACAGCTTTGTAATTCTGGATAAATTTCTCAGGAGCTTATAAGAACTATCTAGGTAGGCAGAAGCCAGGCTCGTTTTCTGAAAAAGAAAAACCCCAATAGATATAGAGATAGAGGGAGAGTGAGAGAGCAAGAACGAGAGTGAGAAAGAGAGAGAGAGAGAGAGAGGTCTCATCCAAAAGGCAGAACACATTACTTGGAAGTTGTGGCCATTAACAGCAGGTAGGATGGGTTAGCTTTCTATAGCATCCAGGATGTTCATTTAAGTGCTTAAGATGCTCTGTATACAATTGAAACCCAAGAATGTTACTGTATTAATATATACAGATTATACAAAAACCCAGGCAGGCTGTCAGTGTCAGGACCCAGTGAATTCTGATTGTGGGTAGCCAGAGCTCAATCAACCAAGTGGAGATTTAGGGTGAGGACTGAAAACTGGGGCAGGTCTGAATGGAGTACGGCAGGCATCATTGCAAAGAAGGGTATGAAAACAGACAACCCCAGGACAAAGATAAGGCTTTGGAGTCCCTGACCTTCCAAGGATCTCTAACCTCACATAAGAAAAGAATCCAACGTTGATCCCGGTTACCACTTTCCTTAGCCCCATTTCTCAGGAGTTCATGGAACTCTATGATTAAAGAAAGTTGATGGCTGACCTGAGAGGAACAAAAAGAAACATGAGATGTTTGTCTCTGGGAAGAGGAACCATAGTTTTCTTTGGTGAGAGAGAGTATAGGGAGGTCTTGGGAATGGTAAATGAGGGAGCAGAATAATCTCTGCATCCTCCAGAAGCAAAGCATTGAAAGGTGCAAATAAGAGATGGCCCTGTGTATTAATCCATTCTCGTGTGCTATATATTTACCTAAGAATAATTCTGGTGATAAATCACAGGCTCTTTATCTATTTGACCCATTGATATAGGTAAGTCCCTTCTTAAATATTCATTGCCATTTAGACTTCTCAATTGTAACGGTTAATGCTTTGTGCCTCTCTATGTATGGCGTGCATGTGATCTGACTACCTTCATTTGTTTTATTTATAATTGGGTGTTTATATTCTTATCTGCAGAATGCAGATGGTGTGCACTAGGCTAGCGTTCCCCCTCCACTACAGATGCATTTTAACTCCTTTTCCTAGAAATAAACAGTGTGGTGTCATTAACGACAAGAGCATGCGCTTGCCATGTTTCTTGTGTGGATGCCGGTGTTGAGGAAAAGGAGTGCTGTCTTGCAGTGGCTGTTAGGGCTTAAGCCCAGGACCACCACACAACTAACCACCAGGGAAGCCTGCTATGTCAAACGCCAGTATGCTTGTGGAGATGCCATAGCTGATCTTTCCAATGACAAGGGAAATAAGCCAGGGGACACAGTAGTTAAAGTTATGCAGCTGTTTCTGATATCACACGGCTCTGGATTGCTGTCTCTCATCTGATGCCTGGCTGTGTCCCTGCATTAACCAATGAAAGATCAACTGCTTCAACTGTATATATCACACTGCTGGGTCTGTTTCCACCTCATCTGCCTCAACAGCATTTCTCTTCCTGCCAAGCCTGAAGTTAGTCAGCACCATTTATTGAGTTTCCACAGTTTATATATATATAGACACTTGGAGAGATATATGGGTATTAATCGCAGCAGACTTCTTTGAAGGAGGGACTGAATAAATTATTATTTAATTAAAGCCCAAATCAAGGCTGATAATAAAATGAATGTCTGGGCAGTTGGATGGTCCCTTCCTGAACCAATTGGACTCTAATTATATATGGCCATGGACAAATCACTTCACTGGAACGTGGATGCCTGTAAAATTGAACAACCCCAATGAATGGCTATTGTAAATCAAGGGATGGCGATAGCTAATCAGATGGAGGTCTTCCCGCAGTGGGGAGTTAAAGTTTTGTGAAAACAATTCCCAACCCTGGCTAAAGTGAAGATAGACTATCTTCCTTCTAAAAGCATCATGGATGAAGCCTTGAGCAATGTCATCTTGAGTTTCCTGTTTGTCACTGTGAAGATACTGGCTTACGAATGGATGAACAGTGAATCAATGATTCTGGGTGAAGAGGGACGTGACCTTGGAGTCACACAGATATAGATGTGAATCCAGGCTTTGCTAGTTAATTGCAGTGTGATCGCGGGTAAGTTACGTAAGTTTTTCAAGGCTTTGTTTCCTAATTTGTAAAGAACATGTAATAACCTGTATTGGCATGTGTTTCTGAAATTGTATATAGCATATGTAAAGCACTTATATTAGGCTCTAGAGACATGATGGTGTTGATTTTTACCAGTTTAAAAATTATATTATTTTTGGGAGTTCCCTGGCACAGCGGTTAAGAATCCACCTGCCAAAGCAGGGGACATGGGTTCGAGCCCTGGTCCAGGAAGATCCCACATGCCGCGGAGCAACTAAGCCCGTGCACCACAACTACTGAGCCTGCACTCTAGAGCCCGCGAGTCACCACTACTGAGCCCATGTGCCGCAACTACTGAAGCCTGTGCGCCTAGAGCCCATGCTTTGTGACAAAGAGAGCCCACCAAAATGAGAAGCCCACGTACTACAACCAAGAGTAGCCCCCGCTTGCCACAACTAGAGAAAACGTGCACACAGCAACAAAGACCCAACGCAGCCAAAACATAAATAAATAAATAAATAAATGTTACATTATTTTAAATGAAAAATAGTATAAAATTGCTATAAAGTTTTATATTAAAACCCTAGGGTTTGGAGGCTTATTTGGAATAGCACCTAGAGCTATAACTTTAACTAATGTGTTTTAATGAAACCCATATTAACATTTGTTTTTGTTTTTCAGTTAATACTTTACTTTTCAGGGCAGTTTTAGATTCACAGAAAAGTTGAAGGGAAGATACAGAGATTCCCACATACCCCCTGCCTCCACACATGCACAGGCCCCCCCCGTTATCAACATTCCCCGTATGGGTTACAACTGATGAACCTACATGGGCACATCATAATCACCCAAAGTTCATAATTTACATTACAGTTCCTTCTTGGTGTTGTACATTCTATGATTTTGAACAAATGTATAATAACATGTATTCATCATATGGAATCATACAGAGTATTTTCACTGCCCTTAAAATTCTCGGTGTTTCACCTATTTGACTACTTATCCTTCACTTCCCACCCCTCCAACCCCTGGTAGCCACTGATTTGTTTTTTTACCATCTCCATAGTTTTGCCTTTTCCAGAACGTCATATTGCTGGAGCCAAACTGTATGTAACCTTTTCCAATTAGCTTCTTTCACTTGAATATACATTCAACATGTTATGTTGTTTTTATTGCTACTATATATTTCATTCAAAATTTGTTAAAATAATTGGATAAGTACCCTCAAACAAATTTTTAAAAAGATCATAGCTTGATATCCAAATACAACCACATTAACTTTATAATCATACATCATGGCTATGTTCACATGTAATTATCAGATATGAATGACCACTTGAATCAACAGCCTAATAGTTCATTGAGTGTACATGCTGTTATATATTTTTACTGTTAAACATTTAGTTTATTTCTAGTTTTGTACTATTACTAATAATACTGTCAATACTTCTGAGTTTAATTAAATGTTTGTTGATACGAATAAATATATATTTATGTGTACAGAAAATAAGCACAGTTTTCTGGGGATGGGTTAGCTTAGGTTACAGACTCTTACTAATTGTTACTAATGAAAATGCTAAAGGTAGGACTCCATTCTCCTTCAGAGCTACTTCCCTGCTGCTTGTGATATTCTCTCCACACCTTCTCCATCTCTTCAGGGCAATTTCACTCACAAATTTCCTGGTTTTCTGCTCCTTCTTCACATTTAGCTCATAGCTATGTTTCCAGTGATATGTCTACCCCAAAGACATTTTTAACTTTAATTTCTCAATGGCCAATGTTTTAGCGATGGTTTTCATGGATTTTCAGTATTTAATAATTATTTTCATTCTTTTTTATGGCTGAGTAATATTCCATTGTAAATACGTTCCACATTTTCTTTATCCATTCTGGACCTAGAAATGATCAAACTAAGTCAGACAGAGAAAGACAAATATCATATGATATCACTTATATGTGGAATCTAATAAAAATGATACAAATGATCTTTTTTTATAAAACGGAGACAGACTCACAGATCTTGAAATCAAACTTATAGTTACTGAAGGGGAAACATGGGGGGAAGTGATAAATTAGGAGATTGGGATTAATATATAGACACTACTATATATAAAATAGGTAGCTTACAAGGACCTACTGTATAGCACAGGGAACTCTACACAATATTCTTTAATAACTTATATGGGAAAAGAATATGAAAAAGAATGTATATATCTATATATATGTGTGTATATATATACATATATATATCTAATTCACTTTGTTGTACACCTGAAATTGACACAGCATTGTAAATCAATTATACTCCAATAAAAAATTAAAAAAAAAGACTCCCTCCATAATGCATGCTATTAAAACTATATCATAAGCATAAAAATTAATTATTTTCAATACTGGATAGTTTAAGTATTTTATCTAGACCCTTAATAAGCTTTTATTACTTATATGCTAAATTTCTTTAGTTTGTCAGGTCAAGAACATACACTCCTATTTATCCTCTGTCTGAAAGAAGACTCTAGTAACCTAGGAGAGCAGATACATTTTCCCCAAATATGTTAAAATGTTCAATTTTCTACAACTATTGGAAAGTGAGACAGGTCTCACTCCTTTGTGTACTTAAGGACACTGCAATCTTAGCTTGGGAACATTGAGGAAAGCAGAACAGGCATGGACCGCCTTTAGATTGTACGGGAGATGTGTAACGCTGGGCAGCCTGCTGTGGCTGCTTGTGGTTATGCCTATTTCCAGGCTTTCTTTTTTTTTCTGTAATTTTTAAAAAATTTTTATTGGAGTATAGTTGCTTTACAATATCGTGTTAGTTTCTGCTGTGCAGTGAAGTGAATGAGCTATACATATACATACATCCCCATCTTTTTGGATTTCCTTCCCATTTAGGTCACCGCAGAGTACTGAGTAGAGCTCCCTGTGCTCTACAGTAGGTTCTCATTAGTTATCTATTTTATACATAGTAGTGTATATATGTCAATCCCAATCTCCCAATTCATCACACCCCCCCTCTTTCCCACCTCGGTGTCCATATGTTTGCTCTCTACCTCTATGTCTTTATTTCTGCTTTGCAAATAGGTTCATCTGTACCATTTTTCTAGATTCCACAAAAATATTTGCAAACGAAGCAACTGACAAAGGATTAATCTCCAAAATACACAAACAGCTCATACAGCTCAATATCAAAAAAGCAAACAACCCAATTAAAAAATGGGTGGAAGACCTAAATAGACATTTCTCCAAAGAAGACATACAGATGGCCAAGAGGCACATGAAAAGATGCTCAATATACAGGATTTCTTTTATTGATAATACAATGAAATATAATTTTCCAAAAAGCACACTCCACAGAATTTGGTGAAGTCTACCTGTAGTTTATGATAAACCTTATTAAGATTAACAGTTATAATCAACCAAATGAGTAATATATAAATTCATTTTTCCTTCAAGTCCTAAAAACACCTTTCTTAAACCATCTTTTCCAGTCATTGTATGGCTTTACCTTCTTCTCAGTGTGACCTAAAATTAAAAATATATTTTTTCAAAGGATTAATTCTTCAGAATGCCTCTATTCATGGGAAAACTTTGTGCCAAAGTAGAAATGGTGCTTTGGATCTCAGGGACAAGAACATCTTGTACATTTTCCAAAATGTCAGAAGATTCTGAACTGATCTCTCATTGTACAATTATGTTGACAGTGATCAGGAGAAAATGTGGAATCATTGGAATTTAACCCCATTCTGCCATGAAAAGCAACCACTGAATTTGCTTCTCCATCATCATTATTGTGTTCTAACAGGAAAAACTATTTATAAGTAAAGTAATTTTTGTTCAGACAAGATTTTGTTCAATCAAAAATCAACCAAACCCTAGCATTAGATAACACAGACACTGTATTGCAACAGTTTCTACATATGAACTTTTTTTTTTTAATTTGCACGAAGTTACTTTAAATAAGGTTACAGCACAAAGCACTGATGTACTGTAGGCTTGATCTTTTAAAAATTTTCCTGTATGATGAGATACATTAAATTAGGGAAACTTTGGGAAATTTTATCAAATTTTAACCAAAGTTGTTAATAGCCAAAATCTTCACGAATTGCTTAGAAATATGAAGAAATATGATAATAGTGATGAGTGAATATGTAATGTATGAAAGAAGGGCTCTTATGACATGGTCTGTACTTTGTCTTTGTCTTTTTGCACTTTCACCAAGAAGCTAGAAGAATATACAGAAAGCCTGAAGAGCAAAAGACAGCAGTAAACGTTGTTTTAAAAATTATCAGGGCAATCAAAATAAAGAGTAAAAATATATCACAATGGGCTGTAAGACGGAGCTAATTCAACCCAATGAATTATTTTGGATTACAATCAAGTCCAACAGTAACAAAGTAATTCTCTGCCTCGGTATACAAATTGGAGTAAAAATAAACAAATAGAAAGTTTTAAAGATACATAAAACTGGTAAAGTCAGTTTGAAAGTCCTGAAAATTGTAATTTATTTGCAAGTAAGGAAATAGATTGATATGATAGCCAATGAGAATGCTGAAAAGCCCATACAGATCCTTTTTTGGGTAAAGCTTAGGTGGAAGTAGATGACTCTCCTTCCTTCCATCTCTGCAGCGACAGCAACAACAAAAAAGTGAAAATAGATTTCTCACTATTACAAACTAGGGAAGGGTGATATTCAGATGCCACTATCTTTGAGGAAGGACGGCTGAAACTTCCTTCCTATGAAGCCAGCTTAGTTGTGTGGGAAGTAACTGAAAGATATCAGGGGTTCCATGAGACCTCTAGAGTGTGGAATGGGTAGAGAGGAGGCTGAGATGCCTGGAGAATGTGCCTCTTGGTTTTCGTGAAGGAAAGAGCCACAGCAGTGGTGAGCTATGCAGCCAGGGGGAGGGCGATTTTCCCCCACAGTAGAAATGTGATGTCCTGGTGAGAAGGCAGCAGCATTTGGACCAATGCCTGTCAGATTTGAGGGGCATAGTCCCTTGGTGGTCCAAGGAATGGGGGGCTACAACTAAAAGCAAGGTATCAGCTGTGGCTCTTCGTGGGGAAAAAGTGAGATGTTCTTGTCCTTTACATGTCAAGGGGAAGTATCAGGAATGGGGCTAAAAAATATGTGCAAAATCCAGTAGAGCCCGAACGCAGTAAGTCATACCAGGGAGTGGCTCCCTGTAGCATCTTTAGAAGCGTGACAGTGTCCTTTCCTGTTGAGACAGGTGTTAGCACAGGGCGGAAGCCAGCAAACAAACTTGATGGAAGGAGTGGAGAGATGACAGAAGTTTCTTTATAAAGGGTACGTGCTGTTTACTGACATGGAAGGTGAAAATAGTGAGAAAGCATGTAAGTCACATGAGACTTGGTGCCCAGCAGGGGTCCTTAATTGCCCCCTGCTCAATTTCCTGTGTTCCTGGCCCTTTGCATATATCCTGGGTTGCTGAATCAGCTCTCCAGTAGCACATTCCAGAGGAGAGATACCTAAATGTAAATACAACATATCGAAGACAATTTGTTTTAGGAATAGGCACTAAATCTTAGAGTTATCTCCTTTTAAAAGGATGATAAAGATGGATAAAAAAATAATATCAAACCCAAGAAAACCTTCTGTTCTGTCAGAAGCAAAACATAACAGTAAAAGGCAGGAATGCATTTTTTTCAACAGATTCACTGTAGCCAAGAGGAGTAAACTTTAAATAGCATCTGCTGTTATCTTAGTCAAATTTATGGAGCATGGATTCTATAAAATGAGAGATAAGATAGGAACAGTGTTAGGTGAAAAGTTAATTGAAAGCAAGCAGAAATTTCCAACAAAGGAGCTAGATAATATGAAGAATGTTATAAAATCAAATATGCATCAATGTAATTATAAACAGTACACATTAAACATAAGGAAAAAAGATAATTCAAAAAGCAAATTAGTGATATAATGGACTTGTGTGTATGTGTGTGTGTGTGTGTATTTGGTTGCCTGAGCAAAAAGCACCCTTTAAATTTGGGGATATATCAGAATGAGAAGGAGACAAAACCCTGCTTCCCTTAAAGAAGGGTCCATATTTTCCTCTTTGTCTCTCTGGCACATAGTATGAGCATGTGGCCCAAGTTTGGCCAAGTAGATAGCACAACTCAGGACCTTAAGTGAGACACTGTTCCACAGAAAAGTCAGGGAATTTGGAAGAGATTTCTAGAAGATCCAGCATTCAGCAGTGTGGCAGCAAGGGTGCTAGAGAGCAAAGCCCCAGTGGACACTGCCTAGTGTGTAGAAGCAGTGGCAACAGTGACACAGGTGAGTGTCCAGAGGCAGTGGTGTCTGAGATAGAGGGTTCCGGGTGATGCCCTCCTCTGTATCTGGCCACCATCTATCCATGCCACCTTTTTAAGTCTACCTCTGCAGCCCACTTACAGCTTCCAGGAGTGATTTAAGTATTTGGAAATGCTTTCTACAAATGCCTTTTTCTACTGAATACTGTGAAAGTTCATTTCTGTCTTCTAAACCCAAGAAATTTGATTCATGTGATTTGGTGAAAAAACTTCAGAAAATTATAGAAATGTATGGAGAGGAAATGATGTTGGGAATGAAGGAAAGGAAATGGATATCGAATGTTTCTGAAGAGATAAGAACCAAAATAGAAGCAATAATCAATAATGCAATATAACAAAGCTTTTCTGTTGAAACATAGTATGAAACCTTATATATTGGGAAAACTCAAAAGGTATCAGAAAAATTACTTAGAAGGTATCAATATTTATAAAATATTTCCTAAAAGAATGGCATGTCCATGCATGTGGCTTGAAGTGACAGGAAACAAGTGTTCAAATGTATTTAAATGAGTCTGGAGAGCATTGGATGGAGCAGAATCCGCCAGGTTCCTTGACCGCTGGGTTTCTCAGAGCCTTGACACGCAAGTGTGCACAATGGTTTTTCAGGGAGGATGGTACAGTATATTCCACTTACTAAATTATTGGACCCTAAAAACTTTTTTTTTTCAAATATATCACCTGGGTATATTGTTTCACTGTATACATTTCACTGTATACACTGTATTCACTGTATATCTTGGTGAAAACTAAGAACATCAAGATTAAGTAATGAAAAAAAAAAAGATTAAGTAATGAGTTCGTTAAGCATCAGGCAAAAAAGAGGCTCAGAGGGGAAAAAATACAGCAACATTAGACTTCTCTAAAGCATCATTTCCAGGAAAGCAATGAATCGATTTACAAATTTTGAGAGGAAAATGATACATCTCAAAAATGCTTTACCTAGCCAAGGTGTCACTCAAATGAGAAAGTTACATAAGGAGATTCTCAGATTTGAATGGTTCCTGATAATACAACACCCAACCATCATCCCATGTTTTTTCCTAGCTATGAAAGATATGCACAACTCATTCTAGATAAAGAATGACTTCATGTGATTGAATAAAATCACAGTAAGTTATAGGACTCAGTATATGCTACAGTGATGGGGAAATTGGGAACCGTTGAGTACATCAAAAGGGGCATCCGTGAGCAGCTTGTGCTTCACATGGACTTTGCAAAACTGGACAGCTCACACGGTCATGGCTAAGAGATGAATACAGTGAACATCATATATTTTAATAGTTAACAGCCTGTGTGTGATTTTAACAACCCTTGAAGGCCTCTAAGAGGGCCTGAAGATTAATGCCCCCCATATAGGTTTGCTGATGCCAAACTTGCAAGTAATACTATGCTGGGTTCTATGGAAAACACAAAATAGGCTGAAGGCACTTTAGGGTCATTCTCCTGAGACATTTTAAATTTTGGAGGAGTCAGAGGCTACATGCAATCATTGTAAATGCTTCCCATATTAATTACATTTTAACTCTTTTTTTTTTTTTTTTTGGCTGAGTTGGGTCTTCATTGCTGTGTGCAGGCTTTCTCTAGTTGTGGTGAGTGGGGGCTACTCTTTGTTGCAGTGCACAGGCTTCTCATTGCAGTGGTTTCTCTTGCAGTGGAGTACGAGCTCTAGGCATGCAGGCTTCAGTAGTTGCAGCATGCAGGCTCAGTAGTCGCGGCACACGGGCCCTAGAGCGTGTGGGTTTCAACAGTTGTGGCACGTGGGCTCAGTAGTTGTAGCTTGTGGGCTCTAGAACGCAGGCTCAGTAGTTGTGGTGCATGGGCTTTGTTGCTCCATGGCATGTGGGATCTTCCCAGACCAGGGATCGAACCCGTGTCCCCTGCATTGGCAGGCAGATTCTTAACAACTGCACCACCAGGGAAGTCCTTAACTCTTTTAAATGATATGAAAATACATAGGAATCTTTCTAAATTGATAAAATAATAACTTTGCCAGCAGTGGAGTGTTGCTTTGTAAACAGGTGATTTGAGCACAAAGATGTGAGCTGTTCTCATTTCTACTTAGCACTTGCTTTTACAATCTCCTGACCATATGCAGTGATCTCCTCCAGCTCTCTGTTTTTATCTTGTTTAACAAGACATGACAGTCATAACAGACTTGTTTATTCAAACTGCTTCATTGGAGTCATGATTGAGTGTAACAAGGTTAGGCAGAACTTGGTGTTGCCACCTAGGTTGGAAATTAACAATATCCGGCTCCAGATGACATAAGGTGTAGAGCAATAATTCCTTTTCTCCA
This sequence comes from Balaenoptera ricei, assembly GCF_028023285.1. Taxonomy (NCBI): domain Eukaryota; kingdom Metazoa; phylum Chordata; class Mammalia; order Artiodactyla; family Balaenopteridae; genus Balaenoptera; species Balaenoptera ricei. The sequence continues at coordinate 11,256,419 of NC_082645.1, read as the reverse complement.
TTTGAAATGCATTTAATTAGATATTTTGACTACTTTTCTTGCTATGATTTGAATAATAATGTTATTAATTCCTTATAATTATATAGCACAGAGCCATAGTCTTTTATCTGTATCTCCAGGGATCAGAGGTATTTTAGAATGGTAATACAGTATACATATGAAATATTTCATAGTATACCCACCCTATATTAAAAAGGGAATCACAAAAAATATAAAGATTACCTAAGTGAAAAACTTAAAATAATATTTCATATCCATTCCAGTCAACTTTGCCTCAAATGTGTCCAAATATGGAGCTTCTCCTGTTGCCAAAAAAAAAAAAAAAAAATTGTTTTCGTTTTCTGAGCTTTATGGATTTCAGAATTTTGTATAAATTGTTGTAGGTCTGTATTACCTATTGGAAAACTCCTTCATATTCATGAGTGTACACTTACTCTTCATTTTATGCAGCATCTGTGTCACTATCTTTGTTTTTTTTAATACGCAAAAAACATCAACTTTTTCTTCTCACTTGCAGCCAGCACCATCGAACCAGGTACCAAGTTATAGAGATTCTCTCTCCAAGGGTCTTTTAAAACTTTTATCACTTTGTTTGTAGAGTGTTCCTCTACAATACAAATCTATGCATGGAATTACTCTGCTTAAAATATGTCCATAGCTCCCCATAAATTCCAGTAGGGAGACAAAACACCTCACCCAGAACACAAGCCTCTTTTAGCCCTTGCCTTCGTTTCTGATCCTTCCCTGCTGCTGGACCACGACCCTCCCCTGTCAGTTACCCCATCATGCCTTTCCACAAGCTCAGCCTTCTGCCTAGATTTTATGGTACCACTTCTCCTTCCATCCATTCCTACTCATATTTTTAGAATCATCTTTTCTTTTAAATAAATAAATAATTATTTTTGGCTCATTGGGTCTTCGCTGCTGCACGCGGGCTTTCTCTAGTTCCGGCGAGAGGGGGGCTACTCTTCACTGCGGTGCATGGGATCCTCATTGTGGTGGCTTCTCTTGTTGCAGAGCACGGGCCCTAGAGCATGTGGGCTTCAGTAGTTGTGGCACGCAGGCTCAGTAGTTGTGGCTCGCGGGCTCTGGAGCGCAGGCTCAGTAGTTGTGGTGCACAGGCCTAGTTGCTCCGCAGCATGTGGGATCTTCCCAGAGCAGGGCTCGAACCCATGTCTCCTGCATTGGCAGGCGGGTTCTTAACCACTGCGCCACCAGGGAAGTCCCTAGAATCGTCTTTTCAATCTCAGTCAAATCACTTCTGAACTTTCCTAGCATCTCAAAAATACATTTGTCAAAACAAACATTCAGCTTTAATTTTGTTTCTGCTCTTCCTCATCTACTCCTAAATTTTATTCATACAATTATATGTGTGCAACTAAGGAGGGTTACCAAATGCCAGAAACTATTCTACACTTTTAAATTTAATCTATGAGAGAGGTTACTATTATTAACTTCCCCATCCTAATGTGCAGATAAAAAAACAGTCAAAGAACAATATACTTAATCATGCAGCAAACAAGGAGACAACCCAGGATGTGAATCCAAGTGTTCTGTCTCTAAAGCCTGTGACTTTAACCACTGTGCTTCTCCACAGATAGTTTATTACCTGATGGATATTATTAATCAGGGTATGTGGGAATTGCTTATAATGAACTTTTCCTATTTGTGTAATTGCTAGGAAGATATTTAAAACTATATATATCTCTTAGAGAGCTATAAAATTCCTTTGTTCTAAGGTGATATGATGGATTGTTACAAAACTGTCATCAAAGAATTGAATCTTGCTGAATTCACCTCTTTGTATGGTCCCCTTCCACATTGTGAAAGGGGTGACCCTTGACTTATTTGGACAGCAGAATGTATAATAACAATATCATTGTGAAAATTTGAAGCTTAGGCATTAAGAGTAGTTGAAGCTACCGCTTTTGCTCTCCTGCTGTTCGGAGATTGCATTTAAAGGAGTCTCCTAGAAGATGAGACACCACATGGAGACAGAAGTGCTGGAGAGTAAAAGTACACAGGAACAGAGACAGAAATCGCCAGTCATCCCACATGACATAGTACATATGTGAGTGATACCATTTGGATGCTCCAGACAATCACTAGAAAGGCTTGAGTGAGCCAAATGCAACAGAGGAAAGACACCCAGCTAAGCCTAAGACTGAATGAAAAATTATGAAAATGTAAATGGTAGTTATGATTTTAAGCCACTGAGTTTTGAGATGTTTTCTACATACCGTTACAGTCGTTGGTATCAGGAAATAGGGGACTGCCTTAACAAAAATCTTAGAATGTGGTTTTGGTTTTGGGACCAGGAAGTGGGTAAAAGCTGCAAGAGTGGTGAGAAGGCTGTTACAAGAGACTGAAAAAGGGACCTCTGGGGTTAAAATGGTGGCAGAACAATTGGCAAATTGCCTTCTGCCATAGCTTGGAAGATTGAACACGTGTTTAATGCATGTGGGAAGCCGCCTAAAGAGATTTCCAGGCAGACTTCTGAAAGGGGCAGCTGACTTTTTTTGGATGCCTGTTATAAAGCCAGTGTAGTGGAAATGAACTTAGGAAGGAAATGTTTAGTATTCAAGCACAATACAGAAAAAAATCAAGAGGACTCAATATCTGTTCGAATTGGAAATAAAACTGTTTCTGATCACCAGCATTTCCATCAGCCCTGAAGAGATTCCCAAAGTAAGAAAGAATTAGCTGTGAGGGAAAAAAAAATGCAGAAAACTCTTTGTTAGGACCCCTGAGCGATTTAAGAAATGCCAAGTAAAGCATTACAGCTGAAAAAAAAAAAAAAAGGTTTATAAGAATAGAAACTTAGTGTGTCACCCCAAAGTATCACATGACCCAAAGTGCAGAAATTACTGTTTCCAAAACAATTGTGGATGGGTTTACTGAGGCATGAGGAAACTATAATCAGATACCTAGGAAACTCACATATTCAAAACAAGGTTGCGTTAGTGAAAACAGTGTCCACTTAGATTAAAAGAAACTGAGATAGTTCAAAATGAAAAGAAGCCTCTTTTCACCAAATTTATATGGTCAGAAAGCAGGCTGAGAGCACAATGCAGCAATAAGCTTAAGCTATTTCTCATGGTTAAAAACAAAACTGTCTTAGAAGGTAAAGCCAAGATTCAACAGGGCAGAGCCAAGAGATATGTGGAAAAATGCCCCAGAAAAGCATTCACAAAGAACTAAAAAATAGTTCTTTATCAAGGATGATACTCTGCTCCCAGAGTAGGGGAAACTGGCTATATGTGCCTGGCTGAATTTCAGAATTGCTACAAATCACTGATTGCTGTATTCTCCCACTCTTCCCCTTTCTGAATATGAGTGTGTGACGATTATCCTGTCCCCAGTCCATCACTGTGTACTGGGAAATGGAGTGGTGTAGATAACTTGCTTTATCAGGAGGAGCCACACCCAAGAAGACTCCTCTGTATCTGAGTCAGATTCAGATAATAAGATACTAGGTTTTGGACTTCCCTGGTGGTGCAGTGGTTAAGAATCTGCCTGCCAATGCAGGGGACACGGGTTCGAGCCCTGGTCCGGGAAGATCCCACATGCCACGGAGCAACTAAGCCCATGGACCACAACTACTGAGCCTGTGCTCTAGAGCGCGTGAGCCACAACTACTGAGCCCTCATGCCACAACTACTGAAGTCTGTGCACCTAGAGCCCGTGCTCTGCAACAAGAGAAGCCACCGCAATGAGAAGCACACCCACTGCAACGAAGAGTAGCCCCCGCTCACAGCAACTGGAGGAAAGCCTGCGTGCAGCAACAAAGACCCAACAAAGACCTGCGTGCAGCCAAAAATAAATAAATTAATTAAAAATAAAAATAAGTTAAAATAATAATAATAATAAAAAAATAAGTTTTAAAAAAAAAAGATACTAGGTTTTGACTCTGATGCCATAATTAGATGAAACTTTTGGGGTCCTGTGAGTGGGTGAGTGAATTTTTAATGAAGAAGGGATCTAAATAATTGTGGTCAGAGAGAGTCCAAGTTAGATTGCAATATATGGCCACAAATTCTTTCCAACTGGGTGTTCATGACCATGTCAATGTGACTTTGCCATTACTTTAATCCAGAGGTGAAGTATTTTTCCCCATTCCTTGCATATGTGCTGGCTTGTATGACTTACTTTGACTGACCAGAATGATTTAGTAATATTACACAATTTCTGAGACTAGACCCTAAGTGACCTGGCATCTACTGTTCTCAATGTCTTGGAACGCTGTCCTAAGACCTCCCTGAACAGAAGGCAATCTAGCCAACTGAGTATGAGAGGTCACATGGAAGAGAAACCAAGACTTCCTGGCCAACAGCCAGCACCAACTTTTGGACATGGAAGTAAGGTCATCTTTCCAGATTTACCCTTCAGTAGCTGCATGAGTTGCCAGGAGAAACCTAGAGGATCCATCCAGCCGATTCACAGAATTATGAGTTTGGTTTTTGTTTTCTTGTTTTTGTTTTCTGAATTGGGTGGAGGGAATACTATGCAGTAGATACTACAACCTGAAAAAGGTGGCATCATTTCCTAGCTGAAAATCACTGAGGGTTACAAGAGATGTTACAAGTAAGAGAATGGACAGGCCTGTGAGCCAACACTGGAGGTTGAGAAAAAAGTTGACAACTACTACACTGTACTGTGCCACTGAATGTTGGTGTCTGTGAAAAAGCAGCATATAAAGTACCTGAATTAATACTATTTCAAAGTTATTTAAAACTTAAATGAGATCATTTCTGCCGAGTGCTTGGCAAATGCATACTCAACAAAGTTAATGTTATTACCCTGCATTCTGCAATTTTTTAGGACACAGCTAGTTCTTTTATTCTCATATAGGATTTCATACAAGAAGTTTTGGCATATATAAATATCAGAAATGTCAGAAAATTGCTTATACATGAGGAAACAAAACAAGTAATGCCTAATGTCAGAAGTACTAGTTTTATTTTCTTGCTTACTTCTCAAGAGGGAAATCAAAATATCAGTGAAAATATTAAAGAGCAAACATAAGACAATCCCTCAAATGGGGGGCGTGTGGGGACTTTCGGTGGCAGACAATTGCAATGTCACATGATAGAAAGTTTTAACACTAGGTGTTTACAATGATATTGAGCACCTAGCACATCACAAAGTTGACAATATCAGTTTAAGCAGGTAGACATTAAAAACATGCTTTGGTGCTAGTGATGGTTTCATTAAAAGGATACCATCATAATTCTTGTTGAGATGAAAAATTATTTTACAAAACGATTGTCAACACATATCTGGGCCTCAAAATTCCACAATTTTGATATTGAAATTCAACTTTCATAAATCTTTTTTTTAGATAGTTAAATTTGGGGAGACCGGTTTTTTGGGTTTTTTTTTTTTGCTTTATTTGTAAAAATGTCTTATCAAATGTTAAGCATAACAGGGAAAAATAAGATATGCCAAAAGTATTAGAATGACTACTTCAAACATTATTGAGTTTGAACATTACCTTTATTAGTAAATGCTGTGCAAACATTACAAACTATGTTGACAAGGATTTAATATTATACCCTACTTTTAAAAGGATAAACTTTACTTTTAGCATCAATTAAAACATATTAAACTTGCACAGAAAAAGGAACTATAAAAAGATGCCCCCCAATTAATGATAGATCCTTCTGAATTATAAGATCATTGAGGATTACTTTACTTCTTTACACAAATTTAACATGAATTAATATACGTCTCTTCCATAATCAGCATTTCATTGAATTAACTTAATTGAAAATAAGTGAATAATTCCTAGTAGTTACAGCAATGATAAAACTGACTTTAACAACAGCACACCCTCAAGAATCTGGATGTACACCCAAACATAAGGAAAAATAGGACGAAAATTTTATTAGGAATACAATTCCTCTTCTTAAAAGGGAGTATATTATGTAGGAAATAAGTATAGGGATTTAAGAAAGATGTCTAATATCCCCAGAATTGGAGTTAAAGATGGTACATGGGTAAATCCAGTGTCAATGGAGGAATCTTATAGATTCACAAAATAATTTAGTGGGAACTATTGTCACAACTGCAGACTATAAGCAGCAAAGATCACTACATGCCAGATAATATACGCTCGTCTCATTCAGAAGGGCCAGAGATTCTGATTTTTTTTCCCTACTCAACTTCTCAGTGACATGAATGGCTCACACCAATTCTTCTTGATTCTCAAACAAGCTGATGAATATATGGATAACCTGAATTGTAGCAGAAATGATGGCTTACACCAAAATTCCATTTCTCAGTCCCATGGCATAGCATTTACTGACAAATGGCTGCCTATCCAGGAACCACGTTTTCCAGGCCCTTTGCTAACTGAATGTTACCATGTGACTAGTTATCACAAGTGTTAAGTGGACAGAGGTGATGCATTACTGCCAGTTCTGCCAGGGATCAATTTATTGCCTCTCATCTATAAATTCATATCTTTGCCTGCTTTTACATAATAGAGCTGAGTCCTGCAAATATTTCTCCTTGTCGTTAGTACAATGCCAAGCCTTGTAATAGAAAGCACAGGGGGAATACTAGAAGAGGGAAGGGTTTTCTTATCACGGTTTTTCAGGGAGGAAGAAATTTTCCTCTACCCTTCTAGATTCCTCTGGATGGTCTAAGAATTAAATTGACATGAGACAGATTAACATGAGAAAATCAGGGACTTCCCTGGTGGTCCAGTGGGTAAGACTCCGTGTTCCCAATGCAGGGGGCCTAGGTTCAATCCCTGGTCGGGAAACTAGATCCCGCATGCATGCCACAACTAAGAGTTTTCATGCCGCAACTAAGAAGTCCGCATGCCGCAATGAAGATCCGCGTGCCGCAACTAAGGTCCGGTGCAGCCAAAATATAAATATTTTTTAAAAAAGAGAGAAAATCAAACAGAAGTTTAATAGCATATCTACATTGGAGAGATCCAGGAAAACTGAGTAACTCACCAAAACGGTTAAATCCCTTACCTTAAATACCATCTTCAGCTAAAGACAAAAGAGAATGTTAGGGTAGTGGTTTGGGACATCAAAAGGGGAGAAGACAATTCACATGGAGATGGAAAAGTACGTGTTTGGTAAACAAATGTTTGCTGGGCCAGGCAGAGACAATGGGACACAGAGTGGGCTCCGAGATCTAGGCCCTGTTTCCCCCAACACACCTAGCCCATATTCATTGGAGATATATCTAATGATAGTTTTACTCTGGGAACAGCAATTCTATCCAAATACTTTAGGCAATTAGGGGGAAGATCAAAGTTTCTTCCTGAGTCTTTTGGACCTGGGTTGTCTGCAGTTCAAATCAATCCACATGCCAAAGAGACATTTTGGGGTGGCAGGTTTGGCCCTCCTACAGGCTTCAGAACAGTCTGCACACTACACTCCTGCAGATAACACTTTTTTTTCTGCACTGCAAGACTCCCTTCAGTTCTAGGTTCACCCCAGCAGACCACAGCTTTCTCTGACTTTAGATACTATGCATTTTTCTTCCAGCGGTTGACAGCATAGCCAGGAGCTATGGAAGCATACGTCCCCAAATCAATGTTCCTCATACGCTCTCCTCAGGCAGGGAGAAAAGAACCATGGATGTTAAAGTTAGAGGCCTGCTCTAATAAAGAGGCCATATATTTGGTCAAATGTTTGCCTACTATAACTTGGAAGGCAGATTAGATTGAGAGTATTGCCTTCTCATTACGGCTTATTTCTTTTAGATGACCCTGTGTGACAACACCTATTAGGCTAACTAAGCCCCATAAGGAGAGAAGCAAAGAAAGTTTGAGAACTTTGTTTAGGTCTAGGTGGTAACTTTTAACGTGGTTCCTGGGACACTGAATGGATTGGATGCAAATAGATCAGAAGCCTACATGGTTCTCGAGAGAAATAAATGATCAGAGAGAATATGAACCTGGTATAAAAATCCTGTGAGTTAACGGGAGCATTCTGCTCTGTTCTAAGAATGGCTATTCCAAGCATGTATTCAGTAAGCGGGGAAATAACCACAGGAGGGATAAGCAGACCTGCTAGGCACACTCTTATTTGAACTTGGGTCAAAACTCCACCAAAAGCCTCATTTTAAACTGTGGACCACAACAGCTAGGACTCGGTCCCCAGGGATTAGCAATAGAACCAGCATCTAGTAATCTCTGAGAAAGCCCCGTAGTCCTTTTCCCCAAGGCACGGCCGTTCAAGAAACTGGTCACAATTTCCCTAGAACAAGGCATAGAGGATGGTTTACAGTGACAGAGCTGTAGCGTGTTTACTCAATGGAAATCAGCCTCTCCTTCAGTCAAGGGGCTCTGATCTGCAAACTGGCTTAGCTTTAAAAATAAGGTGAGGGGACTTCCCTGGTGGCGCAGTGGTTAAGAATCCGCCTGCCAATGCAGGGGACACGGGTTCGAGCCCTGGTCCAGGAAGATCCCACATGTCTCGGAGCGACAAAGCCCGTGTGCCACAACTACTGAGCCTGCGCTCTAGAGCCTGTGAGCCACAACTACTGGTCCCGTGTGCCACAACTACTGAAGCCCACGCGCCTAGAGCCCATGCTCTGCAACAAGAGAAGCCACCGCAATGAGAAGTCTGCGCACCACAACGAAGAGTAGCCCCCGCTCGCCACAACTAGAGAAAGCCCGCATGCAGCAACAAAGACCCAACGCAGCCAAAAATAAATAAAATAAATAAATTTATTTTAAAAAAGTAAAAAATAAAAAAATAAGGTGAGAAGGTATGATTCTCCACTGTGGTGAAGAGTTCACGTTTCTGGCCATCAGAGAGAAGTTGTTTTTGGTGGTTGCTACAGAAGGAAACCCTCATCTATCTCATTCCTGGGAAAACTATCATAACTAAGCTACTGATCAAGACCCTGCAGTTCAAAACAGTCTGATGACAATTTAGTCTCTGCTGACTACTAAGAGAAATGCACCTGCCTCATCTTTAATAATTCAACATTGTCGCTTGGCCTTTGATGCTCTGGGATCTTATCAGTCCCACTGAAGTCAGGAAGTTTAATGGTGGCCTTTGCCATTGTCACACGTGGGCAGGACAAGACAGCACCACAGAACTTCCCTTCAATAGATTTTTCAATGCCTTATACTGAAGAGAGTGGTCTCTGGGCTGTCTTGGGGAATAATGAGGTAGTGTGATGCATATGATAAATCCTCTCCAACATTTCTATCTTCATAAGCTGTTAGATGTCTTCCTCTTTTTTGTTTTTTTTTTTAATTAAGTTTTATTGGAGCATAGTTGATTTACAATGTTGTGTTAGTTTCAGGTGTACAGCACAGTGAATCAGTTAACCATATACATATCTCTACTCTTTTACAGATTCTTTTCCCATATAGGTCATTACAGAGTATTGAGTAGAGTTCCCTGTGCTATACAGTAGGTCTTTATTAGTTATCTATTTTATATGTAGTAGTGTGTATGTGTCAATCCCAATCTCCCAATTTACCCCCACCCCTTTCCCTTTGGTAGCCATAAGTTTGTTTTCTACATCTGTGACTCTATTTCTATTCTGTAAATAAGTTCATTTTAGATATTTTCCTCTATGTTCCCAAAGGAACTTCTGATATTTCAACCTCATTAAATATCATTGTTAATCCCGAGTTCAACCAACCAAATAAGACGGAGGAGCCATTTCCAGTATGTCTAGTAAGTGCGCCCATATCAAAACAACAATAACAACCATAAGAGCAACAAACAACACTGGTTGTATTCTGCTCTCCCTGGTCTAGTATCCTTTCAAGGAGACATACTGAAATGAGACAGACATATCCCTCAGGTTTCTGCTTAATTAAATTAACAAAATCTTGCAATACTTTGGATGTGTAAGCTACCTTCTATGGGATCAGATTGTGTAGATCCCTGAAACATGCTAATATCTGACTGTAGTTGTGGGTTCAACAGCAACAAAGTTTGGTTGGGATGGGATCTTGGAGATCATTTATATCCCTAAATAAAGCAGCTGTTTTATTATAAATTCCCTATAGGATTTTAAGGAAAAGGAAGACTAGTCTTTTCAGACTTGGTAGAAAAATATGTTTCTATGTGCAATGCATGCTCAGAGTGACTTGGAGCTCCAAGATTCTGAGCTTCATCTAAATTCTACCAGAAGTCCCTATTCCAGGTTTCAGGAATGCTTTAACTTCTACATGAAAGATTGGGGAGGCTGTGAATTCAAATTTCACTTTAATTTTATAACCAACACCATTAAATTTTGGTTTTGATTTTCAGAAATATTATCTCTGTGGCTACAAGATAAAAAAGAGTATATAAGGTTTCCTTCAAAGAACTCTGGTTCTCTGTGACTTGAGAGTTTAATGACCTGAGAGCTTGTAATTTTTTTTTTCTCTGTAGATGCTCCAGAATAATCATAAAAATCTGCCCCATGCCAGGTGTTGTAGTCATCATGACTGCCATGAGTCAACATAGCAGCCCATTTGATCACTCAAGGCACTTTCCTCAGTTATACTTTATCACATAAAATCAAGCATGGGTGAAAATTTGCTTAATCATGGAGCCATGATAGTCCATGGATTAGGGAAAATCCCATTACCCACTGGCAAGGCACCAATGCTGTGTTCAAACCCAAAGGTACAACCCAACTAATACTCCAGACCCATCTCAGAATTTCTACTTCCTAGTACTTCTTCTGGTACCATTGTCTGTATCAGCTTAAGTCCAGTGAGGAGGTAGAAATCATCACAGTTATTTTAAGAGAGATAATACAATATAAAGAATTACTAATCAGATATGAAGCTGTTAACTAGATAACTGAAAAGTCTAAAAAGAGTGGGAGGTTGGGGTTAGCAGATGTAAGCTATTATATATAGAATGGATAAACAACAAGTTCTTACTGTAGAGCACAGGGAACTATATTCAATATCCTGTGATGAACCATAATGGAAAAGAATATAAAAAATAATATATATATATGTATAACTGAATCACTTTGCTGTACAGCAGAAATTAACACAACGTTGTAAATCAACTCTACTTCAATAATTTTTTTTTTAATTAAAAAAAGAGAAAAGACTAAGATATTTTAGAGGTAGTCACTTCAGGAAACAGCTATTATCCCTAGAGCTGGAGAAACAAAGGGAAGAGGTTGAAATTATTACCTTTAGATGTTTCAAGGAGGGACTCCATACCTGTGAGGCTGGGGAACTGTTGGGCTGGTGTTTGTGTCTCTGAGGGATGGGCAACCCAGCTAGATCTGCAAGTGTTGAACAGGCACCAAACTGGATTGAACTGCTATACAGGAAGGTGCTGCTGCAGCTGTGGTGAAGAAGCATTACTGGGGTAAAAACAGGAAAGAGCAAGTCTCTTCACTCTGCTTCTCCCTAACAGCTTCCTTTTAGTGCCCCTATTGGCAGAGACTAACGGGGAGCCATATGGCAAAGCAGAAATGTGGTCTGCATAGTGCCAGCATCAGTATCACAAAGCAGAAGGTAGAAGGGTGGGTTTGGAGCTGTGAAGCAAGTACATAATAACTGGCACAAGGAGGGAGCCTCATTATCCTCCTTTGACCACCTCAAATATGACTAGAGGTGAGACAAGGAATCCTAACCCAGAAGGCAAGATCAAGGGCATCTGGAGAAACCTGGAAAAGGTAGTTATTCCTCGGGAGCAGAACCAGCAAGTAGTTTCCCCTGTTGCCAGGGTAGAGGCTTTCATAACACTTCTCCAGCAGGTAGATACTTACGTTTCCTATTTTTCTCTTTTCTGAATGGGAGTTTTTATGGCAGTTATCTTGTCTTTGTCCTACCATTATATTGAAGGATAAGGTGACTTGTCAAGACTACAAAGAGTCTCATCCAGAAATGAAGGAGTGGGCTGAATATAAGCCAGAGAGCCTAAACTCTGAACTCGCTGTTGTGACTCTATGGGACTTTGGGTTATCTTCCTTCAAGGGGGGTGAATATATACTACATGTGACAAGGATGTTCACTGACCATCAGTGGTCAGAGGGATGAACTATGGCAGATGTGGTAGCTGTCCATCAACACGGTTACTCTCCCTTCCATATATAGACGTATAGAGATATAAAGATGCTTCCCGGGCAGACACTACATTTACCAGCCTCCCACCCCATTTCTAGCTGTGACCACGGGGCTAATTTTGTCAATACAGTGCTAACAAATGCAATGAGTGTTGCTCTGGGACACGACATTTAAATAGCAGATGAATTTTCTCTATGTCTTCTTTTTTCTCCTTCTGCTAACAGAAAAAATGCAGGGCACTAAGTGGATAGCATGGTTTCAAGATGGAAGGGGCCTAGGTTCCTTAATTACCTCAGACCAGGATTGCCAACATTGGGTTGTTATGTAAGCAGGAAATGAACTTCAGTTCTGTTAAGCTACCAAAATGTGGAGCTTTATTGTTACAGCTGACAGTGTTACCCTATGTAACTTAGAAATTTATGGCACTTGCCTTTGACCTTTATTCCCCAAAACTTGTAAAAATCATTTAAAAAAAGAAAAAAAATCGTGTAATTTCAAAGAATATACGTAGTTAGGACAATTCAACTCTAGAAAGGAATATAATTTTAGGCAGAAACCACTCTAGATGAAATTAATAAAATAAAAAAAGGAAAATAATAAAAGTGAAACAATAATAATAAAAGTAATAATAAATGAAACAATAAATAAAAGTCATGATGTTAAGAATATAGACTTAAAATGTATCTATATGAGCAAATAGGGGAATACACATTAACATGATCACAGAATTTAATACGGAATCAGAACTAGTGAAGCATCTCAAGGAAAACAGACAATATCAGGTTAAATTTATAAAGTTTGAATTTCTCAAATAGAGAGCATAATAATGAAAAGGGAAAATTTCCAAAATAAAATAGGATAAAAAATTCTTGTACTAAAGGAATTTGTTAATAAACATCTTCTAGTAATTCCCCAAAAGAAGTGGGGTAAAAGGTATGAGTTACATTTTGAGTACTTATTTTTAATCCTAATGGAAAAAAATCCTACAAACATGAAGACTGGACTAAAGTGACAAAGGAAACAAATACAAGTTGCTCTCAGACTTCTACTCAACAACATCATATTCATATTTCAGAATAAAATAGAATATAGTCCACAGCTTTGAAGAGATATCTGTGTTAACCTGACATTTCCACATCTAGTTGTTTTACATGTGTGAATACAACACAAAGACATTCTCACATATGAAAAGATCCCATAGCTTTATTACCACTGATTTTTTCATGCAGGAAGAAAAGAACAACCAAAAAACAACCAAAAAAGCACTTCAAGCTATGATCTAAAAAACCTATTCAGAGAAAAGTTAGGGATTTGCTTGCAAAGTAACTTACAGAGAACATTTTGTCCATTTAAAAGTGGAACCAAGCTTATATAATCATGGTTCATTACAATACATAGTATAAATATTGTAATACTCAAAATAATGGCCATATGACATAAAAATAAATTTAAAATTGTCACTTTCAAAAAAGTACCACTTGATGCCATAAAACCAGCAGGTTTGGGGGTGGAAGGAAATGTAAATATGCTAATTTCTTCATCTTTCATGAGGGGGAGTAAACCACCACTTCTGAAACTGATAAATGTAGAAATATAAATTTAAACCACCCTCCTCAAAAAAGCATATCTATTTTAATTCTGAAAAAAATGAATACTTTGGTTACATAGCTGGCAGGGTGGAGAAATATTGAATTATCTTCTTTTAGAATTGGGTTTTGATAAATGGAATGACACAAGTTGCTATTTTGATTGACTGATTTCATTTAGATGAGGTCAGTTGATCATAATAAAATAAATTATAGCTAAAATTTCCCTTTTTCACAGATTTTCCTGTAACTCTTTGAAGGCCCTTTCCATCTCCTTGAAGCATACTGCCAGAATGAGGATGATACTACTGCCAAGTATTAGGTCATTATACTGTTTTAGTGACTCCTTTCCATTTCTTGATGAATTGCATTAACTTTGTAAGTTTTTGTACCCAGCCTCACTGAAGTATGAATTCCTAACATAGATCCTGGAAAGATATTAAACAAAAGTGTGAACATTAAATGCATGACTTGCCTGCACCACTGAACTTGGCTCTTGGACTTTTAAGCCAAATCAGTGTACCCTACGATCACATTCATGTCAAAGTCTCAGGAAGTGCTTGCCTTTAACCTGTTTAATTTTCTGGCTCTGATCAACAATTCACTCTCATCTTTTCCTACATTTGTCCCAATTGCTGTCATTCTTTCATAGTAACCTCTAGATTTTTTGCATCAGTTTGTGGTCTGTGTGACTTCCTAGTCCTGGAGACTACACTTTCAACAGTCTAGAGTGAGAAGTTCTTCTAAAGAATTCCTCCCTAGACAAAAGCAGAGGAAGAAAAAAAGAGATAGAGGAGATAGTGACAGAGAAAAGGAGGAAGGAGGGGAGGGAAGGAGGGAGGAAGGAAGGGAGGATGGAAGGAAGGAAGGGAGGGAGGGAGGAAGAGACGAAGGAAGGAAGGGAGGCAGGAAGGAAGGGAGGGAGGGAAGGAGGAAGGAAGGAAGGAAGGGAGGAAGCGTGGAAGGAGGGAAGGGATGGCGGGAGAAAGGAACAAGGGAGGAAGGGAGGAAGAGACAAAGGAAGGAAGGGAGGAAGGGAGGAGGATATAAAGGAACGAAGGAAGGAAGGGAGGGAGAGAGGAACAGACAAAGGAAGGAAGGGATGGAAGGAGGAAGGAAGGAAGGGAAGAAGGGAGGAAGAGACGAAGGAAGGAAGGAAGGAGGTAAGGGAGGAGGGATGGAGGGAGGAAGGAAGGAAGAGACGAAGGAAGGGAGTAATGGAGGGAGGGAGGAAGAGACGAAGGAAGGAGGTAATGGAAGAAGGGATGGAGGGAGGAAGGAAGGAAGGGAGGGAACGAGGAAGAGATGAAGGAAGGAAGGAAGGGAGCGAGGAAGGGAGGAAGGGAGGATGTGACGAAGGAAGGGAGGAAGGGAGGGAGGAAGGGACGAAGGGACGAAGGAAGGGAGAGAGGAAGGAAGGAAGGGAGGTTAGGAAGAAGGAAGGTAGGCAGTGAGGAAGGAAGGAAAGAATTCTGTGACTGAACGAAAACAATCACTAATATAAGAAGTTTGTTCTGTAGGGTTCCAATGGTTCAGCTTCTCCTAAAACTACCCAAGTACACAGGAGTAAATACCCATTAATCAGTCTTCTTTAATCATTTCTTGTTAGAGCATAGATTAATAATTATATCCCATTATTTGGTTTCAGAAAAAAGAGGATATAAACACTGGTTCTGACACAGTACAGATTTATAAAAGTTGTATAATATTTTTAAATATGAATTTTGTATGTTATAATGTAGGGAAATCATGAAATAACACATTGTCAAAAATTAACAACTATCAGACTGATGGTTAAATCTTGCCAACAGATAACTTTTTTTGGACTTGAAAGGTATTTTTTTCCTTCTTTTGATACTTAGTTTGAAGAAACAACTTGCACCATCGTCATCCTTATGAATCTGGTCTTCTAATGATATATCTTATTTCTTGTAATAATTTTTCAGTTACTTTACTTGGATTTTCTAATATATTATCATGCTACCAGAATACAGTTAGTATATTGCTCCTGTTTTCCTATATATAAACTTTCATTTCACTTTCTTATTACATGGATGGTAGTAATGTGTTCTTCTTTTGAATTGTTAATGCAATTATTTTCACTTCTCATGATTAAGTTTAGTGTTGTATTTTGGTGTGTGTTAAACTGGCTAATTATTTTTATGAATTTTCCTATATTTTCAGAGATCTGGATTTCTCAAAGTAATCTCATTTGGTCATAGGCTAATATGTTTTTAATATACGACTGGACTCTAAGCTAATTCTGGATTTAGTTTTTGTTGCTGTTGTTTTAATACATATTCCTAAGTTAGATTGGTTTGCAGTTTTCTTACTGTGCTTTTTTTTCTTCTTTTTTTAAACAATCTGTCCAGGATGTTTCCTTCTCCTCAAAACATGTAAACTACATGAGAAATATATATTTTTTCTTGTAGGTGCAATATAAATCTTAAAAAAAATATATTGAGTTGAAATACACATTACATAAAATTAAGCATTTTAGGGTGAACAATTCAGTGGCATTTAGTACATTTACAATGTTTTGTAACCATCACCTCTTTTTGGAAAGGCTTCCAAAAGCCCTTCATCACACTGAATGGAAACCCCATACCCATTAAGCAGATGCTCAACATTCTGTCCTGTCCTCAGCATCTGGCAACCACCAATGTGTAAACCTCTCTATGGATTTACCTATTGTGGACATTTCATAGAAATGGAATTATACAATATGTGATGTTTTGTGTCTGGCTTCATTCACTTAGTGTGTTTTCAAGATTCACACATGTCGTTGCATGCACCTGTACTTTTATTTCTTTTCATGGCTGAATAATATCCCATTTCATGTATACACCATAATTTGTTTATCCATTCATAAATTTTGTGGACATTTGAGCTGTTTCCTCTTTTTGGCTATTGTGAATAGTGCTTCTGTGAACATATGTGTACGTGTATTTGTTTGAATACATGTTTTCAATTTTCTTCCTAGGAATGGAATTGGTAGGCCATATGGCAATTCTATGTTTAACTTTCTGAGGAACTGCCAAATTGTTTTCCCTAGCAGCTGAATCACTTTCTATTCCCACCAGCAATGCACAGAGTTCCAATTTCTCCAGGTTCTAACCAAATTTGTTACTTTCTGTTTTAATTTTAAACCCACATTAGTGGGTACGAATCGGTACCATAGTGTGGTTTTGATTTGTATTTCCACACTGACTAATAATGCTGAACATCTTTTCGTATGCTTATTGGCTATTTTTATATATTCTTTAGAGAAATGACTATTTAATTTGTACGCCCATTTTTCAATTAAAAATTATTCTTGTTGGGTTGTATGAGTTCTTTATATATTCTAGATATCAGACTTGTTTTAGTCGGTTTGGGCTGCTATAGGAAAATACCATAGACTGGGTGACTTTAAATAACAAACATTTATTTCTCACAATTCTGAAGGCTAGGATGTCCAAAATCAAGACACCAGAAGAGTTGGCGTCTGGTGAGGCCCTTTTTCTGATTTGTTGATGGCTGTTTTCTTTCTGTAACCTCACATGAAGAAGAGAGAGGGCTCTGCTCTCTTCCTCTTCTGATAAAGGCATTAATCCCATCATGGGGGGGGGGGCACCCTCATGACCTCATCTAAAACTAGTGCCAGAAGACACCCAACTGCAAATACTATCACACTGGGGATTAGGGATTCAACATACAAATTTTGTGAGAACAAAACATTCAGTCCACAGCAAGCCCTTTTTCAAACGTATGATTTGTAAATGTCTTTTTCCATTTTGTATGTTGTGTTTTCACTTTCTTGATAATGTCCTTTGATGCACATAAACTTTTCATTTTTATGAAATCTAATTTTTTTAAAAATTTTATTGCTCATGCTTTTCGTGTCAAATCTGATTCCACTGCCAAATCTGAAGTCATGAAGATTTACCCTATGTTTTCTTCTAATAGTTTTCTAGTCCTAGCTCTTCTATTCAGGTTGTTGATCCATTTAGAGTTACTTTTTGTATATGGTATGAGGTAAGAAACCAGCTTCACTCTTCTGCATGTGGATGTCCATTTGTCCCAACACACTTTGTTGAACAGACAGTTCTTCCCTCATTGAATGGTCTTGGTATCCTTGTCAAAAATAACTTGGTCATAGATGTATGGGTTTATTTCTGAACACTCAACTGTATTATTTTGTTCTAAATGTCTATCTTTATGTCAGTACCACACTATTGTGATTCCTATATCCTTGTAGTAATTTTTGAAATTGTGGAGAGTGAGTCATTCAGCTTTGTTCATTTTCAAAATTGTTTTGGCCACCTGGAGCCCCTTACAATCCCACATAAATTTGAAGATCAGCTTTTCCATTTCTGCATAAATATCCATTGGGATTTGATCGACATTACATTGAATCCATAGACTGTTTTCAGTACTATCGCCACCTAAACGATATTTTATTCTAATTCAAGATGTCTTTTGATTCATTGGGGTCTTTTAAATTTCTATCAGCAATGTTTTATCATTTTCACTGTATGAATCTTTCATCTCCCTGGATACAATTAGTCCTGAGTATTTTAGTTTTTTGGATGCTATTTTATTTTATTTTTTTAATTGAAGTTTATTGGAATATAGTACAGTCTCTGCTGTACACCAAAGTGAATCAGCCATAAGCAAACGTATGTCCCCATATCCCCTCCCTATTGAGCCTCCCTCCCATCCTCCCTATCCTACCCCTCTAGATCATCGCAAAGCACCGAGCTGATCTCCCTGTGCTAGGCTGCTGCTTCCCACTAGCTATCTATTTTACATTTGGTAGTGTATGTATGTCGATGCTACTCTCACTTCGCCCCAGCTTCCCTCACCGACCTCGTGTCCTCAAGTCCATTCTCTATGTCTACCTCTTTATTCCTGCCCTGAAACTAGGTTCATCAGTACCATGTTTTTTTAGATTCCATATATATGCATTAGAATACAGTATTTGTTTTTCCCTTTCTGACTTACTTCACTCTGTATGACAGACTCTAGGTCCATCCACCTCACTACAAATAACTCAATTTCGTTTCCTTTTATGGCTGAGTAATATTCCATTGTATATATGTGCCACATCTTCTTTATCCATTCATCTGTCAGTGGACATTTAGGTTGGTTCCATGTCCTGGCTATTGTAAATAGTGCTGCAGTGAACATTGTGGTGCATGTCTCTTTCTGACTTATGGTTTTCTCAGGGTATATGCCCAGTAGTGGGATTGCTGGGTCCCACTACAATTGTATGGTAGTTCTATTTTTAGTTTTTAAAGGAACCTCCATACTGTTCTCCATAGTGGCTGTATCAATTTACATTCCCACCAACAGTGCAGGAGGGTTCCCTTTTCTCCACAACCTCTCCAGAATTTATTGTTTGTACATGTTTTGATGATGGCCATTCTGACTGGTGTGAGGTCAGAACTACGTCATTGTAGTTTTGCATTTTACATTTAAATTTATAATCCATTTTGAGTTAATTTTTGTATAATGTGTGAAACAGGTAGAATTTGTGCAGGGTTTTTTTTGTGGGTTTTTAAATTTTTATTTTGCCTATGAAAGTCCATTGTTCCAGCAGTACTTATTGAAAAAGTTGTCTTTTTTATTATTATATTGCTATTACACTTTTGTCAACAACTGGGTATATTTGTGTGAGTCTATTTTTAAGCTGTTTTCCTTCTGTTGCATTGATCCTTGTGTCTGTCCCTCTGCCAATATCACTCAGTCTTGATTACTATGGCTTTTGTATCAGTTTTCTGTGGCTGCTTTAACAAATTACCCCAAACTTTATACCTTAAAATAACAGAAATTTATTCTCTCATTGTTCTGAAGACCAGAAGTCCAAAATTTTATATCTTTGAGCTGAAATCAAGGTTAGGTGCTATTACACCCCCTCCAGAGGCTCTAGGGGAGAATCCATTCCTTGCCTCTTCCACCTTCTGGTGGCTACCACCATTCTTTGACTTGTAGCTACATCACTCTAGTCTCTGTTTCTGTGGTTACATTGCCATGGAATTACATTATTTCTGTCTCTGCCTGGCTCTTATAAAGACACTGTGGTGGCATTTATCAACCACTCAGATAATCTAGGATAATCTCCTCTCTCAAGAACTTTACCTGGATTAAATCTGTAAGGACCTTTTTTTCCAATTAAGGTGAGACTGACAAGTTCCAAGGATTAGGACATGGATGTTTTTGTAGGCAGGTGGGCATTTTTCAGCTTACAACAGCTTTATAGTTAGTCTTGATACTTGACCTTCTCCCCTCCCCCTTTTATAATATAATTTGTCTTTATTTACTTTATACTTTTGAGAACCATATTAGACAGTCTTATAATTATTGCTTAAATTCTCAAATACAATTTAGAATACTTAAGAAGGGAGGGAAAGCTTATTGTATTTATTATAATTTTTCATGCTCTTTTTTCCATTCTGATTTTTTACAAGATCTGCTTTTCTTTATCATTTTCCTTCTGTTTAGAGAATTTCTTCTTGTCATTATTTTAGGGTAATTTTGGTCACAAATTCTCTTAGGTTTTCTTCATTTTGAAGATATCTTCATTTCTTCTTGATTCCTAGACGGTATTCTCACTGAATATAGAATTTGGGGTTGTCAGTTCTTTTCCTTTATCAATTGAAAAATGTTGTGCCACTTCACTCTGACCTCCAAGGTTTCTGATTAAAAGTTTGTTGTCATTCAAATTGCTTTTTCTATAGGTAACGTGTTGTTTATCTGGTTACTTTCAAAATTTTATTTTCATCTTTAGTTTTTATAACTTTGACCATGAAGTGTCTTGGTATAGATTTATTTGAGCTTATCATGTTTAGAGTTTTCTCAGCTTCTTGTATCTGTAGGTTTACGTCTCTTGCCAAATTTGGGAAGTTTTTAGTCTTTATTTGTTCAAGTTCTTGTTTGGCCTGGCCTAATTTCTTCTTTATTTCTGGGACTCTGATGATTAAACTGTGAAATCTTTTCTTATAGTCTCACAGGTCCCTGAGGCTTTGTTTTATTTTTTTCCAGTCTATTTTCTCTTTCTGTTTCCGATTATTTATCTTCTATAGTTCTGTCTTTGAGTTCACTGAATCTTTCTTTTTCCCCCTCCAATTTGCTCTTCAGCCTATCTATTTAGCTTTTTTATTTTGGTTATTTTAATTTTTAATTCAAACTTTTAACTTTTTTTTTTTACATATCTTCTATTTCTTTCCTGAAACTTTCTATTTATTTCCTGACACTTTCTACTCTTTAACGTTTTTTAGTTTTTTTATACAAATTTTAAAGGCTACACTCCATTTACAGTTATCACAAAATATTGGCTATATTCCCCCATGTTGTACAATGCATTCTTGTAGCTTATCTTTCACCCAATAGTCTGTACCTCCCATGTCCCTACCCTTACATTGCCCCTCCCCCACTCCCCACTGGTAACCACTAGTTTGTTCTCTGTATCTGTGAGTCTGCTTCCTTTTCGTTATATTCACTAGTTTGTTGTATTTTATAGATTCCACGTATAACAGATATCATGCAGTATTTTTCTTTCTCTGTCTGACTTATTTCACTTAGCATAATGCCCTCCAACTCCATCCATGTTGCTGCAAATGGCAAAATTTCATTCTTCTTCATGGCTGAGTAGTATTCCATTGTATCCATTCATTTTTTTGCTGGGCACTTAGGTTGCCTCCATATCTTGGCAATTGTAAATAATGCTGCTATGAAAATTGGGGTGTATGTATCTTTTCAAATTGGTTTTTGTTTTTCAGATATATACCCTAGGAGTGGAACTGCTGAGTCATATGGTAGTTCATTTTTAGTTTTTTGAGAACCCTCCATACTATTTTCCACAGTGGCTGCACCAATTTACATTCCCACCAACAGTGCACAAGGGTTCCCTTTCCTTCACACCCTCACTAACATTTGTTATTTGTGTTCTTTTTGATGATAGCCATTCTGGCAGGTGTAAAGGGATCTCTCACTGTGGTTTTGATGTGCATTTCCCTGATGATTAGCAATGTTGAGAATCTTTTCCTGTGCCTGTTGGCTATCTGTATTTTCTCTCTGGAAAAGTGTCTATTCAGTTTTTCTGCCCATTTCTTAAATTGGGTTGTTTGTTGTTTTTGATGTTGAGTTGTATGAGGTGTTTACATATGTTGGATCTACTTTTTATTTTTTTCAAGCATGTTTGGAACGTCTCATGACAATATTTTTGTGGCGGCTCCTTTAAAATATTGTCAGATAGTCCTAATGTTTATGTCATCTCAGTGATGGCATTTGCAGGCTCTCTTTTTGACCCCATTCTAGGATCTTCCTGGTTCTTGGAATGATGGGTGATATTTTACTGTACATTGGGGAATTATTATTTAAGACTGAATCTTTTACAACTTTATGTTTTAACTGGTGTCCTCTGACAGCACTCAGGTAGGCTTAGGGGAGTTACCATCACATCATTTCCAGGTGAGGAGTGAAAATCCAGGTTTTACAGTCAGCTTCCATCAATACCAGGATGTGGGCTCCCTTCCACTGCTGAGTAGGAGTAGGAGGTCAGCTCTCACTGTGTCTCTATCCGGGCTCCAAGGATCAGGAGCTTCTTGTTACTGCTCATGACAAGACCCTCACTGACACTGTTAAGGGGTGGCCTCGTTACCACTGAAAGGTGGTATGAATCTTTCATTTCCATCAGGCCTCCCCACACAGGAGGATGAAGCGATGAAGGACGTTTCACTACTACTGAGTGGAGATGGACGTACATAATCCCCACATAGTCTCTACCGACAATGGGGGTGGAGGTCTCCTTTCTGAGTGATGGTGAAAGCCCTGGATCTCCAGTAGGTTTCCTCAGGAACCACCCTTATAAGGGTGTGGAGGGACACCTCCTCCTCACCAGTTAAGAGTGGAAATTGGGGTCCCCACCTGGTTTCTGCAGACAGTGGTGGGAGAGGTATCTCACTACAGCTTGGTGAGGGTAGGAATCTAGGCTCCCTGCTTGACTTTGATAGTGTGTGTGGAGACGAGGGAGCAACTTCGTTTGTGTACGTATGTGTGTATCCTATTTCACTAAGTTATCCCAAAGCGTTTTGTCCTGCTAGCTTTCCCCTTTCCTGGTCCTTTGGCTACACACAGCAGATTTTCTTTTGGGGGGAAGCTTTTTTCTGTCTGTGCCATTGGGGTTTCTCGGTTGCCAGTTTCTTCAGTATCTAGTCTGGGATATACCAGGCTGAAAAGAAAAGAAGGGAACACACCACTATGTTGTTATTTGGCTTCCACCATCCCTATACAATTGACTTTTTTCTCTCCACTTATTTGTTTTATATAAAATTCCAAGGGTTTTTGTAGTACTAAATGGGAGGAACAGAGAAAAGTACATCTATTCCATCTTTCCAGAAGCAGAAGTCACCTGATTTTTAAAATTAAAGAGTGTTTTGTTTTGTTTTGCTTTTTTGGTGGGGTCATTGTTACGGACATTTGCATAATTTTTAATGTATAATTTTCTAATTTAGGGTCTATATATTCTGTGCTTGTGGTTTTGATTTCCTGTTAGGTTAAATTAAATTACCTAAGTTTTTTTGCTGTTGTTGTTTAGCTTTTTTCACATAGTTGGGAGGTTTTGACCATTGACATTCCACCAGTGAAATATACACTGATAATCCAAATGATATACTCTTATGCCATTTTGAGAAAGAATAAGTAAGACCTAGAGGTTCTACTTTGGAATTACCTTTGGGGTATCAATATATAAAGATAATGAGTTTTGTGATAATATTCTTCTTAAAATAATTTCTTAAAGTAGTGTAGGATGGGTTATTTGCACTAAACCTTCAGCCATAAAGCATCTAGAAATTTCTGAATATACATATTTTAAATTTTTACTCAAAGCATTGAAGGATTAAAGATAGTCTAGATCATCTGTCCAGAATCAAAGGGAAACGTGGAATCCAGAGTGAGAAAAGTATTCTGGAGTAGTTTTTGCTCTGAGGGCATTTGCTAATCTGACAAACATGAACTTTGCTTATAATTTTCACAGAGCTTACAAGAATCAGAAGTCAAACACCTCAAGCTACTCCAAGGAATTTAGCCACTTGGAGGCCCTCCTATAATAAGCTGAAGACACAAAGGGACTGTAATATTAGGGTAAAGATAAACCAGATATAAATTTTCCTCCACCACATCACAAGGATTAAGAAGGATAAATATTATAGTGCAGAACTGAATAGGTGGGAAACAGTCATCTGAGATATTAAAACTAAACTGATCCTATGTGGTCCAGAAACAATAACAAAAATTCAAAACAAAAACAAAACACAAAAAATTCAAGCCATGAGTTCAGTTTAAAATATTCTAAATGGTAGTTACACCAGGTGCTTGTTAGAAGAATACCTCAAATCGTGAATTTAGTTTCAAGGTCCTCAGATATTTTAAAGTTTATAGATAATTTTTTAGAAGACGGAACTTTCATTCTAGGCCTCAACCCAATCTATTTTGATGACAAGGACACATGTGGGGAAAAACAAATCTAAGCAGACAAAGGAAAGGCTCTATGAGAGAGAATGAGAACAAATTAATGCACACACACATATACGTACACACATACATGCAGACGTATATACATACATACATGTGTACAGTAGAATGAGTGTTGCAGAGACACAAGTTATGAAACAACTATGCTTACTGTGTTAAGAGGAAAAACTATGAAGTCTAGCTTGAAATTTTCCCTAGGGACTAGGAAACTATAAAATGTGACCTGATAGATTTGAAAAGCAAAACATCCAATTGATCTTCTGAAAAATACAATAGCTAAAATTTAAAAACTCAATGGATGATTTGAACAGCAGTATAAATAATGCTCAAGAAGGAATTCATGAAGATAAATCAGAAGAATCTTCCAGAATGCAGCACAGAAAATGAAAAGATGGCAAAAAGATAAAGAGACATGGAGAAGAAAGTGAGAAATTATTGGAGTAGAGAGGGAATTGGAGAGAGGCAATATGTGAAGCTACAATGGATGAAAAAATTCTAGAAGTAATAAAAGAAATTAGAGTTTCAGTTAGTCCTACACTCTAATAAGGAGAAATATAAAGAAAACCACAATGAAACACATCTAAGGGGAAAAAAATAGAATAGTAAAGATAGAGAAAATCTTAAAAGGATCTGAAGATAAAAAGACACATTTATAATGTGCATGTACTTAGTGCCACTGAACTGTACAGTTAAATATGGTTAAAATAGTATGTTTTATATTATGTGACTTTTACCCAATAAAAAAGCATTTAAAAAATATGTACTAAAATCATGCAGAAAAAAAGACACATTCATTTTAATGTAATGATAGAATGACAGCAGTGATAAGAGCTAGCAAATAATAGAAAAATATTTATTATATTTACAATTGCCAACTTGGGATTTTATATTCAGGGAAAATAGTTTTTAGAATTGACAACTTAAAAACAATTTACAACCAACAAAACTAGGTGGTTTGAGAACAGCAGAACCTCATTAAAAATTCTCAAGAAGATACTTAGATAGAAGGAAATGTGATCCCCAATGCAAAACATATGATGTAAAAAATATGATTTGGGAAAGAGCTAAACTGGGTTAAATCTTAATGAATATTTATTGGATAAAAGAGTAAAAATAACATCATGTTGAGTGTTTTAAAATAACTAAATAAAATAATTAAAATGCCATGAGAATAATACTATAATTTGGGAGTAGTTAAAAATACATAATTGTTTAAAGTTTTTTTCCTCTCTTTTGTTTTAGGTGTTTATATTTCTTAATCTCTCTGGAAGGTATTTAAATTATTGGTTAATCTAAACATAGGTAACTTAAGTATATGTGTTGAATATTCTAAGACAACCACTGAAAGTATGAATTTCCAAGTTAGTAGAGGGAAAAACAGAGTGATAAAACATTTAATGCAAAAGAACTCAACAAAGGTAATAACAAGAGGAGCACAGAGGAGCATTGATTATTTATAAATAGGTGGTGAGAAGTATCAGGACAAGTTGGAAGATGAGGGAACAGTATCTGTGTAAGCACAAAGGCAAAAAAAGGGTAATGAATCTTGTGATTTATAACATAGGGGTTTGGTTATAACATAGGTTACAAACTAATAACAAATGAAGTTGAAGTAGAGAAGATTGTGAGAGATCTCATTTACGGGCTCCTGATCAATTTATGTACTTCTTATTATAGAGTAATATAGCCCACTGGGTTTCTCTTTCGACATGACAAATAAACAAATACCTATGTATACAAATATAAATAAATAAAACAAACAAATTATATATATATACAATTTTACCCCCTTACTTTTATTCTGTTTTATTTTATTTGCATTAGTATTTGTGGGCCTTACATGGAATTTTATTGTAAAGGCAATCTCTGGTCCTTTTCTAAATAAATTTTATAAATCAATCAATAATGTAAAAGTAAAAAAAGGTATTCAAGCTTTGTCCCAAAGTTAGTAGATTCTTATAATTTATTCAACATTGAAATAAATGCAGTTCGTAGGAAATAAATCAACATTTCAACCAGTGAGAATTAGTTTCAAGGTAAAGAGCTTAGCAGTGTAATCATCTGTCTACCCAGTGTTTACAATGTGAGGGGCTGGTTGATTTGTTTGTGTGGTTATTTCTGTGATGCTAAATATGATTAGAATGAATTCTCCCTCTGGGTGCCCTCGTTCACCATAAAACAGAGGTGCGCTGACTATTATTAGACAGCCCAAATCTATAAATAAATTTAGAGTTACAAAAAAATACTGGGCACCATGAACATTTTATTATTTGATATGTTTTTTGTTGGTGGCATATCTATTTATTCCAAAAGATCCATGTTCCTCTCAACCAGGCAAACATTTAATATCTAATACTTTAAGGCTCCCTTCACATAAGCAAATATTCTTAGACACTTAACAAATAAAGAACATAGATCTTTGCAGAAAACATAAGAGTATAAGGTGTTGAAAAGAAATACATCCAGGCTCTGGAGGGAATAAGGGAACATCAGAGTGGAAACAGTCTCTGTATTTTTCTTTTGCTTCCTTTCTTCCTTCCTTCCTTCCTTCCTTCCTTCCTTTCTTTCTCTCTCTCTCTTCCTTCCTTTCTTTCTTTCTTTCTCTCTCTCTCTTCCTTCCTTTCTTTCTTTTTCTCTCTCTCCCTTCCTTCCTTTCTTTCTTTCTCTTTCTTTCTTTCTTCTTTCTTTCTCTTTCTTTATTTTTCTTTCCTTCCTTCCTTCCTTCCTTCTTTCCTTCCTTCCTTCTCTTTCTTTCTTTCCTTTCTTTCTTTCTTTTTTTCTCCTCTCTCTCTCTTTTTTAATACAGCAATCCTTTCCTGAAAGTATTCTATCGAATACTACAGAGATTTTACAAACAAAAGAAAAAAAGATGATCTGACACTTAATTTCAGTGCCATAATGGTGAAAATAAATGGACTACTCCAAAGAGCAAAACTTGATAAAAAAATTATTGTTGCTATTGATGGCTATAAACACATCACCAATGCAATGAGAGACTTGGTCACTTTATATGCACACTGTAAGGTTTGGAAAATTTAGGAGAATTGAGGATGACAGTGAATTTTCTGCATATTTGTTAAACACAGGTAAATTTCCCAAACCCACATATGCATGCTCCCCAGAAGCTGATGCCAGAGAATTTACCTGCACAAGTTTATGACACTGTAGAATTATCTGTACATTTTGAAGAAAGAGCTTGCCCATGTGTTACTGAATAATTGACATAAACATTATTCTGTGATAATTGTCCAGATTTTCAAATATTTTGGCTAGGAAATTTCACAAATCTCAGAATGATAATCTTAGCTACTAGGTAATGACTCATTCATGCTGTCCCTTTTTCTTACACCTTTCATTCAAATAGGTATTATTAAACTCATTTAAAGTTGTGATAATTTGCCTTTTTTTCAAGGCTGCCACCTCAATCTTGTTCTTATTCTATAAATACGGCAACTATATGTCTTACTTTGCCTTGGAAAAAATTTCATTTTACAATTGTTGCCCTGACATTCTATCTGGCATCTATCCCACTACCTTTCACTATCAGAAGTGTCATGTTTTGGACCATAGGATATCTGGTCACCCTACGACAATGAAGTGTAATCTGAATCACAAAGTCTGGCACCCAAGATGTTAATTAAATCTTGTAAAAGGAATGTGTTAAATAACTAACAATCTTAAAATGAGGGTTCTTTAGGACAGGCTATAAATACACTTGAATTTACAGCACAAAGTAGATATGTTTTCACATGAGAAAAATCTGCAGGGCTGTATGAATTGAACCGCAAGATATAATCTTACAAAGGAGATTAGATGCAAAGGCTCCTGAGTTTGTAATTAACAAGCTGTGTGAATTTGACCAAATCAATTTACCTGGGCCTTGTTCCTGCACCTGTAAATTGTAAAATCCGAATTACTGAGTGGCATGTTTGGCACTTTCAAACATCATGTTTTAAATCTTATAACAGCATGTTGAGCTAAACATCAGTATCTCCATTTTACAGATCAGTAAACTGAGGCTTACACACTCTCGTTATAGTCACACACATATCTAATAGGTGACAGAACTGGTATTAAAACTCAGCTCTTTCTGATTACAAAGTTTTTATTCTTTCTAGTATGTATGTACCCCATCCAAAAAATGAAATGAAACTATACAAACACATATCTTTATTATGTAGGTCATACCAATTATTGTGCTACGTTCTTTGGCAGATACAATGGTGACTGCATCTATGCTGCTATGTGTACCCTCTCTAGTTAGGGAAATAAGGTATAATCAAATGAACAAGTAAATAACAGAAACACACGAGAACTTCACCAGCATAGCAGGTGGAGTACAACAAAGCTTTGCATTCAGAGGCCCAATGTGTGACTCATACACAAGAAAGGCAAGTAGATACAGATGGCAGGATTAAAAGTTCAGACCAGAGTTTATCATGAAACAAGAAGAAGAGTAGAATGCTAAAGCTAAATCTGTATAAAACACTCAATGCTAAGATTATTCTAAGAAGGCACACCAGGGGCTTCCCTGGTGGTGCAGTGGTTGAGAATCTGCCTGCCAATGCAGGCGACACGGGTTCGAGCCCTGGTCTGGGAAGATCCCACATGCCGCGGAGCAACTAGGCCCGTGAGCCACAACTACTGATCCTGCGCGTCTGGAGCTTGTGCTCTGCAACGAGAGGCCGCAACAGTGAGAGGCCCGTGCACCACGATGAAGAGTGGCCCCCGCTCGCCGCAACTAGAGAAAGCCCTCGCACAGAAACGAAGACCCAACACAGCCAAAAAAATAAATAAATAGCGTTCCCTTTAAAAAAAAGAAGGCACACCAGTTTTTGTATTTTTTTTGGTCAGTAAATTTGAATTTAACAATAAACTGAGAAAAGACCTAACTTTATTTTCTTCTAATGTAAAGTTTAATATGACCCTTGGAAATGATTTTTCTTTGTTGTTTTATGAAAGGACCCAATGTTTGTTTTACACAAATTGGAAGGAGAAGCAAGGTAGCTATCTATAACATAAGTTTAAATTCAATGATAGAGCTTTGTGGGGAAAAAAGTAAAACCTTGTTTGTGCATGTGTGTGCGTGTGTGTGCGTGTGTTCCTAAGGGAAGGTAACTAATGTTATCTACCATTTTACACATGGTACTCAAGGCATTCATTATAACCAGCAGAATACTTCTATCATTATTTTATAGGGGAGGAAATGAACCTTTCAGTGTGACAGACCTGCCATCTATAATAATAATCATTGTTGCCCGAGTGCTGGTGTGTGTGCCCCTGCGACAGGCATAATGCAGAATATATTACTAGATGAACTCTTAATTTGCACAACAAGTTTGCAAAAGAGATGAACTATCTTGCCAGATGATTTTTTTAAAGGACTCAAAATGAATAAGCCTGATACCCGAATCCACGTTTTTCCCCTATTCCATGCTTCTTCTTAACTGAAATAGTAGGATTAAGTCAACTGTTCCCACCTAACTTCTCACCTCTGTTCCACCCCTAATTTACACCTTAAGTAGTAGCTTTAAATTTGTGCTCTTTGTCTCTCTCTCTTTCTGCATGCAAATGTATATCTAAGAAAATAGACACACAGGCACACATACACACACATATTTCCCCAAATAAGTTGATTATTGAATTTATACTTATCTCACAGCCACACAGCTTCTTCCAATTTATGTAAAACAAATAAGCAAAAACAAACAAAAAACAACAACACAAATCCTACAATCCATTTCTTGGTACAGGAAAGTCTCATGACACAGATAACAGAATTTACTCTGATAATAAATTTTTCTCCATCAAATCACAGTGCATAACAACATGGCTGTCACAGATCCTGCATCTCTTGTGGCAGAAGATTTTGCCTCAGGTACCTCAAGTGTACCAGATTTTCTGCTTTCTAAGTTTTGCTTCCTATATCTGTATGAAGTTCATATCTCTAATTCATTGTGGTGGCCTCTGACTTGTGAATTTCTATATTTTTTTCTGTTAAAAGACTGTATAATTGTCTGTAAATAAAATATGCTTTTTGCCTTCATGTGTTTTGAATTTTGAAAAATATATTTTATCAAGAAAGAGACAGCAAAACACAATTTTTATTTCATTTGGTTGCTTTTGTTTGTTTGTTTTCTGGATAGAGAGTCATAACTCTAGTATACTGTTTGTTAAATCCAGTTTTATAAATATCTGGATCCAAATTAATTATAGAATTTGTAACAGAGGTTTTATTTTAGGAGATAGAGGTAGATAAAACAAAATCTAGTAATATCACTTGAATTTCCAATTCTGATAATTCTAGTTTTTTCATAAATATGCATGAGTCCAGAAAGCAGAGATTTTTGGAATGAGTGTGAGGTGAAATGAGTGTCAGACAGAAAGAGGTTTGCATCCCAACTCTGAGGCTTAAGGGAATTTACTAAAATTCCCAAGTTATTATATAATCTATAAGAAGTCAGTTTTCTTATTTGCAAGATGGAGATAAAACACTGATTTAATAGTAAGAAAATATGTAATCCATGGGCATAGGAGATGGGTGTTTAATACATTTTGCAATTGCCAAGTCAGGGAAACTAGGTTACACTGCAGAAATGAACAACAATGAAATTTCAATTTCTTGAAACAACAAAGGGTTATTTCTTACTCCTGTGTCACTTACTCATTCTTGAACCAAGTCTTTTAGGACAGCCTCTCTCTGGAACATTGCCCATCTCTATGGCAAAAGGAAAAATCAATGACGATCACTGTCTACAAACAGTTGAAATGCTGTTGTCGCTTCTGCTCACATGCCTTGGGCAAAGCTTTAGACAAATGTGGGAGTGTAATCTTACCCTGTGCCTGGAAGGGACTGAACTGGAATACTGGAGGAGCTGTAAATATATCCACATCCCCTTTCTCCATCATTCCCTGATTTTAGGAGTCAAAGTAAGATGGAGTTACAGTTACATTGGCACAAACTATAACTGCCAGAAAGTTGGACTAAAAACTCCCATCATTGTCTCCTCTATATCAATAACAACTTGCTGCTGTTTTTTGCACTATATTTTAGCTCAGCACGCAATTCATGTTAAAGAAAAGACATTTGTGTTTGCAATTCAATCTAATATGAAATTACAGAAAAGACAAAAACCACATGATCATCTCAATAGATGCAGAAAAAGCCTCTGACAAAATTCAACATCCATTCATAATAAAAACACTTACCAAAGTGGGTACAGAGGGAGCATGTCTCAACATAATAATAGCTGTCTATGACAAACCCACAACCAATAATAATACTCAATGGTGAAAAGTTGAAAGACTTCCTGTTAAAATATGGAACAGGACAAGGATGCCAACTCACACCACTTCTATTCAACATAGTATTAGAAGTCCTAGCCACAGCAATCAGACAAGAAAAAGAAATAAAATGTATCCAAATTGGAATGGAAGAGGTAAAATTGTCATTATATGCAGATGATATGATACTATTATAGAAAACCCTAAAGACTCCACACAAAAACTACTAGAACTAATATGAAATTACAGTAAATACTAGAATTACATAACCTCCATAATGTGCATCTTCTGCATACATCTTAAGTTTCTTGATCATCACAATGAAAAACTTTTGTGCTCCAAAGTACACCATGAGAAATGGAAAAGTTAAGTCACAGGCTGAGAGAAAAATATTTGGAAATCATTTATCTGACAAGGGACTCATATCCAGAATACATAAAGAATGCTTACAACTTAATAATATAAAAAAGTATAACATAATTTAAAAATGGGCAAAGTGTTTCAGTATATGAATGGCCAATAAGTACACGAAATAATATTTAACATAACTAGTTAATAGAGAACTGAAAATCAAATCCACAATGAGATATGACTTCACACCCACTAGAATGGCTGTACAATCAAAGAAAAAAAGAAAGAAAGAAAATAATAACTGTTGGTAAGACGCAGAGAAATTGTAATCCTTAGAATCTGCAGGTGGATGTGTAAAATGGTACTGTTTTCAATGGTACACTGGAAGACAGTTTGATATTTTCCCAAAATGTTAAACATGGAGTTACAATAAGATCCAGCAATTCCACTCCTTGATATCTTCCCAAGAGGGTGAAAACATATGTCCACAAAAAACACAGGTGCATGTATGTTCATAGCAGCATTATTCAAAATAGCCCAAAACTGAAAAAAACCCAAATGCCCATCAACTGATAAATAGATAAGTACAATGTGGTACATGTATACTTGGGATATTACCAAGTCATAA
The DNA here is from genome assembly GCF_028023285.1 of Balaenoptera ricei. Lineage (NCBI taxonomy): Eukaryota > Metazoa > Chordata > Mammalia > Artiodactyla > Balaenopteridae > Balaenoptera > Balaenoptera ricei. The sequence continues at coordinate 11,224,036 of NC_082645.1, read as the reverse complement.
GCAAGAGTGAGGTACTGATATATTCTAAAACATGGATGAATTTCAAAAACATTATGATAAGTGAAAGAAGCCAGTCATAAAGACCACATATTGTATTATTCCATGTCCATGAAATGTCTGGAATAGGTAAATCTATAAAGATAGAAAGTAAATTAATTATTCCCTCAGGGTCAGGGTGGGTTGGAGTGGGGCACAGAGAATAACTGCAAATGGGCATGACATTACTTTTTGGAGAATAGAAAATGTTCTGAAACTAGATTGTAGTGATGGTCTGTGAGTATGCTAAAACCAACTGTACCCTTAAAACAGGTAAATTGTATGGTGCATAAATTTTATCTTAATAAGCTTTTAAGTCCACAGAGGTTTTCATTTTTGTGAGGGGACTCCTTTCTATCATTTATTAGTAAATCTACTCATTAAATATCAATCGTGTTGGATCCCCAATACTAATATGCAGATTTTTTTCATCCCAATTATTTGTGTGCTTAAAAACTATAATTTAAAAACTACAAATGAAACAACTGCTATCTGAATTGGTTGACCCAAAGTAATCTGATAGAAAGGAAACAGCTTCAAAGAAATCTGAATTTATCCACAGAATATTATCAGCTTGCTTTTTGAATGTTAACATATTACTATTGAATTAGATTACTGTTCATTAGCATGTTAATCAGAAATAATATAGAAGTGTGAATAGAAACTCCTTAGGAATTCATGAATCTGTCTTCAATATTTATAGGCACCTGCTGTGAACTTCAGAATCCTAGAAAGAACAGAGGATAATTCCTTTTTAATCAATCCACAATCTTACAAAGGATTTACTTTTAGCCAATTTTGAGAATATTACATCTAGCTTGTCCCCTAGCATCAATGACAATATAAAATTTTCTTAAAAGATGTCAGCTATGGATTTTCAAAAGGTAAGGGACATAGTCCCTACAAATATAAGTTATTTTGAATGTATAAAACCTATGTTGACAGCCATCTAAGTGAAAAAGATACACTGAAAGTCACATGAGATATCAGAAAAATATTGAATGAATGAACACCACACGTTTCTGAGTATGTCATTCAGGTAATCTTCCTTTACCTGCTTTTTTTTTTAATTCCAAATTTGACCAAAACAGTGTAATTGTTTTGTTATTTATACTGTAGATGCTATTTACTTTGGCAAACGATACTAGAAAATCAGTTAAATTTGCCTTGACCTACGTCACCTATACATAGCTTAACAAAATTTTTTTAATTTAAAAAACTTCTAAAATTAATCTTTTAATTTTAGTTTTAAAATTATCTTACAACAAAAATAAATTGTTTATATACTTTAATAAATTTCAACCTACCTATAGATTCTTATAACCACCACCACAATCAAGAACCAAAACATTTTCATTTTCACCAGCCTCAAAAGACACCCTCATGTTATCCCTTAATAGTTGCACTATCCCTCCCACTCATAACCTCTGAAAATGACTGATCTGTTTTCCATCACAATAGTACTGTCTTTTTTGAGACTGTCACATAAACGAAAACATACAGTATATAACATTTTGAAACTGACTTCTTTCACTCAGCATAATGTCTTTGAGATTCAATTAAGCTGTTATAGCAATAGTTTGTTCTGATGTTTTTCCTTGGTAGTATTCCATTGTACAGATGCACCACAGTTTATCCTTTCAACAATCGAAAGCCATTTAGGTTATCACCACATGAGGATGGCCATGAATAGAGCTGCTACAAGTGTTTATGTACAAGTTTTTGGGCAAATATAAGTTGTCTTTTCTCTTGGGTAAATACCCAGGAGTGAGCTTGCTGTGTCATATGGTAACTGTATGTCAAACATTATAAGGAAGTGCCATCTGGGAATTCCCTGGTGGTCCAGTGGTTAGGACTCAGCTCCACTGCAGGGGGCCCAGGTTTGATCCCTGCCCAGGAACGAGGATTCCACAACCCGTGCGGCATGGCCAAAAAAAAAAAAAAAAAAGAAAGTGCCATCTGTCTTCCAGAGTGGCTATAACATTTTGCTTCCTCACCGGTAATTTGTGAGAGTTCCAATTAATTTTCATCATTGTTTCATCCATTCTGGCATTTGGTACTATCAGTATTCTCCTCCTCCTCCTCCTCCTCGTCCTTCTGTTTTGCCATCCTAAGAGGGTACCCTTAAGCTAATTACCATACATTGAACTTGATATCAGGATGTGTATTATCAGCTTTGCCATGAACCTGGCTCCCTTTCCTAACCTCAATTTCTGTATATGTCAAATGGGAACTAAGATAATTTTTCTAGTTCTTATATAGTGGTTTGTGGAGTTGAATTAGATAGATATAAAAGCCTTTGAAAAAGGATAAAGTATGCATATGAAATTTTTTTTTTTATAAAAATCATTTTTACTTTTAACTGTAAATCCTTATTTTAAGGTAGAGAGAATATCAATGGTTAACCTTTAAACGTCTAATGAGGTTCTGTGATCGTGAGGAGATGGGTAATGACATGATTTATCAGATTTTATCAGGTTTTTCTTTAACTGAGAATGAATAAATATTCTTAACATGTGCCAGCATCTAAACTGGAAGGTGTGAAATATAACTGTGAGGGGTCTGCAAGTTTGAGGAATTAGAAATCAGAATAACAAATTTATTTGAAATGTAAACTACTTGTTTACATTTTAATTGTAAATAATTGCATTTTAAGAGATTGGATGCATACTGCTAGTATTTTTCCATTAGGTTTCAGGAGAAAAAAAAATATGTACACACTTCTGTAAAACTTTGAATCTGCTTCTTTCTTTTCTCTTCATAGGGAAAATTTCTAAGTGAAGGGCTGAGGGACTTAATTTCAGAAACTCCATATTTTATTTTATTTTGAGATGATGAAAAGAAAAACTCAAGAACACATTGCCATTTTGACCTTCATAGCAAGGTCTAATTTTTAATAAAGGAAATAAGAGGCTTAATAATAGTATACTCTACCAATATGAATGTAAGAGTCAAATAGAAAAACAGATTCTGCATGTAACTATTTCCTTGATTGCAATGGACTATATCTATAAATATTTTACTCTGCTTTTTAAAGCACTGTTTCTCCTTTATCCTTATGCAGTTTTATCATGAGAAAATGTTGTTAAAAGAAATTTGTCACTTTCCAAACTGGGTTACAAAATCTACTGTCACTTCCGCTTGGGCACTACAATTTATCCAACATGCCATTTATCTCATTACAAAGTTCATTTTCATATTATCAGAAATGACACACATTCTGGTGATGAAAGGTTTGAATTTTGACCACAATATTAGAAGTTAATTTTTTTTTAATCTTATCCAGCCCACTGTTCTTCCTTATTTTTGCTTACAGCAAAAAGCTTTGCTACTCAAAACTTACCCAATAATGGTAAGGACAGAGAATTTTATAGAAATCTTTGATTACTGTAGCCACAGTTTCCTTCCAAGTTTATGGGCAAACTTTCTATCTCAGATTGTCTATATAACATTCTTCTATCAGGCACCTAAGCTGTTTAGAATTAGAAGGTATGGTTTGAGGCCTGTAACTTAATCCCTGCTAAACCTTGATCAAATACCTGATTCACTAATCTTAATCCTAAATGAGAATGACAACAAAATATTAGTAGCATCTATTCCACAGAGCTATGGTGAAGATGAAAATAATATGACATATGTCAAAATGTGTTGTAAACTGCAAATTATTTACAACTTTGGATATAATTATTAGTATAACATTATGTCACTAAGTCAGCAAATGCTTATGTGGTTAAGATAATGACAGGAATAATACTCTGAGAACATGTATTTTTGATCAGGCACAAACTCAGTATGCTCCATGTACTCCACTCTATCCTGCCCCCTACTTTCCAAAATTCTTGGTGTGTGAAGGCAGTAGGTCTGATCAACACTAACTTGATAAAAGCATTCTGATTCATTGTTCCAAAATCTTCTGATTCAAGATTTTGAAATTGTAAATAATTTCAAATTCCTTAGGATCTACAAACTGTCATCTTTGTTTATCCAAATAGCAGTAAAAATCAGCTCTGTGAAAAGTTAACATATAATCATATGAGTATTATCTGAACGAATGAAATGTTTGGGTTTACAGTTTCAAAATACCCTAACTCAACAGGTCAGGATGTCAGAAAGAGTAATCAAAGCAGAAGGTCAGTATGCTAGGCAGCAAACCTTGCCCAGAACAGTCACCAAGCAATGTAAGTTATCAGCCTTGGCAAGAGCCTATGCTGCTTGCACAAAACAATCCATCCACCTGTAAAGAATGGAGAGGAGAAAACAATAAACATGCAAATGTACTCCCATTCTTTACAAATAGATTTGTATATTTCTTCAGTAGAAGAATGGAGGAAATAGGAATAGAGAAACAAAAGCAAAGTTTAATAATCCCTTGGATGAACAAAGTAAACTTGAAATCTATATATTCCAAGTCTGAAAGTATTGCCTAAAAATATAGACTCTCAGGATAACAAATTTTTGTCAGGTTATAATCAGTTTTTAATCATTTGTTCCACATTATAAATTTCAGACAATAAAACTACCATCATTCATGAAAGCTTAATACAATAAAAGAAAATATAATGAGAATGACTAATATTTTTATCCTGCAAAATATATTTAAATTTAATAGAAAATTTTCAATATGTAAAGTGGTAAATTCAATTAAAAAAATACTTATAAAATGGAAAATATATCTCCTTGATAAAGTCAAGAAACATAAGAAGTGTCAGTGGCAATCAAAAAAATAATAATTTTGACATGTTATTATCCACTAATCAAAACAAGCATCAAAAAATAGATTTAAAAAGGGATGCAGGGGCTTCCTTGGTGGCGCAGTGGTTGAGAGTCTGCCTGCCAATGCAGGGGACATGGGTTCAAGCCCTGGTCTCAGAAGATCCCACATGCCGCAGAGCAACTAGGCCCGTGAGCCACAATTACTGAGCCTGCGCGTCTGGAGCCTGTGCTCTGCAACAGGAGAGGCCGCGATAATGAGAGGCCCGCGCATCGCTATGAAGAGTGGCCCCCACTTGCCGCAACTAGAGAAAGCCCTCGCACAGAAACAAAGACCCAACACAGCCAAAAACAAATAAATAAATTAATTAATTTAAAAAAAAAAGCAGTTCTATGCTCAGCCCCAGTAAAAAAAAAAAAATGGATGCAGTGGGGGAGTGATGTCAGCACAATGGCAGACTAGAAAGCCCCAAATTCTTGTTATCCTACAGAAACATCAAAGGAACAACCAGAAGCCATTTGAATCAACTTTGTTAGAGGTCTGGAATATAGTCAAAGGTTTTCAATATGCAAGCAAATGCCCAATCAAAAAAAAATCAATGTTTAAAGTAGAAAATTTTGTGGCATTTTTACTCACCATCACCCTGCTTACTCCCTGGTCCCATCGATCTTCAGTGGAACAGCTGGCTCTCATTGCTCCTCTGTAAGAGAAAAGAACAAACCTGAGTATTCCGTTGGTTCTAACTTTTCTGCTCTGTGTTCTATGCTTAGTCATGTGGGCTCTGCACTTTGTAAAAGAATGTTGCCTATAGCCTGAAATCTGCATGATAGCCCATTCGCATGGCTCTGCTTCCCAGGCTTAAACTTTAAAGGTGTAACACATTTCCATTCATATAGAGATAAAAAGCTGCAGAATAGACAGTAAGATGTGTCTTCTTGGAGGTTAATAGGAACATCACAACCAGACCTTCCTGCACAGCTACAAGAACAAAGGATAATCACATCCTCTCTGGGGTCTGGTCAGCACCAGGAAGTTTACAACAACCAGCCACCCCCCTCCCCTTTTAGTATAAAAGAAGCCTGAATTCCAACTTGGTTCTTTGGGACACTAGTCTGCCATCTTCTTGGTCTGCTGGCTTTCCAAATAAAGTCCTTATTCCTTGCCCCAACACCTTATCTCTCAATGTATTGGTCTGTCAGGCGGCAAGCAGTAAAAGCTTGGACACGGTTAACAGCTCCTTCAACCTAAGGGAGCAGAACAGATCTTATTTGAAAATTTTTGTGTAAGTCTGTTCTAACTCGACTGGGCAATACCTAAAAAACTGAAGTGAGGTGATCACTCTCTTTTGTATGACTCAGAAAGCATAAAGGAAAAATGGCAGGCACTGCTTATAAAAATGATAAGGTGACAACAAGACACCAGGGACAAGAGACTTGAGGAAAAGACATGCAGTAGGCCATCTAAGGCCCAGAAGAGAAGCTGGAGTGACATTCTTTGAAAAATTAGGACATTCAAAAGCACCTGTGTATAGGAGGAAACACAGAAAGACAGAAGGCTCAGGCACACATGATCAGAAAATTACTGAGAAGATTTCAGCTTTCAATTTGGGTGATTCATAGACTCAGATCAAGCCTAGCTTAAGGGCAAAGGAGTACCCCAATACAGAGCCAGTCTGCAAATAAGAGGTTACCACTCTTCTTTTTTTTCATTTTATGGTAGTTTTTTGTTTGTCTTTGCCTTATTTCAACTCGTGGCAGTAAAGAAATCTCTGTCCATACATTAGCTGAACATGAGCTAAAGGAACAGAGACTTTAGTTACCATACTTGATAAGTAAGAGTCTTTGCAAAAAGAAGAAACAAACGAAAGTCTCAAAATAAAAGGACCACTACAGCCTTCAACAATAAAAAACAATCAAAAACATTAAACCCTGATGAAAAGGGAAATTTGATTTCCTTAGTTAGCATATTGTCTCAGTAAAATGATCAATTTTCAATAAAATTTATGAGACAAAGAAACAAGAAAACATGGTTAACACAAAGGAGCAAAATATGTTGACAGAAATCCTCCCTGAGGAAGTCCAGACATCTGACTTAATTGACAAAGATTTTTAATCATTTGTGCCAGATATTCTAAAACAGCTAAGGAAAAATGTAGATAAAGAATTAAAGAAAATCAAAGAAATTATATATATATATATATATATATATATATACATATAATTATATATATATATATATATACATATAAAAATGAGAATATACCAGAGATAGAAATTATATTTTTAAAAAAACCTAAAAGAAATTCTGGAGCTGAAAAGTACAATAACTGAAATGAAATATTAGCTAGAAGCTTTAACAGAAGATTTAAGGCAGGAGAAATAAGAAAACTTGAAGATAGGGAAATTAATATTAGTGAGTCTGAAGAGGAAAAAGATAAAATAGTGGAGAAACATGAGCAGATCCTAAGGGACTTCTGGGACACCATCAAACTGACCATATATGCACTATGGGATTCTCAGAAGGAGAAGAGAGAGATAAAGGGGCAGAAAGATTATTTGAAGAAATATAGCTGAAAATCCCCAAAATTTGAGAAAAGATTTAAATCTACAAATCCAATAAGCTCAACGGAGTCCAAGTAGGATAAATTCAGAGATACACACTGAGATCTATTATAACAAAACTGCCATAACCCAAAGACAAAGAAAAGCTGCTAGAGAGAGGTGGCTCACCCAAAAAAAGGATCACCAATAATATCAGCAGAGTTTTCATCTGCAACCTCAGGGGCCAGAAGGCAGTGTGATTATATATTTAAAATGCTGAAAGAAAAAACAGGTCAACCAAGAATTCTATATCTGGTAAAAATGTCCTTTAAAAATGAGGGGGAAATTAAGCTACCTCTAGATAAGCAAAGGCTGAGGGAGTTTATCACCACTTGACTTGCCCTGTAAGAAATGCAAAAGATTTCCTTAAAGTTGAAATGAAAGGACACTAGTCAGTAACTCTAATTCATATGAAGACAAAGTCCTGTGGTAAAGGCAAACACAAGAGTAAATATAAAAGCTGGTATTATTACAATTTTGTTTTTTAACTTCACTTTAAATTTTCTATAGGATATATGTTGTATAAAAGCTATGTAACATACAGAAAACAAATAGCAAGATGGCAGAAGTGAATCCTTCCTTATCAGTAATTACATTCAATGTGAATGGATAAAAGTCTCCAATCATAAGGCAAAGATTGGCAAAAAAGATCCAATGATATACTACCTACAAGTGACTCACTTTAATCCTAAAGACACAAGTAGGTTAAAAGTGAAATAATTTTGGAAAACATATTTCATGCAAATAGTAATCAAAGAGAGTAGAGGTGGCTACACTAATAGACACATTAGACTTTAAGTTAAAAACTGCTGTGAGAGACAAGGAAGCATATTATATATTGAAAGGGTCAGTTAACCAAGAAGCTATGGCAATTATATGTAAACCAAACATCAGAGCCCCAAAATATATGAAGCAAAGGTTAAAAGAATTGAAGGGAGAAATAGATATTTCTCTAATAACAGTTGGAAACTTTAATACTCAAATTTCAATAATAAATAGAACACCTAGACAGAAGTTCAATAAGTAAATAGAGGACTTAAACAACCCTATAAACTAATTGGACCTGACAGGTAGATAGAGAAAACTATCCCACAACATTTTTCTCAAAGTGCACACTGAACATTCTAAAGGTTAGACCATATGTTAGGCCACAAAACAAGTCTTAAAAATTTTAGAACTATTTGAATTATACAAGGTATCTTTTCTAATCACATTTGAATAAATCTAAAAATAAATAACAGATGAAAACTGAAAATACACAGGTATGTGAAAATTAAACAACACATTCAAACAACCAATGAGTCAAAGAAGAAAACATGAGGTAAATTAGGAAATACTTTGAGACAAATTAAAACAAAAACATAACATATCAAGACTTATGGGATCCAGTGAAAGGACTGCTAAGAGAGAAACTTATAGCTGGAAATACATACATTAAAAAAGAAGAAAGATGTCAATTCAACAATGTAAATTTATATCTTAAGGTGCTATAAATAGAATAACAAACTAAACCTAAACCTAGCGGAAGGAAGGAAATAATGAGGATTATAGCAGAGATAAATAAATTATATAATAGAAAATCAATAAAGTAAACCAATAAAACCAAAATTTGGTTCTTGGAAAAATTCAAGAAAATTAATAAAACCATTAGTTAGACTGTCTAGAAAAAAAAGAGAAAGGGCTCCAGTTACTAAATCAGAAATGAAAATGGGTATGTTACTACAGATTTTACAGAAATAAAATAATTATAAAAGAATACTATGAATAATTGTACACCAAGAAGTTGGACAACCAAGTGACATGGACAAATTTCTAAAAACACACAACATACCAAGACTAACTCATGATAAATAGAAAATCTGAATAGACCTATAACTAGTAAGTAGATTGAATTAACAATTAGTCTCTCAACAAATAAAGCCCTGCAACAGATGTTTCACTAGTAAAGTTACCAAACATTAAAAAAAAAAACCTAACACTAATGTTTCTCAAACTCTCCAAATAAATGAAGATAAGGAAATACTCCTTAACTTATTCATTATGGCCTACATAACCCTGATACCAAAGCTAGAAAAGATGCTGAAAGAAAATAAAACTGTAGACCTATACCCCTTACTAATATTGATGCAAAATTCTCAACAAAATGCAAGCAAACCAAATACATCAGCATACCAGGAGGATTACAAGACATGAGCAAGAGAGATTTATTTCCAAATTGCAAGAAAGTTTCAACATACAGAAGTTAATTGATGTAATACACCAAACTGATAGAATAAAAGGGAAAATGATCATACCAATAGAGGAAGAAAAAGCATTGATATAATTCAACACCCTTTCATGATAAAAACATTAAATAAATTAGTAATAAAAAGAATGTTCCCAAAGATGATAAAGTTCATATATGAAAACCCCACAGCTAACATCATACTCAATGTTGAAAGATGAAAGCTTTTCCTATGATCAGGAACAAGAAAATGATGCCTACTTTTCCTACTTCTATTCTGCCTAGTACTGGAAGCACTAGCCAGAGCAATTATGCAAGAAAAATAAATAAAAGTCACCCAAATGGGAAAGAAAAAAGTAAAATTATTCCTGTTCACAGATGATATAATCTTATAAGTAGAAAATCCTAAAGATTCCACACCTAAATAAACAACCAAAAAACCTTATTACATCTAAAAACTGAATTCAGAAAATTTGCAAGATATAAAATCAACACACAAAATTAATTGGTTTGTTGTACACTAACAAAGAGCAAACCAAAAAGGAAATTAAGCAAACAATCCATTTACAACAGAATAATAAAGAATAAAATACTTAGTAATAAACTTAACCAAGCAGGTGAAAGACTTGTACACTGAAAACTACAAAATCTTGCTGAAATAAATTAAATCAGATATAAATAAATGGTCTGACATCCTATGTTTATGGATTGGAAGATGTAATATTGTTAAGATGACAGTACAACTCATTGAGTCAATGCAATTCAACTCATTCAATTCAACTCAATTCAATTCAACTCAACTCATCTATTGAGTCAATGCAATTCCTATCAAAATTCTAATGTCATTTGTAGCAGATGTTTTGGGGAGGATTAAAAATTTTCCCTAAAAAAAAAAAAAAAAAAAAAAAAATTTTCCCTTTGTTCTACCTCATTAACTCTTCTGCTAATAGACAATATTTATGTAAGGTAGAAACAATAAAATCATTTTAATATTTTTTCATTTCAATAAATATATCTCCTTTATTGGAAGCTGTCATTCACAAACAAGCAACCTGAAAGTAATTTCACAAGAGACTTTTGTCCAGTCAGAACTAAATACATACGTTACTTAGTCTAATAGTCTTTTTGAGGAGGCTATATAATGTGACCCTACCTTATTTAAGTGTTATTTCAAATTCTGTTAGTCTTACCCTTGATTTCTTCTCTATTGTGTAATTCTTCCTCTTAAATGCCAATATTTGTTTTAGTATTTCTCTAATGTTAGAGTGTTGGCCTTGGAAACTTCCCTCAGCATTATTTTATTTTGTCCTGTCTTCACATTTATTTTCCACATGCTTTTTGCTAAAGGGTTAACAACACTGCATCTTTCCCCTTCTCCACCTTTGTCCAACTATTTCTAACCAAACCTGTTGGGTTGCCATTGGAATAAATGATTGATTACAACCAGTCACCCTAAGCTGAATCTGGCTCATAGACATGTTTTGTTTTGCATGGCATTTTAGTCTGCAAAATAATTTGAATTATTTTGCATTGAATTGCATTTGAATTAATTACCAACATAAAAATCAGAGAAAGTCGCGTTAATGATTTCCAGCTTCTCTTAAAAATGAGTAAGTCTGGCAACAGAGGGCCCTTGTGGCAATACTGGCCAGAGTTGAGTGGGGTTTGCCCCTTACACATGGGGCAAGGTACTTTCCAGGTCATCTGACTCCATCACATTTACCTTACTTCAGTCAATCTGCTAAAATTAGTTGGTTTACCTGCCTTTCTGTGAGCAACTGAGTTTGGTGCATTTCTCACCAACTATCTCTGAAGGGATTTTAAGGAAGAATTCTCAGAATTACTGAAGCACTTTGGCATCCCTAGACTATTCACGATTTCTTCAAAAGGAAAAGCAATAGCACACATTTGAAGTTGTAAGTTCTGCTAAATTACAACAAACAAATAAACATACACATGTGTACACTTCACCAGTGTTATTATTTTATATTCTCACTGCCTTTTCCTTTATGGTGTTTATGCTATTGCATATGTAAGATTATTGCCTTTTCTCATGTTTTCTGAGAATTACGTGAAGTATGAACTTAGGTCTGTGGTGATAAGCTGTGCAATAAGTTCAAATAAGATGCATTATTTTCTGATTCATTTCTTTAATGTATTTTTGTCCTGGCTTTAGAAGTTTCATTGCCTTTGCCTTTTGGTAAGAAAATCCCTTTGTCGTGCTGGTATGACCGTGCAGTTGGAAACGTCTCACTTTATACTCTGTCTTGGTCTCTGCTTCATGCTCTGAGAAGAAATCAGTGGGTTTGACCATTTTGAAATATTTGGCTTGAAAATTGTATTTTATATGGTTTCAAGTTTCATTTCTTAGCTACTTCAGCTTAGGATTTTGAATTAGAGATAAAAATCAGATAGGATTGTTAAAATAAACATGCCTTTAGAGCATATCGTGTTGAGAAATTTTTACTGACACTTTACCTTCTTTTTGTACTGTTTGACTATTTTCTATTGTTTCTCTTTTTATTTTTTGTCTCTTCAGAGATGCCAAGCTGATGACTCTTGAATCTCCTTAATTGAAGATACTGAATGCTAGCCCTGGGTATTTTGAGATGGAAAACAAAATATTGCCGCTACTTGTAGGTAATGACAATAAGCATAATGCCATTAGAATCTTCTGGAATAAAATGAGTCCGCCTTGCAATGCTGTTATTAAAAGATATTATGATTATGCATCTTCAGAATATAACTCATCTTCAATGCCTGAGACAAGCTAAACCCTTAAAAAGTCCCAATCTAGATATAGGCTAGATATTAAATGGGGTTATAAGTACTTGGTTAAATACAAATATATGTTTTTACAAAAATGGTCTGATTTTCAGCAGTTCTCTCTCCAGTGAGAAGTAGAATTTCACAAGCATCTGCCTTCTAATACTTGTGAGACATGAGTATTATTTTATGTGTAGGCTTCATTTTAATTCCTAAGAGTGTTCAAGTCATTTTAAAAACTGAGGGCATGTATCATTTCAGCAATACGTATCTAGATTGAACTAGGTCTGTCCAAATCATAAAAAGTAATGGAATTGCAAAGGATGTGTGTATACGTGTAGGTACGTGTGCAAAACAAACTCAGTAAAGCTTGAACTCCCGTAGCATAATGCATTAGTCATCTACTGCTATGTATATCATTGCCCAAATTGTAGTGGTTTGAAGCAACAGCATTTATTATTTCAGTTTCTATAGATCAGAATCCAGTGGGGCTCAGCTGTGATACTGCCTCAGGGGCCCTCACAGGCTGCAGTCGAGATTCAGTAGGACTGCGGTCTCATCTCAAGGTCTGACAGGGAAAGGATCTGCTTTCAAGCTTACTCATGTGGTTAATGGCAGGATGTAGTTTCTTGTGAGTTGTTGGACTGAGGGTCTTATTTCTTTGTCTGTAGACCAAAGGCTACCCTCAGATCCTTGCCACATGGGCCTATCCATGTAGCAGCTAGTTTCATTAGAGCTGGCAAGCTAGAAGCCCAGAGAGAGTTATGACAAAATTTAGTCTTTTATAAACCAATCTGAAAAGTGACATCCTATCACTTTTGTCTCACTTTATTGGCTACAGAAGGAAGTCAATGTGGGCCTGGCCCACATTCAGGGAGAGGAGGTTACACAAAGGTGTGAAGACCAGAAGGCAGGGGTCATCAACAGTGATATCAGAAGCTTTCAACTATAAGTAATATTTTTTTTCCAGATAGAAGCCCTGAAAAATGTGCTAGACTTGAAAGCCTAACAATCTGAGCGGTATTCACTTTTTATTAATTTTTTTAAAGTTTTTTTTTTCTTTTTTTTTTGACCAGGCTGTTGACATGTATTAGGGACATGAAGATGAATAAAACCCATGGTTCTCATCTTCAACAAATCCATGGCTTAGGTGAAGAAGAGATTTAGTCATAGATCATTATAGCATCACAGCAAAAGTGCTAGGACAGAAATAGGCACCAGAGACAAAAAGAACATCATTCAAACTAACTTGGGGGTGAGTTAGTGAGGGCTTCAGAGGCCGGGAACACTTTACAGAAGAAAGGGCACTGAATTGGAGTCTTAGAGAAAGAGGAGAATTCATGTACTGATTCCTCCCACCAAAATATCTACATATATATTGAGGAAAAGAGAAGAAAATGTGCAAAGGCATGGGTGTGAAAATATCAAGGTGGGTACAGAGGAAACAACTCTAAACTTTACAGAGTTGCTGGAGAATCAAATACACAGCAGCAATTGAAACTGATGAGGTAGCAGAGAACCAGAGAATGGACAGGTGTGTGTGCGTGTGTGTGTGTGTGCGTTTTGTGGAGTGAGTTGGTGGAGAATGGCCAATTTGTAAAGCCACCTAACAGTTGAGACCACATCTTTTACATGATGATGAGTCACAGAAACAGTTTAACCAGGATAATACCAGGATAATTTAACTAGTATGATCAGATTTGTATTTTGACAATTAATTTATGTACAAAACACTTCCAAAACCTGTTGAATTGTGTGACAGTCTATAATGATTTTGTTCTTTTTTTCTTCCTTTATAAATACAAACATAAGTATATTCTCCCTTAATAAATATAAATAAATATAAAAAATCTAACCATCTCTTAACTTCCTTTCACTTCAATAAAATATCTCGTTCTGCCCCCTTTCCTTGTGTGCCACATCTCGGGTTCGCCATCCCATCCATCTGAGATAACCTACGACTCTTTTCTTCTTTGAAGAGGCAGCCTTTCATGAAGATTAAAGGATTATGAATCCAAAAACCTGCTCTGCTTCATGCTAGCTGTGTGACCTTAGTCTTAGATTTCTCATCCATACAATGATGACAAATAATATCCACTTTACAGTGCTATGAAAATTAAGTCATGCAAATACCTATACCTATCTTTAGTTCCTTGCAAACAGCAGTAATCTCCCTTATTCATCATTTAAGCTCCATATCCCAAATACTTCTCTGATTTCCCAGCCTACAAATTCTCCCTTTTCAGAACCCATAGAGTATATTCCAAATGCAACACAAATTTGGCTCTTATATATATTTTTTTTTCTTGAGTGGTGGAATTTTTATATATATAGTTCTTAATTATAAGTTCCTAAAGAGCTTATTTTATTTATATTTGTAAATCCCTCTATGCTCACTCCTTCATAGGTCACTCACAACTACCTCACATAGAATAAATGTGCTCTTTTCTTCTCTCTACACACATAAATGTATAAATAAAAGGGAGAAAATAGACTATTGGATAGATCATAAGTAAATAATTATATATTTAGATAGGTAGTTTATTTAAAATATACATGTATATAAAATGGTTGCTGTGTGCAAAGCAAAACAGCACTTGACAAATGGATATAAATGTATCTGTTAGTTTATAATTGTCTTTTACTATCAGATGGGTATTGACTAGTCCTATGAGATGACAACAGCCATTTTTTAGTACTAACATGGAATTTGCACTTCAACAACGATATAATGCCTAAACTCAAAGACTACATCCTGAGCACCAAGAGAAGTATTCTCTATATAATTTTCACAACACGCCAAGGTGGGTATTATTTATTGTCTTTTACAGATTTGTGGAATCTGACTTGAAGAAGGGAAAAGCTCAATTCTTCCATTACGACTTTGTGCCTCTATTTGCAAGCAGCTTTTGGCAGGAAAGAGCTCTCTGCAGGAGGCCCCTTTGCCTTATCACTAACCTTAAACCAGGCTCCGCCCCCCCCCCCCCCCCCGCTCCCCCATGCTCTACTCATCTCCGGCCAAAGCACACCTTTCAAATCTTTTAATCACACAATACCTTGACTACCTTGTGGGTTCTTTCCATAGATCAAAGAAATAGAAATGAAGAATAAGTAATTAACAGATGACCAGATCTCTTTCCTAACTTCCTCTTCAGTAATCTCCTGAACAAACAGTGACCAAACTGTGTGAATAAGATAACATCTAAAGAAAAATCACAAGGAGTCTGAACACAGTGGGGGATGGCGATGACGCTGACCCCCATCTCAGTGATTAACTGAGATTACTTGTCTTTTTCCCTTTAAAAGCTTTCATGGCAGAGAAGAATCTTCAGAGATGGTTTTGGGGTGACTCTTGAGTCCATCATCCCCCCCAGATTGTCGGCGTTCTGATTAAAGGCACCTTTCCTTTCTACCAACATTTGTGAGTATTAGTTTTGTAAGTGGCAAGCAGCGTGGCCGGATTCGGTAATGTGTTCTCCCATCACAATGAGAAGGCCTGGGCCAGGAGAGTGTGGCGGCAGAGAGGCTCAGGTCTCTGCAGGGTCAGACAGGACCAAGGAGGGGCACATGATGAAGGGCACCGTGCTGCAAACAGGCTGCTGTGTAGCCTGTTGGGAGCAGAGGTGAGCCAGGTTCTTGTGTGCTCTGTGTCATGTGATCCTAGTACCACCCCCCCCCCCCCCCCCCACAACCGCAACCCCTGGGCTTGGTATCGGAAATCAAGATTATACATTTGATTCCGGTGGTTCACATATAATATCGTTTATTTATCTAACTCAGGATTGTCATTGGCATAAGGCACAGACACAACTGAAACAAGGCAAAAGCTTCTGCGGAATAAATTAGCATGCGGGCAGAGGGGTGAAACCCCTACTACCCTAAGAATCTCAGATGGTGAGAATTTCAGAAACTGACAAAGCAAAACTATGGGGAATTTTATTGGATAAAAGCCCTTCTGTCGTAGCCCATGAGTAATATTTGTTGAATTTACATATAAGGCAAGACCAAGCACAACCTACAGGTTTATCTGTGTGTATATGTATGAGGGAGAGGAGGGGTGTGGAAGGGAGTTGAAACAAAACAAAATAAATCATATAATCTTAAGGAATTTGGACTTGGAGAAACCTAGATTTAAATTCTAATTCTCTTGCTTTGTAGTTGTTTGACTTTGGGCTATTTTTTTCCAGTTTGATACAAACATTTGTCATTCGGGAATGAGTACAATGATGCCTTCTCCGCTGGGTTATGAGTATTTAGTGACATGGGATATGCAAAAGCCTTGCACAGTGTGGGGCACAGACCACATGTTAATAAGAATCCATCCTCCTTCTCCCTGTGTCCCTCTGTGTCCACCGCAGTGGTATCAGCATGAAAACCGACTTTACTAAGAACTGCTCAGCTGACTAGAAACTGAACAAGCTCAGTGGTGTCAGTAGGTGGAGGTCTCATACATCTTGTCTGGTGGTGATGGCATGATAAAGATTGTGCTATTGGAATCCCAGATGTGGATGCAGGTTGCCACGGCTTCTAGGCTAGTGTGAATCTAAGTGCTTGCTTCTGGCTCATTTGGAGAGAGACAGGAGGGTGAGTACAAGTAGCGAGGCTTCTGTGATCATTTGTTAAAATGACTTTTTAATGAAGGCACAGACCATCATTAAACATAGACTGTTTTCGCATCTTAGGTACACAGTAGAAAGGGAAACATAAATAAATCACATTCTTGAGCTCTTGGCACAAAACCAATGAAAGAACTAAAACGACTTAAAAAATGAGAAAAAGAGCTGTAAAATTTACATTTAAATATGCTCACTGATTTTTTCATTTGCATACAATTAGTTAACTAAAGAACCAAGGTTTCCAAAGGTCAGAAGACACCTTTTTACAAATGCGAAATTCCATTTTTCTAATAATTGCGATTTAAAAAAATCCCAAATTACTGATGAATATATGATTGACTTAATGTATTCTAAAACGAGACTTGGTGACTTCCACAAAGTTTGGAGGAGAAAAAAAAAAATGTATTCCTCTGTTATTTTAAGGTGTTATATTGGACCACTTATTCATATTTCACAAATAAAAAAATACTTAAATTATATAGATCTTTCTCAAGTCTAGCTCCATTTCCACCACATGAAGGGAAGAGTACTGACCTTGCCTGCATTCATGAACAGCTTGACCGACTTAGATTCAAGATTCACATGGTGTATTTTCAGTAATTTTTCAATGTGCCTCAACCATGTTGCCTCACTTAGAGAGACCAAGGGCACTACCCTCGTCTTCTCTGTTACCAAATCAGGTCTGGCTGCTCACCTCTTAAAAAATTTATACTCGCAAAAGCCGGTGGAAAGGAAAGTTGCCTTTAATCAGAATGCCAGCAATCTGGGGAGATGGTGGACTCAGTGTCCCCCAAAAACCATCTCTGAAGATTCTGCTCAGCCATGAAAGTTTTTAAAGGGAAAAAGGGAAGTAATCTCAGTTAATCACTGAGATGGGGGGTCAGAGGGATCGCCGTCCCCCACTGCGTGCAGGCTTGTGGACTCCTCGTGATCTTTAGATGCTGTCTTGTTCACACAGTTTGTTCGGGAGATTACTGAAGGGGCAGCTAGGGAAGAGATTCAGTCCTCTGTTAATTACTTATTTTTCATTTCTACTTCTTTGATCTATGGAAGGAACCAAGAGATTAGACAAGATATTGTGTGATTAAAAGATTTGAAAGGTGTGCTAGGGCCAGAGATGAGTAGAGCATGGGGGTGCCTGGTTTAAGGTTAGTGTCAGAGACAAAGGGGCCTCCTGCAGGGACTTCTTTCCTGCCAAAAGTTGCTTACATCTCTTCTTTGTTTATTCTCAGTGGTGCTTTACATTAAGTCATGACTTTCTTCTTATGCTATTTCAGTGCTTCTTAGATATTAAGAAGGGAATATCCCTGGAAAGGGAGTGGATTGCTTTGATCATGATGGTATCCTTTTCCTTGTGGAGTTTTGTTGTGGTGACCCCAATTCAGATGCACAATCCATATGAAGAAAACCTGGGATCATCAAGGTACTTTCTTCCCTTTATCGACTGAAAAAAATGCACAACCTAAAAGTTGAGAATTATGCTTTATTCGGCAGGCAAAACTAAGAACTGAAGCCTGGAACATAGCATCTCAGAGAGCTCTGAGGGATGGCTCCTAAGAGGCAAGGGAGGAACCAAGGTATATAGGAGTTCTTGCAAAAAAGGCCAGGTGGTTGGAACATCAAAAGAGTACCGTAAATTAAAGAAAACCAGACATCTCAAGTTAAGGAATTTAGCACCTTTCTATGTATGGGAAGATGCAAGAGTCTGGGCTCACTGAAATCATTCCTCTGATGTGCACCTTAGCTGTCTTGGGCCAGCATCCTGTGCTTTCTCATCCTGAGTCCCCTCAGGGTGCACGTTTGAGGGGTGACTGCAGCGGCTGAGGTCTTGGCAATGGGCAGCCGGTTTATCACCATCCTGAGGTCCCTCAGGGCTCACCTTTGGGGCAGCTGTAATGTGATGTCTTGATGGCTGCAACATCCTTTGTTTAGTGATATGGCAGGCAACATTTTTTCATTGACACTGTTCATAGGAATCCAGGGATCCTTGTACTTACTGAAGTCAGAGCAATATCAATTATCTTTCCATAGCTACTTATCATTGCCATTTAGTAATGGATAATAGGGGAGAAGGGGACAATACAGTTAGAGCTAGTGATTTACCTACTTAATCTACTTTCTCTTCCCCTGCAAAATGGTAATACTCATGTATCCTTTAAAATGTTTTAGTGGGTACTGACATGTGGCCTTGAAGGCCAAAGTCATGGCACTTGGTTCACAATAGATGCATAGTATATTTTGGTTAAATTATCTTTCCATGATGGCTTAATAAACACTGACCTTCATGCCAAGAGAAGGGTTTGGGCTGGGGAGGACACAAACATTAGTGTAAACTGGGTGGAAATTGCTAGGAAAATTATAAAGCAGAAAGGAGTAAGGTTATATGCACTTTCTTTTCAGAATCAGAGATACAGCTAAAAATGTTTTAATACAATGTTGGCTAGCATTTCAGGTTATGTTTTCTGGCCCCTTGCTTTTTCAGCAGTTTAGAGGGGAACTGTGCTAAATAAACCATATACGCTTTTAACCAATCTGAAGACATAAAATCAATATTTTCCACTAATCCAAGGAAGTGTCTATTTGAAAGCCACTGAATTAAGGAGTGTGGCTGGTTTTTAAAATATCCAGATGCTGGAAGCTATTCTGGATACCTTATCTTTCCTCAGATCAGACAGATTCTTCTTGGCAAATTTCTTTATCCAGTCCCTGCCTCGGGGGACAAGGTTGGTAAATAATCAGCTGACTCAAATCATTTAGGGTCAAAAATGAGGTCTGCACTAAAATAAACAGGACAATGTATGCCTAAGTTTAGCTGCCTGAAGTTATTCATGGAGTTTGAGAACATTTTCAACCATAACAGAAATATTTCAACAAGAGCTCAGTCTCCTATTGTGGCTATTTGAAGACCAGTGCATGGCACGTAGTAGGGTCTCTTAATAAACACTATTATAATTGACTGAGTCAAAAGTCAGAGAAGGATAAGCTGCCAGAGGACTCGACGAGGATCCAGGGTACTGCCTACAGAGGTTTTCTTAAACATTCGTAGCCTCAGCAAAGGTGCACCAAAATATGAACACTGGATGATTTAGGGTTATTGCTATTTTTTGTTATATTGAATTTTATTCTGTATTTTATAAATTAGTGACTCTCAGTGTGTGCTTCATAGACTCTTTGCAGTCTCCAAGACACTTTTAGGGGTCTGCAAGGCCAACATTATTTTTATAGTCAAACTGAGATGTTCTGTGCCTTTTTCCCCTGTGTAAACATTTGCGCTGATGGTGCAAGAGTGGCAGCGGGCAGAGCTGATGCGCCTTCCTTAGCACAAACCCAGTGGAGGCCCCAAACTTGGTGCTAGTTGTTACTGTAATCGTCACCACTGTATACTTGCGAGAAAACCAGAATGCCAGTTTAAAATAAGAATATTCTTGATGAAGTAAAAATTATTTTCAATTAAGTATCACTCCGTAGTACACATTCTTTCAATATTTTGTGTGAAAAAAAGCAGAAGGGCACATGAAGCATTTCTGCTGCATACTGAAATACAATGGTTGCCTCAAGGATAAAACACTTGTAGGACTGACTTGCAAGCTAAACTTTCTTCTTTGTTCACGGAACCCAATTTTTACTTGAACTAATGACTGAGAGACAAAAGATGGTTATTGGGACTTAGGTATTTGGTGACTATTTTGATGAAAATAAACAAGGTGAGCTAATCACCTCAAGGACAATAACTGAAAGTATTTGGGCCAATAAGAAATTCCACGATTTCAAATAAAAATTAGATTTTGGAAAACTTGTATCAGCCAACATAAATATGACAGCCTCACAATATTCAGCATTTTCTGATGGGATTGGTAAAGGTATGAATGATGGTGACTTTTGATACTGTATGATAAAATGTGTCAAAGTTTGGGAAATCTACATAAATTTAGTGAATGGATAGTCCTAAATGACCAAATCACAATGTAACAAAATCATGAACGGGATACAAGATTTATTCAAATAATCTGCATTATAACTGATCTTAAGAAAGTGAAATTTGTTGAGTTCTAATGTCCTATCAAAGAAGGTTATCCACAATAATCTGAAATGCCTGTTAAATGAAACTACATGTCTATGTGAACAGAATTTTCTTCATATACTAAAGCCTAAAGAACATATTGCAAATGACTGAATGCAGATAGAAGAATATGGCTGTCTTCTTTTTAGACACTGGAGAGATTTAAAAATGCAAGCCACTCGCACTCTTTTCAATAAATTGTTCTTTTAAAAAATATAGATTTAAAAAATTTTAAAAATTGTCTTTCATGAAACTAATAATAATATATGTCTGCTACTACTTTTAAATGAATTAAATAAATATTTATATTTTAAAAGTTTTAGTGTCATACAGAGTGAAGTCAGAAAGAGAAAAACAAATATCGTATATTAATGCGTATATGTGGAATCTAGAAAAATGGTATAGATGATCTTACTTGCAAAGCAGAAATAGACACAGATGTAGAGAACAAATGTATGGATACCAAGGGGTAAACGGAGGGTTGGGAGGAATTGGGGCATTTGGATTGACACATATACACTATTGATACTATGTATAAAATAGATAACTAATGCGAACATACGGTATAGCACGGGGAATTCTACTTAATGCACTGTGGTGACCTAAATGGGAAGGAAATCCAAAATAGAGGGGATATATGTATATGTACAGCTGATTCATTTTGCTCTACAGTAGAAACTAATACAACATTGTAAAGCAACTATACTCCAATTAAAAAAATGCTGAAAACAAAAGTTTTAACTTATAATAATGATATTTTTAAAAATTTATTTTATTGACTATAATAAGGATATTGATAGCTATAATTCACATAAACACTCTTCAGTGTCTTCAATAAAAGTTAAAGAGTATAAATGGGTATATATACCCATTTATTTATATATATATTATATATATATACATATATATAATATATATATATTATATATATATATATATAAAAAACACTAGAGAAACACTGCTCTACATGACTAAGAAATAAAGGATATGATAAAAGTCATCTATAAATCTCCTTTATAAAGCCTTCTCTTACAACGTCCCGGATGTAGTTCCTCCTCTTTTCTCACTTGATGTCTCATGCATATATCAACATATTACATGCGCTTTGATGTTGCCATGTCAACTAAATCATGAGCACTTTGAGAACAGAGCCCAACCCTAACTCTTTATGTAACAGTGTGTTTAACAGTGCCTGGCACTGTGCTTGGCCTGAAAGGTTTGCTTATTGAAGATTTGTTGAACTCAGTTAAACTTGTTCATTTTTGCATCAGACTTATTTTGATTATTTGATGTCCGATAGACACCATCCAAGTTCACAGCAGGGGAAGACTCACTTTATCACCCATAGTTAACTCCCTTTTGTGCTATCCTTAAAGAGAAAGTTTGTGTACTCGGGCCACCTATTCAACAAGCATTTATTTGAGGTCATGACAGTAGCCGCGTGGTCTCTGCTTTCTGTGTTTCTCTGGCTCAGCTCTGGAGCTCAGAGAGAGCCATCTCCCTTTCCATCACCTCTTGCCCGTGAGGTTCCATTGCAAAAACAATCGTCAACGCTGTTATGAAAACGATTCACATGAGTTACCTGCAAGCACACACAGCAACTGGAATATAAGGAGACAGCACCATCACACAGTTCCTAGCACTGCAGGGTAGGGCACAGTGAGGAGAATCTCCTCACTTGGGTTCAACTCTAGGAGGAATTAGGGTCGGCAAACTGGTGACTGTATTTTCTGTCTGTGCTTAAGATAAGAGAGAATCATGAATATAATACAGTAAGTTGTTTGCTTTATGCCTCGTGTATGATTTTATCAATATAATAGGACTGTCTCAGTGTTTCGTTACAGGCTCGAGCATCCATAGTGGCCGCTTTCTACAGTTTCAGGAGGTCAAAGATATATACAGCAAAAAGAGAGGAAACTCTCATTTTATTCATCAGTAGGTATCTGTCAAATACCTCTTCTGCACACAGCCCTGTTTTAGACACTGTAGGAAATGTGGAAGACAGGAGATATCACATAAAGTGTATATATATATATTTAATATTTATGTAAAATATATCTAAAATATATAAAATTACCTACACACATTTGTACCATAGCTATATCTGCAACTATATCTATTTCTATATCTATATATCTATCTTTCCTTCTGTTTATATTCATTTAAAATACAGATTTATTGTTATTGGTATTGCACAAAAAGACTTACACAGCATGGTCAATAGGAAAACTTTTGTTGATAAAAGAAAAGAGAAAGAAAACAAAAATTCTGCAGACATGAAATACTCTCTATGGTAGGCATAGTAACAGTCCTCTAAAATGTCCATATTCTAACCCCAGTCATCTGTGAATATGTCACCTTACATAGCAAAAGGGATTCGGAAAATGTAATTAAAGTTAGGACCTTGAGATGAGGAGATTATTACGGATTATCCAGCTGGGATCAGTTTAATCACTTCAATCCTTAAAAGCAGAGAAATTTCCCTGGCTGTGGTCAGAGAAAATTGTGAGGACGGGTAGCTTTGAGGAGGGAGGAAGGTGGGGACGATGACCCAAGAAATCCAGGTGGCCTCTAGAAGCTGGAATAAACAAAGAAATGGATTATCTTCTAGAGCCTCCAGAAAGGAATACAGCCTTGCCTATACCTTGATTTTAGCCCAGTGAAACCCATGTTGTCCTTCTCCAGGAAGGTAGAACAATAGATTAGCGTTGTTGTAAGCCATTCAACTTGTACTTTGTCACAGTATCCGGAGGAAACTAATAGACCCTCAGTCTTGGCAGTTTATGCAAACCCTATTATACCCTGGCCCTTCCCAAAATGGTCCTAGCAAATGCATCCATTAGCATCCATTCTTATGTCACAATCACCACAAACACACCTTAATTAATCCCTTCTTTTGATCACCTCATGTTTGGGTCATGCCTTTGTTATTTTAACTTTTTTATCAAGTTCATCACTATTTGTCCACTTGTCAGTCACCCTATTGAACCCTTTGATGTCAGAGCTTACTCTGGGCTGTCACTTAATTGGCATCACACGGCACAGCGCCTAGAACATGGAACTTTCTCGGCAATCAACGTTGGCAAAATCAACCACCCTATTATTTATAATAAGTTTGACATAAATCAGATCTTCTGTATAAAGTAATCTGTTTACATGCTTTTATCATTTATAAATACAACTTATTTTATTCCTCTCCTCTAATCTGACCTTATTATAGCATTATTGTTGTGTTGCTTAGTACTGGTATCATTTGCAGTTTTTTTTTTTTTCTAATTGGCTCAAATATTTTGGTTCTCTAGTTAAAGAAACAAAATTTTGAAGACAATGGCAAATGTTTTACTTTACTTCAATATTCACAGATGAATTAAATAACTTTTTTAAAGATTTCTGGATGAGGGTAGAAATAATTCAAAGACATTTTACTCCTTACCATGTCCAATTTAAAGGTAAAAATAGTAACAGAATTTTTACAGGATTCCTTATACCTCTGAACCAAGTTATTTGATAAATGTTTAATTTAGTGGATATCTAGTAAAATAATGGCAATTCCTTAAGGACAGATGTTTGAAATATCTGATACCCCAAGCATGAATCACACAACAAATTAGGAAGATAACAGAGTGAAAACACTAGTCACAATTGCAGGGGAAAAGACAGCATTTAAAAATAGAGAATATCTCATTGTAGTTTTGATTTGCATTTCTCTAATGATTAATGATGTTGAGCATTCTTTCATGTGTCTGTAGGCCATCTGTATATCTTCTCTGGAGAAATGTCTATTTAGGTCTTCTGCCCATTTTTGGATTGGGTTGTTCGTTTTTTTGTTATTGAGCTGCATGAGCTGCTTGTAAATCTTGGAGATTAATCCTTTGTCAGTTGCTTCATTTGCAAATATTTTCTCCCATTCTAAGGGTTGTCTTTTGGTCTTGTTTATGGTCTATTTACAATAGCCAGGACCTGGAAGCAACCTAAATGTCCATCGACAGATGAATGGATAAAGAAGATGTGGCACATATATACAATGGAATATTACTCAGCCATAAAAAGAAATGAAATGGAGGTATTTGTAATGAGGTGGATGGAGTTAGAGTCTGTCATACAGAGTGAAGTAAGTCAGAAAGAGAAAAACAAATACAGTATGCTAACACATATATACGGAATCTAAGGAAAAAAAAAAAAGGCCATGAAGAACCTAGTGGCAAGACGGGAATAAAGACACAGACCTACTAGAGAATGGACTTGAGGATATGGGGAGGGGGTGGGGTGAGATGTGACAGGGTAAGAGAGTGTCATGGACATATATACACTACCAAATGTAAAATAGATAGCTAGTGGGAAGCAGCCGCATAGCACAGGGAGATCATCTCGGTGCTTTGTGACCACCTAGAGGGGTGGGATGGGGAGGGTGGGAGGGAGGGAGATGCAAGAGGGAAGAGAAATGGGAACATATTGTATATGTATAACTGATTCACTTTGTTATAAAGCAGAAGCTAACACACTATTGTAAGGCAATTATACTTCAATAAAGATGTTTAAAAAAAATAAATAAATAAATAAAAATAGAGAATAGTGCGACCTTTGTATTTTGAGCACCTTCAATAAAAAGCTGCTCTAAGTTCCTTACTAAGTCGTAAGTAAGAGACAAAATATGTTAACGTTTCAAGAGAAAAAAATGTCATCTAGACACCATCTTACTACTACAACTGCCAAGGAAACTGAAGAAACACATTTAAGTGGCTGCCTCACTCACTGAAGGAGTGTGACCATTAGCTTCCTCCTAAGAAGGACTTGTCAATTAGGAAAATGTTCTACATTATTGATATACCATGGTCGCTGTATTGGATATTGATAACAGGTCAAAACATCTTGAACCTCATCTGTTCACGAAGCTCAATTCACCGCATATTTTCAGTTTCTGTACAGCTCTTTGGCCCCCTAAAGTTGACAAAGTCCAATGGTTTTGCATATTTAAGCCCTCCCACACTCAGTTATCAATCTATCTTCCCTGAGCTGGTATCTCTTACGAGAAGAGAATATTTTGAGAAGGAAGAATGTTTAAAGGTGAATTGAGGTAGGGAAAGCTATCAGGTTCTAGAACCAGCCAGACACAGGTTAGAGTGGTCCTTTTTTTGAATTTTATTTAATTTATTCTTTTTTTTACACAGCAGGTTCTTATTAGTCATCTATTTTATACATATTAGTGTATATATGTCAATCCCAATCTCCCAATTCATCCCACCACCACCCCCGCCCCAGCTTTCCCCCCTTGGTGTCCATACATTTGTCCTCTACATCTGTGTCTCTATTTCTGCTTTGCAAATAAGTTCATCTGTATCATTTTCCCGGATTCCACATATAAGCGATTTTATACAATATTTTTTTCTTTCTGACTTACTTCACTCTGTATGACAGTCTCTAGGCCCATCCACGTCTCTATAAATGACCCAATTTTGTTCCTTTTTATGGCTGAGTAATGGAGAGTGGTCCTTGAATGAACAATATCTTCAAGGATGAACATTTCATGGAGACTGTGTTTTGTGGGGGGATTTGGGCTGTTTTATGTCTTCTCCCCATAGCAGGTAGATATGTTCCTTCCGCATAGAGACGATGCATCTGCTTAATATTTTTTAATCTCCAACATTGCCCAAACAGTACCTTAGATATAGTACATAATCAATGAACACCTGTTGCATGATTTTGCTTCCTTAGCCTATGTAAATTATTCTCTATACACAATTTTTAAAAGTTAGTATAGTGAGACTGATATGTTTCTAGGTCCACCTCTTTCAGTATGTATTTCATCGAGAGAAAATACACGGAAAATATAAGCTATGCATTAGTAAATTGACATAAAGTTTCATCCAGGAGAAAAGCATCCTGACTACATCGCTTAATATGGCTTAATTAAAGGCAGAGGAGAATAAACTGCTTTGCTGAGTAATACAGTCACACCTCGAGTGCTAACATACTAGGTAACCTTTGGTGATTGGTTTAACCTTGCTGACACTCGCATGTATAAACAAACTCAATAAAAACATAAAAAACAATTTGAAGGCTCCAGCAAGAGAGAGAATCTATAGTGACCAGTGCCTGATAAGGGACATGAAACAATTTGCACATGATTCAGGCTAACATCACTTTTGTGCTGTGTTCATGTGTAACCCCAGGGAGAAGACAGTGCTTATTATTATCTTAGAGTAACATAACAGGGACAACACAATTTAAAAGGAAACAGCTGGAGTGTGATCTAATCTCCATGTTCCAATTTACTTATGTATAAAACATGCAGAAAAAATTAAACTTCACTGAACAATTTGTCTGCTCTCCGTTCCTGGCATGCCTCAGCAGTGTCAGAGCAACAGTCCTGGCTTGAGAGAACCCAGGGATGTCCTTAAATAATAAATAGATTATTTTGAGAACACAGCTTTTATAAATTTAATATTAATTTGACTAAACCCTGGTAATTATGTCTGAATCATAAACGTATCCTCTTGTTCAAGCCTCCCTTGTTCATGACACATGACCCCCCCCCCCTTAACTGTGACAGCAGGAATGGTGGAGCTCTGCACCAGCTTTGGGGAGTGACATCAGATTAAATTAAGCACTCATGCATTTATGGATCAGCAAAGAAAAGCAGGAATACAGCCATGAGGAATGAATAATGCATCAGAAAGTTGCTCTGTAGTTCCTTGGTCATGTGTAGAGAATGTGAACGAGTGGTCCTGTATGGAACTCCTGATAGGTTTATAATAACAAGAGACTGTTCTTTAAAATCTCACATTATATGCTCCAGTATTTTTGTAGAAACTGTTTGTCAGCAAAGGGGTATTTTTTTCCACCAGTACAATTTCCTACTGATGACTTCTTCTTGTTGTTGTAAATTGAATACTGTGCTCAAGACTGTGTGATAGCAAAAGCAAACAAACAAACAAACAAAAAACACTCCTCAAACCTTAAGGTACTAAAAGCATATATGTCAGCCATTAGGATCGCTGATATAAATAAATAATAAAGTGACAAGTGTTGGTGAGGATGTGGAGAAATTGGAACCATCGTGCACTGTTGGTGGCAATCTAAATTGGTGAAATTGCTCTGGAGAACAGTATGGAGGTTACTCAAAAACTTAAAAATAGAACTACCATATGATCCAGCTACCAACGACCATATGATATGCCACTTCTGAGTAAATATCAAAAGAACTGAGGCAGGATCTTGAAGACTTATGGGCGCAACCATATTCATTGCAGGATCCATCACAATAGCCAAGAGGTAGACGTAACACAATTGTCCATTCAGAGCTGAACGGGTAAACAAAATATGGTATATACGTATATACCTAGAATGGAATATTATTCAGTATCAAAAGGAAGGAAATTCTGATATATGCTACGGCATGGATGAAACTTGTGGCCATTAGGCTAAGTGGAATAAGCCCATCACAAAAAGACAAACACTGCATGATTCCAGTTTTATGAGGGTATCCAGTGTAGTCAAACTCATAGAAACATAAAGGTGTTTGCTGATTGCCAGGGGTTGAGAGGAGGGGAAATTTGGGAGTTGTTATTAAGGAGTACAGAGTTTCAGTTTCATAAGATAAAAAGTTCTGGCTTAGAAATTGTTAAGATGATAAATTTTATGTGATACATTTTTATCACAATAAAATTTTTTCAGTCTGTATCAATAATTACATCATACATGCATGATAACAATCAGAGAAGCATATGAGTGAGCATACGGTTACACAATGAATATATGTAATGGTATATATGAAGCTGACACTTAGGTGGTATGTCCTGGGATTAAAGTACTGGCTGTTCTTATTGACCAGCCATTTATTTTAGCCCATTCAATCTTGTTGGTTGCTGTTCACTCCTTATCAGCACACACACACACACACACACACACACACACAATATTAAACACATACATTCACATTATATCATGCCTACGGAGCTGGAGAGAAGAGAGTAGGAGGGTAGCACAGACAGAAACAGAGATGCCTGATCCTCTTAAGTAAAACAACAGGACCTGAATACATACGTTTCCTGGGAGAATCTGCCCATGGCAGTTGGATGGGTAAAAAAAATAGACCCACCTGGTTTTCATTAGTCCAAAAATACCAGGTGGTCAGAGATGAGAAGTTGAAATCTCACTGGCCAGGGAGAGAGAGGCAAATCTCGGAACCATTTGTTTTTTTTTGGAAGTGAAAAAGCTGTTTCTTAATTTCATATGGAATTACAAACCAAAAGTACATCAACTGATAAAATATACATTCAATGGAGTATAATTCAGCTATATGAATTAATGAAATTCTGATACATGTTACAGCATAGATAAAACTTAAAAACATTATGCTAAATGAAATAAGCTATATGAAGAATAAATATTGTATGATTTCATTTATATAAAATATATAGAATAAACAAATTTATAGAAACAGGAAGTAGATTAGACATTATCTAGAGCTAGTGGAAGGGGGGAATGGATACAGAATTTATGTGTGGAATGATGAAAAATTTTGGAGTTAGTGGGGATGGTTATACAGCATTGTGATTATAATTAATGTTCCTGAATTTTTCAGTGAAAACTGGTTAAAATGGAAATGTTTGTGTTGTATTTATATACCACAATAAAAATTTAAACAAATAACCAAGGTTGAAACTCTTACTACTCTTTGTTGTATTTTTGATATTAGACAGGTCACTTAACCTCTCCTACTTAGTTTATTCACTTAAAAGTTGGAATAACAATGTTCTCCTTATATGCAATTGTAAGACATAAAGTAAGTAAATTACTTTGCACATGCATGGTGCCTAGCAGAGCATCTTGGACATACTGGGTGCTCCATACACACTTATTTTCCTTTCCTTGCTTTCCCACTTTTATCTTCTTGCATCAGTTGGCTAACTTGTTTTTACCAAATGACTCAGTCACACTTCCAGTAGTACTTTTTTAACAAATTATTTTCGTTTTTTAGAATAGCTTTAGATTTTTTTTTAAAAGATATGAAGAGCGTTCCCATGTAACCCACATCCAGTTTCCCCTATTATTAACCTCTTACATTAGTATAGTATATTTGCCACAATTAGTAAACTGATATTGATTCATTATTATTAACTAAAGTCTATACTTCATTTAGATTTACTTAGTTTTTAGTTAATGTTTTTTTTCTGTTCCAGGATCCCATTCAATGTGCCACATTATATTTAATCCCCATGTCTCCTTAGACTCTTCTTTGCTGTAACAGTTTCTCAGATGAGTTTCTCAGCTTGTTCTTGATGACGTTGAGAGTTTTGAGGAGTAATGGTCAGGTATTTTGTAGGACATCCCTCTATTAGAATTTGCCTCATTTATTTTCATGATTACCCTACTGTTCTGGGTTTGAGGAAGGAAAACCACAGAGGTAAATTTGTGTATTATCAGCATGACTCATTATGATTTGATGTCAACCTTATCCACTGTACAGTTATTCTTTTTTTTTTTTAAAGACATTCTTTATTATGTTACCTATTTTGTGAGGGTTGGAGTGAAACAAATATCCAACCAAACTTAACCTTTTCCACTGTTTCCATACTGTAGCAGTAATAATAATAATAGCTTGACCATGTAGTACTTATTATGTGCCAGAAACAATTCTAAACACTCTTCATATATTACTTTTTCTTTTTAAAAAAAAAAACCTTTTTTTTGGCTTTAATTTTATTTATTTTTGGCTGCACTGGGTCTTCGTTGCTGTGTGCAGGCTTTCTCTAGTTGCGGTGAGTGAGGGCTACTCTTCGTTGCGGTGTGTGGGCCTCTCATTGCGGTGGCTTCTCTTGTTGCGGAGCACGGGCTCTAGGGTGCGTGGGCTTCAGTAGCTGCAGCACACGGGCTCAGTAGTTGTGTCTCGCAGGCTCTAGAGCTCAGGCTCTGTAGTTGTGGTGCACGGGCTTAGTTGCTCTGGGACGTGGGATCTTCCCAGACCAGGGCTCGAACCTGTGTCCCCTGCATTGGCAGGCGGGTTCTTAACCACTGCACCACCAGGGAAGTCCCTATGTTACTTTTTCATGTAATTTATTCTATAGCTAAGTTCTCTTCAGTTTTTATTGTAATATATATAATCAAGTATTGGGCTCAGGAAGACAATATATGTGTTACGACTTGCAAGTGGAAAATTATTTGCATTTGCTTAACTATGATTTTGTGGTAAGTCCATTTAGTAAACCTCCACATTTCAATTCTCAAATATGTTTCATCATACTAATTCATCTTTATTAACATGTATTCATTTTTCTCATTCAACAGCCATTTTTCATGCCTACCATTTTCAAGGCTGATTAAAATATATATTATTTTCAGACTATTTCCAAACTCAGGTGGGTTATCAGCTATAAACTTGGACATCCTTAACATTTTTATTCTAGCCCAGTTTGACCAAGATAATTCAACTTTTTGTTTAAATAAATGTTTTGAAGCTTTAGAAATTTTAAAACTTGTTTTCTACAACTAAGCTAAGATATACTTATGGTTCCCTAAATGGAAAAAAAACATAAGGGACATGACCTTAAAATAATTCAAGAACGTTTACTGATTGTTTTATCTGTACATGCTGCTGAACCTACAAGTGATGTGTGGGAAATGCCAATTAAAGCAATAGTGTTAAAGAAAATTTTTAACTAACTAAATTTGGACCTAAGAAGAGCTTTTTCCAAAATATCCTTTAAAAGTTATGACTGAAGACTCATGCTTCTAAGTTTTTTCATTAGCATGTAAACTGTCTTCCTGAATAGATTTCCACGTTTAAAGGAAATGGCAGTTCATTTTGTAGTTGCTAATATCATGCCCATTAAAAACAGGGACTCCATGAATGTTGATTATCTGGCTGTCAAGGGTAAACACAAGAAAGTTACCAGCAACTATTTGTAACTGGTATGAATGTCATTACACTAACAGGTATACAAGGCGTATAGCTTTC
Source organism: Balaenoptera ricei (assembly GCF_028023285.1). NCBI lineage: Eukaryota > Metazoa > Chordata > Mammalia > Artiodactyla > Balaenopteridae > Balaenoptera > Balaenoptera ricei. Next base: position 11,192,066 of record NC_082645.1, on the reverse strand, counting down.
TTTATTTATGTGTTTAATTCAACTTTATTTCTATTTTCAGCTCTTATTTATTTGGGGGGGAGATAAGCACACATGGAAATTAGAATACACCTGCATCTTAAAATTCATTCTGAGTCAAGTCCAACTTCTTCATCTGCCTGGGGTGAAGAGAGTGGTTTTTTGCTTTGGTTAGAGGGAGGACATCAATTCAAGGGCAGAAAGTGGATGGTAATTGATTTCTTACTTGGGTAATCAAGTGGGAGGACTGCCCACACTGGTAATACATTGGTGAGGCCTTTTCCAGCTTGACAGAATTAGCTCTAGTTGGATGTAGCTTCTCTGACTTGTTTTCCTTTACATTAAGTAATTTCTGGATGGGGCCCATTGTTTTTTTTACTAGTGCTTTTAGAACTTGTTATTTTTTGTAAGTCTTTTTTCTCCAAGTTCAGTGACTAAAGTTTTCACAATCTTTATTTTTTTTCTGAGGCTGGTCATGGCTAAGGTATAACTCACAAGACATGGTGGGCTGCTAGAATTCATCATCCATATCTAACTCTTCAACTTCAGGGTAACAGCCCTGTGACCTTCTATCCAAGATAGAAGTTTTTAGTTTCCTTTCTTGGGTCTTTAGGTTTTAGAAACCTTCTCATTTACCCTGGACGAGTCTCCTGCCGCCATCCTTGTGTCTGCATCCTCTGGACTTTCCTTGTTTGGTTTGGTTTGGTTTTCTCTGAGACTTTGTGTTTTGGCTTCTTAAAGTTGTCTGAAGCAACCTCCAAGGGGGATAGAACTTCTTAATGCTGCTGTCTTCTCTTTCCTTCTCTTTCTTGACACCACTAGAGGTTGATTTCTCCTTTGTTCTGTCTCCTGAGAGCAGCCTTTGGTTTTCCTCTTCGGAGACTGCCTTGTGTGATTTCTTGCTGATCAAAGCAGAGGAATTTTCATCATGCTTGGCACCCACCAGGAGTTTTTTTCCTTGTGGGAAGATTTGTGCTTCTTGCTTTGACTCACAACCTCTTTCCTCTGGGGTTCACCCAGGTATCATTCTTGACGGATCCCCAGACTGTCTTGGAAGGCATTAGTGTGGCCAGGCTTGTGGCAAGGTGGTCACGATGACCGGGGGGAGCTGGAGTATTTCTCTTTCCCTATGTGGAAAGCTAGAATGGGATGGAGTTGGGTATTTCCTCCCCCCAGGTCAGTAAGGCTCTGACAAAACACCGATGGGTTAGACACTGGAAAAATAGTTCCCCTTAAGGTCAGACCTTGCTAAGAATAACAGAATCATCAAACATATTTTATAAAGGGCCACTTTTCCCTTCTCCTTCCCACAAGCATGAGGGGATTTTTCTTTGATCTTCACTGCGAGAAACTTGTGGAGCTTTAGGAGCTTTTTACCTAGCTGTAGGTAAAACCCCCAAAAGTGTGCCCCCCTCTCCGATGCCACAGAGTCTTTAACTCACAGGTCTGTCCACCCCAAACCTCTAGCAAATTACAGTTTAGGTTTTTTTACTCCAGCAATACCCCAGTATCTGATATTTTCAGCCTGTGGTCTCAAGAGGCCCTTTGAGAGCCCTTGAAAAATATGTTCCCATTTTTATCTGAGTTATGGAGTTTAGGTCAGTTTATTTCATGTATGTGTAACCTTGACAAAGACAGTAAGACACTGTCTTGCTGACTCAGGAAGAAATCAAATAACAGCTCCTGGGAACTGCCCACGTATTGGCCCTGAGGTTGAAAAGTCCTTACCATACTCAGAACAAAATCCAGAATGACTAGGGGGTGTGTGTGTGTGTGGTAGACACAGGGTTTGAGTGCTCTGAAAGACAGGAAAAGACACTTAAATGGTTAGACAGGAAAGACAGGTTAGCTAGGAAAGCTACAATAGAGGCAGAATGCAGAGGAATTTGGACCGGTAAAAAATGGGAAGCTGTCAGAGTTTGTGTGCCTACTTATGATGACCTCACATAAGCAAGCACAGAGGCTGGATACAAATCCATATTTCCCAACTTTCATGCCAAGATTCTTTCCACTACTCTGTACCGCCTCAAAAATTGTTGAATTTAGTTCTTATCCCATTTTAATAGCAACAAAATACCCATTTTTCTAAATAAGTGATAGTTTCAGCTTTAGTTAGTGTGTTGGGTTCTATCCAAGTACGTGAGAGCCCAATTTGCCCAGTGTTCTGGGATTCAGATGGTTCTGAAACACCAGATAAAGGCAAAAGCTTGGCCTGCAAATATGACTGTGTCATGTTCATAGTAATTACTAGGGCTGATGCATCAGGCTTGGTTAATAGAGAAAATTAGAATGAAATATTGGAATGAATGAGATTTAAACTAAGAGAACTATGTCCAGGATTCAAATCCCAGCTCTACCACTTACCAGTTATTCTATACAATAACAACAACAACAAAACAAACAAAATACAAAAAGTTAAAAATGAACTGCTCTTCTGAATCGATTTAATGTGAATAAAAAAATAATACTTAACCTTTACTTTATACCAGCATACACTTATTATAAGTAAGGTATATGTCGAAAACTAGATTCATTTCTTATTATAATTTGTAATTACAATTACAAATCTGGATTTATAACAGTAGCATTTGCCTTTTAGCTGGCTACAGACGTTGAGTGCAAATAGGATTCCCAGTAATCAACTTCCCACCAAGATATTTCATCAACATAATCAGAATGTCCTCAAGAATGGGGAGAAGGAGAGTTGCTGACTAGCTGTGTGGCACAGTTCCGGGCACTTACAAAGTTCTCAGCAAAAGTTTTTGGTTTAAAATAAATGGAACACAAATTAGACATTTAGAGCCAAGGATGGTGGCCTTTGATAAAACAGTTAATGAGAGAAAATGGAGCTATTACCCATGCGTGGACCAATATTACCAGACAGGAAAAAGAATAATTGTCCTGTTAAAGCTAATCTAACAAGCCAAAGCATGATTATTTATTAAAAGTCTTTGGTGTCATTCCTCCAACAAGTTCCAGATGCTGTGCATGACTTTTTTAAAGCATGGAATATTCAAAACTAGCACTGAGTAGTTGGGAAAGAAGGTTGGGAAGAGTAAAACTCAGTGATGCTTAAGAAAAGTTGGGAAGAGCAGGCCACAGCAACTTTTTAAAATTAATTTTATACTGTGAACTTTAATATGTACACAAAATTGTATGAACATACGTGTAACCTAGCAAACCGCATGCACACGAATTTGAACATACACGTAACCTAGCAAACCGCATGCACACAAACTGCATGAACATACACGTAACCTAGCAAACCTCGTGCACACCAAGTGCATGAACACACGCGTAACCTAGCAAACCGCACGCACACCAAAATATCATGAACATAGGGAACTGCTCTAAACTGAAGAGACACTTTATGTAACCACCTCCATCAAGGAAAAGAGCATCGTCAGCACTCCCAGAGGCCACTTCTGAATTACAACATCTCTTCCTCTGGAGCTCACCTTATCCTGCTTGGAACAGAAATCACTTATTTGCTTTGTTTTATAGGACTATCACTTTAGAATGCATCCACAAAGGAAACTACTTAGTTTTGCATATTCTTGAGTTTTATATAAATGGAATCGTGTTACATGTCTATTTACATATTTTAGTCAACATTAACATTTTAAAATATCACCATGGACTCACGATGTATTTCCTCTTCAAAAAATAATATATATGGCTTATCTCTGTCCACTGACAAGGCCTAAAAGTAATAACTAAGGCAGTAACAATAAACATCCCCTGCACCCAAATAATATAATATTCTATCTACTATTGATTCCTTCTAGGTATTTTTCATTTCAGTTATTGCATTGTCCAACTCTGTTTGCTCTTTATATCTTCTAGCTCTTTGTTAAACATTTCTTGTATCTTCTCAGTCTGTGCCTCCATTCTTTTTCCAAGATCTTGGATTATCTTTACTATCATCACTCTGAATTCTTTTCTGGGTAGATTAATATTCTATCTAAAGGAACCAAGACCTCTTAGATAAACAGCCACTTCCAAGTCTGGAGCAAGAAAAGTACTACATGAGCCTGGAATGACTTGTTAAACCCCAAAATGAGGATGATATTAAACACAATGGGAATGGAAAACAGGTGCAAGACATGGAGATGAGAAGGATCTTGGTCTTTTAAATGAATTCTGCAACAGATAAATGATAGATGATGCATGGATGAATTATGGAAGGATAGATGGAGGGATGGTTGGAAAGATGGATGGAAGTTTGGATAGATGAATAGTTGAATGATGTATATTCAGTTAAACTGCAATGGGGCTCTTTCTTTCCTAATATTACATGCTTTATGCTGTAATTTTATATTTCTTAGGATTTTTTTTCTCTTTCATGTATCTATTGCTCTGATCATGTGAATAGAATTGATAGCTGTCAACCAAATCATCATGGAATCAGAATGATGGATGAGGTAAAATCTCAGCTCTTCCTTAAAAGCTGCATTGAATAAGCAGGCTCAAAGTAATGTAATGTATCCCAATATGTAATATTGGGATATTACATATATTGGGATATGTAATATCCCAATATTTCCCAGTATTTCCTGAAGGTTATGTGAGGAAGCTTTGGTTGCTAGTTGTTGTTTTGCTTCACCTAACAAAATGAATTCTTTAGGTTCAGTGATGTAACCTGCCTGGTTAAAACCTTTCGATGGCTCTGTATCAGCCACAGAATATAATTCAAGCTCCCTCTGCAGCTCTCATTCTCTGGTCCCTTCCTACCTCTCCTGTCTCATCTTTCTCCTATCTTATTTTTTATTGGTTAGCCACTCAAAACCACTTTATTAGTTCCCTGTGAATGTTTTGCAATTTCTCTTTATGATGGCTCTGCTGGGAATCATATCCACTGTCCTCTAGCCCTGTCCTTTGCCCCAGTTAATTAACTCCTAATGTGCCTTTAATATACAAGACTGCCTCCTATAGAAAACTTTGCCTTATTGCAACTTGACATTGGAGTGCTTATATCTTCAGGGCCTAGCAAAGGGCCTAAAATATGCAGGAAATATTTATTTGTTATGCTTTATAATTAATGGTATGTAGTTTTTTAAAAAAATTTTAAAACAGGAAGGCTTTATTATTTGAGTCAAGTTTGATTGACTGTAACATGTTTACTTAAAGTATTTATGTATACATATAATTATATGTATATTCGACACATCTGTTTAAAACATAACTCAGACTTTTTCAAGTTATCATATCTAGGAAGACCCAGTATCTCAGATTAAGGGAGCAAAGTCTTATTTACAGGAGCAGAATTACAAGCAAGCACTTGAATTAATATTAAGCTAATATTTGGCTATGGTTTCTATACATGAGCCTATGGTGAGTCTTTAGCCAGAAGAGACACATTCATGTACAACCATTTAGACAATCACTAGAAACCTTCAGATAAAAGTAATTGTTTTGTGTACCATGAGGTGAAGTAATCAGCTTGAAAATTTGTCCTGAAATGAAGTAATCACATTTTTGGGCATCCTATAGCTAGATTGTAATGCTTTTTTCACTGCTTTTAATTTCATACATTTTTAAGCCCAGTGAGAAATCTCAGTTGAACTAGCTTTCTCCTTTCTTTTAGAATTTAATATAATTGTTTTTATTAAAATTTGTTTTACCTCCTGCAGTGCTAACATACTGGCTAAGTATATCAATCAAAATTTTATTGTATTATCTTGTAACCTTTTAAAATAATTGACCAGACAATAAAAATAAAAATGGACATTAATTATATCAAGGAAAGTTTTACTTCCTTTTCAACTTGGTACATTTTTCTTCTCCAAATGCTTTGAAATTGCTAAGAACAATTTGATGATACCAATAATAAATTTGGGTAACTATGTTGAGTAGATATAAAATGATAAACTTAACAGAATTTACATTAGAGCATTTTTCTGATCATCAGAGTGAGATGAGAAAATTAATATGTAAACAATTAAATTATACCCAGATGAAATAGATATTTGGTAATGTTATCACCAACATTTTATTGACATCTCAAAGGAAAAATACTTTAGAAAAGTTACTTGCCTATATTCAAAAGATGTTCATTAAAATATATTTTTGAAAGACTTAACTCATGAATTATGCTATTGTTTTCTATGCCCTTTTTATATCTTTTATATATTTATATATGTATATATATATATTTTCTTGACTATTTTGTTACAACATTTGCATTTACAATACAGAAGAGTATATAAACTGATTCATCAGGAAAGTTTTGATTACTGTAATAATTTTCTCTTTCTTAGCTACCTTGAAAGTAAAATTAAATTCTAGAATGAAGTGTCATGTTTTCTTTACAAATTAAAAACAAAGAAAACAGCAATATCTTTGCTCCTTGGAAAGTTTTATGTTGAAATCATAAATGGGAGTTCAACATAATTGAGAAAGTAATGGGACATTTTTGGGGCTTAAGGTTTCCCTTTATAATATTAAAAGGTATTAACACCTATCTTAGAGTAGCATTATTATAACATTAAGTGGACTATTCTATCCTTCACCAGATTGTGAAGTAATGTTTCTGGTAATATTACAAAACACAGTGACTTTGGAATCCCATCATTCTTGACCGCTGGAAACTAGTTTTCTACTAGATTCCATAACAGCAGACATTTCTGGGTACACCCTGGAAATAGTCATAAATGAAATTTAGTTATTATTTATACCTTGACCATCTATTTGGCTGTGAGGACCAATCTTTTTCCTCTTAGCAGATTGCTTTGTTGTTATCACCTGATCATCTCTAGGAGTTCTTGGACTGAACTTCCCCCGGGATATATACTTTATTCCTATACTACTTTCAAGCTTGGATGGATATTGTTTGCTTATTTCCCCCAAAATATCAGCTGAGATCATGGTGGACCTTTTGATAAACACTCAGTGATAGTGAACAGTAAAACCTACAGCTTATAATTAGACTTGGTGTGTCTCAGTACCCATAGGCCCAGGCATGACATCACATACGTAATTAATTATGCAGCAATATCCTTTCAACTTTCAGGATTAAGGTTTATAAAGCATCTGCTAGGCACTGTCCTGGATGCTAGAGATACACGTGTAAGCAAACAGATAAAAATCCCTGCTGTCATGAAGCCTAACTTCTAGTGAGGAAACAGACAAAAATGACAGACATAATACAGAAATAAATAGGTATAATGTGATAAATATTATTAAAAACAGATTGGGTGCAGGTAGTTTGGGAGTTTCTGGGTAGGGTACTGTAATTTAAACTGGGACGCTCAGGATTTGACTCATTGAAATATGACATCTGGGTGAAGAATGGAAGAGCTAAGAAAATTAACTGTGGACCAGAATGAGGTCTAGATGGAGGAGGAGGAGGACGCCGAGCTCACCTCCCCGCCACAAACATATAAAAAATACATCTGTATGTGGAGGAACTGTCTTGCTGTAAACAATCTAGAGGGTGGCAGAAAGGCGATTCTACACCCAAGGCTGTAAAGAAAGATCCACATGGAGTCTGGCGGGAAGAGAAGTGATCAGGTGGGGACCTATGCCCCTAGCAGGGCACACAGAATGGAAGGGGGACATCATGAGCTCGGGGACTCATCCTGGGGAGTGACGAGTCTGAGCCAAATATCCAGCATCCCCGCCCCAGGGTCCGACACCCGGGAGATGAGTCCCCTTAGCTGGTTGGAATACCAGTGGGACTGACCCAGGGCTGTAGGAAACCAAGATTCTGCTCATGAAGAGCACAGGCAAATACTTGCTTACTCCTGGGAACAAGGAGGAGGAAGTAGACTGAAAGCTGCCTGGGGCTTTGGCCAGTTTCCCCTGCCCTCCCCAGCCCACATCAGGCACCTGCTCCAGGCTCTGTTGCTCCAGCACAGTCTTGACTAGGGTGACGGCTGCTATTGCTAAGGAGAGGAAAGTGGGGGTCCATGGGGGTCGGGGGAAGGGACCAGGCTCACACCTGGTCCTGCATCTAAACAGAGCAATGGTGGCAATTGATAGCTTGCATGTGAAAGTGGAGGATTTGGAGCTGCCTGGGGCTCTGGTTGATGTGCCAGGACCTTCCCCGCACACACCCCAGCCTGCCCTGGGTGCCTGCTCCAGTCCTGCTTGCTCAGTGCTGCCCTCCACTGGAGCAAAGGTGCTGTTGCAGGTGGTGCACACTTGGAAGAAGGGGAGCCGACTTGGACCTGGCTTCTGACTGTGAACAGGGTGAGGGTGGCCATTCTTGGTGAGCGCACTGAGGCAGTGGATTGGGAAATGCCTGGGGCTCTGGCTGGACTGCTGGGATCTCCTGGCATGCACTTCAGTCTGCACAAGGCATCCACTCCAGCCCCTGTGCTCCAGCACTGCTTCTCACTAGGGCAGAAATGCCCAAGGAGAATATACACACTTAGAGGGAATGGAACCAGCTAGGACTTGACCCTTAGGGATTCTGCTCCAGCACCTTGGGGCAGGACCATAAAACTCCTTAAAGAAAAGATAAGTAGAACACTTTTCGACCCAGGCCGTATCAATATATTTTTGGATATGTCTCCTCAGGACAAAGGAAACAAAAGCAAAAATAAATAAATGAGACTACATCAAACTTAAAAGCTTTCATGCAGCAAAAGAAACAATAAACAACATGAAAAGACAAACTACTGAATGGGAGAAAATATTTGCAAATAATATGTGCAATAGAGAATTAATATCCAAAATATATAAACAGCTCAATATCAAAAAAAACACCTGATTTAAAAACTGGACCAAAGATCTAAATAGGGCTTCCCTGGTGGCGCAGTGGTTGAGAATCTGCCTGCTAATGGAGGGGACACGGGTTCGAGCCCTGGTCTGGGAAGATCCCTCATGCCGCGGAGCAACTGGGCCCGTGAGCCACAATTATTGAGCCTGCGCGTCTGGAGCCTGTGCCCCGCAACAAGAGAGGCCGCGATAGTGAGAGGCCCGCACACCGCGATGAAGAGTGGCCCCCACTTGCCGCAACTAGAGAAAGCCCTCGCACAGAAACGAAGACCCAACACAGTCATAAATAAATAAATAAATAAATAAAAAATTAAAAAAAAAAAAAAAAAGATCTAAATAGACATTTTCCCAAAGAAGACATACAGATGACCAACAGGCACAGAAAAAGGTGTTCAACACCACTAACTGTCTGGGAAATGCAAATCAAAATCAGAATGTGATTTATCACCTTACATCTGTCAGAATGGCTATTGTCAAAAAGATCACAAATAGCAAATGTTGGTGAGGATGTGGAGAACAGGGAATCCTTACACCCTGTTTGTAGGAATGTAAACTAGTACAGCCACTATAGAAAACAGTATAAAAGTTCCTCAAAAAACTGAAAGTAGAACTACAATGTGATACAGTAGTTCCACTCCTGGGTATATACATGAATAAAATAAAAACTCTGATTCAAAGAGATACACTACAATGCTCATGGCAGCATTATTTACAATAGCCAATATATGGAGGCAACCTAAGTGTCCATTAACAGATGAATGGATAAAAAAGATTTTATATATATATAAACAGACTCACAGATATAGACAACAAACTAGCGGTTAGCAATTTGGAGAGGGAAGGGGAGAGGGGTAAGATAGGGGTGTGGAATTAAGAGATACAAACTACTATGTATAAAATAATAAACAACAAGCATATATTGTACAGCATAGGGAAATATAGCCACCATTTTGTACTAAGTTTAAATGCAGTATAATCTATAAAAATATTGAATCACTGTTGTACACCTGAAACTAATTAATATTGTAAATCAACTGTACTTTAATAAAAAATAATAATTGTGTAAATTAATTGCGACAAGAGTGCTCCATGCAGAGGTAACAGGCAGTGCAAAACCTTTTTTTTTAAAGGGAAGGATATTCATCACTTTTTTTTTTTTTAATTTTTATTTATTTATTTATTTATTTATGGCTGTGTTGGGTCTTCGTTTCTGTGCGAGGGCTTTCTCCAGTTGCGGTGAGTGGGGGCCACTCTTCATCACAGTGCGCGGGCCTCTCACTATCACAGCCTCTCTTGTTGCGGAGCACAGGCTCCAGACGCGCAGGCTCAGTAGTTGTGGCTCACGGGCCCAGTTGCTCCGCGGCATGTGGGATCTTCCCAGACCAGGGCTCGAACCCGTGTCCCCTGCATTGGCAGGCAGACTCTCAACCACTGCGCCACCAGGGAAGCCCGGCAGTGCAAAATTTTGAGGTGGGATCTTTCTGGACTTATTTTTTTTAATTGAGATAAAATATACCTAACTTCAAATTGATTTTTAAATATTTTAAGTGTATAGTTCAGTAACATTAACTACATTCACATTGTTGTGCAAGTATCACCAACTTCCATCTCCAGAACATTTTTTATCTTCCCAAAATTAAACTCATTATGTGTTATATAATAACACCCTCCCCATTCCTCCCTCTTTTCAGCCTGGGCAACTACCATTCTACTTTCTGTCTCTATGAATTTGACTACCCTAGGTACATCATATGAGTGGAATCATGCAGTATATACCCCTTCATGATTTATTCCATTTAGAATGTCTTCCAGACTTATCCATGCTGTAGTATGTGTCAGATTTTCTTTCCTTGTTAAGACTGAATAATGTTCCAGTAATGTTCCATCACATTTTGTTTAATTAGTCATCCATTGATGGACACTTGGGTTGCTTCCAACTTTTGTTCATTGTAAATAATTTTGTTATGAACATGGGTGTACAAATATCTCTTTGAATTCCTGCTTTCAGTACTTTTGGTGTATAACCAGAATTGTAAGTTCTGGATCATATGGTAATTCTATTATTAATTTTTTTTGAAGAACTACCATAGTGCTTTCCATAGCAGCTGCACCATTTTACATTCCTATCAGCAATGCACAAGGGTTCCAATTTGTACACATTCTTACTAATGCTGACTTTTTTTGATTTGTGTTTCTTTTCGTTTTAAAAAAAAAATAGTTATCCTAATGGGTATTAAGTGTCTCAGTATGGTTTTTATTTCTGTTTCCCTAACGTTTAGTGATGTTGAACATCTTTTAATGTGTTCATTGGCTATTTGCATACCCTCTTTGGAGAAATATCTGTTCAAATACTTTGCTTATTTTTAATAGGTTGTTTGATTTTTTTGTTAAATTGTAGGAATTCTCTCTATATTGTGGATATTAACCCTTTATCAGATATATGATTTACAAATATTTTTATCATCCTAAAGTTTCCTTTTCACTTTACTGACAATATCTTCTGATGCATAAGTGGTGTGTTGTTTTTTTTAAGTTTTGGTGTAATCCAGTTTGTCTATTTTATCTTTCATTGCTTACCCTTTCGGTGTCAAATTCAAGAAATCACTGCCAAATCAAATGCTGGGAATCTTTGCCCTATGTTTTCTTCTAAGTGTCTTATAGGTAGCTCTTATGTTTTGGTCTTATATCCATTTTGAGTTAATTTTCATGTGCAGCGTAAGATAAAGATCAGACTTCATTCTTTTGCATATGAATATCCAGCTTCTCAATATCATTTATTGAATAGATCATCCTTCCCCTCTGAATGACTGTGGTAACATTATTGAAAATCATGTGACCATTTATAAAAGGATTTATTTATTGGCTATTTATTCTATACCATTGGTTTGTTTTCCTGTATGCTAGTACCACTTTTTTTGCTGTAGCTTTGAGGTAAGTTCTGAAATCAGGAACTGTTAGACTTCAAAGTTATTTTTGGCTACTTGTGGGTCCATGATATTACACATAAGTTTTAGTATAAATTTTCTTATTTCTAGAAAAATGTTTTGGTGATATTAATAGGGATTAGATTGAATTTGTAGGTCACTTGTGGTTTTTACATCTTAATATAAAAAAGTTTCAACCTATGAACAAGAAATATCTTTCCATTTATTTGTATCATCTTTAACTTATTTTGGCAACTTTTGTAGTTTTAAAAAAATTTTATTTTTTTTTTTTTGGCTGCCTCGGCTCTTAGTTGCAGCACGCGAGATCTTTGTTGAGGTATGTGGGATCATTTGTTGCAGTGTGCAGGCTCTACATTGCAGCACACAGGCTCTTTGTTGCGGCACACAGGCTTCTCTTTAGTTATGGCATGCAGGTTTTCTCTCTCTAGTTGTGGCACAGAGGCTCCAGAGCATGTGGGCTCTGTAGTTGTGGCACATGGGCTCTGCTGTTTGCAGCTTGTAGTCTCTCTAGTTGTGGCACTTGGGCTTAGTTGCCCCGCAGCATGTGGGATCTTAGTTCCCCAATCAGGGATTGAACCCACATCCCCTGCATTGGAAGGCAGATTCTTTACCACTGGACCACCAGGAAGGTCCCAACATTCGTAGTTTTTAGTTTACAAGTTTTTACCTTCTTTGTTAACTTTAAGTATTTTATACTTTTTGATGTCACTGTGAATCGAATTATTTTCATTTCTATTTCACATTGTTTATTTTTAGTGTACAACTGATTTTGTGTATTGATTTTGTACAATGCAGATTTGCTGAATTTGTTTATTAAGTCGAATAATTTCTCTTTTTTAGTGGAATCTTTAGGGTTCTCTACATATCAGATCATATCATTGTGAACAGAGATCATTTTACTTATTCCTTTCCAATTTGGTTGCTTTCTTTCTTATTCTTCCTTGATTGCTTGGGTAAGGACTTTTAGTATTATGCTGATTGGAAGTGGTGAAAGTGTGCATCCTTGCCTTGTTTCTGATATTAAAGGCGAAAACTTTCAGTCTTTCACCATTGAGTATGATATTAGCTGTAGGTTCTTCTTATGTAGGCTTTATTATGTTCAGGTATTTCCCTATGGAGTATTTTTATCATAAAAGGCTGATAAATTCAGTAAAATGCTTTTTCTTTATCAAGTGAGATGATCACGTGCTTTTTCTCCATTCTACTAATGTAAAGTATCACATTGATTTTTATATGTTGAACTATCTTTGTCTTCTAGAAATTAATTCCATTTGGTCAGTGTGTGATCCTTTAAAAATGTTGTTAAATTCAGTTTGCTAGTATTTTTAGAGGAATTTTTGCATCAATATTCATAAGGGATATTGGTCTGTAATTTTATTTTCTTGTAATGTCTGTCTGGCTCTGGTATTAGGATATTAGTCTCACAGAGCGTGTTGGAAAGTATTCCCTCCTCTATGATTTCTTGGATGAGTTTTAGGAGGATTCGTGTTAATTCTTTAAATGTTTGGCGAAGTCATCGGTAAACCATCTGATCTTGGCTATTCTTTTTATGGTATTGTTGATCATTGATTCAATATACTAATCAGTTATAGATCTGTTCATATTTTCTATTTATTTGTGATTCAGTCTTAGAGGGTTATGTGTTTCTAGGAATTTGTCAGTTTCATTGAGGTTATCCAATTTATGGCATCATATTTTTTTAAATTATGATTTCTTCTTTAACCCATTGGTTGTTTAAGAGTGTATAGTTTATTTCCACATATTTGTGAATTTCCCAGTTTTTCTGCTGCTACTGATTTCTAGCTTCGTTCCATTGTGATTGGAAAAGATACTTTGTATGACTTCAATCCTTGTAAGTTTATTAAGATTTGTTTTATGACCTAAAATATGAACATGGATAATATTCCATGTTCACTTGAGAAAAAAAAAAGTATATTCTGATGCTGTTGGGTGAAATGTAATCTCTTTCCCCCATGTGTCTGTAGGTCTGTAGTCCCATTTTGGTTTTCACAATACATGCCCACTGCTTCCCACAGCTTTTGGCCACTTGGGCTCTAAGTTAGGTAATACAGAGACAAATCACTCAGACAGCCTCCACACAGAGCATAAAGTTGCAAATGCCATCTGTTCTACTCTTGGTGTTTCATGGATCCTGCAATAGTGTATAGGTCACACTGTGAACTATGTATATCCATCTAACCAAAAAAAAAAAAAGCCTACCAAATAAACCAAGACTTAGCTGTGACAGCTAAAACATATATAAAATTATGTACCCTATCAAACTACACCAGACTCCTCAGTCAACAACACATGCGGAGGCTTACTTCATGCTTTTCCTCAATAACAATAAGTAGGTGAGTATATGTTTGACATTTTTTGTCACTTAAAGATCAATTTCAAGTTTTCCCCAAATAAAGGAAATTTTATCAAAGTTTAAATTTAGTTGTATTGCTTACTAGATGGAAAGTGCTTATAGCTCTTATGTACTATTTTTCCCTCCACCATAACCTACTGATATATATTTCACTTAAAACTTAAGATCTTAGTTTCAGGCTGATCACCTTTATATGCTGATTAGCAACCCTACTTGGCAAGTCTGTAACACAGTATTTTTGGTAATAAGAGGTATTTGTTTGAATTATATGATGGTACATTTTAACATTCTATTTTGTTTTTAAGTATGAAGTCTGTTTGTTGTTTGGCTTTCTTTTAATTTGAAGAAATGTATTTTGTTTTTAAGTAAGAAGTCTGTTGTTTGGCTTTCTTTTAATTTGAAGAAATGAGAAATAAAAGACATGCTTTAATCTTTAGTATAAGATTTCTATATGTTCTTGGAGATGGTCTACTCTGGGGACCTCTTTCTAGGCTGTAGATTTTAAATAAAAGGAATGTGGGACCAGGAATCCTATAACAAGCTCTGCAGTCTGGGAATCCAGTCTAAATAGATGGGTTCATTTGAAGGAAAATATAACCAAAAACATCAGAGCTAGAGGAAAAGTCTAGGCAATGGAAGGGCAGTCAATCCTTTATAATCTAAAAAACAGAATATAGCTAGAAAAGGATGACACTGAGAGGTGAGGGGGAAGAGAAGGCAGGTGTCAAACAGTCCCAAGTTGGATAGGAGGAAGAGGAACTCAGGGACCAGATTAACAAAAATACATGGTGGATTTCTGAGCCAGAGTTCTCCTTTTTGGTCTCCTATGTGAAGAGGGCCTAACCTTAGGTGAGGTGGTCCTAAGAGCCTGAGAGGAGATGAGGAGAATGATGCAGTTCCCATGAAGATTAGAGGGCTTAGAACCTGAGAAATCCTGAAGCCACAAGCACACACATCAATTTGATTGTTACTTACTCTCCTCAGGTCTCAATATTTTATTTCTTACCTCTTCTAGAATTGTTTTTAACATTGGTTCTCTACTATTTAAGTATAGAAGATACTTGTAATTTGTAAGACAGCTCTTGAATAAAATAAAGCTTCAAATTTGGCAATATTACTGTCATATAGAAAGTGAATGGATGGAAAATATTGCACACCATATATTTTTATTGTGTGTGTACTTAAATGCTTAGATTTAATCTTCCAATGGAGTAAAGTTAAGCCATTCACTCTGATGTAGGTTTGATTAATGGTCTTCAGTCTTTCATTTACAGAATATTTTACTATTGATCTGACAAAGTATTTGTGCTATTTAAGTGTTTTGTGGGGAAAAACATGACAATTTAGCAGGATATGCTGCAAGCACCTCTAAAATTGGTTGCCAAATTGCCTTCCTCACAGCATAAAGGTTTGAAATAAAAGAAACTCAGAAGTCTGTGCTAAATGAAACTGAAAAGTCTCACACAAGATATGAATCACCTGGAGGCAATCTGAGATTTTTTTTTTTTTTTTTCATAACACTGTTTTCTTCTGCTTTACAGTATGTTTAAATACATTTATACTCCTCTTAATCAGTGTTCTTTTTTCAATTTTTTATTCTAATTCCTGCAGAGGTTAGGCAGTGCCATATTTTCTGCATGATTTTATGTCATTTTTTTGAGTATTTTGCATAAATGTTTGGTGATTGAAAAAATAAAAACATTATAATGTAAATGATGTCATTATATATTCACATTTACAATTCTCAGTGTCTACAAGATAACACTTTTTGGCAAATTTCTTTTATAGGCTTAAATGCATTTTAAAAGCTCTGTATTTGCATGTAGTGTAAACAACTTCGTTTTTAAAGAATTTGAATATTAATATTCAATGCTCTTTTTATAAAAGACTCTTTTATTTCTAGTTAAATGACTTAAAGTGTTATTATTCCTATGCTCAAATTTTGGCAGACATTACTTTTTTTCTTTTATAATCATAGCCATGCTAATAATACTTGTTATGTATTTAACACTTTGTAGTATACAAAAATATTTTCATATTATTTATCAACTTCTTTTATCCATACCAGATGTGAATCAACAAAGACTGTGGCATGTTAGGGTGTATATCTTTGACTGATATAGAAGACTCTCACTTACTCTCTCTTTCTTTATATACACATAAAATTTACATACATATATATGTGATATATAATATAAATAAATATATAAATATATATATACACATAGATACATTCACATAATTCATACCCTGATATTTGCATAATGACAGGGCAATTCCTTGTTTGATCTTGTTCCAATTAATTGTGTACCTTCAAGTCTTTGTCTAGACCAAACTTGGATCAAGAAAGAAATTTCTATGTATTATCCAGCTCAATTTTTCAGCCACCAGAAAACAATGATCAAGGTCTCCCTTCACCCCTTTCAAATTCAAATAGGTTATGATTCATTATTTCCTTTCCACCTTTTTTTTTTTTTAATCAGATGTTGGACAACTTAATCAGTATCTTACTTAGATGGAAGCATCTTTATCAGTGAATAAAAGTCTATTAGCAATCTTTTCAGGAGTGTTAAGTTTGTTGGTGTTTCTTTTGACTTTTGTAGGTAACTAAGTTTTCCTAATTAGATTTCAGAATATAAGCCAGATCTTTTAAACTTTATAATACTTATTTGGTATGTGTATCACTCAGAATTCTAGCTTAATTGACTTTTAAAAGATCACAAATAGACATAAGTAAAATGAAAAAAAAAAAGTCATAGCAGTAGACTTCAGAAGTAATTAATTCATATGCCAAAAAATGTCAACAGAGTCCAACTTTCCTTCTCTCTCTCTCCTCATTAGCCCCATGTTCTGTGTTTACTTTACTTTTAGATAAATTCTCCCTCTCTAACAGAAAAATGAACACAGTTCAAAATATCTTCTCATCTTCACGATCAATTACAACAAAAAAGCAAGCTTTCACTATCCACAAAAGTCAAATAAAATGTCCATGCCTGACTCCTATTAGTCTAAAATGGGGCATATGATCATTTTTGCCCAACTGCAATGGCCTGGAAGATGGGATATACTAATTGGTTTAGGCCAACCAGGGTCTACACCTGCAGACTGGAGAATGCTCTGCCTACCCCATCCCTGGCTCGAGAGACGGAACCTTTGAAGAAGTAACAAATGCTTTCTCCAATCAGATATTTTTCTTTTCCTTTTTGATGAATGTTTTGACATTGATGGATAACACAAAGCATTAATTTGCGGACACAAGCTTTCAAAGAGAATTCTATCGAAAGATGAAGCCAAAGGACATATATGACTCAGCCCACGACTATGACAAACGGTTTAGCTTCTTGCTCCCTCCTCTATAGTACTGAGTTGTCCCTGAAAAGAAGATTCTAGGTCACGAGATCAATTTCCCAACTCCCTCCTTGCACGTGGGTTTGGCCCTTTAACTAGTTCTCACCTATGGAATGTAGCACAAGTTACGTATACTACTATAGTCTTGGGGTTTTTAAGAAGAGTTTGCACTGTCTCTACTCTCTCTTCCTTAATCTGCCATCTGGATGTGGACAACTCAGGCACTAAAAGATTTAAAAGCCATAATTAGAGGCAACCTGGGTCCCTGAATCACCATATGGTGGTAAGCTACCCCAACCAGAAACATCTACTATAGATGATTACATAAGGGATCAATAAATTTCTGAAAATTGGGGGTTTAATTATTGGGTAACTGCCAGTACTCTAATTAATACAAAATCAAATGAAAATGGAATAACTTCTATACCAGCTATTTCTAAGTATTACTGTTCATTCTATTATTAACACATTACTAGGAGAATGAACAAATAGATGGGTTTTATTTCTTTTTTGAATCTTTTTTCTTTTGAAATGGAAATGAATCCAGTATTTAAAACTAAGTTCCTGAAGAATAAAAACATAAATTTCATTTTACCATGCATCCCATTATAAAGAGAAATTACTATTTAGAATAATTATCTCAGCATTCTACCCACGAGTACCTTAAAATTGTCTTGACTCACTTTAAAGGAAATTCCAGACAGATGGCAGAGGCCTAGAAGTGAACAGGATTTGGATATGTGCAGGGAATTGAGACTCAGGATGTCTTGAGCCTAGAATATGAAAGGAGGATTTCAGAAATGATGCTGGAAAGTTGGCATTGAAGGTCAAAGTAAGGCATTCAGATAGATCCCCAAGAGAGTAGAGTCACTGAAGAATCTGAAACAAAAGGAGTCATGATTTTGTTTTAGAAGGGTCACTCTGGGCTTCAAGTAAAAGATAGCTAAGTAAGTACTCTCCTCTCTGAAATCCAATGAAAACAAAAAGAATGAGAAACAGAAAATGCCATTATAAGAACTATGAAAAACCACCCAACTGCAAACCATAATCTATAAGGTTCTGCCAGCTGTAGTGACCATTGGTCAAAGGAAGCTGAAAACAAATTCATGCCACAGAGGCATTAACAACACAGGTCTCCAAAAGTCGTATGCTAGTTAGGAATCCATTGTGAAGATCAGCAGGTTCTGGGTGAGTTTTCCAGTGTATTCCATAGCTCTCTCTTGACATGGCAGAGTAGCACGGAAGATGCAGCTGAATGAAGAAACAGGTCAGCACTGCATTTTAGCAAGTATAAAGTTGTCAGGATGGAGGATAGAGAACACTTCTTCAGTTGACTATCTTATTTTGCTAAAGAGAAACAAATACCAAATGGTCTCATTATAATACATAAGGCATTATTTCTACTTAAGTAATTTCCTGCTGGCCCAGAGAGGGGCCAAGCTCATGGGGTTGACTCTTGTTGACAGGGGTTCAGAGACAACAGAACAGAATCCAATGGTCTCTGGGTCTGATTCACTCTTTTGGTCTCTCTCCTTCACTGTCTCTCATCAAATGAGTGACACATAAAAGGCATCCAAAATGCATAATAAACAGAGATGTATCAGCGTGGGACCAACCTAAAGATATTGCAAAAAGGGGATTGAGCAAAAAGACCACAAGAAACAAACAAGGTAAATTATACAATCAAGTCCAAGCATAATATGCACAATATTGCTTCACCAAATCTGCCTGTAACAAAAGAATTGTTTTGAGAGAGGCCATTCTGGAGACAAAAAGCCCAGTTGGGAGAGAGTTTAAATAATCCGGACCCATCCTAAATTAAGATGCCAACAGTAAAAATGGATACACAGCACAGATCACGGTTGTCTGCCTTTGTTTTTCAAGTCTTGGGTTCACATCTGCCATGTGCTCAAGCTCAGAAAGATAAAATAATAATAAAGAAAGCTCAAAAACCTGGGCAGAATTTAATTATTATTAGGCAGTTTAAAAATAAGAACCAAAGAGAATTTAGGGTCTTTATAAGCATGGGCAAATCTCTGATACGATTGTCTCACTTGGGACAAGAAGAATTACTAAAAAATCCCCATGGCACATCCTTCTCCAAAGGCCCTGATCACATAATGAGGACTTTTAAAGAAAAAGGCCCACTGCAGAAATACTCCACAGTTTCCTGAGGGATGGCTCTTTTGGTTTTGGATTTATTTAATGTCGCACAGAGTTTGCTCCATAATTTCCTGAATGTATTTGGAAGAGAGAGAGACAGGTCCTCTTAGTTATTATTAGCTGCTAATTAGTTCACCTCCCTTCAACTACAGAGCTTCTAAGGTGGTCCACCTACGTTCTCTTTATCAAAACAGTTTCATAATTCAGAATTTTTAATAGTTTGCAAAGGAGCAGCCTATCATTTACTTCATGACAAGCCTGTAAGGTCTGGAGCAGCATCTTGTATTGGCATTTGCTAATATTTCTCCGGCATAACAAATTAACATGCATTGTACATGAGATAAATAAGGACTATAAATAGCTTGCATCATTTCAGGTCAGATATTGTAAAATGAGTTTGTAGCAAATGTTTTTAACGTTTTTAAAAAGTACGGGGTTTTGATTTTGTAAACATGAATAGGAAATGTATTGTAAATCTGTTTTCCTATAAACCTAATGTGGCCATGTCCCTGCCCTGCTTCTAACACTTCAAGAACTGCCCAATTACTATATGATAAACATCAAAACTCCCAAAATGGTACACAAGATTATCTGTGCTCTGATTCCATCTTAGCCAGAATTACCCTTGATCAGCTCTTGCTTTGAAGTTTATCTTCTAGCAATATAAAACCCCTTATATTCCCTTATATGAGTTTATTCCTTATACTTCCAAGAAAATACGCTTTTTGTCATTTATTTGATTTATATGGACTGCTAATCCTACTTCTCATTTTTCCTTTGCCTATGTAACTTTTTCAATGTTCGTCAGCTTTATTCTTTTTTTTCCTTTTTTTATTATATTATAGTTGATTTATGATGTTGTGTTAATTTCAGTTTATATATATATATAAACTGAATCACATTGTTATACACCTGAAACTAACACAAGAATATATATGTATGTGTGTATATATATATATATATATATATATATATATATATATACATATATATTCTTTTTCAGATTCTTTTCCCTTATAGATTATTACAAAATATTGAGTATAGTTCCCCGTAGGTCGAGACAGTAGGTCCTTGTTGATTATCTATTTTATATATAGCAGTGTGTATCTGTTAATCCCAAACTCCAAATTTATCTCTTCCCATCTTTCCCCTTTGGTAACCATAAGTTTGTTTTCTATGTTTGTGGGTCTATTTCTGTTCCGTAAATAAGTTCATTTGTATCTGTTTTTTTTAGATTTCACATATAAGTGATATAATATGGTATTTGTCTTTCTATGTCTGACTTACTTCACTTAGTATGATCATCTTTAGGTCCATCCATGTTGCTGCAAATGGCATTATTTCATTCTTTTTTCATGGCTGAGTAATATTCCATTGTGTATATGTACCACATCTTCTTTATCCATTCCTCTGTCCATGGACACTTAGGTTGCTTCCATATCTTGGTTACTGTGACCAGTGCTGCACACATTTTAAGGTGCATCTGGACATCAAGCCCTTCAGTACGGCTTGCTCTGACAGAATGTCTTGTCACTCAGCCCAGACACACTGTACACACACAGCCCAGCGGAATTCAGTGCCCCCATCCCTATTTTGTTTTCCTTTTTGATCTCAATTATAATCTCTATCAGTACATTTATCACAATGTATCTTGTATTTTTGTTTTATATCACTTTTTCTCCATCCAGATTGAGGCTTTTGGGAAAATGATTATACTTGTCTCATCTTTGGGTTCCTAAGTTTTTAAAAATAGGTGATGAGGCTTAAAAGATGTTCATTGTTGAGGAGAAACAAAAAAAGCATAGGAATGAATAAGTGAGGGAGGGAGGGAATGAGTCAGTGAATGCATTTACTCTAATGGGAAAACGTGTGATTCTCTCTTTGGTTGTGAGAAAACACAGAGAGAAGCAATGGCTTTGCTAGTGTCAGCAAAGGTTGCCACACCTCTGGGATTCTTGAGTCCTCTGGACAATGTTAATTGCCAAAATTTATAATGGGCTTCTGAGTATGTTGCCAGCTCCAAGTGTCCAATATATATACCGGCAAATCCCTGAATCATCCACGTGTTTATATTTTTTAAAGTAGCTTATATTGGTAATACCGTCTCACAAAAGATATTTCTTTAGGATAAATGACCAGCTGGTGGTAATGGGATTCTGCTACCTGAAACCATCAGCACGCCCCAGGAGATCATGCGTCTCCCAAGACACCCTGTAAAACAACTGTCATCGTCTAAATGCAGCGCATTTTAAATAATTGAGTTTTAATTTCAGTAGAGTTCACTGAAAAATAGATCAATATGCCTACACAGAGCTGAGACAATAGGAATTGGTTTTAAGCACTTCATATGTAGTGTTTGCACTTGGTCTGCCGTCAGCAAAAAGAGTGTGGCCAGAGCTATTTTTTAGTGAGTGGCATGTTTGGTTATGGAGTACGTTCAAGGTTAAAAACACTATAGTTTTATTGTTTTTTTTCTTTGGCTAAAACTGATGCTTAGCTCTTCTCGGCAAGCTCTGACTAAAGATTTTAGGACACAACCTGTGTTTAGAAGGCAATCATTAAAGGGTGAGTATTTAGGGTTATCTACCCCTACTCTGCCCCTTGCCAGCCTAGGACTCTGAGAAAGTTATTTAACGACTCATTTTTCTCCTGCCCTCCCTCCTTCACTTCCTCCCTCCCTGACCTTGTTCAAAAAACATTTTTGAGCACCATCATGTACCAGCATTGGAGCACTAGAATTCCATATTCAAATAAGATATGGTTTCTGCTTCCTAATAGTTTATTAGAAAATTAGGGATATCCTAGGTACCTTGTGAGATTATTTGGTAATACAGTAAAACACTTGGTCCATACGAGGTACTCACAAATGGGTTCCTATTTTCCCTTTTCTGTCTCTCTGCCTCTTTCTCTTTCCAGTCTGGCTATTGGGCATCCTAGTATGTCTTTCAAAATATTTTAGGCCTTGGAAGAGAAAAGATACTATTCAGACTTGTCAGTGATTCTGCTAATTAACATTTTGGTAGTGAAAAAGACTGATTGGAGAGAAACTAGTATCTGATTTTAACATATTCTTTGATGCTAAACATCTAAATGTCTTAGCTCTGTAATCCTAACTATCTAATCTCTATATATTTAGTTTTCATCCAGTAGATTGGGATTTAAAGTTTTATCTCATAACATCTCCAAACTAAATGGATCTTATAGAATTTTACAGCAGAGGAAACTGAGGCCCATGGAGAACTTGTGAAGTAAAGGAAATAAGAGTGACGCAGAGCTAGTCAGGGGCAGATTATAGATTGCTTACTCCTTACCCTTTGCCTCTAGATTACGCTCTGTCATCTGGAAGTCAGTGAAGTAAACCAAAATAGGAAGGAGCAGGTGGGTAAAGGGGACTTGTTGGATAAAATCTGAAAAGACTTGAATCTGTATGAGCAATGCCAGGTGATGACAGCCCACCAGGCGACCCTGCAGTGAGCACTGACTTCAGAAGAGAGAGTCTATCTCTGTGGTGTCACACTGCCATGTGTCCCTGGGCTCATGAGTAAGTTACTAGCCAAAGAGAGGCCAGGATCAGTTAAATGATTTTACCAACAGAGCCTCAATATGTACTTTTTTTCCCCAAAGTAATGTTAAGTCCATCCAAATGTCAATTGAGTCATTTCATATATATATATATATTTTTTTTTTCAGATTCTTTTCCCTTATAGGTTATTTTAAAATATTGAGTATAGTTCCCTGTGTTATACAGTAGGTCCTTGTTGGTTATCTATTTTATATACAGTAGTGTGTATATGTTAATCCCCAACTCCTAATTTATCCCTCCCTACCCTTTCCCCTTTGGTAACCGTAAGTTTGTTTTCTATGTCTGTGGGTCTATTTCTGTTTTGTATATAAGTTCATTTGTATCTTTTTTTTTTTTAGATTCCACATATAAGCAATATCATATGATATTTCTCTTCCTCTGTCTGGCTTCCTTCACAATCCCCTTTACCATTATATCAAAAATACAAAATAAAATACAATAGAATACCTAGGAATAAACCTACCCAAGGAGGCAAAAGACCTGTATTCTGAGAACCCTAAGACACTGATGAAAGAAACTGAAGATGACACAAACAAGTGGAAAGATATACCATGTTCTTGGATTGGAAGAACCAGTACTGTCAAAATGACAATACTACCCAAGGCAATCTACAGATTCAATGCAATCTCTATCAGATTACCATTTCTTTGATATTTAGTAAAACAGGTGGCTCTTTAAAGTGCCACATAATGCTGAAAGGCAGCCTGATGGGGGAGACGGCTGATGCGTGGACTTAGTCTTTGTTGTCTGAAATCTGCTCAGGGCATTATCCCTATTTTCTGTTACTGATCCTTAAAGTAACTTTTATGGGCTTCCAAATCTGCGTCCAGTCAGACTCAGGAACACACGAAACAATTGGTAGCTATTAGGTCAACTGAGAGATACTTGAATTCCATACAGAGTGAGATAACATCTATGCAGAAGGAAAGAATTTCTGTGAATTAAATTTTCTAATCTTGAAGATGCTTAGAAGCAGAGAAGAAGCCACTAACATCAATCCTAAAGTGACTGAAGATACATGAAGTTCCAGCATCTGCTTTCTGCCCAGCGAGCTTTGCAGAGAGCAACAACATACGTACTCTTTCAAGCTGTAAAGAGGAGCAATGTTCAAGGGTTTGTTCTTGGCAAAGAATCATATTTCCTTATCATTAACATTTTTCTTCAAACAGAATAGACCAAGACACACACACACACTCTTTCTCATAAGGGGCCTATTCCTTCCTATACATGTATTTGTGTGAGCTGTTTCCTCAATTTGGAACCTTTTGACTTCTCTATCCTAATTTATCATTCTAAGCCCTTTCTCTTGAGTACTGCTCCAAGTTCTGTCTCCGTTTTTATCACTTCTGTCCTTCTGTGATTTCTTTTTCCTCTAATTTCCAACATCATTTGTAAAGTCTGCTCTACTCCTTTAAGGACTTATTTATTTACCATCTGAATTGTCATCTGCATAAAGATGATGAAGAGGAAATATAATTAAAACCATGAGATATTTGCTACATTGTGATTTAACTTCTAATTAGTCTTCCAAGCAAAAATTTTTCATCTCCAAGATGGGGAAATTATATGAATTAAATGTGACTTATGTTGAATAAGTGGGAAGGTGTTTATAGGTGTGTTCATGGGTTTATTTCACATTTCACTTTTCTTTGAGGGAAGAAAAAGTTTCTTTTGGCCATTTACAGTGTAACTAACGTTCTAAGTTAAAAAATGAATGCTCAATAAATACCTGAATAATTGATTTAATAAACTACTCCAATTCCTGTGCAAAATTATGAAGGTTGCCTTGTACAAATTTATACCGCCTCAGCTATGAATCTAAAGGCCAGAAAATGAGATGCACATCCATCATCTTAACTTGTACCATCACCTCACGGCCCTTCTTTCTTTTACAGGTAAGAGAGGTTGGAAGATGCTCATTCTCGCCCTTAGCCTCTCCCCTAATGTTAGAATGTAAGGTGAATGGATCCAGGCTGTACAATTTGCTTTGAATAACAAACTGCAATCACATGAATACATCCAGCAAGTGCTTCTGGAGGATAATGACATCAATGGTCACTCAGACCAAAAAATGATTGCGTGGAGGCTGGAAGGATTGAGTTTATGCAGTATAATGGAAAGAATTAACATGTTTATTACGACCTAGCAATAGCTGGGAGGAAACTATCCTTGAGCACTCTTATTCCATTCCATTTCTGCATGTATCTGGTACTTGTCACAACAGCCCTGGGCAAGTCACAATAAGAGCAACATACTGCATCTGAAGAGCTAAGGAGAGAGCACGATTTACAGGGGTCCTAAGAGGGGAAGTAACAGAGCAAATACTCATGTTAAGTTTAGGAAATTGGTTCCAGAAGAGAGTTAGATCCTATTTCTGTGTTCTGTGAAGTCTAGCTTTCTCTCATTATTTTTATTACCTTCTCTTTTTTTTTTACTTTCTTCCTTTCCTTTTAAAGATATTGACCATTGAAACAGGCTATGATTATTGCCTAAAAATAACAGCTAAAGTTCTGTCACTTCCAGAAAGACAGATTTTGAGTAGATCTAAAGAAGCACAGACTCAGTTTAATATCAGTTGAGATATTATTTCTATATAAAGACCAAAGGAGAGAAAAACAAGTTACCAATGATCAATTCTACTGAAATAAATTATTTGGTGTTATCTGGAAAGACAAAATACAAATGAATAAAATATATGAGCCAAAGCTCATTTTTAAAAAAAGACATCTAGATCATTCATTTGGATATGTAGCCATGATTATTGGAAAATGTTGACAGTGGTTGTGCAATCTTCATAGAACCCTAAATCTAATTTGGACAACTTTTTCCTTGCTAAATATTGAGACAATGTCCTCACTTAACATGTTTCAAGATCATGTTTTTTTTTTTTTAAAGAAATATAAAAGTTTTAAAATGAACCTAAATTTTTTGAAAAAAATTGTTTTTTCAATCTCACTAGAAATTTCTCATAGCTCCATAGAGAGCACGGTTGTGTTCTGAAGAATTTAATAAGAGTTGTGCTAGAAAGAGGAATCTGTGACTAAAAACGTTTGGAAAAACACCTTGCTCCACGTGTCTCTTGGAGATGCTTTCCGAAGAATGAGTTATCTCCAGCAATCTCCAGCAACTGAACAGACTTATTTTAGGAAAGAGGAATGGCTGTGGTCATCCCATTATGTTTGAGAGTTTTGTTACTGGGACATACAAACCTGAGAGACAGGTTCTCTTTTATAAAATGCAGATTTAAAAGATAAATTTTAGGGGTTGCTAAGATACTTAGAGAAACTATAGCTGTGCAATCCTATACTAGGCAGATAAGAGCTGGAGCCTTAGATTACTATATGTAAAATGGGCACAATAATACTTAATTCATAGAGGTATTTGGAGAAATAATTATGATAATACATGTAAAATATCCACTCAAGTGAAGTTTAAGATGATTCAAGGGTTTCACTACTGGAGATGTTTCTGGCCCTAAATTTTGAAAATAAGCTAAATTAGATATCTTATATAAAGTTACATACACATTATATATCTTTTCTTCTACAGGAAAAAAAATGTTATTTCCGATCCATTTCTTGGCAGAAACAGCAATGAGTCACTGTATACAATACAGTTCAAATAAAGGGCTCGTCTATTTAAAACCTCTTGCAAAATGGAAAACGCCAGCAAGATTAATATTTTAACTGACATCAGGGAGTCTGGTAAGTCACAATTCAGGGCTTATTTTTTAGCTGAAAACTATTGTAACCAATAACAAATGTTCCTACAAAAAAAAATCGTGAATATACAGGGTCTAAATATGCATGAGGTCATTTTGTTTCAAGAGTCATAACTCAGACTGGCATCTAAATTCTTCATGGAGATTATCTTTCATTTGTAAAAGCTTATAGGACACAGCAGAAATTGTCCAGTTCTATTCAGAACCAATGAATATTTTATATTAATTCATCTCCAAGTTGTAAAAGATTTACATCTTGAGGACATTAAAATTAACTTAGATTAATGCACAATAACAAAAACTAGTTGCTTCACTTTGAAGTGAAAATCATGAGGAAGACCTTGTTCTGAATTTGGCAACCTTCCACCAAAGGCACAACCCTGTCCAAAGCTGCTCTGCCATGATATTTTCCTCAGAACACAGGTCAACAGAATTTTATTGTATTTATTTAAATTATCAGTCTGACAACTGTTTCTTTGATGAAATAGCTAATTCCAAAATGTGCCCTGGGGCAGAAATGATGAGGTTCAAGTCAAGATGATCTCATCTTCCATAATTACAGAGGACCTGGCATGGGAGAAAATCTCTAGACATTCAGAGTTCAAATTTTGATGTGTATTCCAAAGTGTGCTTTCTTTCTTCGAAACATCAGAATCAATAATATCGTTAAAAGCCCAACGACAATAAAGTCTTACAAGCAAAATCGTTTAGGTGTTCGTGCTAATTTGGATCTGTGATTTGCTCAAAGGAAGAATTTATTTTAGGACTTCAGCTTACAGGACCAGGTTGAGAATATTTTGGAAAAATCAAGACCACTCAAACACCTTCAGTAAAAAAGCAGCATCTGAGGGCAACATTTATTTCAGTAGCAATTTTAGAGGCACATGTAGAGCCAGGAGACTTTTAACCAGTCTCCTGATAAAAGTGATACAAGTGATCATTTGTATAAGTGATACAAAGCATCACTCAGAAACCCAAAGTCAGGACTTCCCTGGTGGTGCAGTGGTTAAGAATCCGCCTGCCAATGCAGGGGACATGGGTTCGAGTCCTGGTCCGGGAAGATCCCACATGGCGCGGAGCAGCTAAGCCCGTGTGCCACAACTAGTGAGCCTGCACTCTAGAGCCACAACTACTGAACGTGCTCCACAACAAGAGAAGCCACTGCAATGAGAAGCCCGCGTACCGCAATGAAGAGTAGCTCCCGCTCGCCACAACTAGAGAAAGCCCACATGCAGCAATGAAGACCCAACGCAGCCAAAAAGAAATAATTAATTAATTAGTTTTAACAAAGAGAGAAAAGTCTATTAAAAAAAAAGTGAAATATAGGTATGACTTTCAGTAAACTGCTGACTTTGTGAAACTTTGGTTTCTTCCTCTGAAGAGTTGTGATACAAATATTTACTGGGTCAGGTTGCTGATTCAATGTGATGATTTATGTACGGGGCACAGAATAGGTTCTTCACTGATAATGCATGTACAGTCCAAAGCAATTCACTAGCAGTGAAGTATCTGACTTGACTTCAGGAATTCATTCTCTTTGTAGATCTGAATGTTAGTGTATATGTGTTTACCTCTGAGTATGTATGTGTGAGAGAGAGCCCAAGAGAGGAGAGTGTGAGAGCAAGAAACTCTTCCTGGGAGAGAGAATGATCATCTAGTCAAAACTATGGTTAAGTAAGATAGCAATGTGAGCTGCATTTCTCCTCCTGACCCATCATCAGCTCCTCCCAGGTCCAAACGTCTCATGGAGATGAGATGGTACAAACCAGTGGTAGAAAGCACAGTTTTTATACCCATTCTACTCTTGGTAGTATTCTACTCTCCTACTTTTATAGCCTACTGAATTGACCCAGGGGCCACGGCTGGAAGTTTTCTTTCAACTCCCATAAAGAATTTTGAGGCTTTTGGTTCTTTATGAGTGCAGAATAAATTCTATCCTAAATGTCAGCCCCTGTATAAAGTATAATGTTTATACTTTAAACTACTAAATATTACTGCCAAAGCACTTGGCAGGACCACCTTCAATTTTCATTAAGAACAATATAATATTGAAAGACATACCACTCCCCACATATCCACCAGAACCAGAGACCTCAGCAGAGTAGGAGGAAGACCAGCATCCCTCAACTCCTGGGGAATTCAGGGAGGTTCCACGGAGTTAGCTCACTTGTTCCTACCAGCCACCTCTCAGCATGCAGACTCTGCCTTGCTTACAGCTCCTACTCTGACTTCTGCTGTCCCCATGGGCTGCTGGCAATGCCATTGACAGAGCGGCCCATCAGTGTCTGTGCCAAGAACAAGCTGCTAGATCCCTTCAAAGCTTCCGAGCCTCGGTGGGAGACGGGGACGGTGATGAGGCCCAAGACCAAGTCATGCTGTGTTCTCTACTGGAGACGCTGAGTGTTGGGACAACTTGGGCACATTTTGTCTCTTGTTCCCAGAAGAATTTCTTTATACCTAGAGCTTTTCACCCTTCTCTCAAATATCTCCTCTAATCACCTCTTTCACCAAGGAGCTCAAAACCAATTCCGATTGACTTCTTACCTCCAAGAGGTAGATGCTGATACTTACGTAACTAGATTTCTAATAAGATAAAATGTGATACTCTGTGGGGAATTCCTGTAACAGTGCATGGCACAGACAGAGTACTGAATACATGGGAGATAAATTCCCATCATTTTTACTAGGATTATCGTTGGCTCTAAGAAACACATTTGCGGTTTTCTGTTTGCTTGTTTTTGGTTTTTAACGAGAGCTAAAACATAACATACTCAAGAATCCTGAAGGAAAATTTGGTCTGTCGCTACCTGGGAAAGTTCCTAAGGCATCTGGAGAGATTCAAAAGTGTTATGATCTTATCCTTCAAGATTTTTTTTTCTTTTAAGTCTTTTTCAGAATTACATTTCTGAAAGGGAGACAGGATGAGTTAAGAATGTGCTTTGAAGAAGTGAGAATCTTCACAGTGAATTACAGATCTCCCTTGACTTACGATGGGGTTACATCCCAAAAAATCCATCATAAATTGAAAATATTGTAACTCGAAAATACATTTAATACACCTAACCTACCTAACCATTGTAGATTAGCCTAGCCTACCTTAAAAGCGCTCAGAACACTTACATTAGCCCACAGTTGGGCAAAATCATCTAAAACCAAGCCTATTTTGTAATAAAGTTTTGAATAACTCATGTGATTTATTAAATACTGTACTGAAAGTGAAGAACATGATGGTTGTATGGCTGCAGAATGGTTCTGAATACATTGGTTGTTTACCCTCATGATACGTGGCTGACTGGGAGCTGGGGCTCCCTGCCCAGCATCACGAGAGAATACTGAGTATCATACAACATATAGCTAGCCCAGGAAAAGATCAAAATTCAAAATCTGAAGTACAGTTTCTGTCGAATGCATATTGATTTTGCACCATCATAAAGCCAAAAAATCATAAGTCAATACCAGCCTAAATCTGGGATCATCTGTGTTTAGATTTCCTGGGAGTGTGACATAAATAAGAGAATAGTTGCAGAGGAGTATTTTAGTTAATGATATCCTGTCTTTTGCATGTAGAACGAGTATAACTCACCTCCCATAAATTGGCTATTTCTGTCAGATGTCAGAAACATGTTCAGTTTCACTCAGTGTTTGATCTCTACCAGGAGTCTCATGTCAATATAAAATTTAGGGCCATTATTATCCTGAAATCTCAGCTGAGGAACTTCATAAATTTGTGTCCACCATGCAGAATAGAATTTTCTTTGTGTGTGTGTGTGTGTGTGTGTGTCTGTGTGTGTGTGTGTCTGTGTCTGTGTGTTTGCCTAGAAATGTCTTGATTTTGTCAACATCAATCAGTGACTAGAACAATGGACTTTCACACTTGGTTGCATGGGATTTTGTCCACCTGGTAATAATTATTTTCTGCTTTGTTTCTAAATGTTTTTCAGCACAGTGATTTCCAGTGGTCCCCATATACTGGAAATGTGTACAAGAGTCCTCTGGAAGGCTTGGTAGAACACAGATTGCTGGACCTCAATCCCAGAATGTCTGATTTTGTAGGTCTGGCCTGGGGCCTGAGAATGTGCATTTCTAGCACATTCCAAAGCAGTGCTGCTGCTGTTGATCCAGGATGCACTTTGAGAATGACTCTCCTAGAAGATTTCTTTCTCACTGTGGACTTCTGGAAACAGAGGATAAAATACGTTTCCTTTCCTGACAAGTAACACATTCCATACTGGATTTTGGATACGTTTCCCCTTCCTAATTCTCACTAAAATTTGGTAAAGCACATACTTTCAACTTTTTGTTCAGAATAAGGAAAAAAGGGCTGGTAAACTTTTTCTATAAATAATTGGATATTAATTATTTGGGGCTGTAATTCACATACAGTCTCTGTCTCAAAGACTTAGTCATTGTGGTGTGAAAACAAACATTGACAATAGGTAAACAAGTGGGTGTGTCTGTGTTCCAATAAAATTTGACTTACAGATACTGACATTTGAATTTCATATATAATTTATGTGTCATAAAATATTGCTCTTCCTTTGATTTTGTTCAACTCTGTTAAAAAATTCTTAATTCTCAAGACATAAAAACGCTAAGAACAGGGCCAGGTTTGGTCCACAGTCTTACTTTGTTCACCTCTAGGATAGATCCTGGTACCCAATGCATCCAAGGATCAATAAGTTGCCTTTATATTCCCAGGATACAGATGACTGTCATGAAGCCCTACGTCCTTTGTTCCCTATAGGAAGAGTTTCCAAGGACTGAATGGGTTGCATCAGAGTCACCTGAGAAGATTATTAGAGTGATAAATTCCATTTGTGCCACTACCCTCCAACTCAGATTCTGATCTATTAGGGCTGGAAGGAGCTGGGATATCTGTTTTTCAAACAAACAAAAACCTAAAGGTATGTGTGATTTTAATGCTTAGTGGGTTTGGGGAGTCGTTACCATTATAGCATTCAGCTCAGTGCTGGGTAGAGTGGGCCCTTCATAAATATTAGGCACAAGAAATATCTGTCCTGATAGAGATATTCTCAGTATCAATAAATTAATGGCAGTGTTTCATTTAAAGTCCATCACTCAATTCACAAGATCCCTTTTATGATCTCTATGTTTTTACCTTAACATTTTTAAAAATCTTGCATAATATTCTTACTTCCTCAAATCACTGCATCACCTCTGTAGACCTACCTTAGTCTGAACTTAAAGCTCCCAAGGGATTTGTGCACCCAATCATTTTGTTGGAGGCTGATGAAACATTTTATATTTCTCATCAGATTTTTTGCTGGGACTCTGCATTACAGTATCTTAGAACATAAGAAAGGAACTAAAAAATAAGGTAGATTTGGTTAATGTGTACCTAGCAGACACAGAAATGTAACAGACAGAGTTGATTGAGCAAGTTAACTGTTCACATCTGAGTGGAATTAAACTGAATCTACCCATTGACTTTTAATCTCCAATTAAAAGTAAGCAATGGAAAATAGGTTTCAAAAAAATGCCAGCCTATGCTGTGTATTCAACAAGGATTGTGAAATGTGTGGGAAATACTGACAGAAATAAGTTAACCTGACCCCATGCTTTGAGTTGTGGTGTTTGTACCAAAAAAGGCAGCTCTGCTGAGTGATTTTCTTCAAAGTACAAGAGACAGACTGAAGAAACTTGAGGCATAAAGATGCATGTCCTTGAGATAATGCACTAATTAATGACGGCAAAGTAACCTCACGTTGAAGTACTGCATTATTGGTAAACATGTTGTTATAATTGAATTACATGTTCTGTGGGGGAGGGAAAGAGTTCACTCTGGATGTCCAATTAATTGTCATTTTATAAAGCTTCCAAGAGCACCGCCAACCCCGAATCTCCTAATGAATATCAGTTGGAGATGACACATGGCACTTTTTTTCCTCAGAAGCCTCCAAATCCACCAGAAGGATGAGTTAGCAGTGGTAGTTCTAATCTTATTTGGCAGCCTTTAATCATGGAAACAGCAGTGACCTGGGTGTTAGGAGTGACTTAACAGTCATAAGCATCAGTCCTTCTTTATACCAAAGTTTTCTCACACAGAGAATGGAGCTAATCCATCTGTTCTTCCTACCTATGTGGGTTAACTGAGAACGAAATACCAACCTAAGGGTTTATTGTTATTATTAATGTTGTTGTTGTTATGGTAACTTTTCCTCTGCTGGATCCGTTTTGGAGCTTGAGTCCTGGGCACCATATTTGATGTGGGGGTTCTTTCCTGATGAAGCAGGAGTGGGGAAAAATAGAGGCTGAGAGCCAGTTTCCTGACACAGACTCCAAGGCTGGTCAAGCCAGGCAAACCACAGTTAGTCATTATTGTCCACTGGAATAATGCAGCCCCACAGCTGGGGGACAAAACCCTTCAGCAGGCATGCCAGCCAGCTTAAGGGCACAGAGTGGGAGCAGAAAGAAATCTGAACAAAAGGTGCAAAGTGTGCTGCTCATTTCCTTGCATTAATATTAAAAAGGACATCTATTGCATTGTACCCGTTACTTTAACTTTGCCCACCGTGCATGGCAGCCCCATTACGTTATAATTTCTCTCTTGTTCACGACGCATCTCATTAACTGCTTCCTCAGATGCGCAAGCAGGGAGCCTCACATAGCTTTTCTTTTGTTGCCGTTAATGATGGTTTGCTTTTATTTTATTTTTTTCATAGTGACATTTGGTCAGGTAAGACTCAAGGTTTGCCAGTAAAGGAGTGAAATGCTACCAGACCAAAACCTATTTATTCTCCTTCCCTGTTTCATGGTTTATCATCTCTCTCTCTTTATACTTTTATGTACATTGCTGTCTTTTAATGTGATTGCATTTTCCTGAATTAATCTAAGACATTCTTCCAGTGCTCAGAGGACTTTGCTGAGAGCACTTTGAAATGTTTTGAAGCAGAGGAAATATGCTAGTTTAGGGTGCTGTGAAAAAGTAACTCGAAGCCAAAGTGCTCTCAGGGGATTGCTTTGGAGATAGCTCTCTAAGACCACCATCGTCCATTTCAAGTAAGTGATAGCAAGTCACTCTCTCTATTAGGGCTTCAGGTACCTAATCTCCAAAAGTAAAGGGTTGGACTGTATAACTTCTCAATTTCCCCTTATTGAGAAAAGTCTGATATTCCAGTATTGCAGGGACATTAGTATAGGACAATCTAAATATAAGTAAATTATGGTTCCATCATTTCTGGAGTTCCCAGAATATAAATATTACTGCAATGAGCTCCAAGTAAATAATGACTATTTTTCATTTTTAAATATTTGGATTTTTTGAAGTATAGTTGATTTGCAATATTATATTATATTCATTTCAGGTGTACAACATAGTGATTGAATATTTTTATAGGTACTCCATTTAAACTTATTATAATATATTGGCTGTATGCCCTATGTTTTAGAATATAGCCTTGTAGCTTATTTATTTTATACATGAATATTCTTAACATGTTTGTGAATCATGCCATTTAGAATTGCTGAACACAATCTCAAACATGCTCTTTTCCACTTTCTGTACTCAAAAAACTTTAAGGGTACTTTCTCTATCCACTGGTGAAGCCATGCAAAGGTCCATGACTGTTGATTAAAACTATAATTTTCCTTTAACTATTCAACAAATATTTGTCAAGCTACCATTATCTGTGAGATTCTGGGGCTACAACACAAACAAAACAGACATATGTCTACTGTCATGGAAGTCATAGCCAAAAAATGGGGCAGATCTTTATAAAATAATCACAAAATAAATATAAAATTTTAAAGCGTTGTAAATTCTCAGAAGGGAACACAGATTACATTTCATGTAATGTATTATATTTCTCAGGGTTTATAATTTGCCATGGGAAGCAATGGAAAATAGTCTCATTCCCTTTTGCCTATGGGGAACTTCAGTTCCATGGAGATCCAAGGCTTGCCAATGGCATATCAGATGTGAAGCCAAGTCTTTCTCTGTCTTAAATCAGTCCCTTTCCACCTTGCCACATCACCATAACCAATTCCAGAGAAAGAGAAATTGAACTTTCACCCATATAATCATGTGGACATTTTAGAATGAATGCAGTATAACCAGGAGGCAACATCAAATGTGTCAAAGTGTCAGAAACATTAAAACAAAAATGCGCAAGCAAAAAAGTGATTCAGGCAGTCAATTTCAGATGCCCACTTTGGCTGGAATATGTACTCTCAGAGAATCTAGAGGGAGAAAAAAATTAAAAGAAAACTGCCCCTTTATAAAAGTGTAATATAATAATTAGAATTATAGGGTTGCTTTCATTCTTGCTCTCAGGAAAGAAAAAAAAAATACACTCTTCAAATCAATTCAATGTACTCTTGTTATCAGAGAGCGTTTAGCAAGCTCCAATATTTCAAGCCAGATTGTATTCTTTAAGGATGTGAGAAAGGAGATTTCTAACTGTAACTTGAATAAATACTGGTAATTTTCACCATCTTTACATATGTCTTTTTCTCCCTAAATACAATAATGACTTATGTATAATTAATGTCAGTCTTAATTCTCTAATCTTAAGAGGCTTATTCACAGAAAAATTGTATTTGTCTACAGATGATTATCTTTCCTCCTAAACTAGCCTCAAAAAGAAGCTGCTATAATTGAACTAATTATGCATAAATTCAGGTTATTTTTCATACTTTGGAAGTCATCAGTTTGCATGTGTTACAAAGAGTCCTATATTATTACAGTAATGAGATCTTAAAAAGCATTCAGGTGGATTCTCTTCAAAATTTGTGTTTAAACTTGACCAAGATATTTAATATCTCATGGTTCACCTTGAGAGCTGTGAAGACAAACTATAGGGAGATTGACAACAGGCCTTGCGTACATGTATACTAGGATGTACAGCCTCCTCAATATGATGCTGTAGGGTACCAGTCAATAGGCAGCAGAGCTCCCCCGAGACATGGCTGGGATGTAGGGGGCAGAGGCCTACTTATTGAGCCTCCCCTGTGTGCCAGTTACTATGCTTGGGTACAGGGGATACAAAAAGTTAAGATACTAACAAAAGCAACAACAACCTACTATTCATGGTCTCAAGTAATGTATAACCAGTGAGGGAGACAAGACAAAGGTATGCGGTGTTAACTGAGATCTTCATGGGCAGCGGACACCCGACTCATTCAGACCTGTGGGATGGGGCAGTCAAAGAAGCCTCCAGAAGGAGGGCACACTGTTATGGAACCAAACTTGGGTCTACTCGCCCACACGCAGTAAAGCCAATCTACTGACACAGGGCAGTGGTAAAGGAAAGTACAGCGTTTATTGCAGGGCTCCAAGCAAGGAGAAGAGGCAGCTCATGCTCAAAAGACCCAAACTCCCTGATGGCTTTCAAGGAAGGGGTTTTAAAGGCAGTGGGAGAGGGGGATTCAGGGTGCATGATCAGCTCGTGCACAATTCTCAGATTGGTTGGCATCAAGGTGAAGTTTCAAGCATCATCAACCCACTGGTTTCAAGCAGTCTAGGGTCTATGTTGCTGTGGTCAGAAGTTTTCATCTGGTGGGGTTCTGCTTCCTATAAAAACAACTTAGGAATGTGTGTCAGGCCTTTATCTGTGTCTTTCAGGGAACTGGGAGTTCAGTGATTCTATGTGGTGGATTTATAGTCTAAATTGTTACCAGTATCCCAGCCCAACAGCTATTCTTTGTTTCAGAGATCATGAGGGAAGATCAACCCATTCAGGGAGAGTGAAGTTTACATATCGACCAGTGGTTCTTAGACCGCGGTGCCTGGACCACAAGCAGCAGTACCAGGACCTGACAACCTGTTAGAACTGCAATGATCGGTCCCACTTCAGAACAGCTGCATCCGAGCGGAGCAGATTCTGAGCGGAGCCCAGCGACCTGTGCTTTCATAAATCCTCCAGGTGATTCTGATGCTCACTGAAGTGTGAGAACTGCTGATATAAAATTTGCTTGTGGGTCACGGATATTCTGAGTATTTGATGAAAACTACATACTGTCTTGCAGACAGGGTTGGGATACTTCAGGAAATAAACATTTTACATTCATTATTCAGGAGTACATGAAAAGTTGAAAGTCAGTCAATGACACTTTGTGAAACACAAAACCAGACCTAGTTCTATCAGAGTCATCGCAATACCCTTGTATTAGTCTGCCTGGGCTGCCATAATAAAATCACAGTCTGGGGGGCTTAAAGAGCGGAAATTCATTTCCTCACAGTTCCAGAGGGTAGAAGTGCAAAAGCAAAGTGCCATCAGAGTTAGTTTCAAGCCTCTCTTTATAGGCTGTAGTTGACCACCTTCCTTCTGTGTCCTCTGTGCAGGGGGTGGGAGGGTGGAGGGAGAGATATGATGTCTCTTCCTTCTTCTTATAAGGACACTGGTTCTATCAGATTAAGGTCTCATCCTTATAAACTCATTTAACCTTAATTACATCCCTAAAGGCCATATCTCCAAATACAGTCACACTTGGTGTTAGGGCTTCAACATATGAATCTGAGGTGATGAAACTCACTTTGTAATAAAGCTGGATGCAGAATTTGGGTTTGGGGACTCAATTTGAGCTGGTAAGATATAATGAAAGCTTCAGTAATTTCTGGAAAAAGATTTTTCTCTCTTTCCTTCTGTACTTTAACCTGAATTTATCAACAGGAAATACTGGCAACCATTTTGACACTATATGGGATGAAATTGTCTCAGAATGGAGGAGTATATTTTAAGGTAGTAGAGTCAAGGAATGGAAAAAGAAAAACATTTGGTGTCAGAAAAATATCTGGGTACTAGATTAAACCTTAACTGTAGCTCCCCCTGATATTTTAATCCCATGAACAAGTAATTCTCATTTTGGCTTAAGGAAGTTTAGGTTAGTTTTTCTGCCCCTTAAAAAGAATACAAAAAAAAAAAAAAAAGAATACAGAGGCAAACAGTATTGAGACAGGCTGGGACCTGGGACCTGGGACCCTTTGCTGCAGTGCTTGCACCTGGACAAACATCTCCTTGAGCAACAAAATACAAAGAAATTATAAGGGATTGAAAATAACTGCATGCATGTGTAGTTGGGGCAAATCATGGACAATAAGATACAAAAAGACCAAACCCAACTGCCACTTCTGAAGAGTCAGGAGCAAAAGCAGGGTGTTGGGAGAAAAAGCAGGGTACTGTGCATCCTCCCTGCACTCAATCCCACCAAAGGGGTGGGCAGACCACCTAAGCCACCCCTCCAGCCAGACCCCTGGACACGCCCCTACCTTCTCCCATATACGGAACCAGCTCGCCCCCTGCTTGGGGAGCAAGCAAGGGAAACTCTTACTCATTTTCTTTCCCTCCTGCTACAGCAGGAGCCCTAATACAGCCTTGCCTGAATTTCTTGTCTGGTCTCTTATCAATTTCTATTGATTAAGGAAGGCCAAGAACCCAGGTTGGTAACAGTATTGGACTAAAAAGTCATCACAAACCCTTCTCTACCCCTACACAATCTCTTCCCTTCCTTCCTCTCTGAAGACCAGCATAGTGACCCTTTCAAGTACATATGGGAAAATAGACTCCACAGTTGCAGAGCTGTAGATCTTGCTGTTCTGAAACCAACAACCAACTAACCCAAACCTCAGTGCCCCAATTTCGAGTGTCCTAAATATAAAATCTCACTAGGTATACTTAATTCAGAAGTCCACCCTAGTCTTGGGAGCTGTGGAGTCCTAAAATGTCATTTACCAGGAGGATCAATCCTCAAAGCCTGAGCCTAGGTGGGAATGAAAACCCGAAACATGTGATTAGCAGCTCAGCACTCTGCTAAATGGGAGGGGAAGTCGTACTGAAGTTCTCTTCAGCTCGAACCTTGCGTGTTGTTCTAGTTGCTTACCTGTGATAGAAGTCACAAATATGTATTTTTGTACTGGAAGTCTAAAGTGCAGAGATACAAGAAACCTATCAAAATCTTAATTTCTAAATGTTGTGTTTTCATACTTGTCAAAGAATATGACACACACTTTATTTTGCTTTTTAAAGAGAACTAAATAGTTTCTTTATTAGGTTTTTAAGTATAGGTTTTCCTTCCCTAATGATTAAAAAAAAAAAAAAGAAGAGAAAACTGAATCACAGGATCACTAAGAGAGAAAAAGAAATTTCACGACACATAAAATACTGTTATTCAATCAGTGCCCAGAAAATATTGTACATGAATAGTCGGCAGGTGCTGAGGTGGTTACGTTTAGGGACATGAGCATGTGGTGAGCACTACATCCCCTGCAGTGAGACAAAACAAGTGTGAAATGAGATATCCAAATTGGGTATCTCATTAAAGGGAAAGGAGGGAAAGTGAGGGCCTGCGGCCCACTGTCTCTGGACGTGAATTGCTTTGATATTACAAAATTATACAAGCAGGTTGTTCTGGATCTCGATCATGATATCCCAGGAGCAAAGCAGGAAATGGAAGCTTTCAGCTATATCCACATAACTTTTCCAAAAGCAACAGATGAGTAATTTCCTTTACACTAATAGTCATGAAGGCAAATAGACAGTCCCACCAGGATCCAGGGAAGCTGAGGATGTGACATCCTGTCTATGGTTAAGTGTGTGAAAACCTTGAATAAGCCTCAGCCATTGTCTTCATTCTAATATATTCCATGTTAGTCTAAAAATGGAGATCCAGCCCAATACCACTTCCACTTAACTGAGACAACTGTATTTTTAAAAATTTCAATAAATGTTTAATTTTTATAAAAATGTTGTCAACATATAATAAAAAAAAAACCTAAAAGAATCTATCCCCCTCCTAACCCTTATCCATAAGTTTAATACTGAAAGATAAACTCATTTAATATTTTTAATGCAATCTTTCGGAAAATTTCCAGACATATGCTTACATACATATATATATATATATATATGTTAATAATTTTATTTTTCTTCTTTTTTATTTTTATTTTTTATATTTTATTGAAGTATAGTTGATTTACAATGTTAATTTCTGCTGCACAGCAAAGTGATTCAGTTATACACACACATATATATATATTCTTTTTCATGTTCTTTTTCTTCTTGATTATACTTTTCAGTTAGTATTTCTTGGAAGAATATAAACTCTCATTCTTTTTAATGATTGCATTATACCTACCATCAAATTTATATATTAACTTCTCTTTTCTTGGTTAATATTTAGATTATTCCTAATTTTTTTTTTTATTTTTTTTGTTTGTTGTATTTACCATTAAGGAGCAATGCTTCAAAAAACATTCTTATTCACAATGTTTGCATCACTCAAATATATATATTCAGGACAAATTCTTAGAAATGGAATTTCAGCTATTGATAGGTAATATCCTCTGTTGAATCCATACCTACATTCACTAACAATGGATGATGCACTTGTATTCACCTCCTGTTATAGTTTGGGCTGTTATATTTACTTTGTTATTTTATCCAGGTTAGTTATATGCTTACTTATGCTTTGCTACTTGATCCATCATGGAGTTAGATAGACAGGCTACTTACTCATTATAGAGCTGTATTCCATCCACTATCTGTTCTCCATTCAGCCTCAGATGCAGCCCACTTCTGGACAGATGCCTCATTTAGACTTGTCCACTGTGTCTCTCTGAGGTGTGCAATGTGGTTAGGGCCACACCTGCATCTCTGACACTCTGTAGACTCAAGTGTCCAAAGAATAAAGCCTCACTGGGCCTTTCAAGATTAGCCTCCCCATTTTGAATATTTCAGCATATTGCTCACTATTTTTTTTAACTTTTTATTTTATATTGGAGTATAGTTGATTGAAAATGTTATGTCAGTTTCATGTGTACAGCAAAGTGATTCAGTTCTACATATACAGGTATCTATTCTTTTTCAAATTCTTTTCCCATTTAGGTTGTTACCTAATACTGAGCAGAGTTCCCTGTGCTATACAGTAGGCCCTTGTTGGTTATCCATTTTAAATATAGCAGTGCGTACATGTCAATCCCAAACTCCCAATCTATCCCTCCCTCCCACCCTTCCCCACTGGTAACCATAAGTTCGTTCTCTCAGTCTCTGAGTCTGTTTCTGCTTTTTAAAAGTAAGAGGCTATTCATAAGATCTCACTATTTACCACTGTTTACCATTTCACCAAAACTGGCCAGAACTTGGAAAGTATTCTACAAATTTCATTTTCTGAAATGTTTGTTTGCTTGTTTGTTTTTAGTATCATTTAAGATAATTTCACTCCTTTTCATCTATAGAGGAGAGAGGGGTAGTTTGGGGTTGAAGGTCATCTGGTTTCCGAAAAGAAAGTGGTTAAGGTTTCTTTCTGGACTCTGCCATATTACCCAAATGTCCTTTGCAAGTCAAATGCCTGCGTGTGAAATATGACTTGCAGGGCTATCAAAGCCCCCTAAGAGGCCTTTTAAATGAGGAAGGGGGGAAAAAAAGGAGTTCCAAGTTGTGATTACAAGGTCTCTTCTTTACATTTTCAAACATGGTTTCTCTCTTTGAATTTGACAGAAGGTGAAGGGGCTTTAGTTAGGAGTCTTAGAGCACAGCACTTGACTTACATCTATGATGTAATGCTTTGACAATTTTAAATGCATGTTTCCTATGTTATGGCCTTTTTCTCTTTTCTAGACTGAATTATTTGACGGTAGGGATTTTTCTTAAGATTTGTTTTTATTTTGCAAATGTGTACGACAACACCTGGCACTGCGCAAGTGTTAATGATTGCTGCATGAAATAATCATTGAACTTAGAAGTTTTGTCTCATTGACAAAATAAAGTTTATTTAGAGCACACATTTGTTAAAAGTGAATGCAGTCAATATAAAGTCCCTTATGTGAAACTTTATTGTATTTAATTTCCTATATACTATACCCCATAGCAGTTTCTTCGCAGCATCTTCCTATTCTCCACAATGTCCTATTATTCATGTGTCTAAAGTTTTAGTCATTGATTCTCCTCTCACTTTTAACTATGCTTACACCCTAAATGATCTCATTTGGCCCCGTGGCTTTCAATATCTTTATATATAGGCTCCCAAATTTATATATCCGTCCTAGATCACTTTCCTGAACTGCAGACTATGTATCTAGCTCCCTACTCAACATCTCCATCTGCACATTCAAATCCTATCTCAAGTCTAACGTGTTCAAAACTGATTTACATGGCCCCCCTCGCACCCACCAACACGCTTCACCTTGAACTTTCCCCATCTCGGGATTAATGGCAGCCTTCCACTTAGCCAGGCCAGAAGATGAATTCTTTCTTTACTCCTCATTTTCTCTCCTACCAAAATTTCTAATTTTTAAAGGAAATCCTATTAACTCTCTTTTCAAAATATATCCATATTCTTAGTACTTCTCACTGTCTCTATCACTATATATGAGACACTGAACTAGCCTTTTAACACATCTTTCTGTTTCTATCCTTATCTCCCTCAAGTGTATTCTCAAACCAGCATCCAGAGTGATCCTGTTTAAATAAAGGTTAGGTAATACCATTCAACCTCAAAACAGCTCATGTCACCCACAGCTGCTAGCCTCTAACCCCTAAAAAGAGAATGTGTAAGTTTTTGTAGGTAGGGAATAGAGAAGAATCATATATAAATATCCTTAATCAGATGACTGCAGATTCTTATATTCAGTGGCACATTTCAAGGTGGAGGAAAGTGGAAGTATGTGGCTACTGGACCATAGACTTATTAGAATTGGGGAACATAGGCTTTGAGATCAGATGTCCTGGGCATGCAGTCTAGCAGTTTCACATTTCAACTGAGAGATCCTGGGGCAATTACTCATCATGGGGATAACATCTCAAAAGAATTAAATGAAAATAGGTAAGGTCATCTGTGGAATTTAAAGTCCACAAAAATGGGCAGAAGACCTAAATAGACATTTCTCCAAAGAAGACATACAGATGGCCAAGAGGCACATGAAAAATGCTCAACATAACTAATTATTAGAGAAATGCAAATCAAAACTACAATGAGGTACCACCTCACACCAGTCAGAATGGCCATTATCAAAAAGTCTACAAATAAAGGGGACTTCCCTGGCAGTCCAGTGGTTAATACTACACACTTCCACTGCAGGGGGCATGGGTTCAATCCTTGGTCGGGGAACTAGTATCCCACAAGCGGCACGGCCAAAAAAAAAAAAAGTCTACAAATAACAAATGCTGGAGAGCGTGTGGGGAAAAGTGAACCCTCCTACACTGCTGGTGGGAATGTAAATTTGTGCAGCCACTATGGAGAACAGTATGGAGGTTCCTTAAAAAACTAAAAATAAAGTTACCGTATGATTCAGAAATCCCACTCCTGGGCATATATCTGGAGAAAAACATAATTTGAAAAGATAAACTCACCCCAATGTTCATAGTAGCAATATTTATAATAGCTAAGATGTGGAAGCAACCTAAATGACCATCAACAGAGGAATGGATAAAGAAGATGTGGTATACTTATACAGTGGAATATTAGCCTTAAAAAAGAATGAAATAATGCCATTTGCAGGATGGACCTAGAGATTATCGTACTAAGTAAATCAGACAGAAAAAGACAAATATCATATGATATTGCTTATATATGGAATCTAAAAAAAAATGATACAAATGAACTTACATACAGAACAGAAATAGACCCACAGACAAAACAAACTTATGGTTACCAAAGGGGAAAGGAGGGGAGGGATAAATCACGAGTTTGGGATTAACATAAACACACTACTATATATAATATACATAACCAACAAGGACCTATGGTATAGCACAGGGAACTATACTCAACATTTTGTAATAACCTCTAAGGGAAAAATGTCCGAGGAAAGATATATATATATAATTTAATCACTTTGCTGTACACCTGAAAGCAACACAACATTGTAAATCAGCTATACTTCAATAAAAAAATTTGAAAATAAAATAAATTGTACAAGTCTAGCACACAGTCCAATAAATACTTGTTTCCCATTTAGCACTTTTTAATAACTATCAAATGCTTAAAACCCTACATCTATAAAACAGAAGCAGTATTTACATGAGGAGATGATCTTAAAGCAATAAGTTAAAGAGAGAGGAAAGGCAGAGCAGACCCCCTCTTACTGAGTTTACCATGCTCTGTCTGGCACAAGCAGATTAAGTAGACTTGAGTGGGCATACACTAACCACACCACAAGGTACTGGCATCAAAAAGACAGAGAAAGAGAAATACTAAATCCTTCCAACCCAGATGGCTTTGTTTAGAGAACAGCTTAAGAAAAAACAGGGAATGTAACTAACTCTAGGGAAATTACATTTTTATCTATGATCCTTTTATTCTTCATTTTGTCTTCCTATTTTTATCCATTGCTTTAAGTTCTGCTATTTTTGAACATGATTAATTGTCAATAGGGAAATATAATTTTATTTTAGATGATTTGCAGGCTGAAACTATCTGAAATTATGACTCATCCCCAAACTTGAACCTGAATCTCACAAATGCATTTATTTATTTGTTTGTTTGTTTGTTTGTTTAGGTTTTGGGATTTTTTTTTGGTGGGATTTATATAGCAGATTTCCTCCTAGGGGCTAAAATGTACTGAGCAGATATACTCTCTACTCCTGTCTTGCCCCTTTGTGCTTCTAGATGCTATCTCTGGGCTTATATCTTAGAAGCATCAAAGTAGTTAAACAGGACAACAGAGAAGTAAAATGGGTCATAATACCATGGAGAATCTGTAATGGATTTCTCAATTTCTTCATTGCATATGCTTCTTGGAAATGTCTCAAAATTATGGAAAAACAGAAAACTTCAGTTAATCAAATCACCTAGCTAATAATTAGTGTGCTCCTCCCTCACTTGTCTGACCTTATTTTCTAAACTAACCTCATTGTTTCAGGCATAATAAGATCCACATTGTTCTCTATATATGCCACCCTCATCTCCTCTTTGACCTTTGCTCAGCATGGCCCTGTCTTTCCAAATGCTTCCATAT
The DNA here is from genome assembly GCF_028023285.1 of Balaenoptera ricei. Classification (NCBI taxonomy): domain Eukaryota; kingdom Metazoa; phylum Chordata; class Mammalia; order Artiodactyla; family Balaenopteridae; genus Balaenoptera; species Balaenoptera ricei. The sequence continues at coordinate 11,147,300 of NC_082645.1, read as the reverse complement.
GTGACTCTCTGGTCCCTCTAAAACTCTCCGACTACCAACTCCTCTCAAGTTCCATTACACTAAAAATTGGCACAGATGCTACATGGAGTGGACAAGAGGTCATCATCTCAAGAACACGAAGGAGTGTCAATGTGATCATTAGTCAGGGAACTGATCTGGTTGTTTGTAACAAATGGCAAAAAAAAATATCAGTAGCTTGAAGGACAGATGCTTATGTGTCTCTCCCTCAAGGCAGTCCTTCACATAAAGAACGTAAGGCTAGCATTCCAGAATTCTTGGAATTTGTTTCGTTGCCACTCTCAGTAGGTGACATATCTTTTGAAATATAGTGCTATTCTGGCTCTCCTCAGCACATGCTCAGCCCAGCTGGCTTTACATGGTATAACTAACTCCTTCTTCAGGAGTTTCGCATTATGTCCACTCATAGGAACACTGGTAAAAACTTGTATGCATGGCCAACCCAAGCTGCATGGAAGTTGTTATTTGGATGGTTATGTGTCTAGTTGGAATTTGGGGTTCTGAATATATAAAGAAGTAGGGGAAATAGATATTGAAATACTAAATGCCATTTGTCTGCCCATCAATACAATCTGCCACTAGGGGGAGAATGTTTTAGTCTCTCCTATGAATGATGACCGAATGTTTCGCAGTTCCGTTTCTGTTCATCACAAATTGTTTAGTTGGCAGTTGAATCTTAAACATTGGTCAAATGAGCTTTGTTAGCATGAACTGGCATCTTCACATCCCATCAAACAGGAGTGTTGACAAGTCTGAGGTCCAGGGCTGTGAGCCAGCAGATGGTAGATTTCACCATGGGAAGTGCCACTTCATAAGGTGACCTGGGACCCAGTCAGTCAGCCTCTTCTAGTCAACACACCTCTGAAGGGCCACGTGCCAGGAGAACATATTTCAACTTGTAAATAGTCTCTCTTCCAGACACATGGACACTCAGTCATAGTCAACCAAAACCCAGTTCCAAGGGCATATCTCCTACTGGGAAACAGAACCCTGGCTAGCTCAATACTCCATCCAGAGTTCCTTGGACTCTAAACACACTCAGCCATTTTGATAGCAAGTAAGTCTATTAATGAAGTTTGGAAACCTACCTATTATATATTACTTCTTCTTCAACATACCTGTGCTCCACCATAACAAGACCAACGGTCATGGAAACGTGATGAATTGACCTTCATTTCTTATATGAATCTTAAAATAAGGAATGTTATTTTAGGTATATAGTCTCGTATTTTCAAATATGTTATTAGCTTCTTTAGGAAAAACTATTCCTTGTACTATAAGCTGGACTGTTCATAGTTATAAATTAGTGCTTATGATTTGAATATTTTATTTTATATCATTTTATCCTTTATGTACATGGACATATGGCCAGTATATAATAATTTACTACCATGTAGTGAGTATTAAATATAATAACTGTGTTACCTAATTTAATTTTCAGAAAGGTCCCTTGATATGTGTATCAGCACCTCGAGTATTTAGATGAAGATGCTGAGGTTATGGCAAAGTGATATGCTCAAGTCCATTCCAAGAGTACTTGGAGGAATCTTCAAATTAAGGTCTAAGTGTAAAGCCTATGCTGTTATCACTGAACTACTCTGCCACTTTAATTTAGTAAATCAAAATAGCGTTCCCCCTATAATTCTTCTGAAGTTCATTATGTATGTATTGGCTGTAAAGATAGTGAGTTCATCAGTGTATCTAAGGTCAATACTATGAATAACTATTAATTTTCCATTATGCTTATATACTCATCATTATGGTACTAAAACGAACAAAAGTCTGTTTGTTTAACTTTTCATATTATTTGAGATATCTTTGAACAGAAGTTGCAGAAAGATATATGATGTTTGAAGTATACAAAGAATTGGTGTTTAAAGGGGGAAGAACAATAGTTTGTGGGTTTTGGGGTTTTTTTGCAAATTAAATGAATTATCAAATGGTTTTGTCTATTTATCTAGTAATAAGTACTGTGAGCATTGGGATTCCAAAATTTCAGAAAATGAGTTTAGAATTAGACAGCTGTCTTTTTGCTGTGTCCTGATGTGGTATAAGGGGCAAGGCAGCTTTCTCCAAGCTCTTTTTTTAAGGGCACTAGTTCCATTCATAAGGACTCTTCCATCATGACCTACTGAACTTCCAAAGGCACCCCCTCCAATACTCTCATTTTGGAGATTAGGTTTCAAAACATTTGAATTTTGAAACCTAATAAATAGGGACATAAATATTCAGTCTACAACAATTTGTTAAACATTTTCTATAAAACAGACAACTTTCAAGGTATTTTCTATAAATCATGGTTTTGAGGTATCACAACAGCCTCTGAAGTGAATATTATGATCCCATTTTATGAAGGTTCCAAGTAATTAATTGGCCTAAGAACACTCATTGACTAAGTAGTGAAGCCGGATTTCTACCCAGGAAAGAATATCTGGCAAAGTCCTGGCCTCACCATTTACAAGTTAAGTGAACCTGTTTAATTGCTTACTATTTAAGACTTTCTTTATGTATTTTATTGGTAAAAGAATAAAAATATGTTTCATAGCATTGTTATAAGCCAGTATGTATAAAAACACATTGCAAACTAAAAAGCAAAATTTTAAATGTTTTTGAAATACCAGAACATCAAAGAGTACACCCATACAGTGCTAAGCATTATGAGAGATTATGATGACAATGCTTGGTACCAAAAAGAAAACAGATGTGAGATTGTATAAAGAAATGTACACTGAGCAAGACTATAAAGATTTCATGATGTGCCTGCATCAGAAAGGGTGCAGAAATGAGCATTACAGCGTGATTAATTGAGAAGAAGTTTTGATATACCTGACATTGAGTGTGACATTTGAATAGTAGACTGGGACCAGGCGATCTAGACAACCAATGTGGAATCATGATGGACAAATTATATTAAAGTTTAAATTCCTGTATTAAAAGGATTACTAGGCATTAGCTATAATTTTTTTATTATTTTAATAAACATTTGTATGGCATTTTTATAAATATTTATTCATTAATCCTTATGACAAGGCTGAGAGGAAGGTATTGTAAGTATCACCATTTTAGAGGCAGGAAACTGATGCATAAAGATTCTTGTTAAGGGTAGCAAGACAGATTTTATTTAGACTACTGCTGTAAGGAAGAGACTCCATTATAAGCCGAGCTCAACTCCAACTAAGACAAAAGGTGAACCAAAAAGGGGGCATTGGGAAAATGCAAAACTACAGAAAGGAAATGAGTGGAAAAGTAATGAAAATGGTTTGGCAATGTAGATTGGAACAAAGTTTATTTTGCAGTTAGGCAGCATTGCATTTTCTTGAGCAAAGACTCAGCACAGGTGCTGGGGTCACCTTTAAGGGACACAGGATAGGGTAGGTAGAAGCCAGGGTAATGTTTGCTCAAGTACCTTATCACAGTGTCCAGGCAAGTGCTTTGTGTCATGTGGGAGTTCATGGTTCACTGAACCGCGTTCATACAGCTAGTAACCGGCAGAACCAAGATTCCAATACCAGCATCCTGACTCCTGAGTGCATACTGAATCTCCGTGTCAAACTTACCACTTGCTAATTCCAACACTTTACATTCATTTCTTTGTAGCCTTTATGGCCCAATTTATACATCTTGTGATGTTTGGAGCCTCTCTGGTGGTTTAAAACGTTTCAGAAAATCTCAGGTGTATCCACATTGTTGTTTTGGATTTTGACTATAATTCCTATGGATTCTTGACCTGAAATTATTTAAACCACTGAAAACGCTGTCTCAGTTGTTCTCATGATCTGGGTTGGAAGTGGCTCTTCCCTATTTTGTTCTGCACTTCCTCAATTGTTCTCATTGCAAAAAAAAGGAATGTGAAGTAACTGAATCGTTTGAACTTCTTTACCTTAAAACAAAACAAACTAAAAATCTACCACCACCATCAACCACGAGACAACACAGTTCCATTCTGAACATAGGCCTCAGTGTCTTTTGAAATGCCTGTGACTCAACATTTGCTTTAAACTGATCTTTTATTTGACCACTGTTCTTTCGGTTTTTACCAAATTACTAGGTTGGGCTTTACCTGATTTCTTGGAACTCAAGATTCTCAGCTCATGAATTTAGTTTAATAGGCAAAAACATTCACACACATATATGATGCCCTCTTTCCAAGGGTTTCCATGTAAAAGAGAGAGAAAGGGAGTATGAACACGGGGTGGCTGGAGGGCGTGGTCGAAGCTCAAAGTCTGCCTCGGCCTCAATAGAGCTGCTTCAGCTCAATTTCCCTCCATCAGAAATGCTCCAAGTGTTTGGTTGAGATTCACTGACACTTGAGTTTTCCTGGTAGGAAGTTTCAATAGCTCCAGCAGAAGCAGTTCTCACTTCTACTAAGCAAAAGACACCTAGAAGTGCCATGTGATACAGTAATATTTTTTTAAAGAGGGTGGAGGATAAATTTACATGGGTTCTAGGTAACTTAAAAAAAAGTGAAATATATGGTCCCTAAGAATCCATGCAGGTGATGAGACTGAAAATAAAACACCTACTCCTAAACCATTTTGAAATATTCTTAGATGAATAATTGAGCAAAATAGAAAACATAGAATAAAATGCATGCTTTGAAATAGCCTTGAGCCAGAAATATCCAGCTATGGTTGATTTTTGCCATCAGTCACTTTAGTCGCTTCAAGTTTGTATACTTTTGTCCTCCACCACATTTATCATCTACAGGCTGATGAAAGGGAAGAGTAGATTTCTGTGCAGAAATTAAACCAAAAGGAAGAAAAAAAAATATATCAAACATTTAAAACACACACACAATCAAAACACTCATGTTTCTGCGCTTCACGACACCACCTTAATTTCCATCAGCTCGTGCAGCTGTGTACTTCCCACAGCGCAAAGTCTCATGAAGGGTATATTAATTAAGTCATTATGCCCTGAGAGATAGGTATAATTATGAATCTTCTCACCATACTATTTTGAGTTTCTAAAATTCAATAAGTTAGAGACTGAGTGGCTTTTTTTTTTTTTTCAAGGTGCCACAGGGGGGAAAAGGGCAACAACAACAAAAAATCCGGAGGGGAAAACTATTTCACTCCCCGTTACCAAAGGGCTATCTGAGAGCAGTTCTTTCAAAAAGGAATATTTGTCCCTCTCAGCCCACTTTGAGAACTACTATAACAAACTTCCAGCAAGGATCACCTATACATGGTCAGGGATATACAGATGTGAGAGGAGATTGCCCTAAAAGAAAATGACCAAAAGGAAATCCAGGCTGGAGAATCTCCCATTCTTCTATCTCATCGGTGTGGAATGCATGCTTTAAGAATGGAAAAACAGGATAAAACAAGAGGATCCATCATACTCTCTAATCTCTATATGAGAAGTGCCATGAAAGTTATCCTTAGTATGGCTACAGGAAAGCTCCAAATACTGAGGACCATATTCTATAAATTAATCCAGAGTTTGTTTGCATTTAAGATCAGAAAAACCAAACAGCCAGAAAATAGACTGCCTTTTCGTTATAGCATGCAATTATCTATTTTCCATGGCTGGATATACATCTAGATTCTTCCAAAAAACTGAGGAAAAAATTTAAGATCAGAAAGGGGATAGTCTAGTTATGGGTGGAAACACAACTTTAATACATCCTATCTAAGCCAGCCAGTGGATATTGAGAAAGTAACATCCAGATGCTGCTGGAGCGAACTTGGTGTAATATCTTTGCATTCAGAAATAAGATTCTCCCAGGTATTTGTAACAAATTTAGAGGCTAGAATCATTTATTTCAAAATTTAAGGACTTCTAAAGCTTGGGTAGGATTCTTTAATTCAACTTCAATATGTTAAACCTCCACATGTATTGTCAGTGCTAGGTCTGTACACCTATGCTTATATGCAAAATATCTTTTGCTACAAACTGTCTTTTTTAGTCTTTGTTAATGCTTACCTCTCTCAATAAGAATATGTTATCTTGAAGCAGATTTAATCTCTTTTGAATTTACCCAGACTCTTTAGCCTGGCATTTGAGGTTTTCCCATCAGCTGACTTCACTCTAGCTTCCCATCATTATTTTCAAGTTGTCCCTTAGAAGAAATTTCCTTTACATTTGTCAAATGAAATATAACATAGTAGCTAAATTGGGAATTCCAGTTACAACTCCACCTTCGCACAAGTTACTTAACCTCATTTTGTCTTAGATTTCACGTCTATAAAATGGAGGTAAAGATCCTACCTCACTGAGTTGAGAAACTTAAGTGGTTTAATCCTTGGAAAATGCGTACTGCATTGTTTCACACATAGGAAGCACTCAATCAATGCTAGCTATTACCATTTTACCACAAAAACATTTTGTGCTTTTCAACTCCTACAATTTTGCTCATTCTACCTCTTGATTCTTTGCCTATAACAGGCTTCCTATCTTTCAAGGAGAAAGTAGATTCCTCTCCTTTGTGAAGACACTCTGAACTTTCTGCCCCAATCAGCTATATTTGATTTTTAGAACTAGAAAGCTTAGTAAACATTTTGTTATCCCTTTCTCATAAAAAATAGAAGTAACGCGTCTTGCATGTAATATACATGCTACAAGCCACTTTGCAATTCTCTGTAATGACTGTCACGTTCAAATATTCACACTGTATTTTTTCACATGCTACCTCTGTGGGCAATTAAATTCCCCTCATTACCTGACTTCTTATGATATATCCTACCTGTGCCATTTGCTGCCTACGATTTATAATTACTTTGTGATCTGACATGTTTTACATTCCAATTTATTCTCTCCTGGACCAGGTGCATACATTTTTCTCTGTATCACATTTGGCTGCTTTATTTCCACTTCTTTTTCAAAATGGCCATAAAGACTCAAATAGAAATCATGGCTATTTCTTTGTAGTCAATCATACACTAGGTCACAGGACACCAGTGTTATGGGATGTCTTTAAAACTTTGACTGAAGTGAATGCATTTTACCTTTACCAGCAGAGCTCGATGTAAAGCCAACTGAACTGTTCCCTGAGTCACCGATTCTCGAACACCCCAGAGATGGGGCAGTGAGAGGAATTGGCAAGTGGCATAAATAAAGAAATCCTTCAGACTGAGCATGTCTCTACCAGAGATTTATGAGGGAAGGGAAGCCAAGGTCCTGGCCCCTTTGTCTGTGAAAATGGCATGGGGAAAAAATAAAAGCTTCTTGAGGACCATGAACAGAGACTCTCTGAAGCATTGGGTATCAGAGAATTCTATGCCTTAGCCTCTCCTGTCTCATTGACCAAAGCAAGTCATCTTAGGCTTGCTAACTTTAAAGCCATAAGAATTGCAATCCTCCATGTGCCTTAAAGGGGAAGATATGTAAATACTTGGTATAGCAGCACTAAAGATAACCCTGTGCATATTTTACCATTGACCAAAATAAATAACAGAATCTGACTCAATACAGAGAATTGTTTACTGTCAAATTACCTTTTTCTCCCAACTTAATTTCTGCATTTATAATATTAACTCAACTCAAACCAAGAGCTTCCTTCACACACACACACACACACACACACACACAAAATCAAATGAAGGCCAGTGGGTCATGCCTATAGTGACTGGTTTCTTTTGCCATTCTGTCTACCTCTTCCCTCCCATATGATGTTTCCCTACTTCCACCTCAAGTGTCCTCTGGACCAAACAAACAATCACAAGTGTACAGACAAGTGAGACTTCACAGCAGACAAACTGCCATGCTTCGCCTGCCCACCTCTTGTTTCTAAGGCTATCATTTCCCTGGGACAGTAGACCAACTCATCAGCTGAATGAGACAGCAGGTCCATGAAGGAGGAGGAGGCCCAACCAGGGCTGTTTATGGAGGGAGGATTTACAAGCTTGACTTGGCTGCAGGGCTATAAGATAAAGCTGGCTTAGGTACCTGACACAGGTATTTTATCTTTATTTGTTCTGGTTACTCAGGGACCATAAGAAAAAGACTGGCAAGCAATCAAGAGATTTTTCTGACAGCTGAGGAGACATATGTGAGTACAGAGAGACAGGTCGAGGAATTCTTCACAGGATATTTAATATACTATATATCCTTGCACAGGATTCAATAGAGGCTCACTAACACTGCTTTGGCTTTTCAAGTAACCTCTGCAGGAAATCTCTCTGTTCTTCGGGGAAGCCTTTATCTCGGGTGAAATACAGCTCCTGTATAGGTGATACTCATATGGGACATATGCACAGAATCTCCATTTGGACTCATTAATCATTTTTATTGTGGACAAATTATTCAAGGCTATAAGATATAATGAAAAAATATCTTGTTAAAACGAAAACGTCCAAGAGAGAACTTAGGGAAATTTAAATAGACTGAAAACATATGTTAGATGTCTTCCAAATTAGAATTTGTAAATAAATGATTCTGGTTTAATCACATGGCAATTTACAGGGACATTTTTGGTAAAAATGATCACATCACAGGCTCTGACAAGAATTTAATACAGATTGAGCTATTTCACTTGCTGCTTGAGTAGTTTTAGAGATTTTATTTGTCATTAATCTTTTTAAACACTTGGTTTATTATTTTACACAAGAATTCTGTTTTTAGATCAATTATACTGTGAATTTTGAAATACAGCTCAGTGAAAAATCTTAGACACTGAGCTGTATTTCAAAATCTATCACCAGCCTTCAAGCCCACCGCTCTCCATGGTCTTGACACATCCCACTGTTGGAGAGCAAGTCAAACTCTTACTTTATGAAGAATGTCTCCAGTCTGTGCTACAATGTTGTGAGCTATTTTGTAGATTTGTTGGCTTTGATGACAGAAGAAAAGCCACAGTTCTGATTCTAGATACTGGGACATACAGAGGCAGATAGGAATTCTTTGACCCACAGTTAGCTTGTCAGTTACTCCATTCAAGTGAAACCATTAGTGCTGCACGTATGTGTCAAATGGTGATAGATATTTAAATGGGATGGAAGAGGTTGGTAAAAAGGAAGCAATATACAGATGCAGTGCTGTGGCGGCAGGCTAATATCCCTCCAAAAAAAGGTTTGTCCCTTCTTCTAAGTCAGATGTCTATCTTTTTCCCCATTTACCTTGCAGATAGATAGGACGAAGCAACTAGGTTTGGAACAATGAAATGTGTGTGGAAAAGATGTGAGCAACAAAGCCATCTTAGAATTTTAAAAAAGGCCTCTCCTTGAACTTTGACATTTTTTTCCCTTCCCATGGTCCGAAACATAGATGTTGCAATAGTGCACTTTCCATCACACAGATAAGAACAACAATCTAGAGGTTTTTGCGGCAATGATATGGAAGGAACTTGGGACCCTGAATAACCTTGTGTAGCAAAACTGCGCAGCTCTTTTTGATGAACTAGACTGCCATGTTAGAGAAACAAACTCCTATTTAAACTACTTTATTCTGGGGATTTATTTCTTTTTTTTTTCCTTTTTTCATTTCATTTATTTAAAAAAAAAAATTTACAGTGGATCTTTTACCTAATAAAAGTCACTTGATTCAAGGTACTTACAATCTCATTCAGCCTAATAGGGAGCACTTAACTTGGGCATCATCTAAAGCCACTTAAGGGTGTCATTCTTTTTAATATCCAAGAAGATATCCTACAAATTGCATCTTAGCACCCAGAGGTTGTTTATGAAGCAGGCTTGGCCTCTTCTGTAGATAGAGAAAAAACAGTTATGAGTCCTGGGTTTGCTCATACAAAACTTAGTCTGAGTTACCTGAACCACTCAACTTTTCTCTGGCTTGTTTCTCCTTCTGACCCTTCTGACAATCTAGACAAATGGACTGAATACCCCTTTCCTCTTTCATGACCTTAACCTGATGGACATTAATGGATTTTACAGAAAGGCTGTCAGGAACAGTAAAAACAGGACATTAGGTGAGGTTGCCTTTCAAATATAGGTTCAAGGTTCCAGATGCTGTCAGAACCAACTGACTAGTATTCTTTTCTAACCTATCACTCAAACTAACCTCCTGAAACTTAGCCTGTGCCAAATGTCCTTTCTAATATATTTGTTCAAATATATCCAAAGGTTATGATAGTAAATATACTCTTGCCATGAAGAGAAATATATATCAACCCACTGTTGGCATTATGTAATTCATGATATGTAATAAGTGAGATAAAATTGCATGCACTTTTGTTAAATTACATCAAAACTGTAACTCACTTTTGTAGCCTTTAGTGAGGAGAAAATACAGATGGTGCAAGCTACCAAATACTTAAGATATAACTTAACAACAGAGGAATAATAGGTAGAAAAATATAGTCAAATAAAATGCTTCTTTCTCTACTTTTTGTTTCTTGATTTTCTCAACCAAACACACAAGCAATGAGTACCCAAATGAGAAGCACGGGTCTCTTAAGTTTTATGCTTTTTCAGATTCACTGTTGGGAGGATCTAGCTTCTCTGTAGATTCCTTATTACTCATCTGCATTTAAATTAAGCCCTGATCCCCCTCAGTCTCCTCACTCAATATAATCTTAATAAGGGTAGTTGGATATATCAGTTTCTGCCAATTCCATGGTACATCACTCATTCGATGTCCAAATTCTTTTTTCATTCTCCACAATTTTTCCAGGGTCCATCATTATCTGTGACCATGATACACTGACCCCAAATTAATATAAAAGGAGAAACACATGAGAATAAAAAGTTATCAGTCTCTTCCTATTCAATTTATAACACATCATATGGGTTTATTTGTGTGTATATATGATATAGGTCTGTATACACACACTCACACACATATATGTATATACACACACACATACAGATGGCTTGAGTCAAATGCGTGTGCTCTTGAGGCTAAAGAACTATGACCAAGACTCAACATGAATGTGCCCATGAGAGAATCCATACAGAAATTCACTGATTAAAAAAATCACCAACACAGACACACTCCAAACACGAAGCAGTGAGGAACAAAACTAATAATTTCAGGTTGAACAGAAACAGATGGGAGACTACACTGAGGGAGAAAACAAGAGAGAATAAATATGCACTAAATAAAATATCAAGCTAATCTCCCAATTATGCTCTCTAATTAGAAATGTGACATAATGTTAAAGTACACTTGAAAACTGGACTTTGACATGTAAGAGTTGGTGGGCAAAATAGGCATGAAGGTCAGTTCTAAATTCATAGAATGAAAGCCACATTGGCCTCTAATCATTTATTTTACATAATTAACCATTTGGTCAAAAATGTATATTAATCATACCCGTTTTTTTTCAACTCTTACTAATTATGTTATTGAATAAAGAGATTCTGTTCTCATTTGTGAATCCTTAAACATACACACCAAATACATAGACTTTTTAAAATTTTATTTTTTACTTTAACTTACTGATAATTATTCATGCTTTGACTAGAGTACTGAAAAATCTGAGGAAATTAAGTGTTTAATTATAGGGAATGCATCAGAACCAATTAAATTTTTTGCATTAATATATTAATACACCAAAAATAAAAAGAGAGTTGAATAATCTATCATTCTTTGGAAATTTAGATTCCTCCTAATAACATCAATTGTTTTGCTTGGACTTGATGCCTTTCAGTAAAATTTCATGCTAACGGGAAAACAAAAGTGAGTGAAAAGGCAACATTGTAAAGTCAGAAAATATTTTTAAGCCCTCTATCTGTTTTAATGTGTCTCCACATAAAGGTAATGCTCTTTCCAGCCTTGGTGTTTGTTTAGTGCATGGCCTGTGGTGAAGAATGTGCCTCCCCTCCCCACCCTTATTTCCTAAGCCTCGTAACATGGAGAGTCCTGTGACTAATTCTGGTAATAATATATAGGTATAGAAGGAGGTTTCATAAGTCACTCTCACGGATAGCTTTTAAAATAAAACAAAAAAACCTGTGGATTCCTCTAGCCCTGACTTTTCCTACCAAAGCAGGGAAGGCTGTAGATGACAGATGGCATGACCAGGAGGGAAATGGCCTGGATCCCTCAGTCGCTGTCCAGAGGAGAACAGCCCTGGGGAGTTGCTAAGTCCCATCTGAATGTGATGCGAGCAAGAACTTAGCTCTTACAATATTAACCTACTGGAAATTCAGGGTCTGTCTGTCTGTTGCAATAGCTCCTGCTACTTACTGTGACTTCTGCAACATTGGCCCTGGAAGTAGAATGTTGTCAAAAAATTAACCTTAAAATATGTTATGATGGCTTCATGGTCAGGTGAAGAACAGTGAAAAAATTATCTTAGAGGCTTGGAAATGTGGCAAATATTTGGATAAAACTCAGGTCAACCATCAGGATAAGCCTGTGGTTTTCCCATTCAAGTCTCCCTGTAGCATCACTAAATTGAAAGAGTGAGGACTGAGTGAGTAGGTGGGGAGGAAGCAAATAATAAAGGAGATCTGAGAACTGTAGTTAAAAAGAACGTATCAGGATATTCCTAGCACAAGACAGGATTTGGACCAACAGATGAGATGTTTATTAGATAGGGGGAGAATATACAGTGCTACAGAGAATAAATAAATAGATAGATACTGATATAAATACATTTTTTGAAATCTTTTTTTAGGTACCTGAAAGCTATCAAAGTTACAGAGGATTTAGAAATAAGGATCCCAATAAAAAGGAAAATATCCAACAGTATGTCTTTGATTTTGCCCCGCTTTTCCCCTTCGAAACTTTTGCAGATTCATAAGTTCCACGGGCTCAGAAGGTGAAAGAAAGTGCCATTTAAAAGACTGAGAAAAGCTGGTAGCAAAAATATAGAGCTGCAGGGACAAAAAATTAGAATTCAGAGCAATAGGGGTAGCCAAGTCTTGAGGGGTTAGGATACCAGAGGATAGAAGCATGAAGAAGTGAGCCCAACATTTTCACAGCGTTTCTTCTTGGGAAGAAGCAGGTTGGTGGTAATTGGCATAGAAGCTGAAAAGCCAGGCAGGAAGCGGTGACCAAGAGACTAAGAAGCTGACCAGAGACTGTGGCAGTTTGAAGGCACTGGGGGCTTGTTGTGGGGATGGTGCGGGGACACAAAGTGTATTGATAATCTGAGCTCTGACAAGGAAGCTGGCCCTGGTCCTGCAGCGTGAGTATTTCTAAACAGCAGTCAAACTGGCAGCAATAAATACACTTTCAAAATGTTACTCTGAAATGATGTTATTCTTGATGAATTTTTTTCTTGAGGAGATTTGCGTTATTTTAGATTTTGGACATAAACAACACGTTAACTTTTATATGGCACCATTGAAAGTCTTCATAACTGAAAATGTCATAGCATACGACTTCACTTCCTTGATTATTTGTGTCTTCTTAGTTCTTACTAAGACCCAAGACCTGTGCCAGATAACAGAAACACAAGGTAACTAAGACACCATTTATTTTCTGTAGAAGTTTATAACCTCGTGGGGAGTTATCTCTGAAGTCAGGTGCTACACTAGAGAGTATATACTGTGATAAAAGCAATCAAGGGGAGGCTGTGAAGACAAGTAAGGGGATCAATATCTCAAGGTGTGTCTGCAAGTCACTGCTACCTTATTCTCCCTTCAATAAGGAAAACAGTAGCCTTGAACATCATGTTCCTTAAAGGACTGAATAATCAAATTATTAGCATTTATATTTTAAAATTTCTGATATACATAGATATAGATAGTACCTTGTTTTATGTACACTTTATATACAGGAAAGTTTGCTCTGCATTTTTTGATGATGGTTTGGAACATTATCTATAATTTTACTCTAAAATAGTAGAAATTTTTTAAAAATTCTAATTCCTGTTGTAAACATTAAACATGTCATTTGGTGATGGAGGACTCCAAAATAAAAGCTTCAGAATAAACACACACAAAAAATATATGTATATGTACATATACATATATCTGTATATGTAAGTATACTACAGGTATGCTTTCTTTGCATATATAGATACGCATATCTATATCTCTAGATAATTTTATCTCTATATGTACAATATATAGATAATGATATATAATTATCAATAGGTAATTCTATCTATGTATCTAGATATAACTGTAACTATATAAATTGCATAAAATATTGTCCTCACTTTACAGATTAGAAAGTTGAAATTTAAAAGCTAAGTAAGCTCTACAAGGCCATAAAGGTAATCAGTGAAGGAAGTAGGATTCAAAACCAGGTTCATGTAGCTAGCAGCACATACTCCATAATTCAATGACCTAAGATAAGTATATTAGGAAAAATTAGGGGACTAAGACTTTGGTTTCGTTTGTATCTCTCAACAATGACTAGCTCAGGATGACTACTTCATAATTCTCCAGTTGTTTAAATAATCTATGTTCCTTCCAATCTCACCAACATTTGGTGTAAAATAAAACTGCAGTAGTGGAAACACACGATGATCATTTTGGGCTGGTTCTCAGTTAGGAAATGGTAGAACACTCAGCCAGCCTTGTACTCCAATTTCATAAATGCCACAGTTGCATCTTGAGTATTTATGAGCACCACAAAATATTCTCCTCTGCTGCTTCTAGACATATCTCTTGGGCCTCTGCCCTAACGATTTTCAGCATGACCAATATCTAGGCATATGGTCCAGTACCAAATTTCTGCGGCTACTTTGGGCTCCTGGCATGGATTCTACCCCTGGAAGCTCTCATCTTCAGATGTGCTCTGTTACTTTGCTGAAGAAACTTCTCTCCATGCCTTTTGGGTAATGATCTAGCAAGTGCTCTCGGTTTTCCCACGTAGGCATGTTACTGACAGCTTGTTTATTAGTTTTAATTGTATTACACAGCCCTATCTTACAGGTACTTGGATGTTAACCATAGACATTGACTTTGAAATCACACTGAATGACTTATGGCAGGTTCTGGTTACAACTGCTGTACCACTCCCCTCTCTAAGATAGCTAGTATTTGAATCTGCATAATCTATGTATGCCTCCACATCTTCTACTTAGGGAGAATTTCTTCCTTCATATTTCTTGAAAAAAACACAGACTCCCTTTTCCCTGTGAGCTCTTCAAATGTGTTTCACTCAAGAGCTGGTCCTGGGCTTCAGTGCTGTCCCTGAGGTCACCTGTTACATTTATTTTCATTGAGTGGCTGACAGAGAGTATAGTTGGGAAAACATCACTACAGACCTCTTGGACCTATCTTTCCCATAGCAATTCACTGTGCAATGTGGCTCCTTTTATGTGGGTAAGATCATGGTGTCATGATGAGGCAGTTTTGAGACTGCAGTTGGGTCTCCTCATTGAATTGGATATTCTAATAACACCTGGAGCAGCCTGGACTCTTCTGGTGAAAACCACAAATACACCCATTCAGCCTGCTATAATCCAGTGCCCTTACAGCTTCTTTTTCATGCAATTTGATGTAACCAGGCCAAGCTCCGTAGCCTTGACACTCTGACTGCACTTATGACCTGTAGACAGAAATGTGGTCTCTGACTGTGACCGAACAAGAATGGCCAGTGCCCTGTACCCACAGGCTGCTGCAGTATTTCCATTTTATTCCCTTCCTTTGGCATGCATCAGCAGCCACAGGCTGGATGAGGTTGTGGGAAAACCCTGCAGCTGGACATCATGCTTTTCCTCTCTATTTGAGCCCATGTATGTCAGAAGGCAGCCCTAAAAAGCTGGGGCATTATGCTAAGTGAAATAATCCAGACGGAGAAAGACAAATACTGCATAGTATCACTCATAAGTGGAATCTTATAAACAATAGTCAAGCTCATAGAAATAGAGAGTAGAAAAGTGGCTCCCAGAGATTGGAGTGTGGGGGAAATAGGGAGAGGTTGGTGAAAGGGTAAAAACTTTCTTCCATCAGATGCGCAAGGTCTGAAGATCAAGTGTAAACCACATACATTGTTCTACATAGACATGGTGACTGCAGTTGGTAGCACTGAATTGTATAATGGAAATTTGCTATGAGTAGAAATTAAATGATGGAAATCCTTTCACAATGTGTATATATATATATATATCTCAAATCACTACAATGTACAATTTAAATATCTTACAATTTTATAGTCAATTATACTTGAATAAAGCTGAAATTTAAGCTTGCATATAAAAAGGTGCCAGTTCTGTATTGTTAGACATAACCAAAAGATAAAATCCAGAGCCGATCTGTAACCTAAGGGCAGTCTCTGGTTGTCATTACCCCAAGATGTTATTTAGATGAACAGTCAAATCCTTTAGACAAGAGAAAAACCAGTTAAGGGTAAACAGCAACTAGACTTTACAATGATTATTTTTACTCACTGAATCATCTGCCTCCTTACTTGATGGCATGTGTTAGCAAACTGCTTAGCCCCACCTATTGGGTGAAATTAGTTGGCAGAAGGGAAAGAAGAAATTTGTTAATGACATATAAAATTGGCAAAGAGAGAATGGATTTCTTTTTCCATTCATACTGATAATTGCTAGAAGAATATGGAAATGTAAAGAAGAGAGGATTAGGCCTCATAAAATGATTAATTGCTAATTGTTTACTTTTCCAGATATTCCATAATGGATGCTAAGAGAGAAACTGGCTAATCCCTACAAATGGGTAAGAAATATATTATATGTGTGCATGCCTCTGTTTGTAGTATATTTACTTCAGTGCTGCCTGAAGAAAATATGATTGGGAATGAATGACCTTAGAGTTGATCGCTACTCCTGAGTCAAAGGAATTCTTTAGAATATTGTGAAGGAGTTATCATTTTAAATGTGGCTAATGTGTCTTTGGAAGCACTGTGATTGCAGATGGTGGAGAGTTGCATCTCCTATTTGTAATAATAGCAGCGAGAGCAATGCTATTCATCAGAGATGTTTCATGAGACAGGAAAAGAGTGCTGACTGCAGCCAAATGGAACGAGGAGATAAAGGACACCAGCACAGCATGGGAAAGGATTCCCAGGAAAATTAATGTGTCCCCAAAGGGCTATCTGTTCCTTAATAATAAACATGATTTGAGAAAAATGAAAGTAAATGACTGTGAATACAGGCAAAAGTTAATCAAAGTAACTCTACTCAATGGCCAAAGGCATCAACGAATGAGGCAAGGAAATATGTGGAATTAAAATGTGGATATTACAAAAGAAGGAATTAAGTCCCCTGCAATGGAGGATTTTATCCTCTCTCCATCTGCAAATCTTGTCCCATCTTCAGAGACTTCCTCAAGCCCACTTCTTCCAGGAAGCCTTCCCAGGAAATTCAAACTCACTTTAACTCAGTCTCTGTTGCCCAGGTCTCTCATGTGGCAATAAATCCTCTGTCTGTGTGTCGTCAGGGAAAAAGGGAGAAGCAGTTCATATTTAATTCACAGGACCCCATGTCTCCTTTCCCATAAACGGCTACTGTATTTTTCCAGTTGCTCAGGACAGAAAAATTGAAGTCATCATGACTCTCTCTTTTTTTTTCTTTTAATAGAATTTACTTTTTAGAGTGTTTTAATTCACAGAAAAGAAAAAAAAGCGAAGATGGTACAGAGAGTACCCGTACACCCTGAACTCAGTTTTCCCTATTATGAACATTTTAGATTAGCATGGAAAATTTGTGATAATTCTGAATCAATACTGATAAGTTTTTATTACTTCAAGTCCATCCTTCATTCAGCGTTCTTCAGCTTTTAACTAATGCCCTTTTTTCTGTTACAGGGTACCACCTTACATTTCCTTCTCATGTCTCCTTGGAGTCTTATTGGCTGTGCCTGTTTCTCAGACCTGCCTTGTTTTTGATGACTTCGACACCTTTGAGGAGTCGTGGTCAGGTATTTTGTAGGATGTCCCACTATTAGAATTTGTCCAATGATTTTCTTCTCATTAGACACGGTGTGTGTGTGGATTTTGGGAAAGAAGACACAGAGGTGATGTGCTATTTTCATCACATCATAACTTTGACTCTTCTTTTTGTTTCACAGAGCACAGCTGACCCATTAACAAATCCCGTTGGCTTTTCCACTGGCGTATTTCCAGAATCTAATCAGTCACAACACTCTACAACAACCATCCTGGTCCACGTCTTCATCATGTTTCTCTCAGATGATTTTTGTAGCTTCTTAATTGATCTCGCTTCTTTCACCTCTCCCCCTACAGAGAAGCTAGAGTTTTAAAATGTAAGTTAAGCCATTTCACTCCTGAACTCAAAACCTCCAGTGAATTCCCATTTCACTCAACGGAAAGGTCCTAAATTCTTTACAATGGCCTGTGGGGCCCTACATGGTCTAGCCCTTGCCGTGTCTCAGACCCCATCTCCTCGAAGTTTATACTCACAAGCCACAGCCTTCCTTTTTCATCTACTTCTGTAAAGGTACTCCTGGTTCAGCGTTAAAAGGGTTAATAGTCATCTGTTCTTGTCATTTCCCAAGGAGGCAGTGGAATCCCAATGAGATGGTACACTCCGATACCACTGCTCCTTGTATCTACTCTATGTTTTACTGAGAAAGCTCATCTGCTGAGGTTAGAAGTAATACACAAGAGCTGCAAACTGTGAAGCTACCCAGATTCCAAACTTGGTTTGAGTCGTATACACCACAAAATAATTTGTATAATCTATGTTAACTTAGCAAGAGCCTATGAAAGAATCCACTGTAAAGGCTTTCAGGCCAACCCTATAATCTAGGATAAATAAGAATAATCATCATCATTTTTTACACTAACCATGAGCCAGACACAGTGCTAACCCCTTTAGATGCCTCATCCATTATCACATCCAGCAGTCACCTTCTCAGAGAGGCTTTCCCAGTCCCCTTGGAGCAGGAACTCCCATAGTCCTAGATCATCTAGTAATAAGCTAGGAGGGGGTAGAGCCAGAATTTTACCTGGGTCTCTTTTAACTTCAAACTTCTTCACACGGCGATCACTATCCAGTCAATACCTTCTCATCTCCTCAGTGACCATTTTTGTTCTATTTTGTTTTGTTTTTCTTTTTTCCCACCAACCCAGGTTTTCTGACCATGATGTTTCTCCTGCCCTTCATGTCTCTCTAGAACACTTGTGTTTTCGTCAGCACCATAAATGACATGTTTCAACTGTGAACTCACATGAAAACCTCCTACTTGGAAGTGACCTTCCACTCTTAAGATCTATGCTGCTTACTGTCTGCAGTCACCTTGTGGGGCTTTTTCAGAACTATGTTACTCAGTAGATCTCTTCATAGTTACTGTACCACCTTACTAGAAGAGATGACTATTGATAAAAGAGACCATGTTTTATGTACATTTGTAATTTTCTCTGTCCTCAAAATTGTTCTAAATATATTGGTTATTTAATCATATTGCTTGAATTAGAAGCTTTGTGTAATGTGGATGTTCTCCACAGTATATATATTCAGTGAAAAAAAATTATAGAATGCTGTGCATAGCATAATTATAGAATGATGTCTTACAAATGTGGTTTAAAAGAAGGTAAAGATATATTAGTATTTACTTGTGTATGTATGCATAAAATCTCTACATGGACACATATGAATACAAAAGTAGGATTACCCATTTGGGGTGGGGAAGATCTGTTCACATAGAAATAAAAGTGGGAGAAATTTTTTTCATAATTTTTTTTGAATCTTTAACTATGATAATATATTACCTATTCAGATGAATAAATAGGGAATTCCCTGGCAGTCCAGAGGTTAGGACTCGGCGCTCTCACTGCAGTGGCCTGGGTTCCATCCCTAGTTGGGGAATTAAGATCCCGCAAGCTGCATGACACAGCCAAAAAAAATGAATAAATAAAAGAAGCAGTGAATATAAATATATAGAAACGTATCTGGGATAAATGGCCTTGCTTACCCTGTAAGCTGAGTGTGCAGATGATAGAAAAACTCTGACTTTAAATCTGCACACTTTATAGTCAGATCTTTTTCAAAGCACCTAATACTTTTGTTGTTAAAATGGACATTTTTTTAAAAAGTATAAGCCCCACACTTATAAATGACCAGACTAAAAACCTGAACATGAACAACTTGAGCAACATCTAACTTCAAGGGAAATGATCATTCTTTGGACCCTTTGTAGGTTTCTAGCCTACATATGGGTGACTAGGTGATAATTTTCTGCATCTAAATTTCCATTTATTGCCCTATCTCTTTGCTTCAGCATATCAGTTGCCTCCCATTGCTGTGACGATTTACCACAAACTTAGTGACTGAAGATAGCACCCTTTTACTGTATCACCGCCATGTAGCTCAGGAGTCCACATACAGCCGGGTTTGACTTCCTCCTCCAAATATAGAGAATCTCACAGGCCAAAACCAAGGTGCAGGCAGAGCTGCATTCCTTACTAGAGACTGGGAGAGAATCCACTTCCAGATTCATGCAGGCACTTGGCAGAACTTGGCCCGCTTTTCCAAGCTGGCTGTCCCCTGGGCATTATAATCAACTTCTAGAGCTACCCACTTTCCTTGGCTTGTGGCCCCAACAACGGTGGGTGGAGTACCTCTCTCCCTCCCCTTCCTCTGCTTCTGTCTGACTGCAGCCCGAGAAGCTTCTCTGCTTTTAAGGGCCCATGTGATTTTATTGGACCCACCTAAATAATCCAGGATAATCTTCCCATCTCAGTGTCTGCAACCTTAATCACATCTGCAGTGTTCCTGTTGCTATGTTACTTAACATATTCACGGGTTCTGGGGATCAAGATGTGGGCACCTTTCAGGGATGGCATTAATCTGCCTACTGCTTTCGTAGGGTTCTCTTGTGATCACCAGGAAACTCAGTGGATCTGAGTAGTCCAAGAAAAAGGACTTTATCTGAAACACAAAAGGTACAGTACCCAGTATAGTGCTCTATGTAAAAGATGATAAAAATATGAGGCAAAAATGATTATAAATATTGATCCTTGGTTTTCTAAGCTGTTCCCTCCAGATTTGTTATTGTGTGAATCATTCTAGAGCATTAATTAAGCAATCAATATTATAATACCACCTCTGCCACTGAAGAGCTATGACTTTAATTCAATTTCCTGAGTCACTGTTATTTTCATTTCTATTTGTTTTGAAAAAAATGTAAATAGTGTGATGATTAGTTGAAAAATCAGACAAAATTTTAAAATTCATACTTGTTCTTTTAAATGTCTCACCTTGGGAAACTGCTTTACATAATGTTATTCTCTAGCCTGCCACTCAGAGCTGTATTCCATTGCAAATACAAGAGTTGAATCATTCTCTAAAATTGTAATCATGGGGGGGCATAGGAAGGAGGCCGAGGGAAGAACTAGAGAGGCAGGCGAGAGGGGCCCTCGGGGAGGAGTGGGAGAAGAGCGGAGGGTGACTGCCCTGCCCACTGGGGCCCAGGGAGCCTGCTGAGCTCCCAGGCCGATCCCCTGCCCTCCAAACCCCCCTCCAGGCCACGTGGGTCCTTGGGGGAATAGGAGGGTGACCGGGGAGATCAGGAGAGGCAGGTGGGAGGGGCACTGTGGGAGAAGCAGGCGAGGAGAGGAGGGCATTTGCCCCACCCCCTCAAGCCCAGGAAGCTTGCTAGGCTCCCAGGTGAGGTCCCCTGCCCTCTGAGACTGGAGTGGGGGGCATACCTGGGCCCCTTCTGTTCCATGAGCCTAAGCCCCACCCCCCACAGTCCCCAGGGCCATTTCCAGCCCTGTGGGTCCTGAGCATAGGCCCTGCCCACCACCCAAACCTCACCCTTGCTTAGGCCCTGCACTCCACAGCCAAGGCCTTCCCTCGCCACCCCCGTTTTTTTTCTTCCCCTTTCCCTCTTTCTCTTTTTTACTGTTGTGGTACTGATGTACCTTCCAGTTGTTGATTCATTTATATTTTTATTACTACATTCTTTCTAACATATCTGTTAGTTTCCTAGTCTAATTTTATTTTTTACTTCGTTATTTTTCTCTCTCTCTCTCTTTTTTTTTTTTTTTTTGCCACCCCAGGTAGCTTGCGGGATTTGATTTGTGAACCCGGGGTCAGGGGAAAGCTCCTGAAGTGGGATTTCTGAGTCTGAACTACTGGACTAACAGAGAACCGCAGAACACAGGGAGTATTCATCAGAGTGAGGTCTCACAGAGTTCCTCATCTCAGCACCAAGACCCAGCTCTACCCAATACCCTACAAACTCCAGGAACACAGTCCCACTCACTAAAAAAAAAAAAATGAAATGGCAAAAAATTATGTCACAGATGAAACAGCAAGTTAAAAACCTACAAGACCAAATAGATGAAGAGGAAATAGGAAATCTACCTGAAAAAGAATTCAGAGTAATGATAGCAAAGATGAACCAGAATTTCAGAAATAGAATGGAAGCACAGACTGAGAAAATACAAGAAATGTTTAACAAAGATCTAGAAGAACAAAAGAACAAACAAACAGAGATGAACAACACAATAAATGAAATTAAAAATACACTAGAAGGAATCAATAACAGAATAACAGAGGCAGAAGAATGAATAAGTGAGCTGGAAGACAAAATGGTGGAAATAACTGCCGAAGAGCAGAATAAAGAAAAGAGAATGAAAAGAATTGAAGACAATCTCAGAGACCTCTGGGACAACACTAAACGCACCAACATTCGAATTACAGGGGACCCAGAAGAAGAAGAGGAAAAGAAAGGGTCTGAGAAAATATTTGAAGAGATTATAGTGGAAAACTTTCCTAACATGGGAAAGGAAATAGTCAAGTCCAGGAAGCACAGAGAGTCCCATACAGGATAAACCCAAGGAGAAACACACCGAGACATATATTAATCAAATTAACAAAAATTAAATTCAAAGAAAAAATATTAAAAGCAGCAAGGAAAAAACAAAAAATAACATACAAAGGAATCCACATAAGGTTATCAGCTGATTTTTCAGTGGAAACTCTGCAGGCCAGAAGGGAGTGACAGGATATACTTAAAGTGATGAAAGAGAAAAACCTGCAACCAAGATTACTCTACCCAGCAAGGATCTCATTCAGATTCCATGGAGAAGTCAAAAGCTTTTCAGACAAACAAAAGCTAAGAGAATTCAGCACCACCAAACCAGCTTTATAACAAATGCTAAAGAAATTTCTCTAAGCGGGAAAGAAAAGAGAAGAAAAAGACCCGCAAGAACAAACCCAAAACAATTAAAAAATGGTAATTGGAACATACATATCGATAATAACCTTAAATGTAAATGGATTAAATGCCCCAATCAAAAGACACAGACTGGATGAATGTATACAAAAACAAGACCCATATATATGCTGTCTAAAAGAGACTCACTTCAGACCTAGGGACACATACAGACTGAAAGTGAAGGGATGGAAAAAGATATTCCATGCAAATGGAAATCAAAAGAAAGCTGGAGTACTAATACTCGTATCAGATAAAATAGACTTTAAAATAAAGACTGGTAAAAGAGATAAGGAGGGACACAACATAATGATCAAAGGATCAATCCAAGAAGAAGATATAACAATTATACTTGTTTATGCACTCAGCAGAGGAGCACCTCAATACATAAGGCATATGCTAACAACCATGAAAGGAGAAATTGACAGTAACATAATAATAGTAGGGAACTTTAACACCCCACTTACATCAATGCACAGATCATCCAAACAGAAAATAAATAAGGAAACACAAGCTTTAAATGACACAATACATCAGCTAGATCTAATTGATATTTATAGAACATTCCACCCAAAAGTGGCAGAATACGCTTTCTTCTCAAGTGCACATGGAACATTCTCCAGGATAGATCACGTCTTGGGTCCTCGAAAAATTTAAGAAAACTGAAATCGTATCAAGCATCTTTTCTGACCACAATGCTATGAGATTGGAAGTCAATTACAGGAAAAAAAAACTGTAAAAAACACAAATAAACAATGAGCTACTAAATAACCAAGAGAACACTGAAGAAATCAAAGAAATAAAAAAATACATAGAAACAAATGACAACAAAAACACAATGACCCAAAACCTATGGGACAAAGCAAAAGCAGTTCTAATAGGGAAGTTTATAGCAATTCAATATCACCTCAAGAAACAAGAAAATTCTCATATAAACAATCTAACCCTACATTTAAAACAACTAGAGAAAGAAGAACAAAGAAAACCCAAAGTCAGCAGAAGGAAAGAAATCATAAAGATCAGAGCAGAAATAAATGAAATAGAAATGAAGAAAACAATACCAAAGATCAATAAAATTAAAAGCTGGTTTTTTGAGAAGATAAACAAAATTGATAAACCCTTAGCCAGACTCATCAAGAAAAAAAGGGAGAGGATGCAAATCAATAAAATTAGAAATGAAAAAGGAGAAATCACAACTGACACTGCAGAAATACAAAGGATTATAAAGGACTACTACAAACAACTATATGCCAATAAAATGCACAACCATGAAGAATTGGACAAATTCTTGGAAAGATACAATTTTCCAAGACTGAACCAGGAAGAATTAGAAAATATAAACAGACATATCACAAGTAATGAAACTGAAACCATAATTAAAAATCTTCCAACAAACAAGAGTCCAGGAACAGATGGCTTCACAGGCAAATTCTATCAAACATTTAGAGAAGAGCTAACACCAATCCTTCCCAAACACTTCCAAAAAATTGCAGAGGGAGAAACACTCCCAAATTCATTCCACGAAGCCACCATCACCGTGATACCAAAACCAGAAAAAGATATCACAAAAAAAGAAAACTACAGGCCAATATCACCGGTGAACATAGATGCAAAAATCCTGAACAAAATACTATCAAACAGAATCCAACAGCACATTAAAAGGATCATACACCATGATCAATTGGGATTTATCCCAGGGATGTAAGGATTCTTCAATATCTGTAAATCAATCAATGTGATACACTTACTAACAAATTAAGGAATAAAAACCATATGATCATATCAATAGATGCAGAAAAAGCTTTTGACAAAATTCAACACCCATTTATGATAAAAACTCTCCAGAAAAGGGGCATAGAGGGAACCTATCTCAACATAATAAAGGCCATATATGACGAACCCACAGCAAGCATCATTCTCAATGGTGAAAAACTGAAGGCATTTCCACTAGGATCAGGAACAAGACAAGGATGTCCACTCTCACAACTCGTATTCAACATAGCTTTGGAAGTCCTAGCCACAGCAGTCAGAGAAGAAAAAGAAATAAAAGGAATACAAATTGGAAAAGAAGAAGTAAAACTGTCACTATTTGCCGATGACATGATACTGTACATAAAAAATCCTAAAGATGCCACCAGAAAACTACTAGAACTAATCTGTGAATTTGGTAAGGTTGCAGGATACAAAATTAATGCACAGAAACAGCTGGCATTCCTAAACACCAACAATGAAAAATCAGAAAGAGAAATTAAGGAAACACTCCCATTTACCATTGCAACTAAAAGAATAAAATACCTGGGAATAAACCTGCCTAAGGAGGTGAACAACTTGTACTCAGAAAACTATAAAACATTGATGAAAGAAATCAAATATGACATAAACAGATGGAGAGACATACCATGTTCGTGGATTGGAAGAATCAACATTGTGAAAATGACTATAGTACCCAAAGCAATCTACAGATTCAGTGCAATCCCTATCAAACTACAAATGGCATTCTTCACAGAAATAGAACAAAAAAATCATACAATTCATATGGAAACACAAAAGACATTGAATAGCCAAAGCAATCATGAGAAAGAAAAATGGAGGTGGAGGTATCAGGCTCCATGACTTCAAATTATACCACAAAACTACAGTAATCAAGATAGTATGGTACTGGCACAAAAACAGAAATATAGATCAATGGTATAGGATAGAATGCCCAGAGATAAACCCACGCACATATGGTCAACTAATTTATGACAAAGGAGGCAAGAACTTACAATGGAGAAAAGACAGCCTCTTCAATAAGTGGTGCTGGGAAAACTGGACAGCTACATGTAAAAGAATGAAATTAGAACACCACCTAACACCATACACAAAAATAAACTCCAAATGGGTTAAAGACTTAAATGTAAGACCAGACACTGTAAAACTTATAGAGGAAAACATAGGAATAACACTCTTTGACATAAACCACAGCAAAATCTTTTTTGACCCACCTCCTAGAGTAACAGAATTAAAAACAAAAATAAACAAATGGGACTTAATTAAACTTAAAAGCTTTTGCACAGCAAAGGAAACCATAAACAATACAAAAAGACAACTGTCAGGATGGGAGAAAATATTTGCAAATGAAACAACAGACAAAGGATCAGTCTCCAAGATATACAAACAGCTCATGGAGCTCAATATCAAAAAAACAAACAATCCAGTTAAAAAATGGGCGGAAGACCTAAATAGACACTTCACCAAGGAAGACATACAGATGGCCAAGAGGCATATGAAAAGATGCTCAACATCACTAATTATGAGAGAAATGCAAATCAAAACTACAATGAGGTATCACCTCACACCAGTCAGAATAGCCATTATCAAAAAAGCTAGAAACAATAAATGCTGGAAAGGTTGTGGTGAAAAGGGAACCCTCCTACACTGTTGGTGGGAATGTAAATTGATACAACCACTATGGAAGTTTCCTTAAACAACTAAAAACAGAACTACCATACGACCCAGCAATCCCCCTACTGGGCCTATACCCTGAGAAAACCATAATTCAAAATGAGACGTGCACCACAATGTTCACTGCAGCACTATTTACAATAGCCAGGACGTGGAACCAACCTAAATGTCCATCAACAGATGAATGGATAAAGAAGATGTGGCACGTATATACAACGGAATATTACTCAGCCATAAAAAGAAACGACATTGAGTTATTTGTAGTGAGGTGGATGGACCTAGAGTCTGTCATACAGAGTGAAGTAAGTCAGAAAGAGAAAAACAAATACCATATGCTAACGCATATATATGGAATCAAAAAAAAAAAAAGTGGTACTGATGAACCTAGTTTCAGGGCAGGAATAAAGAGGTAGACATAGAGAATGGACTTGAGGACATGAGGCGGGTGAGGGAAGCTGGGGTGAAGTGAGAGTAGCATCGACATATATACACTAATGAATATAAAATAGTTGACTGGTGGGAAGCAGCAGCATAGCACAGGGAGATCAGCTCGGTGCTTTGTGATGACCTAGAGGGGTGCGATAGGGAGGATGGGAGGGAGGCTCAAGAGGGAGGGGATATGGGGACATGTGTATGCATATGGCTGATTCGCTTTGTTGTGCAACAGAAACTAACACGGTATTGTGAAGCAATTTACTCCAATAAAAATCTATTTTAAAAAACTGTGATCATGTAAATCCCTTTTAAATGTTAGATTCATAATAAACAGCATGTCCAATATTCCTCAATTTGTTATCATCAGCAAATTGCTTGATGCATTGTTTTCTCCCAATTTTTGATCATTAATTAAGAGGTTTTTGGTGACTGAACATTGCCCAGACCTACACACCTCATTAAGAACGTCCTGGCACCAGAGCCATTGGGTCATTTATCAGTTCTGATTGGCCTCAGTCTCCCAGCTCACTTACATATGAGAGCCTCCTCAAACCTCACTGCAATCAGAGCTGTGGGCCAGGCTCCAAGATGTTGTCAGAGACCGCCACAGACATTCAGAGGACCCACAGTGAAATCAGCACCCTCTGAATTAACATGAGATTCACTGAGTCAGACCTTTGCCCGTAACTAACTATAGTCCACAGAACAATAAATCTGAGGTAGGAATGGAAAAGGAGAGAGTAGATGTGTGTGAGAAATATTTAAGTAATAGTATTGGTATGACTATGGAATGGATGCAGGAAATGAAAGATGCTCAAATTATAATTTTTTCTTGCCTTCAATAAGTGGATGGATAGGGATGCCATTCCTTTGGAGAATACAGAAGAACTGTAGTTCTTGTGTGTGTGTGTGTGTGTGTGTGTGTGTCTGTGTGTATGTCTGTAGTGTCTGTGTGTGTGTGTATGTTTGTAGTGTCTGTGTGTGTGTCTATGTGTATGTCTGTGTGTATCTGTGTGTGTGTGTGTGTGTGTGTGTGTGTGGTGGCTGTGAACGTACTGAGGAGTTGTAAGAAGTCTATTTTTATAAAATATTTTCGGTATGTCTCAGTAATATCTAAATAGTTATATCCAGTAGTCATTTCAGTACATGTGTCTGATATCCAGGAGTGTGGTCTGAATTTAGATAATGGAGTGGTCACAGTTCAGGTGTGCAAAATAGAGTCAGGGGACCACTGAGGATCTGGTCTCAGGCACAACCCTGGACCACTGAGAACTGGAATTTTCTGTGAACTGCACTAAACTCAAGGATACCAGCAATTTTTAAAGCACCATCTGCCCGCTGCAACCTAGTGGTCTCACATCAGTTCCCCTTGTAACTATGTAACCATTTTGTATCCCAACCACTCCTCTCTAACAAGCACCCTTACTTCTTTCCAGGTGCAATTATAATTCTTGATAAACAAGTCATGTAGCTAACTGTGGCCTTGAGGTTTTTGCCTTTATAAGCCTCCTCCATTCTGTGGTCCAGCAGAACACAAGTGCTTCTTCAAACTCTGTCTTTTGGGCTGCAGTTCTAAAAAAAAAAAGAACCCAAGGAAACACCTATTTATTTCAATCAGGTCTTTGTTTCTGAAATGTTGGTTAACAGATTTGGATTCCATCATAATATACATAGTAATTAACAATATACAGGTAGATGAACTCCTTCAGGAAGAAGTTGTATAAAGGGAAAAACAAAGAATGTATTGATAAGAACCTTAACAACTATAAACGGAGACAGCTGAGTCCAGCCAGGAGTGCAAGCCTATAAATCTATTAAACAAGGAAACAGTAGTTTCAAGGGGATGACAGCATTCATCAGCAGCAAATATTGCCAGCTAATCTGGAGCATAATGCAGTATGTTATTATTAAAGTCTTCTTTATAAGTTTCAGTCAACTTTGTATGTAGACAATGAACACAAAACAAAGACAGCTGGCTTTGAAACTAAGGTGTGCCTGTGATGGAATCACAGCTCTGTCACTTGAAGAGTGGCGTGGAGCAAGTTACGTCACTTCTCTAAGCCTCACTATATCCACATGTCACACCCAGAGGGTGATGCCTCCCCACAGAATGGAGAGGGTTACTGGTGATGATATATTTTAAGCAGCAAATATTGCTCCCATGCAAATTTAAATTAAGCGGGGTGTGGGGCAAGACTTGGGTCATTTTTGTTCATTGCTACATCCCCAGTTTCCATAACAGTGTTTTTGACATAGTAGGTATTCTATAAACTTTATTTAATGAATAAGTAGTAGATACTTCCTTTACCAACACTTGCATTGTATGGACCTGTACTGCACTGTTGATAGATTCTAGTGACCGGTATAAAACCCGTTGAAATGTTTGAAGAGATAAATGGGATTTCTGGAATTTCATCTTTGAACTGGAGGAAAACTGATAATTTAATTATGAGGTGATTTACTAACAATTGAAAAGTGGTCCTGTGTTATAGATGTGTTTCAGTTCAAGTTATTTGGACAAAATATATTAAGGGACTCATGTATTTAAGTAAATGTGCCAGATTTTGAAGGAGATGCAAAGAAAAGTAGGAGAGATACTGCTAACCAATAAATCTGCAATTTATTTCAATAAAAATAAAATGGCTTGCTGTTCCTAAAACTTAGAAAAAGTGAAAACGGGAATTTGACAGACAGAGCAAAGACAGCAATTAACCCCTCATACACATTCCTTTCAGGATAACTTTACCCAAGTCAGCAGGACAGACTGTCACTGGGAAAGGGAAATGTAGCACCCCCAACTTACACAGCAACCTCTTGTATAGCTTTTTCCTTTTAAAACAATGTCTTTCTCTCACATCTTTTCACTTAATGTCAATAAACATCATGAAAAGTGAAATATTCTATACTTTGATTCCATTAACTGGTGTTATAAATCATACATTATCCTAGAGAGAGGAATATGAAAAATCATATAAAATTTCCTCATTTTAATACATGAAGAATGAAGAAACTAGAACTTATTAACATTAAATAATTTCTCCATGTGAACTTCTTTTTGGATTTTATAATCTATATTTCTTTGTCATAAAATACATGCTTACTATAGAAATTTTTAAAAAGTAAAGAAAAACTAAAGACAGGAAAAAATCCTGTGAAATATTTTCCAAAAATTTACCTGATGAAAATAAACTTCCATTTCCAAAGTAGTAACAAGATAGAAGTTTATATCTCCCAAAGTGATATTACTGTTTTTTTATATTTACATTTTAATTTACATTTTCGGTTCTCTCCAATTGCATGAGTTTTATTTTTTTATTTATTTATTTTTATTGGGGGTATAGTTGCTTTACAATGTTGCATTACTTTCTGCTGTACAGCAAAGTGAATCAGCTATATGTATACAGATATCCCCTCCCTCTTGGACCTCCCTCCCCTGCTATCCCACCCATCTATGGAGGTTCCTTAAAAAACTAAAAACAGAACTACCATATGACCCAGCAATCCCACTACTGGGCATACACCTTTAGAAAACCATAATTCAAAAAGACACGTGCACCCCAATGTTCACTGCCGCACTATTTACAATAGCCAGGTCATGGAAGCAACCTAAATGTCCATCGACAGATGAATGGATAAAAATGTGGTACATATATACAATGGAATATTACTCAGCCATAAAAAGGAATGAAATTGGGTCATTTCCAAAGTGATATTCCTAATTGGGCTTTTCTCCAAGTGTTGATTCAAGCATCCAAATGGACTTGTCTTGTACAGTGGTTTCAAGGTAACAGAATAAAGGCAAAAGCCAAACAAATGCAAGAACATGGAAGAACATGCCTGGGAGCTTTCATGAGCCAAGCTGGTAAGCAGTGCTTCACTTTAGTTCATGTTCTACTATTGGTTAGAATTGAGAACCTGCTTATCCTACCAGCTAATCCCCAACCCCCTTAAGGACTGTCATGATAGTTTGCCTGCAAAAAAGCAGCACATAGATCTTCACTTGATCCAGGAAATAATCATTCACAGTGAATTATCTTCCTCTTCTTTTTCCAAAATACCCCAAACTGCTTGCTAACACCTTGCAACAAAGCAAGGAGTCCCAAATGTACTGGAAGGCAAATTAGAAACACTTCCTGGCTTCCAAATTCCACACTAATAGATGCTTGCCAAGCAGAAACTGTCTCATGTGTTTCCTATTTTTAATCTATATTATGGACTGAATGTTTTTGTCCCCTGCAAAATTCATAGGTTGAAGCCCTAACTCCTAATGTGATGGTATCAGGAGGTGGGACCATTGGGAGGTAATTAGGTTTAGATGAGGTCATGAGGGTGGAGCCCCCATGATGGGATTAGGACCTTTATAAGAAAAGACACCAGAGAGCTTGCTTCCTCTTCTTCTCTCCATGAACATACACCTAGGAGAGGCCATGTGAGCACACAGCAGGAAGGCAGTGGTCTACAAGCCGGGAAGTGGGCCCTCGCCAGCCACCACATCTGCCAGCACCTTGATTTCACACTTCCTAGCCTCTAGAATCGTGGGAAATAAATGTCTATTGTTTAAGTCACCTCATTTATGGTATTTTATTATAGCAACATGAGCTAACTAAGACACTCTACTACTGAAACTAAAGTGATGGCAGATGGGTTCTCATACAGCACTAACACATGAATATATGGCTTTTGCTAATTTTGTTGGTGACTTGGTTTTATTTTTGTCACAACTTAGCCATATAACTTCACACAACTGGAAGGAGATTTGAATATGTTGTCTAGCTATGTCCACAAAGTAGGAAAAGACAATTTTGTCAGGAGCTAAACAGCTCTGCCACATAAATTATAGAGGTATTGTTAGGCGATAATGTTTATTTATTATAGCAATATTTATAACAGCAAAATATTCAAATAAGCCAAATGCCAAATGCAACAATATTCCTGTCCTTACTAAGTCTTTCAGCAGTATTTGAAGCTATTGAACATTTCTTTGTCCTCGAAACAGTCCTTTCTCTTGACCTCTGTGAAAAGACACTGACCTTATTTTCCTTCTCCTCAGGACCTCGGCAGGCTCCTCTTCCCCTGCCCATTTGTCAGGCTTGGATTCTGGCCTCAGCATCCTTTTTTTATATGGTCCATTCCCCCTGAGCAATCCAATCAACTCTTTTAATTTTAATTATTGTCCAAATCCTGATGATTTTCAAATGTTTTTTCAACTCAAATACACCTCCTGAATTTTAGGCACATATCTTCAATTCTCTGGTGGACACATCTGGAAGTTCCACAGGCAATCTTTTTTTTTTTTTTTTTTAATGCAGAAATAAAGATCATCCCTTTTCCACGCCACTAACTGGACTACCTTTCTGACGTGTTTGGTCGTTTTTTTCTCTCATGATGGAGACCTGAGCACCACCTTCACTCTTCTTCTCTATCACTCTTCTTAGCTAATCAATCTCAAACCCTGTCAGTCTAATCTCACTTGTGCTTTTTGAGTTACAGGCATTTTCCCATTCCTAATGCTGCTGGTTTAATTCTGTTTAATTCACCATCATCTTTATTAAGGACTATAGACAAATCCTCTTAATTGGTCTTCCTCCTGGACGCTCCACCTCTTATTTTTAATACTAGATTCAGAATAATATCACTAGATTCAGAATAATATGGCTAAAGGGTGTGTGACCAAGATGGTGGAATAGGAAGAGCCCGAGCTTCTGAGCTATGAACAGACTAATTTGAGTAATGAAATTGAATCAGTAATAATAATAATAATAACCATAGTAATAGTAATAATAATAGTAAACGCTCCCAACAAACAAAAGTCCAGAATCAGATTGCTTCATAGGTGAATTCTACCAAACATTTAAAGAATTAACACCTATCCTTCTCAAACTATTCCAAAAAATTAAAGAGGAAGGAATGCTTCTGAACTCCTTCCATGAGGTCAGCATCACCTTAATATCAAAACCTAATAAAGACACCACAGAAAAGAAAATTATAGGCAAATATCACTAATAAACATAAAAGCAAAAATCCTTAAAAAAATATTAGCAAACCAAATTCAATAATACATTAAGAGGGTTATACACCATGATCAAATGGGATTTATTCCAGGGATGCAAGGATGGTTCAAGAACTATAGATCAATCAGCATGACACACATTAACACATTAAAAAATAACATTCATACGATCATCTCAATAAATGCAAAAAAAGCTTTTGACAAAATTCAACGTCAATTTAAGATTAAAAACTCTAAAGATAATAGACATAGAGGGACCATACCTCAACATAATGAAAGCTGTGTATGACAAAACCACAGCTAACATCATACTCATTGATGAAAAGCTGAAAGCATTTCCTCTAAGATTAGAAACAAGACAAGAACACTCACTCTTGCTATTTTTATTCAACATACTGTTGAAAGTCCTAGCCACAGCAATCAGACAAGGAAAACTAACAAAAGGAATTTAAATTGGAAAAGAAAAAGTAAAGATGACATGATATTATATATACAAATTCCTAACAGTAACACCAAAAAAGTATTAGAAGTAATAAATGGATTCCATGAAGTTGCAGAATACAAAACTAATATACAGAAATCCATTGTGCATCCATACTATAATAACAAACTATCAGAAAGAGAAATTAAGAAAATAATCCCAGTTATAACTGCAGCAAAAAGAATAAAATACCTAGGAATAAATGTAACCGAGGAGGTAAAAGATTTGTACTCTGAAAAGTATAAAACACTGATGACAGAAATTGAGGACAACACAAACAAATAGAAAAATATACCATGTTCATGGATTGAAAGAATTAATATTACTAAAATGACCATATTACCCAAGGCAATCTTAAGATTCAATGACATTCCTATCAAAATACCAATGACTTTTTTCACAGAATTAGAATAAATAATTCTAAAAATTGTACAGAAACATAAATTACCCTAAACAGCCAAAGCAATCTTGAGAAAGAAGAACAAAGCTGCAGGTACCATGCTCTCTGATTTTAAACTATACTACAAAGCTACAGTGATCAAAACAATATGGTACTGGCACAAAAACAGACACATAGATCAATGGAATAGAATAGAGAGCCCAGAAATAAACTCATGTTTCTATGGCCAATTATCCTCTGAAAAAGGACGCAAGAACATACAATGGGAAAAAAATAGTCCCTTTGATAAATGGTGTTGGGAAAACAGGACTGCTACATGCAAATGAATCCAACTGGACTACTTTCTCAGCTCATATACAAAAATAAACTCAGTGTAAATTAAAGACTTAAATGTAAGACCTAAAACCATAAAATCCTAGAAGAAAATATAGGCAGTGCACTCTTTGACATAGGTTCTTAGAAATATTTTTTGGACCTGTCTCCTCAACCAAGGGAAACAAAAACAAAAATAAACAAATGGGTCTACATCAAACTAAAAAGCTTTGAACAATGAAGGTAACTATCAACAAAACAAAAAGGCAGCCTACTGAATGGGGGAAGATATTTGCAAATAATATATATGGTAAAGTGTTAATATCTAAAATATAAAAAGAACTCATGCAAATCAATGTCAAAACAACAAAGTAACCAATTTAGAAATGGGCAGAGGACATGAATAGACATTTTTCTGAAGAAGACATACAGATGGCCAACAGACACATGAAAAGATGTTCAACATCACCAATTAACATGGAAATGCAAATCAAACCACAATGAGATACCACCTCACACCTGTCATAATGACTGTCATCAAAAAGACAACAAATAACAAGTGCTGTTGAGAATGTGGAGAAAAGGGAACCCTTCTGCACTGTTGGTGGGATTGTAAATTGGTATAGTCACAATGGAAAAACAGTACTGAGATGTCTCAAAAAATTAAAAATAGAACTGCCATAGAATTCAGCAACTTAACTTCTGTGTATTTACCTAAATAAACAAAAACTCTAATTTGAAAAGATATAGTCACCCCAATGTTTATTGCAGCATTAATTACAGTAGCCAAGATATGGAAGCAACATAAATTTGCATTATTAGATGAATGAATAAATCAAATGTTGCATGCACAAACACACACACACACACACACACACACACACTAGACTATTACTTAGCCATAAAAATAAAATTTTGCCCTTTGTGACAACACTGGTGAATCTAGAAGGTATTATACCATGTGAAATAAGTCAGCAGACGAATACCATATGATCTCACTTATAAAAGGAATGTAAACAAACAAACAAAAAAATAAAACGAAAACGGATCCATGGATACAGAGAACAAAAGGGTGGTTGCCAGAGGGGTAGGAGGTTGGGGAGGGGGCAAAATAGGTGAAGGGGATTAAGAGGTACAAACCTTCCATTATAAAATAAATAGAGCATAAAGAATATGGTCAACAACATCATAATAACTGTGTACGGGACAAATGGTTTCTAAACTTATCGTGGTGATCATTTCTTAAAGTATGCAAATGCCCAATCACTATGTAGTATACCTGAAACTAACATCATATTGTACATCAACTATATTTCAATGACAGTAAAAAAGAAACAATATCACTAAAATATAAACTGAGATATATTATTTTTGGTGTAGGTACCAAGTAAATCAGTGTTTTTGCACTGTCAATATTGTTATCCTCACAGCAAAATTGTGCCAAAAGAGTCATTTCTCTTATGACATAGACTTATTACCAAATGCCCTCTTTAGCTATTTGAAGCCATAGTACATTCCAGAATCTAGGAAAAAGAAGGAAATTGAGGAAGAGAAGAGAACATTTAATCCCAACCATATGACACACAGTGATTTAGTTAGTAGGTATAAAAACTTTCTGGGCATTTGAACACTCACCTAAGATAATTTAATTGAAATGAGTTCACAGAGTGTTTGTTCGCAAATTTATAGTTCTTGGGATTAGGGTCATTCTCCCTAAGTGTTTTGAGTGTATTATTCATTTTAATTGATTCTAGTTTGACTTCTAGACTGGGTTTTTTAAAGTTATTAATAGAAACAGTTACCTTATCCAAAGGGAACTATTGCATTTGTGGCCTAGCTGTAAAGCTTTATGATAGGGCCTCCTAAAGCAGTATGAATTATTTACACAATAATATTTGTGGAGGCTTGAATCAAAGAGGGGCAGAGAAATAGAGGAGGCAAAGCAAAGTAGCAATGGGGCAACTCTGAAGTGGAGAAAATGAAGGTCTATAATTGTGGTTTTAGGATATTAGAAGAAAACGTTGTCGTCTACTATTTCATCCTTTTCCCATATTCAATATTTGAAGCTTCTATTATCAGCTATATCAAGTTGCAAGCAAATTGCTTGGAAGAAAAAGTGAAAATTAAGTGCAAGTCTCATTTTTTTAGATGAGAAGAGTTAAGCTCAGAGGATGGATAGGATGTGTTCAAAATGCTGTAGTGAGAATAAATATAGACCTTTGCATCTGTGTAAGTTATCCGAGCATTGCATTATTATCCTTATTTAGTACGTATTAGTTTTCTATTGTGTGTGATAAATTACCTCAAACTTGGTGGCTTAAAATCACATACATCTATTATCTCCCAGTTTCTGTGGGTCAGGAGTCTGGGTTCAGCTTAGCTGAGGCCTCTACTCAGGGTCTTACAAAGTTTGTGATCAAGGTGGTAGGTAGCCTGGGCTATAGTACCATCTGAAGCTTAGAATTTTCTTCCAAGATCCCATGGTTATGGGCAGACTAATTTCTTTGTAACTGTAGAAATCCCTCTGACTAATTTCCAGGACAGATGGAAATCCTCTTAGGCTTTTAGACCCTTATGTTTAGGATTTATATGATTAGGCCAAGCCTACCCAGCATATCCTTCTCCTGATTACTTCAAAGTTGATTGATTGGAGAACTTAAATGCTTTTGTGACATCCTTTCTCCTTTGTGATATAATAACCAAGAGATTGATATCCATCATATTCACAAAGTTTTAGATTTCCTTGGGATAGTTTACTAGCATAAATGGACAAAGAGACAATTAAGATTAGATGTCTTGAATCAGACATCCTGACTTCAGATAGTCTCTGGAACTTACTGACCAAATACGCATGCAACTTACTTAGTGCTTCCCTAGGCTTTTAAGACTTTGTTTTCTCCTTCACAAAGTTAGGATTAAAATACATTCACAAACTAGGTACTTTTTTGAATTGTGTGTCCAGAATAGAAACCAGACACTATTTCTTACTATTTGATCAAGTTCACCACCTCTTGGCTGATTTATTTAAAGTCAATGCTGCTTTGTTTCACTGGGTAATGTATAATATGGCTGTTAATCTTTTTCCTTGGACCCAGAAACTTGAATTTCTTTTGACCTAAAACTTCAAAAATTTAAAACTTTACTTATTTTCATTTGTTTATTTTACATGAAGATTATAAAACCAACATGAATTTCAGAGATTGGCATATGCAAGGGAATGAATGTTAACAAAAGGTGCTATGCTCCTTGGCCAAATTTTCTTGCCTCTAAAATATATTTTGAAAAAAAAGTAACAAAATGGCAACTGTTAAAGACTGATCTCAGACCAAAAATGAGCCTGTTTTGCATTTCTGGGTTTAAATTAAAAGTCTATTAACATTTGTGGGAGCCGGGCGGGAATCAAGCCTTACAAAACAGCCCTTGATTGGCAATTAGCAATTAGAAAATTTCAGAATGTTCAGAAGGTAATTTTGGATAAGTATCTAAACCCATGGCTGCATGTCTGATCCTTTGCCAAATTTTTCACGTATCAGATTTGCAAAGCTGAGAATAAAATTTCTCAGGTACAGGTTGCCTCTGGGGATATTTTCAATGTTTGCTCCATTTAAGGCAAAACGGATTTCATAGTTTTTTTTTTTCCCCCCAAGCTGTGGTCCTTTTTGAAGCAAGAGCATGGAGGTACGTGAAAGGCAAATAAATAATAATGAATTATTTGGTACATACTTTGTACCTGATGTCTTTCTCAAGCCCCCAAATAAAGGATTGTTACCTTAATTTTCCAGATGTTTAGAGATGCTACATAATTTACCCAAAGTCATAAGTGTTTATTCAGCATAAGAATCCGGTTATATCTGACCACATGGTTCAAAAAAGAAAAGCCTGTACAAGGATGTGGAGATTATTCTTTCTTATGGAGACTCTGTCAGGAGGGAAAAGCAACCAGTCAATTTGCAAAATGGGACGATATGGTGAAACAGAACTTGCTTCAGTTGTGCTGCTATGTAGGTAGTCTCTGTGAGTCATTCATTTATTTCTTCATTCACTTAACAACATTTCTTAAGAACCTACTTTGTACCAGGAACTGTACTAAGCCTTTAAGATACATCCATGAATAAACTAAACAAAATCTTTGGCCCTTTAGAGCTTAGTTTTACATGGCTGAACAGACTCTACACAATACTTATACAAATAAGTAAATTATATTGTATGTCAACAGATGATGGGAAAATTGAACAGGGTATAGGGATCCGGAGGGTGATATGAAACAGAATAGTCAGAATAGGGGACATTGGGAGGAAAACCACTGGTCAAAAACTGAATAAGATCAATTAGATATGAGGGTGTTGAGAGGGAAAGAACTAGAGAAGGATGGGCCAAAAGTTAATTTGGGAGTGAGTCTAACCTCTTTTTTCTTTCTACTACAAAAATCCACCACAAGTCTATCCTTTTTTCATTTCTGCTAGAGACCACGTCCATCCTCTTTCTCCTTTGTCTCTTCCTTCTGTTGTCCCTTCTCTGACCATTTCTAATTCTCCATTCACTTATTCACTTTCTCCTTATTTTGCTTCATTCTCCTTATGTTATGACTCATCTTCAAGAATTTTTTCATAATGTATGATTTCCTGTTTTATATTACTCTTATGATCCTTTACCTCTTCTACCCAAAAGCTTCCTTAGGTGATACTGCACAGAGGACACATGAGCAACTTTTCTCCCTTCTCTCAAACTTTTATCTATGCCTTATATTTGCTTAATGATTTATTAGGTCTTTGTATTATATATTCTGCAATTGAGTCCTAAGGTTCATTTTTCACCCTTGCTTGGTATCCTCTATGGACCTATATACAGCCTAGCTGTCTTGCCATGTCAATTCCAATTGGTTTTATCCAGCTCATAGGACCAAAAGGGATTGATCATCCTTTCTTCCTCCCTATCTGATGCGGTTTTGCAGTGGTTTATCAAGATCACAGCTCCTGTTGGGTAGCCCTCTCTTCCCACTGTAGCTCTTATTGGAAACCATGCACTCTCTTGTCCCTTCAGGCAAGGGTAGCAGTGACTTACTTTATGCAGTCCAGTCACCTTTTCTTATGGGTTTTCTTACTTCTATGCACATATTTGTAAACAGTCCCTTCATTGAACCCTTCTTGAATGTCTTCTTGAAAATCATCTATTTGTCTATCTACTCTGATAGACAAAACATACCATTGTATTTATTTGCATTTCTTTGCTTGTGAGGATAAATGCCTTTTCACATTATGTCTCTTTAAAACTTTTCACTTTTGTGATAAGTCCTTTAATAGTCTCTGCTCATTTTTACTAGTTATTGTCTTTTCTTATTGATTTATAAAATCCTCTAATTAGAGATATTAATCATTTTGTTTCATATGTGAATCAGTTATCTATTACTTTTGCTAGTTTACTTTCCGGTCTTTAATTTGTTGTCTATGTTTATTATTTTAAAACTATTACCTTTATAAGTACTTATACCTATCAGTCTTTTATTTTTTCCTCTTTTGTGCTTTTACTTGACTGTCAATCTGAAAAGAAACTTTTCTAATACCATAAACTTGTGTGTCTTTATTTCCACTCTAAATTTTGCCTAGTAGATTTGGAATGTTATTTAATATTTTTAAATATATAGTCCTTCTACAATTTATTCTGGTGAAAATTATAAAGTAACTATAGAACTTCTTTTTTTCAGAATATTGACCTAAATATTTCTAAAGAACATACTTTTTTCTTACTAACTTAAAGTGACATCTGTCTCATATGCTAAAGTCTTTTTGCAGTTGAATCTGTTTCTGAATTTTGTAACCTGTCCTTTCCTCTGTGTTAATACAACACTGCTATAACTAATATATCTTTATTACATAATTTATTTTTTTAGGGTAAATACTGCCTAATTATTCTTATTTTAAAGTTATCTACTTTACAGAATTTGTTCTTCCTGGTGAATTTCAGAATTTTTTTTTCAAAATATCAAGCAAATATCAAAATTCCACTGAGAATCTGACATAAAACCTTTGATTTAATTATACATCCTATCATCACTGAAGTGAAATACTAGTTTTATCATATACTAAATTCCCACCTACAGGAGTTGTGCTTAAAATGTTTATTTGGGAGAGAATCCAGACTGTTTCTCCGTTAATTCCAATTTTATTTACGTCCATGAATTAAGTTTAATATTTTCTTCATACAGGTCTTCAAAATTATTGTTTGCTTTCCCATATTAAACTTTTCTTGTTACTGCAATTGGGGTTTTCCTTTTCATTGCATTTTAAATTATTTACTGTTGATATATACACAACCGTTATATACTTATGTAGTTGTATTTATGTGTCTTCTTACATCACACACACACAAACACACACACGTTTGTATACTCATGCAATTATTTATTTATTTTTGACTACTTATACATCTCTTTGATTTGTCAGGGAGATGATTCCCTTCACTACCATTAAGACTTAAGAAATAGAGATTTATTTCTCCTTTTCCCCCCATTTTTGATGCTGACATAGGCATGACCTCCCCATAATGATGAATAATAGTGGTGAGATCAGCTTCTTTTTCTTATTTCTGACTTTAATGCAATGGATTCCACCATTTCACCTTTAAGAAGGATATTCGCTGTTTTTATCTCTAAAGACAATCATAACTATTCCCACTGTATTAAGACTTAAGGGGATACAAATGAATGGGTTTAAACCTGATGAAAGTTTCTTAGTTTCTACGTAGACATGATGTTCAACCTGAGACAGTCTCCCACAGTGAGCATTTGAACGTGGTGCAAAAAAGGAGAGTCCATATTTTTGGTCGCTCCAGTAACTGGAGAGTGCTAGGGGCATTCACTGGGGAGACGCCAGACATGCCAAAGCTTCTGCCATGCATGGCAGTATTTTCCTCAAATGCAATCGATGTCCCTGCTAAGAAACACTGACCCAGCTTAATGTTGTTTTCTTCTGTAACATATTAACATTATGGATTAAATTAATAAATTTTATGCTTTTCAGAAGGAAATTGCATTCCTGTATGACACCATAGTAACTCATGACATGCTGGATTAGTTTGGTAATATTTTATTTTGGAATTTTACATCTACATTCATAAAAGAGATTGAGCTAGATGTTTTT
Source organism: Balaenoptera ricei (assembly GCF_028023285.1). NCBI lineage: Eukaryota > Metazoa > Chordata > Mammalia > Artiodactyla > Balaenopteridae > Balaenoptera > Balaenoptera ricei. The sequence goes on along the minus strand of NC_082645.1, from coordinate 11,106,112 downwards.
TACAAAATTATATATATGAAGAAACTCATGTGTTGTTAGTGTTATTTTTCTTTTTCTGTGTTCTATGTTTATTATGTTTTCTTGTAATTTTTCCCTCCTGGTCGTATTAATCATGTCTCCTCTCACTCCCTAATTTATATGAAAGATATGAATCCTATGTTTATTCTGCTAATGGTTTAATTCTGTGTTTGAATCTAAATTTTTGTCTTAAGGTCAAGAACAGAAAAATTTTATGGAGTCAAAAATTTTGGAATTCCTTTCTTCTGACACACAAATGTCACTGAGAAAATGTTAATTGGAAAGGAGAAAAAGAACACTGTGTGGATGGAGACAAGGCTGGGAAGAAACCTCCAGGCAGTTAGCATGTGGGTTTAATCCATGGTGACTGTTAGGGAAGTTAAGCCTCGTTCCACTTTCTCTACCCTCTTCTCTGTCACATCCTGATCAACATCTTTGAGGAGATTCTCTTTGTTTCCAGCAGTGGTAGCAAGAGTTCTCTTTCACATGAATTGGATCTTTCAACAGGAAATTTGAAGATGAAAGCTGTCATATGTGTAGATTTGTTCCCATGTTTTATCTCATGCAGATTCTAGAAGAGCTTGATCACATAGCTCCTAATAAGGAGAGCATGTGGTAAAATAATGGATAGGGTTTTAAATCAAGGAACATTAATCTGCATCTTTTTTGATGTTCATTAATGTTTTAAGTAATACTGATGCATGCATATGTTAAAAACTTTAAATGGTAGTAAAAGTTGTGATAAGCAAAAGTCTCTATCCTCACTTATACCGTGCATCTAATTTCCTGAATTAATTGTTAACAGTTTCTTATATAAATTTTTGGATGAAAGCATAGAGATGTGTCAGAGACACATACATTTGTATTATAGGGCAATAATATACAGTTCACTCTTTTCCTTCTATAATAAAATCTACCTAATTCTTAGTCTCTCCAGAATATTACATCATTAAAGTTGTAGCCTAAGGTAGTTAAGTTACCCACTGTTGTAGGTAAACATTAAACTAATTTTATTTTTTTTCTATTATAAATAATGCTGTTCTGAATGTCTTTCTACAATTATCTGGATAGGTTTGGTTAAATTTTATCCATGGAATTGCTGTGTTGAGGCATATGCTTATTTCTGATTTTAGCAGGTGTTTCCTAAACTTTTCTCAAAAATGTTTGCTCAAAGATTTTATTTATTCACTTTTGTATCCCTAGTTCCTAGCATAATTATTGGAACACAGTAAGCATACAATTTAATGAATGAATAGATGAATGAAACATTTTATACCTATTTCTACCAATAATTATTGATTCTATGTTTCCACACTCCGTCCAAATTTGGAATATTACCAAACTTGCAAATTTTCATATGGCTTTCTTGAACTGATCCTCATTAAGATAAAGGATGCATGGTGGATGCAAATCTACTGTGAGATAATATTTCCAAATAATCACTGTAAAAGCTTAAACAAAAATAATGCACTCAGTACTAAATTTAATATATATATATTTGACCACTTAATCACATGTAAATAATATTTTTTATAGTATTTCCAATTTTTTCCTAAATGAAGTTTACCACATCTACACATGCAGGGGCTTTTCTTTGTCAAACTAGAACATTTAAATTATTCTATCATTTGGCTTCTGTAAAACTCTATCTTCAAATTTTCAGCCTAAGATTCTGTGTATTTATTCTCACTCTCTTCCACTGAACCTATTTCTCTAGAAAACAATGAAAGATTTCCCTCACAAGGGTTTTACTTATAGCTTGTTGTGAGGTGTATATCATCTTCATTTTGTAAGTGGGGAAAATATTGTTTAAATTCATTACATGCCCAAGTCTTACAGGTACTAAGAGATAGAACTGAGATTCCAATTCAGGTACAAAAACAGACACATAGATCAATGGAACAGAAAAGAGAATCCAGAAGTAAACACACACTTAAGGTCAATTAATCTATGACAAAGATGGAGAAAAGACAGTCTCTTCAATAAGTGGTGCTGGGAAAGCTGGACAGCTACATGTAAAAGAATGAGATTAGGACACTCCCTCACACCACACACAAAGTAAACTCAAAATGGATTAAAGAACTAAATGTACGACCTGAAGCCATAAGACTCCTAGAGGAGAACACAGGCAGAACACTACTTGACATTAATCATAGCAATATTTTTTTTGGATCTGTCTCCTATGGCAAAAGAAATAAAAGCAAAAATAAGCAAATAGGACCTAATTAAACTTAAAAGCTTTTGCACAGCAAAGAAAACCATCCACAAAATGAAAAGACAAACTACTGTATGGGACAAAATATCTGCAAATGATATGATCACCAAGGTGGTAATATCCAAAATAAACAAATGGCTCATACATTCAATATTAAAAAAAAAAAAAAAAAAAAGCAAAAAGTGGGCAGAAGACCTGAACAGACATTTTTCCAAAGAAGAATACCGATGGCCAACAGGCACATGAAAAGCTGCTCAATATTACTAATCATCGGAGAAATGCAAATTAAAACCACAATGAGAAATCACCTCACACCCATTATAATGGCCATCATCAAAAAAAACACAAATAACAAATGTTGGCGAGGATGTGGAGAAAAGGGGATTTTGTACACTGTTGGTGCGAATGTAAACTGGTGCAGCCACTATGGAGAACAGTGTGGAAGTTCCTCAACTAAAAATAGAGTTATCATTTGATCCAGCAATTCCACTCCTGAGTATATATCTGAAAAAACTAAAACATAAATCTAAAAGATACATGTACCCAAATGTTCATAGCAGTACCCAAATGCTGTTATGAACATTTATAATATTAGCATTATTTATAATAGCTAAGATATGGAAGCAACATAAGTGCCCATTGATAGATGAATGGATAAAGAAGATGTGATATATATATTCATATGAATATATATGAATATTACTCAACCATAAAAAAAATGAAATTTTGCCATTTGCAACAACATTAATGGACCTAGGGAGTATTATGCTTAGTGAAATAAGTCAGAGAAAGACAAGTACTCTGTTATTACTTACAAGTGGTATTAAAAAATAAAGCAAATGAATGTATATAACAAAACAGACTCACAGGTATAGAAAACAAACTAGTGGTTACCAGTGGGGAAAGGGATGAGGACAGGAACAAGGTAGGAGTATGGTATTAAGATATAATAACTACCAGGTATAAAACAGATATGCAACAAGAATATATTATACAGCGCAGGAAAATATAGCCATTGTTTTGCAATAATTTTAAATGGGATATAACCTAAAAATATTGAATCACTATGTTGTACACCTGAAAATAATATAATATTGTAAATCAACTATTCTTCAGTAAGAAAAATAAATGAAATCACCTATGTTCATCCAAAATATCAATGTCAAGATACCCAAGGATAGACAGGATCATTCAGATTAAAAGAGGCTTAAAGACACATAACAACTCAGTGCAACACATTAAATGTGATCTGCTTTGATTATAATGCACAATATTGGGACAGCTGATAAAATCAGGATACTGTGTGTAGACGAGATAATGCTATTCTGCCAATGGCAATTTCTGGATTTTGATAATCATGGCTTTTATGTAGGAAAAGGAATGCCCAATTTCAAGGAAACACAGATATTTATTAGTAAACATCATACTTGCAACTTACTCTTAAAAAGAACAGATAGATGATAAATAAGTAATAGATTATATAGATCAACAAACACATATCTATCTATATACACAGATACCTACTGTGTGCATATATCTATATCTATCTATCTATAATCTATCTATCTATCTGGAGAGAGAGAAAGGGGGAGATGAGCATGACAAAACAAATATAGAAATATACTAATATTAACATTTGGAGAATTTGGGTAAAGAATATATGGTAATTCTTTGTATTAGTCTAGCAACTTTTAAGTCTGTAATTTTGTCAAAAATGTAAAAAAGAAAGCAAAGCAATGCATCATTTATTTCAGGATACATCCTCCATAAAGAGGCCCTTATGTAGCCAGCCAACAGTTTTGCATATTGAAGCCAATCCTGTAGTATAAAAGCATTTGGCATGTTTTTTTTTTAAACATCTTTATTGGAGTATAATTGCTTTACAGTAGTGTGTTAGTTTCTGTTTATAACAAAGTGAATCAGTTATACATATACATATGTTCCCATATCTCTTCCCTCTTGCATCTCCCTCCCTCCCACCCTCCCTATCCCACTCCTCTAGGCGGTCACAAAGCACCGAGCTGATCTCCTTGTGCTATGCGGTTGCTTCCCACTAGCTATTTTACGTTTGGTAGTGTATATATGTCCATGCCACTCTCTCACTTTGTCACAGCTTACCCTTCCCCCTCCCCATGTCCTCAAGTCCATTCTCTATGTCTGCGTCTTTATTCCTGTCCTACCCCTAGGTTCTTCAGAACTATTTTCATTTTCTTTTTTAGACTCCATATATATGTGTTAGCATACAGTATTTGTTTTTCTCTTTCTGACTTACTTCACTCTGTATGACAGACTCTAAGTCCATCCACCTCACTACAAATAATTCAATTTCGTTTCTTTTTATGGCTGAGTAATATTCCATTATATATGTTTGCCACATCTTCTTCACCCATTCATCTGTCGATGGACACTTAGGTTGCTTCCATGTCCTGACTATACTATGGTTCATACACTTGGCTAAACTAGCAATACAGAAGAAGCAAACTTGTTCTGCTTCAGATAGGAATTATTCAAATGCTTTTAATATTTATTGGCTTCACCTTGTTACCTATATATATTTCACAGGCTCACTTGAGGCAAAGTTTGCAGGAAGATCCAAGTTTTGTTTGATCTCCTACTACTTTTTCCTGCCTGTTAATATAACCTTCCAACCTTGGGTACCCAGTGCATTCGTTTCCTCCACTGCCCTCCCTCCTGAGATGCCTCACATGTTGAGCAGCAATGTGTATTTCAGGCTCCCTTGTTCACCCTTCTCATCAAAATAACCGACCACAAGTCTCTTCCCATCAACACCCGATGGTGTTATTTTCTGATAAACATATACAGGCAGACCTCAGAGATATTGCAGCTTAGGTTCCTGACCAACACAATAAAGTGAGTCACATAAATTTTTGGTTTCCTAGGGCACATAAAGGTTATGTTTACACTATACTGTAGTCTATTAAGTGTGCGATAGCATTATGTCTAAAAAAAAACGTATGTGAAAAACAAATACATCTATATCTATATATGTATTCCTGTTTGTGTACATGAGATAAACACACAGGCATGAAATACACACATACACAGGAAACAAAAATACTCATACACAGAATACCTATATACATACACAGAAATAAAAAACTATAGACTATATACAAATTCTATGTATGTAACTACATACAGACACACACACACAGAAATACAGAAAAATATGTCAGTGACATACCACGCAGGGGTCTCCAGTGCTGGCTCTGGAGGGCTTATTTTGGAGCAACTTAGGGTCAACAATCTCATTGACAGAGGAGCTACTTTGTTTTATTAAAAGCTCTTTTTACTTCAATTGTTGAGTTTCAAGGATGGCTTTAGAGAGTGTTGGAAGGGTGATGGGAGCCAATGACTCTCTCATCACTGGGTCCTCCATCTAAGAGGAACCCATATAATCATGATTGGGGACGAGGCTTCATGAAACATGAGAGCTGCATACACAAAAATCCTCAGAGTGATTTTTTTTTTTTCCCTTAATGCACGTGTTCCTATCTACAGGAACACCATGACCACCAAGAAAACCAGAGTAAAAAGCAAGGTATAAAAGAAGGAGGACAGGAGAAAATAACCTGTGTGAAGTGTCTGTGCGTTTTGATTCTGGGCTGGGGTAGACTTCTGGGTGGACCTTCAGCATTTGTGAGGGGTTTATGGAAACACACAGGGTACAGAAAGCATCTTACTAATGGCACAGAGCATGCTCTATATTTTTGAGGAGTTTATTCTCACCATTACATTTACAACTTTTCTAACTAATCAATTTTGCTCTTTTTCTAAATTCCTCCCCTGCAAGGACCTCTTCACACTCCTATATATAAACCCTCTTTTTGTGCTTAGGAGAAAATAAAGAGGAAATTTTGTTTTGTATCCTGGAAGAAGAGGTATGTGTTTAACTTTGCAGAAGGGTCAAATTTTATCTATGATACCACTGAGAAGGAATCACTGCAAATATATTCTAAGAATCAAGTGCCTGGGGTGTGTTCTCTTTTGTTAATATATGTCAGCTCCTTTTTTGTAAATATAAAACACACTTTTTTCAAGGCTTTTAAACATATCAGAAGAATTCAAAAAGGCTTAAAGTGCTTGCAATATGGCATTTTGATGATATAAGTGTAAATGAACTCAAACTACTTAGCTAAATTTTTTTTCTTTAAATTATCTTTGATTCAAAAAAGGTTAAGTGAAAATAAATTTGCAAATGTACTTGATGGTTCAATGGATCTTGGAGGTTTTGAAATTCAGCTGGAGTTGGTTGATACATTCAGATATGTCCATTTCCATCCAACCAGTGAGCTGTACCTGGAATTTCAACGAAATCTTTCACCTTCAGAGACCAAAGTAACTATAATATGTAAATTCATTAAGTATCACTCCCATGTCCTTCACTAGTCTGTGAAATGTCAGGAGAGAGAAGAAAGCACATACTAAGGCTGTGTCTGCTTGATACAGAAATCCTGATTTTGGAACAACAAACCCCACACCAAAAAAAAAAAAAAGAAAAAGAAAAAGAAGAAGAAGACTCAGAAAATTGTCACAGGACTTGTTTCTAAGAGCATCTGCAGAAAAGAAGCAGAGAGATAATATTTATTTAATCTAAACCATGTAACCAGAGCTTTAAAGCATTACCTATTTAATCCTAGCACAAAATAAGAATCATGATCCTTAGACAACAAAGAGTTTTAGGCTACAGAGATGATGGAAATTGCTCAAAGTCCAAGTGTTCAAAATTGATGAAGACAAGACTCAGGCTGACTCAGTCCTGCATAACTAATGACCACTCTGAATTATATCGTAGCCCTTCTTGTCCACACACTACCTACAGAAAAGGAATAAAAGCTGGATTCTAGGGCCTTCCGTCTGTACCGTCTTTAGATATTCTAGTCTCTATGACATCCTAACTTTCCCCTCAATGTCCTTTTCTGTTCTGTCCTACTTCTCTGATTGAAACTTGAGCCCAGAATAGGATTTAACATCATCATATCGTAATGTGTTCTATTGGAAAAATCTACGGTTCTCCTCCTGTGTCTTTCTCTACTACCACACAGAACACTTCACTTCTGACACCCTGGTTTTAGGCACACCACGTGATTCTGTGACACGAGCCAGGTGTCCCTACAATTTAACTCAATTCTGACACTATCTACCTGGTGATAGCGTCAAATCTCACAGGGGAAGGTCTAAGTCACGTAAGACTGCCCTGCCCCTCAACTTTACATGTCAATTGCAATAGTAGGTCCCCAGGTTACCTGGAATTTCTGTCCAGCTTGGCAAGAAATCAGGGATTCCCATGACCTCCTGCCCCTTGACTTTGATTTTTTGCTAGAACAGCTCACAGAACTCAGGGAGGATGTGATAAAGGATACATATGAACACACAGCTGAAGAGATACGTAGGGCAAGGTCTGGGAGGGTCCTGAGTGCAGGAGGTTTGTCTCCATAGACTGCATTGCCCTGGAATGTGAATATGTTTATCAATCTGGAAGCTCCCAAGATCCCATATTACTGGGATCTTATGGAAGCTTTCTCATGTAGACAAGATCAATTATTAACTCCACTGCCAGCCTCTCTCCCCTCTCTGGAGGATGAGAAGTGAGCCTGAAAGTTCTAAGCTTCTTAGCATGGATTGGTCTTCCTGGTGACCATCCCCATTCAGGAGCTCACCCAGAGTCACCTCAATAGAATGAAAGATGCTCCCAGTTCTCTTATCACTTAGCAATTTACAAAGGTTTTACGAGCCCTGTGTCAGGGACTACAGCCAGAGACCAACATACGTATTTCTTATTACTTCACATGTATATTTGATGAAGGGAAGTAATTCATTGTTAAATATGCAATATCTTGGATTAGAAAACCAGGGAAAAAGGAATCTGGGGGAAAAGGTCTTCCTGCTTCCCTTAAACCAGTTTATTCCAACTTGTATTGAATGAGCACTTAGCATGGATATTTATTAATAACAACCCTGCAAAATAACATTGTAATCTCTAATGATTTTTCTCATTGATACCACAATTGAACTGAATATTTTAAAACTCAAGTGTGCTAATGTGGATCATATTGAGGATTTTTAAAAAAACTATTTATTTTATTTATTTATTTTTGGCTGCGTTGGGTCTTCGTTGCTGCGTGCGGGCTTTCTCTAGTTGTGGTGAGCAGGGGCTACTCTTCATTGCGATGCACGGGCTTCTCATTGTGGTGGCTTCTCCTGTTGCGGAGCACGGGCTCTAGGTGTGCAGGATTCAGTAGTTGTGGCACACGGGCTCAGCAGTTGTGGCTCGTAGGCTCTAGAGCGCAGGCTCAGTAGTTATGGCGCATGGGCTTAGTTGCTCCATGGCATGTGGATCTTCCCGGACCAGGGCTCAAACCCATGTCCCCTGCATTTGCAGGTGGATTCTTTTTTTTTTTTTTTTTTTTGTTAAATAGTAATCTTTTATTTATTTATTTATTTATTTATTTATTTATTTATTTATTTTTGGCTGTGTTGGGTCTTCGTTTCTGTGCAAGGGCTTTCTCTAGTTGCGGCAAGCGGGGGCCACTCTTCATCACGGTGCACAGGCCTCTTCACTATCGCGGCCTCTCTTGTGGCAGAGCACAGGCTCCAGATGCGCAGGCTCAGCAGTTGTGGCTCACGGGCCCAGTCGCTCCGCGGCATGTGGGATCTTCCCAGACCAGGGTTCGAACCCATATCCCCTGCATTAGCAGGCAGATGTTCAACCACTGCACCACCAGGGAAGCCCCTGGCAGGTGGATTCTTAACCACTGCACCAACCAGGGAAGCCCGAGGAATTTTTGAGATTATGTAGCTGCCACATCCATATTATTTCAGAAATCTCTGATCTTGGCATTGATCCATGCAAATGTAAAAAGTGTTAGAATCCACAATGTTATCACAGTTTAGAGCCATCATTCTTATGTCTAATGACAACACTGGGTAACCAAGGACTATTTGGAAATATTGAATCATGCTAAATATAGTTTATGTAAGTAATCAAAATGTTATAGTACTCAATTTATAATTAACAATGCAAATAATTAACTTTTTAGAAGTACAAATGCTTTTAGTCTTACAGACAATTGATTAATGCTTCCATATTGCTTAGTATCTCTGAGTATCTCCCTTGTGATTTTTAGTTTGAACGGAAGAATTTGGACTAAACTATCTTTTAAATATTCTTTAATTCTTAAAAATGCCTTCGGGTTAACACTGTATTTTAAAAATTACTTATTCATGGAGGAAACAAATCCATTTATTTATTGACAAATATACTTCATATTAATATCTAGTTCATCCTAGGCACTGTTCTAGGTAACTGGGAAACAGATTGAATAAAACAAAGTCATACTCTTGCCATACATCTTCTCTACTGTTGGTAAATTTGTAAATAAACAATTACTATTTCAATAACTGCTACACAGACAAATGAAAGTAAGGGAAAAGGGAGTGCAAGGGAGGTGCAGGGGTTAATATTTACGTTTTAATGAGTTAACACTTGAGAAGAGACTGGGTTCCTGGAGAAGCGCACTTGGTTGGAAATAATAGCATGTGTAAGGACCAGAGATATGACCATGCTTCAGACATTTGAGCAATGGCAAGAAGGCCAGTGTGGCAGGGGTGTAGTTGGCAAGAGGAAAGGGGCAGGAGATGAGGTAAGATAAGAAACAAGGGACAAAGTAATAAAGGCTGAGAGACCACTGTAAGAGTCTTTTACTCTGAGTGAGATGAGTCACCAATGAGGATAAGATGTGGCTTATGTTTTATAATTCCTCTGGCTGCTCAGTGGAGAACCAGCTGTAAGAGATGGAATGGAACATGTAGCCAATTAAAAACCAGACAAGAGGGAGGGGATATGGGGATATATGTATACATATAGCTGATGCACTTTGTAATACAGAAGAAACTAACACAATATTGTAAAGCAACTATATGCCAATAAAGTTGTTAAAAAAAAAAAACAGCCAAGAAGTCATGGCAGATTAGAACAAGTGGTTGTACTAATATATGTACGTATACCATTGATATGCATTTGTATGCCTCATGCTTTTTCAAGAGAGGCTTCAGGATTTGCTGATGGATTGGAAGTACAGCAATGAGAAAAATAAGAGTTAAAAATGTTGTCAGGATTTTTTTTTTTTGACATAAGTGATCAAACAGAAAAATAAATTTGCCACTTATTCAAATGGTAGATGACTTTAGAAGAGATTGTGGTAGGCAGAAAGAAGTTAGGTTTTGGATATATGATATCGAGATTACACTCATAAACTGCTGATGAGGGTATAAATTGGTGCCACATTGGAAAACTGTCTAGCTGTGTCTACTAAAGCAAAATATACATATACTGAGGAATTTCACTCTGAGATATATGCCAAATAGTGGTGTGCACAAATTTCACCAAAAGACATGTACAAGAAATTTTATAGCAGCACTATTGTAACACCCCAAAACTAGAAGCAAACTAAATAGTGACCAGCAGTAACTTATGATATATTTATACAATATTATACAGCTGTGTAACTCTTTGTAACATCATGAATGCATCCCACAAATAACGTTAAGATAAAATAGGTGCAAAAGAGTACATACTGTAGGATTCCTACATTTATATAAAGTGTAAAAACAGACAAAACTACCCTATAGTATTAAGAATTAGGATATTGTTAACTGGGGGGTTGATACTTATCAGCAAAGACAAAAGAGGGACTTCTGTGATGCTGGTAAACAGTGCGTTGTCTTTTTAGAAATATATTGAACTGTATAATCATATTTTATATACTCTTAACTATTTATGTTTTAAGCCAATAAAGATTTTACTTTAAAATTATTTTTGAGGTACCTAGTTTACTTCCAAAAGAAGATGATGAATGGCCAGTTCCATGTATGCATCTAGAATTTTAGGGAAGATCTGGGCTGTATATAAAGCTGGGTTAGGCTCAGGAAGGTCTTATGCGTAGCAATGGGAACAAAGGTAGAATCTACCTATCTATCTATATATATTATATATATATATATATATATATATATATATATATATATATATATATTAGTTGGCAAGCACAGGATGAGTGAAGCTGATTTCTCTTATGATGAAAATGTCTCAGTGGAAGAAGGAAGGTCATCACCTAAAAGTGAAAGGTGAATATGGGGGAAGAGCAGATAAAGATTTGAGAGAAGAGAAGGTATCAAAAATTTCCTAGAAAAGCATAATATTGATGACCATGACTGTAACAGGATTGCTGTAGTGCACTAATAGTACACTTGCTGTTGGAGTCCATATATGGTAAAACAAATGATTCAGAGCAGGGTATTGTAAACAAGCATATCTTCCATTTACACAAACATAGACAAAGCTACTGAAAAATCAACAATTCATTTGGAGGAATTGTTAATAAGTGTTCTATTATCAGCAAGGGGATAACTAAATAGAGATTAATCTGGCAAAGATTTACCAGATCAAGAATGAAGGTAGTTTTCTCCTTATGATCCCTGTTTCTTCTATGGTTGTTTTTCCCCTCTTCTTTATCAAAAATAAATAATTACTTAAATAATGGAAACAAATATCAAAAGGTTAAGGGACACCAAGACAAAACCAACTTCTGGCTAATTTTTTCATCTACAGGAAAGTCTTTAATAAAGATAGCAGATGCTTTCCAGTTTCAGGAAACTTGGAATAGTGTGATGTGTGTTTGTGTGTATGTAAGTTTATCTACACATGTTTTCACACCACCAATTTTAATTGTTTGTTTCCTTGACTGTAAAGATATAAGAGGTAATGAGTTCTTCATTGTTCACTAATTGTGTACTTAAAAGAACTCTTATGCAGCAATTGTAAATTGCTGCTTTACTCCAGTGCTTGGGTATTTCAGGGCAAATAATCACACATACATCTGTTCTCACATAAAGCAAACGGCTTCTGTTATGAAAATAAACAGATGCAGTGAGCCTTAAAGATCATCACAGAGAATTTGGTTGATTAGAATTTGTGACTTCTGCTTTTGATATAAAGTATTATTAAAAATTCATATCTATATATCAATATACCTATATGTCTATAGTCATAAAATACTGGGGAGAAATATGGAAAACAATACTGCCTACATTGAGTCCCCAAACCATTTCTCCAGGGAAGGATATATTTAGGAAAGGAATGCTTAAAAATAATTTAGAGAGAGAGTGATATCAGGAAAATAATATTGTACATAGCTCCTGATGCCTATACTTCCACAGAAACATCAAAAACAAGCTAAATTGACAGAACCAACTCAGAACTCTGGAAAACAGACAAAAGCTCACTGCAAACAAGCAACCACTGAATCAAGAAAAGACCACTTAAAATAACATCAAAGGTCGGGCTCCCCTGCACCTTGAGCAACCCTGGCCCGCCATGACCACGCCTTGCCAGATTTCAGATACTCAGACTTCACCTTTACTTTCACCTACTTTGGCAGCCCCAAAAGATAGGCATGTCTAAAATATCTTGAGGAGGATCTTCAAGATGGAGGAGGAATAAGACGTGGAGATCACCTTTTTCCCCACAAATACATCGAAAATACATCTACATGTGGAACAACTCCTACAGAACACCTACTGAATGCTGGCAGAAGACCTCACACTTCCCAAAAGCCATGTGGCTGACAGAGTCGTGGTGCTCTGGACGGGTGTCAGGCCTGAGCCTCTGAGGTGGGAGAGCCGAGTTCAGGACACTGGACCAGAATAGACCTCCCAGCTGATGTGATATCAATTGGCAAGAGCTCTCCCAGCTATCTCCGTCTCAACACTAAGACCCAGCTCCACTCAATGACCAGCAAGCTCCAGTGCTGGACACCCCATGAGAAAAAACTAGCAAAACAGGAACACAACCCCACCTATTAGCAGAGAGGCTGGCTAAAATCATACTAAGTTCACAAACAACCAAAAACACACCACTGGACATGGGCCTGCCCACCAGAAAGACAAGATCCAGCCTCATCCGGCAGAACACAGGCACCAGTCACCTCCACCAGGAACCCACTGAATGAACCTTACCCACTGGAGGCAGACACCAAAAACAACAGGAACTGCGAAACTGAAGCCTGCAAAAAGGAGACCCCAGTAAATTATGCAAAAAGACAAGACAGAGAAATATGCAGCAGATGAGGGAGCAAAGTAAAAGCTCAACAGACCAAACAAATGAAGAGGAAATAGGCAGTCTACCCAAAAAAGACTGCAGAGTAATGATAGTAAAGATATCCAAAATCTTGGAAATAGAATGGAGAAAATACAAGAAATATATAACAAGGACCTAGAAGAACTAAAGTGCAAACAAACAATGATGAACACCAAAATAAATGAAATTAAAAATTCTCTAGAAGAATCAGTAGCAGAATAACTGAGGAAGAAGAACAGATAAGTGACCTGCACGATAAAATAGTGGAAATAACTATCGCAGAGCAGAATAAAGCAAAAAGAATGAAAGGAATTGAGGACAGTCTCAGAGACCTCTGAGACAACATTAAATGCACCAACATTCGAATTATAGGAGTCCCAGAAGAAGGAAAGAAAAAGAAAGGGACTGAGAAAGTATTTGAAGAGATTATAGTTGAAAACTTCCCTAATATGGGAAAGGAAATAGTCAATCAAGTCCAGGAAGTGCAGAGGGTCCCATACAGGAGAAATACAAGGAGAAACACGCCAAGACACATATTAGTCAAACTATCAAAATTAAATACAAAGAAAAAATATTAAAAGCAGCAAGAGAAAAGCAAAAAATAACATACAAAGGAATCCCCATAAGGTTAACAGCTGATCTTTTAGCAGAAACTCTGCAAGCCAGAAGGGAGTGGCAGAACATATTTAAAGTGATGAAAGGGAAAAACCTACAACCATTATTACTCTACCCAGCAAGGATCTCATTCAGTTTCGATGGAGAAATTAAAACCTTTACAGACAAGCAAAAGCTAAGAGAATTCAGCACCACCAAACCAGCTTTACAACAAATGCTAAAGGAACTTTTCTAGGCAGGAAACACAAGAGAAGGAAAATACCTACAAAAGCAAACCCAAAACAATTGAGAAAATGGTAATAGGAACATACATATCGATAATTACCTTAAATGTAAATAGACTAAATGCTCCCACCAAAAGACATAGACTGGTTGAATGGTTACAAAAACAAGACCCATATATATGCTGTCTACAAGAGACCCACTTCAGACCTAGGGACACATACAGACTGAAAGTGAGGGGATGGAAAAAGAAATTCCATGCAGATGGAAATCAAAAGAAAGCTGGAGAAGCAATTCACATATCACACAAATAGACTTTAAAATAAAGACTATTACAAGACACAAAGACACTACATCATGATCAAGGGATCAATGCAAGAAGGATATATAACAATTGTACATATTTATGCATCCAACATGGGAGCACCTCAATGCATAAGGCAAATGTTAACAGCCATAAAAGGGGAACTCAACAGTAAGATAATAATAGTAGGGACTTTAACATTCCACTTTCACTAATGGACAGATCATCCAAAATGAAAATAAATAAGGAAACACAAGCTTTAAATGATACATTAAACAAGATGGACTTAATGGATATTAATAGGACACTCTGTCCAAAAACAACAGAATACACTTTCTTCCCAAGTGCTCATGGAACATTCTCCAGGATAGATCATATCATGGGTCACAAATCAAGCCTTGGTGAATTTAAGAAAATTGAAATCATACCAAGTACTGTTTCTGACCACAATGCTATGAGACTAGATATCAATTACAGGAAAAAAACTGTAAGAAATACAAACACATGGAGGCTAAACAATACGTTACTAAATAACCAAGAGATCACTGAAGAAATCAAAAAAGAAATCAAAAAAATACCTAGAAACAAATGACAATGAAAACACGATTCCCTAAAATCTATGGGATGCAGCAAAAGCAGTTCTAAGAGGGAAGTTTATAGCAATACAATCCTACCTCAAGAAACAAGAAACATCTCAAATAAACAACCTAAACTTACAACAAAAGCAATTAGAGAAAGAAGAACAAAAAACCCCTAAAGTTAGCAGAAGGAAAGAAATCATAAAGATCAAATCAGAAATAAATGAAAAAGAAATGAAGTAAAAAATAGCAAAGATCAATAAAACTAAAAGCTAGTTCTTTGAGAAGATAAACAAAACTGATAAATCATTAGCCAGACTCATCAAGAGAACAAGGGAAAATACTCAAATCAACAGTATTAGAAATGAAAAAGGAGAAGTAACAACTGACACTGCAGAAACACAAAGGATCATGAGAGATTGCTGCAAGCAACTATATATCATTAAAATGGACAACCTGGAAGAAATGGACAAAGTCTTTGAAAAGCACAACTTTCCAAGACTGAACAAGGAAGAAATAGAAAAAAAAAAAACAGACCAATCACAAGCACTGAAATTGAAACTGTGATTAAAAATCTTCCAGCAAACAAAAGCTCAGGACCAGATGTATTCACAGGAGAATTTTATCAAACATTTAGAGAAGAGCTAACCCCCATCCTTCTCAAACTCTTGCAAAATATAGCAGAGGGAGGAACACTCCCAAATTCATTCTACGAGGCCACCATCACCCTGATACCAAAACCAGACAAAGATGTCACAAAGAAAGAAAACTACAGGCCAATATCACTGATGAACATAGATGCGAAAATCCTCAACAAAATACTAGCAAACAGAATCCAACAGCACATTAAAAGGATCATACACCATGATCAAATGGGGTTTATGCCAGGAATGCAAGGATTCTTCAATATACGCAAATCAATCAATGCGATACACCATATTAACAAATTGAAGAATAAAAACCACATGATCATCTCAATAGATGCAGAAAAACTTTGGACAAAATTCAACATCCATTTATGATAAAAACCCTCAAGAAAGTAGGCATAGAGGGAACTTAACCTCAACATAATAAAGGCCATATATGACAAACCCACAGGCAACATCATTCTCAATGGTGAAAAACTGAAACCATTTCCACTAAGATCAGGAACAAGACAAGATTGCCCACGCTTACCACGATTATTTAACATAGCTTTGGAAGTTTTAGCCACAGAAATCAGAGAAGAAGAAGAAATAAATAGAATCCAAATTGGAAAAGAAGTAAAACTGACACTGTTTGCAGATGACATGATACTATACATAGAGAATCCTAAAGATGCTACCAGAAAATTACTAGAGCTAATCAACAAATTTGGTAAAGTAGTGGGATACAAAATTAATGCACAGAAGTCTCTTGCATTCCTGTACACTAATGATGAAAAATTTGAAAGAGAAATTAAGGAAACACTTCCATTTACCATTGCAACAAACAGAATAAAATACCTAGGAATAAACCTACCTAAGGAGACAAAAGACCCGTATGCAGGAAACTATAAGACACTGATGAAAGAAATTAAAGGTGACACAAACAGATGGAGACATATACCATGTTCTTGGATTGGAAGAATCAACATTGTGAAGATGAATATACTACCCAAAGCAATCTACAGATTCAATGCAATCCCTATCAAACTACCAATGGCATTTTTCACCGAACTAGAACAAAAAATTTCACAATTTGTATGGAAACACAAAAGAACCCGAATAGCCAAAGCAGTCTTGAGAAAGAAAAATGGAGCTGGAGGAATCAGGCTCCCAGACGTCAAACTATACTACAAAGCTACAGTAATCAAGAGAGGATGGTACTGGCACAAAAACAGAAATATAGATCAATGGAACAGGATAGAAAGCCTAGAGAAAAACACACGCACATACAGTCACCTTATCTTTGATAAAGGAGGCAAGAATACACAATGAAGAAAAGGCAACCTCTTCAATAAGTGGTACTGGGAAAACTGGACAGCTACATGTAAAAGAACGGAATTAGAATACTCCCTAACACCGTAAACTAAAATAAACTCAAAATGGATTAAAGACCTAAATGTAAGGCCAGACAATACAAAACTCTTAGAGGAAAACATAGGCAGAACACTCTATGACATAAATCACAGCAAGATCCTTTTTGACCCACCTCCTAGAGAAATGGAAATAAAAACAAAAATAAACAAATGGGACTTAATGAAACTTAAAAGCTATTGCACAGCAAAGGAAACCATAAACAAGACCAAAAGACAACCCTCAGAATGGGAGAAAATATTTCCAAATGAAGCAACTGACAAAGGATTAATCTCCAAAATATACAAGCAGCTCATGCAGCTCAATATCAAAAAGCAAACAATCCAATCCAAAAATGGGCAGAAGTCCTAAGTAGACATTTCTCCAAAGAAGATATACAGATTGCCAACAAACATATGAAAGGATGCACAACATCACTAATTATTAGAGAAATGCAAATCAAAACTACTGTGAGGTATCACATCACACAGGTCAGAATGGCCATCATAAAAAAAATCTACAAACAATAAATGCTGGAGAGGGTGTGGAGAATAGGGAACTCTCCTGCACTGTTGGTGGGAATGTAAATTGATACAACCATTATGAAGAACAGTATGGAGATTCCTTAAAAAACTAAATATAGAACTACCATATGATCCAGCAATCCCACTACTGGGCTTATATCCAGAAAAACTATAATTCAATAGATACATGTACCCCAATGTTCATTGCAGCAGTTTATACAATAGCCAAGAAATGGAAGCAACCTAAATGTCCATCGACAGAAGAGTGGGTAAAGAAGATGTGGCATATATATACAATGGAACCTTACTCAGCCATAAAAAAGAATGAAATAATTCCAGTTGCAGCAACATGGATGGACCTAGAGATTTTCATACTCAGTGAAGGAAGTCAGACAAAGACAAATATCTTATGATATTGTTTGTATGTGGAATCTAAAAAAATGACACAAATTAACTTATTTACAAAACAGAAGTAGAGTCACAGATGTAGAAAACAAACTTATGGTTACCAGGCGGGAGAGAGGGGGGAGGGATAAGTTGGGAGATTGGGATTGACATTTACATACTACTGTATATAAAATGGATAATTAATAAGGACCTACTGTATAGCACAGGGAGCTCTACTCAATACTCTGTAATGACCCATATGGGAAAAGAATCTAAAAAAGAGTGGATATATGTATATGTATATGTATAACTGATTCACTTTACTGTACACCTGAAACTAACACAACATTGTAAATCAGCTGTAATCCAATAAAATTTTTTTTTAAATGGAAAAAATAAATAAATTAATTAAAAAAAAGAAAAGTGTCATGCACCACAGTGTTCATTGCAGTACTATTTACAATAGCCAGGACATAGAAGCAACCTAAGTGTCCATCAACAGATGAATGGATAAAGAGTATGTGGCACATATACACAATGGAATATTACTCAGCCATAAAAAGAAACGAAATTGAGTTATTCGTAGTGAGGTGGATGGACTTAGAGTCTGTCATACAGAGTGAAGTAAGTCAGAAAGAGTAAAACAAATACTGTATGCTAACACATATATATGGAATCTAAAAAAAAAATTGTTCTGAAGAACCTAGGGGCAGGACAGGAATAAAGATGCAGATGTAGAGAATGGACTTGAGGACACAGGGAGGGGGAAGGGTAAGCTGGGACGAAGTGAGAGAGTGGCATGGACATATATACACGACCAAATGTAAAACAGATAACTAGTGGGAAGCAGCCGCATAGCACAGGGAGATCAGCTCGGTGCTTTGTGACCACCTAGAGGTGTGGGATAGGAAGGGTGGGAGGGAGACGCAAGAGGGAGGGGATATGGGGATATATGTATATGTATAGATGATTCACTTTGTTTTACAGCAGAAAATAACAACATTGTAAAGCAATTATACTCCAATAAAGATGTAAATACATAAATAAATAAAATATTTTAAAAAGCATTAAAACTTTTTCCCATTTTTGCTTGACCTTGCCCTGCCCTTATCCCCTTTAAATAATGGGTAGAACATTTAGAATAAGATTTGGTTAAAAAAGAATGGACTTCAACAACCCTATATATCAATTAGACCTAACTGACATAAATTGAACACTGTACCCAACAACAGCAGAATGTACATTCCAATCTTGTGACAGGGAACAGTCTCCAGAATGGACCAGATGTTAGGCAACAAAACAAGTTTCAATAAATCTAAGAAAAATAAATTATAGAAATATCTTTTCTGACCACATTTTAATAAACCTAGAAATTAAAAAAAAAAAAAAACAACACAGAAAGAAAACTGGAAATTCACAAAGTTGTGAAACTTACACCATACACTGAATCACCCAGTAGGACAAACAAGGTATAAGGGAAATTAGAAAATAGTTAAAGATGAATGGAAATGAGAATATGATGTGCTAAAACTTATGAGATGCAGTAAAGTCAATACTGAGAGGGAAATTTACACCATTAACCAACTACACTTAAAAAAAAAAGCCAAATCTGTAACCTAATTTTAAACTGTAACAACAGGAAAAAAGAAGAGCAAACTAAACCCAAAGTCAACAAAAGAAAGAGATTAGTAAAGATTAGGGCAGAGGTGAATGACATAGAGATTTTTAAATGACAGAGAGAATCAATGAAACAAAAATTTGACTCTTTGAAAAGATCAACAAAATTGACAAGTCTTTAATTAGACTATCAAATAATAAAAGTTAAGACACAGGGGATCAATCAAGATTGTGGAGCAAGTGGACGCAGACCTCACCTCCCCGCAGGAGAACATCAAAAATACTTGTACATGTGGAAGAATTCTCACTGAAGACTATCTGGAAACTTGCAAAAGGACTCCTGTACATCCAAGGCTGGAAGAAAGATGTGCGCATAATTGGGTAGCAAGGGAAGAAAAGTGGTCAAGTCAGGACCGGTGCCCCTGGCAGGGGACTCAGAGGAAAGGGAAGAACACACAGGCAGACGGCCACCCTGGGGAGGGAGCCGTGAGGGCCGTGAACTGGGCGCCTGGCCCTGGAGGCCTCCGCAAGGGGACGAGCGCCCCCGGCTGGCTGCAGGACAACAGGGAGTGACAGGAAGGGTGCGGGAAGCCCGCACCCCGCTCGTGAGGCGCGCCGCCATGCCGGCTCACCCTGGAGGGCGGACACGGGTCCGCTCTTCCCGTGCCGCCGAGCTTCCCGCGCCACCCCAGGCACACGCCCCTGCCTGAAGCAAGTAAACGCTCTGGGCCTGCTCGCACCAAACCACAGCATGGCAATGAACCCGTGGGGGCCACAACCAGGGAGAAGACTCGACCTTGGGACTAGAGGCTACCCACTCCCAGGGCAGCGCCTGGGTGGGGTGACAGTGGCCCTTACTGGCACTTATTCAAGCAGATCAGTGAAGCGGCCCGAACCTCTGACAGCAGCTGCTCCACCACGGCTCACACCCCGATATACACGGAGAATACACACGAGCCCCGCCTGCCCTGCTGCGTGGCTGCACAACAGGGTGAGGGCGGCAGAGGCTGGGGGCAGAGGTCCTCTGTGAGGGACAAAGGGGACTTGCCCCCGAGGCTGGGCCGGAGTGGAATGAGGGAAACAGCTGTGGAAGCCTGAACAGGCAGCATACCACAGCTGGCACCGCTGTGGCTGACATGAGCCGAGAGCCTACAGGGGCCCCATTTGCTCCAGCACTCCCCTGCTCTGGGGCAAGGTTCCCAGTGTGGGAAGGGGGAAAACAACACAGAAAGAAAACAGAACAGAGCCAGCTCGGTCCAACATTCAGGGCTTCTGCTCCAGCAACTTGGGATAAGATCCCACCCCAAATAAAGTGGCAATGGTCACTTAGCAGAGAAGGAGTCCCACTCACACAGGCTCCAGCTCTAGCCCCTCCATCTCCAGCCCCACCCCTACCAAGGTGATAGCTGCCAGCACGTCCTGAAGAAAGATGTCACTGCACCCACATCACATCCAGCTCTCTCACCAAAGGCACTGGGTTCATGAGTCTGTATAAGAACAGTCCCAATAAGAATACCACTTCAACCACAATAGGTAACAACCACAATAGGTAACAGTTCAACCTAAATTCATAGAGGCAGAGAAAGTTAAATAAAATGAAAAGGCAGAGGAACTGCTCTCCACTGAAAGACAAAACCCCAGAAAAAATAATGAAACAGAAATAAACAATTTTCCAAATAAAGAATTCAAAGCATTGAAAATAAAAATGTTAACTGAATTAGGTAAAAAAATACATGAACACAGTGAACGTGTTAACATTTTCATAGAAATGTTAACATAGTTTATAGAAACTATAAAAAAGACCCAATCAAAAATGAAGAATTTAATAGCCAAAATAAAATACAGTCTAGAAAGAATGAATACCAGACTAAGTAATACAGAAGAATGCGTAAGTTATCTGGAAAATAGAATACTGGAAATCACCCAATCAGAACAGCAAAAAGAAAAGCAAATTAAAAAAAAGAAAATGAAGACAGTCTAAGAGATCTTTTTGATAACATTAAGTGTACCAACATTTGCATAATAGGGGTCCCAAAAGGAGAACAGAGAGAGAAGGAGATCAAAAATGTATTTGAAGAAATTATGGCCCAAAACTTCCCAAACCTGAAGAGGGAAAGATATCCAGGTGCAGGAATCACAGATGGTCCCAAACAAAATGAACCCAACTCAACCCACACCAAAACATATCAAAATTAAAGTGGAAAAAGTTAAAGAGAGAATTCTAATAGCAGCCAGGGAAAAACAAAGAGTCCTAAACAAAGGAATCCCCATAAGGATATCAGCAGGCTTCTCTGCAGAAACTTTGCAGGCCAGAAGGGAGTGAAATGATAGATTCAAAGTGCTGAAAGGGAAAAACCTGCAACCTAGGATACTCTACCCAGCAAGATTATTATATAGAACAGAAGGAAAAATAAAGAATCTTTCAAACAAGCAATCCATAACATATGAGAATAATTAAATTAGTTTTAAGAAAACTTTTTGTATTTATATTCTCCCTCACTAAATTTAAGCGTATTTTGGTTAAATGAAAAGAGCTGTGATCTTTGTACCTTAGTTTTTAAAGATACTATATAGGAAAATCTATTCAAGGGGGCAAAAAAACATTTACTGTGGAGTGTACGTTTACCTCTGATACTCTGAGTACAATTATAGAAAAAGTAAGAGAAATACTAAATTATATAAAAGGTTTTGCTACATTATACATGGCACTTGAGCAAATAAATTCTATGTGTCTCAATTTTATCATCTAGCATATGAAATGAATGTTCTAGATTATCTCTGATTATGTAAGCAGTTGAGTTCCATAAGTATTCTTAGAGTTTATCAAGTACAATCTCAAACTCAAGTTCACTTAACATTTTCCCCTACTTGTGTAGATATTTATTAGAATTCAAGTGGATAAATTGTGTAAAGAATTATTTAGAGTTGTCAAGAACACATACACATATACATATACACATCACTTTCTGATCAAACTAGTCAAAATTTATCTAGGTTCGCAGATTTAAGATGACTACAGAATGACTGAGGGTGGAAAGGAGGTACAGCTATAAATGAATTACTAAGTAATACATCAACCTGAACCAGACAAATCAAATGCAGTTCTTCTTTTCCATTCATTGTATTTGCATACAGCACAATTCAAAAGGATGAAAAAAAGGCATTCTTTCACTTCAAACAAATCTCTACTGCTTCCTTGACAGATAGGTTGTTCTAGGTAATGATGCTTATATACTGCAATGTGCTCATAGACTTTTAGACTTTTTTCATGTACACACAAAATCAAAGAATTTTTTTTTTTTTTTGTCTAGTACTATTCGGCTTCCATTTCTCAGTTTATAGGAACCTGAGATTTATTTTATGGATGAAGTAGTGTTATCCTAATTGAAAGAAAGAATGGACAGAGTGCTTCTGGGTTTATATTAGACTTTCAGTTTTAGGCATAGCCTATGATGTCATGAGAGGCTGGCAAGTCACACTGAGCATCCTTTGTAGGGACTGTCCTATAAGGGCAATTTGTCCTCCTGCCTCACTTGGAATTTTAGCCATAAGCGTTGTTTAGCTGGATTAGACAGTAAAGGTGTTTTATGTTTTTGTTTTGTTTTCAGAAGACCCCTGAGGAAACGTGCAAACACCCTTTTTCCGTAGGATAAGTGGCAGTAAAAGGGGACTAAAAGAGTCAAAATAGAAAACACATACACACACACACACACACACACACACACAAATAGGGATGGAGGAGAGTAAATAAAAGGGAAATTAAGTGAGAAAATCACAGAGAGAGAGGAAATGTTGAAAAGAGCGAGGAAAAGAGAAATTACAGAGAGAGACTGAAAAGTGAAACATGTCAATGTATTGTGGCTATTCCACATTCTCCCCTATTTTCAGCTGATTTTTCTTTACTGGTTCTTTCTTTCCAGAATTTTTGTTTCGTTTTTCTTACTTTTTTTCTTTGAATATTTCTTTTCTTTTACAAATGTCCCCTAGAATGAAAATGCAATTAGTAGTTTAATAGAGAATGCCTATATTTTTGCCCAACTCATTTATTCACTAATTTGTTTGTTTGTTTGTTTTTTGGTAATAAAACCAGACTCTGTTTTCCAGTTTTTTTACAGTCAATACGGACCAATGACTGAATTCTAGCCAATGGAGTGTGGGAGAAATTTTGTGCATCACTTTTGGGCCAAAGTGGTAGAAAGTATCTGTAATTTCTCTACTTATTCTTTTCAAAACAACACAGAAAGCAGAGGACACTAATACCATAAGCCCATAGGATCAAACAAGACACAAAATGTGAAAAAATGGGTTCCCCAAACACTACAAAACCAAGAATATATATGAGATTAATTGTTATGTGATTACGAAATAAAATTCCATCTCTATGGGGATGTGGGCCTTTATACCACAGCTAGAATTATCCAAAAATGCAGAGAAGCAGACAAGTCAAAATCTCTCCCTCTACGCTATTAACAGTCCTCTTTCTCTGCTCTTTTTCTCATTTAGAGGAATTGTCTTTGTTTACACTTCACATCTATAAGACCTCAGTCTGGGAAAAGTTAACTTAAGCACTCCAGCAAGTTAACATTTTCATGCTTTCCCCTCTGTCTTCTGAGCTTCGTACACGCATCAGTTGACTTCCTTTTGAGTTTTCCATTAAAACATACACAGACACACACAATCAATCAACAGTCAATATATAGTGGATTAGCTGATTTGACTTCTTTCATTGATTGAATCACATATCTAATTAACTTGCCCTAAATCAATATTTATCTTGGTGCCATACAAACCCAAACATTTGTTTTTTACTTTGATTTACGTTTATTAGATTGGATTTTTGGTACCTTGATGAGAAGAAATTCAATAAGAAAATTCCATTATATAAATATTTATCCATTTCAGAAATTTCTGTGAGGTAAATATATCAGAAATTCAGTTAAAAACACTCTTTTTATTCACTCTCACTGTGAAAGAAAAATAACAATGTGGATTAAAAAAATTAAAACAACTTAGTTCTAGCATTCTAAAAGACTGGAGTCATACGTACTTTATTTAATATTGCATTTGTACTATTTATAGTTACGGATGAGGCTTAGTAAAAATAAATCTGTCACTGCTTAAAATTATTTCATAACAAAATAATCTTAAATGAATTAATGTTTTGAAACATTTCAATAAAAATATATTTAATAAGAACAGATAAAATATTAACTCAAGTTCATGCCAACAAACACAGTAAGTGACTATTATAGGCCAATATTTGGGGTTGGAGATTTAGTTTATATAAAACAACATATCTGTGGAGAGTGAAAGGCAGGTAAACAGATAATTTCTGTACTATGTATTAAATGTAAAGAATAAGTTAAGTTATCAGGGTTCACCCAAAATTTGATCATATATAAAGAAAAATATATATATATTTTAACTGTTTTTTCAGCCACCACAGTAATCCCTGCACATGATCCGAGTTCCAAACAAGGAAAATTTTAGTGAGAGGTGACTTACTGATAGTCTAAGTAGTGTCTTAGACTATCAATAAATAGTCTAGCTAAAAATGTCTGACATCATGTACAGTTAATCTATATGAGACCATATTTTCTAAGAGATATATCACAGGGCTCAATCCTACACTTTGCCTTCCTTTTCCCTTGTTACACATGGCATGGCAAATTACTATAAAAATAAAATCTTTGTTTCTTTAGAGCTTATTTTCTCCTGCTGCTTCACTCAGTCCTGAACTTGTCATCTTCTATTTCTGACGGCACTGCAGTCATTGGGGACTTGACTTTGATGTTACAAATACAAGATAGAGACTTCAAATAAGAAAAAAAAAAAAAAAAAAAAAAGCAGAGCTTGAGAATGAATAAAAGAAGCAAAAAATCCTCTTGTTCTCTATTAATATAAAAAAAGTTCTCTTAATAAATGGGAGTCTATTTTATATATAGTCTGTCAAAGTTAATTTATAGTAGGATTGTTGATAGACGTTTTGGGCAAACTATTTTCTTGAGGCTAGTCAGGAGGTAGCACCATATTGGAATGAATAATGCGTCAGAATCTGAAACATTTGGGTTCTCATCCCAAAGCACTCTTACTTCAATTACCTGTGTTCTGAGCCTTAACTTCATCACCTGAATAATTGAATTTAAAAACTCTTGTGTCATTGAGATGATTCGTATAAGAAAATTACCTTATAAAATGATGACGATTACAAACAGGGTTCCTTCCTGCCATGGCAATGTTGGTAAAATATTATATTTTTTCCCCCTCTCTAGTTTTGTTGCCAGAGCTGCTCCAGGTCTTTGTTCAAAATCCTCCAACCCCCACCATTAGCAGCAGTGCCCTTGCTCCAAACCTGCCAAACACGCCCCCCAACCTTTAGCAGGAGTGATCCTAAATCTTTAAGTTAAAGGGTCCAGAGATAAGAAAGGAAGCTACAAACAAAAAACGACTAGATGGAACTAGCTGGGACCAAGAAGGTGATGAATCTGACCTCCAACAGGCCCTGAGTCTCATTATATGCTGATTTTACATTAGCAAATTAAATGACACACCTACTTGTGGTTATGACTGAACCTTATGGCTCAGTCATAAAATAAATGGGGTGGTACCTCCCTCCCTTGGAAACAGCCCTGCCCCTTCCCCAGTAAACAAATGCATATGCCTCCCCGGCATTAGCCTCACCGCTCATCCTTTTGTCTTTACTCTTTAAAATTAAATCCCTCTCACCAGGTGGGCAAGAACTTGATCTGTGAACTTAGCTCCTGCTTCTCCATTCTTTGGCCACTGAATAAAGCTTGAGCTGTGTCCATCTCAGCCTATTCAAACCTGAATGGAAAAAGAACCCTCCCCCCACTGAGGCAGAGAGCCTCTGCCAGGCTCGGGCCAAGCAGGGTCCATATGACTTAATTCGGTAACAGTTTCAAGTAAAGGAAAGATGATAAAAAAATCATAACCTAAGACTGTTCTGTTTAGAAAGTGATTTTGTTGATATGTCCAACAACCGTCTGTTAATAAACATTATAAACCATCATGGCCAGGTGTTCTTTGAAAACAAGAAAAATAAAGTAATAGCATCATCATAGTCTTGCTAAAAAGCCATAATGCCAGTTTTCTGTCCATTACAAAAATAAGCCAAGGATAGGGAAAGTCAGGAGTCAACAGAGTATAATCTGTTTTTTTTCCCTGCATTTTCATTTCCCATCTAATGCTATTAAATTAAGTAAATGTTGAAGTCAAATCTGTAAAGTCTGAGTCTTAATTTGTACTATTCAATCAATCAGCAAATATTTGTTCGACTCTGGCTGTGTGTGAGGCATAGTGATGGTTGAAAGAGGGGATTAAAAAAAAGGGTTTATTTTAAGAAAATGCCCTGTAATATGACATAGGACATTTCACTTGACAAACACAGATATCATCATCCCCATATGACAAGCACAGATACCTAGTCCCAGAGGTATTAAGTATTCAATAACATGACGAAGAAACATCTTACAGAGAATGAAAAGTTGTTCTTGAATTCAAAACCAAAGTTATCTGAGCCCAAACTCTGTCCTCTTATTCAAACCACTTATACTTTAGGTATAAAACAAAATATGTGTCCTAAATAAGTTTATAGTCTAGCAGATAAGATGAAATATTTACCCCCCAGAAGATAAATAACATTGCTACATGCCAGAAGAATGGCTTGAACAATTGAGAAACACCAGAGGAAAGAGAAACAGAGATGATTTTAAACCTGGACAATCAGGCAACACTTTACAGATAAAGCCTTGAAGAATGCGTAGAATTTTTCATTGCATAGGATGTGGGGCTGAAAATATTCCAGGTGGGGAGAGTAGTTAGAGAAATGAGGCCTAGCAACGAACAAGGCAGTTGACAGTGAATAGAACAATTTGATTGCAACAGCTAATTAACTTGAAAACGAGTACAAAATAAGGCTGGAAACAAAAAGCGCTTACTGGAATGTTCCTATTTTATTTTAGGCCTTTTGGGCATTAATTTCTCATTTAAAAGTTCTTGTTTGAGTCTTCAAATAGTGTGTGCTTTATTTCAAAAATCAAATATTACTAAAACAAGTGACACAAATACAAAGCAGAACATAATAATTTGTTCTTGTGTGGCCGGGATTTGTTGGTTCCCCAAAACAATTGCATATGGTGGTCATAAGGCTCAGGCCAACATAATCATAAAACCCAATCCTTTTAATATACTAGTTGTCTTGGGGTGGCTACAGGAAATAGCAAATATGATAAAATGACCTCCCTGAAACTGCTATGTAGAGAGTGGATGTCCTCTAACCACTAAGGCTTCTATCAGCCTTATAATTGTAGGAGGATAAAATGAGGCCAATACAGGGGGAAGAGAGGAAGCAGAGTCAGGAAATATCAATAAAGTGGGAAGGAGAAAGAGAGACACGGAGAAAGACAGAGAGAAATATTCATTTAGGGTCCCTGGACCGAAAAGTATTTAAAACCCAAAATTCAAATACTTACATAAACATTTTTTCCCCTTGATATGGTTTGAGTTGGGTTTCTATTATTTATAATTGACAGCTAGGAAAGTTCTATCCCATTAAGACATATAAGTTCAATTGTGTGAATCAAGTAACCATTTTAAGATATTTCAAAAGAAGAAAATTAAAGTGAATAGTATGGGAATTCAAATAAAGATGGGAGAGTAAGCATTACAACCTGCACAAATCTGCTCTAAACACAGAATGAAGGGTATAATATTTTAAAATATACTTAACAGAATACATAATCATTATTAAAAAGGAAAGGAAAACACCAGAGGATTTCTGCTCTTTAGCCAGGAAGAAATAAGATGTTCTAAAATTACCCTTGCCCTACGACAACTAGACAACTAGAGAAAATAAAGGAAATAACTATTTTTAGACATTATACCACTGGCAGCACAGATCTGTAATTCACAAGGAAAGGGAAACAAGCTGAATGAGCAGCTCCCTAGACTTTCTGACTAGAGGTAATTTCCATATGACAGCACAAGGCAGGAGGAACTCATAGCACACTTGGCAATCTCACTGAGTTGAGGATATAGATATTGGAATTTTCAGAGCCCAAGACAACAAGAAATTGTTCAGAAAGGTAGTGAGTGCTAGGGAACTAAAGATACAGCAATATAAAGCTCCGGAAGTCTACAGAGGGGCCCACAAGTCTTTCACTGAATATAGTGGGGACATGGGTAGTGTGAAACCCTGGAAGACTGAAGAGAATAAACTCCAAGGAAAGAATAATTGTACAGAGTGATATGATGATCAATTTTCAAAGGTGACACAGGGCCAGGGATTGTTGAGGTTTCCTTCACCCAGAGTGTAGGACTTCATTGAACATATACTAGACCTTCAGTTCATGCTTTAAAAGGGAATTGCATTAGCTCTAGAATATAGTCTACATTAGTTCTACCCAAAACAATCTTAAAATAAACCTCAAAATGATTAAGCTAATTCAAAAGTAACTTGACCACCTGCTAGAAAGAATCAAATATTCTTTCACTCCTTAGAGGAATACAAAGAATACAGGATTCAAAAAACAGGACATTTCTAATGTCTAACATCCTATCCAAAAGTACTTTAATAAAGAATGAAAAAAGTCACTCAAAACCTGGAGGAAATCTGATCAATAGAAACTGGCTTAGAAATCACAGACATGATAAAATTAGCAGAAGAGAACATTAACACAGTTTTATAAAACTTATCAAAATGTTTAATAATATAAAAAAGAACACAAAAAGCAGAGAAATAAATCATATCAAAGATAACTGAATGGAACTTTAGAGATAAAAACACAATACCTGAAATTAAAATATCTGCTAGAAGTGATTAATAGCAGAGTAGACACTGCAGAAGAAAAGAACAGTGAACTTTGAGTTTCTTCTTTTTTTTTTTTTTGTATCCTCAAACGGTAACAATACAATCTGAATAAAGGTCAGGGAGAAACAAAAACAAAAACAAAGCAAAAGGACACAGCATTATTGACCTGTGGGGTGATATTAATAAGTGACGTAACACATCTTTAGCACATCTAACTGCTATGGATTGAATGTTTATGTATCCCCAAAATTCATATGTTGAAGTGTAAATCCCCAGTGTGATTTGTGATTTGGAGGTGAAGCCTTTGTGAGGTAATTAGGTCATGAGGGTGGAGCCCTGACGAATGGGATTAGTGACCTGATAAGGGCATGAAGAGACCACAGCTTGCTCTCTCCACCATATGAGGATACTCCCCCCTCCCCAAAAAAGAGGACTGTCTACAAACTAGGAATTGGACCCCTACCCCCGCCACCAGACACTGGATCTGCCTGTACTTTGATCTTCAAGTTCCCAGACTCCAGAACTATGAGAAATAAATGCAATAAGTCCCCTACATACGAATGAGTTCCATTCCAAGAGCGCGTTCGTAAGTCCAATTTATTCATAAGTCCAACAAAGTTAGCCTAGGTACCCAACTAACACAATCAGCTATATAGTACTGTACTGTAATACGTTTAGAATACTTTTCACACAAATAATACATAAGAAACAAACAAACACAAAAAATAAAGAAAACCTTTTTAATCTTACAGTACAGTACCTTGAAAAGTAGAGTAGTACAGTACAACAACTGGCATCCAGGGGCTGGCATCGAGTGAACAGGCAGGAAGAGTTACTGACTGGAGGAGGGAGAGGAGGTGGGAGATGGTAGAGCTGAAGGATTGTCAGCAATAGGAGACGGAGGGCAAGCTGCAATGTCACTCACGCCTGACGTGGATGGCACAGGTTCTGGTTCCTTGCTGGATTCAATTCTATCTACCCTCTTGAAAAAACAATCCAGTGATGTCTGGGTAGTAGCTCTTTTTTTCTTATCATAGATAACACGATAGCACTGGATTGCATTCTGAATGGCTGCTGTAACCTTCTTGTACTGTACTACATTCAGGCCCTGTGTGTCAAAAACTAACAGTGCCTCCTCAAATAAAGAAAATCCCCTTGCCATTTCCTGCGTCATGAATCTCTTCGGTTCTTCAGTAATTCTTCTTCCTCTTGTCTCTCTTTGTCCTTTCTCTGGGCCTCCAATTCCATTAGGTCTTCATTAGTAAGCTCCTCATGTCATACAGCAACAGTACTGTACAGTAAAGTACACAAAAGCATGACCATTTGTAGAGGATACACGCACGTGATAATGCATGCCAGACATGTGAACTAACTTACGTGACTGGACGTGGGAACACACATTCGCAACTTTGAAAGTTCACAACTTGAAGGTTCGTATGTAGGGGACTTACTGTATTTGTTGCTTAAGCCACACAGTCCATGGTAGTTTTGTTATAGCATCCCTAACTGTCAAAGACACTAATATATACATATATTCAGAGTCCCAAAAAGAGAAGGCAGTATGATATATATATATATATATATATATATGTTTACCAACTTATCCATTTTTGTCTCTATATCTCTACTACCTATCTGAAAGAATAATGAATGGAACTTTCCTAAATTTGGTGAAAACTATAGCACCATATGCCAGAGAAAGTTCAAAAACCCACAAGCACACACACACACAGACATTTCTTTTTAAGATTGATTGATTGATTGATTTTTAAATTTTTATTTATTTATTTATTTATGGCTGTGTTGGGTCTTCGTTTCTGTGCAAGGGCTCTCTCTAGTTGCGGCAAGTGGGGGCCACTCCTCATCGCGGTGCGTGGGCCTCTCATTATCGCGGCCTCTCCTGTTGCAGAGCACAGGCTCCAGACGCGCAGGCTCAGTAATTGTGGCTCACGGGCCTAGTTGCTCTGCGGCATGTGGGATCTTCCGAGACCAGGGCTCGAACCCGTGTCCCCTGCATTGGCAGGCAGATTCTCAACCACTGCACCACCAGGGAAGCCCCTATTTATTTATTTATTTCGGCTGCACCAGGTCTTAGTTGCGGCACGCAGGATCTTGATTGCAGTGTGCAGGATCTTGTTTAGTTGCAGTATGTGGACTTCTTAGTTGTGGCATGCGGGATCTAGTTCCCCGATCAGGGATCGAACCCAGGCTCCCTGCATTGGGAGCACGGAGTCTTATCCACTGGACCACCAGGGAAGTCCCCACACAAACATTTTTAAATCCACACAAGGTGCATGTCATAATCAAATTTCTAAGAAACTGTGATAGAGAATGTTTCAAGAAATACAAATTGCTTTTATAAAACATGACTATCGAATGCAAAACTCAAATAATTCAAAAAGCGTGAATCAAAGGGAACACATATGTTGGCTACAATGCAATGAAATTATAAATAGTAAAACAGAGACCCAAAACTTCCAATATTTGGAAAATAAATAATGCCACTCTAAATATCTCATAGATTAATGAGGAACTTGCAATAAAAAATACGTAAGTTTAGAATTTAACAACTATGAAATCAACACATACATATAGTCTCTCACATCTAAACTGCCTTTTGAAATAAAGTTTAGCTTTATACATAATTTGGAATAAGAAAGACTGAGATTAAATGATTTAAGAAATTACTTCAAGAAACATCTTACAGAGGAAAAATTATCTGGAATTGAAGGAAATAGACCTTGCTATAGCCATAGTTTACTAATTAATAGATGGACATTATCTTTTAAAAATCTGTAAAATCCATGTAACACACCCCTGATTAAAAATTCCAGCAAAATTTTGAAAATTCAAGAACAGCAAAGCAATTCTGAAAACTAAGAACACAGAAAGGGATGAAGAATTATAAAGATATAGTAATTTAAACACAGTATTGATATAGAAATAGATCAATAAAAGAATAAAGAGTCTCCTCTCCCAAATTTCACAAATTTGTGGGGACTAAAGGAGTTTTAAGGACCCATACTGAAAACAAAACAAAATAATGTCCTCTCCTGTTGCTGATTTGAATATAACTGGGAAGCGTGAACACAGAGAGATGGATGTCAAAATGCAAGTTTAGTTGTTTTGGGCCTAATGAAAGAACATAATTCCTCACAACCATATAGGGGAATAATATGTCTGCTCCAGCAAAATAGAAAATATGTAAACCCTACAAGCAAATCCTACTCCTATCCCAGAGAAATTCTCACATGTTAGCCCAAACATACATGAGCAAGAGTGTTCATCACACCGTAAAGTGACAATTTAGACATGTTATAGTTGAGCCTAAATGTTTCATATGCATATCTACATTTTTCAGAATCCCTTACAATTAGGTTAGGTTCCTGTGACTAATTCTGACCATCAAATATGAGCAAAAGTGATAAAACAACAAGTGTGCTTCCTCTATCCCTTTCTTGCCCTAACATGTGGATTTGGAAGACATGTCTTCCAGATTGAGGAGTTAAAAGATGTGGAAGAAGGCTTATTCCCTGACCCACATTATAGTTTAGGTCAGCCAGAAATAAAGCTTTGTTATGTTAAGAAATGCCATTTCAAGACTCACACTATTGCAGCAGAACTGAGATTATCTTCACTAATATGCACCTAAATGTCCAACAAGAGATATAAATTAAATGTAGTATATTTATATATTAAAGATAAAACATGAACAATGTTCTAGTTGCATGTAATGTATAAATATTAAATTGATAGATGAGCAAATAAGGTGTTGACCACACAAATGCATAAAATCAACTTTAAATATTGTTTCTTGAATATATAAAATGAATATTAAAATACAAACTAAATTAATCCAAGTCATTGGCTCTGGGAGTGAAGTTTTATGGTAGGAGTCCATAGTAATTTTAACATTTGAAGAAGATACGGAAATAATAATATTTTTATTTAGAGGTGGTAGAAACCCATAAGAATATATTAAAAGTAACATTTTACTTCTAGGTTTCTGTTACATTAGCCTATGTACTTTCTGGAGTCACTATTATGGATGACTTTGAGGACTTTAAGACTTCAGTAGAGGACTTCCCTGGTGGCGCAGTGGTTAAGAATCCACCTGCCAATGCAGGGGACACAGGTTCGAGCCCTGGTCCGGGAAAATCTCACATGCCACGGAGCAACTAAGCCCATGCACCACAACTACTGAGCCTGCACTCTAGAGCCCGTGAGCCATGACTACTGAGCCCGCGAGCCACAATTACTGAAGCCCGCATGCCTAGAGCCCCTGCTCCACAACAAGAGAAGCCACCACAAGAGAAGCCCGTGCACTGCAACAAAGTGTAGCCCCCCACTCACCACAACAAGAGAAAGCCCGCGCAAAGCAACGAAGACCCAATGCAGCCAAAAACAAATAAATAAATAAGACTTCAGTAGAGAAAGTGACTGCAGATGTAGTAGAAAAAGAAAGAGAACTAGAATTAGAAGCAGAGGCTGAAGATGAGACTGAATTGCTGCAATTTCATGATAAAATATTAATGGATGAGCAGTTGCTTCTTATGGATGAGCAAAGAAAGTGGTTTCTTGAGATGGAATATACTCCTGGTGAAGACGCTGCAAAGATTGTTGAAATAACAACAAAGGATTTAGAATATTACATAAACTTAGTTGATACAGAACAGGATTTGAAAATATTGACTCCAATTTTTTTTTTTAATTAATTAATTTATTTATTTTTGGCTGCGTTGGGTCTTTGTTGCTGAGCACGGGCTTTCTCTAGTTGTGGAGAGCAGGGGCTACTCTTCGTTGTGGTGCATGGACTTCTCATTGCGGTGGCTTCTCTTGTTGCAGAGCATGGGTTCTAGGTGCGTGGACTTCAGTAGTTGTGGCTCATGAGCTCAGTAGTTGTGGCTCGTGGGCTTAGTAATTGGGGCTCGCAGGCACAGTAGTTGTGGCACACGGGCTTAGTGGCTCCGTGGCATGTGAGATCTTCCTGGGCCAGGGCTCGAACCCATGTCCCCTGCAGTGGCAGGCAGATTCTTAACCACTGCACCACCAGGGAAGTCCCTGACTTCAATTTTCAAAGAAGTTCTACTGTGGGTAAAATGCTATCAAACAACATTGCTTGCTACAGAGAAATAATTCATGAAAAGAAGAGTCAATAGATGTGGCAAACTTCACTGTTGTCTTATTTTAAGAAATTGTCACAGCCTCCTCAACCTTCAGCAACCATCACCCTGATCAGTCAGCAGCCATCAACACTGAGGCAAGACTCTGGCCCAACAAAAAACATTATGCCTTGCTGAACGCTCAGGTGACGGTTAGCATTTTTTAGCAATAAAGTAATGTTTAATTAAGGCATGTACATTGTGTTTTAGACATTACTGCACACTTAATTAACTACAGCATAATGTAAACATAACTTTTATATGCACTAGGAAACCAAAAAATTTGTGTGACTCACTTCATTGCAGTATTTGTTTTATTGTCGTGATCTGGAGCAGAAGCTACAGTATCTTCGAGGTATAGAGGCCTTAACTGGGTTTAGTCACATACACAGGAGGCCTTTTTGGGGTTGAGCCATGTACCAAAGTCCAGATAATCTCAACACCACTGTTCTATCTCAAGACTTTATTCTTGGAGCAATTTCTAGAAGCAGGAAGGCAAGCAGAATGCATGTTCCAAGGACAGGGGAGGAGGTGGGGAGCCTCCATCTGTCTGAGTCCAGCTTTCGGGCCACCTGGTGGTCATGTAGTTTTGGTGCCCTCCTCCAAAAGTCATGAATCTTTGGGGTAGATTATTTAGGATATTCCGAGTGCCATCCAGCACGGCAAGTGATGAGGGTATGCACGGGAGTAGAAAGTTGTTGTCCCTAAAATCGTTGGAACGCGTGCTACTCCCAACTTACCCAACTGATTTGATCACAGTATTTCCTAATAAAACTGCAGAATTTTCAAATAAATATCCATTATAAATCTTATCCCACTTCACTGCCGTAGTTTGTTCCCATGTCTCTATTTCCGGCTGGATGGTGAGCTTCTTTGAGGACACAAGCATTGTCTGACATATGTCTGTCCTCTGTGCCTAGCACAGAATTCAAGGTGCTCCACAAAAATTGCCCCAATACCTAATAAAGAATTCAATTACGTGGTTCAGCCACTATGGAGAACAGTATGGAGGTTCCTTAAAAAACTAAAAATAGAGCTACCATGTGATCCAGCAATCCCACTCCTAGGCATACATCTGCAGAAAACTCTAATTTGAAGAGATACATGCACCCCAATGTTCATAGCAGCACTGTTTACAATAGCCAAGACGTGGAAGCAACCTAAGTGTCCACTGACAGATGAATGGATAAAGAAGATGTGTTATATATATATACAATGGAATACTATTCAGCCATAAAAAAGAATGAAATAATGCCATTTACAGCAACATGGATGGATCTAGAGATTATCATACTAAATGAACTAAGCCAGACAGAGAAAGACAAATATCATAAGATATCACTTACATGTGAAATCTAAAAAGATGATACAAATTAACTTATTTACAGAACAGAAATAGACTCACAGACATAGAGAACAGACTTATGGTTACCAAAGGGGAAGAGAAGGGAGGGATAAATTAGGAGGTTGGGATTAACATATACACACTACTATACATGAAATAGATAAACAACAAAGCCCTACTTGTAGAGCACAGGAAACTATACTCAATATCTTATAATAATCTATAAGGGAAAATAATCTGAAAAAGAATATATATATGCATATATATACATATATATATAAACTGAATTACTTTGCTGTACACCTGAAACTAACATAACTTTATAAATCAACTATACTTCAATAAAAAAGAATTTAACTACAAAATGTCCTTCTAAGAAAAATTATTCAGTCTAGCATAAATGGAAATTATTTGATGGTATTTATACATGAGATATTCAGCAATATGAGTTCATTGGTGTGGGCTGGGTAGTGAAAAGGCTAAGAAGATGATGAATTTGGCTTTATATCTTTCTTCAGACCACTTACTCGCTCTATAGTACTAGTCAGGTTATTTAATTTTGGAATCTCAAATATGTGATCCACATAATTTAGATTAATCATATCTACCTTTTAGCATGAATAATGAGATTATGTGAAATAAACTGTATAGCATTAGGTGTCTGGTAAATAAAGGTAATGAAAAATGTGAGCTAACTCAGAGCAAACTTGTCCCAACTTTTACTAGAGGCTGGATAATTCTCTTCAGTACGTGTAGATAAAATAACAGTTGAACTACACAATGTGTACTTACAGGCCAGTCAGGAAGAACATCTGATCAAAGTAGAGATTTTTTAAGGAGGAGAAAGTAGAAAATAAAATGAAAAGGATAATTTATTAGCCTTGTGACCAGTAGAAAATTGATAAACTGTGAGTTTCAGCTTCCTCACAAATCATGGGATATTAACAATGTTTCCTACGCTATTTAAGGATTAAACGAGACAACCCGTATCACACACCTAGGTACCTTTCAGACTTTGTGTTCAGTCATTGCTACCAGATCCAATTTAGACACGAACAAAGGAACACTGCTCCTTGTTGACTGGTTTCCTTGTCTGTTTTGTGGTTTTATTTACGTAGTTACTTATTTCTTTTTTTTTTTTTTTTTTTTTAAATTTATTTATTTATTTATTTATTTATTTATTTATTTTTGGCTGTATTGGATCTTCGTTTCTGTGCAAGGGCTTTCTCCAGTTGTGGCAAGCGGGGGCCACTCTTCATCGCTGTGCGCGGGCCTCTCACTGTCACGGCCTCTCTTGTTGCGGAGCACAGGCTTCAGACGCGCAGGCTCAGTAGTTGTGGCTCACGGGCTTAGTTGCTCCGTGGCATGTGGAATCTTCCCAGACCAGGGCTCGAACCCGTGTCCCCTGCATTGGCAGGCAGATTCTCAACCACTGCGCCACCAGGGAAGCCCTACTTATTTCTTTTTGTATTAATGGTAAAGAATAGCTTTAAGGTTGTCTTTAAACGTTATTTCTTGAGAAAACCATTCATGTAACTTGTCTTTCTATAATCTGATGCTGTAAGAAGGTGATGTGTCTCTTTTTGAGAGTTACCGATGCCAATGGCATAAACGACATCCTGTTCTCTAATTAATTAAACATGTTCTGTGCACTTCTTCTCATTTCTGGTAGCCAGGAAGACAGGCTTTTTTGGTTACCATGTTGATTAAACAAACCACAGACTCGGATGGCTGGCTGCTGCTGTCCACAGGCACTAGGGAGAAGAACAATTGTTTTGCCAACAGGACTGAACATTTGGCCTTGTTTATTCCCAGCACAGTGTTTACCTCCCTTGTGGAGGAAATGAGTTAAAGCTTATTAGGAAAACTCAAGATTCTCCAACATCTGATAACTCCTGAACAGCTTTTCTAAGAGGGAGGTAGATTAATCCAATATGATATCAAATAGAAACGAATGGCTTAAAAAACCTAGGATATGTGCAGGCTTGTTGCTTTCTAAAGAGAAAATGTGGAAAAAATAAAGAATGAATATTGATGAAGGTGAACTTATTTCAAGAGATATTTTGAGAGAGAACTCACAGGGTTTCTGATATAATTATCAGATGCTTGAGAAAACTTGCTATTGAGTTTATTGAATCACAATTCATTGAGTTTCATAACTGAGAAGATGAAGAGATGCTAGAAGGAGCTATCAAGACACAAAAGACATGCAGGAACCTTAAATGCATATTTCTAAGTGAACTAAGCCACTCTGAAAGAGCTCCACACTATGATTACAACCATATGAAATTCTGGAAAAGGCAAAACTATGGAGACAGTAAAAAGATCAGAGCTTCCCAGGGATCCAGAGGAGGAAAGGCGGGATAAACAGGTGGAGCGCAGGTGATTTTCAAGGTAGTAAAAGTAGTTTATATCACACTGCAATGGTAGAAACATGTCATACATTTGTCAAATCTCATAGAATGTACAAGACAAAGGGCAAACTCTAATGTAAACTATGGACTTTAGCTAATAATAATGTATTATCAATACATTATTATTATTATAATACAATATCAGATCAGATATCATTCAATATCAGGTACATATACATTATACAATTGTCAGATACATTATTATTATTATTATACAATATCAGATCAGATATTACATGATATATCATCAGTTATAACAAATATACTACACTAATACAAGATGTTGAGTAGGGGAAATGGGGAGATGGAATATGTGGGAACTCTGTGTATTTTCCATCCAATGTTTCTGTAAACCTAAAACTGCTCCAAAAATGTCTACTTTAAAAAAAAAAAAAAAAACAGTACCGGAGGACTGTATAGATCTGCAGATGTTATGATGATGATTTACAAAATAATTTGCAAATACAAACTTGTATATTAGATTTGAGAAAAAAACTAAAACAAGAGAAAGAATTCAAACAGCAAGAGGTTAGAAGGTATAAAAATCTAGGAAAGAACTGATATAAAAAAATATATATATCAAAGAGAACATACGGGCACCTGGAAGTTGGAACAGTCATCAGGTCACACGAAGGCCAATGAAAAAGATCAAATGAAGAACAAATGAACTACAATTAATCCTTGACAAGATCACTTAACCTGATTAACTTGAAATAAGATGTTACATGTAATATTTTTCAGTTTTAAGGAATTTACCAAAATCTTTTATGATAATTTTATATTTTTCAAGATCCAGAATTGGGTGGATTAATTACCAGAAGGGTTAATAGTTAATGGATTTATAGTCAAGTGATATATGACAACTCTCTGACTTCAGTACTGTCATTCATGGAACAAATGAAGAAAATGGCATTAACATATATGGAACATCAAATATATTGGACAACAAACATCAATCTAAATAGATACTAAAGTATCTAGACTCATGTAAGTAGTCTTACCACACACATCTAATAAAATAATATTTATCAGGGATAAAAAGGAAGTATCACACCTACATTCAAAATTCAGCTTTATTAGCAAAAATGGGAGAGATGTGCTCCATAGAAATTCCAGTTTAAGATGTGTGTATGTAATATATTTCAATAATAGATGTCAACAAAATGTAAAACATGCCAAAATGGTATCCTATGCCCGCCCAAAAACCAACGTGATTTTTAGTTCATATTATAATACATATTTCTAGAAGGAGAGTCTAGGAGAGACAGAATCCAGAGAAACCAAAATTTTACAAAAATATTTAGGTGTACTAGAAAATAATTTGTTCAACCTCTATAGCTATAATATGTCCACCTGCGGCTATTGCGAGTTTAGTTTATATTAAAGGACATATTTCTAGACATGAGAGAAGAGCCTCTCTCAAATGGCCTGTTTGTCCACACTGTTGAAATTCTGAATTCTGTTCTGGAACTACACCATAAAGTAAATATAGTCCAATTCAAAATGTTCAAGGAAGAGTAACACAGTAATGAAAGTGCTCACGATATGTCAGAATAAGAAAAGTTAAATGAATTAGAGATGTTTACCCTAGTAAGAAACGTTTCTGAGAAAAATATGTCCTCAAATATCTGCAGTTTTTACTTGGGATAGGAATAATTCATCTTTTTGATCCTACATATGCAAAGAAAATAATTTTTAACTTCTACTTAAGTTAGAATAAGAACATCTCACATTCTATCGTATAGAATTAGTCGTACTTAAGCAAATGAGGATTTTTCAGAGACTTTTCCTCCTAACATAAAGAAACACTCCATATTTCTCAGTGTCCACCAACATCTATCAAAGCTCTTTGTTATCCTTCTGGATCAAAATGTAGTAGTAAAGTTAAAAATAATAACTAGGATTTCATCGGTGGTTAGAAAATACTCTAGGCCCAGGAATAGAAAATGTGGTTGGCTCTAGAAAGTATTATAAAGTTACAAAGGATGGGGAGTGGATGGAGAAAAGAAAATAGTTACGTGGCCAATGAAACCAGTTAAAGATTTTTTAACTTTGTGATAAATTGTAAGTTTTACTGACAGGAGATGGAAAAAGCAGGAAAAAGAATATTGTAAAATCTATCCAGCCTTCAACAGCTTATCCAAATTTAAGAATCAGGTTTTCCTATGGTTTATATTAGGCTTCTGAAAGTTTAACCTTCATTAGCATTCTCAAGCCATTCAATTTAATTTAAACCCGTGGGGTTTTCTGATCTTTACTCAGATTTCTGAAGATGCATTTCATTGGTTCTGCCACAGACCTACTTGTATTCTATGCATCAAAGCAGAGGGTAATGAAGGATGGTTTTTCAAGGTCACTAACCTGATTAATATCTTTAATGTGGCCAATCTCCCCAGTCTGTTGGTGGAGGTAAACCACAGTGGCGTGAGGAATTGCATAATTTACTCTATTTCATCACTATTTCAGCATTTTGCCAATTAGTCCCTGGCCCAGTGATCCCAAATCATCAACAATCCCACTGTGTTCTTCAATCACTTGACCTACCTGGGTTTCCAGAGACTACATCTATAGAGAATTTACATGGAATCTAGTATCTTCTAATAATTTTTAAATGACTGACATGAGATCATTCTCCTCTCCCCAAAAACCAACAGAGATGTCACAATATTACAATTAAGTTTTATTTTACGAATTGAACTCATAGACCAAAGAAAATTCTAGTGAATGTGTGTGTGTGTATAAAAATTTTTCCTGGAACAAAATCTAGAGGAAAGGGACTTCCCTGGTGGTGCAGTGGTTAAGAATCTGCCTGCCAATGCAGGGGACACGGGTTTGATCCGTGGGCCGGGAAGATCCCACATGCCGCGGAGCAACGAAGCCCATGTGCCACAACTACTGAGCCTGCGCTCTAGAGACCACGAGCCACAACTACTGAGCCTGCGTGCCACAACTACTGAAGCCTGTGCGCCTAGAGCCTGTGCTCTGCAACAAGAGAAGCCACTGCAATGAGAAGCATGCGTGCTGCAACGAAGAGTAGCTCCCGCTCTCTGCAGCTAGGGAAAGCCTGCGCATAGCAACAAAGACCCAATGTAGCCAAAAATAAATAAATAAAATAAATAAATTTATTTTAAAAAATCTAGAGGAAAATAGAACTAAATGGTAATAATCTTTTTTAGAGATTTAAGTATATGGGATTTGTGTTTTATTTTATATAATTTTCATCATTTTATAAATATTTTGCAATGAGCATCCATTATTTGTGTAATGAAATAAAAAGGCCAACTACTTTAAAACAGAAGCATTGATATGTATATGTATGTCTATACCTATACGACATAAATACATTCAAAATACATTCAAATCAGTAACAGCAAAAATTTTAGGGAGTTGGAATTTGGTTGTTTGTTAACATGTCTAACTTTGCTAAAATGTGACTATATTGGTATTATAATCTAAATATACATATTTGTATAGATATACACATGTATGTTCAATAAGAGAAATGAGCTGCAATTGTGGGTCAATTTAACAAACAGAGATTTGGTTTTTTTACCAAGCTCAGGTTTCTTCAACATGACTTTTCCATCAGGACACACATTCCTGATCCCAGCACAGGTTTTGACCCTTCGAGAAGTATCTGCAGAATACCTTCAGACTGAGACAAATGACTTGTCCTTGGTACACTGAAGGAGAGACTGAAGTCAGAGGTTTAACAGTGGGATGCAGCTATATCCATTTATGTTTAACATACTTTCATTAGCACTTGCTGCATGCTTAAAACTGTATGCCAGATACACAAAGAAGAGGACCTTCCCTTCCTGAGGCTCTGATGATGAAAAAGCCAGATAAGCCAATAATAAGACAGCGTCAGTAATTAGGTGCTATATATGCACACAGAGCTGTATGAGCACAGAAGGAGAGACACTGTTTTACTAGTGATAGTTAAACCAACATGGCAACATCTGGAATGGGTCTTGATGGGTCTATGAATCTACCAAGGACACAAGGGAATTGTGCCTCTATCAGGCAAGGGGTCACTAAGTGCAAAATGTATGAACATTGAAAAAAACTGTAAAGAATATTTCCTCTTTTCAAGATCATCTATTGAGTCTTGTCAAGAAATATATACACTTACCGAGTCTATCTACATGATCTACAGAAGTGGAGCTGGAGCAGTTGTGTTTTTCTCATGATGAGGGAACATTTCTATGGACACACAGATAATTTAAAAATGTACATCTAGGGCTTCCCTAGTGGTGCAGTGGTTAAGAATCCAGCTGCCAATGCAGGGGACACGGGTTCGATCCCTGGTCCGGGAAGACCCCACATGCCGCGGAGCAACTAAGCCCATGCAACACAACTACTGATCCTGCACTCTAGAGCCTGCGAGCCACAACTACTGAGCCCACGTGTCACAACTACTGAAGCCCGCGCGCCTAGAGTCCGTGCTCTGCAACGAGAAGCCACTGCAATGAGAAGCCAGCGCACTGCAACGAAGAGCAGCCCCCGCTCACCACAACTAGAGAAAGCCCGTGCACAGCAACAAAGATCCAACTCAGCCAAAAATAAATAAATAAATTAATTAATTAATTTTTAAAAATGTACATCTATTCTGATGCTGCCTTCTGTTCCTCACCAGAGGAAGAAGGAGAAGATGGGTAGCCTAGAAACAGCACTCAGATTTTGAGATTCTCACCCATTCCTGGCAGGTTTTAGAAGTGCTGAAGGTGGAGAAAGAGGTTCTTCAGAAGGCTGACACAAAGGTGAACCAATATGTCCATCAGTAGGTCCCAGGAGGACAATACAGCACTGACTTATTGCACATCTATTGGCCTAGGGCTTGATCAGAAAATCAGACTTGGGGTCTTATATGGGAAGTGACCCTGAAGGCAGGACCAGACAGCCTAACCTCACTGAAGATGCCAGGTGCTCAGGGAAGGCCTGCTCAGGCTCTTAAGCCGAGTCACAGAGTCCTGTCCGAACTAGTACTGCCTCAATTTCATTGCTACAAATAATTTCCACTAGCCAACAGGAAGACTAAAGCCTTTGGCGTCTAACTACTTTAGGGAAGATTCTGCCCCAACGAATGTGAATCTTCTTATAAGGTACATATTACCTATAAGGGTCTGGGCCCTGGGAAGGAGGTTATCTCAGTAATTCTCAAACAAATAGGAGAGGGGTACAGAAAGGTTTGGGCATCAAAGTACAGTAGTGGATAGATGTGTGGAGAGACGAGAGAGAAATGATAGATAGTTCTGTCAATTTCCTCAAAGATATAAATGATGACTTGTCCATCAAGGTATATAACAGGGTAATAGGGGCCACAGGATTATATTCAGGAGTGTGTGTGTGTGGGGGGTAGTCTTAGGTTCAAATGGTATCCTTATATCAGACCATTGCCCATTCAAACTTCAGAAAATATGACAGCTCTGCAATATAGATGCAATATAGTTCACAGGTGATTACGAACTGAGTGTGTGCATTCTGAGACTCAATAAGAGTACTTTAGTTCTAGCAATAAGTATCACATGTAAAGCATTTCTAAAATCTCTCACCAAGTTTTCATTTATTATATTTAGCAAAACCAAGGTCAGGTTTGCTGTGTAAAATATACAGCAAAGAGACGGTTTAAGTGAAGCAAAGTATTTTTTTAGTACTTAATACTTTTTGGAAGTATATGATTCTGCTACACTAAGATGTGACTTTTCAAGTCCAATCATTGTATTAATTCCTTAACGTTTTAGTATTGGGTTAATATACTCCAAAAACATGGGTGGTTATAAACATTAAACACACAAGCACAAATAAATAAATGAATAAAAAAATTTCACATCTTGTGCCATGCACAGCAGATATGAAAAACGTTTTGGAAACTTAACTTTCCAAGTATATTAAATAAAAGAAAAAAAATAGTTGCTCTTTTTATAATGCAATACTACTAAGAAAAAAGAGGTTTTTTTGTTTTCTTTTTTTTTTTTTAAATAGAAACAATTACTTTCAAGAGTCAAACTGT
Source organism: Balaenoptera ricei (assembly GCF_028023285.1). Taxonomy (NCBI): domain Eukaryota; kingdom Metazoa; phylum Chordata; class Mammalia; order Artiodactyla; family Balaenopteridae; genus Balaenoptera; species Balaenoptera ricei. Next base: position 11,061,675 of record NC_082645.1, on the reverse strand, counting down.
GATAAAAAGAAATACTTTTTAAACACTTTCAGTCCCCAGATAAAAGTGTTGCCAGGGGCTCCTCCAAACCTCATAGCAGCAAGCCTGTATTCACAAAGAACTTTTGTTTCCAGTGGGAAGAGGAACATAAAAATTAAACACATCTATATGATATATTTGCTCCAAAGATTTTCCAAAACGATTGTGGGTCTACAAAGCTAAAGCCTTTTGGAAAAGAAAGAATATATTGCTACCAGGAAAGAAAAACCAAGACAGATGGGAGTAAGTGAAGTTAATGATGTTCTGATTCTACTGACCTCACAGTCACCTCTGTAGTGATTGTATTAATTTCCTATTGAGGCTGAAGCAAATTACCACTAATTCATTGGTTGGAAACAACACAAATTTACTATGTTGCAGCTCTGCATGTTAGAAGTCCACTGCTAGCCTCACTGGATTAAAATTGAAGCCTCTGAACAACAGAACTGCACTCTCTCTCAAGACTCCTGGGACAATCTGTTTCCTTACCTAGTCTAGCTTCTAGAGGCTGCCTGCATTCCTTGGCTTATGGTCCCTTCTCTCCATCTTCAAAACCAGCAACAACAGTTTGAGTCCTTCTCGTGCTGCCATCCGTATGACCCTGCTTCTGTTGTCATATCTCTTTTTCTGACTACAGCCAGGAAAGGTTCTCCACTTTTAAAGATTCATACAATTAGATTGAGCCTACCCAGATAACCCAGAATAATCTCCTTATCTGAAGGTCCTTAACCTTAATCACATCTGCAGAGTCCCTTTTTGACGTGGCAGAAAACATATTCACGAGTTCTTAGGCCCTGGTCAGCTTTGGGGACCATTATTCTGCCCCCTACAGTGACATTACCACCATCTAATTTCAACTCCATATTGACTTAATCTCCATTTATTATTATTATTTTTTATTACCCAATAGGAGCTAAAGGGTAATCTTTTTTACCTCATGCAGACTTATTTAGATAATAGTTCACTTATTTAGATATTCAGTACATGACATGTTACCAAACTTCCTGTATATGTTCTCATGGCACTCAGCAACCCTCATTCCTTTATACATTCATTTCCTTAATATCTGTCTCCCCCACTAGGATTTAGAGAGTGAAAACCTTGTTTCTTTCATTTAGTGTTTTATCCTCAGTGACTAAAACAATACAGAGCAAAAACTGGATCTCACTAAATATTCATCAAAAAAAGAAAAAAAAGAATGAATGGGTAAACAAATATTTATCATGCAACACCATTTGTCAGGACTCAGTGGTTATACACATGAAGACTGACAGGTGGAAAGATCGTCAACACAAAAGAAAGTTTGAGACCCAGATATCGTTGCTACAAAGTTATATACACAATGTCAGCATCATCCATTCTCCTTGCCCAGAGTCACCTTAAGACCACTGGCCAAAAATGACCACATAGAATGCCTCATTATACTTTCAGTAATCAAGAACAAAATGGATTCCTGTAGCCAGAGGTAAATGCAAACAAACTTCAACTAGAGATTAGCAAATGTAGGGTCCAGTTTTAACTCTGCTACTTAGCTGTTTTGTCACCTTGGGTATGAGTTAGAGGTTAACCACTCTAGAAAAGCCATGAACTGGAAATGTCTAAGTGATTCCCGATCATTAATCCTTTTAGGAGATTGATTCTGGGACACTGGTCACAGTGACGCAGCACTCTGAACAGCCCTGAGTTTGCCTTTTAGCAGGAATGCAGAAGTGAAGTCATTCCTCTTGGAGGTCAGAAAGGCATAAATAGCCATGGCAAGACCCAAGCCAGGGAGACGGTAAAAGATAGCTTGGGGGCATAATCTTTCTCTGGATTCTGCATCTGTCTCTTCACATAATATACACGTGTTTTTGCATCCTATGGATAATAAAACTTTATTTTGCATGACATTTCTCATCCTGCACTCTTAAATATTTAATAGAGCTAAATAATACAGTTACTAAGGAAAGTAATAGGAGGTAGCAGGGGAAAATTAAAAGGCAGTGACAGACAGTAAGAGTTATGTTTTGGAAGGATTCTAAGAATGATGTCTTCTTTCTTACACTGACTTACCAGAAAACAGTCCTGAGGTCAGGACAAGTCAAAGATACTAATACTTCAAGAACATAAGGAGCATTTCCTAGGGGTCAATCCTGTTTCTAATAACCTATATGCCCTTGGGTGGGACACCTGAGCCCTCTGAGCTGCAGTTTCCCCATTTGGAAAGTGGAGCAATATGTCAGTGGCAGTTGTGAAGATACAATTTGCTGAGATAGGTAAAATGGTTTTGAAATGTGTATTACACTAAACAAATTCCTTCACGGGTAAAAGGAAATTAGATGAGGAGGAGAGAACAGGATATATACAAAAGACATGAAGAGACGAGTGTGATGGCTTTAGAGATTAGGGGGATGTGGATTAAGATCTGTTTACATGACAGCAAACCAGGAAATCAATTCTGAAGGAGTTTAGAGTCATTTTGTGAAACGAGGGGTTAGAAGACAGGCCATCAGTGTGTGCTCAGCACATAAACTGGCCTCCCCATTTTCCTCCACAGCCTTTATTTTCTCCTACTGCCCAGTAGCACCTTTTTAATCAGAATAGTATATCTCTTTTCTATTCTCATTGATTTCTCACCATCCTAGTAATTCACACCTTCTTAACTCTAATCATGTAGGTTTTAACTGGCTTGTAATCCTCTTACTACCTACTATTTCTTAAAAAAAAACAAAAAACAAAAAAAATTCTCCTTAAATTCACCTCTTTGAAGACTCCCGCAGATCTCTGCTCCTCCAGGAAGCCTCCCTGACCTCATACGAAGACACTTTTGGTCTCTAATCATATAATACTCTGTTCTCAAAGTGTGGTGTCCCATCCAGCAGCAGCAGCATTCCATGGGGATTTATCAGAATATAAATCCTTAAGTGCCACCTCGTACCTACAACACATAATAGAAAACTAAATCTTCAAGAATGGAACATGAACCCACTGGAAGGAGGTGCTGTAACCCTGACGATTTCCCCCTGAGAACAGTCTTCTCCTTCGAGCACCATCTCTCAAATCTCAGGGCACATCAGAGTCCCTTTGAGAGCTACGTTTAAAACACAGATGACCACGCATGCAATTTCTGACTCTGCAGACCTGAGTTGTGACTTGAGAATTTGTATTTCTCACAAGCTCCCAGCTGGTGCTGATCCTTTACTTCTTGGGACCACACTCTGAGAACACATCCACTGAGCATCTTCTTCACGTGTCACATCTTCCGGCCCTTCCAACCCTTTCAGGCCTCCTGTGGACACTGTCGTCAGGCTCATGCAAGGATAAAGAAGTATCCCTATTTCCCTTTGGCACAAATGAGAATAAAGTGGAACAATTTAAAAGGTCAAGGCAAGGAATTTTTTAAAAGGAAAGGAAAAGCACACCTAGATCAACAGTTTGACTTTCCCACTTTTAGCTTAGTTTCCCTATGGTGTGACACCCAGCTTGGCTTCTGGTCCAGCCTCTTTCACAAAAAGGCCATGTCATCCCTATGAACTGGGGCAGCTCCATTACCACCACGGCTGTGCTGAGTGCCCCTTCTATGTTTGCTTCAGCTACCCATCCCTGCCTTCACAGAATAGATCATGCTGTATTTTTATTTTATTTTATTTTAAATTCATTTATTTATTTATTTTTCGCTGTGTTGGGTCTTTATTGCTGTGCGCGGGCTTTCTCTAGTTGCAGCGAGCAGGGGCTACTCTTCATTGCGGTGCGTGGGCTTCTCATTGCGGTGGCTTCTCTTGTTGTGGAGCACAGGCCCTAGGCGTGTGGGCTTCAGTAGTTGTGGCTCGTGGGCTCTAGAGCATAGGCTCAGTAGTTGTGGCGCACGGCTTAGTTGCTCCGCGGCATGTGGGATCTTCCCGGACCAGGGCTTGAACCCATGTCCCCTGCATTGGCAGGCAGATTGTTAACCACTGCGCCACCAGGGACGTCCTGCTGTATTTTTAAATTGAGATACAACTAATATAAACTAAATTGCACAGATCTTAAATGTTTTACATTCAATGAGTTTATTAGCCCATTGTATAAAATTCTGTAACCACTACCAAAAAAAGTAAAGAGAACATTTCTGTAACCCTCCTTCTCCTACGACTATCTGATATTCATTACCATTGATTAGTTTTGCCTGTAATTGTATTTAATATGAATGATATCATATATCATATTATATATAATCTATTGTCCTGAACAACTTCCTTTCACTTAATATATTTTCATATTCATCATGTGATGAGTTGACTTGGGAGATTTTCTTAAATTGCTATGAAATATTCAATTGTATGGTTATAAGATCATTTGTTTATCATTCACAAGCAGAGGGACATTTTCTTTTTTTTTTTTTTTTCCAGTTTGAGTCTGTTACAATTAAACTTGCTACGAACATTCTCAGGCCAGTCTTTGGTGAACATCTGCTTGTACTTTTGTTGAGTCAGTACTTGAGAGTAAAATCACTGTATCACAAAGTAGATTCATTTTTAACTTTATAATTAACTTCTGTATAGTTCTTCAAAATGATTAAATTATTTTTAGCCCCTGTCAGCAATGTATCAAAGTTCTAGTTATGCCATATCCCTATAAATATTTGTCAGCAATTTTTATTTAAACTTTTATCCATTCTAGTGGATGTGAAATGGAATATCATTGTGGTTGTAATTTACATTTTCCTGATTACTAGTGAGATTGAGTATCTTTTCATGTGCTTCTAGGCCATTTGAATATTTTTTGTAACAATTCTGTTTAAGTATTTTGCCTGTTAATTATTGTGCTGTCATTTAGTATTGACTTGTAAAGTTTCTGTATATATCCTAGATAAAAGCTTTTTTTTCATATATTGCTGCAAATATTTTCCCAGATACTAATTTGTCTATTCATATTCTTAACTGGTATCTTTTGATTAAGCAGAATTTTTAATTTTGATAAAATCCGATTTAAATTTTCTTCTTTTATGGTTTGTCTTTTTTGTGTCCTATCCATGAAAACAAACTTTACTTAACATAAAACTACAATTATCCTATGTCAATATCCAGAAACTTTATAATTCTGGATTTTATTTCCATTTCAAAATAATTCTTGTGTATGGAAGGAAAAATGTGTCCATGTTCGTATGAAAACACAAAGAACATTTTTTCTAGCAATATTTATAAACATATTTTTATTTTTCCCATTGAATTACCCTGACAAAATACAACATCTTTTTATAATAAAAACCTTCAAGAAACTGGGTATAAAAGGAACATACCTCAACGTAATAAAGGTCATATACAACAAACCCATAGTTAACATTATACTCAATGGTGAAAAGATGAAAGCTTTTCCTCAAAGATCAGGAAGAGGACAAGGGTATCCACTTTCACTACTCTTATTCAATATAGTACTGGAAGTCCAAGCTAGAGCAATAATACAATATAAAAAATAAAAGGCACCCAAATCAGAAAGGAGAAAATAAAATTGTATCTACAGATGACATGATCTTGTACATAGAAAATCCTAAAGACTCAACAAAAAACTGTTCAAACTAATCAACAAATTCAGTAAAGTTGCTGCATAAAAATCAATATACAAAAATCAGTTGTGTTTCTCTACACAGACAATAAAATATCTGGAAAAAAAGAAAACAATCCCACTCACTATAGCATCAAAAACAATAAAATACTTAGAAATGTATTTAACCAAGAAAGAGAAAGATCTGTACAATGAAAACTACAACACTTCGATGAAAAAAATTTAAAAAGACAGAAACAGAAAGACATCCCATGTTCATTGGTCAGAAGAATTAATGTTGTTAAAATGCCCATACTACCCAAAGCCATATATAAATTTAATGTAATCTTTATAAAAATTCCAAAGGCATTTATCACAGAATTAGAAAAAAAAATCCTAAACATTGTATGAAACCACAAGTGACCCCAAATAGCCAAGACAATCCTAAGAAAGAAGAACAAAGCTGGAAGCATCACATTTCCTGATTTCAAACTATACTACAAAACTATAGTAATCAAAACAGTAACAGTATGGTACTCACATAAAAATAAACGCCTAGACCAAAGAAACAGAACAGAGAGCCCAAAATAAACCCCTGCATATATAGTCAACTAATATGTGACAAGGGAGCCAAGAATGCTCAATGGGGAAAGAATAGCTTCTTCAGTATATAATGTTGGGGAAAACTGGATAACCACATGCAGAAAAATGCAAATGAACCCCTATCTTATACCACTAACAAAATTAACTCAAAATGGATCAAAAGAGTTAGACATAAGACCTGAAACAGTAAAACTCCTAGAAGAAAACATGGAAAAGCTACTGGACATTGGTCTTGGCAACAATTTTTTGGATACACCACCTAAAGCAAAAGCAACAAAAGCAAAAATCAACAAGTCAAACTACACCAAACAAAAAAGTCTCTGTACAGCAAAATAAACATTCAAGAAAATGAAAAGGTAACCTACAGAAAGGAGTAAATATTTGTAAACTATGTATCTGATATTTAGTATTCTAAATATATGAAGAATTCATACAACTCAATAATAAACAAACAATCCATTTAACAAGTGGGCAGAGCAACTAAAGAGAAAATTTTCCCAAGAAGATGTACAAATAATAAAGGCACATGAAAGATGTTCAATGTTACTAATCATCAGAGAAATGTAAATCAAAACCACAATGCAGTATCACCTCACACCTGTTAGAATGGCTGTCATCTAAATGACAGGAGACAACAAGTTTTGGCAAGGATGTGGAGGAAAGAAAATCCTTAGAGCTGTTGGAGGAAATGTACACTGGTGCTGCCACGATGGAAACCAGCATGGAGGCTCCCCCCAAAACCAAAAAGAGAGCTACCATATGACTCAACTATCCTATTCTTAGGTATATATCTAAATGAACTTAAAATGGGATATTGAAAAGATAGCTGTACTTCCAAGTTTAATGTAGCATTATTTACAATAGCCAAAATATGGAAACAACCTAAGTGTCAGTCAGACGATGAACAGAAAAAGATGTGGTAGTATGTAGAATGTAATATTATTCAACTATGAGAAGAAAGGAAATTCTGCCATTTTCAACAACATGGAAGTAACTTGAGGGTATTATGCTAAGTGAGATAAGTCAGACTGAGAAAGACAAACACTGAATGATACCACATATGTGTGAAAAAAAAAAAAAAGCTGCACCTGTAGAAACAGAAAAATGCTGGTTTCCAGGGGGTGGAGTGGGGAAACTGGGGAGAAGTTGGTCAAATGATACAAATGCACATTTAGAAGATGGGTAAGTTCTGGGGATTTAATTAACAATAATGTATTATATACTTGAAAGTTGCTAGGATATTGGATCTTAAATGTTTTCACCACAAAAAATAATAATCTTCTAAATTCATGGAGGTGTTAGCTAATGCTAAGGTGGTAATCATATTGCAATATACGAGTATCAAATCAACACATACAATTTAAACTTACACAGTATTACATGTCAAATATATCTCAATAAAAAGAGTGCTTTGTAAATTTCTAATTTTTTGAGAACATACAAAATTACAGAATGTAATATTTATGGGGACAGGACAGTACTAACTTCATAGCTGATATCCAGAAGTCCTCATCTAAGTTTTTAAAGTAAGCACACATATCTTAAAAGAAATAATCCACTAAAAATCACTTTCCTTAATAATTTCTTCCACCCTAATTCTTATTAACATTTTCTGTAAGCTTTCTCCTCCTCTGTAAGATAATATAATTTCTTCCTGTAATCTCCTCAAAGGAGAAAGAGAATAATAACACCCTATAGGCATCTCTCCATTAGACATGAAATAGATGAGAGAATTTTAAAGTTAGATAAATGTTCGGAATGAAAAAAAAGTTGATAATTACACTCCTTCTTGGATCAGAAAAATCACTGCTGTCAGATGACTTCAGTAATTCTAATAAGGCATATAAAAAAGGGAATGATCCCGGGATGTTTTTGTTTGTTTTTTTATTCTGTAAATTAAACAAAAATTGAAATGAATCATAATTCTTGCATAGTCTATATATAATACACAATTTCTTACCTGAAACATATATATATATATCAAGCCTAGGCACAGCAAACATCAAAGCAAATCATTTTTTTCTAATCAATACTCTTTCCCATTGCCACTTGGATTTCAACAAATTCCAAAATTACTTTCTCCACTGAAAATGATACCCACATGTGGTAACTGTAGAATATCCTTATGAGGAAGTAAAGATTTTATTTTTTGAGACAAATACGCTCAGCTTTAATTCTTACCCTACTGATAAAAAAAACCCTTCTTTTGTGAGAAAATAATACTGATCTCCAGGTGTCAGATTATCCTTAAACCTATTTTCTTATGTCACATAACAGCAAGATTCACCTGCTGTCAAGTCATGAACATTACCAGGACTCCAACCATTTCCACTCAATAAGAGTGATGATGTGAATCCAATGAGACCAGCATGAGCCAGCTGTCTACCCAAAGCAGTCTGCACTGAGCAAGCCAGTGAGAGAGTCCAGAGCAAGTCCTTTTGGGGAGAGGTGACTTGTTGCAGCTGATTGCATCAAAAGAAGCAAACCCCATGGAGAACCAGGACCAACAGAAAAACTGTCCAGAAGAAAAGCTTCTTAAAAAATGTAGCAAGGGGCTTCCCTAGTGGTACAGCGGTTGAAAGTCCGCCTGCTGGTGCAGGGGACGTGGGTTCGAGCCCTGGTCCGGGAGGATCCCACATGCCGCGAAGCAGCTGGGCCCGTGCGCTGTAACTGCTGAGCCTGTGCTCTGGAGCCCAGGAGCTGCAACTACTGAGCCCGTGTGCTGCAACTACTGAAGCCCACGCACCTGGAGCCCGTGCCCCACAACAGGAGAGGCTGCCACAGTGAGAGGCCCACACAGCACGGCAAAGAGTGGCCCCTGCTCGCCACAACTAGAGAATGCTCGCACGCAGCATCGAAGACCCAATGCAGCCAAAAATAAATAAATAAGTTTATTTTAAAAAATGTAGCGAGGATAATGCATATTTCCCTGCCTTTATTTTTGATAAAATTCTAACTCCTCATTATAGCAAAGTAGCCATTTATTATATTCTTTTCTCTTCAGCTTCAACTCCTATCAAAAATCTGGAAATTATTACTGAACACACTCTCAAAACTCCATAGACAGCCTGGAACTCCATCTGCCCATCCTCATATTCTGGACATCCTAATTCTTATTTATCTTTCCAAACTCAGCTCATTCTTATTTATTCTAGGAAATTCTACCTGATTCCCTCATTTGGATCTTTCTTCTCTATATCACTCCATGATTTTGCTGCTGTTGTTTTTCCTATCACTTATTATATGATATGATAATAATCTTGGATTAACCAAAGCATACAGAGAGCTCACCTTTAATATAGCATCAGGGTTACTTCTTTCTAGCATTGTTGCTGAGACCTCCCTGGATTTTCCAACTCTTGATTCTGACTGTATCTAAGGAGCCAGTTTTTTTCTTTACTGAATCAGTTGTCTGAGACTTACTAGACATGCTTTTCTCATAACTATCTTCAGCCTCAATGTACCATTAACTCTTAGGATAAAGAAGAAAAATTTGGAATCAAATACAAAAAGACAAAATAGAGAAATCAAAGTTTAAAAGCATAAATGTAATAAACTGTCTAGTTTTTCAACTGCCAGAAACAAGTTATGAATTCACCTCCCAGAGATACCAAGCAACAAGAAAACACTACTTGGTTAATCTATTCTCACAGCCATTTGCAATGATCTACCCTTGCAAATCATATTTAAGTTTCTTTTTAAAAGAGTTTTTAAGAGTGTATTGCATTCTTCCAGGGAAAATTTAAATACACAAACAACAATGGGAATATGTGTGAAGTGCCTAAAGCTCGCTGCTATTCTTTAAGAGAGATGCAATTGAACTATTGAAGGCTTAGTTTACTAATGTACACTCCTGTATAACAAGAATTGTTGAATTCTAAGTTGAAATTTGAATTAGCAAAAACAATTTCTAGTATTTTTTTCTTAAACAATGTCCAAATTTTTTAATCTTCTTTTTTAAAGTAGAATATAATGCTTTACTTGTCCTGCATGTATCTCTCAAGGTTTGTTGTGAAAATGAATAAATAATGATTTGGGCTGTTTCTTTATAAAATAAAATTCACAACAGTATCTTATCCTCTCCCTTGGCTTTGGGAAGACAATAAAATATTTCAGTGAACTGGGGAACAGGCAATAAAATTCTGAATAAATTGAAACCGTGTCTTAAAACAATCAGAAACTAACAAATGATCAAAGTTAACAAGTTAGACTTTTAAAATATCTTACTAAATCTATTGATTAATTTTTTTTTCTTTCTTTGTATCTGAGTTGGGTGGATCTTCTCAAAATTTCAGATGTACTGTGGACATTCTTAATAGCATTTCTACATCTGAGTGTTTGCTAATTCCAAATCCTAGTTTTCTATTCTAATTCTTTGTAGCAGGATGTAAAGCAGGGGTAGAAAATGAAAACGGTTCAGAGCTAAGTGAGGATTTCATCTCATCTCTAGAAACTTGAGGTTGAATTGTACCAAGAACAAAGGTATGTTGCAACTTCCCCAAATTATTCTTTCTTATCTTTAAAAGTCACTTCACAAAATAACTGTATTTTCTCCTTAAATTTGATCCCTTTGTCTGAAAATTTGGAGTTATTAATGAATGACTCTAGATTGAGAAACAAAGGACACAAATATTTGGAGAACAAATACTTGAGATAGAGAATTACCTGCTCCCTCAATAATATCAGCCACAATCATAAAAATAATATGTGTTCTGAGGTTTCCCATGTCCAGTAGTTCAGCATGGTAGTGCCACATGCTTAGTTGGTGGAGATGGACAGAAAAAAAGTAGAAGGAGGGCAATGTGGATAAATATCCAATTTCAGTATAAATTAGTTCATGTTGAAATGATAAAAGTTGTGTGTGTGTGTGTGCATGCGTGCATGTGTAAGAAAGGCAAAACCTCAATTAATTGTTCAATATTTAGACCCCTGTAGTATTGAAAACCAACACTGTGAACTAAATTTTACACCGAACATTTTTTTTCTTTTGAAAAAAAATAATTTCCACTCAGCTCAGCAAGTTTCTGGAAATCAGTAAAGCAAGCAAAGTATCTCCACGAAATTGACTTATACCTTCCAGAATTTGCCTACCATTCTTCAAATGCCATTTGTTCTTCAATATTTTCTTGGCATCTACCATTCTCTTAGAAAAGTTAATTGCCTGAACACCTGTACTTCAACAATATTTATTGATTAATAATATTACTACACATATCATTAGAGTTATCTGTTGATGTGTAAATCTCCCATGCATATTTAACTTCAGTAAGACCACCTGTCAAATTGGTTTTTATCTTTATCCTTTGCACTGAGTAGAGGGTCTGTCATATAATTGAACTAAACAAAATGTAAGGAAGATAGGAAAACAAACTAAGAAAGGAACTACAAAAGGAAGAAAGGTAGAGGGGAAGAAACTAGAGAAAGAAAAAGAGATTTTTAAACAGGACTTAGATATTGATGTATTGCCATATTGTCTATTAAAAGCATTTGATCCATTGATTCATTTATGTTTTAATTCTCTCCTTCTCTGATAGAAATATACTAAGCAGAAAAGATGAAAACTTCTTATGACAAAGGGCAAGAAAAAAGAAAAATTATCTCAGGTTGTCATGCCCTTCTTCTGTGACACATATAAATAATATCTTAAGAATATAATTACCCAAAGCTATGGATATAATTTCTCTAATGAAGAAAGAATAGTTAAATAGCAAATGCTGAAGAAACTTGGCCTGTGGAGGAGGGATTTTCTAAATGTCATTACTAAAGGGGTTTGTTCATTATATTTACTTTTTCCTAAACTATATGGTTTATTTTCCTTGTTTTACACATGGTGCAACTTAAGGTATATTATAAAGTATAAAGTATGTCTCACATAACAATAAACAGGTTGCAGGGGCTGGGACTCTAATCCAAGTCATCTGATTCCAGAGTACTAATTCTTACCCATTAGGCTGCATAATAAGCAATCAAAATGTTAACTATTTATTACCACTGTTTATATGTAAGGACATTAAAAATAGAGAGATTAGTTAATTCATCCGAAGTCTCACAACTGAAATGTGCTGGAACTAACGTTAAAATCAATTCTAGGGTCTTTACCCTGAGCTCACATTCTCCCACAGCACACTAAAACTACAACTATTTACAGAGCAAATATTGGTAAGAATGGTCTGAAGACTAGAAGAAAATATCTTCGACAACTAAACATATAAAGAAGGAACCACAAGGAGTTGCAAAGGAGGTTGATATAGTCAAGGTCCACACCCTCAGCTAGGCAACCCAGAAATGGGGGGATAATGAGAATTGCAGAGGTTCTCCCCAAGGAGTGAGGAGTCCAAACCCCAGATAGGGGTAACCAGCCCAGTGGTCCTGCACCAGCAAGATGAGCACCCAGAAATTTGGTTTTGAAGACCAGTTGTGTGTGCTTTCAGGAGAGCCAGGGGCTGTGGGAAACAGAGACTCCACTCTTAAAAGTGCATGCAAAAATCTGACATGCTCTGAAATGCAGGGCAAAAGCAATATTTTGAAAGGAGCCTGGGTCAGACTCTTTTGCTGATCTCTGAGAGCCTCCAGGGGAGGCAGGAAGCAACCGGGACTCATCCTGGGGACATAGACATTGGTGGCAGCCATTTTTAAGAGCTCATTCTATGACAAGGACACTGGTGGTACAATGGCAAGGCCATTTTGGAACACTGCCTTTAGCTTATTAGCACTGGTACCAGGCCCCATCCACCAGCCAATCTGCACCAGTCCTGGGGCCCCCAAAGGCAAATGGTTAGCTATATCCACCAGTAGGCTGGCAGCAACCATAGGCCCCCCTGAGGCCCCTGGCCACTGTGGGACCCAGAACCCCATCAGGGGTCCAGGAACCATCCCCACTCACCAGTGGGCTGGCACTAGCCCAGGGACCCATCCTCATTTACCAGTGGGCAGGCTAAAACCCCTGGGTCCCAACCCCACTCACCAGCAGGCAGAAACAAGCCCTGAGACACCTTGGACCCTTAGCCAGTTTCCTGGGATCTGGTCCCACCCACTAGTGGGCCAGCACTAGCCCCAGGAACTGGCCCCGACAATCATCAGGCTGAGATCAGCTCCTGGACTCCCAGCCTCTGAAGCCAGGTGTCCTGTGAATTAGCCTGCCCACCAGCAACCAGCACCAGCCCTGGGACCTTCCTGTCCATGGCCATGTCCCGCTGCAGGCAAGAACTAGCTCCAGGGCCCTGATCTGCAGGAGTCACCCCAGGACCCAGCTTCACCCACTAGTGGGCCAGCACTAGCACCCAGACCACCCCCAGGGACTCCTCAGTCAGCTGCCTGTGATCCAGCCCTGAACCCCAAGAGCTGGCACCGGGACCTAAACTCCCTATGCCATTCACCAGCTGCATCAGGAACTGGTCCTGCCCACCAGCATCTTGCAAACTCCACACTCGACAGGGCCTGGGAACCAAACAGGCCAGAGGCCAGCCATGCATACTAGCATGCCCACAGCCATTGGCCCCCTCACAACAGAAGGGCACACACAACCCACTTAGTGGGCACTCCTAGAGCATGTAGATCTGGGTGAGTGCTGCTGGACCTCGTAGGACATCTCCTACATAAGGTCACTTCTCCAAGATCTGGAAACATAACCGACCTCCCTAATACATATAAATAAAAACAGAGAATCAGGTAAAATGATGAGACAGAGTAATACTTTTGAAACAAAGGAAAAAAGATTAAAACCCAGAAGAAGAGCTAAGCAAAGTGGAGATATAAAATCTACCCAATAAAGAGTTCAAGGTAATGATCATAAAAATGATCAATGAACTCCAGAGAGGAATGGACAAATATAGAAAGAAGTTTAACACAGAGTTAGAAAACAGGAAGAAGAATGAAACAGAGATGAACAATATAATAACTGAAATAAAAAATACACTATAAAAGATCAAGAGTAGATTAGATGAAATACAGGAATGGATCAGTGAATTGGAAGATAGAGTAGTGAAAATCACTAAAACCAAAAAGAAAAAAAAAGAATTAAAAAAATGAGGACAGTTTAAGACACCTCTGGATAACATTAAGTGTACTAACATTCACAATACAGGGGTCCCACAAAGAGAGGAGAAAAAGAAAGGAGCAGAGAACATATTTGAAGACGTCATAGCTGAAAACTTTCCTATCCTGGGAAAGGAAACAGTCATCCAGGTCCAGGAAGCACAGGAAGTCCCAAACAAGAACACCCCAAAACGGTCCACATTGAGAAACATTTTAATTAAAATGGCAAAAGTTAAAGATAGAGTGAGAATATTAAAAGCAACTAGTTATGTACAAGGGAACTCCCATATGCTAACTTTTCAGCAGAAACTCTGCAGACCAGAAGGGAGTGGCACAATATGTTTAAAGTGACAAAAGGAAAAAGGAAATCTACAACCAAGAGTACTTTATCTGGCAAGGATATAATTCGTATTTGAAGGAGAGAGAAAGAGTTTTACAGACAAGAAAAAGCTAAAAGAGTTCAGCAACACTAGTGAGGCTTTACAAGAAATATTAAAAAGACTTCTCTAAGCAGAAAATAAAAAGATCACAACTAAAAATATAAAATTACAAAAGGAAAAATCTCATTGGTAAAGGCAAGTATACAGTAAAGGTAGTAGATCAACAACTTATAAAGCTAGCAGGAAGGTTAAATGACAAAATCATTTATATCTACAATAAGTTGATAAGGAATACACAACATAAATATATGCAAACTATATAGTCAAAAACATTAAACAAGTAGGGAGTAAAAATGCAGAGTTGATAACATGTGTTTGAACTTCCCAGGACATCAACTTAAAAAATCATATATATACTTAATGGTAACCACAATCCAAAAATCTATGAGATACACACCAAAAAAAGAAAAGAATCCAAACATAACACTAAAGATAGTCATCAAATCACAAAGGAAGAGAGCAAAAGAAGAAAAGAACAAAAAAGAACTACAAAAACAAACAATTAACAAAATGCCAATAAGCACATACCTATTAATAATTGGAATGAAAATAATGAAGATATATATATATATATAATTTTAAGTGAAGCCTCTGGAAATGATCCTAAGGGCATACAGCAAATGAAGAAAGAAATAGATTCAAGAAAATCTATAAAGATCCACTAAAAAAAAGTGAGAGTATACTATTTAACCAAAACTGATCCCTTCCCCTTTCCTCTCCCTCTAGATCAGCAAGGCAGAGACCCCCCTCCAGGCTGGTACCGCCAGGAACACAGGCTCCCTCCATACCCCCAGGCCCAGTTGAATGGGCGTTCTTCTCGGGAAGAATAGGATTTCAGCATTTCTAATCCTACCCCCAGCTACCTTTTGCCAAGGCTAAGTTCTGGGCACAAGAGGTGAAGGTTTTCTTTTTCCCTAAAGTTTCCAATTGTGGAATAGGAACTCTATTTGGGGTATGACAATACTGAGAATACTGGGGCCCCAATCACTTGGCCCTAGCTTGTATGTCAGTGCTTCCATGTCAGGAGAAGCAAACTGCTCCCCTCTTCACTAAGCACTTAGTTACTAAAATAGGACAGTAACACAGAGAGGCTTGCCATTGTCCCCAGCTCAGCCCCAAAACCCTGGCTCAGAGATTTTGCCTGGGGTGAAAAGCAGGCTGTAGAACAGATATTTCCAATCCACTGAAAAACTATTAGAACTAATAAGTGAATTTAGCATGGATGCAGGATACAAGATCAAATAACAATTTAATTTTATTTCTACATACTGGTACTGAAAGAACTGAAAAATTAACAAAATGCTTTCTTTTAAAACATCAAAAATAAAACACTTAGAAAAAATGGTTTACAGAAGTGAAAAGTTATATCTTAAAGCTACAAAATATTATTGAAAGTAATTAAAGAATATCTAAATAAATAGAAAAACGTCCCACATCCATGGATCTGAAGACTGAATATTGGGTAGATGTCAATGTTGTCCAAATTGAACTACTGATTCAACACGATCTTATAAATCCCAACTGGCTTCTTGGCAGATATTGACAAGTGCGTCTTAAAATTCACATGTGAATTCAAGTGACCCAGAAAAACCAAGATAGTCTTGAAAAGAATGAGGTTGCAAGACACATTATTTCCAAAGTTACTGCAATGCAATCATAATGAAGACACTGTGATACTGGAATTCAATGGAATAGAATTGACTGTTCAGAAATAAACTCGTGTATATTGTCAACTGATTTTTGACAAGGTTCAAAGTCATTTATTGTGGAAAGATAGTTCTTTCAACAAATGGTGTTGGGACAATTGGATAACCACATGTAAAAGGATGAAGTTGAACATTACCTTACACAATTTACTATAAATAACTGAAAGTGGAAATGTAAGAACTATTCAAACATTAAAAAAAATTTTTATTCCAAAATATTAAAAATATATTTCAAAAATGGGCCAAGTATCAGAATAGACCTTTCTCCAGGTGATACACAAATGGCCAATAAGCCCCTAAAAAGATGTTTAACATTATTAGTCATTCTGGAAATATAAATCAAAACAATATAGGGATATCACATCACACCCACTAGGATGACTAGAATTTAGAAGGCAGATAATAACAAGTGTTGGTGAAGATGTGGAGAAATAGGAACTCTCAAACAGTTCTGGTGGAAATGTAAAATGGTGCAGTCACTATGGAAAGCAGTTTGGCAGTTCTTCAAACAAATATAGAATTATACGTGACCCAGAAATTCTACTCCTAGCTATATTTTGAAGAGAAATAAAATCATATGTCCACAAAAAAACTTGTACACAGATTATTACAGCAGAATTATTCAAAATAGTCAAATGTGTGTAAAGATTAAATGTATTTGTTAAATTAGAAAGTAATTTTGGATGAGATTACCATTTAAATCTGTGAGCTTTGAATAAGCAGATTGCCCTTCATAATGTTGTGGACCTCATCAGATCAGTTGAAGACCTCAAGAGAACAAAAATTGGCCTCTCTGAGCAAGAGAGATTTCTCTGGCAGATTGTCTTTGGAATGTATGTGCCCCATTGGCTTTCCAGGGTCTCTGCCTACCCGCCTTTGACATTCTGTTAATTCTGTTATAAATAACTTTGGCTATCACAAGGGTGAAATAAACCAAATGACCATTAACTGGTGAATGAATCAAAAATACGATATACTCATACAATGTAATATTTGGTCATAAAAAGTAGTGAAGTACTACAGAATAAATAAACCATAAAAACATTATGCTGAGTGAAAGAAGCCAGTTGCAAAATACCATATATCATATGATTACACTCATATGAAATGGCTGGGACAGGGAAACCTATGGAAACAGAAAACAGATTAGTGGTTGTTTATGACTGGAATTGGGCATTAGAGGTAGTGAGGTAATAGCTAATGGGTCAGGGCTTATTTTTATTTATTTATTGTGTGTGTGTGTGTGTGTGTGTGTGTGTGTGTGTTTTAATTTTTATCGACATATAGTTGATTTACAATGTTGTGTTAATTTCAGGTGTACAGCAAAGTGAATCAGTTATACATATATCCACTCTTTTTTTTTTAGATTATTTTCCCATATAGGCCATTACAGAGTATTGAGTAGAGTTCCCTGTGCTATACAATAAGTCCTTATTAGTTATATATTTTATATATAGTTGTGTGTATATGTCCATCCTAATCTCCCAGTTTATCCCACGCCCCCCCCATCCCCTGGTAACCATACTTTTGTTTTCTACATGTATGACTCTACTTCTGTTTTGTAAATAAGTTCATTTGTACCCCCCTTTTTTAGATTCCACATATAAGTGATATCATATGATATTTGTCTGTGTCTGACTTACTTCACTCAATATGACAATCTCTAGGTCCATCCATGTTGCTACAAATGGCATTATTTCATTCTTATGGCTGAGTAATATTCCATTGTATATACGTACCTCATCTTCTTTATCCATTCCTCTGTTGATGGACATTTAGGTTGCTTCCATGTCCTGGCTATAGTAAATAGCGGTGCAATGAACATTGGGGTGCATGTATCTTTTTGAATTATGGTTTTCTCCAGGTATATGCCCAGGAGTGGGATTGCTGGGTCATATGGTAGTTCTATTTTTAGTTTTTTAAGGAACCTCCATACTGTTCTCCATAGTGGCTGTATCAATTTACATTCCCACCAACAGTGCATGAGGGTTCCCTTTTCTCCACACCCTTTTCATTTATTGTTTGTAGATCTTCTGATGATGGCCATTCTGACCAGTGTGAGGTTATACCTCATTGTAGTTTTGATTTGTATTTCTCTAATAATTGGTGATGTTGAGTATCTTTCCATGTGCTTTTTTGCCATCCGTATGTCTCCTTTGGAGAAATGTCTATTTAGATCTTCTGCCCATTTTTTGGTTGGGTTTTGGAAATAAAAACAAAAATAAACAAATGGGATCTAATTAAATTTAAAAGCTTTTTCACAGCAAGGGGAACCACCACAACCATCAGAATGGGAGAAAATTTTTCAAATGAAGCAACCTACAAGGGATTAATCTCGAAAATATATAAACAGCTCATGCAGTTCAATATCAGGGTTTATTTTTAAGGTGATGAAAATGTTCTAAAATTGACTGTGGGCATCACTGTATATATCTGCAAATATAGTAAAAAACATTAAAATATACACTTTAAATGGAGAGTTGTATGGTATGTGAATTATATCTCAATACAGCTGTTTAAAAAATTAGTAGTAAAAGTTCTACTACTATAGTGAAATATTATTGGCATTCTGTTTAAATGAGTAATGAGGCCAAATGGTCACTATCATTGCTTTTGTTACCAATTAAATCAAGCAATATGAAAATAATAAGTGTTAAAAAATTTAAAAGTGTCGGAATTTTATTTTTTTAATTTCCTTTTCAGATAGTTCATTGTTAGTGTATAGAAATACAACTACTTTTGCACGTTGATTTTTGTATCCTACAACTTGACTGAATATGTTTATTAGTTTTAACAGTTTTTTTTTTTTTTTATGGAATCTGTGGGACTTTCTATATATAAAACCAGCCATCAGCAAACAGGCATAATTTTATCTTATCCTTGCTAATTTGGATGTTTTTATTTCTTTTTCTTGTCTAATTGCTCTAACTAAAACTACTAGTACTGTGTCAAATAAAAGCAGTTACAGTGGGCATCACTTCCCTGTTTCTGATTTTAAAGGAAAAACTTCTAATTTTTTACCATTGAGTATGATGTTAGCTGTGGGCTTTTCATACATAGCATTTATTGTATTGAAGAATTTTCCTTCTATTTCTAACTTTTGAGAGTTTTTATCACAAAAGTTTGTTGAAATTTGTCAAATGCTTTTTATGCGTCTATTGAGATAACATATGATTTATACCCTTTATTCTGATAATGTGGTATATCACATTAGTTGATTTTTTTATGTTGATCCATCATTGCATCCTGGGGATAAATCTCATAAGATGATGGTGAATGATTCTTGTAATGTGCTGTTGGATTCAGTCTGATAGTATTTTGTTGAGGATTTTTGCATTGTATTCTTCAGGGATATTGGCCTCCAGTTTTCTTTTCTTGTGGTACATTTTTCTGGCTTTGGTATCTCAGTAATCTTGGCCTTGTAAAATGAATTGGGAAATGTTTCCGTCTCTTCAATTTTTTAGAAGAGTTTCAGAAGGATTGGCATTAATTATTCTTTAATATTTGGTGGAATTCACCAGTCAAGCCATTTGGTCTTGGGCTTTTCTTTGTTGGGAGGTTTTGATTACTGATTAACAACACACTTACAATAGTGTCAAAAAGAAAATATACTACTGGATAAACTTAACTAAGGAGATGAAAGATTTATTTACCAAAACCTACAAAATGTTAGTGAAAGAAATTAAACAAGACACAAACAAATAGAAAGATATCCCATCTTCATGGACTTAATATTGTTAAAATGTCTGTACTATTTGAAGGAATCTATAGATTCAATACAATCTCTGTGAAAATGCTGGTGATCTTCTCCTCAAGTGGAAATACAATAGCCTTTGACAGGAAAAGCCAGCCCTGTTTTATTGGCTGAACTTGCCTGGGATGGGGTTTCATCATGTTAAGCTGGGTTGTGGGGAGCTAGAGGAAGAGCAGGTTGGTGTTCGAATGCTATAGAATCTGTCTTTTCTTACCTAGTATTAGTATATTAATGTGATACTCCATATTAGCAGAATAAAGGATATAAATCATATGATTATCTCAATATATGCATAAAAAAGCATTTGACAAATGTTGACACCCTTTCATGATAAAAACTCTCAAAAAGTAGAAATAGAAGGAAAATTCCCATTTTCTCCAGCTGTGTGCTGCAGAGTCTAAATTCCAGATGAGTGTGACTGAGGAGTTAAGGTCTCCCTTTCTCCTCCTATATCTCATTCATAAAATGGAGGTTCTAACCCAGGAACAACATTTTGAGACTACTTGATCCCTGCTTTTACTTGCTACAGCTTGTTTGAATTGGAAGAAGTCCCCCACTAGGAGAAGCAAGTTGAAAATACACAGTGATTTATGTGTTAAATGTGGATATCACTCCAAGAAAAGCAGGCCAATATTCCTGTCCCAAATTCCAGAGCTGTGGTTCAGAGATTTTACCCACAGGAGGTGGTGTGGTATAATAACAGAAAGTTCTAAAGCTCTCCCCATAGGAACTTAATTTATTTGAAACACAGTGTGAGGAAGTTCAAGCTTAAGGGCACTCTTGAAAACAAAGGAGATTATCATAGTAAGCAATTAAGAGGAGGCTGTTCACTTAATGATGGCAACAAGTTAAACTGTAGGGAACTCCCTGGCTGTCCAGTGGTTAGTACTCTGCGCTCTCATTGTCAAGGGCCTGGGTTCAATCCCTTGTCAGGGAACTAAGATCCCACAAACTGTGTGGTGAAGCCCAAAAAAAAAAAAAAAAAAATGTAAATAAACAGCAAAAAAGAGCCCATATAGGTCAAGAATTAACTTTAAACATTAGTCTAGAAACCTACTCATGTAACAGGGCCCAGATTTAATAGAATCAGATGGTAGAGCAAATATGGTCCAGGGCATAATTAAAAGCAATAGAGCAATGAGCCTATACTTAGTCAAGGCTAATACCTGGGTGCATATGAACAGAGGCATACAGTTTTTCAGGACAATCAGCCAAAACCACTGTCATCCCAGATGCCTGTATGCATGTTTAATGCTGTACCCTCTGAGGAACAACATTAACGGCTTCACACTATGAGATAGGTAAACTTCACTAAAATATTACAGCAAGTCATCAAACAAACAAGCAAACAAACATCAACAACAAGTGCTAAATTGGGGCTGGAATCACTATCCAGTGTTGCTAAAATATATTATCTAAATTTCCAGGTTTCAACAAAAATTAGTACATAGTCAAACAAACAGGAATGTCTGAGTCATATGCAAGAACAAAAGCAAAAAGCAGCTGCTTCTGAGAAGGCTCTGATGACAGATTTAATAGACAAAGACAGCAAGCAGTCATTATACATTTGCTTAAAAAATCTAAAGAAAAGCCTACTTAAAGTGTGACAGTGATGTCTTGTCAAATGGAACATATCAAGAAAGAGATATAAGTTATTTTTAGAAAACCCAAATGGAAATTCTGGAGTTGAAAAGTACAACAAATGAAATAAAAAATTCACTAAAAGTGATCAAATCAAATAGATGTGAACTAGCAAAAGAAACAATCAATGAACTTGAAGATAGAATTTTACAGATAATGCAATCCAAAACAGAGAGAAATAAGAAAGAACAATAAAAAACAGAAGTAGATAAAATACCATTAAGCATACCAACATACATATAAGTCTAGTACCAGAATAAGAGGAAAGAGAGAAAAAGAAAAAAATATTTGAAGAAAGAAGAACTGAAATCTTCTCAAATTTTATGGAAAACATCAATCTATACAGTGAACAAACTAAAAAACTCCAAACAGGATAAACACAAATTACATTCACAAACAGACCTCTAATAATAAAAATGCTGAAAACTATAGATAATGAGAAAACCTTGAAAGCAGCAAAGGAAAACTTACTCATTGAATATATGATAGTCCCAATAAGACTAATAGCTGAATTTGCATCAGAAACAATATAAGCAGAAGACAGCATGATGACATACTCAACGTGCTGAAATAAAAAAATAAAACAGTCAAGAATCTTTATGTCTAGTAAATCTATCTTTCAAAAAGAAAAGTAAAAAAATGGAATTCTCAAATAAACTAAAGGTGAAGAAAATTGAAATTAACAGATCAGCCTTATAATAAATATTAAAGGAAGAGCTTCAGATGGAAAGCAAATAATCTCAGACAGTAATTTGAATCCACACCAAAAAACAATAAGCATCAGTTAAGGTAATTATGTAATTGTAAAAGACTGTATAAATGTATATTTTTCTTTCTTCTGTTAACTGATTATAAAGCAATTATATTAGAAAAAAGTAATTCTATTTTCAGGCCTGAAACATATATGTAATATATATGTCAATAAAAGCACAAAGGAGGTGGTTGGGGGCAAAGCTGTGTTGAAGTAAAGAAATGATACCAGATGGTAACTTGAATCTACAGGAACAAATAAAAATAACCAGAAATGTTAAATAGGAAAGTTATTATAACAAACTCTATAAATACAAACATGCTCTCCTTTATTCTCTTCGTTTTAAAAGACAGAAAATTGTATAGAGTAATAGTTATAACTATTGGGGGGGGTTGTAACATATATACATTAAAAATACTATGCAAACAGCAACAATGAGAAAGTTGGAGTGGCCTGATTAATATTAGACAAAATAGACTTTACAACAAAAATATTACTAGGTACAAAGACATTTTATAATGATAAAAGATTCAATTAATTAGGAATATATAATAATTATAAATATTTTTGGACCTAATAACAGAGCCTCAAAATACATGAAGCAAAAACTGACAGAACTGAAGGGAGAAAAAAACCAAGCTATTCAACAGTTATTTTTAAGACCTCAATATCCCACTATGAATAATGGGTAGACCAGGTACAAATAATTTCAGCAAGGAAACAAAAGACCTAAACAACTCTGTAAACCAAGTAGACCTAACAGACATCTGTAGAACACTTAAACCCCAAATAGAAGAATACACATTTTTTACAAGTGCACACAGAATATTCTCCATAATTCGCCACATGCGTGGACATAACCCCCATTAAATTTAAAATGACTGAAATTATACAAAGTATGTTGTCCAAATACAATGAAACTAAATTAGAAAATAGAAATAAATTTTGGAAATTTAAAAATATGTTGAAGTTAAAATATGCACTTATAAATAGCCAATGAGAAAAATAAGAAATCATGAGGAAAATTAGAAAATACTATGAGATTAACGAAAATGATGGTATGACAGATACAACTTATGAAAGGAATCAAAGGAAGAACTTATTTATCAAGAAATTTAAATCCTGTATTAAAAAAGAAGAAAAATTTTGATAACTTAATCTTTCCCCTTAAGCCATTAAAAAGAAAAAAAAAATCAAACTAAACCTAAAGAAAGTAGAAGGTGGAAATTAACAAAAATAAAACTATTAGAGTGGAAATTATTCCACTATTAGAGTGGAAGTTAACAAAAATAAGGACTAGGAAAACAACAGAAAAAAATCAATTGGATCAAAAGTTGAATTGTAAAAAGATCAACAAAAGTAACAAAATTTTAGCTAGACTAAGCAGAAAAAATAGGGAAGACTCAAATTACAAAAATCAGAAATGAAAGAGGATGCTTCTACCAAACTTAGTAACAAATAGAATTTTAATAGAATACTATGTACAAATAATAATTTAAAAATTAGATATATTAGATGAAATTGATAAATTTCTAGAAAGGCAAAAACTACCAAAGCTGACTCAAGTATTAATAGAAAATCTGAATAGTTGCATGAAAATAAGAGATTAAATTAGAAATAAAAAAAGTAATTCCCAAGCTCAGATGGTCTCAATTGTAAAATTTTCCCAACATTTAAGGAAGAATTAATACCAATTCTTAGCAATCTCTACCAAAAATAGAAGAGGAAGGAATACTTTCCAACTTTGTTTATGATGCCAGTATTACTCTGACAGCAAAATCAGAGAAAGACAACACAGGAAAATAGAACTACATACTAAATCACTTATGAATATTGATGCAAAATCCACAGGAAAATACCAGTACAACATATTCAGTGACATATAAAAGGATTATACACATAAAAGGAATAAATGGGATTTTTTTTCCAGTAATGTAAGATTGATTAAATATCTGAAATTAAATTAATGTAATATACCATACCGATAGATTAAAAACAACATGACTGTTTCAATAGATGAAGAAAAACATTTGACAAAATCCAACACTCCTTAATGTTAAATACTCAAAAACACTAGAGATAGAACTTCCAAGTCCTGATAAAGAGCATTTAGGAAAAGTCCACAGCTAATACTGTTCTTCATGGTGAAAGTCTGGATATCGTTCCCTAGGATTGGGAAAAATTCACTCGCCACATACAGTTAACATTATACGGGAAATTCTAGCCAGAATTAGGCAAGAAAATTAAAATAAAGGCATCTATTCTGTAAAAGAATATGTAAAACTATCTCAATTTTCAGATATATGACTTTGAATATTAAAAATTCTAAGGAATCTACTAAAATAACCATAAGAACTAATGAATGAGTTCAGTAATGTTGGAGGATACAAGGTCAATGTACAAAAAGCAATTATACTTCTATACAGTTGCAATGACTAATTTTAAATGAAATCAAGAAAGCACTTCAACTTATCATACTTCCAAAAGAGTAAAATAATTAGAAATAGGTTTAAATAAAAAGAGAACATATCCTAAAAACTAAAAATATATATCATTGTTGAAAGAAACTAAATAAATGAAATGGCATCCCATGTTCATGGGCTGGAAGACTTAATATTGTCAAGATAACAATATTTCCCAAACTGATCTACAGATTCAGTGCAACCAGATAAAAATCCCACACTGATTTTTGACAGAAATCGATAGGCTGACCTTAAAATTCATATGGAAATCCTTGGGACCTAGAATACCAAAAACAATCTTAATAAATAACAACAAATTTGCATTTGTTGATATTTCCATTTTCAAAACTTACTACAAGGCTACAATAAGCATGTCAGTGTGATACTTGAATAATGATAGACATATAGATATAGTATTAAGAGACCACAAATAAACCTTTTCATTTACAAACTATTTTTGACAAGAAAGGCAAAATAATCAAATAAGGAGAAATTAATAGTCTTTTCAACAAGTGATGCTGGGAAAACTTGATATCTACATGCAAAATAATGAAGTTAAAGCCCTTCCTCACATCACATACAAAAATAAATAAATAAATAAACAACAGCAACAACAAAAACTCAAAGTGGACCAAAGCCCTAAATGTAAGAGCTAAAATGATAAAATTCTTAGAAGAAAACAGGGGTAAGTCTTCATGACCTTGGATTAGGCAATTATTTGTTAAATATAACACCAAAGCACAAGTATGAAAAGAAAATGTGGATAAACTAAACTTCATGAAAATTAAAAATTTTGTACTTCAAAAGATACTCTCAGTAAAGTAAAAACACAGAATAGGAGAAATTAGCTGCAAATCATATATCTGATGAGACACTTGAATTAAAACATAAACACTCTTAATTAAATAATAATATGAAAAATAACAGAATCCAAAGTGGTCAAAATAGCTGAGTAGAAATTTCTCCAAAGAATATGTACAAATGCTCAATAAGCAGACAAAATTTCTTCGACATCATTAGTGACTAAATATTTGCTATCAAACTATAATGAGATATTACTTATTTCCACTAAGATGGTTGTAATTAAAAAGGTTCCTAGATGTTTTGGTGACGATGTGGAGAGTTTGAAACTTTCATACATTGATGGTGGGAATACAAAATGATGCAGCTATTTTGGAAATAGGTAGTTCCTCAAAAGACTAAACAAAGAGTCATCATATTACTCAGTAATTCCTGTACCAGTAGTATGTCCAAGAGCATATAGCTAAAAAACTTATATACACATTTTCAAAGCAGTATTATTCATAATAGCTCCAAAATGGAAATAGTCCAGCTGTCTATTAACTGATCAATAATAAATAAACAAATAAAGAAATATAGTGTATCCATACAACAAGATATTAACCAGTAATAAAAACAAATGAAGTACTAATGCAGACTACAACATGGATAAACTTTGAAATCATCATGATAAGTAAAGGTCATTTTGTATGAACAGTCCAAGATATAAAAATCTATAGAGACATAAACTAGATTAGTGGTTGCCTAGGGTTGGAAAGTTTGGAGAGAAATAGGATGATTGTTATAGTGTACAGCTTTTCTTTTTGGATTAATAAAAAGGTTATAAAATTGAGTGTGGGGATGTTTGCACAACTCTCTGAATATATGTTAAAACATTGAATTACACATTAAGTAGATGAATTGCTTGGTGCTATATGAATTACATCTCAATAAAGCTGTTACAAAAGGGAGATAGAGATAGACATGGACATAGACATAGAGATGAGAAAGAAAGAGCGAGAGACTCTATCTGTCTATAATATAGAATGATTAAAACAAAGATTTTGCACATTACAGGTAGGATAAAATCCAAACGTACTATCATGATCTAAGCTCGCCTTGTCTCTTTTTTAAAAAAATTTATTTATTTATTTATTTATTTATTTATTTATTTTTGGCTGTGTTGGGCCTTCGTTTCTGTGCGAGGGCTTTCTCCAGTTGCGGCGAGCGGGGGCCACTCTTCATCGTGGTGCGCGGGCCTCTCACTGTCGCGGCCTCTCTTGTTGAGGAGCACAGGCTCCAGACGCGCAGGCTCAGCAGTTGTGGCTCACGGGCCCAACTGCTCCGCGGTATGTGGGATCTTCCCAGACAAGGGCTCGAACCCGTGTCCCCTGCGTTGGCTGGAAGACTCTCAACCACTGTGCCACCACGGAAGCCCTCGCCTTGTCTCTTTAACGTCACCAATTTTCACAGCTCTTCCTACTCATCCTTACACTAGCTCCTCCCATTGTAACAAACTATTTGAAGTTTCTGCTTGAAATTCCCTTCCCACTTTGTTTCATAGCAACAATTATCATCTTTCAAAAATCAAACTCCTTATAGGAAATCATTTCAGTGTTAGGTACATCCTTCCATGTTGACCTTTCATCTTCTACCTTCTTCACACTTCTACTGTGTTCTATATAACATTTTCTTGTACTCTTCGTTTGATTATTTATCATGCCATTTATTCCAACACAGGATAAGGACAGAGTTATTCATCTTTTATCCTAAGATCTTAGTGTTTGCAGGATCTGACATATAGTAAATCCTCAGTAAGTGTTAACTGAATGAATGACCATTTTTATATACTTAATGATATCACTCTTCATAACTTGAATTTCTCTGAATCAAATTATTTTAACGGAAGCTTCCTGTATACAAACAGTACCTAACATGTATTAACATTGTCAAGTAACTTTGGTAATTTCAGTTCAATTCAATATATATGAATTTTAAGGATCAGTCACTAAAGGATAAAATCTTATACCAAGATATGGGCATTTTAAGACTTTATATATTGTCTTTTGAAACTCTCAAATTACTTAGATGATTTTAATATTCTGAGCCCTCACAAAGCTTCTATATTTAGATGGTGCCCTAAATTGACACTTTCTCTTTCAATGGACAGTCTGAAAGTATGTAAAGTTTTATGATTAGATGTATATCTAAAATTTTGTAAATAATTACAAATTTTATAAAACAAATCATTTTGTTTTTTAAAGGAAACTTATTGAGGATAATCCTATTCTGAATTTGTGCCAAGTGGTAATGAAAACATTTTTTGTAATCTATGATTTCTTTACCACAATTCAGCTACTTTGAAGCACTCAGTGGTTTTCTGATGTCTACTACCAGTAAAGGAAGGACAAACCAAAAGAAACCAATCTTATTCAGGGAGTGTACAGACCTATGCTAAATCTTGACTTAATTCTAACTGTATCTTTAATGTCATTATCTCTTGTAATATAAAAAGAGAATCGATGTTCAGACCAGTGACCTGAAGACCCCTCAGTATTTTCGGTTTTTAAATACTGCATGGCATTTTACCAAGTATCTGTACTAATTCCAAGGGATAAAAGAAATCAAGTATGTTAATAATGTTTCAAGTGAATGAGGTGATGAAAATTCTTTAGATGATTAAGCTTCAATTACTCAGAATAATTCCTAGCCTAGAATTGTATTTCTGTTGAGCACTTTAGATACTGCAGGGCTAATGGCATTAAATGTATCTAATATTACATACATAATTTCCAAATAATTGAGTATAATGTGATACCAAAGGGTAGTATGATAACTATGTCAAGTGATGCATTAGAGGTGGTGGTTATTTTTATTACAACTAAGAACTGCTAGTGTCTCTGTAAGAGTGGCCACTGAAGCTGCTTTACAACGATGTCTCCTATAATTCTGTAGCAATTAGAAAGGCCTGGTGGGTTGTTCAGAGAGTACTCTGGATGGTAAGTTACCCACAGTAAAGATCACATGAGGGGTATGTCATACCATTTTACCACACAAAGAAAAAAGACTGGGATCTTGAGAACAAGATAACATTGTATTTATGTGCCAAATGAAAGTGGCAATAAGGAAAATAATTCTACGTGTTCAATGATACAAAAACTTCCAAGAAGTGAATAGTAAACAATTAAGAATTCACACTTTCAACTTCTGACACATCCTAGAATGTCTAAACTGATTTTCCACATCTTATTATGGCAGCAGATTTTTCAAGATCCTGGAGAATAATGCTACTGCATTTGACATTTACAGTCATTATATCACCTATAATTGGAGCAAGCTTTTAAGAATAGATAAGGTGAAATAAAATAACACTGAGCTCACAGGTTGCCCCAAACTGTCTCCCAATCCACTCTGCCATCTGGCATTATTTTGAATCTTTTTTTTTTTTTTTTAAATAAATTTATTTATTTATTTTTGGCTGGGTTGGGTCTTCATTGCTGTGCGCAGGCTTTCTCTAGTTGTGGCAAGCGGGGGGCTACTTTTTGTTGCGGTGTGCAGGCTTCTCATTGCGGTGGCTTCTCTCATTGCAGAGCATGAGCTCTAGGCGCACGGGCTTCAGTAGTTGTGGCACATGGGCTCAGTAGTTGTGGTGCACAGGCTTAGTTGCTCCGCGGCATGTGGGATCTTCCCGGACCAGGGCTCGAACCCGAGTCCCCTGCATTGGCAGGCGGATTCTTAATGACTCTGCTGCCGGGAAAGTCCTATTTTGAATCTTAAAGCCTATTCAGTTTTCCAAATTTACAGAAATTTCATCAGGATTAAAATATGGCAGTTCATGTCGAGTCTTTAGTTCAGTGTGTAGGTGCTCAGTAAATTTAACACTTATTAAACACTATTTCTGAACCCTCTCTCTTAAAGATAATACGTATAAATAGAAATAGGAAGAGAATTCTTGAAATTACCTATTTAGTTAAGACATATATTTCCTCCATAATAGAAAGACCTTTATTTCGAAATCACTTAGTAAATTAAGATAGCTGTCTTCATAGACGGATTTTATAGCTAGAGAGCTAGCTAGGTGGTAAATATATATTTGGTAGCATAATATTGCAAAATATTAATCCTCATGCCACCTCACTCATAAAAATCTCTTCTCATGTTCTCCTTTCACCATCTCAGGAAGCTGGACATGAATTAGCCACTGATTTTGGAAGAATGGGTCACTGTAGGACCAAGAAATAAATCAGGCATACTTCAACATAAGTTTTAAAAGCATGGTCTAAGATTACCAAAATCTGTGTGTACAACTGGAGAGAGACTTTTTTTTTTTTTTTTAACCATTCTCTGACTCAATAGGAGCTGACAGAAGAGATCAGGAAGAAAAAGGGAGCCACACAAATGGAGACAGCGGGGAATACATGTGCAGATCCTGTGCACTGGGTGTGCCAGGGAGCTGTGCAGAGCCTAAGTGGCATCCAGTTTTCTTTCTGGACGCTGTTAGATGGGGGAACACTAGGCAACAGCAGCCACTTGATCTACTGGGGAACCCACAGAAGGCAGTTAGGCTCCTCTGTTATCAAAGACTCATCCCCAGTGGACCAGCCTTCTATTTAATAGCAGAAGATACTTTAAGCTCTCTTGTAATAGAATCCAGGGTCTGAACACCTAGAAGTTCAGGTAGTTAAAAAAAAAAAAAAAAAAAAAAAATCTCTGCTCCATCTGAACAAAATCGGACAAAGCCAACTGCTGGAGATCTTTGCCAGGATAGTGATGGGTTTGATTAATCCTACCGTGTATTCAGATCAGTGATATGGAGACTTCCAGAACAAGGAAATCTGCTCTCTTTTGGATTCATAAGCAGCCTGATTGTTTGGAACTTTAATTTTAATCACTTCTCAAAGAGTGGAAAAATAATGGATAAGGACCATAAATCCAAGGTTCAAGGTCCTCTATGGCTGCGTATTAACTGACTGCTTGCAAACAAGAGGACTGTCATTACTACATCTCCATTTCTTAAGTTCCTTTTCTGGAATTCATATGATTTCCTTACAAGATTAATAAAATATAAAGGAAAACTTTTTTAAAATGTTGCTCAGATGTCTGTTCTGGGCGCTCCTGCGAGATGCTTCAGGAGGCGTGTGATGAGATGAAGAGGCATCCCAGAGAATGGGGCTGGGACAGACCCCCACTCCTTTCACACTGCACGTGAGCAACCTGCTATTAGACTACCCATCCTGAGACTCCAAGCGAGATTATATATGAACAAGTTTCAAATCTAACCAACTCTGAAAATCATGGAAATAATATATGTGATATTATTAATTAGAGAACACTATGTAAAATGTGAGAAAATTTTATTTACATTTCTCTGTAAATGGGGAATCATAACAATCCTACAAATCATCGTGAGAGAATTTTATGGATGAAATAAAACAATGTGTTCAAAAGGTAAAATTTCCCTATAAATGTAAGGATTTATTTACTGTGTTTTCTAGGCTCACTTAATGGTCACTGTTACAACTGGTTGGTTTGGGATTACTTATGGCAATTCTTTCAAAATGCTAGAATCTTAGGGGTTTTGTTTGTTTGTTTGTTTGTTTTATTTACTGGCAGATACTAGATGCAGATCTTCAGATTTCTAACTTTTATGCTACTTAATTGAAGTCCCATAGCTAGGTCTCTACATACAGAAGTGCACTTGTGTGTGTGTGTGTGTCTCTGTGTGTGTCTTTGTGTGGTTATCAAATTCCAACCATGCCATGTTAAGTGGAGCTCTGAACTTTAAAGAAAAGCCCTTTGTAGATAGAAAGCAACATTATGAATCCATCTGGAGCCCTTATTTCAGTAGATCAGATTAGGTGTCCAATGAGACCAAGATCAAGTGTTTACTCCTCTGGAGAGCTGTTAGCCTTGAACACCTGTGTTTATAGACTTGCTCTTATCTGGAATTGCATTCAGCTGTCTCTAAACACTAATCAAAGAACCAGAACCCACAGACAGAAGAGGTGAGAGATGATGGCTTTCCAGATATAGTCAATTCCATTTGGCAAAGATTTTTTTAAAAATACATGGTCCTGAGTGCTTCTATAGCATCACCTTTTCACATAAAATAAATACATTAAAATATAAACTCCTCATAACACTCTTATTGTGTCTGTAAAATAAAAAAAAAAAGTAGGGGAGAACTAACTTAGCTAACAGTCATTATAATGTTTAAATAAAACCATGCATACAATGCACATAAAGAAATTTTGATATCTCACCCACTCTACAAATGCAAAATATCCGTATTATGATTACTTCTGACATAGTTATTGCTGCAACATAGTCATTTTCTAGTACTGTCTTTGGATTATAAGGTCAGAATTCAAATATTTATTAAATTATTAAATACATTTATAATTTGATAAGCATTTAATTCCTTTTGAGGCTACTTATTAATATCCAATGTTACATACCTATAATGTTAACCAGGGTGTCCTCTGAAAGAACTGGTTGTGCTACTCCAGTATCTGAGTTTATCCTCCAAATGGAAATGCTCAAGCACTATGTACGCCTTATCTTAGAGCTTCCATATAACTTATCATTTGAATTAGGTTATTTTTGACATACTCTTGGTGAAAATATTAATAAAAAACTCCAGAATATCAGATGTAAACTGAAACTGTCTTGGGCAAAAAGAGACATGTGGTTTACCTAGTTAGAGCAGAAACTTCTAGAGTTCACTCTGTTCCCTCTAAGGCTTGTTTGAAACTCTGGTCTGGATAAGCGAGAGGTGCTCTTGTGTCTAGCCTTGG
Organism: Balaenoptera ricei; assembly: GCF_028023285.1. Taxonomy (NCBI): domain Eukaryota; kingdom Metazoa; phylum Chordata; class Mammalia; order Artiodactyla; family Balaenopteridae; genus Balaenoptera; species Balaenoptera ricei. The sequence goes on along the minus strand of NC_082645.1, from coordinate 11,029,190 downwards.
TAATATAGAAACTAGATGTTAGCCTTGGGAATACAGAACTGAATGACTGGAGCCGAGGAGCTAGACAAACAATTGTTAACGTTCCTGGGGAGAGCTGACTAGTCACCAGTGCTATTCTCAGCGAAATGGTGACGTCCCCAGTCAATGTGTTCCCTTTGAGTTTAGGCTCCTTTCTATTCACAGTCACTTCATAAGTCTGAGGTGGTAGAGAACAAACTCCTTGAACTTCTGAACCTCAAAGTGCCACTCACTCTCCTTAAAACATCTCAGCAACAAAGTGGCCAATAGGTCTCTTTGTTGGAAGATAAGAAGTGGTTTGGAGAAGGCACAACAATAAAGTTTCCCAAGCAGAATATTTGGGCTGTGGCAAAGTGACCAAACATCCATACAGGTAAGGCCGGTCTTAAATCTGGGCCAAGTTCAGCTGTAGAGCCTGGGTCCTCTCCTCTACCTTCTATCGTCCTTGGTGAAGAGTAGCTTGTTCATGGATTGGGCTTGGAAGATAACTCTGAACCAGTCATATGACTTTCAATCTCCACGAAGCCTGAGCTCCTGAAATCATAATTCTTAACAATCAGTGTTGGTTGCTACCATACACTGAAACCCCTCCAGACACAAAAGTACAGGCACACTGAATCAAAACTGGTTTGAATCTTACTACTTTGAAGACCTTAAGACACCTCCCAGGGACTCAGCTGGGGGGACAAATTTTGTTTTCATTTATTCAGTCACTTATTCACTGGAAAAACAGTAATTGAGTGCTTTGTATGATTCAGACTTCATTCTATACACTGGAATACAGCAGTGACCAAAAATGCAAGATCTTTGCCCTCATGGTACTTATAGTAGAAGGCAGATAAAGAAAAATAAATAAATAAATGAATGAATAAGTAAACGAAAAGTAAATGAATATGTAAAAATGTTTCATTTGCTCTCATTAATAGCCATCTTCAACTCCTTTGGCTTTCCTCCCTACCTAAGAATTTGATGATGGAGTGGCCTACAAAGACATTCATTTGAACAAATGACTGTTACATTCATGCCTAACCCTCCATTTCACTCCCCCTGTAAAACAGCATTTTGCATGAATTAAGATTAATTACTGGTTGGTTTGGATTTACATTTTTCCAAACTGAAGAAGACATTATTGGGATCTCTACTACATTCTCTCCTCACTTGGTCAATGTTGAGGACTATTTATCTGAGAATATAAAAAGGTCTATTTTGTGATCTAGTAGGTTATTTAATAACTTAGTTGTTTGGCTTTATTTTTATCATGAAGAAGAAATTGACTTTTTATTGTGTATCCCTTTACTTTTCACAAGGAAACAATGTATTCTTCTTAGGTGGAAAGAATACTCTGCATTTCAGCAATTTTTCAAGAAGTGTTCCCACACATTTTGAATGCTTAGTTAAACCAGGGAAAAGTTGGACTAATGTGAGGAAGATCTTTTTTTCATTGCCTTTAGCTATCACACAATGAAAAATATTACAGAGGTTGCTGAGAAGGTTTAGGAAGAGCAAATAATCTTGAAAATGACTTATTTCATTATATGAAAAGACCCTTAACTTTTGTAGACCTAGATGTTTAAATAATTGTGAAACTTAAATTTGAAATGTATTCTACTCCTGGTAATTTCCTTCTCAGTGTGTTTGAAATGGCTGGGCTGTTATCTGTGCTTTCCACCTTTTTCTGTTAGGGCATAATACTCCATCCCCTAGCAAAGGAGTTTCATACCCTATTACCTTCCTTTCTAGTTTATTACATTGTTCACAGCAGTGAACGACATAGCTAGTGTTCCAATACTGTTTCTCTTATAACTTTTGGGGTTTGATTCTTCTCATGTGTGTTTTCTGCAAAAAGTGTGTTGCATGTACAGTTGACCCTTGAACAACATAGGTTTGAACTGCATGAGTCCACTTATACACAGATTGTTTTCAATAAATATACTGTAATTTTTTTTTTTTTTAGATTTGTGACAATTTGAAAAAACTTTCAGACAAACTACATAACCTACATATGTTGAAAAAATTAAGAAAAAGTTTGGTATGTCATGAATGCATAAAATATTATAGACAACAATTTATCATTTACTACCATAAAATATACACAAATCTATTATAAAAATTTAAAACATATCAAAACTTACACACACACTTATAGACCATACATGGCACCATTCCCAGGTGAGGGAAATGTAAACAAATAAGATGCAGTATTAAATCATAACTAAATAAAATTATCTGCAGTACACACTGTACTACTGTAATGATTTTGTAGCCACTTCCTGCTGCTAATGCAGTGAGCTCAAGTGTTGGGAGTTTCTGATTAAAATACCATGTGACAGTAACCATCTCTGCATGAGCAGTTTCTCTCCAGTTAATTGCATATCACAGCAAAAAGTGAAGTCTCATGGCTCTTGTGTATTTTTCATTGTGTTCAGCGCAATACTGTAAACCTTATAACATAATGGGACCCATATAAAGTGTCACTAGTGATGCTGAAAGTGTCCCTAAGAAGCAGAGAAAAGTCATGACATGACAAGAAAAGTTGAATTACTTGATACATACCATAGAATGAAGTCTACAACTGTGGTTGCTTATCATTTCAAGAGAAATGAATCCAGTGTAAGGACCACTGTAAAAAAAGAAAAAGAAATTTATGAAGCTGTGGCTAGTAGGCACAAAAGCCTTGCACTTTTCGTGAAATACCTTTTTATCTCATATTGAAAATGTAGCTTTATGTGGGTGCAGGATTGTTATAAGAAAGGCAAACCTATAGACTCTCATATGATTTGAGAAAAAGCAAAGTCATTATATGAAAACTTATAGCAAAAGGAAGGTGAAGGATCTAAAGCTGGAGATTTAATGCTGGCAAAGGACAGTGTGATAATTTCAGACAGAGGTTTGGCTTTAAAAAATGTCTAGATAACAGGAGAAGCAGATTCTGCCAACCAAGAGACAACAGATAAGTTCCCAGACACCATTAAAAAAATCGTTGAAGAGGAAGGATATCTGCCTGAACAGATTTTTAAGGCAGATGAAAGTGCCTTATTCTTGGAAAAATAATGTAATGAAGGACATTTATTAGTAAGGAAGAGAAGGGAGCATTAGGATTTAAGGCAGGAAGGGATAGGATAATCCTACTGCTTTGTGAAAATGCAGTTGGGCTTATCATCAGGACTGTCCTTATATAAAGTTTCTAAAGCCCCGAGTCTTGAAGAGAAAATATAAACAGCAGCAGCAAGTCTTCTGGTTGTACAATAAGAAGGCCTGAACAATGAGAACCCCTTTTTTGGGTTGTTTGTATTGATGCTTTGTCTCTGTAAGGGACTGCCTTTTTTTTTTTTTTTTTTAATTTATTTCTTTATTTATTTTTGGGTGTGTTGGGTCTTCGTTTCTGTGCGAGGGCTTTCTCCAGTTGCGGCAAGCGGGGGCCACTCTTCATCGCGGTGCGCGGGCCTGTCACTATCGCGGCCTCTCTTGTTGCGGAGCACAGGCTCCAGACGTGCAGGCTCAGTAGCTGTGGCTCACGGGCCTAGTTGCTCCGCGGCATGTGGGATCTTCCCAGACCAGGGCTCTAACCCGTGTCCCCTGCATTGGCAGGCGGACTCTCAACCACTGCGCCACCAGGGAAGCCCGGGACTGCTTTTTAAAGTTCTTTTGATATTGGCCAGTGCCCCTGACCACCCAGAAACCTATGAGTTCAACCCCAATGGCATCAAAGTGGTCTACCTACCCCCAAATACAATGTCTCTAATTCAGCCTCTACATCAAGGGGTCATAAGGACCTGTAATGCTCACTACATATGGTGCCCTATGGAAAGGATTGACAACACTATGGAAGAGAACCCTGACAGAGAGAACATCATGGAAGTCTGGAAGGATTACACCAGTGAAGATGCCATCCTTGTTATCAAAAAAGGCATGAAAGCCACTAAGCCCTGAATAATAAATTCCTGTTGGAGAAAACTTGTCCAGATGTTGCGCATGACTTCACAGGATTTACAACAGAGCCAAGCAAAGAAATCATAAAGTAAATTGTAGATATGGCACAAAAGGTGGGGGTGGGTGGGTGAAGGGTTTCAAGATATAGATCTTGGAGAAATTCAAGAGTTGATAGACACCATGCCAGAGAAATTAACAGAAGACGACTGGTGGAGATGAGTGCTTCCCAACCAGTGACAGATGATGATGAGGAAACCTAGAAGAAGCAGTGCCAGGAAACAAATTGACATCAGACAATCTAGCAGAAGGATTATGATTTTTCATGACTGCTTTTAACTTCTTTAAGGACATGGACCCTCCTTCTGACACAGGCACTAAAACTAAAGCAAACAGTGGAAGAAGGATTGGTCCTGTATAGGAACATTGTTAGAGAAATGAAAAAGCAAAAAAGTCAGAGAGAGGTTACATGTATTTTGATAAAGTTACACCAAGTGCACCTGCCTCTCCTGCTTCCCCTTCCCACTCTAACTTCTGCCTCTGCCACCCCTGAGACAGCAAGACCAACCCCACCTCCTCCTCCTCCTCCTGAGCCTATTCAAGGTGAAGACAATGAGAATAAATACCTTTATGATGATCCACTTCACGTAACTAATAGTAAATAATCATCATATCGTACACTTAAAAAACTTACCTGTCGTGTGTGTGTGTGTGAATGTCTTTGTGTGAAAATCTAATAACTATATGGCAAGAACTGTGTTAAATGTTTTTTTGTGTCATCACCATTATTACTGCCTAAGTATTTATCATGTAGAACACCGTGTGCCGGACTTGTACTGGAGTGGATAGCTTACCATTGCATAGGCATGAGTGACATTTAATATTTATAAAATTATTTAATAAATTTAATAAAATTAAATGTGTTAGTTTTATTGCTCTTTCATAACTTTGCTTTCTTTCAAAGAATTACTTTACCATACAGTATTCTCTCTCTGTCAATTTCCCTGTCTTATAATTGGAGAAACTGTGTATCAGCCTATCATCACAGGTAAGTTTTATTTTTAATGTAACAATGTTTCCAATAGTTTATTATGAATATGATGGTAATACTGTATGCCATAAAAATTTTAGTAACAATTCATTTATTAGTGTGTAGCCTAGGCTACTATGAAGCAATTGTATCGATTACACTAGGTGACCATAAAGCAGTCATATTGCTGCTTCTTTGTTATCAATGCATGAATTGCTATGCCTGTAAATAAACATGAATTTCTTTTTCATATTATCTTTTCATTTTTGATGTCTAGTGTTAGTAATACATATAATATCTACATTGTCTTGTATTATATAAGACAATATTGATGTAGGTACTGACAGACAATTCATCTGTAAACAGACCACATAAACTTATGGTATTGATAAATGCAGTACAGCACTATAAATGTATTTTCTCTTCCTTATGATTTTCTTAATAACATTTTCTTTTCTTTAGCTTACTTTATTGTAAGAACACAGTATTTAATGCATATAACATACAAAATGTGTGTTAATTGACTGTTTATGGTATCGGTAAGCCTTCCAGTCAACAGTAGGCTATTAGTAGTTAAGTTTTTTGGAAGTCAAAGGTTGTACATGTATTTTTGACTGCACGGGGATGCTGGCACCCCTAACCCCTGCATTGTTCAAAAACCAACAATATATTCAAGAACAATTTGGCAAATTCTTCAAATTATGAAGAGATCAAATATCAAAGGGACAAATTTTTATCACTGCTAAGTATAGTCCTTCAATTTGTAGAAATTTCAAGATTAACTAAAAGTTTTTAACTAAGCACTTACTAGTCCCTGAGGTCCATCTATTTTAATTATGTGTACTATATGTAATTGTTACAAACTTAATGTTAACACTATGAGAATATTTGCTATAGAGCTATTACTGTAATCTTCCAGAAAATATGCTAGAATGCTAGATGGACATTCTCAAAGATTCTATTCTGGACTATCTTACTTATCCAGCCTTTTTGTCACAGTATACTTCCTTCAATGTTGGACTGGATTTTCCTTTTGTTTTCCTAGACACCTACCTTGGGACCAGCTAGACCCAACCTCCAAATGACCATTACAAAATTCCCCACCCAATAAATTCTGTCATAAAAAAATTAGAAAATTCTGTAGAATATATACACCAATATTTTAACCATGGCTATCTCTGTTTAAGTGATAGCAATGTGATAATTTACTCCTTATTAATTTTATGATTTCTGGCAGCAAATATATATTATTTTATAATTCTAAACAATATGGTTACCAAACTCAGGTTCAGCTGCTCACCACTCAAAAGCCAATACTTGATAGACAAGTGTTGGTTGGAAGGGAGAGGTTGCTTTATTCAAGAGGCCAGCAACCTGGGGAGAAGGTAGACTCATGTCCATAAACCAACTCCAAAGATTCTGCTCAATCATGAAAGTTTTAAAGGGAGAATCATTTGGGGAAGGGGTCAGAGTCTTCATTATCTTCTGCTATGTGCAGACTTTCTTCTGCTTGGCTGGTGGTGAGATAACAGGGCGGTGCTCCAGGAATCTTGTGCTCGGCCCAAAGTTACCATCCTCCACCTGAGAGGGGGCCTTACGTCCTACAGAAGAGCTCAAAGGTATTGCTATATACATCCCTTGATTAGGGACCAGGACCCTGCCCCAAGGCTGCACTATTGTTTCTTGACTGCTCCTCCCTTGTTTCTGCATCCCCTCCCTTCCCTGATTAGCAACTGTTTGATTCTGCCCCTTGGAACTCAGGGAAGGTCAAAGAGGCTGAATGAAGCCTATTTCCTACAAACAAGAAATGGGGGGCATGAAAGGGATTTGTACCCAGGAGGGCCTCACAGGGTCCTGCTTCATTTCAGTATGGTTTACATATTCAATGACTATTGAAAGAATGATCTCAAGTGGTTTTCTGTATCATTTCACTGCACTATTTAATATCCTATAAAAGCTGGTTACAGGCTTGCAAATGAAGTCCAAATTGTTATCATTGCTCAAAATTCTATTCTGGACTGTCTTACTTATCCAGCCTTTTTGTCACAGTATACTTCCTTCAATGTTGGACTGGATTTTCCTTTTGTTTTCCTAGACACCTACCTTGGGACCAGCTAGACCCAACCTCCAAATGACCTTGACAAAATTCCCCACCCAATAAAGCATGATTCAGTGAATTACTTTTAGCTGAAGTTTTAATTGAGAATATTACTTAAAGAATTATCTCACTTAGCTTCACCTGCAATTTTTTTTCTCAAGAAACTTAACTCTGATATTTCCAATATTTTTTTCTATGAATTCTTCCAATTGAAACCATGCACCTCAGATTGGGACTTGAACCCCCATGCCAGGACTTGAACCCAGCCAAAACTCTGATTGGGACTTGAACCCACATGGCCGGGACTCGAACCTGGCTAAAACCTAGATTGAGACTTGAACTCAAGCAGCCGGGACTTGAACCCAGCCAAAACCCACAGTCCACCAACTGAGATCACACACTTGGTTTCAGGACTTAATGAAGCTCAGGTTCTTGATGTCTCTTCGCAGAAAGAATTCAGTGAGAGACAAAGTGATAGGTAATAAGTGGATTTATTTAGAGACAAACACACTCCACAGACAGAGTGTGGGCCATCTCAGAAGGCGAGAAAGGCACCAGGGTATGGGGTTGTCAGTTTTTATAGGGGTGGGTAATTTCATAGGCTAATGGGTGGGAGGAGTATTCCAGCTATTTCAGGAAGGGGCGAGGATTTCCAGGAATTGGGCCACCCCCCACTTTTTGATCATTAAGGTCAGTCTTGGAAGTGTCATGGCGCCTGTGGGTGTGTCATTTAGCTTGGTGATGTGTTACAGTGAGCGTGTACTGAGGCTCGAGGTCTAGTGGAAGTTGACTTGTCCTCCATCTTGGACCCATTTGGTTCTAATTAGTTTATGTCATGTCCTTGGGCTATGTCATTCTTTCAAAGATTGTGCCCTTCCCCTTCCCTCCTGTTTCACAATGATTAATCAATTGAAGATAATTCAGTGCAATTTAGTCAATTCATATTAATTTTTTAATGTTAATAAGTTACAGATACTATACTGTTTTTTCTTAAGGAGTTTACATTAAACTTTCCATGAAAATAGGGCAGAAGGAAGGAAGTAAGGAAGACTCATAAGAAGTCTGTTCCACAATTACTCAGCTCTCTGCTTTGGGACAATTTCTAACTGCAACAGAGAGCTAGAGTCCTTGCAGTTCATGACAGTGTTGAGGAGTAGTGGACGCAGAGATGAGGACCAGAGAGAGGTGAAGTAACCATCATTTCAAGGAGCTGAGCAGAGAGTAGACCCCAGAAGCTCATGTCTCGGCCATTGTTGAGCTGAGGGCAGCGCTCCACACAAACAGAGGAAGACTGATGGAGGCTTTCCAAATAGCAGCTACCATGAAAACTATGAAGTTGAGAATGGTAATGAGAAGACAGAGATCAAGCATTCTTGGAGGAAGAACAGTGCTTGGGGACATATTGTTCTGACTCATCCAAAACAGATGGATCATTTTAACACTGCATTTACATCTTTGATATCCAACTAAGACATGGCAAAGGCCTGAACCTTAAAAGCAAGAGCCATGCCTTGATGGCAGATACCTGCCAACTAAAAATTGGCACTTGCCATCTACGTCTACTAGGATTAAATCATGAGCCACAGCAATCGCTGACCTTCAGCACACCCTGAAAGGAGTTCAGGATGGAGTTTAAGAATGAGACACTCTGTGCTCTGGAAAAAACTGGCAGAATAGGCTTTCAGATAGTTAGATATTGTCAAGAGAAGATTTTAGGAGCTCAATTCTTGCATCTCCTGTGCCTAGAAAAGCATTAAAATCATGCATGGTGACATCTGCTCCTCGTGACTAGCAGTAACCCTCATGAGATTAGCAGCAACCTTCTGCAAAAACTGTGTTCTTGATTGCATGGACCCCCCCACCCACGCCTTCACCAAAATCACATATATCCTGACCTTCCCCCCTACCTCTTTGGAACAGTTCCTCAGAGCTATCTGAGAGGCTGTCTCTTGACAGCCTATAGTCCTCAGAAAGCCCCAAATAAAACTGAACTCATAGCTCTCACATTGTGTGTGTGTGTGTGTGTGTGTGCTGTTTTGTTGTTGTTGTTTTTCAGTCGGCACCTCTGATGTCATAAGTGTTTCTTCTTGTATAACTTTGTGAGTTATAGGTGAGATGGGGGATAGAGTGAGAGGAATACCTTCTCTTGTTGTTCTGGAACATGACCCTGTAAGGGTTTTCTTCCAGAGAGTATGTCCCTGTTATGGAAAAGGCTCTAGGACTATTTCACAAGGATTACTCTTTCCATCCCCCTGCCAGAGACATCAGGGGTTATTTATTGCATCTTCTCTATGAGAAGCTGGTAGGGTTCCTGAAAATAAAGCCAATAAAAGTGCAGGGCCTCTCTAAGATGGCACCTCCTAGGAGTGTCTCACTGTCATGTTGGTACTCTATTGGCCTCTAGCAATTTGTCAAAATTATCATTTTAAGCGTTTCTACCAGTTTACGACTCCAGGAGATTTTACTCCAGGAAACCAGTTCTCAGCTGTGTCTCTTTGGATTACTCTGTCTCTTGATTTCAGGGTGGTAGCATTCCCCTAAAACAGTTCTCTAATATGTAAGGGAGGAAATATAATTTTTCCTCTACCCTTCTGAACTCTTGGCTGACACCCCTTTTAATAAAAGACAGACTAATAAGGAGAAAAAAAAACCCACAAGTTTATTAAATATATACCTCAATATGGATGTATGAATGAAAAATATTGCCTGCCATATCAGTAAACAAAGGATGTTGCAGACAACAAGCCACCACATTACAGCCATGACAGTGAGCCCCGAGGGAACTCAGGATGGAAACAGAATGCTGCAACCACCCCCAGAAGTGCACCTTGAGGATACTCAGGATGAGAAAAAACGGGACACTGGCCCAAGATAGCTGAGGTTCATATCAAAGGAATGATTTCAATGAACCCAGACTTTGCATCTTCCCAAACATAGAAAAGCACTAAATTCATTAACTTGAGATGTCTGATTTTCCTAACAGTAATCTTTTGATGTTCTGACTACCTGGTCTTTTGTTGCAAAAAATTTTATACATTCTGGCTTCCCCCCCATCCCGCCCTTTCCTCTTCCGAATAGTTTCTCAGTGTTATCTGAGATGCTGTGTCTCGGGTTTGAAGTCCTCAGAATGTCCATGAAATAAAACATAACTCTCAGTTTCTAAGTTGTACATTTTTTTTTTTTCAGTTGATACATGGGAGATACCAAGGAAACCAACTCCCTGAGATGGCCAAAGCCATCACCTTAAATACTATCTTCAGCTAAAGACAAAAGAAAGATGTTGGGGGCAGGGAGGGAAGCAATTAAGCAATTAAGTAGGTGAAAGGAGGAAATATTTGGTAAACAAAGATTGCCATGGCAAGCAAACAAGTCTCTCAGGTGAAAAAGTTGTCTCTGGTAATAGCTCTCTACCGGTTACAGGCACCTTTCTAATGTAAATTGCCTTTATAAATGTAGATTTGTCTTTACAAAAGGGTAAAAAATCTTCTACTCTGTTTTCAGAGTTTTTTTCCTGTCTGCACAGTTTTTTTGTGTGTCTCAAAAATAATCAGCTCAAAATAATCCTTAGGCCAAAGAGGCATGTTTTGGGATGGCATATTCTTCTACCTTTCAACTGCATCCAAGGAAAATTGTTTTTCAGTCCAGGCTTATGTCAGAGCTGGAAATTGAACTCTTATAAATTAATTTTTAAATTTCATTTTCCAGTTGACTGTTATTCAGATACAGAAATGTGACTGATTTTTTAAAAATTGACCTTATATTCTGCAACCTTGCTAAATTAGTTCTAATACTTTTCATTTGTTGAATCCACTGAATTGTCTATGTATGCAAACATATCTTCTGAAAGCAATGAGAGTTTTTCTTTCAATCTACAACTTAATGATTCTAAAGCTGATGCTTGGAGAATGAAAAGTTTAGGAGAAATCGAAGGTGAAGATGCTGAACTTAAACAGAGATTTTGATGGTCTTATGGGAGACAAAAATTGGATAACAGATTCTCTCAGGCTTTGAATGTCACTCTGAAGGTCTAGACCAGATTTCCTAAAACTAACATTCTATTCTTAATCTCAGATTTCCTAAAACTAACATTCTATTCTTAATCTCAGGTTGTATTATAATTATTTGTCCCCACCTTAACCGGCTGTCACAAACAAAAGTAAATCATTATAACATTTTTCAGTACCTCAAATTATTTATACATCATTTCATTCACAATAGTATTTGGTTAACAATAATCAGGGTCAAATCACAAAACTAAAACAATTTAGTAACAAGTTTGATGTCCATTATTCAAGGGAAAGCATTCCATGGATTGGGGGAATACAGTGCCTTACAAGCAGTGGTTCATTCTTCCTGAGGGATTTTGGGCAAGAGTGAGTTTACAGAGCAGTAGAAGGGGCAACATGGGAACAGGCCATGGTTGGCTGGGGTTGCATATCTGACCTTCTTTAGAAAGATAAAGGAACAAAGAATTATGGAGCCTAGAGTTAGCTTGGCATCTGGGGATTGGCTGACTGTATAAACTATGTTTCTGGTCAAGTGGAGCATTTAGAGGAACATAAAAGTTTGGTTTGCTGATGTACCACCTGGGGCAAGAGCAGTTCCATCTTGAGCATAAAAATTCATTTCAACACCAGGAATGTAAAAAGATAAAATCTAATGCAGAAATCTAAAGAAAGCTGATAAAAATGGACATAGACTATAGGAGTCAAATACTGTTCTTATAAGAAATGGACTTTATAATATCTGTGATTAATTTGTTTATTAAACAAGGTGACAAAATGGATACATAATCTTGTTAGAAAATTGGATACTATATAAAAATTCAAATGTATATTTAAGAACCACAAAAATCCAATAAATGAAAATAACATTTTACCTGGGGGTTTAGACAGCAGGTTGGACAGTGTGAAAGAGAGTAGTTTACTAGCATATAAATCAGAATAACAATATTCTGATTGAAACAGGATAGAAAATAAAAGAATTAAAATACAGAAAGAAGAGCATATGTTCAAGACATGGTAAAGAGACCTAATTATCTATAACACAGATATGTTTCCTGTCCAAAAACTCTTCAAACTTCAAGTTTACAAAAATAGTCAGCTATGGTTATAAAGTCAAACAAGTCAAAAATTTCAAAAATTGATTCAAGACATCAAGGCAAAGAAGCAAACATTTCTATAGATACATTATGGTAAGCTTATTCTAAAAAAACCTTAAAAGACAACCAGAGAAAAAATAAAAACAAAACCACATTGTTTTCAAAAAAGGACCAATATAAGCTCTGATGATAAGGGTCAAGGATAATTTTAACAAGCACCCCATGAGATACTTCTATACCCCAAAGCTTTAAAACCCACTTATTTTGTGACTTAATCAAGAAGAAACTGGACTTATTTGTTTGAAAAATTAGAGGATAGGTCTTAGGTACTTGGAAAGACCCCCTTCAGTCCTTATATAGATGATAATACATTTATTTTAGCTCATTAAAAGTGTTTTCCCTTCCACATCTTGTACTGTGCACTTATTTTTTTTTTTCTAGTCCATAATGCTTTTTATGGCCACGGAGAACAATTATAGTAAAATCCTCCTTCTATTGCAAATCATTTATGAAACCTGCTTAAGTACTGTCATGTGTGGATTTAAGGATTGCTAAGTCATTCTGTGGTTTCTGTTAAACTCAGGAGAGATTTGACTATATCCGATTGTTACAGTATTTCAAAGAGCAAATTGCTTTATATATTTTGCAACAGGATATCTTCATGATTTATCAAACAGCTTAAGAGTTTTGTTATTTTTATAACATCTACATTTATTTATTATGTATGTCACTCATTTTGTTCTCAATAAATCTGTTCATAATAAGAGTGGAAGATATTTTATACTTATCATATATTGGGAGGCATGTAATTTTTCTCTGTAAATATACCAATAACACACAGGCACATGCACACAATCAACCACATACACTTACTACTTGGAATATACTCATACAAACACACTTTGAGTAAAATATGTAGGAAGTCTTAATATCAAGTATCCTAGTGGGGCATGCACTTTTTCTCTTTTCCTTTGAGTACCAATAACACCCACCTTTACTATACAATTTCAAAAGCATTTTTAAAAATACTTCCCACTTGCTCTGAATTGCAATTCCATAAATTTGATGCAATTATTCCCATCTTCAGGTTAAAAAAAACCTGAGATACTATGATAATAAGCAACTTCCCCAGGATCACAAGGCCAATAATTGACAGTTGCATTTTTTAAAAAATTTTGTTCTATTTTAGAAGAACTTTAGCATTACCAAAATCTGCAAGAACACTACAGAGTTCCTATGTACCTCATACCCAACTTTCCTTCTGTTAACAGTACCTTAGTGCATCTGTCACAACTAATACATCAATAATGATACATTATTGTTAACTAAAGCACATACTTTTTCATACTTCCTTAATTTTTACCCCATATTCTTTTTCTGTTCCCTAATCTAGTTCATATATTCCTACAAGTAGATTCATTAGGTTCACTTAGACTTGTCTCAGTTTCTCAGATTTTCTTTTTTCTTTCTTTCTTTTTTTTTTAAATTGACCTTTACAAGTTTGAGGAGTATTGATCAGGTATTTTGTAGAATGTCCTTCAATTGGGATTTCTCTGATATTTTTCTTATGATTACTGGGATTATGGGTTAATGGGATGGAGACCACAGAATTGCCACTCTCATAACATCACATCACATCATGGGACATATATACTTATTTTAAGTTCAATGTGAGTTCATGCTGATGTCTCCAACTTTCATCTAGTGTATATGGTTCATTCTAGCCTTTCCTGCTTGCTTATGACCAAGCTCCCATTCCAACAGGGAGAAATCTGGCTCTCACCGTCTACCATACATTTACTTATTTGTCCAATCCCACTGTACATGAACACTGCTTTCAGAATTGTTAACCTGTATCCATATGGGAAATAAATTTACCTACAGTGCTGATATATAGTTCTCATCTCTAGTCTTACAGTCTTTACTTCTTTCTGAAGTTACCTAGGTTAGCCCCTTTTCCCTCACCCTCTTTAGTCACGTATGCCCCACATTTGGAATAGAATTAGATTCTTTCATCACAGTCTGCATTACATCAGAAGATCCTCCAATCTTCTGCTTAATTTTATTTGAACTTTCATATATTATGGTCCACTCTTTTCTCTATGAAATTCTCTTTGTTTTGACAAATTAATAGTGTCATGTATCTGCTACTATTGTATCATAGAAAACTGTTTCACAGCCCTAAAAATTCCCCTGTGTTTTACTTATTTAACCATCCCCAAATTGAAAATATTTTCTCTCAGTGAACAGGTTGTCTTTTCATTCTCTTAAACAGCATCTTTTGTTGAACAAAAATTTTAATTTTAATAAAGGCCAACTTATCAAATTTTTCTTTCATAGATTTGCTTTCAGTGTTAAAAACTAAAAGTTTATTAGCAAATTTTCTGCTATATTTTCTTATACAAGTTTAATAGTTTTGACTGTTGCATTTAGCTCTATGATCCATTTTTAAAACCATGAGGTCTGTGTCGTTTTTTTTTTTTTTTTTTGGCATATGTATATCCACGTGTTCTAGCACTATTTTTAGAAAGGACAATTGTTCTTCCACTGAATTGTCTTTCTGCCTTTATAGAAAATAACTTGATTACATTTCTGTGGGTCTATTTCTGCATCCTCTACTTTGTTCTGTTCATCAATGTGTTTGTACTTGTGTCAATCGACATGCAGTCTTAATTATGGTGGTTTTATAATAAGTTCTATAATCGGGTAACATGAATACTCTAAATTTGACCTTTTATTCCAGAATTGTGTTGGGTATTCTAGGTCCTATCCCTTTCCATATCAATTTGATAATAACTTTTTCAATGTTTATAGGAAAGCTTGCTGGGATTTTGATGAGGATTGTGTTGAATCTTTAGCTAAAGTTAGGAAGAATTGGCACTTTAATGAAATTGTCTTCCAAAGTACAAACATGGAATATTTCTCTATTTATATCTTCTTTGACTTTTTTCTTTGGTGTTTTATCTTTTTCTGCATATATATCCTGTACATGTTTTGTTAGACTTATACCTAAGTATTTATTTTTTGTATGTGTGGCACTATTTAACTGTTTTTTTTTTTTTTAATTCCAGTTATTCATTGTTGGTATACAGGCAAGCAATTGACTTGTGCATATTTATCTTGTGTCCTACACTTTACGGCACTCTCTTATTACTTCTAGGGTTTGTTTATTTTCTTAAAAAAATAGATATTTGGGGATCTACTAGGTATATGCTCTTTGCAAACAGAGTTTCACTTCTTCCTTTTCAGTCTCTATACATTTCATTTGTTTACTTTTCTATTGAACTAGCTAGGACTTCCAGCAAAATGCTGAATGTAAGAATATGAGTGGTGAGAGAGGAACTGCTTGCCTTATTTCTTATCCTAGATAGAAAGTGTTTGGTCTCTAATGACTGAACATGATGTTAGGTAATATTTTCTTAGAAATACTCTTTATTATATTAGGAAAGTTCCCCTTTATTACTAGCTTTCTTAGAGTTTAATGATGAATGCCTGGAGAATTTTGTTGGATGCTTTTATACTTCTATTGATATGATCATATGGGGTTTCTTTAATTTTTTATGCAGATGTAATTCATATATGATAAAATTTATTTGTTTAAATGTAAAATTCAATGTTTTATTAGTATATTCACAGAGATGCGAATTCTAGAAAATTTCCATGTTCTAGTTCTAGAACATTCTTTTTACCCCAAAAAGAAACCCTTTACCCACTAGCAGCCACCCTCCTTTCCCCCAGTCTCCGGTAACCACTAATGTACATTCTGCTTTTATGGATTTGCATGTCCAAGACATTTCATATAATTGGAATCATACAGCACATTGTCTTAGTGTATTGCTTCTTTCACTTACCTTAAAGTTTTCAAGTTTCATCCATGAACTTTCCCTTAAGTCACATGTATTTTGAAAGGAGTACTTTACCCTATTAATTTAACAAATCTCTATTCATTGTGGCTACTAGAAATGTAATACTAAAAAAGGCTAGATGTAATTATTAGTTCCCTGAGCTCTTCAGACATTGCTGATAAATCATAGGATCTTCCGGGAAAGGAAAATGATATAATTGACATGTCAGAAGGGTAGGGCAAGCATATTTGTGAAAGCAGAATTATAATAAAAGAATAAGTAAGTTTGATGTCTTGTTTGAATCACAGACCAGTTAAGTCAAAATACATTAATTTTTTTTCCTGATTTTCTGGTGCCTTATTACCAGTGTCTCATTTAGGAAATCACAGTCAAGTTCACAAGAATGAAATAAAAATTACAAAATGTCTTAGGTAACAAAATTCTGCATTCAATCCAGGACACAGGTGTGGTGACCAAGCTAGGAATCTCATCAGTGTCACCCACAGAGGTATAAATGTATTGTAACCAGTTGGTTTAGGAAAGCAGTCTCTGTCTTGAAAAGAGAAATAAAAGCTATCTGACTCTGGAAATGTGAATTGTAGGATCTTTGGTCTGCTGTCGTCATAAACTGCTTATTAAATATTCACTATGTGAAAACTCTCTACCAGGTTTACTGTATACTTTTTCCACTGACATAAATATCTAAATAAGTAAACAGCCATAACTTAATAAAATTTTAATATTCTAAATATCAGATACAAAGCAAGATTTTTTTAAATTGGAATATAATTGCTTTACAATGCTGTGTTAGTTTCTGCTGTCCAAATGAAGTGAATCAGCTATATGTATACATATATCCCCTCCCTCAGGACAAAGCAAGATTTAAGTCTCTAAATTATCATGTTCAAAACTAAAGAATAAAATAAAATAGGTCAAAGGAGTCTTCACCTAGAGATTAGGGTTTTAGTCATATTCATTAATAAAATGTGTCAACATGTGAATTGAGTTTCTATATCACATGTTTGAAATAATTCCCATGAAAGAATTAATTTAATTAGCTTATCCTATCCTTATATGTTCTGGGTACAACTCAATTACTCAAAGCAAAAAGGTGGTGTTTTGGTGATCTCAGCAGCATAGGCTGTGATGTCAACTAATTTCAGTAAGTTTACCTGCAAGGTTCTTTACTGCTGGCCTCGCAGCTCACAGTGAATGCAAGGGCTTAACCTGATGTCGTTTAAGATTCCAAAATTCTTTGCCTCTGAAATCTCTAACAGGTTCTGAGGCAGGAGATAGATGGGTCCCAGGTTAGACATTTACAACTGGCCTCCCGTTTACATTTCAAGAGGCAGAAAAAAGTGGGCTTCAGGCCGGACACTTGCAACTAGCCCCATGTTTGCATTCCCAGAGACAGGAGATAGCTGGGCTCCAGGTTAGGCATTTACCATCAGCCTCCTGTTTGCCCTCCGAAATGGAAGCAACAACAGAAACAGGGTAAAGAGCAAGGCTTTGTCTCCTGTGGACACCTTAAGATAACAGTCATGGCAGAGACAAAGAGGAGCTAAACCTTGTTTGAGGAAAGGATCAAGGGATCTCCGCTCCCCCCTGCTTGGGTCAAGGGAGACACTGCACAAGCACAGAAAGGCTCCTTGGGGGTCAAAAGTCAGGGGACAACGCCAGGCCATCGTGATTCTCGCTTCTCCCAGATGCCTTCACGTCGGGATCCATCTTGGCTGAGAGGTGCGTGCGCACCTAAGGGGAGGGTCCTGAGACTAATTAGCCAGCGGGGGACAAAGCAAGATGCTTAGCCAGAAGGAAGACAAAGACCCGGAAAACTGCCCCTTCATAAAGAATTTAAGAATTTCCCAAAGGCGCAACTCTGCCTCTGAGTTTGCCTGTGCGCCCTTCCGCATGTACTTTGCTTTTCCAGTAATTTTTTACCTTTCTCTTTACCTTCTGCCTCTTCGCCTGAATTCATTCTTGACAAGGCAGGCAAGAACTAAGGGTCCAGGCCCTAGCTGCTGGCCCCTGTGGTCTAGTGGTTAGGACTCCTGGTCCCGCAACTAAGATCTTGCTTCCAGCTCCTGCTTGCTGCAGCTTGTTGCAAGCTGCCACTTACTGCTGCCTGCCTCCGAAATCAGTTCTACTTGTTTCTGCATTTACCACACCACTTAAGCCAATCTAGAAAAATAAACAATAGCTCCAAAATTGCCCAATCCAAAAGGCTGCTTTTTGGTCTGTGCATCACAGATCGTCTCAGAAATATTCAACGCAGTCAAACACACTCTATTTGTTAGAACATGTTTGTTTTTGTTTTCGTTCTAAATTCCAGGAAACAGAACCTCTTACCAATCCTTCTAATCCACTGCATGATACTTCTGTTTCATTTCATCCTCTTCCCTTTAAACTTAATTGTTAAGGATACTTGTAAAACATTTAATGTAATAACATATTTATTTAAAAGAATTGTTGGTTTGTATCTGTATTTAAACTTGGAGGAAAATTGAGGAGAAAATTACGCTCTCAAAAGACCACCTTTTGCTCGTCTTTTGCTTATTGTTTTAATTATTATAAACACTCAAATCAAATGAAATATAGCACATATAAATACATGTGTATACATATATGTATGTATATATGTAACCAAAAGAGAGGTATTTAATTTTTACAAATTGGCATCCCCTTATAAGAAGCACTCAGTTAAAGAAACTAAATACTGCTCACACTTGGAAAGTTTTTTTTCAGACTCTTACTGTCTCACAAACATAACTGGTAACTCTACTTCTAGGACCATACATAAGTTTTGCCTGTTTTTGGCTTTTATATAAATGGAATCAAAAAAAATGGAATCATAAATCATAAACTTTGGGGTTGGGGGGGATGTGTTACTTCTTTCTTTAAACATTATGTTTGTGGGATTCATTCATGTTTGTTGAATGTAGCAATAGTTTACTCATTATTGTTGTTGTCTAGTATTTTAATGTATGAATATAACTCATATCTGTGGGTGAACATTCAAATTTTTTCTTTCATGAATGATGCTATTATACACATACTTTTACATTTTGGGAGAGAGCACATATGCATGCATGCGTGCATTTCTGCTGTCTATATTCGTATAAGAAAATACAAAAGAGCTTTGCATATTGTTACTGTAATAAATACCACAAAATAATTTTCCAGAGTGGTTGTACGAATTTACATTCTCAATATTGCATAGGAATTTCAGTTTCTTCATATATTTCCAAAATTTGCTATTTTTAATCTCCTTAATTTTAGCTATACTGGTACATACAAAATTGTTTCTTATTATGGTTTAATTTTCACATCACTGATAATAAATGAGAGGGAGCATCTTCTTATATGCTTTTTTGGCCATTTAGGTCTTTTTGGAAACTTATGTACAAGAATTTGCTCCTTTTTCTACTGTGCTATCTCCTTTGTATAGATGAAAGCAGCTCTTTTGCCCCTTTCCTGTTTGCCCATTTCTGTTCCCCTCTAACCTTAAAAGAACCTCATTATAGGAATGAGATCACTAGGCAATTTAACCTAACTCCTGACTTAAAGCTCTCCTGAAGCACAACATGCCTTGCCTAACCTGTTGATTCTTCTCCTAGATAAGGAAAAGATCACCTTGTGTGATCACCTGCAGGCAGATCACACGGGGCAAATTAACATCTGAAGAGAGAGTCAGCCAGTCTGGATGCAATGGAGAAGGATGCAGGACCCACCCTCCTGCCTTGATGAGTCACTGAGATTCCCCCCCCCTCCCCCCCCCCGCATTATTCCCTTTTAAAACTGTCATGGCTGAGCAGAATCTTGGGAATTGGTCTCTGGACATGAGTCTACCTTCTCCCCAGATTACTGGCTTTTCTGATTAAAGCACCTTTCCTTTCTACTGACACTTGCCTCTCGAATTATTGGCTTCTGGTGGTGAGCTGCCGAACCTGGGTCCAATAACATAGATTTTAAAAATATAGAGGAAAGTGTATATAGGAAGAGATGTTACTTTTTGTCCATTCTCTGGAAACAATTGTGTCATGTTAACTTTATTTCCTACTTAAAATTTTGTTTCAGTTTATCAATGATGTCAGCTGAACCTAGGATTGCTTGTTGAAGCTTATTAATTATGGATTTGATTTTTAATAGCTATTTGATTTATTTAATGATTATTCAAGTTTCCTGTAACTTTTTGCATCATTATTAGTAAATTTTGGTTTTATCTAAATTCATCATTTTATTTAAACTTTCATTGCCATATTGTTCATAATGTGTTTTTATCTTTTCAATAGCTATAAGGTCTGCACTTATTTCTATTTTTCATTTCCTACATTGGATATTTGTGCCTAATCACTTTTTCCTGTTCAATTAAGTTAAGATGCTATTAATTTTATTTGTTTTTTTCTAAAGAACCAAGTTTTTGTTATACTGTATATTATCTATTTAGTTTTCTATTTTATTAGTTTCTTCTTTTATCTTTATTATCATCAATTCATTATTTTAAAAAATAACTTAATTTTTAAGTTAACTTAAAATATTAATTTTCTATATTGCTGTAATAGATATCTGAATCACTGATCTTCTAAATTCTTTGTTTCTAATACATAACATCAGAGGTTCCTACTGAGTAAGACTTGTTGGGCTCTGGAATCTGCATTTTAATTAAGTATCCTTAAGAGATTCCCATGGTTCCTATTCTGACATTCAGTCATAAAAATATATGCATACACAGGTATTTACAGAATATACAGAAAAGATAAGAAAGATAAACAATTTCACTCTGCTTCTCTCACTTGGAAGTAAGGGCTTCTAGGAATCTAAGAAGCTTGGCACACCTAAATAATACTGAATAAACCAAACAAGAAAGACCTATACAGAAAATAAGTATTGATGTGGCTTTCTGACTTGTTAGACTGGAATAGACTCAAATTCGTTAAAAAACACATAAAGTTTCTGAAATGGTATTACCAGTAAGAATAGTACCAGCCCAGACTAAAGCAGACTGAAAATATTCAAATGTAAAAAGGTTCTCTGGGGTCTCAACATTATTCTGCTAGGAAGTGTGCTGTGAATGCTGTTCAAAGGGAAGGTTTGTATGGAATTAATTTTGGCGCTAGAATAGCCTCCAATTGAATATATGTTAACTATGCTAATTTTCCTGCCTCTGACTTGAATAATGCTCTTTGCGTGTCCTCTTATCCATATACCTCTACATTTTTTTTTTTCTGGTTTAACTTCAGGAATCCTGTTGCAGCTTTCTTAAGCTCTTCAAGTGCATGCACTGTTCTTTGTGCCATGTTCCTCCTCCATATGGTACATATCATTGTGGTAAGCTGATAATGGATGCCAGGATCTAATCCCAAGAACCTGTGAATGTTACCTTATTTGGAAAAAGGGTCTTTGCAGATGTAATTAATGATATTGAGATAAGGAGACTATTTTGGAATGTCTGGGTGGATCCTAAATGCCATCATAAGTGTCATTATAAAAGAGAAGCAGAGGGAGATTATATAGACAGAAGAACAAAAGGCAACGTGAAGACAGAGGCAGAGAAGCCAGTAATGAAGCCACAAGCCAAGGAAGCCAAGGCAGGTCAGCAGCTACTAGAAACTAAGAGGAAGAGGTATGGAATGGGTTTTGGATTTTTCCCCCCAGACTCTGTGTCCAGGTAGTGTAGCCTTGCCAACATCTTGATTTTGAAATTCTGGCTTCCAAAAATGTGAGAAAACAAGTTTCTACTTCTTTAAACCCCTAAGTTTGTGGTAATTTTTTTTTTTTTTATAGCAGCCACAGGAAACTAATACATCACTATGAAAACAGGAGATATTTCACGTAATTGGTTATTTGTATCTCTTTCTCATAATACACAACAAGATTCCAAGGAAAGGGGAGAATTATCTGATTATTTTATCCTCAGTGTTTTGACAGACCCGAGCTTAAAATGTACCAAAGGAACATCTGTTCAAGTAATTAAACATTTTAACATAACAAATTGCTCCCACACTTTCCTGTAAATATACCCTATTTTTTCTTGCTAACATTTCTGACTATTTTGCCAAACAGTAAGTACAGAGAGCTGTATCAGGAAATAAGAATCAGATAATGACTCATTATCTTGATGTATATTTTGTCTATTTTAAGCTTATCTGAATCCTGAGGAATTTCTCTCATTTTCACTCAAGTTCTACTCTAATCTTAAAGAAGTATTGTTTTACATTGGGGCAGTAAATCCAAAATCACTTATGGATTAGCCATATATCCATCTGTATAATTTTCATTTCGGCAAATATTTTTAAGAAATCAGAGACAGACATATGAATGACATAAATTTATTGCCATCAAATAGCTTATAGTCTAGCAGAAGAAACAAAAATAAACCACCAGATGAAGCTACACTTATACTATTATAAACACATTTATAAATGTATAAATACATTTATACATTTATAATAGTATAAATACATTTATACTATTATAAATGTCATTGTAAATGTAACCACAAGATGCCACAGAGAAAAAGAAGCAAGGAACCTTATTCTGATTGGAAGGCAGAAAATAAAGCTCAAATATGTCTTTACAAATGATCTAAATCCTGTTTTCAGTTTTGAAAGATTAATGAGATTTTGACAAGTACACAGATAAACTGTGTGGAAGAGTATCTAAGCAAAGCAACATATATAAAGCTTCAAAGATTAGAGAAAGCATGGAACATTCCAAAAATGCACCTAGCCCTTGAAGTATAAGGAAAATGAGGTTAGTGAGGTAAGAATGAAAGGGTTTTTTTTTTTTGTTTGTTTGTTTTGTTTTGTTTTTTTTTATAAATTTATTTATTTATTTTTGGCTGTGTTGGGTCTTTGTTTCTGTGTGAGGGCTTTCTCCAGTTGCGGCGAGCGGGGGCCACTCTTCATCGCGGTGCACGGGCCTCTCACTGTCGCGGCCTCTTTTGTTGCGGAGCACAGGCTCCAGACGCGCAAGCTCAGTAGTTGTGGCTCACGGGCTTAGTTGCTCCGCGGCATGTGGGATCTTCCCAGACCAGGGCTCGAACCCGTGTCCCCTGCATTGGCAGGCGGATTCTTAACCACTGCGCCACCAGGGAAGCCCGAAAGGGTTTTTTATACTGTTCTGGAGTTCTCACACACACTCTCTTCTTTGGTTTCTGCAGGTTTTTCAAGAAATTAGGCTAATTCTAGGAAATGTTTTGATTATGTAGAATATCCTTGTGCAATAACGTTGTGCCTAGACAATACTGTTCCAAATAATCAGTATTTAAAGAGATAATACTGTCTTCCTCTTATCTCTTACTGTGAAAACACTAACATCAATGAAAATTTCATTGAATGATGGATGATATAACTCATTAGGCAGTGCACCACCGAGCAACTGCCAGTTACTAGAACCTCTCATGGAAGAGATTAAAGAAAGTGATGGGTAAAATCAATCCAT
This sequence comes from Balaenoptera ricei, assembly GCF_028023285.1. NCBI lineage: Eukaryota > Metazoa > Chordata > Mammalia > Artiodactyla > Balaenopteridae > Balaenoptera > Balaenoptera ricei. The sequence continues at coordinate 11,005,728 of NC_082645.1, read as the reverse complement.
TTTAGGGGTTAAATGGTCAGATTTCTTGAAAAAAAATCAAAATAAGTTATTTCTGGAAATTATAGCTCACATAACAAGAAACAATCAAATGCAATGGAAAAAAGTCAAACAAATGCATAAATGTTAACTTAGTATTACTAATTGATTTTTTAGTCAAGAATTGGGTAAAAGAACAGAATGCTGAAAAGTTGTTAAAAAAAGAAATATAAGTTAATCTCTCACATGCCCACTTACAGGAATACCTTGTTTTATTGTGCTTCCCTTTATTGCACTTTGCAGATAGTGCATATTTCATAAATTGAAGGTCTGTGGCAAGTCTGAATCCAGCAAATCTATGGGGGCCATTATCCCAACAGCATTTGCTCATTTTTTATCTGAGTCATTTTCTGGTAATTCTCACTATACTTCAAATTTTTTATTATTATATATTTTTTGGTGATCTGTGATATTTGATGTTACTATTGTAAGTGTTTGGGGGTGCCACAAACTCCGCCCACATAAGATGGCAAACAATAAATAAATGTTGTGTGTGTTCTGGCTGCTCCACCCATCAGCCATTCCCCCATCTCTCTCCCTTTTCTCAGGCCTCCCTATTCCCTGAAACACAACAGTATTGAAATTAACCCAATTAATAATTCTACAGTGACCTCTAGGTGTTGAAGTGAAAGGAAGCACTTTTTGATTTAAATTTAAATTTTGATTAAGCCTAGTGAGGAAGGCATGTTGAGAGCTGAGACAGGCCAAAAGCTAAGTCTCTTGTGTCAAATAGTTAGCCAGGTTGTGAATGCAAAGGAAAAGTTCTTAAAAGAAATTAAAAGTGCTACTCCAGGGAATACACATATAATAGGAAAGCAAAACAGCCTTATGGCTGATATGGAGAAAGTTTTAGTGCTCTGGATAAAAGATCAAACCAGCCACAATATTCCTTCAAGCCAAGGCCAATCTAGAGCAAGGTCCTAACTCTCTTTAATTCTATGAAGGCTTAAAGAGATGATAAAGCTTGAGAAAAAAATGTTTTGAGCTAGTAGAGGTTGGTTCATGAAGTTTAAGGACAGAAGCTAACTCCATAATATAAAAGTGCAAGGTAAAGCAGCAGGTGCTGATGTAGGAGCGGTAGCAAGTTTTTCAGAAGATCTAGCTAAGATCATTCATGAAAGTGGCTACACTACACAACAGATTTTCAATGCAGACAAAACAGCCTTATATTGGAAGAAGATGCCATCTAAGACTTTCACAGAGAATAGAAGACAATGCCCGGCTTTAAGGCTTAAAAGTACAGGCTGACTATCTCGGTAGCAGTGTTGTCAGAAATAATCAATAAACAGTCTATGACAAACAATAAATGCTGAAGAGGGTGTGGAGAAAAGGGAACCCTCTTGCACTGTTGGTAGGAATGTAAATTGATACAGCCACTTGGAGAACAGTATGGAGGTTCCTTAAAAAACTAAAAATAGAACCGCCATATGATCCAGCAATCCCACTCCTGAGCATATACCCAGAGAAAACCATAATTCAGAAAGACATATGCACCCCAATGTTCATTGCAGCACTATTTACAATAGCCAGGACATGGAAGCAACTTAAATGTCCATCAACAGATGAATGGATAAAGAAGATGTGGTACGTATATACCATGGAATATTACTCAGCAATAACAAGTAATGAAATTGGGTCATTTGTGGATGGACATAGAGACTGTCATACAGAGTGAAGTAAGTCAGAAAGAGAAAAACAAATATCGTATATTAATGCATACATGTGGAACCTAGAAAAATGGCACAGATGATCTTATTTGCAAAGCAGAAATAGACACAGACATAGAGAACAAACATATGGATACCAAGGGGAAAAGGGCAGGGGGCCGTGGGAGGAATTGGGAGATTCAGATTGACATATATACACTATTGATACTATGTATAAAATAGATAACTAATGAGAAATACTGTATAGCACAGGGAACTCTCCTCAATGCTCTGTGGTGACCCAAATGGGAAGGAAACCCAAAAAAGAGGGGCTATATGTATACATGTAGCTGATTCACTTTGCTGTACAGTAGAAACTAACACAACATTGTAAAGCAACTATACTCCAATAAAAGTTATTTTAAAAAACAATCTATGCTATGAATGGAAGAGAGCTTTCTTCAAAGCTAACTGAAGACTATAACCTGGAAGACAAAGATTTAGAAACATTTGAATTGTGTTCTGCTGGATTACAAAATAAAGGAGGCTCATATAGGCAAAACACACAAAATAACATAACTTGTTTGTCCAGCTTTAGGATTGGAGCTCCAAGAAGTAAGGGTGCTTGTTAAGCAAGGATTGGTTGGGGTCTGAAATGTCTGCATAGTTATAAGGAGAGACCCTGTGACCATGAGGTTGCAGCTGGCAGTTGTTGGCAGATATTATTTTTAGAATGGATGAGGGTGTCCTTGAATCTAATACAGTTCAGAATATTTAAGTTCTCAGTGATAGAGAAGCGTGTCTGAAACCACATTCACAATGGCCTCTTAGCTCCACTTTGAATGCCTGAACCACAGTTACTCCATTTTGACTTAAAGTGCATTATTTTCCTTAATGGTTAAAGCAGACGTACAATATATGTTTAATAGGCCACAAAACAGGCTATTCTAGTTAGCATAAAGTTTAAGCGAAATCTTGTGTAAGCCAGAATGACTTCTTCATACCTCCATATGTGAAAACTTCTTCCATCAGGGGCTGATGCAGCTGGTGACTTTAAGCTGAAGCCAATGCTCATTGACCATTTCAAAAATCCTAGGGCACTTGAGAGTTATGCTAAGTCTACTTTACCACAGATGGAATAACAAAGCTTGGATGACAGAGCATCTGTTTACAACATGGCTTACTGAATATTTTAAGCCTGATGTTGAGATCTACTGCTCAGAATAAAAGATTTCTTTCAAAATATGACTGCTCATTGACAATGCACCTGGCCATCCAAGAGCTCTGATGGAGATGGACAATGAAATGAGTGTTGTTTTCATGCCTGCTAACCCAACGCTCATTCTGCAGTGCATGGGTCAAGAAGGAATTTTGACTTTCAAGTCTTTTTACTTAAAAAATACACTTCATAAGGCTACAGTTGCCATAGATAGTGATTCCTCTGATGGATCTGGGCAAAGTAGATGGAAAACCTTCTGGAAAGGATTCACCATTCGAGATGCCATTAAGGACATTCATGATTCAGGGGAAGAGGTCAACATATCAATATTAACAGGAGTTTGGAAGAACACGATTCCAACTCTCATGGATGACTTGGAGGGGTTCAAGACTTCAATAGATGAAGTAACTGCAGGTGTGGAAATAGCAAGAGAACTAGAATTTGAAGAGGAGCCTAAAGATGTGACTGAACTGCTGCCATCTCAGGATGAAAGGTTAACATATGAGGATGAAGAGTTGCTTTTTATGGATGAGCAAAGAAAGTGGTTTCTTGAGATGGAACCTACTCCCGGTGAAGACACTGTGAAAACTGTTGAAATGACAGCAAAGGATTTAGAATATTACATCAACTTAGTTGGATTAGCAGTGGCAGGGTTTGAGAGTATTGACTCTGATTTTGAAAGAAGTTCCACTGTGGGTAAAATGCTACCAAACAGCATTGCATGATGCAGATAAATCACCCCTGAAAGGAAGAGTCAAGCAATGCAGCAAACTTCATTGTTGTCCTATTTTATGAGGTTGCCACGGCTACCCCAACCTTCAGCAACCATCACCCTGATCAGTCAGCAGCCGTCAGCATCTACCAGCAAAAAGATTACGACTTGCTGAAGGCTCAGATAATGGTTGGCATTTTTTAGCAATAAAGGATTTTTTAAACTAAGGTACGTATGTACATTGTTTTTTGTAGACATAATGCTATTACTCACTTCACAGACTACAGTATAGTGTAAGCGTAACTTTTATGTGCACTGAGAAACCAAAAAATCCTTGCTTTATTGCCATATTTACTTTATTGCAGGGGTCTGGAACTGAACCCGCACCATCTCTGAGGTATGACTGTATACGGCTATAGTGATTACAGTGGGATATGCGACTAGAGAAGGAAACAGGAAACATTTATGTTGAAATGTAGATATTTTTCAAGTTTTAAATGTGTGCATCACATTTGTTTAACACATAAAACCAAACTAATACATATCAGATTTATACTGATGGTACCAAAAGCATTAGCTGCCAGGACCAGACTTTTACCTTAGGGGTATAGATGACCAAATCTGAGGGATGGGCATAAAGGGTTGACAAGACCTCCAAGCGTTAATCAGTCATTTTCCAAATGGGACCCAAAAACCATATGATTGAAAATGCAATATTTTTCCACTGGATTGCACACTGCTGTTCTTCTGGTTCCTCCTTTAAATTATGTTTTCTGGGAGGCATGACATATTTTAAGCTTTAAGTCCTCTGTTTCATAATGCACCATGCATCCTGCAGCACAAGACTGCTATAACAACAAACCTCAGACTGGGTAGCTTATAAACAATAACAATTTATTGTTCACCTTTCTGGGCTGCGAGGTCCAAGATCAAGCCAGCATCGTCACATTTTCTGGTGAGGACCCTCTTCCTTACTCAAAACTGCCACCATCTTACTATGTCCTCACTTTGGCAAGAGTGGTCAAAGATTCCTCTGGAGCTTCTTTTATAAACACACTAATCCCATTCGTGAGGAATCTACTTTTGAAACCTAATTACTTTCCAAAGGCCCTAATCCCATCATCTTTGGGAGTTGGGACTTCATATATAAATTCTGGGGGGGACACAAATATTCAGACCATAGCCACAGGAGCACAAAGATAATGACACAAAGGAGACGCTACTAATGGAAGATTTTGGGGAACTTCTTAATTTTATAAAGGCTAGCTTTTTAAGAAACATAAATTCATCTGCTCTGTTCTAGGCAAATATGTAAAAGTATTATCAACTTTCATAGAAAATAATTGCAAAGCTACCACATATATAGTAATATTTTATCAGTAAACTATACATAAAATTCTAAGTATTCAATGAAAAATGGAAATGTTCTCTAATGCTGGATTGAAGTAGATCGGCCTCCAAAGACACATATACTCAATTAAAAAAAAAAAAATTGCTGGACTGCTGTATTCTGAACCAAGGTGGTTTATAGAAAACCCGAGATACTGCACAATTCAATTTATGTCTTTAGAGACTTTCAAAGTCCTAGTAAATATTTTACTGACCATTTTATGTTTTTTTAGTAAATGAAGTGCATAAAGCACCAGAGAAACCAGAAAAAAATTGTTATTCTATTTCAATTTTATAACCCCTCTCACATTAGTGGTATATGAGTTTATCTATAATATGTAATGATACAGTACATCAATTCTAATAGGATGTATTACAATATCCAGAATTCTCAAAGCGCAGAGTAATAAAAATGCCTCCACTACATCTATAATTTGAAACTTCAACATGTAAACAGGATTATATACATAATAGAAATAAACCTTTGAAGATACTCATATCTGGTGCTTTGATAAGCAAGAAAACTTTTATACTGTCAGGGGTTTTGGAGTGTATAATTAAATTTTAATATTAAAACTGAAACACTATTGATGCAACAGCTGAATCAACAGGACTACAAAATAATTCAGGTAAAATACTATCCTAGAGCATGAATGTAATTTCTTTGTATAAATAGCTAGCATGGAACTCAAACAACGGTATATAATCATTTTTGAAATAAGTTGTCTACTTTATCATATTTCTTGAAAAAGGCATTGGATAGTTATCAATGTTAATATCTCAACAATAAGATTCCTGACTACTAATAATATAATTTTCAATAAATATCTTCTATACAGCACTACACAATATTGTTTTTCTTTTGTTTTTCTCTTTTTTCTTTTTTCTCTCTACCCAGTCAACTCCCAATAATATTGTTTTTAAAGGAAACATAATAATCAAAATGTCAGGGAGGAATAAGGGGAAAAGAAAGTGTTTCATTATGCAGAAAGAAAACTTCCAGGCAAAGAGAAGAAGAAATGTAATGTTCTTAGCACTGAGTTCAAGGAGTCATAGGCAGGGTTTTTGTTTATTTGCTGCGTATAAAAACACAACTCAAACGCAGCTAATTTGAAGAGAAGTGACTCAATATTCTTTTTCAAAATTTATGATTTATGTCTACCATGTTTTCTGTTTTCCCTTTCTTTCTTTCTTCCCCCCTTCCTTCCTCCCTTCCTTCCTCCTTTCCTTCCTTCCTTCTTCCCTTCCTTCCTTTCTTTCTCTCTCTCTCTCCCCCTCTTTCTTTCTTTCTTTCTTTCTTTCTTTCTTTCTTTCTTTCTCTCAGTCAGACCTGAGAGTCTTGTCTTAGATCTGTGGGTAGTCATGACTGAGCCATCAACTCTTATCAAATAAATCAAGTCAGGGCTACATAATTATTTCTAAAGAATAAATGTCATGCTCTAGTACTAAAGGGTTTCATCTACCAAATTCCCTGCTTACTTTCCAACTTTGGCAAGGGTCAGCTTTAAAATATGCCTCTCTCCTGAATGGCTGTATTCATGTTAATATCAGGCAAAGAAGGCAAATCATATTAACTGCAGAAACTGGCTGTGGACCTTGAACAATTATTTAATCAATCAGCTTCTCAATGCCTCAGGGATGTCCTGTCAAACTGGAGCAAATACCTACTTCAGAGGGTTTTGTGAGAATTAAATAAAATGCACACAAAGCACATTGCCCAGAGCTTCATACATGGTTAACAGTGAATCGAAGTCTTCTCTTAGTGGAAGTATTAAATTATGTGATTATGAGGTAAGAAATTGGCCTCATTTTTACAGGGTAATCTAGAATGTACAAGAAAATGCAGAAAATAGCTAGGCAGCCTTGTAACACAGTGAAGGTCAAGTGTATGACCAATTTGGCTGTGAGTGATGGCAACTGGCTTGTAGTATGAGGCTGGAGAAATATTTTGAAAATACACAAGGGAAAGAGGAAAACACACAAGGGAAAGAGGAAAACACTGTGGCTTTTGTAGTATATAATCAGACGCTCATACAGACTCTGCCATGAATATTGCAATACAGCCTTGTAACAATACCGTGAGGATTTCTTAAGTAATATTCTCTCTGTGACTCAATGTGGCTTTCAAAATGCCCCAGGATGGGGCTGCCCTGGTGGTGCAGTGGTTGAGAGTCTGCCTGCCAATGCCAGGGGACACGGGTTCGAGCCCTGGTCTGGGAGGATCCCACATGCCGCGGAGCAGCTGGGCCCGTGAGCCACGACTACTTAGCCTGCGCGTCTGGAGCCTGTGCTCCGCAACAAGAGAGGCCGCGACAGAGAGAGGCCCGCGCACCACGATGAAGAGTGGCCCCCGCTTGCCGCAACTAGAGAAAGCCCTCGCACAGAAACGAAGACCCAACACAGCCAAAAATAAATAAATAAATAAATAAATAAAAATGCCCCAGGATGGCTACATAAGACACTGAGAGTGACTTAAGCAAGAGTTTCCAAGATTTCTCAATGCTACAACCTCCACAAGTTAGACAATGGAGAGACGTGTAAGTCTTCTTCCTCCCCTGCAATGTAAAGAAACTATTGGGATATTGGCTTGTCTCCTCCTGGGACAGGAAGGCAGGATACATGAATTTTAATGTGTTTCTTTGTTCACAGCATGAAGACTCTTCCTATCTACATTTCTATGCATTTCTAACTTTAGATGTCTTGAAAGTGTTCTTCTAAATACGTCCATAATAACACCAGAAGCGTTCTGTGTCATTCTTGTAAGCCAGGCAGTAGTAACAGGTGTAGGAGCAAATGAAGTTTGGGGACAATAAGGAAAACTGGTAAATAGATAGGACACAGGAGACCCAGGTCCCGGGACTGGTTCTGATACTAACATGATATGTAATCTTAAGCATACCCCTGGGCTGTTCCATTACTGGATTTATTTTTCTTAGCTGTGAAGTGACCACTGGTCTCTGACAACCCTTCTAGTGCTTTAATTCCACAATGAGAATGAGTCTGTGCTAATCCTCATTTATGAGCATATTTTCCTCTAGCGCAGGACTGACTGTTTCTCAAAGTACAGTCTGTGTATCTGGGGTTCTTGTTATCATGGCATTCTTGGAAAGCCTAAAGTTACTGAACCAGGAAGTCTGATGATTCTGATACACACTGAGTTTTAGAACCACTGTTTTGTCAAATGAGGTAGTAGGGAATCTGATTTACATGCCTTACCCTTTCAACATTGCTAGCCCAGTTAAACAGCTAGGCAGGGAAAAGAAAGGAGCAGTAACAACTGGTGCTATCCTTCCTCCAACAACAATCTTCCTCTAGTCTTATCCCTATCTCATATTCATCTAAGCTTCATTTATTCTTATAAAATCATCATCATCACCATCATCATCATCATCGTCTCATCATCACCGTCATCATCATCCCCTTCATCATCACCATCATCATCACCATCATCATCACTGACATCATCATCACCGTCATCACCATCATCATCATCCCCTTCATCATCACCGTCATCATCATCACCATCATCATCACCGTCATCATCATCACCATCATCATCACCGTCATCATCATCCCCGTCATCACCATCATCATCACCATCATCATCACCGTCATCATCATCCCCTTCATCATCACCATCATCATCATCACCATCATCATCATCCCCTTCATCACCGTCATCATCATCACCATCATCATCATCACCATCATCACAGTCATCATCATCGTCATCATCATCACCATCATGATCATCATCACCATCATCATCGTCACCATTGTCATCATCATCACTGTCATCATCATCACCATCACCCTTATCCATTTAACAGAAACACTGAACAGGCTTTAAAGGGAGGTTGCATGAATTTCCCATAGGACACTACTAATATTTATCAAAGTCTGGATTTGAACTTGGGTCCATCTCACCTCAACTTGTGGGCTGTTGACAACTACATGAGCCCCCCAGCCAGTCAGTCATATATACATCTACTGAACTTTCTCCCAGAGATGCAAATGGCCAAGAGTAAAATCTAAGCCCCTGAACTTAACTGATGAGGACCCTGCTTTCCTTTCCAGACTGTTCCAGAATATATGGAAGGCTTCCTTGAGAAAGTGAGATTTGATTACCTACATGGAAGATGGTTAGGTGCAAATAAAAGTGGGATGTGTTTGGGGGTAATTTTCCATGCAGAGTTAACAGCATATGTGAAGGTCCTCAGGGGTGATGGCTTATCACACTGAAGAAGCTGAAGGGAGAATAATATGGCTGGAGCATAAAAAAAATATGATAAGCATAAAATATTAGAGTGAAGATAAGTGTAGAGAGAAATGGGTGGCATTGTATGATGTGGTGATGATTTGGGATTTTGACTTAGAAGCAGTGGGAACCCAAGGTTGGCATCACATTCACGTTTTAAAGCAAAATATGATTATTTACATGAAATACCAAATAGCATGCTAACCTTACATTATTATTTTCAGAACATAATCATCTTATTGTTGTCTAGCACCTGTGACCGCTTCATGTCTCTCTAAGGAGGCAGGAATTTTGGAGGCTTATTGGCCCTTTTAAAGGAAAAGAGAAGTTGGTGGGCACCCCAGTGGTGAGTGAATATCTTAACACATGAGAATGTGCCACTAGAACAACCAAGCCCACACCTAACATTCTCCCCACTATGGTCTACTTAAAAAAAATCTCGAACAATGTACAGCAAAACAAATAAATTTATTTCCACCTCTCAAAAAGCAAATTCAAATGTTGTTGAAGCCATCTAGACCAAGCTTCTGGATAGGTGCCTACAAAGAAGTGAGCTTTCCTTTTCACCTTCCTTGGCTTCACCCAGTGAGAGGCAAGAGTCCTCTGCTCTCCACATCTCAGGATCCTGGGTGGTAAACCCTACTTTAAAATAACATATTGCACACTTGCACTCAATGAGGTGTTTTACATATAATGTAATGTATTTCTTCTTTCCCAATTAGAAATGACCTATGTAATTAAGAACACACTATTTTCCATTGCAAATATTGTGTCTAAATTCTATGTCTTCATTTAGAACTCAAGAAGGAGCTGCCCTTAGGTAGCTGCTACTTAGGAAGTACCAAGGATTAGAGTGATGTGGTAAACACATCAGGCTTAGTTTTGTTATCAACACAGCATTGGGGATTACAACAACCTCCTCCCTTATCCTGGCTATTCCCAAAGCACATGCGTGATCTGAGATTTCTTTGAATGTGATGCAAGGTTATGGATTCAATATAATGACATATGTCTGAGGACTGGCCAAACAGAGCTGCAGCAAGAAGCTTTGTTATACAAAAAAGGAAAATATTTTCTTTTCTGTGTCAAGTACAAGTTGTATTAATAGGAACAGTAATAAGTTTGGTACTGCATAACTGAATCATAGAACAGGTAATGCATTTGTAAGCCACTCCAAGGATCTTCTGTGAATAATTTAAATCTTCATGCTATGGTCTTTAGTGCTTAATTACATACTTTGAGAGTTTGAAACCAATTCATTCACTTATTAAGCCGTGTTCAAAACAGCTAAAGAGCTGTTAACTCTCCTTATGATTAAAAAATATATTTAAAAAATCTATTTGCTGACTGAACTCTTTTTATTTGATAGTATTGTCTCATGGGGATAGCCAAGTGAAGAATGTGATAATAAAAGGTATTTCTATCTCTTAAAAGTCCCAGGGTGGACTTCCCTGGTGGCGCAGTGGTTAGGAATCCACCTGCCATTGCAGGGGACACGGGTTCGAGCCCTGGTCCAGGAAGATCCCACATGCTGCGGAGCAACTAAGCCCACGAGCCACATCTACTGAGCCTGAGCTCTAGAGCCCGAGAGCCACAACTACTGAGCCCCTGTGCCACAACTACTGAAGCCCGTGCACCTACAGCCCATGCTCCACAATAAGAGAAGCCACCGCAATGAGAAGCCCGTGCACGACAATGAAGAGTAGCCCCCGCTCGCTGCAACTAGAGAAAGCCCGCACACAGCAATGAAGACTCAACACAGCCAAAAAAAAAAAAAAAAAAAAAAGTCCCTGGGTATTTCTCTTGATATTTTTTAAAGTGAGGATTCTACACTGTTTTTGACAGCAAGTCAACCAAATCAACCAATGCAAGCAGCAGAGAAGTTGGACTTTTACTTATTTATTGGTAAAGGCGAGAGACGATTGTCACCAGAAATAAGGTATACATGATGTAAACAAAGCTGCTTAATTTTTGAATTAAACAAATTTGTCCTCCTAGGAATTCTTCCAGACCCCCATACCCAAACAAGGTAGAAATGGGAATGCCCTCCTACAAGCCTCTATTATATACTGAAATATATTTCTATCCTAGTGCCTCTAATACAGCATATGTATTTCCTATCTCATCAATTTCACTGTAATATCTTTGTAATTCCAAGACCAAGACCAGGTTTTTGGTCACTGTGGTTGATGCTCTCATGACATTTCTTCCTGGACTTAACATTCCCTTGGTGACTCTCTCCTGAATACAACCCATTGCTCTACGAAAAATAAAGAGAATAAATCATTCACCAACAATGAATGAAGTAGAGTGTGTTAAAATATACTCTGGAGAGAAGGCCATGGGTTTCCGAGAAAATGGAAACTGAAATTGTAGACAAAGCAGCACAAGATGGCTGAGCCCAGGGTTGGCACAAGGGGCTCTGGGCTTGTCAAGGAAAATTGTTCACTCCAGAGTTTCCCACCTTCATCTATATGAGGAGGAGTGTATAATCAAGAAAATGGTAATAATAATCACAGCAGCTAACCCTAACTGAGTTCTTTCTATTTGAAAGGAACTTTGCATATACTTCTTTTGTAGTCTCCCTGACAGTCTATGAGGTAATACCACTATTGTCTTCATTTTACCATAAAAGAAATAGAGGCATAGAAAGATCAAAAAATAATGTAACTTAATTATCAGTGGTGAGACCTATATTTTAAAAGTTAGAAAATTAATACTTTTGTTTAAACCTCTCCTATTCTAACATTTTAGTCAAATCAATTGTAGCATTAATTCATCAGCAATATTCAACTCAGATGTGAGCTGACTTATAGGGAACAGCACATTAGTCATTTAACCAGAACCAAGTTCTAATCCTAGCCTTTGCATTTACCTGAACTTTAAAGTTACTCAGTTTGATGAACTTTTGATGAACTGCTGTCACCGTCAGCTACCTCATCTTGAAAAATGAAATAAATATGGAGCTCATATGGTTCTTGTCTGAATTAAATGTGATACCCTAAGTAAAGATACTGGCACCTAGGAAATAACTCTAAACAGAAGCTAGGAGAGATTATAAGAAGCATAGGATTGTGAAGATTTTTCCAAAAAAGATCAGTGTTAGATGTACAGAAGGGAAGACATCCTGACACAGGACTACAGCAGTCTGAAATTGTTCATGTTTTTCAAAAATCTTAATCCTGTTTTTAATTGGTCAGTTAGAAATAATGAAATACTTACGTGCCCCAAAACAATCTACATCATTTTTATCATTTAGAGTAACTTAAGTGAAGTGATACATGTTTTAGACTTCTCACACGCCTCTTTGAAGTGACCTTCCTCCTCTCTGATTGGATGCATGGTGTGTTAATTTCTTAGTTTCATTCTCAGCAGCAGCCAATTATATTCCCCTTTGTTTACAGGAGTATGCTCTTTTGTCCTTCATGTCCTAATGGTCATCATAGAAGAAAGTTATGATAGTGAGTACAACTTTTATGTTTTAAGGATAGAGCACAGCTGCATGATAGGATACATGAAAATAGCCATGTAAATTTAAGGCATGAATGCGAATCCCCTTTTTTTCAGTCCTGTCAATGAAAGCAGTAGTAGTGGGTATAGAAAACATTTTTCTAGGACTCATTATGTACCAAGCACTCTTTTAAGAGCTTTAGGTAGGTTGACTTATCTAATTTTCATCATAATTCTTTGAGGTAGATAATATTATTATCCCCATTTTAGACCTAAGAAAGCAAAAGTGTAGACATGATTATGAGCTGCCTGAGGTCACACAGCTGGTGGCAGAGCCGGGATTCCAACAAACCCATGCTTTTAACCACCGTGCAAAATCTGAAGTAGCACTAGTGTCCAATTTGTACATGTAAGTGAATGAACTAGAATGAACTATTAGTCTCTAATACTGACCACTACAAGGGAGCAGGCTGGGCTGCTCTGCACAGGTGTGCAGTGTGTGTACTGCACAAGGGCACATTGCTGCTTCAAGCCCCAAGATCTGGTACGAAGCTGTGTTTACCAGGAAGAAACACCATCTTTTCATAATATTCTCAAAGGTTCTCTATAGGTTATAGTGTACCTAGAAGCAGGGATCTTTGGAGAGTAGACTGAAATCTTTGGATGGGCATAGACTATCCTATCATTGCCAAAATTCAAGGACACACTCAAGAGTGTCAGGAGAACACTGAAAGGACCAAGGAGGTTCTAATGGACGGGCTGTGACAAGCTGTGCATCATTAATAATCATAACTGACAGTAATAACTGTAGTTACTTATGAAATATCATGAATTTATTATAATATGAAAAATGCAAACATATATGGAGTACATAAAAGTAATTATAATATAAAAAGTGGTTGAACATTATAGGGATAAAAACACACATACTTAACAATAATGAATACTAGATTGGTGATCATTTTTCTTTTCCTTTTAGGGTTGTGCATCTGTACGTGTGTGCAATTAGAAAGGAATGAACGTAATAAGTTGTAATTGAGTCAGTTCTTCTCAGTAAAGACTAAGATCCACTAGCGCCAATGACAATATAAAATAAGAAGGTTGAAAAAGTATATGGCCAGTGATCGCCATTGATGGTGATGTACCAAGAAGGTCTGATGGTGAGTTCCAAAATGAATTTCCCGGTCGTTTCTTAAATGATTGCCCAAGAAGATTTAAACCCTCATCTCCTAGTAGATGACACATCAATGAGATCCTACTCTTTATATTGATAAAGCTTTCTAGAATTTTCAATTCCATAAACCAGTAAGTCCATATATCACAATATACCATATCACCATGATGAGTTAGTAATTAAATTATGGTAAAAATTCCAAGCTTCAAGAACTAAATTCTATATGAAATGTGTTACTAAATTTTACTTTAAATAACAAAGACCTAATTATAAACGATCGATAGTTCAACTCTGAACCGTGTTTTACTGGGCACCAAGGCCTCTGCAAAGAGGAATTAGTGCATTCACATCCCCCAGATCCAGAACCTGTGCTAATCTGACAGTTTACTCTTTTTTCCTTTGATACTAGGAAGATTATTGAAATTCTAAAAAGGTGTAAATGGCCTCTACGATTACTCTAACCTTGGAAATAAAAAGAATAGTAATAATGATGAAATTGGCAATTACAAAGAAAAATTTTAAACCTCAGGAGTTAGCAATTTTACAATTAATATAACTGTAAGTGCATTAATGAGGTTTCAATTATCTCATGATTTTTGTTTGCCTATTTAAAGGTACTAGGACATTTTATTTTAATTAATTTGCTCAGAAAAATTTGGTTAAATATGTGTATAAAAACTTTTAAGTCCAAAGAAATTCAGTATCTTTCGTTTTGATTGATAACTTGTACAAGATGTGCAAGATCTTTGGATTTTGATAATTTAATATATGAATAAGTGTTATATTGTTAAGAGTTCAATATAAAAATGAATATTACCTGTAAAAACAGATTTGTAAGGTAATTAAACCAAATGCACACAGTGTGACTGTTTCTTCACACACAAAACCCCTCAGACATTAAAAGAATCTGAACAATTAAAACATTTGTTTATGGGCTGAGGAAGAAAAGGAAAAGCTTCCATGGAGTTAAGGTATGAATTTGATGCAAATGCTGAATAAGGGTCAAACATAGAAGCGAGAAGAAGAAGGCCAGGGGGTTAGGGATATAAAGTTAAAAGATTTATTTCTTGACGGTATAAGCCTGAAATATGTAGGTAGTAAAAAAACTCAGGAATAAATGTAGATAAAGTGGTACAGAAGGGCAGCTGTGAATATCAACGTATTTCTTTTTCCCTTTTTAATTATTTTGTTTATTTTTGTTAATTTGGTCTATTCAATATATTGAAGGTGAAATTGGAGTTAAATTTTTGAAAAGATGATATTAGGTAATAGGCAGAGATAATCTGAAGACATTGAGAGAGACCAATTTGAAAGTTACGCAGTAATTACCAAATGTGGTGCAGAACCTCTGGCTTGGGTAGTAAAATGGGACATCCCTGCACCAAGGAAAGAAAGATATGAACACCATTCCAGCAGAAGCCTTGGCAAATCTCTATGTGTGGGGAGGGGATGGGCAAACAAAAACTGCCCTTAGATTTGGAGCCTGGGGAATAGCTATCCAGAGGGCCATTCATTTCCAAAGCAGAAAGTCTCATATTATTCCTCAGAAGGATTTATCTTTGCAGCTTGGCATTCACAATAGTACATATTTAAAGGCACACAAACAAATCCCTGTCATTGTTATAGCCACCCTGGGAATTTCAGGTACCCCATCACACAGTCAATAGCTCTGTAAAATAAATGTCTCCCTTTATTCTTTAACTGCACAAAGAGATGTTTATTATGTCAGGGAAAAAACATTTTCACTTCGGGTCTGTGAGTTCATGTTGTGGACGATCGTTTCCTAGGGTGCTTGAATGGGATGAACTATAACTCTGAAAACTGTGACATTTTAACAAGAAACAGCCCAGCAATTGTTTGCCCTACAGTCTCCTACATGTAGAGCTCAGGTCTTAAAAACATGGGAGTTTTGGGAAGGTCCAGGGGCCTCATGACATGGAGCCAATTAGAAGATAAAATGAATTTTAAAGACCTTAAAAAATGTTATTTTGGTAAAACACTTAACATGAGGTTTACCCTTTTATTTTTTTATTTTTTTAGAAATAATTGATCTACAGGCTGGCAAGACACCCAGCAGAATACCAAGGTATTTGTGGCTTTTCTTACTTACTTACTTACTTACTTACTTACTTAACTTACTTACTTACTTACTTACTTATTTATTTATTTATTTATGGCTGTGTTGGGTCTTCGTTGCTGTGCGAGGGCTTTCTCCAGTTGCGGCAGGTGGGGGCCACTCTTCATCGCGGTGCGCGGGCCTCTCACTATGGCGGCCTCTTTTGTTGCGGAGCACAGGCTCCAGACGCGCAGGCTACGTAGTTGTGGCTCACGGGCCCAGTTGCTCCGCAGCATGTGGGATCCTCCCAAACCAGGGCTCGACCCCGTGTCCCCTGCATTGGCAGGCAGATTCTCAACCACTGCGCCACCAGGGAAGCCCTTCCCTTTTATATTTTTAAGTATACAATGCATTACTATTGACCGAAGGTACATGTATAGCAGATGTCTAGAACTTACCTTGCTTAACTGAAACCTTATGCCTGTTGATTAGTAACCCCCCCCATTTCTCCCTCTCCCAAGTCCCTGGAAACCACTACTACATTCTTTGATTCTATGGATTTGACTATTTTAGATATCTCATATGAGTGGAATCATGCAGTATTTGTCTTCCTGTGACTGGTTTATTTCACTTAGCATAACGTCAAGGTCTATCCATGTTGTTGCATATTGCAGGATTTCCTTCCTTTTTATGGGCTGAATAGTATTTAATTATACCTATATACCAGCAAATCAAAACCACAATGAGACATTACCTCACACTTGCCAGGAAGGCTATTATCAAAAAAAATAAAAGACAAGTATTTGCAAGAATGTGGAGAAATTGGAAACCTTGCACACTGTTGGTAGGAATGCAAAACAGTGAAGTCGCTATGGAAAACAGTGTGGCAGGTCCTCAAAAAATTAAAACTAGAACTATCATATGATCCAGCAGTCCCCTTTCCAAGATAGAAAGAGAACTGAAATTAGGATTTTGAAGCGATAATAGCACTCCTATGTCCATTGCAGTACTATTCACAATAGGCAAGATGTGGAAACAACCTAAATGTCCATCAAGAGCTAAAATAAATTTAAAATTGGCCTGATCCCACACTACATCAAGCTCACCTCAAAGGATGGGCATTTTTTTTTATTGTTGCTGTTCTCACTCCACGTTTCCTCCATAACCCTATCTTTCAGCCAAATTCTATCATCCTTTCAAGCAGAAGTTATAACTGTTGGCTCTCAGCTTGGATCAGGAAAATAAAGCATGTTTTGTTTTGAGTCCAAACTGTTAAAAACTAAGCATAATAATTTTAGAAAATAGTCACCAGCATGTGAAAATCAGAGAACTTCATGTATAAATATAAATTTGTGGCTTCCTTTGAAAAAACTGAAGATCTGGCAACATTTGTATTCCTTCCTGGAAACAACGGCTGATCACGAAGAGTGGCCATCATTTGGAGGTATAGCATAGGTGAGGAGTCCAGTTCTAGGCCAGAATGCCATCTGTGATTTTTCAAACCTGACCAAGGCAATTACAAGGCTTTGCCAGGCAAGCCTCATGAGGGGAAGCTACCCTCCCCACACTAGACTTGGTACACCCAACTGTGCATTGCAGTTTTCTGGAGGACGTCATGGTCAAGGACTCAGGCTCCCCTCCTCCCAGGTTGGCCATCCTAATGTGTGTATCTGCATGTCCAGCCCAGGCACTTCCACATGGAAGCCCCTGTGGGAGCCTCAGCTGAAGCACTTCTCTCTACTCTGATATAGTACTTTTCCTAACCTTTCCCCTTCTCACTAACCTCTGTCCGTGGGTCCAAAAATAGGTAAAAGCTTCTAGCTTAGCGCTCTTTGGTGTGAGATGATTCTCCCCATCTGCAATGATCCACCTGATTTAGCCCAGTGCCGCTCCAAACAAGGAAATGGAACGACGGAGAAATCTGCACCTCTCATTTTGCAAGGATTGATCGTTACTTTTAGTTTGGTTCCTTGCTCTAACTATACCTACACTTGATGGCTCAACAATGATACCAGGTTTTAGAGCACTCCCTTTACACCACGTGACTTTTGTAAGTTATTTGAATTTGAATTTCTGCTTCCAGGCATAGCCTCATTCCCACTTCATTCGGGAATCCTTGACCACACATATTGCTTAATTCATATGGGGTCCATGCACAAAGAATATCATCACATGGAAGCTTGAAACAGATGTGGTAATCCAAGCCTCACTCTAGATCTATGGAATCACAATCGGCATTGTACACGATCCCCAGTGGTTTGTACGTGCATGAAAATTTGAGAAACACTGGTATAGAACATCATTCTGTATCATCTGAATTAGCATTGTATGTGTTTGTCTATTTCGTGTTGATATAGGATATTTTATTAACTAGACTTCAAGCATCTCAGTGGTAGAGATCGTGTCTTGGGATATTTCTTTGGTGTATTTTGCTAGATGAACGAGTAAAGGGTGGTGGACACAGAAATTAAATACAAATTCCTCATCTAAAATAAAGTTGCTCATTACCTGGCATCTGTCTTCCCAGAACCTGTACCATATTTGTGACCACAGATAAAGATACACGTTGGACACCTGGCAGCTGGGCATGGCCAGCTGGTATGTATTTAGCCATATCCCTATCTTGACACATTTTGGTGACTTCTGATTCTGGCTTTAACTATTGGACTTGGTATTTTAAACGCATTTTCCTCATTTTGACCCAAAGCACTTGCAAGCTTTCTGACCTCTGTATATCTCTGGTAGGATCTCTTACTATTCTTCCACCAGGACTGAAAGTCTAGCATGGGCTCTCTTGGGCCGGCATTTCAGTATTTTTTTTTTAATCTGTTCTGAGGCATAAAAAAAGTTTGTCTTATTTTTTCCAGATAACAAAATAAGCACAAGTTAAACATTATGTGTGTCTATTTTTTTTTCTTAACAATTGAACTAGACCAGAGGTTAGCAAACTGTGGCCTATGAGATAGCAGACTGTTTTTGTAAGTAAAGTTTTATTTGACACAGACACAGTTATTCATTTACATATTTATTGTCAATGTCTGTTTTTGCCCTATAATGAAAGAAGTGAGTAGTTGTGACAAAAACAATATGGCCCTCAAAGCTTAAAATATTACCATCAACTGGTCTTTTAAGAAAAAGTTGCCAACACTTGAACTAGTCAATTTGTTTAAAAAAAGTCAACAACCAAACAACATTTTTGGCAACTGGCAGACAAATGACTGCTTGATTTATTTTTTTCATTTTTTAGCATGCCTTGTGTACTTAGCATCAATGATGCTGAATGAAAGGGAAACACAGGAACTGGCATTTCAAAGGAAGCAAAAGGTCACCTCATGTTTTTTTATCCATGATAGACACAGTCTATCATTCACGTGAGTACTGAATGGGTTTTGAGCTCTGAGTTCACAATTATTTTCCATGTGTCAAACTTAAATTTTTTTCCAGGTATCAGTCCATTTCTTAAGATTACATCTTCAGAAAAGATGTAGAATATTTATTTATTTATTCACCAGTTTATTCAACTAGGAAGTTCCATGACTATAATACATCCATCATGCTATGCTAGGTACTGTCAAAATCAAAATTACAAATGTGAGATCTCAGTCTTAAAAATGTTTACCATGCATGTAGGATTTGGTGAGCAACTGAGCTGCAAAATATGCATCTCCATTGATCGCTGGATTTGATGAACCTAACCTGGCTAATGAATGTCGATTTTCTGTGGACTTATGCAATTAAAAGGTTATCAGGCTGGTAGAAAATAGTGATTTGAGATTTTCTAGGCTTCAGTCAATCATATACAAATGGTTGAATTCCATTGATAGAAGCTGGACATGGTCTCCATGGAACAGCACAGAACATACACAAATGACAGGGCAGTTAGAAATGGGAGTCTATAAACGCATGTCTCCTGCCAAATAAAGAATGCAAATGTGATCCCTAGTCTCCCAAGGCACCTCCCCATCCTCAGCAAACATGGCTGTTGGTTCATGCTCTTCTGAGTTTCTCTTCCCCTTGAATATGGTTGGCATGTAAGACTCATGTTTTGACCCGTGGAATAAGGAAGATGTTACACTGCATAATTCAGAGTTAGGTCAGAAAATGCTTTGCAGTTTCCTTCCAGGTCTTCAGAGAATTCATTCCAGAGGAAACTAAATTCCACATAAGAAATCCTATTTTGTGAGGCCATCGCACTGTGATGGAGAGGTTCTGGAGGATGAGACCCCACTGAGGAGAGGGAAAGAGAACAAGGAACACTGGGCATCCACACGTGAAGGAAGGACCCCTTCATGAAGCAGATGCTCCAGACCTGTCTGCCCCAGCCACTCCCATGTGGATCACAGATGGACCACGCGGCAGAGCCCTTCCTAAATTCCTGGGCCATAAAGTTGTGAGCAAAAATAAAATGGCAATTTTCAACCAATAAGTTTTGAGGCAGTTAGTGACACATTAACATAAATCAGGAATGGTGGATGAACAGCTATCAATTTTTCGCTGCTGTGGTCAGGGAAGTATGAATTGGGAAGTAGGCTATGAGGTGGACCCTTAATGATGTTAAGTATAGTAGAGAGCAAAAGGCAATTGATATTAAATGATGACAAGGTATCAAAGAGCAAAATATTAGGAAGCAGGGAAAAATCATATAAGTGGGAAATCCTGGCTCCAGGGAGCTTAAATCTTTTAGATGGAGATGGGCAAACTCATATAAGTAAGTGTTACTGGCATAATGATGACAATCTGGCCAGAACAGAGTGAAATCCAAAGGAGAGAAGTGTGATATTGAGGGTGAGGGGGGTCATGAGAGATTTTTTAAAGGAGATGCCATTTGAGCTAAACCAGATGGAACACAGGTTCAGGGGTGTGGATGAAAGATTAAAGCTCATTAGGAGAAAAATGAGAGAATCAACCTAGATGGATGATTTTACCAGTGCTGGGAAGAATATGGAAAACAAAGCTCAGAGAGGCAAGAGAGTCAGACATGAATAAAACCTTCCTGAGACTGGGCTAGAAATCCAATGGGTACCTTGGTCTCTCTGAACCTTTTTAGACCACATTCACTTCTGCTATCTGTTCACTAAGGGAAACACCTGAAATGGTTTAAACATGCCTTGAAATCTGAAAGAAATATAGATCAATGGAACAGGATAGAAAATCCAGAGATAAACCCACACGCATATGAGCACCTTATTTTTGATAAAGGAGGCAAGAATATACAGTGGAGAAAAGACAGCCTCTTCAATAAGTGGTGCTGGGAAAACTGGACAGCTACATGTAAAAGAATGAAATTAGAACACTCCCTAACACCATACACAAAAACAAACTGAAAATGGGTCAAAGACCTAAATATAAGGCCAAACACTTTAAAACTCTTAGAGGAAAACATAACCAGAACACTCTTTGACATAAATTGCAGCAATATCTTTTTTGATCCACCTCCTAGAGTAATGAAAATAAAAACAAAAATAAACAAATGGGACATAATTACAGTCAAAAACCTCTGCACAGCAAAGGAAACCATGAATAAAATGAAAAGACAACCCACAGAATGGGAGAAAATACTTGCAAACGAAGCAACAGGAAGGGATTAATCTCCAAAATATACAAATAGCTCATGAAGCCCTGTCAAAAAAACACACAACCCAATTTAAAAATGGGCAGAAGATATAAATAGACATTTCTTCAAAGAAGACATACAGATGGCTGAAAAGCACATGAAAAGATGCTCAACACCACTAATTTACTAATTATCAGAGAAATCCAAATCAAAACTGCAATGAGGTATCACCTCACACTGGTCAGAATGTCCATCATCAAAAAGTCTACAAACAATAAATGCTGGAGAGGGTGTGGAGAAGAGAACCCTCCTGCCTTGTTTGTGGGAATGTAAATTGGTACCACCACTATGAGGAGCTACATGGAGTTTCCATAAAAATCTAAAAATATCAGTAGAACTACCATATGATCCAGCAATCCCACTCCTGGGCATATATCCAGAGGAAACCACAATCCAAAAGGATACTTGCACCCCAAAGTTCATAGCAGCACTATTTACAATAGCCTAGACATGGAAGTAACCTAAAAATCCATCGACAGAGGAATGGACAAAGAAGATGTAGTACATAAATACAATGGAATATTACTCGCCAAAAAAAAAGAATGAAATAATGCCATTTGTAGCAACATGGATGGACCTAGAGATTATCATACTAAGTGAAGTAAGTCAGACAGAGAAAGACAAATATCATATGATATCACTCATATGTGGAATCTAATTTAAAAAAAGACAAGAAACAAATTAACTTATTTACAAAACAGAAATGGACTTAAAGATATCAAAAACAAACTTATGGTTACCAAAGAGGAAACGTGGAGGGGGGCGGGGGAGGATAAGACAGAAGTCTGGGATGGACACACACACACACTATGTAAGATAGATAACCAACAAGGACCTACTGTATAGCACAGGGAACTCTACATAATATTCTGTGATAACCTATATGAAAAAAGAATCTAAAAAAGAATGAATATATGTACATGTATAACTGAATCACTTTGCTGCACACCTGAAACTACTACAACATTGTTAATCAACAATACTCCAATAAAATAAAAAAAGATAAAAAATAAATTAAAATTTAAAAATAAATAAAATGAGCATTTTCTCTGAAATCTACTGTAAGCACCAAATATGTTTACACAAGCAAAAGAAAATGTTTGAAGTCATTTTTTATTAGGCACCATGACATATTGATATAAAAGAAGAGAGAGAAGGTAGAATTGCAAATCTGAGTTAATCCCATTGTCTACCCTGCAGTGCCCTTCCTAAAAATCTCAGGATTAAACACATGGGGACAACTGAACTTTATAAATACTTCCATTGCGCACAAGGGCAGAGGTGAAAAATATTACAGGTAAATTGCCTGAAACAGAAACCCTAAAGGGGTTTTAGGGTTATTCCAGATCAATATAGTGATAGAAAACAATTACTCCATTTTTCTGAAGGGACATTTAAAAATACCATGAGCAGAGTGAAGCGAAACAAGCTTATTCTTCAGATATCGAATCCAAAAAGAAAAGACAGCTAAGAATACAGCAAATCTTTCTATTATAATTGCAGCCCTACCGTAACAACAGCATATTTTGTATGAAAGAGCTTCTGATTAGAAAGATAATCAACCTACCTGATGGTCAATCTCCATCCAATTTTGTTCTTGAACTTCAATTTGGTCTCCACACTGAAGCCAAAGGGATGTTTTGAAATGGAAATGATATGGCCTTATCACTCATAAAACACTTGTATGAAAACTGCCAAATATTTATAAAGGCAGAGAAGGCCCTACATGATCTGGTTTCTATCTACCACTTGACCTTCCACTTGCCCTAACACTTCTCTTCTCCCTCTCTCCCTCTCTCCTTCTCTCTCTCTCTCTCTCTCTCACACACACACACACACAATATCCATACACACTTGAGCTGTACTGGCCTTTTAAAAAATATTCTCCAGTTTACCCTGCTTCTCTCTTACTGTGTGGCATCTACATAAAATGACTTCTTCCACAGAGAACTCCTCTCTCCTCCCTTCATTTAGTAAACTAATTCTGAACATGTTGGCTCAATCTTCACTTCCTCTAAAAGGTTTTACTCTTGTCCCCCGGACTAGAACAGATCCCTCTATTATATGATCTCATGGTATCACACTTCCTTCTTCTTTTTTTTGTAATTGAAGTATAGTTGATTTACAATGTTGTGTTAGTTTCTGGTGTACAGCAAAGTGATTCGGTTATACATATGTATACATTCTTTTTCATATTCTTTTCCGTTATCACAGGATAATGAATATAGTTCCCTGTGCTATACAGTTGGACCTTATTTATCCATTCTATATATAAAAGTTTGCACCTGCTAATCACAGATTCTCAGTCCATCCCTCCCCTGCCCCCCTCCCCCTTGGCAACCACAACTCTGTTCTGTATGTCTGTGAGTCTGTTTCTGTTTCATAGATAATTCATTTGTGTCATATTTTAGATTCCACATATAAGCGATATCATATGATATTTGTTTTTCTCTGTCTGACTTACTTCAACTTAGTATGATCATCTCTAGTTCCATCCATGTTGCTGCAAATGGCATTATTTCATTCTTTTTTATGGCTGAGTAGTATTCCATTGTATACATGTACCACATCTTCTTTATCCATTTGTCTGTTGATGGGTATTTAGGTTGCTTCCATGACCTGGCTATTGTAAATACTGCTGCAGTGAACATTGGGGTGCATGTATCTTTTTGAATTATAGTTTTGTCCGGATATATGCCCAGGAATGGGATTGCAGGATCATACGACCACTCTATTTTCAGTCTTTTGAGGACCCTTCATACTGTTCTCCACAGCAGCTGCACCAACTTACATTCCCACCCACAGTCACACTTTCTTCTTTATAGAACTTATTTCTGCTGTTATTTTTCCACTTAAACATGTGATTATTTAAATAATATCTTAGAGATGACTGGATTGTATGCTCCATGAGGGCAGTATCTTTTGTGTTTTGTCTGGCATTCAAAACAAAATTACTGATTGAAAAAACTGAATGTTTGATTCAATATCAATGGCCCTGGGACAAAACACAAGCAGGGAGCAAACAGCTGGGTTAATTATTTAACCTTGCTGGTGATTTCACATTTGTTGAGTCTCAGTCATGGACTCTAATCTTATTTATTTGATCCTAAACACTGAGGCAAATGTAGAGCAGAGATTATTAGCTCTTTGTTCCCTCTGACAATAGAAATTGAGGCAGGGCAGAGGAAAGTCATTTTTGGAAGGTCCTTCAGCAAGGAGAGTCAGGTACATGTGGAGATAGAACTCCTACCTCTGAAACCTACCCAAGTTCCTTTCTTCAGTGCCTAATTTTGAAGCTTAGTTACCATGTTCTTACATTTTCTTCATTGTCTACAGCGTAAAAAACAACCAACAAACCAAACAAACAAAATAACCCATAAAACGTTTCTCTTAGAACTCCTAAAATGTATTCATTAGGCATCAGAAAAAAAATGGTAAGGAAACCAAAGTGGGGATCTTAGGGTAGGTTTAAATAATATGGACTTTGAAAACATACAATGCTGAGGGTAACTCTTAGCACTACCCTTTACTGGCTATTTGATGTTACATAAGTTAATTCATTTCTGTAATCAGGTTTTCTTTAATTATACAATAGCCTCCATACCTTGTATGGATTGGGAGGAAAATTAAGTAAATTCCAATTACTACTGTAGATGTATAATCAGTTCTTAGTATATGTTAGCATTCTGCCACTGCTGTTTAATGCTATAACCAGCAGTTATTTTTCCTGGACCCTATGGACAGAGATTCATGCTGAAACTGAGATAAGCATGTCATAATGATGAGCTGCACCAGCGGGATTTGCACTTGGCGTTGACAGAAGGATACACTTCATGTGCTGCTTCAAACAACACTGGGTTAGCAGGCTCTTATTTGTAAGCGAAAGGATCAGTCCAATATTGAATAATTTCTATTGACTTTCGAGTAAGAATTTGTCTGACCCATTTTTTTTTAAGGTATTGGGACAACTGTGAATCATGTTTCTGGATTAATTTACTTCTTTGGGTACTTAGAGAAGGAGCAGAAACTCCTCCAGTGAGCCACAGCAGAAAGGAATTTGCACTTTTCTAAGCCTAAATACTTTTGAAGACCTGAGGAGGAAGGGCCGGCAACTATTGTAGGAAGGATATGGCCCATTATTTATCAATATGTACATACATAATGTGTTTATAAAACAAGGTTTACTGGAGATAGTATCAGAACATTTCCTGGGTCATCTGCCTGTGCTTATTTATTGCTAATTTAGAAACAGCCTGAAGAGTCTGCTTTCACATAAGTTCAAGGTTACTTCATTTTGGTAGAAACAAATGGATTTGTTTTTCTCTCAAGCCCTTAGTGTTGAAAAGAAATTAATATTTTTTTCAAGTGTATTTTTACTTTCACAAAGCAAACCAGTATTGAGATATTTAATCTCAAAAATTTACTTTCCTTTTTCATAAACATTTTTAGGAGCTGTTGAATAACCAAATTTGATTGTAAGTTTGTCTTAAAAGCCAGGAGCACAACATTTTAATACATTTAAAGCACAGATTATAATTGTTTCTTCCAAACTGGACAAGTTTATTCAGTCTCTGAGCCCTCCTTTGTTCTCTGCCACCCTTTGGAACTCTGTTCTCAGTATGTCACTGACCGACTTTCCTTTTTTCTGGTGGTCACTGTAAGATGTCAGGGTCCCAAAGAAACAGTGAAGATGTGAAATCAGAAACCCAAGAAGCTGGAAAAGCAAGAGTCTGAGGATTGATTGAATAACAGCAAATATTTCTTGACGCCCTCATGAAATCATGTGTTTATAGCAATCTCATGATTGCTTATAGTAATCTCATGAAATAAATGTGTTCCATATTTTACAAATTAAAAAAACAAAAAACAAAAAGACAAACTTTGGCTACTCTCGTGAATGAAGAGGATGAACTGCAAACAATAAGTAAGTCTAAAAGGAGGCTTCGCAGTGATTAAGCTCACATTTTAAGAAATCCACAATTATTAAGATCAGTAATTATGATAGATGTGAATTAATTGAAGTAACTGATATTCTTCAAAAATACTGGTATTCAGGCAGATATTATCAAATTGGATAACAAAGGGGTAAAAATAATACCCATGGTCAGAGGATGTTGCCTTACAGAAAAGCTACCAAACTCCATGAAATGTCAATACTCAGTATATATACAGGATCTGAATGAGAAACATAAATTACAGTCAAGTGGTTGGGCAAAATTGTAGGGGCCACAAGATCCACAAGAACCAAAAGGGTCGGGTCGTAAGACTTTGCTGCTAACAAAGAGATTGTAAATTATACAACCAAAGGCAAGATCTGGACCAGGAATTGCACCCTGACATGTGCCTTCCAGTTTACTAGAGGTAAATTGAGGGAATGGTTAGTGTACCAGTGAGCACTGGAATGTATGTGTCATGAATAGAGGGATCTTAGATGCTGTGTTCACTGATACAGCCCAGGCACCTACAATAGTGTCTGCTGCAGAAAGGATGCTCACTATTTATTTAATGTATGGATGTTTATGATAATACATTGGACATCTTAAGAGAAAAAAAAACAAACTCCTAAGGAAAAAACTTCATAAATATAATTTTAAAAGAAACAGAAAACCTAAAAGATCATATGAACATGAAAGGTATACAATCAGTAGTATATATTCAGTAGTAGAAAATCTAAACATTCAAGAAAGAGATAATTCAAATTTTACATGTTCTTTTAAAAAAAAATAATCCTCCACACTACTGTATATAAAAGATAAGTAGTAAGAACCTACTGTATAGCACAGGGAAATCTACTCATTACTCTGTAATGACCTATATGGGAATAGAATCTTAAAAAGTGTGGATATATGTATATGTATAACTGATTCACTTTGCTGTACACCTTAAACTAACACAACATTGTAAATCAACTATACTCCAACAAAAATTAACTAAAAAAAATAAAGTTACAGTTCAAAGGGAGAACACACACACACACACACACACACACACACAATACTCAACTCATGTTATAAGCAACTATAAACTTGATACCCAAACCAGAAAAGAACAGTGTGAGAAAGAAAAAAAATTATAATACAAGCTTACTCATGATGTACATAAAAAGGTTCTAAACAGCAAGCATCCAATTATGAGTGACCAGAGACTCTGAGGAAAACTTCTTGCTTCACAACAACCAAATCCATATAACACACTGTTGAGAAATAGTTGAGCTCACATAAGTTAGGATGGTTCTCCCGGAACCACCCAAAACATACGAACAAACAAATAAGAAAGCCAATCCTTCAGACATGTGACAGCTGGGGTTTATGGTAGCTGGTACTGTATCTTAGGTGTCTGAGAGCCATGCAGGGATACCCAGGACCCCGATGAGAATGGCAGATGCCACAGTCACAGAAGCTAGGAGTGTGTTCTAAGAAGCTGACTTGAATTAGAAAGCAACAGGAATTTTTCTACCCTGGGGCCAGATTATTGAGACACCCAATTACTGAGATATTCATTCTTTGAACAAGAGTCAGTAAAGGAAAATAAGTCTGAAACAACCAAACTTAGGCATGGTAGGCTGAAGTGGGCAGAGGATGGATCTAGTTACCTACAGAATTTAGTCTTGTTTGTTTTGTTTTCTTTTTGCAAAAAAATTTCCACATATCTAGGCACAAAGGACTTCCCTAGATTATGGTCAAACTTGATCTTACAAATAGTTTGGTAATACCTTGTTAAATGAATATGCACACACTCTATGATCAGTATTTCACAACATTGTGTGCTTAGCATTCATACATAAGGAGATATGTATAGAAATTTTCATAGCAACATTCTTCATAATTTTATAAAAGTGAGAGGTTATTCGAAGTGCCATAAACATTGGAATAAATAAATAATTCATGGTTTGTATAATACTATACAGCAGTACAAAAGAATTGACTAATATATAGATAAATCATATGAGCATAATGTTGAGCAAAAGAAAAAAAAATCAAGTAACAGGATAACATATACAATGTAATCCCCTTCAAAACAACTAAATCTACATTGTAGCACGGGGGATGATTAACACAAAGTGTACGATGATGTTAGGGAGTAAGCAGGGAAATGTGAAAGTGGCAGGTGCACAAGAGACCTCAGAAGTTGGGGCAAAATTCTTATTCTTGAGGTGGTATGCACAGGAGTATTTACTTCTCATTGTTTTATTCTTTACAATATGCATGTATGTCACGTGTGTGTGTTCTTTAGCATGTATGTATATTTTACTGTTTAAAATATTTTATTGTTTGTAGATTTTTTGAGGATGGCCATTCTGACCAGCGTGAGGTGATATCTCATTGTAGTTTTGATTTGCATTTCTCTGATAATTAGTGATGTTGAGCATCTTTTCATGTGCTTTTTAACCATCTGTATGTCTTCTTTGGAGAAATGTCTATTTAGACCTTCCACCCATTTTTGGATTGCACTGTTTTTTAGATATTGAGCTGCAGGAGCTGTTTGTTTATTTTGGAGATTAATCCCTTGTTGGTTGCTTCATTTGCAAATCTTTTCTCCCATTCTGAGGGTTGTCTTTTCATTTTGATTATGGTTTCCTTTGCTGTGCAAAAGCTTTTAAGTTTAATTAGGTACAATTTGTTTATTTTTGTTTTTATTTTCATTACTCTAGGAGGTGGATTGAAAAGATCTTGCTTTGATTTATGTCAGAGTGTTCTGCCTATGTTTTCCTCTAAGAGTTTTATAGTATCTGGCCTGACATTTAGGTCTGTAATTCATTTTGAGTTTATTTTTGTGTACGGTGCTAGGGTGTGTTCTAATTTCAAAATCTACAAACAATAAATGCTGGAGAGGGTGTGGAGAAAAGGGAACCCTCCTACACTGTTGGTGGGAACGTAAACTGGTGCAGCCACTATGGAGAACAGTATGGAGGTTCCTTAAAAAGCTAAAAAGAGTGCTACCATATGATCCAGCAATCCCACTCCTGGGCATATATCTGGAGAAAACTCTAATTCAAAAACATACATGCACCCCAATGTTCACTGAAGCACTATTTACAATAGCCAGGATGTGGAAGCAACCTAAATATCCATCCACAGAGGAATGGATAAAAGAAAATGTGATACATATATACAATGGGATATTACTCAGCCATAAAAAAGAACAAAATATTGCCATTTGCAGCAACATGGATGGACCTAGAGATGTTATACTGAGTTAAGTAAGTCAGATAGAGAAGAAAGACAAATATTATATGATACTGTTTATATATGGAATCTAAAAAAAGGTTACAAACGAACTTATCTACAAAACAGAAATAGAGTTACAGATGTAGAAAATAAACCTACGGTTACAGGGGTTAAGGGTGGGGGAGGGATAAATTGGAAGATTGGGATTGACACATACACAGTGCTATATAGAAAATAGATAACTAATAAGGACCTACTGCATAGCACAGGGAACTCTACTCCATAATCTGTAATGGCCTATATGGGAAAAGAATCTAAGAAAACTGGATATATGTATATGTACAACAGATTCACTTTGCCATACACCTGAAACTAACACAACATTGTAAATCAAATATACCCCAACTAAAATTTTTTAAAAATAGTAAAATAAAATAAAATATTTTAACGAAGAATAGTTTTTAGCCAGACTATGACAGCAACACCTGAATATCAGGTAACACATCTGAACAAGTGGTCATAAGCTCCTATTCTCCAGGGTAAGAGAAATAAGGGAAGGAGTGAAGCTGGGTGCACATACATGTACGTGCATGTCCTGCATGACTGACCAGACACGTGCACTGGAGAGTGACAGCCCCTGTGAATGACTCCTCAGCTCCAGCGGAATCAGGACGTGAGGAATACGGGCCAGGTATTACTACATTTTTCTGTATTTCAAAAGATAAGCCAGAAACCTGAATTTTTATTTGAACTCTTTGACTTGTTAAAGGTTTCCATTTTTACAAAGCATATTTGAAATAACCTTTGACCAGATCTGACCTGAAGGTTGCAAATTTGCTCCCTGTTATTTGATCTTCATCCTGCATGGGGTAATCTGAGGGGAATGCCAGGAATCTAAACTACAACTGGGATCAAATACTGAGATCACGTGATGACTTAAGAAGGACACAACAGAAGCCGGGCTTCAAAGCATGCCAGCTGATACAAGGAAACGGATCAGCAAGTGGGTGAGCAGAGGTGATTGCAGGAGCTTAGGTAAGACAGAGTGAGGCACCGAATGCGCCTGGGCTCACGGGAATTCCTTGAAGAAGTCAGGTATTAGGAAACTCATGGGGCTGGAATTTAGCAGCACTGATGCACTGTGTTCCTGAGAGGAGGGTCTTGCAGACCTCGGGACTGACTGGTGATGCGATGAATGGGTTCTGGAAACAAGAAAAGACTATTATCCATCGTATAAATAGAATAAGCCCTTTCTTCAAGATTTCTAAGTGTCAACCACTAAACTTTATGTATTTTGTTTTACTCATTCTTCATGCTACTACGAATTTAACATTGTTTCTATGATGTTTTTGCATAAGAATAATGAGGTGTGAAGCTCTTAAATAAATTTGCCAAGTAAATCTAGCTAGCCTAGCCATTTGAGTTACTGTGGCTATGTGATATATTGCCCCCAAAGTTACTAATGTAAAACAATCATCCATTATGCTCACAGATTCACACATTCTGTGGGTCAAGAATTTGCACAGCGCATAGTGGGGGTGGCCTTTCTGTGACCCACAGGGTCAGAGCCTCAGCTAAAATCATCTGAAGCTCACTCACTCATATGTCTGGCTGCCTGTTAGTGGAGAGGTCAGTTAACCCCCACATGGGCTGTTTGAGCTTTCTCACACCAGAGTGGCTGGGTTCAAGGGCAAGAATGCTAAGGGGGATTAAGGTGGCATCTGTGCTTAGCTAAAGAGGATGTGGTACATATATACAATGGACCATTACTCAGCCATAAAAAAGGATGAAATAATGCCATCTGCAACAACATGGAGGGACCTAGAGATTATTATACTAAGTGAAGTTAAGTCAGACAAAGACAAACATCATACATTATCACTTACATGTGGAATCTAAAAAAATGATGCAAATAAACTTATTTACAGAACAGAAACAGACTCACAGACTTAGAAAACGAACTTATGGTTACCAAAGGGGAAAGGGGGGGAGGGATAAATTAGGAGTTTTTAATTAACATATACACACGACTATATATAAAATAAATTACCAAGAAGGTCCTACTGTATAGCACAGGGAACTCTACTCAATACTCTGCAATAACCTATATGGGAAAAGAATCTGAAAAACAATGGATATATGAACATGTATAAATGAATCACTTTGCTGTACACCTGAAACTAACATGACATTGTAAATCAATTATACTCGAATAAATTTTTTTTTAAAAAGGTGACATCTGCCTTGCCCTTTATGACCTAGCCTTGGACATCATGCAATGTCTCTTCTGCCACGTTCGGTTCAGCAAAGTGGTTACAATGCCCCTCTGGCTCAAGGGGAGAGGAAATAGACTCTGCCTCTTGGTAGGGAATGGTACGTCTCTAGAAGAACATGTGGGACCAGACGTAGTGTTTTAGACATTTTTCACTGAAGTTTTTAAAATAATTGCAGATTCTCATGTAACTGTAACAATAATACAGAGAGATCGCATTCTTCATCCAGCTTCCTCCAATAGCATCATCTTCAAAATAACAGTACACAACCAGGATATGGATATAGAAGCAGTACACCCATCTATTCAGATTTCAGCAGTTTTACTCTAGAGTGATGGTTTTGGAAATGACACTCTACCACACAAGTCGATGGTAAAGCTGGGCCAAGCCCATGTCTGTCTGGCCCAAAAGCAGAACTCTTAACCACTGTGGCATAAAGTATCTGACCACTGTATTTTTGCAAAGTCTAAAAAAGGAAAAGCATGCTGGCAAGCTCAAATCCATCACTGCTTAGATTGAATAGTGTATTTTTGTGGTTCCAACAAGTCCAAAGAATGGACTCCACTGATGCCTTCCGCCTCTAATCATTGCTGTTCATAGCTATGTCTAATCGATAAATTAGCCTAATAAAGAAAAAAAAATAGGGAAAATAAAACTACAACCGAAATACGATCATTTACCGCATTCTCACCACGTTCCAAGCTCTGTAATAAATACTCAGTATTCACAATCTCTAATCTTTGCAGAAGCTCCTAATGTTAGATATGATTATTCATTCCCATTGTACAAGTAAGTAAATCAACATACAGAGAGTTTAAATACTAGATAGTTTTAACACTGCTAGTTCATAATCTGTATTAGAGCCTCCATTAATCTAAAATCAAACTCCCTAATGTGAAAATTTTGTATCTTTCCTTCTGGAGATAAACTGCCAATTAATAGAACGAAGAAAAATTGACTTAAAAAGAGCCCACTATCCTATTTTCTGCCTGATATCCATTTGGCCCATTTTGAGTCACTGGAGTTCAAAGTTACTAGTTGATTTTTGTAGTCCGTGTTAGAAATTAGTGACCTTTGTATATTAGGTGTCTTTTCACAGAACTTCTCAGCCATAAAAAACTGAATCCATCCTTGAATGAAATTTGAAATTGTAGTTAAATCTCTAGATGCATGTGTTAAACAGTGGCAGATTAATTTTCCTCAAAAAAATAAAAATATCAGCAACAAACTTCACTAATTAATTGGGATGATTGAGCATTGCCTCTGACCATATTCTGGGATTTATAATTGGGTAAATTTTAAAGATTATGTGTATTTTGCTGAAAATATGTCAATTAGAGAAGGCTTAAGTAAAGTAAGTTTTCTGAAAATCATTATGACATTCCAGTGGGCTATAATTCCTCCAAGTAAATAAAATTCTATCTTTGTAGCTAACTTGACCTTTTTAAGAGAACTTTTTTTAACCATTCATGTTACAGGGAAAAGTTTTAAATTAATCAATTAACAAGCATTTATTGAGAACTTGAAGAATTGTGCTACAAGTGAAGAGCACACTAAATATGATTCTTATTAACTTAAATTCTTATTAAATAAATCCAGGATATACAAATAAAAAATGCAAACTAGCATATCAATACAGATTATAATTCCTTAAGTACTTCAAGGTATAAGAGTGACAGAGGAAAACTGTTCATCAGAAAACTGATATTTATTTGAGGTTCTTTCCCTTCCACCCCTGAAATGTTGACATACTTTCAGGCATTGTCTTTCATTCTTTTCTCATTTTACATTCATCCTTTCCTGTGAATGAAATCAAATCAAATGATGCCAGCACATCTATTGCTGGCTCTGATGGAAGAGCAGGAGTGCCACACTTATAAACTCTTAGCCAAAGTGGGAATGGGGTAGTTTATCCAGCTTTGTCAGGGAAGCAGTGAGCCAGTGAACCACTCCATCAATCACCCCCACCCATCACGTGTCTCAGCCACTCATCCATGTCTTGTGAATGAGCTCTGTTCCTAGGCAACCCCTGTAACCTTGTTGCTATAGCTAAAGTCCTAAAGACTGGTTCTACTTCCTTAGATATCCTTTACATCTTTAAGAAAACAATAGGTTCCCTAAATGAAGGGGTCTTCTTTTTGTGAAAATTCTATTTCTGATTTTATTGATGGTTTTAATTTTGCATGTGGTTCAGTTCATAAGTAGATTTTTCATCAACAACGGCAACAAAACTGATTATTATTTAACTAACTATTGGTATGTGTGTAACAAAAATTTATATCTCCAAATCATAGCAGTATTCTGATCTCCTTTTAAGAGAAAGTATTTAATTCCTCTCTGTATTCTACCTTTGTGGCATACAGTAGGTGCCTGATAAAAGTGAATAAAAGATTAGACTTCACTAACTACGTGACATCAGTGCTTTAACCTGGGTTGCATCATCTGAAATGTAACAGGATTAGACTGGTTCGTTCCTATAAGTTCTTTTTCTATTTAGTAGTTCTAGTTCCAATTAACTAAATGTTTAGCAACTTTTATATCAAATAGTCATATTATATAATGCATTTCCTCAGTACTATGAGCATTATTTTACACCTTAGCTAACAATAAGGTTCTAAAATAATATGAAGTAATCAACTCTAAACATTTTGATAATTCTCAGTTAAGTAATAATAAGAGGCATAAACTACTATCAGAGGCATTCTCTGAGATTCTTCTACTCAGCTAAGAACTTCATGACGCTTTGGGGCTCGATGGTAATGTTTTCTACTACACGGAGGATAAAAATTGCTAACATCACATATTGAGTTATTAGACCACTGTTGAGAAAACATGCCCCATATTACAAATGAAAATAGATGTGCTGCAGCTTCACCCTCTTAGGAGTTTTATAAATGGATTTAAAAATGACTTTGTCATATTTAGTAGGCTCTGTTCATTTATGAGACAGAAGGAGTTCAGCTGTCCATAGACCTTTCTACTTTGCTATCACTCAGTGGCCTCCAGTCAGTTCCCTCTGCCTAATTCATTCATTCCAGCATCACGGAAACAGATAAAGCAGTATTTCTTAAAAGTAAGCATCACTTTAATGCCTCCTATAAGGCATATTTTAATCACTTTATTTTCTTATTTATCATTCATATCCACTCCTGCAAGCAACTGGAAAATACTCTTCTAATTCTTAAAGAGAACTCAAAAGAGTTACAATCTAGTACAAGAAGCAGCATGCACAAAAACAAATCCAAGGCAGCATATGTTTAAATGTCACATGAGAGCAAATATTACTGAGGCTTTTGGGACAAAATATGAAGAGGAGACCCTAGAACAAAGTTTCAGAATAGTGAAGGAGCAGAGGTTTTTCAAGCTATACTCCCTTAAGCTAAATTGCAAGTAATAACCACTGCATATTGACAATCTATAATAATACTGTCAGCACATAATTGTATTTTTTTTACTATCTATAAGACTAACTATAAAGCTAACTAGATTAAATATATCATCTCAATTAATCATTAAAAATCTTCTTGAGTTTGAGCACCACTGTTAGATTAGAACCCTTCCCCTTGATGGTTTTCAGGTGGAGGAGACCTAGCCCAGGGGTCTTGCTTAAAGATGGTGATCATGCTGCTTGCAGGTCAAGGACAGAATCACAGGCAGCTGGATTCTAAGCTGAATCAGTCACTGATGGGCAGGGCTACGTGGTGGTTCAGGGCAGGGACTCTACGGCGGAGAATCACATGGTGAGCTTGTTGGATTTCCCTTTTCTGGGCACCAAACACCAGCGATGTTGCTTGTTCAGTAGGATGGATTAGGGCTCGTGAATTTACGTTTCTGTCAGGCTCCCAGATGATTCTAAGCTTCTGACTTGAAGATCCCACTTTGGGTAACCCTGGTGTGTGGGCTCTGAAGTCAGTCTAGTGAGGTTGGAATCCCAACTCTAGCATTAACTACCTGTGTGCACTTGGGCCTTGGGTTTTTCATCAGTAAAATGGGATTAATGTCAGAAACTACTTCACAGGTTGTTATGAGGAGTCCATGGGTCAATACAAGCAAAGTGGAGTCAAAAGGTCCTACTATGCCCACCATAAGTGGTGCTATACCAACACCACCACCACCACCACCGTGGGTCATTTTCAATAGAGCTACGTCATCAAAGAACATATGTGGAATCTAAAACATGCTACAAATGAACTTATTTACAAAACAGAAACAGACTCCCAGACACAGAAAACGAACTTATGGTTACCAAAGGGGACGGGGGAGAGGGATAAATTAGGACTTTGGGATTAATATATACACACTACTATGTGTGTATATATTATACACAACAAGGACCTATTGTATAGCACAGAGAAGTATATTCAATATCCTGCAATAAACCATAATGGAAAAGAATATGAAAAAGAATAGGCATATATATAAATAAATATATATGTGTATATATATATATATATATGGTGATATATTTATATATATAAATATATATATTTATATATATATAAAACTGAAGCACTCTGCTGCACACCAGAAAGTAACACAACATTGTAAATCAACTATAATTCAATCAATCAATCAATCAATAAAAGAACATGCTAGACTTAGGTGGACAGACAGACAAGAAACTGAAAGAGAGAAGCACACAAAGCCGACTATAAGCTGAACCATCTCTAAAGAGCTTCAGTGTTTGCTCAAAAGAGAATGTTGATAGCACGGATGCAAAATAGTGTTCTGTCAGCGAGTGATTTGACCTCAAAACACAAGTATACCAGGTGTTCTCTGAAGGCAGGACTGCATTTCTCTCAACCCCATACAAGGTCTGGTACGAAACTGGTGCTCATTTATTGACTGAATGAACCAACAAGCTCTGACTTTGGAAAGTCACTTTACCACTCAGTTTGCAGTTCCATTAAATAGGGAAAATGCTTGGTTAAAATGTGTGCACGTGCACACACACACATCCACACAGAAATCTCTGAGATGTTGCTTTCTCCAGATTGGAGATAAAATTCCAGAGGCACAGAAAATTTAAGTGATTGCCCTTCCACAAGGAAGAGGTAGAGCCAAAACTGAACTACCATTCTCAGTCCTTTCTGCCAAGTGCAGTCTGCATGTGGGAGCAGAGGTAATTACATATTAATTTTTCTTTGTAATAATGGCATTTAGAGTAGGAGATAATATAATTTATATGGCATGCATCAGCATCTTCTTAAAAGAATTTCTGAAACTATCTCTTCTTTATTC
The DNA here is from genome assembly GCF_028023285.1 of Balaenoptera ricei. Classification (NCBI taxonomy): domain Eukaryota; kingdom Metazoa; phylum Chordata; class Mammalia; order Artiodactyla; family Balaenopteridae; genus Balaenoptera; species Balaenoptera ricei. Next base: position 10,968,492 of record NC_082645.1, on the reverse strand, counting down.
CCACTGCCTAACTGAGCCTTTATCAATGGAGAATCCTGCTGCAGAAACTGTTAAAAGACTCCATGAAGACTGAAAACTTAAGTAACTGCTAATTAGAAATTGGTTTTGATTTTTAAATTAAAAAGGAAAGAAAGAGGGGAACATGTTTAAAGGCTGGCAGTTAATCTATATGTTCTTTAGCCATTTTAAGAGACTAGGAATCTGAATCTTTTGTGGAGGTTCTAGACCTGTGTGAAGACTGGAGGGAATGGCCTAGAGTTTTCACTCTGGTTTTCTCTGGGATGCTGGTAATTCTTTACAGCATATGACATAGTTATAGATGTAGTTATAGATACAGATACTCCTATTTAAATACTTTTCTCCTGACACATTCAGGAAAACTCCATCAGGTTGATGTAGGTTCATTGCTCTTTTTTTTTTTTTTTTGGTTGGGTACTCATCATCTTCTGTATAAAATATACATCTTTCTTCTATCCATATCATAAACCCAAAATATCCCCCATGAAATATATTGAATAAAAGAACCTAGACCGTTAAGTGACCTTATCAATCTCAGCCCTATGTCATCATTTAAATGATAACCATCACATCCACTCTTCCCTGCAGACTTGTGTGAGCTACATGTCATGCCTGTGGTTCATTGACACCATCACCACTCCTCACTGACGCTTGAGGACATTCCCTTTCCTTTGCAAATGACAAAGCTGAAGTGCAGAGACTTTAATAAGGTGACATTTAATGTCCAGTCATGGACTGAACAAATGATGTTTAACTTCTCCGTCTCTGATCTTTCCAGTATATCAAACAATAACTCACGTAAGCTCTGTAAAGGTCACTCAATTCTTTCAAGGTCAGTAAGTTATTTAACACCAGAGCTACAATTAGAAGGCTGCTACTTATTGCAAGTAAGCTCAATTTGTTTCTAAGAAGGGGATGTAGATTTTTCATACCACTCTTTTTAAATTCATTCCAAAAAGTAAGTATCTCAGATCTACAAGTTTCCTTCATTGAAGCATCGATAACACTCCTTCCTATCAAAGGGTTGCATTCCACTCTGGTCTCTAAGGGCTTGTTTGCCTTGATGACAGCCCATCTGAGCCACCTAAACCACTTATTTGTAACCAGCTCCTCTCATTCTGTCATACAGCAAAGCCTGTCATCTCTTTCAGTCTTTAAACTGTCTTGCATTTCAGTGTTCCTGACTTTTCAGAAATTATTACCACAACCAAATGCAGCATGATCACAGATTCCTTTGAACTCTGGGTCAAAGCTGAACTTGAGCTAAGACTTTGGTTATATATGAGAAGCCTTCTAAGACTTATAATTGGGATTGTTTGGGAGAAATTTGCACACAAAGAGCAAGGACAATTATTTAAGTTCAAAAAGCTAATTTAGTAGTAGGACTGAAATTCTAGCCTATTTACTTTCAATTTAGTATTCTTCCCTCTCTCAGAGCTGGAGCTATGTAAGAAGTTAAATCATGTTCCCATTATCCTACTATCCCAATTGTTAGCACACCTCCATCACATCCATAGAGGATACTTAATACATAATTTTTAATAAATGTGTGCCAGGATAAGTGGCAGTGAATGAGTAACACAGAGAGCATGGAATGAGAGCGTTAGTATGCATTGCTGCACAGATAGTCCCACTCTCATGATACCAACCATGTCCTTCACATCCCTGGATGCATAAGATGTTGTCCTTATTTAGCAATGCAACCACTTTGAGTCCTGAAAATGACCAGATAACTTGAGTTAATTTGTGAACAGTTCTAGACAACACATAAGTTCTTCTTTTTATTTTTTTTTAAGGCACCTGTTTTTTGTCTTTTGTTTTGTTTAATTTTAGCTGTACTGTGTGGCTTGCAGGATCTTAGTTCCCCAACCAGTTGAACCCAGACCCTCAGCAGTGAAAGCACGGAGTCCTAACCATTGGACCACCAGGGAATTCTCTACAACACCTAAGTTCTTTTTTCTTTTATCTTTTATATAGAGATGGGTATACATGTAAAAAAATTGTCTTTCCTGCATATTTTTCACATTGTCCTTTTATCTTAAAGAAAGGAATTGTGAAAATAAGCAAAGACCAACCAAATGAGAACAAGCAAAAGTTATTTATTCAGAGGTGCTGTAGCAAAGAATTCAGCTGCCATGGCTTGTGTTTTGGCAGAGACCCAGGAGAAGTCAGAAGAGTGCGGAAGCGTTACAGAGGAAAGACGGGAAGACTTCAAGCATGCCCTGATTGGAGGCTGTTGCCATGGGGAAGTGGGAGGAAAACTAAGCAGAAAGGAGGCTTCCTAGGTGATGATGTGATTGGTCAGGGGTGCATATTTGGCTTTTTCTATTTGGTCCTCAGTTGAAAGTGGAGACAAAAATTAGGGAAGCTGTGAACTATTAATCAAATTCTGGCCATTTTGAGCCAACTTTACAGGAGTTATTGTTTTAATTCCTTGATTGTTACTAGAGACTATGTTTTTTTTCTGACTCCCCACACGACTGACTTAGAGATTGCAGGCTGGCATCTTGGGTTGGTTACTGTAGCTAATGGGTTGGTTTCCTGGGCTGGTTGCCACAGGTTGTGGGTTGGAGTTCTATTTTTATAAATGGTCTATCTATTGTCTATTTGTATATTCAGTTGCTCAGAATGGAGAGTTATTGAATGTTTTCAATGTTTTGAATTTTGTTTTTGTTTTGTGCCTTTAAAACGGGTCTCTGGAGAGATGTAATGGCAGCACAAGACACCCCTACTTTTTGTCCCCCATTTTAATATTTAAAATTTAAAATTTGGTTTCTGTGCGTGAACAAAAGTGCCTCTGTGGAAATTGTAGAATCCAGCTGCATATGTGGAGGGACTCACCCACCACTGGGTAATAGGTAGCCAAACCTGGGTACAGACTATGGAACCAGCAGAAGCCTGTAAGCCAGCCTCAGCTACTCTCAGCCACAATCAGGGAATATCTGCAGAGTGCTGACTTGGGCAGACATGAGCAGTCAAGAGAGCCTTTGGCAAAGAACTCTGCCAGCACCATCCCTGACCCAATGTGATAGGGCATAGGGCTGAACTAGCCAGCAATGACTTCTCTCATCAGAGAAAAGGAGACCAGTGAGTGAGTGCCAGCCTTCTCTGGCTTTGCAGGACACAGCTAAAGAAACATTTCTCTGCCAAAGCACTCAGAGGACTGAAGGGAGCCCTCCATTGTGGGTCTGGGGGTGGGGGGGAAGGCAGGAGATCAGGAAAGAAGCAAATAAGAACATCAGAAAGCACAAAAAGGACATGGTTCCTGTTGACTGTTTTAAGGACTCCAGCAGGAAAACTACCCATAGTTGCTAGGAAAACCTCACCTGAAGATCCCTCCACCTGGCCCTCAGGCAGCCCCAATACCTCAGGTGCTAAGCCCACACCAACTCCCACTCTGTAGCTGGCTTTTTATGTGCACTCCCCAGGGCTGGAGCAAGAACCAGCTCCGGTAGACACAGAATGCTCTCAGAGAATAGACCAGAATCTGCAGGAAAGAGAGGAACCACAAAAATGAGCCCTAGCTCCACCATCAGGAAAACAAAACAGAGGTTTCCAGCAGCTGGTGGCTGGTAATCAAGAGAAGATTTACAAGCTTAAGCATTCTGCCACCAGAGGGAGAAAGAAGCATGGAGCAGGTGTATCCACAAAAGGGCAGAGTAAGCTCCAGATATAAGCAGCACCAACAAAAATATTTCCTACCTGAAAGCAGCTAGTAAAGATTGGAGAAGGCAACTGCTATTTCAAATGCAAAAACGACAACACAAAACTACAAGAAACATGGAGAATAAAGGAAACATGCCATCACCAAAAGATAACAATAATCATCCAGTAACCAAGCTCAAAAATGGGCAATTTTGTGACTTAACTGATAAAGAACTCAAAATAGCTGTTTTGAGGAAACTCAAAGAGTTACAAGAAAACAGAAAATATGATTCATCAAAATCAGAAAAACAGTACATGAACAAAAGGAGAAATTTAGCAAAGAGATATAAATCATTAAAAAGAACAGAAATTCTGAAACTGAAGAATTCAATGACATTGCAAAGAAAGCATCAATATCAAACTAGATCAAACAGAAGATAGAGACAATGATCTAGATGATAAAAAATGGAAATAACCCAGTCAGAGAAGAACGAATTAAAAAGAATGAAGAAAGCCAACATAATCTATGAGAAACATCAAAAGAATAACTCTCAGAATCACTGGATTTCCAGAAGAAGAAGAGAGAAAGAAGGGCACAGAACGTTTATTTAAAGAAGTAATAGCTGAAAACTTTCCAAACCTGAGGAGAAACTTGGACTCCAAGTTCATAGGGCTAAAAGACCACCCCATTATTTCAGTTCAAAAAGATATTCTCCAAGACATATTAGTTAAAAAACTGTGAAAATCAAAGACAAAGGAATAACCCTAAAAGTAGCAAGGAAAAAAGATTGTAACCTACAAAGGAAAATCCATTAAGCTATCGGCAGGATTCCTAGCAGAAACCTTCTAGGCCAGAAGTGTGGGATGATATATTCAAAGTGATGAAAGGAAACAAATCCAGCCAAGAATACCCTATCCTGCAAAGTTACCCTTCAGAAATAAAGGAGAAATAAAAACTCTCCCAGACAAACAAAAGCTGAGGGAGTTCATAACCACTGGACTTGCCTTTAAACACTACAGAAAGAAGTTCTTCAAGCTGAAATAAAAACATGCTAATTAGTAACATGAAAACATATGAAAATACACAACACACAGGTAAAAGTAAATATACATCACACTTAGAAAATACTAATCCTGTAATATGATGGGGTGTTAACAAATTAACTTTAGTATAAAGGTTGAAAAAAAAGATTATTAAAAATAACTATTGCTACTATAATTTGGTAATGAATGCATAATATAAAAGAAGATAAATTATGGCATCAAAATCATAAAGGGAAGAATAAAAAGGTAGAGTTTTATACACGACCAAAGTTAAATTGTTATCAGTTTAAAGTGGTCTGTTTTATCTATAAGAGATTTTATGTAAGCCTCATGGTAACCACACAAATACAGAGAAGGCAATTAGAGCATACCACCATGGAAAACCACCAATTCACAAATGTAGGCAATAAGACAGGCAAAAGGAAAAATGGAACTGTAAAACAGCCAGAAAGATATTAAAAAGATGTCATTAGTAATTCTTATGATAACAAGAATTACTCTAAATGTAATTGCATTGAATTCTTCATTCACAAAGCACAGAATGGCTGAATGGATAAAAAAATAAGAACCAACTATATGCTGTCTACAGGAGATTAACCTAGCTTAAAGGACACATGTAGACTCAAAGTGAAGGGATGGAAAAAGATATTCCATGAAAGTAAAAACCAAAAGAAAGACAGACAAAATACACTTTCTATCAGAATATAACATATTACACAGAATAGACTTTATGCCAAAAATGGTAACAAAGACAAAGTAGGTTAGTATATAATGATAAAGAATTGACAAATCAACAAGATAAAACAATTGTAAATATACATGCTCCTAATATCAGAGTACCTAAATATATTAAGCAAATACTAAGAGTCCTGAAGGGAGGAATAGACTACAATACAATAATAGTAGGGGACTTCAATACCCCAGTTTCAGCAAAAGATAAATTATCAAGAGAGAAAATCAATAAGGGAAGATTGGACATGAATCCTATTTTAAAGGAAATAGACATAGCAGACATATATAAATCATCCCATCCAACAGCAGCATACACATTCTTCTCAAGTCCACATGAAACTTTCTCCACAATAGATCATAGAAGGGCCACAAAAACGTCTTAGCAAATTTAAGAAGATTGAAATCATACAAGTTCCAGTTCAAGATGGCAACATAGTAGATTCCTGAATTTTCCTTTTCCCATGGATAAATTGAATCTATAGCTACATATGGAATAATTCCTTTTGAAAGCAACCCAAACTAGTAGAATGGCTCCTATACATCAGGTGAATGAGAACAAAATCCACATCAAAATGGGTAGGAGAGCCTAGACACAATCTAACCATAAACCCCACTCCCAGCACAATGACAAACAACTGGGAGGGGACTCACAATTCCCAGCCTCTACTGTAAAAGTAAAGGGTTTGGACCTCATGACTGGCAACCCAACTTATAAGACTTCCACCTGAGAGACAAGATCCCAGAACATTTAGCTCTAAAAGCCAATGGGGCTTGCATCATGGGACTCACTAGGCTATAACAAACTATGAAACAGTTCTTATCAGGAGTGTGTGGACTCACTGTGGCTATCCATCCACTGGGCAGTGCAAAGGCAGCATACCAAAATACCCAGTTTTCCCAAGAAATAGGTCTATTTGCTTATCTTGAAAGGGGCAAGCTTTTACCTTAACATCTATGGGCCAACTGCAATTCTTTCCAAAGACCTGGGAGACTGGTAGGGGCCATCTTAACACGCTTCCTCTGCCTTGCCCCAGGTCACTGATGTTGTTATGAAAGGAGCTTGTGCACACATCTGGTGCCATGGCTTTTGTGACTACCACCCAGGAGACACATCCCTTTATAGCCTGGCTCTGGTGGCCAACAGGGCTTACGTTCAAATATTCAACCGGGTGGCGGGGGCGTTGGTAAGCAAACAAAGAAATAGCTCTTAACTGGCAGTGCCCCCAGTGCTCAGTGCAGGAGCAAACAGAAATGCCCATCTCCCAGTCTTCCCCTGAAAGAGGTATATTTACATACTTTAAAAACTGCTGCTTGGGACTTCCCTGGTGGCTCAGTGGTTAAGAATCTGCCTGCCAATGCAGGGGACACAGGTTGGACCCCTGGTCTGGGAAGATCCCACATGCCGCGGAGCAACTAAGCCCGTGCACCACAACTACTGAGCCCGCGTGCCACAACTACTGAAGCCCGGGCACCTAAAGCTTGTGCTCCACAACAAGAGAAGCCACCACAATGAGAAGCACATGCACCACAACAAAGAGTAGTCCCCCCTCTCCTCAACTAGAGAAAGCCCGCACACAGCAACAAAGACCCAACACAGCCAAAAATAAATAAAATGAATAAATTTGTAAAAAACAAAAACAAAACTGCTGCTTGAGGGTCTGGCTTGCAATCAGCCTAGATCTGGGTGGTGACTGAGATCCTCCCCTTTGGGACACTCACAGGTCTTGGGACACCCTCGACTCCTGAGAACCACTAAGAAAAAAGAAGGTCGCTTGGGCATTCACTAAGGTTTGAGAAACAACAAAGAGCTAAGGCAGGGCTGAACAATAAGGATCATCTCCTCCATGAGGCTACACCTCCAAGACTGGCTTATGCAGCTATTTTATCTGCTGTATAGAAACCAACACAGAAAGTCAAGCAAATAAGAAAAAAAAGAGCAATGTGTCCCAAGCAAAAGAACAATGTAAAACACTAGAAAAAGACCTTAGTGAATGAGACATTAGAAGTTTACGTGATGAAAAGTTGAAAATAATGGCCATAAAGACTCCAAGTTACTGAGGTCATGAGAATAATGCATGAACAAAGAACTTCAGCAGAGAGATAAAAATATAAGAAAGTACCAAACAGAAATCACAATATAAAACATTATATCACATTAATGAATGCAGTTACTCAAATGAAAAATACAACAGAGTTTCAACAGTGGTCTAGATAAAGTGGAAAAGAGGATCAGCAAACTCAAAAATAGGAAGATGAAGTTCATCCAGAGTAGCAAAAAGAATAAAAGAATGAAGAATGAAGCTAGCTTAAGGTACTTATAGGCCAACTTAAGTATACTAGTACAGTTGACCCCTGAACAATGTGGGGATTACGTGTGTCAACTCTCTGTGCAGTCAAAACTGCATATAATTTATAGTCAGCCCTTCACATCTGCACTTCCTTGTTATTTGCGGTACCACGTCTGGGGATTCAACCAATCACAGACTCTAGAGTACTGTAAGATTTACTGTTGAAAAGATCCCCCTATAAGTGGACCCTCCCAGCTCAAGCCCATGTTGTTCAAGGGTCAACTCTATCCACATTATATGGGTCCCAGAATAAGAAGAGAGAAAGAAAGGGGCAGAAAGTTTATTTGAAGATATAATGGCTAAAAAAATGCCACAACTTGGGGATGAAAACAGACATTCAGGTCCAAGCAGCCCAGAAAATTTCCAAATGAGATGAATCCAAAGACACTCACACCAAGACATGTTATCATTGAATTGTCAAAAATTACAGACAAAGAGAGAACCTTGAAAGCAGCAAGAGAAAAATGATGTGTTATGTACAAGGAGACCCCTTATAAGACTATCAGCACACTTTTCAGCAGCAATTTTGCAGGCCAAAAGGACATGATATATTCAAGGAGCTGAAAGAAAAGAAAATTACCAACAAAAAACATTCTACCTAGCAAAGCTGTTCTTCTGAATTGAAGGAGAAATATAGAGGTTTCCAGACAAGCAAAAACTGAGGAGTTCATCACCAGTAAACCAGCCTTACAAGAAACGTTAAATGGACTTCTTTCAGCTGAAATGAAAGGACTCTAAGAGAACCCTTATACTTACACTTTCATATAAGAAACAAAACATATGAAATTATAAATATCACTGGTAAGTAATCCAATGTTGCAATGGTGTTGGGTTAATCACTACTAAATCTAGTATGAAGGTTAAAACAAAAGCCATGCAAATAACTATAATTACAGTGCCTTGTTAATGGATATTCTAAGTGAAAAGATGTAAACTGTGAAAATAAAAATTATAAAATATGGAGGGGGGAGAAAACTAGTAAAAACTGTAGAATTTCAGAACACATTCATACTTAAGTTGTTATCAGCTTAAAATAGACTGTTATAACTCTAAGATATTTCATGTAAGCCTAATGGTAACCACAAAGCAAAAACCAAGGGTAGATGCAGAAAAGATAATGAGAAAGGAGTGTAAGTATACCACTAAAGAAAGCCACCAAACCACAAAGAAAGAGCTCAAGAGAAGAAGAAAGGAAAAAGGAATTATAAAACTTTCAGAAAACTCTTAACAAAATGACAATAAGTTTATACCTGTTCTATAAATAATCACTTTACATGTAAATCAAATAAATTTTCCAATAAAAAAGCACAGAGTGACTGAAAGAATTTAAAAAAAACCCTCAAAACACAAAAAAATATGAGGCTGCCTACAAGAGACTCACTTCAGCTTTAAGAACACACACAGACTGAAAGTAAAGAGATGGAAAAAGATATTCCATGCAAACAGAAACCATAAGAAAGCTGGGATAGCTATACTTATATCAGACAAGACAGACTTTAAGACAAGGACTGTAATAAGAGACAAAAACAGTACAGCAGGAGTATGTAACATTTGTAAATATTTATACACCTACTATAGGAACACCTAAATATGTAGAGGAAATATCAACAAACCTATAGAAAGAAATAAAAATGGTAGGAGACTCCAGTACCCCACTTTCATCAATGGGAAAATCATCCAGACAGAAAATCAGTAAGTAAACATTGTACTTTAAATGATATGAACTTAGCCATTTACAGAATATGCCATCCAAGAGCAGTGTAATACACATTCTTGTCAAGTGAACATTGAACTTTCTCCAGGATAGGTCATATCTGTCTTAATGCTTCAGTTTCCTCTTCATTTCTCAAGCATATTTCAGTGAACACAGAATCCATGGATGATAGCACTTTTCCTTCAGAACTTGAAAAATACTGTGTTAATTTCTTCTGGCTTCCTAGATTAAGAAGGAAATCCTCTATGATTTGAATTGGGATTCCTTTATTAATGATGCACCATTTCTCTCTGACAGTTTTCCAGGGTTTTTTTATTTTTAGTTTTCAAGAATTTATTTTTTTTAAGATTTATTTATTATTTATTTATTTAATTAATTTTTTGGTTGTGTCAGGTCTTAGTTGCAGCACTCAGGATCTTTCATTGAGGCACACCGGCTTCTCTCTAGTTGTGGTAGATGGGCTCCAGGGCATGTGGGCTTTGTAGTTTGCAGCTCGCAGCCTCTCTAGTTGAGGTGCGTGAGCTCAGTAGTTGTGGCACACGGGCTTAGCTGCCCCCGCGGCATGTGGGATCTTAGTTCCCCAACCAGGACCCAACCAGGGATCGAACCCGCATCCCCTGCATTTGAAGGCAGATTCTTTACCACTGGACCACCAGGGAAGTCCCAGTTTTCAATAATTTAATGATGATGTGTCCTGGCAGGGATGCTGTGTGGTTTGTTCTGTTTGGGGTTCATCTGAAATCTTGGATCTATAAATTTGTGTGTTTTCAAATTTGGGAAAATTTCAACTATTTCTTCTTCAAATAACCTTTCAGCCCCATTTTCATTCTGTTCTAATTCTGACATTCTGATGATCTAAATATTGGCTTTTTCTTAGTGTATTTTCACTTGGTTTTCCTGATTGTATGAATTCTATTGTTCTTTCCCCAAGCTTACTGTTTACATCTTCTGTTCTACCCAATCTACTATTGAGCCCATCCAGTGATTTTTTTTTTGAATTGACATTATTTTGTTAGTTCCATAATTTCCATTTGCTTCTCTTTTTTTTTTTTATAACTTCTGGGTTTTTGTTTATAGATATTTTACATTTTTTTCATTTGCTTATACATACTTTGTAATTAATTTTGAAACTCTTTTACTATGACTGCTTTCAGTTCCTTATCAGATAATTCCAACATCTGATTAATTTTAGTCTTGGCCTCAGTTGATTTTTCCTCATTAAATTTTTGATTCTCTTGGTTCTTGGTCTTGTGGGTGATTTCCAATAGTATTCTGTACATTTTGGCTATTATGACCTAATACTTTTTTGAAGAAAATAGTTTTTATCTTTTTAAGGAGATTTCATTTTCCTCTGATTTTTCAAAGAATGAGGTAATCCCACAATTTTCATTTAATTGTGCTCACTGAGATACAAAGAGAATGGATTTAAGAGCCCCCTTTGGCTCAGCAACACTTAGAATTTCTTTAGATTTTATTTGAAATTTCTATTATCACAATGTAGAAGTTCAAAATAATAATGCTTTGATGTGTTTCACAGCATGAAAAATATTTTCAAAGTGCTTTTGTAGGGTGATACTGTCTTTTCACAAATTCTCTTTATAAGAATATCCATTGTGTTACTGTTTATCCTTGAACACTGTTTATTCCTACAATGAATTAACTAAAATATTTTAAAGCATCATTCCTCTAAGCTTAGTCTAAGGAGATGACGCTTTGGGGGATTGTTCTGGGGTCTCCGCTGAAGGTCAAATAATGCTTAAAGTTTTATAAAAATACTTTGGAAGATCTGATACCACAGTGTAGGCTGGAGTGCTCCTAAATCTGTCTGTAGAAGTTACCACTGAGATAATCTAAGGCTTGCCCTTTTCTCTTTTCTCTTGGGTGGTCTACACCAAAATTGATACACTTCAATTTGAATGAGGCATTTTGCAATTTACCAAGATTATTAATTCTTTCCTCTCATAAGCCACATTATAATAATCTTCTCTGTTGGGTCATGCGAAGGCTTGAAAATAAACATGAACACATTTCCCAGTCCACAGTTTTTTTCTTCTTCTCAGAAAAAATATAGGTAGTACAAAACAAAACAAAAATAACATTTTAAAACATATTCTATAGCATATTGTTATTTGTCATGGGAAGTACCCTTTCTTACATAATATAACTTTATGGCCTTCAGTTTTATCTTAAGTGGCAAAGAAAAGACATCAGATTTCATATGAATGATCTCTTTGCCAATCCTCCTTTAAGTGGCCTAAATTTTAAAAAAAAATTTTCCTTTATACTTAGAAAGAAAACAAACCATAATCCATTCTATCTACTCTTTTAATATTGACTATTATTCAATTTTATATTCTTTTGATATATGGATATATGTATACAGGTATATGTATGCATATATGTATATAGAGAGAGAGACAGACACAGAGAGGCACAGAGATAGACCACATGTCCTCATTACTAAAACAGAACTGAGAAGAAAGATAAATCACTACTAAAATTAAATTAGAATACACGAAAGAAAAGAAAATATCTTAGTAACCAATGTGTCGGAAATGGGAAGAAGAATGAACAAAAACTCACTCTGATTTGGTACTCCAGCTTTGAGTCTAACTATTTTTGCAGTAGTGGGAAACATCACATTATTTCCCCAGATTTTAATTTTATCTTCTGTAATATATTGGCTTAAACATCCACAATGCCATATGTCTAAAATTCAGGTTTATGTATTTTATTGGTGTCAATAATTTGCCCCCCCATAAAACCTGCCTAACTCACAACTGAGAGAATCACCCATTTCTGAAATTGTTTAAATAGTTCTGGAAGGAGACTATTTCTTCATGGAGTGGTCTGATAGGCTACCCAGTGGTGGCTGCCATTTTCTTCCCAGACTGCTCTAACAAGATATTGTGAGACTTCCTGCTGGTGATGACATTTGCAGCAGAGGCCAAAAATTCCGAAGTTGTCCAGATGCATTTGATGGCCCCTGGAACATGATATCTACAAATCTAGCTCCCACTTCTTTTCAGATCACCTTACCTTCTCCATGGTTTCAATGACTTAAAAAGATGAATATATCGTTCATTGTCATTTTTACTACATTTCAGCAAATAGCCTATGAAAGAGTTCTAACTTATGTTCTCTCTTTAATCTTATAGAGATACAAGAGAAATCACTATTCTGTCCCATGAGTCTTGGGTTCAAAAAATGTATGTAGAAAATCAGCCAGAATCAATCTGAGCTATGGACCTATACTGTCTTCACAATGGTCCAGCACTCTTCCTTCCTCATCTGCTCTACCACACCCTGTCCCTGAAATATGCTCTTCTAAGAAGTGTGTATTGCTGAGCTCTTCCTCTGTTTAGGAAGGTGGTCCTACAGGTGGCTTTGAAACCCGCCACAGATAAACCTGGCTGGACAATCTTTGTATTCTCCAGTATAATGATTTTGCAGGATGGTTTCCAAGTTGGGACTGTCTCCTTAGGGCTCCCTAACTAATGTCCATACAGTAAAAAAGACCATATTTTTTTTTTACTATTTATCAAGGTAGGATGTGAAGTAGAGGAGAAGGTGACTATGAGTAAAATATTAATAATCATTAGTTACACTATGATTAGCATTCATTAAGGGTATTTCATAAGGTGTTCATGTGCCAGACGCTCACTCTCACATTTAACTTCTCTCTCTCTCCCTCTCTTTCTCTCTCTCTCTCTCGATCTATATATCTATTTCTCACAAATATAGATACAAATACCTGCCTCACAAATGCAAGATTCAAAACTGCATATATATATATATAATTTGTGAGACAGGTGTTATACCTCTCCCATACAGAAAACAAGAGCACCAAAGAAGGTAAAGACATCTTATCTTCTTTTCTCGACCACAGGATGTCTTATGGACATGCATATTAATGTAATAATACAAATCAATGAATATCATGGAAAATGTTTATGCCTTTTGTGTTCTGAATTCTTGCAAGAACAATGCTCTTAATGATAAAGAAGATCCTAGTTGATTAATGAGGCCATGATCCTGTCCTACCAAAAATTATCACTGTTATCACAACTCTAATCACCATCATTAAGTCTAGTATATTTTTTGACTGAAGTGGTTTATTTAACGGTTGAAACAAATCAAAAGAATATTTCATGATATATAAAAATTATATGAAATTCAAAATTCAATATCCAGAAATAAAGTTTCATTGGGTCACAGCCACACTTATTGATCTACATACAAACTGTCTGCGGCAGCTAACATGCAATAATGACAGAATTGATTAGTTGTGACAAAGATGATCTGGCCAACAAAGCCAAAAATATTTACTGTCTCCCCCTTGACACTTGCCAATCCCTTGAGCTAAAATGCTGACTTTCAAAAACACCACCTAGTAGACCACAGAACTTGGTGAGGAATGCTGTATTCAAACCAGGTCACATATGGGTCAGTAAACGTGGAGTTAACTATCTTTATTTTTTGGTACAGATTTTTTTTTTTAAGTAGATGCTATCGCAAGATAGAGAATGCCTCAGCAATCTTTAATAATAGGCACAATGTTTCTGTTCACAGAGAATTAACTAATGCATGTGTTTAGAAATCACTAAGCAAACTGTAATTAATGAACAAAGTGATAAAATATTTATAACAGACAGAAAACAATAAACAAAGTACATTACAAAGTGAATATATTACACTAAATAATTTCTAAAATCGTATCAAGATACATAGTTAATTTTACAATTTGCATGCTGACTTGTGCATTTTATTTAATTGAATCATTTCCTATTTGCAAAGGAAGAGATTGTTTTCATTTGCCGAGTCAAACCTTTATGTAGGACTTCCCTGGTGGTGCAGTGGTTAAGAATCTGCCTACCAATGCAGGGGACATGGGTTCGAGCCCTGGTCCGGGAAGATCCCACATGCCGTGGAGCAACTAAGCCTGTGTGCCACAACTACTGAGCCTGTGTTCTAGAGCCAGCATGCCACAACCACTGAGCCCATGTGCTGCAACTACTGAAGCCCGCACAACTAGAACCTGTGCTCAGCAACAAGAGAAGCCACTGCAGTGAGAAGCCCGTGCACCACAACCAGAGAAAGCCCGTGCAGCAACAAAGACCCAACGCAGCCAAAAATAAATAAATAGATAATAAATAAATAATATAAATTTTAAAAAAAATCAAAGCACTTTATTAAAAAAAAAAAAAGCAAGACAGAATTGATGCATAATGCGAGTTCAATGAAAATACACACAGAGAAGAAAGCCTGAAAGGGTTTGGAACAAAAGGTTATATTTGGGATTGTTGTTAGCATGATTTTGTATTTGAATGAATATACCTATATTATTTTTTTTCTTTACTACTATATTTTCTGACAAAAATATTTTGTAATCAGAAGTGTATATATATATATATATATACTTGTATATATTTCTGTTTGTTCTCTGTTTTCATACTGTCATCATGTCTTTATGCCTTTATTTTGCACCATTCTCTGGAATTCCCTACTTTGCCACTCAAACATGCACCTTCTGGAATTTACCACTCACTGGCAGGGAAACTTTCCTGGTGGCATAGTATTCTGAATAAAACTTCCTAATTTCACTCTATCCCATTGGAAAACTTACCACTGTACTGTTAAGATCATTTGACAAAGAAGAAGGAGGGGGAGGAAGGTGAGAGGGGAGTTAAAAGAAGAATTATTCTAAGGTCTTAACAGGAAAAAGAACCTTCATATATTGTCCTCCTCAGGTGACATCTGCAGCATAACAGAGCTCACGAATATCTTTACCAAAAAGATACTGATGGATACTGGGAGGAGGAGGATTTTCAAAATTACTTTATGACACCACATAGAAAGCAACTTATTTTTGCAGTGTTTGTTCTAGAGCAGGGTACCATGTTAGGTATATTAATATCCCGGAATGTGTATCAGCTAGCTAGTTATCTGTCAGTATTACCAACAATATGGTCTTTTATTTTTTATTTTTTATTTTTTTTTTTGAGGGTTTTTTTTTAATTTTATTTATTTATTTTTTTAAAACATCTTTATTGAAGTATAATTGCCTTACAATGGTGTGTTAGCTTCTGCTTTATAACAAAGTGAATCAGTTATACATATACAATATGTTCCCATTTCTCTTCCCTCTTGCATCTCCCTCCCTCCCACCCTCCCCATCCCACCCCTCTAGGTGGTCACAAAGCACCGAGCTGATCTCCCTGTGCTATGCGGCTGCTTCCCACTAGCTATCTATTTTACATTTGGTAGTGTATATATGTCCATGACACTCTCTCACCCTGTCACATCTCACCCCACCCCCTCCCCATATCCTCAAGTCCATTCTCTAGTAGGTCTGTGTCTTTATTCCCATCTTGCCACTAGGTTCTTCATGGCCTTTTTTTTTTTTTTCCTTAGATTCCGTATATATGTGTTAGCATACTGTATTTGTTTTTCTCTTTCTGACTTACTTCACTCTGTATGACAGACTCTAACTCCATCCACCTCATTACAAATACCTCCATTTCATTTCTTTTTATGGCTGAGTAATATTCCATTGTATATATGTGCCACATCTTCTTTATCCATTCATCTGTCGATGGACATTTAGGTTGCTTCCATGTCCTAGCTATTGTAAATAGAGCTGCAATGAACATTGTGGTACATGACACTTTTTGACCTATGGTTTTCTCAGGGTATATGCCCAGTAGTGGAATTGCTGGGTCGTATGGTAGTTCTATTTGTAGTTTTTTAAGGAACCTCCATACTGTTCTCCATAGTGGCTGTATCAATTTACATTCCCACCAACAGTGCAAGAGTGTTCCCTTTCCTCCACACCCTCTCCAGCATTTATTGTTTCTAGATTTTTTGATGATGGCCATTCTGACCAGTGTGAGATGATATCTCATTGTAGTTTTTTTTTTTTAGAAATTCACGTTCTTTTATTTATTTATTTATGACTGTGTCGAGTCTTCGTTTCTGTGTGAGGGCTTTCTCTAGTTGCGGCAAGTGGGGACCACTCTTCATCGCGGTGCGCGGGCCTCTCACCATCGCGGCCTCTCTTGTTGCGGATCACAGGCTCCAGACGCGCAGGCTCAGTAATTGTGGCTCACGGGCCCAGCTGCTCTGCGGCATGTGGGATCTTCCCAGACCAGGGCTCGAACCCGTGTCCCCTGCATTGGCAGGCAGATTCTCAACCACTGCGCCACCAGGGAAGCCCCTCATTGTAGTTTTGATTTGCATTTCTCTAATGATTAATGATGTTGAGCATTCTTTCATGTGTCTGTAGGCCATCTGTATATCTTCTTTGGAGAAATGTCTATTTAGCTCTTCTGCCCATTTTTGGATTGGGTTGTTCATTTTTTTGTTATTGAGCTGCATGAGCTGCTTGTAAATCTTGGAGATTAATCCTTTGTCAGTTGCTTCATTTGCAAATATTTTCTCCCATTCTGATGGTTGTCTTTTGGTCTTGTTTATGGTTTCCTTTGCTGTGCAAAAGCTTTTAAGTTTCATTAGGTCCCATTTGTTTATTTGTGTTCTTATTTCCATTTCTCTGGGAGCTGGGTCAAAAAGAATCTTGCTGTGATGTATGTCATAGAGTGTTCTGCCTATGTTTTCCTCTAAGAGTTTGATAGTGTCTGGCCTTACACTTAGGTCTTTAATCCATTTTGAGTTTATTTTTGTGCATGGTGTCAGGGAGTGTTCTAATTTCATACTTTTACAGGTACCTGTCCAATTTTCCCAGCACCACTTATTGAAGAGGCTGTCTTTTCTCCACTGTATATGCTTGCCTCCTTTATCAAAGATAAGGTGACCATATGTGTGTGGGTTTATCTCTGGGCTTTCTATCCTGTTCCATTGATCTATATTTCTGTTTTTGTGCCAGTACCAAACTGTCTTGATTACTGAAGCTTTGTAATATAGTCTGAAGTCAGGGAGCCTGATTCCCCCAGCTCCATTTTTCGTTCTCAAGATTGCTTTGGCTATTTGGGGTCTTTTGTGTTTCCATACAAATTGTGAAATTTTTTGTTCTACTTCTGTGAAAAATGCCAGTGGTAGTTTGATAGGGATTGCATTGAATCTGTAGATTGCTTTGGGTAGTAGAGTCATTTTCACAATGTTGATTCTTCCAATCCAAGAACATGGTATATCTCTCCATCTATTTGTATCATCCTTAATTTCTTTCATCAGTGTCTTATAATTTTCTGCATACAGGTCTTTTGTCTCCTTAGGTAGGTTTATTCCTAGATATTTTATTCTTTTTGTTGCAATGGTAAATGGGAGTGTTTTCTTAATTTCACTTTCAGATTTCTCGTCATTAGTGTATAGAAATGCAAGAGATTTCTGTGCATTAATTTTGTATCCTGCTACTTTACCAAATTCATTGATTAGCTCTAGGAGTTTTCTGGTAGCATCTTTAGGATTCTCTATGTATAGTATCATGTCATCTGCAAATAGTGACAGCTTTACTTCTTCTTTTCCGATTTGGATTCCTTTTATTTCTTTGTCTTCTCTGATTGCTGTGGCTAACACTTCCAAAACTATGTGGAATAATAGTGGTGAGAGTGGGCAACCTTGTCTTGTTCCTGATCTTAGTGGAAATGGTTTCAGTTTTTCACCATTGAGGACAATGTTGGCTGTGGGTTTGTCATATATGGCCTTTATTATGTTGAGGAAAGTTCCCTCTATGCCTACTTTCTGCAGGGCTTTTATCATAAATGGGTGTTGAATTTTGTCGAAAGCTTTCTCTGCATCTATTGAGATGATCATATGGTTTTTCTCCTTCAATTTGTTAATATGGTGTATCACATTGATTGATTTGCGTATATTGAAGAATCCTTGCATTCCTGGGATAAACCCCACTTGATCATGGTGTATGATCCTTTTAATGTGCTGTTGGATTCTGTTTGCTAGTATTTTGTTGAGGATTTTTGCATCTATGTTCATCAGTGATATTGGCCTGTAGTTTTCTTTCTTTGTGACATCTTTGTCTGGTTTTGGTATCAGGGTGATGGTGGCCTCATAGAATGAGTTTGAGAGTGTTCCTCCCTCTGCAATATTTTGGAAGAGTTTGAGAAGGATAGGTGTTAGCTCTTCTCTAAATGTTTGATAGAATTCACCTGTGAAGCCATCTGGTCCTGGGCTTTTGTTTGTTGGAAGGTTTTTAATCACAGTTTCAATTTCAGTGCTTGTGATTGGTCTGTTCATATTTTCTATTTCTTCCTGGTTCAGTCTCGGCAGTTTGTGCATTTCTAAGAATCTGTCCATTTCTTCCAGGTTGTCCATTTTATTGGCATAGAGTTGCTTGTAGTAATCTCTCATGATCTTTTGTATTTCTGCAGTGTCAGTGGTTACTTCTCCTTTTTCATTTCTAATTTTATTGATTTGAGTCTTCTTCCTTTTTCTCTTGATGAATCTGGCTAATGGTTTATCAATTTTGTTTATCTTCTCAAAGAACCAGCTTTTAGTTTCATTGATTTTTGCTATTGTTTCCTTCATTTCTTTTTCATTTATTTCTGACCTGATCTTTATAATTTCTTTCCTTCTGCTAGTTTTGGGGTTTTTTTGTTCTTCTTTCTCTAATTGCTTTAGGTGCAAGGTTAGGTTGTTTATTCGAGATGTTTCCTGTTTCTTGAGGTAGGCTTGTATTGCTATAAACTTCCCTCTTAGCACTGCTTTTGCTGCGTCCCATAGGTTTTGGGTCGTCGTATCTCCATTGTCATTTGTTTCTAGGTATTTTTTGATATCCCCTTTAATTTCTTCAGTGATCACTTCGTTATTAAGTAGTGTATTGTGTAGCCTCCATGTGTTTGTATATTTTACAGATCTTTTCCTGTAATTGATATCTAGTCTCATAGCGTTGTGGTCGGAAAAGATACTTGATACTATTTCAATTTTCTTAAATTTACCAAGGCTTGATTTGTGACCCAAGATATGATCTATCCTGGAGAATGTTCCATGAGCACTTGAGAAAAATGTGTATTCTGTTGTTTTTGGGTGGAATGTCCTATAAATATCAATTAAGTCCATCTTGTTTAATGTATCCTTTAAAGCTTGTGTTTCCTTATTTATTTTCATTTTGGATGATCTGTCCATTGGTGAAAGTGGGGTGTTAAAGTCCCCTACTATGATTGTGTTGCTGTCGATTTCCCCTTTTATGGCTGTTAGTATTTGCCTTATGTATTGAGGTGCTCCTATGTTGGGTGCATAAATATTTACAATTGTTATACCTTCCTCTTGGATCGATCCCTTGATCATTATATAGTGTCCTTCTTTGTCTCTTGTAATAGTCTTTATTTTAAAGTCTATTTTGTCTGATATGAGAATTGCTACTCCAGCTTTCTTTTGATTTCCATTTGTACGGAATATCTTTTTCCATCCCCTCACTTTCAGTCTCTATGTGTCTCTAGGTCTGAAGTGGGTCTCTTCTAGACAGCATATATATGGGTCTTGTTTTTGTATCCATTCAGCCAGCCTGTGTCTTTTGGTGGGAGCATTTAATCCATTTACATTCAAGGTAATTATCAATATGTATGTTCCTATTCCCATTTTCTTAAATGTTTTGGGTTTGTTATTGTAGGTGTTTTCCTTCTCTTGTGTTTCTTGCCTAGAGAAGTTCCTTTAGCATTTGTTGTAAAGCTGGTTCGGTGGTGCTGAACTCTCTCAGCTTTTGCTTGTCTGTAAAGGTTTTAATTTCTCCATCACATCTGAATGAGATCCTTGCTGGGTAGAGTAATCTTGGTTGTAGGTTCTTCTCCTTCATCAGTTTAAGTATATCCTGCCACTCCCTTCTGGCTTGCAGAGTTTCTGCTGAAAGATCAGATGTTAACCTTATGGGGATTCCCTTGTGTGTTATTTGTTGTTTTTCCCTTGCTGCCTTTAATATGTTTTCCTTTTATTTAATTTTTGACAGTTTGATTAATATGTGTCTTGGCGTGTTTCTCCTTGGGTTTATCCTGTTTGGGACTCTCTGTGCTTCCAGGACTTGATTAACTATTTCCTTTCCCATATTAGGGAAGTTTTCAACTATAATCTCTTCAAATATTTTCTCAGTCCCTTTCTTTTTCTCTTCTTCTTCTGGGACCCCTATAATTCGAATGTTGGTGCGTTTAATGTTGTCCCAGAGGTCTCTGAGACTGTCCTCAGTTCTTTTCATTCTTTTTTCTTTATCCTGCTCTGTAGTAGTTATTTCCACCATTTTATCTTCCAGGTCACTTATCCTTTCTTCTGCCTCAGTTATTCTGCTATTGATCCCATCTAGAGTATTTTTAATTTCATTTATTGTGTTTTTATCATTGCTTGGTTCCTCTTTAGTTCTTCTACGTCCTTGTAAATGTTTCTTGCATTTTGTCTATTCTATTTCCAAGATTTTGGATCATCCTTACTATCATTATTCTGAATTCTTTTTCAGGTAGACTACCTATTTCCTCTTCATTTGTTAAGTCTAGTGTGTTTTGACCCTGCTCCTTCATCTGCTGTGTGTTTTTCTGTCGTCTCATTTTGCTTATCTTACTGTGTTTGGGGTCTCCTTATCACAGGTTGCAGGTTTGTAGTTCCCGTTGTTTTTGGTATCTGTCCCCAGTGGGTAAGGTTGGTTCAGTGGGTTGTGTAGGCTTCCTGGTGGAGGGAACTAGTGCCTGAGCTCTGGGGGATGAGGCTGGATCTTGTCTTTCTGGTGGGCACGTCCACGTCTGGTGGTGTATTTTGGGGTGTCTGTGGCCTTATTATGATTTTAGGCAGCCTCTCTGCTAATGGATGGGGCTGTGTTCCTGTCTTGCTAGTTGTTTGGCATAGGGTGTTCAGCACTGTAGCTTGCTGGTCATTGACTGAGGCTGGGTCTTGATGTTGAGATGGAGATCTCTGAGAGATTTTTGCCGTTTGGTATTACGTGGAGCTGGGAGGTCTCTTGTGGACCAGTATCCTGAAGTTGGCTCTCCCACCTCCGAGGTACGGCCCTGATGCCTGGCTGAAGCACCAAGAGCCTTTCATCCACACGGCTCAGAGTAAAAGGGAGAAAAAATAGAAAGAAAGAAAGAAAGAAAGAAAGAAAGAGGCTATAATATAGTGAAGTAAAATAAAGCTATTATAAAGCAAACCTATACAGACAAAATCTCCCCCAGAAGCATATACATATACACTCACAAAAAAAAAGGAAAAGGGGAAAAATTAATATATCCTGCTCCCAAAGTCCACCTCCTGAATTTGGGATGATTCGTTGTCTATTCAGGTATTCAACAGATGCAGGCACATCAAGTTGTTTGTGGAGTTTTAATCTGCTGCTTTTGAGGTTGCTGGGACAGATTTCCCCTCCTCTTCTCTGTTCGCACAGCTCCTGGGGATCAGCTTTGGATTTGGACCCGCCTCTGCGTGTAGGTCGCCTGAGGGCGTCTGTTCCCCGCCCAGACAGGACGGGGTTAAAGGAGCAGCTGCTTCGGGGGCTCTGGCTCACCCAGGCCGCGGGGAGGGAGGGGTACAGAGGAGGCGGGGCGAGTCTGCGGCGTCAGAGGCCGGCGTGACGTTGCACCAGCCTGAGGTGCACAGTGCGTTCTCCCGGGGAAGTTGTCCCTGGATCACGGGACCCTGGCAGTGGCGGGCTGCACGGGCTCCCGGGAGGGGCGGTGTGGAGAGTGACCTGTGCTCGCACACAGGATTTTTGGAGGCGGCAGCAGCAGCCCCAGCATCTCACGCCCGTCTCTGGGGTCCGCGCTGATAGACGCGGCTCGCGCCAGTCTCTGGAATTCTTGTAGGCGGCGCTCTGAATCCCCTCTCCTCGCGCACCGCGAAACAAAGAGGCAAGAAAAAGTCTCTTGCCTCTTCGGCAGCTGCAGACTTTTTCCGGGACTCCCTCCCGGCTAGCTGTGGTGCACTAACCCCTTCAGGCTGTGTTCACGCCGCCAACCCCAGTCCTCTCCCTGCGATCCAACCGAAGCCCAAGCCTCAGCTCCCAGCCCCGCCCGCCCCGGCAGCTGAGCAGACAAGCCTCTCGGGCTGGTGAGTGCTGGTCAGCGCCGAGCCTCTGTGCGGGAGTCTCTCCGCTTTGCCCTCCGCACCCCTGTGGCTGCGCTCTCCTCCGTGGCTCCGAAGCTTCCCCCCACTGCCACCCGCAGTCTCTGCCCGCGAAGGGGCTTCCTAGTGCGTGGCAATCTTTCCTCCTTCACAGCTCCCTCCCACTGGTGCAGGTGCCGTCCCTATTCTTTTGTCTCTGTTATTTCTTTTTTCTTTTGCCCTACCCAAGTACGGGGGGAGTTTCTTGCCTTTTGGGAGGTCTGACGTTTTCTGCCAGCATTCAGTGGGTGTTCTGTAGGAGCAGTTCCACGTGTAGATGTATTTCTACTGTATCTGTGGGAAGGAAGGTGATCTCCGCGTCTTACTCTTCCGCCATCTTCTGTCCTCTCATGATTGAGGTTTGATCAATATGGTCTTTTAAAAACTATTCTCAAACTTTTAAAGAAGCAGCGCTACACAAAGAGAAAATGGAATCTATTGCCACTGGCATCTCCCACTCCCTCTCACAGACTTGCTTCTAATTACTCAGAGCAAGTTTTCTGCGCCTTGTTTGTTTTTTGTTTATTGAAGTATAGTTGATTTACAATGCTGCGTCAGTTTCAGGTGTGCAGCAAAGTGATTCAGTTATATATATATATATAAAACATATATATGTATTCTTTTTCAGAATCTTTTCCCTTATCGGTTATCCCAAAATATTAAGTAGAGCTCCCTGTGCTATACAGGAGGTCCTTGTTGGTTGCCTACATTATATATAATAGTGTGAATATGTTAATCTCAAACTCCTAATTTATCCCTCCCCCTGCTTCTCCTTTTGTAACCATAAGTTTGTTTTCTATGTCTGTGGGTCTGTTTCATAAATAAGCTCATTTGTATCATGCACACCAATGTTCACAGCAGCACTATTTACAATAGCCAAGACATTGAAGCAACCTAACTGTCCACTGACAGAATAATGGATAAAAAACATGTGGTACATATATACAATGGGATATTACTCAGCCATAAAGAAGAATGAAATAATGCCATTTGAGGCAACATGGAGGGACCTAGAGATGATCATACTAAGTGAAGTAAACCAGACAAAGAAAGACAAATATCATATGATTTGTTTGGTTTTGACTGATGACCATATGCCCATGTACATCTTCTGTTTAAGCCCTGCCCAGGCTCTAGCAAGCATCTCTCCAAAGATGCCATATGCCCTGCCCTCGGTCGGATGGACTTTCTGACACACTCTCCCTTTCTGTTTTTCATGCCAGACTCTCTCTCAGGTGGGGTTTTTGAATCCTTTAGCATGGACTAGTATTTATAATAAATTGTTTAGGGCAATATTCTCAAACTTTGCAAAATGTTGGCTGAAAGGGCCCCATTTGTTGACAGGTGCGGAAGTCACATTGGATTGGCTGGTGGGCTTGCTTACGTTTTCCCAAACACAAGATATGATTTTACATCTACTGATCTTTCTCAAACTGTGATGGAGTTATTTCCTGATAAACCCATCATAAGTTGAAAATATCTTAAGTCAAAAATGCATTTAATCCATCTAACCTACTGAATATCACAGCTTAGCCTAGCCTACCTTAAAAATGTTCAGAACACTTGCATTAGCCTACAGTTGGGCAATATCATATAACATGAAGTCTATTATATAATTGTGTTGAATATCTCATGTAATTTATTGACTACTGAAAGTGAAAATCAGAATGGTTGTTTGGGTACAGAGTGGCTGTAAGTGTATTGATTATTTACCCCTGTGATCAAGTGGCTGACTGGTACCTACAGCTCACAGCCACTGCCCAGCATCACTAGAGGGTATCACACTGCATATCTAGCTTGGGAAAAAATCAAAATTCAAAATCAAAATTCAAAGTACGGTTTCTACTGAATGAATATGATTTTTACAACATTGCAAAGTTGAAAAATCATAAGTTGAACCACTGTAAGTCAGAGACTGTCTGTACTCTCCTTTTTGCTGGGACTCTTTCCTGCTTCCTTTCTATGTCTCAGTTAATAATAAATTTTACTGGTGTGCTAAGATTTAGGTGAGATATAACTTCATTTAGGGAGCTTCCCTTAATGTCTACCTCCCTGAGCTGTTTCCTGTCTCCTGCTACTGACTGAATCCCATGCTTTCTGTCATCAGACTCTCATGGAAGCATGATGATCTATCGATGTGTTTGACAGAGTTGCAGGCATGAAGTTTTTATCATTTTAATAAGGGATACATTTAATCTCTAAACACCAGGACCAAATTGTGCAGTACACTTGGATGAATGACAAAAGAATAAAGGAAGAAATAATGTTGAAATGATGGAACGAAGAAATGAGAATAATTTTTGCCTGTTCTCTTCTGCTTGTTCTGTTAAACCAGGGACTTAACAAGATCAGTCTGAGAGAGTTTTTCCATTTTGAAGTGTAGCTGATAGTAATTATAGAGAAAAGGCTTTTGTAGGAGGAAAAAATATATATTAAAAAAAAAAAAAACAATGCATTACATTTGTGATCCACATTAAAAATAGATTAAACATTTACCTAAAACGCTATCCTGAAATGCTCAGACATCATCTTTACTCTATGTATGAAAGTGATTTATTAAGAGCTTACTGCCTTCCAGAAACTAATATATTCTTCCTCATACTAGAAATACTCCACCAGCAAACAGCTTCCAGGGACAACAGAAAGAGTACCTGATGCTTATGCAAAAACTCTTATCTTACTACTCATCCTATACTAAAATGATTGGTAATGGTTTCTTATTTATGTTTTTCCATTAATGGTTTTACAATTTGAGTAATGCTAGATCAGTATGATCCTAGACATCAGATATTTGAAACACATGAATATCAGTCTAAATGTATAAATTTTCATCATAAAATGAGGTAGCATACAACCAAAACACAGCTCCTTGAAGTTGGTGTGTGAATTTTTTGATTACTCCCCTTTGAGTCTACGGTACCAAAGTTTTACTCTGAACCTCCAAAAGACATTAGTATTAGCATTATTCATTCAACTATTATATGCTAAAAAGCTATTTTCAAAATGCTGTTGGGAATGGAAAATAATACTCGTATATATTTTTATCATTAAGCATTTATTTATTATGTACAGTGAGCTTTAGAAATTATTGCTGACAATGCAAAAAGTCCTAGGAGCAGTAACAACAAAACATGTAAGTTAGTGTTTTCTTGCCATCTGGGGGGATTTTCTCCTAAGTATAGATTCACTTTATTTAACTCTTGAAGCAACAGGGTTTAATGGAAATACATCCTTGCTGCATGCTAAGAGTCCTTGTTATTCTATGTCCTCGGTGATCTTAAGCAAGGCATTTATTCAATCTATGTCTTACTTTCTTAGCAGTCAAATGAGGACTGATAGATTTCTAAGGTGAATTATAGATTGTGGCCAAGGTTTTCTACAGCATTAGTACTGAATACATATATTTTATCGTGACAGACATTTTTGCTGGCTACTCAGTCGTTACACACACACACACACACACACACACATACTCACACAGACTTCTTCTTGGCTCCTTACAGAGTTCACTTTCTACTAAATGAGTTGAAAATATCAGACATTTATCAAAGCTACCTCCTCTCCATCTAGAAAATATTTGGGCTGGCCAAAAATTTCGTTCGGGATTTTCCCCCGCAAAAACCCAAACAAACTTTTTGGGCAACCCAATAGTTATGGGTTCTAGTTTTGGTCAGTGGGATCTAAAAAGTCTGCAGCTAGAAGTCTGAAAAGGCTTTCCCTTGCTAATAAAATGGAAGGCACGGAAAGAATGTCTCTCATCTTTGCTAGATCTGTTGTTCCTCTATGTGTCACTTGCAGATTCTGCTGCCACGCTGGTACCCTGAGGGAGAAACAACCACCCATCCAAAAATGGCAAACTAAAAAACAAAAATTCCTTCAGTTCATGATGGTATTCCTGGTTAGATAAGCCAAATATTGAACCACTCTAGATTATGTGTTTGAGACAAAATAGCTTAACTTTACGAGGGGCTTTTAGGTGGATGTCTTCCTATAGCCAAAAACACCATAAATGGCATAGATATACCCCTTAATTAAGCAGATAGTCTTCTCTGTATTTGAAGGCATGACTTTGAATCTGTTCACCCCAGATCTTTTTATGGCCTGAAACTTCACACCAATGAGGTCTCCATTCAAATGTATACTTTCTTAAACAGATGTTTACTATCTTACCTAAAATACTATTCTCCCATCACTCACTCTTCCCTTATCCCACTCTATTTTTCTTCTAAGCACTTATTAATTTCTGCAGTTACTTATTCCTTTAATTTTTGATTACTTATTTATTGTCTTTCTCCTTCTAAAATGTAACTTTATGAGGGCAGGGTCGTCCTTTCCCATGACTGTTCTGTTTGTATGGCTTCTACAACAGGGTCTGACACAAAGTTGATATTTGCTAATTATTTATTGTATGAACCAACGGTAGTCTTAAATTAAAGAGGACCAATAAAATGAACTTGGGAACTAAAGGTTCTTATGATTTTTAATTAAAACTTTGACAAACCATAAACACATAAGAAAGCAAGGCAAACATGACCTACCTTTTATAAAAAAACAAACAAGAAAAAAACAAAAAAAACACATAATTTGTAAAAGAGGAGTTATTTGGATATATACTATATGTCTACATTTGATATAGTTGTTTTCATGGAATGATCTTAAAACTTAATAAGGTAAGAAAGAAATAATGTCGCTCTGAAAGTCAGGTTCCATTGGAGAAATGAGCATTTAAGCAAAGGAGTGTGAAACATGCTTTGGGGCTAAGACAGAAATCTGTACTAGCTACCGAGTTGCTGCACACACAAAATGCCTGCTTGAAGTTGGAGGAGGAGAGTGTTCAAACCCACTCTTAACTCCACACCTATTCTTCACTCTGCATCAATCTTCCTCCACCCTCTTCCTCCTACCCCACGGAGGAAAGGACAGCAATTCATTCACGGAACACTGGGGCATCCTCACTAACAGCTGGGGTGCCATGCACCTCTGCCCAGGCTCTCCTTCTACACTTGTATCTGGGTGGCTACTTTCTTTCATCCAGGGCCTGCCTGCATAAATGCTCATCTACCAACCATTCTCATCTCAACTTCCTACCCAAATCTTGACAGGCCAGAGGAGGGCAAACCTCAAAATTTAAATTAAATAAGAAGAGATTAGAGGAGAGGATGATGACACATTGAAGCAAAGAACTTAAATTTTAATCCCCAACCCAACTTTTAGCAAAATTTTGCGCTAAGGATTATTGAGAAACGTGACAACTTTTAATAATATGATTCTGTAATTTATATAGCTATTATTCATTCAGTCAAATACCCTCAAGAAGATAGAGTTAGAGGATGAAGATGACAGGCAAGGTACAATTAGGAATTTGCAGATCTAGGATCATAATAAGCAAACTGTCAAATAAACCCCTAAGCAAGAACTGTTAAACTCCATGAGGATTCTGAATGCACAAATCTATTTGGGGTGAGTGGACGCAACAAAAGTTTCCCAGAGAAGCAAAGGAAGGCAAATTCTGAAAATTCACTTTATGGTTTCTCAAGAGATGGGGGAGTACATTATTTAGACAGATGAATACACTTCTATCAATTAAACACCAGACACCTCAACATGCTAAGCACGCAAGGAAAAAATGATTAAATAAAATAAGTAGAAACTGAAAAATCATGACTAGAGAACAATGGATAGGTAACACAAAATTTCACCAATCATCTTTCTGAGAAAGTCTGCTTAAAGAAAAAATGTCTAAATTCTGCATAATTATTTTTTCCAACATTATACCAACTGTTATGTAACACAAGTCCAATTAGATACCTCCAAATTCAGGTTTAAATATAAAATCTTTATGCCTATTATAAGATCAACAGATTGATTTATCTTTAGATTTATTTTGTAGGTTTAATATTTATCAATTTACACAAATGTTGTGAGGTTACATAAACTAACGTGTGTAACATATAGGGAACAGTGTAAGCAAATAGTATGCAGTATTATGTTATTATTATTTATTACAATAATATCTATTAATGTTATCATTCCAAACGTGGCTAATCTACTATTCAGTAAAAATTATTCTTTGATTCATTTGTCGTTAAAGAAATGCATTTTGACATGAATTAGGGGGAAATCACACTGTAAACAAGAACACATTAGGAATTCAAAGATAATGAAAATAAAATATGTCAAACTGTGGGATGAAACTAAAACTATTATTAAAGAAAATTTTATAACCCAAATAAATATATTATAAACAAAGTTTTAACGAGATATCTAAATACCTCTTCAAAGAAGTTAAAAAACTAAGAGCAAACTAAACTAAACAAAAGCAGAAGGAAGGAAATAATACAGATAAAAGCAGAAACTAATTAAATAAAGATAAATATAGAATAAAATGATCAACAATATCAAAAATTGATTTGAAAAGCTTTATAAAATTGATAAATTATCAGGAGGTTTGTTGAGAAACAGAGAGAAAGGGAGGGAGGAAGGGAGAGAGAGAGAGGAAGACAGAGAGAGGAAGACAGAGAGAGAGAGTGAGAAAGAAAACAAATTGCTGACATTAAGAATAAAAAAAAATATAGATTTTACTCAAAATCCTGTAAGTATGTATAAATGGATGATAAATGGTCTTTGTGAATAATTCTGTCAGTAAATTGGGCAATGTAGATAAAATAGATAAATTCTTAGAAAAGTAAAGCATATTAAAACTGACTCCAGAAGAAACAGAAAATTTGAATAGTTCCAAATCTCTTAAAGATATTGAATTTGTAATTAAAGTCTATAGTTAAAAAATAAATAAATACAGATGTTTTCATTGGTAAAATTTTCAAGCATTTAGAATCAAATTAACACCTATAATACATTTTTTTCCAGAGAATGGAAAAAAGGAGAATAATTATTATTATTATCTTATTTTATAAAGTTACCTTGGCACAGATACCAAAATCTAATTGAAAAGTATAAAAAAGGAAAATAATGTGTTAATTAATTTTCTATATAGAGATGCAAAACTTTAAAATCTTTTCAAACCAAATACAGCAATACATAAAAAGGATAATCTATCACGACAAGTGAGGTTTATTCCAATGATACAGGAAAGGTTTAACTTTCTAAAGTCAATCAGTATAGTTAATTACATTAAGAGAATAAAGAAAAAAGCATACAATTAACTTATTAGATACAGGAAAATAATTTGAAAATTTTCTCACAAATTAATGATAACCATTTTAATAACCAAGAATATTCTTGAAACCAGTGAATTCTCTTAATCTGAAAAGGGGTATTTTACCTGTCTAGGTTAGATTAGAGCCACTACGAATAATATGGCTATCAGTGAGGTAATATAGCAATTTATGGATAAATAAATAAGGAAGAAGCTGGGGGAATTAGAATCTGAAGTTTTGTTGTCAACGATCAGAGTTGGTACCAATTACAACCTGAAGCAAAGGAGCAAGGGAAGAACTTGCTCGGTACAGCCTCAACTGGGGTGGGAAGACTTACGGACTAGGATTTCCAAATGGAGCTGCTTCAGGTGGTGTCTTCCCTTTGGCTAGACGTCCTCACAGTGTTTCAGCTTCAGAATAGTCATATATCTTGTTTCTTACACTGGAACTCAGGGGTCCAGGACTGAATGTTTTTCAGTGACCAGAAGAGGCTGCACTGCTTCTTCTGACCTAATCTGAGAAATCACATGTTGTCACTTCCGCCACATGCTATTAGTTATAAGGAAATGACAATCCTTATGATATGGAAAGATACGGATCTCACGTCTGGGTGGGAGCAGTGTCAAGGTTATACTGTGGGAAGGGAGATATTGTGATCACCTTTGAAAAATACAGTCTGTTAACAATTATCTATTTTCTCCAATACCTCATTCTGGAAGATTTTTTTTAGTTGAATAATATAACTTTTGGATTAATTCTTGAAGATTTTTATTTACTTTCTTCATATTTTCCCTTTTATAGTCATTTTTATTATACTTCCTTAGATATTTTGTTCACCCTATAGTCCATTTCTGTATTTAAATATGTACTTGGATTTTTTTCTTTTTCTTAAGATCCTTTAATTTTTTGTGAGTGTTATATATTTTCTTGTTTTATGGATGCAATATCATAACATCTGTGAGCTTGATACATTTATTTTTCAAAAATCATCTCAATTACATCACTTTCCATTTTCGTTTATCTTTGTTTCTCTTTACCTCTCACCGATGCCTGTTGATATTTTATTGGCTGTTGACATTAAAAACTGATACTAGTTGCAAACGTAGTGTTCTTGAATTAGGATTTATTGACAAGCAGGTCTCAGTTTTGTGCACTTGGTCTGGTTGCTGCCCTTTTATCTAGAAGGACTGTCAACATAGGAGGTCTTTTCTCCTGAATGTTAGTTTTTCCAGGGAAGAGCTGCCTGAAACTCTTATCCAAGGAGGATGAAGGGAGAAGACACCAGGCAGAGACAATCTGGAAGCCAGACCGTGACCACTGTGTTCATACTAATCTATACGCAAACTCCAATTAATTCTCCTGGTTTATTTCACATCCCAATTCTGTTGTTTGCTGTAACTGGTGTCCTTGAAGCCACAGCACATCCAGGTCACTATTTCTAGAAAATATCTATTTGATGTTCTGCCTTGGACTTAGGTGCTTGTCTTTGGGGGTTCTTTCAACGGGACCGTAAAAGAGGATGAAAAGTTCTTATAGATAAACTTCCAAACTACTTTCACCCAAGAATGTATTGTGAATTGTGCTTCAATTTTAACCTCTACCTTATTGATGCCAATATATTTTTGAATCCTTGGGGTTTTACCAGGCATATCAGTTTACTTCTCATCACTTCTCATCATTACCAATTACTTGGAATCCCTTTAAATCCTGCCCTCAAATGCATTCATCTCATCTTAGAAACCTGAATGTTATGTCTGCTTGCCTTCACATTTTTATCATATATGTATGGATCCTGCATTTAAACTTATGTGAATGCATTTATGTAGATGAAAATGACTGTAGTTATTCATCTATATCTTATATAGTTTCTGTTCAAAGATGTTTGCAAGCCTGATAATTATTGATTTATTTCCTCTCAGTTCCAAAATTACCCCTTTTGCCCTGCTCTGTACAAATGAATCTGGACCCTTTCCTCTATTTGTTCTTAGTCAGCTGGCACAGTGTTAAGCTTTGTCAGCATACATTCCTAGAAAGACACTGTGGGAAGAAAGGATCTTGCTTCCCGGTTCCAGTGTACCTCTGTGGACAGGACCCAGCAGCACATGCAGATTCCCCAGAGCCTGGTTCTGCAGCAGCCATGGCTTCTCCAGGTCCCACCTCCTGCAGTTCCTGGAGGTCAACAGCAACAAGCCAACGGCTTTCCCTGGCACCTCTCCTGCAGGTGGTTTCCTAGTAGATTACCTCTGGTGAGTAACTTCCTTCAAGTCCCAAAAGGCAGATTTCTGGGAAGTTCTGCAACATGGGAGCACAGTGACTTTTCTGCCATTCAAGGGCCATGGCTATACTCTCCCCAACAAGGGCTGGATCTCAGACCTGACAGGTGTTTCCAACCTGGCTGTTCTACTCAGCCCAAGGGGTCATGGTTGTTCTTCATTAGAGTTCTTTCTACTTCCAATTAGACGATGCCTTATTACTCCGATGTCTTGTTACAATTAATTATTTATATCAAATTTTCTCTGTTCAAATTACTTTCTGATTCTCTCTCCTTATTTGACCCAGACTGATATTCTTGCTGTATGTATATAGCTATAGGGCATTCTTTTTTTTTTTTTACTACCTCTGGTATTCTTTTAAAAATTTGCATTTAATTTGTGTTTCCCTGATCACTAATAAATTTGCACAACTGTTGATATGTTTGTTGGCAATTCACATTTCCATCTATAAAATCACTCACATGAAAAATTATTTAATCCTCACGGTAACCTTGAAAGGTAGATATAATAGTCCCCATTTATATATGAGAAAACTAAAACTCTGCTGAATGTAGTGGTTCCTCGAATTAACTAAGTTGCCTGAGGACACAAATGTGGTAGATCTAGAATTTAAACTGTTGTTTTCAATTCCAAAATCACTGTATTTCTACTACTATATGTTAAGTAATCATGGACACTGTGTAGAAAGTGAAAGTTTAGTACTATAATTTGAAGAGGCAGTGCTTCACCTATTTATAAACTATGGTTTATTAACAATATAGTAATATTTTCTTCTGGCCAGTGGGAGCAAGGACAAAAAGAAAATAATTTTTTAAATTGTAAATAGCCTAGGAAGGACAAAAGGAAAATATTAATCATTTAAAAACTAGCTTTCCTTTGAGTTTTTGAATTAAACTCATTCTGAAAGTCATCACTAACCAACGCCTAAATATAGTTTCCTATAATATTAGGTCATTACAGTTTTAGTCATCTTCAAAGGTAATGAAGAAAAATATATTTGAAAATCAGTCTGATGAAGAAAGAAAATATTTTAAATTCAAATTCAGATAAGACTTCATTAAATAGGCAAAGTAGAAGTACCAAAGTTGGACTTGTTCATTTCTTACTTTGCAAATGAAGTTTTGTTTTTGTTTTGTTCTTTTTAATTAAATGACAGAGAGATCGATGTAAGGAGGAAATTCAAAAACCAGCACCTCGGAAGAGTTAAATACAATATACCTACACGTCAAATCCATGAGCTAGACTCTCAGGGCTGCCAGTTTGAAATCTGCCAAGGTTATTCAAAGGGGTAAGAGGAATATACTCCCCTGCTTCATATTCTGCCACTCTGTCTTATACCTAAAGAGAATGCACAAGGGCAGCCCCAAGACCAATTTACACCTTTGTGAAGATTTCCTTTGCCGTCCACTCTTTCATCTAGTCTATTTTCTCTCCTTTGTATTCTCTGCTCTTGAGTTTCTGTTGTGTTCAATATTAACCTTTCAAACCTGGTGATGGGTAATAGCTGGTGTGGTTAATTCTCAGAAATTGAAAAATCATTAGAGGCACAGGGGAATACAATTAAAAATAAAAAAGTGCAGACACTAGAAAAAAAGAACTATTTAAACAGGTTTGCTTCTTGGTAGCTTTCAAACTACCCAACATAGGTTGCTGCTTATTTACATTTTACAGAATTTATAAAACTAAAGATGATTCATTAGTAGATCTCAATACATTATGAGATGCGGCTCTCTAAAACTGCTTCTGATAAGGTTTAAAACACAACACGAAGAAACTTAATTAGGGTGAGATGACCAATGCTTTGTTTTACAGAGTACATCTTACATTTATCAACACTCATACCACCCCACACATAAAGCTCAGTCTTTTATTTTCCAGATAGTTGAGTTTTATATCCAGTACCCACTGTCCAGGTTTCTGAACAAATTTCTTGACTGTTACTTTGAAATATTTTTATTTACAAAAATAGAATCATAAGTAAATCTTGCTACTCCATATAAGTACAGGTCTGTAATATACAATCTTGTTTACCTAAGCCTCATTTGACTTGTTGATTTTAGAACATATGTTTCTCAAATAATCTTTCTATATGAGATTACAATTTCTTTTTTTTTTTCCTTATCTGTGGGATTTATGGAATCCCTGTGATTTGTGATTCCCTGCCTAGAATTTTTAAGACTCTCCTACATTTTTAGATAAGTGGGTGCTACTGCATGCAAAGATAAGAAAAGATAGTTGGAACACCCCCAAATAAATTGGAAAGTGTTCATTAGAGCCACATGAAAGTATACCTTTGCTGCTGTTTGGAAATAGCTGATGTCTCTAGTTTACTGACTGTGCCATTACATTTGCTATTCCTTACCTCACGGTCAGACTGCCATACTGTTTTACTGCCAGCATTGGGGCTTATCTTTATGTTACTTATCATTAGTTGCCCAGCTAATTTTCCAGATTCCAGCACTGCCAAATCCCCACCCTGTGGACTTGAGTGACAGATGACCAGCAACAGAAACGTAGACTCCTCCACTTAGATATTATTGACTCAGAAAGATGTTTCTGCCCCCATCTAAACTCTGAATTTACTATCCACAATTTCACCCTCACACTGCCAGCACTATCAAGGCTACAAGTCATCCTTCCTCACCAGGGTTTTGGGACCCTTGGCCCCCCCATTGCTGAGAGAGTAGGAGTATCTGGCACTGCACATATACACTCACGTATATTAACATTTCTTTCCTTAGATAGGACTTAGGTTAGCAGTATGTGACAAGCTGTCACTTTGGATCTAATGAGGTGAGAACCTACTTTGAGGAAAAGCTTCTAATAGGAAAAGTGATTTAGTTTTTTCCCATGGGGGTATTTTTTTTTCCCCTAAGGAACATACACAAATGTTTAGTTTTAATAGTGTAAAGGTTTTGCAACAACTAAGAATCTCAATTTACCATTATCTACAAATTACTTGAGAAATTATAGTGTGCTAGACTGTAAGCTAATGATTTCAGTGTTAGAATCCCATTTTCACCACAGTATCTGTGGAGTCTAGGT
This sequence comes from Balaenoptera ricei, assembly GCF_028023285.1. Lineage (NCBI taxonomy): Eukaryota > Metazoa > Chordata > Mammalia > Artiodactyla > Balaenopteridae > Balaenoptera > Balaenoptera ricei. The sequence continues at coordinate 10,933,475 of NC_082645.1, read as the reverse complement.
GAGAGCTTGGTGCCTTGTAAGTGTTATTAGATAATATAATTAATGTTATATAAACCATTCCTTGCCAAATGCATGTAAATGTAAATAGGATTTATAAAAGATGGCTTTATTCCTTAACAAGATGAAAACAGAAAATTAATATAATTAGCAACAAAAATATGAACTATGAAATTAGTGACACAGATATTTTAAAAGAAACAAACTTTCAGGGAGATCAAAGATTGATACGAATCAGACATCTAGGAAAGTCTTCACGGATCTTTGAGGAGAAAATGGATCAGTGACTAATTTTTGGAAATTGCCTTGAATATTATATCGTGTCAAACATTCCTTTTGCCTGTCAGATGACTCATTACCATCATATCAAACCAAGACTCAAAAGAAGGAAACTAAAAATAACCCTTATTTCTTTAAATAAGGCTACCTGTGAATATTATTCATAATTTTAATACGAATAATAACTAACATTGCAACTTGAACTCTGCATCAGCTCATGAATAATTTATTTGCACTAATTTGACCCTAATGAATTCCTTGACATGAAAATTAGTAATATGGCATCAAGTACAAGTATATATTTAATCTCATTGAATTTACCATCAAAATATTTAGAAAAAGTAAATATTCATCATCCCATAGGGTAAATTAAGCCATTGGGTCCAATCTATAATCTCAACACAAAACACAGGAAGTTAGAATACTCTTATGAAGAAAGAAAAAAATGTGTGACCAATGGTCATGACTTCTATTTCATCCATTCACTCATTTAATTTTACAAATCATTTTTTCATTCTCTTAACAGTATTTATTTTATAGGCATATGCTAAGAAAGCCCTGTATGTGAGCTCTGTTCTAAGAGGCAGGTATTTGATGTGGAGGAAGGTGCAATCCCTGCCTTTCCTCTACCCATGGTTGTAGTCACCATTTCCATATCCCTGGGATCAGAGAATGACACTAGTGGCATTTTCCAAAGATGTTGTTTACCTAGTATCCCCCACTCTGGCCAACAGAACTCTGCCTTCCCTAGTCAGGAGACGTGAACCCAGTTATCTGGTTATAACAAAACTTGGAGAAGTTATCTTACTCTACTTTAAAAGGTGATGTGATGTGCAAAGCTCCCCAGCAGGAGACACCTGTGCTGTAGAGTGAAGCAGAGAGAGAGCGTGAAGATGATGCACACCCTTCGAAATCTCTGGAAAGGATTGCAGTCTCAAAGAGATGTTTAACTAACTGGATGGCTGCCGGTCAGGCCACAGCCCTGAGGATTAGCTAATAGGTCTCCTTCACCAGAAGACTGAGCTCCTGGGGCTGTGCTTCCTGCTATGCCCTGGGGGTAGCAGCTGTTTAAGAACCCTCTGTCCATTTGTTACAGCTCTGTGGGACCCACTGGCTGACGGAGCTAGCGGATAGAGGTGTCCCCTGGCAGCAGTCACAAAACTTGGGGTGCCAGATGGGGGTAGTGATGGGGAATTTTATGTGTCAACTTGACTGGGCCACAGGGTGCCCAGACCTTTGGTCAAACGTTATTCTGGGTGTGTCTGTGAGGGAGTGTACGAATGCAATTAACATTTAAATCAGTACAATTATAAAGCAGATGGCCCTCCCTGATGTACGTGGGCCTCATCCAACCAACTGAAGATCTGAACAGAACAAAAAGGCTGAGGAAGAGGGAATACCTTCTGCCTGAGGGGTTGAGCAGGACCTTGGTCTTTTCTGGCTTTTGGACTCAGTCTGAAGCATTGACACTTCTTGGGTCTCAAATCTGCTGGTTTTCCGACTGGAACTTACACCATGGGTTCACCGAGTTCTCAGGCCTTGGACTCAGACTGGAACTACACCAATAGCTTTCCCTGGTCTCTAGTCTACCAGGTGAAGATCTTGGGGCTTCTCAGCCTACACACACACATACACACACACGTGAGCGCACACACATTATCTTATTGGTTCTATTTCTCTGAAGAACCCTAATACAGATGATAAAACTGTATATTAAGAATGACCGAATCTGGGACTTCCCTGGTGGCACAGTGGTTAAGAATCCACCTGCCAATGCAGGGGACACGGGTTTGAGCCCTGGTCCAGGAAGATCCCACATGCCACGGAGAAACTAAGCCCATGCGCCACAACTACTGAGCCTGCGCTCTAGAGCCCATGAGACACAATTACTGAGCCCGTGTGCCACAACTACTGAAGCCCGCATGCCTAGAGCCCGTGCCCCACAACAAGAGAAGCCACTGCAATAAGAAGCCCACGCACCACCAGGAAGAGTAGCCCCTGCTCGCCGCAGCTAGAGAAAGCCTGCGCGCAGCAACGAAGACTCAGCACAGCCAAAAATAAATAAATTTTAAAAAAAGAAGAATGACTGAACCACACTGTAAATATAATTATATACATTTTAGATACTAGATAATATTAGCATATACTGAATTTAAACTTACCTTGGATTAATGAAGTAGTAAAAACCCTTAACCAGGGAAAATTGCTAATGTTATTCCATAAAGATTTATGTTCTAGTTTCTATTGTTCCTCTTTTGTTTGTCCAATAATATGCCTTTTATTAAAGAAGACAAAAGGTGGACTCTTTAATCCCAGAGTCTACATATAGTCAACCATGCTAGAGAGAGTTGGTCCAAAGAATTATTGGGTTGGGAGGAGAAACATGTATCCTTTGTATGTGAACTTAAGATTATTCTCTTCTTCTGCTTTCGTGTAGCATACCTCTCCCTGTTCCATCCTAAGTTCTATATTCTCCGCACATCTGGATGTAGAGAGAATACTGTATAACTCTTAGCGAGTTGTGTTACTTTATAAATTGAACCTAAGATGGAGCTATATCTTTATTGAGTAGAAACACGGATGCCTTGAATCTTCCTTTGTAAGACTACTATATTTTTATTCTAGAAATAGTTCTTTGGTGGTGCTATTTAATTACTTCACACCAATATAATCTGGAATAAATTTATTGGAGACAAATGGAAAATAGGATTACGTAGCTAAAATAGGGTAAGTTGATGAAGGCTTTCAAGTTACAGTAGCTGCAGACACACAACGAACAGCACTGAATGACATTTCATGCTTTTAATTGGAACAGTGGCATTGTACAGGAAAAAAGTCTGATTGATAGAAATAAGCAGTAAAACACCAAGATTCCTGTGATGCTAGGATGAAAATTCAGCCAGAGATATTGCAGCTAAAATACAACTGATAAAGATCCAAGGAGATTATAATGAAAATACATCTGAAAAATAGGGAACAGCTTTCAAGATAAAGTAAATTCTTTTTTATTTTGAGATAACTAAATACATTCTGTTCTACTGTTTCAATATTCACAGACGGCACACATTTGGAGAAGGCATTCATGTGTAAAGAAATGCAGAGAACAACACTTCCTAAAATATGTATTATGGGACGTTAAAGGCATATGAAAATAAAATGAAATAATATCCACAGAAACTACAAAATATTCTGTGGTCAAATATATTTTAGAAACTATGGTTAAAAATAAAAACAATTTCCTTAGTTAGATTTCTCAGGGCTCATAGTATATTAAAGCTCATTGTGTATCTCCAAGATAGGAATATTTTATACAGGATTCCTAAAACTTCTTTGAACATAAACTTCTTTCTTCATGGGACATCTTCTCCTGCTTGTGTTCTAAATAAATTCAGTTTGGAAAATAATAGCTGAGAACCTCACCATTCCAACATACACTGCTTTTCTTACGTTTCTGTATTTGCAGTTTGGAACTGAACCAGCAACAGAAGATTTTCTGAATTGTGCACAAAACAAAACTTAACAACTTCACACCAATTATGCAGAATTCTCAGCAATTTTATGTTATCAAGTGATCATATATTTATATTGATCAATGTGGAAGGTAAAAGGGAGCACCAGAGTGTAATTGCAAACTATAAATCATAATAAAATAGCTTGCATAATCCTGGTTAAGAAATTTACCAATAATCATTTTAATTAGCTCACATTTATTGTGCTCATACCATGTGCCAGATGGACTAACATAATGAAAGATCATACAGCAGATATACCAATGTATTCTTTGTATATAAGTTGACCAATTGACCAATTTAGAGCATCTCAATTTATGGCTTCTCAATTTATCTTTTGTGACTGATATAAACAAAAATTATCCCCCTATGGGAATTGTTAAGAAAAGACACCTGAGTCAGTTTTGAATGGTAAACAGATATAACAGTTATATTCAACCACGGCAGCATCTCTAAAAGACATATGTTCTTTTCAGTTTCAATGCACCATCCTCAAGGACATGGCTAAGAATAGAACTTTGGAATCACATTGATCTGGGTTTTAATTTTGGCTCTGCTATCCTTCAATTGTGTGATCTTGGGGAAGTTACTATCCTTCTCTGAGTCTTTATTTAACAATCTGGTAAATGGAGTAATAACGCCTGTCATTCATGGCTGGGGTAGCGAAACCTCAGAGGTGAAGCCCCTACATCACGATTAGCATAGAGTGGATGATCAATGTAAATGATGCTTATGTAGAAGATGATGATAAATGATTGAAGATTCATCTGCCCTTATGCAGAATAGATTAGGGAGAAGGGGTATTGGGTGTAGAGAGTATGTGAGGAGGTGGTATTTCACTGATAACGAGTAGAAGAAGATAGAACTCATTTGAGATATATCATGAAACAAATTATGAACTTCTTTTAGTGATAAAAATTGTATAGGCAAAGGAGTTATGCACTCATTTCACCCCAAGGTTTTCACGTGAGGACGTGTGTATTGTCAGTACCCTTGGCAGTAATGGGAAGCTAGGGAGAGTGGAGAGTCGGATCAGGTGGTGTTGAATGGGGTGAGAATTAACAGTGTCTGTGTGCATGCTAAGTAGACAGATGCTGAACTGCTGGCTTGTCATGGCAGTGTTCAGCCACACCCTAAGAGAGTGGTCAGCAGTACTTACTCACAACATGCAAAGATCTCATTACTTATAGCCAGCTTCTCTCTCTTCCTTTGCAATTTTCATATTATGACATAGCAGTACACAGAGCAATAGGCATATTATGTTTACACCCTAAAGCCATTTAGATAAGGTTGCATTAGAAAAGTAAAGTGTGTTCACTAATTCTGCGGGTAAATAGTCATTCAGTTTGAATAGAGTCTCGAAGCATTAGCCTTGCTCAACAAAGTGCACACATCTGTAATCCAAATGAACATAACTGAGAGAGAATTTTATGAGCTGTTAAATTCTACTCGTAAAAAAGAAAACCTTCACAATAACAGCAGCAGTGATTTGTCCAAAAAATTCAGGACTTAATATGCTCTGTGTAACCTCTTGAGTCCATAAAAAAAGTCATAAACATTGGCCTCTGATTCTGAAAATTTTTAGTTGGGGAAGCAGAATTGTGTTCAAAGGGAAATTCCAAGTGTAAAAGAAAGTCAAAAGAGGAGAAAACTAAGTTTATTTTATTTCAAGGTCTTGTTTGATTGCTTTAATTTTTTTTCTCTGTTCCTGGTTTTCTTTTTGTATGTTTGGGGGTATGGAGATTATATTAGGAAGAATCCAATTTTTTTTTTTTTCAGATGAATCCAGACACAAATTGAAGAAGAGCAGCAAAAATAAGCTATATGTCCATATATTCATTTTTATAGTTGGGTCTTTAAAATTGAACTGATTGTGACATTCAAAAATATTTAATATAATTAAAATAATAATACTATGTGAAAGTATAAATATTATTCATTTATGCTTTTTTATATTCAGTGCACATAGAAAGAACTTGATAGATGCTCAATGAATTCAAAATACTGGCTCATCTGACTATCATATAATCTTGTAAATGACTAGGACATTGAACAATTACTAGTTAGGCTCTCATTTTCAGACAAGGAAACTGAGGAATAGCTGACTAATTACCTCGCTCAAAGTAACAGATGATAAAATACAAACCAAATATATTTTTGTAAAAGAAAAACCTATAGTGATTTCTAACTTCCTTCCTAATTGATTGCTTAGGAAACCTACATCAATCAATTGATCTGAAGACAGCAATGCCTTTGCTCAGAGCATTTGTTATTATTGTTTTTGTTGTTTTGTCAACTGTAACTGTTGCTTTCAGGTTTTTGTCCTCTACTACTTCTTACATGTCACAGTGGTGATTCCAAGGACACAGATGATGTGCAGTCCCATGTGCCTGTGATGGTCATGGTGGTTTATTCCCCATATCATAGACTAACCTTGAATGGTTAATCTAACACAACCTGGGTAATCCCATTCCCCTTACTGGTGCTTGGTTTCAAATGGCCAAGTGGTTCAGGATGACATAAGAAGATGGGCCCTCTTTCCGCTTTGGACATTGCTGTGTCTGCATCTTACACCTAGAAATGTGAAAGGCATCTGTACAACCATGAGTAAGGCTAGCCTAAGGGTAATAAGCATCACAGTCAATCCTTCTTATGAACTTCTTATCATGTGATATTGCTTTTCTAGCATACTACCCAGTCTAAATACACTCTGTTCATAGATAGAGATGTTCAGTGATGCAGAGTGAGGCCCATTTAACCTTTGCTATCGTGCGATCTGTCTATATAATCACAAACGTTAAGGTAAAATGGGAAAACTCAGCAAATCATCTAGCGTTTAGACATGGGTGAGCCTCCTTTTTAATCTAGAAGTATAATACTGTCTAGATGCAGAATGCCTCTGATGCAGATGCGTTCCAGATACCTAGCAGGTAGGTTCCATTTCTTCTTGAATGACACTGCACACTCAACTGAATTAAATGGAATTGAATCCTACCCCACATTTTGATACCTCAACTTACTCCTTTCTTGCACATTTGGAAAACTATTCATAGACGAGAATGAAAAAGAGTAGAAAAAATATTATCCAATGGCACCAAAAGATCCATTGACAATTTTGTAAAACTTTATAGAAACTAGTTTTACTATTGTTCAGATGTTATACCATTAGAGGCATTCCTCCTTGTTTAGGAGTTTGACACAATTTCTGTTTTGGCAGATGTGTCATTTGGTTTTTGTTCCAATTATGTCAGAGCTTGATTTAACTAAAATCCGTTGCAATGTGTGACTGGCAGTCAAATAGCAATTCCCTAGCAATGGGGCTATATATCTGAGCTGTTACAATCATTCATTGCCATTGCTCTCTTAAAATCTGTTTTTGTGGTTGTTCCCATGAGCTCATGCTTCATGAGCTGAAACACAGGCAGCAAAAGCATAAGACAAGCCTAGAAAGGAATAATCTAGAAGTTTATTTAAGTGTGAAATATCTGGCAGATAGTAACAATATAGGCAGAAGGTTTTTTTAAACAAGAAAACACAAACAAGGGCCCTAAAACCAAGAGGAAAAGGTGAATCCAAGGAGGAGAACTTGAGTTTGATAGTGAGAAGGGTATGGGTTCTGGATCTAAATAGATTTGGATGGAAAGCCTACCTCTCTCATTTTCTAGCCCCTGAACTTTGCCAATTTTATTTCACTATTGGAGGTCTCAGTTCCCTCACCTTTAAACTTGAGAAAATAACATCTATTTCAAAGGAAAAATGTGATGAAAAGGAGATTTCCTGACCAGCCTATATTTTCTCTTAAACAGAAGTCATTACTATTGTTATTGTTATTTGGGCAGTCTACAAAAGTAAGAAAAAGGAAACTCTTACATCCAGAAATCTCAGAAAAGATAAACAATTGCCATCAAGTCAGGAGTGTTTTGACCTTTGAACCTAAGGAAATCATTTGCTCTGAGCTTATGAATGTCCCTTGTAATATATAGGTGTAGAAAGTAAATAGTAAGGTATACTACTAATTTTTATTCTCCCAAGTGAGAAAGGATATCCATAGCTTATTTCTTTTTTTTTTTTAATTAGTGATAGTGAACACAGTTATTAGGAATATAAATGAGGTCAAAATGAGTGTGCTTCCTGGTCTTGCTAATTCTCTTCATAATTCACACCCATCAAATGTGTCCCTTTCTAGTCCAAAGGTAGAGATATAAGGAGATATAAAACACAAAACCTGCTCAGAGTGTATATCAGAGGACACTAGAAACAGTAACTAGAATGTGTGTGTAATCCAGCGAGACAACATTAAACAAGGCAATGATCAAAGAGAAATATTAGCCAGGCATTACATCTGGAAATAGGTAAATCTGGAGTCAGATTTAGAGGTGGAGGGAAGGACAGGAGAAACTAACATTTCTTGAGGGACGGCTCTAAGCCAGGTACCATGCCAGGCACTTTATAGATGCCCCTCACTTAATCTATTTAATCTTTCAATAATCCTGGGAGGTGTAATTTTCATCTCCATTGTACATTGCTATAGATAGACAGAGGTTGGTAAGTGGCAGAGTTGGAGTTAGCACTCTGGTTGATCAAAATTCATGAGTTGTACCTTACCCACATAACTAGTAGTGCTCTCCATGGGGGGAACATTTGGGGGTTAGGTGGGGACAATTTCTGAAACAAAGGGTAAAATTAACATATTTTATGAGATGTTTAATTAATACACTGCCTAAGAGTTGATCTGAATTGACCTGGCTGGAACGATCCTCTGAGTTCAGTAGTGAGAAATGAGTTTGGAGTGGTGAAAAGATAATGTATAGAAAGCCACACTAAACAGAGAATTATCTGTCTAAAGAATATATCTGTGAGCATGTCTTTGTAATAACTGTTCCTAATTTTATCAGGAAAGTATCAAATTCAAAGGAAATCAAAGCACAAAATTTTGATAACTGTAACAAGACTCTATCTTTTTATTGAGCTTGTTCTAATAATCTCCAGAACAAGAGAAAATTCAATCTGATGCCATACCATTGTCTATCATTACCTGTGTGTTTCAGAAAAGATCATTGACTACTAGTTCAAGGTTTCTCATCCATTACTGTAACGTGTGGTTTCTATTCCCTTACTAGAATGGCAAGTTATTGGTATGTAAAAACATTTTTGTCAGTGAGTTAAAAGTTGCTTGCAATAGTTGCTATAATAGAATGTAATCATTTTCAGGTACTAGGAACTGAGGAAGAAAGAATGGAAGTTTAGTAATTTACATAACTCCTGCCTTTTATCACTTTATCTACTTTGAGATGCCCTGAGAAAAGACAGTATGGCTGGGAAATGGGAACTCTGTAAAAAGTACCTTAAAAAGACCTATTTTTTCCAGCTTCCTTAATTTGAAAATAAAATTGAAATTTTATAAAGTCATCAGGTAACAGCATGTATTTATTTTTCATCTCTATAGCTACTGGAATTTAAGAATAATAAAACATGAGAGTGAGACTCAACACATATCACAAAAATCATACCAGCTTACAAGAAAGTTGCCTCACTTGCGGTCCTCTCAAAAGTTTTAAAAACTTTTGAGTGTTTTCAAAGGTAGATGGAGCACGGTCTGCAGGCTAAATTCAACCAGCAAATGCACTTTGTTTGGTCTGCACCATTTAATTTTAATTGAATTTAATTTGTGTAAACTTAAGGTTTACATAAAACTCTGGATAGATGTCTACATCTCTTTTCTAAAGATGTTGGGAGAAAACAGTTCATCAAACTCCTTTTAATTTAAAGAGATTTTGTTTTTAAGTTGATTGCTTAAAATGAAACTAATCTAGCTGATGCTGACTTAGTGCCAAAGGAGAGAAACACAAGAAGCTAAAACCTTTGGAAGGGAAGTGTTCAGTTGTTGAGTGTGGTGTTAATATATGTTATTGATGTCTGTAGCCTAGTAAAACAACAGGCACATTTTTCAGACTGGTAAACTAGAGTCCCTGCCTAGCAGATGTGTATGGTCTTAGAGAGAGTGGTAGAGAAAACTGTTGTCAACTTCAATCTGTAGCTCCTAAGTCCACATGGCCTTAAACTTCCTAGAATCTGAGCACCTTCTGGGAAGCTGAGAACTATTTAGCAGCTTTGCATATATGATCATTTGTTTTTTTTTGTTTTCTTTTTCTTGGCCGTGCCATGTGGCATGTGGGATCTTAGTTCCCTGACCAGGGATTGAACCTGTGCCCCCTGCAGTGGAAGCTCAGAGTCCTAACCACTGGACAACGAGGGAAGTCCCAGATATATGATCATTTGGATCTTGAGTATTTGTGGTAAGCATATTAATGGCCCCAAAGAGGTCAACATCCTAATCCTGGAAATCTGTAAATATGTTAGTCTACATGGCAAAGAGTGCTCAAGGTTGAAGATAAAGGTGAGGTGCTAATCTTTACTTACTAAACTGATATTAAATTAGGGAGAGTATCCTGAATTATCCAGGTGGGTCCAATGAAATCACAATGGTCTTTAAAAACTGAAGTGGGAGGCAGAAGAGAGAGAATCAGACAGATGGCAGCATGAGGAAGTCTCAGCAGGAAGCTGCTAGTGAAGATGGAGAAGGGGCCAAAAGCCAAGGAATGTGGGTGGCCTCTAGAAACTGAAAAAGCAAACCAACCAAAAAAAGGAAACAGATTTCCCCCTAAAGCCTCTGAAGAGGAACATAGCCTTGAGCAACTTAATTTTAGCCTAGGGAGGCCAGTGTCAGACCTATGACTTAAAAAAAAGAAAAAAAAACCCCAAAACTGTAAGATAATAAACTTGTTCTAAGCCATGAAATTTGTGGTAATTTGCTACAGCATCAATAGAACTCTAATACAGCTTTTCTAACTGAAGTAGAGTGATGCTATAATAAATGCCAAAGATGTAGGAGTGGCTTTGGAATTTGGCACTGGGAAGAGGCTGGAAAAATTTTGAGGAACATGATAGAAAAAGCTTCAATTGACCTGAACAAATGTTTGTAAAAACATGAATGTTAAAGGCTCTGCTGATAAGGGCTCAAGAAAAAAAAAATTGAGAAGACTGGTAGATAAAGTATATATTGCCTTAGAGAATACCTAAATTGTGATGAATAGATTATTTGTACAAATATGTACCTTTAAGGCATTGCTCATGAGAGCTCAAAGGGAAATGAAGAACAATTTTGTTAGAAATTGGAGAAAAGCTGATTCCTGTTACACGGTAGGAGAAAGCTATACAGAATTGTAAAAGGTATAATTGCACATTCAGCTGAGATTTCCCAGTAAAATCTTGCTGCCTGGTTTCTTCTTGCTGCTTGTAGTAAAATGTGAGAGGAAAGAGATAGATACAGATAAGAACTGTTAAGCAAAATGAAATCAGAAACTGGTGATTTGGGATATTCTCAGTCTTGCAGATCACAAAAGACATTACATTAGGAGATTCATGGTTAGGAAATCTGCTCTAAAGAAAAAGCCAAAGATGTGGCTAGACAACCCTTTGCTGGTACCTCAAAAAGATCAAAAAGTCAGAGTATTTATTCGTGTGAAAGGCTCTTTGAGAAAATTAAGCATATGACTCATAGATCCTCTCAGCCATTTAAGCAGAAGCCAAAAATATCTAGATGAGATTAAGCAGAGGAACTTTTTGTCTAATGGAGTGAATCCAAGAGAAATACATAGAAGGCTCACATATTTTTGGAGAACTGTGTAATAGCCGAAAAAGTGCCAGCTTGGAGATTATCCTGCATTTTATAGGTAGGCTCAAAGTAATCAGGAGATTACTTAAAGTGGAAGAGGGAGGCAGAAGAGAAAGAACTGAGCTGGATAAATGGAAACATGAGAAAAAAAATGACCTTTAGTTGCTGGCTTTAATAAAAGATAGAGGAAGAAGAAATGAACCAAGGAATGTAGGTGGCCTCTAGAAACTGGAAAAGGCAAGGAAACTGATTCTCTCCCAGAACCTTCAGTAGGGAACACAAATTTGTTAACACTTTTATTTATTTATTTTTTTTTTTTTTAAATTTTTTTATTTTTTGGCTGTGTTGGGTCTTCGTTTCTGTGCGAGGGCTTCCTCTAGTTGTGGCAAGCGGGGGCCACTCTTCATCGCAGTGCGCGGGCTTCTCACTATCGTGGCCTCTCTTGTTGCAGAGCACAGGCTCCAGACGCGCAGGCTCAGTAGTTGTGGCTCACGGGCCTAGCTGCTCCGTGGCATGTGGGATCTTCCCAGACCAGGGCTCGAACCCGTGTCCCCTGCATTAGCAGGCAGATTCTCAACCACTGCGCCACCAGGGAAGCCCCTGTTAACACTTTTATATTAACCCAATGATACCCAAAAGACTCTAACCTCCAGGTACCATTTATATGATTATAGAAGATGAGGGAACATTTCCCAACTGACTGTAGTAACATTATTATTCTGATACATAAAGCAAAGACAGTATAAAAAAGAAAACTATAGACAAATCTATCTCATGAAGTTAGACAAAAAGTCATTAACAAAATATCAGAAAACCCAATCCAACTATGTATAAAAATAATTATACAACACAACCAAGGGAGATTTATTTCAAGCCTGCAAGACTGGTTCAATATTTTAAAAATCAATGCATGTAGTCCACCATATAAACAGGTGAAGAAGGAAATATCATATCATCATATCAATGAAGATGGAAGATCCATGTCAATTTTGTTAAAATCCAAACTCATTCCTGTTTAAAAACGAACAAGCAAACAAAAAAGCTCTCACCAATCTAGATATAGGAGGGAACTCCTTCAAATTAAGAACATATTCTCCCCAAAATAACAAAAACAAACAAACAAAACTCCACACTCAGCATCGTACTTAAGGGTGGAAAACTGAATTCTTTCTCTATAAGATTGGAGAAAAGAAGAGAATGTCCACCTTCACCGGTGTTACTGACCAAAGTACCAGAAGTTCTACTGAGTTCGACAAGGCAAGAAAAAGAAATAAAAAACATACAGCTTGGAAATGAAAGACTACAACTGACTATATACATAGAAAATTCCAGGTACTCTACATACACACACACACAACCTCATAAAACTGATAAAGTTCACTGGATACATGCACAACATGTAAGAATCAATCACATTTCTACATACTAACAATGAACATGTAGAAACTAAAATTAAAAACACAAAACCACTCACAGTGGAAATAAAAAGGAAATAACAAAAGGAAATAAAAAGTTAGATATATGCCTATATAAACATGTACAGAATCTGTGTTGAAAAATATAAATGTGGATAAAAGAAATCAATGAAAACACAGAGGCACATAACTTGTTAGTAGATTCAAAGACTCAGTACAGTAAAAGTGCCAATATTCCCCAAGTTGATCCATAGGATTAAGACAATTCTTATCAAAACTACAATATGGATTTTTTTTTTTAGTCATAGCAAACATATTCTAAAGTTTATATTGAAAGGTGAATAAAGAAGAATAAAGTGGGAAGAATCACTCTACTCAATATTAAGACCTATTTTATTCCAATAAAAATCAAGATAATGTGATATTAATATAAGGATAGACACATACCAGTAGAACATAATAGAGGACACAGAAGTAGAGTCACACAAATATTCTCAACTGAATTTTGAGAAAAGAACAAAATAAATTCAATTGTGGAAGGGTAATTTTTTTCCACAAATGGTGCTGGAGCATAATTAGAAATCCATAGGCAAAAACATGAACTTCGACCCAAACCTCACACCTTATAAATGATTAAGTCAGAGCGGATTATCAATTTAAACATAAAATGTAAAACTATAATTTTATTTAAAATGTTTAAAAGTTAAGAAAATAGGAGAAAATCACTGGGATGTATGGCTAAGCAAAACTTGACACCAAAAGCATAATCCATAAAAGCATATTGAAAAATTACACCTCATCAAAATTAAAAACCTTTGCTCTGCAAAAGCCCATGTGAAGACACTGAAAAGAAAAACTATAGATTGGGAAAATGTGTTTGCAAACCATGTATCCCAAAAAGGTTTAGTACCTAGAGTATATAAAAACTCTCATAACTCAATAGTAAACAAACAAAACAGAAATCCAATTAGAAAATGGCAAATGGCATAAACAAACATTTCATTTAAGAGGATATACACAAGGCAAATAAGCATTTGAAAAGATGGTCAACATCATTAGCCATTAGGTAAATGAAAATTAAAAGTTCAGTGAAATATTAGTACATACCTATCAGAATTGCTAAAACAAAAAAACAGTGACAATATTTCAGTGTCTGTTCTAACAGGTAAAGACCTTGGAAGTCATCACTTTTATCCTCACAACAAGAAAAGAGATGAAGAACCTGAATCGATACCTTTTCTTAGATTTATCACAGAAGACTGCCACTCCAGAGTAGGAAGGATGTGTGGACACAGAGTCACAGCTTACCAGCAGCAGAAGCTTCTGAACTGCTGGGGGCTGAATGTGAACTAGCTTGAGAGTCAAAACTCTTGAAGTCATAGTTTAAGAGAATCCTCCACATTTTCATGAGTTTTACCACCAGGAATTATAACAGGTCCTCATGCTAAAGATGGGAGAAAAATTCCCTTGTGATTTGAGTAGCAGGAGGAAAAAGTAACGATTTTGAAATACATCTGGGGGCAAGTAACCATTTTGAAAAATTCCCAAAGCATTTTGTTCCTCATAACACAGACATGTTCCCAACAAAAACTACCAGAGCGTTAACTGAACCGGGTTCGGGGGAGACAATTACCTAATTCCAGTCTACCCTAGCCTTCCTGTCTCAAGTTAGAGGACAAAAAAAACCTAAGACATTTTTCTGAAGCTCACAGCCCAGGGGCTGTGGCCTCTTAAAAGGATGAAGATTTAATGAAAATAGTGTAGAATGCTTCCTCTCCTCAATATCTAACCACGATATCAACATGCCTCCAGTATAATAACAGCAGATTAAAACTGAGAGGTCTTCAAGAGACGGACTGTTACGTAAGAAGGAGTTGGTAGGGAAACATTAAGATAAAAACAAGTCCTCTAGAGGAAACGGAAGCCTCTGGCACCTGCAGTTAACAGCCACCATTAAGAACAGCCCCACTTCTAGCCAGCTTAAAAACAACTCACACAAACAGCCTGCTTACCTCAGTTCCTATCACCTCATACAACTTGTCTGGTTTTCAGTAAAAAATTGCAAGGCATTTTAAAAGGCAAGAAAAAGCACAGTGTAAAGAGTCAAACAATCATTAGGGCTTATCTTAGATATAGTGGAGATTTTGGAAATAACAGACCTGGAATTTAAAATAACTATGATTAATATGTTAAGGATTTCTAATTAAAATGAAAAGTGGACAATATACAAGAACAGAAGGATGATATGAATAGAGAAATTAAAAACTCTGAGAAACTAGCAAAATCAAAATCAAAATCACTTTAACAGAAATGAAGAGTAACTGATGGATGGGTTCATCTGTACACAAACACAGTCAAAAAAGAACAAGTGAGTTTGAAAACACGTCAGTCAAAAATTCATAAGCTAAAATGCAAATAGAAAAATGAACTAAAAAAAACCACACAATACCCAAGAGTTTAGGGATAATTATGAAAGATTTAACATATAACATGATGATAATATCAGAAAAGAAGAGAGAAACAGAAGAAATATAATGACAATGACTAAAAATTTCCAACATTGATTCTGAAAATTAAAAATAGACACCAAATCCAGAGCTAAGAAGCTCAGAGAATACCAACTAGGATAA
The DNA here is from genome assembly GCF_028023285.1 of Balaenoptera ricei. Lineage (NCBI taxonomy): Eukaryota > Metazoa > Chordata > Mammalia > Artiodactyla > Balaenopteridae > Balaenoptera > Balaenoptera ricei. The sequence continues at coordinate 10,917,970 of NC_082645.1, read as the reverse complement.
GTACTAAAGAATCTATACCTAGGCATATCAATTTTTTAACTGCAAAAATCACAAAGAAACAAAATACGGAAATAAGCCAGAGGGCACCTTACCTTAACAGGAGCAGGGATAAAAGTTACAACTGACTTTTCCATAGAAAATTCATGCAAGCAAGAAGAGTGGAGTGAAATATTTAAAGTATGGAAAGAAAGAAAGGAAAAAAAACAACAACCCAGAATTGTACAGCCAGCAGAATTCTATACTAGCAAAATTATCCTTCAATTGTAAATAATAAGCCATTCTTAGACAAATAAAGATTGAGGGAATTTGATTGTCTTGTAAGACAAATGGCAAATTTTTTTTTCAGAGAAAAGGAAAATGATATAGATAAGAAATGTGATCTTATAGATAAGATCTATGGATCTACCAAAGAGAGTTAGAGAAGGAAAAAATGAAGGTAAACTAAATTATTTTATATCCTTAACTGATCTAATAGAAAACTGTTTTTCAAAATAATAATAGCAACAATGTATTGGGTTAAAATAGCTTATAGATAAGTATACAAGGAATGGAAGCCAAGTTAGAAGGGATGGAGAGAGGAATTGAGAGTATCCTCTTATAAGGCATGTGCACTACACATGAAGTGGTACAGTGTTATTTAAAGGTACAGTTGTGCTTTTTGAAAGTGGAGTAAAGACAGCTGTAAATGTATCCTGCTACCCTTAGAGAAGGTACTAAAAATTTCTAAAAGAAATACAACTGATATACTGAGAAGAGAGAAAATGAAATAGTAATTTAAAATCAGATAGGACAGAAAAATGGGAAGTATTTTTTAAAGTAACATAGAAAAAAAGCAAAAAATAGAAAATACTTACAAATATGGTATCTACTAATCCAATTATATCAATAATCACGTTAAATGTGAATGGTCTAAAAACACCAATTAAAAGTCAGAGTCTATCACAATGAACTTCTTTTTTTTTAATTTATTTTATTTTATTTTTTTAACAACTTTACTGGAGTATAAATGCTTTACAATGGTGTGTTAGTTTCTTCTTTATAACAAAGTGAATCAGCTATACATATACATATATCAGCATATCTCCTCCCTCTTGCATCTCCCTCCAACACTCCCTATCCCACCCTTCTAAGTGGTCACAAAGCACGGAGCTGATCTCCCTGTGCTATGCAGCTGCTTCCTACTAGCTAGCTATTTTACAATTAGTTGTATATATGTCCATGCCAATCTCTCACTTCGTCCCAGCTTACCCTTCCCCCTCCCCGGGTCCTCAAGTCCATTCTCTACGTCTGAATCTTTATTCCTGTCCTGTCCCTAGGTGCTTCATAAACATTTGTTTTTTTTTTTTTTTTGGATTCCATATATATGTGTTAGCATACAGTATTTGTTTTTCTCTTTCTAACTTACTTCACTCAGTATGACAGTCTCTAGGTCCATCCACCTCCCTACAAATAACTCAGTTTTGTTTCTTTTTATGGCTGAGTAATATTCCATTGTATATATGTGCCACATCTTCTTTCTCCATTCATCTGTTGATGGACACTTAGGTTGCTTCCATGTCCTGGCTATTGTAAATAGAGCTGCAATGAACATTGTGGTACATGACACTTTTTGAATTATTGTTTTCTCAGGTACATGCCCAGTAGTGGGATTGCTGGGTCGTATGGTAGTTCTATTTTTAGTTTTTGAAGGAACCTCCCTACTGTTCTCCATAGTGGCTGTATCAATTTACATTCCCACCAACAGTGCAAGAGGGTTCCCTTTTCTCCACACCCTCTCCAGCATTTATTGTTTGTAGAGTTTCTGATGATGGCCATTCTGAATGGTGTGAGGTGATACCACACTGTAGTTTTGATTTGCATTTCTCTAATGATTAGTGATGTTGAGCATTCTTTCATGTGTTTGTTGGCAATCTGTATATCTTCTTTGAAGAAATGTCTATTTAGGTCTTCTGCCAATTTTTGGATTGGGTTTTTTTTTTTTTTTTTTTTTTTGATATTGACCTGCATGAGCTACTTGTAAATTTTGGAGATTAATCCTTTGTCAGTTGCTTCATTTGCAAATATTTTCTGCCATTCTGAGGGTTATCTTTCATCTTGTTTATGGTTTCCTTTGCTGTGCAAAAGTTTTTAAGTTTCACTGGTCCCATTTGTTTATTTTTGTTTTTATTTCCATTTCTCTAGGAGGTGGGTCAAAAAGGATCTTTCTGTGATTTATGTCATAGAGTGTTCTGCCTAGGTTTTCCTCTAAGAGTTTTATAGTGTCTGGCCTTACATTTAGGTTTTTAATCCATTTTGAGGTTTTTTTGGTGTATGGTGTTAGGGAGTATTCTAATTTCATTCTTTTACATGTAGCTGTCCAGTTTTCACAGCACAACCTATTGAAGAGGCTGTCTATTCTCCATTGTATATTCTTGCCTCCTTTATCAAAAATAAGGTGAGCATATGTGCATGGGTTTATCTCTGGGCTTTCTATCCTGTTCCATTGATCTGTATTTCTGTTTTTGTGGCAGTACCATACTATCTTCATTACTGTAGGTTTGTAGTATAGTCTGAAGTCAGGGAACACGATTCCTCCAGCTCCGTATTTCCTTCTCAGCAATGATTTGGCTATTCGGGGTCTTTTGTGTTTCCATACAAATTGTGAAATTTTTTGTTCTAGTTCTGTGAAAAATGCCATTGGTAGTTTGATAGGGATTGCATTGAATCTGTTGATTGCTTTGGGTAGTATAGTCATTTTCACAATGTTGATTTTTCCAATTCAAGAACATGGTATATCTCTCCATCTATTTGTATCATCTTTAATTTCTTACATCAGTGTCTTATAGTTTTCTGCATACAGGTCATTTGTCTCCTTAGGCAGCTTTATTCCTAGGTATTTTATTCTTTTTGTTGCAGTGGTAAATGGGAGTGTTTCCTTAATTTCTCTTTCAGATTTTTCATCATTAGTGTATAGGAATGCAAGAGATTTCTGTGCATTAATTTTGTATCCTGCTACTTTACCAAATTCATTGATTTGCTCTAGTAGTTTTTTGTTAGCATCCTTAGGATTCTCTATGTATAGTATCATGTCATCTGCAAACAGTGACAGCTTTACTTCTTCTTTTCGGATTTGTATTCCTTTTATTTCTTTTTCTTCTCTGATTGCTGTGGATAAAACTTCCAAAACTATGTTGAATAATAGTGGTGAGAGTGTGCAACCTTGTCTTGTTCCTGATCTTAGTGTAAATGGTTTCAGTTTTTCACCATTGAGAATGATGTAGGCTCTGGGTTGGTCATATATGGGCTTTATTATGTTGAGGTTATTTCCCTTTATGCCTACTTTCTAGAGAGTTTTTATCATAAATCGGTGTTGAATTTTGTTGAAATATTTTTCTGCATCTATTGAGATGATCATATGGTTTTTATCCTTCAATTTGTTAATATGGTGCATTACATTGATTGATTTGCGTATATTGAAGAATCCTTGCATTCCGGAGATAAACCCCACTTGATCATGGTGTATGATCCTTTTAATATGCTGTTGGACTCTGTTTGCTAGTATTTTGTTGAGGATTTTTGCATCTATGTTCATCAGTGATATTGGCCTGTAGTTTTCTTTGTGACATCTTTATCTGGTTTTGGTATCAGGATGATGGTGGTCTCATAGAATGGGTTTGGGAGTGTTCCTCCCTCTGTTATATTTTGGAAGAGTTTGAGAAGGATAGGTGTTAGCTCTTCTCTCAATGTTTGATAGAATTCGCCTGTGAAGCCATCTGGTCCTGGGCTTTTGTTTGTTGGAAGATTTTTAATCACAGTTTCAATTTCAGTGCTTGTGATTTGTCTGTATATTTTCTATTTCTTCCTGGTTCAGTCTCGGAAGGTTGTGCTTTTCTAAGAATTTGTCCATTTCTTTCAGGTTGTCCATTTTATTGGCATAGAGTTGCTTGTAGTAATCTCTCATTATCCTTTGTGTTTCTGCAGTGTAAGTTGTTACTTCTTCTTTTTCATTTCTAATCCTATTGATTTGAGTCTTCTCCCTTTTTTCTTGATGAGTCTGGCTAATGGTTTATCAATTTTGTTTATCTTCTCAAAGAACCAGCTTTTAGTTTTATTGATCTTTACTATCTTTTCCTTCATTTCTTTTTCATTTATTTCTGATCTGATTTTTATGATTTCCTTCCTTCTGCTAATTTGGGGTTTTTTTTGTTCTTTCTCTAATTGCTTTAGGTGTAAGGTTAGGTTGTTTATTTGAGATGTTTCTTGTTCCTTGAGGTAGGATTGTATTGCTATAAACTTCCCTCTTAGAACTGCTTTTGCTGCATCCTTTAGGTTTTGGGTTGGCGTGTTTTCATTGTCATTTGTTTCTAGGTATTTTTTTGATTTCCTCAGTGAACTCTTGGTTATTAAGTAGTATATTGTTTAGCCTCCATGTGTTTGTATTTTTTACAGATTTTTTTCCTGTAATTGATATCCAGTCTCATAGCGTTGTTGTAGAAAAAGATACTTGATACGATTTCAATTTTCTTAAATTTACCAAGGCTTGATTTGTGGCCCACGATATGATCTATCCTGGAGAACTTTCCATGAGCACTTAAGAAGAAAGTGTATTCTGTTGTTTTTGGATGGAATTTCCTATAAATATCAATTAAGTCCATCTTGTTTAATGTACCATTTAAAGTTCTTGTTTCCTTATTTATTTTCATTTTGGATGATCTGTCTGTGGTGAAAATGGGGTTTAAAGTCCCCTAATATGATTGTGTTACTGTCAATTTCCCCTTTTATGGCTGTTAGCATTTGCCTTATGTATGGAGGTGCTCCTATGTTGGATGCATAAATATTTTCAATTGTTATATCTTCCACTTGGATTGATCCCTTGATCATTATGTAGTGTCCTTGTTTGTCTGTTGTAATAGTCTTTATTTTAAAGTCTATTTTGTCTAATATGAGAGTTGCTTCCATCCCCTCACTTTCAGTCTGTATGTGTCCCTAGGTCCGAAGGGGGTCTCTTGTGGACAGCATATATATGGGTTTTGTTTTTGTACCCATTCAGCCAGTCTGTGTTTTTTGGTTGGAGCATTTAATCCATTTACATTTAAGGTATTTATCGATATGTGTGTTCCTTTTACCATTTTCTTAATAGTTTTGGGTTTGTTACTGTAGGTCTTTTCCTTCTCTTGTGTTTCCTGCCTAGAGAAGTTCCTTTAGCATTTGTTGTAAAGCTGGTTTGGTGGTGCTGAATTCTCAGCTTTTGCTTGTCTGTAAAAGTTTTAATTTCTCCATCAGATCTGAATGAGATCCTTGCTGGGTAGAGTAATCTTGGTTGTAGGTTTTTCCTTTTCATCACTTTAAATATGTCCTGCCACTCATTTCTGGCTTGCAGAGTTTCTGCTGAATGATCAGCTGTTAACCTTATGGGATTCCCTTGTATGTTATTTGTTGTTTTTCCCTTGCTGCTTTTAATATTTTTTCTTTGTATTTAACTTTTGATAGTTTGATTACTATGTGTCTTGGTGTGTTTCTCCTTGGGTTTATCCTGTATGGGACTCTCTGTGCTTCCTGGACTTGATTGACTATTTCCTTCCCCATATTAGGTAAGTTTTCACCTATAATCTCTTCAAATATTTTCTCAGTCCCTTTCTTTTTCTCTTCGTTTTCTGGGACCCTTATAATTCAAACTTTGGTGCATTTAATGTTGTCCAGAGGTCTCTGAAACTGTCCTCAATTCTTTTCATTCTTTTTTCTTCATTCTGCTCTGCACTAGTTATTTCCATTATTTTATCTTCCAGGTCACTTATCCATTCTTCTGCCTCAGTTATTCTGCTATTGATTCTTTCTAGAGAATTTTTAATTTCATTTACTGTGTTGTTCATCATTGTTTGTGTGTTCATTAGTTCTTCTAGATCCTTGTTAAACGTTTCTTGTATTTTCTCCATTCAACTTCCAAGATTTTGGATCATCTTTACTATCATTACTCTGAATTCTTTTTCTGGTAAACTGCCTATTTCCTCTTCATTTGTTTGGTCTGGTGGTTTTTTACCTTGCTCCTTCATCTGCTGTGTGTTTCTCTGTCTTCTCATTTTGCTTAACTTACTGTGTTTGGGGTCTCCTTTTTGCAGGCTGCAGGATCATAGTTCCCGTTGTTTTTGGTGTCTGCCCCCAGTGGCTAATGTTGGTTCAGTGGGTTGTGTAGGCTTACTGGTGGAGGGGACTACTGCCTGTGTTCTGGTGGATGAGGCTGGATTTTGTCTTTCTGGTGGGCAGGACCGCATCCAGTGGTGTGTTTCAGGGTGTCTGTGACCTTATTATGATTTTAGGCAGCCCCTCTACTAACGCGTGGGGTTGTGTTCCTGTCTCGCTAGTTGTTTGGCATAGGGTGTCCAGCCTGAGGCACTCCATGTGTTCTCCCTGGGAAGTTGTCCCTGGATCATGGGACCCTGGCAGTGGCAGGCTGCACAGGCTCCCTGGAGGGAAGGTGTGAATAGTGACCTGTGCTTGCACGCAAGATTCTTGGTGGCTGCAGCAGCAGCCTTAGTGTTTCATGCCTGTCTCTGTGGTCTGCGCTGATAGCCGCGGCTCACGCCCATCTCTGGAGCTCATTTAGGCAGTGCTCTGAATCCCCTCTCCTCGTGCACCCCAAAACAATGGTCTCTTGCCTCTTAGGCAGTTCCAGACTTTTTCCTGGACTCCCTCCCGTCTAGCTGTGGCACACTAGCCCCCTTCAGGCTTTGTTCACGCAGCCAACCCCAGTCCTCTCCCTGGGATCTGACCGAAGCCGGAGCCTCAGCTCCCAGCCCCCACCTGTCCCAGCGGGTGAGGAGACAAGCCTCTTGGGCTGGTGAATGCTTTTGGCACTGATCCTCTGTGCAGGAATCTCTCCCCTTTGCCCTCCGCACCCCTGTTGCTGCTCTCTCCTCCGTGGCTCCAAAGCTTCCCCCCACCGCCATCCCCCCATCTCCACCAGTGAAGGGGCTTCCTAGTGTGTGGAAACTTTTCCTCCTTCACAGCTCCCTCCCAGAGGTGCAGGTACCATCCCTATTCTTTTGTCTCCGTGTTTTCTTTTTTCTTTTGCCCTACCCAGGTATGTGGGGAGTTTCTTGCATTTTGGGAAGTCTGAGGTCTTCTGCCAGTGTTCAGTAGGTGTTCTGTAGAAGTTGTTCTACACGTAGATGTATTTCTGATGTATTTGTGGGGACAAAGGTGATCTCCGTGTCTTACTCTTCTGCCATCTTGAAGGTCTCTCTATCACAATGAACTTTAAAAAAATAAAATAAATAAAATCAAAACAAAGGAAAAAAAGCAACACACTACTCAACTATATGCCATATGCAAAAAAAAAAAAACCACTCTAAATATAAAGACACAGACAGATTAAAGTAGAGGAATAAAGAAATATATAGCAACATAACACTAAGCAAAAGAAAGCTGGAGTAGCTATACTAATTTCAGACAGCTGAACTCAAGAGCAAAGAAAATGATTAAAGATAAAGTGAGGCATGAAATAATTCTAAAGGAGTCATTTCTCCAGGAAGACATAATAATCCTTAATATATGTAAGCACCAAACAACAGAGCATACAAATGTGAGCAAAACCTGATGGGACTGCAAGGAGAAATAGATAAATTCACTTTTATAATTGGAAATTTTATCACATCTCTGTGAGTAACTGACATATTTAGCAAGCAGAAAATAAGCATATAGTTGTACTGAACAGCACCATAAATCAACTAGATCTAATGGACATTTATACAATACTTTATCCAACAACAGCAGGATATGCATTCATCTTAAACTCACACAAAATGGTCAGAAAAATAGACCACATTCTGGGGTTTAAACAACATTTTAGCACATTTAAAAGAATTAAAATTATATAAAGTATGCTTTCAGACCACAGTGGAACTAAACTACAAATCAATAACAGAAAGACATATGGAAATCTCAAAATACTTAGAGATTAAACACTTCTAAATAAATAACACATGGGTCCAAGAAAAAGTCTCAAAGGAAATTTTAAAATATTTTAACTAATGACAATGAAAATACAACTCAGCAAAACGTGAGATGCAGTGAAAAAACTGCTTAGGGAGAAATTTGTAGTATTGAATGTTTAAATTAGAAAATAAAAAAGATATGAACTCATTCACCTGAACTTCCACTTTAGAAAACTGAACACTGAATAACAACATAAACATAAAGCAAGCAGCGGGAAAATAAATAATAAAAATTGAATCAGAAATTAATCAAATTGAGGGGAGGAGATCAAATGACAGAGTGGGAGGACATGGAACTCACCTCCCCCCATGAACATATCAAAAATACATCTACATGAGGAACAATTCTCACTGAAAACTAATTGGAAACTGGCAGAGAGACTCCTGTACAACCAAGGCTATAAGAATGATCCACACAGAGTTGGGTAGGAAGAGACGTGACAGGTCAGGATCTGTGCCCCTTGGAGGGAAAAAGAGGGAAAAAGAGATTATGTGGATGAAGATCCTAATTGGGGAGTGAGTGTTTCAAGCAACATATTGGGCATCCCAGTCCTGGGGTTCAACACAGGGAAGATGACCCCTTGGCTATAAAACATGATGAAGAAAATTGAAAATGATACAAAGAAATGGAAAGATGCCCCATGCTCTTGGATTGGAAGAATTAATGGCCATACCCAAAACAATCTACAGATTTAATGCAATCCCTATCAAAATCCCCATGACACTTTTCACAGAACTATAACAAATAATGCTAAAATTTATATGGAACCATAAAAGACCCCAAGTTGCTAAAGCAATGTTGAGAAAAACAAAGTTGGAAATATTATGCTCCCTGACTTCAGAGTATAATACAAAGCTACAGTAGTATATAGCTTTGTAACAGTATGGTACTGACACACACAAAAAAGACACATAGATCAATAGAACAAATAGAGAGCCCAGAAATAAATCCATGCACTTATGGTCAATTAATCTACAACAAAGAAGACAAAAATATGAAATGGAGAAAGACAGTCTCTTCAAAAAGTGGTGCTGGGAAAACTGGGAGCTACATGTAAAAAAAAAAAATGAAATTAGAACACTTTCTCACACCATATACAAAAATAAACTCAAAATGGATTAAAGACCTAAATGGAAGACTGGAAACCATAAAACTCCTAGAAAAGGACACAGGCAGAATACCCTTTGACATAAATTGTAGCAATATTTTTTGGATATGTTTCCTAAGGCAAAAGAAATAAAAGCAAAAATAAACAAATGGGATCTAATTAAACTTAAAAGCTTTTGCATAGCAAAGAAAACCATTGACAAAGTGAAAAGACAACCTACAGAATGGGAGAATATTTGTAAATGATATGACCAATAAGGGGTTAATATTCAAAATTTATAAGTAGCTTATAGAACTTAATAGCAAAAAAGAAACAAACAAACAAAACACAAAGAACTCAATTTAAAAAATGGGCAGAATACTTGACTAGACATTTTTCCAAAGAAGACATACAGAATGTCAACAGGCATAAGAAAAGATACTCAGCAAAGAAATGTAAATTGAAAACACAATGAGATGTCACCTCACACCTGTCAGAATGGCTATCATCAAAAAGATCACAAATAAGGAACGTTGTCAAGGATGTGGAGAAAAGGGAACCCTTTGTACACTATTGGTGGAAATGTAAATTGGTGCAGCCACTATGGAAAAAACACAATGAAATTTCCTCAGAAAAGTACAAACAGAACTACCATATGATCCAGCAATTCCACTCGTGGATATATACTGGATAAAACAAAGACACTAATTCAAAGAGATACATGCACCCCAATGTTCACAGCAGCATGATTTACAATAGCCAAGACATGGAAGCAACCTAAGTGTCCATCACCAGATGAATGGATAAAGAAGATGTGGTATAAATATACAATGGACTATTATTCGGCCATAAAAAGAATGACATTTGATCATTTGCAACAACATGGATGGATCTAGAGAGTATTATGCTTAGTGAAATAAGTCAGACACATATCACTTTTATGTGGAATCTAAAAAAATAAAACAAATATATATATATATTCATACATTATATATATATGTCCATATATACACATTTATATATATATATACATATATATGTATATAAACAAAACAGAAACAGTCTCACAGATATAGAGAACAAACTAATGGTTATTTCTTACAACTACATGTGAGTCTGTAATGATTTCAAAATTAAAAATTCAATTTAAAAAAAAGAGAGAAATGTAGTCCTTACATGATGCACTCTCTCAATGTCAGGGTGACATTAAGTGAAAATTTCTTGGCTGATTATATGCTACAGTAAAGTAGCATCGTTCTTGGTGTATCATATGGACCAGGAAACCTGGTAGTGGTACTCAGCACCCAGAGGAGATGAGGACAGCCAACTTCCCCTGGTCACTTGGAATAGAACAATGTAGAGATTCATTTATGTGTGTTATGTCCCCAAGGCAAATTTTTCACTGGTTCTCTATTAGCTATAATCACATTGCCTATAGGATATATTCAAACTAGCCCATCACCAGTGCTCAGTCTTTGAAACCCAAAGTGTCTGTTTATAATGCTTTTGCCAAAGTTCCAGAGCAGAACTCAGGAATACAATGATAATGATATTAATAGTAAGAATAATAGTTAATATTTACTGAATGCTTATCACATGCCCCACATGATTCTCATTGCTTCACAGGAACTATATAATTTAATTACCCACTAAGTCCAGGAGCTGACTAAAATTTGAATCACATTTTTCAGCTGACTTAACTGATTTACAAAGAAAGCTAAGTGATTTTCCCCATGATGAAACAGTTTGTAAGTGGTGAAAGCAGAGTTTGAACTAAGCTAATATGATCTGGAGACTGTTACCACAACATTCTGCTCTATTGCCTTTACAGAGCAAACCTGCATAACTCATAAAAGGATCCCTGGAGAAACATACTCAGAGAAAAAAAACTAACATTAACATTGGAGCAGGTATACTGAGAAGAAATAATAAGCATTAAAAACCTGGAAACTGTATATAGATCTAATACTTAGTTAAGTAGGGATTCTGGTAAAAGAAATCAATGCAGACCACCTGAAGATTCAGAGTCTACCCCTTCACAGGTGTGGGATCCTGCATTAGAAGCCTGGTGTCAAAGTTGTTGATACTAGACTCTCTGGCACTGGTACAGCTAGGATTGAAACCTGGCTCTGCCTAAGGTCATAATACTTGGTCTTACTTTGCCTTGGTTCCTCTATCTCATAAAAGAGGGGTAAAAGTAGAATATTTGTCATTGGGTTATTAGGGAATAAAATGGGATAATAAATGAAAAACTTTTAAACAGTTCTCAGAAAGATGAGCTATTTTAGCATGTAAAATATGCAGTGCAAATTAAATTTTCAAATGTTAAAAAAAGTTTCTGGAAGAAAATGCAAGTGGCCCAAAGATCCTAGGCAATTCAATACCTTTGGTAATGTAATTAACAATACTATGTTCTTTTTAATGAAAAGACACAAAAGCACATATTCCCAGCTTGCTGGGTCTATGCAGCCCCATAGTGGTCTCGGGCTAAGATGATTGGAAATAATGAAGAAAAAATATACATGTACAAAAAGGTTTCTTCACACATGGAGTAGCTAAAATAAAAATATTAGAAATGTAGAGACTTTATACTACTGTATAATCCTAAGGGTTTATACAAAAAAATGTGTGTTTATACTAATAATATATTTTGTTGCTAATGTGTTTTGTTGTTATTTATCTTCCCTAGAAACCTCTGTTTCCTTCTGTATTAGCCTTTCCATTTGTTTATCTCTTTTTCTCTCATGTTGCATGCTTCATCAAATGTCTGATGATTCTCAGTTTTCTATTGATATTCAAGACTCCGATGATTGAAACACTGACTGGGAGTTCTATATTCTTGTCAGTTGATAGGACTTTTTCTTAGGATGACCCCAAAGGAACCAGACAGTATGCTTCCCCCTGCCCCAGTCAGGATGGGAGGAAATAGCTGATGCTGCCAGCCACTTGTTGTCTCAGTTCATTCCAGCTATTATAAAGTTTTAATGAATAAACCTTTGCTGTATTTGCCAAGGGGCTAACATCTGGGTAGTAGGCATTGTGGCTGGAGGTGGCTAAAGGGCAAGATGAGGTCTATGGTTTCATATAAAAGCACTAAATCAATCTCTATATTTTATTGGCCATATCTTCCATACATTTCATCCCTCTTTCTAGGCTTCCCAGAGTCCAGAGTCTCCTGGGAGTTCTACAGAGCAGTGAGGTTTATGAAGGCTGTCTCTTCCTCTCTTTGGTGTCATTGTCAAGCTTCTTACTTTTTTCTTTTTTTTTTTTGGTCTTTCATACATTTACTGGTTTTCCTTTTTGTAGGGGGAAATTCCTGTTTCCATTTGAGTTTTTTATGTTATGTTTGTTTTAACAGTTTTATTGTGGTATAATTGATATACAGAGAACTGTATATACTCAACATGTACCATTTGATGAGTTTGGACATATGCAAATACCCATGATACCACAACCACAATCATGGAAATAGGTATATCCAACACTGCCCAAAGTTTCCTTGTTTCACTTTTGTGTTTTTGTTTGTGTTTCATGGTAAGAACATTTAATATAAGATCTACCCTATTTATACATTTTGAATTGCACAATGCTATCTTGTCATCTATAGGCGCTATGTTACACCGGAGATCTCTGGAATTTATTCATCTTGAACAACTGAAACTTTATACCCACTGAAAAACAACTCCCCATTTCCCCCACCCCTCAGACACTGACAACCACTATTGTAGTCTCAGTGTTAGACAAGTGAATGGATAATGAAAATGTAGTTTATACAGACCATGGAATATCGAGCCTTAAAAAAGAAGAAATAACTGCCATTTGTCACTACACAGATGAACCTGGAGGACATGATGCTAAGTGAAATAAGCCAATCCCAGGAGGGAAAAAAGAAAAAAAAAAACCGTATGACTCCACATATATGAAGTATCTCAAATAATCAGACTCATAAAAGCAAAAAATACAATAGTGTTTGTTTTTAATCAAATACTCTATTTCACTATAAGAAATCAATGGTGTGAGGAGAAAAGGATGTAAGCGTCTGCTATTTTTTTTGCCATCTTGAAAGAAAAGGCCACTGGTGATTTTGGTTAGCAGTATGTATACTGTAAGTTTGGGATTGCTTTTTAAATATTTTGATCACATTTTAAAGACTGTAAGGGAGATAACTATATGTTGTTTCAGGTATGTCCTTTCTGGGACATCATCTCTTTTTTTCCCCTAGTTTACTGAGATAAAATTGACATTATGTCATTGTGTAGGTTTAAGGTATACAACCTAGTGATTGGATATATGTATTTTTGTGAAATGATTCCCACAAAAATGTTAGTTAATACATCCATCATGTCACATAAGTACAATTTTGTGTGTGGTGAGAACTTTTAAGGTCTACTCTCTTAGCCACTTTCAAATACACAATACAGTGTTGTTAACTGCACTCACTGTGCTGTGCATTACATCCCCAGAACTGTTGATCTTACAACTGGAAGCTTGTACCCTTTGACCAGCCACACACTTTTCTCCCACAGCCCATCCTCCCGCCTCTGGTAACCAGCAATCTGCTCTCTGTTTCTATGAATGTGACATTTTTAGAATGCACACTTGTCACACAGTCCTTGTCTTTCTCTGTCTGACTTATTTCACTTAGCATAATGCCCTCAAGTTTCATTCATGCAACTTCGAACGACAGTATTTCCTTCTTTTTATGGCTGAACTGTATTCACAATTTCACAAGGTGTGAGTTAAGAACTGGGCTTTATTGAGAAAGGGGGAAACTCAGAAAGCCAGGTTGGCAAAACAGAAGGTCACATGATCCTCATGCTTTATTAAAATAAATTTGGCTACCCTCCTCTGGATTAGGACGCTAGCTATAATCTGTTATCTGAGACTAAATATCTTATAGTTCATGGAATTTTGAAGTATTCCCTCGATACTGAATGAAGCTAGTCTTGGGTGAAGTCCTTTACTCTGAAAAAGGGGAACCTAATTTCTGCTGCTTTGTTGTCCATAAAACCCAGAGTGAGGACTTGAGTCTCTTCTGCTTATTGCACCACCTATGAAGTGGATAACATAAGATATCCATTTGTAAAGCCAATATGTTTGCTTATTTCTATTACTGCATCATGATGTTCTTTTCTCGGAGCAAGGACTTGAGCATGATTTTTGTCCAGTAAGTTCGTTTTTAAATTTGTGTCAGGCTTCCCTGGTGGCACAGTGGTTAAGAATCCACCTGCCAAGGTTCGGGCCCTGGTCGGGGAATATCCCACATGTCGCGGAGCAACTAAGCCCATGCACCACAACTACTGAGCCTGCCCTCTAGAGCCCACGAGCCACAACTACTGAGCCTGCGTGCCACAACTCCTGAAGCCCTCGTGCCACAACTCCTGAAGCCCGCACACCTAGAGCCCGTGCTCCGCAACAAGACAAGCCCCCATAAGGAGAGGCCCGCACACCGCAACTAGAGAAAGCCCATGCACAGCACTGAAGACCCAATGCAGCCAAAAATAAATAAACAAATAAATAAGAACAGTGTCTGACAAACTATAAATACCACATGAAAAATAAATAAATAAATTTGTGTAAACTCCTGGAAATTGGAAACCTAACTTAAAAAATAAAAACACAATGTTTCATCTAGAGAAAACCACTTTATGCTATTTTCACACCTTTGCAAAGTTAGGCCTTCAGAGTAGCCTTGTACCAATCAAATTTTAAAGTTACAAAGATACAGTAAAATTTCAAAGACATGTACACACATACATACACTTACCTTTTGATGGATTTATTTACATAAGTATAGATATAATATTTTACAGAACTTTTCTTTGCAAGCGATGACTCTATGTTAAATCCTACATTCTGTTAATCTAATCATTACTCTAACTAAAAAATAATTGGATTCTTCTACTAGGAAAAGCTGTAGGTAATAGAGATTGGTTTCTCCCTACCTTCATCATCTACATGCCTCTCATCTTTCAACCATCCATTCCAGAGGAACTACTCATTCACTGCTCTCTGAATATATGTTGACCATTCTGCCTTTATTCCATGCCATTCCCTTACCTACCACCCCTCTCTCACCTTGAGACTTGACTAAGCTTCACCTTCTCTTTTCATTATAGCTCATATTCCATGTCATCCATAGACCCTTCCCTGGGTTTACAGGCATCACTCCTCCTTTGAATACCATTGATTCAGTCATATTTCATTCATGAAGTACTGTGTTTCTTTAATCAAACTATAATGCAATTGCTGTACCTGACTCACAACTGGATTACAGTATGATTTAAAAACACAATACTTCATGAATGTTAATAAAACTGCAATGCAGGATTTATTAAACAAGAAACAAAAATTTTGTATATATATGTATGTATATATACATATACATATAAAATACATGTAAGTATATGTTTGAATATTGTGTATATGTATATATGTGTGTGTGTATATATATTTTTATTTTTTACATTAATGTCACGTTTAATCTGCCAAATATACAAGTTGAATTTGTGGAGCATGTTTGCCTGGGTGCTACACCCTAAACACAGGTTTTTCTGAAGTGATACATGCATATGTGCACACACAGATACACACATATGCACAATATACATATAAATATACATATATACAGGCACACCAATATATAACTACCTACATACATATATTTGCATGTATACAGATATATATGTATGTATTTACAACATGGCCTTTAAAATCTATCACATACGCTTTTATTGTCCATTATGAGTAGATTACATATATGTAATATACACACACATATATACACACCAGTACACACAAATGCGTGTATGTATACGTACATATTAACATACATGTGCATATATGTATATGTGTATACATTGAATGTGTGTATAAATATACTATGCATAATGGACAATAAAAGCATACTTGATACCTCTTCAAGGCCATGTTGTAAACGTTGCTTCTCCATGGAGCATAAGTGTCCATATAGAAATCCTTGTTACCAGGGAAAGAGGATGAGAAAGAGGTTCTGTCTAGGTTACCATCTGGTCATGGTATCTCTAGGTCGACTTGGCTGAGAATTCCTGGGAACCTAAGCAAGACTTGCTATATTTAATGGTGAATTCACTTGATCAAAATACATCACGTAAAGCCCCTTAGAGAGAGACAAAAATGCAGAGTTAGATGAGAGGGGGAATTTTATTGACTTCTGCAACAGGAGACAGCTAAAGCCATAACTAACCAAATTACCATAGATTAACTTAATGCCATCTTTGGAGGCCTTCTTTATTGACTCTTAATCTGATGGCTCTTAAGAGCGAATGTTAGGAGTGTGATGAAATGCAGTTTGTAGGCCCTTTTTCTCAGGTTTGATATAAGAGCAATCTCCCAAAATGTGAGAGGTGGATAACTTAACATTGACTCTAACCCATAATTCTTCTACAATAAGTGATCCTGATTGACCCCTTTCAACTCAAGTATATTTCATAAATATAAGATCTAATTCAGAACTCAAATGCAATGCAGGAGGTAGAAGATATTTGGGAATGGATTATGAAGTTGTGGTCCAAAAGGTTTAAAGCAGCATAACAGAACATACAGGTCAGAATGTGAATTGATGTTAATTGACAGATGGGATCAATATCTTCAAGTCATAAGATTTCACGTCTACCAGACCTCTTATTTGTACATGGGGAGCATAAATGTTCATTTTTATTATCAGTTTTTGCTCTTAATTTCTTGGTAGCTTGAAATATGAAAGGACTGGCACATTTTTAGGGGAAAATTGTTTCTCAACATCATTTATTACCACAAGCTTCTTTCATAAGGCATTTTTATGTACTTGATTAATTTGTTAATGTGAGTTGAATTCATTTATGATTTTGTGTTGACATTTCCTAAATTGGCCCCACTGGCCAAGTAATAAGATTTGGCAAGAGATCAAAGCTGTTTGCTTTACTCCTTCTGACTTAATGTGCCACTTAAAAGTGGCAAAAGGATCACAATGATTTTCACATAAGATGGGGTACTAGACATACGTAGCTTATAGTTACTTTGTCAATAATTGGTGCTTAATAGTATTACTCTAAGAAATTTGGGATTCACCAATTTGAATAAAATCATGGGAAATAAACTAAAAAGCCACCCTTTTTTTTTTTTTTTTCTCATTAAACTTTTTTAATGGGTCTCAAGTTCTGTGACAGATTTTTGGTCAAGTTGTTTCCATTAAAAAGTACTGATTTTAAAAACTAATAACTTAAAACTGCCACACACAAAACAAATGGTCCACAACACGTTCTCCTTTCCTTCTGAAGGTTTTACGATGCATTGTTATCATTAACCAGTCTTTTGCTATTAAACTTAAATGGCCAATTGAGACAAACAGTTCTGAGACCGTTCTTCCACCACTGATTAAGACTGGGGTGGCAGGTACTGGGGATAATAATATTTATTTAGCCCTCTGAGCTTTCTGGGCAGACTTGGTGACCTTGCCAGCTCCAGCTGCCTTCTTGTCCACTGCTTTGATGACACCCACAGCAACCGTCTGTCTCATGTCACAAACAGCAAAGCGGCCCAGAGGAGGATAGTCCGAGAAGCTCTCAACACACATGGGTTTGCCAGGAACCATATCAACGATGGCAGCATCACCAGATTTCAAGAATTTGGGGCCATCTTCCAGCTTTTTCCCAGAACAACGATCAATCTTCTCCTTCAGCTCAGCAAACTTGCAGGCAATGTGAGCTGTGTGACAATCCAGCACAGGTGCATAGCCGGCACTGATTTGGCCTGGATGGTTCAAGATAATCACCTGAGCTGTGAAGCCAGCTGCTTCCATCGGTGGGTCATTTTTGCTGTCACCAGCCACACTGCCACGACGAACATCTTTGACAGACACATTCTTGACATTGAAGCCCACGTTGTCCCCAGGAAGGGCTTCACTCAAAGCTTCATGGTGCATTTCAACAGACTTCACTTCAGTTGTCACGTTGACTGGAGCAAAGGTGACCACCATGCCAGGTTTGAGAACACCAGTCTCCACTCGACCCACAGGGACAGTGCCAATACCACCAATTTTGTAGACGTCCTGGAGGGGCAAACACAAGGGCTTGTCAGTTGGGCGAGTTGGTGGCAGGATGCAATCCAGAGTTTCAAGCAGTGTGGTCCCACTGGCATTGCCATCTTTACGGGTGACTTTCTATCCCTTGAACCACGGCATGTTAGCACTTGGCTCCAGCATGTTGTCACCATTCCAGCCAGAAATTGGCACAAGTGCTACTGTGTCGGGGTTGTAGCCAATTTTCTTAATGTAGGTGCTGACTTCCTTTACAATTTCCTCGTATCTCTTCTGGCTGTAGGGTGGCTCAGTGGAATCCATTTTGTTAACTCCAACAATTAGCTGTTTCACACCCAGAGTGTAGGCCAGAAGGGCATGCTCACGGGTCTGCCCATTCTTGGAAATACCTGCTTCAGATTCACCAACACCAGCAGCAACAATCAGGACAGCACAGTCAGCCTGGGATGTGCCTGTAATCATGTTTTTGATGAAGTCTCTGTGTCCTGGGGCATCAATGATGGTCACGTAGTACTTGCTGGTCTCGAATTTCCATAGGGAGATATCAATGGTGATACCATGCTCACGTTCAGCTTTCAGTTTGTCCAAGACCCAGGCATACTTGAAGGAGCCCTTCCCCATCTCGGCAGCCTCCTTCTCGAACTTTTCAATGGTTCTCTTGTCGATCCCACCACACTTGTAGATCAGATGGCCAGTAGTGGTGGACTTCCCCGAATCTACGTGTCCGATCACAACGATGTTGATGTGGGTCTTCTCCTTTCCCATTTTTGCTTAGGTTTGGCGGTGGTTTTCACGACACCTGTGTCCTGGCGACAAACCCGTTGCGAAAAAGCAAAAGCCACCCTTTTATTTTGCATAGTCTAGTTTGTGTTTGTTTGTTAGTCTTCCTACTCCTCCTCCCAGTCTTCCTTTTCTCTCATTGTTCTCTTCTTTTTTTACTCCCATTCATCATCTGTTTTACTTTGTGCTTTGTACTAATTTGAGCAAAATGGGAAACTAGGAAACTCCAAGTTCTTGTACCCTTGCAGAAACATCAAAAAACCACCAAAAGCTGTCTGAAACAACTTCGTGGAAACTCTGGAAAACAACAGAGGATTACGGCAACCAAGCAAAAGCCCAGTGAAGTAAAAAAAAAAATCTTTAAAATGATAGAAAACATTTGTGAAATTTTTATTTACTTCTGCCTCATCACTTCCTGGCAGAGTAGCAGTCTTGGTTTTGAGCAGTAGCAACCTGGTTCCTAGCTTCCTCCTTGAAACAGGAGGGAAAACAATTGTTCTTATTTGCAAAATACTGTGTATATATGTTCTAATACTGTGTATGTCTGGGTGGCTTCTTGCAGGACTGAATGACTTGTCTCTCTTTTGCATAACTTGAAACACAAGCAGGAAAAGCACTGGACTCTTGTTATAAAAGCTCCAAGGGAAATGCAAATCTACAGATACCTGGGAAAGAAAAGATAGGCAGAGATATACAACATACTATATGAGGCCTGAAGGAGAAGCTGGGGTGAGACTCCTTGGGAAATTAGGACATTCAAAAGAAACAATATGTGGTGGGCGGATGCCTGTAAAGACACATGCATGTCCAAATAAGACACACACTGAGAAACGTGCTGAGAACACCAAAAACTTTCACCTCACACTGCTCCATAAGCTCAGAGCAAGCTTACCTAATCAGTAAAGGATTTCCCCAGCACAGAGCCAATCTGCAAAGACTGGGAGAGGTGAATGATTTCAATATTTGTTGGTTTGTCTCTCTGCTTCAGCTCCTAGAATTCAAGGAAATCTCTGTCAAATCATTAGTTGGACATGAGCTAAAGGACCAGATACTTCCGTGAACACATCCAGTAAGAAATAGTCTTTTTAAAGAAGTCTGGAAAAGTCTTAGCTAAATAGCTTCAACAATAAATAAAAAACAGCAACACTGGAGAAGGGGAGAATCTAATTTCCAGATATATCACATTAAAATAATCAAATGGCCAGTTTTCAAAAAAAAAAATCACAAGGAGTACAAATAAACAGGAATGCATGGCTGATTCAAAGGAAAGATTTAAATTGACAGAAACTGTCCTTACTAGACAAAGACTTAAAAAAGAAACTGTTATAAATATTCTCAAAGAACTAAAGGGAAACAAAGAGAAAGAACTAAAGGAAGTCAACTAAACTATATATGAATACAACAAGAAAAAAAATGCACAAAATATTTACATATTAATGTTCATAAGTATACAATATGTACATGTAGTTTGTGACATTAGTAACATAAAGGGGAAGGGAAGAGCTATAAAGGAGAACAGTCAGTGCAACTGAAGTTAAAGTGATATCAATTTAAGATACTGTTATAACTTCACAACATTGGAGGTCATCCCAATGATGATCACACCCACAAATCAGCAGAGTAAACACCAAAGTAAACGAGAAGGGAATCAAAACATGTCAGTACCAAAAATCAACTAAACACAAAAGAAGGCAATGATGTAGGAGATGAGGAATAATAAAGATATAAAACATACAGAAAACAAACAGCTAAATGGCAGGAGTCCTTCCTTATAAGTAATGTCTTTATATAAGATAAATGAATTAAAATATCCAATTAAAAAGCATTCATTGCAAGAATGTTTAAAAAAGAAAACAGAACCCAACTGCATGCGGCTGCCTATCTACAACAAAACTCACCCACTTTAAATCTATGGATATACACAGGTTGAAGCTGAAAGGATGGAAACAGATGTTCCATAAAAATAGTAATCAAAGAGAGTTGGGGTGACTATACAAATATCAGACAAAATAGACTTTAAGTTAAAAACAAATACAAGAGATGAAATAGAACATTTTATATTGTTAAAAAGTTGAGTCATCAAGAAGATCTAACAATTATGAACCTAAGTGCACCAACATCAGAGACCAAAAATATGTGAAGCAAACACTGACAGAATTTGAGAGAGAAAAAACAATTTTACAATTAATGCTTGGAAACGTCAACACTTTTAATAAAGGATAGAATAATGAGAAAGAAAATCAACAGGGAAATACAGGACTTGAGCAACACCATAAGCCAATTAAACCTAACTGACATACAGGAAAATCCACCCAAGAACACAGAATACACATTTTTCTCAAGTGCACATGGAATATTCTCTAGGATAGAAAATATTTTAGGCTACAAAACCTGACTTAATACATTTAAAAAAATGAAATCATACAAAGTATATTTTCTGATCACAATGGCATGAAGCTGGAAATCAATGAAAGAAGAAAAAATTTTAAATTTACAAAAATGTGGAAATTAAACAACATATTCTTAAGCAACCAATGTGTCTAAGGAGACACCACAAGGAAAATTAGAAAATGTACCTTAAGAAAAAAAGAAAAAGAGAGAAGCACAACCTACCAAACTTATGGAAGGCAGTGAAACCAAAACTAAGAGGGAGATGTACAGCT
This sequence comes from Balaenoptera ricei, assembly GCF_028023285.1. NCBI lineage: Eukaryota > Metazoa > Chordata > Mammalia > Artiodactyla > Balaenopteridae > Balaenoptera > Balaenoptera ricei. The sequence goes on along the minus strand of NC_082645.1, from coordinate 10,896,414 downwards.
GTAAATGCTTACATTAAAAAAGACGTTTCTCAAATTAATAACCTAACTTTAAACCTTAAAGAAGGAAATAATAAAGATTAGAGCAGAGATAAATAAAACAGGTAATACAAAATCATTAGAGAAACCAGGGTGCCAGAGCTGGTTCTTTGAGAAGATCAATAGAATTACCAAACATTTGGCTAGATTGACAGAGAAAAAAAGAAAGAAGACTGAAATTACTAAAATCAGAAGTAAAAATAGGGACTTTACTACCAAAATGTAAAGGAGTATAATAATAGTTACTAAAGAGAATATTTGTATACCAACAAATTGGATTGCCTAGATAAAATGAAAAAATTCCTAGAAAAACACAATATTCAAAAACTGAATCTTGAAGAAATAGAAAACTGGAATAGACTTATAACTAGTAATAAGACTTAACCAATATTCAAAAACCTCCCAAATAAGAAAACCTCAGAAGCATATGGCTTCACTGGTAAATTCTACCAAACATTTAAAGAAGAATTAATACCACTCTTCATCATATTCTTACAAAAAATTGAAAAGGAAGGAAAACTTCCTAACTTGTTCTATAATACCAGCATTAGACTAATGCCAAGCCAAAGACACGGCAAAAAAGAAGAAAATTACTAACCAAGATTCCTTATAAAAATCCTCAGCTAAATACTAGCAAACCAAATTTATCATGTTAAAAGGAGAATACAACATGACCAAGTTGGATTTATTCCTTAAATGTAAGGATGGGTCAACATGTGAAACCAATAAATGTAAAACACCACATTAATAGAATAAAAGAAAAAAAGTCATGATCATCTCAACTGATGAATTAAAAAAAACCTTTGGACAAAAATTCAACACTCTTTCTTGATAAAAAAAAACTGAATAAATTAGGGATAAAGTAAACTTTCCTACCATAATAAAGGCTCTATATGGAAAATCCATATACTCAATGTTAAAAAAAAATCATACTCAATGTTAAAAAAATTGAAATATTTTCCCATAAGATCAAAAAGCAAGGATGCCAGCTTTCACCATTTCTATTCAACATGGTACTGGAAATTCTAGAAAGAAAAATTAGGCAAGAAAAAGAAATAAAAGGTATACAAATTAGAAAGGAAGAAATAAAATTATCTCTGTTCACAGATTTTATATATATATATATATATATATATATATATATATATATATATGCCCTAAATATCCCACACACAAAAGAATGATTTGATATAACAAACTAATTCAGCAAAATTTCACGATATAAAATCAACACATAAACATTAGTAGCACATTAACATTAAAAAACCCGAAAAGAAAATTTAAGGAAAACTTCCACTTACAATAGCATCAGAAAGAAGAAACTACTTAGGAACTAATTTAATCTAGGAGGTGACAGACCTCTACACTGAAAACTATAAAACATTGCTGAAAGAAATTAAAGAAGACAAATAAATGGAAAGTCATCCCAAGTTCGTGGATTCGTAGACTTGATACTGTTAAGATGACAATATTATCCAAAGAAATCAATAGGTTTAATGCAAAATCCAATGGTATTTTTTCAGAAAAATCCACTCTAAAATTCATATGGAATCTCAAGGGACCCCAAGTAGCCAAATCAATCTTGAAAAAAGAGAACAAATGTGGAAGACTCACACTTCCTGACTTCAAACCTTACTATCAAGCTATAATATTCAATTACAAAAAGACATAACTTTAAGAGCTAAAATGTTAAAAACTCTTAGAAGAAATTATAGGAGAATATGTTACTGACACTGACTTTGGATGAAATTTATTGAATATGACCCTAGAAGCACAAACAACAAAAGAAAAATTGACAATTTGGATTTCAACAAAATTAAAAATGTTTGCACATCACAGGACACTATCAGGTAAATAAAAAGACAACTCATGGAATGGTAGCAAATATTTTAAAATCATATATCTGATAAAAGATTTTTAAAGAACTCTTACCACTTAACAAAACAGCAGCAAAACAACACAATTTTTAAAAATGAACAAAGAACTTGAATAAACAGTTTTCCCAAAAACAAAAACAAATGGTCAATAAGCACATAAAAAAGCGTTCAACCTCACGAGTCATTAAGAAAATGTAAGTCAAAACCACAATGAGATATTACTTCACACCTATTAGGATGGTTCTTATTTACCAAGACAAAACAAAACAAAACAAAAAGAAAATAACAAATATTGATGAGGATGTGGAAGAATTAGAAGCCTAAAGCACTGCTGTCAAGAATGGAAAATGCGTGCAACCGCTGTGGAAAACAGTTTGGTAGTTCTCAAAAAGTTAAACATGGAATCACCGTGTGAACCATTATTTCCACTTCTGAGTATATACACCAAAGAACTGAAAGCAGGACTGAAATAGATAACTGTACATCAATGTTCACGTCAACATTATTCATAGTAGCCAAATGTTGGAAACAAACCGAAAGCCCATCAAAAGACTGAATAACCAAAGTATGGTATATACACATAGTGGAATATTATTTACCCTTAAAAAGGAAAGAAACTCCAATACATCCTACAACCTGATGAACCTTGAAAACATTATGCTAACTGAAATAAGCCTGACACAAAAAGACAAATTTTGTATGATTCCACTTATATGAAGTACCTACAATAGGCAAATACATAGAAAAAGTAAGTATGATAGAGTCTGAGATTTGACATAGGAAAATGGTTAAGTTATTGTTTAATAACATTTTCGAAGAAATCCAAGAAAGGGTGGAATCCGAAAGAAGCAAGCCTACTGTAGATAATTTAGTCTCCAAGCCTTACAGAGAACTTATTTCTTCATATCATCCTACTTTCCACTTGGGCATTACTAAAATATGGGCTGCTATCAGAACAGCAACATGTTCAAACTGAGTCAAGTGAAATCCAACAGACATGCATTACCTTTCTAGAGCAGCAAACTTACCCTGGGTTGTTAAATGTCCCAAAGAGTGTATGATTCTAATCAATTAATTATCTAGTTCTCTTCTTGTAAGGAGGAGGACATAAACAGGTAGAGAAAGAACCTAGAGGTGTGTACTTGTGTACCAATTCCTCATTCCTTGATAATTAACTAGAAGCCCCATCTGGAATGATGATGGAGAAGGAAACTGATCTGTCTTAACAATAAAGACATAGAATAACTTATATGTGTAAAAGGCAAGGAGACGAAATGATAATGTATAAATAGTCTTAAAGATTTTTTTCCAAGAATAATTTGAGCGAAGTATGGGAATCATACAATTCTTGTCATAACATGATACTATCAATATCAACAACATACACAATAAATTTAGAGAGTCTATTAGGGTTTTATCCTGAGGATTGTGTTATAAATAAGAAAGGAGAAAATAAAAAGCACTAGTTATATAATCTAGAATTTTTCGGTTACAAGTGAAAGGAGTACAACGTGAATTAGCTTGCTGTTCAAGCAGCTTTATTGTTTCATAAAATTCAAGGATGGTTTGAACAATCAAACCTTGAAAAGGGAAAGAATGTACCTTGGCCCTAGGAATAAGTTGGCTCAGGCATTAATTTTTCCCAGACCTGGTTGCACAGCCTTCTTTTTGCATGTTGTGTCTACTTTCTTACTTTATAGACCTACCTCACCAACGAGCAAGGTTTCATTACTCCCAAAATTCAGATCTTTATCCCCGTGGTCTGCATCATTAGAGAGCCATTGATTGTCTCTGTTCCTTCTAAAAAGACTTAGAGAAGGACTCTGGTGGGCATAAATTGGGCTATTTGTCAAGCTTTGAATCAACAGTTTCAGGGTGTCTTCTAAGAAAATGAGCATCAGAGTGGAGTCCAGAATTGTTACTAGAAGAACAGGGAATGTAATTCCCAGAAGAAGTGAGGTATCAGAGTCAGATAATTTATTTTCTTCACAGAAATACCTGCTCTAAACAGTTCTATTTTTTGTGAAAATTACACAGGGAAGAAGGGCTTAAAAGGAGGAAACCTCCCCAAAACCTAAGAAATATAATAAAAAATAAAAATAATTATTTATGTAATACATAATAACTTATGAAGGAAAAGATAATAAAAATTAGAGGATTTCAGACTCTGAGGCACATGGGAAACTTTCTGCTCCCCAAACATACAATGTTCTTCTACCCTACTCTTCAAAGTTTACGGGACTGGACTGGTTAATACTTATATGTCCATTAGTCATTCATCGTAACTGCACTGCAATTATGTCTTTGTCTGCTCTCCACTAGACTACGGGCTGCTCACCTATATCTGCATTGTTTACAGCTATATTCTAAATACCTCCCTCAGTGCCTGGTAGAGTGCAATGCCCAATGCAATGCATGTTATTGCCTAATACTCTAATTAATCAACTGGCACAGTTATTTATAATATATAAATATATATAATTTACACTTACATATATATTCATCAATTTTGCCTTAACATTTAGTATAGTGCAAGGAATATAGTAGATACTTATTGATTTTATGTCTTTTTGACATACAAAGAAAGAAGAGAAAAATTATGTATAGACTAGCATATTTGTGTAACTTTTTATATTAAGCCATGAAAATCAAGTACATTTATTAGAAACACTGAGCCAAAGAGCTGATATATCACGTTTACTCTTTGAAGGGATTATGGTGTTGGACAATGCACATTCTCGGCAAGCTTTGCTTGTCCCAACTATGTGAACTTTACACAAGAGTGTGGACAGGGAAGATTTTTGGTTCCCTCTTGTGTCCAGAGCTACAGGGTCTGATCATCATGGAGGCATTGCAGGACTAACCAGTGTGAAGGTTACATAAGGAGAACTCTGAAATACAAGGCTGCTTATGTGATATTCTGGCTCAACTTTAGTGTTCTTGTAAGAGTTTTTAGTCCTCTGTCCCTATTTTAACCTACAGCCTGTGTCTATTTGAGTCATCAGGTCAATTGAGTGAAGTTATGTAGTGGAAAGTTTTCAGATGAGAGTTTCACTCACATTTAAAAAGTCGTATTGCTGTGACTTCCCCTGCTTAGCCTTGGGAAAAGAAAAAATTCATATATCAATATCTAAGTGCTGCAAAAAGCACACCATGCACTTCTCCTTTAACTGGTTCATAAAACTGAATTTCTATCTACAGCACAGAAGTTAATATGAACTCATTCTGTAAGGGCTCCTGTGTTTTTAGTGTTCCATGTGGCTAAATTTCACATAAAAATTCTCATGTGATTGAGACTTAGGCAATTTCCATGGCACAACCAAATACAAGAAAAACTTCAAGAAAAATGGGAAAATTCATGTTAGGTCACATCAAGGGGTCAAGTTGATCAAACTCTTTTTAATAGCATAATTGTATGTGCTAAAATTTTTGAGGTCTAAGAAGCAAAAAAGTCCAGACCTCAGATAGCTCACCAAATAATTAGGTAGATAACACCAATATATAAAAGGAGTGTAAGGAATGCGAATAATAATATGGCATAACTAACTCTAACTTTGACAATTTCATCAAGGTAAACTATATGATTCAATTTTGGCTATATCTTCAGTAAACAGTATATATCTATATCTAAACAAACATAGCTCCCGAAAGCAGCTCTTTTGCCTGTTTCCTGTTTGCCCATTTCTGTTCCCCTCTAACCTGAAAAGAACTTAATTATAGGAATGAGATCACTAGGCAATTTAACCTAACTTCTGACTTACGCTCTCCTGAATGCACGCCATGCCTTATCTAACCTGTTGGTTCTTTTCCTAGATAAAAAGAAGAATGAAGAATTAAGTAGTTAAAGAACGCCAGCTCTCTATCCCCAACAGCCCCCTTGGCAATCCTGCAGGCAGATCACAAGGGCAAGATAACATCTGAAAGACAGAGTCAGCCAGTCTGCACGCAATGGGGAAGGATGCAGAACCCAACCTCCTGCCTCGATGATTCACTGAGATTCTTCCCCCTTTTTATCCTTTAAAAACTCTCATGGCTGAGCGGAATCTTGGGAGCTGGTCTCGAGGCATGAGTCCACCTTCTCCCCAGACTACCAGCTTTTCTGCTTAGAGCACCCTTCCTTTCTACTGACACTTGCCTCTTAAATTATTGGCTTTTGAGCAGCAAGCAGCTGAACCTGAGTTTGGTAACACTCTCTCTCATTTATTCAACAGCTATTTATAGCCACTGCTTGTTCCATATCAGTAATCTTCACTAGGGAAGATTTTTTTTTTTGCATCTTTATATGCATGATTAAGCCGTGAAAATGAAGTACATTTATTAGAAACACTGAGCCAAAGAGCTGGTATATCACGTTTACTCTTTGAAGGGATTATGGTGTTGTACAATGCACATTCAGTATGTTCAGGGTGTTACTACTGCATCAATAACACTAAAGTTGAGGCAGAATATCACATAAGATCATGGCTTACCTTAGGTCATCCACTTGCTATGTAACAAATCCAGCCTAGAAACAGAGTTATTTGTAGTTCAGAGAAACAGTGAGACTTGAGAGTTTGGAACCAAATTTAGTTCGGGCAAGAATACGGTGTGACTTATGTTAAAAGGTAAACCGAGGCATATTAAAAATTTTAGAGCAAATTAAATTTTGTTTTTTGAGCAAAAATCGATTTGAATCTGGCAGCATCAAAACAGAACTGGTTAGGAGTGTGCCACCAACTTGGGGAGAGACTTTTATAAAGAAAAAGCAAAAGCAAAGCAAGAAAATTATTGATTGTATATAGCTTAAAGTATAGTGGGCTGTTTATTCGTTGTGTATAGGCTTCAGTACTGTGACCATGAGGCATTTACAGGCTTAGATTTTGGTTTGCTTACATGGGCTGTCAAGGCATAACAGTCACCTCCATCTAATGATCTCCTTGTTCTGTTAATTTAACACTTTTATTAAATCTTACCACTTTGCCTCTCCAGAGTAAGACTGACTTACATTGCTGGAAGGCTACTGATGTTCCTTTGCATTATCAGGGTGTTACTATTGCATCAATCTGTAGAACCCAAGTTCTCTACACCAGGACCATTTTGTCTCTCAACAAAAGGCTGGTAAGAGTGGTAAGAGAGTGTTTTCTTTTATCTTATGCTCAGTGTTCAGGAAGTGACATGAAATATTTCATTCCAATTCTTTGGAAAGTCACAATATTAGTATTCATTTCTTCACTCAGTGTCAGCTATGGAAAGACCAAAAGCAGGGAAATAACTACTGATGGGTAACAGAATGGGCTACTCCAAAATATGTCTCTATGTCATAAGGAGTATTTTAAGCTGATTATTTTTGAGAAACTACAGACAGAAGAGAAACTGTAAAAACAGTAGGAGGTACCCTTTTGTAAGGGAAATGTACACTTATAAGGGAAATCTCGATTTATAAGGGTGTCTCCCTCTTAGTACCAGGAAGCAAAGGATGACTGTAAATCACAGGACGATCTTACCAATGGAGCAGGCAAAGACGTAAGTCTGAATAACAAGTTTACCCCTAGTTCATTGTGCTTTTTTCTGGTAACCGTTCATAACTGTCTTTCCCGTCCCCCAACATCTTTCTTTTGTTTTTAGCTGAAGCTGGTATTTAAGGTGGTGACCTGGGAGATTTGGGAGAATTCTCAGTTTTCCTGGGTATCTGCCATCTGTACATGGGTTATAGATGATAATAAACTTCTGTTTGTTTTTCTCTTATTATTCTGTCTTTTATTACAAGGGGGTCTCAGTCAAGAACTCAGAAGGGTAGAGGGAAAATTATTTTTCCTCCTACACTATATATTTAAAAGCCAAGAAAATATCTGGTCTCCTGAGAAGTTTGTTATGGATTTTCTTTTGGAACTTGTGTGTCATATAACTCACAGCTTTCATCTTTGCTTTAACCTCCTACATATCAGTTAAATTTCTGATTCAGTTTGAAAAACTGTAAATTTCTTCACAGCCTGGATATCATTGTGTTAGAGTTCTATTCACAATTTTAAAAAAGGATTCACATTCTATCATTATGTCCCTGATCTTTTCTTTTACCTGATATTTTTTTGTTTCACATTGGCTTACCCAAATCCTCTGATAAAAATGTACAGGGGCTTCCCTGGTGGCGCAGTGGTTGAGAATCTGCCTGCCAATGCAGGCGATATGGGTTCGAGCCCTGGTCTGGGAAGATCCCACATGCTGCGGAGCAACTGGGTCCGTGAGCCACAACTACTGAGCCTGCGCGTCTGGAGCCTGTGCTCCGCAACAAGAGAGGCCGCGATAGTGAGAGGCCCGCGCACTGTGATGAAGAGTGGCCCCCACTCGCCGCAACTGGAGAGAGCCCTCGCACAGAAACGGGGACCCAACACAGCCAAAAATAAATAAATAAATTAATTTATTTATTAAAAAAAAAAAAAACTGAGAGTTGAAAGTCAATTTATAAAAAAAAAAAGTACAGAATTCATAAATAAGTGATAGAAGGTCAATTATTGGAAATTTTAATAATTATTGGATATGTAAAAGTAAACATACAATAAGAATCTGAACTTTTACAGGGACTTTGACTTTCTTATCAAAATATAATTTAGAGAGATTAGGAAACCAGATTTTTGAAAGAGATAGTTTCTTGAAGGAAAAGGTCAGTACTGCTTAGTTACTACTATTTTGAAGATGAATATGATCTTAGAACCTGGCTCAATGACCCAATTATATTTTTCTTCTCTTGTTATCCCTCTGAGGTGTTTCTATGCTTGTTGGATTGCATATCTATAAAACTGTGCTTGGCAAAATTTTTTAAAAATACATATATAATAAATTGAACACAATCAGTTCTGACCTCATTCCTGTTTTGAAATGAATGCAATACAGCACCATCATTGTAAAAAGTGACAGGAAAGACAGAGGCTTATTAAAAATATATTATCTTTACAGCTTTACATGCATTAAATATGTCAACCCTTTTCCAATTCTTTTACTTTCTCAGCCTGAAACAGAAGGGGATTCAATAGGGGAACATCCGTTGTGCCAGGGTTCGGCTGAGTTATTGCATTTCCTAATCCAAAAAGCAGATTTCATTATTTTATGCGAAGATAAATCTTGTTAAACGTCTATGTTACTTTTTCTTCTGAAAAGGGAGAGCATACACTTTTCTAATATCACTTGGCAATCATTAAAAACATAACTTTTTTTTTTTTTTTAATATTCCCTGCAAGCTCTTGCTAAGTTTGTTCGGAAGCAAAGTGCAGACTTCACAATGATAAAGTGAGCATGACAACACCAAGCCAAAGTGGCATGGGGGCTGCATGTACAGGGAGATGAAAAGCCACCTAAGAGACTCTGGGTTAATCATTCTACTTCGGCTGATTTTAAGAAGGTTGCTCTCCATTAATTATCCAAAATTTCCCACTGGGGAGAACATGTTCCTGGCTACTTTATCCTTTAGACACATTATTCTCAGTCTATACCAAGCCTCTTTTTTCCCTAACCATATTGCCCATATTTATGTTTAACTGGTTAAGAGCTTTGCACTACTCTCTCACAAGTCCTTTGGATTTTAACCAGAAAACAATGATAAAGATACTAGTACAGTGACTTTCAAGAATGCTCTATGGGTTGTGGAAATTTTTTAAGGGGTAGCAGATCCTTAAAATCTTGCCGCATGATAAACTAGTATTGATTCTGTCAGTTCTTACCAGAAATCTGGGAACATGAAGGGAAGTATTGGCTGCCAATGGAGGTATAATCATGCACTTTTTAAATGTGGTATTTTCTAGGATTTCGAGAAATATTTCTAGGAATAAATTGTTACTTATCTGATCTGCAGTGAACATTTTGTAGCAATCTATATGTCCAATTGGTTTAAGTATTCTACATAACAAATACCAGGTAGGTATTCAAAGGGATATTGTAGAGAAATGTTTAATAACATTGGGAACATGTGTAAGATCTATTATTAAATGCGTACAGTGCAAATATACATAAAATTATTTTCCAAGTTTATAAAACTAGCGAAGTCAAAGGTTCATGTAGAGAGGAAAAAACACTCAAATCCTTTACTCTCTCTTCCCTACCAAAAAATACAATTTATTTTTCTCTTTAAATCATGTTTCTTAATGAAAAAAAAAAAAAACTCTACTTTTCTGAATTCTCACTTAATTTTGAAGCATATTCTAATTTAGGCACACTATTTTTTTATGACTCCCTTATTCCTTTCCCAATTAAAATTTGAGATGCATGGATCTCATCTGAATACCTCATGTTCATGGCATTGATTCTGACCAATAAAAGAAAAATACATTACCAGGGGTAGTGACCATCAATCTCTACCAAAGAACCTTACATCAATAGGCCACATGCTGATTTATGAATATCAGTTAAGCCTCTGCTAATGTAACAACAAATTGCAAAGGAGTAATTTTGTTTCAGAATTTGTGGCCAAGTGATAAGCAGAATGAAGGGCCACTGATATAAGGAGAAAAAAATCATTGTAGAGAAAAAAGAGTTTTTTTCACAGTAGTAAATTCTGGCAAGTATCTGAGACATAAGAAAATCATCCACATATACATTTTTGGACAAAATTTATCTTGGGAAGGCAGAATTTGACTCAAGATGAAAGACCAATACTGCAGAGAATACTGTCTTCTAACATTATATTCAGGAAGTTGTGGTGATGCTACATTTCAGCCATCACCAATGCTTTAGTTTTGTTCACACGGCTAGCCTTTTGTAAAAATAAGTCAGCGAAGGCAAAGGACTTCCCTTTGGTTGGCACTTAAATGTAGCTTCCATCATGAAGTTCCTTCAGGCCAGGAATCTTCATTTGTTTTGTTGACTACCAAATATATGTCATGTCTTTTCACTGTGGTATTTTATCTGAAGAATATCCAATAGGAAGGCACTATTATTTTCATTTTATAGATGCAAAAGCTGATACTCAAAGGGATTCTTTTTTTTTTTTTTTTTTTTTTGGGATTCTTTGATTACCTATGAAGAGGTATAGCTTAAATATAGAATCTATAGCTGCCAGCTTAATATGAGATGCATTTTCACTGTATCGTAGTGTCTTAAGGTTAGAGGAAACAATTTCTAAGATTGTGAGGCACTGTCAACATTTTCAAAGGATTCCTACAATTTCAGACTTTTCAGTTCAATACACTACTTATTTTAAATTAATAGACAGTATAATTGACTTATTTAACTCTTTTTTCATCAGAGCACAGATCCTTCCTTCTTTTCCCATCAGCTCCACTTAATTACATTTTTAACATCTCAACCTCCAATTCCACCATCCAAGTTTATCTGTAGTACAGACTGACTAAATCTATGTTGCTTTCACTCTCTTGTGAAATTCTATAGGATTCCTTACTTACACATTTATGTGTAATTAATATCTTTTGAGATGTGCTTTCTTCATTTCAGTTCATTCTCATGTGGTTTCTTTGTCTTTCTAAACTCTAATGCTTTTCATTTGTCATAAATATATTAGTAACATCCACCATTTATTCAATGCTTATTAGCAATGTGCTTCCAAAAATGTATTAAATGCTTTAAAGTATGGTCTCATGTAATAACCACAAAATTGCCAAGAGGCTGGTAGTATTACTCCCTTTTAAAATTTTAGTACACAGAAGCTAAGTAAGATTAAGTAAAAAGCTTCAAAGCTAGTATACTGTGGTGGAGAAAAATATGTCTTGGATTTAATCTGAAGAAAAATCACAAAACTCAAAATTTTTAAATGTTTTGGAATAATCTTAGAAGCTGGAGAAACCTTCACAAATCCCAAAGAACCTTCCTACCTACTTCTCTTCTGATACATATCTTGGACCTGGTATGTCCCCCTCTTAGTTCACCTGCAGTTTAGCCTAAATTAATTCCAGAGAACACACCCAGAAGAAAGCAGAGAATGGTAAAGAGACAGGGAACACTGCATTCTTGAAATGAGAATAGTTCATGAGGGGAGGAAACAGACTGGTGGTAGAAATTCAGTTTCTCCCCTCATTTTATAAGGTAGCATAGAGTTACTAATCTGAGGTCAACACAAGAACTGGCACATTCCAGAAGGCCTTTCTTTTCTAAATAATCTACTTTCACAACCAGAAAGCTCCAGGTGTTACAAAGTTGCCTAGGAGTTCACTTTTCCCTTTACATATAAATATGTAGCATTAAGGAGGCATGCCTGTAATAATCTCATTTCATGTTACACCAGCCTGGTATTTCTGATTTAACCACAATTTCTGCAGAGTGAGAATTCAAGGAATAGTGCATCATCTTCTATGTCTGTGTTTATAACTTCTTCCCCAATAATCCCTACTTTATATTTAATGTGCTGTGCCAGTGAGGTGTGTGTCCATGCCCCCATAGCAAGATGGTTCATTCAATCAACAAACATTTAGTGGGTAACTACCAAAAGTCAGGTGGCGTAGCAGGGTCTGTACTTTACAGAATACACGGTTTGGTGGAAAGACAATAAAGAAACAATTATAATAGAATTTACCATTACCATATACCATCTTTATTTTTTTTTTTTAATATGCTAACACATATACCATCTTTGAACAGGGGCCATAGGGTCTATAAGTGAAAGCAGCTTTAACTCACTGGGAGCAGCTTTTGGCAAAAGAAACGCTATAATGACCGGGTGGTGGGGGCAGGGTGGGGGTGGGGGAGTCTTCCAAACAGATAGAATACAAAGAGTCAAGAATTTTAAAATTCCAGAGATGCTCTCTGGAAAATTATGATTCATTGGGATGAGGAAGCAATTGTCCAGGAATTATGAGGCATTACTGTCTTAAGAAATATACCAGATGATTTTCATGCTCTAGTGTTTTGGCAACCAGTCTTTGAAAATGTTCTAAAATTATTTGTTGTGTACATCAGTCTTCTCCTATCTATTTCATTTCCTGTTCTTTAATCTTTTCTTTTCCTATTTTTTATATCTAATTATGTTATATGATTCTGAGAGAAGGATCTTATCACCCCCAGACAACTATGGTTATAAAATTTTTCATTAAGGAAGCACCAAATGTGACTCAAGGCTCAGGGGTTTCTTACATAGCAGAAGATGAAGTTAATTAGCAATATATATAGATGAAAATTGAGTTGTCACTGTTGCAATGAAATCAACTACAGCTAAGCTGGGAAGATATGGTTACAAGAGAAAGTTTGAAAAAAAAAAAAAAAAGGAGCAGACATTTGAATTATTCTTACCCTTGGGCAATAAGAGAAATTATAGTTGGATTCCCAAGCATCGAGTTTTGTTCACTCATTTAATGACTAATGCGCAAAACCACACATAAAAATGCTAAGTGGTCAATTCTGTCAAAAGAACAATATTATATGGGGATATATGTATATGCATAGCTGATTCACTTTGTTATAAAGCAGAAATTAACACACCATTGTAAAGCAATTATACTCCAATAAAGATGTTAATAAAAAGAACAATATTAATATTAATAATAGCAATTATAAAATCTAATCATAATGATTATAACTAACATGTATTGGGAGTTTACTATGACCAAAGCATTGTGCTAAGTATTTACCATCATTACCTTATTCAATTCTCTCCAGAATTTAATAAGTTATTACTGTTATTTTTCCAATTCCACAGAGATTGTGAAGATAAGATTTGAGAAGTTTAAAAAGAAAGTAGCACAGATACTCAAAGATAGTAAATAGTTCCAGTGATTAAGAATATTTTAATTCATTTTCATAATGTTTATTCTGCTTTGACCAGATATATTTTTAATTATTAGAAGATTATACTAAAACAAATGTACTAACAAAGAGACAGTACAATGTTTTTCTTCTGAATGTACTTGTATACTGTTTCCCTGTGTGTATCATGGAGTGAGAGTGACATTAATGTATTTTACAAAATAAAAATAGTTCTTTCAATTGGAAAAGTAGGCTTGCTCCAGTAGAGCTGAAAGTCATGAATTCTAGAGTAGATGCTATAAATTAGAAGTTTAGTTCACTACAGTTCATCAATGTTGGAGACCTGCACAATGAGGAACAAGAATCAATGACTCTGCAGCTTGCACTGAAATTAGTTGATTAATGGCAGACTACATCAACTGATTTTTGTTTTTTTTTTTTTTTACTCCTTGTGTGATCCTGTTAATTAGGAAAATTCCCTCTGTTCATTAGAAATCTGAAATAAATTCATCTGCCTCCTGAATATGTTGACCTAGCACAGAAATTTCTTTTGAGAAACATGCACATTTTAGAATTGACTCTTCTTAATGAAACTGCAAGTGGTCTCCAGCAAGTCAACTTCTTTCTCTAAGTTTTCAATCACTAACATAAGAAACACCCTTGATTAAATGAGAAAGAAACCCACTTGAATTTTTTTCTGTAAAATTTATACAACTTACTGCCTTTTTCTATAATTGAATTTTTGTGTCCATTCAGGCCAACAAGTTCCCCATATTAACACAATGTCAGAAGGATAAGAACAGATTGAGATATCTACATTTTTTATTCTAAAATAAGACAGGGACTTCCCTGGTGGTCCAGTGGTTGAGACTTAATGCGGGTTCAATCCCTGGTCAGGGAGCTAAGGTCCCACATGCCTCGCAGCCCCAAAACCAAAACATAGAACAGAAGCAATATTGTAACAGATTCAATAAAGACTTTAAAAATGGTCCACATCAAAAAAAAACTTTAAAAACTACAAAAAATAAAATAAGACACTCTATCTTCTAAACATTACAGATTTATGTTGTATAGTTAAAATATATATCATTTATACATACAGCACAATGTCCTAGCACTTTCACATATATAGAGAGATGTAAATATGTAGCATGCATTTGAAATAGTACATGTATTATTGCATAATAAAATTCAAACTATAAATTCGTAGAACTGTACAATTGAAACTGCCTACAAGCTTCTATTAAGATCATGCTTTTAGAATGGAAAAATTGCTATTTCCTATTTTATTTAGAAACTTGGAGCTCAGACAATTCTTATTTGAAATAAATTATTTGTTGCTATTAATTTAAGAAAGTTCTATAAGTATGTATAGAAGTCAGAAACCAGACTCAGTGCTTGAGTTGATATGTAAACAAGATTGGCAGTTTTTGGTCTCATGGAATTAAGAATTAAGCAGGTAAAACAAAAAAATAACAAAAATAACAGCATGTAGAAACTCCTGCAAATGGGGAAGGAACATGGCAAGTGTAAGAAAATGAGAAAAATCTGAACTTTTTTTTACACTGGATCTTGGTGTATAAATAGAGGCATAACAAAACTGAGACTACAGAGAGATAAGGGCACAAACTCTGTGGGACATTGTAAACCTTATTTTATCCTAACCTTTGCCCTAGGACTAATGGGGAGCTAATGAAACCATTTATCAAGGGTCATGAAACAAGTTGATTCGTGTTTTAATTGAGGTGTAAGCAGAAAGTAGGAAACGTAATGACATAGTCACCAATTCCATATATTTAGCATGATTTCAAATTTCAAACTTGGTTTAAAAACTTGAAACTCTAGGTTTAATAACTTCACCTGTATCCAACATACTACACTATAAAAATTACTATATGTTTGGATTCACAGAGACCTTGAATAGAATCACAGTGTGGACACCAGCTGGCTAACCTAGATTAGTGACATCTTTAATACATAGCTTCCACACATATAAAAACAAATGGGATAATGCTTACTTTATAGATTCTTACTAGAATTAAATAAGATAACATATATAACTAATGGAATAAGAACAAGAAATAGCTGTTCCACAACCTCTGGCCCCACCTCCTTTCACTGGGATGTTGTCTAGTAGTAAAAGAGAATGCCGTATGTCCACAAAATTGGCTTAAAATTATAATTAGATTTAGCACCTCTTATTTTTTTCTAAAAGGGAAAAATTCATATTTAATCTAAATTATATATATGACTACCAAAAAATAATGTCCTGAGGGACCTTTATGTCTTGTTAAACAATTCAACCTGGTGCCTAGGACAGTGCTTCACACACAATAATTCTCTAAATCTTCACTGAAAGCATTCCTGGAAATTCAGATATCTTATTTAATAATCACATCTCCCCCCCAATTTTATATTAAATACTAATAATTTATAAATATGCATATGTTATTGAAATAATATAGATATTAAAACATAAAACATGCACATATGTACAAATGTACATATATATAGCTCCTATAGTAGCTTCATGTTTTGGGGTGAATAGTTTAACCAAACAATAGTCATGTGACCACCCTATCTTCCAAGACCAATTTAAAAAATATTAATCCCATAAGATTATGAACAGATTGTTCATAGCCAAATGGCAATGTTCATTCCAGTGGCTTCTAGACATGTCTAAAAATTAGATAATAATGGATTAAAGTAAGTATCTGGCAACTTTACATTTATTAGTTCTAATAGTTTTTAGTTTTATAGATTTTAGGGTTTTCTATATATAGTATTGATATCATGCCATCTAGAAGCAGTGACAGGTTTACTTCTTCCCTTCCAATCTGGATGGCTTTTATTTATTCATTTTGTCTAATTCCTGTGGCTAGGACTTCCAATACTATGTTAAATAGAAGTGGTGAGAATGGTCATCCTTGTCTTGTTCTTAATTTTAGAGAAAAATCTTTCAGCTTTTTACCACTGATTACAATGTTAGCTATGGATATGGCATAAATAGCCTTTATTATGTTGAGATATGTTCCCTCTATACCAACTTTGATGAGAGTTTTAACATGTAAGAAGTTAAATTTTGTCAAATGTTTTTTTTTTCATCTATTAAGGTGATCTTGTTATTTTTATCCTCAGTTTTGTTAATGTGGCATATCACATTGATTGATTTGTAGATATTGTACCATACTTGTATCTCTGGAATAAATCAAACTTGGTGATAGGGTATGATCCATTTAATATATTGTTAAATTTGAAGATGATACAAAGAAATGGAAAGATATTCCATGTTCATGGATTGGAAAAAAATAATATTGTTAAAATATCCATATTATACAAAGGAATCTACAAATTTAGTGCAATTCCTATCAAAATGCCAATGGCATTTTTTACTTAACTAGAAAAAAAAAATCCTAAAATGTTTATGGAACTAGAAAAGATCCCAAACAGCAAAAGCAATCTTGAGAAAAAAGAACAAAGCTGGAGGTATTACACTGACTTCAGACTATACTACAAAGCTACAGTAATAAAAACAGTATGTTACTGGCATAAAAACACACAGATAAATGAAACAGAATAGTGAGCCCAGAAATAAGCCCACATATATGGTCAAGTAATCTACAACAAAGAAGGTAAAAACGTAAAATGGGGAAAAGATGGTCTCTTCAAAATTGGTGCTGAGAAAATCAGACAGCTACATGTAAAATAATGAAATTAGAACATTTTCTCACACCATAGGAAAAAAAAAAAAAACCTCAAAATTGTTTAAAGACCTAAACGTCATACTGGAAATCATAAAACTCCTAGAAGAAAATATAGGCAGACTATGCTTTGACATAAGTGTGTGTGTGTGTGTGTGTGTGTGTGTATATATATATATATATATATACACATAAATATATATTTCCCCAATTCTAATCTCATCCCTCCCCAGATAAACCCACATCTTGAATTTGGTATTTATTATTTCATGTACATTATTATATTCATACCATATGTATTCATAAACAATATATAGTATTGTTTATGCTTTCAAAATTAATATAAATGGCATCATAATATACAGATACCTCTGTATTTTTCTTTTTTCTCATCACTGTTTTTGAGATTTATCTATGATGATACATGTAACTATAATTTATTCATTTAAAATAGTATATAATGTCTCACTGTCTGAATTCATCCTTCTGTTGATGGACATTTAGGTGGTTTTTCACTATTTCCTTATTATAAAAAATACCACAGTGGATTTTAAAAATTTATCTCCATAGACTCCAGAAACTGGATCCTTGCTACATCACCTTGGAACTTGTTACAAATGCAACCCAGACTCCACTCCAGACCTACTGAATTAGAACCTATCTTTATATATATATATTTTGGATTTGACTCAGGCAAAGGAAACAAAAGCAAAAATACACAAATGATACCTAATTAAATGTAAAAGCTTTTGCATGGCAAAGGAACCATGGATAAAATGAAAACAAAACCTACTGAATGGGAGGAAAAAATGTGCAAATTATACTACCAATAAGGTGTTAATATCCAAAATATATAAACAGTTCAAGTAACTCAATATAAAAAGAAAACAGTTAAAAAATGGGCAGAAGAATTAAAGACATACAGAATGCCAACAAGCACATGAAAAGATTTTCAACATCACTAATCATCAGGGAAATGCAAATCATAATCACAATGAGATATCACCTCACACTTGTCAAAATGTCTATCATCAAAAAGACCACAAATAATTAATGTTCACAAGAATATGGAGAAAAGGGAAACCTTACACACTGTTAGTGGGATTGTAAATTTGTGCAGCCACTATGGAAAACTGTATGGCGTTTCCTCAAAAAACTAAAAATAGAACTACCATGTGGTCCAGCAATTCTACTGCTGGGTATATATCTGAAGAAAATGAAAATACTAATTAGAAAAAATATATGCACCCCAATTTTCATAGAAACATTATTTACAATAGTCAAGATATGGAAGCAACCTAAATATCCATCAACAGGTGCAGGTGAATGGATAAAGAAGATTTTATATATATAATATATATATATATATATATGATGGAATACTTCTCAGCCATAAAAAATAATTAATAAAATCTTGCCACTGACAACAACGTAGATGGACCTGGAGGGTATTATGCTTAGTGAAATAAGTCAGACAGAGACTGACAAATATTGTATGTTTTCACTTATATGTGGAATCTAAAAAATAAAATGAATGAATATAACAAACCAGAAACTGACTCACAGATATAGAGAACAAACTCATGGTTGCCAGTGGATAGAGGGATGGAGGGAGGGGCAAGATAGTGGTAGAGAATTAAAAGGTAAAATCTACTATGTATAAAATAAATAAGATATATATTGTACAGCAAAGAGAATATAGTCAATATTTTACAAAAACTTTGAATGGGATATAAAATATCAAATCACTATGTTCTATACCCAAAACTAGTATAATATTGTAAATCAACTATACTCGAATAAAAAAGAAAAACAAAATATAAAGTGGAATAATAATAATAAAGAAATGTCTCAGTTTCTAAATCCAATATTTTCTTATACATACGTATTTCTTTATTGAAGTATAGTTGATACACAATATTATATGTTACAAGAGTACAATAGACTGGTTTACAATTTTTAAAGGTTATACTCCATTTATAGCTATTATAAATATACTTGTTCTACTAGAACAAATAATCCTAAAATGTATATGGAATCACAAAAGACCCAGAATTGCCAAAGCAATCCTTAGGAAAAAGAACAAAGCTGCAGATATAACCCTCCCAGACTATGGTTTTTGCATCAAGGTGATATTGTCCTCACAGAATAAGTTCGGAAGTGTTCCTTCCTCTACAATTTTTTGGAATTGTTTAAGAAGGATGGGTATTTACATCCTGTAAATATTTAATAGAATTCACCTGTGAAGCCATCTGGTCCAGGACTTTCGTTTGTCGTTGCTGTCATTTTTTTAAAATCACTGATTCAATTTCATTACTAGTCATTATCTATTTCTTCCTGGTTCAGTGTTTTATTGGCTTATTGTTGGAGCTTTTATCCTGTTCAATTGGTTTATATGTCTGGCTTTATGCCAGTAACATACTGTTTGAATACTGTGGCTTTGTAGACAGTTTTATTTTTATTTATTTTAACGTCTTTACTGGAGTATAATTGCTTAACAATGTTGTGTTAGTTTCTGCTGTATAACAAAGTGAATCAGCTATATGTATATATATATCCCCATATCCCCTCCCTCTTGTGTCTCCCTCCCACCTTCCCTATCCCACCCCACTAGGTGGTCACAAAAAACAGAGCTGACCTCCCCATGTGATGCAGCTGCTTCCCACTAGCTGTTTTACATTTGGTAGTGCATATATGTCAATGCTACTCTCTCACTTTGTCCCAGTTTACTGTTCCCCCTCCCCGTGTCCTCAAGTCCATTCTCTACGTCTGCATCTTTATTCCTGTCCTGTCCCTAGGTTTATTAGAACTCTTTTTTTTTTTTAGATTCCATATATATGTGTTAGCATACAGTATTTGTTTTTCTCTTACTTCACTTTGTATGACAGACTCTAGGTCCATCCACCTCACTACAAATAACTCAATTTCATTTCTTTTTTATGGCTGAGTAATATTCCATTGTATATATGTGCCACATCTTCTTTATCCAGTCATCTGTCTATGGACACTTAGGTTGCTTCCATGTCCTGGCTATTGTAAATAGTGATGCAATGAACATTGTGGTACAAGACTCTTTTTGAATTATGGTTTTCTCAGGGTATATGCCCAGTAGTGGGATTGCTGGGTCATATGGTAGTTCTATTTTTAGTGTTTTAAGGAACCTCCATACCATTCTGCATAGTGGTTGTCTCAATTTACATTCCCACCAACAGTGCAAGAGGGTTCCCTTTTCTCCACACCCTCTCCAACATTTATTGTATTGTTTTAAAAAATATTTGATGTTTTCTATGGTTATAGAAAAAAGTCAAAAGTCCTCATTCTGACATTTTATGACCTTCAAATTAAGCCTTTTTTTTCTTAAACCTTATGTCATGTGTCTTTTATTCTCTACTTTTGCCTGAAAGACTCTTCATTACTAAATATTCCACCACACTGATGTCTGCACCTTGCCTAGACTTACGTTATTTACTAAACAGAAGTTTCCCTGTTTCTCCTTTTTATTGTATCAAATTTTTCCTATACTTAAAGTCCCTGTAACCAGAACAGCATCTATTAAATCCAACACAGTTATATTTACTTTCCCTTGTTTAAACTTTGTCTCCTCAGATAAACTATATATTTCTTGAGAAGAGTCATTGGTTTTCTTATTTCATTCCCAGCCTGCATTCCCAGTACCCAGCCAGTGCCTAATACATAGTTGCCAGTCTGTAAATATATGCTGAAAATAAAAATGGAATTTCACATCCACAGCATGAAGTCTTCAAGCTATATTGATCTCTCTCTTCATCATTATCCTATTACTTTTAAGATCTGGATCACAGAGTTTAGTGCCTTGTGAAATAAAGCAGAATCTAGCCTTCTGAAATCTTATCTACTTAAATCTTCTTGGCTAGATTATGAAGTTCTTTGGGGAGCATATCAATCTTCATCACATAACAAATTGAAATGTAAACCATATACTGGAGGAAATATGTAGAAAAATAAATCTGAGATAAAGCTAATTTTTAATGTATAGAGAGTTTACACAAATTGACTTCAATAAACAATGTATTAGAAAATAGATTTCAGAGAATAGAAATGGCAAATGCCTAACATACACAAAAAGATACAATGATTAACCTTACTAGAATTTACAGAAATACAAAAAGAAACATACACTGGATACAAGTTCTTTCTATAAATATACATGTATATTTTTATTAATAAGGCAATGCTGACCAAAGGCAATGTAAATATAGAAAATCATAACAAAGGTATTAAAATATTTACATATTTTGTTCCATTGGTTGCACATTTAAGATCACAACCTAAGTCAAAATTCAGAAATGTGATGTACATTTATTTAGATTAATGCTTATTATAGCATGCTTTATAATAGTGAAAAAGGATATAATCTAAGTGTCTAAAGCCAAGGAAATATAATACATAATTAAATGACATTATTACAATTAAAAATTATACAGTTCTGTAAAATGAGAATGTTGAAGGTTATGTTTTACCCTGTATAAGTGCTTATTTTGACTTCATGTTTAAAAAAAAAAGTAAACAGAATGTGCATATGGTGAAAGAAATTCTCTGGGTTGTATGATTATTGATAATTTCCATTTTCTAATTTAAACCTTCCTACATTTTCCCCTAAAAATAGAATTTATTGCTCTAACTTATATATGCATACACCCAGAAACAATGTTTTCATTAAGACATTCCCCTCCTATCTCTGCCTAAGGTAGATAACATAGTTGGCCACAAACTCATGGAACATATATCCATAATGTTCCCACACTGGAATATGAATACATATTCTGGACATCAGTCCCAATGTCCTCAACCATTTCCATCATAAACTAATTTCTCTCAATCTGATTTTGTGCTCACCAATCTTCTGATTAGAATCTGTTTTCCAACATAGATACACTTATAGAAAGAGAATCCATGGTTAATGTTTTAGTTCTTTGATACATTGTCTCATATAAATGATTGTCATTTGGTGTTTATATTTCATAGTTTATGAACTAAATGAATGTGAAATGTCCCTAAAAAAAGATCCATTCAGGCTGATCAAAAAAGTTTTTGAGTTTACAAAGCAGCCCTGGAATTTCCTAAATTCACTGATGCAAATGCCCTTTAACAAGACTCTAAAGCCAGCTGGTTGTCATTTTTGGAGACAATCCTTCTCCTTTCAAATTTTCAGTTGTAATACAGTAGTCCCCCCTCTGGCCCTTATTCTTGGTTTTGCTTTCTGAGGTTTCAGTTACCTTCAGTCAACCATGGTCCAAAAATATAAATGGAAAATTTCAGAAATTAACAATTCATAAGTTTTAAATTACATGCCGGGCTTCCCTGGTGGCGCAGTGGTTGAGAGTCTGCCTGCCAACGCAGGGGACATGGGTTCGAGCCCTGGTCTGGGAAGATCCCACATGCTGCGGAGCGACTAGGCCCGTGAGCCACAATTACTGAGCCTGCGCATCTGGAGACTGTGCTCCCCAACAAGAGAGGCCACGATAGCGAGAGGCCCGCGCACCGCGATGAAGAGTGGCCCCCACTTGCCGCAACTGGAGAAAGCCTGCGCACAGAAACGAAGACCCAACACAGCCATAAATAAATAAATAAATAAATAAATTACATGCCATTCCGAGTAATGGGATGAAATCTCATGCCATCAGACTCCATCCCTCCTGGGAAGTGAATCATCCCTTTGTCCAGAGTATTCCATTTGTTACTTAGTAGGCATCTTTGCCCTCAGATCAACTGCCATGGAATCACAGTACTTGTGTTCAGGAACCCTTATTTTTCTTAATAATGGCCCCAAAGTGTAAGAGTGGCAATACAGGCAATTCAGATATACCAAAAAGAAGCTGTAAAGTGCTTCTTTTATGCAAAAAGGTGAAAGTTCTCATCTTAATAAGGAATGGAAAAAAATTGTATGCTGAGGTTGCTAAGATCTACTTTAAGAAAAACTTCTGTGAATTTATGAAGAGGAAAAAAACTTGTGCTAGTTTTGCTGCTGTACCTAAAATTGGAAAAGTTACAGTCACAGTGAATGGTAAATGCTTAATTAAGAGGGAAAAGTTATTAAATTTGTACACTAAGATACTTAGAAAGAGAGGCACCACATTCACATAACTTTTATAATTGTTCTACTTTACCATTAGTTACTATTGTTAATCTACTACTGTGCCTAACTTATAAATTAAACTTTATCATAGATGTGTATGTATAAGAAAATACATAGTAGATATAGGGTTTGGTACTATTCATGGTTTCAGGCATCCACTGGGGGTCTTGGAAATATCCCCAACGGATAAGGGAGGGGATAGCATGTAACAAGATCATCAGTTGTATGGGCTCTGGAGAACTGCTTCTTGGGGTGTGAATCTGGCTGCTTTACTCGCCATGGGTAAGTTATTTTACTTCTTTGTAGCTTAGTTTTCCCCTCTGTAAGAATGGAGATAATAATTTTACCTAAATCACAGTATTGTGGAAAGAATAGAAGAGTTAATATGTGTAAGTTTCCTAAAATAAAAACTGAAGACAAAAATAAAATAGATATAGGCTGTTTTTTTATTATCATTATATTTCTCCACCCTCAACTTATTTTTTTTCTTTTTGGTAATGTTTGTGTACATTTCAGTTTCTTCCGCTAGTGTTTACTTTCTTTCAGTGTATAATCATGGCCTTTTTATTTTGTCATGTTAGTTTCTTGATTCCTTAACCCACCACAGTGATTTGCAAATAGGCACTTGGTGACCATCCATAAGACAATGTACAAGGGTTCAGGTTTGTGGGCTACATAACTAATACGTATGACAAACCTTTGATAAATAATTATTTAAAACCTAGATGGTAATGCTTGTTTTATTGAATATAGTTTTAATCCTGAGCATTATTAAAGTCTCCTCAATTGAATTACCATATGTTTACGACTACCTAGTTTTCTTAGCATTATTAATTTATTTGTTTATGTAACTGATGAAGAATATATTTTCCCATATTAAAAAAAAAAGAGATCACATTTTGGGTCACAAATCAGGCTCAGTAAATATAAGAAAATTGAAATCATATCAAGCATCTTTTCTGACCACAATGCTATGAGATTAGAAATCAAGTACAGAGAAAAAAACCTTAAAAAGATACAAACACATGAGGCTAAACAATACGTTACTAACTAACCAAGAGATCACTGAAGAAATCAAAGAGGAAATCAAAAAACACCTAGAGACAAATGACAATGAAACCACAATGATCCAAAACTTATGGGATGCAGCAAAAGCAGTTCTAAGAGGTAAGTTTATAGCAATACAATCCTACCACAAGAAACAACAAACACCTCAAACAAACAATCTAACCTTACACCTAAAGGAACTAGAGAAAGAAGAACAAACAAAACCCAAAGTTAGTAGAAAGAAAGAAATCATAAAGATCAGAGCAGAAATAAATGAAATAGAAACAAAGAAAACAACAGCAAAGCTCAATAAAACTAAAAACTGATTCTTTAAGAAGATAAACAAAATTGATAAACCATTAGCCAGACTCATGAAGAAGAAGGGGGAGAAGACTCAAGTCAATAAAATTAGAAATGAAAAAGGAGAAGTTACAACAGACATTGCAAAAACACAAATCGTCCTAAGAGACTACTACACGCAACTCTATGCCAATAAAATGGACAACCTGGAAGAAATGGACAAATTCTTAGAGAGGTATAACCTTCCAAGACTGAACCAGGAAGAAACAGAAAATATGAACAGACCAATCACAAGTAATGAAATTGAAACTGTGATTAAAAATCTTTCAACAAACAAAAGTCCAGGACCAGATGGCTTCACAGGTGAATTCTATCAAACATTTAGAGAAGAGCTAACACTCATCCTTCTCAAACTCTTCCAAAAAATTGCAGAGGAAGGAACACTACCAAAATCATTCTATAAGGCCACCATCACCCTGATACCAAAACCAGACAAAGATACTACAACAAAGAAAATTAGAGACCAATATCACTCATGAATATAGATGCAAAACTCCTCAACAAAATACTAGCAAACACAATCCAACAACATATTAAAAGGATCATACACCATGATCAAGTGGGATTTATCCCAGGAATGCAAGGATTCTTCAATATATGCGAACCAGTCAATGTGATATACCGTATTAACAAACTGAAGAAGAAAAACCATATGATAATCTCAATAGATGCATAAAACGCTTCTGACAAAATACAAACCCATTTATGATAAAAACTCTCCAGAAAGTGGGCATAGAGGGAACCTACCTCAATATAATAAAGTCATATACAACATACCCACAGCAAACATCATTCTCAATGATGAAAAACTGAAAGCATTTCCTCTAAGATAAGGAACATGACAAGGATGTCCACTCTTGCCACTATTATTCAACATAGTTTTGGAAGGCCTAGCCATGGCTATCATAGAAGAAAAAGAAATAAAAGGAATACAAATTGTAAAGGAAGAAGCAAAACTGTCACTGTTTGCAGATGACATGATACTATACATAGAGAATCCTAAAGATGCCACCAGAAAACTACTAGAGCTAAACAATGAATTTGGTAAAGTAGCAGGATACAAAATTAATGCACAGAAATCTCTTGCATTCCTATACATTAATGATGAAAAATCTGAAAGAGAAATTAAGGAAACACTCCCATTTTCGACTGCAACAAAAAGAATAAAATACCTAGGAATAAACCTACCTAGGGAGACAAAAGACCTCTATGCAGAAAACTATAAGACACTGATGAAAGCAATTAAAGATAATAGCAACAGATGGAGAGATATACCATGTTCTTGGATTAGAAGAATCAATATTGTGAAAACGACTATACTATCTAAAGCAATCTACAGATTCAATGCAACCCCTATCAAATTACCAATGGCATTTTTTACGGAAATAGAACAAAAAAATCTTGAAATTTGTATGGAGACACAAAAGACCTCGAATAGCCAAAGCAGTCTTGAGGGAAAAAAAACGGAGCTGGAGGAATCAGACTCCCTGACTTCAGACTAGACTACAAAGCTACAGTAATCAAGACAATATGGTACAGGAACAAAAACAGAAATATAGATCAATGGAACAAGATAGAAAGCTCAGAGATTAAACCCACACACCTATGGTCAACTAATCTATGACAAAGGAGGCAAGGATATACAATGCAGAAAAGACAGTCTCTTCAATAAGTGGTGCTGGGAAAACTGGACAGCTACAGGTAAAAGAATGAAATTAGAACATTCCCTAACACCATACACAAAAATAAACTCAAAATGGATTAGAGACCTAAATGTAAGACCGGACACTATAAACCTCTTAGAGGAAGACATAGGAAGAACACTCTTTGACATAAATCACAGCAAGGTATTTTTTGATCCACCTCCTAGAATAATGGAAATAAAAACAAAAATAAACAAATGGGACCTAATGAAACTTTAAAGCTTTTGAACAGCAAAGGAAACCATAAACAAGATGAAAAGAAACCCTCAGAATGGGAGAAAATATTTGCAAATGAATCAACGGACAAAGGATTAATCTCCAAAATATATAAACAGCTCATGCAGCTCAATATTAAAAAAACAAACAACTCAATACAAAAATGGGCAAAAGATCTAAATAGACATATCTCCAAAGAAGACATACAGATTGCCAACAAACACATGAAAGGATGCTCAACATCACTAATCATGAGAGAAATGTAAATCAAAACTACAATGAGGTATCACCTCACACCAGTTAGAATGGGCATGATCAGAAAATCTACAAACAACAAATGCTGGAGAGGGTGTGGTGAAAAGAGAACCCTCTTGCACTGTTGGTGGGAATGTAAATTGATACAGCCACTATGGAGAACAGTATGGAGGTTCCTTAAAAAACTAAAATTAGAATTACCATATGACCCAGCAATCCCACTACTGGGCATATACCCTGAGAAAACCATAATTCAAAAAGACACATGCACCCCAATGTTCATTGCAGCACTATTTACAATAGCCAGGTCATGGAAACAACCAAAATGCCCATCGACAGACGAATGGATAAAGAAGAAGTGGTACATATATACAATGGAATATTACTCAGCCATAAAAAGGAATGAAATTGGGTCATTTGTAGAGACGTGGATGCATCTAGAGACTGTCATACAGAGTGAAGTAAGTCAGAAAGAGGAAAACAAATATCATATATTAATGCATATATGTGTATCCTAGCAAAATGGTACAGATGACCAGTTTGCAGGGCAGAAATTGAGACACATATGCAGAGAACAAACGTATGGACACCAAGGGGGGAAAGCAGCAAGGGGTGGTGATGGTGGTGTGATGAATTTGGAGATTGGGATTGACATGTATACACTGATGTACATAAAATGGATGACTAATAAGAACCTGTTGTACAAAAAAATAAAAGAAAATTCAAAAATTCAAAAAAAACAAAAAATTTGAAAAATGTAGGGTTATTTATGCAGCTAATTATTATACAGATAATTTATGTTAATTATAAAATCCCATGGATCAGAAATTGGCCAGATGAGACCAACTTATAATTAAGGAGAGTAATTTAAAAGAGAGTATATGATATAGTGAGAAGAAATGGTGCTTTTGATGATTAGCTTGTAGTCTGCCAAACAACACTGAACTTCACACATGGGCAATGTAATCTTAATGTTTATTTATATGTATAAATCTAGACCTCTGAAAGTTAGCAAAACAACTTCTGGATCCTAAAAGAAATAATCAATGTTATTAAATAGATTGTTTTGATTTTTAGCAGTTCAGAGTCTTAGGTAAGTAGCAGTTTCAGAAGGCATATTAAAGTATAAAGGAAAGTTCCATTATTCAGAAATTATCTATGTACTACTAGTCATGTTCGTGACAGCTGACTAAGTAGAATCTAACTGTGATTAGTGATTTACCTTTTCAAATGCAGCAAAAGGGCAATCTACCACCAGTGAGCAATTCAACTACACAAATAGAAATGAAAGGGAAATATAAATTACCCTGAACAACTTGAACCACTGGAAAATAATATTACCATATAAAACATTCTAATTCTTTCACTCAAGGCAAATTTACTTTAGAGCATGTGCTAAACATGAAATGCTAACAGTTTTTTCAAATCCGAATTATAGTAGACTACATTTTAGCCACTGTATTTCATTATTCCAATTTTTAGCTTCTTTCTCCTTAGATTGAAAATTAATACTTCCATTTTTCTGTCGTTTGCACCACAATCATGTTGGGTTTTTTTTTTCTGAACTCTCCTCATACCATATAACATATATTATTTAGCTTGATTCTGGCGACCTAGAAATAGCATTGAAAAAGTAAGCTAATGCTGTCTTCCCCTATTTGTGTTCCATGTTGCACTACTTCTGTAATATACTTATAGCCATCCTAAAAAGTCAAGTGCCCCATGATTAATTAATTTTGCAAGACGGTAAGTTAAACAAAGTATACAAATTTCTTTACCAAATGTGGGTGCAGAACATTATACAGTTGAACCTTGAACATTGTGGGGTGAGAGGCTCGGACCCTCCACAGAGTAGGTGTCCATATAACTTTAGAGTCAGCCCCTCCCTCTCCAAGGTTCTGAATCCAAGGATTCAACAAACCACATATCGTGCTATATTCGCGTAGCACTTATTGAAAAACAGCCTTTCTCTATGTGGACACATGCAATGCAAACCCATGTTGATCAAGTATCAACTGTATTTGCAATTCACTGGAAATTTATAAGGTGGAGTGTGCTTGTGTACTATGAAGTATTTTTCAATTATAGGTGACATATTTTGGAAGGATAGCTTACACTGAAGGAAATTTTGGGAAATGCTGAGCTAGAGGGGTTTTGATTTCGAGATAAAACAACTTTGCTTCAATATTTCCTGGATATGACATGCTGTAGAAGAAAATTCTTGGCTCAAGACTTTGGAGTTTGGGGCTCTTGGCTTGGGTTTTTCTCCTCTTCATCTGTTAATATCTTTCACATTCTATCACCCCAAATTTTCTCCTTTCTAGTTTCAAGCTTGAAACTGCAACATCTGTTTTTCTCAATTTTCCCTTTCCGAAACAAAACTTTATTTTATATTTCTAAATTGCCCTTATCATGGACTGTTGATGCAATTACTTTGGTAGCAGAAGAATGGAAAAGTGTGGGATTTAGAGTCAGGCAGGTCTTTATTCAAATTCGTACTGGCAGTCCTAGCTGTGGCTTCAACAATTCAGGGCTCAGCTTTTCCCTCTTGAAGCCTGCTTGTTTCCACTGAGCTCTGACTGTAGAGTGGCATGAATTACTCTGTAAGCATCAGCAAGTAAAGAGGTGTGCAGGACACTGGTAAACTGAGGCCACAAATAAATAAATTCATAAATACATAAATAATAGTTTGAAACTATTTGACTTTAAATTTACAAACAAATGAGTAGTTTTTTTAACTTTTGAATTTTATTTTATTTATTTTTTTTAAACAGCAGGTTCTTATTCGTTATCTATTTTATACATATTAGTGTATATATGTCAATCCCAATCTCCCAATTCACACCACCACCACCAAACCGCCCTCCACTTTCCTCCCTTGGTGTTCATACATTTGTTCTCTACATCTGTGTCTCTATTTTGGCCCTGCAAACCAGTTCATCTGTACTATTTTTCTAGGTTCCACATATATGTGATAATACACAATATTTGATTTTCTCTTTCTGACTTACTTCAGTCTGTATGACAGTCTCTAGATCCATCCACGTCTCTGCAAATGACCCAATTTCGCTCCTTTTTATGGCTGAGTAATATTCCATTGGATATATGTACCACTTCTTCTTTATCCATTCATCTGTCAATGGACACTTAGGTTGCTTCCATGTCCTGGCTATTGTAAGTAAAGCTGCAATGAACATTGTGGTACATTACTCTTTTCGAATTATGGATTTCTCAGCATATATGCCCAGTAGTGGGATTGCTGGGTCGTATGGTAGTTCTATTTTTAGGCTTTTAGGGAACCTCCATACTGTTCTCCATAGCGGCTGTATCAATTTACATTCGCACCAACAGTGCAAGAGGGTTCCCTTTTCTCCACACCCTCTCCAGCATTTGTTGTTTGTAGATTTTCTGATCATGCCCATTCTAACTGGTGTGAGGTGATACCTCATTGTAGTTTTGATTTGCATTTCTCTAATAATTAGTGTTGCTGAGCAGCTTTTCATGTGCTTCTTGGCCATCTGTATGTCTTCTTTGGAGAAATATCTGTTTAGGTTTTCTGCCCATTTGTGGATCGGGTTGTTTTTCTGATACTGAGTTGCATGAGCTTCTTGTAAATTTTGGAGGTTAATCCTTTGTCACTTGCTCCATTAGCGAATATTTTCTCCCATTCTGAGCACTGTCTTTTCGTCTTGTTTATGGTTTCCTTTGCTGTGCAAAAGCTTTTAAGCTTCATTAGGTCCCATTTGTTTATTTTTGTTTTTACTTCCATTACTCTAGGAGGTGGATCAATAAAGATCTTGCTGTGATTTGTGTCAGAGTGTTCTTCCTATGTTTTCCTCTAAGAGGTTTATAGTGTCCAGTCTTACATTTAGGACTCTAATCCATTTTGAGTTTATTTTTGTGTATGGTGTTAGGGAGTATTCTAATTTCATTCTTTTACCTGTAGCTGTCCAGTTTTCCCAGCACCACTTATTGAAGAGACTGTCTTTTCTGCATTGTATATCCTTGCCTCCTTTGTCATAAATTAGTTGACCATAGGTGTGTGGGTTTATCTCTGGGCTTTCTATCGTGTCCCCTTGATCTATATTCCTGTTTTTGTGCCAGTACCATATCGTCTTGATTACTGTAGCTTTGTAGTATAGTCTGAAGTCAGGGAGTCTGATTCCTCCAGCTCTTTTTTTTTTTTTAACACCTTTATTGTCGTATAATTGCTTTACAAGAGCCTGTTAGTTTCTGCTTTATAACAAAGTGAATCACCTATACATATGCATATATCCCCATATCTTCTCCCTCTTGCGTCTGCCTCCCACCCTCCCTATCCCACCCCTCTAGGTGGTCACAGAGCACCGAGCTGATCTCCCTGTGCTATGCGGCTGCTTCACACTAGCTATCTATTTTACATTTGGTAGTGTATATACGTCCATGTCACTCTCTGACTTCGTCCCAGCTTACCCTTCCCACTCCCTGTGTCCTCATGTCCATTCTCTATATCTGCGTCTTTATTCCTGCCCTGCCCCTAGGTTCTTCAGAACCATTTTTTTCCTTTTTTTAGATTCCATATATATGTGTTAGCATACAGTATTTGTTTTTCTCTTTCTTACTTACTTCACTCGGTATGACAGACTCTAGATCCACCCACCTCACGACAAATAACTCAATTTCATTTCTCTTTATGGCTGAGTAATATTCCATTGTATATATGTGCCACATCTTCTTTATCCATTCATCTGTAGATGGACACTTAGGTTGCTTCCATGTCCTGGCTATTGTAAATAGAGCTGCAATGAACATTTCCATGACTCTTTTTGAATTATCATTTTCTCAGGGTATATGCCCAGTAGTGGCATTGCTGGGTCATATGGTAGTTCTATTTTTAGTTTTTTAAGGAACATCCATACTGTTCTCCACAGTGGCTGCATCAATTTACATTCCCACCAACAGTGCAAGAGGGTTCCCTTTTCTCCACACCCTCTCCAGCATTTACTGTTTGTAGATTTTTTGATGATGGCCATTCTGACTGGTGTGAGATGATCCCACATTGTAGTTTTGATTTGCATTTCTTTAATAAAGAGTGATGTTGGCATCCTTTCATGTGTTTATTGGCAATCTGTGTATCTTCTTTGGAGAAATGTCTATTTAGGTCTTCTGAAAGAGAAATTAAGGTAACACTCCCATTTACCATTGCAACAAAAAGAATAAATTACCTAGGAATAAACCTACCTAAGGAGACAAAAGACCAGTATGCAGAAAA
Organism: Balaenoptera ricei; assembly: GCF_028023285.1. Lineage (NCBI taxonomy): Eukaryota > Metazoa > Chordata > Mammalia > Artiodactyla > Balaenopteridae > Balaenoptera > Balaenoptera ricei. The sequence goes on along the minus strand of NC_082645.1, from coordinate 10,864,195 downwards.
CTGTAAGACACTGATGAAAGAAATTAAAGATGATACAAACAGATGGAGAGATATACCATATTCTTCGACTGGTGGAATCAACATTGTGAAGATGAGTATATACCCAAAGCAATCTACAGATTGAATGCAATCCCTATCAAACTACCAATGGCATTTTTCACAGAACTAGAACAAAAAATTTCACAATTTGTATGGAAACACCAAAGACCCTGAATAGAAAAGCAATCCTGAGAAAGAAAAATGGAGCTGGAGGAATCAGGCTCCCTCACTTCAGACGATACTACAAAGCTACAGTAATCAAGACAGTATGGTACTGGCACAAAAACAGAAATATAGATCAATGGAACAAGATAGAAAGTCCAGAGACAAACCCATGCACACATGGTCACCTTATATTTGATAAAGGAGGCAAGAATATACAATGGAGAAAAGACAGCCTCTTCAATAAGTGGTGCTGGGAAAACTGTACAGCTACAGGTAAAAGAACGAAATTATAACACTCCTTAACACCATATACAAAAATAAACTCAAAATCGATTAAAGACCTAAATGTTAGGCCAGGCACTATAAAACTCTTAGAGGAAAACAGGCAGAATACTCTATGACATAAATCACAGCAAGATCCTTTTTGACCCACCTCCTAGGCAAATGGAAATAAAAACAAAAATAAACAAATGGGACCTAATGAAACTTAAAAGCTTTTGCACAGCAAAGGAAACCATAAACAAGACGAAAAGACAACGCTCAGGATGGGAGAAAATATTCGCTAATGAAGCAAGTGATAAAGGATTAACCTCCAAAATTTACAAGCAGCTCATGCAGCTCAATGTCAAAAAAAACAAACAACCCAACCAAAAATGAATAGTTTTAAATAGTAATCATGGGCAAATTAAAATTTTATTCAAATTCCTTATTTATTTTAGGAATTAAGCTGTTATTCTGTTGTGAATTACATGCAGGTTTGTGCTCCATCATTTTTAAATTTCCAAGAGCCCTGAAAATCTAAATCAGGTTTTTCTGGGACCCTTTTCTCTAAATTGCACCATATTTCTACTCTCTTCATGCCTGTATTTCTTCCCCTCTGCCTGACACCTTAGTTAGGGAGAGGGCATCTCTGTTTCCAATCCTGATGTATCTTAATCTCCCTCACAGGAATTCTCCCAAATATGTATTACAGTGTTGAATTATCCAAATTCCCATAGCCCAGGAGGGTGAGAGTGAGTGTGAGGCAATGAAAAAGGAAAGAAACTACTAGGATTAAAATAAATACACACACATTAGTTAATATTTGTACTATATTCTGTCCGTAGTTTTGTGTGACTGAGCACATGATCCATTGAGTCCCTGCCCATATTTATGCTTTAGAGCCTATCTTCATGTATATGTGCCGTGAAATCAGTTTTAGCAGGTGTGGTATATGCAGAACTAATTGTGTTATTGCTAATAGATCATCGCCTTCAACAGAAACTAATTATGTCATGAGGGAACAGGGATGATAAAAAGAATAATTAAGTTAAACACATGTCTAGGTTTTAAATTTCTGACAGTACAGGTACATCTTAACTGAAGAAGATTTATATTTTAAAAATATCAAGAATTTTTTCAAGTTTCTAGAAGGTACGGACAAGTAACTTGAAGTACTTATCACTAACATAATGTTTAATAATGCCACAAAAGACACTCTTGACAAAGGTTCTTAAGTCAGTATGTTTGTATGATTAATAGAATCTCAGAACTGGAGGGACACTTTTAAATAGTTTAGTCCAATTCCATCAGGTTTACACAGATTTTTCTAACACCATGTAGTAAGTTAAGATGCCATAATTGGAACAGGCACATGAAAAGATGCACAACATTGCTAATAGAGAAATGCAAATTAAAACTACAATGAAGGGGGCTTCCCTGGTGGCGCAGTGGTTGAGAGTCTGCCTGCCAATGCAGGGGACACGGGTTCGAGCCCTGGTCTGGGAGGATCCCACATGCCGCGGAGCAACTGGGCCCGTGAGCCACAATTACTGAGCCTGCGCATCTGGAGCCTGTGCTCCGCAATGAGAGGCCATGGTAGTGAGAGGCCCGCGCACCGCGATGAAGAGTGGCCCCCGCTTGCCACAAATAGAGAAAGCCCTCACACAGAAACGAAGACCCAACACAGCCATAAATAAATAAATTAAAAAAAAAAAAAAAACTACAATGAAGTATCATCTCACACTAGTCAGAATGGCCACCACTAAGAAGTCTACAAACAATAAATGCTGGAGATCGTGTGGAGAAAAGGGGGCCCTCCTACACTGTTGGTGGGAATGTATAATGGTGCAGTCACTATGGAGAACAGTATGGAGGTTCCTTAAAAAACTAAAAATATAGTTGTCATATGATCCAGTGATCCCCCTCCCGGACATATATCTGGAGAAAACTCTAATTCGAAAAGATATGTGCACCCCTATGTTCATAGCAGCACTACTTACAATAGCCAGGACATGGAAGCAACCTAAATGTCCATGTACGGATGAATGGATAAAGAAGATGAAGTATATATACACAATGGAATATTACTCAGTCATAAAAAAGAATGGAATAGTGCCATTTGCAGCAACATGGATCGACCCAGAGATGATCATACTAAGTGAACTAAGTCAGACAGAGAAAGACAAATATCATATGATATCGCTTATATGTGAAATGTAAAAATATGATATAAATGAACTTATTTACAAAACAGAGATAGATTCACAGTCATAGAAAACAAACTTATGGTTACAAAAGGGGACAGCCGGGGGGAGGGATAAATCAGGAGTTTGGGATTAGCAGATACAAACTAATATATTCAGAAAAGATAAACAACAAGGATCTACTGTATAGAACAAAGAACTATATTCAAGGTATTGCAATAACCTATAATGGAAAATAATCTGAAAAAGAATATATATATGTATATATATAAAATATGTATATATATATATAACTGAATCACTGTGCTGCACACCAAAAACTAACACAACATTGTAAATCAACCTGGGACCCATGTTCTTCAGTGTGAATATCTTCTAGCAGCCAGCCAAGTCTAGGTTGTGTTAAACAAGAAAGTCCTAAGACCTAGAAGTTTTTATTTACTAGAATAACTTTGAAACTGATAAAATACGATTAGTTACAGAATCAGTATGAGTATCATGGAGATAACTCTTCTAGCCATAGGGAGGGCAGATAACAACTTGGCAGCATTACTTAAATAACATATTAAAATAAAGTATTTCATGTTTAGAATTCACTGAGTTTAGGTTCCTCAATAAAATTCATTATTTTGGTAAGAAAAAAGTATGAATGGTATTCCAAATGAAGGGCACATATGAATGGTTAGGGGATACATATAGCAACCTGGAGTCTGAGTTACAGGAGAGAAAGGCAAGATGTCAGGAAGGAAATGCAATTAATCTAGATAATTATTAGGATTTGAAACAGAACAGAAAATCCTTAAAAGGTGACTGGTAGAAGTAAATAGTTTTTGGATTTCAAAGATCAGGAAGAGTTTCTATCAAGGATTTTATAAAATAAATAGATAATAGTAATAAGAATAATAAAGAAGGAAGAGGAGAAGGAGAAGAAAACAGCAGTTGCCATGTAGGTACATTCTAATTATTTTTTATATTAAAATGATAATTAAAATGCATCATGGATAACTTACAGAAAAAATACTATTATTGCTCCTATTTCACAGTTAACATAAAACTTTGACACTAAATGACAATTATGGTGTGCAGTACCACTGAAAAATGAATCAATATGACTGCTTGTCAATCTGACTGCAAAGTCCATGCATGTAACCAACAGGGTGCCCTGCACACCTAGGCCATCGGTGAGTGGACAACCTCAGACTTAGGCTCTTTCATTTGCAATTTTGTCCTATCTCGACTGATATTAAGCTGCTAGTATGTTCACTGGAAAGTCTTTTTTTTTTTTTTTTTTGAGGTAAAAAATCAACTACATTGTCACATAAATTATTCATAGAAAATAAAGCATTAAAACACACTCTGGCTATCAATTCTTTTCATATTCTCATTTAAATTCCAATAATGAATAACTCATAAATTTAGATCAAACAGTAAATGAAAGAATGATGAGTTGTAGACAATTATGTTACTACATGATCTATTTTTTGGAATCATGATTTGAAAATAAATGTAGCCCCCCCACACACACATTCTTAAAATTACATTTTTTTCCTTCCAGTTGTGATATAATTGACATGCACAGCGCTTTATAAGTTTAAGGAGTACAGCAGGGGTCCCTAACCCCTGGGCCACGGAACCAGGTCACACAGCAGGAGGTGAGTGGCAGGCGAGCGAGCAAAGCTTCATGTGTATTTACAGCCGCTTCCCATTGCTCGTGATACCACCTGAGCTCCTCCTCCTGTCAGCATTACAGTGAGTTGTATAATTATTTCATTATATGTTACAATGTAATATACTAGAAATAAAGTGCACAATAAATGTAACACGCTTGAATCATCCTGAAACCATCCCCTCCACCACAGTCCGTGGAAAAATTGTCTTCCATGAAACTGGTCCCTGGTGCCAAAAAGGTTGGGGACCACTGGTGTACAGAACAATGATTTAACTTACATTCATCATGAAATGATTACCACAACAAGTTTAGTGAATGTCTATTATCTCATATGGATACAAAAGAAAAAGAAAAAAATTTTTCCTTATGATGAGAATTCTTAGGATTCACTCTCTTAACAACTTTCATATAATAACACATACAAAGTGTTAATTACATTCATCATGTTGTACATTACAGCCATAGTACTTATTTATAACTGGAAGTGTGTACCTTTTGACCACCTTCATTCAATTTCCCCTCCCTCCAATCCCTGTCTCTGGTAATCACAAATCTTATCTCTTTTTCTATGACTTTGTTTCTTTGTTTGTTTTTGAAATATAATTGACCTACACCAGCATGTTAGTTCCTGGTGCAGAACAAAGTGATTTGATATTTCTATACATTTGAAAATGATCACCTTGGCCAGTCTAGTTACCATCTGTCACTATACAAAGATATTATATTGTTACTGACTATATTCTCCATGCTGTACATTTCATATTGTGACTCATTTATTTTGTAACTGGATGTTTGGACCTCTTAAATCTCCCTCACCTATTTCTCTCATCCACCCGAACCCCACCCCTCTGGCAACCACCAATTTGTTCATGTATCTATGATTCTGTTTTGTAATATTTGTTCATTTGTTTTGTTTTTATATTCTACATATAAGTGAAATCATACAATATTTGTTTTCATCTGACTTATTTAGCATAATATTCCCTAGGTCCACCCATGTTCTCACAATTGGCAAGTTTTCATTGTTTTATATGGCTGAGTAGTATTCCATTTTGTAGGTGTGTGTGTATATATGGAGATATATATATATATTTCACATCTTCTTTATCCATTCATCTGTTGATGGACACTTAGGTTACTTCCACACCTTGCCTATTATAAATAATGCTGCAATGAACAGAGGGGTGTGTATAACTTTTTAAATTACTGTTTTTGTTTTCTTTGGGTAAATACTCAGGATTGGAATGGTTGGATAGTACGGTAGCTGTATTTTTAATTTTTTGAGGAATCTTCATACTATTTTCCATAATGGCTGCAGTAATTTACATTCCCACCAACAGTGCAAGAGGGTTCCCTTCTCTCCACATCCTCACCAACACTTGTTATTTATTGTATTTTCTGATAATAGTCATTCTGGCAAGTGGGAGGTGATATCTCATTGTGGTTTTGAGCTGCATTTCTGAGGATTAGTGATGTTGAGCATCTTTTCATGTGCCTATTGGCCATCTGTGTATCTCCTTTGGGAAAAAAATGCATATTTAGGTCCTCTGTTCATTTTTTATATGGGTTGTTTATTTTCTGATGTTGAGTTGTATGAGTTCTTTGAATATTTTGGATATTAATCCCTTATCGAATATATCAATTGCAAATGCCTTCTCCAATTCAGTAGGCAGCCTTTTCTTTTCTTTTCTTTTGGTTTTCTTCTTTTTTCTCTTTCTTTTGATATTTTCCTTTATTGATTGTGCAAAAACTTTCTAGTTTGTTATGGTCCCATTTGTTTATTTTTGCATTCATTTCCCTTGCCTGAGGAGACATATCCAAAACAAATTGCTAAAACCTACGTCAAAGAGTGTACTGCCTATGTTTTCTTCTAGGTTTTGTGGTTTCAGGTCCTATATTTAAGTCTTTAATCCATTTTGAGTTTTTTGTTGTTGTTGTTGTAAAAAAGTAGTCCAGTTTGATTATTTTGCATGCAGCTGTCCAGTTTTCCTTACACCATTTATTGAAAAAGCTATCTTGTTTCCATTGTATACTCCTACATCTTCTGTTGTAAATTTATTGACCATTTAAGTGTTGGTTCATTTCTGGGATCTCTATTCTGTTCCATTGATCTCTTTGTTTTGTGCCAGTACCATTCTATTTTGATTACTGTAGCTTTCGTGGTATAGTTTAAAATCAGGGCACATAATACTTCCTCCTTTGTTCTTTCTCAAGATTGTTTTGGTTACTTGATGTCTTTTGTGTTTCCATACAAATTTCAGAATTATTTGCTCTAGCTCCATGAAAAATGCCATTGGTATTTTGACAGCGATTATATTGAGTCCTTAGATTGCCTTGGGTATTATGCTCATTATAACAATATTAATTAATTCCTCCAATCCATGAGCATGGTATATCTTTCCATTTGTTAGTGGCATCTTCAATTTCTTTTATCAGTGACTTTTAGTGTTCTGAGTATATGTCTTTTACCTCTTTAGTTGGATTTACTCATAGGTATTTTATTCTTTTTCATGCAATTTTAAATGGAATTGTTTTCTTAATTTATTTTTCTGGTAGCTTGCTGTTAGTATACAGAAATGCAACAGATTTTTGTACATTAATTTTGTATCCTGAAACTGTTGAATTCATTAATGAGATTTAATAGTTTTTGATGGTGTCTTTAGAATTTTCTGTACATCATGTAATCTGTAAACAGTGAGAGTTTTACCACCTCCTTTCCAATTTGGATTCCTTTTACTTCTTTAACTTATCTGATTGCTATGGCTAGAACTTCTCATACTATATTGAAGGTGGTAGTCAGAATGGAAATCCTTGCCTTGTTCCTGATCTTAGAGAAAATGACTTCAGCTTTTAACCATTGAATATGATGTTAGCTGTAGGTTTGTCATATATGGTCTTTATTATGTTGAGGTATGTTCCCTCTATACACACTTTGTGGAGTGTTTTTGTAATAAATGGATGTTACATTTTGTCAGAAGATGTTTCTGCATCTATTCAAATGATGATATGCTTTTTATTCTTCAATTTGTTAATTAAGTAATTTGTAGATATTGAACCATTCTCCCATCCCTGGGATAAATCCCACTTGACCATGCTGTACAATCCTTTTAATGTACAGTGCCATTTGATTTGTGAGTATTTTGTTGAGGATTTTTGCATCTGTTTTTCAGTAATATTGACCTGTAATTTTCTTTTTTTGTTGTGTTATTGTTGCTGTGTTTTTTGGTGTCAGGGTGATGCTGGCCTCATAGAAAGAGTTTGGAAGTGTTCCTTCCTCTGCAATTTTAAAAAATAGTTTGAGAATTATAGGTTAGGCCTATCCTGTGAGACCTATTCTAGGCCTGTGAAGTACTCTTATCCTGGACTATTGTTCTTGGAAGGTTTTTTTTTTTTTTTTTAATTCAATTTAATTACTAGTAATTGATCTGTTCATATTTTATATATTTTTTTCTGATTCAGTCTTGGGAGATTTTACATTTCTAGGAATTTATCCATTTCTTCTAGGTTATCCACTTTATCTTATGATCCTTTGTATTTCTGTGGTGTTGGTAATAAATTCTCCTTTTTCATTTCTGATTTTATTTATTTGAGCCCTCTATCTTTTTTTCTTGATATGTCTGGCAAAATAACAAATTTTACTAAAAACTCTAAGTTGTTTATTCTGTTTTAATTATTTAATAGGATTAAGTGGAATTTTTATTTGAAAATATCATATATATATTCACAAAACTTTGTGCATCATTTTCTTAACTTACTTACCTTAAAACAGAAGATGATATATAAGCATCAAGATTCTGACCACAATAAAATTTATGATGAAAACAATTTCCAAAATGTTGGATATTCTGACACTGTGAAGCTGCCAATGCATTTTTTTAATATATTTGCAATAGATATATTTTAAAAAGCATAAATAAATTAAAAGTATAAGAACAGTAATTAAAAGGTAGGTGTGGGAGTTGTGATTTCTTTGTATGCTTAATAGTAAATCAATTCACACATGATTTAAATTACAGAAAATGCATACTCAACACCTAAGTTTAACAAATGGTAATATTTTACCACATTTAACTTAAACTTTTTTTAAATTTTAAAAATGGAAAATATGGTTAAAAGCAAAGCATCTCTCCCAACCCTCTTCTAAATATTTTTCTCATCAGAAATAAACAGCAAATATAATTATTTATTTTATTCTCACTTATACTTGTATATATTTTTTTAAATTAAAAACTATTTATGGTATAATTTAAGATTAAAATATATCACTTTTTTTAACATTACAGATACAAGAATCATATTGTACCTACTTTTAAATCAACTGCTTATTTTTCTGAATATTGTCTTTTCAATATTCATGTGTACATGGTTTATTCAACTGCAACTGCTGAATAATATGTATTGTTTAGGAACTTATAATTTAAAATACATTTATTTATCCTCTAACAGAGAATTCTGCTAGTCTATGATTTAAATTGAAAAAAATGTGGGAACATTATTAAACACACCCCCATATGTAATGCAAATGAAAGGGCTGGGTTCTAACTATACATCATCTTTTGGTTAAAATAATAAAAAATTAGTCCTTGAAGGGTTATAATTGTTAAAATCTCACCATAGATGAGTATTTCTATACTGTTATATTCTTAATAAAATTTGGCATTATCAGAGATGTTTACTTTTTAAAATTTACAACTTAAATGCCATTCCCCTAATTTATAGAACTATACATTTCTTGAATATTTATCGGTAATTCAGGATCTTTATAAAACTGAGTTTTCATATTTTTTGCACATGTTTTCTATTAGGTTACTTTTCAATTTTTTTTTTTACAAGTTTTTATAACATGTAAATATTATTTATATATAATCATAGTTTTTAAGAGTGTTGCAAATATTTACCTCCATTCTAGGCTTAAATTTCAGCTTGTCTTTAATACAATCAAAATATCTTTATTTTCTTTTTTAGATTGAATTATAGTTGATTTACCATATTATATTAGCTTCAGCTGTACAGCATACTGATTCAGTATTTCTATAGATTAACATGTATTTAAAGTTATTACAAAAGAATGGCTATAATTCCCTGGGCTGTACAATATGATGTCCTTGTTGTGTATCTATTTTATACATAGTAGGTGTTATTTCTTAATCTCATATCCCTATCTTGCCTCTCACCCCTTTACCCTCCCCACTGGTAACCACTAGTTTGTTTTTAATATCTCTGAGTCTATTTCTCTTTAGTTATATACGTTTGTTTCCTTTATTTTTTAGATTCCCCATATAAGTGATATCATACAGTATTTGTCTTTCTCTGTCTAATTTCACTAAGCATAATATTTTCTAGGTCCATCCATGTTGCTGCAAATGGCATAATTTCATTCTTTTTATGGCTGAGTAATATTCCAGTGCATATATATACCACATCTTCTTTATCCATTTGTCTGTTGAGGAACACATAGGTTGCTTCCATATCTTGGCTATTGTAAATAATACTGCTATGAACACTGGGATGTGTGTACCTTTTCAAATTATTCTTTTGTTTTTTCCAGGTGTATACATAGGAGTAGAATTTCTGAGTCAATAGGTAGTTCTATCTGCAGTTTTTGAGGAACCTCCATACTGTTTTCCACGGTAGTTATACCATTTTTCATTTCCAGGTATTTTCCTTTTCATATGTATAAAACAAATCTTTTTTACTTTTTCCATTTGCTAAATGGAAGCTTTTAATCCCATCTCACACATATCTAATACAACACCTTGTCATTCATGATATGCATTTAACATTCTTGGAGTTAAGAATGCATTTATCAATGTTTTATATATAAGAAAAACAATTAACACATATTGTCTTTTTGGAAAGAGACCTACATCATTCATAGTCTGCAATTCTAATTATTAATAAAATTTAATAATATGACAAAAGTGATTCATGCACTAGGACAAATATCAGCTGTCAGTGTTATCTATTAGCATTTTATCCAAATCTAGTAGTAGTAGGAGATAAGCTGTATTTTTTGCTCAGATCCTCCCATTATAACAACTGAAAATTAAACCACCTTAAAATTAAGTGAAACATAGGAAAACCTTTCTTTTCATTAAACTTTTTTATAGGCTACTGAAATCGCAATATGTAATAAAGTCCTGGTGCATGTGCTGAATAAATATTTCAAGTTTGACAGAATTTTACTTTTTCTTGTCACTTATCCCTCTGAATTACAGAGTATTCTAAGAATTATTTTGGTTTCAGTAACTAAAAGCAATTCTCTTTTCTGTAATTGCTAAAGTGTTTCGAACCTCCCTTTGAAAGCAATTTTTATGCCATTAAGACTGCCTAGTACTTTTTAAAAAGTATATTTACCTCTGCAAGGAAATTACTAAATTCCAAATAAATTTAATATTCAGCTGTCTGTCAAAACTGGACATCCTTTGGTCTCCATTCTTTAGGGAAACATTTAAAACATATTAAAAATAGAGAAAATAATAAAACTCTTAGCTGCTTAGTATATGAATTTAATATTTTACAAGATATATATTTGATTGCATTGAATTAACATACTTATACATTATTCCTGTCTCTCTTTCCATAACTCAGACAGCTAACCACTATATTGCCCTACCTCTTCATTAAAATTTGGTGCCCAGAGCCAGCTCTACCCACCACCAGTCCCTCCCATCAGGAGACTTCCACAAGCCTCTTAGATAGCCTCATCCACCAGAGGGCAGACAGCAGAAGCAAGAAGAACTACAATCCTGCAGCCTGTGGAATACACACCACATTCACAGAAAGATATACAAGATGAAAAGGCAGAGGGCTATGTACCAGATGAAGGAACAAGATAAAACCCCAGAAAAACAACTAAATGAAATGCAGATAGGCAATCAGCCAGAAAAAGAATTCAGAATAATGACATTGAAGATGATCCAGGACCTCAGAAAAAGAATGGATGCAAAGATCGAAAAGATGCAAGAAATGTTTAATGAAGATCTACAAGAATTAAAGAGCAAACAAACAGAGATGAACAATACAATAACTGAAATGAAAAATACACCAGAAGGAATCAATAGCAGAATAACTGAGGCAGAAGAATGAATAAGTGAACTGGAAGACAGAATGGTGGAATTCACTGCTGCGGAACAGAATAAAGAAAAAAGAATGAAAAGAAATGAAGACAGCCTAAGAGACCTCTGGGACAACATTAAATGCAACAACATTCGCATTATAGGGGTCCCAGAAGGAGAAGAGAGAGAGAAAGGACCCAAGAAAATATTTGAAGAGAGTATAGTCGAAAACTTCCATAACATGGGAAAGGAAATAGCTACCCAAGACCACGAAGTGCAGAGAGACCCATACAGGATAAACCCAAGGAGAAACACACCGAAACACACAGTAATCAAATTGACAAAAATTAAAGACAAAGAAAAATTATTGAAAGCAGCAAGGGAAAAATGACAAATAGCATACAAGTGTACTCCCATAAGGTTAACAGCTGATTTCTCAGCAGAAACTCTACAAGCCAGAAGGTAGTAGTGTGATATACTTAAAGTGATGAAAGGGAAGAACCTACAACCAAGATTACTCTACTAAGCAAGGATCTCATTCAGATTTGATGGAGAAATCAAAAGCTTTACAGACAAGCAAAAGCTAAGAGAATTCAGCACCACCAAACCAGCTCTACAACAAATGCTAAAGGAACTTCTCTAAGTGGGAAACACAAGAGAAGAAAAGGACCTGCAAAAACAAACCCAAAACAATTAAGAAAATGGTAATAGGAACATACATATAATTACCTTAAACGTGAATGGATTAAATGCTCCAACCAAAAGACACAGGCTTGCTGAATGGATACAAAAACAAGACCCATATATATGCTGTCTCGAAGAGACCCACCTCAGACCTAGGGACACATACAGACTGAAAGTGAGGGTATGGAAAAAGATATTCCATGCAAATGGAAATCAAAAGAAACCTGGAGTAGCAATACTCATATCAGATAAAATAGACATTAAATTAAAGAATGTTACAAGAGACAAGGAAGGACACTACATAATAATCAAGGGATCAATCCAAGAAGAAGATATAACAATTATAAATATGTATGCACCCAACATAGGAGCACCTCAATATATAAGGCAACTGCTAACAGCTCTAAAAGAGTAAAACGACAGTAACACATTAATAGTGGGGGACTGTAACACCTCACTTAACACCAATGGAGAGATCATCCAAACAGAAAATTAATAAGGAAACACAAGCTTTAAATGACACAATAGATGAGATAGTTTTAATTGATATTTATAGGACATTCCATCCAAAAACAGCAGATTACACTTAATTCTCAAGTGTGCCTGGAACATTCTCCAGGATAGATCACATCTTGGGTCACAAATCAAGCCTCAGTAAATTTAAGAAAACTAAATTCATACCAAGCATCTTTTCTGACCACAACGCTATGAGACTAGAAATCAATTATAGGGAAAAACACGTACAAAACACAAACACATGGAGGCTAAAAAATACATTACTAAATAACCAAGAGATCACTGAAGAAATCAAAGAGGAAATCAAAAAATACCTAGAGACAAATGACAATGAATACCTATGGGATGCACCGAAAGCAGTTCTAAGACGGAAATTTATAGCTATACAAGGCTACCTCAAGAAACAAGAAAAATCTCAAATAAACAATCTAACCTTATACCTAAAGGAAGTAGAGAAAGAAAAAAAAACAAAACCCAAAGTTAAATGAAATAGAAACAAAGAAAACAAGAGCAAAGATCAATAAAACTAAAAGCTGGTTCTTTGAGAAGATAAACAAAATTGATAAACCATTAGCTAGACTCATCAAGAAAAAGAGGGAGAGGAATCAAATCAATAAAATTAGAAATGAAAAAGGAGAAGTTACAACAGACACGGCAGAAATAAAAAGCATCCTAAGAGACTATAACAAGCAACTCTATGCCAATAAAATGGACAACCTGGAAGAAATGGACAAATTCTTAGAAACGTATAACCTTCCAAGACTGAACCAGGAAGAAATAGAAAATATGAACAGACCAATCACAAGTAATGAAATTGAAACTGTGATTAAAAATCTTCCAACAAACAAAAGTCCAGGATGAGATGGCTTCACAGGGAATTCTATCAAACATTTAGAGAAGAGCTAACACTCATCCTTCTCAAACTCTTCCAAAAAACTGCAGAGGAAGGAAAACTTCCAAACTCTTTCTATGAGGCCACCATCACCCTGATACCAAAACCAGACAAAGATACTACAAAAAAAGAAAATTAGAGACGAATATCACTGATGAATATAGATGCAAAAATCCTCAACAAAATACTTGCAAACAGAATTCAACAACACATTGAAAGGATCATACACCATGATCAAGTGGGATTTATCCCAGAGATGCAAGGGTTCTTTAATATATGCAAATCAATCAATGTGATACACCATATTAACAAATTGAAGAATAAAACCCATATGATCATCTCAATAGATGCAGAAAAATCTTCTAACAAAATTCAACACCAATTTACGATAAAAACTCTCCAGAAAGTGGGCATAGAGGGAACCTACCTCAACGTAATAAAGGCCATATACGACAAATCCACAGCAAACATCATTCTCAATGGTGCAAAACTGAAAGCATTTCCTCTAAGATCAGGAACAGGACAAGGATGTCCACTCTTGCCACTATTATTCAACATAGTTTTGGAAGTCCTAGCCATGGCAATCAGACAAGAAAAAGAAATAAAAGGAACACAAATTGGAAAGGAAGAAATAAAACTGTCACTGTTTGCAGGTGACATGATGCTATACATAGAGAATCCTAAAGATGCCACCAGAAAACTACTAGAGCTAATCAATGAATTTGGTAAAGTTGCAGGATACAAAATCAATGCACAGAAATCTCTTGCATTCCTATACATTAATGATGAAAAATCTGAAAGAGAAATTAAGGAAACACTCCCATTTACCATTGCAACAGAAAGAATAAAATACCTAGGAATAAACCTACCTAGGGAGACAAAAGACTTGTAGGCAGAAAACTATAAGACACTGATGAAAGAAATTAAAGATGATACCAACAGATGGAGAGATATACCATGTTCTTGGATTGGAAGAATCAATATTGTGAAAATGACCATACTCCCCAAAGCAATCTACAGAGTCAATGCAATCCCTATCAAACTACCAATGGCATTTTTTACAGTACTAGAACAAAAAATCTTCAAATTTGTATGGAGGCACAAAAGACCCCGAATAGCCAAAGCAGTCTTGAGGGAAAAAACAGGAGCTCGAGAAATCAGACGCCCTGACTTCAGACTATACTACAAAGCTACTGGAATCAAGACAATATGGTACTGGCACAAAAACAGAAATATAGATCAAGGAAACACGATAGAAAGCCCAGAGATAAACCCACGCACCTATGGTCAACTAATGTATGACAAATGAGGCAAGGATATACAATGGAGAAAAGACAGTCTCTTCAATAAGTGGTGCTGGGAAAACTGGACAGCTACAGGTAAAAGAATGAAATTAGAACACTCCCTAACAGCATACAAAAAATAAACACAAAATGGATTAGAGACCTAAATGTAAGACCAGGCACTATAAAACTCTTAGAGGAAAACACAGGAAGAACACTCTTTGACATAAATCACAGCAAGATCTTTTTTGATCCACCTCCTAGAGTAATGGAAATAAAAACAAAAATAAACAAATGGGACCTCACGAAACTTCAAAGCTTTTGCACAACAAAGGAAACCATAAACAAGATGAAAAGACAACCCTCAGAATGGGAGAAAATATTTGCAAATGAATCACCGGACAAAGGATTAATCTCCAAAATATATAAACAGCTCATGCAGCTCAATATTATAAAAACAAAGAACCCAATCCAAAAATGGGCAGAAGACCTAAATAGACATTTCTCCAAAGAAGACATACAGATGGCCAAGAAGCACATGAAAAGCAGCGCAACGTCACTAACCATTAGAGAAATGCAAATCAAAACCACAGTGAGGTATCACCTCACACCAGTTAGAATGGGCATCATTAGAAAATCTACAAACAACAAATGCTAGAGAGGGTGTGGAGAAAAGGGAACCCTCCTGCACTGTCGGTGGGAATGTAAATTGATACAGTCACTATGGAGAACAGTATGGAGGTTCCTTAAAAAACTAGAAGTAGAATTACTGTATGACCCAGCAATCCCACTACTGGGGATATACCCAGAGAAAACCATAATTCAAAAAGACACATGCACCCCAATGTTCAATGCAGCACTATTTACAATAGCCAGGTCATGAAAGTAACCTAAATGCCCATCGACAGACGAATGGATAAAGAAGATGTGGTAGATATATCCAATGGAATATTCCTCAGCCATAAAATGGAAAGAAATTGGGTCATTTGTAGAGACGTGGATGCACCTAGAGACTGTCATACAGAGTGAAGTAAGTCAGAAAGAGAAAAACAAATATCGTATATTAACGCATATATGTGGAACCTAGAAAATGGTATAGATGAACCGGTCTGAAGAGCAGAAACTGAGACACAGAAGTAGAGAAAAACCGTATGGACACCAAGGGGGGAAAGCGGCAGGGGGTGGGGTGGTGGTGTGATGAATTGGGAGATTGGGATTGACATGTATACACTGATGTGTTTAAAATGCATGACTAATAAGAAAAGAAAAAATTTGGTGCCCATAAGCTATAAATACTTTAAATTTGATAATGGTATATATATTTGTGTATATATGTATATACATACACATATCCCTTAAAATAATGAAAATGGTATCATGTTATACATTTCTTTTTTTTTGGCTGCATTGCACAGTATGTGGAATTCCCTGACCAGGGATGAACCTGTGCTCCCTGCAGTGGGAGTGCGGAGTCTCAACCACTGGACCGCCACATTTTTTTTTTTTTTTCGAACTATTTTTCTTCAGTACCATTGTTTTGGGATATTAACATTGATATATTTATATGTAATTTCATTCATTTAAAGTGCTCTTTATTTCCATTTCATGTGTAAAAATCATTTTATGTCCCCAGTCCCCTATTTTCAGCAAATTCAGTAATTTCTATTTTCCCGTATTATAAAAATTACTCATATGCCTTAGCTTTCTCTAGAGTAAACTCACAAAGTGAATTTCTGGTTATATATATCGACACGTAGCTACAGGCACTTAAGCTCCTATTAGTGAGGCTTGATTTATGTCATTTCCCCACATCCCTGCCAACACTTTGTGTTACCAGAATTTGTGATAAAGTAAAACTGTCAGTCTTGTGGGTTGGAAATGGTAACTTAAAGTTTTGCTTTTTAAATAGCATTTTTCCATGACTGCTACTTAATTTGGGCATATTTTTACATTTTTTTTGGGTCCTGGATGTTAATACCTCTGGCACGCCTCTGGGGAACCTGGTGTAAACTAATGCAATCTAATGTGGAGAATTAAAATTTCAACCCAGAATACACGTTGATAAGGGTGGTGTAACTAAAACTTGAAATATAAATTCAAAAAAAATTAAAGAAATAATTTGATATGAATGATGGTCATTAGGAAGGAAGGAAGGAAGAAAGGAAGGAAGGAAGGACTCAGTCACAAATTAAACAATATCCTATACTTATTACAACACGAGATTAAAAATATTAAAAATAGAAAACATAATTTGAAAAGATACATGAACCCCAATATTCATAGCAGTATTATTTAAAAAGCCAAAATATGGAAGTAACCTAAGTGTCAATCAACAGATGAATGGATATGGAAGATATTTTTATATATATATATATATACATATATATATATACATATATATATATACATACATATATATATATATATATATATATATATATATATGTATATATAATGTATGCAATTGAATATTACTCAGCCGGAAGAAAAGAGTGAAATTCTGCCATTTACAGCAATGTGGTTGGACCCAGAAAGTTTTATGCTAAGTGAAATAAGTCAGAGAAAGACAAATACTCTATGTTATCACTTATATGTAGAATCTAAAAAATAAAATGAACAAATGTATGTAGCAAAACAGACACTGACTCACAGATGTAGAGCATAATCTTGTGGTTATCAGTGGGGAGAGAAAATGGGGGAGGGGCAAAATAAGAGTATGGGATTAAGAGATACAAACTACTATGTATAAAATAGATAAGCAACAAGGATATATTACACAGAACAGGGAAATACATTTCCCATTTTTTGGTAATAAATTTAAATGGAGTACAACTTATAAAAATATTGAATCACTATGTTGTACACCTGAAACTAATATATCATAAATCAACTATACTTCAATAAAAATATATATAAAAACCTGAATTTAAATAAGAAAAATTAGCACAATTAAGTTTTCCCAGGCAACTTGTTACAGAAACAAACGGAAAGCTTTAACAGCATTACTGAAATATAGTTCACATACCATATAATTAATCCATTTAATATGTATATTTAATAGTTTTTAATATAGTCACAGTTATGAGCACCCATCACCACAGTCAAATTTAGAATATTTTCATCACCTCAAAAAGAAACCCTGTATCTTTTAGCTATCATATATCTTACCCCGTATCCCTACAGCCCTAAGCAATCACTAAACTTCTTTGTGTCTCTCTATAAAATTCCCGTATTCTGGACATTTCATATGAATGGAATTATATAGTATTAGTTGTCTGTGACTGGTTTCTTTCACTTAGCAAGATATGTCTTTTTCTATCCATATAGTTGGATCTTTGAATCTAAAATGTGTCTCCTATGGACAGCATATAGTTAAATCAGTTGTTTTTTTAATCCAGTCTGACTATTTCTGTCTTCTATAGAGATTGTTTAATCTATTAATATTTGATGTTATTATTGATATACTGGAATTTACATCTTCCATGCTACTCTTTTTTTCTGTATAACTAGCATTCCTCTATTCCTTCTACCTTGCTTTCTTTTGAATTAAATGAATGTTTTCTAATTTAGATTTTCATTTTGTTACTGATTTTCTTCTCTATATTTTTAGAGGATTTTTTTAGTCTTGGTTATAGGGTTTACCATTTACATCCTAACTTAAAAAGAATAAGCTTCAGATTCATAGCAGCTAAATACAGTGATGTATGGAAATATTGCTCCTATATAAAGCTCCATTCCTTTTCCCACTTTGAATGTATTATTATTATTATACATATTACATTTATTAATGTTTCAAATTCAACATATAACAATGTATTTTTTTATCTGTACTTATTTCCTTAGCCCAATAGACCTTTGCTTCCATCCACCTCTTTTTTCATTGATATTACCTGCCAATGTATCATACATATATCACATTTCTATACATTACAGGGCCAACAGTAAGTTAGGTAGATATTATTTTATGCATTCCCTTTTAAAATAATTTAAGAAAGGATAAAATGCATTTAAACATTATATAACATTTACTGTGCTTTTATTTTTGTTTTATGTGGGTTTGAATTATTGTCTGGGTCTCTTGCTTTAAGCCTGTAAAACATTTTTAGTAATTTTTGTAAGGCAGTCTGTTAGCAACAAATTTTTTTCAGTTATTTTTGACCAGAGTAAGTCTTTTATTTTCATTTTTGAAAAGTGTTTTTTCTCAATATACTTGTTTGAGTGTTTTTGTTTGAGCAGTATGAATATGCTATCCCAAGGCTTTCTGACATTTATTGTTTTTTGTTGAGAAATCAGCTGTTTATCTTATTGGGGTCCTCTTAGTAAAATGGAGTTGTTTTCTCTTGTTTTATTCAAGATTTTCTCCTTTTTTTTTTTTTTTTTTTTTTTTACTATAATGGGTCTGTTTGTGAATATCTTTGTGTTTTCCTTACTTGGAATTCATTGAGCTTTCTGGATGTGTAGGTTATTATTTTTCAATAAATTTGAGATCTTACATTTGTCTGAGGCTCTCTGTTTGTTTTCATTCCTGTTTCTCTATGCCCTTCAGCTTGTATAATCCCTATCAATATACCTGCAATTTACTTATTCTTTCTTCTGCTACTTCAAATTTACTGTTGATATCCTCTAGTGATTTTTTTAAAAAATCTGGGGTCCACATTAGTCAAAACTCATCCAACTGTATACTTAGTATCTGTCCATTTTGTTATATATAAAATCTACCTCAATAAAAGTTTCAACTGCTAAAAATGTTTTTTTAAATTCTGCAAATAATAAATGCTGGAGAGGGTGTGGAGTAAAAGGAACCCTCCTACATTGTTGGTAGAAATGTAAATTGGTGCAGTCACTATGGAGAACAGTATGGAGTTTCCTTAAAAAAACTAAAAATAGAATACCATATTATCCTGCAATCCCAATCCTGGGCATATATCCAGAGAAAAACATAATTTGAAATGTTCATAGCACTATTTACAATAGCCAAGACATGTTAGCAACCTAAGTATCCATCGACAGAGGAATGGATAAAGAAGACGTGGGGTGTGTGTGTGTGTGTGTGTGTGTGTGTGTGTGTATATTACTCAGCCATAAAAAAGAAAAAAATGATGCCATTTGCAGCAACATGGATGGACCTAGAGATGATCATACTAAGTGAAGTAAGGCAGACAAAGATAAATATCATATGATAACACTTACATGTGCAATCTAAAAAATGATACAAATGAACTTATTTACAAAACAGAAATAGACTCACAGACATAGGAAACAAATGTGTGGTTACCAAAGGGGAGGGAGGAGGGATAAATTAGGACTTTGGGATTAAAATATACACACTACTATATATAAAATAGATAACTAATAAGGACCTACTGTATAGCACAGGGAACTATACTCAATATCTTGTAATAACCTATAATGGAAGAAAATATAAAAAAAGAATATATATATTTGTCTATATATGTATAACTGTATAACTTTGCTGTACAGCTGAAACTAATACAACATTGTAAATCAACTATATTTCAATAAAAGTTTTATAAAAATAAAATTTAAAAAGATAAAAAATAAAATTTCAGTTATGAACTTCTCAGTACAGTAGATGCACTTAACAACAAATATAACACAGTAGAAGATGGTTTTAGTAAACTCGGATATATATCAATACAAATTATCCAAACAGAGCGAAAAAAACAAAACAAATACAGTACACTGAATGGACACATTGACCGACATTTCAAAAAAGTGGAGAGAAAAAATGGAGCAGAATCAGTATTTGCAAAAATAAAGGTTAAGAATTCTTTTAATTGATAAAATATACCTAACCACACATTCAAGAAGCCTGGTGAAATGAAAGCAGGATAAATATCAAACAAAATAATATCCCAAAATAACATCCCCAAAAAGGAAAAAAAAATTCCAAATATACAAAGAAACAAAACACCATAGTCAAACTGCTGAAACTAAAATGAAGAGAAAAATATTTAAACCATCTAGAAATAAAATACCATAATAAGTGGTTAATTCAACAAAAAGACATAACAATGCTAAGTATTCATCTAAAAATATAGCTTCGATAGGTAACATAAAATGATGAACTGAAGCAGAAGTAGACAAATCCACACTCATTCGTGGAGATTTTTGTATATATCTCTTTGTAGGTTATAGAACAAGTAAGTGTATGTGAACTGATCAACAATACTAACCAACATAATTATTTGACTAACCAATGAAGACAGAAGTCATAATAGTGGAAACCTCAGAGTTATGGATTGGGAAAAGATGCAAGGTATCTTATGAGATCTATAAATGTTTTATATGTTGTCTGGATAGTTTACATATGGATGTAAATATATGATAACATCATTAACTTTGTATCTAAGGATATTATACTTTATACACTTTACAGTTACCTACTATTCCTCATTTTAATAAAAAAGAAGTAACTTTAAGTAAGAAAAAAAAATGAATCCAAAATAAAGAGTGAGATGGTAGAAAGAATGGTAATCAAATAATTTATATTTATTGATAATGATAAAGTTAAATATAAGCAATGATTGAGTTAAAGATTAGAGTGGAAAAATGTAGCAATAAAATAATAAACAACATAAAAACACATAAGAGGTTATTAGATATTAGTATATCTTCACTTTCAGGAATAGCAGACATGATAATTCAAGTCAACTCTACCAATGGGGATCCTTAAAACGCCTACAGAATTTGCTTAAAGCCATCCTCAGCTACTTAGGCAAAAAATAATGATAGGACCTTGATTCAGAAGAATCAGATACCCAAAAGTGTGGGACTTATATCTAGGCCCCCCTTTGACCCAGAAGAGCATGCAGATTCCAGAAAAGAGTCTGTGAAGGTATCTGACAGTTCTTCATAGTCACTGGGGTGAGGGGTGGAGGATGCATAGGGAATTGGAGTCCAGGCCATCCAAAAGAATGGTAAATGTGTGCTTGGTCCTGAAACCTCCAAAATTATACCCTTTAAATACATAAGCATATTTAAGACAGCCTTTTTAACGTTCTTGGCTACTAATTCTGTCCTCTATGTCATTTCTAAGTCTGTTTCCGTTGACTGATTTCTTTTTTGGTCATAGGTCAAACTGTTTAGCTTCTTTGTATGTCTCACAATATGTGACTGGATGATGGATATTGCTAATAATATGTTGCTTGATATTTTAATTTTTTAAAAGAGTGATAGAGTTTCTTCTGGCAGGCACTTATGTTACTTAGAGAGCAGCTTGACTCTTTTGGGGTGTTTTTAAGCTTTGTTAGGGCAGGTAGAGAGCAGTGTGTTTCATAGCAACCATTTAGCTCTGCAAGTTTTCTTATCTGCAAAATGAGGGTAAGATAGTAGCAGTACCTACTTTACACTTATTCTGATAATTACATTACTTAATCTATGTAAGTATCTTAGAAGAGCGCTTAGTGCAGAGTATGAGCCACTGTTACCTATTATCAATACTATTTTTAATATTATATTATTAAGTCAGTAGGGTGAAGAAAGTGGAAGGACTAGAGAAAACACCACAATACAATTAAAAGCAGCAGAGAAAAAAGAACTTTTGGAAAAATTGGATGTGAAGCAAAGTACAAATAGCTAATATTTTATGTGAATCCAAATATTTCAATATTCAAAGAGCTAAACAGGATGCAGTAGAAAATTAAAAATGTTTTTGTAATTGAATAAAATTATATTACAAATATATGTTACTAATAGGTAACACTCTTAAGAACACAGAAATGAAGGCTGGCAAACTTACTATCAGAAAAATTGACTTTAAGGAAATGCATTATTGAGGTTAAAAAATATTCCCTTGTATTCCCCTTGCTTGCTTAACATATAATGTACTTCAAACTTTGAAGGCCTAATTTAAGTATAATTCTTGAATATCATTGCTCACAAATTCTTCCAACTTGGAAGACTTGCTGATCACCTTGGCCCACAGTTAGAGCTCAGTAAATGTCTATTTGAAATAGAGAAGAAACTTAGTGATAAAGCAGGTATAAACAGTCTATGGGATTTATATTCCTCAGTTTCTAAAATATCAATATTTAGAGGCTTTGGAGATTAAAATGTTAATGCTAACATGCTTGATAACAATTTAGCTATCAAATTACTATTACTATTTACAACTACTATTATTAGATGACATACAATATTATAGGTAAACAGATCATATCTGATTTAGTATTCAAACATGTAGTATGATCATTTTCAATTCACAACCATGTCTGGTTATATATGTTATCATTTATATCTCATATGTAGATAATTTTAATTGTTCAAATTTGGGTTAACCATTTAGTTTCCTCACATTAATTTCAAATTCAGGGATATATAACTACTTAAAATGGAAACACTCTTTTCTAGCAAAGTGCAAATTTCATCTTTAATTAGTTAATTTCCAAATAGCTGCTCTTAGCTATAGCTATTAACTGCCCTTCTATGTCTTATCCATAATATACAGAGTTTAGGTCAACCAACTTTCATGCCTAATGCTTTTCAATTATTTGGTTTCTCACACAATGAATAAATTACAAAATGAGAGAAAATTAAAAGTGAATTGAGTAAACTGAGTATTTGACTGATGTATCATTGCAGAGCAGTTAATTTCTTTGAATTTGGGGAAAAATGGGAAAATAAACTCCAGAGGTACAGAATGTCTCTCATGATATTCTTTTTCATTTTTTTAATAGATACCTTAGCTACTTTTAGATTTCTAATTATAATTACCCTTTAGGTTCCACCTTGCAAAATACAGATTTTAAAGAAGAGTCTTTGATTGATTACTTTTAGACAAACTGATAGACAGGTTGAGGTTTCAAAAGAGTCTGTAAATTCAAGATAAGGTATGGCTTGTGGATAATGGCATGACCAGGCTAATGCAAATCATGTGCTTAAAATTTTAATAGGCTGTGTTGCAGTGGTCTAACTCCTATCTCCTGTCACTGTCTTTATAGGATTTGTATAGAAAGCCTGTTATAGAATTCCTGAAAGGTAGAGTTAACTATGTAATAATTGGTGTAAAATGGAGTGTAGAGTACCCAAATAGACACATGTACTGTACACTGAATCATTATTTCATTTCACTGATGAAGTTTGAGTGAATCCTCCAGATACAGTCAGTGGCTTCATATATTCTACCTGCTCAGCAGAGTAGATCCAAGTCTTGCTACACCTAAGCCGATATCATTTTAAGAGCTCTTTTTCAGAAAAAACAAAAGTCATATAAGTGAATACTTATTTAGAAAGAAAAGATAAATCACAAATACAATATTTAAAAGTTGGCAAATAAATAAAGGGTTGCTCTTGCAATGTGCAGAAAGTATATATATGTACACACACACACACACATATATATATATTATTAACCCTTACACATCTCTATAATATGTTTTCCCTACCCTTTTAGATTTTCATTCTTTCATTGCCCTTTTCATAACAAAGATCTGGTAATATAATTTTCTATAGCTAGAATAAAATATTTTATTCTCTTTCCTATTCGTCCTTTAGCATGATTGATTTTTAATAAATATTTCTTTCAGTGTGACAACTTGTTATCGGTAATGCCATAAAAATTCTCAGATTAAATTAAAATGTCTATATGAGGAAAATTATAAAACTCTGATGAATGCAATCAAGGAACTGTATAAATGGAGAGGTACTTTATGCTCCTGGATATCTCAATACTGTCAAGTTGCCAGTTTTTCCCAACTTGATCTATAGATTCTTTGCAATCCCAAACAAAATCCCAGCAAGTTATTTTGTGGTCAATATCCACAAAATAACTTGCTTGGATTCCAAAGTTTACATGGAGAGACAGAAGACCCAGAATAGTCAACAGTATTGAAGAGAAGAACAAAGTTAAATAACTGACACAACATAGCTTCAAAAATTATTATAAGGCTACAGTAATCAAGACTGTATAGTTTGAGGAACGAATAGAAAAATGATCACCAAAATGAATTAAGAGCCGAGAAACAGACTCACATAAATATAGTCAACTTATCTTTGACATAGGAGCAAAGACTGTATGATAGACAAAAGATGTCATTTCAGCAAATGGCAGTTGAACAACTGGGCATCATGTATGAAAAAGAAGAAGAAGAAGGAGGAGGAGGAAACTAGACACAGACTTACCCCCTTCACAAAAATTAACTCAAAACTGATCACAGACCTAAATGTAAAACACAAACTTTAAAACTCCTAGAAGATAACATGAGAGAAAATCTAGATGGCTTTGGCTATGATGATGACTTTCAAAATAAGACAACAAAGATATGGTTCCTGAAAGAAAGAACTGATGAATTTAACTCCATTAAAATTTTTTTAAATTGCTTTGGGAAAGATAGTCAAGAAAATGAGAAGACAAGGCACAAAGTAGAAAAAAAATTTGCAAAAGACATATCTGATAAACGACTGTTATTCAAAATATACAAAGAACTCTTAAACTCAACAGTAAGAAAATAAGCAACCTGATTAAAATATGAGACAAAAACCTTAACCAATATCTCAGCAAAGAAGATATACAGATGGCAAACACACATATAAAAGGAAGCTCCATATCATATGTCACCAGGACATTAAAACATCAAAAGGGTATTGCTATACACCTATTGGAATGACCAAAATTCCGAACACTGAAACCAAATGCTGATAAGGATGTGAAGCAACAGAATTGTCATTCATTGCTAATGGGTGTGCAAAATGGTTCATTCATTTTGGAAGACAGTCTGGCAATTTCTTACAAAAATATACATACCTTTACCATAAGATCTAGCAATCATACTTCTTGGTTTTCTATAATGAGTTGAAAACTTATGCCCACACAAAACCTGCACACAGGTATTTATAGCAGCTTTATTCATAACTGTCAAAACTTGGAAGCAACTAAGATGCCCTTCTGCAGGTGAATAAACAAACTGAGGTACATCCAGACAATGGAATATTATTCAGTGCCAAAGAGAAATGAGCTACTAAGCCATGAAAAGACACAGAGGAAACTTAAATGCACATCACTAAGTGAAGGAAGCCAATCTGAAAAGGCTACAGACTGTCTGATTCCAAATATATGACATCCTGGAAAAAGCAAACTGTGCAGAAATAAAGAGAACAGTGGTTGCTAGGGTTAGGGTAAAGGAAGGGATGAATAGGAACAGCACAGAGAATTTTTAGGTTAGTAAAACTACTCTATATGACACTGTAATGTTTGATACATGTCACTATCCATTTGTCCAAACCCATAGAGTGTAAAACACCAAGAATAATTACTAATGTAAACTGTGGAATTTGGGCCACGATAATGCGTCAATATAGGTTCATCACTTGTAACAAGTGTACCACTCTGGCGGGGGATGTTGAGAGTGGAGGAGGCTATGTATGTGTGGGGCAGGGAGTATAAGAAAACTCTGTAACCGCCCCTCCCAAAAGTCACTCAATTTTGCCGTGAATCTAAAACTGCTCTTGAAAAGAAACTTCTCAAATTACTGTAAAATTTGAGAACTCCATAAAATTTCTTTTTTTATGAGCTGTAAGATTTCAGGACATTTTAATTACTTGTGCAATGACTCTTTTTATACACTCTTGGAATTAAGAACTACTCACTAAACACACTGCCAAGCTCTAGGGGTTCCTAGTAAATCCACCTTGACTGCTAATTTCTACTTACATTCCTTCTTCTTCTGCATTGCCAACTACGCAGCGTGGGACCTTCATTATTTCTCCTGCTGTCTTCTTGTATATGGGCTAAAGCTACTACAATCGAACCTTCACACCAAAATAAGAATTTACCCAACTAAAGCTTTTCAGGGCTTCCGTAGAGCTTTTAAGTTCAAAACTCTGAACTTAGCACACATGGCTTTTCAGATATGGTCGTAGTGTTCCTTTCCAGTCCAATAATTCTCATTACTTGATGAATAATAGAATCACCTGGAGAGCTTCTTAAAACAAGCCAATGTGCCACCCAAGTCTAAAAAATAAATACAACTTATTCCTGTTCATAAGCAATATTTTATATGGCTGTAATCGAGCAGCCACAATTTTAAAACTCTATATAAAGTAATCTTGCTCTGTCTTCTTCGCTGAAACTCTTCATTTTATCTCCACCAAAGAGCTTGCAATTCCTGAACTAATATTGATATTTTGAGATTGAAATATGTTCCTGTTTCTTGGCATGCATGCCCCTTCGCTGACTGGCTATTATTGTAGAGGCACTTCTGGATATGCTCAACGGAAGGCACATTCTGGTCTCCCTTGTACGCCACCCGCTTAGTTCCTCAGAAGTCCCACCATCCCCTTAGATATGGCATTTTGATTCAGTCTCTTGAAGCTACCTAATGTTTACTCCCGTTGTTCACCTTTATATCCTTAAATGGTAGTGGCTTGAAATTGTATTATTTAATGGCTTACTAAGAGTTTACATTTGTGTTTCTATTGCTACAATGATTTCTTAATTCTCCAATATGACATCAGTAATAATAACAGAAGTCTTAAGTGTCATAATGAAACATATATGCTTCCCTTTGTTCCTGGAAATTTTTTTTCCATAGTTACTTTTCTAGCCTACTCTTTGTTACCTTCAAAACTTACATAAGCATCATCTCTAGGACACTTTGGGAATGGGGTTATGCCTACAAGTTCACAGAGATCTGTGAGAGAATCTCCTTCATTATTAGGGAATAGAGATCTTCCTATAGGCAAGGAAACTTGCTATAAACAACCTAGAATCTCACATCATCTATTGCTGTGGGCCAGGAATCTAGGAAGGAATGAAGTACTGAAGGTCTCTCAAGCCCATTTCTTCTGGTTTCTTCTCTGCTACCGAGATATAACTTCTCTCTACACATTGCACCTATTCATCGTTCAAAATGATACAGGAACCAGTCTAAGACTGTACTATCTTTAGAAAACAGTGAGAAGTGCAGCTGGAGAAGATTATGGAGAGCCAGGGAAAGATGGGGAAAGCTCATAAGAAAATAAATGCTTATTATCACATGTACAGAAATAGAAAAATGCCTGGAATATGGTCAGAGGTGTGTTGAGAGTCACTGGATTTTAAAGTGTTAAATACATTTCTCAGTATAGTAGTTCTCCAGTCTCTAACTTCAGTAATAACTTCATGCATCCCTGAGAAGAGCACGTGATTGTAGTTCTTTCCAAATATATTTAATTATTGAACTTAGTTTTCCTGTTTGTTCAGTACTACCCCAATACTTTTCCCTTCACTCAACTTCTACTGCTCTCTCCTTTGGTCTCTTGCCTTCCTTGTTGTTTCTCACACATGCCAGACATGATTCTGCCTCAGAACCTTTTTAGAAGCTATTCTCTCTGCTTCTAAGAGGGCATCTCTCATAACTCTTCAAGCAGTCCCTCAAATATCACCTCCTCCTAGATTAGACTTACCCTGACTATCTAAAATTGCAACTCATTTTATTCTCTCAAAACTCCATATATTCTTTACCCTGCTCTATATTTTTAATTTATGTCTTACACTGAGGCACTAGTTATGTTTTATAATATCCTAAGTACTGCATCTTTGTTTTTTGTTCACTGATGTCTAGCACAGTATCCAGAACATTGCAGATACTCAATTAAGAATCCCTGCATGAATTAGTTTATAGCTCATACACTTGGAATATACAAGTATATGAAATATACAAGTATATAAAATATACACTGGGGTTGCTCTTTTTAAACAGAATAAAAAATAAGAAAACAGAAATTAAGGATTGATTTTGAGATAGATGAAGAGACATAAACACAATCTATCATTTTTCTCACTTTTAGCAAATTGCCTTTCAAAGAAACAGCAGTCATCAATGATACAAATAAACCACTATATTTGGGGGAAAAAAAGGGTCAGTAGAGTACAGAAAGTCCAATTTTGCTCATAGCTGATGAGCATTAGCTGATTGAAAGACATGTAAATCACGGCAGAATTCATCAAAGTCACCCTTGTCAACATGTGAAGGTATTTTATTTGACATGAAGGGCATAATATAGTGCAAAATATTTTTCATTTTCCTTCCTATTTGGAACTACCTCCTCTTTACAACATCTGTACATGGCCATTCTTACTCAATAACTTATTTGAGTTTGCTTTGATCAGCCTCCCAGCAATTTGTATATTGTAAAGGCTAATAATCTATAAATGTCTGGAATAAGAAGAGCCTTTTCTATTATTGTACACTGTGTCCAGATTCTATGAAACCTACTTTAAAAAGTATGGATTTCTTTCCACATTCTCATATAGAACTCTCACTGAACGCTTTTTCTTTAGTTCATGTAAGCAAGAAATTTTTTTATACATACTCTAAAAGCATACCATTCATAACAGATGTAATCCTTTCCTACTGTAAGGGAAACTCACTTATATTAGATCTTCCATTTGAAACGGTAATATCATATTTAATACAACCGGAAACAAAACTTAACGTACATGAACTACATAGTCCTCGTGAATTCTTAAATATGATGTGATAATTTACAAATGGAATGTCTCACCTCGTGCTAATTAGCAATTCGTAAGGCAAATAAACTCTCTACTGCCACGTTTCTCAACATGGAGCACCAGCCCCCAGAGTTTATCTTTTCACTAACGCTATTTCCGCTATTGTCTTTGCTGATCGCCCAATGTGCCAAAAACAGAGATCAAAACTGAGTCCTCATTATTTGATCAACCACTTAGGAATCCAGCCAGACATTTTGCAGGGCTAGTACTTTTTTTCTTATCAGAATTGGCATCTAATCTTTTTTTTTTTAACAACTTTGTATTATTTTTATTTTTTTTTAACATCTTTATTGGAGTATAATTGCTTTACATTGTTGTGTTACTTGCTGCTGTACAAAAAAGTGAATCAGATATAAGTATACATATATCCTCATATCTCCTCCCTCTTGTGTCTCCCTCCCAACCTCCCTATCCCACGCATCTAGGTGGTCAAAAAGCACCGAGCTGATCTCCCTGTGCTATGCAGTTGCTTCTCACTAGCTATCTATTTTACATTTGGCAGTGTATATATGTCTATGCCACTCTCTCACTTCGTGCCAGCTTCCCCTTCCCCTTCCCCAGGTCCTCAAGTCCATTCTCTACATCTGCGTCTTTATTCCTGTCCTGCCTGCCCCTAGGTTCTTCAGAACCATTATTTTTTTATTCCATATATATGTGTTAGCATACAGTATTTGTTTTTCTCTTTCTGACTTACTTCACTCTGTATGACAGACTCTAGGTCCATCCACCTCACAACAAATAACTCAATCTCATTTCTTTTTATGGCTGAGTAATATTCCTTTGTATATATGTGCCACATCTTTATCCATTCATCTGTTGATGGACACTTAGGTTGCTTCCATGTCCTGGCTATTGTAAATAGAGCTGCAATGAACATTGTGGTACATGACTCTTTTTGAATTATGGTTTTCTCAGCCTATATGCCCAATAGTGGGATTGCTGGGTTGTATGGTAGTTCTATTTTTAGGTTTTTAAGGAACCTCCATACTGTTCTCCATAGTGGCTGCATCAATTTACATTCCCACCAACAGTGCAAGAGCATTCCTTTTTCTCCACAACCTCTCCAGCATTTGTTTGTAGAATTTTGGAGGATGGCCATTCTGACTGGTGTGAGGTGATACCTCGTTGTAGTTTTGATTTGCATTTCTCTAATGATTACTGATGTTAGGCATCCTTTCATGTGTTTGGTGGCGATCTGTATATCTTCTTCGGAAAAATGTCTCTTTAAGTCTTCTGCCCACTTTTGGATTGGGTCGTTTTTTGATATTGAGCTGCATGAGCTGCTTCTGAATTTTGGAGGTTAATCCTTTGTCAGTTGCTTCATTTGCAAATATTTTCTCCCATTCTGAGGGTTGTCTTTTTGTCTTGTTTATGGTTTCCTTTGCTGTGCAAAAGCTTTTAAGTTTCATTAGGTGCCATTTGTTTATTTTTGTTTTTATTTCCATTTCTCTAGGAGGTGGGTCAAAAAGGATCTTGCTGTGATTTATGTCATAGAGTGTTCTGCCCAGGTTTTCCTCCAAGAGTTTGATAGTGTCTGGCCTTACATTTAGGTCTTTAATCCATTTGGAGTTTATTTTTGTGTATGGTGTTAGGGAGTGTTCTAATGTCATTCTTTTGCATGTAGCTGTCCAGTTTTCCCAGCACCACTTATCGAAGAGACTGTCTTTTCTCCATTGTATATTCTTGCCTCGTTTACCAAAAATAAGGTGACCCTATGTACATGGGCTTATCTCTGGGCTTTCTATCCTGTTCCATTGATCTATATTTCTGTATTTGTTCCAGTACCATACTGTCTTGATTACTGTAGCTTTGTAGTATTGTCTGAAGTGAGGGAGTCTGATTCCTCCAGCTCCGTTTTTCTTTCTCAAGATTGCTTTGCTATTCGGGGTCTTTGGTGTTTCCATACAAACTGTGAAATTTTTTGTTCTACTTCTGTGAAAAATGCCATTGGTAGTTTGATAGGGATTGCATTGAATCTGTAGATTCTTTGGGTAGAAGAGTCATTTTCACAATGTTAATTCTTCCAATCCAAGAGCATGGTATATCTCTCCATCTGTTTGTATCATCTTTAATTTCTTTCATCAGTGTCTTATAGTTTTCTGCATACAGGTCTTTTGTCTCCTTAGGTAGGTTTATTCTTAGGTATTTCATTCTTTTTGTTGCAATGGTAAATGGGAATGTTTCCTTAATTTCCCTTTCAGACTTCTCATCACTAGTGTATAGGAATGCAAGAGATTTCTGTGCATTAACTTTGTATCCTGCTACTTTACCAAATTCATTGATTAGCTCTAGTAGTTTACTGGTAGCATTTTTAGGATTCTCTACGTATAGTATCATGTCATCTGCAGACAGTGACAGCTTTACTTCCTCTTTTCCGATTTGGATTCCTTTTATTTCTTTTTCTTCTCTGATTGCTGTAGATAAAACTTCCAAAACTATGTTGAATAACAGTGATGAGAGTGGACAACCTTGTCTTTTTCCTGATCTTAGAGGAAATGGTTTCAGTTTTTCGCCATGGAGAATGATGTGGCCTGTGGGTTTGTCATATATGGCCGTTATTATGTTGAGGTAAGTTCCCTCTAGGCCGACTTTCTGGAGGGTTTTTATAATAAATGGGTGTTGATTTCTGTCAAAAGCTTTTTCTGCATCTATTGAGATGATCATAAGGTTTTTCTCCTTCAGTTTGTTAATATGGTGTATCACGTTGATTGATTTGCATATATTGAAGAATCTTTGCATTCCTGGGATAAACCCCACTTGATCATGGTGTACAATCCTTTTTAATATGCTGTTGGATTCTGTTTGCTAGTATTTTGTTGAGGATTTTTGCATCTATGTTCATCAGTGATATTGCTCTGGAGTTTTCTTTCTTTGTGACATCTTCGTCTGGTTTTGGTATCAGGATGATGGTGGCCTTGCAGAATGAGTTTGGGAGTGTTCCTCCCTCTGCAATATTTTGGAAAAGTTTGAGAAGGATAGGTGTTACCTCTTCTCTAAATGTTTGATAGAATTCACCTGTGAAGCCATCTGGTCCTGGACTTTTTGTTGGAAGATTTTTAATCACAGTTTCAATTTCAGTGCTTGTGATTGGTCTGTTTATATTTTTTATTTCTTCCTGGTTCAGTCTCGGAAGGTTGTGCTTTTCTAAGAATTTGTCCATTTCTGCCAGGTTGTTCATTTTATGGGCATACAGTTGCTTGTAGTAATCTCTCATGATCCTTGGTATTACTGCAGTGTCAGTTGTTACTTCTCCATTTTCATTTCTAATTCTATTGATTTGAGTCTTCTCCCTTTTATCCTTGATGAGTCTGGCTAATGATTTATCAATTTTGTTTATCTTCTCAAAGAACCAGGTTTTTGTTTTATTGATCTTTGCTATCATTTTCTTCACTTCTTTTTCATTTATGTCTGATCTGATCTTTATGATTTCTTTCCTTCTGCTAACTTTAGGGTTTTTTTGTTCTTCTTTCTCTAATTGCTTTACGTGTAAGGTTCGGTTGTTCATTTGAGATGTTTCTTGTTTCTTGAGGTAGGATTGTATTGCTATAAACCTCCCTCTTAGAACTGCTTTTGGTGCATCCCATAGGTTTTGAGTAATCATGTTTTCATTGTCACTTGTTTCTAGGTATTTCTTGATTTCCTCTTTGATTTCTTCAGTGATCTCTTGGATATTAAGTAGTGTATTGTTTAGCCTCCATGTGTTTGTATTTTTTACAGATTTTTTCCTGTAATTGATATCTAGTCTTATAGCATTGTGGTGAGAAACAATACTTGATACGATTTCAATTTTTTTAGTTTACCAAGGCTTGATTTGTGACCCAAGATATGATCTATCCTGGAAAATGTGCCATGAGCAGTTGAGAAGGTGTATTCTGTTGTTTTTGGATGGAATGTACTATAAGTATCAATTAAGTCCATCTTGTTTAATGTGTCACTTAAAGCTTGTGTTTCCTTATATATTTTCATTTTGGATGATCTGTCCATTGGTGAAAGTGGAGTGTTAATGTCCCCTGCTATGATTGTGTTACTGTCAATTTCCCCTTTCATGGCTGTTAGCATTTGCCTTATGTATTGAGGTGCTCCTTTGTTGGGTGCATAAATATTTATAATTGTTATATCTTCTTCTTGGATTGATCCCTTGATCATTAGGTAGTGTCCTTCTTTGTCTCTTGTAATAGTCTTTATTTTAAAGTCTATTTTGTCTGATATGAGAATTGCTACTCCAGCTTTCTTTTGATTTCCATTTGGATCAAATATCTTTTTCTATCCCCTCACTTTCAGTTTGTATGTGTCCCTAGGTCTGAAAGGGGTCTCTTGTAGACAGCATATATTTGGGTCTTATTTTTTTATCCATTCAGCCAGTCTATGTCTTTTGGTTGGAGCATTTAATCTATTTACATTTAAGGTAATTATCTATACTTATGTTCCTATTACCATTTTCTTAATTGTTTTGGGTTTGTTATTGTAGGTCTTTTCCTTCTCTTGTGTTTCCTGCCTAGAAAAGTTCCTTCAGCATTTGTTGAAAAGCTGGTTTGGTGGTGCTGAATTCTCTTAGCTTTTGCTTGTCTGTAAAGGTTTTAATTTCTCCATCGAATCTGAATAAGATCCTTGCTAGGTAGAGTAATCTTGGTTGTAGGTTTTTTCTTTCATCACTTTAAATATGTCCTGCCACTCACTTCTGGCTTGCAGACTTTCTGCTGAAAGATCAGCTGTTAACCTTACGGGGATTCCCTTGTATGTTTTTTGTTGTTTTTCCCTTGCTGCTTTTAATATTTTTTCTTTGTATTTAATTTTTGATAGTTTGATTAATATGTGTCTTGGTGTGTTTCTCCTTGGGTTTATCCTGTATAGGACTCTCTGCGCTTCCTGGACTTGATTGACTACTTCCTTTCCCACATTAGGGAAATTTTCAACTATAATCTCTTCATGTATTTCCTCAGTCCCTTTCTTTTTCTCTTCTTTTTCTGGGACCCCTAGAATTCGAATATTGATGTGTTTAATGTTGCCCCAGAGGTCTCTGAAACTGTCCTCAATTCTTTTCATTCTTTTTTCTTTATTCTGCTCTTCAGTAGTTATTTCCACTATTTTATCTTCCAGGTCCCTTATCCGTTCTTCTGCCTCAGTTATTCTGCTATTGATTCCTTCTAGAGAATTTTTAATTTCATTTATTGTGTTGTTCTTCATTGTTTGTGTGCTCTTTAGTTCTTCTAGGTCCTTGTTAAACGTTTCCTGTATTTTCTCCATTCTGTTTCCAAGATTTTGGATCATCTTTACTCTCATTACTCTGAATTCTTTTTCAGGTAAACTGCCTTTTTCCTCTTCATTTGTTTGGTCTGGTGGTTTTTTGCCTTGCCCCTTCATCTGCTGTGTTTCTCTGTTTTCTCATTTTGCTTAACTTACTGTGTTTGGGGTCTCCTTTTCACAGGCTGCAGGTTCGTAGTTCCCGTTGTTTTTGGTGTCTGCCCCCAGTGGGTAAGGTGGATTCAGTGGGTTGTGCAGGCTTCCTGGTGGAGGAGACTAGTGCCTGTGTTCTGGTGGATGAGGCTGGATCTTGTCTTTCTGGTGGGCAGGACCGTGTCCGGTGGTGTGTTTTGTGTTGTCAGTGATCTTATTATGATTTTAGGCAGCCCCTCTGCTAATGGGTGGGGTTTTGTTCTTGTCTTGCTAGTTGTTTGTCATAGGGTGTCCAGCACTGTAGCTTGCTGGTCGTTGAGTGGAGCTGGGTCTTAGCACTGAGATGGAGATCTCCGGGAGAGCTTTCGCCGTTTGATATTATGTGGAGCTGGGAGTTCTCTGGTGGATCAATGTCCTGAAGTTGGCTCTCCCACCTCAGAGGCACAGGCCTGACACCCAGCTGGAGCACCAAGGCCCTATCAGCCACATGGCTCAGAAGAAAAGGGAGAAAAAAAAGAAAGAAAGAACAAATAACTAAATTAAAATAAAGTTATTGAAATAAAAAATTATTAAAAATAAAGAAAAATTTAAAAGTAATAAAAAAAGAGGAAAAAAAGAATGAAAGAAAAGAGCAACCAAACCAAAGAACAAATCCACCAATGATAACAAGTGCCAAAAACTATACTAAAAAAAAAACAAACCAAAAAAACGGACAGACAGAACTGTAGGACAAATGGTAAAAGCAAAGCTATAGAGACAAAATCACACAAAGAAGCATATACATACACACTCAGAAAAAGAGGAAAAGAAAAAATATATATCTATATATTAAAAAAATGGAGAAAGAGAGCAACCAAATCAATAAACAAATCTACCAATGATAATAAACTCTAAATACTAAATTAAGTTAAACACAAAACCAGAAACGAATTAGATGCAGAAAGCAAACCCCAAGTCTACAGTTGTTCCCAAAGTCCACTGCCTCAATTTTAGGATGATTCATTGCCTATTCAGGTATTCCACAGATGCAGGGTACATCAGGTTGATTGTGGAGATTTAATTCACTGCTCCTGAGGCTGCTGGGAGAAATTTCACTTTCTCTTCTTTGCACAGCTTCTGGGGTTCAGCTTTGAATTGGCCCCTCCTCTGTGTGTCAGGACGGGGTTAAAGTAGCAGCTAATTAGGGGACTCTGGCTCACTCAGGCCGGGGGAGAGAGGGGCACGGAATGCGGGGTGAGCCTGTGGCACGGAACGTGGGGTGTGCGGTGTGACACTGCAACAGCCTGAGGCACGCCGTGTGTTCTCCCGGGAAGTTGTCCCTTGATCATGGGACCCTAGCAGTGCCGGGCTGCACGGGCTCCCGGGAGGGGAGGTGTGGATAGTGACCTGTGCTTGCACACAGGCTTCTTGGTGGCTGCAGCAGCAGACTTAGCATTTCATGCCCATCTCTGGTGTCCGTGCTGACAGCTGTGGCTCACGTCCGTCTCTGGAGCTCATTGAGGCAGTGCTCTGAATCCCCTCTCCTCGCGCACCCCGAAACAATGGTCTCTTGCCTCTTAGGTAGTTCCAGACTTTTTCCTGGACTCCCTCCCGGCTAGCTGTGGCACCACTAGCCCCCTTCAGGCTGTGTTCACACAGCCAACCCCAGTTCTCTCCCTGGGATCTGACCTCCGATGCCCGAGCCTCAGCTCCCAGCCCCCACCCACCCCAGCGGGTGAGCAGACAAGTCTCTTCGGCTGGTGAGTGCTGGGTGGCACTGATCCTCTGTGTGGGAATCTCTCCACATTGTCCTCTGCACCCCTGTTGCTGCACTCTCCTCTGTGGCTCCAAAGCTTCCCCCCTGCCTACCCCCCATCTCCACCAGTGAAGGGGCTTCCTAGTGTGTGGGGACTTTTCCTCCTTCACAGCTCCCTCCCAGAGGTGCAGGTCCCGTCCCTATTCTTTTGTCTCTGTTTTTTTCTTTTTTCTTTAGCCCTACCCAGGTACATGGGGAGTTTCCTGCCTTTTGGGAAGTCTGAGGTCTTCTGCCAGCGTTCAGTAGGTGTTCTGCAGAAGTTGTTCCATATGTAGATGTATTTCTGATGTATTTGTGGGGAGGAAGGTGATCTCCATGTCTTACTCCTCCACCATCTTGAAGGTCTCCCTGACATCTACTCTTGATGTAGATTTGTCTATGCTGTTTGCAGTGAATCTGCTACTACAAACATCTGAAGGCTTAGGAGCTGTCCAGTACAAAGACATGGGATTCTGAATGGAATAGTCCCAGCCCAAGAGATGGTTTTTTGGCAAAGGAGGTGGAACTCTAGGTACATGGTCACAGGGACCGCTTGTCCTCTCAGCTACTACATCACTGAAAATAGCTAGACTAACAGAATGATGGAATGTTCAATTTAAATAAAATAGCTTAAAGCACTTACTTGGTGCACTCCCCTGAAATTTGGGGCGCTGCCCTCTTAGATGTAATATTTGCATTGTACTGAAAACTTATATATGTAGCTCATTCCAAATGTATTTTTACATGGGTTGAGCAAGCCAAGGGTACAAACATTACATCATCATGTCCACAATTCTTGCAGAACTTATGCATTCTGTCCTGATAATTTAGGCTATACCAAATTGAAAGTACTTGTCCCTGGAGGAGGGCCTCTTTCACTGAGGTACACAGCAAGAGTTCCACTGAACCCAAAGCTATGACTATCAAATAGCCATTTGGCCATGCTAATGGAATAAAAAGCAAAGAAATGAGTTAAGATGTAGACGGAGTAATTGGTTCTAAGTAACCTAAAGAGCTAAGGTTGCTACAAAATAGAAAACTGTAAAGAGTAAATATAGAACTCATGGGGTCAATCTCTTGATGTTCCTTGCCTAGCGATTACTACAAACAGACAGTGCAGCAAACACAGACTGAAAAGGGTAAAGCAACTCATGACTCCAATCTCTTGAGGATGAAATCTGGGCACTCCATCAGGCAACCAAACTAGATCTGTTGAAGTCCTGACTGATCATGAGGGAAATCTAGACTGGCTGGTGGTAAAGGGAAATAATGAAAACCAGTGACTGACTTGGACCTGTTTTATTAGAAGTTCTATCCCTCCTGTGTCAAGTTTTTTTGTAGATTTGGTGGTTGACTCCACCTTGAAGGTTCTGTAATGGATTGGGCTTTATGTAAGACAGACGTATCTGAATGGTGCAACATATACACTACAGAATAAGATGCCTACTGTGTCCTATCTCATAACCTCTTCTCCACAGTGTTGTTACAATTCAATGCGCATGGGTACAACCTGAAAATGCATCACTTCAGTAATACTGCATCTCGCCTTCTGCTCAGTACTCATCTGATGCTGCCTGGTAGAAACCCCCTCATCCTATCTGACATAAGTGAAAACTTGAAAGTACATGTGTGGGGAATCTACATGGAGCAGTCTTTGAACAGTTACAAATAGGAACCATTGGAAACTTCCATCCCTGGAGTAGACAGTTCTAAGGTTTCTTCCATACTGATTCTGAGAGCTGAATCAAGGACAAGCAAGGACCAGCTTGAGAACATAACCATTGTCTTATCTTCTTCCCCACTTCATGACACCCAGTTCCCTGCATCTGTTCCTTTGTATCACTTAAAAAAATAAATTGCTTGCATGTGAGACCTTGTCTCACTCAGACTCTGATAATTAGGGTAACCAAGCTGGCAAACACAATCCAATTGACCAAATGAGTTTGGAAATCTTCACAAGAAAATGCTAAGTTTAAGTAAAAGGATAATGCCTATGACCTGGGTATATCCCAGAATTACAAATTGGTTTAATATTTCAAATAAATAAATGATTAAATATTTAATCATTTATAAATTTATCTTACTCCACCTCAATTAAAATAGGATTTCAAGAATTATTGGCATCTAGACTTCACAATATTGGTATTCTGGCTAATACTAATTTTAATAAGGTGATTTTAACAAGTCTAAACAATATGCCTGAGCTTTGACCATATTCTAGTGATATTCTACTACAATAAAG
The DNA here is from genome assembly GCF_028023285.1 of Balaenoptera ricei. Taxonomy (NCBI): domain Eukaryota; kingdom Metazoa; phylum Chordata; class Mammalia; order Artiodactyla; family Balaenopteridae; genus Balaenoptera; species Balaenoptera ricei. Next base: position 10,825,502 of record NC_082645.1, on the reverse strand, counting down.
TTTAAAACATAAGCCATGGTATCTGCTCATCCCAAAATCCCAGTCCTTCCCTCCCCCACCCACCCTCCCCCTTGGCAGCCACAAGTCTGTTCTCTATGTCTGTGAGTCTGTTTCTGTTTCTTAGATAAGTTCATTTGTGTCGTATTTTAGATTCCACATATAAGTGATGTCATATGGTATTTGCCTTCCTCTTTTTAACTTAGCAGATGCAAACTATTATATATATATAAGATGGATAAACAACAAGGTCCTACTGTATAGCACAGGGAAATATATTCAACATCCTGTGATAAACCATAATGGAAAAGAATATGAAAAAGAATATATATACGTATAACTGAGTCACTTTGATGTACAGCAGAAATTAACACAACATTGTAAATCAACTACACTTCAATAAATTTTTTTAAAAAAGAACATAAGCCATGGCCGCTACATTATGAACTATATTATGTAAGCACCAATAAATTGGCATTCCTGATATCAAAGGGGATTGTGGAGTTCCCGAATAACCAAAGCTAGGGAGTGCCTCTGAATAAAACTTAAAAATCATGATTCCTTACCCAATTTCCAGAATTTTTTTAAAAAATAGGAAAATAACTAGTGTTGGTAAAAATGCAGGGCAATTGGAACCCTTGTACATTGCTGGAGGGAATGTAAAATGGTGCATATCCTGTGCAAATAGTTTGACAGTTTCACAAAAAGTTAAACATAGGATTATCACATGACCCAGTAATTCCACTCCTAGGTATACATTCAAGAGAACTGAAAACGTGTACACACAGAACTTGTGCATAATTGTTTATAGCAGCATTATTCATAAAAGTCAAAAGTTGGAGGTTATTGGATAAACAAGGTATGGTATATAATATACAATCAAATGTTATTTAGCCACAGAAAGAATGAGGTACTGATATATCCTGCAACTTCCATAAACCTTGAAAACATTATGCTAAGTCAAAGAAACTAGACACAAAATGTTACATATTGCATGATTCCCTTTGTATGAAATATACAGAATAGGCACATCCAAAGAGACAGAAAACAGGTTAGTGGTTGCCAGAGCATAGAGGAATGGAGGTTCTGGGAGGGAAAACTGGGGTGCTCCTGTGGGGTGGTGAAAAAGTTTTGAAACTAAGGAGAGTCAGTGGTTGCACAACATTGTGAATGCACTAAATGCCACTGAATCGCACATTTTAAAATGGTTAATTTTATTTTATATGAATTTCACCTAAATAAAAATGAATATATCCGCACACACTATCATAAAAAAAGGCAAACACCAAGGAATAAATCAAACAAATGATATGTGAGATGTATTTCCAGGAAACACATCAAACACACACACACACACACACATTATTGAAAAAAGTAAATTTAGGGATGACATACCAAATTCATGGGTTGGAAGTTTGGTATTGCAAAAATGTCAGTTTTCCCACAATTGATCTATGAATTGAATATGGTCACAAGCAAAATCTGAGTAAGTTATTGCTTGAAATTGAAAGACAATTATCAAATTTATATGCAAATATAAATGTCCAAGCATAGTCAAGGTAAACGTGAATAAGGAAATAAAACCTGTGGATTTATTGACATCAAAACCTATTTTGAAACAATAGTTAGATTCTTTTTTGTTTTTTTTAAATTAATTAATTAATTTATTTATTTATTTATTTATTTATTTATGGCTGTGTTGGGTCTTCGTTTCTGTGCGAGGACTTTCTCTAGTTGCGGCGAGCGGGGACCACTCTTCATCGCGGTGCGCGGGCCTCTCACTATCGCGGCCTCTCTTGTTGCGGAGCACAGGCTCCAGACGCACAGGCTCAGTAGTTGTGGCTCACGGGCCTAGCCGCTCCGCGGCATGTGGGATCTTCCCAGACCAGGGCTTGAACCCGTGTCCCCTGCATTGGCAAGCAGATTCTCAACCACTGTGCCACCAGGGAAGCCCAATAGTTAGATTCTTAACATAAGAATTATCAAGTACAGTAATGAAAAGAATGGATTCTAAAAATGGACATACACAAGACTAATTGATTTATAAAACAAGTGATAAGAATATGCAACAGATATCTTTTTTTCAATAAAGTTTTAAATCAATTAAGTTGCCATATGGAAAAAAGTAATAAATTCCAGATGGATTACTGTGGTGTTAAACTTAAAGTTAAAACCCAACATTATGTGCTGTCTTGACAGCTTGTGAGACCAGGAGGGTGTCAAATAGCCTAACCACAAGTTCCTCCTCCCACTTGGCTCCCTTGGAAAAGGTTCCCCAGCCAAAAAACCTTCCTTATCAAGGGGACCAGGCACAGTCCCTGCTTATCCTTGAGTAGCAGGTTTCACTTCCCTCCCTGGCAGCCCACAACATTTTTCAAACAAGCTAATGACGTCTCCCATGGAAGCTAGAGCTGCAGTCATCCTCTTGGTACTACTAAGCCTGCTTCCCACAGGCCCTGGTTGCTCACTGTACCTGAGTAAAACTCCCATGTAAAACCGTGGGGCACATCCTCCTTCCTCATGCTGTGAGTGTATGTGACTAATAAATTTCTGTCAATCTCATGAGCCCACTGTTGAATATCATATGTTCAGCCATCTCCATAACTCTCAGCAATAAGCCCTCCCTCAGCAATGGGATGAATAGAGGGTGATTAAAACAACAGTAGTTCTAAATGAGAATAACAAGATTTAATACCTAACCATTTGTAATAACCCAAATCTCCATCAATATCAGAAAGGATAAATAATATTTGGTATATGCGTCCAATAAAATAATATGAATTAAAGGAATAAATGGATTACATTATATATAAGACCATGTATGAAATTCACAAACAAAATATTGAGGCAAAAAAATCAGACCCAGAAGTTTGCAGATAGTAATAAGATTCCATCTATGTAAATTTCAAGAACAGACAAATTAATCTGCATCACTGTATTGTTATTCTAGTGTGTAGAGTGGAGGGTGTCTTTTGGAGAATGACTTCTGGACGCTCTAATTGCTGATCACATGTGTATTTTGATTATGGGAAAATTCATCTAGCTGTATCCTTTTACTGCATTTTTCTATATACATGATATATCAAGTAAGACTTTACTTTTTCTTGAGATTATTTGAATATTGAAACTTTTAGCAAAATGTTTCAGAGTTAGTGTATTAGGTGCTGGCTTAAGGTAAACAGCCAATATTAAGTTGAATACTGGATATTTTTAAAGCCTATATTGAAACCTTATTTAACATTAAGTAAAAATATACCTAAAGATATTTATTAATTCTCTATAAAATTTAAGCCCTTTCAGAGAGAGGGAGAGAGCGACTTTCTTATTTTATAAATGATAAAATTAAGGCTTAGAGAATTGTCCCATAATAAATGTTTGAAGACAGAATTTTATCCCAGGCCCATTTCACTCTTTCACTGTATAATATGGTTTCTATTTACAAGTTCACTTAAATCATTTTTTCATGAGAGGGAAAAAAAAGTGACTTTAATTGTCCACACTTTGAATACATTCATTCTTTCATATTTCACTCAGTGCTATATTTCAGTTTTTGCTCCATGTTCTCATTAAATACAAAAATACTTGCCGTAGAATTTGTCTTCTTTTAGAACAATTTTCTGCAAAAAATATGCATACAGATTTATATAAATACAGAAACATTTCATGGTTTAAATGATAAGATTCAAGAGGAAATTATATGCCTGTTGGAAATTAGCAATTTATTTTTAAGGATTTCTGGGTATAATTATTTCCAAGTTTTTATGAATAAAATAATGTATATTTAGTTACAAGTATTTAGACCATAATGGGCAGGGCTCATTAATTTAAATAGCTATTTTGTGTGTATTGGTTTATTCCTCTTTAAAACATATAGAGCCTAGAATTAAATAGGAATGAAAAAGATTATTTTCTTCCCCTAGGGCTTTCTTTTCTGTTACCAACAGCAATCACTTTCACAAAATGAGAATTGAATTGACGGACTGTGAAGGCAAATAGTCCATAAGTGCATTTAACTTCAAGGATTGAGCAATCATGACATATTTAACACTTGTAATTATTTCCCTCTTCAGCAGTGGTTTGTGATTGCTGAGCAAGTCTGTACTGATGTTTCACTGTCACCAAAATTATCTGCCATAATAGGAAAAATATAAGAATAATATATATAATATAATAATATAATATAATATAATATATAATATAATATATATAATATATAATATATAATATATATAAAATATATATTATAATATATAATATAATATAATATAATATATATAATATTTATAATATATATAATATAATATAATATAATAATATAAAATAATAAGAAAAATTATCAAAAACAGTGACTACTATCTTTCCGCCAACTACCAGACTATTAACTACTAAATATTTTCTTCCCTGTCCATAACAGCACACATCAAACAATTCATTCACCCATCTTGAACTAACAATGCATTGGTCCCACTAATGTTTATTGTCTTTCATAGCTTTAGGCCTCTCTCTTCTATTACTCAGTTCAGATTCCATCCCTTTCTTGCGTACGCTCTCCCTTGACCCTTGTGCTCTTCACAATACACGAAATACACCAATGCTGTCTACACTGACTGCTCCGTCAACTCTGCATCTGTACCATATAGCTGAATTTGGATTAGAAAAAAACAAAAAACAAAAAAAACCATGCAACTCTGATGAACATGCTGACTTTAGTTCATAATCACTAACTTCAAAGTTCTGCCTGACATTCTGCTTTCAATTCCTTCATCCTCTCATGCTCCCACATTTTTAGATAACTCTTTCACATCTTCTCACTCAAATCTCCAGCATCCTCACTTTATGTTGTTTCCTATTTTAACTGAGAAAGAGAAGAAATCAGAAAAGAACATCCAAATGCACTCAGCATTACACATCCCCACCTACCTGCATCTGTCCCTGTATGTTTCACATTTCCTCTGAGAGCCCATAGCTATACCTAGAATCACTTTCCTGAACTTCCTTGATTTACAGGATGAGGTGCGCATGCACTAAAATAAGCCATACTTTCTACTTGTATATTAAGTAGTAACTCTTTTTGTCTACTGGGTGACATTGTTCCCACAATTGTCCCCTCTCTCCTGCATCATCAATATTTTTCTTTCTGCTAGATCATTCACAACAGCTTCATATGCTATAATATCCTTCATGATAAAAATGTTCTCTTTAGTTACATTTAATTTCAGATACTGCTCCCATTTTTCAGATAACATTTTGAGCAAAATGTTTCCCTAAAAGTATCTAAACTTCATATCTTCAATCCTTCTCCCAGTCTCCCTAGAAACCACATCAACAGGTGTTTTCCTGACCACTCCAGGGACAACGCTTTTTTAATGTCTCTGATGATCTCCACATTGCTAAAGCCAGTGGTAAATTGTTAAATTCCATCATATTTAAATTCTCAGAAGCACTTAGAATACTTGATCATTTCCTCCATTTTAACAAATATCTTTCTTTAACTTCTAAGACACCTTCCATTCTACATTAGTGGTAATTCCTTTCCAGTCTTCACTTCGGTTTTCTCCTTATCTTTCTGACTTTTAAATAATAACATGCCACAGGCTTAATCCTTAGAATCTCTACTCTTATCTGCTTGCACTCACTCATTTTGTGATTTCATGCAATCTTGTATATTTAAATACTCAGTCCTGATAGAGTCCAAATTTTCATCTCCACCCAAGTTCTCTACCCAAAGCTCTACGCTCTTATATCCTATTGTTATGTGACATCTACTTGAATTTCTAACAGAGTTAGCTGCAACTGAACTTGTCTAATCAAATTTCTGATTCTCCCTCCTATTTATTCCAATCTTTAGTAAATAAAGATACTGTTTTTCCAGTTGCCCAAATCTATTAATTACATATGGTCTAGGATATGCTGCAGTGACAAATAGCCTCCAGAATTTTGGTGAATCAAAACGACAAACTGTTTTCTCTTTCACACCACTTCAACATTAGGGTAGGCTTGGAGACCTGCCCCATGTTGTCCTCATTCCAGAATCTAGGCTGATGAAGTAACCAGTATCTACAACATTGCCAGTTTTGGCAGGAAGAAAAAGAGTATTTGGTGAATCATACATTGGCAGTTAGAGATGCCAGTAAAGGGTGTCAAATGTCATATTTCAGTAGCCAAAGAAAATCATGTGACCATATCCAAATGCAAAGGGGCATGGAGTACATTCTTCTCATATATCAAGAAGAGGAAAGATATTCTATTGGTTCTAGGACAACCAGGAATATTTGGTGAACTATGTTAATGACTATATTATCAAGCCTAAAATATTAGAGCTTGCACGGACTCCTTTTGAGACAGGCTGGGACCTGGGACCCTTTGCTGCAGTGCTGCAATGTTTGCACCTGGACACACCTCCCCTTGAACAACAAAAGACAAAAAAATAACTATATGGAACTAAAAATAACTGCATGCATGCACAGTTAGGGCAAATTCTGGACAAAAGATACAAGGAGACCGAAAAACCCAACTGCCGCTTCTGAAGAGCCTGGAGTAAAAACAGGGTGTTGGGAGCAAAAGCACGGTACTGAACATGCCCCCTGCACACCACACCACCAGAGGGTGGGCAAAACACCTAAGCCACCCCTCAGGCCTGACCCCTGGACACACCCCTACCCTCACCCCATATAAGGAACAAGCTTGCCCCCCCCAGGGAGCAAGCAAGCAAGGGAATCTGTTGTTTGTTCTCACTGCCCCCTGCTTCAGCAGGGACCCCAATAAAGCCTTGCCTGAATTTCTTGTCTGGCCTTTAGTCAGTTTCTATTGATTGGGGAAGGCCAAGAACCCTGGTCAGTATCACCTTCTTTCTCTTTCACATCACAACCACAATTTGTTTCCAGTCCTCTGGCAGCTTCCTTGGCTCTACTTTCAAAATATGTCTAGAATATAAACCATATTATTTCCTCTACTGCCTCACCTTGAAAACTTTATATAAACAAGACATTCCTGTCTTGCCATTCTCTATCTTCCTTACCCTTATCCGTAACATTACCATGTGATGTATATTGATTTGTTTTAGAACGAATGATTGAGCAAAAAAATAGATATGTGTTAATTAATACATCAAAGTATTTAAACTTTGTATTCTATATATTGTGCTATGCATATGTATGCAATAAAATATGATACAAATTTTCATCTCAGCTTGCTAGCTTGTGGAAACTGAAAGTACAGAGAACAATTACAAAAACTCTGATAGTTTTGAAACCTATAGCTGTGAAAGAACAGAAGGTGTGTCTAATTCTTGACAACAACAAGTAAGCAGAGGTTATGCCAGCCCCTTCAAGGAGTCTATGCTTCCTCCACTTTCCTAGCTGGATACAGATAATGCAAAGGGATCATCCTAATGACTGAATGAAACCTGGGTCCATGTAACACAAACTATATTTAAAATTTACTCATTGGAATCCAAGCCTACATTATAACTCCACTGAATACAGTGGCATTGTCTTTATTCATTGCAGGACCCCAAGTTCACAGTTCTTGAGATGCATTTGGATACATAAAACAAATGTTAAATAAATCAAAAGAGGTGTTCATTCTTTTTAACTCTATCCACATTAACCAGCGTTTAGCTACCATTTAGGATAAAGGCATTTTTGCACAATTGTACTCTCTAGTTTACTCAATTTTAATATTAACTTAGGCCACCATCCTAAGTGTTTCCTACTCCTACATACCTGTAGAGTGTGTGTTGTGTGTATGGATGTTAATATTCTTTGTAATGAATCTTTGCCAAAACTGTTCTAGGTCCTGCTCTCTTCTTTTATTTTTTCCCCCTCATTTTAATTGGCATTTGACAGGAGTATCTTGTAGTCATTTTAACTTCTTTACTTACTTCTTTAACTTTAAGATACTTGTAGCTACAAGTATTTTGTAGCCATTTTAACTTTGCAAAGAAATTTATTTCTATATGAATCAAAGTTCTTTCTTCTTTAAGGATACAGACTATTAGTGTTTCTATTTGTAAAACAATGCAACAACACACGGGGGGAAAGGGGGAGAGGGATAAATTGGGAGATTGGGATTGACATATACACACTACTGTATACAAAATAGATAACTAATAAAGACCTACTGTACAGCATAGGGAACTCTACTCAATACCCTGTAATGACCTATATGGGGAAAGAATCTAAAAAAGAGTTGATATATGTATATGTATACCTGATCCACTTTGCTGTACAGCAGAAAGCAACACAACATGGTAACTATACGCCAATAAAAATTTTAAAATAGAAATAAAAAAATAACAAACAAAACAAAACTATTAATACAGTACTTATATTAAACAAAGCTAAACTGAATTAGTCACAATTACACAACTCAAAAGTAAAATGTTCCTTTTAAGATTTTGACATTGTGTGGAGAGAACAATCATGTAATTGTTTTTATCCATTAGTCACCTGTTACTGAAATTAGAAAATATTCCACACATACCGTCCACAGCCCCCACCCCCAGCCTGTCTCTGTCTTTTTCTCTCTCTCACTGAATTCAGTCAACTCACCATTTAATGGCTGAAAAACTAGTTATAATGGGAGCCGATATATTACATGTCTCAGTTTTGTTGTCTATTTCCTTTAAAAATAACATGTACACCCTCCAGATTAAATAATGAGAATTAACAGTTATACTGTGGCTTTTTCAGTTTTGCTTTTAAGAACCATTATCAAGAAGAATGTTATTTCTTGAACTATATTTCTATATTTTTGAAGAAATAACTTCAGTTATTTCTTGAACTATAACTCTAACATCAAACCCTATACTTTTGCAATTTTTGTTACTGCTCTAAGCTACCAAGATTTAGTGGTTGAAGAAACTGTATTAGACAGGGTAGCTAATTACCCTTCCAAATCAGCCACCCATCTGAGCAGTGTTATGTGTCAAAGATGAAGTGCATCTGGAATCTGTAGTAGATTTGCAGATAATGAATATCAAGTATAACTTAATACCAGCTGCAGCCAAGTGGTCTGTACCAGTTTGTTACGTCTGCAATAATAAAATATCATAAACTGGGTAGCTAAAACAACAGAAATTAATTTTCTCATAGTTCTGGAAGCTGAAAGTCCAAGATGAAGGTGTCAGCAGAGTTGGTTTCTCTTGGTAACTCCTCTTTCCTTGGCATGAAGAGAGCTACCTTCTCATCATGTTCTAACATGCTCTTTTCTCCATGCGTGCACATCCCTGGTGCTCATTTGTTTCTTATAAGGGCACCAAGTATATTGGATTAGGGCCCCACCTTAATTTAATCACATCTTTAAAGTCCTTATCTCTTAATAGGGTTACAGTCTGAGGCACTGGAGGTTGGGATTTCAGCATATGAATTTTGGTGGAACACATTTCCACCAAAGAGGTAGCTCTGACAAAGTATATAACATGCCCAGTTGATTTTGTCTTTTTATAAGTTCCCCACAAAAAGGCCCCAGCCAGAATTCTGCAGGAGTTGTTCCTAAAATTTATTATGCAAAGAAGTGAATCCAAATGGCACAAGCAATGAATTATAGTGAATACCATGGTATGCCTCCAGAGAGAGTTTTCCTCAGTTTACAAACGTTGCCTCACCTAAGATCACTTCTTCCCCCATCAGCAGTCGTACACAATGTCTGGTTAATATAGGGGTATAAAGGCCCCCCCCTTGCCTCCAGGTGAGACAAATATGAAAGGACATGCCAACTCCTGAACTCCCAGTGGAATCAGCTGATGTTTTTCTTTTGACTGTAATATTCTTCTATTCTTCTCTCTGCCCAGTCATATATTCTTCAATCCACTCAGGTATATTTTCTGAAAGCAATTCCTAAGGAAATTTCTGCACGCTATTCTCTCCCTCAGTGTCTGTTTCCTGGGAACACAACATAAAATATCTGTAATCTAGGGGCTTTTATAAAGTTATTCACTATCTCTTTTTATTTATGTGGAAGCCTGAAAGATGAAAGTGGAAAGATACAGTGGAAAAATATTGATTTAGGTATTAAGCTGCCTGGTCTATAATTTCATACTTCTTTGAACAGTAACACAGCATTTAACATCTTCAAATTCCAGTTCCCTCATCTAAGATAAAAACAATTCTTAGATGAAAAAGTTGTAAACATAGAAAGAGAAAAAATAGGTAAAGCAAAATATTCAGCACAAGGGTCCTATCATTAGTAGGTGTTCAATAAATCCAGTAGATTTTTCAAAGGAAACATCAAGACAAAAGGGAGCAATGTGGACTCGATTGCTCCTATATGTCCCTTAGGGGGCTAAACATTATTAATGAAATGAGTAACAATATACGCCACAATAATTATTCTCCTTTTATATGCAAATGACTCTGACTCTGGCTCTGACTCAGGCCAGCTTTTCCAGAAAAGGAAAATATAATGAACAACAAGGAGGGTGAGCACTGGTCTCAAAGGAGGAGATGAACAAACAAGACAAGAAATAAAAGAAAAGAAAAGGAAAGAAAAGAGAGAGAGAGAGAGAAAGAAAGAAAGGTACAGGAGTCATCAGCAACAGCCTACATTTAGATTATGCACATTATATAACAGCATCAGTGATTCTCAGAGTCTGTCTCCACTCGATCTTCATTCCAAATTCTAAGATGAGAGCATCTAATTGGCCCATATCCAGAGAGGTAACTTCAAGTTAATGTCATGGTTGCTGGGTACCCATCCTCATATATTGGAATTCATTGTCAGAGATGGTGAGTATGTTAAAACATCAGAAATAGAATAACTTTGGAACGCATTTCATTATGGTCTCAAGAGAGACACCAAATTTTTCCAGAACACTTGATTAACTTCCTAAACATTTCCAACCAATCTGCATAAAATCATTTTTGTGTGCTAGGTGTGTAGGAAGTTCTCATATCAACATCACTGAGATAAAGAAACTGAGGAACACAGGTTAAACTACCTACCACAAGTAATTCAATCAATTAATAATAAGGTTACCATTGAATTACAGGGAGATAAGGGTTAACTTGTCTTTATATCTTGCATAATGTATCTTCTGCAAAGAAGATGGCCTTGTTCAAAAATACATGGAAACCAGTTCTGACCTTAAATCAACAATAAAGCTGAGAGGAAAGGTTGTACCCATGTTAGCATCATATTATGTTGCCATTGCACCCCTGCCCCTGATCACAGCTTGGAAAGGGCTGATGTTTCCATTGTACATTATTGTATATATGAGAAATTTTACTTCCCAATGGTTCTGGTTTCTCCTCTGAACTCTGCCCTGAAATCTTCCTAGAACCTCTGGGCATTGCCCTAGGATGCAGTGAGCCAGGGTACCAGCATACATGTGACTACTCTTTCCTCTGTGAGTTTTTCCCTATGTTTGTTGAGTGTGTTCCTTGGTAACAGTCTCACTATTTTGCATGGTAGATACTTTAATATTAATGTCAGGGATCTAAGAAAACCTCTAAATTCTAGTTGATAGTATCCTAAAGGAGCAAAGGACAGGAATTAATAATTCACAAATATAAAGAAAATATAAAAATAGAAAGATGCAAATCCAAATAAAACTTCGTCCATCCAGATTTTTTTAAAGACTCCCCAAAAAATGATAATTACCCAAAGTTTCTTTGCCATCATGAAACTGGGTATATGTTAACAGGGGACAGAGAACAAAATGGTCAACAATTCTGGGAAGGCAATTAGACAAAGTTTAGCAAACAGTATAAACAGGCTGTTTCTTTTTTATACAGTAATTCCATTTGAAGGAATATGTCAAGTGGAAATTGCATGAAAAGTATAATTTTCATAGAGAGTCAATTCTTTTTTTTTAGACAAAATTATTGGAAACAAGCTAAAATTTTAGCAAAAGGGTTATAAGAAAGCTATGGTGATTTCACTTAATAAAACAGTATTCATATATTAGAAATGTTATTCATGCAATTATATAGTTATTGGGTATTACTTGAAATATAATGATATATCAAAATGTAATAGGATATTAACTAGTAGAAACAGTCCAGAAGGAACTGTTCCATTCTGATTTTTGACTGATGAGATTATAGGTGAGTTTGAAAAAAAAACTTTCTTCAATCTATTTTATATGTTAAATTTTATTTAGTAGTCATATATTCATATTTATGTTTATTTTGAAAAGCATCTTTAAAAGCAAAACAGGTTAAGTCCATTTATCCAACTTAAATGCATTCATATTGCAGAGAGGTGAAATTTATTATTTTTTGGGTTTAAAAAATAGATTTTATTGGTTTACGGCTCAAGTTAGGTTACAGTGACAACTGTCATCTGTTAAAAACAAGGGTCTTAGGCTTCCCTGGTGGCACAGTGGTTGAGAATCTGCCTGCCAATGCAGGAGACATGGGTTCGAGCCCTGGTCTGGGAAGATCCCACATGCCGTGGAGCAACTAGGCCCGTGAGCCACAACTACTGAGCCTGCGCGTCTGGAGCCCGTGCTCCGCAACAAGAGGGGCCACGATAGTGAGAGGCCCGCGCACCGTGATGAAGAGTGGCCCCCGCTCACCACAACTAGAGAAAGCCCTCGCACAGAAACGAAGACCCAACACAGCCAAAAATAAATAAATAAATAAATAAAATAAAAAAAAAAAAAATTGGAGAAAAAAACAAAACAAGGGTCTTATGGTAATAATAATAATAACAACAACAATTATAATACCTAACTTATTACATGAATGCTGGGTGCCAGTTACCATGTTAAGTGCTGTATAGCACTGTCTCATTTTTATTTATTTATTTATTTTTAATTTACTATTTTTTTAAATTTTTATTGCGTATAACTGATTTACAATGTCGTGTTGGTTTCAGGTGTACAGCAAAATGAATCAGTTATACATATACAGAGAGGTGAAATTTTACTTTTGTCCTTTTAGAATTTTTTGGCTGGGACTGAGAAACTAACATAAGACAGTGTAACAGGAGAAAAACATACAAATGTGTATGTTTTACCTGACACAGGAGCCCTTATAAGCAATGAAGATCCAAAGAAATAATTAAACATACATATTTTTATAGTATTGATAGGTTGAACAAAGAGAGGATATTATGGAAAAGAAAGAAAACTGTGACAGGAAGTTAAAAGAAGATAAGTACTATTTTAACAAGGTCTGCTGGTATAGAATTCCCTTGGTCTCAACTTCTCCTCTTTGATGATGTTACTTTCCTTCTGGGAGGGGAGGACAGCTTTCATACAGGAATTCTATCTCCTGCTTTCAGGAATATAAAGGAAGGTCAGGATGCCCTTCTTGCATCTGCTGTTTCTCAAGTGCCCTTAACTAAAAATAATCGATATGACAAAGTGGCATATTTTGGGGTGACATGATATGAACTCCTTCAGTATATTTGGGTCTAGAAAACAACTCTGTGTTGGACTGAAGAAATGACTAAAGCAGTTAGCATGAGGACAATGAATCAGGACCTGCTTCTCCTCAAAGATGGAGATGCTGGAATGTTCTACTGACTTATGCCTCTAGATTCTCTGTCAGCAAGGTATGTGATAGGAAGACCTTGCCTTTGGTGCCCATCCATCTTCCTTTTAGGTGATACCATGATGTTTCATCAGGCACTGAGCTTTCTCTCCTCCCTGAGAACCTTGCTTTACGTGATTAGCTGCTAATCTCTACTGAGAGATTAGGTGCTATCTCCCTAAGGAGATAATGTCATTTTTACTTGAATAAAAGACTCCTTGAAGTATTTATCTTCAGAAAATAAATATGTAGTTGGGTAGTTTAGGTGTCAAGGAAGCCTATTAAAGTAGATTTATGGCATGCCTCTCCTAGAACACCTGAAAATTTATTCAGAATACCTCTTTTTCTAAGGGTAAAATTATATGCCTCCTTGCTTAGGGCTGAAGTAGATGTGAAAGTCCTTACATTTTGAACACCCCCTCCCCCAAAAGAAAAGCAAGCAGAAATGTTAAGCAAAATATCCTGTCAGGTATAAAGATCCTTAAAGTCTCATTAAAACTACTTTCTTGGAAATATATTTTTAAAACCTCATCATAAATATGAAAAGGAATAAAAATCAGGATAGAAAAGTAATCACCTCCATGCCTAATGGCATCCTCCCTCAAGTGTGGCTCCAGATTTCTGTGCTGGGCAAGTGGAAGAGACACTAAGCTTTCAGATCTAAGTCACTCCTTAATAGGTCACCAATGCTTGGACCAATTACATTTCTTTCAGGTTGAAATAAATCTATGCTTTCAGATACTTACATTCTAAAATTCTGGAAACTGTTTATTAAGGGGTTGAAGAAAAGACACTTAAAATATGATGGAGAAGAAAGTGCCTTCTTGTAGGGAAAATGCCAGAGAATAGTCAAACTGGGGGCATTGTTGAATCATACACCTTTTTTTTATAACTATGCCATCTATGACTGCCTCACAAAGAAATTAGTTTGAAGAAATTAACTTTGCAAGAAAAATCTAAATATACCCTACAAAATGGAAGGATCTCATAAACTCATTGGTGCTGACAGGGCATGATTCATGGTGCAATTAACACATCTTACACAGACTGGAAAAATCTTCTGATATCATCATATGGCACCTATCTTATTATTATGCTTGAATAATATTGAATCAAAGATGTATTTTATAATCGCCCTTATTTAAAAAAAAATATGTTCTCAGGGGGAGTATGGATTATACATCTAACATTTGCTATGAATAATTAATTTCCTGGGTTAGAAGTCTAGCTCTTCTAAAACTGGGGAGAAGGAATCCTTAAAAGCTCACTACCTAAGAATTATATTAAATATTTATGGTCCTACTATTGATATTTTAGGCACAAAGTAGAAACCATCTAACCAACTTGAAATCCCTAGTGTCATAATGAGTAAAGATTTTTACACATCAGCATGGTTGGGATGCCCCATTCTGAGGAGGTCATTTGTTCCTCCACTGGCCCTACTTGGGAAGATTCATGGCACATCAAGAGGTTACATATTGGTTACCTAATACAGAGGATAAGTAAGGAAGCAGACAGGCATCTTAACCAAGATTCCCTTGGTTACTAATCAAAAAGGGAGTTGTATTACACTGAGAAGGTTGCCCCCTGGACTATAAAGACAGAGTACGGCAGGACCCTGCTGGGAACTCAAACTAGGAGCTGGTTGCTGGCAGCAATCACAGTCTGCCTGTCTGTCTCTGTCTCTCTCTGTCTAACTATATTCTCTGTCTCATCTCTCACCTCTACTTCTGTCTGAGTGTCTGATCCATCCTTCAATTTCAGCATGTGAACACCCATTCTTGTTGTTGCTGTTTACTTGCATCTCCAAACTTGGAGACACTTATATTACCATCATGCTAGTCATTCATAAAAAATGAGATGGGTAAATTTCCAATTCAAGTTTCTAGAAAGTAGCATCTTATTGGCCCAGTTTGAGTTTCGTCAACTATTTCCAAAAGGTTTTCTTGGTCCATTTCAGAAATAAAAGAAAACATCTCTGATAAAAGGGATCGTCCTGGGCTTCCCTGGTGGCGCAGTGGTTGGGAGTCTGCCTGCCAATGCAGGGGACACGGGTTCGGGCCCTGGTCTGGGAAGATCCCACATGCCGCGGAGCTGCTGGGCCCGTGAGCCACAACTACTGAGCCTGCGCGTCTGGAGCCTGTGCTCCACAACAAGAGAGGCCGCGATAGTGAGAGGCCCGCGCGCTGCGATGAAGAGTGGCCCCCGCTTGCCGCAGCTAGAGAAAGCCCTCACACAGAAACGAAGACCCAACACAGCCAAAAATAAATAAATAAATAAAATTTTTAAAAAAAGAAAAAAGAAAAAAGGTATCGTCCTGCTCATGGCAGGTATTCCAAATAGGGCCTGCTTCTGATGAAAAGATACCAGAGATGACAAAAATATAAGTCCTATGGAGGGCTGCCAATAACTCGCTGTAGGATATAAGGATAGTCATGCCACCACTTTGCTCATCCCACTGAGAACCAGTACTAATTAGACTAACCCAACAGCTAAGTGGACGTTTCTTCTTTATCTTCCTTGTGTATTTATTTGGACTTTGGGCATATCCTTCTCAAATTTGTGGACATTACTGAAGAAGGCAGCCTTCAAATAGAAGAGAATGACTTTTTTTTAATTGAAGTATGGTTGATTTACAATGTTGTGTTTATTTTTGCTATACAGCAAAGTGATTCAGTTATACGAGAGTGATTCAGTTTATCCATGAGAATGACTCTTTATTCAAGGACATAAAAACATAGATCTTCCAAAGCAGCTATCAAGCTTCACTATCTATTTGGGGATCTCAGGCAAGTAATTTTATAATTTTATAAAATTAAGGAGTCTATGAATCCCCTTCCCTAGCTGGACCTGAGGGATAACTCACTAATCTGATTTAATGACTAGAGTGTTGAAAAGTATTGCCTTTTACTTAATGTCATACAAATTACTGAAATCTGTTAAACAACATGGATCAGTCAATTCAAAATGTAAATATTTTGAGAAAAAAATGTCCCCCAAAGTATTCCAAACAGTTGTTAATATAGGATACATGAAGAATTAAATTGGTGAAATAGGGAAGAAGGATAAGAAAGGCCAGTATTGGATAAACATAATGTGTCTGTATATCTTTTTGAAAAAAAGCACCAGTGTTTGAGAGTGACTTCAAAATGCCAGCTAGACTTCAAAAGCTGCTAGAATCCTTGAGGGACAGTCATATTTATTTAAAGTACCCAAAATGGAAAATGAATAAAACTCGGATAAACTTGGATATATTTTTCATTAAACCAACCAATAATATCTGTGGCACATGATGGATGGAGGAGGGTAAAGCAGGGTAAAATATAAAAGACTAATATTAACAAAAGTTTGGTTAGGACTTCTAGATTTACTTATAATATGTAGAGTGGTTAGAAGTCGTCACTCTTGTGCTTACAACAAGAAAAAGCTGGGGGAACTGGAAATCAATGATTTTTCTTGGGCCCGTAAGTGAACTGATGTTGCAAGGAAAACCATCAACCCAAAAAGAAAACTATCACCCAAATCTGAACAGACAGGCACATCCAGAGGGACACAGCAACTGAGATCTGTTTACCTGGAATAGGAGCCACTGGAGGCATAATTTAGCAGGAATATTTAAATGAGAGTAAGAAACTCCTTGGGGGTTACAAGTGAGATCACTAAACTTTCACGGGCTTTACTTCTAGGAACATGATTTTCATGAGAAAGATTTGAAGAAGAACTTCTTGTGGCTCTATTAGGGGAAGAGGAAAAATAATCATTGTGAAATATAGGCAGAGCCTTCTCCATAACAAAAGCCTATACTGTAAGGGAAAAGACTTTGCAAGCTTTTTATCTCAGCTAAGAGGAGAATATTCTTTCTTCTCCATCCTTCTCTAGCTTTCCTGTTTCACTTAAGGAGGGAGGAACCTCCTCCATAGGGTCAGGGACTGATACTTAATCAAACTATTGTAGAATGATAATCTTCCATACCACCACACCTATAGGAATCCAGTATAATAAATAAGAATGCAGCTAGAAAAAAAAGCTTTAAGATTCATACTCTTTCTGAGAAGTACTTAGGGAAGCTCAAAGTCAAGAGAGGAGACATAAACAAGGACATGAGAGAAATTTGAAACCTCTCACACTTATAACTACAGAAACCACTAAACGCAGCCCAGCTCTACCCAGTTAACATAAATCTTCACACTAAAACCTTATCTATGTCAATTCTTAGAACCTTGTAAAGGATGTTCACTTTCAACAACAAAAAATTATAAGGCTGCAAAAAGGCAATAAATATAGTCTGTAGAGAAAAAGCATCAGAACCAGACTAAGATATGACCAGGTGATGGAATTATCAGTGAGGGAATTTAAAATAACTATAGTTAATATGCTAAGGGCTTTAGTGGAAAACAATGTATAAAAACAGATGGACATGGGGACTTCCCTGGCAATCCAGTGGTTAAGACTTCGCCTTCCAATTCAGGGGGTGCAGGTTGGATCCCTGGTCCGTGAGCTAAGATCCCACATGCCTCACAGCCGAAAAACCAAAACATAAAACAGAAACAATATTGTAACAAATTCAATAAAGCCTTTAAAAATGGTCCACATCAAAAAAAAAAAAAACAACAACAACAAAAAAAAAACAGCTGGACAATGTAATGTAAACAGAGATATAGAAACTCCAAGAAAGAATTTAAAAAGGCTAGAAATTTTAAAAAAAGAAAACATCATAACAGAAATTTTTTAAAATGCCTGTGATGGGCCCAATAGTAAATTTGACACAGCTTAGGAAGGAATCAGTGAGTGTAAAGATAATCAATAGAGATTTCTCTAAAATATAAAGGGAAAAAAATGAAAACAAAATAAACTGAATATCAAATTTCAAAAGGTATAACATATGGGTATATGAAATATCAGAAGGAAAACAGACCAATTAGAAGGAATGCTTGAAATAAAAATGGTCAAGAATTTTCCAAAATCAGTGACAGCTACCAACAACAGATCCAGAAAGCTCAGAGAAGAAGAAGCAACAAAAGTACAGAGAAAACCCAACACACATTTAGGCTAATCTTATTCAAATGACTGAAAAACAATAGAAAGGAGAAAGTTCTGAAAGGTAAAAAAGATTTTTAAACCTTACCAGTAAAGGAACAGGGATAAGAATTATAGGATACTTCCAACAGAAATCGTGCATGCAAGAGAAGAGCGCAGTGAAATATTTACAGTGTTAAAAGAATGGGGAGTGGACAAGATGACAGTGTAGGGAGACCATGACCTCACCTCCTCACAAAATTACAGCTATTTAGAGAGCAACTATCGATGAAAAAGACCTGAAGACTAGTGGAAAAGATTTTCTACAACTAACGATACAAAAAAGGAACCAAAGAGGAAAGTAGGAGGAGCTGAGATGTCAAAACCCACACTACCAGGTAGGGGACCAATGAACATGATACTCACAGTTGCAGGGTTTTCCCCAAGGAGTGAGGAGTCCAAGCCCCACATTGAGCTCCCCAGCCCCGGCTCCTACAATGGGAAGGTAAGCCACAGAACACCAGGCTTTGAAGACCAGCAGGGCTTTCTTACAGGAGAGCCAGAGGGCTGTGGTTTAAAGTGCCACTCTTAAAGGGTGCACACAAAATCTCACATGCTCCGGGACCCAGGGCCGAGGCAGTAATTTGAAAGAAGTCTGGGTCGGACTCACTTGCTGATTTTAGAGAAGCCTCCCAGAAAGGCAGGGAGCCACTGGGATTCCCCTCTGGGGACATAGATGCTGGTGGACTCATTCTGGGGAGCTTGTTCTACCATGAGGACCCTGGTGGGGCAAGTGCCATTTAAGCATCCTCCCTTTAGACTCTTGGGGCTGGGACCTGGCCCTGCCCATAAGCTGATATGATTGGTTTGAAACAACCCAATCTATTGTTACCAGCAGTAACAATGCTCCTCCGTAATATTTTTATACAATACTTAAAACTTAAAACTCTACAGTCTTATACTTACCAAGTCACCCTCCAGCCCATTTTGGAGCAACTTGTACAAAGAAAAATTACCCCTAAATAGACATTTCTCCAAAGAAGACATACAGATGGCCAACAAACACATGAAAACATCACTAATTATTAGAGAAATGCAAATCAAAACTACAGTGAGGTATCACCTCACACCAGTCAGAATGGCCATCATCAAAATATCTACAAACAGTAAATGCTGGCAAGGAGGTGGAGAAAAGGGAACCCTCCTACACTGTTGGTGGGAATGTAAATTGGTACAGCCTCTATGGAAAATAGTATGGAGGTTCTTCAAAAAACTAAAAATAGAACTACCATATGACCCAGCACTCCCACTCTTGGGCATATACCCGGAGAAAACCATAATTCAAAAAGATACATGCACTCCAATGTTCATTGCAGCACTTTACAATAGCCAGGACGTGGAAGCAACCTAAATGTCCATCAGTGGAGGAATGGATAAAGAAGATGTGGTACATATATACACAATGGAATATTACTCAGCCATAAAAAGGAACAAAATAGTGCCATCTGCAGAGACGTGGATAGACCTAGAGACTGTCATACAGAGTGAACTAAGTCAGAAAGAGAAAAATATCGTATAATATCACTTACATGTGGAATCTAGAAAAATGGTACAGATGAACTTATTTGCAAAGCAGAAACAGAGACACAGATGTAGAGAAGAAAGAAAAATTACCTACTTTAGCTATTCCATTTTTCAAACCTGTCTACTTTTTTATTATTCATATCTTTGCATCCCAGCAGTCAGCATATTGAGATCATATAGTACGTGCTCAATATAGAATGCACGTTGAATTACTTAATGTACAAATAAATGGCCATGTTTTGGTCTTAATTTGTCTCTTCAGGTAATCTAGAAAAAGCTTAACTTTTCAACAGTCTTTCCAATCATTATTTGAAGATAGGTGATGTTTTTCATATTTTTTTTTCTAAGTGTTAAATGTCCCTACTGCCTTCCATTGTATTCCACAAAATGATTCACTTTGTACACTTTCTACCTACATGAGTTTCAATTTTTCACTTTCTTCTTAATACATTTCAATATCAATTGCCAATCCAAGTCTTTAATATCTCACTCCCATATTACAATCTCAGGTTTATTCTGTGAATAAACTTTCTCATTCAAATATTAATAGCTCTCTCTATCTCAGAGTTGTATGTTACTGTTCTGATTATTCAACCATTCATCTCTGGGAATTTTCTACACTGTTAAGTCTTCCCATCTCATTTATGACTAAGACATGATAACTGGAGAATTGGAGATTTGTCCAAAACTGGGCTGTCCAATACAGTAGCTAGAAAGTACAGGTGACCATGAAGCACTTGAAATGTGGCTAGTCTGAATCAAGATGTACTGATAAGTAAAACACACACTGAATTTCAAAGAATTATTTTAAAAATGTAAAATATCTCACTAATAATTTTATGATGATTACATGTTAAAATGAAAATATCTTAGATATACAGTTAAATAAAATATATTATTAAAATTAATTTCACCGGTTACTATTTCCTTTTAAAATATGTTGACGAGAAAATTTTAAAATACATATATGGCTTGCCTTTGTGGTTCACATTTTATTTCTGTTTGACAACACTGGCCCAAAACCATGTCACTGCCCAGTGAGTAAAGGAAAACTAGAACTCAAATTCTCTGACTTGAGGTCCATGTTGACTGACTAGCTCTGGATATCATGACTTGAGAAGAAAGCCAATTCAATGCAATCAAATGACTACGAAGTCTATCTTTATTGCAGAGGTTTTATAATGGAGTCACCATTTTCTGCCTTGAATAATTTGACAAGTTGACTTCCTTATGATGAAGGACAGCAGCAGGCAATATGGAAATGTTTTATTCCCGGGGATTCTGCAGATAGAATCTGCATATATGTAGCTTACATCGATTCTCATTTAGAACCTGTGCTAAGAAATCCCCTTCAGACAGACTGAATAAAAAACCAACTCCTCAGAGGCACTCTCACTTTCTAAACCTCAGTACAATGCCACGTGATACATTAAAGTTAATTTGTCACTTCATGGAAAGCCACCCTGCAGCAAGGTTTTGATTATAATAGTCTTCCTTTAGATCATTTCCCAGGCACATTTTGCAACACACAAATGAAATAAAGGTATGATTTTTTCCTCCTTGCTGCTGGATTCAGTCTAGCAGCTGACAGAAATTTATTTTTATCTTAGCATTGGACATAGCCCCTAGGGCTGCTGAATAATTAAGGACCATGTTTCCTGTAGTTCCTCAACAACAAAATATCATTAGTTAATAACAAAAACAGAGTTAAGGTTGCTGCTTAGAAAAGTAATTTTCTACTGCACAAAATTGGCAATTCTCTTTGCACCTTTCCCCCCCTAAATTTGCAAATTCCTTGATACCCCAGCATCAGTGTGAAAACCCACAGGATTCTTGGTACATAGGTGATGTTGATCTAACAGTTCAGAGAACCTCTAAGTGAAAATCACAGTTTTAGGTCTTTCTTTGGTAAATAATTTGTCAATATATATTCATCTAAGTATTGACACTGTGTAGGGATCTTAAGTTAGAAACTTCATACAATGTATGAAGAATTTAGGATAAAACTTCCCTTAGGCTAATTGTTTCTATCGTACCCCACTTTTAATTGTGGTCCATCTGAACTTTTTAGCCTGTGATAATTTCTGGTCTGGAGTGTAGGGTATCAGTCATGGTAGGACTGAAAATCAGTCACTTATCTGCAATCCTCTCAGAGAGTGACAGCTGAAAAAAGCTCTTCGGTACACATGTAATGCAACTACACAAAGCTGGTTAGATTAGTGTACTACCTCTAAGTTATCACTAAGGGTAAGACAAAGGACACAATGACTCAGGGTCAATGATATGGGTTGACTAAATATTATTAAAGGGGCATACTTGTCAATACACATACAATAATGTTTCTTGTCTTTACTACTAACTAGCTCTCTTTTCTTCATATTTCTCATTTTGTCGTTCACACCAGAAAACATTTTAACTAACTCACTCCACTGTAAGGCTAATTAAATGATCATGCCTACCTCCAACTAACCCCCATTATTCTATTATAGAGTCATATCTGTGATTTTCACGGCAACTATGATTTTTTGAAATCATAAATGTGTTTAATTAGTTACCTAATTTCTATCTCACATTAGACTCTAAGTTTCAAGAGGTAAGAGTTCTAATTTCTTTTCTCTGTTTTGTCTCCAACATCTAGCTCAAGGTCTATAACATAAATGATAAAGCATAACTTTCTAACAAATATTATTGAATCTACAAGAGAAACCCTGTTTTAGCTAGAAGTGTGAGTGATGCCCCAGAGGTTGATCAGGAGAGATCAAGAATTTCAAGGGAAAAGCCAAGAACTGGATAAACTGAGGAGTTCTTATAGCTGGGTCACCGAAGAGCACTGCCAATAAATTATAATACATAAATCTATAACATCTCAGCCTATAATAGATGCATTTATAATTTATATTAATCATTTATCCCACTAAACATGCTTTATTTTCTGGACCAGTCCAGGTTATTCTTTTTTTCTTATTGTACATATTTTGCACATGTGTCCTTAAGTTTACAGTACCATTCTATTAGGACTGTTTGCTTCGTTTTGTTAAGGCACTTATTATTTCCTGCTGACTTTCAAAAGAACATGAACCTTCAAATGATTCAAACACAATGTAAGTACTATGTCTTTATCATAACA
This sequence comes from Balaenoptera ricei, assembly GCF_028023285.1. Taxonomy (NCBI): domain Eukaryota; kingdom Metazoa; phylum Chordata; class Mammalia; order Artiodactyla; family Balaenopteridae; genus Balaenoptera; species Balaenoptera ricei. The sequence continues at coordinate 10,802,297 of NC_082645.1, read as the reverse complement.
TTAATTTAAACATCCATTTATCCTATGGATCTCTTTTGATATGTGCATTTTCCTACATTGATAGCTCCATTCCTTATCAGGTTTCAGAAGGAAGTACCATGGAGAGGAAATTTCCAGTGTCTTTTAATAGAAATACTCTCTTACAAAACACAAACAGACTTACAGACTAGAAAACAAACTTATGGTTACCAAAGGGGAAAGGTGAGGGGAGGGATAAATTAGGAGTTTGGGATTAACATACACACTACCATATATAAAATAGATAACCAACAAGAACCTACTGTATAGCACAGGGAACTACACTCAATATTTTGTAATAATTTATAAGGGAAAATAATCTGAAAAAGAGTAGATATGTGTATATGTATTACTGAATCACTTTGCTGTACATCTGAAACTAACACAACCTTGTAAATCAACTACAATCCAATATAAAATAAAAATTAAAAACAAAGAAGAAACACAAATCATGAATGAAGTGAAAGCTGAAGAGCAGCAGGGGGCATCATCTATCCCCACTGTCTGTCCTTCCCCAACGAACCCCAATAAAAACATGCACCAATACACACAAATGTAAACAGCATTGCTCTTAATTATTTGTAGCTTTTAGGATGCAAAGCAGTTAGGACAAAGTCCATGAACCAAGTTTTTCTGGGCTTCAAATTCCAGGGACACGCAATCTGAACTAAAATGGAATTCTCTCTAAAAGTGTTGGATAAAAATATAATTTTTATATATGGCCAAGCAAGTAAAAAAGAAAATGAAACTTCTAAATGATAGAAAAAAAGAGAAGTAAGTATGGGGACTCTATATGATTATTTCTGTGATATGATATTTATTAATTTCTGTGAATGTCTGTTTTGAGGCGGGACATAGTTAAATGTTTAATTATGCAGCAACATTCTCAGGCTTAGATGTCAGTGTCCACACAGTGATTAGAGGGGAAATGTTTAATAGCATGGTTAGAAGAGACAATAAAATCATGGTGCTTTAAAGCATTATACACCCCTAGTTAAAGTAACTCTCCAAAAAAGCAACAAGGAAGCTGCACTGGACAACTTCCACTGCCCCCAAAGATCCATCTCTCATCCTTTTTTATCCTACCTACTCCAGAACCCTGACCTGGGAGAACCCTATCAGCTGGCTCGCCTGCCTTCTGGATTTTGGTTGGGGTTCACCAATGGGGAGTACAAGCAAGAAAATGAAGGAATGGAGGGCAGATGTGGATATCTATTTCCCTAGCTTCTTATTTTCAGCTTTGCCACATTCAAGTGCTTCCCTCACCTAAGATCAGGAGGCCATCCAATAGGTTTTTTTTTTTCTTTAATTTGTATTTATTTTATTATGAGTGAGTTTGAGCATCTTTTCATATGTTTAGAAGCCATTTGAATTCTATCAGCTTGAAGTTTTTAATGAATGCCTCTGGCTTCTCACTTCTTCAAACTTAGCATCAATTACTGAGCCTTCCTTTTACCATCCCTGAGGTATTATATTCTTTTGATTTTTCTACAGCTTGTCTACATCTTCTAACAATACTTCATTAACACTTCTTAAATATTCCAATATTAATGCACCATATACTCTCTGCTAGGACCCTGGCTGATATGAAAACTAAAAGAAATGTACCATTCACCTTGGGTTTACATGAGGAAGAATACTTTTTTTTTTCATGATTAAGGAAACTATACAGAAAGCTTCAAGTTCAAATTTACCTTACCTATATATTACAGGAATTATAAAATTTAAATAGTAACATAAAAATTTTTCCAGGCCAAGTATAGCAATGGCTCATCTGACAAATGAAAAATTTTTTAAATGCTGTGAAAGACATGTCCATAGCACAAAGACATGATTTTCCCAGAAGTGTCAGGGATTTGATCCTCACTGAATATAAGCTCACATTTAAAACTGATAAAAAAATATGAAGAAAACATAAAGAAATGATTCATCATGAATGAGTCAAGAGCCATATCACAGGGCATAATTAGTATGTCAGAAACAGACACAATACAATAACCTGAAATAAGCAACTGAATACATTACAGAGAATATACACAAAGAAAATACTATAAAAAATAGTATTTAACAACTCACACAATTAGAAAGAGGATTAGTAACCTTTAAGGTAAATATGAGGAAATTAGCCCCAAATGCAATTCTAAGAATTAAAGAGATGCAAACCATCAGAAATAAGTTAAAAGATATAGAAGACAGCATGTGATTTTCAACTTTAGTCTAAAATAAATCCTAGAAGAAAATAAAAGGGAATATTTACTATTATTTCATATTAAAAGCACTATTTGATAAAATAATAGCAGAATTTTTCAGGATTAATCAAAGACCTAAATATGAAACCAAATACATTGTTTAAAGAAAAGTCAAAAAAGTCAACAAAAAAAAAAGTCTTAAAAAAAAAGAGGAAAGATATATTTCCCTACAAAGCACAATAAGTATGTTACTATTTCAACAGCTCCAATGTACTCCATAGACAATGGGAAAACATCTCTAAGCTGCTGAGGCAAATATACCCAGCTAAACTATCATTCAAGAATGGAAATGATTCTTTGGAAAACAAAGCCTGAGAGCTTCTTGCTCAAACCTATGCTGAAAGAGTTACTAAAAGATCCATAAGAACTGGAAAAAATTAAATCCAAAATCATGATAAATGCAAGAAATATTCTGAGAAAGAAACTGTTAAATGAGTTACTTTAAGTGAACATTTTTTTTTCTTTCTCTGATGGCATATCTTTTCATCTACTCTGAAATATCCAGTTTACAAACATTTGACAGAGTGATTTTATACAATGGCATTTGCTTCTCTTCTATAGTGAAAAAATGAATATGTTTTGTTTTGATGGTGAGGATAAACCGCATTGGGAAGAAAAGTAAAGTCATGAATGCTGTGCTATTTGATATGTATGTCATGTCATAGTGCAGGAGTATTAATAACTTAACGATTTTGCAATATTTACTATATCTTAATGCAAAAAAAAAAAAGTGTGAAGAGAGGATAAGTCCACACACTCCTCATATATTAATATGCATACAAATCATCTTGTTAAAATTCAGACTTGATTGAGTACTTCTAGGTGGAGCTTAAAAGCCCGTATATCCTTCCAGCTCTAGGTAATATTATTATTTGTTGACCCAGGCTTGCTCAGAGTGGCAAGCATTTCCATACCTTCTGGAGGGAGTAACATTTATTTATAAGCTTTACAAATGACACAAAAGTATTACTATAAATCAATTATTCATTAAATTGTAAACTATTTTATATTTCTGTGTTGGATTATTACTTCCTTTTCAAAGTTTATATTTATTTACCTTTGATACTTTCTTCCTAAATAGTTAGAGGGCCAGACATCTCCCTTGATATTTCAGATAAGCCATACATCATTAACCCATGTTTTAAAATTCCAGGAACGTTTTTTATCCACTATCTGAACTAGAATTAAATTTTCGGTTCTCTCTCATATAAGTAAACTAATTGTTTGACATTAAATGATCATACTAAACAATCTCATATAAATGTGGGGATATTTCACTAAACATCCTGTCTTTCCCGCTTTTTTCTCTCTTCACCTTGCTGTTAACTAACCACTGTGGTTTTCCATTCTCTAATTAAGTAATTAAACACATGTTTTGGAATCATAATACGTAGAGTGCTTTTATCATTACAGGTAAAAGAATAAGAATGAGGTTAATTGTATTTTTCTGCAATGGAGGAAAACAGAGCCAGATGGGAATGAACTATTTATTCCAAATCTGAGACCGTTCATGGTAACAGATTTGTGATGAATATCAAAACTATCAGAGCTGACTGTCCTTATTGTATTATTTAATATTTGAATGATTGCTTTATTGGTATCACAGGATGGAAATAGTGAAGTCTTTACAGAGAAGTGTTCTGGATATTCTGATTTGAGATTGCTTTGAAATGGCTAATAAAACTGTACCCCTATAATTTTAACTTACAGTTCTATACCACTGGGAGGGGGATGGGATAAAAGACAAACTATTTAAGAGAAGGGCTAGACTTGGATTTGATTCTGATCTCGGCTGGCCTTGGCCTGCAGCAGCTTGAAGCAGGATTTCAGTTCCCGGCCAGAGACTGAAGTCAGGCCACAGCAGTGAGAGCGCTGAATCCTCGCCACTAGACCAGTGGCTAGTGGCAAGGCCCCTTCGGCTTTGTAGAAATGAATTTCCACAAAGAGACAGAAAGTAGTGAAACAAAGTGCTTATTAGGAGGAAAAAGAGTACGTGTGGATAGACACATGGGCGGAATCAGACAGTCTTGCCCTTGTGGCAGTTTAAATCACTTATATGGGGCATTTCTTCTGGGTTTCCTCTGGCCAATCATCTTACTTTGCCTGGTTCTGAGTCCGTATTTGGTATATCTCATGGTCCTATCCAATGTGTGCACGCATCTCTTAGCCAAGAAGGATTCTAGCGAAGAGGCCTATGGGTAGGTTGACATCACCTTCCTTTTTGACCCCGGAGGAGCCCCTCTGCGTATGCGTAGTCCGGAAGGTCTCCTTGACCTCGAGAATGAGGAATATGTGGTCTTTGTCTCTTCTCTGGGCAGGGTTCAGCCTCTCCTATTATCCTGCTATGATCTTCATCTTGGACTATCTGTCCACAGGGGACAAACTCCAGCTGCTCATCCTGGGGCCCATCTACCTCCTGCCTCAGTTCCAAGGGAAATAAGATGGAAACGTGCCTATCCATTCCAGAGTCTTTAGGTTGTACCTTGCTGTCTCTTTATTCTCTCACTGTTTACTTACCCACTTCTGATAGTTGAAATTCTTATGAGGATGGGGGTTACACACTTTTTCTTATAAATTGTGGGAAACATTTGGGGTCATAATTCTACAGGGAAGAGAAGCTCAAATAAGTAAGGTGATTTATTCATCTTAAGGAATAAATGAATGACGTTTTTTCTAAGATTATTTTTGATGGATGAAAAATGTGCTAAGTATATTTAAACAGATGGAAGATGGGAGAACTGTAGTGTACGTTCTAACAGTTTTGTGGGGTTTTTTTTTTCTTTTGTAATGCAAGTGCATGACTTAAGCTTCGATTGCCTAGGTATCTATTTCAAAGAGGCATCTACTTTAACGATGGCTATCTCTATTAAGACACTGCCAGCCATACAACTAGATAAAGAGCCAGGAACCCCTCACCTCCACGCCCCCCCCAGGCTCCTTTGTTTTAGATCTTGGTTGATTTCAATAACTGACCATTTGGGATGCCTTTTTTTTTTTTTTTTTCCTTTTCCCAAGCTTTAAATTCCTGGTCTTGTGTTTTAAATTCACCAATAAAGAGTGAGCCCATGAAGCCCTAGGCCTCTGCCCTCAACTCCAATAAAAACAGAATCCCAGGCTCTGCACTCTTTTTCTCTCTCCCAGCGACCTTGCTGTGGCCTGACAACTAAAGACTGTCCCTGGCTCTATGAGGATCGAGTTATTAGCCAATGTAGCCACTGACCTTTAACTCCCCCTGAAAGGATTTCAGAATACACATCAGGAATGAGGTACTCTGTGCTCTGGGAAAACTGGCAGAACAGGCCTTCAGATAGGTATTTTCAGGAGAATTTTTTATGAACCTGGAGTCTTGCATCTTCCCATACTTAGAAAAGCACTAAAACCATTAACTAAGATAGCTGTTTCTTGTGACTAGCAGCAACCTCTACCAAGATGTGTGCTTAGTTGTATGTAACCCCTTCACCAAAATCACTCATATACTGACCTCTTCTTCCCTTATCTCTTCATAACAGTTTCTCAGAGCTATCTGAGAGGCTATCTCCAGGGCTAGAGTCCTCAGTAGGACACTGAATAAACTCAACCCACAGCTAAACTGTGCCGTTTCCTAAGTCTACAGGTCCAAGGTGTGCTGTGAAATTTCCAGGTCTTGTAAGTAATAAACTTATATATTTTTTTCAGTGTTTCCTGGTGGTTATTCCTGAAAGGCATCTTGTAATCATAAGAACCACAAAACTGGTTATTGATAGGCTGAGACCAGCACAAAACAAGGAGTGAAAACTGGTTTAGGCAACAAGGTCAAACTCACCATTTGATTAGAAATGGTAAATACCCTAAACCGCTAATAAATTTTGTTAATCTGTAAAGCAAATCCAAATTCCTAATGAAACAAGAGGGAAGGGGGCAGGGCACAACCTCTAAAAGAGTGATATAGCCATAGAAGATACCACATCAACTGGATAGAACTGGTTAGGTCCAAGATAGCAGAAGATCTACTTCCAGTGGACCTTGAGCCTCATTATATGCTCACTGTAATACATTAGCTACATGACACACCCATAGGCGCCATGACAGTTCCGAGGCTGACTACAAAGGGCCAAAAAGTGGGCGGTGGCCCAATTCCTGGAAATCCCCACCCCTTCTCCAAAATAGTTGGAATAATCCTCTCACTCATTAGTCTATGAAATTACCCAGCCCATTAAAAACTAACCACCCCAGGGACTTCCCTGGTGGTGCAGTGGTTAAGAATCCACCTGCCAGTGCAGGGGAGATGAGTTTGATCCCTGGTCTGGGAAGATCCCACATGCCACAGAGCAACTAAGCACATGAGCCACAACTACTGAGCCTGCACTCTAGAGCCCATGAGTCACAACTACTGAGCCCGTGTGCCACAACTACTGAAGTCTGCGTGCCTAGATCCTGTGGTCCGCAAGAAGAGAAGCCACCACAATGAGAAGCTTGCACACTGCAATGAAGAGTAGCCCCCACTTGCTGCAGCTAGAGAAAGCCCACGTGCAGCAACGAAGACCTAACGCAGCCAAAAATACAATAAATTAAAAAATAAGTAAATAAATTTAAAAAGCTAACCACCCCATATTTCAAGGCCTCTCACCTTCTGAGATGGCCCACACTCTGTGGAGTGTTTCTCCCAGGGCCGCTCTTGCCTTTTGAGATGGACCGCATTCTGTCTATGGAATGTGTGTGTCTCTAGATAAATCCACCTCTTACCTATCACTTTGTCTCTCACTGAATTCTTTCTGTGATAAGACACAAAAAACCTGAGCTTCCGTAAGTCCTGAGACCAGGTGTGTTGTTCTCAATTAAAAGACAGTGGTTTCAAATCCCAGTCTTAGTTGTACAGTTTCACTAATGGCTCTTTTTGGATTTTTCTTATTTTCCAAGTCCAAGATTTCGTCAATTCTAATCATTAAATTTCCTTAGTTGAAATAATTGAAAACATTTTCTTGTAATGTTTGGCTTGTTTACTCCTAGACAGAATCCAAACTCTTAAAGTCAATGACTGCTTACTTTAGTTTGCATTTATCATGTCTGGGATGAGGCCTTATGTATCTGAGGTATTCTAGACAGTTACTAAGTGCATAGGTGGAATGAAGATTTAGCACCAAAACAAATCTAAGTTAAAACCTCAACTCTGCTAAAGTCTAGATATAGTGGTCTTGGGATAATTAATTCCTTTGAGCCTCTGCTTTTTCATCTGTGAAATGGGGATAACTTCCATCAGAAATCATTTTGAATATTGAGTCGTCAAATATAGACAAAGCTATACATTAAGGTGGTTAAAATGTAGGTTACATTCAGCAACTTCAGACAGTGGGGGAAAGACCTGAGCTCCAATCTGATTTGTAGAGAGGTGACTGGGCATTTCCAAAGAAAACATGAAGAAATGGGGGGAGGGGCAAGAAAGACTCGTAGAATCAGGGAAAGGAAAAATTACAGAGGGTTAGTCCATGTCAGTGTGGCTAGGTCAGTTGTGTCTGCTCGCTGGCAGTTAGGAAGGTAAGACTCCTCTGCCCGCACCGACTGGGGCCCTTTCTCTTCTGATGGTTACTTTTCAAAGGAATGACTTTTAAGTCCTTGAGAAAGATACTCCTGAACTGTAAGAGATGCATATTCACAACTGTAAGCCCTTTTTAGTCATGGTTCTAAAGAGGAGAGGTCAGGTGCCTCTCATCCAGCTTCGACTAGAACAAAGAGTAAATGCTCCAGTAGTGATGACCTTTCTCAAGCAGACATTTAAGTGGGGGGTGGGGAGAAGGTCTTCCTGGGGACACAATCTTAGGCTTCTAGAAGGCAAGCTAGAACTTGGTCATTTCTAAGTGCAGAGGTTTGGATACAGTCCTTATGTGTCCAGATTTCCACAGAGTCAAAATGAATGTAAAATTATTAACATAATACCTGACACGGTGTAGGCAGTTAACTCAGTCTTTCAAAACCCATTATGAAGAAGCACCTTAAACATCAAAGAGCAAATGTAGTCTTAAATTAATCAATATATTATGCAAAAACACAGTTCTTTAAAGTTGGAATGAATGTAAAATGTATTAACAGACTCAGGATTAAGTAAAATATATAGTCTCAGGATGAATACTCGGATAAGAATAGTAACAACTTAAAACTTGCTTATGAATTGCTGTCAGAATGTACATACAGGGCATACCTGGTGGCGCAGTGGTTGAGAATCCGCCTACCAATGCAGGGGACACGGGTTCGATCCCCGGTCCAGGAAGATCCCACATGCTGCGGAGCAACTAAGCCCGTGCGCCACAACTACGGAGCCCACGAGCCACAACTACGGAGCCCACTCCCCTGGAGCCCATGCTCCGCAACAAGAGAAGCCACTGCAATGAGAAGCCCGCACACCACAACGAAGAGTATCCCCCGCTCGCCACAACTAGAGAAAGCCTGTGCGCAGCAAAGAAGACCCAACTCAGCCAATAAATAAATAAATAAATAAATAAAATTTATTTTAAAAAAATGTAAATATAAACCAGCTCTAAAAGGTACAGTTACCCAACAATAACCAAATCACAGTTTTTCAGTCTATGTGAAAGAGGCCACTATGAAAGTGTTAACCCCGGCAGCTACCAGCTAGATATGAGCAGAGAAAGGGGGGCACGGGCCACATGGCAGGAAACCACACATCTTGTCAACAGCAGGGGTCCCTGGGCAGACGAAGAAAAGCTGGAGCCTCTGGACTAACAGGAAACCACACATGTTGGGGTGATCAGTGTCCTGAAGGCAGACAGAGAAAGATGGGAAAAGGGGGGAATCTCTGGCATCCGAATGTAACTTTTCATTATGCTCTCATTACAATAAACTTAGCCTTGCAGATAAGAAGTTCCCATCATGTACCGGGGCCGTGACACTTCCCATCAAGGCCACATAAGGACAAAAACCCTCCTCCCCTGGGGAAGGCGGAGCTGGGATGAAAATCAGAGAATACGACCCCCAAACCCTTCCCTCCACAACGAATAGTCCACCCCTTCATTTCTGTGCCCCACATAACCAACTTGCCAAAGAAACTCAGGGCAGCTACTCATCTGAGCCTGCCTGCTCTCCTCTGGAGAGGGTACTATCACTTAATAAATCCTCACTTTACTTTCTTGACCTCACTGTCACATCTCTGAATTCTTTCTGCCAAGAGACAAAAACCTACCCTCGGGTACCATCTTTAGCGGAGCCAGCCAGGAGGACTGGGGAAGCCTTAGCATCTTGCCCCCCTTGCACTCAAGCGGCGCTACTTGATTTCCCGCCATTTCCCTCTCTCCCCTCTCTCCCTCTCTCCCCCTCTCCCTCTCTCTCCCTCTCCCTCTCTCCCCCTCTCTCCCTCTCTCCCTCTCTCCCCCTCTCCCTCTCCCCCCCTCTCCCTCTCCACCTTACTTTCCACTCTTACTTTTGTGCTTTCCTTGGCTGGAAGTGGGAAAAAGAAAGAAATCGGCTAGGCATCTTCCAACCTCCCCGCTAGGTCCGGCACTCCTCACTGTTACAGGGCGCAGGGCCTGACGGGAGAGTTTCCAGCCTTCTTCGCAGGCAGCCAGGCACCCGACCCGCACGAGCTCTGCCCTCGGGGTTTGCCTGGTCCACCACTTAGTGAGCCGTCATCAGGTTCTATTGTGTGGAAATATAAAACGCAGCCTTACTTTGAGTTGTCAGGCGGTCTGGGCCCGGGTGTTGGGACAGCGGCCTCCTGCTCCTGCGCCCTGTGTTTGGGACCCTTGCGGTGGGGCCACATCCAGGTTGCACGTCGCCTGGCGTTTGGCCGGCCCCCTCCAAGGCCCACCGTGTAGCCAGGGTCCATCCCTGCCTCCCCTCCACCTTGTCCTGTTCTGGCGGGGCGACGTGCGCGGAGGCGGACAGCCGGCTCCCTGCGGCTCACACACACGGCCACGCCCCCGGGATACGTGCCTGGGCGGGGCCTGCGCCTGCGGCTGCCGGGCGTACTTCCTTCAGGCCCCCGGACGGGCGCTCCATCGCCCTAAGTGCAGACAAGGGGCCTCTGCCTCAGGCCGCCACATCCCCCTATGCCAGGCCCCACGGAGCATCACAGAGTGGGGGGTGAGGGCAGCACTGCCCACAAAAGGGAAGGGAAAAGAGAGGCTTTTTTAAAAAAATTAATTAATTAATTTATTTATTTATTTATTTATTTTTGGCTGTGTTGGGTCTTCGTTTCTGTGCGAGGGCTTTCTCCAGTTGCGGCGAGCGGGGGCCACTCTTCATTGCGGTGCGCAGGCCTCTCACTGTCGCGGCCTCTCGTTGCGGAGCACAGGCTCCAGACGCGCAGGCTCAGTAGTTGTGGCTCACGGGCCCAGTTGCTCCGCGGCATGTGGGATCTTCCCAGACCAGGGCTCGAACCCGTGTCCCCTGCATTGGCAGGCAGATTCTCAACCACTGCGCCACCAGGGAAGCCCAAGAGAGGCTTTTTTACAAACCACCTCCCTTAATGGCCAGTGCCTGTTTTCAGAAATTTACCACCCTTTTAGAGAAAAATCTGAAACCTCAATAGGCCCTGGGACTACGAGGATGTCTGTTCAAGGAAACATACCCCAGAACACAGGCAGTAATCATTGGCCACAGAATCTATAGAGAAGCCTTCAGGAAGGTCACTCAGCCTGGGTACCAGGGATGCCAGGATAGGACGTGGGCTCCAGGATGTTGGGGCCAGCGGGACTGCCACGTGGGGCAGTAGCTGGCCCCCACTGTGAGTAGGGTCAGTGGGCCTAGGTGGATGGGCATGCCTGGAACCAGTCCTGTCTTAGGGAGCCCCCATGAGACCTCCTAACCCTAGTGCTCCTCTCTGTTACAGGAATGTCCTCTCCCTGAGGGAACAATGGGGAACACCTCCTGCATCCCCAAAGACTCACCCCTTGGGTGCAAGCTGAGTCACTGGGACAAGTTTTCTTTAGATTCTTCAAAATGAAAAAGAGCTCATTTCCATTTGTGAAGAAGCCTGGCCCCAGTATAAACTTGAGGACCATGAGGCCGGGCCAGAAAATGGGAGCCTCAACTATAATACCATCCTACTGTTAGACATCTTTTGCAAAAGGCAGGGAAACGACCTAAGTTCCTTATGTTCAGGCTCTTATGACCCCGAGAGAGAACCTGGAGCTATGTCAGTCCTATGTTAGGGAACCTTGCAGGCTGGGGCCCGTTCAGACTACACAAGAGCCCTCTCTAGTGGCTAGTGAAGAACAGGAGCCCCAGACAGAAGACTCAAGCCCCAACACTCTTCCACCATCTTCAGCCTCTCCCCCCACGCTATAAGTCTCTTTTCCCTTCCAATACCAGAAGTGCAGCCAGAGCTTCTTTGCCCCATTCAGCAAGTAGTAAGCGGGCCTCAGGGTCCACACCTGTTTTTCTTTGACTGACCTTAACTAATGCCGTACCTGCTTGGGTCAATTCTCCGAGGACCCTAGTTGGCTCACCAAAGAATTCCAGGCATTGACTCTTTCCTTTGACCTTACCTGGAAGGACCTATATATTGTCCTTTCCCACGGCTGCACCACTGATGAAAAGACCATATTTGGGCACAGGCTCGAACATATACTGTTGGATTACACATTGCCCAACCACATCGATACCCTGTGGGCCTGACATCAGTGCCTCTAATGGTTCCCAATTGGGACTATCAACCAGGTCAGCCTGGTATCACTAGTAGGGATCACATGATCCTTTGCCTCACTGAAGGGATAAAACAATGCATTATTAAACCTGTTAACTATGGTAAGGTTAAAGAGATCACCCAAGGCCAAGATGGAAATCCAGCCCTATTTCAGGCTCGATTGGTAGATGCCCTCAAAAAGTATACGAATGTAGACCCAAACACTTTCGAGGGACACATTGTATTTGCAACCCACTTCATTAGCAATCAGTCCCTGACATTTGTGGGAAGCTTCAAAAGCTTGCCATAGGACCCCAAACCCCTCTCAACCTTCTTATTGACACAACCTTCAGTTTCTTTAACAATAGAGACCAGGCTGAGGAGGAAAAGAAGGAACAGCGTGACTTAAGAAAAAAATGACAGCAAGCCAGGCTTTTGGCAGCCGTCAAGACAAGACCTAACCCTCCTCCTGGGCACCCCAAAAGTACTCCCAGAAGACCTTGGCCAGGGAAGGGAGCCTGTTTTAGCTGTGGGAGCCCTAAACACTGGAGCAAGGAATGTTCAGGAAACAGGACGCCACGCCAACTTGGCATGAAGATGGGCCACAGGAGGAGGGAATACCCCCCGGCTCTGAAGGGAGGGAGGGAATTCCCCCAAACCAGTCACAGCAGTGGCTGATTTGCGGGACCTGGGACCTCCCAAGGCTCCCGAGAAGACAGTCATCATCACATGGGAGGAACTGCAGGTGACCATTGATGTGAGAGGTAAGCTTGTCCAGTTTCTAGTGGACACAGGAGCCACTTACTCTGTCCTGACTTCTCATGCTGGGCTCCTTGCCCTGAAGACCTGCTCTTTTTGGGGGTAGAAGGAAGGCCAAAGCTAAAACATTTCACCACCTGTCTAACTTGCACCTGGGGAAAGACTCCTATAACTCACTAGTTTCTTGTCATGCCTGAATGCCCCAGCCCATTATTGGGAAGGGATTTTCTCTCAGCCTTGGGGGGTGACTCTTACTCTTTCTGAAAACCAAAACCAAGGAATGTTTTTGACTGGACTATGTATTATACAAGACATGAACAGTCCAGCCCCAAGTATGCCCCCAGAAATTGAAAAACTTACAGATCCACAGGTCCGGGACCCAGGGATCCCAGGGAAAGCAAAGTTTGTCACTCCTGTAAAAACCACCTTAAAGGAGGCTAATAACTTCCCATCCAAGCATCCATACCCTCCTCTGTCTCTCTGCTCTTTTGTCATTTCTCCTTTAACCACACCCACCCTAACGGTCCTCCTTGCTGTTCATACCAGCATAGCTCCAACTTACAAACATCCACCATCCGATACCATGAATGCCATCGCTAAAGTTACTAACTCATCTGACTGTTGAATCTGGACCCGCAGCTGCACCTCCCCAGGGAACCTACGTCTTTTAGGACTCCCCACCTCCTTGGGGGACCAGATGGTGCTAACGGCAAAATATGCTGGGTTCTCATTTATCACCCAGTGCGGTAAGGAAGGCAGGACTGTTGCAGGAACCAACTGGAGGCCAAACTCTCTGGAACAGACACTCCCCTCCAAATGACAGGAAAGGGTATTTCAGCTTTTAGACTAAGCTTTTAGCCTCTGTTTTACTGGTATTAGCATCCAGGGACTAAAATTAGGATGGCTTAATGAAACATAGTACAATCACACTCTAATTTTTAGTAGTCACAGTTGAGTGACAGACATCAGCCAGATTGCCAGTATATAATATGTGGGGAATGTCACTATCTGGTGACTGGAATAAATAAAACTAAAACTCACAATAAAAACATAATTATAGTTAACAGTACACAGGAGAAAGCCAACACAAGGAGTAGACAATATTCCGAACTAATGTTTAATATAACTAATAACTATACTCAGATATACTCCAATTTCTCCCTCTTACAGCTGCTGTATCAAAACCTGAGGTGCCAAGGAAAAAACCCCGATGGCTTCAAAAAACTCCAGCTTCAAATGATGACGTGTCAGGGATTTCAACCCATCCCACCTGCGGATGGGGACCATCAACACCCATTGGACAAGGTGTCTCCTTCTACTTCCCACTCTCCACCTCTGCCACTGTGAACAACCCTGAGACCCCTCTCTCTGACAGATAGCAAGGAGATCTGGAACCACAGGCAGGGACAACGTTGGCCCATGCTCAGCTTAAAGCAGTTACAGAAGACGGATCTTCAACTCTTGCCCCTTAAAAGATAATAAGGGTCCAGACTCCTTGAGGCAGGCATGTTAAAGCAGGCAGGTAGCTAGATACGAGCAGAGAAATGGGGGCACGGGCCACTTGGCAGGAAACCATACATCTTGTTAACAGCAGGCAGGGGTCCTTGGGCAAAGAAGAGAAGGAATCTCCAGATTGACAAGAAACCATACATTTTGGTTTTGGGGCGTAATAAGTGTCCTGGAGGCACACAAAGAAAGGTGGGAAAAGGCGGGAATCTCTGGCATCTGAATGTAACCTTTTGCTCATTATGCTCTAATTAGCATAAAATGAGCCTTGCAGATAAAAATTCCCATCATGCACCGATGTCCTGACACTTCTGATCAAGACTAAATAAGGACAAAAATCCCTTCTCCCCTCGGGAAGGCGGAGCTGGGATGAAAATCAGGGAATATGGCCCCAAACCCCTCCCTCCCGAATGAATAGTCCACCCCTTCATTTCTACACCCCACATAACCTGCCTGCCAAGAAAACTCGGGGCAGCTACTCACCTGAGTCTGCCTGCTCTCCCCTTGAGAGTGTACTATCGTTTCAATAAATTCTCAGTTTGCTTTCTTGACCTCCCTGTTTCCTCTCTGGATTCTTTCTGCAAAGAGACAAGAACCTACCCTCCAAAAGAAGTCAAGGCATCTGGTGTGCCCAGTGATTCCAAGTGTGAACTCACACCACAAGTGACAGCAAAGCATCCCTGAAGTCAGGAAATTCTGGATAAAGGAGACTTTAAACTTACCAAAGGCAAGTTTGTGTGCCCGACTCATAGTGAGGCCAAACAAACCTAAACGTCGGGGGCTTAGAGCAAAGAAAGGCTTATTTCAGGGCCAAGCAAGATGAACGGGTGGGTTGTGCTCAAAAACCCCAAACTCCCGAAGGTTTGGGGGGAGGAGTTTTTAATAGGTGAAATTTGGGTGAGGGTTGCAGGGTGTGTGACTTTCCCCTGATTGGTTGGTGGTGAGGTAACAGAGTGGGGCTCCAGGAACCTTGGGCTCAGGCTGAAGTTACCCTCCTCCACCTGGGGGTGGGGGGTGGGGGTCCTTAGTTCCTGCAGAAGAACTCAGAGATATATTGTTATGTATATTCCTTGAGGAGAAACTAGCATCCTGCTTTAATTGCTGCACTGTATTTTGATTATTCTTCCTTTCTTACGACGTTCCCTTACTTCCCCGATTAGGAACTGTTTGAACCTACCTTTTGGAACTCAGGGAAAGTCTGGGAAGCTGAAGCCTTTCCTGCACATAAGAAATAGGGAAACAGAAAGGCTTTTGTGCCCAGGAGGGCCCCACGGGTCCTGCTTGGTTTCACTAGGATCAGTTCAATTTCTCTGGTCAAAGCTGATGTGCCCTTTCTGATTTTCATTCATGGCCAAGTGCAGTCCCAGTTTTAACAATTACACTGTAAGTGGGCATCAGTACTGAATTTTCCTCCTTTAAGAAATATAAAAATGGGATCCCTTTAAACATAGGGATTGTAATCTTCCTGGGCTCTGGCCTAGATTACAGATACCTCCAAAGTAGTTGCCACGATTAATCACCATATAAATGTATCATCATCACAATCATTACCACTAAACTACTGAGACACAGTGCAAAGATCTCTGTAGGAATTATTTCATTTAAATTTAATTGTGACAGTATATGGAGAAGCTGATGGGAAAACAAGTTTAGAGAACACTCACTAAATGCAAGAGACTGGATTTAATCTAAGGTCTGTATAAAACCCAGGTCTGGATTTTGGGGGTCTCTGCTTCATTGTATCTGTATACCTTGCAGTGTACGCCAAAGGCTAAGTCTAGAACTGAAAAAAAAAAAAATTTACAGAACTGACCCAGTTAGCATATTTTAGAAAATACTGCTAGTAAATTGGCTGTTTTCTTTTCTCTTCCACTGCCTTAATGCTCTTATTGTGTTTAGGTAAAAAACGCTTTCTAACACGTAGTTAAAATTTGATAAGACCTATTATGAAAACACTAGACTTAGTGACTGTCATAAACCCTTTTATTGACAACATGCATTAACTGGAATCATCATCTTCTGGGGAATAATTGGAAAGTCTCTGGTTGCATCTGTCCAGCTGTGTATTCTTTGAATGCCACTTGAATTTCCTTTTTCTTTTTTTAATGAAAAAAAAAAATGATGTTTTGTGGCTCATAAAGAGTTGAAGAGCCACAAACAGAGACAGCTTGGATGTGTAAACATAACACTTCATTTAAAGGAAACATTCAATAAAAATACTTAGTTGGTGTTAAGTAGCTTATCAAAGCAGTGCCAAGACATTTCCAAGAGAATGTCTTTTTGAGTTGTGAGATTACAATCAGCATCTGGAAATAATACACTTCTGTGACCTGCTCCCTTTTTTCTTGTGTTTCAAAATTTGGGAGGAAATTCCAACCCCTGAGTGTTTAAAAGTGCCTCATCTTTCACTGTCTCTCTTAGAAAAGCAAAAGTTGTATATATCAAGTATCAAAACTATGGAGAGATTTCCCTAAAAAAAAAAAGGAATTTTCATATGCCAAGCCCAAGTTTTGTAGCCAAATAGAGCTGAAATGGAATCTACCACTCTGTTTGCTAATCACTTGTTATGTCACCTTGGACAAGTGATCTCCCTGCAAACTAATTAGGATAGTACATAGGTAGATGTTATGCTTAATATGTGTAAGGTATGTTATATACAGACCTACATGTATTATGTATGTATGTGTGTATATATATACATATATCACATTACATATAAATTTGAGTTGTGCATATATAAGTCAGGGACCTTGTTACAAACCTCCGTTTTCTACATTAAAACCAACTATTTCAAATGAACTTCCCTATTTTGAATAAATGAATTCATGTCAAGAAAAAAAAAATAATTGCTATCAGTTTAACTCCTATTCCCTCCAGGAATACTGGCATTTTAAAAAAATGACAAAAATTAAAACACTGATACTTAGGAATGCCACTGGGGAAGATTTTGGGCAAATCCTGGTAAGCAAATGTATATTTTGCTCCTGCCAAAATGAGATCTATTTCCCAAGTCCAGTTGCAGAAGGCAATAAAGAGGCCAGAGGTAACTGCAATAGCTATTCCCTTAGACTCCTTAACAGTTGGGGGATGGTGGGTTTGGATGACAGGAGATTGAGTGGAGATGAATAAAAATGAAATATGCAGATATTTACCAAATACACAATCATGATATGTCCTAAATGATTATGCCCCAAGGCTGGAAATATAATATTTGAGTTGATTTAGTTCTCTTCTCTACCTGCACTATTTCATAATAGGGTTGCTCCACAATTCTCTATAACTTACAATATAAAACAGTATCACACACAATCTTTGACTTTTTTAATGCTTACAGCAGTTCTGTGAAGATAATTATTGCATCTTCATTTAAATCATAATGGAGAAAATAAAAAGAGAATGAAAGGAAAAACAAAGGAAGGGGATGGGAAAAGAAAATCGTATGTGTTAAGAGCCTACTCACAGAGTACCCTAGACGTGTTAAGATCATAGCTCATTTACTGCACACACTAACTCCAGGGGGTAGGATTACTTCCCCTCTTTTTTTTTTTTTTTCATAAATGAAAACAGTGAAGCTCAGAGAGTTTAGACAGCCTGTCCAATGTCACATGCAGAAAGATGGTCTATGTTCATACTGGAATTTAAATCAGCCCTTAATTGCCTTCAAAATTAACTTATATCTAATGCCTTAAACATAGACACATGGCCGACTTTGAGTTTGTGCTCTTGCCAGGACATCAAACGTGTTTACTGTATGATACCTCCACGTGAGCAGTCACCAAGCAAATGACCCTTGCTTAACTGAACCTCCTCATAAACCTTAAAATCCTTTGCTTCAGAATTCTGCTCTCCTCACTTCCAGCTCCTAGTGTTACAGGCAGGAGGACCCTTTCCAGGGCCCGAGAGTGGGCTCTTCTCTAACACTCAGAGATGAATTGTCCAAGAAGACACACGTGCTGACAAAGCAAGAGACTTTATTGGGAAGGGGTGCCCAAGTGGAGAGCGGCAGGGCAAGAGACCCCAGGAGACCTGTTCTGCCACCTGGCTCACAGTCTTGGGTTTTATGGTAATGGGGTTAGTTACTGGGTTGTCTCCGGCCAATCATTCTGACTCAGGGTCCTTCCTGGTGGCAAGCGCATCATTCAGCCAAGACAGATTCCAGCCAGGAGGATTCTGGGAGCACACATGGACGGGCGTCTCCTGTCTCCTTCTGACCTTTCCCAAATTCTTCCAGTTGGTGTTGGCTTGTTAGTTCCATGTTCCTTACCAGGACCTCCTGCTGTTAAGAGAACTCACACAAGTGGTTACTATCGGGCCTGGCCAGGGTGGGCAGTTTCAGTCAGTGGTTCCCCTAACACTAGGGCAATGTGACATTATAAAGCAAAGAAGAATTTTCTGGGATCTCTTTAAGTTTTGCATTATTATTATTACTTTATTATTATTATTATTATTACTTTTTAATGTTACAATTTAGATGTCATTTTATCCTTGCATTTCTGAAGAGGAACAAAATGCTTGACTTGATTTAAACTTTAGTCCCATCAATAAAGTCCCTGGATGATGAATTTTGTGAATTTTGAGTCTAAAGGGACATTTTGCCTTCTGGACACAGTGAAATGAATGCCTACCCTTTGGAAATAGAGGATATAACATATTTAACATAATTATTCAATACTTTTATTTCAATAATGTGAATGTTCACATGGTAAAAATCTCTTTTTTGAAGCTACGAGAAGCATACAAAAAGAAAAAAAGTGTTTAGTCCACTTCAGTTCAGACAGCTTGGGAATTGATTTTTAATGAAATATATAAGACAAAAAGGAATACACATTCTATTTGGATTTGTTCTCTACTTCTCTCCTCCAAAGACACCTTTCAATGCTTGTTCACAAACAGCTGCCAGCATCTGTCTTCAGAGATGATAAAGGAAAAATAATGAGAATAAAATGTATCTATTGTGTCTCTGGGGACGCACATTTTTAATTTCTTTTAACTTGCTTAATTTGACAGTTGGAACTTTTGTCGCATTTGGTCCCCAGAACTCAGTGGTATACATCGCTCAGTGAGCTTAATTTTATTACAGATATTACCTAAATGCTTTTTAATCATCCAAGATCATGATGAGCACCAGAGAGGCAATGTTATTTAGCAGAGACACTTAACAGTGAATTAAATGAAGATAGCACTGATTAATAAAGTGGTTTGAGGTTCCTGCTGCAGTCTCGTTCTGTTTACATGTCATTTTTGAGATGAGACGGCCATGGCTCGAATCTTGAGACTCAAGCCTTCTTTGATTATGCAGTAAAGTGGCATCTTTGGTAACTTATTATCACAATATGTGTGATAATTCCCATAGTGCCTGAGATTGAGTTCAATTTGGTATTAATGTCACACGAAAGGAAATGATGGTAAACAATGCTAGGATGGAAATTTCTTTTTCACATTACGGAGAATCTCTAATTTCAGGCTAGGAAGTAGGCTTACTTTGGAAACGAGAGGTCATATTGAAAGGACTTTGATCAAATCATCAGTCTTTTCAAATTTTCACATGGAAATCTGTCAACAAAGCCACCTTGGATGTACCAGTTTCTTAGTTGCCAATGGAAGATATTCATGCTTGAAAAATATTTGTCTACATTCCAATACTCACTACTACCAATTAAAGTATGACTGGAATACATATGTAAATATGTTAGAAAATGATTTGAAAGTGAAAATATTGCAATCCTTGTAGGCAAAACTAAGTCCAAACATAAGGAAAGCATAAGACGTTTTTGTTTGGCTCTTATATATAACTTACTATCTTAGTGAGTATACAATTTAAACAAACTGAGAGTAAAAGAAAGATAACTAAAGTTATTTTTTTATTTGTTTGTATTAGTTTTGGTTAAAATCATGCTTACCAAAAGCATTGCATATGACAAAAATGCATTTATTCATGTTTTCCTCTGTCAATAAAAGGAAAGTCCCATCTCATGATTTCCTAATTTTGTCTTTTGAGTAAGCTCTAAATACTAAAACTTGAATCGAAAGAGGAAAAAGAGGAGGCAAGCAGAACTTGTGAGTAAATAACTTGTGAATATGGGACGTTGAATAAGACGTGCATTCTGCAGCCATCAATTCAGTGAATAACAAACATAGCAGTTTTTTCATACTGTTTGGATTCTTTCTGGCCTACTTGTTAGTCAATATCAACCTTGAAATGGTTGAGGAAAAAATCAATATACAATATAAGGACAAGGACAGCCTCATTCCTTGGACATCTATAAAAATAAAGAGTTTCACCAAAATAACAACTGTCAAAGTGTTTCTACTATTTTTGTCATGGATACAACACTCATATTATGCTAAAAGCTCTTTTATTTGAATAATCAGGCTGTTTTCATAACCTCAAATGCAAACCTTAATTAGTACCTATCACTCTATATTAAGATTTTATATATTCTTCGCTATTTCCTCTCCTAGGATGTAAACTACATGAAAGTAGGAACTGGGTCTATCATTCAAATAATTTCAAGTCAGAGAAAAGCTAGGGATGAACCTTGGCTGTTGTTATAAATTTTATTGTTATGGTTGTTTTTGTCAGTGTTTTTCTTCTAACTATGAACTAGCATACGATCAGTGCCAGATAATTTCGGGGAAAGAGTTCAAGAAAAAAATCAGGTAATTTCACTAACCAGAAATAATCTTTGCTAGTATTTGGCATATTCTTTCTAGATATATATTTGTCCCTATTTCTCCCTTTTCAACTGTGATTGCACAGGGCTAATTTCATAAATACTTTTATCAGCACCCATCTAAATTATTAATTACAATTTTTCTCCTCCGTATTACTAAATCTTTATTTCTCAGCTCTGTCCTTTCCAACACATTTAAATATATAAATTAACTCCAATCTTTAAAATGCAGTCTATTTCAACATTCTCATCCTTTACCCTTTCTCTGGGATCCATTAACCATTTAAAACTAGCCGGGACCACACATTACTAAAATAATTACAATATTACCAACAACAAACTATAATGCTAATCAAATGGCTATATGCTTTGGTCCTCATCTGTTTTCTCGCATTTGGAAACTCTCTTCTTTGGTATCACAATGTCCTGTTTTTCCTCTTAAAACTCTTGATAGCCCAGCACCTCTGCTGGTTTATCTTCTACTTGCCACCAAATGTTGACACTTGTCAGGCTTGATCCTGGTTTCTATATTAATATTTCTGCCCCAGGCAATCTCATCCATTCCATTAGCTTTAATTACCATCCATGTCCAAGGGGCACACAAACATCAATAATCCAGATTTCTTCATAAAGTTCCAAATTCATAATCTTACTCCCTACATCATTACTTAAATGTTGGAAAAGCCCCTGAAAACTCTGATTTCAATTCCAACATATAAAGAACTAGAAAGTCTTCACTTCTATCTTTATAACATGGTAAAGTTGAACAAACTGAAAATCACTAACAATTATTGGAACCATGAGAAAACTGAAGTTTCAGGGCAAACTGCCACCCCAAAAATCTGGAAGGCTAGGCAAATCCAGAGAGTCATAATGGAGCCCTGTTTATCTGGAGAGAAGCTGCTGGAACCATAAACTAATATGAACACTTTAAAAGCATTTTTGGCAAATTATTGGAGATTGCACTTGGACCACCTGAAGAGTAATAAGCTCCTGGGTGAAACCAATACTTTCGTCGATTTCCCTTTCAGAAATCCCATCAGGTTATGATATTCTGGAAAAGGCAAAAATACAAAGATGATAAAATATCACTGGTTTCTATGGCTTTGGGTGGAAGAGAGGATTGAATAAATGAAACACGGGATTTTGTAGGGTCGTGAAAATATTCTATATACTATTGTAGTGGTAGATCCATGACACTATGCATTTTTTCAAAACTCATAGAACTTTACAGCATGAACAGTGAATCTTAAAGTAAACAGTGGGAACATGCTGTATAGCACAGGGAGCTCAGCTCGGTGCTCTGTGACGACCTATATGGGTGGGATAGGGAATTGGGATGGAGGTCCAAGAGGGAGGGGATATATGTAAACATATAGCTGATTCACTTTGTTGTACAGCAGAAACTAACACAACATTGTAAAGCAACTATACCCCAATTAACACACACACACAAATAAATAAATAAATAAAAATTTAAAATATATATCTCTAGGAGGTCAGAGGACTCCAGGACAGAATGCAGATTTTGACAAAACATTCTAACAATATTACAGATATTTAAAACAATCTCACTGAAAGGGTGGTGGAAAAGGTGCTCATCTAAGTAATTAGAGATGAATGGAGTCTGTAGGCCTAAAAGCAAATAAAACTATATGTAACTACTTAACTGGGTTGGTGAAGGCATTTGTCTTGAAGGTAGAGGCCAATAACTCTGGTACGACTCTACCTGTATACTGGAATTGAGCAGTTAGATAAATGGGCTGGATGGAGGGAGATAGGCTTCTCACTGTTGGAATTGAAGCTTAAAGATAAGCAAGGGGAAGAGGATAGAATGATACACATGGTAATGGATTAGCGTTAGAAATATCATATGAACTCATTTTTTTTCAGCACAACACCTACATTTTAATTTTTTAAATATTTAAGAACAACGTCCATTTTTGTTGAGGGTAAGTTGTCTTTTTTTTCCATCAATTTATTTTTTTTAAATTGATGTTTAGTTGATTTACAATGTTGTGTTGGTTTCAGGTGTACAGCAAAGTGATTCAGGTATATATATATATATGCATATATATATTCTTTTTCAGATTCTTTTTCCTTATATGTTATTACAAAATATTGAGTATAGTTCCCTGTGCTATATAGTAGGCTCTTGCTGGTTATCTATTTTATATATAGTAGTGTGTGTATGTTCATCCCAAACTCCTAATTTATCCCTCCTCACCTCTTTCCCTTTCGGTAACCATAAGTTTGTTTTGTATTTTTTCATCTTTAATTTTTAATTCATTTAAATTTATTTTCACTTTTAATTTTTCATAATGTAAATATATATAACATATATATATATGTAAATAGACATGATCACATAGATGAGGTAGAACACACAAACACATATTTCTTTGTTCTGTTAGCTGTGAGGACCTAGAAACAATGATACCTCAGTTGCAATAAGCACTCCTAGCACCCAGATCTTGGTTTCTCACACCCTTCTCTAATGATAAGAACCAAGGCTCCTTGGGGAAATGCCTGATTCTAGGACTGAGGCAGGAAATGTGTAAGATGATCATGGAGCATCTCAAAGTACCTGGCAGAAAGTAAACCAGTGGTGGAAGAAAACAAAACAAAACAAAACAAAACAAAGCCTATGTTGATGGGAGTATGTCAAAGTCCATAGGAGTTAACCAAGGCCAAAGCTGGAACAACTTGAACAATATAATAAATAATGTTTTATTGTGTTATAACCCAAAGTATACAATAAATACGTGAGTACATACTGATATAAATGATTAAATGAATAAATGGAGGAGAAGAGACATAACCCTCAGTCTCTGAGTATGCGCTGTACATAGTGATTTCCTCCCAAAGTACGGTTAAAAGGGAGAAAACCAGTGCTTTACAGGACCTGACAAATACTCCCTCAGTCAGGTGATAAAGGTCAGCAACAACAGTCATAAATCATGTAGATGATACCCTTGACATGATGTGATGAAAATGGCACTTTATCCTGCGAGCTTCCTCCCCCAAACCCATAATCCCAGCCTAATCATGAGAAAAACATCAAACAGATCCCAATTCAGGCTCATCCTACAAAACACCTGACAAGCATGCCTTAAAACTGTCAAGCTCATCAAAAACAAGGAAAGTTTAAGAAACTGTTTCAGCCAAGATGGGCTTAAGGAGACATGACAACTAAATGTTAAGATGGTATCCAGGATGGGAAAAAAAAGGACTTTAGGTAAAAATTAACAAAATCTGAATAAACTCTGGACTTAAGTCAATAGTGGTGTATCAATACTGATTCATTAATTCTAACTAACATCTTACCCTTTTAAGTTGTTAATAAATAGGAGAAACTGGGTGTGGTGTATATTTGAATGCTCTATAACATCTTTGCAATTTTCTTATAAATCTAAAGCTGTTCTAAGACAGGAAGTGTATATTGAAAAGTCTCTGACATTTTTATGACAATATTATGTTTTCCTTTGTCAAACCTAGGATTGACTTTTGCTACAGCCCCTTCCCCAAACCTCATTAACTCTATTATCTTAATAGGCCATACTGTATATAACATAAGTGGCCTTTTTTTTTCTCTAAGTCATGTTAGCAATATATTGAAAACATTTCAACATGCCAATAAATATTCCTTTGCACACAAGTTTAACAATCTAATAATATGCATATACCATAATATATATAACCAATTCTCTGCTATTCAAAATGCAGGGATTTTATTCAAATTGTCACTATCTTAAGAAAGTGTATTTGTGATTTTATTTTATTTATTTATTTATTTTGGCTGCGTTGGGTCTTTGTTGCTGTTGGCGAGCTTTCTCTAGTTGCAGCAAGTGGGGGATACTCTTCGTTGTGGTGTGAAAGCTTCTCTTAACAGTGGCTTCTCTTGTTGCAGAGCATGGGCTCTAGGCGTGTGGGCTTCAGTAGCTGTGGCACGCAGGCTCAGTAGCTGTGGCTCATGGGCTCTAGAGTGCAGGCTCAGTGGTTGTGGCGCATTGACTTAGTTACTCCACGGCATGTGGGATCTTCCCGGACCAGGGCTAGAATCCATGTCCCCTGCATTGTCAGGCAGATTCTTAACCACTGCCCCACCAGGGAAGTCCCTATTTATGATTTTAAATGTCCTTGTGCACACCTATGATTTTTCCTTATAATAAATATAAAAATATAATTACCATGTCAGAGTACACAGTTCAGATTTTTGACTCATGTTTTCTAAATGCAACCAGTCAAATACAACATTTAGAATTCTGATATCATCCTTGCATTATGAGAGTGTTTCACTTTATTTTTATTTATATAATTATCAATGAGTTTGAAAATGATTCAAATATGTTTATCGGACACACACTACTCTTTTATGAATGAATTGCTTACATTTTCTGTAAAGGTTTTCAGAGGTCTTCCTTTTCCTACTACTTCTTAAGAGTTGTTTATGTTACAAAGTTCTTATTTTGGTTATAAAAATACTTTTTAGAAATCTGCTTTAGTGATACTAGTTTTACCCCAGGCTAGACTGAATTGAGAAAAACAGGCTTTTACATAATTAAAATTAATATTCTAGGATTAATTTTATATTTGATGGGTGGTCAAAATAACAGGCATAGTTTATGGCTCTTGTTCTTTTGTTGCTTTCATGAGTCATTTACCTTTCAGAGCAGATTTCAACTGTCTTATGTCAACTGGTCTGATAGGTAGCCCTCAGCCATAACAATCAGAGAAAATGTCATTTATGCTGAGCTGTCAGGATAAATTAAGAAACACTAAGCAAATACAATCATAAGGGTTGTTAACTGTCCATATATGACGAGCATAATAATTTTTGTTTATTTTCATTTTCAGAATAATTTTTATTAGAAAATATTCAACAGGAGAGACCTTCAAGATGGCGGAGGAGTAAGATGTGGAGATCACCTTCCTCCCCACAAATACATCAGAAAAATATATACATGTGGAACAACTCCTACAGAACACCTACTGAACACTGGCAGAAGACCTCAGACTTCCCAAAAGGGAAGAAACTCCCCACCTACCTGGCCGTGTGGCTGACAGGTTCTTGGTGCTCCGGCCGGGTGTCAGGCCTGAGCCTCTGAGGTGGGAGAGCCGAGTTCAGGATATTGGATCACCAGAGAACTCCCGGCTCCATGTAATATTAAATGGCAAAAGATCTCCTAGAGATCTCCATCTCAACGCTAAGACCCAGCTCCACTCAACAACCAGCAAGCTACAGTGCTGTACACCCTATGCCAAACATCTAGCAAGACAGGAGCACAACCCCACCCATTAACAGAGAGGCTGCCTAAAATCATAATAAGGTAACAGACACCCCAAAACACACAAATGGACGTGGTCCTGCCTGCCAGAAAGACAAGATTCAACCTCATCTACCAGAACACAGGCACCAGTCCCCTCCACCAGGAAGCCTACACAACCCACTGAACCCACCTTACCCACTGGAGTCAGACACCAAAAACAACAGGAACTGCGAACCTGCAGCCTGCAAAAAGGAGACCCCAAGCACAGTAAGATAAGCAAAATGAGGAGACAGAGAAACACACAGCAGATGAAGGAGCAAGGCAAAAACCCACCAGACCAAACAAGTGAAGAGGAAATAGGCAGTCTACCTGAAAAAGAATTCAGAGCAATGATAGTAAAGATGATCCAAAATCTTGGAAATAGAATGGAGAAAATAAAAGAAACGTTTAAGAAGGACCTAGAAGAACTAAAGAGCAAACAAACAGTGACGAACAACACAATAAATGAAATTAAAAATTCTCTAGCAGGAATCAATAGCAGAATAACTGAGGCAGAAGAACGGATAAGTGACCTGGAAGATACAGTAGTGGAAATAACTACTGCAGAGCAAAATAAAGAAAAAAGAATGAAAAGAATTGAAGACAATCTCAGAGATCTCTAGGACAACATTAAACACACCAACATTTGAATTATAAGGGTCTCAGTAAAGAGGAGATAAGAAGGTGACTGAGAAAATATTTGAAGAGATTATAGTTGAAAACTTCCCTAATAAGGGAAAGGAAGTAGTCAATCAAGTCCAGGAAACACAGAGAGTCCCATACAGGATAAATCCAAGGAGAAACAAGCCAAGACACATATTAATCAAACTACCAAAATTAAACACAAAGAAAAAATATTAAAAGCAGCAAGGAGAAAACAACTAATAACATACAAGGGAATCCCAATAAGATTACCAAATGATCTTTCAGCAGAAACTCTGCAAGCTAGAAAGGAGTGGCAGGACATATTTAAAGTGATGAAAGGGAAAAACCTACAAACAAGATTACTCTACCCAGCAAGGATCTCATTCAGATTCAACAGAGAAATTAAAACCTTTACAGACAAGCAAAAGATAAGAGAATTCAGTACCACAAAAGCAGCTTTACAACAAGTGCTAAAGGAACTTCTCTAGACAGGAGACACAAGAGAAGGAAAAGGCCTACAATAACAAACCCAAAACAAATAAGAAAATGATAATAGGAACATATATATCGATAATTACCTTAAATGTAAATGGATTAAATGCTCCAACCAAAACACACAGACTGGCTGAATGGATACAAAAACAAGACCCGTATATATGCTGTCTACAAGAGACCCACTTCAGACCTAGAGACACATACAGACTGAAAGTGAGGGGATGGAAAAAGATATTCCATGCAAATGGAAATCAAAAGAAAGCTGGAGTAGCAATTCTCATATCAGACAAAATAGACTTTAAAACAAAGACTATTACAAGAGACAAAGAAGGACACTACATAATGATCAAGGGATCAATCCAAGAAGAAGATATAACAATTGTAAATATATATGCACCCGACATAGGAGGACCTCAATACATAAGGCAAATACTAACAGCCATAAAAGGGGAAATCGACAGTAACACAATCATAGTAGGGGATATTAACACTCCACTTTCACCAATGGACAGATCATCCAAAATGAAAATAAATAAGGAAAACACAAGCTTTAAATGATACATTTAGCAAGATGGACTTAACTGCCATTCATACGACATTCCATCCAAAAACAAGACAATACACTTTCTTCTCAAGTGCTCATGTAACATTCTCCAGGATAGATCATATCTTGGGTCACAAATCAAGTCTTGGTAAATTTAAGAAAATTGAAATCATATCAAGTATCTTTTCCGACCACAACACTATAAGACTAGATATTGATTAAGGAGAAATCTGTAAAAAATTCCAACACATGGAGGGTAAACATGTCACATATGACCTTTACTAGTTGCAGAACGTTTCTTCTGTACCTAATTTGTTGAGCGTGTTTATCATGAAAGGTTGTCAAATGCTTTTTCTGCATCTATTGAGATGATCATATGATTTTTATCCTTCTTTTGGTTAATTAACTGTATCACATTGCTTGATTTGTGGATGTTGAAACTTCCTTGCATTCCCTAGAATAAATCTCACTTGATCAAGATGTATGATCTGTTAACTGTATTATTGAATTTAGTTTGTGAATATGTTTTGAGGATTGTTGCATCTTTGTACATCAGGGATATTCACCTGTAATTTTCTTTTCTTGTGATGTCTTGTCTGGTTTTGGTATCATGGTAATGCTGACCTTGTAAAATGAGTTTGGAAGAATTTCTTCTCTTTGTTGGAAGAATATGAGAAGAATTGGTATTGATATTAGTTCCTCTTTAAATGTTTGGTGGAATTCACCAGTGATGCCTTCTGGTCCTGGACTTCCTTTGGGAGCAACATTGGGAGGCTTTTGATTACTGATTCAATTTCCTTACTAGTAATTAATCTTTAAAGATTTTTTTATTCTTCATGATTTGGTCTTGGTAGGTTGTATGTTTCTAGGAATTTATCTATTTCCTCTAGGTTGTCTAATTTTTAGTGTACAATCTATATCTGTCTAGCTATGTATCTATCTATCTACACCATGTCTTCTTTATCCATTCATCTGTTGATGGACACATAGGTTGTTTCCATATCTTGGCTATAGTGAATAATGCTGCAATGAACACAGGAGTGATGATATCTCTTCCATATCCTGATTTTATCTCCTTCAGATAAAAATATAATTATAATAAATTGTAAGTGGGATTGCTGTATTATATGGTAGTTCTATTTTTAAATTATTGAGAAGCCTCCATACTCTTTTATATAGTGGCTGCACCAATTTATATCCCCAACAAGAGTGCACAGGGTTTTTGTATCTCCACACCCTCTTCAATACTTGTTATTCCTTGTCTTTTGATGACAGCGGTTCTAACGTGTGACATGATACCTCATTGTTGTTTTGATTTGCATTTCCCTGATGATTAGTGATGTTGGGCACCTCTTGATGTACCTGTTGGCCATTTGTGTGTCTTCTTTAGAATAATGTCTATATAAATGTTTGGCCCATTTTTAATTGTATTGTTTGTTTATTTGTTTTTTGCTATTGACTTGTGTGAGTTCTTTATATATTTTGAATACTAATCCCTTATTAGATAAATGATTTCAAGTATTTTCTCCCATTCCATAAGATGCCTTTTCAATTTGCTGATGAAGCATCTTTTTAGTTTAATATAGTCATGCTTATTATTTTTGCTTTTGTTGCCTTGGCTTTTGGTATAAAATCCAAAATATCATTGCCAAGAACAATGTCAAGAAATTTAATCCCTATTTCTTATTCTAGAAATTTTATGGTTTCAGGTATAATCTTTAAGTCTTTAATTGATTTTGAGTTGATTTTTATGTATGGTATAAATATGGGTGCAGTCTCATTCTTTCACATGTGGCTTTGCAGTTTTCTCAACACCACATATTGAATAGACTATCATTTCTCCAATGTACATTCTTGGCTCCTTTATCATAAATTAATTGACCATATATGCCTAATAAATAAAATTATAAATGGAGAAGGAGACATAACAACTGATATCACATAAATACAAAGAATCATAAGTGACTAATCACACAACTGTTACTATACAGCAAAGCAAATTAAATAAATTATTGCTACAAAAAAACATGAATGAACCTCACAAACATGGTGTTGAGCAAAAGAACCCAGAAATAAAACACTGCATACCGTATGCTTCCATTTATATAAAACTCAAAAAAGACAAAATTTATTTCTGGGGGTAGAAATCAAGATAGCAGTTAACTTTCACAGGAGTAATGATGGGGAGGATCCACTCATGACACTGCTACTCTACTTCTAGATTCATCAGCCCTTTGCCTCACACATTTCTCTGAGTTTCTTGAAAACACTTATCTACTGTTTTCTTGCTTTCTGTGATGCTCTTGCAAACTCTTATACTACATTTCTTTCACTCGTATGTAACTTGTTCTTTTTGTGTGGGCTTCTACAGATACAAAAATATACCTTTACAGCTATTTGTTCTACTAAGATGTGTTTTATGGTTGACCAGTCTTGGTCCAGTTTTTCAGGTAAATTGTGGACAACTTTAATATGTAGATCTTCATCCTCCCTCTATTTCCAGAGTTTATTTTTATGTTATAATTTGTAATGATAGTTCTACATACATGTTGTTTGCTATTCTTCTCCAGGTATTTTATTTCTGTGTGTTTGTGTGTGCCTATTTTCTCTTTTACTTTCTTTTTAATCTTTATTATTCCCTTTATATTTTTGCTTTAAATTTTTTAGATGTTTTCTTTTATCCTCTCTACCTCAACTTTTATTTTCAGTTAAACTTATTCTTTCTTTAATACCTTGTAATTCAGCCTTCACATCTCAGAAGACCTAGTTCTCTTTAATTTTTCTTAGTTCCATCAACTTTATTTTACCTTTTCCTCCTATTCATTTCTATTCTGATTTTTTGAATTTCCTATTTTAAATATTCTGAAATATCTTCAATTAGCTGTTTAATAGCATTTAATTCCTGCTTTATTATGTTTTGGGCCATTTTGTGGTTGATAATTGAGGAGAGTATTTTCATCAGTGAAAACTTTTGTCCTTATTTTACTTGTCTTTTTCTGTTTGTTTTCATAAGTGTTTAGGATTTTTTTTTTTTTTTTGGACTAACAACATCCAATGTATTTATTTATGAGAATTGGTAAACATATGAGTCAACTTACTATTTTCTTAGCCAAAATCTATCCTCTGTGTTGGAACTGTGAAGTACAGTTTACTTATTGAATTACTTTATTTATTTATCTATTTATTTATTTATTTATTTGGAGGAATGAGGGGCTTTGTGTGTGTTTTCTTTTTTCTTTTTTAATGGATGTGGGCTTTGAAATTTTTATTTTTGTTTCGTTTCTTTGGTAGATCCATTAATTTGTACCTCTTGCTTTCTTCTTTCCATTTCCTGCCAAGACTGTAGACACAGCTTCCTCATTTAGTTTGCACCCTTTTCCCCAGAAGCTCTACTTGCCAGAGGTCCTCATCCATCCCTCACATTCTCTTATCCTCAGTAGATCATGCTCTGACTCATCAAGGTCTCAGAGCTGTTTTCAATTCTCTTCCTGCTCAGAGGACCTGTGTGAGGTTATCAAGATCAGGGCCACCTCCCAGACCCCACAGTGTGTTCCTTTTTAAATGTAGTGTCATCTTAACTTACCTCTGGAAGTGTTCCAGCCCTGGCTCTAGTAATTTCATATTTTTATTCATCCATTTGTAAGTGAATTAAAGTTTGAGTATTCTGTGTCTTCTAGTTCTACTTTAGGCATGGGTTATGCACAGTTTTATTTTCTGTCCTTTATGTTTGCTTTGTATGCAATGTATTTGGAGATTTGGATGTAGGTAGCTGACCTGGAGTGAGGTCTATTAACCACTCATTTCCTCAGAGTGGTCTGAAATGCGTTTCCCATGCTGACCACTCCAGCTGGGGTAAATAATGGAGAATGTGCCCAGGTCTCAAAGAAATCCTTTGATATTGGCTTGTGATACATGTAACGATTGGTCATCA
The DNA here is from genome assembly GCF_028023285.1 of Balaenoptera ricei. Taxonomy (NCBI): domain Eukaryota; kingdom Metazoa; phylum Chordata; class Mammalia; order Artiodactyla; family Balaenopteridae; genus Balaenoptera; species Balaenoptera ricei. The sequence continues at coordinate 10,770,554 of NC_082645.1, read as the reverse complement.
ACTATCTCCACCTGCTCCCTCTTACAGCACAGTTCATATAGATGGCAAAATCTTATACTTAAATACTCAATCTGTAGTCTTATTTTCCTCATTACTATTTGGGTTATTGATATTTCATTTCTGCTGGGAATTAGCTATTTAATAGCACCATTCTCCTCAAATTGGGGTATCTGAGGGTTTTTTTTTATTGATTAGTCAGAAATAATTGCTTAGTAAAATTTTCTTGTATTTGTTGCACATATTTGTGTAACTCGGTATACTTTGTTGAACTGTGGTCTAAAATTTTGATAAATCAAGCATTAAAAGTGAGGCAGTGATATATATATATATATATATATATATATTATTGACATTTTTAGACATTATGACAAATATTTAAATAAAATAATATCATGTAATCTTTAAAAATGCTGTAGAGTATTTTAGTGCATAATTGCTATGTTTTTATATTATTCTTTTGAGGACACAAAAGCTGAATATTTAATAAACATTTGATCATGATAATTATGTTAAAGATGAATGCTATTCATTCTTTCCTTATAGTTCTACACCTGTTAGCTATTGTGCAAGCAAGATGTTAATATTCATGAAAAGCCAATTAAGAACACATTATTGTTTATGCTTTATACTTGGAAACTCAGTGAGATTAAGAAGTTTATCAGAACCACACAGCTAGTAAACAGCAATAATAGCATTTAATCACAAGTCTCCTAGAATCAATAGCCTTTAGTCTAAACAGGTACATTATATTCTACTGATTAATGAAAAAAGAACCTTCAGAATTTAAAAATGCTTTTAATGTGAAATGGGGCTTATCTTAATTTACTGGAAGCAGAATGTATTTGTTTTTCTTTTATTGCTATATTCTGTGAACCCACCCTTTGCACTTTTAAATGGACCTCTTGTTACCTGTGAACTGTTCTTCCAAAGCCAAAAATAAATTGAAACTCCCTTCAGATCTTAATTGCCTCAAATGTTTAATCTACACAATAAGGCCAATAACCTTGACACACTTCACACGGCTGCAGAAAGAGAAAGCAAATAAAAACACACACACACAAACATAGTTGTAAAGCTCTTGTAAATAAAATACAGCTATATAAATGCAAAGTAACAATAATAATTGCTCTTGAACACTAGACTTGCAGGATGCAGGTATTGGTAAATACCTCTCTTTGTGAATTCACATTTATAGTAGAATAGATAATTGTATTTTCCCTAGTTGGATGTCAGCCACCAGTTGTGTAAGTGGGGAACTAGCTATTTATTATGGTATACATGCTGTTTGAAGGAAGCCAACAGAAATGAGTCTCTAAACCCTCAGACCTTACTTAGACAACTTCATATTTCTAGTATTGTTTCTATCCTGTCTGTTCTGCTCTAAAAGATCCAAAGCCACTCTGTCTCTATTAGGACCCTCACCAAAGTGTATCTTCTTTGTGCCTCTTCCTCTTCCCAACGACTTGAGGGGGAGAGTGCCGCCCTATTGCTGCATCTCTCATAGCATTGCTTGGTTCAGTGCTGTGAACACAAAGATGTCACTGTGTGATTAATAACTGAGAGTAACCCAAGATTCTATCTTAGGAAGATGGGGGAAGGAATTTTCCTTCTCTTTAAATGCCAGTGACTTGAGATAAAAATTTCCCCAGGCCTTTCGACAGTGACCAAAAGAAAAATCAAGATTCTCATTCTTGATTAAAAAAAAAAAAACCTAAGGCGCGCACGCGTGCACACACACACACACACATTCAGACTTGCACGCAGTGTCAAGTCAGTCTACAACATAAGTACTTAGTATATGGGTAAATGTCTTATCATACTTTACTGGAATTAAAGTGAATAACCTCTAGTGCCTTGTACATTCCCACTGTTAGACTCAGAATGTTAACAAAATATACATAATTCTAAAAACACAAAAAATTCTAAAAAAAGAAATACTTAAATACTTTAAACATTTAATTCATATCTGAGTTTAAAGACTGAAAAGAGATTTCTAGGTATCAGACAAAAGGAAACTTGAAGACAATATAGTCGGCTTCCATACTAAGGTAAAGGAAGGCTGGGAATGAATTGGAAATGGGTATTTTCCTAATAAATTAATGCTCTCACAAAGAGAGGAAATTTGGACTTATGTACCTACAAAATAGGGATTTGAAACTGAAATCCCAGCAAAAAGCTGAGACCAGAAAGAGTCACCCTCGGATAGATGGGGCCTGAAAAGAAGTTCACTGCTCTAGGGTACCAGGAGTGAGCTTTTTGCTGCCTCAGGTAACTGGTAGCAAAACAAATCTCCCTTAAGAAATATAAACTCCAAACGTATAAAATCCAACTTTGCATTATTCACATGCTTTGGAATACCCCAACTTGAGATATTATTTTAAAAACTGGACGCAGACCAGTGATTCCTCAGAGCACCCAGCAGAGGCATTGTACATTCATGCTGTAGAACCACTTTCTCAGCCAAAGGGAAGGGACCCTGAAGAAGAAACCACAGGTAAATATACCCATGTTCAGAAATTACAGACTAGATGACTAGTGAGAATCATAACATCAATCTTGAGGCTGAACACCACAAAAAAAAATTTTTTTATGTAAACCACTATAAAATAAACATATTTGCTATAAGGAAATAGAGAATTAAAGGTATATAAAACATAAAGAAAGGGTGGACTATCATGGAAAAATAGGTGGATTTGTAAAAGTTGGAAAAAACAGTTACTGAATTTTTAAAAATCAATGAGCTGGAGAAATCTGGGTGAAGGGCATAGTATTATCTCTGTCCTACTTTTTGCAGCATCCTGCAAGTCTTAAATTTAAAGTGAAAAGTTATAGAAAAATCAGTGAGGGTTCTGGCTCCCGACGGAGTTGAAAGGAGATCCTGAACTCACGTCTTCCCGCAGACACACTGCATCCACAGCTACAGATGGAGCAGTTTCCTCTGGAAAACACCTAAACACTGTGGAGGCACTTTGTCACATCAGGAATTGAGAAGGAAAACACATCAAAGCAGGTAAGCAATCTTGAAACCGCCCCCCTCAGGGCGGCAACCCACCGTGGGGAGGAAACTCAAAACCTGGAGTTTCTCCCGAAGGGTAAAGAGTTCCTACCTCACACCAAGCACTCCAACTTTGAAGACCAGCACTTGAGAGGTGAGCCCCTAAAACACCTGACTTTAAAGACCGATGGGGCTCACCCTCCTGAGGTCCAGGGGGCTGTGCAAACTGAGGAATGTCTCTTAAACAGCCCAGGTAGGGACTCACCCGCCCCACGGCCCAGGGCAGAAGCAGCCCTTAGAAAAGCACCCAGACTGTATGTGAAAGAGTCTTATTTCCTAATTGTAAAGCATTGGTCTAAGGGCAGGGAGACCTGCTGGACACGAGGCTGGCGGGCACCTCTCCTTCATCCTTGCTAAAACCGCAGGGGCCAAACATCTCCCCCTGCCTCCTGCACTGCTCCGAAGGTGCCATATTTATGCTCCAGCTGGTGGACACTACCTTTTTTTTTTTAAATTTTCCTTTTTTTCTATTTTTGAAAAATTTTTATTTTCTTTTTTCTATGTATTTTAAAATTTTTATTTTCCTTATTTCTTCTTTTCCTTCTTTTTTTATTCTTTTTCTTTTCTTTTTACTATTTATTTATTTATTACCATCTTTGCACTCCCCTTCTTCCTTTCTCCAGCCAGTGAGGGCCATCTTCATGCTCTCCTTCATCCTTGTTGAAGCTGCAGGGACTTTCTTCTCTTTTTTCATTTTCTTTCTTTTTTCCTTTTTATTTATTTATGTATTTTTTGCCGTGTTTGTACTCCCCTTATGCCTTGCTCCAGCCAGTGGCTGCCATCTTTGGCCCAGTATCACTGGGGGGAGATCTTACACACGTCTGGTGCCCTAGGTTTTGTATCTGGTGACCTTACTTTTTGTGGCTGCCACGCAGGGGACACCCCTTAATCACCTGGCTCTGGAGGCCAGAGGGGCTTGCTTTCCTGAGTAATTGTAACCATCAGAGAGATAGTACTTAGAAGACTCCCACCCCCAGGGCACTGCGCAGATAGCAGACTGAAACACACCACCTGCCCTTTTCTGAGAAAGAAGCTTACTTCCCTGTCCAAGAGCTTTGGCCAGAGGGGCAGGCTTCTGGTTTGGCAAATATCAGTATAAAGGGGTCTATGAAGGGGCTGGGAAGGCATGGGGGCTTGTGAATGCAATCTTTGTGCACTCCTTCTGCCTCACCCCAGCTCACCAGTATCTTGCAGAAAGAAGCTTAGACCCTTCTCTGGTGCCCTGATTTGGGGGCTGCTGCCAGGGGACAGACAACTCTATGTTGCCTGACTCTGATGCACAGTGAGACCACCGCTCACAGGTTCCACAGGACTCTAACCAACAGAGAAAGTGTTCTTGAAAGGCTACCGCCCCGTAGCAGGGCACCAGGCAACAGATGGAGGAGCTCCATCTATCTGGAAGGAAGCTTATTAGATTATTATCATAGCTGCAGCCTGAGGGGCAGGCTTCTAATTAAATACACATCTAAAGACTGACTGTAAACCTGTCCCGAGACCTCAGAAGGCAGGCGTTATCTTTGCACTTTCCCTCTGCTGTGTTCCAGAGCACCGACTCTCAGAAGGGAGATCATACAACTTAATAGCAAAATTTAAAAAACCCAAATAATCCATTTTAAAAATGGGCAGAGGATCCGAATATACTTTTTTTTTCTAGAGAAGACATACAGATGGCTGCCAGGTACATAAAAATATGCTCAAAGTCACTAATCACCAGGAAAATGCAAGTCAAAACCACAAGGTATCACCCCACACTTTTTAGATTAGCTATTATCAAAAAGACAAGAAATAATATTTAAAACGGATAACCAACAAGGACCTCCTGTATAGCACCGGGAACTCTCCTCAATATTATATAACAACCTAAATGGGAAAAGAATTTGAAAAATAGATACATGTGTATGTATAACTGAATCACTTTGCTGTACACCTGAAACGAATGCAACATTGTTAATCAACTGTACTCCAGTAGAAAATAAAAAGTTTTAAAAAAAGACAAGAAATATAACTTTTGGCGAGGATGCAGTGTCAAGGGAAACCTTGTTCACTGTTGTTTGAATATACATTGGTTCAGCCAGTAGGGGAAGCTGGATGGAGGTTCTTCAAAAAATTAAAAATAGAACTGCCATACGATCAGCAGTATAAGTGAGATCGTAGAGTATTTGTCTTTCCCTGTTTGGCTTATTGCACCCAGAATATTTCATAAGACCCAGTCAATACATGTAATAAGTAAAAAAGTACCAAATTTAAAGGAATACATCCATGTGGATGAGGACTACTAAAATTTCAGATGCAGGATTATGGGCTCGTCCTGGATGTAGCACACAAAGATATTTAGTTTAAGCGAGAGAGTTTTGGGATACAATGGAGAATGACCCTTTTGGAACTGGTTCAAGTTAATTGCACTGGGACTCGTTTGTGGTTCAACCAAAGGAGATGAAGGAACATGGAGGGCCAGAGTAGAATTCTTCCCCAAATATGGCTGCAGACCTTCCTTTGTTGAATTATTGAGCAGAAATGCATTAGATAATTCAGTCTAACCTGCCTTTTTGTTGAGATAGAACCAGGGAATTTGCATGATGTGGCATTCTCCAATGGGCCATTTTCCTCTTAGACTCCCAATCGCTCCTGTGACATTCAGCTTGCAAATTGTCCTTAAAGGCAAAAATATATCCATCTGAGGCCTCGGTTTCAGTTGTTATAAAGAAGACTTGATGGTGGTGCTTCCAGAAATATTTCTGTTCTAGATAAGTCAAGATTGTCATCAACATAGAAAAACTCACGACTGCTTTATGAAATATTTCCATTTTGAGTCTCTCAAAGGGGGCAGAATTAGATGTTTTAGATCACCAAACATCTTGGAAGACCTCTTTCAAAGAGCAAATATTCAACAAAAGACCACAGTAAGGTCTATGCTAATTATTAGGGAACAACAATGTGTATCGATTAAGATTAATAGTAGGGGGTTACTAACAGATTCATGAAGGAAACTAACATCAATTAGCTGTATACTAAGTGTCAGGAACTGTGTTTTTTCACATCCATTATTTCACTGAATCATCTCAATATGTCTACTCTTGTTTAGACTTAACAGCATCCCTGCAAGATTTGGTAGTTTTATTCCCATTTTACAGATGAGAAAACTGAGCCTGGATAATTTAAAGAGTTGGCGAAGTTGCAATGAGCATATGTGACAGCACAGTGGTGTAAAATAAAGCCTGTCTCTTTCAAAATCTCATTCACTTTTTAAAACATTCTCTCATACAGCATTTTCTTCATGGAAGTGTCTCCAATAACATGTGCTTTCTGTCCCACACACGTACACATGTTTGCTGGTAGGTTACCTTCCTGACTGTTCCTATTGTTAGGAGAATGTTAAAGCTGGCATTTCTGGAGCATTCACCAGCTGGCAGTGAACTTGCTGGGTGGTCGATGGAAACCATTTCAGGTTTAAGAATTCTCCAAGCATGGCAATGGCAGTCTATGAATGAGGAGGTTGCTCTTTCTTTCTTTATGCTGCCCTCTTTTTGGCTCTAACTTTTTGTAGTGTGGGTCAAAAACTATTTATTTGAACTATGTGAGCCCCCACTGATTAGCACTGCTCTTGTAAATGTTTGTCACCAGTTAATCACAGCCATGGGCACTGGCCCTTGGCTACTTATCTTTTACTTGCTTTGCACAAGGGCAAAGCAAAAAAGAAAAATAAAAAAGGAAAATTCAGTGAGCATCTCCAATCCTCTCATTAATATTAACTCTGGGAGGTAATAGGACAAGTGAAATTCATGCACCTGCTAATTGGTCCAGGCAGAGAATCCACATTTCTTACTTGTACACCCTTGGTTGTGCAGAAAAAGTTCATATTTCAATGAGACTATAATCAATATATCACCTATATTAGTCTCATGTCAACACACAAGGGTTCATTATTAAGCAGATTCTGAAGGGTTCACTGAATATTGCACTTTGAAATGTGAGTCTGGTGCTTGGGAGCAATTTCCAAGCTGTCTTCTGGGAACTAGGACACACTTAAAAGGATTTAGGAGTAGAAATCTTTCACTTAAGAAAATCCATTTCAGCAATTCACACATTAAGGAAATGGGAACTGTTTCTTTACCAATTTCACTGGCGTTTGATGGGGGAATCCTCCAGTAAAACACAGGCAATTTTACTCTAGTTGTTATAGCAATAAATGTGTAAGTGGGTGCTTTGTCCCCCTCCACCCTCTTGCAAATATGGAACTGCACAATCCATCATGGCCATGTGTATTCATTCACATTCCAAGAACAAGCTTTTTTTCATCGAATTACAGTAGCCAGTGACTATTGTGCACTTAGTGTCAGACTTTTGCCAAGAACCTTAAAATGCTTTGTGTTATTTAGTCTTTACAACAAAGTATGTAGTTGCTATTACTATGTGTAATATAGTCATGGGAATTTGGAGGGGTTAAGGGATGGGTCCAAATTCATATAATTAATATCATACAAAGTCAGATTTTTAATCCAATATTTCTCACTCTAAAATCCATATCCTTAACTCTAAATTATATTACCAAGAGAATGATACTAATAGCTGACATTTTGTGTTCCAAACACAAATATGAGTGTTTTACATATATTAACTTATAATTTAAAAAAATACATAGAAACATGATTTTCGACAACAACCAGAAAAAAATGCACAAGTCAAACATTTATTCAAATCAACAGTGAAGGAACCAGTATAAATGATAGACCTAGTTCCAAGAGCATTTGAGGAGGAACTGGGGATTTGCAACATTAAAAAAAGCAAAAAACAAAGAATGTTAGAATAAAAGTGGGTAATCCAATATAAGGCAATAAAACTATAATCTTGGAGCTTATCTTCACTACTGAAAAGAAATTTGTGAGTAAACATGCAACTTCACAATACTGAGCTCTAATCAAATAGTAAATTATAAAATCAAACCCAAGTACATTCTCCTAAAGAAATAATGTTTTATTGGGCCTACTATATGGTACTACTATCTGATATTTAAAGAGTTTTCTTCTATCCATCACTACCTTATTTCCAAATTTAGGGTAATTTTTCTTAAGAATTTTCAAACGTAATAATGATGGGATTGTATTTCTGTTATATATGCAATACAAGCTTTTCCAAAAGGTATATTCTTTTGTAAAACTGAAAGATTGCAGAACTTGGATGGAACCTGGGTTAAACTGTTAAGTAAATCAAATTGGTATCTGATCATGTCACTTATTTTCCTCATATCAACTCACTAATAATGGTGATTAGAATTGCACAATAGATTTTTTTTTTTAATTTTAGCATTTAAGCTTGTAGGAAACTTCTGTAATGGACAAATATTTATTACAGTAGTAGAATAATCGTCAATTCTTTTAAATTGTGAATAATAGTGACTTAGATGTTGTAATACACAAATTATAATATCTTAAATGAAATTTGAAAACCAGTGGGAGTCATAACTTCATCTATGTGTTACTTTTCAATATACTTGTCCCTCTATCAATCATGTGAAATAATGAATACAGATATAATTGCTCCTGAAATGGGAAAGAAAATATGTATATAGTCTTTGAGGTAAGTCTGCCACCAAGATAATTCACCACAAAATTCATGTGGTTCATTTACCAATGATAGTCTAGTCTTCACAAACAAGCGGAAAGACTTGATTGTGTTAATATAGCAAGATAAAATCAGTTTCACAATGGTAGGCTCATAGGGGCCAAGATTTAAGCTCAGACTGCCAGTTTTGTAAGTTTACATGAGAAATGTAGCCGTTTGGGATTTAATAGTCTATCCTTGGGCTCATACTTTCTCTCTCCATGTAGAAGGAATTTTGAGAAATCACATTATATCTCAAAGGTGCAGGGTAACAGAGGCTTTAGAACAAAAGCTAATGGACATACGTTTAAAATATTTGCCTGCTTCAGGTTCTGAAGGCCTGATGTCTCCACTCACAATAAGAATCTCACCTCTCCTGGTCAGTCCTTGGAGAAGAACTTAACACCTTGGCTGTTAAAGATTTGCTTGCCCTTTGCTTGTCCCCCTCCCCGCCTTTTTTAATGGTTTTGCTTTTAGCTAAATAGCTGTTATCATTAGGTTAGGTTAAAGCCCATTCTTACTCTGAGCAGGCACTTTCTCTTTTGTGTATACGTAGCCTTTAGAGCGTAACTCTTAAGGGCAAATATGAGGGGCTTGGCATGGTGTTCTCTATTTCCAGCTCCTAACTTCCACTGCATTCATGAAGAAAATGATGGCAAGAAGAGAAGACTGACTCATCCAAAGTGATTCATTGTGGAGTAGAATCCAATCCAGTTTTCATAGAACCACTTTTTTAAACCACTGTCCCACAGCAAACTCTTGGTAGCATATAGTCCCAATTTTCAACTATTAAGGGCATAAAATAAATAAAATTTGAGGTCAATTTATAACCTGTCCATTAGCTTATAGCAATAATGAATATCATTACTGATAATAATTGATAGGAAAGTAGAAGGATCCAAGCTAATAGCATTGGCAGGAACCTATACCTCAGAGGCCAATCAGGGCATTATTTCCATTATCATAGTGGAAATTTACCAGTGATTCTAATGGAAGTAGATGCTTTTGCTTTTCCATTCTTCCTGACCAAGGCCGGCAGTGTGTAGGAGAGGTTTGTCATTGATAAAGTACAAAATAGTTTGTATGATTTAGAAGACTCATTATTCTGCCCTCAGTGATTTCCAGCCTCCTTTTCCCTCATACTCTACCTCACACCCCAAACCACATTCGTCTCTCCAAAGTCATAATGCTGTTTAGAGTCCCATGCCTGTGTACACTGGCAGGTCCAATTGGCAGGCCTTTCTCCACCGTGTCCACCTGGAATATGTTTTCTAATCTTTCAAGATTTAGAGCTTAAGTGTCCCCTCCCCTATGAACTCTCTCCTAACACTTGCCCAGGAATAATTCACCATATTCTACTCTAGCCCTACATACTTCTATGACTTTACAGTTCATTGCATCTCTCTCTCTCTCCAATATAAATAAAATTAGTAAGGACACAGATTAAGATCTGATTTCCAAACAAACACAAGATAGATTCACAATAAATTGTTCATAAAACAATAGAAATCTGAAAAACAGAATTCTGTACATTGCCTCAACTTTTCTTCTCTGCACTTCCTGAATTATCTTCCAGGGAGTTATGAATTTTTTTTGTCCTTTGTCCTTATATTTCTGTACATAAGAGACCTCTTTGCTCTCAGTGGATGCACAGTCAAATCTTATGACAGATACAATAAAAACAGCTGAACACTGCATTTCTTTCTCTGTTTGTCTCAATAATACATGCTATAGAATATCTTTTGTGATCATGCTGTTTCAGATAACAGCCCTGAGGGAAGTAGAACACTGATCATTAGTGGTTTTGATTATGCCAAACTGTGCATTGGTCTCTTAGGTTAGGTCAGCTTTGTTCATGCATTTTATCCTTATTATGAGCAGTGTTGAAAACAACATATTTCAAAATGTTAAGAAAAATAACTTATAACTTAGAAATTGGACTAAAGTTGATCAACCGAAGGCACAAGTACACCTAAGAATTACCATTTACTGAAATGTACTTTGATCAAATCACTATTTTTTTAAATTAGAGATGCCAGACTTAGTGAAATTGCATGTTTGTTTGTCAACTTTTTTTGTAATAGAAATGCACATGCCAGGCACAGAAGGTAACCCTAAAGGATATGGTTTATTGCCCTGTAGGACATGTAACAAAGAGATCTTATCTTAGTCTAACATTCTTTACTAAATTGCCTATAAGTACTCAGCTCCTTAACTGTTCTTTGAAGCACCATTCCCTTTTTTACTATTTATGTCATTAATTAATGAATTGAATAACATCTTTGACAAGTGTTTATTTTGTATTTGTAGGAAATTTTTTTAAACATTTTTGAAATTATATTTTAAGTCCCCTCCTTTGAGCTGGGATCTATTGGTCAGAAGGTCAAAAAGGTTCAGAATGGGGTCCTCATTCTGGTATCTACTTCTAGTATATTGCATTTATTTCAGCTTTTGTGTGGTTAAATGAACTTACAAAGGAAGGAATCTAACTTCAACTAAAATAAGTCTCACAAAATAGGTAATTTCAAAAAACACCTTCAAGGAAACTATAAATTAAAAATCATATTAATGATCTAAACCAACAAGGTAAACCAACAATAAAAATTGGCAGAGCTGACATTTTAAATTCTAAAGTGAATTCTTCACTTGAAACATAGAGGTTAAAAAATGAGGATATAATCAGATATAACAATAAAGTCAGCAAAAGTACATAAAGTCGTAAAATCTACTTGGATACAAATCCATAACCACTGTTATTAACAAGAACCTTACCTAAGTGAATATTGTACAAATTATTCCTTGGTGAGGGTTTTTTTTTTTCGATCTATGACAATCATTAAAAGCAATATCAATATAAATTAAACTTAGAACCATCTCTTTGAAATGCTATATAAAAAATGTTAAACCAATGTTTTAAAAAATAATTAAGCATAAATAATCATATATGCAGATATATGTGTTACGTATATATGAAGTAATCATATCTGTGTGAAAACAATGCTCATACACACACATCCATTCAAGCTAAAAGGATTTTTGAACTAAAACACATTAATCATTTCAAAACATTTAATTTCAGCTTTGTCTTATAATTTAAAAATTTCTCTTGTGCATGTTTATTGCATATGAGTGCAACAGGACACGCACATATAATACAAACAAATATAACTCTATTGGGGTCCCCTAAAGTTGTGTTTCTTGGTTTGCTTTACTGACAGGGTGTGCTATCCAATAGTTTGGAGACCATTTCTCTGAGCCTTAAGTGAGAGATATAAAAGACAGAAGATAACACATGATCCTCACAGGGGAGGTTGGTGACAGCATTGGAGGCAAAAGCACCTTCCAACTGTTTCTGGGCCCCCTTACACTTGTCTTATTTGCATCTATTACACATCTCACCTCGTGGTCCACATAACTACCAGAGCAGGTTATACTTACTTTCTTCCCCAAACCCTGCATTCATATGCTGTGTCTACTGCAGGATAAAAAGAAAAAAACAAAACAAACAAACAAAAAACTCATAAGGATGCTACACACGTTTTGTTTTGTATTATTTTGTTTTTATTTTAATTTTGTTCTCCTTGTCTTCCTGATTTTTTTTTCTTTCCATGCCCCTGATTTTTTAACACTACCAGTCAAACTTGTTCTCCACCCCAAAATATTATTTCATGATTCAGGGCCCGACCCCTTTTCCATATGCTGTTTCTCAGTTAAGTATATTATACTTAAGTATATGTATATCCATAATCTCATTCCATTTGCCAACTTCTTATTTATCTTTCAAAACTTGAATTCAACGTTCCTCCATCAAATGTGTGTGTGTATGTGTGTTTCAAAAACATTTTCCAAAGTTAAATCTGAAATCATTGGCAAGGTTTACGTTGAAGACAAGCTTTTGGGAATCATAGGGATAATCATTTAAATTGAGAATGTGTAGATTGAGAAGGGTTAAAACCAAAGTGTATTATTCACATTTAGGAAGAAACAAAACAAAAAACCATTAGAAGAAAATGAAAGAAACTTCTCAGTGGCATAGGAGAAAATCCTGGAGAAGTTCTCAGCACAGAAGCTAAAGGAAGCAACTCTTTCAAGAAAGAAGGATAATCCAACAGTAGCAAAGCACCAGAGAGGTCCAGAAAATGCAGAGATGTCTCAAAATATTTTGAAAATGAAATTTATTGGTGACCTTAGTTAAAACAACATCTGTTCTACAGTGGACTAATAAGTAAAGGGAAGGGGAAGATGTACAAACTGAGTAGACAGGCTAATTTCAACTTCTTGAGTAAGGACGGAATTAAATAGAACAAAGAATAGAGTCAAGGATGGAAACAAGAAAGGGTTTCACTATAGTTGTTTCAAAGGTATGAGAAAAGCCAGAATTTTCTGGATGAAGAAAAATAATAGCATATGTGAAGAAAGAGGGTGGATATAGAAGGGACTTCATAATATAAAAAGAAGAGGCACATTCTCTAGAATGTGGGAAGAACATAAAGAGTACTTATTCCAACAGGATAGAAAGAAAACAGAAGAATGAGAAAGATAAGTAGAGAAATGGGAAGGTCTTCTATCATAAAGACTGATTTTCTCAAAAAGCTTCCCCTGATTTCCACACCCACCCATAAGTATTCCTATAAAGTTATTCACTTTCTTCTTTCTGTCATCTCTTCTTGCATATACATTTTTTCTAGCACACTCTAAATGCTAATTGTTGATTAAAGCATCTTCACACACAGTCCCCTCCCTCTATTACCTATGAATTACCTGAGTATTGAACTGTGTCATATTTGTTCCTACATGTTAAGCCTTGTGCAAAGTGCCTGCCATATTTTAGGCTGTTAATTTGAGTTTAGTTTTGGAATAATAAGTTGAAGAGTGGAAAATATATATTACAATGCATAACACTTTACCAGTGCTGTTGAAATTCTGAAAAATCAGATATTTGCAGCTAATCCTCTTATCAACTGAGAAAGTGGTTTAATTTTATCTGTCATTTATCCATCTATTAATTCATATTCATTAATTCATTTATAGATGAAAGAATCCAGACACCTAAGTCACTGGTCCCCTGCAAGGTATTTACAGGGCAGCTCATCTGACTTATAGATAAAGTCTAATTTCCCTTCAGGTATGAAACCTCAAAACTTGACTTTATTAGTACACACTCTAGTCAACTAAGCTAACTCAACTAGAATGGTCCTTACATAATCAAGAATCAATGCCCATAAAAAGAAAACTTTTCTAAATTAAAAGGTAATGCAATAAGAAAGGGTGATGAATAAAATATTTGGTTAAAATTGGAGTTCTCTGGTCTGTGAGAATGAATATCATTATCTGGAAATCAAAATCATTAAAATACAGTTAAGCACATTGGAAAAAAAAAAAGGAATACAGTAATTTAAAAGTACCTTCCTAAATAAAACCATTATCCCTCAAAGCACAGCTATTCAAAAAAAAAAAAAGAAAACTGAAAAGAGCTTGATTCAAAGATCTCCTTATACACTGTACACTACAAACCAAGAATACAAAATAATGTACATAAAAGCCAATGTTTTCATAAAAGAAGTCATAAAGGATTTCATGTTTTTCTTTCTGTAAAATTAAGAAAAGCAGCCCACAATGCAATGTTAATTATACATAAATTGTCTCATTTTAATCATTATTACTGTTGGAATGTAATTATAGATTAGAAACCTATTCCAGACAAAGGAGACCTATAGTAACCAAAAAAAAAAAAAAAAAAAAACCCTTGATAGTATTTTTCTAATAAAGAGGATGGTGAATGTACATTTTCTTTTAATAAGGCAACTAATGGAGTGAAATGTAAAAAGAACTCATTGTTATAAATCTGCATAAAAATTGGATTCAAATTGACTGCTGGTTATCTATTGTAATTTACAGGAAGCTGGATACTGGTTCTTCTGGTCACTGCAGAACTAGTTGTGGGAAGCATAAACCAGGCCAGTCAGAATTGCCCATTCACTAGCTTTTTAAAAGCTCTAAAACATCTGTGCAATGCTTTTCTTTTAAATATAGAATTGTGAAACCAGGAACTCTGAATTCTTTTTATTAGGTATCCAATTAATACAGTAACATGCACAAATCCTAAATGTCCAGTGTTGTGGATTTTTACAGATATATGCAGTACAGGGATGGATAAAGGGAACATTTCTGGCAGCCCAGACATTCCCTCATAAGCCCTACCATTTAATATTTCCAAAGCCTCCAAATACTTTCTAACTTGTAACACCAAAGGTAAAATTTATCTATTCTTAAACTTTATGGAAATAAAATCATGCATATGTCCTCATTTGTGTTTAAATTGTTTGTATAGTGTCATATGTGTGAGACCCATCTTCTTTGTTATTTCATTCTACTGTTAATGGACATTTGGGTTGTTTTCAGTTCTTAGTTATGAACTTTATTTCCATACACATTTTATACACATGTTTTTAGGGTATATATACTCATTTTTGTAGATATGTACACCTATCTATTTTGGGAAGAAATGCTGGATCATAAAATAACTTATGCTTAGCTTTACAAGGTAATGTGTATAATGCCCACCAGGACCCTGATTGATATAATCCCTTAGTCTATTTTTGTCATAAAACATAAAATCTGTGCATTCAAAATGTATCTAGGCATTCAACATGTATCTACTTTTAAAACTTTTAACTGAAAGGAGACTTTAAAATTTGCTATCACACAGAAACACCAGAGAACCAGATCGTATTTTGGAGGGCGCTTCATCAATAACCCACATAAAATAGAGCTGACATAATTTCATTTGAAGTCATCATTTTTGACCTTTTCAAAGAATGATTTGGCTTTTAATCAGAAATCTGTGTTCATTTTCTTGTTCATTTTGAACAAGGAACTCATCATCCCAATTCAACTATTTCCATACAAATGAACTACTTTCCATGTCATAAGCTTAATAATGAACAGACTTGCAGTCCTACAAACCTGTGGAAGAGTTCAGGCAGAAGACCACTCTGGTCTAGTTGAATATGAAGTGTGTCACATGTGTTTAAAAGTTATCCTCTCTCACTGCTCTGAAGGGGTAAGGGGGTAAACACTTGTTGGCTACGATCAACCTCCACTGAGTCTACCACTCTTGAATTTATCAGGGATAGTTTGAAGTAAACTCTTTAGGTCCCTCTCCGCCCTATTGTAAATAGAAACAATAGATATCAGTTTAGGACAAGCCCAATGTAAATGGAAAGGGAGGGTGGTAAAAGATATATCTTTGCTTAGTTTGTATATATATGAAATTGTAGGTTAGATATAGTTCTCCCATTGATTAGTTGTGTACATTTAGACAAATAAAAATTTCTCTAAGCCTCAGTTTTCTTATCTGAAAATGACATCCATAAATTTCTTTGCGAGAATGTATCAAATGTGATAAACTCAGTATCCTATAAATGGAACATATTTTGTCATAATATATTTTGTCATGTTATTACTATGATGAGAATTTATTTTATTCTTTCCAAAGCATTTTCCCATTATTTTATTTTACCACTAATGATACTTTGAGGATGAATAGAACATGCATTATTATTACCATGTGCAGAGAGGAAGTTCTGTCCTGGCTTATGATTGCATGAGAAAAAGAGGACAAAGGTCAATCACTCCTTCCTCCTAGTTTGGTTCTTTTTCTCCTGCATCTTTTTTTCTTCTAATAAATTGATTCATAAGTGCATCATACTTCTATCTCTTTCTGTGTAATTCTGTGTGTTCTTCAAAGATTCTCATGTCTTCCATGTCACTAAACATAACTCCCTTATAAAAGGAGCTCTCTTCAGTGCTTATTTCTATGTCATTGCTGCTCAGCCACTGTCTAACTTTTTTTTTTTCTTTTTACTGCTTCATATATTAGCACCATCTTCCTTTCTAACCCTTTGCTTATAAAACAGATTTTGGACTGAATGAGCTGATGCAGAATACTCACATCCCTTAATCTACAACTTCCCCATCACTAAAAGGATGCACAGAAAGAAGGCAGAGAAGCAGGAAGGAAGGGAGGGAAGAAGGAAAGAAGGAAGGAAGGAAGGAAGGGAGAATGGAAAGAAAAAAAATTAGGTAATTTTTCCATTGGCTCTATTTACCAAAGCCATGTTTCAGAGACTCAACATTTATTGCAGCTCTTTTCTCAGTCTGGAGGTCCAGTGGTTCCCAGTGTAGTTAATTCATAAACCAGCAAGTGTGGTCCCATATTTTCACCCTGCCTATTCAAGTTGATGCCATGGCTTTCAGGCATATGTTCCTATGGTTGTATGATGGTTGCTACTCTTCCAGATACTACAGTCTCATGAAACCAAGTCCAGGGACAAGATAAGGAAAAAAAAAATGTCACCCTCGACTAGCTTTTAAGAGGGATAGAAATGTTTCTTGGGGACTTTACTTTTTGTCTTATTGGCCCAAACTTCACCCCAAGATCATCCCAAATCCTATTGTGGAAGGTAGAATGACCTAGATTATCTTAGATGAATCCAAATTTACCTCCTGGGCTGGACATGAATACATGAAAATAATTAAGATTCTCTTTCAAAGGAAGACAAAGAAATACCTGCTGCCCTGGGAGCCCACAGTGTCTGCCATGGCCCTCTCAGGGCTGGAGTGGGATATGTCACAGAAGTGATAATTTCACCCCAAATTTCCCATTGACCTAATTTCTCTTGTTGTTCTTTCTCTATTATGGATTGCTGAGTGCAATCATTATGGAGTGCTTTACCTTGGGCTTGCTAGGAAGAGGGTTTTCTCCTGTTACTTCTGTATCTATATAGCAGAGGGATTTGGACAATTTATTTGCCCTATATGGTCTGTGTCAGCCCCAAAGCATTGCAGTTATGAACTCTTATTATTTGTAGCGACATTTCCTTCTCTCTAGCCCCTTTCTCTCCCAATACTTAATCTTGCATATTTCCCATTTCAGTGAGTGCCTTCTGGGGCACTAGTTCCAATTAGCAGCTTTTCACAAGCTATTGCTTCAAGTACTTATTTCTTTCCTGGTCTTATTATTAAATTATAAGTCTATTACTATTGGTGTTTTTGAAATCCATCTGCCAGATAATCTATTATAATACTTTGCAAGTTTATGTTGTGTCCCAGCAGAGATGCCAAAGAGAAATGAGTTTTGATTGTCACAGAAATTCAGTTTCAAGTGCAGGAAAAACTGACTGGAAAGGTTATTAGCCTCTGAATTAGCTACTGAGAAAGCTTTGAAGCCATCTTCCCTAGAGATCTTTCCTAAAAGGCTAAGTGTGCCTGTGATGATTTAGAAATTTTTAACTGTCTGGAGAAGAGAAGGAGGATGGTTCTTAAGTTGTATACAATTATATCCTGACTATTCCAAGCCTCTAAATCTTCTGTAAATCACACCGATTGGACAGTTTGTGAGAATGGTCAAAAATCTGGAGGCCTGTAGGGACATGAGGATAATGTCAGGATACCCTCCCCAACTGCTGAAAGGTACTTAAGCATGTAAGGCTGTGTAAAGTGGCCTGGGCTGCCCTGTAGTCCTCTAGGAAAGACACTCGTCCAGGAAGCATCTCCTGCATCCCTGATAGAGTGTAAGAACCATGTGCCATAAAACCCCTGATGATATGCAAGTAATTAGAGGAAGTTTTATCTTTTCAGTCATGGAAGTATTGTTTGCAATGAAGTATGTCAAGGGTTAGTAAATTTTGGATTCAAATGATGATACTTTGAGGAAATCCTTTTAACTCTGAGGCTCATTTTCCTCATCTATGAAAGGCAATAACATCTTAGAATACTACTGCAAACATGAAATGTTGTAAATGCATGAAACAACCTTTGATACTGTTGATTCTCTATTAAAGTGACTTCTTTTAGTTCTTCCATTTCATGTCTCAGTAATGCTGGTAATAGATTAGAAAGTCATAGAGCAGGATCCCTAGAAAATAGAGCTTGAGGCATGTCTTTCATGCTGAGGTTTTGAGAGTACTGCAATCTCAGGGTAGTAAGAGGAGGAAAAATGGGACATGAAGCAGGGGAGAAAAAAAGCAACTACAATGTGGTTTACAAATAATGTGGGTACACAGTCTTGAGACAACACAAACCATTGCTTGATTCCATGGTACGTCCTCCAGACAGGCCCTGTGAAGCCACTGGGACTAGAAACAGTCCTTTAAAGTAAAAAAAAAAAAAAGGGTTGAGGATGTATCTGCTGGGTCCTGCACACCTCCTGTGTTTCATCGGACAAGGTTCACTCCCAAGTGATTGATTCCCCTCGGTTTTAGGTTAGGTCACCCAGCCCCTCCATATAGCTTCCAGAAAGTGAATTCCAAGGCCAAAGTTTCATTTGAGCCACCTGCCTTATCGGATTTCAGAAGTAGAGAGAAGCCAGACCTTCCGTATTTCTGCAGTTGTTGAGGTTCCTGCCTCATTGGGGTCCGTGGAAATCATACTAGAGTGGCTTGGGGAAATTTCCTTGCAAAAATTGGTTAGGTATGCTTGTGAGAGCCTGTGGAATTTCTACAGGTTGCTTCCGTTTGGAAATAGGAATGAGGTCATCAGCTCAGGATGACAATGTGTGTGTTTGTGTTAGATGTTTGCATAAGAAGGGAATGGTGTGAAATCATTGTCTAGAAGAAAAGGAGAGTGAATTGCCTCTGATGATGGAATAGGATTACAGTCTCAGGAGAGCAGACAACAGCAGCAGTGACCAAGACTTTTCACTGAACATGGAGCTGAGACTAATGGAAACAAGGGAATCTGGGGCAGTGCAGAGACTAGGCTCCTGTGCAGAATTTTTTTGTTTTGTTTTGTATCACCTGCATCAACTTTCCAAGTCATGGCAGTAAATACTGATTGATCACTAATGTGTATCCACAGATATCTGGAGAGGTACAATGCAAGGAAGGTATAATATGAGAAAAACACGAATGGCTAATTTTCTACTCAAATACCTAACAATCTAGATTTGGGGATAAAAATAAAAAGATAAAAAGTTCAAAGCATAATGTTAGTAGAAATTTACGGATCCAGGTGACAAGCACCATAAGACCTCAGCAGGAGAGAATTCTATGATCTAGAGTGAGCAGGAGAAGTTTGGACTTGATCCAGCCCAGAGAAAATAGCCAAGACTTAATAAGCAGTGACGCAGGACACAGGGACACAGAAGCCAGGATAATGGTAGAGGCTATGAGGAAGGACACTAGGCATTTCTGGTCTCCTATAAATAGATATGGCTGATGAGATCGTCACTGAGCAGGACTCTATGGGGCCTTCCTGGAACAGACACCCTACTACCATGTCCTCCCCCTACCTCTTGTTTGTAGAAAAACTTTAGCCTCCTAGTTCTTCCCCTATTTCCAAAGAATAAATTTAATCAGAGAAGCGCAAGAATGCAGAAACAAAGGAAAATAGTCAAGCAAGACAAAATAATAATAGTTCAGATATTAAGCAAAGTTAAGGATCTTTAGTTCCTCCTCAAGGGCTATAGATAATATTCTAAGCCATATCCTTTGAGCTGTTTTGCAGATACTGAGACTCCCACCGGGTGCAAGAAGTTAACTACTTGATGACCAGACTACAGCCATGACATAAGCTGCTCCATCTTAGTTCTGAGAACTGGCCTCAAGGACATGGGAACAAAGTGACCCGGGAACTGAAGATTAACTGTACTTATAAAACAATCAAGATGATGCTGATCAAACCAAATCCGAACAGGTGAGTGGGCCATGCTTCCTTCAAGCTGAGTAATTAAAGAAATTTTAATCAAGAGACTATTTAAAAAGATGAGAGCAGGGGAAACACACAGCATGGGGCAGTAAGAGTAGAGAGCCATTGCCTCTCCTAAGCCTACAGGAGCAAAGGGAAGGAAAGACTACCTGAAGGCAGAGAGAAAATTCTATAGAGAAGGATTTATGACAGTAACTCTAACCCTTGATAGAGAACTGTAGCCCAAACCAGGTGATGCAAGAAGGAGTACTCTGACCTCACCCTCCTCATCTCTGTAATCTCCTGCCAATGCCAAAATGAGAGACCAAAGAACAAGGGATCCCACTAGTATAATTCATATGAGTTAACATCCTGAGAAGAGAGCAGGTAGAAAAATCCAGGAATGGATCAAGAGGGGCAAATGTAGGAGGTCTAGCACAGAGACAATGCGCTGATAAATTTCCCTTTTGCATGTACTGGTTCAAATTGGGGTTCTAATATTTGCAAACTAGAACAGTCACTACTAATGCACTTGAAATTCCCCTTTCCAGTTGTCATCAAGTGCCTGCCTTGTCCATTTCAGTGATCTCTAACACAGGAATTATGCAAAAAGGGTGATGATGAAAGACGTGGGATTAGCAGCTAATATATTAAACAGTCAATTAACCCAGGAGGCTCACTCTATTTTTTCCCCCAAAACAGGCAGTAAAGATAGCATGACCTAAAACATTCTCGAAGCCAGTGAGACACCTGCTCACTTCTGTTCTTTCACTCAATCCTGACAACCGGTAAATCTCTCCAAACTAGTTTTCACCCTCACCAGGTCTGCCTACCTAAATCACAAATGTTTTATTTGACTGTATCCCAGCAAATCAAGCCACTACCCCACCATATCAATTTCTGGTGGAAATCAATCATGCAGCTTCCCTATTCTGAGCTCGAATATATACCCGTATATGCTTGTCAAAGACTTTTGCCCTCAGCTCACCACACTCCTCATCAGTCTTGTAACCAGGCATAGTGAGAAGGTGAAGTTTTCCAATACAAAGGTTTTAGTAAGCTAAATGAACACTTTGTCCCAAGAACTTCTAGATCTTGAACTCTGAAATTCAACCAAGGCAAAAGAGTGAAAACAGGATCTGTTCCTGCTGTTTATTCCCCAGAGCCCCCTCCCCACCCTTTGTTGATGTTGTTATTGGGAAGACTGGAAAGGAGAAGGTAGGTGGAGGAAGTTAGATCTCTTGGAAATAGTTGAGTGCTGGCCATCCTTCAGAGCAATTCAGCCGGGCCACTGAGCATAGCCATTTTCTGAACTCTGCTTCATTTCTTAAATAAACTAGGTCAATATAAATATCTGCTATCAGATATGGTAACCAATGAGTAATAGAAAAATGGACCAACATTCAGAAGCCATGCCAGTCTCATGGAAAAATATGGGAAGAAAAAGAGGAACTAGAGGAAATTGGTTTTCTATACTTTTCTTTTTTCATGGGTAGTTCTTATGTATAAAGCACTGTTAAGTGCTTCAAATAACATGCTTTCATTAGATCTTGAGAACACACAAATAAGGCATATATTCTTTCCTTTCGGTGAAGGTTACTTGCACCTAGTCCAGACTAAGTCACAATGGGGCAAAGCAAAGGCTATGACGATTGTAGATTTCCAAGATGCATCTGTGGGTCATTCTGAAATATTTGCAGAAAGACCACAAAATGAGGTGTCCTTAGAAAGTAATGAGCATTCACTAAGTGTCAGACACTCTTCTAAATGCTCTATGGTTAATTCTTACAACACACTGTGATGTAGCTGCTACTTACTGTCATTACTCAGTTAGCAGAGAGGGAAACTGAGACACAGAGATTGTTAATGACTTGCTCAGCATCACAGGGCTAGTGGTAAACAGAATCACAATTCAAACTTGGCCAGTCTGGGTCCAGAATATCTGCAAACTTTTTTTAGAAAATGTAGTCACTGACGCTGTTCATGAAGGAGAAGCTAACTCAGATACTAGGATATTTTAACAATCATGTTCTATTAAAGGTGCTTTTTAATGGTCAGGAAAATAACCAATTATGGCCATTTTGTATTTTAAAGGTGTATCAAAAGCTGATATTACACTATTTCATAAAAGCAGAGTTATAGAAAGAGATTTGCTTCCTAGATAGTTATTCCACAACTTACTTCACAGTATAGCCTGAATATAATACTAATATAGTTTTCTAATTATATGTAGTTTAGAGTTTCACGGGACATCACAGTTATGTCTATGAATCAAACACAGTCTGAAGTGTAAGTAGCACCTTGTAGTGTATATAGATGTCAAATTATAATGTTGTACACCTGAAACTTATATAACGTTAATACCAATTTCATCTCAATAAAAAAGAGTAAAGGGGCATGTCAGAGATTAATACACAAGTTTATATTTTCTGTGAAGTCTTGGCTTGACTGCAACTCAAAGCTGAGGACGCCCTCCAGCCTTATTCAATTGACAAAGCATTATTTTCATTTTTATAAATAAAAAGCAGGGACTCATTGTGCTCTATGTCCAAGATTACAAAGTCAACATCAGAATCATAATTCACATCCAAGTCTGTCAGCCTTTAAATTCTACATTCTAAAGACAATATCAGAAAATGGGGCTGGCAAGCTTGAAAGTCCACTAATCCAGAAATTTCAAAATCAATTATTCCTTTCAAAACTAGGGAAGGTTTTGTAAAAACTGTTGAGCAAAATCCAGTGTAGCTAGTTCATTCACAGGACACTACGTATTTATGGACCTCACGAATGTGAAGGTTTCTTCAACACAGTAGCAGTTGCTCACACAAGCTGGGACCAAATCTAGCTCTCACCTTGTCCCTTGCATATGGTAAAAAAGAAAAAAAAAAAGCAAAATTCGTGATACTCCCACTGTTTGAAATGTCTGAGGATTGGTTTAGCACAGCAAGATGGAAAGATGGATTTTACCAGATGCAGTAATCTGGTGATGAAGTCCTGCTGAAAACAGCTTAACATGAAATTTTGTAAGAGGGGGGTGCGTACAATGCTGTGAGCACACAGAGGTGAGGCATCTACATTGAACCTGGAAAATTAGAGAAGATTTCATTGTATGGTGGAGCTCCAGCAGTTTTTCGAAGCAATTCTGGCTCATCAAACCAGGATTCAAACAACATGCATAAAAACCAATCTCACGTGGTGTCTGTTTTATCACTGATTTTCTCAGGCAGTTATAAAATGTGCCTGTCTCAGAATTAGTACTTGATAAACATTTCTGAGTGTAAGGTACAAAGTATATACATTCCTAAATAGATCTTCCTTGGATGTGAAATATATTTATGTATTTACTTATACTTCTGCCATGACTCTTTGTATCGCCTTAAAAAATGCTATAGCTAGCTGGGTGTACTTCTAAAAAAAAAGTTATATTTAAGGGTAAGCACCTGGTACCTGCAGAGGACAACATAGGGACACCTAGCGCTATAAAGGGGTCGGGGAAAGTAACCAAATTCCTTCATTCACCTGTTCATTCTACAAGTCTATTGTGAAAGTCTATTGTATGGCAGGAGCTAGAGAATATCAGGATACATCAGTTTTGATGTTTTAGCCTCAGAGAGGTCTGATAGATGCTGGTCCTTCTGTGTGGAATGGCCTCCCCCAATTCCTCAGGGGTTTTCAAAGGGCACACCATCAACACACTGGATGGGGCAGTTTTCTGTTGTACGGCACACTCCAATGCGTTTAGCAACCCTGCCCTGTGCTCGCCCAATGGCAGGAGAATTTCCCACTTATTGGGCCAACCAAAAATACACCCTTGCGTTTTGAATTGCTTGCTTGAGAAAGCTGAATGACTTCTGGTTGAGAATCATATTTGGCAAAAATAAAACCTACATCTTAGCTTAACCTAAAGATTAGAGCAGCAGGGACCTAAGAGAAGCAGAGAGAGTGCAGAGATGATTATGAAAAAAACTACCGCTTCTGCTCCGCTTCCTGTTCCTACTAAAAGCCATTCTGTGCCCAAACCAGAATACATAGAGAGCTTCTCACTTTCAAAACCTGTATGCTGTTCAGCTCATCGGAAGCCTAGGTTTGGAGGGCAGCAGGGGCCCGGAGAATGATAGCAGGTGAGAAGGTGAAATTGGCATCAGAATTTGACAGTAGCAGATGGGGCTCCTCAGCGCTGATGCCTCTGCTCTCTCTCCCTCTCTCTGCATTAATCTAGATCGATACATCTATATGTCTATATCTGCATCTACCTATCTATACATACATATATATGAATATATGTTCACATGTATTACTTTGCATGAATGTGACAAGGACCATTTATACACTTAGATGTTATATGTGTGGTGAAGGACAGAACAATAGAAGACACGTTTCCCTCTAAAGTGCACAATTTTTCTGTAAATGCAAAGTTCACAGGGCCCTGTGGTAACCTTCCTTTATTTCCAGAACCTGCATGGTTTAGGCACATAGCAGGTATTAATAACAGTGAGTTGAATTGAATATCTTATGGAAGCAACCTAAGTGTCCATCAACAGATGAATGGAGAAAGAAGATGTGGCACATATGTACAATGGAATATTGCTCAGCCATAAAAAGAAATGAAATTGAGTTATTTGTAGTGAAGTGGATGGACCTAGAGTCTGTCATACAGAGTGAAGTAAGTCAGAAAGAGAAAAACGAATACCGTATGCTAACACATATATATGGAATCTAAAAAAAAAAAATTGTCCTGAAGAACCTAGGGGCAGGACAGGAATAAAGGCGCAGACGTAGAGAATGGATTTGAGGACACGGGGCGGGGGAAGGGTAAGCTGGAACGAAGTGAGAGAGCGGCATGGACATATATACACTACCAAATGTAAAATAGATAGCTAGTGGGAAGCAGCCGCATAGCACAGGGAGATCAGCTCGGTGTTTTGTGTCCACCTAGATGGGTGGTATAGGGAGGGTGGAAGGGAGATGCAAGAGGGAGGAGATATGGGGATATATGTTTATGTATAACTGATTGAATTTGTTATACAGCAGAAACTAACACACCATTGTAAAGCAATTGTACTCTAATAAAGATGTTAAAAAAATTTTTATTGCAGTATCCTTGATTAACAATGTTGTTAGTTTCAGGTGTATGGCAGAGTGATTCAGTTATACACACATATATATATATATATATTTCAGATTCTTTTCCCTTATAGGTTATTACAAAATATTGACTATAGTTCCCTGTGCTATACAGCAGGTTCTTATTAGTTATTTATTTTATATATAGTAGTTCACATATGTCAATCCCAATCTCTCAATATATCCCCCCTCCCTTACCCCTGGTAACCATAAGTTTGTGTTCTACAACCGTGACTCTACTTCTGTTTTGTAAATAAGTTCATTTGTACCCTTTTTTTTTAGATTCTACATATAAGTGATATTATATATTTGTCTTTCTGTGTCTGACTTACTTCACTCAGTATGACAATCTCTAGGTCCATCCACGTCACTGCAAATGGCATTATTTCATTTTTTTAAATGGCTGAGTAATATTCTATTGTATATAAGTACCACATCTTCTTTATCCATTCCTCTGTTGATGGACACTTAGGTTGCTTCCATGTCTTGCCTACTGTAAATAGTGCTGCGATGAACACAGGAGTGCATGTATCTTTTTGAATAATGTTTTTTTCCTGGTATATGTCCAGGAGTGGGATTGCTGGGTCATATGGTAGTTCTATTTTTAGTTTTAGTGTGTATTATTAGGGGTAGTTAGAGCTTCTAAATCCAGAATGCTTTATTTGCAATTCAGCCCCACCTGGTGGTGTAACCGAGGCTGTATCAAGAATGGTGTCTGCACATGTTACCACCCACTGTTTCCATGATCCAGGGGCCAGGAGCTCATTTACTAAATCAATACCTCTTATTTATTAGGTACATACAGGGTAAGCATCAAATTTAGGGACAGTTGAAAAGACAGCATCTATATGCCTTAACTTTTTAAAACTTATTAGCTTTGAAATAGGGAAATAACATTTTCTCTGTTCAGTAATAATTATTTTCAAAATTCAGTCTGTAGTTTAACAAGTGTGAAAGATGCAGGTGTTTAGATTAGTATCATGGCTCCTGGAGAGGCCAGTTGAGAAGACTCTTAGTCTTTCACTGAAATGGGAAATGCAACAGAAATTCAGTGGCACTAGTTCTATTAAACTCAATTTTCTTTTTTTTTCATGAATGGTCAAATTGGCAGATGGAGGAGTGTTCCTTTATTTAGATTCATTCAGGGTATTATTTGTAGAAAAATGAGCAGAAAGCTATGGAATGATATTTACTCTTTTACATTTCACAGACGTAATCTAGTATGTTTGTGTATACATAGCAATGTGTGAATTTCTAGTGAATATGAGAGAATAATATGGAATTAGTAAACATAATTTTATGGTAACATTTATCTTCTTATAAATTTACATTCTTAAGGATTTTTATTGCTATTTTTAAAAATCTTTGCACTTTTTCTTCTGTGGAAAATTTTAAGATTTATCAGCCAGTAAAAAAGATATATTTGTCATGTCTGGCATTCATCATGGTTCCTGTATAGTTCAGTTTCCTTAGTTGTGTAATTCACCCTGGGGAACAGATTCTATAACTAATCAATCATTCATCTATCTATGTATTCATTGAGTGGCTGTCATCTAAGCACCTAAGAAATCAGATAGGGAGGTATGTCTGGAAAACAAAACAGAAAAATTCTTCATTTCTCTTTGTAGATCTAGCAATTCTTAAAGTGTGAGACCACCCAAAATATTAAAATAGGCCATTTCTAGACTCGAAGAGTATTCTAGGAGGCCTAGAATGTTCATTATTAAGTCTAAGAGAATTATCTTATTATGGAAAAATAAATATAGAAGAAAAACATGCAATCAACAACTGTCTTCCTGAGAGATTATGACAGTAATATTTTCTGTTATTAGTCAATTATACTTCAATAACAAATGCTCTGCTTGACCAGAAATGCACTATATCCAGTCAACCAATCCCCATATACCAAGACAACTCTGGACTTTATGCAGACATTCCTGACCTATGATGGTTCAACTTATGATTCTCTACTTTATAATGTTGTGAAAGCAATACGCATTCAGTAGAAACCATATTTCGCATCTTGAGCTATGATCTTTTTCTGGGCCAGTGATATGTGGTACAACACTGTCTCAGGACACTGGGCGGTGACAGTGAACCACGCTCTCAGTCAGCCGTATGATTGCGAGGGTACGCAATCCATACACTTAAAACCATTCTGCATCCATACAAGCATTTTGTTTTTCTTTTTCAGTGCAGTATCCAACAAATTATGTGAGATATTCAACACTTTATCAGAAAATAATCTTTGTGTTAGATGATTTTACCCCACTGTAGCCTAATCTAAGTGTTCTGAACATGTTTAAGGTAAGCTGGGCTAAGCTATGATGTTTGAGAGGTTAAGTGAATTAAATGAATACTTGGCTTAGGATATTTTTAGCTTACAGTGGGTTTATTGGCAAGTAACTCCATGGTGAGTCTAGGAAGATCTGTACTTATCTCCTTGTTCCTTTTTCGTTTTCTATTTTTCTCTTTCGTATTCCTTGTTCTTTCCTCTATAAAATCTTCCCACTTTCTTCCTTACCTTGCAGTTCTCCATGTGGACAATGTCCCCTTCAAGGAGTGTTCAATAAAGTTTGTTTGTATCCCCCAAATTGTATTTTTTGATCATTTTCACAGAAGCAAAAACCCACAAATTATAGGGGAATATAGGTATTGTTCTGTGGGATTCTGGGGTCCTGACTATATCTATGACAATGTCTCCTCCACACTCCAGCCCCCCTTTCCTCACACATACCATCTCCATCTTTGAGATACATCTTTTTTTTCTTGATGTAGACAGCTATTTTCTAAATCTTATGTAAAATTCTAAGTAAAAATGGTTTCAACTCCTAGTCCCAAAGCCCTACTGCACAACTACATTTTCCCCTCCACCCAAACCTATACCCATGCAGAAATTCTGTGTCCACCACTGCCCACTCCTGTGTCAGCATCATAAATCTTTTGCTAAAATCTGCTACAGTTGCATTTTTCTGAACTTTTTGAGGCTGAGAATAATTTAGCATAGGAGACTTTTCCTGGCTTTTGAATCATTGCTTCTGATCTACAAGAGCTTGCTCATTTTGAGGGGAGAGAAGCATGAAAATCTTTACTGGGTAGCATTAGCTTTTATGTTTCTTCCCTAGGACTTTTCTTCTGCTTTCTATTCAGTTATTTCCAATTTCACCTTTTCTCATTTGCTTTCTCAAAGAAATCTCTACCTTTCTGGCTTCTAAACACCAACCTTCTCTACAGAGCAAACCAGGACAAGAGGTAAGCAAGCAGGGAGATAAATGTGTGAATCTAGTGTGTACATTCCTCTTTGTTGAGTGTTTGTGCATGACCCCTTATGCAAGCGATTTGGAGGCAGTCAGTAAAATGAGATAATGAAAAATGATGGCTGTCACCAAACCACTGGGAAACTTGAACACTTCCAAAATACATTCATTAGCAAAATAAGTATAATGATGACGACATTCATAAGATAATTCATACTTTCAAAGAGCTTTTTTTTTTTTTGATTACAGTACTAATTGGACTCTCAACCCATGCTGTGAAATGGCTAAAGAAGCTATATTATTCATTCATGACACATAAGGAAACTGAGTAGGAAAAAAAATTTAAATAAATCGCCTGGGGACCCTTAGTGAGTGTGGAGCCAGAACTAAACTTGCTCCCAAACGGCTACCTTCTTAATACACCCTTGCTCTTTTTTTTCTTCTTACTTTTTTCCCTCCTGGTTTTGTTTCTGATTTTTCCCCAGATCTTTACAAGATAATATACAGTGTCTTGTTCAGAATAGGAAGATAAATCTTGGTAACATGCTTATAGTGGCCAAATTGGCTTAAAATAAATTAGGTTAAAAACAAATCTCTGGCCCATGAGCATATGACAATTTTCAGACAAGAAATGAGTTTGAAGTAAGCCCTAGAAAATGGAGATTTATAAGAGTACTTGTGACTGCCTCTTCATTAGGGAAGGGCTGAAGGGGATTGCAAAACCATGTTTTGGGGTTAGCCTGAAAGTTGGTTTGGGTTTTTCCATAAGATCTTATGCCCTCCAGGCATTTTCCACTTCCAAGGTGTCTTCATGGCTGCAGAGCAATTAATTTGCTGTGTTAGATAATAATTAAGTGTTTTCAATATGTGCTGCTCAACCCACACGCAAGCACATCTGTGAAGAAGCCTCTGTATGGCCGCCTTCTGTTTTGTTTATTCTTGACAAGTCTTCTGCTGTGCCAAAGAAAATGACTCATTGTGCTGCCTGTTGGACCCAAGTTGAGTAATTTGTCTCCAATGGCTAATATGCCCAGACAATGGGGGCCATTACTAGTTTGTCACATTTAGCCAGTAGGGACAAAAGTTGCAGGTGTGATATGACACTATAAACGAAGGAACACACATATGTGAGTGATATTCTGCTCCTTAATGTATCTTCCTATTCTGGATTAAATCAAAAGCAGCTGGAATTTATCACAAGATGGGACCCAGTGCTGGTATTTATAAAATGACTCAAATAAAACCCTCTGGATAGTTTCTACTCTGCACGGAAGTTTAATATAAACTTGGTAGTAGCTAATGATATAGGAAATTAACAACTAGTTTGTCGAGTGTGTATATTCACATATCCAAAGTCTATCATACTCTAGACATACGAAATTTGGGGTTGTTATTTTTTAAATAATTAAATCCTGGTTTTGTTACTCTGAAAGGACAAAAAAGAATGGCTTTTGCTATTATGTTGATAAAACAAGCTTGAGACGTTACAATTTTTGATTTAGAGTGTTGCTAATATTTTGACACATTACTGCTTGCATCCTGCTTCTGCTTTCTGGGTTTAATTTACGCCTGATTGAAATATATCCTTTAATAATTGTTTCAAAAAGGGTTTATGTGTGGTAAACCTGCAGAATTTTGTCAGAATATACCTTTATTTAGATTTTCTCTACTTTAATAAAATGTAGAATTTTGGAGAGAGCTGACCTAAGTGTCAGAGTAGCAAGACTCTGTGTTACTACAGACACACCCAAGTTATAATTAGCTACAGAACAACTAACTATGTGAAGAACCGGAAGACTAGCAGAAAGTATTTCCCACAACTAAAGACTTAAGGAAGGAACCACAATGAGCCACGTAAAAGGGGTGGAGACGCTGTAGAGTCAGAACCCACGCTCCTAGGTAGGCGACCCACAAATAGGAGGAATGTTACAATCTCAGAGTCCTCCCCAAGGAATGAGTTGTCCAAGCTCCATATCAGATTCCCCAGCCTGGGGGTCCTGCACCAAGAAGATGAGCCCCCAGAATAAAGGCCAGCAGGGCATGTGTATGGAAGAACAGGAGGGCGATAGGAGACAGAGACTTCATTCTTAAAGGGCACACACAAAATCTCCCACACTCTGAGTCCCAGGGCACCAGCAGTCATTTGAAAAGAGACGGGGTCAGACCCACCTGCTGGTCTTGGAGAGCCTCCTGAAGGGGCAGGAGGAAACTGGCTTCCCCCTGGGAATAGAGATTCTGGTCGCAGTCATTTGGGGGAGATTGGTCTACCGAGAATACTGGTCTGAGTCATTCTGGAATCCTCCCTCTAGCCTATTAGAAGTTGGGCTTACCTGCCCACCACAGAGGGCTGTCACCAGGCCTGGGCCACCCCAGGTCACACAGACATCTATGTGGGGACCCATCCTTACTCTGCAGTGGGCTGGCACCCAACCCACATTGATGATTTTATATAATTCAATATTCTCCCCTTTCCTACCACATAGAGTATCCTTCTCTTAAAAAATGTATTCAGTGGTTGGCTTAGATTTTACAGCGTACATTTACAACTACTCTAAAATTAGTTTCAAATAAGACTACACCACTCTGCAGGTAGAGCATGTACCATATAATGTGGTATTCCCAATTCCTTCCCTCATCCTTTACAACACCGCCGTCAGTCACTTCACTTATCCACAAGCTATAATCACCAAATGTGTCATTGCTATTATTATTTGAACAAACCCTACCTTTAGATTAATAAAGATTAAGAAAAATAACACAACATTGTAAATCGACTATAATATAAAATACAAATTAAACTAAAAAAAAGAAGAGAGAAATTAAAGATTTTATTTACCTTTATTTCTTCTCTAATGTTCTTCCTTTCTTTATATATATATATATGTGTGTGTGTGTGTGTATATATATATGTGTGTATATATATATATATATATATATATATATATACACACATATATATATACACACACACACACAAAAAAAAAATTTCTGACATATATCATTTTGCTTCTCTGAGAAGAACTTCTCTTAACATTTCCTGCTAGAGAGGTTTATTGGTAAAAACTTTCCTCATTTTGTATTTGGCTGAGAATGTCTTTATTTTTGTTTCACATTGGAGGATAACTTGCTAGATTATCTTAGGTTAATTCTAGGTTGGTGTTCTGTTTTTCTATCAACATGTTAAATATTTTCTCCACTTTCCTTTTGCTTGCATGGATTTTAAAGAACAGTCTGATATAATTTTCATCTTTGTTCCTCAGTAAGGTGTTCTATGTAAAATGTTTTTTCTTCTCTGGCTTCTTTCTAGATTTTCTCTTTTGTCTTTGGTTTTCTGCAGTTTGAACATGACATGCTGAACATAGATTTTTAAAATATATTTATCCTCTTGGTGTTCTCTGAACTTTTTGGATATTATTTGGTGTCTGTCATTAATTTAGAAAATCCTCAGCCATTTTTCTTTCAAATATTTCCTCTGTTCCCTTTGTTCTATCTTATTCTTGTATTCCCACTATGTGTCTGTTACACCCTCTGTAATTGTCTCACTGTTCCTGGATATTCTGTTTCTATTTATTTTATTCTTCTTTACATTTGTTTTTCAGTTTGAGAAATTTCTACTGACATATTTGCAAGCACACTAATTCTTTCCTTGTCCTCATTCAATATACTGAGAAGCCTATTCAAGATATTCTTTTGGTTTTTTTTTTTTTAATCTCTAGCATTTCCTTTCTATTCTTAGAGCTTTCATTATCCATCTGCTTACGTTACCCATCTATTCTTGTATGTTGCCCACTTTTCCTATTAGAGCCCATAGCTTGTGTTTCAGGAATGCAAGGACACGTTAGTATTAGGAATCTACTAATATAGTTTATCATTATAATATCTCTAAGGAGAAAAAGCATGCATTTTCATAGTTGCTGAAAGCCATTAGTTAACATAGAATATTTATTTTTGATTTAAAAAACTCATTAGGAACAGATGCATTCTTCCTTAATGTAATAAAGGTACATGTAACTTTACTGAAAAAAAAAAAACAGAATTATTTTAAATATCCAGTATGATAACCAAAATTCCTGCCATATCTGATTCTGATACTTGTTCTGTTTCCTCAAACTTTTATTATTTTTTTGCAAATGGCAGACTATATTTTGCCTTTTTATGCCTTGTAATTTTTTGTTGCAAGCCAGAAATAAAATATCCAGTAAAGAAACTGAGGTAAGTTGATCTTACTATGAGATTGTATGTTTATCTGGCTAGAAGTCTGGCAGCATTAACTGTTTACTGTAGCTGTTGTGTCAGAGGCTAAAACTTTCACTTGTGTCTTTTTTTTTGTCTCCTCTGTTGTCTTTGGGCATGTCTACAGATTCTCTAAAATAAAGTCTGAGCCTTGCAATTCATCCCTAGTTATTATTATACAGGAGCCCTGTTGATGTGGTGGTGAGTTGTGGAAGGAGAAGTATTTTCTACTCCTGTAATTTGGTATAAATCTTTTAGTGAGCCTGGGTCCCCGGGCTGTGACTTTCACAAATGCTTCTGAGATTCCCTTCCCTTCATCCTAAGCTGAGACAGGAAAGGTAGAAGGGACTGGAGTTGGGTATATCCATTCTTCCAAGTCAGTTAGGCTTTGGGAAAATAGTTTCCTTTGAAGTCAGGCGTTTGTTAAGAATACAGTGTGTTGCATGTACTTCAATTTTTTTTTTTTTTATCCCTCCTTCACCTGGAAGCAGGAAGGAATTTTTCTCTGATCTTCACCCTGAGAACCTGGTAGGGCTGCTAAAGGTAAAATTCATGACAGTGTGGGGATCCTCTTAAGGCTGGCCCCCCAGGAGCTTTGATCCTTCAAACTCCATGCTTAATCTCCAGAAATTAGTCAGTTACCATTTAGGTGTTCTTACTATGTTCCAGCAGCAGGTTCTGGTCCCAGAAAGCTGTGATTCTCTGTTCTGTCTTTCCAGGTTTGGGGGTAGTGGTTTACACTGTTACCTCAATTCTCTGAAAAATTTAAGAAGAGATGTTGATTTTAAATTTTTCAGATTTTTTTCTTATTTGAGTATGGGATTTATGCCTACAAAGTCTTTACATCTCAGACCAGAATGTGGAATCTGACAGTTTTGTTTCAATATTTTGTCTTTGTCTATGGTGTTCTGCAATTTTAGTGAGACGTGTTTAGGTGTTCATTACATTTATTTTGCCTGGGATATGGTGTACATCTTTAATCTGGATATTTATCTCTTTCTTAAATTCTGAATTATCCCTAGGCTTGAACTCTTTAATATTGCATTTGTTTCATTTCATTATCCTTAACCACTCCTCTGGAGCTCTGATTCCATCCTTCATGTCTCTTAACACCTTTTCTAATAATTTCCATTTC
This sequence comes from Balaenoptera ricei, assembly GCF_028023285.1. Lineage (NCBI taxonomy): Eukaryota > Metazoa > Chordata > Mammalia > Artiodactyla > Balaenopteridae > Balaenoptera > Balaenoptera ricei. Next base: position 10,736,464 of record NC_082645.1, on the reverse strand, counting down.
TTTAGCTACTTACAATAATTTCTTTGAATCAGTCAGTTCTTGAATTCTTTCTTCAGCTGACTGTAATCAGTGGTTATCCCATTTAATGTGTTTTATATATTCAAATGCTGAATTTTCATTTTGTAATTGTTCTAGTTGATTCATTTCCAATTAAACTTTTCTTTCTCATATCATCCTATTCCTTCATTATGCATGTTATTTTTTTTTCTTTTGCCTATTTAATCAGTTAAGCCATGATTTTGTAGCTTCTCCAAATGATTTCATTATTTCTCATTATTTTGGTGCATTAATTCTGTTTATTTAGCCCACTAACCCTTCCAAATAAAATTTCATTTTTATTTATGATTTTATTTTGTTGTGAACTTACTTCACTGGAATTTGATCATTCTGTGGAGTGTTACAAAACCTAGAAAATGAACAATTTATTATGAAGCAGTTTTAAGTTTATTCCAAGTCGAACCTCCAGACATTGTAATAATCCAGGATCATCTAATTTGGAGGCTTGGGATTCATGCATAATAAAATCATTCTCTATTTGGATTACAAACCTTAATGAAGAAATGCTTGGGCTTTCAATTTCTCATTGATAACATTTTATTTTTCTACACAAAACTGTAGAAAAGTGTCAAGATTTCTCAGTATTTCTCTAACTTTGAGTTGAGAATTTTCTATTCTATGAGAAATGAATATCCTTTTGAGGTTTCAGATTCTGAGAGGTACCTAGGTATAGCTTCCTTGTGTTGGATGGTCCACCAGAGTCTCCTGTCCCAGCCCTCGGACCCCAGTCTTGGGCTAAATATATAGTATGACAATGTCTTGGGCATGGACAGCACTGGGTGACATTTATATAGCCATTAATTATTTTTTTATTCTCTAGCTCAGGAAGATTTTCCCTGCCTATCTTTCAAGCTCAGTGATGTAATAATTTTTGTCATTTTAATTTATTCAGCATCTCAGTGTGGTGGATTTGGAAAGACATGTGTGTGTACTCAGTCAGTCATCTGGGTCAAAGCCATGACTTAATTTTATATATTATTTTGATGTAGCTACTTTTCCAGAGTCAGTTTTTAAATTCTACAAGGTCTTTATACTTAGGACAGCATCATGGTAAAGTGAAAAGAGCAAAATCTCTGGAATAAAGCCCTCTGGTTTGAAACCTCACCTATAATTTTCTGACCATAGAGAAACTATTTAAACTTTTAGATTTGTTTTAAAAATGGCAAAGTAGAATACCATGTTACTTTTTTTAATCTCCGAATCAAGTAAGAGAAACAAGGAAGGGGAAAAACCTATTTCTAGCACTGATAACACAAAAGACAGGAGGACCCATGAGACATAATACACAAGACTGGTTGCATAATTTGTGGGGTCCAGTGCAAAATGAGAATGTGAGATGCCTTTTTGAAAATTATTGTGAATTTCAAGATAGTAGCAGCATAGCATTGAACCAAAAACCAGGCATTTTAAAGCTTCAGCCCTGTGTTCTGGATGGGCACAATGCTGATAAAACCAGCCCTGATGGAGTGTGTGGAAGAGCTTCTATTCTTCCTTTATTTTTTTTTTAAACTTTTTATTTTATATTGGAGTATAATTGATTTACAATGTTGTGTTTGTTTCAGGCGTACAGCAAAGTGATTCAGTTATACATATACATGTATCTATTCTTTTTCAAGTTCTTTTCCCACTTAGGTGGTTACATAATATTGAGCAGAGTTCCCTGTGCTATGGACCTAGAGATTGTCATACTGAGTGAAGTAAGTCAAACAGAGAAAGGGAAATATCCTATGATATCACTTATATGCAGAATCTAAAAAGAAATGATACAAATGAACGTATTTACAAAACAGAAAGAGACTCACAGGCTTAGAGAATGAACTTATGGTTACCAGGGGGAAGGGTGGTGGGAAGGGATAGTTAGGGAGTTTGGGAGTTCATGTACACACTGCTATATTTTAAATGGATAACCAATAGGGAAGAGCTTCTAAAGGTAGTAGTGTTCAAATGGGACACAGGAAGGTCATGCAAGAGGACGTTGCAGCTACAGATCACAAGTCTATATAACAGATTTCCAAAATAAGTGGCACATCTGAATGGGAGAAATCATGAGTGAGTTCACAGGGGAATTCCTCCAGTGAGTATCTTGTGGTAAAGACTTTGGACTTAGATTCTGGGCCTGCATTCCAGCACCACCACTTCTGGTTGTATGAACTTGGACACATTACATAAGCACCCTGTGCCTTTGTTTCCTCATCTTGAATGTTTGGTAGAATTTACCAGTGAAATTGTCTGGTTCTGGACTTTTGTTTGTTGGGAGGTTTTTGATTGCTATTTCAATCTCCTTACTAATAATCAATGTATTCAGATTTTCTATTTGTTCATGATATCGTTTTAGAAGATTTTTTTTTCTAGGAATTTATCTATGTATTCTAGGTTGTCCAATTTGTTGACATATAATTGTCCATAGTAGTCTCTTATGATTCTTTGTATTTCTGTGTTATCAGTTGTAACTTCTCTTTCATTTATGATTTTATTTATTTGAGTCTTCTGAGTTTTCTTGGTGAATCTAGTTAAAGTTTTGTTTATTTTCTTAATCATCTTTTCAAAGAACCAACAGTTTAGTTAATCTTGTCTATTGTCATTTTAGTCTTCATTTCATTTATTTTTGCTGTGATCTTTACTTTTTCCTTCCTTCTAATTTTGGGTGCTTGTTGTTCTTTTCTAGTTCCTTTAATACTTGAGATGTTTGTTTCTTGTTTCTTGATGTAGGCTTTGAATATACCTCTTAGAACCACTTTTGCTGCAACACATAGATTTTAGTATGTAGTATTTCTGTTTGCATTTGTCTCTAGGTATATTTTATTTTTTCTTTGATTTTTTTTATGACCCCATATTTGTTCAGTAACATGTTGTTTAATCTCTAAATATTTCTAATTTTCTTCTTGTAATGGATTTTCAGTGTCATACTATTTAGTTGAAAGGGATGCTTGATATGATTTCAATCAGCTTGAGTTCATTGAGACTTATTTTGTGGCATAACATGTGATCTATCCTGAAGAATGTTCATATGAACTTAAAAAGAATATGTATTCTGTTACTTTTAGATGGAATGTCCTGTATATATCTCTTAAGTTCATTTGATCTAAAGTGTCATTTAAGATCAATGTTTTCTTATTGATTTTCTGTATGGCTGATCTATCTACTGATGTAAGTGTGGTTACTGTATTGCTGTCAAATTTTTCTTTATCCATTCTTTTTGCATTAATAAATATTTCCAAAAATGTTTGCAAGATAAAAATCTTAAAAATTTACATCAATGAAAATAAAATGACAAGTAATATATTAAATGGTAAACAGGTGGTAAAGAAAATACCAATTTTTCCACAAAGGAAGTGATCATGGAACCTCCAAAGTAGATGACAATTGGCATAAATATTTGTATATGTTCAAAGTGTTGGGTGTATCTACTTTTGTATTTGTATAATCAAAACAATGCATGCACATGTTTATAAAACAAATGTTTAAAATGTCTTCTGATGTTTTTCATCTCTCCCTACCTTAGCCTCACTCTCCTGAAGCAATTTCTTTTACTGATTTCTGTTTTAGTTTTTCACCTGCTGTTTCTACAGTGACCACTCCCCCCAGCATATGAATTCTTTTTTTTCTGTTTAATGCTCTAGGTAAATGCACAAATCAGAGGCTGTTAAAAAATACCCTAAATTTCTTATAAATTACAGCCACTGCATTAATCAGCAAGATTTAAAAAGTATGATCATTCTTATTTGCAGTAGTGTGTAACCAGAGGACTCAGTGTTAGAAGATGCAAGCAAGTTAACATGCAAGAAAAACAATACAAAAGCTGTCTGACTAGTAGAAAATTAGCCATACCCTGCAGTGGGTATAATACTAGTTGTTTCTCAGAACAGGTGCTCCAAAAATTATTTACTGATTCACTGGTAAAAATGTGCAGCACAAATTCAAGGTGTTAATAAAATTAATAGATAATATGAAAATATTATCAATGACTGCTTCACTCCTTAACCAATTTCCCTTCTCTGTTCTATTCAAGCTCCTTCAAATAATGTTCAAATGTTCTCTACTCAAGAACATACACTGACCTTGGTTTCTGAGCCTAGATCCAAAGAACAAGTTTTACCAGGATTATCATTTCTCTATGCATTTATTAGGAGTATAATTTTGACCTTACTAATTGTCAGGTATTGACAGACAGTCATTCTCAATGTGTGGTCACTGAGATGACTTGGGAAATTTTCAGAAATGTAAATTCCGCAGTCCCTTTGTCCCATACCTACTGAATTAGAAACTCTGGAGGTGGGGCCCAGCAACCTAAGCTTTATTAAGCCATTCATGTAACTCTTGGATAAAATAAAATTTTAGAAGCATATTGCTAGGGCAAAGAAGGTGACATATGTATATATATATGATAATATTTGTTCTTTGTGACTTACAGGAAACTGTAGGAAAGTGTAAGGAAAACAAATGTAAAATAAAAATAAAATGTTTCCAGAGTGAGAGTCATGAGATATGTAATAGAATAAATACATGCTGTTACAACATAGACTATTATATATTATAAAATCCATACATATGGATTCTAAGATACATATCTTGTGTGTGTGTGTGTGTGTGTGCTTCACAAACATAATTTTTTATTTGCTATGTGGAATAAAGACTGGGGAAGGGAGACACAAAAGTTAGAGACACCAGTTAAGAGGGTATTGTATTACAAAGGTACAAAATAATAGGAGAGGGCGGTTACAGAGGTAATTAGGAGAGAAAGCCAATTCAGGAAATTGTGTTTCTTTCTAACTGATAGAATTCCAAGAATTGTGTTTTCTTTTTTTAACATCTTTATTGGAGTATAATTGCTTTACAATGTTGTGTTAGTTTCTGCTGTATAACAAAGTGAATCAGCTATATGTATACATGCAATCCCATATCCCCTCCCTCTTGCGTCTCCCACTTACCCTCCCTATCCCAACCCTCTAGGTGGTCACAATGCACCAGTTGATCTCCCTGTGCTATGCATCTCCTTCCCACTAGCTAGCTATTTTACATTTGGTAGTGTATATATGTCAATGTTACTCTCTCACTTGTCCCAGGTTACCCTTCCCCCTCCCCGTGTCTTCAAGCCCATTCTCTACATCTGCGTCTTTATTCCTGTCCTGCCCTTAGGTTCATCAGAACCATTTGTTTTTTTAGATTTCATATATATGTGTTACCATACAGTATTTTTTTTTCTCTATCTGACTTACTTCTCTCTGTATGACAGACACTAGGTCCATCCACTTCACTACAAGTAACTCAATTTCATTTCTTTTTATGGCTGGGTAATATTCCATTGTATATATGTATCACATCTTCTTTCTCCATTCATCTGTCGATGGACACTTAGGTTGCTTCCCTGTCCTGTCTATTGTAAATAGTGTTGCAGTGAACATTGTGGTACATGTCTCTTTCTGAATTATGGTTTTCTCAAGGTATAGGGCCAGTAGTGGGATTGCTGGGTCATATGGAAGTTCTATTTTTAGTGTTTTAAGGAACCTCCATACTGTTCTCCATAGTTGCGGTACCAATTTATATTCCCACCAGCAGTGCAAGAGGGTTCTTTTCTCTCCACACCCTCTCCAGCATTTATTGTTTGTAGATTTTTTGATGATGGCCATTCTGACCGGTGTGAGGTGATACCTCACTGTAGTTTTGATTTGCATTTCTCTGATGATTAGTGATGTTGAGCATCCTTTCATGTGTTTGTTGGCAATCTGTATATCTTCTTTAGAGAAATGTCTATTTAGGTCTTTTGCCCATTTTTGGATTGGGTTGTTTGGTTTTTGATATTGAGCTGCATGAGCTACTTGTAAATTTTGGAGATTAATCCTTTGTCAGTTGCTTCATTGCCAATATTTTCTCCCATTCTGAGGGTTGTCTTTTCGTCTTGGTTTCCTTTGTTATGCAAAAGCTTTTAAGTTTCATTATGTCCCATTTGTTTATTTTTCTTTTTATTTCCATTACTCTAGGAGGTGGATCAAAAAAGATCTTGCTGTGATTTATGTCAAAGAGTGTTCTTCCTATGCTTTCCTCTAAGAGTTTGATAGTGTCTGGCCTTACATTGAGGTCTTTAATCCATTTTGAGTTTATTTTTGTGTATAGTGTTAGAGAGTGTTCTAATTTCATTATTTTACATGTAGCTGTCCAGTTTTCCCAACACCACTTATTGAAGAGGCTGTCATTTCTCCATTATATATCCTTGCCTCTTTATCAAAGATAAGGTGACCATATGTGCGTGGGCTTATCTCTGGGCTTTCTATCTTGTTCCATTGATCTATATTTTTGTTTTTGTGCCAGTACCATACTGTCTTGATTACTGTAGCTTTGTAATATAGTCTGAAGTCAGGGAGCCTGATTCCTCCAGCTCCGTTTTTCTTTCTCAAGATTGCTTTGGCTATTCGGGTTCTTTTGTTTTTCCATACAAACTGAATTTTTTTGTTCTAGTTCTGTGAAAGATGCCACTGGTAGTTTGATAGGGATTGCATTGAATCTGTAGATTGCTTTGGGTAGTATAGTCATCTTCACAATGTTGATTCTTCCAATCCAAGAACATGGTATATCTCTCCATCTGTTTGTTTCATCTTTAATTTCTTTCATCAGTGTCTTATATTTTTCTGCATACAGGTCTTTTGTCTCCTTAGGTAGGTTTACTCCTAGGTTTTTTATTCTTTTTGTTGCAGTGGTAAAGAGGAATGTTTCCTTAATTTTTCTTTCATTTTATTCATCGTATTGTATAGGAATGCAAGAGATTTCTGTACATTAATTTTGCATCCTGCTACTTTACCAAATTCATTGATTAGCTCTGGTAGTTTTCTGGTAGCATCTTTAGGGTTCTCTATGTATAGTATCATGTCATCTGCAAACAATGACAGTTTTACTCTGTTCCGATTTGGATTCCTTTTATTTCTTTTTCTTCTCTGATTGCTGTGGCTAAAACTTCCAAAACTATGTTGAATAATAGCAGTGAGAGTGGGCAACCTTGTCTTGTTCCTGATCTTAGAGGTAATGGTTTAAAATTTTCACCATTGAGAACAATGTTAGCTGTGGGTTTGTCATATATGGCTTTTATTATGTTGAGGTAGGTTTCCTTTATGCCTACTTTCTGGAGAGTTTTTAATCATAAATGGGTGTTGAATTTTGTCGAAAGCTTTTTCTGCATCTATTGAGATGATCATATAGTTTTTATCCTTCAATTTGTTAATATGGTGTATCACATTGATTGATTTGCTTATATTGATGAATTCTTGCATTCCTGGAATAAACTCCACTTGATCATGGTGTATGACCCTTTTAATGTGCTGTTGGATTCTCTTTGCTAGTATTTTGTTGAGGATTTTTGCATCTATGTTCATCAGTGATATTGACCTGTAGTTTTCTTTTTTTGTGACACTTTTGTCTGGTTTTGGTATCAGGATGATGGTGGTCTTGTAGAATCAGTTTGGGAGTATTCCTCCCTCTGTTATACTTTGGAAGAGTTTGAGAAGGATAAGTGTTAGCTCTTCTTTAAATGTTTGATAGAATACTCCTGTGAAGCCATCTTGTCCTGGGCTTTTGTTTGTTGGAAGATTTTTAATCACAGTCTCAGTTTCAGTGCTTGTGATTGTTCTGTTTATATTTTCTATTTCTTCCTGGTTCAGTCTCAGCAGTTTGTGCTTTTCTAAGAATTTGTGCATTTCTTCCAGGTTGTCATTTTTATTGGCATATAGTTGCTTGTAGTAATCTCTCATGATCCTTTGTATTTCTGCAATGTCAATTGTTACTTCTGCTTTTTCATTTCTAATTCTGTGGATTTGAGTCTTCTCCCTTTTTTTCTTGATGAGTCTGGCTAATGGTTTATCAATTTTGCTTATCTTCTCAAAGAACCAGCTCTTACTTTTTTCATCTTTGTTGTTGTTTCCTCATTTCTTTTTCATTTATTTCTCATCTGATCTTTATGATTTCTTTCCTTCTGCTATATTTGGGGGTTTTTTTGGTTCTTTTTTCTCTAAGTGTTTTAGGTGTAAAGTTACGTTGTTTATTTGAGATGTTTCTTGTTCCTTGAGCTCGCTAGTATCGTATTGCTATAAATTTCCCTCTTAGAACTGCTTTTGCTGCATCCCATATGTTTTGGATCGTCATGTTTTCATCGTCATTTGTTTCTAGGTATTTTTTGATTTCTTCAGTTACCTCTTGGTTATTTAGTAGTGTATTGTTTAGACTCCACGTGTTTGTATTTTTCACATTTTCCTGTAATTGATATCTAGTCTCATAGCATTGTGATCAGAAAAGGTACTTGATATGATTTCAATTTCCTTAATTTTATCAAAGCTTGATTTGTGACCCAAGATATGGTCTATCCTGGAGAATGTTCCATGAGCACTTGAGAAGGAAGTGTATTCTGTTGTTTTTGGATGGAATGTCTTATAAATATCAATTAAGTCCATCTTGTTCAATGTGTCACTTAATGCTTGTGTTTCCTTATTTATTTTCATTTTGGATGATCTGTCCATTGGCGAAAGTGGGATGTTAAAAGTCCCCTACTATGATTGTGTTACTGTCAATTTCCCCTTTAATGGCTGTTACCATTTGCCTTATGTATTGAGGTGCTCCTATAGTGAGTGCATAAATATTTACAATTGTTATATCTTCTTCTTGGATTGATCCCTTGATCATTATGTAGTGTCCTTCTTTGTCCCTTGTAATAGTCTTTATTGTAATGTCCATTTTGTCTGATATGCATATTGCTACTCCAGCTTTCTTTTGATTTCAATTTGCATGGAATATCTTTTTCCATCCCCTCACTTTCAGTCTGTATGTGTCCCTAGGTCTGAAGTGGGTCTCTTGTAGATGGCATATATATGGGTTTTGTTTTTGTATCCATTCAGCCAGTCTATGTCTTTTGGTTGGAGCGTTTAATCCATTTACATTTAAGGTAATTATTGATATGTATGTTCCTAGTACCATTTTCTTAATTGCTTTGGGTTTGTTTTTGTAGGTCTTTTTCTTCTCTTCTCTTTCCTGCCTAGAGAATTTCTTTTAGCATTTGTTGTAAAGCTGTGTCTTAAATAAAAATAAATGGTCAATTCTAACCAGAAAGAAAGAGGATTTCTTCATGAAAAAGATAATAATTATGAGTCAACATCATGACCTGGAATTGGCCACATCTGGAATCTAGAAACTATGCAATTTTTAAATATTCTCCCAATTAGCTAAACATTGAATTCAGGCTTCAGGACTCACTTCCTTCCCAAGCAGCGTAATTAAGTTGTGAAAACTTTCTACTTTTCTTGGTTTCCTCTGTAATCAAAACCTAATTCTGACCTCAGTTGGTGATGGGGAGTCCCTGCCCTCTTGTTTCTCCTGTGTCTACCTTATTTCTTCTGTGGATTCCCACCTGGATCCTACTATCTGTGGAAAATGGTGACTGATGTTCACTGCCCAAGATGTTCTCACTATTCAGTTTCCCAATGCTGGGATCCTCCAAGAACTTGAATTCCTTTAAATGTCCTACTTTGTCATAGAATTGAAAGTGCTGACTCTATACACCCTGCCCAGCCTCCCCACAACATACCTGGGTTTTGATTACTAGTAAATGTTAAACTAAGAATGGAATCCAGAACTGTGACTTCCAGAGTAATGTTCCTTCTCTACTTTTCTTGTAACTTCTGATGACTTTTTCGTTATCACCTTTTAATTCCTCTTCCTTTCTCTATTGCTCTGTCCTCTGTATATAATATATGATATGGTTAAAACATTTATTACAGTATGCATAATGTATTGTATATATGAATGTGTGTAAATAAATATCTGTATACACTTAAACACACCTATTTTATTTTTAAGTGAATCCACACATGTATTAGTCAGGGCTCTCCAGAGAAACAGAATCACTTATATTTAATTATTTACTTTTGTTTTTTTAATTGGACCCTTTATTTTTGGATTGTCATCAAAGTCATTTTGGCTTGGAGACACACTGTGAAGTTTCAGAGGAAAAGTGGGTCAGTAGGAGACAGGAGAATGTCTATCAGCTGCACCAACCATTTCCTTATAAGGAGGAAAATCAGCCACACAAAGAATAAAATTGGCTTTGGTGTGCTGCATAAAGAAAAGGAAGGGGTGGTCCTCCGAGAACCTGGGGATCATCCTTACAGGTGGCATCATCATGATGGCAGCAGTGGTGGCCATGACCTCCATGCCTTCCTCATTGACCTCCACGAAGGACCTGTGCAGGACCTTGGGCAGATGCAGGTCTCTCTTGGGTGACACTCCAGAAGAGTTGCCCTGGCTGCTCCAAGGCATCTGTCATTCCCAGACTGCAAAGAGCATCCTGTCTGTCCTATTTCTCCAGAAGTTTAAATCTAAGGAGGAAAACTTCCACCTCTTCTTCATCCATCATGTCTAGTTTTGTCCATTCTATGAATTTCTCATAAGTAAGTTATTTTCCCACCCTTTTCCAACTGGTCTTTTCATCTGGAAGCATAATGAACATATTCAGCTTCTTGCCAATATGGGGAAGCACCAAAATTTTGGTGACTAGTTCTCCTATATTGGTCTTTTTAAAGGTATATTCCTTAATCATTTGCACAGGCTTGTCTTCATTCTTGCTGACTTTCCATTGTCTTTCTTTGGTCTGCACTTTGTTAAGTTGATGAGTCCAATTTCCTTTGAATTAGATGGCATTCACAGGAATCAGATTAGTCATTGAATTAACTGAATTTGGAGACAGCAACTCTATAATTTTACCTTTTAACTTTTGACTACCCAGGTGTTTATGTGGTTTCTGGACTCCTCTGAAATGTTGCTCAAGTCGACTCTTCCATCTCTGCTTGGTAGAATTTGCAACAGAAAACTCTGAAAGATGAGAGGAAATCACAGGACTTTTCTCCAAGGAGACTGTTGGCTGTTCTAAGCAAGTACAGTGTGCCAGTTCTGTTAACCTTGATGAGGAGTAACTGGAAACCCTGGTGAGCATCTTCACCTCTGCCTCTGCTTTTACTTAAAGAAATGCCTGGGACACCTGGGCTGTGGTTTTTCCACTTGCTCCCATGAAAACCATGACCAGGGCAGAGAAGATGCTCATGGGGTAGAAAAACATGTTTCTCAATATCCGTACAAGTCAGAAGTATATTATAATATACTTATGTATAACATAATTACATACATATACATTTACATATATATATGTGTGTGCATAAATATATATATACATATATATATATATATATATATATATATATATATCCTTTGGAATAAGGAATTGACTCATATGATTATGGAAACTGAGAAGTCTCAAGATCTGCAGTCACCAAGCTAGAGAACTAGGAGAGCTGATGGTGTAGCTCCAGTCTGAAAGCCAACAGGCTGGAGACCCCACAAGAGAGGATCCAATGTTTCAGATCCAAGGCAAAGCCAGGAAATGACTGATTTCCCAGTGAAGGTATTCAGGCAGGAGGAGTTTTTCTTACTCAGACTTTTTGTCCTATTCAGGTCTTGTTACTTAGTAAGAGGCTCACTCATAGCGGAAAGGGCAATCTCCTTTACTTAGTGCACTGATTGAAATGCTAATCTCATCCGGAAACACCTTCACAGACACATCCAGAATAATGTTTGACCAATTGTCTGGGCACCCTGTGGCCCAGTCAAGTTGACATATAAAATTAGCCATCACAACACATAACTAAATACAATTAATCTTTGTATTCAAATATTCACCAAGAATATCATTACCTTTATTTAAAAAAAATCTTTATAAGCAGATATTACCATTTGAACTAGAAACCTGCATACATTGCGGAGAAGAAAAGCCTCCACCTCCTGTTCATGTTCCAGGATAAGATGCTTATTTTACATGATTGAAAATTGAAAAAGAGATTCTGGAAGTGGGTCAGTGGAAAATCAGAAAGCCTCCTAAAGGTAAACTCATTTAAAAGTGGGCTAATCACCCATTACTGTAAATTTTTGAATGTTGGATGCTTACGTTTTGCCCATTTCAGTAAGTTTTTTTTTTGCATTCATTTTCTTTTCAAGTAAGAGAAGAGAAAAGAAACATTTAAATCTGTAAGAAAATTACATGGTGCATTCATAGTTCTGAGTTTCTGGGCCAAACTGAAGTGTTTTTCAGCTATGCCATTAAATAAGCATTAAACGCATTTAATGAATTGAAAAAAAAAAAAAAGTGGGCTAATCATGGTCTTATGGGTCCTCCACCCGCCCCTCCTGAAACAAGGTTTACCACTGTAACGAGTTTGAGCTTTTCTCCAAATACATTTTTTTTTTATCAAGAAGAAAAATATTCTATCTTCAGGTGTTTCTCTGAGTGTCATTGTTTCATATTCTATTTTAATTATCCACTAGATACACTAAAGTATATTAAAATAAAAGTGAAACGAAGTCCCTTTTAAATCAACATGTGGAACAACTCCAGAAATGATTTATAATACATTCATTCATTCTGGGAAGACTTTGCCACATATGGATCTGCCACGTGGGATTTTTTTTTTCCCTCAAACTGTCAACTTTGTTACTAAACCACTGAGACTACAGTTTTTGTCTGAAGCCAAATCTCTCATTCTTTTTCTTTTCTGCAGACCTCTCACTGGCTTCAAAGAGGAGATACAAGGAAGAAGGGCTTTCTTTAGTTCTGGGAACTGGGGCAGAGGTGCTTTTTCAGCATTTAACAATACAAAGAAGGAGAAGAAAAGATGATCATAGCTAACTTTACTGTAGCAACTTATTGCAGGGGGCAAATTGCTACATCAAACAGGAGCTAGATGCTTTCAGGCATTGCTTCTGTACTAATCCTCTCTCTTGAGCACAGATAAGGGAAAAGAGATGCATGGCTGTCATTTTATTCTCTGCTATTATGTAATAGAGACCTTCATCCAAGACAAATGGGATTTTATTAGGTAAAAACTAAGTACAAATGTGAATCATCTATTCTGGTCTTGTGGAAAGGCTCCTTTTATACTTATTCTAAGCCTTACTTTTATACTTACTCATTAATTCTGTTGAACTAATGCAACAATCACTTTCTCTGAGCACTATTAAAATATTATTAGAGTCACAAATTTACTCATGGTCTTATCTTCTGAGAGTTTCAAAGTAATGAAACCTAGGACTAGTACAGAGATTATAAAGAGGGGGCAATTTTCTTTCCTCTTGCACATGGGAAATGTTCAATAAATGTTAGCTGTCATCATTGCTATTATGAATATTAATTGTTATTTGCCCTCTCATTCCCCCATTGAGACCTGTCGGCTATCCCAATGCCACCACCAAAACACACACACCTGCATACTGGCAGAACAACAGCCCACCATTCACATTTACACTCAGAGAAATCCAACTGAAAGATTCCACACTGACCCATTCACAAGGGGGTTCATGTACATCCCTGTACCTGAAGACAAGAAGAATGCCATCCTCGCCCACTCCCCAACCATAAGAATACAAGACTAAGAGGGAAAAAAGGGCAAACTTTCTATTTTGTTCCATACTACCAAGAGGTCCCTGTATGATGCAAAGGAATAAGCCCAGATTTTTAAGGTCAAAGAGACCTGAGTTTGAATCTCAGCTTCCTGCTTTACTAAATCTGTGATCTGAGTTTAATATACTTGTCTATAAAATGGAGCTAGTGAGAACCTACATCATAAAACATTTCCTGTCCCAACTCATGTCTCAGGGACTTAAAATCAGTAATTATGAAAGGGTCCAGGCTCTGCTAAAAATTTCCATCGATTTTCTTATAATTAAAAGTCAGGAGATTGGGCTAGAAAATCCTCTTCCAAGGTACCTTATGGCACTATGAAATTATGTTATACATAGATTCCTGAAGGTCCTAGTTATATGATAGTCCTTAGTTAGCCTTTGGGAATTACCACGATCTTGACATCAATCTTTTTTCCCTCTAATTTCCCCAGTGATCAAATTTTTTTGCTTTAATTTAATATCTTTGTAGGTTGCCAAAGCTCTGTAGGCTTAAGCTTCGGTTTTTAATCTTGGTTCTTATGAATAAGTACCCTCACCTCATGAGTTACAGCCAAGATAAGCATTCTGCTAGATGCTGGCTATACTTATTCCAACTATCAATATATGCTTAAGAACTGGGGGATAAACATAGAATGGGTTTACAGACCTGTTCTGAGACTATCTCAGTTCAAACCTCCATCAATCCTGCCATTTGCAGTAACATGGATGGACCTAGAGAAGATCATACTGAGTGAAGTAAGTCAGACAGAGAAAGACAAATACCACGTGATATCACTAATATGTGGAATCTAATAGATGACACAAATGAACTTATATACAAAACAGAAACAGACTCACCGACATAGAAAATAAAGTTATGGTTACCAGGGGGAAGGGGGATGGGAGGAGGGATAAATTAGGAGTTTGGTACTAACATGTGCACACTACTATATATAAAATAGATAACCAACAAGGACAGACTATATAGCAGAGGGAACTATACTCAATATTTTGTAATAACCTGTAAGGGAAAAGAATCTGAAAAAGAATATATATATGTATAACTGAATCACTTTGCTGTACACCTGAAACTAACACAACATTGTAAATCAAGTATACTTAAAAACAAACAAACAAACGTGAAAACTCCATCAATCTTGAGTGGCGAGCCATGCTGCCCTTATGGTTTCTGGAGGTTAATGTGAGCTCTGAAAATAGAGGTGGGCAAATTTTGAAAAGTAAAACAAGTATCAGTCTTTCTCTTTATAGTACTGAGCAAGTTGGTTTTATTATTTTAAACTAAACACCCTGGCAACACTTTCCTAAGTTTCTGAAATTAGGTATTTTTATTTTCATTAAATTGTGTATGACTTAAACAAACAAAAAAGCAGCTGAAGATAAGAAGAAACAGACTGTGCATTTCAGCTCCCCGGAAGACAATAAACTGAAATCCATCTCAGTATTAGTTAGTCAAAGACTTCACAATTTTCCAAAAGAGGGAGAAGGAAGACAATTCCTTCAAAAACACAACTAAGTGCTGTGCTCAGACCACTTGACTTCCTGTTTCATTATTGCTGCTCTTGCAACAATACTAGGCAGCATGGAACACAATGTATGTCTCATCTCCAGCCTCCACTTCCCACCCCCGCAGGCCTTTCAAAGACCCTACCCAAGGTCTCTGCCACTGGATACCCAGAATAGCCCAATCTAGAACTTACCTTATTTTCAAAAATGTAGCCATTGGTTTGTGTATACTTCAAGTTGAATAATAGATATGATCTGTCTTCATGTTTGCTGATCTATCATCACGTTAGATCCTTTAACATTGATCACACGTACTTTAAAGCTCCTATGATGTTTCCAAAATTTAGGTGACATCTGGGTCTGCCTTGTTTTCTCTTCATTTCTTTTCTTGTCATTTTTATGGAATTCTGGATACTGTGTTCAGATGAATAGTAAAGACCGAGGTAAATAATTTTCTCATCCATCTTCTCTCTATGTGGGGAATTGAATCTCTTTATTCAGTATTTTAGCTGGCTTTGGGACTTGTTTTTGCTACCTTCAGGGCACCACAGATTTCAAACATCTACAGGATTGGGATGCAAGTATGTAATGCTTAGAGTGGGACCTGGGGCTCCATAATATATTTTTTTGAGAATTATATTACCATCCTCAGCTGTCGACTGCCCTTGCGCACCTGCCCCATGGGTGCTCCCTTCACTCTACTGTCCCTGTACTAGCACTAGCCTACTTCTGCTTATAACTTTGCATCAAGTTATACAGAGGGAGTGTTCTTGCTTGGTTCCACAGTTCCAATCTCAGTCTTAGAGAGGTCTTGTGATCTTGGACTACAGGAGTAAGAATTTTTCAGTGTTTCTTTCCCTTTATTGCAGCCAAAGTCTGCCTAGTGTTTGGGAAGGAAGGTGGTTTTGAAAGGAAAGAGTTTCCTGCCCTTCACCCAGTAGTATTTATAATTGGTAGTTGACTTATCTTTGTGTCATGCAGTATCATGTACTCCATAGATTTTCTCATGCCCACGTCCAGTGACAGAGAGATTTTTTTTTTCCTCTTTTAGTCATCTATCTTTGCTTGGACCTGGAAGGTTTCCTGCCCCTTCCCCACCAGCTTAAGTCTTTTGCTTAATATAAGAGAAGGACATGGGGAATAGTGGGATTTGGGTTCTGTAAGTCACTACAGGGCTCTCAGCAGGTCTTCCGTTCTGCCCTCAAACATTCTCTTGAATAGCCAGTAGAGGCCGATGTAAAATAGTTCATGTGTGAATATAGACACCCCTTGGGTTCAGTGTTCTCAGTTATTCTAACCTGTCGTGCCAGCCCATATTAAACTTACAAGAAATCATTAAAATTGTGGCTGTTTTATTTTTACCTATTTTTACAGCAGCCACCTCTTTCTCTTGTGCTCTGTCAACAGGGAAACAATTTGGTGTCCCATGTCTCCTTGTATAGATCTAGCACTCTTTAGAATTTTTTTTTAATCAGTCATCAATTTTATACACATCAGTGTATACATGTCAATCCCAATCTCCCAATTCAGCACACCATCATCCCCACCCCACCACGGTTTTCCCCCCTTGGTGTCCATACGCTTGTTCTCTACATCTGTGTCTCAACTTCTGCCCTGCAAACCAGTTCATCTGTACCATTTTTCTAGGTTCCACATACATGCATTAATATACGATATTTGTTTTTCTCTTTCTGACTTACTTCACTCTGTATGACAGTCTCTAGATGCATCCACGTCTCAACAAATGACTCAGTTTCGTTCCTTTTTATGGCTGAGTAATATTCCATTGTATATATGTATCACAGCTTCTTTATCCATTCATCTGTCAATGGGCATTTAGGTTGCTTCCATGACCTGGCTATTGTAAATAGTGCTGCAATGAACATTGGGGTGCATGTGTCTTTTTGAATTACGGTTTTCTCTGGGTATATGCCCAGTAGTGGGATTGCTGGGTCATATGGTAATTCTATTTTTAGTTTTTTAAGGAACCTCCATACTGTTCTCCATAGTGGCTGTATCAATTTACATTCCCACCAACAGTGCAAGAGGGTTCCCTTTTCTCCACACCCTCTCCAGCATTTGTTGTTTGTAGATTTTCTGATGATGCCCATTCTAACTGGTGTGAGGTGATACCTCATTGTAGTTTTGATTTGCATTTCTCTAATAATTAGTGATGCTGAGCAGCTTTTCATGTGCTTCTTGGCCATCTGTATGTCTTCTTTGGAGAAATGTCTATTTAGGTCTTCTGCCCATTTTTGGCTTGGGTTGTTTGTTTCTTTAATATTGAGCTGCATGAGCTGTTTATATATTTTGGAGATTAATCCTTTGTCCGCAGATTCGTTTGCAAATATTTTCTCCCACTCTGAGGGTTGTCTTTTCGTCTTGTTTATGGTTTCCTTTGCTGTGCAAAAGCTTTTAAGTTTCATTAGGTCCCATTTGTTTATTTTTGATTTTATTTCCATTACTCTAGGAGGTGGATCAAAAAAGATCTTGCTGTGATTTATGTCAAAGAGTGTTCTTCCTATGTTTTCCTCTAAGAGTTTTATAGTGTCTGGTCTTACATTTAGGTCTCGAATCCATTTTGAGTTTATTTTGGTGTATGGTATTAGGGAATATTCTAATTTCATTCTTTTACATGTAGCTGTCCAGTTTTCCCAGCACCACTTATTGAAGAGACTGTCTTTTCTCCATTGTCTATCTTTGCTTCCTTTGTCATAGATTAGTTGACCATAGGTGTGTGGGTTTATCTCTGGGCTTTCTATCTTGTTCCATTGATCTATGTTTCCATTTTTGTTCCAGTACCATATTGTCTTGATTACTGTAGCTTTGTAATATAGTCTGAAGTCAGGGAGTCTGATTCCTCCCGCTCCGTTTTTTTCCCTCAAGACTGCTTTGGCTATTCGGGGTCTTTTGTGTCTCCATACAAATTTTAAGATGTTTTGTTCTAGTTCCGTAAAAAGTGCCATTGGTAATTTGATAGGGACTGCATTGAATCTGTAGATTGCTTTGGGTAGTATAGTTATTTTCACAATATTGATTCTTCCAATCCAAGAACATGGTATATCTCTCCATCTGTTGGTATCATCTTTAATTTCTTTCATCAGTGTCTTATAGTTTTCTGCCTACAGGTCTTTTGTCTCCCTCGGTAGGTTTATTCCTAGGTATTTTATTCTTTTTGTTGCAATGGTAAATGGGAGTGTTTCCTTAATTTCTCTTTCAGATTTTTCATCATTAGTGTATAGGAATGCAAGAGATTTCTGGGCATTACTTTTGTATCCTGCAACTTTACCAAATTCATTGATTAGCTCTAGTAGTTTTCTGGTGGCATTTTTAGGATTCTCTATGTATAGTATCATGTCATCTGCAAACAGTGACAGTTTTACTTTTTCTTTTCCAATTTGTATTCCTTTTATTTCTTTTTCTTCTCTGATTGCCGTGGCTAAGACTTCCTAAACTATGTTGAATAATAGTGGTGAGAGGGGACATCCTTGTCTCGTTCCTGATCTTAGAGGAAATGCTTTCAGTTTTTCACCATTGAGAATGATGTTTGCTGTGGGTTTGTCATATATGGCCTTTATTATGTTGACGTAGGTTCCCTCTATGCCCACTTTTGGGAGAGTTTTTATCATAAATGGGTGTTGAATTTTGTCAAAAGCTTTTTCTGCATCTATTGAGATGATCATATGGTTTTTATTCTTCAATTTGTTAATATGGTGTATCACATTGATTGATTTGCGTATATTGAAGAATCCTTGCATCCCTGGGATAAATCCCACTTGATCATGGTGTATGATCCTTTTAATGTGTTGTTGGATTCTGTTTGCTAGTATTTTGTTGAGGATTTTTGCATCTATATTCATCAGTGATATTGGTCTGTAATTTTCTTTTTTTGTAGTATCTTTGTCTGGTTTTGGTATCAGGGTGATGGTGGCCTCATAGATTGAGTTTGGGAGTGTTCCTTCCTCTGCAATTTTTTGGAAGAGTTTGAGAAGGATGGGTGATAGCTCTTCTCTCAATGTTTGATAGAATTCACCTGTAAAGCCATCTGGTCCTGGACTTTTGTTTGTTGGAAGATTTTTAATCAGAGTTTCTATTTCATTACTTGTGATTGGTCTGTTCATATTTTCTGTTTCTTCCTGGTTCAGTCTTGGAAGGTTATACCTTTCTAAGAATTTGTCCATTTCTTCCAGGTTGTCCATTTTATTGGCATAGTGTTGCTTTAGAATTTAAATCAATTTGTTGCCCTGTAGACTCAACTCTCTAATGGACTTAAGGAAAATTGTAATTTTTTTAATGGATAGGGTAGGAGCAATGTTCTCTTGTGGGTTCCTACATTGTAAGCAGAAGTGGAGCTCTATATTGAAGTACTCTAATGTAAATTTCAGAAAATAAAATAGGTAAACTTTTAATTTCTAAAATATCTATGCTATTTATTTATCTTTGGATTTATTTTTCAGATTATTTGATGCCTTTTGCAATCAGAGACATTAGAGGCACAGACATGACTGGCATTTTTCTAAGTTAAAGAAATTGAACACGTAAATTCTGCTCATCTCCTTGAACTTGTTTTCAAATACTCTTCATGTCCATAACTTGTCATAGAAGTTCTTAAAGGGAATACTTTTCTGATGTGGATTCCTATTTTTAACTTTTTCTTATTGTGGTAAAAATACATAGGATGAAGTTTACCCACTTAATAAAATTTTAAATGTACAGCACATTATTGTTAACTATACATACAATATTGTACCATGGACCTCTAGAACTTTTCATCTTGCATCATTGAAATGCATCTCCCCATTTCCGTCACCCCCCAGCCCTGGGAAGCCACCATTCTACTTTCTGCTTTTAACGATTTTGACTATTTTAGAGACCTCATATAACTGAATCATGCAATATTTGTCCTTCTCCTACTTGCTAATTTCATTTAGCATTATGTCCTCAACATGGGTGAGACTTGAAGACATTATTTCAAACTTTTGATCACAATCCATAGTCCTAACAGTACCACAATATTCATCTACCTTACATGAGAGAAAATTGGCTGTTAAAACCAAGTATTACTTACGGTATTAAAAGTTGAATAAAACCACAAAATAAAATAAGAAAAATGCCTTCTTGTTTCTTCAGTCAAGACTTTGTTGTTGCTGCTGTTACGTAAATCTTCCTCTTTCATCTCGTATCAAGTAATCCCTACAATATAGTGAACAATGACACAATAGGGAAATTAACACAACTGTAAATAGTTCTTAAGCATCTTAGCAAGGATAAAGCCACATAGAAATTGTAGGCAATTGCAACAATAGTTAAATTGGTGGTCGAAAAGAAAACTGAGTCAGAGAACAGAATATAGAGAGAGGAAAATCCAAACTTCTAAACTCCTGAAATTGGTAGCATCAAAATGCACCCCAACTGGAAGTAATTTTAGTTAAAATTCATTGGTCTGACATAATCACCTGTTTCACATCATTATTTCTTCCAAATAAGCAAGTAGAGCAGATATTAGTTTGATGCAATGTAATATAAACAAGATTTGAAGTCATCAACCACGATTTAAATTTTGTACTCAGTCGTTCCATGACTTTGGATCACTTAGTTACTCACTTTGTTAATCTTGGTTTTTTCATCTGTAAACTAGGTTCTAGTATCTAATTCCCAGGGTGTAAAGATTAAAGAAATGTATATAGATGTATAATGTATATAGCACAGTTCCAATCACATAGAAAGTATCAATTTTCTTTGTCTAATCTTATAAAAGCTTTCACAGGGCTTTGCAGTACTTTATCCTTCTGCTTTCTTTTAAAACCAAGAGGCACTTGGCATTGGTTCACCTTGGAATGACTCAGCGTCATCAGATAAATTCTCCCTGCTTTTAAGTCCTCTATCAATTACTGTCAGTGTAATTCAAGGGACAATTAATCACTTACTACTTATGAAATCTCTTCTCTTGCTGTCTGTATGGCTAATCAGCTGCCTGATTTTCAAATTAACTGTTGGTGACTTTCTCTACCTCTTAATTTGTAAGCACCTTGAAAGCTGAGACTGCCTTTAAGTTTTTCTCTTTCCAATAAAGTTTTAGCAAATACAGAAATTTGCTAAAAATTGGAAAGTTGTCATTTTTTGAAATAAAGCATACTTGTACAAATCTATATTTAGTAAGACATTCAAGGGTCCCATTTATTTATATGGTTTGCCCCTGCACTGAATATTCTCATTGAACTATGAGTTTATAGTATTTAACATTTTCTGTCATTGTGTGTACGTTAATGTGTCTGTTTAAAGTAGTCCCTCTCCACTCAGCTTCAGGACTTCTAAATTGCTCTCTACTGTAACAAATCAATTTACATATCAGTGAATTTCCTTTATTACAACTTGAAGCTAACAAATTCTGTCTGGTGACCCAAAGAGTCTGCCAACCAAAGAGGTAGATATGCTCTGTGGAAATAGTTTTTCTTAGTACCACATAGGACTTACATTATAGATTCATTTTCTGTATGAGATTTACATCATTGTTTTTCAAGACATAGTACTTTATTGAATCATTCAGAAGGATCGTTAAAAGTACAGATTCCTCAGACATACTTAAATATTCTGATTAATGGAATAATATATAATAGTAATTATATAGTTGTAACTGCCAACTAAGAAACCACAGACAACTCAAAGTTTGATAATTTTTATGGACTTAGTGTTTATGGTGACAACCTACATTCCCCTCCCCACCCCTCATATATTTCCTGCTTCTTCCTCTTGATTGCAAATTTTAGTGAGATCTTCCTTGCATGAATGATAACATGTCAATTGTGAAGTTTTAATTAGAGAGATTAAAGGAAAGGTTAAAAAAAGAAGATGACACATAAATAACAACAGTTAAGGTTCTTGCTACTTCTCTCTATGGGGCACTAATTCATTTATTTGTTTATTTTTTTAAAAAATTACCTATTGTGTTTGTAGATTTACACTTATTTTTCACTCATAATACATATATATATATATATATATATATATATATTTGTTGATTTCTTTGTCAGGCCCTATGTCATGCTCTTCTCTACAGGTTTTCCTAACTTTTTTCTGTCCTTAATATATTCTGGGTAAACATATATATACACGTACATGCAAACACACACACACACACACACACACACACACACACACACAGCGCACAGCATTTGAAGTCCATGCTGTATACACATTTTAAGCCAAAGATTTTATTTTATACATCTCTATAACTCCATTCAAATCTCACAAAAATTCTCATTTCAGATGGGAATTCAGTGTGGAAACTGAGATAAGTAAAATAAAGTTACCCAATGTCACTCAGCTAGAATTTATCAGAACAAAAATTTAACACAGGATTACCCTTGCCCTAATCTATGCTATTAACTTTTAACTCCTCAGAAAAACCTAAGACTTCTAGAATTTCTCCTCTACATATTATGAGCAACTCCTAAATAATAATTTATATTACCCATGGCATCAATAAACAAAAAATAAATTGATGCATGTTGGTAAGAGACTATAATGCTATCTGGTTTCTGACAGCTACATTCCTGTGTATTGGAAGGAGCAGGAATTAAATTGTTAAAAATCTAAGCCTATTGCTAGAGTATTTTTTATATATAAAAATAAAATGTAATAGTAAATAAATACTTATATTTAATATATATTCCAATCACTTATCTTGTACTTTCTTGCCACTTCTCACAAAAAGTATTTTATGAGTACTAATAATGGTGGTGAACTTTTTTGTAGAGAAACAATTCCCTTCGAAGCTGGTTTATAGGCAACAGAGGTTAAGTAGATGGAGAAAGAAACTTAGAGGAAATCTTACAGTCATATGCTTTGACAGTCAAGTGGAATACAGGACATTAACACAAATTATGTCCTAACGTGTTTGAATTATGACAAATTCAAAAAATTCAAATCCCTATAGGCACACACGCATTCAGAGAGACAGAGACAGAGACAGAGACAGAGACAGAGACAGAGAGAGCGGGATGCCTAGCTTATAAAAGAAAATTCAAGGATGATGTAACATTACAATTTTATATGTATGTCAGTGTCTTCATGCTCCCAAATCTGTTCTCTTTGCCTTTGCATGAAATAAACTCCCTCTAACATTTGCCTGATTAACTCCGGCCCATCCTTCAACAAACAGTTCAACAGCTCAGTGTTCACCTTTTTCAAGAGGATTTTCAAAATCCCTGTTTCTTTTCCTATGAGTTTGGAGCAGTGGATATGTTTGCAGCCATCATGTAATTACTAATCAGGACAGTTGCCTGATACAGACCATCTATGCATCAGATATTGTCTACCATACCCTGACTAATATTAGAGTCAGAATTACCTTAGAATTATCTCTGTGCTTCTCATCTTCATGACTGTAAGTTCCCAGAGGATGGGGACTTTCTGATTTTACTAAGAATAGTGCACAAAATGGGTAATCCTAAAGATTTGTTCGAAATAGACTAACATAAGGAAACTAACATGTTTGTAGACTTGAATTTTAAAGTATTTCCTATATATATCCCATGTGCTCTGGTGGTTGATTATACACACACAAGTACAAAACAAAACAAAACAAAACAAAAATAGAAGTTGACCTAATAAGCCTGGAGAGAAATTAGTCCTTCTACTTATTAGCGCTACTCCTTACTAAGTTTTGTTCTATTTTTTTTAAGATGGCAAACATTTTCAAATTTTTGTCCAATAAAATCCCCCAAAGGTGGAGAGGTATTTTTTTGTATATTTTGTGAAATGAAATAACATATCCAAAAGAGCAGTTAACCGATGGAAGGAACAGAAATATGGTCAGAGTTTTGCAGCATCTCATCACTTGGTAAAATACCTGCCAATTCTATACATCGTTAGCCATACATGTTGTTTGCTCTCCTTTGGTTAAATGAAACACAGCCCAAAACAAAACTTCAAATATTTTTTCCTTTTTCTTTGCTTTGTTTTGTTTGTGGTAAAAGTGTGCCTCTTTTGAAACATTATGATGCTAGATGATAGTTTGTGGAAAATCAACCCTCCCTGGACATGGAGAATCTAAACTTTGGATTATTGTCCTGTGGTGGAAGGTATCATCTCTATTTTTCTGTATGGGCTGTTTTTGTGCATTTATGTTGTTATTTTTTAATAATTTTAATTCTTGGACCTAAACTGTGAGGACCTTCATTAGATGTGGATGCTGTGTACTCACAAATTAGAGTTAAACTCTCCTGTAGTATGGCACTTATTCCTTACCCTTATGGAAAATTCTCAAATCTTCCTCTAGTTAAATACAGTACTTAAACATTTAATACCTGTCTATTGAAAATAAAGGACAGAAACATATTCTTACAAACAGGGTGCCTGTCATCTGGTATCTAACATTCTAGAAGAAAGCAGAGAATGCCATATCTGAAGACTTAATTTTTTTCCACACTATCTTGCTTGCAGCTGAGAAGTTCAGAGAATCCATGAATCATGACATTTTCTGGCCTAAATGGGTATACGAGATCATCTAAATCCAGTTTTTCCCTAATAATTTTGGCTCCGATACCCTTCTCACTGTAGTTTATCCTATTTATAAATATCTTATGGATTTAACAATAAAATTATTATTGTGTGATACAGAAATAATTGGACAAGTTTTCTGAACTCTCCTTTATTTTCTTTATTTTTTCATCTTTAAAATGGAAATGAAATAGTACCTATCTCATGATATTGTTAAGTGGATTCATTTTATTAAATTTTAAAGCATTTAAAATAGTGCCTGTCACAAAAAGTTATAGAAATAAATAACTAACATTTAAGCTAAGTATATTAATAACAATTTTCTATAAAATTCACTTAAATAAAATTCTTAATATTCTTATTGCAAAGGAAAACTGTATAATTTTTAATTATAAGTACTGCTTTGAGTTATTTATTTTTCCATGAGCGTGTATTGTCAGGAAATACATTTAAGCATTAATCGCTGTTTTGCTATGCAGATCCAAACTTATGTAAAACTATAGATTGAACTTTAATCAAACAGACAAAAAGTGTTCTTGACTTTTTGAGTTCTTTTTTGACTTTTTGAGTTCTTTTTATAAATAATAAAAAATAAATATTTTCTTTATTTTATATTTAAATTTAAAATTTTATATTTATATTTAATATTTCTTTTATTTAATAAAAATAAATAATTTATATGCTTAGAAATAACATAGGTTTGATAATTATATTCACACTAAAAAATAATTAGCCATAATTATCTTTATATCTTCACCACCTAGCACAGGTTTTTGTAGTACTAGAGATATCCTGAGTTAGTTAGTAAATTAGTTAGTTAGTTAGTTAAATTAACATCTAATTTTGTTAGTTAGTTAGTAAATTAGTTAGTTAGTTTGTTAGTTGGTTAGTTTGATCAAATAAATGAGTCTAAGGTACCTTTAGATTATCTTGAGGCAAGTTTGCACAATTATCAACTTTATGCTCATCTTTAATTTTGTGCGTTTGTATTACTAATATTTTCCATCTCTAACCACTGAACTCTAGTGGATTTTAAAGCAAAATGTACAACTAAGGATAAAAACAATTTATAGAATAAAAAAACAAACAAAAAAATGACCCCAAGTGATAAACTGTATTACCAGCTCTATGATAATAAATACACATATTTAGTAAATGGAATGAAACGAAATCCCAAGGTGTTGAATAGACATGTGAATGAATAAATGTTCGATGCCCAGAGTATAATTGCCTCCATCTGTGTATATGAAGTTCATGTTCTCTCATCAGAGGTATATTAATGCCAGGCTCCATTCTCATCAATACCCATCTTTGGAGCACCTACCACTGTGCATGAAAGTGATCTCTGGGAGGGGCTCCAAAGCAAAAACAGCACTGTGTAGTGTTCCAGTCTTCTGTGGTCACCATCACATTCCGTAGTGTTGTTGAAGAGATGGACTCTGCTTGTAATATAATTTGAAATTTTGGCACACAGTGATTTAAAATATAACTGCATGGCTGAGTTTAGCTATAGATTTTAAACAGGTTACATGCTGTTTTTAGTTGGTGAACCCCCTCCTCCCAGCTCTTTTCTACCTGCTTACTCAGCACTAGCGATGAAACTAAGATAAAAGTTGGGGAAAGGGAATTAAGGCAGACTTGAGAGATCCTTTAATTATTTGATTAATCGAAGGAAATGGATTTAAGTGATTTTCTGCCTGAGTAGGAACTAGAGAAGGGAAGAAGTGAGCTATCCTCCTTGTGCAGCCAAGGACCCTGTTACAGATTGAACTGTGTGCCCTCCAAATCTGTATATTGAAGTCCTAACTCCAATGTGACAATATTTAAAGATAGGGCCTTGAGAGAGCTAATTAAGGTTAAATGAGGTCATATGGGTGGGGTCAGAATCTGATGGGATTGGTGTCCTTATAAGTAGAGGAAGAGACACCAGAGATAGACGTCTCTCCACTTATACACAGAGGAAAGGCCATGTTAAGACATCTCAAAAGGTGGCCGTCTGCAATTCAGGAAGGTATTTGAAGAAACAACCCTGATGTCACCCTGATGTTGAATTTCCAGCTTCCAGAACTGTAAGAAATACATTTCTGTTGTTTAAGCCACCAACTCCGTGGTATTCTCAGCCTGAGTTGATGAATATAGTTCCCAAGAAGAGAGGTTAGAAGTGATCCCAGGCACAACTCTTTAGAATGGCCAAACGCCAGCCCAGGAGAGATTAGATGTGAGGCTTCTCTCCTCTTGCATGGATGGTGGGGGAGTGGGTGGGGTGCGGTTGTGAATCTTACCCCTGACAGAAGTTTTACCTTCTATATTACGTTGTGAATGGTTCCAGCAGGAGATTGTAAAACCTCTCCAGGATATTAACCAATCTAAAACAGACTTCCTAGTAGGCTAATCCCATGGGTTCAGTTAGAGTATAGTCTAGTGGTTTGTTTGCTGACTAAGTCTCAAAGTTTGCCAAAGGCCATGTCAGATTAGGATATTTGGGAGGTTAGATCTTTACTAGGGCATCTATAAATTTATATTCTTCTTCTCCTCCTTCTTCTTTTTCTAGTGAACCCATTTATATAACTGGAAAATAAATTCACTTGCTTGTAGAAAGAAAGCTATCTTGGTTCAGTTCTGTGTCCATCCATCTTTATATTTTAGAGGCCTCTGGAGTTGCTTTAAACTGAGGTTTAGACTGAATATGCCAAGCTTTCAAGAAATAATGAGGTCTTCATCAGGAAATGCAGATAAAATAAAATTGGAAAAAACTGGGCCAAGGTTTTTCTGGGGAAGTTTTGAGCAGGACAGTTACACTGAATTATATATTTCTAATATAAAGAAAGCATGGTATCATGGAGAAATCCAGGCAAGGAAAGGGCAAGAAGTGCAGAAAGAAAATTAGTTATTAGAAGAGGGTTACCTGAAGTACTAGAGTTATCCTGAAAGTTATTACTTTAATTTAGAGTAATATGGTTTATATAGAGAGGTAACCAATCTAGTCATTACCTTGACCTCACTGTCTGATGTGTGACAAAAGCTCCTTGAGATACAAAAATGAATTTTAATATGGCATATCAGAATGTATGTTTCAGACCCACTTGGTTTTAAATCTTTCTTCTGATCAGTTAGGGACTTATGGGGACCTAAAGCCCTATCTGTCATTTGTATCTTGCAGTATGGAAGGAAGCATTTTCTCCAATTGTCATGAATCTGCAGACAGTTGTTCTTTGAGAGGTTATGGTTGTTCCATCTCACAGTTCCAATAAATTGAGACAAGTTATAACTAGAATATGATAGAGAATTCTATTGAGAGCAGGCAAAGAAACTACAAAAAGAATGCATTTATTTGTCCTACTTTCAATGTGTTCAAAAGTAGCTGGAAGAGGGCAAGGTTTCTGTTGTTGTTCAGACAGTGGCAAGTGAAGGCAGCAAAGTAGTCACAGGAATTAGTCGAGAGGGAGAGTTTGTGATGAGGAATCAAGTATTGATTTCAATCCATAGGAGTAGGTATTTTGGAATCAGTAACAGTGGCTGCCTCAGGGAATCAGGTTGGAAGAAGCACAGTGAGTGTTCTGAAAACGCCATGAATCAGCCACAAGGAAACCAAATCCAAATAACTGGATGCTCGTCATCTGAGAATGTTTTCAGTTTCAGATGTCACGTAGATGGTAGTATCAATGGCTGGGCTACCAGAAAAAAAGAATTAGAAACCATGACAGTAAGAAAAATCAGCTTTTCTTGCATCAAATTAGTAGTAGTAACTAAAGAAGAGAAATCTTAGGAAGATAGTCTATCAAACTGATAAAGATGATAATGCCATGGATGGACCTAGAGGGCATCATACTAAGCAAAGTAAGTCAGAAAGAGAAAGACACTTTATATGTGGAAGCTAAAATATGACACAAATGAACTTATCTATGAAACAGAAACAGACTCATAGCCATAGAGAACAGACTGGTGGTTGACAAGGTGTGGGGGAGGGTTGGGGAACGGTTGGAGTGGGAGGTTGAGGTCAGCAGATGCAAACTATTATATAGAGAATGGATAAACAACAAGGTTCTACTGTAGAGCACAGGGAAGTATATTCAATATCCTGTGATAAACCATAATGGAAAAGAATATGAAAAAAGAACATATATATATGTACAACTGAGTCACTTTTCTGTACAGCAGAAATTAACATAACATTGTAAATCAACTAGACTTCAATAAAATTTAAAAAGAAGATGATAATGCCAAACTGAAAAATCACAAACTCAAACTACAAAACTATTGTGAAAGCACCTGTGTAACTGAAATAGTAGGTGATTATATCCTAAGAACTGCAATCAAAATGAAAGCAAATATTGAGTTCCTTTCACATCTTTAATCTTGAAATATTAATAATTAATCTGCACTCATTTTTACCCAAGAGACCCACTGTCTTTTGTGCCCTCTACACAGTTCACAAACTCAGAGTTGTGGTCAGACATGGACAGCTATTTTTGTTTAAATGAACCATCCTCAACCTCCAAGTGTGAATATAATGTGTACTGTACCCATTCCTTATTGTTTAAGTATGACATGTCCTTTTTTCTCACAATCTAGATAAATAATTATAACTAATTTCTTCCTGAAGTTTCTAAGGGTATTAAAAGTATTACTTATAGATGTATTATAGGTATTCTATATATACTAAATAAATGGTTTCCAATAAGACAAATATTTAGGAGCTCAGCTAACCGGGACTTTAATGACCCTTCACGTGTGTTGACTTCACAGGAGTCTGTATACACCAATCTCATCTTCAAAGCTGTGCTCTAGTCCTGAGCACTTCATAAAGAATTTTGTTTCTATTAAGGCCTGCAAACAGCTGTTTATTTTTTCCCAAAATCTCACTGCCCTTAGGATAAATTCTACAGTCAAAAATTCGCTTTCTCACTCTAGAATGTGAGTGAGAAACTCTAGGCTATGTGAGAAGTCAGCAAACCCTCCTCCCAGTGAAACAAGCCTTTGATTGGTAAAAATTACAGTACAAATTAAAAGTATCTGAAAGTTTTCCTAAGAAACACATAGAAAATGAAGAAATGTTTAATCAAGAAAATCTACCAAATATTTGTAAGAACAGTAAGAATGTGTGTGTGGGGTGTGTGTGTATGACTTAAGCCATGATCTGCTCTGGTACCGACTGCCATACCCAACTCAGTGTGAAGGAAGCTCTACTCTAGGTGACTATGGCCAAAGCCATGGGGACCCTCTTCTCCCAGCACCTAGTCTAAAGCCACGGTTTTACTCCAGGAGGTGTATGCAGCCAGACTCTCTCATCCTCCTCAGCAATATACTGCAATACAGCAAGTCCCCTACACGCGAAAAAGTTCCACTCTGAGAGCACGTTCGTAAGTCCAGCAAAGTTAGCCTGGGTACCCAACTATCACAATCAGCTAAATAGTACTGTATTGTAATAGGTCTAGAATACTTTTCACACAAATAATACATGAAAGACACGCAAACACAAAAAAACAAAGAAAACATTTTTAATCTTACAGTACAGTACCTTGAAAAGTACAGTAGTACCAGCTACATCACCACTGCTTTTACGCTTGCTTCAGGACATCCTGGGCTTGAAATAAAGGTACCGTGCTAAAAAAAAAAAAAAAAAAAAAAGATACCGTACTACTGTACACTATACAGTCCTGTACAGTAAAACACACAAAAGCACAACCACGTGTAGAGGATGCACGTACGTGACAATGTACGCCAGACACGTGAAGTAACTTACGTGATTGGACATGCGGATGCACATTTGCCTCTTTGAAGGTTCACAACTTGAAGGTTCGTATGTGAGGGACTTTACTGTAGCTCTAGTCCAGGTAGGTGGGACCAAAAGGATCTGAGTTTCCTCGCCCACCAAATACCCATTCACGAGGCAAAAGCTATAACCCAGGTACAGCAGGTTGAGAACACTGGGAATTCATTCACTTTGCCCCAGCTTGCTTGTACTTTGTAGTTCCATGATGACAGGACCAAACCAAGAAGACCAGGGGCTACCATCGCCATGCAACACTCCACCCATAGAGTAGCATGCACATCTGGGAGAAACAGACCGTTGTCCCCAGCTCCAGGCCCGGTGCAATGGCATAGATATTCTGCCCTGGGATGGGACATACTGGAAGAACAGAAATTTCTGCAGCTCTCCCTAAGGGGGCTGACTTTATTTGGAATAGAGCTTGCAAAGTTTATGCCTAAGGAACATCTTGGCGGTAAGCAAAGAGGAAAAGGTTAGTAGCTCCGTGGTAGTATTAGCAACAAGCAAGATATAAAGAAACTGGCTCAAAGTTATGCAGAGAGAGCTAGGAAAAGAGACAGCTAAGAAGTCCCCTCCTGAGACTGAGAAAGTCTTAGAGATAGGCAACACCCTGCTCATGCAAAATGGCCACTTTAATTAGGATTAGATTGTGGAGCAATTTGCTCCCAGGGTGTTGTCAAAAACAATAGAACAGTCAACCAGCAAGGAGTGGAGAGGAATAGCTGGGTGTGATACCAAAAGAGGCAGACCAGCTAAAAGCTTTACTGGGAGTTCAGAGAGAGACCATGAGAGAGCTTGACTAAGACCACACTCATCCCTGATGGTCAGAGGACCGTACACAAGCCCACCAGAAGCCACACACTGTGGGGGAAATAGGCTTCACGGATCTGCTGCAGCCAAGTTCCTAAACAAAACAATAACAACAGACCCTTGGAGATGGGGGTGAGGACTGGGATGTGGTATCCAGAGTGGCTACAATCCATTATCTAAAATGTCCAGTTTTCAACAAAAATAAAGACACATGCAAATAATAAGAAAGTGTGATACATATACAGGAAAAAATATACATGTAATAGAAACTTCCTTTGAGGGTGTCAAATGTAGGACTTAGCAAAGACATGAAAGCAACTTTTAGAACCATATTCAAAGAATTAAAGGAAGCTGTGTTTGAGGAATTAAATGAAGATGATGACAATGTCTCATAAAAAGGGTAATAGCAACAGAGATAGAAATCACAAAGGGAACCAAGTGGAAATTCTTCAGTTGAAAAGTATAATAACCAAAATGGAAAATTCACTAGGGGGGCTCAATAGCAGATTTGAGATGGAAGAAGACAGAGCCTGCAAATTTGAAGACAGATCGAGAATAGGCAATCTGAGAGAAAAGCAAATGAAGAAAAATGAACGGGGCCTCAGAGAATGTGAAAACCACCAGTGCACCCGCATGTGCATAATGCGGGTACAGAAAGAGAGGAGAGAGGCAAAGAAGTCAAAAATATATTTGAAGATGTAGTGGCTGAAAAGTCCTGACATTTTACAAAAATAACCAATCTGCACATCCAAGGAGCTCTATGAACGCCAAAGAGATCTACACCTAGACACATTAGAGTTAACACATTGAAGGACAAACAGAAAGTCTTGAAAGTAGCAAGATTAAAATCACTCATGTATATAGAAACCCAGATAAGACTAACAGCTGACATCTCATCATAATTATATTCTTTTTCCCATATAAAATGGGGATAAGTAATTCTAATAATAAATTATTTATTTGAAATGATAAGGCAATGGCACATAAAGGTATACTTCTAGATAACAAAGTACAAAGTTGCTTGATAACAACTCCCACAGTGCTTTTTTTACCTTCACTAAATGACACACACATATAATTTTAATACATAAGCCACAGGTCTTAATTTATAAGTGCTTTTATTCTTGAATTCATGTAGAAAACAGAATATGGTAGCAAAAATATTTGTAACACAGGTTTGCATATGGTGATTGCTGAGTATTGTATGAATTGGTATAGACTATATTATTTTACTTACCTCACGGAAGACTTTGCACACAAAACTGAGTTTCATGGCTACCAAGATGCTATTGAAATAATGGAATAATAATTAAAAATTTATAAATTTATGTATGTGAAATTTAATGAGAAAGTAGTCCCTCATTTGATGAGAGAATTCAACAAAGTTGTTTTTTTTCTGTCCTTTCTTTTTTTATTGGAGTATAATTGCTTTAAAATGTTGTGTTAGTTTCTACTGTACAATGAATTGAATCAGCTATATGTATACAGGTATCCTCTCCCTCTTAGACGTCCCTCCCACCATCCCCATCCCACCCATCTAGGTCATCACAGAGCACTGAGCTGAGCTCCCTGTGCTATACAGCAGGTTTCCACTTGTTATCTATTTTGCACAGGGTAGTGTATATATGTCAGACCTAATCTCCCAATTCGTCCCACCTTCCCCTTCCCCCACTGTGTCCACATGTCCATTCTCTACATCTACATCTCTATTCCTGTGGAACTAGGTTCATCTGTACCATTTTTCCAGATTCCACATACATGTGTTAATACACAGTATTTGTTTTTCTCTTTCTGGATAACTTCACTCTGTATGACAGACTCTAGGTCCATCCACACCTCTACAAATGACCCATTTTTGTTCCTTTTTATGGCTGAGTAATATTCCATTGTATATATGTACCACATCTTCTTTATCCATTCATCTGTTGATGGACACTTAGGTTGTTTCCATGTCCTGACTATTGTAAATAGTGCTGCAATGAACATTGGGGTACATGTGTTTTTTTGAATTATGGTTTTCTCAGGGTATATGCCCAGGAGTGGGATTGCTGGGTCATATGGTAGTTCTATTTTTAGTTTTTTAGGGAACCTACATCCTGTTCTCTATAATGGCTGTATCAATTTACATTCCCACCAACAGGGCAAGAGGGTTCCCTTTTCTCCACACCTTCGCCAGCATTTATTGTTTGCAGATTTTTTGATGATGGCCATTCTGACTGTTGTGAGGTGATACCTAATTGTACTTTTTAAAAAAATAAATTTATTTATTTATTTATTTATTTTTGGCTGTGTTGGGTCTTTGTTGCTGCGTGCAGGCTTTCTCTAGTTGTGGCGAGCAGGGGCTACTCTTTGTTGCGGTGCATAGGCTTCTCATTACAGTGGTTTCACTTGTTGCGGAACACAGGCTCTAGGCATGCAGGCTTCAGTAGTTGTGGAACATGGGCTCAGTAGTTGTGGCTCGTGGGTTCTAGAGCACAGTCTCAGCAGTTGTGGTGCACAGGTTTAGTTGCTCTGGGACAGGTGGGATCTTCCCGGACCAGGGTTCGAACCTGTGTGCCCTGCATTGGCAGGTGGATTCTTAACCACTGCGCCACCAGGGAAGTCCAAACTCATTGTACTTTTGATTTTCATTTCTCTAATAATTAGTGATATTGAGCATCTTTTCATGTGCGTCTTGGCCATCTCTCTGTATGTCTTCTTTGGAGAAATGTCTATTTAGGTCTTTGGCCCATTTTTTGATTGGGTTGTTTGTTTTTTTTTTGATATTGAGCTGCATGAGTTGTTTGTATATTTTGGAGATTAATCCTTTGTCCATTGCTACATTTGTGAATATTTTCTCCCATTCTGAGGGTTGTCTTTTCCTCTTTTTTATAGTTTCTTTTGCTATGCAAAAGCTTTTAAGTTTCATTAGGTCCCATTTGTTTATTTTTGTTTTTATTTCTCTAGGAGGTGGATCAAAAAAGATCTTGCTGTGATTTATGTCAAAGAGTGTTCCTCCTATGTTTTCCTCTAAGAGTTTTATAGTGTCTGGTCTTACATTTAGGTCTTTAATCTATTTTGAGTTTATGTTTTTGTATGGTGTTAGGGAGTGTTCTAATTTCATTCTTTTACATGTAGCTGTCCAGTTTTCCCAGCACCAATTATTGAAGGAACTGTCTTTTCTCCCTTGTATATTCTTGCCTCCTTTATGAAAAATAAGGTAACCATATGGGTGTGGGTTTATCTCTGGGCTTTCTATCCTGTTCCATTGATCTATATTTCTGTTTTTGTGCCAATACCATACTGTCTTGATTACTGTAGCTTTGTAGTATAGCCTGAAGTCAGGGAGCCTGATTCCTCCAGCTCTGTTTTTCTTTCTCAAGATTGCTTTGGCTATTCGGGGTCTTTTGTTTTTCCACACAAATTGTAAAATCTTTTGTTCTAATTCTGTGAAAAATGCCCTTGGTAATTTGATAAGGATTGCATTCAATCTGTACATTACTTTGGGTAGTATAGTCAGTTTCTCAATATTGATTCTTCCCATCCAAGAACATGATATATCTCTCCATCTGTTTGTGTTATCTTTTTCATCAGTGTTTTTTGTTTTTTTTGTTTTTTTAACATCTTTTTGGAGTATAATTGCTTTATAATGGTGTGTTAGTTTCTGCTTTATAACAAAGTGAATCAACTATATATACACATATATCCCCATATCTCCTCCTTCTTGTGTCTCCCTCCCATCCTCCCTATCCCACTCCTCTAGGTGGTCACAAAGCACCAAGCTGATCTCCCTGTGCTATACGGCTGCTTCATCAGTGTTTTATAGTTTTCTGAGTACAGGTCTTCTTCTTCTGTAAGTAGGTTTATTCCTAGGTATTTTATTCTTTTTGTTGTAATGGTAAATGGGATTGTTTCCTTAGTTTCTCTTTGCAGTCTTTGGTTGTTAGTGTATAGGAATGCAAGAGATTTCTCTGCATTAATGTTGTATCCTGCAACTTTACCAGACTTATCGATTAGCTCTAGTAGTATTCTGGTGGCATCTTTAGGATTTTCTATGTATAGTGTCATGTCATCTGTGAAGAGTGACAGTTTTACTTCTTCTTTTCCAATTTGTATTCCTTTTATTTCTTTTTCTTCTCTGACTGCCGTGACTAGGACTTCCAAAACTATGTTGAGTAATAGTGGTGAGAGTGGACATCCTTTTCTTGTTCCTGATCTTAGAGGAAATGCTTTCAGTTTTTCATCATTGAGAATGATGCATGCTGTGGATTTGTCATATATGGCCTTTATTATTTAGAGGTATGTTCCCTCTATGCCTACTTTCTGTAGAGTTTTTATCACAAATGGGTGTTGAAATTTGTCAAAAGCTTTTTCTGCATCTATTGAGATGATCATATGGTTTTTTTCTTTAATTTGTTAATAGGTGTATCACATTTATTGATTTGCATATATTGAAGAATACTTGCATCCCTGGGATAAATCCCACTTGATCATGGTGTATGATCCTTTTAATGTGCTGTTGGATTCTGTTTGCTAGTATTTTGTGGAGGATTTCTGTGTCTGTGTTATCAGTGATCTCAGTCTGTAATTTTCTTTTTTTTTTTTTGTGATATCTTTGTCTGGTTTTGGTACCAGGGTGATGGTGGCCTCATAGAACAAGTTTGGGAGTGTTCCTCCCTCTGCAGTTTTTTGGAAGAGTTTGAGGAAGATAGCTGTTAGGTCTTCTCTAAATGTTTGATAGAATTTGCCTGTGAAGCCATCTGTTCCTGGACTTTTATTTTTTGGAAGATTTTTAATCACAGTTTCAATTTCATTACTTGTGATTGGACTGTTCATATTTTCTATTTCTTCCTAGCTCAGTCTTGGAAATTTGTACCTTTCCAAGGATTTGTCCATTTCTTCCAGGTTGTCCATTTTATTGGCATATAGTTGTTTGTAGTAATCTCTCATGATCCTTTGTATTTCTGCAGTGTCAGTTGTTACTTCTCCTTTTTCATTTCTAATTTTATTGATTTGAGTCCTCTCCCTTTTTTTCTTGATGAGTCTGGCTAAAGGTTTATCCATTTTGTTTATTCTTTCAAAGAACAAACTTTTAGCTTTATTGATCTTTGCTATTGTTTTCTTTGTTTCTGTTTCATTTATTTATGTTCTGATCTTTATGATTTCTTTCCTTCTGCTAACTTTGTTTTGTTTGCTTGTTTTTGTTCTTCTTTCTCTAGTTGCTTTATGTGTAAGTTTAGATTGTTTATTTGAGATTTTTCTTGTTTCTTGAGGTGAGATTGAATTGCTATAACGTTCCCTCTTAGAAATGTTTTTGCTGCATCCTATAGGTTTTGGGTTGTAGTGTTTTCATTGTCATTTGTTTCTAGGTATGTTTTTACTTCCTCTTTGATTTCTTCAGTGATCTCTTAGTT
Source organism: Balaenoptera ricei (assembly GCF_028023285.1). NCBI lineage: Eukaryota > Metazoa > Chordata > Mammalia > Artiodactyla > Balaenopteridae > Balaenoptera > Balaenoptera ricei. The sequence continues at coordinate 10,699,951 of NC_082645.1, read as the reverse complement.
ATTCAGCAGTGCACTGTTTAGCCTCCATGTGTTTGTGTGTTTTACAGTTTTTTTCCTGTGATTGATTTCTAATCTTATAGCATTGTGCTCAGAAAAGATGCCGGATATGATTTCAGTTTTCTTCTATTTTCCAAGACTTGATTTGTGGCCCACGATGTGACCTATCTTGGAGAATGTTCCCTGTGCAATTGAGAAGAAAGCGTATTCTGCCGCTTTCAGGTGGAATGTCCTTTAAATATCATTTAAGTCTATCTAGTCTAATGTGTCATTTAAGGTTTGTGTTTCCTTATTAATTTTCTGTGTGGGTGATCTGTCCATTGGTGTAAGTGGGGTGTTAAGGTCCCCCACTATTACTGTGTTACTGTCAATTTCCCCTTTATGGCTGCTAGAATTTGTCTTGTGTATTGAGGTGCTCCTATGTTGGGTGCATAAATACTTATAATTGTTATATCTTCTTCTTGGATGGATCCCTTGATCATTATATAGTGTCCATCCTGATCCCTTGTAACTGTCTTTATTTTAAAGTCTATGTTTTCTGATATGAGTATTGCAACTCCTGCTTTATTTTGATTTTCATTTGCATGGAATATCTTTTTCCATCCCTTCACTTTCAGTCTGTATGTGTCCCCAGGTCTGAAGTGGGTCTCTTGTAGACAGCATATATCCAGATCTTGTTTTTGAATCCATTTAGCCAGTTTGTGTCTTTTGGTTGGAGCATTTAATCCATTTACATTCAAGGAATGTTCCTATTACCATTTTCTTAATTGTTTTGGGTTTGTTTTTGTGGGTCATTTTTCCTTCAGTTTAATATTTGTTAGTTTGATTAATATGTGCCTGGGTGAGTTTCTCCTTGGGTTTATCCTGTATGGGACTCTCTGGGCTTCCTGGACTTGGGTGGCTATTTCCTTTCCCATTATAGTCAAAGTTTTCAACTATAATCTTTTCAAATATTTTCTCAGACCCTTTCTCTTTCTCTTCTTCTTCTGGGACCCTTATAATTTGAATGTTAGTATGTTTAATGTTGTCCCAGAGGTCTCTCAGACTGTCCTCAATTCTTTTCATTCTTTATTCTTTATTCTGCTCCTCGGCAGTTATTTCCACCATTCTATCCTCCAGCTCACTTATTTGTCCTTCTGCTTCAGTTATTCTGCTATTGATTTGTTTTACTGTATTTTTCATTTCAGTTATTGTGTTGTTCATCACTGTTTGTTTGTTCATTAGTTCTTCTAGGTCCTTGTTAAACATATCTTGTATTTTCTCGATCTGTGCTTCCATTCTATTTCCGAGATCTTGGATCATCTTTACTATCATTACTCTGAATTCTTTTTCAAGTAGGTGGCTATTTCATCTTCATTTATCTGGTCTTGTAGGTTTTTACCTTGCTCTTTGATCTGTCACATATTTTTTGTCATCTCATTTTTTTTTTTGATGGGGGGCTGTGTTCCTGTCTTATTGGTTGTTTGGCCTGAGGTATCCAGCACTGGAGTTTACAGGCAGTTGTGTAGAACTGGGTCTTGGTGCCAAGATGAGGACCTCTGGGAGACCTCACTCTGATTAATATTCCCTGGGGTCTAAGGTTCTCTGTCAGTCCAGCAGTTTGGACTTGGTGCTCCTTCCACAGGAGCTCAGACCTGACCCCTGGCCTGGGAACCAAGATTCCACAAGCCTCACAGCATGGCAAAAAAAAAAAAAAAAAAACGTCAGAAAAGGCCTTGGCTGTTGGGTGCAGGGCTAGGCGTGAGCAGGACTAAGGTCGGCAGGGCTTAAGCAGGGGGTGAGGCCTAGACTCAGTACCAGTGCAGCTGAAAGAGGTTCTCGGGGGGTAGCAGGTGTGGGGCTTAGGCTCAGCATGGTCAGAGGTGGCCTCAGAGGGCAGAGGTTTAGGCCTGGGACCCCAGCAGATGGGGGAAATGTTTTCCCCATTCTCCTCTGAACTTCCAATACCTCGAAGGTTTCTCCCCAACCCTGCTGATTCCCTTGCTGTGAGTGTGCCCCTCTGGGTTTGGGAAACCCTCCCCTCCCCCAGCTTCCCCTCAGGGGTACAAGTCCTGTCCCACCTCCACTCGTCCTACTCCCCTCCCTCCCCCCCACATCCTACCCTGTCATGAGGGGTTCCTCCTATCCCCTTAGGTGTCCAAGGTCCCCCACCAGTGCCTGGAGGTTACCGTAGTTGTGAGGAGATGCAAACTCCTCATCTTCCTACTCCGTCATCTTGACACCACCGCCCCACCTCTGAGATTTCAACAAAGTTTTGAAGCAAAAGTCCCAACTTGATAATGGACTATATCTGAGGAGGTAACTGATCCATCCCACCTAAATTGAAATAAGTGCTGTGGGTTTTGGAATCCCAAATTAGATACAGCCTTTTTCTGGCAATTCCAAGATCCCTGCACACATATCCACTAATACGAAGCTATAAGCTCTATGCGTTCTGTCGTATCCACAATTCCTATATGTAGGACTCCTATTCCCTCATTCTAAAATCTAAGTAGACATATATAAAGGATACAAACTATTAGGTATAAAATAAGCTACATATTATACAACATGGGGAATATAGCATATTTTATAATAACTATAAATGGAGTATAACCTTTAAAAATTGTGAATCACTATATCGTACACCTGTAACTTATATAATACTATACATCAACTCTAGTTCAATAAAATAAATTAAATAAATAAATAAAATATAAGTGGACATACAATGTTCGAAGTACATTTGAAGGAAATCATTAACGTGAAAAGGCTAAGATAAGAGGACACAAAATTGAGGGACTATAAGAGTTTAAAATACGTGACTCTGCAAGGGATTTTTAGGGAGGTGAAACTATTCTCTATGGTACCATTGTGGATATCCGACATTATGCATTTGTCAGTACCCATTGCACTGCATGGCACAGAATGAAATCTCTGTCAAAACTTTAGCTGAACATGGGATTAAAAAGCAGAGACTTTCATGAACACACATAACAAGTAATAGTCTTTGTAAAAATAGTTAGAAAAAAAAAAGAAAGAAAATAGGCAGACTATAAGAGAAAACGAGAGACTGAAGAATTGGGAATGAATCCAACATATGAGTTTAAAGGGGAAGAAGATAGATAGGAAATACACAGAGGAAATAATTAACATGTAGATGTAATAATTCCTAGTGGTTAAAATAACTCATATATAGATATAATAATATATATGTCACTATACATAATTCTTTCTCAACTGGGAAGTGATATGATCCTTTAGATTAAAAGGGCTGAATACCACTGAGGATAAGTTATTTCTTAATGATCCACAATTAGACATATTGCTATGAAATTTAACACTGTAAAATAATGTCCTAAAAAACTTCTAGAATGGTAGAGAAATATCAACTACTTTTTATAAGATGTCTTATCAATAACATTGGAAGCTGAATTTTATAAGAAAATTTTATAAGAAGGAATTGCTAGTTTCTGAGTAAAAAATAAAGGAATAAAGATAATATTTAGAGTTAATGAAAAGTTTCTGTCCCCACCACCCATGAACCACCAGCAGATCGGGTCTACAAAATTCTGAGGAAAAATAATTTTGATCATGAACTTCAGCTTAAGCATTCCTAAAATATGTATTCAAAATGTTGCCACTGCAAAGAATGAATACATTTCTGTTTCATACACACTTTCTTAGGAGATACTTGAAGATGTAGCTAACTAAGATAACTGTCACAAAAGTGAAACACGTGGATTATAATAACAGATTTTAGTGAGGAAATCTCAGGATAGCCACTGTCAATAATCCTGGCAAGTATTTTATTTGGTCTGAATTAGGATACAAATTCAGAGGCCTGAGTGAAGCATGATTTTCAGGATAAAAATGGAATGGTTTCAGTAAAGTAGATAACCTCAGTAATGTAAGATATTCATGATATGATGAATAAAGAAAAACTAACAAAGAGAAAGAAAGTTAAAAAAAAAAAAACAGGGGCAAACTAACTAATAAGCAAAAGAAAGGCACAAGAAAGTTGTCTGCTCAATAAAGTAAACCAAGCTATATCATATTTTGAATATTTGATGGAGTGAAAGGACAGTCTAAAACACTTGCAATTGTCTCCCCTGATTGTCACAGGGGTTGTGCATTGGATTTATAACAGAAGTAGTGCATTCCTAGGATTCTGGCTTTATCATGAACATTCTTGCTATAAAACTAACAATAAATCATCACATAGTGATTTTCATGTTACAAACAAAATATAGAAAAAAGGGCAGAAAAAAAAAAAAAAAGAAAAAAGGGCAGAAAATGTAATTATGATTCCAGAGCTTAATATAAATAATTTCATTAAAAATGCAGATGATAAATTCAACAAGTTGAAGCAGAAAATGAGAAGGCTTTAAACAGGTCAGGATGTTAATATATCAATTCATGAAGAAGCTGAGACATTATAAAACTGATAGAATAGGAAACATAAACTTTAGTATATATGTGTGCAATCTGCATGAGTGTGTTTGTGTGTGTTATATAATGAGGCCAAAAGAAGAAGAAAAGGTAGAGATACAGTGAAAAATTTGGAAACTGAGGAAAAGGAGATGAGGACATCTTAGCAAGTTATCGTTTCAACTTTCATAAGAAAATACAGAGGTAATTGCTAAAATTCATGAATAAACCAATAAAGACATAAAAATATTATTTCCGGTTAATTAAAAGTATCTGCCTCCATTGTCCATGAGCTCCCAGAAGCTGGATGCCAGGCTCTTGTAGGAGACTTTAATGAGCCCCATTTGAATACATCCTTTCTTCTAATGGCCAAGGAAAATGACAAGCAAGCTTATCTTCTAAAGGGATGGAGGCCCTCAACACCCTGAGGGGCGGTGGAAGAAATATCCTTGACACTAATAGGTAAGACGAAGTAGAATAAATTGGTCCCTGCTGTGTTTGTGTTCTGTGACTAATACAAATGCTTCTCAAACATAGTCCTCTTCCTTTGTTAGTGCAGAAATATCATGTTGCCCATCTTCGAAGAGAAAATGGAGAATAAGTATTTAGAATCTTGCCCAGCAATTTGACAGAATGCTTGGATGTTTTTTTTTTTTTTTTAATTTTTAATTATTTATTTATTTATTTTTGGCTGTGTTGGGTCTTCGTTTCTGTGCGAGGGCTTTCTCTAGTTGCGGCGAGCGGGGGCCACTCTTCATCGCGGTGCGCGGGCCTCTCACTATCGCGGCCTCTCTTGTTGCGGAGCACAGGCTCCAGATGCGCAGGCTCAGTAGTTGTGGCTCATGGGCCCAGTTGCTCCGCGGCATGTGGGATCTTCCCAAACCAGGGCTCGAACCCGTGTCCCCTGCATTGGCAGGCAGATTCTCAACCACTGCGCCACCAGGGAAGCCCTGCTTGGATGTTTTGTTGAATGTAATAATTGTTTGTAATTTTTATGTTTTTAATTTCATTTTTCTAGTTCTATATTGTATAACAGTATTGGTCTGAAATGAATTGAGGGGAAAAGATCTCATCATTCACCCTCGGCAGCTAGAAAAGCACTGCTTTGCAGCATTTAGCCACCATCTATCTTTGGTTTATTTCAGGTTCAATTCACCAGTGTCTAGCAGGATGGCTGCCATTCGTGTAATTGTGACTCAAGTAATATTTGAGTGAATGAATGAAGGAAGAAATGCCTCAAACACGAAAAAATTAAGAAGTATTTATTGAGTGCTCAAAAATAAAAACTGGCCGCCTCTGGAGAGCAGGTCTGGGAGGGCAGACAGACGAGCAAGGGGATGCCTTTCATTGTAGTCTTTTATGTGGCTTAATTTTTACCACTAAAATGTGAGCGGAAATAAGGCTTTTAAATGGAGAAGAGAACTCATGTGAAGGATTGGTAATTTCCATAGAGTTTAGACATCATCATAAAAAATTAATTGAAAAAGAAAATCCTAATTTGTATTTTAGACATGTTTTGTTCTCTTTCCATATAGAAAATAGACAGTAGCACTCAGTAAAATGCCAGGGTTGATGTGTGTGTGTGTGTGTGTGTGTGTGTGTGTGTGTGCGTGTGTAACTTTTTTCCTCAGTCCACTAACATAGTAATATAATCCTGGGATAAGCAAGATACATCTGTCATAACTATGAACATCTCAAGGTCAGGTGCCATGCTTTTGTTCTTTCGTTATACTCTATGATGACTAACATTTCAAAAACCACTGGGATGAAGTGAGAGAGTAGCATGGACATATATACACTACCAAATGTAAAATAGATAGCTAGTGGGAAGCTGTTACATAGCACAGGGAAATCAGTTTGATGCTTTGTGACAATCTAGAGAAGTAAGATAGGGAGGGTGGGGGAGAGGCTCAAGAGGGAGGGGATATGGAGATATATGTATACATATAGCTGACTCACTTTGCTATACATCAGAAACTAACACATCGTAAAGCAATTATACTCCAATAAAAGTATATATATAAAAAAAGAAAAATTTTCTTCAAAGCTCAGTTGTGAACAAATCCAGAAGAGAAAATAGCCACCTTCCTTCCTCTCTCTGTTAACATGAAGCCCTCCAACATCAGCTACAATGATTTTGTATTTTTAAAGACAGAAGGATTTCCCTTTCTCTAAAGAACATGAAAGCAGGCAATTTAAGAGCCACCTTGTTTGATCAGAATCCTTCACAAGAAGGATTGAATGAAGTAGTGAAGAGCATTCATTTGTTGTCTGCTGTTGTTGCTAGTCTTATGGTTTGGGTAGAAATGTAGCAAATGCCTAGTATGTGTAGGACTCCATGGAACTCACGCAAATGAAGAAAAAAAAAGCAATGAAAGCACCTGTTTTTGAACCTAGTTTCAACTATGACTAATAAGATGAGAATCATTAGAAGCAGCATTAACCACCATAGGAGTAAAGGAAAAAGCCAATTATCTTGCAGTGAGAGATGAACACCATTGTAAATAGACCTTAGAAAATGTAAATTACAAGATGTTGAACATGAGCCTCTTCAGGCTCATTCCAATTGGTAAAATGGTAATTTTACCCTCGTTCCCCTTTTATGACACTCAAGAAAAAATTGCTTCCATGTGCAGAATTATTGTATTATACATATATGCAACATGAAGAAATGTTAATTCTTCAGGGAAATTTTCCCTTAGGCTTTCAATCTGATTTTGAAATGGATGGGGTGAATGCCAGTATTTCATTATTAAAACCCCCTAGGAAGGTATTTTGACTTGCCTCGTAAATTGTGAATGTCATGTTGATGTTCTTCTTATTACTCCACTAGAGGATGGTATTGACTCCTTGTGAAAATCAGGCATGTGGAGAAATAAACTACAAAATGTCTGTCCTTAATCTTCTTTCTTCCCAGTGTTAAGAAGCAAGGAAGAAGTAATATATTCACACTATGTTTGCAGTTATGGCTACTTTCCCTAACTCCTGACATTTCAAAATACTTAAGTACCATACAGCTAGAAAATAAGATAAAATTTTAGTAATGCCTACTGAACTTTAAAAACTATCTACATGTCCTTTACTATGGTTGATCATTCCTATAATCCATAAGTTATATTGTACAAAGAGTTTTCATTTATCATTGGAAGACTGGAGAAATCAAGCAAATTGCCCCAAACCACTCAGTCAATAAGGAGTAGAAATATTGACTTTGGAACTTGCCTTCTGTCCCCAAACCATAGCTTCTTCACAAGAGAAATCAGGACACACCCCTGAAAGGTAAGCCTTCCTTGCAAATGTCATTCATAGGAAAGTTATGCATTCATATCGCAGAGTTAGTTGGCTGTGGTTGTTTTCTCTTGCTGCAGTGAGTTTTCAAGTTTATGTGTTGGCAATGCTTCCGTCATTTGTATTTTTAAAGGATCATGTGTTACTCTTGCCCCCAGTCTTAAGGAGTATAATATTTCAAGCCTCAGGGCTTGCTTCAAACACCTCTTCTTTCCCCAAGATCTCCAGCTGAACTTCAAGTCAATGCTTTTCTCCTCACTACTTACAGATTCAGTCCAATTCCAGTTCCTTATGTTGTACTTGGCAGGAGTTACCATCAATCTCAGCTCTACCTTCCAGATGGGAAAGACTTCACACTTACTTTACATTTTGGATACCATGTCAAAGTGAGAGACACCAGCACCTTGATATCTTAGCATCTGAAACATAATCAGCAATAGACATCTTTTCCTCTGTCATTGTCAGTAGTTCTCAGAGGGTCGTACCCAGGCTAGCAGCATTAGTTGGAAAATTGTTAGAAATATAAATTCTTGGGTCTGTCCCCAGACTTCAGAAACTCCAGAGGTGGGGCTTGGTGAGCTGTATTTTAACAAGACCTCAGGTGATTCTGGCACATAAAAAGTTTGACAACCAATTTCCTCTTTTATTCTGTATTGGCTCAATCTATGGGACTGGGTTTGAACTTTTATCCCTACTCATAGTTTTCTCTTGACCCAACTAAGCAACCTGTGGTAATGGTTAAAAAATAAACAACTTTGAATTCAGATAAATATAATTTTAAAGTTCCTCAAATATTGCTCTATTGTCTCTTGCTTTTCAGCATGTGTTCTGAAAAGTCAGATTCACAATATATACATATATGGACTAATGCACAAACATACACAAATAATGAGATTTAGATTTACAGTCATTTTATTGATGATGGCCAGTTGATAGTTTTACTCTGAAAAATAATCATTTAAAAACTTAAAAAAAATTGTACCATGGAAAACAATCTGAGCATTTTGGCACTAAGAATGTTCAACAAAGGTGAATTAAATTCTATAATTTTCTCTGCTGCTATTCATGGACTTCTATTACCTTGACAGAACCGTGACTTGTAAAAATAACCTTGATCCTACTTAGCAAATACCTAAAATATTTACTATTTAAGATGTGCCTGCTGCCTGTTTATTGGAATGAAACTACACAGGCAAAAATGGAGACAGGTGAACTAGAAAGGAATCTAATATCTAGCCATATGATTGATTAGATATAATACAAAGGATGGGATCCATTCATTCTGCAAATTAGAAAAAATAAGACTGCAATTGAAATGGTAGTAAGCATGATTTGGGTCACATTTATTTTGGGCCATGCGGCATGTGGGATCTTAGTTCCCCAACCAGGGATTGAACACGGGACCTCGGCAGTGACAGTGTGGAGTCCTAACCACTGTACCGCCAGGGAATTCCCTATTTGAGGAAGAACTGACATCGTTTCTTCACCATTATGTTGGGAAATGAGAGAACATGCCAGAGCAAATTAGATGTTATCCAGTTATGCCCCTCATTTTACAAATAAGGAAACAGACCGAGAAAGGGGAATAAATTGTACTCTTGATTACATAGCAGGAGAGTGGTAGAGTCTTCAGCTCCTTCAGGAAGACACTTTTGGGTTGTAGGAGATACATATGCATCGCAAAGGGAAAAAATAAAGGATTTGCAATTGCTCTTTTAGTAAATGCTCTAAGAAAGAGAGGTCTGGGGGCTAGAACAAACAGTAAGTTCTATGGCAGCTTTGAGCTCTCTAGGGCAGGTGTTTTGTAAGGGACTGGGGCCATCCTAGGGACACTGCCTTATGCTCTTAGAAGCCTTGCTGGAGTTTGGTCACCTCTTAGTGCAGATGTTTGGACAAAGTCATTATGTGTCAAGAGTTGGGCAGTTCTCAGCCCCAAATTAGAAACAACCTAAATATCCAGCAACAGGGAAATGGATACATAAACCCCTCAGCAATAAAGATGAATCACGTTGTAATACACATGACAACATGATTAAACCTCAAAACCACAAGGCTCTGCAAAATAGTAGTGAGGTGGATGGACCTAGAGTCTGTCATACAGAGTGAAGTAAGTCAGAAAGAGGAAAACAAATACCGTATGCTAACACATATATATGGAACCTAAAAAAAAAAGAAAAAGGTTCTGAAGAACCTAGGGGTAGGACAGGAATAAAGACACAGACATAGAGAATGGACTTGAGGACACAGGGAGGGAGAAGGGTAAGCTGGGATGAAGTGAGAGAGTGGCATGGACATATATGCACTACCAAATGGAAAATAGATAGCTAGTGGGAAGCAGCTGCATAGCACAGGGAGATCAGCTCAGTGCTTTGTGACCACCTAGAGGGGTGGGATAGGGAGGGTGGGGGGGAGACACTAGAGGGAGGAGATATGGGGATATATGTATATGTATAGCTGATTCACTTTTTTATAAAGTAGAAAATAACACACCATTGTAAAGCAATTATACTCCAATAAAGATGTTAAAAAAAAATAAAGCTGTACACTGGAGTGCATCCTGTGTGCTTCTATTCACATGAACAGGTGAAAAAAGAAATTGGTGATAAAAAAAATCAGAAAAATAGTTTCTCTCCAGATGAAAAGGGGATTTTTTTGTGATGTCTCTCCTGGTCTTCCATTTGTAACGCTTCTCACATCGATCTATGATTGTCATTAACTAACTTTCCCTGTGAGCTCCTTGTGTCTTACTTACCTTCCAAACACCAGGAATTTTCTCAAGCTCTGGTGCAATGGTTGTTGACAACTTAGTGTTTATGGGGCTAAACTAAAACCTGGTCTCATTGAGTTTGATGGTAGCATTTCCAGGGAAGAAGTTCCAGTTTATCCTTCTCTCTTCCCTGAGCAAATAGCAAAGAGGGCTTGAGAAATCATTGTACTTGCAATATATTTTATTATCTTCTCAAGTCTGTTATCCATTTGGAATTATCTCAGAGGGCATATCTATGTCACAATATAAACTTTCTAGCTAGAAGAAAAAGAAAATAACACAAAATACCCCTCATTTAATTACTGCAATAAATGGAAAAAGCATAAAATTCAAGACTGGAAAAAGCTGAAACAATGAATGATCCCCTAGCAATTCTGCTGCCTAGCCACATAGCCTTGGAAAGAAGATTTAAATTTTTTAAATAAAAGATATGTTTGTATAAAAGATTAGAAAAGATAAGATGGGATGCCAGTCTATTTCAGTAATGCACTAATGTATATAATAAAGTCTTTGATAGCCATAGAAAAATACCTCTTAAAAAATGACTCTGAGAAGTTTTCACAGGATGATATGTTAGGTGCTATCACAATGAGGAAATGACAGAGAAAAAAAAAGATACTGCTTTACATTCTCAGTTACAATTTATTTAGAAAGAAATGTTGATTTGTCACCTTCTTTCAAGTGATGCAAAAGATGAATGTTCATTAGGTAAGAAGATACATAGAAAGGCCAGAAATAGCTATTTAAAGGACCTAAGAGGAGAAACTATGACAGGACACTGCACATATGAATGGGAATATAAAACACACCATTTGTTTCATAGTTTTAACAATCTGGCCAAGGCAAAGGTTTCCAGGCCATTGGTCAGGAAAATGTTATCATTTTACTCCTTTCCTTTTTCACACCTGTCTGAAGATTCAGATCAAGAATACACAATTATTAAATATCAGGACACAGCAAAAATGATATGAAAAATAGTGTGACTAATGAAAAATCATAAATGTACACTTGTTTGTGAAGAGTGCAGCAAAACCTATTCACTTTACTGTTACCATTTGGTGTTATTTATTTTTAAGTTTTCTTTTTCCTTTCTCTTTAGATGCTATTTCTAAACAATGTAAGTGAACAAATACCAAAATGCACAGTATATCAATATAATTTGTGCCTCTCCTCTGAATTAACACTTTGAGCTCATCCTCTTTCCCAGTTGATCTCATATGAGTAAATGTTATCATATGAGCAAATGATTTTAAATTCTAAGTTCAAAATCATTTAAGAATACCAGCTCTGGATTTTTCTCCTACCCAGTTCTCACTTGCTGGGTTGGATCCTGGCCTCTGATGATTGACAGGTAGACACAGAACACGGTCACAGGCACCCTCCTCTCACTTGCTTTTGTGTAGCATTGGGCTAGATCTTTTGAAATGGATGGGTAAGCTCTCGATCGTATATACCTTTCAATGCTTTGCCTTGGTTGGAATTCAAGAAGCCTGCAGAACTTCTTAGAAAAGAATATAAGTGTTCCTGGAGTGCTTCAAAAACATCAATTCCAAAGGTCTAAATCAGCAACAACTATGACAACAACCAAAATGTATCATTTTCTATTGGAGGGAGAAACCCAGCTAAAAATGCATATTCCCTCTGAAGGTCCACTGGCTTCTTACACAGGTAGGAGCCCCTTAAAAGCAAGAAATCAGAAGGAGACCCTGATAACCAGTAGACTGGAAGAAACAGACATGGGTAAGGATATCAGAGTCCAGTTGTGATCTAGGTAGTTTCATATCTCTCTGACAGATAAATGTAACAGATATTTAAAATAATGCAATCTATCATAAGATATAATGTAATTTTGCAGTCAACAGTATTTTACTATTGTAGCTATTCTGTTATAAATTTTTATCGGTTAAAACCATTGACAACTGTCCTTAATGAAAAGACCTAGTTGTACAGACCTGCATTTAATAGCAGACAAAATGTCATGACATAATATAGATTATATCTATCAAACATTGTGTAAAGCTGATAGCTCTCGGTCTGTGAATGGATGTGTATCCATGTGTAAGAACAAGAGCTTCCGAGAATAACTGAAAATGGTTATAACAATGACCTGAAATCTAAGCAGAGGGCTGGCACTTCCTTAGCTGCACCTTCCCTCACCTCCAGCATTCCGTGCTATACTCCTATCTAGTTCCTTTGCTCTCACCAACTGTCCATGCTTTACCTGGCACAGATGTGTGTGAATTCCAGTTGCCATAGTTTAGTTAAATAACATTAGTCCCCAGCTACACAATTCAAATTCCAGTTACCCTAGCACTTGAACAGTGAGTAATTACATGAAGTGTAAACTTTGCAGCTAACTCTTCAGTTCACTGATTACAGACGCACATGGCAATCAATGACAAATCACGTCACAATTTTTAGAAAGATTGAGAATCAATGTGCTTTATTTCTTTATAAATAGTACTTGCCTTCTTCTAGCCATATAGCTTAGGATATGGAATAAGAATCTTTTCTATGCAAATAGTTACATACTTTCTATGTTTGTTGAAGCTTCTAGCATTTCATCATTTGTTCTTTAATTTTGTGAAATTAAGTCTGCGAGTGCTTTCAGTGTGCAGGTTTTTGGCACCATCACTTTTTTTTGAGACATCTTCATGCTTTTCCTCACATTTATGTTGATAAATACACCTTCACTGAAGTCCTGTAGTTGAATCTGTCGAGTCTCACAAATGGCAGCAGTGTCAACATTTCTGTGGTCAGCTACTTCATCTATAATAAATTATACGTTTGATTTGAATTTCACTTCTAGTACTATCACATTTTGTTTCTTCTTTGGCTGCAATTTCATCTTCCTGGTCAACTTTCTCTTTCAATTATGTATTTTTGTATAATGTCACATGAGGTTATCACTGAGAGACAAGGAGATTACACATGACACCGTTTCTGGTTCATGCATGAACTGAATAGTAGGTGTGCATTGACCTATCACCACAGACGTTAAAAGATGTGATGTGGGGACTTCCCTGGCCGTCCAGTGGTTAAGACCCCTTGCTTCCACTGTAGGGGGCACAGGTTCAATTTGTGTATTCATAATTAACACCAACTGCCCACAGGTGTTCCTGCATTATTTTCTTTCTTAAGGCCCAAATTTGCATTAAATACATAACAAACTTGGAATTTAGAAATTAGTTTAGCACATTACTGTTTCTGAAGGACATTATATTAACTCTTGGTTTTGGCAGGGTGAAAGTCTTTGATAACTTTGGGGAAAACAACTTTGATAGAGTTGTGGGGATGAAAGCATGCTTGTACTGTATGAGAGAAAAGTAAGAAGGAAGTTTCTTGTTTACATATTGTAGATAGAGCACATTTATCTACAATCATGGTCTCTCAAAACATCACTAATGGCAGTAAAGAGTTTAAAAAAAAATAACCACATGAAGACAAAAAGAAATGAAGAAGAAACAGCAGTTTGGAAACAACAATTTACTAAAAAACAAATGAATATATGGTAAAAGATGTAACAGATACACAAGAAGATGTACAAATAGACAATAAGCACATGAAAAGAGGTTTAAAGTCACTAATTATTAGGAAAATGCATATCAAAAATCAGTGAGATGCCATGCCGCACCCATTAGGGTGACTATTACCAAACAAAAAATAAACAAATGAAAAAACAGAAATAAATGTTAGCAAGGCTGAGGAGAAAGCAGAAACCCTGTGCATTACTAGTAGGAATATCAAAATGGATGTCATTTTTCAAAAAATCAAATACTAAATTACTCTATAATCCAGCAACTCCACTTCTGGATATATACCCCCCAAAAACTAAAAGAACAGACTCACAGATATTTGTATAGCCATATTTATAGCAGCATTATTTCTAAGCACTAAGCATTCATGAATAGATGAATGGATAAACAAAAATTTGACACATGCTACAGCACTCGCGAACCTTGAAGATAGCCTGCTAAGTGAAATAAACCAGTCAGAATAGAACAAATATTTCATGATTTCACTTATAAGAGGTACCTAGAGTAGAGAAATTCATAGAGACAGAGAGTAGAATGGTTGTTTCCAGCCTCTGGGGAAAGAGGAAATAGGAAATTGTTTGTATTTAACAGGTCCAGAGGTAATCAAGTGTGAGGTTCCAATACACATAAGTTTAATACGTAAAAACTAAAACAACAACAAAATTACCTCCAATGCATTCTTTTCATGAAAGTTATTAGAGAATTACTGTACAAAAAAATTTTTTTAAGAGTAAACCAATAAAATGTGAGCCATGAGATGATGGAAGCAGGAAATCCATCACCAGAAGCAAGGAGAAAAATGTGTAGGAGGGCAGTGAAGGCAAATTTCAGCAAGACTGCTGTGGACAAGAAACAAAGGGCACCCTGTGTAGCTGAAAAAGACCAGAAGTTATGGGATGTACTTCTTCAGAAAGGTAATGTGAACAGACTATTGAAAGTCTTTTGAGGAGATTCTGATAATTTGGCAAAGAAATAACATTGAGTTTGTGAATGCAGAAAACTAAAGAACAAAACAACATTAAAAAAATACATGTGAAGTAAAGCAAGTGTAATTATAGTTTACTATCATGCTCAGTGATAAATAGAATATAATAGACAGGAAATGCTAAACTTGGAGTATTTACTTTACTACCAAAATAGCAATATAACACTTAGCGGGTATGGAGATGCAAACTTTATGCATAACAAGGTGGAAGAAAAAATATAGCTTTTCCTATTGGGAAGGAAACATCAATACAACTTAACAAATTAACAACAGCAACATCAGCATGATGTCTTTAGAGACACAAAGATAAATACGATAATAATTGGAGAAAAGATAGGGAATGTTGGCCCAGTGCATTCCGGTGGGTGGAAAGGAAATTGGAAGCTTGTGGATTTTGTTTTCTCAGAGAAAGAGATTCTTCAGCTGAAAGGAGGGACTGAGGAAAAAGATGGTGATAAATTAAGCACAAAGGAGAGAGTTTGAAATAACCATCTGGGAAACAGAGAGGGATGGATGACCTTGTGTAACAATAATAAAACATTTGTATACCCACTTTTGTTTTACACAACCCTCTTTTTATAGTCTATCTCTGATAGGGAAGAACAAACCTGACTCCATATTAGATCTGTTCCTTATCTTGTGCTTAGTCATGCTGGCTCTGTACCTTTTGTAAAAGAATGTTACCTGTAGCCTGAAAAATACAGAGTAGCCCATTCTCAGGGCTCTGACCTTTAAGGGTATAACACTTTTCCATTCATATAGAGATTAAAAAGTTGCAGAACAGAGAATAACAGTTGTCTTGTTGGAGGTTTACAGCAACATGGTGACCTGACCTGCATGCACAGCTGCAAGAACAAAGGATTCCGACACTAAGAAGTTTGCAACAACCAGCCACACCCCTCCCTCGCCTTCCCTTTAAAAGTGCTTTGTTGAAACCCTTCGAAGAGTACAGGGACTTTGGGGGCATGAGCCACCTGTCACCTTGCATGGCCCTGAAATATACCTTTCTCTACTCCAAACTCCAATGTTTCCATTTGCTTGGCCTCACTGTGAGTTGACCACATGAACTTGCATTTGGTAACATACCTAGGTGTGTCACTTACCTGGAATAAAGTAAAATGATTTGCATTTAATCTTCTTTTTGCCATAATGTCAAGTTACCAAACATGTCTCTATTCCCTCCTGCTCATATTGTTTGCCTGGCATTCAGTTTTACATATAAAATGTTTGACCAAAAGAAACTGCACACAAATGGTTCTCTAACTGCCTTTCACATTCAAAGACTCTTGAAATGAATGGTTCTGTGAAGTCCAAGTTGCCTCACCAGTTCTCAAACCCAGACAATCCGGGGCCATCCTCCACATCTGCCATGGTTGGCGTGACTTTCTCTTTGGCTGGCAGTATTTCCAAATGGGATTCTGACTTCTTTCTTTCTTTCTTTTTGGCTGTGTTGGGTCTTCGTTTCTGTGCGAGGGCTTTCTCTAGTTGTGGCAAGCAGGGGCCACTCTTCATCGCGGTGCGTGGGCCTTTCACTGTCGCGGCCTCTCTTATTGCAGGGCACAGGCTCCAGATGCGCAGGCTCAGTAATTGTGGCTCACGGGCCTAGTTGCTCCGCGGCATGTGGGATCCTCCCAGACCAGGGCTCGAACCCGTGTCCCCTGCATTGGCAGGCAGATTCTCAACCACTGCGCCACCAGGGAAGCCCGGGATTCTGACTTCTTGATGATCTCCTGTCTTGATGGTTGTCTGCCTCTAATTTGCACAAGTCCAGACTCTTCCACAAAATTTAGCCTGTAAATATGTCATCAGTTTTTTAAAAATAATTAATTTATGACATTTATAAAGGCAAAGATAAGGCCTTGTAAGACATTTCTTTTTTAGCCTCCAAGTTACTGAGCACAGATTTCCCAATAAATCTAGGACTGACTAATAAACACGGTCATATTGACCTCTCCTCTCCTTATAAAAGTGTTTGTTTATAAATTGTTGTTGCTAAGGGCAGAAGAAAAGCCCAAACTCAGTTACAAGAGAAAAAAGAATTCTCCTTTTAAAATCACGTACCATAAAACTTCTATTTAGCTATTCACAGCAAGGAACTCAGTAAAAATTATTTAAAGCACATTAATTCAAATCAGCATAGCCTACCTCTGTGAGAAAGTTGTTGCATAAAGGGAACAGTTCCTCTAATTAAATCTAAAAACTACAGCTGTGAATCTATAAATTTTTATCTATGCTAGCACTAGCTGTAAAAGTGATTCTAAATTAAAATATTAACTTTTCCCCCTTACACACAATAAAAGACTTAAAACTTCCATTAAATGAATCAGATTATTTTGGCCTAAGTGGATGTGCTGACTTTGGCAGACTTTTCCTACCTCAGAATAAAATGTTTACTATTTGTCATAATGCCCTGTGCTTACTTTTTTTTTTTTTTTGCCACAGTTTTGGTAGCATGACCTAACTATAGAGGAACTCACCATTTTGGTTTTTTCTTTCTTTCCTTCTTACTTTCTTTTTCCCCTTAATCAGTTGTTCCTGATCGGCCAGTTGCAATAAACAACGTCTGGTCTATTGCTGGGTGAGTAGTTAAATCTCCTCTTTCCAGGATAGGAAAATCTGTTTTGAGATCCTAAAGGATGGACTTCACACATGTTCAAATATGCATGTCCAAAACCTTGGCTGCTACATCTCTGCTAAAAAGAGAGAAGAATGTTCCCCTCGAAGGATTGGTTTCCAGAAAGTCATCAAACATAATGGTAAATTTCTAGTTTTGAACCTTTGAAAATGAACAGATAATTAGGAGTTACCACTCGCTGAGCTGGTTCTGTTCCTATAAATTTCAGTTTGCTTGACCCATGTTGTCATTTTTGTGAACAGCTTGTCCCTATACTCACAAATCAGGGTATATGTGGAGAGTATTTGAAGATCTTTGCAGACTTTAGTGTGACTTGTCAAAATGATCCCACCTGCGTTAACATCTAACATTTTGACCTTAGCTGATTCTAGAGCTTCTATAGTCTGTACAGAAAATTGGAAATTCTGCTGGTGGTGTCCTAAGATACTGTTTGTGTCGGGGTGGGGTGAGGGTACACATATGTGCACCCATGTTCCATTGACTCCTAGAAATGTTTCCCAATAGCACACATCCTCACCTTGAATTGATCAGTGGTTGACGATCAGGGAGATATTCCGTAGATTACTTTGAATTCACAATTGTTTGAAAACAGAGGCATGGCAATCTAAAAATATTTTCTAGAGCTTCTCTGACCCTGCCTTTTACTTTGACACAGGATTAGGGGGCAAACCATGTATGTGAAAGTTTGTTTTTCTGATTAATAATAACAGTATTAGATATTTCATCTTGACAAACATTTATTATGTAGCTTTATCAAGTTCTGGTCCTGAAGTAACTTAACTGTAGTACAACATCCCTAATTAACCTCATCTCTGAGCAGTCGTCACTCCTTTATTCCTCTTTTCTAGAGTCATAGAAAATATATATTTTACTCTAAATATTGCATATTTTTTTTACAAATGCTCATATGACAACAATGTTTTCATAATGTGAAATTTCCCATTCTAAGATGTATTTTTCACATATGTATATTTGTATAAAGGGCTTGATTTACATTTTTTGTCCTGGAGTTACCAGGAATGAAGTTTAATTTTTTAATTTTTTAATTTATTTTAACTGAAGCATAGTTAATTTACAATGTTGTGTTATTTTTAAGTGTACAGCAAAGTGATTCAGTCATACACATACACATTTATATTTTTTTAAATCTGCAGTCCCTCTTACTAGCAATGGATACGTTTATTGAATCATTCATCTTCCACTAAAATGTTGCTAAATTATTGATGAGCTTTATAACTGATAACACTTTGGAATCAAGACTATTCAGTACTTTTGTTTCTGCTTTATATGTCCTACTTCATCATACTGGTGGAGGAATAATAGTGAATTAATGAGGACACAGGTTTTGAAATCAGAGACAGCTTTGGTGGAATCCAGGTGATGTGTCCCTGGGCACTTTCTTAAATCCACATGTAACCTGTGAATACTAGTTAACTAATTCAGAACATTGTTTGGAACATTGAAAGATGTTGTGTGCAGGCATGATAATTCCCCTTCCCTTTCCTCAGAGGATAAATTAGTCAATCCCTTTAAGGCTCAGAACATCTTTAATATTTGTCTTATGTTCAGTACTGTGAGTGTCTAACAGTGACCTTATTAACTACAATATAATCAAAATCATTCCATGATTGCTTAAGCCTCAAACACATCTGAAAATACTGCAGGAAAACAATGGAGGAAACGTGAATGGCCTCTAAGAAATTAAATAAGATCTAATCAATTCTTATATGAGCACTAACCCAGTTTACCAGCAGATGTACTAATACTCTTATTTAAGGCACAGTACTAGCAACATTGTTGCCTTTGTATTATGTATCTCTAGTTCATTTTGTATAATGACTGGCAACCCTCAGCCTTACCTATCTCAGCCTCTCCTATAACAATAAATAATCATGTGTAGGAGAGGCTATAGCTGAGATAGGGAAGGGTGATGGCTGCCAGTCAAAAAGACAGGAAAACAAACATTTTGTTCTGTATTTTTATTGAGCTATAGAATACATGAGAAACTCTTATCTGGAGCCCCTAAATACTGGGATAAGCCATCTTAAATAGCTTAGTTACCCCTAAGGTATCCCAGCATGACAATCCGCAGCAAGAATAGAAATTGCAGTGATCTCTGTCTTATCAAGAAGAGGTTATGTGGGGTTTCAAATACTCATTCAAGAAGCAAAAAAGGTGTGAAGTATGCCTGAGAAAGACTTCTATTCAAAATGTTTAAAATACAAATACAGTATGCTAACACATATATACGGAATCTAAGGAAAAAAAAAAAAAAAAAAAAGACCATGAAGAACCTAGTGGCAAGACAGGAATAAAGACACAGACCTACTAGAGAATGGACTTGAGGATATGGGGAGGGGGTGGGGTGAGATGTGACAGGGTAAGAGAGTGTCATGGACATATATACACTACCAAATGTAAAATAGATAGCTAGTGGGAAGCAGCCGCATAGCACAGGGAGATCAGCTCGGTGCTTTGTGACCACCTCTAGAGGGGTGGGATAGGGAGGGTGGGAGGGAGGGAGATGCAAGAGGGAAGAGAAATGGGAACATATTGTATATGTATAACTGATTCACTTTGTTATAAAGCAGAAGCTAACACACCATTGTAAGGCAATTATACTTCAATAAAGATGTTTAAAAAAAAAAAAAAAACCAAAATGTTTAAAATACATTTTGTGCTTTTCAAGTTTCAGCCATCTGGAAAATTCCTTTATGTGGACTGTCTTAGTCTTTGGTAAGGCCATATGAACAAGCTACTGTTTTGCTTACCTGATGAAGAAAAATGAGTTAATTTCTTCAAAAAATTACTCTGACCATATGGGCATGAACAATGGTTGAGAGAAACATTTGGATATTATAGTGTGGTTCTGGCTTTTGAAATCCCAGGCTTTGCCGTTCAAGGATCTAGCTTTGGCTAAATTCCTTAAGATTTCAAAGCTTCCTCTGTATAATGAAAGTCATAATACTTAATTCGTAAGATATATTTTATATGAGGGTAAATGATTGAAACATACAATGCACTTAGCACAGAGAGGTGCACTTTTTAGACTCTCATTAAATGGTGGTTGTGGTGTTAGTATTCATCACCCTCTTCATAATGCAATTCCCAAGAAGCATAAATATAGTCTTATAAGAACCAGTAAAAATATAAAGAGATCTAATTTATTTGCCCCCAGTTTACCTGGTTTCACTCCTTCCGTATTGTCCTGTTACCATAAGGAAATTACAGAAAGCAGAACAGGAATAAGAGATCTGATGATGTTGGAACAGGGCATTGCTTCCTGAATTCTGAGTTTTCCTATAGGTCTGTATGTGCCAAATGCCTGAAGGAGTAAGGACATTAATCTACCAGACCCAGCAAGGGAACTTGGTTTTTTTCCAATTCTGGATCAAATCTTGGAGGTGCTAAAGAAATTCAAAATTGTTTTATTATTGTTTTATAACATGTTATTGTCAGGAATGATACATATTGAACTAACGTGACTACCTAGCCCCTGAAATTTAGCTCCATCCACTCCAGGCTTCCTGGGATCCAGGATGTTATAAAGTATGGAAATGTGCTTAAATGCCTAAACTTTTTGAGACAACATGGTATGAAGGAACATGCACTGGCATTTGAATGAGGTTTCTGTTGTTGTTGTTTATTTGTTTTTAATTAAGTTTTTTCAACCTAGTATTTCGTGGTAACCAGAGTGTGGTGATCCTTGGCTCCTGTATTCACGCCCATGTTGAATGGGTGATGTGAAGGTGTGTGATATTCAAGGCTGGGTAATAACAAGTACTGTGGCTTCCATTGTGCATTCTTGGGTTTCTCACTCCAAAGGACTCTGACTGCATGCCGTGTACACACTCAACCTTGTGGAGCAACCCATATGGTGAGCGGCTGAGGCCTCCTGTCAACAACCAGCGTCTCTTGCCAGGCATGTGAGTGAACCACCTGAGAACTGGATCTGACAGCCCCAGTCAGACCTCAGATGACTGAAGCCACAGGGGACATCTGTCTGCAACTTCACAAGAAAGCCCTGCTCCAGAACTGTCTAACCAAGCCACTCCTGAGTTTTTGAACTAAGGGTAGTGTGAGAGATAGTACATTAATTACTGTTGTTTAAAGCCACTACTTTTTCTCAGTGATTTGCTACACATTAGATAATTATATAAATGAATACAAGCTCTGGGATCTTTGGCAAGTAGTTTTCTTCCTTCCTCCCTCCCTCCCTCCCTCCTTCTCTCTCTCTTTTCTTTCTTTCTTTCTCTTTCTCTCTCTCTCTCTTTCTCTCTCTCTTTCTCTTTCTCTCTTTCTTTCTTTCTCTCTTTCTCTCTCTCTCTTTCTCTCTCTTTCTTTCTCTCTCTCTTTCTCTTTCTTTCTTTCTTTCTTTCTCTTTCTTTCTTTCTTTCTTTTTCTCTCTTTCTTTCTTTCTTTCTTTCATTCTTTCTTTCTTTCTTTCTTTCTTTCTTCCTTCCTCTCTCTCTCTCTCTCTCTTCCTTTCTTTCTTTCTTTCTTTCTTTCTTTCTTTCTTTCTTTTCTTTCTTCTCAGTGTCCTTATCTGCAAAATTAGCAAGGTAACACCTGCATCACAAGTACTGTTTTATTTTGTTTTGTTTCTGGTTCAGATTAAATATCCCAGTCTATCTGTAGGATCTGATACATGACAGTAAGTACTCAACAGATGCAAGTTGTTCTCACTTCCCTCATTTATGGGAAATGCATTGTCTTTTCTAAAATACCTTGTACTTGTAAGAAGAGATATTGAACTTTAGTTCAAGTTCCCAGAGAGTAAGATAAATATATGTGTAGTGTAAGCCTGTGAGGTGCTATAGCCGAATAGGATTCTAAAACACCTGAAATGTCAGATATCTCCCTAGGGCAATGAAAAACCATTTGTACAAATATCAAGGGCTAGTTGCAATCTAGGAAGGGAGCAGCGTCAACCTTCATATCATATCTTTGCATGTTTGAAGACAAAAAAGTCAGAAAAACCAGGAATTAGAGTGAAAAGTGATTATCTGCACTAATACTGTGTCCAGTATAAAGTATAAAACTATCTGTCTTACACCAAGAGACACTTTAAGGTAAGTGATCAAGGTAAAGACATGACTAAGCTTCAGAGATCTGGATGTTCTGCTCTAACATTTACTGTAAGCCTTTGTCATTCTGCTTATTGCTTCTTTTTTTTTTTTTTTTTCACACACACACACTGTATTTTATTTTTACAAGAGATAAATAGACTGACACCAAGCATTGTACATGGATGACCACAACAAAAGCAACAATGATTGCAATTACCAAACATGAAACACACTCATACTATGTCATAATATTGACATTCAGTCCAGTAATCCTCCACTGTAACAGCTCCTTTACTTTGCAGTGAAAATTGATTTCTATATTCTTTGCCTCTGAGTCCTTGTGGGATTTTTTTTTTTTTAATTCAGACAGAAAGTCACAAAAATTACACTCATCCTCATCAGTTCACTCAGTTCCATGTAATTAATTTTTTTTATCTTGATCTTTTGTTAGCACTTTTATGAGTTCATCAGTTTTTCATTAGAGTTCTGAAAATGCTTATTCATTCAGTTCAGCAGTACAGTCAGTTACCAGAAACCTGTACTTGTCAGAGTCTTTTCCATGAATTTCTTGAAGATGAAAGCCTTTTTTGGAACATATTTACAAAAGCATCAGAGTACACCCAGAACTGTCTGTAAATGACAAAAGACTTAAAAATGACCACTGTTAAAGATTTGATGAAAGTTCATAATAATGCAGTTGACAAGAAAATTAGTTATTTTTGAGATATACATTTTAAAGTAATAACTAGGATTATTACTTATAACATTATACCAGAACATATAAGATTTTTAGAAATTTCATAATGTCTGAAACATTTATATTAACATATTTCCATACATATTTCCATACAAATACAAATATAAGATTTTTAGAAATTTCATGTAATGTCTGAAACATTTATATTAACATATTTCCATACAAATAACCCAATGAAAGTTCAGTATTAGTTGTTTTGTTTGTTTGTTTTTTTATACTGCAGGTTCTTATTAGGCATCAATTTTATACACATCAGTGTATACATGTCAATCCCAATCGCCCAATTCAGCACACCACCATCCCCACCCCACCGCAGTTTTCCCCCCTTGGTGTCCATATGTCCATTCTCTACATCTGTGTCTCAACTTCTGCCCTGCAAACCGGCTCATCTGTACCATTTTTCTAGGTTCCACATACATGCATTAATATACGATATTTGTTTTTCTCTTTCTGACTTACTTCACTCTGTATGACAGTCTCTAGATCCATCCACGTCTCAACAAATGACTCAATTTCGTTCCTTTTTATGGCTGAGTAATATTCCATTGTATATATGTACCACATCTTCTTTATCCATTCGTCTGTTGATGGGCATTTAGGTTGCTTCCATGACCTGGCTATTGTAAATAGTGCTGCAATGAACATTCGGGTGCATGTGTCTTTTTGAATTACGGTTTTCTCTGGGTATATGCCCAGTAGTGGGATTGCTGGGTCATATGGTAATTCTATTTTTAGTTTTTTAAGGAACCTCCATACTGTTCTCCATAGTGGCTGTATCAATTTACATTCCCACCAACAGTGCAAGAGGGTTCCCTTTTCACCACACCCTCTCCAGCATTTGTTGTTTGTAGATTTTCTGATGATGCCCATTCTAACAGGAGTGAGGTGATACCTCATTGTAGTTTTGATTTGCATTTCTCTAATAATTAGTGATGTTGAGCATCTTTTCATGTGCTTCGTGGCCATCTGTATGTCTTCTTTGGAGAAATGTCTATTTAGGTCTTCTGCCCATTTTTGGGTTGGGGTGTTTGTTTCTTTGATATTGAGCTGAATGAGCTGTTTATATATTTTGGAGATTAATCCTTTGTCCGTTGATTCATTTGCAAATATTTTCTCCCATTCTGAGGGTTGTCTTTTCGTCTTGTTTATGGTTTCCTTTGCTGTGCAAAAGCTTTGAAGTTTCATTAGGTCCCACTTGTTTATTTTTGTTTTTATTTCCATTACTCTAGGAGGTGGATCAAAAAAGATCTTGCTGTGATTTATGTCAAAGAGTGTTCTTCCTATGTTTTCCTCTAAGAGTTTTATAGTGTCCAGTCTTATATTTAGGTCTCTAATCCATTTTGAGTTTATTTTTGTGTATGGTGTTAGGGAGTATTCTAATTTCATTCTTTTACATGTAGCTGTCCAGTTTTCCCAGCACCACTTATTGAAGAGACTGTCTTTTCTCCATTGTATATCTTTGCCTCCTTTGTCATAGATTAGTTGACCATAGGTGCGTGGGTTAATGTCTGGGCTTTCTATCTTGTTCCATTGATCTATGTTTCTGTTTTTGTGCCAGTACCATATTGTCTTAATTACTGTAGCTTTGTAGTATAGTCTGAAGTCAGGGAGTCTGATTCCTCCAGCTCCATTTTTTTGCCTCAAGACTGCTTTGCCTATTCGGGGTCTTTTGTGTCTCCATACAAATTTTAAGATGATTTGTTCTAGCTCCGTAAAAAATGCCATTGGTCATTCGATAGGGATTGCATTGAATCTGTAGATTGCTTTGGGTAGTATACTCATTTTCACAATGTTGATTCTTCCAATCCAAGAACATGGTATATCTCTCCATCTGTTGGTATCAGCTTTAATTTCTTTCATCAGTGTCTTATAGTTTTCTGCCTACAGGTCTTTTGTCTCCCTAGGTAGGTTTATTCCTAGGTATTTTATTCTTTTTGTTGCAATGGTAAATGGGAGTGTTTCCATAATTTCTCTTTCAGATTTTTCATCATTAGTGTATAGGAATGCAAGAGATTTCTGTGCATTAATTTTGTATCCTGCAACTTTACCATATTCATTAATGAGCTCTAGCAGTTTTCTGGTGGCAGTTTTAGGATTCTCTATGTATAGTATCATGTCATCCGCAAACAGTGACAGTTTTACTTCTTCTTTTCCAATTTGTATTCCTTTTATTTCTTTTTCTTCTCTGATTGCCGTGGCTAGGACTTCCAGAACTATGTTGAATAATAGTGGTGAGAGTGGACATCCTTGTCTCGTTCCTGATCTTAGAGGAAATGCTTTCAGTTTTTCACCATTGAGAATGATGTTTGCTGTGGGTTTGTCATATATGGCCTTTATTATGTTGAGGTAGGTTCCCTCTATGCCCACTTTCTGGAGAGTTTTTATCATAAATGGGTGTTGAATTTTGTCAAAAGCTTTTTCTGCATCTATTGAGATGATCATGTGGTTTTTATTCTTCAATTTGTTAATATGGTGTATCACATTGATTGATTTGCGTATATTGAAGAATCCTTGCATCCCTGGGATAAATCCCACTTGATCATGGTGTATGATCCTTTTAATGTGTTGTTGGATTCTGTTTGCTAGTATTTTGTTGAGGATTTTTGCATCTATATTCATCAGTGATATTGGTCTGTAATTTTCTTTTTTTGTAGTGTCTTTGTCTGGTTTTGGTATCAGGGTGATGGTGGCCTCATAGAATGAGTTTGGGAGTGTTCCTTCCTCTGCAACTTTTTGGAAGAGTTTGAGAAGGATAGGTGTTAGCTCTTTTCTAAATGTTTGATAGAATTCACCTGTGAAGCCATCTGGTCCTGGACTTTTGTTTGTTGGAAGATTTTTAATCAGAGTTTCAATTTCATTACTTGTGATTGGTCTGTTCATATTTTCTGTTTCTTCCTGGTTCAGTCTTGGAAGGTTATACCTTTCTAAGAATTTGTCCATTTCTTCCAGGTTGTCCATCTTATTGGCATAAAGTTGCTTGTAGTAGTCTCTTAGGATGCTTTGTATTTCTGTGGTGTTTGTTGTAACTTCTCCTTTTTCATTTCTGATTTTATTGATTTGAGTCCTCTCCCTCTTTTTCTTGATGAGTCTGGCTAATGGCTTATCAATTTTGTTTATCTTCTCAAAGAACCAACTTTTAGTTTTATTGATCTTTGCTATTGTTTTCTTTGTTTCTATTTCATTTATTTCTGCTCTGATCTTTATGATTTCTTTCCTTCTGCTAACTTTGGGTTTTGCTTGTTCTTCTTTCTCTAGTTTCCTTAGGTGTAAGGTTAGATTGTTTACTTGAGATTTTTCTTGTTTCTTTAGGTAGGCTTGTATAGCTATAAACTTCCCTCTTAGAACTGCTTTCGCTGCATCCCATAGGTTTTGGGTCGTCGTGTTTTCATTGTCATTTGTCTCTAGGTATTTTTTGATTTCCTCTTTGATTTCTTCAGTGATCTCTTGGTTATTTAGTAACGTATTGTTTAGCCTCCATGTGTTTGTCTTTTTTACGTTTTTTTCCCTGTAATTCATTTCTAATCTCATAGCGTTGTGGTCAGAAAAGATGCTTGATATGATTTCAATTTTCTTAAATTTACTGAGGCTTGATTTGTGACCCAAGATGTGATCTATCCTGGAGAATGTTCTGTGCGCACTTGAGAAGAACGTGTAATCTGCTGTTTTTGGATGGAATGTCCTATATATATATCAATTAAATCTATCTGGTCTATTGTGTCATTTAAAGCTTCTGTTTCCTTATTTATTTTCATTTTGGATGATCTGTCCATTGGTGTAAGTGAGGTGTTAAAGTCCCCCACTATGATTGTGTTACTGTCAATTTCCTCTTTTATAGCTGTTAGCAGTTGCCTTATGTATTGAGGTGCTCCTATGTTGGGTGCATATATATTTATAATTGTTATATCTTCTTCTTGGATTGATCCCTTGATCATTATGTAGTGTCCTTCCTTGTCTCTTGTAACATTCTTATTTTAAAGTCTATTTTATCTGATATGAGTATAGCTACTCCAGCTTTCTTTTGATTTCCATTTGCATGGAATATCTTTTTCCATCCCCTCACTTTCAGTCTGTATGTGTCCCTAGGTCTAAAGTGGGTCTCTTGTAGACAGCATTTATATGGGTCTTGTTTTTGTATCCATTCAGCCAGTCTATGTCTTTTGGTTGGGGCATTTAATCCATTCACGTTTAAGGTAATTATCGATATGTATGTTCCTATGACCATTTTCTTAATTGTTTTGGGTTTGTTTTTGTAGGTCCTTTTCTTCTCTTGTGTTTCCCACTTAGAGAAGTTCCTTTAGCATTTGTTGTAGAGCTGGTTTGGTGGTGCTGAATTCTCTTAGCTTTTGCTTGTCTGTAAAGCTTTTGATTTCTCCATCAAATCTAAATGAGATCCTTGCTGGGTAGAGTAATCTTGGTTGTAGGTTCTTCTCTTTCATCACTTTAAGTATATCATGCCACTCCCTTCTGGCTTGCAGAGTTTCTGCTGAGAAATCAGCTGTTAACCTTATGGCAGTTCCCTTGTATGTTATTTGTCCTTTTTCCCTTGCTGCTTTCAATAATTTTTCTTTGTCTTTAATTTTTGCCACTTTGATTACTATGTGTCTCGGCGTGTTTCTCCTTGGGTTTATCCTGTATGGGACTCTCTGCACTTCCTGGACTTGGGTGGCTATTTCCTTTCCCATGTTAGGGAAGTTTTCGACTATAACCTCTTCAAATATTTTCTCTGGTCCTTTCTCTCTCTCTTCACCTTCTGGGACCCCTATAATGCGAATGTTGTTGCATTTAATGTTGTCCCAGAGGTCTCTTAGGCTGTCTTCATTTCTTTTCATTCTTTTTTCTTTAGTCTGTTCCGCAGCAGTGAATTCCACCATTCTGTCTTCCAGGTCACTTATCCGTTCTTCTGCCTCAGTTATTCTGCTATTGATTCCTTCTAGTGTAGTTTTCATTTCAGTTATTGTATTGTTCATCTCTGTTTGTTTGTTCTTTAATTCTTCTAGGTCTTTGTTAATCATTTCTTGCATCTTCTCAATCTTTGCCTCCATTCTTATTCTGAGGTCCTGGATCATCTTCACTATTATTATTCTGAATTCTTTTTCTGGAAGGTTGCCTATCTCCACTTCATTTAGTTGTTTTTCTGGGGTTTTTTCTTGTTCCTTCATCTGGTACATAGCCCTCTGCCTTTTCATCTTGTCTATCTTTCTGTAACTGTGGTTTTTGGTCCACAGGCTGCAGGATTGTAGTTTTTCTTGCTTCTGCTGTCTGTCCTCTGGTGGTTGAGGCTATCTAAGAGGCTTGATGGGAGGCTCTGGTTGTGGGTAGAGCTGACTGTTGCTGTGGCGGTCAGAGCTCAGTAAAACTTTAATCCACTTGACTGTTGATGGGTGGGGCTGGGTTCCCTCCCTGTTGGTTGTTTTGCCTGAGGCAACCCAACCCTGGAGCCTACCTGGGCTCTTTGGTGGGGTCAATGGCAGACTCTGGGAGGGCTCACGCCAAGGAGCACGTCCCAGAACCTCCGCTGCCAGAGTCCTTGTCCCCACAGTGAAACAGAGCCACCCCCCGCCTCTGCAGGAGACCCCCCAACACCAGCAGGTAGGTCTGGTTCAGTCTCCCCCAGGCTCACTGCTCCTTCCCCTGGGTCCCGATGCACACACCACTCTGTGTGTGCCCTCCAAGAGTGGGGTCTCTGTTTCCCCCAGTCCTGTCGAGGTCCTGCAATCAATTCCCACTAAGCTTCAAAGTCTGATTCTCTAGGAATTCCTCCTCCTGTTGCCAGACCCCCAGGTTGGGAAGCCTGACGTGGGGCTCAGAACCTTTACTCCAGTGGGTGGACTTCTGTGGTATAAGTGTTCGCCAGTCTGTGAGTCACCCATCCAGCAGTTATGGGATTAGATTTTACTCTGATTGTGCCCCTCCTACCGTCTCACTGTGGCTTCTCCTCTGTCCTTGGACGTGGGGTATCCTCCTTGGTGAAGTCCAGGGTCTTCCTGTCAATGATTGTCCAGCAGCCAGTTGTGATTCTGGTGCTCTCGCAAGAGGGAGTGAGAGCACATCCTTCTACTCCGCCATCTTGGTTAATCCTCTGCTTATTGCTTCTTATTTGTAAGGTGGTTGCCACCCCATCAGTTGCTCTGTTTTATGCTAACCGGAAATAAGGAGTGGAGAGGGTCAAGGAATAAAGAGAAGACACTTCAGGTATTACCACTGATACCAATTTTCTGGCTACATCACATTGACCAGAACTGTATTACATGGTTCCCATAGGTGCATTGGCCACTGAGGAAATGGGTTCTTGAGCTCAATACAAATGTGTACATATTAGAGCTTTGCTAGCATGGAAGAAGTGGAAGTAGGTGTTAGATTAGGCAGTCAGCTATGTCTACCACACTTGTCAAGTGGAAAAAAGTACGGATACTGAGTTCTTATTATCTGTAGTAGTTATATCCCACAGTCACCCCACTGAATTAATGAAACTGAAGCATTGTTCCTAGAGGAAAAATAGGGTTATGTTCTCCAGGCCTCTGCCCACAACATTCTCATCAACCGATCAACACAACTTTGTTTATGTCTATTTCTTTTAAAAGGAACCTTATTTAACGTATATTGTGATCAATTAGCATTGAACTCACTCTCAGTAGCACTAAAATGCATGCCTGAATGAAGCTTATCTAACACATATATTTTCTCCAAAAGGCACATCACAGCTTTCTTGTGCTTAGGAATAGTAGACAACAGTTCAGCACTGGGTTTGCAGGCCATTTTAAATGGCGAAATCACCAAGAAGAAGTGGGAAAATGAGAAAAATATGGCGCTGCATATACTTTGACAAGGACCTTGTTTATAGTAGGAGAGGTAAAATAAGAAGTTAAAGCTTTCACCTTGTTTGACCTCAGCTGGGAACATGTCCATAGGGCAATTCGAATTTTTGCTGCTCTGCACGTGTATGAGAATGCCCACAAAAACACCATGAGTACTGATTTTAGGGTTTTTTTCTCATATATATATATTTTAATTGGGATATAGTTGCTTTACAATGTTGTGCTAGCTACTGCTGCACAGCGAAGTGAACCAGCCATATGTATACACATAACCCCTCCCTTTCGGATTTCCCTCCCATCCAGGTCACCAAAAAGCACTGAGTAGAGTTCCCCATGCTCTACAGCAGGTCCTCATTAGATATCTATTTCATACCCAGTGGCATATATATGTCAATCCCAATCTCCCAATTCATCCCACCCTGCCTTCCACCACTGGAGTCTACATGTTTGTTCTCTACATTTACGTCTCCATTCCTGCTTTGCAGATAGGTTCATCTTTACCATTTTTCTAGATTCCACATATATGCATTAATATACGATATTTGTTTTTCTTTTTCTGGCTTACTTCACTCCGTATGACAATCTCTAAGTCCATCCATGTCCCTACAAAAGACCCAATTTCATTCCTTTCACAATTGAGTAATATTCCATTGTATAATTGTACCACATCTTCTTTATCCATTCATCTGTTGATGGACATGTAGGTTGCTTCCATGCCCTGGCTATTGTAAATAGAGCTGCAATGAAAATTGGAGTGAATGTGTCTTTTTGAATTATGGTTTTCTCTGGGTATATGCCCAGTAGTGGGATTGCTGGGTCATATGGTAGTTCTATTTTTAGTTTTTTGAGGAACCTCCATACTGTTCTCCATAGTGGCTGCACCAATTTACATTCCCACCAACATTGTAGGAGGGTTTACTTTTCTCCACACCCTCTCCAGCAATTATTGTTTGTAGATTTTTTGATGATGGCCATTCTGACTGGTGTGAGGTGATAAGTCATTGTAGTTTTGATCTACATTTCTCTAATAATTAGCGATGTTGAGCATCTTTTCATGTGCCTCTTGGCCATCTATATGTCTTTTTGGAGAAACGTCTATGTAGATCTGCCACCCCATATAATTCAGTCTTTATGACCAACACTCTACAACTTTAGCCAAGTCATGTCATCAATCTGAGAGAAGAGTCAAAAGTAGAGCTTGTAGCTAAATACAGGATGCAAAGCACACATGACCAATCTGCTTACTTTCTTATTGATCTATAGTTCTTTTTTTGTGCCAGTACCAAACTGTCTTGATTACTGTAGCTTTGTAGTGTAGTGTGAAGTCAGGGAGCTTGATTCCTCCAGCTTCGTTTTTCTTTCTCAAGATTGCTTTGGCTATTAGGGGTCTTTTGTGTTTCCTTATAAATTGTGAAATTTTTTGTTCTAATTCTATGAAAAATGCCATTGGTAATTTGATAGGGATTGTGTTGAATCTGGTGATTGCTTTAGGTAGTATAGGCATTTTCACAATATTGAGTCTTCCAATCCAAGAACATGGTGTATCTCTCCATCTGTTTTTTGTCATCTTTGATTTTGTTCATCAGTATCGTATAGTTTTCTGAGTAGAGGTCTTTTGCCTCCTTAGGTAGGTAATTCCTAGGTATTTTATTCTTTTTGTTGCAATGGTGAATGGGATTGTTTCTTAATTTCTCTTTCTGATCTTTCATTGTTAGTGCATAGGAATGCAAGTTTTCTGTGTTATATTTTGTATCCTGAAACTTTACCAAATTTATTGATTAGCTCTAGTAGATTTCTGGTGGCATCTTTAAGAGTTTCTATGTATAGTATCATGTCATCTGCAAACAGTGACAGTTTTACTTCTCCTTTTCCAATTTGTTTTCCTTTTATTTCTTTTTCTTCTCTGATTGCCATGGCTAGGACTTCCAAAATTATGTTGACTAACATTGAGGAGAGTGGACACCCTTGTCTTGTTCCTGATTTTAAAGGAAGTGCTTTCAGTTTTTCATCATTGAGAATGATGTTTGCTGTGGGTTTGTCATGTATGGTCTTTATTATGTTGAGGAAGGTTCCCTCTATGCCCACTTTCTGGAGAGTGTTTATCATAAATGGATGTTGAGTTTTGTCAAAATCTTTTTCTGCATCTATTGAGATGATCATATGGTTTTATACTTCAGTTTGTTAATATGGTGTATCACATTGATTGATTTACATTTATTGAAGAATCCTTGCATCCCTGGGATAAATCCCATTTGGTCATGGTGTATAATCCTATTAATGTGTTTTGGGATTCTGTTTGCTAGTATTTTGTTGAGGATTTTTGCATCTATGTTCATCAGTGATATTGGTCTGTAATTTTCTTTTTTTGTGATATCTTTGTCTGGTTTTGGTATCAGGGTGATGGTGGCCTTGTAGAATGAGCTTGGGAGTGTTCTGCCTCTGCAGTTTTTTGGAAGAGTTTGAGAAGGATAGGTGTTAACTCTTTTCTAAATGTTTGATAGAATTCGCCTGTGAAGCCATCTGGTCCTGGACTTTGGTTAGTTGGAAGATTTTTAATCACAGATTCAATTTCCTTACTTGGGTTTAGTCTGTTCATATTTTCTATTTCTTCCTGGTTCAGTCTTGGAAGGTTGTACCTTACTAAGAATTTGTCCATTTCTTCCTGATTGCCCAATTTATTGGCATATAGTTGCTTGTAGTAGTGTCTTATGATCCTTTGTATTCCTGAAATGTCAGTTGTAACTTCTCCTTTTTCATTTCTAATTTTATTGATTTGAGTCCTCTCCCTTTTTTTCTTGATGAGTCTGGCTAAAGGTTTATCCATTTTGTTTATCTTGTCAAAGAACCAGCTTTTAGTTTTATTGATCTTTGCTATTGCTTTCTTCATTTCTATTTCATTTACTTCTGCTCTGATCTTTATGATTTATTTCCTTCTACTAACTTTGGGTTTTGTTTGTTCTTCTTTCTCTAATTGCTTTAGGTGTAAGTTTAAGTTGTTTATTTGAGATTTTTCTTGTTTCTTGAGATAGGATTGTATTGCTATAAACTTCCCTCTGAGAACTGCTTTTGCTGCATCCCATAGGTTTTGGGTCATTGTGTATTTGTTGTCATATGTTTCTAGGTATTTTCTGATTTCCTCTTTGATTTCTTCAGTGATCTCTAAGTTATTTAGTAGCATATTGTTTAGCCTCCATGTGCTTGTGTTTTTTATAGTTTTTTTTCTTGTAATTGATTTCTAGTCTCATAGCGTTGTGGTCCGAAAAGATGCTTCATATGATTTCAATTTTCTTAAAATTACAAAGGCTTGATTTATGACCCAAGATATGATCTATCTTGGAGAATATTCCATGTGCACTTGAGAAGAAAGCATATTCTGATGCTTTCAGATGGAATGTCCTATAAATATCAATTAAGTCTATCTGGTCTAATGTGTCATTTAAGGCTTGTGTTTCCTTACTAATTTTCTGTCTGGATGATCTGTCCATTGCTGTAAGTGGGGTGTTAAAGTCCCCCACTATTATTGTGTTACTGTCAATTTCCCCTTTATGGCTGCTAGCATTTGCCTTATGTATTGAGGTGCTCCTATGTTGGGTGCATAAATACTTATAATTATTATATCTTCTTCTTGGATGGATCCCTTGATCATTATGTAGTGTCCTTCCTTGTCTCTTGTAACAGTCTTTATTTTAAAGTCTATTTTTTTCTGATATGAGTATTGCTACTCCAGCTTTCTTTTGATTTCCATTTGCATGGAATATCTTTTTCCATCCCCTCACTTTCAGTCTGTATGTGTCCCTAGGTCTGAAGTGGGTCTCTTGTAGACAGCATATATATGGGTCTTGTTTTTGTATCCATTCAGCCAGCCTGTGTCTTCTGTTTGGAGCATTTAATCCATTTACATTCAAGGTAATTATCTATATGTATGTTCCCTTTACCATTTTCTTAATTATTTTGCGTTTATTTTTGTAGGTCTTGTTCTTCTCTTGTGTTTTCCGCCTAGAGAAGTTCCTTTAGCATTTGTTGTAAAGTTGGCTTGGTGGTGCTGAATTCTCTTAGCTTGTGCTTGTCTGTGAAGCTTTTGATGTCTCCATCTCCATCGAATCTGAATGAGATCCTTGCTGGGTAGAGTAATCTTGGTTGTAGTTTTTCCCTTTCATCACTTTAATTATATCTTCTGGCCTGCAGAGTTCCTGCTCAAAAATCAGCTGTTAACCTTATGGGGATTCCCTGGTATGTTCTTTGTTGCTTTTCCCTTGCTGTTTTTCATAATTTTTCTTTGAATTTAATTTTTGTTAGTTTGATTAATACATATCTCAGCATGTTTCTCCTATGTTTTATCCTGTATGGGACTCTCTGAGCTTCCTGGACTTGAGTGGCTGTTTCCTTTCCCATGTTAAGGAAGTTTTCAACTATAATCTCTTCAAATATTTTCTCAGACCCTTTCTCTTTCTCTTCTTCTGGGACCCTATAATGTGAATATTGGTGCATTGAATGTTGTCCCAGAGGTCTCTGAGACTGTCCTCATTTCTCTTCACTCTTTTTTCTTTATTCTGGTCCATGACAGTTATTTCTACCATTCTACCTTCCAGCTCACTTATCTGTTTTTCGGCTTCAGTTATTCTGCTACTAATTCCTTCTAGTATATTTTTCATTTTAGTTATTGCATTGCTCATCACTGTTTGTTTGTTCTTTATTTCTTCTAGGTCCTTGTTAAACATTTCTTGTATTTTCTCGGTCCATGCCTCCATACTGTTTCTGAGATCTTAGATCATCTTTACTATCATTACTCTGAATTCTTTTTCATGTAGACTGCCTATTTCCTCTTCATTTATTTGGTCTTTTGTGTTTTTGCCTAGATCCTTCATCTGCAGCATTTTTCTCTGTCGTCTCATTTTGTTTATCTTACTGTGTTTGAGGCCTCCTTTCTGCCGCCTGCAGGTTCATGGTTCATCTTGCTTCTGGTGTCTGCCCCCTGGTGGGTGGGGTTGATCCAGCAGCTTGTGCAGGCTTCCTAGTTGGAGGGACTGGTTCCTGCACTCTTGTTGGTGGAGCTGAGTCTTGTTCCTCTGATTGGCAGGGCCATGTCAGGTGGTGTGTTTTGGGGTGTCTGTGATCTCTTAGGGTTTTAGACAGCCTGTCTGCTGATGGGTGTGTCTGTGTTCCTAGATTGTTAGTTGTTTGGAGCAAGGCAGGCAGCACTGGAGCCTGCAGGCAGTTGGGTGGAGCTGGTCTTGGTGTCGAGATGGAAACCTCTGGGAGAGCTCTCACCAAGTAATATTCCCTGGAGTAGGGATTCTCTGGTGGTCCAGTGTCCTGGACTTGGCACTCCCACCCCAGAGGCTTGGGCCCAACCCCTGGCTGGGGAACCAAGACTCTGCAGGCCTCCCAACACATAGAAAAAGAAAAAAAAACTGGGGGGGGGGGCATACAGACAAACAAAACCCAAGACAAATAGCAAAGACCCAAACAAACAAACAGCAACAACAACAATAAAAAAAGGAAAAAAAAAACAAACAGACAAACAAAACCCAAGACAAATGGTAAAAGCAAAATCAAACAAACCAAAACTAAAACGAACACACACACACACAAAAATTAGAGAAAAGAAAGAAAAAAAAAAAAAAAACAAGAAGAAAGAAAACAAAAAACAAGAGAAATACAAACCAACACAAGAACCCAAAAGAAAAACAAACAATAAAAACAAAAGTAACAAAAACAAAAAATCAACCAAGGCAGAAAGCAAATTTTAAAAATGCAAAGAAAACATAAAACAAACACACAAAAACGATAAAAAAAAGAAAAACAGTAAACACAAAACAGAGGAATTAAAAAAAAAAAAAGAAAAAACCCAAAACAACAAAAAAGTAAAGTAAAAATAGAAAAATAGGAAATATATTAAAAATAAAAAAGAATAGAATAAATAAATAACAACAGAACAAAATGAAATTTAAAAAAATAGTAATAATAATATTTTCCTGGGGCCTCAGCTGTCAGTGTCCTTGCCCCCACAGTGAGCCACAGCAAACCCCCACTTCCCCAGGAGGCCCTGCAATACCTCTAGGTACGTCTCTGGGCCCACTGTGGGCATGGTGGGGGAAGCTCAGACTCTGACCTGGCCCAGCTCTCACATGTGCTTGCTCCTGAAGTCCACAGCTCTAAAGGCTGGACCATTCCCAGTTATGGGAACACTCATTGTCCGTTCAGATATTCCACAAATGCAGTGCTTACCAGGCTGATCATGGGGATTTTATCTGCAGCTTTAGCAGCTGCAAGGAGAGATTTCTGTTCCTCTTCCTGAATCGTAGCGCCCCAGGGCCTCAGCTTTGGTTTTGACCCCACCTCTGCATGTGGGCCATCCTCAAGCATCTGTTCCCTGCCCAGGCCAGAAGGGGCAAAAGCAGCAGCTGATGGCTACATTTGCAATGTGCATGATGTGCTTGTGCCTGCAGAGAGCGGCAGGAAGTTGCAACAGCCTGGGGTGCACTGTGCACTCTACCAGGGAAGTTGGCCCCAGATGGCGGGACTCTCGGCTGTGGTGGCCATGCAGTCTCCCAGGAAGGTGTGGGCAGTGACCTGTGCTCGCTCAGGACCCTTGTTGGCAGCAGCAGCAGTGGTAGCAGTCCATGCCCACCTCTGGGGTCCAAGATAGCAGCCACGGCTCACACCTGCCCCTCGAGCTCATGTAGGCAGTGCCCTGCTGCCTGTGAGTACACAAAGAAGCTCCTAATATGGGCCATCCCTCTCCTCATGCACCCCCCAACAATGATCTCTTGCCTCCCTGGTGGGCCCAGGCTTCTTCCCAGACTCCCTCAGCTGTGATGTACTACACCCTGGCGTCCTCAGGCTGTCTTTATGCAGCCAGCCCCAGTCCTCTCCCCAGGGTCTGACCTCCAAAGCCTGAGCCTCAGCACCCAGCCCCCACCTGTCCCAGTGGGCGAGTGGGCAAGCATCTCAGGCTGGGGAGTGCTGGTTGGCACTGACCCTCTGTGTAGGTCTCTCTCCTTTTTGCCCTCTGCACACCTGCCACTGCCGTCTCCTCTGAGACTCCAAAGTCCACCCCTGCCACATCCCTGCCAGTGAGGGGACTTCCTAGTGTGTGGAAACCTTTCTTCCTTCACAGCTCCCTCCCAGTGGCGCAGGTCTCATCCCGATCCCTTTATCTGTCTCTCTCTTTTTTTTCTTTTTTCTTTTGCCCTACCTAGTTACGTGGAGATTTTCTTGCCCTTTTGGAAGTCTGAGGTCTTCTGCCAACATTCAGTAGATGTTCTGTGAGAATCGTTCCACATGTAGATGTAGTTTTGATGTATCTGTGTCGAGAAGGTGAGCTCTTCGTCCTACTCCTCTGCCATTTTGATCTCTCCTGATTTTAAGGTTATAAATAACCTTTAGTGAGTGGGTGAATTCATACATATGGAATATATGAATAATGAAGATCAACTGTATTTATCTGGTGCCAGTTCTGTTGGGAAAGAGGAGGGGCATCTGAGAGGCACAACAACCAACTTAGAAGTATGCAGTAGAGCCGGGCATTTAACATGTAATTTCTAACACCAGAAATGTGGAAGGGTGTTCCACAAAAGAGGAAAGCCACAAAAGTTGCATGACTATGTTATTTCTCTATGAATCCTCTGATTTCATGTTTGATGAAGAGGAAAAATATAACACTGGTTCACACGAGGGTTTCAGATAATTTTGAAATAAATATGTCATATACTGTCTTTTGTCTTTCAGATGATGCTGTGGCTATCATATTTTTTATGGTTCTATTCACTGAGGCTAGACGGGGGCGGGGGGATATGTCCTGTCAGATTAATGCATGATCTGTCCAAACATCCTTCAAGTTATCTATCAATGTTGTTGGAGCCTAACTTTGATGATCACTGAAGAAAGAAATGCAGATTTCATTGTTGTTGATTAAGGAGACAAACATCGTTCTTGCTTTGTTTAAACAGCTAGAACATGGGACTGGGAGTAAAGACATACTCAAATTCATGAGGTATGCTTGCATTGGGTGGATGCCTCCATAATTACCCCTAAATCTCACTTCAGTGCCAGGCTTGAGAATGGTTTCTTGGGAATCTATCATACACCCAGTCCTCAGTTAAGTGTTTGTTTACAGTACAGTAGATCTATGACATAATAGATACCCCTTGCACTTAAAGAAGTTAATTATTTTGAGGGTGTGCAAATGATTTATAAACAAAAAAAGATCAGAGGACAATCGTACAGAGTCTACAGTGACATGCTAAGTTGTATGCAGGATGAGCCTGATGAGAAATTATTTATGAAGGAGCTGAGCCTTGATTTTTGGCCTTAAAAAGAAACAGAGAGTATTATTGGCTTAAAAATAAATCCAAGGTATTCTTTTATTAAAAAATATACACTTCCTGCACACTATGTGTCAATTACTCCTGGAGGCATAGGGGATGCAAGTGTGAACAAAACAAACTCATGGATAAAATAAAATAATCAGGTATATTGAGCAATTAATGTATGCAAAGCTACTGCAAGATACTTTATATATCGACTGTTAATTCTTACACTTACATTGCTAATAGAACACTTTATTAAATGAGTACAAAGAAAGTTACACATAGTATATCATCTATCCTTGGCCCCAGACTAGTAAACGGTGTTAAAGATATGACAGTAAGTAGCACCTGGGGAGCTTTTTTATAATTTTATTTTTGCTAATCAAATGCAGACCTGAAATCTAATACTAATTAAAATTAACTATGGAATATATAAATGAGTATATGTTACTTGATTCTGAAGATTCTTGGAAGTCAGAGGGATAATGGGAATGAATATATAGGACAAAATTTTCCAGAGAGTTAAAAGGAAAAAAAACAAATGTTTCAGCTGATATGAGGGAAAGTTGAATTATTTGGTGTTACATAAAAGAATCATTGATTCAGCTCTAGGAGGGCACATGTTGTGTTTCTTTTTGCATTGGCAGATTCTGCCCCATCAAGCCGGTAAATGGATTAGTGAAAGATCAAGAGTAGTGTTGGGGGGGATGAATAAAGTTGGTTTTAATATATATCTGATATTTAAACAACCCATAATAAAAGCATACATAAAATCAGCTGCTTAGGAAAGAGGCAAGCCAAGAGAGTCTGATCAAAAGATAAGATTCAGATTAAACTACAAAAGGCTTTCCTTATCTTCAGAGATTTTCTCATCTCAACTCTAAACTCTCCCTTCAAGTGTTTCATAAGTTTAGAATTTAAAAGAATATCTTATCAGTCAAATTTGGGTAAAGTTTATGAGGTAAAGTTGTATGAATTGATACACTTTCTATTTAACTATAACTTGAAACTTACTGGTCATAAGCATGAGAGTGAGCTCATTTAGAAAACTACAATTCTGAATTTCTTGTTGGAATGTAAATAGCAAATTGCATCTGGGATTAAAGAATGCACTGCTGGGACTTCCCTGGCGGTCCAGCGGTTAAGACTTCACCTTCCAATGCAGAGGGTGCGGGTTCAATCCCTGGTCGGGGAGCTAAGATCCCACATGCCACATGGCCAAAAAACCAAAACATAAAAAAACAGAAACAATATTGTAACAAATTCAATAAAGACTTAAAAAAAAAATTAAAAAAAAAAAAAAAGAATGCACTGCTACTGTATCCTGGTGGCAAGGCAGTCAATAAAGCAGAGATCAACAAACTCCTTTAGGTAATATTAACAAAGAAACCAGAG
This sequence comes from Balaenoptera ricei, assembly GCF_028023285.1. Taxonomy (NCBI): domain Eukaryota; kingdom Metazoa; phylum Chordata; class Mammalia; order Artiodactyla; family Balaenopteridae; genus Balaenoptera; species Balaenoptera ricei. The sequence goes on along the minus strand of NC_082645.1, from coordinate 10,659,985 downwards.
TTTAGATTTTTTTTTTAAAGATACTGTTTTGTTCGTATCATACAGAAAATATTTGATGACATATTCCTATTCCCTTATCCATGAATAGCTTTTAATATAAAAGTAAAATATCTTTAATGGAAAGAAGACGGCTATCAAGAAACTTGCATGTTTAACTTGGAAATGGGCATAAGTAATAATAATAAAATGAAGCCAGATGAGGGAGCTGTATTAAAAGCATTTTAATTACTGTTATGGACTGTATTGTGTCTCCCTGGCCAAAATTCATTTGTTGAAACAATAATCCCCAATTTGACTCTATTTGGGGATAGGACGTGTGAAGAAGTAATTAAGGTTAAATGAGGTCATGAGGGTGGGACCTTAATCCGATAGGAATGGTGTCCTTACAAAGAAGAGGAAGAGATACCAAGGGTGCATACACACAGATGAAAGGTCATGTGAGGACATAGTCAGAAGGTGTCCATCCTCAAACCAAAGAGAGAGACCTCATAAGAAACCAGACTTGCTGACACCTTGATCTTGGACTTCCAGCCTCCAAAACTGTGAGAAAACAAACATGTTACTTAAGCTACCCAATCCATCGTATTTTGTTATTGCAACCCTAGCAGATGAATACAGTTACACATGGCTTCTGTTTTCTGATGGTACAGATAAGTAGAGATACAACTTCTGGTATTGATAGAAAATATTTAAATTTATTGGATAATATGTGACTAAAACATTTCTGAAGTATGTTTGAGATGGGGCAAACCATCGGAAAAATTGGAGACAAGAAAGTACAGGACAAAGCACTATTTTGCCTGTCTCAGCCTTGGTTCTTTATGGAGAATTAAAAAATAAAACTCTTCTCTGAGAATGTTTTTATTATGAGCTGGCATTTACAGATATGTAAATGTATAGGGCCAAAATTAGAATATATGTTACCCAAAATATCTTTTGGACCTGATGTGGTTAAGCCCTGGCACCTGAGAGAGACAAACTTAAACCTTGTCTAAAGGAATTCTCTTAAACACAGACATGATTCCAAGGAACAAGAGAGAAAAAATAAAAATCATTGAACACTAGAAGATAAAAAAATATATATAATTGTGGAGTAACAAAAATAATCAATTACAAATTCAGATCCACAAAAAATTGCAGGTTGGAATTATATAGTACAAAACATTGAATAAGGTGATTAAATATATTGGGTTGGTCAAAAAGTTTGTTTGGGTTTTTCCGTAAAATGTTATGGAAAAACCAGACGAACTTCTTGGCCAACCCAATGTAATAATGATAGTTTAATTATAACAAAGGAATAAGAAATAGAAAATTTTCTATTCTGACCTGAAAAAAGAGAACTTCTAGAATTAAAAGAAGAAAACTATCTAAGGAATATCAGACTGACAAAATACACTGATCTCCAAGGCTTAGAAGTCCAGTAAATGCCAATTTCTGCAGAGCACATTAAAGACAAAAAAAATATATATTTAGAACAACCAGAAAAACAAAGAGAAATTGAAACTTAATATTAACATGATAGAACACACCAGCTGTCAGTATGGAATTCAGAAGAGAATAGCAAAATCTCTTAATTCAACACAGAGAAATATGTTAACTTAAAATTCTATAGGCAGTGAGAATATATTTCAAGATTGAATGTGAAAAGAAGAGAAATTTTCAGAAAAATCAAAATCTGAGTTTGACACTACCTCAGCTACAGTAAGCATAGTTTAAAGGATTGATCTCATGTAAAAAGAATATGTTCTCAATGGAATATCTTCAGTGCAAGAAGGAATGAAACCTTCTTTGGGTGTTCCGAATATGTGTTTAAACATAATAAACTAAAGAATAAATAAAATTATTAAATGACATATCAGAAAAAATGATAGAATCAATATACATACTAATGACATATGATACAGGAAGGGAATAACTGGATTTAACATATTTAAAAAACCTACTGTTTGGAGAAAAAATAAAGGTGGTGATTAGTATTTTATGAACTGTATATAATTGCTAAAATGAAATTGAGTTTGTACTTTACAAATTAGCAGAATAAAAAAATGGAATTATGAGAATATGCAATAAAAAAAAAAGAAAAATATATAGTAGAAGTAGGACAAAATGTTGTGAATTTATATTGCAACATATTAGTATTTTAAAGTGTTATAAGTAAAACAGAAATTTGTGTGACTGAATTAAAAAGGCATATCAAGTGAAATGCTGATTACAGCAACATATGTAAAAGAACCACAAAAATTAACAGTAAAAATATGGGAAATTGTTTACTATAAAAGTATTAACCACATAAACATAATATAGCTATAGAAGTTTATTAATAAAAAACAAAAAATAAGACAAACAAACATCACTCAGAGATAAAGAGGGTCATCACTTTAGAGTGACAAAAGGAAGTTATTACAATGCTAAAGTTTTCCTCACTTAGTAATATAACTTCAAATATGAAACAAAAGAAGACAGAAGTAAACATATTTATAATCAAAGATGAAGACTTCAATAAACCTCTGTTAGTAAATAACAATATTTAAACAAGACAATTAAAATGTGTAATCAAACAAATATTGTATATTACAGTCACCACAAATGAAGAATATACATTCTTTTTAAAGTGATATATAAAATTGATGAAAATTGACATCTTTCCAAGATATATGACAATTCGGTACAAATTTAAAGCATTTTAATTGAATAGATTATATTCTCAGACACTAATGCATTAAATGAAGCAATCAATAAAAAAGATAACAAAATGCAAATTCCATTTTCTTCATCTGTTTAGACAGTTCAAAACACACTTAAATATAACTTATCATGGATATCTGAAAATTCTTAGAACTGAGTAATATTGAAAAGATACTTTTTAACTTTTAGGGGTTTTGCCATGTCAGAACTTATATTGAGATAAAACAAAAGACTGAAAATCAATTCAGGGAAAATTGATTTTAAATAAATGGGGGGAAAAAAACACATCAAGAAAAATAAAGTAAAAAACAAGAGATAAATGATATTAGAAATTTTAAAATAGCAATGTTGAGAGGGAGAGGGAAAATAGAGATATTATAACAACTTGGTGAAAAAAAAATTAGAAGTAAAAACGTAGGAGAAATGGACACATTCATGGAAAAATATCAAGCACCAAAATGGTTCAAGAATTTATTGAAATTTTTAATTGTTCTATTGAAAAATAAAATATTTTCAGAAAAATACAAGAACAATAGATATTTTTATAGGAAACTTCTACAAAACAGTCAAGGAGGAAATATTATTTTAATCAAACTATTTAAAAATTTTTTAATTATGGTAAAATATGCATAACATAATATTTACTATCTTAACCAGTTCAGTGGCACCAAGAACATTCACATTGCTCTGCAAACCATTTCTAGAACACTTTCCCTCTTATAAAAATGAAACTTCATACCAATTGAACAACAATTCCTCCTTCTCCCCTTTCCTCAGTCTCGGGCAACCACCATTCTATTGATACTCTCTGTCTCTGTGAATTTAACTATTCTAGGTGCCTCATATAAGTGGAATCATACAGTATTTGTCTTTTTGCATTTCGCTTCTTTCACTTAGCTCAATGTCCTTGAGCTTCAATCATGTTGTAGCATGTGTCAGAATTTCCTACCTTTATCAGGGCTTTAAAATTTTATATTCCCACCAGCAGTTATGAGAATTCCAGTTGCTTCACATCCTTGCCAACATGAGGTGTGGTCGTTTTACTCTTTAATTTTAGACATTCTAATGTCTATGTAGTGATATTTCCTTATAATTTTAATTTTCTAATTATTAATATTATTGTGAATCTTTTCATGTGCTTATTAGTCATTTGAGCATTTGTTGTGAATCATCTATTCAAATATTTTGTCATTTAAAAAAAAATATTAGGTTGTTCATATCTTACTATTTCTAAGAATTATTTATATCTCCTGGATACAAGTTCTTTTTCTGATATTTGTGTTGTCAATATTTTCTCCCAATATGTTGCTTGCATTTTTGTTTTTTTAGTGGTCCTTCAAAGAGCAAAATTTCTAATTTTGATGAAATACAATTTATCAAGTCAAAAAAAGGTAAAAGTGTAAAAATGTCAACATGTCAATCAATTCCAAAATCTTATAGACTTAACATGGCACAAGTTTATTTCTTAATCACATTACATAATTAGTTTGGGTTGGCTGGGGAATTTACTCAGTGGAATTAATCAGAGATTTAGACTGAAGGGTTTCACCTTGACATATTCTACCATTATCCTTTCAGCAGGGGTAAGGGAGGATGACAGATCATTTGCTGGCTCTTTGAACTTTCTCTATGAAGTAATAATTCAAGTTGTTTCCACATGTGATTCTTTGCTCAGTGCAAGTCACATGACCATACTTAATTTCAAAGCATGTGGGAAATTTTGGTATATGTATGTTGCATAGTATGGAGGTCATAATACTCTTTCACATACGAAATAACATAGATGAAAAAGGTATCATTGATCTCCATTTACAAGGCTATATGTTGTACCTTAAACTTTCCAACATTATGGACTTGATCTATGGGTTATAACTATTTGGAACATTGTCCTTCACTCTGGAATAAGAGCCCACACCCCCCCATACATAAACACACACATACACACATATATAGTATATGTTATACAAATCAATAAGAAAAAGACAAATAGCACAACAAGAAAAATGGGCAAAAGAAAAGATGACATTTAACAAAAGGGGAAATGTAAATGGACTACCAACAAGTGAGAGCACAATCCTTCTTTTCAGTAATGCATAGCAAAGCTGCAATGTGATACAATTCACATTTAACAAATGGAGACAAATTTAAAGTAGAATTATCAGAGGTTTTCAAGGGCAGGGAGCAATGGGAATGGTGGCAGTGTAAACTGGTACTACCATTTTGAGTAAATGCATAACCTATGTCACAGCAAATTTATTCCCAAGTATATATGCTAGAAAAACTCTTGCACGTGTGAATAAGGAGACATACAAAGGAATATTTCCAGCAGCAATGTTTAATACAGCACAATTTGGAAACTACTTAAATGTATACCTACAGAATAATAGCTAAATAAATCATGGTACTTTTATACAATTGAATAAAATATTGCAGTGAAAAAGAATGGCTTTAGGGACTAGTATCAACGTGAATAAATTTCTAAAATATAATTGTGAGTAGAAAATGTAATCTGAAATAAGACATATACAGTGTTATTCCATTTACACATACATTTCAAAAAAACACATAAAACTAAATAATATGTCATTTAGGGATATGTAACAAAAACTCCATTTCTTAAAAGCAAGAAAATGCATAAATTTCAGGATAGTGCTTACATATGCAGTGGATGTCAGAGGCTGGAGTCTTAAATAGACTGGTAACATACTATTCCTTAACCTGGATAATGTTAACTTGGATTTGTTTGATTATATTTTAAATTTTATATTCAGGTTGTATACACTTCTTTGTACCTATGAAATATTTGACAATGGTTTTAAAGAAAGAAATGTAAAATAAACATGCTCATGCCTTAAATCTTCCAACAATATAAACTTGATTTCTGGGTTGTAAATATGTGGAACATTGTCCTTCACTCTGAAAGAAGGGCTGGCCTGATGCAGAGGAGGGGACACTACGTTGGAAATCAGCAGAGGTGAGCTCCGAAACAAACTTGGTATACTATTGTCAGCAAATGGTTTTATTCCTATGACCTTCCTTGCTTGCAAAATAAGGAGGTCAAACGAGGTGATTTTTAAGGATGTTTTTTACTATAATGTCACATGACCAAACATGTTTTTAGGCGGGAAATGGAGACAGAGTGCTTTAAGAATCAGGAAAAGCATAGACTTCCCCTTCTTCATTTGCTAAAGCTTGCATAGTCTGGAAGTCACCATATTATTTCACATATGCTCCCCATGTAGGGCTGTATATTGACTTCAGTATGATTATAAACTCAGTGTCATAGCTGGGCCTCAGATTCAGATTATTCGCCTACTACTCTCCTTATTTTTCAGCTACAGAAAACTGTTGTAGTTCTTTATCTATTCACCTCTAAGAAGAAATACTAGAACTTCAGAAGGAAAATTGTCAAAAGATAGAAGGAATGTTTCATAAGTAGGATGAAAAGAAACTATGACAACTAGGTGACTGGGGAAAAAGGATGGGCAGAAAAATAGATGAATCAAAAGCCTATTATAGTCTAGGCATTATGCTAGGCATTGACTGATGTTATCCCATTTAATCTACATAACAAATGTTAAAGGTAGTTACTTTTATCATTTACATTCTCTAGGTGGAAGAATTGAGGATTTGAGAGGCGACTGCCCTTGAATTTGAGACTGACAGTTTGCATAATGAAAATCCACTAGCCTAATTCAGACGCCAAACTCCATTAACTCATGGAACAAATTTTACACCCCACCCCTTGAAACTGAATTACTCAAAAATTCCAAAATGATCTAGATGAATAAATGGCAATCCATAGAGTATAATTAAGTGCAATAAGACTATTTGAGTTTTTAATCATGGAGAACAAATTTGTCCTCAATAATTATAGTAAGTCCCCTACATATGAACGAATGAGTTCCGTTCTGAGAGTGTGTTTGTAAATCCATTTTGTTTGTTAGTCCAACAAAGTTAACCTAGGTACCCAACTAACACAATCAGCTATATAGTACTGTACTGTAATGGGTCTATAATACTTTTCACACAAATAATACATGAAAAACAAACAAAAATAAAGAAAACATCTTTAATCTTACAGTACAGTACGTTGAAAAGTACAGCAGTACAGTACAACAGCTGGCATACAGGGGCACATTCACATCTTTGAAAGTTCGCAACTTGAAGGTTCATATATAGGGGACTAACTGTACTCTTCAATAAACCTAGGAGAAGAATTTGCAATGATTGTTCCGCTTTACCCAACAGCAGTGATCTTGGACTCAGAAGGCCAACAACTCATGGAACACCGCAGACTTCATCCAGCACTGTTAATGCATGGGACAGCACAGCACAGTGAGTGGTCCTCATCTGGCAGTCACAAGTCATGAGATAAAGCTGAGTGTTTGTATACAAATCACCTCATGCTAGAGAAGTCACCAGCTATGGGGTTCCCGCAGTCCTCATGTGCTGGTCATACTACACCCATTCTCTGATGAAGCTACATATTTGACAGATAATTTATGGCAAAACAGCCTTAGATTCAGACAAGGCCAACAGATGTGGGAACTGAGGCTTTAAGAAGTTCAGTAAGTAATCAAGCACACACAGCACCAGAATGACTAACCTGGATTCAAGCACATTTGGTCTGACTTCAGGGAAGCCTGTGGAAAGAGCCTGGAAATTTTGACTAGACGGACATGACTTTTAATAACAGTGCCTCCATTTATTTTTCCACTTTGAGCAAGGTACTTAACAACGCTTCATAGCTGTTGTTTCTGTAAAGTTAATATTATAATACTGACCTTCTAAGATTGCTTTGAAGATTGGTACTAATGTTAGCATATTGCCTGGCACTAGGTGTTTAATAAATAATTTTATTGCCTATCTTAGTTAAATTGAATGCCTTCTGGTCCTTATTGAATACATAATCAATATCATTAGTTTTGCAGCTTATAATAAACTTTCAAACACTTTTATAAACCTGTTCATGAAGCAGGCAAGATATGTATGCCCATTTTACTAGTAAGTAATTCAAGGCTAGTAGATGATAAGGGTAACCTATAACCTAATACATGGATATTAACAATATTTTGTCCCAAACTTCACAGAGTTTCTCAACGGCAGAATAGTCTTTTTTTTTTTTTTATTTTCAAAATATATGCCAATGATAGATTAAGCTATATGATGCAGGGCTTAAAAGCATGAAATTTCAGTCCTGCAAAGCCTCCTTTATGATCATGGACACAGTAAATTAACTTCTCTAGACTTCAGTTTTCTTTTCAGTAAAAAAGGGATAATAACACCAATTTCCCTGATTTGATGTAAAAATAAATAATGTATAACATTAAGAATAGTTAGAAGATAGGAAATATAAAGCAAATAGGAGCTGTGGTACAAATGCAAAAGAAATAGTTGAGTAATGTCCAACCATTCTCAAGTTTATTAAACTTAGATTCAAATGTTCTACTGTGGAAATTAAAACAGGTTTTGGTATTCCTTTGGAAATTTCAACACGAAACCACCAAGACATGAAAATGTTTGGAATTAATTTTCTATCAGAACTATAGCATAGGAGGAAAAACTATCTGACTTGATTATCTAAGTATTCTTAGAGATACTTACACTGATATAGAAATTTTACAGGTATATTGTACCATTGCATGGGGGTTAGTTACAGATGGAAACAAGGAAGAATTTGGTACTAAATGAAATCTTGTATCAATCCCATAATTTCCTCAGTTATATTCCTCAATCCTTAGTTGGGCTTTGAGAAGCAGAGTGAATTAGAATCATTTTTTTCTAAATTTCACATGATTATTACTACCTCTATGCCTATAGTCCTTCTGTTTAATGATATGAAAATGACTTGGATGATAAAGAATTTGTATAGAGCTGAACTAGAATATATCTTAATATTAGCTATCCTTAAAGGTTTACTTTTAAAATGTATATTTCATATAAAATTGAAGGGGAAATTCTTATCCTAATTCAGAAATCAAGCTATCTTCAAATAAAATATGTTTCACAGCAATCATTCATAAATGACTTGTAAATAAACCCCATTTTGATGATTTTCAATGACTTTACTCATGAATATAAGCAGAGTAGGGACATGTTTTCAATATTTCCTTTAGATACTCTGAATTTAACAATATACAAGAGGATGTCATTAGATGCATAACATATTCACAAAACCACCTCTAAACTTCCCTGATTTGACAAGCTATAATTTAATCAATAACAGGCAAATCTCACTTTCCACGTGATTTTGTTTTTTGCCTAACTCATCTACAGTGAGTTATTTCTTAACATAAAATCTACATAATTAAGCATTTTATGGTGTACAATTCAGTGGCATCAAGTACATTAACAATGTTGTACAATCACCACCTGCTTCTAGTTCTAAAACATTGTCATCACCCAAAAAGAAAACTCTATAAGCATGAAGCAGTTGCTCCTAATGGCACCCTCTCCCCAGCCCCTGGCACCAACAGTTGGCTTTCTGTCTCTATGAATGTACCCATTCTAGATATTCCATGGAACTGTAATGATACATTATGTGGCATTTTGTATCTGGCTTCTTTCATTTAGCATGATGTTTCTGAAGTTCATTCATGTTGTAACCTGTATCAGTACTTCATTTTTACAACTGAATCATATTTTATTGTATGTGCATACCATGATTTGTTTATCCTTTCATCTTTTGATCTAAATTTAGGAAGTTTCAACCTTTTGGCTCTTGATAATCATGCTACTATGAGTATTTGTGTATAGATATTTGTTTGAGTACCTATTTTATTTCTTTTGGATATATATCTGGGAGTGGAATTACTGGGTGAGGTACAATTCCATGTATAATCTTTTTTAAACTAGACTTTGCTTTTTATGGCAGTTTTAGGTTTATGGCAAAATTGAGCAAAGAGCACAGAGAAATCCTGTATGTGCACCACACCCACAGAGGCACAGCCCCCTCCCATCAACATCCTCCACCAGAGCGGTATATTTGTACAACTGATCAACCTATTCTGACACGTCATTATCACCTCAAGTACATAGTCTACATTAGCGTTCACCCTTGGTGTTGTACCTCTATAATTTTCACAAATGCGTGTGTCATGTATCCACAATCATAATATCCTACACAATAGTTTCAAAGCCCTAAAACTCCTCTGGGCTCTGCCTATCCGTCTCTCCTTCCACCCCATGTTTAACTTTTCCAGGAACAACGAAACCATTTTCCAGTGTTTGAACCACTTTGAAATTTATGGATAATTCAAACAGTTTTATAATTTTGGATCTTTTATTTAGGTTCTTGATTGATTTTGAGTTAGGTTTTTATATGATTTGAGGGGATGTCCAACCTCATCATTTTTCATATGCATATCCAGTTGTCCTAGAACAATTAGTAGAAGAGACTATTCTTTCCCCATTTAATATGCTTGGCATCCTTGTCAAAAATCAATTAATCATAAATATAAAAGTTTATTTCTTTTTCAATATAGTTTTGACTCTTCACCATTGAGTATGTTGTTAGCTGTTGGTATTTTTGTAAATTCCCTTTATCATGTCTTGTTTTACGGGAGTTTTCATTGTAAAAGAATATCGAATTTTGCCTATTTTTAAAAAATAGTTTCAAAAAAACAGCTTAGTTTTATTCATCTTTTCTACTGTCATTTTAGTCTCTAGTTTATTGTATTTTTTGCCCTGATTTTTGTTATTTACTTCATTTTACTAACTTTGGGCTTAATTTATCCTTCTTTTGAATTCCTTGAGGTATAAAGTTAGGTTGTTTGAGATCTTTCTTGTTTCTTCAATGTAAGCATTTATTACTATAAACTTTCCTCTTGGAACTGCTTTTTGCTGCATCCCATAAGTTTTGGTATGTTGTATTTCCATTTTCATTTACCTTAAGATATTGTTTGATTTCTCTTTTTAACTTAGTTGCGCAGTGGCATGTTGTTTAACTTCCAAATATTTGTGAATTTTCCAACTTTTCTTCTTATAATTGATATTTAGTTTCACATCATTGTGTTTCAGAAAAGACGGTAGATATGATTTCAAGGTTCTTAAACTTACTGACTTGCTTTGTGGCTTAACGTAATACCTATCCTGTAAAATGTTCCATGTGCACTTGAAAAAAACGTGTACCCTGTTGCTTTTGGGTAGAATGTTCTATATATGTCTGTTAATTCCATCTGCTCTAATGTGTTCTTTAAGGCCAATGTTTCCTTATAGATTTTCTGTCTGGATGATCTATCCATTGACAAAAGTGGGGTGTACTAAAGTTCTCTACTATTATTGTATTGTTTTCTTTTTCTATTTTTAGGTTTGTTAATATTTGTTTTATACATTTAAGAACTTCTATGTTGGTGAATAAATATTTACAAATGTCATGTCCTACTGTTGTATTGACCCTGTTGTCATTCTATAATAACCTTCTTTGTCTCTTATTACAGTCTTTGTTTAAAATCTATTTCATCTGATATAAGTATAGCTACCCCAGTTTTCCTTTGGTTTCCATTTGCATGTAATACCTATTTCCATTCCTTCACTTTCAGTCTGTGTACATCCTTACATCTGAGGTGAGACTCTTGTAGGCAGCATGTACATGGGCTGTGTATTTTTATCCATTCAGCCACCCATGTCTATGGAGAATTTAGTCCACTTATTTTTAAATTAATTATTGATAGACATGTACTTATGGCCATTTTGTTAATTGTTTCTGGCTATTTTATAATTTCTTTGTTCCTTTCTTATTCTCTTTCTCTCCTCCTTTGTGATTTAATGATTTTCTGTAGTGGTATGCTTAGATTCCTTCTTTTTTATCTTCTGTGTAACTATCATAGGCTTTTACTTTGTGGTTACCATAAAGCTTACATAAAATAACATGTATTTATGACAGTCCATTTTAAGTTGATAGCAACTTAAGTTCGAATGCATTCATAGCTCTACAATTTTATTTTTCCACCACATTTTATGTTTTTGATTTGACGGTTTACATATTTTTATCTTGTGTATCCATCAAAATTATTTTAGTTATGGTTATTTTTATTACTTTTGTCTTGTAACCTTCATACTAGCTTTAAAAGTGATGACCTTTACAACTATGGTATGTTGAATTTTACTATATAATTACCTTTATCAGTAGGATTTTTACTTTCATATGTTTTCCTGTTACTACTTAGAGTTCTTTCATTTCAACTTAAGAAGTCCCATTTAACAATGATGATGAATTTCTTTAGCTTTTTCATGTCTGGTAAATTTCTTATCTTTTCTTCAATTCTGAAGGGCAACTTTGCTGGGTAGAGTATTTTGGGGTGGCAGATTTTTCTTTCAGCACTTTGCATATATACTGCTATCCCCTTCTGGTCTGCAAAATTTCTGCTAAAAAAAATTGATAGTTTTATGGGGAGTCCTTTGTATGTAACAAATTGCTTCTCTCTTGCTGCTTTTAAGATTCTCTCCTTGCCCTTAACTTTTGACATTTTAATTATAATATGTATTAGTGTGGGAGTCTTTGAGTTTGTCTTATTTGAAACTCTCTGGGCATCCTGGTTATGAATGCAAGTTTTCTTCCTCAGGATAGGAATATTTTTAGCCATTATCCCTTCAATTAAGTTTTCTACCCTTCTTTTCTCTCTCTTCACTTTCTGGGAAACCTATAGTGTCAGTGTTAGTCTGCTTGATGTTGTTCTATAAGTCCCTCAAGCTACCTTCACTACTTTTTAAATATATATTTTTTTCTTTTTGCTGTTCTGATGGGATGCATTCCACTGCTCTGTCTTTGAGTTCACTGATTCTTGCTTTCTCTTCCTCTAGTTTGTTTTGAACCCCTCTATTGTATTTTTCAGTTTGGTTATCATATACTTCAGCACTGTGATGTCTGTTTGGGACTTCCTTATATTTCCTTTCTCTTTGTTAAAATTCTCACTCTGTTTATCCATTGTTCTCCTGAGCTCAGGGAACATTATTTGAACTCTTTATCAGGAAAATTACTTATCTCCATTTTATTAACTTTTTTTTTTCTGAGGTTTTATCTTATTCTTTTGTTTGGAAATAGTCCTCTGTTTCTTCACTTTCCTTGACTCTATGTGTTGGTTTCTATGCATTAGGTAAAATAGCCACCTCTCCCAGTCTTAAAGGAGTGAACTCATGTAGGAGATGAACCTTATCATTTAACCATGTCCTAGATCTTGGTTTTCTTTCAAAACTTTGTGATTTTCTTATCAGCCTATTTTATTTGAAGTGGCTCCCTATAGTTGAGGGTGTACCCAGACCTGTCAGTGTCCCAAAGGGGAGGATCTCAGTCAGCACCTAGATTCAGAATGATTAGAAGCCAGACCAAATATACCTCTTTCTGGGGAAAACTTAAAGATATGCATTTCTGTCTGCACCCTGTACAATGTCATGAAGTGATAGCCAGTGAAACCAAGCAGCACCCTGTGGGACTCCTGGGCACAGAAGCCTTTCTGTGTCCCCTGTTCCTTGTTTGTAGTGAACAGACTTCAGCCTCCATGACACTCCCTGAGTTCTAAAGGGCAGATTCAAACAGTTGCTAATCAGGGAAGGGAGGGGATGAAGAGACAAGGGAGAAGCAGTCAAGAAACAATAGTGCAGCCTTGGGGCAGGGTCCTGGTTCCCCCTCAAGGGATACACATAACAATATCTTTGAGCTCTTTACAGAACTAAAATCCCCAACAGATGGAAGATGTCAGCATTCTTCATTCCAGAGAAGATCACCTGAGGCCAGATTAAAGGAACCAGAGAAGCTCATCAAGAGACCACCTGAGACTAGATTAAAGGAGTGCAGGCCCTGCACACACCTTAATCTTTACCAGCAACCCTGCCCTTGAACCATTGCTAAAAACTCCTGACCAAATCCTCCCTGGGTTGGGACACACAGTGTTTGAGGGGCATGAGCCCACGGTGTCCCCCCTTTGTCTGGCAAAGCAATAGAGCTCTTCTTTTTTTCTTCACCCAAAACTTTATCTCTGAGATTCGATTTGGCACCAGTGCACAGAGGCCAAGTTTTCGGCAACACCAGTTAAGAACAGTTTATTTGCTGGCTCCTGTCCCACTGAACATGTGAACACAAGCCCCACTGGCCACCAGAGCCAAGCTCTCAAGGTAGGTACCTTCTAAACAGCAGCCACAAAAGCACTGCTAATTTAGGTTACTCCAAATTAAATGCTTAGCTTGGAAGTTTTGAGCCATCCAAGTTGTAAACATAACCTACAGGTTGACATTTCAAGTTCTCAGGCATATTCTAGCCCTTATTCCTTGTCAAAATATTACATTTTCCATGTTGCCTGCTTTCATCTGGGAATATTTTTGGCTCATTATTTCAATGAGACATAACTCTTGGGTATCCCCATTTTATGTGAGAGGATTTCCCATTAGACACTCCACCTGGTGTAGGATATAGACTTTGTCATCTGTTCCCTTTCTCCCTGTGAATCTATGAAGGCCAAAGCTCAAGTCTTCCTGGTAATGATATGCTTTGAAATGAAAGCCAACTGCTGGGTTCAGCTTACTGTTCTGTATTTCTGCCTTCACTTGTTCTTTGTTCTGAAAACTTCTTACTTAATCCCCAAATCACCTGTATTTTAAGATTTTTTAAAATTAGTTTTTCCAGAGTACTTTAAAATTATTTTTAGAAGGAGACTCTTGAATTCTCTAGAAAAAAAAGTGTTAGACCTAAAAGTAATATTTTTCTTAATTCTCAGAAAAATTGTTGGACAATGGTATTAGTTATTAACATTTCCATTTTCAAAGCAAGGAAACAAACTCACAGCATTTAAATAATACCACTGCAACTTGCCTAGTAAGTTGTGGAACTGTAATTGGAACTCATGTCTGTCTTATACAAAAGCCCATGTTCTTTCCAACACCAACCTAGGTTTAGATATTGTCTTACTAAGTGAATTCTCTGTGTAATTTGTAAAGTTTCTTACCTATAAAATTGGGACAATATTGTGCAAGGTTGTTTAATACTTAAATGAAATAATATATACCAACATATGTGATAATATAATGAATAATTCACCAGACAACCTGTCACTGAATAATTTCTATAGATAGTAGCTGCAAATGTGTGTTATACATGGATAACATTTGCATGCATATATATTTACAATTTAGCTGATAATTGTGCCATTGGTTGCTAAGTGTTTGTTGAATTCATCCATGAAAATAGAAATGATGAATGACTTAACCTACAACATTATTTACAATAGTAGCCGTCTCTATTAAATATAGCAGCCATCATTCTGCTTTCACTATTTGCATGTTCGTCAGGCATTTAGAAAGTCTATTCTGACCCAGAGCACAGTTTCGAATGTTTATATTCCCAGGAGCAGGTAAAACCATTTTCCAAACATTTGTGTTATACTTAGAAAGAGTCGTGGTCCAGTGGTCTGAACAATCAAACATTGATGTTGGAATTCTGATCTTGACATTAGCTCCAAGTCCTGCTGCAAGCAAATCACTTAACCTTGGGTTTCAAGTTTTTCATCTGTAAAATTGAGATAAAAACACTTACCTGCCCCTCAGGAAAATGTGAAAATTTCTGAAAGTAAATGTGTTAGAAAGTGCTTTGAATGTGAATATGATACCTGAAATAGCAAAATGAATCCCTTTCTTTTCCTCTCTATTCCTGCTGGTACTTCCTTTATCAGTTGGAGAATGACGTTTTGTAGAATGTGAGGGGTTCGAAGGCCAGAAAGCAGGCCTCTCAAGAAAATTTCATTGTTAATCACATGTCAAGTCCACTGTCAATTAAGCAAAGTTTGAGGTGATGTTTTGGATGAAGAAGACCTACACTCTTTATCCCAGGGTATTCCTGGGATCAGCCTGCTAGAGCTATTCTAATAATAATTTTACCAGAATGTTCAGAATTTTCCCCTAAGAATATGTTTGACCTGGAAAAATATCAAGGCATTTTGGAAGTTTGAAAAACTACCATAACAATAAATCTGCTGAAACAGAAGCTTATCTCCAGAGTCTTCTGTGAGGAAAAAATAAAATAAAAAAACCTGGATTTCTGTAACCTAATCTGCTTAGGGCTATTTGTCAGGCCTTAAAACAAGCCCTGGGGACACTGCCTCTCTCTTACATGTTTACATGCTTGCATCATGACTGTTCCATCTGAACCACACCAAGTGGAAACCCAGGGAACTTCTGAGCGAGCAAGCAATGAGAATGCCTTAGACAGAGGTGCCTACAAGCACACGATAACTGGACCAAGACTTGGAAATCATGACTGGGGAAACTCTGAGAATATGGAAGGAGTTGCAGCCCCAGGAGTTTCCTAAACTGAAGAGGTAGCTACATAAATCATAATGGACAAGGAGAGAGATGACGCAACTTGTATACATTCTAGAACGTGGAGCCACTCTGCCACCCTATATGCAGAAATTGGACACTGTGTCAATTATTCTGAGATATCTCCATGCCTTAGAGTCAGTAAATACTCAGAATCTCCCTGTTTTCAATATTTTTTTTCTTAGACACTGTGATAAACAACCCACTGAGCAACAAACAGAAGAAAACATGGGGAAGAAGCCACGGACCTTCACAAATATTTCCTCTTCATTGTCCTGATTCCTTGCTGAGAATACGATTTGAAGGAAACAGCAGATCAAGACACCCAGGCCACTATCCTCCTCCCGACACAGCCTTTAAATGCAATCAGTGAGCACAGTGCAAGGAAAATGGAACCACCCTTAACCCCTGGCTACAATTTCCATCTCTAAGGACTTTGAAGGCTGGGTGACGACCATTCTTCTGAGTGTCTGACTCTAACCTAGACAGTGAAGCCACTCTGAATAGCTCTCCCATGAACCCCTTAACACTGAGTGGAATGCCAAGAGGAGCCCAATAAGTGTAAGTTGTTATTTAGTTCATTGCTAATTGGTTTCTCCTCCCATTTGATATCTGTCCTTTTACTATTCAGGGAAATATAATATTTGATGTGAAAATATCAGCAGGTGCTCTAAAGACATTCCAAGAGTGAAGGCAAGTGATGGATGTGATTACATAATGCTTGAAATGATGTGTTAGCTAGAGTTAGAAAATGCTGCAATGTAAGCTATATGCTTCATAATTTTTACTTTTTCAATTATATTGCAAATGCATATATATATATGCATATATTAGTAGCTATCCTTTATTGAATAGTGCTGCACATATGTATGTGTTTGTGTGTGTGTGTACTTTTAGATGCTGATGTGAAGGGACACATACAAACACAATTAAAAGCAGGACCACAGCCTCATGGTACTCAAGTCTATAGTTGGCGGGGGTTCTTTCCCACTGTACTCTTGCAGTCACTACCAAGGTCGTCGAAACCAACAAAATTCCTTTAACCTGAGCAAAGAAAATAGCTTCAAGCAGCAACAATGTTTACAAGTGATTATTCAAAAAAATGCACAATAGCTGCAATCAGAAAGATCAACTACAAAAATGATTTTTTAAAAAATGGGGAGTGGTCTTGCTTATTAAAGCAATGATTCAACAAAAAGTGAACAACAAAGCACTCTGAGTGGGAGCTCTGCTTCCCTGTCTTGTGTGATTCAGAAGGATGTGGGATAATTGGAAAAGAGAACATTAATTATGGAAATCTCTATTCTTAGTTTGCACCTGATAGTAATTCCTCATAGTGAAAAATAAGAGGAAGGAAATGTACTGATGGGGAGGATTTCAGATACTGGGTTTTCATGATAATATGTCTTATTGTTAAGTGAATTAATTAGCATTCTGCTTTTTTATATCTGGGTACAATTTGTTAAAACTTATTTACTCTTGAGAACTGGATCTGTTTACCACATTTTGATATAATATGACCCAACATGCAGGGGAGGAAGGGCTTAAATATTGGGAAAATCTCCCAAATGGTGAATACTTCCCAGTAGATTCCTAGTTTGAAGGGCTGCCTCCTTGGTTTCATGAGGGTGTTATTTAGGTCTTATTTTTTGATTGAGAAATAAAGGTTTCAGTTTTTTACAGCATATATTTGATATCTTTGGGGACAAATTCTGTTACATTTTATCTCCTTGCTGCCTATTATGAGAGTGGGTTAGTGTGGCTTAAGGGTTCAGGTGGATGTGTACAATTTAGAGATACAGTGCAAATGTATACAAGGTCTTTCTCTCAAGAATCTAATATATGCCTGCAAAAATATATATAAACAATGTACTAATCTTATAAGGTAGAAAGAAATAAATAGCATCATATTAATGGTGAAATAGGAACAGGAAAGAGTCACTTCTTGCCTAAGAGGAGAGAAGAGAAATTGTGTATTGCCAAGGTGTTTGGTGCTTGGAGACCATGTCATTTTCCATAGGAGATGGGAATTTAAGGCTGAGAAACTTCATGAATTACAAAAAAAAAAAAAAAAAATCCCCTTGATGTTGTGAACAGAGCAATATGCCCAGGTTTGTAGCACTCAGTCCCACCATGCTTACATTCCCTTGTTGTCAGTGCTTCATGGCCTTCTCTTCATTTGCTATAGAAAAGTTCAGTTTGAGCCCTAAATTTTGGGTTTGGCTCTGCATTGGCTTGTTTCATATAAGTTTTCTCCCTTTACAGTCTTGTAATAATCCTAAGGTCACTGTTGTAGTCGTTTTAGAGATGAAGACCCTGAGGTCAGAGGGCCAAAGGAATTATTCCAGGGTTACACAGTTAATAAGAGTTAAAAATGGGATTGGAACCAAGGTCAGCTTTTTCCAAGGTACATGCTCTTTGGATCATGCACTCTTTCTTTGAATTGCCAGTCACCATTTGGCTTATCAGCAAGAGTAGAGGCAGGCACAATTAGAATTGGAGTGTAAACATTATTTACTCATTTGCCAGTGAAGGCTCTGTTGATGACTTAGGCCTGATGAGAAAAAGCATTGTGATGGCTACAATTAAGGGAATTGACATAAAAAATGAAGAAACACTTTATTTTCGTACGTTTCTACACATTTATTCCTCATTCTAGTATTACTGGCAAAATTATTTTATCAATATTTGTTTATAAGGAAATGTACAACTCGAGTGTTCCATGCTCCACTTTATTATAAAGGAGCCAGCTGAGTAATTTCATTTGAATTTCCATGTAAATTCCAAGTATGCAGTACAACTTGCTATGATTTAAAAAAATTTATATATTTGATTTTCCATTGATTGCTACCTTGTATTACTCAATGTTTCTACTGCAATAAAATAATGTAATTGTGTTGTAAAACTACCTTCCTTGGTTAACAGAATTTTTTTTTTATATTTTACTATATAAAGTGTATCATTCCAGATATTGCATTTTATATCTGTTTAATGGGAGAAAAATCATCTATTTGTTGGCTTATAAATGTATTTTTGAAAATGGACATTTTCATAAAAACCTACAAATAAGATCTTTTTTGAGGGGGTGTAGATTAACCCAGTCAATCTGAAGTGCTGAGGCATTCTGTGTATTTTAGAACCAAACTCCTTGATTGTTGGAATTATTGTAGTATCCCATATCAGTACAGGAGCTCAGAGAAATCAACGTTGCTTTGAAGTTATATTGAGTCAGGAGCAAAAGCAAATGTAACGAAAACGGTGGCTGGGACATTGTGTCTAAGTTACTCTCACTCCAACATTTTGTTTGCATCTTCCAAAATGACACATACTATGTGTCAAAAACTAACAATAACAATCATACAAAAAAAAGAAACATTAAAGACACATTAAATTCAGAAACGAGATGCTTAGTAAACCCTGAGTCAATTAATCAACTACGGATGGTGGTAAATGCACTATGAATACCATCTGGGGATTTTCTAGTTCACAATGTTCTGCACGTGAATAGGACCAGTTTCAAAATTCATCTTCCCTGAACCTGGTGTGATCACCAATAGTTATTCTCAGGGCTGGTAGCCCTATCAGCCCCCACAGGTCTGAGCTGATTTTTTCTGATGACCTTCATGCAAACAGTGAATGGATTCAATTTATGTCGGCAGCCACTTTATCATGGACACAAAAACGTGAACACTGAAAACTCAAAGCGAGATTTCCAGTTACTATCAGCCCATATTCTGTCATTTGAGAAAGGTCGTAAGGATACTGTTTTCGGTTTTGATCACTGATTGAGGGAGGCATCCTCCTCTTATCTCTAGGAATTCTATGTTTCTGCATTAGCAGTTCTGGAAAATCTACTACATGTTTACTTTTAGGTTCCACAACGGAAGGAAGACAGTGGTTGCATCCATATAATCAAACTGATTAGGTGGCTATATAAGATTGAATTATGTAAATAAATCCTTTTGTTTGTGGTGTTTCTTTTTCTATAAAAATTATTTAAATTACATTCAACAAATATGTAAACAGAATTGGCCTGTTCTTTAACCATACCGGAACTTGGGGCAAGGAGAAGGTGGAGGTACTAGAAAGTATTTCAAAAAGAAATGGTAAATAATAGCTGAATACTGAAATATATCCAGAGCTTTGCATAAGATATCATATATCATCTTCAGCATCACTCCCTCAAATTATTATTTTCATCTTACTGTAAACTGAGACTCAGAGGGATGAAATCATTTTCTCAACTCACAGAAATATTGATAGATCCAGTATTTATAGCCCAGTTTTTGATGCCAAGGACCATATTCGTTACATTGCATGGTGCGGCCTCCCCAAGTAAGAGTAAAATCATGCAGAATTACCATTTATCTTTAACTGATCTTTTTTATTAAACTGACCAGTTCCTGAGTATTTATCAAGAGGGGAACTATGAAGCATCTGTACCTTGGCCTACATGACAAGGGGCTGGTTGCCTTTTGCTTATAATTCTGAAATTGTTAGGAGACCAACACAAGTACTGTGTTGGGTGCCAGAAGGAAAAGTGACCCACATTGGTATTTGGTAGAACCGGGCATAAAACCTGAGGAATGGGGAGAAAAAAATCTATTTCATGTTGTACTATTTCTGGACTACTTAATAAGAAAAGTTAGTGAATTTATTATAAGATGTTCACTATTGAAATAATGTTAAACAAATTAGTAACCAGTAAAGTATCACAGAAGTCATATGCTTTAATACATTTTGTAGACAGCAATTGTACACATCCTGGTAAGAATTTTGGACCAATTGTACACATCCTGGTAAGGCAGCAATTTTACACATCCTGGTAGTTTTTATTGAATGGTATAAAATTATAATTATTTCAAAACTTGTAAATACTTTTTCTTAACAACTGCAAAGATGCAGTCTTCATTCAGTGACAGCCAGACTGACAGCGTGGAGATGAGGCTTTGGGAGCAGATGGGAGGGAGAGTCAAATTCCAGACCTACTACCTACTAGCTTTGTGGTGTTGGGTTACTTGAAAATCTACTTGGTAATATGTGTAAGTTTCTGAAAAACTGAGATTAATAGCATTTGTAACCCAAGAATACTGTAAGTAAAAAAAGATATTTAAAATCACCTGGTTCAGTACATGGCCCATTGTAAGCTCTCAATAAATGTTAATTTTTCTTCTTTATGTCATTAAGCCAAGTGTCTGTCATTGGTAAATATTCTGGATATATGTATTTAACCAATCTGCCTACAGTAAGTTTGGTACACAATTAAAAGGATAAAGGAATTTTGTTTCCTTTACAAATGTTACTCTTTATAATAAAAATGTCTAATTGATGGACTTTGCCTTGGTCCTTTACAAATAAATCTCTTTATCATGTCTGTTTTCTAGCATAAGTTTCTTTAACTCTTGTCATCTCTCCCCATAATAAATGTTCTAACAACCTTAAGAAAATCTCCTGAAATCCTAAACCACCAACGAAAAGACCAGACCTTTCACCAGAGACCCAAGAACTTTCTGAAACAATGTTGCACATTTAAGTAACATTTCCCTTCTTCCTTCTCCTTTCTGGCTCAAAACATCTGCAGAGTTTACATGTGTGTTATTTAACCATTTTCTTATTCATGCAAAAGACGTTTAAAACTAAATGGCAGACTTTATACTTTTGATTATAATGATTTTATTCTTGTAAAATTTATTATCTTTTATTTTTGCCACTGGAGAAATTTTAAAAATCTACCCAAGCACTGATCTTTATCTGGAAAAAAATGTCTATTCAATCAGATTTTATTAATCTGAATTTAAGAGCCAAATTCCCATGTTCACAAGCATACCACAGAAACAATTACTTGTAAGAAAACATAATTTAAAACAAGTATTAACTCACTGAAGCCACAGGGAAGGAGACAACCAGATAAATGTTATACTTTTAATCAAAATTTCTTCAAGCAATAGGAATTTCTTGACAATAAAGAAGAGTTCAAGGAAAGCAAATGTTTATTACCTTATCCATTCTTTTCCTCTTTGGGTGAAAAATAATGAGTGACTATGAGTTGCCTATAGCTGATAGGCTGTGGATAAACCAAGCATTTCAGAACGCAATATATGCTGGAGAGTATTGCTTCTAGTTACACATTAGAATGAATGCTTCTCACAAATTATACCATTTCAACAGAGAATATCTATCTTATCAGCTAGACTGATTCTGAGAAAGTATGACAGAGAGAAATTTCCATTCAGTCTCTATAGGGTCCCCATCCCACTTTCCCAATCTTTCCCTCTTCTGGTTGCTTCCTTGATCTACTCAGTAAAAAAAAAAAAAAACTGCTCTCAAATGAATGGATCTGATACTATTACACTTTCACATCAATGAGGTCTTCATACATCTGATTCAAACCTTAATTCCCTCAATCTCTATCTCTACACATCTGCCGGAGATATTTTAATTTAATTTAATTTAATTTAATTTTTTTTTTTATTTTTATTTTTTAAATTTATTTATTTATTTTTATTTTTGGCTGTGTTGGGTCTTCGTTTCTGTGCGAGGGCTTTCTCTAGTTGTGGCAAGTGGGGGCCACTCTTCATTGCGGTGCGTGGGCCTCTCACCATCGCGGCCTCTCTCGTTGCGGAGCACAGGCTCCAGACGCGCAGGCTCAGTAATTGTGGCTCACGGGCCCAGCCGCTCTGTGGCATGTGGGATCTTCCCAGACCAGGGATCGAACCCGTGTCCCCTGCATTGGCAGGCAGGTTCTCAACCACTGCGCCACCAGGGAAGCCCCGGAGATATTTTATTGAAGTACAAGCCCTCGATCTCAGCAATGTGGACCGAAGAGGCTCCACATGGGCCCTGGAATAAAACCCATATTCCTTGGCCTGGCGTGAAGCATCCTCAGGACCTTTGTGTGGCCGACTGCCCTAGCCTTCTGGCAAACTCACTACTTTACGCAGAGTTTCTTGAATGAATCTATTCATTTGTTCTTTTAAATTTTTATTATTTATTTATTTACTTATGCATTTATTTTAGCTCTGAGCCCTTGCTTGGGCTGCTCCATTCCTCTAGATTGGCTTTTTACCTCTTCTTCACCCGACTGACAATTCAAGTGTTGTCTCCTTCAGGAAAACCTTGGGATGGCTCACTATTTTAGGTATACTTCCTCTTTGTACCCTGTACTGTCACCTCTCATAATAGGTAATATACTGTATGAAAATGTATGTCCTCCTGTTTTGTTTCCAATAACTTGAAAGGACCTTTCTAATCCAGGGTATGGCATATGGCCTGGACTAGAGAATGCACAGCTTAAAAATTTATTCAGCTGAGTCCCACACCATCTCTTGCGTTTTCTCCTCTCTCTCTCTCTCTCTCTCTCTTGCGCGCGCGCGTGCATGTGCACGCGCGCACACACACACACACACACACACACACACCTCTTGCTCATGCTATCACTGGGAACACAGACACAAAGTCATGTAAACAAGATCATTGTTGTTTTCCAACTGAACCTGGAAGCACTGACACGGAATATTTTTCTCTACATCCCATATTTTTTTATTAGCAATCTTTACACTTTATGCCCCAAGAGCACTATAGAGTCACAACCAGCTCTCTCTATACCCCTAAGACATCAATCTTCTCAAATCTAATTGAATCAAAGCATGAGCAGTTATAAATGGAGTGCAGCTTGACAAATAAAAAGAAAAATGAAAAGAGAAAGGAAAAGAGATACACATCCAATTGATACTTTCCCTTTAAGATATTCCCTTCTGAGAATACATTGTGGTTTTCTAAAAATTTCTCTCCTTTTCTTCCAGATTCTTTACTAGTCATAATTTTACTCTTTGTTCAGAAACCTTTATCTATCTCCAAATCTCTGACATCAATTCTGATTCTGCTCGAGTTAAATACTTCCCAGGGTAGAAATTGAACATGCTGCTCTGTGATATAACATTGTCTACATTTCCACGGGAGGCTAGCCTTGGGTGGCAACTTGGGATTTATGACAGCACTGATGCAGGTCAGGGAACACAACACAACATGCAATTCAACTTGTGGTCCCACAACTAGGCTCTATTTGACTTGGACTTTTGGCATCTTGTAAAACCACCAAATAGTATGGCTGCAAATTACCTGTGTCTCTACACAGGTATGCAATGGATCCTATGTCACCTGCTTAGCCAGGACTGCCCTGTGGAATGATTAGCACCAGATTCTGCCTGCATTACGCAATCCATGGAAAATCTTTCTGATCAAAGTTCCTCTCAGCACTAGCTTGCCTCAATCTCCAGAATTAATTTCACTGTAACACTCCTGGCTCAGGGTAGTGGTTACTCCTGGAGTGGGGTACTAAAGGGAAGTGTGATAGGGGCCTCCAAGATAGTAATATTATCCTTTTTCTTGATCTGAGGGCTGGTTATAGTGGGGGTGGTGGTAATGGTATTCATTTTGTAGAAGCTCATCAAAATCTGCACTTACTTGTCTATAATTAGAGTATGCTTGAAAAAACAAGGTATTTTAAAAGATACATTCTTAAAGAACCACGTAGACTTTAACAAAGTTAAGGCATTTTAACTAGGAGTGGTAATATTTCATCATATTGTCTAGTACAAAGAGTGGGCTTTGCATATGATCCTGCAATCCCACTTCTGGGCATATATCTAGAGAAAACTCTAATTGGGAAAGATATTTGCACCCCAATGTTCATTTCAGCACTATTTACAATAGCCAAGACATGGAAGCAACCCAAATGTCCATTGACAGATGAATGGATAAAGAAGATGTGGTGTATATATATATATATATATATATATATATATATACACAATGGAATACTACTCAGCCATAAAAAAGAATGAAATAATACCATTTGCAGTAACATGGATGGACCTAGAGATTATCATACTAAATGAAGTAAGTCAGGAAGAGAAAGACACATATCATATGATATCACCTATATGTGGAATCTAAAATGTGACACAAATGAACTTATCTATGAAACAGAAACAGACTCACTACATAGAGAACAGGCTTGTGGTTGCCAAGGGGGAGGGGGGTTGGGAAGGGATGGATTGGGAGCTTGGAGTTAGCAGATGCAAACTATTATATACAGAATGGATAAATGACAAGGTCCTACTGCATAGCACAGGGAACTATATTCAATATCCTGTGATAAACCATAACGGAAAAGAAAATGAAAAAGAATATATATATATATATATATATATGTATATATATACATATATATATATATATAACTGAATCACTTTGCTGTACAGCAGAAATGAACACAACACTGTAAATCAACTATATTTCAATAAAATAAATTTCTAAAAAGTGGGCTTTGGGTCTGATAGAATCCAATGAGAGTTCCAAGTCTGTTCCATTCTCTCTGTGTGTTCTTTCCTCCTTTTCCATTTCCCCACCTGCTGAGTGGAAATTATACTGCCACCTTAATAGGGTAATTGAGAAAACTGAATTGAATAACTAAAAGAAAAACACTTAGTACAAAAAGAAACCAGTGTATGGTGGCCACTATTATTAATAGCTGCAATACAGCAGCTGAATTAGAATTGAATAAAGAAAGATGAGAGGCTTTTCTGGGGTGGTTGCAGCAGCAATATTAAGCTTTTTTGGGAGGAAGGAAGGCAGGAAACACAAGTGAAATGTATGCGCTGTGTGCAGGAAGGAGCAGTGCAAGGCATACAAACACGAACACAGAGTCCGCACCAAGACTGGCCTTGTGTGGAGGAGGTCTCGATGCTTGGCCCCTTGTGGCATGCGTGTCCATGAGAGTAGCCTGTCAACCATCCTGGGGGCTTGCCTTCATTTTCCCTTTAGTATGTTCCTTTTCTACTAGGACATAGGCTCTGAGATGGAGAGTATTGCGTCTAACAGGTCTGAATCTCTAGAGCCATGCCTAGAACACAGCAATGAAGATTAGAGACGCCAACAGCTCGTGGTGAGCTTATCAGATTCCATTCTGCTGTATCAGGATGGCCCGGGATAGAATGACAGCGATGCATTCTTGGGTGTCAGCCGTTTATTCTTGAGTATTTTGGATTCTGATTTATGTATTTTTTTTTTTTAATTTATTTATTTATTTATTTTTGGCTGCATAGGGTCTTCATTGCTGGGTGGGGGCCTTCTTTAGTTGCGGTGAGCGTGGGCTACTCTTCGTTGTGGTGCACGGGCTTCTCACTGCAGTGGCTTCTCTTGTTGCCACTGGCTCTAGGTGTGCGGGCTTCAGTAGTTGTGGCACACAGGTTCAGTAGTTGTGGCTCACGGGCTTCAGCAGTTATGGCTCGCAGGCTCTAGGGCTCAGGCTCAGTAGTTGTGGCGCACGGGCTTAGTTGCTCCGCGACATGTGGGATCTTCCCGAACCAGGACTCGAAGCCATGTCCCCTGCATTGGCAGGCGAATTCTCAACCACTGTGCCACCAGGGAAGCCTTGGATTCTGATTTATATATAACTTGAAAGAGATGAGCTCATGTCTCTAGATTTAGGATGCCTCCTAGTATGATGGACTTTGCTTTTAGGATAACTGTACTTGAGTCTTTATACTTCCACCTGTCAATTTGGGCTAATTACTAAGTTTCTAGTAACTTTTTTCATCTATAAACTGGGCAAAAGAAAACTGACATCTGCGAGCTGGTGGGAATTAATGGCATATTATTTATAAAACATTATCTGATAGGTAGTAGGATAAAGGCTATTTAAAGAGCTCTTTAGCTTAATAGTTGACTGGGTGAAATTTTCCATCAATACGCAGGGAAGAGACCTTTCCTCAGAAGATATTATAACAGTTTATTCATAAGAAATGGTTTCTAAATAAAGATCAAGCAGAACAAATTAGTAGACTT
The DNA here is from genome assembly GCF_028023285.1 of Balaenoptera ricei. Taxonomy (NCBI): domain Eukaryota; kingdom Metazoa; phylum Chordata; class Mammalia; order Artiodactyla; family Balaenopteridae; genus Balaenoptera; species Balaenoptera ricei. The sequence goes on along the minus strand of NC_082645.1, from coordinate 10,633,144 downwards.
CTCCTTTTCCTAGGAGATAAGGAGTGTCTGTGGATGTGAAGAAGATAAAGTGTTTGTCCCTGAAAGGAGGAGAAAGGAGGAAACCAAATATATTCCAGTTACATCAGAACAAGTTTTGATTAAGAGGATCGAAGGACTGAAAATTTTAAAATACTCTTTATGGGTATTCAAAATAAAAACAAGAGTAAACTATAAAATAAATGTAAAAAAGTCCAATAATTTTCATATTTTTCCAATGAATTTGTCAATGTTTAAAACTATAAACCCATAGCCAAATACCATATTATTACAAAACATTTGTGTGTGTGTGTGTATCCCTGAGAAAAAAGTAGAAAAGTTAAAGTATACATATTTTGCTTAATAATAAGTTAAGGAATAAATTTGTCTCGTGACATCACACTAAGAGTTTGCAGAACAAAATATGATGGAAATAAAATGGATAGTTATCAAATCTTAGAATAAAGAAGGTCTTCAAAGAAAATGGTTAAATCAAGAGGGAAAACAACGGTTCCAAAAATCTAGATGATAAATGAATAAATAAATATAGCAAAATATTTTACTCTATAAAAAGTTATATGATAGCTGGCTGGCTGAGGGACCGATGCTGTTTGGTGCTTAGCTCAGGAGCTCTGTCTCCTTTTGCAGGAGGGACTGGGGTGGGAAGGGGACATGGGTTGCCTCGCAGGACCAGGCTTGTTGTGTGGCAGTTCCTGACCGAGCTGACCAGGCTCTTCCAGAAGTGCCTGTTGGTGGGCAACCTGTTCCTCACTCTTAAGAAGTATGATGGTCGAACTAAACCCATTCCAAGGAAAAGTTCTGTGGAGGGCTTTGAGCCCTCAGACAACAAGTGTCTGTTAAGAGCTACTGATGGGATAAAGATCAGCGCTGTGGTGAGCTCCAAAGAAGTGACTAAGTTTCAGATGGCTTATTCAAACCTATTGAGAGCTACCATGGATGGGCTGGAGAAGGGGGACGAAAGGAACAAGAGTAAGAAAAGCAAAGCAGCATGGTGAAGGCACCAGAGTTCCCACTTTCACCAGCTAACCAATGAATTGCTATTTTCCTTTAATTTTTACCTTTGGCTGCAAAGCTGTGTATCTGATTCCCCTACGTTATTGTTTTCGTGTGAGATTAGGGTCATTTTGGGATGCAGGAAGGGCTACAACGTTTACAGGGTTGTAAGAAGCCAGTTTATTTTAGATCTGGCCAAGTGGTCAGTGTTGCATGGTTGTATATTCCTGGGTAACAGTTTGCAGTCTCCTGTAACCACCTGTGAAGAGCACTGCATCATTAAACTTGTATTCATCACCACTGACCATCTTTTATTCCTTTTCTCACCCCATAAAAAGTTTCTGTCAATAGCTCCTCATTCTGGAATAAGATGATTATGAATAGGCTTCAGGCCCTACCTTATGGGTGACTGGAATTGAAGCCTGACAATTTTATAAAAAGTTGTGTTATTTCATGGGTATTTTTCCCAACTGGCTGTGTAATTTTATCACCATAGTTCCTTTAGCAAATTCGAATGAGTTCTCGTAGCCAAATGAGTGTTTGCTTAACCAAACTTAGGATAAGCTTATGACAAAGTCATCAAGAAGAAAGATTCCAAGTTAATGATGATTAAAAAAAAGTTATATGAATCCATGAGGGAAAACATTAAGACTCCAATTAGGTAAATGGACAAAAGTCATGAAGGTTCCATTTTTAATTAGGAAATATGAATTCTCAATAACATATGTAATGTTATTTAACCTTTCCAGTAATTCAATTAAGTGGAAATTAAAATCACCATGCGACACCTCTTCCCATCTTTCAAATAATTTAAACTAGTGAGATATTCAGGACTGGCAAGGTAATGGGAAATAATTTCTCTCTTATACACTTTTGGTGAGTTTGTTACAATTTTCCAGAAAGCATGTTAGCAACAAATTTAATGTCATAAAAAATGTTCACAGGTAGTTCGAATGACACAGTAGTTCTGCTTTGAACATTAAGGAAATAATTATGAGTACAGAAAATTTTATAATTTGAGATGATATTCATTCTAGTGCTAAATGTAGTTTGAAAATATAGGAAGAAAAAAACGTTGGAAAGGTGAGGAAAATCATGATTTAGTCATAGAATAGAATATTATGCCATCTTTGATAATGATGATTGAATATTATTTGCAGTAACATTAGAAAGACTTTATTTAAAAAATTAAAAGTAGTACAATATTAGTAATTAAACTATACATTGTCAGCAAAGAGGGAGAGAGAGAAAAAAATGTAGTACAAAAATTATCCATAAAGTATGACCTACAATGTGTAAGAAAAATATTTAAAAGCATAAGTGTACATATGTATATAGGTATATACTTTTATGTATTTAAACTTATATTATTTTAATAAATGAAGATAAAAATAAAAATTCCAAAAAATAAATGAGATAAAAATTTATATATTTCTTTTTGTTGAGACCATCAATTTTTTTATATCTTTACTGGAGTATAATTTCTTTACAATGCTGTCTTAGTTTCAGCTGTATAACAAAATGAATCAGTTATATGTATACATATAGCCCCTTATCCCCTCCCTCTTGCGTCTCCCTCCCAACCCTCCCTATCCCACCCCTCTAGGTGGTCAGAAAGTACCAAGCTGATCTCCCTGTGCTATGCAGCAGCTTCCCACTAGCTATCTATTTTACATTTGGTAGTGTATATACGTCAATGCTACTCTCTCACTTCATCCCAACCTCCCCTTCCCTCCCTGTGACTTCAAGTCCGTTTTCTACGTCTGCGTCTCTATTCTTGCCCTGCCACTAGGTTCATCAGCACCGTTTTTTTAGATTCCATATATGTGCATTAGCATACGGTATTAGTTTTTCTCTTTCTGACTTACTTCACTCTGTATGACAGACTCTAGGTCCATCCACCTCATTACAAATAACTCAATTTCATTCCTTTTTATGGCTAACGTTCCATTGTATATATGTACCACATCTTCTTTCTCCATTCATCTGTTGATGGACACTTAGGTTGCTTCCATGTCCTGGCTATTGCAAATAGAGCTGCAATGAACATTGTGGTACATGTCTCTTTTTGAATTATGGTTTTCTCAGGGTATATGCCCAGTTGTAGGATTGCTGGGTCGTATGGTAGTTCTATTTTTAGATTTTTAAGGAACCTCCATACTGTTCTCCATAGTGGCTGTATCAATTTACATTCTCACCAACAGTGCAGGAGGGTTCCCTTTTCTCGCACCTTCTCCAACATTTATTGTTTGTAGATTATTTGATGATGGTCATTCTGACTGATGTGAGATGAAACTTCATTGTGGTTTTGATTTGTATTTCTCTAAGTATTAGTGATGTGGAACATTTTTTCATGTGTTTGTTGGCAATCTGTATGTCTACTTTGGAGAAATGTCTATTTAGGTCATTCACCCATTTTTGGATTGGGTTGTTTGTTTTTTTGATATTGAGCTGCATGAGCTGCTTGTATATTGTGGAGATTAATCCTTTGTCAGTTGCTTCATTTGCAAATATTTTCTCCCATTCTGAGAGCTGTCTTTTCGTCTTGTTTATGGTTTCCTTTGCTGTACAAAAGTTTTTAAGTTTCATTAGGTCCCATTTGTTTATTTTTGATTTTATTTCCATTACTCTAGGAGAGACCATCTTTTTTTGCAGGATTAATTTGTAGATGTGGTGCAACTCTTTGCAAAAAAAAAAAAAAAGTTTTAGAGAGGTTTTCAATCCCCAAAGATATTTTGCCTATTTGGGAAGAAGCTATTAAGTAAATTGAATGGAGAAAGAAGCCTACTACACAGGTAATCCCACTCTAACTCAAGCCAACCAATCAGCACATCACATGCAGCCTGGCAATGGCTGTCTCTAGTCTCATCCACAGCTGCTCTGTATCTTTCGGTTGTCCCCTATTTTAACTCAAGACATCATTTCCACTTGCCCTCTTCTCTACTGACTCCTTTGAAGAACAATCAGCTACTCCTGCCCAGGGTCCTCCACCATCCAATCCTCTGTTCCTCCTTGTGACTTTATAGGTAATCACTTTTTGTTTCACTTCTCCATACATTTTCTATTCAAACAAAGAAATAGCACGTACCATATCACACTTGGTGTTTTTATGTGTGCATGCGTATATGTGTGTGTATGTATTCATTTTTACTTTTCATTGTGAAATACAAAATGCATAAGTAAATAGGACAAAAGTGCATAATGTGTTTTGCTATTAAATGAATAACCATGATGTAGTCACCACCCTCATTTAGCCACACGGAGACATCAGCCTAGAAGCCACCTTCACATCCATCCTTATCTTTCACTCATCGTAAAAAGTTATCAAATTCTGACTTTTACTGAAATAACTTCTGGTTCTTCTCCATAATTTTGCTGACTAAACATGCATCCATAAGCCTACATTTCCTTCTCCCTGTCACTGTTGTAGTATTTGCCACACTATAAAAGGAAAGGCATACTATATATTTATTTGTGTCTGGCTTCTTTCCCTCAGCATGAACTTTCCAAGATCCATCTGTGCTACCATATATAACTGTAATGAGTTCATGTTAATGGCTGTATTATATATATATATTTATATTGTATTTTATATATATATATATATATATATATATATATATATATATATATATATATTTATATATACCACAAACTACCATTCTACTCTGATCAGACATTTGGGTTGCTCTTTTCTTAGAATTTTGTTAAAATGCAACCATGTATGTGTTAGCACAGGTATTTTGAGATGCATGCATATTATCCTCTTTGATAACCTAGGAGTGAAACTGCTCTGTCATAACATATGCATAGTTTTAAAAGTCAGCAGATAATGTGAAAAACTTCTTTAATTAGTTCTGCTTTATACTCCCAACTAGAAAAATGAACATTCTGTAATTTTTCTATCATTTGGTATTGTCAGTTTTCTGTTCTTTTATTTATTTGCCATTCTGGGGACTATATGGTTGTAAATTACTGTGGTTTTAAAATACATTTCCCTGATTACTAAGGAGCAGGAGTATTTTAATCACCCATTTGGGTGTCCTGTTCATGCTATTCCCTTGTTATCCTTTTTATTCCAGTACATTTGATAGTAATGCCTCCTTTTTCACTTCTGAGTCTAGTAATTTGAGTTTCCTCTTTTCTTTTTTTTTTAAGTCATTCTAGACAAAGTTTATCAGATTTATAGATCTTTCCAAAGTACCAGTTTGGGTTACATTGATTTTTTAAAATCATGTTTCTATTTTTGTTTTGTTTATTTTCTGCTCTAATCTTTATTATTTTCTTCCTTCTGCCAGCTTTGGGTTTAGTTTGTTCCTTAAGGTGGATGGTTTTGTTACTGATTTTAGATCTTTCATCTTTATTACTATAGGAATTTACAGCTATAACTCTCACTCTGAGTACTGCTTTTGCTGCACTCTATTTTTTAGTATTCTTTGTCTTTTTTTGTTGTTGTTGTTTTTTGTTGCACGGCACGGCTTGAGGGATCTTAGTTCCCCAACCAGGGATTGAACCCAGACCATGGCAGTGCCAAGTCCTAACCACTGGATTACCAAGGAATTCCCAAGTATTCCTTGTCTTCATTTTTATGTATCTCAAAGTATTTTTTATACTTTCTTTCTGGTTTCTTCTTATACCCACTGATTATTTGGGAGTGTGTTATTTATTTCCAAATATTTGTATGTGTCCCAAAATTCTGTTATTGACTTCTTGTTTAATTCCATTGTGATGAAAGAACACACTGTGTATTATTTCTCATGTTGTTTATGCTTTTTTTATTGACATACATGGGTCATTTATACATTCTTGGTGTTGCTTTTTTTTTTCTGGTTGTGTATTGTAAATGATTTCCTTTGATTTGAAACTTGTCTTTTCACTTCTCTTGATGAATCAGGACCATCATTATGAACAACAATGAATATACTGTAGACTAAATTCTTTCAATAGCAGAGTTTACTTTTCAAATTCATTAAAAAAATCTTATACTGTAGTGTTTGTATGTATTTTCAGGTTCATGAAGTGGTTACAGAAATTTGAACCAATGTTCCTGTTTTCCATCATCTCTCTTATTCCTAACATATTAGTATTACTTTTCACTGAGGGCTATCTTATTAAGTTTTGAGTCTAATGCTTTTCTTTTATATACATTTATTGAATTTTATTCCATGATTTTATAGAGCCTTGGCAAATGCTCTACGGATAAAATAGTTCTATGATTTTCTGACACCCCCATGGTAATTTTCAATGCAAAGTATGGTCTATTAAATTTATTGAGAAATCTGTTCAACTTAGTTGTATTTAGTATTTCTCAAAATTATTGAACTAAGAGACACCTTATTAATTTTAATCTTAATATTTCCCCTATGGTCAAGGGAATTCTTGTTTTAACTTGGTTTTGTTCTGAAAGGCTTAAAGTGGTAAAATTATGAGAGATTTCCAAGTTAGTAGATCTTAAATGAAATATATACAAAATTATTGAAAACTTTAAAACATTTCTAAGTGTACTGTCTCATCAGATTGATCATTTAAATTGTGTACAATAAAAAAATTTAGCCTTAACTGTTTTAGGCTACTAATTATAAATCTGAAGGCTTGAAACATCTTCCAACTTTTTTGGAAGCTATGAATAAATGCTTCCCAGATAACTTGGAAAATTACAAATTGTAACTAGTACATAAACTGACATAACATGATCATAGTTAACTTATTTTAAAAACAAGTTCATTGCATGGTATTACATCACTGGTCATGTGAAGCTTCCTCAGCGTTTTTATGTCTGACATTTATTTATGACTTTTATGAATGTGTCACTATTGAATCCATATGGTAGTAAATGAACTAGACTTGCCATGAAATGTTAATAAGATACAGAGGATGTAATGGGAAATTGCTACCACGATACACTTCCATATCAGTTTGCAGTTCTAATAGGATTATTATCCATGCAAGTTGTGGCTCTCAACACTTTGCAACATCTTTCTTTGGCTTTTACAGACATATATGTTTACAACTTTTTTATTGAGAAGGTCAAAACTGTGTTTAAATGTAGAGATAGCATTTCCCACACAATATACTACTGTTAGTAAAATAAATAAGGTTAAAGTGTATTTTATGAGTGGATTGCAATCAAGCCTGCTGCAAAGCTACATGCACATCATTGTCAAAATCATATTCATGAATTTTTAACTAATCAACATTCCACCTGAAAAAGAATTAATTCCCTGTATAGACCTCTTCACCATATTCCTTTCACTTCCCTAACATTTTCGGACCATGACCACCACACGTGTACTTTATAGAACTACTCGTGCTTAACCAATTACATTATACTTTCTCAGCTTTCTCTCCTTCCATGAAATCTCCCTTAGCTTAGAACATACTTCTTTCTGATTCATTAATTTCAATTCACTATTCAACCGCCAGATAATTTAATCAAATGCCACTGAGAAACCTTGTGCATTTGCTGACATAATATTGTTAATATCTATGTATTAGGTTATAGGTGACCCTTATAATCCACCAGCCTTGAGTTACTTACTAGTAAAAAGTAGTAACTGCAAACCGATCTCTGATAGTCCATTGTCATCACTAGATTGGGATGTGACATTTTCAATGATCTCATAGTTGTCTGTACTCTCTCCTGACTTCCATTGTATTGTAATTCTTTACATTCCTCTTCATTCTTAAAGACTGCAGTCTGAATTTAGATAATATACCATCTCTGTACCTCAAGTTCATAATACAATATCTAGCACTTGGTAGAGTCCATTATATTTCCAAAAGAAAGGAAGGAAGAAAGACAAGAAAGGAGAAAAGGAAGTAGGCATGAATAGAGAAGGCAAAAGACAGAAGGAAAGCGGAAAAGAGAGAGGTAAGACTTAAATACTTAACCTCTACCAAAATTCTCCAATAACTTCCCACCTGAGAATAATAGTTTAAGTGATTCCATTGGTCTAGAAGGCCCTACACAACAGGGGCCAGTAGATTCTTCTACTTTTTTAAATTTATTTTTTAAAATTTATTTTTATTTTTTAATTTATTAAAAAAATTTTAAATTTATTTTTTAATTTATTAAAAAAATTTTTTTTTGGCCGTATGGTGCTGCACGCGGGATCTTAGTTCCCCAAACGGGGATCGAACCCAGGCCCCTGCATTGGGATCGCAGGGAAGTCCCGCCCCACTTTACTTCTTAAGAGTCTCTCCACTTCTTGGGGTCATTTCTACCACATTCTGCAGCTCATCAAACTCCATGCTGCTACCTCTGTGCTCTCACACTTGCCAAGCCTCTCATGCTCTTCCCCCCGCTGTTCATGTGGTCAGCCCCCTCACGGAATGCAATATTTTGCTCAATTTCACCTTTAATCCCACATTCCCAACAGATCCCATCTCCATCTCTCTCATCTGCTTTGTTTCGATCATTTGATTTATCACTGTGAAACATATTCAATACTATATATTTTATTTATTTTGTATGTTTTCTGTCTCCTTCCACTGGAGCGTAAACTCCATAGAGGTAAGGGTCTTTCTCTGATTTTTTTTTCCATAATGTATCCCCAGGGCCTGGAAGAAAGTGATTAATAGCAAAAGGATGGCAGAAAGTGGCTCATTCACGTAACAAACAGATTGATCCTGAGACCCTCACAGGTAGCACTTACAGAAATGTCAGCGCTATTCTTAAGAGAGAAGTTGTGACTTAGACTAGGGTTGGCAACTTCTGCCTGCTACCTGCTTCTGTAAATAATTGGAACTCAGTCACACCCCTTCATTTCTGTATTTTTTTTGGGGGTGTGAGATGGCAGGTTTAATAAGCAAAGGAACTTCCTTAGAGGCTTGTCTTGGGCGGTGGCTGTAAGACATGTACATCTATCTCCACTCCCGCTCCCACCCCCTCAGAATCTTAAAAGTTTATAAAGAGGCCCTATCAGGGTTCAGTCACGTATTCAGTCCACATGTTCTCAAAAACACGTACTCTCTCAAGGCTGCATTCAAACTATAGGAATGGTGGGCAGACAGGGGATGGGGTGAGGGGCCTCCAATTGCCTAGCTCCAGGTCAGGGATCAACCAGTGGTTGCATCTTCTCTCGATAACCTCCTCCAACACTTGGTTTTCCAAGCCTCTCCCTTCAGACTGATGTGACCCGCTGATTCCATTGCAGTAGCTGGCGGAGGAAGGAGAAAACAGGGTTTGGGATTTTTTTTTTTCTATTTCCATACTTCTAAGTGTTCTTAAGCACACTCCCTAGATGGCTTAAACATTAATAGGCTGAAACTATGCTCTAGCATTACACTGGGCTAATTATGCTCTTTGGGTTGCAAAGGACAGAAATAATTTCACTCAGGCTACCTCAGGTCAGGAGGGCTGGCTGGTCAGTTCCACAGGGTAACACGTGTGGCTTCTCCTTTCTCTACCTACCTGCCCTCACTCTCACCATCCCCAAGCCCCAATTCAGCTGGCTGATCCTCTCCATATTTCTCAGTTCAAATTCCCTCTGTATTGTTTATGGCTGGTTTGGTACTAAACACAAAGGAAGACTTGAGTACTTGTAACAGAAGCTGTATGGATTGGAAAGCCTAAAATATTTACCATTTAACCCTTTACAAGAAAGACTTGCCAATGTCTGGCTTACAATTTGCTTGATGGAGAGGCCTTTGTGGTTGTGTACCTTTGGTGTTATATGACATCCAATCGCAGCTTAATGTAAATTTTGATTTATATGGGATTATCAGACTCTATTGAAATGATTTCTGAGTCTTATCACAGTTGGAATTCAGATATCTATAAACCTGTTTGATGCATTTGGAGTTGCTCATTGAAATCCAGAATGTAGAAATAGACTTGGAAGTCATTGACAGAAGATTCAAGGTCTAAATAAAGGAATTAAACAATGTAAAGCAATATATAACTTCCTGTGACCTGCATTCTGAGGAAGAGGTTGTGTCAAAACTAGATAGATAGATAGATAGATAGATAGATAGATTGTAGATAGATAGATAGTGGATAGATTGTAGATGGATAGATAGATGATAGATAGATAGATGATAGATAATAGATATATGAGAACTCACACAATTTTGCTATGAGATTGCTAACATAAAGATAAGACATGTAAAGAAAAAAAGATTTTTCTGCCACTCAGAAGCAGATTACAGTGCACCCCTGGGATGGCCGGGTGAGAAGATTAGCAAAGAACTCCTATAAGCAGTAGCAGAAAGAGAAGCTGTGCCAAAGTTCTCAAGGCAAGAGGAACAGAGAAGGTGCTCATAGCAGACCAGCAAGCAGGCTCTAAACACCAGGTAGAGAGGAGACTGTGGTCCAGAGGCACAAAGAGAACAGCAGCCGGTGTCAAGAAGGCAGAAACTCCAGTGCTGGTACAGAGACACAGGGAAACTCATCCCCTTGGTACTCTAAGAGACATAATAGAAAGGAAAAGAGCTGAGCGCTGCACTTTGCAAAGGGGATAGAGATATTGTTCTAGCTGACTTGGGGCTAAACTTGCACTCAGCCTGCTGTAGTTTTTCACGTCTGCAATGTGCTTTTGCTTTGATGAATAAATGTGTAGTTTGTCAAATATAAACCAAACCTTTAAAATATTTTAGATAGATGAGTACCTAGGAAGCAAAACTCTTGTCAGATATAGGCAGAATTCATGCGAGGTGTTAAGTGTAAGATGTAGTGTGGAAGTAGAGAATGTGTATCCAACATAGATAATTATGAGGGAAATATCCATGACATACAAATATAAAAGAGCCACTTAATGTTCAGGATGCACTCAATAGACACGAGTACTTAATTTTCACTCTATTTTAATTCAGCCACACGTCAGTGACACCTATTCTGGCCCCATATGTCCTCTGCCCAGGAAACACTAATAAATCCCCTGGTTGTTCGTGGAGCTAATGGTCAAGCTACTGCTGCGCTGAGCTAATGTCTCTGTGTATCTCCCACAGAGCAAGTGTGTTATTGGCTCAGGGCATTTTCTGTCCGTGGGTCGCATTGTCTGAACCTCAACTCTGTCCTTGTATTCACACCATCAGAAGAAGGCTGACGTGGCAGAGCATCAGGATATGTGAACGCTACATGCCCCTGCGTTTGGGTAGGAAGGAGCTGCCACCTGGCTTGCACCCTATTCTCTTCTTATTCCCTGTCCTGCCTTTTGCCATCTCTCTCTCCTTGCTTATCACTCTGTGTTTGGTATGGATAAGCCGTGTCATTTGAACATTTTAATTCGGTCTGTGAGACTCGCTGAGTGGGACCCACTGGGACAGCTTGCCTGGTATTGCGCTTGGAGGCCACCAATGAATCTCGACAATTTCCCACATGATAGTATCACTCATCACCTTCCATGTTACATATTTATTTGTTTAGTTCCAAGGCCTCTAAAAGTTAATGGAGATGGGAGAGTACTGGTACTCTGAATGTATTTGTAAAAGGAAAGAATAAAACTTTTACAGTGCCCTGGCCTAAGATCCACTCCTGTTGTGATACTGGAATATGGGTATAACATGTAGTTAAACCTTTAACAGAAATTTCAAGTACCTGCAAATCAGAGACTCTCATATTCATTCTTGTATTCTCCTAAGTGCAAGAAACAATTTGCCGATCATGAAATTCAATTTGATTGTTATAATGGTAAAAGAAAAAGGTTATATAGCACCTGCTATATAAGGTGCAATTCTTAGTACTTCACATCTGATGAATATTTTAGTCATGACAGCTACCCTATGATGGAGATACTATGATTAGCTCTCTTTTTTGCAGATAAGGAAAGTGAAGCCCAGGAAGGTTATGTAACTTTTCCAAAGTCATGGGAGATAGGATTTAAATCTTACAGTCCTGCTTGTCATTTTTAAGGGAAGACCAAAAAGATGAAAGAATTCACCTGAGGTCATGTGGTTTGGAAGTAACAGAACTGAAGGTAGAAAATAAATACCCTAACATCCATTCAAACTTTCTTTCACCAAAACTTCACCAAATATTTTCTTATAAACTCATAGGTGTGCAAAAATTGTTAAAAAATACATATCACTAACATATTATAATAAAGTACAATAATTTTATATAACATATATTACAAAATAAAATAATAAAGGATTACAAATAACAAGATAACTACTATAAAATAATTATTAATGCACTTTAATAAATAGTCTCTTTTACTGGGATATTTTTATTTTGTAGGGGATCCTCTTTGTGAAAAGCTTTATATTTTTAATTTTGGTGTCCACATGTCCAATGTTAGTCTATAGAAATACAGTTGATGTTGGTGTTTACCTTGTATCTTGTAATTTGCTGAACTGACTTCTAAGTTCTAAGAATTTGAGGTTTTGGTATCTACCATGTGATTTTCCACACAGACATTCTTGTCACCTACCAACAAGGAGAATTTTATTTCTTTGTTTCTGATCTAGATGCCTTTTATTTCCATTCCACGCCTCACCGCAATAGCTAGAGTCTGTAGCGCTAGGTTGAGTAAGACTGGTGAGAGCGGACATCCTTGACTGGTTCCTACTCTTAAGGAAAAAAGATCCAGTGTGTTGCAGTTGGCCTTATTACTATTACCTGCTGGTGGGGATAGAAGTCCAGATTCCCCATTCAGCCTCACTGGCACCTGAGCTAGGGAGCCCCGTGTTACTGCCGGGCACGGATGGGAGTTAATTACGGCTTCTCTCCAGATTCTCACTGATCCCTGCTTGGATGGGTGGAACAGCATTGCCTCATAAAGTTCCCCACATGGCATCCTTGGACACCAAGGAGTGGGGTGGAAGCTGCTTGTTACCACTTGGTTGGACTTAAAATCCTGGCTTCCCATTTAGCCACTTCACCTGGGGAATTTGGGCACCTCGTTAGCCTGGCAAGGGTAGAAACCTAGGCTTTCCCCTCCACATTGCTGACATGGGTAGGGGTAGAACTTAGGTTTTTTCTGTGGTGTTTGGTTAAGTTAAAGTGGTTGTTTAAACATTGTCATGTCTTGCTAGGCTGCAACTTTCCTGGTTGTTTGTCTAGAGACAACAGAATTTGGGGGGAGTTTTATTGTCTGCCACCATTAACATTATTGGGTTGTCAGATTCTTCAGCTCCAAGTCTGGAATATATGGGGCAGAGAGAAAACCCAGGGAATCTCACAGTTGTGTAATTTTTTGGTATTCTAGGTGGTCTGCCACCTCCTCTCCATCTTTAAGAGTCTTCTTTTTGTTTGTTTGTTTGTTTGTTTGTTTTAATATAACATCCTGGGAGTTTAGTTGTTGTTAGCAGGAAGGATGGGGGAATTATGTCTATGCATCTTGCTGGGCGAAGAAATTCCTGGCTGCTGCTGCTGCTTCTTTTTTTTTTAAACAGCAAGTTTCCTTTTTTTAATTAATTAATTAATTATTTTTTTGGCCCTGTCGCACAGCTTGTGGGATCTTAGTTCCACGACCAAGGATTGAGCCCTGGCTCTCGGCAGTGAAAGGATGGAGTCCTAACCACTGGACCACCAGGGAACTCCCTGCTTCTTCTTTAAATGACTCTTGATACGACAATAAATTTGCTGTATTTTCTACAGAAACAATGTAAAGCTAATTCAGTTTCCTCTATTCTGGTTAATTTGATTTTTAAAAAGTTTAAATCGCTTATTAAAGTTTCCTGCAGTTTCACCACTCATTTTTGGTAATGGCATATTTGATTTAGCTCCACAGTTTCTTGCTCAGAATGCTTTTTGTCAACCGACAGGTCCTCAGTGAACTCAGGGCTTGGATTCTTCTTGGTTGGCAGCAAGGGGCCTCGGCCACAGCAGTGGGTCAGCCGAGAGAGCCTTAGCTCACCCACTGATTTAATGGGTTGTGAGATTCTTTAGCTCCAAGTCTGGAATATGTGGGACAAAAAGAAAACCCAGGCATCTCACCACTCCCATTCTCCTCAGCCACTCCTGTCCCCAACAGTGACCACTGGGTGGTCACTGTGTCCCATGTCAACTTTAGTTCAGAGTCTTCCCCTTGTAGGTGGGGATGGTACGGAGTTAACGTTTTTTAGTATTATAGTATATTCTCATTAAAAAGGTGCAGGCAAAAAGGACGCTGAAGGTTTTGTACATTAGCCTCATTTGTGGTCTGAAAGAGCTGGTGAGAACAGCCTTGGCGTGGAGGTGGTAGAGGTGGGGTGGGGGGACGGTCACGGCTCCCCCAGTGGGTGGAAAGGGGATGGGGGCGGGGAAGAGCCCGGACCAGACCCTTCCCCATCCACCTGGAGAATCTTTTCCTCCCAGGGCCCTAAACACACCTCCCTTCCATCACAGGGGAGAGGGAACAGGTGCTGCTGCTGAGAAGGGAACAGGTTGCATTAGATGAACTGAATTTTACACTGGACACAAACTTAGACAGCCAGAGAAATTACCCCATAGGTGGCAGGAGTGGGGGGTGGGAAGGGCACCAGGGAATGACCAAGGAACAAATATAACAGGACCACTTCACATAGTCCATAGGCCTGTGGTCGTTAAAGGGTAGACAGTGTGTCCAGGCTGGAGCAGTAATGGACTCTGGGGCACAGGGGAGCCTTACAAAGGCCATTGTAAGCGAGGAACCACAAAACTCAAGCTTGTTGAGCTTCAAAATTCAATCCAAGGGACCATCAGATAAAGCAGAAATGGGTTTATCTGGATCTCACTAATTCATTCTTCTTTAATAATTCAACTTAGGTTGAAATAAATCTCTTTATTCATTGTGTTGAAGAAATTACATAGTTGAACAAACTAAATGTAGAGTAAAGCCTATTGTAAGGTACTCAGTTAATGAGAAGAAAAAATTATATTCAAATGCTTTAGGCATTATTTGCAGATGAATGTAGCTAATTTTATAACGAAATCTTTTATTTACAGTGCTATTTATAATTTTTATTGTGCTTTTACAGATGCCATGTTATTTGAACCTTTATAAAGGAATATATGAGAAGCATAACAAATATTATCAGATGCATTTCTCTGAGCTTCTCAGTTCCAACCACAATGCCTTCCAGCTGACTACCCACATTCTGCACACCCAATCCTTAAGAAGAGCCTCACACACAATATTATCAATCTCCCGAATGCACCGTGCAAAGTGTTTTACTTATTTATCTCATTTTATATTCTCAGCGTCTTTGTGAGGCCGCCACGATGATTATCCTCATATTGCGAAAGTGGAATCATGTTTAGAAATGTTGAATAATTTGTTCAGACTCACTGAGCTGATAAGAGTCATCAAACCCAGGCTGCGTGATTTCAGAATGCATGTTCTAGAAGGTCCAAATCCCTTCATGCTTCAATGCGCTCTCACCCTATCATCTTGATTCCAAATTCCTGAGTCTGCAACCAGCTTCTTCCTAGCTTCTGTCCCCATTAAACTGGTCACTTTGTGTCTCCTCTGTGAGTCCTAACTCCCTGTAGTTCCCACCACCTCCATGTTCCACACATTGACATCCAGAAGGAAGCTGATGTGTGAAACCAAAACACCTGCAAATTGACAACCTTCCGGAAGGAGACAGTAAATTCCCGTCAGAGTGGTTCCTTCTTTACTATTCATGCTGACTTCTGAAGTTTTCTGCCTTAAACTGGGTCAAGTGGGCTGCATAATTGCAAAAAAAAAAAAAAAAAAAAATCAGAATTGGAATTACCCTAGCGTTTGAAAATCATGAAAGAGTATTTTCTTTAAAGCACTTGAGAACTCAAGTTTCTCACACCTTCAGATTGACCCCTCCACTCTGTAAATTTCTTGACAAAATAGTGAAATTGTCTAGTTCTACAAGCAGGACTGTGGCAGTGCGGAGGTGTGCAAGTGGTCCCGACGTCAAAGTATTTCCCCTTTGTCTTCTGAATTAAAGAATTTCCTTCAAGGTCATGAAGGTGAATTACTCTGAAGCCTCTGAATTCCCTGTTTACGAAGATTTCTCGGACTACTTTGAAAGGAGATATTTATTGGTAGATTTCTGTATTTCATAAGCAGTACCTTCAAAAGAGTTTTATGTAACTTTTCAAAGTGGAAGTGAGAGCAAGGGGGGAGGGTTGTCCATGTGAGTAGAAATACACTTGGGTTGCAGATACACAGTCAATTTACACCTTATTAGTAGCTTAGATGGGCTCAGAGTGTATCAATGGGGAGGTCATTCAATCATCAGAATCATTTCATAGATGGTGCTTTGTTGGAGAAGCTCTCAAGAAAGCTTAATCATGATTCTCTCTTGCTCAGGCATCCGAGATTGTCAGGCTCTTCTAATAGAGCTGGATTATATCTAAAGATAATTTTTTGGATTATGGATTCCAGGATATGGTTTTTAGATCTATATTAAATCATATTTAATATTTATTTCTATTTGACAATATTCCTATATTATTGAAACTTTATATGTTAAGGAATTAAGTTATGACATATCAACAACTTTTTAATATTTACAGAGATGAGCATATGATTATTTTTTCTCTTTTTCCCAACTTCTGTGTTAAAATATGATAGTTAACTGACAAAAATGGTAACAGTCCACTCTTGAAAGAAATATTATTTTCTAAATATGCCACTAAATTATGCCTACTAATATTTTATTTAGGATACTTTTGTTCAGCAAAAATATGGCAAATTTTCTCTTTTGTATATGTTTTATTGTGTTTGGGAATTGATTTGCTAGCATCAAAAGACATATTGAAGAGAATTTCTTTTTTTCCCCACATTATTGTAAAGTTTAACAGGGTTTGGAGTCATCTATTTCCAAACATTTGAAAGAATACCTCTGTGACTCTTCTGAGCAGTATGGTTTTGGGGGGATTGGACTTTGAGAAAAAATTGTTTTCATCCATGTTATTTATGGCACTAATATATATTTTAATTAGTTTTGCTAATTTTTCTATAAAATTGTATTATTCCATTTAATTCAGTGTTTTCAATTTTAATTCATATGATTAGAATAGAACAAAAAGTCTTTTATAATTCATTTAATTTCTTCATGTTTTTGATTATGTCTTATGTTTTTGATGTATGCATTTGATTTTACTTCTCTATTTACTGCTTTATGTCTTCCTCTATCTCTTGTACACCTGCTTTGGGATCATATTTGAAAATGTTCATTGCTTCATTATGCCTTCTTATTTCAAGAATTTTTACTTAATATCATTTTTGTTGATTTATTAGCAATTGTTTTATAGTGAATGTTAAATATTTCCCATGGATATCACTTAGATGCATTAAACATAAAGTTATGTTTCTGTTCCTCATTGCCCTTTTTGGTTTAGGTGGTTACTCAGATGAAAATGAAGCATTAGTGCCGTTATTCCATTATTCCATCCCCTGCCCAGGTAGATAGTTTAATGGTTTAATACAGAAACTTTCCAAAAGACCCACCAACTCTTCAAGGGAAAATATCTACAGATAGCTTGTGCTCTAAGATTCTTTGTATCCATCATCTCAAAATCCTTCCCTTGAGGTTTCCACTCGTCCTGAGTTATTGTATCTTGGTCCTTACCCAATCCCAAACAAGACCTCAAGAGCCCTCTCTCCAGGCACCTCCCTTCCCCCCGACCCTGCTGAAGTTTTGCAAGGTGGTGTTCTCCATTACTGAGGTAAGCAATACATTCAATTTGGTCGTATCAATAAGCTGTGTTGATAATGTTTGGGATTCAGCTTTCAAACACTCCATTGCTCATTCCCTTCCTAGTGCATCTTGCTTTGTCTGGTCCCAGGCTTATAATTATAACATCAACAACGTTTATAATTTAGAGCACATTTCTTCTAAGCAAGCTTTGATAAATTGTAATAGCTTAACTAGACAGTTGTTTAGGAGGGTAGACATTTTGATAAGTCAGACAAAACCTAATAGCAGGGCATCCTACAAAATTCCTCACCAGTACTCTGCAAAATTGCCAAGGTCATTAAAAATAAGGAAAGTCTGAGAAACTGCCACAGAGTTTCTAAAGAGGAACCTAAAGAGAAATGTTGACTACACAATAAGAGACATATGAATCAATGGAACAGAACAGAGAGCCCAGAAATAAAACCACATCTATGGTCAATTAATCTTCGACAAAGCAGGCAATATACAATGGAGACAAGACAGTCTCTTTAGCAAGTGATGTTGAGAAAGCTGGACAGCCTCATGTAAATCTTTGAAGTTAGAACACTCTCTCACACCATACACAAAAATAAACTCAAAATGAATTAAAGTCTTAAATACAAGATGTGATATGATAAAACTTCTAGAAGAGAGCATAGGCAAAAATTCTCTGACATAAATCGTTGCAATGTTTTCTTAGGTCAGTCTCCCAGGGCAATAGAAATAAAAGCAAAACTAAACAAATGGGACCTAATCAAACCTATTAGATTTTGCACAGCAAAGGAAACCATAAACAAAACGAAAAGAAAACCTATGAACTAGGTGAAAATATTTGCAAATGATGTGACCGACAGGGCTTAATTTCCAAAATATACAAACAGCTCATACAACTCAATAACAACAACAAAACCAAACAACTCAAGGAGGAGAAGATGAATGGGAATACCCTTGT
Organism: Balaenoptera ricei; assembly: GCF_028023285.1. Classification (NCBI taxonomy): domain Eukaryota; kingdom Metazoa; phylum Chordata; class Mammalia; order Artiodactyla; family Balaenopteridae; genus Balaenoptera; species Balaenoptera ricei. Next base: position 10,614,636 of record NC_082645.1, on the reverse strand, counting down.
GGGAGCAAATTCACAGGCATGAAACTTACAAAGAGACGTGTAAAATATTTTGGATATCATGTTGAAATAAAGGGAGTGCCTTTTTTTCTAAGTAAATCAGTTATTATGAGATTAGCATATGATACCATAAAGAGAAATTATTTATTCTGGGTCATATTGGTTGCTTTTTGAGGATGAACTGTTTTTTGAAGTTAAAAAAAATGAAACTGAATTACACAGAACAAAGCCTCAAGTATGCCAGACTCACTAACAACGGCAAATATTTATTGAATAATCTTCCTTGTGTCACCATCTTAACAAGTACAATCACTCTGACTTTTTCCAGTTCTGCTACATGTGACAACTTGCCTGGTAAATTGGAATACAGAGTACTCTTTTCAACTGCAATTAAGAGAGACAAAAACTCCCATACCCATCACAGTTCAAGCAACACTGGGGTTGTGACAAATAGTTTTTCTTGTTGGTAGAAACTCTGTGCAGAACAATTAAAAGCTGGTGAGTATTTTGCGGGTGAACTGGACTTTATCTGACGATACATGGATTTTCTCTTTGTTGTTGTTGTTTTGGGGGTTTTATGGAGATGGGGAGGGAGGATTCTGGAAAAAGGAAATAGAAAAGAAGAAAACTAATATTTGTTTCACATCTACCATGTGCCTGGTACATTAAATATTTACTATAATCTTCATATTAAGAAAAGAAAGTGAGGTTTTTCAAAGTTGGGCAAGTTGACAATATCATTCAGATATTAGAGTTTGACTTTAAATCCAGGTATTTCTGACCCCTGGCCTTGGACCTGCTCAGTCCCTTGAACGGACATGAATTGGATCTGTGGTACATAAATAGTATGACTCAGAGGTCATTAAATAGTTCTCCTCTGTGGCTGAAATGTAGACTTAGTGAAGAGGAAAGTAAATTTTGTTTCATATTACAGTCCATTTTCTCTCACAAATCCATAGAGTAAATATTAGCATATTGGGCAAAGTAGACAAACTATATTCCTCACATCTTCCCCCAAATTCCTTTGGTGAGAATTTACTTGGCTCAGAGACCATTTTTTAACCTACATTATTCAGATAGTATACACATTTGCTTTGGCAAACTTTGTCCAAGTTTAATTTCTTTTTGTACCAAATTTCACGAGGGTAAATTCATCAAGTATAAACTACCTGTCACTGTGATTTTATGACTCTCATTATCTCTTCAACTAAGAAGCTCACTGAATTTTGCATGAAGCAGAACCCAAATTCAACTGAGAATGTGCACAACATGTTCCTAGATTATATTTTCCCACAAGGAACTCTGGACCATGCCTATGCAAAATCAGTTTTAAAAGAAGTTTTGGTAATTAACATTTAAAAAAGTGTTTCGATTAAAAAACTCATTTTTGCTAAGGTGTCATTACACAAAGTTGATTGTCTACATATAATAAATCTCTAAGAATGTACTCTTTGGTCTAAAGTCCAAGGAGTCAGTCATGGGTAAGAGTGGAAAATGGGGTCACACCATGTACCATTTTCTCTTACTGTGAATTCCTACATTTGATTTTTAAAATAAACTTTGTATATATCGCTTGCAGTTTCCCTTATTATCAGCATCTTATGACTGACATTGACACATTCTGATTGACTAAAGTTCAGACCTTATTTGGAGTTCATTAATTTTTACATAATGTCATTTTTCTGTTCTAAGATTCCATCCAGGTACCAGGATTAGGCTCCTCCAAATAGGGGAAATTTCTCAGACTTTTTTTTTCTTTACAAAGCATATATCTTTTCTTTAAATTGAAGTATAGTTGATTTACAATGGTATGTTAGTTTCAAGTGTACAGCAAAGTGATTCAGTTATGTGTATATATATATATTCAGATTCTCTTCCATTCAGGTTATTACAAGATGTTGAATATAGTTACCTGTGCTATACAGTAGGTCCTTATTGTTTGTCTACTTTATATATAGTCGTGTGTATATGTTAACCCCAAACTCCTAATTTTTCCTCCCCCTCCCCCTTTCCCCTTTGGTAACCATAAGTTTGTTTTCTATGTCTGTGAGTCTGTTTCTGTTTTGTAAATAAGTTCATTTGTATCATTTTTTAGATTCCACATATAAGTGATAACATATCATATTTGTCTTTGTCTGACTTACTTCACTTTGTATGATAATATCTAGGTCCACCTGTGTTGCTGCAAATGGCATTATTTCATTCTTTTTATGGCTGAGTAGTATTTCATTGTATATATGTACCACGTCCTCTTATCCATTCATCTGTCGATGGACATTTAGGTTGCTTCCATGTCCTGGCTATTGTAAATAGTGCTGCAATGAACATTGGAGTGCATGTATCTTTCTGAATTATGGTTTTCTCTGGATATATGCCTAGGAGTGGAATTGCTGGATCATATGGTAGCTCTATTTTTTGTTTTTTAAGAAACCTCCATAATGTTTTCCATACTGGCTGCACCCATTTACATTTCCACCAACAGTGTAGCACAATTCCCTTTCCTCCACACCCTCTCCAGCATTCATTATTTGTAGACTTTTTGATGATGGCCATTCTGACTGGTGTGAGGTGATACCTCATTGCAAGCTTGATTTACATTTATCTAATAATTAGAGATGTAGACATCTTTTCATGTGCCTTGTGGCTATCTGTAGACTTTCCTTGTTTTTGATGACTTTTACAGTTTTGAAGAGTATTTTGTAGAACGTTGCCTCAATCTGTGTCAGTTTGCTGTTTCTCTGAAGGTTAAACTGGGGTTTTATAGAGCAAGATCACAGGTAAAGTGCCATTTTCAACACCCCAAATCAAGTGTACACTCCTTCAAGATGACTTTTTACTGGCTTGAGGTAGTATTTATTGGTCAGGTTTCTCCACTGTGAAGTCTCTCTTCCCCCTTCTCCCTTCCCTACTGGTCACTTTGGAAGGAAATCACCAACACAGCCCTCACTTAAGAGAAGAGGAGTATGGTCCATTTTTGAGAGGAAAACTTCACATAAATTATTTGTAAAAAAATAAGCACTGAGTTTTCCCTGGTTGGACTCGATCTGGGGATCCTCCTGTGTGATGGAGGTGAAGTTAGAAGAAATAAAACATTAAATGTTTATATAAATTTGAGAGCTTTATGTACACATTATTCTCTTACATTATATAGGTCAGGAGAGTAAGATTAGACAAGTTAATTAAATCTAAGGTAACAAAGATTTTAAGATGTAAAGTGGTTATTTCAACTTAACTTTGTTTAACTCCAAATCTATACTTTTTCTCTCAGCTTCTAAATAAGAGAACACTGAGAAATGTTGGTCTTCATTTGACTTGCTCAATTTGGCTTGTGTCCAAACTTGCTAATTCCCTGGCACTGCCTTGGTTCTCCAGATGGCTCTGGGGTGTCATGGGACACCCAGAGCTCACACAGGGATCCTACACTGCACACAGGTGCACCACTCTCCTTGGCAGGCTGCACACAACCAGCTGCTGCATCAGGAAAGCAACGGATGCTGACCCCCTTCCTGAAGGCAGGCAGTGCCCCTGTTGCCTCAGGACCATTATTTCTTCTGTGTAAATCCTAGAGCAAACCTGCTGGTTGTAGAATCATACCTCAAGGAACAAAAATGAGTAACAGTCTTAGAAATCTTGGGCATATTTCCCATCTTACCTGCAAACTCTTCCTTAGCACTAGAAACAGACACCAGCCATGTGGATTCTGAAGTATCTTAAGAAGGCAACAAACAGAGGCCAGAAGTGGATGGATTGTTTAGGCAATAAGTATAGGGGAGAAGTGTTTCTATAAATAAGTACAGTTATTTAGGGAAATTTGTAGCTTGAGTGCCTGGAAAACACAGAGTAAATGAGAGGAAATTGCAGAGGGAAGGATTGAGTTTAGAACAAAAGCAAGGAGATATGCTGAATTATAAAAGAACTGAAAAAATATGTGGAGTGAGGCTTTGGAGTTTTTCTGCTAAATATCACAACTATGGAAGCCGATCAAATATTTTAAAACAGGAGATTTATATACACACCTGTCAGAAGTAAACAGAATGAAAATATTTAGATAATTGGACTTCAAGAAGTCCAATGATGCTGATGTGCCATGATTTTGAAAACAACAATATGAAATAAAATAAAATGAAGCCAAGAATAATGTTATTGTGTGCCACATAGTGTTTTTAAATGAATGCAGATGGTATTTGGTGTCAAGCAGTTTTGTATTTAGAATGAGAAAAGGTTCTTTATAAACGAATAGGGGCATACCATCTTTATATGTTTCCATTTGCACTACCATTAAAAGAGTAATTAAAAATGTAACCAAAGATTTATTATTGACAATAAATCACAAACTCTCTGATGTTTCTCTTTATATCATAGCTTTATATTATTTTGAAATTTGCTTTGTTACTTTCTTTTCATGGCCTCTTGTAAATAGCTAGAATTTTGTGTTTCTTTCTGTCTTGCATAGCACCTGTATGGTGAGCATCTTATACATAGTAAACAAGCAAAAACAGTTTGCTTCAAGTTTCCTGTAAACTTATGAGGACTTTTTCCTCATGCCATGTACAATTAGATGAGGCAAAGGATGAAGACAATGGCATTAGAACTGAGCTGGTCTGGTATTTGGCAGGTCTGCTCTGCCCTTCATAAGTCTACTTACTTTGGGAAATTCATTTAACTTTGTTATCTAATTTTCTTCATCTGTGAATGGTATTAACTGTATTTCTTTGGATGAATTGATTAAAATATTAGACATGTATATGTGTATCTATTGTGATCCCTGCTGCATCGTAGATGAGAAATAAAAGGATACATAGTTTAGCAGGCAGGTTTGCCCAGCCTATACTCATATTCAAATACTGCCACACAATTTTTTAATATTATCAGTGGCACTTTCATTTACCTGAGAATTTTACGTCAAATTTTAACCTATCTGTTTTTATATAATTTTACATCACTGGTATGAAAAGCAGTATCACTTGATTTGCTAATTATAATTTTCCTATATTCTCAATAATTATTAAAAATGAGTAATTGAATACACTCATTATTGTTAGACTTTATAATAAACAAACAAAACTTCATCCTTGGAGCCTCTGGGGGAAAGCCCACTCTAGGAACTTGACCTTCACCCTTTTCCCATATACCACCACCATATGGCTTCAGGTAACAGCAGAACTGGGCTAAAAATTTCATTTGTTTTACTTACAGTGCAGATCATTCCAGAACCTTCAGGATATTGTACAGTAGGATGAGCATGGCCTCTGCAATAAAAAAATCTGGATCTGAATTTCTTGTTAATTTCTTCACATCTGTGTGAACTTGGATGAATCACTTATCTTTATTTAGGCTCAGATTCCACCGCTGTGTGACTGAGTTTTGGCAACGACACGTGAGTGAAGTGTCCACTTCCTGGGATTACTAAACTTCCCCTGTGATTCCACCATGCTTCCACCTGAAACAACTGCTCTAGAATCATATGTAATTAGGAGGCAAGAAGATATTTTACACTAGTTGTATGAATACAGCAAAGCTAGGTAAATAACTAAGGTCAAAGCAGGAACAGATTTCAGTAGATAACTTTGTGTCTCGTGGCTTCCATTTTTGCTGATGGGAAGGGTGCTTTCAACCAAGTTCTAAACCTTAGTAGGTAATCTATGTTTTCTCTTTGGCTGATTTAAAATTGTATCATCTCTCCATGGAAGCAACCTAAATGTCCATCGACAGATAAATGGATAAAGAAGATGTGGTACATATATACAATGGACTATTACTCAGCCATAAAAAAGAATGAAATAATGTCATTTGCAGCAACATGGATGGATCTAGAGATTATCATACTATGTGAAGTAAGTCAGAAAGAGAAAGACAAATATCATATGTTAACACTGACATGTGGAATCTAAAATATGATACAAATGAACTTATCTATGAAACAGAAAGAGACTCACAGACATAGAAAACAAACTTATGCTTACCAAAGGGGGTTGAGGGGAGGGATAAATTGGGAATTTGGATTTAACAGATAAACACTGCTATATATAAAATAAATAAACAAGGACCTACTGTATAGCACAGGGAACTATACTTAACGTTTTGTAATAAACCATAATGGAAAGGAATATGAAAAAGTATATGTATATATATGTATAACTGAATCACTTTGCTGTACACCTGAAACTAACACAACACTGTAAATCAAGTATACTCCAATAAAAAATAATAAAATAAAATAAAATTGTATTGTCTCTCATTTTTTCTTTTCACCAAAATGTACTTACGTGTGGCTTTTTATTTTTTTCTGTATGAATGTTTTATAATTTCTAAATCTCAGTATTACTTTTTCTTTCTTTAAATCTGGACATTGTAAAACATTATTTTCTTTTAATTTTCCTCACCCTCTTTTTCTAATATTTCTTTCTCTGGATTAGTCTTATCCCAAACTTTCTACTGTTAGCTGCAGTAGCTTTCAGTGTCCTCTTTTATTTTTTCTTCTCTTTGTCTGTTTACATTCTTGATAATTTCTTTAGGTGTACCTTCTTTCTCATAAAATCTTATTTCATTTAAATTGCTGTTTCATCCATCCAACTGTAAGTGTAAAAATTACAATCTTGTAACTTTAAAATTTTAATATTTGCTTTTTATGTGTGTTAAGCTAGTATGCCATTCCTGCTTCATATTTAAAACTGTCTCTTTTTCTTTTCTAAACATTTTGGACACACACTACTATATATAAAATAAATACGCAACAAAGACCTACTGTACAGCACAGGGAACTCTACTCAAAATTCTGTAATAACATATATGGGAAAAAAATCTGAAAAAGAATGAATATATGTATACGTATAACTGAATCACTATGCTGTACACCTGAAACTAATACAACATTGTAAATCAACTATTGTCCAATAAAATTTTAAAAAAAATAGACATTTTGGACATGTGCATATCTAATATCTCTATTCCTCTGAGATTTTTTCCTATTGACTCTCATTCATAGTCATATTTTTCTTTTTGAGTTTTATAATCTTGGATTGTATACTCATTTTCAGAGAGCAGAACTTTATGGAACTACTGTAAGAATACACACCAGCAGAGATTATTTGCACCTATTCTGCCAGGAGTTCTAAAATGATCCCAATCTCTGAACATGTTAAATTAATTTGTTGAGTTGAGATTAGATACATTTCAAGCTTCAGACCCACATGAAGTCAAGCTTATGTGGATAATTCCTCAGAGGGCACTTTGCCCCACCCAGACAACAACTGGAAACCCAACTTTTTTCTAGTCCTTTTTTTTCACTGAGGGTGTCAAACTTTGAGGGCTCTGGCTTTATTCTCTTTTCTTGTATGGTCTTTATCTTCCCCTCTCTCTTTTTTAACCTTCAATATATTTTTAATTTTAAAATAGTGTACACATATTCCTTTGACAAACTACTTAAATTGACAATAAAGTTGTAAAGGGAGAGGTCTTTTTGTGTTTCTTCCTCACATGGGTTCATTCAAACAATATGTCTAAATTACTGAGATTAGCAAATATGAACACAGCCACAGTGTGGTGTCAACCTGACAGTAGGATTTTCTAGTCTCTCTTCATTTTTGGTAGCTGGGGTTTTATCTTCATATTTTATAAAACTCAGTCATACTTATAAAATCATCCCTGCTATACCATACTCACAATTTCTATCAGGGACTCTTTAAATCAAGAGATATATTTTTAACATAAATTCTGCAGCCCCAGACATGAATGTTCCTCAGCACAATTTCTCTTACAGATTGGAGGGGAAAAGGGAAACGTTGGTGATGTGGGCAAGCATTGGTGAGACTACTTACAGAGGGATATTTTTGAGTAAACAAGAGCCAATGGAATGCAGTGCACAAATGGAAGTTTTGGCCTAAGTTAGGCACAGAGATAGTACGTTCATGGTAGCAGGAAGAATACATCTGTGTATGCGTGTATACAAAGATTTATATAACTGCTAGTAGGACGATGACACATGTGAATCTGCTGGCCACTATTTTTCCAGTGAACTAGTAATCAAGCATTGGCTGAGACTGTGCAGTGGGAGGGAGATATATTTAAGTTCTGAGAAGAAATAGGAGTATATAAAATAGTCATCTCAGGCCATTGTAAATGGAAAGAACTAGAAAAATATTGAGACATCAGGCAGTGCTGAAGGCACAGTTGAAAATCGTTATCATAAACTTAAAGCTAGTCCATTCAGAAGGATATATATATATATATATATATATATATATATATATATACTATTATATATAATATACTACTACATATAATATATTACATATAATATAGTATATCATAAATATATATGATAATTCCATCCCACCATTCAAAAGTGCATTAGTCAGTATGCCACTTAAATAAGCTTGATTTTGGTCAGGTATGTGTGACAAATGAAGATAGATTCAAGGGAGCTGAGAATCTACATAAGGAGGCAATTTTCGTGTCAGATTATTGAATCTAAGTTGAGTTAGAAGGGAAATTATAACACAAAGGAAAGCAGTGAAAAGGCAGTCAGATCATTCCGTGGATATCCCCATGTGGCTGAAAATTTGTTGGAGTTGAGATAAAATCATAAACAAGATTTAAATGTAGGTTATGATATCCAGAGAGCACGGTAATGGAAATCAGAGTTTCAAAGGTGAAAATGTAGACTTAAGGTTGAATAGCTGAAGTTAGGGGACTAGATGGAATTGTGTGAACATCGTAGTCATAAGAAATGATGTTGAGGTTAGTTATAGACAAGAATACAGAAAGTGAGGTGCTGAAATATTTTGTGAATAAAGGGAAATTACTGAAATATCTGTAGCATACTGCAATAAGAAATAATATACATCCACTGGTGGTAGTCTGATGGTACATCAGATGAATCAGCCCTTTAAGTGAATAAAAGAAATTTCTCAAAAGAGAACTAGAGCTTGACAAGTAGTTATTGTGGAAACAAAGGTAATGTAACAAAATTGCATTTCATATGATAGAGTTAAATATTAGTTAAGTTTTCCACTTAGATCTTATTTTTACAATTTAGAAAGTCAGCAACTACACATACTCCTCAAAACACATCATCACTATTATTGGGGCAGCTTTGAATATCCAAAGCATATTCTTCATAAACAAAATCAGAGCTCAAACAGGATTTTATTTTTGACCCCTAAATAGGGGTAGGTGTCACAATATGGTCAGTTAAATAACTAAATGCTAAATAACCCTCATGGATTCCGTGGGCTTTCAGCATCCGTTCCAAACTGCAGTAACGCATGTGAAGTTCCTTTCAAATACTCAGAGCCTCTGGGATCTCAGCCTGTGCAGAATTCTCTACAGACTCGCCAGATTCCCATTACCAGCTGTGTTTCCATACTGCTGCTCTTGAATGGATGTAAATGCATGGATGTAAAGTTTCTGAGCCTCTTTCCTAACCTACCCCCAGTTGAGAAGCCTAAAATGTATTTAGCTGTGAAAAAATATCAGAACTTGGGCTCAAACAATTGAGAACACGGAAAGAAAACTCCTCTAGTATCACAGGGAACAAATTATTCTATGTGCATCAAAAACTTAGGATTGGGCCTTAAGTGCTAAGATTTGAACAGTTAGAATCACGGGAGAGTGTTTTTAAAAAATGATGCTAATAATGATGTTATTTGGATTGAAACAAATCTGGTGATATAAAAAGTGTGAGATGTTCTCAAAATATTTCTACTTAGAAATTCAGGTCACGAAAGCAATAATACTTAAACAAAATACTTAAGCAAAAACAGCGTTTGGCTTCCAGCTTCCCTCAGTAGCCAAGATGCATCCTGATGCAACCACCTTGCTGTTGAGAAATCTCAGTCTCTCATACCTGTTGCCCCCTCCTAGGCCCATTTAACCAGCCTGAAAATTCAAATCTACACTAAAAGCACAAGACATGAAGTCATCTTCATCTTGGTATGGGGTAACTTTCTGCAGGTTATAAACACCTATTTTATTTAAGAAGTCATTGCCAAATGACATAAACAAAACTTAGACATTTGGTCTGTTCTAATCAGGTGTCTCCTACGAGAACAAAGCACAAATTTCACCTGAATAGATAAGAGAGGAGAAAAAAGTGACATATCCATTTTTCTATGGGTTCCTTCAACATCAAATATTACTAATATGCTCCTTAAAATGTTGGCAGCTAGAAAAGTCAGGGCTTAGAGACATCTCCGTCTCATGTCTTGGAGATATTCTGACATGACCTTATCTTCTTCAAAGTCAAAGGCTTCCTGCTAATGCTGCAACCTGATGAAGCCTGATCTTTATAAAATAAAGCTATATAGTTCCCTTAAAATCCATGTATGCCATGCACAATACTGACCTGTTGTATAAAAGATAAATCTATCCTAGGAGATTGTTCTGTCCTTGATGAAAGAGGGTTCAAAATGTAAACATATTTTTTGATATGTTAAGAGAATTGATAATAACAGCAGTAAAGTATCATGAAAATATAGAAGCTAATCATAGTACAGCAGAAAGAAGGATAGTCTATATGGTCAAAACTCCTGAGTTTATTTCCTTTCTGTTAAAAGATAATTTTCAAGAAAGGAAAAAAGGTAAAATCATGATTCTTATACAGGTGTAAAAATGAACATGTGTTAAGTATTTTATTTTACTCACTAATAAAAAATTGGCAGGATGTTATGGCGGTTCAATGGAGAATCCAAAAAACAGACATGTTCATAGATAAGGAATATTAAAATGAAGGTGCAAATATTAAAATATCTTGGTATCTTCAACAGAGGGGAAGGCAGTAAACTGAACTTCCACTGGACAGAATTTGCATGTCTATGGATAAGAATATTTCCACAGCTCTCTCCGTTAGCAACAACTTACAGCAATGTAAAAAACTCCATACAATCATATAACCTGGAAATTGTGCTCTAGACACTGCATAGTTTTCCACTGGGGCACAAAATTTTCCCTCCACTTCTTCACCTATTATCCCGTCATGTAACAGGCTCTAATAGTCCGACAGGGATCTCATCCTACATGGACAAAATCCCATATAATACATACTATGCGATTAAAGTGATTTTGGGTGCCTTGTTCCTATTTCTAATCTTACTAATACTAGTACTAGTCTCCCCTGAACTTCTAGGGCATCCAGACCATAATACTTTCCCCACATCAAACCAAAATTATACTTCTTATTTTCATATGCAATTCTATGATCCATTCACAACAAACAGGAGGTGTACTAGCATTAACCATCTCATTCCTCATTTTATCAATTGTCCTAATACTTCATGCAGCAAAACAACGAAGTATAACATCATGACCTCTTAGCCAGTGTTTATTCTGAGCACTTGTAGGGAACCTATTAACCTTAACAGAAATTGGAAGACAAACCATTGATCGCCCATTTATTGTCATCAGACAAAGAGAGCTGTTGAGATGCTTGCCATTTTCTTTAACAAACATCTGATGAGCTTCAGTTTTCATTTCATTAATAAACTCCACCTTGAAGGGTCATTAACAGAATCTAATGTAACAATGTGTAGAGCAAGCACAAGGCCTTGCTCTTCCCCTTCAAAAACTATTAATGATTTTGTTGCGAGCAGCTTCACATTGTCGAAGTCTAATATAGTAAAGGAGAATGAACTTTAATGTGTAGAATATATTACGATCGACCTATACATGCAACAGTATGTTCACGGCATGAACTATGAAAACATTATACTGAGTGAAAGAAGCCACATGCAAAGTCAATCCAGTTATATGAGATTCTAGAAAAGGTACATCTATAGTGAGAGAAGCAGGTAAGTGGTTGTCAGGGTCCAGGGTGTAGAGAGAAGGTGTTTTATGCAAACAAGAGTGGAGTATTTGGGGGATAATGGAAATGTTCTGGATGATGTCTGTGGTGATACACATTTGTTAAAACTCACTTAACTGTTCACTTAAAATCAGCAAATTTTATTGTATGTAAATTAGATGGGGACAGAGCTGATTTTTTTTTTTAAGTACATGTGATTTGAATCTATTTCCTTGAGCCATGAGAAGCACATCTTTTGAGTCTTTTTTTCCTTCCCTCATTTTGTCTGCACATGATTAAGTTTATATCAAAATCTTGTTTTGGGAGCATCCTCAGTTTACCACAAAATGCCTATCAGTTTTATTAAATTAGATGTGATCTTGGACAGCAAACTTCTAGAGTCTTGATTTCTGCAAATAATAAAACTGAAAAAGTAAAATTCCACTCTCATTTGGGATCCTGACCTTCCACTGTCAATGAGCATGTTGAAGACAAATCTCACTAAATATATCTAATATTCTCCTTAATAAAGTTGGCTATTTTGTCAATAAAGAAAAACTATATCCAAGTGGGTGAGTTCCTTTTGAATAAATGCTGGTTGTATGCATGTGGGTGTTTGGTTGTTGCTTCTGATGTTTCCTAGTTTTATGTTGTTTTTGAGATTATTGATATCTTCTTTCGGGAAGTCACCAAAATGAATAAAATGGAATTTATGTAATGAGTCTAAAAACAAGGGGGTAATGCCCACTTGATGTGGCAACCCTGCATTAAAATGAATGGCTCTTTATGAATGGATAAAGATGTGTTATATATATATATATATATATATATATATATATATATATATATATATATATATATACGCACAATGGAATATTACTCAGCCATTAAAAAGAATGAAATAATACCATTTGCAACAGCATGGACGGACCTAGAGATTATCATACTAAGTGAAGTAAGTCAGACAGAGAAAGACAAATATCATATGATATTGCTTATATGTGGAATCTAAAAAAAAAAATGATGCAAATGAACTTATATAAAAGACAGAAATAGACCCAATGACATAGAAAACAAACTTATGGTTACCAAAGGGGAAAGGGGGGGGGGGATAAATTAGGAGTTTGGGATTAACATATGCACACCACTATATATAAAATAGGTAAACAACAAGGGCCTACTGTATAGCACAGGGAACTATATTCAATGTCTTGTAATAACCTATAGTGGAAATAATATGAAAAAGAATAGATTTTTATATATATATATGTGTATAACTGAATCACTTTGCTGTACACTTGAAACTAACACAACATTGTAAATCAACTATACTCAATTAAAAAATAAATAAATAAAGGAAAAAATAAACTGAAAGGCTCTTCTGCAAAGCACCCCTTTCCATTGGAGAAGCAGGCATTCCCCTAGCTGGTTATTAGCAGCAACTGTCTTTGGCTTGATTCCAGGTGCAGAAAACAGATGATGACTCAGTCTGACAACATTTCCATTTTCTTGGTAAGGATCACTTATGAAGTGCCTTTAATCATTTATGAGTACATTTCATTTGCTGTTGGCTGCAAACAGTTTGACTCTGCTGGGTTTGACAGCTTTCTGACATTCTGCAAACAGCTGCAATAATAGCCTTGACAATGTCATTTACAAATGAGGCACACACAGTTCGAACAAAGCGAGTGACACACTCTGAGTAATATGATAATGGACCGGCAAGTTGAATGGAAAATGATCAAAATGAGATTGTATCAACCCTGTAGGAGAGATGAGTTCCTAGTGAGAGGAGAAGCATTTCTAAAATGAATCACTTTTAACCATGTGAAACCATCTTCAACTAGTTTTCTGAAATGGTAGATCTGGAGAACGTGCGGGTACTTCATCGTTTCCTATTACTGCTGCAGCCCACTGTTGACTACAAATCTTCCACATTTTATTGTTTCTCCAGATCTTGAGCCTACTGGAAGCAAGCCTTTCTCTTATATCTCTTGCTATTTCTAATGTGTAGCAGGGTACTTTATGCATATCATACTATCAGTTTATCTCTAATCACATTGCTACTGTTCATTCTTTCTTCAGATCAACAAACTTTTAAAAATTATACCTATATCTATGAACTTCTTTAAAGTGATACATACTGAATTTGAAAGAAGAGGCATAAATTATCTGAAATCATCTGGTCGGAAGAATGGTTTATCACCGATGAGATAGATCACATCGGTGAAAGACATCATGCATTAAAAAAAAAATAGACTTTATTATTTTAGAGCAGTTTTAGGTTCACAGAAAAATTGAGACGAAGGTATAGAGATTTCACATGTACTTCCTGCCATCACATAAACACAGCCTCCCCACTACTGACACCCTGCGCAAGATGGTGCATTCGTTGCAACGGATGAACCGACAATGACCCATCCTAATCACCCAAAGTCCATAGTTTACATCACTGCTCACTCTCCTGGTTGCACATTCTATGGGTTTTGAAAAATGTGTAATGGCATGTACTCACCATTTTCATACAGAACTATTTCACTGCCATAAAATTCCTCTGTACTCTGCCTATTCATCCTTTCCTCACCGCCAACCCTGGCAACAACTGGTCCTTGGAGTGTATACACAGTTTTGCTTTCCCAGAATCATATAGTTGCAGTCATGCATATGTAGTCTTTTTGGATCGGCTTCTTTCCTTGGTAATATGCACTTGAGTTTCCTCTGTGTCTTTGCATATGTCTCAATAGCTCATTCCTCTGAGCACTGAGTAATATTCCCTTGTTTGCAGGTACCACAGTTTATCCATTCACCTACTGAACCTACTGAATGGATAAAGTGTACAACAGTTTATCCATCCTTGGTTGTTTCCAACTTTTGGCAATTGTGGATAAAGCTTCAGTAAGCATTTATGTGCAGATTTTTGTGTGGACATACATTGTCAATTTGGGTGGTAAATATCAGGGAGTGAAATTGCTGGATCATATCATAAGCACCATGAATTTTTAGTATTATCAGAGCCATGTTATTCTTATCTTATGTTTTTATGTTTTCTACTTTATGTGATGAATTTAAATTCTGAAGTAAGTTAAATCCAGTATTTGATAAAATGTGATTAACAAAGTCAGTTTTCCCTTTTTCTGAAAATACATTTCCAGTATCTGTTTTGTATATTTATATTGATATCTTTTGACCTTCTTATCCTAAAGAAGTATATCTATAAAGGAAACTACTTGGAAGGATTTATTACAAGAGCATATATAATAACTGAAGACAGAAAACAATATTTTAAAAAGCACAATGATTTAATAAATGATGTGATATGTCAATATGTGAAACAGTTAAACATTGAAAACTACCACACTGAACTGCTATTTTAGTAACTGTATAAAACAATCTGGAGTTCAGTATTTTGTACAAAAGACTCTCCTGTTTTCATCTTAATGTTCTAGCATTATGTACTTCCATTGTTGTAAACTATTTCTTTATTAATAACATAATTTTCTGAGTGGTTACTTTGTACCAGGTAGTGATACAAGTGTTCTAATACATTATCTTATCGAATGCTCACAGCTCTATGAGGTGAGTACATTATTTACATTTTATAGAAAAGAAAACTGAGGTATTAGGCATTGAATAACTTGTTCAATGCCATACACTTATTAGGCAGTGGACCTGGGAATTGACTTCAGACTGTTTGAATCCATTGCCCTCAATGTTACTCTTTACATTATGTATAATCTCACTGCTTTGTAAGTACATTTTAGATCCTAAGTCAAAATTACAAAAATAAATATGTGTCTTAATTACAAAAGTATGGAAAATACCTAAAAAAAAAAGTCAGTGAAAAACAAAATGGTTCTAAATGTTATATATACTGTGTCTATATAACAACATATATGAGTGGAAATTAAAAACTAGATTTTGTGCAAAAAGAAAAACTGCTCCCTCTTTTGCCCTTTTTTTCAAATTGATCTTTAAGCTGTTTTATCATCTGTTCAGTAAAAAATAACATTGGATCTCTCAGACCCAATTAGCAAGAATTTTTGACAAGAAAACACATTGATGCCTTTGAAATTCTAGAGAGATGCTTTCTGGCTTTCACATAAATAAGGAAAGGTAATCTCAAATGTCTTAGGAGCACATTTTTTCATTCGTATAAATTTGCTATTCTCAGTTTTATAAATTCTTACAATAAAATCAACTATTATGCTACGGTCAAGGTCAGGAATGGGTCTACTTTGCTCTTGTGCTAGTCCCATTATTACAGAACCCGGCATAAAGGAAAATTTTAATACACAACTCTAAAGTTAATTTATTAATTACAGAGAAAGTGAAATCCTTTCTCCATGTAATATTCTCCTGACACTGAAGTGAAATATCCAAGGTTGCATAGCACGTTCATTAGTAGAAGAGCTGACTTTAGAACCCAAGTTGCATGATAATAGCTCTTGCTCAGTGTAGCAGGAAGAGCCTGTGTTCTGGAGTCAACCACACCTTGGCAAACCTCCTCAACCCTCCAACTATCAAGAAAGACAAATACTCTTCTGACGCACTGAGCAGCGGTAAATTACAGGATTCAGGAATAGTCCCCAGGACAGTACTTGGCATGAGGCAGCCCTGCAATAACTCATCTTTCTCTTCCAGTGCTGCACGACCCTAATTTCGTACAACTTCTTTAGAGGTAGACATTTTCCTGAGTTAAGCAAGGAAATGAAAGAAAACGTTTTTAAGAGAAGGCATGACTATATATGAGAGGAGACACAGGGAATGAGCATTGCACCCCACTCACAGTGCATAAAAAAAAAAGGAGGCTTTCTAAATGCAGCCCTTGACACCCAGCAAGAAGTGCTCTGTCCCTTGCAACAAGGCACTCTTCACCAGCCACAGGTTTGGACAAATTTCTTTCCCTTACACATGTGCCAACTGCTGTATGCAAGTTTCTTCCCTTGTATGCCTGAAACTAATGCAACATTAGAAATCAACTATACTCCAATAGATATTTTTTTAAAAAAGAACATTGTTCTAAAAATTAAAAAAAAAAAAAAAAAGCAGGACCTTCCTCTAGAGAATCTGCAGATAATATAATGCTATCGTTCATGGGAATTTGAGGCAACTCACTATATAAGTCTGAAGAAGTGCTTTAAAATTATTAAGTACAGAATAAATGTTAAGAAATATACATTACAATGACACTGACTGTAATTGGAGTCAGCTTTCAAATTTGGAAGGAAAAGATCGTGATTATAAACTATTACCTTCTTGTAAGTTCTTTTAGAACCTCCAGTGTCAGAATCTGTCGTCAGGTCTGTAAAAAGATTGTGGGATAATAAAAGTTAAAAATGAAAGACTCAGAGGAGTTGAGGAAATGAATCTTCCTGGCTGTGTGGCATAGATGAAAAACCTGTGGATTGAGGTGGGGAGGCTCAAGCTCTCTCCACCCATTCATTTACATTGATTTAAGAAACAGCAACTTTGTCTCAGGCACTCTGCTACTTGCTGGGCACATAATAACCGACAAGGTGGACCTAATCACTGTCTTCAAAGAGTTTGCATGATTAGATAGAGTTGTTAGGTTACACTAACTTTGCTTCATTGGTCTTCGGTTTCTCCATGTGTCTAATAGAGATTTTCTTTTCTCTGCACATTTCAGAGATGGTATTAGATAGAGATAACAAATATAAAATATGTTTGAAAATACTAAAAATAAAAAGAATCACCATCACATCATATTCACTATCAGCAATGTACCCTCGGAACAAATGTACTGGAATGGACCTTTGGGACTTGGTAGAATCCTTCCTTTGCCAGGAGACCTAGCCAGGGGCAAATAAATGAGTTTTGATATTCTCTCTCTTCTATTCTTTGTTTTGTATTTTGCTTCAAAAAGGTCATAATTCTCTTCTTTTTCCCAAAATAAAACTCAAAGCAGATCCAGGACTCCAAATAAAGGAGGGAGCGTAACATAGCTCCAAACAAACAAAAAACAAACAAACCAGTTAACTAACTGGGTTCAACAAAAGAAAGGACCCATTAATGTCGGATCAAATCATAAATATATATATATATATATATCGTGTATATGCGTATGTATATGTTCCTTTTGATTTGGGTTTTAAAAAATTATGACCTTCTAGAGAGGCAAATGTGAAAGAAAAATCTTCAGAAATGTGAAATTGTATTTGTTAATAATAGAACTACAATGCATTATTAAGGAAATATTTGGAATATATCAACCAACGAGCTTACTGGGGAAAGGTTTTACAATTTGTACTCCACTAAGTGTCTTTTTTAAACTCTGTGACATCAAGTACGTTATTGGCATATAATTTATCATTCTTATGTCACAAGCAAAATTTTAGGCCTGGAAGTAAACTGTGTATTTGACATATTTTCCATTCTATCATGAAGACTAACTCTGTGTTGATATGAAGTCTTGCCAGAAATGCTTAAACTGAAAATAGCTATTTATACATGTAATACATACATATAAATAGCTTACATGGCAACAGAGATAATCTCACATCAGCCTCCAATTAGATTTACATTTCAATTTTAGGAGCAAATGGCAGACAGTTGGGAATTGCAATCCACACAAATAGAAATGTGAAGGACACCACATAAAACCATAATTACATGACTGAAAAAATATCTGTTTCCTGCATTTAGGGAAATAATGGGATGCTAAAGGTGATTATCAGTTCAGATCTGAGCCTACAATCTGTCTCTTTTGTGTTCTTACATGGAATTTAGGCAAAGGGAAAGGTAGCAGTGGAAGAACTGCTGAGTTGTCAAAAGAGTCAAGTGGTAGATATTCCAAGACTACATAATATAAAAGTATTAAACATTCATTTGATCACTGTCTCTGTCTAATTTTTCCACATTAGCAGTGAATATAATCATATATACCTGAAAGTATTTTAGACAATTATAGCAATGTAAGTTACATTTAGCTTCTTAAAAAAAAAAAAAAATCAGCAGACACACACATACACATACACACACACAAAGTTTATCCACTAAAAGGCATAGTTAAACTTGTGTGTCATACTGTATATACATCTTTGTATTATGATTAGGTCACAATTATAAGAAAATAGACAAATGTTTATTCCAGAAATTTGAATTCTAATTTTGCATTTCTATATTTTGAGAGATAACAAAGTAAAAAATAGCAAGAAATTTCACCACTAAAGCTCATACTCTTGGGTATTGGTATTTCACTCTAAGTGCATCTCAACTAAATGCTGAGAGTGAATTTGTGATTTATTAATAGTTGACAACTGGGCCTTTTGGAATGAAGCATATGAGAGCATTTCATCTGTAATGACATTCAGCTATGAAGTGCGTATTATCTGTCAGCTCCTATGCTAAGTGTTTTAAGTATATTTCTCATTCTTTCTCTTAGACTGTGCCAGTTGATTCTGCCATTTCAGGTTGAAATGGAATCAATAATATAACTTATTATTGAAATTAAAGAAAACTCATTAGATTTATTAGGATAGTGTGTGGACTGAGGGGGAAATCAATATAGCATAGTGCTTTATAGGATAGAACAATACAGCAATATAGCAGAGTGATCAAATCATGCACTTTGAAATCAGGTGGACCTCAGTTCAAATGTCATCACTGATTTATATGACCTTGGATGAGTTACTTATTCTCTCCGGCCTCAGTATTCTCCTTGGTGAAACAGATATAAGTACCTAACTAACAGAGCTGTAGTGATAGTTAAAGAAACAATGTACAAAAAAACACTTAACCTAGAATCTAACACATAAGAGCTAGAAAACAATCTTTATTATTACTGTAATGAAAGAAAATCATTGTAGTTGAAATATATGCTCACAGTGCTCAGTGTATTTATTGGACACTCTTGAAATCTGCAAACATTCTTTATCTGCCATAGTGAAGTGTTCGTATCAGCTATCCACTGGAATAAAGGTATACAGAGGAATCAGTGCTCTGACTGCAGCCAATTGAATGATGGGTAGACTATCTTCTTAAACTTGACAATTTCTTCTGAATGATTTTTAATGCCCTAGTCTATAAAAAACACATTGTCATTAAAGATTAGTCCCTTCTATACAGCCATTGATAGATTTGTGTTTGGTCCTCCAATTCCTAAGAAATATAATAGTAAATTCTGTTATTGTCTGAACACAAAAAAGCAGGGATAATTTGGAATGGTTACTGCTTGACTTTGATATTGAAAAGTTTCCAAAAGAGAACTGGATAAAAAGGGAAAATTAAGCAGAAACATATCCATCTCAAACCCTCACCAAAATTTTCAGAAATTGCAGAAAATATATGAAAACAGAATGTCATAAATCTATGGAAAATAAAGTGCATCCTATCTGCAGATGGAAAAAAAGATAGTACTATCAGAAATTACTAAAAATATGGGATAGCCAGAGGAAGCCAGCTATGAAAGTTGTGATTTTTGTCAACAGGTGCCTCAAGCTTGGAGGTAAAAGATACCCTGGCGGAAGGAGCTCTAGGGCAATTACCTTGGCATTTGATGTTGATAGGCATTATTTCTTACATGCTGGGCTGTTTCCTACATGATATTTTGTCCTCTACTTGTGCTAGTAATGAACATTAGAGATGTCTACTCTTAGGCTGGAATAGTGAGTGCAGGCATTTGGGACAGAGTGGCAGGTCAGTGTTCCCGGAAATGAGAGAAAACAATCAGCAGAATAAAAATGCCCAAACCTAGAAGATCCCTTAATGGTGCAGACATATTGGCGGCACATGCATTTTCTCTCACAGAGTCCATAGAGGTAACATTTGATACGTGAGAAATGCATGCAGAGACTAATGGAGTCTCTAATAAAAAGATGAAAGTACTTACAAAAATCATCAGAAATTAACCAAAGAGCAATGAAGAAAAGCCAATAAAAAGATGAACTCAGTCACCAAAAAATAAAAAAAATAATGAATGAGTAATTGGTTGTTATTAAGAAACAGAAAACTTCACAATATATGTCATATCTCCAGAGATAAAGGTAAGATATTACATCCCAGACATCAAAACATATTGTTTTGAAAAAAATTAATTAAAACTCTTGAAAATGAAAATTATTAATACTAAATAAAAAGAAGAATGGACACAGCTGAAAAGTCATAAGAAAAGAGACTGACTCAAAGACTTTTCCCAAAAGTAGTACAAAAAGAGATAGAAGTAAAATATGAAAAATATGCAAAGACATAAAAAGGTGAACCTATCATTTATTCAGCACATAGGGCATAAGAATGGTTTATTTTAGGGTGGTCTAGGATAGGAGAACATACGTATCTCGGCATTCCAGTGGTTCAATGAAGCAGGAGATTATTCTTGCTCGAATATCCTAAGGCATGTGGTACTCTGGTTCGCAGTGGGTAGAGGGTTTTCTTTGTATTCATTCTGAAGTCCAGGCTGGCAGTGGCTCTGTCATATGCAGTATCTCTGTAGGCACCACCAGCAGCCCCGGGAAGGAGAGAGCATCCTTGAGGAATGCGTGCAGGCGCTACGTATGACTGATGTCCTTCCATTTAAAGAATGGATGCATGTCTTTGCCTCTTATGTTCCCCTGGGAAGAATTTACACATATAGCTGCACCTCATGGAATGAATGAAGGCTGGAGAATGAATCTGGGCATCTAGAGTTCTCTACCACAGAGTAGAAGAAAAAAAAGTTAAGAATCAGTAGAATAATATTGCTCATTATTTAAAGAAAATAAAATGGCTTTAAGCTGAAAATGTCCATCAAGTACAAAACATATTGAATAAAATTAGAAGATGCATATACAAATGAAATGTCAAAACATATTGAGATACTTCGTGTTAAGAATAATAAAACATTGTCTATGAATTTCTGTAAGAAAATGCTTTGAAGCTAGAATTCTATACCAATGCAACACTGGATTCATATGGGAGAATAAACTAACAACATTTTGGTAGGGCCAGAACTTAGAAATGTTATTGCTTACGTATATTTGATGATGAATTAATTACTAACAAATGTAGTGTAGAAAAAAAAATTTTAAATGAAGATTAAAGTTTTTAAAACACTGGCAAATTTTAAAAAGAAAAAATATGATATGAACAATATGAAATCGTAGATTCACATAGGATTTGATGAAGATATAACTTACTGAGCGGGCAAGCTTCTCATAGAAGAACTGCACATGAAGGGTATATATTTAATACTGAAAATGAAATTCTCTGTTAGTATAAAGTGGGATATAAACTTGTTAGAAGTTAACAAAAGAGTTAAGGTAAATTAGGTTATCAGAGGAAAAAGGATGGTCAAGACGCTGAGAGAACTGCAGTACAGCTACCTTAAACAAGAGAAAGGAGGCTAAAAACAAAATCTTAGGACTCACTATCTTTCAGAATGGGGGTCTCTGAGGTGGGAGATGGACTGATGGAACCCAATCAGAAAGCTCAGCTAAGTCTTGCTGTGTTCCAGATAAACCTATTTTTAGGAGAAATAAAGCAATGCAACTCTGTAGTGTTGTGGGTGGGAAGTTGAAGAAATTCTAAGGTACTGATGAAATTTTCCTTTATTTAAAGTAAACCAAGGATTTAAAAAAAGCCGTGAATGGGATCTCGCACAATATCTGGTGCATGGTTAACATGAACACTCAATAGATACCAGACATGTTTTTTGCTTTTAGAAAGTGATTCTCTTTTAAATTTATCTTTTCATATTTAATTGAGATAAAATTGACATATACCATTGTATTAGTTTTAGGTGTATATTATAATGGTTTGATATATGTATGTATTGCAAAATGATTACTATAATACATTTATATCAATGGTTAACTTCCGAAGAAAGCTTCAATATGGTGGAAGAGTAAGACGCAGAGATCACCTTCCTCCCCACAAATACATCAGAAATACATCTACATTGGAACAACTCTTACAGAACACCTACTGAACGCTGGCAGAAGACCTCAGACCTCCCAAAAGGCAAGAAACTCCCCAAGTACCTGGGTAGGGCAAAAGAAAAAAGAAAAAACAGAGACAAAAGAATAGGGACGGGCCCTGCACCAGTGGGAGGGAGCCGTGAAGGAGGAAAGGTTTCCACACACTAGGAAGGCCCTTCGCGGGCGGAGACTGCGGGTGGCGGAGGGGGGAGCTTCGGAGCCACGGAGGAGAGCGCAGCCACAGGGGTGCGGAAGGCAAAGCGGAGAGATTCCCGCACGGAGGCTCGGCGCCGACCAGCACTCACCAGCCCGAGAGGCTTGTCTGCTGCCCCGCCGGGGTGGGCGGGGCTGGGAGCTGAGGCTCGGGCTGCGGTCGGATAGCAGGGAGAGGACTGGGGTTGGCGGCGTGAACACAGCCTGAAGGGGCCTAGTGCGCCACGGCTAGCCGGGAGGGAGTCCAGGAAAAGGTCTGCAGCTGCCGAAGAGGCAAGAGACTTTTTCTTCCCTCTTTGTTTCCTGGTGCGCGAGGAGAGGGGATTCAGAGCGCCGCCTAAACGAGCTCCAGAGACGGGCGCGAGCCGCGGCGATCAGCGCGGGCCTCAGAGACGGGCATGAGATGCTAAGGCCGCTGCTGCCGCCACCAAGAAGCCTGTGTGCAAGCGCAGGTCACTCTCCACACCGCCTCTCCCAGGAGCCGGTGCAGCCCACCACCGCCAGGCTCCCGTGATCCAGGGACAACTTCCCTGGGAGAACGCACGGCGCGCCTTGGGCTGGTGCAACGTCACGCTGGCCTCTGCCGCGCAGGCTCGCCCCGCCTCCTCCGTACCCCTCCCTCCCCCCGGCCTGAGTGAGCCAGAGCCCCCGAAGCAGCTGCTCCTTTAACCCCGTTCTGTCTGAGCGAAGAACAGACACCCTCAGGCGACCTACATGCAGAGGCGGGGCCAAATCCAAAGCTGAACCCTGGGAGCTGTGCGAACAAAGAAGAGAAAAGGAAATCTCACCCAGCAGCCTCAGGAGCAGCGGATTAAAGCTCCACAAACAACTTGATGTACCCTGAGTCTGTGGAATACCTGAATAGACAATGAATCATCCCAAATTGGGGAGGTGGACTTTGGTAGCAAAGATATATACATATTTTCCCCTTTCTCTCCTTTTGTGAGTGTGTATGTGTACGCTTCTGTGTGTGATTTTGTCTGTATAGCTTTGCTTTTACCATTTGCCTGAGGGTTCTGTCTGTCCGTTTGTTTGTTTTTTTACTTAAAAAATATTTTTTCTTAATAATTATTTTTTATTTTAATAAATTTATTTTATTTTACTTTTTTATTTTACCTTCTTTCTTTCTATTTTTTTTCCCTTTTATTCTGAGCCGTGTGGATGAAAGGCTCTTGGTGCTCCAGCCAGGCATCAGGGCTGTGCCTCTGAGGTGGGAGAGCCAACTTCAGGACACTGGTCCACAAGAGACCTCCCAGCTCCACGTAATACCAAATGGTGAAAATCTCCCAGAGATCTCCATCTCAACACCAAGACCCAGCTTCACTCAACGACCAGCAAGCTACAGTGCTGGACACCCTATGCCAAACAACTAGCAAGACAGGAACACAGCCCCATCCATTAGCAGAGAGGCTGCCTAAAATCATAAGGCCACAGACACCCCAAAACACACCACCAGACATGGACGTGCCCACCAGAAAGACAAGATCCAGCCTCATCCACCAGAACACAGGCACTAGTTCCCTCCACCAGGAAGACTACACAACCCACTGAACCAACCATAGCCACTGGGGACAGACACCAAAAACAACGGAAACTACAAACCTGCAGCCTGTGTAAAGGAGACCCCAAACACAGTAAGTTAAGCAAAATGAGAAGACAGAAAAACACACAGCAGATGAAGGAGCAAGGCAAAAACCCACCAGACCGAACAAATGAAGAGGAAACAGGCAGTCGACCTGAAAAAGAATTCAGAATAATGATAGTAAAGATGATCCAAAATCTTGGAAATAGAATGGAGAAAATACAACAAACGTTTAACAAGGACCTAGAAGAATTAAAGAGCAAACAAACAGTAAAGAACAACACAATAAATGAAATTAAAAATTCTCTAGAAGGAATCAATAGCAGAATAACTGAGGCAGAAGAACGGATAAGTGACCTGGAAGATAAAACAGTGGAAATAACTACTACAGAGAAGAATAAAGAAAAAAGAATGAAAAGAATTGAGGACAGTCTCAGAGACCTCTGGGACAATGTTAAACACACCAACATTCGAATTATAGGGGTCCCAGAAGAAGAGAAAAAGAAAGGGACTGAGTAAACATTTGAAGAGATTATAGTCGAAAACTTCCCTAATATGGGAAAGGAAATATTAAATCAAGTCCAGGAAGCACAGAGAGTCCCATACAGGATAAATCCAAGGAGAAACATGCCAAGACACATATTAATCGAACTATCAAAAATTAAATACAAAGAAAAAATATTAAAAGCAGCAAGGGAGAAAAACAAATAATACACAAGGGAATCCCCATAAGGTTAACAGCTGATCTTTCAAACACATGAAGAGATGCTCAACTTCACTAATTATTAGAGAAATGCAAATCAAAACCACAATGAGGTATAACTTCACATCAGTCAGAATGGCCATCATCAAAAAATCTACAAACAAAAAGTGCTGGAGAGAGTGTGGAGAAAAGGGAACCTTCTTGCACTGTTGGTGGGAATATAAATTGATACAGCCACTATGGAGAACAGTATGGAGGTTCCTTAAAAAACTAAAAATAGAACTGCCATATGATCCAGCAATCCCATTCCTGGGCATATACCCAGAGAAAACCATAATTCAAAAAGACACATGCACCCCAATGTTCATTGCAGCACTATTTACATTAGCCAGGACATGGAAACAACCTAAATGTCCCTCAACAGAGGAATGGATAAAGAAGATGTGGTACATATATACAATGGAATATTACTTAGCCATAAAAAGGAATGAAATTGGGTCATTCACAGAGATGTGGATGGGCCTAGAGACTGTCATACAGAGTGACGTAAGTCAGAAAGAGAAAAACAAATATTGTATATTATCATATATGTGGAATCTAGAAAAATGGTATAGATGATCTTATTTGCAAAGGAGAAATAGAGACACAGATGTAGGGAACAAATGTATGGATACCAAGGGGGAAGGGAGAGTGGGATGAATTGGTAGATTGGGATTGATTTATATACACTACTATGTATAGAATAGATAAATAATGAGAACCTACCGTATAGCACAGGGAACTCTACTCAGTGCTCTGTGGTGACCTAAATGGGAAGGAAATCCAAAAAAGGAAAGATATATGTATACGTATAGCTCATTCACTTTGCTGTACAGCAGAAACTAACACAACATTGTAGAGCAACTATACTCCAATAAAAATTAATAAAAAGTCATAGTAAGATGTCACCTCTAATACCTGTTAGAATGGCTGTCATCAAAGAGACAACAAATAAGTGTTGATGAGGATGTGGAAAAGAGGGAAGACCTGTGCACTGGTGGTGGGAATGTAAATTGGTTCAGCCACTGTGGAAAACAGTATGGAGGTTGCTTAAGGAATTAAAAGTAGAACTGCCATATGATTTAGCAATTCCAGTTCTGGGTATATAGCCAAAGGAAATGAAATCACTGTCTCAAAAAGGTATTTGTACTGCCATGTCCCCATGTTCATAACAGCATTATTTACAATAACCAAGATATGGAAACAACCTAAGGGTCCATTGATTGATGAATAGATAAAATATGTGAGGTTCTTTTGGAATGGAATATTATTCACTCTTAAAAAAAGAAGGAAATTCTGCAACTTCTGACAACATAGATGAACCTGAAGGACATTTGCTAATAATAATAAGCCAGACAGAGAAAGACAAATACTGCATGGTATCACTTATATGTAGAATCTAAAGAAAAAGTTGAGTTCATAGAAACAGTAGCAAAATGGCAGCTTGCAGCTGAGCAGTGGGGGAAATAGGAGGAGGGTGATAAAATGGTACAAATTCTCAGTTATAAGATGAATAAGTTCTGGGGTACAGCATGGTGACTATAGTTAATAATAATGTATTGTGTAATTGGAATTTGCTAAGAGAATAGATATTAAGTGTTTTCATACATATACTCGTGAAAGGTAAATATGTGAGGTATTGGATGTGTTAATTAATGGTAAGAGTCCGTTTATAATGTATACATATTTGAAATTATCACAATGTATAGTTTAAATATGCTGCAATTTTATTTCTCAATTATACATCAATAAAGCTGGAAAAAAATAAAAATGGCACAATTGGTAAGAACTCTGAACACATTGGTATCTAACAATCCATGTGGTAGTATTTGTCTTACGGTAACACAAATCCTCCATTCTTCAAAGCTCTCCCTGAAGTCTACTAGGCAAGAGAGCTATCAGTAACTTCATTTTGTTAGATGGTGAGGAATGCACAGCTTGGCCAGCATAGAGTAGAAAAGGAACCACCCATGCAGAATGGTGGAACTATTTAAAAATGTACTAGGAAAATGAAAAGTACATATTCACGACATTAGCAACCATTAGAAAGCAAACATCTTGGGAACAGATAAAAATATTAGAGAGAAAATAATTATAGTCTGTGTGTACATAGAATGTACAGAATGGAATGGAAGTTTGAGCCTTTCTCCTCTAGATATTAAGGGCAAGCTGATCAGAACTGTCTCTTGATTTACATTGATTAGACATCTATCCTGAATTCTTATTATGCACATTGGTAGGCTGAGTTGCAGAGGGAAGTCACTAAGCCAACACAGAAGCCTCTTTGAGACTACCAAGTGTCTGCATTTCAAATAATGACTTTCTTGAATTTTTTAAATTATGAAGGTTTCACTCACCTTTCTCAAAAATGTCAAGTTTTTGTTATATAGCAAATAAAAAGGCAGAAACTATATTAATGGAACGTGTGTGACTATTAGAAAATAAAATGGGATGTGTGTGACTATTAAAATTAAGAATTAGAGTTAGAATTAAGAATTAGAATTCTTAATTTATAGCTACCTCTTGAAAATCGAAACTTCAGTTATTAACTTGGAATATTACCAAGTCTCATTTCTCTTTATTTTTGCCCTAGTACTATGCCATTTACTCCAAGCAGTAAATTAGGTGAAGACCAAAGCTTATTCTGCTAGAAAAAATGGTTAGGGAGAATGTTAAAATGAGTGCCTGAGGGCACTTTTTATAGATGATGGAACATTTAACCAAGAGGTAGTGACTTCAATGCTTGACCTTTATACATATGCCCTTTGACATTTTGACTCTGTGCCTTAACGTCGTCTTCTATAAAATTAAAATAATAAGACATGTCCAGTCTTCCTGGTCACAGTAAAGCTCTCCTAAGATGTTTTGTGACAAAGTTTTTTTGCTTTAAGTAAAATGTACATTACAACTGCAAATAACATGAAAAATCAGCTTTAAACTCTAATTTTTCAATCCTCTGCAGGAATTTAATCCTTTACATTTCCTCCTCTCACTGAAAAGTAGATTGTGGGTAAAAATTTTTCAGTGACTTAGCGTCCCATCATTACCTCTTTCATGCAGTAACTATTCTCTTTCCAATAAAAGGAGCATGTCTGCTATGTCTTAAAGAGATGCATCCTAACATTATAGATATCCAGAATTTTATATATTTTTTTAAATTTAAGGTAAAATGGTTAAAAAAATGATAATAATAATTCCATCATCAGTCCTATGCTTTTCACAGATCTTTCAGTATCGAAAAAAAAAAAAAAAAAAAAGGAAGAAGAAGAAAAATATGTGTACCAAAAAGAAAAAAAAAGAAAACATGATAGGAAGCCAAATGGAATTCTGGGGGCATAAAAGAACTTTTTCCTGACCCTCCCAACTCTAAATGGAAATGAAGTTGCCTTTAGTCTACATAAGAAAGTTTCTTCCGAAGTCCAGAGAAGCACAGAGAAGAAATGCTTTCCTCCTTGGCTTATCTTGGCAACCGGCTTCTACTGGGGAAAAGGGGGCCTTGCTCATTCTGCCATTAGTTAGCACTTGATTCCACTCAGAAAGTTACACTGTTTATGCCTTGGGAGCCACTCTCAACAAAAGCTCAGTATTTCGGAATTTCCAAATAAGCATATTTTCTGAATCAAAAAAAAAATGATGTTTTGGAAAGTCCAGGATCAATGGACTAAGCCACCTTTGTGCCTCTATTTTTAGAAAGTATTACATTGAAACTTCTGTAGAATCCCAGTCATGGAAGTTTTCTCATCTTTCTCAGATCACATTAATCTTGTGATCCATGTGGCGTCTCTTCCACTGTCTACTAATTTTGATCTAAGACCACCCATAGCTTTTAATTATCTACTCAAGTTTACTTCTGAATTTCCCCTGTAGTCCATTTCCCTCATATTTTACAGTGCAGGCTGTTTTCTTTTTTTCTGGTCTTGACATTCCAGTCATTGTGGGTTTTGGGTTTTTTTTTTTCAGATTCCTCTCTCATGTTCTGACCATTGCTTTTCAATCTCTTTTACTTTTTAAAATTTTCTTGAACCTTCACACTTTCTAGGACCCATCCTAGGGTTCCTCTTCTGTGTGCGTTCCAAGCTTTCCCATTACTTCAGTGACCACATGTAAGTTGATTCTGAACCTACATCTTCAGTTCAATACCCTCTCCTAAGACTCACGGATATATTTTCTACTGCTGATGGCAAAGCTGGCTCATGGGCATGAAATCTGTGCAGGAACACAGGCCCCTCATGTGCAGAGGGCCCTATGTTTGTTTAACTCTCTATTGTCACTGTCTGGGAACTTATGGTAATTCTTAAACAAGGGCCCTGCATTTTCATTTTCTCCTGGCCCGCATCAATAATGTAGCCAGTCCTATCTACGGGCAGCTCCTGGGACATATTTCACAGACACATCTATGTGTCCATAAATACTTATGATTTCGGTACCATCTTCCCTTCTTTTCAATATTCAAATGATATCGTCAACATCTATCCAGCTAACATCTAGAAGTCATTATTGACTTCTTCCTTCACCAAGCAAAGAATTGGCCAAAATTTTGTATAAATTTATTGTCTTAGAAATTTCTAAATCCAATTTCTTCCCTGTGTTTTCATGACAAATGCCTTAATTCAGGCCCTTGTCTTCTATTTCCTAGAAGATTGTGACATCATTATTATTGCCAAAGCGCTGAACCTAAAAGCCATATAGGATCACATCACTTCTAACCTTAAAAATAAACAATGGCTCCATATCGACATTGTCTACAAACATTAATATGGGCCACTCAGGGACTTCCCTGGTGGTGCAGTGGTTAAGAATCCGCCTGCCAATGCAGGGGACACAGGTTTGATCCCTGAGATGGAAAGATCCTACATGCCGTGGAGCAATTAAGCCCGTGCACTACAATGACTGAGCCTGCGCTCTAGATCCTGTTGGTCACAACTACTGAGCCCATGTGCCACAACAAGAGAAGCCACTACAATGAGAAGCCATGCACCGCAACGAAGAGTAACCCCCACTCACCACAGCTAGAGAAAAGCTCATGCACAGCAACAAAGACCCAACGCAGCCAAAAAAAAAAGAGTAAGCCTATAGAGACAGAAAGCAGATTAGTAGTTAACAGGGGCTGGGAGAAGGGGGAATGAATGGTCACTGTTCAATAGGTAAAGGATTTCTCTTTACAGTGATGAAAATGTTTTGGAATTTTCAATATTGTTAATGCACTAAATGTCACTGAATTGGAACTTTAAAATGGTTAACTTTGTGTTATATGAATTTCACCTTAAAAATATACTAATTGATTCAATTCTGGCTTTAGATTATTTGTATTTTCTACATAATGGCTAGGCCCTGGCTAGGAATACTCATTAATGTTAACTGGATTGATTATTACATGCTAATTTTAATTGACTTTTGAATGGCAAACCATCTTGCATACCTGAAATAATCCCACTTTACCATGATGTTCTGTCCATTTTATACGTGAATGGATTTCACTTGCTAATATTGGTGTAAAGTTGGTTATTATATTGAGAGGTCTGTTATAGTGTCCAACTATGATGATTGTGGATTTTTCTAGTTCTCCTTTTTGTTTTTTTCAACTTTTGCTTTACACATATATAAACTGTTTTGTGTATATATGATAAATAAAGCTATGTTTACATATATTACACAAAGGTTGTAATTTTTGTACTATGAAAAGCACATATCTTAAGTATAGAGTTGAATTAGTTTTGAAAAATACATAAACCCTTTATAAATTTGTTACTATGTCTGCAGTGCTGCTATGTCTTTTTGCTCTCAGATATTGCTTCAGCTGGTCCATATTTTGCTATTCAGGTGCAATAAATTTCATTTTTAAGAGGTCAATGCTCTGTCTATAAACACAGCAGTAGAGCTTATTATTTTTAACACTGGACAAAGGATTTCAAAGGAAGTACATATCCTCAGTGTGTTATAAACCTTGGTTCCCTGTGGACCCACTTTTACTTGCTTTTCTGAATGTCATAAGAAGCCTGAAATAGCCCTGTGACAGGTTCAGCTTCTGGGTTGAGTGGTACAATTTATTATCTAGTTGTGGAAGCATTTCTCCCTTGGGTTAATAAAGCATCTACCTAAACAGTGTACAGATGCATAAGGACTGGAAAAATCATTTTGAGAATAGGTCAATAGATGTAGTAGAGAGATATTTTTCCCCTGGCCCTAAATTCCATTACTTTCTTCATGGAGCTATCTCTGTGCTATATATGGGTTGCTAAACCAGAGCTATTGCAGTTTGGAAGACAGCATCTTCCAGAACACTGGGAACTGTTAGTATGTTTTTCAGTTGGCACTACAGCTAGGTCTTCAATAAATAATTTCAATTTTCCAGAAGACTAGCAGATGATGATAATGGGAAAAAATAATCAAGTGCTAACTATATGTCAAGCACAGTTCTAAGAACATCACATGTTTATTTACTCTCCACAATAACCCTATATATAGTATCATAATCATATTCTTTTGCAGATGAGGAAAGAAGGCACAGAGAGGTGAGACAAGTTGTCCAGGGTATACACCTAATAAGAGTCAGGTTAGTTTACAAGAATGAGTTAAAATTTAAGAGCTTTAAAGGCTGAGGAGTTAAACCCAAGTAATCTATCTCTAGAAAGCACTCTTAACCACTACATTTTTCTCTCTCTCTATTCTGTAATAATATCAATGACTTCCAAGGGCATTAGTTCATTGTCCTCCTTAAATGTGATGTGAAATCCTTTGTTCAAAACAATACTGTATAAGTAACAAATGCTGGAGAGGGTGTGGAGAGAAGGGAACACTCCTACACTGCTAGTGGGAATGTAAATGAGTGCAGCCACTATGGAGAACGGTATGTTGGTTTCTCAAGAAACTAAAAATAGAGTTGCTATATGATCCAGCAATCCCAGTCCTGGGTGTGTATCTGGAGTAAACTATAATTCAAAAAGATACATGCACCCCAATGTTCATAGCAGCACAATTTACAATAGCCAAGACATGGAAACAACCTAAATGACCATCAACAGATGAATGGATAGAGAAGATGTGGTACATATATACAATGGAATATTACTCAGCCATAAAAAAGAATGAAATAATGCCATTTTCAGTGACATGGATGGACCTAGAGATTATCACACTAAGTAAAGTAAGTCAGAAAGAGAAAGACAAATACCATATGATATCACTTATATATGGAATCTAAAATATGACACAAATGAACTTATCTATGAAACAGACTCATGGACACAGAGAACAGACTTGTAGTTGCCAAGGGGGAGAGGGAGGGGGAAGGGAGGGATGGATGGGTGTTTAGGATTAGCAGATGCAACCTATTATATAGAGGATGGATAAACAGCAAGGTCCTACTGTAGAGCACAGGGAACTCTACTCAGTATCCTGTGATAGACCATAATGGAAAAGAATATGAAAAAAAATGTATATATATGTATAACTGAATCACTTTGCCATACAGTAGAAATTAACACAACACTGTAAATCAACTATACTTCAAAAAAATAAAAGGAAAAAAATGTTGTATAGAATACCATACAAAAACAAGTGCTGATAGACTTATAATGGGCAGGAAAAAGTTGTTCAAAGTACTGTTGGGACCTACAGGAGGTGTCAGGGCCAAATTCTTCATATACTTCTTCAATCTGAGGGTAGTGTCATAAGTCAAACTCCACTTTATGGTTTGATGCATGATTTGTTATCTAGTGGAAACACGTTTGAGAGTAAAGGCAGAGATAGTAACTATGCTGAGGCACTGAGTTGAAGTGATGTCTACACTGGCCACACTGAGATATATTGTTATCCTAGTCAGATAGCACCTAATATGTGATAAGTGCTTCATATGGCAGACAAAGTCATCTTGGGTCCAAAATGGCAACTCCTCCATTTCCACTGTAAGACTATCAAGACAATATCAACATCATTATCAATCTCTGTGTTTTTCACAGAACAGTTTTACTAAGAAGGAATTTGCCTTGCTTCAAAAATACAGGGAGTCCTCTTTGAAACTTCTATCAGGCTTGCGATGATCATCAGGGATCATCACCATCTGATTGGCCAGAGTCTATGGACGAAGTGGATGCGAGTCCACTGTGTCCTTGATCAGGTTGGAGGACCTTCTTTTGCTCTGAGCCACATTCAAAAATAGCAGCTTTTTGAGTCATCCTTTGAAAGATTTAGTGTGAAATACATAACTATCATACATGTTGCCTCTAAAATCCAAAATGAACATCATAGGATTCATCTTTTTAAAAAATTTCTTTGGAGAAAACTTTATGACATGCTTGAGACCACTGAACACCTAGAAATTCTCCCCTGGAAATTAGGTAAGGCAAATATTGCTTTCAATTTTAGTACCAGAAAAAATGTCATGGGAACACGTTAAATGCTTTGTTCTTTGCAAAGAAATTCGGGAAATAAAGATACATCATCTCACACAGTATAATAGATTCAATTTATTTTTCACCCACCATGTACCACATAAAATACTAACAACTTAAATGCATTTCTTCTAATAATAATTATGAAAAGATTTATTTATACTCTTATTTATACTTTAAGTATACATCACTTGTATACTTCAAAAAATGAAGAAATGAGGATGTGAAACAGTGAACAATTTTTCATTGTAAGTGTTATTTGTGCAATTAGAAATCATACTCAGCACTACACAAATCTGATGTTTCTAGTCTTTCAATAGTATTGCTTTAAGTAGTTGTGTGACTTCTAAAATTTTTTTGTTTTTACAATATTTAGATATCATTTTGGAAATCACTGGGACAGAAGAATCATTTGACTTCCAGCCACAAGTTCTACTTCATCAGTTTAGGGCAGAAAGTCTAATCAAAGTAGCCAATAGATGTAGTGCATATATACAATGGAATATTACTCAGCCATAAAAAGAAACGAAATTGAGTTATTTGTAGTGAGGTGGATGGACCTAGAGTCTGTCATACAGAGTGAAGTAAGTCAGAAAGAGAAAAACAAATATCGTATGCTAACACATATATATGGAATCTAAAAAAAAAAAAGGCTCTGAAGAACCTAGGGGCAGGACAAGAATAAAGATGCAGATGTAGAGAATGGACTTAAGGACACGGGGAGGGGGAAGGGTAAACTGGGACAAAGTGAGAGAGTGGCATGGACATATGTACACTACCAAATGTAAAATAGATAGCTAGTGGGAAGCAGCTGCATAGCACAGGGAGATCAGCTCTGTGCTTTGTGATCACCTTGAGGGGTGGGATAGGGAGTGTGAGAGGGAAACACAAGTGGGAGGGGATATGGGGATATATGTATACACATAGCTGATTCACTTTGTTATACAGCAGAAACTAACACACCACTGTAAAGCAATTATACTCCAATAAAGATGTTAAAAAAAAAAAAAAGACTTTTAACTCAAGTACTATATTTTACTTGACAGGAAAATACTTATGAGTCCATACTGATATAAAAGTAATCATAAAATAAATAAATACATGGAAGAAAAAAGATAAATTTCACTTACAGTAGAAGTGTAAGTAATTCTTACTTACAGTAGAATCCAACTAATAAATGTAGAAGGAAAGTGGAAAATGGAGAATAAACATTAGGTAAACAACAAAGTAAAAATTGTAGACGACAACACATAGGTGTTACTAAATTGCAGGGAGGAAGTTTGTGAAAACACAGGATGTGTAATGTTTTGAAATACTCCCTCAAGATACTTATTAATGACAACAGGAGAGATAAATAACTTTACAGTAAAAAAACCCTGGCATATACCAATTTAAACAAGTGATTGTTGCAAACTTCAATAGTAATAATATATATGACATCATTAATCCCTTGATATCATGCACTGAGGATATAGCATTCTTGCCAAAAATGCATGGACATATTCAAATCATATTCAAATTTACTATTCAAAAGTAAAAAGCCATGAAAGTAAAAAAAAAAAAAAAAACCTAAGGAATTGTTACAAATTACAAGACACAAAGAGAAATAACAACTAACTGCAATGTGGGATCCAGGATATAATCCAGAATAGAAAAATAACATTATTTGAATAATTGGTAGACATTTTTAAAAATTTTGTTTATATTATTGTGTTAATGTCAATTTCTTGCTCTTGACAACTGTACTATGGTTATGTGAGATGTTAACATTAGCAGGAGTAGGAGACAGATATAACAGAATTATTTGTACTAAATCTCCAGCTATTCTCTAGGTTTAAAATTAGTTCAAAATATTAGTAAAAAAAAAAAAAAAAAAGATAATCAACTCATCAAAACAAATTTCTCTGGGTACATAGAAATACATTATGTTGTCCAGTTTGGAGAATCACATTTGTAATATGCCTGTGTTTTTTCTGGACAGTTGCTGGTCATCTCATTTTCTCATTTAATCCTCCAAAAGGCCCTGTGAAATGAGCACCACTATTCCCCCATTCTAAAGATGACAAACGGAGACTGAGCATTTATTAACAAATTGGGATCTTACTAACTAAGAGATATCAAAAGTTGAGTTTTACTTTATATATTTTTGATTCCAAGAATAGGTTCTTTTCACTGTACCATCTTGCCTAATGACCACCAATGTTTATAGGCAAATTGCATCAGATTCAAATGTTAATGATGAAGGGTTCCTTTTTCAGATCCAAACTGTAATTCAGAAAGTCACATGTACCCCAATGTTCATAGCAGCACTGTTTACAATAGCCAAGACATGGAAGCAACCTAAATATCCATTGACAGATGAATGGATAAAGAAGATGTGGTACATATATACAATGGAATATTACTCAGCCATAAAAAAGAATGAAATAATGTCATTTGCAGCAACATGGATGGACCTAGAAATTATCATACTAAGTGAAGTAAGTCAGAAAGAGATAGACAAACATCATACGATATCACTTATATGTGGAATCTAAAATATGACACAAATGAACTTATCTACAAAACAGAAATAGACTGACAAACATAGAAAACAAACCTATGGTTACCAAAGGGGAAATGGGGGAGGTAATTTAGGAGTTTGGGATTAACATATACGCGCTACTATATATAAAACAGATAAGCAACAAGGACCTGCAGTATAGCACAGGGAAATATACTCAATATTTTTAATAACCTATAAGGGAAGAGAATCTGAAAAAATAGATCTATATCTATGAATCACTTTGTTGTAGACCTGAAACTAACACAACACTGTAAATCAACTATGCTTCACTAAAAAAAGGAAAAAATGTTAATATCAAAAAAAAAAAAAAAAAAAACCACATATTTTTGTGCCAGTACCTTACTGTCTTGATTACTGTAGCTTTGTATTACAGTCTGAAGTCAGGGAGGCTGATTCCTCCAATCCATTTTTCTTCCTCAAGATTGCTTTGTCTATTCTGTGGTCTTTTGTGTTTCCATACAAATTGTAAAATTTTTTGTTCTAGTTCTGTGAAAAATGCCATTGATAATTTGATAGGGATTGCATTGAATCTATAGTTTGCTTTGGGTAGTACAGTCATTTTCACAATATTGAATCTTCCAATCCAAGAACATGGTATATCTCTCCATTTGTTTGTGTTGTTTTTGATTTCTCTCAACAGTGTCTTATTGTTTTCTGTATACAGGTATTTTGCCTCCTTAGATAGGTTTATTCCTAGGTATTTTATTCTCTTACACAATTCTGTAAAGCAACTATACTTTAATAAAAAAGAGAGAGAGAGAGAAGTGAGTAAATGTAAAAACAAAGGAAAACAGTACAACAAGACTAAAAAATAATAGTTTAGTCATTAAGCAAAGTCAAGGACTTTAAGTTCCTCTTCATGGGCTATAGATAACGTTCTGAGCCTTATCCTTTGAGCTGTCTTATAGAGACTAAAACCCCCACCAGGTGGAAGAAGTTAACTACATGATGCCCAGACTGTAGCCATGACATAAGCTGCCACAATTCTGAGAACTGGCCTCAAAGAAATGTGAACAAAATGACCCTGGAACTGAAGATTAACCGTACTTAAGACAATCAAGATGGTGGTGGTCAGACCACTTCACGACCAGTTTCAAGATGACGGTCAGAGCTGACTGTGCTGTTTCTGCATGTAACCCCCTCCCTCCATCTATAAAAGCTCTTGCCCACTGATTGGTGGGTGGGAGTGGGGAGTCAGCCTTTGGACAGGAGTCCCCCCACCACCACCTGATTGCCAGCATCTGAAATAAAGCAAGCTTTCATCTTCACC
Organism: Balaenoptera ricei; assembly: GCF_028023285.1. Classification (NCBI taxonomy): domain Eukaryota; kingdom Metazoa; phylum Chordata; class Mammalia; order Artiodactyla; family Balaenopteridae; genus Balaenoptera; species Balaenoptera ricei. Next base: position 10,577,187 of record NC_082645.1, on the reverse strand, counting down.
AAAAAAAAAAAAAAAAAGAAATTTTAAAGGACATAATATATTAATACATTCTAGAATAATGATACTTGGATATCATGTTACTTGGGAGCTTAACTCTAATATGTGAAACATTAGATCTACACTTTGTCTACCTAAGATGTTTGTTTAAATGAAGATTCTGCCCCCATCCTGGAACTATTATCAGAAATGTTCTCAAATGGAGTCTGGGAATGGGTGCTTAGAATAAGCACCTTGGGAGAAAAGTATCTACAGAGGGATCCCAACTTACCATGGTTCAACTTAGGATTTTTTGAGTTTACAGTGGTGTGAAAGCATTATACATTCAGTAGAAACTGTACTTTCAGTTTTGAAGTTTGATTTTTTCCTGGGCTAGCCATATGTGGTCTGATAATATCTCCTGATGCTTGGGGGAGGGGAGGGCAGCAGCCATAGCTCTCAGTCAACCCCACGGTCACCAGGGCAAACAATCAATACATTTATAACCATTCTGTACCCATACATCGTTCTGTTTTTCAGTACAGGATTCAATAAACTACATGAGATATTCAACAACTTATTATTAAATAAGCTTTGTACTAGATGACTTGTCCCAACTGTAGGCTAATGTAAGTGTTCCCAGCACTTTTAAGATAAGTGAAGCTACTCTCCGATGTTTGGTAGGCTATTTGTATTAAATGTGTTTTCAACTTAACGGTATTTTCAACTTATGATGGATTCATCAGGAAATAACCCCATCGTAAATCGAGGAAGATCTGTACACTGAAAGTCAAGAACTATTGCTCTAATTGCGTGCTGTATGGATAATTTTTCATCTTGAGCAAAATTTATGTTTCCTCTGTGAAATCTGGTCTGTATCATTACAAGCACCCCTGTGCCAAAGTCTGCCATGCTTAGTAATAAGGGAATATCTGCAATGTCCCCTGGTCCCGTGGACACTCTCCAGTCCGTTTCCCCACACCCGACCTTGGACTACATTTCCAGAATGGTTGATGAACCCTTGACTTCAGAAACCACGTCTCACCCTTCTGCTTACAGCTAATCCTTATCCCCCCCCAAATTTACCTGAAAACATTTTGTGTGCTGCTTTTGCTTTCCCTTCTTTTTTTCTGGTCATTGAGAACAAATACTCACTAGCTTTAGCCCTTTCAACCCTATCATAGGAGGACTCTAAATTTCATGTTCCTGAGGTGTCTGCATGACCAGTCTTAAACAGGAACTAGATATTAATTTTACGTGTCCTATGTCATTCTGAACTGACTACAACAGTGCAAACACTCAATGAATTCTAACAGAATATTATAGTTCATAATTTTCATAGTGGCTGCAGAATATTAACAGAAAGGAAAATTTTTTTTATGTTCCTATATTATGTCAAGCACTATGCTAGGAAAAAAATATAGATGATGATGATGATAAATTATCGATAATTCTACCCCTAATAAGGATCACTTCACTCTTCACATATCTCATTATGGAACCCGTAAGTCTAAGACAATATTTTGTACTGGCTATTATTTTTAATGGCAAATCAAGAGTCACATTTAATTCTGAAAATTAAATAAATACAAGATAGTCTACCAAAGCTGTCCAAATTAATTTTAAATAGTTAACCACATAAAGCCAATGAATTGCATTTCTTTCTTTACTCATTTAAAAGTACGGACCAAAAGAACAGGAAATGTTTTTATATTAATGAGGCATTGGGCAGAAGAAGAAGGCCTGGTGTCCTGTTTGTATGTTTTACTCACAAGAAAAAATACAAAGTGAGATTAAGTCAAGGTCTCATTGGGAGGAAGCCCTAAGTTACCCAGGGCATCACTTTTTCTTGAAGATCTGCCTTTCTTTCATTCTTAGTTTCATACTCTCTTTCTTTCTCTCTTAAGTAAAAATAATTTTCAGAAAAAAATGAATCTGGGAGACATATTTAAATCTTAGATGGCTGTCCCTTCTGATGGAAGTTTGCATGGTGTCCCTACGACCATTAAAAGCTGAGATCCCTTGGGAAGCTACGGTGCCAAGGATAATACCAAGACCTTCCTTCAGGTACTAAAGTATCACATGTTCTTTAATTTATTTTATGAGAGATAGTTTACACACAATAAAATTTATACATTTTAAATGTACAGTTCAGCAGCTTTGGACAAATATATACAGTAGTGTAACCACCATCACACTCAAAACAGAACATTTAAAAATCCTTGGATCACAGTATTATGCCTACTACTATCATGAGAACTGTAAAATACAAGCCGTCAGCCTAGATCAAAATAATAAATACACATTTTTTTCTTCAGTTGTGATATTTCACAGTCACTTTGTTTTGTGGTCCAATCTTCGGAACTAACTTCATTATCTTCCTTGTCCCATGATACATAGTAGGTATGTTATCAGGAGATACAGGCAGGCCAATGTGACCTTTGCTCTCCATTTGACATTAAAGATGTCGTATCTTCCTCTAGTGAATTCTTGGAGTCTAATGACTCATGGGAAATACCCATGAACACTAAAAGGTTTCCAGTAAGATCTGCAGTATGCTTAAAATGATGGACCAAGACTTGTATGCGGTCCTCTCCAGCATCCTGTATCCTCCTTACCTCCCATATTCAGAATAAATAAACCAGACAACATTAAAATTGCACAAATTATTAATCAACTAGGAAAAACAGGAAAATAATTTTTTATAAAGAAGTGTGCAATTTAAAACCTGCTGTATTTTTCATTTGTGAACAATAAATGAGTTAATATATGAGAAACATATTGAGCACAAGTAAATTTGTTCAGTTCACAAACTGAGGTAAAGGAGAACCTGGAACAGGGTCCAATGTCCACCCCAAGCCTTGTATTCGTCCTGCTACACTAAGCCACTTCTGCATACGTGTGAAAATCATGTTTCTAGACATCTTGAAAATGCGCACACACGTAATTAACCTATTTTGTGGACATGAAGCCCTTCTTGTGTCACAGGTGTTACTATCTCATTCTGTCAGGAGCTGCCATGGGCCTGACATTTTACTGTACTTGCAAACTAACAACTCAGCCGGGGTCCTGGGTCAGAGTCAAAGGAGAGATCATTATTTACAGAAATACCTGTAGCCACAATATTAACACCTTTGCTCAGTGTTTCCATGCCCCAGTTCCCATAGGGTGACACAAAGAGGCCCAGGGGATGCCTGCATCAAGTGTTGTTACAGAAGAATCACCCCAGGTTTTGGAGACCCAAATAGTTTATAGTAGACAGCAAGAACATCTGCAAATAATGTTACCTGGAGGAAAGCACTACATTTACTAGACTGGAGAGTAAGGAAACCTTTCCTCTGCTCTGGAGAAAGATACAATTTCTACCTTCGGAGACTGTTTGGATTATAAATATCCTTGAAGAGATAGTCTCTTAAAAAGACCTCACTGCTTCTGTGCCCCAGATGTGCAAAGACAAGATGGACCCATGGAGAATTTTATCTCAAAAGGGCCTGCAAGAGGCAAACCGGAAACCACTTTCAACTACATAGTATTTGGGAAATTTAAAACAAGCTTATTTATAAATTTAAAACAAATGTAAAACACATATAAATATGTATGTATATGATATATTATCGATATATCTTATATGTATATATGGTCATGTATGTATGATATATATTATATATACATCATATATATACAAGGAATGATCTATATAATCTGTATATGATATAGACATATATCATTCATATATATATGTATAAAGGGAATGACTGAATTTAAAGATATTCTGTTGAATTTTCTGAGTCTTCTCTGTGCATCTGTATTGTCAAATAACAATTATATCAGTTATATGTAATTAAATTATTTTCAAAAGCCCACAACACTCAAATTAATAAAATTTTTTCTTCTATGTGCTGTGAAAACAAAATTTATTTTCGTAAAATGTCACCAGTAAACTGCCTACCAGTCCAAAAATACATTAAAATGAAAATGATCATATGAAGTGCCTGTTTTTGTTGACAAGATTGAATTTTGAAATAATGTAATGCATGTCCAATTAGCTCATGAGTATGAACTAAATGAAGGGAAAACAATGTAATTGTTATCTTTCAGACCATGGAAATGAGCGATGTATGCACAAGTGTCATGTTTACTTACATATAATTGGATTGAACAGGAGATCATCTTATGGACAGGACTGTTGACCCTCAAGAACTGAAGTATTTGTGTGCACTCACTCAAGAAAATGCTAGGTGTAAACTTTCTCCTTGTCTCCCACTGCTATTTTTTAAATAGAGCAACAGAAGTGAAAATTTCATGCTGATAATTATCTTGCTTATTTCGGTTCTATTAAGAAAATCAAGCACTGGAATATCTAATATCTAAACAAATACTCAGTGGCAAACAATTTACATGCTTCTGACTTGAATCCTTACAAGTATTCACTGGGGTAGGTATGTTTATTACTATCTTACAGATGAGGGCACTGAGATTTGGGTGTCATTTTAGGTAACATGGAATTAGCATCTCTGATTATCTAATGTCAGCACATGGTCTTTCTCCTCAATCAAATTGGCCTTATTCTTTTATACTTCTAATATGCATCTAAGAAATATATAAACTGAAAAATTTTAGGAACAAATATTAGTTTAGCTCAGTGTGGGGCTGGTAAAGAAGAATAGCAACAACACAAACACTAACTCTGTCTCATATACACAAACCGAAATGCGTGAAACCAAAAACAGGTAAGAATGGTAGGAAGGTGATTTACCACAAAAGAAATCGAAGCCCAGGCCAGGTTGGTATATAAGTACTACCTATACCAGGGAGATTTAGACTGGATTTGATCCTGAAATATGAAATGTGAGTCTATTAGTTTTCTATAGCTACCCTAACAAATTACCACAAAGTTAGAGAGTTTAACAATATAGATGTATCACCTTATGGTTCTATAGGTCAGAAATCTGAGACAGTCTCACTGGGCTAAAACCAAGGTATTGGAGGGCTGTGGTCCTTACTGTAGGCTCTTTTGCTGTAGCTTTCCATTTCCTTGTCTTTTCCACTTTCTAGAGGCATCTCACATTCCTTAGCTCATGGACCCCTTCTTCTACCTTGAAAGCTAGCAATGGCAGATTGGGTCCTTCTCACAGCACATACTCTGACCTACTCAGCTGCCTTCCTTTTTCACAGTGATTTAGATTGGGTCCATCCAGAAAATCTAGAAAAAACATTCTCCATCTCAACTTTAGTCACTTCTGCAAATTCCTGTTTGCCATGAAATGCATCATAGTCACAGTTTCCAGATAATAAAGCATGAATATCTTTGGGAGACATTATTTTGCCTGTCACGATGAATAAGGTCTAAACATGTAGAAGGAATACACCAATTAAAGACAGAGATTGCCAGAGTGAATGAATGTACAAGACCAAACTGTATGTTGTCTACAGAAACCCATTAAAAAAAAAGACTCAGGTAGGTAAACGGGGCAAGAGAAAGCTATACTATGCTAAAACATCAAAAGAAAACTGGAATAGTGCTATCAATTTCAGAGAAAGCAGACTTCAGAACAAGGAAAACTATCAGGGACGAAGAGCTGTCAGTCTTCCAAGAACACATACAAACTTACACATTTATGTACTTAATAGAGCATCAAAATACATGAGGCAAACACTGACAGAACTACAAGAAGAAATAGACAAGTCCACTATTATAGTCAGAGACTTCAACACAATCTATTAGTATTTGGTAGCTCAAGCAGGAAGAAGATCACCAAGGATATAGTTGACTTAAACAGCACTCTCAATCCACTTGATCTAACTGATATTTATAGAATATCCCTTCAACAACAGCAGAATACACATTCTTCTCAAGTTCACATGAAACATTCACCAAGACAGATGACATTCCAGACTATGAAATGCACCTTAACAGATTGGTACAAATAAACAAAGTATGTTATCAGACCACAATGGAATTAAACTAGAAACCAATGACAGGAAGATAGTTGGAAAATCCCCAATATTTGGTAATTAAACATACACTCCTAAATAACACAGAGGACAAAGAGATCTCTAGAAAAATATTTTTAAAATATTTTGAACTGAAGGAAAAATCTAAATGCAACTTATCAAAATAAGTTGGGATGCAGAAAAAACAATGCTCAGATGGAAATTTATAGCACTAAATGTGTATGTTAAGAAACAGGGAAGGACTTTTATAACAATATAAGCTTCCATCTAAGAAAATAGAGGAAGACCCATTTAAGCCTAAAGCAAGTAGAATACAAAAATTTATAAAAATTATAGCAGAAGTGAATGATATTGGAAACAGGAAAATAATAGAGAGAATCAATGAATCCAAAGCTGGTTCTTTGAAAATATCAGTGAAACTGATAAACCTCTAGCCAGGCTGAGCAATGACCAAGTGTTTACAATTGCCCACAATTTACCCTCTACCCTGGCTTGGCCAGTTTCTAGGCAGGCTTCTCTCCTCCCCAAGGACCCCTGAACTTTGGCTTGTCTCCCAGTCTGAACAAGCAGTAAAACAGAACACCCCTCCTTAGGTTCATCCTGAGAACTGGCTGACCACGGTGAAAAACAGAAGCATATCCCATCAGACCACCTTAATTATGATGCTGTCTGTTCATTCTTACTCAGTTTCCCCTCAAAATTCCTGTTCGTCCTACTCCCCCCTCCCTAGGAAAGGAAACTTTTTTCTGTTTGATTTTGATTGGCTTGTAGATTGTGCTTGGAATGTTCTCCCTATCGGAATAGTCTTTTCAATACAATCTCCCCTTAACTAAGTCTAATTGGTTGTTATTTGACATCAAGAAAACAGAGAGGAGATACCAATTTCCATATCGGACATAGGTCATCACAACTGATCCTGTGTATGTTGAAACAATGATAAAAGACTAAAAAATAAAAGAATACTCAGAACTATGAACAACAAAGGCCCACAAATTTGGTAATAGATGAAATGGACTGATTCCTTGGAAGATACAAACTACCAAAACTCACACAAGGGAAGCAGACAGTCTGAATAGGCCTATATGTATTAAATAAATTGAATCAAGAATTTACAACCTTCTAAATAAGTAGAAAGAAAGAAGGAAGTTCTCAGGTAGGGGACAAACATAAATGAAGACCCTGAGATGGAAATTAGAGTGGGAACAGGAAAGATGGCAAGTGCTGTCTGATTAGAGCCTAGGGGAGACATAAGGAAAGTCCCTATTTGCTAACAGATGCCAGTAAACTGTTTCCTCCCCATTGAACTCTGGAATTATAAACCAGGGGTCTCTTTAGGGGGAACTTGACACTTGCCAGCATGAAGAGTTACCCAGTAGAACCAGCCTTGGTTGATTGCCAGCTTCTTGGCAGTCTGACAAGAGAAAGAGAGAAGGAAGCCGGTTGTTCACAAACTGTGACATCTGAGCTTCAGCTGGATACTGTGAATTGGTAAAGACAAAGCAGTCAGCATTTACAAAGGAGAGTCCATTGAATGGCTTTGGCACTTTGATAGAGGATTCAAAACAAAGGAACATTGTGAGGCTGACATGATTTAGAGCTGATTCTGAGACTTCAAACCGGGCGTGTGGTAATGTGTCTAGAGCATATATGCAAGCACGCCCGTCTTTGCTTCACCTTACAAATTCGTTATAATCCCAAATTAGTGCTGTGTCATTTCTCAATTTTTTAATTTTGTTTGTGTTGATCTTTCAGGTTAATGGGTGCTGTGACAAATTTTTCCTCACTAGAAAAGTAAAAGTCGATATTCTGAGTTACCTTAGAACTAAAAGTGTGTGTGCGTGTTGTGTATGTGTGTATATGTATGTGGGGGATGGAAGGGTGATGAAGGTGTTATTTTTTTTTTTTTTCCTAAAAAAGAGCTCTGTTTACCAAGTGGCTTCTTAGATTCATGGATATGAGGACACAGAGAGATGAAAACATTTTCAGAGCAGGAATTTAGATCTGTTAGCATACCTCAACATGCTCAATTTTGAGAAATTCTAAGACTTTATGTGGTAGGCAGGATTCCAAGGACTGTCCACTTTCCCCCAAGGTTTCCATTCCCTGGTGATTCAAACACACGAATCTAGGTATTTCTGCGAAGGGACTTTGCACTTGTAATTTAAGATGCAAATCAGTTGACCTTAAATTTGGGAGATTATCCAGATGAGCTTGATCGAATTACATGTTCCTTTTAAAAGGCAGAAGAAGGCAGAAGGGGACGTCACAGATATTTGAAGCACAAGAAGTCCTCAAGGTGCTATTACTGGTTTACAGATGGAGGAGGGAGCTATGCAGGGACCTCTAGGGGTAGAGACAGACCCTCTGCAGCCAGCAAGGAAATGGGAATCTCAGTTCTATAACCATAACGAAATGCATTCTGTCAACCAGCTGCTTGAGTTTGGAAATGGATTCTTCCCCCAGTTCTCCAGGTAAGCTCTCAGCCTGGTTAACACATTGATTCAAGCTTCATGGTACCTGACCAGAGACCAGCTGAGCTCACCTGGACTTCTGACCTACAGAAGCAGATCATAGGTGTGGTTTCAAGCTACTAAATTTATGGTAATTTGATATGCAGTGATAGAAAATGAATATAATTTCTTCCTCATTTTCATGCATAATTCTGGATAATTTGTATATATTCAAGTAACTATCCTATAGAAGATGTTCAATAGATAGAAGCTATAATTACTATTGCTACATTCTGAAGATAATCAGATGTTCTACTTTCATGTCTCTTTTAATTGATGGAACTCTAATAAGCTCTTTTTTATAGAAGTTTAGTTGATTTACAGTATTGTGTTAGTTTCAGGTGTACAGCAAAGTGATTCAGTTACACATATATCTATTCTTTTCCCATATAGGTTATTACAGAGTATTGAGTATAGTTCCCTGAGTCATACAGTAGGTCCTTTTTGTTTATTTTTTATATAGTAGTGTGTATATGTTAATCCCAAACTCCTAATTTATACCCTCCCCTTTCCCCTTTGGTAACCATAAGTTTGTTTTTCTATGTCTGTGGGCCTATTTCTGTTTTGTAAATAAGTTCATTTGCTTCCTTTTTTTAAAAAAATATATTTCACATATAAGTGATATATGATATTTGTTTTTCTCTGACTGGCTTACTTCACTTAGTATGGTAATCTTTAGGTTCATTCATGTTGCAAATGGCATTATAAGTTCTCCGCTCCATAAAAGGCATGACTTTATTATAATTTAACAGAAAATTTTTGGGTCATGAGTCACTCAGCTCTTCTGAAAGATGTCCTCTCCTACCTTCTTACCAATCATAAATCCTCTTGGTCTGACCAATGTCTCTATTTGTAAACTTTTTAAAATTCTTTTTCAAGAGTGCTAGGAATCTACATCTGTTAGAAACTGTCAAAATTTAAACATTTCTCCTGGACCCAGGCTGCAAGAAAATTGGTACTGTATTTAGGCTGTTACAATAGGAACAATGTTGCAGAGTGTTTCCCAGACATGATGAGTCAAAAGGGCTTTACAGGGGAAAGAAACAAAAGGGGCCATGTGCTACCTCCGAATTTGATGGGCTTTGGTGTGGCAGGCATTGTAAGCCTGGGAAACTTACATCCTTATCTAGGAATAGTTGACAAAGAGAAGTCATTTAAAGGAAGAGGGTCAGTGTAAGGTCAGAGAAAACTTTACAGTTTGCCACAAAAGTAAAGTTACACCATTCCATTTAGGGGTTTTGTGAATTACCAGAAAAAAAAAATCTGTATTACAGTTGAAAAGCCACCTCGAGTTTGTATAAAACAAAATTTCACTTCATATCACAGAGCCAAAGAGCCTCTTCCAGGAAATACTGCTATTCCAAATATCCCCTGCCTTTGGTCACCTGTCATTTCCTTCCCTGGGCCAGAACCCACTTAGGCTGGGTTTCTAAAAACTGCAAAGCTAGAGATTATTAGTCAAATGAGCATTCTATATTCCTAAATTCCTATGCACTGTCTTAGTGTGACAAGAATGGCTGGACCAGAAACCAAAGGCAGTCTCCTTAGCACCTCTCTGAAAGCCTAGAGCCAGTGTAAATGTCCCTCCTTACCCACTTTCCCCAACCATGTCCCAATTCCTCTTATTTCTCCCAACCCAAAACTGTCCAGAAGTATATGGCATCCTGAGCCTAGCAATATCCAGAGGAAAAAAAAAAAAAAAGGACCCGATCTTCCTCCCCAACATCAAAATTTCACCCAAGTAGTGCTAACTTCACATGGCCTAAATTTATGGTTTCTTCTGGTCTTCAGGACAAGCTCCTATAGGACAGTTGGCACAGAGTAGGAATGCAATACAATTTTGTTGGATGAATAGAAACTCATACTTAGTATTATTCTTTTCATGCCTATCTCGTGGAAACCAGCTTGAGCACAATAGGCACCCAGTGATGAGACTCAATCACATCTGGAAATGCTTGCAGGTCAACCCCTCATGCCTCCCACTAGCTACAACAGCATAAAGATCTTTGTTCAATGCGGTGTATTTGGTGCCTAGATAATGTCTGCCTTGAAGCAGTGCTCGGTAAATTCCTTGTTCAGTAAGAAACCTGACAGCTAGGCCTACCCAAAGTTTGTGTTTGTGAGGACTGGGCAGTCCCCATGTACCATGAATGGCAAGGTTGTTCCATGTAATGAACAAGCATGGAAGCTAGTGACCTATTACAAGAAAGGTGTGGTTTTAGGGTCCTGCCCATTGTGGGTCAGTCCTCATGTCTCCTCATTGCAGCCAGGATGACAGAGCAACACATCAATTCTGCTCACAAATCCTCACGCAGAACTGGTCATATGGGCACATTCAACTACAAAAAACCAGGAAGTTTAGTTGTAGCTAAAACTGACTGGACTAGCTAGGTCTCCATCACCTTATGCTTCACTTGCATGCCCTCTTTCCCATATATCTTTTTCTTTCTTTCATTAATGATTCCTTTGCACCCAATTGCTTAAGGTAACTCACTCGTTAGCTAAAACTATATCAGGCACCTGGTATTTTTCCTCATTGAAACACTAACACTTTTCTTCTTTGTAAGCATTCTTCATTCCAGAAGAGAAGGTCATGGTACGATAAACCTGGAGAACGCAGAGCCCATCTCTGGACCTCACGACGCCGGCCTTGACAGCTTTGAAATGTTCCAAGAGAAAGGAAGAATGCAGACCCCGCACCTGCCCTGACCCTTATCAGGAATCCTATTTTGAGCTAACCCTATAAGTTTTACTCACTGAACCCTGTCAGGGAGGACACAATCTTGAGGGCACTAGCCTGCTATGGCCTCCTTTGCCTGACAAAGAAATAAAGCTACTCTTTTCTTCTTACCCAAAACTCTGACTCCATGATTTTGATTAGGTGCCAACGTACAGAGGCCGAAATTTTGGCAGCAGTACCACGTGCTGGACATATTTGGTGACCATCATTCGTGATGATCATACCCTTTACCAGGAGCATGAAATCAGGCACAATTCTCTTGATGTAGGAACGAAGTCTAAGTACAGGATGGATGAATCTGACCACAGCATATTTTCTGACTCTCATATTGATATCTCACCTCTATCCCTGTTGGGCTCACATCTAGACCTACGCCTACGGTGATAACAGCAGGGAATGGAAATAAAATTTAATGATCCCTTTATGAAAAGCAAAACATGTATCTGCCCTTGCTGGTAGCATCCTTCCCCACTGAAGAAGTATGCAGTTATGGTCTGGTGACTTAGTCATTCCCAGTGTCAAGGAATGCCTCTGCCAAATTAATCCCGCTAACCAAATCCAGCAAGTCTGCAGGACCAACCCAGTTCAGGGCCAGTTTCTTTTCCTTTCAGAGCACACATACACAGAGTAACGCCTAGTAAGACATTTCCAGCTGGAGATTTTATTCCAAACGTGCCATACTGGTGAACACTTGTGAACCGGTCACTGCAGTGTGACTTTGCACCATTAGAAAGTAGGAACACATCAACCATCAGTTTTTATTCAGCCAGTATTTATGCATCTCTGTGAGAGAATCATACATCATTGGAATTTGTAGCAATTTGATTAAATTTAGTGGGAAAAAAATGATCCTGTTTGCTATCCACTGATGCTGTGATTATAGGGACTATATATAAAAGCCAGAAAATAATTTTCAAACAAAGAGGTCAGAAATGATGTCCTCTAAAAGCTATTCACATGCTGCTTTGTTCCTCAAAGGAGGGAAAAGTGATATCTGGGGACATCTGGAAAGATTTTCTGCAGAAGTCAATTTAAGAGATTTTTGGAGGGTGCGAAGGAAGGTCAGACCCTCTGCAGGAATCATCGAAATAAGATGTCATTCTGTGAAATAATGCCATTTGCAGCAACATGGATGGACCTAGAGATTATCATACTAAGTGAAGTAAGTTAGGTAAAGACAAATATCATATGATATCACTTATATGTGGAATCTAAAATATTACACAAATGAATTTATCTATGAAACAGAAACAGACTCACAGACATAGAGAACAGCCTTGTGGTTGCCAAGGGGGAAGGGCTGGGGGAGGTATGGACTGAGAGTATGGGATTAGCAGATACAAACTATTACGTATAGAATGGATAAACAACAAGGTCATACTCTATAGCACAGAGAACTATATTCAATATCCTATGATAAACCATAATGGAAAAGAATATGAAAAAGAATATATGTATATATACGTATGATCGAATCATTTTGCTGTACAGTAGAAATTAACACAACATTGTAAATCAACTATACTTCAATAAAATTTTTTTAATTAAAAAAATAAAAAAGATGTCATTCTGTTCAGGATATTGGTGGGGTGGGTTTCTACCTACTAAGTTTGAAGAAATGGGTAATCTATGTGGAGTCCATGGCAACTCCATCAACCCAATATTACATTAATCAGAAGTCTGGTGCCTTCCCCCAAACTACTTTACCCCACTTGTTTGCTTCCAGTTTAACTTGCCTAATTTACACTTACAACCAACTTCACACACAAGTCCTTATTTGGCATCTCCTTTTTATGATACTCTGCTTTGGGTATGATAGAGATACATTAGCTACGGTTCTCATGCTAAGTCATTTAGTTTTTTTTTGATCCTCTTCATATTTATTCACTTACTTGATTTCCATGTCTCCCCAGTGAGTTTCATATTAGTGGAAATATATTTTTTATCATCTGACAAATGAGGATCTAGCAACCTCCCTGAACAATGGCTACAGGTAGACCAGGAATTGGATATCTAGATTGCTTCTTAACTGGCATTGTAACCTTAGGCAAGTTATTTCACTTCTCTCAGGCTCAGTTTGTTTCATCTCTAAAAAACATGTATATCATAAGCTTGTAGGGAACATTTACTGAAATAATGTATGTCAAGCACTTAGCACAGTTCCTGGCACATATAAAACTTTAATAAATGGGAGATCAACAGCACTGCCCTGACCCACGTAAAATATTTCTGAGGAAGAGATTTTACTTTGCACTTCATCGCATTTGAGAGTCCTTGCCATCATCTGATCTTTTAATCACATTGGTGTAAATAGCTGATGTAAAGGAAGATGAACTATCTTAAACATAAGCTCTTTGTGAACTGATTACTTGTCCTCCAGGTTGGTCTGAGGACGTGGTTGGAGACATCACGGTTCAGCAGAAGCTGGATTCTCCTACAATGGGTTCAGCACACATATAGATTTTGACAGGCCTTATTATAGGCATGCTGACTAATAGACTAATAGTCTATTAGCAGGAGGAATTATGGTCGGTATCAGGGTTAATAGAGAATCAAGGATGTTCTTAGCCTGGATTCCCTTTTGCCACTTTGTCACACTAAAGCATAGAACAGTCTACAATAACTTCAAATACAATGAAGATCCAAACACCAAATTATTTGAACAGTCATCAAAACAAAAGCCTGAAGTCCATTTTGTTTCCTTAATCACATTTCCAATCCACAAAAGCATGTGCTGATCAATCCTTTCCGAAGTCACCATCATTATCAAACATCCATCACATGCCTACTATTGTGTAGCAAATGAAATAGAAAACTAACAAATGCTGAGTCCCTGTGGTGTGTGTAAACCCCAGGGCAAGGTATTTTCACATACTCTTTATCAACTGATCTTCAAGACTCCCTTTCAAGGTGACTTTCATTGGTTCCATCTTAGAGATGAAAAAAATTAGGCCTTTGAAAAGGAAGAGATTACTCTTGTAATCATATACAAGAGTACAAAGACATGACTCTGGCCCTGGAAGTAATTCTTGCCTGGAGACTTTAAGAAATATTACAGGAGTCTTTAAAAAGGATCAGCTCATAGGAAGAATAGATCAATGTCAAGGAAGCCGGCTCTCAAGGTTTGCTGTCAACCATCACAGAAAAATTGGTGCTGTCCTACCCATCCTCACTACCTCAACATACACCCCAACAAACTATTCTTGGAACAAGCTTGCTTGGACCAGGAGGGAAGGACAGCCAATCTCTATCATTTTTAGGCAGCGATGTTCTGCTCTCTCAGAGCTTTCTTTCCATCTCCCTCTCTCCTTTGTTTTCCTTGTTCACTAAGTGGTATTTACTTGCTAGACTGCAATTCTAACATTCTTTTAAAACCTCCTGCTGAAAAGTGTAAAATCCATCACTCTCACCCCATTACTTACAAAATGAAGTGCAAGCTACCTGCCTAGCCTTCAACCTCAACTGCTTCCCATCACTCCTTGACCCCACTGTTCACTATGGCAACACAAATGCCACTCATCCCATGCCTTTTCTGGAATCTAGACTATTCATGTTGTCTCTCTGCTTGGGAGATCCTTTGTCATATAACCATGGCCTCTGCCAGCCCCTTACCAAACACTTGGATCTGACATCACCTGCCCCAGCAAGTTCTCTGAAACAAGCTTGCAGTGCTAAATGCTCTTCTTTTGTGCCTGTAAAGTGCTCTGGGATTATCTTCATCCCAGAAATGCTGACATCAATCTACAGTGGTCTATTGATGTGTCTCTCTCCCTTCCTATATTCTGAATTCCTTGACAAGAGAAATTATACTTATTTATTATGGTACCAAATACTACTAGCTATGTTTTAGTTCATAGTTTGTGAAATGATTTAGAGTTTTACATAGATGGATAGGATTTATTTTAATTGTTATGTTTTTCTTACATTTATTTGGAAAAATATCTTTCACCCATGTCCTATTATATTGTTTATTTTCTTATTTAGTAGTGATGGGAAATTTCCCTCTTAATAAATGCATTAAATTAATTTAAAAAAAAGAAAAAAGGAGGGAAACATGTTAAGTAAAAATTAGTGCCAATGTCAAAAATTGTGAGAATGGTACAGTAATGACCAAAATGTGGGAGGCCCTGGCTTACCTTGGCTTTCTAAGGCAGAACGCTTGGTGAAGTCAATGAGAGATACATTTTAGAGCAAAGAGCACTTTGGAAGTCTATAACATCCTGTGTTAAGAGTTCGGCTTTGCTCTGAAACAGCCTGCTTCAAGGAAATAGGTAGGGCAGGTATATGGAGGGTTACAACCAAAGAAATTTTCAATTGGATTTGAGCCCTGGTCCTTCTGCTGGAAGAGGAGATGACAGGACTGACATGGGGCATGGTCACCTGGTTAAGTGAGTAATGAATCTGTGCATCACTGAGCTTGCACCCATTTTACATGCTCTGTGGCCTGGATTCCAGATGAATTGCATGGGTTACAATGCAACTGTTCCCCTCCTCTCAAATCAGACAAAGATATCATATCCAGGGACTTGTAAAATCTCAGAACAAAATTTGGCTAATATTCTTCAGTTTCTCCTGAAGAAAATCTAAGGTATGGCAGTCACTCAAAGACACAAAAGACTTTGGGAGAAAAACTGAAGTCCAACCTAAGTTATATCCTTTGCCTTATGGGCGCTGAGGCCTACCTCTATTATGACCATCAAACCACAGGTCAGGGAACAACCCCTGGCATTCTGGAGCAATGCCATGGGGGCAGGTTCAAGTATAACCAACAGCAGCCTCCCCTTGTAGAACCCCAGGAGAGGGCACACAACAGACCACTAAAGAGGAAATCGTTGTGGGACAGGAAGTTATGGCACACAGGACCATGAGTGAGCAGGACAGGACAATTTGCTCTCGCAGAAGGGCCAGATGTGGTTCGCAAACCCCAGAATTCCGCTGTCAGCACTTTGAGAGCTTCAGGAGCTGTTGACTTTTATTTACAGCTGTGAAAAGCATTCCAAAAATTACCCCTTGCTTCTAGGGAATTCTTTCCAGCCCCTTCAAGCCCACATTCTGGAGGCTTCCTCACCAGCCCACAAAATCCAGATGGGATCTATACATGAAGCCTTCACCACCAGGCTTCCTTGCTCTGGTGTAAGAGCTACACCTACTCTTCAGAATTATTAATGTCACAGAAATTGATATGATTCAATCACCCGTGTCATAATTATCCTATGTTTTCTTTATGGCCAATTCTAAAGAACTCCCAAGCTTTTTAATACATTCCATTCTTCAAGCCTGATATAAAAGTGGCAATTAAGGGAAGACACCATCCCATAATCAGTCCTAGGTTCATTGCTTCAAATAGTCCCCAGACAGATTCCTGAGGGGCAGTCCTGCCCTGATGCCAGATGTCACCTTTTTGTCCTCCTCCCACCAACAAACTCCCTGCTGAGTGTTTTCAGTGGTTCAGCAGCCATCTCTCCACTACAGGTCTCTCTGTAATTCAACCAAAAAGCCCCAGATGACCTTGATCCAACCACACCCTGGAGAAAAGGAACATCCTCGTTCATTGGACTCTGCTCTTGCCTTTAGGATAAAATTCCTTAGCAAAAGATTCACGCTATGATTCCTACTACCTTTTCAGTGTCATTTGGTACTGTCGTCAGACTATAGACTTACTTCCCAAATTTTTTAGGTAAAATTCTCTGAAGCATCTGACCATCCTTACCTTGCTTCTCTCATGTAGAATTTCCTATTTCCCCTCCACCTCCTTCCACATTCACCTGGATAAAATACACGTGTTCTTGGAGGTTCTGTTCTAAACTTAATCTCTGAGAAGGCCGCTGCAATTACCCAGTTTGAGACAAAGTTGCATAAAATTGACAATTTATGATAGTACATTGTCTTTATCTGTGGATGTCTCTTTCTTTTCCATTAACTAGTGAACAGTTTGAAGGAAGCAATGATGTAATCTCGACAGGTAGGGATCTGCAGTGCCTGACAGGTGGTAGATTCTCAGTAAATGACGGATCAATGGAAAGACACATCCTAAACATCATAACTGGTGATGGTGACCCAGAGATTTCTTCTAGACGTGGTTCGAATGTGCTTAAGCTGCCAGCCTAGATTTGTGAAAATAGTACCTGGGTGTCAAATAAGCTGTAAGGGGTCAGTTATTTATTATAGAATATCTGTCTCAATCGCTCATTCTTATTCTCTCCCAGCTAAAATTCATGCTCTGATTTTCTGACTCTAGGATAAATATACTAATATATTCCTAAGCACATTGAAAATAAACCTTAATGAAAGGCAAACATCCAGAAACATCCCTTGCTTGACCCCTGGCTGGCAGACCAGCCCAGAGGAGCAAATTGACCAGGCACAGAAGCCATAGGGCCATTACATTGTTTCCCTCCCGTGAAAGTTATGCAAATAAAATTTCAATTGCCTTTTCCTCCTTAAAATGTGTATAACTGAATCTCTTTGCTGTATACCTGAGACTAACGTAACATCGTAAACCAACTAGACTTCAATAAAAAAAAAGTGGTTCTTTTTCTCCCTTTGTAATTGGAGGTAGGTTATACAAGTCCTTCCTAGTCTTTCCAGAGGGGCTGAAGTCATCTCTCCTTCTTACTTTTGCAAGTGATTCTATTCTAGCCAATATTTGCACATAATCCATGGGGCCCTTCTTTTTTATGATTTTTCAGTCTGACAGAAGAGATTCTAATTATGCCCCTGTGAGGCTTCTGTGTTGGCTTTGCTGTCAGCTGCCCAGATTACCAGCTTTTGTGGAGCCCCCAGCTTTGGTGCCCAGGGCTGCTTGCCAATGGCAAGATTATACGCATTGGCCATGGCTTGCCAATGGCAAGAGTATAACGCCATAGGATACAGCCGCCCACAGCGGTCTGACAATTCAAACAGGCCCGTTTCTTGGTATGCTATTTTTTTTCTGTCAGTTTCAAACAGTTTTAAAATATCAAATTTGCCAGGCATGCAACGCAGTTCAAATGAATCACTGAACAGAGGTAGACATTTTAATGAGGTTAACACTAAAATGCCCAAAGTGATCTTTGTAGTTACAGCCTAGACCAGCCTAATGGTTTAATTCTGTCTTGGCAAATCAATACCTTTGCATGAAGTTTCTAAAAGTCATCAGGACATAAAATGTACATTTATGCTAACTTATCCACTCTGTCAGTAACTATCACGCTTGGCTATGATTGACTGCCTATAATAAATAACCAGATGCCTTCAATTCTGACAATATCGCAAAATGGCAGATATCTTCATTTAAAAAAAATTCTATATTTTTTAATTCACTGCTGTAACATTAGCCCCGGAAACAGTATCTGGAATGCATGTTACACCCTAAACAAATATTAGTTGAATTAATTATTCCAATTAACAGATAAGAAAACCAAAGTTTACTCTCGCATTGCTAACCTCATTTCCATCAGGAATGCTGCAGCTTGTTCACCAGATCTCAACAGCTGCCAATACACACACGCAAACAAGCGTGCACATACATGCATATATGATCATATTACAATCTGACCAGCAAAAGCAGTCAGATCTGTGTTCCCCAAACTTGCTCTAAAATCAAAATTCTTCATCCTCTATTTTTTTTTGAATTTTGTGAAATTTAAAAGCTACAGACAAGCACCTAGAAAAACACCCTCTATGTCTCACTCTCACAAAAGGTGGGCAACACACTCTCTGTTTTATACAATTAATTTTTCTGAACTAAAATGCACACGTTTATATTGATCCCTGCTGAATTTCAAGTGTTTACTTGTTCCCATATTTCTAGCCTGGCATGATATTTTGAATATTCCATCCAACAGATAAACCATTTACCTGCCTCTGTAATACATGTGAATTTGATCAGCATACATGACCTGCCTTCACTCCAGTTGTGTTTCAGATTATAGAACAACACAGAGCCCTGTGGCATACCGCCAGATCAGTCTTTCCCATTAGAAAGTGAAATAAATGCTCCTTGGGTGTAGCTGGTTTAATATCTTTAACTCCATGTATTCGCATCATCAACCAGCCAGTGTTTCTCCATCACGTCCCCAAGACTATGTAGAGTTATCATTGGAAAACTGAGACAATTGTTATTAAACTTTAAGCAGAATTTTGTGTAACACCTTCTTGTGTATTCCTTATTTTTCATGCTCCCCCCCCCACCAAATTATAGGCCTGGGTTGGTGTTATGCATTCTGTGTACAGAAGCAGTGTGTCTTCAGAAAATTTTCTTTTTATCTGGACAAGCCTCAGTTTCATTATCCATGAAAGGAGTGTAGTGATACTTGTCAATATAAAGAGAAATCACCGGTGTTAAGAGCCTAGAAAAAAGCCCAGATCACATTGGCACTCCATCCATATCAATCTCATTTTCTCGCCCTTTCCTTTGCTCCCATCAACTCCGTGTTTCTATAAACCGTAAATACATACCACTTTTGTCTGCGGGACCATCCGTTGATCCAGTCATCGTAATGATAGGTATTCAGAGTTAAACCAAACTAAAAGAGACATTGCTTTTGCCAAACCAACTCATTTTATGTTTCCTAATTGTTTTGTTTTATAAATTTACATAGAGTAAAATTAACTCTTCATGGTAGACAGCTCTATAGGTTTTTTTTAAATTATAAATTTATTTATTTTATTTTATTATTTATTTTTGCTGCGTTGGGTCTTCGTTGCTGTGTGTGGGCTTTCTCTAGTTGCGGCGAGGGGGGGCTACTCTTCGTTGCGGTGTGCGGGCTTCTCATTGCGGTGGCTTCTCTTGTTGCGGAGCACGGGCTCTAGGAGCACGGGCTTCAGTAGTTGTGGCACATGGGCTCAGGAGTTGTGGCTTGGGGGCTCTAGAGCGCAGGCTCAGTAGTTGTGGAGCACAGGGCTTAGTTGCTCCGTGGCATGTGGGGTCTTCCCAGACCAGGGCTCGAACCCATGTCCCCTGCATTGGCAGGCGGATTCTTAACCACTGCGCCACCAGGGAAGCCCCAGCTCTATAGGTTTTGATAAATGCATAGAATCACGTATCCACCACCCCATGCAAGATACAGATGCGTTCCTCACCCCAAATACTTTCCTCATGCTGCCCCTGTGGTCAGATGCTCTCCAGCCTTAAATTCTGACAACCACTGGTCTGTCTTCTGTTCCCATAATTTCATCTTTTCCAGAATGTCATATAAAAGTTGTATGGACATCAGTTTTCATTTATCTTTGGTAAATACTTAGAGGGGGATTGCTGGGTCTTATGGTCACTGTATGTTTGACTTTACACAAAACCACCAAATTGTTTACCAAAGTGGTGCCCTCGTTTTGCAGTCTCTCCAGCAATGCAGGAGGACCTCAGTTGCCCTTCATCCTCATCAACACTGTGTAATATCAGGTCAATGTTATGTGTGTAAGTGTAAAGTCTAATGCAATCTCATTGTGGTTTTAATTTGCATTTGATGAATAACGTTGAACACCTTTTCATGTGTTCATTCATCAGGCATATATCCTCTTTGGCAGAGTGTCTATTGAAAGTTTTGCCTGTTTTCTAATTGAATTTGTTTCTATTGTTGAGTTTTTAGAAGTTCTTTATATATTCTGCATATAAGTGCATTGTCAATTATGATTTGCAAATATTTTTTCCAGTCTGTAGCTTGTCTTTTTTATTCTCTGAACACAATTGTTTAGATAGTAAAAGATTTAAAATTTGGAAATGTCCTATTTATTATTTTTAAGAAGTTCGATGGATCATCCTTCAGAGTTTTATAGAGGAATTCTCTGCTTAATCCAAATCACAGATATTTTATCATTTCTTTTTCCAGAAGTTTCATAGTTTAACAGTTTATCTGTATATGTATGATCCATTTTGAGTTATTTTATATAAGACATGAGGAATAGGCTGAAGTTCTTTTTTTCCCAAATAGATGTCTAATTTCTCCACTACTATTGTTGAAAAGACTTTTCTTTTTTCTTTGAATTGTGTTTGCACCTTTGCCAAAAATATAGACCATATTAATGTAGACATATATTTCTGAACTCTATTCTGTTCCATTGATCTTTGTGTCCATTCTTTCACTAATTCCATGCCATCTTGATTATTACATCTTTATAATAAGATTTTAAATGAGGTAGTATGAGTCCTGCAACTTTGTAACTTTTCAATGTAAATTGTACCTTGCCACATAAATTTTAAAATCAGATTTTTTTATAGCTACAAAAAAGCCTGCCAGGATTTTGATTAGGATTGCATTGAATCTACAGATTTCCCCAGCTATACTGACCCACGACATTTTTTATGGAGCTGTACCATCCCCGATCCTGGTCATTCATGCATGATCACATCCCTTTGTTCTGTTTCCACAGCCACCAGCAATAAGCCCACTCCCTCCACCCCTTCCCCTCCCTGTCTTCCATTTGCATTTTCCAGTATTAGTTATAATTAGAATAGAGTGAGCAAAGGATTCACCTGGCCCCATACATAGCTCAGGACAGAAAGACCATAAAGAACACAAAAGTAAAGTGACATGAAACTTAGTAACCTCTATGGCTAGCTCATTACCGATCCAGCCAAAATACTCCCTAAATATGGCAGCTTAAGTCTATATAAAACCTAACTTACCCAAGCACATGTTCAATAGTGATTTCCTCAAGTTACAAAATCCAGCAAGTAGCCCTGCTTAAGACTCAGCTTAATGCATTCAGTGATGGATGCTGCTGTCTGAGGTATCAGACCACCACTCCAGACGGCTGTAGCTTTGACAGGTAGATTTGCCAGTGCTTGGAAGTAGCCCCAGCTCTCTTCTTTGGGGCCACAGTTACTTGATGACCATCTATGATGAGATAAAACATATAAATGCAGTAGGAATATGTCCTGGCCCAGCATTAAAGTGGAACAAACCCTTTAGAGGGGAACGATGCAAAAAACTACCTTAAATATGATAAATCATAAGATGCAAACCAAGACAATTATAAAAGAAGAATGTCTGTTATTTTAACCCAGGCCCCTTAGGTCCCTTTGGTAACAGAGCCCTGGTGAAGTGCACAGAGGTCTGTTTTCTTCTCACTGCTCCTTACTCACCCTAGAAAGAAGCCTCTTCACATTTTTTTTAACTTTTTATTTTATATTGAAGTATAGTTGATTAACAATGTTGTGTTAATTTCAGGTGTACAGCAAAGTGATTCAGATCTACATATACATGTATCTATTCTTGTTCAAATTCTTTTCCCATTTAGGTTGCTACATAATACTGAGCAGAGTTCCCTGTGTTGTACAGGAGTTCCTTGTAGCAGTGATTATCTTTAATGTTGCACGAAACAAGGAAGAGATGATGGAAAAATGGAGGGATTTACCCCTGAGGGCTGCAGTATGAGCTGTGAGGTGGAGGGAGGCCCAGCGGAAGGCTAGGCAGGCACGTGAGGTTGCCAAGAGACCTCAGTGAACCGAATAACCAGGTGACTTGCCAACATCTGTCCTGTGTCTTCAAATCAAACTTGCAGATCCAGAATTAAACACAGAAACAAACAAACCAACATAGATTTTATGAGTAGACCCAGATAAATGAAACTGTTTCTAATAGACTACACATGTTCTATTTATAATGGTGGAGAAGTTGCTTTTCCAACCAAGATATTTTGCGTGTATGCCCTTTCTGCAGGGCATTCTCTTTCTGTAGCAATTTTCTCATCAGCATTCTAGTCATGAGGCATTTGCTTGTTGAGCCTGAAATCTAAGCAGAAAGAGGTAGTCTTGAAAGATATGTGAACAAGGCTGTGGTTTTTTTTTTTTAATAGATCTTTATTGGAGTATAATTGCTTCACAATACTGTGTTAATTTCTGTTGCACAACAAAGTGAATCAGCCATATGCATACACATGTCCCCATATCCCCTCCCTCTTGAGCCTCCCTCCCATCCTCCCTATCCCACCCCTCTAGGTCATCACAAAGCACCGAGCCGATCTCCCTGTTCTATGCTGTTGCTTCCCACCAGTCAACTATCATCCTGATACCAAAACCAGAAAAAGATATCACCAAAAAAGAAAATTATGGACCAATAACACTGATGAAAATAGATGCAAAAATCCTGAACAAAATACTAGCAAACAGAATCCAACAGCACATTAAAAGGATCATACACCATGATCAAGTGGGATTTATCCCAGGGATGCAAGGATTCTTCATTATATGCAAAGTCATCAATGTGATGCACCACATTAACAAATTAAGGAATAAAGACCATACAATCATCTCAATAGATTCAGAAAAAGGCTGTGATTATTGACTTAGTAAATCATCTTGTTTTCATTGTTTCTCTGTCCTGCTTGGTGCTGGACACACATGATCAAAGATTGCTTATTAAAGTTCTTTATTACATTTACATTACATTTTTATTTTTTATTGAAGTATAGTTGATTTACAATGTTGTGTTATTTTCTGCTGTACAGCACAGTGATTCAGCTGTATATATATATTATTTTTCATATTCTTTTCCATTATGGTTTATCACAGGAAATTGAACAGAGTTCCCTGTGCTCTACAGTAGGACCTTGTTGTTTATCCATTCTCTATATAATAGTTTGCATCTGCTAATCCCAAACTCCCAATCCATCCCTCCTCCACCACCCCTCCCCACTGACAACCACATGTCTGTTCTCTATACATTTACATTTTATTGATAACCCTTCCTCTTTCTGGTGACTTATATTTGCCTTTATATTACATTAAAAACATAAGATTATCTAACTTTCAGGCACTTCCTTACAGGCCTTAGGCAGTAGTATCTCCTGGCTATATTGCCCAGAGTTACCAGCCTTATGATTATTTCCCCAATAATCATTCATTTGTGGCTCCTGTATATCTTAGTTGCCCAAGAGAATCCAACCTAATACTTCAGGCAATGGTCAAGAACATGCACATTATGATATATTAAGTCATTTGTTTATTCATTTAATCTATATTTAATGAGTATTAAGTATCAGAAACTGGGTGATGCAAGAATGAATAAACAGTGGGCCTAACTTAAAGATGATTGCCTATCAGCTCTCAAATCTCAAGGATCTGAATTCCTCTTGGCTTCCTCTAAATATGACCTAGCTTAATCACTGTTCTTGTATTCATTCACAGCAGGAGTTTAGAAGCTAAATTCTTAACATCAACTTTGGTACACTTTCCTTCAACTCTTAATATATTCATCATAGATAGGAATCAAATTTCTTTTCTGAGGATTTGGTTTTTAGATGTTAGACATTCTCTTTGAGGATAGATTACACTTTTTCTATTTATTTCTTCTGTATAGATCACCTTGTAGCTAATCATGCAGCCTCAAATGGTATTCTGTAGCTAGGAAGTCTACTAAATTACTTTGGAGAAATATCTTGCCAAGGGAGAGTATTTGGAAACAAGGCTAAATGGGTAAGTTGGGGCCTGGCCTTGGAGAAGACTCAGTGACAAGCTATTGACCCCAAATTTATTTAATAGACAATACAGAACTAATCAAAGTTGTTTTTTCTTTTTTTAAGAAAACTGTTAATCAAAATGAAGTGTATAGCAAGATTAATCTGATGAAAGTATGTAGTTTTGATTTTTGTATAGGAGAGACTATAATTCAGGGAAATTGAAAGTTAAAAGACTATTCCAAAAGTAAAGGGATGGTAATTATATTAGAATAATCTCCATCATCATGGAAATAAAAAAGAATAATGTAAAAATATCGGGACAAAAAGTATTTCCTGACTGAACAAATGATCAGTTAATTCAGTCAATGCGCTAACCATCCCTCCTTCATTTCATTTCCTGAAGGGGTTAAAGTTCACTCTTTGTGGAGGTCTAAGAACCTAGGAGTTCAGGCTGATTCTCTTTTTAAAAAATTTATTTTAATTTATTTTAATTTTTTTATTGAAGTCTAGTTGATTTGTAATGTTGTGTTAGTTTCAGGTATACAGCAAAGTGATTCAGTTATACATGTACATGTATTCATTCTTTTTCAGATTCTTTTCCCTTATGGTTTGTTACAGGATATTGAATATAGTTCCCTGTGCTATACAGTAGGCCCTTGTTGGTTATCTATTTTATATATAGTAGTGTGTATATCTGATCCTCAATAGTGAGTGACTGAGACAATGAGATCTCAGTGGATGTGATTTTGTCCTCTTTGCCCTCACTAGCAACATGATGATACTGAGGCACAGGAAACAAGTGAGTAATCGTCTGTGTACGACGACACTATGGAACTCAGATAATTAAACTTGAAATGCAAAGTTTATTTCTACCTCAGCAGGCTGCCAGGACAAATATACAAGCACCAAAGAGAGTGAAGGAAATAATCTTTTAGATATTTTTTCATAAATAGACACACTCTAGATTTTTGATTGTGAGAAGAATAAAGATGAAAATTAATAATACAGTGCAAAATGTAAATGATTAAAACAGTTAACATCCAGCTCTGGAATTAGCCCATTCTGACTAATCATATAAAGTCCATTTGCAATGAAGTCTAGGTAATGCCTAACTTCTCACACCATAGTGAATGGGAGTGTTTGAAATCGCAATTAACTGACTAATTTAATTTCTAACACTGCTATTACATTTTCTTTTTGTGTGGCCTGAGTTTAAATTATTAATACACTTGCAATTTGTTTCTTACACTTTTCTTTTTATGAACAAATGTGCTCTGGTTTTGGCAAGGGCTAATGAACTTAGTGCATTAGATGTTTTATGAGTTTATTTCATAATATCTTGAACTCTTGATATCCCATGTCCCATTTTGCTAGGCACATGTTCTCTTTCTCTTTAGATTTACAAGGACAATCAAAGTACATATTGAATCTTAATCGCCAATGTATAAAGGATCATTGGTTGTCCAGGAAGCCTTTTATTTCTTTTCTATCCTTGCAATTACTTTTTCTCCCCAAATACTATTTTCTAAAATGCTAATGTAGCCATGTGTGACATGATGGGATCTTAACACCTCAAGAACAGTGGCTCAGATCACTTTTCAGGGGCTCAGGGAAAGTGTAGAAGACAGTGTTTGGTGTCTTTTCAGAGGGCAGTGAGAGGAAGTTTGTAAGGCTGAGGCTGGGAGGAGAAGGAATTAACAGGCCAGGGGCCAGGATCTATTTGCTCCGCAGTGAGAAATGAAAAGAAAATAGACAAAACTAAAACCAGAACCCAGAAGAACCTCTCCCATTTGATGTCAGAATTTAGTGCAGAAAAGAAAACCCTACACCTAGAGTCCAGCTGAAAATTCTTTAACATTGACAGAAGCTCTCTCCACCTGGCACTACACATCTGTTTAAAAATTAAAGCAATCCTTAAAATTGACATTTCCAAATAACTTTAGAGTTAGCAAAATGCAGACAAAATTAGTTTTTTCTATTTTTTCTCAGTTTTGTTAAGACACAGACACACAAGCACACACACAGCTTTTTGTGTTGTGTACTTTTCTAACTTTTCAATTCCCATAACTGAACACTTCTGTGCTAAGTATACCAATCACACATGTTGATAACTAAATACTTGAAGTATTTAATTAGACATACATGCAAGCACACACACACATGTATAGATACACACACACACAGATGCTAAGAAAGAAGTGGTTCTTTTGCTTGATTTTTAGGAATTGTCAGAAAGGTCCCTTTCTAGATGGTAATGAAAATTGAAATTGAAGCAGAAGTGGTGGATTTCAACTAATCTGTGAAACGTAAATTTTAAACTCCTTTACAGTGGACCTCCAGAGAAGCAAGGTGGTATGACTAATAAGTTATCAACAGGAATTATGAAACAATGACCTGTAGCAGTCCAAATTATGAGGCAGCCTCTAATCCACCCCTCAGAAACCTTGTAAGTAAATGTCATGTTTGACAAAGTAGTTCATGTTGAGAAACACCATCTGTGAGGAATATCAGAGACTAGGAGGAGATGTCATGCTTGATAAAGCTGGTAATGCTGATGTCCATCAGAAGAGCAAGCTAATATTTCAAAAGCTCAGGGAAAAGAGTCGAGAGAAAAAAAATGAGTTTGAAGAAAGCACCTGAGACCATTGCTAATGAAAACAGGCACATGAGAAGCATAGGAGACCAAGCATAGTATAAAAATGTTTCCTATCCAAGTAAGCTATTTGTATCTCTGTTATGAGACCATACCTCCTAATATTTAATATTTCCTCTCTGCTTCCAGCTAACATCTTGATTTGCCCTTTGACACTCATTAAATATTGTTTCCATTGACATACTAATATACAACAGCCTTGGAGATTAGAGAAATAGGAAGCTAACAAGCTTCATTCCTCTGTTCTGGTCACACTGTTACCATTCAATTCACTACATAGGTTTTGAGGGTGTTTTCTGTTTTCTCTGGCAGGCTCTGTGCTGGGCAACTCAGACACTGCCTGTCCTTAGAGAGCTTGGAATCTAGCACAGTTACACATGGGAAATGATCTCTCATGACAACCCAGTGCTGTCAATTCACACAATAAGCATATGCAATCAGCAGTGTCTGTGCAGGAGAGCATGGAGGTTGGAATGCTACCAAGACTTCATGAAAGCTGTATTGTGAGGGATGAATGGTAGTTCATCAGGTAACAAGAACCTAGACAGGACTACAAAACATTCATCAACTTCCATAAAGGTACTTTCATTTCTATATTTCCCTGAAACCCCAGACAAGTTCCACTAACAACCTTCATCAATGCATTGTGCCCTTGTAGTCATCTGCAAAACAAATATGTTAATATTCAGCTGTCTGCACTTAACTACAAATTTCACGTTGGTGGTGGCAACTGTCTTATTCACCATTTTATCTACAGTAATTATGGCAAATTCACTTAGTTCAAAATTGGTTCACTGACAAACTGTTCTAGAAGACCCTTGGTTATTTCACCCTGTACAGGTCTCCTGATACTCACTCTATAATTAATGTTCTTTTCTTTACTCAAAAAAAAAAAAAAAAAAAAAAAGGTGAAAAAGACAAACTATGTTTATTAAGAAAGTTGTACTCAGATGTGTCTGTTCCACTCTTTGGAAAATGAATTTCTTCATGAAACTTTATGAAATTCTTCAATACATGAAACATGCAACGCTTGCAGAGTTCCTGCAAAAAGGCAAAAAAAAACTTGCCTCAATATGCGTTTGCTCAGTATTTCCTGAAGCTACAAGGATGAACAGGAACCCCACCTCTCAATGTATCAATACCACAAATGATTTATTGTAGTTTTGAGTAGAATTTAACAAAGCCAACTATTTCTGCCCAAAGATAGGTTATTAAATGGGTTGAGCTGACCTCTTCCCTTTGAAGCATTTTCTCCTGTTTGAAAGAAAAATCTTCTGCCTTGTTTCTCTCCACGACTGGGAGTTGAGAACTGCTCAGACTTTTGGGAAACACAGCCAAAGCCCTCACAAAGCAAAAGGCTAGAACATGTCAGGAGAAGGCTGAATTTAGTGTAAGTATTTTTTGATTGCTCCTGAATATCATTTCATAAAGGTCAGAGGGCAATAGCTATGCACCTAACCTCCTGCTGAAATCCCTCTGTCATAAAATTGCTTTTCATTTCTTATTTTAAAAGAATCCAAATGAAATTTGGCCAGGATTTTGGCCAAAACTTAAAACTTTGGGTAAGTACATAAGGATTAGTAAATAAAGAAAACATAATTAAAGTAATCAGTACTATTTTCTGGATGCTTTCTATGTACCAGACAATATGTTGGCCTTGAAAGGACAGCGTTTATCCTCACCAAGTTCCATTCAGCGATGTGAGAAATTGTAGGTACCATACTGGGTTGAGAAGTGTGTGCTATGTCAAAAAGATGGGTAGAGTGTTGATAATCTCTACAAAATGTACTGAAATACATGGCTACCTGTACTGAAATACATGACAAATACAATCGTAAAAACCCAGCATTGGCACATATAGCTGTTTGAAAATAGTTTTCTGGAATTAGGAAGAAAGAAATAAAATTACAACCTCCCTATGGTGTGATCATGGATGACTTAAATACAATTAAAAGGTGAGCATCTACTGTAGTACAACATAAGACCAATTTTACCTTTTCGAAGGCAAACATGCTGACACCAATATTAGGCTTCATCTTTTAATAAGTTGTTATTTCTAAGTATCTTGCCAATGTATATGTGTCTATTAGAAATAGGATAAAATTCACAATGGACTGGTCCCCATGAGATAGGATTCTCATGCCCTTGTCTTCATGTTTTATTATGATTCCCCCTTTTTACTGCTTTGCTTTCTTCACTGCTCCTTTCCCACTTCTGAAGGAAAGTAGAGAGTGGTTAGATGGTTTTGATCTTAAGTATTGTTTCTAGGGCAGTGTTTGATGTTTGACCCAGGAAGTAACCAGAAGTGGGGAGATCTATTTTTGGTTCAGAATGGAATACACAAGGGACTCGTCCAGCTAAAGGGATTTAAAGTGCCTCCTGCTCATCACATCTCACAGGGTTTATCGACCCACTGAGAGCCCAGCTCACAAAGAGAACAAAGACATAGGCAGGTGATGGAGGAGAGAAGGAGGCAGAGAGTTGGTACCATTGACCAAAGAAGAGGAAGTTGGCATCACACAGAGCACACGTAAGAAAAACAAGGACGTCACACAAAATCAGTCAAGGCTCATGTTCAGGCACTGCACATGAGGAAAACTAAAACCTTTTACTTATAAATAGTAAAGGCTAAGAACAAAGAGATGGACATATAAAATGGCCAGAGCATGTAAGCAATGCATCTTTAAAAGGTATGTTAACCTGTATTTATTCAATATGGGATTGTTGCACATTAAATGTTTTCTCTGGATCCAGTCTGGTGCTTCAGACACTTCTCTCCCTTCTAGTCATCAATGCCTCAATTTAAGCAGTGTCTGTTCTGTGGTTTATTTTTTCAGAAACCTATTCAATTTTAGGGATTATCCTGATGAACTCTATCTGGCTATCACTCTTTTCTCTAAAGATAATTATTATCTAATTATTATATAGCTAGCTTTTGGGAGGACTATCGTTTCTTTAAGAAAACCTTCAAAATGTGGAGAAACCAAACATTTTAAATGTCATTCCATCATCTTCAAGCTTCCATCTGTTCTTCTGGGAAGTTAGTTGTCATTTCATTGTTGATTTTTAAAATATGGTGTTTTTTTATTCAGATACTTTTAAGATGTTAACTTTCTCAATGACTTTCTTCATACAATGTGCCTAATTACGTATTCTTTCTCTGTATGTTTATCCTATTTGGCTTAGTAGCAAATATCTTGGTATCTTTTATCAGCTTTTGAAAATTCTTGGCTGTTATCTCTTAAAATGTTTCTACCCTCATCTGTCTTTCTTGCTCCTATCTTTTTGAGAACGTAATTATATCCCTTTAAGATTTTTTCACACTCTCCCAGATGTGTTTTCCATTTTCTCTCAGTATTTCAGTTTCAATAATTTCCTGTGAATCTATCTTTTACCTACTACTCCTCTATTCCATTGTGTCCAATCTGCTATTATACTCATCTAATACAGTCTTAAAGTACTGACTTATTTATTCTTTTTTATTTCTTTTTTATTTTTTATTGTTTTGGCCACACTGCACAGCTTGCAGGATCTTAGTTCCCTAACCAGAGATTGAACCTGCACCCTCAGCAGTGAAAGCGTGGACTCCTAACCACTGGACCACCAGGGAATTCCCCTGACATTTAATCCTAGGATTTCCATTTGTTCTCTTTGCATAGATTGCAATTCTCTATTCAAGATATCAATTATTCCCTGTATTTTATATCAATTGTAGTTCTATTAAAGTATACATGATAACTCCAGTATCTAGATCACTTGTGACTCTGTGTCTACTGTTTTTCCTTTCAGTCCTGTTATTTGATGTAGCTGTTTTTTGTTTGTTTAGTTAATTGTTTAGTGAACCTGGACATTCGGACTGAAAAATTGCCGGGGTTCCAATACCTCCGTAGCTTCTGGTAGGTAGTTTGAATAGGGGGTTTATCATATTTATCTAATTAGGGCTTGAGTTAGTAAACAAAGTTTATCAGTCTTCATATGGGCAGAGCAATTTCTTTTTCTTCCTTACTCCTGAGATTTATACCAGGTTCCTGATCTCCAGTTTTCATCTCCCTAGCACTGTGAGACTGCCAAAAGCCCCACTAATCTCCTCAGTCACCTTAGTCTTTGCTTTCTCCATAGGTTCTCTATCTCTTGCCTTGGGCTGCTTCTGAAACAGTGTAAAAGATTGTGCTCATTTCAGTATAGAAATATCTTCTGTTCCATATAAAGATAAAAGCTTGACTCCTCAAGTTCTGGCTCTCATGATAGTTCCTCTATGCCTTCAAATAGAATTTTTTTGGTATTTCATCCAGATTTCATAATTGTTTTCAGCAAGTAATTGTTATTCCACAAGCTAACTTGTCTTAGCCAGAACATGTAGTCTGCATGTGTATTTTTATGCCTAGCTGTACACTAATTTTACAAAAATAATTCACTGGAAATCATTTTTTATTTTTGTTTCTAATTTTTCAATTGTCCATATTCCTACACTTGTCTCTAGTAGTATCTTAGAGAGATTTGGAGGTTCAGTTTGTAGATAGATGTGTGTGGTATCAATGTAAGGCTGTTTCTTTACATGTTGCTTTCACAGGAAACA
This sequence comes from Balaenoptera ricei, assembly GCF_028023285.1. NCBI lineage: Eukaryota > Metazoa > Chordata > Mammalia > Artiodactyla > Balaenopteridae > Balaenoptera > Balaenoptera ricei. The sequence continues at coordinate 10,545,400 of NC_082645.1, read as the reverse complement.
AAATGTTCATTCAAAAGACGGTATAGTTTTGGATACCTGAATTCAGAGTCTAAAATGTTCTAAATTTGCCATTTTTTACCCCAGCTAAATACTTCAGCATATATGCTTGCATATCTATATTTGTTACTTTTAGAATCACTTCTCCTATGATTTGTATCTCAGTATTTAAAGATGCTATTTTAGATTTTGGATTTTTTGTTTTATGGAGGTGGAAAGGTGGAAGGATCTGAAGATTTAGAATACCATACTATTGTAGAAAAGTCTGAGATGTGCAGAGATGCCTGAATCTCAAACTAATTCTCCAAGGTCCCCCAAACCCTGGAATATCAAAATGAGAGTTAAACCGCAGGATTCCCACATACCTCCTTCCTATCTTTTACTTCGTCTTTATGACAGTGAAGGAAGTAGAAGCAAGTACAGGTTTTGCATAAGTCTGAAATGGGATGGATAGAACATGTTTCAAATTCCTGCCACATGGTTTACTTCAATTGGTTAATAGCTTGAGAATATTGCCATGTCAAAACCTGGGTCTCACTTTTATCCAGAGGTCATTAGAAGAGGTGGAATCTGAAAAGATTTGGACAAAAGACACTGGCCACCCTCCAAGACATAAATGATTATGAGTCTACATCTTGGGGTGGGAATTCCCAGGTCTTAGTAAAGGGGCCTACTGATCAGAACATCCAGAGCGAGGTGGTGTTTTCACTAAACTAGAAAGTTTTTCTTCATCTTTCTTACATGAGACCCTTTGTTTGACCACAGATTTCTTCAAAATAAATTGAAGAATCAGATGTAAAATAAGTTTCCCATATGGATTGTCTTTTAAATGAACTCTCTCCCATTCCAAACACTAGCACAATAAATATACCAAACAAAAATAAAACTAGTTTTTTTAGTCTTTTCTTACTATCCCTTAACTGCAGCTTCCAGAATAATACTAAGTAATATTGGAATAATCACACTTCTTGACAGATTCCTATATGTGATGGGAACTCCTTTGCTTTTATGCCTTCAATTATGAGATGAAATGTTGCTTCAAGACAGACATTCTTTATTATGTGAACAGCATATTCTTATGACACCTGTTTTCAGCTTTTACCAGAAATAGTTGTTGCACTTTTTTAAGGGTCTGCTTATTCTCTAAATTATGACATACATTTTTTTTCCTTCTACTTAATGAACTAATTATAGAAACAGATTTCCTAATATGAAGTTAACCTGAAACTCTCTTTTGGCAAAGTAAATTATAAGTTTAACATACTATTGGATTATATGTATGACAATTTATGTAAGATTATTACATCTATACATGTGTGTGCTCATTCTGTGTTTTTTCTCTTTTGGAAAAATAATTAATATTGTAAAATTAAACAAAAAACTTTCCAAAATGTTCTCTTTTCTAGAAACACGTTTGTAGCATTAGAATGTGTCAACACTAAAAATCTGAAAGAATTCACCATAGGATAATCAAGAATGGATATTTTATTTTAACTTTTTAACATTTTAAAAACTTATAGTACATGCATCTTTATGTATTTAGGTTTTCTACTTCTTATGATAATTTTTAAAATTTATTTTGTAACCCAAATATATCTTAGGTCCTGGTCTATGTAATAAAGTCTATGTAAGTCTCTGTAAGTTCAAATTCTGTTTCTAGCATACATTTAGTTTTGGCATCTGATGTATTAATTAACCCCTTTAAGCCTCAGTTCCTTTATCTTTAAAATGAATAGACATAACACAATTATATCATATGGATGTTTGGGGATTAAATAATATAAGGAATGTAAAGCATTAAACAATACCTGGTATCTGGTAAGCATTGACTAACTATTACCAAATTATTGTTACATAAATAGTTTATCTTGACTATCTTGATCAATAGCACCACTGCTCAAATAGGTAGGTAAACCTCAAACAAATAATCTATATCAACATCTGTTTCTCTGCCTTTGACATTCATTAAAAAAATATTTACCAAGGGCACAATATCCACAAGGTACTGCTCTAGGAATTGTGGATATGGAAGTGACAAAATAAACCCAAAAGAACAAAAAACAAAACATACACACAATCCGTCTTCATGGAGCTTTCATTCTATTAACCGTTGCCCTGTTCCACCTACTTTCCTTTTGTCCATTTTCAGCTGATGCCACACTTCTTTCTAATACATGCATCCTGTACTTTTTAAAATAAGGATTATATTAATTTTCAGAAGCAAATCACATTTGCCACTGGTTTTTCAGTGCATTTCTGCACCATCTCCCCTTGAATGCCAGGCCAAGCTTGTATTCTTGAAAGTTTGAAGAAAAGACTTGAGGGACTTGATTTGAGATGTGATATGACCAAAGCTGTGGTTTAGGATTTTGTATTTGACAGCAGTGAACAAACAGAATGGGGCAGTTAGGGGAAATAAAGGCAGCCTGAGTCATGAATCAACATGATGGTACAAAAATGCAGGTGAGGAAAGAGAAAGGGAACACTTGCACATGCAGGCCAAGCAAGTATTGACAGAAGATTTATGTCATGATGGGGGAAAGGAAAAGGTAGAAGGAGAATTCATGGCTCCATGAATGCTGATCTATATACTTGAAAATATTAGAAGTGTTATTAATAGGAATCAGAGATATAAGAGAAATGACTACTTTTGGATGGTGATATTACTTTTTATATATGATGACTTTTAAGTGTTAAAATATCTCCCACAGAAAAGAATGAAGTGTCAATTTGTTGTTCATAGCTATATCGTCAATGCCTGAAATATGGTATGTGTGAAATGACTGAATGAAAGTTTTGAAATAACTTAAGAAAGCAAGTATAAATTGAAATGCTGTTTGCCTGTCAAAATTCATGTAATTATCATCAAAGAAACTTGACAAACAAAATCTAAATTCAGTTAATAAGTTAATACTCCAAATATTTGTGATTTGATTTTGATTGTGAGTGATTTGAATATGTGAAAATAGGACACTCTATCAGAAAAGAAAATATTGACAAAGTTTTTAAAAGAAAGGTTAGGAAAACATGCAATATTTAAACCAAAATTAATATCTGTAATACACGAATGCTTCTATGAGTCACAAATTTAAATATAAAATAATACAGTAGGAAAAGAGCAAAATAATTTAATACACAATTCATGGAAGAAGAAACACAAATAACCAGTAAGTATATTAAAAAGATGATCAACATTACTAGTGATACCATTTTTGTTTAATATAACAGAACAAGTAATATATTTATAATAGTGTTAGGGGAAATAGGAATTGTCAAAAATAATATTAGTGGTATTTATAGAATGTTACAATAAATTTTAGGAAAGCAATTTCTCATTATCTGTGTAATTTAAAGTGGCTAAACCATTAAACTCCAAAATTCCACTTCTAAAAATCTGTCCTTTGAAATATTGCAAGATAAGCATACAAGACTATTGATTACAATGTTACTGTTTGTAATAGGAAATAAATCAGAAGAAACTTAAAATCCATCAATATATAAATAGTTAAAAATTGTAGTACTACAACCATATGATATAATGCAATGAAAATAATAAATAAAAAATAGGTGGCTCTTGACACATTGATATAAATCATCTTAAGATCCATTACATCAATAATGCAAGTTGCTAAGTGCTATGGGTAATATGATCTCATTTATGTCAACATATAAATGTGTACATTCATGTGTGCCTCGTCTGAATGTGTGTCTGTGCAGGTGTGTCAAAGCATTTGTGCGTGTACACCTGCAGAAAAATATCAAGAAAAATATTCAAGAACTGGAAACAATGGCTACTTCAAGAAAAAAAGGAGCAAAAGCTTAGAAAGAGGGGCAAAAAGTACCCACTTTATGCTTATATTTCTGTACTTAAATACTCTTTGTAAAGACTATATATTACTGTTGGGGAAAAATGAGAGCCTTAAGAGAAAACAAATGAAATAGGTAGTCATTTGAAAAGAGATGACTGCAAAACTCTGAGATCAGGAAGCATCGTTTAGTAGAGAGGTAAGAATGTATTTATACACACTAATGAACAGAATTTCATGTTCCAACAATCTCTGAATAATTTCTTATATAATTCATCAAAATTATGGGAATTAGTTATCTCTTTTCTATCTTGTTGGGAATAATTTTCTACCTTGTTGGGAATAATTGTGGCTTCTTTAGGTATTTGATTGTTGCTCTTAGAGGTCTCAGTGAATTAAAAGTGAGAGTTAGATGGGCAGGCTAATCATAACTAAAAATTAGAAGAAAAGTTTAAGCTTAGCCACTAACTTATGTGGAGTGTAGCTTGCTTTACCTATACATTGTGAAGGGAAGACTGATTATATTGCATCCATTTTTTTTAGAATTGCAGATTTAAAGAGTTCTAGAATCTCATCCAATTATAACCTTCTGGAATTTTGCATCTTTAAGTTCCCTCAAAATGCAAACTGAAACGTAGCTTCTCCAGTCTCAACAGATCATTGTCTTAGTGTGAGTTCCTCCAGAAACAGACTCTGAAAAGGGATTTTAATTGTAGTAGTTTATTTGGGAAATAATCTCAGGAAATTCCAGGAAAGAAGTGGAGCTTGAGACACAGAATAGAAGCAAGCCAAGAAGAGTTTTGGTGATCAAGTCAGTCACTACTGTGGGCATTGGACCTGAGTCCACTGGGGGTGACTTGAGGAAGCTCTGGTGGTTATACATCAACTCCAGGTTCCTCATTGGTCCAGGCCTGTGATTGGCATAATTAATGCTTTGGCACACCTGTCCTGTGCAAAGACCAAGCATGCCCCCACAGCCAGAGAAAATGCCCCAGGGAGCAGACTTGGCAGCCTTCAGCATGTAGAGATGCTGTGCTCAGGGAAAAAGAGCAATGCACTGAAGCATCACCTATTTTTAACCACTTGCAAGTCCATCCTGTCAGGTCACTTATTTTTGAATGGTAGTCAGTCACAAGTACTTAACAAAAAAAGTTCTATGACAGGAGTTTCTGTGGGACCAGCTATAGTTCCCGATTGTGCATTTGCTTCCAAAGCTATACAGAGCCCCTTGGCATCCACAGAGCATTGATTCCAGAACGCTCTGTGGATACCAAAATGCTCAAGTCCCTTACAGCTAACCCTCCATATCCGCGGGTTCTGCATCTGTGGGTTCCACCAATCACTGGTTCAACCAACAGTTGATTGAACCAGGGAATACTGAGGCTGGGCTATAAATGATTTTCATCCTGTCCCCCCACTGTCACTCATTCTATATTCCCATCACCTTGGACTACGGTTTCTGCTGGCAAGTTTGCCGGTGACGTGGAGTGACTCAGAGATTTTTTTCCTGAATGCTTGATCCAAACTCTGTCTCTATCAAACTCTCTCTCTTCATGGTAATAAGGGTCACTGCTGTTCCAGCATAATAACTCCTTCCTTTGCCCACTGGCCCCACAGCATGAAGAGCCCAAGCTGACCAGGCAAGAGTCAGAGCATTAGGTATTCGAAGGAAAAGTATGTAACTCATTTAGCACCACCAAGTAGCTTGCTGGTCTTTTGAAGAGTCAGAAGCATCCTGAAGGCTCAACATCCCTCTCTGCTGCTAATAGGTAGCATTGGACCCATTCATTCTCTCTATTACGACCAACACAGCTTTCTTCATAGTCCGTGATGAATCACTGGTCTTGCTTCTGTCCTCAGGGTGAGCTAAGACAGACGATGATTCACATGCACTGTACAAGATATCTTATTCACCTTGTTTTGTGACTTCTCTAGAGTGATGATCTTTGGTGGGCGTTGATATGTTTCAAAAATCCACACACTTTACGCCCATAGGCTCAAAGAACTTTATACCTGTGTCTGGAATTCCATTCTTGCTGCTTCCATGCTCCTCTCCACAAGCCAAGACATTTGCCATTGTCCTAGAATCTGTGTATATTCTTATCTAAGGCCAATTTTCTCTCCATACCAAGTTGATGACTTAGTGCCAGTGTCAGCAGGCTATGGCCAATGGTCTAACCACCTATTTCTGTAAATGAAATTTCACTAGAAGACAGTTGAACTCATTTGTTTACATCTTATCTGTAGCTGCTTCCATATTACAAGGCCACAGCTGAGTAGTTATGGAAGAGGCCAAATGGCCCACATACCAAAATACTTTTTATCTGTCTCTTTAAGAAAAAGCTTGCTGACCTTGGACCTGGTATATTGCTAAGATCTCTTTATGTGGAGAGAACATTCATGCCCTCACTACCATCTCTCAGGGTCAACCCTGATTGGAGCAGTAATCTTCAGCAGTGTGTTTTTGGCTGAAATCATATATGTAGGCAATTCATCCATGAATCAGACATATAAGCCCACCTGTGTGAGGTGAGTGAGTGGTGTCAGTACCTCTGAGGTAGGTGACATATGGTCTAAGCTACCTGCTTGTACAGCTTGCTTGTGCTTCCTTTGTGAATCATGGTTTTTTATCTTCTGTATTTTACGATGTCTTGACGTTTGGGGATTGACCTAAAGAGAGACTGCCCCTCCCAGGGCTAGCTAATTCCCAAAGATAATAACAACATGCCCACAAACACCCTTTTCTTATACAAACCAGTGAATCCTGAGTAACTCTACACGTGCCAAGCCAATATCTCTCCTGCCCTAAATCCCTTAAAGTCAGATATGGACAACTAGAGACCACGCCTACAGCCCCAAGCCTGCTGGAAGTAATCAAACTGGGCAATCCTAACAGATCACTGTGTCCTGCTTTGCCTTCCCCCTGGAAACCAAAATAAAGGTTATAGCCTAGGCTTCCCACATGCTCCTGCCTCTGCCTTCCGATCAAAACCTGGTGCTTTTCCCCTGTGCTCCTACATGGTGTGACGTGACCCCTTCTCTTGAGAAATGCACCTAATAAATCCTCTTCCAGTGGCATTGGCCTCTCCAGGTCATCTCTCAGTTACCTTCATAGTTTAAAATCCCACAGGTCCACATACAACACCGTTTGGATCTGTTCAACTTTATTCCTGAATGTTCAGACTCCAATTTATGGTGGATTTATTGCTACTCTGACCTAAACTTCTCAAGTCCTAACTAAATAGATTGAAGTCATATTCCCATGTTTAATGTGTGCTATATTCAGAACTAGCAGTGGTCTAGCAAGGGCAGGGTTTTTCTTTCTAAGTGTTAAGGAGTGAGATGTACAAACTCTTATGCATTAACTTGAACATAGTGTCTTGGCATTCAGTCTACTAGATACCTAAAATGTCTACTGATGTGACAACCCTTAAAATTTTGGAGGATTTATCTCCCAGCCTTGGGCACACATACATCTTACTAGGATCCTTGCCACTTCTATCTCATCATGCCAATAAAAATAGTGGACCAGTGTAATATTCTAAGGATCAAGGTCCCTTTCCCTTCAGACTATATCGTGACAAAGATATATAACCTTGGGGCAAGAATGTGACTTCTATTCTGCTGTCTAACCTGGGTGAAGGTGACCTGCTTCTGAACCTTCTTCTTGACAGATGTTTTAAATAACAAGTTTACCAAATAAAATCAGGTAAGTAGCTGCATATCAAGTTGTAGAGAGTGTGTTGACCTTTTTCTAGGAAAGATACCATATCCAGCACAGCTGCTTTAGTAGACCTACCACTTAGTTGAGTTTATGGTCCTCTACCATCATCCCTCATGGCCCTTCTGTGTTTTGTAGGCATTAAGCTAGAAGCTTAAATGTGGACATGACAGGGAGAACAACCCTTGAACTATTTAGTCTTTGAGGATAGCCCTTATCTGCCATCCCACCATGTTTTTGATTTACCACCTTGGCTGTGGGTATGGGTATTCCCTTTCCCCATTGTTCAATGATTCTGGCACATAGCTGTATGTTTCTTGAGTAAAATTTGGGGGGATTTCTACTGGAGATGCTTGCAGTGATCTTCAGTTCATGGCCTCTGGATCTGAGAACTAACTCAGGTATAGAAACCCAGCCACACCCATACTTTTCCTTTGTATCAATAGTAGATGATATACACAGTCACCCCCTCTGTTCCCGATCTGTTGGTTATATAAGTGAAGCAGTTTTGCCAATGGCTGCTCTTTGAATCTCTAGTTATGACCTGGTCCCTGTGAGTCAGTATCTTTTGGGCACATGACATTGCTTAGGTTCAGCTGATCGCTAACAGTTTTTTGCCATCAAATGGCCTCTGCTCTTAGGACTTCCCTGGCGGTCTAGTGGTTAAGACTCCACACTTCCACTGCAGGGGTTTTGATCCCTGGTCTGGGAACTAAGATCCCACATGCCACATGGCCAAAAAATAAAAAAAAAAAAAAGTGGCGTCTGTCCTCCTAGAATCCTGTCATTCCCAGTGACACAAAGGCGATTATTTCCATAGAAGCATTTGTCGCTTTCCATAGCAGCGTTTGTTGCTTTCCATCTAGGCCTGTGATTGCCTACTCTGAGATCCCCAGCTATGCTAATATACCCTCTGCACCAGCACTTTCTTATTGCTAGTGAAGGGAGAATCCATGGGCCTCCCCAGAATAGGGTCAGCTGGTGGATTCCCTGTTGTTCTATGATAGATCACCTTTAACACAGTTATATGAGCCTCGTTATCCATTTGTCAATATTCTTCTAGGCAATTCTGTCACTTCCCCTTCATTTTCAATATACCACCATTTTCTTTAAGCTTTAATGATCCGTGCCAGCAGTGCACTGGGACTTGCCCAGCTATCCTTGCCAGGACATTAAACCCCGAGTTACAGAAAAGTGCCCCATATCAATCAAAGCTCCATTCTCGATCCTTAACATGTCTCTATCACCAGGGTTCAGCAAACTCCAGAATAATTCCTGAACTGTTCTCCTAGTTCCGCCCCTCCCTATTAGACAGTTCCTTCAGTACTTTTGTCAATAACGTGTTTCTTCCTATAGCAGGGGAAGGAAGGCATACTGAAACAAGACCTTAATTATTGCTCACAAAATAGTACCTGGGGAAAAGTCTTATGAGGGCAAGTACAATGTTGTGAGGAATCCACCCCAAGTAAGGACTGTGCATAATCTTCAGACAAGAGAAGACTGCTAATCTCTAGCAAGGAGAAGAGGGCATTTCTGCCTTCTAAGTGGATTTAGGGGAACCTAGATGTTTCTGGTTCACAAACCCAACCACGAGACATGCCCATCCCAGACCTCAGGACTCCATTCCGTCCAGTCTGGGTCATGACTCCAGCAAGAGAGGCTGCTTGGGACTGTGCATTCAGCTCTCTTTGTAACTCTGCACCTATCCCATCCAGTTGCAGGAAATGAGAGCCTTTAAATTTGAACTTCCACAGAGACGTTGAATTGAGTGTTGGCTAACCCGAGCCTATAATTTTCTTCTTCCAGAGTTTCAATGACAGTTAACAGTTGTCAACCAAACTACCTTCTTATAACTACTGTTGACTTCCTATCTCTCAAGTGCTAGGGTTACTGCATAGGTCACCTTAACCACTTCTACCTCTATCCGAATTCAATCCACCATAGACAGAAGTCTTAAAAATTTTGATGCTATAACATGTCAGGAGTTATCAACATTCATCTTACCACCAGCAGTAAGGTCATCATTACCATTTGGGTAGCAGGTGATCCAAAGTCAAGGGATTCTTAGGATTTGCTTCCTAGAAATATTTCTATTACCAAAAGTCTTGGCTTAGATTCTCACTCAAGGAGTCCCTGGGATAAGGATGCTAGTACAATTAGTTTATTTGGAAGGTGATGTGGAAACACTAGTAAAGTAGTGGGAACTTGAGACAAGAAAGAGAAGGACACCACTGTGGAGTGGGGGCCTGGAGCAAAGTGAACAAAGAGTTATTAAAAGGTGAGGTCAGAGAGATAATGGGGCCAGATTATATATGGCCTTGTAGGCCATTATAAAAACGTTGAATATTATTTTGTTTATAATTGGGAGACATTATAGAATTTTGATCAGAGAAATAACAGATGGAATTTAATTTGGATTTTAATAAGGAAACTTTGGCTACGGTGGTAAATTGTGCATTGAATGAATGAGGACAAGGACAGAAGCAGGAAGATGAGCCGGGAGGTTTGAACAGGAAGTCAGATGAGACGGGATGATGGCTTGGATGTGAGCGGTAGCAGTACCAGTGGTGAGAAGTAGTCATATTCTGGATGTATTTTGAAGCAAAAGCCAACATGATTTGTTAATGGGTTCAATGTCAGTTTTTGTTGTTGTTTTTTGGCCATGCTGTGTGACATACGGGATCTTGGTTCCCTGACCAGGGATCGAACCAAAGTCCCCTGCAGTGGAAGTACAGAGTCGTAACCACTGGACTGCCAGAGAAGTCCCTCAGTGTCAGGTTTGAGAGAATAATTGTACAAGAATGGATCCAGGGTTTTGGCCAGAACAAATCAACTTATTAACTGAGATAGCAAAACCTAGAAAAAGTGGGGTTTAGTAATGATACAAGTAAAGATGTTGATGTTGCTGTTGGATGTACAAGCACAAATGTAAGAGGAGTGGTCTGGTATAGAGAAAACTATTTAAGTCAAAGTCAAAGGAGAGAATATGAGGGAGCACATAGGTCGGAAGTCTGAGCTCTTGGCCATCCTAATTTGACATGTCAAAGAGAAAAGGAAGAAGAAGCAGAAGAGAAAGAGAATGAACAGCCAGGAAAATACATGAAAAGTGAGAGTACAAGGTTTAATATTTTACTGCTAAATGGACAGAAAAGAGTATTTACAATACTATTTTTAAATTGAGGTTTTTTTTGCTATTAAGTTGTATGAGTTGCTTGTATATTTTGGATATTAATTCTTCATGAGACATGTGGTTTGCAATACAATCCTTTTTATATGTTGCTGGATTCAGTCTTCTAATATTTTTTTGAGGAGTTTTCCATCCATGTTCATTAGAAATATGAGGCTCTAATTTTCTTTTCTCATAATGTCTTGTTTTGGTTCTTTGATACCTTTGGTTCAAAGGTATCACTAGCTTCATAGAATAATTTAGAAAATGTCCCTTTCTCTCCTATTTTTTGGAAAATTTGTAAAATATGGGTATTAATTTTTCTTTAAATGTTTCTTTCAATCAATTCTTTAAATTGGCCATTGACATATATGAGCCTGTCCTATTTCTTTTGGGAGTTTCTTAATTACCAATTCCATCTTTTGACTTGTTATAAATCTATTCAGATTTTAATTTTTTCTTACTTTCAATAATTTGTCACTTTCAATAATTTGTGCCTTTCTAGGAATTTGTCCATTTCATCTAGATTATTTATTTTATTGGCATTTAATTGTTTACAGTCCTATCTTTCTTAAAATTTTTAAAAAATTAAAAAAATTTACAATGTCAGTAGTAATGCCCCCTTTTTAATTCCTGATTTTCATAAATCAAGTCTTCTTTCTTTTTTTCCTGGACATTTTAGCTAAATGTTTGTCAATTCTGTTGATCTTTTCAAAGAACCAGCTGTGGTTTTGTGACATTTATATTGTTTTTCTAGTCTCTATTTTATTTTCACACTGTTTATTTTTTCCCTGTTTTCTTTGGGTTTATTTGTTCTTATTTTGCTAGATTGTTAAGGCAGAGATGTTCAGTGATTCATCTGAGATCCTTATTTTTTTTTAATGTAGACATTTAGTGTTATAAACAGTCAGATAATGACAATTCTTTTTGGAATATTGCTTTTAGGGAGCTCCAAACCCATTTTGCCTCCACTAGTGCATGCAAGGTTGCTGGCTTTCAGTGTGACTGTGGGAATATTGGTTTTCAAGACTACCATGGAGGTGAGGGAAAGATGATGAGAAAAAGACAAGTAAAATGCCACAAAACTTTCTGTTCTTACTGAGATTCAGCTATTTTTCTTAAATAAATGTTCCTTAGATTTTTTAAAAGCCTTTGGCTAATTTACAGACTCTTCTAAAAAGAGTTAACTCTGACAGTTTTTGATACTGTTCTCATTGCTTTTATGGAGAAATGGATTTTTAGGGGTTCTTGCTCCACCATTCCCACTGATAAAAGAAATGTTCACATACTGAGGTACGGAGAAATCATTCTGGCTTATATGTGAGCTAATATGAAATTTACGCCTGTTTGTAGCCTATCAAACATACATTGTACATCTGCTTTAATTTTTAAAGAAAAGGGTACATTGTGCAGAAGTAAAGAATGTCCATGTTAAAATTAATATTAAATGCTGGGACACCAATGCTGGTCCTCCTTTGATGATAAGACACCCATCCCAGGTGCCAAGGCCATACTCACTCGCTGTGTATGTGCTGAGCAATTTTTTTTCTTAATCTTTAAGGAATGTATCCCTGACTTATTCAATATTCTTTGTTCTGACAAGAAAAAACTGCCAAAAACCATGCTTCTGCGGGGCAGTTCCTCAGAGTTATCTGAGAAGCTGTCTCTTGGGGTATATTCTATTACTATTATACATTGTAATTGATTATTTTCATCAAAACCACTAATCTAATTCAGTGCTTTTATTAATAACCAGAATTTGAGTATGGGTATTCTAAGTCCTGAGGTATTCCTACATATTAACATTCAAGAGAGAACACAAGATCCTTCCCAAGATGGCAAAGAAGGACGTGTGTTCACTCCCTCTTGCAAGAGCACTGGAATCACAACTAACTGCTGAACAATCATCGACAGGAAGACACTGGAACTAACCAAAAAAGATACCCCACATCCAAAGACAAAGGAGAAGCTGCAGTGAGACACTAGGAGGGTGCAATCACAGTAAAATCAAATCCCATAACTGCTGGGTGGGTGACTCACAAACTGGAGAACAAATATACTACAGAAGACCACACACTGCAGTGAAGGTTCTGAGCCCCACGTCAGGCTTCCCAACCTGGGGATCTGGCAACAGGAGGAAGAATTCCTAGAGAATCAGACTTTGAAGGTTAGCAGGATTTGATTGCAGGACTTTGACAGGACTGGAGGAAAGAGAGACTCCACTCTTGGAGGGCACACACAGAGTAGTGCACATCAGGACCCAGGAGGAAGGAGGAGTGACCCCATAGGGAACTGAACCACACCTACCTACTAGTGTTGGAGGGTATTCTGCAGAGGCAGGGAGAGGCAGCTATGGCTCACTGTGGGGACAAGAACACTGGCAACAGAAGTTCTGGGAAGTACTCCTTGGCAGGAGCCCTCCCAGAGTCCACCATTAGCCCCACCAAAGAGCCTGTAGCCTCCAGTGCTGGGTCACCTCAGGCCAAACCACCAACAGGGAAGGAACTCAGCCCTGCCCAACAGCAGACAAGCAGATTAAAGTTTTACTGAGCTCCGCCCACCAGAGCAAGACACAGCTCTACCCACCACCAGTCCCTCACACCAGGAAGCTTTCACAAGTCTCTTAGATAGCCTCATCCACCAGAGGGCAGACAGAAGAAAAAGAAGGATTACAATCCTGCAGCCCGTGGAACGAAAACCACATTCACAGAAAGATAGACAAAATGAAAAGGCAGAGGACTATGTACCAGAGGAAGGAACAAGATAAAACCCAGAAAAACAACTAAATGAAGTGGAGATAGTCAACCTTCCAGAAAAAGAATTCAAAATAATGATAGTGAAGATGATCCAGGACCTCGGAAAAAGAATGGAGGCAAAGATTGAGAAGATGCAAGAAATGTTTAACAAAGACCTAGAAGAATTAAAGAACAAACAAACAGAGATGAACAATAGAGTAACTGCAATGAAAAATACACCTGAAGGAACCAATAGCAGAATAACTGAGGCAGAAAAACGGATAGGTGACCTAGCAGACAGAATGGTGGAATTCAGTGCCATGGAACAAAATGAAGAAAAAAAGAATGAAAAGATATGAAGACAACCTATGAGACCTCTGGAGCAACATTAAACACATCAACATTCGCATTATCGGGGTCCCAGAAGGAGAAGAGAGAGAGAAAGGATCCAAGAAAATATTTGAAGAGATTACAGTTGAAAACTTCCCTAACATGGGAAAGGAAATAGCCACCCAAGTCCAGGAAATGCAGAGAGTCCCAGGCAGGATAAACCCAAGGAGAAACACGCCGAGACACATAGTAATCAAAGTGGCAAAAATTAAAGACAAAGAAAAATTATTAAAAGCAGCAAGGGAAAAATGACAAATAAAATACAAGGGAACTCCCATAAGGTTAACAGCTGATTTCTCAGCAGAAACTCTACAAGCCAGAAGGGAGTGACACGGTATATTTCAAGTGATGAAAGGGAAGAACCTACAGCCAAGATTACTCTACGCAGTAAGGATCTCATTCAATTTTGATGGAGAAATCAAAAGCTTTATGGACCAGCAAAAGCTAAGAGAATTCAGCACCAGCAAACCAGCGCTACAACAAATGGTAAATGAAACTTAAAAGCTTTTGCACAGCAAAGGAAACTATAAACAAGACAAAAAGATAACCCTCAGAATGGAGAAAATATTTGCAAATGAATCAATGGACAAAGGATTAATGTCCAAAATATATAAATAGCTCATGCAGTTTAATATTAAAAAAACAAACAACCCAATCAAAAATTGGGCAGAAGACCTAAATAGACATTTCTCCAAAGAAGATATACAGATTGCCAACAAACACATGAAAAGATGCTCAACCTCACTAATTATCAGAGAAATGCAAATAAAATCTACAATGAGCACCTGTTAAAAATGGGCATCATCAGAAAATCTACAAACAACTGCTGGAGAGGGTGTGGAGAAAAGGGAACCCTCTTGCACTGTTAGTGGGAATGTAAATTGATACAGCCACTATGGAGAACAGTATGGAGGTTCCTTCTAAAACTAAAATTAGAATTACCATATGACACAGCAATCTCAGTACTGGGCATATACCCTGAGAAAACCATAATTCAAAAAGAGTCAAGCACCCCAATGTTCATTGCAGCACTATTTACAATAGCCAGGACATGGAAGCAACCTAAATGTCCATCAACAGAGGAATGGATAAAGAAGATGTGATACATTTATACAATGGGATATTACTCAGCCATAAAAATGAACGGAATTGGGTCATTTGTAGAGACATGGATGGACCTAGAGACTGTCATACACTGTGAAGTAAGTCAGAAAGAGAAAAACAAATATCGTGTATTAATGCAGATATGTGGAACCTAGAAAAATGGTACAGATGAACCGGTTTGCAAGGCAGAAATAGAGACACAGATGTAGAGAACAAACATATGGACACCAAGGGGAGAAAGTGGGGTGGGGGGGACTGGTGGTGGGATGAATTGGGAGATTGGGATTGACATGTATACACTAATATGTATAAAATAGATAAATAATAAGAACCTGCTGTATAAAAAAATAAATAAAATTCAAAAAACAAAAAAGAGAGATAACCCAATGGGAAATCAATGTGATTATTAATTTGCAGGTAATTTGGGAATAATATACTGATAATTCTTCAATGTCTGTCATTCTGACTTTCACATTTCTTAAACCACAGAAATACACTTTCAAATAAAATGTTATGCAGGAATTTAATAGATATGAAACGTTCAAATCAAAGCTATCTTTTTTTTTGAAGCAGGGTAAGGCACCCTGTGGATTTCTGCTTGCCCCTCTCTCTGCTTGTGAGAGGCCTCAAGACACCCTGGGCCTCCAATAAACACAGTTTGAGAAGTAAAGTAGCAGTTAAATAAAGTAGGTCTATAGAGCGGTAGGAAGGGAACGTGGCTTCCCTAATATCCACAGATGGAGATGTGGGGCCTGTAATTTCTAGACTAAGTCAATGTTCTGAAGCAGTGTACGTTCAAGGTGGAACTACTTATTACTTATCTTTTTATTTGAGGGATATTATAGGTGACAATATTTCTCATCGTTCAGCCTGGCTGAATAAACATTATGTGACCTACAATCATTTTTATATAGATACTACATTTATAACAAACACTGAACAAAAGTATCCATAACAAGATAGATGAAAAAATACAAAATATTCCTGTATTTTCAAGGCCACTAAACTATAAATGAACCACCATTACAAATTTACCTTGAGGAAATGACTTTTATTTAGCTTTCTTGTTACTTTGTTTTCCTGCCAGTGTAATAAAGAGTATTTGAAAAGGCGGTGACGTTTGATAGCATCCCAGCACAGAAAAATGGAAAACATATTTGCCTGCACACAGACAGATGGGTTAGGTGACTTGCCTCAATGCTAAAGAGAAATAAATTAATTGGTCTTACTGAAGTCTTTGTTTTTTTTTTTTTTCATATCAGAAATGACAAATGAGTCTGATATATGTGTCAGTCTCTTTATTTTGTAGGAAATAGCACTTGGCTTTTTAATCTGCAGAAATAAGCATTGGTATGTTCAGTGATGCCAATCGAAGTGGTTTTTATTTATTTTTAAAACATTCAGCGGAAAAGTAATCCACAATTCTCTTTCATTTGCCAGATCTTCTAATGTCTGTGTTTCTAAATTGGGGGTTTATATCTTCAAAAAAAGAAATAATTCAAAGGGAGTGTGTTTTAAAAACCACAGTGATCAGAGAGAACATGAGGGTTTTGCAATGTGCCTCCTCTATAACCGTTTGAGATATGTAAAGTTATGTGTAAACACAAGGCTCTAAAGTAGAGACCAGCAGACCATGCTCCATGGGACAAATCCAGCCCAGTGCCTTCTTTTGTACGTTCCATGAGTCCAAAATAATTTTCGTATGTTTTAATGATTGGAAAAAAATAAGAAGGCTATTTGGTGGTATATGAAAATTACATAAAATTCAAATTTAAGTTTCCATAAATAAAGTGTTAGTTAGAACGCAGCTAGGCTCATCTGTTGACATATTATCTATGGCAGCTTTCCTGCTACAATGGCAAAATCAAGTAGTTGCTAAGGCTGTGATATTTACTACCTGGCCCTCTCTGGGCCTTTGCAGAAAGTGTTTGCCAAACTATCTGAAAGTCTCAAATCTAGTAGGACCACAGGCTGCTTTGAGTTCCTTATTCTTTTATATTACCTTCTTTTTCACTCACCCATATATCCTATTGTTTTGATTTCTGCCTATACTATATAATATTTGTAATAAATTAAATTAAATTGATAAAGCATGGAACAAACAGGACCATCCAGATGTGTAAGTTTCTGTTCTTACATCATACCCTTTCGCTTCTCCTTGTGTACTGCAGCACCAGGGAATTCAAAATACACTGTGCAACTAACTTTGGCTTGATCCTCTGGGTGTTTCTAGCTACCAATCTTGCTTCTTTTCTTTCCATCTTAAAAGAATTCAAGATCAATTTCAAAAAAAAAAAAAAAATCAAACCTGTCAATTGCTTCATCCCTCCAGGCTATCATTGACTATATGTTATCTGATCCTTTCTTCCTGGGGAAACAGTTATGTCCTTTATAATGTGATAAAACTACAATGAAGTACCATCTCACTCCCATCAGAATGGCCATCATCAAAAAGTCTACAAATAACAAATGCTGGAGAGGGTGTGGAGAAAATGGAACCCTCCTACACTGTTGGTGGGAATAAAAATTGGTGCAGACACTATGGAGAACAGTATGGAGATTCCTCAAAATACTAAAACTAAAAATAGAGTTGCCATGTGATTCAGCATTCCCACTCCTGGGCATATAACCAGAAAAAATGATAATTTGAAAAGATACATACACACTAATATTTATAGCTGCACTATTTACAAGAGCCAAGACATGGAAGCAACCTAAATGTCCATTGACAGATGAATAGATAAAGAAGATATGGTATATATGTACAATGGAACATTACTCAACCATAAAAAAGAATAAAATAATGCCATTTGTAGCAACATGGATGGACCTAGAGATTACCATACCAAGTAAGTAGGACAGATGGAGGATGACAGTATCATGTGATATTGCTTATATGTGGAATCTGAAAAAAAAAAATACAAATGACTTATTTCAAAACAGAAATAGACCCACAGGCATAGAAAACAAATTCATGGTTACCAAAGGGGGAAAGGTGGGGGGGGATAAATTAGGAGTTTTTGATTAACATACACACACTACTATATATAAAACAGATAACCAACAAGAACCTACTTGTAGCACAGGGAACTATACTCAATATTTTGTAATAACCTATAAGGGAAAAGAATCTGAGAAGAAAAAAAAATGTATATGTATAACTGAATGTGCTGTACACTTGAAACTAACATGACATTGTAAATCAATTAAACTTAAAAAATATAAATAAAAAACAAAATATTCTTTGTAAAAAAATAATAAAATAAAATAAAACTTCAAAACAAAAGAAAACAAAAAAAGACTCAGTCACAAACACACATGTCTTCAAGGCATTAACTTTCCCCTAGGCTCCAATGTTTTGATTCCAGGCGCCCAAGACCTAGAATATAAAATAAAAGTGGTAGGGAAAAAAAAACTATGCTTCTGATAGGGAAAAAAGACTTGCATTTTTTTTCTACTTTAAAACCTCGAGAGATCATAATTCTAATCAAGATTTGGTGGTTTTTTTAATTTGTTTTTTTCTCCCCATGTCAAGCATCTCAGAATTGATATAAAATTGGACTAACCCATTTTCTTGAAAATATAAATGGATTTCCATTTTATACTGACATGGTGCATCTTTCAAAAGTTGTTTACTATTTTTTGAGACTTCCTTGGCAGTCCAGTGGTTAAGACTCCATGCTTCCAACGTAGTGGGTGTGGGTTTGATCCCTGGTTGGGGAACTAAGATCCTACATGCTGCATGGTGCAGCCTGAAAAAAAATTGTTTACTATTTTTTAACATACATTTTATTTTTAAGATATAGATTTTCCAACTATGTTTTTTATCTATGTGTATTTATGTGAGAAAGGAATATTTCCAAATTTTTTTAAAAGCCCTAATTCTGTTCATATACATTTTCAACTGCAGTCCACGTTGTATCCACAAGACCAAAGACTAATTAGAAATACATGTCTTTATGTTCATTGCAGCACTATTTACAGTAGCCAGGACATGGAAGCAACCTAAATGTCCATTGACAGATGAATGGATAAAGAAGATGTGGCACATATATACAATGGAATATTACTCAGCCTTAAAACGGAACGAAATTGAGTTATTTGTAATGAGGTGGATGGACCCAGAGTCGGTCATACAGAGTGAAGTAAGTCAGAAAGAGAAAAACAAATGCCATATACCAACGCACATATATGGAATCTAAAAAAAACAGTACTGATGAACCTAGTGGCAGGGCAGGAATAAAGACACAGATATAGAGAATGGACTTGAGCACACAGTGTGGGAAGGGTAAGCTGGGATGAAGTGAGAGAGTGGCATGGACATATATACACTACCAAATGTAAAAGAGATAGCTAGTGGGAAGCAGCTGCATAGCACAGGGTGATCAGCTCGGTGCTTTGTGACCACCTAGAGGGGTGGGGTAGGGAGGGTGGGAGAGAGACGCAAGAGGGAGTGGGTATGGGGATATATTTATACATATAGCTGATTCACTTTGTTGTACAGCAGGAACACAACACAGTAAAGCAATTATACTCCAATAAAGTTGTGAAGAAAAAAAAAGAAATACATGCCTTTGATTATAACCCTGTTTTGCCTTTAAAGAAATGTTAATCTTCAAAATCCCTGCAGACAGATATGGAGCACAGATGTACACAGCGGTAAGTGCACAGTATGGAGGCATGTACCTTATCTTCCAAAGTAGCAGTTGAAAATGACACTCAACCTAATTAGCTCTCAAAAATGATTTAGAAGGACGGGAATTGGAAGAAGAGTCAGAGCCAGACAATATGTTAACTTTTGAAATAAAAACATGTCTTCAGTAGAGAGTCTTAAAAAAGATTCATACGTGGG
Source organism: Balaenoptera ricei (assembly GCF_028023285.1). NCBI lineage: Eukaryota > Metazoa > Chordata > Mammalia > Artiodactyla > Balaenopteridae > Balaenoptera > Balaenoptera ricei. The sequence continues at coordinate 10,525,629 of NC_082645.1, read as the reverse complement.
AATGAGAATGATCAAACATCACTCAGGGTCAACCTCTACTGTGATTTCAACAGCCTCAGTCTTCTTAAAACTCTACAGTTAGCTTGATAGGACTTTCCATTTAATCCATGGAACCCTATTTGCTCAGGGGTGTGTTCTGCCAGTTCTTTTGCTCTTGACCTCCACCTGTTCTGTTCCAGTTTTTTAGTGCCACTCGTTCTTGTGTCTGTGACGTACTCATGGATCCTAGCTCCACCATCTCCTCTTCTTAATCTTGGTCTTTACTCTAGAGCATGTCCTTTCTGTACAGGGTTTCCTTGTTTGGGGTTGGACTTCTGAGAAAGTTCCCAGGGACATAACCTTATCTCCTTAGAAATGTCTAAGTGTATAATGATACCAACAAAGTTAATGACAGTCTGCATTCATGAAGGCTTGAAAATGCACCATTTTCTTAAAGACATTTTAGGATTTTTGCTGTTTGCTTTGTTTTAATACCAGAACTTTCCAGAAAGGCTGGTTTGAGAACATATCTGAAGTTATCTCCAAAAAGAAAATTTCCTAAAATTTTAAGATATCAAACAAAACAAAACAAAAACAAACAAACAAACAAAAAGGATAAAGAAGTATTGGGAATTATTGAAAGAAAAGTCAGTGAACCTCTATTTAGTGAAAATATTCTCTGCATCTACATCTTGTGTGCATAGGTACACAAAGACCTATTTAAATATATATTTATAAAAAGTAAATTGTATAATCTAAATTCCTAGGACTTGTGGTCATTCATTTCTTCAGGAACTACTGATTTAGAATACTGTAAGCTTTGATAAACACATTTACTTTCACTCTTTAATGTGTAGAGGAAAAAAAAGGCCATTTTTGTCTTCACAATTATTTAAATGGATTGAAAGAGATGTTCAGACATGATAAAATTTTCTTTGTTCAGCACATTATTTCACTTTAAAGCATTACTCTGTTATTTTGGTGAAATACAGAACCCCTTATCCAACCTTGACATATCACTGGGTTTGGATGGCAGCCTACGTTTGAATTCTGATTCCAGGCTTTACTAGCTGTGGGGCCATGGACAACTTATCTAACCTGATTCCGTTTCCACATGTGTAATATATGGTTAATACTGCAAAAACCTATAGTGTGGCTCAAAGTGAGATCATGTTGGTTGAACACACTGTAAAGTAGACTTAGTACCAATCATTGCCCTTCTACGCCTTTTCCCTGAAAAGGGTTATTATTTCATCCTCCTTTCAGTGTTAATCCTAATAATTGGCCCATCTTTAAGTTGCTCCCTAATTCTTCTCAGATATACCCTTTCTGGCTTCTACTTTTTGCTGTTCAAGTTACCCATAAATTTGTATTTCAAGATGACTTGTATTTTGTGATGAACCACAGAAAAATGCCCACTAGTGGGAAGTAGCCCATTCTTTCCCTCGTTACCCTTTTTACCTTCTGCAAAAAGATTGCCCTCAGCTAAGAAGAATCATGCTCTCTCCATGAAAGAACACAACGTTGAGGTGATGTTTACATTCTGAAGTTTCTCTCAGAGACATTGACTTGACCAGTATCATATTTTCCAGCTTTGAAAGAATATATGCCCACATTTCTCTTAAATCAAACTTCAGCTCTCTATACAACTTAAGACAAATATAATGTTTTATGCAGAAGAAAGTCTTTTTATCATTCTCAACTATGACTGTTTATTGAATTAATTTTGTAAGTAAGCAGACATTTAGAGATTCTCCTATCTCACCACTCAGATTTGCTTGATCTTATTACTCAGTGATATGCCCATCAATCTGATATACAAACAAACATATACACACAAACACATATTGTGTGTGTGTGCATGAGAGAGAGAGAAGGGAGGTTGGTTATAGTAAAATGTTCTGTGTGTGAGGAGAACAGGAGGTCTTATTAATGTAGTAAAATTTTTTATAATAATTAGTTTAATAAATTGTATTTTATGTAGTATTTATAATTATAATTTTTAACAAAAAGCCCTATCAGATTACCTCTCTAAGCTGATCTGGAAATAGTTGAATATGTAGATATCAATTTATATTTTCATATTTCTTAATCCTTCTTCCTGATTGGCACAAATAGGGTAGACATTGAGTGCTTTTCCTACCAGCCAGAGGTTTGGGAATCTCCTCATTGGAATTTCACTCAGAAACCCATGGTTACATTGGCTGCTACTCAAAGGAGAGAAGCCAAAAAACAGTTTGCTTCCATCTGGGTAAGTAGACTTTAGCCTGTCATATCTGAAAGCAGAAACATATTAATTACCAAGAGGAGATCTTCTCTGCAACGTTCTGAAGAGAAGAAGTGGGAAAATTTTTAAAGCGAAGTGGTGATAGTCTGTTAACTTCATAGCCTCCCTAAGGCAAAGGTGACGCTGTGCTTTGTCAAACCTATTGTCACCCAGTTAGCATTTGCAGCTCTCCTTTCTGAGACTCCTCAAGCCCGGAAGAAGGGGTGCATCAAAGCTATGCTTCCTTTTAGTTAGTTAAAATAGGTTGCAGCTTTTTGATTTCATAATAAGAAGCTGAGGTTCACAAGGTATATTAACTTGAAGCAAACAGAGAGTTTTATTCAGTTTCACCCTGAATGTAAACAAAGCTGGTTTCCCTAAAGAAGGAATCAGGTCACGAATCTATGACCTCACAGTTTTGTTTCCACTTAACTCTTATGAAAGCTAAGTGTAAAGAACTGAATGCTTGTGTCACCCCAAGGCATGTGTTGAAATCCTAACTCCCAACGTGATGATATTAAGGTGTGGGGTCTTTGAATTAGTGTTCTTATAAGAGACCCCAGAATGTTCCCTTGCTCTGTTTCTGCCCTGCGAATGAATAAGAAAAGGGCAGTCTGCAACCAGAAAAGGGCTCTCACCAGAAACCGACCATGCTGGCACCCTGATCTCAGACTTTCAGCCTCCAGAACTGTGAGAAATAAATTTTTGTTGTTTATAATGCACCCAGTCTATGGTATTTTGTTATGGCAGCCCAAACTAAGACATTAAGTATTTACTTTAAATAAAATATTCTGACTTGGTTGGATAGAGTTGAGGGTCACATGTCTTATCTTTTACACTGGAATTACAGGGGAGACAAAGTTCATCCTTGTATACACAAACTGAGTCTAATGTACGTGTGTGTGCTTTCTCTTCATAATCTGAGCTTAATTTCCACCATCTTGACTTTACCAACTGTACTTTTCTGCTCAAGATATCCCTTAGCTATTGCAAATCTTCTCAGTATGCTGTTCGTTTCATGCATCAAATCATAGGGTCCTTGAATATTAGGACTAAGGAACTAGATATTCTATCCCTAGCCATCCAGGAAATATGATAATGACGTAAGGTAATTGATTTTTTTAAGTCTTGTTGGAGATTATTTCAAGGGTAGAGCAATCTGACAACTCCATGCATCCTCTAGTTTCTCCATTCTGCTTGATAATGTATCTGTAACATTGTCCCGATCTGTCAAGATTTGTACTTTCAATTGGTTGGGCAGTCTCATTTCACGTCAGTAATTCGTTCATGCATGTATTTAATATTTCATGAGTGTTTACTGTGTCTGTGCCAGGCACTGAGGCTACAGTCATAAACAAGTTAGTTATGCTCTCAGGTTCCTTGTTGTGTTTGCAATCTCTACTGTATCCTGTTCCCTTGGTCCACATTTCCTACCTGTTTCAGCTTTTTTTCTGGTTATGACCTCTTGCCTTATGTTGCCTTAATACTTGCGTCTTTGCTGTGATATCATTCTTCAAGGATTGACTTGGTTCCCGCCGTGGATGTCATGGGCACTGACTTCAAACTGACACAGATAGGTTCAACTCAACTGTCTCAGGTCCTCCAGACCTCAGAGCCTCTCTCAGCAGCAGCAAAATGCCCAGGCTTCACACTGGCATCAAAGTGGAGGTTTGTGGCAGAGATGAGGACTTGGGCTCCAGTTTATGCAAGTGTTCAGGCCTGGGGTCTACCAGAAGGCTCTTCTCACACCTGCTGTGGGTCTCAGCCCCTGGAGTCTTCGTGAAAAAGAAACATTTGCACCTTCCTGATGATGTAGCTAAAGCCCACGTTACTTTCTGCTTGAGGTCATCTTGGTACCCTCCCCGCCTCCCACCCCCAAAAAACAAACTTGCTTTGTCGGAGACCCTTTGGGATCAGAATTTTTGACAGTTTACTGATCTTATGTGTGGTTCATTAAAAGTCACTTTTTAAAAAGTCCATCAGATGATGCAATTAAAAGGCAGGATTCTTGAGGTCATTGAGCAATTTCTTGACGATAGAAAGTTTGGGCAGCTGGAACAAAGGATCCTTCTGATAGGAGGTATGAAATTTAGAATCTGAAACTTGTTATAAGAGAGAAAAGATAATCTAATAGCTGTTGAGTTAGGTGTGAACAATCCAGGAGCCTTCCTTTTCAGAAGGAGTTTGGGGGAAAATTGAAATTGTACTATGTGCATTCTCCTGAATATACTAATCTAAAATAAATTCTAATATTAAAATTAACTTTTCATTTTTTGCCCATAGAAAAGGAAGTGCCAACTTTCTCTCACTCATATCTTCCTCAAGCAAGTATTCAATATATATAAGAATAGTACTGAGATTGAGGTATTAAAACATAAGGTTTTTTTTCAGAGAAATGAAAATATGATAAGAAAAGACATCTTTCTCCAGAGAGAAACTTCAGGATGAGTGACGCCGACTAAAGATGGAAGAGTTTCAGAATGAAAATGTGCAAAGAAAAACACATCAAAAGATGACAGACCTCTATCTACCATACAGAGAAGAAAACTTCTGGATCAATCTTTTCTTAGAAAGCACCTTGTTAAATCTGTGAAATAAATGTTGGTCAATCATGAGAAACTAGTTTAGGTCCCATGCTAAACTCTGGTGAAGCCGTTTCTTTTCCCTTCTTTATTTATTGCAGCTTGGGAAGCAGGCTTTCATTGAAGTGTTGGGGAGGGTGGGGAGGGAATGATGGAGTGAGAAAAGCCGGCAACAGGATTGAGGTATTATGCAGGTGTTGACTGAGCAGTGACTCAGCTCCTGAAGGAGAGTCACTTGGAGAGAAGGATGGGCTCTGTCTGCTGGTGCTGTCAGAGCCCAAACCCCACAAGCACAGTGTCCAAACCCCAACCAACACCAGCACCAAAGGACAGAGGTAGGCTAGCTCTGCATCTTCTTCCATAATGGGATCATAGAACATAGAGTCTACATTTTAGTGGGTTGGTCATTCTCATTGCTTTGTCCATAACAGTCCCATTTGATGTCTATCAACATGGCATAAAAAGTGCTTTATTTTCTCAATCTCAAAAAATCCAAGTTTGGTTAAAACAATTGAACTGTCATCTTAATTTTCTGGGGCCTTCATTTTCTTTAAAATTATGTTTGATATTCATTACACATTTTAAAAAAATGGATGGAGGGACATTCAAGGAGTTTACAGTCATATGTGATTAACAGATACAAACCACTACACATAAAATAGATAAGCAACAAGGATTTACTGTATAACACAGGGAACTATATTCAGTATCTTGTAATAATATACATTCTTTTCCATTACATTTCCTGTAATGGAAAAGAATCTGAAAAAACATATACATATATATAAAATTGAACCGCTTTGCTGTACAGTTGAAATTAACACAATGTTGTAAATCAGCTATACTTCAATTTAAAAAAAAGTTTACAGTGGGATTTTTTGCAACAAAAACCTTTTTAAATAAGTAAGTCCAGCTAATAAGTAGGTCCAACTAACTCACAAAATTGTACATGTATGAAAATAAAACTTTTGATTAAAATTTATGTGTGTGTGTAAATAAGGTATGTGTGTAAAGTATATGTACCTAGATATATGTGTAAATCTTATATATATATTGCATATTATATGACATGTAACACTGTTATATATCATAATTTGTATTTCATATGTACATATCTAGATATAAACACATGTTTGTACATATACTTACACATACCACATACACACATATACCCTAAAAGTGACTTTGTGGTCCATTTAAAACAAACTGCTGTACATGTAATTATTCAATTTAAAAAGTAAGGGTTGTAGGCTTTTAAGTAATGAGGAAAATATTTCAGATAAGAGTTCGACTGCAAGTGACTTATTTTCTTCAAATGCAGGCATATAGAACCCTTTCTATGCAACACACAGAGAAGAAAGCATATTCTGGGTAAATTAAGGTAGAAACTATATGTATATTTATACAATTATAAGAGAAATACAACTCCAGTCTTTTCTCACTTCTGCACAGTTAAAAAAAAGTGAGAGAAGAGATGGCTAGTGCTGTAGTAAAAGTGTTAACAAAGATTCTAAGTAAAGATTAAATTTGGGGGAGCTGTAAAAGCATTTGAGAATATGCTACAATTAGTATTTCAGTAATATCTCAAAAACATTCCCAGCTCCACGTGAATGTGAATTACAAGTGATATGAAATAACAAAATCCATGTGTAAAACAGATCCAGGTATTTGGCAAATAGATTCCTGATCAGATGATTTATTCATTCTCTAGTGTGGTAAAAACCACTGGAGCGGTGGTTGTACTGTCAATAAGATATATGAATATGTGCACACATTTACTTATGAGAATAAATGCATACACACACAGTGTACGAGGGGATTTGTGTGTGTTAATACAGATGATAATTTAACTGCACTCGTACTATAGGCACAGAATGCATCTTGCTTAAAACTGATATGCTGTTTCTTCATGATCCTCATCCAATTGATATAAAGGAACATTCATTTAGTCTAATCTGATTTAAGACTATCCAAACTAATATTCTAAGTAATCCCTTTAAGCAGTATCATTTTGTAGGTACTTAGCCTCATAGATTCTGTTCCTTCTCCTCTGCTTGTACTCAGTGTGGCATCTGACTGTTTGGAGGAAGAAGGGCACCTGTGACCTTGTGCTTTGGAATGACAGCCTCCTTTCTGTGTCTTTGGGGTCCTTACTAGTCTTGGCTGAGATGGGACTCATCTGGTATTCTTTTTCTTTCCAGTTTTATTGAGAAATAATTGGCATGTATCACTGTGCAAGTTTAAGGAACACAGTATGATCTACGTATATTGTGAAATGACTCAGGTTCAGCTAACATCTGTCATCTCATATAGATAGAATAAAAAGAAGGAAAGATTAAAAAAAAGAAAAAAAAGAAAAAATATTTCTGTGTGATGAGAATTCTTAGGATTTATTCTCTTCACTTTCCTATATATCACAGAACAGTGCTAACTATAGTCATCATGTTGTATATTACATCACCAGTACTAATTAATATAGTAACTGGAAGTTTGTACCATTTTATCACTTGCCTCCCATTTCCCCTCACCCCACCCTCTGCCTCTGGTATTCTGGTAACCACAAGCCTGACCTCTTTTCCTATGAGATTTTTGTTGTTGTGTTTGTTTTTATTTTGTTTTGTTTTATAGATTCCACATATAAGTGAGATCATATAGTATGTCTTTCCTTGTCTTACTTACTTAGCATCATGCCTTCAAGGTCCATCCATTGTAATTGCAAATGGTAGGATTTTCTCATTTTTTATGACTAACATTCCATTGTATATACATGCTACATCTTTTTTATTCAGTTCATCCATATATGGACATTTAGATTGTTTCCATATCTTGGTTATTGTAAATAATGCTGCAATAAAATTTGAGGGTGCAGATATCTTTTCAAGTTAGTGTATTCATTTTCTTAGGATATATTCCCAAAAGTGGAATTGTTGGATCTTATGATATTTTTTAATTTTTTGAGGAAACTCTATAGCGTTTTCCATAGTGATTGTACTAATTTACAATCCCACCAACAATGCACAAGTGTTCTGTTTTCTCCACATCTATGCCAACATTTGTTACCTCTTATCTGTTTGATGATAGCCAAAGACTGATTCAGGCTTGGTAAGTTTCTAAGAATTTTTCAGTTTCTTCCAGGTTGCCCAGTTTGTCAGCATATAGTTGTACATAGTAGCCTCTTATAATTCTTTGTATTTCTGTGGTATCAGTTGTAACATCTCCTTTTTCATTTAGAATTTTGTTGACTTGGGTTCTTTCTCTTTTTTCTTTGGTTAGTCAAGCTAAGGGTTTGTGAATTTTATCTTTTCAAAGAACCAACTCTTAGTTTGGTTATTTTTCCTATTTTTTTTCTGTTCTCTATTTCATTTATTTCCGCTCTCACCTCAAATCATTTCCTTTCTTCTACTAATTTTGGGCTCAGTTTGTTCTTCTTTTTCTAGTTCCTTAACGTGTAGAGTTAGGTCATTTATTTAGGATCTTTCTTGCTTCTTAATGTAGATATTTATAGCTATGAACTTCCCTCTTAGAACTGCTTTTGCTACATTCCATAAGTTCTGATCTATCCTGGAAAATGTTGTTCCGTGTGCACTTGAGAAGTATGTGTATTCTGCTATTGTTGGATGAAATGTTCTATATGTGTCTGTTAGGTCCACATGATCTATAGCGTTGTTCAAATCACTGTGTGCTAATTGATTCTCCAAATGATGTATCCATTCTTGAATAAGTGGTATTAAATCTCCAGCTATTATTGTATTACTCTTTATTTCTCCTTTTAGCTCTGTTAGTTTGCTTTATATATTTAGGTGTTTTGATATTGGGTCCATAAATATTTACAATTTTTATATCTTCTTGATAAAGTGACCCCTTTATCATTATATAATGATCTTCTTTGTCTCTTTTTATTACCATTTTTAGTTTAAAGTCTCCTTTGTCTGATATAAGTATAGCTACCCCTGATTTTTTTTGTTGTTACTGTTTGCTTGAAATGTCTTTTTCTATCCCTCACTCTCCATCCATGTATATCTTTACGGCTAAAGTGAGTCTCTTGTAGGCAGCATATTGTTGGACCTTATTTTTGTTTTTTTGTTTTTAATCCATCCAGCCATTCAATGCCTTTTGATTGGAGAATTTAATTCATTTATGTTTAAAGTAATTATTGATAAGTAAGGACTTACTCTTGCCATTTTGTTAATTGCTTTCTGGTTGTTTTGTAGGTCAATTGTTCTCTCTTTTCTTATCTGCTGTCTTTTTTTGTATGATTTGATGTCTTTTGTATCAGTATGCTTTGACTTTAACATTTTCTTTCATGTAATTACTACAAGATTTTCCCTTGTGGTTACATAAAATACCTTACACTTATAACACCCTATTTTAAACTGATAACAAGTTAACTTTAATAGAATTCATATACTTTACATTTTTACTTTTTCTACCCCTCACATTTGACATTATTGTTACAATTCACATGCTTTTTATATTGTGTAAGTAATGACAGTTTATTGCATTTATTATTATTTTTCTGTGTTCTTCTTAACTTTTAAACTAGGTTTGTAAGTGAGTTATGCACCACTATTACCATGTTGCAGATCTAACTATGACTATATATTCACAATTACCAACGAGATTTATGCTACCTTTTTGTGTTTTTGTGATGATAATTAGTGTTCTTTCACTTCCACTCAAAGAACTCCTTTAGCATTTTGGTAAGGCAGTTCTGGTTGTAATGAACTCCCTCAGCTTTTGTTTGTTTGGGAAAGTCTTTATCCCTCCTTCATTTCTGAAGAACAGTTCTGCAGGGCATAGTATTCTTGGTTGACAGTTATTTTCTTTCAATATTTTGAATATGTCATCCCTTCCTCTCCTGGTCTGAAAAGTTTATGTTGATAAATCTGCTGACAGACTTATGGAGGTTTCCTTATTTGTAATCTATCTCTTTTATCTCTCTGCTATTGTTATTTTGATTTTTTTTTCTTGTCTTTGACTTTTGACAATTTAATTATAATGTGTATTGATGTAGCCCTAGTCAGGTTCAACCTATTTAAGATCTTTTGAACCTCATAGATCTGGATGTCCATTTCTTTCCTGAGGTTCATGGAGTTTTTAACCATTATTGCTTTAAATACACTTTCTATCCCTTTCTCTTTCTCTTCTCCTTCTGGGATTCCCATAATGTGAGTATTATTTCTTTTCATTGTGTCCCACAAGTCTGGTAGGGTTTCTTTATTTTTTTAATTCTTTTTTACTTTTTATTCCTCTCACTGGATAATTTTGAATATCCTGTGCTCCACGTTGCTGATTCTTTCTTCTCCATTCTTAAGTTTGCTTTTGAAACTCTCTATTGAATTCTTCAGTTCATTTATTTCATTTTTAACTCTAGGATTTCTATTTTGTTTTGTTTTGAAGGTTTCTATTGCTTTGCCAATTTTTTTGGTTTTATTCCTGCATTGTTTCCTGAATTTCACTTAGTTTTAAATCTGTGTGTTCATGTAGTTCATGAAACTTCTTTAAGAGGATTATTTGGAATTCTTTTTCTGGTAGTTCACAGATCACCATTTTTTAGGATCAGTTTTTGGAGCTTTATTAGTTTTCTTTGGTGGTGTCACATATATCTTTCTTTTTCTTTCTTTTTTTTTTTTTTTTGATAATCCTTAATTCCTTACATTGGTATCTGCACATTTGAGTAAACAGGTTCCTCTTCCAGACTTTACAGGTTTGCTTTGGGAGAGACAAATTTTCACCAATCAGCTCAGTTTGGGTTTCTGGCATGTCTGCTACTAACATTTTGGGGCAGGCAGGCCTTGCTATTATGGTCTATTTTGGGGTGAAGCAGTGTTGAAGCTCTGAGGTTGAAAGTGGGAGTGTGCCACTGGCTGAAAACAGTTGGATAGGACTGCTGGCTTGGTTCTCTACCCACCTGAGACTCTAGGATGGACTCTGTGGTTGCCTGTATTCTATGGTCCAGCTTACTAGATGGTTGGGACTGGATACTATATTTACTTCGTATATAGAGCTACAAATAGAGCTACAAATTAGGGTCCCTGCACTGGCAGGGCAGCAAGATGGTATATAGAGCTACAAATTAGCGTCCCTGCACTGGCAGGGCAGCAAGATGGGACCCAGGGTCTGTACAGCTTTGTTTGGGGCCCTAAATTAGGCAAGAGTATGCACTAAATTCCCTGGTTAGATGAGGCCATCAGTTTTTCTTTGCACACATTAAAGCCACAAGCTATGCTCTCTGTTCAAGTGCCACTGTAAGCAGGGCTGTTGGGTGGAATAACAGAGCTTCCCATGTGCTCTGGTTAGGATCCCTGGTTGGGCAAGCTGGAGGCTGTATTCAGCTCTGAATGAGTGCCCAGGTGCATTGGAAGAAGCAGCTGTAAAGCTGGTAAAGCTCTCTGCATGGGGTTGCACTGGTCTGGGGGAAGGGCAAGGGGTGTCTGTGCATCTCCTTCTCTTAACCTTCTAATGCAGCCTTGCTTTGTCTCCTGGTTCAAGGGGGGTGCTTCAGCATCATCCTTATGTTCTAGGATTCTCTCGGTGTTGTCTTTCTTGAATAGTTGTTAGTTGTTCTACTCGTGAGGGGGAACAAATTCAGGAATGACTTATATTGCCATACTGGTAATTTCACTCTCTTGGCATTCTTTTGGTTATGGTGTATCTGGTCCTATTATTTGGCATTCTGTTAATATCTGCTGCTGACATTGTGCCTGAAACAATCATGACCTTTTTTATCTTGACTTGGCCATGACCAGTTGCTTCTATCTGCAGAAATATTCCAAACCTCTTGCTTACTCTGTATCAACCTCTGTGTGTCGCCGTCCATCACCATTTGTTCTCCTGGTTCCGAGAGCTCCTCTCTCATGCCCGGATGTCATTGCCTTTGCCATATGCTGTCCATGAGCACCAATGGAATTTATATCTGTAGAGACAAAACACATTTTCTCTCGATTGCTGATAGATGAGTTGTCATTTTAGGATTTTGCTAGTTGGAAACACTAAAATGACTGGAAATAACTTCATCTTTTTAAAATACAAAATAAAATTAGGCATATCATTTGTCTAAGAGTAAACTATTTCTAAAAAGGAATTGTTTTTCAATCCTAAGATTTTTTGTTCTCTTTCTCTCCAGATACATGTACTCATTCTAAGCTAACAAAGATTTTGTTTGCACCTCATTTCAATCACTGGCACTGTAAGAGTTTGATACAGTTGAAAGAGCACTGAATTTGACTTTGCACTTATTGCTATGGTAAGCTTGGGCAATTAATTTAGCCTTGGTTACTTGGCCTTGGTCTGTTAATTTGTAAAATGGGCATAATGTCTGCCTCGAAACATAGCTGTGAGATCAAATACACAAAAGACTTGGTACATGACAAATAGTGTCCCTTATTTCATTTTCTTATTTATTGAAACCTTATAAATATATATATTGATATGTGTCTTATAGATTAAATTTTAATGAAATTAAGCTTTAAAGTAGGAAGAAAAATCCTACTACTATACCATATCAACAATATAATGTGTTCTTTTTCACATTTTGTCTATATACATACACTTTTAGAGATATGATCAAAGTACAGATAGTTTGTATTTTCCACATTTATTTAATATTAAATGATAATTATTTAACATTGTTATACAAACTTTATAATATCAACTAAATAGCTTTATATGTTGAAGAATCATTATTTATATTTTCCCAATATTGAACTTTTAGATTATTTCTGAATTTTGTCATACCCCCCCCCCACACATATACATAAAACTTTTCTCTTCTAAGTACCTGCAAACACACAAGCACCCTGTACTGAAAGATTTATGAAGTGATATGTCTCTGCACAGGAAACTATGGGTCCTTGACATGTTTGTCCTGTATATATATCTCTAAAACCCCTGGATACTTTTAGTTTTCAGTGCTTACTTATGATGTTAACCATAGTTTCAATAAGAACAGCAGCTAATTTGAAACTGTACCACAGCCTGAAAGATAGCCAATCATTGGATCTTCCTTTACCTTATTAGCAATTGTTCAAACCCCTGCAGAACTTATCCAATGCAACATTGGATAAGTTCTGGAGGTTGAGAGGGGAGGAAACAAGTGATAGCACTACGATGAATAGCAGCTCTTATTTCTGCAGAGTAAAATACTTGAACTCTAGAAAGAAACTGATGAAGTTGTTAAATGGAGATCTGGCACCACATGCCACCTGACTAGCTGAGCACCAGCTTACAACACCCTTCCCTGGGTGCAAACACACTGGGGTTCACCTGCAAGTCCTCAGACATTTGTGCATCAGTGAGAAGAGATGAAGGATGTCCAAATGGCCAACCAGGCAGCTGGGCCTTGCCTGTAGCTGACACATTTAGCATTCCTAGTTAAGCAAGTGCCCTTTGGGTTAAATATAATTAATCTCCTTCTAAGCGTCAGGAATAGGGTGGTTGCATGTGTTTTTAGGCAAGAACATAAAGAGGACATTTATTCCATATAGTGCAGTAAAGAGTAGATATAATTGGTTATAAGGCAGATGGAAATAAGAAGAGAAGGCCTTTTTGAACAGAGACTATCTAGAAATTTGAGGAAGATACAAGAACATCCCATGCATAAAGTATTCTATTTTTAAAATGCTTCAAAAGCACCATTAGTTTCCATTAGCAATAGAAAATAACAATCTTCTTAAGAAAAAATATCTGACTTTTATAACTGTAAAGTGATACTGTATTACTGTTTTAATTTTTATTTATTTGCAAGCTTTTGAGGTTAAACATTGTGTCCTCTGCCCCAAACAAACTATACAATTGAATTTTTTGAGTTGGAAGTAATTTGGAAATAATCTGTTTTCACCTCCAAACACATTTTACACCTGAAGTCCAGAAATTTATAATTGCTTAGGCCACTTAGACTAGAGATGAGAATCCAGGTATCTTGAAGCTCAGCCATGTACACGTTCTATTCAGAAAAGTTGTACAAAATCTATTTCCAAAGATGGTCTAATTGGGAAAATTTTCTCTGTTATTTTTCACAGCAACCTCATTTTTCTGACTCACAGTTTCCACTTTTTTACCCAGATGTAGTATTTGTGCCCATCTGCACATGGGCTGAGAAAGCTTGGTATTAATTCTTCTTTAAATGTTTGGTAGGATCCACCAGTGTTACCACCTGGACCTGGGTTTTTCTCTTTTGGAAAGTTTTTGATTACTAATTCAATTGTAACCGATCTGTTCATATTTTCTATTTCTTCATGATTCAGTTTTGGTAAGTTGTATGTTTCTAGGAATTTATTTCTTCTAGGTTATCGAGTTTGTTGGTATATAATTGTTTATAGTGGTCTTTTATGATCCTTTGTAGTTCTGTGGTATCATTTGTAATGTCTCTTCTTTCATTTCTGATTTTATTTATTTGCATCTTCTCCCTTCCTTTCTTAGTCTAGCTAAAGTTTTGTCAATTATGTTTATCTTTAAAAAACAGCTCTTAGTTTCATTAATAGTTTCTATTGTTTTGCTGATCTCTATTCTATTTATTTCTGCTCTGATCTTTGTCATTTCCTTCCTTGTGCTAACTTTGGGCTTAGTTTGTTTTCTTTTCCTAGTTTATTGAAGGGTACAGTTAAGTTGCTTATTTGAAATCTTTCTTTTCCTTAATGTTGGCATTTATTCTAATGAACTTCACTTTCAGAACTGTTTTTGCACCATCCCATAGGTTTTGATATGTTGTGTTTCCATTTTTGTTTGTTTCAAGATATCTTTTTATTTCCCTTTCAATTACTTCTTGACCCACTGGCTGTTCAGGAGTGTGTTGTTAATTTCCACTCATTTGTGAATTTTCCAGTTTCTTCTTGTTATTGATTTCTGGTTTCATACCATTGTGATTAGAAGAGATACTTCATATGATTCCAGTGTTCTTAAATTTGCTAAGACTTGCATTGTGACCTATCATACAAGATTGGCCTGTGTGTGCTTGAGAAAAAAAATGTGTATTCTGATCCTATTGGATGAAATGTTCTGTATATGTCTGTTAGGTTCATTTGATCTACAGTATGGTTCAAATCTAATTTTTCCTTGTTGATTTTCTGTCTGATTGACCTATCCATTATTGAAAGTGGAATATTGAGCTCCCCTGTTATTATTGTATTGTAGTCTATTTCTCCTTTCAGATCTGTTAGTATTTGCTTAATATATTTATGTATCCCAGTGTTGGGTGCATATATATTTACAATACAATTGTTATATTTTCTTGATGAATTGGCACCTTTATCATTATATAATGACGTTTTTGTCTCATTACTGTTTTTGACTTAAAGTCTATTTTGTCTGATATAAATATAGTTATTCCTACTCTCTTTTGGGTTCTCCTTGCACGAAATATTTTTTTCATTCCCTTCACTTTGAGCCTATTTGTATCCCTAAAGCTGAAGTAAGTCTCTTGGAGTCAGCATATAGTACAGTCTTGTTTTTTTAATCCATTCAACGACTCCATGTCTTTCGATTGGAAAATTCAATGTGTTTACATTTAGAGTAATTATTAATAGGTAAGGACTTACTAATGCTGACTTTTCATATTTCCTTTATTCCTCTCTTCCTCTCTTGCTGCATTCCTTTGTGAATTGATGATTTTTCCCTAGTAGGATGCTTTGATTTTCTTCTTTTTATCTTTTATGAATCTACTGTAGGTTTTTACCTTGTGGTTACAATGAGGCTTACCTAAAACTTATTAAAGATATAACAGTCTATTTTATACCGATAACATTTTAACTTGATTTGCATCCAAAAACTTCATTATTTTACTCCCCCTTCTTTTATTTTTTTAAATTAGTTTTTATTGGAGTATAGTTGATTTACAATGTTGTGTTAGTTTCTGCTGTGCAGCAAAGTGAATCAGTTATACATATACGTTTATCCACTCTTTATTAGATTCTTTTCCCGTATAGGCCATTATAGAATACTGAGAAGAGTTCCCAGTGCTATACAGTAGGTTCTTATTAGTTATCTATTTTATATAAAGTAGTGTGTATTTGTGGAATGAAAAAAAATGATACAAATGAACTTATTTACAAAACAGAAATAGAGTCACAGATGTAGAAAACAAACTTATGGTTACCAAAGGGGAAGGGAGGAGGAGGACAAATTGGGAGATTGGGATTGACATATACACTCTTTTATGTTTTTGATGTCATGATTTACATCCTTTTGTACTGTGTATCCATTAACAAAATATTGTAGCTATAGCTATTTTTATACTTTTGCTTTTTAACCTTTACATTATAGTGAAATAGTTAACATAACACTATACTAAGATATTAGAATATTCTGACTCTTACTATATGCTTACTCTTACCAGTGTGTTGTATATTTTTCTATATTTTCATGTTACTAATTAGTGGATAGTTTAGATGCTCTAGCTTTATGCTATAGGTTAAGTTAAGGCTAGTGTCAAATATTTTCTAACAAATCCTTGGCTCAGCAATTTGGTATACATGCTGGCAAATGGAACTGGTCATTATTATAGAAAGAGTCAATTTTCTGGTCCCATGTAGACAAAGTCTAAGCCAGTTTATTTTGCATAAGTCTCAGTTTTTGAAGAGATATATGAATGGTGTCAGGGAAAATGATACAATATGCTGGATTCATAGTGAGAATGCAATAAATATTTCTTTAAATGAATTGGATTTTAGTCAAAAGCGTGCATCATATTCATCAACAGGAAAACAAACCACAACATTGCTTGGAGCATATGAAAAGTTGCCCTGGCAACTTTCATCTATTTAGTGGTCACATTGATCCTACATCACGTTGATTTCTTACAGTTAATTTTTCACTTCTTCAGATTGTAATGTCAGCACAGTTGTACATCTTTCTGGTTCTTACCCAAAAATATAATCACAGTCTATATCCCAATAGCTAAAATGCATAAAACCTATGACTCAGTTAAAACTCTGTTCCATTTTGACGATTGTAAGAATGGATAATAAGTTGGAAAATGCTTGTGCAATATAGTTTAAGGTCATTTTATTTTATAGCATTGTAAAGTAAAAGTACACCACTGATAAAGTTTGATATTTAGGCTTTGAGGGTGGAAAGTATTTCTAGACTAGATTAAAGAGGTGATATCAGAGATTATAGGGCTGGGTTGAGAAGGAAGATTTGAGGATCAACAACTCTTAGGAATCCTAAAAACATGTAGCCCTTCTCCTAATCAAGTCCACTTGGATGTGATATCAGAATTGCTAACAGCAAGCTGGATGATCTTAGGAAAACCACAACTTTTCTGGGCATCAACTTCAACTGCCATAGAAGCACAAACCTCAAGATTGTTGTGAGAATGTAATGAGGTACCTTTCTTATCACTGGAAACACACTAGAAATCAAGTATAATAATATGACTAAAGTGGCTGGTAAATAGTTGCTGCCTCAAGCCCCCCCTATTTCTTACCTTCAGTCTCTGGTCAAGTCCACCTCTCTCTTGGGCCCCTTCCTACCTAATCAGTGTGCATAACCAATAGTTGTTCAACATTTTGATTATTACCTCTTTACAACAAGGTTATATACATAGCACAGACCCGGTGAATGATTGCTAACTGGCTAATAATCCATGTGGAAGTAATTTCAATTGTTAGGTATGACATATAATTATTAAGCATTATTTTATATTTTCAAATATATAATCATTTTGAGGTTGCTTTCCCTTAAAAATATATTATGATTAATATAATTTCTTTTCAAATATGCATAAGAGACACTAATGAAAAAGTATAGGAACAAAAGTCACACCAGCTAAAATACAGAATTTCAGCCATGTGCTAGATTTGGAGAGTGCCATGGATCTGCCAAAATAGCTTTTCAGAAGCCAGATGTCACTGCTGGGGAAATACTTTCCACTCCTGCTCATTTAATTCTCAAATTACTAATTAGCCTTAGCCCACACAGAACTAAAAGTATTCACTGAGAAAAGATGTCTTGATTTTCAGTTCTACTTAAATTTCACACTTTTTGCTATTACTCTTGTTGGTGCATCCTTTCTTCCTGGATTCTTCCCCTCTGCGCCCCTGTCCTCCCTTACTCAGTGTTCATGTGCAGAGTTAATCAAGTGTTGCTGTCTCCATTTAGATGTCAGTGGTCACCTCAAATTTAGCAAGTTCGAAACCTACCTGTGTCCCAAGCCGTTCCCTCTCTCAGTAAATAACTACTTTTTCATTCCCAGTTTTCAGAAACTGTAAGTCCATTGAAGCATCTGTGCTTTCTCTTTCTTTCCCAGCCAACAGTCAACACATCCAAGCATTTGATTCTGCAAAGTAGTCTAGAAACTAAAAACTTCTTTTGCCATTATCTCTTGTCTAGATTATTGCAAGAAGCTCTTTAGTGGGTTCCCAGATACTATCCATGTGCTCTACTATCTACTCTCAAAATATCAGCCTTTGAAGATTTAGGTGCCTTTGTGCCATTCCTCTTCTCATAATCCTCACTTGGCTTCTCTTCTCACTGAGAGGAGGAACCAAATCCTCTCTCATTGTCTATGAGACCCGCTCTACTGTCTCCCACTAGCTTTCCTCCTCTCTGCAATGATGTCCTTCCTCTTCCTAAAACTAGCTAAGCACAGTCCTTGGTACTTGCTATTGATTTCTGTATTGGATATTCTTCCTTAAGATAGAATCACTTCTCCCTGGTATCCACTCAAATGTCAACTTAAAGTTAAGGCCTTTCTTTTCACCCTATATAAAACAGCAATCTCTGCACAGTACATGTATCACCCTCCCCAGACTTTATCTTTTCTGTGACACTTATCACCATCTGAAATATTATATAAGAACTGATGATTTTTAAAATTTCTGTGCCTCTAACAGAACATAAGCCCCAGGAAAGGAAGCTATATATTGTTAAATGATTGAGTGAAGTGTCTATAACATATTAAGCACCTTCCTTGATACTAGTGATACAGAGATTTTAGAAAATGACCCTTTATCTCAGAGTTCTCATAAGTTTCTCTCCCTAGGTTTGGACTAGGGACAGAGGGAATATATCCTACTATACATTGGGTTAGTTTTCTCAAAGTAGATAACCTTCATGTATACTCTCTCAAGTAAATGGTGCTGAGACTAGATATGGTTCTATCCTAAAGGTGAGTGAGCTCCTTGGATAACTTTACAGTGTGAAAATGGAAAAATGCTTAAATCCATCCCTTCTTGTAAATGTGTTCATAAAAATTGATTAATTCTAAATCAGCTCAATATAGTCACTAATTATAAAAATAATTCAGAAGATTGGGAGAAATGAAAACTGCATGTTTATTTACAAAGTAAGTTAAAAAGAAAAAAGAAATGTGAATGTTGAATGCTAGCTCTGGATGTGCTTTTTCACAAGGTTCTTTTCTGCATCCACTGACACTGATTGTGGGGAATTTCAACTCAAAATACTATGACAAGGTTTGTGGGGTAATGGGTTGTATACAACCAGAAAGAAACTGGCTCAGTTGCACATGTAGAAGAGGTCACACCAAAAATTCTTTAATTTGCCATCCAGTCTTTAAATTTATATTAGTCACTCAATTGAGAAGTGTGTCTTAAAACCCACCTGTGATGATGATCCTTTATTTTTATTTTTTATCTTTCTTTTTTTACATTTTTATTGGAATATAGTTGATTTACAATGTTGTGTTAGTTTCAAGTGTACAGCAAAGTGAATCGGTTATACATATACATATACCCACTCTTTTTTAGACTCTTTTCCCACATAGGCCATTAGAGAGTATTGAGTAGTTCCCTGCGCTATACAGTAGGTTCTTATTCGTTATCTATTTTATATATAGTAGTGTGTATATGTCAATCCCAATTTCCCAATGTTCATTTTTTCCTAAACATTTTTTCCTAAACAATAACACCAAATAGGCAATGTCTGGAATAAGCATATGCAACATAAACATTATTAATTTGGAAAATAAATTCTCTTTGCCATTTTTCCTAAGTGAAGATTTATAAAATTGCCATTTTACATTGCCAATGAATTCTACAAATCAAAATACAGTTACTTGAAATGGAAATGTTATTCTGTATTCCTGATTAAGTCAACCAGAATAATTCTGTACTTATTTGCAATTTATAGCAAAATCTGTATTCATTTTTGCCACTCAGTCTACTTGGTACAGTTGCTAAACATTCCTATCAATATTGCAGACAAGATGGAGCACATGATTAATCCAAATACCTAAACATAATTTGCCTGATCTTAGCTAATGTATCTTGTATTGACAAAATCTAAAGTACTTAAGAAATAAGCATACAAAATGTTACGGCATTGTAAACGGCAACCTTATTCGGAGGCAATATTATGTGTGAAATGCTTCCTTGATTTAAATTTCCCAGCATAATTGAGAATGTTTTAATAAATCCTCCATATTAAAAATAATCTGGTTACAACAGGACAAGAAAAATTAGACTCATTTGATAATATTCTCATTTAAATACTTAGCACTGTGCTTGTATTCAATGATTATGTCAAGTAGATCCTCCAAATTGGCAGTAAAAATGTAATTGCCTGAGAAATAATATAATAAAGTACTGAACAACAAATATATGGAATCTACATTATAACTCCAGAACAAGTCAATAACAAAAGAATTATAGTGTTTTGTTCTTGATATTTTAGAGTTATCATTTGAGACTGTTTATGCTGCAGCTATGTAAATTGATGGTTTAGTATAAAAAATGCAATGTTAGAGAATTCACTTTGTTTTGTCTCTTAAAAGCACAGAATAAAATTATAAAATCAAATTCTTTATTATGGATTAATTAAAGAAAAGACAATCTCCCTAGGAACACATAGATTCAGTACAGTTTCTTATATTTTTTCCAACCCTAACCATGTAGCTGTTCCTTGATCATTGCTTCTCATGATGAAAGAGACTCAATTCTTATTAACACCTTGAAAGTAGATTTCATTCTCAGCTTTGACTGCCTGGCTAATTTCACTTTACAACTGGAGCTTGGGTCAACAGTACATCCCTGAGAACCTTTCATTTGAGCCTTCCAGAGAGAATCACATCTCTTTATTGACTCAGTAAATGTGCAATTAATAAAGTATCAACTGACATTATTTTAAATTAGATGATCTATTTCTTCACTTGACAGTGAGATCTTTGAAAGCGTGGATCAAGTGTTTATCATCACTGAAACCACAGAACCTCAGTTCCTAATGCCTACAGGTGATTCAATTCATGTTTCTTGAATTTAGTTAAATAGAATTGAAGTGAGCTTACAAAGCAGGAAACTTGTTTTAATACACTCTAGAAAGCTCCTTAATTTCTATTTATTCATCCTAACAGCAGTGTGCCAAAGACTGTGGGCTTATAGCAGTCTTGCAGACTCAAGTGATTGATAGAATAAAAAATTGCAAGGAAAACCTCTCTCAATAAGAACCACTGTCATTCACTCCTATATCCATTTACAAAGCTTTTGCCAAATACCTAATGTATGCAGGACACATAGCTTATTTCTGGCACTACAAAGACATCCTTTCCCTCAAGGGTCTTCAAACCTAGTAGGATGCTTTCAGTCATGTTACAGTAGGGATCTTGGATTTCTTCTACCAAACAGTTGTTTTCCCCAGCACCTCATTTCTTACAATCCTGTAGTACAAAATCATAGGAAAAAAGTTAATTAATGAGGACAACACACTGATATGGACCCTAAACACTTAATATAAATGCAAAGCCTGAATGTAGAAGCTGACAATTCTCAGTAAGCTTCAAGCTGTCAATAACCATCGGCTTCCCTTCCACATACTCTGAATTAGCATACACTGCCTCTTCTGTTTCTGGATCAGGGCCTCCTAGCCCTCTGGTGGTCAGAACCTGGGCCCCAGTCAGCACCGTCTCAACATGAATCTTTCCCTGGCCCTCCAGTTGGTCTTACAGAGGGAGCAGGACAGTACCCTCAGATTGCTCCCTCCCGACACCAATGACTCCTTACCTTCATGTTGGACACATGGTCTCTGCTGCTCTGAGACTCGGAGCAGGCATTGCTGTCACGATTTGGGAGCAGTTTTCCTACAGATGTCTTTGGTGTGAATTACTGTACACTCACCACTTCTGCTCTCACTCTGTGCATCCACGAGTTGGATCACTTGCTTTTCTCATTTCCAAGGAACAGTTGCTGAGTATAGACAGAGAAGTGAACAGAATGAGACGTGACCTCTGCTTCTATGAAGTTTACATTCCCTGAACATAGAATACGTTTGAGGTCTATGTGCCTTTGTTCATGCTTTTTCATCTCTTCCCCTTATGATCTTCAAAAGGCTAAACATGAACACTCACTACTTTTACAAGTGTTTGTGTATGTATGTGTGTGTGTGTGTGTGTGTGTGTTTGACACCGTGTCCACCTTCCAAACACATACATATACACATACACAGAAGTCCCCCTAATAAAGTACTTTTTTCTTTTTCTATCAAAAAATTTCTTGCTACGTGTAGACGACACTTTCTTTCTCTCTTTACTACCTACAAGACCTAGCACAGTATCTCGAACATATTCCATGGGCACCTGAGGAGTAATGTATAAATAAATAAATGAGCAAATGATGAGCCCAAGTTTGCAGTCATCCACTTAGATGAGAGCAATTAAAAATTGTTTAAAACATGCTACTTTGTGATAGATTACTATTTTCAAATATCGACTATCTCTGCCTGTGTGATGATTATACTTCCCCAGCCCCTTGACGTGAGGCTAAGCCAAATGCCTTGCTTTGCTCAATAAAATGGAGCAGAAGTAATGTTACCCATTCCTCAGCAGAAACGTGAAGAACAGTTGCATAATTCCCTCATCTCTCTTTTTCCCCTGTGCCCTGAGACAAATATGTCCCAGATGGGGGCTTTGTCTTCAGTCTGACTCTAAGGCATAGGGGATATGGAACAGTATCTCAGCATGTACAGGGGACAAAGAGTCAACCTTTGCTGTTTTAAGCTATTGACATTTGGAGTGTTTTTTTTTTTTTTTTTTTTTATAGTGCAGTTGAGTCTAAGCAAAATGATTAATGGACTATCAAGGACTTGCTTATTTGATGGAGGAATTATCCAGATCTGAGACCCTGAAATCATGTAAAGGAAGAATGTATCATCATTCCCAGAGAATGAACTGGGCATCAAGCATTCATCACTCTTACATTTATAGTTCTTATGACCACATTGAGGTAGTGATACTAAGTCCAAGCTCGTATTACTTGCCATAGGACAGGCCAATAAATCGAGAAATGAGCTGTTGGGACAAGGAATAGCAACTTTATTCAGAAAGACAACAGACCAGGAAAATGGTGGACTCGTGTCCCAAAGAACCATCTTCCCAGAGTTGTAATTCAGGCTTCGTTTTTCCTGCAAGTGAAGGGGGTGTGGTTGGTTGTTGTAAACTTCTTGGTGCCGGCTTGATTCCTTTGTTCTTGCTGCCATCCACATAAGTCTGGTCAAGAGGTTCCTATAAACCTCCAACAAATCCAATGTTATTCTCTGTTCCACAACTGTTTAATGGAAAAGTGTTACACCTTTAAAGGTCAGAGCCCTGAGAATAGTCTCTCCTGTGTATTTCAGGCTCTAGGCAACATTCTTTTACAAAAGGTGCAGAGCCAGCATGACTAAGCACAGGCAACAGGGCACAAAGATTAGAGTTCAAGGGCTAGATCCAATAGGGAGTCAGTTTGTTCTTCTCTGTTTCAGTAGAATTTATAGATGAGAAAGGAGGCAAAATTAATAAAATTACATTGGTTGAGCTTTTACTACCTTCCTGCGCTATATAATGTTTTAATTCTTACAATTATTCTAGAGGTGGTGACTTACATAAATACAGAGACCTTATTACCTAGCTTTTCATTCTGTATGTTTGTGAGGTATGTGTGTTTGTGTGTGCATGTGCGCAGGCAGGGCAAGGGTAAGTGATTGTGGGGGAGGCATACAACCATGGCTGCTTATACCCATAACACCTTTGGGTTTTGTAGAGTGGCTCAAGTTCCTATTCTGTAGCATATTTTCTTATTTGCAAAATAGGTAATGATGCTTCCTACATCATAATGCAATTGTGAAAATAAATATCAAATACTACATGCAACAATCCTTTGAAGGCACAATTTCTTCTATGTTAGATTCCTCTGCTATTATTAGCAAGGGAGAAGGAGACTCTCACTTCTGAAGTTTCCGAATGAGTCAGCAGAGCATAGATGGAAGAAGGCAAACATTTTTACATGCACATGTCCCTGGTGGAGTAAGAGAGAAAAGTAAATATAATTTAAATTTAAAACTAGTTCCAAGTGCCTATAATTTCCCACTATCAAATAGATAGGAAAAGATTCATGAACTCTGTATTTTATTAAATGAAAAAAGGGAAATCAGAGAACAAATAAAAATGTAGCATTTGATGGCAAGCTAGCTGAAGCAATCTCACTTGGAATTAATATTGCGCAGAATTGCAAAATATCTTGGAGGTTCACAGACTAGTATCATCACTGGACAGTGTGGCAAACTGAGGCACGACGAGAGGATCATGTCTTGCCTGAGATGATTCTAGTACTTAGGTCACCTAAGATGGTTTAACAAATTTCAGGACGTCAGAGTTTGGTGAGTTGAAATTTTGCCCTCAAATAAAATAGTGTCAAGTAAATTTTATTTTTCTGTCCCTAAGTGTAATGCAAGTAGTGGTTAGCGCTCATCTGGGTTCTGTGCTACTTGAAATCTACACCTTAAAATTCATGTCTTTTATTTGCTTTAACATTTGCCCAGTTCATATTCTAATTTATTCTATCCTGAAGGGAACTGAATTCTGATAAGCAAATGGCATCGTATCAAGAGGCAAAAGGAATCTGTAGGAGGATAATTCCCTTTTGTTTACTTATTATAAGCCTATCCTTCAAACCTTGATTACATTAAATGAATGGTCTAACTTTAGGGCTTAGAGGGCAAAATCATTGTATGCCAACACAGCTAAACAGAGGCTAAAGTTTTAATGAGCATTAAGTAGGTTCCTCTGAGTTAAGATCTATGAAAAGGATTCATGAGTGCTTTAAGTGAACAATGTTTGCGTTGATTAAAGGCAAGATTCAGATGCCTGAATCCTTTTGAATTTTACAAGGTGTTTGGAGTATCAAGGAGAAATATTAGACTGCAGCTAAAAAATACCACTATTTGCAAAGGTTCAAATATTGTTAATCGATGTCTCTTTAAGATAACAATTTTAATAATAACAAATATAATAGGAAGCATAAGTGGGTATTCATTAATAGTTTAGTGTAAATTCATCTACTCTGCTAAAATAAAACCTCAAAGTTGGCTTTTTGAAGGGAACTGAGCACAGGGCCTTTTAAGAAAGGCAGGTCTGGATCAGATACCAGGATGGAGGCCATTGCAAATGCCAGGACATAGGAGAGGACCATAAAAGAGAAGTTGGGAGGGGACCAAAGAAAAACTTCAAAGATTTGCATAATCCCTGTCTACATGAGGAAAGTTATACAAAGATAAATTAACCACAAAACATTCATGTATGCAATCTGCATTTTACCTTCAAAACAAGACTAGCCAAGAAACACATACTTATATCATTTCAAAAACCAAGAAAATGACCAAAATTATGAAAAAAAAAATGAAAAAAAAAAATCAAACAGGAATCTGGGACTATTTTGGAGCTTTCTTGGTTGCATATAGGATCACTCATTCTTTTACAAATATTTATTGATTTCCTCTAAATATAAAACACCCAGGGGTCACACTCTCAAGAACCCCCAATATAAAATGATGGTGAGACAAATATTTGATGAGAGCCATAAGGAATGTTTCACGAATTCAGAGGAGATGCAGAAGCTTCTATATGGATAAATTGGGGATACTTCGTGACAACAAAGAAGGCGTCGAAGGGGCACTGTGGGGTATATTTTAAGTATACAGGCTATGGAAGCACAGTTCTCTAGGTCAGCTGCTGGCTCTGTATCTCACCACTGATTCACCCTTGGGCAAGTTGAGTTAGTTAATACCTGAAAAGCCCTTAGAAATGTGCCAAGTATTCTTCTGTTTCATTGGGGAAAGCTTCTACCAGTCTGAGAAGTTGATGAGGGCTAGGGAATAACAGGGAGAGAATGAGCAGTGAAGGCAGTTTGCATGAAGGTGCCCTGAGCAGAGTCACAAGACAGAACTGAGCAGGAGAAGAAGCTGAGAAGCAAGGCCAGCCTGTGGTCTCTGAACCCCTACAACATGTACCTGCTTCTCTTTCATGGGACAGATCCCTTACTTCACATCACACCAGTTTATGGACATGGCATGGCCCCACGCAGCTGGCACCTGGGAAAAAGTGGTTAAATACTGACTGATTTCGTGGATGGGTGCTGGTCAAATAACACAATAAAACACAGGCATGCCTTGCACAACCTCCAAAGCTGAGACCCGGACTCTCTCTTGGGCTTTATGTCCTACTTTTCTTCCATGTTCATCTTGGATTTCAATCCTCTGCACAGTTTTATTCTCCCTGCTTGTTGCTCTCCCACGCCATAGTCAGTTCATCCCTTTGCCTTCTTCCAAATCTATTCTTAGGTGTAAATACACTTTCTTTCTTACCAGATTATAAGCTTATCCTCAGATATTTGGTGAAACCCATTTTCTCCAGAAGCATCCTCCCAAGACCACATTTCATGCTCATCTTCCTTCAGTCACATATCTTCAGGATAAATTTTTATATAACATGAGCATCAATAAATATATCTAGTTACATCATTATTTGTGACTCATATGATCCCTGTACCTGTGATTGGCCTCTTTGAAGGGTTATGTGTGAATTTCCTTTCAGGAGCTCTCTAGTAGTGATACCAGGTCAGCTTGGTTCAGAGATAAATGTGAAATATCTAATTATCTGTTTCCTCAGTAATGTTGCTGGATACTGCACAGAGAGACCAGTAGTAACATTTTAGGATCTAATTTCAAATTTCAGTAACAGCTCAATATATAAGAGCTCTAAGAGGAGACTGAAGTTTAGCTACCTTCAATGATGATTCAAATGAGACCCATACCATTAAGTGTGTACCAAGAGGATGAACTTTGCATTCAGACACCATAGATACTGCCCCCAAAATCACAAACACACGAGTCCACTGTGTGGTGCCAGGGGCCCAGAAAGCCTCAGTAGGATGTGGGTTATGTTTTGGAGGGCCAAAGAGTTGGGGCAAGCTATTATTTCTTTCATTAAAATCAAAACAGATTTGTTATTATAATGTATAATGCAAAATGTATATCATTTAAAACTTTTAACCTGAAACTTAGAGTCTGTAGATTCCAGCAGCTGTTTTGGGCAACTACCCCATGTGCTCTGGAGTAATTTGTTCCCCTTCAGTGGGGAAAAAAGGAGTTGACAAGAACCCCATGGAGACACCTCTACCATACAGAGAACGTATTGAATCTCCAGATGGACCACTTCCCTTCGTGTGACTGGTACCACCAGCAGCTGCCTTTCCAATGCCTGAAAGAAAATTTCTTTCCCTAAAGAGAATTTCTGAGGGAAGAACCTTCAAGATAAAATACACTGTGTCCTGCCTTGCCATTGTAATTAGTCAAACTGTTTTGTTTAATTAGAGTAAATGTGTTCGGAATGCTATAATTACTTGTTAGAGAGAAAAACATTTGCTCTAATTAGGTATTCATTAGAAATTCAAAAATCACTTAATATTAGCAATTAAAACTGGAACTGTACTTGATTGAATTTCCCACATCAGTAAACTAAACAGCCCAACACGCACTGGTTCTGCATTTTGCTTAACTGACAGCAATTCTGGGGGGCACAGAAGGAAAGAGAAAATAGCAGACTTAATTGGAAAATTCGTGGTGGGGTGACCAAGATCTGGAATAGCCCTCGGAAGTAACTGATGCAGAGGGCTGCGTGAAAATCCGGTGAACCATTTGTTTAGAACAGAGCTTAGAGAAGGGCGGGGCAGGAATGAAGTCAGAGGGAGGAGAGGAAGAAAGCAAGTTATTCATCCAACAAATAACTGGGCCCTTTCAACGTGCAGACCAGCCCGTGTTCATACAGAGAACAGACTTCTGAGGAAATCAAGGATTAGTGAAAAACAACAGCAAACAACATGATAGTTAAAACTTAGGAAAAAAATCACAGTACAGTGTTATAAATTGCACTGGGCAAAATGATAAAATGTTACATAAATGATAGAGTATGAAGCTTAACATCTATGTCAAAGAAACAACAGCCCCTCAGGCAGGAATTAATCAGGCAGCTTTGTCCAATGCATAGGGTGTTTGTTTGTTCCTTTATTTGACTGAGAGAAGGGAAGGGTATTGCATTCCTAAGTAAGAACACAGGGTCATGGATATAAAACATTTTTAAAACATGTATTTTGGTTTGCATTAAGAATGCAATTTTGTAAAAATTTTGGCCAGATGGTTTCTTGCTACCTTGTTTGAAAAAAAAAATTTTGGATTATTTTTTGAAGTGCTATTGAAGCTATTTTCCTAGATGAAACAAAACAATAGCAAAGTCTAAATCAAGGTCAAGGTTGTGGTGTTTGGATAGGAGCTGACTCATACATCTCTTTTTAAAGACTTCAACTTCCCTTTTAATTTTTTCTCTTCCTTTCCATAAAAACTTCCAAAATTGTATGTTTCAATCCCTGGAGTAAAGTTAGAATATTTTGGTTTTCTTTTAAAACTATTCCAACCTTCAGTGACAATTGGCACTCAGTAAACAGTGTGTGTTTTTTCACTTTAGACAGTTGCCACTTCTTTCATATACAGGATGCTCTTGTTCTATTTTCTGATTCATCCGTCTCCATGTCATCAATCTTGGCAAAGGAAGGCTATATCTACATGTACAACCCATTTGACTGTTTTGACTGACCTGAGGGGCTATTACCTGCTTGCTGATAACTTGTTAAATAACTAGCTGTCAAAATGATCACGCTGGCTGGGTGTTAAAGCACAGCAAGAGTGGCTGAGAGAGACTGTATTTTACTGCTGGATAAGGACTCTGACAACAATGGAACCACAGGTTCTATGGAGGTTTGTCCTTCCCTGGAGGTCCTGGCTTAAGCACCACTTATTTCGTGGTTCAATTTCCTCATTAATTAAATGAGCATAACAGTGTTTGTGATTGGTCTTGGTTTTGGAAAAAAAAATTTAGGAAATACTTGTGTATGCATGTTCATAGCAGCATTATTCACAATAGCCAAAATGCAGAAGCATTGCAAATGTCAACGGACAGATGAATGGACAAGCAAAATGTTGCACGTGCATAAGCAATGGAAAAGTCTCGGTTTTGGAAAATTGCTTTGCCCACACACTCACTTATTTGCTCTTTTAATGAACACTTTTCCATCCACTTCCCACGTTGCAGATTCTGTGCCTGCTTCAAGGCACTCACCATTCAGTGGCAAGAGAGACTGGCTCCTTCTTCTCTGCCCCCATCATAGGCTATACATGCTCTGCTCATCCCCCAAATGCCTGGAGGTCTCAGGATCTCTCTTCAGTCCTATCTTGTTAAGTTTCCTTCCTCAGCCATTTCCATATATCAAATTACCACCTCAATACTATGACTCTAAAATTTTTCTCCACCCCTAGGCTCTTTTATGGATCCAGCTGTGTCGAGAACATCACTGCCTGTATATTTCTCAGGCACCTAAAATCTAACAGGTCAGGTCTCTTCTTGTCTTTCCCTTTGAACCTGTGCTTCATCTGTCGGTTCCTGCTTCAGTGAGTAGCTCCTCCACCCAGGCCACTGCCTATGCCTCATCTTATGTCAATAGTCTTAACACTTTTCTCAGCCTCAGGAAGCACTTACAATGAATCCCTATGAAAATTTTTATTATAGTCCCTTTCTATGCCTCAAATCCACTTGCTTGTTTCCTTCTCACTATCGTCTTCTTTGTTTAGAATACATAATTGCTCAATCTCAGGCAACCTAAAATTTATCTTTGAACATAAGCAATTTCAAATATAAAGAGGTTTCTTTTTAAAAAAACGTTTCCATATTCACTTTATCTATGTTTTCTTTAATATGTATGTATTTATTTCTTTATTTGGTTGTGCTGGGTCTTAGTTGCAGCAGGTGGGCTCCTTAGTTGTGGCATTCATGTGGGATCTAGTTCCCTGACCAGAGTTCGAACCTGGGCCCCCTGCATTGGGAGAACAGAGTCTTAACCACTGTGCCACAAGGGAAGTCCCGTAAAGAGGTCCTTACAGCCTGTTTCCCTCCAATCCATTATCTCCTCTGCAGAGAGTAAGATTTCTCATGTGTTTAAAATAATAATACTTATATTATATTTATAAGAATAATATTTGATATTCATGAATACCTTAAGTCTCTCACAAGCAAATCTCAAGTCAAAAGATAAATAAATCCAAATTGCAAAGTTTCTAGAAAAAGAATGATAATGAGAACACTATATTTCAGAACCAAAATGAAGTAAAAGAAATGCTCAGAGGAAATATTATTTTAAATACTCATATAAATAGACAAGAAATAATGAAAGTGAATGAATTAAGCATCTCATTGAAATTTAGGGAAAAAAGGTGAAAAATAACAGTGAAAGTAAACTGAAGAAAATAAGAAATAATTGAAGATAAAATACAAATTAATCATTTAGGGAAAAGCTGATAAGAAAACTGCTAATAAATAAGTAACTTACTTTTGTAGCAATACAAAATTAATAAAGAATAACTTTCCTGATAAAAAGATAAAACACAAAATAAAGACATAATCACTGAGACAGGAAGAGCAGAATAAAAAACATAGGAGACTTTTCTTTTTTGTAAACTCAGAGCAAATAAATAGAAACTGGATAAAATGGATGACATTTTAACAAACTATCATTTATCTAAAAGTCTTCATGAGAGAAGAAGCTAAATAGATTGATTTACACCAAAATAAGTAAATCAAATACATACAGCAAGTGGAAAGCTTTGACAACAGTATATTGCTAAAAGAATGTCAAAAACATATGGTTTCAGAGCAGAATTACACCAAACAAACATATCATTCTAATAATATTTAAACTATTCCAGATTTAGGGGTAAAAGGGTCATCACTAAATTATTTTACTGAAGACAACATAATATTGATTCAAAATATAAAGATGATAACACAAAAAGAAAACCTACAGAATAATTTATTTTATGAAACTCCATTTCAATAATTCAAGGATGGTTCACTATCAAGAAATATGTTAATATAATTGATAACATAGTTTCATTTAATTATAGAAATTATATAAACCTTTCCATAGAAACAGGACTTTGACAGCTTTCGACTATATTCTTGAGAAATAACCCACAACTGTAATATGACAGAAATTGAGGATTACCTATTTAAACATGCTGTGTACACACACACACACAAACACACACACACACACATCTCAAATCCAGCTTAATGAAAGGACAAACCCTGGTTACTTTATCACTTTTTAAAGTCAGGAGCAAGACACAGATGCCCACTCTCTCCTAACTCCTAAAATTATTGTTTAACTTTTAACTGGAGGCATTATCAGACAAACAAAAGATATTAGAGAATTAAAAGTGGTATGGAGAAGGTTAAAATAGACCCACCCACACCCCCTACACACACTCTCTGTAGAGTATGTGATTGTAAAACAGGAAAACCATGAAGAGTCAACAAGGAAAAAAAACTACTAAACACAGTAAATTAACTCAATGGATAGCAGGTTATAGAGTTAATATTCAGCAGTCAGTAGCCTTCATATATATACATAACTAATAATATATAATAGAAGAAAACACTTCACCTTTACTAGCAGAAAAAAAAAGCCTAAGAATAATTATAACAAGAAATGTGCAAAAAACTACTACACACAGAAACTTTAAAAACAACAACAACAAAATTTCTAAGGACACAAAAGTAGACCTGATGAATAGAAATGTATAACATGTTCTTAATAGAGTGACTCAGTCCCATAAAGATGTCAATTCTAGATAATTTATAAATTAACACTGTCAGTGAAAATGCCGAGATTTATTTCCAGAATTATATGTTAATACTAAATCCTATATAAAACTTGAACAAGTAAGTATGGCTTTAATAGCACTGGAAGTAAAAAGGCAACAAGGAAATATAGTTTAAGAGATATTAATATACTATAAGGATTCAGCAATTTTAAAATGTAGTACTGGCAAATGAATAGAAAATCAAAGCAAGGAAACAAGATAGAAAGTTCAGAAATAGACCCAAATATTTATGAAAATTTTATATATAACATATGAGGTATCTCAAGCCAAAATAGAATACTAGATGTAAACAAACAATTTTATGTAAGGTCTTGAAAACACATGTAAAGATAAATGAGGAACTGGGAAAACATTGTTATCTTATTCAGAGCAACATTTTTACAATAGCAAAAATCGGAAATCATGCAAGTGATCAATCCAGACTAGATTCAACTGTATCCACAGAGTAGACTCCTAAGCAGTTGGAAATTAATGAACCTGTACAGGCAGATGTCCAGAATATATTGTTAATTGAACAAAAGAAGGGTAAGAGATGTGTGCATATTTTGCTACCTTTTGAGTAAGCAAGAAATCCTGGAAGGCTACACTACACTTTTTACTGCTGGGCTTTGCACACGCCAATCCTCTGTCTAGGTGAGTTTTTCCTCCTTTGTCTCCAGATCATTCCTACTCACTCTTCAGGTCTCCCTTACTATGTATCTGTGGAAAATGTTATAGTCTCTGTGGCCCGGTAATTTGTTGGAACTCTTCCCCTGTGCTCATCTCAACTCAAGCTTCGTTTATCTTTATCAAAAAATACTATATTTGTCTATTTGTTTACTCCTTAAATTCATCAAATAAATGACTATAGTTTGGTCCCTCTTTTATTTCTTTCATCCACCAAATTGCATCAACAAAAGACTGAATAAATTCAATAAAAGAATTGCCACACTATTAGTGACACAATATAAATTCAGTGTGATCATAGGAAAAGCTACATCTTAGCTTTCTTGCAGGAGGGCAGCGAAGGTATCCTCAAAGCGTTTAGTTTGTGGTGTCTTCTCCCCTTATCACCTACCTCATCCTTCCCTACAGAATAACTCTCCACATGCTTTTTCTTTTCATCTTCTTTAAAGAGACCTAGTCTTATTAAAGAGATATTAGTTGAGTGTACATTTGGGAAAAGTATTTTAAGTCCATCAAGATTTGTATGTAAGATGAGTCCATGCCTCTTCCTAAAAAATGAAATACAGTATATTTGTTCAAGGTGAGAAAGTGAAGGTCATTGATCAGGCCCACGCCACATTCCAGGGACTTTGCCAGGTCTTTGGCCTAAGTTGTCTCTCCAGATAAGAAGGCAGTGTGCCATAATGAAAAGAGAAAGGGTTTTCTAGTCACAGTGATAAGCTGATGGACATAAGTCACAGTGGTAAGCTGGTGGACATGTGAAGAAAAAATATTTTTCTTTTACTCTTTAAGCTGACACATCACCATTATGGTTTATTTCAGAGCAAATATTTTTTCTTGCTCCTTCACTTGACTAACCTACAACTTGTGAGTGTCTCCAGCTACTGCAAAATCTCAGTAGCCATGAGATGAGAAAAATGGTGTTATTTATTGGGAACAAAAATAATTTAATCGTTGATATTATCTGATTTTCTTCCCCTGGGTGTCCTGGGGGACTAAACTAGTCCCCAAGGCATCATTCAGAAATGTGTAAAAGTGGATCCTCAGGAAAATGATCTTAACAGTGCTTCCAGGTTGGTGGCAGTGACACAAGTAGTCATATTAGTGTGTGATGTCTAATTGCACAAAAACAGATAAATAAAAACCCTCCCTTTTTACACCACATGGTACAACTCTGTATACCCTTGGTTAATGTTCTGACACAAAGTTTGTTCTAGCACTACCTCACCATATTTTCAGGTTTTTAAAATTGTTTTTAAAAAGTCTTTTATCCAGTTTTTTATGGTAATTTTTGGCAGAAGGTTTGCTCTTAGTGACACAGCCCAACATTTGCAGAAAAAGAAGATGTCTGTGCTAGCATCCTTGGAACACAATTCTACTCTTGCATTATCAGATTCAGTTCTTCCTTAATTCCAGGAAAAAAAGAAGTTATCATTTTTTATCTTTGAATACAGCTTTGTTCCATTTCTTGAAATCTTTAATTCAGGGACAATAATTGTGAATATGGGCAAGCCTTTGTCCTCCGTATCACTTACGGTCTCTTTCAATGTTTTGATCTAATTTTGCTTGCAATAAAAATTGACATCTATCATTGTTGTTATTATTGTTGTTTGTTTGATTGTGTGAACTCGTTCATGTTTATGATGACTAGAGTCCTTTTACAATTCATCTGAGACTTGTTTTTCTTCTCCAACGAGCTAAAACTTGAGAAATCTGAATACTGTAGCTATTGACTGAAGATGGCAGAAGAAAGAGATAAGGGGCTGTATTAGGACCAGCATTCACTTCCACAAAGAGCAGTGAAAAGGATGAACTTGATTTGAGGCATGTGGGAAAGATCCAGCTGGATGCAACTCTAAAGGGACTTTTCCTGACAAGGTCCCCTGGTGGGGGGGTGGTTGAGGAAGTGGGGGACGGGGCTGCCTCAGAATGGGCTGGGCAGAGGTGGGTTGTAGAATTACTGTGTAACCCTCTGAGAAAAGTCATCACCACATCACAAGACTCACAACAGAAATTTTCCAGCATGGGATCACTGAGAAAGTCACAGAAGGACCTGGTGAGAGTGAAGCCACCTCCAGACAACCACATACCCAAGAGTCCCAGCCACCATCCTGGCAGAACACATCACAAAGACTATGTTCTTCCCTTCAGCCTCTTCTCACATCTCTGAGGACTCAGACAGGAACTACACACAAGGTGACAGTGACAGTATGTAAAAGAATTAGAATTTAAATCCAGGTCATCTCAAATCTCAGCCCATGAAGAACCCGTTAATAATGTCACATAAACCTCTGTACATCCAATCTCTCCTCTGATGTGTGGCCCTGGTCTTCATCTATGGCTCCTTCCTAAGAAGATGGAGAAATGATGAAAAACAGGGAGACCTCAAATTTCAAGAAAGTGTGGGAAGCCTTGCCCATTGCATACTGGACTTAGTTGCCCATCTGTCCCCACAATGAGAAGGTAAGCCTCGGAAGGACAGGACCAGGATCCTATTATCTTTGAATTTCAGATCCTACCAGATGGTTTGACATATGAGAGGCACTAACTTCATGTTGAAATAAATTTCTTTAAAGTCAGTTTTCTGCCTAAACTGAGGCAGCACTGCATGATCTGTCTCTCTTTCAGAAGGGCTGAATGGACTCAGCATTTTGAAATAAAGAAAATAGCATATTTGAATGATCTAAAACCCCTATACTTCCACCACCAATTTACCAAAAAGGCAAAAAGGAAGAAAGAGATCCATGGCACATGAGTAGCCAGCAATAGTTTCCCTGGCCTGTGTCTAAGACATTTGGTGTCTTTGAAGGAAGCATCAAATTTTATCTTGTGTTAAATCTTGCTCCGAATGGAAGAGAAATTCCAATTTTAAAAATGAGTTGGGTTGGAGTTCAATCCCCAAAGAGTGAAGGAAAAATAAGATAAAAATTCTTTGAAGCACTCTCCATGAGACAATTTTTCTTCTCAGACTTCTAAACTCATTTCTCATAGCACAACTTCAAAGAGTGAAACAGGGATTTGTCTAGTTTTCCCTTCTCCTTGAATTATCTGGGAATTATCCTCTGCAATCTCTTCTCTGGGCCTTGAACTCATCGGGGTTCCAAAGGTGCTACAAGTCATTCACGCTGTTGTCTCCTGGCAAATATAAAACAACTCAGGTGTCCAGGAGCTGTTATCAATTCTGACTGCTGAGGCTGCACCGCTATGGGAAAAGGGAGCCTACTCTTTGCCAGAGATGAATAAATGGTCCAACTCAAAGATACCACTTGCATAGCTTCCAGAGACAACTAGTAATAGGGGAATGATTTGCCAAATCGGAAAGGTAATTCCTGCCCCCAATTCTCTCTACCTCTAGCCTTTCAGGTGGTAGATCAGTACTTAGGGGAAGCACCCAGGCTGGGTGATGAGCAGAGCTGAGTTTGGTTGTGCTCTGCCATTTACTAGCTGTGTAACCTTGGGCAAAGTCCTTAAACCTTGAATGTGTGTTTCTTTAACTGGAAAATAGAAGAAATTTATACCCCTATTTCAAATAGGTTGTTGTGAAAATTAAATCAGTCACTGTTTGGGAGAATCTACCTCAGAGAAGTAATCCATCAGGCTAGAGCATCTCCCTTTGACAATGTACCTAAGCCTTCATGAATGATAATTCGTTTAGGTCAACATCAGTGGAGCTTTTAGACTCTTCATTTACAATTCAAATTCTTCTAGGTGGAAAAACACTTGAGGTCAGGAAGCATCCATATGTTTGTATTATATCTCAAATTTCACAAATCTGTGTGTGGGGAAACCTTGTAGTACCTGGTGAATTAAGAGGGTTTGTATTCTCATTCACAGTATACCATTCAAAAGGGGAATGCGAGTCAAAGACATCTGATTTCATTATAAAAAATATTTTTTTCCTTTATCAATGGGTGAAGGGGGTCAAAACTTCCAGTTATAAAACAAATAATTCATAGGGATGTAGAGTATGGTGACTATAGTTAATAACACTGTATTGTGTATTTGAAAGGTGCTAAGAGAGTAGGTCTTAAAAGTTCACATCAGAAGAAAAAAAAAACTCTGTTAACCATGTCTGGTGACAGATGTTAACTGGATTTATTGTGGTGAACATTTCAAAATACATACCAATATCGAAAGATTATGTTGTACACCTGAAACTAATATAATAATATATGCAAATTATATCTCAAAAAATCCCCTATAGTGCACTTTAATGAAATCCAGGCACTTACCCTGGACTTTAAGACTCTACCTGGCTCCAGGTGATATCAGCCAGCATCCTAGTCTGTCACATTTTACAACATGAGAACTGCTGTGCCCTATTTCTAGAATGCTCTGTCCCCAAATCTTCATATAATTGCCTCATTCTCAGCATTTAATACTCACTTCAAATACCTACTTTTGATGACAGCTTCTCAAAACATCCAATATAAACTAATCTTGTCACTCTAACAGAGTTTATTTTCATTACAGCACTTTTGACTACCTGACATTTTCTTGCTATTTTATTTATTTGTTTAGTCTATTGATTTTTTCTACTCTTATAAAAATGGGCACACTACAAGTAACAATATGTAAGTTTTCAAAAAGTTAGATATTTTATCATTGTCTCCAAATTTGCACAAACTAATAAAAGCTTTAAATCTATAAAAATACATTTGCTATACTTACATTTTAGGAATGTTGAATTTTTGAAGTATGGCTATACTCAAATGATAATAAAACTAACAGGCTACAGATTTTAAAACATCAAAATCAGCTCTCCCTAATTTTCTTCACAGGTATGATACAAAAACAATAGGGAGAAAGAAAGGCAATAGCAGAACATTACTTTTTCTTGAAACTGGAAGCCACAAGGTATGTAACATACTGGAGAACAAAACGAAAAGTGCTGTCATGGCTTCCCAGGTGGTACAAAGTCTGGGAATATGCTGAAGAACAACACTTAGAAGCTCATTTTGAAAAATGAGAATGAAAGCTTTCATAGAGCTAGTTTGGCACCAAGAATAAGTGCAGGAGGTGGGAACATAGGAGGCAGTGTAGAACCAAATGATACTTATAAGAGGTAGCCTTTGGGTAAAGGGTGCAGTGGGCAGTGAGAAACTGAATTATGAATTCAGTGAATTCTCTGCAATGAATTATGCAGAGACCTCCAGCTGCTCTGCTCAGCTAACTAACTGCTCACTTACACAGACAACTTAAACCTATTAGCCTGGACCCTGGTATTGGATTTTCATATGTACCTCTTGCAAATGTGGTTCAGAATATCTCATCTGATTCAAGATGAATGATAATAATAAAAATAAGTACTGGATTTAGAAAAAGACATTACAATTTACACACATATGTATAGACATTTGCCAGAAAAGGAAAAAAAAATGCTGCCATGAAGTGGATGAAAACTGTTGCCATAACTATAAAATAAAAGGAAAAAAAAAACTTTAATTAAGTACTCTCCTAGAAAAAATAAGGGCTCAAAGCTTACAAAAAACATTGAAGGAGGAAAATTGTGAAACAAAAGAAGGGCATGAGTAACAGAACTAAAAAAACAAAACAAAACAAAGCTAAATTAAACTAAAAAAGTGAAATGAAAAAGTAAAACCAATACACAAATAAAGATAATTTTGGATGTAGTAATTAGGGGGGATGAATTTTACAATATTACAGAAAAATGAAGGCTTCTATATAAAGCACATGATTAAGAAAAATAACCAAAGGGTTAAAAGAGTTTAAAAGTAACTGAAATTATAATACATTATGGAATTGAAATAATAATAATACCTATAGAAGACAGATTCTTATTATAGGTGTTTCTGAAGAAAACTAGTTGTTTCTGAAGAGGACAAAAGAAACAGAAAAAAATGAAGGCATCATTTAATATTTTTCCCAGATATAAAAGAAAACTTGATTTTAAATATTAAAGAATGCATTGAGTTCTGGGAAAAATTGACACAGAATGATTAACCCTGAAACATATCCTCATAAATTACCGAACTGTAAATTAAATAAAGAATGTTTTAAGCTAGCATTTCTAGCAATGGTAGAAAACAGTAGAGCCATTCCTAATTCTTATATGAACAAAAATGTCCCAAGAATTTTATACGAGTTATAAAGGGATTTAAGAATGAAGGCAATTGACACACATCATTTAGAATTCCCAAGAACAGAATAAAGATTTCCAATGGGGCCTTTTTAAGGGAAATACGTTGGAATGAACTTGAGCCAGACAAAAGATGGATGGAGAAATGATATTGAAGGGTTAGTGTTGAGCGTTGATTCCATTCACTATAGAACAAAGACTAAAACAAATGTGGAATTATGACTTTAATATAAAATTTGAATGCTAAAAACTCTAGTGTCATTGAAATTATATAACTAACAGAAGTTGATGAGGGAGAGAAGGTATGAAGCTGTGTAAGTATGAAATTTTCTCACGTTTTATAAACGGGTCAAAAAACTTACTTGAAGGACAAAAAATAATTGAGAATATTTAAAGGCATAAACCTTAACACACACACACAAACACTGTAATCATCTAAAATTTGGAGATGAAGAAAGTGAGTGGCAGAAACAAAGTGGACACATTTTTTTTATTTATGGAAAGAAAATATAGAAAATGTTTAATGAAAGAGATATAAATACAATGCATATAAGATCATTGTTATTAAGTCAGCAACTAGCTACAAAACATAAAGATATAAAGAAGAAACCACAGTGAGATGGATAGTAGGGTCAGATATACGGTATAGCCAGGGCCCACACCACTGAGTAGGTGACCCACAGAAAGGAGGATAATCACAATTGTAGAGTTTCCCGCCAAGGAGTGAGGGGTCTGAGCCCAGCCCAGGGATCCTGTCCCAGGATCATTCTTGTTCTAAGAAGACATGGTTTCCACTAGCACCACTGTTATTTCTCCAGATTCTTCAGTTGCAAGTAAATACAATTTCACAAGAAAGAAATAATACATTTGAAAAAAATGAAACAAAACAACAGCAAAATCAGAGTTTTAACCTTATATGTGGAACATCTATGAGACTCAATTGAAAAAACTCACTTAAATGTTCAAATGATCAAAAAAACTCAGAACCATTGTTTGTAAATTTAATATATAGAAATAAATATTTTCTTACTAACTGGTTGGAAGAAATAATGGAAGAAAAAACCACACTTACATCAGGCTTAACAGTAAGAAGAAGTGATGGGGAACTAGACCTAACGTACTAGACACCAGCTCTATGTTGAAGTTAGGTCTATATTGAAAATGATAATGAGTGGCATAAACACAAAAATACAAAGACTTCAACAAATAGGAAGTCTTACCTTATTTAAAGAAAAATAACCATTTAAATGATCTTTGCTAAGATATAAATTTAATGCTAATTTGATAAAATTACCAACATGTTTTTGGTAAAAAGTAAAACTTTGTTTTCAAGATCCTTATAAAATCCTTACAAGAATGGCTTGAAAATTCTGAAAAATAAGAGTAATGAGGGTTGATAGTAAACATAATATACACCTTCAAAGGGGTAAACAGTATGATTCTTCTATGAAGAGATAGATAAATGAGAAATAGTTGGAAAGTTGACAAGAAAGCTAAAATATTGCTATGAGCATCCAGGTAGCAAAGTGCAATTCAGTTATCCCCTCTGCACCTTACTTTCCTTGCTCGGAGGATAAAGTGAATACTAGTAACCCCCAAGTAACCGTGAACAAGCACTGCATACGGGAAAGGTAAATGTGATCCTGAGCGAGTACCTATTACTGTAAAACAAGACACTGCCCTTTCTGTTATAGAAGTGGCCCAGTGTCATCCACCTGCTATCAGATTGCTGACTAATTAGCTGGGGAATAGTGCCATATCAGAGGTATAGTGTTGGTTTCTGCTGCTGGCGGATTGGGCATTCAGTGGTGGCCATAGCTAGGTTGGCCTTGATGAGTGGAACTCTGTATCTGAGCCCTTGTAAAACCTCTATCCCTGCATCCATGATCACTTTACCCATGTGCCCACCGGGTAATGACAAGGGTAGCTGTGGGAAAAGAATGACTGGTATCCACAGAATGAGTCAGCCTATTCACTTGATATTAAAATTCCCCTCTGCTAAGGTCACCCTTGGGTAAGCATTCACGGGGGACACAAATATCTTCCCGCTTTTCCTCATTCAGAGAGGGCTATCCATATGCCTCTGACCCAGATCTCATCACTAATTTTCTAATCATGTGACTTCCAAGTCCCTGACCATCCAGCCATTGGCCACCACCCAAGAACTGGTGTATAATTGTATGCCTGGCCTTCCAAGATGAATGAACATCAAGGTGCATCAGGCCCTGAAGTTCTGCCCACTAAGAGGATTTCCCTTTATCAATGTCCTTCTAGGATGTCCCAGAGAGATGTTGCAGGGCCGCAGCTGTCCACTTCTGGGTGGTGTCTGCATATTACACAGAGCCATCTGTAAACAATGCCCACATGTTTTCTTCCTCTGTCAACTGATCTTAGGGAACTCCCCATGGGGCCATGAGTGCAGGCTGGGAGAGAGAAGCGAGGACCATAGGCGTTTGAGTCTCTTCTTCCTGTAACTTACTTGTACCTTCCTGCTCTGCTTGGGCCCGATTACACACATACCTCTTCATCTGATGACAACGTGCTACTGCGCATGCCCAGCGTTATGGCTTGGTGGGTCAGATAACATCCAGTTCATGGCGAGCAGCTCAGGTCGCATGGGAACTTGGTGGACCATCGTTATCGCTTGATTCAGTAGTCTTCTCGTCATTCAGTCTCTACTAAGGTGCAGTAGCAGGCCAAGATCCATTTCAGAAAACAGCTGTCAGTTTGAAAACACTGTTTCAAAACACGGAGAGCTGTTTTTTGTTCTCTCAAAAGAAGTGGAGTTATCCATAGAAGAGGATAAGTCTTTGCTCCAAAATCCTAGGGGCCTTTGCTGTGGATCAGCTTTAAGGAACCGTTAAAGCTTTTCAACAGCATCCCTATCTGCCACTACACTTCAAGCCCCATTGGATCTGCTGTAACATATGGCCACTTGGCAGAGCAGCTTGTACAGTAATTTGGACCAGTGGCAGAACTTCCTCTTGTCCTGGGATCGAATCAAAACTAGCAGCTTTACAGGTACTTGGTAAATGAGCCAGGGTAACACACTCACATGAAGAATATGTTGCCTCAAAAATCCGTAGATGCCCACAGGGTGTGGTGTCACTTTTCATTTGTGGGGGAAGTCAGATTCAACAATGTATCCCTCACCTTAGAAGGGCTATCAACTTTCTCAAGCCCCTGGGCCTTTAGAAATTTCACTGGGTAGAAGGTCCTTGAATTTTTGTCAGGTTTATTTCCCATCTTCTTAGATGCAAATCCATTACCAACAAGTCCAGAACAGTTGCTACTTTTTTCTCACTATGTCCAACCAGCACATCAACAACGTAATGGACCCATGTGATATCTTGTGGAAGGGAAATGCAATCAAGATCCCTGATAACTAAACTATAACATAAGGCTAAAAAGTTGATGTACCGCTGAAGTCAGACAGTAAAGGTGTATTGCTGGCCTTGCCAGCTGAAAGAAAACCACTTCTGATAGTCTTTTCGAACAGGTGTGGAGAAAAAGATATTTGCCAGATGGATAGCTAGATCCCAGGTACCA
This sequence comes from Balaenoptera ricei, assembly GCF_028023285.1. Lineage (NCBI taxonomy): Eukaryota > Metazoa > Chordata > Mammalia > Artiodactyla > Balaenopteridae > Balaenoptera > Balaenoptera ricei. The sequence continues at coordinate 10,483,517 of NC_082645.1, read as the reverse complement.
AGAGACATGTTAATTTGCCCTAGCAATGAAACCACATCTGGTACAGTAACTGCAGTTCGAGTCACCACCTTGTTTAGCTTATGATAATCCACTCTCATTCTCCAAGATCCGCCTATTTTCTGCACAGTCCAAATAGACAAGCTGAATGGGTATATTGTAGGAATCACTACCCCTGTATCCTTCAGGTCCTTGATGGTGGCGCTAATCTCATAAATGAGATGTTGCTTTTGGTGTACGATTTTTCCTAGGGAGAGGCAGTTCTAATGGCTTTCCTTGGTCTTTCCTACCATATAGCTTTCACTCCACAGGTCAGGGAACCAATGTAGGGATTCTGCCAATTGCTCAGTGTGTCTATTCAAAGTACGCATTCCAGAACTGGAGAAATAAGCACAGGATGGGTTCATGGACTCACTGGACCCACTGTAAGATGGACCTGAGCTAAAACTTCATTGATCACCTGACGTCCACAAGTCCCTACTCTGACTGCAGTGTGGGCTACAGTGATGTGTTGGATTCCCTGAAATTAGTCTCAGTTCAGAGTCATTTTCAGTAGTCTCTGAAAGGTCTGATTATCTCTTTATCCCCAGTACAGAGTCACCATGATAAAAGATCATGGCTCCCTTTGGGTAAGACTGAGAGAACGATGAAGAGTATACATTTTTGACAGGGTACAGAGTCCTTCCTCAAGTGGACTCCACCTTCCCTTTATACAAGGGCCTCTGGGTCTGCAAACTGGGTCACGTTTGGGAATCGACTTGAGGGGCCATGACTCTCTATTTTTATGATTCAAATTAGAGTTTTGTTCACTTGACCCAGAATTATTTCACTTTATGCAGATAAGGTAAGAATTTGTAGGTTTCTCATCTATTTCCCTTCTAGGAACACCATGATCACCTAGCTAACACCACAGGTCTTTGTGAGCCCGATTACTTTGATCGCTGCTTTGACTCTGCTGTCTGCTGGGATAGCTATGTCCATTATGCCTTTGGCAGTGGATGCCACCATGTGGCCCTGCTACCCCGGGATCCAATGATTTTCATTACATTAAGTTTTCCATTGCATTTAGTGGCAGCAATTCCCACTGCAATTTTGGGTCTACAGAAAAGAGTGATCCCAGAGCTCTTAAAGGATGCTGGGGCTTCCCTCACAAATTTAGTCCTCACAGTATTGGTAACAGATATGTCCTCTAGACCCTCCCAGGTGGGTGAGCAAGTCTTACGTGACAAATTCACTCTGACATTCCAATCTCTCTAAACCTTTGAATTCCTTCCTCTCACACTATACCAAGGCAGGTCTAGCATTTCAAGTTTATTTAACCTGTGTCACCTTTGATCCATGTTTTAACATCCAACCAAACTGTTAGAGCCCTTTCTAACAATCTGAGCTGCAACATGAAATTGAGAATGTCTGCTTAGGGGGCCCATATTCATAAATTCAGCGGATACAACTTTATGTTCCTTCTATCATTATCCTCATGGGTCATAATTTCTACCTCATCTTTTGAAGCCTGCTGGGGCTTGTTATAGGTCTTGCTGAGTCTAGTTATAGGTCCAGAAGCAAAGAGAGGTGGTGAGGGTGATTCCTGAGAAGAATCTGTTGTGTCTTGAAAGGTACTATTTCAGGGGAGGCCATTGCTGTTTCCTCAGACAAAGCAGGGTCAATCTCCTCAGATGGGGTGGATCAGCTACTTCTACTGGCAAAGAAGACTCATCGGAATTTGGGGGTTCAATGTCCCCAGTTTCATCTGAATCTTCCCATACATTCCCATTCCAACATCCAGGATTCCATTCTTCCCCAATCATTGACCGCACTTTAACAGTAGACATGCAGTGAGGTTGGGAATTCAATTTGTGTTGTAATTCAGCCACTCACAGGATGAGTTTCTGGTTTTGGTTTTTCAGCAATCTCAGCTCTGCAACTATAGTAGATAAGGGTCTCTTTCAGCATAGACAGAAGTTTTCAGATCATTTATACAGCACTTCAACTGGAAATTAGAATTCTTGAGCTCACCCTTTTTTCCCCTACTTTTTCCAGTGATATAGGAGCAACTAGACAATTTCATTATACACATTATTTTGATAAAAATTTTCAAAGGTATCATGTACAGTACATGGCCACACAGAACCTTGCCTTTTATAAGTGTTTGATTATGAATATTATGGTGATACCTTGCTTACCTCTATGGTCACATCACATCATGGATGATCAGTGCCCTCTTTACTACTGGAAATAGAGTCATTAGTGACTTTAAATTTAATCAGATTAGAAAAACAATTCCAGAAAAACTAAAATCAATTTAGAAAACTCATTCTTAAGATTATGTTCCTCTAGAACCACTCTCTGAAACAAAATCTGTAGTAGTCACTGTTTCCCAGAGAAACAGAATAGGATGTGGGTATATAACACACATATATCGATATGTATATAAATATAGACATCATATAGATATAGATAGATATTATATGTACATGTGTATCTATATCTATATCTACCTATGTATCTATCTATCTATACCTATATCTATCTATCCATTAATATCTATCTATCTATACTGAGAGACAGAGAGAGATTTTGTGTAAGGAATTGGCTCACTGACGTGGAGGTTGGCAAATCCAAAATCTGCAGGGTAGACTGGTCAGCTGGAGACCTTGTGAAGGGCTACAGTTTGAGTTCAAAGCCATCTGCTATAAGAATTCCCTCTTCTTCAGGGGAGGTCAGTCTTTTTGTAAGACCTTCACTGATTGAATGAGGTCAACCCACATGATGAAGGGAAATTGGCTTCTCTTAAAGTCTGTGATTTAAATGTTAATCTCTCCAAAAATATATAGTCACAGAAAAATCTAAAATAGTACTTGACCAAATATCTGGGTACCATAACTCGGCCAAGCTGGCACGTAAAATTAACCATCTTATAGGCATGAAAATAAAAAGCTGAGTCATTTTAAGTAAGTGAGTTTTCTCACTGAACATGAAAAAGTAGTACTTATGTAAGTGTTGCTTTGAGATTTAAATGAGATAATAAATATAAGGTACAGTTCCAGGCTTATGTTCATATTTAATAAATTGGCAATTAGCCATATGTATGCATAATTTTCATGTGTATATTTCAAGCTAATTTTATTCAAATGGTAAATAAAATTTTATGTCCTGCTTTTTTATATATTTTTATGTTGTTAGATTTTTAAATATATTATTATACATTAGTTATTATATATTATATATAATACTATATATTATACATTATATAGTTAATAGCTAAAATTTTATGAATATATTATATTCCATCTAGTGGATTTACCAAAATAAACTGTCATAAATTTTGAATGAGCCCTGCCCTGCTTTTTATTTTTATTATTCTTTATACAACATTTACATCCTCCCAAACACATATTTTAGTCTAATGTTTTTGTTTTGAATGCAGATTTTCACTTTAAATATAAAGCCTGAATTCAAGATACGCCTTGGATTTCAACTCAATTTCATGTCTTTCCAATATAACAGGCAAGACATTTATTTCCTTGGGGACTGGTATGGATTTATGCATGCCTCCTCTACAAGAAAATGGTTAAGTGACCTTTTCCAATAATCTTTGCTTTGAGGAAAAAAGAAAAGATTTTACAGGTGCCTTGAGAGAATTTCAGAATTACATCTAGCACTTCATAGGCTTCAAATAAAACCTCTGAGTGCAGAAAATTATCTTTGGGGATCCGGCACATGTTAGTGGTCAGAGAGGGGTTAGTACATGAATGTGTGATGTATTATACAATGAATACATTGCAGTGTAGTTTGGTAAAGTGAATGGTAACTTGTTAAAAGGCAACTTTGTAGAAGTCTCACCGATTTCATATCTGCTTATTCTCAAACGTCGCTTAACCTACATCTTATGGACTTTGGTGATCATCTCTTCAAAGAAGAAGGTGACAAATTAAAATCCCTTAGGGACTGGTTTTAAAATGGACATGTCAGTTTCCACACCACCACCCTTGATATTCTGTCATAACTTGAGGCTTAGCGAATGGACAGATGTAGGTATAATATACTGGGAAAAAAAAAAAAAAAAGCATCCCTAGGTGATTTTGATTACTGTGCGCCCAATTCTGCTTCCAAGTGAGATCACAGATCCTGCCAAATCCTGATATTGTGATATTGTACAGTAAGAACAATTAGTTCCTGCTCTATGACTTGAGTTAGAAACAGAGCTGAAAAGGAAATGCAGGTCACCTGACTCCTATTCTGATGCTCTTTTCACTCCACTCTTTTTAAAGAAATTGTATTCAATTCATCCTTTGAAATTGGAAATATACTTTATTAGTCAGTATTAAAATGTTAAGAAGGACTAGTTTTCCATATTTCCAAAGATAGGCTAACACTCTATAAAATTAGAAAGAGGATGAAAGAGAAGGGAAAGATCTGAAGTGAGGGTATTTTCAGATACTCAGACTTACCACACACTATGGGAAAACGATGAGCTTTGGAAATACTTATCTTGGAGATCAAACCCCAACATAACCACTTACCAGTTGTAGGAACTTGAATAAACTACTTTAACTTCCTCTCTGTTTCCTTACTGGGGTTATTGGGGATAACACCACCTATCTCACAGTGTTGTCAAGAGAGTTAAATAATATAATTTATAGAAAGGATTTCTCATTAAGCAGTAGTGGAAACTAGTAGTTACAATAGTAGTGTTGTAACCAGTAATTCCTATTTTCCCTCCTTCTTTTCTTTACCATAGTAGTAGAATGGAGGAAGCCTAACATTTTTTCAGTGGACGAGCTAATGTCATAAAAAATATTTATCTTAAAGATGACAGAAGGAACTGTCATGCACTTCATATTTCATCCAGAGTATTCCCTATGGTTTTTTCAAATTGTTGGAGAAAATTCTCCTGCAGAGAGAGAGAGAGAGAGAGAGAGAGAGAGACAGTGCACTTTCAGAGCTCAAGTTTATCCTGCTTGACTCCAGGACACTGTAGAGTACACATATCATTATATTGTGTGAACTTGGAAAAGTAATTTATTCTCTTTTCACTTCCCTCCCCAACTGTAAAGTGAGGTGGTGAGACTCAATCACACAAAAGTTCCTTTTTTCTCTACCATTATATGGGTCCTCAAGATTATGGTGACCCCAAGTACGTGTTCTTGCCATAAGTACAGTTGGTCTGATTATTTTTACTCTTATGAGGCCTGTCTATTGGCAAGCAATAGCTAATGTGCAGCAAAAACCATAGGAAGAAGGTGGAAAGGCAAGGTGCTCACAGGCAATAGCGATCACACCCTACAGCTTAGGTTGTAAGCACAGCCAGATTACCCTGTGCTCGTCTGCATGTATGGAGCCTGCAAATTATGCACATCAGCAGGCGCTTGATGAAATTTCAGGTGTATTTGGACTCACGTTGAATTCTCTATGAAACTGTACATTTTGACCACGGTAGCACTGCTGTAGGAAAGAAAGGATGAAAGGCTAACTCTTCCTCCTCCTCCACCCATCCCCTTCCTTAAAAGTGTATCAATCCATGGAGACAGGAACAGGTTCTTCCTTGCCTCCTTCAACCCAGGGAGCAACCAAAGAATACTCATCACAGATATTTGTTTAGATCTCTGCTGTGCAATAACATAGGCACCAGCCACAGGGAGCTATTGAATATTTACCTTTAAATTGGATATTGATAGTAAATGGGAATGACTTGCGGCAAAGTATGTCCTAAAAGTCTTGGCACCTTATGCTGCTTCCCTTACAGCATACCAGAAGGATGGTCACGTAGGACTTCTGATAGAGCCTGTGTAAGGGGCAAATCAGAGGAGTGGGTGCAAAGAGTTTGATGGGGGACCCAGAACACTACTGAACTGTCCCCAAGAAAAGGGGTATAATTATTTCCCCAAAATTTATTTGACCATGACTCTCTTTGTGCTTTTTTTTGGGGGGTGTGTGTGTGTGTGTGTGTGTGTGTGTGTGTATATGCGCACATACATATATATTATATATATATATATATATATATTTACTGAAGTATATTTGATTTACAATGTGTTAGTTTCAGGTATACAGCAAAGTGATTCAGTTATATATATATATATATATATATATATATATATATATATATATACACACACACATATATATATATCGATTATTTTCCATTATAGGTTATTATAAGATATTGAGTATAGTTCCCTGTGCTTTATGTTAGGTCCTTGCTGGTTATCTATTTTGTATATAGTAGTGCGTATATATTGGGGGAAGGATAAATTAGGGGTTTGGGATTACTATAGCTCTCTTTGAAACAGAATTATCTCTCATGACTTACAGAACACATTTTTTTTCTTTTTTTGGGAAAATGTTGCTCTACAAAATGTACAATTTTGTGTCTCTAGATCTCCTTGTCCTCACTGGATTTAAATCTGGATTGCATCTACAATAGATAAAAAAGAACTATTAAAAAGACCTCTTTCTACAGAGGGAAGAAACTGAGACAGACCTTCTCAACTTCTTGGGGGTCAGAAGGGAAAACAAGGGAGTTATAGTCAGGGCACAAACCAACCAAGTCATTAAGTTTTGCCCCAGTAAACAACTGTTATATTACTTTTAACGTACAACATTTTTTTTCCCCCTCTTTGTAAGCCTGATGAAATTCTACAGATGAAGAAAGAATGTTAGATTTTCCAGAAAATGTTCTTTCTGTCACGTCAGCCCTTCTTTTGCCCCAGGTTGACCTTTCCCTTGTGATTGGTGAGGATTGACACCTGAAAGAAATCAGTACTCACCTCAAGGCTGGTCAAGTTAATGTTCGGCTTTAAGCTTCACAGTTTTATGTTCTATTGGATGAACTTTCAAAAAGAGAAAGAGAGGAAAATGTAGCTATAGTGGCATGCAGCGATGTACCACCTTAACTTAGGACACTTAATAGAACACCAGTATTCACTCCAAGAAACACGGTTTGTTTACTGCTGTCATTTCTCTTTTGAAAGACTTGGGGGCCTGCTGGTACACACCATGGACATTTTTAGCTTGTTTTCCTGAAGCATTTTCTAACACAAAATTCCAGTGTTCCACTACAACAGCTGTGGCTCTACAAAGATTTATTGTACCAAATATTAACTGTTAGTGTGGCATACAATTGTGGTATTAGTTTCTTACGGCTGCTGTAACAAATGACTACAAATTTAGTGGCTTAAAATAACACAGATTCATTCTCTTATGATTCTGAAGTTGGGAATCTTAACATCAAGCTGTCGGCAGGATTGCATTCCATCTGGCAGCTCTAGGGAAAATTGATTTTTCTTATCCTTTTCCAGCTTCTATGGGTGGCCCATTTTTCTTACCTTGTGGACCCTTCTCCATCTTCAAAGCCAGCAGCATGGCATCCTCAAATTTCTCCATCACTCTTTTATCTGTTTCTGTCACCACATCTTTTTTCAGACTCTGACTCCCTCTTATAAGAACCCTTGTGATTACATTGGTCTCACCCAAACAAACCAGGAGTTTAATCTCCATCTCAAGATCATTAACTTCATCCCACCTGCAAAGTCTCTTTTGACATGTAAGGGAATATAATTGCAGGTTCCTAATATTAGGATGTGGACATCTTTGGAGGGACCATTATTTAGCCTATCACAGCCATCTTAACTCTGAATCACAGGTTTGTTTGTTTCTTTGTTCCTATTGGTCTTCCTGAGGGAATTCTTACTAGATTAGTAGCTGATTAACATTTCTTTGATTGGGTCCATAAAGCAATACTCAATTAAGTGTCTTAAACTAGTTTCAGCCACGGAACAAGAAGCTTGTTTTAAAGAATATGTTTTAAAAATGTACTGGGCCTAGAGATTGTCATACTGTATGAAGTAAGTCAGAGGAAGAGAAATATCGTATGATATCGCTTATATGTGGAATCTAAAAAGAAAATGATACAAGTGAACTTATTTACAAAACAGAAACCAACTCACAGACTGAGAGAATGAACTTATGGTTACGGGGGGGACGGTGGGGAGAGGGACAGATTGGGAGTTTGGGAATGACATGTACACACTGCTATATTTAAAATGGATAACCAACAGGGACCTACTCTATAGCACAGGGAACTCTGCTCAATATTATGTAACAACCATAAATGGGAAAATAATTTGAAAAAGAATAGATACATGTATATGTAGAACTGAATCAGCTTGCTGTGCACCTGAAACTATCACAACATTGTTAATTAAAAAGTTTTAAAAAATTTAAAAAATATGATGAATTGAGAATTAAGACTTAACTGCATAATGTTAAAGGAAGCAATGGCAAATGGCAACACACTTTTAAAGGTCCACAAGTTATTCTCCATTGATTTTAGGACCTGGCTATGCCTCAATTTGAACCATTTGTTAAAAATCTTTGGGATTCTGAACACATAAGAGGTGAAAACAAAGTTGTCCTGCCCTTTGAATTGCAAAACAGAAGCATGTTTTCATACATATAATAATTGTTTGAGCTTGTAGGAGGGAAATTCCTCAAGCCCTATTAGAGAATGGGAGTTCTACAGAGTGATGGAGAGGGCAAACAAGAAGAAGTTCCCGGAACAGAGGATGGATTTCACAGCTTCGTCTAAGGCCACCCCTGAAGGATATTTGATGCCAGAGACCAAAGTAATTTAATGGTTAAGAGAAAGATGACCTGGAAATAGGCAAGCTTTCTTCATACTCAGAGAGAAATACTTAGCCACTTCCAGTGTCTGAGGCTTGTTCTACAAAACAATAAATGAAATATACAAACAGAAAAGTCAGCTACACCCCCCCCAGCGCGCCCTCTCACCACTCACGTAAGAGATGGAGGTATGTTTAAACCTCGTTATCTATATCCTAATAGGAACTCTCCAGGCATTGACTCCGTAGGCTTGTAGCTCAGAAACTGGCATGAGACTACAATGAAAAACACAGAAGACCTGGGTACTAAGACAGCTCTGCCACCAAAATACTATACGATGTTGGGTGTCATAGTTCACTCCTTGAAGGACAAATGATGTAGTGGAAATAACATGGGACTCGATATTTTCAGAGTCCATTTAGATTCTAGAAAATGCTACCACTTCTGAGAAACTCACTACGTCTCTCTCAGTGTTTCTTCCTTTAAAGAACAGGGTTGACATGAGAAGTGAATTAAGTGGTGCTTGCAAATCCCTGATAAGAAGGAAGTTGTTGAGCATTAGTTTCGGTCTCAACTGCTTGTGAGAATTTTTAGGAATCTTACAGTCATTTCTTCCCTCCTGCCATCACCTCTTAATGAATAGTGTGTCATTAAAGTGTGTGCCTGTTAATAAGATAATACCTACAGAAAGTGTCAGGTTTAACAGGAACTTAATGGAGAGGAGCTAAATCTTCAGCTAATCTGCTTTAATCATGGGCAACGTGGCTTATTTGTTCCATGGTCTTTCAGTTGTTGATATAATTCCATAGAGCCTGCACCTACCACAGCTCCATAATTTCCTCTTTTAAGTGAGGCAAGGCACCCAAGGGCACCTTGAAGATGAGTGAGTTATGGGGGAGCCCCTTGGTTCACACCCACAGCATCTCCCATCCTGGTGTAGGCCGCCAGTAATTACTTGGTTGTGCACTGATTGACCTCAGTGTTCAAACATGCCTTATATCTCGCTGCCCTAGTGGGAAGCTTATATTGTCTGCTCTCTCTCCTGAATTTTATGTGATTTCTGTGTGTTTCTCCAGTCACACCTGTTGTGGCTTATGACTTATCCATCCAGTGTCCTTTCAAATATAATCATGCATAATGGCTGAGACTAAATATAAAATAAATGTATATTTAGTGGTTCTTTGTATGCGCAGTTAAACTGCCCTCATTAAGTCACATTATTCAGGGTCAGATTCTATTTTATGATAGGGACAAGGGAACAGTTTAAGCAAGGGAATTACCAAGGACTCTTGTCCAAAGACAAGAAAACCATTGGCTGCACCTGTGTTTGGAATAAGAGCCAAACTGCTCCCGTAACCCTTTCTTGCCCAGATACACAGGAACCCACTAAACAATTTCTCAGTAACAGGATTGCCAAAGACATTAATTACGAATAATTTCATTGGCTACACGCTGTCACAGCCTCTTTGTCCATATAGCCCTTTACAAGTTTATTCAAAATTCTACCATTTCTGCTACCACCCCAATAGGTACCACCATCACTTTTCCCACGGATTGTTGAGTAACTTGCATCCTGACCTTTGTGGCTGCAACCATCCACTCTTAGCCTAGTGGTCACGTCACTTATCCAAACCCTCCCATGATTTCCAGTTCAAGTTGCCAACAATACCCCAGTCAGTCCAGCCCCTCACCTTGGGGGCAAAAGACCCTCCCTTACCATTTTCTTCCCACTCATTCCTCTCTGAATTCCTTGGTTCCCTCTCAGATCCTCACACACGTAGGGTTTATTCCCCAGTGATTTGCTGACTCACTCTCTCACTTGCTTTACATCTTTCCCAGGTATCATCTGCTCATCAAGACCTTTCCTATCAACCTGATTGGGAATTAAACTCTCACTCACAGCATTTCTTTTCCAATGCTTTGCTCTATTATTTTTATCAGAGAATTTAACATGATTTAAGATATTTTATTCCTATACATAATATATTTTTAATTTTTGACTTTCTCTATTCAAAGGAAAGTCCATGAAGGCAGAGGTATTTGCTAATGTGTTGCTGTTCTATCCTGAGCACCATGCCTGGGCCACAATAGACATTCACTATGTATGTGTTGAAAGAATTAAACTATATGAGTTATCTTCAAATGTTAAAAAGATTTTTGCAAACATTTCTTCAAAGGTATCTGAAATTAAATCTGAAGATATCATTATTGAATCAAACTTGGATCTGCTCACCTGGGCATAATAAAGCCAGTCTACTGACACTGGGTTGTGGTGATGAAAGTGAGGCCTTTACTGCAGGTGCCAAGCAAGGAGTATGGGCAGCTAATGCTCAAAAGACCTGAACTCCCTGATGGTTTTCAGTGAAAGGTTTTAAAAGACAGAGTGAAGAAGGGGGATTGTGGGGTATGTGATCAGCTCGTGGACATTCTTCTGATTGGTTGGTGGTGAGGTAATTGGGAGTCAACATCATCAACCTGGAACCTGGTTCCAACCAGTCTGGGGTCTACATGCTTGTGGGCAGCATGCAGTTACCTTCTCGCACTCGCTGGGGGTTTCAGTATCTGCAAAACAGCTCAAAGTATATGGCTCAGAATAGTATCTATATTCCTTAAGGAGGAACTAAAGGTCCTTGACTTTTGTTTTTTGGCTAAGCTATTTTTATTTTGTCTTGCTTGACTGTTTTCCTTTGCTTCTGTATTTTCTCACTTCTTTGATTAAATTTGCTCTTTGGAACTCAGAGAAGGCTAAAGTTTTTCTATAAACAAGATTGGGGGGAACAATATTCAATATCCTGTGATAAACCATAATGGAAAAGAATACGAAAAAATGTATATATATGTATAACTGAATCACTTTGCTGTAGAGCAGTAATTAACACAACATTGTAAATCAACTATACTTTGATAAAATAAATTTTAAAAAAAGAAAAAGGAAAAGAAAATAGTTGCATTTAGGAGCATCCTACTCAGTTACAATGTAAATAGGTAAAAAGTTCTGGAAAAAGTGTGATCCTGTGATTAAAGTGTGATCATCATAACATTGGCTGATAATACATGGCACTTACTATATGCCAAGCTTTGTTCTAAGAACTTTATATATATTTATACAATTTACCTTTACAACAACCCAGTGATAGAGTTATGATCATTTCTCCCATTATACACGTGTAGAAACAGAGCCACAGAGAGGTTAGGATACTTACCCAATGTCACAGAGCTAATAAAATGGGTAACTGGATTTTGTCTGTTCATCAAAACCCTCCACAGTTCCTGTAAGTCCCAGGCCTCACAGAGTGATAACTGAGAAACTCACAGAATCACTGGAGTTCCCAGGGGCCCCGTTTGGCAACCTTCATCTACAGGCTGGGATAGAGACTGAGTGAGACCCATGAGGGACTGACTGTATGGTCTGGCCAGGTCAGTCTTCTCACGCTTGTATATCCGTGCATTTGGTACATGTCGTGTCTTTTTTCTTTTCTTTGTTTTTGAAATGGTCATCTCATCCTCATTTGCCTGGTAAACTGCTGGCATTCTTCATGTGTCTCATTATTACAAGTCTTTGCTATAAAACCCCACAAAGTGCATTTGTCCTTCAATAAATTGTGCACACTCATTAATGTGGTTTTCACATTGATTTACTATTATTTGTTTATGAATTCTAACTCTCCTAATAAACCATGAGCCCCTTGAGTATAAAAACTGTGTCTTTGTTTCCTCTGCATCCCCAGAATCAAGCATCATGGCAGAAGACCTCAGAGACTCAGAGCAAATGCTCACTGTTGTGTAGTGAACCTGCCTATCAAAGGTCACCAACCTGGAGAAGAGAAAATATAGAATTATAACCTGCTCTACTATATTATAGGATAGTCATAATCCCCTAAAATGACTCTGCTTCTCTCTACATCTATCACTTTAGGTACTCAACAAATCATTAAAATCCATTATCTTTCCTCATCCCTGTAATGTCTCTATGGCAACTCCAGAAACAAACCCGACATTCAAAATTACCCTCAGCTAGAGTATTGAAACCACAACTCAGCCCCTTGGTTACAGGTACCCGTGAGGATGGTTTTTTCTGCAGAGTGCCCAGTTCTCATTGGCTTAAGCCATAAAGAGGTTATTATCTATTATAACAAGAAGTTCAGAGGACATAGAGTTTCAGGGTTTTCTCATGGGTCAAGATGACCAAAACAATTTCTAGGCCTCCTGCATAGAAACACAGCATCCAGCTAAAAAGGAGACGAGGATTTTCTTGAATACATCTGTTTTTCTCAAGGAGATGAAAAATAACAAACAATTCTGGACCTAGGTAATGGGAGACTGTATTCAAAAATATAGCACTAAGTGGAGGGGGATATTGCCATAGGGGAAGCACTTACACCATGAGATGTGCAAGCACTATAAAGGTCAGCCAGAAAAGGGTTTTCCTTGTATAGGGAGGGGTAAACAAGGTGGAAAGAGATGAAGAATTGGGTGTGGGGAGGTGGGATGAGCTAGGGTGGTGTGAGAGGACCATAGATCAGAGAATGTTTCACCCAAGGCTCACCTGTTCTCAAGAAAGGCTGTTAAAGAGGGGTCATGTGTGGGCTCAGCCCCACGTTTCAGGACCTGGTGGCAGGAGAGAAGCTCAAGTAAATTGTGGCCAAGTCAAGGACTTAAGTCCTTTGCCCAGATTGGTCAGTGGATTGAAGCAGTTCAGCTACTCATTTAGGAGGCAAAGAATGGGAATTTGGGGAACCTGTGTCTGGCCTGGTCACAGGTAGACAAGGGAGCATCCTGAGTCATCTAAATCATATGGGGAAAGGTGGATCTTTGCAGTGAGCTGTTTCCCAGAATATAAAAGTGGGGGATTTCTTTCACCATCACTGTTTTCCAGGATCACAAGACCAAGTTAAGTTCAACATTGACAGAGAGAACCCTTTTACCCAGAAGCTCAATATGTTGACTACCCCTCAAGATTCCCTGGGTAGCACTGAGTGGCAGGCCAGGCTGTAGCTGCAAGGAATCCTGCCAAAGAACATGGAGCATTTTCAGTGGTTCCAATGGAACAGGGGTCCTGCCGTAGAGGAGGAACAGGGAGAGAGATACACCTTCCACCTCTAGGGACTGACGGACAACAGCTAAAGTGAGGGTCATTACTACACAGTTGTCTTGCTCACTGCACATCTATAGCACTTAGCATAGATCCACAACATGTACTAATCAATATTTAAGTATGATTACATACAGATAAGGGTACATGCCAGAAAATAACTAAAAACCTGAGATTCATTTATTCATGTGATTCATTAAAAGGTAACCAGTTGATTATTTTAATATATCTGTCACCGAATTCTCAATATTTACACTCTCTTCCAGAATCTGGAAGTGTTGCATGATGATTATACATGAAAATCAATCATCTTGCAATTCTGTAACTCAGGCCAGGTTCAAATGACAAGAATGTTTTAAAAATTTTAGTACCCCCTAAAAGCCAACAAGAATTTCTATCAAACTGTGGTTGTCGCTATTGTTGCTGGCATTTGAGTGAATGAGGGTGAGTAGATCTTGTCTTTCTAAGTATGGGCACAGGAGGTCCTTAAACAACAGCAAATTGAAGAGAAGGAAGCTTGGACCTGAGCTGACTTCAGAAGAAGTAGTGAGAAAAGCTGGGTCTCTCCATAACGATACTGTGATTCCTGATAAATGTGGCCTCTCCATTCACGCTCGTAACACCATTAACTGGGGCAATGCGGAACCAACCTAGGTGTCCGCATCCAGGGAGATGTGCAAAACTAACCACATAAGGCCTGTAACACAATGTCACTTATGTAACTAAACATGCATGTAACGTTACACACTTCCCATGAGAATATACAAGCTTGTTAGAATATTTTCCTGTGAGGAGGAAATGGAGGAAAAGGAAATAACCAAGCAGAGGCCTTGCATGGACCAAGTGTGCCATGGGCCAGAAATACAATCACCATCTACTCCTGATCAAAACAATTCCTCTTCACTGGAAGAAGGCAAGTATTAAGTCAATGAAATTTATGAGGAAGAAAGTTAAAGGTCCAGGAGAAAATTTCTACCACATTTTAAAGAGGGCTATCAGCAACAATGCAACTTTCTTTCTAAATAATTTCCATAACTTCCCAGTGCGCCTAGAATAAAGAACAAAAGCACTTATCTGGAATTTAAAGGCTTTCTTTCGGTTGACCCCAGGCTACCTTTCTGGCCATGCCTGTCAATTTCTTTACCTGTTTCTCCTGTGTGTGGGCCAAATAGAACTAAGTGTTACCTCTCATTCATTATTTGAGGACCTATTATGAATTGGGCAAAAGACGGTCATCTCCGCCCACATGGAACTGACATTCTAGTGATGGTAGATAGACAATAAACAACAAACTTTATAAGTAAGTAAAAATATGGTGCTCTAGAAGGTTCTATGTGTGCCAGACAAAAAAGAAAAATCAGGAGCAGACCTGGGGTATCAGGACCGGCAGGGACAGAGGATGGAATTAAATAGGATCCCCTCACTGAGAAGATGCAATTAGAATAAAAGTTTCAGAGGTAAGAGAATCACCAAACAGGTTTTGAGGGAAGAAATTTCCAGGTTGAGGAAAGATGCAAGAGTAAGGTTGATGCATACATGATGTGTATGAAGTACAGCAAGGCCAGTGGGGTTGAGCAGGGCGAGGCAAAGAGAGAGGATGGAAGGAAGTAGAGAGATCAGCCAGACCAAGAGGGAGATTGTGGACTTGGCTTCTACTCTGAGTAAACGGAGAGCCAGAGGAGGAGGTGGTACGTGAAGTACAGGGATGACTTGTGTTTTTTTTATTTTATTTAATTTGTTTGGCCACACCACACAGCATGCGGGATCTTAGATCCCAGACCAGGGATGGAACCCAGGCCCCCTGCAGTGGAAGCACAGAGTCTTAATCACTGGACCACCAAGGAAGTCCCATTTGTGTTTTAAAAGCCCAATCCAGCTTTCCTGTGGAGAATAGATTGTAGAAGAGGCAAGGCTAGGATCAGATTTGCTAAAAGGCTACTGCAGCAATCTGAAAGTCAGTGGTGCCTCAGTGGTTTGGAATGGCCAATATCTGAAAGTATTTTGAGGTAAAGCCAAATGGATTTCCTGATAGGCTGGACATGGGCTGTAAGAAAAAGAAAAAGCAAGGGTGACTCTAACGTTTATAGGCTGAGAGTTAGAACATGCATCTGCTGAGTTAGGAGAGGCTGCAGGAGGAGTAGTTTTGGACACATTCAGTCTTTGATGACCATAGGCAGCCATATAAGGGAGTTCTTTGTCCCCAGGGTTCATATTCTATCTACCCAATTCCCTGTCTTCCACCCTTTTTTTTCTTTTTTCCAATCATTTATCTATCAAAGCCCAGCTCCAAAATTATTTCTTCTAGAAGCCATCTTTTATACCCACCGCTTCTATAGGAAAACAAAACAAAACAAAACACCTGTTCATTTAAACCAGAGTCATTTTCATTAATTCATCCATTTATTCTTATCCAATTCACATCCATTCAACTATGATTGAGCAACAACCACTTTTTTAAAAAGCTGCAGATATAGTGGGAAAGAAGACCAGGAAGATCACTGCCTTTGTGAAACTTTCATTTTTGTTGGAAGAAAGAGAAAAAAAAAATCAAGAAATAATTGGAAAGGGAATTTCAGATAGAGACAAGTGCTATAAAGAGATCATGACATCATGAAACAGAGTGCCCAGGAATGAAGAGACACCTCAGTAGTATAGTCAGAAAAAGGCTTTCTGAGGGAACGAGGGTGGAGGTGACCCAGGGAAGTTAAGAAGGTGTCAGACATACAAGGATGGGGACATTGAGGTATGTAGAGCAGTCCAAATGCAGTGAAAAGCAAATGCAGAATCAAAGAAGTGTGGAAGGGTTTGCTCTGTGTCCAGAACAGCATGCAGGACAGTGAGTGAAGCAGAAGTTCAGTCCACCAGGACCAGGACACGCTTAGAGAACTGCCCTGGGACCAGATTGCCCAGTGCCTCATTAAGCCCGGGGAGGAGTCTGGATTTATTCCTGAAGGTGAAGGAAAGCCATCTCCTCTTCTCCAGTCGAACTTTCTTGAAGACAAGGCACTTGGATGATTCTGAATAGAGAAGAGTACTTCATTTCTCATGTCAAGGAGATGTTATCATTAATAATAATAAATACCACTCATTATGTATTCTGGATCATCACCTTCCATCATCACCTTTCATGTACCCTAGCAATATCGTTCCCCAATCGTCACAAAATCCTAAAGGTCTCTATCATGTTATAGAGTCATGAAAATGAGACTCAGGTAGGTGACTCACTGAGCTTCTGATGAGAGCAGAACTCCAGCTTGGAGCAGCCCCACACTGAAGTGACCCTGTGGAAAATAACAGGGTCATTCCTGAATCCAGGTCTGCTCCCCCCATAGACAAGCACTGCTTCCCTTGTACCTGGCTAATGCCTCTGTGTGCAGTTCTCAGTGTAATTAAGCATATAATGAACACTTATGTTGTGCAAGATCATGCTATTTTCTAAAAAGAATAATGAATATATGGAATAAGTTTTTGAACAAAGAGAATCTACTGGGGTATGTGAAATTAAAATGTTGCCGGAAGGTCAAAATTAATTTTGGAAACATTGGTGAAACAGAGAGTTTCACAAAGAGAAAATTGAGAAAACAAAAACTGCATGAGCTCAATGAATAAAAAGGGTAAAACATCTATCCAGAAGTCTTTTGCCTTTGCCGGAATTCATTAACTTTTATTTTGGCTTCAACTCTTTGAAAAAGTTCTGCCTAAAGGAATTCCATAATTTGGATTTAATGTGACCTGTAGAAGCAAAGTGAGGGTTGGAGGGGCTCAGAGGCTGAGCAGATGCTGGGAAGAGTCCAAGAGCACCCAGCGATGTCCAAGATCAATGGGGTGCCGGGGGCAGAGCAGGGAGGAGGGGCTTTTTGATGTTGGACAGTGTGATAATGACTGCTCCTGAGCCAGAATCTATCTTTCTTATAAAGGCAGACGCCCTCAAAGAACACGGCACCCAGAAACTCTAATATTTATCTTGTCTGTCTCTGTCCTCTGGAGATTGACAAAGTCTGAACACTACGAGTCTGCTCAACTGCAGAATCAGGATTCAGCATTTTCAGGTCTTCAAGGATTGTTTCACCTCTCCTCATCACCAGTTGAAAAGAGTCAACAGTTTTTTCATAGACAAACACATGACCTTTCAATTAATCGAAAAGGAGGAAAGGAAGCAAAGTCCCTATAACCTCCACCACACAAGCACATTTTGTATTTTGTAACACATTGCATTTCTTTTACTGTTTCCTTACATGGGTATCGTTCATTGATCTATTATATACACACTCTTGTTGCTTCTCTGTTTTTCTAATTTGCAGGAATTCTCCTTACCTACACGATGGCAGGATTATATAGTATAACATATTCGTTAAAATTATCTTCTTGAAACCAGGTTGCTTAACATTGAAGGGTGGTGCCACTAACTCCTAGCAATATTACCTGGACAAAAAGAAATCATAATATTTCCCCGATAGTAAGAGCATAATGAATAACCACTCTCACAATAATAATCATTATTTATTTATTTATTTTTTATGGCTGTGTTGGGTCTTCATTGCTGCACACGGGCTTTCTCTAGTTGCGGCGAGCGGGGGCTACTCTTCCTTGTAGTGTGTGGGCTTCTCTTTGTTGTGGCTTCTCTTGTTCTGGAACACGGGCTCTAGGTGCGCGGGCTTCAGTAGTTGTCGCACGTGGGCTCAGTAGTTGTGGCTTGCGAGCTCTAGAGCGCAGGCTCAGTAGTTGTGGCACACGGGCTTAGTTGCCCCGTGGCATGTGGGATCTTCCCGGACCAGGGCTTGAACCCGTGTCCCCTGCATTGGCAGGCGGATTCTTAACCACTGCGCCACCAGGGAAGCCCAATAATCATTATTGTTGTGATTATTTACAAAATATCATCACATAAATTCTCTTATATTTAAGGGTTCTGATACAAGAAAAGGCATGTTCTTAGTGAAGCTTTACAAGAAGTCATTATCAGAATTTGAACACAACAATATTTTTTTCCCATATGATGTGGAACATGCTGCCTGTCATAACCTTTTTGTGCATGTCAAGCCCAGAGCTTCCCACTGAAGTTGGGTCTGTCTATAGCTTCTAGAATGTATGTCATGCACCAAATGTGCCATAAGTGCTGTAGAGTTAATACTCCTGAGAAGAGACCCCCACCAGTGACAGAGCTGGAGGCCAGAGATGGACACCAGCGTACTGGTCCCTCGGATGGAACAACTCTGAAGCACACTTTGTGTATCTCTAAGAAGTCTCCAGTAAGACTGAGCCCCAGTTTCCCATAGTGACAAATTGTTTACCAACCATTATTTTTAGTAGCTTCCTTATTGTCTACCTCAATTCTTGGCACCTCTTACTGTGCTCCGTGTTATCATTTCTCAAACAAACAACTGGGACAAATCCTTATCTCAGGGTCTGTTTCTGGGAAGAACCAATCTAAGATACATATTATCAAAGGTTAACTTTGCTTCTATTTTTTTTTTCACACACACACACTGTATTTTATTTTTACGAGATAAATAAACTGACACCAGGCATTGTAAATGGATGACCACAACAAAAGCAACAGTGATTGCAATTACCAAACACGAAACACACTCATACTATGTCATAATATTGACGTTCAGTCCAGTATTTTCTTCTATTTTATTACACTCTTTTGAAATACAAATTATAATGACCATGCAGTATTCAATGGAGGGGAATATCATAATTTCTTTTACTAAAATCCCACTGTTGGGCATTACATTGTTTCCCAATTCCAATGTCAAAAACACTGCTAGATTAAATAAATAAATATATCAGTGTAAAAAGGTTTAAAAAGTCAAGTACAATTTCCAAAGTTATTCTCAATAATAAGGAGTTCCTGGGTCAAAAAATACAAGCTCTTAAATATTTCTTGAGTGTATATTTTGAAACTGATTTCCAATAAGGATTCACTATTGTCATTAGCAAGGTAGAATGCGCAAAATCTTCAAAATTTTGTTTTCAGAGAGTGCTTGTTTTACTTAAACTGTGCTTATTTCAAAGAATAAATTCATTTCTGATTATCAATTTTAATGTCAGAAAGAGAAAAGCATGGTGCTCAAGAACCTCACTTTGGAGCCAATTAGTTACATCGCAGTGTTGCTTCTTAGTTTAGTTCACCACCCACTTAAAATAACATGTGACCCTTCCTGCAGAGGCTTACTGAAAAGTTATCAGCCACATTCTTCCAGAAGTTACCACTCCCTCTTCTGCACAATATCCATGCTTCTGGGAAGCATTTATAACACACAGCCTAGTAAATAGAATAATAATCATTCCTATTTGCATACTGTAGTTTCCTTGTATACTCAACACCTAAAACAGAGCAGACCTTGAAAATATATTTAAGAAAATGAGAATATCCAGACCAATCTTGGTCAGGAATAAAGATAATTATAGTGGTATCCCTAAAAACAAACAAAAACTATGGATCATTTAAAATGTACCAGATATTTTACATGACAGTTATTCAGTCATGATAACGATCCTACAAGTTAGGCATCACCAGCTCCATTTATAGATGGTTAAATAGTGTCCCACCCAAAATACATGTCCACTCAGAACCTAAGAATATGACCTTATTTGGAAATAGGGTCTTTGCAGAAGCAATTAGCTAAGTGCCTTGAGATGAAACCACTTTAGGTTTAGGGTGGCCCTTGAAACCAATGAAGGGTGTCCTTATACACAGTGGAGCAGACACAGAGACACAGGGGAGAATGTCACGTGAAGAAGGCAGAGAGTAGAGCATCCAAGAGCCAAGGAGTGGCAGGAGGAACCAGAAGCTGGAAGGGACCAGAAGGAGTTCTTTTCTGGAGCTTTCTGAGGAAGTATGGCCCTGCCCACATCTCAGTTTTAAACTCCTAGCCTCTAAAACTGAGAATAAATTCCTGTTATTTTAAGGCTTCGAGTTTGTGGCAATTTTTTATGACAACCCTAGGAATGAATACAATGTGTGAGGAAAATGATGCTCTGAGCATGTCAATTCCCTCCTCTTCAGTTTTCATGCTGGTATGTGAAGGAGCTTGGGTTTTCCTGGGTTTCCAGGATAAATACCACATCTTGTGCAAAGTTTCCCAAGTTACTAGAGATGGACAGCAGGAGTTTTACAGCACATGCAGGGAATGGGATAGACATCAGCTAAACGATGAGTTTAAGACACAATCCAAATTAGCCTGATTTTAACGTCTCCTTCATTTCAGAAACAGTTTATGTTAAATATTCCCATCCCCACCTCCTTTTAGAGTTTCACAGTTATGATAAATGATACAGTCATTTGGCCTTGTGACTCTTGTTTTCATGATTTAATAAAAGTACGCCCACATTTATCAGTCAATCAATCATCTCTCTCTGTGTTTGGATCCCACTTTATATCAACAGTACATGCTCTGATGACATTAATACCTCCATCCTCTCTCCATCAGAAATATCAAATAAGCAGGATCTGTTTTCTACAGTTTTAGTCACACTAAAATGGCACTCCTTTTCTCATCATTGAGGAAGATAATGTTAAACATGTAAAGGATTATTCATTTAAAAGCACTTGAAGTTTCCCTAGAATGATTTCTTTCGTTTTAGGCAATAGAATGACTACCTTGTTTTTTGGGACAGTAGAAAGAAATTTGAGGTGGGACCTATCCATTTGCCATCATGAAGGAAAGATTCGATTTGGTACAATGTGAGTTTTCAAGATGTCACTTTCTACAGACTTGTCATGATACATTTTCATTATCCAAATATGGTATTTTTTTTTTTTTTTTAATTTTTGGCTGTGTTGGGTCTTCGTTTCTGTGCGAGGGCTTTCTCCAGTTGCGGCAAGCAGGGGCAACTCTTCATCGCAGTGCGCGGGCCTCTCACTATCGCGGCCTCTCTTGTTGCGGGGCACAGGCTCCAGACGTGCAGGCTCAGTAGTTGTGGCTCACGGGCCTAGCTGCCCCGCGGCATGTGGGATCTTCCCAGACCAGGGCTCAAACCCGTGTCCCCTGCATTGGCAGGCAGACTCTCAACCACTGCGCCACTGGGGAAGCCCCTATGGTATTTTTTGTGTGTGTGTGTGATCACAGACTCTGTTTTTCAATTTCCCAGAATTGTCCAGAGGTTACTAAATTACCTTATTCTATTTTTAGCTCTCTTGCTTTTTCCAATAGAATATGAAGTAGTTAGGAAGGAAAGTCAATGAGATGCGTTTCCATACGTAAATACGTAAATCCTCTCACCTGACTCAAGATTTGAGGAGATTTGAGGGTGAAAAGGTAAGCAAATTTGAATACAATGAGAAAAACACTAATACATTGTGTGCTACTCAAGTAACATTATTATTTTAAGGCTAGTTCATCACTTCCTTATTACCCGGAAGCTAGAAAGAACTCATTTAAAATATAGTATCTACTAGTGAATATGAGATTTTGGATAAGTCAATAGACTTTCAGGGCCTCCAACTCCATGAAGTTTTACTTGCAAAATTATATCTAAGAATGTCTAGTACCATAACTAAATAAATATTTTGGGAACTCAATAAAAATAATAACTCACAATCGCATAGGGCCACAACTCCTGAGTTCTACGAAATCCAATAATAATGAAATAATAGAGTTGGGTTTCAGTTTCTACTATCAGAAAATCTCAGGCACCAAAATAGGCCATCTGGGGTGAAGGCTTTGTAGGGTGTCCAGTTGGCTAAGACAGAGCATAATTACTAGGGAGGATTAATTACTAGCTAGACCACCATTGTCTCCCTCCAGGCCCATCAGAATAATCTGCTAGTTGGCCTCTCACTTTTCACATAAGCAGTATTTCAAGACTGTCTCCAACAAAAAAAATGCTATTAATTGCTACACAGCCTTCAGTCATAATCCTTGTGTAAGAAATGAATTTCCAAACTACTGACAGTGGTCTTCTGGATTTTTCAAGTTCTGGTCCTTACACACCCTCCATGCCCAGCTTGGGCACTTACCCATCTTGTTCACCACAATCCAGGCTTACAGATTTTCTTTCACTTCTGGAAAAGTTCAAACTTTCCTTTACCAGACTTTGACATAACGTTCCTTTGCTCTAACTTGAATACTCTTTTCCTCAACTCTTGACTAAGTCTTATTCATCATTAAACTGTGAAATGAACATCTCCTGCTTTTGGAAAGACCCACACTATCTAGAGTATCTGCCCTATCTCTTTGTGTCTTCCACAAAGACCTAGAACCTAACCCAAGAGCCTCACTTTTCCTCACCATGAGGATCCATGAGCTTTCCTCACAGGCCCTTCAGGTTTACCCAAATGAACCTCAATTATTATCCAAGTAATCACCTGTTTTTTTTTCCTGTTAGCATCTTTTATAATTAGTGTGGTCACTTGTTTTTTTCTTAATCCTTTTTAATGCTAGACAATGTAAGTGTCGTGAAGAAAGAATTGCTCTCTCTCTTACTCACTATTGCATCTCCCAAGCCTAGCATAGATTTGGCTGGTACATTTGTTACTTAAAGGAATGGATGGGATGGTCAAGGAAGAAGCCTATTGGAGTGGGTTCAGTAGGAAGTGGATAGTGCAAAAGTAAATCACTCTTGAGACTCCTTCTGTGAATCTGAGGCAGACAATTATAGAGGTAGCCAAACAGAAATGAAGAAAAGAAAGAATTCTTTATTTTTAATTTTAAATATAGAATGCACCAGCACATGTCCATGTGCTAATGGAAATGATTCAACAGAAATATGGATGCTTATGGTTCAGGAGAATCACAATAACCAAATAGAGCCAGGAGGGATGGAGCACTGGCCCTAGATGTGCAGGAACTGACCTTCGATAGGATAAGGGACAATTCCTTCTTTGTATTCAGATTAAGAAAGTAAAGCTGAGTAGAGGGAGACTACCAGTTGGTAATAGGGAAATGATGTAGTTTGTCGATTTCTTTTTCTTCCAGTGTCGTGTGAGCAACTTCATAGTTGAGATGAGAGGTAGAAGGAATGGTTTGGCAATCTTATGGAGATAGATATCATACAATATTTATTCCCAGGAGTGAAAAATGATCCCTCTAGAAAAACTCAGAGGGTGTCATGATAATATTGAGTGCCCATTTTGATTTTACTACAGCTCTGAAGTGAAGCTACTGAGAATGGCTGTGTGACTTTCCCCAGCAGCACAGCACCCAGACGAAGGTTTTACCCTGCACTTGAACTGCGGCAAGGATTCTATTGTTTGTCATCAGAAATACTGTTAATTCAATGATTGCAGTGAATGAAGCTTGTAAGTGTTTTACTTACTGAGTCTAAGTAAACTGAAGGTCTTCTCAGGTCTTTACTAGACCTGAGATGAGTGGTAAAATACCACAAGAGAGATAAAATACTTTAAATATTTTAATATGAGTTGGTCACTATTATTATGCCCATTTTACTGATGTGTAAACTAAAGTTGAGAGTGTTAAGTGACTCACCCAAGCTCATACAGTTTAGACGTGGGATAATCAAGATTGCAGAAGCGTATATAAAAGTGAGAAACACAAAGGTTAAACTCAGGGGAAAAGAAGGCAGAGGAGTCAACTGAAAGACCAAGGCTCTAAGCCGGAAGGGAGGTACATGTCCCCAGAGCACTCCAGAGAAGAGAGGTTTCGAGGGCACTTGGTAGGTTCCTTCCTAGCCCATCTTACACCCAATGCTCAGAACCCAGAGCGTCCCTGACAACGTGGCATGTTTTTATTTTTATATTTATACAGATAGAAAATGAACCACTTAGAACTGAGCTTGTTCGCTCTCCGTGGTGGCACCTGCCTCTCCTGGTCAGCCTCTCACTGTCAAGCACCATCTCCTCTGACAACGTTCTGTCCTTGACGATCTGCTGCCTTCGTGTTCTCTTTATTTAAACTAGGAATAAACCAAAGTCCTTCACTTTTATGTAACTGATAAAAAAAGGAACTAAATGATTCTCGGAAATGGGAGCCAAGTGTACAAGTTGAGAGTGACATATTAACATCACGTCAGAAATGAAAAAGGGCTGCTTTCTCCCCTTCAAACACATCTATTCTCATAAACACATTCTAAAGAGTGTATTGTTCATAAAAACTATACCTTTATCTCATTTTTTGTTGTTGTTAATAGGCCCGATGTCAGCAGTGACTGTTAGAAGAAAAACACATGATTTTCCTTGCGTGAAGACAATTCAAATCTCATTTTACCTTGATATGGCGAAAGCTGTGTTAAGTGGACATTTAAAGCTATTAACAATGAGCATCAATTTGATCTTATTTTAATTAGGAAGAGAATATGGCCTTGGGTCCACAAGTGATCATATGTTGGGAGATAACTCTTGAGTGTGCAAATTGCCAAGGAAGAGGGTGAGCTCTCATACGGGTCTCCAGCAGGACTGATGCCTCAGTGAGGGTCTGCAGACCAGTGCTGAGAAACATTGGGTACTTGCTAGAGATGAAAGTAGTCAGGCATTGTAATTACAATACAACTGATGAAATTATCATTTCAAATAGTATGCAATGAAGTTTGCCATGTTTCTTACACTGGACTAAAGCCATTTAACCGCTTTTCTAATTTAATCTTTACAACAAACCTCTCTAAGCTCTAAGTTTCATGGGTGAGAAGAACAAGGCTCTGAGATGCCAGATGAATCTTGATCACAAAGATGGCAAGTGGCTGACCTATGATTCCAATCTAGGATTTCTGCCCTCATGGACTTCTTAACTGTTCTATACAGATTGTCTCAGGGAATTGTGAAGACCCAAACCAGGATGCTAAAGTATTTCATGAAATCTGAGGAGCAAATTTAGGACTAAAATGAGATAAAATTAAGGCTAAGAACCAAGTAAATATGGTAAAGAAAAAGGCTTAGAACAAAGTTCATGCCTGAAAATCGTTCTAAAAATTCTGTAGTTAAAAATTCTGTAGATAAAATTTGCAATGACAAAATCTGTCTGATGTAACCATTTTGGAACTCTGGAGTTTATTGAAGGCTTGCAACTTCTAGATGAAGGCTCAGACAGTAAATTGTGGTTTATTTCTGACAATTTTAGCTCTTAGTATACTAGCAGCAACCCATCTGACATGCCAGCCGTGTGTCAGGCAGCCATGCATGTATTCCTGAAGCGGAAGCCAGGGTGGGCAAAAAGGACGTTATCCTCCAAATATTGGACATCTGTGTTTGATGGCTGATTGCTGCTTCTGATCACAGAGGTGCAGACAAGAAGTGGGCAGCCATTGTACCTGCGCCAACCCCCAATATTTCAAGACCCTCTTCCTCAGACTGAAGAAACTTCCAAGGAATTTAAAGGGCTGGCACCCTTTTTACTGCTCTTCATTTTTCTCTTTTTTCCCCTTTTTAAGACAAAGACATTAAAAACTAGGACATTTAAAAACAACTGCCTGTGTGGGGAAATGTAGAAAATGGCACTGTGTACCCAGGAGAAGGTCTAGTAAAGACCTGAGAAGACCTTAAGTTTATTCCTCAGGCTGATAATCAGCAAGAGATAGCCTAAAATAATAATAATAATAAATAAGCAAAGACAATAACGAAAAACAGCAAACCCCAGGGAAGGGGAAAGTCTGATTTCCAGAGTTACCACATGATTAAATTCAAATGTCCAACTTTCAACAACAACAGCAAAAATCACAAAGCATACAAAGAAACAGGAAAGTACAGCCCATTTAAAGAAGAAAATAAATTCACAGAAACTGTCCCTGAAAAAGACCTCATGGGACATATACTAGACAAAGATGAAAACAACTTCTTAAAGATGCTCAAGGAACTAAAGAAAGATATGAATAAACTCAAGAAAATCATGTATGAACAAGATGAAAATGTCAATGAAGACATAGATAACCTAAAAAGAAACCAAAAATAAATTCTGGAACTGAAAGGTACAATAACTAAAATGACAAGTTTACTAGAGGAATTCAAAGGCAGATTTGAGCAGACAGGAGAAAGAATTAGTAAACTTGAAAGCTTAATGGAAATTATCAAGTGTGAGGAACAGAAAGCAAAAAGATTGGGAAAACTGAAAAGATCATAAGAGGACATTTGGGACACAATCAAATGGACCCAATATGCACATTGTGGGAGTCCAAAACTAAAGAAAAAAAAGGCAGAGAGAATACTTTTTAAAAACCATAGCTGAACACTTCCCAAATGTGATGAAATACATTACTATAAAACTCCAAAATGCTCAACAAACTCCAAGTAGAATGAACTCAGAGACCGTACCAAGACACATTTTAATCAAACTTTCAGAAGACAAAGACAAAGAGAGGATCTTAAAAGCAACAAAAAAGTGAATCCAAACACAAGGAGTGTCCCAAATAAAACTATCAGATTTCTCATCAAAGATGTTGGAGGCCAGAAGGCAGTGGACCAAGGTTTTCAAAGTGCTAAAAATCAAAAAAGAAGCTATCAAGAAGAATTCTGTATCTGGCATAACTATCTTTCAAAAGTGAGGGGTAAGTAGGATATTCCCAGGTTAAAAAAAAAAAATTGGAATTACAATTGCATCAAAAAGAATAAAATACTTACGAATTAACTTAACCAAGAAGGGAAAAGACTTGCACAATAAAATCTTTTAAAAATTGCTGAAGGAAATGAAAGAAGTCATAAGTAAGGAAGCACATCCCATGTTCATGTATTAGAAGACTTAATATTGTTGAAATGTCCATACACTCCAAAGCAATCTACAGATTCAATGTCACCCCTATCAAAATCTCAGTGATATTGTTTGCAGAAATAGAAAGACCCATCCTAAAATTCATATGGAATCTCAAGGGACCTCAAAGAGACAAAGCAATTTTGAGAAATAACAAACCTGCAGAACTCACTTTCTGATTTCAAGCCTTACTATAAAGCTACAGTAATCAAAACAGTGTGATATAAGCAAAAAAAAAAAAAAAAAAAAGACATATAGGCCAATGAAACAGAATAGAGGGCTCAGAAATAAATCCTCACAAATACGGCCAAATGATTTTTGACAAGACTAACAAGACCAGTCAATGGAGAAAGACCATTCAATGAGAATAAGACAGTCTTTTCAACAAATTATTCTGGGACAACTGATAACCACATGCAAATAATGAAGTTGGACCCTTTACTAACACCATATGCAAAAATTAATTCAAAATGGATGAAAGACCTACATGTAAGACCTAAAACCATAAAATTCTGAGAAGAAAACATAGGACAAAAACTTCATGACATTGGATTTGGCAGTGATTTCTTAGATATGACTCCAAAGGCATATGTAACACAATAAAAAATAGACGCATTGGACTTCATGAAAATTAAAAGATGTGTGTATCAACAACACTATGGATAGAATAAAAAGGTAACCCACATAATGGAAGAAAATATTTGAAAATTATATACCTGGAATATATATCCAGAATATATAAAGAATTCCTAAAACTCAACAACAAAAATACAGATAAGCTGATTAAAAGTGGGCAAAGGACTTGAGTTGATATTTCTCCACAGAAGACATCAAATATCCAATAAACACATGAAAAGATGCTCAATATCACTATTCATTAGCAAAATGCAAATGAAAGCTACATGAGATACCAGCTCACACCCATTAGGAAGGCTACTATTCAAAAAAAGAAAAGAAATGTTGGAGAGAACTTGGAGAAATTAGGACCCTTGTGCACTGTTAGTGGAAATGTAAAATGGTACAGCCATTATGGAAAACAGTATGGTAATTCCTCAAAAAAAAAAAAAATAGAATTAATATATGATCCAGCAATTCTACTTCTGGCATATACCCAAAATAATTGAAAGCAAGATCTTAAAAAGATATTTGTACACCATGTTCATAACAGCATTATTTACAATAACTAAAATGTGGAGGCAACCCAAGTGCCCATGGACAGATGAATGGATAAACAAAATGTGGTGTAAACATACAATGGAATATATTCAGCTTTAAAAAGAAAGGAAATTCTGCAATATGTTTCAACATGCATGAAACTTGAGGATATTATTCTAAGTAAAATAAGCCAATCACAAAAAAACAAATATTGTATGATTCCTTGTATATGTGGTACTTCTAGTAGTCAAAATTATAGAGACAGAAAATAGAATGGTGGTTGTCAAGGTCGGGACGGGGGGAACAGGAAGTTACTGTTTAATGGGTATAGAGTTTCAGTTTTGCAGGGTGAAAAGATTTGTGAAGATGGATCTTGGTAATGGTTTCACAACATTATGAATGCATTTAATGCCACTGAACTATACTTTAATAATGTTTAAAATTGTAAATTTTATGTTATCTGTGCTTTACTACAACAAAGAAAAACATTGAAAAAAAATATTCTGTCGTGCTCAACTCTCATTTTTATTTGCTCTTAGTATTGTGTATGGATGAACAGGCTTGGTAGAGCCCAGGATCAGGGTCAGTTGGACACCTACTAATAGGCCAGCAATCTGGGCATCTGCTGGATGCATTGATCTATAAGGGGTACTAAAATATCAGTGAAATAAATAGAAAATATGGTACCAGTTAACATGGGTTTCTGCACATAATTCAAACAAATAGCAAATTATAAATTGCTTTATCTTGCATTGAGCAGACATAATAAAGTTCTTGCTTTGAATACTGGCATAGAACAGGAAGAAATTATTCGCCATTTGTTATAACCTATTGCCTTCTGGAGAGGAAGAGCCCTAGCAACCAGATCACCTTTCCTTTAAACGAGGAACACAAAATACAGTAGCTGGGGCAGAGTGAAATGGCTCTGGCAGAGAAACCTAGAAGACCGTGGGAAGAAGTGAAGAGAAAGAGATGTCAGAAAAAGAGGCAAGATCCAGGAAACCTAAGCACAGGAAAGAAAAAAGAGACTTAGCCACTGATGCAGCAGGGAAGAGATATTGCTACTTCAAAGCTCAGTGCTGGGCCACCTCTACTTCACTTACAGAATCTCCAGTAAACCTTGCATTTCTCCTAATTTCCTAGACAAGTGCAGCTTTGTTTTGGGGGAGCCTGAAAATTTTGAAGAGAGAACATCTTCTCTGTGAGTAACAAACATAAGTAATGAGGTATTCCATTTAGATTAATTGGAAATCTAGTTTCTCTCTGTTTTCAATGTAATAGAATGTTGGGTTGAAGCAGAGTAGAGATGATGTCCTTGTCAAGAGCATCTTAATGTTCTGTTTGGCCTCAGCCTTAGTTTACTTACCAGAGACCTATTCGAAGACATCACTGTCAGTCCTTTCCAGGGGCTAACTAAGAGATACCCATAATTGTGTTTAACTAAGTCAGAAAAGCATAGGCCGTGACTAAGACAGTACCCCCAGGACAGTACAGCATGATATTCCACCCTATAAAATTTGAGTTTTTCCAGCTTACTGATGATTTTGTTGGTTCTGGGTTTTCCTGTAAACTAATTCATTAAACTGGGAATTGGACAGCACATATTGGAAGGTAGAGAGACTTCCCTGGTGGTCCAGGAGTTAAGACTCTGTACTCCCAATGCAGGGGGCCCAGGTTCAATCTCTGGTCATCAGGGAACCAAGATCCTGCATGCCTCACAGTATGGCCAAAAAACAATATGTGTGCATATATATATGAAGGTGGTGTCTAAAGAGAGATGTGACCAGGATTTACAGAAAAATGGCAAAGTCCTGCTGAAATGCCTTGGTTGGTCTCCCCCAGAGTAACCCTATAGAAAGCAACCCCTGGGGAACATGCAATATTCTGTTCTTCAAATGTATTTTTTCTCAGCACAAGGAAGAGGAAAACCAATAACTCTTTTTGAAACAGGAAACAAGATCTTGAAGATATGGAGCTATTCTTGAAACCATAAAATGATTGTAAAAGAGTGTCTATTGGAAATCTGTGTAGGAGAAATTTACAGTATTTAGGCCCCAATATGCCACCATCCAGAAACTATACATTATACAATGGTCATAAAGGAGAAAGACAGAGGACTACCTGTTTGGTGTGAACAATGTAGCTACTGTTTCTGCTGATAATAATATTAGCTACTGTAATAGAATTCAGAGTGAAATTTTCCAGTTGCCCTGTAATTGGCATTTAAGGCCTATAATCAAAAGAAGGTGATCAACAAAAGGGGTCAGATATAGACCCCTGAGGCTTACAAAGATGGGATGGAAATATTTCTGAAACAATCAACACTGGATAACTTGTCAACCCAGGATATATAATGGATGACTGAACAGGGGCAGAGGTGCATTGTGAGACAGTTCTTGAGGAGCTTGACATGTGTGCCTTTGGGAATGTAAACAGAGACGTCTGTCTGGTTCTTGCCAGGCAAGATAATATCTGAACATGGGAGGTGTACAAGAGTAGCCCTAAGCAATGGGAACAAATATGCCATTCCCCATCCCAGATCCCTAAGAACCCCAGAAGACACAGAAGGAAAAGGACCTCAGTAACTCCAGTAGCTCTTTTTGAAGAGAGAATGTGGAGGGGTGTATTGTTAATGGTGGCAGCCAATGAAGGGACATATATGCCCCTCTAAAACTGGTCTTCAAACTAGAAACCTTCTGCACAGCAAAGGAGATCATCAACAAAGTGATAAGGTAACCTACTGAATGGGAGAAAGTATTCACAAATTATACATCTGATAAGGGGCTAATATACAAAATATATAAAGAACTTATACAACTCAATAGAAAAAAAATCCGATTTTTTAAATGGTCAGAAGATTTGAATAGACATTTTTTTCAAAGAGGACATAGAGATGGCCAACAGGTACATGAGAAGATACTCAACATCACTAATCATCAGGGAAATGCGAATCAAAACCACAATGAAATATCACCCCACACCTGTTAGAATAGCTATCATCAAAAGTACAAGAAATAACAAGTGTTAGGAAGAATGTGAAGAAAAGGAACACTTGTACACTGTTGGTAGGAATGTAAATTGGTGCAGTCACTCTGGAAAATAGTACGGAGGTTCCTCAAAAAAATAAAAATAGAACTACCATACGACCCAGCACTTCCACTTCTGGGTATTTATCCAAAGAAAACAAGAACACTAACTCAACAAGATATATGCACTCCCAAGTTGATTGCAGCATTACTTACAATAACTAAGATACAGAAAACAACCTAAGTGCCATCGACAGATGAATGAATAAAGAGAATGTGATTTATATCTATATCTGTATCTGTATCTAAATCTTTATCTATATCTATTATTCAGTCATAAAAAATGAAATCTTGCCATTTGCAACAAGGACAGACCTTGAGGCCATTATGCTAAGTGAAATAAATCAAACAGAGAAAGACACATATTGCATGATCTCACTTACGTGGGGAATCTAAAAACAAACAAAGAACAAGCTCATAGATACAGCGAACAGACTGGTGGCTACCAGAAGCAAAGGGTGAGGGATGGGAGAAATGCATGGGGGGAGTCAAAAGGTGCAAACTTCCAGTTATAAAATAAATAAATCATGGGGATGTAATGCACAGCGTGGTGACTATAGTTAACGATACTCTATTGCATATTTGAAAGGTGTTAAGAGAGTAGATCTTCAATTTTGCATCACAAGAAAAAAAATTCTGTAACTATGTGTGGTGATAGATGTTCACGAGACTTATTGTGGTGATCTTTTTGCAACCTATGTAAATATCAAATAATTACGTTGCACAAGTAAAGCTGATATAATGTCGTATGTCAATTATACCTCAAAACAGCGGTCTTCAGTGAGACACAGGCTAGAGGAATCTGGATACCTCTCCAAGAAAATCAGACGCTTCATACACAGACTGCTATGTCTTCAGATGCCCCACACATCAGGGGAAGGCCAGGGGCAGTTCTGCATGGTGCCAGCACCCCCTCAGTTGCATATGGCCATAGCTGTCTCATTACAGCTCTTCACACAAGGTCCGGAACATCGATGGCTAGAAGTGAAAAAACAAGCCACGCTCAATCTTCACTCCAAGTCTTTTCACCCTCAGTTATAGTTAATGATGGAGACAGAAGCTTTAAATTTGACACAGGATTGGATTTATAAACTGCCCTGGACTAAGTATAATAATCATAAAGGGCCAGACAGTTATGAAATTTTACAATGTCATCCTCTGACCGGAAAATGAGCTTCTATTCAGCAAGTTGAAAACAGTGAATGGAGAAGAAAAAAAAAAATATTTTCTGAGTAACTCCATGGTCTAAATGTTTCACACATCCCGCAAACTCTAAGACATGACATTATTATATCCATTGTGCAAATAAAGAAATTGAGAATGAGAGCAACTTGGCCAAAGTGACACAGAGCATAACTTAGATTCAAACTTGGCATTGACACTGTCAAATGCTATGCTCTTCTATACATAGCACTGTTTTCTCTGGCTTCTTTGACCGAAGTCACATCAATTTCTTTAACATAAAAAACACTAAGATAAAGTAATGTGTATATGTATATGTATATATATATTCCAGCCAACTGGAAATGGTTTTAGGTTCAATTTGGTACATTTGAAAAATATCTCCTCAATACACCTCACTTCCACCAGTCACCCAAATCAAACGCTCACAAGGCAAATTGTGTCAACCCCCTTATTAAACGTTCTGCATGTGATCACATTTACCCCATGCAGTAAGGATCTGTGACAGTTAATTTTCTGTGTCAACTTGGCTAGTCTATGGTACCCAGTTGTTTGGTCAAACACTAGTCTAAATGTGGCTTGTTAAGGTATTAGTGCCCATGATTAACATTTACAATCAGTTGACTTTAAGTAAGTATGTGTGGGTCTCATCCGATCAGTTGAAGGCCTCAAGAGCAAAGACTGAGTTTTCTCAAAGAAGTAATTCTGCCTCAGACTATAATATAGAAATCTGGTCTGAGTTTCCAGCCTGCTGGCCTGCCCTACAAAATTCAGACTCAAATGGCATCAATCTTTATCTGAATATCTAGCCTATGGAATGCAGGTTTATCAGCCTTCACAGTCTTGTAAGCCAATTCTTTTTTTTTTTTTTTTTTGGTAGAAATGGAAAACACTGCTTTTAATCAGAAAGCCAGCAATCTGGGGAGAAGGCAGACTCAGTGTCCCCAGAAAACCAACTCTGAAGGTTTTGTTGGGCCATGAAAGTTTTTAAAGGGAAAAAGGGAAGCGATCTCAGTTAATCATTGAGATGGGAGCTCAGGGCCATCGCCATCTCCCTCTGTGTGCAGGCTTGTGTGCAGACTTGTCAACTCCTCATGATCTTTCTTTAGCTAATATCTTGTTCACACAGTTTGTGAGATTACTGAAGGGGAAGCTAGGGAAGAGATCTGGTCACCTGTTCATTACTTATTCTTTATTTCTACTTCTTGATCTACAGAAAGAACCAACAAGTTAGGCAAGGTATTGTGTGAGCAAAAGATTTGAAAGGTGTGCTTGGGCCAGAGATGAGCAGGGCATGGGGGAGCCTGATTTAAAAGTTAGTCACGATGTAGTTTTGCTAAAGTGACAAGAGAAAAGGGATTTCCTGCAGAGGACTGTTGCCTGCAAAGAGCTACTTAACAAATCCCCCCCTTCAGATATCATTCCATTTCTATGGGATTAAGGACGATCTCGTCTCTGTCTTTGTTTCTGTCCGTCTGTCTCTCTCATCTTCTCCCTCTCTAGGGAACCCTGATTAATATAGTATCCATATTTTTAATTTAGAGATAAAGTTTAGAAAATTTAAGTTATTTTCCCAAAGAGCCAAATGATGGGTCCAATAATTGAAAGTGGATTTTTCTCTTTGATATCTTTTTCTTGGATGCCAACTGATGCCTCAAATTATATCTACCTCAATATAAAGCACTTGTTTTCTTACTTGTTCATATCTTCCCCCAAATACTCAACTATACATTCTTTCTTGGAAGCCAAACAATATTCTGCCTTGTGTCAAAGGAGGTAACTCATGGACACATGTACCTTCTCACCTACACCCTTTTGAAGTGCCAAGGCTGGGCATCTGGGGAAAAAGTACCAGTGATGGAAAGGGAGGTCCATGGATGACGACTCCAGAGAGGTCAGTTCAGCTACTTCTGCCCACCCTTCACTGTTTAAACACAGTGGGCCTTTCAAAACCCCATGCTCAACAATGCTCATTTCAGCCAGAGCCTTAGACTCTTTCTCTGTTTAATCTCTCTATTTTCTTACTATGGACTGATTTTCTTGCTTCTCATCTGTTTTTAAAAATTTTTTAAAATTGACCTATAGTCAGTTTACAATGTTGTGTTAGTTTCAGGTGTACAGCCCAGTGATTCAGATATAGATATATATATATATATATATATATATATATATATATATATATATATATATATATATATATACTTTTTGAGATTCTTTTCCCCTATAGGTTATTATAAAATATTGTGCTACACAGTAGGTCTTGTTGGTTATCTATTTTATATATAGTGATGTGTATATGTTAATTCCAAACTCCTAATTTATCCTTCACCCCCCCCCATCCCCTTTGGTAACCATAATTTTGTTTTCTGTGTCTTTGGGTCTATTTCAGTTCTGTAAATAAGTTCATTTGTATCATTTTTTTTTTTAGATTCCACATATAAGTGATATCATATGGTATTTGTCTTTCTCTGTCTGACTTATTTCACTTAGTACAATTATATCTAGGTCCATCCATGTTGCTGCCAAAGGCATTATTTCATTCTTTTTTATCAGGAACCCTCTTGCACTGTTGGTGGGAATATAAATTGCTGCAGCCACTGTGGAAAACAGTATGGAGGTTCCTTTAAAAATTAAAAATGGAGTTATATGATCCAGCAATCCCACTCCTGGGTATCTACCTGAACAAAACTCTAATTCAAAAATATACATGCACCCCAATGTTCATAGCAGCACTATTTGCAATAGCCAAGACATGGAAGCAACCTAAGTGTCCATCGACAGATGAATGGATAAAGAAGACGTGGTACATGCATACAGTGGAATACTACCCAGCTTCTCATCGATTTTTCACCATAGACCAGCCTGTTTTCTACTTTGTAGTTCCCAGATGGTCCCTCTATTCAGTGGTTGGAACCCTGGACCTTCACCTTGGATTGTACAACCTGAGGTGATTCAGCAAACGCCTTGGGTGGGAGCATGTTCTGTAGGAGAGTCTGATTCTGTACTTCATTTACATCTTTTTGTGGCAGCAGATGTCTACCAATTGTACAAGGTGGCCCTCATAACAACGTTGTGCTTTGGGAAGATCAGTGTCATCTGAACTTGACAAATAAGGACAGTGAGATCTAAAAAGTGTAATATGTTTTCCTACGGATGCAAGTAGACAGAATCCAAATTGGGGCCCAGGTGTCTTTTGGCCTCACCAGATGAACTTACTTCCACTAATAGGCTCCATTTCTTTGTCTTGATGGGACATATGTCATCCAATTCGGAATTTTGGTTGCAACTTCTGAAAAAGAGGCTGAAACTGACTTTTGATTTGGGATAATTAGCTATACAGGGTCACATGTTGTAACTGAGTAATTTTCTAATCCTTTATTCTGTGTTTGGAAAAATAAAATAACAAAAATTTATATTGTAGTGGGTACCTACAATATAGCTAAAACCATTACTAGTTATTTTAGAAAACACTATTGATGTGCAGTCTGCACACAAAATGTGCAGTTGTCAAAACTCAGGTACTTCCTAGATAATATAGTCCTCTCATGTTCAAAAGGGTCATGAGTAGGAACAAGAAGAATATGCTGAAACACTAGTGATTTTTTCAGATTTAAAAAAAAAAAAATGTAATTGCCATAAAAATCAAAGTAGGTACTTTTACTTGTAAGCTTACTTACTGAACAGAAAATCCAAATTGATTTCACTATTATTGTTACTTTTTTAATGAACAATACCATAGGCCAGGCATTATTCTAGAAGTGGTATATGCATAATATAAATTAAGAAAACCTTTTTATGCATTTTACACAGGAGAAAACAGAAGCCCAGAGAGGTCAGGTAAAGTGCCACACTGACTCATTTGCAGAGCTGTGGCTTCATTCGGAGCTGAAAATCTTCAAAACCTATACCATTTACATTCCACCTGCCTGTAAATGATAGATTTTCTCATAAATTGGCATTACTTTTATGCTTTTGCATGTATCTTCATTCCTTCATTTTCCTTTATTGGTCCATGAAAATGGGAGTATCGGAAAAGAGGGATATTTAGATTTTACTCTTAAGGTATGTGTCTCAGGTATGTCATTCCAGGCTTTATAGAAAAAGTAGATCATTCTCTGTGCCATTATTCACAGAGGGAATGACCCAAAGCATTCAATGATGGCAGAGATGCTAATGTAGATGGTAGCAATAGCGTTGCTGGTGCAAATGACTGGTACAATGGTGCCTTTTCTTGGGTAAAATTACTAGAGGAATCTCATACAACATTTGAGGGAGAGTCTTGATGCTTTTTTGTCTCATTTTATACAGGCTGCCAGCATTCATCAACAGCTCTGCTGGCAGAAGAACTGCCAGGAGCTCAACTCCTTACATGGTAAAAACAAAAGGTGTTCCTTTTTCTTTACCTTTTCACGAGGTGAAAACCTGAAAGGTACATATATATTACAAGGGCAGGAAAGGGATTTGTGGGAAGATTCTGGAGCAAGTAAGGATTTGAAGTTTGAAATGTAATTGGATATAAACTGATGTTGAAATCTAGGAAGTATAACAGCAGAATGTGAAATAAAAAGTAGCTAAGAAATATAGGGAAGAAGGGTCAACAACAGCATATCTTCGTGTTCTTATCAGAGCAGGAAAAAAGCTTACATCAAATAGACCATCTTTATTTTCCAAGAAAATGAGGCATCTTCTCTACAAACTTGCTTTGTTTGGGGCATACCGAAAAGAGGATGTGAAAATACTTTAAATAATGCCTGATGCAACTGAAAATCTAATGAAGACTCATCCATGAAATTGCACATGGTTATGTATTTATAGTATGTTGTGCTGTATTGTAGTGCACACAGTCTTTAATTCCACCGATTGGAAGGATCGGCAGACGATTCACTGTTGGGTCTCTTTCTACCCTGACACAGGCAACGCCATTCCCAGCTCCTAGCCACAACCATAAGCTCATAAATTCAGTGAAAATCAAGCACCAAACCATATTTCTTGTAGTTTCAGCTCCAGCCCTTCCTCTAGGTATGTCTCTGACTCTATTTCTTGATAGATTTTCTTTTTTTAAGTTTTTTTAAATTGACGTATAGTTGATTTACAGTGTTAATTTCTACTGTACAGCAAAGTGATTCAGTTATACATATATACATTATTTTTTAATAGTCTTTTCCACGATGGTTTATCACAGGATATTGAATACAGTTCCCTGTGCTCTAGAGTAGGGCCTTGTTGTTTATCCAGTCTGTATGTAATAGTTTGCATCTGCTAATCCCAACAACCCACTCCATCCCTCCCCCACCCCACTCCCTCTTGGCAACCACAAATCTGTTCTCTATGTCTGTGAGTCTGTTTCTGTTCCATAGATAGGTTCATTTGTGCCATATTTTAGATTCCACCTATAAGTGATATCATAGGATATTTGTCTTTCTCTTTCCAACTTACTTCACTTAGTGTGATAATCTCTAGGTCCATCCATGTTGCTGCAAATGGAATTATTGCATTCTTTTTATGGCTAAGTAGTATTCCATTGTATATATGTACCACATCTTCTTTACTTGGTGGCTTTTCTATCTCCTTGTCTCCGAACCCTGGAATTTGAAATTTGATACCATTCTGGTGCTCTGAGAATAGCTCACTTTCCTTCCTCCACTGTGGCTCTCCCAACTTGGATTATACTAATTGGGGCCAAACAGCATCTCGCCCCAGATTTCACAATCCAAAGACACTAGAATTCATTTTGTCTTGTATTCTATTTGTTCTAGATATTGGCAAAACTTTAGCTAGCTGGCTGGCTATAAAAGACATGTTCAAAAACTAAAATCACAGGCTTCATTTATATTTTCCAGCTCATGTTTAAAGGAGTGTGGTATCATGGAAAGAAAAGAGGCTTTGGGGAACAGAAATATCTAGGTTCAAATTCAACTTCTGTCAGTCTAGGAAAACTTTCACTTCTAAATGACAAAAATGATAATTTGAAAGTCATTTCTAAAGCTACATTGCAAAAGGAGAATCACAAAGGTAAAAGTGAACAGATTTGAGTATGTAAAAATCTGAAGAGAAAAAAGTTCTATAGGTACAGTCAAAACAGAAGTAAAGAGCAAATGGAAAACTTGGAACAAACGTTAGCAGCAAGTACTGACATTTGAAATGTCATTGTTTTTAATACATGAGGAACCTTTGAATATAAGTAAGAAAGCCACTAATACTCTAAACCATCAGTTGATAAATGACAAGATAGGACAATCAC
This sequence comes from Balaenoptera ricei, assembly GCF_028023285.1. NCBI lineage: Eukaryota > Metazoa > Chordata > Mammalia > Artiodactyla > Balaenopteridae > Balaenoptera > Balaenoptera ricei. Next base: position 10,444,505 of record NC_082645.1, on the reverse strand, counting down.
AAGGCAAGCAATTCAAATGATCAGTAAGTATTTGAAAAATAAAGTTTTCCAAAATAATAAAAGGATAATTTTTAAAAATAATAGTGGGATCCAATTTCCATGTAAATATCAGAATTTTTTAATGAGTACTGTTTGGTAACACTATGACTAGCCACACAATTATTTCCTTGCATGACTAGCTCCCAGGTTTCATTTAGATCTTTCAAAGTCACCTTCTCTAAGAGTTCTCAACCTTCTCACCAATGTTTGCACGCTCTCCCCCACCACTGCTTTGTTTCCTTCACAGAGCTTATCACTATCTGGCATCTTATTTTTTGCTACTAGTTATTATTGTCTTCCCACTGGAATATAAGAATCCTGAGAATAAGACCCTATCTGACTTTTTTCCCCCAACATCTAGAAAGAGTTCCCATTACATTGTATAACTCAGTAAACCTACACTGATTGAAAGGCTGGAAGGAATGCATATTTTACACTTATGAATCACAGTTCTGCAATATACATCAAAAGCTATCAAAATAGTCTTCCTTTTAACTCAAGAATCCCACTTCTACAGATTTATTCCCCGCAAATAATCAGAAATACACATTAAGATTTATGTGCAATGATAGTCATCTCAGTATTATTTATAATAGCAGAAAATGAGAAAATGATATCAATATCCAAAAATACAGAAATGGGTAAAATAAATTATAGTGCATATCAAGTATGTAAAATTATGCAATCATCAAAAGTCATGCTTTTGAAAATTATTTTATGACCTAATTTTTTAAAACTGAAATAAAACCATACATAAGATTTTATACGGAATAATCTCAATTTTGCTAATGCATGTATATAAAGAAAGATATCCTGTATATACCGTAATTCACTGGCCTTTGAGGTCGTTATTTCCTTTATGCCAAATTACAGTTGTCTAAGTAACTGTTCCTGAAGTAACCCTTGTATTTTACCATGTTAATTTCCCTAGTCATTCCTAAGTTGCCTGGTAAATGGTTCTAAGTCTCATAAATCCATCCTAGTTATCACTTGCTATCTCCAGCATTGACCTCATTCTTTCTGAAGCACCAGTCTTGCCAGGCTCAAGCATCTTTCTTTATACACGTGTAAGGTAAACATGGGATGAGCCCTTGCCTTTGGATAGCGGACCAGTCAGCTCCCTGTAAGAAAAAGTATATGGGAATGGAAGTACAATACAGGAAAGAACTTATAAAACCCTGCCTTTGATTGAGTTATCTGTAAACAGACTCTGAGACAGAGAACTAGGTGCAGAACATTTACTGAGGAATGTTCTGAGATAAATTTGTAGGAAAGTGAGGAAGAGAAAATTGGATGGAGGGAGACTCTGTCCCACTAATACACTTACAATGTTCCACTGACCCTACAGGGAGCTCTAGAGCTGGGATGATCCTCCAGAATTATTCCAAATTGAAGTAAGAGGCTGAGGCCTTTGATCCCCATATCAGCTACCTAGGCTGTGAGCCACAACCTGGGAGAAAGCACATTCTTGCACAAGGTGATTCCCTTTGGTGGAAGGTAACATACAGTGAGAGTAGGTGAGTCTTCAGTCCCTATGGGATGGGTGTGTTGGAGCTGAAAAGGGAACCTGGGTTGAACCCCTCTTCTCAGGCTGATACCACAGACTGTGTGGCTAAAACTCTAGGGATATATCTTCTCACAGTTCCAGAGACTGGAAGTCCAAGCTCAAGGTTCTAGCCATTCCATTTCTGATGAGTGTTCCCATCCTAACTGCAGATGGACTCTTTCTTGCTGTGTGTTCACATGGTCTTTCCTCAGTTCTTGAGCAGGAAGGGACAAAAAGCAAGCTCTCTGGTTTCTCCTCTTTTTTTAATTTAATTTTATTTATTTATTTTTATTGGGGTATAGTTGTTTTACAATGTTGTGTTAGTTTCTACTGTACAGTGTGGTGGAGTTGCCTGTGCTATACAGCAGGTTCTTATTAGTTTTCTATTTTATATGATTTCTCCTCTTAAAAGGACGCTAATTCAGTGGGATCAGCACCCCACCATTATGACCTCGCTTAACCTTAATTACTTCTTTAGAAGCCCCATCTCAAGACATTGCCGTGCTTGAGATATGGGGTTAGGACTTTTAACATACAAATTTGCGGGGGAGGCATTCAATCCATTCACTACACAACTGTTACCCACACACTGACAACAGCAAATTTTGGTGAGAACGTGGAGCAACAGAAACTCTCATAAATTGCTGGTGAGACACAAAATGGTAAATCCTTTTTGGAAAGTACTTAAGTGGTTTCTTACAAAACTAAACATACTCTTACCATATAATGCATCAATCATGCTCCTTGCTTTTTACCCAAAGCATTTGAAAATGTATGCCTACACAAAAACTTGCACACAGATGTTCATAGCAGCTTTCTTCTTAATTGTTAAAACTTAGAAACAACCAAGATGTCCTTCAGTAAGTGAATGGATAAATAAACTGTGGTACATCTAGAGAATGAAATACTCTTCAGGGCTAAAAAGAAATGTGCTCTCAAGCCTTAAAAAGACATGGTGGAACCTGAAATGCACATTACTAAGTGAAAGAAGCTAATCTGAAAGGCTACATATTGGATAATTCCAAATATATGACATTCTGGAAAAGAAAAAACTATGGAGACAATAAAAATATCAATGATTGACAAGAGTGGGGGGACAGAAAAAATACGCAGAGCACAGAGAATTTTTAGATCAGTGAAAATACTCTATGATATTATAGTGATAGATACATGTCATTATACATTTGTCTAATCCCATAGAATGCATAACACCAAGAGTGAACCCTAAGGTAAACAATGGAATTAGGGTGATTATGATGTGTCAATATAGGTGTATCCTTGGTAAAAAAAAAAAATATATCAATCTGGTGAGTGACACTGATAATAGGGGAGGCTAAGAATGTGTTGTGGCTGGTGATATATGAGAAATGTTGTCTCTTTCTCCCAATTCTGTTGTAAACCTAAAACTGCTCTAAAAATTAACTTTAAAAAAATTAAAGCAAATCGTTGCAAAAAAATGATAAAGACAAAATGGTACAAAACATAATGTTATCACTCTAATAAATGTCAGGAAAGGAGAAAAAGACAACAAAGAGAAAAATAAATGACATGACTATGAAAGCCCATTGCATAAATAGCATATGATAAGGTGTCTAGAATAAATTCAAACATTCCATAATCACAATAAAAGTGACTAAGTTAAAATCCTGTCCTCCACTCCTTAATACATAAACTGTCAGATTTTATAATAGAAAACAAAATTGGGACTATGTTGTTTACAAGACACACCCAAAACAAAATGGCTCAACAAGATTGAAATAGTTTTATAAATAACACACATGATAGAATTTGTCATTTTAAATATCACTTACAGTTAGGAAATATGAGTGGGAAAAAAAATATGACCTAAGCATTTGCTCGAGGACCTAGAAAAATGACAATAAACAAAATAAAGTAGAACAAAGAAAATAATAGGTAATGGTTGAAATAATAAAAATGTGAAATGGTAGATAAAATCCAAAAGTTAATCCTTTTAAAGGACTAACAAGTGGAGCTAGAGGAAAGACGGTGGAATAGAATCCATTACATGGAAACACGAAGAAGCAAAAAGAAGAGCTTAGCTTTATTTGAAGCAAATATGAGGCAGATCATTCCAATGACACACTTCCACCTTACACATGTTTTTGAGAGTATTCTCTGCCCTTATAATTTTCTAGCACATTAGGGGAAGAGCACTTCGGCTGATAATATCTGTTTCTTTCCCAGCATCAAACAGCATCAAACCATTTTTTTTTTTTTTTTGCAATTGCTGGAAATTAATAACTGTTAAGTTCCTGGCTTTCAGAAAACATCAAAACTTAGAAAAGTGAAAGATAATTAGTAACTCATTACTGAAATACAGCACCATGATGAGGATCCTTTAGGGCGCTCTGTGAAAGGAAGAAGACATGTAACTCATGTCCTCTCCTCACAAAAAGTTACAGTAAGTCCCCTACATATGAACCTTCAGGTTGTGAACTTTCAAAGCTGCTAACCTGCCCCTGGATGCCAGCTGTTGTACTGTACTACTGTACTTTTCAAGGTACTGTACTGTAAGATTTAAAATGTTTTCTTTATTTTTTGTGTTTGTTTTTTATGTATTATTTGTGTGAGGAGTATTATAAACCTATTACTGTACAGTACTACATAGCCGATTGTGTTAGTTGGGTACCTAGGCTAACTTTGTCGGACTTATGAACAAATTGGACTTATGAACGCACTCTCAGAACGGAACTCATTTGTATGTAGGGGACTTACTGTACAATCTCATTAATGACAGAGTGCACATAAGAAATGGCCCAGCCAATGGATGCGACATTCCCGACCCGCACTACAGTGCTGACAGGAGCACAAGGGAAGCTCGTTGCAGTTACATGAATTCGTCTGGAATGTCTCCATCTCTTACTTTCCCTTCCTCCAAAATAGCTCATCATTCCTGTCTTCAAATCTCAACTATCCCCTCCAGATAGCCAGCCATTCTAATTTTTACATGTATAAGACTGTAGTACTATATTTATTTTTAAAGTCTCCCTCTTGAATTAGTATACTATAAATGCCTTGAAACTAAAAATTATTGTTTTTATTCTTGCAACTTTTGAACCCTGGACAGTGTGTATTAAAAAATAAAAGTTTAATAAAAACAGACTGGGGGAGGGCCTTGAGGAGTGGGTAAAATTAGGTAAGCAAGAGAGAGGGCATCTCGGGGATGAGAAGATAGTTTGATTAATGCAAAAAGGTGGGAGTGAGTGTGGAAACCAAGATACCTTCCACGGAAGGTATGTGTTGAATAGCATCTGGATAAATTGAATGGAATCAAATCTAGGAGGGCCTCCCAAGTTTTGGCAAATAAAGTTTATTCAGTGTGGATTTTAGCAAAGCCTAATAGGATATGTGATTGAGGTTCCTCTTTCCTCCCTTTTTTATTTTTTATTTTTTCACAAAGCCAAGGCACCATATGTCTAGACCATGACTTTTGGCTGGTTTGTTTGATATGTGCTGAACCAAAAGAGAAAATGGCATCATATGACTTAAATCATTACATGTACATTAAATGGACAATTTTGGAATTTATTAAGAGAATTTCCATTAACTGCCCACTCCCTCAATATACAATTAAGGACAATGAAGTATTCGTTGGAGCAGAATTTCAATTCTTTGGCAATATTTGATAGGATCAGATAGAGACGCTTCCCTAGGAATTAGATATTGGTACTAAGAGGAAGTTATTATGCCTGATGATGGAAATAGTAACACATAAGCTCAAGAATTATTAGAGGCCAAGCTCTACTTCACAAACAAAAGAATCAGAAGAAAGCAGATTGAGACATAAGAGAAGAATGGAGAACATTTGTGGACCAAAGCAAAGATGAGTGAAGTCAAAAGAATCTGTTTGGTAGCCAGTCCTCGCTTCAAGCTCATTTCTGAGACTGGTGCTTCTCAGCCTTTGTCACTCTGATATGATTCTCTATCCCCTTGTAAGTTTTCTCTTTTTATTTTTCCAACCCAGGTTGTATTGTAAGTTTTGCAACTAGTCATGTAAGTTCTGCAACTAGTAAGTTTTGCACAAATTACAGACATGACGGGGTGTGGCTTCCATCTCAAACACAAATATCAAGAAACATGGGATGAGACCGAAGGTTTTCATATACATGCAATTTTGATGAAACAATGTTTGAAACAACTAGTTAGACTAGGAATTGAGATATGCCATAACACAAGAATGAGGAGGAGATACACCATCACTTTTATATTTGCTTATTCTTGTAGAAGCACTTGTAATAGAAAATGGACCATTAATGTTACATAGCTTTTTTTCTCCAGATTTCCTTTGCTTCTTTTCAGTTGATGAGACTGTATGAATAACTATTCTTACTTAAAAATATGCCCATGGACACGTGCTTATAAGGATGTGGAGGTTAGGTTAGGGCCAACCCATTGGGGAAGTAATAGTGCCCCCATGATTTAATAATAAGCAGCTCTGATGCACAGAGTCTCAAATTGCTTCTCATAATAGTGAAATACAAGGGTAAACTTTATAACTAATGTTCAACTATACAGTGCAATCATTAGCATTGGCTGAGTAAAGACAGATGAAAAAAATGGGAAATCACATTGCAACAAATTTAGGGGAAAAAAATAAGAAAGAATAATGTTTGAAAGTCTAAATGACCATTAGTCATGTGTGTGTGTTACAGATATACATAAACTATATATCAATTGTAGTGCTTTAAGAATTTGCTGATAGATTGTGTGATGTGTGCCTAGTACACATCTAAATGGATCTGTTGAGTTTAGAATTAAGTGGAAAGATCCACGCTGGAGATATAAATTAGAGTCTTCAGAATATAGGTCATATTTATAGCCCAGAGACTTGATAAGACCTTCAAAGGTGTGAATATAGGAGAAGAGTCCAAATAATAAGACCTGGTGAAAGTATATGTATGTATAACTGAATGACTTTGCTGTATAGCAGAAATTAACACAATGTTGTAAATCAACTATACTTCAATAAAATAAACTTTAAAAAAATTAAATAAATTCATCTTCAATTGTGACTTCTGAGTTTAACTAAAACAGCCCAGACTTTTATGTTCTAGTATGCCATTTGCTAGCTGAGATCTAAATAATGTTTTTTGTTTGCGTTAACATTGCCTTCCTCAACTCAAAAACGGAACAGGTCTATACACTGCATGATGTTCTTGAAAGGATTAGGTGCTTTAAGCCAACCCTCGTTACCAAGGAAGTACACATCCAAAAAATCTACCACCCTTTTGGTGACTGTGATTAGGCAGAAGTAGGGTGAAGAATGAAAAAACAAAAATAGAGGAAAAGGATGAGGTTTAGTAATGTTAACATATACTGCAACTCGGAACTCCCACTTCTAGGTATAAACCCTAAAGGACAACTTTAATACATGAGAGTAAAGAGATAAAGATATGATGTTTATTGCAACATTTTGTATTATAAAAAGTTGGGAATAAGTTTAAATGTCCATTAATAGAGAAATGTGTAAATAAATCATGGTACGTTCATAAGGTACAGCATTTAAGTAAGATGACTTAGATCTAAATGTTTAATACTCAGTAAAATGGCATCTTCTACAAAGGGAAGAAATGAGAAAACTCACACAAAGAAGGGCAGTACAAAAGAGACTTCAACTACAGCTCTTTTATTTCTTCAGAAATATGGAACCAATATTGCAAAATATTAAAATGTCTTATGTCTGAACAGCCTATTTATTGATCTTGGTATTTTTATATTAAATGTTAAAATTATTGTATATGGATATCATCTATATTGATTTTGTATTTAAAATCTGCTGGTGCCTGTGTATGTATGTGTGTATGTATATGTGTGTGTGATAGAGAGAGAAAGAGAGAAAGATTCCTCAATTTGAGAAAGACTTTCTGATTGAATTTTGATAAGAATTTTCTCACACGTTTGCTGTTTCCAGAGCCTTTCATTAGCTTAGCAAATAAGGTGATTAAGTCAAGAAACCTGCTATTTCTTATTGGTCATTAAGTGAATTCAAATTTCTTCCTCTTTATTTGCCTAAATCCTAATATGTTTCCCCAAAATTACTGGAAAAACAAGTTTTATTTTCTCTAAATTATTTTGTAAGTGTACAGTCAGCTTTATAGATATATTATCTTTTCATTACTTCATTTCAAATATTGTCTTAGGTGTCTGTTTCTGTGCATTAGTTATAAGCTTGGTTTTAACACTTAAGAATAATAATTATTATCTTTCTTCCCTGTGCTTAGAATTATGATTGTTTGCATTGGTTCCTTTAGCCTCACTCCTTACCTGTAATTTTCAAGATTGCCATCACTTAAAATACCAGCTTTGGCCTCTTTAAAGTTATTAGTAGGTCTGGGATAGTTCCCATACATCTGAACTTTTTAAAGTTCCCAAGAATTATTTTTTTATGGACAGGCCTGAGAAACATTGACTTAAGGTAGTTTCCTGTTACTTTTTCTTTATTTCCATAGCACCATTTTTAAATAATCATGTTAAATTTTGCCTCTTCCTCCTTAGTCTGTTATAGCCCTCCCCCTAGTTATTTACCCACATAATGCACTTGTCCTTCAAGTTTCAGTATAATTTCCCGAGGAAGCCTTCCCTGAACCTCACACTTGAATTAGATTCCCCCACTTTTTGCCCTCTTATTGCCTTCACATTCAGTTGAGATCCTCATTTAAGGCTGGTTTTCCTGAGGATAAAAAAAAAAATCCATATGTATATATCTACATCTATGTTGTATGGATGATAGATAGATAGTTGATAGATACATAGATACATAGTTTAGATATAAGTAGATTAGATGATAGATAAGTTGATATAGGTAGTTGGATGGATGGATGGATGGATAGATATATAGATGGATAGATAGATAGATAGATAGACTGATAGATAGGTAAATCTTTAATCTGCCAGTGCTGAATACAGGGCTTGATACAGAATATTCAATGAATATCTGTTATAAGAAAATAATGTCTCAATAAAAAGACATTTTACCAGCTTTTATAAAAGTACAGGTGCCTTCCTGGGCAGTCAGTATTAGTAGGACAAGCTTGCTCTTATTTTCTATGAAAACTACATTTAAAATTCTCAGGCTGATGCTTCAGAATATTTGGCTAACCCTTGTCAATGGGTCACTTTGCAGGATTATAGACCATAATGTACGTGGAAACAAAACCATCATCTAAAGTCAAAGCAGCATAGAAGGAAACCAACTCTCATCGTTTAATTTTCAAGAAACACTTTTTGCAATCCAAGACAATAACTGACGCCATGAAACAGTGCCTGTTTTTCTGGAGGTAAAATTTCTGACACCCTCAAAGATCTAGATAAAATTAGGTGGGGCTGATAGGAGCAGCCTTCACAAAGCCTGTGCCCTGCATCATGAAGACAGATTTCCCCTCAGTTCCCACTCAATGTATGGACTTTAAAATTGCACCACATTTATTCTATATTTGTATGCATTGTTATTCTGGTGCTAGAGACACTTTGTTTTAATCACCATAATAATTATATTGAGATTTTATATCAAATATAATAAAAAAACAAAAGGAAACTGATCAACTGAAAAATATTTGCAACATGAATGGCACACAAAGTCTAATGAAGGCTAAGAAGGCTAGGAAATTTATAAAAGAACTTCAAATATTCAATAAACAGGTGAAAAGATATTTTGTTTATAATAAAAATTCAATAACCATATATCACATTTCCTATAATTTTGTCAAATAGATATTCAATGTGATCAGTAGAAAGATGCCCTTGTCTATTATTGGACCACATGCATTGTTACAAACTTTCTAAAGGACAATTTGGAAATGTCTCTCAAAGTCTTAAAATGTACATTCCCTGCTTTTCTTGTGCATAGAGATACACAGGGATGCTTATGTAAGCAATTTTAAAACAGTAAACCTATGAAAATGTATTTTAGTAACTAAGAAAATAATTATTGAATAAATGATGGGAGGTTACTGTCACTGAATGGATCATTTTATAGCAAATAAAATCATTTATTGACATATTTATTATGTGCAGAGAAAATGTATGGCACATGTTTTTAAAAAGGAGTGGTTTTTTTTATAGATAACATGCTCAGATGTTAACACCCACCTGTCATAAAATAATAATAATAATAATAATAATTCTGTGTAATGATTTTGTAATTAGTGTTTAGCTCAGTACCAGAGCATGACATCTGGATTTGTGACATGGTACAAAGCACCAAAGTGATCTCCATCTATATAGCCGGGTTCAGTGATGTGACTAATTGAACAACCCACACTTTTCATCGTCATTATTTAAAGGAAAAATAGTTATAATATGACCTGCCAATGACTTAAAAATGGTGAGAAAAGTTTATTCTTTCCAGAATTTTCAGAAAAATTCAAGATTAGATTGAAGCAAAGGAAAGGCATGTTTATAAAACTGTATATAATCTTATTCTGACATTTGTTGAGCTAATCCTATTTATATTAAAACACTCTTATAATAACTGGTGAAAAGGTAATACTTATTGTCCTTGATAAAATAATAATAATAAAAATAAAATGAAAGTGAAAGAGAAATTGAACTAAAATTCAGTTAATAAAACTATCTACCTTTTACAAATTAATATAAGGAATAAGATATATTTCATTCTCTTCCTGAATTATAACTTTGAGAGGTAAAATAAAATAGCTAAATAACATTCCAATCAAGAAATCTGACCTTCATCTTCTTCCCCCTCACAAGATACAGTCGCTAATACACTTGTTTTTTGAAAATTCAGACAGAAATTGATGACCTGGAACTCTTAACAAGCTCTCATGCTGACTCTTCCTGTATTTTCATGAGAGGTGATGTAACTCACCGTTACCACTGATGTGTTCAGAGCTCTTGGCCAGCATCTTTGCTATTCATTTATTCAATCTAGAGTAATCTGTGTTTAATAGAGTGCTGGAACATCCCAGGAACAACAATTAAATATGATTGTTGTCAGTGACAACTGGCAGTTATTGCTAAAAATGTCTCAGGCAGAAATTTGAGCACTGAGGTGTTTATTTTACATAAAAGAGAAGTTTAAATGAAGTAGCTGTTCCAGATAATGACAATTAAATGCTCACATTCAAATCATGCATTTCTCCTCCAGACTACCAGAAATATTAGCAGAGTTGATTTTTTTTTCTTTCCTTACTTGCTAGCATGGGGGACTCATTCATTACCTGGTAAGCCTTTTGACTGAGGGTGTTGATCTGTAATTATTTGGCTTGTCTGCTGGGCAAGATGGAGTGCTGGGTGGGAGTGGGGTGGGGAAGGTGATCATTTCTCAACAGGGCAAGAAGAGGACAGGCCCTTGAAACAGACTATAGAGGACAAAAGACCTCTAGGTAAGCACAGAGAGAAAAACATTGTTTGAAAAGTGAAAAAATAAAATGAGATTTAAATACTTTTTTATTTTTGGCTGCATGGCTTGTGGGATCTTAATTCCCTGACCAGGGATTGAACCTGGGCCCACAGCATGAAAGCACTGAGTCCTAACCATTGGACTACCAGGGAATTCCCAAAAAATATTTTCCGTGGATGTCCTTCTTTTGCTCCAATTATATATCTAAAATTCATGTGATATTTATCAGTTCTCACATGAAATACTTACTGTGTGTGCATGAGTGTGTGTGTGTGTGTGTGTGTGTGTGTGTGTGCATGCCCATCCCGCATACATGGCAGGAGGAGCAAAGGAGAGGGTGAGTGGGGCTGATGTAAGTAAATGCATCTCCTTGGGTGAAATCATTTAAGCTGCTGAAGAGTATAGTTGTACTTTTTATAACCCCTATAGTAGGGCTGCTAATAAAATTTTCCAATATGGAGATAAAAATGTTTCAAGATAGAAATTTCTCATGGTTGACAATGACACTGGACTCTTGAGAGTAATATCCAAGGATGGGTATAAGCGTCGCACTCTGCCAAGAAGGGAAAAAAGAAGTGACCACATGGAGGGGCTAGTGAGCTACTGAAACTGTGTAGATGGTGACCTCAAAGGACAGGCCACACCTGGGCTGGCCACAGATGCACTTTGGGAATCAAAAAGTGAAATGAGAGAGCAATGTAGAGGAAATAACTGGGGGGAGAAAGTCTCTCCTAGTCCCCACTCTCACAAATCCTTGACAAGATGGGATAAATGGCAGATCTCTCATTGGGTATCTGATGTCACCCTCTAGGAAAATTTAAGTGGTGTCTTGTATTTATTTTATCTGGCAACCCTGCTCTCAGAGCAAGCCCAGCTCTTTTATTTTTTTAATTAATTTTATTGGAACATAGTTGATTTACAATGTTGTGTTAGTTTAAGGTGTACAACATAGTGATTTAGTTATACATATACATATATTCATTCTTTTTCAGATTCTTTTCCCATCTAGGTTATTACAGAATATTGAGTAGAGTTCCCTGTGCTATACAGTAGGTTCTTGTTGGTTATCTATTTTATATATAGTAGTGTGTATATGTCAATCCCAATCTCCCAATTTTTCCCTCCCCCCCTTTCCCCTTCGGTAACCATAAGTTTGTTTTCAAAATCTGTGAATCTGTTTCTGTTTTGTAAATAAATTCATTTATATCATTGTTTAAAATTAGATTCCACATATGAGTGATATCATATGATATTTGTCTTTCTCTGTCTGACTTACTTCACTTAGTACGATAATCTCTAGGTCCATCCACGTTGCTGCAAATGGCATTATTCCATTCTTCCTCATGGCTGAGTAATATTCCATTGTATATATACGTACCACATCTTCTTTAGCCATTCCTCTGTCGATGGACATTTAGGTTGCTTCCATGTCCTGGCTATTGTAAATAGTGCTACAATGAACACTGGGGTGCATGTATCTTTTTGAATTAGGGTTTTCTCTGGATATATGCCCAGTAGTGGGATTGCTGGATCATATGGTAGTTCTATTTTTAGTTTTTTAAGGAACCTCCATTCTGTTCTCCATAGTGGCTGCACCAATTTACATTCTTACCAACAGTGTAGGAGAGTTCCCTTTTCTCCATAACCTCTTCAGCATTTATTGTTTATAGACTTTTATTGCTGGCCATTCTGACTAGTGTGAGGTGAAACCTCATTTTAGTTTGGCCAAAAAGTACATGAAAAGATGCTCAACATCACTAATTATCAGAGAAATGCAAATCAAAGCCCAGCTGTTTTCTTTTGCTTATTTCTGTGTCTCTGTCTTTCCCATGATAAAAGATACTTCAACCATGGCAGGGTTTGGCAGTGGGCTCTTACAAGGTCATGAGATTGGACACACAGGTGGGAGAAAGCCCAGTAGGTCTTTGGGCTTCTCACATGTTTTAGCTCAGTTTACCTGAGATCAGCAGTGTGGTTTCTGTGTGTGTCTTCGGGAGATACCTCATCTGGAAAAGAGGTGGCTATGGTTTGGGACAGGATTCTGACCATTCTGGTTTCCCTGCTATGATACCATCTAATAGTAGCCCACATTCTACCCTTCTTCTAACATTTGTCATTTCTCTTCAGAAGTTTCTTTCAGCCTTTTCTGACCAACACAAAGAGGCATGAAGACTCTTGGTTGACGCTTTCCTGGATCTATTTCTCATGAGCTGGACTCCCAGAGGCCCACTCTATTAAAGGTACATAAAGGTGAAGGAAAAGCCTTGATGTATTCCATTCTAGGGATGTCATATGGAAGTGTCTGAACAACATTTTATTTTCTTAACATTTTACACTGGACCCTTTCTAGGTAATTCTTCAAACTACTTGTATTTCAGTCTGCCTGAATGTACCACCTGTTGAATAACCAACCACCTATTAGTAACTGTTTAGCAACTGATAGATAAACTAGAATTTTATTTTATCAGTTGCACACTATTGCTTTTAGACTTTAAGCCTCACCCTCACCATCAAACCCAGGGAGTAAATCCTGGAAATTTATTAACAGGTCTGTTTCCCTACTTTCTGTGGTGTCTCAAGTTGCATCTTTCTATACTGAAGGGAGGGATGAAGGTGCTTTTAACCCATCTTCACAGAGCAAAGTACTAGCCTATGCTACCACACACACACACACACTCCATTATTCAATTAACCAGTATTTACTTCATCTCCTTTGAGGACTGAATCAATAACTAGAAGTATACACAGTCACCCAGTTATCTAGGCCTCATGGTTCCTGTCATTGGTATTTGTTATTGATTTGTTGCTGAGACTAGAGCCCCCAGTCTCCAACCCCAGATAAGAGGCTCCATTGCACTGCTCTGTACTGCTTGAAATGCTTATTTGCCACTATCTTTGTATTTCATTTAGAAATACCTGATTTTCTTCCGAAATCAATTTTAAGTTTTATTTTTTTAAGGTAGAGAATATATTTTTTTGATATCACTCCAAAATTGTTTTGTACACTAGAGGAGGTGTAGAAAATATTTGTTGACTAAGTAATTGATAGACTGCAAAGCATATAAGTATAGGCAATTATCAATTACCCCAAGACTCCATAGTTAGGATTTTATTGACACTTTTTGCATGCTTTTATTTGAAACCTTATTTTTATTATTATTTTGAGCCTAGTGTAGTAATTTATAAATAAAAAAACCTCCCAGGAAATAGTATCGATTGATTGTTTACTATCAGTAAGCTGAAAGTCAAACTATTGTTTATTTTTCTTTAAAATTTTCTTCTCTCTCATGCATTGTATGGAACACAGCTTGCATGATAAGTGAAAGCCTTAAAAGTAAAATAGTAAATTAAACCTTTAATCTAATGAACCAGAAACAATTAAAAATAAATAAGATAAAATATATCAAGTGGTAGAAATAAAATTGAGAAGGAACATGTAAGAGAGAAAGCTATATTTTTACATGATCTTTCTGTTAATCTTGGAGAATTTTCAGAATAGAAAAGAATTTTCTGGCCACTTTCAGAATAGAGTAGAATACAGGTGTCCTCTGTACAACATAAGTTTGAACTGCACTAGTCCACTTATATATATAGATTTTTTTTCGTGAAATATGTACTGTAGTACTACATGATCTGAGGTTGGTTGAATCCCAGGATGCAGGACTGTGGATCTGGAGGACAGACTGTAAAGTTATAGGCAGATTTTCAACTGTGCAGAATCAGCGCCCTAAACCCTGCACTGTTCAAGGGTCAACGTGATTTAACAAAGTTAAGTTGAAGGAGCATACAGTAAAGAAATTAAACGTATACTTAAATACATTTTCAGAGTTCTGGGGACATATCACATGCATACTAGTTTAGAAATGCCAAATATATCCCAAGAACAAAAATAAAGAATTATCTCCTGTTCTGAATACCAGAACTCCCCTCTCACAGTTGGAAACAAAACGGTATCTGCCTTGTTGGCTGTCTTTCTTCAAACATTGCCCTGCCTGGAAAGGTTCCATAGGGGATATGATGAATGAGATCAAGACCCTTGAACAAGACACAGAAACCACAGCAGACAGAGGGCAGTAAGATACCCACATGGTAAGAAGCTCTTGCTAAAAGAAGAACATCTCTGCTTATGTAGACATCAAGTGCATACCTGTCTTTTAGTGGCAGAGTTTGCTTATCTCTTATCCAGCTACAGGATACACGTTATAATTGTAGGCAGGAGCAGAAAGTGAATTACACTTTTTAAAAATTATATACACAGAGTGTTCACGACATGTCAGGACTCCAGCATTAAACATGGCACCTTGAGTTGGGATTTGTCAAAGATACTTCTTAACGAGGTGGCTGTTTACCAAGGTGTGAGCAGAGCTAGGGAACCCACAAGTCCCTATCTAAAGACTAGCAGTAGTGGAAAAATTTTTCCACCCCTAAACGTGATGGAACAGAGGGAAGAAGTGGTGTTATTGGAGCATGATTAGGAGCTGCCCTCATTGCTATATTCCTATGGCTGCAGACATTGCCAGGCCTGAACTAAAGCAGGGACCATGTGGGAGGGCTAAGGGCTCTGATCTTTCTGTTTCCCACTCTCTCATTTCTTTCCCGTGATTTCCATCAGCCTCGTAGAACAGAAGAGCAAGGCACCCAGTTGATCCATCCTTGATCAGCCTCCAGAACACGCACAGCAGGAGAGAGTGAGTTGAAGAATGGAAATGGAGAGTAAATGCTGAGAAAACACCACCACAGGGATGACGCCTTTATCTAATTAAATATTATGAAGAAATCATAAGTTATCCTTAGAGCAGCATGTTCCTGCTGAAAGGCAAGTTGAGACCTGAATTCAAGTTCCAAGTCTGCCTTTGGCTTGCTGACAGCCTTTGAAACAGTCCCTTAAATCCTCTGCGCCTCAATCCCTAGCACTATTTTTACTGACCTTTTCTTAAATAAAAGGGTTTGTTCAGAAATATGTGACAAGAGTTTCAATAAGCCACTCTTCTTCGGGGCAGGGCACGGTGTGAAGGACCTCCTAATTGCCCTTGGCATATGAGTGATCAGAAAGTAGAATGTAAACTTTGCTGTGTTGGGGGCCTGAGAACTTTATGAACTGAAACTTGGACATACTCCAGGAAACCTTGGAAAAAGACTCCGCTAAGGTTAAGCTGTTGAATAGTGGTGCTCTGGGTCTGGAGCTGGGTTCAGCTCCAGAAGGAAGTTGGGTTCTATTTTCAACACACCCATTAATATGCCTTTTGAAATTTTTTTAGATTTCCAAAGAGTGTTTCAAAAGGTAATTGGGGTTGAAGTTACAAGTGGGCAAACAGCAGAGTGTTCCTTTTCTCATAGTTTTCTATTCATCTACAAATACCTTTGGTCTGCAATTTACTTTTGGAAAATGCATGCAATTTTCTTTGATAAACGGAAAACTCCAGCTTCATGCTGCTCTTTTGGGGGAAATCACCGAGGCTCCTACAAGAATAGGTAAACAAAGCTTGACAACTTGTCAAAAGTACTAACATTTGAAAAATTAGAATTGCAGTAATTGGATACATCTATTTTTAAGGGCTCCAGGGAAAATAATCACCTAACACTATTTAACTCAAAGGATTTTAATATCCCAGCTCTGGTGCTCTGGGGCTACCATCAGGGCCAAATATATATCCAAGACAGAGAGATAGAGGTCTCCTGGAGAAAAGCTGAAAGAAGAAACAGCAGCCTGCACTGGGGGGGTGGGGTGGGTGATTTCGTGGTAATCGAGGTTTCATGGAGTCAAAATAGGACCTTAGCATCTCCCAAAATAGTGCAGAAACAAGACATGAGACACATGTGAACATTTTCCTTCCCATGTCTAACTTTGTCCTATGTTTCTTTCATTTGGAACCCTCCTCTTAAAAACTTACAGGTCTTAAATATATTAAATTATTAAACACTAAAAATAGTTTCACCTTGGCAATGACATTTTTTCAGATTATTATCTGTTTATATAATATTGAGATGATCATATGGTTTTTATTCTTCAATTTGTTAATATGGTGTCTCACATTGATTGATTTGTGTATATTGAAGAATCCTTGCATCCTTGGGATAAACCCCACTTGATCATGCTGTAAGATCTTTTTAATCTGTTGTTGGATTCTGTTTGCTAGTATTTTTTTGAGGCTTTTGCATCTATATTCATCAATGATATTGGTCTGTAATTTTCTTTTTTTATAGTATCTTTGTCTGGTTTTGGTATCAGGGTGATGGTGGCCTCGTAGAATAAGTTTGGGAGTGTTCCTTCCTCTGCAATTTTTTGGAAGAGTTTGAGAAGGATGGGTGTTAGCTCTTCTCTAAATATTTGATAGAATTCACCTATGAAGCCATCTAGTCCTGGACTTTTGTTTGTTGGAAGATTTTTTATCACAGTCTCAATTTCAGTGCTTGTGATTCATCTGTTTATATTTTCTATTACCTCCTGGTTCAGTCTCGGCAGTTTGTGCTTTTCTAAGAATTTGTGCATTTCTTCCAGGTTGTCCATTTCATTGGCATAGGGTTGCTTGTAGTAGTCTCTTATGATGCTTTGTATTTCTGCAGTGTCCCTTGCACTTCTCCTTTTCCATTTCTAATTTTATTGATTTGAGCCCCCTCCCTCTTTTTCTTGATGAGTCTGGCTAAAGGTTTATCAATTTTGTTTATCTTTCAAAGAACCAGCTTTTAATTTTATTGATCTTTGCTTTTGCTTTCTTTGTTTCTATTTCATTTATTTCTGCTCTGATCTTTATGATTTTTTTCCTTCTACTAACTTTGTTTGTTCTTTTTTCTCTAGTACCTTTAGGTGTACGGTTAGATTTTTATTTGAGATTTTTCTTGTTTCTTGAGGTAGGATTGTATTGCTATAAACTTCCTTCTTAGAACTGCTTTTGCTGCATCCCATCGGTTTTGGATCATCGCGTTTTCATTGTCATTTGTCCCTAGGTACTTTTT
This sequence comes from Balaenoptera ricei, assembly GCF_028023285.1. NCBI lineage: Eukaryota > Metazoa > Chordata > Mammalia > Artiodactyla > Balaenopteridae > Balaenoptera > Balaenoptera ricei. The sequence goes on along the minus strand of NC_082645.1, from coordinate 10,426,584 downwards.
GATTTCCTCTGATTTCATCAGTGATCTCTTGGTTATTTAGTAAGGTATTGTTTGGTCTCCACATGTTTGTGGGTTTTACGTTTTTTTCCCTGTAATTGATTTTTAATCTCATAGCGTTGTGGTCAGAAGAGATGTTTGATATGATTTCAATTTTCTTAAATTTACTGAGGCTTGATTTGTGACCCAAGATGTGATCTATCCTGGAGAATGTTCCGTGTGCACTTGAGAAAAAAGTGTAATCTGCTGTTTTTGGATGGAATGTCCTATAAATATCAATTAAGTCTATCTGGTCTATTTTGTCTTTTAAAGTTTGTGTTTCCTTATTAATTTTCCATCTGGATGATTTGTCCATTGTTGTAAGTGAGGCGTTAAAGTCCCCCACTATTTCTGTGTCACTGTTGATTTCCTCTTTTATAGCTGTTAGCAGTTGCCTTATGCATTGTGGTGCTCCTATGTTGGGTGCATAAATATTTATAATTGTTATATCTTCTTCTTGGATTGATCCTTTGATCATTATGTAGTGTCCCTCCTTGTCTCTTGCAACATTCTTTATTTTAAAGTCTATTTTATCTGATATGAGTATTGCTACTCCAACTTTCTTTTGATTTCCATTTGCATGGAATACCCTTTTCCATCCTCTTACTTTCAGTCTGTATGTGTCCCTAGGTCTGAAGTGGGTCTGTGATAGACAGCATATATATGGGTCTTGTTTTTGTATTCATTCAGTGAGCCTGTCTTTTGGTTGGAGCATTTAATCCATTCACATTCGAGGTAATTATCAGTATGTTTGTTCCTATTACCATTTTCTCAATTGTTTTGGGTTTGTTTTTGTAGGTCCTTTTCTTCTCTTGTATTTCCCATTTAGAGAAGTTCCTTTAGCATTTGTTGTAGAGCTGGTTTAGTGGTGCTGAATTCTTTTTGCTTTTGCTGGTCCGTAAAGCTTTTGATTTCTCCATCAAATCTGAATGAGATCCTTGCCGGGTAGAGTAATCTTTGTTGTAGGTTCTTCCTTTCATCACTTGAAATATACCATGCCACTCCCTTCTGGCTTGTAGAGTTTCTGCTGAGAAATCAGCTGTTAACCTTATGGGAGTTCCCTTGTATGTTATTTGTCGTTTTTCCTTTGTTGCTTTTAATAATTTTTCTTTGTCTTATTTTTTGCCTATTTGATTACCATGTGTCTCCTTGGGTTTATCATGCCTGGAACTCTTTGCATTTCTTGGACTTTGGTGGCTATTTCCTTTCCCATGTTAGGGAAGTTTTCGACTATAATCTCTTCAAATACTTTCTTGTATCCTTTCTCTCTCTCTTCTCCTTCTGGGAACCCTGTAATGTGAATGTTGGTGCATTTAATATTGTTCCAGATGTCTCGTAGGTTGCCTTCATTTCTTTTCTTTCTTTTTTCTTTATTCTGTTCCGGGGCAGTGGATTCCACCATTCTGTCTTCCAGGTCACTTATCCGTTCTGCCTCAGTTATTCTGCTATTGATTCCTTCTAGTGTATTTTTCATTTCAGTTATTTTATTGTACATCTCTGTTTTTAATTCTTCTAGGTCTTTGTTAAACATTTCTTGCATCTTCTCAATCTTTGCCTCCATTCTTTTTCTGAGATCTTGGATCATCTTCACTATCATTATTCTGAATTCTTTTTCTGGTAGGTTACCTATCTCCACTTCATTTAGTTGTTTTACTGGGGTTTTATCTTGTTCCTTCATCTGGTAAATAGTCCTCTGCCTTTTCATCTTGTCTATCTTTCTGTGAATGTGGTTTTCTTTCCTCAGGCTGCAGGATTGTAGCCCTTCTTGCTTCTGCTTTCTGCCCTCTGGTGGATGAGGCTATAAGGGGCTTGTGCAAGTTTCCTGATGGGAGGGAGTGTTGGTGGGTAGAGCTGGCTGTTGCTCTGGTGGGCAGAGCTCAGTAAAACTTTAATCTGCTTGTCTGCTGATGGGTGGGGCTGGATTCCCTCCCTGTTGGTTGTTCAGCCTGAGGCGACCCAGCACTGGAGCCTACAGGCTCTTTGGTGGGGCTAATGGCGGACTCTGGGAGGGCTTGCACCAAGGGGTACTTCCCAGAACTTCTGCTGCCAGTGTCCTTGTCCCCGCAGTGAGCCACAGCCACCCCCTCCACCTCTGCAGGAGACCCTCCAACGCTAGCAGGTAGTGCTGGTTCAGTCTCCTATAGGGTCACTGCTCCTTCCCCTGGGTCCCGATGCACACACTACTTTGTGTGTGCCCTCGAAGAGTGGAGTCTCTGTTTTCCCCAGTCCTGTCGAAATCCTGCAATCAAATCCTGCTAGCCTTCAAAGTCTGATTATCTGGGAAATCCTCCTCCCGGTGCTGGACCCCCAGGTTTGGAAGCCTGACGTGGGGCTGAGAACCTTCACTGCAGTGGGTGGACTTCTGTGGTATAAGTGTTCTCCAGTTTGTGAGTCACCCACCCAGTGGTTAGGGGATTTGATTTTATTGTGATTACACCCCTCCTACCATCTCACTGCAGCTTCTCTTTTGTCTTTGGATGTGGGGTATCTTTTTTGGTGTGTTCCAGTGTCTTCCTGTCGATGATTGTTCAGCAGTTAGTTGTGATTTCCGTGTTTTCACAAGAAGGAGTGAGTGCACGTCCTTCTATTCTGCCATCTTGAACCAATCTCCTGAATGAAGCCATTTCTGTTCCACTTCTCATGCTATGAAACTTGCTAAATTCTAAAAAAATGACCACAAAGAAGAAAGCTCCATCTTCATCACAATATGGAAAAGTTCCCAACTCCAAATGTCATGCTTTGATGATCATTTGCCAAAAACACTGATATTGATTTCAGAATGAAGAAGAAGGCTGAAAGACAGTGCTTAATTCAGACCTTGGGCAGGATTCAGCTCTCCCTAAAGGAAGAATATTGGCCTCAAACAGCCTTTCAACAGTTCACGGTGGAAGGAGGGTACAAAGGAAAAACGGGGGATATCCACATATGGACATCATTTTAAAATAGGTACAGATGAAGAAGGAAAACCCTCATGTGTCATTTTATGACTTCAGTCTACTTTCTGGTTGAGGAACTGCTGGAAATGAAGTTGAAAAGAGGCAAAATGGAAGAGCAGAAATCATGAGATCTCAACACAGAGAACTTAGGACTTCAAGAGGGTTCCTGTGAGCTACACTGATCCACTGGATCTCACACTGATCCAGAGACATGTTCTCAGAACCTAGTACAATAGCCTTCCTTGTCCTCATCTTCAGACACATCTGTCCTGAGCTCACCTTCTACCCTCTGCCTTCCTGCCTCCAGGTACAGCTCAGGTTTATCAAATGCTAACAGTGATTCATTCTCTTTCATTGCATTGGGGGCTTCCTTTTGGATTTTTAATTGTTTCCTTCTACTTTTTGTTTTGTTTACCTTTTTAAATACAAGTAAATCATTTTAAAAATAAAGTGTCAGATAGGGAACCAAGCAATCCAATTTTTCATAAAAAGGAAGTCATTAAGTAATGGCTTAAAGAAGACAGAAAGAATTGTTGATGATGATTGAAATCATACTCTATCATAATTCCATAATTTTCAAATCTACTGAATGTATATAATATGTGTACATATATTATATGTATGTATATAAGCCCTGTGTTTCTATCTATCTATCTATCATCCACCTAAGGAGATTGATAGAGAGAGAGATTCCTCCTCCCTGGTGGTACTTTCGGCCAGTGGTACTGAAGAGATGGTTTATGTGCTCACACTGTATTCTCCTCATGCTCCAAATTCTGGTCCCTCACCCAGAGATGTCTATCCTTGGATTCAAGGTCCTAACTAGCAATTACAGATCTTCCTTAGCTTTCGGCTGCTATTTTTGCTCTCTCTGTGGAGAAGAATTTAACTTGAAAATAAGTCTCCTATTTATTAGTTTAAACATATATTCCCTCATTAGCACATTAACCATCTCACATCAAAAGTAATTTACCATCATCTCGAGCCCAATACCAAGGAAATCATATCATCATTCCCAAGATTGCTTTGCCTGTGTCACAACTGACCTTCATTTTCTCTTGATCCGTAGAATTGTAGACTGTGTGAGCCTAAAGAAAAGGAAGGAGGGGAGTGATTAACATTTTTGAGCACTGTTCGTGGGGCATGCATGTGTGAGCTCTTCACATTTCTCATTTCACTGAGACCTAAAAACAACCTTTCCCAGATAGATATCATTGCCCACATTTCATGGATGAGAAAGTTAAGCCTTCAGTGGGTTACATAACTTGCACAGGGAGTTTGAGTTAATCAGTGGTGAGCCTGGGATCTTAGCCATGACCACAGGCTCTGAGGTCTTGCTGAGTTCACCTCACCGTGCTACCCCAGCTGAGGCTATGGCTTTTATCACTTCATCTTTTATGTTAGGGAGCCGAGGGGCAGAGTGGATTATGGGTCTTACACAAGTTCACGTGGTCAGTTGGGGCTGACCCTCAACCAAGTCCCCTGAATCTTGTCTCAGCTCTTCCACACACCAAGCTGCCTACTCCCCATAGCAGGCATAGCAAGGTCCAAGCCTTTTACACAAGTGGTTATACTGAGCCTGAAGCTCCCCTGGCAGCTCCACTCTTTTATTTAATTGGAGCATAGTTGATTAACAATTATAGTTTCAGGTGTAGAGCGAAGTGATTCAGTTATATATACATATGTACAACTGAATATATATATATATATATATATATATATATATATTCATTTTCCCTTATAGGTTATTATAAGATATTGAGTATAGTTCCCTGTGCTATACACTATGTCCTTGTTGGTTATCTATATTATATATAGTAGTGTGTATCTGTTAATCCCAATCTCCTAATTTATCCATCACCTCCTTCCCCTTTTGGTAACCATAAGTTTGTTTTCTATGTGTGAGTCTATTTCTACTTTGTAAACAAGTGCATTTGTATCATTTTTCAGATTCCACATATAAGTGATATCATATGATATTTGTCTTTTTAATCCTTAGGTCATCCTCATTCTTGCCTATCTTCCTGAGCACGGTGACCATGCACAGTTACTAGGTTCTTTCTGAAGACCTCACTAGCATGGCCCAATAATGGGAGATAAGTGAGAATTAGCACTCCTCCTTTATAATTTCTACTAAGAAATTATAAAATCGAGTCCCAGACCAAACTCTGTCACACATACAACCAATGAGCAAGCATTCAGCCTCAGTGAAATCCCACTAATCTCTTTTGAGGCTCTGAAAATGCCTTGCATGGAAGTTTCTCTGAAAACAAATGATACAGTATTCCAGTTGTATATTTCAGTGAATCATCTCTTCAAGGCTATGACCAACACTCTGCTAAACCAGCAGCAAGACACTAGCTCATTTATGAACCAAACCTCCCATGTAATCTCTAAGGGTATATGGTGAAGGAGACACTAGATTTTAAAGCTCTATTCCTTAAAAAGCAGGGAATGTTTTAAAAATATTTTACCTTATCCACCTGTATGGAATAGCAAAAATGTTCCAATGGAAGCACATTTCTAACCCTCCCTATTCCTAATCAACAACCTTTCTAACACCCATCAACCTTTCTAGTGAATTAGCATAGCCTCTGATATTATTTGGTGAGAAAGGAATCCAAATATTTGTAGTAGCCACCCCTGGAATGTGGGTTTTCTGATTAAACGCTGCCAGATCTTTCTGACACATTTAGAGCAACTGATTAACCCTGGCATGCAATGGGACCAAACTCATATTCACATTTATATCACATGGCCCAAGATGAAGAGCTTTAAAGTAAACTACTACTTACAGTCTTACTGACTCACTCCTTCTCTCGGCCTGTGAGCCTTGTTCCCTTAACTGCTTCTTCTCTGTCTTGCTTTGGGCACCGTCCTCTGCCCTGACCTTCAATACAAGTGTGTTTCCAGGACACTGACACTTGCTCCCCTCTTGTACCAGCCAGTCGCTCTGGGCCTGAGGCTATGGCTCTGGAGGATTTCTGGACCTGCCCAGCCCTGCTTTCTCCCAGCCTCTGTTGCTCACTCCCAACTATGGGATGCACTGTGCATCCCAAGTGTGTTTTTCTGTCCTATCAGGGTGATGAAGCCCCAAATTTCAGCCAAGTCGCTACCTTAGTGGGAAAAAAACCATTTTCTCAGGGGAGATTCAGAGGCCAAGTTGGTTCATCTCTCTTTGTTATCTGGGCTGTAGTGGGAGCTCAGGTCTCGACTTTCTCATCACTCTCAGACCCGACACCACCACCTCCCTCCCTCCCTTTTGCAACAGTGGACTTTGGAATACTAGATGCTTCCAGCTAGTTGTCACTCTTGACTATAAAATAAGGTTCACAAGATGCAGTATGAAAGCTCTATGGCGGCCCTAAGACTGGGTGAAAATTTGCATCAAATAACAAGGGTTCAAATTTTAAGAAAAACACATTTAGTTTAAATATTAGTGAATAAAGACAGACAAGTTTTCAGAACTATTACATTTCTGAGTTTGAGCTGAGAAATCAACCAGATAAGTAAGTAGGGAGCAGGGTCGGAGCTGGAACAGTCCTTTCTGAAGCGGCAGTTGAATGGCTCACCTTTGCCTCACCAGAAGGAAACCTGGTTTGCAGACCTTCCAGTTTTCACAGAGAGGCACACCATCGTGGTTTTTAATATGAAATCAAATTATTTTAAAACGTTTGGGGGTGATTTTCATTTAAAGAAATGCGGTGCAAACAAAATATCACCATTGGTCCGCCTCCCCTGGTGTGGCTGAAACATTGGGCTTCTCAGAACATCTTAGGTTGACAACGAGGGTCGAGGCATCCTAAATATGAGGACAGAGATGTGAGCCACTCTATTGGGGTGGTAAAATGTTTCTCATAATGTGTAGAATTAAAACTGTTTTATGTAAAACCTTTGAAAAAAAAAATGAAGAAGCAGCTAGCCTCCCGTGCTTCCAACGTAGGGGGCACCGGTTTGATCCCTGGTGGGGGATCTAAGATCCCACAGAACAAGCGGCACGGCCCCAAAAAAAAGAAAGCTAGCCTCTTCTAAAAGGCTACTCTATGGAGGATGTAATAGAAGGTTCCTTATCTAATTTAATTATCACAGCAACCCAAGAGGCAGATCTTATTATTTCTGTTTTTCAGATAAAGAAACTGGGAAACCCTGAGGAGTAAGTAACTTCTGCAGCATCCTACAGATATGCTGTACTAGCACTTGAACAAAAGTTATATGTGACTCTACGGCCTTAGCCCAAGATCTGACTCCCTAACTCAAAGTTACTTAAGTCACATTTGTTACTGTTATTTTCTCAGTCAATAACTACTACCGTGTGCCCACATGTCCCCTTCTTATTCTTATTTCAGAGAGGTCATTAGGTACTCCCCTCACGCCTGTTCTGGAAACATGGGTACAAAATCAGCCTCAGTTGTCTGAGCTATATCTATGTATGAAACGTTGGGGGAGCTCATTTCCATTTTGATCCTTTCATTGAAATTTTTTCCACCCTAGGACCTAAAATAAATGGTGTCTGGTTTATTTACTGATTTTAATGTAAACCTATGAAAATAGGTTGGAAGAACCTTCCACAGGATAGAAGAACACCCAATGGCTCAGTTACCTGAATACTTGAAGGAATTCAAGAATCTTTGCTGAAGTCACTGATGCTCCTCTTGATGGCTGGTAGCAGCTTTGAAAAGGCAGAGGGAAAGGCAAAGTTGAAACAGAGCATCAAGTTATCTGTGGTGAGATTTCTGTTATCACTGTGGATCACGGGGAATGGGTTTAGGGAGGGAACGCCTTTCCTGGACACCCCAAATTGTTCCACTAAGTGTCAGGGGATTTTCTCCTTGCCTCCAAGCCATGAGGTTATCCCACCTTGTGACGAGGACACGGAAAGGGGTGAAGAGGAAGTAGAAGGAGTCTCAGGGATGAGCTGAGCACATACGAAAGAGAACTTGCTTATGAGTCAGAGGACCTGGCTCTAGTTCCCTCATTAGCTGCTGTGTGACTTTTCACAAAAACTCAGTTTTCTCTCCCTTCATTGTGAAGACTGAGTAAAATTTAAAATAATCATAATAATCATAGTAATAATAATAACAGCCACATTGGTTAAAACAACAGTAACCACAATTTGCCTGTCACTTTGCATGCGTTATCTAGTTAATCATGGTAACAACCATGAAAATTATGTATCATTCTCCCCATTTTGTGTTACTCAGTTACTCAGTTACTGGTCCAGAAATACACACAGAAAAGGCTAACTCCAAATCCCGTACTCTTTCCACTCAGCTGGAAGGGAAAGTTTATTCCAGTTGTTCACAGGATTCTACTTCCTCCCCCTCTACCCACAGTTCATTTTATTTCCACTGAAATATTGTTTTCTCCCTGAGAGTCATTATGGTGTATGGGAAGATGAATAATAGCAATTTAATAAAGTACATAGTACAGATCTACAATGCCAGGAGCTATCCTTTTACCTAAACGTGTCTTTGTTTAGCCAAGACTAAGAACAGAGTAGGTGCCCTCCCCCAATTTTTTTTGTTCCAGTTTGATTATCTGATGTAATTCAAATAACACCTTGATCTACTCAGTGGCAAATACAGTCAAACGTTTCTCAACTGTTCTCGCTCTACTGTACTTCCCCTCTGGCCTGTTTCCTGCCTCACACCGCTCCTTCCCACAGTTTTCCCACAATCTTTTGGGTGCTTGTGAGTCCAGGACACAGGCAGCTGCCTGCAAAGAACAGGGCATCACACCACACAGGCTGGACAGTTACGCCTTTCCGGAGCTGTTAGCACGGACTAAAATACCTGCGGTGAAATATGCCAAATAAATCCTCCAAATAATCAATAAACAAGGACAATACTAATAACTTCACATGATAAAAAGGCAATTTGTGGTCCACGGTTGGAGTCTCTCCCGCACCCTGCAGCTTGTTTCTTCCTTAGGAGAAATCACAGCAATTCTAAACTATGTTTCCCTTTTTTTGTTAAGAGTTTTAAAAATTAATTTATTTTGTTTATTTATTTTTGACTGTGTTGGGTCTTCGTTGCTGCGTGTGGGCTTTCTCTATGTGTGGCGAGCGGGGGCTACTCTTCGTTGCAATGCGCCGGAGTCTCATTGCGGTGGCTTCTCTTGTTGCGGAGCACGGGCTCCAGTAGTTGTAGCACAGGGGCTCAGTAGTTGTGGCTCACGGGGTCTAGAGAGCAAGCTCAGTAGTTGTGGCTCATGGGCTCTAGAGCACAGTCTCAGTAGTTGTGGCACACAGACTTAGTTGCTCCGCAGCATGTGGGATCTTCCCAGACCAGGGCTCGAACCTGTGTCCCCTGCATTGGCAGGCGGATTCTTAACCACTGCGCCACCAGGGAAGCCCTATGTTTCCATGTAAAGTAATTAAGCAAACACATAAACAGGCACTTAAGGAATAATGAGACAAATAGTTAAAGTTCTTTTTTTCTTCCAGGGATTTCAACAACCATGAACCATACATATTTATATAACATTTGGGAGATAGCCTTGGGATGTCTACTTTGATCTTCATTCATTTATTCATTAGAAAATGAGACCACAGAAAGCCAAATACCATATGACATCACTTACATGTGGAATCTAAAATACGACACAAATGACCATGTCTACAAAACAGAAACAGGCTCACAGACATAGAGAACAGACTGGTGGTTGCCAAGGGGGTGGGGGTGGGAGAGGGATGGAGTGTGAGGTTGGGATTAGCAGATGCAAACTGTTATATACAGGCTGGATAAATAACAAGGTCCTACTGTATATAGCACAGGGAACTATATATTCAATACTATATATATTCAACTACTATATATAATCAATATCCTGTGATAAACCATAATGAGAAAGAAAGTGAAAAATATATATATGTGCCTGTCTGTGTGTATAACTGAATCACTTTCTGTACAGCAGAAATTAACACAGCATTGTAAATCAACTATACTTCAACAAAATTTAAAAAATTAAAGAAAATGAGAGCACAGAGATAGAGATAAGGGAGAGACAGACAGACAGACAGAGGCTACTATTTGTGGAGTCAGAAGAGTAATGGCAATGATGAGTAACTGCATTCAAGCCTCTGTCCAATCCACACCCCTCCCACTCTCCTCCCCAGCTGCACTGAACACGCCCAATTTTCTGAGCCCAGCTGTGCTGTCACCAGGAAGACTGCACAGCCACTGCTTCATCTGCAGGGCATGAGGGGTCCCTGCCCCTTACTCCCAGCCTTGCTCCTTGCCTCAAGTGATCGCTAATCTTTCTGGACTCCACTTAAAGTGGTCTGCTCCAGGACTTCCCTGGTGGTGCAGTAGTTAAGAATCCGCCTGCCAATGCAGGGGACACAGGTTCGATCCATGGCCCGGGAAGATCCCACATGCCATGGAGCAACTAAGCCCGTGTGCCACAACTACTGAGCCTGTGCTCTAGAGCCCGTGAACCACAACTATTGAGCCCACGTGCTGCAACTACTGAAGCTGCGCTTCCTAGAGCTTATGCTCCACAGCAAGGGAAGCCACCACAATGAGAAGCCCATGCACCACAACGAAGAGTAGCCCTTGCTCACCACAACTAGAGAAAGACCACGCACAGCAACGAAGACCCGACCTAGCCAAAAATAAAGTAAATTAATTTAAAAAATAAATAAATAAAGTGGTCTGCTCCAGCCTGAGTCTCCTCACCTCTCAGCCAGATAAGGTGCCTCTCCTCTGAGGACTCATAGGCATTAGCCGACCCTTCAAGCAGTCACCAGACTCTGCATGTTTACTCGTCTGGGTTATTGTGAGTGACTTGTGGGCAAGCGACTGCAGCTCTATCTTATTCATTTCTTTGTTTCACTTCTTTTTACTTTGGGAGCTAGTCACAACTCCCTAGCAAATAGGACAAGCTCAAAACAGTACATGCTGAAGGAATAAAGGGAAAGATAGTTAAGGAAGTCACAGCTTAATGGTAGAGACAGAGGTGGCAGGATAAGCAGAATGCAATAGGACAAGCTCCATGCACGTGTGGAGGATGCCTGAGCCAGGGCTCGTGTGCCTGCAGCACAGAAAGCCAAACCCTGACAGCAATAAAGTAAGGGTTTATTTGCAGGGAACCCAGCAAGGGAGTAGGGGACAAAGATCCACTTCCACTTGGTCCTTGAGTTATCGGTTTTTTAACAGGGAAGAACAAAGAGGCTGGGATTAATCCTTGTCTGGTAACATTTCTTAATCGTAGTTTCGGGAGCCAGGATGACTCTGGTTTAGGATTCTCTGTCCAGGTGGTCCGTGGCTTGGAGTCTGTGAGCTCATCTTGCCCTGGGGAGACAGCCTGTATGTTAATGATGATATCTATACTAGCAATTTTAGTACGTGAATGATGTTTTTGACAATAGCAATCTTAGTCAGCTGACTCTGGTTGATTAGTGTTCAGTTAGCACAGGACTGAGGTCAGAGGAGGGAAGAAAGAGGATAAAGTTTTAGATAGAGAGATTAATCATAAACTCGGTTTTCAAGTGGGCTCATTTTCACCCACAGAGTTAAGGAAGGTTTCACTCCCTTTATCTTTGATAGCGACCAGGGTTCTTGGCCTTCCTTAATCAATAGAAATTGATAAGAAGCCAGGCAAGAAATTTAGGCACTGCTTTATTGGGGCCCCTGAGGCAGCAGGGGGGAGCGAGAACAAACAACAGGGTTCTTTGCTCGCTCTCTGAGGGGGGGCTAAGCCGGTTCCTTATATGGAGTGAGGGTGTGTCCAGGGGTCTGGCCGGAGGGGTGGCTGAGGTGGTTTGCCCACCCTTTTGGTGGTACTGTGTGCAGGGGGCATGCTCAGTGCCCTGCTTTTGCTCCCGACCCTCTGCTTTGGCTGGCTTTTCAGAAGTGGAAGTTGGAGTTTTGGTCTCTTTGTATCTTGTTGTCCATAATTTGCCCCAGCTGCACATGCACTATTTTTAGTCCCTCATAACTTTGTAACTGTTGCTGGAGGAGACATCTGTCCAGGTGCCAGCCCTGCAGCAAAGGGTCCCAGGTCCCAGGCCCCACCTGTCTCATCTTCACTCCCATTTTACCCAGGTAAGCTGTTCACCTCCAGCTTTCATAAGCAGGCTCAGTATTGATGTCTGCCCCAATGTAAAATGCAGGAGAGAGACAGTTTACAAATGAATGTAAACTTGAAGGAGTAAGGAGTTCATAGAGGGGCTATTTCTGCTGTCCAGCCTGAGAGAACACACTGCATCAAACATGAGGGCTGGCTGGGGAAGAAAGACAGGGTATGTTGACAAGGGGAGCAGAAAAAGGTTGGAGGGCGGCAGGGGGGCATTCTGGACAGAACTTAAGCTGTGAACCTGTGTTTTAAGTAGTAGGAGGAAGGTCTTTACCACCCACGAAGATGTTCCTTCTCATTATTTCAAGCTCAGAAGGTTTCTACGAGGCCACCTAATGTTTCTTCCCATGTGAATAAGCTGAGTTAACCCCATGCCTCCCAGGACAAGCCTAAGAAGGTAGGAGTCGGCAGTATAAGGTTAACGTTAAGAGTATAAGGCAGGGGTTTTGGTGCACAAATTCTACCACTCACTCATTCTTTCCACAGTTTCATAGGGAGGAAACTATATTTGCTCAGACACAATATTTGCACAACAGCCAAACTGAACTTGAAAAAAATTTTTTTAAAAAACAACACTTTACTTAGTAGCTAGGTCAGAGCATGACCACACTGTCATGACAACCCTGGGCAGACCTTTTCCCAACAGCTCTCAAGCTTGGGTTCAGATTCAGGAACCTATGTGAGACTTCTTACTTTTCTTTCCCTCTAGTCTAGAAGAGCTGGATGTGTGGAACCAGATCCCAGACAAATGCCCTGTGGACAGGCTAACCTGGCACCTTGTTTCATCAAGCTGAGAGGCTGAAGCAGAAAATGCACACGTAGCTGGGCTCTTTACAGAGGGGCTCCACCGATTTGGTTTTCTCTTGGAGCCAAGGAGCACAAGGGGAAAAACACAGAAGGCGAGAAGTGAATGCAAAGCTCGGGCTTTACTGTGTGCTCCTCATACGAGGAGGTCCACTGTCTAGTAAAACATTGCCTAGTGTCTCAGGCTCTGCCCATTCAGACAAGGAGTTCTTACTGTCTTGGGGTGAGATGGTTAAGAGAGTAAATAACAGAACAGAGAGAGTTTCTTCATGTTCTTTTTCTAAAGACACAGGAAGAGATATGACGAGAGGAGAAAAGGCAGAATCTGAGAGTACCTTTCGGACAAGTGTGTAACTTTCCCAAGACTTATTTTCCTGAAATGTAAAGCGAAGAAAACAAACAAAATTTCCTTACAGAATGGTTGAGAAGATTGAATGAGATAATTTACTGAACAATTATAATATGAACTCAAGTTGGTGCCTCTAACAGGCATGGACTCTTTTCTCTGATGGCTAAGGAATGATATTTTGTGAACACTATTTTTGAATCTGGCTTCTTGGTTCTCTGATTTTAGCAGTGTCCAACCCTGAGACTTGTGTCTCAACTTTTTTGGGTCTCCGTGCTCTAGGAATCATGCTGACTCTGTTCTCACGTCATACATAATACAAGAGTGCCAGGGTGGGGGAAATTAGTATAGAAAAGAAATTAGTTTTCAAGGTGTATTACCAATTCTCCTTTACAGCAATAGCTTGGGGGAAAAAAATTAAATGGATGAAAAAAATTAAAACCTTGGAATTGTTTACTGTGTAGTCAGTGGAGAAATCTTGCAGGGCTAGAGAACAAAGACAATATAAATGGACATGGAGCAACTGGAACAAATAACCATAAGATCTGTGTAATGCAGCAATGTCACATACTTGCTGAAAAAAGCAAAGGCAAAGCAAACAGGTATTATCATAGGAATATACACTCCAAAATAAAGGTGATGATTGTCTCACTGTGTTCTGTAAAGGGCTAGTTAAATCAGGAACAACTTTGTCTGTCCTGGGAAGGCCATGGCTAAGCAACAGAGCATTCAGGAACAACCACCACAAATGTCGGGACCAAGCAGCCACTTAGCCCAGCAGAGGAGTGTCTGAGGTAACTCGGCTGAATCTTCAGATGTGGGCTGCCGTATAGACAAGAAGCCATATTTCTCCTCTGCTTCTCCAAGAGGTAGAGCTGCAATCAATGGTTATAGTCATAGAAAAAATGAGTACAATTCACCTGTTAGAAAGAAAATTTAAACAGCTTTGGCAGTCCAATAATGGAACGGGCTAGCTTACAAAATTATGGGCTTTGTACCGTGAAAAATAGACATGTTGCCATATTGAGGCTACCCCCCTATATATCTTAGCCACTGAAGATGTGTTCTATCTAAGACACAGTAAAACATCTGAAAATGGCTCTAATTGAGAAAGGAGAGAGCTTAAGCATAAAGAACAGGTGCACTCAAGAGAGGAACCCATTTCAGGCCACATATTAAATGGAAAAATGTAGGAAAAGAAAAAGTTCATTTATTGCATCAACTATATTAAGAATCTATTACGTTCAAAAACATATTTAGTTTCAGCACAGTGGAAGATACATTAGATAGATTAGTCAGAATACAGTTCTCATGAAATTTACAGTACAGTAGAAGAAAAGCATGTTCATAAACTATGATATTATCATGTGGAAAGTGACATAAATATGACACATATAAAGTCCTCTGAGAATTAGACTTTACATAAGAATAGAAAAATCATCCTGTGTTTTCCTTATTAAACAATTAAGGGATTAGAAATAAATTACTTCTGATTTGCAAGAAAATTAAATGTAGGCCAAACCAGGTTGAATCAGAGAAACAAAAAAGAAAAAAACTTTAGAAAAATGTTTTTGGTTTCACCTCTCTCATGTTATAAACCTTATTGAATCTCAGGTTTGGGCGGGCTACCCAAGAATACATTTTTAATGTTATTCCAAATAGCTCCCCATTGCTTCTTGAAGAAATACTAGAAAAATTAAAATAAAAATTAAATCATTTCTAAAGAAACTATAACAGCCATTCTTAGGTTTATGCTAAAAATACAAGCTTTTTCAATGTTTTTGTGGCATAGTTCACACATGTATAGAAATACCTTCCCCCATTAATAAAAATGCTCTGTGACATCATCCTTCATGGCTCATTCTTTTGTTGGATGCACTATAATACATTTTTATAAGCCTCAAACTGGAGACACAATTTGTTTCCAGTTTATTATTATAAATGTCACACACCAATAAATATGCATATTTCAAATTATTTTATTTTAAATTTTCCTTCACTTCTGTGCTAAAGTATAGATGAGTGTCTATTTTTGCACACTCCTAGAAACAGAGTACTTCTATTATGTATTCTTTATGTATCTGACAGGAAAAAAGTGGTATCTCAATGCTGTAGGATTTACATTTCTTTTATTTTCAAATAATATTTAATGTTTTTATATCTTTGTAAACTGTATATCATATGACTTCTTTCTTTTTTTAAATCACCTCCTTATATATTCTATGTCCATTTCCAAAGGGAAGTTTTATTTTTCTTGTTTATTGATAATAGCATGTTTACATATATTTCTCAGCGTTGATTTTTAACATTTTTTTGAAGTTTATTAATTTACTAGACTAATAATTTTATATCCTACATTTGATAGTGCTTTAAAATCTATAAAATTACATTTTCATGTGCTATTTAATTAAGCTCCTATTTTAGATATGAAACCCCAGTTTTTTTATACATTCTTTTTTATATATTTTTAACATTTTTAAACTTTTTTGGTTATTCAAACACATTTAAGTTTTATGCAATTAAGACTATTAATATTATTCTTCATGGCTCCTATTTTGGTTTTGTGTTTTTAAAAGTTTTTTCCAACCACCCAAATTATAGATATATTGTTAAAATATTTTTTAATTTCATAATTTACATTTAAATATTTAGAACATACGGCATTTATTTTGGAGTTGTGTAAGGTTGCATGCTCCATGTAATTTTTTAAAGACGATTAACTCATTAACCCATCATAAAGTACTAATTTCATTCTGTTTATGCTGAATTGAGATTCTTCATAGACCATCCTTACTGCCAGGCACTGAGAATATAATAAAAAAAAAATGGACAAAATTACTTTTTTCATAGAGCTTACATTGCAGTAAGAGAAACAAATATTAAACAAATTATCACTAAAATATTTCTAAAAAAAAGCCATGGAGAACAGCCTCAGTTTGGAGACTGGATAAAGATTAAATATAATAAATCTTGCATGGTGATGTGGGCAGAAATGTAATTTTAGAGAAGAAACAATACCCTATTTAAAAGTCCTGGGTCATCTGAACATGCCTCCTTCAGGGAGCTGGAAGAAATCCTCCTTTGGCTTGGGCACAGAAGGCAGGACACCACATATGTTCTGAAGTACTTGGGTCCATTCCACACAAGGCAAAGCTAATCCCTTGACCCAAGAAAGACATCAGCTATTCTAATGTGTTTCTTCTTATAGATACATTTGAGAATCACTTTTTAAACTTCAGCAAAATATTTTGATTGGAATTTCTTGTAATTGAAATATTAAACTGTGAAGGACTTTTTTTTAGGATTCAATGGAGAAATTATTTTTAACTGAATGAATTAAAAGATGTTTGTTTTAGATTTAACACATACTTCTTTTGTTTTATTCATACTTGCCTGTGTGAGCTAGTGTGTGTGTGTGTGTGTGTGTTTTAATGTGACTTGGTTTGTCAAAATTTATTATGAAAACTACATAGCAATTATTTTTCTAAGAGAAATCCTGGCATACATCAAGAAGTGAGCTTATAGGAGATTCAGAGACACTTTTAACAGGCATCCTAAATCATTGGATGGGAAAGGGTAAGGCTATTTTCCAATTGGTTTGGAAGAAACACACCCAAAAGAATACCAAGTATTGCTTAAGATCAAGTAGTCTGTAAGCACGACTTTTCCATGGAGAAAGGGGCTGGCTTGCCGATTTTGAATGATAGTTATGAACACAAGAAATTAGAACACTAAAAATGTTTAACAAGTGGAAGATCAAGATAAAAATTGAGGAGATCTTAAATTCACCTTGTCTTAACTTCTTGGCACTGGGTATTTGGTCAGTCCAAGATTTATATCACAGCAGTGGTTGAAGAGAAATTTAGCCTTTTTCATAACTTCTATTTTCTATTTTTCTTTTTAAGTGGGAAGGTAGACCTTTTCATCTTAGTTTTTTTTTTCCCTCAAGGCTATCTAGAAAGTGATTAACACATGCTGCTCATGAGCTTTAGACATAAGTAGAGTCCAAGTAAGCCAAGAGGGTTGTATTATAGACAACATTTCCAGACTACCAGTCATCACGCCAACGGAGTTCATTTGTTATAAAGCGATGTTCATGCTGCCTTGTTTTTCCTGTTGGTGTTATGCACCAACTCCCAAGTGTGTTTGTGGAGAGCTGCCCCCAGGAGGTGTGGGTTTCTTGGCATATGGGCACATCAACACATCAACAGGGCAGCTTCCCACTCTTTCACGGGAATGGTTCTCAGGCACAAAGATGCAGATACTGGCCTCTGGAAGTTGTCAGAGCACTCTGAAGGGCTGGAGGCCTGTGGAGGTGGGGGCTGGCTGTGTCTGCTACAGCCAAGGCCAATCTTCCTCTGACAATGATAAATTACTGCTAAAGTGTTTCATTTCTTTTTTCAAACATATCTTTACTACAAATACTGTGCATGGAATTTTGTTGTTTGGTGATATTTTCCACTCATATTATTTACATTCTCCATATTGTTAGACCTGTTCCCATCATTCAAGGACCACATAGTTTCCTTCTGGATTGCTTTATTCTAGCTCATTTGGACTAGTGTTTGTCCACTGGCACATCACAGCAAGGGGGTGTGTTGGGAACCCTTCACAGGCCAGCTGCCAACGTGTGAAGAGTTTTTGTTATAAGTATGCATTGTGTATCGACTAAGGATCATATTCTTACCACAGTGTCTCCTAGATGGAACATGCAACTGAACACAAGAAACTGATAAAAAAAACAACATTAAGATTGTCATAGATACACTAACATATATAAAATATATAACTAATAAGAACCTGCTGTATAAAAAATAAATAAAATTTTTTAAAAAAGAAAAAAAAGAATGGATACTCAACAGGGTCCTAATGTATAGCACAGGGAAATATATTCAATATCCCTTGATAACCCACAATGGAAAAGACTATAAAAAAATAATGTATATATCTGTACAACTGAGTCACTTGGCTGTATAGCAGAGATTGGCACAACATTGTAAATCAACTATACTTTAATAAAAATAAATAAATAAATAAAAATTTTTTAAAAACATCATTTGAATAGTAAAGAAAGATTACCTAATTAGTAAAGCACTTGAAGATTTTGCCCAAAGACTACAAAAGGAATTCACATCAGGGAATAAATTCTTTTGCCCGACAAGGAATGAAGATAATGACCAAACAAAAAGCATAAGAAATATGGAATTAACCCAGCCTTTCAAAATTCCAGTGTTCTTAACTGCAGAGAGACACAAGTATATTGTGCCCTATTAACTGAAACATCTTCTGGTTACTGGGAATTTTCTTCTTTTTTTTTTTTTTTTTGGTCTCAGCTTTAGAGTTAAAAGTATAACTTCCAGTAGGGTAAACCATTCTCATTAGCTTATGGAAGATTTTATTCTCTTTTATTTTCTTTTCACTATTGCTGATCCCCAATCTTGTTCTGTATTCCCACATAGGCACTCAATCTGATATATGTGTTAACATTTCCTTGGATATGTATATAACCTTATAAAAATGCAGTGGTCCTCAAAAAATCTAAAAACAATAAATGCTGGACAGGGTGTGGAGAAAAGGGAACCCTCTTGCACTGTTGGTAGGAATGTAAATTGATACAGCCACTATGGAGAACAGTATGGAGGTTCCTTAAAAAACTAAAAATAGAACTACCATATGACCCAGAAATCCCACTTCTGGGCATATACCCTGAGAAAACCATAATTCAAAAAGAGTCATGTACCACAATGTTCATTGCAGCTCTATTTACAATAGCCAGGACATGGAAGCAACCTAAGTGTCCATCGACAGATGAATGGATAAAGAAGATGTGGTACATGTATACAATGGAATATTACTCACCCATAAAAAGAAATGAAATTGAGTTATTTGTAGTGAGGCGGATGGACCTAGAGTCTGTCATGCAGAGTGAAGTAAGTCAGAAAGAGAAAACAAATACCGTATGCTAGCACATATATATGGAATCTGAAAAAAAAAAAAAAGGTTCTGAAGAACCTAGGGGCAGGGCAGGAATAAAGACGCAGATGTAGAGAATGGACTTGAGGACATGGGGAGGGGGAAGAGTAAGCTGGGATGAAGTGAGATAGTGGCATGGACTAATATACACGACCAAATGTAAAATAGATAGCTAGTGGGAAGCAGCCACATAGCACAGGGAGATCAGCTCGGTGCTTTGTGACCCCTTAGAGTAGTGGGACAGGGAGAGGGGGAGGGAGAGGCAAGAGGAAGGGGATATGGGGATATATGTATATGTATAGCTGATTCACTTTGTTATAAAGCAGAAACTAACATACCATTGTAAAGCAATTATACTCCAATAAAGATGTTTAAAAAAAAATGTTTAAAGTCATACATTCTGCCACATAAAAAAAAAATTACAGTGGTCCTTTTTATGTGTTTTTAGGTTATGTAAATGGTATTGTGCTATGGAGATTTGTATATGTACAATGCTGTAGCTTTAAGTCTTCATGCCGTTGTATGTATACCTAAGTCATTGCTCCTAAATGCTTGTTACAGTGAATGTATCCATCATATTTTATTTATTTAGAGATGAACACATAAGATGGCTACAAACAGTAGCTACCACAAACAATGTTGAAAAGAATTACCTTCATACATGCTTTTTTGAAACATATACATAAGAATAGGGTTCCTGGGTAACAGGAAACATAACATATACTACGGAACTACTGCCAGTTGCCCTCCATTTCAACCATGCAAACTCTTTTTAAAGGTTAAAATGATGTTGAATTTATTATGCTGCTTGTGCAAATGTCTTTTAAGACTAGTCAGCAGACCTCAGTTTTTAAAACTTCACACACTGAAAACTTTATGCTGTTATTATCTTGATTCTTGAACACAACAAACTCTTAAATGTCCAGCAAAAATCCTTGGACTATTTTTTCAATGATAAACTGCTAATTACATAGTATGCTTCTCTTAAAAACCAGGCAGCTGTGTCACTAAAGGTATAGTTACAATATTGTAATTTTTGTCCTTGACATAATTTTAGAAGATGGAACTCTGTAAGAAATTTGTATAATATTTAAAAATCTGTTATAATGCAAATCCCTGGGTCAATATTTCTCTGGAGAATTGCTCTAGAATAGATACCACTTTTAAATATTTTACACATTGTTTGCCATGGGCTTATTTTATATATATATATATATATATATATATATAATTTTATATATATATATATAAAATTATAAATATAGACTCATTTATTCAATCTTTCATTGCACATTTTTCTACATGGCCTACATCCACACATACCCTCATCCACATCAACAGTTGCTATGATGCAAATCTTAATTATTTTCTAAAGGGTATATTTTAATATTAGTAAAATGATATACCAGATTGTTATTGCTGATGTTGAATACATTTCCATATACTTCTAGATATTTTTCTTTGCTTTCCATGTTTCCCTGTTGATTCATGGAAGTCCTTCTATATTCAAGATATTAGTCCTTAAGTGGATTTAGTTGTTGAAAATAATGCCTTCTAATCTGCCATATGTTTGCTAGTTGTCTAGATTTTCTTCTTTAATGGATTTCTGAATTCTTATGTAATAAAATCCATTAACTCTTTTTTTCCCTGAAGTTTTTGGTTTGGGGATCTGGGATACTGTCTCTTTCCTCCACTCTTCTTCAAGGCCCCCTGGATATTCTCCTAGATTTTCTTCCTTTAGATTTATAGTGTTTTAGATTTATAAGCACTCTGAATTTCACATTTATGTATTGAATGAGAGGGATCCAACTCCACATTTCTCAGTTTAATGGGCTTATATCCTTAACATTTTCCTATTATTCTGGCATGCCAGTTCTGTCATATATCTCATTGGCTATAAATACATGGTTATATTTCTGAACTTTTAATCCTAAGCTCTCAATCAATTTTGGAATCAGCAGTATATGGACCACACACACCCTTGATGGCTTTTTAGAAACCCTGTGTGTATTAGAATAAAGATTACTGTAGCTTTGTAAAATGAGCTGGGAAATTTTCATTTTTTTTCCTGTAAAAATTTATATTTTTATAAATTTTATAAATTAATATTTGTAAGTTAATAAATAGTGATTCCTTGAAAGTTTGTAGAAGTTATTGGTTAATCCTTTGCTGGCCAGCTCAATTACTTTAACACTTACTGAATGGCTCATACTCTCTATTTCATTGACACTTTTTCATATTTCATGTTTTTGTTGGAATTCACCATTTCATCTAAGTTTGCAAATGTATTAGCATATAATAGCTCATAATATTCTCAATACTTTCAAAATCTCTTTGGTGTCTTATTTAATTATCTAAAATAGAATTTTGAAGTGGGTCTTTTATTATTGAGTGCCAATTGTATTGCATTCTGGCTAAAGACCTTAGTCTACATGATTTTGGGTCTTTGAAATTTATGCAGCTTCATTTGTGGCCTGTATATGGTAATTTTTGTGAGTTTTACCTATGAACTCAAAATATTTATTTTTGACAGTATCTATCTATCTACACATGCATTATACATATGTATAATTCATTAATTGGGTTATCTATATTTTCTGTAATTTTATTATAATCCAATTGATTGACCTGTTAGTTTCTGAAAGATGTATGTTAAATTACCCAACTATAGTTATTAGTTTATCTATTTGTTCCTCAACTTTGTAAGTTGTTGCTTTATATATTTCAAGTCTACATACCTAGGCTCATGTATGTTCATGATTGTTATATCTTCTTGATCTGTTGTTCCTTATTATGTACTCTTATGATGTTTTTAAACTTTGTTTCTATCTTTACTGATACAACATTTTAAATATTCTCTGGATTGAATATGTTGTAAATAATAATCATCATCTTGCAGCCATTGTTGCTCTTGGGATATCTGATATAAATTTGCTTCTTACTTCCAGAAGCCTTTTGGGATCCTCCTTTGTCATTTGATCTACCTAAATTTCACTATTATGTCAAGGATGTTTTGTTTTTCTCTATTTCCATTGCGGTGTCTATGAGTTCCATCAATTTGAAGTCATCAACTTCCATTATTTATGAGAAATCTTTCAGCATAATGTATTCAAGTACTGACTTTTTCCTCCATTTCTTTTATTTTTTTCTTCTGGACCTACTATTTTATTAATCATGTTTTTTCTTCTCCTTTTACTTAGCTTATCTTTTATACTTATTTTTCATGCCTTCTCAGAAAGGAAGCTCCAAATCATTCTTCTTTTTTTAAGTTTATTATTCACCCATATATCAGTTCTCTTATTTCAACTATTATAATTTTATTATTCAGTATTTTAATTTAGTTTTTCTTTTTTTAATGTAACTACTGGGCCTTCTTTTTTCTCATTACCAATATTACCCTCTCTATCTGTGAATATCATTTTAAATTCTCATTCTCAATGGGTCATCAGATAGAGGTTATTTATTTTTTTCTCTTTATTTTTAAGGTTTATGATCCTTAAGTGTCTTGTTATTTTCCCCTGTAGTCACATAATTTCTTGAGACTTTCAGCTACTTTAACAGTTGATATATTCTTGGGGAGAAGAAGCAAACCCTTAAGCTTGAATATATGCTATACTTGAAGTGTGAGAAAGGCCTGGGCAAGAGGAATGTGCCTGTATTGAGAAAAGGATACACTCCAAGGTGCAGAACTACTACTTATTTGCCACATCCCCCTTGCAACCCTGGTCCTTGGGAGGCTTGCTTATCCCTCTTTCCTGGTTTGTAATTTTTGGTGTGATCACCTAGCCCTTGGAGCTATGTGCTAGATGGGTGGACAAGGGATTTCTCAAGTACCAGCTCTCTTACCTAAACTCACTGAGATTTACTTTCCATCAGCTATTCTCAAGGGCTTCTATGTTGATATCTCCAGCATCTCTGAACAGCACGTGGACAGTGTTTCTCTTCCGGACCAACCATGTTGGGTCAACGGATGGGCAACAGTCTATTCTAGGAAATTTGGGGGAGAAAAGGATATCCCCACAATGAAAAGGGTATCCCAACATAATCTCTGACTATGCATCTGGATACTTTTTACTCAAAGCTGCTACTTTTCCCTCAATGAGACTCAGTCACTTTCACTCTTCATAATATTTTCTCACATGATTTTACATTCATATCTTTCATCTCTCTTTTCATTTTTACCCTTCACATCATGCATCTCAGCTTTCAGTTTAGTGTGTCACAGTCTCTGGAAGCAGAACTCAGGAAAAATATTTTCATCCCCATTTTATTTATGAGGAAACTTAAGTTCAGAATTAAGTTAATTTGTCCTACATCACTGGCCAGTAAACAGCAGAGAGGGAGCAAGCACTCTTAGATCTCATTACAAAACTCATGGTCTTTCCCTGGAAATTTATATTGTATAAGATGTAATATACAGGAATCATTTCTAAGAATATCATTTGCTCAATAAATGAAAAAAATTATCTTGTTTTTACAAACTCTGGAGCTGGAAAATCACTTCATATTTTCCCAGCAAAATCATACACCTAGAAGATATTTTCATTCCCAAAGGTTCATTCCCACTTGACGGAGACGAGGAAAGGCTGTTGAATAAGTGTAAAGATAATTTTGAGTTTCATTTACAAAGACAAATGATGCAGAAATTGCATGTATAAACCTCATAAGTGGACACTGAACTGTTTATAGTTTAGAACCTCTCTAGTGACATGCACAGAGCAAATGGAAATCAGTCCTGCTCTCCACCACTAACAGAATATTAGCTCTTCTTTTTGGGTAAGTGCTTTTCAACGTAATGCCCTGAACAACAGATCTTGAAACAATGCAAAACATTTCATTTTAATTACCACATTGTTGCTTGTTATGAGAGTGCCGAGTACTAACATATAGGCTAGTCAAACGGAAAATACCACCTGAGTTGTCATTTCTTTGAATTATTGATGGCAATGTTGAAAAAACTTCCTGGAGTGTTTGCTAATTTTTGTAGGGTTTTTGTCTTTTTATTCCTGTGCATTTCAATTTGGGGAGAAAAATATACTTATTTGAAGGCAAGGGGGATTTTTTTGAGTAAGTATTGTGATTCAGTTGGCAGTGAGCGTTTTCTTTGTAAGTGCTTTAACAGATATTTGGATGACAAATCAAAGACTTTTCATTGGTCTGTAGAACAATCAGTCAGCAAAGCCGCAAGACCACAGTCCCACAATTCATCCTGGATGATTCATTCTATTTTAAAAATTTTTATTGGAGTATAGTTGATTCATAATGCTGTATTAGTTTCAGGTGTACAGCAAAGTGAATCAGTTATATATATACAACTACCCATTCTTTTTTTTTTTTTTTAGATTCTTTTCCCATTTAGGCCATTACAGAGTATTAAGTAAAGTTCCCTGTGATATACAGTAAGTCCTTATTAGTTATCTATTTCATATGTAGTAGTGTGTATATGTCAGTCCCAATCTCTCAATTTATCCCTCCCCCCCCTTACTCACTGGTAACCACTGGTAACCATAAGTTTGTTTTCTACATCAGTGACTCTACTTCTGTTTTGTAAATAAGTTCGTTTGTACCCTTTTTTTAGATTCCACATATAAGAAATATAATATGATATTTGTCTTTCTAGATCTACCCA
The DNA here is from genome assembly GCF_028023285.1 of Balaenoptera ricei. Lineage (NCBI taxonomy): Eukaryota > Metazoa > Chordata > Mammalia > Artiodactyla > Balaenopteridae > Balaenoptera > Balaenoptera ricei. The sequence continues at coordinate 10,401,782 of NC_082645.1, read as the reverse complement.
TGTTGCTGTAAATGGCATTATTTCATTCTTTTCTATGGTTGAGTAATTGCTTCCATGTCCTGGTTATTGTAAATAGTGCTGCAATGAACATTGGAGTGCATGTATCTTTTCAAGTTATGGTTTTCTCAGGATATATGCCCAGGAGTGGGATTGCTGGGTCATACGGTAGTTCTGTTTTTAGTTTTTTAAGGAACATCCATACTGTTCTCCATAGTGGCTGTATCAATTTACATTCCCACGAACGGTGTAGGAGGGTTCCCTTTCTCCACACCCTCTCCAGCATTTATTATTTATAGATTTTTTTGATGGCGGCCATTCGGACTGGTGTGAGGTGATACCTCATTGTAGTTTCGATTTGCATTTCTCCAATAATTAGTGATGTTGAGCATATTTTCATATGCTTTTTTGGCCATCTGTATGCCTACTCTGGAGGAATGTCTATTTAGATCTGCTGCCCTAGATAATTTAGTCTTTATGACCAATACTCTACAGCTTTAGCCAAGTCGTGTCATCAATCTGATAGAAGAGTCAAAAGTACAGCTTGTAGCTGAATACAGGATGCAAAGCACACATGACCAATCTGTTTACTTTCTTATTGGGGTGAAAATATTGCACAAATTGGAGAGGAAGAAAATGCCATGTGGAGCAGCCTGTGTGCTAAATATTTTGCCAGTTGCCTAACATTTGTAACTCAACCAGGTTGGTGCAAATCTGTGATGCTGTTGTCAACAATCAGCTTCCCCCTCACAGTGTCCCCACCTTTTTCTGAAATTTCTGGAGGGAACAGGCTCACAGTGTGCCCACCCCTTCCTGTCTGCACCAGCACAGTACTGGCTTTCTAGCTGACAAACCAAGCAGTGCTTCACTGGACAGAACTCACCTCCAGTGAGGACCACACTGTTACGGCTACTCTGGAAATTAGAGATGGGACATCACTTTCTCCCTGTCACATTTTACCCTAGCATAGGGTAGTAGGGAAGTTTATCTACTTCCCTACAGATAACTGACATCAGGTAATAACTCTTTATGAAAATTGTCAGAACTACCATGCATCACCTTCTACTCAGGGACTAGCTTATTCCACAGACAAAAGTAAGAGCTGCCCATAATGTCTTACTTGGCATCCCTCTGCCTCACTCCAGGCTGCTTGCACAGTTCATAGGCACGTTCTCCCCAAGTCCTCTATATTACAGAACTCCAGTCAAGTAAAAGGATGAAACATTAAAATAAAATAAGAAGAATTCACCACTTATTCAACATTTCTATACAAGTATCATTTCATAGAGTGCTAATTTAATCTTTTTTAATATCTGAGGAATGGATATTATTATCCCCCCTTTGAACAGATGGGAAACTATAGCTCAAGGAAGTTAATAGCTTGTCCAAGATCACACCAAACTCAAGTTTGGCCAACTCCATGCTTGATACCTTCAAACATGTATGCTCGATACCTGCTTTCCTAAATATCATAGAGATCTTAGGATAAGTGCTGAAGAAGGAATCTTGTAGATCTGTTTTTGTAAGTCATTTATATAAAAATAGAACATCCTTCATGACGTTATCTTCCTTTTATGGCATGTTGGTTTGTACTCCCATTACCTGGTGAAAGAATACGTCTAAAAATACTCTGGAAAGTTTATAACCCTATTAAAATATAAAGCATTATTATTCTTTTTAAGGTTTAATGGTCTTCATTTAAAGAATATTTTTATTTATACAATGATCTCAAATCTATGCTGTCAGTGGAAGAAAATAATATGGATTTTCTCATTACTTTGCACATATTATGAGGAGGGCTATGAAGTATGAACACTCCAAAGCTGATTGCTTCAAAGTCCTTTATGCAAAATATGCAAGGACTATGTATATAATTTACACAATGTTCAATCTTTAGAAACCCCTCACTGTTGATAAAATGGAGCAGTCACCTGGCTTTGTTTCAAGAATTCTACAACTATGTAGTCATCTATATTGTGAATATATAGTGAGTTAATGCTTATGAATGCATGCATAAACCATTAAAACTTAGGTACTATTATTACTAATAAAATCATGCTAGTGATTTAAGTGAGAGCACAGCTAAAATAATACTAGCTACAATTTATTGACGATATTTTCTGTGCCAGGAGGTTAGATTGTAGATGTTCTATCTGCCTCATCTCACTGCATTTCTTTCTCTCAGTAACTCTCAGAGGCTGGATGCTGAGGCTTAAAGAGGCGAAGCAATGTACTCAGAGTCACACATCTACAAGTTGTGCAGTGCAGAAAGTTTAAATCCCCGTTTATCCACATCTGGAATTCCTTCCTTTTGGCAGACAGCCTCAGAGTTCTGCAAGTGCTTAAGACTGAACCAGAATCAACAGTGCTCTCTCTGCTCACAGCTTTGACATTTCTGGTTTTTTGACCCTCTTGGCATTCTGTTGCTACCTCAAGGTAAACTATGCAAAGTGAAGACTCCTCTCCTAGACTACAGCTGTCATTTCCTTTCTTCCACATCTCCCTCTTATGAATCTAAGCAATAACCTAATGAGCGAAAACCTGTACCTAGGGTTACCCAAGGTCAGTACAAGGTACAGAATAATTTTGGCATGTTAAACTGAAATCACTTTCTTAGAGTTTCTTAAGGATTATCTGGTCTAATGGACAACTTACTAGAACAGCCTGGCCAATGGCACTGTCCCCAAAACAGTGAAATTGTTAAGTCATATGTTGGACTACAGGCTGTCAGAGGCAGAAGGGACTTTAAGAAATGGTTTTATAATCTGTATTTAGAAGTGGAGACCTTGAGTCCTGGCAGGGTGAAGGGACGGCCCCATGTAATTCAATACAGAGGCAGAGCTGGGAATAGATCCTTCAGACATTCAGACTTATACTCTTCATTCTGTTGAATGTTCATATTTTTACCTATTAAAAAATCAGAAAAGTACAAGGAGAATATAAAAACACATATGTATCCACCATCCCAAATGCTCCCAATCCTTTATCCTGTTACCCCAGACACAGCTTCTATCATGAATGTAGGTGTGTGTTTAGTACATTTTGTTTTTACTACATATGTGTTAAGTCAATAAACTACATGAACTGACTTGAGAATCTAGTTTATGTAAGAGGCATCATGCAGTGTATTAGGTTGCACACCATGATTACTCACTCAAAATTGTATTTTAGCAACTTGTTTATACATATAGACATATTTTCATCTCTTTTACTGCTCAATTCTACACCTTATCTACACATCGACCACATATTATAAATATGTCTCATAAATGTATCACAATCTATATTTAGTCATTTCCTTACTGCTGAAAATTTGGTTTTGTCCCCCCCAACTTTTTTTTTTGCTATCCCCAAACCATGCTGTTTATGTACTGCTTATGCTTTGCATCCCAAAGCATACAGTATGTTGTTTTGCCTCTTTCTGTAATTTATACAAATATTATACTTTGGTATACAGTCTTCCATGTCTTGCTTATGTTTCTAACAGTGAGCCATGCTGACTAACAAAGCTATATTTATTCATTTTTACTCATGTATAGTATTCCATTACATTAACATATACAAGTTATTGATCCATTATTATTATTGATAGACATTCAAGCTGTTTCCCACTTTTTGTGATCATGAACAATGGTGCTACAAATATTCTTACACAGATAACCTGGTGCACATTTGAAGGAGTTTCTCTGGAGAGTGGCACTGATGTGATGCATGAAATGTTTATGTTCAATTTTGGAAGACATAAATTAAAACATTGTGTGAGCTTCTCTATATCACATGTTCAGCAACATGTTAATTTTTCCCATGTTAAGTAAAAATAAGAAGAGCTATAAAAATATTAAAATTCCCATTTGTCAGGACTCTTAAATGTTGTCCATTTAATGGATATAAAAATGCTTCTCATTGTGGTCTTGGTTTGTATTACCCAGCTTATTAAAGAGACTGCAGCTTTATATGTATTTATTTATGGCTCATGCTTCTGTGAAACACCCATCTTTTGTTCAGGTTTTCTTTTTATGGTAGTTACCATATATTATACATACACATGTGTCTCTAACTTTTTCTAATAATCTCTAAATTTATTACATTATCTTGATTTTTTTTTCCTAAATGAGATGGAGAACAAAGCAGATTTTAAATACCATTATTGTTTCTTTGCTCGTTTCCTATAAAATCTTCCCTGTTATTTTTGCCTAACATTTGAATTCAAATGCTTTATTCCCCTAAATAACTATGTTTATTTAACTTTTAAACCATTTTTAGTAAATTTTACCAGATTCATTGCTCATCTTTGTTTCTTGCATTCTACTTCTTGTCTTTGGATTCACTTTTATTCCCAATAAAGTACCTGTCTTTGGTAGTATTTTTAGTAAGTTTTAGAAGTTACTGGTAAATTCTCTTCATTTGTGAATATATGAAAATATCTTTATTCTGCTTGAGTCATGACCAGGCATACATTGGTAATGATGCTTTGCAAGCAGTCTTAGGGGATATTTTCATGTTTTCGTGCATGTGTCTCAGGCAATGAGAAGTCAGAATGCACAGCAGCCCCAGTGCTGGAGTCTCATGCTGCCGTGCAGGTGTCCACTCTCTCCGGGCCTGTGTCATGGGGAGATCCAATGTTTCCTTAAGGAGGAGTTGGCAAGTCACAAAGGGCCCTGGTGAAGAGAATCTGAGGCTCAGGCTGGAGCAGTTTAACAATTGGATAGCAAGTACTGCCACACCAAGGTAGACCAAAGGAATGCTTACTGTATATCTTTTGTTGACCTAGTTCTTTCCATTGGTGAAAAATAAGTTTATACCCTTAATGTTCTTTTTATCTTTAATGTTCATCAGTTTCTCTATGATGTGTCTAAGTGAAAGACAATTTTTTTTACATTGTTTAGCACTTAGAGTGTAGTTTCCATCTGCAGATACTTGTCTTTCAATTCTAGGAGATTCTCGGTCACTGTCAATATGAATATTACCTCTCTGCTATTTCATTCTTTCCTCCTGGAACTTATATCGGGTGTGTATTTTTTCCCTTTATTTATTTATTTTTACTTGGAGTATAGTTGATTTACAATGTTGTATTAGTTTCAGGTGTGCAGCAAAGTGATTCAGTTATATATATATATATTCATTTTCAGATTCTTTTCCATTATGGGTCATTACAAAATATTGAATATAGTTCCCTGTGCTGTACAATAAGTCTTTGGGACTTCCCTGGTGGTCCAATGGGTAAGTATCCATGCTCTGTGGTTGGGGAACTAGATCCAGCATGCATGCTGCAACCGAGTCCGCATGTTGCAACTGAAAAAAAAAAAAGATTCTGCACACTGCACCTAAGACCCAGCAGAGCCAAAATAAATAAATAAATAAATACTTATGCAGTAAGTCCTTGTTGATTATCTATTTTATATATAGTAGTCTATATATTTAATCCAAAACTTCTAATTTATCCCTCCTCCACTCCTTTCCCCTTTGGTAACAATAAGTTTGTCTTATATGTCTGTGAGTATATTTCTGTTTTGTAAATAAGTTCATTTGTATCATTTTTTTAGATTCCACATATATGTGATATCATATGATGTTTGTCTTTGTCTGACTTACTTCACTTAGTATGTTAATCTCTAGGTCCATCCATGTTGCTGTAAATGGCATTATTTGTTCTTTTTTATGGCTGAGTAATATTTCATTGTATATATGAATCATATCTTCTTTATCCATTTCTCTGTTGATGGACATTTAGGTTGCTTCTGAGTCTTGGCTATTGTAAATAGTGCTGCTCTGAACATTGGGGTGCATGTATCTTTTCAAAGTATGGTTTCTTCTGGATATATGCCCAGGAGTGGGATTGCTGGGTCATATGGTAGTTCTATTTTTTAAAGGAACCTCCATTCTGTTCTCTATAATGGCTGTGACAATTTATATTCCCACCAACAGTGTAGGAGGGTTCTTTTTTCTCCAGACGTATATTGGTTCTTTGAAATAGATACTCCATGCCTCTTACCTTCTCTTTGATTGATGTCATGTTTTTATCAGCTGTAATGTATTCTAGACAAATGTTCACCATTGTCCACCTCCCTAGTTTGCTCTTTCTGCCCAGCCAAGAGTTTATCCCATTTGCTGACGTCTTTGTAATTTCAACAACTCTTTTTTATTGTCACGACTTCCAATTAGATCCTTTTTCTCTCCTTCTCCTTTGATTCCTTATTTATATATGTAGATATTATTTCTTTCTTACTATCTGAAGATTTCATTAATATCTACTTTAAAGTCATTTTGAAATGGCTCCAACACCTTCAATTGACTTCTAGACTGTGTCGATAGTGGCTCTCTTTCTCCATGGTAAAATTGGAATGAGCTCGGAAGAGCAGGTGCCAATTTTTTTTTTTTAAGTGTAAAGAATAAATATTTATAAATTAACTTTCATTTGTGAACTGGGGAAAGATAGCCATGGCTTGCTTTGAAGGCTGGGATGCAAAGGTTCTTCTTCACATATTCCATCTGTATGTACAGACTCCAGGCAGTCGTATACCTGCCTCTATCTTACAGGTGAGAGTGAGAGCATCATGAAACTATGACCATCTCTCAGTAGTCTCCTAACTCTTGTACACCCTCGCCATGATCTGTTCTGTACACAGCCAGCATCCTGTTAAAAACTCAGCCACTGCCAAACCGATGGCTTTTCATCAATAACGATAAAACTCAAATACTTTACAATGTTTTTTATCTGTACTCAGTGTTTTTTGAAACTTTAATGAGCTAATTGAATCACCTAAACATCACCTGAGGATCTTGTTAAAATGCTGATTCTGACTCAGCAGGTCTGAAGTGGGGCCTGAAGTTCTGGATTTTGTATAAGCTTCCAGATGATGTTGATGCTGCCGATCACACTGAGTTGCAGTTTCCTACATAATCTGGCCTTAGCCTCCCTCCCCTCCCTCATGTCACACGACTCACCTCTCACTCATTTAGTGCTGTCTGCATTGAACTGGCTGTCTTTAAAAACACTAAGATTATTAGAGCTTTGGACTTTTCCCCAAGTATGGGGATTGATTTCTAGTCTACTCCCTCACCTCTTTCAGGTCCTGCCTGATATTACTTCCTCAAGAGATCTTCTTTGAGTAACTCACCTAATATGCTTCCCACTCTACACTGCATCACTCTTTTCCATGTCTTGCTTTCTCTTCATAGCACTTACCATTAATTTAAATTATATACAAATATATACAATATATATATATAAGTATGAATACAAATTAAATATATAATTAGATTAATGGTAAATGCTATGAAGAAAAATCAAAATATAGATAGATAGGTACTTAGATACATAGAGACATAGATATTTCTTTAATTATCGATTTGTTTGCCTTATTAAAACATGCTTTCCATTAGACTTCTAATCTTCTACCTTTGTTATTCACTAAAGACTAAGCTCTCTAAAGTTCTAGAACTTGGTTATCTCATTCAGCACACAGTGTCTCATGAATAGAATTGTACTTAACAATATAATGTAGACAATAACAATTTGGTGAATGAAAGACTAAATGCAAATACTTTGGAATCTTACTTGTGTAATCAGCTCCTAGTATAAACACAGGGAAATTTCAGAGGCTGTGCTGATTCCCACTTTAAGTGAGAATTTGTCCTTGACTTAGAAGGTGTGTTAAGTGGAATTCTAAGACAGTCTCCCAAATTCCTGGCCCCTGATGTACATATACATGCTCTCGGTCATCAAATTGAACACTAATCTAGGTGCTGTAAAGGAATTTTGCAGATGTGATTAACACCCCAAATCAGCTGACTTTAAGATAGAGAGATTATCCTCCAATAGACTTAACATGATCAGGTGAGTCCTTAATATGGACAGGATCTTCAAGAGAGAATGTGAAGCACAAGAGGAATCCAGCATGGAAAAGATTCTCTGTTGCTAGCTTTGAAGAGGGAGAAAGCCACATGGCAAGAGGTGGTTCATATACACAGTAAAGATCGAGAAGCACTGATCTACAGAATATATATATATATATATATATATATATATATATATATATATATAAATATATACAGTGCTATGATAGCCATTAAGTCTGGGGACAGAGGGAACTGTAAAACATAAAAGAGAGTGGCTCTAACTATACCTGCAAATCTTTTCTTTAAAGAGTCAATAAATATGTAAAGGGTTGTATAAGAAAATTTGGAAAAAAATAAATATAACATTGATTAATTCTACTTGGCAGGTGCATGTCATGCATATTGCATTATTGAAAAATTAAATTGTAATTTAATTTTAAATAAAAACTGATATATACCAAAAAATATGAAACCCATATACCTAGCTTCATCCACTAGGATGAAAGGAACCTCCCTGACCTCCTTATTCTGGAGTATAACAACCCCAAATCCCAGCTATGCAAATTAGATGTATGTCTATCTACTGTTTTATGAGTTTCCAGTAGAATTTAAATTTAGATGAGCACCACTGAGATCGGGGAATCCACTCTTCAGAGCTGCTCTTGTTGCTGTAATATTCTAGTAAGAGAGTGACATAAAAAGGCAACTGGATAAGCAGATAAGCCAGCTGAAGAAAATAAAAAAGTGATAGCTACCTTAATTACAGTGGTCAGGAAAGATCTTATAAAGATCATTTGTGCTGAAAACAAAAGATGAGGGAGAGGCAGTTCTTCAGCACTCTGGGGAAAGTGTTTTTGGCAGAGAGAAAGGCAAGAGCAATGGTAATGGAGGAGGTGGACTTGTCAAAAAGCAAAAACAAAACACACATGACTTAAGGTTGGGCAAAATGTGGATGATGGTATATTGTGAGTTCAGAACTCTCGGAAGTATTAAGATCATGTAGAAAATGGTAGCTCTTGATCAGAAATGTTGATATTATTTTAAGGGCAATAGGAAGCCTTGAAGGATTTTTAGTAGAGGCATTAAATCATCTAAGTTGTGTTTTAAAAGCCTCCCTTTGGAAGATGGCAGAATAGGAAGCTTCAGGCTCTTGTCTCTCCATAAGAAACATGAAATAAACTATGGAAAGACCAGTCAAAGATCTACATCAGTCAAGCAAATATATAATCAAGAGAAAGGTACATTAAAAATGGTAGAAGGTGGTTGGTGATTTTACTCACCTAGCCCCATCCTCTTTCTGGTCTGGAGGAAATGGCTCAATTCTCAATTCCCTCCCTCAGGATGAAAGGAGCAGAATGGAACTTGTTTACAATGTTCTAGCTTCTCTCTGGGCTGCCTGGGGGACTGGTTTCAGTCTCATCTGACTTGGAGGTCAGACAGGGAACAGTGGAAACCATGGAAGGCAATGATGGGCATCATGGTTTGTGAACACTGCAGGGAGACTGCAGGCCTATGGATACATTGTGGCAAGAGACTATGGACAGATAAATATAATAGAACTTCTAAGGCCCCCAAGAGAAAGCTGGGGTGAGATACTTTGGGAAATTAAGACATTAAAAACAGCTGTGGGTATGGAAGGAATAAAAAGTGAACTTCCAGTTATAAAATAAGTAAGTCATGCGGGTGTAAAGTACAGCATGGTGACAAGAATTAATAATACTGTATTGCCTATTTAAGAGTTGCAAAGAGGGTAAATCTTAAAGATTCTTATCACAAGAAAAAATTTTAACTATGTATGGTGGCAGATGTTAACTAGAGTTACTGTGGTGACCATTTTGCAATATATACAAATATTGAATTATTATGTTGTATACCTGATACTAGTGTTATATGTCAATTATACCTCAATTAATAAAATAATTTTTCTGTTCTCATTGACGTTATTTTGTGTTGTAAAGCAGAATAGCAACTATAGTAATAATATCTTCCTTTTGAATACAACTTTAGAGAAAGCACTGACAATATAACCTATAATAATTTCTTAAATTTACTTATTATAATAATTAAATAAAATTTTATTTAATTATAATAATCCAAGCAAGATGTTCATTTTGATTCTATTTAAGAAAGTATAAAAAAAAACAGAAATAAAAAAAAACTAAACTTCTATAAAAAGTAAATAAAATTGTAAGATATTTGCATCTGATGGAATATGAGGAAAAATGAAAATAATGGTTTACAAACTTTATAATAATATACAAAGAATAGTACTAATAAAATCCTAATATACAGGTTTTTGGAAAAATTAGTAGGTATTTATTTAGAAAAATTGGAAAGTAAAGAAGAAAGACAAGAAGAAAAGGAGAGCCTAATAGTCATCTCTGTTCCACTATGTGCCAATATTTTAGGAAAACTTAGTTCCTTGGTTTTGTTTTAGCTCAATACATTTAAGTATGAAAATAAAAGCTAACTTGGATCAAAAAACAAAACAACAAAAAACCGAAAAAATAAAACCCTAAAACAAACAAACAAACACACACACACAAGCACACACACAGGCTCAGAGAGGATACATGCCCAGAAAAGACTAGAGAATATCTTAAGCTTCTATCCAGGGATGATTTCAAGTCTTAGGAACCTATTTTTAGTAAAAGTTTTCCATGCCATTGTGAGAGGTAGCTTCTTTTTTAAATGTTCAATTTTCAGCAAATGATGGCAAAGCTTAAAAAGAAAAGGAAAACATGGCCCATTCAAAGGAACAAAATTAACCTCCAGAAACCATCCTTGAAGAAACACATCCATTTTAGTAAACAAATATTTCTTAAACAATTGTCTCCAATACACTTGAAGTCAAGGAAAACATAGACAAAAAACTAAAGGAAATCAAGAAAAATGGTGTATCAAGAAAATAACAATATCAACAAAGAGAAATTATTAAAAAGAACCAAAAAATTTTGGAGCTAAAAGAACACAATAGCTGAATTGAAAAATTTACTAGAGGAGTTTCACAGCATAACTGAACAGGTAGAAAAAATAATCAACAAATTTGAAGGCATCCTTTAAAATCATCAAGTCTGAGAAGCAAAAAGAAATAATGATGGAATGTGAACAAAACCTAAGGGACATAAGAGACACCTTCAAGAAGACCAATATACACATTCTGGAAGTCTCAGTAGAAGAAAGAGTCAGAGAGCTTATTTGAAGAAATAATGGCTGAAAACTCCGCAAATGCTAGGATATATGTGGATATAAGTCCAAGCAGCTCAACATCTCCAATTTGGGTAAACCCAAAGAAATCCACACCAATACACATTATAAGCAAACTGTGGATAGTCAAAGACAAAGAGAGAATTTTGAATGCAACAAGAGAAAAGTGACTCATCAAATAAAAGAGATCCTCAAAAAGATTATTAGTGTAGTTTTCAGGTTAAACTGAGAAATGTATGCCATAAGGCAGTGGGATAATATATTTAAAGTGCTGATAAAAGAATATCTGTCAACCGAGAATACTGTATCTGGTAAACTACCCTTCAAAAACAAGGTAAAAATTAAGACATTTTCAAATAAACAAAAGTTGAGAAGTTCATTACCACCAGACTTCCCTACAATAAATGCTAAAGGGAATTCTTCAAACGGAAACAAAAGGATGTAAGGCTGTAACTCAAAGCCATACAAAAATATAAACTTCTCTGGTACAGGTAAACACATAGATAAACATAAATAAGTATTATTTTATTTTGGTGTGTAACTCCACTTTTAATTATTTCATAGGTTTTAAAAACATAAGTGTAAAAATAACTATAAATCTAAGTTAACAGCTAAACCATACTTAACATGCAATTTGTGACATCAATACCAGAATTAAGAGATAGGGCTGAAAAGGAATAGAGGTTTTGTATGTGGCTGAAGTAAATTGTTAACAGTTTAAAATAGTTTGTTGTAACTATAAGATATTTTATGTAATCACCATGGTAACCACAAATAAAATATCTACAGCATATACACAAGTAAATGAGAAATCAAAAAACAACAAAAAAAGTGTCCCATAAAAATATCAACTAAACACAGAAGAAGTCAGTAGGGAAGAAAATTAGAAACAAAAAATTTACAAGGTATAGAGAAAACAATTACAAAAATGACAATAGTAAATCCTTTCATATTAGCAATTACTTTAAATGTTAATGGACTAAACTCTTCAATCAAAAGCCACAGAATAGCAGAATGATTTAACAAATAAACCAAAGAAGATCCAACCAAGTCTTGTGTACAAGTGACTCATTTTATATCTAAGGACATATATAGATTGAAAAAGTAAGGATGGAAAAAACATATTTCATGCAAATACTAGCTGAAATAAAGCAGGAACAACTTTAATAGTACCAGCCAAAATAGATGTAAGTTAAAAACTGTTACTATACAAAGAATGACATTATAAAATGATAAAATGGTCAATTTACCAGGAAGACATAACAATTATAGATACTTTTTACCAAACATTAGAGTTCCAAAATCATCAAACTTTTGCAAGATTGAAACAAAGTTTTACAAGTTTGAAGAAGAAATAGGTAGCTCTATAGTAATAGTCATCAGCCTGTAATACTCCACTTTCAATAAGGAAAGAGAATACATGAACAACACTATAGACCAATTGGAGCTAAGAGACACAAACAGAACACTCTACCAAACAATAGCAGATAGACCTTTTTCTCAAGGGGCCATGAATCATTCTCCAGGATAGATCACATGTTTGGCCACAAAACAAGACTTAATAAATTTTAAAAGATTGAAATTATACATAGTATATTTTCTGACAATAATAGATGAAACTAGAAATCAATATCAGACGGAAAACTGAAAAATTCAAAAATATGTGGAAATTAAACAAAACACTCTTGAACAACCAGTGAGTCAAAGAAGAAATCAAGAAGAAAATTAGAAAACATCCTGAGACAAATAAAACAAAAACACAACATTTCTAAATTTATGAGATGCAGTGAAAGCAGTGCAAAGAGGAGAATTTATACATGTAAACTCAACATTAAAAAAGAATAAAGGTTTTTAATCAATGATCTAATTTTACACCTTATAGAGATGGAAATGGAAGAAAAAACTCACCCCAAAACTAGCAGAAGGAAGTAATAAATATTAGAGCAGAGATAAATGAAATTTAAAATGATAGAGAAAATCAACAAAGCCAAGTGTAGATTTTGTGAAAAGACAACACAAAATGACAAACTGTAGCTAGATTGATAAGGAAAAAAGAGAGAAGCCCAAATAACGAAAATCACACATGAAAGGGAGGGGTCATTACTACCATTTTTACATAACTGAAAAGGATTATAAGATACTATGAACGGTTGTACATTAACAAGTTGGATAACTTGACAAAATGGACAAATTCCTAAAACTACAAAACCTACCAAGACTGAATCATGAATAAATAGGAAATTTGAGCATATGCATAACCAGCAAGGAGATTGGATTAGTAATCAAAAGCCTCCCAAAAAGGAAAAGCTCAGGACCAGATGGCTTCATACATAAATTCTACCAAACATTTAAATAAGAATTAACACTAATCCTCCTAAAACACTTCCAAAAATTCAAGAGGAACTATTCCAAACTCATTCTATGAGACCAACATTAACATGACACCAAAGCCAAAACTAGTACATGAAAAGAATAATATAGAATAATATCCCTGATGAATATTGATCCTTAATAAAATATGCCAAACCAAATTCAACAACATATTAAAATGATCTTACACTATGACCAAGTAGGATTTATTCTTGGAATACAAATGGTACAACATATAAAAATTGATCAGTGTAATACATCACATTAACAGAATGAAGGGGGAAAAAAAAACACAAGATGGTTTCAATTCATACAAAGTATTTGACAAAAATCAACACCCTTTCATGATAAAAACAACCAAGTAAAAAGAAGTAGAAGGAAACTACTTCAGCATAAGAAACGCCATACATGAAAAACCCACAATGAATATCATACTCAATAATGAAAGACTGAAAGTTTTTCCATAAGATTAGAAACAAGGATGCTCACTTTTTCACTTCTATTCAACATAGTATTAGAAATTCTAGCCAGAGTAGTTAAGCAAGAAAAAGAAATAAAAGATATTCAAATTAGAAAGAAAGAACTTAAATTATCTGACTGCAGATTACATGACTTTATATGTATAAAAACTCTAAAAATTCCACAAAAAACCTGCTAAATCTGATAATTGATATAGCAAATTCACAGAATGAAAATCAACATAAAAAATCAGTTGCCTGTACTTCTCTGGTGGTGCGGTGGTTAAGAATCTACCTGCCAATGCAGGGGACATGGGTTCAATCCCTGGTCTGGGAAGATCCCACATGCTGCGGAGCGACTAAGCCCATGCACAACAACTACTGAGCCTGCGCTCTAGAGCCCGCAAGCCACAACTACCGAGCCTGTGTGCCACAACTACTGAAGCTCACATGCCTAGAGCCCATGCTCTGCAACAAGGGAAGCCACCACAATGAGAAGCCCACACACCACAACGAAGAGTAGCCCCCATTCCCCGTAACTAGAGAAAGCCTGCACGCAGCAACGAAGACCCAACGCAGCCAAAAATAAATAAATTTTTTTAAAAAAATCAGTTGTCTTTCTCTATATTAACAATGAAAATCCCAAAAGAAAAGTAATAAAACAATTGCAATAGTATCAAAAGAATAAAATACTTAGGAATAAACTTAACCAAGGAGGCCACTGACCCTGATGCTAAAATTACGATACGTTGCTGAAGGGAATTAAAGAACACATAAATAAATGGAACACCTCAATTAAAGGATTAAAGGACTTAGTTCAGATGTTAATCCTACCCCAAATGATCTACAGACTTAATGCAATCCCTATAAAAATAAAAATGATATTTTTTGAAAAAACAGAAAAATCTATTATTAGATTCATACAAACACCAAATAACCAAAATGGTCTTGGAAAAGAAGAACAAATTTGGTGTCACAATTCCTTATTTCAAAATTTATTACAAAACAATAGTAATCAAAACGGTATTGTGCTGGCATGAAGACAGACATATAAACCAATGGAAAATAATAGAGCACCCAGAAATAAACCCTCACATGTGTAGTCAAATAATTTTCAACTTGGGTGCTAAGACCATTCAATGAAAATAAGATAGTCTTTACAACAAATGGTGCTGAGAAAACTGGATCTACACATGCAGAAGAATGAAGTTGGACCATTACCTTATACCATACACAAAAGTTACCTTAAAATGGATCAAAGAGATTAATGTAAGAACTAGTACTACAAAATGCTTAGAAGAGAACATAGGGGGAAAGCTACATGACACTGGATTTGGCAATGATTTCTTAAATATAACACAAAAGCACAGGCAACAAAATAAAAATATCAGTAGATAAATAGGGCAACATCAAAATTAAAAGCTTTTGTACATCAAAGTTCATAATAAGAGTGAAAAAGCACCACCAAATGGTATAAAATATTTGAAAATCATATATTTGATAAAGGATTAATATTCAGGATATAGAAAGTGTTCTAAAACTCACTAACAAAATCACACACACAAGAAAACTAAATGATGGGGAAAGAATTTGAATAGACATTTCTCCAAAGATGATATACAGATGGCCAATAAGTACATGGAAAGATGCTCAACATCACTAATCATTAGGGAAATGCAAATACAAACTATAATGAGACACCATCTCAAACCCATTAGGTGACTACTATTGAAATGAAAAAACAAACAGAAAATAACATGGTTGGCAAGGATGAGGAGAAATGGAATCCTGTGCACTGTTGGGGATGTAAAATGGTACAGCCACTGTGAAAACAGAATGACATTTCCTGAAAAAACTAAAAATAGAATTATGTGATCCAGCAATTATACTTCTAGCTTTCTGCCCAGAAGAATTGAAAACAGGGTCTCAAAGAGACATCTGCACACCCATATACACAGCAGCATTATTTACAACAGCCGAAGGATAGAAGCAACCCAAATGCCCATGGATGGATAAACAAAATGTGGCATATACTTACAATGGAATATTATTCGGCCTTAACAAGTAAGGAAATTCTGACACATGGTACAAGATGAATGAACCGTGATGACATTATACTAAGTGAAATAAACTTGTCACAAAAACACAAATACTTTACGATTCCATTTATATAAGGAGCCTAGAGCAGTGAAATTCATACAGACAGAAAGTAGAACATTTGTTGTCAGGGTCTGGGGAATGAGGAAATTGGGAATTAATGTTTAATGATACAGAGTTTCAGTTTGGGATGATGAAAAATTCTAGAGGTGGATAGGGGTGATGGTTACAGAACAATGCGAATGTGCAAATTGCCACAGAACTGATCACTAAAGGTGGCTAAAATATGTATATTTTACCACAATAAAAAAGATGAAAAACAAAGTCTCTTTTTGGCTGAGGAGTGGATAACGGATTAGGAAAAGATAAAAGCAAATGCAAATATACTAATTTTTAGTACAAGCCTTGTGTGATGATCATAGCGGTACACCACATGGATGGTACACCGAAAACAACACTGCATCACGGGGTAGGGGATGGAAGTAGGTGGGAGAATGGCATAAAAGTAACACCCTAAAGCTCTCTAAACTGGTAGTCCCAACAAACACCATTTGATTTATCAGTTTAGTTCCTGTAGAAACCAGACAGATCCCAAAGGAACACATTAAACTATCATAACAAGCTAAACTACAAACTCAAGCAAGTAGTTGTCCCAGTTGCAGCCACAATGCCAAATGTTTATCTTTACAAAAGCACATTAGCATGGCTTCAGGTAAACATATATGGTCATTAATTTGGCCATTAATTTTTCTATTGTTATCAGAAAAAAAGTTCAGACACAATTTATACTGGCAAGGAATGAACATCAGTAAAGTTTCAAGTTTTGTCACGGGACTATATTCACTACCCCAACTTCTGTCATAATGTGGTTCAAAGAGATCTGGATCATCTAACTATACATACCACTCAACATCACGTGATCCAAAACATTGATGACATCATGCTAATTATCATGATTGAGCAAGAAACAGCTAGCATATCAGAAAAATTAGTATAACATGTATTTCTGAGTGTAGGAGAAAAATCCTACAAAGATTCAAGGGCCTTTCATATTAGTAAAAATATTAGGGGTCCATATGTTGGGGACATGCTGGGACATCTTATCCAATTTAAAAGACCAATTATTGCATCTCCCACCTATCACCATGAAGAAGGATTGATAATACCTGTCTTAGTCTGCTCAGGCTGCCTTAACAAAAACACGTAGACTTGAATGGCTTAAACAACAGAAATTTATTTCTTACAATTCTGGAGGCTAGAAGTCTGAGATTCGGGTGCCAGCGTGGTCAGTTTCTGGTGAGGGTTCTCCCCCTGGGTTGCAGATGGCCACTTTACTGCCCTGTGCTCACATGATCTCTCCCTTTGTGTCTGCAGGGGGAGACAGAGGGAGGGTGAGTGAGGTTAAGGGGAAGGGAAAGAGGAGAGGTGGGGAAGGCAGAGGGGAGGAGGGAGAGGAGGGCAACAGTATCTCTCTTCTTACAATGGCATCATGATGGTCCCACACTCATGACCTCATCTGACCCTAATTACCTCCCAAAGGTCCCAATCTCCAAATACCGTCACAATGGGGGTTAGAGTTTCAACATATGAATGGGGGGAGGGAATCACAAATATTTTATTTCATAAACGTACCTAATAAGCCTCTCAAGGATCTGGAAACTGCATCTTACACACCTTAGAACATTGCTTTCACCTACAACCAGGTCATGCAAAAGGTCCCCAGATTTGACATTGGCCCAGAATAGGAAAGGGTCCTGCAGCAGTCCAGACTACGTACAAGAGGTCCTGCCACTTGGCCCTTAAAATGCAGCTGGTTATGATAGCACGGGTAGGAATAGTGGGGAAATATGATGAACAGAATTTCATCACACCCCCACGGGAGAATCACAGTTCAAGCCTCCGGTCTTCTGGGAAAAGACAATATCATAGTCAGTGGAGAAGTACACATTTTTTGAAAAATATTTCTCTTGTGCTTTTGGACGTTGGTAGATGCTGAAAATCTAGCCATGGAACACCAAGTGATCATGAATGTGGAACTGATCACGAGTTCAGTATTGACTGAGTCCTGAATGGAGCAGGCCAAGCACAGCACATGATGCATGATGAATGTAGTGTATCAGTACCTGAACATGAGCAAGACCAGAGGACACAGGCAAGCATCTCAGGATCCCATGTCATTCACCACTGTAGCGCCAGAACTGACCTCGGTCAGCCCACACAAGCAGCCCTATGAGAGAGCCCTTATAACCAAAGAACAGAGGGAAAAAAACAGCTTAGTTTATGGATGGTTTGATTAGGTATGTGAGTGCCAGATGAAAATAGACTGCAATTGCAGTCCAGTTTCACTCAGGGATGACCTCAGTATAGAGTGGCAGAGGAAAATCTCCTCAATGGGCAGAGCTTCGAGCAGTATAACAGGTCATATGTCCTGTGTGGAAAGAGAAATAGCCTGGGATGAGACTATATGGAAATTCATGAACAGTGGCCAATGGATCACTTAGACTGGTCATCTGGCCAAGGGCCTGAATAGAGGAAAGTTGGAAGACTGGGAACAAGAGGGCTGAGATGGAAACACATGGGCGTGGGCACAAAGTTTGAAGATTTTTTATCACATGTTAAGGCCCAACAAGGAAAAGGCACGAAACCACTAACTGACAAAATGTCTCATCTTGTTGACACCAGCCAGCCTCTGACATTGGGCTTCCATCCAACGCTGGCATGAGGGCAACAGGGTCAGAGCAGTGGGTTTAGCAGAGATGGAAGTTACCCATGGGTCCTTCTCCCTGGACTCCTTCTAGCCACGGCTAATCTAGCTTCCTCCTGTCTTATTCTCAAGTATAATTTCTTCTTACAGTGACTGACACTGAGAATATCCATTTCCTACTGATTTATTCCAGCCTCACCCAAAGCAAAGTGACCCAGACCAATATATCAGTTCACACTGTGTTTCTCTGAATAAGGCCTCTTACAAGTGGGTAAAGAAAATGTCACTGGGATTTAGGAAATGAGAATCTTTTTTCCTAGGGAAAGCAAAACTAAGGAGTTATCAATTTAATTGGATGTTCAAGAACTTGCAGGTGCATTTTTTAAATCGACATTGGATTTTATTGTTCAAAATCTATTCCCTGGCTCTGAGTAAGAACATGCCTAACGAATATGTGTTAAAGCACTTCTGAGATCATAATTATCACTGTTTTCAAAACATCCAGATCTTGACAAAGTCTCTTCAGAATGCTTCCACTTCAGGCAAAAGAAGTAACCAATTTTTAGACAAAAACAAGTGACCAACAAATACCCAGTGAGACCTTCTGACTTTCCCAAATAAGAGAAATTAATGACTCAGCACCTACTTTTTGTTCTGATTTTTTTTTTTTCTAAGTTGATAATTCTCTCTGCTATTTAAAATCATGTGTCCAGTTGCCAAAGTATTTAGGTTTTCCTTTTTCCTTTTTAAAAGCCTTGGACATTCAAATGATTGCCACCTGAATGACCATGGAATATTTTAATACCATGACACTCTAAGAGTAGAGAAGGTGATTATTTTTGAGACTGTCCACATGTATTAGGAGTTCATTTGAACCAGATCACTCAGTAAAGCAATCAGTGTCCTTTCTCAAGGTCTTCATATGTTAATATTTCTCCTGTTCTGTGTGGAAATTTTCATTTTCTGGCATGCTGTCAAAAAAAGATGATTCTTCCTCAGATGTGCATCAGTAGTGACTGTATTTTAGGAGAATAACTTCTGATTCAATAAATAATTTTCCCTTCACAGCCAAAGCCATGACATGAAGTAAGTTGTGGTTATGAAGCTTATTAGCTCAAATGGGATTCCTGAGGAAAAAGAGACCAGTTTCAATATAAGCTTCCTGAAATTCATAAGCAGAAGAACCATAATTAGTTTTCCTATTTTCACCTGCCAGCTGGACAGTATTGAATGACTCAAGGGCTCATTAGAAGCTATGAAAATTCAGTCATTACCACATCTCTCCCTGCCCTACGTTCTCATATACGAACAGCCATCAAGGTTCACCATACTATATCACCTCCATGTTTAAATTTCCCCTTCTTTCCTTCCACACTGTTTTCTCTACCTTATTAATCTTTGTTAATCTTTGTTTCGCTTTAGTAGCCTAATTTAACTTTCTGTCTCTGGTCTCTGTTCCTTTGAGAATTTCCTCTGCCCAGCTGACTGGATTCTGTTTCCAAAACAGTAAATTTTTGTATTTTTCCCAGTCTGTATATGCTTAGTTGGCTACCTAACACCCATAAAATGAGGGATAGTATAAAGGGCTCAGGCTTATCCTGACTTCCAGCGTCTATGCTAATAGTCCTCACAAGACAGTCTCTCCATCAGTAAGACAAGATGATTTTAGTGACTCAGATATCTGGTCTTCCATGGAGTGGTGTGCAGTTCCGTATCTATCTTCGCATAGACCTCATCTTTCAAGAACCCTCTGGAATGTGAGATCTTCCCCAGTACCCACAAATAGATTCTTTCTTTTGAACTACAGTAGCAACTTGCATTTATTCCTAGAGGACTCATGACATCTCACTGAGACAGGGTGAAACTTCCACGTGTGAACTGACAACAGCCTAGATAGAGTACCATACCTAGTGCTTCCTCAATAAATACTTCCTGAATGAGTGAACAGATTAATAAAAGAATAATTATCTCAGATCTCCCCTTCCTTTCTTCTCCCCTCCCCCAACTCAAAAGCTGAAATTAGATAGATGAACAATTAACATTCTAGAACACCTGTGCCAGAGTCTATATATAAAATCGTATCTATGTTTGGATTATATACACATATATGTATACTTTTAATATATTCTTTATATATATATTCTCTGCTGAGTCATTTTCTATTTTAATAAATATTAAAATTTGTTCTTCAAATTGTATACTAATTTACATATCCACCAAATTTCTAAACATTAGTATAGATATTCTAAATTTGTTTTCCTAATTGATTATATTTCCTGTAACGTTGCTTGCAGTGTCTTTTTGTTGTTGTCTTTGTGCTTATAAATGGATTATATTTAATGAAGTCAAATTATACTACTTGTTTTCTTTGATTAGGGATTTTATTTTTACTTTCTTCTTGAAGAATATATTCCCCTTTATTGCTTCCAATAAATAAATATATTCCCCTTTATTGCTTCCAATAATTTTGACTCCTCCTACCTATATTTTGCTTTTAAATCCATCTTTAATTTTTTCACTTATAGTATGGGTTGAGAAAATATTTTCATTTAAAATTATATCACATCAATTACACACCCTATATGTTTGGGGGAGGGGTTGTTATATCCTTCAATTCTCATTAAAACACATTTATTTCGTATAATTTTTAAGTAAACATTTTATTGACATGTAATGTACATTCTAAAAGGTACATAATATCAAGCACACAGTTTGATAAATTTTTACCACCACTCCAACCAAAAAATAGAAGAGTATAGCAATACAGAAATCTTCCTTAAACCCTCTCAAAGCAATTATCTCCAAAGGTAAACACTTCTTAACTTATGACACTAAATATACCCGTAATCACAATTCATATAAATGAGCTAAACCCAATTATGAGAAAGAAGATTCTCAGATTGCAAAAAGTAAAACAAACTAAAAATAATTAGCTACATGCTGCTTAAATTATATACATCAAAGATAATAAATAATTAGTTCATAAGGTTATTAAAAAGAAAAAAGATAAACCAGGTGTATTCTAATCAAAATGAAGCTGATTTAATGTGAATATAAGTAATAGAAATTAAACAAACAGGCAGATAAACTATTAGAACCATTAGAACTATTAGAACAGGCAGATAAACTATTAGAACTATTAGAACCATTTTCTTTTATGTCATTTAAAATTTTTATAAATGGTATCATGAAGTATTATTCATTCATATATGGCTTCCTTTGTTTATGCTTTTGGATAGAGCAATGGCTTGTATATTTTCACTGCTTTATGGTATAACATTGCATGAATATACCAAAATGTATTTATCTACCCTAGTGTTGATAAGCATTTGGGTTGTTGCCACTTTGGACTCAAATATCGCAGCTTTGAGCATATATATTTATTAATATATATATATTTTTTTCCACAAATATATATATATATCTTTTCATGAACATATGCATGTCGTTATTTTGGGTATATGCTTGTAGGTAAAACAGATTTCCAAGGGACTGTACCAATTTACACTCCCATCAGCAGTATATGAGAATTTTAATATTAAAGAATTATTATTGTTTTGCTTTTGTTTTCAATTCTAGTTGTTCTGATAGGTAGGTAATAGAAACAGATGGTAGTGTAATTTTCATTTCTTTAATAACTAATCATGTAAGCACATTTTCACATTATTAGCTATTATTTATAAGTTTTTTATTCTGATAGACTTTTAATAAACTGCCTTTTAAATCTTTTCCTCAGTTTTAAAATTGTGTTGTCTACCTTTTTCTTAGAAATTGCTAAAAATTCAGAAGTCTCTCTGTAGTGGTTTGATTTTCACTCCCTTAATAGTATGTTGAGCAGAAAGTCTTAACTTTAGTGTAATACAATCTACCAGTTATTTTCTTTATGATTAGGACTTTTTATGTCCTGTTTAAGAAAATTTTGCCTACCCCAAGATTATAAAATTATTGTCATATATAACCTTCTGTAAGATTTATTGCTTTACTATTCATATTAGATCTACAATCTACCCACCTCAAACAGATTTCTATGTATGGTGTGGCATAAAGATTAGGATTCATTTTTTTCTGTTTAGATATTTAACTGATACAGCATTATTTATTAAACAAATCTATTATTTTTCCCTTCATTGTTCTATTTGTCTTTTTACATTAATACAACACTCTCTTCCTTACTATAGTATTATAATAAATCTTGATGCCTACAAGTATACATTATCTAACTTGTTCCTTTTCAAGTTTTATTTGGCTAACTTTGGCCTTCTGCACTTCCATAAGCATTTTAGAATCAACGTAAAATTTTTCACCAAAAGAAAAAAGAAGAAGCTTAGATTTCAGTTGAGATTATAATATATTAATAGGTCGATGTAAGGAACACCGACAATTTTATTTCATTGAGTCTTTCATCCCTTAACACGGAATATCATTCCTTTTATTTAGATCTTCTGTACTTTCCCTCAATAATATTTTGTAGTTCTCTGTGTCAATGTTTTGCAAATATTTTCTAAATTTATTTCTAGAGTTATTTTGCAGTATTATAAATGATATCCGTTTTTTAAAATTTTATCTTCTAATTCTTTGTGGCAGTATAAGTATAAAAATTATTTCTCTTTATTGACCATGAATCCAGCAATCTTACTAAATTAACTCAATAATTCTAACAATTTATCTGTAGTTTCTTTTGGATTTTCTAAGTAGATAATCACACCCTGAATAGGCGCTATATTACATCAAATGAAATTTCTGCAACTATTGAGGTGATCAAATGAATTTCCTCATTTATTTTGCTAATATGATGACTCACATCGTTTGAATTTCTTTTTTTTAATTGGAGTATAATTGATTTACAATGTTGTGTTAGTTTTTATTGTACAGCAAAGTGTATCAGCCACACATATACATATATCCCCTCTTCCTTAGATTTCCTTCCCATTTAGGTATCCACAGAGCACTGAGTAGAGTACATTGCTTGATTTTCAAATTTTAAAGAAACTTTGTATTCCTGGAATAAAAAATGTATTTATGATGACATCATCCTGTTATCCTATTAATATACCTCTGGATTTAAACTGCTAATACTGCATGCAGAAATTTTTGCATCTAGACTCATGAGAAAGATTGGCTAGTAATTATTCTTTCTTGTAATATTTTGATAGGTTTTGTTTTCGAGGTTATTCAGACCTCACAAAAGGAACTGGATAATTTTCTCCCATTAATTATGAATCAAATTTCAAATTGATTCACATAGAGTTGTTTATGATGTCATTTTATTAAGTTTTCATGTATGCAAGTTCTAATGTGGGTGATTTGTGCATTATACATATTTTTTTTCTAGTTTAGTTTTGCTAGGAGTTTATCAAATTTATTAGTCTTCTCAAAGGATCAAACTTTTCCTTTGTTGATTTTCTTCATTGTGCATTTCCTTTGTCTTTCAATAATTTTCTACCTTCTATTTTTTTAAAATTAATTTGATGCTCCTTTGTTAATATAGCTCCTCTCCCTTGCCTTTATTTTAGCAGAAATATAACTACTGTTTCTATTTTCTTTTTATAGTCATTATTTCTTTAGCTCTATCAACATGCATGGTCAGCAGAATAAAGGTCCCCCAAAGATATCTATATTCTAATCTGTGGAATCTGTGAACATGTTACTTTACATGGCCAAAAAAAGGTCTTTGAAAATGTGATTAAATTAGAGGATTTGAAATAAGGAGATTATCCTGGATTATCTGTGTAGGCTCAGAGTAATTAAAAGAGTCCTTATAAGAGAAAGAGGAAGGCAAGAGAGTCAGACAAGGAGATATAACCATGGAAGCAGAGGTCAGAGAAGGCAGAGGTTTAAAGATGTTACCCTGATGGCTCTGAAGATAGAGAAATAAGCCATGTCCAAAGGGTGCCCGTACTCTTGAGAGGCTGGAAAAGGCAAGGAAGTAGATTCTCCCCTAAGGTACCCAAGGTGAACCAGCCTTGCTGACACCTTGATTTTAGCCTAGTGAGAATGTTTTTTGACTTCTTGCCTCCAAATTTTAAGGTAACAAATTTGTGCTTTTTAAGACACTACATTTGTGGGCATTTGTTACAGAAACAATGGGAAAGTAATACCACATATTTTTACTTTTTTTGTTACAGTTTCATATGAACCTCACTTTTCCACCTAGACACATTATTTTCCTCCTCAGCTACATCATTTAGTGGTTTTTTCCAGGAGGATAGATGAGTAATAAGTTCTTGTAGTCTTTATATTTCTTAAATGTCTTGACTTTACTCTGATACTCACCATGTAGTATAATGGTATAACTAGTGTAAGCATTCTAAGTTGAATACTTTAAAGATAATAGTTTATTGGCCTTGTTTATTTGTAGTGATGAAAAGTCTGTTGTCAAGCTAATTGCTATTACTTTGTAAAATTTTGCCTTCTTCTCCCTCTGGTAGATGTTTAAAGTAATTTTCTATTTATTCTTGATATGAGCAGAGATCTCCCTTTCCCTTTTTAAAGGTAAGTCTATGTATTCTATTTAACATAAAAATACATTTTACCTGCCTTTCATATTTGTTTGGAAGAGATAGGAAAGGTTTTATTTATTCTCCCTCAGTCATATGGACCTAGAAGAGGTTTAGAGATATTTAAATGAGAAATGGAACAGCTGTATTAAGACTTCTTAAAATATGACACATAATAAAAACACATCTCTTATTAATTTTAACACACCTGTGCATTCTTGGGTAAATGGTAATTACCTCATTTGCATTGTTTCAAGTTTCTTAGTATTACCTATTCTGTCCTAACCTTATTTTTCCTCTTAACCACTTTTTCTAAAGCCTCTGAATAGCTTAATATCCAGGCAAAATACATATTAATGCTTCAGTTTAACAACTGTAATAAATTTCTTTAAATTATATAGACAGTGGCAGGTTTCTTAACTTATTTTATTTCACAACTGAATATTAAGGAAGAAGATGATGTTATCTTGTTATCCTTTAAGGAGAAAATGGAGAAGATGGAAGAAAGCAAAAAAAAAATTAATATTTAAATTTTCTGAAGTTTTCTGTAAAATGTAGACAATACATTTATTTTTGTATCAAAATGATGCAAGATTATTTTGATAATTAAGTGAAATAATTAAGTAAAAATAATTCTGTATAATTAGCAGAACTTCCATGTCTGTGTGTATGCACATACACACATGTTAGTTCTCCCTTTCTTGTGAAAAAGCAAATTTTCTCTTTGAAAGTTAAATAAATGTCATTGCACTAAAAAATAATTTTGTTTTAAAATTATGAGTTTTGTATTTTTCTCTTTTTAAGAGTGACTAGTTGTGTAGCATCAATAAATGTTGATAGCTTATGAGACTAGTTCAAAGATATCTTAGGTCAAAAATGACAGAAACTGCTTACTACAGCAACTGCAAGCACATTGGAAAGGAAAAGATATTGACCGTAATAAACTCCTCAAAGCCAGGTCGCTTCCTCAGGCCCCAAGATGTTCTCACCCAACTGGACTCTGAACTTTGAAATACTCCCCCTTCTCCTTGCCAACTCCATCACCAAAACATTCATGTGTGCAGTTGCCTAAGTCAGTAGTTGCACAGAGGAAAAAATCTGTACTAATCCAGAAAGAAACAATACAAAAATCATGACCTATGGAGCTATAGCCTTGCAGTTAAAATCCTAGTGTCACCACCAACCAGTAAATTCACAATCTACCTAGATCTCAATTTCTGCTTCAAGAAAATAAAGATAGAAAATGAATACAGAAATATTGCCTTTTGCAATAATTATGAGGAATAAATGAGATCGTTTGTGAAAATGAACCATATGTGAGATGTGGTCTGCAGATACAGCATGCAGACCCTAAACTAAGATTACAGTATGTAGAAACTGAGCCCTCAATCTGAAATTTAGTCCGAATCCAGTACCTGCATTGAATGTTATTATTTACAATTTTTAGAACACTACATAATAGTTCATTGTCATAATAATATTCTCAAGCAGTATAAATACCTATCATGTTTTACAAGAATTTTTTTCCAATTGTAAGATTCAGTGGCTTTTAAATTGAAGTCTAGTTGATTTACAACATTATATTAGTTTCAGGTGTAGGACATAAAGATTCAGTTTTGATAGAATGCTTTGGCTCTACGTAGTGCATGGGTACTGGCAAGTTACAGAAACTGAAAGCCAGACAGGAAGTACAGATACTGGAGAGAGGGCAGTGTGAAAAAAGCCTTAGAGTGTTGCTTAAATCGTGCATAATTTTTGCTTCCATTAAACTAATTCTTGTACCAGCATTTACATACAACCCACTTAGCAAATTTATTTTCATTCAAACCTTAATGACATTCAGTGCAACATTCTACAGAAATTAACAGCTCTCCCGACAAGCAGCAGCCGGCAGTTTATGTGGCACTAATATGCAGCTAAGTAGTTTGGGCTAGTCAGACATCTGGCCCATGTGAAACAGCTGGAAAAGCACAGCGATTAACCTTTTGTTTACAGTAAGAGGTATTCCTACAGATGCCAAAGCATTATGGTAGGTTCTAAAATGACTCGTAATAGCTCAGACAACTTTTCTAATCGCAGGTGATGGTGTTATGCCTTCTTTTCCTCATCATTGGGAAGGAGAGTCCTGTCTAGTTTTTACTGTTTTATCGATGTCTTTTTGTGTAAGGCTTGTTTAATTTAAGCTCTTCAGATTCAAGCAGAGAAAGGCTTTACAGACAAAAAAAAAAATCCCATATCTAAAACCAAGAAGCACTCTCTTAACCAGAGAGGACATTTGATGAAAGAGAATTTAAATCAGCTTATTATAGGAATTGCAGGGCTAGAGAACTATATTGGATGAGAGCTAGCCCAAAGGATGTTGGTTATTTATTTACTTATTTTCATTTATTAATGTTCACTGAAACATTATAGAAGAAAATGAAGCAAGGAGAGCTTGTGTGGGTTGTCCAGAAGCAGACACTTAGAACATGGCCATTCTGAGATGGAACCCAAGCAATCCTTATAGACATTCCATACAATTCCCTAAGTAGATCAGATTCTAATTTTTGTCCGTAAAATTTTCATATCTGATTAATGTTTTTAATGATCCAAATAAACTCTATATAGTAGTATGTTTGCCTGAACTGCCAAGATCCAGGTATTTCTAGATACTTGGTGTGTCTCAGCGATTAGTTGTGGCAGAAAAAGATGTAGATAAGCAGTGGCATCTCCCTCAGCATCTAAGGTAAAGAGGTTCATATGTGTAAAAAATGAATTTTTAAAAGCCCGTAGCAGTAGGAATGTAAAGGGGGAAGGGGAAGCATCAAAGCAAAATGAACTTGGAGAGGTAGACAAAGGTTAGAACATCTGGGGACTTAAAGATTACAATAATTTTTTTTTCTAGGAAATCCATTACAGTGTTTAAACAGATGCGTGGTTGGTAACATGACTCAGTTAGCATTTTGAAAAACTTTCTTTGGCTGTGGTGGTGCAGAGTAGGATTTGTGAAGGAAGAAAAAGCAGAAGATGAAGGTATGTTGGGCTAGGGTGATGGCTTGGGGAAACAAGTCAATGGATGGATAACGGATTAGACTTGGAGGGTCCTGAAGTAGATACATCAGATGGGAATTGTAGGTTTCTGGCTTGCATAGCAGGATGGATGGAAGTGGTCTCCGTTAGCCCAGGAACACTGGAAGAGGAACTTGTATCAAGAGAAGTCCTTGAGTTCCCTTTGGGACATAACAGTTTGAAGTATATTTGAGACACCCAACTGGGGATATCAAGCAGCCAACTGATAGGAGTGTGTTACACAGCAAAATATCCTGGGATGGAGACATAAGTGTGTAAACAATTCTTATTTTGAAGCCACATGCATGATGGAGATTGCTGAGGTACAGAGAACCAACACAGATGAAAGACTAGGACGGAGATGAGTTATTTCATTACATGCCATGCCAGGTAGCAACACTCAGCTTCAAAAAGCACCAGTCCCTTGGACTGTGTCATAACTGAGCCCTTTGGAGTTGTTCAAAGGGGCAGTCCTGGATGAGGTCTGAGTTCCTAATGACCGAGAGAGAGGAAGATGAGCTAGTAAAGTGAGTGCCTGTAAAGAGAAATGAGGGAAGAATATGGACAAGGCATGGCAGTCAAAGGGAAGATACTATTTCAAGAAGAATGGCAATGAGAAAAATCATGGCTGCTGCTGAGACATCAAGGTTATGATGATTTTAAAAATGACATTGAGCTTGGCGACATAAAAGACATCAGAATGGTTAGCTGGAATTATCTCAGTGGACTTAGAGAGGTGGAAGTCAATTAGAGTAGGCTGAGGAGTGAGAAGGAGTCTTAGGGGTTACCCTTACCTCTCATAGCACTCTGAATTGTGTAATAACACTTAGCTCACTGCATTGAACTTGTATTCATTTCAGCCTTTTAAATGGAGTGTGAGTTCACTGGCATTGCAACTGTATTTGACCCATCTTTGCATTCTAGTCTCATCATGGCAGTCAGAGTGGTCCTCCTAAGTCATAAATCAGATCAGCTGTTACTCTGTCAGCACCCTCCAGTGGTTCCCCATCTACTGAGAGTAAGTGGCAGAATCCTTCATATGCCCCTCAAGACCCTCCATCAGCCATTCCCTTTACCTCTCTGGCTTTATCTTCTACTTCTCTTTCCCCTCACACCATTTACCAAATGGCTATGACATCCTTACTCTTCCTCAAGATGTTAAGAATCTTTGCTTCTCACCTTCTATTCCTTCTACCTTGTGTATTCTTCTCCTAGATACCCTTGTGGTTAATTTCTTGGTTTCTTCTTAGTTTTCATTCAACTGTCACCTCTTCTGAAATTTCTTCCCTGGCACTCTTACTGAAATATGACCCCCTCAGCATCCCATCACAATAGTATCTTATCCCCTTTCCCCTTTTACATTTTTTCTCCTTAGTACTTAACTCTTTTAAGCATATTGCATTCTTATTTATCCTACCTATTTTGCTTCTTCTCCATTAGAATATAAATTCCATGAGAAGAGAAATCTTGCATGTGAGTTTTACTGCTGTTTCCCCAGCTCCAAAACAATATCTGGCACAGAAAAGCACTCGATAATTATTTGTTGAATAAATGAAAATTTCTAGTGCCTAATACAGTACTCTACACATAATAGACACATGATAAATTAATGAATGAATAGACTTTTGTATCATGACCAAATTGCATTGTTAATTACTAAGATTGTATTGAATAAAATAATGCCACTATTTTTTTTTTAATATGTCTGTTTGCCTGTCATTAGTTTTTGGTATTTTTTGGTACCTCATCAAAATTGCAGTACAGTCATTATGGTGAAATTCTTTGAAGCAATTTGAAACTGTAGGGTTTCATTGGTCATCCATATCAATCTTAAAATTATACCAATGTAATGCTTTGCATTCATTTTAATCAAATGCCTCTCCTGGAGCCCCAGAATAAAAAAAGTGGTTTTCATTAATTTCCATAATAACAACACCAAAAGACATGGATTGTTGGAGTCTAATTCCTCTATCTTTTAATCTCATTCTGATCATAAGCTTGGCTTCACTAAGTAGAAAAGAAATATAATGCCATACTCTCAACTTGACTAAGCGTGTAAATTAAAAAATTGGGTGGAAATGTTTCATGACATCTTTACATCTTCTACTGATAGTGATTTCAAATGAGTCAGTGTTCCAAACATTTCAGCTTAGCACAGTTTCACATCATCTTCTCACCAAGGAAAATAAAGACAAGGTTTCTGAGCCATAGCCCAGTTGGCTTCATAAATTTTTGACCTGACATCAAGTATAAGTGTGTGAAAATTGTCCTAATGGCAGGGATTAGTCTCATCAGGGCAGAGGTGAGGTCTTGATGCATAACTTCTAAGATGAATAAATGATTTTCTATGAGGAGTTTCGTGAATGTTTTTTAAGAAATATAGTTCACTGGTGATAGTGTCTCAAAAAAGCTAGCTGTGGTTTTTGGAGAAAAAAAGAAAAAAAAAGATTTAATGATGACAAGGAGTGGCCACTGCTCCCTGAGGTCCAAACACTATAGAAAATGTGTTTTGAGAGTGTATGTCATGGCCAAAGATCATTGTGTAGTTTTCATGTCAAAAGTAAGAAAGGAAAAATTGTAAATTAATTCCCCTGGGATAGTTTCTAGTCCTCTGCCTTTTATCTTATCTGAACTAAGATAACCTAATTCTTTTAATTCGTTAGCACTCGTGATAAATCCTTTTCCAGAGCCTTAAGATGAAGGAAGGAATGATTCTACTCTGATTCCTAAAACTGTAGAAATAGAGCAACTGGGATTCCTCATCCTCTAGCATAATAGACACTGTCATAAAAATCACCTTCTATAGATGTTTTTGAAAGGAAATGGCTGTACAGCCAATGTGCAAATCTCCATGGTACAGCCACTGCATTCACCTTTGCCAGCACAAATCTCTGATGTATCAACTTGCTCAGGATGGATCCAGCTCTCAAAGCCCCAGTGTATTTATTCATTTAAATTTTTATTTTATATTGGACTATAGTTGATTTACAATGTTGTGTTAGTTTCAGTTGTACAGCAGAGCAATTCAGTTATACATATATCTATTCTTTTTCAAGTTCTTTTCCCATTTAAGTTATTACAGAATATTAAACAGAGTTCCCTGTGCTATACAATAGGTCCTTGTTGGTTATCTATTTTATATACAGTAGTGTGTATATGTCAATCTCAAACTCCCAATTTATCCCTCCCTGCCACCTTTCCCCTTTGGTGACCATAGTTTGTTTTCTAAGTCTGTGAGTCTGTTTCCATTTTGTAAATAAGTTCATTTGTATCATTTTTTTAGATTCTACATATAAGTGATATTATATGATATTTGTCTTTCTCTGACTTACTTCACTTAGTATGATAATCTCCAGGTCCATCCATGTTGTTGCAAATTACATTATTTCATTCTTTTTTATGGCTGAGTAATATTCCATTGTGTATATGTACCACATCTTCTTTATCCACTCCTCTGTTGATGGACATTTAGGTTGCTTCCATGGACAGTGGAGCCCCAGAACAAGCACAGGCCACAGACTCAGAAGATGTGGGTTCACGTCCCATCCCTGTGTTAATACTAAACCTCAGTGTATTTAAAAATATCCTTTTCACTTAAATGGTTAATGGAAGAGAGGTGTGACGGTGCTGTCATTAAGGATTTGCTTGCTTTGGGGTCCACGCAGTTGTATACTGATATGACTTAGGTGTGTTTATCCATAAGAAGTCTTTTCCATAATGAAGGACATTTACTGAAGGCCTTATGTCACCTGCCTAATTAGAATAGCTCAGTAGTAGGGAGTGTAGGCTGTAGAGTCTGAAGAATCTCCCAAAGATGCTTTGACAAATTACTATCTGGGTCACTTTGGGCAAATTACTTGAACTCACTGAGTTTGACATGTTTCATACAAAATGGGAGTAAATGATAATTTTTACTTCTGATGGTGGTTGGGGCAAGTATTTGAGTGACTAAAAAGGTTTTGGTTCAGCTAATATCTGACAAGGCAGCCAAGGATACCAATGGGGACCAGATAGTCCCTTTAATACATGGTGTTGGGAAAACTGGACAACCACATGCAAAGGAATAAAATTGGACCCCTATCTTACACCACTCATAAAAATTAACTCAAAATGGATTAAAGACTTAAATATCAGACCTGAAACCATAAAACTCCTAGAAGAAAACATAGGGAAAAAGTTCCTTAACATTTGTCTTGGCAACAATTTTTTGGATATGATGCCAAAAACACAAGCAAGAAAAGCAAAAATTAATAAGTGGGACCACATAAAACTGGAAGCTTTTACACAGCAAAAGAAACAATCAGTAAAATGAAATGACAACCTACGGAAGAATAGAAAATATTTTCAAATTGTATATCTGCAAGGGGTTAACATAAGAAATATATAAAAACTCATGCAGATCAATAGCAAAAACAAACAAACAAAACATAAAAACAACCTGTTTAAAAAATGGGCAGAGGAATTGAATAGACATTTTTCTAAAAAGGACATATGAATGGATACAGGTACATGAGAAGGTGCTCAACATCACTAATTATCAGAGAAATGCAAATCAAAACCACAGTGAGATATCACCTCACAACTGTGGGTATAGCTATCATGAAAAAGACAAGTGATAAGAAGTGTTGGCATGCATGTGGAAAAAGACAACTCTTGCGCACTGTAGGTGGGAATGTAAATTGGTACAACCACTATGGAAAACAGTATGCAGGTTCCCCCAAAAAATTAAAAATAGAACTACCTTATGATGCAGCAACTCCACTTCTGGGTATATATCTAAAAGAAATGAAAACAGGATTTTAAAGAGGTAGCTGCACTCCTATGTTCATTGCAGAATTATCTGTAATAGCCAAGATATGGAAACAACCTAAGTGTTTGTCAACAGATAAATGAATAAAGAAGGTGTGAGATATATACATGCAATGGAACATTATTCAGCCATGTGAAAGAAGGAAGGAAATCCTGCCATTTGTGACAACATGGGTGAAACTTTAAGGCATTATTATAAGTGAAATAAGTCCGACAGAGAAAGACAAATACTGTATGATACCACTTATATGTGGAATCTGGAAAAAAGTCAAATATAGAAACAGAGAGTAGAGTGGTCACTACCATGAGCTGGGGACTGAGAGAAATGGGGAGATAGTGGTCAAAGGGCACAAACTTCCAGTTATAAAATGAATGTGGGGCTTCCCTGGTGTTGCAGTGGTTGAGAATCTGCCTGCCAATGCAGGGGACACGGGTTCGAGCCCTGGTCTGGGAAGATCCCACATGCCGCGGAGCAACTAGGCCCGTGAGCCACAATTACTGAGCCTGCGCGTCTGGAGCCTGTGCTCCACAACAAGAGAGGCCGCGATAGTGAGAGGCCCGCGCACTGCGATGAAGAGTGGCCCCTGCTTGCCACAACTGGAGAAAGCCCTCGCACAGAAATGAAGACCCAACACAGCCATAAATAAATAAATTTAAAAAATTAAAAAAAAAAATGAATGTGTTCTGGGAATCTAATGTTATGTATGTTGATTATAGCTGATAATACCGTACTATATAAATATTTGAAAGTTGCCAAAAGAGTAGATTGTAAATGTTCTCACCACAGAAATGAAATGGTAACTACATGAAGTGATACAGGTATCATCTAATGCTGTGGAGGTAGTCATTTTGTAATATATAAGTGTATCAAATCAACACGTATGTCTTAAGTTTATACAATGTTAAATATCAATTATATTTCAATAAAGCTAGAAGAATAAATAAATAGTGCCTGGCACAGATTTATACTTCAGTGGATGTGAGCATTCTTAATGTCATCCTCCAAACAACAATATTATGGAACTATCCCATGTGGATTAATTGTGCATGTGACATGATAATCCAGTAATGAACTCCACAGTTGCTTTATAAAAGTTAGACTCCTAGAACCTAGTATTAGCAAGAGCATTAGATTATTTGAAAAAATGTACACATGCCAGGCAGTAACAACTCTCAATTCGTTTCCACTTGACTAAAGTTGTTTGACCTCTATTTGTAAGCCTAATCCTGAGAAAATGTTAGATTCATAAGTTCCTTATTTTGCATCACTAGAGATATACATTTCTATCATTTAAAGATTCATGTGTAGCATCCCTTGTTGCAATATGTTATGATATCACACTGTGAAATGTGAATCTAAAGCATCAGGTAATTTGTAATTCACTTCTAGGCTCCTATGGAATGAGAAGAGGTTTGGAAATGGGCTATTTATAATCAGGCCATCTAGAATCACAAGGTAAAAAACAGTTTGTTGGAACTTGTATTTTTATTCTGAACTACATTACATTCCTAATACTCACAAAAATGAACATAGGATTAAGAGAGCTGTCTATCTTTGCATACGTACATACTCTCCTGACCTTTACAATGACACTTCAACATTGTATTTAAACATTCAGAAGAGCCAAAGACCACATTCTCAAAAATATATAAAGCAAGTAAAAATATTCACTCATTCATCTATTAGATACCAACTGTATACAAAAAAGAGAATTAAAAATGGGAGGTAAAAAGCTGGGACTACTGCAGTAAATATGAGAAACATTCCACTTTAAGAGGGACTTGCAGACTAAAGAGAGTTTACAGTAAGTTAAAAGGAATTGAATTGTGCTCATGGTATCACTTTCTCACCTCAAAGTGGCTGTTTATTCAAACTATGTCTAGATGTTGCCTTTAGTGAATGGAAATGTAAACAAGAATCCATTCTGGCTGCGATGCACAAGTTATATAAATTAAATATATCACATTTGTGTACATAAGTTCTATATACCTGCATCTTCACTTAACCAATGGTTAAGAAGACCAAAATGATTATTCTGTGCCATTTCACTGAGGAATAGAATTGTGATCTTTTTTTTTTTTTTAAACAAGGCTGAGAGAGTGTTTCTTTTTCTTTTTATTTATTTATTTATTTATTTTTGGCTGTGTTGGGTCTTTCGTTTCTGTGTGAGGGCTTTCTCTAGTTGTGGCAAGTGGGGGCCACTCTTCATCGCGGTGCGCGGGCCTCTCACTATCGCGGCCTCTCTTGTTGCGGAGCACAGGCTCCAGACGCGCAGGCTCAGTAATTGTGGCTCACGGGCCCAGTTGCTCCACGGCATGTGGGATCCTCCCAGACCAGGGCTCGAACCCGTGTCCCCTGCATTGGCAGGCAGATTCTCAACCACTGCGCCACCAGGGAAGCCCTAGAATTGTGATCTTAAACAGAATTTGATTACCTGTCTTTCTTGCTGTATACTGATTGTTACTGCTATGGAGGAAATATCTACATCATATTTAGAAACTCTCCCTTCCATCATTTAAAAATTACACAGCTGATTTCCCAAAGCTTTGTCTTCACCAGTGATTCTCAGAGTGGTTCCCAGATTAGTGGCACCAGCACAACCTGGGAACTTGTTAGAAACAGAAATTTGGGGTCTCACTCTAGACCTATTGGAATCAGAGCCTCTTGGCATAAGGTTCAGTAATTTGTAGATTTTTTTTTTTTTTGGCTGCTTCGGGTCTTAGTTCAAGTACACGGGATCTTCGATGCGGTGTGCAGGATTCTCTCTAGCTGTGACATGCGGGTTTTCTCTCCCTCTAGTTGTGGTGTGTGGGCTCCAGAGCACGTGGGATCTGTAGTTTGCAGCACATGGCTCTTAGTTGAGGCGCGTGGGCTCAGTAGTTGTGGCACGCAGGCTTAGTTGCCCCTCGGCATGTGGGATTTTAGTTCCCTGACCAGGGATCGAACCCACGTCCCCTGCATTGGAAGGTGAATTCTTTACCACTGGACCACCAGCAAAGTCCCAGTAATTTGTATTTTAATAAGCTTTGCACGTGATTCTGAACCATACTCAAGTTTGAGAACCGTAATTTCCATCCAAAGCATTTCTCTTGGATTGGTTGCAAGCCTGTCGTTCACATTTCCTAGAGCTGCACAGTCCCGCACGGTAGCTAGTGGTGTGTGTGGGTCACGTGAAATGTGACTAGTCCAAACTAAGATGTGCTGTAAGGGGAAAAATGGTTTGAATTTCAAAGTCTTTATTAAAAAATGTAAAATATTTCAATAATACGTTTTGATGAGTAAACTTTATCTTTAAAAGAAGTTTTAGGTTCATAGCAACATTAAGAGGAAGGTACAGAAATTTTCTATATACCCCCTCAGCTCCCAGCCACCACCTGCCCCAGTGGGTGAGCAGACAAGCCTCTCAGCTGGTTAGTGCTGGCTGGCACCGATCCTCTGTGCGGGAATCTCTCTGCTTTGCCCTCTGCACCCCTGTTGCTGCGCTCTCCTCTTTGGCTGCAAAGCTTCACTCCCGCCACCCCCCATCACCACCAGTGAACAGGCTTCCAAGTGTGTGGAAACTTTTCCTCCTTCACTGCTACCTCCCAGAGGTGCAGTTCCTGTCCCTATTCTTTTGTCTCTGTTTTTTCTTTTGCCCTACCCAGGTACTTGGGGAATTTCTTTCTTTCTTTTTTTTTTTTAAATATCTTTATTGGAGTATAATTGCTTTACAATGGTGTGTTAGTTTCTGCTGTACCAAAAAGTGAATCAGCTATACTTATACATATATCCCCATATCCCCTTCTTCTTGTGTCTCCCTCTCACCCTCCCTATCCCACCCCTCTAGGTGGTCACAAAGCACCGAGCTGATCTCCCTGTGCTCTGCGGCTGCTTCCCACTAGCTATCTATTTTACGTTTAGTAGTGTATATATGTCCATGCCACTCTCTCACTTTGTCACAGCTTGCCCTTCCCCCTCCTCATACCCTCAAGTCCATTCTCTAGTAGGTCTGTGTCTTTATTCCCGTCTTGCCACTAGGTTCTTCATGACCTTTTTTTTCCCCTTAGATTCCATATATATGTGTTAGCATACTGTATTTGTTTTTCTCTTTCTGACTTACTTCACTCTGTATGACAGACTCTAACTCCATCCACCTCATTACAAATAACTCCATTTCGTTTCTTTTTATGGCTGAGTAATATTCCATTGTATATATGTGCCACATCTTCTTTATCCATTCATCCGATGATGGACACTTAGGTTGTTCCCATGTCCTGGTTATTGTAAATAGAGCTGCAATGAACATTGTGGTACATGACTCTTTTTGAATTATGGTTTTCTCAGGGTATATGCCCAGTAGTGGGATTGCTGGATCATATGGTAATTCTATTTTTCGTTTTTTAAGGAACTTCCATACTGTTCTCCATAGTGGCTGTATCCATTTACATTCCCACCAACAGTGCAAGAGTGTTCGCTTTTCTCCACACCCTCTCCAGGATTTATTGTTTCTAGATTTTTTGATGATGGCCATTCTGACAGGTGTGAGATGATATCTCATTGTAGTTTTGATTTGCATTTCTCTAATGGTTAATGATGTTGAGCATTCTTTCATGTGTTTGCTGGCAATCTGTATATCCTTTTTGGAGAAATGTCTATTTAGGTCTTCTGCCCATTTTTGGATTGGGTTGTTTGTTTGTTTGTTATTGAGCTGCAAGAGCTGTTTATAAATTTTGGAGATTAATCCTTTGTCCGTTGCTTCATTTGCAAATATTTTCTCCCATTCTGAGGGTTGTCTTTTGGTCTTGTTTATGGTTTCCTTTGCTGTGCAAAAGCTTTTAAGTTTCATTAGGTCCCATTTGTTTATTTTTGTTTTTATTTCCATTTCTTTAGGAGCTGGGTCAAAAAGGATCTTGCTGTGATTTATGTCATAGAGTGTTCTGCCTATGTTTTCCTCTAAGAGTTTGATAGTGTCTGGCCTTACACTTAGGTCTTTAATCCAGTTTGAGTTTATTTTTGTGTATGGTGTTAGGGAGTGTTCTAATTTCATACTTTTACAGGTACCTGTCCAATTTTCCCAGCACCACTTATTGAAGAGGCTGTCTTTTCTCCACTGTATATGCTTGCCTCCTTTATCAAAGATAAGGTGACCATATGTGGGTGGGTTTCTCTCTGGGCTTTCTATCCTGTTCCATTGATCTATATTTCTGTTTTTGTGCCAGTACCATATTGTCTTAATTACTGTAGCTTTGTAGTATAGTCTGAAGTCAGGGAGCCTGATTCCTCCAGCTCTATTTTTCGTTCTCAAGATTGCTTTGAGTATTCAGGGTCTTTTGCATTTCCATACAAATTGTGAAATTTTTTGTTCTAGTTCTGTGAAAAATGCCAGTGGTAGTTTGATAGGGATTGCATTGAGTCTGTAGATTGCTTTGGGTAGTAGAGTCATTTTCACAATGTTGATTCTTCCAATCCAAGAACATTGTATATCTCTCCACCTATTTGTATCATCTTTAATTTCTTTCATCAGTGTCTTATAATTTTCTGCATACAGGTCCTTTGTCTCCTTAGGTAGGTTTATTCCTAGATATTTTATTCTTTTGGTTGCAATGGTTAATGGGAGTGTTTTCTTAATTTCACTTTCAGATTTTTCATCATTAGTGTATAGGAATGCAAGAGATTCCTGTGCATTAATTTTGTATCCTGCTACTTTACCAAATTCATTGATTAGCTCTAGTAGTTTTCTGGTAGCATCTTTAGGATTCTCTATGTATAATATCATGTCATCTGCAAACAGTGACAGCTTTACTTCTTCTTTTCCGATTTGGATTCCTTTTATTTCTTTTTCTTCTCTGATTGCTGTGGCTAAAACTTCCAAAACTATGTTGAATAACAATGGTGAGAGTGGGCAACCTTGTCTTGTTCCTGATCTTAGTGGAAATGGTTTCAGTTTTTCACCATTGAGGACGATGTTGGCTGCGGGTTTGTCATATATGGCCTTTATTATGTTGAGGAAAGTTCCCTCTATGCCTACTTTCTGCAGGGCTTTTATCATAAATCGGTGTTGAATTTTGTCAAAAGCTTTCTCTGCATCTATTGAGATTATCATATGGTTTTTCTCCTTCAAATTGTTAATATGGTGTATCATGTTGATTGATTTGTGTATATTGAAGAATCCTTGCATTCCTGGAATAAACCCCACTTGATCATGGTGTATGATCCTTTTAATGTGCTGTTGGATTCTGTTTGCTAGTATTTTGTTGAGGATTTTTGCATCTATGTTCATCAGTGATATTGGCCTGTAGTTTTCTTTTTTTGTGACATCTTTGTCTGGTTTTGGTATCAGAGCAATGGTGGCCTCATAGAATGAGTTGGGGAGTGTTCCTCCCTCTGCAATATTTTGGAAGAGTTTGAGAAGGATAGGTGTTAGCTCTTCTCTAAATGTTTGATAGAATTCTCCTGTGAAGCCATCTGGTCCTGGGCTTTTGTTTTTTGGAAGATTTTTAATCACAGACTCAATTTCAGTGCTTGTGATTCGTGTGTTCATATTTTCTATTTCTTCCTGGTCAGTCTCGGCAGGTTGTGCATTTCTAAGAATTTGTCCATTTCTTCCAGGCTGTCCATTTTATTGACGTAGAGTTGCTTGTAGTAATCTCTCATGATCGTTTGTATTTCTGCCATGTCACTTGTTACTTCTCCTTTTTCATTTCTAATTCTATTGATTTGAGTCTTCTCCTTTTTTTTTTTTGATGAGTCTGGCTAATGGTTTATCAATTTTGTTTATCTTCTCAAAGAACCAGCTTTTAGTTTTATTGATCTTTGCTATCATTTCTGTCATTTCTTTTTCATTATTTCTCATCTGATCTTTATGATTTCTTTCCTTCTGCTAAATTTGGGGTTTTTTTGTTCCTCTTTCTCTAATTGCTTTAGGTACAAGGTTAGGTTGTTTATTTGAGATGTTTCCTGTTTCTTAAGGTAGGGTTGTATTGCTATAAACTTCTCTCTTAGAATTGCTTTTGCTGCATCCTATAGGTTTTGGGTTGTCGTGTCTCCATTGTCATTTGTTTCTAGGTATTTTTTGATTTCCCCTTTGATTTCTTCAGTGTTCACCTCGTTATTAAGTAGTGTATTGTTTAGCCTCCATGTGTTTGTATTTTTTACAGGTCTTTTCCTGTAATTGATACCAGTCTCATAGCGTTGTGGTTGGAAAAGATACTTGATATGATTTCAATTTTCTTAAATTTACCAAGGCTTGATTTGTGACCCAAGATATGATCTCTCCTGGAAAATGTTCCATGAGAACTTGAGAAAAAAGTGTATTCTGTTGTTTTTGGGTGGAATGTTCTATAAATATCAATTAAGTCCATCTTGTTTAATGCATCATTTAAAGCTTGTGTTTCCTTGTTTATTTTCATTTTGGATGATCTGTCCATTGGTGAAAGTGGGGTGTTAAAGTCCCCTACTATGATTGTGTTACTGTCGATTTCCCCTTTTATGGCTGTTAGTATTTGCCTTATGTATTGAGGTGCTCCTATATTGGGTGCATAAATATTTACAATTGTTATATCTTCTTCTTGGATCGATCCCTTGATCATTATGTAGTGTCCTTCTTTGTCTCTTGTAATAGTCTTTATTTTAAAGTCTAATTTCTTCTGATATGAGAATTGCTACTCCAGCTTTCTTTTGATTTACATTTGCATGGAATATCTTTTTCCAACCCCTCACTTTCAGTCTGCATGTGTCCCTAGGTCTGAAGTGGTCTCTTGTAGACAGCATATATACAGGTCTTGTTTTTGTATACATTCAGCCAGTCTGTGTCTTTTCGTGGGAGCATTTAATCCATTTACATTTAAGGTAATTATCGATATGTATGTTCCTATTCCCATTTTCTTAAATGTTTTTGGTTTGTTATTGTAGGTGTTTTCCATCTCTTGTGTTTCTTGCCTAGAGAAGTTCCTTTAGCATTTGTTGTAAAGCTGGTTTGGTGGTGCTGAACTCTCTCAGCTTTTGCTTGTCTGTAAAGGTTTTAATTTCTCCATCAAATCTGATTGAGATCCTTGCTGGGTAGAGTAATCTTGGTTGTAGGTTTTTCTCCTTCATCACTTTAAATATGTCCTGCCACTCCCTTCTGGCTTGCAGAGTTTCTGCTGAAAGATCAGCTGTTAACCTTATGGGGATTCCCTTGTGTGTTATTTGTTGTTTTCCCCTTGCTGCTTTTAATGTTTTCTTTACATTTAATTTTTGATAGTTTGATTAATATGTGTCTTGTGGTGTTTCTCCTTGGATTTATCCTGTATGGGACTCTCTGTGCTTCCAGGACTTGATTAACTATTTCCTTTCCCATATTAGGGAAGTTTTCAACTATAATCTCTTCAAATATTTTCTCAGTCCCTCTCTTTTTCTCTTCTTCTTCTGGGACCCCTATAATTCGAATGTTGGTGTGTTTAATGTTTTCCCAGAAGTCTCTGAGACTGTCCTCAGTTCTTTTCATTCTTTTTTCTTTATTCTGCTCTGCAGTAGTTATTTCCACTATTTTATCTTCCAGGTCATTTATCCGTTCTTCTGCCTCAGTTATTCTGCTATTGATTCCTTCTAGAGAATTTTTAATTTCATTTATTGTGTTGTTCATTGTTGCTTGTTTCCTCTTTAGTTCATCTAGGTCCTTGTTAAATGTTTCTTGCATTTTGTCTATTCTATTTCCAAGATTTTGGATCATCTTTAGTATCATTATTCTGAATTCTTTTTCTGGTAGACTGCCTATTTCCTCTTCATTTGTTAGGTCTGGTGTGTTTTTACCTGGCTCCTTCATCTGCTGTGTGTTTTTCTGTCTTCTCATTTTGCTTATCTTACTGTGCTTGGGGTCTCCTTTTTGCAGGCTGCAGGTTCGTAGTTCCTGTTGTTTTTGGTATCTGTCCCCAGTGGCTAAGGTTGGTTCAGTGGGTTGTGTAGGCTTCCTGGTGGAGGGGACTAGTGCCTGTGTTCTGGTGGATGAGTCTGGATCTTGTCTTTCTGGTGGGCAGGTCCACGTCTGGTGGTGTGTTTTGGGGTGTCTGTGGCCTTATTATGATTTTAGGCAGCCTCTCTGCTAATGGATGGGGCTGTGTTCCTGTCTTGCTAGTTGTTTGACATAGGGTGACCAGCACTGTAGCTTGCTGGTCGTTGAGTGAAGCTGGGTCTTTGTGTTGAGATGGAGATCTCTGGAAGATTTTCACCATTTGTTATTACGTGGAGCTGGGAGGTCTCTTTTGGACCAGTGTCCTGAAGTTGGCTCTCCCACCTCAGAGGCACAGCCCTGGTGCCTGGCAGGAGCACCAAGATCCTTTCATCCACACGGCTTAGAATAAAAGGGAGAAAAAATAGAAAGAAAGAAGGAAAGAAAGAAAGAGGATAAAATGAAATAAAATAAAGTAATATAAAATAAAATAAAGTTATTAAAATTAAAAATGAAAATAATTATTAAAAAAATTATTATTAAGAAAAAAAATTTTTTTAAGTAAAAAAATAAACAACAAAATGGACGGACAGAACCCTAGGACAAATGGTGAAAGCAAAGCTATACAGACAAAATCTCACACAGAAGCATACACATAGACACTCACAAAAAGAGGAAAAGGGGAAAAAATAATGTATCTTACTCCCAAAGTCCACCTCGTCAATTTGGGATGATATGTTGTCTATTCAGGTATTCCACAGATGCAGGTACATCAAGTTGATTGTGGAGCTTTAATCCACTGCTTCTGAGGCTGCTGGGAGAGATTTCCCTTTCTCTTCTTTGTTTGCACAGCTCCCGGGGTTCAACTTTGGATTTGGCCCCACCTCTGCATGTAGGTCACCTGAGGGCGTCTGTTCTTCACTCAGACAGGACGGGATTAAGGGAGCAGCTGCTTCGGGGGCTCTGGCTCACTCAGGCCGGGGGGAGGGAGGGGTTCTGATGCGGGGCGAGCCTGCGGCGGCAGAGGCCAGTGTGACGTTGCAGCAGCCTGAGCAGCGCTGTGCGTTCTCCCGGGGAAGTTGTCCCTGGACCACGGGACACTGGCGGTGGCGGTCTGCACAGGCTCCCGGGAGGGGAGGTGTGGAGAGTGACCTGTGCTCGCACACAGGCTTCTTGGTGGTGGCAGCAGCAGCCTTAGCGTCTCCTTCCCGTCTCTGGGGTCTGCGCTGATCGCCGCAGCTCGCACCCGTCTCTGGAGCTCCTTTAAGCGGCGCTCTGAATCCCCTCTCCTCGCGCACCAGGAAACAAAGAGGCAAGAAAAGAGGCAAGAAAAAGTCTCTTGCCTCTTCGGCAGCTCCAGACTTTCCCGGACTCCCTCCCGGCCAGCTGTGGTGCGCTAACCCCTTCAGGCTGTGTTCATGTCGCCAACCCCAGTCCTCTCCCTGCGATCCGACCGAAGCCCGAGCCTCAGCTCTCAGCCCCTGCCCGCCCCGGTGGCTGAGCAGACAAGCCTCTCGGGCTGGTGAGCGCTACTCAGCACCGATCCTCTGTGCGGGAATCTCTCCGCTTTGCCCTCTGCACCCCTGTTGCTGCGCTCTCCTCCGCGGCTCCAAAGCTTCACCCCTCCTCCACTCGCAGTCTCCGCCCGCGAAGGGGCTTCCTAGTGTGTGGACACCTTTCCTCCTTCACAGCTCCCTCCCACTGGTGCAGGTCCTGTCCCTATTCTTTGTCTCTGTTATTTCTTTTTTCTTTTGCCCTACCCAGATACT
Source organism: Balaenoptera ricei (assembly GCF_028023285.1). Lineage (NCBI taxonomy): Eukaryota > Metazoa > Chordata > Mammalia > Artiodactyla > Balaenopteridae > Balaenoptera > Balaenoptera ricei. The sequence continues at coordinate 10,358,081 of NC_082645.1, read as the reverse complement.
TGGGGAGTTTCTTGCCTTTTGGGAGGTCTGAGGTCTTCTGTCAGTGTTCAGTGGGTGTTTTATAGGAGCAGTTCCACATGTAGATGTATTTCTGATGTATCTGTGGGGAGGAAGGTGATCTCCGTGTCTTACTCTTCCACCATCTTCTCCTCTTTCCCCATAATTTCTTCCCTTTTGGGAAGTCTGAGGTCTTCTGCCAGCGTCCAGTAGGTTTTCTGTTGCATATATATTTTTAATTTTAATATCTTCTTCTTGGATTGATCCCTTGATCATTATGTAGTGTCCTTCCTTGTGTCTTGTAACATTCTTTACTTTAAAGTCTATTTTATTTGATATGAGTATTGCTACTCCAGCTTTCTTTTGATTTCCATTTGCATGGAATATCTTTTTCCATCCCCTCACTTTCAGTCTGTAGGTGTCCCTAGGTCTGAAGTGGGTCTGTTGTAGACAGCATATATAGGGGTCTTGTTTTTGTATCCATTCAGGGAGCCTGTGTCTTTTGGTTGGAGCATTTAATCCATTCACATTTAAGGTAATTATCAATATGTATGTTCCTATTACCATTTTCTTAATTGCTTTGGGTTTGTTTTTGTAGGTCCTTTCTTCTCTCTTTTTTCCCACTTAGAGAAGTTCCTTTAGCATTTGTTGTAGAGCTGGTTTGATGGTGCTGAATTCTCTTAGGTTTTGCTTGTCTGTAAAGCTTTTGATTTCTCCATTGAATGTGAATACGATTGTGCCTGGGTAGAGTAATCTTGGTTGTAGGTTCTTCCCTTTCATCACTTGAAATATATCATGCCACTCCCTTCTGGCTTGTAGAGTTTCTGCTGAGAAATCAGCTGTTAACTTTATGGAAGTTCCCTTGCATGTTATTTGTCATGTTTCCCTTGTTCCTTTTAATAGTTTTTCTTTGTCTTTAATTTTTGTCAGTTTGATTACTATGTGTCTTGGCGTGTTTCTCCTTGAGCTTATCCTGCCTGGGACTCTCTGAGCTTCCTGGAATTGGGTGGCTACTTCTTTTCCCATGTTAGGGAGGTTTTCGACTATAATCTCTTCAAATATTTTTTCAGGTCCTTTCTCTCTCTCTTCTCGTTCAGAGACACCTATAATGCAAATGTTAGTGAGCTTAATGTTGTCCTAGAGCTCTCTTAGGGTGCCTTCATTTCTTCTCATACTTTCTTCTTTATTCTGTTCTGCAGCAGTGATTTCCACCATTCTGTCTTCCAGATTACTTATCCTTTCTTCTGCCTCAGTTATTCTGCTATTGATTCCTTCTAGTGTATTTTTCATTTCAGTTATTGTATTGTTCATCTCTGTTTGTTTGTTCTTTAATTCTTCTAGCTCTTTGTTCTTTAATTCTTCTAGGTCTTTATTAATTATTTCTTTTGTCTTCTTGATCTTTGCCTCCATTCATTTTCCAAGGTTGTGGATCATCTTCACTATCATTATTCTGAATTCTTTTTCTGGAAGGTTGCCTATCTCCACTTCACTTAGTTGTTTTTCTTGGGTTTTATCTTGTTCCTTCATCTGGTACATAGCCCTCTGTGTTTTCATCTAATGTATCTTTCTGTGAATGTGGTGTTTGTTCCACAGGCTGCAGGATTGTAGTTCTTCTTGCTTCTGCTGTCTGCCCTCTGGTGGATGAGGCTATCTAAGGGTCTTGTGTAAGTTTCCTGATGGGAGGGAGTGTTGGTGGGTAGAGCTGGCTGTTGCTCTGGTGGGCAGAGCTCAGTAAAACTTTAATCCCCTTGTCTGCTGATGGGTGGGGCTGGGTTCCCTCCCTGTTGGTTGTTTGGCCTGAGGTGACCCAACACTGGAGCCTACCCATCTCTTTGGTGGGGCTAATGGTGGACTCTGGGAGGGCTCACGCCAAGGAGTACTTCCCAGAACTTCTGCTGCCAGTATCCTTGTCCCCACAGTGAGCCACAGCCACCCCCCACTTCTGCAGGAGACCCTCCAACACCAGCAGTAGGTCTGATTCAGTTTCCTATGGGGTCACTGCTCCTTCCCCCTGGGTCCTCGTGTGCACACTTTGTTGTGTGTGCCTTCCAAGAGTAGAGTCTCTTTTTCCCCCATTCTTGTTGAAGTCCTGCCATCAAATACCACTAACATTCAAAGTCTGATTCTCTAGGAATTCCTCCCTCCGTTGCCAGACCCCCAGGTTGGGAAGTCTAACGTGGGGCTCAGAACCTTCACTGCAGTGAGTGAACTTCTATGGTATAATTGTTCTCCAGTTTTTGAGTCACCCACCCAGCAGTTATGGGATTTGATTTTATTGTGATTGCACACCCCCTACCATCTCACTGTGGCTTCTCCTTTTGTCTTTGGGTGTAGGATATCCTTTTTGGTGAGTTCCAATGTCTTCCTGTCGATGATTGTTCAGCAGTTAGTTGTGATTCCAGTGCTCTTGCAAGAGGGAGTGAGCGTATGTCCTTCTACTCTGCCATCTTGAACCAATCTCTCTCGTTGTTTTAATTTGCAATTCTCTTGTGACATGTGATGTGGAGTATGTTTTCATATGCTTAATTGCCATCTGTAGAGCTTCTTTGGTTGAGATATGTGTTCAGATCTTTGGTCTATTTTTAACTGGGTTGTTCATTTTCTTATTTTTGAGTTTTATGAGTTCTTTTAATATTTTGGATAACATTCCTTTATCAGATGTTTCTTTTGCAAATATTTTCCCTAGTCTGTGGCCTGTCTTCTTATTCTCTTAACCAGTAATATTCTTTCATATTGATTATAGATTGAAATAATTGAATTAAATAAAATATATTACTAAAAGTATTTTTATTTTTTACCTTTGACTTTTCTTAATGCAGCTATCAAAAATGTTTAAAGTTAATAAGTGACTGTTTTTTGTTATTCAAATTATATTCCTATTGGACAGAGTAGTCTTAGAATCTAACACTTGTCTTGAAAAAATCTCCCCTTTCACTGTGAAGCTTCTTGCAGAAAGCAATAATGTCAGGAATTCTGAGATAAATAGTATAGTAATGAATTGAAATGAATTGTGAAAATCTTTGAAAATAATTTACTGGAAAAAAAAAATCATTATATGTTACTGCAGTCAAGTAAACTACCGTGAAAAAGGAAACAGTTGCCCCAAGTCAATTCTACTAGCAAAAGTAAATGCTATTTTTTTATTCAAGGCTAAATATCTACTAGGATTCTGACCTCATACTAGGAAATAAATGTCAAACAATGCCTTCATTTCAAAACTCACGTGTCTATATTCTTTCTCAAAACACCTGGCCCATATGTATCCAACATCACTGCTCACCTCCTTTATCAGACCCTCTTGGACTCTTCTGTTCTTAGCGTCTTGTCCTCGTGCTTTGCCTGAGCAGCCTTGAGCAGTCATGGAGGCCATGGAGTCCCAGAAGCTCTGGCTGCTCCTGCCACTGGTAGACTGGAATGAAGAAACACACTGCAGCATATGGGATCTGGTAATCTGGGCAGCTGCCAGTGTTGCCAGGACACAGTCCAGAACCATCAAGGGGGAGAGAGGGGGGTCCCCTTGAATAGATCTTGATCAACAGGAATCATAAAATGTCAAATATGCACAGATTCATCTCTCACTCTTAATTCTCTCCTCCAGTACAGCCATCTGGAGAGGTCCTGCAAAGCATCATAGAGCATAGGTCAGTACACTGGCCACTCCCCAGGTCTTGCATCCCTGCCTAACATCCTGCTTCTGCTAATATCTGATTCCAAGCATAGGATGTGAGTGCTAGGTGGGACAGAGAAGAAAAGCAGCAATAGGTTAATAGACAGTGAAAAAGTGGTTGGGGTCATGGATCAGAGGCCTCATGACATGGAGATAATGTATGGAGTAAAGACAGAAAAAATATATTTCTCCAAATTAAAAAAAAAAATAGTGTTTATTTCAAATTAAAAGATTTTTAAATTTACATGTGAAATAAGGGAGACTACCTTTCCAAGGCTTATGTCCAAATTCAGTTAACTTTCCCAAGTCGAACTGAACTAATTTCTGTAAATACCAATTGACCCACTTTTTTACTATTATTTAGAGGTAAAATAAAGTTCCTCCAATAGAAAGATTCTCTGACTTATTCTTAGGTCAGCTCCTGCTAGTTGTGAATGTGACAGGAAAGCTAGCTCATTAGTGCTCTGTAGATGCTTGTGTGGGAAGACTTAGCATCCTATTTTACTTTGCTATTTGACATTTTTCTCTCTAATGTGTAATCTATTGAGAGAAGTTAATCCTCAACTCATCCTGCTCAGTGGGAAGTAAAGAAACTGCTAATTATCTCTTCGTGAATCCATAAGTACTGTAAAATTTGGTTTGGGTGTTTTGTATACAGCATTAGTGAACTAACACTCATTCTTCCATGTGTTGATCTAAAGGCTGAATGTCTACTGATACCAGCCTTTGTATCTGCACTGGGCATAAAAATTTGGAATACAGAGGAAAAGTTCCTTCAAATGTTTAGAAGTGGCTGGGAAACTTCTGGCACATTTTCATGGGAGCAAAGATAAAAGAAGCTTCTGAGGAAAAAAAAAACAAAAAAACAAAAAACAAAAGCTGGAGAAGAATATAATATACCCATATGAAGGGCCCCTTTCTAAAAGAAAAGTCACAAATTGGCCATTCTTTGGGCTGAATTCAGCTCACAGACAAATTTTTCTTCAGCTTATTCATTGTTTTTAATAAAGTGAATAAGTTGCCAAAATTTAAAAATTGGCAGGCTTCACATACAAATACAATCCATATTTCTGACTTCCGAAAAAGAGGTTAATGGAGCAAACTGGTCCCTCGTTCCATGTGGCTCCTGTTGGCAGGAGCAGAGGACCACACTCTGGCTGGTTCACCCCTGTTCCCAACTGAACTGCTTCCCTCGTACATTTTAACTGCTTGCCACCTGAAGCCATTGATGTTTACGCTCTCTGTTAAGAATTTCTAAACTTATGGTTACCAGGAGCTAAGGGTGGGGGGAGGGATAAATTGGGAGATTGGGATTGCATATACACACTACTATATATAAAATAGATAACCAGTAAGTACCTATTGTATAGCATGGGGAACTCTACTCAATACTCAGTAATAACCTATATGGGGAAAGAGGCTACAAAAAGAGTTGAGATAGATAGACAGATAGAGGGATAGATAGATGATAGACAGATCGATGGACAGATATAAATACAGATATATATGTATAACCGATTCACTTTGCTGTACAGCAGAAACAAACACAACATTGTAAATCAACTGTACTCCAATAAAAAATAATAATAAATAAATAAGTTACACCTGAGCTCACAGTCATGTCTTTACCATTGGGATCTTCTAGGACAGTGGTTCTCATAATTAACCACATTCTGGAGTCAACTACAGAGCTTTAAACATTCTTATGTTTTACTTGAAAATGGCAGCCTAACTCCTGTGTATTCATTTTGTCTGAAATTGATGAAAGTGACCATTCTCAGGTGTCCTCCAGAGGGCCTACCACAGGGGTAGGTACCTATAGTTGTTTTTCTACAACTTGTTTGTGGATTGGGCTCCATGGCAGATTGTATTTTCTAAAGATAGTCTTCAGATATCTTCCAGTCCATATATTCTTAAAACTTGCCCTTCCTTTATAGGGAAATGAAGTTGACTTCTTTTGCCCTCAGGTCTGGGCAGGCTGCTGACTTGTTTGTAACCAATGGAATGTGATGGGAGTGACTCTGCTTTTGAGACAAGGAAATAAAGGTAATGTAACTTCCACCTTCTTCCCTGAGACTCTTACCTTTGGAGCCCTGAGACATCGTGTAAGAAGTACAACTACCAGGAGACCACCTTGTGAGGAAGTGCAAACGAGCTGACACAGAGAGAACACCTGGAGAAAAAAAAGAGAGAAGTAGGGTCAGCACAGCTGTCTCAGCCTATCACAGTTCTGGCTCTAGCCATCACCTGACTGCCACTGATTGAGAGACCCTTAGCTGGAACTCCCCAGCCATGGAATCCCGGAACTATATACCAACAGCACTTTGAGTTATAATAATAAAATCATAGGTGTTGCTTTAAGCCACTAAGTTATGGGGTGATTTATTTATTTAGCAATAGTCAGTGGAATGCTTTTATTCCATTTTCATTCCATTTTTATTCCATTTTCATTCCTTGGATAGGGAAGGTCCTACTTAATCAGTGGTGTGCTGGTAAATGTTTAACAGCCAGCTGTCTGGACAGGAAAGCCCTGATTTGTAGTAGTGCTGGCTGATCACCTAGGGGTCTTTTCAAACTACCAGTGGGATACAACTCACAGTAGAGCTGGAAGGAGTTACACAGTAGCACACCATTGTAGTTTTTCCACCACAGACTCTCGATAGATGTAAATACCCTCAAGAGCATAGATAGTAGTAAATTGTAGAAAATAATTTTGATTGTTTATCTTTGTTTTTAATACAATTTACTTAATGTTAAATGTCTACAACTTAGTATCTACTACTAGTTGTGTCTAACAACCAGTTCACCAAATTCCTGAGCAGTCAGCTCTCCCGCCAGGACACCATTGTGCTTCCCCTTCTGTATCATTGTGTGTGCTTCTCAACCTTAAACACTAAGGCTAAGGAGAACCATCTCAAATGACAGATAAGGTCTCTTTTGCACACATGTGTCTCACATCCAATCCATTATTCTCCCATTGTTTCACTGACCTTCAACAATCTGATTATCCATAATCAACATTGAAATCCATATCCCAGATCACTTTACTAGGATTTATGTGTAGTATGTCTCACAGGTACCTCATATTCAGTTGAAGAAAAACTGAAGTTATTGTCTTTCCCATCACCCCTTTTCTTCTTCAATCTTCCTTATCTTGATTAATAACATCATGAAAGAGCTGGTCCCTGAGTATCCTTGAATTCCACCATCTCTCCCCACAGTCAGTCATCAGGAAAACCTGCTACTCCACTTCCTTCAGGTTTCTCAACTTTGTTTAATCCTCTCCACTTCAGATTTGACTATCATAGGTCAGGTATTGAGTCTTTCTTTTTTCTTTTTTTTAATCAAAGTATAGTTGATTTACAATGTTGTGTTAGTTTCAGGTATACAGCAAAGTGATTCAGTTATAAATATACATGTACCTATTCTTTTTCAAATTCTTTTCCAATTTAGGTTATTACAGAATGCTGAGCAGAGTTTCATGTGCTGTACAGTAGGTCCTTGTTGTTTATTTTATATATAGTAGTGTGTACATGTTAATCCCAAACTCCTAATTTATCCCTCACCCCACTTTCCTCTTTGTTCACCACAAATAAGTTTGTTTTCTATGTCTGTGGGTCTATTTCTGTTTTGTAAATAATTTCATTTGTATCTTTCTTTTTTAGATTTCACAAATAAGGGATATCTTATGACATAAAATGGAATATTAGTCAGCCATAAAAAAGAATGAAATAATGCTATTTGGAGCAACTTGGATGGACCTAGAGGTTATCATACTAAGTGAAGTAAGCCAGAGAAAGACAAACAAATATCATTTGATTCTTTCTTTATAGATTATTTCAAGGGCTCCCCTAGAAGCCTCCCTACCTCTGGTCTTGTACTGTCCCTTCTTCACCCTGACCTCAGGGTTAATTTTCAATCATGCCATGTTTCTCTAGATTGTTCCCATTCTTTAAGGCTGTGAGAAGCAGTGGCACACATCACGAGCATTCCTTCTGTGTGATTTCATTATCCAGTGAAGACAAACAGAGGAGTCCCCCCTGGGGCACATGCAGGATTTATATACACATCTGCATCTATGCAGTGCCTTAACTCAGATTACATATTTAGTCTGACAAATAGCCTGAATTTTCCTTTAAACCTGTACATATGCTGCTGGTAGAATTTCACTACAGTTGAGGTAAATTGTTCATAGCTCATTTCAGAGATATTTCATCTTTGTATTTATATTCTCTAGCTAACCCAACCAATGGCAGTTGAAATATATCTGAGAGATATTTGCTATTGTCTACAGATTAGTCTTAAGTTTTCTCCTTGATTACACCCAGGGATAGAGCTGGAGTAATACAGTTATGGGCACCTGATTTAATGTCTGGAGAAAAGGTTCCCTAGGGAGCTGTGTCACTTTGACCAAACTTAACTTAAACAACAGGACCATCTGGGGCTTATTTCTGTGGACATCATATTAAAAAGAAAATCAGTTCATTTACCCAAACTGCACCTCTAAGCCATATCATTTTATTTAAGTGACAGCAGCTGCATAAGCAAAAATATATTGGATTTTTTATTAACCCTAATTCATATACTCAGTATTTTAATCTTAATCCTAAAGTACTTAGGTTTAACACAAGTTGCTAAAATGAATAAAATTCGTTGGATCATGAAAGAAGATAGAAAAGTTAAATGATCTGAAATACATTTTATACAAGACTTTCATTTTTCAATAAACCTTCAGAAAACATGCCTATATTCTACAGGATAGAATATATTGCAGTCACATTGGAGATTTCAATAACTTCTGATGTTCACAATGGATTATTTAGATGTTTGTAACAGAAGGGGAATGTTTTCCATCAAAACCTGCTTTATTATGTTTTCCATGGATATTTTTCCAATACAATCTTCATATAGTGGGCAAAAAAGAAAAAGCTTTAGAAAACAGTCTGTCTTAGAAAGAATAACAGATTTTACTGAAGGATCTTCATGTTCTCAATTCTCATATGGAGAGTTTTTCAGTTCTTTAAAATCTACCTCAATACAGACAGCAACACATAAGAGTTGTTTTCACTTTCTGGTGCCTGCCTACTGAATGCTATTTTGTACTTGTCAACCACGACTAAGTGCTGTCAGTCTCCCCTTTATCAAAGGCACAAATGCTACTTGCAAGGATTTACCACTTCACTGTAAAAAGAAAAGATGGCATTTCCACACAACTGTCATGGGACTTCTTGGTATGCCACTTTGTTTTGATCGTTTCCCATATAGATTGTGATGGATCCTGAGTTTAGGGTAGAAAACAAATTAGGATGAACTATTATAGGGTGTTATTTAGATTCTCATGGTGTGCCACTTTACCAAGAACACTGATGTATTCATTCACTACCCATCTATGTTTTCATGAAACATTTATTTAAATAGTGGTTGAAAGTTACTGAGCACTTACTATATGCCAGGCCCAGTGTTCAGCATTTCATATACTATATTGGTATTGTTTGTTTTCGGCCGCACCATGTGGCTTGTGGGATCTTAGTTTCCTTACCAGGGATTAAACCCTGGCCTCAGCAGTGAAGTGCCAAGTCCTAACCACTAGACCTCCAGGGAATTCTCTCAGCATTTCATATATTTACTAATATATACATATTATATATAATATATATATTCCCCTACAAACTGTAGGAGGCATAGACACTATGGTTATGCATTGAAATTTATTTAATACCATTTTTGGAAAGAGGTTTAAGTTAATTCAAAGAAGGGTAACGTCTCATTTATCAACCAGGAAAATGTTGTTGCATGATCTTACAGCTCCTAAACGTCAATATTGATCCCCTACCTAGTATTCACTTATTCTTTCTGGTTAAAAGTCAGTCAGATATAATATATCCCATTTTGAAGTAACAGTGTACAGGAGCAATGGATTAGAAAGAACAGAGACCCGAACTCCAATGCCAACTCTGTCACCCACTGTGTGATCCTGCGTGGATGGATTCATCTCTTTGATTCAACTTCTTTGCATGTAAAATGGTTAGATATTTACTGAAAAGATTGGTCACAGATTTAAAAGGTAATGATTTATAATTGGCTGACACCTAGTGAGTTCTTCAGAGATATTTGTTCTCGGAACTCTTCTGTCCTGGCAATAAATTTTTCTTGCATTTGAGGTTAATTAAACTTAATCTTCTGTATGAAAATGTACATAAAGCCTTTTTTCAAAGACCATCTGTAATTGCAAAGTAGAAAGAACGTTAGACTTGAATCCAAGAGTCTTGGGTTTGGGTCTTAAATGGACCAAACACTATCTCAGGTAGAGTCATTTAACTGCTCTGAACTAGCTTCATTGTCCGTAAAAATGTACATATAAGAAGCCCTTTTCCTTACAAATATATCATTAATTACCCTGCAGTCAAGACCACTGAAAAAAACTCTTTGAATCTCAATATAGTGATATTTGTGAAATGCCTTTGTGTCACAATTGTCACAGGCATTTTCTTTTAACATCTTTATTGGAGTATAATTGCTTTACAATGGTGTGTTAGTTTCTGCTTTATAACAAAGTGAATCAACTATACATATACATATATACCCATATCTCCTCCTTCTTGCATTTCCCTCCCACCCTCCCTATCCCACCCCTCTAGGTGGTCACAAAGCACTGAGCTGATCTCCCTGTGCTATGTGGCTGCTTCCCACTAGCTATCTATTTTACATTTGGTTGTGTATATATTTCCATGCCACTCTCTCACTTCGTACCAGCTTACCCTTTCCCCTCCCCGTGTCCTCAAGACCATTCTCTATGTTTGTGTCTTTATTCCTGTCCTGACCCTAGGTCCTTCAAAACCTTTTATTTATTTATATATTTATTTTAGATTCCATATATATGTGTTAGCATATATTTGGTTTCCTCTTTCTGACTTACTTCACTCTGTATGACAGACTCTAGGTCCATCCACCTCAGTACAAATAATATAATTTTGTTTCTTTTTATGGCTGAGTAATATTCCATTATGTGCCACATTTTCTTTATCCTTTCATCTGTTGATGTACACTTAGGTTGTTTCCATGTCCTGGCTATTGTAAATAGAGCTGCAATGAATATTGTGGTACATGAGTCTTTTTGAATTATGGTTTTCTCAGGGAATATGTCCAGTAGTGGGATTGCTGGATCGTATGGTAGTTCTATTTTTAGTTTTTTAAGGAACCCCCATACTGTTCTCCATAGTGGCTAGGTTGTTTATTTGAGATGTTTCTTGTTTCTTTTGGTAGAATTGTATTGCTATAAACTTCCCTCTTAGAACTGCTTTTGCTGCATCCCATAGGTTTTGGGCCGTTGTGTTTTCATTGTCATTTGTTTCTAGGGATTTTTTGATTTCCTCTTTGATTTCTTCAGTGATCTCTTGGTTATTTAGTAATGTATTGTTTAGCATCCATGTGTTTGTATTTTTTACAGATTTTTTCCTGTAATTGATATCTATCTCATAGCATTGTGGTCGGAAAAGATACTTGATACCATTTCAAATTTCTTAAATTTACCAAGGCTTAATTTGTGACCCAAGATATAATCTATCCTGGACAATGTTCCATGAGCACTTGAGAAGAAAGTGTATTCTTTTGTTTTAGGATGGAATGTCCTAAAAATATCAATAAAGTTCCCTTGTTTAATGTATCATTTAAAGCTTGTGTATCCTTATTTATTTTCATTTTGGATGATCTGTCCTTGGTGAAAATGGGGTTTAAAGTCCCCTACTATGATTGTGTTACTGTCGATTTTCCCTTTTATGGTTGTTAGCATTTGCCTTATGTATTTAGGTTCTCCTATGTTGGGTGCATAAATATTTACAATTTTTATATCTTCTTCTTAGATTGATCCCTTGATCATTACGTAGTGTCCTTCTTTGTCTCTTGTAATAATCTTTATTTTAAAGTCAATTTTGTCTGATATGAGAATTGCTACTCCAGCTTTCTTTTGATTTCGACTTGCATGGAATATCTTTTACCATCCCCTCACTTTCAGTCTCTCTGTGTCCCTAAATCTGAAGTGGGTCTCCTGTAGACAGCATATGTACGGGTCCTGTTTTCGTATCCATTCAGCCAGTCTATGTCTTTTGGTTGGAACATTTAATCCATTTACATTTAAGATAGTTATTGATACGTATGTTCCTATTACCATTTTCTTAACTTGAAGGGGTTTGTTATTGTAGGTCTTTTCCTTCTCTTGCGTTTCCTGCCTGGAGAAGTTCTTTTAGCATTTGTTGTAAAGCTGGTTTGGTGGTGCTGAATTCTCTTAGCTTTTGCTTGTCTGTAAAGCTTTTAATTTCTCCATCAAATCTGAATGAGATCCTCGCTGGGTAGAGTAATCTTGGTTGTAGGTTTTTCCCTTTCATCACTTTAAATATGTCCTATCACTCCCTTCTGGCTTACAGAGTTTCTGCTGAAAGATCAGCTGTTAACCTTATGGGGATTTCCTTGTATGTTATTTGCTGTTTTTTCCTTGCTGCTTTTAATATTTTTCTTTGTGTTTACTTTTTGATAGTTTGATTAATATATGTCTTGGCATGTTTCTCCTTGGATTTATCCTGTATGTGACTCTTTGTGCTTCCTGGGCTTGAATGACCATTTCCTGTCCCATATTTGGGAAGTTTTCAACTATAATCTCTTCAAATATTTTCTCAGTCCCTTTCTTTTTCTCTTCTTCTTCTGGGACACTTATAATTCAACCGTTGGTTCATTTAATGTTGCCCCAGAGGTCTCTGAGACTGTTCTAAATTCTTTTCATTCTTTTTTCTTTATTCTGCTCTGCAGTAGTTATTTCCACTATTTTATCTTCCAGGTCACTTATCCGTTCTTCTGCCTCAGTTATTCTGCTATTGCTTCCTTTTAGAGAATTTTAAATTTCATTTATTGTGTTATTCATCATTGTTTGCTCTTTAGTTCTTCTAGGTCCTTATTAAACGTTTCTTGTATTTTCTCCATTCAATTCCCAGATTTTGGATCATCTTTACTATCATTATTCTGAATTCTTTTTCAGGTACACTGCCTATTTCTTCTTCATTTGTTTGATCTGGTGGGTTTTTGCCTTGCTCCTTCATCTGCTGTGTGTTTCTCTGTCTTCTCATTTTGCTTAACGTAATGTGTTTGAGGTCTCTTTTGAGCAGGCTGCAGGTTCGTAGTTCCCATCATTTTTAGTGTCTGCCCCCAGTGGCTAAGGTTTTTTCAGTGAGTTTTGTAGGCTTCCTTGTGGAGGTGACTGGTGTCTGTGTTCTGGTGGATGAGGCTTGATATTTTCTTTCTAGTGGGCAGGACCACGTCTGGTGGTGTGTATTGGGTTGTCTGTGACCTGATTATGATTTTAGGCAGCCCCTCTGCTAATGGGCAGGTTTGTGTTCCTGTCTTGCTAGTTGTTTTGCATAGGGTGTCCAGCACTGTAGCTTGCTGGTCATTGAGTTGAGCTGGGTCTAACCATTGAGACGGAGATCTCTGTGAGAGCTTTTACTGTTTGATATTACGTGGTGCCGGGAGGTCTCTGGTGGACCAAATTCCTGAACTCGGCTCTCCCACCTCAGAGGCACAGTTTTGACACCTGGCCGGAGCACCAATACCCTGTCAGCCACATGGCTCAGTAGTAAAGGGAGAAAAAAGAAAGAAAGAAAGAAAAAATAAATAAAATAAAATGTTATTAAAATAAAAAATAATATTAAAAATAAAAAAAAAATTTAAGTAATAAAAAAAGAGAGTATAACCAAACCAAAAAACAAATCTACCAGTGATAACAAGTGCTAAAAACTATACTAAAAAAATAACCCTAAGACAAATGGTAAAAGCAAATCTATACAGACAAAATCACACAAAGAAGCATATACCTACACACTCACAAAAAGAGGAAAAGGAAAAAATATATATATATGTATGTATAAAAAAAAAGGAAAAAGGAAGAGAGCGACCAAATCAATAAACAAATCTACCAATGATAATAAACTCCAAGTACTAAACTAAGATAAACATAAAACCAGAAACAAATTAGATGCAGAAAGCAAACCCCAAGTCTACAGTTGCTCCCAAAGTCCACCGCCTCAATTTTGGGATGATTTGTTGTCTATTCAGGTATTCCAGAGATGCAGGGTACATCAAGTTGATTGTGGAGATTTAATCCGCTGCTCCTGAGGCTGCTGGCAGAAATTTCCCTTGCTCTTCTTTTGCACAGCCCTTGGGGTTCAGCTTTGGATTTGGCCCTGCCTCTGCATATAGGTCACCTGAGGGCATGTATTCCCTGCTCAGACAGGACGAGATTAAGGAAGCAGCTGATCAGGGGGCTCTGGCTCACTCAGGCTGGGGGAAGGGAGGGGTACAGAATGTGGTGCGAGCCTGCAGTGGCAGAGGCCAGCGTGATGTTGCAACAGCCTGAGGAATGCCATGTGTTCTCCTTGGATGCTGTCCCTGGATCACGGGACCCTGGCAGTGGCGGGCTGCACAGGCTCCCAGGAGGGGAGGTGTGGGTAGTGACCTGTGCTCGCACACAGGCTTCTTGGTGGCGGCAGCAGCAGCGTTAGTGTCTCATGCCCGTCTCTGGGGTCCGTGCTGATAGCCACAGCTCACGCCCATCTCTGGAGCTCATTTAGGTGGTGATCTGAATCCCCTCTCCCCTCGTCGCCCTGAAACAATGGTCTCTTGCCTCTTAGGCAGATTCAGACTTTTTCCCGGACTCCCTTCTGGCTAGCTGTGGTACACTAGCCCCCTTCAGGCTGTGTTCACACAGCCAACCCCAGTCCTCTCCCAGGATCTGACCTCTGAAGCCAGAACCTCAGCTCTCAGCCCTCACCCGTCCCAGTGGGTGAGCAGACAAGCCTCTCAGGCTGGTGAGTGCTGGTCGGCACCGATCCTCTGTGCAGGAATCTCTCCACTTTGCCCTCTGCACCCCTGTTGCTGCGCTCTCCTCTGTGGCTCTGAAGCTTCCTCCCCGTCACCCAGCTCCCGTCTCCACCAGTGAAGGGGCTTCCTAGTGTGTGGAAATTTTTCCTCCTTCACAGCTCCCTCCCAGTGGTGCAGATCCCGTCCCTATTCTTTTGTCTCTGGTTTTTTTTTTGCCCTTCCCAGGTACGTGGGGAGTTTCTTGCCTTTTGGGAGGTCTGAGGTCTTCTGCCAGCATTCAGTATGTGTTCTGTAGGAGTTGTTCCACATGTAGATGTATTTCTCATGTATTTGTGGGGAGGAAGGTGATCTCCACGTCTTACTCTTCTGCCATCTTGAAGGTCTCCCTGTCACAGGCATTTTAAGCATCTTTTTTTGTTTTTTAATTAGATGGTTGACCACAACAGTTTCTGATCATTAGCAACAGAACCCAAGCCAAGACCAGTCAAGATTAACCTAGAACAGCCAAGTCAACAAGGTGGATTTAAACTCTTAAATATATAATAAATGCCTGTTGTTATGTTTTTAAGACTGAAACTGTTTGTTGCAGAATGGCTTACTGATACATTGTACTTTAAATTCTGGTCCATCTCCTACTGATTCTCAGCAGAGTTCCCTAATTCTCCTGGTTCAGAGTCATTTCTTCTTCTTTTGAATGTCTATGGCATACAACATTTCCACCATTAATTGACAGTCAATACCTTGGAGCGCATGCATATATTTTTATATCCCTAATCTGGTAGTACTTGCCTTGTTTAAGAATATCTAGTCCTCTTTCAATCCATAGTTCCTAACTCAAGACCTTATGCAGCTCAGGGAATATATAAATATTTATTCCTTTGATTAATACACTCTTTTTTAAAACCCCATCTGATTTTTTAAAATAAAGTGGCATTATATTCATTCTACAGCACTAGTTCTCAACAATTCTGACTTAATTAAATTAGGGTGAGTCCTGGGCATTGGTATTTCAAAAGTTTTCCAGGAGATTATAATATATATCCAGGATTAAGAATCACAGCGTTCAGCTTGGCTCGGAATGGATTAAGTCTTTAGGGTCCTTTATTAAAGGCAAAGGGGACTTCCCTGGCAGTCCAGTGGTTAAGGCTCTGCACGTCCACTGCATGGGATGCGGATTTGATCCCTGGTTGGGGAGCTAAGGTCCCATATGCCTAGCGGCCAAAAAAAGCCATTTATCCGGTCATGTTCACTTACTCCAGGTAGTAATCATTGACTGCCCCTTACAAATCTGCTCAGTCTTTTTGTTCATTAACATCCTCTTGCCCCAGCCAGTTCCCCTGTCTCATTCCTGCTCCCAAGCAGAGCTATATGAACTCCTTGGTTCTCTTTATACTTTAAATGCAAACAAATCCTTTAAAACCAGATTGATTCAGCAGAGAGGAAGAGATAGCACCGAGTGGTATGTTGGTATTTTTATAACTTCTAAGTGAACAATCCATTTTAAATGATTAATTCCATTACACTGCAATTTATGTCTAGTGCCAGCTAATGAAATAAATTAGTTTTAACATCAATTCAACACTCTTCCATTTCTCACATGTTCTCATTAACTTCATCCTGAATGTTTTGCTACAACAATTTCTCTGCCACACCAGCTGCACCATTACTGGACTTTTCTTATTGATTCCTGAAAAGTCAGATGTAAGAAAGACAATTGAGCAGGGAGTTGGTTACCATGATCAGTTTACAGTCTAGGGGGGAAAAAGTCATCAACAAGGTATTTATTCTCTTGCCTATTTATTTTCTAGAGGAAATGGTATATTTCTGACCCTACGTATATTAAGAGGCTCTGATAGATATGTAGCTTCTACAACAGTTTTCAGGAATGATTTATTGATTTATTCCATTAAATAATAATGTTACAAATGTTGCAATACATTTCTGTTTTTATAGTGCTTTCTCATCCACTACTTTGAATCTTCATGGAAAACCTAAGAAATCAGAAAAGTAGACATTTTAGCCACATTCTGTTAATGAAGAAACTATAAGTCAGAAGGCTTATGCAAGTGACCTTAGGCCCCTTAGTGGCAGAGTTGGAACCAGACTTTTCCTTTTCCCCATTATCCTTCAAAGTCAAGAATCATAAGTTAAGAAGGTGGGTTTGGAGAATCTTACTGGTAAGTTGTGTAGTAAGGAGAGATAATTCTGTGTAGAAAAGAGCTATATCCTACACACTCTTAAATGTTAGAAAGGGAAAATTGACCCTAAATGCTCCACTGAATGACCACAGTATCAGAAATGCCAACATATAGGGTACACGTTGTCTGACACCTCAAGCAATGTTTTGAATACCTAATCCATTTACTTTCATGGAGACACCATTTAAATCCAATTGACCCCAGATGCAGCACATCATATTAAATTAATGTATCTATAAAATCAGTCAACAAGTCAGTAAAAGCCAGTGAGACGGTAGTCTAGAATGAATACATTTTGATAGTCAGGTGAGGGGTGGATTCAAAGACCATTTAGGAGAGAAGAGCCAGAGGGATATTGAAACGAGCATCCTTGGAGTTGGTATTCAGAGAAGCAGGATGGAAAGAAGGTGATGTACCAAGCACTTCGAGGAGGATGTGGGGCCAGTGTTTCCTGTTCCATTAGTTTGCAGAGGGTCATATCTCAATAGCATGGAGTAATGTAAAAGATGTCAACCTTGCAACCAGAGAGGCAAAATTCCTTTCATCATTGTACCAGCTGAGAGATATTGAAAAGTTGTTTCATATTTCTGAGTCTCTGTGTCATCATTTCAGAAAAATATGTTACCATTGATGAAATGAACTAAGAAATTTAAAACTTCCCCAGAATATAATGTGTGCTCAAAAAATGTTTTCTCCCTTCATCTCTTCCCCTTAGTAACTATTACAGTCCCCCAAACTTCTAAGTTTTAAAATATTTATCTTTGTAGTGGTTAAAAGTTCAGAATATGCAGTCACATATACAAAGGGGCAAATCTTGTCTTTATCACTTACAACTGTAATCTTGGACAAGCAATTTAATCACACTATTTAAGCAATGTCTGAATTCCTTATTTATAAAATAGTGCCTACTTCATATTGTTATAGTAAAGAATACATGAGGAAATATAGGAAAGGTCTCAGTGCATGGCTTACAGCAAGCCCTCAGTAAGCCCTCCTCATTCCCTGCATTACTTTATACTATTTGCAGGATCTTGACCTTCGCTCTATCTCCCTCACAAGCCTCTCCTTGGTAGTGTGATAGTCACCACCTGTGGACAACCTAGGTTTGGCTGGTGTCCCTTTTTTGAGGCAGAGTACCTTTGTCTCTGTCTGCTAGCATCTCTTTCCTTCAATTTCCCCTGGATGGACACACTGGCCACCTACTGACTGAAGCACAGCTGTATCTTCCCACTGAGCATATTTGCTCCAGGCAAGCTCAGCCAGGTGCTTTTAGGCTTTTGGCATGTTTCTAGGTAATGGCTACCCACATAGCAGTTTGCAAGTTGAAGTTGCATGCTTCATCGTTCTGTGATTTGCATACGTAAGGTGAACTGGCTCATTTCAGCTTTAAAAGTACTGTGATGGTCATATTTTAAAGTGAAAAGAATTCAACTTGAAATATAATATTGATATTTTTCTCTTTGGTGTGTATTCTCAAATGGAATATCTCTTACTTAGATATTCATGATTGAGATAGAATCAGCATGTGAAAACTGTTCAAAGTCAGATAATATATTGGAATATATTGGATCTGTTTTACTTTAAAGTCTAGATGATTAAAACAAAAAGACGTTTAGCTATTCAATTTTTAAGCTAAACTAATTTGGAGGAGTCTGGCAAAATTGCAGATAGCTGGTTTTATTGCTAACATTCTAATAGTCAATCAATCCCTTGATGACAATGGTTTTCTTGTCTCCTACCTGCATTTTGTTCTGGTTTCAAGCACACTTCAGCATATTACGTGTTTGGAAATTTTCAATACTCATTCACCGCATCTTAAAATTTTTAGAAAACTCTTGTCTCACATCAATTTAAAAAGGTTTTGATCTTTGATCTTATTCCTGGATTCCTGGAGGACCTGGAGTTTAGAGACTGAATTAGAGGAAAGAGTAGATGGTTCACCTCTCTGCTCCTTTCCTTGCTCACTCTTTGACCTTGGGTGCATTGTGGAATCTCCCTGAGGCACAGATCCCTCCAACAGCTGGCTCTGAGCTTTGGATGGGACACAGTGTATGGGAGCTAGCCCTCACATGAGGCCCTTGGAAAACACAAGAGAGAAGAGACCATAATATATGCTTGTTTGTGGGTGGGGAGGGATTCTTGGTTCTCAGCCTCTTCTCTCAGTATTTAGCAATAACCCCAAAGAAATAATTTGTCACTAAATAATACTACAAAAGTTAACTAGTTGCCTTTACATTCTCCTGGAGTAAGAATTACTAAACATGTTCACACTGATTTTTCATTAAATTCAGAAGTTCAGGACTGGTAGTCATATGTGCGTTGGATAAATAAAGTTATTATATGTTTGAAAGCTGTCGTGAAGTCTAAATCATGAAAGTCCTAGAGGGAAAATAATAAAAGGGAACCTTAATGCTAAAATATAAACTACTGACCTGAACCTATAGGTTGAACTTAATCATTTTAATTTGTATTTCAATTACTTCTCATTCTTCTCATCAATAGAGAAAAAATAAGTGGTTTATAGGAGAGTTACCTCTACCCACATCACAGAGACAATGCTACCCAATTCTATTTTCCCCTATTTCAAATCTCTCAAACACACGTTATCTCATTGAATTCTTTTTTTAAAATTTATTTTTTTGAAACATAGTTGATTTACAAGGTTGGGTTACTTTTTGCTGTACAACAAAGTGATCCAGTTACACATGTATATATATATATATATATATATATATATATATATATATATATATATATATACATACATTCTTTTTCATATTCTTTTCCATTATGGTTTATCGCAGGATATTGAATAGAGTTCCCTGTGCTCTACAGTAGGACCTTGTTGTTTATCCATTCTCTATATGATAGTTTGCATCTGCCAATCCCAAACTCCCAATCCATCCCTCCCCCACCTCCCCTTGGCAACCACAGGTCTGTTCTCTATACCTGTGTATCTCATTGAATTCTCATAACACACTTGAGGGTTCCTACACAGAGATTGGGACAGATGAGGAAACTGAGACCCAGGAAGGCCAAGAGACCTTCATAAGATCAGAGAATTATGCGGTGACTGGCTTTGGGCTAGAGCTAAGGTTTTGATTTGCCAAAGAGCTGCAGTTAACACATGTGAACTCAGCATAAATTGGACTGATCCCATGATCCCCCTAGCCAGAAAACACCTCCCTTGAGTCTCTGTCCCATGCCTGTTCCCCTGCACCCAGCTGGGTTTAGATATGTCTGGTCCTTCAAGAAATTAACATCCCAGCTCAGCCAGGACCATGTTTGCTGCTACAGAGCAGAGAGAAGAGGACCCCCAGGGGCGGTTACTGCCACCTCTGCACTTAAAAACCTTCTGTTTCCTGGTCAGCTTCCTCTATGGCAATGGCTCCTTTTCAAATTATTATCAAGAGTATTAATTTCTCAGACATCATGCTGAGTGATGTCCTGAAGTTTGTCTTATTTTTTCTATCAGTATTTCTCTCCAAAGCTGCAGTCCAGAAAAGTCTAAATCATTACTGCAATGATATAAAAAGATCAAAGAACTGACATTAATTTTTATCACTGGACAGTTTAAGAGTTCAATTGAATTCCTTTAAATTTTACTTCATTATTAACAAATATCAAATGTTTTCATCAAGTACTCAAAGAGTTTCACTTTGTCTTTGTGTTTCCTTTAAAATTTGAAGTTACATTTAGACCATCTGTTCCTTGTGAGCACAAAACAGCATGCTTATTGGTCCAGGCTGAAGGTTACAAGTTGCACATGAGATCATGGGTCTTATTCACATCAGGCTCTTGGGCGTATAGAGCAAACAGTGACCATGGGAAATGGAGCCCAGCAAACCCGTCTTCAGTTCTGTTAGAAAAGTGAAGTACAACTTCTTACATTTGGACAAACTCTTCATGTGTTTTGTATTTGTTTGAGTCTCCTAACATCTTTGAAATATAAACAGTGCAGGTGCTACCAAAAATCTTTAGCTACACAGATCAGGTTCTAGTTCTCTGGTCAACCTGACCAGGCAGTTCACCCAAAGACCATATGAAAAGAGAGCCAGGGAATGCCCATGGTGCATGGGTGTGGATTGAAACTGTCCTGTGACTCTTCCAGTTCGAGGCTAATGGATCCCTGTGACACTTAAGAGGCAGCTCAGGTGAAGCAGTCAGCACCCAGGTTGGCACTGGACAGCATGCAGTACGGAATAGATCTTTTTATCATCAACAGTCGTTAGGAGACCAGCCCGACATTGGGAGCCATCCATGCAGGGACGGGTGAATAAGAGGAAGTACAAAGGACACGCGACCAATGTGACCTGGAGCTGGCAGGACAGCAGGCTGGCAAGATGGAAGAGGACCATTTATCAGGATGCTTATCTCCTGGAAAAGTTGGAAGAAGCACAGTGGGAAAGGATGCACAGGACCCCGGGGACACTGACCCGGGCTACGGCAGCAGCACAGGCAAGCCAGGACCAGCAGCGACAGACTGAGGTCCTCCTGACACCGAGTCCCTGAATCCTGCAGGTCCCAGTGCCCAGGATTCTGCACCACGGCAGACCTCATGCCCAGGGACTTACCCTCTGCTTCCAGACACCAGCTGGTCTGCAGAGACAAGACACTAATTAGAATCATTAGGACAAATCATCACAGTGAATTAATGACTCACCAGCCTCCCCCTGAGCGCCATGGTGTGTTTAACAAAGAGGGCAACTCCTAGAATTGCCACAGACAATAAACCTTCCTGAACTTCTGCAACACTGCACGTGTCCAGGCGACAGTTCATCCGGAGAAAAACAACTTTCCCTGTTCCAGTTTTGGCTGATCTGGTCAATAAAGACACTTGTTTAACTGATTTTTTTTTTTTTTTTTCAGATAAGATCTTGGAGGTTAGCTGGTATGACAGCACGAAGGCATTACACACACCATTACTGCAATTGAACCACACACAAATGTTCTCTTCCTCAAAAGAAAGACGGAAAAAGAAAAAAAATACTACAGTGTTCCTTCTCCTTCACTCTTGTTCCAGAACTACAGGGAGGATTCTGGTATTTTGACAGACATTATATTCTGATGTGTGGTTATATTTCCTTCACCAGAAAGCAGTGAGTGCAAAGCAGTGAGAACACGAAACTCATACCTATGATACTGACACCATGCTAGGTATGTTCTACTCTTTTTAAATTTTTAAAAAAAATTTCTATGGGAATATAGTTGATTTACAATATTGTGTTAGTTTCAGGTGTACAGCAAAGTGAATCATTTATACATATACATATATCCACTCTTTTTTTAGGTTATTTTCTCATATAGGCCATTACAGAGTATTGAGTATAATTCCCTGTGCTGTACAGTAGGTCCTTATTAGTTATCTATTTATATACAGTCGTGTGTATATCTGGTCAGAATGACCATTGTCAAAAAATCTACAAACAGTAAATGCTGGAGAGGGTGTGGAGAGAAGGGAACCCTGCTGCACTGTTGGTGGGAATGTAAATTGATGCAGCCACTATGGAGAACAGTATGGAGGTTCCTTAAAAAAATAAAAATAGAATTACCATATGACCCAGCAATCCCACTCCTGGGCATATACCCTGAGAAAACCAAAATTTGAAAAGATACATGCACCCCAATGTTCATTGCAGCGCTATTTTTTTAATACAATAATTATATAAAGTAAATATTATCTCCAGATGATGTAAGAGAAAAGTCAGCAGGGGATCAATTATGCACCTTGCCAGTAGTTTATACAGAGAGGGAATGACAGAACTGGAGTCAAGGGCGCCTAACTTCACAGCCTATGTGCTTTCCAATGTGAATCCACATGTCCGTCTTACTAGCTCCATCTTGTTAAGAACTGAATGCCCATGCGCCTCTGCTCTGAGACATTTGCCTGAAAATTAAAGGCTGATTAGCTATGAATTGAGACATGCAGTAAAACATTCAATATTCTGCATTTGGAAGATAAGGTAAAATTCCCACCTCAAATTCTTCCTGCCCTCTGAATACTGGAAAGTCAAAACACTCTGAGTTGCTGACTTTCAATCCAGAAAATTAATTCTGAAGAAACAAACAAGAAACCTCTATTTTTTCCAGGTGTGTACAGTGTCATCAATTACATCCCAGACCGACATCTGTCAACAAGGTTGGAAGTCCAGTGTAGAAAAAAGAGCTTCCAGAAAACCTCAGGTCAGTGGGGCCGTGCCTGTGGCCTTTTCAGTGTCAGCAAATAACCCACATTTGTAAGGTGGTGATAAAGTCATCTAAAAGGCATTGAAAAAGACTGGCATAGATTACATTCTTCATGAGGGTGAGCCCATGGCTCTAGCCAACATAGGTGTGTGAAAAGGTAGTCAAAAAATAACTTCAAGTTCCTAATGGCTTTGGGGAAATAGCATAATTACCCATCACACTATTTACTCTCAAATTCCAATGATTTTGAGACCCGATGATGACACCCATGCGTTCTTATCTTTCAGGCTAGAAGAACTAGCATTATACACGTTTTCTCATTTAAATCCCATAATAAAGTTATAAAGTAGATAATATTTATTCCCCTTATGAAGAAAAAAAAGGAAAGAAAAGTCGAGTTTTGCAGAGATTAGACAATACCAAGAAGGCCACAATTAAAACTATTAAACTGGGCTTCCCTGGTGGTGCAGTGGTTGGGAGTCCGCCTGCTGATGCAGGGGACACGGGTTCGAGCCCTGGTCTGGGAGGATCCCACATGCCACGGAGCAACTGGGCCCGTGAGCCACGACTACTGAGCCTGTGTGTCTGGAGCCTGTGCTCCGCAACGGGAGAGGCCACGATGGTGAGAGGCCCGCACACCGCGATGAAGAGTGGCCCCCGCTCGCCACAACTAGAGAAAGCCCTCGCACAGAAACGAAGACCCAACACAGCCAAAAATAAATAAATGAATAAATAAATGTATTAAAAAAAACTATTAAACTATTAAAATTGAGGTTCACAATTGGCTTTCATGATAGAATTTCAGGCACCTGAAAATGAATGAGCGTGTGTGTATGTTTGCGTATGTACATGTCTGTGCACGTGTATATATAAACACACTTTGAAGACTGGAGTGATTTGAGTGCTTTTTAAATCACACCACATTACTGTGAGTAACCTCCTAGCTATTATCTTGAAATGTGTTCTTTCTTAAGTGTAATTGATAGTGAGATTATAAAACTGTAAGGGGGCCAGGAGATCATATTAGCCAAGGCCCTTATTTTATAAAGAAGGACTCAAAGCCCCCAGGGTAGTGCTGGATTACTCATGACCCACATTCATCAAATCGAATGTGTTCCAAGCTCAGTGTTTATCCTGCTTTTAATACACTGCCTCATAGATGGCAAAACATTCTCACACACACACACACACACGCACATGTGCGTGCGCACGTGCCAGTGAAAGAAAAGCTATTTTTCACCCCAGATTACGTTTCCTTTTACTGAAATCTCCACTGATTCTTCTCCCTGAATGCCCAAGTGTTTACCCCATTAGCATCCTCACTGGGGAAAAAGAAAAGATGATTAGAAACAGAAAGTGGCAGAAAAGCCAGGAAAACTCCCACTCCTGCCTGCAGCTTTGAATGCCTACTACGGTCTCCTTCACTTTCTTTCCTTCTTCCCCAGGACTCCTCGTTAAGAAAAACACTCATTGCTCGCCTCTTGCCGGCACTGAGGAGTCCTGGCCCTCGCGGAGGCATCCCGAAGGCGCTGTGAGACGCAGGGCCTTCTCCTTGGGAGGGATGGAGGGAGAGGAGATGCCCAGCGGAGACTTCCACCACCCCCTTTCTTTTCTTCTGTCTTCAGAAGGAGAAGAGTCAGGGAGGAATTCAGTGACAATTCAACCAAACACAAAGGCAGTCACACTGTAGCAGCTGCCACAGGAAGATGGGATGAAGAGTGGTGCATCCTGCGGGGACCCCTCCTCTGCCCCGCCCACCAGCAACGCAGCCAGCATCCGGATCATCGTTCCCTCGCAACAGCCTCTTTGAGAAGCCGCGCTCTGTGTGCAGCGCTTTGCAGAATTAGAGAAGGGAAAAGTCCACGGGCCGATGCCCCTCTCACCCTGGCGTTTGTGGAGCTGGCGGTTTTTACTGCCCCTGGAGGGTCAGGATTTGTGTCTGAACTGCAGCCAGGGGTGAACGGAGTGCTAGGTCCCTGAGGTGAAAGTTTTGTTAAAGCTGCTGGTTCATTTTGACTGAGGCTGGGGGCTCAGCCTTACCCAGTCAGGAAACTCTAGATCACTTCGCAGGCCCACTGTGTGCCTTTCAGGGCCGAGGTCCTCCCCGGGACCAGGGGTTTGACCGTAGTTCAGGAACAGAGAGGACGTCAGCCTGGGTCTTCCTCGGACACTAAGGCGCACAGGCATCCTTGACTAAGTTACTTCTCCCCTCTGGCGCTCACTTTCCAGCTGTGTTAAATGAATATTTGATCAAAGGAAGCATTTTTAGATACGAACCCCCATCTCCAAAGAAAAATTGATAGGAAAGCCCTATATGTGGAACAAACACAAACTACTCTGGTCGAAGCAGCAAGAAGACAGGCTGGGTGCTGATGAAGGAGAGCCCTTAGAATCATGTCAGAAATGAAGAAGATGTCCAGAAAATGTGCCATATTCTCTCTTCCCTCATTTTATGTTAGACTTACCCTAACATTTGGAAAACAGTCATTTGAAATATAACTCTTGGTTCTTGAAGCTGCCAATCAAAGAATATATATACCTTATGTAAAATACCCAGCCGTCACCCTCCATCCACTTAATTTGAATACATTTTTCTTCATAGTACTTACTGTTATCTGACATCATATTGTGACTTTATTTGCTCATGTGTTTATTGTACGTGTCTCGCATTAGATTCACTCTCCATGGGGATCTGGATTCCATCTGCTTTGCTAGTCACTATGTTTCTAGCACTTAAGATAATGCCTGGCACATAATAAATATGTATTGAATAGATGCCTGGATTTCCCAGAATTTGATTGGAATTCTTCTTTGCCCCCCTCACGTGTATCTATACACGGCCAACTTAAAGTCTGAGCAGTGAGAGAAGCTCCCTTGCCTCTCTCAAAGGGTCATTTTCTTTGAGGGATTAAAAAAAGTGAGATTTTAAAAAATTTCCAAACAATGCCAATTCTACACATTTTGTTGTACTCAAAAATAATCATCCTCTTCATCAAAATTTTAAAAACTCAGAGAGGAATCTGGGCACAGGATCCAGTAGAAAGGCTGACAAAGGCAGAGCCGTAGCAACTGGCTGGCCGGCTGCCCACTGGCCTAGGGTGGGCATGAGCATGAAGCATCCATCAATGAACGGAATCCAGGAAGGATGCAGCTCCGTAATCAGCAGCAAAGAGAGGCAGGCCACGGCTTTCAGCTTTCTGAGAGCTTTGCTTGCCTCCAAGTAGAGCCTGGCAATTTGGAAAAGTATAAGTTACTGGATTATTAACACAGCTCTCCAAAAAGTTCTGGGTGCTCTCAGATTTCTTTCCCCTCCCAGGGGTGATGCTGGTCTTCCCCCTAGGAGGTTCGTTGTGCCATAGAATGAGGCTAGGCTTGCCTTAGAGCTGTGTTCAGTCCCAGTTCAGTGCTACTACAGTTGTGCTGGGTACTTCTGCAAAATACTAAACCTCATCTGAAAGCAGGCGTAGCTCCCTGGTAGGAGTTTGTATCATTGGAAATGATGTTTACAAGGTAACCAGAGCGTTATTATTTCCCACCAACTATTACCATTACCATAGTTGATGTCAACTTAGGAGGTATGATTTATATATTAATTTCAACCAACATAAATAGGCATTCCACATGATCACAAGGCAACATAAACCAAGGATGAAATGTAAACCTTGTAAAAATGTAATACAGCTATATAGATGTCATTGCCCACAATATATAAGGTAAGGAAAATATATTTTCTCTCGCTATCCCCTTCCTTCCTTCTTTCCTTTTGCTTCACTTTTCAAATTGACAGGAAACATCCTTTCCCATTTTTCTCATGATTCAATTCACAAATATTTATGATGTCTCAATATATGACCAATAATGTTAACACATTTCAAATTTGTTTCAGATGTATTTTAAATAATGAAAATATGCCCAAGTGAAAAGTTTTCACTTAAAATTTTAAGATAGCAGCTGAATCACAAGGTATAACTAACAATCCTTTGGTAGTATTTTTACTTTCTCTCTAAGAAGGCAATATGCTTAGTGGCTAAAATCTTGGGGCCTGGGGAAGACCAGAACTGTTAACTTAAAAGCTGTGTGAATTTGGGCATGTTAATAATCTTTCAAAATTTGGTCTAACTGTAAAATTGTTCTACTAGCTCCTATCTCTTGGAGATGTTATAAAAATGAAATTAAATAATCCATGTAAATCATTTAATATAGAGCTTGACATAAGCCTTCAAGAATACTTACTGATGTTATTATTATTACTTTATTGTGGTTGTTCTATTTTTATCAAATACTACAAAGGACATGTTGAATAAACAATCATATCTTTAAAAAAATCTGGCAAAGATTTTAAAAAGTGGGTTTTTTTTTGGTATGGAAGGTAAACAATAAGGACCTTTGATTCATGCCTTTTGGGCAAAATACTGTTCCAAACACTATTAAATTTCTCAAAGTTAATCCTCAAATAAAGCAGAATGCTGTTTATATAATAATAAATATCTGGGTACAAAGGAAAACATTAATGATGTATATAAATTTTCTCCAACATGAGTTCAGTCTCCTGAAGATAATTCTGTACATTTTTAGTATACAAAGACTTAGATATGTTAATTTCTTAGAGCTAGTTATATAACAATCATTAATCTCAAGATGTATCTACCCAAAATACAAATTTGTCAAAAAAAGCCAAGAGTGATTTTTATCAATCAAGATATTCATGGTTGGTTAAAGAAAGAGCCAAGAATATGAAACAAAGTTTGGATCAGGATCAGAAAATCCTTCAGTGCCTTGACATTCTCATGATTGTCTTAGAATCACAGAGGGTGTGTTGCAGGAAGGGCGACCCCTTCCAGAGCCCGAGAGTGGGCTCTTGTCTAACACTCAGAAATGAATTGTCCGAGGAGACACAAGTGCTGACAAAGCAAGAGACTTTATTGGGAAGGGGCCCCGGGTAGAGAGCAGGAGGGTAAGGGAACCCAGGAGAACTGCTCTGCCACATGGCTCACAGTCTCAGGCTTTATAGTAATGGGGTTAGTTTCCAAGTTGTCTCTGGCCAATCATCTTGCTTGACCCATAGCTGGTCTGACTCAGGGTCCTTCCTTGTGGCATGCGCCTTGCTCAGTCAAGATGGATTCCAGCAAGAAGGGCCCTGGGAGGTTGGTAGGACATATGGACTGGCATCTCCTCCCTCCTTTTGACCTTTCCCGAATTCTTCTGGTTGGTGGTAGCTTGTTAGTTCCACGTTCCTTACTAGGACCTCCTGTGGTAAGATAACTCATGCAAGTGGTCACTATCATGCCTGGGCAGAGCAGACGGTTTTGGTTAGTGGTTCCCCTAACAGGTGGAGTGAGAAATAATCCCACCCAGCAGGTATAGGTGTTAAGTACACACACTATAAAAACCAATAGGCTTGGCTTCAGGGCTCACCTCAGCTATTGATGAACTTTCTCTGATGAATGGCCCAGCTCAGCCACTGATGGACGTTACCTAACACCATTAAGCTTCAGTGGCCTCACCCATAAAATGAAGCTAATTCCACCAAGCTCACAGGGTTGTTGGAGAGATTAAATGAAGGGAAAAAAAAAAGAAAAAGGATGTAAAAAGGATGTAAAGTGCTTAGCACAATAGCAGAGCTGGGGCTAAAAATCTGATCTGATTTTTAGCTGGGGCTAAAAATCTGATCTGATCTGATATCTGAGTATCATCTGAAGATGATACTCATTCCAAAGTTGATAGGATTAGCATCAGAGGGTATGGGGTACAGTATTTTTCCAGGAAAATGATACATTTTTGGAAATAGTAGATATTTAACAAAAGCTGAATAGAAGATAAATATTAATACTAAATATCACAGGCATTTCTAGTATGAATATGAAAAAAAGTCCATTTTTTCTCACAAGATCATGATCCTTGTGGTGGGTTTGGTTGTTTTGTTGGTGGGGGTAGAGGGTTTTCTTGTTCGTTTGTTTATTTGCTTATTTCAGTTTTTTTGGTTTGTTTATCTGCTTATTTGGGTTTTCTGGTTTGTTTTGTTTTGTTCTATAAAAGGTTTATCTATCTGAAACAGCAAGATTTAACATTTCACTTACTTTGCCTTGCATTTTAGGCTCTGCTGAAGAACCCTTGAAACAAATTAGAGTCACAGTAACAGAAAATATAACCATAGTGGCAAAAGCAAATATCCAGATGCATTGGCAGTAATGGCTCTGGTTGCTAGTTGCTGGAAGTCCCTCATTTTCTGGCTTTTCTAGTCTGTCCTGTTGGCACCATCCTCCCAGGACTCCAGTGGAGAGAACATCAGCCACAGTCCCTACTGCTAAATTGAAACTCATTCTACTCTGCTGCTTTCCTAAATTGCCAAACGACATTTCACATTTGGAAGATGGATTATCCATTCCCAGAAAATTCCTAAATTCCCTGACCCTTTTATATGTTTGTCTTTCCATAAAGGATCTGGCATTCCTTTTTTGTTTATTCTCAAGAAAAGCCTTAAGTTTATGTTCTTGATATCACTTTCCTCAACCCAGATGCCTCTGTCTGCAGGAAAAATGCTTCCCTTCAATGCACAACTAGCAAAAGCCAATTTCTCACCCCAGGACGCAAGTGTTACCCTGGCAGGCCCTTCTGGCACAAATACAGCAAACAGAATATTTAACAGTAGTTTTTTGGGGTTTTTGTTTGTTTGTTTTCTATCTCAGAGTCAGGGTTTTTCACTGAAAAGGATCCCTTTTGGATCGTTGGCAGAACAAACCAGTGTGGGAATGGCACTCCCAACTCCAGAGTCCAAAGCGAAAATGAGTCTACACCTTCATCTGTCATCTTTCAAAACTTTGCTCCATAACTGACTTGAACTAATTTTTGAACAGGGGAGACACATTTCCCAAAAAGAAGCAACACCAGTTTTCAGAGACTGCACTCCAAATCCAATTTAGGTGACAACACAAAACACATACAATAATTTTACCTGACTCTTCAGGGACACCATCTTGTTAATAAACGCAATTTGCATGACTAATGAAAACACTTAACCTCTTGGTTTCAAGCAGTTTTCTCATGCATTTGCATAACTAAAGTGACTCCCTAACGTGGCTCTTTTTCTGGACAAAGGGAAGATGCATTCCAAAGAAGACAAATACGCCTGTGTCCCCTCGGCAACCACCAATGACAGAGCTTCAGCAAACATCAGATATAGTCCTAGTGAACACATCATCCATTTTATTTTATCTCAAAACCAGTAACACTTGCTGTCCTATAACCATTACTGATACAAGACAAAGTTGAAATTCATTCAGCAATTCCTATCAAGCATTTATCGAGAACTGTAATCTACTGCTTTCTAATCCAGAGAGAGAAACATACACACACATGGCAGAGGTTTTGGCATTGGGGACTCACAGGCTATAAGAGCAAAAAAAGAAGCACACAAATAACAGCAATTCAAAGTAAGAAACAATTGCCACAGTAGATATTAAAAAAACTCTGAATGTTCAGAGGAGAAATAAATTACCTTGTTTGGAAAATCAGAAAATCTTCAAGAACAGGGGCTGTTTGAATTGGGTTTTGAAGCACTGAATAGATTTACAGGCATCTTGATAGAAAAGGTAGATGAATATTCCTGGTGGAAAATCTAACATGATCAAAGTTATGAAGAGTGGAGAACATATAAAATGAACAGTATATACTAAATTAGCTTGTCAGTTACTGGTAAAGATTCAATGAATAACAGAAGTTAAAAAAAAAAAACCTTCAATATCTTATTTGAACACTCAAATGTCATTTAATTGCCTCTACAGAAATAATTTCATTTTTTCCTCATCAGTGCCTACACAAGAAAGGCAGGTATTAATGTCCCTATTTTTCTGAGGAGGCAACTGAGAGCAGAGAAATCAGATGACTTGTCTAAAATCACAAGTTACAGGCTTATCCTGACAATTCACTGATTTAATTCATAGAGAGCTTTGAGCAGAGGACCTGATATTTAGTCAGTGCTCAGAAGATGGTGGCAACTATTGAAATTGTTAGTAGTGAGCAACCCCAGAAATTAGTAATTCAAAATCCTTCTAAAGACTGGGCTCTTCCCATAAATGTATGCTATTTCTTTTTTTTTTTTTTTTTTTAAATATTTATTTATTTATTTTTGGCTGTGTTAGGTCTTCGTTTCTGTGCAAGGGCTTTCTCTAGTTGCGGAAAGCGGGGGCCACTCTTCATTGCGGTGCGCAGGCCTCTCACCATCATGGCCTCCCTTGTTGCGGAGCACAGGCTCCAGACGCGCAGGCTCAGTAGTTGTGGCACACGGGCCCAGTTGCTCCACGGCATGTGGGATCTTCCCAGACCAGGGCTCAAACCCCTGTCCCCTGTATTGGCAGGCAGATTCTCAACCACTGCGCCACCAGCGAAGCCCTGTATGCTATTTCTGATTCAATAAATATATATTTGAACAAAATGTTAAATTCCAAGACCTAATTGAAATACTTCATCAATGCAGAACTTCTCTTAAATGAAACTGGACCTAAGGGATGCATTACAAAGTGAGAAAATAGTTAAAATTAGTATTGGGAGTGGACTTCTCTTTAATAAAGACACCAGCTCCTCCTAGATGAAGGTCCAGGCAGGTGAAAAATACCAAAATGAAGTTAAGAGCTACAACAAGGATGCTCTCCTGGAAGGTCTAGGGACAGATGGAGTGGACATTCAGCCCCCATGTGCCCTGTGTGATGGGTGATTCTGCAGTCTACTGTGTTAGTTTCATCTGCTTGGGATGATGGATGACTTCCCTTTAAGCTTTAGCATTCTCAAATCCTAGGTGTCACACGTTACTGGTTACTGAATTTGTATCCAAAATTTGTGTTTAGGAAAATATGTTTTATATTAGATGTATGGGAGACAATGCTTGCAATCAATCACAATTTTGTGAATGATATTTACCCACTTTTGTATTATGGTCAGGCAGTATATATACATATGTCACTGATAAAATAAAAAGGAGGATTCTAGTCCTAGGTGAGTTCTTCCAGGCTTGAAATTTCAATGATCTGTGAAAGTATGCAAATCGCTCCTCATTTTTCCCTGAACAAGGATTAAATTAGTATGTATTGTAAATAACACCTCACAGAGCAAAACCAGGCTGAACAAATAGCTACATTTGGAAATAGAAACTAAAGATGATAAAATGAAATGCAGCATGAAAAAATGCTAAGAAACACAGCCGAGAAGAACATAAAACAGCAAATCAGCAACGTTTATAATACATTAAGGGAAATGAAAGAAAATAATGAGACCATTTGGGCATATTGGCCTAAAGAATCGAGATGGTTGAGTTCCTCTAGGCCTGCTCTTATAGTATTTAGAATCATACAGTATAAAGAGTGCAGGACCAGGATTAAAGAGACATAGGTGTTGCTTTATGACCTGTCTCTAACTACTTGTGAGTGAGAGCAGTTCTCTCCTGGCATCAGTTTCCTCATCTGTAGAATGGGCAAACTACACCCACCTTTCAGGTTTCTATGGGAATGTTATCTATGTAAAGATACTTTGTAATTTGTAAATTGCATTATGAATTTCAGTCGTTAAAATTATCATATTATTTTATATAGAAAGGTACGTGATGCAATGTTATTATTGTATAACATAATACTCATTTTTCAGGTAAGGAAATTAAAACTCAGTAAGGTTACAGTCATAAAGTAAATATAACAAGTACAGTTTAATGATTGCGTAGTGAACTCCAGGCACTGTGTCCCTTTATTCTTTATATAATTTTTACAATTATCCTACAAGGTGGATTTTCTTATCTCTATATTACAAATGAAGAAAATGAGGCTTGAAGAAGTGAAGTAATTTTGCCAAAATCAAACAGCTTTTAAAGGGTGAAGATGAGATTTAAAACCAGTACATCTATTCTAAGGTTTATATTATTAGCCATTATATTTCAATGCAGCAACATCAATAATTAAGTGTCTTACTACATGCAGGAAACTATACCAGCCAAAAAAAGGCAGTGTGTGTTGGTTGGAGGGTGGGGGGAGATACAAGTCAGAAAGGGTTTCACTGTGCTCATATATAATGCTGCACAAAGAGAATCTCATTGACTAAGCATGGGTCCTGGACCCCAAACTAGGACCCCCTACCTGGCAGCCATGGAAAGCAACTTGAAGTCAAGAGGTTAACAAGAAGTTAAAACCAAAGTCCTTAGAACACCAGAGATCAAAATCAGGAAAACCAGGTTCAGTCATCAAAGTCAAAGAGCTGATATAAATTTAGAAGTAAAACAGAAATTCTGTCAGAAATCACTATAACAAAACAATTACAATGAAAATATTAAAGGAGCTAATGGAAAGTACGGACAACATGGGTAAAGAAATGGGGAATTTCAGCAGAGAGATGGAAACAATAAAAAAGGAGAGATGAAAATACTAGAAGTGAAAAATATAATAAAAGGAGAATTCATTTGTTGGAGTTAGCAGTAGACCAAACGGAGCAGAGGAGAAGTTCAATGAACTTGAAAACACTTCTATAGAAACTATCAAAACTGAAACACAAGGATAAAAAAGGGTGAAATAAAATAGACACAATATTAGAGATCTGAGATATAACATCAAATATGTAACATATGTGTCATTGGAATTTCAGAAGGAAAAGGAGGAGAGAATGAGGCAGAAGAAATATTTGAAGAGATAATAAATAACCAAGAACTTTCTGATCTAAACATGAGCAAAATGGTAAACTAGGCAGTTCCATCCTCTCATCTCCCCACAGAAACACTGGAGAATAAGCAGAAATTGTCAGAACACTGGAAAACAGTCAAAAAGTTGGCAGTAACCAAATACTGAATCAAGAAGAAGTCACTTCAAAATGGTAGGTATTTTTGTGACAATTTTATTTTTCCTTGCATCACCACCACTGCCCACCCCTGGTGCAGAAATGGACTTGGTCTTGAAACAATAGTGGCCTGAATTCACAATGTGGTACTCTTTCTATGACTCTGGAGGGAAAAGAAAAAGTATCATGAGCAAATATCATGTATGTCAGTTCTAACTTGTCTGGGGTTACCTGAAAAACAGATGCAAGGTGTTCATCTCTGTTTCATCTAACTCAGAACTCATGCTGGAAACGCAACGAGCTTTGGTTGAAAATACTGCAAGACAAACTAACAGCCCTCAAGATGCTTGTGGCAAAAGTATAGAGTCAAAGCATAAAATAGACTGCATGAAGTCTGGAGCAAAACCTGGGAGAGCTTTTTTAGAAAATTAAAACATTCAAAAGTAGCCATGTATGCTGCGGAGTTTAGAAAGCACATGTATAACCAGGGCAAGATGCCTGCAGGCTGAGAAGACTGAGCTTTCACCTGGTGTGGATGCCTCAAGTCAGTACAAACCTGGCTA
Organism: Balaenoptera ricei; assembly: GCF_028023285.1. Lineage (NCBI taxonomy): Eukaryota > Metazoa > Chordata > Mammalia > Artiodactyla > Balaenopteridae > Balaenoptera > Balaenoptera ricei. The sequence continues at coordinate 10,323,801 of NC_082645.1, read as the reverse complement.
AGTGTTCAAGGAGGACACCATTGTAGAGTCAGTCTTCAGACTTGAGAGATCAGTTTTCTATCTCTCTCTCATTTTAGTTTTATTTTTTTGTTTGTTTGTTTGTTTTTCTGTTCGTTTTCTTTGTTTTTTGTTCTTTTAGGATCAGTGAAATAAATTTTTTGAAAAGATAAAAAAATTGGCAAATCTTACAAAGAAAGAAAGGAGACAAGACACAAATAACTAAAATCAGAAATAAAAGTAGGGACATTACTACCAACCTTACAGAAATAAAAAAGATTATAAAATAATACTATGAACAATTGTATACCAACAAATTTTATAACCGAGATGAAACAGACAAATCCTACTAACACACAGATTGGATAAGCTGATTCACAATGAAGTAGAAAATCTCAACAGACCTATAACAAATAAAGAGACTGAATCAGTAATTTAAAACCTCCCAACAAAGGAAGTCTAGGTGCAGGTGGCTTCACTATTAAGTTCTATCAAACATTTAAGGAATAATTAACAAAAATCCTTCTCTAATTCATAAAAAATAGAAGATAACTCTTCCTTATTCATTCTATGAGGCAAACTGATAACAAAGACAGATAAAAATATTGTAAGAAAATTACAGTCCAATATCCCATATGAATATAAGTGCAAAAATTCTCAACAAAATATCAACACTAGCAAATCGACTCCAGAAGCATATTAAAAAGACCAAGTGAAATTCATCTCAGAAAAGCAGGGTTGGTTCAACATAATAAAATCAATCACTGTAATATATCACATTAATAGTACAAAGAAAAAAAAACATATTATTATATCAATTTAGACAGAGCAGACATTTGAAACATCCAAAACCTTTCATAATAAAAACACTTAGAAATGTATGAATAGAAGGTACCTCCCTCAACATGACAAAGGGTATTTATGAGAAAACCACAGCTAGCATCATATTCAATAGTGAAAGACACAAAACTTTTCTTAATATGAAGAATAAGACAAGGATTCACACTTTCACCACTGTTATTCAATACAGTACTACAAGTTCTAGCCAGAGCAGTTAGGCAGGAAAAAAAATGAAAGGCATTCCAATTGGAAAGAAAGAGCTGAAACTATCTCTATTCACAAATGATATGATCCCGTATATATAGAAAATTCAAAAAATTAACAAGAAATCTACTAGAGCTAATAAATAAATTCAGCACACTTGCAAGGTATAAGATCAACACAAAATTCAGTGGTGTTTCTATATATCTGCAATGAGCAATCTGAAATTAAAAAGAAATTAAGAAAACACTTCCATTTATAATAGCATTAAAAACTATCTAAGAATAAATTTAACCAAAGAGATGAAAGATGTGTACACTAAAAGCTTTTTAAAATGTTGCTGAAAGAAATTTAAAATGAGCTAAATAAATGGAAAGACATCCCATGTTAATGAATAGTAGGATTCAATATTTGTTAAGATATTAAAACTACCCAAAGTGTCCACAGATTCAATGCAATCCTTATCAAAATTCCAAAATCCATTTTGCAGAAACAAAACAGTCAATCTTCAAATTTATTTTCAAAGGGAATTACAATGGGCCCTGAATAGCTAAAACAATCTTGAAAAAGAACAAAATTTGAGGTTCACACTTCCCAATCTCAAAACTTACTACAAGTCTACATTAATCAAAAGAGTGTAGTACTGGCAAAAGGATGGACATATAGACCTATAAAATAGAATTTTTAGTCCAGAAATAAGCCCATATATATATATGACCAATTATTTATTTTGACAAAGGTATCAAGTCCATTCAACAAGAAGAGTCTCTTCAATAAAAGGCACTAGCACATGAAAAAGAAAAATGAAGTTGGACCCTTACCTCATACCATATACAAAATTTACTCAAACTGGTTCAATGACCTAAACATAAGAGCTAAAACTATAAAACTCTTAGAAGAAAACATAGGGATAAGTATTCATGGCCTTGAATTTGGCAATGGATTCTTAGGTATGACACCAAAAGTATGAGGAATAAAAAAAGAAATATAGATAAATTGGATGTCATCAAAATTAGTTTTTCTTTGTGCTTCAAAGGACATTATCAAGAAAATAAAAAGACAACCTATGGGAGCTGAATAGAAGATAATCCTTGCAAATTATATATCTGTAAAAAACAATAATATCAAGAATATAGAAAAAACTCCTACAACTCAAAAACAAAAAGACAACCAATCCAATTTAAAAATAAGAAGAGTATTTGAATAGATGTTTCTCCAAAGAAGATTTACAAATGGCTTATAAGCACATGAAAAAAAATGCTAAAATCATTAATCCTTAGGGAAATGCAAATCAAAACTACAATGAAATACCAATTCACATCTACTAGGATGACTGTAATAAAAGAAAAAAACTGAAAATATTGGCAAGGATGTAGAGAAATTGGGACCCTTATGCATTGCTGGTGAGAATGTAAACTGGTACAGCTACTGTGGAAAAAAGTTCAGTGGTTCCTCAAAAATGTAACCGTAGAATTATCAAATGACTCAGCAATTCCACTCCTAGGTATATATTATAATGAGTTAAAAACAAGGGCCCAAATACTGTATGCCAGTATTCACTGCAGTACTATTCACAATAGCACAAAGGGAGAAACAACCCAAGTGTCAGTCAACAAATGAATGGATAAACGAAACGTGGTATATATACACAATGAAATATTATTCAGCTATAAAAAGTAATGAACTTGAGCTAAAACACAGATGAACCTTGAAAACATGCTAAGGGAAAAATCCACATAGAAAAGGACAAATACAATAAGATTTGACTTATATAAAACATCCAGAATCAGCAAATTCATAGAGGCAGAAAGTAGATTAAAGGTGACCAAAGGCTGTGGAATAGGAGAAATGGGGGTTATTGCTTCATGGTTACACAGTTCCCATTTAAGAGGATGCATAGTTTTGGAAACAGATAGTGAATATCATTGTACAAAATTGTGAAGGTAATTAATGGCAGTGAACTGTACATTTAAAAAATGGTTAAATGGCCAACTTTAGGTTATATATATTTTCCCCAATGAAAAAAAAGTACCATACATGTTAGTGAAAAAAATAAAAAGTAAACTAGAGTTTCTCAACTAGACACCTCCTTTTTCCTTTGGGAGCCAGATTCCTGCAGAGCGTTTTTGTTTTTCTGCTTTTCCTTGGTGTGACTCACCAGGTAGGGTCAAACCCATGCCTGAGATGGGCTATCCCAGCAATATCCCCATCCATTTTTCCAGCTGACATTGCCTGGTACAGAGGGAGGGAGTGGCTGCTAAATTAATTCAGCTAGCAGCCCCTTTTCCGCTAACAGAATTCTGCATCCTCTACCTTCCTCTTCATGAAGAATAAAGATGAGGAACCTCCATACTGTTCTCCACAGTGGCTGCACCAGTTACATTCCCACCAACAGTGTACAAGTGTTCCCTCTTCTCCACATCGTTGCCAACATTTGTCATTTCTGGTCTTTTTGATGATAGCCATTATGACAGGTATTAGCTAAAATCTCATTGTCATATTGTTTTGCATTTCCTTGATGATTAGTGATGTTGAACATCTTTTCATATGCCTGTTGGCCATCTGCATTTCCTCTCAAAAACTAAAAATAGAACTACCATATGACCCAGCAATTCCATTCCTGGGTAAATATCTGGAAAAACAAAACCACTAATTTGAAAAGATACATCCACCCCAATGTTCATAGCAGCATTATTTATGATTGCCAAGATATGGAAGCAACCTAAGTGTCCATCAACAGATGAATGGATAAAGAAGATGTAGTATATCTATACCTATATCTCTATCTATCTATATCTATATCCATATCTATATCTATACAATGAAATACTACTCAGCCATAAAAAGAATGAAATTTTGCCATTTGCAGCAACATGGGTGGACTTGCAGAGCATTATGCAAAGTGAAATAAGTCAGACAGAGAAAGACAAATACTTTATGCTATCGCTTTAATGTGGAACCTGAAAAATACAACAAACTAGTGAATATAACAAAAAAGAAGCAGACTCACAGATATAGAGAACAAACTAGTGGTTACCAATGGGGGGGGCAATTTTGTGTGGGGAAGCGGGAGGTATGTACTATTGAGTGTAAGAGAGGTTCAAGAATGTATTGTACAACACAGAGCATATAACCAAAATTTTGTAATAACTGTAAAGGGAAAGTAACATTTAAAAATTATGTAAAAATGTTTTAATTTAAAAAAGGATAAAGGTGGTATTTTAGCTACCCTCCAAAAAAAGTCTCAAGAACTCCAAAATTGATGAAAGATATCAGTCTAAAGCTACAAGAAATTGTGTGAACTATAAATAGGATAAATATAAAGTGTCCCCAATCTAGGCACATCTTAGTAAAATTAGTAAATTTAGTAAAATTACTGATACCCAGGAGAAAAAGCAAATATTAAAACTAAACAAGGAAAAGGGACACAATTCATGCAGGAGAACATATATAAGAATTACAAATGACTTGCCACTGTAAACAATGGAGGCCAGAAGACAATACAACAATGTCTTTAAAGTTACATGAGAGAGGGAAAAAAAGTCTAGAATCCTATATCCAGCATGAATATGCCTCAAAATGAAAGTGAAATAAAGATGTCTTCATTAAAATAAAGGTGAGAGGTGTTTACCTTCAGAAGACCTGCACTATGGAAAATGTTAAAGAAATCTTCACATCAGAGGGAAATGATTCTTAGACTTGCAAGGTAGAATAAAGAGCATCAGTGAAGAAGGTATCTGTGTAAACATAAAAAATATTTTTAATGACTTTAATGACAGAGAAAGAGAGAGAGATTTTAAAGACTGTATAAACAAAAATAATGACAATGTAATATGGAATGTGTGATATTTATAGAATTCAAATGTAAATAAGCAGAGCACAAATAGCTGACAGAAGGATAGATGGGATTAATCAGTAGTAAGATTTTCACACTATGTAGGAAGTAGTGAGATTTTGAAACAGCATTATACGAAGGCAGACTATAATAATTTAAAGATGTATACTGTAATTTCTAGAGCAACTAGGAAAACAAAACACAAAACTAAATCTGAAAAGTTGATGTAAGCTATAAAATTGAATGCTAAAAAGAATCAACACAAAATAATCCAGGAAACAGGAACAATCTAACATGGAAAAATTGGATAAATAAATATAAAACAAGCAAAAGATATTAGAGTTAAACCTAACCTTATTAATAATTATAATAAAATGCAAATGAACTAGACTTCCTCTGATGACCGAGATGAAGTAACAGAGACCAATTTCCCTCTCAATGGAAAAAACTCAAAAGTTAGACAAAAATGTATGAAACAGCAATATTCAACTGGACATCAAGCAATGATGGGCAGTGATCCTGACAGAAAGAAAGCAAAAGAAATGAGTCCAAAGATTTGGTAACTACAAAGCGTTGTCAGGAGAAAATTAAGGGTACCTAAATAAATGCAGAGATATACCATTTTCATGAATCAAAAGTAAACAATATTGTTAAATGTCAATTCTCCTCAAATTAATCTACAAATTCAACACTGTCCCAATAAAAATGATAGAGGTTTTTATTGTAGATATTGCCAAGCTAATTATAAAATTTATATAGAAAAAAAAAGGAACTAAAAAAAAAAAAACTAAGGGAAAAAAATGTTTGGGAACTAATGTTATCTAATTTCAAGATGCATAATAACCAAGACAGTGTGTATTCAAGTATTTGTAGACAAATAGATCAGTGAAACAGAACAGAGATTGCAGAAAGACTCACACATATAGCATCACTGATTTTCAATGAAGACGCAAAGGCTATTTAGTGGAGACAGTATGGTCTTTTTAACAAATGATGTTAGAACAATTAGATATCCATATGCAAAAAAAGAAAAAAAAAAGCAAAAATAAAAAACACAAATAAAACTCTAATACATTCTTTGTACCATATACAAAAACTAACTCAAATTGAGTCATAGGTCTTTTAAAAATAAAAACTAAAAAACCACTGGAAGAAAACATGAGGAAAAATATTTGTGCCTTGAGTTAGGCAAAAATATTTTAGATATGATACCAAAAGCCCAATCCATAAAAGAACAAATTGTTAAACTGGAATTTATCAAAATTAAAAACTCATGCTCTTTGAAAGATATAGTTGAGATAATAAAAGACAACTTAAATACTGGTAGACAATATTAGCCATATAGATGATAAAGAACTTATATCCAGAATTACCTGAAAACAACAAGCCTAATTTTCTTAAAAAATGCAAAAGATTTTAATAGACTCTTCTGCTCATCAAAAGCAACCATTAAGATATCTAATAGTCATACACATGCTCAGAAAATAGTTTTAAATACATATATCTGACAAAGCATTAATATCTAGGCTATACAAAGAAGTCTAGCTTATGTACAATAAAATGATGAATATCCCAATAAAAATGGCTGAAAATACTTGAACATCTCACAAAAGAAGACATATGAATAGACAATAACCACAAGAAAAGGTCCAGAATATCAGTGATCACCAGAGGAATGCAAATTATAATGCCCGTGAGACACCATTTCATATCCACTCGAACGCCACCCCTGCTCTTCATAAAAAGATTACTTACCAAGCCAAATACCAGTGAAACTGTGGAGCAACCAGAACACTATGATGCGGCTGGTGAAGATGTGAAATGGTAAAAACCATTTTGGCTGTTGTTCATAGAGTCAAACATATACCTACCCTATGACTCAGCATTCCTACTCCTAGGTATTTCCCTAAAGGAAATAAAAACATATGTCCACAAAGACTTCTATGAGATTAATAGCAGCTTTATTCACAATAGCCCAAACTGGAAATGACCCCAAACATTCATAGCAGGAGTATGAGCCCACATATTGCACTATTATATACCCATTAGATGGAAAATCACTTAACGATAAAAATTTCTTAACTAATGATGCATGCAAGACCATGAATATACAAGATGCAGACAGTATGCTGACTGAAAAGGGGCCAACAAATGAGAGCTCATATTTTATAATCCTATTTAAAACTGAATTTCTAGACTAGGCAAAATTAACTGATAGTAGAAGGGGTTGCCTGGGAAAGGATTGACTGGAAAGAGACAAAAGGGCATGTCTGTTGATGATGGGAAATATTCTAGATGTTGTTTTAGGTGGTGGTAACATAGATGTATGCTATTGTAAAAATTCATTGATCTGAGCACAAAATATCCATTTTATGATACGTAAATTATACCTCCACAAAAATGAATAAAAAAGAGAGATGCAGATAAGAATTTGCTAGTTTTATAGTAGTGTTGATCAGAGCAATTATTTCTTATCTCCACTGGTAAAAAATAAAGTTGAGAACTGCTTTGAGCTGCACTACGATATGAGCAAGAATCAACCTTTAATGCTGTAAACCAATGATATTTTGAAATTGTTTGTTCCTAAAGCATAACCAAGCAGAAGGTGATTAATAAACTGATCAAGTCTTACTTGTTCTAAGGCAAATTGCCTTCCTATTTCTGCCATTTTGAGATCTCACCATCTTTAAATGTTTCAATGAAATGTATCAATTACCTATAATGTCTTTTTTCTTTTTAACTTGTTGTGTACTGTATTGTTCTTTCCAGTGAAACTATAAAATTCTACACAGGGGAGACCAAGTGACAGGAAGTGTGGAAATTGATATTAGAAGCTGGAAATATGGCATTCAATGGCTTATGCTTTTTAAAAAATAATAACTTGTAAGAGTGATCATGGCTATAAATGGCATTTTTTTTTATATTTGGCAGGGGCGCGTGGGCACCAATTTCTTTCTTTTCTGGATTACTGAAGATTAGAAAAAGAAAGAAGTTTCCCTACATATAATCCCTTCTCCTAACCTTCTTCACTCCCAGGAAAATGTTGAGAGTTAAGATTGGGAGAAGAGAAGGGATTTAAAACTAGCATATGCACTGAACATTATATACTTGGCATTTGCAAGATACTTTGCATACATTATGTCATTTAATCTCCATTAATCTTCATTTAAACCTACAAATTAGGTATTATCTTGCCTGTTTTGGAGATGAAGAAACTGGGGTTCATGAATTAAATAACTTGCCTGTTTTTCAAATACTACACTTTAAGAGCTCAAACTCAGCTGAGTGATGCTGAATCATGTCCTGCCATGTTTCCTGTCCTTATTTTTCCCAGAACCATTTCCAGGAGCTCTCTTCCCTGAGTTATGGCAGCCTTCTGACCCCCAAACCACAGTCCTAGGAACAGGAAGAAAAAGTGTGACTTGATTTGTGGTCAAGACAATATATCAGATTGTTTAATTGCTTCTTCATTATTTAGCTCTCAGAAACACTCTCTATTAATCACCTGAGAGTTAATCATACTAAATTTCATCCATTGAAAGCAGAAGCCATTAGTCTGAGAGCCAACAGCAAAGACAGAGCATACAAGAAGCTATCATTACCTTGGGTGTGGGCCAACATTTACTCAGCTGCCTGTTGGAAGGAAGTGGCAAACAGGAGTAAGAAATTTTATTTGTTTGCCAAAGAAACCAAAGAATAAAAAGGGAAAATGGTACTTTGGTGAAGTTTTTTAAAAACTGTTCTTCTGAAATTTCTAATCACCTCTGAGTTTGTCGTGGCCCACCAAAGATTAAAAAGGCACCAGATGTGATCTGCAAGCTATAAACAGATGGATTATCATGAAGAAGAAACTCTAGGGGATGAATGAGTAAAAAATGAAAACTGGAAGATAGAAGACATACCAGTTTTCCTCTTATTCGGCAGCATTAGAGGGACAAGAATTACATTTCTAAGGAGAAGATTTACATTGATTTTTAAAAACATTTCATCCAATGTTATAAGATGTATAATAGTATATCACTCAAACCTATCCCTACCCCTTCCTTCAAAAATCTAATTGATTTTGAAAGAGTTAAGAGTACTTCTTTAGAATACTGTTAATAAATATATTTAGGCAACCTTAAAAAGAGTAATTCTATACACAATTAGCAAATGCCATTCTTGGGTTCTCCGTTACCTAGTAGTCTGTGCGGAGTTATGTGAGGGGCTCCAGAACACCCTTCACCTACAAGAAATCTATTTCACAGAATGTTCTCAAACTATAAGCTTCTACCACTCAAGTCACAGTTTTAAGGTCACAGCTTTAAGGTGTGCTGTTAATCTTGAAAATGTACTGTAGAGCTGGGTTTTTCAAAGTCTGATACTGGAACCCACTGATGCTGAATTTTGTGGAAGTGGAATCTAGGGATTTGTATGAATAAAATCATACCAAGCTTCCCTGACGATTCATGGGTACACTAATGTCTGAGAACAACTACTTACACCTTCAATATCTTCATTTCTATCCATCATATTCAGCTTAGCTTGTGTGATTTTTTTTCAGGATCTTTCCTCAAAAATGCTCTAAGTGATGTGCTCCAGCAAAAATAGATGGAGCTCAGTAAAGAGAGAAAAGGAAACAATCATTATTTTTTCTAATATTTCAACTTTTCCTGGTTATTCCCATGCTGAATGTCTATAAAGATGTTCTGACTTAGCCTTATACACAGTTATATAATGAAAGAAAATGGAAATTTAGGAGGATAAATATTTATTGAGCTTTTATATAATGTATCAAAAATTTACACATTATCTTATTTAATCTTATCAACGATTGTGTATATGTTCTTCCTCTAAAGAAGTAATCTGAAGATCAGCTAGGTTACCTATTTTGCCTAAATGCATGTTGAACTTTAATTCAGCCACTTTTTATTAACAAATTCTCATGTCTTTGCAGGCATACCTTCTCATTATTTTATAAAGGTATAAGCTCTGCCCCCAAGGAGGTACTGAAGATATTCAGAATATCTAAACATTGGTAACAGCTTCATACATGCTCATCAATGGAAAGACACACAATAAGCAATACTCATATCAGCTTTGTCAGGTTGCCATTTGAAGTTATGGGCTGAATTCTTGAGTGTGGTGATGCCATGCCAAACCAGCTCATTGAAAGAGGAGAAGTTGGTAAACGTGGTAACCACAGGACTTGTCACTTAGCGCAAGTCCCAGGCCTGCCTGCCCTTGGCAGATGGACAGCACAGCATGTCACATAGCTTCACTATTCAGATTTCACTATTTTTATTTTTAAAAAATTAAATTGGAATGTAAGATCTCTCCTCTTCCAGATTGGTTTTCTAGTAGCTTCTGTTATTTTTCTCTGGATTCCACTAGACTCCATTCTTTCTATTGGAGAATAGACTGTACAGCATCTTTCTGATTTCAGGAAGAAGGTCCCTGACTTCTAAACATCCAATAGTCCCCTTAGGTACCACCAATGCCATCCCCTTACCAGACAACACATAGCCTTTATTGTACAAATAACCTTTTGAAGCAAGTTTGTTACTTATATATTATTGAATCCCCAAAGCACAGAACAGAGTCTGGACCCTAGTAAGTACTTGCTCTATATGTGCTGTTTTCCATTCACGCAATAGATATGTATTAAGAATCTTGATATCAGGAGCTATGGTGTCCGTGGGGGCACAGAGATGAACAGGCAAGACAGAGATCAAGGTGAGAATGTGGACATCTATATAACAAGGTCATGATTAAAAGGATACCTTGGAGTACTTGTGAAATGTGAAATGCACATTTCCAGACCCACTTCACCTGACTCTTCCTTGGACCAACCTGAATGAGGCAATCAAGTTAATTCTTGCATCAGACTAGACTGGGACATAGGGTAGAATTTTGAAGGTTAACAAGTGGAAAGAGGGGAATCAAAAGAACAGTTGGAGACAGCTGCCCTTTAACCAGGCAATTGCTCAGAAATATTCTCCACTTATTTTCCTTCCTGGGATTCCAATTCATGAAACATTCACCCCTAAGATAAGAGGTGGAATCTTGTTCTAGCCTGTCTATTTTTTAAAATTTATTTATTTTTTATTTATTTCTGGCTGCATTGGGTCTTTGTTGCTACGCTCGGGCTTTCTCTAGTTGCAGTGAGCGTGGGCTACTCTTCATTGCGGTGCGTGGGCTTTTCATTGTGGTGGCTTCTCTTGTTGCAGAGCATGGGCTCTTGGTGCGCGGGCTTCAGTAGTTGTAACACACGAGCTCAGTAGTTGTGGCTCATGGACTCTAGAGTGCAAGCTCAGTAGTTGTGGTGCATGGGCTTCATTGATCCGCGGCATGTGGGATCTTCCCGGATCCAGGGCTTGAACCCGTGTCCCCTGCATTGGCAGGCAGATTCTTAACCACTGCGCCACCAGAGAAGCCCTCGCCTGTCAATTTTGACAACCTTGACAATCATCAGATGGCCCTCTCTAGTGCAGTCAGCTCAATGTCTGGCTCCACTCAGAACTCTGAATGCTGTTTTGTTGCTGGAGTCTCTTGATACTTCAAATGAGATATGTCTTCCAGGAGACCTACCAGATGTGCTAATGATGATTCCTTATAAGACAGAAGAGACACCAGTTCAGGAAAGAATAGCAAAGAAAGCAGATGATGGCAGGCTTCATCTCAGGATCCAAGCCCTGCTAGCTGGGCCAGCTGGTAGTCACATATCAGGGGAAAGAGATTTCAACTACATCCATTGTATTCAATAAGGAAAAAAATATTAGGTATGTATTTATGTTGATCCATTTTAGAGGAAGATCCAGGTAAAGATGTTCCTGAAGAAAGGGAAATTGTGTTAAGAGAGAAGAAGTCAAGGATGGAGAAAGGAGAGAGAGAGAGAAACTTTCCACCAAGCGTTCCTGTTCAGTGAGAGTAGCTAAAACAAGGCCTTGTCTCTGCCACACACAATGAAATGACCTGTAAATAAGTGCAAGTTTTTGAACTGTTAGTTCAAGAAGAATAATTATGATGTAAACTAATTCTTTTCCGTAACTGCAAAGTAAAGCCAGTCTCTTTACAGATGCACTCCCATCTTCAAGATGCAGTCGTGTGCAGCAGTCAAGTGAAGGCAATCTCTCAGACGTGGAATCCCATTTTGACTGCAGGCATGTAATCAACTTCACCAGGCACTCAGGAAACAAAATCAGCAGACTCTCTTTCTCTCCTTTTCCCTTCCTAGACTTAGTACTTCCTTCTCTCAGATGATAAATTCCTGCTTTCATCTATGTAAAGACAATATTACAGGTTTTGCAAGTACTTACAAGTATCCCAGCTCTGATTCTCCTCTGCTTCCATCTCCTGGGCAACTAACAGACCCAATCCATCTCTGTTCAAATTCTGTTTTGACCCAAATCTTTGGTCCTTACTCCAAGAAAGATTAGAATAAGTATCAGAAATGAGAGAGAAGCAATAAAAATAAATATTCCACTTTGATCTGTCCATTTTGAATATTTTGTGGTGCAAACAGAGAACAGCAGAGAAAGAAGTGGATCTCTTCAAAGCAGCATTCTAAACAGCGTATGACAGCCAATTACTGAATTTAGCTGGGACTTTCACACTTTTACTTCAAATGAGAATCTAAAAAAAGCAGCATGCCTATCCATAGATAACTTCTTTGCTGAGAATGTTTAACCATTAGAAGAAAAAGAATAGGATTATAATGGAATTACACAAATCACTGTACTGCCTTTACAGAAACCATCTGGTCTAGGTGTTATTAAATATTGCAATTGTGTTGACATATATTAAACCACTTGACTTAAAATAATCTAGGGATTTCCACAGTGGTCCAGCAGTTAAGACTTTGCCTTCCAATGCAGGGGTGTGGGTTTGATCCCTGGTTGGGGAGCTGAGGTCCCACATTCCTCGCAGCCAAAAAGCCAAAACATAAAACAGAAGCAATATTGTAACAAATTCAATAAAGACTTTTAGAAAAGGTCCACATCAAAAAAATCTCTAAAAAAATAATAATCTAAAGCCACTGGTTGGGTGTATTAAATATTTGAAAAAGTACCTAGGTGAATATCAGGAAGAGATCATTTACATTGAAACAGAGACAAAATAACGAAACGATAGCTTTACCAAAAATCTATTTTGGAAGATCTTTCTTTAAGAAAATAATTGATTATCACTTTGCAGTAGAAGTTAAGACCGTTGAAACAACAGTGAAGAGAAGACAAAAGATGGATAAATAGTACTCCATGAGAAAATGAGAAGAGAAAAAAAGAGAAAAGAAGGAGGGATGGAGAAGGAAAAAGGAAGAAAACAGAACCCAGGACATGGTCTGAAGCTGTGGATAAAATGGAATGCAAAATTTTCCCCAGTGGGATGGTCAAAGGACTCTAAAGAACAGGGTCTATCAACCATTTAGTGGATTTGGGTTATCTTCTATGAGGACACCACTTCCTCTCTCTCCTCTTAACCAGGTTTCTAGTAAGAGTGGCAAAATACAAATGCCTGTGAATGAGAACCTTTTGCCCATATTATTAAACAGGCTGAATTTTACATCTGGGTTTACTAGCACAAAACTCAAAACATCACAAAGAGAAGGGAATAACATCAATTAATAAATTAAACTTTGCAGAAGCCAGATTGCAATCCAAAGCTCACCATAAAGACACAATTCACTCCTCACTCCACCTCCCACACATACTTTGGTTGCTATTAAAAACCATCCAACAAGAAAACAAAACATGGGGAAATACCACTGACTATTGAAGTTAAAATATTTTAATATTGTTCTGAAGGGCTGAGAGGTACCAGAAGTCATCTGGGTTATGCTGTCTTGAATCTGACCCAGGTAGACATAATTTAAACTCTTTATATGCTCTTGACCTTGCTACATGCACTGGCTCCTGGCATCTAAGGTCCCTGACTGGACAGTTCTCAACCATTCATGAACTAGGGTGGAGAGTCTAGCATGGGCAAAACCATGGCTTGTCTGGCAAGATGCTTAACTCTTGACCTAAGCCTGAAATGATTTCCTGAATGAGAAGATATATGTGGACCCTAATATACCACACATGACCCTGACCTTGACTTTGAGAGAAATATTGGTAAAGACTGTTAAGGACACAGATACATGTACCCATAGATATAGATATAAAAGTAACTTCCTCAAGTGGTTTCATTCCATATTTATTGAGCTCTGTGCACCTAACACTGAAGCAGGTTTATGAAGTTAAATGTTTGAGAAACTATTTTAACTGGATGACAATCTAGAGAAAACATAGCTTTAGTGTCACCTTCATTTTATAAGTCAGTATTTATGTTATCTGCCTAAAACTGGAATGGTAAAACTGAAACTCAAAACTTTACCTCTCTGACCATAAAGTCTACAATCTTTCCATTATTCTACACTTTCCATGTTTCATACATACAGTAGTTTGTAGGACATGTTCAATCTTTTCCTTAATCAGAGTTGTTTCTCAAGTCCATTTGGGATGCACATCTGTAGTCTGTATATGCACATTAATCCATAAAATGTAGCAATTCTCATCTTAGTGCAGAAAAAGGCAACTGATGCTTTGATGTTTTCAAAGGCAGCATGATAAATGAAAAGCAAACGTGGCCTTTAGAGTTAGACTTGGATTTGTGTCCACATCCTGCTACTTCATAACTGAGTGTCTCCTTGAATGTGTCACTGGACTTCTCTTAGCCTATTTCCTTTTTTGTAAATGGGACTTAAAGTATTTATTCTTCATGTGGGTAAACATTTCACATGGATGTATTATAATTTGTTACCAACATTTTGATGGAGACATTTGGAAGGGAGACATTTTAATTCAGCCTAAATAAATGAAGCCAATTAAAAAAAACTGATCAGTGTACACAGAGGGTTTATTTGTTTACTTATTTGCCCATGAGGAGTATTTGATTCTGTCCACTAGCATGACTTAGTGGCACTTTAACCTCCTCTGATTCCCTAGATGGTAAACCTTGCTTCCTGCCTGCACTGCCCAAAGGTACAGTCTTTCTTTCTCTGCATTACTCCCCTGCCTGGATTTAACACTTTCTTTGTCTGAGCCTGCTGTGTCAGCCAAGTGCCTTCCCATATCCTCAGCTCTCTGGGTTTCACTTTCCCGTAGGATATAACTTGTGAGCCAACCCTGGCTATATCATCTGGTACTTCTTGATGCTGAATTAGAGCTGCAAGTTGTATCTACTTGGACTTTATTTCTCACAAATAAACATTGCCAAGGATCTGCAATTCAAAACTTTGCCCCATTTCTCTAATGCACTTTCAAAAATAAGCTCCTGTGTTCTTACATCCAAAAAAGAGGGGATATATGTATACATATGGCTGATTCACTTTGCCGTACAGCAGAAACTTACACAGCAGTGTAAAACAACTATACCCCAATAAAAAAATAATAAAAAAACAAAAATAAACTCCTATGTTCTTTAATAAATAGCCAAAAACTTTAGTTCATGGATACTTCTATGCATAAGAACTAAACATGCACAAAAACATAACAGTTTGGAAATCAAAATACACTCGTTTATTTGTCAGTCAGTCTGGACAATTTTCATCCAGGAATATTCATTCTATATTCCCACATTTTACTAGTCACTACTGATCAGATGAAAAAACCTTTTAACTAACAGACTTCTTGGGTTGTCTCTAATCATTGGTTAATACTTTCTCTTCAATGAAACATGTTAGAAATGTTATTTTATTCATAGTGACATTTAGACACTCCTGATTACTTTAATGTCTGACATAAAGATTTTATTTTTGTCTAATACAGCATAAAACATCTGGATGAAAGCTTAGCATTTAAGTAACTTAGCTCTATATTTTTAATTATCCTCATGTTTGACATCATATGGAGCAAACATCCAGATGTGTCACTGGAGATTTCAGTTTTCAACCAGGTGTTTTAGTATCTACCAGACATTTTTCAAATGAAAAAAAATAGATTTTTTTAACTTTTCTTAATAAACAACACTTTCTCAGCTTTTTAGGTTATAATTGATCGATTCTGTACTCAACAGAAAACCCAATTTCCTTGAAGCTTGTTTAAAAAAAAAAAAAATTCACCCTCTTCTCACTGTACCTTTTCTTTCCTAACCGTGATAACGACTCTTACCAACTGATGTAATAGGAAAATCCCCTCAGTTGTGTGTTGCAAAGAAATTGACTTAGGAAGACGGCTGCTACATAGAAGTGTAGTCTACTTTACATTTGGTAGTGTGCCAAACGTAAAATAGAGAGCTAGTGGGAAGCAGCCACATAGCACAGGGAGATCAGCTCGGTGCTTTGTGACCACTTAGAGGGGTGGGATAGGGAGGGTGAGAGGGAGACACAAGAAGAAGGGGATATGGGGATATATGTATAAGTATAGCTGATTCACTTTTTGGTACAGCAGAAACTAACACACCATTGTAAAGCAATTATACTCCAATAAAGATGTTAAAAAAAATAATATCCATAAAAAAAATAAATAAGAAGTGTAGTCTAAATCATTTCAGAACTCATTTCTTCACAATGCTGAGTATTCAGATCAAATATTTGTTGGGAATCTACTCAGTTCAAGGTTCAGTGACAAAAAGGGAGGAACTTCTACAAGTATGTAGCAACTTTTCTCTCCATCACTGAATTTAAAAGACAGCCATAAGTTTAATTGTCGACCAAAAGACTGTCTTCGCATCATGATCCTTCAGTTGCAAGGACATAAACCAATTCAAATTGACCCCAAAATGAGGATTCGTTGGAGAGATTTACTGAAATATCAAGATAATATGGGGCAGAAATTTCAGCTGTGTCTAGTGAGAACTGAAGCTTCCTGGCTCTCTCCTTCCCCATCTCTCTTTTCTCTGTGGAGGTACAAGGTTCCTCTTGACCTGCACATGTCTTGTCAAATCTGCTCAATCTCAGTTCCTCAGAATGACTTTTCCTGAGTCTCTAAGCCACCCTCCTGTAGCCTACCTGTATTGGCAGCTTTCATTCATGTTTCTATCAACTACACTCATTTATTTCTATATGATGTTGCAACCCAATGAATATATCCAACCCACTTTCCTAAGAAAGATTGTCTAAAAGGCTCAGTGCCTGCTGTGCATTATTTCCACTCTCTTTGAGGTTCCCATCCTGGGGCCAGCAGTCATGACCAAAGGATTGGGTTTATATGGTACAGATATAGGAAGCCTCCAAGAATATACAAGGTGGAAGAAATATTTAAGAAAGGGGCATGATTGGACAGTCAATAATAGATAGATTCCCCCTCCCCAAAATATTTTAACAAAGAGGGACAAGATTAAATACAAACTTAGAGACCAAATATCCAAAACTTCTCTTTTACATTTAGGAAAAAGGACTTGCAAGAAGAAATAACTATAAATCAATTTAATTACTGTCTTTGCTTAATATGTGTTACTTACAGATTAAATAAAATATAAAGTATATTTAATATAATACATAGATTGTGAGTATAATCATAAACCCCCCTCTATTCACATAACTTAGTTTCCTGAATCTGTTTTTCAATACTTTATTTTGGAAAGAGAATTGTTAGCTTTATCCAATGCAAAGAGCTGGTCCACATAATCAAACATCCAACTGTGACCAAGAGTTAATATTCCCTAAATTCTGTATTATTTTTAACATAACCTGCATTAAACATGACTAAGGTCAGGATAAAGAAAACATTAGCCTATGAGACCAAGAGTCAGGCTTCACTTTTGTCCTGCTAATATTGACCTTGAGCACGTCAGTTACTTCTCTAAGTTTTAGTTTCCTCATCCATCATGGTTAATGATTAATGGCTGGTTTATTTCAGCTGCATTGAAACATCTCCCGTCAAATCAGCTCCTTCAAAATGGTGAGCACAAAATACGATATATCCAATGTGTGTATTCAATAATGTATTTGAAAGTGTGTCCCAAATGATTCCATACCACACAAATGCCCTAGGCTAGTTACTTAGCAGCCAATCTCTATTGAAGAGTAATCATTATTAACCCCATTTGAACAGCAGGAAACTGAGACTCAGAAAGGCCCAGTAATATGTCCCAGAAAAACATTCAACTATGAAGAGATAAAATATGAAATTAAATGCAGATTTGGCCAACACCAAAGACTGCAATTTTTCGCCTGCCATGTTGCCTCTGAAAACATCTTAAGCTTGTCTTATCTACCTTATTCCAGACTGAGACAAGTCTTAGTCTAATATCAGGTAGAAGACAAAAAGAAACTTATTTGCTATCGCTGTGGGTGAAATAATCTCAGAGAATCAGCCAAAATAATGTTGTTTGTAAATGTTGATTAGATTTCCTTCTATTGATTTATATGAGAAATGTCCCTTGTGCCAAAGGAACCACATTTTAACTCCATTAAATACCATTTTTTCATTTATAAGATTTTAACTAAAAGAGTAGGGCAAAATAAATGCAGGCATAAAATAAATTTTTTTTTCAGCAGGCCAAGTTGAAAAAGCAATAATCAAAGTATATACTCAGAGTTCCTACATCTAATCATTTTTATTTATAGTTTCAGCCATAAATGAATGATTAGATGATAAATTACTTGATGCATCCTGATGTTCATTCCTAAAAAAATAACTACTTAACAAGAGAGAAGAGAGATAGAAAAGCCACTTAGATTAAAATAACTAGACGGTGGTCATTCCTAAATCTGAAAAATTATAAAGATCAATGCTTTTCTTATGGTTTTCTTTTAATTTACTTATGACAAGAATGAATGTCCTTGTTCTTCATTCCATTAATATTGTTAGAATACTGGTGTTATCCCTTATGTTAACATGTTTAGAAACTATACGGAGAGCTTCCAAACATAATCAATAGTGGATAAGAAGTAGCAAGCAAAATTTCATTCAGTGTTGAGAATATAATCTTTCTTCAATAATGTTTAGGAGAGGATTTGGTACCTATAAACATCTAGAAAAATCGTTTGTGACCAGTTAACTAATGCCAATGAGCAGGCATGGGAGACATGCCTTGCTGAATAGAACTGAAAACGCTGAGCTCAAGGCCATCTGAGATTCAGAAAACCTCTATAGTGATTGAAGAAAAGCCACAGTTTTTTCTTTTTTCTTTTTTTTTTATTGGAGTATAGTTGATTGACAATGTTGTGTTAGTTTCAGGTGCACAGCAAAGTGAATCAGTTATACATATACATATATCCATTTTTTTTCAGATTCTTTTCCTAGAGTATTGAGTAGAGTTCCCTGTGCTATACACACACACAGTTAGTTATCTATTTTATATATAATAGTGTGTATATGTCAATCCCAATCTCCCAATTTATCCCTCTCCCCCTTACCTCCTGGTAACCATAAGTTTGTTTTCTACATCTGTGACTCTATTTCTGCTTTGTAGATAAGTTCATTTGTACCTTTTTTTTAGATTCCACATATAAGCAATATCATGTGATATTTGTCTTTCTCTGTCTGACTTACTTCACTTAGTATTATAATCTCTAGGTCCATCCATGTTGCTGCAAATGGCATTATTTCATTCTTTGAAAAACCATAGTTTAAAGCTGGAAATCAGTTATGAAAGGGGAAGGAAGACCAAAGCCTGAAATTTGAGAAAGAATAATGATTTAGGAAGTTGGGGGCACAGGTAGTACAAGTCAGAGGTATGATGTGTTGAAACAAGCAGTTCAAAACAAAGAACATAAATGAAAAGATGGAAGTACAATTTTCCTTTAACATCAGACCATGTGTATGACACTCTTGGGATGGGGGTAGCTTATAGGAATACTATGGGAAAAGACAAACTGTGAGACAATATTTATTTATTAAACATTTGCACATTACAAATGTTGAGAGAGAGAGAAAATCCTACTTCATTGCTCATGTGTGTCCTTACAGCTGCCAGGTATGGGGCGGGGGGGGTCAGCATTTTCTGATCCCTATTAATAGCCCCTGGCTCTTAGTACTTTTTGGCAGCAATGCAAGCTGGTAATATTATTTCCTTTTCTGAAGAAGGAAACTAATGCCAATTTAGTGAGGAAACTCAGAGTCATGGGCTCTAAGCATGACATGTTTTTATTTGTCCCAATATATACCACCAATGGCTTTATGTCAGTCTTCTGTCATCATGAGTAGCAGGGTCCCCTAACAAAACTTCATCCTGAGTTCAAACAGTTATGACTTTTTTCAGTTATTAGCAGAGTTGTTGCATCTTAAGGCTCACTGTTGTTCACTTACAAACTTCCATCTCACTTCCCATTCAAAATCCCTAGATATACCAAGCCTGTAACTCTAGCTGCTTGGCATGGAGGGAGGAGGGTCTGCTTTTCCACACCCCTCCTCCTTTTCCTCATCTCCCAGCATCCTGGTGTGGAACAGAGGCTGCAGAGAGGACAGAGAAGTTCTTACCTCCTGGCCCGTGGTGCTGGCAAACTCCTCTCCCTTTCTGCAGTAGCACTATCTATCCCTTGGGGTACAAGCAGTTGTATTTATTGTCCTCTTCATGACAGTCCATTAACAAAGAACACCCAACATCTCCCTGTGCACACCTCAGCCCCTTATTGTTAGTTTCATGCAGAAACCGATGCCATGGACACCAGCAAAACAGCTCAAGCCTCCAACCCAACTCCTTCCCATAGCATACAAGACCACATCAAACAATGGGCTTGCAGGTTGTGCACCCAACTCTCACACCTCGACTCCTAGCCCCACCTTTTCTCCACACACCAGGAGCAGGCATTCGGATGGTCTAGTGGCTCAGAACATTCCAGTAAGAGACTAACGAGGGCCCACTAGAATCATGAGCTTGTCATGTTTCCACTCTGGGATGCTAATTTAAAGAATCACTGCAAAGAAGGGACACACAAAGAAAAACGATATGCAAAAACGAAATCCTTGTTTTTTTAGAATGGTTGCTTACAAATCATATTTTTTAAATATTATGTGAAAAACAGTAATTTACATATGAAATATCACATTGAAATATATGAGGTCAGTGTGGGCTGAAGGCAGGGTTATTGATTATAGGAAGTGGGAATTATGTTGGCCCTTGAAAGACAGGGTGGTGTATAGATAGTGAAAAAAAAGGAAAAGAGTATTGGTGCATAGAGATTGGATATTTGGGGGAAGATATCAGAGGGGTAAGTGCCTACTATGAATTTATTTGGGAAAGAATAGACAGCTCTAGCCAGAGAGAATTTTGGAAGTTATTTTTAAGTCCTGATCCTTATTAAAAACACAGTAGGAGGATAAAAGTAAATAGCACACTTCAGGAAGTTGTTTCCATTGATTTCCATTAAAGGCTTAAAAACTGTCAGGCATTTAAGTATAATATTTGACCTGATCAAGGACAATTGTCAGCTATTACTTCCGAAAAGTTAATTAAAAAAATAAAATTGAACTATTTGCACATTCATATTTTAAATGGCATGCTATTGGTTAGAATTAACTCTGTGATACAGTTGCCATAAATTATTTATTTCTAGGATCCTTCTTTTAAAATCAAAGTACAACAGAAGTCAATATGGACATCATTTCAGTTGATATGATACAAAGGTTTGGTTTAAGTAGAAAAATATGAAAACCTAAATTATCATTTTATTCTGGTATTGCACTGTTTTGATAAAGATTTCTCAGCATTGAAGATCAGGGGAAAAGAAGACACTATCACCACCAATGAGAATCAGATTTCCTAAATGTCATGGCTGACGATATTTACCACTTCAGTTGTTGGCAACGAACGTTTCCAGTCTCAAGTCAAAAACTTTGGAATCACCCTTGAGTCTTTCTCTCATACTCTACCTCTGATCCATCTGCAAGTCCTCTCAGCTCTTCCTTCAAAATATATTCTGTATCTTATCACTTTTCACCACCATGGACCAAGCTGCCATCACTCCATATAGGGTTTATTGCAGTCTCCAGGACTCGGAGCTCTGACAGCCTTTGCTCAGCTGTAGCATTGGCCATGTCCCCGCCATGCTGGTTCTGTGGTGTTTATTGGCCGTAGTTCCCTTTTCCTGCCTTGTATCTAAGCCTGGTTAGCTAGCAATTTCTACAGTTTCAGTAACCTGTTTGCAGATTAAACAAACTGTAGTCAATTTCTGTTATTGCTTGCTTTTCTTTTATTTCTTTCTATGAAGTATCCTATCTGATGAAAATACTCTGTGTATGTGTGTGTGTTTATAGGTATACAACTCCATATAAGATATTAAAATTAGAAAATGCTAAAATGATTAGGATATACTAGAATATAAACTTCATGAAAGCATGACTTTATGAGTTGATGTCTCTGTTGTACCAGATATTCAATAAATACTTGTAGAATGAAGGAGTGAATGAATGAATCTTTGCTGTTTGAATATCTGGATGCACATATCTTGTGTTACACTTTTCCACAATTGGTGGATTTATACCCGAAGAGAAATTTCACATAAACTGCGTAATCTTCGTGTTTTAAATAGCGTCATGGCTGTCTGCCTTAAAATATCCCAGAAACTTGCAAGAACTTGACATTACTAAGGCTGTCTTGCAGAATCACACTGATAGCTCGTAATGCCTGAGGGAAATGCCAACGTCCTCCACCTGGTCACCCCTCCAGCCTACCCTCTGCCCCCTCCCCAATCTTCCTCTCTCTGTGGGGCAAACACAAACCTCAAGGTAAATCTTATAGAAGTTCCCCACATTTCTGAGATGGAATGCTATAGGTTTGACTGTCAGTGTTCAAGGGAAAAGGGAACAGATTTCTGCTAAATAATTTGTCATGCCCTTAACATTACCATTCTCTTCCTCTTTTCCTTACTCACATGGTGGGGAGGTACAGGAACACACAGGGTGCTGCACTGATTCCATTGCTTTTGTTTTGCACACATTGTGCTGAGAAAAGGTCCTCAACACAAGCTGAGTTATGGATGTGCAGCCTGCTTGTTCAAAGCCTGATAGGATGGTACCCACTGCAGCCCTCACCTGCTACATGCTTGCCCACACATCGAAGCAGAGATGTTAGGTGAGCCTTGCTTCCACCCCACCAGTAGAAACCTACCGACTTACTTCCCAGAAGGTCAGCATCATTAATGAGAATTTCATGCAATTTCTGAATAGTAATTGTAGAACAAGCTGGCAAGTCTGAATTTTCAAGAAAAATCCATGGTTAAAAAAAAAAAGCTAGCCTATGATTTCAGTTAAAATAACAATTAATAGCAGTACGACTGAAGATGTCTCCTTTCTCTGACCATCAAACCCATTGTATTGACATAATGACGGAGATCTGTCTTTCTCTCTGATTGTCAATTACTTTGCACTGACAATTGTATCTTTATTTATTTTCACCTACATTTGAATACATTTGAGGAAAGGCTCTGCAACGGTGGAGAAACCTATTCTGCAAAAACATTCATTCTGAAAATAATAATTTAAAACATACACACAAACCCTGCTTTATTCATTTCCCCCTGTAATATTTTTAGATGATCGCTTGTGTATTTTCTCATTTTAAAATGGAAATGAAATGTCTGATGACTTAAATTGATTTAATTTTCCCAGGGAAAGGAACTCCTACCCCAGTTCTGTGTTAGGAGCTTGTTACTGTTTCATTGCTCAGTCTACAGCAATGTTGATGGTTTATTTCAGGTTTTAAAACACCCGCTAGGTAGTAATTTAAATCATCAAAAACTATTGTCCTGACCAGGTCATATGTTCTCTCTTTCACTGTGTTTTGACTTATGTAATGTCATGTAATTACATTAATTACATGACATTAATGTAAACAGAAGATAGAAAAAACCCTAAAGCTCTCAAGGTCAGAAAGAATTTGAGATACCACTGAGCTCAACATTGGTTTGAACATACAGAGAAACTGAGACTCAAAATGGAAGCAAATTGCCCAAAGTCAGATTGTTAAGCAGCCCATGAAGCCTGACTGGCTCCTGGTTGGCTACTGGTCCAGAGCTCTTCCCAGCTTTATTGTCTGGTGGTTTGTTATCATGATCTTTGTGAAAAAAAAATAGATGCCCTATTAAAATGATGATGATGATGATGATGACCTATGAAGATGATGACCTATGGAAAAGAAGATGCTGACCTATGGAATAAGAGATAATTCTCTAGGATATTTTTAGAGAAAAACTTCATGTGTGGCCTCATCAACAAGAACTGAGACGTCATACTTACATACATGTATACAATTTTGGATGACATCTACCTTTCTCTTTAGATGCGGTATGAACATCTCTCAAACAGAGTCTTCATTTTGACAGTAATGTGTGTAGTACACACAAGTCCTACACTTCTACGAAACGGGGCTCCTAATGTGTCTACTGATTTCTAATATAAATGCCTATTCCTGCTTTTCCCAACTTCTAGATTCCTCTCCCATGATTCCTCTTTTCTGTCTGCCTATACAGCTGTCCAGGAAAAAATGAATGGATGCCTTTTCCAATGCGGTTCTATCTAGTCCTCTCTGTTCCTCTAAATGCTCCTATTCTATCTCAGTATTAGAGTTGTAGAACACCTGTCTTAGTTTAGCAACCCTCAAAGCGTCTAGCATTTGTTTAGCAAACATTTATTGAGGACATGCTCGGTTTCTCAACACTTTGATAGGCACTCAGCAATGTTGCATGAATGAATGAGTAAACAAATGGCATCTATAAATCCATCCAGGACCATTCACTGGAGAGCAAATTCGCATCTCTTGCTTCTTTCTGCACTGCTCTATTTGATCTCCCATGCCCTGGTTGTCCTATGTCATAGTGCGAACACTACATAAAAATTGGTCTCCAGAACCATCAGATTGTTTTTAGTCTTCAAACTGAATGGTACAGACCAACTTATATTCCACTTTCTACATATTTTCAAGCTCCTTGATTTTGAATGTTACTCTTTCATTCCCTCATTTATGGCTTTCTTCTCTATTCAGACCTAATACTTAATCTTCCTTTTTCAAATCTGAGTCTAGCCTTCCTTCCTTGATTGCACTGTGCCTCTGCCTTTGCATCTGCCTCTGTATCTCTTCTAGACGACTAGTATCTCCTCACACACAACATGTTAAAATCAGCTCTTTTGCCCCTTTCCTGTTTGCCCATTTCTGCTCCCCTCTAACCTTGAAAGAACCTAAGTAACCTGTTGATTCTTTTCCTAGATAAAAAGAAGTAAGAATAAGTAGCTCTCTACTCCCAAGGGTCCCCTTAGCAATCTTGCAGGCAGGTCACTCAGGCAAGATAACATCTGAGGAGAGAGTCAGCCATTCTGCACGCAGTGGAGAAGGATGCAGAACCCAACTTCCTGCCTCAATGATTCACTGAGATTCTTCCCCCCTCCCGTCATTTTTCCCTTCAAAAACGGTCATGGCTGAGCAGAATCTTTGGAACTGGTCTCTGGACACTAGTTCACCGTGTTCCAAAATTGCCGTTTTTTTCTGACTAAAGCAGCTTTCCTTTCTACTGACACTTGCCTCTTGAATTATTGGCTTTGAACAGCAAGCAGCCAAACCTGCATTTGGTAACAATGTGATTAAAAGAACTCAATTTCTTCCTGGAAAATCCGAAGTCAGTGACAATACTGTGTACCAAAATCATGCTTCCCTTCATATTGAGGCCACTATTCCTTAGGTCAATGTTGACACCTCCTCTGTTGCAGGCCCTGCATTGCTTTTTGGGCATCACCAAGATGAATGAGACATAGTTCCTGCCTTCAAGGGCCTCACAGTATAAAGTGAATGATGTGCATGTAAAAGGTAATTACAACAGTGTGAAGAGCACTTAACCTTGGAAACCATGGACCTGGGCACATGGACCTGGGCACCAATGTCAAAGAGGTATGGTGTCAGAGAAGACTTTTTCCAGCAGGTCAAGCTTGAAATAAATCTTACAAACAATAGAAGTAGATGTGAGACAGTTAAAGATGCCTGAGACATCTTTGGATCTTCAGAAAGCATCCCACACAATGTCCAACAAAAAATTGGTGATTGAATGAAGGATGAATCTATATACGCTCCTAACCTTCCATTTCTACTATATTAGTTCAAATATGAGTTTACACCTCACAGTTATATTTCTGTAGTGCTCTTTCTGCCTTTAGTATCTCTTCCTACCCCTCTCCACCATCCATCCTCTGGACTGGCATCATTAATCTCAGCAAACCATCATGTTTTTCATGTGGAGCCCCAGGGCCTATTTAATAAGCTCCAAACTTCACAGCCAAACATTTGAGGCCCCCATACTAAGACTCCAATCTACTTCTTCAACATTACTTTTCTGTGCAAACCATCCGCAGGAGTCAATTTGGTCTACATCTTTCCCCTGAGAGGCATTGGGCAGTCCTTCAGAGGGTGCAAAGCTCCTTTAAGAAGTTTATAAACCAGAAAAATACATCAGTAGCAACAAGAAACAGTGGGTTCCAGGGAAGATTTTCAGGAATACAAGGGCCAGGATGTGACCAGAAGAAATAATGGGGGAACTAGAAAGGTTAGCAAAAATTTTTCTCCTTTGTTTACTCAAATTATGTGGAACCCCTGGGTTTGCAAAACTGATCAAGGACAAAGTTTTGCAAAATTTTCAGCCCTTTTCATCTCTTAGCTTTTCCAAAATGCTGCAAAAAGATATTTTTCCTTTTTATATTTGTAGCTGTACTCTCTGTGACTGAAAGAGCAAAGGCAGCATGAAAACACAAATTAATAGAGGAAAAATATGTCAACTATTTTCAACCATGCCAGGAATCATTGGAATTGAAAGTAGGGGCTTCAAGTGTTATCGGCTTTGACGATTCATTCTGTCCTAGTGCCTGCTTTCTTGCTTTGCTCCTAACCCCTCCGTACTGTTTCTTGCACCTTCACCTCTGTGAGCACTGGCATCTGAAAGAGCCTGAATTTTTCTTCCAGTTGCATCAACTCATTTGCAAATGTGAAACTTCAGCCTTTATTAGTTCCCTCTTTTTGTTTTTTTTAACATCTTTATTGGAGTTTAATTGCTTTACAATGGTGTGTTAGTTTCTCCTTTATAACAAAGTGAATCAGTTATACATATACATATGCCCCCATATCTCTTCCCTCTTGCGTCTCCCTCCCTCCGACACTCCCTATCCCACACCTCTAGGCAGTCACAAAGCACCCAGCTGATCTCCCTGTGCTATGCAGCTGCTTCCCACTAGCTATCTATTTTACGTTTGGTAGTGTATATATGTCCATGCCACTCTCTCATTTTCTCCCAGCTTACCCTTCCCCCTCCCCATATCCTCAAGTCTTTCTCTAGTAGATCTGCATTTTTATTCCCATCTTGCCCCTAGGTTCTTCATGACCACTTTTTTTTTTTTTTTTAGATTCCATATATATGTGTTAGCATACGGTATTTGTTTTTCTCTTTCTGACTTACTTCACTCTGTATGACAGACTCTAACTCCATCCACCTCATTACAAATACCTCCATTTCATTTCTTTTTATGGCTGAGTAATATTCCATTGTATATATTTGTCACATCTTCTTTATCCATTCATCCGATGATGGACACTTAGGTTGCTTCCATGTCCTAGCTATTGTAAATAGAGCTGCAATGAACATTTTGGTACGTGACCCTTTTTGAATTATGGTTTTCTCAGGATATATGCCCAGTGGTGGGATTGCTGGGTCGTATGGTAGTTTTCCTTTTAGTTTTTTAAGTAACCTCCATACTGTTCTCCATAGTGGCTTTATCAATTTCATTTCAACCAACAGTTAAAGAGGGTTCCCTTTTCTCCACACCCTCTCCAGCATTTATTGTTTGTAGATTTTTTGATGATTGCCATTCTGACTGGTGTGAGGTGACACCTCATTGTAGTTTTGATTTGGATTTCTCTAATGATTAATGATGTTGAGCATTCTTTCATGTGTCTGTTGGCAATCTGTATATCTTCTTTGGAGAAATGTCTATTTAGGTCTTCTGCCCATTTTTGGATTGGGCTGTTTGTTTTTTTAATGTTGAGCTGCACGAGCTGCTTGTAAATTTTGGAGATTAATATTTTGTCAGTTGCTTCATTTGCAAACATTTTCTCCCATTTTGAGGGTTGTATTTTCATCTTGTTTATGGTTTCCTTTGCTGTGCAAAAGCTTTTCAGTTTCATTTGGTCCCATTTGGTTTTTTTTTTTGTTTTTATTTCCATTTCTCTAGGAGGTGGGTCAAAAAGGATCTTGCTGTGATTTATGTCATAGAGTGTTCTGCCTATTCTTTCCTCTAAGGGTTTGATGGTGTCTGGCCTTACATTTAGGTCTTTAATCCATTTTGAGTTTATTTTTGGGTATGGTGTCAGGGAGTGTTCTAATTTCATTCTTTTACATGTAGCTGTCCAGCTTTCGCAGAACCACTTATTGAAGAGGCTGTCTTTTCTCCACTGTATATTCTTGACTCCTTTATCAAAGATAAGGTGACCATATGTGCATAGGTTTCTCTCTGGGCTTTCTATCCTGTTCCATTGATCTATATTTCTGTTTCTGTGCCAGTACCATACTGTCTTGATTATTGTAGCTTTGTAGTATAGTCTGAAGTCAGGGAGCCTGATTCCCCCAGTTCCGCTTTTCTTTCTCAAGATTGCTTTGGCTGTTTGGGGTCTTTTGTGTTTCCATACAAATTGTGAAATTTTTTGTTCTAGTTCTGTGAAAAATGCCAGTGGTAGTTTGATAGGGATTGCATTGAATCTGTAGATTGCTTTGGGTAGTGGAGTCATTTTCACAATGTTGATTCTTCCAATCCAAGAACATGGTATATCTCTCCATCTGTTTGTATCATCTTTAATTTCTTTCATCAGTGTCTTATAATTTTCTGCATACAGGTCTTTTGTCTCCTTAGGTAGGTTTATTCCTAGATATTTTATTCTTTTTGTTGCAATGGTAAATGGGAGTGTTTTCTTAATTTCACTTTCAGATTTTTCATCATTCGTCTATAGGAATGCAAGAGATTTCTGGGCATTAATTTTGTATCCTGCTATTTTAACAAATTCATTGATTAGCTCTAGTTGTTTTCTGGTATCATCTTTAGGATTTTCTATGTATAGTATCATGTCATCTGCAGTGACAGCTTTACTTCTTCTTTTCCTATTTGGATTCCTTTTATTTCTTTTTCTTCTCTGAGTGTCATGGCTAAAACTTCCAAAACTATGTTGAATAATAGTGGTGAGACTGGACCACCTTGTCTTGTTCCTGGTCTTAGTGGAAATGGTTTCAGTTTTTCACCATTGAGGACGATGTTGGCTGTGGGTTTCAAATATATGGCCTTTATTATGTTGAGGCAAGTTCCCTCTATGCCTACTTTCTGGAGGGTTTTTGTCATAAATGGGTGTTGAATTTTGTCAAAAGCTTTCTCTGCATCTATTGAGATGATCATATGGTTTTTCTCCTTCAATTTTTTAATATAGTGTATCATGTTGATTGATTTGCGTATATTGAAGAATCCTTGCATTCCATGGATAAGCCCCACTTGATCATAGTCTATGATCCTTTTAATGTGCTGTTGAATTCTGTTTGCTAGTATTTTGTTGAGGATTTTTGCATCTATGTTCATCAGTGATATTGGCCTGTACTTTTTTTTCTTTGTGACATCTGTGTCTGGTTTTGGTATCAGAGTGATGGTGGCCTCGTAGAATGAGTTTTGGAGTGTTCCTCCCTCTGTTATATTTTGGAAGAGTTTGAGAAGAATAGGTGTTAACTGTTCTCTAAATGTTTGATAGAAATCGTCTGTGAAGCCATCTAGTCCTGGGCTTTCGTTTGTTGGAAGATTTTTAATCACAGTCTCAATTTCAGTGTTTGTGATTGGTCTGTTCATATTTTCTATTTCTTCCTGGTTCAGTCTCGGAAGTTGTCCATTTCTAAGAATTTGTCCATTTCTTCCAGGTTGTCCATTTTATTGCCATAGAGTTGCTTGTAGTAATCTCTCATGATCCTTTGTATTTCTGCAGTGTCAGTTGTTTCTTCTCCTTTTTCATTTCTAATTCTATTGACTTGAGTCTTCTCTCTTTTTTTTCTTGATAAGTCTGGCTAATGGTTTATCAATTTGTTTATCTTCTCAAAGAATCAGCTTTTAGTTTTATTGATCTTTGCTATCATTTCCTTCATTTCTTTATCATTTATTTCTGATATGATCTTTATGATTTCTTCCTTCTGCTAACTTTGGGGGTTTTTTGTGCTTCTTTCTCTAATTGTTTTAGGTGTAAGGTTAGGCTGTTTATTTGAGATGTTTTTTGTTTCTTAAGGTGGGATTGTATTGCTATAAATTTCCCTCTTAGAACTGCTTTTGCTGCATCCCATAGGATTTGGGTGATTGTGTTTTCATTGTCATTTGTTTCTGGTATTTTTTAATTTCCTCTTTGATTTCTTCAGTCATCTCTTGGTTAATAAGTAGTGTGTTGTTTAGCCTCCCTGTGTTTGTACCTCTTACAGATTTTTTCCTGTAATTGATATCTAGTCTCCTAGTGTTGTGGTCAGAAAAGATACTTGATACGATTTCAATTTTCTTAAATTTACCAAGGTTTGATTTGTGACCCAAGATATAATCTATCCTGGAGAATGTTCCATGAGCACTTGAGAAGACTGTGTATTCTGTTGCTTTTGGATGGAATGTCCTATAAATATCAAAAGTCCATCTTGTTTAATGTATCATTTAAAGCTTGTGTTTCCTTATTTATTTTCATTTTGGATGATCTGTCCATTGGTGAAAGTGGGGTGTTAAAGTCCCCTACTATGATTGTGTTACTGTCAATTTCCCCTTTTATGGCTGTTAGAATTTGTCTTATGTATTGAGGTGCTCCTATGTTGGGTGCATAAATATTTACAATTGTTATATCTTCTTCTTGGATTAATCCCTTGATCATTATGTAGTGTCCTTCTTTGTCTCTTGTAATAGTCTTTGTTTTAAAGTCAATTTTGTCTAATATGAGAATTGCTACTCCAGCTTTCTTTTGATTTCATTTGCATGGAATATCTTTTTCCATCCCCTCACTTTCAGTCTGCATGTGTCCCTAGGTCTGAAGTGGGTCTCTTGTAGACAGCATATATACGGGTCTTGTTTTTGTATCCATTCAGCCAGTCTATGTCTTTTGGTTGGAGAATTTAATCTATTTACATTTAAGGTAATTATCAATATGTATGTTCCTATTACCATTTTCTTAATGGTTTTGGGTTTATCATTGTAGGTCTTTTCCTCCTCTTGTGTTTCCTGCCTAGAAAAGTTCCTTTAGCATTTGTTGTAAAGCTGCTTTGGTGGTGCCGAATTCTCGTAGATTTTGCTTGTCTGTAAAGTTTTAAATTTTTTCATCAAATCTGAATGAGATCCTTGCTGGGTAGAGTAATCGTGGTTGTAGGTTTTTCTGCTTCATCACTTTAAATATGTCCTGCCACTCCCTTCTGGCTTGCAGAGTTTCTGCTGAAAGATCAGCTGTTAACCTTATGGGGATTCCCTTGTGTGTTATTTGTTGCTTTTCCCTTGCTGCTTTTAATATTTGTTCTTTGTATTTAATTTTTGATAGTTTGATTAATATGGGTCTCAGCGTGTTTCTCCTTGGATTTATCCTGTATGGGACTCTCTGTGCTTCCTGGACTTGATTGACTCTTCCCTTTTCCATATTAGGGAAGTTTTCAATTATAATCTCGTCAAATATTTTCTCAGTCCCTTTCTTTTTCTCTTCTTCTTCTGGGCCCCCTATAATTCGAATGTTGGTGTGTTTAATGTTGTCCCAGAGGTCTCTGAGACTGTCTTCTTTTAATTCTTTTTTCCTTATTCTGCTCTGCAGTAGTTATTTCCACTATTTTATCTTCCAGGTCACTTATCCGTTCTTCTGCCTCAGTTATTCTGCTATTTATCCCTTCTAGAGAATTTTTGGTTTCATTATTGTGTTGTTCATCACTGTTTGTTTGCTCTTTAGTTCTTCTAGATCCTTGTTAAACGTTTGTTGTATTTTCTCCATTCTATTTCCAAGATTGTGGATCATCTTTACTATCATTATTCTGAATTCTTTTTCAGGTAGACTGCCTATTTCCTCTTCATTTGTTAGGTCTGGTGGGTTTTTGCCTTGCTCCTTCATCTGCTGTGTATTTCTATGTCTTCTCATTTTGCTTAACTTACTGTGTTTGGGGTCTCCTTTTTGCAGGCTGCAGGTTTGTAGTTCCCGTTGTTTTTGGTGTCTGTCCGCAGTGGCTAAGATTGGTTCAGTGGGTTGTGTAGGTTTCCTGGTGGAGGGGACTAGTGCCTGTTTTCTGGTGGATGAGGCTGGATCTTGTCTTTCTGGTGGGCAGGTCCATGTCTGGTGGTGTGTTTTGGGGTGTCTGTGGCCTTATTATGATTTTAGGCAGTCTCTGTGCTAATGGATGGGGTTGTGTTACCATCTTGCTAGTTGTTTGGCATATGGTGTCCAGCACTGTAGCTTGCTGGTCGTTGAGTGGAGCTGGGTCTTGGTGTTGAGATGGAGATCTCTGGGAGATTTTTGCTGTTTGATATTACATGGAGCTGCAAGGTCTCTTGTGGACCAGTGTCCTGAACTTGTCTCTCCCACCTCAGAGGCACAGCCCTGATGCCTGGCTGGAGCACCAAGAGCCTGTCCTTCACATGGCTCAGAATAAAAGGGAGAAAAAAATGAAAGAAAGAAAGAAGAAAATAAAATAAAATAAAATTATTAAAATAAAAAAATTATTAAGAAAAAAAATTTTTTAAGTAAAAAAAAAAAAAAACAGACAGAACCCTAGGACAAATTGTGAAAGCAATGTTATACAGACAAAATCACACACAGAAGCATACACATACACACTCACAAAAAGAGAAAAAGGGAAAAAATATATATATATGTCATTGCTCCCAAAGTCCACCTCCTCAATTTGGGATGATTCGTTGTCTGTTCAGGTATTCCACGGATGCAGGTACATCAAGTTGATGGTGGAGATTTAATCCACTGCTCCTGAGGCTGCTGGGAGAAATTTCCCTTTCACTTCTTTGTTCGTACAGCTCCCAGGGTTCAGCTTTGGATTTGGACCCGCCTCTGCGTGTAGGTGGCCTGAGGGCATCTGTTCTTTGCTCAGACAGAACGGGGTTAAAGGAGAAGCTGCTTCAGGGGCTCTGGTTAACTCAGGCCGAGAGGAGGGAAGGTTATGGATGCAGGGCGAGCCTCTGGCGGCAGAGGCCAGCGTGATGTTGCACCAGCCCGAGGCGCACCCTGTGTTCTCCTGGGGAAGTTGTCCCCGGATCACGGGACCCTGGCAGTGGCGGGCTGCACAGGCTCCCGGGAGGGGCGGTGTGGAGAGTGACCTGTGCTCGCACACAGGCTTCTTGGTGGCGGCAGCAGCAGCCTTAGTGTTTCATGCCCGCCTCTGGTGTCTGCGCTGATAGCCGCGGCTCGCGCCTGTCTCTGGAGCTCGTTTAGGCGGCGCTCTGAATCCCCTCTCCTCGCGCACCAGGAAACAAAGAGGCAAGAAAAAGTATCTTGCCTGTTCGGCAGCTGCAGACTTTTTCCCGGACTCCCTCCCGGCTAGCTGTGGTGCGCTAACCCCTTCAGGCTGTGTTCACGCCGCCAACCCCAGTCCTCTCCCTGCGATCCGACTGAAGCCCGACCCTCAGCTCCCATCCCCGCCCGCCCCGGCAGGGGAACAGACAAGCCTCTCAGGCTGGTGAGTGCTGGTCGGCAGTGATCCTCCGTGCGGGAATCTCTCCGCTTTGCCCACTGCACCCCTGTGGCTGTGCTCTCCTCCGTGGCTCCGAAGCTTCCCCCCTCCGCCACCTGCAGTCTCCGCCCACGAAGGGGCTCCTAGTGTGTGGACATCTTTCCTCCTTCACAGCTCCCTCCCACTGGTGCAGGTCCCGTCCCTATTCTTTGTCTCTGTTTTTTCTTTTTTCTTTTGCCCTACCCAGGTATTGGGGAGTTTCTTACCTTTTGGGAGGTCTGAGGTCTTCTGCCAGCGTTCAGTAGGTGTTCTGTGGGAGTTGTTCCACATGTAGATGTATTTCTGATGTATTTGTGTTGAGGAAGGTGATCTCCACGTCTTACTCTTCCGCCATCTTGAAGCTCTCTCTAGTTCCCTCTTTTTTCTGTTGTTCCGTAATTAAGTTACAGTCTGGTCTGTAATCTGTCTCTTCATTCTCTGGCTTTCAGTGTGGTGCAATTGTATTAAAATTGTTGGGCAGGAGTTGGCCATGTATTTTGTAGACCAGTGAATTCAATAAAGGTGTACGTAGAACGTACCAACGCATGTGCACATACACATGCACACACACACAGAGCAAATTTCTTTCCAGAGAGCTTTTATAGCTCTTATGAAGACAGACCCCAAACATTCTCATACCCTGGTCCCCACTGCACTCAATATTTACTGGTTCTAAAATACTCAGTTCACTGTATGATGCTTATGTCTTTACTTTTCACCTCCTCCTCCTCTGGAGTGTGAGCTCCTGGAAAGTAGGGAATAAAACTTTCATTTCTGTATACCAATACCAGCCTAGTTGTGGTATGTCCCAAATGTTTAATGACTCTGGACTGAATACCAATTGAGTTGTGAACTATTTTTTGGAATTGAGAACTAGATATGATTTCCTATGAAAGAATTTCTCTAAAGAAGAAACTCTAAGCCCTTACTTTAAAATAACTTTTTCCTCACATTCTTTAGAGTGTCTCTAAATTATTTTAAGATATTTTGAGAAATTCTCAAATAAAAGTTGCTTAAATAGTAAAAGAAAAAAATAGTAAAAGAAAAAAAGACCTATGATTAATTTATTTCATTTAGGCAAATACGTGTTTTTGCAGGGATGAATACCAGAGCAAACACCAGGAATGTGTCCACATGGCCTTGCTGGTCCATAGCAGGTGTTACAACACACACACACACACACACACACACACACATGCCTGGCCTTGCACACGTCTGATCCCCTGGTTCCCTGTGATCAGAGATACTGGCTTTCTACATGTCTGGCTGAGTTCAGGAGTATAGGCATGGATTAGAGAAAAGCTCACTCTGTAGTAGATTCATTTCCTAGCCAGAAAGATATTAAATACATATTCAAGCTCATTAGTAATTGAGAAAACATAAATCTTAATAAAATGAAATGCCATTTTTACTTGTCAGACTGAAAATTAAAAAAAGAAAACAGAAACCACCCAGAGCTGGCAAGGATGAGAGGAGGGGACACATTCATATCCTGCTAGTGGAAATGTGGTTGTGGAAGGGCAATTTGTGCACACCCTTTACCCAGTAACTACTCCAAAGAATTGTTCTCCACATAACAATGTATCTGCAAAAATATCCATTGCAGGGTAGCTGGACAAAGCTAAAGAACAAACACAAATGAGTCTGGATGTACTCTGGATGTATTGTATTGAATACAATAGTATTCAAATAATTCATAATGTACCCATATGATGAACACTATGCAGCCAATAAAAAGAATTAAAAGGCCTTTATGTATTAATTTGTTCACATGTATTATTAAGCAAAACTCAAGTGACAGAACAATATGTCTAAAATGATATCCCTCTGTGTATGTGTGTGCATATACATTGACATTTCCTTGTATACATTTCTAGAGGGGTACACTCAATATTTTGCAGTTGTGAATTGTAAGTATTACTGCAATATAGGTTTGAAGCAGAGAGAGGCAATGAAAGCACTTTTACGAATTTTATTTATATGCTTAAAACCAGTGAAAACA
Organism: Balaenoptera ricei; assembly: GCF_028023285.1. NCBI lineage: Eukaryota > Metazoa > Chordata > Mammalia > Artiodactyla > Balaenopteridae > Balaenoptera > Balaenoptera ricei. Next base: position 10,288,314 of record NC_082645.1, on the reverse strand, counting down.
TGGAGGAAAAGTTTCTGGAGGTTTCTTATTTTATATATGTATATATATATATGTGTGTGTGTGTGTGTGTGTGTGTGTGTCTATAATACTTTCTGAATGGTAAACCAATTTATTAATCAGTTCAAAATTAGGGGTACTTTACAACCATTATGGAGAACAGTATGCAGGTTCCTTAAAAAACTAAAAATAGAGCTACTATGTGATACAGCAATCCCACTCCTGGGCATATATCTGGAGAAAACTCTAATACAAAAAGATACATGCACCCCAATGTTTTCAGAGGCACTATTTACAATAGTTAAGATATGGGAGCAACCTAAATGTCCATCAACAGATGAATGGATAAAGATGTGGTACTTATATACAATGGAATATTACTCAGCCATAAAAAATAATGAAATAATGCCATTTTCAGCAACATGGATGGACCTAGAGATGATCATACTGAGTGAAGTAAGTCAGACAGAGAAAGATACTTATCATATGATATCGCTTATATGTGGAATCTAAAAAATGATACAAATGAACTTACTTACAAAACAGAAATAGAGTCACAGATGTAGAAAACAAACTTATGGTTACCGGGGGTCGGGGGGAAGGGGAGGGGAGGGATAAATTGGGAGATTGGGATTGACATATACACACTACTATATATAAAATACATAGCTAGTAAGGACCTACTGTACAGCACAGGGAACTCCACACAATACTCTATAATGACCTATATGGGGAAAGAATCTAAAAAAGAGTGGATATGTGTATAACTGAATCACTTTGCTGTACAGCAGAAACTAACACAACATTTGTAAATCAACTATACTCCAATAAAATTTTTTTAAAAATTAGGAGTACTTTAATTTTAAAAAAAAATTGAATAATAACATTCTTTGAGCATCAGAATATTGTATCTCCTCTTCTCAATGCAGGTGTGGCTTAAAGCAATATGCCAGCACCTCCCATCTTCCAGAGAAAAGAGCCTGGGAACAGCATGCCAGGCTGCTGGCCTGTGTTCCCACTTTTCCTATTTCTGTAGCTGTGATTTAGGCCCAGCTATAACATTAGGGTTGAAAGAAAATCAATCCCATTCAGAATCCCCCACAGGGACTTATTAGCTGGTCCAAGGGCCAGAACATGGAGATATATACATCTCTTCATCTCTTGCAGTCTTGGCAATTCTCACTGATGGTGCAAGCTACAAATCTTTAGGGGACGCATGATACTCCAAATAAATTACATTTAGTTAATGTAAAGTTCAGATGACTATAATCTCAAATGGTGATGATTCTTCAGTTCAACCAAGAATTCAGACATTTCATATGGACAAAAAAACAGAGTTTAGAGACAAAATCCTATGTCTAGGTAAATACATATTATTTTCTTTCCTTATCCCAACTGGAGAAATTAGGTGTATGTTCCCAGTTGTATAAAGGGGGAAGTTGAGGCTGAGAAAGATCAAGTATCTCAAAGTTACACAGTTATAAAACCAGGATTGGAACTTAGGTTTGTCCAACTCTGAAACCTGTATAGTTGTCCCTGGAAAGTGTTGCCTTCCAAAGCATTAAGATTTAGTGTAGAAGGTTAGTGAACTTGCCTTTTCACTCTCCTGGCATTTTTTTTAGAGCCAACTATTTTAATTTCAGTTGTCTGTGTGGTTAGTAATTGGATAGGCATCCACCTGTCCCAGTTGTATTAGGCTGGGATCCTTCTCATACTGATGTTGCTACTGAACTCAGGTTCGGCTGCTCACCACTCAAAAACCAATAATTAGAGAGGCAAGTGTCAGTAGAAAGGAAAGTTGCTTTAATCAGAAAAGCCAGCAATCTAGCACAACCTTCCAAGACTGAACCAGGAAGAAATAGAAAATATAAACAGACGAATCACAAGCACTGAAATTGAGACTGTGATTAAAAATTTTCCAACAAACAAAAGTCCGGGACCAGATGGCTTCACAGGTGAATTCTATCAAATATTTAGAGAAGAGCTAACACCTATCCTTCTCAAACTCTTCCAAAATATAGCAGAGGGAGGAACACTCCCAAACTCATTCTATGAGGCCACCATCACCCTGATACCAAAATCAGACAAAGATGTCACTAAAAAAGAAAACTACAGGCCAATATCACTGATGAACATAGATGCAAAAATCCTCAACAAAATACTAGCAAACAGAATTCAACAGCACATTAAAAGGATAATACACCATGATCAAGTAGGGTTTATCTCAGGAATGCAAGGATTCTTCAGTATACACAAGTCAATCAATGTGATACACCATATTAACAAATTGAAGGAGAAAACCATATGATCAGCTCAATAGATGCAGAAAAAGCTTTTGACAAAATTCAACACCCATTTATGATAAAAACCCTCCAGAAAGTAGGCCTAGCAGGAACTTACCTCAACACAATAAAGGCCATATATGACAAACCCACAGCCAACATTGTTCTCAATGGTGAAAAACTGAAACCATTTCCACTAAGATCAGGAACAAGACAAGGTTGTCCACTCTCACCACTAATATTCAGCATAGTTTTGGAAGTTTTAGCCACAGCAATCAAAGGAGAAAAAGAAATAAAAGGAATCCAAATCGGAAAAGAAGAAGTAAAGCCGTCCCTGTTTGCAGATGACATGATACTATACATAGAGAATCCTAAAGATGCAACCAGAAAACTACTAGAGCTAATCAATGAATTTGGTAAAGTAGCAGGATACAAAATTAATGCACAGAAATCTCTTGCATTCCTATACACTAATGATGAAAAATCTGAAAGAGAAATTAAGGAAACACTATCATTTACCATTGCAACAAAAAGAATAAAATAGCTAGGAATAAACCTACCTAAGGAGAAAAAAAAACCTGTATGCAGAAAACTATAAGACACTAATGAAAGAAATTAAAGATGATACAAATAGATGGAGAGATATACCATGCTCTTGGATTGGAAGAATCAACATTGTGAAAATGACTCCACTACCCAAAGCAATCTACAGATTCAATGCAATCCCTATCAAACTATAGATGGCATTTTTCAAAGAACTAGACAAAGAATTTCACAATTTGTATGGAAATACAAAAGACCCCGAATAGCCAAAGCAAACGTGGGAAAGAAAAACAGAGCTGGAGGAATCAGGCTCCTGGACCTCCGACCATATTACAAAGCTACAGTAATCAAGACAGTTTGATACTGGCACAGAAACAGACATATAGATCAATGGAACAGGATAGAAAACCCACAGATAAACCTACCCACACATGGTCACCTTATTTTTGATAAAGGAGGCAAGAATATACAATGGAGAAAAGACAGCTTCTTCAATAAGTGGTGCTGGGAAAACTGGACAGCTACATGTAAAAGAATGAAATTACAACATTCCCTAACACCATACCCAAAAATAAACTCAAAATAGATTAAAGACCTAAATGTAAGGCCAGACACTATCAAACTCTTAGAGGAAAACATAGGCAGAGCACTCTATCACATAAATCACAGCAAGATCCTTTTTGACCCACCTCCTATAGAAATGGAAATAAAAACACAAATAAACAAATGGGACCTAATGAAACTTAAAAGCTTTTGCACAACAAAGGAAACCATAAACAAGATGAAAAGACAACCCTCAGAATCGGAGAAAATATTTGCAAATGAAGCAGCTGACAAAGGATTAACCTCCAAAATTTACAAAGAGCTCATGCAACTCAATATCATAAAAACAAACAACACAATCCAAAAATGAGCAGAAGACTTAAATAGACATTTCTCCAAAGAAGATATACAAATTACCAACAAACACATGAAAGTATGCTCAACATCACTAATCATTAGAGAAATGCAAATCAAAACTACAATGAGGTATCCTCACACACCAGTCAGAATGGCCATCATCAAAAGCATCTACAAACAATAAATGCTGGAGAGGGTTGGAGAAAAGGGAACCCTCTTGCACTGTTGGTGGGAATGTTAATTGATACAGCCACTATGGAGAACAGTATAGAGGTTCCTTAAAAAACTAAAAATTGAACTACCATACGACCCAGCAATCCCACTACTGGGCATATACCCTGAGAAAACCATAATTCAAAAAGAGTCATGTACCACAATGTTCATTGCAGCTCTATTTACAATAATCAGGACATGGGAGCAACCTAACTGTCCATCAACAGATGAAAGGATAAAGAAGATGTGGCACATATATACAATGGAATATTACTCAGCCATAAAAAGAAATGAAATGGAGGTATTTGTAGTGAGGTGGATGGAGTTAGAGTCTGTCATACAGAGTGAAGTAAGTCAGAAAGAGAAAAACAAATACCATATGCTAACACACATATATGGCATCTAAGCAAAAAAAAGTGGTTCTGAAGAACCTAGGGGCAGGACAGGCATAAAGACGCAGACATAGAGAATGGACTTGAGGACATGGGAAGGGGGAAGGGTAAGATGGGACAAAGTGAGAGAGTGGCAGGGACTAATATACACTACCAAATGTAAAATAGATATTTGTGGGAAGAAGCTGCATAGCACAGGGAGATCAGTTCGGTGCTTTGTGACCACCTAGAGGGGTGGGATAGGGACGGTGGGAGGGAGATGCAAGGGGGAGGAGATATGGGGATATATTTATATGTATAGCTGGTTCACTTTGTTATAAAGCAGAAACTAACACACCATTGTAAAGCAATTATACTCCAGTAAAGATGTTAAAAAAATAAACAAATAAAAAGAAAAAAGAAAAAGAAAAGCCAGCAATCTGGGAAGAAGATGGACTTGTGTCCCGAGACCAACTCTAAAGATTCTGCTCAGCCATGAGAGTTTTAAAGGGAATAATGAGAAAGAGAGAATCTCAGTGAATCATCAAGGCAGGAGGTTGGGGTCTCTATACCTCTCTATAGTTAGATTTTTAAGGTTAGAGGGGAACAGAAATAGGCAAACAGGAAAGGGGCAAAAGAGCTGATTTCATTGTTACTCTGTAAGCCCTAGAGTTTCCAAACGTAGTCTATAGAATCTGAACTCTCTGGCCCTGTTTTTGCCTGAGAGTTCAGATTCTCATTAATTAAACACCAGTTAATGAGAACACAACTAATCACAACCTCAGCTAACCAAAAGTATTTGCTAAAAAACAATTTAGAAGCAGACAAAAGATTATCCTAATGTGGAAACAGACACACATCTTTCAGAGGTTGACCCAAACCCATGAAATCCCTCTAGTTCTTGAGCTTCCTGCAATCCAGGCCAGTGAGCCTGTTCTGGCAGATGGAACTGCATCATGGTTTGAGCACTGGAAACAACCCAGGTTGGATTTTTAAAATGTGGCTTGGAACCCAATTTCCTTATTTTTGTCTCAGTGTTACAATGTCTAAATGACTTAGACTCCTTGAGTCTCAGTTGTTCACCTGTAAAATGGGGTGATAATTAATGCTGCCACAAACAGTTTGCAGCAGGTTGGAGATGTTTACTGTAAAAGCCTTACACAATATATTGGAAATCAACTCTTCTGCCCCTTTCTTGTTTGCCCATTTCTGTCCCCCTCTAACCTTGAAAGAACCTAATTATTGGAATGAGATCACTAGGCAGTTGAACCTAACTCCTGACTTATGCTCTCCTGAACGCACAACATGCCTTGCCTAACCTGTTGATTCTTTTCCTAGATAAAAAGAAGAATGAAGAATTAAGCAGTTAAAAAATGACTAGCTCTCTACTCCCAACACCCACCCCCCCGCCCCAAGGAATCCTGAGGACAGATCATGTGGGCAAGATAACACCTGAAGAGAGAGTCAGCCAGTCTGCACGCAATGGAGAAAGATGCAGAACCCAATATCCTGCCTCAATGATTCACTGAGATTCTTACCACCTCCCCCCATTACTTTCTTTTAAAAACTGTCATGGTTGAGCAGAATTTTTGTAGTTGGTCTTAGAACACGAGCCCACCTTCTCCCCAGATTGCCAGACTTTCTGATTAAAGCATCTTTCCTTTCTACTGACACTTGTCTCTCAAAGTATTGGCTTTTGAGCAGCGAGCAGCTGAAGCTGAGTTCAGTAACATGTTCATTGACAAATGACTTCACAAAATCGTTCACAATTAGTTCTGAGTTCCTCTTAAGTGCCTGGCACATACTTGCAGAGGTTCAATCCTGGATTCCTGGGGGGGCGGGGGTTGAGAGAAGGGGTTGGGGACAAGCAACTGCAAATATGTTTGGCATATAGTACCTGATCATTAGATAATGGCTATTATGACTTCCTTCATATCACACAAAATCCTTAGTGAGACAGATAAAGATCTAGTATCATAACGGCTTTGTTGCATTTCTCTGTGGGGCATGGAGCCATGGGGGCTTGATTTAAATATTTTAACAAGATTTTCAAAGAGGAATTATTTTTAATGTGGTTTAGCTTAAAGCTTTAACTGAGAAATTCAGCTAACTGAAGGCCTCACTTATATTCACCGAGATGATATCAGAATGATTTCTCTGATTTTGGTGAAAAAACAATTGAAGAAAAAATGGTCCCAATGACACAAGGCCAATTTTCTTTTCTTTTTTTTTTTTTTTTAGAAATTCACGTTCTTTTTATTTATTTATTTATTTATTTATTTATTTATGACTGTATTGGGTCTTCGTTTCTGTGCGAGGGCTTTCTCTAGTTGCGGCAAGTGGGGGCCACTCTTCATCGCGGTGCGCGGACCTCTCACCATCGTGGCCTCTCTTGTTGCAGAGCACAGTCTCCAGACGCGCAGGCTCAGTAATTGTGGCTCACGGGCCCAGTTGCTCCGTGGCATGTGGGATCTTCCCAGACCAGGGCTCGAACCCGTGTCCCCTGCATTGGCAGGCAGATTCTCAACAACTGCGCCACCAGGGAAGCCCCAAGGCCACTTTTCTTAGGTAAAAATTAGATCCAATCTCCATCCTACACAAAATAGATGCTATGCTCGTAATATTCTTTAACCTATGGTGGGTTTATAGAAAAAGTAAACAAGATATTTTATAATCCATATTTAGTGACGTGTTTATATAATTAGAGACGTTTATGAATCATCTTCATTATGCATTTAAACAGTTCATAAAAGTTATGAGTCCAATGTACTTACAGCTTTTTGTTGTTGTAAACCTTTAACTACAAATGCAGTAAGAACAAAGGAACCAAAATGTGCATATTCTGGAGGCTTCACACCAGCCCCTGTTTCAATCTTGCATGAATTAACAGAAGTGAATTTGCAGCATTTTATTTCTTGGTGTAATGGAGCTCAAGTATTTCGTAAAGCGTAACTATACAGCAAATTCCGAGCTCATTTTAGAATAATTAGCACATTGATGTTACTTGTGTAGTTAAAAGGAAATGTTAAAATTTTCCCCTGGTAAGCACTTTTTTTTTTTTTTTTTTTAGCGTCTTTATTGGAGTATAATTGCTTTACATGGTAAGCACTTTTTGAAGGCTCACTCTGTTCTCCAAAGTGAGCAATCTTTCACTCAGAAGAAAGCTGGAAGCTCTGTTTTTCCTGCATTTCATCTTCTTCCTCTTGTACCTCGATTACAATACTAGTGTATATTCAGACAAGTCTTAATTACAGCCTGGAGCAAGTGAAAGAACCCCTGCAGATTAAGCAGATAACTTTTTAAAATGATGCATTTACTCCAGTTCCTCCAGCTCAGTCCTTTGAATAATTAAGGCCGAACTACAGGAGACCTAACATCTGCACAAGAAGATGCCTTAATTTAACATTCTCACCACAATTTGACAGTCTTATATCTCTTTCCCCCACCCCTTCCGTAAAAGGAAAGTCATCCTCCTGGGAGGAAGAAGAAACTAACACTTACAGAGTTTCTACTATATGTCAGGCAGTACTGTGTGAGGTCTGTCACCTTCCACACTCTTTGAATGTTCACACAATTCTATGAGGTCAGCAAGGAGCTTAGTCATTCCTGTTTTGCAAATGAGGATAGTAACGCTCAAGAATGTTAAGTAAACGTCCCAAAGTCACACACCCCGGGGGCAAAGGGAGGATTTAATTCAAATTGGTCAAAATCTGGACTCTGTTCTTGCTACATTCTATGCCAGCCCAAGATGACTGACAGCTTAAGGGAACAGAGGCTACTTGAGCATGGTCAGCAAAAATCTCATCAGAAATTCATTTACTTTTATTTAATTCACTAAAATTATACATTGCATAGAAAGTTGTTAGAAAAGCTAATAAAACTGCAACCTCCTAACTCTAGGAAATATGAGCACAAGATGGTGGAGGGCTTTACTGCCAAAACCAGAGGGGTGGCCAAGGGGAACTTGGCAAAGTCCAGGAGCTTCTTTCCATTATTGCAGAGATCTGACTAAGAGATTTGCACTATAAATTATTTTGACCTCCTAGAGATAGCTTCCCAGATAAGATTTTGATATTTGAAACTATGGCAAACAAAAGGAAAAATGAATAAGAAATGGTCTGATTGTTTCTCATAGCCATTGACTAGCACTTACTGAATGACTTCAACATCATAAAAGTGATGCTGGGTTTTGGGAATAAAACTGAAAGAATTGGATGGATCTTGTTCTTACACAGCTAGAGTAAGCATGAGAGATAGACAAAAAAAGTAGATACTTGACAATCTAATGAGGTGTATGTAAGGCAGGCACCTAGGGAGATAGATGCTAAGGTCAGATGCTTTGTTTTGTTCACTGATGTAACCCAAGAGCCTGGCACAAAATAGAGTCTCAATAAATACCCACTTAACAAAAGAGAGTTGGGGAGCACCTAACAGGGACAGTGCATGCAGATTTGGTAGTGAGTGGGCGGGGAGGTGATGTGAAGTTTCCTGAGAGGGAGTGATATCTTAAAAAAAAAGAGAGAGAGAGAGTAGGAGTTAATCTGGTGGTAGGTGATGGCTGAGAGAATGATATATGCAAAGGTCAACAAGAGATAAATGACATCTTCTTCTCTGGGAAAGAAAATGCTTCCACAATCTTGGTGCATAGGCTCTCAGGGCCAAGTTCAGGGGCTGAACAGGGAGGTAAAGAGTGCAGTGAATGCTTTTAGCAATGAGTGTGAGGAGCTGGAAGCCCTCTGGTTTAGATTGCTGGGTCTCATCTGCTGATTACAGCAGGACTTTTCAAAATACATTTCAAGGATTCCTTTCTTAAGGAAATTTAGAAAATGCTGGGATAAACAAAGCTTGTTTGTTTGTTTTAACTTACTATAGAAGTTTAATAAATCCATCAGATGGAAATTTTGCATATATCATTTTTAAGCTTATTTGACCACAAGAAGTAACTTAGGAAATCAGTTTAGAAAACACTAAACCTTAAGATGTTGTTCAAAGTCAACTACAAAGCTCAAATCTGCCCTATCCATTGGTCAGTTCTGAGATTTGTTGGGTAGTGTCAACTGAAAAAAACACACAACCTAAAACTTGAGAATTATATATTACTCGGTAGACAAGACTGAGGACCTAAGCCCAGGAGACAGCATCTCAGATGCTCTGAGGGACTGCTTCGAAGAGGAAAGGGAGGGGCCAGGATCTATGGGAGTTTTTGTAACAAAGACCAGGTAGTCAGAACATCAAAAGATTACTGTTAATTACAGAAAACCAGACATCTCAGGTTAAGGAATTTAGCTCTTTTCTATGTATGGGAAGATGCAAGAGTCTGGGCTCACTGAAATCATTCCTTTGATATGCACCTCAGCTCTCTGGGGCCAGCATCCTGTGCTTTCTCATCCTGAGTCTCCTCAGGGTGCATGGTTGGGGGTGGCTGTAGTGGCTGACTGCTAGACGGGGGACATCCTGTCTCCACCATGAGTTCCCTCAGGGCTCACCTTTGGGAGCAGCTGTAATGTGATGGCTTGATGGCTGCAACATCCTTTGTTTATGGATATGGAAGCAAAATTTTCTCATTTCATGTGGTTGGGGTGACCTCTGGACACACATGTGCCCATGAATCACTGGTCTTTTGGGCATTCTGCCATATGGCCAAATCTCTACTCCTTGGTTTGAGCTTCATATTTCTACTTACCCACTCCTACTGGTTTCATATTCTTGCTGGGAATAGATTTTTGGCCAATCCTTCTCCATACATTTGGAATCCCATCACTGTTCCTAATTCTAACAAAGTATCCTTTTGTTCCCAGTGAAAGGCTCTTGTCTTGTCACATAAAGAATTCAGAAATGCGACAGGGATGAGAAAGTAAAGTGAGGATTTATGCCCTGAGTTTCTTTGGCAAGCTGGTTATGTGAGGCATAGAATGAAACGGCAGAATATTCATTGGGGAAGGAGGGGTTTGGGGTCGTATTCCCTGACTTTCATCTCAGCTCCACCTTCACAAGGGGAGGAGGGATTTTTGTCCTTATTTAGTCTTTTTTTTTTTTTAATTAATTAATTTATTTTTGTCTGCGTTGGGTCTTTGCTGCTGTGCGCGGGCTTTCTCTAGTTGTGGCGAGCAGGGGCTACTCTTTGTTGTGGTGTATGGGCTTCTCATTGCGGTGGCTTCTCTTGTTGTGGAGCACGGGCTCTAGGCTCAGGGGCTTCAGTAGTTGTGGTACATGGGCTTAGTTGCTCCGTGGCATGTGGAATCTTCCTGGACCAGGACTCAAACCCGTGTCCCCTGCATTGGCAGGCAGATTCTTAACCACCGTGCCACCAGGGAAGCCCCTGTCCTTATTTAGTCTTTATTGGAAGGGTCATGGTCTTGGTGCATGATGGGAACTTCCTATCTGCAAGGCTAATTTTATTGTAATGAGAGCATAATGAGCAAAAATTACATTAGGATGCCGGAGATTCCCTCCTTTTCCCATCTTTCTTTGTCTGCCTTCAGGACACTGATCACCCCAACATGTGTGGTTTCCTGCCACCTGGCCTGTGCCCTCCTTTCTCTGCTCATATCTAGCTACCTGCCTGCTTTAACACTTTCAAATGACTGGAACTTGCTTCTCTATGTTCTTGTGATGTACTTATCACCAGAGATTCCCCACTCCTGGCTTACATGGATTATGGTTCCATCGTGAATACTCTTTGTATGCTGACTGAGTCTCTAATAGAATTGAAGCTCCTTACATATCAAAAGTTCATGCATCACAACCAGACCTACCACCAACCTTTGAATGATACTGCTTACAAAACTGCTGATCATCCACCTTGGAGTCTGGCCCCTCAGTGAAGTCAGAGACCTCAGCTCTGGTCTTCCTGGTCTGGGCACATTCTCTCCAACCTCCAACCCCCACCATGCTGTCAAAAGCTGTCGTGCTTTGAAACAAAAACACCCTGAACAATACAAGAGAAAAAATAGGCACAAATAGTTACTAACATAGCAACATTTGTTTTCACAAATGTAATGTGTTTTAAAAATGCAGCTTGTTTTATAAAACTACGACATTTGCTCTTACGCATTTGTTGACTCTGGTTTATTTTGCTCCTTCTAGATCATTGCTACTCAGTGGGGCTAATTTCCACAGGAGGCGATGACAACCCCATTGTCTTCAAATTCAAATTTCCTTTTCCGTGGTGCTTCCATAGTAGCTGACTCTGTCTTCTTCAGTCACAGGTGATGATCTTCATTTCTTATCTTCCCAATTGAAGGTCTTTATACTTCTTATTCATCAGAGTTCTTTGAGTAGATTTTAGATAAGCTTCAATGACATGTTTTGGGCATCTGATAAAAATGTCCACAATGGTGGTTGTTTATTGCTAAATTCCTCTTACACCTCTTATAAATATTGAGATTATTGTTCTAAAAACACTTAACTTGAGGAATATTGCAATGGTGCTATAGACAGAAAGCCAATAATTTCCCCAAATCTAACCTAAAATTTCCCATAAATTTTTCCAAAACTTTGACAAAAGTTCTCAAAAGAAATAGCAAGTTTTTCACTAAAATATTAATATCTGTACAATTCTATGAAGAATTCTGATAAAATGTTAAATTGAGGTAACCCATATTCAAGGCCTAAAAAGGGCCTGCCCTTCTGCCCGTGTGTCTATAGAGAGAGCCAGCCAAGGCCAAGAAGGATGCTGAATCCACTTATAACCAAGCTGCAGGGACCAGGAAGAGAAAGAGAAAGGGAGGTGACAATTCCAAGAAAGGCTGCATTCAACCTCAAGTTAAAAAGAGTCAGGGAACCCAGGCACCAGGTCCCATGGCTGTTTGGGCTGATCTCACATTGATGGTTTGAGTTATCAAGTGTGGTTCTAACTACTAGTGTTAGTAACAAAGAGAACCAAATTGTGGGTGAGAGAAAGTCTGTTTATGATCCTAAACAAAGCAAACTATAATCTGGCCTTGGCTTGAAGAGGAATTTGGTGGGGAGACAGGAAAGATGTTATTGGAGACTTTGGACAGCCAAGGCAATCTTTCTTATCTTAGAGCCCCATCTGCAGAGGCCAAAGCAGAGGCTCAACACAAAAGGGCAGAACTCTGGAGTAAACATGTGGCTACCCCCAGATTCTGTTTTCTCTGCCAGCACTGAGGAGTCTCAAATCAAAATCCTACTGCAGCAGGAAATTTTGAGATGGAAAGATAATGTTTATGATATTAGTGTAGTAGTTAAGATAAAACAAAACCAAAGGAATAAGAAAAGTTGTGTGTGATTGAGATGTGACAAAAGTAGAGGCAGCATGTGGCTTAAGAAAACTTTGGCCTTCTCCCCAGTTTGGGGGAGAATCACATGCCAAAGTCATTGCTCATCTCAAGGCCTCTGAAGACAGTCTGAGGGAAGGTCTGTACTAGCAGGAAAGGCCTAAGAAGTTCTTGAGTCTCTCTTCAGTTTAGGAAAAACCTTTGACAGAAAACAATGTGATGGGGGACTTATCCCCACTTGGTTTGGGATCATGATCCTCCAGACAATTTGCCTCAGATGCTGGGCATCCTGAGATAAAATGGTACATAAAATGTAGAATAGTCTTTTCAAGAATTGGTTCAGGAACAACTGGATATCCACCTACAAAAAAATGAAGCTGAACCCCTACCTCACACCATACACAAAAGTCAATTCAATGTGAGGCGATTGAATCAGTAACCAAAAACCTCCCCACCAAAAAAGTCCAGAGCTATTCTATCAAATATTTTAAAAAGAATTAAGACCAATCCTCTAGGGACTTCACTGGTGGTGCAGTGGTTAAGACTCCATGCTCCCGATGCAGGGGATCCTGGTTTGATCCCTGGTCATGAAACTAGATCCCATGTGCCTGCTGCAACTAAGAGTTTGCATGCCACAACTAAGGAGCCAGGGAGTCACAACTAAGGAGCTCGTCTGCTGCAATTAAAGACCCAGCACAACCAAATAAATAAATATTTTTTAAAAATTCAAAAAAAGAAGACCAATCCTCTAAAATTCTCCTATAAATAGAGTAAGGGCTACCATTTCTAACTCATTCTATGATGTCAACGTAATTCTGATACCAAAACTAGTCAAATACATCAAAAGAAAACAAAATTACAGTCCAATGTCCCTTATCCAAATAGATGATAATGTGCTTTAAATATACTAGCAAACTGAGTCTAACAACATATTAAAAGAATTGTATCATGAACAAGTGAGATTGATCCTAGGAATACAAAGAGTGTTCAATATATGAAAATGAATAAAAGTAATATACAAAATTATTGAAATGAATGAAGAAAAAACACATGATCATCTTAATTAATGTATAAAATGCATTTGAAAAAATCCATCACCTTTTATAATTAAAAAAAATGAGTAGAAGTTAACTTCTTCAACATGATAAAGGCCATTTATGAAAAACTCAGAGCTCATATCATGCTCAATGGTAAAAAAGTGAAAGCTTTTTTCCTAAAATCAGGGAAAAGAAAATTATGCCTGTTTTGTCATTCTATTCAGCATTATCCTGAACATTTTAGATAGAGCAATTAAGCAACAAAAAGAAATAAAGCAATCCACATTGGAAAGGAAGAAGAAAAAACTGTTTGCAAATGACATGGTCTTTCATATAGAAAATGCCCCAAAGTCACAAAAAATATTAGAGTTAGTAAATGAATTCAGCAAATTTGAAGAGTACAAGATCAACACTCAAAAATGAGCTGTGTTTTTATATACTAGAAATGAATAATCCAATAAGGAAATTAAGAAAACAATTTCATTTATCATAAAGAATAAAATGCCTAGGAATAAATTCAACTAAGGTTCAAGACTTGTACACTGAAAACTACAAACATTGCTAAAAGAAATCAATAAAGACTTAAATAAATAAAAAGACATCCCATATTTATGGATTGGAAAACAGAAGATTGTTATGATGCAATACTTCCCAAAGCAATCTACAGATTCAAAGCAATTCCTTTCAAAATCCCAATGACCCCTTTTGCAAAAATGGGAAAGCCAATCTTAGAATTTATATGGAATTGCAAGGGACTCTGAATAGTCAAAACAGTATTGGAAAAGAAGAACCATGTTGGAGGACTCACACTACCTAATTTCTAGACTTACTCCTAATGTACAATAATCAAATAGTGTAGTACTGGCATAAGCGTAGACCAATGGAATACAATCAACTTCCAATTTACCCTTCTATATACAGATGACCCTTGAACAACACTGGTCTGAAGTGTGCAGGTCCACTTATACATGGATTTTTTTTCAATAAATACTTACTATAGTTCTTCATAATCCGAGGTTGTTTGAATTCCCAGATGTGGAACCACAGATACAGAGGGCCGACTGTAAAGTTATATGCAAATTTTCCGCTATGCAGAGGGTCAGTGTCCACTAATCCCTATGTTGTTCAAGGGTCAACTGTATTACCATTTGATTTTTGATGAGGGTGCCAAGGTGATTCAATGAATACAGAACAGCCTCTTCAACAAGCGATGCTTGGGTAACTGGATAGCCACTTGCAAAAGAATAAAGTTGGACCCTTCCTTCACATCATATGCAAAAAGAACTGAAATTTGAGTAGAGAGCAAATGTAAAAACTAAACCTAGAAAGCTTTATAACCTTGAATTTGACAATGATTTCTTAGATATGACATCAAAAGTGTAAGCAACAACAACAAAAAAAATGAATTGAGCCTCATAAAAACTTAAAACTTTTGTGCATCAAAAGAAACTAACAGAAGACTGAAAAGACAACCGAAATCATGGGAGAGTATGTTTGCAAATCATATATTTGGTAAGGGACTTCTATCCAGAATATATAAAGAACTCAATGACAACAAAAAAGACAATCAAATTTTTAAATGGGTAAAGGACTGAGATAGACATTTTCCCAAAGAAGATGCGCTCTTATTTTTAATCTTTAGAGAAATGCAAATCAAAACCACAACAAAGTGTCACTTTACACCCACTAGGTTGGCCAGAGTCAGAACAAAGGAAAATAACAAGTATTGTCAAGGATGTGGAGAAATCAGAACCCTTGTTTACACAGCTACCGAAATCAACAGCTAACACACATCTCCAAAGCCTATTAAGTAAGAAATCTGTTAATCTTACATATAAATAAAATAAGCAAGCTCATAGAATTACGTGTGGTTGATTTATGTCAGTTGGGGCTAGAAGAGCCATAAGTTCAATAAACTCTGGGTTAATAATGAGAACCTCTATACGGCATTTCTAATTTCACCA
Source organism: Balaenoptera ricei (assembly GCF_028023285.1). Classification (NCBI taxonomy): domain Eukaryota; kingdom Metazoa; phylum Chordata; class Mammalia; order Artiodactyla; family Balaenopteridae; genus Balaenoptera; species Balaenoptera ricei. The sequence goes on along the minus strand of NC_082645.1, from coordinate 10,272,767 downwards.
CTATGACCTCTGTAGCTATAATAGTCAATGAGGTAATGTATTAAACAACTGTTTTGACTTTTTCCCCTGTCGATGAATTGACAACTCCACAGGGAGGAGAAGTTACTCAGTAATAATACTTCTTTTAATTTATGCAATAGTACTATGAAATGTGTATCATATCCTCACTGCTTGAGGTTCAGATAATTTAAGTAGATTGTCTAATGTTACATAGTAAGTGTCCAGGAATGAAAGCCTTTGATATCTTGCTCTTCCTGAGAAAACATACTGCTCCCTGTAGCTCTCATGGAGTATTTGCAAAAGAACTACCCTTAAATTTTCTCTATCATGTTTCTTTCAGAAGATAAGCCCACTTATTCTCTCTCTGAGGGGAGGAAGCTGGAAAGGGGTATAGGTAATCTGGCTGGTGAGGGCCTGACATGCCCAGGGCCCTGGTAAGTGTACATAGGATTTCTGTGCACAAGTTGCACCTCATCTTTTGTGCTTGTTTCATGGGTAAGTGGAGCTGCCATGGCCTTCTGAGCTTCTGGCCTATATTTAGGCTGGGGAGGGATCTGTTCTTTCTGGCCCAGCTTCTTCAGCTGCCTCTGCTTAGGCCTTTCTTTCAACGGGGAGGAACTAAAAACAGGCAGTGTGGACCTCAGGTTACAGTTATGCTCTGCAGTCATTTTATCTCAATAAAGCTTATATTGCTACCCCCTATTTGGCCATCAGTTTTTTTAAAGTATCTTCTAATATTTTGAACTCTGGAGCAAAGAAAGGATGGGTCTTGGCATTTCAAGTTCCAAGAGATCAGACACCAGTCCTCAAAATGTTTGGTGCTTGAAGACCATCTGTAACTTGAAAACTATGCGTGTAAATTTGCTTGTATTTATAAAGAAATGTTTGAAATGTTTTGAAATGTTTACATTTCTGAAATCCTAGAGTTCCTTTCAAATACTTGTTACCCATGTATCAAAAGCATTAACAACAGTCTCTGACACATAATAGATACAATATATACATATATGTAAAAATGAATGAATGAGTAAGCAATCTGAAAAGCAGACCAAGATTTACACACAAAAATGTTTATGGGACCATTACGTGCTGAGATAAAAAACGTTGGAAATAAGTGTCTGAAAAACAGAGCTCTGGTAGGCCTTATGATGAATACCTATCATTCAATAAAATATGCAGCCAAAGATTTGCACTTATTAAAATATAATGACATTTTAAAAATGGAACTGATACAATACAACCAAACAAAATAGGACACACAGTTACTTATCTGCATTTTAATTCCCTGTAACTTAAAAGTATCTGTGGGAAAGATGTAGACGTATTGGAGAGCATTCTAAGTTGGAAATCTGAGTTCACATCTCTCACTGTTCCTTCCCAAATCCCTCTGTGGAATAACACAGTAATCAAAAGTAACCACCTGTTAGCAGACAGAGATGCAGCGGATGGCCTGACAGGGTGCTCACTGCAATGGACTGCCCTGATGAGGGGATTAAAGGGCCAAAACCCAGCCCAGGTTCCTCTAAGTCATTCACCCTGAACAATACAGCAGTCACCTGGGGGAAACGCATCCTTACCAACACCATGTGGCTCTGTGTGTCAGAGCCTGATCCCAGCTCTCCTGAGATTGACTGCAATTGTAGGTCTTCTCTTTCCATACCACCTAGTGAGAGCTGATGGCTCAGTAATGGAAAAGATGGTTAGCTTCTCCCAGACTATGCAACTCAAACACAACGTAACTTCCTTCTTTGATAGGCAGGAGGTTAATTTGTTGAAAGAGTAAATATATGATTTATCAAGCAGGAATATGATCAGAATTAACTAGTTGTGATATAGTTTGCCTCAAATAACCACCTGTAGGATTCATTTTGCACCTTCTGTCTGGAGTAAAGTTTAGGAAATGAGATACTGATGTTTGATGCGCGAATGGATTCTGGCCTCTGGTTAGTGAACCTCCAATGCCTAAAGGACTCCTGCAATATTTGTGCAATTCACATTTTTTAGTCTCTTTAACATGTGAATTGATACCAAATAGTCTATCCAAGAGACCCCTACCTCTTGTCTGTTGTTCAATTCAAACAGACAGTAGGACTATGACCCAATAATCTTTATCAATCTTTCAAGGAGATTTGAAAGCAAATACCTCCTCTGGTACTGACTGCATTTTGCAGACTATCACAGGTGTGATAGCACCTATCTGTAGCAAATATTCAAGGAAGAAGGCCACGTAGCAAATCCCACCCCTTATTTCAGTAACAGGAAAAGCAAAGAGTAGCAAATAAAAACAATAGATAGACTTTATAGGGTGCTATGACTTGAGTAGTTGCACCATTCAGACAGGGAAAAACCAAGGACAGCAGAGAACACAGTATCCCTTTCAGCTGGAAAATGTGACTTTTCTGCCAGGCTCTGAATGATGATCTGGAACCCGACTAGCTGGCAATTTGACAAGTACATGCAAATACTTGTCTAACATGGCATACAAAAGGCACAACCAGTTTGGAGAGACTTGGAACACTGTCTCCTAAATTTTAAGTACATACCTTACAATTCAGTAATACCACTATTAGTTAGCTATCTTAGACTCTTAAATACTTGCACAAGGAGACATGTAACACAGTGTTCTTTTCAGAACTGTTGATAATAGGAAATAATTACAGGAAATTAAAATGTCTACCAGAGGAGAAAAAATAATTAAGTTGTTGCTCTTCTTTCAATCCATCAGTTTAAAATAACAAATTAAATGAAGCACAGATAAATAAATTACATATACATGTATCAACATTGGTATGTCACTAACATAACACTGTGAAAAGTTGCAAAAGGGCACATTGTACAATGTCAGATATAAAAAACCACGTAAAATAGTACTAGACTTTTTTATAGACATAAATATATGTTGTAAAGAATAAAGCAGCTACAGAAGGCCACACACCAACCTCAGTAAAATGGTTACTTCTGGCAAAATGGAAGGTTGAGCGGCTACAACTGTACCTGAAGCTTTTATTCCTACAAACAAAAATAACATGAAACAAATACAGAAAAATGTTAACATTTCCTAAATCAGAGTGGTAAACTTGGATTATTTTTATATTAATGTCTGTCCTTTTTGTATGACTGAAATGATTCAAATGAAAACAAATTTAAATGTCATAGAAGTTAGCCATGGCATGGTTGTCCTCAAGAGTTTATCGCTCGCCTCAACATTAAAGCCTACCTACTAGACACTTGCATTTGAAGTTTTCTTCCCAAAATGTAGACCGATTCAATAGCTCCATTGCTCACCCTCTTGGAAGGCAGTGTGCAATGGTGGAAGTTACATGGAAATCAGAGTCAGACAGATTTCATGGCACGAATTTCTTGGATTGATTTTAAATGTGAGAAAACAAATATTGCACAAGACAAAGATCTGTATCCTAACGGCTGTTAATTCCTTACTTTTCCCAAGACACACTTTCTAGATTGGTCAAGTAGATCTTGGTTGAGAACAAGCTACCCGTACATTTTTATAGACTGTGGTATCCCTATTTTAAGTGCTTTCCTATATTTTTCTGTGCTGTGAAAGTTTAAGTGCTCTGCAATGTTAACTAGCCTTTAAATAATTCAAATCCTTTCCATTTCTGCCTTCTGTGTAATTGTTACCTACAGCACTCATTTCAGTATTTAATTCTTCATGTCCCCATTATGCTGCCTCATTATGTGACCCTGGAAAAGTCAATATACCTCACAAACCCTTAGTTTCTCGGTCTTTAAGTTGAGGTGTTGTAAACGATCATTCAGCTCCTAAGGGATTTTTGGCATTAATATTTTACAATTTCAGGATCTTATAAGTGTATAACTTGTCTCTGAAGTAGAAAGGGATGTTATAATGTTATGCTCCCGTCATGTAGAGCTGCACCTTATCTAGGGTGGCAGATGGGAAAGAGGAGTGAGAGGACCAGTATAATCCCCTAGAAACCTATCAAAGTTCTTTGATGGAGAAGGGTATTTTCCATTGAAACAAGCCTATTCTATATTGTAATGTAAATTTATTTGAGAATCACTGAAATATATACTTATATAAAAATGCACTTATTGTTTGAGAACAAATATGATAAACACATGTGTGATGGTGAAGAAATAGAAAAAAATGAGTGAGGAATCATTCCAGTCCAAACCAACTGTTAACGAGGGGCATGATATGTCTGTTAACTCTGAGAGATGGTCTTAGTACACTACAGTTTAATTTTAGAATGCTGCTGTATATTACAAGTGTATATAAGGTTGTTTTTTTTGTTTTTTGTCTGTAAGTATAGCTAAGTTAAAAGACAAACTATTTCTTGTTTGTGGGTCTTAATAACTACATTGGGTTTGAACTCTAAGAGATTATTTTTGTCACATTTTCCATTTTTAAAACGTTCTTCTTGAAATCTCTATGCTAGAAAAGAGGATTTTATCAAATTAAGGGCATTTTAATCTGCCTTTGGGCATCATTAAATTGAGTCGAGTGTTAAATGGCTGATCCTGGTTATAAAACTTTAAAAAAATCTTGTTTCTCAGGTTTCAGAAATGAGTAAACACTACAGATAGCCAAGCCAAGAACAATGCCATTTATTTCTCCAAAAGGTAATTTATACAACCTTATTAATACTCCTCATATTTATGTTTTGGAAGAAGTAGGGATAAATAAAGTCTTTGGCAAGAATGAACATTTTACAATGTCCATAATAAGGTGCAGTGAATACATATTTTTGCCAAATTGTCAAAAAAGACCTAGTTTTTAAAACTAGCTGAACCTTGAAGCCAAAACTGATTATCTCTATCATAGAATTAACTTCTGAGATCAAGAATAAATCTGGAAGGGTGAGGTCAGCAAACTGATGGAGTAGGAAGCTCCAAACTCCTGTTCCTTTGCAAAACCATTAAAAATAAGCAGTACTTGTCAGAATCTACTTGGTCAGAACTCTGGGAAACAATCAAAAGTTTACAGCAACCAAGTGAATGCTGAATCAATATGAAGAAAACTTAAAAATGGTAGGAAAGTTTGTGGTGATTTCACTTGCCCTTGGTCACCCTCTTCAGCTTGATATTGTCTTAAAGATGGCACCCTGAAATCCCAGTGTGGAATCTTGGTTCCTGGTTCCAGATGGAGCTGAATAGACCTTATTTGCTATGACTGGTGTTTATATAAGAAAAAATAATTTGGACATGTTCAGAGGGAAGACCATGTGAAGAAACAGGGAGAAAAGCCTATCTAAATGCCAAGGAGAGTAACCTCAGAAGAAGTCAATCCTGCCAACACCTTGATCTTGGACTTCTAGCCTGTAGATCTAGATCTGTGAGAAAATAAATTTCTGTTGTTTAAGCCACCTAATCTCTGGTAATTTATTATGGCAGCCCTAGCAAAATGATTCTAGTGACAAGACCATTCAATGGGGAGAGGATGTGTTAATAGAAAATTATTGTTTAATGGTACAGAGTTTAGGATTGAGGTTATTAAAAAGTTCAGAAAATGGACAGTGATGATTATTACCCAACAGTGTAAATACATTCAATGCCACTGAATTGTACCCTACATATGGTTAAAGTGTTAAATTTTATGCTATGTATATTTGGTCATAATTTAAGAAAGAATAAAATACATAGAAATTACTTAACCAAGGAGGCACAAGATTTACACATTAAACATTTTGAAACATTGCTGAAACAAACTAAAGAAGACTTAAATAAACAGTATGGCATCCCCTTGTCATGGATTGGAAGACTTAATATTGTTAAGATGTCAAAGTGATCTACAGATTTAATGGAATCTCTGTCCATACTCCAAGGGACTTTTTTGCAAAAATGGAAAATCCAATGCTCAAATTTATGTAGAATTGAATTGGGCTCTGAATAGCCAACATCCTTGAAAAAGAAGAACAAAACCAGAGGATATACACTTCCCAATTTCAAAACTTTCTACAAAGCTATAGTAATCAAAATAGTGTGGCACTGGCACACATAAACATATAGATCAATGTACTAGCATTGAGAGTGCAGAAATAAACCCATACATCTATAATCAATTGATTTCTGACAGGGTCCAAGATCATTACGTGGGAAAGAATAGTCTCTTCCACAAATGGAGTTGGGAAAACTGGATATTCACATTCAAAAGAATAAAGTTAGACCCAACCTTTTACCATATAAAAAAATAATCTCAGAATGGATGAATGACCTAAATATAACAGCTAAAACTGTAAAACTCTTAGAAGAAACTATAGGGGAAAATCTTCATGACATTGGATTTGGAAATGGATTTTTAGAAATGACAAGGAAAGCAACAAAAGAATACAGAGATAAATTAGACTTAATCCAAATTAAAAGCTTTTATGCATCAAAAGACCTCAAGAAAGTGAAAAGAAAACCTAGAGAATTGAAGAAAATTATATACCAATTATAATTCTGATAAAGTTCTAGTATCCAGAATATAAAAGAAATTTTACTAGTCAACAGCAACAAGACATATAACTAAATTTAAAAATGAGGAAGAGACTTGAACAGACATTTGCCCAAAGGAGATATGCGAATTGCCAAAAAGCACATGAAAAAAATACTCATTATAGAGCAGTGCGCAAGTGTGGGCTCTCAGAGCTGCTAGCGCCCACGCACTGGGTCAAGGGTCAGCCTGCAAGGTGGCTGCGGCAGTGACCCTCCTCCGGCTGCTGGGGTTGAGGCGCGGTGGGGGGGGGGGGACGCCAGGTGCTTTGGGGTGTTGACCTCGCAGATCACGGAGAAGGTCGCACACACACCGGCCAGGTTTATGATGATAAAGACAACAGGAAAGTTGGATTTGTAAGTCGTCAGAAAGAGGTGAATGAGAACTTCACCATCCATCTGATAGCAGAGCAGCCTGTGAGCCAAGTCAGCAGTCGAGTGATATCATGTGAGGGCGCTGGGGGACCCTTGCCCACCCCAAAGTGTACATAAACCTGGACAAAGATGGGCCGTGTGGCTACTGTGGACTCCAGGTCAGACAGCACCATCACTAGGGGGTGCACAGGAGTGTTGCAGGAAGGCTTACCCCTTCCAGGGCCTGAGAGTGGACTCTTGTCTAACACTCAGAAATGAATTGTCCAAGGAGACACACGTGCTGACAAAGCAAGAGACTTTATTGGGAAGGGGCCCCGGGCGGAGAACAGCAGAGTAAGGGAACCCAGGAGAACTGTTCTGCCACGTGGCTCACAGTCTCTGGTTTTATGGTGATGGGGTTAGTTTCCTGGTTGTCTCTGGCCAATCTCTGGCTTGGCCCATAGTTAGTCTGACTCAGGGTCCTTCCTGGTGGCACGTGCGTCGCTCAGCTGAGACGGATTCCAGTGAGAAGGGCTCTGGGAGGCTGGTCATCTCCTCCTTCTTTGGGCCCCTTCCGAATTCTCCTGGTTAGTTTTCAGTGGCAGCACCATGTTCCTTATTGGGACCTCCTGTTGTGAGACAACTCAGGCAAGTGGGCCTGGCCAAGGCGGGTGGTTTCAGTGAACTGTTCACTAACAGTAACACTTCCATGATGATGTGACTCATGAGACCCTCGTGCTGTAAGTATCCCATCACTAGTGCTGAAGGAAAGGTGTTGTTCTCAAGGAGAAAACCAAACCAAACCAAACCAAACAAAACAAAACAAAAAAACTCAATATCATTCATCATTAGGGAAATGCAAATTAAAATCACAACGAAGTACCACTTCAGTCACAGTAGGGTGATTAAAACCAGAACACCATAAAATGACAAGTTTGGCAAGGGTATGGAGACATAGAGCCCTCATAAAGTGCTGGTGGGATCCTGTAAAATGGTTCAACCATTGTGTAAACCGTTTTGGCAGTTCCTGAATAAATTAAACATCCAACAGCCATATGAGCCCATAATTACACTCTTGTATGTCCAAAACAACTGAAAACAGCTACCCAAACTAGTATACCTACATGCATGTTTATAGCAGCAATATTCACAGTTAGCCAAAAGATGGTAACAGACTGAATGTCCATCAAAAGATGAATGTATAGGCAAATTTTGATATATATACAATGGAATATTACTTAGCCATCAAAATAAATGAAGTACAGTGTGAATAAATCTCAAAAGCATTATGCTAAGTAAAAGAAGCCAGATACAAAAGTTCACATTGTAGGACTCCATTTATATGAAATATCGAGGATAGTTAAATCTATAGAGACAGAAATCAAACAGGTTGATGGTTTCTAGGGTCAGAGGGGAGCAGGGAAAACTATAATGGTAGTGAGTTCTACTTTGGCATGATGGAAATGTTTTGGAACTACATAAAGGCTGTGGTTGTAGAATATTTTGTGAATGTATCAATACCCACTGAATTGTTCACTTTAAAAGGGTTAATTTTATGTTATATGAATTTCACCTCAATATATTATTTTCTAAAAAAAAGAATAATCCAGAATTTTGTTTTTAAAGTAGTATTAAAATATAATACAACTTTTAATAATTTTCAATCTTTTCTAAATTTTGTTAAATCAAAAAGAAAATATTATATCTAAATTAACTACTTAATGCACTCTTTTTTTTTACATCTTTATTGGAGTATAATTGCTTTACAATGTTGTGATAGTTTCTACTGTACAACAAAGTGAATCAGCTATATGCATACATATATTCCCATATCCCCTCCCTCTTGAGCCTACCTCCCACCCTCATTAACCCACCACTCTAGGTCATCATAAAGCATCAAGTTGATCTCCCTGAATTCACTCTTTCTTAATATTTATGTCACAACCAATTTATGTTGCTATTTAATTATCTGAGAGTTCTCATTGGTTTTTTTTTTTTTGTTTTTTTATTGTGGTAAAAGTCACATAATATAAAACATACTATTTTAGCCATATTTAACTGTACAGTTCAGTGGCACTAAGTATATTCACATTGTTGTGTAACTCTCACCATCATTCATCTCCCAAAATTTTCACCTTCCTAAACTGAAACTGTCATACAGAGTGAAGTAAGTCAGAAAGAGAAAAAAACAAATATATTAATGCATACATGTGCAATTTAGAAAAATGGCACAGATGAACCTATTTGCAAAGCAGAAGTAGAAACACAGACATAGAGAACACATGTATGGACACCAAGGGGGGAAGGGGAGGTGTGATGGATTGGGAGATTGGGATTGACATATGTACACTACTATGTATGAAGTAGATGGCTGGTGAGGACGTACTGTATAGCACAGGAAAAAAAAAAAGACGGTACAATCTGTTTGCAGGACATAGGAATGGATAAAGAAGATGTGGTACATATATACAATGGAATCTTCATTCGTTTTTAATTTTTATTTATTCTTTATTATTTTTAACAGTGTTAAGAACACAAAATGGACTCTACCATCTTAGCAAATTTTTAAGCACACAATACAGTATTGCTAGCTATAGGCACAATGTTGTACAGCAGAGCTCTATAACTGAATCATCTTGTATAACTGAAACTTTATATGTGAACTGAAACTTCCCATTCCCCTCCCACAAGCCCCTGATAATCACCATTCTACTCTCTCTCACTACAAATTTGACTCTTTTAGATACATCATATAAGTGCAATAATACAGTATTTCTTCTTCTGAGTCTGGCTTATTTCACTTAGCATAATGCCCTCAAGGTACAGCCACTTGTCACTAATGTCAAGATTTCCTTCCTTCTCATGGCTGAATAATAATCCGTTTATATACAAATACGACATCTTCTTTATCCATTCATCACTTAGGTTGCTTCCACATCTTGGCTATTGTGAATAATGCTGCAATGAACATAGGAGTACAGATATTGCTTTGAGACTCTGCTTTCCATTCTTTTGGGTATATACTCAGAAGGGGAATTACTGGATCATATGGTAGTTCTATTTTTAATTTTTTGAGGAATCTTCATACTGTTTTCCATAGCGGTTACACCATCTCACATTACCACAAACAGTATACAAGAGTTCCAGTTTCTCCATATTGTCACCAGTACTTTTTACTTAAAAAAAAAAAAAAAGTCATTCTAACAGATGTGAGGTGATAGCTCATTTTGGTTTTGACTTGCATTTCTCTGAGGATTAGTGATGTTGAGTATCTTTTTATGAACCTATGAGCCATTTGTGTGTCATTTTGGGGAAAGATGTCTAGTCAAGTTCTTTGCCCATTTTTAAGTTGGATTATTTGGGTTTTTTGCTAGTGAGTTGTAGGAGATCCTTAAGTATTAAGGGTCTTAATCACCTACCAGATATATGGTTTGCAAATATTTTCTCCCATGGGTCTCCTTTTTATTCTGTTGATTATTTCCTTTGCTGTATTGATGCTTTTTAGCTTGCTGTAAACCCCCTTATCTGATTTTGCTTTTGTTGCTTGGGCTTTTGGTGTCATATCCAATTAGTCATTCCTAGACTGGTGTCATGAAGATTTTCCCCTATGTTTTCTTCTAAGAGTTTTACAGTTTTAGGTCTTATGTTTAAATCTCTAATCCATTTTTATTTTATTTTTTGTAGTTATAAGTATACAATTTTATTCTTTTGCATGTGGATATCCAGTTTGTGAACACCATTTGTTGAAGAGACTATTTCATTGTGTATTCTAAGCATCCTTGTCAAAAATTAGTTGACAGTATGTGTATGTGTTTATTTCTGGGCTCGCTATTCTATTAGTCTGTATGTTTGGTTTTATACGAATATCATACTGATTTAATTACTGCAGGCTTATATATATTTTGAAATCAGGAAGTGTGATGTTTCTAGCTTTGTTCTTTTTCAAGGTTGCTTTGGTTATTCAGGGACTTTTGTGATTTCATGTGAATTTTAGGATGGGTTTTTCTATTTCTATAAAAAATGCCATTAGGATTTTGATAGGGATTACTTTCAATCTAGATCACTCTACGTAGTATAGACATTTTAACATTATTAAGTCTTCCAATCCATGAACAGAGGATGTCTTTCCTATTATTACTGTCTTCTTTAATTTCTTTCATCAGTTGTTTGTAGTTTTCAGAGTACAAATCTTTAAACACCTTAGCTGAGTTTATTATTAAGTATTTTATTTTTTATGCTATTGTAAATGAGATTTTTTTAAAATTTTCTTTTTGGCTAGTTTGTCATTAATGTATAGAAATGAAATTGATTTTCATATGTCAATTTTGTATTCAGCTACTTTACTGAATATATTTATTAGCTCTCACAGTTTTTTGTGTGTGTAGCCATTAGAGTTTTCTACAATAAGATCATTTCATCTGCAAAGATAATTTTACTTCTTCTTTTCTGATTTGGACACCTTTTATTTCTTTCTCTTATCTAATTGCTCTGGCTAAAAGTTCTAGTACTATGTTTAATTGGAGTGGTAAGAGTGGTCATCTTTGATCTTAGGGGGAAAGTTTTTGGTTTTTCTACCATTAATTATGATGTTAGCTGTGGGCTTTTCATAAATGGCTTTTATTATGTTGAGGTAAATTTCTTGTATACATAATTTATTGAGAGTTTTTTTATCATGAAACAATGTTGAATTTTGTCAAATGCTTTTTTTGCATCAGTTGAGATGATCATGTGACTTTTATCCTTCATTCTGTTGTGATGTATCACATTAATTGATTTTATATATTGAACTATCCTTGCAACCCAGGGATAAATTCTGCATAGTAATTATGTATGATCTTTTAAATGTGTTGTTGAATTCAGTTTGCTAGTATTTTATTGAAGATTTTTGTATTTATGTTCATCAGGGATATTGGCCTGTAGTTTTTTGTACAATCTTTGTCTGGCTTTGGCATCAGGATAGTAGCAGGCCTCATAAAATGAAGTTGGAAGTGTCCACTCTTCCTAAATTTTTTGGAAGAGTTTAAGAAGATCAGTGTTAATTCTTCTTGAATAACATATAGACCAAATGTACCTACAGATATACAGAGCATTTTACCCAAAAGCAATAGAATACAGATTTTTCACAAGAGCCTGTGGTACATTTTCCAGGGTAGATGACATTTTAGTTCACAAAATAACCCTTAATAAATTTTGAAAATTTTAAATGATACCAAGCATCTTTTCCAACCACAAGAGTATTAAAGTAGAATCAATAATAGAAGGAAAACTGGAAAATTCACAAATGTGTGAAAATTAAATAACTAACTCCTGAAGAACAAATGGGTCAAAGAAGAAATCATAGGAAAATTAGAAAATATTTTGAGAAAAATGAACATGAAAACACAACATATCAAAACTTAAGGGATGCAGCAAAAGGAGTAGTAAGAGGGAGGTTTATAGCTATAAATGCTAATATTAAAAAAGAAGAAAGATCTTAAATAAATAATATTTCATACCTCAAAAAACTAAAAAAGGAAGAAAAAAACTAAACCTTAAATTAGCAGAAGGAAGGAAATAATAAAGATTCAAGCAGAAATAAAGCATAGAATAGAAAAACAATATGTAAAATAATCAACAAAATTGAGTTGGTTTTTTTGGAAAGATAAACAAATAGACAAAATTAAAGCTAGATTAACTAAGAAAAAAAAGAGAAGACTCAAAATTAGAAATGAAAGAGGAAAAACTATAAATGATACCATAAAAATAGGATTATAAGAGACAATTAGGAACAATTATATACCAATAGGTAGGATAATCTAGAGAAATGGATAAATTTCTAGAAACATACAACCTATCAAGAATGAATCAAGAAGAAATATAATATCTGAACAGACCAATAATGAATAAGAAAATTGGATCTATAATCAAAAACCTCCTAACAAAGAAAAGCCCAGGACCAAATGGTTTCACTGATGAATTTTTTATTGGTTTTTAACATAAATTTAACAGGCTTCACATCAACTTTGATGATTTTACAGCATTTTATAGTTGCAACAGTAAGGTACATTTATACTTTAAGTAAGTAGAAACTTTTCTATGTATAAAGTAGGCAGAAAATTGTTTACTTCAACTTATAGGTAGAAGTCTTTCTATATCTGAAAAAGAATATTTAGGCATTAACAAATCCAAATGGTATGTGTTATTTAGAGTACTAATGACATTACTGTGTTTAAATTGATGGTAATGTATCTGATCACAGAATCAAAATTACATTGAAGTAGACAGTCAGCCTTTTGAAGACCAGAGTAGAAGCCAAATACCTGATTTTGGTCAAATATCAAGGTCAATGCCAAGCTTTAGTGCATTCCTAGTTTGTATTTATTATATACATTGCAAGAACTACTGTAGAAATTTTTCTGTGTTGTATATCTTAAACTTGACCCAAGCTCTCTTGTCTTAAAATGATTTGAATAAAAAATGTTTACATATTATATTTTTAAATTTTTTACAAAGCATTTTTCCTACGCATGAAGCAAGGCAGTACTGGACTAAATAATAGCAGGAATCTACAGACTCAGAAAATTTTTATGAAATAAGAGAGACTATTTAAAAAATTTAAGTCATATCATTGGAGAACTTATAAAATTTGCAAACTAACTGCTTTGGAAAATATTTCTTGGATTCTAAATTTTAAAAGAAATTTTAGTTAAGTGCCAAAATTGTAATATAGCCAAAGAGATCAACAATATTTTTCAAATGTATGGCTGTCACTCTCTTTTGTTTTTAGTTTTAATGCCTCCACTGACAACATGAATTGTACTCAACTGTGTGCAGAAGAATTGATGCTTTCTGTAGCCTAGGATACTACGTTTTTAAAAGCTGATTTTTTTTTCTTTAATTTTGTGTCAAATGTCCTGGAGTGAATGGGTTGAGTTTGAAATTAATGAAGAGTTCATGTTCTAACCAAATCAGTCATGCCTTAATAGAGTGGTCAGAATTTCCAAAAGAAAAACAAAAAGAAAGAAAAAGAAAAGAAAAACAAAGCACTTTAAATGCACACTCACAGGTGTACTTTAGTTTTTAAAAGTCCCCCGCCATTATTCTCTACCCCACTGTGACCACAAAAACTCTGCCTGCTAATTCACAAGAGGCCTTCAGCCTTGCTGTGACAGCTGTAAATCAGTGACCTTGAAGACAAATATATTAAAGATAAGAATGTTTGCCCTTCTCTGTGCAGATTTGATAACCAATCCCAAAGTCCCTCTAGTATATGGTCATTAGTTGTCAATGGGAACTAAGCTATTTTGGGCTAACTTAAAACCACCATTTGCTCTAAACTACCCGGAATTATATTTTATAGCTATGTTAAGCAAATAAAACCATATTTTTGAAGTTTGAATACACTGAACATAAAAACCTTGGGGACGAGTACCAATACCTTTGTTCATTATGATATGCTTCAACCATTTATAACCAAAATATACCTATGGACATCGAGAATTTGTACTAAAACATGTCTTCATCTTCTCAGACTGATGAGATGCTCAAGGACACAACTCTTTAAAATGATTTGAAGGAAAGTATCCAATTTCACTTACTCTGTCTGCAGAAGATATTTTCCTGACTTTGGAGTGAAAATTTTCTGCTAAACACTTGAAGGAAACCCTCTTCTAAGCTACAATAATAGGTGATATCGACTGAGAATTTAGTATGTGTCAGACATGGGTTTTTGTCATCAGCCATCTCGATCCTCAAAACCTCTAAATGTCTTACATGTATTATCTCAATTCCCACAGCGTCATAATGATGGAAAGACTAGCATTCCTTTTTCCATGTGAGGAAATGAGACACAGAAAGGTTAGGGAACTTGCCGGAAAGAACTCAGCCTAGCAGTGGTGGAGCCAGGACTTGAATAAAGGTAGTCTTATTCCAGGGCCCTCTAGCTCCCCCTCTGCATCCACCTCTGAGCTGAATTAACCACTGCACAGTCTTTGGCAGAAGACCTCAAGGGGAGCTTTGTGAAAGATTCGATCCCATTGTCCTGCATTCTTCCACATGCATTTCTGAGGCCATTATTTGCACTAATAAATGCACCCTAGACTTGAATAGAAAAGTAATCTTTGTTTAGGTAACTCACTAAAGATTCCTCTCTCGCTCCCTCTCTTTCTCTTAGAATCTCTCCCCACTCCCAACAACTTCTCTGACCATCACTCCTTCCACTCTGGCTGACACTCACCCTACCCGCTCCGGGTTGACAGGACATCTTGCTATTCCTCTACTCACCTGGCCCACTCCTGCCTTTCCTGCTGGCTGTTTGCTGTGCTTGGAATGCTCCTCCCTTGATATCCCCATAGGTATCTCCTTGAACCTTTTCAAGTCTTTGCTCGATTGTTACCTTCTCAATAAAGCCAGTGTGGGCCTCCCTTTTTAAAACTGCAACCCCCATCCAACCCCACCCTCCCATCTCCCTTAACCTTTCCTATTTTTTCCATAGTACTTCTCACCTTAAAATGTATTATACATTTAGTTATTCATTTTGTGTATGTGTATTATCTGTCTGAACCTTCTAGAACAGAAAGTCCACTTCATTTTTTTTGTTGTTGCTCTCATTGGTACATCCCAAACAGGGCCAGTGCTCCGCCCACACTTGATATTTGATAAATATTTGTTAAATGAATACATAATTTTAGCATAGAACTTTTTCACAAACAAGCAGATTCATTCTTGTCTTTCTATCGTCATTATATGAGCCAAAAATGTCCCTTGTGCCTCCCTAGGGCAAAATTAATTTTCTCTATGAGTACTTTTATTCCATTAAATACTTTTGTTTTTAATTTAAGAAAAATTTGAAATTTCAATTGATATTAAAGGAAAGGATGATGTTAATGTCCAATCAAAGAAAATATGAATATAAGAGGTTGAGAAACATTGCTGTAAAGCACCTGGCCCAGTTCCAACCATGTAGCAGTGCTCAATAAATTCTGATTGAATGAGTGCTCATTAAGTACTATGGGGTGCATAGGAGATTAGAGACCACATGTTGAACAGTAATCACTGATAATAGTTCACATTAAATTCCATGTAGGAATATTGTGTTTATTGGAGCAAGTCCTAAATAAAATAAGCTAAGGCTTTGAAATGACTGATGAGGAGCATTTGGAACCCAGATGTGGTGAAGCAGAACTCCAACGTACTAGTAGGTCTGTAGAAGCTGTTAATATAGATGACGTTATTTGGAGGCTCACTAAGAAATATGGAGTTACTGAAAAGTTAGAAAGCCACAGTGTTCTGAATTATATGATGTCACAATTTTCTAGCCAAAATTCACCCTCTCCAGGCTTTTTTCTCATCACTCTCACCCTCCCATCTTATAGATACTTTTCAGGTATTTATTCTAAATACTCAAATGCAGCTTCCTCCCTTGGATCTGTGCGTTAACTCTCATAGGACATTCTACTTTACTCAGATAAGTTTGTAGGCAGTGTCTCCTGTAAGACTGAGCTCAAAGTTTACTTGTTCTATGCTTTCCATGACCTCTTACCTGATCTAGGTTAGGTATCTTTCTTCTTTGTTCCCACAGGCCCCGTCATATCGTTTATCATAAGAAACTGTAATTGTCTTTTAACCTACATGTCCAACCCTGGGCATACATTGTGGGTTTTATCTCTGGGTCCTTAAAGCAGAATATAGGATCAGACACATAGTCTGTGCTCTATAAATCAACTTGATTTTTTTCTCTCTGCAAATACATCATAAGGATCTTGAAGATTGGACTGTATTTCTTGTACCTTTGTATGAACTGCATCTTAACAGAGCATCTGGCACTCTTAAGTGCTCAAAAAATCATCTTGTCATTATTAGCACTTGACTGGAGTAAGATATTATTTATGAGGATCACACACTATAGATCTGTTAAGGATTAGTTGAGGAGGAACAGGATACAAAATGCTTCAGAATATTAACTAGTATGTTGAGTCCTCTCTTACTTTTCCAGGAAAACTCTTACTCATTGTTTAAGATTCAAGCCTAGCATCGCTTCTTCCAGGAAGCCTTCAGAGACTCCCCTTCACATTGTTTCCAGGATATGTTGCTCATCTGTATTCCCTAGCACTCTAAAGCATGCTATTAAAACTGTTCTCATCAAGGTCAACAATGAACCATGGATACTGATTCCTTGTGAACTGAATTCCTCCTCCTCATTTGAGATTGTAAACAATTTCTAAATTCTCAGAATTCTGTATTCTTTTGGCTTCCTAGACGCTGCCCTATCTTGGTTCTACCCCATGAACTGTATTTCTTCTCAGATTTCTGCTCAGGTTTGTTTCTCTTCCTCTCAACTACATCTTATTTATTCCATTCTTTCATTAACTGGTTAAAGAGTTACGGAGACCTGCCATGTGACAGACATTAACCCTATTGGAACATTTCTCTGTGTCTATCATTTTAACAGTTAAATAAGAAGGTATTTGCTTTATAGAAGAACCCAGGTTTGTGCCCTGCTCTCTTCTCTGGGCATGTTTCTCTCTTGGAAAACGTGACCACTTGCATGGTTTTAAAGCTCACTGTTTTTATATGGAAGACACCTGAAATCATATTTCCAGTCTTGATTGTGTTCTTAAACTTTGACTCTGCATCTCACATTTTTAAAAAATTTTCCCATTAAGATGATCCTCTGTCATACCAAATTTAAACAGTTCTTAGATGCTGACCTGATGCCAGGACACAATAGCATCAAGATCTCTTTGAAAAACTTTTGGCCTCAATGTTTCTTAGTATAGAATCTCAGGAAGAAGACTTTATAATGAAAAAAATTACCCATTTTAAATATATTTCTTAATCACAATGTGTCACTCATATCCAAACAGTTCATAATACAATATACATAAACATAAACACACACATACACACATGTCACTAAAGATTAGTAAGTTGACCCAATGTCCCAATGTGATTGGAAGAGAACCAAAAGACAGTTTCAATTTAATACTGATAAAGTTTTTACTGGCCCTTGATACCATCTTATGGGTGCTGTGCAAAGGAAGGATACTTTGTGTTGCAGCAAGACTTTTTGTTTTGCAAATTTGAAGACTTTTCCAGCCTCTTTGTTATCTCTCCATGTCAGCATGGAAATTTTATCCTTCACTTACTCCCTAGTTTAGCTCATTCTAATTTATGGTTTTAAACACCGAATTCCAGCTTCAATCTTCCTCCTAAGCATCAGATTCATATTTCTCTCTGCCTACGCAATGTTTTCTCTAACCATCTGAGATACATTGTAAATTTAAATACCTAAAAATGGAACTATTTGTTTCTCACCTTCTCTCTCAATATGATTCTTTTTTTGTCTTCCTTATCCCAATAAACGTACAATATACACCCAATTCTTCAGTCAAAAGCCTAGGAGAAAACTTTGATTTCTCTTTTTTTTCCCACATCCCACTTTTTAATCCACCAGCACATCCTGTTGACTCTACTACCCTCAAATACACCTTGAATCAACTTGCTTTCCAGCACTTCCTTCATTACCATCCTTGTCTTTCATCTCTCTTTCTTAACTATTGAGAAACCCTCCCAAGTTGTTTCCCAGAGTTCACTCTGGCTTCTTATTGGCTCTTCTCTACCCCAAGGCCATTGTGATACTTTAAAAACAGAAATCAGTTGATGTGGCCTTACTCACTGTTCTACCCCCATTAAAACCATAGCATTTGGGACTTCCATGGTGGTCCAGTGGTAAAGAATCAGCCTTCCAATGCAGGGGACGTGGGTTCAATCCCTGGTCAGGAAACTAAGATCCCTCATGCCATGGGGCAACTAAGCCCACACACTGCAACTACTGAGCCCATGTGCCTCAACTAGAGAGCGCACATGCTGAAAACTACAAAGCCCACACACTCTGGAGCCCACGTGCCACAGCTAGAGAGAGAAAACATGCACGCCATATCTAGAGAGAAGCCTAAGTGCTGCAATGAAGATCCCGCATGCAGCAACAAAGATCCCACTTGACACAACTAAGATCTGACGCAGCCAAAAATATAAATAAATAAATAAATAAAATATTAAAAAAAAAAAAAACATAGCACTTGATAAAACCCAGTCTCTCTAGCCCCATCTCTGCCCCTGGTTCCATAAACAGCATCTTCCCTGATCTTCCTGCTGTCACTCAGATATGCCAAGTTCATTCCATCTAAGGGATTTTCACCTGCTCTTATCTCTGCCTAGAATATTCTTCCCCATATGCATTGTAATGTATGTCTATGCTCTAATGTCACTCATTCAGAATTTGTCTCTCGCCACCCTATCAGAAATAGCATGCCTTTTATCTCTTTCCCTACATAGCTTTATCGCCTAAAATCGCATTCATGTACTCATGTGTTGCCTTTCTCATCCACTGAATATATGCTTTATGAAGTATTTTCCATATCTATAGCAATGTTTGTGGGAGAGTAAGAGGTCCGATATTTGCCAAAAGAATGTACAAGCAAATAATGCAACTCTCCATCACCAGCTTCTTCATGTCCTAGAGGAAAACACTGGAAACTACCAGAATAATTATAAAGACAAAAGAACCAAAAGAAAGGGTCCAAGAGGATTTCTGCAGACTCCTATTATTTTGTCCTCTGTGGTATTTGTGGGGAGCAGTTTCTAGATCAAGGCACAAAGTCAGGTCAGACCAACATGCCCTGTCATTCAACACCCTAAGACACCTCAGTCAGTTGGTTCTTGCTGGTCTCATGAGGAAAGAGTCCTACCAGCTCCAGAGAATTGTCCTTGAGTTAGATCTTCTACTGAAATATTTGGCATGTTCTCTTTCACACACAATTTTTTTCCTTATTCAACTCATTCCTGCCAATCTCTTTCTTCATTCACTAACATAAAATCATTTCTAACACAGTATTGTAATAACACTCAGTATTTCAATTAAGGTCTGCTTTTATCAGCTAAGTAAACACTTCTAGGCTGAAGAAATCCCAGGCTGGTCACAAATCTCTTTGAGGATTGACTGCTTTAAAAGTCTAAAAAGCCATGTGTGTTCATGTATGTGACACTATCATTCTTTACTTAGGCACCTGTATTCATTTCCTAGGACTTCCATAACAAATGACCACAAATTTGGTGGCTTAAGACAACAGAAGTTTATTTTCTCACAATTCTGAAGGCTAGAATATCAAAGTGTTTGGTTGGTTCCTTCTGGAGACTCTGCCAGAAAATCCGTTCCATGATTTTCTCCTAACTTCAGGTGGCTGCTGGCAACACTTGGTGTTCCTTGACTTGTAGCTGCATCACTTCAGTCTCTGCCTGTCTTCACATAGCCTCTTCTCTGTGCATCTGTGTCTGTTTTCCCTTCCTTCTTTTTTTTTTTTTTACAGTCTTAACTGGTTTTAGGGCCCACACATACAGAATGATCTCAACTCAAGATCCTTAACTTAATGACATCAGCAAAGATTTTTTTTTTTCTAAACAAGGTCACATTCCCAGGATCTGTGATTAGGGCATGAACATATCATTTGGGGAGGAGGAGTCACCATTCAACTCAATGCAGCACCCTCATTTCAAAGACTGGTTCAAACCTCTCCCCATGACTTCAGCTCACTGTCTCAGCCTCATTTCCTGGTGTCAACAATGTCCACAGCTGGATTTATGGGAAGCACACAGGGTCACCCTCCCTCCTTCCAACACTGCCTGCTACACCAGTGCAAATGACCCAAGTGACCTTTTCCAAGAAGTAGATGATCATTTGAACTGATGGTTGCCCCTCCCTAAGAGAACATTAGTACAGTCCCTTTTTGTGTCTCTTACGGCAATAAGTCTAAGATGTGTTCTTCCATCTTCTATTGTGTAAGTTCCCTAATCAGATTCAAGCTCTAATTCTTACCAAACTCCTCAAAATATTTCCTCTGGAATTTAAACTCTCTAGGAAGAATAAAACCCCCATGTTATATATTCAACCTCTTCACAGAATATTCCCTTTGCCTTCTGTTCTACAAACCTGTCTCTCCCCTGAGGTCACACTTCCCTTGCAGCCCTCTCAAGAGATGAGTCTTCTTATCTTGCTGGGTCTGGGATAAATGTCCTCCTTGGTCTCTGTTGCCAGTTCCAGAAGATGGCTTCTTTCTCCTCCCTAAACCTCCCGGTCTTTGATGCATATACTCTCAATTTTTTTTTTAGAAGCAATAAACAAGCTTTATTGAAACATAGATTTCTTTCTTTTTTTTTTTTTAAATCAGGTGTCTTTTTGAAAAACTGAAGTATAGTAAATTTACTATGTGTTAGTTTCAAGTACACAACAAAATCATTCGGATATATATATATATATCTGAATATATATATATTTTTCAAATTCTTTTCCATTATGCATTATTATAAGAGTAGAGTTCCCTGTGCTATACAGTAGGGCCTTGTTGTTTACTTAGTTTATATACGGTAGTGTGTATATGTTAATCTCACACTCCTAATTTATCTCTCCCTCCACATATAGTACTCTCAAATTATACCTCTCACTATTTTTCTTTGTCACAATTTTCTATCTTTCAGATCAATCCCTCTCATTTTTAAAAGTCTTTAGCACCCGAATTAACTCTTAACTTCTCCACTATACTCCTATTATCATTTTCAGTCCTCAAAATCCGTCTAATATTTGGCTTCTCAATAGCTTGTCTTCCTCTTCCAATCAACTTATAGGACACCCCACCTTTCTTCCTTTAACTGTTCATCACTCCCATATCGTTTTGTTTTGTTTGCTTTTGTTTTCAGATTTTATCTTTACCAGTAACTAAAGCATCACTAAGAGCTCCAATCCAGCATCCGGTCTTCTGGGTAGCGACACCTGCTCTTCCACTCAAGGACAACTTCACATCTATTAACACTGCCACCTTCCACCCCCTTCTTCCTTCAGCTCATCACTTCTTCTCTTATCCAGTTCAGAGTCTTTGGTCTATTGTTATTATCATCACTCCTTCCATTTGCCATTCTCTTCCTTGCCTATCATTCTCTCTATCATACTCTTTTGCAAAATCCCAACCCTGGTTTAAATCCAATTTTTGCTGTTCTCTCTTGCACCCATGCAGATGATTGAGGCTGGAGAAATCACAGTACCTGCCAGCTGGGCTTACTTTAAATTTATGATCTAAACTCTGCTTAGGAAACCTATTAGCCCAGCCAATTCACTCTCTCACTCTCTAAAACAACTATTTCTCACCTTTTCTTCACTCTTTAAAATACCAAATGCCTTCCTCCTTCTCATTATCACCTGGTGGCCTTGCTTCTCATTTTTCTGAGAAAATAGATGAACAGAGACTATTTTCAGTCTCATGACACCAAATCTATTAACCCCATCTGCACTCTTATATCTGACCATTCTTCTCATACAGTGAATGAACTCCTCAGACCCCTATCTAAGTAGATCCCTCTACTTATGACCTGAATCCCATTTATTCTTTTCTCTAAAGTATTTTGCACCTACAATTTCCCCATTTTCCCTGTTTCCTTTTAGGCAATCAACCATTTCTTCTCTATTGGGTCATTCTCATCAACTTGAAATTACACTTAATAAATGCCCAACCAAAAAAATTTTTTTTACCTGGCTTTAGTATCTTCTCCAGTTACCATGCTTTTTTCTTCCTCTTTTTGTCAAAATTGACAGCAAATGTTGTTGCTTATACTACCGGTTTTCATTTTATTACTCTGCAATCTCTCTTGAACTCAATCCAATTATGTCTTTATTCCCATCATTGCCCTAAACTACCTTTGTCAAGGGAGCTAATTCAGTGGTCAATCCCCAGTACTGATCTTACTTAACTCTTCATAGCATTTGATGCAGTTGACCTCTCCCTCCATTTGGAAACAATTTCTGCACTTGGCTTCTGAAATATACAATCATTCCTGCTTTTACTTCTACCTCCCCAAAGTGTTCACTTGTTAAATTCTCTTCTTCCCAACCACTAAATGTTGGGAGTTCCTCAGGGCTTGGTCTTCAGAAACCTCTAACTTACAATCACTTCCTATGTAAATTCACCATTCATGCTTGAAAAACCATTCAGATGAACTGATGACTCCTAAGTGTTTATTTCAGCTCTTATCTCACCTTTGCACTCCAAATTCATCTACTCAGCTACTTATCTGAATCTCTGCTTGGAGGCCTAATGTGCATCTCAAACATCACACATCCAAAATTCAAATTCTTGGTTTACCTCTCAAGTCTGCTGCTTCCAAAGTCTCCCTCAACTTCTTAAGTGACACTACCAACCACCCAACTTCTCAAAACATTTTAGAAGCTTCCTTAATTTTTCTCTTTTTCCCTCATTCTGTCTGATGCATCAGCATGGCATGTTTCTTCCAAATCCTGACTATTTCTTACAAATGCCACCACTTCTGTCCTGCCTCTGGTAACCATCACCATTGATCTGCTCCACAGTAATAAGTTTCCTAAATGCCCCTCTGCTTCCTCTCTGCCCTCTACCATCAACTATCCATGCAGCAGCAAACAAAATCTTAAGAATACATAAGGCAAATCAAGTAACATTGTTTTATTTCACTCTAAGTAAAATCCAAATCCTCCACTATGGCCTCTAAACTTTTGCATAATCTGGCTTCCTACCTCATCTTGTGACCTTCCTATCAGCTCACTGCACCCTGTCCAAACTTGCCTGTTTTCTGTTCTTCAAACACACCAAGGATAGTTCAGAATGCCTCAAGGCCTTTGATGCATGCCATCTGCTGGCGGGCTCTTCCCACAGAAACTGGCATGCTCCTCCGTCTTCACTCCAGCCTTTTTTACAGCTATCACCTACTCATATTGGAGTCCCTTACAATCCCTTCCAAAAAACTCCTCTGTCCCCAATTTCTTTCTCCCCATTCTTTGCTTTACTTTGTTCTCACAGCATTTATCATCCATTGACCTTATATTTTTAAGAACAATTTTGGATTTATAGAAGAATTGAAAAGATGCTATAGAAAGTTTCCATATTCTCCACATCCTGTTTCCCTTGTTATTAACATCTCACCTTAGTACATTTGTCACAACGAATGAAACTATACTGGTTTCACCACTGTTATTATGCAAAGTCCATGCTTTACTCAGATTTCCTTAGTTTTCACTTAAGTGTCCAGGATCCCATCTAGGACACCACAGTACATTTACTTGTTATGGCTCCTTAGGTTCCTCTTAGCTGTGATAATTTCTTACATATTACTTGCTTTGGATGACTTTTAAAGTTTTCAAGAGTAGTGGTAATGTACTTTGCAATATGTCTCTCTATGGGAATTTGTCTGTTTTTTTTTTTTTTTTTCTCATTTTTAGCCTGGGATGACATGTTTTGGGGAAAAAAACAGCAGAGGTAAAGTGCCATTTTCATCCCATCATATCAAGGATATATACTATCAGCATATCACTGTTGATGTTGACCTTGACCACCTGGCTGAGGTTTCACCACTGTAAAGTTATTCTCTCCTCACTCTTTTTCACATTTTACTCTTTGGAAAGAAATCATTATGTGCAGTCCACACTAAAGGAGTGAGAAGTTATGCTTCACCTCCTTGATGGCCGAGAAGTTATTATAGTTATATTTGTTAATCAGTGTATTTTCTCCCTCCCTCATATAATACATGCCCAGGTTGAGAAGCTGATTCCCATTGCCTAAGAGTTTCCAGTAGAGCTCCTAACACACCCTGGTTCTCACTAAATATCAACCGACTGAATGACAATCTCCCACCGGATAGGCCTATTCATATGTCTGAGGCTCTACACAGGCACTTTCATCTACCCCTTCATTTACCTCTCCTTGCCTTTTCCCATATTTGGGAGATAAATTCTCACCACTCTTATAACTCAGTTCTTTATATCTGCCTGCATTTAAAGACAAATTCACATATACACTGCAGTCTACTTAGCATATAACTATATTATTGTGCATATTACTCAACATTGCAATTAATTCTTCCCATCTCTGCCTGCTGACACTCTGATGAACTCCTTGAGGCTTGTTCACCTTTGTTCACTAGAATGCCTAGCAGTGAGCCTGGACTAGTGTGAGGTGTTTCTCAACATTTGTTGATTGAAGGAGGTGACACTAGACAAATAGTTTGAACCCCATTGTCACACAGTTCACTTTTTCTAGACTATTCCAGGCACCTGACCTAAGTCATCTGCTCACAACGCATCCAAATCCTTTTTTTGACCAGAGAATCCTGATATGAAATGGCTCTTTCTCTTTCTGAAATCTACATCAGAGCTTAATTGTGTCAAAATCAGCAGGACCCCTTTCATGACAGGAACCCTGGAAGGATTGGCTTATGAGTTGAAGCCATGGCAGAATTGAGACTGAAGAAATAAGAGAGAAGAAACTGAAGTCCAAATCCACAAGCATAACAATCTAGTCAGCATTTTAGCCAGGGTTAGGGCAAGTAACATGAGAGAAACAGGAAGAATATAGGGAAGTTTTGTGGGTGTTTTTGTTTTTTTTTTAATCCCAACGTCCTTATATGGGCAGGCTGCATTCTCTGAACTCAGCCTCTGTGATTTTATGGTATACTGGTCTCAGCCTTCCTGCAGGTGGACTCTGGTACTAGATACTGAATGAGAATGAAGGGCAAAAGAAGCTTCCAGAAAAAAAGGATTGCTCATCAGAAATCATACATGACACTTTTCCATGCCTACCTACAACACAGATTCCAGGAATTTGGTAACATTCCAGATATCCAGAGTAGCATGAATATCAACTGTTCTCATGAGTTACAAAATATGATTTTTTAAAAATTTACTTTCAATTTTAAATAATTTTTCTGGTTACAAAAGCAAAAATATTTATTCTAGAAAATATGGAAACATAAAACAGTTGAGAAAAAAATAAACATTTACTCATATTTACTCACTTTGAAAAAATGAGTTGATATTTTAATGTATGTGCTTCTCTTTAGGTCTTCATAAGCACATTTAAAACAGCTGAAATACAATATATAATCACTGTGCTGTATACCGGGAAATAACATAGAGTTGGAAGGCAATTATACTTCAAAAAACAAATATGGGAACATATGTATATGTATAACTGATTCACTTTGTTATAAAGCACTAACTAACAACAACAAAAAAAAAAACAAAATAAACAAAATTCTAGAAAAAGAGTTCAGGTATGTGGTTACCAGAGGTGGGACACTTGAGGGAGAAAGAATCAGATGAAGGTGGTCAAAAGGTCCGAACTTCCAGTTACAAGATAAATAAGTCCTAGAGATGTGATGTATAACATGATAACTATAATTAGCACTGCTGTATATATCAATATTATATATGAAAGTTAGAACAAATCCTGAGTTCTCATCAAAAGGAAAATATTCATTTTCTCTGTTTTAAACTTTATATCTCTATGAGATGATGGATGCTCATTAAAATTACTGTGATTACTTCATGACGTGTATAAGTCAAATCATTATGCTTACACTTATACAGTGCTGTGTGTCAGTTATATCTCAATAAAACTGGAAGAAAAAAATCAGTTTAAATACATTTATACGTACAACTTTGTACCTTGTTTTTTTAGATAACATTATAAAAAACAATTTTACATATTAAAGGAAAAACAACTTCTCAAGGACAAAATTTTAAATGACTCTGAGGTGTCTCATCACATGGATAACCCATGGTTTTTCAGTTCCCCCGTTGGGGGAGGTTACACTTTCTTGTCATGACAAATTACGTTGTAATTACATTTTTGCCCCAAGACTGGCCCCAGCAACAGCTATAAGCACGAAAGCCTGAGGGAAAACAGAAACATGGTGACTTTACCAGAACCTCCTACCCAAAGAGGTGATAAGTTAGTTGGGTCTGAATATGAATTGGCAAGGTGACAAAGAGGGAGGAAGGTGTTGTAAAAAGAAGGAATAGCATCTGAGGAAATACAGAGGCTTAATAATTCCAGTGATTTGGAGTCACTACAAGGGCATTTTTCTATTTTTAAATAATTTTAATTGTTGGAGGGTCCCTTTTTATAACTCTCGAGCAAATATTTTCTCAATATAACTCTCAAGACTAGTTCTGCTTTCCAGGGCAGCACAGAGTAAGTCCGTATCTCCTACAATATGCCAACCCCTTAAACATCCGCCGGCAGCTACTCAGTTTATTCTTAGATTCGGGTAATTGTCAGAGTCGTGAATGAATGAATAAAAGGGAGTCTGTGATGCTGGCAGAGCACTAAGATGGAGCCAGGAGTCGCTGGAAAGACTATGCACGTCTCTACCTGGATGGAACATGCACTTCGAACTGGGCCAGACCCCAAAAGCATCCTGAGGGATGGCTTACCCAGCGAACTCTTGCCTAGTAACAGCCTCAGCAACCAATAATGTGTAAACAAGAATGGCTCTAGTCTGC
The DNA here is from genome assembly GCF_028023285.1 of Balaenoptera ricei. Taxonomy (NCBI): domain Eukaryota; kingdom Metazoa; phylum Chordata; class Mammalia; order Artiodactyla; family Balaenopteridae; genus Balaenoptera; species Balaenoptera ricei. The sequence goes on along the minus strand of NC_082645.1, from coordinate 10,245,619 downwards.
CAGCACCAATCGGAATTCTTGCAAAACAATTTATGTAAATTTCCTCCTTTTGCCTTTAAAAACTCTTTGGTTTTCAATCCTCCTCAGAGCACATTTGAGTTTCAACCCAAATCTGAGTCTCCTGAATTGCAGTTTCTAAGGCCCCAGATAAATGCTTTTGTTGTCTTATAGCACTGGTCTTATATCTCAGTCCACAGAGTGAAAAAACAACCACAACCACCTCAAAGATCGTCCACTCCACTCTTCTGATTTTGTAAATCAAGAAAAATTAGGTCCAGAATACGATGATTCCCCAGTCCCCTACATTTGGTGGCAGAGCTGAGCGGATAAATCATATTCCCAGCCCCCAATCCACTTCTCTTTCCAACACGCTGCTGTCACTTCTCCGTGGTGAATCTTCCCACTTCCTCCAACGACCTTTTTCCCAGCTCTTCTGGATCTCGGTCTCCTTCCCCCAATTAGCCCCAGTAATGTTTTATAGAAAAAAATTGAACCCTTAGTATTTTTCATAGGTGATTTACGTTAACACTACTCAGTGGATTCTCGCAATTTCTTGACCCAGCATGTCATCCTCTCTCCACAGATGAGAAAACTGAGCCTCTGAAACACCAGACCTTGCAAACTATTACGAAGATGGTAAGCAGTAAACATAGGATTTAATCTCAAATTTGTCTGTAGTTCCTTGAAAGGGAGCAGAATTGGTTGCACAAAAATATGCCTCTTTGGCCTAAGGATTATTTTAGACTGATTATTTTTTTTAATTTTAGTGAAGTATAGTTGATTTACAATGTTGTGTTAATTTCTGCTGTAAGCAAGGTGATTCAGTTATATATGTATATATATATACAATCTTTTTCATATTCTTTTCCATTATGATTTATCACAGGATATTGAATATATTTCCTTGTGCTATACAGTAGGACCTTGTTGTTTATCTATTTTCTATACAGTCATGTGTATATGTTAATCCCAAACTCCTAATCCATCCCTACCCCACTGATTATTTTTTAAGAATGTGTAAACACAGGGAAAGTTCTGAAAACCAAGCGGAAGTTACTTTTTGCAAGAAACGTTTACATTTATAAAGGAAGTCTCCATTTGTAAGGATGTCTCCTTTTCTGTACCATGAAGAAAAGAAGGACGACTCTCAACCTGGACTCTCAACCTCCAGAAACACTTATCAATGGGGAAGGCTAGGACTGAAATCTGCAAAACAGCCACACCCTGGTCTACTGTGTTTTTCCTGGTCACCTCTTATGACAGCCAACCTCCCAATCTTCTTTTGTCTTTAGCTGGAGATGGTGGCTTGGGCCACTTCAGAGTTATTCAGTTTTCCTGAGTATCTCCTATATATATGGGAGGTATACATGTTATTAACCTTGCTTGTTTTTCCTGTTAATCTGTCTTTTATTACGGGGTGGGGGGAGGATCTCAGTCACGAACCTAGAAGGGTAGAGGGAAAATTATTTTGCTTCCCCAACATCTTCTAATTCAAATGACATTTGTCCTATTTTGGTTTGGTTTGGTTTAAAATCCTCTCATTGTTATACAACTAATTTATAGTAAACAGTAACTAGAATCCAGATGTCCTGGTTTCTGTCATTGTTTTCCCCTTCTTAACCACATTATGACACCCTATAGAAGCAATCAGCCCCAAGTGAGATCTAGATCATTGTACATGGTCCGCTTACACAATCATTTAAATTCTTCCATCGGCCATCAGCATGGGCACCAGACTCTGGATACCTGTATCTCAGTGCTAAAAAGTCTCTGGTTTTAGCCTGCATTTGACTTTTCAGGGATCCCTGTGTTTTGTTAATGCCTTGTTGAATCAGGTAAAAGCTCAGGTCTTCTCCTCAAGCCAGGTTCCTAAATACTCTCACCAGATGCAGCACAAAGGGTTAAGCAGCAGGGTTGTTTCACCACTGGATAAATGCTAGGTTTGTTTGACTTTTAAATTAAGAAGTGTTGTCAGCCTTAACAGCAAGAGCATTGTGAGTTGTTTGGTAAAATGGTTAATGCACTACTATTTATTTTATTTCCAAAAAAGCCACAGCCTATAATTAAATGTTCTCTGCTCAACATGTTCTCCTGTTGTCTTGCTTCTTAAAAATAAACAAGGGGAAAAAAGTGGGTAAGGGGTTGGAGACCTTCCCAGAGACCACTGGACAGGACTCCTGGAACCATCGCCAGCACTGCCCACTTGGGAACCTCCAAAACGTATGTGCCCTTCTTCTCCCCTCTCACAGGGACATCGGCACATTGAATCCACATTGGAAAAACTTTCTAAAGTCACAGAATAAGAGACACTGATGCTTTGTAAATATAATGCAAGTGTGATATATATTATGTATGTAACCATTTAGCAGGAAGTGAAAATATGACCACAATTCATTTTAATCCAAATAAAGTTTCAAAATGGAATCTACTTTACAATGAATTTCCCTCTTTTGGGGTCTTCTGTTTAAAGAAACAGTTTGGTGCAATGGGGAAAACAGAAACCAGAATGAAGATCCTGGAGTGGTGATAATGAAGTCAATGTTGTGGAATCAGGGTGCAGGTCACACACCAATTCTGCCTCAAGTTCTTTCAGGTAAGAGACGAGTTCATTCATTACTTTACTTAAGAACTTTTTATTCAGTCTTTCAGCACTGCCAGCCCCACTTCTAGGGGCTGTGAACAGGAAGTCCCCATCCTACCCTCAAGCGTCTAACATTCTAGAAGAGGGAAAATGAAGAAGAAATAAGAAGGCCAACAATAAAACAAGCCATTTCCAAATAGTGTCGCTTATTGTGAAGACCATACAACAGGCTAAGACAGAAAGTGATTTACGGTACATGGAAGGATTGATGCTAGGTTATGTCTCAATGGCGAGCTCTGGGAAATTTCATGGAAAAAGCACCATTTTAACTGTCCTTTTTTTTTTTTTAATAAATTTATTTATTTTATTTATTTATTTTTGGCTGCATTGGGTCTTCGTTGCTGCGCACAGGTTTTCTCCAGTTGCGACGAGCGGGGGCTACTCTTCGTTGTGGTGTGCGGGCTTCTCATTGCAGTGGCTTCTCTTTTCTGTGGAGCACGGGCTCTAGGCGCGCGGGCTTCAGTAGTTGTGGCTTGCGGGCTCTAGAGCGCAGGCTCAGTAGTTGTGGCGCACGGGCTTAGTTGCTCCGCGGCATGTGGGATCTTCCCAGACCAGGACTCGAACCCGTGTCCCCTGCATTGGCAGGCGGACTCTTAACCACTGTGCCACCAGGGAAGCCCTTAACTGTCCTTTGAATAATGGATTTTTCATGCAGAAACAGGGGCAATATCATCTCAGATGGAGAAAATGGCAAAAGCAGTGGTGGATACAAGGAGGGAGCTGTTCTTATTATAAGTGTGTAAAATAGAAAGTCCGGTGGCTTTCCCTACCTCAGAGATGTCAGAGAAATGAACTTACTGTCCTTTCCATGGTCTTACAGATTCCAAAGAGCCCATCTTTTTTCACTTTTATTATTGGTTGTAATAATCCCTGCCTCAACTACCTAAAATATCTTTCTAAAATGCTGCTTCTCAAATTATTTTGACCACAGCCCCCTTTAAGAAAAATTTATTTTGTGATCTAACACCCACATTTCACAAAGCAATACTTACTTATACTACTTATAATGCATTTTAATGTTTTCTTTTCCATTCTACTTGATTCTATTTCATTAAGAAAACATGGTCATCTGGAACATCTCATTTAATTTCATGGTCCTCATGGATTCGAAACCCCTGTGTACAGCCCCCGGCTATAAAGCAGAAATGTCCCCAGGACTTCCCTGCTTTCAGGGGCTCCTTATTGTCTTCAGGATAAAGTCCAAAATTCCAAGCAGGGCTGAAGATCCTGACGATCCGACCCTTCCACTACCACCCGCAGATTATTTCTGCGCCTCCTGGTTTATTTATACTATACTTCAAGCCTGACGTCATATGGAATTCCTGCAAAAAAAAGCTTCCTCCACAGCTGCTAGTCTGAGCTTGGTTTCCAGCCCATACCCTCTCATATTTCTCTGAGTGTACTTCCAGGGAAGTGCTCAGGTTATTGCATTATATATTTGTTTCCTCTTCTGTGCCTCTCTGCAGCCAAGACAGGGTCTGAGTTTTTAATTTCTGTATCCTTGATTCATGGAGCCCAGTAGGCATTCAAGTAATGTTTGATTATCGAATAAATAAAAAAATGTTTCAATTAATAGGCAAACGAACATAATAAACTCTTCCCAAGGTACCTATTAGTTCCATATATCCATATATAGTTTCCTAGCTAGTTGTGAATCATCTAGAGATTTTGTTTCCCTTTGTATACTCTCTGCTTCCTGAGAGGTGACATTCTCAGACACATAAATGAAGAATTTGCCAATCCGTGTGTTTTAGTTGAGTACAATCTTTGATTCTGTGGCTGGTTGGTAAGGTTCTGGAAGCCCTTCTTTCCTAACAATCTCAGAGGTTGGAGAATCTATGTTGTCTCCTCCTGTGTTAAAGGGTGGAGAAGGTTAACCGGAATATTCTTGTTTCAAAGTATCTTAGAAGGTTTATGTATCACTGACAATTACCAGAAGAGTATAGTTTTCCAATCCTTTATACAGCTAAGAGTTAGGCTTATTCCTGCACATTTAATGATTGATAGGAGGCCTCCTATAGGATTTTTGAATGGGTAGTTCTGAGATAAGGAAGGTTGTGTAACAGTAGGGCATGTGGGTTTATCACATTTCTGTAGCTGGGAAATATGTATGCTGGATTTTTCTAAACGTGGATAAAAATCACACAGAGTTTATATCAAAATACAAGTCACTGCTTTCTCAGAAAATAAGACAATGCAAAATAGCACCCTTATTTTCAGGTGTGCATGATCCTACATACTAATATGCTAATTAATAGATGAAATTGTGGCCTTCTTTTATTATGAACCCAGTAGGAATTCCATTAGTGACTTTCCTGGGTGAAGAGGTTGATAAAATCGTGGTGAGACACATGGTAAATTCTTTACAAATTATGAAAAGCAAGGGAATTTGACAGTTTGTCCTTTGAGTTTGGCTTACTTGGGATCATTAAAAAAAATAAAGCCATAAAGTGCAAAAGATACCACTCTTGTCTGTGTAGGAGAAAAAGAAAGAAAATTCTAGGGATGAAAATGACTTTAAGCTGAGCTCCAGTTTTTGCTCATCAAAGCTGGTAATAACAACAGTAACATCTTACCATCACTCAACTACCATCAGCAGCTCAGCCGCAGAGAGACAATGCCCTTTGACACTGGGATACTTGCTCTTCCGGCAGCAGATGACTAAGTAGAGCCTCAGCAACCATGAAAGGGAAAGGAGAGATGAACGTGAATGAGGAAGAAAAAATGGGGAAAAATGTTACATTCTCTTATGCCACCTCTCCTAGTCTCTATTTGTGAGACTTCACAATTCTAGGTTTCTTTTTTCACAAAAGAATGTTTCTCAATCTTTTTAGATTAAAAAGTTATAGCAGCAGTAAAAAATCTCATTAGCTTTAAATTTATAGATGCAGACCAAATGTGTCTGTGCACACGAAATGTAGGGAAAATGTCAGTGGATTTGTATATTGCCACTGCTTCTTTGTCCATGTGGATGAAGCTACACTCCTATATCATCAAAACCATGCTTAGCGATCTGCTTGTACTTTTCTTGTAGCAACTAAGACAACTCAGGGGATCAGAGATGGCTTTTTGTGCATAGTGGATCATGGTGACCCTGTCAGGTATTGCGCTCTAGCCCCCTTCAAAGGCTCACAGCCAGTGATGGGCTGCTGTAGGAGAACAAAGGCCTCGCCATCTTGGCCCAACTCTACTGAGCCATTCAAGCTCCCAAGCTTCCTGGGAGGTCAGTCAAGGCTGTCACTGGGGCTGCATCGGGGTTAACTTCCCCTCTGCCCACTCACCTGTCTGTCGCCTACTTTTCACAAGGGTTGTTCTCAAAGGCCTTTCCAGAGAACCCAATTTGCAAGATGGAAACACAACAAATGTTTGTTGGATGGTGATGATATGGCAAACGACGACAGAACTTATTTTCTCAGTTGAAGGTAAATGCACTTTCTATTATCTGGGAGAGTGTTAAGATATTTTACCAACTTACCCTTTGACAACAGTAGGTTTTGACTTGTATGTGCAGAACTTTTCATCTAGTTTGATGCTACAAAATCAAATAGAAGCCACTGAGTTGGGAATCAGGATGATGCTATGATTCAATGCACAAGAGTCAGACAGCCTAGATGCAGTCCTCATAACTTAACATCGGTGTGCCCTTGGGTGGGTTAATCAACGTCTTTAAAACCAGGTGTGCTCACTAATGAAACAGGGATACTAGTAATACTACCTTATACACAGAGTTTCCACGAGGACTAATAAACATATGAACACAAAGTGCTCAGCACACTGCACAGCATAACATGAGCATCCATTGTGTGTTCTCTCTTAAACCTGCTGAGTGATGCAGCATAAAACCCCAAGTCCCCAGTGCCTACAAGGCCTTAAGTGACCTGGCCTCCTGTTGCTTCTCCAACTTCATTTTTCTTAGCACCCTCCCCTCACTTGCTGTTTCTACCACACTGGACTCTTTGGTGTTCTGAAACATCTCATTAGCACAACCCTTTCTTATGATTCTGCATTAGTTGTTCCTTCCCTTGGAATGGCTCTCCCCCACATCTTTTCTAGGTCGTTGCTCAAAGGCCACCTTTTCAATGAGATTCAGCTTGACTATCCTATTTTAAAATCGCAACTGATCCCCACGCCCTGCCCCCCAAAATCCTGATACTCTATACCCAGCTTTACAGTTTCTTTTTCTCATTGCACGTATGCACTTTCTAACTTTGTGAAGCGAGCTATAAAACAAATACAAGAAGAAATAAAGTACTTTTACTAAAAAAAATAATATATATATATATATATATGCACACATACTTATACATGTGTTATACATGTCTTTGGTGTGTTTATATACATACATGTATATTGTTGTTTAGTTTTTGTTCATCTATGAAGGTGGGAGTCTGCCTGTTTTATATACTGTCTCATTCCAAGTATCTACAAGAGAGTCAGGTATATAATAAGTGGTCAGTAATTATTTGTTAAATAAAAGCCTAGTAATTGGGACCCTGAAACAAATACTTCCAGTGTATATTGTACTGATTATTAACAAACTAGAGATGTTTCAACCAGGTGAGTTTTCCAAAATTTGTCTTGCATACTCTGTCTGTGCTAGGCACAATGCTAGCTGAAGGGAATATGGAAATGAAGAAGATGCAGTCCCTGCACTTAAAAAGCTCACAGTGGAGCATCGTATGCTGTACAACCAGGAACATGTTCCCTGTTACCCTCAGCTGAGAGTCCAGTCTAAGAATAACATTTCCTTGAAGAAAGTCACCTTGTCCAAGGCCATGTGCGCTTCCTGGAGGCAGCCTGCATCCAATGACTGGTCAAGGAGGGACTATGCAGAGGGACTGGTCCACTGTGAAGGACCATCCCAGTGTCCAAGCTCCTGATGAAAGGGATTGAGGTCTTCATCGTGGCTGCAGCACAGCCCAACCCCTCCCTCTACTCAGCCCTGCTCCCTTTACTCCTCCTGTGGTGTTCATGTTAAACACTTCCCCAGCAAGCTTTCTGCATCCTAATCTCCATTTCAGAATCTGCCTAATCTCAGGTGCCAAGCAACCGAAACTGCAACACTCATATTTTGTTCATTTTTCTATTGCTGTGTAGCAAATCACCACAAATGTAAACAGCTTGAAGCAAGACAAATTGATAATCTTCTGCATGATGTTCTTCTGCACGATAAGAGTCTAGCATGTCTCACCTTGGTCCTCCACACTGGGTATCCCAAGGCTGACATCAAAGTGTTGACCTTACACCCTCATCTGGAGGCTTTACTAGAAAGGATATCCACTTACAAACTTTCTCAGGATGTCACCAGAATTCATTTCCTTGTGGTTGCAAAGCCGAGGTCCCCCTGTCTTGCTAGCTGCCCATCAGGGACTGCTCTTGGCTCATAGGGGCCACTCTGAGGTCCTTGCTCCATGGTTTTCTCCATCAGCACTCTCACATTCTCACTTTGGAATCTCTGACTTCAGAAAGCTCTCAGTCCTTTTTAAGGACTTCCCTGATGAAGTCAAACCCACTCAAGAAATCTCCTTCTTAATTAACCCAAAGTCATCTTATTGTAACCTAATCATTGGAATAATAGCCATCATATTCTCAGATCTCTCCCACATTTAAAGGGAGAAGGTTATATATCAAGGGTGGGAACCTTGGTAGCCACCTGAGGATTCTGTATACCATACACATTCTAGGGAAGGGAGAGAGAGATGCAAATGATTACAGTGTGATCTTTTCTCTATTTAAGGAAAATTCATAGCACAGAAGTAGCGCAGAGAGTCACTGAAAGTCAAGAAATTTCATCTCTAAGGAAAGATGGTATTTGATTAAGAAAGTGAAAGCAAGAGGAGTATTCCAGGCAAGGGAGAGAGCCTGAACCAAAGCCTAGAGACAGATGAAAGCATGATGTGCCCAGAGCACTACAAAGAATTCAGAATCCATTGAACATCTGTGTCCATGGCCTGGAGTTATATATCATGAAATGTACAAAAATGGAAGGCCTCAAGAGGCTTCAAATTTAAATGTCAGGTAATTCCTTAAAAAAATGATAGAACTTGTAATCAACAAATGTGACCCAATCAGTATGACTTTACAGATGGGTATTAATTACTTGGGGAATCCCAGAAGTCAGAGAAAAATTATTCTTTAAACTTTAAATATAGAGAAGATTTGTGTAATGGTGAATTGAAGGTGGGAAGTCTGCATTTCAGGCTGAGAAAATAACATGAGCAAATTCAGGAGATAAAGGGATCTTCATACTGAGAAGACAAGGGTGACAGCATTGAATGAAGGTTGGACCATATCCTAGAAGACTTTGAACATCAAACAGAGGAGCTAACATTGGATGGAAGGATATACAGAAAGCTAGTGTAAATTCTTATAAAGGGAAGTTATAGTATAAAAAACTACATTTGCACAATTATTCTGGGGGTGATAGACAAGGTCATTCAGAAACTCTTGTTTTTTGTGGTCATCTAACTTCATGGGCTTTTAAAATTTCTAAAATTTTTATACTAGTTTGGTATGCTGGAGGCTCTCTTCCCAGCTATATATCACTGCCACATTGCTTGTGATTTATTGCTATTATTGTATTCCTTAGATCATTTCAGTGAGATTTTTGGGTGAGGGAGAGGTAAACACATATGTTTAGTTAGGCTTCATGAGCCATAAACTCTATATGTTTTACACAGTTAAGGTTGTTTTCTATATGTATTTTTTAACATGTCACATTTAAATTTAGGAATTACCTATGCTATTTTTAAAAATCTCCAAAAATATGTTTTGATGATTGCATGGCACTTCATAATATAGTTATATTACAATTTACTTAGCTTATCATGGAATATTTAATGTGTTTCATCTATCTGTCTGTCTATTAATTTACTTATTTGCTTTCATATATAAAACTCCATCTAATGGGGAAACATTGAAGAATGAAACTTTCACAGAAACTTTTCCCATTATAAAATAAATTTTAGAAAAAGGTCACCAGAAAAAATTAACTAGGAAAAAGTCTACAATATTATTTTTTAAACTTTGAGATTTTATGAACAAAGAAAGAGAGGTGAAAGCGGGGCTTAGGACAGATCTTGGTACCACCTCCACTTCTGGAAGATTACTATGGAAAGAAGAAACTTCTGACAAAGCCTGAAAACTATGACTACTAATATGGAGAGAACTAAACTGAAAACATAAGAAAAAATATCAGAGAGAATTGGAAATTGTTTTTCTTAATACTATAAAACCCTCCTAATTGGCTTAGTGTCTCATCAAAAGTGGGGAAAATGAGATTTTTTTTCCAGAGCTGCATGCTGGACTGAGGGAACCAAGGAAAGGCCAGGTTATAACCTTACTGCACATGCTTATATAGACACACACACCCACTCATGCACATATGCACACATATACATGCACATGCACACTCCTAGGCACAGAGTATCATGGTGCAGACATTTAGTGAAACTTAAATGAGCAAAGACCAAATTCTCCAGTGAACCTGGATTAAACCACAGCTGCATTCTCCCTCTCCTACCTGTACTGCAACTTCCCGATGCATTTTACAACAAAAATGTATACGATGGATATGAATTACAGCGCAGAATGAAAACAAATGAGTGAGAAAAGAATTCAAAAAGGAGAATAAAAGGAACATAGGATACAAAAATAAATGCCATTGAACAAAGATGGCGGAGTAGAAGGATGTCCTCTCACTCCCTCTTGTGAGAACACCAGAATCACAACTAGCTGCTGGACAGTCATCGACAGGAAGACACTGGAACTCACCAAAAAAGATACCCCACATCCAAAGACAAAGGAGAAGCCACAGTGAGATGGTAGGAGGGGCGCAATCACAGCAAAATCAAATCCCAGAACTGCTGGGTAGGTGACTCACAGACTGGAGAACATTTATACCACAGAAGTACACCCACTGGAGTGAAGGTTCTGAGCCCCACGTCAGGCTTCCAAACCTGGGGATCCGGCAACAGGAGGAGGAATTCCTAGAGAATCAGACTTTGAAGGCTAGTGAGATTTGATTGCAGGACTTTGACAGGACTGGGGGAAACAGAGACTCCACTCTTGGAGGGCACACACAAAGTAGTGTGCACATCGGGACCTGGGGGAAGGAGCAGTGAACCCAGAGGAGACTGAACCAGACCTACCTGCTAGTGTTGGAGGGTCTCCTGCAGAGGCGGGGGATGGCTGTGGCTCACCGTGGGGACAAGGACACTGGCAGCAGAAGTTCTGGGAAGTACTCCTTGGCGTGAGCCCTCCCAGAGTCTGCCATTAGCCCCACCAAAGGGCCCAGGTAGGCTCCAGTATTAGGTTACCTCAGGCCAAACAACCAACAGGGAGGGAACCCAGCCCTACCCATCAACAGACAAGCAGATTAAAGTTTTACTGAGCTCTGCCCACCAGAGCAGCAGCCAGCTCTACCCACCAACACTCCCTCCCATCAGGAAACCTGCACAAGCCTCTTAGATAGCCTCATCCACCAGAGGGCAGACAGCAGAAGGAAGAAGAACTACAATCCTGCAGCCTGTGGAAGAATAACCACATTCACAGAAAGATAGAAAAGATGAAAAGGCAGAGGGCTATGTACCAGATGAAGGAAAAAGATAAAACCCGAGAAAAACAACTAAATGAAGTGGAGATAGACAATCTTCCAGAAAAAGAATTCAGAATAATGATAGTGAAGATGATCCAGGACCTCAGAAAAACAATTGAGGCAAAGATCGAGAAGATGCAAGAACTGTTTAACAAAGACCTAGAAGAATTAAAGAAACAACAAAGAGAGATGAACAATACAATAACTGAAATGAAAACTACACTAGAAGGAACCAACAGCAGAATAACTGAGGCAGTAGAACGGATAAGTGACCTGGAAGACAGAATGGTGGCATTCACTGCTGCAGCACAGAATAAAGAAAAAAGAATGAAAAGAAATGAAGACAGCCTAAGAGACCTCTGGGACAACATTAAACACAACAACATTCCCATTATAGGGGTCCCAGAAGGAGAAGAGAAAGAGAGAGGACCCAAGAAAATATTTGAAGAGATTATACTCGAAAAATTCCCAAACATGGGAAAGGAAATGGCCACCCAAGTCCAGGAAGCATAGCAAGTCCCATACAGGATAAACCCAAGGAGAAACACGCCGAGACACATAGTAATCAAACTGTCAAAAGTTAAAGACAAAGAAAAATTATTGAAAGGAGCAAGCAAAAAATGACAAATAACATACAAGGGAACTCCCATAAGGTTAACAGTTGATTTCTCAGCAGAAAGTCTACAAGCCAGAAGGGAGTGGCATATATATAAAGTGATGAAAGGGAAGAACCTACAACCAAGATTTCTCTACCCAGCAAGGATCTCATTCAGATTTGACAGAGAAATCAAAAGCTTTACAGACAAGCAAAAGCTAAGAGAATTCAGCACCACCAAATCAGCTCTACAACAAATGCTAAAGGAACTTCTCTAGGCAGGAAACACAAGAGAAGAAAAGGACCTACAAAAACAAACACAAAACAATTAAGAACATGGTCATAGGAACATACATATCGATAATTTCCTTAAACGTGAATGGATTAAATGCTCCAACCAAAAGATACAGGCTTGCTGAATGGATTCAGAAACAAGACCCATATATATGCTGTCTACAATAGACACACTGCAGACCTAGGGACACATACAGACTGAAAGTGAGGGTATGGAAAAAGATATTCCATGTAACTGGAAATCAAAAGAAAGCTGGAGTAGCAACACTCATATCAAATAAAATAGACTTTAAAACAAAGAATGCTACAAGAGACAAGGAAGGGCACTACATAATGATCAAGGGATCAATCCAAGAAGAAGATATAACAATTATAAATATATATGCATGCAACATAGGAGCACCTCAATGCATAAGGCAACTGCTAACAGCTATAAAAGAGGAAATTGACAGTAATACAATAATAGTGGGAGACTTTAACACCTCACTTACATCAATGCACAGAAAATCCAAAATGAAAATAAATAAGGAAACAGAAGCTTTAAGTGACACAATAGACCAGATAGATTTAATTGATATTTATAGGACATTCCATCCAAAAACAGCAGATTACACTTCCTTCTCAAGTGCGCACAGAACATTCTCCAGAATAGATCACATCTAGGGTCACAAATCAAGCCTCAGTAAATTTAAGAAAATTGAAATCATGTCAAGCATCTTTTCTGACCACAATGCTATGAGATTAGAAATGAATTACAGGGGAGAAAATGTAAAAAACACAAACACATGGAGGCTAAACACTATGTTACTAAATAACCAAGAGATCACTGAAGAAATCAAAGAGGAAATCAAAAAATACCTACAGACAAATGACAATGAAAACACGACGATCCAAAACCTATGGGATGCAGCAAAAGCAGTTCTAAGAGGGAAGGTTATAGCTATACAAGCCTATCTCAAGAAACAAGAAAAATCGCAGATAAATAATCTAACCTTACACCTAAAGGAACTAGAGAAAGAAGAACAAACAAAACCCAAAATTAGCAGAAGGAAAGAAATCATAAAGATCAGAGCAGAAGCAACTGAAATAGAAACAAACAAAACAATAGCAAAGATCAATAAAACTAAAAGCTGGTTCTTTGAGAAGATAAACAAAATTGATAAACCATTAGCCAGACTCATCAAGAAAAAGAGGGAGAGGACTCAAATCAATAAAATTTGAAATGAAAAAGGAGAAGTTACAACAGACACGGCAGAAATACAAAGTGTCCTAAGAGACTACTACAAGCAACTCTATGCCAATAAAATGGACAACCTGCAAGAAATGGACAATTCTTAGAAAGGTATAACCTTCCAAGACTGAACCAGGAAGAAATAGGAAATATGAACAGACCAATCACAAGAAATGAAATAGAAACTGTGATTAAAAATCTTCCAAAAAACAAAAGTCCAAGATCAGATGGCTTCACAGGTGAATTCTATCAAATATTTAGAGAAGAGCTAAACCAATCTTTCTCAAACTCTTCCAAAAAATTGTGGAGGAAGGAACACTCCCAAACTCATTGTATGAGGCCACCATCACCCTGATACCAAAACCAGACAAAGATAGTACAAAAAAAGAAAATTACAGACCAATATCACTGATGAATATAGATGCAAAAATCCTCAAAAAAATACTAGCAAACTGAATCCAACAACACATTAAAAGGATCATACACCACGATCAAGTGGGATTTATCCTAGGGATGCAAGGATTCTTCAATATATGCAAATCAATCAATGTGATACACCGAATTAACAAATAGAAGAATAAAATCCATATCATCATCTCAATAGATGCAGAAAAAGCTTTTGACAAAATTCAACACCTATTTATGATAAAAACTCTCCAGAAAGTAAGCATAGAGGGAACCTACCTTAACATAATAAAGGCCATATACGACAAACCCACAGCAAACATCATTCTCAATGGTGAAAAACTGAAAGCATTTCCTCTAAGATCAGGAACAAGACAAGATGTCCAATCTCACCACCATTATTCAAAATAGTTTGGGAAGTCCTAGCCTCGGCAATCAGAGAAGAAAAAGAAATAAAAGGAATACAAATTGGAAAAGAAGAAGTAAAACTGTCACTGCTTGCAGATGACATGATACTATACATAGAGAATCCTAACGATGCCACCAGAAAACTAATAGAGCTAAAGAGTGAATTTGGTAAAGTTGCAGGATACAAAATTAATGCACAGAAATCTCTTGCATTCCTATGCACTAATGATGAAAATCTGAAAGAGAAATTAAGGAAACACTCCCATTTACCATTGCAACTAAAAGAATAAAATACCTAGGAATAAACCTACCAAGGGAGACAAAAGACCTGTATGCACAAAACTATAAGACACTGATAAAAGAAATTCAAGATGATACCAACAGATGGAGAGATATACCATGTTCCTGGATTGGAAGAATCAATATTGTGAAAATGACTATACTACCCAAAACAGTCTTCAGATTCAATTCAGTCCCTATCAAATTACCAATGACATTTTTTACGGAACTAGAATAAAAAATCTTAAAATTTGTATGGAGACACAAAAGACCCTGAAGAGCCAAAGCAGACTTGAGGGGAAAAAACGGAGTTGGAGGAATCAGACTCCCTGACTTCAGACTATACTACAAAGCTACAGTAATCATGACAATATGGTACTGGCACAAAACCAGAAACATAGATCAATGGAGCAAGATAGGAAGCCCAGAGATAAATCCACACACCTATGGTCAACTAATCTATGACAAAAGAGGCAAGGATATGCAATGGAGAAAAGACAGTCTCTTCAATAAGTGGTGCTGGGAAAACTGGACAACTACATGTAAAAGAATGAAATTAGAACACTCCCTAACACCTTACACAAAAACAAACTCAAAATGGATTAGAGACCTAAATGTAAGACTGGACACTATAAAACTCTTAGAGGAAAACATAGGAAGAACTCTCTTTGGCATAAATCACAGCAAGATCTTTTTTGATCCACCTCCTAGAGTAATGGAAATAAAAACAAAAGTATACAAATGGGACCTAATGAAACTTAAAAGCTTTTGCACAGCAAAGGAAACCATAAACAAGACGAAAAGACAACCCTCAGAATGGGAGAAAATATTTTTAAATGAATCAACGGACAAAGGATAAAACTCCAAAATATATAAACAGCTCATGCAGCTCGATATTAAAAAAAAACAAACAACCCAATACAAAAACGGGCAGAAGACCTAAATAGACATTTTTCCAAAGAAGACATACGGATGGCCAAGAAGCACATGAAAAGCTGCTCAACATCACTAATTATTAGAGAAATGCAAATCAAAACTACAATGAGGTATCACCTCACACCAGTTAGAATGGGCTTCATCAGAAAATCTACAAACTGCAAATGCTGGAGAGGGTGGGGAGATAAGGGAACCCTCTTGCACTGTTGGTGGGAATGTAAACTGATACAGCCACTATGGAGAACAGTATGGCGTTTCCTTAAAAAACTAAAAATAGAATTACCATATGATCCAGCAATCCCACTACTGGGCATATACCCAGAGAAAACCACAATTCAAAAAGACACATGCATCCCAATATTCATTGCAGCACTATTTACAATAGCCAGGTCATGGAAGCCACCTAAATGCCCATCAACAGACGAATGGATAAAGAAGATGTGGTACATATATACAATGGAATATTACTCAGCCATAAAAAGGAACGAAATTGGGTCATTTGTTGAGACGTGGATGGATCTAGAGACTGTCATACAGAGTGAAGTAAGTCAGAAAGAGAAAAACAAATATCATATATTAATGCATATATGTGGAACCTAGAAAAATGGTACAGATGAACCAGTTTGCAGGGCAGAAATTGAGACACAGATGTATAGAACAAACGTATGGACACCAAGGGGGGAAAGTTGTGGGGGGTGTGGGGGTGGAGGTGTGATGATTTGGGAGATTGGGATTGACATGCATACACTGATGTGTATAAAATTGATGACTAATAAGAACCTGCTGTATAAAAATAAAAGTCATTATGTTTCTAAGAAATATGTGTAAACAAAATTGCCTGAGGTTATCAAAGTTTATGTCTCTACAATTTTGGAAATATGTTGGGATTTAAGATAAACACAGAATAAAACTGTAATGGTTATATTAAAAAATTAAAAAAATAAAATAAATGACAGACCCAATCTAGATGGAAGCATCATATAATGAATTAAAGAAAATTTCCAAGTAGGGCTTTAAGGTAGAAATAAACTTTATAACGATATGAAATAATGAATAATACTCTTTGCTCTGCCCTTGTATTATTGAATTATGTCTGCTATTCTATTTTCCTCATTACCTCATACACCATGCATAAGCCAACAACAGTAAGAAACAAACATGTATAAACAGTGCATAGCATAAGCGAAAAAGAAATGCTCTCCTCAAAATATGTCAAAGAAACAAAAGTATGAACATGTATATTTTAATGAATCTGCATCCTACAATTATTACCAAATATAACATCTATCTGCATTTGGTGAATAGTGACTTTTGAGCTTTCCTTGAGTAAAATAGTGTTTGACTTCTTTTTCTATCTAAAGGGCACTTTCTGTGGGTTTTCTACAGCAAAAAAACACAAAAGGAATGTTGAAGCCTCTGCATCCCTGAAAATGAGACTGCTTGTAGTTACAGATGGAGACTTTCCCAGACTCCGTCCACTGAGGTTTCATGATACCCAGAACCAAATTTCATCCATGGCTCGCCGTTACAGCTTCGTTATATAATCAAGACCAACATTATGAATTAGACGTTAATACTCCATTTCCCTTGATAAAACTAACATACCAAAAGGTTAAGCAACTTGCTCAAGTTTAAATAGCAGATAAGAAAAGATCTAAGTCCTGAAACCAAGTCTGTCTGATTCCTGAGTCCACGGTTCTTCCTAATCAATGAAGTCAACTTGATTTGCTTTTCTCTCCTGGTCTTCTGACGATAAATATACTGGTTTCGAGTTCACACTCCTGTTAGTGGCAATTGCTCTCAGGCAGCTCACATGTGTCCTGATGGTGTGATGTGTAACCATCAGCCAAACATGTAGGAAAACTGAGCAGGTGCAAAAATCACATGAAGTGTGTTACAGGGACATCAGAAGGGTTTCCATATTTACTCCTGGAATTCCCTCTGTAATTCTTCTGGGTTTTCCATCCTTTGTCCTCATTTTATAAGGGGGGAGGTCCTGATAAATAAGTTAATAGAAATACTATTTGCCAAGTTTCATTAATGGCTTTACATGTAATGGCATAGATTCTGGAGCCAGATGGCCCAGCTTGCATCCACTGGACACAGCCCTAAAGGAGGTCTTGGATTAAAATAATGGATTTTAAAACACACCTCCCCATTTTCCCTTATATTTAATTTTTGTGACTTAATATCCAAAACATGTTTTGATGGTCTTAATATCTGGGGGTCTCAGCTCAGGGATTTTAAAAGACTCAACTTTGTATTATAGTGGAAAACAATAATGGGGCAATAACAATAATGAGATAGGACTAGTTTTGTGCCTTGGATACCTTATCATTTGCTATGAACTTGTGTTTCCACAAAGAATAATACTACATTAAATGTGTGCCTTAGTAATTAAATTACTTAATACATTCTATGACTCTAAATGTTAGTTTCCCTTCTTTTTGCTCCCAAATTTCATGGCAGAATTCTTATAGAATTCTAGAGCTCCCAGCAAATGGGCCTACAAGAACCTGCTGCTTATTGCTCTTTCCATGTTTCAGAATCATTGATTTATTTTTCCCCTAACCTATGGGTTAGGTAAATTAACAGTATCTTTCTCTTTGCCTGTCACAAAAGAGTACTTATTTGGAGGCAAGTTACAAATAGCA
The DNA here is from genome assembly GCF_028023285.1 of Balaenoptera ricei. Taxonomy (NCBI): domain Eukaryota; kingdom Metazoa; phylum Chordata; class Mammalia; order Artiodactyla; family Balaenopteridae; genus Balaenoptera; species Balaenoptera ricei. The sequence goes on along the minus strand of NC_082645.1, from coordinate 10,227,580 downwards.
AGTCATCCTAATATACTGAGTCCAAAGATCTGCTCTAAGTTGTGTACTTGTCACAAATTCTGGGATTTCTAGCATGCCTAAAGAACAGTGGGGCAAGCCATTGGAGACCTACTTGCAGGAGAAAACAAGACTCACCCTGGAAAAGAACTCAGCCAATGTGGAGTGAGAGTTCAGATATACAGACTTGACTGTGGGTCTGGGTTAGTGGGGAAACTTAATGTACAATACGATGTCTGTAAACCATCCTGGACTCTGTCCCAGCTTCTATAGATCACTACCAGAGTACAGATCCCTATAGTGAGAAGAACACAATGAAGCTACATGGTAACTGGAAAGTCCTTCTGTCACAAAACTTTATAAAGTTCTAAGAATACATAACATATAAAAGAATTTGAAAAAAAAATAGATATATATGTATGTATAACTGAATCACCTTGCTGTACACCTGCAACTAACACAGTATTGTAAACCAACTATACTTCAATAATAAAAAGAACACATGATTGTGTTGCATATAAAACAAGATGGTATCCCAAGTGGAGATGACAACTTTTTCCCACAAATGGGTTTTTTTTTACAGTATGTGGACATACAGAATAGGATCAGAAATCTAGTTATATATTGATGGCAGAAGACACCTGGCATTCGAGTATCAGTGCATGGGCTAGACTAGGAAGGATGTAGGGTAAGACAGCAGAGTAGCTGCTGGAACAAAAGAGGGAAAATATGGGAAATGCGTGGTTGAGTGAACCACACTCACAAACCCACATGTGATACCCCTTGAGGATGTCTGCAACCAGAGGAGCTTGGGATGCTACAATATGAATGAAGATAGATACCTAGTTCTGTCTGTTACCATTTTTTTGATCCTGTTTATCCCCACATGGAAGCAGCCATAGAAATAAGTCTTCAAGAAGTTTATTGCCATCCATTTCCTTTGTGCGTGACCTTGACCTTTGAAATTAAATTGATTCCTTAATAAAAACAACTGCAGGAAATTTTTCTACCTGAAGCAGGGCCTTATATGGTTTGGAGCGTGGGAGATATTTGGTCTTCTGAAGAGGTTCCTCATTTAATCTCTTTATGAAAGACATTTCAAAACACCTTTAATCCAATCCCACATTGGCACATAAGAAATGTGACCTCAACCCAAACATTGTGCTGGGTTCCCCATGCTGGCAACTCTGAGTCCACACCTGCTAAACCCAACCACATCCTTGGGGAAAAAATTCCACAGAGACAACATCTCCTTCCTTGGATCAGGATGTAGAAAACAATCACCCATTTTCATTGCTAAGCTAGAGGGACATAAAGGGAAAATGGGCCAATCTATTATTACAGAACATAGATAAATGTATCTCCATAGTCATTAGGAGGCCTGGGATTGCCTCTGGCTATGACACCATCTTTGGACCATCCTGACCCGGATTGCCTGGCTCTCATAGGGACACTATTAGCCCTTCCTTGTTCCAGCTCTGACCCTGACTACATCCATCATCTGTCTCCAGAACTGTTCTCCTTATTTGACTGTAAACTCCTCTGCATGAAGGACTATACCTCACTTATCACTTGTTCAAGAATAAATGGTGATTCATCATTAATAATACTAATGAATGGGCTTCAGCCTTAGTGTCAATGTAAAGATGAGCAAACTCCTAATTATAGATTTTGTACAAAAGCCTAAGAGGACTTAAATATGGGCCAGCTGTTCCTCTGTGGTTCTATCCACTTACTTAGAACACATGGTTGATCTGGCCTCTTCAAATTCTAACTTGTATCAAACTTTGTGTTCAAAACTTTTTAATTATTGCTCTGAATCCTTCTGTTTTCCACTTAGTGTTCAACAATGGAACTTGGAATGTGGAATGCCCCTGCCAGCTTCTCTCAAATTTTCTTCAGCTTTCAGTATTCACAGCTGCAGAGAACCCAGAGCTGTTCCTATTAGCATGTCAATGACATCAAACAAAGAGCTTCCTAAGTAGACGCTTAGGGGAGATTTCTAGTGAAGGGGAAATTGCCATAATGTCGGTAAGTGGGTGAGCTCCCACTGTCTAGGGGAAGGAATTACGGGTGAGAGGATATGCCTGACAAAATGCAAAGCCCATTAAGGCACATTGCAATTAAAGTTTATTCTGTAAAGACCACCCCTGGAAAATGAGCCTCCTGGGGGACCAAGCCAAGCACCCCATCGTGTCCCTGGATGGGTAGGAAGGACCACTGCTAGGTGGGGTTGCAGAGAGAGGAGAGTGAAATTCTAGGTTGGCTTCTCTTCTCTCTCCTTTCCACTAGGGCCCCTTTCTCCACTTTACTTACTTCAGACCAGTACAATCAGTTCCGACACTCAGCTCAACCTCCTCAATGTGGAGAGAAGGTATACATTCTCACTTGTGTTCACTCCACCTGATAAAGGTTTTAAACTCCAGACCATCCTACTTATGTGTTGTTGGTTTCTATCCCTGTATAGTTTCTGGGCTCAAACTTGTATTCTTGAAGCAAAGTTAGTGAAGAGAGTGGCAGTCGTGTCTATTGATCACCTACTCTGTGACTGATATTAAGGTAAATGATGTATGTGCAATCACATTTAATTCCAGAAAGAAATATATCTACCTCCTCTAGAGAAAGTAAAGCTATTGATTTTAGGCCTCATATATGTCTACCTTTTGTTCCCAAATGCACCCTTTAGTGGTCTTTTCTATAATCCAGTTATTTTTTCTGCGGGAGGTTCTTCATCCTCTCACATTTTATTCAGCATCTTGCAACCTCCCCAGTCTCCCCTTCAGCTTTTGACCCCACTTCCAGTCTTAGTGTTGTTTTTTTGTTCCTATCTGAAGCATAACTATGTGGAAACTCCACTTTCTTTCCAATAGCCATCAATTAGATTTTCAATCAACAAAAATATATTGAACGACTGCCAGATCTTATTACATTAGGTGCTGGGAATATTAGGAATAATTAGATTTAGTCCTTACCACCCAGGAGGTAACAGAGACACGTAATCAAGTAAAAGATGATACAGTGGAGTATATACAATGAAAGAAGAAAAAGCAGGTGGAGGTTTTGTGGGGTCAGAAGCTTAACAGTTTGGGATGTACTCGCCAAGAAAAAGAATACAAAACTCCAAATTAAAAAATCACTTTGAATATCAATGACAAAAAAATTCAAATACAAATTACTTTAAAAATGAACAAATGTGGGCTTCCCTGGTGGCGCAGTGGTTGAGAATCTGCCTGCCAATGCAGGGGAAACGCGTTCGAGCTCTGGTCTGGGAAGATCCCACATGCCGCGGAGCAACTAAGCCCATGAGCCACAACTACTGAGCCTGCGCGTCCGGAGCTTGTGCTCCGCAACAAGAGAGGCCGTGATAGTGAGAGGCTTGTGCACCGCGATGAAGAGTGGCCTCCGCTCGCCGCAACTAGAGAAAGCCCTCACACAGAGACGCAGACCCAACACAGCCAAAAATAAATAAATAAAATTTTTTAAAAAAATGAACAAATATCATAAAAATCACAAAATCTAGAAAACAGCATAGCTTTAATTAACAAACTGACATAACTCTATAATACATACCTTTTGTCTACATTTATAGCTGTAAATTTTTTTAATGCCGTTTTGTATGACATCAATTTTGTAACATTATGAAGGGAATAGAAAGATTATTCAATATTTCTTCTAGCAGCTTGATCCAAGTAACTTTTTAAATTTTCTGATAGTTTAGAAAAGTTTTTTTTTTTATATTTCTTTCATCTACCAAGTTTTTATTGATAATGCCACATACATCTTTAGTATGGCTTTCAAATTTAGGGAAAAATATATCAACCTTATTTGTTATATGAACTATGAGATTTGGGAGAACTTCCCTAGACTAGCCTCCTGCTCCTCATGGATCAAACCTGGTTCCCACTTAGCTGCATACATACTTCTTTTCTGGCACTAAAAGACACATCTATTTTGTGACATCCCTTGGGCCCTGTGCCTTTTTTGTCACTTTGTCAATTGATCTAACATGGCGACTGTCTGGGCTACTCATAGTTGCTGTTTCTTTGCAGTATATTAAAGTGACAGTTGAATGATTCTAAATATACCAAACTAAATGCATTTCTGACTCAACTTCCCCTTAGCTGGATCCTAAAAATGCCCATGCCATTCCAATAAGTGGGGGAAAATGTCAGGGGAAATTGGAATGCAAAGATACATAAGACCATGGTTAAAACACCTCTTTCCTGTAAAAGGTGTTCATTGCCTGCAGTGCTGGGCTCCTGGCTTGGCGGGGCTCCTCCTTTTTTGTTCCCAGCATCATCCTCCAAGGGCACAAGGACATCATGTATTAGAGCAAGGGAGGGTACCCTCTAAAGAGATGCAGGCAAGTGCATCAGTCACCCTGCTACTGCAGGAGAAGGGCGATGCTCTTAGATTCAGGCTGTGCTGGGGTTAAAGCTGAGACCCAGGACTAGGAGCCTCTGTTGTTCATCTCAGCCTTCTCTCCATCCCCACCAGCCCCTCCACAGGCTGTAATTTCTTGTTCGATCTCTTGGGAAGTTTACAAAGCAAGACTTCTGGCTTGTGTGTCCAACAAAAAGGAAAACCTACAGTTCCCCAGCTCCCTTCTACTGTCTTGCTATGATTCTTTCTTATTATTGTAGCTTTTTCTAATATTGCTCTTTGATTTGTGGCCTTGCTCTGACTTCCCTCTGAGGATTACTGCTGCTTTTGCTAGTTCTCTCAGTTTGGGTTTTAATTCTTGCTGTATTGGGAGGAATTTCTCTAAGGATCAGTTTCTGGAGCCGGTTTAGAGATTCGACAATTTTTTTTTTTTTCAGGGTCTGTTCTTTCTTAACACTCACAGGAAATCAGGGCATTTCTGTGTCCCATTCTCCCTGGCAAGGTAGCCTTGCTGGTTGTATTCTAGGGTTACCCCACCTCCTGTCCCAGGCACCCAGCTCCACCGTGCACAAATGACTATTTTCCACTGAAAATCCAAATTCAGTATAATCATGAAAAGAAGACTGTAGGAAAATAGAACAAAACAAAAGGGAGTAAGAAGATCATTCCAAAATCAATAAAAGCAATAACAGAAAGTCAGACACTTAAATATTCAGCTCATGGCCCACCTCTTCTTTGTTGCTTTGCTGATCCTTCATCCTTAAACTATCCTCTCTCCCCACCTCAGGCCTTTCCCCTGAGTGTCACTCTTAGATGAAGCAGGTGACGCTGTGAGGAGTGTTAGAACACTGCCAACTTTTCAGCTAATACATTCACTGAGATAAGGGAAGGAATTCTCACTCTTAGCTCTACCATGTGTTGAGAGGAAGCCACTGCATCTGTTCGGATTGAAAAGACAGAACTCAGACCAACCAGTAGATTAATGAAAAATGCTCTGGGCCATCTCTGCAAGTGAGACACTCCCAGTCACTGGAGGAGATCAGGCAGAGCCTGGGCGCTACTTGTCAGGAATACCATGGAGGGAATTTCTGTGGGTGGAAGTCTGGACTAGATGATAGATATGGTCTATTTCAATGCACAAATATTCTTTTATTTTTCAAGGTGCCTTGAAATCCAATAGAAATATGAAAAAAATTTCAGTGGAATGCTCTAATTTGCCAAACTACAATCAAACCCTAATATGTATGTTTTATTCAATTATTTGAAAAATTCAATGGTAAACACACACATTGTAGATAAACTAAATACTGAGTTGGAATTAGGACCAAACTTCATCTTTTCTTAAATAATTGAATTAAACAACATAAATAACTAAATTAAAATAAAAATCTTAATATTCACTAAGCTGAATCTGAATTAAACCAACGTCCTTAATTGGATCCTCAGTTTACTGTAAAAGAAAAAAGAAACTAAGACCTAGGTGACATTGTTGGTGTGCTTATTAAGTGGGATAAAGTATGTGAAAATTGTGACAAAGGGTCAGGTGCAAGGAAAGAGCATAATTAAGATTACTTCCCATCTCCTTTCCCTTCCTTGATTGCTTTCTTTGGATATGGGGTCTTTATGACCTCAGTCAATGGGTAAAGTATTTCTATAGTGTCCATCTGGTCTACATTGGAATGGCGTTTCTCCTATTCACAGATAATGTCTCCTCAGAGATTTGAACTTTTCCTGTATAAAATATGTCCTGAAAATGCTACTTATTATTTGATAAAAATATCTTCTACACTTACCCTATGTATAGTCAGAACTTGTGAGCGTATTTCGCTGGTTTTCATGTAGCTCACATAGTTGGAAGTCCGTTGAGACCCTGTTGAGAGAGAGAGAGGTGTTTGGGCAGAAATGAGTAGGTTATATACATAAATGGTTGGACAAAGAGGAAAAATAAATCTCTGTACAGCAGCAGCCTGAAAAAACCACAAAAGGGAAGTCTAGACACCATGGCTGCACAGTCCTATCTGCCCTTTGACTCACCCATAGTGCCTGTCTTCAGACCTGAGCTCCATGTGGTGCCCAGTCAAGACTGGCCGGTGTCTCCTACACAGAGAGTGAAGTGGTTGCCTGAGCATTGCTTCAGCACAGGCATTGATGATGCGCCAGGGTGACTGATGTTACAGAGGACAGAGGATGTCTTAGTTGGCATGTGATTCACTCAGAGTAGTTGCCAAGGCTACTGCAGCCACATGGGTTGGTAGTAAGAGTAATAGTTAATATGTATCAGGGACAGTGGTACTCAGCTACTTACAAGCATTGCATCATTCCCATCATACTTGGCCCCATTGTTGTCCTATTTACAGATGAGCTCTCTAAGGCTTAGGTACCTCAGAGGATTTGTCTGAATATAGCATTAAAGGCAGAAGCAGATGTCAGATTCAGGTCACTATGTCTCAAAACTTCTGCTCTGTTCTATTAGACTGTGTTGTCCATGGGAAAATTAATACAGTATAATCATTCAGCCTAAGCACTGAGAGTCCCTTACTGGAATTCTGCAATACTGATTTACCTTCAGTGAACTTTTCCCCACATTGGAATACAACATTATTTGTGCATATCACAAACCACCCTAAAATTGCATTTAGAAGGCCACTTTCTCAGCTGACTGGTTGTCCCTTAGCTAAGAGAAGGTAACCTCGGGGTCTCTCTTCTATAAAGCAACAGGAGTTGGCCAATTTGCTTAGATGCAGCTAATTACCCAAAGTCTTTTCTTTTTATTATTATTTTTTCTTTTTTTTAAGTCTTTATTGAATTTGTTACAATATTGCTTCTGTTTCATGTTTTGTTTTTTTGGCCACGAGGCATGTGGGATCTTAGCTCCCCGACCAGGGATCGAACCCATATCCCCTGCATTGGAAGGTGAAGTCTTAACCACTGGACTGCCAGGGAAGTCCTTTGCATTCTTCTTTCAAATAGTCTATGAAAAATTATTGTATGAGAAAATGATTGGAACAGCAGCAGAGATAATCTTGAAGTATGTCTTGGAATTAAGTTTTGGTAAATAATGATAATGGTAATACTACTAAGTAAGCAAACACTTGAATGCTTACTAAATGGAAATTTTTCATGGGTGAACACATATCCATTGAACTATGATGTCATTTCACTTAAACACACTGTTTTTATAGCTTTATTTTAGTAAATGGAAAATAATGTAAAGTCCACGGTTTTCATTACTTCATTTCCACCTTTCCTTTTTTTCCTCCATTTTGTCAACCATAAATTTCTCCTATGACAAATATCCACAGATTCATCATACTATCCAAGGGTGGGGAGCCAGGAAAATTGGGCTATATATTGACTGTACTATTCACTTAGACTTCTGAACTATTGAAATCACATAATCTCTGTGCCATAGTTATTCTTTTACACAATGGAGACATATGTCCTGTCCTAACACAACCAGGGCTGTTATGAGAATCAGCTGAAATGAAAGTGATTTTACAATTTAAAGGAATTATGCTAATATGAGGTGCTGTTCTTAAGCAAAATAAATGAGCAAAGACAAAGGACAGGGTCATATACTTCTAACCTCTGTTCTCTAGCTACATATAATGGTTATTAATAATTCAAAAGCGCAGAATTGTTATATTTTTTACTTCAGTATAATAGAGTGTAGAATAAGAATAAGGTCATCTTTTATTTGTTCTTGTAAATAAAAGGAATTCATGGTTACAGTTGATTATTTCTGGTGAGTACTCCATTAAATGTCTGCAAGACCACGAATCCATTCAGACCTCAAGCAATGTAACAGGTTTATCACTTTAAAAGCAACCTCATTTGAATAATTAGAAACTATATGGAAGGTTAAATGAAACATCAAGGCTTGAACATTTCTATCAGTGGGACTATCTGTTATTATAAAGCATTTAATCCTCAAGTGGGAATAGATGGGAATCTACTATGTGTCACACCTTAGAGCAGGTACTAGGGCAAATAATGATTAGCAAAAATTGCTCCTGACCTCATGGGGCTTATGATCTAGTGTACAACATAGACGTGAATCCTGTACTCTTACCAATTAAGGTAAAAATTACAATAGAAAATCTGCTTCAGACAGAGGTGCATAGTATTATGAGAAAGACCACTTAATTGGAAAATTTGGCTCAGTTGGGAGGGCCAAAGAGTCCATCTCTGAAGAAGCGACAGCTGATTCAAGCTCTGAAGAAAGGGTTAGTGTGAACTAGATGTAGAAGGGGGACGGGAACAGCACACGCAAAGCTCAGGTAACAGGTGAGGGCAGTGGGTGTGAAAATTCCCAGGAAGTAAAAGTCAGTATGTCTGGAATAAAGAGATTAAGTGAGAGAGACTAGTGTGTACGATGAGGCTGGAGATAAAGCAGGAGGTCAGATTGCCCAGAGCTTTGTGGTTATACTAGGAACTTGGACTTTATCCTACACATAATGGGAAGTCATTGAGGTCAGTAAAGGGCTATACTCTGAGGGATGGCATGATCAGATTTGCAGTTTTTAAAGTACATATCTGGCAGGATGACTACTGGATTAGAGGAGAACCAGTGTGTGTATGGAAGACCAATTTGGAGACTGTCGTAGCTGTCTGAACCTAAGATGATGGTCCTTTGGAGTAGAGGACTGTACCAGTTAAGACAGGTTTATGCTGAAATAAAAAACAACCCCCAAAATTCAAGGACATAAAAAAATCAGACAGATGTGTATCAGTCATTTATTTAGTATCTGCCATGGACCAGACAACTGCCCAGGGATGCTCTCCCCCGGGCACAATACTTCAGGTTGCTCCGACCTCACGGCAACTACTAGTGCTTCCACAAATCCTAGATAGAAGAGAAAGCCTGGAGAACCATATACTGACTTTTAAGTACTTCCTCAAGGAAGTGACTGTGTAACTCCTGCTCATGTTTCATTAGAAAAAAAAATAAGTCACTTGCACCATGCCTTACATCAAGTAGGTAGGGAATGCTCCATGAAAGAAGCAATAAACTACAGCCAGTCTGTAGCCTTTCCTTGAACCCAGTGGTTCTCAACTGGGTGTGATTTTGCCCCCAAGGGGACATTTTGCAATGCCTAGAAACAGTTTGAGTTTTTACAACCGGGTGGTTGGTACTAAACATCCTACAATGCACAGGAAAGCCCCCTATCTGGCCAAATATCAGTAGTGCTAAGATTGAGAAATCCTGCTCTAGCCTCATGCATAACTGAAAATGTAATGCATAGTTGTATCTTCCTTGCCATTCTAAATCAAGGAATATGTAGAAGTGTATGGTACCCTGCTGAGCTTGCTAAGTACTAAAGCATCTGTATCTAAGGTTGTTCAGTGAGGAACCTATATTAATGAGATGCAGCTGCACTGGGTCCTGGGTGCTAGTCACTTATTCCCGAAAGAGCTATATGCTTTTCAAGGGATAAAATGTTAAAAGTGCCACGGTTGATGGCTTCCCTGAGATGAAGGTGTCCGTCCACGCCTTCTCAGTATGATCTCTCATGAAACATTCATGCCAAGTGCAAAGCAACATTGAGAAATGGGAAACTTCCTGGAGGTTATGATCCCTTTGTTGTTGCTATACATGCTGTATTTTTCTTGCCTTATATCCTTTCTAAATGCTATGTATATTTTGTGCTGGGTGAAGCCTATTGTATCTTGTGAGTGTGGTTATCAATCCAGGCCCAGGACCACTGCTCCCTTTTGGAGAGGGCACACTGTACTAGAACTCCAACTCTTGGTAAGCAGCTATAGCGTCTACCTTAAGTGTTTGGAATTAAGATGAAAAGAATGAACAGTTTGAGACATACTTAGGAAGTGATACAGATACTGTTGTTCTCTCCCAGAATCTATTTTGCATCATCTTCTTTGCCAGCGAAGACTGGATTTTGTTCAGGTAACTTCCCTCCCCTCCATGCTTCAGGGTAAGCTGGTTCCAGATCCCTTGACAGTAATTGATTTAGGTATGGGCATGTAGTGTAATTCAAACAAATGATATGTATGGGAGAAGCCAGAGAGGTTTCTGGGAAAATGTTTCTGCATTCTTAAAAAGAGGTGCTTAAGAAGAGATGGCCTTTTTTTCCACTGGGCATTGTTGAATTTATATGTGAAACTGAGATGTGCTTCAGCAGTCTTGCAGCTATAATAGAAATAGTCTGAGGACAAGGCAGACATGTTAATGACAGCAGAGAGAAAAGTGAAGAAAAATATTGGTTCCTGATGAATTACCTCTGACATAACCAACCCTGGAGCTCTCTTACGCTAGGGCTTATTATTATCTGACATTTTAAAAAGTTTAATTTTAAATAAATTCAAATTGACATATTTTTCTGTTAGGTGTAGCTAAAGCATCTGAAGTGATACAGAATTTAAAATCTATAGGAATATAATGGAATAGACATGAGGAGTGAAGAACAGAATATTTAGATTTCTGGGTGGCGGTGGGAGATACGGCGGTCTCAGTAGATATGTAAGGGAGATGCAAGGTTTACTTAGGAACATCAGAAATTTACTTTTGGATATGTTGAGTTTTAGCTGCCCTAAATGATATTGGAAGAGATTTCTAGTGGACAGTTGAATATTTATGCCTGTAGTTAAGAGATCTGGGGTGGAGATATCCATTTGTAAGTTATCTGGGCAAAGGTGATGATTCGTGGGTATGGGCGCCTAGCCTAGAGAAAATATACCAAGACAGTAGCCTAAGATGAAACCTTCAAAACTTCAGCCTATATCAACATCCACCTAGAAAAGGATGAGCTTGTGACAGTGGCTAAGAGGAGTAATCAAAAAAAAAAACAGAATGAAACCAGAAATATACTGTGTCACAGAAATCCAGAGAAGAGAGTGTTTCAAGGAAAGGGGAGAGGTTGACAATAGCAAATGTTATAAGAAATAAAAAAGGCTAAGAGTCAAACATTTCTTCTTAATTTTAAAAATATTGAAAATAAGAGTTAGATTTATAAGACTTATATTTGTGTAGCGCAATTTTTTCACAAGTATTGTCTCTTTTGAGTCTCCTGACAACTGTTAGAAATGGTTAGAATAATTATTATTGAATCAGTACTGCACAGGGACAGCGATACTTAGATATGCTAAGTGATTTGACCCATGTAGTAACGGAGTAGTCAGACTGGAATTCAGATTCACAGCCGACTAACTCTTGGTCCAGGTATTTTTCCATACTGCCCCAAAATCCTACTACAATTTACCCCTTTGCCTGCAACAGTGAATTAATTCTGAGTTCCCCAGGAGGAAAAGAAGAGACAGACAGACAGATAGACAGATAGACAGACAGGCAGCCAAAGTAGATATACATTAAACACATAATAGTTCAGGCACTCTGCAACCTGCATCATAGGAAGAACAAATGTCCTGAGACGCCTTTCAACCATACATCAGCCATGTAAGGACAAAGCCAGCAGTCTGACAGGATAGGATTCTGAGAGACTGAGAGCTGAGGACAGGGACAGATGGAGTGAGATGTGTTCACCATTTGCAGTGGGGGGCAGGACTTTTATTGTTTAGTGAACCACATTATTCCCTTTTGAAACATTGTTTACATATGCTCAAAACAACTATGTAAAATAATTATCAATAAATGTATTAGTGTGCTAAGGCTGTCCTAACAAAGTACCACAAACTAGGTAGCTTAAGTAAGAGAAATGTCTTGTCTCACAGATCTAGGTGATCGGAAGGGTTGGTTTCTTCTGAAGACTTCAAGAGAGAGAATCTGTTCCATGGCTCTCTCCTACCTTCTAGTAGTTTGCTGGCAATCTTTGACATTTCCTGGCATGTAGAAGCATCATTCTAATTTCTGTCTTTATCTCTACATGGCATTCTCCTTCTGTGTGTTTCTCTGTCCAAATTTTCCCTTTTTATAGGACACCAGTCATATTGAATTAGTGTCCATGCTTATGACTGCATCTTAACTAATTTTATCTGCAATAACTCTTTCCAAATAAAGTCACATTCTGAGGTACTGGGGCTTAGGACTTCAGCATATGATTTTTTTTTTTTGAGGACACAGTTCAATCCATGATAAACTTCTCTTAACAATGAGTAAAAATGAAGTCTATGGTTATCTGATAATATGTATACACACACACACACACACATATACACACACATACACACAGATACACACACACACATACACACACATACACACATGCACACACATATATACACACACATACACACTCATGCACACACATATATACACACACATGCACACACACACATATACACACACATATATATACACACATACACACAGATACACACACACATACACACATGCACACACATATATACACACATACACACTCATGCACACACATATATACACACACATACACACACATATATACACACACATACACACAGGTACACACACATACACACATGCACACACATATATACACACACATACACACTCATGCACACATATACACACATACACACATATATACACACATACACACACATGCACACACACACATATATACACACACACATACACACATGTACACATACACACTCGTGCACACACATATATACACGCATACACACATATATACACACATACACACATATATACACACATACACACATACACACACATGCACACACACACATATATACACACACACATACACACATGTACACATACACACTCATGCACACACATATATACACGCATACACACATATACACACACATACACACAGCTGTGTATATGTGTGAGACCTCAAGTCTCCCAGGTCAGAGGTACCCTGAAACACATGGTGTTATTATTCACATGGAAAACAGTAGCCAGAGCATTATCGTGCTGCTGCCATGCCCTGATCTCCTCACAGACGTACTAAAGTCAGGGTTTTAGCTGCACATGCATACACCTCAGAAAGGAACCATAAAATTTGGAGACTCTGAACTGTGATGGCTCTCCTTGCACATCTGCCCATCCCACCCCCTGGAGAAAGATTACTAATTGTCCTGAAACGTAAGAAATTCTTCTCTAAGGGAGAAGGCAAAGGCATCTCTAGGCTTCTTGTCCTGGAACATAGGCCAGTGTCCCTAGAGAGGGGAAGAAGAAGGTTTTACCTTCACTGCCCTAGGGCTTTTAGAGGCTCAGAGAGCCTCTGCATCTCTCTGGAGGGATACATTATCTCTAGCTTCCAAGGGTATTTACTATTCAGACATGTCTTTTGTTCAGAAGGGCTGGACCATGCAGGAACATGAGAAATCCAATGAGAATTTTCTCCCAACCATTCATTATAAGAGCTCAATTGTGAAGGTGATGAAATTGATAACTAGGATAATGTTCGTATTGAATTTTACATACATCTTTCAAAGGACTTAACATATTGCATTTTAGTAGCTTATTTACACATGTGTCTCTTATTAGATTAGCAAATTCTTAAGATCCTAGGCCAAGAATTCTATTTAAATATTGTCAATGACTAGCAGAGCACTTGTTAGCTTATAAGCATTCATTTAATTATTGTTTAATTAATACATAAAACAGAACTTTTCACATATTTTGCTCTGTAACATGTATATTTACTGTCACCTTTTGACCTTTCTAACTTGGAAGGTTAAATGTAATAATGTATCCATTATTTGCCTTCCTTCAATGGCTTTATCATTGAACTGATTCAAATATACCCAAGACTTTTTAATCTTCAAGTTTCTTTCTTTATTTACTTTCCTTCCTGTACTGGGTCTGTCTCTGTCTTCATTTTATCCCTCTTTAATCTCCTAGGCCAAACATTCATGTTTTTAGTACAAATGTTCTAGGTACTTAAAATTAAGTGAATTATTTTTGATTGAAGAAAATGGTATTTTGCAAAATCCGATTAACCTGCTTGTTTAAATGGTTCTTGCATATGAAGAGATGTGTTTCTTTACCAAATGAAAAAGGATTGAAATTTTATTTCAACTCTATCACAAGTTTTAAATAGCACCCTGAAGCAATCTCATTTTTATCCATATTTTGGCCATTTCTTTTTTTTTTTTTTAAAGGAACTCCTTTATTTATTTATTTATTTATTTTTGGCTGTGTTGGGTCTTCGCCTCTGCGCGAGGGCTCTCTCCAGTTGTGGCAGGTGGGGGCTGCTCCTCATCGCGGTGCGCGGGCCTCTCACTATCCCGGCCTCTCTTGTTGCGGAGCACAGGCTCCAGACGCGCAGGCTCAGTAGCTGTGGCTCACGGGCCTAATTGCTCCACGGCATGTGGTATCTTCCCAGACCAGGGCCCGAACCCATGTCCCCTGCATTGGCAGGCAGATTCTCAACCACTGCACCACCAGGGAAGCCCCTTTGGCCATTTCTAAAGCATTTGTGGGTTGTAATCCTCAATAGTATTTCATGTATACAGAGGTCCATATGGAAGTAACTCACTTGACAAAGTGAGTTACTTTTGGACACAGCTGCTTGGGTTGTATCTACCAACCCATTTGCAGGTGATATCCAACCTCTGCTGATTTTCTTTGTATCATTAAGGTGTGTTGCATAGAAATATAGAATGGAGCAATGAATCTTCACTCTTGCAAATGCAACTCCAAAATGCTAGTGTGCTTATTTATTTAGAAAACATCGTTTTATATATTTCAGGTTTTGGACTGGGGCCCTTAAATAATCTAAATACCGCTCATTTAAAAAAATTATAATGGCACTCTGTAACAAATCTAAGAACAAACATAGAGCCACTGAGGACTACTATAGAGTGGCTTACAAGTTAGCTAAAGGAGGAGTGAAATAAGTGAAGAAGGTTTACAAGAGATATATGCTTGTGGATATTTTGCCAATGCCTCAAACTCAAAGAGCATATCTGAAGGAAAAAATAAATTTAAAAAGATATATTGTTTTGGGGTTCAATTAAATACACTTTTAAATTTACAGTTATTCACTTAGTTTGACTGAAAACATTGTATTAGTTCACGCATAATACAGATTTTTTGTTTCCTAACCATAGCTGGAGAAGGACAAAATATTATATATTCTCTCCTGTATAGAGTCAGCAATTTTAACGCTGGTTATAGAGTAAACCTGTGTTTAACTCTCATGTCTTACTTGGAGAGGGACCATGGAATATTACATTTAACACCTCTAAGAGTCAGATTATGTTTCAATCAAATGGCAATAGAATAAAATAAAATAGAAGTTATTAGACTATACTACAAAGCTACAGTAATCAAGACAATATGGTACTGGCACAAAAACAGAAACATAGATCAATGGAACAAGATAGAAAGCCCAGAGATAAACCCACACACCTATGGTCAACTAATCTATGACAAAGGAGGCAAAGATATACAATGGAGAAAAGACAGTCTCTTCAATAAGTGGTGCCGGGAAAACTGGACAGCTACATGTAAAAGAATGAAATTAGAACACTCCCTAACACCATACACAAAAATAAGCTCAAAATGGATTAAAGACCTAAATGCAAGAATGGACACTATAAAACTCTTAGAGGAAAACATAGGAAGAACACTCTTTGACATAAATCACAGCAAGATCATTTTTGATCCACCTCCTAGAGTAATGGAAATAAAAACAAAAATAAACAAATGGGACCTAATGAAACTTCGAATCTTTTGCACAGCAAAGGAAACCATAAACAAGACCAAAAGACAACCCTCAGATTGGGAGAAAATATTTGCAAATGAATCAACAGACAAAGGATTAATCTCCAAAATATATAAACAGCTCATGCATCTCAATATTAAAGAAACAAACAACCCAATCCAAAAATGGGCAGAAGACCTAAATAGACATTTCTCCAAAGAAGACATACAGATGGCCAAGATGCACATGAAAAGCTGCTCAACATCATTAATTATTAGAGAAATGCAAATCAAAGCTACAATGAGGTACCACCTCACACCAGTTAGAATGAGCATCATCAGAAAATCTACAAACAACAAATGCTGGAGAGGGTGTGGAGAAAAGGGAACCCTCTTGCACTGTTGGTGGGAATGTAAATTGATACAGCCACTATGGAGAACAGTATGGAGGTTCCTTAAAAAACTAAAAATAGAATTACCATATGATCCAGCAATCCCACTACATGGCATATACCCAGAGAAAACCATAATTCAAAAAGACACATGCACCCCAATGTTCATTGCAGCACTATTTACAATAGCCAGGTCACGGAAGCAACCTAAATGCCCATCAACAGATGAATGGATAAAGAAGTTGTGGTACATATATACAATGGAATATTACTTAGTCATAAAAAGTAACGAAATTGAGTCATTTATTGAGACGTGGATGGATCTAGAGACTGTCATACAGAGTGAAGTAAGTCAGAAAGATAAAAAAAAAATCGTATATTAACACATGTATGTGGGACCTAGAAAAATAGTACAGATGAACTGGTTTGCAGGGAGGAAGTTGAGACACAGATGTAGAGAACAAACGTATGGACACCAAGAGGGGAAAACCACAGTGGGGTGGGGATGGTGGTGTGCTGAATTGGGCGACTGGGATTGACATGTATACACTGATGTGTAAAAAATTGATGAGTAATAAGAACCGGCAGAAAAAAAAAAAGAAAAAAAGAAGTTATTAGAGTTCTGTACATGCAGTAAGCAAGTATTATTTTACGTATTATATACACACACACCCTTGAATATGTGTGTGTATATATATATATATATATATATATATATATATATATATATATATATACACATATATATGTAGCTGAACCATGATTTAAAATGTATTCATTCTCTGGATGTGTTTATCAAAAAGTTTGAAAGCCACTCTTCTGAAGGGCTTAATTAATACAGAGCAAAAGTTTTTGAATAATTTGAAGTTATTTTCTGTTGGTGGTGGTGGTTTTGGTTTTGATTTATAGGACATGGAACTATGGGCACTGGAGCTACTTGGAAATGTGATCTTAAAACACTGGATAAGTTTGTAGCCAGAAGGTTAGCACTTCCAAAAGGGTTCATATTTTTCCATTGGAAATACTGGTCCCTTTAGCAAGGATTATTGGCTCATTCTGAAAACAGGCAACATCCTTCTGCTTTAATGACACATAGCACTTAGCAAGTGTTTGCCTACAAAAAAGCCACGTTGATTGGAGAGACTGCTTGACTGAAAACGCACAGTTGGAACCACCTACAATTTTACTGCTTTACTTCAAGGAGTCCTGGATTACTTGGGACACACTTGGAAATAATTTTATTTCTTTCCTTGACACTTATTCAGAGGTGAATTTGCCATGCAACTAATAAGCTTAATCTTCAAGGTCCCTCACCTGATGGGCTTCATTTAAAGTCTTAAACCTAATTGTGATCTTATGATTTTGTATTATTTTCATTAAAAGAGAGTCCCAGATTTGAACAAGCTTCAGGTCTTGCAAAAACTAGATCCATCTCTGTACTAATTATAGACTAACTGGCAGTATTAAAGTTATAAAGATCTTGCCTTCTATGTATTTGAAAGCCCCAAAGTTTATACAGTTAGGGAGTTGTTTGGATATATAGTAAAGAGAAGATTTTTTGGAAATGGATCGACCTTGTTGATCTTGAGCAAGTCATTGACTTTTCTGAAAATCTATCAACATTTCCTTAACAGCAAAACAGAAATAGTAACTCATAGGGTCATTTTGAGGATGAAATGTAACCTCCCACAAATATGGTGGTGACAAAATGTCGACGTTTCCCTCCAACCTCAGGCCGGAAATAGATCCTGTGTAGAACTGGGTTGATTCACTGCTCCTCAACCTTCCTTTGTTAAAGACCCCAGTCCAGTAAAAAGTAGAACTGAGAGAAAAAAGAAAGGAAGTGGGGGGGGGGAGGGGAGCAGAGAAAGCAGGGAGAGAGGGAGGAAGAGAGGAAAAGAAAAAAGAAAGAAACCAAAGGAACATGAATCACATTTCCCCCCCTTAAATGCTGTCCTCAAAGCTCCTAATCCAGTGCTCTGTTCTCTGCTAACATGAAGGCATCAGTAAATTTTAATAATTCTCTGACATACAGGTATGTAAAAGCATTGTAGTGCCTGAAATTACAAGTGTTCCATTGGCTGCATCCAGTGACACCAACACCATTTTAATCAACTCAGAAGGAAAAGCAGATACTTGCTATACCACTATATAAAATCAACACTTGCCACCATGAGGCTAAAACAATCACATGAATGACTGAAGTTCTCTCTCCTCACATATTTGTTTTGCCATCATATCAATCTCAACTCCATCCTTTCTATTGCCAACATAAAAAAGACCTCCTCAAAAACATTGGAACATCTTTCCCTGCAAAATTGGTTTCATAACATTAAGAAAATAGAAAGCAACAAAAAAAATGAATTTTATTGTGATAGATTCTGTAGGGCAGGCTTTCTCTCTCATTTTTCCAAATTCATCCCCCAAACCATGAAATACTAACAGTTAAGGAAGGCAGGTTAATGGAGGATTGCTAAATGTTTAGAGAGTGATCATCGATTTCCCATTATTGGCAGACAAGTTCCGTGAGAGCCATGTCATAAATTCTCCCGCTCCCAGCAGCCTGAAGAAAACTGCTCCTGGACAACATTATAGCTCGAGAGCTATGAAGAGCCTGCCCCACCCTTTGTCACTGCTCAGGGAGTTGGCACGACAAAAGAATAACTGAATTGGTAATGCAACAGTACATGACATAGACCACCATTTTCAAACAGGAATGTTTAAGTCATGGATAATGAAGTGATTCCTTCCAGGGTGATTTACGGCACAGGTACATTAGCAGAGCAGGCTTCCCTAGGTGTGTCAATGCACCGCACCTCTGACCCGGGAGAGCTCAGTCAGGTCTCGCAGCTCATTTAAATCCCTTCCTTTGTGACTTCCACTTACTGCGGTAGCAGGGGTGAGGGGGAAATATTTTTGGAAATTTTTGAATTTTATTTTATTTTTTATACAGCAGGTTCTTATTAGTCATCCATTTTATACATGTTAGTGTATATATGTCAATCCCAATCTCCCAATTTATCCCACCACCACCAACCCCCCCACCACTTTCACCCTT
The DNA here is from genome assembly GCF_028023285.1 of Balaenoptera ricei. Taxonomy (NCBI): domain Eukaryota; kingdom Metazoa; phylum Chordata; class Mammalia; order Artiodactyla; family Balaenopteridae; genus Balaenoptera; species Balaenoptera ricei. The sequence goes on along the minus strand of NC_082645.1, from coordinate 10,208,169 downwards.
TGGTGTCCATACGTTTGTTCTCTACATCTGTGTCTCTATTTCTGCCTTGCAAACCGGTTCATCTGTGCCATTTTTTTAGGTTCCACATATATGCATTAATATATGATATTTGTTTTTGTCTTTCTGACTTACTTCACTTAGTATGACAGTCTCTCGATCCATCGACGTCTCTGCAAATGACCCAGTTTCGTTCCGTTTTTTGGCTGAGTAATATTCCATTGTATATATGTACCACAACTTCTTTATCCATTCATCTGTTGATGGGCATTTAGGTTGCTTCCATGACCTGGCTATTGTAAATAGTGCTGCAATGAATATTGGGGTACATGTGTCTTTTTGAATTATGGTTTTCTCTGGGTATATGCCCAGTAGTGGGATCGCTGGGTCATATGGTAATTCTATTTTTAATTTTTTAAGGAACCTCCATACTGTTCTCCATAGTGGCTCTATCAATTTATATTCCCATCAACAGTGCAAGAGGGTTCCCTATTCTCCACACTCTCTCCAGCATATGTTGTTTGTAGATTTTCTGATGATGCCCATTCTAACTGGTGTGAGGTGATACCTCATTGTAGTTTGATTTGCATTTCTCTAATGATTAATGATGTTGAACAGCTTTTCATGTGCTTCTTGGCCCTCTGTATGTCTTCTTTGGAGAAATGTCTATTTAGGTCTCCTGCCCATTTTTGGATTGGGTTGTTTGGTTTTTTAATATTGAGCTGCATGAGCTGTTTATATATTTTAATCCTTTGTGCGTTAATTCCTTTGCAAATATTTTCTCCCATTCTGAGGGTTGTCTTTTCGTCTTGTTTGTAGTTTCCTTTGCTTTGCAAAAGCTTTGAAGTTTCATTAGGTCCCATTTGTTTATTTTTGTCTTTATTTCCATTACTTTAGGGAGGTGGATCAAAAAAGATCTTCTTGTGATTTATGTCAAAGTGTATTCTTCCTATGTTTTCCTTTAAGAGTTTTATAGTGTCCAGTATTAAATTAGGTCTCTAATCCATTTTGAGTTTATTTTTGTGTAAGGTGTTAGGGACTGTTCTAATTTCATTCTTTTACATGTAGCTGTCCAGTTTTCCCAGCACCACTTATTGAAGAGACTGTCTTTTCTCCATTGTATATCTTTGCATCCTTTGTCATAGATTAGTTGACCATAGGTGCGTGGGTTTACCTCTGGGCTTTCTATCCTGTTCCACTGATGTATATTTCTGTTTTTGTGCCAGTACCATACTGTCTTGATTACTGTAACTTTGTTGTATAGTCTGAAGTCAGGGAGTCTGATTCCTCCAGCTCCATTTTTTTCCCTCAAGACTGCTTTGGCTATTCAGGGTCTTTTGTGTCTCCATACATATTTTAAGATTTTTTGTTCTAGTTCTGTAAAAAAAATGCCATTGGCAATTTGATGGGAATTGCACTGAATCTGTAGATTGCTTTGGGTAGTATAGTCATTTTCACAATATTGATTCTTCTTGTCCAAGAACATGGTATATCTCTCCATCTGTTTATATCTTTAATTTCTTTCATCAGTGTCTTATAGTTTTCTGCATACAGGTCTTTTTTCTCCCTAGGTAGGTTTATTCCTAGGTATTTTATTCTTTTTGTTGCAGTGGTAAATGGGAGTGTTTCCTTAATTTCTCCTTCACATGTTTCATCATTAGTGTATAGGAACACAAGAGATTTCTGTGCATTAATTTTGTATCCTGCAACTTTACCAAATTCATTGATTAGCTCTATTAGTTTTCTAGTGGCATCTTTAGGATTCCCTTTGTATAGTATCATGTCATCTGCAAACAGTGACAGTTTTACTTCTTCTTTTCCAATTTGTATTCCTTTTATTTCTTTTTCTTCTCTGATTGCGATGCCTAGGACTTCCAAAACTATGTTGACTAATAGTGGTGAGAGTGGACATCCTTGTCTTGTTCCTGATCTTAGAGGAAATGCTTTCAGCTTTTCACCATTGAGAATGATGTTTGCTGTGGGTTTGCCGTATATGGCCTTTATTATGTTGAGGCAGCTTCCCTCTATTCCCACTTTCTGGAGAGTTTTTATCATAAATGGTGTTGAATTATCTCAAAAGCTTTTTCTACACCTATTCAGATGATCATATGGTTTTTATTCTTTAATTTTTTAATATGGTGTACCACATTGATTGATTTCCATATGTTGAAGAATCCTTGCATCCCTGGGATACATCCCACTTGATCATGGTGTATGATCCTTTTAATGTGTCGCTAGATTCTGTTTGCTAGTATTTTGTTGAGGATTTTTGCATCTATAGTCATCAGTGATATTGGTCTGTAATTTTCTTTTCTTGCAGTATCTTTGTCTGGTTTTGCTATCAGGGTGATGGTGGCCTCATAGAATGAGTTTAGGAGTGTTCTTTCCTCTGCAATTTTTTGGAAGTGTTTGAGAAGGATGGGTTTTAGCTCTTCTCTAAACGTTTGATAGAATTCACTTGTGAAGCCATCTGGTCCTGGACTTTTGTTTGTTGTAAGATTTTTAATCACAGTTTCAATTTCATTACTTGTGATTGTTCTGTTCATATTTTCTGTTTCTTCCTGGTTCAGTCTTGGAAGGTTATACCTTTCTAAGAATTTGTGCATTTCTTCAGTTTGTCCATTTTATTGGCATAGAGTTGCTTGTAATAGTCTCTTAGGATGTTTTGTATTTCTACAGTGTCTGTTGTAACTTCTCCTTTTTCATTTCTAATTTTACTGATTTGAGTCCTCTTTCTCCTTTTCTTGATGAGTCTTGCTAAAGGCTGATCAATTTTATTTATCTTCTGAAAGAACCAGCTCTTAGTATTATTGATATTTTTTATTGTTTTCTTTGTTTCTATTTCATTTACTTCTGCTCTGATCTTTATGATTTCTTTCCTTCTACTAACTTTGGGTTTTGTTTGTTCTTCTTTCTCTAGTTCCTTTAGGTGAAAGGTTAGATTGTTTACTTGAGATTTTTCTTGTTTCTTGAGGTAGACTTGTATTGCTATAAACTTCCTTCTTAGAACTGCTTTTGCTGCATCCCATGGGTTTTGGATCATCGTGTTTTTATTGTCATTTGCCTCTAAGTATTTTTTGATTTCCTCTTTGATTTCTTCAGTGATCTCTTGGTTATTAGTAACGTAGTGTTTAGCCTCCATGTGTTTGTGTTTTTTACATTTTTTCCCCTGTAATTCATTTCTAATCTCATAGCGTGTGGTCAGAAAAAATGCTTGATATGATTTCAATTTTCTTAAATTTACTGAGGCTTGATTTGTGACCCTAGATGTGATCTATCCTGGAGAATGTTCCGTGCGCACTTGAGAAGAAAGTGTAATCTGCTGTTTTTGGGTGGAATGTCCTATAAACATCAATTAAATCTATCTGGTCTGTTGTGTCATTTAAAGCTGTGTTTCCTTATTAATTTTCTGTTTGGATGATCTGTCCATTGATGTAAGTGGGGTGTTAAAGTCCCCCACTATTATTGTGTTACTGTCGATTAACTATTTTATAGGTGATAGCAGTTGCCTTATGTATTGATGTGCTCTTATGTTGGGTGCATATATATTTATAATTGTTATATCTACTTCTTGCATTGAACACTTAATCATTATCTAGTGTCCTTCCTTGTCTCTTGTAACATTCTTTATTTTAAAGTCTATTTTATTTGATATGAGTATTGGTACTCCAGCTTTCTTTTGATTTCCATTTGTATGGAATATCTTTTTCCATCCCCTCACTTTCAGTCTGTAGGTGTCCCTAGGTCTGAAGTGGGTCTCCTGTAGACAGCATATATATGGGTCTTGTTTTTGTATCCATTCAGCCAGTCTGTGTCTTTTGGTTGGATCATTTAATCCATCGACGTTTAAGGTAATTATCGATATGTATGTTCCTATTACCAGTTTTTTAATTGTTATGGTTTTATTTTTTAGGTCCTTTTCTTCTCTTATGTTTCCCACTTAGAGAAGTTCCTTTAGCATTTGTTGTAGTGCTGGTTTCGTGGTGCTGAATTCTCTTAGCTTTTGCTTGTCTGTAAAGCTTTTGATTTCTCTGTCAAATCTGAATGAGATCCCTGCCAGGTAGAGTAATCTTGGTTGTAGGTTCTTCCCTTTCATCACTTTATATATATGCCACTCCCTTCTGGCTTGTAGAGTTTCTGCTGAGAAATCAGCTGTTAACCTTATGGGAGTTCCCTTGTATGTTATTTGTCATTTTCCCCTTGTTTCTTTCAATAATTTTTCTTTGTCTTTAATTTTTGTCAATTTGATTACTATGTGTCTCGGCATATTTCTCCTTGGGTTTGTCCTGCCTGGGACTCTCTGTGCTTCCTGGACTTGGGTGGCTATTTCTTTCTCCATGTTAGGGAAGTTTTCACTATAATCTCTTCAAATATTTTCTCGTGTCCTTTCTCTCTCTCTTCCCCTTCTGGGACCCCTATCATGCGAATGTTGTTGCATTTAATGTTGTCCCAGAGGTCTCTTAGGCTGTCTCCATTTCTTTTCATTCTTTTTTCTTTATTTTGTTCCATGGCAGTGAATTCCACCATCCTGTCTTCCAGGTCACTTATCCGTTCTTCTGCTTCAGTTATTCTGTATTGATTCCTTCTAGTGTATTTTACATTTCAGTTATTTTATTGTTCATCTCTGTTTGTTTGCTCTTTAATTCTTCTAAGTGTTTGTTCTTTAATTCTTCTAGGTCTTTGTTAAATATTTCTTGCATCTTCTTGATCTTTGCCTCCATTCTTTTTCAGAGGTCCCGGATCATCTTCACTCTCATTACTCTGAATTCTTTTTCTGGAAGGTTTCCTGTCTCCACTTCATTTAGTTTTTTTTCTGGGGTTTTATCTTGTTCCTTCATCTGGTACATAACCCTCTGCCTTTTCATCTTGTCTGTCTTTCTGTGATTGTGGTTTTTGTTCCACAGGCTGCAGGATTGTAGTTCTTCTTGCTTCTGCTGTCTGCCCTCTGGTGGATGAGGCTATCTAAGAGGCTTGTGCAGGTTTCCTGATGGGAGGGACTGGTGGTGGGTAGAGCTGGGTGTTGCTCTGGTGGGCAGAGCTCAGTAAAACTTTAATCCACTTGTCTGCTTATGGGTGGGCTGGGTCCCCTCCCTGTTGGTTGTTTGGCCTGAGGTGACCCAACACTGGAGACTACCCAGCTCTTTGGTGGGGCTAATGGCAGACTCTGGGAGGGCTCACGCCAAGGAGTACTTCCCAGAACTTCTGCTGCAGTGTCCTTGTCCTCACTGTGAGCCACAGACACCCCCTGCCTCTGCAGGAGACCCTCCAACACTAGCAGGTAGGTTTGGTTATGTCTCCTAGGGGATCACTGCTCATTTCCCTGGGTCGTGATGCGCTCACTACTTTGTGTGTGCCCTCCAAGAGTGGAGTCTCTGTTTCCCCCAGTCCTGTCAAATCCTGCAAGCAAGTCCCACTAGCCTTCAAAGTCTGATTTTCTAGGAATTACTCCTCCCGTTGCCGGATCCCCAGGTTTGGAAGCCTGACGTGGGGCTCAGAACCTTCACTCCAGTGGGTGGACTTCTGTGGTATAAGTGTTCTCCAGTTTGTGAGTCAGCCACCCAGCAGTTATGGGATTTGATTTTATTGTGTTTGTGCCCCTCCTACCATCTCATTGTGGCTTCTCCTTTGTCTTTGCATGTGGGGTATCTTTTTGATGAATTCTAGTGTTTTCCTCTTGATGATTGTTCAGCAGTTAGTTGTGATTCTTGTGCTTTCACAAGGGAGAGTAAGCACACGTCCTTTTACTCTGCCATCTTGCACCAATCTCAATTTTTTTTTTTATAATGTTTTATTTTTTCATGCTCCATGGCATCTGGCTGCAAGAATAAGGGGATGTTTGCTAAAACAGCTCAATGTTGAGCATCAAGCAGCTGAAAAGGAATCATAACGTTTGATCATTTCTGAGCCCTATTGAATTGGAGTCATCACTTCTGGTCACATTGCTGAATCTGACCCACTCAACAGTGAGAGTTGCTGACAGGTTAGGAAATCTTGAACAGATGTTTTTTTCTCATTTACTAAATCTACACTCTGAACTATTTATAACAGAGATTTTATTTGAGGAATAAAATAATTCTTACTTATGATGAAAAATCCCAAGGAATTGCTAGTTACTTTTATATCAGTAAAGAAGAGTGTGCCAACAATATAGAAGAAAATGGGAGGGGGTGAGGGAAATAGCATTGTCTTAGGAAGAGAAGATAATGATTAAATACAGACAAGAATGTCGGGGAGAATGTCCATTGGATTCTCTTGTCAACTTGGCTGTGTTGATATCAATGGTTATGGAAAACAAAAGTGGATTAAAATAAAGGCTCACAATTCTTATACCACAGTGGTAGTAATAGTAGCCGCTGTTTACCTATTTCTCACTGTGTATCAGGTACTGCCCTAAACATTTTGTATACATTTTCTTATTTTATCTTACTGATAACTCTGCAGGGTTGGTCATATTTTTGTCCTCATTTTATAGATTAGGAACTAGAAGATCAGAAAAGTTAATTAACTTGATGAAAGTCTACCACTGTCTGAGCTGGAAAGCAAGCCCAGTTGGGTTTTATTCCAAAGGATCAAAACATTATTTTTATCAAGCCAAATAAAAATCAAATTAAATACACCAAGGAGAAAATAATTTATTCTTTTAGCAAGCCTAAAGGGAGACTCTTTCTATACCAAGCACTAGTCTAATCACCAGCAATAAAGAAAGAACAAACATTGTCCCTGGGTTCAAATTGCTCACAGCCTAGTGAAGGAAGCAGAGTCATAAACAAATAATCATAGGTGTGCTCTAATTTTGGTGTGCAATGGATGGTGTATTATCAATCTAGGTTCTTTTGGTACTAGCAAAAGAAATTGACTGTGGTAACTAAAGCAGAAAATAATTTAACTAGAAAATAGAGAGTTATATTGATTGGAGTAATCAGCTCTAGATACTGCAAGAACAACTACCCTTAAATCACAGTGGCTGAATCCAAGGAAGCTTTGACTATTGCTTATGTCCTAGTCTGATACAGGTGGGGTATCTGCCAAACAGTGACCCAGGGATTTAGACTTTTTTTAAATTAAAGTACAGTTGATTTACAACGTTGTGTTAGTTTCAGGTGTAGAGCAAAGTGATTCAGTTATATATATATATATATTCTTTTTCAGATTCTTTTCCTTTATAGATTATTACAAGATACTGAATATAGTTCTCAATGTTATACAATATTTCCTTGTTGTTTATCTATTTTTTAAATAGTAGTGTGTATCAGTTAATCCCAAACTCCTAATTTATCCCTCCTCCTCTCACTTCCCCTTTGGTAACCATAAGTTTGTTTTCTGTGTCTGTGAGTGGGTTTCTGTTTTGTAAATAAATTCATTTATATCATTTTTTTAGATTCCACACATAAGTGATATCATATGATATTTGTCTTTCTCTGTCTGGCTTACTTCACTTACTATGATAATCTCTAGGTCCATCCATGCTGCTGTAAATGGCATCATTTCATTCTTCTTTGTCTATGACTCAGTAATATTACATTGAAGGATATAGGAGGCACACTAGTTCTTAACTGCTTGGCCCAGAAGCTAAAAACATCACTTCTTCTCACAGTCCATTGGCCAAAACAAGGCATACAGCTCTGAAATAACTGCAATGAAGTATGGAAAATGTGGAGGAGCATGTGGAAGACTTGGTGAGCACTAAGTCTCTGGTTTATATAGAACAGTTGGGAAGGCGAGGGTGGCAGGCATGGAACACTCTGAGGAGCTTGGCTGTCTCATCAGGAAACCACTGCCATGGTGAATGAGCTCCAGTGGTTTTCCTTTCTTTATACTCCTCCACTCAAAAAATCTCAGTTCTTGCCTAGACGAAGATAGATCACTTTGATTTACAGCCCACCATGACTGCTTGTGAAGTAAGAGTTAATCCCAAAAGGAAAACAAGGAGGAATAGGAATTATGAGAGGAATAAGAATTATTAAGTGAACAGAAGGAAAGGGGAAAATACCAAGGCAGGCAAAGACACAGCAGAAATGTGTGGCGGGCACAGGAAGTTCCCAGCAATTTTTGGCAATGCCAGAGTATTGAGTCCTAGGGAAGGGAGGTGTCTGGAGAAAATAGGCAGTGGCTGATCTTAGTGAGTGTCCTTTGAGCATTTAACTCAATCAGCTAGTAAGAAAATGGGTGCAAACTGATGTTGGGGGCCCCAGGTCAGTGCTATGCCCGCTGCACAAACTAGTACCACTTTGTCGTTCTCACAATCTGAGGATTGGACAGAAATCCAAGGAGAGCAACACCTCTGCCCATTCTTTGCCAAAACACATCACACATTTACATACACACATACACACATTCACACACTCACATCTGCCACATACATACTTACATATGTCCCTCACTGGTACATCCACATATGTGCACACACACTCATCCATGCTCCTCACACACTCACATACACACTCACTTATGTCCACACAAACACACATTCAGATGTGCCACACACACTCCCATATACTTCCACACACATGTTCACATACACACTTCATCTGCTCATACACACATAAGCATTCACACAGTTACACACTCACATATACCCACACACAAATTCTTGCATGGAAAAGTGGAAGCAAAATAGACATGAGTCTCCAATTTTGTCACTACATTCATAACTTGATATGGACAGTTGTGGAGACTTTGGAAAGATTTAAAAGGAGATGCAGATGATTGATTAAATTAACTCAAAGTGAAATGACTCTGGAATCAGCATTTAATGATGTATGGAGGGTTGGGGGAAGCCCTGGACTAGAGTTGACCTACATGGGTTCATTTGTGTCTGTCACTACTCATGGTGTCACCTCTGATGAATTGCTGGGATTTTCCTAGACTCAGTTTCCTCACTGTTATCAATATGTGAACAATATTATCTTTTTCTAGTTGTGGACTCAAAATGTGATTGTGTGAAAATGATTGAAAAATAATGTGCATTCCACAGAAGTTCACAATTTAAGGAGAATGCTCATCCATTTGTCCTGAAACCTAAAATAAATTTGAACCTCTAGTCTAATAGACATGGTTCTGAGATAGGATGTGGGAGGGAAGGAGCAGCCTTGAGAAGACAGAGTTCCTGTGTCTACTTCCGGGCTGCACTTGCTTACTACCTAGCAGTGCCAATCACATAAGGTACTGGTAATTGGTATGATGTCCTCAGACTCATCAGTAATAACTCATTGAAACTAGAGTGAATCAATTTGTAAATATATCATTTTTGAAACGAAACTTCAAAGTGCTATAATGGCCCTTACTAATGGCAAAGGTGTTGTTAATTCAAATTAGTTTCAACTAGATATTATGCACAGGAAAAGATAAAAATGAATAAGACTGTTTAGCCCAAGGAAAATAATATAAAGTGTCAATTATACATTATCACTAGGTAAAGGATCTATCTCTATGTTAAGGGAAGAACAAGGTAAAATAAAAACATAGCTCCGTTTTACTTTAAAAAATAATTCAAGTTAGACAGAAGGAGGAATTGTAAACACTTGCTAATCAGAATAAATACTAAAGAGAAAAAAGGTGTCAAGCAGAAAATACTGTGGACTGGGGGAAAGGAGGTTATGTTCTTGCCTCACTAGAGGAAAGTGTGTCTTTGGATAAGTCATTTGATTGTGCATGGTCTCAAATCCCTAAATAATTAAATATAAGGACTATATGAATATTATATTTCTTCTCACAACCTAGTCTTCATCCTGCATTATTAATTTTCACTAACTGCATGTCATCTACACAGTCAGCCAGATTCAGATGTCAGAGCCACTCTACCTCCAATCTCTTCCTCATTCCAGCCAAGCTGATGATGGTCAAGCCCTCTCTCTCTTCCTCTTTTTAATTTTTAACTTCTCAATTTTAAATTGAGATACAATATTATATTAGTTTCAGGTGTACAACATAGTGGTTTGATACTTTTACATATCAGGAAATGATCACCACAGTAATCTACTTACCATCTGTCACCATACAAAGTTATCACAATATTATCAACTGTATCACCTGTGCTGTACAGCAGGGGTCCCCGGCCCCCAGGAACCGGGCTGCACAGCAGGAGGTAAGAGGTGCGTGAGTGAGCAAAGCTTCATCTGTATTTACAGCCGCTCCCCATCTCTCACATTACAACCTGAGCTCCACCTCCTGTCAGATCAGAGGTGGCATTAGATTCTCAGAGGAGCGTGAACCCTACTGTGAACTGCACATGTGAGGGATCTAGGTTGCACACTCCTTATGAGAATCTAATGCCTGGTGATCTGAGGTGGAGCTGAGGCGGTGATGTTAGCGCTGGGGAGTGGCTGCAAATACAGATTATCATTAGCAGACAGGTTTGACTGCACAGAGACCATAATAAATCATTTGCTTGCAGATTCATATCAAAACCCTATCAGTGAGTGACAAGTGACAATTAAGCTGCATCTGGTGGCAGGCTTTAAGTCAGAATCCAACACTTACTTTAGTCCACATGTGGCCCGCCCATTATTTTATTTACCACTTCCATCTTCTCCTCTTTTCCTGTGCTGTGCACTTGTCTCAGTCACAGTTTTAGTAAGCCCACAGGCTAACCCTAGCCAAAATGAGTGAAAAACAAATGTCACTGGAGAGTTTCTTTGAAAAGGGGGAAAGACCCAATGATGAGACAGCAGAAGACTCTAAGACTGCCAACAAAAAGAAAGCTGCATTTAAAAGAAAATACCAAGAGTCCTACTTAAATCAAAGGTTCGTTGCAACAGGTGCTTCACATTCTCCAAGCCCACTTTGTATAATATGTGGCGAACGGCTATCCAACGAAACCTTCAAAACTGCTTTGCCACATGGAGACCAAGCACCCTGAATTAAAAGACAAGGCTTTGGAGTTTTTCAAAAGAAAGAAACATGAACACAAAGAACAAAAGCAATTATTGAAGGCCACCACTTCATCAAATGTGTCTGCACGGTGAGCATAATTTTTAGTGGCTAACCACATTGCTAAAGCTAAGAAGCCCTTGGCTATTGGTGAAAAGTTGATCCTGCCTGCTGCTAAGGATGTTTGTTGTGAACCTTTAGGAGAGGCTGCAGTTCAAAAGGTGGTACGTGTTCCTCTTTTGGCTAGCACCATAACTAGCCAAATTGATGAAATAGCAGAGGATATTGAGGTTCAGTTGTTCGAGAGGATTAATGAGTCACCGTGGCACGCAATCCAGGTTGAGAGTCTACCGATGTTGACAACAAGGCAACAATGCTTGTTTTTGTGTGATACACTTTTCAGGAGGATGTTCATGAAGCTATGTTATGTGCACTTTTGTTGCCAACCAACACCACAGCTGCAGAACTATTCAAGTCTTTGAATGATTACATATCAGGAAAACTGAATTGGTTATTTTGTGTCAGCATATGAACGGACGGAGCGGCTGCCATGACTGGACGGCTTTCTGGTTTCACTACTCGGGTTGAAGAGGTCGCTTCTGAATGTGTGTCTACGCCCTGTGTCATCCATAGAGAAGTGCTGGCTAGCCGAAAAATGTCGACTGAACTTAACAACGTTTTGCAGGATGTGATTAAAATTATCAGCCATATTAAAGTACGTGCCCTTAACTCACATCTGTTTGCACAGCTCTGTGAGGAGATGGACACAGAGCACACACGTCTTCTCTTATACACAGAAGTGGGATGGCTTTCTAAAGGTAGATCACTGGCCAGAGTTTCTGAGTTACGAGAGCTGCTCCGGAGATTTCTTTTAGAAAAACAGTCACCACTGGCAGCACATTTCAGTGACACAGAATGCGTCGCAAAACTTGCTTACTTGTGTGACATATACAACCTGCTCAACGAACTCAATCTGTCACTTCAGGGGAGAACGACAACTGTGTTCAAGTCGGCAGATAAAGTGGCTGCATTCAAAGCGGAACTGGAATTATAGGGGCGACGAGTGAACATGGGGATTTTTGACATGTTTCAAACACTAGCAGAGATTTTGAAAGAGGCTGAGCCAGAGCCTTCTTTTCCCAGCTGGTGCATGATCACCTATCTCAACTTTCAAAAAGTTTGAGCATTACTTCCCAACCACAAAAGACCCCCAAAATGGGAAGGAATGGATCCATGACCCATTTGTGGATAAGCCAGGTGAATCGACTTTCTCCATGCCAGAGGAGGATCAACTGCTTGAGATCACAAATGACGGTGACCTTAAAAGTATATCTGAGACAACTTCAAATCTCCATGCATTCTGGATGAAAGTCAAGGCAGAATATCCTGAGATTGCCACAAAAACACTGAAAAGCCTGCTTCCATTTCCAACATCCTATCTTTGTGAAGCAGGGTTCTCTGCAATGACAGCAACCAAAACAGGATTACAGAGTAGACTGGACATAAGCAAAACATTTCGGGTGTCACTGTCTCCCATCCCCCCCAGATGGGACCATCTAGTTGCAGGAAAACAAGCTCAGGGGTGCCACTAATTCTGCATTATGGTGAGTTGTATAATTATTTCATTATATATTATAATGTAATAATAATAGAAATAAAGTGCACAGTAAATGTAATGCACTTGAATCATCCCCAAACCATCCCCCACCAACCCCAGCCCAGTCTGTGGAAAAATTGTCTCCCATGAAACCAGTCCCTGGTGTCAAAAAGGTTGGGGACCACTGCTGTACAGTACATCCCTGTGACTTATTTATTTTATAACTGGAAGTTTGTACCTCTGAATCCCCTTCACCTAATTCACCCATTCCCCTACCCCTTCCCTCTGGCAACCATCAGTTTGTTCTCTGCATCTGAGTCTGTTTCAGTTTTTTGTTTTGTTCCTTTCTTTTAATTTTTAGATTCCACATATAAGTGAAATCATACAGTGCTTGTCTGTCTCTGCCTGACTTACTTCACCTAGCATAGTATCATCTAGGTCCAACCATGCAGTCGAAAACTGCAGGATTTCATTCTTTTTATGGCTAGTTAACATTCCATGGTATATATACCACAATTTGTTTATCTATTTATCTATCAAAGGACACTTAGGTTGCTTCCATATCTTGGCTACTGTAAATAACACTGCAGTGAACATAGGGGTACAAATAAGTTTTCAAATTAGTGTTTTCATATTCTTCAGATAAAAACTCAGATGTGGAACTGCTGGATGGTATAGTAGTTCTAATTTTAATTTTTTGAGAAACTTCCATACTGTTTCACATAGTGGCTGCACCAATTTACAGTCCCACCAACAGTGTAGAAGTGTTCCTTTTTCTCCACACCTTTGCCAATACATGTCTTTGTTGTCTTTTTGATTATAGCATTCTGACAGGCATGAGGTGTTATCTCATTGTGGTTTTGATTTGCATTTCCTGGATGATTAGTGATGGTGAGCATATTTTCATGTGCCTGTTGGCCATCTGTGTATCTTCCTTGGAAAAATATCTATTCAAATCCTTTGTCCATTTTTTAATCTAGTTGCTTGTTTGTTTGTTTCATGTTGAGTTGTATGAGTTCTTTATATATTTTGGATATTAAAACTTTATCAGATGTATTGTTTGCAAAGATCTTCTCCCCTTCAGGAGGCTGCCTTTTCATTTTATTGATGGTTTCCTTCACTGTGCAAAAGCTTTTTACTTTGATGTAATCCCATTTGTTTATTTTTTGCTTTTGTTTCCCTTGCCTGAGGAGACAGATCCAAAAAAGTATGTCAAAGAGCGTACTACCTCTGATTTATTCTAGGAGTTTTATGGTTTCAGCTCTCACATTTAAGTCTTTTATCCATTTTGAGTTTATTTTTTGTATACAGTGTGAAAACAGAGTCCAGTTTTATTTTTTGGCATGAAACTGTCCACTTTTCCTAACACAATTTCTTGAAGAGACTGTCTTTTCCCTCATTTGTCACACATTAATTGACCATATCATATAAGTGTGGGTTTATTTCCGGGCTCTCTATTTGGTTCTATTGATCTATGTATCTGTTCTTGTGCCAGTACCACACTGTTTTGTTTTGTTTTTTATTAATTAATTAATTAATTAATTTATTTATTTATTTATTTATTTTTGGCTGTGTTGGGTCTTCGTTTCTGTGCGAGGGCTTTCTCCAGTTGCAGCGAGTGGGGGCCACTCTTCATTGTGGTGCGCGGGCCTCTCACTGTCGCGGCCTCTCTTGTTGCGGAGCACAAGCTCCAGACGTGCAGGCTCAGTAGTTGTGGCTCACGGGCCCAGTTGCTCCGCGGCATGTGGGATCCCCCCAGACCAGGGCTCGAACCCATGTCCCCTGCATTGGCAGGCAGACTCTCAACCACTGCGCCACCAGGGAAGCCCCACACTGTTTTGATGACCATAGTCTGGTAGTAGAATTTGAAATCAGGGACTGTGATACCTCCAGCTTTGTTCGTTCTCAATATTGTTTTTACTATTCATTGTCTTTTGTGGTTCTGTACAAATTTTAGGGTTATTTGTTCTAGTTTTGTGAAAAATGCTATGGGTATTTTGATAAGGATTTCATTGAATCTGTAGATTGCCTTGGGTATTACAGTCGTTTTAACAATATTAATTATTCTAACCCAAGAGCACAGTGTACCTTTCCATTTGTTTGTGTCACCTTCAATTTCTTTCAGAAGTGTCTTACAGTTTTCTGAGTACAGGTCTTTTACCTCCTTAGGTAGATTCATTCTTAGATATTTTACTGTTTTAGATGGGATTGTAAATCAGATTATTTTCTTAATTTCTCTTTCTGCTTGTTTATTAGTGTATAGAAATGCAACAGGTTTCTGTATATTAATTTTGTTTTCAGCATCTTACTGTATTTTTCGATGAGTTCTAGTAGTTTTATGGTGGCATCTTTAGGATTTTCTGTGTATAGTATCATGTCAGCTGCAAAAAGTGACAGTTTTACTTCTTCCTTTCCAGTTTGGAGTCTCTTTCTTTTTCTTATCTAATTGCTGTGGCTAGGACTTCCAACACTATCTTGAATAATAGTGGTGAGGGTGGACATCCTTCTCTTGTTTCTGATCTTAGAAAACATGCTTTTAGGTTTTCACTGTTGAGTATGATATTAGCTGTGGGCTTGTCATATATGGCCTTTATTATCTTCAGGTATGTTTCTTTTATACACATTTTGTTGAGAGTTTTTTTAAATCATAAATGGATGTTGAACACTACCTTTACTATTTGTTTACCGTTTCTGGTGAGATTTTCACTTATTTTTTTTTAATTATTAATTAGTGCCTTTTCTTTTTAGCTTAGGATGTCCCTTTAACATTTCTTGTAAAGCCAGTTTAGTGATGATGAGCTCCTTTAGCTTTTGCTTATCTAGAAAACTCAATCTTTCCCTCAATTCTAAATGAAAACCTTGCAAAGGTAGACTTCTTGGTTGGAAAATTTTTCCTTTCTGCACTTTGAATATGTCATATCCTTCCTTCTGGCATGGACAGTTTCTGCTGAAAAATCTGCTTATAGCTTTTTGGAGTTTCTCTTGTACATAATATGTTGCTTTTCTCTTGCTGCTTTTAAAATTCTCTCTTTAGCCTTAACTTTTATCATTTTAGTTATAGTGTGTCTCAGTGTGCATCTCTTTGGGTTCATCTTATTTCAAACTCTCTGGGCTTCCTGGACCTGGATGTCTGTTTCTTTCCCCAGATTAGGAAAGTATTCAGCCATTATTTCTTCAAACAGTTTTCTTCTGGCCCTTTCTCTTTCTTTTCTCCTTCTGGGACCCTTATAATGTGATGTTATTTCACTTGATGTTGTCCTAGAGGTCCCTGAAGGTATTCTCACTTCTTTTAATTCTTTTCTCATTTTGCTGTTTTGTCTGTGTATTTTCCATTGTTTGTCTTTTGGCTCTCTGATTTGTGTTTCTGTTTTATACACTCTGCTGTTGAACCTCTCTAGTGTATTTTTCAGTTCACTTATAACTTCTGTTTGGTACTTTCTTGTATTTTCTATTTCTTCGTTGAACTTCTCACTGTGTTCACCCTTTCTTCTCTGAGATTGATAGCATCTTTATGACCATTCAATTGAATTCTTTACCAGGTACTCTGCTTATCACCATTTCATTAAATAAAGATCTTTATCTGAGGGTTTGCCTTGTTCTTTGGTTTGGAACATATTCCTCTGTCTCCTCATTTTGCCTGTTTCTCTGTGTTTATCTGTAAGTATTAGGTGAAATGGTGACCTCCCTCAGTCTCCAAGGAGTGGTCTCATGTAGGAACTGTTCTGTGTGGCCCAGAGTGCAATCTCCTCAGGCCACCAGTGCCAGGGACACTATGGGCATAGTGTGGGCTGTGTGGGTGGTATGTGCCCACCATTTGTAATCGGGCCATGGCTGCTGCATGAGAAGGGTGGGATTTGAGTCGCTTACCCACCCCAGTTGCAGCTTGGTCTCTGTGCAGGTCAGGCAGGGGTCAGGGCACCCAGTCCTGGCCAACCAGGGCTCAGCTGCTTCCTGGGGAGAGCAGGGTGCAGGTGCAGCTCAGCTGCTTTGCAGGGAGGGTGCAACTCAGGGCACTGGCCCAGGCAGTTGCCGCTTCAGTTCTGCCAAGTGATGGGGTGCGGAGCACTCGACCAGCCTGGCTGTGGTCCAGGGTTGGCAGAGCACACCCTCCAGTGCAGGCTGGGGGGAGGACACTAAAACTCGTGTCCATTGGCTCCATCTCCTGAAGTTAGGATGAGATTGCAAAAATGCTGTCTGGCAGTGCTCCCATCTCTGGATAAAGTCCCTGCAGCAACTGCTTTAAAATTAGTAAGTGGGTCTCCCTCATTTATGCTATAGTAGGTTTTCAATCTATCACTTCTACACTGGGTCTCAGGGAGAGTAGGTTTGCAAGCAAGGCCTTTAAGAGTGGGATCTCTGTTTCCTACATTTCTGTGTTTCTCCTGGTCTGTTCCCCTTTGATTTTCAAAACCAGACATCTGGGAGGCCCATCTTTCCAATGCTGTCCCTCAGAGTCAGGATGCCTGATGTGTGGTATAATCCCTTCACTCCTCAAGGGTTCCAGATTTGGGGAATCCCTCCAGTTGTGGGGTCACCACACCTGGGGTGGGGTCCTGGGCAAGGTTGTGTCTCCACCTGTCAAATCCTTCTCAGTGCTTTTATTTGGTCTTTTGTTGTGGAGAGGCTGTTCCTCCAGTTCTCAGGTCCTTTTCAGAGGAAAATTATTTGTAGCTGTAGATTTATTGTGTCCATGGGAGGAGGTTTTCTATTGTGTTCAGGGTCTTCCTGTGCTGCCATCCTGAACTGCACTCTTAGCTCCCTCTCTTGATTCCTCTCCCACATTCCTGCATTCTCACCTCCACTTACGGTCTTTATAACCTCTTTCTGGGCTAGGGCCAATGTCTTGCAGGCAGGTCTCCCTTCTGTGTTGTTCTGCAGTTCAGTCTCCCTCAATCACTGCTTTCTGGAAGTTTAATCTTCTACCACAGAGCTGCAGTTATATTCACTTACATGAGAGAAGCTTGCCCTGGCTTTACCAAATAAACACTGCCTTTTTACTGCTATCTTTGGGGATATTTGAAAAATTGTTCCATTGTATCTTTCTAGCAGCATATCTCAATTCAGCTGCTTTTCTTCACATTCTATATGACTCAACAAAATTGATCTATTGGTCGAAGGGAAGGAGGGAGGAAAGAAGGAAAAAGAGAGAAAGAAAGAAAGAACTGAAAAAAAGGGATATAGAATTGATGAACTGTAGGAGAACTTCAAGCAGCCTAATATTATTGGAATCCCCAAAGAAGATGAGAAAGAGGGGGGACAGAAGAAAAATATTGGGAGAAACAATGGCTAAAAATGTCCCAAATTTAATGAAAACAAAAGCCCATAGATTCAGAAACTCAATGAACTCCAAGTAAAAGAAACATGATGAAAACTGCACAAAGGCATATCATAAGCAATTTGTTGAAAACTAGTAATAAATAGAGAAATCTTAAAAGCATCCAAAGGAAATTATACAGTATGTGCAAGGAACAGATATAAGACTGACTCCTCATCCTTTTCTTCTGAGAACCCTGATGTCTTACTTTAACTTCCAGTCATTTCCCTGCCAAATATGGTCCTTTCCTGTTCCCCCTCAGACACTAAAAGGTGAAGAGTAAAAATTAACATCACATTTAGGGGTCGAAATGAAGTCCAAACTGGTTTTCAAAGCATGGTTCATGATTTAAAGGGGTATGATGATGATTTCATGATTTTTATTTTAGCATGTCTTTTCTGCCAACCTGGGCATTTCCTTTTATTAGTGGTCTGTTTTCTCATCACAGTATGTCATTCACTCAATAGATGTTTTATGAATGTCTGTTCTGTGCAAGGGGCTCATCTAGGGCTTATTACAGTTTGCAGTTTAATCTGAGGCAAGACCAAAATGAGAGGGCAACAGAATGGGCACCAAATCTCAGCTTTACACTTGGTTCTGCCGGTCACTTAACTCACTTCCTACCCATGTGGTCAATGAGCAGAGTGGAGCTAAGTGGTATCTGAGGTCCTCCTGGCCATGAGTATTTTACAGGTCCTGACTTATTCCTATTGCTTCACTTTACATTTTTCAGAGGTTTATAAATAAAAGCTAAATGCACATAAAAGAATAGTGGCAGTAATTTTAAAACCTTTTTCCAAAAATTGCTGGGCATCTGCATGTATAGGACACATGCTGAACACTGGAATGCACAGATGAATAGAACAAGGACCCTTCCCTCAAGGAGCTCAAAGTTTGGGAAAAGTGGTCTTCCAGTGTACAAAAGGAAATAAATAAAGCAGCTAGAAACTCGGGAAAAAATGGAAATGAATTAAAGTCAATTTTGGACTTGAATCAAAGGAGACGTGTTTGTGTTTGGGGCCAAAAAAAAAAAAAAAAACAGGTTCAGGTTTCTATTTAGAAAGAATACCCTATCTGCATGACCCTGAGCAAGAAAATAGAAGATTATCCAAACATGAGTCCCTGACTTCAAGTCATGGATTCAAGACACTGTAAAAAGCAAAAGTCCAACATACAATGTTTGTCAAACCAGTTGATGTGATCATCTAAAAACCTGGTAAATTATGGAAGTCTATGAGGATTTCACATCCTTCAGCACTGTTGCTACGTAACATTAAAAATCTACAACGTAGATTGGGGTTCAACTTCTAAAGGAATCAAAATGTGTATAAGATAATGATAGGCATACCCTGAAATTCATCATAGGATGGTCCCTGGGAATCTAGTCTCAGAAATGGGGTACTGAAATTCATCTTCTTATGCCTGCTATATTCATGCTCCAGAGCCTAATTCCTTTGTCAGATACAGCAGGACACAAAAATCATTAATTGTGCATCTATTTTTCACAAGGTATTGGGGATACAAAGGTGAAGTAAGTCTCCTTTCCAGAAGCTCAGAATCTATAAGGATGACATGTAAGCATTACAATTCCATGGTTAAGTGCAGGCCCATAATCTATCTGAAACCTTCACATCAGATTTGTTTTGGAATCCAGAACTTTTCAATTTTAAGAAAAGGTCATACAGTGTTTATATGACATAATGTATCATACTCTTTGTCTAGAGCGGCACTCAATAAGCAAACATGCTGACAATTCTTCAGGGAATCTATGAATATTCACACAAAATATGCTAAAGACTAAAAATAGACTCACATCTGTTCAGATCATATTGGCTCCCAAATGAGTTCAGGTCAGCTTGAGTTTCACCACCCAGTCAAGAGCTTCGGGAGACTTTAGACATGAAGATAAAAGAATGAAGATTTGAACTGGAAAGTCCAGTGGGAGGGACTGACTAACCCTGCTTGGGAATGTTAAAGGTTTTTCCTTCTGGAAGCTCTCCTGGAATTTGGACGCTCATCTGTTCATCTGTATTGTATATTCAGGACTCTAAATTTCTTGACTTCCATTTTTCTTATATCTTTCTCAGCATATAGATTGACTTGGAACATACTGGGTGCTTAATAATTTCTTAATTAACAAATCTAAGCACATACATGACACAGGCCCAAACGTAAATGTTTGTGAGAAACGGTTATTATATTAAGTGAATAAAGCAGAAATAATTCTACCTTTTATAGTATATTTAAGACAACTTTAAAATGCAGAGAAAGAAGTGTAGAGCCATGAAAATATTTCTACTTTTTTGGATGGTTTTCCCTAATTTCTTTAATAAACATGCATTTTTAAATACACTTGGAAAACTTCTGGAGTCCTACTGAACTTGAAATGACTTTATTTTTGTATATCTCCACCGTGATTTTCTTTAGATTTATTTGGTGCCAGAAATTTGTTTTTAGGAATCTCATATTTTCAAAAAGGTGATTAACAGCCTCCAGAGCCTTATGCAAAATTCTGAGCTTCAAAATTCACAAGGTTTCTCATGCTGTACTCTGGCAAAGGGGAACACGTTTCCCATGTATTTTGTACAAGACAGAGTGATGAATGCTGTTTCTGGTAAGACTGAAATGTGTGGCAACATCCAAATCTTCTCACTCTACATATTTTTTACAGTGAAATGGGAGTGAAGTCCATACTGCAGAGAAGACCATACTGCTTCCTTATTGTGGTTACTACTAGCCTTGAATTTGGTGTAAAGCAAACGTCTATCGTAACATGATTGTTGGAGTTATGCCAGACACATGTTTTAAACCCTGGTCTTATCACATAAAAGTTTTTTTATGACGACTTTTTCTGCTTTCTTATTGTGGTAAAATACACACAAATTTACTATCCTAACCATTTTAAAGTGTACAGTTCTCTGCTATTAAGTACGTTCCCACTGTTGTGAAACCATCACCACCATCCATCACCAGAACTATTTTTCATCTTGCAAAACTGAAACACTGTACCCATGAAACCATAACTCATCATATTTATATTAATTTTTAAAATTTTATATGTGGTAACATACACATAACACAAAATTTGGCATCTCAACCATTTTTAAGTGTACAATTCTTTGTTACTAAGTACATCCATGTTACTGTGTTCTGTATATGTCTTTTACATCTAGTCGGTTTATTGTGTTGTTCAAGTCCTTATTTCCTTACTTATCTTATGTCTGGTTGTTCTGTCCATTATTGAAAGTGGGATGTTGAAATCTCCAACTATTATTGAAGAAATGTCTATTTTTCCCTTCAGTTCAGTCAGTTTTTGCTTCATATATATTTTTTTAATTAATTAATTAATTAAATTTAATTTTTTTTGGCTGTGTTGGGTCTTCATTTCTGTGTGAGTGCTTTCTCTAGTTGCAGCAAGCGGGGGCCACTCTTCATTGTGGTGCGCGGGCCTCTCACTGTCGCGGCCTCTCTTGTTGCGGAGCACAGGCTCCAGACATGCAGGCTCAGTAGTTGTGGCTCACGGGCCCAGTTGCTCCGTGGCATGTGGGATCTTCCCAGACCAGGGCTCGAACCCGTGTCCCCTGCATTGGCAGGCAGATCCTCAACCACTGTACCACCAGGGAAGTTCTGCTTCATATATTTTGATGATCTGTTACAAGGTGAGTAAATGTTTGCAATTGTTGTATCTTCTTGCTATATTGAATCTTTTATTAAGATATATTGTCCTATTTTGTCTCTTATGAATTTTTTATTTAAAGTCTATTTTGTCTGATATCAGTATAGCTACCTCTGCTGTCTTTTGGTTACTATTTTCATGGAATATCTTTTCCAGCATTTCACTTTCAACCTATTTTTATGTGCCAATCTAAATTGAGTCCCTTATAGACAGTATGTAGCTGGATCATGTGTATTTTTTATCCATTCTGAAAATCTCTGTCTTTGATTGGAGAGTTTACACTCAAAATAATTACTGTTAAGGGAGGACCTACTTCTGCTTGATATAATATTCTAAGTGTGTGTACACATATGTGAATGAGAAAAAAAGAAGGAAAAATCACAAAAACTTTGATAAAATGTTTGCATTTAAAAAAGTACTGAAAGTCTTTGTACTATTAATTTCACTAATGCTACTTGCATCTTCAACGTAATGTAGAACTTAAACACACAGACCTTGATTTGCTAAAACAAAGTCATTGAATTCATTTCTAAATCACATTTATTTTAATATTTTACTTGAAGAACTGACTTTAAATATCAGCAATGAAGAGAATAAATTTTTCAAAGCAAACCAACAATGAGAATAGAAAATAGCAACACATTTTATGATTAGTATAACATTTTCTGGTATCATATGACTAACATATTAACTCTTTTCACTGTAAATTTCAGTTCACCCTTATGACAAAAGCTTTTTGATGATCTCTGCTCTTGTCAGATGTTCTTCAAGGTTTATAAGAATATGTATCTTACTAATTTTATTTATTTATTTTTTACATGTCCAGTATAGAGAACAAGGGCAATTCTTACCTTGTATGTTATTATATGTTATAGAAAGATGATCTTACAAGTAAGTGAGTTAGGAATTCTTCTCTATTGTGAGACTTAAGAGCCACATTTACCCCATAATAAAAAAAAAAACATATATCTGACTTGTTTTTGTACCTGAAATTCCCCACCATTATATAAATATTTTTTTCTTCTCTCTGAGTGAAAAGTCTCTTTAAAAGTACCACCTCCCATGGAGTGATAAGGAATCAAACTCTTGTCATCCATCTTGTCAATTAGAGGAAAATGTGTAAATGATAGGAGAGATTCCATTTTATCACAGAGGAATAAAGAAAGGCTTCCAGCTTAGATCTAGATGATAAATTATGCTCCAGCTTTCTGCATAGTCCCTCACACCAAGCCTGGAGGCACTGGAGAAAACACAGGGTGTCAGAATAGATGCCTGTAGGAACAAAACTTAAAGGAAAACTTGGAAGACTAAAGATGGTTGGATCTCACTGTAAGGAAGAATGGTGGCTGCAAGAGGGACAGAGATAGGGGCCTGAGCCCAGCTGAGTAGGGCACCTGTTAAAATTTGGAGCAACAAATTTTGTCTATAACAGAGCACTCTGGGCAAGAGCTGATTAGAACCCCTTTGGTGGCATGTAAGGACACAGGCTGGTATTGCTGACCAGGGAAACACTCAGAATAGGGGGACCTACAAACAGGTACATAAGTGTGCCAACACTTGAAGGTCCACCTTGCCCTGGTCCCTGGTGAGAGAGAAGTAGCAGGAAGACAATGGCAAGAAGGAGGAAGGAAGACAAGGCCAAAATCATGCTGAAAACAGGTGCACATAGACCAGCTAGTGTGCATCTACACCCCTTCCCCTTGGACCAGGCTCTTGAAACTAAGGTTGAGTTCATCAGACAAGAGTGGTACCTCCAGACATGGGAGGAAGCTGACCTGGGTGCAAAAAAGGTCGTGAAAAAAGGAGATGTTTGAGTCCACATGACAGTACTGAGTTCAGATATCTGTTTTGCTTTCTAGCTGTAAATTTTACCAAAAGGAAGACAAGCCTAGACAGCTGACAGTCTAGAGAGAACAAACCTGAGCTTGGGGCAAAACAGTTAAAGTATTGATGAAGGTCAAACATTGGGAAAAAAGGCAAAAAGAGACCTATCTGTAACAGAAGCGACAAGTGCAATATGGCAGTTTGAGGAGGGATTTTAAACAACTATTATTATTATTTCAGAAAATTTTAAAAAGGCATTTGCAAGCATGAAATAAGAACAAGATGTGTGCATGAGAAATGATTGGTGATATTGCCTTAAAAATAACATTTTCAAAAGAATTATAGCACTAATTGGTGGCTTCCCTAGATCACCACTCCCATTTCCCAATGGCCCATAATTTCCACTGGGACATGTGTGGTTCTCAAAGAGCCTGTGGCCTTGAAAAACTGAACAATGTGTGTTGCTTCCCTGTCCACAGTGACTGATCTGTGTGTTGGCGTGTAACCTAAGGTGGTCAAATTCAAGTGACTGTCAGGATTCAGTGGGGAAGTTGTGGGACACAGATGCTTCTAGATTGCTCTGGATGATGTCGCTTGAAGCCTAAAACTGTCTTCCTATCATAATGGAAGTGAGTCTGAGCATCAAGTCTACATATAAAGATCAGAGCTAGGAGCCCTGTTCATACTATAGCTGAAGACATATTTGTTTGCATATGCCATTAAATTCCTTTCCATCTTTAAGATGAAACTGGATTTTTTTCTACCTGCAAATAAAGTTCTCAAAATGATAACAATGAGTTAAATGATAGAATAAATGGATTCAGAGAGCAAATTAAAAAACCAAACATTAAGATGGAGGAGGTCTTTTCAAAAGTAATATCAAGAGATAGAGAATGAAAATTTTAAGTGATAAGCTAAGAAAAATGTGAAAGCAAAAGAGCCAATCTGTCTAAACAGGAGAGGAAATAGGGACAAAGGAAAAACAAAACATTTTAAAATTAATATATGTGCTTTTAAATGACACTAGATTTCTGTTGAAAGAGTTTATAGAGTGCCAAGCTTTTCCCCTACAAAGTCATCAAACTCACCAAGAATATCTGCAACTATCTGAAAATCAACATGACAGTTTGGGAAGGTTAAAGATAGGTGAGTGACAAAGCATGATAAAAACAATTGCTGGTTCCCATAAAAGAGTATACAGGTATTGATAATATTAAATAATTAGGGAAAATGTGGGTACATAAAGGCCTTAAAAATTGTGTTACTATTTAAAAAACTACATAGAGCTTACAAATCAGCAGTAGAAAAAGAAAAAAATCATCTGTGCAATAATAATTAGAAAAAGAAATCAAAACCAAAAAAAGCATGATAATTACAAAATATGAAGGGAGATGGCAAAATAAGTTCATTTTTATCTATTATTATGTTATACACAAATGTATTTATTTATTAAAAGGATGCAGTCATAGGTTTTAATAAAATAGAACTAATGATATGTATTTAAAAGATGAAGAAAAAATATCACAAGAAATTTGATTTAAAAGGATTAGAAAACAAAGGAATAGCTAACAAATGTTAAAATAATGCAAGCTGGTCATTTTAATATGAAAAAATAGCATTCAAATAAAAATGAAAGTGTGACAGAAAGGAACGCTGCATACTGAATAAAGGAAAAATCTATACTAAATGGAGACAATAATTAAAATCATACATCACATAAATATATAGCCTTGAACTATGTAATATATCATATGATGAAGTATTAGGAAAAATATGTAATTTACAAGTGTAATTGGAAGTTACACACACACCCCTCAAAACACAGTATCCTCAAAATTATCCTAGGTTATGGAGGACTTGACTAGCATGCTTAACAAGTACAATTTAATTGATGTGTTTCCATTTTTTTGTACTATTCATTAGGACTCTAGATTCCTCTCAAAAGCATGGGGAACAGTAAAATAAGCCACATGGGACATCTCAATACATTTCAACATCCAAATATTTTCTCTGACCACATCCAATAAATTTGAAAATTAGTAGCAAATGGATAATTAAAACAGTTTATAAAACTTGAAAGCATACTCCCTTTAAACAATGGATTAAAGATGAAATGACAAAAAACCCTAAGGTACTTAGTGCTAAATAGCAGTTAAATTTCAAAATATCAAAATATTTACTTAGAGGGAAAAATAATAATTTTAAATGTGTCAGAAAAAAATGTCAAAAATGAATGAGCTTATGTATTGGCCTCGAGAAATTAAATAAATTAAAAACATAAACTAAAAGAAATAAGGAAAGAAATCAAGAAAGATATCACAAATCCACAAAACAGAGAACAACAAAACAATAAGAATGATTACAAACGTACAATATGATAAACTTCTGAAAAGACAGATCAGTAAAACTCACGTAAACATTCACAACAGAGAAAGGGAGAAGTTACAAAAACAAGAGAGAGGGGATGGAGAACTAACCACAAATATAGAAGAGATTCAAAAATATTAGAAAAATAATAGATAAAATATATATATATATTAGAAGAACATTTTGGAAAAGAATAAGCCACAAACCAAAGCTCTATTTAACATAGATAAATATATAAGATCAAAGACACAGTAACTGCCAAAATTGGCACAATGATAGAAAAATTAAACAGAAAAGTAACTATTAAAACAGAAATTGTCAACAATTTCCCAACTCCCCACATTCCCAAGCCTAAATGGCTTACTAGTGGATTTTCCCACACATCAGAGGACAAAGGCACACTCACAAACAATTCATTATCAAAATTAGAGAAAGGGGAAAACTTCCCAGATTTTTAAATAAAAATAGTATATCATTTTTTTTTATTGGAATAAAATTGCTTTACAATGCTGTATTCGTTTCTGCTGTAAAATGAAGTGAACCAGCTATATGTATACTTATATCCCCTCCCTCTTGGACTTCCATCCCAGCCCTCCCCCCAATCCCACCCATCTAGGTTATCACAAAGCATGGAGCTGAGCTCCCTGTGCTATACAGCAAGTTCCCACTAGCTACCTATTTTACACATGGTAGTGTATTTATGTCAAGCCTAATCTCCAAATTGGTTCCACCTTCCCCTTCCCCCAAAGGCGAAGGTGTCCACATGTCCATTCTCTATGTCTACATCTCTGTTCCTGCCCTACAAAGAGGTTCACCTGTACCATTTTTATAGATTCCACATATGCATTAATATACGATATTTGATTTTCCCTTTCTGGCTTATGTCACTCTATATGACAGACTCTCATCTACATCTCTACAAATGACCCAGATTCATTCCTTTTTATGGCTGAGTAATATTCCACTGTATATATGTACCGCATTGTCTTTATCCATTCATCTATCATTGGACAGTTAAGTGTTTCCATGACCTGGCTACTGTAAATAGTGCTGCAATGAAAAATGGGGTACACGTGTCCTTTTGAATTATGGTTTTCTCAGGGTATATGACAAGTAGTGGGATTTCTGGGTCATATGGTAGTTCTATTTTTAGTTTTTTAAGGAACCTCCATACTGTTCTCCATAGTGACTATATCAATTTACCTTCCCACCAACAGTGCAAGAGGGTTCCCTTTTCTCCACACCCTCTCCAGCATTTATTGTTTGTAGATTTTTTGATGATGGCCATTCTGACCAGTGTAAAGTGATACCTCATTGTAGTTTTGATTTGTATTTCTCTGATAATTAGTGATGTTGAGAATCTTTTTATGTGCCTCTTGGCCATCTGTATGTCTTCTTTGGTGAAATGTTTATTTAGTTCTTCTACCCATTTTTTAATTGGGATTTTTGTTTTTTTGATATTGAGCTCCATGAGCTGTTTGTATATTTTGGAGATTAACCCTTGTCCCTTGCTTCATTTGCAAATATTTTCTCCCATTCTGAGGGCTGTCTTTTTGTCTTATTTATGGTTTCCTTTGCTGTGCAAAGGCTTTTAAGTTTAATTAAGTCTCATTTGTATTTTTGGAAGAGTTTGAGAAGGATTGGTATTAGCTCTTCTCTAAATGTTTGATAGAATTCACCTGTGAAGCCATCTGGTCCTGGACTTTTGTTTGTTGGAAATTTTTAATTACGGTTTCAATTTCATTACTTGTGATAGCTCTGTTTATATTTTCTAATTCTTCCTGGTTCAGTCTTGGAAAATTGTACCTTTCCAAGAATTTGTCCATTTCTTCGTGGTTGTCCATTTTATTGGCATAAAGTTACTTGTAGTAGTCTCTTATGATGATTTGTATTTCTGTGGTGTCTGTTGTAACTTCTCTGTTTTCATTTCTAATTTTATTGATTTGCGTCCTCTCCCTTTTTTTCTTGATGAACCTGGCTAAAAGTTTATCCATTTTGTTTATCTTCTCAAAGAACCAACTTCTGGTTTTATTGATCTTTGCTATTGTTCTCTTTGTTTCTCTTTCACTTATTTCTGCTCTGATCTTTATGATTTCTTTCCTTCTACTGACCTTGGATTTTCTTTGTTCTTCTTTCTCTAGTGGCTTTAGGTGTAAGGTTAGATTGTTTATTTGAGATTTTTCTTGTTTCTTGAGATGAGATTAAATTGCTATTAATTTCCATCTTAAAACTGCTTTTGCTGTGTCCCATAGGTTTTGGGTCATCATGTTTTCATTGTCATTTGTTTCTATGTATTTTTTTATTTCTTCTTTGATTTCTTCAGTGATCTCTTGGTTATTTAGTAGTGCACTGTTTTGCCTCTATGTATTTGTGTTTTTTACAGGTTTTTTTTTTTTTTTCCTGTAATTGATTTCCAATCTCATAGCATTGTGGTCAGAAAGGATGCTTGATATGATTTCAATTTTCTTAAGTTTTCTGAGGCTTATTTTGTGACACAAGATGTGATCTATTCTGCAGAATGTTCCATGTGCACTTGAGAAGAAAGTGTATTCTGCCAGTTTTGGGTGGAATGTCCTATAAATATCAATTAAATCTATCTGATGTATTGTGTCATTTAAAGCTTGTGTTTCCTTATTTACTTTCTGTTTGGATGATATGTCCATTGGTGTAACTGGGGTGTTAAAGTCCCCTACTATTATTGTGTTACTGTCAATTTCCTCTTTTATGGTTGTTAGCAATTGCCTTATGTATTGAGGTGCTCCTATGTTGGGTGTATAAATATTTACAATAGCTATATCTTCTTCTTGGATTGATCCCTTGATCATTATGTAGTGTCCTTCCTTGTCTCTTGTAACATTCTTCATTTTAAAGTCTATTTTATCTGATATGAGTATTGCCACTCCAGCTTTCTTTTGATTTCCATTTGTATGGAATATCTTTTTTCATCCCTTCACTTTCAGTCTGTATGTGTCCCTAGGTCTGAAGTGAGTCTCTTGTAGACAGCATATATATATATGGGTCTTGTTTTTTGTATCCATTCAGCCAATCTGTGCCTTTTGGTTGGAGCATTTAATCCATCTACATTCAAGGTTATTATCAATATGTATGTTCCTATTACCGTTCCCTTATTTGATTTGGCTTTCTTATTGTGGGTCTTTTTCTCCTCTTGTGTTTCCCGCCTAGAGAAGTTTCTTTAGCATTTGTTGTAAAGCTGGTTTGGTGCTGCTGAATTCTCTTAACTTTTGCTTTTCTGTAAAGTTTTGATTTCTCTGTCGAATCTGAATGAGATCCTGGCTGGGTAGAGTCATCTTGGTTGTAGGTTTTTCTCTTTCATCACTTTAAGTATATCATGCCACTCCCTTCTGGCCTGCAGAGTTTCTGCTGAAAAATCAACTGATATCCTTACAGGGATTCCCTTGTATGTTAATTTTTGCTTTTCTCTTGCTGCTTTTAATATTTTTCTTTGAATTTAATTTTTGTTAGTGTGATTAATATGTGTCTTGGTGTGTTTCTCCTAGGGTTTATCCTGTATGGGACTCTGTGCTTCCTGGACTTGATTAACTATTTTCTTTCCCATATTAGGGAAGTTTCCAACTATAATCTCTTCAAATATTTTCTCAGATTCTTTCTTTTTCTCTTCTTCTTCTGGGACCCCTATAATTTGAATGTTGGTGCATTTGATGCTGTCCCAGAGGTCTCTGAGATTGTCTTAAGTTCCTTTCATTCTTTTTTCTTTATTCTGCTCCTTGGCATTTATTTCCACCAATCTTCTTCCAGCTCACTTATTCGTTCTTCTGCCTCAGTTATTCTGTTATTGCTTCCTTCTAGTGTATTTTTCATTTCAGTTATTGTGTTGTTCATCTCTGTATTTTTTTTTTGTAGTTGTTCATTAGTTCTTCTAAATCTTTTTAAAACATGTCTTGTATTTTAACTGTCTGTGCCTCCATTCTATTTCTGAGATTCTGGATCATCTTTACTATCATTACTCTGCATTCTTTTTCAGGTAGGTTGGTTATTTCCTCTTCATTTATTTGAGCTTGTAGGTTTTTACCTTGCTCCTTCATCTGTGACATAATTTTTTGTCATCTCATTTTTTTTTTTTTTTTTGATGGGTGAGATTGTGTTCCTGTCTTATTCGTTGTTTGGACTGAGGCTTTCAGCACTGGAGTTTGTAGGCTGTTAGATAGAGCTGGGCCTTAGTGCCAAGAAGAGGACCTCCAGGAGAACCCACTCCAGTGAATATTCCCTGGGGTCTGAGGTTCTCTGTTAGTCCAGTGGTTCAGACTTGGAGCCCCCACCACAGGAGTTCTGGCCCAACCCCCAGCTTGTGAACCAAGATCCCACAAGCTGCATTGGGCAGCAAATAAATAAATAAATAAATAAAGGAAAAAATGAGCAGAACAATAACAAGAGTAAAAAATAAAATAAGATTAGAAAACTAACAGAAATGTTAGGAAGAATAAAAACATAAACATATAGATGAAACATCAAAAGTTAAAACAGAACCACAATAGTAAAAAAGAGGAGGAAAAAAAAATCCAGAAAAGGCCTTGGCTGAAGGAGGCGGGGCTTAGGCACAGGTGGGATTTAGGTGGTGGGTGTGGCCTATGCCTGGGACCCACAGGGCCGGAAAAGGCCCTGGGGTGTCTGGGGCATGGGGCTTAGGCTCAACGTAGCAGGAGGGGCCCAGGAATGCCTCTGGCCTTGGAGGGTGGAGGACCAGGTCCAGGACCCCAGCAGGCTCACTGGGCCCGAGTGGGCGGGGGAAATGCTAGGCCCATTCCCCCCAATCCTCCGATCCCAGAGGACCCCTCTCTGTTGGCCCCTCTTTTTCTTCCCCTCCTCCCTTCTTCTTATGCCCCTAAGACCCACGTGGCCAGAGGGGACCCCAGAATGCAGAGGACCAGACACAGAAGCCCAACAGTCTTCTCAGGGCCATGAGTGGGGGAAAAGCCCACATCACTTCCCCTAATCCCCGTCCCCAGAGGGTCCCCTCCATCTGCCTCTCCTCCTCTTCCCCCTCCTCCCTTCATCCTATGTCCCTAGGACCCCTGCAGCCAGAGGGGGCCTCAGAGGACAAAGGATCAGGCCTGGGAGCCCAGCAGGCTTCTTGGGCTGAGTGGGTGGGGGAAACGCTAGGAGCACTCTGCCTTGATCCTCTGAGCCCCCAGGGCCCCTCCAGGCATGGGAACCCCTCCCCCCTCCCAGCCACCCCTCAGGGCACTGTCCAGCCTCCACTTCTCCCCCCTCCTCTCTCCCCCCTTGCTCCCCCCACATCCAATCCGGTCACTCAGGGGTTCCTCCCATCTCCATGGGAGTCAAGGTTACCCACCAGCCTCTGGCAGGCATCCTAGTTGTGGGGAGACATGAACTCTGTGTCCTTCCCCACCGCCATCTTGACTCCACCCGAGAAATTATTATATCATTGACACAGGTCAGATAATGAAATTCAAAGAGATCAAAAAATGTGGACTCATTTTCCTTTTGAGCATAGATGCAAAAATCTTAAGTAATATATTATAGTTGATGCAATGCAAGAGTATTTTAAGCAAAATGTAATTTCAAATTCATATAGATTTACCTTAGGAATACAAACTAAAGAAATAATTACATGCCTATCATTTATCTCACCAAATTAACAGATTTAAGGAGAAAAACAACATCCCAACATAGAGGGCAAAAAGCATTTGACAAGGTATATATATATATATATATTTGTTAATGTATGTTAACGAATTTAAAATACCTATAGGTAAGTAGGAATATAATAAAATTTCCTTAATCTGACAACTGTATTTACAAAAACTTTACAGCAAACATCAAGCTTAATATAGAAACTGAAGAAGCATTTTATTTAAAGTAAGAAAACAAGAATTCCTGCAGTAAGAGAAAATAATTATTAAGATTGAAACAAAAGAAGTAAATTTCTGTAGGAGCAGATGATATGATCACTTACAGGAAAGCAAAACTGACAACATATTAAAACTAGTAAAATAAGTTCAGCCAAATTGCTATGTAATGGAACAACATATCAAATTCAGCAGTATTTCTCAACACCAATAATTTTTTAAAAAGGAAAAGTGTAATATCATGTACAATATCAGCAACAAAATAAAAAATATGGTATTGAGGAATTAACCTAAAAACAAGAAAAAAAAGTGGATAGAAACTCTATAAAGAAAAAAATTTTAATCTATTAACATAAATGAAAATCTGGATAACTAGAGAGATTACACTGTGTTTGTATATGAGAAGGCTTAATGTTGTAAAGATGTCAACCTTATTCCAAGTTAATCTATAAACTTAACGTTCTTCCAATAAAAATCACAATGTGATACATTGTGGCTTTGAAACACTTAACTTTGAAATAAATATGAAATAATTGAACATAAAAAATAAAAAAGTAATTCTTTCACACTGTCTCTATCAAATAATCAGGCTCGTTTTTAGGCCATGATAATTTAAACAATACATTTTTGGCACAGAAATTTTTTTAAAAAAAGACAAAATATCAGACATGTGTGTAGGCAAACTTGCTTTTTCCCTCCAGTTTTATTGAGATATAATATGCATACAGCACTGTATAAGTTTAAGGTGCACAGCATAATGATTTGACTTATATACATCATGAAATGATCACAATATATTTACTGAACATCCATCCTCTTATATAGTTACAAAATTAAAGAAATAGAACACAAAAATTTTCTTTGTGATGAGAATTCTTAGGATTTACTCTCTCGATAACTTTCATATATAATATACACCAATGTTAATTATGTTTACATCACATCCCTAGGACCTATTCGTCTTATAACTGGAAGTTTGTACCTTTTGACCACCTTCACCCAACTCCCCCTTTTCCCAACCACCATCTCTGGTAACCACAAGTCTGATCTCTTTTTCTGTGAGTTTCTTGGTTAGTTGGTTGGTTGGTGTCTGAATTACAACTGACCTACAACTCTGTGTAGTTTATATTATACAACATAGTGATTTGATATTTCTATACATTTCAAAGTGATATATATACCACATCTTCTTTATCCATTCATCTATTGATGGGCAGTTAGGTGGCTTCCATATCTTGGCTATTATAAATAATGCTGCAATGAACATAGGGGTGCATATATCTTTTCAAATTAGTGTTTTCATTTTATTCAGCTATATACCCAAGAGTGAAATTGCTGAGTCATATGGTAGTTCTATTTTTAATGTTTTGAGGAATTTCCATACTGTTTTCTATAGTCTCTGGCTGCAGGGCCCAGGGGTCCCAGAGCTGGTGTTGGCCTACTGGTGAGTGGGGCTGCAGCCCAGGGTGTCCTGGGGCTAGTGCCAACTCACCAGTGGATGGATCTGGATCCCAGGGTCTCTGGGGCTGCTGGAGCTGCTGCGGCTAGTGCCAGAAAACTGGTGTGTGGGGCCAGATCCTGCGCCCTCTTGTGGATGTGGCCAGGTCCCAGGACAGCTGTGGGCTCAGGGGGGCTTAAGACAGACTGCTTGCTAGTGGGTGGGGCTGTATTCGGTTTTATGTCTATGAATTGGAGAATGTAGATGAAATTGACAAATTCCAAAGAGACGAACTACTGAAACTGATTCAAGAAGAAATAGTCATTCTGAATAGAAAAGTTAAAAAATTTAATTAATAATCAAAATGGTACCCATAAAGAAATGCCTAGGTATAGGTAGCTTTACTGGTGATTTCTACCAAACACTTAAACGATCATTAACATCAATTCTTCACAAACTCTTCCAAAAAAATTGAAGAGAAGATAAAACTTCTCAACTCATTCTATGAGGCCAGCATTTTCCTGATTCCAAAAACTCACAAAGACATAATGAGAAAAGAAAACGACAAACCAATACCTCTTATAAAATATGGATCACAGAAATCTACAACAAGATACCAGAAAATCAATTTGGCATTGTATAAAAAAGAATTACATACTATCACCAAGTAAAATTTATCCCAAGGATGCAAGCACAGTTTATCATCCAGAATCATCTTAACAGAATAAAAATCAAAAAGCATATGATTACCTTAGTAAGCTCTGACACAACACAACAGACTTTCATGATAAAAACACTAAACAAATTATGAATAGAAGGGAACTTTCTCAATCTGATAAAGGTCATCTATGAAAAGCCCACAATTAATATCCTACTTTATAGTGAAATTCTTGATGATTTCCCCAAAAGATCAGAAACAAGATAAGGAAGTCTATTCTTGATGCTTCTGTTCAACATTGTACTGTAGGTTCCAGCCAGAGCAGTTAGGCAAGAAAAATAATTAAAAAGCATCCAGACTGAGAAAGATGTAAAACTATCTCCATTCACAGATCACATGATAATATATGCAGAAAATCCTAAGGAATCCAGTAAAAAAACAAAACTATTAGAACTAATAAATAAGTTCATCAGCGTTGCAAGATACAAGATCAATATACACAAATTGACAGTATTTCTATAACTTGCAGGGAACAACCTAAAAACAATGTTAAGAAATTAATTCCATTTTAAATAGCATCAAAAAGAATAAAATACTTAGGAATAAATTTAACAAAAAAAAAAATGCAAGATCTGTACACCGAAAAGTACAAATGTTTTTGATAGTAATTTTTAAAAGATCTAAATAAATGGGAAAGTATCTTATACTCATGAATTGGAAAACATATTATGGTAATACTCCCCACATTTACCTACATATTTAATGTAATTCCTCTCAGAATCCTAGTTATCTTCTTCGTAGAAATTGACAAGCTGATTCTAAAATTCATATAGAAATGCAAACGACCCATAATTGCCAAAACAACTTTGAAAAATAAGTAAAGCATTTCATAACGATAAATTAGTAATGGAAGAGAAAATACAAATAACTCTCAAATATTCTTTGATTGTTTAGCAAGTGGAAAAGGCACTAACTGAAGAAAGACTTCAGTCAAGGATATGTACTGCAATCTTTACAGTGAATACTAAATATATATATTGATATGTTAGAATTACATTAGCTAAAATTATGGAATTAGCTAGATTTATAAAGCCAATTGGAAGATGATATGAAGTAATAAAACATTATTTGATTCATCTGAAAAAGAAGGTAGGAACAAAGAAATAAAGGCAGAAAATACAGATAGGACAAATAAAAGACAATTAGTAAGATGAAAGATTTAACCTCAAATATATAAGTAATTACACCAATGTAAATGTACTAA
This sequence comes from Balaenoptera ricei, assembly GCF_028023285.1. NCBI lineage: Eukaryota > Metazoa > Chordata > Mammalia > Artiodactyla > Balaenopteridae > Balaenoptera > Balaenoptera ricei. The sequence goes on along the minus strand of NC_082645.1, from coordinate 10,173,316 downwards.
ACATTGCAAATGAAAGAACAAGATGGCTGGCCTGGAATAACTAAAAGATACCCAACTCTATATTGTTTACAAGAGATCCACTTATATAAAGACAGAAGTATGTTAAAAGCAAAAGGATTGAAAACCATATACTGTGAAAACAGTAAGTTTATACTTCTGGTAAGAATGTAAAATGGTACACCCACTTTGGAAAATAGTTTAGCACTTTCTTGAAAGCTTAAACATTCATCAGCCATATTAACAAGCCATGTCACTTATCTATTTACTAAAAAAAAAAAAAGCTTATATCAATACATATTTTACATATATATTTATAGAAGTTTTTTGGGTGATAAGCAAAAACTGGAAACACCATAAATATACATAATAATCAGATGAATGAATATGTAAGTTGTGGTATATCGCTACAATGGAATACTACTTCTCAATAAACAGGAATGAACTATTGATACACGCAATGACATAAATAAATTGCAAACTAATTCAGCCAAATGAAAAAAGACAAAAAATTCATACATACTGCATACACATACTGTGTGATTTATACATGCTATATGATTTCATTTATATAATATTCTAAAAATGTTTTTAAAATATCTATAAAGACAGAAAGCAGATCAGTGGTTGTGTGGGAATAGGGTGGGTGAAGGGAGGTGAGCAGGGAGACCCTGGAGGGCGGGATTTCAAAGGGGCTTGGGGACTTTTGAGTGTGATGGCTATGTCAATTATCTTGATTGTGGTGTTAGTTTCATGGGTATGCATAGCACCCACTTCAGTAAGTCAACATTTATCAAATCACATAATTTAATTATGTGCAGTTTATTGATGTCAATTACACTTCAGTACTGCTGTTAAAGATTTCTGATTAAGAAACATAAACATAGTTAAAGGAGTAATAACTTATAAAAAGAATATATTTGTCATGCTTCCTGCTGACAAATCATAAAGAATATGTGTCAGGTGGGGCCACGTATGTATATGCGTCTATGTAGATCTTAAATTATTTAGGGAGAAAAGAGAAGGTAACCAATTTTTAAAAATTTGAGCAAAAAAGATGAATAGATATTTCAATAATGGTGAAACCCAACTGGCTACAAGGAATATGAATTAAAAAGTTCCACCTCACTAGCTAAGAGAAAAAATCTACTTAAAAGGAATAACAAGCAACCACTGTACAAGAAATCAGAAAGGTAAACATTTACAAGTAAAATAATTTCAAATGTTGACAATGTGGGAAACCATCACCTATTGCTTATGGGAGTGAAGATTGGTGCAGCCATTTTGCAGATAAATTTGGAAGTATTTGCTCAAAATAAGATAAACTTTATCTTACAGAAATTTCACTCCTGATATATACTCTAGTAAAACCTCTCATTTGGTACAAAGAGAGTTATTTATGTGGATATTTATCAGAGCCTGATTTGTAATGACTGTAAGTGGAAAGCAAGTCAAATGGGAATGAGGGAATAATATTTTTAAACTATCATATGCAAATGGTGGAATATAATGCAACAGTCTAAGGAAAGAACTAGGTCTAAGTAAGTAACAGGGATGAATCGCAAAAAATTATAAGTAAAAAAATCAGAATTACAGTACTCCTTAAACAGATTAGTAAAACATGCCCCCCCAAACAAACCAATACTGTAAATAGCTCATAGATGCCTAAATGCAAATAATTTTATGAAAAGTGGAATGGAAGGAAGAACACACATTAAATACTAACTGCGGATGCCAGTGGAGAGGAGTAAAATGTGGAGGGTTTAGAATTGGAAATAAGAGGTACAGAGAACCAAATTTTTTAAATAAATTAAAAGTAAATAAATAGAAGAGAGTATCAGCTTAGATCAGTGATGATGATGAATCATAATATGAGATGTTTAAACTACTGTGAACCTGATATCCAAAATTAATACGTTAATTTGCTGAAAATATGATGATATATGTTTTCTTTCTTTTTTCTTTAATGTGAAGTATTAGTTTTGTTACAGTATTACTATGTCAAGGGCACAGTGGGCATGAAGATGGTGGGTAAATCAACATGAGATGTAACAAGGCAATCAAAAGACTCCAATTTACTTAAAAGAGAGCACTTTAAGTTTTTTTATTGAAGTATAGTTGATTTACAATGTTGTGCAGGTTTCAGGTGTACAGCAAAGTGATTCAGTTCTATATTTAGAATTCCCGAAAAAAAGAAAAAGGTGATAGAACCCAAAGTAAAGAGAAAGAGGAGATTAGCCTTAGATAGGAGGATTATGCATTGTTTATGTTGCATGGTGACTTTTAACCATTTCTCCCAGGTTAATGAATACACTTTGAGACTATTCCCAATTATCACCATAAATCCACCAAGATATATTATTAGTTTTGCAGATGATGAAACCAAAGCCAAGAAAGTCTAACTAACCAACCCAGGTGACACACAGAGGAAAAGTAGAACAAAAATGTGTTTCTGGCCAAAAGCTCAGTATAAGTTCTCTAGACAAGGATTGGAAATACTTTTCTATAAAAGGTCAGACAGTAAATATTTTAGGCTTTGCAGGTCATGTGACCCTGTCACATCTATGCAATTCTGTTGCTGTAGCTATACACAAATATGGCTGTGTTCTAGTTAGATTTCAGTTATGGACACTGAAATTTGAAAATCACATAGTTATTATCACTGTGAAATATTCTTTTTTTGATTCTTTTCTGTCACCTAAAATTATTTCACTTATGCTTGACTTTTTTAAAATAATAAAAATAGTAACATACAGTTTAAACCTTAAAAAAATTAAAATATTAAAACCATTCATAGCTCCTGGGCCACACAAAAGCAGGCAGTGGGGCAGAGTGATCCATGGTCATAGTTTGCTGACCCCTGCCCTGGACCATATTGTCATCATGGTGACTTCAAATTGTTTGCTTCATCCTTTAGCAAATCCCTTTGGTCTTTCTAGATTCTAATCACCTATGCATTTTTGCAGTCATGTTTGTATTCATCCCTTGCACATATCTGTACTAATATTTTTGGCATTCTAAATCAACTCTTGTTTCTCTCTCCCTTCCGCTCTCTCTTTCCCTGTATTTTCCCTTATTCTCTGTCCCTCCCTTCTCAGGTCTTTCTTACATCTTTGCCTTTCTGAGCACATTCCACGATCCTCGGGGTCCCATTGCACCCCATGCCAAAATGACTTCCGACTGCGCAAGAGTGTTGTGTGCTCATATGCTGTTTGAATGTCTTCCTCCTGCTCATAAGCTTCTTTTTTCACGTATTAAGATAACTTTCCTTTGCGCATACCTAGTTCCAAAGTTCAAAGCAGGGGGAAATACGTAATTATAGCATGGCTCATGTCCCATCTCAGCAATATTTCTGATCTCAGGAGTTCATTTGTCATGTTGCTGGCCAGGAGGGAAGGTGTGCCCCCTGGTACCAAGGCTTTGATAGATCTCAACAGACAATTATATTCCTGGGGCCCGTTTCATCTCAAGTGTATGACTGAATTAGTATCCAAACTCTCCCTTTGACACTTGGGTATAAATATTACAAGATACACATTAAAAAGAACTTTCCTTTAAGCTATGATATTTCTGAAAACTGACTTGATTCTGGATTTTCTTTCATCCAGAAGCATTTTAGGGAAACCTTTTGTTCAGGACTTAAGGGCTGAATGGATGCTCCTGTTTTTTGGGCTCTTACCCTGAACTGGGTCTCTCTCTTAACTCTCTCTTAATTATCTTTCCACTGAGCTGCAGGCTCATTCAAAATTAACTAGTTTATGCAACCACTTAATTCCCTAAGGCTTTGATTCCTTGAAAACATACATTTAATACCATAATGTCTGTAAAAGTAAATCGTGCTGGGATGTGAAAAAGAGCCATGAAATCAACTTTGATCCATCTGCATAAAGAACTTGTATCACATTTCAGATGAACAAGTCCACTGCAGTATTCTAAGAACTCAGATCTTTTTAAAAAATCATTTTATTTCTATCTCATATGCACGTTTTGAGAAACTGCTACTCTCCATACATTGAGACAGATAGAGGAAATACAGAAAGAGAAAGACGGATGTTGAATGGGCACAGGAGACTGAACAGTGAGAACAGTTTTGTTCCCACATGACAGGTTGGAAACCCGTGGACTCCTGACATATTTTTAAGTTGACGTCTGAAAATTTTTATTATAATTCTCATAATTACCAAAGATGTGTTTTCCAACCTATTACATGTTTTGTAATGCTTTAAATATATTTTGATTAAACTCTGCAGATGTAGTCCATTCATTCCCATCCTCACTGTCAAACCAATCAGCCTAAGAGGCTTAAATTCTGAGAGAAAAAGCCTGAGTTCATTTTTAAAATTTAAATAAACTTGTGAATACACATCCCCTCCATGAAATTTTCACTGCTGAGTTTTAATTCTAAGAGGCTAACTAGCTAGCTGTGGGATGTAGCGTTGCCTGGGTGCTTCCTGGCTGAAACAAAGCTCTCTTCCTTGAGAGGGGAACAGTTTTGAGGTGTCCTTTTGTTGAGTGCTCAGGAGGTTTTTACGCTCTGGATCACAGCACTTTAGTAAATTCCAGATAGCTGAGGGAGATGTTTCCTTATTTTCCCCGGAAACTGGAAAAAGCATTTGGTAAAGGGGAATGAAGAAAAGAACGGGCAGATGGGTTCCCAGGCAGAATAATCTTAGAGGAGGGTGCAAATGGAAGTTGAGTATCCAGAAATTGATTTTCTTTCATCTATACATGCTCCTTAGAAAATATTTCTATGTCCGTAGGGATATGTGTGCCCAGTTTAAAGACTAGTGATTATAAATCTCTAAAGAAGACAGCAAGAGATAATAAAAAGGCAAGATAAGAGATAAAATGCCAATCACCAGAGAAGCCACCAAGTTCCTCAGCTCTCCAAGTACCATCAGAGAGCACCTACGTGATATGCAGGTCGCCCTATTCCACAGCAGATGGAATTTATAGTGGGGAGTGAAGCTTCTCCTAAGAACCAAGCAACTGGGGGAATGAGGCTGGAGCCAGCAGAGGGAGGAGTGAGAGAATGCTCCTGAAGGATTCTTGGAGATAACAAGAATAATAATGCATACCTAGTGAAGAATTGGTGCTAAGGTAGCAGTGGCTTCAATTATCCACATGCCCTCCTCAAGTTGCCTGCAAGAACCTCCCATACACCAGTCAGGATGGTAGTTTTACTTTGGTCTGCTTACCAGAGAAAATCTTGGTTTGCTCTCGGTCCTGGCTCTGGATCCCTGCCTTGGGTGCCAGTAGAAGATAATGAGTGGAAGGGATCTTGCAAACACAGAAAAAAGAATAAATAAACCTGTCAGGAGAAAAGAGTACACTCTATTAAAGGTGTTGATCATCCTCTTTGTCACAGAGAAATAACAGATGCATTAGTGCACACAGCACTTATAATTCAGAGATCATCGTTACATCAAGTGACAAATGATGGTACTATAATTTATCATTTGGCTTTTTTCACATAGCTAAAAAACCAAAATTACAAGAAATCATGACAACTTGCCAGTTAAACAGACTCATTCACCCACAAATGAAGCATGTATCTTTGCATTTTACAAATTAAGGTGGGGTGTGGGGAAAGGATGAGGACCAAAGTATGCAGTACAGTGATTTATTAGCCTCAACAGGTGTGTGTTCAAAGTAGAACAACTTCCTCCTCTTTTCTAGAGCATCTAAGCCACTTGGAAAATATTCCCAGTTATAAAAAACAATGATCTTTCAGTTTTCTTCTTAAAGATTTTCAGACTTCACTACAATCCCACTTGTAAGGTTAATTCAATCTCATATTTCTTTCACTTTTATTGTGCTAGTGGACAAGCCAATCTCATATAAGTTAAAGGAATGGATTAGTCTTATACTACGTGAAGAAAACATTGAATTGTAAATATGTATAAAACTGCTAGGCACACCATTTTGGAAACAGGGAATGAGATAGAGCATCTCCTTATGGAAAAAATGGGATAAATAGGGAGAAAACTTTCCAGGATATGGCAACAGACAGCCAGTTTGGAGCATGAAAGGAATGAGGAGAAAGACTAGTCAGGGCCAGTTGACATCTAGTCTTGATAAGAACAAAGGTAATAGCAAGCTTGAAGGTGTCTCTGGTCTGGGAAATTTGGGGACCCAAGAGGATGAGGGAAGCCCTCTTAGCAGGTGGGGCTCAACTTTGTTCACATTTTCACAAGCTCTTATGGAGCCTGGAATATATGTCAATCACCAGAAGTAGGAGCTTCCATGTATCTGTAGACAGACGACTCCTTTATTTGGAAGAAGCCACCCTTTGGGTACGCAATGTAAAATGAGGAGCCATTTCTTTTCCCATCTCTTAAGAAAAAAAATGGTGAAGTAATCCTAATGCAAATATTTTATGTTTGTTTAGTAAGATAAATTCTGGTGTGCGTTAATTCTGGGCCCTAGTAGGGAGTGTGGTTAAGTGCACAAGTTGTGGAAAGAGCAGGTAGAGATCCCATTCCAGTTCCCACATTCTAGCTGCCGTTGTTGGACAACTTAAACTCTCTCTACTTACACGTTCTCATCTTAAACTGAGGCTAATAACAGTACTAATTCATAGGGCTATTGTGAGGTTTCTTGAGTTAAGACATGTAAGTGCATAGCACAGTCTCCACTCCACCCAGGGTTGATGTTTAGTGAGTGTTAGATGTTTTGTTGCTGGGTTGGAAGGGATAGTTCTTCTCTTTGTGTTTAGACAGCAAAATGCTAAAGCTGGTGCCCGGTTCCTTGGAGATGGATCTGATGTGCAAAAATAATTGCAAGATGGGTAGTTAGCGGAAATGCAGCCTTGCTATCTGCTGGAGTGTGAGATATGCCAGCTACAAGTATGAAAAGGCTAATTAATTTTAGAATGGATGAAAACCAAAAAGCAGTCTTCCTTTGCAAACAAAATTGTGTTACAGCTAAAGCACTGACACAGAAAAGTCCAAATACGACAAACCTATATTAGTATTTTGCTAGGACAGGATCATCATTGACAGCAAAATTATCTACTTCTTTGATGGTGATGAAACTGTAAATGATCATTTAAGTGGAGAGCACCAGCATATAAGGCGGTAGAAGTTTCATTTGTACTAGCTATACTTCTCTTTACAGAGTTGTTTGAATTTCCTTTGGGGAGAGATGAAATACAGACCCACTTTGAAATTTGGGCTCCTTGGCCAAAATATGCATGTTTGTTTCTTTTTAGTTTGTCCAAATATATCATCCCTGTGCAGTTGGTACTGGGCTAGTTAATTAGCAAGCATAAATAAATACATGATGGAAAATAAATTTGCTGTTTAGAATGTGTTTTGCCATTTTTGACGACATATATTCCAATATTCCATTTCTAAACAAGGGGAAGTCAATGTATGACATGGATGGACATATGATCCTAATCTACCATATTTCACCAAATCTTACTCAGTGCTGTAAGAGGAAATGCTACCTTGGCAGAACCTTAGTACTCTCCCAAAAGGAGAAGGTTGGGAGGATATTTATAGAGTTTTGGAGTTTCTGCTCAAGTGGTATTAGGCAGATCTTTCTAGGCAAGGAGTCGATCGTTATTGGATTTTGTTCCAGGTAGCACCATGAGGTGGGGTCTTGAAGTGAGTCTGAGGAATAAATTATGTAGGATCGGTGAACTAATGAGCAAACCATTTGTCCAGACATATTGGTTTGTAGAAATTTCCTGAAGCAACAGCAAAGTTATTTATTGGTTTACATCCTTATCGTTCCCAGTGATAATTTCCTGGAAGGTATAGTTAAATTGTGCGGACACAGGAGTCCCCAGTCCTTCCTGATGGTGAAGCCCTATGGACACAGGCTGTCTCCCTTCTCCCTTAATACCAAGTCAAGTATCCGTTCCCTTGACCACCCTCTGCTTTCTTCAATATTATAATTCCCAGGGGAGCTTTTGTTTCCTCCTAGAACCCTCCATTTTAACATACTTTTCTAGGAGACAGGCACAGTCAGGGTTGTGAATCCCTAAACCAAGGAGCAGAACTGAGTAATAATTCAATGTTTCTGAACCTGGTTAAGGTCACAGAAGACCTAAACACCTCTGTGTTCTTTCCATGACACCATGAGAAATGTCAGAATGCAAATATTTGTATTTGAAATTACTCTATATGGAATCTGGGACTACATTTTTACAAGCAATAAGCAGTAGCATGTAAAAGAGATTTAAATGCAATTCATGATGTAATTTTTTTTAATTAAGAAAAATTATTCCCATTAACTTTTTCACATTGAAAGTTGAGAAGGAAAAAAAAAAAAAAAGCTGTTTAAATCTGACTGTAGCTTTGGACCACCAGGCTTATGCAAAAACAGAGGATGAAAGCCACTGGGCTAGAAGGAAACACAGCTGGCAAACTCGATCTGTGTGGCTGCCTAATTAGCCGCTGTAGGGGATCACATTTGCATTCTAACAGGAAGCATTTGGCCATAACTTAAAGGAGACAGAAGAAGCGGGGATTACTGGGTTTTTGTGACCCCATGGTAGGGGAAATCATTTTTTAATTAAGGGGATTCTGAGACTCCCCTCGTCCTTGTGGATAGGTAGATATCCTCTTTGCCCTTCATTAGGCTGGTCCCTATTATAATTGGCATTTGTCTTATGCTTCCAGTTCTGGCAGAATGGTCCAGGTTATGCCTCAGGAACAAACAGCCCCCAAATCTCACACAAAATCTTAATGTATCAAAAATGCCTCTCGGGACTTCCCTGGTGGCGCAGTGGTTGAGAATCCGCCTGCCAATGCAGGGGACACGGGTTCGAGCCCTGGTCTGGGAAGATCCCACATGCCGCCGAGCAACGGGGCCCGCGAGCCACAACTACTGAGCCTGCGCGTCTGGAGCCTGTGCTCTGCAACAAGAGAGGCCCCGACAGTGAGAGTCCTGTGCACCGCAATGAAGAGTGGCCCCCGCTTGCCGCAACTAGAGAGAAACCCTCGCACAGAAACGAAGACCCAACACAGCCAAAAATAAATAAATTAATTTTTAAAAAAATGCATCTCTCCCTCCCACAATGCCCAATACAGATTGGCCAGTAGTTTTGGTCACTAGAGACAGAGATTGAGGGCAGTTCCATTTTGGCACATGCTTGTATGTTTGTGATGGGAGAAGCGTCATGGAGAATCACACTCTGACTCTCAGCTTCCATCTGGAAGTAACACAGTCCACTCGCATTCAAATTTCATTCGCCAGAGTTAGTCATGTGGGCACACACAACACCAAAAGAAGAAAACTCAGTTCTACCATGTGCCCAGAAAGAAGGAAACAAGAGCACAGGATTTACCATTAGCCCTAATGCTTACTGCAACCCCCGAACACTAACTTAGGTTTGGGAAATAGACATTCATACACTCAAGTCTCAGCTCTAACAACTGGTAAGCAGCATGAAAAGTACTGAGACCCAGGGAACAGTTTGCATTACCCCTCTGATGGTTTTTACCCGTGGGCTGGGTTTACGTAAAGGCGCCAAACCAGGAAAGACATCAGCATACCAATCTGTCCCCTCCTTTAGTCAATGCTCAATCTCTCTCTCCTCTGTGAAATGTCCTGTGGCTATTTCAGGCTACATTGTTCGCTCTGCTTTCTTCACTTATAGTCAAGTGCACAGCCATACCATCAATTGTCACTCTTTGATAACTATGTGATACATGAATGGATGTCTGTTAAATCAATATGCCAGAGCTCACTATTTTAATTCCCTGTTTAGTTAATAAATATAGTTCATTTCTTCCCAGTTAGATGGTAAGTTTCTCAGAGGCTTAAAACAGCTCTCTACGGAGCTCCACAAAGTGCCTAGGCTAAGGATGAGCATACAATAGAAGAACCAAAAGTCTCTGGCAGTTTACTGAATGATGAAAAGCAAACAAACTTTGTCTGTCAAAGAAAAGCTGCTATTGCCATCAAAAGCACATAGCTTCACCTTCCCATTCAGCCTTGCCACACAGAGTGAGTTGGAAGACTACTGAATAGAAATAACATTTGGCTGGGCCCGTTTGAGGACAGTCATTAATATTGCTAACAGCCCATGTGTTAGACTTGGCCCAATATGGGCATCAGATGCATCCTCCCAGGCAACCTGTGGGCCCTTCTGATGGCTCCTCCAGGCCAGGCACTCTGCATCTGCTTCCATTCAGGCAGCCTGGCTGCTTGGCACAGGACAGAGCATCCATGGCAAGAATGAACACTCTCTCAGCGTGACTCCACTTCATGATAAATGAACGTAACTGGGGGTTGAGTCCTGCTGTCGGATCTGGACAACAGATGGTACACTGCTGATGACAGGCGACAGCCAATAGAAAGATAACTTAGACCTATCTGCAGTCCCAGCTGAGTTACCTAAATTCAACAAGGATTTATATGTAGTTGTGTGCCTACCTTGTGTCTAGCCCTGGGGTCAGGAAAATGGGAGAAGAAGTAAGGTAACTTTGGCAGACATCATATTAGAGTTGGGCAGTATGTAATCAGATCAGGAAATAAATTCCCCTCCGGGGTCAAGAGTTAAGAATTTTTTTTAAACTTTCTGCTAAGGGATTCACAGACATCATTTATTTTAATACTTGCAACCATCCTATAAGTAGATACTAATAACTACATTTTCCGGATGATGAAACCAAAGCTGAGAGGTTACATGACCCAAGGTCAGACAATTGATAAGATCAAGATTTAAGCCTTTGATTCTGAAGAACATGTTGTATTTGACATTAGATGTTGAGGGTTATTGAGTTCAGAAAATGCAGGCTTATTACTTGCAGGCTTATAGAGCTCACGGGTAATCTGACACCTTTCTAATAATAACTCATCTAACCTTCATAGCAACTCCATAAATTATTAGGTACTAATATATTTTCACTTTACAAATAAGGTAACTAGTGTGCAGAGAGTTTAAGTAATTAGTCCAAAGTCCCACAACTACACTGGAGTGGAGATTTGAACCCAGATGAGGATAGTTCTTCTTGCCCACTATACTGTATTAAATAGTACTGGTAATATTCACTCCTCCTTTCCCCAAAATGTGGTTAGACCTTTGTTTGGGTGGATAATTAATTACTTTTATCTGTCTTGGTTCAAAGCAGAAGTTCCCAAACTTCTGATAATCCTCTCTGGCCTTTGTTTTCAAAATCTAGAAAGCTATATTTACACCTGATCCCCTAGATTTGAGGACAGGAGTGTGCACTGTGCTGTGCTAGGACATACCAGAGTCCCCAGGGAAAGGTGGGGAGACCAACTTTCCCCTGCTGGGAGCCAGGTCTTACTTAGGTATGGTCAAAGTAGAGAGATGATAGATAGGTAGGTAGGTGGGTAGATAGATAGATACATAGATAGATAGATAGATTGTAGATAGATTGTAGATACACAGGTTGAGGACAGATAGGTAGATAGATAGATAGTAAATAGATGGATTGTAGATAGATAGATGATAGATAGATGGATTGTAGATAGATAGATAGATAGATAGATAGTAGATGGCTAGACTGTAGATAGATAGATAGATAGTAGGTGGTTAGACTGTAGATAGATAGATAAATAGTTAGATAGATAGATAGACAGATGATAGATGATAGATAGATAGATGATAATAGATAGATTTTTTTTTTAACTTCTGCACAAACTAGAAAGACTCTGTAGAAGTGGGGGGAAATCTCATAGGTGAAAGAATCAATTACTCTGCTCCTAATTCAGCACGCAGGAAAGATGGTAGGACTTCGGAGAACAAGACTTCACAGTAGAAGGACAGGGCATGAGTAAATGCTCCTAGCCTCATGAATAGCCTCTTTGTGCAAGTATGACACAAAAGTGTGCAGTGCTGTCAACTTCAAGGAATCACATAGATTTGGACACAATACATTCCTGCTGACCATTGTGGACAGACCAGAAAACCTGAACCAAATGTTCTGGAATGTGGCAGGCCCTAAGAGCTCTGAAATGCTTCCCAAGTGGGTAAGAGTTCTTCAAAACAAAAAGACATTACATTTCTTAACTACTTTGACAAATGAAGAGTTGGAGTCAGATTTAAGTTGATTTGGAAGAAATAAAGCAATGAAATATTCTTGGATGTAAGTAAATTAAAACCCTGTCAGTGAATATATATAATCTTGAAAATATGCAACTTAAATATTTGGTACAGTATTAGCTTGAGTATCTGGAAAATATTGTCCTTCTCTTTTCTCTAATTCACACACACACACATAATGAAAATAAAAAATACAGAGGAGGAAAAATAGCAAAGATAAAAGATTTTCGGTGGCAGATGTAAAAATGAATACCAGCTAGTAACAGAATCAGATGTTTAGTTTAGCAGGAGTCTGTTGACCATCTAATTTTTCCATTAAGATTTTCATGAACGGAGACATGATAATCACTTTTGCAGAGAATACTGACCAAGTGTACTTGCTTGGTTGAAGGGGAGGAAAATGAATATGTACATTTAAATTTTTTATGATTAAATTTTTACTGGAAGGATGAGGATGACTGTAGTTTCCTAACAACTTTAATGAAATCGGTTCCACTTAGAGGAGATGACATGTTCAAATGTGATGTGTAAAGATATGTAGAATGCTTCCCCAGTAATTGGATTCCAGCAACAATACTACTGGGCATTGTCAAATCCTTTACGGCTTTTTTCAAAAGGTCTCCTTCCTTCCTCTAGGAAAAAAATACACATATTATAGAGCATCATGAACTTACCCAACAGTTAAAAGGGAAATTAAAAATTATTTCACCTAAGTGCATCTGCATTTGAATCAAGCATATGCTAAAATGTATGCAACTTCTAACTGCACAGTGATTACTCCTCACTTCCTCCTGTTATAAAAGCACAGGATTTTAGAGCTGAATGGTGTATTTTAGGAGTAATTTTAGTGTAACATCCTCATTTTGGAGATGAGGAAATAAAGGCCTAGGAAAAGTAACTTACCTATGGGTGTACCATAAATTAATGGCAAAAACAGGACCAAGCTTCTTCTGTAGTCATAGGGAAGTGTGTATTTTGGTGGTGGGCGGTGTGGGGGGAAGGAATAACAGAGGTCAAGTGAAGAGAGAGTGCTATGGTCTAAATGTTTGCATTCCCCTAAACTTCACATATTGAAATGCTAGCCCCCTGAAGGCAAGGTCTTTGGGAGATGATTAGGTCATGAGGGTGGAGGCCTCCTGATTGAGGTTAGTGCTCTTACAAAAAGAGATCCCACAGAGCTCACAAGCTCTTTCCACCCTGGTAGGATAAATTAAATGTCTGTGACCTGACCGTGTTGTCTCCCTGATCTTGAACTTCCATCCCCCAGGACTGTAAGCGGTACACTTCTATTGTTTACTAGCTACCCAGTCTGTTGAATTTTATTCTAGCAGCCCAACCAGACTAAGACAGAGGGCTTCAGGGAACCAGGGACCAATCATCCTTGGGAAATACCAAGAAGAGCTGAAGGAGAGTGATAGCTGATGAAAGGTCATTGGTTGTTGTAAGCAGATTGTTGATAATCTATTTAGTCAGGACTCTTTTGGTCACAAGGGGCAGAAAACTATCTAAAACGATCTCACGCTAAAGGAAAAATTATATCCTTATGTAACCAAGATGCCTGAAATTAGAGGTGATTTCAAGTACACCTGGACTCCGGTCACCAAATGACAATCTGTGCTTTCTCTCGAGTTCTGGATCTTAGCTCTCTGTGTTGGTCTCATTCTCTTCTATATGTAGTGTCTTCCCCTGTGATGAGGAAATGGCCCACCTGTAATCCTGTATTCATATCCTCTCAGTTTAGCAACCTCAGTTGAAAAAGAAGCCTCTCTTCCAATGTTCAGATGTTAATCAGGGGGCAAAACTTTAATTTGCCCTGCCTGGGTCATACGTGAACCCTAGATTCAAGAAATTGATTAGTAGGATTGGCTGTATTTAGGTCACGTTTCAATCCTATAGTGGATGTGATACAGAGGGATTTTATGATTCATTGACTGATAGGAGCACAGAAAAAGATAATAGTATCTTAAAAGGAAGGGAACATGTAAATGGAAGAAACAGGGAAGAAACATGCTAAAACATAAAAACAATAGCTTGAGTTTTCCTTTACTGACCAGAAAGCACACACACACCCTTCTCAAACATTCATTTCCATTTCCACCTAACATATTACAAGTATCCACAGGAAGTTAAATCCTGCTCAACACTTCCCAAAGAGTTATAGCCTCAAGTCACTTCCAGACGTTACACAGTCTTGTCATGTCATGAGTCCATTGGGTTTACAATCCAAGGAATGTTCATTCTGCTTCTATGCCTGTTGAAATCCGATTTCAATATTCTGTGGTCTATGCATAGAACACATAATCAATTTAATCATTCCAAACATACCAATTTAAAAGTGAAAGGAAAATAAGTTAATAATCAAAAATGTTCTCATTCAGAATTCAGAGAAAAGGGAGTAATATAGAGAGGTTCTTGATCTATAGCACACATGAAATACTAGACAAGAAGAGTAGTATCTCTCTGCGCTAGTGGGGGAATGAGATCCTTGATAGTCAATCTGGCTGCGACAGTTCTATTCTCTGGCATGTTTTCCTCTATGCTCATGCCTGACAGAGACACAGAAATAACTTACACTCTAGAAGTTCTATCACTTTAGAAGCCCACTTTCTATAGGTACAATTGTAGGGATCTAGAAGTTCTATCACTTTAGAAGCCCACTTTCTATAGGTACAATTTTAGGGATCTGGGGGTGCCTTAGAAATTAATAAAATACATTTAACAAGATTGTATTTCTCTGCCAATACAACTACTTTAAAACCCCAGTCAACTGAAAGGCTATTACATTCCTATGAAGTCTTGTTAGTAACCTACACCAGAATATTTAAACAGACATGATCCGTGAATGTTGATTTCAGCTGGTAGATTGTTTCTGATAGCAGTAGACCTTGATGCTAGATTGTAATGGATGCCATGGGGCACCTCCTAGAAGCCCTGTCCAAAACTGAAACCCTCATTTTCCTACTGCTGAGAGATTTAGCAGCTAATGACTTTCCACTGTCTTTGTCTAGAACTTTCCTTCAGGTAAAGAACGTTGCCTTGCTCTCAAGTTTTGCCACTTTTTTAGGTTTAGCCTATATCCAATGACTGGTCAGTGCAGAGATATAAATGCCCAGCTTCCTTTTCTAGCCTCAGACAACTCTGAAGAGGCAACCAGCTCCATAACTACAGATAGGATTGACTAAAGACTTATTGTTACTGTATCACTCTCTCCCATGTTTGCTCTGCCCACTTCTGGTTCCTTTATTCCCCCAGAGGTGTTGATTCAGAAAGCACCCCCCCCAACACACCCCCTGCTTGCAAATCCCCATCTCAGAGTCTGCTTACCAGGAAACCCAAGATATGATAGATGGCACCAGGAGTGGCCCAAGAGAAAAGACTCTAAACTGAAATTCTGTAGCTAAGCTAGATCACCTACAGGCTGTCAGGCAATGAGGACCCCAAAATGGTAGTTGGTGGAGCATGGATAGTCCTTGGCATGTAAGAGCAGTGTAATTGTTAACACATTCTCCAGTGATAAACTAGGATGGCATACCAGGAAAAGGGCACTCAAAGGATGTTGCTGTGGTCAATGAATGCTTTGAAGATAAAAATGAAATGAAAGAATGAGGTGATTAATCTCCAGCCATAGATTAAGGCTAGAGGGTCTCTTTAGCAGTATATAAAGAGAATCTCATCTCCTACAATGGGAGAGAAGAAAAAGCTGAGAGTGGGGCTCAAGGTTTAATTATAATAGCAACAGAGGTAGAGAGAATGTTGAATTTTCAAACTTAACAGGTCTGCTATGACAAGATAAGGACTTTTATTAGAAAGAAATGGACTCTGGGACAACCAAAAGCTGCCAAATTTTAGTAGGACCGTCTATCAGTCAGGGTTCCACCTGCAAAGCAGATCAGTAAGATATACATACATACATACATGATTGTGTGTGTGTGTGTGTGTGTGTGTGTGTGTGTGTATGCATATATAGACACATTCATACATGCAAGTACATTCATATATATGAAATTTATTGCAAGGAATTGGCTTATGAAATTAAGGAAGCTGGCTAATCAAGTCTGACATCCATCTGGTAGGCAAGCCATCAGGAGGGACAGGCTGGAAACTCTCTCACATTTACAAAACACCTTCATAACAATACCTTGATTCATGTTTTATTAAACAATTAGGGACTAATAACCTGGCAGAGTTGATACATATAACTGATCCTCACAGGCCTAGAACAGGAAAGGACTCTACAGCAGCATCAGGTTGTTTTCATTACAATTTATTACCTCATAGTTTCTGTGGAGGAATCAGGACACAGTTTATATGGAACCTCTGCTTAGGGTCACTTGAGGTTACAATCAAGAACTTATCTATGGTGGGAAAATATGCCATGTGGAGTTTATGGTGTTGACCCAATAGAAGAGACACATCATAAATTTTGCCCTTAGGCCATCATACACTTTTCAAGAACAGCTCCTGATGTGCTGTTGGACTCTATCAGAGATGAAGTCCCTAACTATGGGACAAGTGACTATAGTCCCTAACTATGTGGTCAGAACCCATCATAAGGTAGGATCTGTTAGACATCCAAATCAGAAGGCCCGAGAGTTTCAGGTAAGTGGAATCCAAAAACAACCACACCAAGACACATTATAATTAAATTGTCAAAAGTTAAAGACAAGGATAGAATCTTAAAAGAAGCAAGAGAAAAACCACTTGTTACATAAAAGGTAACCTCCATAAGACTATCAGCAGCTTTTTTAGCAGAAATTTTGTAGTCGAGAAGGGAGTGGCATGATACATTCAGAGTGCTGAAAGAAAAACAACAATAACAAAAGCTACCAATCAAGAATACTCTACCTGGCAAAGTTGTCCTTCAGAATTGAAGGAGTGATAAAGAGATTTCCAGACAAGCAAAAGCTGAAGGAGTTCATCCCCACTAATCTGGCCATACAAGAAATGTTAAATGGACTTCTTCAAACTGAAATGAAAAGATACTAATTACAAGAAAACATATGGAAGTACAAATCTCACTGGCAAAGATAAATACATAATTAAGTTCAGAATACCCTAAAAATAACTACTTTAAATATAAATGGATTAAATTCTCTAATCAAAAGACATAGAATGGCTGAATAACTTTAAAAAAATAAGACCCAACTATATGTTGCCTACAAGAGACGCAACTCAGCTTTAAGGAAACACACACAGAAAGTAAAAAAGATAGAAAAAGAGATTCCATGCATATGGAAAACAAAAATAAACAGTGATAGCTACACTTACACTAGACAAAATAGATTTTAAGCCAATGACTATAAATAGAGAAAAAGGAGGGCATTATATAACAATAAAAGAGTCAATCAAACAAGAGGATATAACATTTGTAAAATTTATGCACCCAACATAGAAGCACCTAAATATATAACGCAAAATTTAACAGACCTGAAGGGAGAAATAGAGAGCAATAGAATAATATTATGGGACTTCACTACCCCACTTGCAGCAATGGTAGATCATGCAGACAAAAAATCAATAAGGAAACGCTGGAGTTAAATGGAACATTGGACCAGATGGACTTAACAAACATTTACAGAATATTACATCTAACAAGCAGAATAATATATATCCTTCTCAAATGTACATGGGACATTCCTCAGGATAGATCATATTTTAGACCACAAAATAAGTTTTAAAATTTAAGAAGGTTCTCCACCAGAAGACTACTAGAGCTCATCAATGAATTCAGTAAAATTGTAGGATACAAAATCAGTATACAGAAATATGTTGCATTTCTACATACTAAAAACAAACTATCAGAAAGAGAAATTAAGGAAACAATCCAATTTACCATCACATTAAAAAGAATAAAATACCTAGGAATAAATCTACCTAAGGATGTAAAAGATGTGTACTCAGAAAACTATAAGACACTGATGAAAGAAATTGAAGATGACACAAACAGATGAGGAGATATACCATGTATTTGGATTGAAAGAATTGATTTTGTTAGAATTGATATTCTTAAAATGATCATATTACCCAATCTACAGATTCAATGCAACCCCTATCAAAATACTAATAATGTTTTTCACAGAACTAGAACAAATAATTTTAAAATTTGTATGGAAACCAAAAGACCCTGAATAGCCAAAAGCATCCTGAGAAAGAAGAACAGAGTTGGAGGAATCATGCTCCCTGACTTCAGACTATACTACAAAGCTACAGTAATCAAAACAGTATGATATTGGCACAAAACAGACACATAGATCAATGGAAGAGAATAGAGAGCCCAGAAATAAACCCACACACTTATGGTCTACAACAAAGGAGGCAAGAATATACAATGGAGAAAAGACAGTCTCTTCAATACAAGTGGTGTTGGGAAAACTGGACAGCTACATGTAAAAGAAAGAAATTAGAACATTTTTTAACACCATATACAAAAAAAACCTCAAAATGGATTAAAGAGCTAAATGTAAGACCAGATACCGTAAAACTCCTAGAAGAAAACGTAGGCAGAGCACTCTTTGACATAAAACATAGCAATATTTTTTTTGGATCTGTCTCCTAAAACAAAGGGAAAAAAAGCAACACTAAGCAAAGGGGACCTAATGAAACTTAAAAGCCTTTGCACAGCAAAGGAAACCATTGACAAAATGAAAAGACAACCTACTGAATGGGAGAAAATATTTGCAAATGATATGACCAATAAGGGATTACTATCCAACATATATAAATAGCTCATACAACTCAACATCAAAAAAACAAAACACCTGATTAGAAAATAGGCAGAAGAACTAAATAGAAATTTATCCAAAGAGGATGTGCAGATGGCTAATAGGCACATGAAAAATAAAAATCAGTTACAAGAAGAAAACTAGAAAACTCACAAATATTTGAAGATTAAACAGCATGATCATGGATAAAAAATGAGTCAAGAAGAAATCAAAAGGAAAATCAGAAAATATCTTGAGACAAATGATAATGGAAATACAATATACCAAAACTTATGGGATGCAACAAAAGCAGTTCTAGGAGGGATGTTCATAGTGATAGCTGCAAACATTAAAAAAAGAAAGTCTCAAAAACCAACTTAATTTTACACATCAAGGAACTGGAAAAAGAACAAACTAAGCCCAAAATTAGTAGAAGGAAGGAAATAACAATAATCAGAAGGGAAATAAACAAACTAGAGACTAAACAAAATAGACAAAACGCTGCCTAGAATTACCAAAGAGAGAGAGAGAGAACTTAAATAAATAACATTAGAAATAAAAGAGGAGATACTACAACTGATAATACAGGAATACAGAGGATCATAAGACTACTATGAACAATTAAATGCCAACAAGTTGGGCAACCTACAAGAAATGGATAAATTTGTTGACATATACAACCACCAAGACTGAATCATGAAGAAATAGAAAATCTGAATAGACCAATTATCAGGAAGGAGATTGAATCAGTAATTAAAAACACCCTACCATAGAAAAGTCAAGGACCAGATGGCTTCACAGTTGAATTCTACTAACCATTTAAAGAAGAATTAATTTCTCAAAAATTTGAAGAGGAGGAAACAATTCCAAACTCATTTTACAAGGCCAACAGTAAAAAAGCCAGACAAGGACACTACAAGAAAAGAAAATTACAAGTCAACATCCAAGATGAACATAGATGCAAAAATCCTGAACAAAATGTTAGTAAACTGAATGCAACTATACTGTCAAAGGATTATACACCATGATCAAGTGACATTTATTCCAGGGATGTCAGGATGGTTTTGACATATGTGAATCAATCAATGTAATATACCACATTAACAAAATGAAGGACAAAAATCATATGATCATCTCAATAGATTCAAAAAAAATATTTGACAAAATCCAGCATCCTTTCATAGTAAAAACTTTCAACAAACTGCATATAGAGGGAATGTACCTCAACATAATAAAGACTGACAAGCCCACAACTAACATCAAATTTAACAGTGAAAAGCTGAAATTTTTTCCTCTAAGATCAGGAACAAGACAAGGATACTCACTCACCATATTCAACAGAGTACTGGAAGTCCTAGCCAGATCAATTAGGCAAGAGAAAGAAATGAAAGATATCCAAAATTGAAAGGAAGAAGTAAAGATAGAGTATTATGTAGTATTATAGAGTATTATGTCTCTATTTCTACATGACATAGTATTATATATAGAAAACCTGAAAGACTTCACCAAAAACTATTAGAACTAATAAATGAATTCAGTAAAGTTGTAGGATACAAAATCAATATACCAAAATCGATTTAGTTTCTATACACTAACAATGAACTATCAGAAAGAGAAATTAAGTAAACAATCCCACTTACAATTGCATCAAAAAATTAATGCTTAGAAATAAATTTAACCAAGGGGGTGGAGATTTGTACATTGAAAACTGAGACACTGATGAAAGAAATTGAAGATGACACAAATGAATGGAAAGATATTCCATGTTCATGGATTGGACGAATTAAGATTGTTAAAGTGTCCATGCTACCCAAAGCAATCTACAGAGTCAATTCAATTCCTATCAAAATTCCAACAGTATTTTTCACAGAAATAGAACAAACTATCCTAAAATTGTATGGAACCACAAAAGACCCTGAATAGTCAAATCAATCTTGAGAAAGAAGAATAAATCTGGAGTCATAACACTTCCTGATTTCAAACTACATTACAAGCTATAGTATTCAAAATAGGGCTTCCCTGGTGGCGCAGTGGTTGAGAATCTGCCTGCCAATGCAGGGGACACGGGTTCGAGCCCTGGTCTGGGAAGATCCCACATGCCGCGGAGCAACTGGGCCCGTGAGCCACAATTACTGAGCCTGTGCGTCTGGAGCCTGTGCTCCACAACAAGAGAGGCCGCGATAGTGAGAGGCCCGCGCACCGTGATGAAGAGTGGCCCCTGCTTGCCACAACTAGAGAGAAAGCCCTCGCACAGCAACGAAGACCCAACACAGCCATAAATAAATAAAAATAAATAAATTTTCAAAATAGTGTGGAATTGACATAAAAACAGACACAGAGGTCAATATAACACAATAGAGAGCCCAGAAATAAACCCATGCATATATGGTCAATTAATGTGGGACAAAGCAATCAGGAATATAAGTGGAGAAAAGGCACTCAATAAAGGGTGTTGGGAAATTGGACAGCACATGCAAAATAATGAAATTGGACTGCAATTTTACACCATCACAAGTGTCAAGTCAAAATGGATTAAAGACTTAAATGTAGGGCTTCCCTGGTGCCACAGTGGTTGAGAATCTGCCTGCCAATGCAGGGGACGTGGGTTCGAACCCTGGTCTGGGAAGATCCCACATGCCGCGGAGCAACTAGGCCCGTGAGCCACAACTACTGAGCCTGCGCATCTGCAGCCTGTGCTCCGCAACAAGAGAGGCCGCAATAGTGAGAGGCCTGTGCACCGCGATGAAGAGTGGCCCCCACTTGCCACAACTAGAGAAAAGCCCTCGCACAGAAATGAAGACCCAACACAGCCAAAAATAAATATTAAAAAAAAAAAAAAAGACTTAAATGTAAGACCTGGATTCATAAAACTCCTGGAAGAAAATATACAGGGTAAGCTCCTTCACATCAGTATTGGCAACGACTATTTTGGATTTGACAACAAAAGCAAAAGCAACAAAAACAAAAATCAATCAGTGGAACTACATCAAATTTAAATGCTTCTGCACAGCAAAGGAAACAATCAATAAAATAAAAAGGCAACCCACTGAATGGGAGAAAATATTTGCAAATAATATATCTGATAAGGGGTTAATATCCAAAATATTAAAAAACAAAAACAAAACTCATACAACTCAATAGCAAAAACCCCTAAACAATCCAATTAAAAAATGGGAAGAGGAACTGAATAGACATTTTTTCCAAAGAAGATATCAAATTGCCTGCAGGTACATGAAAAGGTACTCAGCACCACTAACCATTAGGGAAGTCAAACCACAGTGAGCTATCACCTCACACCTTTTAGAATGCCTATCATCCAAAAGACAAGAGATAACAAATGCTGCAAGCATGTGGGGAAAATGGAACCCTTGTGCACTGTTGGTGGGCATGTAAATTGGTGTAGCCACTAAGGAGAACAGTATGGAGGTTCCTTAAAAAATTAAAAAAGAATTACCATATGATCCAGCAATCCCACTTCTGGGTATATACCCAAAGGAAATTAAAACAGGATCTTGAAAGGATATTTGCATTCCATGTTCAATGCAGCATTATTCACAATTCACAATAGCCAAGACATGGAAACAACCTAAGCATTCATCAATGGTTGAATGAATAAAGAAGATGTGGTATATATATATACAATGGAATATTATTCAACCATGAGAATAAAGGAAATCCTGCCATTTGTGACAACACAGATGGGACTTGGGTGCCCGACCCTTAGGAAATGTTATATAAGTGTCTGTTATTCTTAACCTTTATCAAATGCCTATTAGGTCCAGACTCTGTGCTAAGAGCTTTAATACATCACCCCACACAAAGTTTCTAACCCCGCTCACAGAATGTGGGCACTTCTCCTAGCACATCAGAGGGGGAATCTGCAGCTCCGCAGGATTAAACAACAGCCCTAGCTGCTCAAGTGTAAATGGCAGAGCAAGATTTTGAACTCAAGCCCACCTAACTTTCTAATTCATGTTTTCTTCCTATGATATGAGTGTTACACTTCCTATTCCATGTCAAGTACTTTGAAAAATAAAGAGAAATATCATATGCAGCTCCTGCCCTCATGGGTCTGGAAACCCCAGGAGTGAGTCAGGGCTGCCAGCAAATGTTCAGTTTGCTGGACCACTGGAGAGGCGGCCAGAGGAACAACAAGACACCTGGATCAGTCCAAAGTGCTGAATTTCGAACGTTAAGGAAAGCAGCAGCCTTGGATTTCCCTGAAGAGCAGTGAGCTGTCAGGCGCTGAGATTTCATCTGACAAAGGGCCCAGGTTATCTCCCTGCAGGGATCTGATATTTGACCTTGGTTTGCTTTTATTCCAAAGTCGTAATGAAAGGCTGCGAGAAGGATAGCCAAAGAAATGGCTGGGGTGGAAGGTTGGTGCCTCTGAATAAATTGCAGTGATTAAGGAGTGAGTATGTTTGGCAATCTCTAAAATAGCTTCCATTTTAATGATACTTTATTTCAAACAGGCTCTCTCTTCAACCCTGACCTTCTTTATGACATTCAATTCCACATTTTCAACTGTTTCTTTGATGGCCCCACAGGTAAGAACAATACTATCTTCTGAAACTGAAATCCAAGTAAAAAGGAAGTCATTATCCAAGTTTACCTTCCTACATAGACCTTATTGTCCTTGATATTGTCATTCACCTGGTGCAGGCTTAACACTTTGAAATCATCCTTGACCCTCTCCTTCAAGATAATCACTGGGTTCTACTGAATTTTCCTCATTCAAATTTTCCTCTTATTTTTAAACTACAGCTATCTCTCTAGTTCACACCCACATAAGCACACACTCAAGATTATGACTATTTTTTATTTTTATTATTAAAAAAATTTTTTTTTGATGTGGACCATTTTTAAAGTCTTTATTGAATTTGTTACAATATTGCTTCTGTTTTATGTTTTGGATTTTTGGCTGCGAAGCATGTGGGATCTTAGCTCCCCGACCAGGGATCAAATCCGCACCCCCTGCGCTGGAAGGCGAAGGCTTAACCACTGGACCACCAGGGAAGTCCCTCTATTATTTTTTGTTTAACTGTAATTTTTTTATTGGAAAACACATATACAACTTGGAATGGATTTGAGGCAAACTGTGCCATAAGCAGATTTTCTTTAAGTGGCTAAAACAAAGTTTAAAAAGCAAGAAACAATAAAAGAAAGTGTTTCTGGCACAGGACCAGCCATACAAAAAAACAGTGTATGAGTACTGGATAAAACACCCATTTCTCAATAGTGCAACTTTTAAGTGTATATTGCTGACTGTCGATAGTTCACGCAGAGTTACAACTCCACACTTCACCAAGAGCTTGCTGACAGTTCCTAAAGAAAACTACTTAAAAAAAAGAAAAAGCATAGCCCAGATGTTCCCTCATTTGACCTACTCCATCTCAGTGTAGATATGCAGAAGGGCTTAGATATATCCAGAGTATTTTTTAACGAAACTCCCTCCTTTCACTTCAAATTCTTCCTACCCAGTATGCAAAAATGTCATTTAAAATACTCTTTAGTACTTAGTATTTTAGTGTCTCCTTTAGTAAGAAAAGGAAAAAACAGTAGCATCATCAGATACATCATATGGATACCATGACCCCATCATATAATGTGACCAGAGAGACCTTCACCCGAGTCTAATCATGAGAAAAAAATATCAGACACACCCAGGCTGAGAGGAATTCTGCAGGATACTTGGCCAGCATACCTTAATACTGCCAAGGCCATGAAAAGCAAGTAAAAGCTGAGAAACTGCCATAGACCAGAAGAAACTCAGGAGGTATGACAGTTAAACACATTATGGTACCCTGGTCTTCATCCTGAGATAGCAAGAGGACATTAATGGAAAAACAGGTGAATTCCAAATAAAGTCTGGAATTTAGTTAGTAGTAATGTACCAATGTTGATTACTTGGTTTTGACAAATGTACCATGCAATCAAAGATGATCACAGGGAAAAACAGCAATCACACATGAACAATAGCATTTATTCTACACTTATGTGGATGTCTCTGCCATGTCTAGATATCTTATCTGTCAATGTCAGAAATTAAAATATTTTCTTGAGAAATAAATTAGCATAAGATATCTTTTCCTAAATCAGCTAACCCTGAAGATGAGATTACGTCCACAGATGCTAAGGGAAAATGAGTTCTCAGCACAGACATTATCTAATTAACAGCCAAAGCTGGCACCTACTTAGCACTCCTCTGCACTATCTCCATCCTTAAAGGCCAGCCCTCATTTACAGAAATGTTCACATTCAGTTCTGATAATATTTATCTTGTCAAGCCATGAAAAATTGCTGAAACATTATTTTGCATATCTTTGGGCATTTGAGCCTGAGAGAAAATATTCAAGCCCAGTGTAGGGTCCATTTGCCAAACACCACTTTACCAGAGGGAAAGTAAAGTTTGCCAAGTTCTGTGTTTCTCTCAACATTTTTTAAGTAAATAATTTCTCCTGAATCTTCTGAGACTCTGAAGCACCACTTTTCAGGCTGCTCGAAAGCTAAGACACTTAAACAAGAGAAATTTAGTTAGAGAAAAAAAAAAATGTTGTTTTCAAGATCGGAAGCTGGTAAGCTACTTTCACATCAGAAGTTCAATTTAATCTGAAAGGAAAACAAATCCATCAATGTCCATTCAACTAGCTCACAGACCTGTGGGACATTCCGTTTCCTCCTAGTTGAATCTGTGTGTTAGATGTTATTTGGGTCTTTCTATTCCTGAAACACTTACTTTAAGGTGTACTGCATAATTGAATTTTGCATTCTTTTTCTTAGTCTGCATATGTCTACATTTTTTTCAAATTCTCCTTAGATTTTTTTTTACATCTTTATTGGAGTATAATTGCTTTACAACGGTGTGTTAGTTTCTGCTGTATAACAAAGTGAATCAGCTGTACATATACATACATCCCCATATCTCCTCCCTCTTGAGTCTCCCTCCCACCCTCCCTCTCCTTAGATTTTTAACTGCAGATAAAATTTACTTAAAATGGTAGAGTGATTTTTTGTTTAATTCAATGACATTTAGTAATATCGGGGAATCAGGCCATTTTGAGTGGGCTATAACAAGATTATCTGCTTCTGATTCAGTGGCCATTCCCTTTCATTATGGGCTGCTGGCACCTTGGCCATGGTGGCATCCCTCATCAATGCACCGCCATGTTTAGGGGATGATAGTTTGATGGAAACACATTCCAAGGAGAAGTTATTTTAGTGATGCTTCACACAAAGACCAACCTTAATAGCCAAGCTTGAATGTAACTATTTCCATTAAAATTATAAGACTACTTATGAACACAGCTTGGAAACTTCCATTTGATGACGGAATCTAGGCAAACCCTCAGAGGAGCACCAAAATGTTTAAACGTCCCTTACTCCAGAGGAAGAAAGCAACTTCCATGTGTCAAACACCTGCTCTTCCTAGGAACAACACACTGATGGGTGCTTTTAACTCCACTTTACAGATGGAGAAATTGAGGTTCAGAGAGTTTTAGTAACTTCATCAAGGTCACACAGATAGTAGAAAAAGGAGTTAGGCTTTGAACTCAGGTGTACCATGCTCCAGAGCCCTTGATTTACTGAATTTCCCTTGGCATACTGAATGAGCATCATTCAGTGCCAGCCCCAACATTTATAGCAGCAACAGCACTTATACTAGTAACAAGAAAGGTGAAGAAGCACGAGCCTGACTTCTAAGTACAAGCCATCCAAGGGTATGCAGTGTTTTGTTTTTGTTTGCTTGCTTGTTGCTTTTGATACTGTAAGCTCAGCTTCTCTGTACACCGGTGCCAAATCAAATCTTGGAGATAGAGTTTTGGGCGAAGTAGAAAAGGAGAGCTTTATTACTTTGCCAGGCAAAGGGGGAACACAGTAGGCTAGTGCCTCAAGAACTGTGCCCCCCTCCCTGGGGAATAGGGAGAGGTCTTATCCTCAGGGCTCGAGGTCAGGGGTATGCGATAACGATCAAGGCAGGAACAGGCTTGCATTCTTCTGATGGGTTGGTGGGGAGGTCAGCATCACCAACCTTCAGGTCCAACTGGTCTGGGGTCTACATGTTTGTGGGCAGCATACCATTGTAAATGGTTAACTCCCCCCCCCCCCAGGGGGTTTCAGCATCTGCAAAATAGCTCAAAGATATGGTTGTGTGTATTGTTGATGGGGAAACAGGACCTTGCCCCAAGGCTTCTCTTGACTGTTTGTTTCTCCTTGGTCTCACATCTCCTCCCTTCCCTAATTAGCAACTGCTTGGATCTGCCCATTGGAACTCAGGGAAGGTCATGGAGACTGAATGAAGGCTGTTTCCTGTAATCAAAGAAACGGGGGACACAGAAAGACTTTGTGCCCAGGAGCCCCACAGGGCCCTGCTCGGTATCACTTTTGTGATTATGTTCCCCAGTGAAGAATACAGACGTGCCATGGAATAGGGTCTCTGCAGTCAGCCAAGCCTGCACCAAGCCTTGGCTCTTGCCCCGCCTGTGGCCAGAGCAGCCTTGATCAACTGACCTAACCTCCCCAAACCTCACTTTTGACATTTGCCAACTGATGATAATAACTCAGGTTATGCATAGTGTTTGAAGGTGTTAACTGAAATAGTGCCCTGAGCGCTCCTTGAACATTGCCGGGAGTATAGGAGGTGCTCTTAAATGACATCTCAGTTTTGCACTCTAAAGCATGTCCCTCCTTCTACATATAATAGGTTAAGACTGAAAGCTTGGGCAAAATCTTAGGAGTCCAGAAACCCAGAAAAATTGGTTACCGTGGCTGAAAAAGTCTTCTTAACCAGCCCCAGTAAACCCACCTAATTCTCAATAGAGAATCTGATTTGAACTCTGCGTCTCCTTTATCCTTTCAGGAATTAGTAGGAGCTGAAAAACACAAATGCAAAATTAAGACGAACAAATGCACTGTGACCTGAGATTATGTAGAATGTCAGCAAGGGAACCAGAGAGGGAGGAGACGCCCTTCTATGTTGCAGGAGAGCTGTGGCCCCCTTCCCTCTATTAAAAGCCAGGCCCTGGGGCTTTCCTGCAGGGTTAACAGAATGGCAGTGCATCCCTGATGGCGCTGGAACGCTTCATCAGGCACCACGCCTCACACACACTGTGCATGTCTCCCGTGCCTGCTGGCATGTTTATTTCCCACGACAGACAAGTGCTGGAGGGCCTGGCTCAGAGGATCCAGGACCCCACCTCTTCAACTCTCCTCCCATAAATTTTCTCAGAGATCCAGAACATTTGTCAAGACAGCTTCTTAGTTTTGGGCCAGTAAATTGTACCAAGTCTTCTGAATAAAGTAAGAGTCCACACTGTGGTTAAGTAGCCTTTATATGGTCCCCGGAATCCTCACCTCCTGGAATTTATGCCTTCATCTACTCCCCTCACTTTGATTGTGCACTCGACTTATTGACTTGCTTTCAATTAATAAAATAGAGCAGAACCATACTGTCTTGATTACAGTAGCTTTGTAGTATAGTCTGAAGTCAGGGAGCCTGATTCCTCCAGCTCTATTTTTCGTTCTCAAGATTGCTTTGGCTATTCGGGGTCTTTTGTGTTTCCATACAAATTGTGAAATTTTTTGTTCTAGTTCTGTGAAAAATGCCAGTGGTAGTTTGATAGGGATCGCATTGAATCTGTAGATTGCTTTGGGTAGTATAGTCATTTTCACAATGTTGATTCTTCCAATCCAAGAACATGGTATATCTCTCCATCTATTTGTATCATCTTTAATTTCTTTCATCAGTGTCATAATTTTCTGCATACAGGTCTTTTGTCTCCTTAGGTAGGTTTATTCAGGGATATTTTATTCTTTTTGTTACAATGGTAAATGGGAGTGTTTTCTTAATTTCACTTTCAGATTTTTCATCATTAGTATATAGGAATGCAAGAGATTTCTGTGCGTTAATTTTGTATCCTGCTACTTTACCAAATTCATTGATTAGCTCTAGTAGTTTTCTGGTAGCATCTTTAGGATTCTCTATGTATAGTATGTCATCTGCAAACAGTGACAGCTTTACTTCTTCTTTTCCGATTTGGATTCCTTTTATTTCTTTTTCTTTTCTGATTGCTGTGGCTAAAACTTCCAAAACCATGTTGAATAATAGTGGTGAGAGTGGGCAACCTTGTCTTGTTCCTGATCTTAGTGGAAATGGTTTCAGTTTTTCACCATTGAGGATGATGTTGGCTGTGGGTTTGTCATATATGGCTTTTATTATGCTGAGGTAAGTTCCCTCTATGCCTACTTTCTGCAGGGCTTTTATCATAAATGGGTGTTGAACTTTGTTGAAAGCTTTCTCTGCATCTATTGAGATGATCATATGGTTTTTCTCCTTCAATTTGTTAATATGGTGTATCACGTTGATTGATTTGCGCATATTGAAGAATCTTTGCATTCCTGGAATAAACCCCATTTGATCATGGTGTATGATCCTTTTAATGTGCTGTTGGATTCTGTTTGCTAATATTTTGTTGAGGATTTTTGCATCTATGTTCATCAGTGATATTGGCCTGTAGTTTTCTTTTTTTGTGACATCTTTGTCTGGTTTTGGTATCAGGGTGATGGTGGCCTCGTAGAATGAGTTTGGGAGTGTTCCTCCCTCTGCAATATTTTGGAAGAGTTTAAGAAGGATAGGTGTTAGCTCTTCCTAAATGTTTGATAGAAATTGCCTGTGAAGCCATCTGGTCCTGGGCTTTTGTTTGTTGGAAGATTTTTAATCACAGTTTCAATTTCAGTGCTTGGGATTGGTCTGTTCATATTTTCTATTTCTTCCTGGTTCAGTCTCAGAAGGTTGTGCATTGCTAAGAATTTGTCCATTTCTTCCAGGTTGTCCATTTTATTGGCATAGAGTTGCTTGTAGTAATCTCTCATGATCATTTGTATTTCTGCAGTGTCAGTTGTTACTTCTCCTTTTTCATTTCTAATTCTATTGATTTGAGTCTTCTCCCTTTTTTTCTTGATGAGTCTGGCTAATGGTTTATCAATTTTGTTTATCTTCTCGAAGAACCAGCTTTTAGTTTTATTGATCCTTGCTATCGTTTCCTTCATTTCTTTTTCATTTATTTCTGATCTGATCTTTATGATTTCTTTCCTTCTGCTAACTTTGGGGGTTTTTTGTTCTTCTTTCTCTAATTGCTTTAGGTGCAAGGTTAGGTTGTTTATTTGAGATGTTTCCTGTTTCTTAAGGTAGGATCAATGGAACAGGATAGAAAGCCCAGAGATAAACCCACACACATATGGTCACCTTATCTTTGATAAAGGAGGCAAGCATATACAGTGGAGAAAAGACAGCCTCTTCAATAAATGGTGCTGGGAAAACTGGACTGGTACATATAAAAGTATGAAATTAGAACACTCCCTAACACCATACACAGAAATAAACTCAAAATGGATTAAAGACCTAAATGTAAGGCCAGACACTCTCAAACTCTTAGAGGAAAACATAGGCAGAACACTCTATAACATAAATTACAGCAAGATCCTTTTTGACCCAGCTCCTAGAGAAATGGAAATAAAAACAAAAATAAACAAATGGGACCTAATGAAACTTAAAAGCTTTTGCACAGCAAAGGAAACCATATACAAGACCAAAAGACAACCCTCAGAATGGGAGAAAATATTTGCAAATGAAGCAACTGACAAAGGATTAATCTCCAAGATTTACAAGCAGCTCATACAGCTCAATATGAAAAAAACAAACAACCCAATCCAAAAATGGGCAGAAGACCTAAATAGACATTTCTCCAAAGAAGATATACACATTGCCAACAAACACATGAAAGAATGCTCAACATCATTAATCATTAGAGAAATGCAAATCAAAACTACAATGAGATATCATCTCACACCAGTTAGAATAGCCATCACCAAAAAATCTAGAAACAATAAATGCTGGAGAGGGTGTGGAGAAAAGGGAACACTCTTGCACTGTTGGTGGCAATGTAAATTGATACAGCCACTATGGGGAACAGTATAGAGGTTCCTTAAAAAACTAAAAATAGAACTACCATACGACCCAGCAATCCCACTACTGGGCATATACCCTGAGAAAACCATAATTCAAAAAGAGTCATGTACCAAAATGTTCATTGCAGCTGTATTTACAATAGCCAGGACCTGGAAGCAACCTAAGTGTCCATCATCGGATGAATGGATAAAGAAGATGTGGCACATATATACAATGGAATATTACTCAGCCATAAAAAGAAATGAAATTGAGTTATTTGTAGTGAGGTGGATGGAGTTAGAGTCTGTCATACAGAGTGAAGTAAGTCAGAAAGAGAAAAACAAATACAGTATGCTAACACATATATATGGAATCTAAGGGGAAAAAAAAAAAAGGTCATGAAGAACCTAGTGGCAAGACGGGAATAAAGACACAGACCTATTAGAGAATGGACTTGAGGATATGGGGAGGGGGAAGGGTAAGCTGTGACAAAGTGAGAGAGTGGCATGGACATATATACACTACCAAACGTAAAATAGATAGCTAGTGGGAAGCAACCGCATAGCACAGGGAGATCAGCTCGGTGCTTTGTGACCACCTAGAGGGGTGGGATATGGAGGGTGGGAGAGAGGGAGATGCAAGAAGGAAGAGATATGGGAACATATGTATATGTATAACTGATTCACTTTGTTATAAAGCAGAAACTAACACACCATTGTAAAACAATTATACTCCAATAAAGATGTTAAAAAAAAATACAGCAGAAGTTATAGGATGTCAAGCTAAGATTAGGTTATGAAAACACTGTAGCATAAGCTAGGGACAACCTCTCTCTCTCTCGTTGGCACTGATAGACGCCAACTACCACGTGTGAGCTGCCCCTTGGAAAGGCCCACATGGCAAGGAACGGGGCGAGGCCTCTGGCCAGCAGTAATCAGGGAACTGAGGCCCTCAGTCCAGAAGCACACAAGGAACTGAATCCTTCCAACAACCATGTGAGTAAGCTTGGAAGCAGATCCTCCCAGAGTCCAGTCCTCCGATGAGACCATACTCCCCATGGGCACACGCAACCTTGTGAAGGACCTCGGGTCAGAGGCACAGACATAGGCCATGCCCGATTCCCAACCCAAAGAAACTGTGAGATAATAAATATTTGTCATTTCAAGCCAGGAAGTTTTGGGTCAATTTTTTACACAGCCATAGAGGACACTCTCAGCAAATATTCCCAAGAGTCTGATGAGACAAAACAAGAGAACTTCCTTCAAATAAGGAAGCACTTAGGGGAAGCACTTTCCTCATCACCAAAACAACAACTCTGAATATGGATGGGTGTATCTCCACATCCAATTCCTGGATGTATGTTTTCTGAGGTAGGTATAGTATTAATACAATAGCTAATTGCTCATATTTTCTGGTTTTAAATACTGACTCCACTACACACTAACTCTGTGGATTTGAGGAAGTTGATTAGCTCATCTGTGCCTCAGTTTCCTCCTATGTATAATGGGAATGATAACAGTTTCTACTGCATAAAGTTGTTAAGAGGATTAAATGAGTTGATTCCTGTAAAGATTTTAGAATAGTATGTTGTTCATAGTAAGAGATTAATAAATGCTACCTATTATTATTTACCAAGTTCAATGAATTGTTCTCAAGATCCTTGAATAATTGACTACGTCTATAGGTCTCTAGGATGATCCCCTGGCTGGATCCCTCAACTTCCTCCGTTAGTTATTTATACTTTTTAAAAAAACTTTATTGGAATATAGTTGATTTACAATGTTGTGTTTCAGGCATACGGCAAAATGATTCAGTTATACATATGCATATATCCATTCTTTTTCAGATTCTTTTCCCTCATAGGTCATTACAGAATATTGAGCAGAGTTCCCTGAGCTATAATTTCCATCTCCTCACACCCCCCATTAGCTGAGTCGCTCTGCTTACTCCAAAAGGAATGGGCCTCCTCAAACAGCCAGGAAGGCCTTCCTGCCCCTCTGGCTCCAGGGTGGCGCCCACCCAATCTAAGAGTTATTTTTGAGCGTTTCACTTTAATTTGACAGGCATTAATTGGCGTATTTTTTTTCTTCAAACTCTAAGTTAAAGGTCACCCTCCTCCACCACCTGGCAAAACACGCATAAAGTGGCCATCCTTCACGATCAACAAAACCACCTACGACGGGAGGTTTCAGTAATTACAATCCAAATAGAGCATCGTCCGTGTAGAGCATGACTCAGCGTAAAGCCCACATTCTTTAACGCAGCATTTAACAAAACCGTATTATACACGTGAAACTTCCTGAGAGACTAGATTTCAGTGGTTCCCAACATTAGAAAATATATAATTATGTGGCGCAATAGAGGTTTTAGCTAGCACTGCTATGGCAATCATATCACGACACGAACGTATCGAATCAATACATTGTACACCTTGAACTTACACAGTGTTGTATGGCTAATATAACTCAATTTAAAAAATTAAAACATTAAACACACAGCATTCAGGGCCCTTGTTCATCTGTCCCTTGCCTGCTTCTCTAGCCTCAGGCTTCAGTCATACTGAACGACTCATAGCTCCCCACTGCCCCATGCCGTGTCATATCTCTCTGTAGGAGCGAACGGTTCCTTCTGCCCTGAAAGTCTCCCTGCCCACCAAATTCATCCACCTGGTGACCTTCCTTTAGGATCCAATGAAGGCATTATTTCTTCCTCAGATTTTTGCTAATCTTCATCACTGTTACCACTTCATCTTTGCACAATCATTGTACTTCAACTTATATTTATTTTCTCATAAATCACTGCCCCCTTCACTGAAATACAAAATCTTTTAGGGTGGGGATCCTGTGTTGTTTAAGTTTGTGTTCCCAGAATATAACACAGCTTCAGGTTTACAATAGACGCAAAATGAATGCATGAATGAATAGATGTCACCCGATCCTTTTATCTAACTATATACTGCAATCTATTTGAGGCCATGGGCCACCTCTCACGTTGTTATTATTTTCATCATATCACACCATGCTACATACAGAGAGGTAGCTGAAGAAATATTTTTGACTACTTTGAAACTCACAGAACAATATTGATTCATTAAATGTTAACTGGTTGCAAATTCTTATTCAAACTCTTTTCGCTGTAGAGGGATAAATCAGTCATTCTTCCCAATTCTACTATCCACTTGAATTCTAGATAATCTGTAGATTTTATAAAGTGTATTATATTCTATTTTAATTGCCTTCAATCATCGTGAATTAAATGTGTTTCTAGTTTTTTCTTTCACTAAAATAATTCAAAATTCAAATGTACTTAGTTTATAGCATAGACTAAGTTTTGACACTGAACATGAATACTCTTTGGATAAGAGAATTTATGGGGTCGTGGTTTTGATACTTCTATGTAAGGTACATCATGAGGAAGCCTGTAGTTCATCAGTAGGGAATCCCCAGGGGAGTAAAGATGGCTTGGTATAGTGTGATTTTTACTTCCACATCCCAGATGGTGCTGTCTCAATTCTTTCCTGCTCCTTCACGTACTCATCCCACTGATTGGTAATCCCTGATCTGCTTAGCTGTCCCTTTCTCCTAGAGATCTGCAGTTTTCAAAGTGGTCTTCAGACTAGTAGCAGCTCATTACGCAGGAATTTGCTTTAAATGCAACTTACTGAGCCCTACCCCAGACCTAGTGAATCGACAGCTCGGGCCTAAGGCCAGCAAACTCGTGTTTTACCAAGCTCTCCAGGTGATTCTGAGGTGCCTTAAAGTTTGGGAATCATGGCTATAGAGCATAAGTCTTTTGAGGGCAGTGTCCATGGATTATTTAAGCTGCTATTTCTAGTGTACGGTATTTGACCTAAGTAAGCACTCAGTGAATGTTTGTTAAAGAATGACTGGACACATGTGTTACTTTTGAACCTTCTGAATTGTTCTATGTTGCTCTTCTGGGTCATCATGGGAAGATGGAATTATGAGCTGTCAGAATCCATATAACAAAAAAATGTCCAGGAAGGGGTGATTGACAAACTCATGCTACTCACTTTTCAAGTCTCACCTCAAGCCATACCAGTTTTGCAGACCTTTCTAACGGTACCAAGCAAGCTTATCTCTTGCCCTGCTATCTCCCTGTATGTGTCCATTTCTTATTATTTAAGTGACCTATCCTAACTGAACACTGACTATCGTTATTCATATTTGTACCCTCAACCCGTAGCATGGCACACATAGCACACTGCTTAGGACAGAGCTAATGCAGAACAAATATTTATCCATTAACAAGCATTTATGGCATGTCTAGGTTTCCGTTGAATTAAATCCCTGTTGAAAATATTAGCAAAGCTATAACTGTCAGATTTGGTCCCTAGGATGAGCCAGATCTTAGAAATGTGATACCTTCCATTATTCCCAAACAGATCAGAGCAGAATCCAGAAGCCAGGTTTTCTCTGGTACCTGCCTTCTCCCTTAACACTATTTTTTCTTTTCTCTACTAAGTCCTGATCAGGGCATGTCTTTGTTTCCATTTCTTTCAAGATCGTTCTCAAACCTGTCATCAAAGATGACTATCAACTAATGTGATAGCTAGTAAGTTTTAGCTTTTCCTGACACTATAACCTTTAAAAGTCAAAATTTTAAAGATTAAACGATCGTCAACAGAGAAATTAATAAAATCCCCATTTCTTTCTTTCATTAAGGAATATTTCTTTCATTAACAAAAAATGTATTCAGTACCTAGCATCAGGCACCATTTTAGGTGCTGGGAATACATTCCTGAACAGGCATACAGTGACCCCTGCCCTTAAGGAGCTTGGGTCCAGTGGAGGAGGGGGCAGAAAACGGAAAGAGAGAGACTATGAACAACAAACACAGACCAATATGTAAAATAGTAAAGTAGGAGGGGATAGGTGCTATGAAAAAAGAAGGAGCAGCATGAATGAGATAACGCTAGTGAACTGACAGCCAGTTAATTGATTTACAGGTCAGGGCTGAAGATTTTGCCCAGAGGGTCCTCAAAACCTATTATTTTACCTTTTCTATGTTCACCTCCTTTATTATTTCAAGTCACAGGGCTTCAAATATAATTTATATGCAAATGACTCCAAAATTTATACTTCCAGTCTAGAGCTCCTCCGTGGACTCCTGATATATACATCCGTCTGTCTCTCGGCATCTCCGTTCGGATATCTAATAGGCATTTCCAATTCAGTTTTTCCAAAGCCCTGTCTTCTCCCCTGTCCTCTCCCCACACACAAATCTGTCCTCTCACAGTGGCTCCTGTCTCAGTTGACCTCTGTCCTCTACTTGCTCAGGCCAAAACACTTGGGGTCTTCATTAACCCCTCCCTGCCCCTAATGCCCCCTCATCTGATCTCACAGCAAATCCTGTCATCTGTACTTTCAAGAGTTCATCCAGAGTCCAAGCCTTATCACCACCCTGTGATTCAAGCCTCCATCCATTCTTGCTTGGATTATCAGAACTTCTCCTGAGAGTCATTTGCTTTTACTCTTAACTTCATCTGCTCGTTACACAGCAACAACAGTGATGCAGTTATTGGTAAGTCAGGCCACGTCTCTCCTCTGATCCAATCTCTCTACTGTCGGCTCCCCATCTCACTCCTAAAATCCAAGCCCTGTGCCCTGGTCTGCAATGCCCTTCAGACCCTGACTCCACTGTCTCTCTGACTTCATAGCTTCCCCTTTTCCCCTTCTCATCCTTCTCCAAACACTAGATTCTCTTGTAATCCTGAAACACTCCAGGCACGCTCTCACCTCAAGGACTTTGCACCTGCTGCCACCTCTGTCAGGTATATTTTCCCCCAGGTATCCAAGCATCTCTATCCCCCGACTTTCATGTTACACAGTGAGGCCTCTCCTGACTACCCCGTATACACTGTAATTTCCACCTCCCAACACTCTCTGCCCGAATGTTCCCAATGGCATTTATTGTCAGCTGACGCACTACATATTTTACTTATTAACTTACTGCCTATCACACCATCTCCAGAATGTAAGCTACACGAGAGGGGGGCTTTTGTCCGAATGTTTCATTGCTGTACCCTTAGTACCTAGAAGAGTACCTGGAACATAACAGGCACTGCTTTCTCATCCACTGCTCCAGTCATTTGTCCTGGAATCGGTACTGCTTTAGGAAATGTACATCCTTCATATCATTTAATCCTCAAGACAGTCCTAGGTAGTAAGTCTGTTTTGCCCTTGAGAAAACCGAGGTTCAGAGCAACTGCGTAACTTGTCCGTGGTCATGTATCTCCTACCAGTTAGGTCTAGAATTTGGATTTATAGTCTAAATCCCTAGGATATGACCTTGTAATTACCATGTTTTCTAGTTTCTGTCCTTGATGTTTTAACATCTGGAACCTTGCTGACCCTGGAGGGACTGCCCCTCCGAGGGCTAGCTGATGCCTAGAGACAGCAAACAACTCACCTGGAGTTGTACCCTTCATATGCAAACCAACCAGCCCAGAGCCTTCACCCCCACCACTTCCTTTATTGAGTTCGTGTAAGAACTCAATAAAGAACTCAGACAGCTATCCACCTACCCCTAATCATCCCAGGGCCGAGAACCAGACAACCAGGTGTAGCTTCCATGCCCCAGAGCCCACTGAAATTACCCAAACTCACCAGTCTAAGCCTGCTTATCCTGCGTTGCCAGGTCCTTCCTGTGGAAAACATAATGAAGGTCCTTGCCCACACTTTCCTTCCACCCCCTGACCCACGCTGATGTTTGCCTTGTGGCCTTGCATGGGGTGGCATGGTGTGCCCCTCTTCTTGGTGCGCCCCTCTTCTTCCCAATAGTTGACCTCACCATAGCTGAATAATAATAAAATGGTTACAAACACCTCCTGAAAAATGCTTGAATGGCAAAGTGTCTGGGAATGCTGTCCTAGCAGGAAGGTTAAAATAACTGAAAAGAAAGAATATCTCAAGTACACACTTAACCCTATTCTGGAAGTAAATTTTATGTGGGGAAACCTAGGAAGCTCATCATTACAGACATCGGGGAGCCAAAAAGTGGAAAAAGGTGGGATAGTAGTGACATAGGCATAAACAAGAAGTGCATACTTTACAAAGTCATGACATATGGGCGAAGAGGAAAGCAAATCTCACTTACCAAACACCTAGGGCACATTGCTGTATAGTGCACAAGAAGTTTTCCATTATGTTAATTAAGCTCCATAAAAACCCTGATAAGCAAGTGTTATTATTGCCATGTTACGGAAACTGAAACTAGGAATCAAAGAATTTAGGTAACTTGCTCAAGTTCATAAAGATAGGCAGAGGCCACTAGGCATCTATCAGGTTTCAACATGTATGTTCTTCCTTTCACTTCACTGAGGTCTAGGGATATGGCTGAACAGGAGGTTAGCTGGGCCCATCTAAGTTTTGCTATCTACTGATTTTCTTTGTTTCTTCAAATGACTTCTTATCCATTCTTTCCCTCTGCGTTTACTGGGGTTCTTCTATCCTCAAATAATGAAAAACTTGTCTCTCTGCATCTCCGTCATTCTGATTAAATACCTTGTCATTTCCTTTCTTTTCATTTACAGACCTAAGATTGTACACCACACTGTTTAATTGACAGACCCAGTTAGGTTGGGAACTGTCTTAAAAGAAAGTTTCTTTTGACAAATTACATTTGAGTGATTGATTGGCTCCTGCGCTAGAGATGCTGCCACCTCTCCTTCCTGACTTAGATAAAACTAAGTGGTTTAATACAAATCTACTTCCTGTTGTCAACCTCCTTATCAGCAGCCTGCAAAACTACTTTCATTTGTAGGCATCGCCCTGCCCTATTTGATAATGTAAATTTATTTAGCAGGAGAATGGACCTTTGAGAGTCAGGCAGATTGATAGGGACATAAATACAACAAGGCTTGAAGTACAAGAAAACAGGAAGGATTTGGACTTTCAGAGTATAAAAACAATCTAACAATCTCCATATATTAGTCATTTGATCTGGTTTTATTGCCTAGGTATAGCTGCATCTTAGTTGGGTATAACCATAGACAAGATTACCACTATTCAGCCTAACTTTTCTCATCTCATAAGCAAGTATAGTTGTATCATGAGGTTCTTGCTAGGAGTGAATAGGATACCATAAAGTACTCAACACTGTGGCTTTCTAGAGTGGGCTTCCATAATTGTCAATAGAATGGACCATGAAATTGGACCACTGGTCTTCAAGTCCTGACTTCACTATTCATAAACTGTATGACCTTGGGCAAATTTCTTTTTTTTTTTTTAAATAAATTCATTCATTCATTCATTCATTCATTTATTTTTGGCTGCGTTGGGTCTTCATTGCGGTGTGCCATCTTTCTCTAGTTGTGG
This sequence comes from Balaenoptera ricei, assembly GCF_028023285.1. Taxonomy (NCBI): domain Eukaryota; kingdom Metazoa; phylum Chordata; class Mammalia; order Artiodactyla; family Balaenopteridae; genus Balaenoptera; species Balaenoptera ricei. The sequence continues at coordinate 10,134,304 of NC_082645.1, read as the reverse complement.
CAAGTGGGGGTTACTCTTTGTTGTGGTGCGCAGGCTTCTCATTGTCGTGGCTTTTCTTGCTGTGGAGCATGGGCTCTAGGCACGCAGGCTTCAGTAGTTGTGGCGCACGGGCTTAGTTGCTCTGTGGCAAGGGGGAACCTTCCGGACCAGGACTTGAACCCATGTCCCCTGCATTGGCAGGCAGATTCTTAACCACTGCACCACCAGAGAAGTCCCTGGGCAAGTCTCTTAACTTCTCTGTGCTTTTTCTACTTCAATTTCTCCATAAGGAAGATGGGGGGAAATATAGTAATAATCTTTAGGATTATTATGATAAAAAGAGTTAATGCATGTAAAGGGCTTGCACTGGAGATCTATATGAATATATATATATGCATATATTTGCATTTTTTAAGCTGAGATATAATTCACATAAAATTCATTACTATAAAGTGTACAATGCAGAGATTTTTAGTATATTCACAATGTTGTGCAACCATCACAATGATCTATTTCCAAAATACTTCCATTACCCCAAGAAGAAACCCTGTAATGTTACCAGTCACTCAACACACTCTTCATCCCCTGGCAACCAATAACCTACTTCTGTTCCTATGGATTTACCTATGTGGTCATTTCATATAAATGGAATCATACAATATGTGGCCCTTTGTCTGACTTCATTTACTTAGCATAAAGTTTTTAAGGACCACCTATGTTGTAGCATGAATCAATATTTCACTCCTTTTTATGACGATAATATTCTGTCGTATGGATATACCACATTGTTAACCTATTCATCAGTTGATGGACATTTGAGCTGTTTCCACTTTTGGCTATTCTTTCCTGCTTAAATAATCTTGCCACCATTGTTGAAAAATGAAATGACCATAGATATATGGGTTGATTTCTGGACTCTCAATTCTATTACACTGATCTATGCATCTATTCTTCTGCCACTACCACATTTTCTTAATCACTGTATCCTTGTAGTAACTTTTGAAGTCAGAAAGTGTCAGTCCTCAAACTTTGTTCTTCTTTTTCAAAATTATATCAATTCGGAGTCCTTTGTATTTCTCTATTTAGGATTATCTTGTCCACTTCAAGGCAGCAAGAATTATGATAGGAATTATATCTATAGATCAGCTGGGGGAATGTCACCATGTTAACAATATTAAGTCTTCCATGAATACAAGATACCTTTCCATTTACTTAAGTATTTAATTTCTTTCACAGTGCTTTATAGTTTTCAGTGTACAAGTTTTGTACTTTGGTTAAATTTATTCCTAAGTATTGTATGCCTTTTGATGCTATTGCAAATGAAATTATTTTCTTACTTCATTTGCAGGTTATTCATTGCTAGTGTAGAGGGCTGCAACTGATTTTTTTGTATATTGATCTTGCATCCTGAAACTTTGTTAAACTCATTCCTTAGCTCTGGTGGTTGTGTGTGTGTGTGTGTGTGTGTGTGTGTGTGTGTGTATCCTTCAGGGTTTTCTATATATAAGACCATGTCATCTGAAATAGAGTGTTTTATTCTCCCTTTCCAATATGGATGCATTTTTCATGTCAAATTTCCATGGGTATAACCTTCAGCACAATGTTAAATAAACCAGGCGAGAGTGGAAATCCTTATTCCTGATCTCGTGAAGAAAGCTTTCAGTCTTTGACCATCAGGTATGATATAGCTGTGAGTTTTTCATAGATGCCCTTTATCAGATTGAAGAAATACCCCTCTCCTAGTTGACTGAATGTTTAAATTATTAAATGGTATCAGGTTTTGCCATTTTTTTCTCTGCTTAAATTGAGATGATCATGTAGTTTTTGTCCCTTATTAGTACGTTGTATTATGTTGATTGATTTGTATATAATGAACAAACTTTGCATTCCTAGGAAAAATCCAAGTTGAACATAGTGTAGAATCCTTTACATATGCTGTCAGATATAGTTTCTACTGTTTGTTGAGGATTCTTGCATCTGTATTTATAAAGGGTACTAGTCAGCAGTTTACATGTTTTGTAATATCTTGGTCTGACTTTAGTATAAAGATAATGCTGGTCTCTAGAATGAATAAGGAAGTATTTCCTCCTCTTCTATATTTTGGAAGAGTTTGAAAAGTACTGTTGTTAACTCTCCTCTAAACATTTGGTGGAATTTACCAGTAAAGCTGAGGTAGGAGGTAGATGAGCCCCTGGGCTGGACAACTGGTGTTTGTCAAGTGGAGTAAAATTGGAGCTTTGTTTTCCCCCAGACACTCCAAGGACAAAGCAGAAGCTGAGCTCTGCTGGAATAAAGAGATAAGATGACCACTCCTGAGGTCAAGGAAACTTCCCCGACTACACAGACACAGAAAGGCTCCTTGGGGGTCAAAAAGGAGGGGGAACCACACCATGATAGGTGGAATCCATCTTAGCAAAAAGTTGCACGTGCGTGCTGGGAAGGGCCCTAGGGCCGGTTAGCTGTGAAAAAAGAAACAAGATCATTGGCCAAGGACTTCTCTGGTGGCACAGTGGTTAAGAATCTGCCTGCCAATGCAGGGGACACGGGTTGGAGCCCTGGTCCGAGAAGATCCCACGTGCCGCGGAGCAACTAAGCACGTGCACCACAACTACTGAGCCTGCGCTCTAGAGCCGCAAGCCACAACTACTGAGCCCGTGTGCCACAACTACTGAAGCCCGTGCACCTAGAGCCCGTGCTCCACAACAAGAGAAGCCACCACAATGAGAAGCCTTTGCACCGCAACGAAGAGTAGTCCCCATTGCTGCAACTAGAGAAAGTGCACACACAGCAAGGGAGACCAAACACAGCTAAAAAAAAAAAAATTAATTAATTGATTTTTAAAAAAGGTAATTGGCCAAATGTAAACAAAGACCTGGAAGGAATGTCCTGTATAAGTGATTTAAATCACCTCTTTAGTGTGCTGCTCATTCAGGACGCCCACACTCCTCCCCAGCTGTGTATTCTTGCCTTGCTTCTGACTTAAATAAATAAACTGTTTCTCTGTGTGCTCTCCCATACATTGTGCTGTGTCTCTAATAATAAACTCTGTACCTGTTTTTGCAGTTTTTACCTCCATGAAATATTCTTGCCCTCAAATGGGGCAAGAGCCAGGGAACTTTGCTTCTAGCCTCTAGCCTCGGGTGGACTAACATCTAGGTTCAATCCCTGGACAGGAAAATAAGATCCTGCTTCAAGACAGCTGTCCCTCCAAGAACAAAGCCATTTGTGTCATGGCTTTCTTTGTTGGAAGTTTTCTGATTAAAAGCTCAATCTCTTTATTTGTTATAGATGTATTTATATTCTTGATTTTTCTTGTCACTTTTGATCATTTCTGTGGTTCTAGAAGTTTATTTCACCTATGCTGTCCAATTTGTTGTTTGGATACATACATACACTTGTTTATAGCACTTCCCTTGAATCCCTTTCATTTCTGTAAGGTTGTTGTTAATGCCCTCTATTTCATCCCAGATTTTATTAATCTGAGTTTTTTCCTCTTTTTTTCTTGATCAGACTAGCTAAAAGTTTGTCAATTTTGTTGCTCTTCTTAAAGAATCAACTTTTGGTTTTGTTCATTTTCTCTACTGTTTTCTGATCATTTCTTTCCACTGTAATCTTTAATAATTCCTTTCTTCTGCTTCTTTTGGGTTAAACTGGTTCTTCTTTTTTCCTTGAGAGGAAAGGTTAGAATTTTATCTGAGATCTTCCTTTTTTTTTTCATTTTGAGGCATTTGCAGCTGTATATTTCTCTCTGAGCAGAGCTTTCACTGCATTCTATATGTCTTGATATGTTGTGTTTTGCTATATTCATCAAAAAACACTTTCTAATTTCCATTGTAATCTCTTCTTTAACTCATTGCTTATTTAAGAATGTGCTGTTTAATTTCCATATTTTGTGAATTTTTCAAATTTATTTGTTATTGATTTCAAATTTCATTTTGTTGTACTCAGAGAACATACTTTGTATGATTTCAGTCATTTTAAATTTATTAAGATGTAAGCTTAAAATATGGTCTATCCTGTTTAGTGTTCCATATTCACTTGAGAAGATTGTGTATCAGCTGCTGTTGGGTAGAGCATTGCATAGATTTCTGTTCGGTCTACTTGGTTTATAGTGTGGCTCAAATCTTCTTTTTCTTTGCTGACTTTCTTTCTAGTTTCATTATTGGAAGTAGGTTATTGAAATCTTCAACTATTATTATTGAATTGTCTATTCCTCTTTTCAATTCTGTCAGTTTTTCTTCATATATTTTGGAGCTTTATTGTGAGGTGTATATGTGTTATAACTCTTATATCTTGATGTGTTGGTGTATAAAACACAATACACTTCTTTGTCTCTAGTGACAATTTTTGTTTTAAAGTCTATTTTGTTTGATATCATCATAGACACTTCAGTTCCATTTTAGTTTCTATTTGCATAGTATATCTTTTTTCTTCCTTTACTCTCAACTATTTGTGTCTCTTCAAGATAGCATATTGTTGGATCCTGTTTTTTAATCCATTCTTTCATCTTTACCTTTTAATTGGAAAGTTTACTTCATTTACATTGATGTAAGAAAGGATTTATTTCTTCCCTTTTGCTATTTGTTTTCTACATGCCATGTATCTTTTGTTCCTCAAATATACTGCCTTATTTTGTGTTAATTTTCAACTTAAATTTGCTACTATACCATTTTAATTCTCTTGCCATTTCATTTACTATATACTTTTTTTTTTAAATATAAATTTATTTACTTTATTTATTTTTGGCTGCATTGGGTCTTTGTTGCTGCACATGGGCTTTCTCTAGTTGCATTGAGCGGGGCTACTCTTTGTTGCGGTGCATGGGCCTCTCATTGTGGTGGCCTCTCTTGGTGCCGAGCACGGGCTCTAGGCATGCAGGCTTCAGCAGTTGTGGCTTGCGGGCTCTAGAGCGCAGGCTCGGTAGTTGTGGTTCCTGGGCTTAGTTGTGGCTCATGGGCCTAGTTGCTCTGCGGCATGTGGGATCTTCCCGGACCAGGGCTCGAACACGTGTCTCCTGCATTGGCAGGCAGACTCCCAACCACTGCGCCACCAGGGAAGCCCTACTATATACTTTTTAGTTATCTTCTTGGTTGTTGCCCTGGGGGTTACAACTATGATCTTATTCAGATTAATACTAACTTAACTTCAATAGTACACAAATTTTTTTTCTACATAGCTCTATTTCCCTCACATTTTAATGGTGGTGTTAATATTTTAAATTACATCATTTACATTGTGTGCCCATCAACATGGATTTGTAACTATTTTTTGAATCATATAGGGAAAAGGAGCTACAATAAAAAACAATGAGTTCACACTGTTTTTGATATTTATCCATATAGCTACCCTCACTAGGGTTCTTATGTATTCATGTGGATGTGAGTTACTCTCTACTGTCCATTCACCTTACCTTGAAGAACTTTCTATAGAATTTCTTCTATGGACTTTCTACTACCTTAACATTCTCTCAATGTTTGTTTATCTGGTATGTCAGAACTTATCCTTCATTTTTGAAGGATAGCTTAGCCAGATACAGAATTCTTTGTCAATATATATTTTTTTCTTTCAGTTATTTGAATATGTCTTCACAATGCCTTCTAGCCCTATCCTTCCTGATGAGAAATGAGCTGTTAATCTTATTAAGGATCCCCTGTATGTGATTAATCACTTTTCTCTTGCTGAGTTGAAGATTCTGGTTTGGCTTTTAGTAGTTGGATCATGTTGTGTCTGGGTGTGGATCTCTTGGAGTTTACCCCAACTTGGAGTTTATTGAACTTCTTGTATGTATAGATTAATGTTTGGGAAGTTTGGGCCATTATTTCTTCAAACATTCTTTCTACTTCTTTTTCTCCCCCCTCTCCTTCTGGGACTTTCATTACATAGTTGGTACATATGATGATGTTCCATAGGCTTCTGAGGCTTTGTTCATTTTTATTCATTTTTGACTTTTTATTCCTGAGACTTGATAATCTCAACTGATGTATCTTCAAGTTCACCAACTCTTTCTTCTGCTTGCTTGCAAGTGCTGTTGAACCACTAAATTTACTAAAATAAATGTTTCATTTTCATTTCAGTTATTGTATTTTCAACTCTGTAATTTCTATTTTAAAAATAATTTCTATCTTTTTGTTAAGATACTCTATTTGGTTGACATTGTTCTTGTCTATTTCTTTAGTTCTTTAAAGATAGTTTGCTTTTATAATTTGAATATATTTAAAATAGCTGATTTAAAGTCTTGTCTAGAAATTTCCATGTCTAGGCTTTCCTCAGGGGCAGTTTCTATTCACTGCTTTGTTTTGTTTTGTTTTGTTTTTGTGGGTGTGTGTTTATGATTCATACTTTTTTTTTTTGCATTTCTGTAATATTTGTTGAAAACTGTAGGTATTTTGAATATTATAATGTACAACTCTGGAAATCAGAGCACACCCCCCCAGTTTTTTGGCTGGTACTGTTTACTATACTTGTAGTTGTTTGTTTAGTGTCTTTTCTAAATTAATTCTATGAATTCTGTACTCCTTTTCAAGTGAGTCATTGAATTCTCTGTCTATTACATTAGTGGTCAATGAATGATTGAACAGAGAATTCCTCTGAAACCAAAAAACACTCAGTCTTTCTCGGGACGGTTCTGTGTACATTTGGGGCACTCCTTTGACACATAGCCAGGGAGTTACAGCTATGCCTTAGCCTTGACTTTCCATTTGCACAAAGACTCAAGGTCAGCAAGAGGTGAGAGTCTCAGGACTTTCCTGAGCATGTGCACAGCCCTACACATACACATGGCCTTCCAGGTTCCCAGGAATATGTCAGAGCTTTTCAAATTCCTTATGGCCATCTCATTCCCTAGCTTTTCCCCATGAGCTTTTTGATTAGTCTAATGTTTGTCCCAACTCTTTTCTATTACCAGCAGCAGCAGCAGCTAAAACATTTGTCTATAAATATTTTCAGCAAAGGCTCCCTAGGTGGTGGCTTTAGCACTGGGCAAGTTCTGAATCAGACAAGCCTTTCACGCCAGTTTTCCAGGGAACTACCAGACAGTTCAGATTGCTGCAAGCCTTTGGTTGATTTCCAGAGACTAAAAAAAGAAAATGATTCTAAGTGTTTTTGCCAGCTTTTTTATTGCTTATGGAAGTATGGATTTTCAAAGTTCCTTACTCTACCATTTTCACTGACATTACCCCACTATATAAATTTATATAATTGCTGTTATTATCATAGTTATTCATTTTCCCTTTCCCCTATAGTACTGAGTCCCTCAGGTGAGATTTGTGGTGAGATTTATTATCTAATACATAACAATTTCACATTGTAAAACTAAAGACTATGTATACATATTATAGTCTCCAAACTGGCCCATACCTAGCCCTTCAGTTCTTAGGTCCTGTGACATAAGCCTCACATCACACAGTTTCCCAATTAAGTGAAGAAACGGTCTCAATTGGGACTCTGATTTTTTTTCTATGAATTGGTTGATAAGCTTTCTCCTCAACTTGGAGAAATTGTAGCGATCCTGTGGCCCTTGATTCATTCTTCACTCAGAAGAGTTGGACTGGATAGTTTATCCAGATAGAAGCACAGCACAGGGTTCAATAAAGAGCAGTCTCTAACTTGACCCACCTGCTTGGAATACTAGAACTATTTTTAATAAATATATTTTTTTAAATTTTATTTATTTATTTACTTATGGCTGTGTTGGGTCTTCGTTTCTGTGCAAGGGCTTTCTATAGTTGCGGCAAGTGGGGGCCAGTCTTCATCGCGGTGCATGGGCCTCTCACTATTGCGGCCTCTCTTATTGCAGAACACAGGCTCCAAATGCGCAGGCTCAGTAGTTGTGGCTCACAGGCCTAGTTGCTCCGCGGCATGTGGGATCTTCCCAGACCAGGGCTCGAACCCATGTCCCCTGCATTGGCAGGCAGATTCTCAACCACTGTGTCACCAGGGAAGCCCCTAATAAATATTTTTGAAGTACAATATGAATATAGAGAAGTACACAAATCAGGAGTGAACAATCTGAACAATTTATGCAAAGTGAATGCATCTGTGTAACTAGCCCTCAGATCAAGAAAATAACAATAACAAGCATCTCAGAAGAGTATTTGGTGCCCCAGTAGCTACCCCTGCTCTCCATGCAAAGGTAGCCATTTGACTGACTTCTAGCAGTACATATTAGTTTTGCCTGTTTGGGGACTTTTGATATAAGAGGACTAATACAGTACTTGTTCTTTTCTGTCTGGCTTATTTATTTATTTATTTATTTAACCAAAAGTTGGTGTTTGGGGGTTTTTTTTTTTTTAATTAATTAATTAATTTATTTTTGGCTGCATTGGGTCTTCGTTGCTGCATGCAGGCTTTCTCTAGTTTTGGCCAGCAAGGGCTACTCTTCATTGCGGTGCATGGGCCTCTCATTGAGGTTGCTTCTCTTGTTGTGGAGCATGGGCTCTAGGCATGTGGGCTTCAGTAGTTGTAGCAGGTGGGCTCAGTAGTTGTGGCTCACCAGCTCTAGAGTACAGGCTCAGTAGTTGTGGCACACAGGCTTAGCTGCTCCGCAGCTTGTGGGATCTTCCTGGACCAGGGATCAAACCCATGTCCCCTGCATTGGCAGGCAGATTCTCAACCACTGTGCCACCAGGGAAGTCACTGTATGGCTTATTTTGTGCAAAACAATGTTTGGGAGATTTATCCATGCTTTTGCAAGGAGTTGTGGTTTGTTGGTGAATGGCTATACAGTATTCTTTTGTTTAAAGATGCCATAATGTATTTTTCCCACTTTACTGGTGATAAGCATTTGATTTTTTTCCTGGTTTGATCCCATTGTGTCTTAGACTACTATACTCATTCCTGGATATGTCTTTTGGTAAGCATATATATGACTTCGTTTTGGATATATATATCCAGGAGTGGAATTGCTTGGTCCTAGGGAAAGTGTGTATTTCATCAGCCTTTCAAGAGATTTGTTTTACTTTTACTCTCCCACCAGCAGCATTTGAACATTCAGGTTGTCCTAACACAAAGTATCATCAGTCTTTTTCTTTTAGCCATTCTGGTGGACATATAGTTGTGTTCCATTGTTATTTTATTTTGCATTTTCCTGATTCCCAATGAAGTTGAGCATATTTTCATATGTGTATTTTCGATTTGAATATCTTATTTTTAAAAGAAACTTTTCAAGACTCTTGCCCAGTTTTCCATTCGATTTTCTTGTTGATTTGTAAGAGTTTTTTTTTTTTTTCATTTATTTATTTATTTTTGGCTGTACTGGGTCTTCGTTGCTGCTCATGGGCTTTCTCTAGTTGCAGCAAGCAGGGGCTACTCTTTGTTGTGGTCCATGGGCTTCTCATTGTGGTGGCTTCTCTTGTTGTGGAGCACGGGCTCTAGGCACGTGGGCTTCCATAGTTGTGGCACATGGGCTCAGTAGTTGTGGCTTGCAGGCTCCAGAGTACAGGTTCAGCAGCTGTGGCACACAGGCCCAGCTGCTCCGTGGCATGTGGGATCTTCCCGGACCAGGGCTCGAACCCACGTCCCCTGCATTGGCATGCAGATTCTCAACCACTGCGCCACCAGGGAAGCCCTGTAAGAGATTTTTATATATTCTGAATGAAGTTTTGTGTTAGTTATATGTATTGCTAATACTTTTCCCACTGAAAAGTTTGCTTTTCTCACTCTCTGAAAGATAACTTCGATGCAAAGAAGTTGTTAACCTTAAAACAGTGAATTTCTAAATATATGTCTCTATCGTTAGCCTATTAACACCATATTTAAGAAAGCTTTATCTATCTTATCATAAAGATAATGTCTTTTAGAAGTTTTATTATTTTTCTTTTTAAATGTAGATCTATAATCAATCTATTGCTTTTGTGTAGGAAGTGGGGTAGTAGTGAATGTTCACTCTATAAACATATGGGTATCCAATGAATCCAACACTACTTACTGAGAATTCTATTATTTCTCCACTATCCTGTATTGCAAAATTTATCATAAAAACCAGTGTTTTAAGTATATGTGGGTTTGTTTCTGTGTGCTCTACTCCATTCAACTGATCTGCTGTCTAACCTTTCACTAATACCACACAGTTTTAATTATTGTAAATTTATAATAAGATTTTTTAGGTTAACTTTGTTCTTCTTCAAGACTGCTTTGGATATATTTGATTAGGTATACTTTCCTATGAATTTTAGAATTAGCTTGTCAATTTTCACCAATAATAATAGTTGGGATTTTAATTAAGATTACTTTAAATGTATAGATTAATGGAGGGAGAATTGATATCTTTATTTAATCTTGCAATCCATGAACATGGTATATCCCACCATTTATTTAGATATTTTTAATTTCTCTCAATAACATCTTGTAGCTTGGTGGTATATAGATTTTATGCATCTTTGGTTAAATTTATTCCTAGCAAGTAGTCACTGTTTAAGGAAATTGTGAATGTCATTCCTTTATATAAAAAAAAATTTCTGTCTCTGTTTATTGGTAATATAAAACATATAAAGGAATATGGGAAGTGTTTCCAGTTTTCAATTCTATAGTGAAGTTTGTGTTTGACTGCTGTTATTTTTATTTAAAAATTTAGAAAAAAATTCACTGGTGAAATCATCTAGACTGAAAATTATGGATTAAATTACTTAAGGATTTTAGACATTTCAGGTTTTCCATTTTTTCTTGTTTCAGTTTTTGCATGTGATTTCAAGGAATTTGTCAATTTCAACTACATTTTTAAATCTATTGTCATTCATTAATATATTTTTAGTATTAATTATGTATGCAGGATATTAGTAATTTGTGCCTTCTTGATTTTCTTCTTGAATAATCTTTACCAGCATTGTACTAGTTGTATTAATCTTTTTGCAATACCATTGTCAGTTTCTGTGCATTCTCTCTATTGCATGTTTCTTTTTAAAAATCAATTTCTTATCTTTAATATTTTCTTCTTTCTACTTTCTTTGGTTTTAATCTTTTGTTATTTTTAAAAATATCTTGACATGTATATTTAGATCATAAATTTTCAAACTTTTAGTTTCTCTGATGTGACTTAAGGGTATAAATTTCTCTTAAGCACAATTTTTGCTACATTCCACATATTTTAGAAATTATTTTAATTTCTATTGTGATTTCTTTTTCGAATCCATGACTTATTTAAAAGATTTTTTTCTTAATATGCATACTTTGAGAATATTTTAGTTTCTTTTGTTTTATTTTGTTTTGTTTTTAGTTTCTGGTTAGTTCCACTGTTGTCAGAGAACATACTCTAAGATTTCAATCCTTTGAAATTTGTTAAAATTGTTTTGTGATCCAACATATGTTTAACTTTGGATAGTGTTTAGTGGATGTATGAAGACAGTGTATATTCTACAGTTGTTCAAATTGTCTGTATATTCAAATTGTCTACCTGTTCTATCATCTAATGAGAGGGGTTGTGTTAAAATCTTCCACTATGATTGTAGATTTGTCCATTTCTCTTGTTTTACCTCTATTTCTGATTTATATATTCTGAGACTTTGTTAACCAGGTGCATTCAAATTTAAAATTTTTATATATTCCTGGTTAATATATAAATGTCCTTTTTAATCTCTAGTGGTGCTTTATTTCATAAAGTCTATTTTTTCTGACATTGATATAGTTACTCTTTCTTTTGGTAAGTGTTTGCTGGATTTATCTCTTTTTCATTCTTTTACTTTCAACATTTTAATATTCTTATATTTAAGATGGATCTCTTCCTAGTAGAAAAGAGTAAAATTTAAAAAATTCACCCTAACAATCTGTGTCTTTAAGTCAGATGAAGTTATAATTCCTCATAGAGAATATATTTAGGTCTCTAGGAGGCTGTTAGGGAAAGATCTCCTTAATCCAATTAAGGATTGAGATGATTTAAGACTGGATTTCAGAGTTTGTGGAAGTTGGTCTATTTTGTTGTTGTTTTACTTTTACTCTTGATTATATCCCTTCAAAGAAACCAGCCTAAAGCCTGGAGATTTTTGCCTGACCCTCTTCACATTAGAATGTTCTTAATTCCAATTTTCAACATCCCAGACCTATGATTTGCTGAAGGTTCTGCTCATATTCTTACTTTATTAGCCTTTGCTGGCTGTGTCATGGCATTCAAAGTAAAGGGAAGAGTGTGATCAAAATAACAATGGCAATAAAAACATAGAGTATTGTGCATGGCAGGAATACAAGGGAAGAAGCAGAAGATAAAGAAAGAAATTTAGGCAGACCGATTTTCAAAGGGACTTGTATGCCACAATTAGCAGTTGGGTTTTATACCATAGGATGAAAGCCAGGGCTGTTAGTGAAGTGAATCATTCAGTCCACTGTTTACAACTCTTCTGATGGACTGGCCCCTTACCAGTTTGGACCAACTTCTCTTCCCCTTCCTTATGAAGGACTTAGTTCGTTCAATGTGGGGGAACATAGTGCTTTCAGGGCAAGCTCCTTGGGGTTTTTTCAAGATAGGAGGCAAGTCTCCATGTCAGAAGGAGTTTTTCAACACACACTCCCAGAGAGTATGTGACTGATACCTGAGAGGAAAGACAAAGAAGAATTAGAACTTGCTTTTTAAAGGCTGAGATGTGAAATTCATGAGCCCTTTCATAATTCCACACTTGCCTCTGACAGATTGGGTTTTCAAACACATCAACTTATAAAAGGCAATCATTATTAGTAACATTGAAATGAAGAGAAGCTACATCATGTTCTGAATAGCAGGATTTTTTTTTAAATCTTAACAGCTTAATTATTTCACATTCATTATTCCTCCAGAGCTGGAGATTGTCATTTTATCCTGCAGACATTTACAGTTTGTTTTTTATATTGATTGGGCTAATATCCCCAAAAGTTATTTCAGCCTACTGCCAGTTCTTTTAATTAGACAGCTATAAATTAATTTCAATTGTTTTTGGAACCATTCATTTGAGTAAATAAGATATTTTAAAATTCTTCAAATACATATGTGACCTGAGATGTTTCTTTCGTTGACAATAAATTACTTTGTTTCTCACCAAATTACCAACATACTTTTCTACTCATGCTCTGTTTTAAAAGGGTTTTTAAAAAGACTTTTCTGGGTGATACAGAAGGAATTGGGACACTAAAGTGGTAAGTTATTTTTCCTGGACAAAGTTAGTGTAATTGTGTTCTTTATGCTTGGTTGTATACCTTCTGGTAACAAGGATTCCAAAATCTAGCAAAATTTCTCTACCTCAAGATTGAGGCAAAGAGTTTCTAAAAATGATAATCATTTCTATGCCTACCTTTTTTAATCATAGAGTCAGCAAATTATCTCTAAGAATGATTAATACAGGAGCTATAAGCAGAGTGAAATGGACAGGGAGACGAGACAAAGGATGAGTCTATTGTGATAGAGATTTGATATAGACCTGACCCAGATTGGGGGATGTGAATTAGAGCCAATGGAATGAATCAAAAACATTCTGAAGAAAAGGAGACAGTACTCACTACATTTTTCTTTCCCAACAACCGGAGCAGTGTAGTTAGATGTAAATTGTATAGGCTTCTGTATTAGACATAGTATGACCTCTGATTGCTCATGTCTGTTTGCTCAATGAGTCCTACAACCCTAGCGCAGGGTAGGAGTCTCAAAAAATACTTGAAAAATTAATTTATAAGTCATTTAAAGGGAGTTCACATCATCACAGTTCTTTTGTGTGTGTATGTGCTGTTTTAACATTCATTTTAGTTTTTAATAGATTATATTACATTTAAAGTTATTACAAAACAATGGCTATATTTCCCTGTGCTGTACAATATATTCCTGTGGCTTATTTATTTTACACATAGTAATTTGTGTCTCTTAATCCCATACCCCTATTTTGCCCCTCCCCACTTTCCTCTCCTCACTGATAAATAAGTTTGTTGTCTATGTCTGTGAGTCTGTTTCTGTTTTATTATATACGTTCATATGTATTATTCTTTAGATTTCACATATAAGTGATAGCATAGAGTATTTGTCTTTCTCTGTCTGACATTTCACTAAGCATAATACTCACCATGTCCATCCATGTTGTTGCAAACGGCAGAATTTAGTTCTTTTGATGGCTGAGTAATATTACATTGTATATTTATATCACATGTTCTTTATCCATTCATCTGTTGATGGACACTTGGGTTGCTTCCATATTTTGGCAATTGTAAATAAAGCTGCTACGAACATTGGAATGCATGTACTTGCGTTTTCATTTTCTTTGACTATATAATGAGCAGTGGAATTACTGGATAATATCGTAGTTCTATTTTCATTTCTTTGAGGAACCTCCATAACTGTTTTCCAGAGCGGCTTCACCGATTTATAATCCCACCAACAGTGTACTAGGGTTCATTTTTTTTTACATCTTCACCAACATTTGCTATTTGTAAACTTTTTGAGGCTATCTATTCTGACAGGTGTGAAGTGATACCTCATTGTGATTTTGATTTTCATTTCTCTGATTGTTAGCAATTTTGAGCATCTTTTAGTGGGCTTCTTGGCCATCTGTATATCTTCTTTGGAAAAATATCTAGTCGGGTCCATTTTATTTATTTATTTATTTATTTTAAATGTCTCTATTGGAGTATAATTGCTTTATGATGTTGTGTTAGTTTCTGTTGTATAACAAAGTGAATCAGCTATATGTATACATATATCCCCATATCCCCTCCCTTTTGCATCCCCCTCCCACTCTCCTTATCCCGTCTCCCTCCCACTCCCCCAACCCACCCCTCTAGATGGTCACAAAGCACTGAGCTGATCTCCCTGTGCTGTGCAGCTGCTTCCCATTAGCTATCTATTTTACATTTAGTAGTGTATATATGTCAGTGCTACTCTCTCACTTCATCCCAGCTTACCCTTCCCCCTCCCTGAATGGAATGAAAGTCCATTCTCTACATCTGCGTCTTTATTCCTGTCCTGCCCCAAGGTTCTTCATAACTTTTTTTTTTTTTTTTTTAGATTCCATATACATGTGTTAGCATATGGTATTTGTTTTTCTCTTTCTGACTTACTTCAATCTGTATGACAGACTCTAGGTCCATCCACCTCACTACAAATAGCTCAATTTCATTTCTTTTTATGACTGAGTAATATTCCATTGTATATATGTGCCACATCTTCTTTATCCATTCATCTGTCAATGGACACTTAGGTTGCTTCCATGTCCTGACTATTGTAAATAGCACTGCAAATTGGGTTCTCTTTTTATGTTTTGGCTATTGTGTTTCATAAGCTATTTATATATTTTGGATATTAATGCGTTATTGGTCATATCATTTACAAATATTTTCTCCCATTCAGTAGGTTGTCTTTTCATTTTGTCAATGATTTTCTTTGCTTTGCAAAAGCTTTTAAATTTAACTAGGTCTCATTTGTTTATTTTTGCTTTTCTTTCTTTTGCCTTAGGAAACAGATCTGAAATATTGCCATCAGTTATGTCAAAGAGTGTTCTACTTATGTTCTCTTCTAGAAGTTTTATGGTTTCAGGTCTTACATTTAGATATATAATCCATTTTGAGTTTACTTTTGTAATTAGTATGAGGAAATGTTCTAATCTCATTCTTTTATATGTAGCTCTCCAGTTTTTCCAGCACCAGTTATTGAAGCGATTGTCTTTTCTCTGTCATATATTCTTGCCTCCTTTGTTGTAGATTAATTAACCATAAGTGTGTGGGTTTATTTCTGGGCTTACTACTCTGTTCTATCGATTTATGTGTCTGTTTTTGTGCCAGTAACATGCTGTATTGATTATGTAGCTTTGTAGTATAGTCTGAAGTCAGAGAATGTGATAACTCCAGCTCTGTTCTTTTTTCTCAAGATTTCTTTGGCAATTTGAGGTTTTTGTTTGGTTCCATATAAATTTTAGGATTATTTGTTCTAGTTCTGTGAAAAATGTCATGAATATTTTGATAAGGATTTTATTAAATCTGTTGCTTGCTTGGGGTAGAATGGACATTTTAACAATATTAATTCTTCTAAGCCATGAACATGGGATATCCCATTTTTTTGTATCCTTTTCAAAATCCGTCTTCAGTTTTTTTAGTTTTCAGATTATAGGTCTTTCACCTCCTTGGTTAAGTTTAAGGTATTTTATTCTTTTTAATGTGATTATAAATGGGACTGTCTCCTTAATTTCTCTTTCTGATAGTTCATTATTAGCGTATAGAGCAACAGATTTCTATATAATCTTGTATCCTGAAACTTTGCTGATTCATTTATTAGTTCTAATAACTTTAAGTGGAGACATCAGAGTTTTCTATATAAATTATCATGTCATCTGCAATAGTGTTTTACTTCTTCAATTCCAATTTGGATGTCTTTTATTTATTTTTCTTCTCTGATTGCTGTGGTTAGGAGTTCAAAATTTTGTTAAGTAGAAGTGGAAAGAGAGGCCATCTTTGACTTGTCCCTGATTTTAGAGTTTTTCATCATTAAGCCAATTAGTCTCAGGGATGGCATAATACATTTTAAAATTTTAGTTTTCAGTTTTCTCCCATTTGTCCTTTCACAAATGTAAAATATACAACTGATGTCTCTTTCTCCTAAAATTAAAGTGTGTTCTAAAAATATCTACTCTGGGAATGAAAAGAAGGTAATAGAATATGAAAGAAGAGCAATATAACATCCCTTTCATAGTAGTTTTACCTGAGTTTTTTCATACCAGCCTAAGAGTCTTACTTTTCCGCTCACTGTGGGTTTGTCAAAAATGATCTTTATATGTTGAGACATGTTTCCTCTATACCAATTTTGATAAGAGTTTTCATCATGAATGGATGTTGAATTTTGTTAAATGCTTTTTCTGCATCTATTGAAATAATTATGTGAGTTTTATACTTCCTTCTGTTAATGTGGTGATCACATTGATTGACTTGCAAATATTGAACCATTCCTGCATCCCTGGAATAAATCCCACTTGATCATGGTGTATGATCCTATTTATATATTATTAAATTCAAATTGCTCATATTTTGTGAGCAAAGTTTGAGCAACCTCTAATAGCTTTTTTTGCTTGGATTGGCTACGAGGAAGTGTTCCACAGACACCCAATAGTATTTCTCCTCACAGCTCTCCCACTAACCATAGGACTCGAAGGCTCCACTCCACCCAGAATTCCTTCTTCTAGAGCACTCTAGAATATGGAGGCATACGCATCCTCTCTTAGTCTCATAATAATAGTAACTAACATGTTTATTAAATGTTGTGTTAAATGCTTTACATGTGCAGCCTCATTTAGTCTCCATAATCACAAGCACTCAATCTGTAGGTGGGAAAAATTAAGGATTCACCTATCATTATCAATGTTAACATTAAAGGATACAATGGCAACAATATACTTTCTCTTTCCAAGGCTAAGTTATAAAGCATGTACCTTAACGGCTGTCATCCAAGCAGAAATTACTCCTTTTTACATGAGGACTTGAGGTCCAGCAATATTAAATTCTTCATCCAGAATCACAGCCAGTCCACACATCTTCGGACTCCCATATGGAGTTCTTTATCCTACAGTATTCGGCAATCAATCCTCTTCACTATGTAACTTCTAAAACATTTCTTTTAAGTATGGTCTTCTTGCTATTGGCACCCTCCAGTAGTAGCAAAAAGAGTTAATGCTTTAGAATTACAAAAATCAATAAAGGTAGAGCACCCCGTGATTTCTGCCTAGTCTTTGGGAGTATGGTGTAACTTAGTCCACGCATAGCTCTGAATTAAATCAGTGTTTCATCCCATTACCTTCACTGGGGTTCTCACTGCCCTTCCTGGAATAATTTAATTTCTCTCACTTCTCAAATTAAATAATACCTGAAAGGTTTAGCTGACGAACAGCTCCTGTTCTGTGGTAGGAGGTCTTCCTTCAGGAACACGGGACATGTATCTTTTACTCTTAGTGAAGACCATCAGCTCAATAGAATGCCCTCTCTCTGACGTCTGCTACAGTAGTAATACTCTCAGCCCCATAATGCAGCTCATTTCCATGGCTCTGCATAAATAAGAATAGGACATCTGCAATATTTTTTTGACCAGGCTTTTAAAGAAAGTGCGTTGATGAATGAGCATTAGAGATTATAGAATTGGCTCATTTACAGAAATGGTTTTTATTATTGTTGCCTACATTAGTAGTACAATATTATATTAATGGTGACAATGAAACAATCCAAATATTATACATGACAAAAATCAGAAAATTATAGCTAGTTAGAAATTCAAGTTAAAAAAATGACATTAACATTCTCGGTAATATTAGCTAACACTTATTGAGTACTAAGCATTATTCTAAGTACTTTGTCAGTCTTACCTAATTAATCTTAATGAGGTGAGCAACTTGCCCAGTGTCTCATGACTAGTAAGTGGTAAAGCTGGATTCGAGCCTGGAGAACACAGAGCCTGTGCCCTGAATGTGGGACATATTGCCCTGTGGAGCCCAACTCAAGACTGAACCCTGTGCCACACATTCTATCACATTTCCTCAGCTAGGGGAGAGGAGCAAGCCTCACCTGTGCATGCACATTAATACAAACAGTTTAAAATGTATGTAATGCAGTCATGGTTTCTCTCAGACTACAGAAACACACACACGTTACCAAACCAAACTTGGGTCTGCTCACCCATGCACAGTAAAGCCAGTCTACTGATATACTGGGTCATGGTGAAGGAAAGTACAGCGTTTATAGCAGGGCACCCAGCAAGGAATCCAAGCAGCTAGTGCTTAAAAGGCACAAACTCCCCAAAGGCTTTCAGGAAAAGGTTTTTAAAGACAGGGTAAGGGACGGAGGTTTGGGGGGATGTGATCAGCTCATGGACATTCTTCTGATTGGCTGGTGGTAAGGTAATACAGAGTCAACATCATCAACCTTCTGGTCCCAGCCAGTCTGGGGTCTATGTGTTTGTGGGCAGCATACAGTTAATTTCTTCCACCTGGTGGGGGTTTCAGTATCTGCAAAACAGCTCAAAGGACATGGCTCAGAATATTATCTATAGCCCTTGAGGAGGAACTAAGGTCCTTGACTTTGTTTAATAGCTAAGGAAATGACCGCAGCTTTAATGACCTAGGAAACTGTAAACAGGATCAGTGATTTCTTCTTGTTTCAGATAGTCAATCAGTGATCAGTCAAAAAGTATTTGCTGAGTACCTGCGATGTACTATGATAAGTTGCTAGCTGTCTCCAGAGATCATACTTCTTGCCTTTCAACTTGAATTGATAAGTGCATCACATCACTTTTCGGCTATGGGATAAAGATATAAGTATGCAAAAGGTTATAGTTGCCACTGTAGTAGGTTATAGGTGTTAACCACTCACTTGCACTCTCTGCCCGAAAACAGGCAAAAGGACCAAGGGGGATTTAATTTCAGCATAAGTTGTCTTAAAGGGTTGACTGATGCCCCACTTTATAGGGTTCTCTTGTAAAGTCGAGTTGGAAAATGGGATTTGGATCTGAAGGCAAAGTGAGGTTTTTTGTTACCTTGGCCCCAAGTCCACTTTGGGCACTATTTACTGAAAAAGTTTTATTCACCAATCCAAGTAGTGAATGCACTGATTCATGCAAGGGGTCACAGTCACTCAGCACACACCAGGGGCCAGCAGAATGGGGAACCAAGAGGAGGAAGCTGGGCCTCCCAGTCTGCTCTAAGAGATGGAGGCTGGCCCCGGTCCCTGGGCTTTTCTGCCCTTTGAGCTGGATTTCCTCACCAAACCCAGATGCAGGCAGCAAAAGAGAGGACAGTGGGCTTGTTTCCTGCTTTTTAGACAATTTCTGGTGGAATATGGACCATCTTCAGTCTCTCACCACCTTCTTTAGCCAGAAAAGCAAATCCCTAGTCCTCCCTGATGGGGAGACAGATTGGAGAAAGCCCTCTAATCTAGAGAAACAGAGCACTTGGAAGGGAAGTTGGCCCCATGAGCCTGTCACTGCCAAGCACAGCAGACAAGGAGGGGCACTGCAGACAGGCCAGCTCTCGCAGGGTGGAGGCAGCTGCCTAGTGGAGGATCTGGTAAGAAAAGACGACCTTCACTGACCGGGCAGATGAAGCAGGAAAGATTATTCTAGAATGATTGCAGGATGAGAAGAAGCTCATGAGTCAAGGGGTGTCTAGGTTACAGCCAAGGTTCACACAGTTCTTACTCAGGAGGGTGATGGGGAGAAGAACAGAATGACAGGTGGCAGAGGCTGACAGGAACCTGGAGCATCCTCTGGGGCAGCAGGCTTTGTGCTGAACCCCAGAAACCCAGGGTTTCTTGGGAAGTCCCTCCAGGGTTCCAGGACCTGCAAGTAGACAATGATCAGAGCCCTGCCTGCTTTCATCCAGGGCAGCTCCTTTTTATTGGAATTAAAAATAAATTTTCATAGGTACAAAGTGTTCTGAAGCCTGGAAAAAAAAAAAAAAAAGGCAACCAGAAACTACTACTGCATAGACCAAGGATCCCAAGCTCTGTGTATAGCTACTGATTTTACAGGCACGTTTTGTGGTCATGACTAGAACGTCTGCTCCTTGCAGGCAGGTGAACTCTCTGTTCACAGTATAGAAAGCTTGTTAAAGCAGTCACTTTCCAATATCATGGTGCCCTATATAGGATCACTCGGTGACAATTCTCTGTTTCAACAACCCCTCCCAGTTCTTCCTTCTTTTCTCCTCTCATTTAGACTCTGGCTTCCCCTCATTTTCCTCACTCAAAAACTCCGTCTCGGGCTTCTCCCTCTTGGGGAAATAAGCGAGCATTACAATGCCGGCGCACCAGTGCCCGCTCACGCCCTGCCCTCAGCCTCTAAGCCAATGTTTGTGCTGCTCGGAGAAGACTAATGTCAAGGAGCAACAGGCATCTTCTGTACTCTGGAATCAGGAGGAAGAAGAACCAGCCGCGAATGGAGTGAGAAAGCACATAAAATAAAACCAGAATACTGCTGCAAGTGAGGTAAAGGTCAATGGATTTCAAAATGTCAATTGAGAAAAGGATAATTTCCTGTCCAATTTTCAGTTAGTACAGTTTAGTTGCTGCCAAGTTTTAAATGTTTCTGACTTCATGAACATTTTTAGTCTCATGTTAGCAGTTTATTATCAATTTATTCAAGTTTATATTAGTAAACTCATAAATGTCAATCAACACCTTAAGTGATGTGAAAAATTTTGGTAGAGAGATTATGTCTTGGGCATAATGATTGTACTCATTGTACTGTATTGTATTGTATTGTACTTCAGATATACAGATGCTCAAAGCTCTATTGAGGGGGCAGTGTGGAGGTGGGGTTACTGGGAGGTGAAGGTGGCAGATGGAGACTAAATTTTTCAACATCCCTGCTCCCTGATTCTTTCTAGATAATGAAAATGTCCGAATCACAAATGATGGTGATACTCTGGATATTTAACAAACTTTTATTGAGTTTTTGCATATGGCAGGAATATATATGTGTGTGTGTATATATATATATGGGGTGGGAGGGAGGGAGAGACAGAGAGAAAGGCTGGCTCCTTAGAGACTTTGGAAAAACACACTACAAAAGCTAAGTACACTTATGAGTGCTCAATAAATTGTGTATTAACTTTATATTGTTGTAATCACTAATAATAATAAAAAATGGCAGGGTTCATGTGCCAGATACTTGCCATGCATTATTTTAATCTTGGAGCAGTTACCACTATGTTTTTTCTTAGAAATAGAAAACTGAGGGTCAAATTGCTTCTGAAGCTACACAGCGAATTAGGGGAGAAACTAACAGTTTAACCGGATACTATATGACTCCAGAACTCAAGCTCTGTGCACTACATAGTGATACCTGTTGAATACCAATAAAATAATTCTCAATTATCACATTTTCAAAATGAACTAGACCCATAAAGCAGCCTATATAAACAAGTGAGCAAATAAGACCATAACATATATTCTCTCAAATTTTGCCTAATTTTCTCTTCATTGTCCAAGCAATGCATCATTCTTGAGTTCTTTAAGGAATGAAGTCTATGTTATAGACTTGACTGATTTATTAAGTGTCTTCTTTCCCTTTGTTCTCATTTTCTTCTTCTTTATTTAGCCCCTAGTATAGCACCAGTTGCACTAGTGGCTCCAAGGACCTGAGGATTCTTAAAGCATTTCCTGCGTTGAATGTAATCCCGCCTTCTCTCTTTTCTTTCCATGCAAGTCCACATGCTAGGCTTGCAAGGCATGGAGTTGTAGAGTAAATAAGGCACAGTCCTTGCCCTACAGATGCTTAAAACCAGAGAGGGTGAAAGGAGAGAAAATGACATGCAAACAGCCTGTTTCATCATGTCAGTAATGTGGTAAAAGTGCCAGCAATGAGAACAGGAGACTGAGAGATTGGAATATCTATAGGAGAGTTGGAAAACCTTCAGGGAAGGTAGGCACTAGACGGCCCTACAAGGAAAGCAGAGAGCATGGTCACGATTATTGTGAGCTGAAAGTATACTACACACAGACACTAAGTGTGAAACTGTGTAATGTGTTTGGCCAAGTAGGTAGTTCCCTTTCACCAGAATGAAAAGAATGTGAAGAGGCATGGTGGAAACTGGGGTCAGAGGGACTGAATTCTATGCTGCCAAGTTTAAATTTATATTCTGGAAGAAATGGAACACAGGGAAGGTTTTTGATAAGAAATGCAACATGGTCAGATTTGTGTTTTAGGAAAATAACGACTAAGGAAGAAATAAGGGAGGTAAGATAGTAGAAGGGTTGGGACTACATTTTGGCAATAGCACATGGTTAGAGATGATTCCATTGGAAGGAGGAGTTGGGTGCTTTGAGGTTTTCCTGCTCTCTCCTTCTGTCTGCAAAGAATGTAACAGAAACCTGCTTCCTTATGATGGTGGAAGATGAAGGGGTTGATCTATGTCATGCTCTTCTCCAGTACAGAAATTCTCCCTTCGTCCTTTTTCCTGTTTTCCCTTGAGCAGGACTTAGTGTTTTCTGAGAAGGGTCAATGGGCTCGAATGAATACAGCCCTTGGTAATTCCCCCCAAATCTTGAATGAATCCCTCTCTGAGACAAAATGGACGAGGCTTCAGGATGATTTGAGAAACTTCAGTTATGGCCTCGTAAACAATAGGGAGATATTCGGGAACTGAAGATAAACAAAACATCTTCTAATATAGCACTCATGTTATAAGCATATAGCACTATCAGTGGAGACTAAATTCTTCAACATTCCCTACTCATTGATTCTTTCTGGATAATGAAAATGTCCAAATCACAAACGATGGTGATAATCTGGATATTTAACAAGCTTTGACTGGGTTTCTGTTTATGGCAGGCATTGTGCTATGCATAAAATAGATAGATAGATGTTGAGAGAGAGAGTACATAACATTTGCTGGGGTTTTTAAAAATAATAAGGGATATACAGCTTTATTTAATAATCTGTACAAAGTTGTACTCTGGCAAAATTACTCATTCCCTATCTTAGCAGATAGATATAGAGTACATTCATATGTGTGTATATAATAGTTTACAATATTGTTGAAATTTGAACTTACAATAATTTGAATTGTATGCATTAACATTATTTATTATCTGTAATTCCATGTGAGCTCACAAAGCCTCATGTATAAAGGTTTGCACATATTAATGGAAGTATGCGATTATATTAAAACAATTTTGCAGCAAGTCCTTCAGATAGCAATATTTTAAATAATCAAAATCTGTGAATTTCAGTCCTTTTGTTCCCTAGAAATGCAGTTTAGCAATTCAGCTACTCATACAATGCTTCTAACAATTTGAATGTGGAAAACTCTATGGCAGATTGTTAGAATTATAACGGACTTCAACCTAGGCTTCAGAGGAGAAAAAAAATTTCCTTGCTTAGACGGAACTTCCCTCAGGAGAATAAAACCAGAAACTACAAAAAGGTTTCAACTCAGATTAATGGGATTAATAATAACAAAAACATCAACAACAATTATAATATAAACTATTAGCCAATTTGGAACAAAGGAGTATAAAACATGCAGTTTCTAAGTGTCCTGGGCCCTGTAGGATGCAGGAAAGGGATAAAGTATAAACAATTTTTACTGTGGATCAGAGCTGAATTAAGTCTTTTCATCATATATTATCCCATCCAATGTTCACAGAAGCCCTATGAGATATTGTGGCATCTATCTGCAAAGTTCCCTGAGAACTATCTCTGAATTGCCCGGAAATGCATTAGAGGGAACCAGAAACAACTACCCTCGCCCAAGAAGGAGAAGCTGCATTTTCCTACAGGTGTACCCTAGGTCTCCAGGTACTAAGCAGGTGACATTTCCCATCACTCCCCTAAACAGTGGCATCTAAGCTGTTATTACATTATAATTACGTACAATACCAGGTGAACTCACAAAGCATCGTGTCACCCACTGTCAAGGTCTTTCTGGTGCTCATCCCATTAAAGGGAGAGCAACAGACTGCAAGGTCCCATCCCTGGAACACAGCCACGGTAGGTCCAGCAAGCACCATCCCCGGCATACATCTCTGCAGAAAGCCAGGCAATCTGAGTAACTACGTACCTTTTCTTGTTGACCTTCACTTATAAGTTTCCCTAGAATGACCTGATCCTTGTATCTATACTATGTGTCATCATGGGCTTGGTGAAATTAAATAACATTAAAAACCAATGAGAAGTATGAGAGCTAGATTATAAATTTTGGTTAGTAAATTAACATATCCAAAGTCATGCTCTTACTAAGTTGTAGGGCTAGAAATTCAACCAGGTTTGTCAATTCACAAGCCAGTGTTTGTCATCACGGTGCAATCTTCCTCAAAGCGTGAACTCAACACCACTTGCACTGTAATGGCCATTATTACTAGATCAGTTTTAGGGGGCATACCACAGATTTACAGAATCATTATCTCTCCTGGCAATGATCCCAAGCCTGCAATTCTTAATAGGCACCCCAGGTGATCCCAAAACACTCAAAAGTTTAAGATGTGTTGTCTTTATAAAAATTACCCTGAAGTTGCCACAGGAACCTATGTGAATATGAGGCTTCTGGGGCTGTTCAATGCAAAGGCCAGACCACCCATCTTGTCTCTGAGCTGAGGAGGTCATGAAGAAGATAGTTATGTGCCAGGAAGGATAGAACTACCATATGATCCAGCAATCCCACTCCTGGGCATATATCTGGGGAAAACCATAATTCGAAAAGATACATGCACTGCAAAGTTCATTGCTGCACTATTTACAATAGCCAAGACCTAAATGAAACCTAAATGTCCATTAACAGATGAATGGATAAAGAAGATGTGGAACATAGACACAATGGAAAATTACTCAACCATACAAAGATAAATATCATATGATATCACATATATGTGGAATCTAATAAAAATGATACAAATGAACATTTTTACAAAATAGAAACAGACTCACAGATCTCAAAATCAAACTTATGGTTACCAAAGGGGAAATGTGGAGGGAAGTGATAAATTAGGAGATTGGGATTAACAGATACACACTACTATACATAAAATAGATAACTAACAAGGATTTACTGTATAGCACAGGGAACTCTACTCAGTATTCTGTAATACCTTATAAAGGAAAAGAATCTGAAAAAGAATGGATATATATATATATATGTGTGTGTGTGTGTGTGTGTGTATATATATGAAGTGAATCTGTTATATATATATATATATATAACAGCTGAAACTGTACACCTGAAACTAATACAACATTGTAAATCAACTATACTCCAGTAAAAAATTTAAAACAAAAAAGGCTAACCTTCTGGCATCAGTAGTGGAAAATAAGAAAAGGGGAAGTTTTTATATCACAGGGCTTTTTAGACCTCATGCAGGAGGGTCCACCTGCAGCTCTTAAAATAAGTGATTTCTGATGCATGAATTCAAGGAACATCCTTGACTTTGGTCAAGAGAATACAGGAAGTATGTATCCCCTCCGAGAAGATTGACAAAATTACCATGGGCTATTCTGAGCCACAATGAGGCAGGGAGGGAGGAGAACCAGTAAAAGCTTTAAGGGAAAGAGCCATAGTTTTCTTCCTTCCCTGGAAAAGTAAGCAAAGTTGTTAACCTGCTCCAACAATCCAGGGAGAGTCAGGGATTAACTGACAAAAATGTGGACCAGATGTGCATTAAGGCAAAATAAGGTATAGATGCTACAGCCAAGATGTGGGTAGAAGCTTTTCTAGTCTGAGGACGGCGCTATTTAATTCACCTGCTCCTTCCTCTCTAGTCTCCCCAGAGAGAACTTGGGCTTCACTTCAGAAGAAGCTTGGCCAGAAACCTGTGATTGAGAAATATTTCACCTAATTCATCAGTGTTAAGCATGTCAAAAATCAAACCTTCCCATGCACTGTTATAAATCACTCTGCCTAAAACAATAGGAAATATGCTATTCAATTGCAACAACAATTTCTATGAATTCCAAACGACCAAGCAAAAGTCAAATAGAACCCTTGGAGGGAGATATAATTTCACTGTACTTTTTGAGGACCTATAAATTTTGAAAAAGTAAGTGTGGCATATCTAATATGGTGGAAAAACCAAATGAAAGATGATTAGACACCAGAAAAGTGTCAAGAACATATTTCACTCATTCTGTACAGTGCATGGAACATAGAAGATGTTCAGTAGTTTTTCTAATGAATCCATCAATAAATTCCCAGGCTCCGACAGTTATTTCTGCCAATCCTCAATATAATTAGCCCCACATTCAGCATCAGAAGAAAGTACAAAACCAGTGACAGCTCCTGGAGTTATCTGTCCTTATCATCGGGCTGGCCTAAAGCTCCCAACATTGACTGTACATATTCAAGCGTTGGTGATTAGCCAATTTACTTCCATATTAATTAGCGTTTTTTTTTTAATTCCATTGCTTAAAAAGAAGAATATGACATTTTCTCCCTGAGGTGAGTCACTAACTCAGAGTGAGAATGAGAGTGGGAGTGGCTGTGTCTATGACAGTTTGTGGTAATAAAATTTCAGTAAATAGTTTAGTGAGACTTCTCCTAGGATAGCTCTCATAGCCTTGCAGAATTTGGATCAAGAACAAGGTTCATTCTAAATAGGGAGCCTGTAGATGCTTAAATGAGGTCTCAGCATCAATAAGGAAGTTTTGTTCCATTATAATTTTGTTATCAAATTGAAAGATGGCTTAGTGAGAAATGGCGATAACAATGAATTGCTAGAATTATGTATTTATGAAAGAAGATATATATTGATTTATTTGTTTACTGACAGTAGAAAAAACATTGAATTTCTATTTTGCAACCTTTAAAATCCTTCAATTGTAAAGGATCTTTCCCTTAATACCATCTTTGGCAGAGTTTATCAGAAGATCTCATAAATGTTTCCTTGACCAGGTCATTTTGGTCAAGCTTCCAATTTATTAACTCGTCCAAAACAAGATTGCGTGACTACATTCTTTGTGGCTCCTTTTTCCTCCTTTGATCTCTTTTTAGAGATGGCAATTAATATTCATATGCTAGAAGCCGATGGATGTTTGTTAACATGTACTTGCATATATACAGACAATTATTTTCTAAGCAATGCTAATATCGTCATCTCTGGCGATAAAGAAACAAATAAATAGGTCAAATTTTTTTAAATTTTTTTTAAAAAAGTTTTTTTTAACTTTTTATTTTATATTAAAGTATAGTTGATTAACAACGTTGTGTTAGTTTCAGATGTATAGCAAACTGATTCAGTTATACGTATACATGTATCTATTCTTATTCAAATTCTTTTCCCATTTAGTTTGTTACATAATATTGAGCAGAGTTCCATACCGTAGGTCCTTGTTGGTTA
Organism: Balaenoptera ricei; assembly: GCF_028023285.1. Classification (NCBI taxonomy): domain Eukaryota; kingdom Metazoa; phylum Chordata; class Mammalia; order Artiodactyla; family Balaenopteridae; genus Balaenoptera; species Balaenoptera ricei. The sequence continues at coordinate 10,106,593 of NC_082645.1, read as the reverse complement.
TCCATTTTCAACATAGTAGGGTATACATGTCAATCCCAAACTCCCTAACTATCCCTCCCCCTTCTCCCTCCCCATAACCTTCAATTCATTCTCTGAGCCTGTGAGTCTGTTTCTGTTTGGTAAATAAGTTCACTTTTATCTTTTTAAATTTAGATTCTGCATGTAAGAGATATCATACGATATTTCACTTTCTGTGTCTGAAAGTAAGCTCAAAATTTTTAAGAGATTTTAATAATATCTCTGAGAGGAAAATTCAATCTTGTTCTTGTATATAACCTGGCTCCTGAAATTCTGGCCTTTCCCATCTTTTCCTAGTAACATTCAGAATGTGCTTCCTTATATTTTTTATAAAAAATTAAGTAGCAAAGTTCTCCCAATTCTCCCCCCAAAACCATAAGCTGTCACTTCTACATAAAATATAGACATGTATGTTTGTAAGTATGTATGCATATATGCATGTATATGTGTACGTGTGTACACATATATGGGTGTATATGTGCATATATACATACACATATATAGACAGAAAGAGAGACTATCTTAAAGTCTGTGTTCCACACAGCAGTCAGGATGATTATCTAAACAAGAAAACCAGATCCTATCACTGCCCTAACATGGTTTTTGCCTCCTTCCAAATACATTATCATGACCCTCAACATCACCATCCTCCCTCATGATCGGTATCATCTGGTCATCGTGGGTTCCTTTCTCATCCTCAAAGATAAGAAACCTTTTCCTTCTCTGAGTCTCTGACTCAAATGTTCCCCCAATCCCTGCTTGGTTAGCTTATTCCCAAACCTGTGGTATCATCTCAAATGTTACCTCCCCAGACCCCTCTCTGAAACTATAGATTTCCACTTCCACCTCATCTAAAGCAGCCTCCCTGGCTTTCTATTATTTGAATATCGTTTCACAGCCATGTAATTGCCTTATTTTTTGTTTTTATTATTGTTTAGTCTCTGGTTTCCCCACAATGTGAAAGTAGGGGTGCTGTTAATGTTGCCTATGATTATATTATCATGTATCCTGACACATAGTAGGTGCTCAATAAATGTTTGGTAAGTGAATAGATGGATAGAAAATGAGTTCATAATTCACATTATCATGGAATAACTTGCTTTTTCCCATGAAAAAAATGAATCATGGAAAAAGTCCTCTGTCAGCACATAAAGAGCTCCCTGTTTTCTAGTTGCTGAATTGTTGTCAGAATATGGAACCCTAGGGACTTCCCTGGTGGTCCAGTGGTTAAGACCTTGCCTTCCAATGCAGGGGGTGTGGGTTTGATCCCTGGTTGGAGAGCTAAGATCCCACATGCCTCGTGGCCAAAAAACCAAAACATAAAAGAGAAGCAATATTGTAACAAATTCAATAAAGACTTATAAATGGTCCATATCAAAAACAAAAAAACCTAAAAAAAAAGAAAAGAAAAGAATATGGATGCCTATCATGAAAGTAAGTATGTTCCTACTGATAAATGTTCAGGTTCTTTTAAATTTCTCACTATCAGACTCTTCCTTGAAATAGACAGCTTTGTATTTGTATTTGAATACACTCACACAACTTTTTCTGCAGGATGGATTTCTAAGGATGAAACTGTAATATCAAAGGATTTTAAATTCATAGATACATTCAAATTACTCTTAACAAATGCTGTCAAGAACTGTGAAGAGTCTGAGATTTTACCCTAATAACAGGTCATCCTGCCACAGTTTCATAGATGCTGGAAGAAGACATGAGACTCTTGAGTCAGAGACAAAGGACCTATTGATCATACCACAACAGGCAGCATGGGCTTCATGTTCAAGTTGGTTCCCCTGACCCCCCTCTCCAACAAAGCTCACAGGGGCAATGTAGAGTGGCCCAGGTAAATTCTATGCATGCAGTGGAACCTTGAGCTTAGGAAACCCCCAAATTTTAAAAGGATCACAACAAACCTGCTCAGTCTTTGAGCTGAAAGGAGATAATATCTTTATTATCTCAGACAGTAAACTAATCTGGCATCTTCCCATTTTCCAAGTTTGCTCTATAAGCATCCTTGAAGAAATTGTCTGAAACAGAAGCCATCAATGCCTCTGCTCATAAAAGTTACAGAAATGCAAGAAGCCCATAAAGAATTGTCCCACGATATTGCATCAGTTTATACTTCTACTAACAGCAGAATCCAGGGTTGGGAGTAAGGATGATTAAAACCAGGTGTAAGAGGAGGTGACCAGCACTTCCAACTGTCTATACAGGCAAATTGAGAGGAAATTGGGATTTTGAGTTGTGGATTTGGTCAAGGTATGCAATCAATTTTATTACGTCACCAGCAAATGGAATACAAAAAATTGCATGCAAGATTTTATAGTATAGAAATAACATACCTAATATCTCCCCATATCCCATTGGTCAGAATTCAGTCACAGGGCTTCCCCTCACTGTAAAGGAAAGTGGGAAATGTAGCTTAAACAGGTTCTGAGGAAGAACAGGAAACAGAATTTGCTGGACATGAGACTTCTCAGAGAGTCCATGTGATTAAAGCCCCATATGATCCCCTTACTTTCTCCTTCCTCTCTAGGTTTTGTCCATCAGGGCAAATCTTTCTTCTCATTTCCAGCACCAGAAGTTCTCCTCTTCAGCAAAAACTAACACAACATTGTAAAGCAATTATACTCCAATAAAGATGTAAAAAATAATAATAATAATAACATAAATGAATAAACAAAATTAAAGGATAAAAAAAAGTTTTCCTCTTCAAGGGTCCATTAGTAAGGGGTTAGGATATGTATGCCACAAACAGAAGAATGATAAAAAGAATAAAGAGATCCCCCAGGTAATAAGGGACACATAGTGACATCACTCAAAACTGTGAATTTTCCAGCCAACCAGTCTTAAGGCTTTCCAGAACTTGAAAATATTGATTGGAAATTATTTTTAATACCAAAGAGAAACTGAAGATATTGCAAGACAGAGTCCTTGTCAAGTTCACTTTTAGCACTTCCTGCTAAAGACTTCTAAAGGAAATACAAATGGGGCCGCATAGCTCAGCCCATTTATTAACAGGTACCTATCTACAGAGATATTTTTAATTGTCAGGTCACATCTGTGTCTTCTTTGTAAAATAAGAGTTTCTCCACCTGCTTATTTAACTCTTAGGGATGTTTTCTTCACTCTAAACTCTCTACTGTCTTCCCTGGGAGATCACAGCAATTTCTTAACTATGTTTAACATTTTAATTATTTTTAAAATGCTTCTGTAAATATACTATCTAAGTCACCTCAAGCTGCTATAACAAAATACCATAGACTGGGTGGTGTAACAACAGACATTTATTTCCTTCAATTCTGGAGGCTGGAAGTCCAAGGTCAGGGTACCAGCATGGTTGGTTTCTAGAGAGGGCCCACTTTCTGGCTTGCAGACGGCTGCCTTCTTGCTGTATCCTCATCTGGTGGAGAGAGAGAGTTCTGGTGTCTCTTCTTCTTCTTATAAGGACACTAATTCCATCCTGGGGGCAGGGGTGTCCACTCTCTTGACCTCATTTAAAACTTATTGCCTCCCGAAATCTCCACCTTCTAACACCATCACATCAGGGGTTTGGTTTCAACCTATGAATTTGAGCAGTGCACAAGCATTCATTCATAACGCATATTATATGTAACAGGCTGGTGGCATGAATATGGTATATGAGTTGGTTTGAAAATAACTGATCATGTCTCAAATTGCTTCCTGTGTGCTGTCTGAGATAATTCTTTCACTTCTTTCTATGTGTATGGATCCAGGGTTGAGTGAGTAGCAGAGGAGGTGCAGGATACTGACCCAAGTGGGCAGCAACTTCTGTGATAACCAAGTTAGAGTTAGGTTCTCCTGTACAACACTCACAACCCACCCCCACCTTGTGGTCATGGGGGTGTATATAGAGTTCTATTATGAGCAAGACCTCAGGTGAAAAAATCCAAGATAACTGATCTGAACTCAGTTCCACAGGACCTCTGGGTAGGAGCTGTGTGACTCTGGATAATTTTTGTAATTTCTCTTGACATCGTTTTCCCTCTTATATTAAAAAAAAAATTGATTCGTTTGCATAAACCCTAAGGTCCCTTCAAACTATGATCCAGTGATGCAATAAATATGACCCATGTTTTTATTGCTAATGAATATTTTTATAGAAACAAAATCACGGCATTAAAAAGAGGAAAAATAAATCTTAAAATATATCAAGTAATCCAAGATAATCCTCCTTCAATTTGTAGTTGCTCCAGATACCCTTTTCAAAAAGATTTGCTTTTCCCTGCTGCTCTGTCCCCAGCCATCACCCAAATCTGCCAGCCAAGTATGATCCTATAAGAAAGAAAAGAGTGGAGAGGCCCACCACAAGCATCCCATAAGCTCTTCCCTTCATAGGTGTCAGAGTTAGGTGGAACTGAGGTTCAGATACACACTCAGTTATCACGCATCAAATTTTTAATCTCTCTAAAACATGTTTTCCTCCTATAAAGGAGGAAATATAATTTTGGGGCTGACAGAATCTAATGGGGGAATTCACATTCATGAAACAATCATGCTAAATGATTGTAGAATGATAGCTCTGATAAACGCTAAGAACCCTTTGAACAACGAGCCCTGATTTAGGTTGGTAAGGTCAGGAAAGCTTTGGAAGTAATTTCAGAGCTGAGATAGGGAGGTGAAGAAGACAGTGTGCAAGGCTAAAGGAACATACACCAAAAGGCCCCAGAAAACATGAAATGATCCAAGGGAACAAGAGAAAGTGCAGCAAGCAAAAAGAAGTTAAGTGAAATATGAGCTTGGAGAGGTGGGTATGGTTCAAATCACGCTGGGTGACTATACAATTATCATCCAAACCAAGACACCTCTGAGCAAAAATGGGGACAATTTTAATAATTATGCCGGGGTAACAGGCATAAATCAGCACTGTCTCTAGCAAACAAGAGAATTGGAAAGAGGAAAGCCTGTTAAGAGATTATTGCGGAAACTAGATGAGATACAACGTTAGAAGAGATTGATGTTTCACAACTAAATGCCAGAAGGCTTTGGTGGAAGGGGGTAGTAGGTAAAAGTAAACTTCTCCTGCCTCTTTGGCAGGAAACATGCTTTGCCTTCTAACAGGGAAGAGGTGAATCATCTCTGCGATCCAGCCTAATTAACACGTGAGCTCTCTCATTAGAGAAGGAAAATAGACATTAAGCATCAACATTGGAAGACTTAAAATTAGTATTTCTATATGTGTCGATTTTACTGTAAGAAATATTTGTCCAGGATATGTAATTAGTGGGGCTCCCTGCAGGTTTCAGATGCTCATAATATCCCTCCAATTTTCAAGAAATTGCAGCTTCCTTTAAAATAGGGATCAACAGTCATTCATACCCAGAGTTGATGCTAATTTCAGAGTCAAAGACACCCTCCAGGTTAATGTCTCCAATCTGTTTTGCTCATCTGCTTCGACCTAAATCTTAGCTCCAACCTGAGAGTTGAAAAGGAAAAGAAGAGAGAATAAGGCAACCTGAGAGAAGGAAGGAGGGAGAAAGGAAAGGAAGGAGGGAGAGAGAAGGGGAGGGATTCATCCAAATTCATCAATGTGTTTGCCCTTGTGTTTCCATAAGAAAAGGCAAGCTAGGAACCAGAACAATGTGACCTCAAAGTGAGCCCTTTGTGCTTGGCTTCTATAAGGAAATCAGAATGCTCCCATGGGATTGAGTTGCATAAAGTTGGATTGACATCTTTTCTGGAGTCAGACTCCAAATTATGGGAAAGAAATTTTAAATAAGCTTGAGAAAAATAAATGAGCATGTTAGTGAGACTGGATATTTTTGGTAACTGGAAATAACAACTGGGAATACACTTATTTCAGAACAATTTTTAGGATGAAATTGAGCTCTGCTACAATCTCTATCTCTTTATCTCTCTGTCCCTTTCTATCTCTCTCCCCACTCACCACCAACATGTGCCCTTCTTTTCCTCTTTCACAAACATCTGCAGACAGGGTTAGCTCCCAACCAAAGTTGAGAAAATAAATATCTGCTTTGACCCCTTCCATCTTCCCTTTCTGGCCACACCTCTTGGGGCTGTTTGGCTGCCCTTGGCAGGGCCCAGTTGTGTCTGAGGCCACTGGGGCAAACTTGAAGTCCAGTAAGACCCCTTCCTTGTATCATCAGAGTGGTCATTTCTTTAATAGCCTATTACCAGGAAAGAAACTTATTGAGAAAATATTTCCTGCTAAGGTATAAGTAACTATGTCATGTATTACCCTACCCATCCACTGTTTATCAGAGGAATGTACTTTTTTAAAAAAGCTGTAAAGAAAAGTAAAGTAATGAAGTAAATCTCAAATTTCAAATGTAAAATATCAGACACTGTGGAATTGAGTGGAAAATTATATATACATGTGTGTATTTATATACATACAAATACATATGAAATACATAGAGAGTACAGACTCTATCAGCTAATGTAATATAGAAAATACTAATTTACTGAGTGTCTACTGCTCCAGGACCAACCTGGACCAGCCCCCAAATAAATGGTAGTAAGTAAAGCAGAAGTGCTCTTCACCCTAAGAAGCACAGTTTTCCAAAAGTGAGACCTATTATATAAGCAAATAAACAGGTACTTCTCTTTTTATAAATGAAAAGAACAGTGTTCTGAAGAGTAAAATTGTTGTCAGAGCTGCTGCACCAGGTCCTTGCTCAAAACCCCCAACCCACACCTTTAGCAGGAATGAACATAAATCTTTAAGTCACAGGGCCCAGAGAAAAGAAAGGAAGCTATAGGGAGAGACAAACAAACAAGCAAACAAAAAACAGGTGGAACCAGCTGGGACCAAGATGGTGATGAATCTGACCTCCAACAGAACCTGAGTCTCATTATATGCTGATTTCACTATATTAGCAAATTAAATGACACACATACGGGCAGCCAGGACTGGAAATTATGACCAAAAAAGGATAAAAAGAGGGTGGCGCACATTCCCTCACAAAGCCCTGCCCTTTCCCCAGTAAACTAATGCATATGCCTCCCCATCATTAGCTTCACTCCTCCTCCATTTGTCTTTATTTTTTTTTCTTTTCCTTTTTTTTTTTTCTGTTGAAGCGTAGTTGATTTACAATGTTGTGTCAATCTCTGCTGTACAGGAAAGTGACTCAGTTTCACACATTTATACATTCTTTTTTTTTTTTTTAAATTTTTATTTATTATTTATTTATTATGTTTATTTTTTTTTGACTGTGTTGGGTCTTCGTTTCTGTGTGAGGGCTTTCTCCAGTTGCGGCGAGTGGGGGCCACTCTTCATCGCGGTGCGCGGGCCTGTCACTATCGCGGCCTCTCTTGTTGCGGAGCAGAGGCTCCAGACGCTCAGGCTCAGTAGTTGTGGCTCACGGGCCCAGTTGCTCCGCGGCATGTGGGATCTTCCCAGACCAGGGCTCGAACCCGTGTCCCCTGCATTGGCAGGCAGATTCTCAACCACTGTGCCACCAGGGAAGCCCTATACATTCTTTTTTTAATATTCTTTTCCATTATGGTATATCTCAGGAGATTGGATATAGCCTTTGTCTTTACTCTTTAAAATCAAATCCCTCTCACCACGTGGTCCAGAAGTTGATCTGTGAACTTAGTTCCCAATTCTCCACTTCTCCATTCTTTGGCCATTGAGCAAAGATTGCAAACTATCTCAAATTTGGTTTCATTATTTGGCTACACAAACCTGAACAGAAAAAGCAGAGTCCATACAACTTAATTCAGTAACAAAATCATGGTAATGCTGGGAACTTACTACAGACAGAGGGGTAAGTGTTGTCTTCTCTGAGGCTATATCAAGGTGAGATTGATGGGTGAGAAAATGTCACCATGTCAAATTTGAAGAAAGTCATCCCTTGGCATTTGTTGGCATATTTCTTCCAATCATTTATCTGTGTGAGTGTGTGTGTGTCCGTGTGTGTATGTGTGTGTGTCCATGTGTGTGTGTGTCTGTGTGTGTATCTGTGTGCATGTCTGTGTGTGTCCATGTGTGTATGTGTCCATGTGTGTCTGTCCGTGTGTGTGTAGTGTGTGTGTCATATGTGTATGTGTGTGTATGTTTGTGTGTCCGTGTATGTATGTGTTTGTGTGTCCGTGTGTGTATGTGTGTGTGTCCGTGTGTGTATGTGTGTGTCTCTGTGTGTATGTGTGTGTCCATGTGTGCATGGGTACATGTGTGTCCATGTGTGCATCTCTGTGTGTCCGTGTGTGCATCTCTGTGTGTCCATGTGTTTATGTGTGTGTGCCCGTGTTTCCGTGTGCATGTCTGTGTATGCATGTGTATGTGTGTGTGTGTGCGTGTGTCTGTGTATGTGTCCGTGTGTGTATGTGTGTGTCTGTGCCCATGTGTTTATGTGTGTTTGTGTGTGTCTGTGTGTGTCTGTGTGTCTGTGTGTGTGTCCGTGTGTGTCCATGTGTGTCTGTGTGTGTGTCCGTGTGTGTCCATGTGTTTATGTGTGTGTGTGTGTGTGTGTGTGTCCGTGTGTGTGTGTGTGTGTGTGTGTGTGTGTTACAGTTTAGAGCGCTTTCTCATCCTCTGCTTTTTTCTTCCTTTGCTCAGCATGTCAAGATCAATTTCTCATATCCTATATTTTAATAAATATTTTTAGTGGTTGTTTGGTATTTTCTCACAGAGCACTCCTCAATTTACCAAACAATTTAGGACATCTGTTTCCATTATTCCAGTGTTATGAATAACATTTTGGAGAATATCTTAGTACATAAATATTTGTATTTCAGATTATTTCCTATGGTAGATTCTAGAGTTGGATTTACTGGATAGAGAATACAAACATTCAGTATCTGGTACATAATGATGTGAGTATATGTGAGTTATCTTATTGCTATGATTTTTAAATGCTTTTAGTTAAAGAAGTTAACATGAAAGTTTGCATTTTGATTTGCATTTGTTTGATGTCTTTGACTATTGACTAACCCTTGCTTCCAACTGAAATATCTTGGTAGCAGATATTTGCAAAGGGACTGGCCTAAGAAAATGGAAAGCAGCTCTACGTAGTGGACACAGCTCACCCCCACAGGCCACACCCTTAGAAATTCAACCCTCCCACACCTGTTCCATTGGCTCTAAGAACCAAACAAAGGCTCTCCTCTAGGGTGAGATACTGGACTCCCCAAATCTCTCCTGCCACATCTGGGGAACTGCAGAAAGCATGATTCTCTACTGGCCTTTGAGAGACACTTCTAGGACTCTGACATGTTTCAGAGGGAGTAGGGCCTGAAGGCAACACAGAGGGGTCATGAGTGGGGACGTGTACATACACCTCTCACAAGTTCATGAGCCCTTACTGTCCCCTCCCTCCAGGAAACTACCTTCCGCATTTAGTCCTTACCTGAGAGGCACACTTATAGTCAATAGCAACTAGAACTCCATAGAAGACTTGCTCGTGGCATCCTCTTAGAAGAGTATCACTTCCCCGACCTCCAGACCTACAGAATCAGAATGTTTTAGGATCTGGATTCCTGAAATCTGTACTTTAAAATGCTCCCCATTTGAGGCTGATGTGTATACCTGCTTCAGAATCATTGATTTAAGAGTGCCCAGTTTACTCCTTAGGGCTTGGGGATGTTCGTGCCAAGACTCAGCTGTGTATCCAGCCTCTAAGCAGCAAGTTAGTTGTTCTTCTTTGCAGCTCTTGAAACCCTATGTAAACAGACCCACCAGCAGACCCAAACACCATCATTCTACACAACCCCACACTGGCAATGGTACTCAGTTTAGGATCTCAGGAAATCCCCTTTTCCAAGTACAAAGGAAAGTGAGGGGTTAGCTATCACCCAGGGGAAGTAGAGTCCAAAAATCTTTTTATCCCAATTATCTGAATAACTAATACAAGGCAAACTAGGATATGATTTTATTGTCCTCAATTGAAAATATGTGTTATCAAAGTTAATCCAACCCTGGTGTTATAAGAACACAATCAAACCAACATAACCCCAAAAGACATGATGGATGCCACTAAAATAACTTTATGTGCTCTGTCAATAATTTTTTCTTTAACTCAATTTCTCCATCCAAAAAGAAGAGGGTTTATTAGACAGCACATAACTTTTATAAAGTGGTTACCGTATTTGTGATTGTGTGCCCAGTTGTAGAAAGTTCACAAAAACATTTAGGCATTACCTTTTATCGGTACTGGGTCCCATCAGAGAATTTCACATTGACACTAGGGGGTGTCTCTGTTGCCTTATTAACATGCCAAAGAACCATTTTTAAATCTTACTGAAAAACACATCAAATGTGGAAGGGCATTACTTGAGACACCAAGTAAGTAGCAACTCAACACTTGAACCCTAAGCTAAAGAGAGGTTGTGTTAACAATTAATACATGTGATCTTAAAGAAAAACTATTTTGTTTCCAACTTTCCGATTAATACCCATTACCAAATCAGACATATCTCTTTGCTCTATTTTGAGCATTGTTAACTCGTTCAAAAGGCTAACCCGTGGGTGATAGGTAACTCAGTGTTCCTGCTGTGACCTCTTGTGGTTGGACATTCAGGACAAAGTCCCGAGGCCTCACAACACACTTCTTAGCCTTCCCTGTCTGGCCCAACATTCCACAAGTATCTTTATTTTACACCTTCTCTATACAAACAGTATCTCTCATATGAAACAATCTGAATTTTATTTAGAACCTGTGTGTTTTCATTTCCTTCCTTTGCGTCTTTTTCTACAAAGGATTTGAAGCAAGTCAGGGTATATACTAAATGTACCAGGTCTTCTCTAACCCCTCAGCTATAAGCTGTCTTGTTCTCCATCAAAACTGTCACTTATTACACATGCCCTGATCTACCTTGTATCAAACGCTATGTCCCATCATTAAAGAAACCTTCAAAATCTAAGCCTTAAATCCCGCATCTTGATTACAGATTCTTTGTTTTTGTACTGCATCTTTTTTTTTTTTTTTTCAGGAGAAGGGAGAATTTATTATTATTATTTTTTTAAACATCTTTATTGAAGTATAATTGCTCTACAATGGTGTGTTAGTTTCTGCTTTATAACAAAGTGAATCAGCTATAGATATACATATGTTCCCATATCTCTTCCCTCTTGCATCTCCCTCACTCCCACCCTCCCTATCCCACCCCTCTAGGTGATCACAAAGCACTGAGCTGATCTCCCTGTGCTATGCGGCTGCTTCCCACTAGCTATCTATTTTACATTTGGTAGTGTATATATGTCCATGACACTCTCTCACCCTGTCACATCTCACCCCTCCCCCTCCCCATATCCTCAAGTCCATTCTCTAGTAGGTCTGTGTCTTTATTCCCGTCTTGCCACTAGGTTCTTCATGACCTTTTTTTTTTCCCTTAGATTCCATATATATGTGTTACCATACTGTATTTGTTTTTCTCTTTCTGACTTACTTCACTCTGTATGACAGACTCTAACTCCATCCACCTCATTACAAATACCTCCATTTCCTTTCTTTTTACGGCTGAGTAATATTCCATTGTATATATGTGCCACATCTTCTTTATCCATTCATCCGATGATGGACACTTAGGTTGCTTCCATGTCCTGGCTATTGTAAATAGAGCTGCAATGAACATTTTGGTACATGACTCTTTTTGAATTATGGTTTTCTCAGGGTATCTTTACAGTGCCTCTTCATCTCCTCCAGAAAATGAGCAAATCGACTTCTGTGTACGTGGTAGGTGTCCATATATGAAAAGATAGTAAGGACAATGTTGATAATAATGAAATAATAGCAATTACCATTTTATCATGCAGCTATTAAGTGCCAGACACTTTCCTAAGTATGTTGCATATGTCATTTTATTTGTAACCAGAAAATGCTCTTTAAATATTATCCACTCCCCCATTGTCTTGGTGAGGAGCTTCCATATTAATAACAGAGAGCTTTTGCATAGCAGACACTCTCAGCTTGATGAGATGTTATGCTGTGGAAGGGTTCTGGAGCCAAAGCAAAGTTAGGAAGAACCAATGTCTACATTCCCACTTCCTTTCCCTGACCCTCCATCCCCCAATGGCCCATCTTCCTTCTCTCTCTCCGTCTTCATAGATGGGAGTATTTATGGCCAATTGAAATTGACTATGTGACAAGTCTGAGATTTAATAGATGAAGAAAACGACAAAGTTCATTAGCTCCATCAAGGAGCCCACACTTAGCTGTATATGCGTCTTCTTAAACATGGAATTATAATGAAATACAGTACAGAAGTATACACATATGAGATGTGCCCCTCCCGATTCACAAGTTGCTTGTAAGAGGCACACAAGAAAATAAGCATGAAGCATAAAGAAAGCACTAGATGAATACACACAGTTGCTGGAATACCCTGACATGCACCTTCTCATGACACCTTGCAAATCAACCAGACCTGGGTAAGAAAAAGGGCTGCCTCTCATGTGAAGGGCCTTCCCTAATGGTCTCTACTCCCAGCACCTGCCCCAGTGAAGACATTCACTTGGTCCTTAAGGAAACCTTAAGACATTAAGGCATGCTTGCTTTTGGATGACTTCTGACTCTGCCGCCTTCTACCCCACCCTGCTTTGCAAAACCTTACTTGTAACATTCAGCTCAGTTCCTCTAGGAAGCTTCACTGCTCTTAACCCCTAGTTCACTTTGGGTGACCCTATTCTGTTCTTTGTCACAGCTCAATCATTCTGTATGGTGGCTATCTCCCCAGCTGTTCTCCTCGCTTGACTATGAACTCCTCAAGGGGAGGGCCTATGACTTACTCAACATTGAGCCCCCAACACAATGGCCTGGTGGTAGCAGTCATTCAGGAAATGCTTGTTGAACAAATGGATGAATGTATTCGGCTGTCTTTTGATTCTGATGTTTTGGCATCTGGAGCCTTACCCTGAGGAGACTGTCCCTACTAGAGACAGCAAATGACTAACCTGTGGGTGTGACTTCCATACACAAACCAACAGGTCCAGAGGCCACACCACTAATACCTCATTTATTGAGCTCTCACTCTGGGTTGCCATCCACCTGCCCACCTTATCACCCTGGGGCCAGATACCAAGGTACCAGCACCCCAGAGGCTGTTGAAATTGTTCAAACCATCTAATACTAAACCTACTTACCCTGCCCCACCCATCCTTTCCTGCAGGAACCATGATAAAGGCTCCTACCCATGTTTCCCCCTCCCTCCCTCTCCCTCCTGGCTGACCCTGGTGCTTCACTGTGTGGCCCTGCTGGTGCAGCACACACTCTCCTCCTGGGAACTGTGAGTAGGAAATTATCTTTTCAATGACTATCATCTCTTCATCTGTAGGCCTTGCCATAACTGAGTAATAATTTTTAAAAACTTACATAGTCATAAAGTCTATATAAGAAAACCATGAATGAGTAAATGAGGAGAACTTACTGGGCCTATCAAACATACCTGAACTCAGGTAGCTGTCTCTGCTGTGTTCAAATCAGTTTTGCAGCATTTTCTTGAAGCAGACACTGTGCAAGTCCAGAGGTGAATTACACCCAATCCCTGCCCTCAAGTGGCTGATAATCCAGGGGAGGAGTTTATACACTAGCGTATGCATGCTGATACAGGTCAGTCATCTGGACTCAAAACTCTCCATTGAATCAAAATGTCTTTGAGCCCCTCAAAGAGGAACAATGTGACAGCCAAGACACATTAGTCTAGGGCTGCAGGGCAAGACAGAGGAACAGAAACAAGAAAGAAGGCAGACTCTTCAGTTGAGAGTTAATATTTGTGCTCATTCTATAAATCTTTCTACCTTTGCCATGCTCCTTGTTTGTGCGCTGGGGAAGTCTTCACCAACTGTTGAGTTCAGTTAAGTTTTCTCTCCCATGTGTACTAGAGTTGCATTTCATTTGTTCCTTCATTTATTTCTTCATTCAGTAAATTTCAACCTAGCACCTACTATGCACAAGGTTTAATGTTAAGCCATAAGGCATGATTCTGCTCTTCCTGGGGAGACAAACATGAAAGAAAGTGAAATTTGATCAAAGTCTTTTGTTCAAGGACTGGAGGAGGGGAAAGGAAAGGGTAAGTCAACACTGATAAAAACAAGGAAGTCTTCCAAGAGGAGGTCATGCCTAAGACAGTACTTGAAGGATAGTAAAAGTTTGCCAGGTAAAATTTGCAGGGAAAGGCTTTCTGGAGAGAAATTTGCAAGCCCAGATGCTGCAGGTATGCTGGCCACCAGTGGGATTCAGTCGAATACTCATATCCAGGCATTTCCATCACTTCTACTCATAAGACAGGGTGCTTTCTCTGGCTTTGTGTGGCTAAGTACTATTAAAAGTATTGTAGGACAAACATTTATATTTATGCTGTATTTAACTTTTCATTAATAATCAATTCAGGTGAAGTAGAATTTTTATTAATATTGATCAACGCTCCAAATGAAAGCACAGATGTCAGGGATTTTTTTTAAAATGAGTTCAGTTATATTTAAAGTGCTGTTGATGAGAGAAAACCTAATGAAAACCAACAGATGGTCTATTTAATATCGCTCTCAGCATTGAAACATGTGCCAAATGTGATACACACAAGGACTTGACAGGGCTGTTACTGGAAGCCTTTAATTACAACTATTTGCACTCCTGGGTCTGCTGAAATTGCTAAAATAACACTGCAACTGTAACACTGGCCAAGCCGGAATTTAAATAATATCCATGTTATGATATTGTTTGTGGCATTGTATTTCCAGATGACCTCTATAGAGAATTTTCCTGACAGGTTTTTTTTTTTTTTGTGGGGGTGGGGCATTGCTTCGTTTGATTTTTGTCAAGGAACTGGAGCCAGCAGCCAGGATAAGGTCAGATGGTTCCCTTTCCACATATGAACACATTTAGTCTGGAATGTTGGACTGCATTTCCAAGGGCAAGAGGAGGTATGGATCCGTTATTATTAGGGTTAGCTCAATTACAGAGACAGCTCAACCGAGGCAGACTGCCAAAGCAATGACTAAGCAATTAATAATAATAATGACAACAGCAACTGCCCGTTATGAACCTTGCTAAGCATGTGGCAAATATCACCACTACTTCTCACAACTGGAAAAGTGGAGATGGGGACACTGAAACCTAGGAGGGTTCAACATCTGACTCAATGTGACACAGCATATAAGTGTAACCCAGGCAGGCTGCTTAGCCAGAAAAAGAGCAAAATTGACCAGTCAATTCAAGCAGGATAGCATGTCAGAAAAAGAAGAAAAAGAGGAAGGAAGAGGAGGAAGGTTAGGAGAAGAAGAAGGAGTAAGAGGAGGAGGAGGAAGAGGAGGGGGAAGAGGAAGGGGAGGAGTTGGAGGAGGAGGGGAAAGAGAGAGAAGGGAGGAGGGGGAGGAGGGGGAAGAGGGAGAAGAGGAGGGGGAGGAAGGGGAAGAGGAGGGGGAGGAGGGGAAGAGGAGGGGGTGGAGGGGAAGAGGAGGAGAGGAAGGAGGGGGAAGAGGAGGAGGAGGAGGAGAAGGGGGAGGAGGGAGAAGAGGGGAAGGAAGAGGAGGAGAAGCTGTTCAACCAGGATGTACACCAAAGGAGAAAATCCCCCATTTAAATTGCTTTAGAATGAAGATAGCAGGAGATGCTCAGGTATCCCTTCATCCACCTCCTTATTGGGCCGTCTCCACCCTATGGCTGCCTGCTGGAGTCTAGGCAAGAGCCTGCTGGTTCATGTCATCTAAGTGGGGAGACATTTGCCTCTCAGGTGAAGATGCCTCAGCTGCCCAGAAGGTCAGATGGGCTCATGGGGAGCCCTCAGAGTAGAGATACCTGCAGGTGACACCAACGGTACTGAGAGGATTACATTATTGGGCTTAGAGCACATGACCAAAGAGGTGTCTCTCTATAAGCCACATGAGAAATAATGCGGGTTGCAAATCTGACCCTCTATGAGCACTCTAGAAAATAGTCCTCCCTCCCTTGCCCTGCTCTGATTGGCTTCTTATCTGAAAAGAGTAACAAAACAAGGATTAAGTCTATAGGGTATTTTAAAAGAAAGAAATTATAAAGCCTGTCTTTTTTGCACATAATAAACCAAGAAATCCTCAACAACAACAAAAAATGATCAAAGCAAATCTACCAGTTGGAAACAAAGAAATATTCTTCTTAAAAAACCCAGTCTCAAAGAGGAAATTTAAGGTGAAATTATAGATTTTTTTCATTCACTTATTCATGTCCCCCAAAAGTATACCAGAATTTGGGTAAGTCAAGAAGGAAAATTTATAAAGAAGAGATTGTTTTATATCCCAACATGTGGGATAAATAGTACTCAGACAATCTGTAGTCCTAAAAGTATTTATTATTTTCATAGGCATGCAATTAATAAAGAGGAGGAGAAGGAAAAGCTGGAAAAAATAATCAAATAAACTAATATAATCTAGGAAAAGGAATTAATAGTGATAAATTTGAAATTAATAAAAGAAACAAAATATTAAAAAGAAAGATTTTATAAAACCTAACCTTTTTTTCATCAAACTAGCAAATATTTTATTTTAATAATTTTTATTGGAGTATGGTTGCTTTACAATGTTGTGTTAACCACCACTGCACAACAAAATGAATCAGCCATACACATACAGATATCCCCTCCCTTTCTGACTTCCCTCCCATTTAGGTTACCACAGTGCACTAGGGGAGTTCCCTGTGCTATACACATGTTCCCATCAGTTGTCCATTTTATACATAGTATCAATAGTGTATATGTGTAAATCCCAGTCTCCCAATTCCTCGAACCCCACCCATTTCCCCCTTGGTATCCATACATTTGTTCTCTATGTCTGTGTCTCTATTTCTGCTTTGCAACTAAGATCAGCTATACCATTTTTCTAGATTCCACATATATGCGTTATTATACAATATTTGCTTTTCTCTTTCTGACTTACTTCACTGTATGACAGACTCTAGGTCCATCCATGTCTCTACAAATGACACAATTTCATTCTTTTTTATGGCTGAGTAATATTCCATTATATATATATGTACCACATCTTCTTTATCCATTCCTCTGTTGATGGACATTTAGCTTGCTTCCATGACCTGGCTATTGTAAATAGTGCTGCTATGAACATTGGGGTACATGTGTTTTTTTGAATTATGGTTTTCTCAGGGTATATGCCCAGTAGTGGGATTGCTGGGTCATATGGTAGTTCTATTTTTAGTTTTTTAAGGAACCTCCATACTGTTCTCCATAGTGACTGCATCAATTTACATTCCCACCAATAGTGTAAGAGGGTTCCCTTTTCTCCACAACCTCTCCACCATTTATTGTTTGTAGACTTTTTGATGATGGCCATTCTGACTGGTGTGATGTGATACCTCATTGTAGTTTTGATTTGTATTTCTCTAATGATTAGTGATGTTGAGCATCTTTTCATGTGTTTTTTGGCCATCTGTATATCTTCTTTAGAGAAATGTCTATTTAGGTGGCCCATTTTTGGATTGGGTTGTTTGTTTTTTTGATATTGAGCTGTATGAGCTGTTTGTATATTTTGGAGATTAATTCTTTGCCAGTTGCTTCGTTTGCAAATATTTTCTCCCATTCTGAGGGCTGTCTTTTTGTCTTGTTTATGGTCTCCTTTCCTGTGCCCAGTTGTGGCACCCCTTGCTCCTGTCCCTTCAGGCTGTCTTTTCCCAGCCAAGAGCTGTCCTCTCCCTGGATCTGCATTCTAAACCCCTCTTTCCAGCACCCAGCTCCCCTTTGCAACAGGTGGCTCACAATTCAGGCTGGAATGCGCAGAGCTGTGTTATAGATCATGCGTGTGGTTCTTACTTTGTCTTACCTTCCACAGACCGTCCATCTGCTGCATTCTCCTTTGATCCCCCGAAGTTCCTTTTCTGTCCCAGCTGATTTCCCCTCCATGAGGGAGTCTTTCTTAATGTGGAGAGCTCTCCTCGCCTTCAGCTTCCCACCAGGGTTTTTGGTCTCTTTTTGATTTCTCTTTTCTTTTTTCTTCTTTCTTTCATTCTTTTGGGAGTCCAAAGTCTACCACTACCGTTCGGCAGGAGCTCTGTGGGAATTATTCCATTTGTAAATGCATTTTTGATGAACTTGTGAGGAGCAACAAATTCTGCATCCTCTTATTCTGCCATCTTGACTCCTCCCAAACCTAGCCCTTTTTAAAAGAGGGGGGAAAAAAAACCCTTTAACCTCCTAGCAATTCTGATCGAAACAAAAAGAAATTTAATATGTTCAACACCAAGAATGAGAAAGTCCCACAAGTGTATCAAAGTCATAGTCATAGAAGGGTATACATTCAACTCTATAAATAGAAAATTGTTATTTTTATGCAAATATAAATTTCTAAAATTAATCCATTTTAAGAAAACATTAACAGATTATAAAGATCTACTACTTAAAAAGGTACAAAATACACAAGGTTTTATAGCTGAATTCCATCCAACTTTCTAAACATCATTATCATTATCATTGCCATCACCAGCATTTTCTTTTAATTATCTTAACTGTTCCAGGATATAGATTAAGATATCAAAACTTGCCATAGCACAGAAAACTGCAGCAAATTTCTCTTATAAATAGTAAAAAATCCTGATACATTATAGTCACACTAAACACAGCACCATATTTTTAAATGTCACATTTTAACTAAGAAAAGTTTATTCCATGACTGCTGATTCAATATTCAGCAAATTTATCAATATAACTTTATATCAACTAATTAAAGAGAAAAGAAGCAGAATACATGATTTTGTTACCATGTGATAAAATAACATTTAACATGATTTAGAAGCCATTTGTCATGAAAACTATTAGCAAAATAGGAATAAAATGAAATTCTCCAAACACCACAAAGTCTAATTAACAATATCCAACAAGAAACATAGCAATAATAGTGAAATAAGTTGTCATGGTTAACAGCAGCTATTCCAGCAGTCACTAAACAAAAATATCTTTATATGATGGTTTGCCAGAAAATACAAAAGGCTACTAAAAACATATTTGAAATAATAAAATAATTTTTTAAGTTGGCTGAATACAAGTTCAATAGATAGATTTTAATGCTAACAATTCCATGCTAGAAAGAGGTATGTAAAGAGGAAAATCCTGTTATCAAAAGTTATAAAAACCACAAAATGTAGATTAAATTTAACTTAAAATTACTGGGCCTATATGAAAAGAGCTATAAAATTTTATAAAAGGATATAAAGTGGAACATAAGTAAAAAGAAAGGCATAGTACTTTCCTGGGTTGGAAGATGTTTAATATCATAAAAAGGACAATTCTACCCAAACCAATAAGTCATCTTACTAGAATGGCAATAAGGATTCCAGTTTTTTTAACTGGAAAGTTTTTTAAGGTTTATGTGGAAAAATAAGTGTATGAGAAATTTCTTCCTAGAAAAATTTGAAAGTTAACAATGACAGATAATTTGCCTTTCATGGTTTTAAATCTACACAGAGGTAGTATAGTAGTGGTATTGATGCAGGAATAGACAGACCAGTGAATGAAAAAAATAGTGCTGGCAAAACAAAATATGTAATTGGAAATTAATATATGGTAAATGTGACATTTTAATTAATAAGACAATTATGACATTGAAATAATCTCCTGTCCATCAGCTAAAACAAGCTATTTTTGGTAAATAGCCAGATAGTAAATACTTTCAGCTTTGCAACCCATCTAGTACCTTTCACAAGAACTCTGCCATTGTAGGAAGAAAAGAACCATAGACAATATGTAAATAAATGGACTTGACTGTACTAACCCCTGACCAGAAAAATTTAAGTGAATTTCCAATCTCACAAAAATAAATTAAAGATGACTTAAAGATCTAATGCCAAAAAATGAAAACAAAGAATATGAATCCCAATGATATTAAAAGAAGAAAAGTTTCTTCATCTCAGAGTGAAGAGGTCTTCTTGAACAAGATGGGAAACCCAGATAATAGAAAGGAAATGACTTACATATTTACTGCATAATTATATAAAAGCAGAGTATAAGAAACTATAAACAAATTCAAAAGACAAGCCACAGACATAATTATATAAAAGACATAATTATATAAAAGACTTATAATTACATAAAAGCAGAGCATAAGAAACTATAAACAAAGTCAAAAGACAAGCCACAGAGAAAATATTTGCAAGAGTATATGGCAGGAAAGGGATAAATATATCTAATATATAAAGAGTTCTTGCAAATTGATAAGTAGAATAAAAATGACCCAATTGATATATCTGTGAAGGACATAAGCAGACAGTTTTCAAAAGAAGAAACTCTAAATACCAATAAACTTAAGAAAGTGCGCTCTTCAAACGTAAGGTCACTTAGATTCCACATATGATTATCGCTTATATGTGGAATCTTAAAAAATGGTACAAATGAACTCATTTACAAAACAAAAGTGGAGCCACAAATGTAGAAAACAAACTCATGGTTACCAGGAGGTAAGAGGGGGGGATAAATTGGGAGATTGGGATTGACATATACACACTGCTATATATAAAATAGATAACTAACAAGGACCTACTGTATAGCACAGGGAACCTCTATGGGAAAAGAATCTAAAAAAGAGTGAATATATGTATATGTATAAATGATTCACTTTGCTGTACAGCAGAAACTAACACAACATTGTAAATCAACTATACTCCAATAAAAATTAATTTTAAAAAAGTAAGGTCAGGTCACTCCTCAGCTCCCCTGGTGAAGGTTCCCACTTCACTTAGAGCGGAACAGAGCTTACACTACCCACCAGGCCCCCTTATCTCTGGGACTTCTCCCCTGTTAACCTCTGTCTTGCTCATTCCACTTCAAGCACAGCACCTGCTTTACTGATCCTTAGAAACCCAGACACACTCCTAAATAGGGCTTTTGCAGGGAGGTATCCTCTACCTTGACTGCTTCCCTTCACACTTGCTGTATCCCCTCATGTCCTCCACCCAAGCTCCAATGTCTTCTTGAACCTCTGACCACTTTATGTAAAGTTGCATGCCTTCCCAACACACACACTCCTGTTCCCCCTTCCCTCATTCTACTGTTTCTTTTTTCTGTAATATTATTATCTTTTAACCTACTCTACAATTTGTTTATTTTCTGAATCATCTGTCTCCTCTCCAAGAATGTAAGCTCTGTAACAGCAGGGATGTTTGTTTGTTTGACCACTGATGTCTTCAAATCACCTGGAACAGCATTTGGAATGTACAATGTTATACTAGTAAACGTTTAAGAAATCGGGGGTTGGGGGGAGTAGAAATCATTTGATGATGGTAAGGTTCAAACTCTCTCAGCTTGGCAGATTTCAAGCAACCAAATTAACAAGGTCACTTCATGGAGTTGGAAAGAGTTATGTCCAATCAGCTGTCAGAAGCCACTAGGAGCCCCCTCCAGCACACCACTGAGCATATAATAGGTGCTCAGTACATATTATTTGAATGAAAAAGTACTAAACCTCACGTGCAAGTGAAGACGTTCAAATTAAAATAAGTATAATTTTCACAAATCAGATTGGCAAAAAGTGTTAGAGACTGATAACTTCAGAATCAATGACTCAGCAATTTCAGTTTAGGAACTAATTCTATAGAAATAAAAATATCAGTACCCAAAGGAGGTATGTATCCAAATATGTTCATTGCAGCACTATTTATAATGGCAAGAAAACTGAAAATAATCTAAACACCCCATAAATAGAAAAATTATGACTAAACTATGAAACATCACTTAAATCATTTGAAGCCATTAACATAACGAATTATATCTTTAAATACTAATCTGGAAAGCTGTTTATGATATATTTTAAGTGAAAAATGTAAATTGCAGAGCAATGAGTATAATAAAATCAGTTTTGTTGAAAAATATTAAGAAAATAATTTTAAATGTTTATTTGCAACATCACAAAAAGTACTTAGAACAGTTAATTTAGAATTAAATTTGAGGCAGATTTGTATGAATCTTTATTTTCTTTTCCTTCTATGCCTTAAAGAAGTTAGAAAACCTTTAATAATAGTTTCCTATGATATGCATAGCAGAACAGTTTCATATCTATTGAGAATTTTATCTGTAAGTTCTCTTCTCTAGCAAAAGATCTTGTTGAATTACCTCCAAATTATGCTTTAAACATCCTATTTCATAGTGGTGTTATCTTAGCTCCCTTTTCACTACATCAACTGCCCAGCCCAAACCTTCCAGGCTTAAGCTTATAATACCAAAGAGCTGAGAACAAAATGGATCTTGACTTGAAACAAACTCTGGCCAATTACCCAACATCACCTAAAAATATGACTCAAAACAATGTTTCCAAATGAAATAAGAAAGTGGATATATACATGTAAATTAATAATAATATAGTGACCATTTTTGAGATCCCAAATATCTATAGCTAAATAAGTTGATGCAAAGGCCAAAACTTAATCAGCTTGGTGAGTTTGAGAATCAGAAGATCAGTATGGCTGTAACTTGGTGGGTGAGGACTGAGTGATATAAAGAAAAGGGAGAACTGAAGTTATCTCAGCCATGTTAGGGAGAATGGGTTCTATTCCAAAGGCAATAGAAAGTCACAGGCAGCATTTGTGTAAAGGAGTAAAATTCTATAACTTATGATTTTTAAAGATCATTTTGGCTGGTGGGTGAAGAATCAGTTTCAGAAGAGCAAAATTGAGACAGAGATCCCCAACAGGAATTGGTTGCAGTAGTGAACCAGGAGATGATGATGGTTTGGATTAGGGTGGAGGTGGACCTGGATAGTAGATAGATGTCTGATATACCACAGAGCACTTAGAATATTTAGTGATAGATTCAACATGGTGGTAAGAAAAGGAGCAGAATCAAGGATGATGCCTATGTTTTACCATGTCATTCTCAACTCCTTTGACAGCTGGCAGAGAAAGAGAATCCAGCAGCAGAGACAAAGAAGGTAGTGCTACCTTCAAGAAACAATGAATGGAGAAAGTCCAAAATGACATAAAGAAAACTAGAAGAGTTTAAGGACACAAAAGACAAGAGAATAGAGTGCTTCCACCATAAGCAGAATGAAAAGACAGCCCACAGCATGAGGCAAAGTATTTGCAAGTGATGCTACAGACAAGGGATTAATTTCCAAAATATATAATCAGCTCATACAGCTTCACATCAAAAAACAAACAAACAACCTCAACAAAAAAAATGGGCAGAAGAGCTAAATAGACATTTCTCCAAGGAAGACATACAGATGGCCCATAGGCACATGAAAAGATGCTCAACATCGCTAATTATTGGAGAAAGGCAAATCAAAACTATAATGAGGTATCACCTCACGCCAATCAGAATGATCATCATCAAAAAGCCTACAAATAACAAATGCTGGAGAGGGTGTGGAGAAAAAGGAACCCTCCTACACTGGTGGTAGGATAACATGAATTGTTGCATCCACCATGGAGAGTGGTGGGGAGGTTCCTTAAAAAACTAAAAATAGAGTTACCATATGATCCAACAATCCCACTTCTGGGCATATATCAGGAGAAAACTATAATTCAAAAAGATACATACACCCTAATGTTCACAGCAGCACTATGTATAATAGCCAAGACATGGAAGCCACCTAAATGTCCACTGACAGTTGGATAAAGAAGATGGATATATAAAATAAAAAAAGAATGAAATAGTGCCATTTGCAGCAACATGGATGGACCTAGAGATTATCATATTAAGTGAAATAAGTCAGAGAAGGACAAATATCATATGATGTCACTTATATGTGGAATCTTAAAAAATGATACAAATGAACTTATTTACAAAACAGAAATAGACTCACAGACATAGAAAACGAACTTATGGTTACCAAGGGATAACAGGGAGCCGGGATGGAGGGATAAATTAAGATTTGGGGTTTAACATATACACACTACTATATATAAACTAGGTAAGCAACAAGGGCCTACTGTATAGCACAGGGAACTTGTAATAACCTAAAATGGAAAATAATCTGAAAAAGAATATATATACAATTGTGTGTGTGTGTGTGTGTGTGTGTATAACTGAATCACTTTGCTGTACAATAGAAACTAACACAACATTGTAAATTAACTATACTTCAATTTAAAAAATTGTAATAAATAAATAAAAAGATGCTGTAATTTTCAAGGAAAAAAAAAAGAGAGAGAGAGAGAATAGAGTGTTTCCAAAGGGGATGGTTAATTATATTAAAAGCTGCTGACAAGTCATGGAAGATAATGGCAAAAAATGTCCATTGGAACTGGCCAGAGGGAAGTTAAGGATACCTTTGACCCAGGAGTTAGAGTAGTCAGGCTATATAAGTCATACAGAATAGAGAAGAGAGAATATAAGAGAAGAAAGAGGGCAGTGAGTGTATCAACTCCTTTGGAAAGATTAGTTGAAAAGGACAACAGAAAAATGAAGCAATATATACAGGGGGACATTGGATCACTGAAGGGTTTATTCACAGTTAGATTATTATTATTATCACAGTTAGTTACTTATTTTTACACCAATGATAATGACACTTGGAGAAGAAATGGAAGATGCAGGAAGGAGAGGGAATCTGAAGGAGCAGAGACCTTGAGTGTGGAGGAAGAACTGAGCCAGGAGGTGGTGCGGGTTTCAGCCCTCTTGGTCCAGGTCACAGCAGGAGAGACCACAGAGGGGGAGGTGTGAATATGGATGCAAGCGTGTTGGGAGACTGAGCAGGGGAGAGGCTGGGGCTTTCCAATCGGAATATTTCTTTTCCCATTGAAGTGTGAGGCAAGGTCCCAGGTTGAAAATAGAGGTGGGACAGCAAAGGGGAGGGTTGAGGAATCATCCTGGAAAGAAGGGCAAATTCTTCTAACAGGAAACTGCCGATCTGAGATAGAAGCAACTGGACAGTTGTGATCATGAATGGAAGTCCGATTAGCCAGCACTCTTGTTTTTCTGCAGGTGCATTTGGCCCTCTAGGCACTGGATGAAGAGGTGTTACTATCTCCATTTTACAGGCGAGGGATACAAGTCACACAGATGCTGAGTAACTTAACAAGTCCATCCGGGTCTTAGGTGATGAAGTCAAGATTAAATACAAGTATGTTGACTTCAAAGCTCTTTTCATAAAAATAACGATAATAACTGCTACCTGTCTTCCACCAAACTACTTAGAAACATATAGGGACGGTAGATGTTTTTAAGGATAATTCCAAGGTCATAACAAACATGCTTTGTCAGAAAGATCTGAAAGCAATCCATTGATACTTTTGGAAAGCAATTATCCTATTACGTATTGATGACTGAAATCTTTGTTCAAAGTTTAATTTTTAATAGACTTTCTTATCTTAATTGCTTAGGAGAAACCAGATAAGATGATAACCTACAAAACGACCTAGAAGAAAGACACATGTTCTAATAAGCCTGGCAGTATTTATTCAAAATAAATTCTTATGCATCAATCAGTTAATAAAATCAGCAATGATCATGGTCTTGGGTAACAAAAACACTCAGAGTCTAGCAGCAAAACTATGTCAAAGAAAACAAATGTCCTGTGGGAAATGTCTTTAAAAGCTCATCACCTTAGAAATCAACCCAAGGAAATCAAATATAGCAATTAACACACAAAAAGTCTAGGTGTGGTTCTTGTGGGAAAAAATGCAAGAAAATAACAGCTTTTTTTCTACTTGAACAATACAGAGGAAAACAGAAATAGTGGATTGTGTTGGTCATTTGATGCCAAACAAATCTAGTTGCTTTCTGGATAAGATGGCAGGATTGGTAGATGGGGCAAAGGCAAAGGATGTGCACATTTGTTTGTGATTGTGGGTATGTGTGTATATATATATTATACACAACTCCATATAATCTTATATGCATACATATTTGAAATGTGATTTAGAGCTATGAAAACTCACAGAAGACTTTATTAAAATCAGTTTGGTAGGCACACAAGTTAAACATGTTTAAAAGACCACTATCTTGGGACACCGTCACTCGGGGAAAACCATAGAGATACTTAATTTGGTCAGTATGATGTGAGGTTTTTACTAATAACCTAGAAACTTGGGATAAACAGTATATTTTTAATTTTCAATATGAAATAGGGATTTTCTTAGGAGTTAGAAACTTTACACTGAAATAATTCAAGTAAATTGAAAAATGCTGACAAGCAATAACCGATAAAGACACACAAAGGAAAATAGTAGATGTATAAATGCATAAATTTATAAATGTTCTCGGTCAGCTGTCTTGATGATTCCAGGCTGCTTGTTAAATAAAAAATCTTAGATATAATGTGTCTATAGCATTTAAACTTATAGCAATAATAATAATAATAACAGCTACCATTTATCAAGATCTTACACTGATAGATGCTATTAGGCTCTTTATAATACCCTAACTCTTGTAATAAAAACAACTGTATTATTCCCATTTAACAGATAAGGAAACAGGCTCAGAGAATTTGAACTTAAGTTGCTGAAGTCAAAGATCTAGAAAGTGGTGAGATGAGATTAAACTTTCCCCAAACTCTTCTTTTTTAAATGAGGTATAGATGTACAATATTATATAAGTTTCAGATTTACAACATAGTGATTCACAATTTTTAAAGGTTATATTCCATTTATACTTATAAAATGTTGACTATATTCCCTGTGTTGTACAATATATCTTTGTAACTTATTTATTTTAAACATAGTAATTTGGACCTCTTAATGCCCTACGCCTATTTTGCCCCTCCTCCCTTCCCTCTCCCTACTGGGTAACCACTAGTTTGTTCTCTATATCTGTGAGTCTGCTTCTTTTTTGTTATATTCACTAGTTTGTCATATTTTTTAGATTACACATATAAGTGATATCATACAATGTATGTTTTTCTCTGTCTGACTTATTTCACATAGCATAATGCCCTCCAAGTCCATCCATGTTTTTCCAAATGGCAACATTTCTTTTTTATGGCTGAGTAATATTTCATTATATATATATAATATATATGTGATATCTATATATCTATATATCTATATAACATCTTTTTTATCCATTCATCTCTTGATGGACACAGGTAACTTCTATACCTTGGCAATTGTAAATAGTACTGCTATGAACATTGGAGTGCAAGTATCTTTTCAAATTAGTGTTTTAGTTTTGTTCAGATATATACCCAGGAGTGGATCATATGATAGTTCTATTTTTAGTTTTTTGAGAAACCTCCATACTGTTATCCATAGTGGCTGTATCAATTTCCATTCCCACCAACAGTGTGCAAAGATTCCCTTTTCTTCACATCCTCACCAACACTTGTTATTTGTGTTCTTTTTTAATGATGGCCATTCTGACAGGTGTAAGGTGGTTTTAATCTGCATTTCTCTGATGATTAGCCATGTTGAGAAGCATCTTTTCATGTGCCTGTTGGCCTTCTGTATGTCTTCTTTGGAAAAATGTCTATTCAGTTCCTCTGCCCATTTTTTAGTTGAGTCGTTGGTTTTTTTGCGTGTTAAGTTGTATGAGCTGATAATGAATTTTGCATGTTAACCCCTTCTAGGTCATATCATTTGCAAATATTTTCCCCCATTCAGTAGGTTGTCTTTTCCTTTGCTGTGCAAAAGCTTTTAAGTTTATTTAGGTCCCATTTGTTTATTTTTGCTTTTGTTTCCCTTGTTTTAGGAGACAGATCCAAAAAAATATTGCTATGATTTATGTCAAAGAGTGTCCCTCCTATGTTTTCTTCTAATAGTTTTATAGTATTCAGTCTTACATTTTGGTCTTTAATCAATTTTGAAACTCTCTCTAAACTCTTGATTATTTCTACCATTCTCTCTGCAAAGGGATCACCTGCCAAAGGGCAGATGTCAAGGAAGCAGATTTGGTCATCCCCAGTCACCCCTGACATTGCCCCAGAGTTCCGGGCTGGGCTACTGCTTCCCCATCACCACAGACACAGAGCTGCCGTCTTCTCCAGGGTTTGGGACTGGTTAAGAAACGAGTGAAAGCTCCAAAACAGAGCCCCAGCTGGCCTTGCACCTCCACCTCCCCTGCCCTGCCCTCGACACACAGCTCACTTACCAAAGGCCTGACCCCCACACTCACTCCCACCCAGCTTCTTAGTGTCCTATAGGTTCCATTTTAATCTAGGTTATATCTATGTGTGTGTGCACATGGGTGTTCTTGCATGCAAGTTTGTACTGGTGTGTGCATATGCACATGTGTGCATTATGCGTGTGTGTGTGTTCATAGGTATGTGTGTTTGTGTGCATTTATGTGTATACATGTGCAAGAGTGCTGGCAGTGAGTGTTGGGGTGGGAGAGACAGTGTTGACCTTTGGAAAGGCCCTGGCCTCTTACATTTAGAAGGGTCCAGGTTTGAATCTTAGCTCCACTATTCACTCCTGACCTCTTGGACTGCTTCTGGATCCATTACTCTGGTGGTTCTCAACTGGGGGCAATTTTGGCCTAAGGGGGCATTTGGCAATGTCTGGAGACCACTTTGGTTGTCACAGCTGGGAAGGGTACTACTCACATTCAGTGGGTAGAGTCCAGCAATGCTGTTAAACATTCTGCAACACACAGAGCAACAATAGAAAAGTATCCCCCAAAGATGTCAGTAGTGCCAAGGTTGGGAAACCCTGCTTTAACTCTGACTCTGAAAAATGAAGGCATTCTGCAAGGGTCTTTACTTATCTCCACTCTCTGGTGGCCACCCCTTCCCATGCTCTTTAGTTCTTCTAGGTCCTTGCTAAACGTTTCTTGTATTTTCTCCATTCTATTTCCAAGATTTTGGATCATCTTTACTATCATTACTCTGAATTCTTTTGCCTACTTCCTTTCACTTTTTGGTCTGGTGAGTTTTTACCTTGATCCTTCATCTGCTCTGTGTTTCTCTGTCTCCTCATTTTGCTTAACTTACTGTATTTGGAGTCTCCTTTTCACAGGCTGTAAGTTCGTAGTTCCTGTTGTTTTTGGTGTCTGCCCCCAGTGGATAAGGTTGGTTCAGTGGGTTGTGTAGGCTTCCTGGTGGAAGGGACTGGTGCTTGTGTTCTGGTGGATGAGGCTGGATCTTGTCTTTCTGGTGGGCAGGACCACACCCCGTGGTATGTTTTGGGCTGTCTGTTACCTTATTATGATTTTAGGCAGCCTCTCTGCTAATGAGTGTGCTTGTGTTCCTATCTTCCTAGTTGTTTGGCATAGGGTGTCCAGCACTGGAGTTTGCTGGTCATTGAGTGGAGCTGGGTCTTAGCGTTGAGATGGAGATCTCTGGGAGAGCTTTTGCTGTTTGATATTATGTGGATCTGGGAGGTCTCTGGTGGACCAATGTCCTGAACTCGGCTCTCTTACCTCAGAGGGACAGGCCTGACACCAATCTATCAGTTAATAAACAAGGGATTTTAAAATGAGTGAAACAGCTAAACTGATATTAGACCCAATTTGACCCAATTTCTAAAATCAGAAACTTAGGGAGAAAAAAAAAAAAGCAAATAACATACCATAGAGCTAAATAAAACAACTAAAGTAAGCCAGAACTATGTATGGTCAACTTCCTGGTTTGTATATAAATAAAACACGTTTCCTATATGCTGTAGTTAATGCCCAGTGATTTTGAAATACCTGGGTTTAAGTCTCAACTCTGAATTTATGTAAGTTGCTTAAGACAACGAAGTACATACTTTACCTATTTTTAAGAATTTTGGACGTGTTACTCAGGGTGAGTTTGGGGTGTAAGATATGTGGGTGGTGGGAGAGAGGAAGGGGTTTAAGGAAGTAGAGACAGAAAAGCAAAGTCCAGAGAAAAACAACTCTACAGAATGAACATGTCAAGATTATATGAAACTCCTGAATGCCCTTGTAAAATCATTAAATTCTAACTGGTATTGGATCAGGCTTGCCATAGTATGGGACATACCAACCTGTTTCTTCTCAGATGAGAAATGCCCAGTGCCCTCCTGCTGGTCTCACAGATGCTTGTCAACGATGCCTTGGTTTATGTTTGAGATATGAAATCACAAAGCTTCCAAGTCATAGATAACAAGCATTAAAAACTCATCACCTGAATGTTGCTTCAGAAATCAACAAAGTGGTTAGATTCTTTGATGGTCTGGCATTCGGGGGTGAGCTAATGCTTCTCCACTCTCTTAAGGAAAAGAAATGCTGAGATGAAGAGTTTTGTTGACAGCTGGATGCAGGCATCCTGCTTGTGAATGCTCTCTAGGAAGCATCTTTAGACGAAATAAGAACTGTTTTGCAAGTTAGTTTACCAAGTACTTTTTTGTTAAATTACCCTATTTGGTCCTTACAACAACTTGGAAACTTAAATACAACAGTAATCATAAAGATGAGGACTTTGAGGTTCAGGAAAGTTGATGCAGAGCCGTGGTTCAAGCCTGGGTATGATTCCAAGATCTAGGTTCTTTCTGTTTCAATACAAGCCAGCCTCTTGGGGAGCCAGGGAGGAGACACAGGACTGGCTCTTCATTTGCCCCAGTCCCCATTTGCCAAAAGCAACCAGAAGGCCAATTGTTTTTCTTTACCTCTCTCTTTTATACAATATCTGCCCACACAGCAATCTCCTTTTCTTATTGCCTTTCCAGCTTGTCCCAGTGCTTCTCTCTTGTAGGGACAAAGCACCCTCTGTAGCCCATTTTCTCATTCTCTATCCCACTTCTGCCACCAAGCCCAGTCAATATTCTCCAGTTCCCTTCTAGACCCTTTAACTGGACTTTATGGGACCCTGGCTCTGTTGTGCATGATCTGTTCATCATTCTCAGGCTTCACCTTACACCATGCAGTCTTTCTTTCATCATCCCTACCCTTCCAGATGGGATCAGGTGCCTTGTGTTCCCACAACTCCTTATCACACCTACTTGTCATTTCTTGTTTTTTAATCTCTAGGCTATGAAGGCCTGAGATTCAAGACTGTTTTCTGGGTTCTGTTGAACACCCAGAACTTGGAAAAATGCCTTACACAAAGTAATATTCAATAATATTTGTTGAATGAATGAATGAGTTGGTGCAAATTCTACACCAACTGAGTAATCCTCGCTACCCATTTCACATGCTTGTTTCCCATGTGACAAAAAAGATCACAAATCGTGTCTACCTGAGTTTTGTTTTAGTTGTACTACCTGGTATTTTGGGTTTTGTTTTGATTGCTGTCACCTATCTCACTGAGACTTCTGAAACCCGCCCCACAGTCCCTGGGCATCCACACTTCACCATCCTATTCAATCTCAGGAAATGACTGAATCTTCTACTTTACTGTTGCTGAGGACACCCATGTAAGTTTTCTCCTCTCTATCTGAATCTGTTTGGAATCTTGACCCTTGTTTTCTTGGAAAGTGCAAACTGCATTGATAAAATTGCTGTCATTGCACCCCTAATCCTCATCCCTGAGCTGCTCACCCAGCCCTCTGTACTGTGGGCATCCCTCCTCTTGACCTCTTGTGGTGTCTGTATTTTCTAGCCTTCCCTGTCCCCACCCATGTTTTAGCCAGAGAGGCACCTCTGTTCTGCCCTGTGGTTAATCCTTCTGCTTCCAACCTTCCCCATTGTCTCTGCCAACTTCCCCATCATTGCTCCACTTTTTTGTGTCCCAGTGGATTCCTTACCATCCATCACAAATAAGCTTCTTTAGCCTTGATTTCCTCTAATTCCACTTTCCCTAGCTCTGTCTCATTACTGATTCCTGTCTCTGAGGATCTAACGTCTTGAGAACGGTGTCGAATTCCCATCACTTCCCACTTCATTAGGTATCCCTCGGTCAGGTTCTTTCCTCTCTGTTCTAAATCCCAAACTTTTCCAAACCACCTTCAAGAGTATCTTATATCACTTTACACCTTCAAACCCCACCTTTTCATATCCTATTCTCCCCATTCACAACTCCACTGAAACTTCTTCCCAAAATGTGTCATAAAAAGGAGATGTGCAAGTCTAGGCTCACTGGGACTTCTCACAGGCTCTATCTGGGCTTACCGTCCCTGGTCAGTCTCACCCGCAACCCATCTTAAACTCTACTGCCAGTCTAATCTTTCTCATCTACATCTTTTGTTGAATTGTTTTCTGCTGAAAACCTACGATCATGCCCCAGAACCCACTTAACCAGATTTAATGTTTCCTAACTTGAATCTCAGGATCCCCCAAACTACACTTCCTGACTTATCACTTTTGTACCAGGAAAAAATGTATTAGTTTTATGAGATGAACAAACCTCATTTTTACATAAGTGTTTATTTTTGTAAAGTATAGTCAACATGGATTTTGAACTTCACATCAAGGGTCTCTCATAATATGCTCAACACAAATTCCTACAAAGACTGCAGCTAAGACGTGCTGCCAGAGCATCTCGGGTGCCTGTGCAGATGTGGGATATATTTAGACCTGCACAAACTGGCTCCCAGCAGAAATGCCCACCTTTATTAGAACATCTTTCCCACCTCTAAGTGGTACAAGTGTTTCTCGGTGGGAGATGCCATCTTACTGCCATTCCTTATTGCAGGCTCCCCCTCCTGTGGAGAAAGAAACTTGGAGAACAAAGGTCAACACCTGCATGCAAAAAAAAAAAAAAAAAAAGAAGCTAATTATTTTAAGCATCTCTTCTGTACTTTGTCTTTCCTTCATTAATACTGGAGGTTCGTCATTACTGGTTTGCTAACCTCTGGCTTCACCGTAAATGAAAATCTAAATGTCTAATTTCATATGAACTAGGTCTACTCAAAATTCCAACTATGTTGACACTTTATTCAATTACAAAAAGAAAGAAAACAATATTTTTGTACAGTATAGTGACATAGTTTGAAAAAAATGCTGCTTTTAAGTAAGAAGATACCTAAAAAATTGTTTTGAAGAATATGTCTGTTATTCGCCAAAGAAACAGTGCATATGCTATATAATGACATTCAACATGGATGAAGAACAACGTGAATGTCAAAAATTATGGTGTGCTTTTCAACCATCACTGTAAAAGTATTGTGCATAATTTCCAGTCATTTTTTTAAAGGGAGGGTTGTCATTCTTTGCCTCATTCTTTGCTGACAGGAATGCAGACGGAATGACTGGAGCTCTAGTACTCAAAGCACTTTAAGGAAGCTTTTAGCACAACAAAGATTATTTCAAATAAACCTCAAAGTATTAAATACCTAAAAACATCAGGTATAATAAAACTATTAAATAATTTAACATCGAGCAAATGCTCAGTATTGTAGTAAACAAACTAAAGACACATGCGGATGAGAGCTTTCAAAAGGAGCCCTTGCTAAAACTGGGATGACCCCAAATTGCTGGCAGGACCAAGCATGTGATCAAAATTCTCCTTCCCCATACAAAACCACTGACCACAATCTGTCTTATGTTGTGCCCATTTTATACAAGTGTATATTTTGTCCACTCAAATAGACAAATACATGACATCTACTTGTCTCATTTTCTTTAGAGAATATTTAAAATGATTTCCAGGTCTCTAAATATCAAAACAATTTTATACAAGAAAATAAAATTCCATGGGGGAGAAAAAATAGTCACTTGAAATTTTAGTAAATAAATAACATACTAAGTGGTGGTTTTGCTCCCACGTTAACCCACTAAAGCAATGAAAATGTTCTGCATTCATATGGAAAAGTACATAATGTGTCTGTTGCTTGCAACTACTCTACATGTTAAAGTCCTGCCAAATTTGTTAGGTTGGGTTGGTCTGTGTGTATCAGAAAACCTAAAGTAACAGTAAGTGAGAAGTTGATTTTTTTCCCCTCTCTCCCCAGAGATAGAGCAGGTAGATGGAGCAGGTTTATAGAAGTATGAAGGGCAGGCACTCCTTCTACTTGGTGACTCTGTCATCCTCAGAATGTGCCTTTTATCTCATAGTCCAAGATAATTGCTTGAGTTCCAAACATTAGTTCTGCATTCCGGCCACTGGAAAGGAGGATAGGGAAAAGAACTGTTTTTTATCTCTTTGCCAGAATATAGTCGCATTTCCACACTTAGCTACAAGAGAGGGTGGGTCCCTGGGTCACAGGGGTAAGGGTGGTAGGCAGGATAGCTTGGCTGTGAAAGGAGCACCATCTGTCAGTGAAGGAGGACAAGGACAGGCAGGGGGTGACCAGCAATTTGCACGTGCGTTCACCTCATCCCAAACCGAATGTCCATGCCTACGTTGAGCCAAAGGTTAAAGAGTCTTGTTAACTAGAGATATGTGTATGAAGGTATATGTCTACTCTTTAGATTATTGTGTTTAATTGTATGAACATACTCCATTCTTATTTCTGTCTTCCTTTTGTCCTTCTATCCTCCTTTTTCATATTTTGAGAAAAGGCTAACAAAACATGTGGAAAAAGGCTAACAAAACATGTAGGCATGTCCAAATCTGATACTTTTATCAAATAAACACACACACACACATACACACACACACTACACCTTGGAAGTCAAGAAAAAGAAAAAAAAAAGAATATCATTAACACACTAGTATTACACACAGAATTTTATATTTGCTAGTATAATTTTGATGATGCTTAAGTTATTTCTCTACAAACATATTCTTGAGGATCTGAGGATGAAAATAAATGCATTGAAGTGTCCTGTTTTGCTTGTGTACTAACTGGATGGAAGTTAGAGAAACGAAAACATGAGAAAGAAAGGCAGAAGATGGTGTGATTGGAGCCGGGGCCACCAGCTCTGCCCCAGCTCTGACCTTGATTTGCTGGGCACTTTCCATTTCCAGACATCAGTTTCTCCATTTATAAAATGTAGGTACTGTTTTAAACCATAAAATCACTGTTATGGACCGAAATGTGTCCCCTTAAAATTCATATTTTGAAGCCTTAACTCCCAATGTGACTATATTTGGACATAGGGTCTTAAAAGAGGTAACTAAGGATAAATGAGGTCATACGGGTGGGGCTCTGATACAGTAGAACCGGTGCTTTTATAACAAAAGGAAAAGACACCAGGGATTAACACACACAGGGAAAAGCCCAAATAAGTACACAGCAAGAGGGTGTTCATCTGCCAGTCAATGAGTGAGGTCTCAGAGGAATCCAGCTCTGCCAGCACCTTGATTTTGGACTTCCAGCCTCCAAACTGTGAGAAAATAATTTCCGTTGTTTAAGCCTCCAGTCTGTGGTGTTTTATTATGGCAGCTCTAGCAAACTACTATAGTTGCTTCCAATTCTAACATTGTTTTGACAGGAACCTAGAATGTCCTTACGTATAAAGAACAAAATATATTCATCTGAATTTAAAAACAATATCGTGCAAATAATAATGGTATTGAAAAGAATTCTACAAAGCAACCATCAGCTCCCAGAATTTTAATCAAATAAAAATGACTGCTTCTAAAGGGCCTTAATGGTTTACAAAGTCTTTACACATAAGTTATTTTATCTCATAAACTAAAGAAGTAGACAGTTTTGTAGGTCACAGGATTAACCCCAGGTCCCATAATTTCTATCTATGCACATGGATCTCTTCCCTTTCCTTCATAAAAGAACAACAAAAACAAAATTGTCTGAATAAGTTATATTGAAAATGGGTGTGTAATGATGACAACCTACAAAAAAAGTCATTTAAAGGTAGCTGTTGATTCTCACCCAATTGACAACCATCCCTATGGCAATGACTGTCTGCAGGGCACTATATCAACATTGGTGGAGAAATGTAAAACTCCAAGTCTTGATTTCTGTTCGAAGGAAGACTATAATCAGGGAAATAAGATATAAACAGGAGAGTCTAAAATAAGAGAGATGTATATAATGACAGAAAATATGTCACAAAGTATGTTCTCTAAATAGATGAACAACTGTGGAGGAAACAAGAGCATTTCAAAGACTTTGTGCTGTGATATCTAGCAGATAAAATGAAATCAGAGTTTAAAACACATTGCCTCTGGTTGGGTGGAGGAAGGCTGGCAGGAATGGTGTTAGGCCAAGTGGGTGGGAAATTATTAACCTGACCGAAGGCTGCTTCAAGTTATTTGAGATCACTTCCTGGACCCACAAGTGATTGTGGCTTGATTTTTGGTATGTTCCTATCACATGTATTATTTAAAATATTTGTCACTCACCTGTCTTTAGGTAGCTTATCAACCTGGGTATCCAGGCCTTATCCAATTACCTAAATTTATCTCATTGGTTGGAGATGGTTCCATATGCCAACAGTGAAACTCCCTTACGATGGCCCCAGAGGGGTGAGAGTCACCCTCTTGGAACAAAAAACGATATCTAAGATAAGAAGAAGACATTTGTCAAAGTTGCATCCATCTCCTGCCAGTTCTGGTTTGTGTTCAGTGGCCCATATTTGGTTCTTGAGCCCACTTTACCCTCAATGTATGAATTTGGATGTCTCCTCCAACAACTGGCCAACAATTGGGTCCCCTACTTGGCTTCACCTATCAACTGTGATTTCTGCCTTCTCAGTTGGGCGTGCATTACTGACAACACTGCCGACACACAAGCCTGCATTTCTGGCTTTGGACAAAGCAATCCACATGACCACTTACTCTGGTTATCAGTCCTACATAGTTCAAATCACACTTCTGATCATTCTTGGCAGGTACAATATAGATCGATTCTTTGTGTTGACTTATTCTGTTGCTGAACCATCACAAGATTCTATATCCAGCTAAAACAAGAAATGCGCACCAGGAAAATATCATCTCTGTAAAGGCAGTCAGATGGCAGAAAGGCTGTTAGAACTTCTCATGGTTCCTCAAGCCCTAACGCCTCCCTG
Source organism: Balaenoptera ricei (assembly GCF_028023285.1). Classification (NCBI taxonomy): domain Eukaryota; kingdom Metazoa; phylum Chordata; class Mammalia; order Artiodactyla; family Balaenopteridae; genus Balaenoptera; species Balaenoptera ricei. The sequence continues at coordinate 10,070,011 of NC_082645.1, read as the reverse complement.
GGTTGGATTCCAGAGTGCATGGCTGAAATAAGGTGCTCCATTTATTGACGAAATGAAGCTGATGACTTGATTATAATAATTAACTGTTTGAAAATAATTATTTAACTCTAGTTCAGATTTACCAGGGGGTCGTTGGCTCCTGATTGCCATCTCAAAAGCTTAGAAGGAATTCCTAAATCTCATGGAATAAAATCAAAATTTTCCCCTAGTTTTATCATAGTTCCATTATTGAATGAGTTTAACAAGATCTCGTTATTAATTAAATTCTCACAAATAGTCTCCACAACTTCACTCTTAAATGACCACTTTTTTATCTAGAGAAAGGGATCCAAAAGTTATAATAACCTAGTTATTTTTATATTTGACTGGTATGGGAATAAGGGAACTTACTGGGATGTTTGAGGTTTGGCTGTAGAGTGGTACAGGTGTCTTGTATGAGTATTGGCAGTGACAGGAGGCTATTTTTTTAAGGCTGCAAAAATGTTTCAAAATAAATTATAATGATTGACACTTCTTAATTCTTAATATCTCTTTCCACCTCATATTTCCTCCTATTTTCAAGCTCTTTTATATCATTTAAATCCTTTTTTCTCTCTCCCCCCAAAAAAGATTTAAAATCTTTCCAAGTGATACAAAGTAATCTATGCAGTATATTCATAGCCACGCAAAGATAGAAGAAACTGGTGAGGGGAAAAAATAACTAGAAAAAAAAAACTGAAATGTTTAGGATGGGTTATGGATGAGGTTTCTTTCTTCGTATTTTTTCAAATTGCCTACACTTAGTAAGTGACAGTTTTGTGATGATAATAATAGTATAATTATGATGATAATAATAGACCCAATAACATAGTGGAAAGAACATGAGCCCAGGAATCAAATAAATATGATTTAAATTAGTGCCATTTGACGGTGGACAAGTCTCATCACCTTTATAAGGCCCTGTTGTTACCTTTTTCATCAAATTCCTTATAGAATACCTTCCTCCCAGAGCTGTTGTAAGAATTAAATAAAACAACCTCTGTAAATTACCTCACATGATACACGTTGCTTTCTTATATAGTAAAATTTTTATCGAAATGGGAGAAGGAGCTTCACTGAAAACTAAGCTGATCACTGAAAACTAAGCTGAGACACCTTTCTGAGTCAAAAACGCCATGTCTTTGTCTACCTAGAGAGTCGGATACCAAACCAGAAATGTCCCCTACACGGGTACATCAGCTCCATGTAAAACAAAGTTTGTGACCGTAAAACCAGTGGCAGACAGGTGTGCTTTGAGTCCAGGTTCTTTACCTGGATACAGGGTAATCAGTTAGACTTTCAATGGCCTGTCTGGTCTCTCGAACACCTGGTAAAATTAAAATGGCTAAAGACTAGCAAAGGATATGTTTATAGTAGATGGCTGCCATAAAGCTAATGAACTGAAAAGTCTAAAATTCTCTTGCTGTCAGAAGTGGTGTGATCTAGCTTAGGAAATCATCTCCCTGATTCTGTAAGGGGAGGATGGGGAGCTTTCTTTGATGCTATGCATGTGTGATAATGGTTCCTCTCAGGAAACCTGGGATAATTAGACCAAATTGTTTTTATTCTCTTGAGAGACGTTAGTAACAATGATTATAAGAGATTTAGCCATTTCAGGAAATATGCAAGCTCTATTATGAACCTCAGGGATATGATTTCTGGTGAATAAAGTAGTTTGTATAAAACTCTGCAAAAAAAAAAAAAACCTTTTGACCAGAAATTAGTGTATTTAACAAATGACTTCTGAGTCCCTGCTACATGCCAAGATCTGGAGATACAATACAAAATGAATGCCATCTTGACAGTCAATCCCTAACAAATCCTGTCTATTTTACATCCACGGTCCATCCTTGTTTACATCCCGCTGCCATATTGTTCTTCATATTGTCTACAATTAGTAAACAATAATAGGATTATAATAATAATAAACCCAATAACATAGTGGAAAGAACATGAGTTCAGGAGTCAAATAAATCAGATTTAAATTCTTGCTTTCGACCTTCAATTCCAACCTTCATCTTCTCTCATTTGGATAGATGACAACAGCCTTCTGTCTGTTTTACTTTTCATGCAATTTTTCCCCATGCCTGATTGATCATCCTCTCTCCAGAATCCATGTCCTCCAGGAGAAAGCCCAGGCTCCTCCTGAATTTTCCTCTGGCTTTTCTCTTTTGTCTCAACTCTTGTCATCCATATTCTACTGCAATTCTAGTGAACTTTAAATACAGGCATTCAGGGGACACATCATGATGTGCTGTCCGCACCCTATCTGCTCAAGCTTTTTGTCTCCTTGGTGTGCCCTTGGCCATCTCTTTGCTTGGATAATTCTTTCCCATTACCCTAAAACTCACTGTATTCATCATGCCTTTTAATTTTCCATATTTCTAAAGCTTTTACATTCAGGACCTTGCCGACCCTGGAGAGACTGCTCTTCTGAGGGCTGGCTGATTCCCAGAGGTGGTAAACAACTCACCTGGGAGAGCATCTTCTGTAGGCAAACCAACCAATGCACACACCCAGGCCACCACTTTATCAAGCTCTCATACTTCAAACCACTATTTCACAGCCCTAAACATCTCTGGACCAGACAACAAACAACTAGGGACAGCCCTTATGCCCCAGAGCCTGTTGAAATTATTCACACTAGACAATCCTAAACCTATTTACCCTGCTTCACTAGCTCCTTCCTGTGGAAACCATGTTTTTTGCCATGTTTTCCTCTTGTTCCCTCTGCCTCCTGACTGACCCTGGTGCTTCCCTTTGTGGCCCCTGTGTGGCACATGTGCCCCCTCCTCTTGGGAACTGTAAGTAACAAAGTATCTTCAATGGTAATTGTCTTCTTGTCTGTTGGCCTCACCTAAGATGAATAACGATGAAACATTGTAAAACACCTCCATTATTACCCCCACTGTGGAAAACCTGCCCAAATCTTTTCTCTCCCCCAGGCTGAAAATGATACAGTGTATCTCATCTATGTTTCCATTGGCCCCAGACATACCATCATCAGAGTTCTTACTGCATTGATAATGTGGCAAGTTTCCCCACTTAACACTCTGGCCAGAACTACATCTTGTACATATACTTATTGCCAAAGCTTCAAGTAACAGCTTGAACAGGAGTGTCTGGCAAACTCTACAGCTGGACTGAACTCAACTAGAAAATGATCTCTGCCCTTAAAACATCAATCTGAAGAACGAAACAGAGCAGCAACCAGATCATTCCAATTCACCATGATAAACACAAAAAGCAATAAACACAGGGCGCTGCGGGAACTCAGAGGATGCACATGACACCCTTGATCTGACATGTAACAGTTTCAAAGGCTTCATTTTGGTTTTCTTTTTGGCTTTAAAAGCCAAGGGTACTCCTGCTTTCAACAGAGCTTGTGCATTATTCCACAGTAAATTTAAAAGCACTAATAGAATGAAAAACCATGGCCTCAAAATCAGTTAATTTGGAGCTCCTGACTACTGGGATGGATGACCCGGTATATTTATAAAGGAGGAAGAAATTATTATATCAATTAAATTAGCTGTCTTGGATTTCACCTTCTAAATGTGCTTTCGCCATGTCCTGTCTCCATTCCCTATGCTAGTATCTTTGTCATGGTTAATGTTGGTCGCATACCTTCCTCAGGAACGAAGGACCAAGCAGTGATTCAGTGCCCTGGTTTGCATTTTCAGGCCCTATTTGCCTTCTTGATTAAATATTCAGCATACATTACGGGGATACAGCTTGTCTATTGCCCCTTTCACCTTACTTCAAGACTTTCCATCACAACTTCTTATCAAAGTTTGACAAACTGACTCACTGACATATCAATTTTAGGCATATATTCAAAGCCTGTGATTTAATAATTCACTCTACTCTCCAAATGCATAGTCATTATGTCTTGAAAGCATGTTATATTGCATTGTAATTTTCCATAAAATTGCAAATGATGGTAAGCCATAAACCATGACACCGATTCTGGTCAGAGCCAACACAAAAGTCCGGATGGAACCATAGAGTCCTTCAAACAAGTAACTCTAAACCAGGGAGGAAATATTTGGCTTAATTGGATTGTCATCAGTTATATTTTAATGCTGAGCTGCTTCTAAAAGCATGTGTACAGTGGAATTTTTCATTCTCATTATGCTATTATTATTATTTATTTTACACAAGGCTGTAACTGATATTGCTGGTACACAAATTTACTTTCTCAATGCCCTTTCAGCCCCTTAGATAATGTCCTTACTGAGATGATCTTTCCAATAAAACCCTTCACGAAAAGTAACTCTTAATGTAATCTCATTAACATCGATTTTTCTGGGGCGGTGGCGGGGGGGGGGGCGGAGAATCTTGAAAGAAATACAAAAAGTCACAAGTCCATTTTCTGAATGAATTATTAAGTTGATTACACAGATTGTCATCCAAATTTCTTATGCAACAACAAGCTAACTCGGAATATTGAAAACAATACAGGAACTTTGATGGAGGCTTATGGAGTTTCATGATTCTGATGGCTTGATTGAGATTAGAGCAATGCTAAGAAACCGATTTGCCTTACTAAACTGTTGATGCTCTTCAGCACTGCTAAATAATTCTAGACATGAGGCTGTTCATCAGTTTGTTTGTTTGTTTGTTTTGGCCCTATAATATAATCCACATGATAATAACGTGACTGAGCAAGCCCTATTCCCCATTGCAATATTTTACCTTCAGTTTTGGCCAGTAAACTCAGGCTCAGACTCTGAGAAGGATTCTGCCCCTTCTTCAGGAAGAATTTAATGTACCTGGATTCCTTAATTCAGGTCACTCAGAAACAAGGTAGCCTGATGATTAGTTGGGCTCTGAGTTTGTATACCATTTTCCCTCCACCTTTATTGAGATATAGCTGACATATAGTGTATGTTTAAAGGTGTACATTGTGTTGATTTGATCACTTATATATTGCAAAATGATTATAACCACAGAACTAGCTAACACCTCTATCCCATCCCATATTTACTGTTTCCTTTTTGTGGTGAGAACATTAAAGATGTACTCTCTCAGCAACTTTCAAGTACAGGCAGTCCCCGACTCTGATGGTCCTGCTTACAATTTTTACTTACGATGGTGCAAAAGGGATACACATGCAGTAGAAACTGTACTTTGAATTTTCAGTTTTTTTCCAGGGCTAGAATTAGGCGGTACATACTCACTCCTGATACCAGGCAGTGGCAGCAAACTGCATGTCCCAGTGAGACACACAATCACAAGGGTAAACAACCAATACACTTACAGCCATTCTGTACCCAAATAATCATTCTGCTTTTCATTTTCAGTATAGTATTCAATAAATTACATGAGATATTCAACACTTTATTATAAAATAGGCTTTCTATTAGATGATTTTGCCCAACTGTAGGCTAATAGAAGTGTTCTGAGCATGTTTAAAGTAGGCAAGGCTAAGCCATGATGTTCGGTAGGTTAGGTGTATTAAATGCATTTTTGACTTGCAATATAAACTCATCGAAAACAGAGGAAGGTCTGTATATAATAGAATATTATACCTAAAAGCGTGTACCCATCGGTCTTGGCCACTTGACTAAACATCTCTCAGCATCTCCCCATTTCCCCCACCCCCAGCCCCTGGTAACCACCACTCTACTCTCTATTTCTGAGTCTGGCTCCTAATTATAGTCTACATATAAGTGACAACATGCAGTATTTGTCTTTCTCTCTCTGACTTATTTCACTAAGCTTAATGCCCTCAAGTCCATCCATATTGCTGCAAGTGGCAGGATATTTTTCCTTTTTCATGGCTGAATATTATTCCATTATACATATACACACATCTTCTTTATTCAGTCACAGTTGATGGACATGTAGGTTGTTTCCATATCTTGACTATTGTAAATAAGGTTGCAATGAACATAGGGTGCAGATATCTCTTTAAAATACTGTTTTCATTTCCTTAAGATATACACCCAGAAAGGGAATTGTTGGATCATATGGTAGTTCTATTTTTACCTTTTTGAGGAACTCCATACTGTTTTCCATAGTGGCTTCACCAATTTACATTCCCCTGAACAGTACATGAGGGTTCCCTCTTCTCTACATTGTCACCAACACTAACAAGAGTTGCCTTTTTAATCTCCTGTCTTTTTGATGATAGCCATTCTAACAGCTTTGAGGTGATATATCATTGTGGTTCTGATCTGCATTTTCCTCATGATCAGTGATGCTGAGCACAGAACTTTTCTCTATGTCTTTTTTGGAAAACTGTCTCTTCAGATCCTTTGCCCATTTTTCAATTAGGTTGTTTGGGTTTTGTTTTGTTTTTTGCTACTGAGTTGTATGAGTTCTTTGCATTTTTTGGATATTACCCCCTCATCAAACATGCAATCTGCAAATATTATCTCCCATTCAGTAGGCTGCCTTTTCATTTTGTTGATTGTTTCTTTTGCTGTTTGGAAGATTTTTAGTTTTATGTAGTCCCACTTATTAATTTTTGCTTTTGTTGCTTGTGCTTTTGGTATCATATCCAAAAAATCATTGCCAAGACCAATGTTAAGGAGATTTTTCGTTAGGTTTTCTTCTAGGGGTTTTACAGTTTCAGTTTTTATATCTAAGTCTTTAATCAATTTTGAGTTAATTTTTGTGGGTGGTATTAGAGTCTAATTTTATTCTTTTGCATGCGGTTACCCAGTTTATCCAATACCATTTATCGAAGAGACTTTTCTTTCCCCATTGAGTATTCTTAGCTCCCTTGTCAAATATTAGTTGACTGTAAATGCAATGGTTTATTTCTGGGCTCTCAATTCTGTTCAATTGGTCTATGTGTCTACTTTTATGCCAGTGCCATAGAGTTTTGATTACTAGAACTTTGGAGTATAGTTTAAAATCAGGATGTGTGATTCCTCCAGTTTTGTTCTTCTTTCTCAGAACTGCTTTGCATATATATGTGTGTGTGTGTGTGTGTGTGTGTGTGTGTGTGTGTATAGTGAGTCCATACAAATTTTTTGATAACTTTTTCTATTTCTGTGGAAAATGCCATTGGAATTTTGATAAGAATTGCACTGACCCTACAGATGGCTTAGCATAGTACGGATTTTTTTAAACAATATTAATTCTTCTGATCCACGAACATGAGATAGCTTTCCAGATATTTTTGTCTTCTTCAATTTCTTTCATTGAAGACTTGCAGTTTTCAGTGTATAGATCTTTCAACTTGATTAAATTTATTCCTAAGTACTTTATTGTTTTTAATGTTAGACAATAAAATACTTATGATACTTTTATTGTTTTCTTTATTTCTTTTTCAGATGTTTCATTTTTAATATATAGAAAAGCAACTGATTTTTGTATGTTGACTTTGTGTCCAGAAAATTTACTGAATTTGTTGATCAGTTCTGAAGGGTTTTTTGGAGGAGTCTTTTGGATTTTCTATATATAAGATCATATCATCTGCAAACAAAGAAAATTTTCCTTCTTCCTTTCTTATTTCTTTTTCTCACCTGATTGAACAGGATAGGACTTCCAGTACTATGTTGAATAAGAGTGTTGATAGTGGACACCTTTGTCTTGTTACTGATCTTAGAGGAAACGTTTTTAACCTTTCACCATTGAGTATAATGTTAGTTATGGGCTTATCATATATGGCCTTTATGTGTTGAGATACATTCCTTTTACACCCAATTTGTTAAGTTTTTTTATCATGAAAAGATGTATTTTGTCAAATGCTTATTCTGCATCTATTGAGATCATTGTATGATTTTAGCCTTTCATTCTATTAATGTGTTTTATCACATTTATTGATTCATGAATGTTGAAACATCCTTGCATCCCAGGAATAATTCCCATGTTATCACGGTATACGATTCCTTTAATATATTGTTGAATTTGGTGTGCTAGTATTTTGTTGAGAACTTCTTCATCTATGTTCATCAGGGATATTGGTCTATAGCTTTCTTTTTCTTGTAGCATCCTTTTCTAGCTTTGGTATTATGAGAATGCTGACCTTGTGAAATGAACTTGGAAATATTCCTTTCTCTTCAATTTTTTGGAAGAGTTTGAGAAGAATTGGCTCTAATTCTTCTTTAAATGTTTGACAGAACCTGTCAGTTAGGCCATATAGTCCCAGGCTGTTCTTTGTTGGGAGGTTTTGATTACTGATTTAATCCCCTTACTCATTATTGAGCTGTTCAGATTTTATATTTCTTCATCATTCAGTCTTGGTAGGTTGTATGTTTCTAGGAATTTATCCATATATTCCAAATTATCCAGATTATTTGCAAATAATTGCTACCAGTAGTCTCATGATGCTTTGTATTTCTGTGTTATCAGTTGTAATGTCTCCTCTTTCATTTCTGACTTTATTTGGTCTCTTCTCTCTTTTTTTTTTTTCTTAATCTAACTACTTTTTCAATTTTATGTCAATCTTTAAAAAAAACAGCTCTGGGCTTCCCTGGTGGCGCAGTGGTTGAGAATCTGCCTGCTAATGCAGGGGACATGGGTTCGAGCCCCGGTCTGGGAAGATCCCACATGCCGCAGAGCAACTAGGCCTGTGAGCCACAACTACTGAGCCTGCGTGTCCGGAGCCTGTGCTCCGCAACAAGAGAGGCCACGATAGTGAGAGGCCTGTGCACCACGATGAAGAGTGGCCCCCACTTGCCGCAACTAGAGAAAGCCCTCGCAAAGAAACGAAGACCCAACACAGCCAAAAATAAATAATAAATAAATAATAAATTAATTTTTAAAAAAACAGCTCTGAGTTTCATTGATCTTTTCTGTTGTTTTTCTGGTCTCTGTTTCATTTATTTCTGTTCTGATGTTTGTTATTTTCTTCTTTCTGCTAACTTTGAGCTTAGTTGTTCTAATTTTCTTGAGGTGTAAATGTAGGTTGTTTGTAATCTTTCTTTTTCCTTAATGTAGGCATTTATCACTCTAAACTTTCCTCTTAGAACTGCTTTTGCAAAATCCCTCTGGTTTTGATATGTTGTTTTTCCATTTTCATTTGTTTCAAGATTTTTATTTCCCTTTTGATTTCTTCATGACTCATTGGTTGTTTGTATATCATTTTTTAAAATCACATTTCTGCCACATGGCAGACAAGAGAATGCACCTCACAAACCTCTAACTAAATGGCACATAATGGACCAAAGACCCCCTTTGCTGTGCTCAGAAATCTATTACCACTTTTGAGCAGAGACTACTTTCCATAAGCTGCTACAAGATTAGCCTGCACATGGGGGTAGATATCATTATTCCCAGTCTATAGAAGAGGTAACTGAGGCTTAGAGAGCTTAAATAACCTACCAAAGGAAATGAAGAAATTGGAAGAGCTGTTGGTATGTTTTCAATATAATTTTTAAAAGCAGTGTTATTCCCATCAATTGTGGTGTTTGTAACTTCAAAGACCCTGTCTAATCAACAATCCTACATGGACAAGTTCTTCAGCACCTCAGTATTTCTAGGAAAGGTAGTTCACTTTATCTTGTCAGGCTCCACTCTAAGACTAGGTCTCTTTTTTTTTTTTTAACATCTTTATTGGAGAATAATTGCTTTACAATGGTGTGTTAGTTTCTGCTTTATAACAAAGTGAATCAGTTATACATCTTCATATATCTCCATATCTCCTCCTTCTTGTGTCTCCCTCCTACCCTCCCTATCCCCCCCCCCAAGGTGGTCTCCAATGGAAAAAAAATTGTTTTACTTAGAATACTGTGTGAAAAGTCAACACTGGAATTTTCCAATGCAGTAGCCCTACTACTATTTGCCATCAGCCCTTCCCTCTCTTACTTGGGTGTGTGTTGTCTGCTCCTTTCAATATGTTTCTCAAGCCTGCTGGGACTCCACCCAACCCAGTTGTTACCCATCATCTGGTTCCATGGTCTCCAAATGTTGGGCTCCCTATCCTTAGTTGTTTCTTAATCCAACAATGTCCCATCCTGCATTCAAGGACCCAACAAGAGACAGGATCCATTCAAGCATAGTAATATTTCACCTACCTAAATGATGAGAACAAAGTTAAAGGAAACCAACAAGGAGTGGTAAAGCACCTCAGGGCCAGCAAGAGCAGGGAGCCACTCTACCTCTTAGGCTGAAAGGGCAAGGAGAGGGGGAAAAAATTCTAGACCCTGTTGAAGGTAATAGTCATATTGTAACAGTAGCTGTAGCTGTAGGACAAGATAATGAGACAGAAGCTCTGACTTTCTGGAGAACACAATCACTGCCACCTGAGCACAGGAGGGAAGGACCAAAGGGAATAAACACCCCAATCTCTCTCTATTCCCATCTTTCCATCTTCTGATTGTGGAAGGTGTGGGGCAAGGGAGGTTGGCTAGTGTAGCCCGTGATAGTCATTTTCCTCCAACATAAAACAGGGTGGAGAGAAGGGTGCAGAATGGATCTGGAGGAAAGAAAGGAAATACCTGTCATGACTCCACATACCTGCTTTTTCCCTCAGGATGTGTCTAGTTTACCCTCAGGTTTCTCCCTTCTGAACTTGTCTGCTCCATGGCTCCCTAGACTTCGTTTCAGAAAGGCTGACCGCAAGTTGTAGGCATCTGCTAATTTTGTCCTTTTGATATCCTTTTCCTCTTCTTTTGGTAACAATCCTACCAAAACTCTTTTGAGGAGTCTTTGCATCCTGATTCTTATTTCATGTGGTAGGTGGCTGGTTTAAACATCCCCAGTGATAGAGGTTGAGTCCATTTTTAGGCAGCAGGATCAGACTAACCCAAAAGACAATATTTCAGTACCAGTCCAGTTGAGGAAGTCAAAAACAGATCAGTTAACACATGAAATTCAGGCCAGTTTTCAACTTGAGCTCTCAAGAGCTGTCATCTGCTGTTTCTTAATCCTAACTCTAAAATAATTATCCCACTGTGCTACAGGATGTTATGAGGCTATTTCCATTCTAAGACTATGAGGGCAGAGAATGCACTGTTCTTCTTTATATCCCTAATATCCAGCACAATCTCTGACAGTTAACACTTGTGGAATAAATGGAGGAATTGACATGAGAGGATAAACATCCTGGCATGGTTCTATCCAGATGATGGGTGATCCTCATAGAGATTTTGTTGCTACACATCAGCCTGTGTGTCTACCTGGTGTCAAGAGTCAGACTAAAAGTCACAGAGAAAAGAATAAAGGATAGATGATGATAAAGAGAGATTAGGAAATAAACTTGTAGCTTCATATGGCTATAGAAATGACTGAAAGCCAGATACCTTGGTAAAAATTGAAATGTTCCTACATTTTATTCACTGCATAGAAACTACAAAATTGGCAGTAGAGAACGCACAAGATTAAGCAACTAAAAACATTAAATAATGAAGAGTCATGTTTCTGATAAGAGAATAAGAAGACCCACCAAAACCTAGAACACTTCTACTGTTTTCCAACATATATCCCCGGGGGTCCACCCAGTTAGCCATTTCCATACCTTTTCCATTCTAATTTTTTTTTTTTTTCAAAGCCTTGAAGGCTTCCCACCCCCTTCCTTGTACCAAGGAAGGCCAAGTTCAAATTACAGTCCCTCCCAGAATCCACCTTACCTACTATGACTCATATTACTTTAGAGCCAGCAGAGAAATAGAGGGGGTCTCCAAGAACAATTGTCCAAGGGATCACCATGGTGGTTAAAGGAGATAAGTTGGTCAAGTTCAATTACTTCAAAGCAGATTCACTTTTATCTATGTGTTTGAGCCTCAATAGAAGATGACTCGACATCACTTAAAATTTTCCTGCTTTGTTACATTAATGTTTCACCTGCACAATATTTTTCATCCTCTCAAAACTGTAAAGGTTATGTAGGAGGAGGGAAAATAGCAGCTATGATTTAAAATTCTCTTGCCACCCTCCCTTCCCCACCATAACCCCTACCAAGCCCAGAGTTAGACGTTAAATAGGTATGTGATAATTTTGCTCAATCAAAATAACATGATATGAAGAGCAGTCACTTTGTATCGTGAAGTCTCCTTCAAATGATAGGAATGTGTTTCAAGCAGCTTCATTTCTCTAAGGAACCCAAATCCATAAATGTATCCACGTATATTCTGAGACTGCATTAAAATTGCTGGCTGAGCAAATATGTCTGCCCCCTTGCCCACCCCAAATTCCTAAAAATGACAAATCATATTTCAAAAATAATCAGTCCACAACATTACAGAATAAAAGATATAGAAAAGACAAGATCAGATTGACAGAGGAAAGTATAGCGGAAAGCACGTGCAAAAAGAAATTGCTGAAAATGTATAAGTGGTGGGTAGGAGTCAGGAGAGCCTTGGTTATGATGCCACAGCGAACAACTCCAAAAGTGTGGTTACTTAATGCACAAGCTTAATTCTCCCTTATGTTACACATCCCCAGGGGATTGGTGAGGTGTCTATTACAAAAATCACTCGAGGATCCAGGCTGAGGGAGGTCCCTCCTCTTTTAGAAAGAACATCATTTATAATATGCATCCCCCTCAGTTGCTGGAACAGGAAGAGGAAAAGGACGGCCAATTGCACATGGACTTCTTACTGCCTCAGCCTGCAATGGAGCCACATCACCTGCCAATCGCTCATCGACCTAAGTACCCACATGGCCCTCTCTAACAAACATGACTGATAAATGTAGAAGAGAAAGTTAAATATTTGCTGAATGTTATTCTCTGCCACTTAATGTAAAAATATTTCAAGTCTTCAGGCAATACTGTATGACTTGATTTTGGGAACATGGTAGATAGACCCTGACCTATAAAGGTTCCTAGAGAAAGAAGAACCAAAGAAACAAGAATTGCTAACAAGGAGTCATGCCTCCATCTTACATCTATTACCTAAGGTACTTCTTTCCCATCAGTCTCCTTTCCTGTTTATCTAGTACATTTCCTCCTTTTTAAAGACAAAGACAGGGCTTCCCTGGTGGCGCAGTGGTTGAGAATCTGCCTGCCAATGCAGGGGACACGGGTTCGAGCCCTGGTCTGGGAAGATCCCACATGCCACAGAGCAACTAGGCCCGTGAACCACAACTACTGAGCCTGCGCGTCTGGAGCCTGTGCTCCGCAACAAGAGAGGCCGCGATAGTGAGAGGCCCACGCACCGCGATGAAGAGTGGTCCCCACTTGCCACAACTAGAGAAAGCCCTCGCACAGAAACGAAGACCCAACACAGCCAAAAATAAATAAATAAATAAATAAAAGAACGTGAATAAAAAAAAATTATATAAAAAAAAAAAAGACAAAGACATTGGGGTTTAACTTTCTCCTTACAATCAAGGAGGAGCCAGTCCCACCTGAGAACAGGACTAAATCCTTGGACAGAGATACTTTAAAGGTCCGGTGGATAGAATATCAACTAAATATATTTCTTCTAAATGTGTTCACCCAGCCATTCAATCAGAAAGTATTTTGGGGTGCCTTCTATGTGCCAGATAATGTGCTAGGTTCTCTGTCTCTGGATGCACAAAATCAAATCAAACCTAGGTTCTGCACAAAGCTGAGGCAACAGAGACACACATGGAGTCAATTGTCCAGGGCATTATTGCAGAATCTTCAAGCTTAGCGATGAAAAAAGAGGATTCGCTCTGCAAGTGAACAGGCCAGGAAGGGTCTAGAAGGGTTTCATGGTGAAAGTGACATTGGAAGACTTAAAAGGTCCAGTTTAGGTATAATAATAAGCATTAGGAAAATGTTCTATTATTTTTTTCAATCTTTCCTCACCACAGTTACTTCTTTCTCCAATTCATCTTCCCATTTACTTGCTTGGCAGAAGTGGCAGGAACCCATAGGGGTGTCACCTTTCCCTCCTTCCAAATCGTTCTGCTTTGCCTTTTCCAGCTGTTGTGCTGAATTTAAGTCTGCAAAACCAACCTGGAGGCACAGGAAGCTGAGGCAACGAAAGCCTATTCACTTGACTGCTGCTTTCCCACTTGATGGTTGAGTCACCTTTTAAAATAATGCTTCCCTTATTTGTCATTCTCCTTCTTTAACACCACTGCCAGCTGTACTTTCCACTTCACATGAATTTTGCTCTATTCCAATTTTCTACTTCTCTGACTGTAATCCCACGGTTACAAATGGAATCCCAGGATACACTAATATCTCTTACTCACTGGCATTGAAGAGATCAATATTTCAAAATGCCATATGTTTTCTAGATCAGCCATGGCATGCATACAAATAAGTGAGATCTGAACCATTACAGTATCTGTAAGTTACGTAAACCACCAGCCAAAAAAGGCAAGTTATCCCTTGCGGCTAAATTTCCAAAGGTCATCTTGATGGCTGACCAGTGAGCCAACTGGTCATGTGTCTTTGCCATATCTGGGAGTTTGAAGAAGAAAAGGATCACCAAAAATGCCAACAGCATGCTGCGTAATTCAATGCTGAGTGTACCCATTGGCAATCAGACATCCCAGGGTCCAGCTGGAGACTCTACCCAGTGATAGCACTCCGTTCCTGACAGTCGTGTTTTGTACCCATTCATTCAACTCATCCATTCAACAAATACTCATGGAGCACCTATGTTTCATGGCCTGAACTATGCTTCAAGGATAAAGGGACAAATAAATCACTTTTCAAGAGGCTCCTGTTCCACCAGAGGAAGGAGATATGTGCATAGGTAATAAAGTGTAATAAGCACAATGACAGACATGCATCGTGCCTGAGGAGTGGAGGGAAACCCCAGCTTAAAAGGTTCCAGGAGTCTTCCAAGAGGAAGTGATGCCTGAGCTGAGTGGTGAAGGATAAAGGAGTCAGGTCAATAATTTCAAAACGCATCTGTTGGAAAGAATGGCACACGTCGGAAACTGCAAGTAGTTCAATATGACCAGAGCAGTTCATGACAATGGGCATGTGAGACATACAAAGAAAAAATAAGAAATCATCTGTGCTTCAAAAATATTAGAGTTCTTTGGGACAATTAGGGACAAGATCTAGCACGTGTAGATGATCCATTGTGTACATACACGCATTGGGGGTTTTCACACATTTTTAAATTTTATCCTTACAATAGTCCTCAAGGTGCATTTAACGAAGGTCCTCCCTCTTTTGCAGATACGGAAATGAGGACAGAGAGAGATTCAATATTTTGCTGTGGCTCTTCACATAGTAAATTATAAAATTAGACTCTAAGCCACGGACTCCAAAGTTTACAAAATAGACCAAAATTCTGGTTGAATGATGTATAGAGCCAGACCAAGGGACATACATTCTTAGATACAGAAATCTGATAGAAGGAAAAATCAGTGTTCATAGAGTGAATATATAAGACTGATGTGGTAGATAAAATACACACCTGAAATATGGGATAGAAATTCACCAGGGAGAGAAGAAGCAGCGCATCTTTACAGGCAGAAAATAAATAGTGCTTAAGAAGTTACAGTCTCCTGGGGTGCATTGCCCTAGTGAAATGGATTTGGAGGGCTGGACAAATAATTATGGAATGCCTATGAGATATGAAACCCTAGGCCTTGTACTTCAGAAAACTTCTCTCATTTAACCCTCATAACAAATCAATAAGCTTCCCTACCTTTTCATCCATGAAATGGGAGTGAATCCAGGTTAAAAATAAAACTGATGTCACACATACATAGCACAGTGTGCAGCATAGAGTAGACCAGTGGCTCACATCACCTTCATTTTACATGTAAAGAAACTTGAGCTTGAGGGAGATTGAATCCCTTGCCTTCAATCACACAGCTAGAGGAGACAGAGAGCATATTTTAACCCAGGTATATCTGCTCTATTTCTTCACAGCCTTTCAAGTCATACAAACTCCTTTGGTTAGGGTTAAACTGAGGCAGAACTGTCTAATAGACAACATAAGTACTAGTACTCAATGAAGCAAGAATACTAAAACTCTATTGCTTACTTCCCTCACCATAATATATCTTTGTTTCAGGAACCTGGGGCTTCCTGAAATCCCCACTAGTTCTAATTGTTTAAAATTATAGATTGATAGATTAGATAGATAGACAGATAGATGATAGATAGATAATTAGACATTTCTACTTTAATATGATTTACTGCCATGCCTGACCTCTTCCAGGTTCTTTGTATCTTAAAGTTTTTCTGTAATTTGTATAATTAACAAGTATACACTTTTAGATAATTTCAGCAACCACTGAGCAGGTAAGGTGTCAGAAGGCCCCTGAAGTCATCACTATCTTACTATATCCTTTGATTTAGTGAAAACCAAACCATATGAAAATATCAAAAGAATGTAAAATCATCAGGCTCCACAGAGGTTCCAAAGTAATAAAATGAGCCAGTTTGCAAGGCAAGAAGAATGACCCCTATTAAAAAGAGTTTTAAAAATTAGGTATGGTAATATGGCTTCAGTCTGTCGGAGCAGTAGTCAAATGAAAATATATTTAAAAGAGTGGTTCTAGCCCCTGTGGTAGGTGTACCCTGGGACAGCCATCATATCTTTAATAACTTTGCTATATTTCTTCACCACATTATTGAGAATTGTTTAATGAGCAGTTTCCCTCAGAGAATATATCAGATTCTCAGAAGCAGTTGCCATGAGAGATATTCTTTAAAGCCTGATGAAATTATGTTTATTCTTTTACATTTCTTCCTGGAACGGCCAAAATGATGGTGCTTTCTTTTTTTTTTTTTCCTTTTAGAAATATATTTTCTGCTTACAAAGATAGTAAATGTTCATGGTAGAAAATGTAAAAATGAAACAGAATAAAGAACAATCGAGATCAATGTGATTCTATTGTCCAAACACAGACGGTAACTAACTATTCGGGTTTTATTTCTTTCTCAACTTGAATTCCTACATTATTTTTGTATGAGCAAGATCAAATAAATGTATGTTAGTCACATTTGGATACTGCCTCAATTTTGTATCCCACTTTGTTCTATAATTGTATCATTCTCTCATGTTAATCATAATCTTCTTGTAAACCAGACAGCAGCTACCTGGAAATTTCAACATTCTCCAGCGTGCAGTGATCTTGTTTTCCACTCACACCTAACACTTGCTCCCATTCATAGCGCTTGGGTCCTTAGGCAGCTACTCTCCTGTTTTAGCCTATTTTGTGCCGTGGTGGTGTCACCTGTCTTCCTTCAGCGTAACCCCATGATTACATGTATTGACACTAACGTCAGAGAACCAAGGGTCAACTCACCCACCCAATTTCTGGCTCTGTGATTTGGGATAAGTCACTTAAGCTCCCTAGGCCTCCATAAAATGGGAGTAAATCCAGATTTAAAAATAAACCACCTGAAGGTCATAGCACAGTGATAGGCATGGAGTAGACCACTGGTTCGCATTGGTTTAAACAGTAGTCACTATCGAAGAGAAGTAGTGGGAAATATTACATTGTTAGAGGTAAACTTCTCCAGACATAACTAACACAAGATTCTTGAGTACGCTGGCCTTTGTTGAGGGTTTGAAGGTAGAAGAGGGTCACTTTAGCATAAGCCAAGAAAAAATTTAAATTCAATGTCAGACATCGCTCGTCCTAGAAATTTTGAAAAATATCTTCCAAAGAGACTTTTTACTGGCTGTCTTTTCAAATAACAGAACAGCTTTGCTTTTAATAATTTCAAAACTTTCTTCTGAAATTTTCCTTCATAAATTGCCTCTATCCCATTTCTACTGATAGCTTTATTTTCTTTTTTGGTAGATTCTTTCTTTATACTTCTTGCTTCTTTCATTTACTGGGTTTTTAATGCATTTCTTATCGATTTGCAGGTGTTATTTTTATGTCAATTACATATGTAATGTTATAGTCCTTTTGGTTAGTCAAATATTTTTAATGTTCTATTTTGATTCCTCTGTTGATGTTTTAGCTATAATCTCTTTGCATTATTTTTTACTGGTTTCACTAGAAATTACAATGGGTATCTTAACCACCTATGTGGGCTTAATTTTTACTACTTCATGTAAAAAAATGTAGAAATCTTCTAATATCATAGTTCAATTTACCACCACCATCCTTTGTGCTATAATTATTATACATATTATACCTATAAACATTACAAACCCCATACTACAGTGTTATAATTATTACTTTAAGTAGTAGTTTTTTTTTTTTTTTTTTTTTCATTCCAACTCCGTTTATTAAGAATTTAAGCTTATAAAGACATTACTGTAGGGGTAAAATTCTTCATGGATCTCTCAAATCCCTGCACACCTTGAGCAGAGAAACTGACTGCCTTTTGTTCTGGACTATATTTTGAAGGATGTTTATGTAATGACCAGCCTTGATGAAGAGAGACAGTGTCTCCCTCCGGAGCAAAATGCAGGTTTGCTTACATCCTTGTAAGATAGCTCCTAGTCCCCAAAGATTTGGGTGGTTTTTATGTGCCGATCAGGGAATTCACACTCTCTGTGGGGCTCCCCCTCTTCCAAGAACTCCCCCATAATTTTATCATCGTTCTGCCAGCCTGAACTTTGTCCTTTGACAACTTGTGCCAATAAGGAGCAGCTTTCTGCAGCTGGAGACTCATGCAAACTAAGTATGGGGCAGCAGAGGGTACCTTCCAGCCTGATGCTGCCAACTTGTTCATCTCACTCCTGTTTCTGCATGTTTGCTCTCTAGGGCTTTTACATAGTTGTATTTTTCACATTATTTGTCTACATTTTATAGTTATCATCTACAGTTATAGGGTGAGTCTAATTAAGCTCTTCTATCACTACCAGAAATCAGATTTCTTATGTGACTTCTGAGTTTTTTCTTCCTCCATCCTCTCTTTGCCTGAGTTCCACCAAGGAGTCACTTTCCCCCATCTGGAAGAACTATTCTTCACTCAAGAGCGTATGAGGCTTTCTTGCCTACAGGAGTCTTCAAACAAATTACTAGAACGTGGCTCTAATAATAATGGCTGCAGTTTACTAAGTCTAATCCACTCTAACTCTCCCGAAATGGAAGAAAGTAACCAGAGCTTATTCTTCACGTGAAAAAGAATGTTTCTCATTTTTCTATCCAAGCTGCCCTCTTCACAGCCATTACTTCAACACTCTCTTCTGTTTTACTTCCCCAAATGGGCACTTCTTCCTTTACTGAGAAGAGCCTATAGTCCAGGACCTGTTCTTTCTATTGAACCTAGAGGCTATTCATAAATATCTAGAGTTTTCATGGTCTTCATTAATGTTCAGTCACCATTTCTTTTTTTAAAAATTATTATTTCTGGATTGGAAAATTCTTGAGAATGTGAACAACTCACCAGTGTACCTGCTCCTAAAGTCATCTCTTTTAAAATTCTGATCCATTCTCATTTCTCCAAATATGACATACAGATGGTCAACAGGCACATGAAAAGGTTCTCAGCATCACTAATTATTAGAGAAATGAAAATCAAAACTACAATGAGGTGCCATTTCACACCAGTCAGAATGTCCATCATTAAAAAGTCTACAACAAATGCTGGAGAGGATGTGGAGAAAAGGGAACCCTCCTACACTGTTGATGGGAATGTAAATTGGTACAGCCACTATGGAGAACAGTATGGAGGTTCCTTAAAAAACTAAAAATAGAGTTACCTTATAATCCTGCAACACAACTCCTGGGCATATATCCAGAGAAAACTCTAATTTGAAAAGATACATGCACCCCAATGTTCATAGCAGCACTATTTACCACAGCCAAGACAGAGGAACAACCTAAATGTCCATTGACAGATGATGGATAAAGAAGATGTGATATATATATATATACACACATACACAATGGACTATTACTCAGCCACAAAAAATGGAATAGTGCCATTTGCAGCAACATTGATGGAGCCAGAGATTATCATACTAAGTGAGGTAAGTCAGACAAAGACAAATATCATATGATATCACTTACATGTGGAATTTTAAAAAATGATAAAAATGAACTTATTTACAAAACAGAAACAGGTTCTTAGACATAGAAAACAAACTTACAGTTACCAAAGGGGAAAGGCAGGGAAGGGATAAATTAGGAGTTTGGGATGAACATATACACACTATTATATATAAACTAGGTAAACAACAAGAACCTACTGTATAGCACAGGGAACTATATTCAATATCTTGTAATAACCTATAATAGAAAAGAAACTGAAAAAGAATATATATATGTATAACGAATCACTTAACTATACACTCGAAACTAACACAATATTTTAAATTAATTATACTTCAATTAAATAAATGAAAAGAAAAGAAAAAGAAAAAAATTCTGGTCAGTTCTACTCCAATCCAAAGTTGAAACTTATCATGCAAGAAATATTTTGGAAGGGAAGAGGCAAATAAGAGTTGAAAACTAGAATTGATCAATGTAAGAGAGTTAGAACATAAGACACTAGAATACATAAACAGACAGTCAATACATTGAATTCAGGTAATTTTGAGTATTTGAGCTCTTTAACTTAAATACTGTATCTAGAGACATCTACTATAAATAGAGGTATCTGGGCCATAATAGGTGTTCAATAATTATTTATTGAATAATGATTGTTTATTTAAGCTGGTAAATGACGGTGTCTTTGTCCAAACTACTTGCTTGTGATTCATTGTAAAGATGTTTTTATTTAACTTGTCTGGCAAGAGAGACTAAAAGTTTGCATCATGACCTCTGAAACAGCCTCCAACTCTAGCAAAACAATGCTATGACTTTCTGTTTCTAGGTTGAAATGGGCTTGACAGGGTCCTTCTAGGCACACCGTAATGAGTCTTTGCACATGTCTATTGCAACACTTCAAACTGATTTGTAAAAATTTATCCAGTTGTCACCTCCATCAGACTGTGAGTCTTGGAGGATGAAAGCAGTGCTGTCCTCATTTCAGAAGACCCCAGCAGTAATTATCGCTTTCCACACACAGTGGAAACTCAGAAAATGATAAATGGGTACACGTGGAACTTTTTGTTCCTAAATGAATGGTTCGTTTAGTATACTAATTATGAGTAAGAGCTTTTTTTAAATGACATATCAATATGCCAAATTAGACTGCTATTGAGTTTATACAGTTTCAGCATTAATTTATTGGCTGCCTCCTACGGATGGGGCATAGAGAAGGGCCAGAAGATGCAAACATGCGAGCACTTACAGAGGAATAATGGGCTTCTGTTGCTTATCTGCACATCAAGCAAAGCATAGCACAGGAAACAAGGCTTTATTCAATAAACTGGAAACTAGTTCTGTGTTTTTTGGCCCCCTGCCAATGTAGGGGACACAGGTTTGAGCCCTGGTCTGGGAAGATCCCACGTGCCGCGGGGCAACTAAGCCTGTGCACCACAACTATTAAGCCTGCACACTAGAGCCTGCCAGCCACAACTACTGAGCCCACATGCCACAACTACTGAAGCCCGCACGCCTAGAGCCCGTGTTCCACAACAGGAGAAGCCCCCTTAATGAAAAGCCTGTGCACCTCAACAAAGACCCAATGCAGCCAAAAATAAATAAATAAATTTATAAAAAAGAAAAAAAAGATTAACATAACAGCTACAAAAATTCAATCCAAAAAAAATTTTCATTTCTACTTAAAACCATTATGGGTAAGATACATCACCATATACTACCCTCCGGCTTAGACTTTCTAAGCAGAACTATTTTCAATATCTACTTTCAAAACACAAACCAACAGTATATCAGGAATCTTTGTCTACCACATTCCACCCTAGTCAACTATGCCAGAGCAGTTTGCTTAATAAAAGTGGTAACATCTCAATTTTACCATAAGATGAGCCACATGGAGCGAGATACATATAATTACCACTTAGGAAGGAATTTGATGTCTCCTCTTATTTCTGGGATTTGGTAAAAGAAAAATGGATTTATACAGTGAGCAAAGATTGTCCAAGATAACTTTCAGATTACCGAATTGGGTAAAGGAATGGCTAGTTGCTACGGTTCATAAGCCCCTCTTCTTTAGAAATGGGAAGAAGCAGCACCAATTTCGTCAGCTCAAAGAAATAGAAAGAGCATTTAATATTGGAGCACCTAACCAAAACAAAGTAAGGAAACAGATGTTAGAATAGGATGTTAGAATAGGAAACCCTAGGAGAATTGGGCTGTACTTATATTTTCTAGACTCAACGACACAGCAAAATGCAAAGTAACGCAGTGAAATCCCCTCAATCGCCATTGCCGTTGTTTCTTTCCTCCTAGGTCTTGTGCATTGTTTGCATCTGGACAATTTCAATAACCTCTTAGTTCCTTGTCAGCAATCTCATCTTCCTCCTGTATGTGCTCCAAAGAACCACCAGAGTGAAGTGATCATGCTGTTTTCATGCTCAAATTCTTTCAACAACTCCCTCGGAGAATGAAGTCCAAAGTCAGCCTGGTATTTAACTCTGCTTAAACAGTCCTCCTTTGCAAGCGCTTTAAAAATAACCTAAATAACAAGAGTAACACCTATACTCTAGGCTTCCCGTTGGGACATTTTAATGGCCACGTTTAAAAGTCTGTATTTCCTGTTTCACTATGCATTCCAGACCTTGCTGCACAGATGTGTTTTTTCTATCAACCGTGTAAACAGTATCACACAAAATGTCTAGCCATGACTGGATTAATCAGGGGCCACCAAGTTCCAAGGCAATTTAAGTGAGGATCTTAGCACCGCCTTGAAATCCAAGGCACTTGTTCACATTTAACAAGCTGTGCAGTGAAGGAAATGTGATGAAATTTGGCACAGAATTTGGGACAGAATGTTTTTTTCACCCAAAGGATCGCTAGATGCAGTAAAACCAGAGAACTCTTTTTTTTTTTTTTTAAGGCAAAGTAATGGGAGATTTGTTGTCTTTCAGCCTAATGCTAGTTTTCTGACCCAAAATGACCAATTCACTTTTCAGGGCTAATGAAATTGGTCAGTGGAATTTCGTTATGCTAGGAAATGAAATTAATGTGCAGTCCAAAAATCAAATTGATTTTCTGTAAACATAGTGGATTGGTCAAATCTAGAAGGATAGTTTTTAAAAGATAAAATGACGGCAACCCAAGACATATTTAAAATGCCACAATATAATTAATCTGAGCATTTTTCTTTTTAAAAATGTTGTCTCGTGAAAATTTGGATTAGATAACCACAATTATATTTAATATGTTTTTCTTTACATTTACTTGTATACCCCAAATGGAAAGAGTCTGTGTTCATTTGTTGCTTAACCCCATAAGCCAGCCTCAAACACTCACATACCACGCATTCGTGTCCTGTAAAGTTCAGCCTAAAACACCAGTTTATGCTCAAAGTAATTTCTCAGAAATTTTTCCTTGTTTGTAAGCTTGTTTGAACTAAGATTCTGTTTCCACCTACTCCAAAATCTGAAGGCAGAGGCTTCAGTCTTGACTTAGACTCTCCAGATCGATGTTGACCCCTTCTCTCCTGATACTTAGGCATCCTCTTTTTCTTAAGCAGCTCTGTCCCACCTTCTTTGGCTTTTAACTTCTCCTGTTGCTTCATGAAGAAAGTATTCCAATCAAGGTCACCACTGAGACCTGTATTGCTCTAATAAATGCAACTGCTGATTCTCCAGCTTCCATTCACATTGACTAGGTGGATTGCTCCCTCCTCTTCAATAGTCTTTGCTTGTTTGACTCCAGGATATTTCCAAAATATTTTCCTCCTATCACACTGGCCATTGCTTCTGCATCTTCTCTGATGGATCCACCTCATTTCCTTGACTCAATCTTGGACATCTTCTCTCTTCTAAATAGACTCACTTCCTTCATGATCCCATCAGTCTTATGACATTGAAATCTATCTATACGCTGCTGTCTCCCCAGATGATGACCCTCCTCCATGGACCTGTCACCTGAACTTCCGTCTCCAGATCTCTGCTTAAACATCCACACTCTAATAAGCTCATTAAGCTGAGTGTGTCCCAGACAGAGCTCCATCTCCGTGTGGGTAACTTCAGTATTCCTATTGCTCCAGCCCAGCTGTCCACGACTTCTCTCTTACTCTCACATGGCACATCAAGTCTATCAGGTACCTGTGCTGCCATGGAAATACATCCACAGTCAAAGACATCTCATCACCTCCACTGCTACCAACCTGTAACAAGCCAGCATCATCCCTGACATGGATTACTGAAATGCCTCCTAATTTGTCGTCTTTTTTTTTTTTTTTGGCTGCGTTGGGGCTTCATTGCTGCACACAGGCTTTCTCTAGTTGCGGCGAGCGGGGGCTACTCTTTGTTGCGGTGCGCGGGCTTCTCACTGTGGTGGCTTCTCTCGTTACGGAGCATGGGCTCTAGGCACGTGGGCTTCAGTAGCTCTGGCATGTGGGCTCAGTAGTTATGGCTTACGGGATCTAGAGTGCAGACTCAGTAGTTGTGGCTCACGGGCTTAGTTGCTCCACGGCATGTGGGATCTTCCCGGACCAGGGATCAAACCCATGTCCCCTGCATTGGCAGTCAGATTCTTAACCACCGTGCCACCAGGGAAGTCTTCTAATTTGTCTCCTTGCTTTGGACTTTGTTGACTCTATCGTGCCTACTACCCAATGTTTTAGTCTATTCTTGACACTGCAATTGGAATATTCCTGTTACAATGTAAGTTATATCATCTCACTCTCCTTCTTACACCCCTTCTGTAGCTTTCTACATCATTTCAAGTGAAAGCCAAAATCACTGCAATGGCCTACAGGGTCTGACACAATCTTTAACCCTGCCCCACTTATCTCATATGCCTCCCTACCTCAAACCCTCCACTGGTCCACACTGGCTGGCTCACAGTTCTTTAAGACTCTGTGTCCCACTCCTTCCTGAAAGCACTTGCACTTGCTGTCTTTTCTTCTGGGCCATTCCTCCTTGCTATTTCCACCCCACGTTGCTCCCTCTCTTACCTCCTTCTTGTTTTTATCAAATATCACCTTCTCTATGATCCTTCATTTATCATGCTTTTAAAAGTAGAATCTTGGGACTTCCCTGGGGGTCCAGTGAGTAAGGCTCTGCGCTCCCAATGTAGGGATCCCAGGTTAAATCCGTGGTCAAGGAACTAGATCCCACTTGCATGCCGCAACTAAGAGTTCGCATGCCACAACTACAAAAAGATCCCACACGCCCCAATGAAGATCCCGTGTGCTTCAACTAAGACCTGGTGTGGCCTAAATAAATATTTTAAAAAATAAATAAATAAAATAAAATTAGAATCTTTCCAGCACTACTTACTTAATTATGCAATAAAATAGTAAAATATTAATTACAACATAAATATTAAACCTAGTAAACATAGAGTTAAACCTTGGAAACTAAAGCCTGGAGAAAAAAAGAGAGAGAGAGAGAGAAAAAGAGAGACAGAGGGAGAGAGAGAAAGGGAGAGAGAGAGAGAAGACAAATATGTGGTCCAGAAGGTCCTCCAGGACTTTACTTCTGAGCATCCTGACAACCAAAATAAAAATGGTAACAGAATCATTTGAGTGGTTTCTCAATGCCCATGAAGATAAATCATGATAGTTCATAAGAGGAAGTAAAATTTTACCTACCACTTCACTCCGAAAGAAATTTCTTGTAGGGAAAAAAAAAATTTTTTTTTTTTTTTTTTTTTGGCCACACCAGGTGGCTTGTAGGTTCTTAGTTCCTCAACCAGGGATCAAACCCGGGCCAAGGCAGTGAAAGCGCCAAGCCCTAGCCACTGGACTGCCGCGGAATTCCCTGTATGAAACTTCTTAAAAGGAATTCAAGCAATGTTGGGGGTGGTGATAGTAACCATATCTCGTTATGAAATGTAAGTGTGAGCCTCAGAAAGCACTTTTTCTTTTCTTTTTTTTTTTTTTTCACACACACACACTGTATTTTATTTTTACAAGAGATAAATAGACTGACACCAAGCATTGTACATGGATGACCACAACAAAAGCAACAATGATTGCAATTACGAAACATGAAACACACTCATACTATGTCATAATATTGACATTCAGTCCAGTAATCCTCCACTGTAACAGCTCCTTTACTTTGCAGTGAAAATTGATTTGTATATTCTTTGCCTCTGAGTCCTTGTGGGATTTGTTTTTTTTTTAAATTCAGACAGAAAGTCACAAAAATTATACTCATCCTCATCAGTTCACTCAGTCCCATGTAATTCATTTTTTTTTTCATCTTGATCTTTTGTTAGCACTTTTATGAGTTCATCAGTTTTTCATTAGAGTTCTGAAAATGCTTATTCATTCAGTTCAGCAGTACAGTCAGTTACCAGAAACCTGTACTTGTCAGAGTCTTTTCCATGAATTTCTTGAAGATGAAACCCTTTTATAGGAACATATTTGCAAAATCATCAGAGTACACCCAGAACTGTCTGTAAATGACAAAAGACTTAAAAATGACCACGGTTAAAGATTTGATGAAAGTTCATAATAATGCAGTTGACAAGAAAATTAGTTATTTCTGAGATATACATTTTAAAGTAATAACTAGGATTATTACTTATAACATTATACCAGAACATATAAGATTTTTAGAAATTTCATGTAATGTCTGAAACATTTATATTAACATATTTCCATACATATTTCCATACAAATACAAATATAAGATTTTTAGAAATTTCATGTAATGTCTGAAACATTTATATTAACATATTTCCATACAAATAACCCAATGAAAGTTTAGTATTAGTTGTTTTGTTTGTTTTTTTATACTGCAGGTTCTTATTAGGCATCAATTTTATACACATCAGTGTATACATGTCAATCCCAATCGCCCAATTCAGCACACCACCATCCCCACCTCACCGCAGTTTTCCCCCCTTGGTGTCCATATGTCCATTCTCTACATCTGTGTCTCAACTTCTGCCCTGCAAACTGGCTCATCTGTACCATTTTTCTAGGTTCCACATACATGCATTAATATACGATATTTGTTTCTCTCTTTCTGACTTACTTCACTCTGTATGACAGTCTCTAGATCCATCCACGTCTCAACAAATGACTGAATTTCGTTCCTTTTTATGGCTGAGTAATATTCCATTGTATATATGTACCACAACTTCTTTATCCATTCGTCTGTTGATGGGCATTTAGGTGGCTTCCATGACCTGGCTATTGTAAATAGTGCTGCAATGAACATTCGGGTGCATGTGTCTTTTTGAATTACGGTTTTCTCTGGGTATATGACCAGTAGTGGGATTGCTGGGTCATATGGTAATTCTATTTTTAGTTTTTTAAGGAACCTCCATATTGTTCTCCATAGTGGCTGTATCAATTTACATTCCCACCAGCAGTGCAAGAGGGTTCCCTTTTCTCCACACCCTCTCCAGCATTTGTTGTTTGTAGATTTTCTGATGATGCCCATTCTAACAGGAGTGAGGTGATACCTCATTGTAGTTTTGATTTGCATTTCTCTAATAATTAGTGATGTTGAGCATCTTTTCATGTGCTTTGTGGCCGTCTGTATGTCTTCTTTGGAGAAATGTCTATTTAGGTCTTCTGCCCATTTTTGGATTGGGGTGTTTGTTTCTTTGATATTGAGCTGAATGAGCTGTTTATATATTTTGGAGATTAATCCTTTGTCCGTTGATTCATTTGCAAATATTTTCTCCCATTCTGAGGGTTGTCTTCTCGTCTTGTTTATGGTTTCCTTTGCTGTGCAAAAGCTTTGAAGTTTCATTAGGTCCCACTTGTTTATTTTTGTTTTTATTTCCATTACTCTAGGAGGTGGATCAAAAAAGATCTTGCTGTGATTTATGTCAAAGAGTGTTCTTCCTATGTTTTCCTCTAAGAGTTTTATAGTGTCCAGTCTTATATTTAGGTCTCTAATCCATTTTGAGTTTATTTTTGTGTATGGTGTTAGGGAGTATTCTAATTTCATTCTTTTACATCTAGCTGTCCAGTTTTCCCAGCACCACTTATTGAAGAGACTGTCTTTTCTCCATTGTATATCTTTGCCTCCTTTGTCATAGATTAGTTGACCATAGGTGCGTGGGTTAATCTCTGGGCTTTCTATCTTGTTCCATTGATCTATGTTTCTGTTTTTGTGCCAGTACCATATTGTCTTGATTACTGTAGCTTTGTAGTAGAGTTTGAAGTCAGGGAGTCTGATTCCTCCAGCTCCATTTTTTTGCCTCAAGATTGCTTTGGCTATTCGGGGTCTTTTGTGTCTCCATACAAATTTTAAGATGATTTGTTCTAGCTCCGTAAAAAATGCCATTGGTAATTTGATAGGGATTGCATTGAATCTGTAGATTGCTTTGGGTAGTATACTCATTTTCACAATGTTGATTCTTCCAATCCAAGAACATGGTATATCTCTCCATCTGTTGGTATCAGCTTTAATTTCTTTCATCAGTGTCTTATAGTTTTCTGCATACAGGTCTTTTGTCTCCCTAGGTAAGTTTATTCCTAGGTATTTTATTCTTTTTGTTGCAATGGTAAATGGGAGTGTTTCCAAAATTTCTCTTTCAGATTTTTCATCATTAGTGTATAGGAATGCAAGAGATTTCTGTGCATTAATTTTGTATCCTGCAACTTTACCATATTCATTAATGAGCTCTAGCAGTTTTCTGGTGGCAGTTTTAGGATTCTCTATGTATAGTATCATGTCATCCGCAAACAGTGACAGTTTTACTTCTTCTTTTCCAATTTGTATTCCTTTTATTTCTTTTTCTTCTCTGATTGCCGTGGCTAGGACTTCCAGAACTATGTTGAATAATAGTGGTGAGAGTGGACATCCTTGTCTCGTTCCTGATCTTAGAGGAAATGCTTTCAGTTTTTCACCATTGAGAATGATGTTTGCTGTGGGTTTGTCATATATGGCCTTTATTATGTTGAGGTAGGTTCCCTCTATGTCCACTTTCTGGAGAGTTTTTATCAGAAATGGGTGTTGAATTTTGTCAAAAGCTTTTTCTGCATCTATTGAGATGACCATATGGTTTTTATTCTTCAATTTGTTAATATGGTGTATCACATTGATTGATTTTCGTATATTGAAGAATCCTTGCATCCCTGGGATAAATCCCACTTGATCGTGGTGTATGATCCTTTTAATGTGTTGTTGGATTCTGTTTGCTAGTATTTTGTTGAGGATTTTTGCATCTATATTCATCAGTGATATTGGTCTGTAATTTTCTTTTTTTGTAGTGTCTTTGTCTGGTTTTGGTATCAGGGTGATGGTGGCCTCATAGAATGAGTTTGGGAGTGTTCCTTCCTCTGCAATTTTTTGGAAGAGTTTGAGAAGGATGGGTGTTAGCTCTTCTCTAAATGTTTGATAGAATTCACCTGTGAAGCCATCTGGTCCTGGACTTTTGTTTGTTGGAAGATTTTTAATCACAGTTTCAATTTCATTACTTGTGATTGGTCTGTTCATATTTTCTGTTTCTTCCTGATTCAGTCTTGGAAGGTTATACCTTTCTAAGAATTTGTCCATTTCTTCCAGGTTGTCCATTTTATTGGCCTAAAGTTGCTTGTAGTAGTCTCTTAGGATGCTTTGTATTTCTGCGGTGTCTGTTGTAACTTCTCTTTTTTCATTTCTGATTTTATTGATTTGAGTCCTCTCCCTCTTTTTCTTGATGAGTCTGGCTAATGGCTTATCAATTTTGTTTATCTTCTCAAAGAACCAACTTTTAGTTTTATTGATCTTTGCTATTGTTTTCTTTGTTTCTATTTCATTTATTTCTGCTCTGATCTTTATGATTTCTTTCCTTCTGCTAACTTTGGGTTTTGTTTGTTCTTCTTTCTCTAGTTTCTTTAGGTGTAAGGTTAGATTGTTTACTTGAGATCTTTCTTATTTCTTTAGGTAGGCTTGTATAGCTATAAACTTCCCTCTTAGAACTGCTTTTGCTGCATCCCATAGGTTTTGGGTCGTCGTGTTTTCATTGTCATTTGTCTCTAGGTATTTTTTGATTTCCTGTTTGATTTCTTCAGTGATCTCTTGGTTATTTAGTAACGTATTGTTTAGCCTCCATGTGTTTGTCTTTTTTACGTTTTTTTTCCCTGTAATTCATTTCTAATCTCATAGTGTTGTGGTCAGAAAAGATGCTTGATATGATTTCAATTTTCTTAAATTTACTGAGGCTTGATTTGTGACCCAAGATGTGATCTATCCTGGAGAATGTTCCGTGCACACTTGAGAAGAACGTGTAATCTGCTGTTTTTGGATGGAAAGTCCTATATATATCAATTAAATCTATCTGGTCTATTGTGTCATTTAAAGCTTCTGTTTCCTTATTTATTTTCATTTTGGATGATCTGTCCATTGGTGTAAGTGAAGTGTTAAAGTCCCCCACTATTATTGTGTTACTGTCGATTTCCTCTTTTATAGCTGTTAGCAGTTGCCTTATGTATTGAGGTGCTCCTATGTTGGGTGCATATATATTTATAATTGTTATATCTTCTTCTTGGATTGATCCCTTGATCATTATGTAGTGTCCTTCCTTGTCTCTTGTAACATTCTTTATTTTAAAGTCTATTTTATCTGATATGAGTACAGCTACTACAGCTTTCTTTTGATTTCCATTTGCATGGAATATCTTTTTCCATCCCCTCACTTTCAGTCTGTATGTGTCCCTAGGTCTAAAGTGGGTCTCTTGTAGACAGCATATATATGGGTCTTGTTGTTGTATCCATTCAGCCAGTCTATGTCTTTTGGTTGGGGCATTTAATCCATTCACGTTTAAGGTAATTATCGATATGTATGTTCCTATGACCATGTTCTTAATTGTTTTGGGTTTGTTTTTGTAGGTCCTTTTCTTCTCTTGTGTTTCCCACTTAGAGAAGTTCCTTTAGCATTTGTTGTAGAGCTGGTTTGGTGGTGCTGAATTCTCTTAGCTTTTGCTTGTCTGTAAAGCTTTTGATTTCTCCATCAAATCTAAATGAGATCCTTGCCGGGTAGAGTAATCTTGGTTGTAGGTTCTTCCCTTTCATCACTTTAAGTATATCATGCCACTCCCTTCTGGCTTGCAGAGTTTCTGCTGAGAAATCAGCTGTTAACCTTATGGGAGTTCCCTTGTATGTTATTTGTTGTTTTTCCCTTGCTGCTTTCAATAATTTTTCTTTGTCTTTAATTTTTGCCACTTTGATTACTATGTGTCTCGGTGTGTTTCTCCTTGGGTTTATTCTGTATGGGACTCTCTGCGCTTCCTGGACTTGGGTGGCTATTTCCTTTCCCATGTTAGGGAAGTTTTCGACTATAATCTCTTCAAATATTTTCTCAGGTCCTTTCTCTCTCTCTTCTCCTTCTGGGACCCCTATAATGCGAATGTTGTTGCGTTTAATGTTGTCCCAGAGGTGTCTTAGGCTGTCTTCATTTCTTTTCATTCTTTTTTCTTTAGTCTGTTCTGCAGCAGTGAATTCCACCATTCTGTCTTCCAGGTCACTTATCCGTTCTTCTGCCTCAGTTATTCTGCTATTGATTCCTTCTAGTGTAGTTTTCATTTCAGTTATTGTATTGGTCATCTCTGTTTGTTTGTTCTTTAATTCTTCTAGGTCTTTGTTAATCATTTCTTGCATCTTCTCAATCTTTGCCTCCATTCTTATTCCGAGGTCCTGGATCATCTTCACTATCATTATTCTGAATTCTTTTTCTGGAATGTTGCCTATCTCCACTTCATTTAGTTGTCTTTCTGGGGTTTTTTCTTGTTCCTTCATCTGGTACATAGCCCTCTGCCTTTTCATCTTCTCTATCTTTCTGTAACTGTGGTTTTTTTTCGAAAGCACTTTTTCTTGATGCCTCAGTGAAAATGTAGGGTATAAGCCAAAGCACAACTAAGTGAAAGTCATCCCGTTGAGGAGAAAATCGTGTTCTTTGCAAGGTTTGTTTCCCATCTCCTTAGACTCCCAGCCCAAAGCTCACCCAGGAGAATAACTAGCCCAGGGTGTCCCCTTAAGCCTTCCCTGCCCAAAGGATCTTTTCAATCCCTGCCCTGTTCCTGCAGGCCCATTCCTTGACCAGCTCATTAGTTTTGTTATTTAACCTCATTAAGCAATGGGCACTTGGAAAATATTATGTCAGTGTTTCTGAACTTATTTGCTATTAGAAAAAAACTTTTGATATTTTCTGTGTTTTGCTTATTAGGTGGAGAAAAAGAGAGACCTAATTTAAGTTACCAGAGGGAGTATGTGATTATCATGAAGATATATGGGCTGAACAAGAGCTGGAGCTCCAGGGCAGGCGGTGAGGCCCTGCCCCTCTCCGCTCATGCTCTCTCGCTTCTTGGCCTCTCTCTCTGGCTTCTCTGCATATCTGCTCCTTTTCCCCCATCTTTACCGATGTCCTCATCCTATATCCAATACCTTGTCTATTTCCTCAACCTGTACGTGGAGTTTGTGGCCAGGGTCCCAGCAGAGCTTCCTGGCAACCTGCTAACGGTCACAGTCTCAGTATTTCTTGACTCAAAGCCACAAGAAACTCTGATGCAACCAGTATGCCTATTTGAGCCAGGCCTCGTAGGTCATTTATTTCTGGTATCCTGCTTTTGCCCCCTTTTTGGTCCAACTGTGACCAATGAGGATCAGAAGTAGAGACTTATACTGCAAAGTCTGTCTGTCTGTCAGTCAACAAGGTGATATTCTTTAAATAAATGTAGCAGGAGTGGCATTGATCCACATCATAAAGCTTTCTCCCAAAAGAGGGGCCAGTGAACCTGTAAACAGACAGATCCTATAACCTGGAGGCTGGGGAAGGGTGACTCTGAGGACAAAAGGACCTTCCAGAGCCATTCAGATGTTACTGTGAATTAAGCGGCTATCAATTTTATCGACGCACAGAGAATATTCCTTAAGGGAAATAATCAAGCTTACCCTATTGATGCCCATTTATTAATGTTTTTAGTAATAAAATATTTTTTAATCCACTCTGTTATGTCTTGGAACTACTGTGCTGACATAGAGAAATAGATCGTATTTGAATAACTGGATCACATTTTCATTGGACTCTTTGTTCAAACTAATCTTCTTTTTGTTTTCAAATCATCATAAATCATAACAGAAACATTTCATTAAAAATGTGATTTGAGAAGAAACCAATTGTAATTTTTTTTTAAAAAAAGAATATATTAAGTATATTTATCTCAATTATATCTATTATCAGAGGGTGGCCGTCACTGCAAATCTTTCTGTGCTCAACTTACTTTGGAAAAATGAAAAAAAAATAAATAAATAAATTAGTGGCTTAGGAAAGCTTCCCAGCCCAAAACTATAAAGGAAAACTAATTTTGGTTTTGGTCACAAAAGAGGTCAAAGAATTCCCACCTCATAAGTTCAGTCCCACTTAGGCAACTAATTCACTCTGTCTCTCAAAGTCATTCTTCCAGAGGTTTAACCAAAAGGTATCCTATTAAATCCACTGTTGAATGCAGCCATAGCAGTGTTTCTGCTCAAGGATAGACATCTGAAGCTGCCATTCTGGAGAATGACAGACTCCATTGCTTCACCACCGAATAAATACAATCAACTGCAAGGGTATTACTGGCTCCACACAACCTCTTCAAACCCCCTGCAAGAGTGCAAGACCCTACTTTGAAACTTAGGAAACTTAGGAAAAAATGGAGCCAGGGGATCATTCAGTAATAACACATCCCTGTTCAAAAATTGCATTCAGGGAATTTCATTTTGATACAAAGTGCTGTTTGATAGGGGAATAAAATCTGAAAATGGATGAGTTGATAAAGAGAAAAGACTAGCATGTTAGCTTGAGCCAAGCTACAGATGGATCTAATTAGCAAGACCAGCGTTTTTGGTAAAGTGTTTGTCTTTTGTTCTCTCAACACGTCCACCACCAACCAGCCTCTTGTTTCTGCAGTTTGTTCATGGCCCCATTTTTCTCTCATCGGAGAGTTACTCTCCTTGGTTTCAGGGTGAGACGTCATGCCAACCATCTACATCTTGATCAGGGTTAATTTTAATCAACGAGCTCTCTTCATGAGAGATTTTCACTCTAAGTTTTATGCTAAATTGCACAAAGAGGTCGGTAGCTTTGAAGAAATTTCTGGCATTAGCATATGAATGGAAAAATGTGATGGACACCTAACAGTTATGAGATATGATAATGCTATTCATTTACTCTGGCAGGTGCTAAATGGGGTACTCTACACAAATGATCTCTTAAATCCTACAACAAACCGCTTTTCTTCCTACATTCCTCCATACAGTGGAGGAATCTGAGGCTTAGAAAAGATTGAAGTGACTTTCCAAGAGTCAAGCCCAGGAGTTGGTAGATCCAGGATTTGAACCTTGGTTTATCTGACTCCATGGCCCATGCTCTTCCATCAGCTAACGATTACAATAGGCTTCCAGCTGCTATCCTCCTGTCTTTAATCCCTTAATCCACCCTTCACACTGTCACGTGAAAATACTGAGTTTCATATCTGACCATTTTAGACTCTATTCCTTAAAATCCACCAATGATTCCCAACATTTGTGTGCTCCTTAACATGGTATGCAAGGCCACGCATAAATGAGCTCTCTTTTGCTCGATTGCATCATTGCTTAACAGCTATAACAAACCAGACCCTTACTCTCTTATAGGTACTAAGATCATTAAATTAAAATAGATGCCACCCCTTAGCAGGATTTTAACAGATGTTATTGACCACATGGCCTCCCATATGCTCTAAGACTAAAGTAATAGTCCCAGCCAAGCTTGATTATAGCTTCAGTATTAACACATCTTCACAAGAACCATCTTAATAATTTCAAAATGCTTCGCAATCCAGCAGGGTAAACACCCCCAGTGATGCACCATAGGAGGAGGTGGTGCTGCAACAGGAGAGACTCCAGGCCTTTGTGCTGATGCCCCTGAACCCGTCTTTCCCAGTGACATTGTCTCATCCTTTAATATTCCAAATAGGAAACAATTGTACCCCAAGAAATTCCATGCCCAACTGTAAAAATCCTAAGTATAAATACCCCAACTAGAAGGAAGTATATATTCTTCACCTTCCCCATATCTAGGCATGTTTAGGTCTAAGGTTAAGTTTGTTAAAAGCTTGATTTAATTAATTCAGGAGAAAAGAAACAAAGAAAAGGTATGATGTAGATGTCTGGTCATCTAAAGCCATCCTCCTGCTTCCAGATATTCGCCTGCAGGAAACAGTGGAGGGAACAAAGCTTTAGACCACTCAAATTCCACTATAATAGTAGACTTCCATACATATTAATGTTATTCTTTAAAAACCTCTTTCAAGTCCTTTATACTTGTTACTCTTGAATTACATGGAACTCCACCTAAGCTGCATAGTTTCTACATGGCTTTCATCTATCCATGCCTTCGCTAGTGCTGTTTTCTCTCTCAGGCGTGCCCTTCTTATCTTCTTCATCCTTTAAGACTATACTCAAGCATCATCTCTTTAAAGAAGCTCTTTCTGAACCTCAGAATAGGCCAATGGTTAATTCTCTGTATTCCTAAGTAACTTATGCTCGTCTAGGACTTAATAATATGTTATTTTGTTGAAACACTCCATTTATGTGTCCATAATCCTCACAAATGACAAGATCTGCAGATAAAGAGATGATAGTTGAGCTGGTTATGGAGTGAGAAAAACTGGGATAGGATCCTAGCTCCACTGCTTATTAACTTGTGACATTAAACCTCTGTGTGCCGTGGACACCTAGTCTGTAAATAAGAATAATACTTTTATTTGCTATTCTCTAAAGAGAATACTGTGGAGCTTTGGTAAAATAATATAAATAAAACCCGAAAACAGCATCTAGAACATAATAATATAAGCTGGAAATGTCTTAGGTATGTTCAAGAAGCAACTAAAATTATTGATGTGATCTTCTCTTCTACCCCAGTTCAGTGGTAGCTCTCTGCAGTCTGTCATAGATTGTGTGCATGATAGTTATTCACAAAGATGTGAAGATGAACAGAGCTATAAAAATTTTAGTGCAACCTTGCATATAAATAAAGGAGCAAGTTCGGAGTGTCTACAAGCAACATCAACTAGCTAGCTGACAAAAGAACTGTCAAATGATCTCTATCAACCTTTGCTAAATTCTGATCCACATATTGATGCCAAAAAAGATGACATTTTCACTGATCTGTATCAAACAGAAAAACCAAGTCAGATTAAGGGAATTTTTCAAAAAGCTAAATGTATTCAAAGAGCCATTATTTATTCCAAGATTATTTCCTTATTACATTTTGATGTTGAAATGTCCTTTCATTTATGAAATGATGGTAACATTTGGGTCTGTTTGTTCTGTTTGTAGCTTGCTTTGTTTGGCATGATTGAATTTCAACAATCTTACTTTTGTCTCCTCTATCAGGAATTGTTCTGTTTCATGAAATCCCAGGGGATTCAGACAGAATAGATTATCCCTGGGACAGTTTCACTGTAGTCCCAGGTCTTCTTTTCCATCATATAGGCTCAGGGACTTGATCTGTCATCTGAGAGAGTCATATTAACCAAGTCCCAGGGATCTGGGTAAAATCATAATAACAACAGCTAAACTATACCGAGTGCTTAATAGGTATAAGTTACTGTGTTATGTAAATGACATGAAATACTACATTTTGCCCTCACTATTATCCTACGAGGCAGTTTGCCTGTAGCTAGTTAGTGATGGAACGATAATTCCAGCTTAGTCTATCCTCCTCTGAAATCTATGCTTTAACCACTACATTCCATTACCTAACTGTACATTTCCCAGATTGTCATTTTAATGACTCCAATGAGAAATATAGGGGCTTCATGCCGTGTGGCACAGCCAAAAAGATAAAGAAAGAAAACAAGCAATATATTTATCCTGTAGACCAGTTCCCCTAGGCATATGTGCTCTCCACATTTTCTGTATGGAGCTAATCTACATGAAGATATTAAAATCATAGAATTGTGTGTGTGTGTGTGTGTGTGTGGCTGCACTGTGCAGCTTGCAAAACCTCAATTCCCAGACCAGGGACTGAACCCAGGCCACAGCAGTGAAAGCTCTGACTCCTAACCACTAGACCACCAGGGAACTCCCTAAAATCATAGATTCTGTGGTGAGCATGGAATTTGATATTTTATATCTAATATATGGATACTCTGAATTACAGAGTATCCATGAACTAAACTAACCTGAAATAGTTAGTATAAGTTTAGCAGGGCCAGAGAGTTTAAATATTCAGAATTCTTACACAAAATTTCTTCCATACTAGAATACTTACAGGAGGAACTGCTGACATCTGCCTTCTAGTCGATTTTTTTTTTTCCTTCTAGTATGTTAATGCCATAAACTATTTTAGGTTCCTGAAAATTATCCCTTTGGTCTGAGATTTAGTACTTTTAAGGTGACTTTCACTATGTCACCTTAATCCATTACAGAATGAGAAGGAAATGCAACATTGTGGTATCCACTCCAGGCTCTGAAAGCAGCCCGTTCC
This sequence comes from Balaenoptera ricei, assembly GCF_028023285.1. Lineage (NCBI taxonomy): Eukaryota > Metazoa > Chordata > Mammalia > Artiodactyla > Balaenopteridae > Balaenoptera > Balaenoptera ricei. Next base: position 10,032,812 of record NC_082645.1, on the reverse strand, counting down.
ACCCCCACTCTGTGACCATGAGCAAGTTTCTTGGTCTCTCCAAACCATAATTTACATGTTTTAAAATGGGCACAAGACTACCTACTTCCTGGTATTGTTAGAATAATCGAATGAAACACATATAGAATGGTGTCTGGAACAGGAAGGACACTCAGTGAATGACACCTCTTGATGCTGCTGCTGTTGCCATCCTTGTTTTTATACATACTATATTGTAACTCTTAAAAGAAAATCTTAAGCTCTTTACCACCAATGCTTGAGAACTATTTTCTCTCTGGGCTCATGGCTCCACCCTCTGAGACATCGTTCCTTTTTCATGGAGGGTAGCAAATGTTTGCTGCTTAGTTGTTTATTAGCCTGTTTGGGGAGTCTGACAGCCTTCTTTCATTTCATCCTCTCTTTGTGCCTAAATTGACAGTGTTTCTGCCGGTATAACATTCTCAAGAACCCTGTAGGTCTCCTGTGTATGCCTGAGGATTCACTCATAAACTAGAGGCTCCTCCACAAAAATCCCACCTCATCTCTATCCCTGGCTTCTGGGGAGATGGCTGAGTCACACACCTAATCTCTTTAAAGGCTCCTCTGTATGATTTGAATGTTCTGATCTCTTGATTCTCCCCAGGTATTGGGAAAAGTTTGTCTTGTCATACTCTTGGCTAAATCTCCAAATTTTAGTGCCTTTTGCAATCTAGATAAGCTGAGAATTTCCCCAATCACCAAATCCTTGTTCCCTTTTTGCTTAATAGTTCTTTTCTTGATTTATTTCTCTGATTTTTATTTTACTATAAGCAACAAGAAGAAACAGTCCACACCTTCAGCACTTTGCTTGGAAACCTCCTTAGCTAAATATTCAGTTCATCACTTATAAGTTCTGCCTTTCACATAACTGTAAGATAAAATTCTACTGTTTTCTGCCACTATATAACAAGGATCCCCCTTCTTCATTTTTCAATAATGTGTTCCTCATTGCCTTCTGACACCTCACCAGTAGCACTCAGTATTCATATTTCTACCAACAGTCTGTCTATGATGCCTTAGGTATTCTGTAGGATTATACAGGTTTTCTCTACCATGCTCCTCATTTCCTTTTGAGCCCTCACCGGCAGAGCCTTTAATATCTAAATTCCTACTAACAATCTGTTCAAGGCAATCGAGGCTTTTTCTATCATGTTTCTCAAATTTTTCCAACCTCTGCCCACTGCTCACTTCCAAACCACTTCCACATTTTTAGTTATTTATAACAGGAGCCACTCCATTTCCAGGTACCAAAGTCCATATTAGTTTCCTATTGTGCTGTAACAAATTACTAAAAACACAGTGGCCTAAAACAACACTAATTTATTATCTTACAGTTCTGGAGATCAGAAGTTTGAAATGGGTCTTACCAGGCTAAATTCAAGGTGTTGACAGAGCAGCATTCCTTTTGGAGGCTCGAAGAAAGAATCTATTCTTAGCCTTTTTTCTGCTTCTTGAGGCTGCCCATATTCCTTAGCCTATGACTGCATCACTCTGATCTCTGCTTCCATTGTCACAGCATCTCTGGCTCTGACTTTCCTGTTTCCCTCTCATAAGGACCCTAGTGATTACACTGGGCCCACCTAGATAATCCAGGGTAATCTTCCCACTTCAAGGTTCTTAGCTTAGTCACATTGCAAAGTACCATTTGCCACATAAGGTAAAATACTCAAAGGTTCCAGGGGTTAGAACATGGGCATCTTTAGGTGACCATTATTCTGCCTACCACAAGTTGTAGGAGTTTTTCTGTTATTCTGGATACTAGAGTGTATCAAATGTACAATTTGTAAATATTTTCTCCCATTCTGTTAGTTGTATTTTGACTATGTTGCCCTTTGATGCACAAAAGTTTTAAATTTTGATGAAGTCCAATTTAATTTTTTTCCTTTGGTTTCTGAGCTTTTGGTCTCACTGCTTCCATGCTGGCCCCTTCCCAATCCAATTTCCACATAGAAATCATTCCTATCAAAAATCAGACAATGTTACTCCCTTGCTTATAATTTCCCAATAGAGTCTCATTGCTTTGCACTTAGAATAAAATTTAACCTTTTTATCAGGGCTTAAAGGCCCTCTCATGATTTAAGCATCATCTTCTTCAAGTTAATCTCCTACTACTCTCCACTTACCATACTTCTTTTCCCCAAATATGCCAATTTCTTTCTCATCTTAAGTGTGTTGTATTTGCTCTTCCCTCTGTCTTTTCTTATCTACCTCTGTCTCACCATCTAGTCTCAGAGTCAAGATGCCCTACCAGACAAAGGGCAGGCAACACCCACAGACATCCACTATAAACACAAAACAGGATTATAGTCACATCATGAGTAAAGTTTAGAAAGATTAAGTATGGATGTGCAGCTACCAGAATTTATAAAAATAAAAGTATGAGGTTTAGCCATATGGAATAAAGAACAATGAGTGTTATTTTTTTTAACTTAATGCAATTTTAGTAAAGATTTTACAATTTAAAATGACAAAAGAAGAACTAAACACTAATGGAGAAAATTAACAAAGGAAGCTGATAAAAATGGTAGATATTAATACACTGGAAAATTCACAGGGATGTTGTAACCATCTCTGATATGTTTTCAACTTTGAAGATGCTGCAGGTATTAAAAGACCCAGGGTCAGGGCTTCCCTGGTGGCGCAGTGGTTGAGAGTCTGCCTGCCAATGCAGGGGACACGGGTTCGAGCCCTGGTCTGGGAGAATCCCACATGCCACGGAGCAACTGGGCCCGTGAGCCACAATTACTGAGCCTGCGAGTCTGGAGCCTGTGCTCCGCAACAAGAGAGGCCGCGATGGTGAGAGGCCTGCGCACTGCGATGAAGAGTGGTCCCCACTTGCCGCAACTAGAGAAAGCCCTCACACAGAAACGAAGACTCAACACAGTCATAAATAAATAAATAAAAGAACGTGAATTTCTTTAAAAAAAAAAAAAAAAAAAAAGACCCAGGGTCATGACCTATTATTACATTAGTACATGCATTTTATAAGCTCACAGATCCCAAGAAAACAAAGGCAAGGGCTAAAGGAATTTAACGTAAAAATCACAAGAATATTGCCAAATGCAATTAAGCAAAAAGTTCCTTGACTTCCAGCCTTCATGCATGTGGTTCAATTAGCACACGCTTGAGGGTCTGTAACATTAGGCACAAATGAAGGACACAACACCTACATTCAAATGGCTCACAGATAAACCAACAATAAAGATAGTATGATGGGTACTGTGACAAAGATAAAAATCTGGGAGCCGTGAGATTATAGACCAAAAGCCCCTTGCTTACTAAGGTATTGGTGGTATTCAGGGAAGGCTCTCTTGGAAAGGTAATAAATACCTGTGCTGAATCTTGAAGTGTGAGTAGGAATGGTTGAGACAATAAGATGTCTTAGGGTTTAAAGAAAAGCAATATCTCCATGCACTGAGAAGGAAGACTTCCCAAAAGAGACAAAGATTGAATTTGACTTGAAGAATGAGTAAGAGGTGCAGAAGCAAATGTATTCATTTCCTAGAGCTGCCATAAGAAATTACCGTAACTGGGTGACTTCAAACAGAAATGTATTCTCTCACAGTTCCGGAGGCTAAGTCCAAAATCAGATCATCAGCAGGGTCAAGCTCCCTCCAAAAGCTCTAGTGAAGACTCCTTCTTTGCCTCTTCTACCTTCTGATAGCTACCGTCAACCCTTGGCATTCCTTGGTTTGTGATGGCACACCTCCCGTTTCTTCCTCCATCTCCATATGACCTTCTCCCCTCTGTGTGTCTCTGAGTCTGAATGTCTCTTGTAAAGACACCAGTCATTGGATTTAAGGCCCCCTTAATCCAGTATGATATTGTCTTAACTCATTACATCTGCAAAGACCCTACTTCCTCACATTTTGAGGTTCCAAGTGACAAAAATCTTGGGAGGACACCATTTAACCCAGTACATCAGATGATATGGAACTATAACGAGTGGACCACCCAGAAGCACTTTCATAAGATTTGACACCCACAGGTATATAGTCAGAATATTGACTATACCATCAAAATGGTACAGTGATAACATTAATATGGAAATATATATATATATTTATATATAACTATTTTATCTATTTTTATTTCCTAATGTTGGAGGATGTAATCCAAAGGACATGACCACTGATTGACCCGTAAGCTGGACCTGGCCAATCCGATACTCCTCACCCTGCCCCACCCCCCACTGTCCTTGGAATATGCCCACTATTCCTACAGGAGTGGTTTCAAGGATACAGCCTCGAGAGAGTAAGGTGTTACTGAGACCATCTAGACCGTATACGTGGCTGAACCCAATCAAGGTCTCTGTATAAACTTGAAGATTCTGGCAGGTGGGTGTGAGCTCTCCTAGTCTCACAGCCGCCAAAGACAAGCCTCATGTGTAAGTTCCCTTGCTTATGAAACCTGCCAATCTGCAGTGATATGTCTGTTTCCTTGGTCTCCCCCTGCCCTCTGTGTACAGGGACTGGTTTCAGATTGCACACAGAAAGTTCCCACAGTTGCAAACTAACACCTAATTTAGTTAAAGTCAACAACTGATTATCAGTTTTCACAAGTTGTAGCATAAATCATTTATCAAATCATTTTTTAAATGTCCAAAATGATCACTGTTGCAATCCTTCTGACACAACGGATGCTGGCTGTCTGAGTCATATTTTGACATAGGAAACCACATCAAACTATTCCAATGACGTTTCCATTGAATCAATATTTATTAGGTCACTTATAAGAAGTCAAGATTTCCTTCTAAAATCGACCATATTCATTCCTCTGCAGCTGAATCCTCTCAGTTTCTGCTGAACCAATAGTAATTGGGCAACAGCAATAGACCAATTTAGCAAAAGGACTAAAATTTAAAATAAAAATGTCTTAGTTTTTGTATATTTTCAATATCTTTACTATTGACTAAGTCATAAAAATCACTTACTGGAAAGTCATAGATAATTAGTTCAAATCTTGTCTTCCTGACCAGAAAGTGGTGGAGTTGTCTGATAATTCAGATCACCATCTGTAATCTCAAACTCTGGCTCTACGATTAAATCACTTTTCCCTCCCTCAGTTTCTTCACTTGTAAAGGGGCTAATGATGATAATTATAATAGTCTACTGAATTGATTATTCATTTAGATAGGATATGCCTGGCGAAGAGCAAGTGGTGTATAAGTGTTAACTATCATTTTATTAATAAACTTAATGTTTTTAATATTTATGATAAGTCAGCATTTATGCGTTGTAGTGAATTCCTCCACTTAAATGGAGATGAGCTTCAACAGGATTGCTGAAAAGAGGAACCCAAAGCCTTGGCGTCCTCTCATCCCAAACCACCCGCGGGCACGGCCACTCTTTCTGTCCTGTCCCAGGAGTATCCCCCTCCCCATGCTGGTAGATTACATGATTTACAGCTGGGGTCTGCACTGACCTCTATGACTGCCCACTCATTTGCTTCTTTATCCAACCTTGGCTCTCTCAGAGCCAAAATCTTTGTCTTGGTACTAAAGTCTTTGTACCCAAAAAGGCCATGTGGAGGGAAAGTTGAGAAACACTAGGCAGTGGGGAGTATCCATGGAAACAGGTGGCCAGATGGACGGCACGCACTTAGCACTGGGGTGCCAGTGATGTCACGAAGAGTGCCTCTTCTCTCACCAGGGAAAAGGCCACTCTAGTTGGGGGTCCCATTTGATTGCCTGGCAAACAGCAGCCCAGCAGATGCCAGGATTATGCCCTGGTGGTGCCCACTTGTGGCTCCATTAATCCAACAGGAACATGGGCAAGGTTTGGAGCAGCACGTAATGATCCCTGGCCAGCCAACAGTGATGGCCAGGAAGTGGGTGCCTCTGAAAGCTAAATGACATCGTCAGTGAACAATCAGAACAGACACTAGCCTTAGTGCTGGAGCTGGATCCTGATGGCCAACAGCTGTGCTGTCAGTAACCTTTATGTAGCATCACATGGGAATAACTAAGGAGTCCAAAGGAGGAGCTGGGGTGGCTCTGGGCAGGTTTCCAGAGTCCTCACATCCTTTAATATATCAAAGTCCATTTTGAATATCCAAGGGGGGCCTATGGTGTGTGGTGTTTTCAATGTATTTGACCATAGAACTTTTCCTTTTTTAAAACATCACTTGGAAATTCACTTTAATTCCACACTAATGTACTGGGGGAAACATCACAGGTGTTGGAATGCTGGGGCCTTGAGCTCACTCCCAGTTCCATCTTTTTGACCTCAGACACATCACTTAACCTCTCTAACCCTCATTTTCATGCCATTTGTAAAAGGGGAATAAGATCTACCTTATTATAGCATAAGACTTGGAGAGAGAGGAAGTTTTCAGAGACCGTGGCAGAGGAAGGTTTGCCGTTCCCCAATTTGCTCACTTCCCATCCTGGGTCTATACTTCCCGGGATCTTTTGCACTTGTGTGAAACCCCATCACTAGTTCAGGGTAGTGGAAGGTGGTGACCAGTGACAAACTCCACTTCCAAGTCTTGCCCACAAAATCCTCCTATGAACAACACAATGGCCCTCATCTCTCCCTCTCTCTCTCTCTATCTCTCTCTCTCTGTCTCTCTCCCCACTGACTCAGTGAAGTCAATTCTGAGAGGACAGAAGGAAGAAGGAGATTGTTGTGTCCCTCATTCACTTGTTGAAAGGGAACCTCTAAGGAGAGCCTCCCAGCCAGGAGTACCCATTCCAGACAATGCATGAGCAAGATGCAAACATGTATAATGTTGAATCACAGATATTTTTAAAGGCTTTGTGATGTTCCTATGATATGAATCATATTCCTATAGTGTGGACGAAAAGTCCAGAGCACATTGCCTGGTAAATTTGTACTAGCTGAAAGACTCTGGAGTTGCTTTATAAAATTGTGATGCTGCTGCTGCTGCTGATGATGGTGGTGGTGGTGATGGTGGTGATGATTAATATTGCAGAAATATACTCAGAAAGGAACACTTCTTATGATTCAGCTAAAATATCAGGGAAGTAAAGCTCTAGGTGCACTGATGTCTCCCAGTGATTTTTTCAGCCCTGTGCTGTGTGACTATAAAGTGTTGCTTCACTATCTCAGTTTTCTAGGGCTGCCATAGCAAAATAGCACAGACTGGATGGCTTAAACAACAGAAATTTATTTCTCACAGTTCTGAAGGCTGGAAGTGCAAGACCAAAGTGTCGGCAGAGTTGGTTTCTCCAGAGGCCTCACTTCTTGTCTTGTAGATGGCTGTCTTCTCCCTGTGTCTTCACATGGTCATCCCTCTGTGTGTGTCTATGTCCAAATCTTCTCTTCTTATAAGGACACCAGACATACTTGATTAAGGCCCACCCTAATGACTTCATTTTAACTTAATTACCTCTTGAAAGACCCCATCTCCAAATACAGTCATAAACTGAGGCCCTGGGGGTGAGATCTTCAACACAGAAAGGTTGGGGGAGGAGGGGACACAATTCAGCCCATAACAATTACCAACCTATGCTCTCTCCTCCAAAGAGTTCAGGTAAAGAAAACTTGTCCAGATAATAGCCTTATACTCTTACTGGAATGTCGATCACAAATAAGTTAACATCTCTATTTAAACTTACTATATGTATGTCAATGTTACTCTCTCTACATGGAGATAATGCTTTATTATGGGACAATGGGAAAAGATAGCTATAGCAAATATAATTGGCTTTTCTCCCTGTTATTCAACTAAAATGCATGTGAGGTATTCATTTAAACACGAAAGAAAGTGAATTTCAGACAGAATTCCTACTGAGCAGAAAGTAAAGCTAACTCCCAATTATGACTAGGGTATCCTTTAATTATTGGTACATCACACGTGGATGTATGGTAGGCACTTGTTCAAAGGAAGACCAGTATCTCTGGGGTTCATACAGCCTTTTAGAAGCATATCTGGGAAGGAATTTTTTTAATATATTTTTCAGGTCCAAAAACATTGGAAAGTCAGAAAATGAAATTTAAAGAACAATGCCATTTTGCACTGCTTTTAGCAATTGTTGTATTCTAGAAAGATGATCAAGTAGATTTTTCTATTAATAGAATTTATTTCAAAGACATCAGGAGGAATCTTGATGGAACGTAAAGTCACTACACATATTGTTATAGCGAACACATCCTGACCCGGTTCAGGCAGAGATATCTTCACTTATGCAACTAAGAGTGGGGGGAACTCACAGCAAAGTAAAATCTTGGACCCACTGCTATCTGATCCCTTGAAAAATCTCTGTTGGAAGAAAGACACATTTAGGAAGTGTCACCTGAGGACCTTGTGGTCTTTTTGTTCCTCTCCTCTGCTCTTAAATAACACTTGGATTAAACCCAACAAGCAAAGCCCCTTCTCACCTGGCCTAGTCCTTTCTGTCTCACCCTGTAAAGCCAAAAACAAGTTCTGGCCTCACTGAAGCATCCAGGCAGGCCTAGAACACCCTGGGGAGAAGATCTACAATTTGTACAAACAACAATGCCACGTGACATTTATTGAGAGTGTATTGTTTGCTCAGAACAGTTCTGACTTCATAGAATACAGGATTATAAATTTTAGGAGGGCAGTTTCTACGTGTCTTATTCACTGCTTTTCCTCTAGTGCATTTCAGAAGAACTCAATAAATATCTCATTCACTCTTCAAAACAACCCTGTGAGGTTATGATCTTCATCTTAGAGAAGAAGAAAACAAGGCCCAGAGGTCGAGACTTGTCTGGGTTTCAGGTCTAGTAAGAGGCAGACTTGGGACCAATCTCAGGTCCAGCAACACCCTTAGTCTCGAGCAAGAAATCGGGACTCCTGTCCCAGACCTGGCTCCACAGGGGCCCCGCACTTTGTATTGCTACCTTCCTCAAGAGTTTCTAAGTCCCCTCTTGTTCTTGGGGCTGGCTGAGGTGAGCAGTGCCATCTGGGGGTACCCGTAACCTGGATTTGGACCTGCATGAACCCTGATCCCGTCTCTCTTTTGGGGGGATGTGCCTGACATTCTGCCCCCCTCATGGGGTTAACCAGATGTCACAGAGATCTCCAAAACACATGCCTTGTTCAAGTGAATCACAAACATCCAATGTGATAAAGCCATGCTCTCCTACATGAGTCATAAGTCGTGCAGGATGGGAGACAGAGGTTCCTTGCATAAATGGGAATGCTCAACATCATTAATCATTAGAGAAATGCAAATCAAAACTACAATGAGATATCATCTCACACCGGTCAGAATGGCCATCATCAAAAAATCTAGAAACAATAAATGCTGGAGAGGGTGTGGAGAAAAGGGAACCCTCTTGCACTGTTGGTGGGAATGTAAATTGATACAGCCACTATGGAGAACAGTATGGAGGTTCCTTAAAAAACTAAAAATAGAACTACCATACTACCCAGCAATCCCACTACTGGGCATATACCCTGAGAAAACCATAATTCAAAAAGAGTCATGTACCAAAATGTTCATTGCAGCTCTATTTACAATAGCCAGGACATACAATATTTACAATAGCCAGGAAGAAACCTAAGTGTCCATCAACAGATGAATGGGTAAAGAAGATGTGGCACATATATACAATGGAATATTACTCAGCCATAAAAAGAAACGAAATTGAGTTATTTGTAGTGAAGTGGATGGACCTAGAGTCTGTCATACAGAGTGAAGTAAGTCAGAAAGAGAAAAACAAATACTGTATGCTAACACATATATATGGAATCTAAGAAAAAAAAAAAAAAAGGTTGTGAAGAACCTAGGGGTAAGATGGGAATAAAGACACAGACCTACTAGAGAATGGACTTGAGGATATGGGGAGGGGGAAGGGTAAGCTGTGACAAAGTGAGAGAGTGGCATAGACATATATACACTACCAAACGTAAAATAGATAGCTAGTGGGAAGCAGCTGCATAGCACAGGGAGATCAGCTTGGTGGTTTGTGACCACCTAGAGGGGTGGGATAGGGAGGGTGGGAGGGAGACGCAAGAGGGAGGAGACATGGGAACATATGTATATTTATAACTGATTCACTTTGTTATAAAGCAGAAACTAACACACCATTGTAAAGCAATTATACTCCAATAAAGATGTTAAAAAAAAAAAAATGGGACTGCTCTTCTCACTCTTCCCACAGACCCCTCACCTACACTCCCTGCAACAGGCAGGTTTGTGGAAGGCACCAAGAAAGACATTGCATTCTAGCAATGCAGTCATTACAGCCTGAAGTCTTCAAAGATGTCGCTGGAAGATGTGCCGCTGTATATTTATGATAGGAAATTCTGAGCAGTAAATTTCACATAACCAGAAATAAATTGCCAACATTAGAGAGAGTTGCTGAGAGCTGGTATTCCCAGGTGGTCCAGTGGGTGACCAGCGTCAGGAGTGAGGATGTCACCAGCATTCAATGAATGACCTGAGATACCGCAAAGGTGAGACCTACATTAACTCATTATAGAACTGTTTCCCCCAAACCATAGTATTGTGAGTAATGGTGGAAGATATGGAATTATGCAGAAATAGTGTGTTTGGGCCCAAAGACAGTGAGGTGGTGCCTGGACACTCTGCAGAATCTCCATGTGCACCGACTTGGCAATAAACAAACAAGTAAGTACTTCTTTTCCATCTATAATTCAAAATCTTAATCAATAAATCACTATAGCTCACACGAACCCATGAATTTTGTAATGCATTTTTGATAGTCACATTTTTATTGAACTTTTTGATTTTGAAAACTCAAGAGTTCATGCAAAAGTGGGGAGGGGTGAAAACTTCCAGGGTAAGGAGCACACTATATATAACAGTTTTCATACAAATCTAGGATTCTTGTACATGTGGTACTACAATGTGTTTTTTTAAAGAAATATACTTTATTTTTAAATTTAATTTCTATTTTATATTGGAATATAGTTGATTTACAATGTTGTGTTAGTTTTCAGGTGTACAACTAAGTGGTTCAGTTATACATATACATATATCCATTCTCCAAAAAACATCCTTTTTTTAAAGCAGTTTTGGGTTCAGAGCAAAAGTGAACAGAAAATACAGAGTCCCCACATACCCTCTCCCCACACACACCGTCTCTCCCACCATCAACATCCTACACCAGCGTGATATGTTTATTGCAATCAATGAACCAACACTGATACATCATTATCAACCAAGGTCAGCAGGGTGCACTCTTCATGTTGTATATTCTATAGGCTTTGACAAATATATATAATGACATATATCCATCATTATAATATCATACAGAGTAGTTTCACTGCCCTGAGAATGTGTTTTTTAAAAATAAACTTCTACCTTTAAAGAAAAGTTACAAAAGATACTCTTCACCCACTCCCCAGTGTTAACATCTTACATGGCCATGGTACACTTGTCAAAACTTGGAAATTAGCACCAGTACAATATTATTAACTAAGCTACAGGTTTTATTTGGATTTCCCAAGATGTTCCAGGGTCCTACCCAGAGTCCCACATTACATCTTGTTACCATGTCTGCTCAGTTGCCTTCTGTCTTTGACAGTTTCTCAGTCTTTCCTTGTTTTTTATGATCCTGACACTTTTAAAGAGGACCAGTCAGGTATTTTGTAGAATATTCCTCCATTGTGGTTTGCCTGATGTTTTCTAATGATTAGACTGGGGTGCAATACATTTTTACATCAAATTGTATATATATCAAAGTGCACAAAAAACATTTGCCCGGAGCCCTGCACAAACTAGCCATGGCCCCTACGCAGGACTAACGTGTTCCAAAGCCCACGATCTTAACCACACACCTTTCCATTTAGCCTTCCAACCTCATTCCACCTGCCCCAGTTCCAGGGAGACCAGCTGTCCATTGCCTCTAATCATGATGAGATGTCCTCTTCCACCATCGATTTCATATACACTGCAGTGCCCATCTTCCTCCTCTCTACCGGGTCTGTGAACCACCCGTGCGTAAATACAGTTTGATGCTTCACCCTTCAGGAAGCTTCCCCCTGAAGCTTCTTCCAGCCCACCTTCGTTTTGCATCCGGCTTGTAGCAGAGCCCTTCTTGGGATGCTCTTTCAGTCTTAAGAATCCTTGATACCTTCACCTATTTTTACCTCTTGCTTTTTCCCAGCCAGATTCCAAACAACTTGTGGACAGGAAAGCTGTAGTATTTTCATTAGTTTTCCACATTGCTTAGCTCAATGCTGTCTATTTAACAAGTCTTCTGTGAATAGTTGGAAAACGACTACTGAAAGAAGAGATTTCATTTTTATCCTTCAGAAAACCACACAAATCATGTAAGATGTTTTTTTCTAAAAGACTAATGTTGGATCAATTTTGATTACACTACACTGACTTTCTCTAGGGATTTTTTTTTTATTTATTTTGCAGAAGCACAGGGTAAAATGTTATTTAAATGTTCATAAAGAAGAGTGATTTCATTCATTCATTTAATAATTACTTAATTAATAATTAATTCATTCAATTAATTCATGGGATGGAGTACTTCCCATGAATTAGATGCTGCAATGAACATAACTGGGATAAAGATAAAAGACGGGCCTCATTCTCGAAATGCTCATAGACTACTTGGAGGAAGAGGAATCAGAAAACTAAACAGAAGCACAGGGAAACCAAAGTAAGGGTAAGGCAGGGAGGGAGGGAGGAAATGACTGGCATTCATTCGATTCTTATTGTTTAGGGTTAACATTCAGCTATAGAATTTTGTTTTGTTTTCCACCCCCCTGCAGTGGCCATGAGCTCTAAAACCTATGAATGTACAAGACACATTTGCTTATCTTTTTCTTTTAAAATAACGGTTGATCCACACAGAGAATTAGAGAATTGGATGGAACTCAAACATAAGTTAATTGTACCTGGAAATTTTATACATATCTATTTCTCTTTTGTCTGGAACACTTTATAAGGTCATCACTTTCATAATAGAATATTCACAAAATTAACTATAAACAGCTTATCAAAATTAGATAATTAGTTACAATACACTTTGATTATAATTACTTTTAGCCAAGCCTGTGGGCATGAGACTTTGTGTTATCGGGTCCGCAGTGGGGACAGGAGGCTGGGGTCAGTTCCCACTGATGTACTCACTGTAAGTACAGCTTATTAGGCTTTTCTTGTTAAACCAGAGTCACAGGTGTGCTGTGGCTATGGGTAAGTCAGTCATATCCAGTCTAGAGGTAGAAATGAGGTTGTGCTTGAAGAACCAAGGCATTTTCTCCTGTTAAACTAATACAAAAACCCCTGGATGATGAGGCAGATGAAACTTAATCTCCATTAGCATCTTGGGAGACTCTTTTTTTTTTTTGCAAAGGAAAATTAATATTTATTAAATCTCCAGATTGGGAAGGGTCTCCACGTTTAACAGGAAAAGATGGGGGGAAAAGCATGGCATAGGAAAAGACCAATTTGTTTGGTTACTTAAAAAAGCAAAACCCATAACCAAAATTTAAAGGCACATTCACACAACCGGATATACAAGTGCCCAACAATCATACAGAAGGAACAATGATCAACGTCACTAATAAGCAAAGAATTCAAAGCTAAAATAGGATTCCACTTTCACCTATTATTGCGAGGGTTGGGGTTTTTTTTTGTTTGTCTCTATGGCTTGTCTTACTTAGCATCTTAGGAGACACTTTTTAACATATATTTTCTAATGTGGAAAATAAATTGAGTCGTGTCACAAAGAGAAAGGAAGTGTATAAAGGGAAGAAAACTGGGGAAAGTGGGCGAGTTCCAAGGACCAACCTCTTCTGCTTTGTACTTTGCATTGGGAATCTGACTCTAGATCAGAAGATAAGAGAAATTTGGCTCCAAAAATTCACTTTTCAAACACTTGGACTTCTGACCCCCAAATTGAAATTTAAAGTGATGTGATTGATGTATTTTATCTGTGCCTTTGGATAAGACCAAGACAACATAATTGCAGTTTCTTTTTTTTTTTAAGGATTCAACAAAATGCATTTGAGTGAAGTGATTAACTCTTTGCTAAATCTTGATCAAATGTCCTCCAAAGTAAAAAGAAGGTCAAATTAAAAGCTGTCCTTAATTAAAATGAATGAATAGAATTGATTTAATAAAACTGTAATGTTGTTTAATGACTGTGGGAGATTGTGTTCAGGGCAGAAAACTGACATTTTGCTGTAATCAATGCACATTTTATTAAAATCAATGTGGTCTATTATGTAAGGCCTATTGAAAGGAACTTCAATAAAGTTCAATCTATAGAAGGTAACCAACTCTAATTCAATTGAAATTTAACCTGATGGTGGCTGCAAGTGTTCATTCAACACGTATTTACTGAGTGTTTATTATGTACTAGGCACTTAGGAAGTATTTACCAAAAGTCACTTTCCTTCCCTTAAGGTATGTAGCATGGAGTAAGTAGCTTAACATTTTGCATTAAATTCAAGTGCACCTAAATGGATAGTATTTCACTAGCATATTAAAGAGCTATTTCTGTTACATTTTAAATAAACTTCACCTTGAAAAAAAAATTGTTGAATGCTAATGGCCTTCCCAATTCTAATAAGTGACTCTAGTTGTTAAAGGAAAGTGGAATGGTCTCAATTTCAAGTTCAAAGGGAATTTTGGGGACTGGGGGAAAAAAAGGCTACTTATACTTTACAGTGTGCATAGCCTTGTGTCTCCTGGGTTTTCCTCTCCTACAATAAAAATTAGGTTTCTAGCCATGCGTATTTTACACATTAGCTTCCAAGAGGCTAAGCTGCTCGAGTCCAGGAACCAGGTGGGGGATTACAGCCTGTTACTAGTCTCCTGCCTTCACCTTGATCTTGACTGCCCATTAAAACTTCTGTTTCCCTGATCCCGACTCTTGATTCTTATCGATATTGCATTTCATTCTACGACTTTTGCTTTTAATGTAATACCTCAGAACCATTAAGGAACAAAGTGATTGAATAAAGTAAAATATAACTTTTTAAAAGATTTCTTAACCATTTAAGGGATAAAACAATATCTTAGTCATCATTTCCCTGCAGTACTTCACTCAATTCTTGTCATATAGCAGATACTCATTAAATTCTTCTTATAAACAACAAGGTCCTACTGTATAGAACAGAAAACTACATTCAATATCCTGTGATAAACCATAATGAAAAGAATATGAAAAAGAATGTATATGTATACGTATAGCTGAATCACTTTGCTGTACAGCAGAAACTAACACAACCTTGTAAATCAACTATACTTCAATAAGATAAAATTTAAAAGTAAAATAAATAAGCTATAAAGATACATTGTACAGCATAGGGAATGTAGCCGATATTTTATAATAACCATAAAAAATTCTTAAATTTAGTATATAACTTTATCCATTAGTTCAACAAGTATATATACTGAGCATTTACTATGTTCTGGGAACCTTGCTAAATGCTGAGGCTACAGATAGAAGTTAGATAGGAGCTGTCAGAGTTGGCTAACTGCTATAACAAAAAAACTCCACATCTCAGAATCCTACAGCAAACACTGTAGCAAACACCGCACTCATGGTGCAGTCCTGAGCCAGGAAGGAAGGCTCCTTGTTTCATCACAGAAGCTTCACTATTCTCCATATGTAGTCCCCAAGGTGGCCTTGGGTACCAAATCCAGTTGGAAGATGGGGATGGGAGAAACTGTAGAGGCTCCTGTGAGAGGAGGTGGTAGGACTAGCCCCAAATGGCCAGCCACTTCCATTCACATTCCCACGGCCAAAATTCAATCCCAAAGTTCCATCTAACTTTAGAAAGTATGCATTTGTTGAAAGGGCCTGGGACCTGTCTTCCTGGGTGAGCAGGGGGGAAAGGACACCGGCTCGGTGAGCATCAAGCACTATACCCCTCGTGGTCCACCCTTCTGGTTGCCATGGAACCCATTCACCCCAGCCCCCGGAAGACAACATGAAGAGCCACATGACTGCTGGTGGTCCAGTGAGAGTCACCTGCCCACCACAGACACACACACACACACTTGATAAGCAACGGTGGGCCAGGGTCAGGAAATTGACAATAAAAATTCCCCATTGATCATGAAAGAATGGAAGACACACAGAAGTACTAGCCCAGTTATGAGATCCAGCTGATTCAGGGGATGAGGGATGCTCCTTGATTCGGCTTTGATTCTGTTTTCCGGGAGGAATGCCTCTGTCCACTTTCCATTCTCCTCTTTGCCGTATCTGAAGAGGGTTTGGGGAGGTATGTCTTCCTTGGGAATGTCACAACAACCCCACCCTCTTCTTGCCATAGGAAACTTAGTGTCCTAAACGTCAAACAGGCACAGGGTTTTTTAATTGAGGGATGGAGATTTTTTTTGTCTAGTTTTTTGTATTTTCCAGGATTGCAGTTTTGTTGGCAATAAAGCCTGTTCAAAAATGCATTTAGATTCTGATTTGATTCCAGTTGACCCATGTAGCTCTAACTACACCCAAAGTTCTTTCTGAGATAATCTCAACCCTGGTTTTTTTTGCATTTTTAATTCCTTTGATTTTATTTATTTTTTTGAGGTATAATGACATATAATGTTATATTAGTTTCAGGTGTACAACATAACGATTCGATATTTCTCTCTACTGCAAAATGATCACCACAATAAGTCTAATTAACATCCATCACCACACATAGTTACAGAATGTTTTTCTTGTGATACGAACTATTCTATTCTCTTAGCAACTTTCAAATATGCAATAGAGTATTATTAACCTTAGTCGCCATACTGTACATTACATCCCCATGACTTACCTATTTTATAACTGCAAGTTTATACCTTTTGACTCTCTTCCACAATTTCACCCACATCTCACCCCCTAGCAACCACCAATCTGTTCTCTGTGAGATCTCAAACCTGTCTGCCTTAGTCTGCCTTGGATGCTGTAACCAATATCATAGACTGGGTGGAAACATTTTTATTTCTCATAGTTCTGCTGGCTCGGAAATCTAAGATTGAGTTGCCAGGTGATTTGATTCCTGATGAGAGCCTTCTCCCTCGTTTGCAGATAGATGCCTTCCTTCTTGCTGTGGCCTCACATGATAGAGAAAGATCATCTGTCCCATGTCTCTTCTTATAAATGGCGTTAATGAAGACACCACCTTCATGACCTAATCACCTCTCTGTGGAGAGTATAGCTAAGCTACTCCATGGTATTGCTGCCTCGGCATCCGTCTTGCTTGGCATCCAATTTTTTCAGCCGTGTGGCCCGCAGGGACCTTAAACTGACACTGGCCCCTCATTCAAACATGTGCCCTAGATAGCAGTCCTCCGAGTCCCAAGCAAATGTAAGTTCCTGATATGACCTCCCAGGGGCCCTTGTGATCCCCAGTCTCCCCTGTCTCCCAGGGCCTGCCCCTTACACACCCCTCAGATAAAGCCCCCATGGAGTGTACTAGAAGCCAGCACTTTGCTTTCAATTGACCAAACCGGCCTTGCTTAAGAACCCCAAAGCACCCCACCCACAGACCCTCACAAGGTATGTGTACTAGGGCCTGTCTCTCTCTGTCTGTACTCTGCCTTGACCTCACCAGTGGCCTCTTGAGGCATTCCAGATACTTCTTCCAGGACCTGCGAGTAATAAACTTCCTTATTTCAATCTCTCTTGTGACCTGTTGTTGAAACACAGCTCGCCATCCAGCACCCTGAGCTCCATTTAACCGAGTGTTAATCTGACAAATTCATAACACTCCCAGAGGCTCCATCTCCAAACACCATCACACTGGGGGCTGGGGCTTCAACATATGAGTTTTAGGGGGACAAACATTCAGTCTATAGCAGTCCTATTTCTATACTTCCTGACCCCAAAGCTCATACAGTTGAGTGATATGGAAGGAGCTGAGACCAGGCTTGATCGGACTGCCCAGATGAAGTCAAATGTGGGTGCCATGGGAAGTGTCATTTTAAGCGTTTCAGAATCTCCAGTCAGACACGCACACAAAGAAGAAGGTTGGAATGGTGTTTAATGAGCCAATCCACAACATCACCACTGCTGCTAATCAACCACGGGCACCCCAGCAGAGCAGATATTGTTAAAGTATTATTTTATTCCAACTGAATACTCTTTAATGACCTTCTCATCTGTGTTTATTCTTTCGTAATTGAGTCATCCTTTAAAATAAAATACTTGGATGAATTTCACACACACAAAAAATGTGGATGCCAATACTTGGCTCATGGGCTTCACACTGCTTTGTCTTTGCTCAAATGATACCTTTTCCTGAAATGTCTTTCCTATCTTTTCTGACAAACACCTGCTAACTTTCCAAGTCACCTGAGCCTCATCTCGTCTTTGAAACCTTTTCTGATATGGACAACCCTTACCCACAAATGGAAATGACAACTATCTCCTCTTTGCCCCACAAGCTATGACTTCCGGAATGCCCCTGAATTTTGTAACATTTGCTTGTTTGTGAGTGAGTTTACCCAGCCTCCATCCCCTCCACCTGCCCCCAGAGCAAACACAGTATCTCATGCACTTCCCAGCCACCAGCGTTTACTTGGAACACGGTAGGTATTTAAGATATCATGTTGAACAAATTAATGATATTCTCCATACTAGTCTTTGCCTGTATGGAGAAACTAAGCATTCAAAGTGATGTAAAAGTGATTTGTAACCTAAACCTCCGAGTTAGAAGAGGGGTCCCTTGGTGGTATCAGTTTAAAGCAGGACACCTTCTAAAATGTATGTCACTATCAGATGGCTGAAGGCTTTCTCTTGTAAGTTTGCTGGCTGTGTGGTTTATCTGGATTTCCTTATTCACCTGCATTTCCCTCATATACCAGGCTTAAGTCCAATCTCTGCAGAGTTCCTCCCGTTCCTCCTGTATGAATCAAACTGGGGGTGCTCATCTTGTTGTCAAAGTCACCTGACAGATTTGCTACAACAAATGAAAACACTAAATAAGCAGCTCCCATCTATTTTTTATGGCTGATATTCATTCCCAGCAAACAGCTAATGTTATCCCAGGATGAAAGCAACTATAATTCCTGAAGTTTTCATTTTGATGTAAATCATAGTGAATATTTCCATTGTGAGACTTTTTTTAATGTCAAGCAATAGTTAAAATACATGTACCTGTATTTTTTAAGTTCCTTAGAAAGTGTCGCAACCAAGTTTGGATCCGGAAACAATTGCAGTGAAGATGGTCGTAGGAAGCATCATAGAAGAGTTAAAAATATCGCCAGAAACGTTTAACCTAATCACACTTTCTAAATAAATATATAAGCATAGATACATATATAGACAGATGCAATCAAGAGGTCAAAGACAAGGTGCTTAATTACAGATGCCTCAGCTCCTGTCAATAGCAAACTTGCATTTTTTACCAGTCTCCAAGGTTATCACTACAACTGACAGCATTCCTGAACCTAAGACCTTATAGCAGCAGCTATTAGAGGCTCACAAACTCACCAGCCATCCAAACCCTCCACATCTCCCTGGGGAAACTTGACCAGAAGAGCCAGGGTGAATGGAAAATAATTCTGGGAGGCTAACAATGAAAGTAAGAGCTAATGGTTATTAACAAACTCTTATGCATTATCTCCTTTAATCTTCATGACCAAATTTGAAACAGGTGCTCTGAGTAGTACCATTTTACAGATGGAAGAATTAAGGCTTAGAAAGATTAAGTAACTTGCCCCAAATCACACAGCTAGAAAGTGACAGAGGGCTTGAAAACAGTGGACTTTCAATTCGATTTGAAGAGCAATGTAAACGAAGATGCCGAAATGCTCTATATAATTTTCCGTCTTCATTTTTGAACTTGCATTTAAAAGACAGCAGAGTAATAACGGTCATTCATGTAAGCCGACTTTCTCCTCACTAGAGTCATTTTTCAGCTTTTTGGGAAATCCAACAAAATTCTACCTGCTCATAATGTGCCTAAAAATCTGACTGGGAACAGTTTTTACCCTTACACTACAATATCTATGTTCACCTGAGTTGGATGTGACTAGAAATTTGCCATACGTCAAACTTCTTTTGACCTCTCCCAACTCCAAAATTCCTAAAAAGGAAATAACGAGAAGATAGAAATTTCAAAATGTTGTGTTGATAAATATCACATCAATTACACATTACTTTTACTTGAGGACCTATTGGTTCAATTTCTTAAGCACTACCTGCTATATTCCAGTAATCTGTGCAAAGATATCTGTATGGACTATCTCATTTCATCTTTGCAATATCCATAGATGTGAAAAAGTTTTAAAAGCAGAGGTTAAATAAAGTGTCTAAGGTCATAGAGGGATTAAGAGGAAGAACCAAAATTTCAACATAGGTCAAACTGCCTGTACGATACATCTTCAAATCCTGCTCCTCAAATGAGACTAACGCAAAAAACTTAGGCAAAAGACTCAGCATTGGTGTTTTTAGCACTTCCTCTCTATTTGTTTTCTGCTTTCTTTTTTAACTTGAAAACATCTTGCACAAATGCATCCTCTGATTTTTTTCTGAGGTGCTGAATAAACAGTTTTGGTGATGTGTGGCCACAGTTGCATACTTGTCAGAATCCAATTATTAAACTGATGTTTAGGTATTTATTGCTGTCATAAGAACTCTGCACAATGGCTTTGAAAAATTGCCCTGACTCATGGTTCATATCTGAGACTTTATCAAATGCACATTTTTTAATATAATGTAGGTGCCAAGAGGTTACAGGCACATTGCATTCATATTCAATAACACTCTATAGCCTTGAAAATAAAATACTGGATTACTTTTAGGGAAATTTCTTCCTGATTATATTTCTCATTCTAAAACCATAGGTCATCTATGAGAGGAACGTGTCAGTTTCTAAATAAGAGAGACAGTTTAAGAACTTTGAGAAAATGGAAAATGGCCAGTCAAACATGGAGATAAGGATTCATACTGTACTACACATCACACAAATGCAAGGCATTATTTGTGTTCAGCAATTAATAATGGTGTATTTGATTCCAATGAAGCTTCCTCTGAACATACATCTAATTACTAGAACATCTACTAAGAAAAGTTTGGATAATACGTAATGCTCAAGATCATTTCTCTTTTCATTTGTCAACGTAAAAGAGGTGGAGCCTAGAACCCTCCTGCTTTAGGAAATGTTTATAGGGAGCCAAAACGATTGTCATAAAAATTCAGATAAATTATGTATCTCCAAACAATAAATTTACCGGTAGCTACAGAAGCTCTCCCAGGTAAGCCCCAAAGACAGTTTCTAAAATGATCCTCTGCATGTCCATTATTTCCTTCTTCTCATCCGTGACACCAATTACTCCCAATCACTAGGATCTTCATCAAGGAAAGAGGTGAGATAAATGAACACCCCTTTCTATCACTGACCAAGTGTTCTGTTCTTTTTAGAGATTCCACTCAACTCCCCCCCAACCCAGGATCTATTACGGGCAGAAAACATGCCCTGGTCCACTCAGAATTTTAGAAATGGAAACAATGACACTTCAATGACTGTAGATTCTAGCACTCTAAGCTCCAAGCCAGAACTGGCCCTCTATCATCCATCTTCTTCTGGTAGCTCTAAAAACAGCTCTAAAGTGGGAGCTCATTATTCCAATCTTCCCACAAAAGCCCAATATCTGGTGTATTCTTAAAGGAAGGAATAGAAAGATGGAGCATCAAGTAGAGTTGTTGACTGTAAATGTACACCTGTGAAGAAAGAAAGGTGATAGTCAATGGTATATCAATGGTATAGGTGAAGGAAGATGGGAAAAAGAAAGGTACCAATACACACTGCATACCTGTAAGGTACCTAGGGCTGAGCTACACGCATCCTGTAAGTCAGGGTACCCACCTCAGCACTATTGGCATTTGGACTAGATAATTCTTTGCCTTGGGGTCTGCAATGGGCATTGTAGGATGTTTAGCACCTTCCCCGACCTCTGGTGCTATGCCAGTAGCACCACCCCACCCCAGTTTTAAACAATCAAAAATGTTTACAGACATTGCCAAATATCCTCTGGAGAAAAACTGGCCCTGGTTGAAAGTCACAGCTATAAGGTATACAAATTTATCTCAACTCTGCTCATGAGGAAGGAATTAAAATGCTTCTTTTACCAGGGAAGAAATAGCTGAGACAGTGAACACTTGCTTAGAATTTATTATGGACCAGGCATCCTTGAAAGTAGTTTATTTAGAAACCCACCTATCCGTCATATAATCTCCATGGGTTTATATAAAACATAATAGATATTATCATCCCCATTTCACAGATGAGGAGACTGAGGCACAGAACAGGTAAGGAACCTGTCTGAGGTCATATTCCTAGTACAATGCTCCCTCGGTATCTGCAGGGAATTGGTTCCAGGACCCCTCGTGGATACCAAAATCCCTGGATGCTCAGTCCCTTATATAAAATGGCATGGTATTTGCATATAACCTACACACATCCTCCTGTTTACTTTAAGTCATCAATAGATTATTTATAATACTTCATCCAGTATAAATGCTATATAAATAGTTGTAAATACAACATATAAGCTGTTTAAACAGTTGCCAGTATGCAGCAAATTCAAGTTTTGCTTTTGAAACTTTCTGGAATTTTTTATTTTGATTACTTTTGATCTAAGGTTGGTTGCATCTATGGATGCAGAACTCATGGATCCAGAGGGCCAAGTGTAAGAAACAGTCAGTATTCATACCCAAGCGGTGTGTGTCCCTTTGCAGGGCAGCTGGTTTCCTTGGCTTGCCCAGGTTGGTCCCACTGCAAAAGGAGATTGGGAATTCCACTCCAAGGTCATTGTCCTTCCACTGCATAAAGCTGTCTCCTAAAACAGAAGGAGAGATGGTACACACGATGATGAAACAACTGTATTTCCAATGAGAAAGAATAGGATCTTCCACTTTGTCAGCCAAATCTGGCATGTGCTCACCACACCCACACGGAGAGTCCACGGAATTTAAGGAAGCAGTCAGATGTCCCAGGGAAGGATGATAGGCAGTGTCTTCCCCAGGAAACACCTGCTAACCATCTTTCCCATGTTCACATTATCCCTCTTTGGTCACCCATCTCAAAGAACACATTCCACCATAGATCATTTGTCTACAAGAATGATAAATGCTTGCAACTGTGTCTAGGATAGTTAATTTTATATGCCCACTTGTCTGGGCTAAGGGATACTCAGAGAGCTGGTAAACATTATTTCTGGGTGTGACTGTGAAGTTGTCTGTAGAAGAGATCAGCATTTGAATCGGGAGATTTAGTAAAGGAATCACCCTCACCAATGCAAACGGGCATCATACAATCCATTGAGGGCCTGAACAGAACAAAAAGGCAGAAGAAGGTCAAATTTGCTCTCCTTGCTTGAGCTGGGACATGTATCTTCTCCTGCCTTCTGACATCGAAGCTCGGGTTTCTTGGGCCTTTAGACACAGATCAGGACTTACACCACCAGCCCCCCGATTCTCAGGCCATCAGAGGTGCACTGAATTATACCACCAGCATTCCTGTTTCTCCAGCTTGCACATGACAGATGGTGAGACTTCTCAGCCTCCAAATCGCATGAGATAGATAGATAGATAGATAGATAGATAGATGATAGATAGACAGGCAGATAGACAGACAGTAGAGATAGATGGATAGATGATAGATAGATAGGTAAATAGATGATAGATAGATAGATAGATAGGCAGATAGACTGTAGAGATAGATAGATGATAGCTAGATAGGTAGGTAATAAATAGATAGATATAGATAGATAGATATGGAAATTTATTATAGAAATAATATACAATGTATTTTATATGTTAAAATAATAGTAAGATTACTTAATAATATAATTAATTATATAATACCCAATATTATATATTTTCTACTTATTTTATATATTTATTTCTATATTTATTATGTTATTTTATACATAATATATTATATAATGATCAATTTTATTATTAATTAATATTAATATTATATTAACATATATAAAATATGTTGTCTATTATTCCTATAATAAATCTCCAACTATATCTCCTCTTGGTTCCATTTCTCTGGAGGACCCTGACTAATCCAGTGTCCTAACTGGTTCTTTGTACAATAGAGAAGCAGAAATATTGGCTGAATTGTTCAATTATTAATTAATAATTAACAAACAAGCAAGAAAGCCTACTTCCTAAATGTACAGGCTCTTAAGGAAGAAAAGCCCAGGTTCAAGTTCTAGTTTCTCTATTCACGAGCTCTGAAGGTCCAGAGTTCCCCTGTCATCAGGTGAGGCGGGGATAACAGCACCATTTCATAGAGGTCACCTTAGAAAATAGATGAAAGCCCCTGCTGAGCGGCTGGGAGGTCAAGCCCTTTGCGGTTTGGATGAGGATGTGGATGGAT
Organism: Balaenoptera ricei; assembly: GCF_028023285.1. Classification (NCBI taxonomy): domain Eukaryota; kingdom Metazoa; phylum Chordata; class Mammalia; order Artiodactyla; family Balaenopteridae; genus Balaenoptera; species Balaenoptera ricei. The sequence goes on along the minus strand of NC_082645.1, from coordinate 10,008,536 downwards.
GAGGGTTTAGGCAGTGAGAGTGGATGTCAGGCTTCCTTCTCACAACAGCCTTTCTTCACCAGGACAGAACGAGAAATACAGGTGACTCTACTGTGCTTTTGATTAGCAGGTTCCAGACCCATTGCAGCATCTTCTCTCTTCCCAGAAATGAGGCAGCCTATTGATTCTGCTTTGAAAAATCAAGATCTCATTTCAGGGAACATAACTCCCTTCCCTTTGCTCACAAAGAAGCAAGCTAAAAAATAGAAATACCTATGCATCCCTCTAAAGCAATGATGCAAATGGATTGAGGCAGTAAAAGTGACTATTCCAGGATTCCATTTTTACAATAACCCTTCTCCCTGGGGCATCAATATTAATCCAGTCATGCTTTCCAGGAGGGTGAATTGCTAAATCTGCAAAGGCCCCAGGGACAGCTTAACTGCCAGCCATCAACTCCAGGATGACACAGTGATGCATAGCCCTCCTGGGTAGAAATTCTAGCAGATGCAACTCCACACCTCCTGGTAGGCAGAGGACGCTGGGGGGGGGGGGGGGATAATCAGGAAGGAAAGACACTTGGGAATGCATATATAGGACTTCCTACTTTCACCAGCCATTTAGGCAACCGGAGCCACTCCACCAGACTCCCTAAACCATCATTTAAATTCTCATCATGTCCTCCCTACCCTCCACAAACACTTACTCCTTCTGACATTCTGAAAGAGAGAAAAGCCAAGAAGACAAGTGGCCAAGTTTCTGCAATTTATATGGCATCCACTTGCAAGAAGGTGCTTAGCTAATGCCTGCCCTCTTCTCCAAGAGCTCCCAAGTTCTAGTCTCTGCACTTTCTCCCCACTGGTGCCTTCCCCACCCCTCTCCAGACCCAAATGCCAAGTGAGGGCTTCTCCTGAGTCCCGTCCCTTTTCTTTTCTTCCAGAAAATACCACATTGCCACTGTGGAGCACAGGTATCTTAATTATCTAGTTTGAACTGAGAAGCGTATTCTTTTCTAAGAATCAGAATACTATGCTGATATTTCCCGAAATGTAAGTCTAAACAGATACCTCTAAACACTAAACAGAGTAATACTAATAAATAGCACATTCAAAGATAAAACCTATAGGGTCAATGTTTCTAGATTTTGTTATGCTTTTTCCTTTCTTTTACTGATCTCAATCACAGCTGACTATAATCTTGTTAGATTCTCTAGTCTTGGAATAGAATTATCTTTTGTAATTCCTTAAACCATCTCTTCTTAGAGTCAAAACTGTCCTAGGACATCAAGAGAGGATTCTACTTTGCCATCAAAAATCTCTACAGTGATACCTGCCATACGTCTTTCAGGAATTATTCCAGCGACACAGCCTGTGGTTGAAGCCATTTACTAAAGGTTTTACTGCCCTCTATTAAACCTTCCAGAATATACAGAGAAAGACAAGACAAAATCTACCCTTGTGATGAAGTACCTAACAACCCAGGAAGAGCAGAAATGACTTCCAATCAAGAAGACATTTTCTACTTAACTCCCTAAATTGGATTCAACAGTCTACAGCTGAACTTGTATTTTCCGTGGCTGCTGATGCCTGGATGGATGAAACCCCACCCACAATCTCACTTCCTACAGCAAGTGTTTGAGCTCAAAAGCAACCAGCTTCTGTTAACCTCCAGGTACCATTTAAGATTCTAACAAACCAGAACCTCTGAAAAGCAAATTTAAACAAGGGTTTAACTTGCTTCTGTTTGGTTAGGCCAAGATTTAAAATATCTCCATCACTTTTTCCCCAGAGATATTTGCCTTTTAACAAGGACCCCTGATTTGGCAAGCCGAAGCAATACATTTCTCATGTTATAATGTTAAACAGGATCCGTCATTGAGAGAGCTATAACTATTACCAAGGGGAATGCATCCTTTCATTTATAACATATTTATTAAGGGCCTACTACGTGTCAGGCACTGTTCTGGGGGATTGAAAATATAGTGAACAATGCAGACTAAAATCCCCCTCCTCAAAAAAAGAACCCTCCTACACTTTTGGCAGGAATGTAAATTGGTACAACCAGTATGGATGTTCCTTAAAAAACTAAAAATAGAGCTGCCATATGATCCTGCAGTTCCAACCTGAGCATATATCCAGAAAAGATGAAAACTCTAATTCGAAAAGATACATGCACCCCAATGTTCACAGAAGCACTATTCACAATAGCTAAGACATGGAAACAACCTGAATATCCATCAACAGATAAATGGATAAAGAAGATGTGGTACACATATACAATGGAATATTACTCAGCTATAAAAAAGAATGAAATAATGCCATTTGCAGCCACATGGATGGACCTAGAGATGATCATACTAAGTGAAGTAAGTCAGAAAGAGAAAGACAAATACAATATAATATCACTTATATGGGTAATCTTTAAAAAATGATACAAATGAACTTATTTACAAAACAGAAATAGACCCACAGACATAGGAAAGCAAACGTATGGTTACCAAAGGGGAAAGAGGGGGAGGGATAAATTAGGAGTTTAGGATTAACAGATGCATTCTACTATATATAAAATAGATAACAAATAAGGGCCTACTGCATAGCAGAGGGAACTATACTCAATATTTTTAATAACCTATAAGGGAAAAGAATCTGAAAAAGACATATCTATATACCTCTATCTATCTACCTATATAATTGAATCACTTTGCTATATACCTGAAACTAACACAACATAAATCAACTCTACCTTAATTTTGAAAAAATAAAATAAAATAAAATCCCCCTCTTCATGGAACTGGAAAGTTGTGGAGGCTTCTAATTTTGGAAGGTAGGGTTATATTTTTATTTCAACATCTTGTCTGGTATCTGACTTTGTGAATGCTCTTTTTCTAGCCAACATGCATTGAGTGCATATTATGTGACCAACGCTGTAAGAACCAAAATGACGGTCATGCTTCTTACTCATGGGAAACCACAGTCCCTGGCTCTAAGCAGTTATAGCTGCTGCAGTGCACATCCAAACAGAGCAGGGGAGCAACAGAAGATGAGGACAAGGCTAATTAGAGGAGGCAGGAGAGGCTGATTAGAGCAGATGCTGCTAAAGCGGAATCTTGGAACATGAGTAGCTGAGCCCCAGGTAGAGGGAGACAGGTGTAGGGGTAATGGAAGAGATGGAAACTCCAGGCAGAGCAAGCAGTGTGGATGAAGACAGAGAAAGAAAATGCAGCCTGGTGTGTCTGTAACGGCCAGAGGTATTAGTGGTTCTTTATCCCAAACCAGAGATGAGGTCCTGTGGAATAAATGCTCAACCCTTTCTCAGCCTCTTCTTGGGGCGGACAGGTACCAACCCACAGCCCATGCTGCTTCCAAGAAAGAAGTTTGAATTCTCTATAAAATCCAGGAAAACATCAAGCCCACATGCTTCTGTGAATAGAATATTTAACCTTGAGCCAGGGAAGAAGCGTTTTGGGTCTTGAGGGACAGAAGTGATGCAGGGCTCAATGCAGAGCCCAAAGGAAGATGGCAGGTACTTGAGTTTTAGGAAAGGCATATTTTTTAGGGCTTTAGGTAGGTCATTTTGATGGCCAGCCCTTAATCTGCCTTCAAATACATCCTTTGGTGATAGGACTGTTTGTCTCCTCTGTTTAGTTTACTGTAGGGAACTAAATATGCCTTTAATATTTATCTGTGCTGTGAAAACTGCTTCTACATGCAGCCCTTTGAGGGAAATAGCCAAGATCAATGGAAGACTGACGTATACTAAATGAAGAAACAAACAGAAATATTTATTTCTCTGTCCACAGACCACAGGGCCTCCTGAGGGTGAGAACAAATTGCCAGCAACACTATAGAACTCCAAGCAGGCATTGACTGTCTCTGTGAAGGCCAGGGCTGTACTGATTCATTTCTTCCTTTATATGAGAAAGATCTATGCAAAAACATAATCAAAGGAAAATTATTTATATTTTAAATGCAGTTTCTTCATGACTTCTGGGAGTCAATGTCTCAAACTTTATTTTGTTTGGGGTTATAATAACTAGGCCATTGAGTACTAGGTGATTTAAATACTTTATCCTATTAAATTCAGACTCCCATTTCAGTACCATTACTGACATTTCACACATTATGAAACAAGCAAGGTGAGAGCTGGTGGGGTGGGCTACCTTGCCCGACAGCCTCAGTAGCAGTGGTTCAGTTTGCAAGATTCATCTGGCTTCAAACACGATGCCATTTTTCCATAAACACCACTCTCTGTGAGTTTCGAACATGACTGAATATATAAATCTGTAACACACAAACATGAATACTGCATGTCTTAGGTGAGTTTCTCCAGAAGCAAATCCTGAAACAAGGATCAGGAGCAAATTATTGATTAAGGAGAATCTAGTAAAAGAAAGACAGACAGAAAAGGGGAAGAAGACAAGTAAAGGTGTGAGTTCAGACAACACCCTACAGAAGCCGCTACAGCTGATCTTACAGGGGAAATCAGGAATGTAATTTATGTTTAGGGACGTCCCACCCAGGTGAGGGAGCCAGCCCTCCATGACCTTGCAGCTGTAGGTGACCAGGAAGGGCTACCCTGGGATGATGTAGACTCTCTGCAGCAATCATTCCATTGGCCTGAAGACAGTACTTGAAATAAGGCAAGAACCCACGAAATTGAGGGGAGAATTGTATAGAAACATTAAAATGCATCTCAGAGGAGGCATGCAGCTCACCGACAAGGCTGTAATATTTCAAAGGAAATGCTCACCACCAAAAGTAGGAGCAGGGGTTCATTCTCCAACAGGTAGATCCACAAACAGCACCAGTACCAGCCCCTTCCTAACTGTCCTGCAAACAGAGGTTTGGATCTGCAGGCCCTCTTTTCTGCCCCCTCCCCACTGGCTACTGCATCAATTCTGACCAAGACAACATTGGGCCTTAGATTTGGTGTCAACAGGTGCTGGAGTGGGAATTAAGGGGGTCTTTCCTTAAGCTTCAGGTGCCTTTTTAGGATGCCTGGAGTATATCCCTTGGACCCCCAGGACCCTCCAAGCTTCAGCCTATTTCTCACTGTGCTTTCCCAGTCTTTGTAATATTTTGACAGGTCTGGAGTCTCTGCTTGGTTCTTGCCATTTCCCCCCCTCTGAGAAGCAGAGCTTAACTCCTGTATGCCATGATGGAGAGCTGCATAGTGTAAGGTTATCAAGGTTATAGAGACATTGGTTTGCAACTTGCTTCTGCCACTTATAAGCCCCGGATCTTGGGTGAGTGACCTAATTACTCTGAGTTTCCTCATCTGTTAAATGGAGAATAATAAGACTAGCTCAGGGGCTTCCCTGGTGGCGCAGTGGTTGAGAGTCTGCCTGCTAATGCAGGGGACACGGGTTCGAGCCCTGGTCTGGGAAAGATCCCACATGCCGTGGAGCGACTAGGCCCGTGAGCCACAGTTACTGAGCCTGCGCGTCTGGAGCCTGTGCTCTGCAACGGGCGGGGCCGCGATGGTGAAGAGGCCCGCACACCGCGATGAAGAGTGGCCCCCGCTTGCCGCAGCTAGAGAAGGCCCTCGCACAGAAACGAAGATCCAACACAGCCAAAAAATATATATATAAAAATAAATAAATAAAAGATTACTATAAAAAAAAAAGTTAGAGGCTCAATATGGTTTTAATGAAATAGATAGTTTGATTTAATTTAAAAAAAAAAAAAAAAAAAGACTAGCTCAGGACTTCTTTGCTGTTGTGAGACAGTAAATTTCCTTGCTACATAGCAAAGTGTTACAAACCCTAGTGTTATATAAACCCATCTCTGGAAACCAAATTAAAATAAATGCTTTTAACCTCCCCCATTTTTTCTTTTCCTCCTTCTCTTTCTTCCCTTCTCCCTCTCCCTCCCTCCCTATCTCTCTAGCAATAAACTGAGAGAGACAGAAAGATAGAGAGAGTCGGAGAGAATATCCTTGAATGAGACCTGATGGAGACCCATCACACACCAACACAAAAGAGTAGCACTGTTCAGTAAGATACTTGATATTCACTCAACTGCTAAGAACAAAGAAGCTTGGAAGTTATCCACACTGGAGTTCCTCGTTGAATGAGGTCATTGGTCCCGTTGTCGAACCCAAGTTCAAGTTCGTGTGCCTGATGCACACTGAAGCAAACAGAAACAAACAGAAATGTTGGAGTTTGGAGCAGAGGTTTATTGCAGGGCCAAGCAAGGAGAATCCACAGCTCTGCTCAGAAGACCCAAACTCCCTGAATGGTTTTCTGGGAAGACTTTTTAAAGGCAACAATTGTGGTGAAGGCTGCAGGGTGTGTGGCTTTCTTCTGATTGGCTGGTGGTGAGGTAATGGGGCAGTGCTCCAGGAATCTTGTGCTCAGCCTGAAGTTACCATCCTCCACCTGGGTTCCTGTATGCCAGTGGTCCCCAACCTTTTTTGGCATCAGGGACCAGTTTCACAGAAGACAATTTTTCCAAGGACTGGGGGAGGGGGTGTGGTTCAGGCGGTAATGTGAGTGATGGGGAGCAGCAGATGAAGATTCTCTAGCTTCACCTTCCACTCGCTTCCTGCTGTGTGGCCCTGTTCCTAACAGGCCGAGGGCCAGTACTGGTCCACGGCCTGGGGGTTGGGGACTCCTGCTGTAGAGCAACTCAAAGATGTGCATCAGATTGCTACCCCTTGAGGAGAAACTAGGACTCTGTTTTATCACTAAACTCTTGTTTCTTGCCTGCTCCTCCTATGAGTCTGCATCCCCTCACTTCCCTAATTAGTAACTGCTTGGGTCTGCTCTTTGGAGCTAAGGGAAGGTCTAGGAGGCTGAAGCCTTTTTCTATAGACAAGCAGTGGGGGACACAGAGGAGCTTTTGTACCCGGGAGGGCCCCACAGCTTCCTGCTTGCTTTCGGACCCTCTACTCTGTGGTCCCACAGCACATTGTGCTGACTCTCTCCTAGAATTTATCCCACTGGATCTTGATTGTCTGCTTCTGTATTTATCTTCCTAGTGAATCATAATGGTAGGGAAACAAGTTTACTCCTTTCTAATCTCAATCTCCCAGCAGTTCTGACATATAAAAGGCACCGACACAGAGTAAGCGAATGAACATGAATGAATTAACTAATGAAAGCCATTTCAGAGATTGTAGCATGGTGGGTTAAGATGTCTGGTCCAATATGGTGGATATGTATGGCCAAGTGAGTCAACTTATCAGATCTTTACAATACTCTGACATTGGAAAATATAGCAATATATATTTATGGACTTGCTCAGAACCATATGCATCTCGTTTTGACATATCAAAATAATTTTAAGTGAACTTTTACATGATGCAAATGAGCATCCAAAACAATGTAACACACAGAAGAAGTCAATTTTCTCATCTTGAAAATTGTTTATGGGAGAGCCACATGTGTTGTGTTGAAAGAAGACTCAAGTGATAATAAATTATGTGATAACTAAATCCCACAGGTCAATGATTGCAAACTCCATTCTCTCTAAGGCTCACTCAGGTAACTTAAATGGATAAATTAGGCCGAGTGTGGATTTTGGCAAGCTGAAGACTGAATGGCATGCCCTATCTAGAGCGCTAGCTGTGACCCAGCTCAGCGTATTATCGGGCCAGTTTTTCAAAAAAAAAAAAAACACCCAGAAACGTACAATGGGAAATCTTCCAGTTTTTATATGTAAGCCAACATTGTGTTCACCATACAAAACTTGCCTGTTGCCTGGATTTAGCCTGTGGGTTTAGAGTCTAAATGATCATATGGGTGAAAAACTAAAAATCTAAGTAGTATGTAGCATCTGTACATTGACCAAAGTAAGCCAACTAGAAGATTCCTGCCTCTATTTTCTTTTTAATTCTTTGTTACACCCCCAGGCACTTAATCTAAGTTCCTGCAAACAATGGGTGTTTTTAGACACAGATTTTACCTGCTGGAAGATTATAGTTAGGGACAAAGCAGGTTATAAATAAATAAGCCACATAGAAAGCAAAATTGACTATTTCTATTTTTTTGTGCCCAAATTGTACATGTTCTTCTATCACAGCCCCTGCAACTCTTTGTTGTCGGCTCTTGGCATTTATGACTTGAACTTTTGCAATTTCAATTATATGTGATCAGACCCAAAGGTCAATGATATACAGAAAATTGTCTTTTTGTTGAGGTCTAAATGGGAAACACAAATGTTGTGAGACAAACACAGCTAAGGAGACGGCCTCATCCACAGTCCAGCAGTTCATCTCAACACACACTCGTCTCTCTTTATTCTCTAATTATTACATGTAATACATTTTATGAAGAGTTGAAAATATTCTCTTAAAGAAAGCTACTACTGGAGACTTCCCTGGTGGTCCAGTGGTTAGGGCTCTGTGCTTCCACAGCAGGGGGGACATGTTTGATCCCTGGTCAGGGATCTAAGATCCCGCATGCCACGTGGCATGGCCAAAGAAAGAAAGAAAGAAAGAGAGTGAGAGGGAGGAAGGAAAGAAGGAAGGTAGGAAAGAAAGAAGGAAGAAAGCAAGTTGCTACTAGCTCTTAATATATGTAGACATAAAAGCCATTTATGACATTTTTTTAGGACTGGTTAAAAAAAAAATGAGAAAAGAAAGTGAGGTCTTCACCTTGAGTCAAAGTTGAACGTTAGCTCCTTGAACCGTCTTCTTCACTTGGCATTCAGAGTTCACTTTCTCCTGGATCTTGCTATTCACTCCTCTCCATCCCCTTCCCAGGTTCCTCCTCATCTTTCCAACATCTAAATTTTGGGACGATTTAGAGTTCAGTCCTCACCCCCTCCTCTCTCTCTCTATATTTACTCTCCAAGGAATCTCAGCCCCACCAAGGGCTGCAAATAACATCCGTACACCGGGGTCTCTCAAATTCTGATGGTCTCCAGCCCAGATTCCTCCCCTGCCCCACCCTAAACTCCAGACCCACACATCCAACTGCCCACTCATCAGTGCCACTTGTTTTCTATTCTGTTGATAAAATACAGAAAACCCAAACCCACTTTTCATTTATCTCCATTTGGGGTGACCCTCACCCCAAACATGCTCTTCCCTTAGTCTTTCCCATCTTGGGAATCACCCACTCCTGGCTGTCAGTCACCTAGGACAAAAACCTGGAGTTGTCCTTGTTATTTTTTATTTCTCAAACCATATCACAATCCACCATCAAGTCCTGTTGGCTCTACCTTTGACATATATCTGGAATCTGCCCTTCTCCCCATCACCATTCCAGCCCAGTCTCCCAATATCTTCCACCAAAGCCATTTCCATAGCCCATCACCTGCTTTTCCTGCTTCTTCCTTACAACCTTCCATGTTATTCCCAACATAGCAGGTGGAATGATTTGGTAAATGAAAGTGTAGGGGAGGAAAAACTTAACTCTTTTTCCCTCTACCCCCCTAGTTTCTCCGGCTAGGGCTCTGCAAATTAGACTGACAAAAGACAGATGAACAAGAGGAAAACAAACAGAAGTTTATTAATGAGTGCATTCACATGCACATGGGAGTCATCTGTGATGGTGATTCATAGGGGTGATTAGAAATGGGGCTTAAATAGCATCTTAACAAGAGAACAATAACTTTGTAGAGAAGTGACAAGATAAAGAGGAAAGGGAGCTTTTAACTTGAGAAGCAAATTGTGAGAAGGTAAATATAGGGAGGAAACTAATGTAAAGTAAGGGCAGTTTTCGCAAGATTTGCTATGTAGATTCTTCTGGGGTCATCTTTGGTCTGATAAGCACCTGGAGTTTTCTCCTGGGGGATTAAGGACTGTCTTGCTCTTCCTGGTAGAGAGGGGGAGGGTAGAGAGATTTTCTTGTGTCTGCTTTTTCTCAATTGTCTTGAACTTAAAATAATCCTTATGCCAGCATGGTACATTGAGGGGAGCATACTCTGAACCCCTTCAAAAGTCAGACCATGCCTCTCTTCTGCTCCAAACCCACCATGAGCTGCCCACATTTTTCATTATTCAGGGTGGCCATAAAATTTGGAAACAGAGATGGTATTATTTGATTATACTGTCATATTATGTTAAATAACATTTATTGTATATTCATCTGTTTCCTGTAGCCACGCTGTGAAATCCCAAATCCTTACCAGGACCCACACAACCATGCATCCACATATAAGATGCCTTCACCTCCTCTCTTCCTCATCACTTACTTCCTCTTCCTGTTCTGTGGCCCCACTGGCTTCCTGGCTCTCCCTTGAGCAAGTCTAGTTCATTCATGCCTCAGGCCCTCTGCCCTTGCAGATATCTGATACCTGTAAGGCTCACCCCTTCTCTGTTCAATTGTCACCGTATCAAAGAGGCCTTCCCTGACCACGATATCTCTCTCTATCTGCTTAACCGAGTTCATTCATCACTGCCTTTATCACTATCTGACATAAATGTAAGTTCCATGAGAGTTTCTGACAGTACATGCTTAATAAATATTTGTTGAATTAATGATTGGCTTAATTGATGACTCTTCAAGCATGACAAAGGACCTGAATGAGATTAATTTTTCAGTTTTAGTTTTTTGCATGTTGGGGGGGCATAATAGGCTATGGGATTAATCTCAAAGGCTTCAGTTTGGCTTCTCTTGTGAATGTCGGGGATCCTTCTACACTTGGAGCTCCTCGAGGACAGCAACTATTCCTTCATCATCTTTATATCCCAGGCTACCAAATGATTGATAATCACTACCTAATAAGACATTATTGAATGATTAAGTAGATGACCAACTAATATTTTGATCAACTGAAATCAGACAAAAGGAACTTAAGAAATTATGACACATCCCCAATTAACGCTGTTTGCAAAAAGAGAAAGAAAAAAAGTTTACATTAAAAAAAAATAATCTTTCTAAGATACACAGTTGTGTTAGTAGATGTTAAACTTGAAATTCAAAAGCAACATTTTTGTCTCCCTTAATAGGCAATTGGAATGCAGGCCCATTTTTCTCTCTTCGCAGGGTGAGGCAAAGAAAGTCGTAAGAGAGAGAAGCCAAAGGAGTTTCATGTTTGGGAACTGGTGGGATGTTCCCAGATGCTCACGGTCCCTGCAGACGTGTGATGAGGAGATGCTACATGATACAAGAGAGGAATGATTGGGCAGTACCCAGGTGGGCTCATCTTCTGCCAGGCACACATCTTTCTCCTTCAAGAACCAGGTAAACGTTTCATAATTTGACAAATGAAACTCCTAACTGCGCTTTCTCTGGCTTCAGCCTCCCAAATTGTGTGGCCAACACAAACTGAGCAGGGGGAGAGCCAACAGTGCTTAAATATGTGTTGTCACCTGGGTCCATCGCTGGGTTTCCTGCTGCTTCCGTTCAGTGGAATGGAGTAGACAGAAACCACTGCCTTTGGTGCAGCCCTTCACACAGCTGTAATTGTGTGTTTCCTCACCGATTCCGTTCTCCTATCAACTCATTTCCCACCCACACCCCCTTCCTTCCTTCTGTCAGGTGATTAATTGTGGAACTTAAAAAGGACATCCAGCTTGGAATTCAGCACGGCTGAGTAAAATGGAAAAATGTTTGTTTGGTATTAATGGGAAAGAAAATGCAATCAGCAGGCATTTTATTCCTTGAACATAGTGTTCACTTCTCTTTAAACTTAGTCCTTGATATCATGATGAATGCCCCCACTGTGGCGTGCACCTCCTCAGGGTGTAGTAAAGGCTCCTTGCTTCTCCTTCATGTCCTGCAATTTTCTACAGCAAAGAGGATGTGAGGGGGAAAACAATCATATGGAACTGGAGTGGGTTATATGGGGTACCAGGTAACAGGCAGAATCCACACTCTGGCTTTGTAATCTCCTTCTCCCTTGCATCCGGGTGAGAGCTCTGTACTTTTTCTTTCTCCCTGCCTTTCCCTGCCCAGGGCCATGGTGGTATCTGAACCTCCTGACTGTATTTTGGGGTTTATGTAACTCTATGCACTATAATTAGGGATGAGACCATCCACTTTTCCTACATTTTCTCACTGCTGTTTACAGAACTTCAGCATGCACTTTATGATATAAGGATATTGGGACAGACACTTGTGTAGATTTAAGTGGCACCAAGATATCCAAAGTGCAAAGGTCCATCTGGGAAATGTGAGCAGGTTCTCTAGAAGGGTCCACATACCTTAACTTGCCAAGAGTCTTCAAGAAAGAACGAGTGGGCAACAGGGCAGACAGCAGAAACAAGAAGAACTACAATCCTGCAACCTGTGGAACAAAAACCACATTCACAGAAAGATAGAAAAGATGAAAAGGCAGAGGGCTATGTACCAGATAAAGGAACAAGATAAAACCCCAGAAAAACAAATAAAGGAAGTGGAGGTAGGCAACCTTCCAGAAAAAGAATTCAGAATAATGATAGTGAAGATGATCCAGGACCTCAGAAAAACAATGGAGGCAAAGACCGAGAAGATGCAAGAAATGTTTAACAAAGACCTAGAAGAATTAAAGAACAAACAAACAGAGATGAACAATTCAATAACTGAAATGAAAACTACACTATAAGGAATCAATAGCAGAATAACTGAGGCAGAAGAACGGATAAGTGATCTGGAAGACAGAATGGTGGAATTCACTGCCGCGGAAAAGAATAAAGAAAAAAGAATGAAAAGAAATGAAGACAGGGCTTCCCTGTTGGCACAGTGGTTGAGAATCTGCCTGCCAGTGCAGGGGACACGGGTTCGAGCCCTGGTCTGGGAAGATCCCACAGGCCACGGGGCAACTGGGTCCATGAGCCACAACTACTGAGCCTGCGTGTCTGGAGCCTGTGCTCCGCAACAAGAGAGGCTGTGATAGTGAGAGGCCCATGCACCGCGATGAAGAATGGCCCCTGCTTGCCACAACTAGAGAAAGCCCTCGCACAGAAACAAAGAACCAACACAGCCAAAAATAAATATAAAAATAAATTAATTAATTTTTTTAAAAAAAAGAAATGAAGACAGCCTAAGAGACCTCTGGGACAACATTAAATGCAACAACATTCACATCATAGGTGTCCCAGAAGGAGAAGAGAGAGAGAAATGACCCGAGAAAATATTTTAAGACATTATAGTCGAAAATTTCCCTAACATGGGAAAGGAAATAGCAACCCAAGTCCAGGAAGCACAGAGAGTCCCATACAGGATAAACCCAAGAACAAACACAACGAGGCACATACTAATCAAACTGCAAAAAATTAAAGACAAAGAAAAAATATTGCAAGCAGCAAGGGAAAAATGACAAATAACATACAAGGGAACTCCCATAAGGTTAACAGCTGATTTCTCAGCAGAAACTCTACAAGCCAGAAGGGAGTGGCATGATATACTTAAAGTGATGAAAGGGAAGAACCTACAACCAAGATTACTCTACCCAGCAAGGATCTCATTCAGATTCGATGGAGAAATCAAAAGCTTTACAGACAAGCAAAAGCTAAGACAACTCAGCACCACCAAACCAGCTCTACAACAAATGCTAAAGGAACTTCTCTAAGTGGGAAAAAAAGGAGAAGAAAAGGAGCTACAAAAACAAACCCAAAACAATTAAGAAAATGGTCATAGGAACATACATATCGATAATTACCTTAAACGTGAATGGATTAAATGCTCCAACCAAAAGACACAGGCTTGCTGAATGGATACAAAAACAAGACCCATATATATGCTATCTACAAGAGACCCACTTCAGACCTAGGGACACATACGGACTGAAAGTGAGGGGATGGAAAAAGATATTCCATGCAAATGGAAATCAAAAGAAAGCCTGAGTAACAATACTCATATCAGATAAAATGGACTTTAAAATAAAGAATGTTACAAGACACAAAGAAGGACACTACATAATGATCAAGGGATCAATCCAAGAAGAAGATATAACAATTATAAATATATATGCACCCAACATAGGAGCATCTCAATACATAAGGTAACTGCTAACAGCTATAAAAGAGGAAACTGACAGTAACACAATAATAGTGGGGGACTTTAACACCTCACTTACACCAATGGACAGATCATCCATAATGAAAATAAATAAGGAAACAGAAGCTTTAAATGACACAATAGACCAGATAGATTTAATTCATATTTATAGGACATTCCACCCAAAAACAGCAGATTACACTTTCTTCTCAAGTGCACACGGAACATTCTCCAGGATAGATCACATCTTGGGTCACAAATCAAGCCTCAGTAAAATTCAGAAAATTGAAATCATATCAGGCATCTTTTCTGACCACAATGCTATGAGATTAGAAATCAACTGCAGGGAAAAAAATGTTAAAAACACAAATACATGGAGGTTAAACAATACGTTACTAAATAACCAAGAGATCACTGAAGAAATCAAAGAGGAAATCAAAAAATACCTAGAGACAAATGACAATGAAAACACGATGATCCAAAACCTATGGGATGCAGCAAAAGCAGTTCTAAGAGGGAAGGTTATAGCTATACAAGCCTATCTCAAGAAACAAGAAAAATCTCAAATAAACAATCTAACCTTACACCTAAAGGAACTAGAGAGAAGAACAAACAGAATCCAAGGTTAGTAGAAGGAAAGAAATCATAAAGATCAGAGCAGAAATAAATGAAATAGAAACAAAGAAAACAATAGCAAAGATCAATAAAACTAAAAGCTTGTTCTTCGAGAAGATAAACAAAATTGATAAACCATTAGCCATACTCATCAAGAAAAAGAGGGATAGGACTCAAATTAATAAAATTAGAAATGAAAAAGGAGAAATTACAACAGACACTGCAGAAATACAAAGCATCCTAAGAGACTACTACAAGCAACTCTATGCCAATAAAATGGACAACCTGGAAGAAATGGACAAATTCTTAGAAAGGTATAACCTTCCAAGACTGAACCAGGAAGAAATAGAAAATATGAACAGACCAATCACAAGTAATGAAATTGAAACTGTGATTAAAAATCTTCCAACAAACAAAAGTCCAGGACCAGGCTTCACAGGTGAATTCTATCAAACATTTAGAGAAGAGCTAACACCCATCTTTCTCAAACTCTTCCAAAAAATTGCAGAGGAAGGAACACTCCCGAACTTATTCTATGAGGCCACCATCACCCTGATACCAAAACCAGACAAAGATACTACAAAAAAAGAAAATACAGACCAATATCACTGATGAATAGAGATGCAAAAATCCTCAACAAAATACTAGCAAATAGAATCCAGCAACACACTAAAATGATCATGCACCATGATCAAGTGGGATTTATCCCAGGGATGCAAGGATTCTTCAATATATGTAAATCAATCAATGTGATAAAACATATTAACAAATTGAAGAATAAAAACCATATGATCATCTCAATAGATGCAGAAAAAGCTTTTGACAAAATTCAACACCCATTTATGATAAAAACTCTCCAGAAAGAGGGCATAGAGGGAACCTACCTCAACATAATAAAGGCTATATACGACAAACCCACAGCAAACATCATTCTCAATGGTGAAAAACTGAAAACTGCAATTTCATGTTTTACAGCCATCTAAAGATATACATTTTACAGTCATGGGCCCTCATTACAGTTGTTATTCTATTATTAATAATAGAATATATAGTCCACCATCTTTTTCTCTTTTGAGGAATGGTTTCCTCTACTCTGCCCTATAGTTTCCTTCCTCACCAGAAAACATCACTAAATATGTTCTTGCTATGACTTTTGCAAATGTTATCTCAATCAGTTGAATTCCATCCCATCCTGCCTATCTAATAACTTCTCTATCTTTAAGGTTCATGTAAACTACCATCTACTTACAACACCCTTGATTTAGTTCTTTTCTTTTATCTTACAAACACTTTTATAGGTTTTATGAAATGTCAGGACTATTCTAAGTGGCTACAAGGACCAACTCTGTGAAGTTATCTTAGATGACTTGCCTTCTGTTCTGAAGCCCACCATAGTGTAACCCAGTGCTTCTGAGACACTTGGAAAATCTCTTAAAGGCCTTTAAGAGAATGAAAGTTCAGGCCACAGATTCAGAGAAAATATTTGCAAAGAACACATCTCATAAAGAACTTGTATTGAAAACATGCCAAGAAGTCTTAAAACTCGACAATAAGAAAACAACCCAATTTAAATTGGCAAAATATCTGAGCAGGCACATCACCATAGAAACATACACAGATGACAAATAAGCATATGAAGAGATGCTTAATATCAAATATCAGCAGGGAGATGCAAGTTAAAACAACAATGAGATGTCACTACACGTCTATCAGAAAGTCCAAAACCCCAAATACTAACCATGCAAAGTGCTAGGAAGGATGCAGAGCAACATGAACTCTCATTCACTGCTGGTGGGAGTGCAAATGGCACAGTCACCTTAGAAGACAGTTTGATGGTTTCTTACAAAACTAAGCATAGTCCTATCATATGATCCAGTAATCGTGCTCCTAGGAATTTACTCAAGTGAGTTGAGACCTTAGGTCCACAGAAAAACCTGCACGTGAATGTTTATAGCAACTTTATTCATAATTTGCCAAAACTCGAAAGCAACAAGATGTCTTTTACTAAGGGAATGGATTAATAAACTTTGGGACATCCAGACAATCAACTATCATTCAGTGTTAAAAAGAAAGGAGCTGTGGTACATCTATACAGTGGAATATTGCTCAGCCACAAAAAAAGAATGAAATAATGCCATTTGCAGCAACGTGGATGGACCTAGAGATTATCATACTGAGTGAAGTAAGTCAGACAAAGACAAATATCAAATGATATCGCTTATATGTGGAATCTTAAAAAAAAAATGGTATGAATGAACTTATATACAAAACAGAAATAGACTCACAAACCTAGAGAACAAACTTATGGTTACCAGGGGGGAAAGGGGGAAGGGATAAATTGGGAGATTGTTATTGACACATACACACTACTATGTATAAGGTAGATAATCAACAAGGACCTACTGTAGAGCACAGGGAACTCTACTCAATACTCTGTACTGACCTTTATGGGAATATGAGCATGGAGACGAGCTGAGAGTATGCCCTGTTCTCACCCACCACAGCCATCTGCAGCCTCAGGCTCTCCCAAAGACTCAGTACTGGACCACCTGCCAAGAGCCATCCCAATCAGGACACTGGGGGAGAAAGAAGAGGAGGGGCAGAGAACTCGGGAGCAGTAAGGAAGGGAGCCCGGTCTCTCCCCTTGGAATCCACCTGACTCCTGGCCCCACTGCCCCCTCTGCTCTCCTCGGGCTCCCTTGCCCTTCCTGTATCCCCAACCTTCTGCCCTCTTCTCTGTATTCTTGGATACCCCCTACTCTGACCCTCCCTCCTCCCACTCCCCAAGACAGTTGTGTGCAGGAATCTTCTCTACCCTTTTGTGTTCCCAGTAGGGAGGGGGATGGAATTTGTATACATATTACAATTCTAAATATCTCTGTTATCCAACGCCATCCCTTTGATATGACTAAGGTTGGGCTCCATCCTCCCATGTAGGATTAGTAAGAACATTTCAAATTTGGGGGAGGGATGGCTAGAGAAAGTCCCAACCTTTCTCTAAGGCAGTGGTGCCTGGAGATAACCCCTCCCAGGCCACCTGCCCAGGAGAGCAACAGGTGGAAAAAGAGCAGTTTGCTGAACCTTCCACGATTTCCTTGGTGCCTCCAAGGAACACTCCAAGGGTTCTTGAAAAATCCTTCTCATTTTAAAAGCATGGGGATAAACACATTATTTTCAGGTTTTCACATGGGCACACAGAGACGTGTTTGGTTTCAGCTGCTGTGCTGGCCTAGCTCGGGAGCAACAGCGAGTCACTTCCAATCTACAATTTTCCGCTGATGCTGACAAAGGCAACCTCCTTGGGGATGGAGAGGAAATACTGTATTTACTCACATAATTCTCCTCTTCTCCAAAGGTGTCAGACTGCTGCACCTCAGGAAGTGAAATAGAAGGAAATGCCCCAGCAAGCACCCTCTCTGCTGTTCTTCCAGCCCGGAGCCAGGAGCACAGGAGAGGGGATGGGGCATAAATTAAACATAGCTGTTGACCATCGTAGTGTTGAGAGTCCATGGTGATTATGATAGATAATCAGCCTGCAAAGGGCCGTAACTGCTATGAAATGCAACTGGGTGACACTTGGTAACCTCTGACATTTCTCCTGAAACAGCAGAATGAGGGAGGGATCCTGGCTCTTTAACCTATTGCCTGCCAAAAAGCACTAGGACTTTTAGACTTCATTTATATTCTTATGCAACCTTTTAAACTCTCTAGTTAGGTGGAAATTAAAAAGGCTTAGAGTCACATAATCCTGGGTTCCAATACTGTGTTGTATTCTATAGTATTCTACCAACTCATCATTCTGAAACTTGGTAAAAACAGGGTCAGAATCAAGCGAATCAAGCATATATCCTGCCTTTTGGCTATGAACCATATTTTCTAAATAATTGATGTAGGAAAAATTCTTATTCTAGAAAACTGCTAACTAATGAATGTACCAGGAATGATAGAATTATAGTAATCACCATTTTACAACACCTAATGAAATGATCGACATGGAAAATGCACATGGTTTTGGCTTCAAAACCGTGAGTGAGAGGTTCATGAGGGTTTTTGCAAAGTGTGGCTCAGATCGACAACATCTGAACCTAGTTATCAACTGTAATATTGACAGAAAGGGGACACCAGACATCATGTGCTCTGTAATAAGACAGACACTGTACCACTTATGAAGAAAAAGTTTTGTCAATAGAAAATACATTAATTTGAATCTAATGATGCCACTAGATTGTCCTGCCTGTTTACTGAAAATATGTGGGATAAAGGAATGCGTTAAACAAAATCAAGTGAAATAATCAGCCCAATAGAGAATGTGAGAAATTCCGCAGAAGAAACAACCAAGTGTCTTCAACAAGTAATTGGCATGAAGAAAACGGGGAGGAAAAGGAATTGTAAAGGTAAAAAGAGCCTTAATGGGCATATTAACCAAATGCAACGTATGGACCTATTTGAGATATTAATTGTTAAAAAAAAAGCAACTCCAGAAAGACATTTTGAGACAATCAGAAGAAAGCAAGCATGAGTTGAGTATTGGATGATATTAAGCAATTATTAAGGAATATTGTTAATTGTGTTTGTTGTGCTAATAATATTGTTTGTGTATTTACAAGTTCATAACTATTACAGACCGAAAGTAAAATGTAAACAGGTGAAATAATATGACATCTTTGATTTGCTTAAAATACTCCTTTGCCCAAAAAAAATAAAAAATAAAAAAGATATGGGGGATGATGGTGATGGATGAAAGAAGAATGGCAAGATATTGATAAATTAATGATACTGATATTTGATATTGAATATTGATGCTAGGTGCTATTGGTGCGTATTTGAAAGTGTTCATAATAAAGATGTCAAATATCCAGAAAGAACAAAAATAAAACCACCGGATCAGTAAAATTTAATAAGCATTTATTGTGCATATAAGAACAGTTCACAAACTGTTCTGGAGCTTTAAAATCTAAACAGATGTGAAGTTCAGAGGCATGATGTTACAGGATGGCTTATAGAGTGAAAATGAGGAAAATTAAGAAAACAATTCCATTTACAATTGCAAAAAAAGAATAAAATACCTAGGAATAAATTTAACCAGGGAGGTAAAAGACCTGTACACTGAAAACAGTAAGACATTGTTGAAAGAAATTGAAAAGGATATAAATAAATGCAAGGTATTCCATGTTCATGGATTGGAATCATTAACATTGTTAAAATGCCCATATTACCTAAAGCAACCTAAAGTTTCAATGTCATCCCTATCAAAATCCCAAGGATATTTTCACAGAAATAGAACAAAAAATTCTAAAATTTATATAGAACCATAAAAGACCTCAAATAGCCAAAGCAATCTTAAGAAGAAAGAACAAAGCTGAAGGTATCACACTCCCTGATTTCAAACTATATTACAAAGCCATAGTAATCAAAACAGCATGGTATTGGCAGAAAAACTGATACATAGATCAATGGTACAGAAGACAGAGCCCAGAAATAAACCCACACAAGTATGGGCAATTAATTTATGACAAAGGAGTGAACAATATGCAAGGGAGAAAGGATAGTCTTTTCAGTAAATGGTGTTGGGAAAACCAGATAGTCACATGCAAAAAAAAAAAGAAAGAAACTAGATCCCTATCTCACACCATACACAAAAATTAACTCAAAATGGATTAGAGACTTGTAAGACCTAAAACCATAAAACTCCTAGAAGAAAACATAAGCAATACACTCTTTGACACAAATCTTAGCAATATGTTTCTAGATATGTCTTCTCAGGCAAGGGAAACAAAAGCAAAAATAAACAAATGTTACTACATCAAACTAAAAAGCTTCAAGACGAAAGACAACCTACTGAATGGGAGAAGATATTTGCAAATGATACATCCCATCAGGGGTTAATAACCAAAATATATAAAGAACCTATACAACTCAACAACAACAACAACAAAAACAACCCAATTAAAAATCAGGCAGAGGAGCTGAATAGACATTTTTCCAAAGAAGACATACAGATGGTCAACAGGTACATGAAAAGATGTTCAACATCACTAATTATTAGGGAAATGCAGATCAAAATCACAATGAGATATAACCTCATGCCTGTTAACTGGTTATTATCAAAAAGGCAAGAAATAGCAAGTGTTGGTAAAGATGTGGAGAAAAGGGAACCCTCAAACACTGTGGGTGGGAATGTAAATTGGGGCAGCCACTATGGAAGACAGTATGGAGATTCCTCAAAAAAGGAAGAATAGAACTACCATATATCTAGCTGTCCCACCTCTGGGTATTTAGCCAAGAATAAGAAAACACGAATTTAATAAGATATGTGCACCCCTATGTTTATCACTGCACTATTTACAGCAGCCATGATATGGAAACTACCTAAGTGCCCATCAACAGATGAAGGTATAAAGAAAATGTGATATATCAACAAGTCTTCTGAGAGTTTTCCTTTTGAATCCAGGCTTAGGTGTGTCCTTCTCTCATGGATGTTCCCTGAGGACATAGATTCTGTCTCATTCATGTCTACATTCCTAGTAAATAATGCATTTAGTGTGGACACTATGAGTGTTTGTTGGCTAACTGAACCAAGAAATGAATTAAAGAGTGATGCCTGATTACCTAGTACCTTTAAGGCATGGTCAGTGCGCAAGTGTGTAAAGCAATAAAGTACAGACGGTTAGAACTGTGGTGAAAAGAAAGAGAGTTGGTGAGAAGGAGGAATCTAGTTTCTGGATTAAAATGGAAGGTGGAGAAAAGAGGTACAACTTCCTTTTATCAGGAGTCAGAGGAACAGTGCAAGATGCAGGTGAGATGGGGCAGAGAGGCAGGTAGAGTCTTTAGAGAAGTACAGAGAGAGAGACAGAGGGAGACAGAGACAGAGAGAGAACCAGAGCACAAATACATCCTGCTCAAAGTCAAACACCTTTTCAATATTCTCAAGACCAACAGAGCATTCGTTCAAGTTGGAACTTTACAAATTGCACAGAAATGTAGTTAGATCTTTGTTCAGGACTGAAAAAGTCTGCTTAAAAGTTTAGTCTTTTTAAAAGTTTTGCAAAAGCTACTTTTAGGAAATCACATCTCCTCAAACAAGAACCACATCTTTAAGTACAGACAATGATAAACTACATCTAAGTGAGGCATTAAACTGTAAGAGAAGAGCTTAGTAGAAAAGCATAAAGGTTATATTTTTGGAGAGAATATTTAGGATCAGTGAGAAATGTAGAAAAATGGGTGAGATGTGAGAAGAGGACCCATTAAGTATACATCACTAATGGTTTTGAAGAACTAGAAACAACACAACAGGGATCGTTAACACAACAACTCAGCAAAAGAATTTCATTTTGTTCCAAGTGAAAAATTGATACTTTGAGTTCCATTAAAGGAAAATGGCAGTGTAATAGGAAATGTGCTATAGACACCATATCTCATTACAGAGAAGAGAAAATCTTTTTTTAAAAGCAATATCAAAATCATAAATGAAGTGATGAGAAATGAAAGGTGTTGGAACGTGATCTATGGTATGTTGCAATTTTTAAAACACTGTATTTTTAAGGCTTCTATTTATCAATAATGGATTAATCATAGAGTTGAGTTTAAGGCAGTCAGTTCATCTTGAAGAATGGGAAATAATTTGTAACCTAGGAAATGCCCCCCTATGCTGGTGCATAGACAGGAATGAATGAGGCTATTTTTCTTTGCATGTCATGTCAAAAACAGCGTGGATAAATGTGGATGCAATTTTGAACTGTCTGATGCTTTCAGAATTTGGAAGCCTTTTAAGAAATCTGATTAATTTAACATGTCAAACCTAATGGAGAATGAGTTCAATCTCTCCAAAGAACAATTAGTCAACAGAATAAATTAACATGAGATATTGTCAAATGCAAGATCACGCTCGTTTCCAAAGATAAAACACTTTTGCTGCTCCTGTTGAACTTGCTTCTTTGTTCTCTGAAGGGTTTCTGTGACATAATTCCTTCATGGACCCAAATGCTTAGAATAAGCTGCCCTCATTTCTCACCTGGACCACTGCAAAAGCCTCCTAATTTCTCTCTCTCTAGCCACACACACCCACATCATGTCTGCTCTCCATATACTATCCACACAGTATTTCAAAACTCTCTATTTGAAACCCTTTCAATAACGTTCCATTGCACTTGGGATAGACAAACAGGTGTTCTCACTGCCTCCTGGGCTCTGGTACAACACCTGTCCCAATCCCCACATCCTCATGATCATCATTCCAGCCCTTCCATTCTTGCTTCCAAAGCCACCACTCTACAAAAAATTACTCTTTCCAACACCACTCTAATTCTCCTTGTCAGACGCAATCACTCCTTCCTGCCATTTGTCTTTTCATCAGCATCTGACACAATTGAGGGCCTCCTTCTTTAGAAGACACTCATTCCTGCTGGTATTTTAAGAACAACCACCCAGGCTTCCCTCTACCACGTTCACCACCAGCTTCCAGTCTTAGTTTTTATCTTCCCTTCCTCAGCTACATGTTTTAATTATGGAGCCCATTTCATTAAGAACTAGACTCCCTGTTTTTCTCTATCTGCTTTCTCTTCTTGTCTGATGCCATACTATCCCACAGCTTTAAATACCAGCCGCATGCCAAAGGCACTCACATTCATGAATCTAGGTCCAGACATCCTCACTAATTCCTCATTAATTTATTCATCTATCTACTTGACATCTCCTCCTGGAAATCAATAGTCGTCTCAAATTCACCTCAATCAAAACAAAATTCTTTTTTTTTTTAACGTCTTGATTGGAGTATAATTGCTTTACAATGGTATGTTAATTTCTGCTTTATAACAAAGTGAATCAGCTATACATATAGATATATATCCCCATATCGCCTCCCTCTTGCATCTCCCTCCCATCCTCCCTATTCCACCCCTCTAGGTGGTCACAAAGATTCTTGATCACCACCCTTCACCTGCACAATAATACACACAAGCCCACCCCAATCTCAACAAGTGATTCTACCATACATACAGTTGCTCAAGCCAAAGCCTAGTACCCATCATTTTTCTTTAATTGAAGTATAGTTGTATAGTTGATTTACAATGTTATGTTAGTTTCAGGTATACGGCAGAGTGATTCAGTTAAATATATATATATATATATATATATATATATATATATATATATATATATATATATATGCTTTTTCAGATTATTCTCCATTATAGGTTATTGCAGAACATTGAGTAGACTTCCCTGTGCTATACAGTAGGTCCTTGTTGGTTACCTATTTTATATATAGTGGTGTGTATATGTTAATCCCAAACTCCCAATTTACCCCTCTCCCCTTTCTCTTTTGGTCTATTTCTGTTTTGTAAATAAATTCATTTGTATCATTTTTTTAGATTCCACATATAAGTGAAATCATATGATATTTGTTTTTCTCTGTCTGACTTCGCTTAGTATGATAATCTCTAGGTCCATCCATGTTGCTTCAAATGGCATTATTTCATTCTTTCATATGGCTGAGTAGTATTCCATTGTATATATATATATCACATTGTTGTTTTTTTTTTAATAAATCTTTATTGGAGTATAATTGCTTCACAATACTGTGTAGCTTCTATTGTACAACAAAGCGAATCAACCATATGCATACACATGTCCCCATATCACCTCCCTCTTGAGCCTCCCTCCCATCCTCCCTATCCCACTCCTCTAGGTCATCGCAAAGCACTGAGCCGATCTCCCTGTGCTATGCTGCTGCTTCCCACCAGCCAACTATCTTACATTCGGTAGTGTATGTATGTCGATGCTACTCTCACTTTGCCCCAGCTTCACCCTTCCACTCCATGTCCTCAGGTCCATTTTCTATGGGGTCAAGTCCATTTTCTATTCCTTTGGGGTCTTTCTTTATTCCTGCCCTGCAACTAGGTTCATAAGTACCTTTTTTTTTTTTTTTAGATTCCATATATATGCATTAGCATATGGTATTTATTTTTCTCTTTCTGACTTACTTCACTCTGTATGACAGACTCTAGGTCCATCCACCTCACTACAAATAACGCAATTTCATTTCTTTTTATGGCTGAGTAATATTCCATTGTATATATGTGCCACATCTTCTTTATCCATTCATCTATTGATGGACACTTAGGTTGCTTCCATGTCCTGGCTATTGTAAATAGTGCTGCATGAACATTGTACTACATGTCTTTTTTTGAATTATGGTTTTCTCAGGGTATATGCCCAGTAGTGGGATTGCTGGGTCATATGGTAGTTCTAGTTTTCGTTTTTTAAGGAACCTCCATACTGTTCTCCATAGTAGTTGTATCAATTTACATTCCCACCAACAGATACTTTTAGTTCCCCAAATATACAATACTGTTTCATATCTCCCGGCCTGAGCAGATGCATTTCCCTCCAATAGAATGTCTTTTTGCCACTGTGGTCCATATGGGGGTTTCTTCTTAATCACACACAGCCAAAGTTTAGTTACCTGTTCTGGGACTTCAAGCCCCCACCCAAACATCCCCTTTGTTCTCCCTGGACAAAAATAGTACTCTATACCTACTTTGGTCTTATTTAATTTAGAGTCCAGCAATTACATCATATTTTATATGCAATTAATTGAACACTGCTTATAAGCTTACTAATTTCTTGACCTCTTGAAGGCAGAGACTCTTTTTGCCTCTCATCTCTCTTTACCCCAAGGACACGTTCTGCTGCAGGTGTATTTGAGAGATGTGCTGAACCAACACATAAAAGAGAAACTGGAAAATATCAAAGCCATCTTTCCTACTGAAAAACACTTCCTAAGCTTCCATCCAGCTCTCAGAAGTGACATTTGTTTGGTTATCACACAAGATAGGACAAAAAGTACGCACCTAGACAAACATGAAAATCTACATTTACCTGCCACTGATGAAACTCTGGAGTTATTCATGAAAGATCATCTTCAGAATATAGACATCAAATTGATGTGAGAACACCTTCAAATCTCAAATAAATGTATGGATGCTTAAAAGAAAGATAGTCAACCAGGCCAATATCCTTGACTTGAAATCTCAGTGAAGGTTGTCCTTTCAAAGGGTAATAATATGTTTTCTGTGAGACATGGAACACTTCAAATCAATATACATTATATTAACGCCTTGCTTTTCGAGGGTTTTTTTTTTAATAAAACAACAAAAGAGAAAATAAAAGTTTTGTTTCAGTCCTCTGAATCCCTGGGGAGGCACAAGCCTTTACAGTCTGCTGACATGGCCACGGGAAAGAATCACAGACAGAGAAATGAAATCAAGCCACTCTTTCCACATCCGTGAGCATGTGAGCTGGTTTCTCTGGGGACAGTAATGGTTATACAGTCTCAGGCAGCACCAGGCTGGCACACCCATGAAATAAATGCAACAGGAAGCCCATCCCTCATTTCACCACAAGGAAGTTTTATCCAGCTGGCCCATATTTACCCCCAGAAGTCTCCCTACGAATAGCACAAAACTAGAATTAACTTCCTACAATTACTCCATCAGCACTCATCACCTGCTCTAACTCAGCTCTCCTCAAACTTCAGTGGCACTTGAATTTTCAGAGTCTCTTCCTAAAATGCACATTTCTCATTCAATAACTTTTGGGATTCTGCATTTCTCACCAGCTCCCAAGTGGCTGTGATGCTTCTGGTCCCTGGAGTCTGATGCCAAATCTTCATTGATTTATTCTTTCCTACACAGGGAAATAGCAAATAAGCAAGAAGTGAGGAACACGCATAATTTGATCCTTTGCTTATGCAAGGGACTGTCATCAATAGGCTTCTTCTAAAATGAAAATAACCTAAAAGCAGCCCTTTTTTGAAAAGAGGGAACAAAGTAGACCTAAAACTAGCCCTACTGTGTGACAGTGACTGTGTAAGTGCTGTCTCATCTAACAGAACACTTATGATTCTCATTTTATCAAACAACAAGCTAAGATTCAGATACTCATTTTTCCAAAGTCATCTGAGCAATAAATGGCCAAAGTAGCATTTGAGCCCAGTTCTCTCTGATCCCAAAGCTTTTAATCTTCTTTTATTTCTGCCTCTCTGGATATCAGTTAATGATACTTTCATTTCAATTCAGTTCAACAGAAATAGAAAGAGAGAAAGAATAAATATATACGTATATATGTATAACTGAATCACTTTGCTGTACACCTGAACACCTGAAACTAACAACATTGTAAATCAACTATACTTCAATTTTAAAAAAATAAAATAAAAGATTAAAAAAAGGAAGCTGACCTAGACCACCCTAGGAAACACCCAGCCTCCTTTTAAATAAAAAATAAAACACACATGGACACCAAAAAGAAAGAGATTCATTGTGTCCATGCATGTGTGTGTGTATGTGCATGTGTGTACAAAGAACAAAGAAGAGCAGATACAGATACGAAGAGGACAAATCCATGCTCTTCAAGAGCTCACAGTCGAGCAGAAAGGAGGACATATGAAGAGGCCACCCTCACCCATGTGCTGAGCACCATGATGGAGATACTGGCTGAGGGGCACTCTTAGCTTAGCTGGTTTTAAAGGGTGAAAAGGAGTCTATTTTCTAAAAGAAGGTGGACACATTGCCAGGTAGAGGAGACTGCTGGAGAAAAGTCACAGAACCATGATATAGATAAGATGTCATTCAAGGAGAAATTTTGGTGAATAATCAGGGCAGATTCCTTCTCTTACCAGGTCCAAAGATAATGAATAAATTATTATTTTTTTAAGGGTTCAGAGCTTCAAGAGATAGACCCATCAGGTAGATGGGTTTATTGACAAAATCCCTTCATTTCTCTATATGGGGTATAAAAGATAAAAATCATGCTTTACACATAATAATTAGGCTCCAGCTGATAAAGCAGACAAAAAGAAATTAATCCACACTTAAGCTCCATGGGCTCAACCTAGGCACTGCCTCTCCTCCTCTGCCTGAGCTGACTGGCAGTGATGACAGCCAATAACACCTTTATTTTTGCTATTTCAGGCCCTGAGAGGCGGGCTTCCTCTAATCTCCATCAGAGAGCTGTTACAAAGCAGCAGGTTCACAGCATTCTAATGAAAGCCCACATGATTAAAAAGCCTGCAGAATATCAAGTCTGTGGCTTTAACTTAAATAACATAGTACATAAGCTGCTCCCAGGTACAAGTTACTGAGTTAGATGACGAAAGCTTATCAAATGGCAAACAGTCGAAAGACTCACTGCCCACTGTCCTCTGGCACATTTGAATGAAGGACTAATTTCCTATGCTGCTTCCCAGCAGTGATGTCCTGAGTCTTCTAGCCTCATGCTCTGGGCTAAGACCACAAGAGCATCTCACAAGCTCAGATCGTCCCTCTATGACAAGAGTTAATTCTAAAAGGCCCAACTTTCCCAATGTCTGGAAGACGTCAGTCAAGTCTAAATTACTCACGATCATAATGAGTAATTAGCCATTAGCTATTTTCATCTTGCCTTGTTCTTATTTATATAATGTCTCAAATATTTTGGAATATTTGAGTACCTATGGAAATTAACTAGTCTGTGAGTAATAAACAATTGCAGACAGATCAAAGACTTAAATATGAATAAAATGAAAACCTGAAACCTGTATAAAACAGTAAAGAATATTTTATGACTTCACACAGGGAGTGATTTCTTAATAAGACATAAAAAGCGCAAATCGTAAAGAAAGTAATTAATAAATGTAATCACACACTAATTTTAAAACATCTCTTTATCCAAAGAAACCATTTGAGGAGTGCAAAAACAATCTATTAGAAAATGAGATGACCATATTTGGACCCTCAAAATATTACTCCCTAAGATAAGTAAGGTAATCTATAGTTCAGTAAGAAAAAGACGTGGACCAGGATGGTCATAGTAAGCCTGCTTCTAATAGCAAGTGTCTATTTGGAGAAAACCTGAATGCACACCAAGAGGAAAATGGATAAATAAACTGAGGTCTGCTCAGATATTTTAAACAACAATTTGAAGGAATGATCTAGAACTATACCTATAAACATGAGTGAATATTATAAACATAATACTGAGTTTTTTAAAAAAACAAGGCTACAAAAGATGTATACATTATAATATTGTTTGTACAATATTTTAAAAAGGGAAGCAATGCCATGTATATCGTAAATGTAGAGACATGAGTGGGAATGATAAAACACCAGATGCAAAAAATATGATTCCCTGCGGTTAGAGAGAAACGTTCTGACTGAGGAGGGAAACACCACAGACTTCAAATATTTTGGTGCTATTTTATTCCTTAAGCGAGATTTTATGCACATAAATACTTATTATTCTCTGTACCTTTTAATATGTTGAATATTTTTCATGATAAATATAATTTTTAAAGGGAGTAAAAAAGTGAGCTGGAAGTTTGAACTATTCAAGAAAAACACCACAAAAAGATAAGAAAGTAGAAAGTTAAAAGAGAGAGAGGAAAGATACATATATATTTTTTTAAGTATAATTGACCTACAACACTATGTTAGTTCCTGTTACACAGCACAGTGATTTTATATTTCTATACATTTCAAAATGATCACCATGATAAGTCTAGTTACCATCTGTCACCATACAAAGATATTACATAATTATTGACTCTATTCCACACAGTGTACATTTCATACCTGTAACTCATTTATTTTGCAACTGGAAAGTTGTACATATTAATCTCCCTCACTTACACAAATTCTAATAACTGTCTAATAGTAATTCCCAAAGCAGAAACCAGAGAGGAGAAATACACATAAATCAATAATAGGAGAAACTTCTTAGAATTTAAAAAAGACGTGAAACCTCAGATAGTGCCCTAATGATGCCAAATGAAGGCGCAAACATACATATCATGATGAATACCAGAGAAAAAGAGAAAACTCAAAGAACTTCTAGTGAGGAGGATAGATTACTTACATGCTAAGGGAAGCCTTAGCATACCTCTTAATTTAAGAGAAGCTATTGAAAAAACAGACATTTTTCAAATCTATTTTCCGATCTATTCTTCAAAGCCATTAGAAGTAATTTAACAAAAGGCAAGAAAGGGGAAAAAATAAAAACACATTAAATAGAAATTGCCAAAAGACAGAATAAATCCAAAAATAGTTTAAATTCACCATGAATATGAATTGTAATAAAATGAAACTCAGATTTAAAAATCAATTGTGTGGGACTTCCCTGGTGGTGCAGTGGTTAAGAATCTGCCTGCCAATGCAGGGGACATGGGTTCAAGCCCTGATCCAGGAAGATCCCACATGCCACAGAGCAACTAAACCCGTGTGCCACATCTACTGAGCCTGAGCTCTAGAGCCCGCAAGCCACAACTACTGAGCCCCCATGCCACAACTACTGAAGCCTGTGCACCTAGAGTCCATGCTCCGTAACAAGGAGAAGCCACCACAATGAGAAGCCCATGCACCGCAACAAAGAGTAGCCCCCACATGCGCAGCAATGAAGACCCAATGCAGCCAAAGACAAATAAATAAATAAATTTATAAAAATCAATTGTGTTTCTACACACCTGCAATGAACAATCTGAAATGTAAATTAAGAAAGCAATTCCATTTACAATAACATCTAAAAAATAAAAAACTAGAAATAAATTTGACCAAAGAGGTGAAAGACTTGACTCTGAAACCTGTAAAATACTGCTGAAAGAAATTAAAGAAAACCTAAATTAACATAAATGCATCCCATACTCATGGGTAAGAAGACTTAATATTGTTTAGAAGTTGGTTCTACCTAAAGCAATCTACAGATTCAATGCAATCCCTATAAAACTTTCAACATCCTTTTTTCAGAAATGGAAAAAGCAATGTTCAAATTCATATCGAATTGCAAAGGGCCTCAAACAGGCAAAACAATCTTGAAAAAGAACAAAGTTGGAGGATTCACACTTCCCACATTTGACCTTACAACAAAGCTACAAATCAAAATCAAAACAGTTAGACATATAAGCCAATGGAACAGAATTGAGAGCCTGGAAATAAATCTATAAATGTATGGCCAGTTAATTTTTGACAAGTGTACCAAGTCCATGGAATGAAGATAGAATCATCTCTTCTGTATGTCTTCTTTGGAGAAATTCTATTTAGGTCTTTCACCCATTTTTTCATTGGGTTTTTTGTTTTTCTGATATTGAGCTGCATGAGCTGTTTGTATATTTTGGAGATTAATCTTTTGTCCATTGCTTCTTTTACAAATATTTTCTCCCATTCTGAGGGTTGTCTTTTCATCTTGTTTATGGTTTCCTTTGCTGTGCAAAAGCTTTTAGGTCTCATTCGGTCCCATTTGTTTATTTTTATTTTTGTTTTTATTTTTATTACTCTAGGAGGTGGGTCAAAAAAGATCTTGCTGTGATTTACGTCAAAGTGTGTTCTGTCTGTTTTCCTCGAAGAGTGTTATAGCATCTGGCCTTACATTTAAGTCTTTAATCTATTTTGAGCTTATTTTTATGTATGGTGTTAGGAGTATTCTAATTTCATTCTTTTACATGTAGCTATCCAGTTTTCCCATGAAAAGATGTTCAACATCGCTAATTATTAGAGAAATGCAAATCAAAACTACAATGAGGTATCACCTCACACCAGTTAGAGTGACCATCAACAAAAATATCTATAAATAAAAAATGCTGGAGAGGATGTGGAGAAAAGGGGACCCTCATACACTGTTGGTGGGAATGTAAATTGATACAACCATTATGAAGAACAGTATGGAGGTTCCTTAAAAAACTAAAAATAGAACTACTATATGACCCAGCAATCCCACTACTGGGCATATACCCTGAGAAAACCATAATTCGAAAAGAGATATGTACCACAACGTTCATTGCAGCACTATTTACAAATAGACAGGAGATGGAAACACCCTAAATGTCCATCATCAGAGGAATGGAGAAAGAAGATCTGGTACATATATACAATGGAATATTACTCAGTCATAAAAAGGAATGAAATAGTGCCATTTGCAGAAACGTGGATAGACCTATACTGTCATACAGAGTGAAGTAAGTCAGAAAGAAAGAAACAAATATCCTATAATATTGCTTATATGTGGAATCTAGAATAATGGTACAGATAACTTATTTGCAAAGCAGAAATAGAGACACAGATATAGAGAACAAACTTACAGATACCAAGGGGGAGGGAGGGAGCTGGGATGACTTGGGAGATTGGGATTGACATATATACATTATTGCTACTATGTGTAAAATAGATAACTAATGAGAACCTACTGTATAGCACAGGGAACTCTACTCAGTGCTCTGTGGTAACCTAAATGGGAAGGAAATTGAAAAAAGATGGGATATGTGTATACATATAACTGATTCTCTTTGCTGTAAGGCAGAAACTAACACCACATTGTAAAGCAACTATACTCCAATCAAAATTTTTTTAAGTAAAAAAAAGAAAATCATTTCTTCAACAAATTGTGCTGAGACAACTAGATTACCACATTCAAAGGAAAAATATTGGACCATTACATCACAGCATATATAAAAATTAACTTAAAATTGAAAAACAACAAAAAAGCTAAAACCATAAAACTCTTAGAAGAAAATATAGTGCTCAGTTTTCATGACTGTAGGTTCAGGGTCTTAGTTATCACACTAAAAGCATGAACAAAAAGAGAAAATATAGATTAAATTGAACTTTATCAAAATTAAAAACTTTTGTACATCAAAAGGCATTATCAAGAAAGTGAAAAGACAACCTACAGAATGTGATAAAATATTTGCAAATCATATCTCTGATAATGATTTGATATACAAAATATATAAAGAACTCCTACAACTCAATAGAAAGAAAGACAAATGACCCAATTTTAAAACAGACCAAAGGCTTGGATAAACATTTCTCCAAAGAAGATAAACTAATGGTCAATAAGCACATGGAAAGATGCTCGCCCTCACTTATCATCAGGGTAAAATGCAACCTCACACTTGTTAGAATGGCTATTATTAAAAAGACAAGAGATAACAAATGCTGGTGAGGATGTGGAGAAAAGGAAACCCTTGTTGGTGGGAATGAAAACTGGTACAGCTACAATGGAAAACAGTATGGAGGTTCCTCAAAAAGCTAAACATAGAATTACCATATGACCCAGCAAATCTACTTTTAGGTAGAATTGAAAAGAGAATTTCAAAAGAATTGAAAACAGGGACTCAAACAGATATTTGTATGCTAGTGTTCATTGCAGTATTATTCACAGTAGCCAAAAGGTGGAAAACAATCCGAATGTCCATCGACTGATGAATGGATAAATAATGTGGTATATCCACACAATGGACTATTATTTAGCAACAAAAGAAGAGTGACATTCTGACACCTACTACAATATAGATGAACCTTGAAAACATTGTGATAAGTGAAATAAGTTGGACACAAAAGGACACATTGTATGATTCCACTCACATGAAATATCTAGAATAAGCAAATTCATAGAGGCAGAAAGTAGGTTAGAGGTTATCAGAGGCAGGATGAGGGAAAAATAAAGAATTATTGCTTAATGGTTACAGTTTCTATTCAGGATGATGAATAAGTTTTGGAAATTGATAGTAGTGATGATTGTACAACATTATAAATGTACTTAATTTTATAGAACTGTACAGTTAAAATGGTTAAAATTGCTTATTTTATGTTGTATATATTTTACCACAATAAAGAGAATAATTTTTTAAAAATGATAAGTAAACTCAAATTGAATAACTAATAAAAGCCAAGAATATGTTGCCTTAAAGAGACATACCTATAACTAAAACATCACAAGAAAATTGAATAAATGATGGAAAATATATGCAGTGCAAATGTTAATAAGAGGAATAAATGTAGTGGTATAACACTATCAATAAAAGTTAACAGAATTCAGTTTAGAAAATATTAAGAGAGATAGGAAGATATTTTATGTTGATAAGAGAAAGAGTCCAGTTCAAAAAGAAAATAATCACATTTATTTATGTACCTGACCATACAGATTAGAAATATGTAAGGCAAAATCTGTTGGAAATATAAGAGTAATTGACACCTAAAATCATGGAAGTAGATTTAAGTACACCTTTCTCAGAGATAAGTTAGTAAAAAAAAGGGGGGGAGGGGAGAAGTAGATGATGCTTGAATAACATAATTTTAAAAGCTTGATCTAGTACCTATCTGTACATAGAAATTTGTTGCTATGAAATCAATACTTTCTCTTCAAACATACATGGAACATTGACAACCCAAATCATGTGTTAGACCACAAAAGAAATCTCCCCAAATTCTGAAAAGTAAAAATCAAAGAGGCCACCTTTTCCGAACATGAATGCAATCAAAGTGGACAATAGCAATAAAGGCTATCCAAAAGAAAATCCATATGCCTGGATATTAAAACATACTCTTAATTAATTATTGGGTTAAAGAAATTATCAAAGTTAAAATTATAATTTCAACAGAAACTTTAGTGACTGTTTACATACAAACTGAGGGATCTAACCAAAGCAATAATGAGAGAAAATATATCAAAGATCTCTATTGGAAAACAAGAAAAATGAAAAATAAATAACCAGCTTTCTTTTCTAAAAGCTAGAAAAATATATTCATTAACAGAATAGGAAAGGATTGATAAAGATTAAAATAGAAATTAATGAAAAATAAAGTCTTCAACTACAGTTGATTAATAAAGTAAAAAAGATAATTTGGAAAATTGTTGAAATACATAAAAATTAAAGGACTAATCAGGTAAAAATAGATATTGGAATGAATGTTATTAGGAAGTTGTTTTTACATATAGATGAAGAAGAAAATGTTAAAGTGATAGGAGGATGGTATGTATAGCCTTTCAATAATATCTGGAAACCTAGAAGGAATAGAAATTTCTCCAGAAAAATTTAAATTATCAAAAATGACTCAATAAAATATGGAAAATGTAATAGTCCAATAATCAAAATTGTAATTGATAAGTTAAAAATAAGAACAGATTGATTTTTTGAGGCATTCTAATGAAACTTTGAGACGATTCTGTGATTTCTCCCAGAGCATAGGAAAGTCCAACTCATTTTATCCATCAAATATAATTTAATACTAAACTGGAAAACAAAATCAACGATAGAAAACTATTAGCAAATTGAATAAAGCAGAGGAAAAGAAAAAAAAAACAATAACTACAAAAACCACCTCATGGCCATAGGCTTTAATTCAGGAATTTGATCATGCTTCTACATCAAAGTATTTCTCAGGCTGATACACCATACTATCAATACATGAAATTACATTAGATTTGAGATGGAGTAAGGGATAAAAATCAATTCAATAGATTCCGGAAAATCATTTGATAAAGTTCAACCTTCATTCCTACCATCGTTTTTTTTAAAATAAGACAGCTATCTAGGTTTTAATGAAAACTTCTTAACTTGAAATTTCAATCTCTCAAAAACCTACAGTCAACCTTATACTTGATGTAAAAGTAAAAGAAATCATTATCAATCATATGATTCAATACTGAACCTTGGTTCTAGCCAATGCTATAGGAAAGGAAATAGTATTTTTGTCATTCTTGGTATACAATATGATCATCTAGCTAGGAAATATACGAGAATCACTTGATCTATTGTTAAAGTTAATGAGTTCAACCCAGGTAGAATTGACATCACCTTATAAAAACCAACAAACTTTCATATGTACCCTAACCTCCGGTTTTAGGTGACAGTAAATATGAAACATACAAAAAGTTGCCTGTATCCTATCCAATTATCCATTTGCTATTGACTTTCCCAAGTGATCATTTATGCAAATGTTTTATTTCCTTTGTTCAGTATATATTTGCTTCTAGATGACAGAGTGGTGCTTGTTTTTATCTCTGTGAACAGGAAAAAAGAAATCCAAGGAGCTGCAAGTACGTCAGACAATCTCAGATGCAGAGAAGAAAGGGCCAGTCAGCAGGGTCCTTCTCACAAAATAAGGCAGAATGCAGCTCAAATGGTTCATCAGTACAGTGGTTGCATACAACAACCAAATGGAGAAATGATTCGATAGTGGTTCCTGAAATGTTAAATTAGTCCATTTTCCTAATGAAGAGAATGAACCAGGCTGGCATAATCTCTCTTCATCTGGGAGATGAGAATTCTAGTTGGTTCTACCAAGTATAACAAAAGACTAACATGAAACATGCAAGTTTTAATAATGTTAATAGACCAGGTTAATCCAACAGCTCACTCGAATGACAGGTTATATAACAATGTCCAAGAGAGATTTGACAGTAGATAATTAGGGAGAAAAACATGTTGCAGGAAAGAAAGGAAAAGGAAGAGAAAAAAAAAAATCCATGTGTAAAGATTGCACTGAAAACATCTTTGTGCAAGAAGAAATGTTTATCTTTAAAAAGGAGGCTGTGGCAGTTGATGAGTGACTCAGGTTAGATTCTCCTCAGGGAAACACCCAAGTGCGGTGCTCTAACGAAAATCAGCTTGTTGATAATTCAGATCCTATACCTTCAGCCACTTGGAAGTTACTCTTTTGCTTTTAGGCTTGGAAAGAACACTGTAATTGGAGGGAGGATTGATTTTGCCCCAAAGGTTGTTAAGAATGATATTAAACAATAACATAAAAATAAATATAATTCAGTAGTACAGCTCTTGCTCAGGCCAACAAATCACTTACAAAATGTGTTCTTAGTACAAAAGTATGGACACCAAGGGGGGAAAGTGGGGGTGGTGGTGGTGGGATGAATTGGGAGATTGGGATTGACATATATACACTAATACGTATAAAATAGATAGCTAATAAGAAAGTAATGTATTAAAAATAAAATTCAAGAAAAATGTGTTCTTAGTGTCTTTCTGAGGTACACTTTTATTGAGCACATCCATCACTCTGGTATTTCTGGAACAAAGACAGGGTACAGGCTGTGCCCCACTGCAGAAGATGCCACACAGTGGAGAACCCATGCTTGTTTTGACTATCTAGTCTCCATGAGACAATTTCCAGAAGTAGACAGTGAATAAAATCAATCCAACTGACCTTAAAGTCAAGCAAGCGCTCACCCAGAAGCTCTGGCCAAAGATCACGCAGCCACTGGATCTTCCCAGATGTGACAATTTCTAGGTCTCATTTGTCCAATTATTTGGATTGGCCAAAAAGTTCGTTTGGTTAGCAAATACGTTGTTCAATAAAGTTCCTGATGAAAATGAAAAATGTGTCTTTTATTTTTACTTAAAACAGGTTGAACTTTTTGGCCAGCCAAATACCTTCCAAATAAAGAATGATTTACTATTTTGAGTATTATTATTAACACTATGATTATTCCTGATTCTTAACAACTAGAAAGAGTGCACAGATAGTTACGGACAAAGAGAACTGCGCATACATCCTCTGCCCACAGGAGGTGACAAGGGACCCCCAAGGGCAGCCCATCCCTCCACATCCTCCTCCCCCATTCAGTATCTTGTGTCCACAGTTTCAGCCACTCGTGTCCTGTTGTTTCATTCTTCTGGGCCATGGGTGCAGAACTGAGGATGCTTTCTCTGCCTGAAACCTCATTGCTCTTCCTCTGGTTGCCTCTCATTCTTTTGCCCACACTTGGCTCAGGCAGGTAGCAACCCCTCCTCTGGAAATCTCTGAGGACTCCTCAAGGCTCCCAGGATACCCACCCCCACTCTGTTCTCCCCTCTTCCACGTTGGACTGGCACTGCCTGAATAGTCTCACCCACTTTAGAAAGTGGTGGCCACGAGACCCTTGGAGGCAGAGGCTGGGTAGAAGCTGTCTTGAATCTGCATCATCCCTAGTTTGCCAGAAGCGCCCAGTGGTTATTCATTGAGCTGAATGAAGATGAAAAAATGAATAGAAGTCTAAAAAAAGAACATTCTAAGTTCACCAAAACTTAGTTCGCTGCTGGAGGCATCTCCCAACTCAAGCATGGATGAACTAAAAAGCCTTGACTTGAAACACCAACCACAGTACCAGACACAGATTAGATGCTTGATGACCTTGATTACTGGCTTGTCTTCCAGCACCTGTGGTGTGCACTGTCCTCCCATGCACCACACTATGTTCCAGGTCATTGTTGGGCTTGCTCCTCACTTCCCCGACCCAAAGATCTTTCCTCTCCACCTGAATTCTCTGGCTCAAATCATCCTGGATTAGCTACTTCCTAATCCTCATTTCTGACTATGCATTCTACACCTCGTCTCTGACTTATTCATTTTTTCCTCCAAGTTCAGTTCCTGGCTCTGTTGCCTCTTTTGATTTTGGCATAAGGTCCCAGCTGTAAG
The DNA here is from genome assembly GCF_028023285.1 of Balaenoptera ricei. Taxonomy (NCBI): domain Eukaryota; kingdom Metazoa; phylum Chordata; class Mammalia; order Artiodactyla; family Balaenopteridae; genus Balaenoptera; species Balaenoptera ricei. The sequence goes on along the minus strand of NC_082645.1, from coordinate 9,970,850 downwards.
AGAGCGAGGAGTTTCTCTGCAGATCAAACCCTTACTTCCTCAAAAGAAGGGGATTCTACTGCACAATCAGAAGCAAAACTGGGGAGAAGAAGACTCAATGCAGTCGGCACTACTTTCCCTCGAACTGAGAAGTGAAATGTTGTGGTGGGATTGATTATTGAAGTGAGATGTGGGGCTACGTAGGAGACAGAAATACCAGTAAACACTGAATAATAAACACCAGATTTAGAGGCACCAGCTGATTTTGCACATTGCTATGGACACTAGAGTCTTTCCACCTCAAGAAATCCCATCACAGGTAAGAATACCAAACTGTACAACCTCTACAGAATTTGGCAATATCGAACAGATATTTACATGCTTTCAGCCTCAACTTCAACATCACACTTATTCTGAATACACATTTCAAACAATATCTTACCTATTGCTGCATTATTTGACTTTTCAAAATGTTAATTTGGAAATTACCGAAGAGTCAAAGTACAGGCAGACTTGTGAAATAAACTATGTTACCTACATATGATAGAATACTATGCAACTATGAAAAAGAATAAAGAAGATTTCTATGAACCAATATGGAGTGATTTCCAGAAGATACTATAAAGTTTTTTTCTAAAGAAGCAAAATGGAAAAGATGATATGTATATGTTATCTTTTGGTAAAATAAATAAATAAAGAGAAATAAGAAAGCATGCCTGTATCTCCTTATATTTACCAATGGGAACAGAGAAAGGATAAACTAGAAAACAGTAATGTTGGTTACCTACAAGCGGTTGGTAAAGGTGAGGTGTCAGGGGTATGGGACTGATCTTCTCTGAGTACACCTTCTTGTATCATTTCTAGGAGCTTTTTGGAGCTTGTTAATGGTCTGTGTATACAAAACATTAAACTAGATCAATAAGGATGTGATGAGGAAATCCAGAACTGGAACAAAGGAACTCTGTTATATGTATTTCAAATGAATGTATTTGTGTATGTATTTTCAAAACCACCTTAAAGAGGAAAAAAGAGGGAGAACTTATCCAAATAACTTATAAACATGATGTGTGACTGTAAGCCCTCAGTCTTGGATGAGGTGGAAAAGGAGAATTGCACACAAATCCTAAATTCTTTTTCAGTTGATTTGTTTTTTGTAAGGTATGGGAAAAGTTTGACAATATTTCCAAATAAGTTAAAAGAAAAACAGAGAGAGGAATCTGGAATCCGTGGGGAGGCTTTTTTGTTTGTTTGTTTGTTTTGTTTTGTTGGTCAAAGACCCTATTCTCTAATAAATACTCTAGAAATAATGATAGCTACCACTTGCTGTGATACTATGGTACTTGCTGATACTACGTGCCAGGCCCTGAACTAGGAATTTTAGACGTATTTTCTTTCATATTCATAGCAACCTATTTTCTGCACTATTTTTTATTACTTTTATATGATCTTTCAACGTCTAGAACAAGTACAGTTACTTGCAGCTTCACATTAAAAACTTGATTCTAATCACAGATGTGAAGGTGTGTCCCCAACCCATTTAATAAAGAGAAGTATTGAAACCCATCAGCTGATTCTCAATGACAAACCCCATAGATAACAGTAAGGCGAGGCTATTATTTTTTCCTTATGCTGTCCTCAACTTCTAAGCCTATATCAAGCCTAGTTTTTTTTTAATCTTTCATTTTAACTGTACACATTGAAAACTGAGAGATAACCATGTTTTCTATGCATGGCTTTCTCTCTAATCTCCAGAAAGTTCTTAGAAACTGTATCAGTAGTAGCTTGCATTCACTTACTCTATTACACACAAACTATTTCCATTCAAAAATCAGAAGTTGCATTTTACCTCCTTCTAGCAAATTGCAAATGAGGCTGGTCAGTTGAAAAGCTCAGTATGAAAGGTACATGGGTAAATGTGCTGTCAGGAAAAAAAGAGAAAGATAGATCTAGGAAAAATCAAACATATTGTATAGAACAGGACTGCACCTTAATACAGATCTTTAAAAACTTCTAAGACAGACCATTTTCTACTTCTGTAGATATCTTTTGGCCAGGCTCTAAGTGTTATCAGTTAAAAAAAAAAAAAGAAAGAAAAAAAGAAAGAATTTACTTAGCTCTAAGGGATACTTCCTTGGTTTAGGAGATTAAGTCAATTTCCTCCACTTTAAAATAGCTTTTAAATAACTGATTCTGTAATTCATTATTTATGCAGTTGGTAATGTAATTCATTATGTGACCACATAATTATCACTCAATGATCAGTGATGACTACAGAAGTGAAATCTCTGGCTTCAAAGGCATTTTATATTAGCAATAAGGATAATGAGTTTAATTCTCTGACCCCATGAGACAGAAAACTTCAGATAAAATATACTGTGAAATAGTAAACATCAGCATTCTGTCTACTGTGTGCTTTGCAGCCATCTTCCTAGATAAGAATAAGAGAAATCAGAGGATTTTAGAGCTGGGAAAAAAACAAAAAGATCACCCCAGCACTTTGCTTTGCAGATGAGGAGGCTGAAGTCCAGAGGGGAACCATGATTTCCTAAGTCCCTCAAAGAGGCAGTGCCAGAGTTAACTCTCTGTGGGAATTGTAATTGACCACTACTCTCTACTTCTCATACCAAGAGTTATGACTCTCCGTGGAGAACACTTACACTAGATGTTCATCATGCAAAATCTTCAGGAAATTATATTTTCCTTTACTGCGTTATATTTTTTATTCTAGTATGTTCTATACTTTTAAAAAATGCCAGTGCAGACCCACTACTTAAATTAAAATACACTAATGGTTTGCAATCCACAGTTTGTTCTAAGCCAGTGCCAAGACCCAGATCAGGTCTTACTTTCTCCAGGGGGATTTTCCTTTGGATGTAGAATGTTTGCCCTCTCTTTGTAACCAGGTGAAGACTTAGAGTTCACCCTCTCTGTGAAGCCTTCCCCAATTCCTCTGAGAAGTTAATTCTTCTATTTTCTCTCAATAGCGATTGGCACCTGCATGCTGCATTATGATCTGGCAACACTCTGTCGTTTGAGCAAACTTCTGAATCTTTACAAAGAGGATAGAGGTGGTATCTCATGTCCCCCTCCACCTTCTGAAAACAGCAGACATGCTTCCCCAAAATGCTCCCTGACAATGCTACACGCTGCTGAAGAGACTTGTCTCATGAAGGTTGATCAACTTTCTGCCCAGAGGGCACCATGTCAAAGCCCATGATGCAAATGTCCTCCTTTCACTCGGTCACCATAGAGCACCCACGGCTCAGCCCCTCAAAATTTGACCCATTTTCTACACCAACCCAAGCTCCTTCATTTCCTCCGCCCTCCAAACCCAATGACAGACCATGAGTTCCAGAGGGCAAAGTCTTCTCCATCTTCACTCTCTCTCTAAACATTCCTTCCATCTTCTAACTGGAAGCTATCTCTCCCTGATGACTGTTTCCCCTGAAATTCTTTTAAGTGGCAGCTGTGTTTCTCTCACACTCATGGGGCGAGTGCCTTCTTGCCCCACATAGCTGCTTCTGCACCATGTTCTCTCCATCCCCCTAAGACTCCTGGTCCCTCTGAAGTACTTTCCATCGGACTAGAAGACACCATCCCTCCTTCTTTTGCAGTCACCCATTCTCCTGGTCACTTCCCCCCATTCACTGAAGATTCTATCCCCTAGACCACTGTCTTTCTCTCCACCATTACCCCTACCACGATGCTTGGTGATTTCAAAACCCTTGAACAATCCATTCAATACTCTGGCCTCTTGGTTTCTTTACCTTCTCACTGCCAGTGGGTTTGTCTTCTACCCCTTGTTAACCACCAATTCCTGGTGATTTTCCAACTAGAGTGACAATTTATTAGTGAGTCATAAAATCTATATTTAGTTAGGTAAACAGAATGAAGTAGAACAGGAAATATCAGAAGGCATTTCCAGTAGGAAGAGTAAGAATTGTTTCATGGAACTTTGTTTCAATGATATACATGGGTACTAGGTAGAGATACAAAATCTTTCTCTCTTATGTTGAGTCATAGTCAGAAACATGTGAAAAACACTGCTGTAAACATTACCAATAATTGCACCTCATCCTATGTTTCTATTTCAAGCATCTCACTCCCTAACCACCACCTTCTGTACTCTTGTTAATTCTCTCTAGTATCCCAGCTCCCACAATTATTTAACTACATCAAGACTTCCAATCTGCCCCTTTTCCTTTCTCTTGTCCATCTCAGTACTCAATTCCCTCCTTGCCTGGCTGGGTGTCCATGCTCCCTACAAGCTGAGATCCTCAAGGACAGAAGCCATATCCTAGTTAACTTTGTGTCCCTGGCACCAACACTGTGCCTGGCACAAAATAGATGTTCAGAACATCTTTGTGAAATTAACAACACCGTTAAATTAACAAGACAGAATCTTGCTGAGCTGGCAGATAAAAGCCTCTACCATTTGTGTTTCATTTTGTTTATTACTGGACCCATACATCAGTTAATCTCCTCCATCATTATGCCTCTAATTTCTTCTTTGCAGAGTTTTATTTCCACATTTTAATTCAATAAAGTCAGGATGGTAGAGAGACATATCCTCAACATGGCACTCTGCCATGAAGAAAATTTCAGTGAGCAATTTCAGCCATAACTTTTCCATCGTACACCTCGATGGAGAGGAAGAAAAATCTCAATGTCTGTCCAAAGATTAATACGTTTTTATATACAGTTCAAAGCTGTCAAGTAGAGTTCATTAGAATAATAAATCTGTGAAATCTTGGAAGGATTAACATCTCATTATCTCATCCTTGTTATGAGAATGAAGGTTTTATTATCTCAATGACTTAAATAATTCTTATCATGCAATGCATTCTCTCCACCCCATCTCCCATAATTGAGGCTTTGATATTAATTTTTTTAACTTACACATTATCCTCTAAGGGGAGCATCAGAATGTCATTCCTGGCTATGAGAGACAGATGGAAGCCTGCATTTTAAATGGTTCTTCATATTTGATTCATTTGTGGTTTTATGTGCTCTTTCCTAAATACCCCAATTATCATATTTAGCATCTAATCCTTTAAAGCTCAAACCAAGATGGAGAATACGGCCATGAAAAAGAGCACTAGATTAGGAGTCCAGAAGCTCCTGGATCGGGGACTGGGCCTCTCTCTCCATCACACCCTCACTAGAGGAGGCTGGTCAGTTCCCCACTTGGAATATTCCTCTTCCTCATTCAAAGCTACGGGCCAGAAGCTCCTCTCTGTGAGCTTTCCCTGATCTCACCAGTCCTTCTATACTCTTCTATAAACCTGGAAATCATCTCTATCTATGTATTTATCACTTTCTCCTGTAATCTTTTTTCTTTTTTTGGCATTCATTTTAGCGGCCTGGCACATAACAGATTCTCACCAAATATTTGTGAATGAATAAAAGTAAATCTGTCTCTCCAACTTGACTCTGGTACATAGCAGATATTCAAAACATGTATGGATTTCATTGAAAATTTGGGGATAGAATTATTTCTATTCCCATAGAGAAATCTAGAACTCAGAGCAGTTCTAAAACTCATTCCAAGCCATAGCGGTAATAAGTCCTGGAGCACTTGATTTGAATATGGACCTGCCTGGCTCCAAGCTTTCACACACTCCACCACATCAGTCTCCTCCTGTGTGAGCCTTGGGTATCTCCTCCATATCATCAGAGATGGCATGGACGTTACAGACCCACTGGAAAGCCTCCAGGAGTATCAACTGTACACATGAGTCAAAACAGCCACTGAACTTGCTGCTGCTCCTCTTGGGCAGAACAACTGACTGCTGGGTGCCAATCCTTCCCTAGGGCATCTCAGAATGTCTTGAAAAAGGGGAGAGGACACTCTCTTAGGAAATTCTCACAGTGTAAATGAGGCCCTGTTGAAAGAAAGACGAAAGACATAGTAATGTTCACTCCCGGTGACATCATACCGCCACCATCCCCTCCCAAAGGCATGCAGAAGAGAGACCCATCCATGGCATTTCTAATGATTTCTCTGGATCGCAGACATGGGCTGCTCAGTCACTGTGGCTGAAACCAGCATGGCCATTACACGTTTATTAAAAAGATAACATCATTTCATTTTACCTTGTCAGGTAATTTTATATCTAACATAAGGAGGGTGTCTACACAATAACAAACAGCTGGAGAGGAGAAAAATGGTCATGTCACTCCACTGTGTAACATCCTAATGATGAGCCAATCTCCAAAACAGATTGCAGACTCAGCTCGAAAAACCGCTGGTTTGCCCAACTGAATGATTGCCTTTGTTTCATTTTGTTCAGACTTGATGATAAGGACCTCATCAATTTGCCTGCACCCGAACTGACTCTGTCCCTCCAGATCATGCAAGTTTGCCCAGCATGGACCCTAGATGGGCATCTTGTCTTCAAATATAGCACAGCTTCTTTGGGTTTGCTTCTTTGAAGTCAATGTATTCATTAACGTTTGGGTTTCTCTAGTGAAGCTTTCATAATCCCTGCATGTATCTTCTCTGAGTTTGCATGTTTAGTTTTCATTAAGAAATTTTGGAGAGCTCTTCTTCAAAACAGCATATACTTCAACTGATATAGTTCTTCAACCATGGGCTCAAGACAACCTAGGACAACTAGATACAAGGCAGTGAGGGAGGACATCTTTCCTGGTGTTGACTTCCTTCTTTTCCACTTGCAAACCACACATGATGAGTCATTACCTATGCAGCTAATTGTCTCTTCCCAAATAAACTTTGTCTGCTGGAAAAGTTTAGAAAAATCAAATCAGACCCTTTAGACAATCCAAGAACTTGACCTTAGCAATATTACTTTTTCTTTACTTTTACCAAAAAGCTGTTATATGGATTCATTTTATCATACTTTATTTTATTCTCTCTTTGTTAATTGAAGTATAGTTAATTTACAATGTTGTATTAGTTTCAGGTGTACAGCAAAGTGATTCAGTTTATCTATCTATCTATATACTTTTTAATCCAAATGTTTTTAAAATAGTTCATGTGGACCTTCCAATTAAATAAGCTGGAATAAAGCATATCTATTTCAACTTCCTCTCTGAAAGCAACAGAAAACAACAACAACAAAAACTGAAATTGGAAATTGAAGAAAGAAACCCTGTTGACACCTGTATAAAGAGGTTAAGTGTAATTACAAAAACCTAGGTATCAAAAAGAAATGATCCTTCTTTTTATTTTTCTCTAATAATTAAAACTCCACCCAATGAAATAGTGGAAAATTCATCTCAGCTGATTTTGGTTTCACTCAGACTTCCCCCAAGGCCATGTCCAAGTTCCAGAGATTTGTGTAATACCAAGGAGATGTGTTTGTATCTTGTTGTTTATCAAGGAAGCAGGGAAAGCAGTGGGGAGCCAGCTATAATAGAATAGATTTACATGTCCACAGAGAGATTGCTGTGTCCATGCCCCAAAGATGCTCAGCCATCTGTACACACAGGTTGCTACTACAAGCTGGCCCCAGGGCCCATTCGCTCACTCCCTCCTGGTTCTCTCTGATACTCTCAGGTGAGACCTAAGGGCATGGCCATCACATTGCTGTTTCTGGGTCACATTGGGGCCTAGGAGTTGTGGCCAGGCTGACCCTGGCTGAGATGCACCGGGCGCCGTGCAGCACTCCCTCTCTGCAGGCGGCCACTTTGCTCCATTCTCTGTGGGAAATGTACATCTCCTCTGTTCTTGCTTCCTCCAGAGCTCTCTGGGTCTTCTGTCTGCCCGGGACAAGGAACAAGGCAAGGGGGCAGACACAGAACCCCTTCCCTGGGTTGCACAAACTCTTGACTCTCATCCACTCCCCTCAGCCTCATCAACACCCAGCTCTTGAGGAAATGGTTTCTAGTCTGGAGAGAGGGTGTGAGAGTGAGGGGCACATTGCCTGCCTTTCTAAATCATTTTCCCTAATGCTTTAGGGTTTTGGAACACAGAAGCCAAAGTCTCCCAGATAGAGATATACAATTTCTATTAATATGCAAATAATTTGTAATAACATTATAAATAACCTATAATGGTTTTCAAGGTTCATCCGTTTTGCAACATGTATCTGTACTTCATTTCCTTTTATGGCTGAATAATATTCCATCATATGGATATATCACATTTTGTTTGTCCCTTTAGCAGTTGATGGAAATTTGGGTTGTTTTCACCCTTTGGCTATTGTGAATAATGCTGCTATGAACATTTGTGTACAGGTTTTGTTTGAACACCTGTGTATATAACTAGAAGTAGAATCACTAGGTCACGTGCTAAGTGAAAGGAGACAGACACAAAAGGCCACACTTTGTGTGATTCCATTTATGTGAAATGTCCAGAATAAGCAAATCACTAGAGACAAAAAGCAGATTAGTGGTTACCAGGGGTTGGAAGAAGAGGAGAATGAGGAGTGACTGCCTAATGGATGAGAGAGTTTATTTTGGGGAATCTTCTGGAACTAGATAGTGGTAAGGATTGCACAAAATTATGAATGTATTAATGCCACTAAATTGTACATTTTAAAATGGTTAAATGGTAAAGTTTATGTTATGCATATATTACCACAATCTAAAAAATAGAAAATGGCTTATATAATATATAATATTATATGATATAAAATATAATATGTAAAATGTAAAATATATTTATAGAATATAAAACAATGTAAAGCTTTATACTTACATAATTTTATGATTTTTATACTGACATAATACACATATACAAGTATACATGCCCCCAAAATAGCCCCCCTAAAACAGCTATAACCCCAACCTACAGTATATGAAAACTAAGAATAACAAGTCAGTGAAGTTACAAAACAACAGTAAAAGTACCCATACTGGTGCAACTTTTGGAAGAAAATTAGAGGACGGTTAGTTTTTGATTAGCTCTTTTTTCATACCAGAGACTCAATGGGTACTGTTTAATACTGAAAATCAAGAAGTGGAAGTTTGCACACACTATTTATTCTATGAAGATAATCCTGTATGGCATTATGGTCAGGTCATGGTACTAGGCGTACAGGCAGAGGTAGGAAGGTGAGAGGTGGGGATGGGTTTCCCCTTGAAAGTAGAAAAGAAAAAGTCAAAAGTCAGAGGTCAAAGAAGCAAAAGGCAGTGAAAGGAATTATATCTGCACTAATTATTTCATCTTTCACAGGGGGACAACAGTAGATGCTACCAGAGTCTCATAAATCAAGGAACTTAAGGTTAAGTGTATTATTAAAAGTTATGAAAAAACAATAACAACAGAACACAAACAATACAACAATATATATTAACAAAAACTGAAAACAGAGCATAAACTTTGCAGGTTCTCAGAAAGAAAACGTGCACAAAGCAACGTAAACACAAAATATGTACCAAAAGGTAGAAAACAAACTGAAAATCTAGGTTAAACAAAAATGAACACATCAAATACAACTGTCATATCAATAAATGTTAATGAGATGAACTCACCTTTTAAAATATTTCTTAGATTGTGTAAAACATGAAATCCATCCACATGCTGTAAACAAAAGACACAAACAAAAGACTCAGAAATTTTGAAAGAAAAGTGATGGGTAACAACATAAAAGCAGATGGAAACAAAAAGAAATCAGGACTCATTGATGAATATTAGTCCTCATTAAATGAAAAGCATAAAACAGTAAGTGAAGCCAAGAAGTGAACTTACTAGTAACAGAAGCCATCATCCACAGGAAGGTTTGTCATAAATCTTCACGTAGGACACATAAACATTTACAAAGCAACAACAATGAGGGAGAAAAATGGAAACACAGAACCATACGATGTTTTTACTCATTGTTCTCTGGCCATCAAGAAAAGGTAGAAAACAATAAAGTAGACTGTTATAGATCTGAATTACCTGGTTAACATGTTATGTCTTATAGCTGTATCAAACTCTACATCATGAAACTAGATGTCTAGGAAACACTATTTTTATTTGACCATATATTTTGCCACAAAGAAGACATCAATATACCCTATGATTAGCCTACATTCACTGAGCTCTCTGATAACACTATAAAAATTTAGAAACTAATCATGCAAATAGATAATAATTCAAAAATATACATGCACCCCAATGTTCATAGCCGAATTATTTACCACTGCCAAGATAAGAAAGCAACCCAAGTGTCCATCAACAGATTAATGGAGAAAGTATTTGTGGTATATATACATACAATGGAATGTTAGCCATAAAAAAGAATGAAGCAGCCGCATAGCACAGGGAGATCAGCTCAGTGGTTTGTGACCACCTAGAGGGGTGGGATAGGGAGGGTGGGAGGGAAGGAGACGCAAGAGGGAAGAGATATGGGAACATATGTATATGTATAACTGATTCACTTTGTTATACAGCAGAAACTAACACACCATTGTAAAGCAATTATACTCCAATAAAGATGTTAAAAAAAAATGAAATTCTGCCATTTGCAACAATGTGGATGGACCTAGAGAGTATTATGCTTAGCAAAATAAGTCAGACAGAGAAAGACAAATACTGTATGTTATCACTTATATGTGGAATCTAAAAAATAAAACAAACAAATGTATATAACAAAACAGAAACACACTCACAAATATAGAAAACAAACTAGTGGTTACTTGTGGGGAAAGAGAAGGGGAGAAGGCCAAGATAGAGATATGGAATTAAGAGATACAAACTACTCTGTATAAAAACAAACTTATGGTTACCAAAGGGGAAGCGGGAAGGGAGGATAAATTAAGAGGTTGGGATGAATATATACACACTACTATAAACAAAATCAGTAATCAACGAGGACCCACTCTACAGCACAGGGAACTCTACTCAATATTCTGTAATGACCTATAAGGGAAAAGAACCCGAAAAAGATTGGAAGCCAAGAAACTGGGCTCCAGCACTCCACCACTTCCCTGTCCTAACCAGGTGCCAGAGTGCTCAGAATTAAGAAATATTTTCAAATACCTGCAGATGGAATCTGGTTAAGCTTTGCCTTATGAAGTTACTTGCTGTGGGAAAAGGCTCTATTTATTGGTAAGTATTATTTAAATGATCAAGTCAATTGCACATAAATGGTCTCACATTAGCATCTTATGCAGTTTTGACTGCCCCTGCAATTTAGTTGGTACTATGCATTCACCAGACACTTTCTCAATTATAACACACGTATTGATTACCTATGTCCCATGCTTTCCTACATTATGTCTAACCACCAGGATTAGCATGTCCTTTGACAGATAGGGAAACTGCATCTCAGAAAGGCTAAATGATTTGCCTCCCCTCAGGAGGCAGAGAAGCTTGAAGTTGCCCTGGCCAACTTCAAAGCCTGTGCTCATTTGACTGCCATGCGACCCCCCGCTTTGAAAGCAAAATATCTCCCTTCCCTGACCAATTTATCATTCTTCATTACAGAAGTCTAATATCATGGGAGTGTAACATGCTCCTTTTAGGTTATAATATAGGCTTGTAGCCACTATCATCTAAAAAAATAATAATAATAAAAATAAATTTAAAATTTCCAGAAATGAACACAATATTGTAAATCAATTGTACTTCAATAAAAAATAAAATAAAATTTAATTAATTAATTAAAACATTTTTAAGAATAACTATATGGACATTACCACTAAGCTACACATTTTTATTTGTTTATTACTTTTTTTAGTTTTTAAAGCAATCATTTTCTTTTATTTTTAAATTTTTATTTTATATTGGAGCATAGTTGATTAACAATGTTGTGTTAGTTTCAGGTGTACAGCAAAGTGATTCAGTTATACATATACATGTATCTATTCTTTTTCAAATTCTTCTCCCATTTAGGTTACTACGAATATTGAGCGGAGGGTCAATGTTAATTTCCAGGCTGACTTTGCTGCTCTCCCATCTTTGGTGTCTGTGAGTCCTACCAAGGTAACTGGTACTGGTGGGTACTCAGGCCAAAGTAGTTGGGATCACTGGAAATTTCCCTGCAGCAACTTTAACAGAAACCACCTTTTGATATTTTTTCCTAGGTTGAAATAACCCTGATCCATCTTCAGTCCCAATATCCTTCTGTCCCGATAGAGTTGATCAATGCATTTACAAAAATAACAGAATGTTCTGCTATTGCATGGCAAAAGGAATTCCTGTTTCCAATGCTTAAAAACCCACTGTATATTCACAACTGTTGCACCATTCTCCTGATTTAAATGCTCCATTGCTACTCTGCCAGGTTCCACTTGGACTCATTTTAATGGAAAACTGCAAGAGTTCCACGGGCCGAAAGGAAACTTGCAGCTCTTTATTTTAAATTTTTACCCATAGCCTCAGCCAAGTTCTCTGAAAATTCTTGCTCATTATTCACAACAGAATGTTTCCTTTGACACGGGCATGGTTTAATGTATTAGGCATGGGATAGTATGTTTCATTTTTACATGGAAACTACTCAATTTGAATCATATTCTACATTGTGTTACTCTGAGTATGCTGAAATGGATAAAACATTCAACTTTCCCCAATGATCACTATTCTTGCAGTTGGGAAGAAATACCAACAGAGGTTTGTTTGGTTTATCATGGTTTATAATGAGATAAATCACTCCATGTGTTATACCCAAGGCTGTGGAACCATGAGACTATTATATATGCCGATTGCTTCATATATGCATGAACAGTTGGCATTGAATCTTCCTCTGTAATTCCAGGGATGGGCCTTACCATATAACCTAAAGCAAGGCTATTTTTGTAGGCGTTCTCCCCTATAGAAATTTACCTTCCCTCATTATTGCTTATGCTGAGAATGAGGTAGTTAGTTCTAACAACTAGAAAAACAATTATCTAAGGGTCTTTCAGGGACAACTGGATCTGAAACTATGGGCTCATATGTGGTGACATCCTGAAATTCCTTTCTGCTTAAGAGCTGCTGTATTTTATGATACAGCTATTCATTTGACAAGGAGAAAAGCATATCTCAAACTTGGGGAAAGGAAAAAGTGAAGACAAGAGAGAAGAGAGAAGGAGGAAGAATGAAACCAGGAGAGGGAGGGAGAGAGAAAAAGAGCGACAGTCCCTTCAATGTTATAAAACATTTTTCATTCCAGGTTCCTCGTTGAAAACACTTTAACATTTCTAATCTATTCATTTTCAATGGATTAATACTTGGTTTTTAGGAGTTAACTAAAAAATAAGTTTGATTAGAGATCCAGTTAAAGTAAAACAAAATAGAGCCTAACAAGGAAGTTCAGTTCGGATTTCAGCATTTTGCATACATTGACTTTGCATCTGACTTGTTAAATCGAAGTACCTGGTGTAATCATGCCTGCTCATATACACATACACATACAGGACCAGGACGAAGCCTTATAAATTGTACACAAGCAGCAAGTATTTGCTGATTGATGGTCATCTGTTCTGAAAAAGAAATTCCCAGAGGCCTTTGGTTGCACTTCTGTTATTCTCCTAGAGATTTAAGAACCAGACCACTTATGCAACTCCCAGAAGACTGCACTGTTTCAGATACAGCTAAACATTATTGTGCAAAGGTTTTATGGCCTATATACCATTAGCAAGCCTGTGGAGATTCCGTCTACCATATAAAAAGGTTGACAATACTACAAAATATATGGTGTACCATTATTACTCTCTTTGGTGTTTATTGTAATAGAATAAACCATGATGAATCCATTAAGTCCTCATGCACAAATCCACAGCATTTCCATCGTGATTTGCCAGGAAATAATGCACATTTTTACAGTTTTGCCGCCTTGCAGGGATGACCAGAGGAGAAGCATTGTTTTTCTGGTCTATCCAGAGAGCACACTCACTATCGTATTTCACCCTTAACGAGACGTCTCCCACCTTCTGTGTGTTTCCCATGACATTTACATTTTATTGGCTTGATCCCCCTTCTAGTTCCCCTGAACTAAAAAAAAAAAAAAAAATTCTTCAAAACTATGATCTTTCTAGGTATTGAGCAATCTTTCGCTCCAACCATCAGCCTGTCTGAAGCTCCTACTATAAAAATTGCTGATTATAGTGGTGTAGTGTTTACAAAAAGAAAGAGTTGCTTGACTCAGGAATTCTCCTTGAACACAGCAGAAGGGGAAGGGCTTGTGTTGACTGAGAACCTTTCACACACTGCAGTGCCAGGAACATAATGGGAACTCAGTCTGCTCTACATTATTGCATTTATTCCTTACAAAGACTACAATATGATGTCATCATACTGATCGATGATGTCATCACATTGATGATGTCATCTTCATTATCCTTCACTAGAGGAAGAAATGAGGATTAGAGCCAATAAATAAATTGTCCTGATAAATCAGCTAGTGAGCGCCAGAGCTGGGATTTTGACCTAGTTGTGTCTGACACACAAGCCCATACACTACACCATATCTCCCTAGTAGGTTAGAGAAAAGAATTCATAATACACATATAAAATACATCATACTTAAATAATCAAAGAACCAAGGCAGAGTACAATTAATTGACAATATATTTGTCAGGAGTAAGAAATAATTGTGATGAGCTAGCCTGGGATGACCAGTTAGATATAAAAATAGAGAGAGAATTTTATTACATTTAAGTTTTTTTGGCCATATTTTAAGTCAGTATTATTCTGCCTTGTAAATACTCCTTCAGGAATGCTCAACTTTTTCAGAATATGATTCAAAACTTGCAAGAATATATGGCTGAAATAAGCAAAATAAATGAAAATTCAAACTTAACATCCTGTCTTATTTTACAAGATACAGAATTTTAGGGTTAGAAATCTAGGAGACTTTCTGTCCCCAAAGCTTCATTTTAAGCTGAAAAATTGCAGCCCAGAGAGTAAAACAGTTTTGCCCATCATTAGCTAAAGACAAAATAGAAGAATCAAGGTCTCTGATTCTTAGACCAGTTTTTCCACTACATTACAATAAGAATTTCCTACTTCCTTAACTAACTTACTAATCCAATTATCAAACAGCCTAAGAAACCAAAAGGACAATAAATCCAGTGCCACTGAAGGTGAATTAACGTGTGATTTAATCACTTATCTTCTGCAAGAAATAGAGCAGACTGCTCTGATGCAACCACACGTACCCCTTGTAGTTTCTTACCTACTTCTCCTCAGTCAGGCACATTGGTAATTAGTTTGGTTCACGCTTCCCCCAGGGATGGCATAATGACACAGGACAGATACAACCAATTCATTTCAAAAAAAGCTTTCTATTAAGTGTCCAATATGTGTCAGTCTTAGCCCTGTGTTCTAAGAAATCAGCATTACCTAATGAGGAGAGAGATGTGAAAACAGGTTATTAGATGATTTCAATACTTTTATTCCATTAATTCAATTAAATATTTACTGAACCAAGCACTGTGCTAAACCGTGACAAAAATAGACATAGTTCTTCCAGTCTACTGATCAAATCATCATAAAATAAGTATAAAATTGCAACTGAGACAAATGATAGAAAAGAGAGGTAGGTGCACAGTGTCACAAAAGTAAGCCGTGAAGGGAATGGACCAAAGTAAGAGAAGTCAAGGAAGATGTTCTCCATTTAGAGAAAACTGTGTGTGTGTGTGTGTGTGTGTCTGTGTGTGTGTGTGCATGCACACACGTGCATGCATGCACCCACTGTAGTGTACTATAAGATAAACTAAAATTTTTTAATTGATTAGAAACTGTCACAAGAAAAAAAAAGGAGTGAAGAATGATTAGAGGAAAAAGTCAGGGGGAGAAAAAAATTAGAGAAAGTTCAGGGTGAGTTTGTGCACATCACACCTGCCTGGAGCCATGACTTGGTTGGTCAATCAGATGGACCATCTCCATGGATAAATTTCAATATAAAGTCATAACATTCACCAACATTTTACCTTCCCTAATTTACTAAAACTTAAGTCTTTATAATTCTTCGCTATAGGAATAAATCTGTATCCTGTAAGACCACAATGCTAGGACTTCAACAGTTTGAAAATATCTCTTGCATAATTTCCTTGGAATAAAATACTTTTCGGCCCTCAAAAAATATACAGGTTCTTTCTCTTGAATAAAAGGATCTAATAATAAGTAGCAACAATTTTGAACCAGAGGGTCCTAGAAAAAGAGAACATAGCCTTAGTGCCAAAAGGAAGGTTGAAAGGACAAGCATTAAACCAATTTCCACTAGTCACAGTTCTGGCCCCAGGGCCAACTGTCCAGCTCAATAATATCCTGCAAACAGTAGGAGCTGAGGATGTTGCTGTGGGGATGGAAGAGGGGAGAACAAGCTTCCACAGACTCATTCATTCAACAAACACTTAATAGTTGTCTACCATGTGTGAGACAATGACAAGAGAAAGGTTATTATTTGAAAGTTTTAAAAAATGCAACTCTGAAAACTCTATTTCACTCTTGTACTAAATCAGACTAACCTTGTCTTCTCTCTCCTACCCAGAATTTCTTCCTCCCTCTAAACAATATGCATATTATTCTTAATTAGCGAGATTGCCCTTTATTCTTTTTTTTTTTTTTTTTACATCTTTATTGGAGTATAATTGCTTTACAATGGTGTGTTAGTTTCTGCTTTATAACAAAGTGAATCAGTTATACATATACATATGTTCCCACCTCTCTTCCCTCTTGCATCTCCCTCCCTCCCACCCTCCCTATCCCACCCCTCTAGGTGGTCACAAAGCACCTAGCTGATCTCCCTGTGCTACGCGGCTGCTTCCCACTACATATTCTTTATTGCTAAGAAGTGTGGCAGTCACCACCATTGAGTTTGACAGAGACTCAGAAGCAGGCAGGGGAGTAGGAAAGGTTTACAGTGACAAAAAGGGAAGACTTCAGATATGCCCTGATTGGAGGTTGTTGCCACAGGGAAGTAGAGGTAGGATAACTAGAAGTGAGGCATCTTACGTAAGTGGTTTGGGGAGCATATTTGGCTTTCTCTAGTTGGCCCTGAACTGGAAAGAGGTAAGGGGTGGGAACAAAAATTGGGGAAGCTGTCAGTCATTGACCAAGCCCTAACCATTCAGGGACAATTGTTGCAGAAGTTGTAGCTGGGCTTCCTGGACTGGTTGCTGCTGATATGGGTTACAGTGTACTGTCGTATATGGTCTGGGCTTTGTCCACTTGTATATTCAGTCTTTCAGTTCCCCCTTTTGGTCAGTCTCTCACTTGTGAGAGGTTGACCAGTTCACAGAAGGCTAGAGATCCAGATTGTCTCCATTCATGAATTGTACAATTTTCTCCATAGTTCACTGTATTGTGAGATCTTCTTGAACTTTTTGTTTTTGTGTCATCATCATGACCTTCTGACAAAAGAACAGCTGCATAGATGCATTTAAGACTCTGGATAGAATGCAACAGACCATCATCAGGACAAAAACAAGAGCAATTAACAGGCCCTGTAAAATGCTTCAGAACTGGGAATCCCAACTGTCCAATCCAGACCAAGAACAAATCCCCTCTAGGCCATGAGCATCAACCATGAGCCATGTAGCTTTTTCCTTAAGGCATTGTATAGCCTGCTCCATCCTGTCTGTTTCATCCGCCCAAGTACAGAGCAAGGTATTAGCAATGGCAGAGACTCCACCACAACTAGCCAACAAAAGCATCTAGAACAACGTAACTGTCCACTTCTACTCATGCTAGTGAGTTGAGACCAATCTGTGTTCCATCTAGGGCAGAGGTGGTACAGTTAATGACCTCTGCAGAGTGCCAGTTGGGAACACTGCTCTGATGATTCACATAAACAAGTCAGTAATTCCTCCAGGTAGAGCGTGTGGAGGGTGGCTTTGTTTTGGAGCCCACATCTGAGTCAGAATTTTGAGCCCTGATGATTTATAGAAATCGGACCTTTGTGTACAGACAAGTATAATAATACTAGTTCTAAAGTGCATGAGGTACTAATCAGAAGCAAACAGGACCAGACATCCTGGCCATAAAAGAAATAGTATCCATTAGGGGTCCATGGAGATCAGGAAAAAAGGAGTTTTCATGACATGAGATTGGAACCAAACCCTTATATTAGCTGGGTTACGTTTGGACCTATATTAGTCTCTTTCAGGTGGGATTTGGCATATCCACCTACAAAGTTTGCTGAATTCAAATTTAGAGGTTCCTAGGGTCTGATCAATACATTGTGATAAATAGTTATTTTTCTGGGAGAGAGGAACACTAACAAAGTCATAAGTTGACTTGTTTAGGGTCAATTGTCCATGTGGTGCTAGTGGAAATGCCATTAGCTATGATTGCCTCATTTGATGAAACAAGAATTGCCCAGAATTTTTATCATGGGGGACTGATCATGGATGGCATATCCAGCAGTCAGCAAGATTGAGGTAGTGGCTACTATTTGGGGTAATCTAAGAATGGTGTTTAAATGAGTAGGTTCAAACTCAGCCATTATAATAAAGATGAAAGAAAAGAGAAAAGAGACCAATATGGGTCAGTGACAACCAGGGGTCTAGAGAAAATAAGATGATTATAAGCGAACAGATGAAAAACAAAACAGGAATTAGACATAGGTCTTGGCTCAAATTTTGGGGTGAAGCTTCCCACTATCTGAAGTCATGTACTAGTTCCAAAGATCTTGGGTCAGCTGTCTACTCCAGAAGATCAGCTCCTTCTAGAAGGTCTCTAAGAACCTGCAGTTGGAGTAGACTTCCAATTGTGTGGAATTCTGAATTGCTTCTTTAGTTGTGAAATGTGAACACAAAGCTTGACTCCCTGGGGTTGCACTGCTGTACTTGTTGTTAACAGAACATGATATGGTTCCTTCCAGCATGACTTCAGAACAGTTTTTCTCTGATGTCTCTTCCAACATTTGCAATCTCACAGTCGAATGTCATGAAGAGGCTGTTCAGGAAGATATTGGGGGAAGATGCACTAACCTATTGGTGATAGGCCAGGTATAGTACATGATGAGTTCCTTACAATATTTTGCTACGTCTGTGTGTAGCATGGCAGAGTTTAGTACTGGAAGTAAAATCTTAAGTGCATGGGACTTCCAGTTACCAATTAATAAGGAGATGACTAATGTGTCCTAGAGGGAGTGGATTTATGGCCAGAAGGTCTATTTCAGAAGAGCTTTGGCCAAAAGAACTCAAGAGTTCCTGAAAGTTTTGCTCATTTTAATTTAAGGAAACCAATGGTTCTTTCAATCATTCCAGATGATCACGTGTGGTAAGAGCAATATAGTTATTGAGTAACAGGTAATGCCTTACAGAGTTTTTCTATAATTGTTCCCAGAAACTATGTGCTTCAGTAATTTAATATAAAAATTGCTGTGCCCAGGTTAAAACACAAAATCAAGCAGGTGTTTCACTACTGTAAAATCTGTAGTTTTTGACAAGGAAATGCTTCAACCCATCCTGAGAATAAATATACAATAGCTAAAACATATTCAAATCCCATGGAGGCTGGAAATTGTACCAAATCCATCTTAAGGTGTTCAAAGGATCCTGAGGTTTTTGTTTCTGGCTATGTTCCTTTACAGTTTTTCCAGGATTATGTTCCTGACAGGTGACATGTGACCTCAAAATAACTTTAACTGTCTTTTGAAAGTTTCCACACAGATGTTGATTTAAGATAGTAACCCATTTTTCTGTACCATAATAAATTGGTTCATGGAGAAATTTAACTAGTATCTATTTGAAATAATCTGGTACCACCAAGTAGCCATCTTGGTATTGCCAGAGTTTATATGAGTTAAGGGTGAAACCCACTTTTTCTGTTCTTCCTTTCCAAAATCAGCGGCTAATCATTGACATTTTATAATGACCTGGTTAAATACTTGGAGGGTTTAGTTAAGATTGTTACCTGGGTTACTATGACTGTTTTTGTCATAGTGATCTGCCAGAGTATTTCCTTTAACATATATATTATCTCTCTTTTCATGGACCTCAACCTTTAAATTAGCCACCTCTATGGGAAGTAGAGTGCATCTAAATTTCCTTAACTTGTCCACTTTTGATAGGAGCTTCAGAAAAGGCAAAAAAGCCTTTTCCTCCAAAGCATCCCAGAGTCATGTACTACTCCAAAATCATACCTGACATCTGTATACAATTGGCCTTCCATATTCATGGGTTTCACATCCATGGATTCAACCAACTGTGGATGAAAAATATCCAGGAAAAAATTCCAGATCATTCCAAAAAGCAAAATTTGGATTTGCCGCATGCTGGCAACTATTTACATAGAGTTTGCATTGTATTTACAACTATATGCATAGCATTTACATTACATTAGGCATTATAAGTCATCTAGAGATGATTTAAAGCATACGGGAGGATGTGCGTGGGTTATGTGTAAAAACTACCCCATTTTAATATGAGACTTGAATATATGGGGGGGGGGGTCCTGAAACCAATTCCCTGCAGATACTGAAGGACAACTGTATACAGTTGTTCTCCATTGTTTGGCTAGCTGACAAGTAAGTGCAATGAGTTTTTCACTTACTTGTCAAAAGCTGGGTTGATTTTACCTCAAGTAGAGAACCATGTTCTAGAGTACAGCTTTCATTGGAAATACCATATTCTCCTAATAAGCTCCAGTTTCACCTTTGAGGAATTATCCACACATAAATAATGTCAGGTTTGCATTCTCAGTAGAAGTCTCTAGTATATCTGAGTGAGGTACAGAAAGTACCCCAAGGTAAGACAGTCATGAAATTTCCCTTCTTCTTGTAGGGGCAGGAGGTTGGCAGGATTCAGGGTGTTGTGGCAGTGAATAGTCATGTGTCTCACAAGGGAAATTTAGATCACTTAAGTATTAAGGACCTAGGGAAAACAGAAGGGGCTTCTGTGAACCTCTGGGGCATGACTGTCCAGGTGTATTGTTGCCCTCCCCAAGTGAAAGCAAAGAGGTACTGACTATACTGGTCTAGAGGGACACTAAAAACGAAAGACAGATACACTACAATGGAGCAAGAGGTAGCCTCACCGTCCTCTAAGTTGCCTTTGAGTCATTCTTCCTTTTTCTTGAAGGACAACAGTTGTATGCAGCTGAATAGCACTATCAGCTCAGTTCTTGCCTGTAGAATCCGAGAAGCCCAGCAACCTTCTTTCATTTCATCCCAACTCTGTCCCTTTCAGTCCAAGCTGGCAGCATTTCTGCTGAGACAGTTGATTGGACCCACAAGCCACAGACCTAATCTCTTTAGCAAAGGTTGTCCAGCTACACCTTTGGTCCTGCTTCCAGAGCACTGCTTAGTCGTCCCTCTTCAATTCGTCTCTGTCCACTCCCATTTTACCACGGGCAGCAAGAAGCAACCGGATCACACCTTCGACACTTCACCTGGAAATCTCCTCGTCTAAATACCCGAGTCCATTGCTCACAAGTTCTACTTTCCAAAAAACAAAACACAATCCAGCCAAGTCCTCTGCCACCTTTTCACAAGGACTGCCTTTCCTCCAGTCTCCAATAGCGTTCCTCATTTATATCTGAGACCTCACTAGAATTCCTTTAACAATCTTATTTCTACCAACAATCTCCTAAAGGCAATCTAGGCTTTTTCTATCAAGCACCTCAAGACTCTATTACCAAATTCCAAAGCCACTTTCTCATTGTAGGTATTCCCTGCAGAAGCACCCCACTTCCTGGTACTACAATCTGTATTAATTTGCTAGAGTTGCCTAACAAACTACCACAGAATGGGTGACTAAGATAACAGAAATGTATTGTCTCACAGTTCTGGAGGCTAGAAGTTGGAGATCAAAGTTTCGGCAAGGTTGGCTCCTTCTGAAAGCTCGGAGGGAGACTCTGTTCTGTGCTCCTCTCCCTGCTTTAGGTGTTTTTTCAGCAATATTTGACATTCTTTTTGGGTTTTAGAAGCAGCACCCGGATCTCTGCCTTCATCTTCACCTGGTGTTCTCCCGGTGCGTGTTTGTGTCCAAATTTCCCCTTTTTATAAGAACACCAGTCCTATCAGATTAGGAACCCACCCTACCCCAGGATGGCTTCATCTTAACTAATTGCATTTTCAATGACCCTGTTTCCAAGTAAGATCACATTCTGAGATACCAGGGGTTAGGACTTCTACATATGAATTTGGGCGACACGATTCAATCTATAACAAACTATTTTTTAACATACGTTTTGTACTTTTTAAATATCCCCTTCTTTCCTTAAAAATGAATAATTTCTTAAGTCTTTAAAAGAATCTAAGTGCATGAAAGAAAACTTCTAAATAAATATCATGTTTTCTAATTAAAACTTAGCATTCAATTAATATGCAAAGAAACCAGAGACCTGATAATCTCTGATATTTGAACCAAAATTTATTTCTGTGATTCCAAGGAACTGCTACAAAGAAATACAGCTAGTTAGAAAGGTTATGTTTATAGTTTTTATAGTTATAACTACAAAATGGTTATATTTGCGTCCGACGAGACTCAGAATATAAGTGGGTAGGTGTCTGGAAAATTCAGACATGCAATATGTTTTAGAGGAAATAAGCGAGAGGACAGAAGGGCAAGGTGGAAGGGAGATATTCGTTGATTTGCCAAGATTACACAGGAGAACCAAAGGCAAATGTATGTCTTCTAATTTCAAATCCACTGTGCCTTTGCTGATTTGAAATGGAATTCACCCAAAGTACGTCATCAGTACACGGTGAGAGAAGGTCTCTGATCTTGCTTTTCTCACCTGCTTACACAGGTGGTCTTTGAAAAATAAAGCCTTCTTTGAAAAGACAGCATTATATTATATAGAGATATGAAGAGGGGTTCTCTCTCATGTGAATGAAACCTACAACTGTAGACTTTTCCTCACTCACAAAGACCACCAATCCTAACTTTAACTGAAAATAGGCTTCCTAAAAATGTGAATTAAAATAATCTCTGGACCTTTCAAAGAAAATGCATAGTTTTAATAAGATATTTGCAGAGCATTTTATAGTTTATTTTATATATGCATCTATAGTTATATTTACATTTCAAAATACTTTATACCCCTGTGAAATTCAGCAGGGTTTCTCTTAATTTGATGAGAGAAAAATTGAGACAGAGAAGTAAACTTCAACTTGCTAAACTTCATAATGGTCTAACTGGGCCTAGTAAGTGATATAGCTAGCTATAGGGGTATTGGTTAATAGTAAATTTGCTGAAGACCAATTCGTTCAGAAACTCAGCTGGGTGAGTTTCAAAGCAATGCAGTCATTGTGATTCCACATAACTCTTTATGTGACTTTCTAAGTTCTTGGTTTGCATCTACTTATGAAGAAATAAAATTTCTTGTTGTCAAACAAACCATATGCCACAAAGCAATCTTCATGTAAATTTTCAAAAAGCAACACCTGCTTTCTTAGGGAACACTATTGTTACTTCTGTAATTAATGCAAGGGGGCCAGCTCACCGCCACACAAAGTCGCTTTATTTTACTCTACCTCGAAAGCCACTTAAATCAGGGAGTAGAGCATTTCCAAGGGATTCTCCATAAACTGTGAAGAATGAAAAGAATTAAGGGTATGCATTGCACAACCCAAGCAGACATTAGGCCAGCCTGGGGAACTAGGTGATTTCTAATGGAGACGTTTACAAAAAATAAGAATAAAAACAAGAAAAGAATAATAGGCAACATTTATTAAGGGCTTACTCTGTGCCAGGCACTGATCCAAAGGCTTTTCACATAATACACATTTGACCTTCACAACAGTCCTATGACGTGGCACTATTATTATCAGGCTTCTGTGATGAGAAGAGTGGGGTGAGGATAACTTACCCGAAGTCAGAGAACCACTGCAGAGCCAAGTTTACCATCAGACCCGGGCAGTCTTACCTGAAACCACGGGCTAAAAGCAGCTTTTTGAGCAAATGTGTTTGTAGATGTCAGAGGGGAAATAAAAGTTTTGATTGTTAAGATGCAGATAGAAAGATAGATTATGGGCATTAAGAATTACATTTATGAAGCCTCCGGAGAAACATTGAAATGTGTTCTAGTGTGAGTGAGTAAAAAAGAAGACAAAATGGTATGGACATCTTATGTTTAAAAATGCATTTATAGATAAATGGAGATAAAGGCAACAAAATACCATTAAACAAGAGTAGATTATGATTTTAAATTGTGTGGGGCATTACATTCTTTTACCGTAAAGCTATGGAGAGAATGTTTTGTTGGCCAGGAAAAGAACAGAAAGCTATTACAGGCGCTTTATTCTAGGGCTCATGAAAAGAGTTGAGAATGCAAATTTGATGATGATGATGATGATTGTTTCTACAAAGATATAGGTTAAATTTTAATTAAAAGACTTTTCAGCAGAAATTCCTATGAAGAACCAGGTCCAGGTTTCTGGAAAGAATCTCTGGTATGAACATTTTCTAGGAAGCAGAATGACTTCTAGAAAAATAAATTGGTATGAAATATATATATTCAGTGTTAATGTCAGGGTTGCATTAAGTGGTGATTAAAAATAGCTGGAAAGTTGAACAGAGCCATTACAACTAAGTACGTATTAGCTATTTAAGGCATATTATAAATGTTGTTTACAATATGAATACAGTGATACTTAACAATAAAAATGCAATTCTTTGAATAAAAAAGAATTTTGAGGAGTAGGAAAAAAAGCCAATGTGCTTTTCATGAAATCACATGAAAATAAGGGGTTTAATTTTCATTTCCCTTACTTACCCATGTTTAGGTAACATCTGTTAAGCCAAATACTGTTGAATAAGCATTGCAAACCCCCTTGTTTATAAACTCAAACCTACTCCATGCCAGAAATATTGCCTGTAATTGAGTATGGAATAATATTGGTGATCGCGGCCAAGTCCAACTTAAAAATACTTGTCTAAGGAAAGAGAGAAAACTGTATTCATCAAGACAGAGCTGACTGGCCTATAGCAGCTCTTCTCTACCAAAAACAAACAGAAAAGCAAAAAAAAAACACAGAAGTGGCAGAGTATCAGCTTGGCTTGAGTAACAATTTTGGAGGAAAGCTCTGAACAGGCAAAGATTTGCATCCAGGTCTTCAAAGAGGCCCATATGGGGACCCTGAGGACTCAAGTTTTTGAATTCACAGCAATTGTTCAGAGAGCTCTGAGCTCACACAATCCATGACATTGAAGATTAGAGTCACATTTACCTAAATATTCAGGAGGCGGAGCAGACCCAAGTGACAGCTGAGTAACACTGGGGCACAGGCCTAGGATCTTAAAGCTGAGAAACGGGACCCCAGTGCAATGCAGTGTGGATGAAATTACTACCCTAGAGCTAAGCCAAAGGGCACCCTCATCCTGATTGCCAAAAGGGGAGAAAGATGACTGTTCCTGCAGGGACCAGGCTGATGCTTGGGTCAGAGGAGAGTGGCGATGCTTGGGTCAGAGGACAGTGGTCACGTAGCCCCAAGACCAACATGAAAATGTGAGGGAGTGATGTTCCTATCCAGGCAGATAGAGAGAGCAATACACACAGAGCATTTGCTGGTACCCTGGCCAGGGCAACACAGGACAAGAAATGAACTTATCAACTAGCCAACCAGAGGAAACCCTACAGATTGGGGGTCAATACAGCTTCCAGTGACACTCAGTCCTAAAAGAGGAGAAGAGACCCGTGATCACCTAGCTCAAGATAACTGAGAAGAGTCTTCCTCCTGCTTTGTTTGCTGAGACAGACTGCTCCAGAGCCCGGCCTCCTGTTAAGGGGTAACTATCAAGCTAGCCTGGAATCGCTGGTCACAGGTACATGGATGCTAGCCCAGATAAGGCATCTGGGGGCAAACAGTGCCAGATTGAAGAGGAAGATTTTGAGCCACAGTTAGAACATGCCACTGAAATGCTCCTGCTGAGGCAGGTTTCAGACATGGAGAAGCAATGGTGATGAATAGAAAAATTGCGTGGTCCAGAATTAGAAATTGCACAAAGCCAAGTCACGAGTCTCTCTGTCTCCAGGGCCGAAGAGCACTCAGACAGGCCTGCAGGACTGTGGATGGTGCTGGCATCCAATGACAGGTTTCTGAACATGCACCAACAGGAAGGAGAAAAGACCTCAGGGTAAAACCTCCCCAGGCTTTGGCAGTAAGCTGGATACCAACCCCTCATGATTTTAATCTGGAAAATCAGATCCAGCTGGAGCAAAGAGGAAAGAAAATGATTGACAGTGAGATGCAGCTCAAGAAACTGAGCCTGCACAAAAAGGCTGAGATTTTCTGCCCTCCATTCTTGCGAATTTAGGAAAATAAAATCTGTTATCTCCAGGAAAACTGCTACCCCCAGAAAACAAACCTCACAGAGATCTTGGAGCATAAACTCAGATTCCCATATCCAAAGCTTATGCAGGAGGCTGAACCCCCAACCAGGCAGAGTCCTCGGGTGAGGTCATTATTGGGTTCCTCAGAAGGGATCTTCAGAACAACTTAGAGGCTCATTCCCTTCCAGGGTCATGCATGGTCTCCTAGGCAACCACCTCGTGGCACCCATCAGAGCCCAGGTACTTACGGGACAGATTGAAGAAAATACAGAATGGTACCTAAGACTTTGTGAAGTGGAATTGCATTCCATTTGTTTTACCTTCAACTCTTGATGGACATCTTGGGGCAAATTGCACCAAAAAGAAGAATTCTATGTGGGGCCTCCAGAAACTGAGGTCAGAGAATGAAGATCTGGTTAGTATGGGTGCCCCCTCACAAACCCTAACTCCCAAAGGATAGGGTCCAACATGGGGGTAGACCTTGGCTCTGAGGGTAGAAGAAGCTGGAGAAGACCTAGCCTGGGAATTCCGGCTACCCACCCCCTGACCCTTCAGATCCTCATGCAGCTCTGTCTGCACACGCGACATCCACACACACCCCAGGCTGCCTGACACCTTACCCAACCACGGGTGCCCCATAGTGGCTGAGAAGCCTCAAGTAGAAGGGACAAGATCGTCCCACATCCTGGCTGTGTCATGGAACAGATCCCCAAGCACAGTCCCAGAGAAGAGCACTGCCCATCACCTAAGGCAGAAGCTGTATTCGGTGAGGATGGCCAGAGGCCAAAATTACACAATTTATTGTCTTTTGCTCACCCATCCTCCAGAGAGGTCACTGGCATTGGTGCCACCACACGAGATTGAAATACTTTTCTATCAGATGTAATAAGATGGTAAAATATATTTTTATTAGAATTTCAGGAATTTGCATGAAAGGAAAAATGACCTGCTTTGATTGGTCCCTGAAAACCAATTCAAAAGAAATGGGAAAATGGACACTGTGGCAGGGGAAACGTGAATGAATAGATTCTACCTCCCTAGTGGCTGCTTGGGGTAGAGAATTCACCTACTGAGACCCTACTCAAGGATGTCAGTGGACCAAGGGCAGGCATACAGGGAGGATGCAGGAGGCCGGCCATCCTGGTGAGTCTCCATCCTGACACCAAACATCCCACACACAATGCTGGGCTGGAGTCGATTTTCTCTTTTTATGAAAATTACCTAAACAGCAGACCTCTGTGCCCAGGTTCCCACGGGGGTGTTATGAAGGTGACAACACCTGCTCATACAGCGGTTAACACGGGTGCAGTAGATGCCCCGTGAGGACAGCGGAGACAGTTCTGGGCTGGAAGAAAGGCTGCTACAGCCCTCGGTGCCACCAGGTTGGGGGCTCATGACTGAGGATGTATGGAATGTTGATGGGTAGTTGAGGAAAAGGAAGACGTTTTTATTCATTCCACAAACTTGTATTTAACATTTCATTACATATATTTCAGTATAATTACTTTTCCCTTGTAATTCTAGATACTTACATTTTATTGGGTATAACTTACGTATAATAAAATGTATGTATGAGTTCAACGACTTTTTTCCTTGAGTTATTCAAATGATAACCTTTCACTGCCTCTCAAGTGCAGGCTGAGTTATTCTAAAGAAGAGTTTTCTCATAATGTCTTTTTTTTTAAAGATATGAATAGGACTTCCCTGGTGCAGTGATTGAGTCCGCCTGCCAATGCAGGGGACACGGGTTCGAGCCCTGGTCTGGGAAGATCCCACATGCCGCGGAGCAGCTAAGCCCGTGCACCACAACTACTGAGCCTGCGCTCTAGAGCTTGTGAGCCACAACTACTGAGCCCACGTGCCACAACTACTGAGCCTGCGCACCTAGAGCCAGTGCTCCTCAACGAGAAGCCATCTCGGTGAGAAGCCCACGCACCACAACGAAGAGTAGCCCCTGGTCACCGCAGCTAGAGAAAGCCCACGCACAGCGATGAAGACCCAATGCAGCCAAAAATAAATAAATAAAATAAATTTATTTTTAAAAGATATGATTAGACATTTTATAAATTGAACACAAATTACCAATAAACCTACAGAAAAACATATGCCAGTATCTTAACACTGTAGCCAAATTTTTAAAAGTCTTCCCAAAGATGAATTTTGCGTCAAGAACAATTTTGGGGTTAGTTTGTTTGTTGGTTGGTTTCAGTTTTTTATATATATTTTCACTTTTATATATACATATATATACACATATATATATTCTTTTTTCAGATTCTTTTCCATTATAGGTTATTACAAGACAGTGAATATAGTTCCCTGTGCTATACTGTAGGTCTTTGCTGGTTATCTGTTTTATACATAGTAGTGTGTATATGTTAATCCCAAATTCCTAATCTATCTCTCCCCATCCACACCACTGTCTCCTTCAGTAACCATAAGTTTGTTTTCTATGTCTGTTTTGTAAATAAGTTCTTTTGTACCTGTTTTTTTAGATTCCACATATAAATGATATCATATGATATTTGTCTTTGTCTGGCTTACTTCACTCAATATGATAATCTCTGGGTCCATCCATGTTGCTGCAAATGGCATTATTTCATTTTTTACGACTAAGTAATATTCCATTGTATATATGTACCACATCTTCTTTATCCATTCATCTGTTGATGGACATTTAGGTTGCTTCTGTGTCTTGGCTATTGTAAATAGTGCTACAATGAACACTGGGGTGCATGTATCTTTTTGAATTAGCATTTTCTCTAGGTATATGCCCAGGAGTGGGATTGTAGGATCATATGTTAACTCTATTTATAGATTTTTAAGGAACATCCATACTGTTCTCCATAGTGGCTGCACCAATTTACATTCCCACCAACAGTATAGGAGGGTTCCCTTTTCTCCACACCCTCTCCAGCATTTATTATTTGTAGACTTTTTCATGATGGCCATTCTGACCATTGCAGCAAAAATAGAAATGAGACTTTTGTTTTCCAATAAACAAGGAAAATAAGGAAACAATGAACAGGCTGGGGAAACAACATAAACAGGCCTGAAAGAGTTAAGCAATCTTGGTTATTCTTTAGCTGTTACTACTAACAAACACTTGTAGCTAGACTTGTCCTTCACAAAGCTGATTATTCTCTGACTTCACATGAATTACCCTTTGCACCTGGCATTTCTTCTCCCCCTACACTCCCCTGTAGCACTCTTCATTTCAGAAAGAAGGTCACGGGCCCATAACTTCAGGGACATCAGACCCGGTTGCTGAGCCACCTGACAGCAGCTTTGGCCATGAATTTGCAGAAGAAAATAAATGCAAGACCTTCATTACTTTGAGCTTTATCACCTACCCCAGACCGCGAGCCCCAGGCTATATAACCTTTCCCAATTCCCCAGGGAGGGGGGCACAGTTCTTGAGCCACTAGCCTGCTGTGTTACCCCCCTTGCAGGCAAAGATTAAAGCCTTTTTTCTCATTCCTCCAAAACTCTGTCTCCATACTTTTTTTCATCATGGGTTCACAGAGAGCCAAGATTTTGACATCATGACTAGTGTGAGGTGACACTTCACTGTAGTTTTGATTTGCATCAATCACTTTTGACAATTGCAAATATTCACATAACCACCACCCAATCACAATACAGAACATTTCCAAAACCTCAGCGAGTTCCCTCCTGCCAAGTCCCAACCCAAAAACAAACAACCACAGCCCTGACTTCTATCACCACAGATGAGTTTTGTCTGTTCTTGAACTTCATACACATTCCTTCCTGTGGGGCTTTTGCTGGACACGATATTTCTGAGTTTGATCCGCAAGGCACTTACAGAGAACATTTGTCAGGAAGGAAGACGCCACTTGTAAGTTAAGGGAGTTTAATAACCTGTCTACAAACTTGGGGCAGAGATTTGGGAATGCACAAGCACCCTGGCATCAGTAATGACCAGAAGCACCCCCTGAAGGAGAGGGAGGGGGTGGCCGCCTGACCCAGAGGAGAGAAGAGGCTACATTTGGTCGGGCCACAGCCAGCCTGGGCAACCATGCAGGGGAGAAGCCCAAAGAAGTACCCCATCTCCCCCTCCTCCTGATGTGACACTGACCCAATGTAACTGTAAGTCAGAGGGTGGGAGGCCTTGTAGGTTTCCTCCTAGGAGGCCAGCCCAGCGAGGCGGAGATGTAGGGGAGGAACCTGGAGGGGAAAACAGCCCCCCTAAATCTTACCTAAATACTTAAGGTATTTAGACCATAGCGGTACTGAGGCAGGAAAGACAGGGTGGGACCCAAGGACAGCCAGAAGGCAAAGCCACCTCCTCGTTTTGCACTGAATGAGGCCATTAGATACATGGAGGAATGGCATCTAAAACAGAAACTTTGTAGCATCTGAGCAAGAAACTCTGGCCCTGAAAACCATGGAGCATGTGCAATAAAAACGCACAAGTGGCTGATGACCCGGTATGACCTTCCACGTGGGGGCACTCAACTAGTAAGGGAAAATTTAAGGGAAAACAGCTCTTGGAGTGCATGTGTGGCGGCTTCAGGAGACGAATCCACGGGACTGGGTGCAACCTGGTACAGTCCAGGGCACAGCTCTTTCAGGAGAAATGCAGAGAATGGGTAAAGGTGTAGAGATGGGACAGAGCTTACCACGTAGGAGGAGTAGCAAGACTATGGTCTGACTGCAAGGAGAAGCACAGTTAAGACAGTTCTAGCAAATGAGCTTTTTTACCCCGTTCCTTCCCTCCTCCCTTCCCTCCTTCCTCCCTTCCTGTGTTTCTTCTTCCCTCCCCACCACTTCCGCCCTTTGAAATGACCCACCTACTCTGGACTGTGCTTGTGTGTTTCCTACCCACCATGGGCCAGACACTCTGTCAGGAGCTCACTGTGCCCTTGGCATTTATCAATAATATTAACCCCATACACTTGCTTTGGAAGAATGATTATCCTCATTCTATGGATTAAAAACAAACCAAACAGTTTCAAAAAGCATAGCCGTGAGGCTACAAGGTAAATAAGTCACGGTGCAGCAGGTCTAACACCCCGTGGACACAAACAGCCGTAATACCCTGCAGCCTAGGAGAAAGGACACCCAGGGTGACCAGGGGGAGAAGTGGGAGGACATGGGGAAGAGGGAGACCCCCCCCCCCGTAAGAGTGCAGGGGCATCCCAGGTATTTGAGGGCCAAGCAAAGTCACAGAGAGGGGAGGTGAGCTTCCAGTTTAGACCAGAGACCATCCTCTTCCATGCGATAGGTTCTGTAATATTTAATGAGTTCTAGAGGTCTGCCTAACTCCAGTGCCTATAGCTCACAATACCGTACTGTGGGCTTACAAACTGGATAAGAGGGTAGATCTCTACAATGCTCTCACAATTAAAAAGGAGGAGGACACAAGATTGAAAATCAACTATACTTCAATAAAATAAATAAATAAAAACTTATAATTTAAAGAAGGCAAGGGGAGGGTAAGAGATTAAGCAAAGGTGATGAATACTGAAATTCTGAGTTTCATTCCAGAGACGATAAGGAAAGAGTGAGCCGTTGGATCGAGGGATTTACGGAATCACAGCAGATCTTCAGGAAAATCTGTCTCGTGTCAGCGGGCGGTGTGGATGACCCACAAGGAAGATGGTGGGAAGTGATTGGAATCACGTAGGAGAGAGGTTCGGATCAGACCACTGTGGTGCCCGCAGCGATGAAAAGAGACAGTCCTGAGACGGACCGTGAGGAAGAAATCAGTAGGACCTGGCAACTGGGAGGACGAGGCCCTAGATGAACAGTGCGGGGTGGGAAAATAACCAAGAACCGGAGAGTTCCGGCTGGGGGTGGGGCGAGCTCTGGGGGAGGGACGCGCTCGGCAGAAGGGAGGGGCTGGGGCAGAGCTAGCGCGGAGGGAAGGGGCGACAGTGATTTGATTTGGTCAAATTGCATTGAGGTTGCTGCAAAGCAGCCACGTGGAGGGGATCAAGAAGAAGCCGATGGGGCTTCCCTGGTGGCGCAGTGGTTGAGAGTCTGCCTGCCAATGCAGGGGACACGGGTTCGAGCCCTGGTCTGGGAGGATCCCACATGCCGCGGGGCGACTACGCCCGTGAGCCACAACTACTGAGCCTGCGCGTCTGGAGCCTGTGCTCCGCAACGAGAGGCCGCGACAGTGAGAGGCCTGCGCACCGCGATGAAGAGTGGCCCCCGCTCGCCGCAACCAGAGAAAGCCCTCACGCGGAAACGAAGACCCAACACAGCCATAAATAAAATAAATAAATAAATAAATTTAAAAAAGAAAAAAAAAAAGGAAGCTGATGGACAAGGCATCCTCAGAGGGGACCGGCCAGGCGCTGGGCCGGGCGAGACTGCTGAGCGAGAAAGCATACGGACAGGAGAAGAGGCTGAAATCTTGGGGTCCCTCCGCGCTCGGCTGTTCAGCCGCCTCACTGCAAAGATCCAAGCATTTAGCAGCGCTCAAATTCCTGGCTGGCTGGGGTTTGGGCCAGAGGACATTTCCGAAGCACAGTAATACTCCTTAAACCGCAGACGGCCCTGCACACTTTAAGTCAGAAGTCGCCACTGGCACTTGATTTCTAGACTAGTCTTGTTTAAATCAAATCGTCAGGAATGGTGCTTCTGGGAACCGCTGTACCAAACACTCATTAAAGATGCAGCCCTGCAGTTTGTTTTTGCAGTTTTCTTAAGGGTAACAATTAACCTTTTAAAAGTCTGACCTTTCCAAAAATGTAGCCCTTGGTTGGTGGGAGCTCTCAGAGGTGTTGGGTAAATGTTTCGGAGAAGCCTTTGGCTCCCAGGAAACACGGACATTGGGCTGCCGTGGTTTCCTTAACACTTTACCTCTTCGAGATGATTCGATTCGTTGATATTTTTCATTTGTGAAATGAAGCCCTCAAGCGGAGTCATGGTGGACAGCGTCCAGCCCAATGAGAATTCTGCTTCCCAGAGGCAGGAGGCGAGGCCTTGGGTAGAGGTTTTCTTCTTGCACACTCACCAGGGGGCACACGTGCAATGGCAGAGACCAGTCTCAGATTATCCTAAAGCTTCCTGGCAGCCATGGTTTCCAGGTTCAGCCTGTCCCAGCCCAGATCAGTGGGAAACCAGCCTGGCAGCCTGTGAGGGACCCTCCTGCCCAACCACCAGCCTCTCTCCCGTGTGCCATCCAGGCAGTTCCCCACTGAGGTGGTCTTTCTGCTTGGAAATCTCACTATGTCATTCCCTGATGAAAACCCCAATGTTCCCACATTTATCCTCAATGAGGACCCTGTGATCTGGCCTCTGCTCACTTCTCTAGCTGTACGGCTGCTCTCAGACCCTGCCCCCACCCCACGCACACACTATGGCCAGGTCTCCCCAGGTCCCTCCACACACCCTCTGCTCCCCAAGACCTCCAGTTCCTTGTGGGCTGCTGCATACTTTTCATTTGAACTCATCTCCTCCCCTGGAGAGCCTACTCTGAGCCACTTCCTTGGAGCTGGGCGGCCTTGACACACCCATAGCATCCTACAGATGCCCGTTTGGTAGCAGAGACTCTGCTCTGTCCTATTCATCCTCTGAACTGGTCCCAGCTCCCAGAGAGCCACACACAGAAGAGATTCTTTAGGAATGTTTATGCGATCAGCACAAGAATAGTTCAACGATGAAACATTCTCCTGCAGGGAGGAGTATTCCTTTAACGTACACAGACACAGAGTTCTCAGGCCCTTTCTGGAAAATGGAAACCCTTCAAGTATCAGGAAGATTCTGACCAAGATGGCGCACGCAATGGGTTTAACTGAAAAGGAAAGAATGATTTACCAAGATTTAGGCAGTGCTAAGGGAATCCCCGAAGGATTGGGAAGCATCCAGGCCTGAAGGAGCAAAGGGGGAGCATAGAGTCCCTGAGCCCAAAGGAACACTTGGCAGGTGCCATCTCCACTCTGATGGTTCTCAGACTGTGGTACCCAGACCAGCAGTATCAGCACCACCCGGAAACTTGTTAGATAGGCAAATCCTCGGTCCCCGTTGCAGACCTACAGAATCAGAAGCTCTGGGGACGGGGTCTGCTATCTGTCTTAGAACAGCCCTGCAGTGATGCTGATACATAGCAAAGTTTGACAGCCCCTGCCGTAGACTCCAGATCAGCGGTTGGCAAACTACAGCTGGGCCAGACCGGACCTGCTGCCTGCTCTGTTACAGCTCATGAGCTAGGGATGACTTTACATTTTCAAATGGTTACATTTAAAATGGTTATGGGGCTTCCCTGGTGGCGCAGTGGTTAGGAATCTGCCTGCCAATGCAGGGGACACGAGTTCGAACCCTGGTCTGGGAGGATCCCACATGCCGCGGAGCAACAAGGCCCGTGAGCCACAACTACTGAGCCTGCGCGTCTGGAGCCTGTGCTCCGCAACGAGAGAGGCTGCGATAGTGAGAGGCCCGCGCACCGCGATGAAGAGTGGTCCCCGCTCGCCGCAACTAGAGAAAGCCCTCGCACAGAAACGAAGACCCAACACAGCCAATAAATAAATAAATAAATAAATATTTAAAAAAAAAAAAAAAAGGTTATATAAGTACCTAAATTATAGCCTTACTTTTGTCTCTTGGGCCACAAAGCTTGAAATATTTACCATCTGGCACTTTACAGAGTTTGCAACCCCTGCTCTAGGGGAGCACAGTTAGGGAGCGGGAACCACCTTGCCTCTGTCCCCCATCCCAGTGCCTCCATGGGCCACATGGAAGCCAGAGAGCAAGTGAAGAGTCCCCAGAGCTGCGCTCCTGGGACACGGGGCAGAGAGAGCTGGAGCCTACACAGGGGAGGTGCTGGGAGGGGTGACAAACAGAGGGCAGCCCCACACAGCACACCTACGCTGTTTTTCAGCTTCACAAAGACCGCCATCTCCTCTTACAACAATCTGTATCCTCTGAGAGAGGCAGGAAAGCAGTGGGAGAGGACAAAGACCTGTCAAGATGCAGGGGCGGGAGAAACAGAGAGGAGGGGAAGGGCCATGTTTCAAAATGGTTAAGACCATAGGCTTGGAAGCACGAGAGGCCAGGGTTTTGTTCCTGTCACCTCCACGCATAAGCTGAGCCATCTTAGACAAGTCACTTAACCTCTCTGTGCCTCAAATGACTCATCTGTGACATGGAGGAAAGGAACAGCACCTACCTCACAGAGGTGTGTTGTAGATGAGTGAAGCACGTAGGCATGTGAAGCACTTTCCATGGGGGCTGTGTTACCAGACACACATGGAAAGATGCCGCTCAGCTAGCCTTCACCCAGCACATCTCTACCCCAGGCTGCGTGCAAGGTGGCAGCAGTAGAGAGAGGGGAAGACAGGAGCCCTGCCCTCAAGGAACTCAGGGTCTAGTGGAGAAGAGAGAAGGACAGACCACAAGGATGTGAAAGACAGAGAACAGCCAACTGCCTGCAAGGTCAAGGGGCTTCTCAGAAGAATGGCCCTTCAGGCTCAGCCTTGAGGGGTAGCTTGTGGGGAAAGACCTCCCAGGAAGATGGAACCACATGGAAAGGCCCCTTTGCAAGCTGTCTTCATGAACTTGCAAGCAGCTCTGCATAACTACAGCTCAGATTCCCGTCATGGAGGCTGGAGATGAGGTCAAAGAGATAAAGACGGACAGATTACAGGGGACCTTGCGTGCCATGCTAAGGAGTTCACATATAACAAATTGAGAGCCATTCCTAGAGGGAGTGATAAAATCACTGGGCAGCACTCACTGTAGAGCACGAGGAAAGGAATGAGAGTGCCTGTCGGCACAAGCGCCAATTATACACCCAGGTTAGAGAACACCAGCGCCCCAGACACGGTGGGGAACATCCCAGGGACCCAGGTGAGCACACACACCTTGGTTAGATGAAGAACTTGGCCCCCAGAGAGGGGGTGGGAGCACAGGTCTGCAGTCAGAGGTGAGGCTGCGTGGACAGCAGAGGGTCAGAAAAGCTCTCTCAAGATGTACGTTGGACAAAATTCCCATCCTCTCACCAGCCCCTTTCTTATTTGCAGGAAAACAAATGAAAAGGATCCATTACCTAGAAGGCCAGCAAAAATCATCTTCTCTTATCAGATAATGAGAGGGCTGTCCAGTAGCTGGGCATAAAAGCGAATCCATTACAGATGTTGATCCCAGATGTGATGGGAAATGCTGCAGCATCACAAACTATCTGTGTTCTTTAAAAAAAAAAAAAAAAAAAAGATACTCCATAAATTCCAAACACAATTAGAAATGCAAAGGTAGCAGAGTCATAGAAGGAGACATGAAGGGAAGAAAAATATTGGTTCTAGAAAAATGGTTAACAGGGAGAAAATATTAATATTGATTTCTACTTTAATAGCAGCAAAGATAATCCAGTTGGACTGGAGACTCAATTAACATATCAAATTTTAACCTGAGCTCCAAAAAGCAAAGCTGGCTCTGCTGAACATGCTAAAATTCTGTTCAAATCCATTTAAAATAATTTCCCATCTTCTTGCTTGGTGATGAATTCATGAACAGACTCAATGAATTAGCAGGTGGTTTAGGAGCCCCACACCCCAGATCTACTGATGGAAGACTTGGCCATGGAGGGGCCACAGCAAGGAAGTCAGAGCTGAGGAAACTTGCACCTAGATGCCCACTGCCTGTACACGCCCTGGGAGACAGCAGAGCCAGGGCATGAGTGGTACTGATGGGCAAGTACTCTTTGCTCTGCATCCTTGTGGGTCAGTGCATCTGTGGGAAGCAAGCATGCCCCCAGAAAACAAGAACCAAACTTCATTTTGTGACAGCCAGTGTGTCACCAGTCCACACTTGAAAGAAGTTAGGAAAGAAGGGGAATGGAGAAAAGGATATAAAAGGAAGAGGAAGTCTTAGGGGTCTCCTCCCCCAATCCCAACCGGGCCCAAAATGATTACCAAGTCCTGCAAACTCTACCCTGAAATAGCAACTTTGTCAGCTCAAGCTCCCACCAACACCACCACATTCCTAGTTCAGGCCTCCATGCTGTCTCCCCTGGACCGTCTGGAAAGCCTGCTTATCCATCAGCCTGGGACAAATCCCACGTCACCCTCATCCATCCTCCCCTGGAGAATTGCCACCAGAAGGACATGCCCAGGCAAACACAGCCCTTGAGCCTCTGCTCCTGCCCCCTCTCTGTCACCACCCCCTCCCTTCCCACTGGGTAATCTTGCTGTCCTGGCTGAGTTTAGTCCCCCCAGCACACACTTGGGGGCTCTTGGCTCCTCCACACCTGTGACCTGCAGTGCCCTCTTCCTGCCCGTCTACCTGGCAAAGTCCTGCCCATCTGTATTAGTCAGGGATGCTTAGCTGCTATAACAAATGACCCCAAACCTCCAGACCTCCACACCATTGTTACTGAGTCCAAACTCATTCTGCACCCCACATGAGAGGCCAATAAATTGGGAGACGAGTTGCTGGGGCAAGGAATAATGACTTTATTCAGAAAGCCACCAGACCAAGAAGATGGCAGACTAATCCTGGAGAACCATCTTACCCCAGTCAGAATTCAGGCTTCTTTTATACTAAAAAAGGGCTTCTTTTATCCTACCACTTCTTGCTGTCAGACTCCTCTGTGCTTGCAGCTGTCTAGGTAGGTTAGGTCACAATGTTCCTGTAAACCTCCAACAAGACAAGTGCTAT
Source organism: Balaenoptera ricei (assembly GCF_028023285.1). Lineage (NCBI taxonomy): Eukaryota > Metazoa > Chordata > Mammalia > Artiodactyla > Balaenopteridae > Balaenoptera > Balaenoptera ricei. The sequence goes on along the minus strand of NC_082645.1, from coordinate 9,933,145 downwards.
TCTCTGTTCTGTGACTTTGTATCTCTATATGAGTGGGAAAGTGTTATACTCTTAAAGCTCAGAGCCTTCCGAACGGACTATCCTGTATATTTCAGGCTATAGGCAACATTCTTAACTCAAAGCAAAAGTAATAGAATACAAAGGTGAAAGAACAGATCTAACATGGAGTCAGATTTGTTTTTCCCTATTGCACCATGACATCTGTGTACTCACTTCACTATTCAGTGCAGGCTGACAGGTGCTCATTCAGGGACAGGGTCCTCCGTCTGCTGGTTTGACATCGCGGGGTCCCAGATGCACTACTGCATCTTTCAGGGTGGCCAGCAGACAAAGGAAGAGAGGCCTGGAGGGTTGGAAGGTAGGGTTTATGGGCCAGGCATGGGGAGAGATGAGAGAAAGCTGCACATCATCTCGGCCCACAGTCCATTCGCTGGGAAATGGCGTGGATGGACCTGTGAACCTAGTGGGAACAAGTAACCATTGAGAACAGTTAGCCTACGTCTGCAGCAACATCTCAGGGCCAAGCCCCACACCCCAGGTCTACTAATGGAAGGCTTGGCCATGGAGGGGCCACAACAAGGGAGTCTTCTTCTGAAACCTTTACTGCCACCCCCTCTTCTCCCAGGGCTACGCAGGGGTCGTCCTCCTTGATTACAGTCACCAGACATTAGAAGAGTCGAAGCACCCACTGAAGCTTCACCTCCCTCTGCACCCCACACCCCGACCATCACAATTAGCCAAGTGTGTGTGCAGAACATGTTTATGTGTCTTTAAAAATGGTGAAACAGGACACAGAGAACAGACTTGTGGTTGCCGAGAGGGAGGGGGTTAGGGGGGGAGGGATGGATTGGGAGATTTGGGTTAGCAGATACAAACTATTATATAGAGAATGGATAAACCACAAGATCCCACTGTAGAGCACAGGGAACTCTATTCAATATCCTGTGATAAACCATCATGGAAAAGAATATGAAAAAGAATGTATATATATATGTATAACTGAGTCACTTTGCTGTACAGCAGAAGTTAATACAACACCGTAAATCAACTATACTTCAATAAAAGAAAATAAAACAAAAACAAAAACTGGTGGAACAAAGTGAAAGCACACAGGACAGCCTTATTTATGCATATGAGGATGGGGAAGGAAAGAAGTGAACCTTTCAAAGGTACCCCCTCTGGCACTGCTTAGTGCTTGATAAGTAGTATCCAAATGAGGGAATGAAGAGAAGGAACAGATGGGCAAGGAGGAAGGAGGAAGAGCACGTTTGCATCATTTAAAGCGCTGTAATATTTGGTCCAGTTCATGGGGGTGCAGGCGCCGTGCTAAGCTCCTGCCATCTGTTATTTCTTTGAATGCTACACCTGCAATCCTCTGAGGTAGGTGCTATTCACATTGCTGCTTTGGGAGAGGAGGGAGCTGAGATTCAGAAGGATGCTTCGATCACTCCCTCAGAGAGTGATGCAATTACGATTTGAACACAAGCTTCCCGAAACCCTCTACAGGAGGACAGAAGAGATGAGTAGAAGGAGGGTATTTCTCAGAAATGGGGTGCGTGTCAGGGCAGGCAACCAGGGGCCACTCAGGATGCCCCAGAGGCTGGCCGCCAAATAGCCATGTTTCACTGAGCTCTCCAGGGAAACCCTCTCTTCCAGGCACCCGTGAACCCCATTCTCTCACTGGAACCAAACAGGACCGTGGTAAACAGGGCTGTGGTGGTACCATAATTTCTCCCTGTGGAGAGCAGACTTCCTCAGCCATTCTGCCCAAATCCTGCAGGCTGGGTCCCTGAAGACTGCTCCATTCATCCAGGGAAAGTGCACGAGAAATGTTAGTATTCAGAGCTGTGTGTTTCACTTTTAAATTAGAAACATATTTAGCCATATTCTCACCATTTTTGTTATTACTTTTGAGCACCCCAATTATTTGTGCCCTGCTTTTATGAGGCTCCTCATCTTGAGCTCTGAGGACCTAAAATTATCACTCAGCCTAAATTAATAGCAGTTTTATTGGCTCGTTATATTTGACATCTGGTTGGAAGAGCAGAGCAATAGCCATTAGGTAATAATCTCAGTGGGCCCTGATTAGGGACTAATAACATTAGCAATAAACTTTTAACTTGGGTGCCATGAAGCTTGATAAAAGGAAAGGACACAGGGCTGCTCCACACAGAGAAAAGTTGGGCCAGAGGACGGAACCCACCTTCCCATTCCTGCCTGATCAGACTATCAGCCCATTTGGAATATGTCAGCAAAACCAAACTCTGATTGCATCCCAGGAAAGAAGAGTGATGGGCGACAAAAACTGCATTGCTGGAATGGAAACATGGCAAAAGAGATACTCTATTTCTCACATTTCCAAATCTTTCATGAAGATTTCTAATATTTTTCTCTCAACGTTTCCCTTTCTTCAACAAAGTCACTTAAAGCCTGCTCTTGCCTTGGCAATTACGGATATTCGTGGAGCCCTAACTGTGGGCCAGGCCCTCTTCCAAGCCCTTCACACACATTATTCTGTGCAATCCTCACAAGAAGCGTGCAGGGTCAAGGCTGTTATTATGCCATTGACAGATCAGGGACCTGAAGCACAGAGAGGGAAAGTCACGTGTCCCAGGTCACACCGCAGGAACTCTGTAGCTGCAATCCAGCAGCAATGCCCACGTTCTGTAAGCACTAGATGATGCTGCATCCTCGCTTTCCATCTTTTAACAAGGGTTTAGTGGACACCTGCAATGCGCCACTCTTTTGTGGTGGAAGGAGAGTGGATACAAAATAACTCAGGCCGATGTGCTCCGAGGAGCTGACCCCCTCGCCTGCATTAATGCAATAGCTTCCTAAATTCTTTTCTTTTTTAATCTCATGCTGGTGGAAGCCAGGCTGATATAGCTCACCCTCGCTTCTTTTTTTTTTTTTTTTTCCTTCCAGTTTTATGGAGATATAATTGACACACAGCACTGGATACGTTTAAGGTGTGCAGCATAATGATTTGACTTACATACATAATGAAATGATTATCACAGTAAGTTTCAGTGCACATCCATCAACTCATAAAGATACAAAATTAAAGAAACGAAAACATTTTTTTCCTGGCAGCCTCCTAACTTCTGACCTCTCCTCCTTCTGGCTTTTCCCTAGGAAGCAGGCAGAGAGAGCCTGTGAAAGTATAACTCAGGTCATGTCCCTCCTCGGCTCAGAGCCTTCCTTTTAACTTCCAACCTCATTCCAAATAAAAGGCAAATCCAGCAGAATGACTCCTGTCCTCTGGGAGCTTCCCCTCACCTGCCCCAGAACTGCCCCCGTTCAGGCCACACCGGTCCGACGAGCCTTCCCTCTACCCTGTAAAAGACCTGCATTCCTCACCTCAGGGCCTTTGCTCTTGCCATTCCCTCCACCTGGAACGCACTTCCCAGAGCCCTCCTCCCACTACTTCTGCCTCCTATCCCTCATCTCCTTCAGATTTTGCTCAAAGGTCACCTGCAGTGAAGCTGTCTGTGAGCGTCCCTTTTTAAAATTGTAAACCCCTCCCTCAATGACCCTCTCCCAGTGACCCCTCCCCAATGACATTTCCATCCTCTTTCTTTTTTTTTTTAACCATTTTTATACGGAAGTAGAGTTCATTTACAATGTTGTGTTAGTTTCAGGTGTACAGCAAAGTGATTCAGTTATATACATATATATATTCTTTTTAAGATTCTTTTCCCTTATAGGTTATTACAAAATATTGAGTGTAGTTCCCTGTGCTCTACAGCAGGTCCTTGTTGGTTATCTACTTTATATATAGGAGTGTGTATATGTTAATTCCAAACTCCTAATTTATCCCCCTGCCACCGTTCCCCTTTGGTAACCACAAGTTTGTGTTCTATGTCTGTGAGTCTCTTTCTGTTTTGTAAATATGTTCATTTGTATCATTTTTTTAGACTCCACATAAGTGATACCATATGATATTTGTCTTTCTCTGTCTGGCTTACTTCACTTAGTATGACAATTTCTAAGTTCACCTATGTTGCTGCAAATGGCATTATTTCATTCTTTTTGATGGCTGAATAATATTCCAGTGTGTGTGTGTATACCACCTCTTCTTTATCCATTCATCTTTTGATGGCCACTTGGGTTGCTTCCATGTCTTGGCTATTGTAAATACTGCTGCTATGAACATAGGGGTTCATGTATCTTTTAAAATTATAGTTTTGTCCCGATATATGCCCAGGAGTGGGATTGCAGGATCATATGGTAGCTCCAGTTTTAGTTTTTTACGGAACCTCTGCACTATTCTCCATAGGGACCTCACCAATTTACATTCCCACCCTCAGTGAAGGAGGGTTCCCTTTTCTCCACACCCTCTCCAGCATTTATTGTTTGTAGACTTTTTAACAATGGCCATTCTGACTGGTGTGTACCCTCTTTCTTGTTTTATTTTTTTCCATGGCATCTTCCACTACCCAGCAAACTCTATGTGTTAGCTGGTTAATTAGTAGGGTTTGGTTCATTAACTTGTCTATCTTTTCCCCACTAAAATATGTTCTGTGAAAACAGAAGAGTGTGTTTATTTTGTCCGTTGCTATAGTCCAAGTGCCTAGAATGGTGTCTGGCACACAGTAGGTACACAACCCACATCTGCTGAATGAATAGACATATCCTACCCTCAGGTGCTCTCTGTTTAGAGAAACAAGCTGTACTCTCTCCCACTCCCACCTGGAACACAAAGAGCTCTACCTATGGCACACAGGAGTCAACCCCACAGGGCAGGGTAGTCCAGCGGTTAGTGCCTGGAGAGGGTACAAAGGAAGTCAATAGCACTGTAAGATCTTTCAAGGGGCAGGGATGGAGAAAGTCTTTCAGGAGGAAATTCAGCACTGAGCAGGGAGGCAAGAGCACATACTTGGTTTAAATCCCAGTTCACTTGCTTACTTGCTCTGCTTGTTCCCTTGAGCAGATTATTTAACCTCTCTGAGCCTGGGTTTCCTCATCTGCAAAACGACAATAATGTCCACCAGGTAAGTTGTTGCAAAGACGAAATGGAATCATAAATGCAAATAGCTTAAGCCCGCCCCTCACGCATGGTGCTCGACCATGCAAATTCTACTTTCCCGCCCCTTGAAACATTAGGAGGAGTTGGAAAAAGCAAACAGGAGTGGGCAGGCTGTTTGCAATGATCTTCACGTTCATAGAAATAGCCTCGAGGGACAGCGAAGACTTCAGGCAGACCCAGCTGGCCCTTAAAGACAACAGAAATTCAAATAATGGAAATTGAGTTTGTTTCCTGAAAGCAAAAATCTGCCCAAGAGTTTAGCTGATCTCCTCCATCGGCAGTGAGGACCCAACAAATCCAAATAAGCCTGATGCTGGCAGGAGGTGTTCAGCTATAATCCCAAGTGCCCTCTGTAGCATCTTTTTGGTCCTCGTGTGATACCAACGTTTTGCCCAAGAGTTTCATAGCTGAGTGTGTTATGTCACTTACCGCATCAGAAGTTCCTCTGGGGTGGGGACAGGGTCTGGTCCCTCTTTCGTGTAACTCTAACCCTTTCGTGCACACAGCTCTTGCACAGACATCTGTTCTTCAAAACCATCCTATGGGGCGAGCACAGGGGACAGGGATCAATTTAAGCTCCCATTTTACAGATGAAGAAACTGAGGCTCCGAGTGGTTCAGAGTTTCATCGATGTTCCCAGGGCTGGTGGACGGCTGACTCAGGATGAGAACCCAGCTGCTCTAACTCAGGTCCGATGCCTGTTCCACTGCGTCACACAGCATATGTCTATCTCAGCGCTGAAACTGAACTTGCTTGGCTGTCACTACTGTGGGTCACTGGTACGTACTAGATGCTGGAAACAGTCCCAATCACACCGCACACACTGTTTGCTCTACACCTCAACACAGCCCTGTGGGTATTACTGCCCACCCTTCCAATCTCCCTTAAAGATAAGGAAGAGATATCTTGAAAGATAGGTAGACCCAAAGAGGTTAAGTAACTTTTTCAGGGTCGTGCAGCTAAAATGATAGAAGTGGGACACCCAATGACCCCAAAACCAGACTCTTTCCCCTGCGCAGTGACATCTCTTTGATGCCACGCAGAGAAGGGCTGCCTGAGGAGATGAGGGACACCTCCGCCGTCCTCTGCAGATCTCTGAAGGAGGCCTCCCTGGGCTCAGGAAAGGGGGCCCAAGGACAGCCACTGGATCTCTTTCCCTGACCCAAGGAGGTGAGGTAAACACTGAACAGCATTTGAATGCCAGTCACAAAGTAAAAGATCTTGGTCAACTTACCCAAACTTCCCAAACTTTGGTTTCCCAGTCTATTCAATGGAGCAACTGGTGTTGACCACAGAGGATTATTGTGAGAACTTGGTGACGTCATCAACGCAGACCACTGAGCACTAGGGCGTGGAAGGAGAACGGCAAGGGGAGACATTGGTCCAGGTGGACAGAGAGGGAAACAGAAGCCTGGGGGCATCACTGTACTCATCATCCCCCAGTGCTGGACCAGAGATTCCCAAGCTCCAAACAACCTTATTTGTGGCTCATGCATAGGGCCCAGCCTGTCCTGACCCATCTCCTCCCACCCAGTCGGGCCTCCCTGCCCCATTGACTTCTGGGAGCCATGGCCTCGGACTCACCACCTCCACCAGAGTTCATTGAATTCCACGACTGCAAATTGCAAACTGACCTGATGATGGAGTAGCCAGCATTCTATCAGCTTTAGGTCAGTGGATGTCAAGAATCCTGTTATCACTGTGTCCAGCTCTCAGACAATGGTGGGAAGTTGGTTTCCAGGCAGTGGAGTCTTTGTTGTAATCAGTTTGGTAATTCACCAAACTGAATTGGGTGGGATGCAGGAACATGTGTCCCCTCGTGCAGAGTTGTGAGAAAAGATCCTTTATCATCACTGCAGCTCAAATTCGGTGGGCATAGAATCTCCTCCTGATTTCTAAAGCCTTCTCGGAGTCGCCCCCAGACCTTCTGATTCAGTTGAGTCTGAGAAGGGGCCCAGAAAATGCATTTTTCACCAGCAGAAGCCATCAGTAGTTCTGATGCAGGTGGTCTGTGAATTACACTTTTCAAATACAGCTTTAGGTGTTTGGAAAACTGTCCTACCCGTTCTTAAGCCACATGTAACTTGCTGTGATTTTCAGAGGCCTCCTCTGGACAAAAATACTCCCAAGATCAAATATATTGGCTGTTCTGTTCAGGACTGGTGGGGGCAATCACCTGTCCTGAGCTTGGAGAGCCCATTAGGAGAGCAGATGAGCTAAGTATTTAGAAGATCCAGATGCGTTTGGAATATCATTACGACTCTTCCCTGCAGGGAGGACTAAAGACACTTCTACACCAGAGATAGAGAGAGAGAGAGAGAGAGTCCCTGTGCACACACATGCACTCACACGCACACACACACAGCTCTGCCACGTGGACTCACTAAGTTCATCTCACCTTCTACAAACATAGATTTCCTTGTGTTACCCATTTCACCATTTCGGGTTCAATTTAACCCAACCCAGAGTAAAATAAAATCTAGACACTCTCTGGAGCTTAGGTTTTCTCCAAGTCCTACTGGGGTTTTTTGTTTGTTTCTTTGTCTGTCTGGTTGATTTGTTTGTTTTTGCTTATTAACAAATAATGATGATAGAGTGATCCCTGTATCCAGATATGGACTTGAGCCCCCAGCCTCGGTCCCAGCTCAAAATCCAGCACCCTCTTCCTTAGGAAACCCAAGACTGCTGAGGCTAGTACTTTTATTTTCAAGCAATCAAATTCCTTCAGTACCCCCAGTCCAAAATACGTGCATCCAAAAATTCAGATTAATAGTGTAAATTATTTGCAGCAATAACATGCACACTATATACTCACCACTGTGCTTAACTAAAGATTTCTGTCCATGTCAACCTGGTGGATACTGGTACTTACCCCTGAGGTCAAAAGGAATTAAAATGAGGGGGGGAGAATTTTAAGTCGGGAAAAAAGAACATAAAGCACATGTATTTTCTATTTTATCCTACAGTGAGAGGCGTCTTCATTCATTTCCTTTTTTAATCATGGCAAAATCATTCCTTTCTGGATTTTAGGCCCCCTTATCTACTATCAGCAGGAAAACATGTTTTCCTGTGGGGTTTTTTTTAGGACTTTTATTATTTCTACTAGCACAAAAAAAACAGCATACATAAAATTATTAAAGCATCATATAGCCAGAGATTTCCGAGAAAATCGCTTGTATTACCAATAATAATAATATTCAAAATCTTTATATTTACAGTTTTGACTCTAGCCTGTCGTCGTTCAGGCCTCTGAACGACCATTTCCCTAGCAAAGTGACGTGATGGCAATTGTCATAACTGAAGTCACCCACACCATGCTTGAGATTTTCCTACGCGCCAGGCTCCGCTTTCAGGGTTTCACTTATTCTGACCACACAGTTCTTGACACAGCTGTACGAATCTCATAGAAGCTGAATCTGAGGCAAGAGCGGCCTTTGAATTTGCCCCAGGTCACCAAGCTGGTAAGACACGGGAGCAGGGTCAGGATGGGAGGCCGACCTCTGGTGTCTCAAGGTCAGACCTATGCTGCAGGAGTCATGATATTATCAGCCCTAGACTCTCATAGACCTTCTCAGGCTTGGGCAAATTCAAGATATAGGTCCTAGGCCCAACTGTTTACCAAATCACACTGTGAGCTGAGTCTTAACAGAGGCATTTAAATACTTTCCCTATAATCTGGAGATACTAGTAGGGCCCCTACCTCCTCCAAAAGGTTGACATGGAGTCAAAAGACCTGAAAAGTGTCATCTACAAATTGAAGATTTAGTTCCTTTTTAAATTTGTTTTATTGAAGTATAATTGATTTACAATGTTGTGTTAGTTTCTGCTGTACAGCAAAGTGATTTAGTTATACATATACCTACATTCCTTTTCATATTCTTTTCCATTATGGTTTATCGCAGGATACTTAATAGAGTTCCCTGTGCTCTACAGTAGGACCTTGTTGTTTATCCATTCTCTATATAATAGTTTGCATCTGCTAATTCCAAGCCTCCAATCCATCCTTCCCCACCACCCCACCCCCTTGGCAACCACAGGTCTATTCTCTATGTCTGTGAGTCTGTTTCTGTTTCATAGATAAGTTCATTTGTGTCATATTTTAGATTCCACGTGTAAGTGATATCATATGGTATTTGTCTTGCTCGTTCTGACTTACTTCACTTAGTATGAGAATCTCTAGGTCCATCCAGAAGATTTAGTTCTGAATAAGTCATTATCTTTACCACTTCAAATCCTTCTTGAAAGTATACATTTTTTTCCCCCAACTATTCAGAAAAATACATACTAATTTAATGGAAATAAGGAAAGCAGAGAGGGAGGGAGGGATGAAAGAAGGAGAAACTAGGATAGAAACAAAAGATGAGAAATGGCAGATCTGAGATTAGAACCCAATGTGTCATATTGATACTCCAAAAGCCAGCCAATAGGAGAAGAAATTATTTTATATGCCTTTTAATTTAGTTTCGTGGTAGTTTTCGAAACCTGATTTCTTTTCCTTGTAACATTTCAGCGGAAACCTCACCCTCGGGAATGCATGACTCAAGTCAAGGCATGTTGGAGGAAACTGGGGATCTTTATAATCATCTCAGGAAAGAGACACTCAATATAGCAGAAAGACTGTGGTTCAGTAAAGTTGTTCTGTGAAGACTTACCTGATAAAAACCCACACCAAGTGAAAAGAAGGTGCATTCTCCATTTAGAACAAAGCCAAGTGCCATCCTGACTTCCCACCCCACCGCAGGTTTGCTTTTTCTGCAGAAACAATAACATGTCCACCCCAGAGCCAAAGGCTATTGGGAGACCACCCTGCCCCTCAGGACCCCACACAGTATTATTATTGGTGTTGTTCTTGTCCTTATCATTTTCATTATATATTAGTGGCCCTGCTCTTAGAGTGAGTAAAGTACTCTCTGAAAGTAATCTGTTCCCTCAGACTTCTGAGTGAATAAATGGATTAAAGACCTACATGTGGGGCTTCCCTTGCGGTGCAGTGGTTAAGAATCTGCCCGCCAATGCAGGAGACACAGGTTTGAGCCCTGGTCAGGGAAGATCCCACATGCCACAGAGCAACTAAGCCCGTGCGACACAACTACTGAGCCTGCAATCTAGAGCCCATGAGCCACAACTACTGAGCCCATGCACCACAACTACTGAAGCCCACGTGCCTAGAGCCCATGCTCCGCAACAAGAGAAGCCACCATAATGAGAAGCCCGTGCACCGCAACAAAGAGTAGCTCCCACTCAATGCAACTAGAGAAAGCCCGCACACAGCAACGAAGACCCAACGCAGCCAAAAATAAAAATAAATAAATTTTTAAAAAATAAATAAATAAGATAAAGACCTACATGTAAGACCAGATACTATAAAACTCTTAGAGGAAAGCACAGGCAGAACACTCTTTGACATAAATAGCAGCACTATTGGGGGGATGGGTGTCTGTATCCTAAAAAAAAGAAATAAAAGCAAAGATAAACAAATGGGACCTAATGAAACTGAAAAGTTTTTGCACAGCAAAGGAAACCATCAACAAAATGAAAAGACAACTTACTGAATGGGAGAAAATATTTTCAAATGATAAGACCAGTAAGGGTTAATATCCAATATATATAAACAGTTCATGCAACTCAACATCAAAAAAACAAACAGCCTGATTGAAAAACAGGCAGAAGAACTGAACAGACATTTTTCCAAACAGAACATGCCAATGGCCAACAGGCACATGAAAAGATCCTCAACATCACTAATAATCAGGGGAATGCACATCAAAAGCACAATGAGATATCTCCTCACACCTGTCAAAATGGCTATCATCAAAAAGAACACTAATAACAAATGTTGGCAAGGAAAAAAAGGGAACCCTTGTACACTGTTGGTGGGAATGTAAATTGGTGCAGTCACTATGGAAAACAGCATGGGAGTTTCTCAGAAAACTAAAATTAAGACTACCATATGCTTCAGCAATTTCACTCCTGGGTATACATCCCCCAAAAAGCCAAAAACACTAGTTTGAAAAAATACACCCCAATATTCACAGCAGCATTATTTACAATAGCCAAGACATGGAAGCAACCTAAATGTTCATCAACAGATGAATGGATAAAGAAGATGTGGTACATATATACAATGGAATACTACTCAGCTATAAAAAGAAATTTTGCCATTTGCGGCAACATGGATGGACTTGGAGGGCATTATGCTAAGTGAACTAAATCAGACAGATAAAGACAAATCCTGTATGCTATCCCTTGTATGTGGAATCTAAAAAATACAACAAACTAGTGAATAAAACAAAGAAGAAGCAGACTCACAGGATGGGAATCAAAGCAGAAAAGCCATCGAGTTTTATTGATATTTGAAACCCTCAACTTAATGAAATTATCTAAGAAGTTTTCAATGCCGGCAGCTACTTGAAAGAGAAGAATACTCTCCCTTCCTCTGCAGGGTGATGGGGGTAATGAGGGTGGGGGGTCGACAGTTATCTTCTGTGAGCCTCAGTTTCTCCAACTGTAGACCAGTAGTAGGAAGTACAGTAATATTTACAGGGATGTTGTAGGGATTAAAATGTGATAACAAAAAACTGGGGCAGAGGAGAAACCTCGTGGTAGATACTCTATCATTCTTAGTTCCCAGCACCAGCCAAACAGCTATGGGACCTTAGGCAGGTCCCTTCACTTTTGTGGACTTCAAACACAAAAGAAATAGATCCACAGACAAAGAAAACAAACTTATGATTACCAAAGGGGAAAAGGGGGGGAGGGAAAAATTAGAAGTTTGGGATTAAAAGACACTCATTACTGTATATAAAATAGATGAACAGTAAAGACCTACTGTATAGCACAGGGAACTATATTCAATATCTTGTAATAACCTATAATGGAAAAGAATCTGAAAAAGAATATATATATGTATATACACATATAACTGAATCACTTTGCTGTATACCTGAAACTAACACAACACCGTAAATCAACTATACCTCAATTTTAAACATGCACAAATGCTGGGTTTGGACCACATTATCTCAGTGGGTCCTCAGGATGTCACCAGTCTGGGAGGCCAGCCCTGCCCTGTTGATGTCTTGCTCTCTCTGTAATCACTAGGGGGTTTCACTAACTCAGTTATCTCAGAATTGAGATCCAGTAAAGGAGTCATTAACGATTTAACTGTGTTTAAAAAGAAAATATAAAAGATCTCCAGATCTCCCACAATGCTATCTAAAGGACAAAATGTCATCATTTAAGTTTTGACATAATTATTACATGTAAGGTTAAGTGCTCACCACTGGGTAATCCTTCCTGAATAACTGCAGTGCTCCTAGCAGATCCCTGAGTTGCCTGGAAGTTGCTAGGGAAGCCCTAACTGCACAGGATGAGTGAGGAGATTTAAACAATGGACATGGAGGAGAGGGTCCTGTCTCTTGGAGAATATCCCAGCAAACTACAGCAAGGGGAGGGGGGCAAACCCCACACCCCACCAGGGTAGGCCGTGCAATGCAGGCACCCACACAGCTGCAGCTGCGCTTGGGTAAAGACTCCAGCCATCATGCCTCCCCCATTATGCTATTATTACACTCATCATTATCATATCTCTCCAGGTACCAATTTTTGCTACAAAACAACACAAAATCTCATTGGAGTAACAGTCTGCATTATTTCTCACTCGTGTGTGCAGGTCTGCTGGTTTGGCCAGGCCACAGGTTCAGTTGAGATCTGCTCACGCGTCTCTCGTCCTCCAGGGACCAGTAGGCTTCCTGGGGCACAGCCCTTTCCCGGTGATGGCAGAGAGTGTGGGGACAGGCAGAAATGCACAGGGTCCCTCCAGGCCTGGGCTCAGAATTGGTGCACTGGACACTCCTACCCACATTCTACGTGCTGAAACAAGTCACAGAGCCAAGACCAACGTCAATGGGGAGACAGGTGAACTCCTCCCATGGCGGGTGGGAATGAAACTTGCTGAATCATGATGTCATCTTCCACACTCCTTAAGAAGACCATGAGCCTTTGAGGACAAGGACCATTCTTATTCCTCCCCAGCACTTTGCCCCACACGGTTCTAGAAAAGTTGGCTCTCATTCATTCACTGGGATCCAGTCCAGTGGTACCCAGCGGTGGGGAACTCAGGCCAAAAGCAGTGACCAAAGGGAAGTCAAGGTCGGCAAACTAGCATCAGGGAAATTTTCTGTTAAAAGTGAATAGACATGGAAAACAAATTTATGGTTGCCAAAGGGGAAAGGAGGGGGAGCAAGAGAGATAAACACTACAACATATAAAATAGATAACCAACAAGGACCTACTGTATACCACAGGGAACTCTGCTCAATACACTGTAATGACCTAGATGGGAAAAGAATCTGAAAAAGAATACATACATGTGTATGTATAACTGAATCACTTTGCTGTACACCTGAAACTAATGTAACATTGTTAATCAACTATACTCCAATATAAAATAAAAATTTCTTTAAATGGCAAAAAATTAAATTTAAAATTTTTAAATATATTTTCTTCCAATTGAATATTGTCCCACAATTTTCTTTTCTGCCAGATTCAAAAAAAAAAAAAAGAATAAGCATAGAAAACAAACTTATGGTTACCAAAAAGGATGGAGAGGAAGTGGGAGAGATAAATTAGGAGTTTGGGATTAACATGTACACACTGCTATATATAAAATAGATAAACAACAAGGACCTACTTATAACACAGAGAGCTATATTCAATATCTTGTAATAACCTATAAGGGAAAAGAATCTGAAAAAGAATATATATATACACACACACACACATATATATATACGTACATATACATATATAAAACTGAATAGCTTTGCTGAAACTAACACAACATTGTAAATTAACTATACTTCAATTTTTAAAAGTGGTTAAAAAATAATGAATTGAGCTCCAGTGACATGAGTCTCTCCAGGAGGTGGGCTGTAAAAGTAAGGCAGTGCCAAATCTAAAAGTTCTGAGCAACAGGTCAGTGATTAAACTGGGCAAAGAGAAACGTTGACAGTTGCCAGGGCCAAGGTGGTGACAGAGCTTGAGAACAGGCAGATGCTTGACCATCACAGCCACAACAGCAGCAGAAACAGAACCCCAAGAGGGGCCAGGATCCCACAGCAGTGTCATGCTCTCTCTTCGGCTCAGATGTGCTCCTCGAGCCCGGGGGATTAGCAGCTTGGTGGGTGCCAATCACTTTGCCAGTGGGCTTTGTCGCTGGAGACATCCGGATCCTTTCACCACATCTAATGAGAGTGTTGTCTTCATTGAGCTTTCTGATGTCAACTTTGATTTCTTCATCTATAAAATGGGAACAATAGTTTTTCAGTTTGACAGTGATCTGAATGAAATGCCCATTGTTCAATATCTCAAGGAAGGATCGTAATGGAACCAAATTTAAATAAGAAATTGTACAAAAATGTGGAACAGTATATCTCCCAGGAAACTGGGAATGAAAGAGGGGAAAAGGTGAAAATCATAGTGGACGTGACATTTCAGGAAAGAAACAGAAGAGGACAGTTATATTTATTTTGTTCACATCATGTTACTAACATCATGCTGAAATACATAAATTGGTGCAGCCACTATGGAGTACAGTATGGAGGTTCCTTAAAAAACTAAAAATAGAGTTACCACATGATCCAGCAATCCCACTCCTGGGCATATCGCTGGAGAAAACCATAATCTGAAAGGATACATGCACCCCGGTGTTCATAGCAGCACTGTTTACAATAGCCAAGACATGGAAGCAACCTAAGTGACCACCGACAGGGGAATGCATAACGATGTGGTACATATATACTGTACAATGGAATACTACTCAGCCATAAAAAAAGAATGAAATAATGCTGTTTGCAGCTACATGGATGGACCTAGAGTTTGTAGGAACTCGTGATGGTCTCATCCTCCTCTCTAACAGGATTCCTCCGGGTTGGGTGCCTCAGGGGAAGGTGGGTCCAGGTCAGCTCCACGGTGTGCCCATCATGGTGGTCTCCTTCCCCTTCCTGGCGGTGGCGGGTAGGTAGCAGTGGGTCAGCTGGCCAGTGAGACACAAGGGGCAGTCATTGGGGGGTTCCCAGGAAAGCAGTCCTTTCTGCTTGAAGAAAGAACTCTTGGAAGAGATAGCATCTTCTGCCCCTGGAAATCCCTATGTCTGAATGTAATACCTGGAAAACAGTGTGGCCATCATATGATCAAGAAGGAGCCATCCTGGGGGCAAAGGTGGCACAAGAGGATGACAGAATGGGGAGACTTCCCTTGATGTCATCATTGAGCTTCTAACTGTAGGAATCCTGGAGCTGCCCTACTACTGAGCTTCTAGTTATATGTAATAATAGATGCCCTTATCATAACAACAAATTTGGGTCTCTGTCTCCTCTTACTTACAGCTAAGGGCTCCTTAACTCTTGGGGTCAGTAGGTGCTGGAGCAGAGGAGATAAAGTCTTCCCCAAGTCCCGGGAGGGTACCTGACGATACGGGATCAGTAATGTGAGTCTATCATCATGGGACGGTCTGGTCTGGGAGATGGAATCAAGCCAGGCACCAGGGACAGAGAGTTCCCAAGGGTCAGCCCTGAGTCGTCCCAGTGCGGGAGCAGAGACAGAGGGGAGACAGCCATCCATACGGGACATTAGGGAAATTCAAAATGTACAGGTGTTACCGAAAGTGGGATCTGGCTGATTGCTGCTCAAAAGCCAGTAAAGAGTGGAAAGGAAAGTTTGCTTTATTTTGGAAAAATAACACACTGACAATCAGGGGGCAAGAGTTTTATAGGCGGAGGCAGGGAGCTACGTGCAGAAACAGCAGAGTCAGCTCTGACCGTCCTCTTGAAATTGGTCATCGGTGGTATGACTGACGTCATCTTGGTTGTTTTCAGTACAGGTAATCTTCACTTCCAGGGTCGGTTTGTTCCCATTTCCTTGAGGCCAATTCTCGGGATTGTGGCAGCTTATGTCATGGCTACAATCTGGTCATCGGCCAAGAAGTAGTTAACTTCTTCCACCTGCTGGCGGTTCCAGTATCTATAAGACATCTCACAGGATATGGCCCAGAATATTATCTACAGCCCTTGAGAAGGAACTAAAGGTCCTTGGCTATGCTTAATGACTAAACTATTATTATTTGGTCTCCTTTAACTCTTTTCCTTTGTTTCTGTATTTTCTCACTTCTCTGATTAAATGTATTCTTTGGCTAAAGTTTTTCCACAGACAAAATGCAGGCAGAGGACATGGGGTGGGGGAAGGACCATAGGGTCCTGCTCCATTTCACAGGCTGTAAAAAATTTTAACCAATGGGGAGCCCCTCAAACCACACCCAAGGAGATCAGTGCCAAATAGATCTACACTGAGGGCCAGCTCTGCATAAGGAAAAAAATATTTTTCCATACTTTAGAATGAGGTCCCAATCATATAATTGACTTCCACCTTGAGTGTCATAATGCATCATTTCATAGAATTGAAAGGCAGCTCCTGAAAGTAGAGATGCTTTTCTACAGGAACATTAGCCAGTATTGTCAGGAATAATGCCCCAGCCACAGGGTAATGTGTTGAGTGAGTTGTTTCTGACACTTACGTGTTTGATTTCCATGCTTCCTTTATTCTAAGATGTATGATCCATGTTACCAAACACAGAGTTGGACTCCTAACTCCTCTCCCTTTGAAGGCTATGTGAATTTGAGACCTTCTTACTGGCACTCCACACCAGCATGGGTTACTGAGAATGCTGATGATTTATTTCTCAGGAAAGCTCTGCAAAGGAGGACAGTCACCCATCTGTCTGAGACTTTTGCAGGGCAACAGTCCTGTCGGCAGCCTCAAGGATAAATGGACTGACCTGTATATGTCCCCATCCTCTGCAGCCATTGATTGATGAGAAAGAGGTGAGCTGGGAGAGGGGAGTTTGAAAAGCTTCATTGCAAATGTGACTCTGAGGCTGGGAGCTGCTCTATAACCACAAGTGGCTGGAGGTCCTCCCCCGCCACCCCACCCCCAGTCTTTCTTTCATACCTTGTTTTTTTTATGCATATCAATAGTCAGGCAGACAAGGTCAAGGAACTTCCTCAGACACTGTTTATCTGTCTGTTACACTTCAGTCAGTGAGGTATCTTTCCAGGGCAGCAATCAAATTAAATAAGCTAAGTATCCATGAGTCACTTCTATAATTTGCACCACTTATAACCATTTGCAAGTCTCCTTGGAATGGCCACAGCATAAATCCTTCTCTTTAAGACAGAAAAGCTGGCATCTCCACTTGACCACAGTGGTGCTTTACTCCTGGTGTTTACATTTTTTGGAAGGCTTCTTCCCTCCTTGGCTCCAGGCAGAATTGAGCGTTTGCTTGAGGGAGACTTTGTCACCTTGACCAAGGAAAGGAGTTCTGAAGAGACCAAGGAAAGGAGTTCTGTGTGCAAGGCTTGCAAATCTCAAGTGATGCCCTCTGCATAGGCTTCAACCTGGCTCTAAAATTCTTACCCGTAACAGAAAAAGGGAACTAGAAAGTATTGCATACCTACAAAGAACCAGGCCCATTTGGTCCATGCTTTTGTAGGAAGGGCTGGATCCAAATGTCAAAATCTAATGATAAAGCCAGAGATTCCTATTGGGTCCTGACACAACTATAGTTAAGGGAAGACCCCAGTTCCCGGCCACATAGGTCTGACCCTGCAGTCACATTCTTTTCACTGTATCCCACTGCATCTCAGAATGAGGACCATGCCATTACCTGGAAATGGAAATAGATCAAACTTTGCAAATTCCAGATACCAGATCTCAAGGGATTGAGTGAACAAGCAAAGCTCCTGGAGCCTTCCACGCTGTCCTATTACTTCTCTTCCCACACCACTGGCAGCCCTATTTCCCACTCAGAAAATGAGAGTCCTACTGTATAGCACAGAGAACTATACTCAATGGTTTGTAATAACCTATAAGGGAAAAGAACCTGAAAAAGAATACATATATATATATATAAAAAACTGAATCACCGTGCTGTACACCTGAAATTAACACAACATTGTAAATCAACTACACTTCAATAAAAAAAAATCAAGATATAAAACATTTTCTTAACTTCAAAAGTTCCCTCTAGCCTCTTTGCAGACAATCACCAACTCTTGTCCTTAACCTTAGGCAGCCACTAGTCTGCTTTCTGTCACTACAGTTTTGTCTTAAAAAATAACTTTTTACTGAAAATTGCAACCAAAAAAAAAAGAGGGAGAGAGAGAGAGAGAGTCCTCCAGTTAGAAGGGATCAGAGAGAGGCGCATGACCCATCTGGACTTACACAGCAGGCCAGTAGCCAAACCATGACTGCGATCCTTCATCTGAGTCTAGAGCAGGCCATGGTTTTTTAGCTCAAGCTGTGAATTAGAATCACCTGTACAGACTATTTAAAATATAGATCCTAAGACCTCATCCCAGGGCCCTCAATCAAGGTCTCCATCGTGGGCCACAGGTCTCTGTATTTTTTTAAAAATCTCCCCAGGGCTCTGGGTGATTTGTTTTTCTCTACACTTTTCCATTGTTTGAACCTTTCACAATGAAAATAAAATCAACGACTTTTCTATAAAATCAACAAATAACAGTGTCATCTGTGTGCGTGCGTGCGTGTTGGAGGGTGGGTCCCAAACTTCCCAGGTTCCTCTCAGAGAGTTTTGCTGCTCAAACCCCTTACCCACTGCTTGTAATGAAAATCAGAGAAATACTATCTACCCTGACAAGGGAGACCAAAGAAAGAGAAAAGACCTACAATCAAAGTGAAACTTAAAGGACACAGAGTTTGAAGTTGGAAAAGCCCTGGGTGTGAATTCTCACTTTGGCATTTATTTCTAGCTCAGTCCTACTGACAGGTAGTTTAATTGCTCCGAGCTCTGCTTTCCCTGTCTATACAATGGAGACCACTTCTCTCTAGCAGGACCAAGGTGATTACTAAACACAACAGTACTTGTAGTGCACCTAATGCATACTCGATAGCTACAAATAGTAGCTATTACTATCATCCATTTCATCGTTATCAAAACTAATATTTGATTAGCATCGATGAACTTTTGCTCCCAAGAAATGAGTGGGAAGAAAGAGAAGACGTTTCCGGAGGCTGTGACTCAAAAGGGGCAATTTACAAAGTGTGCAGGTGCAGAAAGCACCGCAAGCCAGGGCAGTCACTTCTCCAGCCTCCTCTGGAAACATTTCATCCGTCTTCTTTTATGCTGAGAATTCTCAAGGCAAGGTTCCCTGTTCTTTCTGCAGCTGGTAGAAAGCCAAGGACAAGGGAAGCACTCAACATCACTATTTTATCTCCTCTCTCTTTTTAGAGCTGCCCCAAGAGAAGAAAAATCAACCACTCTCTGGGTAATTTTTGTGGAAGAAAAGTGGCATCAAAAGTTGGAAGCCGCTTGTTTAACTTTCCAAAGAAAGAGGCATTGTGATCTTTTCACATTTTGTGGCATGTGTCGAATCAGATCGTATCAAAGGCACCGTGTAATGGCATCGGAGAAAGGAAAAGAGAATCAGTCGGAAAGTTCCATCTCCTCCACGTGATTTAACAGTGGGAATGTGGCTGTTAAAATCGTCTCGTTGTATCAGGACAAAAGGGGAACCTCCAGGGAGCCCCTGTGGGGGACAGATTCGGAGGAAATCACTCTGATGGATGATGGTGAGGTCCAGGGACACCTGTAGAAAGCCAGCACTAAATAGCAGGAGGAGGAAATAATAAGGAAAGAATCACAAGACAAATTGCAGCATGAAAAAGCATCCTTTAAAAAAAAGTAGAGCTTCTGTTAAAATGACATCAAACAAGTGGTTACAAAAGGGAAAACTACAGTCAGTTTAGTCTGCCCCAGAGGGTCCCATCAGCTCAAGAGATCCTGCAGCTCATCTTCCAGGACAGAAGGCCATCCTTAGCAACCTCACATTCTCCAGGGTTTTGCTGGAGGGCACGGAGACTCGGGGAAGTTAAGTGCCTCACTCAGGGTCCCTCAGCAGGAAGGAAAAAACCCAAGTATCTCTCCTGTCCTCTTTTCTATTTGTTCAGACTAGCTCATTCCCCAGAAGAGGGTTTATCTGAACACGGAAATGTTCAGCCTTTAGTTCAGGTCACCAGGCAGAGGTGGCCTCTTTGCCTAAGGGGTTGAGTAAAAAATGTTCAGCCAGGTGATAGCTAACAACCCTTAGAAGGAAAGCTTGGCTCTCAGGGACCAGGTCAGGGTGTGCGGAGAAAGAGCCCACCCAGAAGAGAGAGAAAGCCCAGACTCCACCTGTCGATTTTAAAGAGAGAGGAAATTCCCACATCATTCTTAATGACTCTCAGGCCACCTCTTATGGACCTGGTGCCCATGTCCAAGGTGGTCCAGGTCCAGAAAAAACAGTGAGAGACTCAACGCGCACGTGACAGAAACCAGGACCCAGTGGGAGAAAGGAGAGACATGTCGGGGGCTAAAAGCACAGCACTTCCATGGTTTTCAAAGAAGAGTATATTATGCTGAACCCCTTTCATTGTCTTTCTAGGTTTCCGAGACCCTGAAACTCTAAAGAAGCTCTTGATGTGCAGGTCAGTCAACAGTGAAGCCAAATCCAGCCTCTGTACAACGACACCAAATTAAATCTCAGAGACAAGAGTTTTCGGTGTAGTAGAAAAGAATAGCTTTATTGCTTTGCCAGGGAAAGGGGTCCACTGCAGGCTAATGCCCTCAAAACTGTGTGTCCCAACCTGGAGGGGCTAGTGATGGCTCAAAGAGGAGAGTGGGACATTCTTCTGATTGGTTGGTGGTGAGATAATTGGGAGTCCGCATCATCAAACTGGTTCCAACAAGTCTGGGGTCTACATGCTTGTGGGCAGCAAACAGTTAACTTCTGCCACCTGGGGGGGCGGATTTCAATACCTGCAAAACAGCTCAAAGATATTGTTATGTATATCCCTTAAGACAGACCCAGGACCCTGCCCCCAAGGCTACACTATTGTTTTTTGATGGCTTCTCTTTTGTCTCTATATCCCCTCCCTTCCCTGATTAGCAACTGTTTGAACCTGCCCTTTGGAACTCAGGAAAGGGGTCACAGAAAGGCTTTTGTGCCCTGGAGCCCCACAGGGTCCTGCTCAGTTTCAGAGACCTGTGAAGGACACAGTGACAGC
The DNA here is from genome assembly GCF_028023285.1 of Balaenoptera ricei. Lineage (NCBI taxonomy): Eukaryota > Metazoa > Chordata > Mammalia > Artiodactyla > Balaenopteridae > Balaenoptera > Balaenoptera ricei. The sequence continues at coordinate 9,911,997 of NC_082645.1, read as the reverse complement.
AAGCAAATCTGAGCCCGTGTTCATCGTTGGTACTTAATAAATCACGCCTGACTTGAACTGGCTCTGACTCGGTTCCAGAGCTTAACAGAGGCCTGGGCTGTGAGAACAGAGGACATCATCACTCACTTAAATGCATGCAGAGGCCAGTTTAGCACAAATTACGTGCATGTTAAAAATATTAGGAAAACACATTCTTGAAAATCCAAATGGTTATTGGTCAGGGAAAGGCTAGTCCCAAAGCACAAATGACCTTTTGAAGAACTAAGTTGAATGTGGTCTTTACTTTCTGAGGATACATATTAGCTGCTTTATTTATGTTTCTCTCATAAGGGAAGAAACGGCAGGGTGAAGGGCAGCATTTATTGAGCAAGCCCAGGCCCCCTTGCAGCAACCTTACAAGGAAGTGTTACCGAGTCCAAGTTTGCTTTGCTCGCCGCACAACAGGCCAATAAATCGGGAGACGAGGTGTTGAGGCAAGGAATACGACCTTATTCAGAAAGCCGGCAGACCAAGAAGATGACAGACTAGTGTCTCTGAAAAAAAGATCTTATCGGGGTTTGACACCAGTTTCCTTTATAGCACAGAGAGGGGGAGGAGATGAGGAAGTAAAGTAAAAAGGCCATAAGTTTGGCAAATATCCCCTGGAATGGCCAGCCTCCGGGAGGGGATGTGTTAATTTCTTGTTTCTTGCAGCCTTCCACAGGTGGGCAGGGTCAGATTGTCTCTCTGTGAGCTGAACAAAGGCACTTTAGTTTAACATTCAGGCAGAGGGGCAGGGTTCCCTGAGGTAGGACATTATGTATGATTATAATAACAAAAGCAACGAAAAGCAAAGGTTAAAGTCAAAGAAACAGATCGGAACATCGAGTCCTATTTAGCTCTTCCCTGTTACAAAAGCAGTATTATTCCCAGGATAATAAGTAGCTTTTAAAAAATGACCTACGGACACACAACTAGTAAGTGTGAAAAATCAAAATTTGAACCCAGGAGTATAAAAAAGAATGCATACATATGTATAACTGAATCACTTTGCCGTACAGAAGAAATTAATACAACATTGTCAATCAACTATATTTCAATAAGAAAAAAAAAATTTTGAAGCCAGGTTTTTTCCTCTACACATTGCCCACGATTATGGGCCATTGAGATGAAGTGTCCGGTGGCCTCCCTCCCAAACCGTCTGGTTCTCATGTATTCACTCTCACACGTGGCCCTTCACAGTGGGGGACTCTGGAAATAAACAGCTCCTTCCTAAGGCAAGAGTGTGTGACAACACAGTGACACTTCAACCACAAGCCTGGAGTCTAGAAGATTGCAATTTTAGATCTAAAAGTGGATTTGCTATATATTAGTTGAAAACTATAGGATAAAATTAACCAACCCCTCCTCATCTTTTGTCACAGTCTCATGTGAGAGGCTGAATAATTTTTTTTAAAAAAAACCTAAGTGGATTCAGCATAACTGACCCTAAATATTCCCAGATAGTGTGTTCTTTCAGAGAAAGCAAGGGTCACTTAGGTTTGTGGGAAGGATTCTTTGCTTTCCCTGAGTCCTGAGGTCGATTTATTAGGCTCGGAATAACACAGGAGATGTAACCCCACTCCGACTCTATCCAGCCCTATGTTTCATTTTTCTGCCTCCCAAATCTTCCTCAAGCCCCCAAGGGGAGAAGAAGCGCATGAAAATGGCAAAGCACAGCGCCGGCCATGTGGTGGGTCCTCCTGCCTCAGCCAAGTCCAGGACAGCGCGGTCCCACCCTCCCTAGACTGGCGATCTGTCAGTCACAGGTCACAGGCTGCCACAGTGCTTTCTGTGGTCCAGCCTGATGGTCTGCTCGGCTCTGTGAGATGGGGGTTCCGTGCTGTTCTGGAAACTGGCAGAACTCACCCAAAAGGGTGCTAACAAGATTCCCCACTCTCTCCTGTCTCTAACGAGGACAGCTTAAAGTTGAAGGAACAAACTAAGAATGTTCTCTGTGTCAGCTTAACAATATCCTTATAAACACAGCTTTTCGGAAGGTGGTCAAAATGTGCCTGAACCAAATCATGGGTGTAACCATTGTAGTAGGTGATTTCAGAAAAATAACTTGAATATCATTTCTAATAGCCTTGCATGAGTTAGAAGCAGAGCAGAGGCACCTCCACTGTGTTCATTCCGGGGAAAGGGAGGTGGCAGGGGCCCAGGGCTTTCCCGGGTTCCCGGGTTCAGAGGTGTCCTGAGGAGCCCTTCACCCTGTCATTTCTTCCCTTATGAGAGAAGGGTGCTGATGGCACCACCGGGGTTCACGCAGCGCCTGCACTGCCCAAAGATTTCTGCCTCCAGGGCTTCTTTGTAAACATAATAGATGGCTTTGTAAACATAACTCTGAAGTCTGGTGTTTAGAGAACTTTCTTGAAGAATTCTTCCAGGATATGTCAATAACCATTTGAAAGGATAAAACTTTATAGGGAGTCAGCTTTCTTTGTTCACAAAAGATGGTCTCAGCCGTAGGATGGACCTGCATTCGTATAGCCAGGAGCCCATGTCCATCAGGACGAAGCTTCAGAGAACTGAGAGAAACATCCTGCAGCAAGACATCCGGGGTTATTTTGGGGAGCAGATCATTGTAGGAATGCCATACCTGAGATTACACTGCATGACATGTACCTGCTCAGCCTCCCAGATCCACTTACTGAGTGGTGACTCTTGAGGGGTAGGTGTGAGCCTCTCCATCAGGGCGGGGAGGGACAACCCACCTCTGTATCTCCAGCATAGGTGATGACACATAGTAGGTACTAGAAAAAGGTAAGTGAATGAATGAAAGGCTATGCAACCTAAACTTTGGTTTCCCCATCTATAAAATGGGGGAAATAAACACAGGACCTGCCAACTTCATAGTGTTACCTAATGCAAGTTTGTGTGCCCAGCGTACAGTGAGGCCAAACAATACCAAAACGTCAGAGTTTGGAGCAGAGAAAGGTTTATTGCAGGGCCATGCAAGGAGACCAGGGGCTCCTGTCTCCCAAAACCCCAAACTCCCCAAAAGGTTTCAGCAAAGCATTTTTAAAGGCCAGGTGAGGGAGGGGCGTGGCCGTTTGTGGCAAACTTCTTGGTGTAGGAATCCTTTGTTCTTGCAGCTGTTCATGCAGGTCAGGTCACAATGTTCCTGTAAACCTCCAACAAGACAAATGTTATTCCCTGTTCTGCAACTTTGTATCTCTCTAGGAATGGAAAAGTGTTATACTCTTAAAGGTCAGAGCCTTGAGAATGGGCTATCCTGTATATTTCAGGCTAGAGGCAACATTCTTGAAGCAAAAGCAATGGGTATTGATACAAAGGTGAAAGTAAAAGAAACAGCTCTAATATGGAGTCAGATTTGTTCTTTACAATAGGGTGAGTGAGAGCGTCAGGAAGTAGGATAGGCCACATTCATTACTGCATCTTCAGGCAGCCTCTTCAGATCCATTCCTTCCTTTTGAACTCAGTGTTCTGTATTATGACTTACACATCAAGGGGTCTGTCTTTGCTCACAGACTTGATGCTCTTGGAGGACAGGGACAGGTGATGTTTATTTCTGTATCCTCATGCCTGGTCCAGACACTCAAGGGTGTTGCTGAATGGGTCCCAGAGAGAATGCACCCCTGAAAACATCTCTCTGAGCCCCAACCCTGGTGGCCACATGCCGCTGGGGCCCTCGGACACTCGGGCATCCGAGGACACTGACTTGCACCTGAGCGACAGTCGTAAGAAGTGAAGTTCAATGTCTTCACGAGAGAATGTCAGGTGCATGAGGAGGAGCTGTGGGGCAGGGAACAGTGGGCCCGAGGATCATGTATAATAAGGCCAGAGTTGCAGGAGGGCAGCCGCTGTGCCACGGAAGATTAAGCTGATGGTACTGGGCAGAGGGCAGAGGGGCTCAGGCTGTTAGCGTCCCAACCTCCCTACGTTCACGCCTATTTCCTTCCATGGCTAAAAAGATCTGTGTTCCCCAGCTGCTCGTGGAGGAGTTTGTCAAGACGAGAAATCCACTCCGAAACATTTTACGTCTTCCACACAACTGGCTCATTCACAATGTAATTGTGCCTGAAGCAGAGGAACGCAAACACTCTCCAGGCATTGCTGCCGCAGCCTGTACCCAGATCTCAACCATACTTGCCAAGCTCTCTGCTTTACCTTGATTTTCAAACACACAAAAAAAGATGGGAGCAGGATATCCTGGGACCTTCATTAGAACAAGAGATGCTTGAATATATTGCTCATCTTCTGCAGGAAAAATTATATCCCGTCTCATGTTCTTTCTTAAAGGAGAAAATCTTTTTCTTTTTAACGGCATTAATGATCAGCACGGCCAAATAAAGTCATCTTCTCCATCAGGGTTGGCTAATCCATGGCACTTACCTCAGCCCTCCCTTCTGCATACGTGATTGACATTGCTTACCAGTTACTGCACACCGAGGCAGCCTCAGAATCCTTCTCAACACCATGTTTCAGGCAGTCATTCCAATCAAATGATATTCATAATTGAGACTTGCCTCTGCCATTCTAGATGCTTCATGAGCTAGCTTCGCTGGTCTAATCTCCTGCTGCTCCCCATATGCATTGGGTATTTTTTTCCTTCCCCTTCTTCTAGTAACAGAACCCTAATTTACTGCAAGAAATCCTCCAAGCTCTAAACCTCCCGGTTTAAGTGGCTCAAGTGCGATAATCCCCCCCTTGTCTCTGGATGTGGACACATGAGCTAGGTCTGGCCAATCAGAACACTGAACACAACCCCACCTCCTCAACCCCAGCCACAGAGATTAGACCAGGGATGCTTACGGGTTCTATCCTGGTCCAAAAAGGCTCACTCTCAGGACTTAGAAACAGGGAACTTATTTTACTCCTGGACCTGAGTTTATGAAACTAAGCCCGCAAACACAGAGAGAAAACCTGCCTGAGTGTGACACCAAGTCAGAGATGATCAGAGATGAATGAAAGAGGGCATTGGCGTCCCCGTGGGTCATGACATCATTTGATTCTCTGTCTTCTGATGTGTGATTTTTTGTTTCTTGCATTTTCTTTGCAACTGTCGAATATACCGTATGATATTATTAACTATAGTTACCATGCTGTACATGACATCCTCATGACTTATTTATAAGCGGAAGTTTGTACCTTTTGACCACCCCCAACCTGTTTCACCCACCTACCCCCAATTCCACGTTCAAAAAGCATCTTCTGATGTTATTGAACCTAGATTTACCTCTGTACTTTTTAGTTCTACAAGGCAATAAAATTCATTTTTAAAAAGCAACCCAAGCCAGCTTGAGTTGAGTTTCTGTCACTTGTAACTGAAGCCACCCCCGTTTACACAATCACACACTTCAACAGGATGCTCTTCTTGGGTGATGGGCTCCAGCCAGAGTAAGATCATATAAAACGGCAGGACTGCCCCAGGTGAGGTGAGCAAAGGCAAGTTTGTGGGAGGCCAAGACCACGGAGTCCCCACATCCACAAAGCTGAAGCCCAGCTCACACACGTCACCCTCAGAGGAGGTGGTCCTAGAAGGGCAGTTACAAAGAAGAGATGCTACAGAGGGGGGCTGTCGCTGGTGCCCCCCCCCACCCCCGCCGCCCAGTGGGTCAGTCCCGGGTCATAACCTGCTCTCCGGGGACTCCCAAGCCTGGGTCTGTGGCTTTGATGTGCCAACTCAGCCTCCACCCACACAAGCTGGAAAAGCCAGCCCAGCACCTTACTGCTGTCCACAGCGTAGATCTGAGCCGCTTGCCCCAGCCCACTGCTTGGACCTTTCCTTGCAGCTTTCACTTTCCACCCTCTTCAACCCCCAGTGCCATCTTCCTGCGCACCATTGTGGCTGCCTGATACCACCTCCCCCTATAATTCAGGCTCTCCTTCCAACTCTGCCACTCTAGGGTCACCTTCTTTGGTGATAAGCTCCCACTGAACTTATCTTAGTTCCTTAAAAAAAAGTCTTGACACGAGTCCACTATTTTTTTTCTACGTCATCTTGGGGTCTTTGATTTCTGCACATGAAGGTAGATTGGAGTTTCCCTGGGTATCAGTGCTCCTTGCCGGTAGAGTTGAGTTTGCTTCTGATGGCTGAAGCAGAATCTTTGCTCCCTGTTATTCTAGAAGCTGTTAACATGCCAACACTCTCCCAGTTGGTACAATATTGAGGGTTAAAATAATAATCAGGAATAATCATGTATGCATTATTCGTTCTTCAGACGTCCTGGGTACGGAAGCCAAGAAAGTACACATATTTCAAATGTGAAATCCTTCTTCTTTCCCAGAGAGCTCATATCTCTGCGATCATACCAAAGGGGAGGTGTGGGCGCATTTCTCTGCATGCACGAAGAGAAACAAAAGAGTGAAATTTAGCTCCCACTGTTAATAACAGATGCCCCTTCTGGATGCTTTGTCAAAACCTCTTAACAAACACATGTGTCCCACTCACTGCTTGGCTCTCTTGCTTTCCTGGCTTTCCCTGGAATACATTTCATGCCTAAGAGAGAACCCATCAAGGACAGAAAGACTTCAGCCTTTCTATAAACAAAACCAACTTGAGCAAATCCCATAAAGAATTGTTTCCCTTAACGGCTTTCAAGGAATCTTTGGAAATTTATTAATATTTAGGAACTGGTCTCCACCAAGATATAAGCTACTACTATGGGACCAAAACTATATCATTTTTCTGTCTTTGGAAACTGTCTTTTCAACCAAGAACAGTGATGAAACTGTTTGTTGTGATAAGAATTTTTCTCCATTCAAGGTATTTCATCGCCTTTCTAACCTTCCAAATAGCTCATTCGCAGGAATGTTCCTTCTTTCCTCTGTTACCACCTCACTTTCTCAGCAAGTGTGAGCCTTACCAGGTCCTTCGAGTGGGAGATTGTCACCACCTCTACTAGCCTGAGTTCTCTCGGGTGGCACAGGTGCAGAAGACCAGAAACCATATTTCCCAGACTCTTTTGCTAGGGTGGTTTCTTTTCTGAATCATCCAGTGAGAAGCCCTCCTGAAAGATTTGGAAAGTGGTAAGAAGCAGAAGCTATCATTGCAACAGCAGCAGGTAGGCATGAGGCCTTGGGCAGGCAGCAAGCAGGAGGCTCTGCAGTGAGCCACGAATCTCTCCCAGGAAACGTGCCTTTAGTGACGGCAGCTGAGAACATCAAGAGCTATTGCTTTTGCCCATCTCCCCAGAATCCGCAGAGTTCTGCCCATGGTCGTGAGTCTGGAGGCAATGTAAGGCTGTGGGAATGGAACTTGAGAATATCCGCATTCCCTCATGAGTGAAAGGCCAAGGTGGGGACATTGCAGGGTGCCCGTACAGCAGAAGACTGACATCCCCAGAGAAGAAAGGCTCAGTGCAGAATGAAGGCTTGAAATACCAGCTTCAGCAGAATTCATGCACTGTCCCCATTTCCATTCTGTTTCTACTTTCTTTTGTTTTTAATTTTTATTTTATATTGGAGTACAACTGATTAACAATCTTGTGTTAGTTTCAGGTGTATAGCAAAGTGCTTCAGTTATACATACACATTTCTTTTTCAAATTCTTTTCCCATTTAGGTTATTACAGAATATTGAGCAGAGTTCCCTGTGCTATACAGTAGGTCCTTGTTGGTTATCTATTTTAAATATAGCAGAGTGTACATGTCAATCCCAAACTCCCAATCTATCCCTCCCTGCTACCCTTCCCCTTTGGTAACCATAAATTCATTCTCTAAGTCTGTGAGTCTGTTTCTGTTTTGTAAATAAGTTCTTTTGTATCATATTTGAGATTCCACATATAAAAGATATTATGTGATATTTGTCTTTGTCTGACTTACTTCACTTAGTATGATAATCTCTAGGTCCTTCCATGTTACTGCAAATAGCATTATTTCATCCTTTTTTATGGCTGAGTAATATTCCATTGTATATATGTACCACATCTTCTTTATCCATTCATCTGTCAATGGACATTTAGGTTGTTTCCATGTCTTGGCTATTGTAAACAGCACTGCAATGAAACTTGGGGTACATGTGTCCTTTTGAACCATGTTTTTCTCCAGATATATGGCCAAGAGTGGGATTGCTGGATCATGGCAACTCTATTTTCAGTTTTTTAAGGAACCTCCATACTGTTCTCCATAGTGGCTGCACCAATTTACATTCCCACCAACAGTGTAGGAGAGTTCCCTTTTATCCACACCCTCTCCAGCATTTATTATTTGTAGTAAAGAAGTTGATCCATTCTAGACAAGGCAGCCTATTTCCCCAGCTACCCCAGGGCTTGCTCAATGGATTCCTGAGTCATGCAGCCAGGACATAGATTGAAGTTATGCATCAATTCAACAATATTGATCTCTGCTGGCTGCTACGATTGCCAAATGCCCCACCTGCCCAAATCAGAGATGGAAACCATGTTCACAATATGACCAGACACCTGGTGGCCGTCAGATTATACTGGGCCCCTTCTCATGAAGGGTCAGCAATTTGTCCTCACTAGAATAGACCTACTCTGGATCTGGATTTGCCTTCTCTGGCCCTGATGCTTCTGCTGAACTATCGTCTGTGAATGAACTGAATGCCTTTGTTATCACTATGCTATCACTTCTATATAACATTGCTTCTCACAAAGAAATTTATTTCAGCAGCATGAGTAAGGCAATAGACTTGTCCCCTTGGCATTCACCGTTCTTCCATTTTCCCCATTATGTAGAAACAGAGGACCTTCTAGAAAATTGTAGTGGCCTGTTAAAAACTCAGTTGTGGCACTAGCTGAGACACACCACTGTGCACACTTGGGAAGCAAATCCTATAAAATACAGCAGCCACTAAAGGACTCTGTCTCTGATAGCTAAAGTGTAAAGGTGGGAGATGCAAGCCATGAAGGCAGGAGTGGCCATCCCCACTGCTACTTCTATAACTAACTTGCAGAATTTTTCTTCACACCTCCATCACTTTGGAGTCTGCTGGTTTGGAGGTCTTTGTGCCCAAGGCAGTAATGTTTTTACTGGAGGGGCTCAACAATTGTTCCGCTGAACTTACTTGAGATGGCTGTTTGACCACTCTGAGCTCCTCCTTCTACTAAACCAACAGGCAAAGACCAGGGTTACTGTACCAACTTTACCGAAATAAGGAGAAATAGAGCAGCTGTTAAACAATGAGAACAGAGAACAATACAGATGATCCCCAACTTAAGACGGACGGACTCAGAATGTTTTGACTTTACAATGGGGCAAGAGCACTACGCACTTGGTAGAAACTGTACTTTGATCTTTTCCTGGACGAGTGACATGTGAGACGATACCCTCTTGTGATGCTGGGCCATGAGCCACAACTATTCTGGGATGCGGGGCCCACCCCACCACTCCACAATTCAGAGCACAGAAGTAGTTGCCTCTTCAGCACATGCAGGAGAGAGGATGATGTGAAGAGTGTCTGCTAAATAAAGCAGTCTAATTAATAAAGCAACCGTCAAGTGCCTGCAATGCTAATTTCATCTAGTTGCGTTCTCACCCACGACCCAGATAGGCAACCAGCTCACCAAGGTCAAGTAGTTTCTGAATTCTGTCTTCAGAGGAAGACAAGTGCACATACAGTAGTGAAATGCGGAGAATGCTGGTGGCTGAAACGATATCTGAAATTCAGAGTCTGTGCCTCTGATCTTTCTTTTTCAAAGATCATCTCAGTCCTGCAACACCCCCTGAGGCTGGAGAACAGCAGTGGAAGTGACAACTCCCTACCCCATGCTGGAAACCCTTCTACAAATTGCATTTGGATTTGAATTCAAAGGTGTCCTGCTGAACGAGCTCTCCAACAGAGCCAGAGTTTAAATGCCAAACAGCATTCTTACTTTCTTCGAGCTAACCGGGTCTCTGGATTTCCAGCCACTGATTCTAAGACCCAAAAATGGGAGAGATAATCCTGGCACAGGTTCTCGTTTCAGACCACCTCAGGGTTTCAATCCCAATTGTACTGTTCTCCAGCTGCGTAGCCTTAGACATATTGTTCAACTTGTCCGAGCTTTAATTCTTCATCCATAAAGTGGGGACAACGTTTCTGCAGAGTTTAAGCAAAGATGAGATGAGATAATACGTCTGATGCCCTAGATAAGGAGTCTGTCACATGGCAGACTCTCACAAAAATATTACTTTTCTCACCCACTAATCTTAAAGTCCTTGATAATTTGAAAAGCCAGGGGTCTCCTATTTTTTTCCCAAGTGCTAGCATTTCTTCATTAAGTGGCATTTCCCATCCATAAAGTGTTATGGTTAATAACAACAGGCTCATTTATTCATTCAACAAACACATCAAAACACATCAAAAATGTGCCAAGTCATATGACTCACGTTTCTACTATAGAGATAAATAAAACATACGTCCTGCCCTCCAGGAGTCCATGTCACTTCTTCAAGCCAAGAGGAGAAGTTAAATCCCTTTGTTATTGTCATAAGACCACCTTGGAGCCCTTCCATCTCCAGACTTGAGACTATTGGTGGTATTAGGGGGTGGCTGTCTGGCCCCTGAGACAGGACCAAGTTCAAGGGTTCAAATGCAGTCATTGAACATAGCCTTGAAGCCTGGCAAATGCCTTTTAACCAAGCTGACAACTAAATAGAAGGGGTTTCTGGAACACACGTATTACACAGGTTTTCAACCGTCACGAGCGGTGTCACTGTGGCGTGTTGGCAGAGACCTAAAAGTACTTCCTTTTAATCTACTGCTGAGTGACTCATTCCTTTATTCCCCCTTCCCCAAGTTCTTGAGAACCTACTATGTGACCAACACTATAACAGGTGCTATGAAGACAGAGGATAAATCGATGGTCCTTGTGCATGAGGTGCTCACAAGGATGAGATCCACTGTCAAGGTCCAATGGAGCAGACAGACAGGGAGGCAGGAGGCAGAAATGGATGGTGCAGGGCCCTTGGTGCTGTGACGAGGGATGGAGTGCCCACAACATGGCGTTTACCCTGTGCTCACATCTGGCTGCACCCTTTAGACATAGCTTTAAGTCTTAGTTCAGCAAGGAGATTAAAATGAGCGAACAAGTGATTCTACTTAGTCAAAGAAACATGAGTCGGCTGATTTCACTTCCATGAAGAAAATATCACACATTGTTCTTGTACCAAATCTTCCCCTATCTCGTGAGGTGGACTGAGGGGTACCTTTCCATGCCATCTTTCACAGGTGGGGAAACAGGTTCAGAGAGGTTGCCTAGGTAGTAAACAGCAGAGCAGAACCTGGCACAGAACCCACAGCTCCTGATTCCCAAGGTTGCACTTTCCTCTGTGAGCCCAGAGCTGCCTATCCCACTGACACTGGGGTCACCTACGTAGAGTACTGTTTAATCTGAGCCCATCAAGAAAGACAATAACATTGCCTTGTTTACAACAGTCAAGACGGAAGCAACCTAAGTGTCCATTGACAGATGATGGATAAAGAAGATGTGGTCCATGTACACAGTGGAATATGACTCAGCCATAAAAAGGAACAAAATCCTGACATTTGCAGCAACATGCATGGACCTAGAGATGATCATACTCAGTGAAGTAAGTCAGACAGAGAAAGATAAGTACCATACAATATATCACGTATATGTGGAATCTAAAATAAAATGATACAAATGAACTTATTTACAAAACAGAAATAGACTCACAGACATAGAAAACAAACTTGTAGTTACCAAAGGGGATAGTGGGGGGGTGGGGGAAAGAGCTAAATTTGGACTTGGAGATTAACATATACATATATACTATGAATAAAATAGATAACCAACAAGGACCTACTGTATAGCACAGGGGACTATACTCAATATTTTGTAATAGCCTATAGTGGAAAAGATTCTGAAAAAGAATAGATGTGTGTGTGTGTGTGTGTGTGTGTGTGTGTATAAGTGTATCGCTTTGCTGTACACTTGAAACTAACACAACATTGTTCATCAACTATACTCCAATATAAAATAAAATTTTTTCTTAAATTAAAAAAAGAAATTCCTAGGTCTTCAAAAGAAAGAAAATAGCATTATTCCACGGTCAATAGTTCCACATATCATGTGGATGTCACTTTTCTTTTCCCATTTTAAAAGCGCTGTCAAGGTGGTTTTCTGCCAGCTAAAGATACTAGTTCCCTGTTCGATAAGGAATCTTTTGTAGAGAAGAACAAACATTTAAGATGAGGTGTTTTTTTCCCTTAAAGCAGTGCTGAGCAAAGGATAAAGACGTGCTACTATCTTCCTCATACGTATGCTGGGAGGAGACTTTGAATCTCCATCCTAGTAAACCTGGCAGAGTTAGGTAATGGACATTTCTTAATCCAGGGGCTCAAATTTCAACCGAATGTAACTTTTTCTATCTTGCAAGACAGATGTGGCAATCCAGAAACGTTATATGAAGATGTCGAGAGCGAGAAAAGTACAGTTTGTACTTACATGGCAGTGAAGAGATAGCAAAGTATGCAGCAGAATCCCATGAATTATGAATCCAGTGGGACAAGAATTCTTTTTCCAAGAGAGATGGATGAGTGACACGCATTTGACTGGGACTCATGGAAGACACTGTGAGCCCTGATGTTACAGAAGGAAACACAGACGTGAAAACCTAGTATAAACATTTGGGGCCAAGACTGAAGGGAAGGCGGAAAGGTTACCATTGACAATACGAACCTAAAAATCCCAATCTGCAATATAATTATAAATAACATGGTTGTTAACTTTTACAGTGCCTATATATTTTTATGTAATGTCAAAGCTGACACATCACCAATCTTTATATCAACTTTCATATTGGCATTTTGAGAAAAACACCGTATTTCCTGGAGCTTTTTATACAGTAATAAACCGGCCATGGTCATAACCATCCTTCAAATTGCATAGATTGCATCTCCACATGTGTAAATGGTGTGAGTGCTACAGACACAGGATAAATAACTCACTGGAGATGCCAGAGGTGGCCAGGGCAGCAGTGCCGGTTTGACCTTTAGCAGAAACAGCGTGAAAATATTACCGGTGAATCCATATGCTTTCCCCTCCCCCACCCTCCATTTGGGAATGTGGAAGGGAAAGGTAGATGCCCTGACGGCTTCTTGTAGATGGTCAGGCACAAAGAGCGCCCAGCCCTGGGTTGAGGAGGCTGAGTTTAAGTCCAGACCCACCACGAGCTGTCTCGGCGATTTTTAAGCAAATCAAACATTCGTTTTTTGTCTTCATCCGTAATGGAGATTTGAGTGCATGTGTAAGATGAAGTCAAAAATCACATGAAAGGCTTTTTGACACCCAAGTGGAAATTATGCATCCAAGCAACAGCCACGCCATCAAGGAGGCAACCGGAGAAAGTGCTACGCTTATTCCAAGGATGAAATTGTCACAGGCATCCATGTGTAGACCTCACCAGTTGCAGCTGTCCTAAAGGGCAGCACCCTGGAGGGGAAGCAGCCCCAGGTCTGTGGCCCATGGGGCTGGGTTTCAATTCTGACCCCATCACTTACCAGCTGTGTGACTGTAACCAAGTCACTTAACCTCTCTGAAACTCCATTTCCTCATCTATTCAATGAGAACAGCAATCTCCATCTAACGATGCAGACTCTGCCTGCATTCACATCCCAGCTCTGACCCTCAGTAATTACTGAAGGCCTGCATTTGGGTCCGGGTGTGGAAACCACACTTTCGCCTCAAGCCTAAAGTCTCTTCTCCAATCTAGGGTTGCCCTGAGCTTTGCTTTGGGGTTCCTGGAACTCACACTGGTTGATAAAGCTGCACATCACTTTCCTTTTGACTATGCAACATTCTAAAGCCCTAAGAGTAAACAGTTAGTTTACAGCTTTGGTGCCTCGAAGAGATGACATCAAATTTTATTAGAATTGTTCACAGGCCCAGTGGTTCTCAAACTGTGGTCCTCGAACCAGAAGTTCAGCATCACCTGGGGAAATTAATTGGGCCCCTCCCGGGCATGCCGAATCAGACCCTCTAGGCCTGGGGCTCAGCAATCTGTGTTTGAACAAGCCCTCCAGGTGATTCTGAAGTATGATCAAGTTTGAGACCCCAATTACAGAGACCACCCATCAATCAGTCCATTTGACCATGCCTACTAGGTACTAAAAACAAAGGCTTGGGCTTCCCTGGTGGCGCAGTGGTTGAGAGTCTGCCTGCCAATGCAGGGGACACGGGTTCAAGCCCCGGTCTGGGAGGATCCCACATGCCGTGGAGCGGCTGGGCCCGTGAGCCACGACTACTGAGCCTGAGTGTCTGGAGCCTGTGCTCCGCAACAAGAGAGGCCGCGATAGTGAGAGGCCCGCGCACCGCGATGAAGAGTGGCCCCCGCTCGCCACAGCTGGAGAGAGCCCTCGCACAGAGACGAAGACCCAACACAGCCAAAAATAAATTAAAAAAACAAAACAAACAAACAAAAAAAAACACAAAGGCTTGACACAATATTCAGGGTAAAGGCTGCCATAAGAGAAGCCCCACCTACATCCCAGCATATAAAGAAATAAATTTCACTCTACAGGAAGCAGAATGGGCTCCACTCATACAAACATGGTACCCATCTCAGCAAGTTTCCATGGGGAAAATGCCCTGACGGTGTTTTCCTATTGCTTAGAATTCTTCTATCACTTATTTCTAACGAAAATACATTTTACAAGAGAAAGACAAGCTGAAATATGGGGTTGTCACATTTTATATTCTTCCCATCCACCCATCTGCCTGACGTCTCATCCTAAGTGCACACACATGTACACACACATGCACACCAGCAAACACTGCCGGAAAAGACCCCAACCCTGTCCATTACGGTAAACCCAGCAACGGTGAAACTCCAGGGCTGGAGTGAAAAAGACACTTTGTACTCTGCAGAATCATTACTCAAACCAGGATGAACAGGAATGATAGTGTGATTAAACACACAGTATATTCTATTTTTTGTAAAGACTTAATTTTCTCGAGCAGTTTTAATTTCAGAGCAGTATTGAGCTGCAGGCACAGATATTTCCTATACTGCCCCTCCCCACACACACGCACAGCCTCCCCAATGACAAATATCCCCCACCAGCAAGGCACGTTTGTTACAATGGATGAACCTACACTGACACATCAACATCACCCAAACTTCATAGTTTAATTAGCGTTCAGTCTTGGTGTTGTACTCTCTATGGGTCTGGACAAATACATAGTGATATGTATCCATCATTACATTACCACACAGAGTATTTTCACTGCCCTAAAAATCCTCTGCACCTAGCCGTCCCCCGAACGTACCCTTCCCTCCAGAAAAACCCTGGCAACCACTGATCTTTGTATTGTCTCCATGGTTTTGCTGTATTCTATTTTTTTTTTTTTTTTGGCTGTGTTGGGTCTTCTTTGCCGCACACAGGCTTTCTCTAGCTGCGGCGAGCAGGGGCTACTCTTTGTTGCAGTGCACAGGCTTCTCATTGCAGTGGCTTTTCTTGTTGCGGAGCGTGGGCTCTAGGCGCACGGACTTTAGTAGTTGCAGCACGCAGACTCAGTAGTTGCAGCACACAGGCTCAGTAGTTGTGGCACACGGGCTTCGTTGCTCTGCGACATGTGGGATTTCCCCGGACCAGGGCTTGAACCCGTGTCCCTTGCATTGGCAGGCGGATTTTTAACCACTGCGCCACCAGGGAAGTCCCTGCTATATTCTATTTTAAAGCACAGCCTGAGGACAAAACAAGTCAACACCTACAGAAGGATTTTCTGTGTTTCCACCTGGTCCTCTCCCTCGGCCCTACTATCTCACTAAATTGAGATTCAACTCAAGCAAAGAAAATGGGTGCCCTAGCGTTTGGATTGGCCCTGGTGTCTTTGCTGTGTGCTCCTCAAGCCAGGAGCTCACCTTCTGTGCCCCGCAGCTTTGCAGAGGACTTTGGGTGGTGCCGCCTTGCACACAGGCCTTCTGATTCCTCGGACTCCAGGGGTTCCCTCTTCCCAAGGCTGCACCTGGAGCGCCCCTGTCTTCTCTTCACTGGACCTGGAAATGTGGCCTGCTTCCTCCCTTGGTCACTGGCATTGCTCTACTCTCTGTCCATCGTGGTTATCATTCTCCAGCCACTGGGACTGGCCTGGAAGTCTCCCCAGCTCCTGGTTCTCTTGCTGTTTCCAAAAACAAACCAGGGTCCTAAGTACTAGGAGTAAGGAAATTAGAAAAATCACCAAATAAATTAAGAGTATGGGATTAACAGATACACACCACTATCTATAAAATAGATAAACAACAAGGACCTACCTTAGAGCACAGGAAACTATATTCAATATCTTGTAATAACCTATAATGAAAAGAATCTGAAAAAGAATATGTACATATATATAACTGAATCACTTTTCTGTATGCTTGAAACTAACACAACATTGTAAATCAACTCTACTTCAATTTTTAAAAAAAGAAAGGAAGGAAAAGGGAGAGGGGGGAGGGAGGAGGAAAAGAAAGAAAGAAAGAAAGAAAGAAAGAAAGAAAGAAAGAAAGGGAATGAAAGAAAGAAAGAAAGAAAGAAGAAAAGAAAGAAGAAAAAGAAAGAAGGAAAGAAAGAAAGGAAGAAAAAAAGAGAGAAAGGAAGAAAAAAAGAGAGAAAGGAAAGGAAGGAAGTAATGGAGAGAGAAAGAAGAAAAATCACCAAGGGCTTTTGCTTTCTGCTTCCAGTTCTAGAGGAAGGTCTTACTAATCCTCTCCTTCTTCTGACCCCACCTGCGTGGAGGACCATGTACCCCTCTACCTGACAACCGTAGCCTTAGCTTAAGGACTGTGTCTACTGTTTACCACCTCTCCTCTGGCAAAGAGTGTTCGGGAATTTAATAGACACTATCTCATCCAGTCCTGTGACAACCTTGTGAGGAAGATATTTGTGCTTCCATTTAACAGATAAGGAGACTGAGGCCCAGAGACATGGAGGGACTTTCCCCCAGAGCACGGGAGCCTGAGGCAGTTCATTTCAACTCTTGCTATCTGAAGACCCAGGCTGGGTGAGCTCTTGTCTCAAGTTTATTTCTCATTCAGCCCTAACCTGGGTGACATCCATGCCACTGGGACACTGTTCCATCCAGAAAGGCTCCCCTTAGGCACTGCTGTCTGGGTCATTGCTATGGCCTTGTCCAGAGGTAGATGCTGAGCCTGGCTCTCCTGACTCAGTCTGGTCCACAGACCCTTAGTTGATTTCTTCTTACGCACCACGTCCAGTCACTTAATCTCCTCATATGAAATACAGCGACAAAAATGCCTTCCCTATCCACTTCACGGTACAGCTCTAAGGCTCAAACACAGAAGGTGTGTGGGAAAGATTGAAAGCATCCTGCCACAGAATATTCAGGTGGAGCTTTCAAAGGTGATATTGACATGTAATAAACATCAGCTTCCAAAATCAGGGTGTAATACAGACCTCAATGTGACATTTCAAACTTGGTGATGAGACCAAGCTACATAATTCGTTGTCAATGAAAATGGAAAAGAACCAAGAATAAATATTAAGAAATTTAGTGTTTCAAACTTATGGTTACCAAAGGGGAAAGGAGGGAGGGATAAATCAGGAGTTTGGGATTAACATATACACACGACTGTATATAAAATAGATAACCAACAAGGACCTACTGTACAGCACAGGGAACTCTACTCAATACTCTGTAATGAACTATATGGGAAAAGAATCTAAAAAAGAGTGGGTATATGTATATGCATAACTGAGTCACTTTGCTGTACACCTGAAACTAACTCAACACGGGAAGTCAAATATACTCCAATTAAAAAAAAAAAAAAGTTTATTTATTGAAGAAAGATTCCTTTAGAGGCAGTCACTGGGAGCTAGCAGTGTCATCCACCTGCACAGGGGAGGATAGAGGGGGGCCTCCCACTCGCCCCAACAGCCAACAGGCTTTGCCACGTGCTTCCTGCCAATGGGAACACAGCAAACCTGGCCGGACTCGTGCCTGGGAAACCTGAGGCCGACTGTGGCAGCAGAATCCAGTCCTGAGTCTGGGAAGTAAGTGCAGATCACAGAGCAGATCAAAGCAAGGGAAGCCTGTGGGCCAAGATGAACTCGTGATAGAAATGTTGACCCTGGCTTGTCCTAAAATTGATCTTAAATGGAGGCCTGGGTGGGGGCTCAGCATGGAGACACAGAAGGATGCTCAGGCAGAAGCTGAGGCGTGAGTAGTGCATCCCCTTTTACTTTTTTTTGGAGGTACCGTGAGGCTTGTGGGATCTTAGTTTCCCAACCAGGGACCAAACTCAGGCCTTGGAAATGAAAGAGCTGAGTCCTAACCATTGGGCTGCCAGGGAATTCCCAGTGCATCCTCTTGATAGATAAGCACTTCCCAGGGAAGACGAGCCCAGCAAGGAGTCCCCAAAGAATCCACAGACATGCCCATAAGAACACCTGCTGGGCCAGAGAGCAGAGCCAGCTCCACGCAGCATAAGTCCAGTAAGGATGTCCCCATTCCTGACTTGCCTCTACCCCTACGTCGTCACCGGTGGGAGCAGACACAGCAGCTGGGAAGTTAGTGAGGACAGGAACTGGGAACTGTGAGGCCGAACACAGCCCTTCCCTGAGGGCCAGTGTCCACCCGCAGGGCCCCTGCCTGGGCAGAGGTGGGGACCATACATTAAATGAGGATCAAGCAAAACTGTAATTTGAAAAGATACATGTTCACAGCAGCACAACAGCCAAGATGTGGAAACAATCTAAATGCCCAACGACAGAGGAATGGATAAAGAAGATGTGGTACATATATACAATGGAATATTACTCCGCCATAAAAAAGAATGAAATAATGCCATTTGCAGCAACATGGATGGACCTAGTGATGATCATACTAAGTGAAGTGAGTCAGACAGAGAAAGACAAATACCATATGATATCACTTACGTGTGGAATCTAAAATATGACACGAATGAACTTATTTATGAAACAGAAACAGACTCACAGACGTAGAGAACAGACTTGTGGTTTCCAAGCGGGAGGGCGTATGTGGGAGGGAAGGATTGGGAGTTTGGGGTTAGCAGATGCACACTATTTTATAGAGAATCGATAAACAACAAGGTCCTACTGTAGAGCACAGGGAACTATATTCAATATCCTGTGATAAACCATAAAAGAAAAGAATATGAAAAAGAATGTATGTATATATATGTGTGAATAACTGAATCACTTTGCTGTACAGCAGAAATTACCACAACATTGTAAGTCAACTATACTTCAACTTAAAAAATTAAAAATTTAAAAAATGAAAAATGAGGATCAAGGTGCTTGTTAATATATCAGACCGGGGTGGCGTGGTGGTTGGGAGTCTGCCTGCCAATGCAGGGGACACGGGTTCTAGCCCTGGTCTGGGAGGATCCAGCATGCCGTGGAGCAGCTGGGCCCGTGAGCCACAGCTACTGAGCCTGTGCATCTGGAGCCTGTGCTCTGCAGCAAGAGAGGCCGCGATAGTGAGAGGCCCGCTCACCGCGATGAAGAGTGGCTCCCGCTTGCCGCAACTAGAGAAAACCCTCACACAGAAACAGGGACCCAACACAGCCAAAAATAAAAATAAATAAATAAAAGAATTAGAAGGAATATCAAAGCAGTCATTTCTTAAAAAAAAAAAAAAAAAAAAATATATATATATATATATATATATATATATATATATATATATATCAGACAGGACACTATTCTTGTTCATTGAGGCTGTGTTTGGGACTGAAAGTGAGTAGGACCTGGTATCAATGAAGAGACCACAAAAGCCATGAGACCTGCAGAAGTTTTCAACCCCTCAGCAGATTTAAAGGTATATAGTTAGAGATAGAAAAGCAAAGTTGCTTTCGTGATTGTGTCTCATTATCTCTGCTTACTTAAAATGCCAGTTACAAAGTGTTCTTTCTTACCCCAGTAGATGCCACTACCATCTACCCTGTAACCCAAGCCAGAATCCTGTCCTCATACCCCTCTGCACTCCACCCATCACCAGACCCCATACACCACATCTTCTCAATGCCTCCTATAGTACAGACCTACCTCACCTTCCATCTGCCCAGTAACTGAACCACCTCCCAGTTTGGTCTCTCTGACCCTCAGCTTTCCCTAATCAATCCACTCTCCTTACAGCAGCCAAAGTAACGTTTCTAAAATGTAAAGCCGAGCTATATCATGTTGAAAACCCTTCTGTGGACCCCTAGCGTCTTCAGAATAAAATCCAAACACTTTAACCGGGTTTATAAAAATTGGCAGCTGCAAAATAGTATACAGAGAATGGCTAAACAACAAGGTCCTACCATAGAACACAGGGAACTACATCCAATCTCCTGTGATAAACCATCATGGAAAAGAATATGAAAAAGAATGTATATACATGTATAACTGCATCGCTGTGCTGTACAGCAGAAATTAACACAACACTGTAAATCAACTAGACTTCAATAAAAAAAGAGTTTGGGGGACCTGGCCCTGCACCCCCTCCAGCCTCATCTTTCTTCATTTAGTTTCCTCCTGACCCCCCTCAGACTGAACCACATGCCCCGTCCGTTATGCCAACAACCGTGCTGCTTCCTCCTCTTGGTCCTTGCTCCCACCCTACTCAGAGGCCAAGAGATGGTCCAGCTCTCCTTTGTTTTCTAATCTCAAAAGGCTTAACCTCCAATTTGTCCTTACTGCAAAAAATATTCTGATGTGGAGGAGCTTCAAGATGGCGGAAGAGTAAGACGTGGAGATCACCTTCCTCCCCACAAATACATCAGAAATACATCTACATGTGGAACAGCTCCTACAGAACACCTACTGAACGCTGGCAGAAGACCTCCGACCTCCCAAAAGGCAAGAAACTCCCCACATACCTGGGTAGGGCAAAAGAAAAATGAAAAAACAGAGACAAAAGAATAGGGACGGGACCTGCACCAGTGGGAGGGAGCCATGAAGGAGGAAAGGTTTCCACACACTAGGAGCCCCTTCGCGGGCGGAGACTGTGGGGGGCGGAGGGAGAAGCTTCGGAGCCACGGAGGAGAGCACAGCAACAGGGGTGCAGAGGGCAAAGCGGAGAGATTCTCGCACAGAGGACCGGTGCCGTCCAGCACTCACCAGCCCGAGAGGCTTGTCTGCTCACCCGCCGGGGCGGGCGGGGGCTGGGAGCTGAGGCTCGGGCTTCAGTCGGATCGCAGGGAGAGGACTGGGGTTGGCGGCGTGAACACAGCCTGAAGGGGGCTAGTGTGCACAGCTAGCTGGGAGGGAGTCCAGGAAAAAGTCTGGAGCTGCCGAAGAGACAAGAGACTTCTTCTTGCCTCTTTGTTTCCTGGTGAGCAAGGAGAGGGGATTAAGAGCGCCGCTTAAAGGAGCTCCAGAGACGGGCGCGAGCCGCAGCAATCAGCGCGGACCCCAGAGACGGGCATGAGACGCTAAGGCTGCTGCTGCCACCACCAAGAAACCTGTGTGTGAGCACAGGTCACTCTCCACACCGCCCCTCCTGGGAGCCTGTGCAGCCCGCCACGGCCAGGATCCCGTGATCCGGGGACAACTTCCCCAGGAGAACACACGGTGCGCCTCAGGCTGCTGCAACGTCACGCTGGCCTCTGCTGCCGCAGGCTCGCTCCGCATCCGTACCCCTCCCTGTCCCCGGCCTGAGTGAGCCAGAGCCCCCGAAGCAGCTGCTCCTTTAACCCCGTCCTGTCTGAGCGAAGAACAGACACCCTCAGGTGACCTACACGCACAGATGGGTCCAAATCCAAAGCTGAACCCTGGGAGCTCTGCGAACAAAGAAGAGAAAGGGAAATCTCTCCCAGCAGCCTCAGGAGTAGTGGATTAAATCTCCACAATCAACTTGATGTGCCCTGCATCTGTGGAACACCTGAATAGACACGAATCATCCCAAATGGAGGAGGTGGACTTTGGGAGCAATGATATATATATATATTTTTCCCTTTTTCTCTTTTTGTGAGTGTGTATGTGTATGCTTCTGTGTGTGATTTTATCTGTATAGCTTTGCTTTTACCATTTGTCTTAGGGTTCTGTCTGTCCGTGTTTTTGCTTGTTTTTTTTTTATTACTTAAAAATTTTTTTTCTTAATAATTATTTTTTATTTTAATAACTTTATTTTATTTTATTTTATTTTATCCTCTTCTTTCTTTCTTTATATTTTTTCTCCCTTTTATTCTGAGCCGTGTGGAGGACAGGCTCTTGGTGCTCCAGCCAGGCATCAGGTCTGTGCAACTGAGGTGGCAGAGCCAAGGTCACGACACTGGTCCACAAGAGACCTCCCAGCTCCACGTAATATCAAATGGCAAAAATCTCCCAGAGATCTCCATCTCAACGCCAAGACCCAGCTCCACTCAATGACCAGCAAGCTACAGTGCTGGACACCATATGCCAAACGACTAGCAAGACAGGAACACAACCCCATCCATTAGCAGAGAGACTGCCTAAAATCATAATAAGGCCACAGACACCCCAAAACACACCACTAGACGTGGACCTGCCCACCAGAAAGACAAGATCCAGCCTCATCCACCAGAACACAGGCACTAGTCCCCTCCACCAGGAAGCCTACACAACCCACTGAACCAACCTTAGCCACTGGGGACAGACACCAAAAACAACGGGAACTACGAACCTGCAGCCTGCGAAAAGGAGACCCCAAACACAGTAAGTTAAGCAAAAGGAGAAGACAGAGAAACACACAGCAGATGAAGGAGCAAGGCAAAATCCCACCAGACCTAACAAATGAAGAGGAAAGAGACAGTCTACCTGAAAAACAATTCAGAATAATGATAGTAGAGATGATCCCCAATCTTGGAAATAGAATGGAGAAACTACAGGAAACGTTTAACAAGGACCTAGAAGAACTAAAGAGCAAACAAACAGTGATGAACAACACAATAAATGAAATTTAAAATTCTCTAGAAGGGATCAATAGCAGAATAACTGAGGCAGAAGAACGGATAAGTGACCTGGAATATAAAATACTGGAAATAACTACTGCAGAGCAGAATAAAGAAAAAAGAATGAAAAGAATTGAGGACAGCCTCAGAGACCTCTGAGACAACATTAAACGCACCAACATTCGAATTATAGGGGTCCCAGAAGAAGAAGAGAAAAAGAAAGGGACTGAGAAAATATTTGAAGAGATTATAGTTGAAAATTTCCCTAATATGGGAAAGGAAATAGTTAATCAAGTCCAGGAAGCACAGAGAGTCCCATACAGGATAAATCCAAGAAGAAACACACCAAGACACATATTAATCAAACTATTAAAAATTAAATACAAAGAACAAATATTAAAAGCAGCAAGGGAAAAAAAAAAAAACATAACGGAATACCATAAGGTTAACAGCTGAACTTTCAGCAGAAACTCTGCAAGCCAGAAGGGAGTGGCAGGACATATTCAAAGTGATGAATGAGAAAAACCAACAACCAAGATTACTCTACCCAGCAAGGATCTCATTCAGATTTGACAGAGAAATTAAAACCTTTACAGACAAGCAAAAGCTAAGAGAATTCAGCACCACCAAACCAGCTTTACCACAAATGCTAAAGGAACTTCTCTAGGCAGGAAACACAAGAGAAGGAAAAGACCTACAATAATAAACCCAAAACAATTAGGAAAATGGTAATAGGAACATACATATGGATAATTACCTTAAATGTAAATGGATTAAATGCTCCAACCAAAAGATATAGATTGGCTGAATGGATACAAAAACAAGACCCATATATATGCTGTCTACAAGAGACCCACTTCAGACCTAGAGACACATACAGACTGAAAGTGAGGGGATGGAAAAAGATATTCCATGCAAATGGAAATCAAAACAAAGCTGGAGTGGCAATTCTCGTATCAGACAAAATAGACTTTAAAGCAAAGACTATCACAAGAGACAAGGAAGGACACTACATAATGATCAAGGGATCAATCCAAGAACAAGATATAACAATTGTAAATATTTATGCACCCAACATAGGAGCACCTCAATACATAAGGCAAATGGTAACAGCCATAAAAGTGGAAATCAACAGTAACACAATCATAGTAGGGGACTTTAACTCCCCACTTTCACCCATGGACAGATCATCCAAAATGAACATAAATAAGGAAACACAAGCTTTAAATGACACATTAAACAAGATGGACTTAATTGATATTTATAGGACATTCCATCCAAAAACAACAGAATACACATTCTTCTAAAGTGCTCATGGAACATTCTCCAGGATAGATCATATCTTGGGTCACAAATCAAGCCTCGGTAAATTTAAGAAAATTGAAATCATATCAAGTATCTTTTCTGATCACAACGCTATGAGACCAGATATCAATTACAGGAAAAAATCTGTAAGAAATACAAACACCTGGAGGCTAAACAACACACTACTTAATAACCAAGAGATCACCAAAGAAATCAAAGAGGATATCAAAAAATACCTAGAAACAAATGACAATGAAAAAAACACAATGACCCAAAACCTATGGGATGCAGCATAAGCAGTTCTAAGAGGAAAGTTTATAGCAATACAATCCTAGCTTAAGAAACAAGAAACATCTCAAATAAACAACCTAACCTTAAACCTAAAGCAATTAGAGAAAGAAGAACAAAATAAACCCCAAGTTAGCAGAAGGAAAGAAATCATAAAGATCAGATCAGAAATAAATGAAAAAGAAATGAAAGAAATAATAGTAAAGATCAATAAAACTAAAAGTTGGCTCTTTGAGAAGATAAACAAAATTGATAAACCATTAGTCAGGCTTATCATGAAAAAAAGGGAGAAGACTCAAATCAATAGAATTAGAAATGAAAAAGGAGATGTAACAACTGACACTGCAGAATTACAAAGGATCATGAGAGATTACTACAAGCAACTATATGCCAATAAAATGGACAACCTGAAAGAAATGGACAAATTCTTAGACATGGACAACCTTCTGAGACTGAACCAGGAAGAAATAGAAAATATGAACAGACCAATCCCAAGCACTGAAATTGAAACTGTGATTAAAAATCTTCCAACAAACAAAAGCCCAGGACCAGATGGCTTCACAGGTGAATTCTATCAAACATTTAGAGAAGAGCTAACACCTATCCTTCTCAAACTCTTCCAAAATATAGCAGAGGGAGGAACACTCCGAAACTCATTCTACGAGGCCACCATCACCCTGATACCAAAACCAGACAAAGATGTCACAAAGAAAGAAAACTACAGGCCAATATCACTGATGAACATAGATGCAAAAATCCTCAACAAAATACTAGCAAACAGAATCCAACCGCACATTAAAAGGATCATACACTATGATCAAGTGGGGTTTATCCCAGGAATGGAAGGATTCTTCAATATACGCAAATCAATCAACATGACACACCATATTAACAAACTGAAGAGAAAAACCATATGACCATCTCAAGAGGTGCAGAGAAATCTTTCAACAATATTCAACACCCATTTATGATAAAAACCCTCCAGAAAGTAGGCATAGAGGGAACCTACCTCAACATAATAAAGGCCATGTATGACAAACCCACAGCCAACATCATCCTCAATGGTGAAAAACTGAAACCATTTCCACTAAGATCAGGAACAAGACAAGGTTGCCCACTCTCACCATTATTATTCAACATAGTTTTGGAAGTGTTAGCCACAGCAATCAGAGAAGAAAAAGAAATAAAAGGAATCCAAATCGGAAAAGAAGAAGTAAAGCTGTCACTGTTTGCAGATGACATGATACTATACACAGAGAATCCTAAAGATGCTACCAGAAAACTACTAGAGCTAATCAATGAATTTGGTAAAATATCAGGATACAAAATTAATGCCCAGAAATCTCTTGCATTCCTATACACTAATGATGAAAAATCTGAAAGTGAAATTAAGAAAACACTCTCATTTACCATTGCAACAAAAAGAATAAAATATCTAGGAATAAACTTACCTAATGAGGCAAAAGACCTGTATGCAGAAAATTATAAGACCCTGATGAAAGAAATTAAAGATGATACAAATAGATGGAGAGATATACCATGTTCTTGGATTGGAAGAGTCAACATTGTGAAAATGGCTCTACTACCCAAAGCAATCTACAGATTCAATGCAATCCCTATCAAACTACCAATGGCATTTTTCACAGAACTAAAACAAAAAATTTCACAATTTGTATGGAAACATAGAAGACCCCGAATAGCCAAAGCAATCTTGAGAAAGAAAAACGGAGCTGGAAGAATCAGGCTCCCTGACTTCAGACTATACTACAAACCTACAGTATGGTACTGGCACAAAAACAGAAATATAGATCAATGGAACAGGATAGAAAGTCCAGAGATAAACCCATGCACAAATGGTCACCTTATCTTTGATAAAGGAGGCAAGAATATACAGTGGAGAAAAGACAGCCTCTTCAATAAGTGGTGCTGGGAAAACTGGACAGTCACATGTAAAAGAACGAAATTAGAACACTCCCTAACACCATACACAAAAATAAACTCAAAATGGATTAAAGACCTCAATGTAAGTCCAGACACCATCAAACTCTTAGAGGAAAACATAGGTAGAACACTCTATGACATTAATCACAGCACGATCCTTTTTGACCCACCTCTTATAGAAATGGAAATTAAAAAAAAAATAAACAAATGGGACCGAATGAAACTTAAAAGCTTTTACACAGCAAAGGAAACCATAAACAAGATGAAAAGACAACCCTCAGAATGGGAGAAAATATTTGCAAATGAAGCAACTGACAAAGGATTAATCTCCAAAATTTACAAGCACCTCATGCAGCTCAATATCATAAAAACAAACAACCCAATCCAAAAATGGGCAGAACACCTAAATAGACATTTCTCCAAAGAAGATATATAGATTGCCAGAAGACACATGAAAGAATGCTCAACATCATTAATCATTAGAAAAATGCAAATCAAAACCACAATGAGATATCTTCTCACAATGGTCAGAATGTCCATCATCAAAAAATCTACAAACAATAAATGCTGGAGAGGGTGTGGAGAAGAGGAAACCCTCTTGCACTGTTGGTGGGAATGTAAATTGATACAGCCACTGTGGAGAACAATATGGAGGTTCCTTAAAAAACTAAAAATAGAACTACAATGCAACCTAGCAGTCCCACTACTGGACATATACCCTGAGAAAACCGTAATTCAAAAAGAGTCATGTACCACAATGTTCATTGCAGCTCTATTTACAACAGCCAGGACATAGAAGCAACCTAAATGTCCATCAACAGATGAATGGATAAAGAAGATGTGGCACATATATACAATGGAATATTACTCAGCCATAAAAAGGAACGAAACTGGGTTATTTGTAGTGAGGTGGATGGACCTAGAGACTGTCATACAGAGTTAAGTAAGTCAGAAATAGAAAAACAAATACCGTATGCTAACACATATATATGGAATCTAAAAAAAAAAAAAATGGTCATGAAGAACCTAGGGGCAAGACAGGAATAAAGATGCAGACCTACTAGAGAATGGACTTGAGGATATGGGGAGGGGGAAGGGTAAGCTGGGACAAAGTGAGAGAGTGGCATGGACATATATACACTACCAAACGTAAAATAGATAGCTAGTGGGAAGCAGCCGCATAGCACAGGGAGATCAGCTCGGTGCTTTGTGATCACCTAGAGGGGTGGGATAGGGAGGGTGGGAGGGAGGGAGATGCAAGAGGGAAGAGATATGGGGACATATGTATATGTATAACTGATTCAATTTGTTATAAAGCAGAAACTAACACACTATTGTAAAGCAATTATACTCCAATAAAGATGTTAAAATAAATAAATAAATAAAATAAATAAAATTAAAAAAAAAAAAGTTCTGATGTAGTGAAACAGCCAGAAGAGCCTGCCTAAAGCCACATTGGATGAGGGAGGTGGGGTAGGGATGCTCCACCCCACCTTTTTTTTAACCATCCCATTGTTGGCCTGGCTTACTACTCAGGTCTCAGTCCAAATATCACCTCCTACAGGACGCCTGCCTTGACATCCCCATGCCGGTTTAAGTTGGCCTTCAAGGAGTTTGATAACACAGTCTCATTGCTGTGCGTGATTATTACTCTGCATGCACTTGGCATGTGTGTCCTCACTGGATTATAAGCTCTCGGAAGGCAGGGCCATGTCCTCATCACAGCTCTATCTTAGGTGCCAGATACTCAGTCTTCCAAAACCACTTCTATATAGTAGAACGGTAATAGTCTATCCCTCAGGGAATTCTTATTATAAAATGAGAAAATTAGTGTGAAGCACTTGGCATGGTATCTGACATAAAGGTATAAACTTAATAAATGTCAGCTATTTATTTTTATTATTAGTCAACACATTTTGTGGAGTAGATGGACAAATGTAAAAATTGGCATCATTATTGCAAATTGGGATACACACGCCATAAGGACAGCCTGGGGGCAGAGGCGAGATGCTGACAAAATGAGGTGTCGATGTCCTTTCCATCTGAATCGCTTTCTATTTTTGAGGCCCATGAGTTACCCCCAAACATCATCCAAACTGGAACATTCACCTCCGTCAAGCGTTTGTCTGCCGCAGAGATTGATAGGACTTTGGAAATGGAAACACACTGGCAGGAAAATGAAATTTCTAATTAACTAGAAAAAGTTGTCATATGTGCATGTGTAAAAAGGGCTTCAGATAAACACCTGCGTTATCTCATCCTCCCAGAAACTGGTCCCCAGCAAAGAGCTGCTTTGCTCCTGCATTTCAGCCCACATTGCTCCAGAATAAATCTATATCCTGGTGAAGATGTACTTGCTGCCCCCTTTCCTGTCTCATTTCTGGTTTTCCTCCTCCGGCATAATGTGCCCTGTGGTCAACGACTATCATCTTCCAACAGGTTCCCTCCCGTCCCGGAAGGAGGGCTGGCCCATCCCCTCGTTAATCATGCCAGTGGCAAATAGATGCCTTGAGTAGTCCTGATGATAGTGACAGGAAAATGTTATCAACCTCCTTTTGGAGACAGGAGGGGAGTTACTGGATGAGACGCAACTCAGTGTATTGGGTCTCACTGGTGCAGAAAGAAGCCTGGATGAAGGGAGATATGGGCCAGAAGAGCATCCTTTTGTGATCAAAATCCCAGCATCCTAAGACAGGTTGCCCAGCATGGACAGAAGTGTAAATTGAAGCCCCAGCTAGTCAGGGGTGAATAAATGTTGGAAACACCAAATAACATTTTCGTGGCTGGCTTTTTATCAGCCATGACTGGTGTGAGAGCAGGCTGACCTCATTTCACATCTCATTTCATTTGATGCTCATGACAACCACACAACATCAGGCTTATCATTGTCCCCTTGATCATTTCCCCTTTGATGGGGAAAACTGATGAGGAAACTGAGGCTAAAAGAGGGTAAGGCCAAATCCAAATGGCTAACGAGTGAAAGCTCAGGACATCACGGGCATCTTCTGCCATCAGAGCACTAGGTATTTGACCTTGGGAGAGGAATATCTCAAAACAAAAGCTTCCAAATTACTATGAATGTCCTGGGTACATATCCAGGGAAAACTCTAATTCGAAAAAATACATGCACCCCAACATTCACAGCAGCACTATTTACAATAGCCAAGACATGGAAGCAACCTAAGTGTCCTTCAACAGATGAATGGATAAAGAAGATGTGGTACATATATACAATGGAATACTCCTCAGCCATAAAAAAGAATAAAATAATGCCATTTGCAGCAACATGGATGGACCTAGAGATTATCATACTAAGTGAAGTCAGACAGAGAGAGAAACATCATATGATATCACTTATATGTGGAATCTAAAATATGATGCAAATGAACTTATTTATGAAACAGAAACAGACTCACAGACATAGAGAACAGACTTATGGTTGCCAGCGAGATGGGGGACGGTGAGGAAGGGATGGATTGGGAGTTTAGGATTAGTAGGTGCAAACTGTTATATATAAAATGGATAAACAACAAGTTCCTACTGTATAGTGGAGGGAACTATATTCAATATCCTGTGATAAACCATAAAGGAAAAGAATATTAAAAAAAAGAATGTATATATGTGTACAACTGATCTCTTTGCTGTACAACAAAAATGAACACAACATTGTAAATCAACTATAAGTCAATTAAAAATAAATAAAAAATAAGTAAAATAATAGATAAAATAAAAGTAAATTAATTTAAAAATAAAAGTACAACTCAGATTGTGGCCCCCTGTGCTTCTAAAGCTTCACGACCTTCCCTTGGTGCCCAGAGGAAAGTCAAAGTCCCTAACCTGTTTTCCAGAGTCCTGCCCTGCCTGGCCGCCCCCTCGCCTTCAGTTCATCTTTGCCGCTCTGCCCCATGCTCAGCACACTTCAGGCCTCTGACATTGTGATTGTTTCTAGAAAATGCCAGGTGTTCTTCCCCTTCTCACTCCGGCACTCTTGCCCAGCCTGTGCTTGGCTGGCTCCACTCGTCTTTCCATCTTGGTACCCTGGACCTCTCTTCCTCAGAGACACCCCTCTGACCACTCTCCAAAATGCTCCCACTTCTCATCTTTTGTGGACTCACAAACACAGAGAACAGACTTGTGGTTGCCAAGGGGACGGGGAGGGGGTGGGGAAGGCATGGATTGGGAGTTTGGGGTTAGCAGATGCAAACTGTTATATAGAGAATGGACAAACCACAAGGTCCTACTATAGAGTACAGGGAACTATATTCAATACCCTGTAATAAAGCATAACGGAAAAGAATATGTATATACAGTGTGTGTGTGTGCTTGTGTGTGTATGTGTGTGTGTATACATATATATATATCTGAATCACTTTGGTGTACACCAGAAATTAACACAACATTGTAAATCAACTATACTTCAATAAAATACATTTTTTTTTGAAGCTGATTATGTTAAGCTTAAGCATTGAGACTCGGGGCTTTTTGTTACTTCATTGTAGCCTGGCCTGGCTTGGCTAACACGATCCAGTGGGAGACCTTCTCCCAGGGGCCTCAGAGCTCAAGGACGTTCCCATGATGCCATTCCGCGTTCTCTGATATAGGAGCTACACAGACACCTGTAATATCTGTCAACACGTTAGGTGACTCATGTTTACTATGCTTTGGTAGATGGAGCAGACAACAAGTTCTATCAAATGCAAGTAGTGATAGCAAAGAGTGAGCTATAGACTTTTTATTCCTCAAGGCAGAGTTAATATT
Organism: Balaenoptera ricei; assembly: GCF_028023285.1. NCBI lineage: Eukaryota > Metazoa > Chordata > Mammalia > Artiodactyla > Balaenopteridae > Balaenoptera > Balaenoptera ricei. Next base: position 9,880,894 of record NC_082645.1, on the reverse strand, counting down.
TATCAAGCATTTACTCTGTGCTAGATATGTTGAGAGTATTATTTCTAATTCCAGCCATAAAAATAGGTATCGTAATCCCCATTTTGCATAGTGGGAAACTCTGGTTCATGGAGAATGGTTTATTCAAGGTCACACCTGAAAATAGAGCTGTAAATCCAGGCGTCTCTGATTTCAAAGCCTGTGGTTTTCCACTACATGACATGAGTCTGCCCACTCAGTATTCTCTGAATAAATGATAGATAAGAGATAGAATATTTGATTAACCATGCTCCCTGCCATCAGTAGTGGAGTCCAACTCAAAAAAAAAAAAAAAAAAAAAGCTGTAAATGTGCAGGAAAAAGACACATCTCTCAAAAAAACAAGAGATTAAACTAAAAGCACATTGAGAGACGCCACAGCGTTGTGGTTAAGACAGCGGGCTCAGCATTTAAAATCCAGGTTACTCCCACTCATGAGCTGTGTGACTTTGGGTAAGTTATTTGACCTCCAGATGCCTCTGTTTTCTTTGCAGAATGGCAATGAGATAGCACCTGTGTCATTGGTTTTTGTGAGGATTGAGTGAGCTAGTACGGGTCCAGGATGCAGAATAAAGGTCTGGCACAGAGCCAGGCCTCCAAGACTTTCCCTTCTGTATGAAAGCAGAGTGGAACGAGGGCCACCAGCGCAGTGACCCCAGCCCATTGTTCCCAAGGGGGAGCAGCCCATCTCCTCCCCCTCAGGACGCACCAAAACCCCTGCTCCTTGGAGAAAGGATGGATGGTGCAGTATACATGAAGTACAGCCCTTCTCTCCTTGTGAACTGAACCTTGTTTGGAACACGAGATGATTCTGTGCCCAAACCACCAGGCAACGTTAAATCAAGCCCAACTCTTGGACCACGCTGCTCTTTCAGGGGAGTGCAGGACACAAGGCAGTGCTGGGAGCACACATCTCCAAGGGGCTGCAGGCCCGCTTGCCTTTGTGGCCCCCAACCTGCTGTGCAGAGGCTGAGTGCAGTGCCCGGGCTTTCTTGGTTTCATTTTACACCAGTTTTGCTTCTAGCTCTTCTCTCAAAAGTACCTCTTACCCTCGATTTGATGTGCTTGACGGCTGAGAAAACTTCATTAGAATGGTAGCATGATTATAAGAATAATACTTTCAGATTCTTCTTTTATTAGATTCTTCTTTTATTATTTATATCAACAGCTTAACCCAGGAGAACATGTCGCAGATGACGAAGCCCTTGAATTTGTATTCACAAATCTCACATTCATGCTGAGAAATCGGCAGGGCTGGCAGAGATGGGCAGGCAGTGTCTATATTTTATAGATGAGGAAACAGACATCTGCACATTCACTTGACTTGCCCAAGGCCAATCAGTGAGACCAGCTGAGCAGCACAAGAGTCCAAGTTCAATGACACAGAGTCCAAGGTGCACTTTTCAGTAACCATAAGAATGCCCCACAGGATCTGGAACCTCTAAGCCCCAGGAGTGCAGGAAATTGTTTTCTGCAGTATATGGATGTCCACTTGGAAGGAACTCAGTAAGTCTTTGTGGACTGAATGAATGAATGAATGAATAAATCCCTCAGACTGGAGGGAGAGAGCCATCTGCAATGAAGCTGTGATGATGTAAAAAATGTGTCATTCCTGCACCTGTGTACCCCACGGCGAGGGGTGGGCAGGGGGGAGGGATCCATTTCACATCCCTTTAAAATCATGAAAAGACCATTCCCTGGGTCTAATATGGTTCCTTTTAAGTTTTTTATTTATTTTATTAATATCTTTATTGGAGTATAATTGCTTTGCAATGGTGTGTTAGTTTCTGCTGTATAACAAAGTGAATCAGCTATACATATACATATATCACCATATCCCCTCTCTCTTGTGTCTCCCTGCCACCTTCCCTATCATATCTCTCTAGGTCATCACAAAGCACAGAGCTAATCTCCCTGTGCTATGCAGCTGCTTCCCACTAGCTATCTATTTTACATTTGGTAGTGTATATATGTCCATGCCACTCTCTCACTTCGTCCCAGCCTTCCCTTCTCCCTCCCCGTGTCCTCAAGTCTATTATCTACATCTGTGTCTTTATTCCTGTTCTGTCCTTAGGTTCTTCAGAACATTTTCTTTTTTTTTTTACATTCCATATATATGTGTTAGCATACAGTATTTGTTTTTCTCTTTCTGACTTACTTCACTCTGTATGACAGACTCTAGGTCCTTCCACCTCATTACAAAGAACTCAATTTTGTTTCTTTTTATGGCTGAGTAATATTCCATTGTATATATGTGCCATTACCATTTGCCTTATGTATTGTGGTCCTCCACTGTTGGGTGCATAAATATTTACCATTGTTATATCTTCTTCTTGGATTGATCCTTTGACATTATGTAGTGTCCTTCTTTGTCTTTTGTAATAGTCTTTATTTTAAAGTCTATTTTGTCTGATATGAGAATTGCTACTCCAGCTTTCTTTTGATTTCCATCTGCATGGAATATCTTTTTCCATCCCCTCACTTTCAGTCTGTATGTGTCCCTAGGTCTGAAGTGGGTCTCTTGTAGACAACATATATATGGGTCTTGTTTTTGTATCCATTCAGCCAGTCTATGTCTTTTGGTTGGAGCATTTAATCCATTTACATTTAAGGTAATTATCAATATGTATGTTCCTGTTACCATTTTCTAAATTATTTTGGGTTCGTTATTGTAGGTCTTTTCCTTCCCTTGTGTTTCCTGCCTAGAGTAGTTCCTTTAACATTTGTTGTAAAGCTGGTTTGGTGGTGCTGAATTCTCGTAGCTTTTGCTTGTCTGTAAAGGGTTTAATTTCTCCATCGAATCTGAATGAGATCCTTGCTGGGTAGAGTAATCTTGGTTGTAGGGTTTTCCCTTTCATCACTTTAAATATGTCCTGCCACTCCATTCTGGCTTGCAGAGTTTCTGCTGAAAGATCAGCTGTTAAACTTATGGGAATTCCTTTGTATGTTATTTGTTGCTTTTCCCTTGCTGCTTCTAATATTTGTTCTTTGTATTTAATTGTTGATAGTTTGATTAATATGTGTCTTGGCGTGTTTCTCCCTGGATTTATCCTGTATGGGACTCTGCACTTCCTGGACGTCATTGATTATTTCCTTTCCCATATTAGGGAAGTTTTCAACTATAATCTCTTCAAATATTTTCTCAGTCCCTTTCTTTTTCTCTTCTTCTTCTGGGACCCTTATAATTCGAATGTTGGTGTGTTTAATGTTGTCCCAGAGGTCTCTGAGACTGTCCTCAGTTCTCTTCATTTTTTCTTCTTTATTCTGCTCTGCAGTAGTTATTTCCAGTATTTTATCTTCCAGGTGACTTATCTGTTCTTCTGCCTCAGTTATTCTGCTATTGATCCCTTCTAGATAATTTTTAATTTCATTTATTGTGTTGTTCATTATTGTTTGTTTGTTCTTTATTTCTTCTAGGTCCTTGTTAAACGTTTCTTGTATTTTCTCCATTCTATTTCCAAGATTTTGGATCATCTTTACTATCATTACTCTGAATTCTTTTTCAGGTAGACTGCTTATTTCCTCCTCATTTGTTAGGTCTGGTGGGTTTTTACTTTGCTCTTTCATCTGTTGTGTATTTCTCTGTCTTCTTATTTTGCTTAACTTACTGTGTTTGGGTTCTCCATTTCTCAGGCTGCAGGTTCGTAGTTCCCATGGTTTTTGGTGTCTGCCCCCAGTGGGTAAGGTTGGTTCAGTGGGTTGTCTAGGCTTCCTGGTGGAAGTGAGTGGTGCCTGTTTTCTGGTGGATGAGGCTGGATCCTGTCTTTCTGGTGGGCAGAACTGTGTCCGGTGGTGTGTTTTGGGATGTCTGTGCACTTAGTATGATTTTAGGCAGCCTCTCTGCTAATGGGTGGGTTGTGCTCCTGTCTTGCTAGTTGTATGGCATGGGGCATCCAGCACTGGCGTTTGCTGGTCGTTGGGTGGAGTTGGGTCTTAGCGTTGAGATGGAGATCTCTCGGAGAGCTCTCGCCAGTTGATATTACATGGGGCCAAGAAGTCTCTGGTGATCCAATGTCCTGAGATCGGCTCTCCCACCCCTGAGGCTCAGGCCTGGCACCCGGCTGGAGCACCAAGACCCTGTTGGCCACACAGCCAGGTATGTGGGGAACTTCTTGCCTTTTGGGAAATCTGAGGTGTTCTGCCAGCGTTCAGTAGGTGTTTGTTGGAGTTGTTCCACATGTAGATTTTTTTTGATGTATTTGTGGGGAGGAAGGTGATCTCCACGTCTTAATCCTCTGCCCTCTTGAAGGTCTCCCTCTGAGCAAATCTTTAAGAAAACAAACTTTCTGGCCTCTCTCTAGTGGTGGAAAGCGATGGCTGAGACTGCTGTCTTCTTTCCGTATGTGTGACTTGACACACCACAGCAAGAAGGCCACCCGCACAGATGCCAAACAAATGCTCTCAACCTTTTTTTCCTTTGTGCTTCATCTTGTTTCACTTGCTCATAGAGTGCCGCTGCAGAGGCCTCACACCCACCCGGCCCTTCAGACCAGCGTTCCTCGTGCAAAAGGGCTGTGCCAGCGCCTCTGGTTCCTTTTTAGATGCACATTAATTGCTTTGAAAAATGCATTATAAGCTCCTCCTTGGCCTTTCCTTTTCACAGCCTCGTTTTCAAAATTATTGGAAGACTGGTCCCCAATTCACTGTCCCAGATTGTCTTGCATACTTTGCTTCATAAATTCAGTTTCTGGTGAAAAAAATGTCAAATTGGCCAAGAGTGAATCCCTGCCGGTGTGTAGAGGTGCCAGGAAGTGGCCTTCAGCCAGCACAGCATTTCTTTGCACTCCAGTGTTTTATCTTTTAATAATTCATGCAGATTTCACATTTCAATGCCTAACGTATCTTTTTGTTTTAATAGAAAAATAATGATATAAAATACTCAGTGGTTAAATTGCTGGACTTTCTCTGCATGCCCTCCACATGATCCCAAATAAACAAATCAACTTGAATGTCCAGGAAGATATGCTGTGTTGATGCCATACTTTACATGATGTCACACCAGAAGGATGTGGCACCCACTTTAAGTAGCACAGACCTAGGGCCCAAGCCCAGCCTTCCACGTGTGGCTCCCATGGCCCTCTGTGCTCTGAATTCTCCCCACTCAGTCTCATCTCTCACCCCTCCAAACTTTATATACCATGGCTGGACTAAATCAAGCTTCCTGCCTCTCCCTGAACAGAGGCTTATAGAGGGTGGCTACAAAGATATTCAACAGAACTGGGTAGCAGGGCCCTGGGCCACAGGCCAGACATCAGCGGAAAGTTACAACCCAACTTGGCCTCCAGTCCGTTCCCCACTGGAAGAGTGCCATTACAATGCTCAATCTGCTGTTTGCATAAAACTAGCAGACACCCAACATCTCTGCGCCTTCTCTTAGGAAGAACTGTGGGTCTCGGGAAGCTTCTGATCTCCTGTCATCAGGGGTCTAGTCTGTGCACGCTTCTGCCTCTGGCCCTGAGATGAAACTTTGCTGAACCTTTGTATCATGTTTCACATTTTCCTTTATAAAGGCAACACATGATCCTCATGGGACATTTGGAAAATATAAAAAAGGACAACCGCCCACCGTCCCACCACAGACAGGCAGCCAGTATTAACATTTGGGTACTTTTTTCTCCATATAGCTCTTACTTAGCTTTAATCATAAAGCATGCGTATTTTATATCCCCTGTTTTCAATGCCACGTTAGAAAATTATTATTTTTCCTGGATAGAAACTCCTCATTATTCCTCAACCCAAATAATAATTGCTTTCTCATTTCTAAGCCCAAAATGGGGGTGAGCAAAAAGTAGTTAAGTACTAAGATGCTCAAGCTGTCTGTCATGGCAGCCAAGCAAATCTGGAAAAGAATTCCTTGACAGTGAGTCCCTTTCTCTGCTCCAGGAAGAATTTCCCAGCATAGGTCATCTCTGCATGGAGCTGACCTTCATCCCTAAAGGTCACCCCTGCCATGCCTGGAGGGTAGAACAAGTATCCTTCTCATAGGCTCCCCAGCACACCTGTATTGATTAAGCAGCTGTATTCGACTTCCTCTGAGTCTTTGAGCTTGCTTGGGGTTTTTCGGCTACAGAGACATAAAAGGACCATAGTATTCCAGAATATACTTCCAGTCTGTCTGAGATGTTTTTAGCAAAATCTGGTATTAACAATGACAGCTGGGATTACATGGGACATAAGAATCCTTTTTTCCTATTGTGCAAAAGTATTATTTCCCACAACACAGTTGAAAGATAGTGGGGATTAGACTCAAGAAGTCATGAGTCAAGTCCTATCTTTGCTATTATCTGACCCCAGGTCAATCCAAAACGGAGAGGCAGAAGAGAGAAAGCGTTTGTCATTACTAATGATGATGATGGTGGTGGTGATGATGATGATGGCGATGATGATGATGATGATGGTGATGGTGATGGTGATGATGATGATGATGGTGGTGATGATGATGATGGGGATGATGAAGATGATGATGGTGATGGTGATGGTGATGATGGAGATGATGATGATGGTGATGATGCTGCTGCTGATGGTGGTGGTGATGATGATGACGATGGGGATGATGATGATGGTGATGGTGATGATGATGATGATGGTGATGATAATGATGTCAACCTGTCAATGCCTTGCAGTGGCCAAACTGCCAGAAACACACCTGTAGTTGAACAAAGTTGAGTCCATTGGCTCATGGCACCAAGGGAGTTCGCAGCCCACAGGGAGCAGTGGACATCTCTGTAAAATGATGGTAGAAAGGATCTGTAACAGGATTTGGGCTCCTGGTAGGGGATTTAAGGGAGGGTCCCAGAAGGGGAGATTTGGCCTTGGACTGGAATCTTTCAGGAAGGAAGGGGAATTCTATCACTGGCTAACTTGATAATTGTCACCCAGAAGGTGAAAAGAACAAATTAAGGCCAAATAGATGTAATTGGTAAACAAGCCACAGTAACCTAGAATAGCCCTAGGGGACATTTTATCATTTTTGTGGTTCGGAGCATGTTCTTCTTTTGTCTTTATTTAGACCTGGCTATGAAGTGATCTTGTTTCTGTCCTGTTTTATCGTGGTCACAGAGTGGGCTTGTCTGACACTGGTGTTCTGTGGCATCGTTTCTGTTCACAGCTGGCTCCCACTCCCAGGACCTGCTTTTTCTCTTTCTAACCTTATTAAAGTGTTGCTATCATTATATTTATATTAAAGTAGAGAAACGGAGGCTTAGATGGATTCAGAAATTTGCTCAGGTTCACACACCTAGAAAATGACAGGAATCAAACAGGGGTTTGACTCCAAAGCCCGAGGTTCTCAGCACTCACACAAAGTGTCATCATCTCATGATGAGCGCAATTGTGTTTTATTTTATTTTTTGAGTGGGTCACACATGTAACGTGGTGCAAAGTTCAAAACGTAACAAGGGCACCCAGAAAAAAGCAAGTCTCCCCCACTCCCAGTCTGTCCCCCAGGCACTCTGTTCCCCTCTAGGAGGCCACATCCTTCCCATTTTTCTCAGGGCCTCTTATCCAGGACACTGCATTTTGTAGGGAGTAGATGGAGTGAAGCAGTGGAAGAAACAACCAGTGACTTCGGACTTAACACATTGCTTACTCTTGCCCAGCTTTTCCAAAATCTCTTTCACAGGGTTTCAGTAACTCAACAAACATTGATTAAACATGCACGATTTTCCAGACATTGTGCTCAGCACGAGACAAGCAAACCATAAACCGGAAGGGCTGCTTGCCCTGGAGAGGCTGACAGTCTAGGGAGAGGACCACCTGAGTGCATCATGGCTGATGAGCTGGGAAGGATGGTGTCAAAGACTGGGGGATGCAGGGAAAGATTGATGGAGGCGGAAACTCTCCACCTGATCCTGAAGGATGGCAGGTATTTACCAGGTGCACAAACGTGAAAAGAGAACTCCAGAGAGAGAGGGAGCAAGATGGGCAATAACATGGAAGCATGAGAGACCACCAATGGCTGCGAATGGCTAGAGCCTGGGGTGAGAGGCAAGAGAAACAGCTGGAAAAGTAGCCAAGGGTCCTGTCATGAGAAGCCTTCTGCAGGATGCTAAAGAGAATGTCATCAGAGTTAAATAAGACAGACCACATGGGAAGGATTTGAAAAGTTTAAAACACACAGCAAATGCAATGAATTAAATGGGTCACTAGTTTCTGTTCCTTGGTTGTCACTGGTCATGGCTTTTCTCTGAAGATGCTGCTTCTAATCATAGTTACCACTTGTGTGGGCACCTATGGAGGACGAAGTTCACAGAGGTCACTGAGAAGAAAGACGGTGACCAACTAGACTTTTGACCCCTCAAACAGACACTCGGGACACCCGCCCCGCGGCTCCATGAGCAAGAACGACTTGACATTCTCTGGTGTCCAGGGTCTATCAAAAGTGCATCTGAGATAAATCATGCTTGAGAAGGAAGACCTGAGAGTCAGGTCATCCTCTCCCATCTCAAAGCATACGCAGCAGCCTTTATAACAAGCTAGACTGCCAGAAATTCTATTCCTCAGCAGCAACAGTGGAGGTAAATGGGAATCCTCCCCGCCCAGCTCTGCTTGCTATGGGGGCTTTAACTGACTTTGAAAAATATGTCAATGTTCACACCCCAGAGATTCTCATTGACTTGGCCTGGGATCTGCCCAGGCTTTGTTTGTTTGTTTGTTTGTTTAACAAAAATCTTTCTGAATTGGCAACCAGGGTTGAGTATTCCTCCTTTAAAAACATAATTTGGGGATGATAATGAAGAGCCTTAGTATCTTTTAAGAGATATCACTTATATGTGGAATCTAAAAAATACAACAACTAGTGAATATAACCAAGAAGAAGACTCACAGACATAGAGAACAAGCTAGTGGTTACCAGTAGGAAGAGGGAAGAGGGGACAGACATGATAGGGGTAGGGGATTAGGAGGTACAAACTATTATGTATAAAATAAGCTACATGGCTAACTAATCAGAACCTACCGTATAGCACAGGGAACTCTACTCAGTGCTCTGTGGTGACCTAAATGCAAAGGAAATCCAAAAAGGAAGGGATATATGTATACGTATAGCGGATTCACTTTGCTATACAGCAGAAACTAACACATTGTAAAGCAACTATACTCCAATAAAAACTAACTAACTAAATAAAATAAGCTATAAACTATTATGTATAAAATAACTATAAATGGAGTATAACCTTTAAAAATTGTGAATCACCATGTTGTACACCTATAACTTATGTAAAATTGTACATCAACTATACTCCAATAAAAAATTTTTTTAATTTTTAAAAACAAGAGCCTGTATACAAACTACCATATCTAAACTGATTCCTCTCTATGTTGTGAAAGTGTCATTGAGGCTTTTTATCCTAAAGACAGATCCTTCCAGGACAGATTCTCACAACCAAAACTCTGTAACCCATCAAGTTTAAGGCCCTGATTTCCAGGAAACTCCCAGGCAAACTTGACACATCAGAGTACAGGCCTTGGAGTCAAACTATGCCACTTCCTACCTAGGTGACCTTAGGCCAGGGCTCAATGTGCTCACCTATGAAATGAAGGTAATAAATAAACTGTGCAGTGTTAGAGTGAGAATTAAATGGAAATGGAAATATACAGAATAGCATATTACCTGACACATACAATCAATATATTCTATCAATAAAAAGCAGTTGGCTTGGCCTATTGATTTGATATAGTCAATCATTTGTGAAATAGAAATTATATGTACCATTTTAAGAACTAAATCAAGACCAAGCCCCAGCACAGAATAAGTGCTTACAAATGTTCATCATTCCCCCCAAAATAATTTCCCCTGTCAAAAATAGGCCTCCTCTAGTGGGGAGGGATAAATTAAGAGTTTGGGGTTGATAGATACAAACTACTATATATAAAATAGACAAACAACAAGGACCCACTGTATAGCACAGGGAACTATACTCAATATCCTGTAATAACCTATAATGGAAAAGAATCTGAAAAAGAATATATATATATAAATAATATATATTATATAATATATATAAAACTGAATCACTTTGCTGTACATCTGAAACTAACACACTATAAATCAACTATACTCCAATTTTTTTTAAAAATAGGCTTTTTTACCTTGGGGTCTCCTCTAAGCCTCCAAACAAATATCAAACATTGCCGTAAAGCTTTCAATTCAACAAGGCTTTACTGATCCCCTATTATGTGCTAGGACTGTGCCCACTGCTGGAGATGACATGAGAAACTAGATCTCATCCCTGTCCCAGGAGCTCAGACCCAGAGGGAGAGATGGACATTCAGACACGTCACTCCAGGCCAGCAGGACAGCATCCCACCAACTCCTCTCAGAGTCAACATCTCAGGCAGCATCCCGAACAGAGGAACTGAGGGCCTGGTAAGGACGAGTCTCCTTGTCCTGCACCGAGTGGATACTTGGCTGTGGTTGAAGCTCTGACTCTTCAGTAATCTCTTCCCACTAGGAGAAATACTAATAGTCTACCAAGCTTTCACTTGCATAACTAGCTACACAGCACAGCCATAGTATGCAAGAGCAGCCAAGAAGCCAGACATCCCTCAGAGCAACTTCTTCAGACCAGAGACCAGAAAGGAGAAGTGATTTGTGGAAGGACAGCCAAATCCAAGCCTTATTTATCATCAAACCCCTATTGCAGTGTTTGGCATAAGGCCAGGTCTCAGTCAAAAGGGATATGTGGGGACATGGAGGAGATAGGTCCCCCACAGGGAGATGGCAGGGATGGGGGCGGGAAAGGCAGCTCGGGTGCAGGGGGAGCAGGAGTGGAGGAGGGGGTCCCAAAGAAAGTCAGGAAGTCTCGCCAATCACACGATCATGCAGTGATCTGGGTCCTCACTGCCCCCAAGACAGCATCTTCTTTGTCAGAGTCCTATGCAGGTGCCACCAGTTACCCGCTGAAGGCCAGACACACCACGTAAAGATCCATGCCATGTGCAGTTTTAAGAAAAGGTGTCATAATGGATGTGGTACATATATACAATGGAATATTACTCAGCCATTAAAAAGAGTGAAATCATGCCATTTGCAGCAACATGGATGGACCTAGAGATTCTCATACTAAGTGAAGTAAGTCAGACAGAGAAAGACACATATTATATGATACCACTTATATGTGGAATCTAAAATATGACACAAATGAACTTATCTATGAAACAGAAACAGACTCACAGACATAGAGAACAGACTTGTGGTTGCCAAAGGGAGAAAGGTGAGGAGGGATAAATTAGGAGTTTGAGATTAACAGGTACACATGACTATATATAAAATAGGTAAACAATAAGGACCTACTGTACAGCACAGGGAACTCTACTCAACATCTTGTAATAACCTGGAATGGAAAAGAATCTGAAAAAGAATATATATATAAACTGAATCTCTTTGCTGGACACTTGAAGCTAACACAACATTGTAAATCAACTATACTTCAATAAAATAAATTTTAAAAAAAAGAAAAGGTGTCATAAAACAGCACCAACAATAGAACTATTTAATTTTAAAGATTATTTTTCAGCTCAACCTGTCCTCCAGGGGGCAGCAAACTCCAGCCCATGGGTCAAGTCTGGCCCACAACCTGTTTTTGTAAATAAAGTTCTATGGACATGCAACCATGGCCAACGATGGATGTTCTGTCCATGATTCCTTTAGCACAGCAACAGCAGAGCTGAGTAGTTTCAACAGAGACCATAGGGCCCACAAAGCCTGAAATATTTACTATCTGCCCTTCAGGAAAGCCCCTGGGATAGCACCCAGTGTGACCCATCCAGAAAGCAGCAGGCTTTCTAATAACAAAAGGGCCTTTGCTGCTGTCCAAAGGCAAGTCTTCAAGTTCCCCCCAAATCACAAAGCTTCAGCTTGAGGGGGTACTTAGGCATTTGGCAGGAAGTATTTAGCTGCCTGCCACAGGCCTGCTTCCCTTTCTTGAAGCTTCTCAACCCTCTTCCCCAGCCCCACCTGTCTGAGAAATGTTTCCCCACATGTCCAGGCCCAGCCTAATTATCCTTGCTTTCCTGTATCCTTCCCATCTTCCCTCCCCTACCCCTACTCCATCCCATACACACGATCCTTCCAGGCAGAACTCATTCTTCCAGGCGGGACTCGTCATTCCTTTAGATACATCCTCATAGTGCACATCACTCTATGATAGCACGTAACTTATTACCTGGTTTATATATTTACTTTTATGCATGTCCTTAATCTATAACCTTTGAAAATAAGACTGTGCTTTATTTCTCATCTTCATGCCTTTGGGAGAGTTCCTGGCGTGTGGAAAATTATATCGAAGCCAACTGGAAAGGGAAGAAATCTTAGACATTATCCCGTCAAAATCTCTCTTTTTCGCATGAGGAAACTGAGGCCCAGTGTCACCAGGCTGACCAGTGGCAGAGCAGAGGCAAGGCTACAGCCAGCCTCTCTGGAGGCCTCCCTCCACGAATCCAACCCTCACCCCAGCAGACCACAGAGGAATCCACAGAGAGTTGTGTGTGAGTGGTCGTCATTATTTTAAAGGTAGCAGCGATGGGAATCTCCTTCAGTGACACATCCCTCCCCGCTTCCAGATACCCCTCGGCAGCTCTGGTCTCCTGACAGCACTGACAAGAGACAGCGTGATGTGGCCGCCATGATGCACGTGATGGACCAGTGGGCTGCAAAATTAAACTCCTCGTTTTAGAAGCCATTTGTGTTAAGGAAGGGAATAAATAAACTAACACCGTGGCCAGTTTAAAAAAAGGCAGCCAGACAGAGACTTGATTTGACTCTTTCAGGCCAACCGGGAAAATGAGTTTGGTAATTGCAGTTGTCACAGGATGAGTTGGGCCTGGCGGCAGAAGCAGGGGAGGGGGAGAATGTCCTGGAAGGTGGTGTCATCGGAGGTGATGTGCAGTTGCCATCAGTGGGTGACAATGTCAGTGTTTCTCTGAGAGAACATGAAAAAGCATCCTGGATTCAGTCATGGGGTCCCATGGGCATAGATGTGGCTTACAGTGTGGGGACCAGGGCACAACGGAATTGTTTCATAATTAATGACCGGGCATAACCCCTTCCTGTGCTGTGTCTTCATCTCTCTGTGTTCTCCACACCAGGAGCCAGGCCCTCATCTCTCCTAGACCTCATAACCTACCCACGGGAAGGGGGTGCACATGCCCTGCCTCTTCCTGGATAAAAGGATATGAGTGATGTTTCCTCTCTGGTGAAATATTGTTGGGAGCTTTCTCTGTGTTCAGCACCAGGCTTGGAATTGAATGGTGACTAAGACAGGCAGTTTCTGTCCTCAGAGCCTTCCCAATGTGTCACCTCAACACACCCCTGCCAGTTCTAAGGGAAGAACTTGGGGGTCAATTGGAGACATAGGGTATTTTAGAAAAGGCCCTCAAATTATTCTCTACAGGGGCCAGATATGGAGACTGGAAAAAGAACTTGTCTTCAAAGCCCAAAGGCATGGAAATAAGCCTCAGAGATCTCAGACAATTTACTCACACTGCAATATCTTCGTTGATAAATGGGAGAAATAAAGTTGCTCCAGCAACTTTGGAGTCGATGGAGCCGAGGAAGGGAGGGGTCGAGTGTAGTTGAGGGTAGTGCCTGGCCCATTTCAGCAGCCAGGTCAGCAGGAAATAGCCGCACAGTTGTTACATGAAGGATGGGGTGATGGGTGAGAAGATGCTGAAACGCCCCATGCCCGTGAGATGTCAGTCTAAGGGCTGGGAGGCAGAGGATGCTGACGGCCAGGATGGGGGCACGGTCATCCCTGACCCACTAGCACCTGCCGAGGGCCAGGCACACAGCAGGATCTCAACCTCTTTTGCTTGTTGAAAATAAACTTGAGTTTTAGGGAGAAGGTAAATTCCTTCCATTCCCCTCTTTGGAAAGACAACAGGCCCACCACTCACCACCTCCCCACCGCAGCCCCACGTCTCAGCGTGGGTGGGACTCATGTGAACTCTTCTCTGTTGGGTGAAATCAAATTAAGGTGGGAAAGCACAGGCTTTAGAATCAGACTTACTTGGCCCATCTATATAACTTCTCTGCACCTCAGTTTTCTCTGAGGAATAAAGACAATGCTACTCCCATGGGTTCTCTGCCAGGTTTAAGTAACTCAATACATGTAAGAGGCTTAGCACGGTGTCGGCACATAGCAACCCTCAATAAATGCTGCCCGTTGCTGACCCTGCTACCGCTGTTGTTAGCTTTCTCTTTTTCAGGTGAAATGAGCATTTCCACCCTGGTTGTGATAAGCCAGTTATATGTAAGGCCACTCACGCAGTGTTTGGTGCCTAGGATGGGCTGAGTAAATACTAGGTATCTTCCTTCAAACAAGTACTGTGGAAGCCCCATATCTGTGCTTGAACTTGGTGGAGAATGTCAAGATCATCACAGGCACCCTGCGGAGCCCTTCAGCCCAGGGGCAGTTCATGTCTGAGGGAAGGACATTGAGATGAGCTTGAAATGTAACTTAATCCAACAGGTGGCCACATGGCTTTCTGTCTTCAAGCGCCCTACGGGAGATAAAGCTCCCTCTCGTCATGCGCCCTCTGTCTGCAGCCACGCCTCACACCTCTGCCCCACTCACCCTGCACCATGAAATGAACTGGGTCTGCATAATCATTTGGATAAATAGGATGGACCTTTTTGCTGTTCATTTGTGGGTTAGTTGGTTGGTTTGGGGAATAAAGCAACGCTGGCCAGGCCTTAGATACAAATGGGTCACTTCTCACCTCTGTTCACATCAGCCTTAGCCATGTGCCAGACTGCTTCTTCTCCTAAATAATTAATATAATGATAATATCATTTATTTTCCAGCACTTGTTTTGTACCAGTATACTGCAACCATGACATCACTGAATGCTCACAGGAAGCCAATAAGTAGACATTATAATATCTCCTTAGAGAGATGGAAACTGAGGCACGGAGAGGTTAAGTAACTTCAAAGTTCACACAGCTCCCAGGTAAGTGGAGGAGCCACAGCTGAGTCCAGACGGTCCGACTCCAGGAATCTCTCACCTACCAGGTTCTTGGCCTTTTCCATGAAGAACCTGAGGCTTCATTCTAGCCGAGCCCACATCCCAGGTCACACACCTGTTCAGTGGTAGAGCTGAGATGCAAACACAGGTTTGCCCATTCCAAGCCCACACCCTTCACACTCAGCTCTAGCTTGTCCTTGAGAATCTGTGCCTGATGGTCCAGTCCAGTTGAAAGGCAGCCAGTGGACAAGCTCACGTGGACACATGAACATATGGCCCTTCTACTCTTCGTCCCTGGTCCCTGAGGCTGGCAGCTCCCTTAGGGTAGAGTATGGCTTTGGGTTTCTATCCAGGTCAGGAAGGGGTCTCCCAAGGGATTATCTATTTTCTACTATCACAGCCCTCATTCCATGGGCCTAAGGCCAATGGGGAGATTCTGGTCATTGCTGATCATGTCTATTCAGAGCATGCATTCAGGGATGGGAAATTGCCACAGGGTGGGTCCATGAACCTGACCAGTGGACCACAGCCTTTGGGGATCCCCAGGAATTAGCATCATAAAAAGCCAGCACAGAGTAATGCACTAGAGGTCTGGCTATTTCCTTTGTCCATTGACCTGAGCACACTCACCCTAGTCAACAGACCCAGGACCTTCTGGGGACAGCTTAGAGGAAGATTTACAGGATGTATCTGTGGCAGTGCAGCAAAGTCCTTCCTCAAGGGCACCTGGCCTCACCTTTAAACAAGGAGCTCTGCTCTATTCACAACAGCCAAGACATGGAAACAAAGTAAATGTCCATCGACAGAGGAATGGATAAAGAAGATGTGGTACATATAGACACAATGGAATATTACTCAGCCATAGAAAAGAACAAAATAATGCCATTTGCAGCAACAGGGATGGACCTAGAGTTTATCTACTAGGTGAAGTGAGTCAGACAGAGAAAGACAAACACCGTATGATATTACTTATAGATCAGATCTAAAAATTGATACAAATGAACTAATTTACAAAACAAAAACATACTCACAGTCTTAGAAACCAAACTTGTAGTTACCAAAGGGGAAGGTGGGGTGGCAGATAAATAAGGAGGTTGGGATTAACATATACACATGACTATGTATAAAATAGATACACAACAAGGTCTTACTGTATAGCACAAGGAACTATATTCAATATCTTCTAATAACCTACAAGGGAAAAGAATTATATATATATATATATATATATATATGTATATATATATGTATACCCATATATATACATATATTTAATGAATCACTTTGCTGTACACCTGAAACTAACACAACATTGTAAATCAACTATATTTCAATAAAAAAATTTTTTAAATTGCTGAAAAGGGTGTTGGAGAACTGAAAGTATAAAAGGGGTGTCAGGGTCCCCAGGACTGATTCCCTAGAAGGACTCCCAAGCCTCAGCAGACAGTGGTCCTCACAGCTGTGATGTGTTACAGCGAAAGGATGCAAAGCACAGTAAGCAAAGGGAAAAGGCACATGGGGTGAATGCCAGGCGCCAACTTCCAGAGTCCTCCCCCAGGGGAGTCACACAGGACATTGTTAAATCCCCTAGGAAGGAGCTGTGACAGCACCTGTGAACTACTGTCTGCCAGGGAAGCTCATCAGAGACCCAGTGCCCAGGGTTTCTACTGGGGGCTGGTCATCCTCTGCCTAGCACCTGCCAAAATCCCAGACTCCAAGAGGGAAACTGAGGTTCAACAGAAACCACATTATTTGTGCAGAGACAGGACAGGCACAGGAAGCTGCTCGGTCATTTAGGGAACAGTGGGAATCCTCCTGAAATCCAAGTTCCCAGATGCCAGCCAAGGGCCAGCCTTGCAAGCAGGCCTTCCTAAGGACAGCCGTCAGGTCTGGTATGTTTGGTATATTCACTCTTTTCTGCACAAAAGGAGCGGGAGGGAGCCAGGATGCTCTGGACCACAGGAAGCATCCGTCACCTGGAGAAAAGCTTGGATCCTCAGAACCAGGAAGTGTGGAGGAACCCCACACCCGGAAAGGGAGGGAGCTGTCCTGCTGAGGCTGGTACCTGGAAGGGAGCCCCTGAGGCTAGTCCCGGGAGGGCTGGGGAAAGCTGGAGACTTGAAACCGTGCCGCAGGTGGAGGAGCAAAGCCCCTCTCCTTCCTCCTGCCGCCCGCCTCTCTTTAGTGCCACCTGCTGGTAGAGACGAACAGGGAGCATCTGGCGAGGCAGAAGCACAGCTTGCAGAAAGCCAGCCTCAGCATCACAGAGCCAAGAAGGGTGGATCCCGAGCTGGGAGACAATAGCTTGCTGACTGGCATGCCCGCTATGCTACAGGCCTTCCGCCAAGAGCCGAGTATTTTATCACAGCTGATTGAATCTTTACAACAGACCAGAGACGCAGGTCTTCTTCTTCTTTTTCATATTCTTTTCCATGATGATTCATCACAGGATATTGAATAGAGTTCCCTGTGCTATACAGTAGGACCTTGTTGTGTATCCATTCTATATATAATAGTTTGCATCTGCTAATCCCAAATTCCCAATCCATCCCTCCCCCACCCCCTCCCCCTTGGCAACCACCAGTCTGTTCTCTCTGTCTGGGAGTCTGTTCCTGTTTCATAGATTCATTTGTGTCGTATTTTAGATTCCACATATAAGTGATATCGTATGGCATTTGTCTTTCTCTGTCTGACTTCCTTCACTTAGTATGATCATCTCTAGGTCCCTCTACGTTGCTGCAGATGGCATTCTTTCATTCTCTTTTATGGCTGAGTAATGTTCCATTGTGTATATATACCACATCTTCTTTATCCATTCATCTGTCAATGGACACTTAGGTTGTTTCCATGTCTTGGTTATTGTGAATAGTGCTGCTATGGACATAGGATGAAGAATTAGGTCTTCTTCTCCACATTTTAAAATGAGGAAATATTGGCTCAGAGGGGTTAAGTCAATTTTCAAATGTCACCCAGCTGATAAGAAGCAGGACTGAGTTCCAAAGGCCTTACCTTCTCTACCATATCACACGGATCCCCAGTCCCCCTGAGCTGTCTGATCACTGGGCAGAAAGACACATCAGAGCTGGAAGGGGAGAAGCATCCTCTTGCCGATTAGATGGCAGCTGGGCGTGCACGTTCTGATCAACCACCCAAATACCCCGGGGCCAGAGGTGGGCACATAAGTCTCACCCGGTCTGCTCATGCATGCCCACCACCTGTCCTCCTCCCTCTCCGACCAGCCTCCTCCAGGAACAAGATTCCAAATCCCTCCAGTGGACAGCAAGCCAGCGCCCAGGCCCAGGTTCCTGGATGTGCTTCTCATGGGTAACAGCAAGAGACGCCAAACCATCAGAAGAAAATTCCAAACCACAGTGTCCTGAACAGAATCCTCCGATTCTTTGTAAAATGCTCAGGAAGGATTTTCCACGTTCTTCCATATCAGAGGATATGCTGAGTGTTCCTAGGAGGGGGCAAGTGGGGCCTCAGCCCTCGGTGGGTGGCGGAAGACGTGCCCTACCCTTGAGGAAGATGCCCACCCCCTCCCACTGAGTCAGTCGTAAGACTGTGACCACCACACGCAGGCACACAAAGGCCAGCACCGCTGTGAAGATGGAGTGTCTACAAAACAGCTGCCCGGGTAACAGATGCCTAAAGCATCAGCGGTGATGTTATTCTTACAAGTGGCAACAGGGCTCCCAACAGGCCTAGAACAACAAAGTTAATGGATTGGCAAGCAGGAATCTAATGGACGAGCTCTCAGAATTCCCCAGACAAGCTGACTCACTGCTCACACCCGGGAATCACAGCTCTGGGGGCTGAGGTTTCCGGGACCCCTGGCGGGGAAGGGAGGGTGGCAGAGAACAGCGGGGGAGACAGAGAGGAGGTCAGCCGGCACCAGCACCTTCCGTGAAGCAAGATACCATTTTCACACAAAGCTTCTTTGAACTTCAGTGAAACAAATATTATTTACACAAACAGCCTTCAAAAATTAAACTCCATGATGAGAGAGTAAGGAAGCCGACGCCTACCCAGTTCACCCACTTCACGGTTAAATCATTTCTTATTGAATTCAAGTTTCATGGCCCATTGGAGGCCTGGAGACAGAATTCTCAGGGATGCTTTTGGACTAATGGGTATTTCACAAATTGTTTTTCTAATAGAGTCATTGTTCTTTTTTCTGAGGATCCTAAGAACCTTTGCTTTATGTCGTTCCGCCCTGCGCTTGAAAAACAGCAGCAAGCATCTTAATTGAAGCTACTTTATTTCCATTATTAAGAGATACTGTTGTCTTGTATCTTCCTAATATGTTTCTGACACCAATATGAACATGCTGTCATCAGTCAAAATAACACACCCTCCTACACTTGGTTTTTCACATTTATCAAATACCCTCTGACAAGCGTTCCCTCACCTCCTCCATAAAGATGTGGGCCTCCTTTCATGGACTCAGCAATCCAAAGGAAACAGAACTTCCAGATAAAACCTCTGCCGTGTATTAACTCCTTTCTCCAGATTTCCCATCTGCTTTCTTGACAAGTGCCAAATGGGGGGTGGGGGAGAGGAAGGAATAGCCCAGCAACCTCCAGAACCCCCCTTCTCTGCCAGGAAGTGCCAGTGCCCACCCTTCCCAGAGATGGACAAGTCTGGTGAGCCAGGATCCTCCCCGGAACCTTCCCTTAGAGCTACCAAAAAAGTCTTTACTTTCCTGCGGGGATCAGTAAGGTGATAAGACATGGCTGAGGTGCAAATGAATTCATTTACAAAACTGAAACAGACTCGCAGACATAGAAAACAAACTTATGGTTACCAAAGGGAGGGGGATAAATTAGGTTTTGGGGATTAACATATACACACTATTATATATAAAATAGATAACCAACAAAGACCTACTGTATATAGCACAGGGAACTCTACTTAATATTCTGTAATAACCTATATGGGAAAAGAATCTGAAAAAGGATAGATGCATATATGTATAACTGAATCACTTTGCTGTACACCTGAAGCTAACACATTGTAAATCAACTATACTCCAATATAAAATAAAAATAATCACAATAATAATAAAATTAATTAGAAAAAAAATATGTGGCTGAAAGAAACCAAACTGCTTACTCAGGAAAAGAACCTACTGTAGTTCTAGAGACACAGTCAAATTTTATTCTAGACGCCTCAGTCCTAGGAGCCAATGAACGATCTGATTTGCTCATTAGTGTGAGTTGGGCCTGTCACATCCAGTGAAGGAGCCCATGGTGTCTGCAGCTGGGAATCAACCCATCGGTAAATACTGATGGATTGCCTTCCAAGAGCTAAGCGCCGTGTTCAGCTCTGGGAACCCAGCAAGGGTCCAAGCGGACATGCTGGGCTCTAACCGAGCTACGTTCTCAGACGCTCACCTGGCTGGAAGGAACGTTTGCAGCAGAGCGAGGGTGGAAGGGAGAAAAGCAGTGGGCGGCTCCTGCAGTCAGCCAGGTCAGAGACAGGGTCGTCTGGAACACAGCCGTCGGGGGGCTGCAGGCAACAGGCTGGCAGATTCAGACCCTGCACGTGGTCTCATCAGAAGGCTCGGGGAGAGAGAGCAGGCAAGGAGGGGATTCGGGTTTCCTACTGGGAACAGGTTGATGGTGGGAGCTTTGCCCTGAAAAATCACAGTATGAAAAAAAGATCTATAGGGGTGACAATAGATTTGGGTTGGCTACTACTGAATTTAATGGAATATTCCAAGGAAGATGCCCAGTATGCAGTTGGACAATCTTTGATTAATTAAGGAAGAAGGATCCTCAGAAGTCTATGTCCCCAGTTCCCACACCACCCATGAAAGTGTTACCGAAAGTGGGGTCTGGCAGCTGGCCGTTTGAAAGACAATACTCAAGATGCAAGGTTGGTGGAAAGGAAAGTTTGCTTTATTTTGGAGGCAGGCAACTGGGCCGGGGTGGGGTGGGAAGGGTAGACTTGTGTCCAAAGGCCGACTCCCCACTGACAATCAGGGGGCAAGAGCTTTCAAAGGGGAGTTTCAGGGGCGCACAGGCAGAGGGAGGGGGCTAGATGCAGAAACAGCACAGTCAGCTCTGACCGTCATCTTGAAATTGTCATGCAGTGGTCTGACCAGCCTCATTTTGATTGTTTTAAGTACAGTTAATCTTCAGTTCCAGGGTTGGTTTGTTCTTATTTCCTTGAGCCCAGTTCTTGGTATCGTGGCAGCTTAGGTCATGGCTACAGGCTGGTCAGCATGTAGTTAACTTCGTCCACCTGGTGGCGGTTCCAGTATCTACAAGACAGCTCACAGCATATGACTCAGAATATTATCTGCAGCCCTTGAGAAGGAACTAAAGGTCCTTGACTTGGTTTAATGACTAAACTATTATTATTTGGTCTTGTTTGACTGTTTTCCTGTGGTTCTGCATTTTCTCACCTCTCTGATTAAATTTATTCATGGACTAAAGTTTTTCTACAGACAAAAGGCGGGCGGAGAATATGGGGGTGGGAAGGACCATAGGGTCCTGCTCCGTTTCAAACGGAGTGAAGAGGACACCACCTCAACCCTATGTGGCATGAAGCCAACCCATCCCCCTCCTTTCCACCCAACACTCACACATGTTGCCACCATGATCTGGAACCCCCCAGCACCCACCC
This sequence comes from Balaenoptera ricei, assembly GCF_028023285.1. Taxonomy (NCBI): domain Eukaryota; kingdom Metazoa; phylum Chordata; class Mammalia; order Artiodactyla; family Balaenopteridae; genus Balaenoptera; species Balaenoptera ricei. The sequence goes on along the minus strand of NC_082645.1, from coordinate 9,859,280 downwards.
CATCACGCCTCCCTGGGTAGCCCGAGTCTCTCAAAGACCCTACAACACAGGTCTGACCCCATCCGGCTCTTTCTGTGCTCTCAGCTGAACACAGCCCCTACTCTCCACAACCCACCCCCGCTCTAGAGTATTCCCCTATATTATATCTCCAGCCCAGTTTTCAGCAAAATCCCCTATATTCTCAAACTTTTTCTGAATGTGTCCTTCTTTTTTTTCCCCACAATGCTTCAGCACCAACAGGACTTTCAATTCATTGATTTGATCAATCTGTCCCTTGACCACCTCATGCCTTCTTATAATAGCTCCCATGCTTACATTCTCAAATTCCTCGCCCATGTTCCCCTCCATCGTTTTTTGCCCGGCAAAACCTGGCCCTCAGTAAATCCTCTGTACCCACATCCCAGCAGCCGGCTGAATATGGCTGGACGAAAACACACCCACCGGTCTCAGTTCAAGTTCACGATGGTTACTGCCCTCCCTGGTCCACTCACCCTCCACCGACTTGGCGGACCACAGCTCTCACCTCAGACTTGCAGCTCCTCCTTCTCTGCTGCTTCCCATGTCACTAGTAGGTAGAAGCCAGCAAGACATGTCACAGGTTCCCAGCCATCATCCACTTCTGCACCCATATGCCTTCTGCTTTCCTCCTGTTCCGGGGAGGCTGGGTTCCTGGTACAGCCGGTCTTCTGATGTGGCATCAGATCACAGCCCCTCTCACCTACCCAAGGGTATTATTCCATCATTGTCCCCAACATCATCAGTTGTTTTACTCTCTAATGGCTCATTTCTGTCAGTATATAGACGTGATGTTATTTCCACCACCTTGAAAAATTAGTAACAACATGTCTTTTGAAAGAAGCCTCTGGCTACCTTCAACTATTCTGTTCCCCTTTTATAGCAAAAGTGAGTTTCTAAAACTATCCCCATTTCCCCTCTGGCTCTCTCGGGACCACTCTCTACTTGGGCTTTTGCCCAGCACTCCGTGGACACTGCTCTGGTCAAGGGCACCATCGCCTCTACATTGCTGAACCCGAGGATCAATTCAAGGTCCTCCTCTTGCCCAACGTTCCAGCAGTATTTAAGACTCTTTTGCTCTCCTTCTGAACACACTTTCTTCCCTGCTTCCAGTGAAGTGCTCTCTCTGCCCTCAGGCTCCCTTTGCTATCTGTCTGCACCTGCTCCCTAAGTGATCCGTTCTGGTCTCACCACTTATCAAGCTATCATCTCCCAAATTTATATCCCCAGCTTGCCCTCTCCATTGAGCTCCAAACTGGGATATCTAACCGGCCCTTGGGCTTCTCCATCTGGGTATCTAACGGGCATCCAGCCCCAAGCTCAGCGTTCACTTTCTCCAACCTCTTCCTCCCACCATCCTCCCCATCTTGAAAATGGCATTTCCATCCTACCAGCTGCTGCAGCCAAGAACACTGGAGCCACGCCACACTATTCACTCTCTCGGACACCCCATATCTAATCAGCCAGGAATTTCGGCTGGACATTCCATTGAAATCATGTGGAATCCACCCACCGTGTCTCCCACTGCCATCCTGGTGCAAGGACATATTTTCTCTAGCCTGGATTGATGCAGGAAGCTGATTACTCATCTTTTTCCTCCTTTGTCCCTTGAGGTCTGTGCACACCCCAACCATCAGAGCACTCACATCACTCCTATCTTTCCCATAACAGGAATAACATAAGCTAACTCTTTACAGTGGCCCACGGGGCCACTGACTGACTATCTGACCATCTTCGCTGCAGCACTCCCTCTCACATCCTCTATTTCACCTACATGGACTTTCCTGTTATTGCTCAAACAAGCCAAGTATATTCCTGTCTTTGGGCTGTTTCATTTGCTATTCCTCCCTCCTAGAATGCTTTTTCCTGATATCCACATAGCTCACTCTCTTACTTCCTTCTGGCTGTTCCTCAGATGTAACCTTTTGGGACTTCCCTGGTGGCACAGTGGTTAAGAATCCGCCTGCCAATGCAGGGGACACGGGTTCGAGCTCTGGTCCAGCAAGATCTCACATGCCGCAGAGCAACTAAGCCCATGCACCGCAACTGCTGAGCCTGTGTGCCACAACTACTGAAGCCCGTGTGCCTAGAGCCCATGCTCTGCAACAAGAGAAGCCACCGCAATAAGAAGCCCACATACCACAACAAAGAGTAGCCCCTGCTCTCTACAACTAGAGAAAGCCTGTGCACAGCAACGAAGACCCAATGCAGCCATAAATAAATAAATAAATTTATATATTTAAAAAAAGTCACCTTTTCCAAAAGACCTTCCCAATCATGCAATACAAAGCCTCTTAGGGTCAGTGCCATACAACCTAGCTGTCTCTTACGTTAATCTTGCCTCTCAAGCCAATCTCAGAAAGTGGGTCTCTCTTGCCCTCCTGGGGCCCAGGGCCCCCTGCTCTCCTTGTCCCCTTGCTTTGCTGCATTTTTCTCTACAGCACTTAAACACACTTATAGAACATGTGTGTACTATGTATCTCCTTGTCTATTTCTTTGTTGTCTGTTCCTCCTGAAACCTATCCTGAGCCCCACTCTACCGTGCCTTGATCAGAACTTGCTGTGTGCACAGGGATCCTGGCTAAAGGTACTGGTTCCTCCCAGGAGTATTTGCATTCTACCTGGAACTCCAAATGGTGTGGTTACAGGTGCAGTATCTTTATCCCCTGGTGGGGAGATATACTTGGGTCCAAAACTCTTCTACTTTTGAAGTCACTGCTGATTTCAACCACAGAGACTTAAAAGAGGTCACACCTAAGTCCTCTCCTGGATCTGTGAACTCTCAGCTTGATTACCAGAAAGGACGATCCTTCCCCTCTGTACACCCTTCCATCGGCGCCCTTCGATGGACACCAATAGAGTGTGTCTTAGGGAGACAGTTAGGGGATCTCACCTCGGTACCCTCCTCTCCATCCCCACATCCAGTTGGTTCTGCCCTGGATGATACAGCACCGACTGCTCCTCTCAGATTTACCCCTGCCCCAGTTTCTCCCTTGAAGAAGGTGGATCTGTGAGAGTCAGCCAGGACTGTTCTCTCTCTCGCTCTTTAACTAGGACAGCAGAGAACCCAGAGTCCTTGCTTCCTCCTATATTTCATCACAGCGCTCGTTCTCTTTTAAGGCTAAGTTGCTCCCGCTGTAAAAATGATGAGTTAATTGGGTGTAGGCAGTGCAAAGCGGAAGGGGCCATGAGCACAGACAGCTGAAAGTGCTTTTCTCAAATTATCTCCATTAACAGTGAGAATAAATTCCCAGGACGCTCTGCCTTCGGTGCCTCCAAGTTGTCTGAGAAATTAGAAGAAGGATTAAGTGCTTCTGCCCACTCTCTTTCCAATCCAGAGCCTCACCAGCCATGAGAAGCTTCTTCATCCAGAGGCTAACCCCAGGAAGTTCAGGGCACAGGCAGCAGGAGTTTCATTAGTCACCTTCAAAGCTTTGGTGGCCATACTCCTCAAGTCTCCATCAAAGCAACAAGGGCAGAGCAGGCGTACAGTGGGCTGATGAGGGACCAGCGCCAGGGTCTCCAGAATCCCCCTCCCCGAGGTGGGCATTGTTCTTCTTGTGAGAAGCCAGCCCAGGGATGGCCCCTCTCGGATCAACTCCATTTCAACTCACAGTCACTCATAAGGCCCGCAAGATTAGCAAATGATGGCAATTGTCTATTAATTGGCCTTTGTGGTAAGTCAACAGTGAACTGTGGGTGAGCCTGCTAGAAGAAAATGACACTCATTTTTACTCAAGGGAAAAATAGCCCTTTTCATCTTTTTGCAGGAGAAAAGGAAATGAGAAATATTTAAATTAGTCAGCGAGAATGAAAAAAAGTGAGGAGTGGATGTAGGGGGTGGTGAATGTTTTGCATCTGGTTTAAATGCAATCCTTTATCACACCTCTTCTAATTATGAATTATTATTTTGGTTATTATTGAGAAAATGGTCATCAATTGCTAAATTACCGTGCTTCACTCACTCCACTGAGAAGAATTTATTTGTACCAGCAACCCTCAAGCTAATTTTGACTTTGAATTTCCCTTGGTATTGCTGCTAAGCATAACAATGAAAGCCCACCCCCAGATTAAAGGGATTTGGGGTCAGGGTATCCCTCTCAGTGCCCAGAAGTTGAGGGAATGCTGGTGAGGACAGTCTTGCTGACAGTGAGCAGAGTCTTCACTGTAAATATCAAGCAGAGCCCTAACCCCCTTTGTTTTCAAGAGCAAATAATGCCTTTGTATTCTAAGGCAGAGCTGTTTAGACATTGCATTAGTCCGTGTATTTTTTAGAAAAAAACAAATGGGCCTTTGCTATCCCCCCACACATGTCTCCCAGATCTCCACTGGCTTCTGTCTGTAAGGCTGGGGAGGAGAGTCTTGCAACCCTGACCAGGACCCTAGACTGAGGTGGAAACGTGGTGTTACTTTCTGGGAGGTTTCTGGTCCAAAAGAGAGAGGGTTTGAAAGGGCAACAAAGTGGAAAGAGCCCTCTACAGGGTCAGGGATACCTGAGTTCAGTATTGATTCCACCTTCACAGCTATGAGACCCGAGCAAGGTCCTCAAATTCTTTGAGCCTCAGCATTTTCACAGGTAGAGTGGGTGAGTAATACCTACTTCACGTACCTGTTTTGAAGCTTCAGGTTACTATAGGCATAGAGACTTTTTATAGAGGAAGCAACGAAGGCCCAGAGAGGGAGATAAACTGCCAGTGCACACACAGCACAGTAGTGGTCAAGCCAGGATTAGAGGCTGCCCTTCCCTACACCCGTTTCCTGGGCAACTCAAATTTCACGGCTCAGCCACATTCACCCATGGAAAGAAGGATATAAATTACTTCATTAACAGTTTCTTATATGTTACACATTGAAATGATAACATTTTGGATGTATTTGTTGAAGAAAACGATATTATTAAATTTAATTTCCCCAAGAAAACATGAAATGAAGTTGGGCTCTGATGGTACAGGACTTTAAATGTCTCCGTGAGAAATGAGAATTCATTTCTATAGACCAGGGAAAGTCACTGCAGCTTTTTAATTAATGAGCCCTCTTTTCAACAGCTGCACCCTGAATCTGTTACCAGGAGTCTTAAGAAAAAAGAAAAGAAAAGAAAACTAACACCAACGGGAGTCCCTCACAGTAACTTCATTCCTTGTTAAAATTCTCTATGAATCCTCTTCCTCAAGCAAGACGTGAAATTACTGATTTTGCTCCATCTCTTCTGATTTGCACAGATCTGCCCTTTTGAGAGCCACAAATGTGCAATTGTCATGCTGCCATTAAGTCTTCTAAAATATTGATTTCCAATGCGAATTCCCATCCTCACTCATTACCTTCAAACAGAGAAGTATGTCAGCGAAAAAAAATCTTATTTCCCCACCCTTTGCTCTGAGTCCAAAGCCACTTGTAAATGTAATATTAAGTTTATGAGCAGCTATTTCAATCCAAACTTTAGAAGTAGGGAAACTGAGACCCAAAAGGGTGATAACGCCGCGTTCAAGGAACCATGTTCCTCAGGCCCGCGGGGCTGGGAGCATTGTATTTTAAGGGAAGGATTCTGCTGGTCCGTGTCCGGGAGGGCGCTGTCCTGGGTTCATCCTGTCCTGTCTCTCAGCTCCCTGGAACCTGCCTCCTGACCTATCATCCCCCTTGCTGCCCTTTCATCCCCCTTCCTGCCCTATCATCCCCCTTCCTGAAGGTCACCTGTGGCCCTTTAAGCGCTACACGTAAGGGTCTTTTCTTGAGCTAATCCCTTCGACTGGCATTCTTACCTCCTCTTCCGCGAGCCTTTCTCCCCTGGGTGGGTATCCCTCTTGCTCCTGCCTGTTCCCCTTCCATCTGGCCGTGCCATGGTCACCGGCTGCGCTCCTTCCTCCAGCTCACTCTCCCGCGGAGGGCCGGTCGCCGGATTGCAGCCCGGGCAATTCTGTCCCCGGGCTCTTAGAGGGCACATTCGCGCTCACAGTTTCTCCTAGAAGATGCCCAGGTTTTTAGGGCCAGTGATGACCTCCCTCTTGAGCTCCAGCCCCTGATTCATAAACACCAGCTGAGCACCCCCGCTGGGCTGCCCCAAGGGGAAGGAGATGCAAGGATAAATGACTGTTTCCCAGGCAGCGGTCCATCTTCCTCCCAGTTACTCAGAAAGGAAAACCTAGACCTTTGGTTCCCTCACAGCTTCTCGAGATAATCTGTCCCCAAGTCCCGCCAATCCTTCCTCATCATTCCTCTTTCGGCAATTCCTACGGTTTCCACCCATTGGTCAACGCCCACCTTACATCCTGCCCACTCCATCCACAAAGCTGTGCGTGGCCTCCCCAGTCCTGACGTCGCTTGCTCCTCTGCACATATTTGTTTGTTAAACATGTCCTGAATGTTGTGTTCCAGCCCCGGAAGAGCCAGTGAGGGTACCGAGAACAGGAAAACACAGCTTTGGTCCTCAAAGATTTTACCAAGTAAGTAGTTTGTAGCTGAGACCAAAGCGGACGTTTTTGATATGTGCTTGTCCAGAATCCCTTCTTCCACCAATAGTGCCTGGGTTTTCCTCTGAAGAACCTGACTTCTGAGCTCATGTAGTTCCAGTTGGAGCTGGCCGTCTGGACGTCCAGGGCACGGGGCCCCATGTCTGGCCAGTCAGAGCACCCACACCACCAACTACACGGTTAGCTCAGAAAAGGACATGCGACTCAGTCCAGACTTTTGCTGAAACTACTGGAAAAGAAGTGCCTTCTCCTCATAACAGAACCTGGAGCTGCCAGCAGCCGCGTTCACCACCCCAGGGGGCAACTGCCTGAGAATAAAGCCTAAGAGGGGGAAAATCCAGCTAATCGATAGGCAAAAGGGTCACCTTCCTGATGACACGCACTTGGATCCAGCTGCTCCTGAAGCCAGATTCATTTCTTGAATGTCTCAGTTTCATGAGTCCCCTGAGAGAACAACCACAACAATCAAAATCACTTTTTAAAAATTTAACCTGGTTTGATTAGATTTCAGATACTTGCAACTAAAGAGTCCTTTTTACAGACATAAAGAACTATTCAGAGGAGAGCCTGCCACATACAAAAAGGAAGCTACACGTGAGAAGTTGATTTAGCACAGAGAAGAGAGTGGACAACAGCACATGGGGAGAGAGGGGTGGGTAACAGGATAGGTGAGCAGAGCTCCACAGAAAAAAAGATCTGAGTGTAAAGGCGAATTGGAAAGGAGGGAGAAATGTGTGTGGACACAGGAGCAGGAAGGCAGAGGTGCGCTCAGCGGGGCAGCCGCAGGAGATGACAGCCCACAGGCATGTCAGCGAGGCAAGAGCACCGGCTTCTTCATGGGGCCAAGGGGGCACTGAAGGCTTTAATTAAAAAATAATACAGGGCTTCCCTGGTGGCGCAGTGGTTGAGAATCTGCCTGCCAATGCAGGGGACACGGGTTCGAGCCCTGGTCTGGGAAGATCCCACGTGCCGCGGAGCAACTAGGCCCGTGAGCCACAACTACTGAGCCTGCGCGTCTGGAGCCTGTGCTCCACAACAAGAGAGGCCGTGATAGTGAGAGGCCCGTGCACCGCGATGAAGAGTGGCCCCCGCTTGCCACAACTAGAGAAAGCCCTCGCACAGAAACGAAGACCCAACACAGCCATAAATAAATAAAAAATAAAAATAAAAAAAGAAAGAAAAGAAAAAATATTAAAAATAATAATAATAATAATACAAATGAATGTGTAAGCAAAGCAGAAACAGACTCACAGAGAGAGAAGACAAACTTACAATTACCAAAGGGAGAGGGAGAGGGGAGGGACAAATTAGGGGTATGGGATTAACAGATACTATATATAAAATAGATAAGCATCAAGGATGTACTCGATAGCACAGGGAATTATACCCAATATCTTATAATAACCTATAATGGAATGGAATCTGCAGAAAAAACTGGATCACTGTGCTGTACACTGAAACTAACACAACATTGTAAAGCAACTGTATTTCAATTTAAAAAAAAGCAGGAATCACAGTCTGATTGGTGTTCCCAGAGCACCACTGGCCATCATAGCCCGTGGACGGTGCTGGAGGGAATAGTCAACACACAGCTCCTGCCTTCTGCTTCTCTCTCAGGCCTGTTAGACTATGAGGCCTGTGGATGAGGGCCATGTCTCACAAGCCACTGAATGTGCCCCCCGAGCACCTGGCATGGAACTGGCACAAAAAATGTTGTTTGCATAAATGTTAGCATGTTACATGTATGCAGTGTGACATGATTTTCAAAGCACGTTCATCAGCTAAGCCTTGTCTGATCGCCCGGATGTAATTCCACTGGGGATTTTTCTCGCTGCTTAGAAATGAAGGATTGGGGAGTTTAAGTGCCCCACACAAGGGCTCACCTGGGTCTTCTGAGCCCCAGTGCAGTGACCCCCTTTCCATCGTGCTGCTCATCTGTTCCTGCCTGGCCTCCCTTCTACCAGTCACCTGAAGCCTCAGGGCCAGCAGAGCCAGGTGTGAGCTCTGGGGTCAAGGAGTAGTAAGTGGCCTTAACCAGCCTGAATATCACTTTCTCCAAACGGCCGTAGATACCCCTGCAGTTCTTTCTAATGGAAGTGGGTACTTTCGTTTCATGACACTTATAATTTAAAATAACCTATTTATAGAGTTACCATATGATCCAGTAATCCCACTCCCAGGCATGTATCCAGAGAAAACTATAATTCAAAATGGTATATGCACCCCAACGTTCATAGCAGTACTGTTTCCGATAGTCAGGACAGGGAAAGACCTAAATGTCCATTGACAGATGAATGGATAATGAAGATGTGGCATATATACACCATGGAATATTATTCAGCCATAAAAAAAGAATGAAATAATGCCATTTGCAGCAACATGGTTGGACCTAGAGATGATCATACTAAGTAAAGTAAGCCAGACAGAGAAAGACAAATGTTATATATCGCTTATATGTGGAATCTAAAAAAACAATTTAAAAGACACAAATGAACTTATTTACAAAACAGAAATAGACCCACAGGCATAGAAAGCAATTTATGGTTACCAAAGGGGAAAGGAAGTGGGTGAGGGAAAAATTAGGATTTTGGGATTAACAGATACACACAACTGTATATAAAATAGATAAGTGATAAGGACCTACTGTACAGCACAGGGAGCTCTACTCAATATTTTGTAATACCCTATAAGGGAAAAGATTCTGCAAAAGAATATATATATATATATATATATCACTCTGTTGTCCAGCCGAAACTAACACAACATTTTAAATCATCTATACTTCAATTAAAAAAAAATTTTTTAAAAACAAAACAAAACAAAATTACTTAATTAAAATAATGTACGTATTGGTGTGTTTGTACTACATACACTTCCTCTGCTAGACCCTGCTTAAGCTGAATAAGAGCAGGGACTCGCTTTTTTTAACCACTGCATAAACAACACCTGACATAGAGTGAGCCCTCAATATACTTCTCACTCAAGTGAATAAAAGAGTAAAGGCATGGAGCTGGAGCCCGTGACCTTGACCTCAACATCTCAGGTTTCACCTGAGCAGCCTACAGCCTATGGACACGGTGGCAGCAGTGAGATTCGGACCTCAGCAGAGAAGACCAAGTCTGGGGACCCCGACCACAACACCTCCCCGGCATCTGTCCCAGGTCGTCAACTACCTGAGTGTCCAGGTCTCACCTGGGCGCTGGTGCCCGTGGCTGCCTGGGGAGTGTCTCTTCTTCGGGGCTGATTAGGAAGAGATATGCTGACCTCACGCCTCCTGGTTCAGTTCAAGCCCTGCCCCAACTCCCTGTGTAATCTGTGAGGCACAAGTTCAACAAAGTCGGTGTTGTTTACCAATCTGCCTGCAAAGAAGACTTCACAGCAGTCCCAAGCCATCGAGCAGGGCACAGCTTTTGATCTGCTCATTATGGAAGGTGAAAGGAAAAGATGAAAGCTGGCAGAGGATAGGAGACGGCAGAGTTGGCTAGGACAGGGGTCCACAGCCAACAGGTGGAGACCCACCTTTTGCAGGACTGCCAGGCTGTCACTCTCAAATGCAAATACAGTGCTGCCTCTTTCCAGCTTAAAACTCTTCAGGGCTTCCCCACGGCCCACAGCAGAAGTTCTCATCTGCTGCCTTGGGATGCCCCAATACATTGCCATCACCTATGGGGCGTGCCCCCAGAGATCCATTATTAACAGAAATGAAAATTCAGGAAAGAAGTTTTTCAAAAATAGACCCATAGACATAGAAAACAAACTTATGGGTTACCAAAGGGGAAAGGGTGGGGAGGGGTAAAGTAGGAGTATGGGATTAACAGATACACACTGCTATATATAAAATAGATGACCAGCAAGGACCTATCGTATAGTACAGGGAACTCTACTCAATATTTTGTAATAACCTATAAGGGAAAAGAATCTGAAAAAGAAAAAATATATATATAACTGAATCACTGTGCTGTACACCTGAGAAAAGCATGACATTGTAAATCAACTATACTTCAATAAAATTAAAAAATAATGTTTAAAAAAAAAGAAATGAACTTTTTGTTTATAATATAAAACAACTAATCCTGTGAGATTGTGACCCTGTCTCACTCTGGGTTTCTGAATAGGGAAGAAAGCCGGGACCAGCCCTGGCAGGCAGCACACGGACCCCAGAGTGACCAGGGAGTGTGCAGTGTGTGTGTTTGCAAACGTGGCCCAGACCCCTGACCCAGGGAAGGAAGCTCCCAGTCCTCGGCATGGGCACTGGATCCCCAGGGCTCCAGCACCTGCCCCTCCTCATCCTCTCCCTGCTCTAGAAAAGCCCACCACCTTCCAGACCCCTCCACGGCCCTTCCTGCCCCTGCTGTCCCGGACACTTGGAAGCCCTCTCCCCCTTCTTCACTCTTTGCCTCCTCACACGCCAAGTCCCTCACTGGTTCCAGGTCTCCCCTGCTCTCTACCCAAGCTGTCCATTTTGGAGTGCCCTGGGGTGCACCCTTGAGCCGCCCTCCCCATCTGCGCTCCCTAGGTATCCCTAGGCAACTCCGTGCCTCAGCTGTCTCCTCTGTGATAATGACCCCCAAATGCAGGTCTACAGCCCTCAACTTTCTCCCTGTCTGTACCTCCAAGATGGTAGCACCATGAGGCACACGTGGCCCCTGAGTTCTTGACCAGTGGCTAGGTGTGTCACCTTGAGGTGTGCTGAAAGGGGAAATAGATTTAGATCTGCACCAGATTTAGATGAACTCATCCCCCCAAATGGAAAATATCTATTTTATTTTGATTGCTATTAAAATGATAATACTGGGGATATATTGGATTAAATACAAGGTATACTTAAGTCAATTGCACATCGTTCCCTTTTACCTCTTCAAGGAGCTTCTAGTAAATTTAAAAACCACCTAGGTGACTCACATTTGTGGCTCACGTTGTATTTCCATTGGGCGGCGTTGCTCTGGAGCACCAGACTGCCTGTCTGCCCCACATCTCCACTTGGACGTCCGAGAGGAACCTCACACTTAAAAGGATGTGACAGAACCCTTGATCCCACAAACGTTTTTTCTCACTTAGTTTTCCCCTTCTCGGTACATGGCACCACAATTTCCCCAGCTGCTTGATTCAAAGCCTAAGAATTAATCCTGGGTTCTTTCTTTTCTTCACTCCCTACATCCAACCCATTTGCAAGACCCAGGGGTTCTCCCTCCAAATCTGGGTCCTTCTCTCCCAGGCCCGACCACCGCTAACTCAGCCAGCACGCCCCCTCTGCCCCTCACCCCTGGCTATCCAGCCTCAGTCAGCATCTTCCAGCTGTGCTTAAAATAAAATCCAACTCCTCATCACAGCCCACGAGGCCTTCCAAGATCCTTGCGATCTGGCCCCTGCCCCACTCTTTGGGCTTCGTGTCCCACCCCCCTTAACTCTTGATCATTCACTGGAGGCTGGTGCATGTTATTTTTTCTACCCCAGGCTTTGCCATCATCCTGGGTGACGTCAGCACCCACGTGGAGACTCCACGATGGCCTTTTACTCCCTTTCCTGACCTACTTATTTCCAGGGCTCTTTCCTTCCTCTCCCCTGAGGGCAGAAGCCCGTCTGCCATAGACACTGCTGCACTTCCAGGCCCTCGGAGCAGTTCCTGGCCACGGGAAGTACTCATGAATGTTTGTTGAGTGAATAAACGCATACACCCCTCCTTTGAACCGCCCCCCAAAATCTGTGATTGTCCCCATCCTGGCAATTTCCATTCTGTATCTCTTTACCGATCTATCTCCCCAGCCAGACAATGAACTAACAAGGCTAAGGCCAGTTCTTATTTATTTTATCCCCTTACACCTGTCACAGAGACAGGCCCACAAGGGATATTTGGTGAATTCATATTGAATCAAAGTGATCTACTGGGAGCTCTTGACTTAACTACATTTCTCAGAGCTAACTAGTTGCTACAAGACACACCCTCTCAGGCTTGCCACCAGGGTTGGAGCTGACCCCGTTTGGGGTGCGGGGGGTAGTCTGTGGGCTGTCGGTGACCTCCTCGCCCAGCAGGCCCCCACTGTGCATGCAGAGGTGGATAAAGCCAGGCTTCAAGAGAAAAGGATGGAGCAAGGGTACTGCCTACATCCTTCACGCCTTTTGACCTCCCGGGTCCGCCCTGTCTGAAGCCCAGCTGCATTCCGGCCCTTGGAGTCCAGAAAGTAGTTCTGTTTCTTTATCCTAAATTCCCCTTTCTTGTTCAAACCAGCTCCATCGGTCCAGGGCCCTTTGCTCTGCTCTTTGCAACCAAGAAGCCTTACCCGTGCAGGTCCCCAGGAGGAAGATGAGTCTGGCAGCCCCTGCTCCCCACGCTATTCAAGGTCTCAGGTTTGCAAAATGCAGCTTCTCCCCCATGGCAACTTGAAACTTAGGCAATGACAAGTAGCTCCTCTCTGCAAAAATGTTGGGTCCCGGCACTGAGGCATGGTGGGTGCTTATCTCCTCCTTTGATTAGTGCTGGGATCCAGGGCAAGGGGCCATCCCTTGGACCTCAGGGACGTTGATGAGAAAAATGCCTGTATACCTTGGTTCGTGCAGCAAGAAGTTTCCTAAAAACTGTATGCAAATCACATTTTTTAAAATAGAGTCCCATTCCCCACTGACTGTGGCTGTCTGCTCAGGATGCTTTCTGTTCCTTTCCGTTTTATCTCCAATTGGCAGCAGCAAACCATCACCCTAGCTTCACATTTCTCTTCTTCCCAAGTGGCTCATCAATCAATCAACAAAATTCTCATTCAGAGTCTATTCTGTGTAAGACATTGTTCATGATCTTTACGGAGAACAGAGAAGGCACCAAATGTTCCAGGGGAGCAGCTCTCTGTGAATCCTCTATAAGACCAGGTGAATAGCCCACCTCTTCTTTATCTCTTCTGTAAATTCAGGTTTTCTTCTATCAGGTTTTCCCAAAGAAGTGCTCATGTGTACTGAGCAGCCTATCTGGGTTACCATAGAAATGGAGACTCATAAAAAGATGTTTAGAAACATAAGCACTTCCCTAAATCCTCAATAACAGCAATCACCATTGTTTGGAGCCATAATTGGGACTATTCAGGGTGAGTTCCGAGAAATAAGCACAAATAACTCACTGATCTACAACTCCTGGCAAAGCAAGAGCAAACTAGGAAAAAGCTAACATGCTTTCAAAACATGCCATGCCAGGCCGAAATAAATTTCCTTTGTGGCAGAAGAGATACTGCTATAACTAAAGACACCCTGGGTCAACCACTCATCTCTCTGTGGTCTGGACTTCTCCCAGGCCCTGTCTTGTTATCTGTGACATCCAGGAGCCTTCATAACCTGCCTCAGCTCCTACCCAGCTTCAGAAGAGACTATCTGAATTCTTTTCAGTTATTCACAATCCACCTGTGCCCACAAAGGATTCTGAGGCACCTCATGAAAGATGGTGCAGGACCAAAACGTAAATGGTGGCAGGGTGAAGGATCAGAGCAAAGGGCTTACTGGAGAATTTCTGTTTGTTTGCAAGTAACAGAAATGAATTCAAGCTACTTTTATAAGGAAATGTTGCAATTAAAAAATATATACTTAAGATTTAATCTGTGGAACCGAAGAGCTAGAAAGTAACTGGGTCCCAGGAAAGAAAGTACCAGTAACAAAGCTTCTTTCTGGATCCCAGAAAGTATCAGCTGCTTGTCCTTCAGCTCTGTTTATCTCATGCACCTGATTGTCTCTTCTTTCTCAGAAGTCTGGGGTGCCTGCCACCCATCCACTTAGTTATCTGCAGCCTCCAAGTCTACTCCTTAGGGCTCAAGCCAACTGGGGAGATACTGACTCTCTCTTGGTCCAAGCCCAGATTCCTAGGAAGAAGTCATCTTTGGTCCAGTTTGTCACAGATGGCTGCCGTTTACCCAGAAATTAGTTGAGGTTGGATGTGGGTGTCTTATCTTGGGCTGCCATAACAAAAAGCCACAGACTGGGGCAGGGGGGCTTCAACAACAAGATTTTGTTTTCTCACAGTTCTGGAGATTGAAAGTCCAAGATCAAGGTGCCGGCATGGTCAGTGTCTGGTGAGACCTCTCTCCTTGGGCTGCAGGCAGATGACTTCTCACTGCATCTTATGTGGCCTTTCCTCCATGCCTATGAGTAGGGAGACCGAAAGGAAGCAAGCTTTTTGGTGTGTCTTCTTGTAAGGGAACTAATCTTATCATGAGCATCTCAAGACCTCATCTAAATGAAATTACCTCCGAAAGACCCCATTTCCAAATACCATCACAGTGGGGATAGGGATTCAACATATGAATGGAGGACTGGGGCAGGGAGCCCACAACTCAGTGGATAACATTATTCAAAGTCACAACTTGGTGGTGGTGGGTCTGCCACCAGCTAGTGTGAGCAGGGCTGCAATTCCAAACATACCCATTACCAAAGTGAAAGTAACATAACCGAAGAAACATTTAGTGCATGGGAAACAGACCATATGACTCCATCCACATGCTAGAGAAAGGGCACAGATTTGGCTCTGAGCTCCCTAGCTGCCAAGGTACAAAGAAGAACGAGAGGTGTCTCGAGTTTTCTGATGTGATTAATACAGAACAAATCGCTTTCACAAGTGAGCCCCAACAAATCGCTTTCACAAGTGAGCTTTATCCAATTATGTGATCTGACAGCAATCTCTCCCGAGTCCACATTGAGGAGACCCTGCGTGGTGTACAGAGGTCAATGTCCTCAGGGACATCCCTGCAAAACATGCAATTATAATCTTCCCTGGAGTCATCTGTTATCCTGACCCTCATCAGGCCAAACCTCAAACCAACAGAGCTCTAGAAAAATGTTCTATTATTGTCCCCACTTTACAGGTGAGGAGGCTGAAGCAGAGAAGGCAATTCACTCTCCCAAGGTCAGACATCTAGTAAGTAGCAGCGATGAAATCCCCACACACTGACATGAAACAGCGCATGCCTAGCGAACTCTGCAAGCACAAGCAATCACCTCATTGGATCTTCAGAAAGTGAGACCTGGGTTGTCCTCATTCTCCTGAGCCCTTTTCTGGTGACATGATCAGAAAAAGGGAACCAGAAAGACCTGGGACCTGGGATAGAAGATACAGCAGGTGTGGGATAAGTTCTATCTCACCTGTACACAGGTGTGCATTCAAGACAAGAGCCAGGTCAGAAGGGTTCTAGGATCTAGGGTTGGGATGGGGTTAGGCTAGAGCTGCTGCCAGGGTGCGAATGTCATAGCCAGAATAAAAAACCAAGACATCTCAAAGACGTATGAGGGAGAAGCGATTGATCAGAGAGGCAGAAGCCAGGTTCCTAGACCCAGGATGGAAAATATAAGCCCCAGGACCCAGCAGGCATCCAGGTTCTGGATGGTGGGAGAAAATGGAGTCTGGAGAGGGTCTGACATATAGGGTAAGCTGCTGGAACCTTCAACAGAGTGCCTTTGAGCCTGTGTGCATTTGGAGAGACTGTCACAGGCCAGTGGCCACCTCAGGGCAGAAAATCTTCAACAACCAGGAATCAGTGCCAAGGCAGCCTAGCGGCACAGCACAGCACGTAGCTTGGGAGCAGGTCTTCAGCTTTCGGGGGAGATAACACTAAAAAGATGGAAGGTAGACCCCAGGACCATAGAAGCTGGACACTGGAAAAGTTACACGAAAGGACTTGGGTACTCAGAAAAAGGAAAGACATCGAAGTGTCAGAGCGTGGGTAGAAATTGATGCCAATTACAGGGAGGGTATAGTCGGTTGAACAGTGACCTTAAAAAAGATATATCCAAGTCCTAACCCCTAGTACTTGTGAATGTGGCCTTATTTAGAAATAGAGTTTTTGCAGATAGAATTAAAGATTTCTAGATGAGATCGTCCTGGATTTAGGGTGAGCCCTGAATCCAGTGACTGTAGTCCTTCTAAGAGAAAGAAGAGATAGATGTGACACACAGAGCGACAGAGGAGAGTAGGCCATGTGACGGCAGAGGCAGAGATTGGAGTTATGTAGCTGTAAACCAGGGAAAGCCAAGGATTGCCAGAAGTCACCAGAAGCTGGGAGAGAGGCATGGAACGGATTCTCCCTCAGTCTCCAGAAGGAACCAAACCTCTCGACAGCTTGATTTTGGACTTCTGGACTCTCCAACTTCCAGCCCAAATAAGCCTCTCTTCTGGGACACCTTGTTCACCATCTCCAATAAGAATTCATTCCGCACTCCTCTGGGCCATGATGAATATTCTTCCTCTGCTTCAGAAATAGCATGATACATGGCATTGTAGGTTCCTGTCTTTGCCTCTGTGTCTTCTACTGAATAGCTAGATCTCTGGGAAATGTGTCTCATTCACCTGTCACCCCAGTTTTTAGCAACGTGCCTGGCAAAGAGAGGATGCTCGACAACGCGAAATCATCAACAGTCAACAGATGCTGAATGAACATGTGAATAGATGCTTTCAGGGTACTTACAATGATATACTGATGCCCTCCAAAGTGAGGTTAAGGGCCATTTTTTGCAAGTTTTTTTGAGTTAATACCACAGGGTCTGTCCTCCTCCCCTTTTTAGCTGCTCTTGTCTTTCATTCACTGAAGGCTAGTGCATGTTATTTTTTCCATGCCAGGCTTTGCCATCATCTCATCCTGGTGATGTCCACATCCACGTGGATGACCCAGCAGGTGGTCCCTTATTCAGTCTGTTGACCTACTCATCTCCAATGGTCTTCTTTCCCCTCCACCACACCCCTCCAGCCACCATCTCCTCCACCTTCCATCTTGCTTACACAACTACTCTCACTCTAAGTTACTGATTTAATTTAGTCTCCATGGTCCATGATTTTAATGACATTTTTGCCCATACCCTAAGCTACCTGGCCCATCTGCTTCCTTTTGTTTGCACCATCCAGATAAAATCCAAGCCTGGGAAAACACAACTGGTTGCTAACTCCATGCCTCTGTCCAAGCAGGAAAAGCCAACTAGGGCCTCTCAGATCTGCTACGCAGACCTCCCAGCCTCAAGTGAGCCCACAACCCTGCCAAACAAACCTACACCATCATCTGTTTCCACAGTATTTTTTATGAAATCTGTCTACTCTTCTCAAGCTTCTGTCCCAGATACACATCCACATTCTTCTCTCTCTTCAGATGATCTTGCCTCCTACTTCACAGAGAAAATAAATGCTATCAGACAGGAGACTCCTGCAACCAGGCATAGAGACCTGCCTGCAAGAGCACCCATCCCATCATCCTTCACTCCTAGGACAGGAGAGGAGCTGACACAACCATCCCTCTATCTGATCTTTGGATACCGCAACTACCTACCAACTTCGGAAATTTTTGCTATCATTTTTTTTCTTTCCAACATTCCCAACCTCTCTCTAATCCTTCCCTGTTTTGATGCATTTGCCACCATCAGCACCAGAGTTCAGGTCCAGGTGCTACTCATCCCCCACCTCTCAAACTTTAAAGTGGCCACTGCTGCCACTTCTTCACACACACATCCTCCCGCCATACTCCACAACCCATTCTGATCTGGATCTGATGCCTTCATTCCATTGAACTAGTTCTTGCTAATGTCTCTGCTGAAGTCCATACAGCCACGTTCAGTGGACACTTTCTAGGCCTTGTCTCAATTGGCCTTTCAGTAACATTTGACACTGTTGACCCTTTCCTTTTACTGAAACACTTTTCCTTGGGCTTTTATGACCTAACAACCTGCTGCTGCTATTTCTTCCTCTCTAGCTGTACCACCTCCATCTCTTTTGTGGGTTTATCCTCCTCCTCCAGCCCATAAGTAGTGGAATTCCTCAAAACTTAGTCCCAATCAGTCCTTCTCTTCTTAATCAACACTGTCTCCCATACAGATGGCCAACAAGTGCACAAAAAGATGCTCAATATTTCTAATTATTAGAGAAAGGCAAATCAAAACTACAATGAGGTATCACCTCACACCAGTCAGAAAGCCCATCGTTAAAAAGTCTACAAATAATAAATGCTGGAGAGGGTGTGGAGAAAAGGGAACCCTCCTGCACTGTTGGTGGGAATGTAAACTGGTGCAGCCACTATGGAGAACTGTATGAAGGTTCCTTAAAAAACCAAAACTAGAACTACCTTATGATCCAGCAATCCCACTCCTGGGCATATATCTGGACAAAACTATAATTTGAAAAGATATACGCACTCCAATGTTCATAGTAGCACTATTTACAATAGCCATGACATGGAAAAAACCTAAATGTCCATCGACAGAGGAATGGATAAGGAAGATGTGGTACATATATATACAATGGAATATTACTCAGCCTTAAAAAAGAATGAAATAATGTCATTTGCAGCAACATGGATGGACCTAGAGATTATCATACTGAGTGAAGTAAGTCAGACAGTGAGAGACAAATATCATATGACACCACTTATATGTGGAATCTAAAAAAAGAATGATACAAATGAACTTATTTACAAAAACAGAAATAGACTCACAGACATGGAAAACAAATTTATGGTTACCAAAGGGGATGCGGGGAGGGATAAATTAGGAGTTTGGGATTAACTGATGCAAACTGCTATGCATAAAATAGATAACCAAGTTATATATATATGAATCACTTTGCTGTACACCTGAAACTAACACAACATTGTAAATTAACTATACTTCAATTTTTTTTAATGGTTAAGAAAAAAAACACTGTCTTCTATGCCCACAGCTTCAATTACCCTCAAAACCAAGATGACTCACACATTTATAAAACCAGTCCAGACCTCTTTTCTCAGTTCCAGGTTTTGTGTAAAACTTCCTAGTTAGCACCTCCCCTTGAATAATCCCAGAGCATCTCACACTCAAAGGATTAAAAACCAAAATTTTGCTCTTCCTCTCCAACCCCCTATTCTGATCTTTTCCAAGAATCAGATCTCACTCAGCAGCATCACCAACCTCCCTGTTGTTTGAGCCAGGAATGTCGGTGTCGTCCTGGCACCTGCCTCTCCCACGCTCGCCATAGTAAATGGATGACCAAGCCTACTGTGGTCTTAACAGTTCTTGAGACCCCAGCTTTTCTCTGTCTCTGTCAACATCCGGATCCATCTCTTCCCTGGACTGCTACAGTAGCCTTCTACTCTGGAACTGCTGTGACTCGTGCAATCAGAGTGATTTATTTTTTTCCTAAATGCAAATCCCATGCCCATCCACCCCTTTCCAACCCCTGGCTCCACACCTATAGTGAGACATCTATGTCCCTCCCCTGGGCTACCTCATTGCCCTACACTTCTGCCCAGTGCAGGACACATCCCATCTCACTTATAATTGTTCATCATTCCATCACACACACACACACAAACATGTGGAACTCCTCATTAGCTCCTTGAGCCAGGGACCATGTCATTCTTCTCTGTAGCCCTTGGTGGTGCCCAAGAAAGGTTCATGGGAATGAACTAAACTAAAGTGAACTAGATTGAAGCTATTCCTTTTTCACAGCAGAAAATTCAGAGGTTCTGGTGTCTCCATGCTGTCGATGGTTCCTCAATAGTGGCGAACTCTGCTCGGCAATGACTTTGACTGAGGCAGTGAGACCAAATCCATGCCCTGTAGATGCGGCATGAAGACATGGATGGAGAATATGGGTGGGTGGGGAGTGGTAGCCGTGCTGGACATCAGGGCACGAGGCATGAGAACAAGGGTTGTAACTGTACTGACAGTAAATGTTTCCACTTGGATTCTTGGCTTGGCCTCCTCTCCCCGAATATTAACTTCTATGAGCTCCTGTTCAAAGTAGGCACACTTCTTGGCAGCTGATAGCAGCAGTAATAAGCCACGGTGGCACAGTAAACAGTGGCAGGTGGCAGGGAAATGGGCTGCTCTCCCCGTGCAAAAGAAAGCTCATCTTGGAGACCAAACAGATGGATGGAAACCATACAGAGCCATGCCTCTCAATGAGGCATAAATCTTCCAAAGTGACTTCCAATGACTTTACCCGCAGACCAGAAGGGCACAGAGAGGAAGTCTTTGTAGATGTGGCCAATGTTTCTGCCACAGAAGCATCTCCATGGACTTGGCCCTGAGGTTTCATCTAATGATTAGCCTCTCATCTCCATACCACAGATGATGGACTCCAAGGAAACCAAAGGCCCCCAGACAGTCCCCCTACCCTTGGTTGCCCCTCCCCACTTGGCTCCCATAGCATTCTGAGCACACCTCACTTTGTATCAGTACTTCCAAACTGTTTTCTAGAACTCTACAAATATCTGTCCTGCTTGTCCTATTAATCCATGCACTTCTCAGGGAATGACATTATGTCTTATTCAACTCTGCAATTTTCCAGGGCCCATCAAAATTCTTGGTACTTAGTAGGAAGCTTGGTGTAATGAAAAGGATACGCTTTGATAAGATCCTGGATTTGAACCTTTCTATCCCCAGGATCATAGGCAAGACATCCAATCTCTGTGGACCCGGTTTCCTCATCTGTAAAATTGTTCACTTGCATTCAGAGTAAATACAAGAATCAAACTTAGTTTGGAGGGCATAGCTCCTAGCACAAATCCTGACACATACTAGGAGCTAGGATTAATTGAACTGCACCACTCCCAGGGCTAACTTCCTGCCCCACCCCACTTGAAATATTGGGAGGAAATAAGACTGCTTTAGTCCAGAGATCAATGAAACATTTGATAGTTATGGAGGGAGAGAGTTAATGCTCACTGAGCATCTACCATGGGCCAGGCACTCTGCCAGAAGGATCTTCACCACAGCCCTGTTGGATGGGCATTATTACTCATGCTTACAGAGGAGTAAGTTGGGGCTCAGAGAGGTTGGGGTGCCTTGCCCAAGATTAAACAGTTAGTGACTGTCAGAGCTGGAGTATGATCCTTGATCTCCGTGACAGCTAGAGGGTCAGTTCTTTTTCTTACATCATAAAAACCACCCTGTTATCCAAGCAAGAAATGACCAAGCCTATTGTTTTTGTTTGTTTGTTTGTTTTTATACAGCACATTATTATTAGTTATCTATTTTATACATATTAGTGTATATATGTCAACCTTAATCTCCCAATTCATCCCACCACCACCCCCCGCTTTCCCCCCTGGTGTCCATACATTTGGTCTCTACATCTGTGTCTCTATTTCTGCCTTGAAGACTGGTTCATCTGTACCATATTCTAGATTCCACATATATGCATTAATATATGATATTTGTTTTTCTCTTTCTGACTTACTTCATTCTGTATGACAGTCTCTAGGTTCATCCACGTCTCTACAAATGACACAATTTCATTCCTTTTTATGGCTGAGTAATATTCCACTGTATATATGTACCACATCTTCTTTATCCATTTATCTGTCAGTGGGCATTTAGGTAAGTCTATTGGTTTTAATCTCTTAACAGTTCTTGATCCACCCACCTACTTTTCTCTGTCTCCACCAACATCCTAATTCACCTCTTCCATCAAGAGTAAAGAAGCCACCAATCCATGAGGCCACTGCCACAGAGGAAGCGTGGCTGGGATGGCTCAGCTGACAGCCCCCAGAGGACACACACACGGTGCCCTCTGGACAGGACAAGGAGGGTGATCGTGCAGCCAATATTCCATTTCTCCTTGACCTTTTGCAGAGTGTTTGTCTGTGGGTTAAATAAGAAAACAGTAATAAATTACCTATCTTCACCTACTGGGTTTTCTATCTAAATGCACATATAAACATTGAAGTCTCCAGCTTAAAACACTTTAAAGGTTCCCCGTAACCATTGTGCAAGTTCTTTAAGGTGGGGGTCCATTCACTGGTCTCATCTCCCGAAACCCCCTACTTTTCAACACATACCTTCACCACTCCAAGCTTGTAGTTCTCCAAATACACCATGCTGTTGCTTGCCATTCCTTCTACTCTCACTCCCTTTAACTGATTAATCCTACCTATCTTGAATTGAGATTCAACCCAAGCATCTCCTCCTCCAAGAAGTCTTCCCTGACCTGTCAAATAGGATGAGCTCCCATTTAATGTCTGAATTTCTCTCTCATCCCTACAACTGCCATATTGTTTTCTAAATGGCTACTTAGACATTTATCTCCTGCACCTAAGTGTGAGTTCTTTGAGGACAGAGAGTATATCTTAATTCACATTTTTATTTTCATCATCTGCTACCATGGCTCACACCTAGAACAAGCTCAAAAATAGTGTTGAATAAGGAATCACCATTGTGTTCTTTCTGAGAACTAAGCACCCCAGGAAATGCATAAGAAGCTGAAAAAAAACAACAGGGTAGGTGAGAGGAATAGTGTAGACCCAAAACAAATGGAGAATAATTCCATGGTGATTAAATGGACGGCACAAACATCATGCAGAAATGTCAAATGAACTCGCAGTGCTTGATGAGCGGGCTGTATCAGGAAAGGCTGCAAGGAAGCACAGGGCATTGCTCTGCAAAGGTGTGTCCCGTCTTTATTGACCTGAACACCCCTTGTGAAATGAATCCTTCACTTACCCACTAGTCTGGGCTATCTGCTGTGAGCTGCCTTCCAAGGAAATCCTAGGCTGAGGCAAAAAGGAACTCATTATTATTTTTTTTTTTATTTATTTATTTATTTATTTATTTATTTATTATTTTTGGCTGTGTTGGGTCTTCGTTTCTGTGCAAGGGCTTTCTCCAGCTGCGGCAAGTGGGGGCCACTCTTCATCGCGGTGCATGGGCCTCTCACCATCGTGGCCTCTCTTGTTGCGGAGCACAGGCTCCAGACGCGCAGGCTCAGTAATTGTGGCTCACGGGCCCAGTTGCTCCGCGGCATGTGGGATCTTCCCAGACCAGGGCTCGAACCCGCGTCCCCTGCATCGGCAGGCAGACTCCCAACCACTGCGCCACCAGGGAAACCCAGGAACTCATTATTGATTGATCCATTGTTCAACCGACAAAAAGTGATGGTCATTAGAGCATGAAGAGTGATATCAACCATCATAGGAAAGGAAGAAAACCAGCCATTGACACTGGGGTTTCTTAGCGAAGTATTTTGAAGAAGAAGGGAGCACAGAGGTCTTAGGAACCAAACTCTCAATCTGTGCAATGGGTATAATAACAGCCAGTCAGTGGTGTGGTTATGAGCGTTAAATGTGATCATGAATGTAACGTGTCTAGTCCAGTGTCCGGTATATGCAATAAACAGTAGATACGACTGAGGGGTCAGTTCTTTTTTTTTCTGGAAGCTGAAATCCTCTAGAATATATTTGTTGAATTTGGATGCAAGGAGGCAAGTAAACAATGTTTCTCCAGTGGAGTTTTCACTGGTGTATTTGTTTTCTCTGAAGTGCCTCTTTTATTTAATCCCGATATTATTCCAGTCTATCTATTACAGCAAACAGTCTTAAGAAAGAGGCTTGAATTCAGAAATAAATTGTACTCACAGATCATGCCTTAGAATGTGCATTATTAGTGTTTAACTGGCAAAACCAGATAGAGAAGAGCAATGATCCCATTGGAAAAAGCCAAATTGGATTTTGAAGACATTTTGATTTGCCCACTTTTTCTTTTTCTTCCTGGCAAAGGGAAAGCAAAAATTAAATGGCTCTGCATATGGTTTTTTGTGCTTTGCAACAACTCCAGAGAGCCTCATCACTCCCAAGCTGGTCAGCTCTGTGGTTCCTTTTCTCCATTACTGGGAGTGGCTCAAGGAGAGAGTGTATGGAGAAAATAAATCCTCCTATTTGCATCAAGTAATGTGAATATATGACTGCAGCCCCCCTCTCTTCTTAGAGCTGAAAAACAGCTACCTATTTCTTCAGACTAGAATCTTATTTTTTCTCAATTATTTATCTGTTCCTCACTTTGCACTGAAATGTAACACTGTCAAACTATTCTAGATGATCAAGGGATTCAGATAAAAGGGCTACCAAAACAGAGCAATGTCCAAAAATAGAAATTAAATCCATTTATCCTTCCCCAACTGACAAAGAAATTATGCTAGATGGTGTGATTTTTACTTGCACACAGAGCGAAAAGGAAATGTAAACAAAATACAAGTTCAAGTTCTCCAGCCCCCCTTTTCATTGACCCCCCTCAGAGTCCTCTTCCCCCCCACCCCCTCCTCGAGTTCCCATCACCTTCATGAGTGCTCTCCTGCTCTCCAGGAAGGACAGGTGTTGCAGAAAACCAAAAGTTAAGCCAAGGCTCCTGAGTTTCTTCATCCAGTTCACAGACAAGATCAAGACAGAAACCATAAGAAAAGCTGGAGGCAGAAGGCAGGCCACCCACAATGGGACACAGAGGAAAAGACAGGGCAAAAACGAAGCAGGGGCATCCTGGGAAACTCCCCACAGAAAGAACTGGATGCTGTGACTTGCTTTTATTGGTCACCCAGAGAAAGATGTGACTTGGGGAAGCAGGCAAGATCACAGGCATTAAGTTTGTCTTAAAGATAAAGAAACTTATTCCTTCGGTGCCCTACCCCCACTGTGGGACTGGGGTCATTTTCAAGCAACTCCTCCCCTACCCATTTCTACGGCTTTAGTCTAATAGTTTGAGCACAAGTTACAGAATTTCTTTCCAAGCCCCATACCAACAACCAAGGCATATGGTAACTGTTTCTTCCTTGGAATCATTAGTTATTAAAGAGTAAGGACATCAAAAAATATGTTCATACACATAAACCCACATGAACAAATACCTTTGAAGCTTCAAATGTACTTATATTGTTCAACCAAATATGCATATATTTACGTTCCAAAATCTAGCCACAACTATACACAATAATACCTCAAACTTCAGACAACTTTATGTCTCCAGAATCCAACTAGAGTTAAGAAGCAAAAAACCCTGGACCTTGAGGAGCCAAGAGAGTAAACATTAATATAAGGTTCCTGATTGCCCCACATACCTCAGGAAGTTTAAGGATCTAGTCCACTGAGTAGGAGACCTGTGGGCCTTGGGAGGAGTGGGGAAAGGACAGCAAAACTCTCACTTCTTCAAAGCTCTGGAGGTAGGTGGCATTATAGAATTTATATGCTAGAGGCTAACGGGAAGCCAAAGAAGGGGGTGTGCACGTCACCAAATCCAAAGTTCATTTCTCAAAAGAAGACATACAGATGGCCAACAGGTACATAGAAAGATGCTCAATATCACTAACCATCAGGGAAATGAAAATCAAAGCCACAATGAGATATCACTTCACACCTGTTAGCATGGCTATTGTCAAAAAACATAAGATGACAAGTGTTGATGAAGACAAAAAGAAATCAGGACCCTTGTGTGCTCCTGGTAGGAATGTAAAGTAGTATATCCACTATGGAAAACTGTATAGAGATGCCTCAGAAAGGTAAAAATATAACTGTCATATGATCCAGCAATCCTATTTCTGGGTATTTATCCAAAAGAACTGAAATCAGAATCTCAAAGAGATGTTTGTACCCTCACATCCACTGCAGCATTAGTCACAGTAGCCAAGATATGGAAACAACCTATGTTCATCAATGGATGAATGGATAAAAATCTGTTATAAATATATATATATATATATATATATGCACATGTACATATATAATGAAATATTATACAACCTTTAAAAAGAAGGAAATCCTGCCTTATGTGACAACATGCATGAAACTGAGACATTATGCTAAGTGAAAAAAGTCAGTCACAAAAGGACAAACACTGCACGATTTCATTTATCTCAGGTACCCAGAAAGTTAAACACATAGAAGCAGAAGATGGGATGGTGGTTGCCAGAAGCTGGAGGAGGGAGAAATGGAAGTTGCTATTTAACATGTACAAAGTTTCAGTTATGCAAGATGAATAAGTTCTAGAGCTCTACTGGACTACATTGTGTCTGTAATTAACAATACTGTAATGTACACTTGAAAACTTGGTAAGAGGATAGATCTCATGTAAAGTGTTATAATAATAATAATAAGTTCAGCCTGTAGGGGATGCCAGGAGCCAAGAGATGAAGGCAGCGGATAAACCTACCAGGCAGACACAAATAGGGACCAATCATTGGAGCTGCCAAGGGGGAGTGGGGTCTTAGGTGAATATGAAACCCAGAGCAGTGACCCAGGTGGATAAAGAGTATTTGCTGCCCAGTGCCTATAGATGAGCAGCCTGGATTTCTTTGTATTTAATTTTTGATAGTTTGATTAATATGTGTCTTGGCGTGTTTCTCCTTGGATTTATCCTGTACGAGACTCTCTGCGCTTCTTGGACTTAATTGACTATTTCCTTTCCCATATTAGGGAAGTTTTCAACTATAATCTCTTCAAATATTTTCTAAGTCCCTTTCTTTTTCTATTCTTCTTCTGGGACCCCTATAATTCGAATGTTGGTGTGTTTAGTGTTGTCCCAGAGGTCTCTGAGACTGTCCTCAATTCCTTTCATTCTTTCTTCTTTATTCTGCTCTGCGGTATTTATTTCCACTATTCTATCTTCCAGGTCACTTATCCGTTCTTCTGCCTCAGTTATTCTGCTATTGATTCCTTCTAGGTAATTTTTAATTTCACTTATTGTGTTGTTCATCATTGTTTGTTTGCTCTTTAGTTCTTCTATGTCCTTATTAAATGTTTCTTGTATTTTCTCCATTCTATTTCCAAGATTTTGGATCATCTTTACTATCATTACTCTGAATTCTTTTTCAGGTAGACTGCCTATTTCCTCTTCATTTGTTTGGTCTGGTGGGTTTTTACCTTGCTCCTTCATCTGCTGTGTATTTCTATGTCTTCTCATTTTGCTTAACTTACTGTGTTTGGGGTCTTCTTTTCGTAGGCTGCAGGTTCATAGTTCCCGTTGTTTTTGACGTCTGCCCCCAGTGGGTAAGGTTCGTTCAGTAGATTGTGTAGGCTTCCTGGTGGAAGGGACTGGTGTTTGTGTTCTGGTGGATGAGGCTGGATCTTGTCTTTCTGGTGGGCAGGACCGCATCCAGTGGTGTGTTTTGGGGTGTCTGTTACCTTATTATGATTTTAGGCAGCCTCTCTGCTAATGGGTGGGGTTGTGTTCCTGTCTTGCTAGTTGTTTGGCATGGGATGTCCAGCACTGGAGCTTGCTGGTCGTTGAGTGGAGCTGGGTCTCGGTGTTGAGATGGAGATATCTGGGAGAGCTCTCACTGATTGATATTACGTGGGGCCAGGAGGTCTCTGGTGGTCCAGTGTCCTGAACTCGGCTCTCCCACCTCTGAGGCTCAGCCCTGACACCCGGCCAGAGCACCAAGACCCTGTCAGCCACATGGCTCAGAAGAAAAGGGAGGGGAAAAAAAAGAAACAAAGAAAAAAATTATAAAATAAATTTATTAAAATAAAATTTTTAAAAATATTATTAAAATAAAAAAGTAATAAAAAAAGAAGAAAGCAACCAAACCAATAAACAAATCCACCAATGATAACAAGTGCTAAAAACTAAACTAAGATAAACATATAAATCAGAAACTAGTCAGTCTCACAGCAAACCCAAGTCTAAAGTTGCTCCCAAAGTCCACCGCCTCAATTTTGGGATGATTCATTGTCTATTCAGGTATTCCGCAGATGCAGGGTACTTCAAGATGATTGTGGAGATTTAATCCACTGCTCCTGACAGCCTGGGTTTCTTTAAACGCCCAGTGATGGAATAGATACAAAGCAAGAGCCCCAGGCCTTCCTGGGAATCTGTCTCAGACTTTGAAATGTAGGAGAAGAAGCTAGGGTATCTCACCTTCCTGCTTAGAACAAATAAAAAGCAGCAAGTTGCTAGTGAAAAGCATGAAGGTGGCAATGTTATCCATGACCCCAGCAGCAGGGGGCGACAGCTGGCAATATAACAGAAGGAAAGGAGATCTCCTAAATTAAAAAAGCACATCTACAAGAACTCTGAGCACACTTGTATGTTCAATCCCAACCCAACGACTTCCTAGGGCCCTTGATCAAGTCATTTAACCTCACAAGCTTCAGTTTCCTTGTCTGTAAAATGTGTGTAGTAAAACCTGCCCAGGTGGCTGTTGTGAGGATTTAATGAAACATGAATCTGAAAAAACAGTTGGTGCCTTGCATAGAGAAGGAACCCCAAAGCACTGCTTCCCTTGCCTGCTCCCATGGTATTAATCTGAGTCTGCTGCATAGCAAAAGATTTGGCCCCTTTCTGCTCTTCCAGAAGATCAAGGGAGAATGTTCCTATCTCCTTATATTGAGGAGAGTAGACTCAAGGGGTAAGACATTTAGACGTTTTAAGATACCAGGGATGGCCTTCAGAATGGAGATTCGAGTGTAAGATGTCTTGCACACCAAGAACAAATAAGCAATAGAAGGTCGTCATCATAGTTATTATTGTGGTGACCGTTGTCATCACTCTTGTTGCTGTTGTTCTGATATTCTGGAAGAAAAGATGCTTCACGGGCTTAATGAAAAGTTCCCTGGTTGGAGTGTGTGTGTGCGTGCAAGAATGAGGGAGTGCTGGGTGGATGATAGAGTCAGGGAAAGAAGCAGCAGGAGGAGGCAAAGGTGCAGACCTGTGAATCTATATGGTGGCTCAAGGCTCCTGTTCAATGGGGATGGAGTTTAAAGAAGGCAGTGCAGGAGATGAAGCTGGTGTCTTAGTCCATTTGGGCTGCTATAACAAAAACACTCTAGAGTGGGTGGCTTATAAACAATAGAAATTTATTTCTCACAGTTCTGGAGGCTGGGAAGTCCAAGATCAAGGCACCAGCAGATTCAATGTCTAGTAAGGGCTTCCTGGTTCATTGATAACCATCTTCTCCCTGTGTCCTCACATGGCAAAAAGGGCAAGGGAGCTCTATGAATTCTCTTGTAAGTACACTAATTCCGTTCATGAGGGCCCCACCCTCATGACATTATCTAAACTTAATTACCTCCCAAAGGTTCCACCTCCAAATACCATCACCGTGGGGCTAAGGCAAGAGCCAATTAATTTTGGAGGCACATATTCACTCCATGGCAGCTGGAAGGCAGAAAATGCCAGGTCAGAGTGGGCCATGGACATCATGCTACAGAGACTGTGCTTTAACGTGGGACCACTGAAACAGGTCAAGTTTTCACCTCAGAAACTTCATTCTCTAAGGCAAGTCAGCTGTGGACTCCCAGGAAATGACCTCTTTTTGCTCTTTAGAGCAGCACTGTCTAATAATAAATATAATGCAAACCATGCATGTAATTTTAAATTTTCTAGTAGCCACCTTATTTTAAAAGTACAGGTGAGATTGATTTGAATAATGTATTTTATTTAACCTAATATATCCCAAATATTATCATTCTAATATGTGATCAAATGTTAATAAATAAACATTAAAAATTATTGCTGAGATATTTTACCTTTTTCACCATACTAAGCCTTCAAAATCTGGTATGCAGTTTACACTTACAAAACATCTTGATTCTTATTAGCCGCATTTCAAGTGCGTAGCTAGCTGGCTACCATGTTGGACAGTGTAGGTTTAAAGCAAGAAAGACTATCTACTGGTGAGCTGGGTTTAAGCAAGCATTTTTGGAGAGATCTTTCATTGGTTGGAGAAAACATTGAAAAATCATTATGGGAAAGCTGTGTAAGAGATAGATCAACCAGCTCACTTCACCAATAAACCCTAGCTTACCCTCCTGGAACTTTAAGAATCTTTACATGATTTGCCATACACCTTACCTTCTGTCAAAACAAAATGACATTCCCCGGTGCCGTGGAGAATGCAGGAGTCTGGGAAATGAAACATGATGGAAATGATGCTGAAGAGAGCTCAAGAGTGCTCTCTGGGTCTGTCTCACCTGGAACCTCCACCAGGAGGGCACTGAGGCTCAGGCTACTTGTGCCCACTAGCAACCTAGGAATCCTGCCTGGTACTCTCTATCCTGGTTCCCAGGATAGAACTGATCTTCTTCCCAGAGAAGCACTCAGTGGGTCCCTGGAGGCACTTCTTCAAGGGAACAATAGCCCGGTCATGACCAGCACTCTCCGGGGACACTTGAATCTGTCCTTACACCCCCGTGAGAATCCCATGAGGGTATTTGGCACTTAGCGGGCACACTGTGCCTTTAGGGCTCTTGTTCCTTCCCCTTGAATTACAAACACTCATTAAACACCTGGTTTCCATAGCCAAACTCTTAGTGAGGAGGTCCTCAGAGTCTTTCAAATCTGCTGTTAGAAAAACAGACAGACAGAAAACACTCTCCCGGAGCCCAGAGCTTCCTGACGGAGGGTCTGGTGCACTGCCTCTCCTCTGGGACAGCCAGAGATAATACACGATGTGTTTTTTGGGACCTGCCTGGGACGATAGTGACATTTTCTTCTTTATCCTCCTCCAAAAGCAGATCTATAAAGACAAGCATTCTTCTTGGGAGAATAAAAATACTGCGTACTTTGATTTTGTCCCCACTGTATATTTTGCCAGCCCAGGTTAAAAAGGCAAAAGAGGAAGAGAAAGGACAAAAAGACAGGCATGAGGGATTTTATGGAAAAAAGGCTGCTGATAAACATGTGAGTCACACTCAGCTCTTTGATTGTCCCTGTCTGGTCAGAGGAGATAACAGAGGCACCTTACCCTCTTTGGTGGGGGAAGTGGTTTTGCCTTGTGACCATTTAGCCCCAATTAAGCAGGAATTCTAAGCTAGTTATTTCCCTCTTAGGAGGACAAAAAGAAGAAGAAAAACAGTGTCGTGCCCAAACCCCTGCTGCCTGTGTGGACACCTTCTCCTCCCCATCGCTAACTCACTTCCTCCAGGACCTGATCCAGACCCGTGGCTTTAAGTACCATCTACGTACGGGTCATTCCCCAGCCCATACCTCCAGCACCCTGCCCACCCTCACCACTGCCCACCCATCTGTTTCCGCCTGTGTTTCCTTCTCACCCCGCGCAGCCAGTGACTCAGGCTTACGCTCTTAGAGGTACCTTTGACTCATCTCTGTCTCCCTCATCCCACATCGAATCCATCAGCACACCCCGGAGGCTCAGAACACATCTGAGATCTGACCATCTTCATCTCCACCTCTGCTACCACCCTAACCCATCCCCATCTCTCACTGCAAGGCTTTCTGACTGGTCTCCTCACTCCCACTCTTGTCCTCTAAGATCCACTATCCACACAGCGGTAAGACGGATCCTTTGAAAACCTAAGTCAGATGATGTCATTCCTCTTCTCAAAAGCCATCAGCTCCCCAGCTCCCATGGAATAATATCAGAGCTCTTGTGAAGGGCTGCAAGCCCTCTGGCAGCTCCCACTCAGCTCCAGCCACAGTGACCTCCTTACAGGCTGTCTAGGAAGGACACCCTGTTCCCACCCCAGAGCCTTCACACTGCAATCCCTTCTGACTAGTCCCACCGCAGACCTTCATATGACTAACCCTCATTTCATTCAGTTCTCAGCCCAAAAGTTGCCTCTGCAGAAGGCCTTCCTGGCAAAGCCCATCCAAAATTGCACATTAACCAGACCCTGTTCCCTCACTCTGCTTTATTTTTCTTTGTAGCATTACAACTACCTGACTTGATATTATATTTTTATCTGCTTACCTATTTATCATCTGTCTGCTCTCACCAAAATGTAAACTCTGGGAAGGTAAGGACTTGTCTTATCCACT
This sequence comes from Balaenoptera ricei, assembly GCF_028023285.1. NCBI lineage: Eukaryota > Metazoa > Chordata > Mammalia > Artiodactyla > Balaenopteridae > Balaenoptera > Balaenoptera ricei. The sequence continues at coordinate 9,827,343 of NC_082645.1, read as the reverse complement.
GTTATATCTCTGTACCTAGAAGAGTGCTTGGCACAAGGGCGATCAATAAATATTTGTTAAGCAATTGAATTGAATTCAGCAAATTGTATCATAGGCAACTCCTTTGAAATTCTTGGTCCCAGGAAATGGTAAATTGAAGGCTGGAATTTTCTTTCAAAGATTTTTCATTTATTTGGAAAAGCAAAGCCTGTGTAAACTTGACTCCCCTATAAAATTATTGGGTATTCATTTATTCAACAAATTTTCCTTGGGTGCCTGTTACGTCCTAAGCACTGTCAAGTTCATCTCAGAAGACCCTTTTTTGAAGATGGAGGAGAAGAAGTACAGAGAGAAATGAGGCCCAAAGAGGTCCCAGCAGACAGATGGAGGTCCAGTGATTCCTTCCAACATCAAAGAACGGCTAGAAGAGGTGTCACCTTTGTTGCCTGGTGACAAGGATGACGTGTATAGGTGAGCCATGGACCAGGGTGAAGGAGGTAACTTGTGGGTTGCAAATTCTTCTGTGTAGCTGCACTTGCAATCCCAGCTGAATTCACAGTGTAACCGGAAGCCACTCGCACAGGTTAAAGGTCTCCATGGAACGCATGGCCCTGCGGCCTAAATCCTGCCACCAGCAATGCCTGTGTCTGTGAAATCCAAGTGTGACGGTCACAGGAAAGAGCTCGGTCTCCCGACATGATGTATTACATCTCACACAGCGCACTTTGGCTTTATTCTCAAGGAGAGTTTCCAGTCAGGGCATCAGGGTGGTAGAGGTCTGGAATGCCGTTACTCACCTCTCTTTACCTTTAGTTCTAATCGAAAGGTAATAGAGTTTAACAAAGCCTTGAGGAAGAAAGGATTTGTCTTACTAATGTTACCCTTGCCCAGTAATTTCCAGAGGTCAGAGCTCTCTGGAAAGACAGGGATCGAGGCCCAGGAGAGAGTTTAGACCAAAGGCAGGGTCCACCCCACAACATAACTTCTCCAAACCTGGATCCACCCCAAGTGTGGCAGGGATGTGACCCCCCCAGCACAGCTCACTACAGGGCTGCCTCACACCTCATCTGGTCCCATGGCCTTCATAACATCCACATATTTGTTGCTGGTGCCTAAATATTCCAAGTATTCTCTAGTCCAGACCACAGCCCTGAGCTCCGAATTCACACCCGATGTCTCCCCTTGGACATGTAGCAGGCAGGTCCCAAATGAACCTGCTCCTCTACCCCAGGCTTCAGTAAATGGATGTCCATTCATCCAGTTGCAGAGACAAGAATCTCTGTCACTTTTTATTGATTTTTATTTTTATTGGGGTATAGTTGATTTACAATGTTCTGTTAGTTTCAGGTATACAGCAAAGTCAATCAGTTATACATATACATATATCCACTCTTTTTTAGATTCTTTTCCCATATAGGTTATTACTACGTATTGAGTAGAGTTCCCTGTGCTATACAATATGTTCTTATTGGTTATCTGTTTTATATACAGTAGTGTGTGTATGTCAACCCCAGTCTCCCAATTTTTCCCTCTCCCCCTCACACCCTGGTGACCATAAGTTTGTTTTCTACATCTGTGACTCTACTTCTGTTTTAGAAATAAGTTCATTTGTATCATCTTTTTAGATTCCACATGTAAGCGATATCGTATGATGCTGGTCTTTCTCTGTCTGAAGACTCTCTGTCACTCTTGTCCCTTCTCTTTCCCTCGCCCCTCACACCCCATCTGACAATCACTCCCCTGGGCTCCTCTTTCAAAACACGTCTCGAATCCAGCCACCCCTAAGCATCTTACCACCTCCTTCTAGGGTGACTCTGCAGGAGCCTCTTAGCGGCTCTCTCTGCCCCAACCCTTGCCCCTAAAATTAACTCTTCACGGGGCAACTAGATTTAAACATGAATCAAAATATGCTTTATTTCCTCTTAAACCTTCCAATGGCTTCCTACTACAATCAGAATAAAATTCAAACTTCTTGCTGTGACCGGCAAGGTCTATGGGACCACTTGGGCCTCCCAAGTGGTCTGGGTTCATCACCCACTAACCTCTTCCCTGACACCTGGGTCTTCTTGTTGTTTCTTGAACATACCAAGTTCATTTCTCCTTCAGGGTCTTCATTCTTGCTACCCCTCCACCTAGAAAAATGGTCCCCTTTATACAAATGTTGCCTCATCCTAGAGGCCTCCCCAACATCCTATCTAAAATAGCCACTTAACCTCAATTTGCTCCCTTTAGGTCTTCAGCCTGCCTCATCCTCTTCAAGAACTTTGTAGCTTCACTACCTGGCATAACAACGTATGTTTTGTAGGTTTATTTATTGTCTCCCTGGTGGAATGTAAGCCCCATGAGGACAGGTCTTTCTCCTTTCAGGAGATTCATCTGCAAGTAAGAACCTCCATCATCAGAGACGAGGGGACCGGACATATATTGTTACTTCTGCTATAAATGAACCCACTCTGACCTCAGACCTCTGCACCATTGCTCACTTTTTTGCTGTCAGTCACCCTGAGGTCTTGAAAAGACGAGGCAGAATGGCCATGTATTTCCTTTTGAGAGTTTTTTTTTTTTTTTTTTTTGGCCACACCACACAGCTTGCAGGATCTTTGTTCTGAAACCAGGAATCAAACCCATGCCCCCTGCAAAGGAAGCACAGTCGGTTTTTTTTAACATGTTTATTGGAGTATAATTGCTTTCCAATGGTGTGTGAGTTTCTGCTGTATAACAAAGTGAATCAGTTGTACATAGACATACATCCCCACATCTGCTCCCGCTTGCGTCTCCCTCCCACCCTCCCTATCCCACCCCTCTAAGTGGACAAAAAGCACAGAGCCGATCTCCCTGTGCTATGCGGCTGCTTCCCATTAGCTATCTATTTTACATATTTGGTATATATGTCCATGCCACACTCTCACTTCATCCCAGCTTACCCTTCCCCCTTCCCGTGTCCTCAACTCCATTCTCTATGTCTGCATCTTTATTCCTCTCCAGCCCCTAGGTTCTTCAGAACCTTTTTTTTTTTTTTTTTTTAGATTCCATATATATGTATTAGCATACAGGATTTGTTTTTCTCTTTCTGACTTACTTCACTCTGTATGACAGTCTCTAGGTCCATCCACCTCGCCACAAATAACTCATTTCATTTCCTTTAATGACTGAGTAATATTCCATTATATATATGTGCCACATCTTCTTTATCCATTCACCTGTTGTTGAACACTTAGGTTGCTTCCATGTCCTGGCTATTCTAAATAGAGCTGCAATGAACACTGTGGTAGATCACTCTTTTTGAATTATGGTTTTCTCAGGGTATATGCCCAGTAGTGGGATTGCTGGGTCCCATGGTAGTTCTATTTTTACTATTTTGAGGACCCTCCATACTGTTCTCCATAGTGGCTGTATCAATTTACATTCCCACCAACAGTGCTAAAGGGTTTCCTTTTCTCCACACCCTCTCCAGCATTTATTGTTTGTAGATTTTTTGATGATGGCCATTCTGACCCGTGTGAGGTGATACCTCATTGTAGTTGGATTTGCATTTCTCTAATGATTAGTGATGTTGAGCATCCTTTCAGGTGTTTGTTGGCAATCTGTATATCTTCTTTGGAGAAAAGTCTATTTAGGTCTTCTGCCCATTTGTGGATTGGGTTCTTTGTTTTATTAATATTGAGCTGCATGATCTGCTTGTATATTTTGGAGATTAATCCTTTGTCAGTTGCTTCATTTGCAAATATTTTCTCCCATTCTGAGGGTTGTCTTTTTGTCCTCTTTATGGTTTCCTTTGCTATGCAAAAGCTTTTAAGTTTCATTAGGTCCATTAGTTTATTTTTGTTTTTATTTCCTTTTCTCTAGGAGGTGGGTCAAAAAGGATCTTGCTGTGATTTATGTCACGGAGTGTTCTGCCTATGTTTTCCTCTAAGAGTTTTATAGTGTCTGGCCTTACATTTAGGTCTTTAATCCATTTTGAGTTTATTTTTGTGTATGGTATTAGGGAGTGTTCTAATTTCATTCTTTTACATGTAGCTCTCCAGTTTTCCCAGCACCACTTATTGAAGAGACTGTCTTTTCTCCATTGTATATTCTTGCCTCCTTTGTCATAGATTAGTTGACCATAGATGCATGGGTTTATCTCTGGGCTTTCTGTCCTGTTCCATTGATCTATATTTCTGTTTTTGTGCCAGTACCATACTGTCTTGATTACTGTAGCCTTGTAGGATAGTCTGAAGTCAGGGAGCCTGATTCCTCCAGCTCCATTTTTCTTTCTCAAGATTGCTTTGGCTATTTGGGGTCTTTTGTGTTTCCATACAAATTGTGAACTTTTTTGTTCTAGTTCTGTGAAAATTGCCATTGGTAGTTTGATACGGATTGCACTGAATCTATAGATTGCTTTGGCTAGTATGCTCATTTTTCACAATGTTGATTCTTCCAATCCAAGAACCTGGTATATCTCTCCATCTGTTTGTATCATCTTTAATTTCTTTCATCAGGGTCTTATGGTTTTCTGCATAAAGTTCTTTTGTCGCCTTAGGTGGTTTACTCCTAGGTATTTTATTCTTTTTGTTGCAGTGGTAAATGGGAGTGTTTCCTTAATTTCTCTTTCAGATTTTTTCACCATTAGTGTATAGGAATGCAAGAGACTTCTGTGCATTAATTTTGTATCCTGATATTTTACCAAATTCATCGATTAACTCTAGTAGTTTTCTGGTAACATCTTCAGGATTCTCTGTGTATAGTATCATGTCATCTGCAAACAGTGACAGCTTTACTTCTTCTTTTCCGATTTGGATTCCTTTTATTTCTTTCTCTTCTCTGATTGCTGTGGTTAAAACTTCCAAAACTATGTTGAATAATAGTGGTGAGAGTAGGCAACCTTGTCTTGTTCCTGATCTTAGTGGAAATGGTTTCAGGTTTTCAACATTGAGAACGATGTTGGCTGTGGGTTTCTCATATATGGCCTTTATTATGTTGAGGTAAGTTCCCTTTATGCCTACTTTCTGGAGAGTTTTTATCATAAACGGGTGTCGAATTTTGTCAAAAGCTTTCTCTGCACCTATTGAGATGATGATATGGTTTTCTCCTTCAATCTGTTAATATGGTGTATCACCTTGATTGATTTGTGTATATTGAAGAATCCTTGCATTCCTGGGATAAATCACACTTGATTATGTGTATGATATTTTTAATGTGTTGTTGGATTCTGTTTGCTAGTATTTTGTTGAGGATTTTTGCATCTATGTTCATCAGTGATATTGGCCTGTAGTTTTCTTTTTTTGTGGCATCGTTGTCTGGTTTTGGTATCAGGGTTATGGTGGTCTCGTAGAATGAGTTTGGGAGTGTTCCTCCCTCTGCTATATTTTTGTAGAGTTTGAGAAGGATAGGTGTTAGCTCTTCTCTAAATGTTTAGTAGAATTTGCCTATGAAGCCATCTGGTCGTGGGCTTTTGTTTGTTGGAAGATTTTTAACCACAATTTCCATTTCAGTGCTTGGGATTGGTCTATTTATATTCTCTATTTCTTCCTCGTTCAGTCTCAGAAGGTTGTGCTTTTCTAAGAATTTGTCCATTTCTTCCAGGTTGTCCATTTTATTGGCATATAGTTGCTTATAGTAATCTCTCATGATCCTTTGTATTTCTGCAGTGTCAGTTGTTACTTCTCCTTTCTCATTTCTAATTCTATTGATTTGAGTCTTCTCCCTTTTTTTTGATGAGTCTGGCTAATGGTTTATCAATTTTGTTTATCTTCTCAAAGAACCACCTTTTAGTTTTATTGATCTTTGCTATCGTTCCCTTCATTTCTTTTTCATTTATTTCTCATCTGATCTTTATTATTTCTTTCCCTCTGCTTACGTTGGCGTTTTTTTGTTCTTCCTTCTCCAATTGCTTTAGGTTTAAGGTTAGGTTGTTTATTTGAGATGTTTCTTGTTTCATGAGGTGGGATTGTATTGCTATAAGCTTCCCTCTTAAAAGTGCTTTTGCTGCATCCCATAGGTTTTGGGTCATCGTGTTTTCATTGTCATTTGTTTCTAGTTATTTTTTGATTTCCTCTTTGATTTCTTCAGTGATCTCTTGGTTATTTAGTAGTGTATTGTTAAGCCTCCATGTGTTTGTGTTTTTTACAGATTTTTTTCCTGTAATTGATATCTATTCTCATAGCATTGTGGTTGGAAAAGATACTTGATACAATTTCAATTTTCTTAAATTTACCAAGGCTTGATTTGTGACCCAAGATATGATCTTTCCTGGAGAATGTTCCATGAGCACTTGTGAAGAACATGTATTCTGTTATTTTTGAATGGAATGTCCTATAAATATCAATTAAGTCCTTCTTGTTTAATGTGGCATTTAAAGCTTGTGTTTCCTTGTTTATTTTCATTTTGGATGATCTGTGCATTGGTGATAGTGGGGTGTTAAAGTCCCCTACTATGATTGTGTTACTGTCGATTTCCCCTTTTATGGCTGTTAGTATTTGCCTTATGTACAGAAGTGTTGCTATGGGGTGCATAAATATTTGTAATTGTTATGTCTTCATCTTGGATTGATCCCTTGATCATTACGTAGTTTCCTTCTTTGTGTCTTGTAATAGTCTTTATTTTAAAGTCTCTTTTGTCTGATATGAGAATTGCTACTCCCGCTTTCTTTTGATTTCCATTTGCATGGAATATCTTTTTCCATTCCCTCACTTTCAGTCTGTATGTGTCCCTAGGTCTGGAGTGGGTCTCTTGTAGACAGCATATGTGTGGGTCTTGTTTTTGTATCCATTCAGCCATTCTATGTCTTTTGGTTAGAGCATTTAATCCATTTACATTTAAGGTAGTTATCAATATGTATGTTCCTATTACCATTTTCTTGATTGTTTTGGGTATGTTATTGTAAGTCTTTTCCTTCTCTTGTGTTCCTGCCTAGAGAAGTTCCTTTAACATTTGTTGTAAAGCTGGTTTGGTGGTGCTGAATTCTCGTAGCTTTTGCTTGTCTGTAAAGGGTTTAATTTCTCCATTGAATCTGAATGAGATCCTTGCTGGGTAGAGTAATCTTGGTTGTAGGTTTTCCCCTTTCATCACTTTAAATATGTCCTGCCACTCCCTTCTGGCTTGCAGAGTTTCTGCTGAAAGATCAGCTGTTAACCTTTTGGGGGTTCACTTGTATATTATTTACTGCTTTCCCCTTGCTGCTTTTAATATTTTTTCTTTTTGTTTAATTTTTGATAGTTTGATTAATATGTGTCTTGGCATGTTTCTCCTTGGATTTATCCTCTATTGGACTCTCTGTGCTTCTTGGACTTGATTGACTATTTCCTTACCCATATTAGGGAAGTTTTCAACTATAATCTCTTCAAATATTTTATCAGTCCCTTTCTTTTTTTTTTTCTCTTCTTCTTCTGGCACCCCTATAATTCGAATGTTAGAGTGTTTAATTTTGTCTGAGAAGTCTCTGAGATTGGCCTCAATTCTTTTCATTCTTTTTTCTTTTTTCTGCTCTGCAGTAGTTATTTCCACTGTTTTATCTTCCAGGTCATTTCCATTCTTCTGTCTCAGTTATTCTGCTATTGATTCCTTCTAGGTAATTTTGAATTTCATTTATTGTGTTGTTCATCTTTGTTTGTTTGTTCTTTAGTTCTTCTAGGTCCTTGTTAAATGTTTCTTGTATTTTCTCCATTCTCTTTCCAAGATTTTGGATCATCTTTACTATTATTACTCTGAATTCTTTTTCAGGTAGACTCCTTATTTCCTCTTCATTTGTTTGGTCTGGTGGTCTTTTACCTTGCTCCTTCATCTGCTGTGTATTTCTCTGTTTTCTCATTTTCCTTAACTTACTGTGTTTGGAGTCTCCTTTTCACAGGCTCCAGGTTCATAGTTCCTGTTGTTTTTGGTGTCTGCCCCCAGTGGGTAAGGTTGGTTCAGTGGGTTGTGTAGGCTTTCTGGTCGAGGGGACTGGTGCGTGCGTTCTGGTGGATGAGACTGGATCCTGTCTTTCTCATGGGCAGGACTGCATCTGGTGGTGTTTTTTGGGGTGCCTGTGAACTTATTATGATTTTAGGCAGCCTCTCTGCTAATGGGTGTGGTTGTGTTCCTGCCTTGCTAGTTGTTTGGCATGGGGTTTCCAGCACTGCATCTTGCTGGTCGTTGAGTGGAGCTGGGTCTCAATGTTGAGATGGAGATCTCTGGGGGAGCTTTCACCATTTAATCTTATGTGGTGCCAGGAAGTCTCTGGTGGACCAATGTCCTGAACTCGGCTCTCCCACCTCAGAGGCTCTGGTCTGACACCCGGCCAGAGCACCAAGTCCCTGTCAGCCACACTGTTCCTGTAGACTGGAAATATCCAGGAAAACTGAGAAACTCCAGAAGCGTGGAGTTTTCACCCATGCATTTTCAGCATTTCCCCTTGCCAGATCAGCCAGATCTACAAGCAGGGGCCCACAGGAATCCATGTGCTCATTAGTGATGAGATGATACAGAACTTTCAGGAAGAAGCCTGTTTTATTCTGGACACAATGAAAGCAGAAACCAATGATAGCTATCATATCATCCTGAAGTAGGTGTGGGACATTCCGTCCTCGGTGGCTGCTGCTTCTTTCACCTATTGGAAACTCCCCTCTTGAAGGGGGTCACAAATGGAGCTTTGAAGGGCTGCAGGAACCTGACCCATCTGACTGTATGTAGGGAAGTCCAGGCCTTGGAGGCAGAATCCCAGGCATCTGTGTTGGTCCAAGCTCTTGGGGCACATGCAGATTATTGCCCAACATGCATTTCTGCAACCATTTCTTGTTTAAAATTTCTGGACCCTATTGTTGATGAATATCAATAGAAACTCCACATCATTTAAGGTGTGTGTAAGGCATAATGATGATGAGAATTGTGTGATGTTTAATGGAAAGATGTTAAATTTTGTGATATGGAGCCATGTAATTTTTTTTCTAACATAAAAGCAAACATCTATATTCATAAGACTAGATCCTCAATCTTTTTTGCCTCTGACAACCTCACCAAAGAGAAATACAGAGAAAGAAGAAAATTCTTCTTTTGATTCCCCTGTAATTCTATGACTAATAGTAACTTTAGCTAACATTTATTGCACATTTAGTTGTGCCAGGCAGTGTGATAAATTCTTTAAATGGATTATCTTGTTTAAATCCTCTTAATAGCCCTATGTGAAGTAGGTAATAATGATTCCTAATTGAAGATGAGGAAATGGAGACATAGAGTGGCCGAGGAGCTTGCTGAGTAAAAGGCAGCTAGTGACACTGAAATTCAAACCCAGGCATTCTGGCTCTTATTAACTGCCATTCGTGACTGCCACCCTTGCGGTCCTCTGTGCTTGCCATCATTTCTTACTGTGGCTCTTCTGGTGAATTGGATATAACACTGAGCGAGAACTGAGGAATTAACACCAAAAGAGACAAACCACACTAAATAATGATGAACAAATCAAGACCTACAAAAAATGAAAACATAGACACTTTCAAAGCATCATAAGTGGGGCTTCCCTGGTGGCGCAGTGGTTGAGAATCTACCTGCCAATGTAGGGGACACAGGTTCGAGCCCTGGTCTGGGAAGATCCCACATGCCGCGGAGCGGGTGGGCCCGTGAGCCACAACTGCTGAGCCTGCGCGTCTGGAGCCTGTGCTCCACAGCAAGAGGCTGCGACAGTGAGAGGCCCGTGCACCGCGATGAAGAGTGGCCCCCACTTGCTGCAACTAGAGAGAGCCCTCGCACAGAAACGAAGACCCAACACACCCAAAAATAAATAAATAAATAAATAAATTTTTTAAAAAAGTAAAACCCATGAGGCAAAAAGAAAATTAATTTAATTACATGAAAATTAAAATTTCTGTTTTAAAAAAAAAGCATCATCAATTATCAGATTCACAGAATTTGAGGTGGTGAAAACCAGGGATTATCTGTAACTCCCCAAATTCACTGTTCTTGAATGACCTTCTCAAACTATTTATTAATGAGTTAGACTAACCTCTGCTTTCTCTTTCCCCTCTCTGCATCTTCTCTTGGTCTAGAAAGTTCTTTTACTCATGTAGCATTCATTTATATAAGTTTTACAAGAAGTTCATTCCCATCCTGTTTGCATTCTTACCATATACTTTAGTTCTTTCTGATTGTGATTGTGTGCTCTTGTGTGTGTGCATGTGTAAGACTATGGGTCTTTTCTCACATGTAAAGTTTTATCCAGAAATCCCTCTACACGTTATGCTGAGGTGAAAAATGATAATGTTCAAAAGATTCTGTATTAGATTTGGATCTGTGTGTGTGTGTGTGTGTGTGTGTATTTTTAAAGCATTTGATAAAGTTTAAATGTTTTTATACAGAAATTTTCGTTTGTTAAAATCAACCTTCAAAAATAAAAAAAAGAAGCAGATAAAATTGTTTTAAAATATGCGATTCCACAGCAGATGAATCTGTTTCAAATCCTGCTCCTCCTATTACTAATTGTGTGGCCTGATGTAATTTTTTTAACTCCCCTGAAAGATACAGAACGCTCTGAAAAATATGACCCTTTTATAATAGATTTTAAAATATGGAAATAAATACACCTTGTTAGACCCTGTTGACTCTGTGATGAACATGCTAACCCTTTCTTTAAAAAAAAATGCCTCTTCTCTTAGAGCCAGGACCTCTCACAGCCACTGCCAGTCAGGCAGCAGTGGTGAGGTTTCTGTAAAGAATGTCCATTGGCACTTTCTGGTAATGCCAGGAAAGGGCTGGCACGAAGCATCTTAGAGTCTATGAAATATTCTAAATTCGTCACTAAGTGTATGTGTATTTATTCTAAAAAGAATCAAAGATACATTACCTCCAGGAGAGGAACAGAAAATGGGAAAGGAGGTTTTCACTTCCCATTCCCTTCCATCATGCATGGTTTGACTTCTTCAACCTGTGAAATGCATTCAATCATGAAGGAGCCATTTGGGGTTTATTTTCTGCTTTGTACTTCTGTGGCTCTAAAAAGGCTTAAGCAATCTTAATCTTTTTTAAGTAGAAGAATAAGTGAAGTAAATAATGAAGTGAATTATCTTAATTTTTGATATTTCTCTCTCTCAGCTTCTTTGCATTTGAGAAATTGGGGAAAGTGTCTAAGGATCTGAAGAGAGACAAAAAGTCATGACAGTGTAGTGCAAGGAGTACTGGGCCAGAGATGGGAGACAGGACTGGACAGCACCCCAAATCAGCAAAGCTGCAGAGATGATTACATTCATATACTGCTGGTGGCTACCAAATTTTGAACTACCCTTTTGGAAAACCATGTGTTAAAATGTAACAATTAAATATTCATGTCTTTGACCCATAGACTTCACTACAGGGTTTTTATTGTGAAGAAACTTTCTATAATACTTTAAAAACTCCGGGCATAAAAAAATCCCATAATTTCTTTTAATAACAAAAATAATTGGCAATACCTCAAATTTACATCAATAGGTTAATATTTAAGTAAGATATGATACATCCAGTGAATAGAAATGAATCCATAATAACATTATTAAAAACTTTATTAAAAAATATGATAACCAGATTAAATTTTACAAAGCAAGATATAAAATTGCATATATAGTACAATTTGATCAAAGAAGCAACACTTTTTTATGCAGAAAATTTAATGTTGAAGAAAAAGCCAAATAAACTTAAACAGGGAAAATATATGGAATAAGAAAGACAAACACCCTAAATCTAGCATTCATCCATTTATTCATTCACTTATCCAACCACTGTGGATTATGCACTTTCTTTGTGCTTCGTGCTGTGTTTTGAACTGAAGTACAATGGTGAAGAAAACACACATGATCCTTGCCCTGAAGAGGCTTATGACCTAGTAACATACAGATCATCCATTTTCCTACGGAGCTAGCAGAACAATGGCTTCAAAGTAAAATCAAGAGATAATGGGAAAAAAATAAACTAACTCAAAAAGCTAGAAGAATAGTGGTGAAATAAAACTGAAAGAAAGAGGGGGAAATTGCTAAACATAAAACCTGAAAATAATTCATTTCAACCACCAAAAGCAGCATCAGTAAAAGAACTTGCTTTGTGAAAAGACCATGGAAAACCATGTGTTTTATATAGACAAACATTTCACGATGTGAATCAACAAAAAAGAGAAAAACAAAAGTGTAAAACTTTAAGAGTGGAGGACTTCCTGCCTGTCAGGAGCTTGTATGTGGCTGCTTCTGCCCTCACAATGAGAAAAGGGCCGAACAAATTGAGAATCAACAGCTCCTCTCAGGTTCATCAAGAACTGAGATCATGGGCAAACTGCTGCTCCAAGACAGGTGGGTTCGGGGAGTCACAACTTAGTGGAGCATAGACCTCCATGGGAACCAGCACTGGGCAGGAAAACAAACTGCAACTGACAAATGCTAGGGGATCAGGGTGGCACATTTGAGAGTTAAATACTCCAGGGAGGGACACGTCCCACACTTTTATGAGTTTTAACTCCAGGAGCTCTCCCAGCTTCTCACAGTGAAGCTTGGAGAAGAATCCCCTTACAACAGAGGGAGGGGGAAAGCAAGAATTTTGAAATACTCCCAGAGCATTCTGTTCCTCCTCACAAAATATTAAGATGAGAAAGGACTTATGATCACAGGCATGAAATGGTTATTTGTTTAATATAAAAGAAAACTATGTATACTTGTATGATAGTGTTTTAAAATCTCAGAGAAATACCTAGGAACAAACCTACCTAAGGAGACAAAAGACCTGTATGCAGAGAACAATAAGACACTGATGAAAGAAACTAAAGATGATACAAACAGATGGAAAGATATACCATGTTCTTGGATTGGAAGACTCAACAGTGTGAAAATGACTATACTACCCAAAGCAATCTACAGATTCAATGCAATCCCTATCAAACTACCAATGGCATTTTTCACAGAACTAGAACAAAAAATTGCACAATTTGTATAGGAACACAAAAGACCTCGAATAGCCAAAGCAATCTTGAGAAAGAAAAATGGAGCTGGAGGAATCAGGCTCCCTGACTTCAGACTATACTATAAAGCTACAGTCATCAAGACAGTATGGTACTGGCACAAAAACTGAAATATAGACCAATGGAACAGGATAGCAAGCCCAGAGATAAACCCACACACATATGGTCACCTTATTTTTGATAAAGGAGGCAAGAATATACAATGGAGAAAAGACAGCCTCTTCAATAAGTGGTGTTGGGAAAACTGGACAGCTACATGCAAAAGAATGAAATTAGAACACTCCCTAACACCATACACAAAAATAAACTCAAAATGGATTAAAGACCTCAATGTAAGGCCAGACACTATAAAATTCTTAGAGGAAAACATAGGTAGAACACTCTATGACATAAATCACAGCAAGATCCTTTTTGACCCACCTCCTAGAGAAATGGAAATGAAAACAAAAATAAACAAATGGGCTCTAATGAAACTTAAAAGCTTTTGCACAGCAAAGGAAACCATAAACAAGACGAAAAGACAACCCTCAGAATGGGAGAAAATATTTGCAAATGAAGCAACTGACAAAGGATTAATATCCAAAATATACAAGCAGCTCATGCAGCTCAATATAAAAAAAACAAACAACCCAATCCAAAAATGGGCAGAAAACCTAAATAGACATTTCTCCAAAGAAGACATACAGATTGCCAACAAACACCTGAAAGAATGCTCAACATCATTAATCATTAGAGAAATGCAAATCAAAACTACAATGAGGTATCCCCTCACACCAGTCAGAATGGCCATCATCAAAAAATCTACAAACAATAAATGCTGGAGAGGGTGTGGAGAAAAAGGAACCCTCTTGCACTGTTGGTGGGAATGTAAATTGATACAGCCACAATGGAGAATGGTATGGAACTTCCTTAAAAAACTAAAAATAGAGCTACCATAAGACCCAGCAATCCCACTACTAGGCATATACCCTGAGAAAACCATAATTCAAAAAGAGTCTTGTACCACAATGTTCATTGCAGCTCTATTTACAATAGCCAGGACATGGAACAACCTAAGTGTCCATCAACAGATGAATGGATAAAGAAGGTGTGGCACATATATACAATGGAATATTACTCAGCCATAAAAAGAAACGAAATTGAGTTATTTGTAGTGAGGTGGATGGACCTAGAGTCTGTCATACACAGTGAAGTAAGTCAGAAAGAGAAAAACAAGTACCGTATGCTAACACATATATATGGAATCTAAAAAAAAAAAAAAAAAACAGGTTCCGAAGAACCTAGGGGCCGGACAGGAATAAAGACACAGACGTAGAGAATGGACTTGAGGACATGGGGAGGGGGAAGGGTAAGCTGGGATGAAGTGAGAGAGTGGCATGGACATATATACACTACCAAATGTAAAATAGATAGCTAGTGGGAAGAAGCTGCATAGCACAGGGAGATCAGCTCGGTGCCTTGTGTCCACCTAGAGGGGTGGGATAGGGAGGGTGGGAGGGAGATGCAAGAGGGAGGAGATATGAGGATATATGTTTATATATAGCTGACTCACTTTGTTATACAGCAGAAACTAACACACCATTGTAAAGCAATTATACTCCAATAAAGATGTTTTAAAAAAATAAAGATGTTTAAAAAAAAACTCAAAGAAATGGTTGATTTTCAAAGACACGAATTAACCAAAACTGATGAGATAAGAGGAAAATTTGAATGGAACAAGGAAAGGTGTAGAAATCAGCTTTCCCCTATGCTTCTGTTAGAAGTAACCTGATATCATTCTTTTAGTATGCAATTTGGAGGACCACATCAAATATTTCTAAGATGTGCAAACACAGTGACCTATAATTACCCTTATGCAAATTTATCCTAACAAAATGACAAATAAGATTGCCAAAGTGTATTCTTCCATAGCCAAAGATATTTATCAAAGTACTACATATAATAGCAAAAACTGGGAGCAGCCTACAAGTCTAATAATAACAATTTTGATAAATAAATTGTGGAACATCCATACAATGGGCTGCTAACCAATCATTAAAGGTGAGGCCGTGGGTACTTCTTGGTGCCAAAAGATGTTCGTGATATATATCAGTTAGTAAGTTGCCAAACAAGATGAATAGTGTGATCCCTTTTTTTTTTTAATTTATTAGAGAAGGGAAAAGCATTTCCAAAGACCATGTGTCAAATTGCTAACAGTACTTAACTCTGGGGACTTGAATTACAGGTGATTTTTCATTTTCTTCATATTGTATATTTTTTCTTATTAGATATACATATTTATTAAAGTAAGTGAAAAAACCGACCAATAACAATACTAAAATATTGTCGTTGCCTCAGGTGCTAAAAATATGGACTAACATTTTTATTCTTATCCTCATACTTCAGCAGTTAGAAAAGCCTTCAGTGACAAAAATAACTTCCCAATGATGCTGCTTCCTAGGTTGTAATGCCAACTTTGCCACCAACAATGTGAATCCAGCAGTGATTTCCCTCCTCTCTAAAACGAAAAGGCTGGAGGAGACCTTCCCACACGGCCCAGCTCTGATGCCCACTTTGATGCCATCTCTTTCAAGCCACTGCCTTAGTCACACAGGGAATATCTACTGCCATTGCAAGCTTGGTACACAGTCCATTTAGAAACAGATTGTGAAGAAGATGAAAAAAACAAGCAATGTTCATTTGTTTCATTACAACAGTTTAATAGAAACAACCATCCAATAAATGGAAAATGTCAAGTGGGCTATTAAAGGCCACCAGCAGGAACAGGTGCATCCAGGCACAAATATTAAATGGGAGCAATTGCCAGGAAGGAATACAGAGGGGCATGCTTGCCACAGCAGCTTAAACACCATTTTTGTTTTAAGAGACCATCATACTGGAGGCTAGAGAGCCATACCAGCCGTGCATGGCTTCCAAGCGTTCAACTGCATCAAGAGGGAGCCTTGGCTGGTCTTCCTCCAAGAGCAGATGATGTGCTCTTGCTGTTGGGTCAATGTAGTTCAATATTGGAGTATTGAGTGTCGTTCTGGGCCCAGTGCTGTGCTAGGGCCAGGGATTCAGAAGGGAATGAGGCACGGACTCCTTTGTTAACAGATCTCACCCACCCATCCATAAAGAGAAAGAAAATCAAAGAGTCATTTCAATATTATAAAGGAATGCATTACAGAGGTGTGACAGGAGCCCGTTCTGAGAACTTGGCATGGCTTTCTGGGCCCTGACAGGTGAGTGAGTATAGCCAGATGTATTAGGAAAGGGGCCTGAGAATCGGCGTGTTCTATACAGGGAGTCCACAGCGTCCGTCCCTGCAAGAGCCCTGTGGGAGGGATGCAGCAGCGGCTCGAGGTGAGCAGGGGCCAGAAGGAGCTGAGGCAGGAGGCTGATGGGCCCCAGGCTGCGCAGCTGGAGTCTGTCCCCTGTGGACAGATGTTCCAAGATGAAGAGGGGGAGGAGCTGAGCCCTGCCCAGATAAGAGACCACATGTTTCTCATTCTTGAGGCCAAGGAGACCTTCCCGTCTCTACATGCGCAGAAAAGCTCCTTGGAGGTCAAAAAGGGAGCGATGTCAACCTACCCATAGGCCTCTTCGCTAGAATCCATCTTGGCTAAGAGATGCGTGCGCACACGTGGGAGGACCCCGAGATAAACCAAATACGGACTCAGTACCAGACAAAGCAAGACGATGGGCCAGAGGAAACATGGAAGAAATGCCCCATATAAGTGAGTCAAACTACCATGAAGGCACGACTCTCTCTCTGAACCCGTCCGTGTGTCTATCCACACATACTCTTTTTCCTCCTAAAAACACTTTACTTGTTTCACTACTTTCTGTTTCTTTGTAGAAATTCATTTTCTGCAAAGCCTTATGGGCCAGGGGCTTGTCACTGGCCACTGGTCTAGTGGCTGTGATTCAGCGCTCTCTCTGCCGTGGCCTGACTTCAGTCTCTGGCCGGGAACAAAACCTTGCTTCAAGCCGCTGGAGGCTGAGGTTACCCAAGATCAGAGTCTTTCACTAGGCACTTACAGGCTCAGGTTTCATTTCAAACTCAAGAAAAAGCCCCTCCATCCGCTGGAAATCTAGGGACCAAGAAAATACATGCAGGGACCTGCCCTTGATCCTTCCCCACACCACCCCACACCCAATACAATCCATCCCCAGGTGGCCTGTTTAGGAGAATAACGGTGTTTCCAAGAGCCACGTTTGAAATTGGAGATTGCTGGAACAAAACCACTGGGAGAGGAAGGGAAGAGGGTGTTGCCTGGGCTGACAAACCCTGACTTTGCCCTTGGCCTTCCAACTGCTTCACAGTACAGAAATGCAAACCAGCAGAAAGTTTGCTTTTCATGTTTCCAGTCCTCCATACTTACTTCTCATCTGCAACTTGTTTCAAGGTCTCTGCTTGCATTTAAATTAAATCTGCAAAACAATAATTATCTGGTCACTTTCCAGTGGAGGGAAAACAAAAAACAAAAAAACCAGAACAAACCAAGTTTGTGCCTCGGTGCCACTGGCTGATGTTCACAGTCTAGGACTGGGGTCCATGCCTGCCCAGGTGCTGGCAGGGGACTGCTCAAGGTCAACGACAGAGAGGCAGGGCTGACTCAGCAAAGGCTGCACTTTCACCTGAATGGGAATATTCCTCCTGGGCTTCAGGGAGCCCCTGAAGGCGACTCAGAAGGAGGAAAAGGGTGGGGACAGAACAGGTGATGGGAGGAACAGGATGTCACCATGTCGACTATGGCAGGACTGTTAGGGAAAGAAAGCTTCGCAATCCTAAATCACAATTAAATGCTGTCTTCTCTTCCTGGATGTGGTTGGCACCATTTATTCCCATCAGGAAGTGGAGAGGCCTGGTCCCAGCGCACAGAAGGAACCAAGGGGCCACCCCCCAGTGTGGACTCCTTTCCAGCCATTAGCTTGCTTTGATACTTGATTCCACTAGAAGACAGATGCCTCCTGATGGGATGAGACACCTGCAGACAGCAAGCAAGTTTTTTGGCTCCAGAACAGGAAAGGAGAGGGAGCTGGAGGCTCTCAGGAAGAGTCATGTTGACTCTGTGATTAGAAAGTGGCTCAGCTTTTCTGGGCCTCAGTGGCCTCCCTTGTAAATGACAGAGACTAGCAACTCCTTCTTTTACTGACCTTTACACATCCTTCCTTTAGGACTGACAGATACACCTGGTGCTGACCCTCCCCCTATATCTTACCTTCACAAAAGTGATGGCTGGAGCAGCAACAGCCCTCCTGTGGCCATGAGGGAAAGGCCAACAGGCACATGTATGTCCCTCCTGACATATTGGAGCCCCTGAATCAAGGCCAGCAGGCAACTGCCTCCAGATTTCTGGTTATGTGCAAAAAATATACCCTATTGCTTTAAACCACAGTGAGTTGGGTTTTCCGTTACTTCAGTCAAATTCAGGGTTAACTAAAAGAACTTTGCTAGGATAATTCAATAAGATAATGTATGGACATTCCACAGCCTAAACCTAGAAAACAGCAGGAGCTCAATATTATCAGCCTTTCCTCTCATCAGTCTCTTCTTTGAAAATAAAATCTCTCCTGGAATTGAAGTATTATCAGAAGGATAGTCCTGTTTGCAGTGTAGATTTAAACACATCAGACCACAGAGATGTGAACATATGTGTCACACCCTCATCTTACAGATGAGGAGACAGATGCCAGAGGAAAAGTAACTTGCCCAAGGTCCAGCTATCCCCCAGGATCCTGATGAGTATACGCTGACCCTCCCAAACTGGAGAGGAGAAGCTGGGCTTGGCAGTCCAACTGGCCTGGAGAGGCACTCTCAGCCTCAGACTCTCCCTCCTGCCCAGCTTTCCCCTCCTTTTCCCTACATCTCCCAGTCCAGAATTCCAAGTCTTCCCTCCGTAGTCACAACACCTTCCACCTGCCTCCAGATTCTCCCTCCTCCAGCCCATGTCTGGACCACTTGTACATTTCATCCATCACCACCGCCATCACTTCAGCCCTGCTTACAAACCTTGACCAACTCTAGTGAGAAGAAGGCCGGGTTCCTCAGCTGGCACACACAGCCCTAGGCAATCAGACACCAGCCTGGTCACTCACCTCCCCAGCACGCTCCATTCCCGTAAATCGGATACCCTCTCCCCTCTCAGCGCATCTGGGCTGCGCTTATCCCACTGCGGCACTTCCGCTCTTCCCGCCTACTGAAAAGTGACCCATTTCTCAAAAGCCAGATCTTCCTCCTCTGAACTCCAGAAGAATTTATTTCCAGCACTAGCCATGTTGGCACTTAGCATTTATGGCTTCAGGCTTCTGCTTAACTAGTAGGTCTCTAAATGTCCAACCCTTTTACCTAAACTGCAATCTCCTTAAGAGCAAAACCTACAATGGAATATTACTCAGCCGTTAAAAAGAATGAAGTAATGCCATTTGTAGCAACATGGATGGACCTAGAGATTGTCATACTGAGTGAAGTAAGTGAGACAGAGAAAGAGAAATACTGTGTGATATCGCTTATGTGCAGAATCTTAAAAAAAATGATACAAATGAACTTATTTACAAAACAGAAACAGACTCACAGACTTAGAGAATGAACTTGTGGTTACCAGTGGGGAAGGGTGTAGTGGAAGGATAGATTGGGAGTTTGGGACTGACATGTACACACTGCTATATTTAAAATGGATAACCAACAAGGACCTACTGTATAGCACAGGGAACTCTGCTCCATATTATGTAACAACCTATATGGGAAAAAAATTTGAAACAGAATAGATACATGTATATGTATAACTGAATCACTTTGCTGTCCACTTGAAACTAACACAACATTGTTAATCAACTGTACTCCAGTATGAAATAAAACGTTTTTTTTAAAAATGAAAAATGAATACAATTTTAAAAAAATAAATAAAACTGGCTCTGTGTCTATCTTAGCAGTGAGCATGGGGGTGGGGGGGAAACCTTAGCAGCAAGGGTAGAAGCCAGCCATCAGCCAGTGCAGCAGCAAATGTAGGAGGTCCCAGCCATCAGCCAGTGCAGCAGCATATGTAGGAGGTCCCAGCCATCAGCCAGTGCAGCAGCAAATGTAGGAGGTCCCAGCCATCAGCCAGTAAAGCAGCAAATGTAGGAGGTCCCAGCCATCAGCCAGTGCAGCAGCATATGTAGGAGGTCCCAGCCATCAGCCAGTGCAGCAGCATATGTAGGAGGTCCCAGCCATCAGCCAGTGCAGCAGCATATGTAGGAGGTCCCAGCCATCAGCCAGTGCAGCAGCATATGTAGGAGGTCCCAGCCATCACACTCACACCTTCCAAGAACTTGCTATTGGCCAGAGTGGTGGCGAGGATCACTGCAGGGAAAGCGGTGAGCTCACTGGTATCTTGAAGAGAACTTAACGAAGAGACTATCATGTATGCAAGGGTAAGGGAACCAGAAACGATGGGGAGGTTCCCAAAGCTTGCAGCAGCCTAGACTGGGCAGAAGGAGAGGAGACAGTGAGGCATTGGGACCCAGCTGCAGGAGCTACGGCTGCAACTGTGGCTGAGGAAGACCCAGCCGGTGCAAAAACTGACACCAAAGCAACCAAGAAGCAGGGGAAGAAATACCCTTACCTTCCTCTCTTCCCACCTCCCATCTCCTACTGAGGCCTCCCATTGGCCAAACTTAAAGGGAAGCCAGAGGGCAAAGAAATCTAAATGTTGGTGTCTACGAGGGTTAGCCCAGCTGTCACCTTCCCAGGACACAGAGCAAAGTAAAGAAAGGTCAAGAACCTATAGGGGAGGGCTTCCCTGGTGTCACAGTGGTTAAGAATCCGCCTGCCAATGCAGGGGATACGGGTTCAAGCCCTGGTCCAGGAAGATCCCACATCCCGTGGAGCAACTAAGCCCGTGCACAACTACTGAGCCCGTGTGCCACAACTACAGAAGCCCACAAGCCTAGAGCCCATGCTCCCCAACAAGAGAAGCCACCGCAATGAGAAGCCCACGCACCGCATCGAAGAGTAGTCCCACTCGCCGCAACTAGCGCAAGCCCGCGCGCAGCAATGAAGATCCAATGCAGCCAAAAATAAATAAATAAAATAAATTTATTTAAAAAAAAAAAAGAACATATAGGGGAGGTACAGGGAGACTCATTTACTTGCCCAAGGTCACAGAGTTAAAGTGGCTGAGCCAGGATCTGAATGCAGACAGTCCAATACAAGAGCCTGTCTGCTTAAACAATACACTAAAACGCCCTGTAGAATGAACAAAGGAATGAGCAGGTGCAATTCATTAATACAGTGGTCAGTTTTCTCTTCCCATCAGTCCTTGTACAAAACCCAGAGCATCTTCATAATCCCTACCCTGGTGAATTTCCCCCCCCAACTCCACCCCCTCAGCACAACCATTCCTAGAATAACCTAGAACAGCAGCTCTCACACACTTTGGTCTCAGGAGCTCTTTACTCTTAAAGTTTATTGAGAATCTCCAGAGAGCTTTTGTTTATCTGAGTTATATTTGCCAACATTAGCCAAATTAGAAATTCAAATAGAGAAATTCTTTTAAATCACAAAATAACTAGCACACCAAAAGATGATGCCATCATGTGTCATGGAGTATTTTTCTAATCCGTTGATAAAAGGAGTTTTAAAAAGGGCAACAACTAACATCTTAGCATTATGAAAATAGTTTTGACCTCGAGGATGCCATTGAAGAGTCTTGGGGACCTGTCAGTTGTCCTCAGACCAGAGTTTGAGAACCATCAATCTAGAAGACATCTTTATTTCATTAAAATAATTTTGTATAAACCACAGCCTTACATATTATCAGCCTGAACTTTTGGACTCAAACGCCATTTCCCCTTCCTCCTCTATTTTTAGTCTTGTTTTTACTGAGACCCTCCTCCCCAGAATGTAAGTCTGCTTCCCAGGATCAGTGCTTAGAGAGTGGTGGCAGCTCCCATAGGGCTGCCCCTGGAGAGGTCACACATCAGGACAAGCCTATCCAGGTGCATGTCTGGGAGCAGGTGATAGATTATAAAGCAGGGAGCAGGCTCTGCTCAGAGAAACTGAGAGACTGACAGCAGCCTGGGAGGGTCAGTGTGGGCAGACACAGCAAGCGGTCATCCCAAAGCAAGCCGAGAGAGAGGGGTGGTACGGGGTTGTAGAGGCCAGCTCTGAAGAAGGCTGAGGGATTCAGACCCCTGTCATTTTTTTTTAGCCTCTTAAGTTCCAGTTCACACATTTTATTTTTTTTTAACTGAAGTAGAGTTGATTTACAATGTTGTGTTAGTTTCAGGTGTACAGCAAAGTGATTCAGTTTTATATATATACATATATATACATATATTCTTTTTCAGATTCTTTTCCTTTATAGGTTATTACAAAATATTGAATAAAGTTCCCTGTGTATACAGTGGGTCCTTGTTGTTTACCCAGTTTATATATAGTAGTTTACCCCATTCCCCCACCTTTCCCCTTTGGTAACCAAAGATTGTTTTCGATGTCTGTGAGTCTGTTTCTGTTTTGTAAATAAGTTCATTTGTATCCTTTTTTTTAGATTCTACAAATAAAAGAAAGACAAATATCATGATATCCTTTTTTTCATTTTTGAGAGGCTTAGCTTGTGCCCGTGGGCTTCCCAGCAAGATAAGAGGAGGGAGGTAGCCCCTTTCCTCCTGTCCTTAAAGCTGGTCATCTCACTTACTGATACTTTAGGCTCCAATAAACCCTAAAATGCACTCAGAAAAAAATGGTGGATGAGATGCTGCATGGATTCACTCAATATGAAATAGTGTCCTTTTTATCTGATTTTGTACTTTATCTTTCTTTTATGCTACCTTTAGCCTATTTGATTTCTTCCACCTACCTTCTACCCTTCAGTGGGTGTATTTATATTCTGCAATGAAAAGAAAGTTTTCCTATCCTAGCCCCTCACATGACGCTATTCCATGGGAAATGTATGTGACCTCACCTCACTCTCCCTTCTCCCCAGGAACAGATGAATTCTCTTCTCCAGTCATCTCTGCCAACTCCCATTGGGTACCATTTGTCCCCAGCGAAGGATCAATACAGTTATAGATACATCCCATCATCTTCACAATCATCTCTATTTTTCAGTCATCCACTGTGTGTCAAGCACTGAGACACCCACTGTACATGTGTTATTTCTACACTTCATAACAACCCCACTAAAGGACCACCTTTGCCCTTGTTTTATAGATGACAAAACTGAGCCTCCAAGAAATAATGTGCCTCATCCAGCTGGTAAGTGATTAAGCAGTGATTTGAACCCAGGAGTTGTGACGGACTCTAAAACCCATGTTAACCCAGTTTCCATGATGTCTTTTAATCATCTTTTTTGCACTCATCAGCGCCTGCCTTGTAGTATGTTGTCCTCACGCATCCCAAACTTGTGCAGTGTCATATTAGCCGCACATCTCCTGAGAGTGGTACATAACCCTGGTTTGATGATTCCTCAGTTAAGAAGCAGACCCATTGGACTTTCTGATAACCACTACCTCTTGGGCTTGCAGCTGACCACCTCCTCCATGGACTGTAAGTGATACTATCATTCTCTTCCTTTCTCAGAAATTATTTCTTCAGTGCTTTACTAATTCCCTCCAGCCTGTCTCTGGTGCCTGCAATTCCAATCACTTGTTTTAAAACAAATTAAATAAATCTCCTTCTTGCTCACTCTGTGTGCTTTCTCATTGTCCTTGGAGAAATGAACTCTCCCTGGGCATTTGAAAGAGAAGAGCATGGAAGTTGAAAATATCTGGTTTAATGCAGCAAGAGAAAGGTTCAGAAGGGCAAAACACATACTTTATTATCAGCATTTCAAAAGCTCCTGCTATTATCCATTTTCCTGAGTCCTAACGTGTTAACGCAGCAGATGGGCAAATGCTGCAGTTTTCTAAAGCAGAAGACTGCCCTGATACTGGCTCTGGGTTTAAGTACATCTGTGCATATGCTTGCAAGTGTGCACAGAGAGAAGTGGTCTGTGGATGTGAGGAAGGAGGATGTGAGTAGATGGTGTTACTAAAAATCTATTCTTGTAAAGTTGGCCTGCCTGAGGTCTCAAAAATAATGTGGGGAACCAAAGACATTTAAACTTAAGATTAGACTCATCTCAATGGGAGGGAGGCACATCTCCTATTCACCAGTGCTGTAGATTGCAGAGATGTGGCTCCCATACTGTGTTTCCTTTGTTTAGAAGTCTCAAGAGTGACGTCATCAAGACAGTAATATACGTCATTCCCAACTTCAGTCCCTCTCACAAGGACACCAACTACCAACTATTCATAGACAGGACACCATTATTTAAATCCCAGAACCTAGGGGTGAGACTGAAGCACCCTCCCTGGACCACAGATATCAAGAAGGACCACATTACAGGGTTTAGAGGAGTGGTTTCACTCTAACTGCATCACAATGAGCACAATGCCACAGTGAGAGGGCCCCCACGGGCCTAAAGTTTCTCCAGCGGGAAAAGAGAGCCTGAGGTGGACATCCAGCTCTCCCAGAATTGTGAGACACTTCCCAGGAGGCCTACTTGGGTCTCACCTCACAGGGATACCTGGGGAATCTGCAGGGTTCAGCCACTGAGGATCAGATAGAAACAGAGAAGGGAGGTAGGGCGTCTGCAAAGCTTAAGAACAACCAGCACTCAAATTTTGGCAGATAGTGCTCCTGCTTTTGGTGGCATCAGAGCAGAAATCCCAGCCAGTGACTCTGCACATCTGAAGAGCCAAGCAGGTAGCTGTTTCTGCACAGGAAGCTCAGTAGGTAGTTCTGCCTGATGTAGGTTCCCAAGCCAATGGGTCATATCATTCATGAATCCTCTATGGCCTGCCTGGACAGGGAAGCAAATTCAGTTCCGCCCAACTAGGAAGCCTGGCCAGAGAACACAGGCAGCTGCAGAGTCCAGCCAGGGGCACGATCCAGTTGCAGAGTACATCCTGAGGCCCCACCCAGCCAGGAGTGTTTGCAGAATCCAGCCACAGACCTGCCCAATTGCAGAGTGCAACCATCTGTCAGGAAACATAGACTGAGACCCTAGTTAATCAGAGATGATTGCAGAGTCCAACTAGTGGCTACACCTGACTTCACAGCACAGCCAGCAGCCCTGCCCAACCAGGCATCCCACCCAATTGCCCCACTTGAACTCAGAGTTCAGCCAGCAGAACCACCCAACCATGGAGTCCAGCCAATAGCAGCCTCCCTGACCTCAGAACACAGGCAGTGGCCTCATCCAATAAGAGATTCTGATAGCAAGTCCCTCTTCCCCATGGATGCTACCAGCTGACCCATCCAGTACTACAAGCTGAGCTGATTGGTGAAGGTCTTTCTCTGCCAAAGCAACCTATAAAGCCTGGAAGAAGAGAGCTCTTACTCAGATAAAAACACAAGGATACAAGGATTACAAAGAACCAGGTAAAACATGACACCACAAAAGGAAACTAATAAAGTACCAATAATTGTCCTTAAGAAATGAAGATCTGTGAACTAACAAAAAAATTCAGTATAATTCTCTAAAAATTCAACAGACTATAAGAATACACAGACGACCAAATAAATCATGAAAACAATGCATGAACAAAATGAGATAGTTGAGCAAAGAAATAGAAACTACCAAAAACAAACAAGCAGGAATCCTAGAGCTGAAGAATTATAATGACTAAAGAATTCAATCAAGAGCTTCAATGACAGACTTGACCAACCAGAAGAAAGAATCAGTGAACTTGAAGATGGGTCATTTGAAATTATCCAGTCAGAGGAGTAATAAGGAACAAGAATGAAAAACAATTGAGAAGTTCTATGGGACTTAAAAGACAACATCAAAAAAACTATATCTGCATTATAGGAATCTCAAAATGAGAAGAGAAAGAGAAAGGTACAGAAAGTGTATTTAAAGCAATAATAGCTGAAAATTTCCCAAACTTGGGGAGAGAAATACAAATCCAGATTCATGAGACCCAAATATCCCAAAAAGGTTGAATTCAAAAAGACTGACACCAAGATACATTATAACTGAACTGTCAAAAGTCATAGACAAAGAGAGAATTTTGAAAGCCGCAAGAGAAAAGACTCACCACATACAAGGGAGCACCCACAAGACTGCAGACTTCTCAGCAGAAACTGCAGGCCAGGAGGAGGTAGGATGATATATTTAAAATACTGAAAGAAAAAACTGTCAACCAAGAATACTATACTAGACAAAGCTGTCCATCAAAAGACCCCAAATAGACAAAGCAATCTTCAGAAAGCACAACAAAGGAGGAGCCATCTCACTTCCTGATTCCAGACTATACTCCAAAGCTATAGTCATCAAAACAGTATGGTACTGGCATAAAAAGAGACACATGGGCCAATGGAAAAGAATCAAGAGCCCAGAAATAAACCCATGTATATATATGGTCAAATAATATTTGACAAGGGAGGTAGAATACTCAATGGAGAAAAGATAATCTTTTCAACACATGACACTGGGAACACTGGATAGTCACATGAAAAGAATGAAACCAGACCCCTATCTTGCACCACTTACAAAAATTAACTCAAAATAGATTAAAGGCTTAAAGTTAAGACCTGAACTTTATAAATTCCTAGAATATAGGGGAAAAGCTTCTTGACATTGGTCTTAGCAAGGATTTTTTTGGATTTGATACCCAAAGGCACAAGCAACAAAAGAAAAAATAAACAAGAGAGACTACAACAAGCTTCTGCACAGTAAAAGAAGCAATGAATTTCAACAAAATAAAAAGACAACCTAAAGAACGGGGGGAAATATTTCCAAACTATATACCTGATAAGGGGTTAATATCCAAAATATATAAGGAACTCAACTCAATAGCAAAAACAAAACAAAACAAACAAACAGAACAAATAATCCAATTAAAAAGGACCTGAATAGACATTTTTCCAAAGATATATAAATAGCCAACAGGTACTTGGAAAGGTACTCAATATCACTAATCACTGGGGAAATCCAAATCAAAGCCATAATGAGCTATCACCTCACATCTGTTAGAATGGCTCTCATCAAAAAGACAAGGGATAACAAGTTCTGGTGAGGATGTGGAAAAATAAGAACACTTGTACACTGTTGGTGGGAATGTAAATTTGTGAAACCACTGTGGAAAACAGTATAGAGATTGCTTTAAAACTAAAAACTACAACTGACATATGATCCAGCAGTCCCACTTCTGGGTATATATCCGAAGGAGATGAAACCACTACCTTGATGAGATATCTGCACCTAAATGTTCATTGCAACATTATTTATAATAGCTAAGACATGGAAACAACCTAAGTGTCCATCAGTGGATGAATGAATAGAGAATATGGTACCCATATACAATGCAATATTAACCATAAAAAGGAAGGAAGTCCTGCCATCTATGCCAAATGGATGACCCTGAAAGCTTATGCCAAGAGAGATAAGTCAGGCAGAGAAAGACAAATACTGTATGATCTCACTTATGTGTGGAATCTAAAAAAACCAAATCATAAAATCGGAGAGCAGATTGATATTTGCTGAGAGTGGGAGGTATGGGGGTATAGGGGAAATTGGTGTAGGTGGTCAAAGAGTACAAACTTCCATGATGACTATAGTTAACAAGACTGAATTGTGTTTTTGAAAGTTGCTGAGACAGTAGATTTTAAAAGTTCTCACCCTCCCCCCCCCCAAGAAAATGGTAACTCTGTGAGGTGATGGGTGTGTTAACTAACCTTACTGTGGTGATCATTTCACAGTATACACATATATCAAATCATCACATTGTACATCTTAAACTTATAGAACAGTGTATGTCAGGAGACCTTCAAGATGGTGGAGGAGTAAGACGTGGAGATCACCTTCCCCCCACAAATACATCAGAAATACATCTACGTGTGGAACAACTCCTACAGAACACCTACTGAACGCTGGCAGAAGACTTCAGACTTCCCAAAAGGCAAGAAACTCCCCATGTACCTGGGTAGGGCAAAAGAAAAAACAGAGACAAAAGAATAGGGATGGGACCTGCCCCTCTGGGACAGAGCTGTGAAGAAGGAAAAGTTTCCATACACTAGGAAGCCCCTTCACTGGTGGGGATGGGGGGCGGGGGGGGAGCTTTGGAGCCATGGAGGAAAGTGCAGCTATAGGGGTGCAGAGGGCAAAGTGGAGAGATTCCCACACAGAGGATCGGTGCCAACCAGCACTCACCAGCCTGAGAGGCTCGTCTGCTCACCTGCCAGGACAGGTGGGGGCTGAGAGTTGAGGCTCAGGCTTCGGAGTTCAGATTGCAGGGAGAGGACTGGGATTGGCTGCATGAACACAGCCTGAAGGGGGCTAGTGTGGCACAGCTAGCCAGGAGGGAGTCCGGGAAAAAGTCCGAACCTGCCTAAGAGGTAAGAGACAATTGTTTCAGGGTGCGTGAGAAGAGGGGATTCAGAGCACCAGCTAAACGAGCTCCAGAGATGAGTGCAAGTCGTGGCTCTCAGCGCGGACCCCAGAGACGGGAATGAGACGCTAAGGATGCTGCTGCAGCCATCAAGAAGCCTGTGTGCGAGCACAGGTCACAATCCACACCTCCCCTCCTGGGAGCCTGTGCAGCCCCCAACTGCCAGGGTCCCGTGATCCAGGGACAACTTCCCCGGAGAACACACGGTGCACCTCAGGTTGTTGCAACATCACGCCGGCCTCTGCTAACGCAGACTCACCCCGAATTCTGCTTTCCATACCCCTCCCACCTCCCGGCCTGAGTGAGTCAGAGACCCCTAATCAGCTGCTACTTTAACCCTGTCCTGTCTGAGCGAAGAACAGATGCTCTCAGGAGACCTACATGCAACGGGGGGGCCATATCCAAAGCTGAATCCCAGGAGTTGTGTGATCAGAGAAAGGGAAATTTCTTCCAGCAATCTCAGGAGCAATGGATTAAATCTCCACAATCAACCTGATGTACCCTGCATCTGTGGAATACCTTAATAAAGAACGAATCAACCCAAAATTGAGGTGGTGGATATTGGGAGCAACTGTAGACTTGGGGGTTGCTTTCTACATCTAATTTGTTTCTGGTTTCTGGCAAGTGCTAACAGCCATAAAAGGGGAAATTGACAGTAACACAATCACAGTAGGGGACTTTAACACCCCACTTTCAACAATGAACAGATTATCCATAATGAAAATAAATAAGGAAACACAAGCTTTAAATGCCACATTAAACAAGATGGACTTAATTGATATTTATAGGACATTCCATCCAAAAACGACAGAATAGACTTATTTCTCAAGTGCTCATGGAACATTCTCCAGGATAGATCATATCTTGGGTCACAAATCAATCCTTGGTAAATTTAAGAAAATTGAAATCATATCAAGTATCTTTTCCAACCACAACACTATGAGACTAGATATCAATTACAGGAAAAAATCTGTAAAAAAAATACAAACACATGGAGGCTAAACAATACACTACTAAATAACCAAGAGATCACTGAAGAAATCAAAGAGGAAATCAGAAAATACCTAGAAACAAATGACAATGAAAACACGACAACCCAGAACCTATGGAATGCAGCAAAAGGAGTTCTAAGAGGGAAGTTTATAGCAATAAAATCCTACCTCAAGAAACAAGAAACATCCCAAATAAACAACCTAACCTTACACCTAAAGCAATAACAGAAAGAAGAAAACAAAATACCCAAAGTTAGTGAAGGATCATAAAGATCAGATCAGAAGTAAATGAAAAAGAAATGAAGGAAACAATAGCAAAGATCAATAAAACTAAAAGCTGGTTCTTTGAGAAGATAAACAAAATTGATAAACCATTAGCCAGACTCATCAAGAAAAAAAGGGAGAAGACTCAAATCAATAGAATTAGAAATGAGAAAGGAGAAGTAACAACTGACACTGCAGAAATACAAAGGATCGTGAGAGATTACTACAAGCAACTATATGCCAATAAAATGGACAACCTGGAAGAAATGGACAAATTCTTAGAAAAGCACAACCATCTGAGACTGAACGAGGAAGAAATAGAGAATATAAACAGACCAATCCCAAGCACTGAAATTGAAACTGTGATTAAAAATCCTCCGACAAACAAAAGCCCAGGACCAGATGTCTTCCCAGGCGAATTCTACCAAACCCTTAGAGAAGAGCTAACACCTATCCTTCTCAAACTCTTCAAGAATAAAGCAGAGGGAGGAACACTCCCAAACTCATTCCACGAGGCCATCATCACCCTGATACCAAAACCAGACAAAGATGTCACAAAAAAAGAAAACTACAGGCCAATATCACTGATGAACATAGATGCAAAAATCCTCAACAAAATACTAGCAAACAGATTCCAACAGCACGGTAAAAGGATCATACACCCTGAACAAGTGGGATTTATCCCAGGAATGCAAGGATTCTTCAATATACACAAATCAATCAATGTGATAAACCATATTAACAAATTGAAGGAGAAAAACCATATGATCATCTCAAGAGATGCAGAAGAAGCTTTTGACAAAATTCAACACCCATTTATGATAAAAACCCTCCAGAAAGTAGGCATAGAGGGAACTTACTTCAACATAATAAAGGCCATATATGACAGATCCACAGCCAACATCATTCTCAATGGTGAAAAACTGAAACCATTTCCACTAGGATCAGGAACAAGACAAGGTTGCCCACTGTCACCACTATTATTCAACATAGTTTTGGAAGTTTTAGACACAGCAATCAGAGAAGAAAAAGAAATAAAAGGAATCCAAATCAGAAAAGAAGAAGTAAAGCTGTCACAGTTTGCAGATGACATGATACTATACACAGAGAATCCTAAAGATGCTACCAGAAAACTACTAGAGCTAATCAATGAATTTGGTAAAGTAGCAGGATACAAAATTAATGCACAGAAATATCCTGCATTCCTGTACACTAATGATGAAAACTCTGAAAGAGAAATTAAGGAAACACTGCCATTTACCATTGTAACAAAAAGAACAAAATACCTAGGAATAAACCTACCTAAGGAGACAAAAGACTTGTATGCAGAAAACTATAAGACACTGATGAAAGAAATTAAAGATGACACAAATAGATGGAGAGATATACCATGTTCCTGGATTGGAAGAATCAACATTGTGAAAATGACTCTATTACCCAAAGCAATCTACACATTCAATGCAAACCCTACCAAGCTACCAATGGCATTTTTCACAGAACTAGAATAAAAAATTTCACAATTTGTATGGAAACACAAAAGACCCCGAATAGCCAACGCAATCTTGAGAACGAAAAATGGAGCTGGAGGAATCAAGCTCCCTGACTTCAGACTATACTACAAAGCTATGGTAATCAAGACTGTATGGTACTGGCACAAAAACAGAAATATAGATCAATGGAACAGGATAGAAAGCCCAGAGATAAACCCACACACATATAATCACCTTATTTTTGATAAAGGAGGCAAGCATATACAGTGGAGAAAAGACAGCCTCTTCAATGAGCGGTGCTGGGAAAATTGGACAGGTACATGTAAAAGTATGAAATTAGAACACTCCCTGACACCATGCACAAAAATAAACTCAAAATGGATTAAAGACCTAAGTGTAAGTGCAGACACTATCAAACTCTTAGAGGAAAACATAGGCAGAACACTCTATGACATACATCACAGCAAGATTCTTTTTGACCCAGCTCCCAGAGAAATGGAAATAAGAACACAAATAAACAAATGGGACCTAATGAAAATTAAAAGCTTTTGCACAGCAAAGGAAACCATAAACAAGACGAAAAGACAACCATCAGAATGGGAGAAAATATTTGCAAATGAAGCAACTGACAAAGGATTAATATCCAAGATTTACAAGCAGCTCATGCAGCTCAATAACAAAAAAACGAACAACCCAATCCAAAAATGAGCAGAAGACCTAAATAGACATTTCTCCAAAGAAGATATACAGATGGCCTACAGACACATGAAAGAATGCTCAACATCATTAATCATTAGAGAAATGCAAATCAAAACTACAATGAGATATCATCTCACACCGGTCAGAATGGCCATCATCAAAAAATCCAGAAAAAACAAATGCTGGAGAGGGTGTGGAAAAAAGGGAACACTCTTGCACTGTTGGTGGGAATGTAAATTGATACAGCCACTATGGAGAACAGTATGGAGGTTCCTTAAAAAACTACAAATAGAACTACCATATGACCCAGCAATCCCACTACTGGGCATATACCCTGAGAAAACCATAGGTCAAAAAGAGCCATGTACCAAAATGTTCATTGCAGCTCTATTTACAATAGCCAGGACATGGAAGCAACCTAAATGTCCATCGACAGATGAATGGATAAAGAAGATGTGGCACATATATATAATGGAATATTACTCAGCCATAAAAAGAAATGAAATGGAGGTATTTGTAATGAGGTGGATGGAGTTAGAGTCTGTCATACAGAGTGAAGTAAGTCAGAAAGAGAAAAACAAATACAGTATGCTAACACATATATACGGAATCTAAGGAGAAAAAAAAAAGGCCATGAAGAACCTAGTGGCAAGATGGGAATAAAGACACAGACCTACTAGAGAATGGACTTGAGGATATGGGCAGGGGGTGGGGTGAGATGTGACAGGGTAAGAGAGTGTCATGGACATATATACACTACCAAATGTAAAATAGATAGCTAGTGGGAAGCAGCCGCATAGCACAGGGAGATCAGCTCGGTGCTTTGTGACCACCTAGAGGGGTGGGATGGGGAGGGTGGGAGGGAGGGAGATGCAAGAGGGAAGAGAAATGGGAACATATTGTATATGTATAATTGATTCACTTTGTTATAAAGCAGAAGCTAATACACCATTGTAAGGCAATTATACTTCAATAAAGATGTTTAAAAAAAAAAAAGAAAGAAAAAAAAATCTACAAACAATAAATGCTGGAGAGGGTGTGGAGAAAAGGGAACCCTCTTGCACCGTTGGTGGGAATGTAAATTGATAAGACCACTATTGAAAACAGTATGGAGGTTCCTTAAACAACTAAAAATTGAACTACCATATGACTCAGCAATCCCACTTCTAGGCATATACCCTGAGAAAACCATAATTCAAAAAGAGTCATGAGCCACAATGTTCACTGCAGCTCTGTTTACAATAGCCAGGACATGGAAGCAACCTAAGTGTCCATCAAAAGATAACTGGATAAAGAAGATGTGGCACATATATACAATGGAATATTGCTCAGCCATAAAAAGAAACGAAATTGAGTTCTTTTTAGTGAGGTGGATGGAACTAGAGTCTGTCATACAGAGTGAAGTAAGTCAGAAAGAGAAAAACAAATACTGTATGCTAACACATATATATGGAATCTAAAAAAAAAAAGAAAAGAAATGGTTCTGAAGAACCTAGGGGCAGCATAGGAATAAAGATGGAGATGTAGAGAATGGACCTGAGGACACGGGGAGGGGGAAGGGTAAGCTGGGACGAAGTGAGAAAGTGGCATGTACATATATACACTACCAAATGTAAAATAGATAGCTAGTGGGAAGCAGCTGCATAGCACAGGGAGATCAGCTCGGTGCTTTGCAATCACCTAGAGGGGTGGGATAGGGAGGGTGGAAGGGAGGGAGACGCAAGAAGGAGGACATATGGGGATATATGTATATGTATAGCTGATTCACTTTGTTATAAAGCAGAAACTAACACAGCATTGTAAAGCAGTTATACTCCAATAAAGATGTTAAAAAAATAAATAAATAAAAATAAATAAATAAAAATAAATTTTAAAAGAAGAAACGAAATTGAGTTATTTTTAGCTAGGTTGATGGATTTGGAGTCTATCATACAGAGTGAAGTAAGTCAGAAAGAGAAAAACAAATACCGTATGCTAACACACATATATGGAATCTAAAAAAAAAAAAAAATGGTTCTGAAGAACCTAGGGGCAGCACAGGAATAAAGACGCAGACATAGAGGATGGACTTGAGGACACAGGGAGTGGGACGGGTAAGCTGGGATGAAGTGAGAAAGTGACATGGACATAGATACACTTCCAAATGTAAAATAGATAGCTAGTGGGAAGCAACCACAAAGCACAGGGAGGTCAGCTAGGTGCTTTGTGTCCACCTAGAGGGGTGGGATAGGGAGGGTGAGAGGGAGATGCAAGAGGGAGGAGATATGAGGATATATGTTTATACATAGCTGACTCACTTTGTTATACAGCAGAAACTAACACACCATTGTAAAGCAATTATACTCCAATAAAGATGTTTTAAAAAAAAAGAACATTGTATGTCAATTCTATCTCAGTAAAACTGGAAAAATTCAATAAAATAAAATAAACTACAGATTAACTACCCCCCCCCAAGTTCTCCAAGCAGAATGAAATATGGGTTGCACTGACTCAACCGAGCTCAAAAATGTGAGTTTTTACAAAAATATAAAAGGCTTCAGCTCCTCTCTACACAGCCTGTCTTCCTCAACTCACCCCCTTTCTCAGGTTCAGAGCAACCTACATTTCTTTTTTTTTTTTAATTTTATTTATTTCTGGCTGCGTTGGGTCTTTGTTGCTGTGCGCAGGCTTTCTCTAGTTGTGGTGAGCGGGAGCTACTCTTTGTTGAGTGCGCGGGTTTCTCATTGCAATGGCTTCTCTTGTTGCAGAGCACAGGCTCTAGGCGCCCAGGCTTCAGTAGCTGTGGCACACGGGCTCAGTAGTTGTGGCTCGTGGGCTCTACAGCGCAGGCTCAATAGTTGGGGCGCATGGGCTTCGGTGCTCCGCGGCATGTGGGATCTTCCCCGACCAGGGTTCGAACCCGAGTCCCCTGCACTGGCAGGCAGATTCTCAACCACTGCACCACCAGAGAAGCCCAAACCTCCATTTCTTAATAAGCAGGGGCTAGTATCAGAACAAAAACATAAGGTGAGCTCCCAGTTGGGAGGTTTCTCTTCTTGGGGATGGCCACATGCACTGACAAACCAGCACCCGGAACTAGCATCCATCCTTCTGATTTCCTGGACCAGGGCAAGGTCACAAACCCTAAACATTCTCGCTCTGACCAACCACACACTAATCACAAAAGAAAAGACACTGAAACAAGGATCTCAAATTGGTGTCTCATTGAACACCTGGGTGGAAAGATGATAGATGGAAAAAAAAAAAAAAGAGTAGGGGAGGTTGGGTGTCAAATGACCTTGAGAAGGAAATTCTGCAGACAGTAGTCCCCTCTGTG
Organism: Balaenoptera ricei; assembly: GCF_028023285.1. Lineage (NCBI taxonomy): Eukaryota > Metazoa > Chordata > Mammalia > Artiodactyla > Balaenopteridae > Balaenoptera > Balaenoptera ricei. The sequence goes on along the minus strand of NC_082645.1, from coordinate 9,792,279 downwards.
GTTGGCAGAGTGCATTAGCATACAAAGTCTCCTACGATCCTACTATCCTGATTAACAGGGTTCTACCCAAGTTTATTTGGACACAGAACTCCCTTTTCTGTGTAACTTTACTTAAACTCTTGTGGAACTGATGTTTCCCTGAGCAGTTTGGGTGAAATGCTACTCTAAGTTTTTTTTTAATGCAGGCTGTTTCTGCCATGAATTAGGTCTCACAAAGGAGTCACTTGAAGAAAACCTAAAGAGACAGAGAGAAAGAGAAAGAGAGAGAGAGAGCAGTCCAGGCTAAGTACTCACCACAGCCCTGGCTAGGAAATCTCATTTCTTTTTGTGTATCTTTTTTTTTAAAAAAACCCTCTGCAAATTTATGTGCTAATTTTGTTTACACTAACCTCTGCGTAGTGTGTGCATCTGTGTACATTGGTGTGTGTGAAGGGGTTCCTGAGAAGGAAGGGTTCCCCGCAGTGAAGGAAAACAAGGCTGCATTCAGACCGCCTCAGAAAGAACCACAGCTAAAAATGCTGCCGGCTGGGCTTTCAAACCATGAATTAAAAATTAGAATTAAAATGCAATATCGTGGGGTTTTTTTTTTTTTTTTTCCTTTCACAGCTAGTTAGCTTAGGAGCAGACACAAGCCAAGCTAAGCAGGAAGAGAAATCATGCTTTTCACACTGAGGAAATTCTGAGGGCTTGCCTTATTCTGCTTGAGGACTCATGTCACTTGACTGTGATGAGGGGGTTGGATGTCTCCCAACAGAACTGCCCCATCTTTGGTCCCTCTGCACCTCCCCCGTGTCACTCCTGAGAGAAAACCCTGTCCCTGACAAAGACAACCCAGAAATCAGCTCAATAAGTCTGCATGTGGTCAGCAAGGACAAAAATCCGTGGCTGTGACTCTAAAGCCATCTTGACCTCAGACGGAGTTTGAATTTTAATTATATAGCATTGCAAGTGTCAACTGAAGAAAACACAACCTAAAAGTTGCAAGTTCAGTTTTATTCGGGGACTTTACTGAGGACTATAGCCTGGGAGACAGCCTCTCAGTATCTCTGCAGAGTTGCTCTGAAGAGGTGGGGGAGAAGCCAGAATATATTGGAGGTTTTCACTAAAAAAAACAAAACAAAACAAAAAAGCAAGATAGAAAAAAATGTACTACTAGAACATCAAAAAATTACTGCTAATTGCAAAAAGCAGACAACTCGAGTAAATGATTTTAGTGCTTTTCTATGTATGGGAAGATGCAAGACTCTGGGCTCAGTGAAATTATGGCTTAGATGTGCATCTTACTATCTAGGGCCAATATCCAAAGCAAAGAACGCGTCCTGGTTCTTTCCATCCTGAATTCCTCTCAGGGTGCACCACTGGGGCAGTGGCTGCAGTGGCTGATGGCTTGATCCTTGTGGAGCTGGACCTGCAGGCAACGTTCCCTGTCCACACAAGTGTGAAAACAAGTAAACAGAAAACAGGGGGCAGACCCTCTGCCTAGCACTTCACACATGTCTCTAAAAGGAGAACATGGGGCTTCCCTGGTGGCGCAGTGGTTGAGAATCTGCCTGCCAATGCAGGGGACACGGGTTCGAGCCCTGATCTGGGAAGATCCCACATGCCGCGGGGTAACTGAGCCCGTGAGCCACAACTACTGAGCCTGCGCGCCTGGGGCCTGTGCTCCGCAACAAGAGAGGCCGCGATAGTGAGAGGCCCGCGCACCGCGATGAAGAGTGGCCCCCGCTCGCCGCAACTAGAGAAAGCCTTCGCACAGAAACGAAAGACCCAACACATCCATAAATAGATAAATAAAAAAAAAATTAAAAGGAGAACATTAGGATCACATGCTATAGATGAAGAAATGGGGGTTAGAGGCGCAGAAAACTGTGCACAGCTTCACACTGTGGGTGAGCTGTGGGTAGCATGGGAACCCACAACAGGTGGTGCCTAAATCTGTATTCCTCTCACTGGACCAGAAAACTCCGTCCTAGGCTGACCTTCAGGTTGCCGTTCTCAACTCCCTTGGCTTGGTCCTTGAGTGACGGAGACTCAGCCTTAGCAACAAGTCAAGTTGCTCGGCCCCAGAGCTGGACTTGTCCAGGCCTGTGCCAGTTCCTAAGGAATGGTCTCTCCTCCAAATCTACCCTCTACCCTCCACCTTGTGACACCAGTACTGGGACTCTGCAAACAGCACTCTTCCTTTGTCAGCTGGCTTCTGCCCACAGGTAGCCGCTAGAGGGAGACCAGAAGATGGGAGTCGGGGAGCAGAGATGTGCTCTGTCCTTCTGCTGGCTGGTCCTGCCAGTATTGCGCGAGGAAGGGCCCTCGTTTCAGCAGCGGAGGTGGTTCCAGCCTTTGGCTCACTTGGGCACATACAGAACCCACCTTGTTGTCACCCCTCCAGGTGCCAACCAGGCAGTGGTCTCTGCTCAGATTTCTGAGCATACCAGAGACTATCCTCTGAGCTTCTAAGGTTCAAAGGCATCAGCTCCAGCTGGGGTACACCCGGCTGTGCAGGGCCCCTTCTCTAACCCTAACCCTAACCCAGTGAATTATGGAACCCCAATCTCTTCCTTGGTCCCTCGATCCTTAGCAGTTGACAGTGCTTTTTACATACTCACCTCTGTCCTACCTCAGTGTTTCCTTTCTGCTCCTTTACTGCCCTCCGAGACCTGTATATAAAACTCCCCATATTAAATTCCTTTCGTGAAAAACCTAGTGTTGTTTCCATTTTCTTGACCTCACAAAGGGCTCAACTCCTGCCATCCTCTAAGCATAACTGACCCCCAACATGAAATCAAAGCTTCAGACTCCCTGAGGGAAAATCCTGCTGCCTTTGCTTATGCCCAGCATGCCTTTTCAGAACAACGTTGTGGCTTTCATCCTACCCAACAGGGAATCTTTCACAGGCCTCGAAGCTGAGGTCACCCAATGCTGCTACCCAGTTGTTATCTCAGCCCCATTAGGCTGCGGGCCTTGGGCCTCGCCTGCAGCTCCCCGGGAGAAGTTCCACCAACTTCTAACTTCTCTTGGCAGTGTAAGAGCCTCACTTCTACTGATCTTGGCTCATGGGTGAAAAGGAGCTGAAACGTTCTGTGTGGCAGGAAGGGATATGGCAGGCCAGCGACCAGAACACTTAGAGGAATGCTGCATGTAGGAATCATACAGACTTGCTGGAGAGAGAAGAGAAAAGGAAGGGGCTTGTCTTTCCACATGGCCCAATAGAGCTCTCTCACCCTCCATCACCATGTCTCCCTCTCCCATTAATTATATCATGACCCTTCATCAACCATGTTTCTTCTTCCATTCATGGGATCTGACACATAGGAGATGCATAATCGGTATCTGCTAGATTTTTAAAATTAAGGCATTAATGAAGCAATGCTACCAAGTTGCTTCCAACCCAATGAGGCTGGTAGAAAAGGTGAGGTCCAATGGAGTTGGAGTCTGTCATACAGAGTGAAGTAAGTCAGAAAGAGAAAAACAAATACAGTATGCTAACACATATATATGGAATCTAAGGGGAAAAAAAAAAGGTCATGAAGAACCTAGTGGTAAGACGGGAATAAAGACACAGACCTACTAGAAAATGGACTTGAGGATATGGGGAAGGGGAAGCTGTGACAAAGTGAGAGAGTGGCATGGACATATATACACTACCAAACGTAAAATAGATAGCTAGTGGGAAGCAGCTGCATAGCACAGGGAGATCAGCTCGGGGCTTTGTGACCACCTAGAGGGGTGGGATAGGGAGGGTGGGAGGGAGATGCAAGAGGGAGGAGATATGGGGATATATGTATATGTATAACTGATTCACTTTGTTATAAAGCAGAAACTAACACACCATTGTAAAGCAATTATACTCCAATAAAGATGTTAAAAGAAAAAAAAAAAAGAAAAGGTGAGGTTCAATTTCCAAACAGAATTGAAATTCCAGGCCCCTGATCTGTTGATACACAGACTGTTTATAAGCTGAATTGTACACCTTCGAAATTTCTATGTTGAAGTCCTAACTTCAGTACCTCAGAATGGGATTGTTTTTGGAGACTGGACCTTTAAAGAGGTAATTAAGGTGACATGAGGTCATATGATTGAGCTCTAATGCAATATGACTGGTGTCCTTATAAAAAGAGGAGATTAGGACACAGACATGTGAGAACACAGCAGAAGGTGGCCGTCTACAAGCCAAAGAGAGAGACCTCAGGACAAACAACCTGCTGACACACTGATCTCCGACTTCTAGCCTCCAAAACTGTGGGAAAACACTTCAGTCATTTAAACCACCCAGTCTGTGTATTTCGTTACTGCAGCCCTAATAGCTAATAGAGAGACTGTATATTCCAAATTAAAATCCAGGACCGAAGTGAAGAAAATCCATGTAGAGAAAGGTCCTTCAGAACCTCATGAATTGAGGTGTGCAGAATGGCATACAAGATGTGCCTACTTTATATGCTGAACCAACTCTCAACAAAACTTAGTTCCTGAGGCTGAACAGAGATCAGAGGTGAACTCTCTCCACTCGGGAAGCAACAGTAAGAGACAGGACCTGTGACAAAGTCCCCAGTGCTTGGGACTCCCATTCTCCATCCCTCATATCCCATTGCCCAGCCCCAAAGCTACACAGGCTGCAAACTTTTTCTTTCCCTTTTAGTTTTGGTTAAAATATTTCATTTATCTGAACTTCCAATAGTTCTATAAAATTGGGAAAATAAAATCTACTTCTCAAGGTAATTATCTTGATTATATTTGAAAGGACTTTACAAATCAGGGAGCACCATGCCCATATTAGCCAATATTTACATGATTATAATCACATTTCAATGCAAGAATGTGCAAGAGCCCTTATCCTTGTTTTTCTTTGACTCAGCTGATATGAACGGTCATTCTCAAGAAGAATTGTCTTGGTTTGGGTTCCCCCAGAAGCACAGCCTGAGATAAGCATTTAAGTGCAAGGAGTTTATTTGGGAAGTAACTCCAGGATACCTCAGCAGAGGAGTGGAGAAGTGGGGCAAGTCAGGGAGGACTGCCTTTAACGGGTGCTCTCTCAAACAAGCCACCACTGTGGGTGATTGGACCTCCGGAAAGCACACACCACAGGAAGCCAGGCGTATTTAAACACCCACTCCCCTCACTCATCAGCTAAGAGATGCTCTCATCGGGGGTTGTTAGTCTAACATTGACAGTGGGCAGAACTCACTCTGGTCACCCAGGAAAATGCTCCAGCAAAGGTGCTGGCAGTTTGAAGTCAAACTCAAATACATCATAATGATAAGTCTCAAGTGGATGTGAACCTGTGCCTGAAGAACCATCCTTGGTAAGTGGTTGCTCAAATTGCATTTAAAGTGACTTTGAAACATAAAAAAATTGTTCCATTTCTTATGAGCCAAATATCATAGACCAGTCCATAGATCCGTATACACTACATATTTTTCTGGTTTGAACATCCCTATACAACCCTCTTCCTCTTTGGATTTATGCTCTAAGGCACTTGTTTCTCAGCGAGGGATTCCCTTGAGTCTTACTGAAAAACCAAGCCCTTCCTAGCAAAGCTCGTCATCTTCATCCAACCATGGAATGTTCTTTGAGGACTCACTCTTACGGATCCCTACTGGTCATACACCCACGTGCTCACACCCACACACATGCACCACACCATACCAATGCAATTTTTAAAGACAGTTGTCAGGAAAGGACAAGCATCCACTGTAGTAACAAATATCCCCCAAATCTCAATGGTTTCACACAACAGAAGATTACTCCTTGCCCAGTCCTGTATAGGGCTGGGCGGTACCCAAGACTTTGATGATTCAGGCTGCTTTGATTATATGGCTCCGTAAACTCACAGGAATCTTCCAAGCACAGGACAGCAGGAAAAGGAGACACTCAGAGAATCACATGTGGGCTCATTTCTACCTCAGCCCAGATCAACGCTCATTGTGTCCACCTTCATTTCTTGGTCCAGAAGTAGTCACAATCTAACTGCAAGGGGCAGAGAAGTGTAATTCCCATGTGCCCAAAAAGGAAGGGAGAACAGACATTAGTACACACCAGTAATGTGTACCCATCAGTCGCAGGAAGTGGTCTTGTGAGAACCCACCAACTACGCAGCCGCAGTACGGCAACAGGGCAAATTGGGTCTCCATCAGGCCCTGGGAGACCCAGTCCAGAATCGAGAAGGTGGAATCAATGTTGCTCCAGGGCTAGGCAAGTTTACCAAATTTTTCTCTACAAATTCTTATCATTAAATAAGCCACATATGACAACAAACCCCTTTGTCCCGGAATATTTTGCTATTCACTTAATTGATGTGTCATCTATGTCATTCAGATGACTTGTCTGAGATAGCCTTGGTGTACTCCAGTTCCAAGATGTCCTAGCGAATCCCCCAAGGTGCCGGGAGCTCACAAGGAGATGGGAAGGGAGTCCCCAGGAAAAACATGTGACAAGTGACAAGTGCCAGTCACAGGCAGGCTGACTTCAGACACACACTGGCAGGCTGTCTGCTTGTGACGGTGTTAGAAGGGGCCTGGAACTGAGTGGCACTGGGCCTGGGCCACGTCCGGTATTCCACTTTGGAGCTAGACAAGAGATATTCGTGCCCCGGTGCCTATGATGTTCAGATGGACATCGAGATACCAATGAAATCCCCCAGGACTCATGAACCAGTGAGACTTTGTCTTGTTTAAAATTATCATAAGACCCCAAAGAGAGGCTGACAGTGGGGTCCTGGGCCGGGGGAAATGTACTCTAGCCACACAGTAGGGACTAACACAGATTCAGTAATAAGAGCAATCTCAAGAGTCTTATGACAAATCAGTGTTGCCAAATTGAATGGAGCTGTTGAGCCATTGGTCTGGCTCCTGGTGAGCTAGTCGCAGGTCTTTTCCTACTTGGAAACCTTTACTTTTATAAACATAAAGGCCTGGGGGACCTAGTTTTTTACCCTCACGATTAAAATAGACTCTTTGCCAGCATATTCATTTGTCTTTACTTCCAAGCTGCTTCAAAAGCAGCTGAATATGGAAACATCAGGCAAGCAGACCCCGCAGCCTGTTCCCAGGCGAGGAAACCACGTGCATCACATGGAGGAATTGGTCCAGGCGTCCCTGAGGATGGAGACAGCAGTCTCGTCCCAAAGGGAGTATGGAGACAGCTGCACAGCCTCTGAGAAGTACCCTGCCAGACGGGTGCTGGTCGGGCGGTGGCAACATTTCTTACTATTTATTCCTTTGGAAATATGTAGCTGTTTCAGCTGGGGAGATGCAGGCTCAAAAACCCAGCCCCACTAGTCCAGCCTTACACTCCCTGCTGCAACTTTTCCTGGAGAGAACCTGTCAGTCAAATATCAGGATGTGACTCATCTAATCCCCTCAAAAGGAAATTTCAGCCTGTTGGCGGTCAAGATGCCACTAGATGCTGGGCAGGGCAGCTTCTACGCTAGTACGGAGTCATTTTCTTTAAAAGGCTGCCTTACATTTACAGAAGGCACTTAGAAACATCGATTTATATCAAGTAATAAAATTTTAATTAACACTCTAATTTATAAACCCTGCACATTGTGTGAGATAGAACATAAACCCAAAATGATCATTCCTTCAGTGCTAGAGAATTATCCACTTGGCTAAAACAATGAATTCACCCATTTAATAGCTTTATTCAGCCATAGTGGATGCTTTCTGGGCTTTGGGAAGGAACAGCGTCCCTCAGTGTGTAATTCAAGGATTAACTCTCTCCTCCATCCCTGAACTGGCTACACTGAGTCTTACTTGAGTCCACACAAGAAGAACCACGTTTTTCCTTGTGTTGCAGCAAGAACCTGCTGGCAGACTGGCATCCAGAGGGGCAGGTGTTCAAGTCCCTGTGCGCAGGTGTGCTGAGGATGTTGGGAAACTGCGCAGGTAATTTGGGATGGAGCAAGCTTCCCCCCCACCCCATCACTCTGTGCTGAGTTGAGACTGCATCTCTTAAATGTCACGGGCACTTGTTGCCACCGGTTCCCTTTTTCTAACACTCTCTTGTTGCCTTTTCTTTGGGCACTCATGTAACCAAAAACACCATCTAAAATGGGAGGGAGTGCAGAAAAAAAACTATCACGGCATCAATAACCCTGTTAGGAGCTGGCTTATTTCAGACTTCGGGAAGCTGTCTAAAGGAGAACAAATCAATAAGTGCTTCTTCCCTTCTTGACATCCAGCAACAATCATGTGCCATTCGTGAGTTATAAGAAACGTCAGTCACTTTCTAACAGTCAAGGAATTCTAAATTTTGCTTTCACCAAGATACACCTCAGTCTTAAATGGAAAGTCGTTTTTTAAAACAGAAGAGCAGTTCATCCTTTGAATACGAGATGAATACATAATTCATGGTGGGGATGTGATCGTGAAAACTCTTCAGTTAATCCAGTGATGTCACCTCAGCAATTTCACAATGACTTGAAGTCCGTCCCTGCACTTCCAGAAGAATTCCTCCAGACCTCCAGTTTACTGAGACATTACCCCTAAAAACACTACCATTGTCACATTTCCTACTTGAGTTTACTTCTAAGGACGTGTGAAAGAATTAGAAAGCAAATCCCTCTTTGGTTCTCTGCCTGTGCAAAAAGTGTATCTTGCTTCTAAATCCTATTACGATGGATACAATCTTCTATGAATATTTTTCCTAGAAGAAATATGACTGAGTATCCTTTTAATTTTCAAACATCAAATAAGCAAAGAGCTCTTTATATATTCTCCTATGCTCTATAATTAGAAAAGCACAGGAATTCCCCATGCTTCTCAAATATACTTTCCCTGCAAGATGCCTCAAGTCCAATCTTCAGCAAGGCATACCTTTGGTTAGGCATTGTCTTTTCCTGCTTTTCCTAAAATGAAATAATCTTAGGAGGTATAAAATTAGTTCCCTAACACTGAAGTTTAGCTGAAGAAATGCATACTAGCGTCTGCCCTGTGCTGGGCCCAAAGGGATGAAACAAATACAAACTGCTTCTCCTGGAGAAGCTCATGGTCAGTGGGGAGACGGGCACATCCATCAGTTGGTCCAGAGCCGCGTGACCTGAGCGGTGAGTCCTGGCGTGAAATAGCCCTGGATGGACAGCGACTAGCTCTTTGGTTGGGTGAGGGGGGAGCTTCAAAGTAGAATGAAGACCAGCTAGGATATTTTTAGGGTGGCAAAAGTTCAACGGGCAGACAAGGTGAACGATACTGTTCAGAGAAGGAGCCGCGGGGGCTCCTCTCAGATGTGAAAATCCACAGAGTGTGTTGAGGAACCATGATTTGTTTGACCTTGTCTGGGGCTTAAATAGGCATGGGTTTTGCCAGAGCTGTTTCATGGGATGTAGCAAAATTAGGATGTGAGCTGGGTGGGGGAGAAAGTGCTGAAAGAGGGAGAAGAATCTGGAACAAGGGGTGAGGTGGGGTGGGTTGCTCACAAATAACCCCAGGGTCACAGACAACTGACCCTCACGTGTGTGTGTGTGTGAGAGAGAGAGACAGAGCAGAGAGAGGAAGGGAAGGAGGAAGGGATGGATCACAGAAGCATAATAAAGTCAGAGCCAGAAGGGAGTTTAACCCCTCCTTCCCCCAGCAGCACCACACGCCCACTTCCTAGCTGAGGCACTGGGCACACCGGGGCCACACCGCCAAGCTGGAAGCTGAACCTGCATCTGAGTCACCCTCCCCGGGGCCGCAGCTCTCTGTGGGCTCAGCTCACCTGGTGCTCCCTGGGCGCACACACCTGGGAATCGGCTGGAGCAGAGGAAATCACACAAGGCCTGTCCCCCAAGCTGGTATGACAGAAGATGTCAGAACCTGCAGGCTGGGGAGATGAAGGGACAGATACGGCCCCTGAGAAGGCCTTCCAGAAGCAGGACCTGTGGCGTGATTGTGAAAGGGATAGTTCGCTTTTGCTCCTCCTGGGTGTGTGCCACAGCCCTGAGGCTTAGGGTTGGGCTGGACCGGCCATCACCCAGAGAAGGCATGTGCAGGACCACGGGCAGGTGCTGAGGTTGGGATGGATGCCTGGGATCTCCAGCTGTTTTTGCTTCATCAGTACCAACATCTGGTGCCCACTGGAAAGTGTCCCATCGTCATTCCAGGCTTTTCCTGCTTCGGGCCACTGAAGATCACTCCCCACTGGGCCAACCCCGGACCCCGGGGACCCCTGCCAGGCTTGCCCCAGGCCCACAGTGAGGACAGGTTGTCACTCTACACCAGCCCCAGCCCTGGGTTTTCTCTAGAATGGCCAGGTCCAATAATACACTGTCCAACATGGTAACCACTGACCGCATGTGGCTTTGAGCACTTGAAATGTGGCTGGTCCAGATTCAAGACTTAGTACCCAAAAAATAGCAAAATATCTCATTAATATAATATAATATATAATATAATGTAACCTCATTACATGTTGAAAAACTAATATTTTGATATACAGGCATACCTTGGAGATATTTCAGGTTCAGTTCCAAACGACCACCATAAAGCAAATATTGCAATAAAGTGAATGACATGAATTTTTTGGTTTGCTGTTGCATATAAAAGTTATGTATACACTATATGTAGTCTATGAAGTCTAAAAAAGCATTATGTCTAAAAAAACAATGTGCATACCTTAATTAAAACAATGCACATACTTTATTGCTTAAAAATGCTATCATCTGCGCCTTCAACGAGTCGTAGTAGTGACATCAAAGATCTCATAACAAATGTAATCATAATGAAAAACTTTGAAATATTGTGAGAATTACCAAAATGTGACACAGAGTCAGAAAGTGAGCAAATGCTTTTGGAAAAACAGCACCGAAAGACTTGCTCAAGGCAAGGTAGCCACAAACACTCAATTTGTAAAAAGGCGTTATCTGCGAAGCGCAATAAAGCGAAGTGCAATAAATCAAGGAAGGCTTGCATTGGATTAAATAAAATATACGTTGTACTTAGTTCTGCCTGTTCCTTTTTACTATTTTCCTGTGGCGAGTAGCAACTTTAGGACTATGCACGTGCCGTTCAGACTGAGTTTCTACCGGACGACGCTGCTCTGGGGCATCCAGTTCTCACTTCCCCAGCTCCTTACGCTTCTTCCCCAAAATCTCTGAGCCCTGGCCCAGGATATGCTTGATGTCCGGCCGAGTGTGAAAACAGACGCCGATGTGCACAAACGGATCACACCAGGTGGGCAGCGGGAGCCCGTGTCACTCCTCCCGGTGTCCTCACATGGGAACTGAGTAGGGTGGCCCATGAGGAGTCCCCCTGGGGCCCCGGCCAGCCCCATGGACCCTTTTCTTCCTGGCTTCTGCCGAAGGACTCAGCCTGCCTTTCTCTCCCCGTTCAGGCTATCTCCATCCGCTCTCTTCCTTGGAGGGGTCTCCCCCTAAGACCAGCTGACGAGTAGAACTCAAGAGTCCCCAGCGCCTCCTTTCCTTGCGGCCTTCCAATCACCTAAGTCTGAAGGAGGCAAAATTACATGGTGTGAAGAGCCAAGTGTTGGCCTCAGAGCCCAGGGTGGTGGGCTGTGGTCCGGGCTCCCCCCCTCGTTAGTCGTGGGGCCCGGGGCACACTGCATCACCTCTGAGCGTCAGTCTCTCCCGCTGTCAGGTGAGCGCTCGGACCACTGTTTGGCTCTGACGGGGGGGGTCCCGTAGGACCCGGCATGGGGCCTGCTTCCGGGGTGGCCCTTCACACCTGAATCAGAAGGAGACGCTTCATGAGACTTCCCTGGCGGTCCAGTGGTTAAGACTTCGCCTTCCAATGCAGGGGGTGCGGGGTCGATCCCTGGCCAGGGAGCTAAGATCCCACATGCCTCACGGCCAAAAACCCAAAACAGAAAACAGAAGCGATGTTGTAACAAATTCAATAAAGACTTTAAAAATGGTCCACATTTTAAAAAAAGAAAATCTTTTAAAAAAAGAAAAAGGAGATGCTTCAGACCTTTGCAGCTGAGAAATCAAAGGAAGGTGGAGGAGCCGACTCCAGGGGGGATGCGTGAATGTGGAGGAAACGGAGAGCTGAGCATCTCGGGAGACCGAGGGGTGTCAGCCTGACTCAGAGGCCATCCTCGCTGTCACGAGATACTCAGACCAAGACTTGAGTGCCCCCCGTAGTGTAAAGGGCCTCTCGATGAGCCTCAGAGGAACTTCGCGTGGAGAGGGGAGGAGAGGAGAGCAGAAAGTAGAAAGGGCACGAGAGGCAAGGTAGGAAGGAATCAAAGAGCGCTTTTTGCCCAAGGCCGGCCCTTGGTGTCACAATTCTAAAAGCAAAAGCACTGACGTGAGGCCAGCAGGACAGGCTTGGCTCGGGTCCTGATCCAGGTTTTATACGGTCAATATGAGGGGTGAGGGCATGTATAAAACCAGCACACTAATCACGCAGGACCCATGGGCTGCTGTCAGAAAGCAAATGCTATCTTTGCCTTTGATGCCTCTTGCCAAATTTATGAACTTGGCTTAAGGCTGGGTTGGGGGGGGGGGGGGTGGTCCTTTCCCTGCCCCTGGACAAAAGTGTAGGCTATCGGAAGAATCTTCTTAGGATATAAAATGTTCCAGGACAGCGAATTCTCAAACACAGTCACAATGCAGAAATCAGAATGCCTGGGCCCATAGAGTAAGTGAAATTTGGAGCCTGGGTGAAGTTAACTCTTCCCTGTTCCAAAGCAGATGTGCTGGGGGTGAGGAGCACATGACGGAGGTGCCGGGCCTCCCTTTCTGTCCCTCCTGAAACCCACCCTGCTGTCCCACTGGAGCCCAGATCGGGAGCTCCCTCCCCACCCTCAGAGTGGAGGGAAAGACAGGAAAGGTGAACAGGGAAGATTTCCTGCAGCCATACTGTCACAGGATGGACTTGCCCTCTCTGGCCGGGAAAGGTCTAGAGCTGCATCCTCTCTGATGGGTGCCTTCACGACTCCTTTGCCGTCAGGTGCCATGGCCTTGCCAGTGCCTCATCCTCTGCCTGGCCAAGCCGCCCGGCTTCTGGATGTCCATGGACCCACCCCACACTGACTCTCTCTGGTGGGATCCACCACTCCCCAAGGTGGTCTTTGGGGCAGAATATTAAATGGCTCTGGGCCAGCCCTGCCTTCAGGGGGCTCACTTCCTTCTAGGTCATGAGAAACAATCTCACAGCCTGTGTGCTGAATATTCTGGAAACCAAGATTGCCTGACTGCAGCCGCCCTCGCTAGCTCTCATGTACCAGCTGGACAGTTGACCCACGGCCGTGTCTATAGGAATGAAGAGGGTGTCACAGCGCCCTCTGCTGCAGAGTACATAGACTTGCAAGTGCCCTGCTGAGTCCCTTTCTTGATCTAATTTGAAATGAGAAACTAAGGTTCTTTGTCAATCGGGACAAAGAGAGGTGGAAACATCTCCAGGGAAATCCCTCTCCCCAATCTTCCGTCTATGCTCTCTGGACATTTTTACATCCTTAATTTGGGTTCAGAGCTCAAGAATCAGTCACAAGGACTTCCCTGGTGGTCCAGTGGCTAAAATTCCACACTCCCAATGAACTGAACTGGACCAGGTTCAGTCCCTGGTCAGGGAACTAGATCCCACATGCAGCAACTAAGACCCAGTGCAGCCAAACAAATAAATAACTAAATAAATATTTTTTAAAAAAGAATCAGCAACAGACATAGAAAACAAACTTACGATTACCAAAAGGGAAAGGAGGGGAGAGATAAATTGGAAATTTGGGGTTAACAGATACACACTACTATATATAAAACAGATAAACAACAAGGACTTACTGTATAGCACAGGCAACTATATTTAATATCTTATAATAAGCTATAATGGAAAAGAATCTGAAAAAGAATATATGTATTTATATATATATATATATATATATATATATATATATATATATATATATATATATATCTGAATCACTTTCCTGTACACCTGAATCCTTATAAATCAACTATACTTCAGTAAAAAAATTAAAAAGTAAACAAAATGAACCTGATATTAAAATTAAATTTAAAAACTAAAATCAAAAATAAAACTATTTTTAAAAAGAGAATCAGGTTGCCAGCTCTTTGCCACCTACTTTAAAATTCTGCAAGGTCTTCTTTGTAGAATGTGTCATGTATTGCCTTCAAGTCTCAAAAAGAAACTGAGATCAAAAGAGATCCATCTTCATATCTTGCTCTTTATACTTATATATTTCCTCCGTCACTTCCATAAAGGATTTGTAGCAACTTACTATGTATACAAATTCAGTAAACTAGCATAGAAATACAACTTTTAAAAAATCAGAATCAGAAAAATTGGTGAAATAGTATAACCAGAATATAATACCCAGGGAAAGATACTTTATTGCCATACTGTCATTAAAATTAGTCTGCAAATGTGGTGCCGAGCTTCCTGGCAGTCAAAGCAAGAAGGGATAGTATACAAATTATTCCATTTACATTTCTATGAGAGAAAATCTTAGCAGTTGTTTGAAGATAAAATAAAGCAAAGATTTTTTTTCAGATCCTTGGGTCAGAAGGAATGCCTCCCCCAGACCTTCTTATACTGGAACTAAGTGAGGAAAGAAAAATATCTGTGACAACATCTCTACAATTAACCCAAACTTCATCTCATTGGGAGCAATTCTTAAGAGACCAAAAAAATGGGGTCTGATACTATGGCTCAGTACTGAGGATATTATATTAATGATTTCAAACATGCATGCCAAAAAGACATTTCCTGCTATGGAGGAAAAGAACTGCTTTGGCCCAAACTGCGCCTATGAAAGCAACTCATTTCAGAACGTGCGTCTGAGGACGGGCCTGGTGAGAGTTTGGGGCGTGAGGGATTTGTCACTGGCGAGGGAATGAATACGGATTGCAGGATTATGCAGAAACAGGCTCATGATTCCCCAGCCATGGAAGGAACAGCAAGTGACTTGCCAGTGTTTGGTCCTGACAGCCCTCATCAGAGGATCTAAACTTTTCTCAATAAGCAAAAAAGCCAAAGACAAATCCAGCCATGAAATATCACCAGAAGCAGCAGCTGCCTGGGAAGGAGACGCGAGGGGGTTGGGGGAGCGGGGGAGTGATGCCTCAGGGCCAGCGGACTTCACTGCTCCACTGCCATCACTTGGGAGGGGCTCAACCCCAGGGGCTGTTCCAATGCTGCGTGACAACTGTCTGGACCCAGCTCCTCAGACCTCCTGTTTCCCTGGCACCCGCCCCATGGTGCCCACCTGCCAGGATGGCACCCTGCCTGGTAGGATGGGCAGAAAAGCTCCAGACACTTGGTCTTGCCAGTTCAATCCAGACTTAATAGAAAGAGGCAGAGAGTGCAGTCCCTGCTGTGCAAACTGATTGCTCCAGTGGCTCAGAACCCAGCTGAGCCCCATGGCACAGGAGCAGCTGTGCATCCCGAGGAGACTTGGCCATCCTCCCGCTGCCTGATGAAAGAAGCACAAAATAAGGGCACTCCACTTCCAGAAACTTCCAGAGAAGCTCACGCATTCCATTTGTGGGGTGATGGCATCCAGCCGTACAACTGTGTTTAAAGCTTGGAGCGAAGGGATCCTTACAGAGTGGCCAAGGCCTGGGGCCCTGCGTACTGGAGAGCCAGAGTATTCGCTGATGGACTGTATCTGCCTCGCGGGTCTGTGGTGAGGAGGATGACGTGGAAAGAGGCACGTGATGCCCTCAGCATAACTCCTGACACTTGATAGGAGCCAAAGACCTTTTCATGTGACCACATTGCTGAACAAGCAGGATTCTGGGATGCAATCATAAAACTGCCCCCCTGCCTGTTCAAACCCCCCAGAGAGTCCGTGCCCACACACCCCATTTGTGCCCTCCCCGCCACAGGTAGACCGAGGCCCCTTAGCTTCAAGCCACAAATACACTCTTAGTTCAGTAAGAAATATGCCCAGTTCCCTGTAATAGTCACAGACTTCATTCTCAGTGAAAATGGAAGCTCCCTTTGCCCCAGCTCAGGCATGCTGCTGGTGGGGGGCTGGAGGTGGAAAAGGAAGGTGAGGAGTTAGGTGGGCTTCCCTCGTTCTCCATCTTTCCCCTCTGTGACTCCATCTGCCTTGCTAATTAAGGTATCCACCCACTCGGGCGCTGGAGCTGAGGTAGGGAGGAGATGTGAGGGGGCAGGGGGGGTCCCTGTCTCTCTCATCCTCTCCCCATGGCTAGCATCAGAGCTCTCTGGGCTTGGCCAGGCTTTAGAGACAGCTCTCTCATTGGGATCATGCATGGATTCTTCAGAGATCCCTGTGCCTCAGAGGAAGCTCATACCTCAAATTCCCTTGACAGGAAAATTCATCTCTTTTCAGCACCTCCTCAGTCTCTAGGCACCTGGAGGTACCCCCAGCAGTCTTCTGCTGAAGGGCCATTTCCCCACTGGTCCCATCATGCGCCAGACTCTCCCATTTGTCTTGTGTGCATGGCCAACATTTTAGTCCACTGGAAACACCCAGTATTCCCGGTTGCCCCAGCACCCTTGGACTGCAGGCTGCCCCCAGTACAGACACTCCACTCTGATCCACCTGCAGAATGTTTCTTATTGTTTTCTTTCTGATCATGTAAGCATCTTTCTCCAATGGACTGCATAATCTTCAGGGTATTAAATGCTTCCACATGCAGGAGAAAAGGGAACCCTCCTACACTGTTGGTGGGAATGTAAGTTGGTACAGCCACTATGGAGAACAGTATGGAGTTTCCCTAAAAAGCTAAAAATAGAGTTGCCATATGATCCAGCGTTTCCACTCCTGGGCATCTTTCCAGACAAAACTATAATTTGAAGAGATACATGCAGCCCAATGTTCATTGCAGCACTGTTTACAATAGCCAAGACATGGAAGTAACCTAAATGCCTATCAAGAGATGAGTAGATGAAGAAGATGTGGTACATATATACAATGGAATATTATTCAGTCATAAAAAATAATAAAATAATGCCATTTGCAGCAACATGGGTGGACCTAGAGATTGTCATACTAAGTGAAGTAAGTCAGACAGAGAAAGACAAATATATGATATCACTTATATGTGAAATCTAAGAAAATGATATAAATGAACTTATTTACAAAACAGAAACAGAGTCACAGACTTAGAAAACAAACTTATGGTTACCAAAGGGGAAAGGTGGGGGGAGGGATACATTGGGAGTTTGTGATTAACATACACACACCACTATATTTAAGATACATAACCAACAAAGACCTACTGTATAGCACAGGGAGCTCAGTATTCTGTAATAACCTAAATGGGAAAAGAATTTGAAAAAAAATAGATATATGTATATGTATAACTGAAGCACTTAGCTTTACACCTGAAACTAACACAATATTGTAAATCAAATATACCCCAATATAAACTAAAAATTAAAATAAATACTAATAAATAATAAATAAAATAATAATAAATAATAACTGCTGTACAGTTTCTTCTGTACAGCAGAAATTAACACAATATTGTAAATTAACAATACTTCAATAACGAAATCCTTCCACATACAATCAGTTAAATATCTGCACCACGTGAACTCCATTTAAGCATGACATTCATTTCTCAAGGGGACCAGTGGGAACATGAAAAATCCAGTGAGTCCCTCGGACAACCACCATAACAGGTAAAAGAAAACAGCTGACTTTATAAAGTTAAATTGGTTCAGTTTTTATGGCTGTTTGATTGTTTGTGTTGCTGAATTCATTTGTACCTATTTGCATGTATACGCGACTATTCTGAAGGAGAGCAAGCAAAAGAGGTCAGCCAGGGTCCCCAAAGAAGAAAAGAATTCCCAATGGACAGATTCCTGGTAAAGACAGCCGAGCCTCTGGCAGAACTGTGAGGGGGGGAGAAGGGTGTCTACAGGCAGCACTTGCTGCAGCATTTTCAGGGCTCAGTGCAAAATGAAAAAGAAGAGCCCCTAGTTCAAATATTCGAGACAGCGACAACAGAGCATTGCACCAGCACAGGGCAGGAAGCTGGCCCGTCTGCAGCACAGAGAAGGATGCTGACACCGGTCATGTTTTCCTTCCCCTTCCCCACGCCAGCAGCTCCAGAAACTCACAGAGATGCCAAAAAAAAAAAAGACCCGAACTCTTAAACAAAATAATCCAGCTTCGAGTAGAAACATTACTTGTCTTTTTATAATTCTTCCTCAAATATAAACCTTCTAAATGGAAAACAATATACTACTCAGCACTGTATTGAGTGCTTCACTTTAGTATCTTCCTAGCCTAATCTTAGAGTATTTTCACTGCTAATTAATACTTTTTTGCTTTTTATTCATGCAGAAAGAATCAATACTTTAATTACAGACTGCTTAATAATATTCCTCTTTCTGTCCTTTAATGGCACGACCAGTTTATTTAGATGCAAACATCTAAGGATTTTTATTATCCCCTGGAGCCATTTCTCTTTTAAATCCTTTCAGTGAAATAGTTGCTTTAAAGCAATAAGCAAGCCAAGGAGATGTAGCATGAAATTACATGCCATCTTCAGAGCTTTTGTAATTAAATAAAAATGTGTCACTTATAAGGTGATAATTCTTGATCAGTGGGTTTTCTGAAAGAGATTGGTGACTTTATGAATTAATTGGTATTGATATCATGTTCTGGAAGCATCACCAGGTTGTAGAGAGGTGGAGAATTCTTCTTTGCTAAAAGTAGTGGCCATTCCACTTGACAATAGCAGGCAGTAAAGTGGCAAAAACTCATGATGTTGGAGCCAGTCCGACCTGGATGTGAATGTCAGCTGACATCTCCCATTTGGGTGACCTTGACCACTCACCCAATCTCTCTAAACCTGAATGATCTCTTTTGAAAAATAAAGTTAGTAGCAGCTCATAAGTTGTTGGAAGGATTAAATGGGTTTACATCATACCTAGCATGTTAGTATTTTTATATTGTTATCAGTGACACCAGAGAAAGACAGAACACTTAGATCTCTCTTAAACACGGTTCCTAACATGTTTCTCCCGAGGGAAATTATAATGATTACTGTGGCCCTGGAGCACAGGAATTCCAGTGAAGCACTAAATACAGGTTTTTGCAACACAAAATCATGCAATTTTCCAGGATATGGTGTATGTATTTTTTCTTCTTGTTTTTCACCATAAGTCATTTTCAGCAATAAAGAGAAAAGCATTCAAGGGCAAAACCATTTAAAAGCATGTCTTTATTGCCAAAAGGAGAGGAGGGTTAGGAAATGGAGACGGTGGGGCCCACTCCCGACAGTCTCGGCTTCACGTGCCGTGACCGGGGGAACCAGTCCTTGCTAAGAGTGAGAGGATGCCTCTCATTTTAATCTCTTTCTTTCTGTGAGTTTTCTTGGAGATTCTCTAACCCAGTGGAGCAAAGCTGAGTTTTGTTTTAAATCTTCAACCACTGAATGTGATCATCTCCATCTTGGCAGGATCCCAAGTTCAGTAGGAGAGGGCTGGAGAGGCCCCGTGGCAGCCACACTGTCCTCTGGCTGTGTTTGGTCTTGTCCTGGGATCACAGCCACGCTGAAATCTGAGAGCATCTCCCTCTGGAAGAAATGGGACCTGGGCAAGAGCAGAGAGATGCAGCTGAATCCTCCCTGATGGGTCTCTGCCCTGGACCCTCCGTCCTCAGACACTCCTCCTGTGATGGCTGTGTGGTTATGGCTCCAGACCCCGCTCACCAGGCAGTTTGAGGCTGGATGTCCTGGGGTGCCAAGAGGGCACAGGGACCAGCTGGAGGTAAGGGACCAAGTCACCTAGGAGACCGGACAAGAACCCCAAATGTGAACTCACAGCCCTGCCTTCTCTGAGTCACATCTACCTGTCGACTAACACTTCCAGTGGTGAAGCTGGTTAAGTTAAACTCCCCCAGCTCTTCCACTGCCCAATGTGTGACTTGGGGAGTTAAATTTGGTCACTAAGTTTCAGTTTTCCTGCCTACCTTTTACTTTTTTTTAAATACCATGTTCTTGGATTGGAAGAATCAATATTGTCAAAATGACTATACTACCCAAGGCAATCTACAGATTCAATGCTATCCCTATCAAATTACCAAAGGCATTTTCCACAGAACTAGAACAAAAAAAATTTAAATGTGTATGAAAAACAAAAGATCCCAAATAGCCAAAGCAATCCTGAGAAAGAAAAACGGAGCTGGAGGAATAAGGTTCCCTGACTTCAAACTATATTACAAAGCTACAGTCATCAAAACAGTATGGTACTGGCACAAAAACAGAAATGTAGATCAATGGAACAGGATAGAATTTCCCTGTCTACCTTTTTAAACAGCCCTCCTCACTCCTTGCAAACCCACTGCTCTGTCCACATCTTTCTTCCCCTTTCCCCGCCCCCCCATGCTCACACCTGCCCCTACTTGGGCACATGCTTGTAACAGCTGGGACACTCTCTGAAGACACCATCCTCTCTGGACAGTGAAGTCCTAACCGTCTTCTGAAATCCATCCATCTGCCTCTCCCAGGAAGCCTACAGATCCTCCTGTAACTCACAGAGCCCTGTCTCTGGGTGCCAGGCTCTGTTCAGTGGGTTCATCTGGTTCTGTGGATGCCCTGCCTGCATGGTCAGGTGGAATCAGGAACCACATCCTAGGATTGTTCTGCTGGGTTTCACATGGTGTCTGTTAGAGGCCATGTGCAGATAAGGGATAGCAGCAATGGGAGAGACCTCCTGGGCTGAGAGGGTCCAGCTGGAATCCAAGATGGAGTGGTCACCCTCACTACTCCCTTCCTCCTGAGAGGCAGGAGGCACGATAGACTGGTGTCCATCATCTAACTGCCCAGCAGCTGACTCCACCCCATCACTCACCAGCTGTGCAGTCTCAGACGCATGAACTGATGTCATTAGGAGTCAGGCAGTGGATGTCCTACATACCATGAGAAGGAGATGCTCCACAGTCAGGCTCACTGATTTCAGAAATTTCCACTCTAGGCAAGGGGAGCAGGAATGCCCCAGTGCCCTAAAGGAGGAATTAGACATGGTCCTATTGACCCTCAACGACACTGCAGCAAATTCCTGGTCTTATCACGTAGGTCGGGACAAAGATCATTCCCACAAAATGGATTTCTGCCTAAAAGGAAACTGAGACATTTGCAGCTATATGGATGGACCTAGAGATTATCATACTAAGTGAAATAAGTCAGACAGAGAAAGACAAATATCATATGATATCACTTATATGTGTAATCTAAAATATGACACAAACTTATTTACAAAACAGACTCACAGACATAGAGAACAGATTTGTGGTTGCCAAGGGGGAGGGGCTGGGGAGGGATGGATTGGGAGTTTGGGATTAGCAGATGCAAACTATTATATAGAGAATGCATCAACAACAAGGTCCTACTGTATAGCACAGGGAACTGTATTCAATATCATGCGATAAACCATAATGGAAAAGAAAAAAGTAAAAAGGGAAATCGATGGCCTAACCTAGAATCCTACTAAGGAAACAAGATCTGTCTTATTTGAAAATTAAGGGAGGATGAAATCTGTCAATTCCCCCTTTAGAATTTGCCTCCTAAATTAAAAAAAAAAAAATTACTCATAGGTACTCAAAGGCCTGAAGAGCATCCTTCCATCTTTATCTTTGACTCCACTTCACAAATCTGGCATTCCCATTAAAAGGCTCTTTCATAAAGATCAGCTTTCAGAGTAGATTGATGAAAGAGACACTGGTGATAGATGATGCTGTCCTTTGTAGCCGAAGCCATTTCTGTTGCTACTGCTACAATCAGCAGCCACAAATGGGCCCATAAAATTAGCCATGTCCCTTGTGCCCCATTCAGGCCAGACAACTGGGACCATCATAATCCCATCCCTGATGATCTGTTGACAGGGACTGGTCCTGTGTATAATTCAATCAACCAGCCAACAGACCAGAAAGTACGTGCTGAGCCCAAAGTATGCTCAGATCTGTGCTGGGAGTGGCAGGATACTGAGGTGGTATATACATCCATTCCCAGATATTCACCAAGGACCCATGATTGCTCTGGCACCCACCTTCCTAGATACCAGGAGATAGAGCTGTAAATGTAACCAAAAGCTTACAGTCTAGTGGGAGAGTCAGGTGATAAGGAGTAAACAATAAATAAAGAGATGATTTCAGACAATGGTGAGTGTTACGGAAAAATTTCAGCCAGGTAATAATGTGGTGATCAAGGAGAGTGTGATGGGGAAGGTGGTATAAAAGTTGGTCCTTGCCCACAGGGGGTTACATTCTAGTGGAGGAAATCACTTGACTCAACAACAGTTGACTCAACAACCCTAACCCTAACCCTAATGCTGACCATAACCCTAACCCAAAGCAATATAACTTAATGTAGTTGAGACCATCAGGGCTGTAAACATCACAGGCAGGGACGGGAGACAGAGACGGTGACATCATCAGAGATGCATCCTGGAGGAGGAGACCCTGGAGTAAGAGTTACCAAAACCCAGCATCCTTCATGAGCCAGATCTTACTCTACCCATTTTAGCGATGGGGAAGCTGAGACTCGGAAAAATTAAGTGACTCGCCCAAAGTTTGCTGCTGGTCAATGATGGTGCCAAGTCTTGGCTACCCAACGCTTATGAAAATCTGATGTCATTGGGCTTCAGATGAGCCGTCAGCATCCATATGTTTGAGAACAAGGTCCCAAGCATTATCTTTCCATGCTTCAGATGGCAGCTAAGACCAGAGGAGTTCTCCTGGAAACATGGAGTCTCTCTGTAAAACCTGCAGCTCCAGCCCTGGGATCCCCCTCGGCTTCTGTCAAGCTCAGCTGGCTGCCATCCCTGCAGGGTCTGAGCTCACCAGAGTGACAGCTCTGTGGCTTCTCAGCTGGCAACAGCAGCAGCAGCTTCAGGTGATAAAACAGACAGGGACAGAGCGTGCCAAAGAATCCCCAGCTCCACTGTCATCACTAAACACACATAGCTCTCCCACAGCCATCACACACCAGCTCCCAGTTATCAGGGAAGGTCGTGGCCCAAGAGCTGCATCAGCCAACGGAGGACAAGAGGGCACCATGGTTGGGGGATGGCCGGCCTGAGCAACCCAGGGAATGGGACTCTGGATGCTTAGGGTTTGAGGTATATTTTTACTTCTCCCTCTTTTAAAAATCAACTTCACTGAGTTATAACTTACACACACTGAAACACATCTATTTTTTAACAAGTTCAATGAGTTTTGACAAATGTACACAGCCACACACTCAAGGATGGGAGTGCTTCCAACAGGTCCACCCGTAAAATGTCCAACCCAATCAACAGGGATCTCACCACTTGAATGGTGGCCCAGGGAACCCTCTTAGATGTTTGTGAGCAGATAGTTTCAACAATTTATCCCTGATGGACACTGTAAGATCTGGGCCACCTAAGGTCCCTGAGACACCAGGCAGCCAAAGGTCTGCATTCATCCACCAGTAGATAGGAAAAGCCTTCCCAAGCCCTGGCTACCTGAGAGGCAGCACAGTGAGTAAGGAAGAGAGCTAACTCTGGATCCAGGCTGCAAATCCCACCCCACCTCTTTCCCATGCCTCAGCTTCCCCTCCCTGGGATGGAGAGCATTCAGCACCTCCTCAGAGGGACATCATGAGATCCCCTGTGGTGTGTGAGATGCTTGTAAGCATGGCATAGCTTAAGTAGTGAGTGTTACATAAATACTACCCTTATCTGTGGTTCCAGGGATGGACAGAGGGAGACCCAGTCATTACACAGGCTTAAGGGAAGAAAAAAAAAAAAGGCATTTGGTCAGGAGAGAATGATCGCCTTAGGGGGTTGGGTTCTTGCTTCCTACTTAACCTTCTTCAGAGAAGAAAACATGAGCTGTTCATTTGGCTGTTGGTGTCCAAGTTATAGAAAGTTATAGGTGGGTGGATTCGGACATGCAGTAGACACCAGAGGTGGGACCTCATCCTTGGTGGCTACACCTGAACGGGGCCGCCTGGAGCCCCAGAGAGGATTCATGTCCTTTGGTAATTCCTCTGTCTCAGAAGCCAGACCAGGGCTGGGTCATTCATTCTGTGGCCACACCAAGGAGGGGTCACAAAGCCCACATCCTGCAAGCAAGTTTGAGGGGGAAATTCCCAGGATTTTCTGGACTAGATAGATCCTCCAATATGGCTTAAAGTATAAACATGACACAGGGCCATGGTTCACCCCCTCACAGCTACACCTAGATGGACCTTGGCATTACCCAAGAGCAAGGTCTGGAGGAGGAAGCCAAAGTCATCCAAACAGGGAACGTTCAGGGTGGCCCACAGCCACCAGTGAAGGTGGGGTGCACACTCAGTGCCCAGACATCCAGAATCTAACCCCTCACAGACCATTCCTCACTGTGGACATCTCAGCCCACTGGTCGGTCTGCCTGCTATGAGTTCGGAGGCCAAGGACCTTATCCTTCTGTACCCCTAGCATCCAGAGAAATACTTGACACAAAGCAGGCCCAGCAAATGTTTATAGAAAAAATGAACAAGGGGAAAATAAACTAAGATGTCTCTAGTCCATCCTTACCTATGTGTGTTTATGTCAGGAAACAATGACACAGGCTACGGTGTCACCAGGACGTTGGCTGGTACAAAGCAGGCATCAACAAATGCTTGGTGAATTAATCTGGGTTAATGAGGGTTCGTCTGTGAGGTGCCCATTTCTAGAATTTCCTCAGTGGCTGAAGACTACATCTGGGAATTCTACTTAAAGTATAGAAGTGTTGTTAGAAGTTTAGTATACATATCTCAGCTTTAAATATTTCCCTTTGCCACTAAAGTTGGCTTCTCTCATCAAATACTATGGGGAATATGAGACAAATTAAGATCACTGGTCATTTGTGTGTAATATATTAGAGACTTATAAAGTGTTTTATCTGCTTCTTGTTCCCTCTTTGCCTTGGCTACCAGTAAGCTTAGCACCAATGTGCAGTCTATAAAATTTGAAATTCTCTATTGCCCTATATGTATCTATGTGCTGACCTTACAGATATTTATTTCCTTTCCTACCCTGATTATCTCTCTTGCCTGATTTCTTCATCTATTTTTCTCTTATTTTTCTGTAAGTCTCCTCAAGTCTTTTGATAAATAAGTAGATAGGTAAATAGTAGATATACATATACATGTACACATATGTAAGTTTATCATGTCCAGATACATTTTATAACCTCTCACAAAACTAATTCAGATTGTTCTGAATCCCTGATTCTATGGTTTATAGAATTTCAAAGCCCTCTCGTTCTCATTTCCACCAAGTCCCAAGAAAACTTCCAATGAGCTCCCTCACTGATGTCCATGGGAAATCCAACTTACCCCCTAGCTTTGGTGAGTTTAGTCAACTTTATCAAAGATCTGGGATTCAGGGGTCAGTTCCCATGGGGAGCTGTTGATAACCCACTGCTCACATGTTCTGTTACAAGCTGAATGTTTGTATCCTCCCCAAAATTTGTATGTTGAAGCTCTAACCCCTAGTGAGACTGCATTTGGAGACTAGGCTTCTAAAGAAGATTAAATAAGGTCATATGGGTGGGGCCCTGATCTGATAGGATTAGTGTCCTCATAAGAAGAAAGGTCAGAGAGACATCCCACCCCCCCCGCCCATAAGGGCACACGAGGAGATGGCAGCTGCTGAAAAGCCAGGATATGGGTCCTCCCCAGAAAGTGAGTTCCCTGGCACCTTGGCCTTGGATCCGCAGCCTCCAGAACTGTGAGAAAATAAATGTCTGCTGTTTAAAGCACCGAGTCTGTGGCACTTTGTTACAGCAGCCCAGGCAGACTAATGCAGGCTCCATCTTCATCTCTCCCTCTACCATCTCCTTCTCTAGGACTTCCCATCTTCATATTCTTCCTTATTTTCTCATGTCAGTTCAGCCACTACATTCTGGTAGTTGAGCATGAAGTCTACCCCAAGAGACTTTTTGAAGTAATTCTTCCAAATGAATACAATGTTCTTCCTGAATGGAGTTCTGGTGCATACACTTGTCTCTGTTTCCTGACCTGTCATTAGGTAAATCCTGTTACTTCCATTTCAACAAGAATCTCACCTGGAGAAGCCCAGAGCTCTCTTGGTCCAGTTCTCACCTGGACCTTGGGGTCTGAGAAGCAGTGGATGTGTGGGAGGGGCCAGATGCACAAGGCTCTCTCCCAGGATCAAGTAATATCACCCAGTTAGAAAAGCTCATCAACATGCAAAGACTGCCTAAAAAATATGCTGTTTTGACCCCAGCATCTACTTACTGATCTAAAAGCAGTGTGGACACATTAGTTCATAGGACACAAATGGACAGAAAGATGTGGAAATGTGGATTAGCCAATAATAGACCATCCTGAAGAGTTGGGCATACTTGGAATTGTGTGCAGAAAATTGCTCTTGTTTTCTCACGGATTAGGGAAGAAATAAATATAATCCATCATTTATCTAACTCATAGTAAGTAAGAGTGTTAGAAATAATCAACTCAAAATAAAGCTGGCAATGGCTAACATTGCACATGGTAAAATTTGACCCAGAAAATTGGACTTTGTAGAATTAATGACCACAAAGAAAACTCACAATGGCAGAAGCCATAATCAGTAAAATTTCTTATTAATAATAAATCTGGCCAACAAATTAAATCTCTAGAGCAAAAACAATTGCATGAAAAGAATTGATTTAGATAAAAATAATTTCAGAGAAACAAAAGTGGAAACAATTGGAGGCAGTTTAACTGCACTTCATAGAAAATTGACCAAGAAATTAACTTGGATAATAGGGTTTAATCTGAAAAATACATTTTCAATGAATATTCCTCAGTATGGGTGTAATTCTTATTAAAATATTTGCATTCAAAATACTGAGTGTAGGGAAAGGAGGATCTGGAATGTGGTCCCCGGGGCCCAGATACAGACAAAGTAGCCATGTTTGCATTCACGACCACAGCTGAAGCAATGCTCTACACTCAGTTAAAAGTTGTAGAAACAAGATCTATTTAATTATCTAAAGAGCAGGTAGCTCTACCTCTTTGGCCTGCTTAGTCAATAGACCGCCCTTCCAGGTACATATTTATCTCTCTCTTTTTTTTTTTTTTTAATTATTTATTTATTTATTTATTTATTTTTGGCTGTGTTGGGTCTTCATTTCTGTGCGAGGGCTTTCTCTAGCTGTGGCAAGTGGGGGTCACTCTTCATCGCAGTGCGCGGGCCTCTCACTATCGCAGCCTCTCTTGTTGCGGAGCACAGGCGTCAGATGCGCAGGCTCAGTAGTTGTGGCTCACGGGCCCAGTTGCTCCACGGCATGTGGGATCTTCCCAGACCAGGGCTTGAACCCGTATTCCCTGCATTGGCAGGCAGATTCTTAACCACTGTGCCACCAGGGAAGCCCCATATTTATCTCTTAATACCATTTTTTTCTTCCTGGCCCAGCCAGAAGAGAGCAAAGACCATTACCACGACCACCAGACACCCACCCACAAAACCCAATGTCTCCCCCACACTGGGATGCCCCATTAAGAACAGAAAGTGGTTCACATTTGTCAGCTAGGATTCTTTTGAACATAATATAAAAGTCTTGATTTTTGAACTGTATGGAGATGGCAACAGCTGATTATGCGGCACCTGGGAATCACTTCATTGTTGTTTCAAAACACTTTGCAGTTTTGCTGTTGAAAAAATTTGTTCAAAAGGGGGAAAGAATCTCCATACTGTTCTCATAGTGGCTGTAGCAATTTACATTCCCACCAACAGTGCAGGCGGGTTCCCTTTTAGGCCAGGAATAAGGATGCAGATGTTGAGAACGGACTTGAGGACCCAGGGGAGAATGGGGAGCCTAGGACGTAGTGAGAGTAGCATTGACATATATACACTACCAAATGTAAAATGGATGGTTAGTGGGAAGCAGCCGCATAGCACAGGGAGATCAGCTCAGTGCTTTGTGACGACCTAGACGGGTGAAATAGGGAGAGTGGGAGGGAGGCTAAAGAGGGAGAGGATATGGGGATATATGTATATGTAGAGCTGATTCATTTTGTTGTACAACAGAAACTAACACAACATTGTAAAGCAATTATACTCCAATAAAAATGTATAAAAAAGGGGGGGGGAAGGATAAGTGCTTCTTAAGTGTTGTCCCTGTAGACCTCATAGAAACCTCGCCCAGTAATCAGCATTATTACTTGTTTATTTATTTATTTTTGGCTGCATTGGGTCTTTATTGCTGTGTGCGGGCTTTCTCTAGTCGTGGAGAGTGGGGGCTACTCTTTGTTATGGTGCACAGGCTCTAGGCACGTGGGCTCAGTAGTTGTGGCTCACAGGTTTAGCTGCTCTGTGGCATGTGGGATCTTCCCAGACCAGGGCTTGAACCCGTGTCCCCTGCGTTGGCAGGCGGATTCTTAACCACTGTGCCACCAGGGAAGTCCCTTATTACTGGTTTAGATGTCTGTCCCTCTCATTAGTGGTGAACCTCATGAAGAGCTGGGTGGGTCTCCAGCCAAGGGCCATGCCTGACAGAGAAGGAACATTCACCTGTGTTTCCTGAGTGAACATGTGAGATCAAGGGCCCAAAGAAACTGACAGAAAAGTAAATAGATTTCCTTTCAAAATAAAAATTTTACAGTTTTAGATGGCTTTATTAGCAGCAGGATGGGAGACCCACACCATTTAGAACTCATGCATAAAACAAAGAGAAAGTGTTCAAGTGAATTAAATCCATTGCTTAAACCAGCCAGAAGCAGCTGGCCACTTGAAGGCTGAAAGTACCAACAGGAGGACAGTTTGCTAAACATCCACATTCATGAATGTGTGCCCAGGTATATAACATGCATGATCCCACCGAATGGCAGCCCACCTCTAGGGCAGCCCATTTCACAGAAAGTGGACTGAATCTCAAAAAGATAATGAATCTAATTTACGGTTGTCAGTCGCAGCTCTGCATGAGAGCAACAGCGGGGTTTCTTTATAACAGTTGCTCGAGCCCCATCCCACTGAAGGCTTTGACTTGGTGAGTCCAGAGTGAGTGAAGGCGTTTGTGATGTTTAGAAATCTCCCCAGGCAGTGCTGATGCTCAGAAAGGTGGGCAAAGCAGAATCACCGGGGGAGCCTTTAAAATGCCACTGTGGGGGTGTTGCCCAACCAGTCCCATCAGAGTCTCCAACAGGGGCCAGAGCTTGGGGATTTCTAACAGCCAGGATGAGCGCTCTTGGGAACCAAAGCCTGCACTCTTTCCTCTGCATCATCTGTGTTCCTGGGCTGAAGGAGTGATGCTGTCTGCTCCCGGAAAGAGTCCTTGGCCGTGACTGCATCACAGCTGTATAAATCCGGTGTTTAGCAGCAGAGGCTGCTCTCTGCATCTCTGAAGAGAAATCTGAAGGCGATAACCTGTGAGGCCCTGGGGAGCAGGGGCCATGCCGCATGCATCTCGGTGCCCTGAGTGGATGCCTTTAATCGTTCTTAAACACTGCCATTCGCCACAGACATTCCATCACAAGCCTAATAGGAGCATCGCCGTAAAGTAAAGCAACGTCAGCTCCCTGGGAGGCACGGGGGAACAGGAGGCCCTGCTACTTGCTCCAGACAGCCCCATCTGGCTCTCAGGGTCCTGGGTGAAATCTGCTTCTGAAAACACCATAACGCCATGAGCCAACATGGAGCCATGCTTACAGGTCAGGCTGACCCATCCTCATGGCCAGCATCTACCCAGTGCATTGCACGGGCAGAGCTCGGTGCCAAATGCCTGGCCCACCACCTGGCAGGAGGCGACAAGAAAACCCTGGGTCTGCCCACCTTTACCTGGAGGTTTCACGTGGTGCAGATGGCTGATGGTCTGGCTGCGCCCTGGAACCTCGTGCTGACAGTGTGTTCAGGTTTCCCAAACTCTTTGCAAAGTCAGTTCTCTCTCTTCCAAGCCTCTGTTGGAGAAGCATGGAATGTTTGAGAGTGGCGATGGAAACTGATGGGCCGGGCGTGCTTTCCTTGGGGTCGGCCTGTCATCTTGAATGAGGAGTCACCGAGGACCTGCCACCCGCAGACAGGGCAGGTCAGGAGGTGCAGGGCCCCGGGAGTGGCTCTGTCAGTGGCACCCTTCGAGGTGAGATGTGCACAGTGCCAGAGAGGGGTTACGTTAGGGACAAGGAAAGGGGCACCAGGTCACAGGCCTGGGTCAGACTCCACTGCTGCTGTCTGCTAGCCATGACCTTGGGCAGATGGCCTTCTCTGCACCTCTGTTTCTTCCTTTATGCAGAGGAGATTGGGATACCTACCTCACAACATTGCTGTGACAATTAGGGGAAGGTGGCGACAGGCCCAGCGCATAGCAGGTGTCTTACAACAGCTCTTAGCTCTTACCATCACCCTGAGATGCTCTGTGCTCAGTGCCTGCTCACGAAATATCTGTTATTTAAATGAATGAATAGGTGGATGAATTCATAAAGAGGAACTTTATAGGGAAACAACTCTTCTGGGAAAGAGAAAATAGCCTTAGCCCAGTTTGTAAGTAGAGGTCAAAATGCAGAATTTTTTTTTTTTAATATTTATTTATTTAGTTTTGTCTGTGTTGGGTCTTCGTTTCTGTGCGAGGGCTTTCTCTAGTTGTGGCAAGCAGGGGCCACTCTTCATCGCGGTGCGCGGGCCTCTCACTATCGCGGCCTCTCTTGTTGCGGAGCACAGGCTCCAGACGCACAGGCTCAGTAGTTGTGGCTCACGGACCTAGTTGCTCCGCGGCATGTGGGATCTTCCCAGACCAGGGCTCGAACCCGTGTCCCCTGCATTGGCAGGCAGATTCTCAACCACTGCGCCACCAGGGAAGCCCAAAATGCAGAATTTTAACACTGTGGAAAACAGTATGGAGGTTTCTCAGAAAACTAAATAAAAAATACAGTTGCCATATGATCCTGCAATCCCACTCCTGGGCATATATCTGGACAAAACTATAATTTGAAAAGATACATGCACCCCAATGTTCATAACAGTCTTATTTATAATAGCCGAGACATGGAAGCAACCTAAATGTCCATCGACAGACGAATGGATAAAGAAGATGTGGTACATACACACAATGGAATACTACTCAGCCATAAAAAAGAATGAACTAATGCCATTTGCAGCAACATGGATGGACCTAGAGATTATCATACTAAGTGAAGTAAGTCAGACAGAGAAAGACAAATACCACGTGATATCACTTATATGTGGAATCTAAAATATGATACAAATCAACATATCTACAAAACAGAAACAGACGCACAGACATAGAGAACAGACCTGTGTTTGCCAAGGGAGGCGGGGAGGGGGAGGGATTTATTCGGAGTTTGGGATTAGCAGATGCAAACTGTTATATAGAGAATGGATAAACAACAAGGTCCTACTGTAGAGCACAGGGAACTATACTCCATATCCTGTGATAAACCATAATGGAAAAGAATACGAAAAAGAACATATATGTGTATAACTGAGTCACTTTGCTGTACAGTGGAAACTAACACAATTGTAAATCAGCTAGACTTCAATAAAATAAATTTTAAAATAAATAAATAAATAAATAAATAAATAAATAAAACTCCAGAATTTCAGAATAAACTGCAGCTGTCATTTTCTTGGTGCCAACTCTCCATGAGGTAGGGATCTCACAGCATCCCCTCAACCATCCAGAGTCCTTGTGTAGATATTATTTATCGATTAATCAGCTGGAGAAACCAAAGCTCCTGATGCATTGGCCTTGTGTGCTCCATCAAGCTCAGGTCTACAGGGCTTGGAAGGAATGGACATGCCCCCAGCACCCCATCGAGACTCCAGGGGCCTGGCTTACCTGCTGTGTATACACGTGCCTGACATGACTTAAGCTTACTTACATCATGTCGGCCTCCTAGGTGCCTAATGCACAGGCAACACTCAGACACCAGCCAACCACCAGATGGTTGAGTTACAGATAATCTATTCACTTACTCACAAATACTTTTTGGATTTCCACAAGATACCAGGCACTATTCTCTGTGCTGAAAATACAGATCAATGGTCTGTCTTCGTGGAGTTTACATTGTAAAGGGAGGAGACATAAAATAAGCTAATAAATAAGTCTAAAATGGGTTGGGTACTGATAAGTGCCGTCTAAAAAGAACCAATTTGGGGAGATGGAAAGTAATGAATTGGGTCGTGTCCACAGAATGGGTAACCAAGGCCTCTCTGACAGCTTTGGGACAGAGATTTCAACACGGTGAGGGCACGAGCCAGGAGGCTGGATCTGGGGAAAGCGGGGATGTTCAGGAGAAGATCTGGGCTTCATTGTCTGTGGAGAGGAAGGAAGAGGCCAGACAGGGAATCATGGAGGATGACAGGTGGGGCATCAGAGGCCCAGCAGGGACTTGAGATTTCCTCAGAGCTAATAGGAGCCTCTGGAGGGCTGGACCAGAGGAACGGAACCATCTGCCATGGAAGATTTGGTCCGATTCTTCTGTCTGCTATTTGGGGGGCAGTCTACAAGGGTGAAGGAAGAAGGCAAATTAACAAGCCATATCATCAAGAACTGTTGTCAGAATTTGAACATATGAATTTATTTAATCCTTGCAACAACACTATGAGGAGGCTATTGTTTTCCTCATTTTATAAGTAGGGAAACTTAGAAACAGAGAGATTAAGTAACTTGCTCAGTGACACACAGCCGGGAAGCAGTCAAGCCAGGATTTAAAGCAGGCAACTTGGTTCCTGAGTCCTTGCTGATAAGGCTTGTGCTGTATGGACCCATCCAGCGTAACCCTCTGTGGAGCATCAGGCAAAAAGCTGTCTTCCTAACATGGATAAGTGATAACTCATTCATCTAGAAACTCTCTGAGTAATAAAATAGATAACTAATAAGAACCTACTGTAGAGCACAGAGAACTCTACTCAACACTCTCTAATGACCTTTATGGGAAAAGAATCTTAAAAAGAGTGGAGATATGTATATAGGTAACTGATTCACTCTGCTGGACACCTGAAACTAACACAACATTGTAAATCAACTATACTCCAATACAAATTTAAAAAAAAATCCTTGAGTAAATATATAGACCAAAAGAAGTCTAGTGTTTGTTTATTTATCTATCTATCCCTATATCTCTTAACAAATACTTTGCTAAGGCTCAGCTAAGAAAAGAGTATATTAACATGAGTTAAGCTTATGACATCTTATTCCTAGGAGATACCTATGAAGCAGGTATTCATCCCCATTTCACAGATGAAGAAACTGAGGCTCCAGCAAGTTTAAGTAACAGGCCCACGGTAGGGACTAAGATCTTGTTCTTACTCTAAACACTGTTGCCTGCACCCTCCATCTTCCCTATAGTCCTTGAAAGAAAACACACACTGTGTTCTCATAGGATGGGGGGAAGATTCCATGCCAGACACCCAGACAGGAGGCTTGGGCCAGAAGAATAAATGGGAAAATGTGGGGACTCTATATTCTGGGAGCAAAAATATTTAGCGTGGCCCGAAACCTCCAGGCCTGGGAAAGTGATACTGCCCCTATGAAACAAGGTCGATGGCTGTCAACAAGCTCTTCCCATTGGTGAAATCCAATGGGGGGACCAAGTTTGGACACCCTCAATGCTAAGTGAGAGGAGAAGAGAGTTCTCAGTGAGTCTCCCTGTCCAGGGGGAGCTGCACGTGGGGACAACTCAAACCACACTTCTGAAGTGATGGGCTCTGAGCTGTCAACACGCTCAGAAGGGGAATGAGCAAATCTCAGTAGGCTGCTCCCCAGACAATGTGCGACCGAGGTGCTGCAGCTACTGAATATGCCAGCAAACTGCTGGCCACATTTGGAGGGCAGCCTGGAAACCAGAGAGGAGATATGACCCCTTCCTCCTGTAAAACTGCAGTTTCCTGACCTTAACTGTGATAGAACAAAGCTACAGAAGGTCAACTGCCCAGAGAAATCCAAACCTGGTTTTGTTATAGTCAGCATGTCCTGAGCCCTGAAAATGTGCCAAGAACAACCTCAGAGATTTTCTCATCATTCAGTCTTACAACAACTAGATTAAGCGTGTTTTATCTCCATCTGATGTATGCTGAACCTGAGGCCAAGAGAAGCTAATGATGTCCCCAGGGCCACATAGCTGATAACTGGTTAATTCAAGATCCAAAGTTCAGCTCCTTAGATTGCAAAGCCATAGTCCATTCACTTTGCCAGAGGTCAGGCCAACTCCACACATCAGCTCTTCCCTGCATGTCCTCCTGCCAGCGGGCATCTTTACCTGACTAGTGGTGCTCTCACCCCTCCCCAGCACACCCTCCACTTCAGCCAGGTGGCAGGTGACGGCCTCTTTCCCAAAGCCTCTAGGCTCCTCCCACATTGCAGGCCTTGCTACCCCTGCTGCCCACCATCCCACAGGTAACCATGACCCCTCAGCCCCAACAAGCCACTATTCCCCGAGCACACAGGAGCACCATCCACAGGGTCTGGCAGCCAAACCTCAAGCACCAATTGACTACAAGAATCAATGCACATGTCACCAAAAAGAACACAAATAACTAATGTTGGAGAGGATGTGGAGAAAAGGGAACTCTCCTACCCTGTTGGTGGGAATGTAAATTGGTGCAGGCACTATGAAAAGCAGTATGGAGTTTCCTCAAAAAACTAAAAATAGAAATACCATATCACCCAGCAATTCCACCCCTGAGTATATATCCAAAGAAAACAAAAACACTAATTGGAAAAAATACATACACCCAAACGTTCATAGCAACATTATTTACAATTGCCAAGGTACAGAAACAACCTAGGTGTCCATCAACAGATGAATGGATAAAGATGTGGTATATATATATGGAATACTACTCAACCATAAAAAAAGAATGAAATGAAATTTGGCCATTTACAGCAACATGGATGGATTCGGAGGGCATTATGCTAAGTGAAATAAGTCAGACAGAGAAAGACAAATATGGTAGGATATCACTTATATACGGAATCTAAAAAATACAACAGACTAGAAGAAGAAAACAGAAAAGAAGCAGACTCAGATATAAAGAACAGACTAGTGGTTGGTTGCCAGTGGGGTGAAGGAAGGGGGAGGGGAAATATAGGGGTAGGGGGGAAAAAGGGTGTTATTTTGGGATTATATGAAATTATGTGTGTGAAAATTGTAAAGCACTATAGAATTTTTAAAATCTTCCATTCAGAGGGCAGACAGCAGAAGCAAGAAGGACTACAATCCTAAACCCTGTGGAACGAAAACTACATTCACAGAAAGACAGACAACATGAAAAGGCAGAGGACTATGTACCAGATGAAGGAACAAGATAAAACCCCAGAAAAACAACTAAATGAAGTGGAGATAGGCAACCTTCCAGAAAGAGATTTCAGAATAATGATAGTGAAGAAGATCCAGGACCTCAGAAAAAGAATGGAGGCAAAGATGGAGAAGATGCAAGAAATGTTTAACAAAGACCTAGAAGAATTAAAAAACAAACACCTAGAAGAATTAAAGAACAAACAAACAGATGTGAAAAATACAATAACTGAAATGAAAAATACACTAGAAGGAATCAATAGCAGAATAACTAAGGGAGAAGAACGGATAAGTGACCTGGAAGAAAGAATGGTGGAATTCACTGCCACAGAACAGAATAAAGAAAAAAGAATGAAAAGAAGTGAAGACAGCCTAAGAGACCTCTGGGACAACATTGAAAAGACTATAGTCGAAAACTTCCCTAACATGGGAAAGGAAATAGCCACCCAAGTCCAGGAAGTGCAGAGAGTCCCACACAGGATAAACCCAAGGAGAAACACGCCGAGACACATAGTAATCAAAGTGACACAAATTAAAAAAAGAAAAATTATTAAAAGCAACAAGGGAAAACAGACAAATAATATACAAAGTAACTCCCATAAGGTTAACAGCTGATTTCTCAGCAGAAACTCTACAAGGGAGTGGCACGATATATTTAAAGTGATGAAAGGCAAGAACCTACAACCAAGATTACTCTACCCAGCAAGGATCTGATTCAGATTCAAGGGAGAAATCAAAAGCTTTAGAGACAAGCAAAAGCTAAGAGAATTCAGCACTATAAAACCAGCTCTACAGCAAATGCTAAAGGAACTTCTCTAAGTGGGAAACAAAAGAGAAGGAAAGGACCCCCAAAAACAAACCCATAACAATTAAGAAAATGGTAATAGGAGCATACATGTCGTTAATTATCTTAAACGTGAATGGATTAAATGCTCCAACCGAAAGACACAGGCTCACTGAATGAATACAAAACAAGACCCATATATATGCTGTCTACCAGAGACCCAATTCAGACCTAGGGACACATACAGACTGAAAGTGAGGGGATGGAAAAAGTTATTCCATGCAAATGGAAATCAAAAGAAAGCTGGAGTAGCAATACTCATATCAGATAAAATAGACTTTAAAATAAAGAATGTTACAAGAGACAAGAAAGGACACTACATAATGATCAAGGGATCAATCCAAGAAGAAGTTATAACAATTACAAATATATATGCACCCAACAAAGGAGTACCTCAATACATAAGGCAACTGCTAACAGCTATAAAAGAGGAAATCAACAGTAACACAGTAATAGTGGGGGACTTTAACACCTCCCTTACACCAATGGACAGATCATCCAGACAGAAAATTAATTAGGAAACACAAGCTTTAAATGACACAATAGACCAGATAGCTTTAACTGATATTTATAGGACATTCCATCCAAAAACAGCAGATTACACTTTTTTCTCAAGTGCACACAGAACATTCTCTGGGATAGATCACATCTTGGGTCACAAATCAAGCCTCAGTAAAGTTAAGAAAATTGAAAACATATAAAACATCTTTTCTGACCACAACGCTATGAGATTAGAAATAAATGACAAGGAAAAAAACGTAAAAAACACAAACACATGGAGGCTAAACAATACTAAATAACCAAGAGATCAATGAAGATAACAAAGTCAAAAAATACCTAGAGACAAATGACAATGAAAACATGACAATCCAAAACCTATGGGATACAGCAAAAGCAGTTCTAAGAGAAGTTTATAACAATAAAATCCTACCCCAAGAAACCAGAAACATCTCAAATAAAGAATCTAACCTTACACCTAAAGGAACTAGAGAAAGAAGAACAAACAAAACCCAAAATTAGAAGGAGGAAAGAAATTATAAAGATCAGAGCAGAAATAAATGAAATTGAAACAAAGAAAACAATAGCAAAGATCAATAAAACTAAAAGCTGGTTCTTTGAGAAGATAAACAAAAAATTGATAAACCATTAGCCAGACTCATCAAGAAAAAAAGGGAAAAGCCTCAAATCAACAGAATTAGAAATGAAAAAGGAGAAGTAACAACTGACACTGTAGAAATACAAGGATCATGAGAGATTACTACAAGCAACTATATACCAATAAAATGGATAACCTGGAAGAAATGGACAAATTCTTAGAAAAGAACAAACTTCTGAGACTGAATCAGGAAGAAATAGAAAATATAAACAGACCAATCACAAGCACTGAAATTGAAACTGTGATTAAAACTCTTCCAGCAAACAAAAGCCCAGGACCAGATGGCTTCACATGTGAATTCTTTCAAATATTTAGAGAAGAGCTAACACCCATTCTTCTCAAACTCTTCCAAAAAATTGCAGAGGAAAGAACACTCCCAAACTCATTCTACAAGGCCACCATCACCGTGATACCAAAACCAGACAAAGATACTACAAAAAAAGAAAATTACAGACCAATATCACTGATGAATATAGATGCAAAAATCCTCAACTAAATACTAGCAAACAGAATCCAACAGCACATTAAAAGGATCACACACCATGATCAAGTGGGATTTATCCCAAGGATGCAAAGATTCTTCAATATACGCAAATAAATCAATGTGATACACCATATTAACAGAGTGAAGAATAAAAACCATATGATCATCTCAATAGATGCAGAAAAAGCTTTTGACAAAATTCAGCACCCATTTATGGTAAAAACTCTCCAGAAAGTGGGCATAGAGGGAAACTACCTTAACATAAAAAAGGCCATATACAACAAACTCACAGCAAACATCATTCTCAATGGTGAAAAACTGAAAGCTTTTCCTCTAAGATCAGGAACAAGACAAGGAGGTCCACTCTCAACACTATTATTCAACATAGATTTGGAAGTCCTAGCCACAGCAATCAGGGAAGAAAAAGAAATAAAAGAATACACATTGGAATACACATTGGAAAAGAAGTAAAACTACTAGGCTAATCAATGAATTTGGTAAAGTTTCAGGATACAAAATTAATGCACAGAAATCTCTTGCATTCCTATACACTAACAATGAAAGATCAGAGAAATTAAGGAAAGAATCCCATTCACCATTGCAACAACAAGAATAAAATACCTAGGAATAAACCTACCTAAGGAGACAAAAGACCTGTATGCAGAAAACTATAAGACACTGATGAAAGAAATCAAAGATGACACAAACAGATGGAGAGATACACCATGTACTTGGATTGGAAGAATCAATATTGTGAAAATGACTATACTACCCAAAGCAATCTACAGACTCAATGCAATCCCTATCAAATTACCAATGGCAGTTTTTACAGAACTAGAACAAAAAAATGCACAGTTTGTAGGGAAACACAAAAGACCCCAAATAATCAAAGCAATCTTGAGGGGAAAAGCAGAGCTAGAGGAATCAGACTCCCTGACTTCAGACTATACAACAAAACTACAGTAATCGAGACAATATGGTGCTGGCACAAAAACAGAAATATAGATCAATGGAACAGGATGGAAAGCCCAGAGATAAACCCATGCATCTATGGTCAACTAATCTATGACAAAGGAGGCAAAGATATACAATGGAGAAAAGACAGTCTCTTCAATAAGTTGTGCTGGGACGACTGAACAGCTACATGTGAAAGAATGAAATTAGAACACTTCCTAACACCATACACAAAAATAAACTCAAAATGGATTAAAGACCTAAATGTAAGACTGGACACTATAAAACTCTTAGAGGAAAACATAGGAAGAACACTTTGATATAAATCACAAGAAGATCTTTTGTGACCCACCTCCTAGAGTAATGGAAATAAAAACAAATATAAACAAATGGGACCTAATGAAATTTAAAAGCTTTTGCACAGCAAAGGAAACTATAAACAAGATGAAAAGACAACCCTCAGAATCAGAGAAAGTATTTGCAAACAAATCAACGGACAAAGGATTAATCTCCAAAATATATAAACAGCTCTTGCAGCTCAGTATTAAAAAAACAAAGAGCCCCATCCAGAAATGGGCAGAAGACCTAAATAGATATTTCTTCTAAGAAGACATACAGATGACCAAGAGGCACATAAAAAGCTGCTCAACATCACTAATAATTAGAGAAATGCACATCAAAACTACAATGAGGTATCACCTCACACCAGTCAGAATGGCCATCATCAAAAAATCTACAAACAACAGATGCTGGAGAGGGTATGGAGAAATAGGAACCATCTTGCACTTTTGGTGGGAATGTAAATTGATACAGCCACTATGGAGAACAGTATGGTGGTTCCTTAAAAAGCTAAAATTAGAATTACTGTATGACCCAGCAATCCCACTCCTGGGCATATACCCAGAGAAAATCATAATTCAAAAAGACACATACACCTCAATGTTCATTGTAGCACTGTTTACAATAGCCAGGTCATGGAAGCAACCTAAATGCTCATCGACAGACAATGGATAAAGAAGATATGGTACATATATACAATGCAATATTACTCAGCCATAAAAAGGAACGAAATTGGGTCATTTGTAGAGACGTGGATGGACCTAGAGACTGTCATACAGAGTGAAATAAGTCAGAAAGAGAAAAACAAATATTGTATATTAACACATATATGTGGAATCTAGAAAAACTGTAGAGATGAACCAGTTTGCAAGGCAGAAATAGAGACAGATATAGAGAACAAATGTATGGACACCAAGGGGGGAAAGCGGGGTGTGGGTGGTGGTGATGGGATGAATTGGGAGATTGGGATTGACATATATACACTAATATGTATAAAATAGATAACTAATAAGAACCTGCTGTATTAAAAAAATAAAATAAAACAAAATTCAAAAAAAATAAATAAAATAAAAAACCTTCCATTCAATAATAAATAAATAAATAATAAATAAATAAATAAAAAGAATCAATAGAACAGTTAATAATTTGCTTTCTTGTATTGGTCTCCTATTGTTTAACTTTCTCTGTCAGGTTATGACATCTGTGAGCTCTGACAGTGAAGAGGGAAGAGGTGACAAGTGGCAGCGGGCAGCTGTCTGTCACATGTGCCCAGACCTCTGTGATTCCAGGAGTTGACCACACCAAGAGGAAATACAATAGGTAAGTAGAAAGTGTTGGTCTTTTACAGCCAAGGAGGATTGAGACTGATCAAGCCTATAAAGCAGCAAGGGAGGGAGCTGAGGGGTATTTATGGCCTCAGAAAAGTGGGGTGGCCTGTGGATACACACCAGAGCTTCACACTCTCAGACTCATCCACCCACCAGGCCAAGCTGTAAATAAAACTGAGCAGATGTGCCTTTAAATAGCTCCTATTTGTGTTACTCCAATGATCCCATGGAAAGTAGGTACAGCACCCTTGTAGAGGTAATACTTGGACTAATAGAATTACAGTGTAAATCAGAAACAAATGAACACCATGGCAGAGTGGACAAGAGCCCAAGTTGCTGCCCTTGAATCCTGGCTCTGTTGCACTAACTGTACAAACAAAGGCAACTTCTCTGTACTTCACTTTGCCCATCTAGAAAGTGGGTTTAATAAGATTTAACAGGAGTTAACATTGGTTAAGCCTTTTCACAAGTTCCTTTCACATAGCTAGTGCTCAATGAAGACTGTGTATTGCCATTTTTTGTTCTATATTTTCTACGCAAGAAAAAAAAAGGTGGTTGTGACTTTTTTCATTATCCAAGTTGAAGAAAATTATTCACACCAAGTTTGACCTGATTTCTTTTTTTTTTTATTTATTTATTTTATTTATTTATTTTTGGCTGCGTTGGGTCTTCGTTGCTGCACGCAGGCTTTCTCTAGTTGCAGCGAGTGGGGGCTACTTTTCGTTGTGGTGTGCGGACCTCTCATTGCAGTGGCTTCTCTTGTTGCAGAGCACAGGCTCTAGGTGCGTGGACTTCAGTAGTTGTGGCTTGTGGGCTCCAGAGAACAGGCTCAGCAGTTGTGGCACACGGGCCCAGTTGCTCCACAGCATGTGGGATCTTCCCAGACCAGGACTCGAACCTGTGTCCCCTGCATTGGCAGGCAGATTCTTAACCACTGCACCACCAGGAAAGCCCAACCTGATTTCTTATATTTCAAAACTGTTTACTCACATTTAAACTTTTAACTTGTGTGAATATATTTTTTACTTTATTTAATGGAAGTATAGTTGATTTACAATGTTGTGTTAATTTCTGCGATACAG
The DNA here is from genome assembly GCF_028023285.1 of Balaenoptera ricei. Taxonomy (NCBI): domain Eukaryota; kingdom Metazoa; phylum Chordata; class Mammalia; order Artiodactyla; family Balaenopteridae; genus Balaenoptera; species Balaenoptera ricei. The sequence continues at coordinate 9,750,970 of NC_082645.1, read as the reverse complement.
CAAGGTGATTCAGTTATACATATATATATATATTCTTTTTCATATTCTTTTCCATTATGTTTTATCACAGGATATTGAATATAGTTCCCTGTGCTATACAGTAGGACCTTGTTGTTCATCCATTCTATATATAATAGTTTGCATCTGCTAATCCCAAACTCCCAATCCATCCCTCCCCCAGCCCCCTCCTCCTTCGCAACCATAAGTCTGTTCTCTATATCTCTGAGTCTGTTTCTCTTTCATAGATAAGCTCATTTGTGTCATATTTTAGTTTCCAATATAAGCAATAACATATGATATTTGTCTTTCTCTGTCTGACTTACTTCATTTAGTATGATAATCTCTAGGTCCATCCATGTTGCCGCAAATGGCATTATTTCATTCTTTTTTATGGCTGAGTAGTATTCCATTGTGTGTGTGTGTGTGTGTGTGTGTGTGTGTGTGTGTGTGTGTATATATATATATATATATATATATATCACATCTTCTTTATCCATTCATCTGTCAATGGACATTTAGGTTGCTTCCATGTCTTGGCTATTGTGAATAGTGCTGCAATGAACATAGGGGTGCATGTATCTTTTTGAATTATAGTTTTGTCCAGATATATGCCCAGGAGTAGGATTGTTGGATCATATGGCGGCACTATTTTCAGTTCTTTGAGGAACCTCCATACTGCTGTCCATAGTGGCTGCACCAATTTACGTTGTGTAAATGTATTTTGAATCAGTCCCAGAATGCATCGTACAAATAGGCATCTTCTCATGTTGGAATTCCCATCTCATCTGTGGGGAGCAGCCAAATGCCATTTGCTAACAATCCCCACCTCAATGGCTGAGCAGTGTCTGTCATCTCCCACACATGCTCATTGTACAAATTCCCATGTGCACGTCTTTGGCAACATAATGGAAAATAAGAAAAATCAAAGCATGTTTGTTCACTTACTTGATTCAATAAAAACACAAGAATATTCTGTAAAATTTTCAGTCGAGCATCACGTCAACACTGGCCTCATGACTTGTTGCTGATGCCAAATTTGACATTCAAGGAAGGCACATCAATTTATTTCTGGGAACATGATACAGTGTTCTTAGATCAGGAGATCCAAGAACAAGGTGCCAAACCACTCTATCAGTGAGAATTGTCACCTAGAACACTAATTTTTTAAAAATAACAGCAATAGAAAATAAGGCTCAGGAAAAAATTAGGCTCCGAAAGATTAAGTAATCTGCTTAAAGGCACACCATCATTTCTATTTCCAACAAGACTGAGCTACATAATTCAGACCAACCTTTCCATTAAAGACCATAAAAAATCTGGACAAAAGAAAAAGAACAAAAATCTTGTTGAAGGCGCTGATCCACTAACAGATAGTAAGGTTTATTTGGTTGAGCCCAGCATTCAAGGTGACTTTAGCCATGGAATATTTGCTGGTCAAGCTGAGATAGACCAAAGGCTGAGCTGTACCCTGAAACTTGTGGAACAAGCAGGGCAAAATTATGGGAGGAAATCTAGGTAAACCACCCTTCAGTTTGGTCTGGGAGGGACAAGAAAGCACTATACCCTAGGACTGAGAGTAAACTGGATGTTAACCAGCTCTTTCATGGACAGCAGTCTGGCGTCACATCATCTGATGGTCCAGAAAACCTCAATTTAGGTTTAAATGAATTTAGATTAAGATGGCCCAAAATAAGTAGTACCTCTAGGCTCATGGTGAAAGCAGTGGAAATCCTCTCCAGATGTAGAGAATACCATGGTAGGCCTCAAGTTATTTCAACAAATACATTTTCACTGTAATGTCCAGAATATAGTCAAAGATTACCAGGCACATGTGAAGACAAACACCATGAGCTAGCAGAAAAACTGGACAACAGAAACAGACCAACAGAGACTCCAGATATTGAAATTATTAGATACCGATCATGAAACAACTATACTTAAATTCAATGCCATGAGCCAGGCTTTAAGTTTTCACAAAAAATCAGGATATCTAAAAAGTACCATCATAGATTTTTTTTAAAGAGTCAAATAGAAGTTTTGGACCTGAAATATACAATAATTTAAATTAAGATTTGAATGAACGAATTTACAAAAAATTAGATATAGGTGAGAAAAGACCATCCAGAATAAAACACTGTGTTACAAAAGGGGGGAGGGGAATAGAATTTTTTTTTAATCCAAAATAATTTGAGAAAGAACAAAGCAAGAAAAATAGGACAGGATAGGCAAATAACTAGCACATCATGAGAAGGTAGATTTAAAGATAAATATAGCTATAATTTCAGTAAATGTCAATAAAAAAATGTTTCAGTTAAAAGACTAAGATTATCATACTGGATTAGAAAGTTTATATTTTATTCTACTTAGAAGAACTGCATCTAAAATGTAAGGATACAAAAAAGGTTGAAAATAAAAAATGGTAAAGTGTATCCATGCAAACACTAACTAAAAGTAACTAGTGCAGCTATATTAACAAGAGCTAAAATAGAATCAGTGGCAAAAAAGCATTATTAGAAATGAAGAGGATTATTTCTCAATAAAAACAGGATCAATTCACTAGGAATTATAACCGTTCTAAATTTGGATGCACCTAATAACATGGCCTCTAAATATACAAAGCAAATATTTACAGAACTATAAGGACAAACAGACACATTTATAAGATAATGGCAGATGTTAACACACTCTCTCAGTAATTGATAAAATAAGCATACTTTTTTTTAAGTAAGGCTGTAGAACAATTTGACCTGATTAAAACAAACATACAAAATATAGCACCTAACGACTGAAAAATACTTAACTTTTTTTAATTGGCTATACTGTGAGCCACAAAGCAAGTCTTCACAAACTTCAAAAGGTTAAAATCATAAAGAGCTGCACTGTGCAATATGTTTCTCATGAGACACATCTGGCTGTTCAACATTGTTAATTAAAATTAAATAAGATTTAAAAGTCAGTTCCTCAGTCACGCTAACCACATTTCAAGCGGTTAGTAACCACATGTAGCTAATGTTTATTTGTAATTGTCAGTCCTTTTTCAGTTGTCTCTATAACATTTAAACCATATGAAAATATTTACTTAGCTGTCTCTTTACCAACAAACGTATCCTTTACTAATATGCGCTTTATCTGTCTTCCCACCTAGAAGTATATTCTGTGAGGTCAAGAACCATATTTGTCATATTCACCCTGGGACTTACTTAGTGAAACTTTACTGAATTGATTAATTAATTAATTATTCTCTATTATATTTTCTTATAATGTAAACTGAAGTTGATAGATTGAATGGCAGAACCACTCATGTCAAATGAAAATTTCAAGCAAAAAATTCTTAGAGAGAGAGAAGTGGAAAGATATTTCACTTTCTCTATTGATTATACATTCTAGAAATGATTCGTGTGGATTAGTGCTTCAATTTTGGATTTAGGAAATTATACAAATGTCTGAATGTAGGGGGCTGAGTCTCTGGAGTCACACCTGCCTCGATGATCTAAAATTCCTCTCTTTTGGTATAAAGTTGTTCAGAATAACCTCATACTATTCTTCTGCCTCAGAATAAGGTATGGACTCTATCCACCAAGATCTATAGCAATGACCCAGAGTCACCAATGAAAGCAGGCATTCCTGTCAGCCTGAGAATGTCATGTTGTCATTGGAGCGGTTAGAAATGAGGCAGAAACAAAATCAGAAGTACCTTGTGTACCATCCTTTATCTTGAAGCAATTAGAGGGCCACCAGAAGGTTCTAAATAAAGAGGAGATGGCCTGGGATGCCCCAAATGTGAAGAAGGGCTTTGACTAATGGTTGAATTTTGGAGGACCTTCCAGCTTCCCTGAACTAGGTGCAAAGGTCACACTTTTTGCTTCATTGCCCCCATTTCAGAGAATGTTGGTTCCTGTGGAGAAGGGTTTCCCTACATGTAAAAAGTATACCTGTTGCCAGGCTTGGAGAATGGCATCACCTGCTGCCATGACACCAATAGACATGAATAAAATCTCCTAACATTTGCAAGCCAGATCAGTCTCTATCTTCTTTATAATAGTTATTCACAAAGAATCATTAACCTCTTATCATATGGCAGACACTGCTTTGGGTGCAGAGGTTTCAGCCACTAACTAGACAGGCAGGATCCCTGCTTTCACGGAGTTTGCATTCCAGAAGGAAACATAGCCAATAAGCAAGCACACAAACAAATATACAGAGTAATTTCAGACAGAGGTAAGTTCTACAAAGAAAATAAATCAGGTGACTTGGGACAGGAAAGTTGAGGGAGATGAGCTGGGGAGAGTGTTTGCTATTACTAAAAAGGTAAAAAAGAAATAAATAATGTCATTTGCAGCAACATGGCTGGACCTAGAGATTATCATACTAAGTGAAGTAAGTCAGACAGAGAAAAACAAATATCATGTGATATCACTTATATGTGGAATCCTAAAAATGATAAAAATGAACTTATTTACAAAACAGAAACATACTCACAGACATAGAAAACAAACTTATGGTTACCAGAGGGGATAGCGGGAGTGGTGGGGGGAGATAAATTGGGATTAACATATACACACTACTACATATAAAATAGATAAACAGCAAGGACCTACTGTAGGGCACAGAGAATTATACTCAGTATCTTGTAATAACCCATAATGGAAAAGAATCTGAAAAAGAATAGATATACATATGCATAACGGTATCACTTTGTTGTACACCTGAAACTAACACAACTTTGTAAATTAACTATACTCCAATTAAAAAAATAAGTTTAAAAAAAGGTGATATTTGAAAAAGAAGGTAATGCTGACCCTGAGAAGCCCTCGAGCAGCACTCTCCAATAGAACCTTTTGTGAGGAGAAAACTGTTTCACAGCTGTGTTGTCCAACATGCGATTACAGAGCACTGGACATGTGGTTAGTGCACCTGGGGAACTGCTTTTTAATCGATTTCATTTTGATCAATTTAAATTTCCATACCTCATGGGCTAAGTGGCTTCCAGATCTTGAAGCAAGGCCTTCTATCAAGGGAAGAGCAAGTGCAGAAGCATCCACGGTGGGAGGGGGCCCTGTGTGTTTGAGACAGAAAGCCAGCCTCCTGAGCTAGGGAGCACCTGGGAGAGAGGTCGGCAGGCACCATACTGGGTCCTGTCTTATGCACTGTGAGGGGTTGGGTTTCATTCTAAGTAGAATTGGAAGCCAGTGGGAGGGTTTAAATGGAGGAACAACATGATCTGATTACCTAAGACAGGGGTGGGCAAGCTTTTCTTTTTCAATTTTATTGGAGTAGAGTTGATTTACAATGTTGTGTTAGTTTCAGGTGTACAGCACAGTGATTCAGTTATACATAAACATATAGTTATTCTCTTTCAGATTTTTTTCCGTTATAAATTATTACAGAATATTGAGTAGAGTTCCCTGTGCTCTACAGCAGGTCTTTGTTGATTATCTATTTTATACATAGTAGTGTGTGTATGTTAATCCCAAGTTCCTCATTTATCCCTCCCCACCCCATTCCCCCTTTGGTAACCATAAGTTTGTGTGCAAGCTTTTCGTAAAGGGCCAGAGAGTAAATATCTCAGCCTTTGCACATCTCACGGTCTCCATCACAACGGCCAAACTCTGACGTTGTAGCACAAAGATTGTCATAAACTAACTAAAAACAAACGAGCATGGTTGGGTTCCAATAGACTTTACGTATAACAATGGGCAGCTGTAGTTTGCCAACCCCTGACCTCAGATCCTCCTAGTAAACACTGCAAGCAACCTACTCCATACTCTCTCTTGCCTTCATCATGAATAACAGAACCCCAAATTTGTTCAAGGTAACAATACACTCATCTAAAACTGCTCACTCTCCCAGATCCCCTTGAAAATAGGGTTGTCCATGAAACTCAATTATGGCCAATGAGATGTAAATGGCTATCTCCAGATAGGGCTTGGAAAGGAGCTTTATAAGATGGGCAGCCTCAGCTGGCATGCTTTCATTCAGCCTTGTGTGCTTCTTTTTTCTTCTTCCTGTATGGAACTCAGATGGATTTGGAACAGACGTCTGTGTACACAAGTCAACATAAATAAGAACAGAGGCTACATGCTAAGGATAGCAGAGAAAAATATACAAAGGGTCTGGTTTCTGGCGCATCGCTTAGCAGCTGTACTAGCCATGGACTGACTTCCTCCACATTCAGGCTTTTCTAACTGGATACATTACTTCCAACTGAATGCCTTCCTAGCTGATACACAGAGATCTTCAAGATAATTTGGCTACCAACATGATGGGGCAGAGATGAGGGTAGAGGATTGTCATGATATTAATAAGAGATTATCTATCATAAGCTACTGCCGTGTAACAAACAGCCACAAAATCTCTTGGCATACAGCAATAAGCATCTATTTCTCATACATCTGTGGTCCACTGGGGTGATTCTGATATCTTGGCTGTGCTCAAGTTGGGTGCAGGTCTGCTACACATGGCTCTCATCCACATTGGGTCAGCTGACTAGCCAAGGCATATTCTTTCCATGGCAATGGCCTAGGAAAAGTGGGGTGAACAGAACAGGCAAGGCTTCTTAAGTCCTGGGCCTGTCACTTCTATCCACATTCCATTGGCTAAAGTAAGTCACATGACAGTCCAACATCCAGGACCAGGAAAATACATTCCGCATTTCATTGAAAGAAACACAAATTGCAGGGCAAATGGCATGGATAAAGTGAGGGGTGAAGAACTGGGGCCAAGAATGTAATACCCCACAGACAGAGAACACGGAGAAGGCAGAGCCAACTGGAGCAGATGCTTTGGTCACTTTGTGAAATCTTGCTGAGCCCTGGGAAATCTCTTTGAGAAAAGTGAGCTCTCAAGACTTCTTGCTGGAAGATGGAATAGGAATTATGCCTTTCCCCTTCAAACATTCACATGTTCTACCCCCAAAACACCCAAGACTCCCAGAAATCTTCTTAAGAATTCTATATATTCAAACAATGGTTTCCAGACCCTAAAATAATGTATGTGGAATAGTCATGCTCTGAAATTAGATTTGAAGTAAGTCAGAAAGAGAAAGACAAAGACCATATGGTTTCACTTATATGTGGAATCTAAAATAGGACACAAACGAATCTATCTATGAAACAGAAACAGACTCACAGACATAGAGAACAGACTTGTGGCTGCCAAGGGGGAGGGGAGTGGGAGAGGAATGGATTGGGAGTTGGGGATTAGCAGATGCAAACTATTATATACAAGATGGATAAACAACAAGGTCTTACTGTAGAGCACAGGGAACTATATTCAATATCCTGCAATAAACCATAATGAAAAAGAATATGAAAAAGAATGTATATTCGTGTATAACTGAATCACAGCAGAAATTAACACAACATTGTAAATCAACTATACTTCAATAAAATAAATTTTTAAAAAAAAGAAATCAGAGTTGTACTTTCCGTGGGATTCTTTCCATTAAAAAATATAGCAACGCTACAATAACCTTAACACTAACTTTTAGTAATAAAGACCCTTGCTTGAGTTTGGTCTTAGACCAGCCCTGATACAGGCAGTCTGGAACTGGGATCCCAATGATGACGATGATGTGATGATAGTAACAAATGTATGTATATTTAGCACTTGTAGAGCACTAGATGCCGGGAACTGTTCTAAGCATTTGCAGCTTTAATTAATGTAGTCCTTTCAACAACCTCCTGCAGGAGGCACTAGGAGTACCACCAGTTTTCAGATGAGGAAACCTAAGGCACAGAGATGTTAACTACCTTGCCCATATCACACAGCAACTAAGTGGCACAAATAAGATTTGGACCCAGATAGTCTGGCCTCAGAGCCTGTGCATGTAACCACCACTTTAAACTGTTCATTAAGTGAGAAAACAACCCTAAGACACCTATGGAATAGGATCCACATTAATTGATTCACATTCATTGGCAACCCTTACTCATTCAAAGCAATTGAACTCATTTAAATCAACAGATCTATGTAAACCCAGGAACACCACCTGTGAAAACTGTAGTCTCTTCCTCCTTTTCAGGAAGATTAGGATCATTAAGCTCTAGAGACAATGATAGTTTAATTAAAAGGCAACTGTAGCATGGGAATGTTTCATTTGGGAGAGCGAATTACGGCTTATTAGAACATCCCAAGGGGGACCAACCTGGTGACGGCTGATCAGATGTTGGAAGGATGTCATTGTTGGTGGCTGTAATTCTTGGACTTGAAAATGCGTGCTATAGCTCCGTACCCCACGAGCACCTGGGGACACAAAGTGGCAGTGGACAGCAAGCTTTCCACTCCTGCAGAAAGGCTGATTTATAAGGAAGTTGGTAACATATTTCTGCAGTGGAAAGAATGCAAATCTAGGAGACCATGCACAGGGCTGCGGTCAGGCACTGTCTCCCAGAGTAACAGGCCCCCTGCTGGGTGGGCAGTGGGGATGCCAGGCTGGAAGGGCACCTGGAAGCTGGACGGCCCCACCCAGTGGAAGAGACAGGGCTGAAACTATTATTTTCACATCGCTTGGAAACAGACATCATGGGGTCTAAGAGTGCAGAGAAGGGACGGTACCATGCCTGGAAGGGGAGGGGCAGGCACAGCTCTCAAGGTCGGCACAGCCCTCAAGGTCAGCACAGCCCTGCCTTCCTGAAACAGAAGCGGCACCGAGGTGGAAACATCTTAAGGGCAAAACTTGTTCTATAAACCGACATTGTTCTCATGGTTCATTTTGCTCGTCTTGACTTCACAAAATCAAACGGCTTAGAATGCAAGAGAGCTGAAATCATGGCAGCCAGGCCCCTTCGATTGTAAGTGAGAAAAACAAGGGGGGTCGAGTTCCTAAGGTAAGAATAAGATACTAGACTTGCAACAGCTCTCTCAACCCTGAGCCCTTTAGCTATTTACTAACCTTCCAGTGAGTTAACTTGAACCCTACCTTCCCACGCATGCAGCCCTAAAGTATGATATTTACAAAGAGTCTTCAGTAACTCGTGCTACGTGGAAAATGTTACAAAATTATATGCGCAAAATAAGCTCAGCTACTGTGTGTGTTGAACCAACTGCATGACTTTGAAGAAAAGCAAGAAATTGGATAAACGGAAGGGAGAGGAATATTGTAGATTGGTAGAGACATGAGAACAAAATATCGATGCAGAAATGAGCCTGGTACACAAATAGCAATGGCGGCAAAAATGTCAGGATGCTGTAGAGATGCCAATGGAGTAAAACGGGTGCCGTGGGGGTAACGACAGGCTTAGGACTCAGCCAGATGTGGGTTTAAATCCTAGCCAGCTATACCACCTAAGATAAATTCTTAACCTCCGAGTCCCATTTGCTCACTGATTTCTTCAGCAAATATTTCTCAAGCATCTGCTATGGGTAAAAATAAGAACTGGGTTGGGGGGGGGGGATAAATTAGGAGATTGGGATTAGCAGATATAAACTACTATATATAAAATAGATAAACAACAAGGACCTACTGTAGAGCACAGGGAATTATACTCAATATTTTGTAATAACCTATAATGGAAAAGAATCTGAAAAAGAATATATATATATGTATAACTGAATCACTTTGCTGTACACCTGAAACTAACACAACATTGTAACTCAACTATATTTCAATTTTTTTTTAAGTAAAAAAAAAAAAAAAAAAAGAACTAGAGAACTAGAGTCTATAGAATTGGCTCAGTTTTCCCCACTAATCAAAATGAATACGATCATACCTACCATGCAGAGTTATTGTGACAACAGTAATAAAGCACCTGGCACATGACTCATCACACACACTTGGTAAGTGGTCCCAGTTGCTTTAGGCTGGAACTCTAGGTGGGGGTCCAATATAAGAATTCATGGAGTTAGGGCGGATTCCTACAACTCAGAAAATGTTCAGTAAAAAACAAAAATGAGGTGAGTCTCTCCCCAGCACCTTGCAATCCCCCAGCCCCACCCCTGTCATGTACACAGGCCACAAGTTCACAGCAAAGCATTTTCAAGGACATAATAGGAGCTGGTGAGCAGCAGACAGAAACACAAAGCTGCCTATTATGCAAAGCCACTTCCCATCCTGAGTGATCTGGTGCCATCAGGGAGAGCAAAGTCTCCGTGACAGGCAGCCAGTAGCCTTTTCTAGATGGGCAGCCTTTCATTAGTAAAACGATATGAAGGAGAGGCAGCATTTTTTTTAAAGGAAGAAAAACTGTCAGTAAGAAATAACAGACTAAACTTCACAATGAGCCTCAATATCTTGGCGCTAAAGCCCAGGTTTCAAAGAATGCCTGCCTTTTGTTTCCAAAATGCTACGCCATGAGTGTCCTACACGGAGAAGAAGAAAAGGTCTCCGAGGAGGAGCAATGCTTGTCATCCTTTCAGAGCACTCAGGAGTATAAAGTGGCTCATCTGAAATTGGAGAACCAACCAATTTGGATGTCAAGGTTTGGCTTATGAATGAATGGTGAAGAGAAGGATGTCCCCAGGAGGGAAGAGACATTCAAAGAGAATTATAGACTTTCAAAGCTGGAAGGAACTTCAGTCCTCAAAGGGTTGAGGCAACTGGGAGAAACCAGAAAAGCGAAGCAACTTGCCCAGAGGAACCCAGCTAGAGAGGACCGTGTCTTAGCTAGGGTTCCCTGGAGAGCAAAGACTTGGGTGCAGGCCACCTGTGCTGGGGGTGATCCCAGGAAACAAGGGCTGGGGAGACTGAGACAGGGAAGGAGGAAAAGCCAAGCAAAGATGGCATTGCCAAGGTCACTGCTACAGGCAACGGGAGCTCCTAGTCCAAAAGGACCGCCTGAGCAGTACACACAGTGCCCCTCAGGATTATCTGCCAGGAGGATGAGAGACAGGATCATTGGTCTGGTCAGGTCCTGTCCCCGGTGGTAAAGGATGGATCCTGCAGGGCTTAACTCCCCTGCACATCTGCACACACACTGCGTGTGATTGAAAGAGCCTTAGGGCAGAAGGCCAAGTCAAGGAACACATTCTTAAGGCCAGACACCATCAGCAGAAACAGAGTCAAAGCCTGCACAGAACTGTCCAACCCTGTTGTGGCTGAACACAGAAGTGAGGTCAAGAGAATGCAAATCGGAGCACCAGTGGCATCTACTACAAACAGCAGATTTTGAGCTGATCCCATAATGCTAATGCATATTCTGTGGGTCACAGGTGTATGACAATGACCTGAACAGTTTCTGGAAGACTTAGGAAGCCCATGCTCCTATCACTACCATCTAACCAGATACTCTAGGTTCTAACCAGAAACTCAAGGTTCTAATCAGAGACTCATTTACATGTTGCCTTGAAGACCAAAACTGTACAAAATCCACCATGTAATATTCCAACTCTACCTTGAGGTCACAAGGTGATCTTGAGTGCTGTTAAAAGGAAACTCTGAGCTCCTTGAAGGCACAGAAAATATTGTGTCCTAACAGGATGTTGAGATAGATAGCTTTCACCACGAAAGCACCCTTCAAGCCAGTTTTTATATCAATACGTAATAGAGCTCTGAAAGAAAATGGGTCAGTTCTAAAGGAACATTTAAGCAGCAGACCTCAAAAGCCCAGAATCGATGCTGCCCTTTCCTTGTTAGGCTGCTCCTTATTTCTTCAAGGAAATTCCATTGACAAATTAAATGTAGGACCAGTGAAGTGTCTGGGAATGTCAAAAAAAGTGACAGGAGATGCCAGAAATCTGTCATATCCATTTGCAATGATGCATACTAACAACCAAACAAGGCCTGCCACTCAATTCTATTGTTCCAGGAAGGCTGCCCGGTGCTATGCCATGCCTCTCAAACTTAGTTGGGCAAGCTCCCAGGGAACACAGCTGAATGCCAGGGGTCTGCAAGATGCTCAATAAACATGCATTTCTTCCAGGAGCATCTATTCTGCTCAAAGATATCAGCAGTTTTTACAGCTAAAAGGAAATGTGATGGAGTAGAATGGCAAATTGATATTAATTTTTAAGAGAAAATGTAGAACTTTTAAGAATTTTCATACCGTTATGGACAATTTGGGCAGTAGTCATCAGGCCCCCTAGGGGTACGAATTCACTCTCCTCTGCCCATAGAGTAATTCTGATGGAAAGGTTTAAAAATCACTGGTGAGGGAAAAAGTTCTCAGGCTCTAGATTCAAACATGTTTTTTTCCTACAGAGTCATTTGGGATGAGTTATTTAACTTTTCTAAGCCTCAGTTTCCTCATCTGTTAAAGGTGGATAATAATGCCTACTTCTTGATAGGATATGTATATATATGTAATGGAATACAACTCCACCATAAAAAAGAAAGAAATAATGCCACTTGTAGCAACATGGATGCACCTAGAGCTTATCATACTAAGTGAAGTCAGAGAAAGACAAATACCGTATGATATCACTTATATGTGGAATCTAAAATATGACACAAATGAACCTATCTGCAAAACAGAAACAGACTCACAGACATAGAGAACAGACTTGTGGTCACCAAGGGATGGCGGGCGGGGTTGGAGGAGGGATGGAGTGGGAGTCTGGGATTAGCAAATGCAAACTATTATATATAGAATGGATAAACACAAGGTCTTACTGTATAGCAAGGGGAACTATATTCTAATATCCTGTGATAAACCATAATGGAAAAGATTATGAAAAAGAATGTGTATGCATGTATAACTGAATCACGTTGCTGTAGAGCAGAAATTAACACATTGTAAATCAATAGTACTTCAATAAAATATATTAAAAAATAATAATAATGCCTACTTCTTAGGGTTGTTGGGAAAATTAAATGGAACAGTATGATAAAATGACTAGAATACAGTCAGTACATAATAAACAGGCCTAATTCCTTATAAGATGGAAGCAAATGGAAATTCAAATAGATTCAAGAAGGGCTTAAATAGCAGAACAATGACCGCTCTGTGCACTAAGGGTCTGTGGTAGCCTGATTGCATTAATGGCCCCAGCCTGAACCCTCCCATCCCCACATTCCTACCCTTTGCTCTGTGACCTTGTGGTGCCCTCCTACTTTGATTCTGTGCTTGGCCATATGACTGGTGTCTTAGTCTGTTTGGGCTGCTGTAACAGGATGGTTATAAACAATAGAAATTCATTTCTCACCGTTCTAAAGGAAGGGAAGTCAAGAAACTGGCAGATTTGGTAACTGGTGAGAACCCACTTCCTGGTTCACAGACCCCAATCTTCTCCCTGTAACCTCACAGAGCAGAAGGGGTGAGGGAGTGCTCTGGAGTGTCTCTTATAAGGACACAAATCAAATTCATGGGGGCCCACCCTCATGACCTAATCACCTCCCAAAGGCCCAACCCCCTAATACCAGCACATTGAGCATTATGTTTCAGCAGATGAATTTGGAAGGGGACTCAAACATTCCGTCTATAGCATCTGGCTTTAAATAGTGGGATGTAGGGGTACATGACACAAGCAAAGGTCTTAAAGGTGTCTTCACTCTGAACTTGGTCTGCTTTGCCATTTCCCATCACCTTGAGAAGGACATGGTCGGGGTAACCTGCTGAAACAGAAAGCAGGGGAGAGTAGAGCCCAGCCATCTCAGTGGTCCCAGCTAAGGCCTTTTCTGGATAGGCCAATGTCCAGCCAGCCCCTAAGAATGTGGGCCAGCCAAGTCAGGGTCACCTGGCCAGCCTGCAGCAGACCCCTGACACAAGACCAAGCCCAACCAGTGAGCGAAATAACTATGTATTATTGAGGGCCACTGAGCTGTTCTAGGTGTTTGCTACATAGAAGGGGTAATTCACAGCTGACCCAGCGTTGTGGCTGAGTTGTGTTCCCCCCAATATTCATATGTTGAAGCCTTAACCCTCAGGACCTCAAAAAGTGACTGTATTTGGAGATGGGGCCTTTAGAGAGGTAGTTAATTTAAAATGAGGTCTTCTTTAGGGTTGGCCCTGATCTGCTGTCACTTGTGTCCCTATAAGAAGAGGAAATGTGGGCACACAAAGAGCCACCCGGGGCTCACGTGCACGGAGGAAAGACCACGTGAGAACACATTGAGGAGATGACCCCCTACAAGCCAAGGAGAGAGGCCTGGAAACAATGCTTCCATAATGGTCCTCAGAGAAAACCAATAAGGCAGCACTTTGATGTTGGAGTTTCAGCCTCCAGAATGGTGAGAAAAGAAATTATTTGTTTAAGCCACCAGATCTGTGGTATTCTGCTGTTGCTGACCAACACACCATGATCACAGAGGCTTGGACAAGAGGCAGGCACTTAGACAAGACAAGAGGCGGGTACTTTACTTGTGTCACAGCTCTGTGTGATGGGCTTTGGAACCCTGTGTCCAGGTGAGACATCTCAGTCTGGGAGGCAGACAAGGGTGCAGCTGGAGAGGTGGGTCCTGGGCATTCAGAGGGGTCTCTGGGCTGGTGTCCTTTTCATTGTGCATAATGAGGAGGTGAGGAGTGGTGGACAGTTCTACCAACATTTTTACCCTTGTCCCTTGTCAAGATGAAACTCTCATCATGTTTTTAAGGACATAATTTGCCTGCCAAGAGTGAGCACATGTCAAAGTTTTACTTAACTGATCATTGGAGAATCCAGCAGAAGGGCACCCCCAAGAGCTCTGTGCAATAATTGCTGTAATAAAAATTGCTGTAATAAAAATTAAAACTAAAGACTTTTTAAATAGAGCAATAATTGCTGTAATAAAAATTAAAACTAAAGACTTTTTAAATAGTATTTTAAAATAATAATAATAAACCCATTATAGGTTAATGTAAATTGCAAATAACATACTTTTATGAAAAATAACTATTTCCCAACAAAAAAAATTTTTAGTGAGAAAAGTGGGCATGTTTTACATTTTTGTAAATTTCCTTTGATGTCTGGCTTAATAGAACACAGCTGGACTCTCATATCTGCTTCTGCATTCAGTCTGTTACTACATGTCATTTTGGTTGAGTAGACAAAGGAAATCCAACCTCATCCAGATATGCTGTCAGAACAGGGAGGAGGGGTATATTAATAACACTTCTAGATCATTCTGGATCATTTTCTTTGACACTCCACTAAAACTGAACAAGTGGTTGTTTCTCCTTGCAAGTTGTGATGAGCAATATGAGTAACTTTTGTTCTGAAACCACATCAATAAATTTTTGTATTGTTACAGTAAAACCCCTTGGTCCACTTTATACTTTAAATGGATATTTTACCCATACATTATTTTCTCATGATTGGTCATTTAGGAAATGTTGATTCAGTGCATTCTACAGATCTTCCAAATGTTGACACACTTGATTATACTATAGCAAAAAATTCATTAATATCACCACTGATTTTGTCAGTGAAACAGATTTTTTTTTTACTGTATGTGGCAGGAAGTATGCAATAACGAGGGCTATGATTTGTGCTAAGGTACGAGCCGTTTTACCCACTATTGGTTTTGTCCCAGGTGCAAATGTCAACCCAGCAAAAAATGCAAATAACATCTTCATGGTATCATGAAAATAGTTTTGAGCTCACAGACACCCTGCAAGAGTTTTGGCATTCCCAGGGATTTCCCAGCCCACACTTTGGGAAGTACTTTTCCAGCATGATGCTGAAGAGATAAGCTGTCATCTTTTTGACTTGTCTCCAAGTTTTAGCTCATATTTCTTAATACCTCTGACTTTCACAAAAATAAACAGAGATCATTCAACCAGCATTGGTGTTACTGACCAGGGTTTTTGGCCTCCTTAATCAATAGGAATTGATCAGATGCCAGACAAGAAATTCAGGCAAGGCTTTATTGGGGCCCCTGCTGCAGCAGGGGAGATCGAAAACAAGTAACAGATTCCCTTGCTTGCTCACTCACGGAGAGGGGGCGAGCTGGTTCCTTATAGGGGGTGAGGATAGTGGTGTGTCCAGGGGTTGAGGCAGAGGGGTGGCTGAGGTGGTCTGCCCACCCCTTAGGTGGTGTTGAGTGCAGGGGTCATGCGCAGTACCCTGCTTTTGCTCCCAGATCTTCAGAAGTGGCAATTGGATTTTTGGTCTTTTTGTCCATAATTTGCCCCAACTGCACATGCATGCAGTTATTTTTAGTCCCTTATAGTTTCTTTGTATTTTGTTGCTTGGAGACATTTGTCCAGGTGCAAGCACTGCAGCAAAGGGTTCCAGGCCCCAGGTCCCAGCCTGTCTCATTGGGAGCAGGGGAGGGTTAGGGTTAGGGTTAGGGTTAGGGTTAAGGTTAGGGTTAGGGTTATGACAGGTGAGAGGGAGAGGGTTGCATGTCTGTCACTCCCCGAAGTACGAAATGTGTAAGCGGGACCACTCTGAAGAAGGGAAATTGTCTCCCGATTTGGCTCTGCCGGATAGAGTGTGACACCAAAAGCAGGCATTAAGTCAGGGAAATCTCCCTGAAAGCAGATCTGACTACCCAAAAGGAAGAGGGGTGGGCTCACAAGTTTTTAACTGCAACCCAATGTTCGTTTACCATTAATCAACAAAGTTAATTAGCAGATAATCACTGCCCCTAAGGGTGTGTGCTACGCAAAGCTCTCAGCAGATAAATGCATTTCAAAACAAAACAAAACAAACAACCCAACTCTTTAGAAATTAGTGTGAGCGTAGTCTTTTTTCTCCACCTTGTAAATAGCATACAGATGCTTTTTCCTTGAGGATGTCTAGGCTCTTATGAGCCCCGGGCCCCATGTTTTCTAGAGGGAGTGCATGGAGTGGGCGGGGCTAAGAGCATGCACCAGTCAGCCAATCATTGACCAAGGTTTCCCATGCCAGGAGATCCAGACAAATGCTGAGCAAAAACAGACCTGGTCCCCACTCAAGGTCCAGTAGGAGGGAGGCTTTCAAGAGAGAGCCACACAATTGAATGCGCAATTACAGAGTGCCCTGAGGAAAAGGAATGTGGTACCATGAGAATATATTTTTTTAAAAAATAATGGAGGAGGGATGGATCAGGAGTTAGGGGTTAGCAGATGCAAACTATTATATACAGAATGGATAAACATCAAGGTCCTACTGTAGAGCACAGGGAACTATATTCAATACCCTGTGATAAACCATAATGGAAAAGAATATGAAAAAGAAGATGTATATATGTGTGTGTGTATAACTGAATCACTTTGCCGTACAGTAGAAATTATCACAACATTGTAAATCAACTATACTTGAATAAAATATTTTTTTTTAAAAAAACCATCTTGGAATTCCCTGGTGGTCCAGTGGTTAGGACTCTGTTCTTCCACTGCAGGGGGCAAGGGTTTGATCCCTGGTCGGGGAACTAAGACCCCCACAAGCCACGCAGCTCAGACAAAAACAAGCAAACAAACAGAAAACATCTCGGCCTGGAAGCAAAGTCTTCTGCTCTGTTATCTGGAGACTGGGTATGAGCTCATGGTCACAGGCTGCTGGGGGACCAAGAGACACAGGTGACGAGGCCCTGTATCAGCACAGAGGAAGGTGCACCAACGTTGTTAAGAAGCACGAGAGTGAGGGAAGGTGAAAGTCAGACCAGATCAATTGAAGAATGTGGATCGTTACACTGAGAGCAATGGGCAGCCAATGAGGACTCTTCAGCAGGGTCTGGTGCCATGATTCAATTTGTATTGAAAATAACACTGAATATGCAGTGTGGCGGATGGTGAAAGAGCCACCCAAGTGAAATAAGGAGACTACCTAGGACATCACAGATGTCAGTGGGAGGGACCAGGGCGGTGATGGCAGAGAGGGAAAGAATGGTGCATCCCAGGAATGCTGAGTTGACAAAATCGGCCACGATGTGGTGGCGGAAAGGATTTGAAGGTGCAAAGAGGGGGAGGTATAAAGGTTAGCTCCTAGCTCGTTGGTTTGCGTAATTGGATGGATGTTAGAGACAGCTGGCAGAGGGCAGGCTGGGGAGGAAGTTCCTGTGTCCTGCCTTGGCCGTGTGGAGTTTGAGGTCTGATGCACAACTGGAGATGAGACATGGGGTGAGCTGTCCGATTTAGGGGTTTGGAGCTCAGGGGCAAGGTCTGGACTGGATAGAACCTTAGATCATTTAAGCCACAGATGTGGAAGGCATTTGCCAGGAAAGAGTGAGAAAAGGAGAAGGAGGAGGAGGAGGAAAGGGAAGGGAAGAGAACAGGAGGGAAAAGAAACTAGAGGAGGAGAAAAGGGGAAGAGGAAGGGATGAGAAAGGAGAGAGGAGAGAAAAGGCCTGGCTGGAAGAGGCCCCCCCCCCCACCCGCTTCATAGCTGAGCACAGAAGGGGATGCTGCAAAGGAAACAAAAAGTGCCCAGAGAAGCCAGGAAAGGGATCCAAAAAGCGTGGTACCATGGAAGGCACGGCAAGGGCAGGAAGAGAAGGCGTCCATGACTATAGGGTTACGGAGGCTGCTGTGGGGGGCGGGGGATGTCCTCCATTTGCCCTCCGGGATGGATGC
The DNA here is from genome assembly GCF_028023285.1 of Balaenoptera ricei. NCBI lineage: Eukaryota > Metazoa > Chordata > Mammalia > Artiodactyla > Balaenopteridae > Balaenoptera > Balaenoptera ricei. The sequence goes on along the minus strand of NC_082645.1, from coordinate 9,732,620 downwards.
CATCTCCATCCTCTTCCCCCACCCTGCTCTCTGCCCTGGGGGCTGACCAGCGGAGCCATGGCCTCTGTGTGGATTTGGCCAATAAGGAGCCCTGGCAGGAACTCAAGAGAAGGAGAAGAGGGAGGTCAAGACATATCTTCATCAGCCCCATCCCTGCAAGGTCATGAGAGCTGACTGTGCCCCTCACCCCAAGGTCACTGTTCCTCAAAGGACTCTCTTCCCCCGAGTTCCCTCCTGGCCCAGGGTACCAATGCCTTGGTTGCTACAAGGCTCTGGAAGAGAAAGCCAGACTTTTATACCCCCAAACTGATGGGTGATTAGATGGAGGTCACCCCAGGAAGAGCTGGGCTGCACACAAAGCAGCTGGGGTGTGAGTCCCACACTCCTGCAGGGGGCCCTGACAGCACATCCCAGCATCCATCACACCCACCACTTACGCCACTCGGATCCTTTTGGTGTGAGTCTGGGGACAGTTCCTCCAGGATCCTGGTGGGCTGCTCTGCCAGGGGAAAATTCAGAAGAGTTAGTAAGGTTAGTGGGACCAATCAGAAGCCCTGTGGCAGCATCTGACCTCGGGCCCCAAGTTGAAACTCATCATCCCTTCCCCACCAGCCATTCTAGATTTTCCTTACCTCGGTCCACACTTCTGCTCGTCTTGGTACCTCACCTGGTGGCATGACCCCGATGTCATTCCCGAGGGGCCTGAGCCCCCAGTCGCCATGCCCTACCCAGGCAGAGTTGGTGCACTGGTCTTGTCCATTCACTGCTATCATTGGGCAAAGGAATGCCAAGAAGCCCCAAATGGATAACCTGAATGCCACACAATTCCTCCCAGCCCCACTACATAACAGCAGTCCTTTCCACTCCTGATGATCAATGTTAATCGCCTCTACCAAGATGGTGGCCCCTCGCCTTGCCTGTGGGTGTTTTCACACAAGTAGCCAAAGTGCCCAGGTGGCAGCTGTAGCTTGCTGGTCAATGGGAACCTCATTGTGTCCTGCGGTAGAGTGTTCCTCTTTGGGGGACCAGGACCTTGAAACCCACGGAGCCCAGATTTGCAGATACAAGAAACCCAAATTCCCTGACTAGGTTGCTGGGTGAGGCCACTCCGGCTCCCACGCCTTGGCGTGGATCATTCCCAGACCATTGCCAAGGGGTTTCTCATCAGCTGAGGCACCCCCTGAATGAGGTGACAGTGGATGGTTTTCTGCAGGCAGCTTTCCCAGGAGCTGGCTAATTAAAGTCCTTCATTGCTGGGGTGGGGGGAGGGGGTGGGATTGGACAGTGCAACACAGCACCCAACACAAGCAGTGGTTAGAAGAAACGAATGTATGGCTATGTGTAACTGAGTCACTTTGCTGTACAGCAGAAATTAATACAACAATGTAAATCAACTATACTCAAATAAAATAAATTAATTAAAATAATGTTTTAAAAAAAAAAGAAGAAGAAGAAGAAAGGGAGAAAGAATGGGTCCAGCTGTGAGTATATGTGGATGTGAGATGGTGGGAAAGTCTGATGAATTCATGTTTCTCTGAGAAGAGACAAGATGCTCTGCTCAAATTGGGGGGGGGGGGGGGGGAGAGGCTGTTTGTGGGACAGTGCATTGTCCTGAGAAACTAGGTGATATCTCTGAGACCAGTAATCAAGAACTTATAGTAATATCAATTTTGTCTTCTTGGAGATGTGGCTATGCCATGTTTTTGCAGGTGGGGTGAAAAATATTGCCACTTTCATGCAGGGTGAGTTTTGCACAGGGAGGGTCAGAATATCAGAAAGATGTGCGTGGGAATCTAATCTCTTTAAGAAGCAAACGGATGGATTAACAGAGGGCGAAATAGTCAGCGGCACTGAGGGCCTGATAAGACTGAAGAACCAGCGTAAAGGGAATCATTAAATGAGCAACCAGGTAACAGAAAATTGTGATCAGACAGCAGGAGGCTGGAATTAGCAAAACTCTGGATGTGGAGCAATTTCTGGCAAGTTCTATCATGTGACCAGTCAGGGGCTGGCTGAGGTGGAGTGCAGGAAAGAATTACAGGAGCCGAGAGAGTGACTGGTGTATTGGAAGGGTCATCTGCATGGATGGGGGACTCGCTCAGGACCTGGCAGGCTTGGAGTTGAGATGACAGAGCAGTGCCACAGGCCAAAAGCTTCTGCAAAAGGGCAGAGGGGCCAGAGGTGTATCCGACCACCTCTGTGAAACCTTGATATCCAAAAAATTACAACAAAGCGTTTCACATAAATTATTTGATTTGACTTCCACAAAAGCTCTGCAGGATAGGCAAGAGTGTTACTGAACCAGTCTTGGGTCCACTCGCCCACAAGCAGTAAAGCCAACCTACTGACACTGGGTTGTGGTGAAGACAAGTACAGCGTTTATTGCAGGCACCAAGCAAGGAGAACGGGCAGCTCATGCTCAAAAGACTCAAACCCCCCAATGGCTTTCAGGGAAGGGGTTTTAAAGGCATTTGGAGGGAGGGGGCTGCAGGTTACGTGATCAGCTTGTGCACAATTCTCGGACTGGCTGGCCTCAAGGTGAATTTTCAAGCATCATCCACCTTCTGGTTTCAACCAGTCTAGTGTCTATGGTTTCAACCAGTCTAGGGTCTCTGTTGTTGTAGTCAGTAGTTTTCATCTGGTGAGGGTCTGCTTCCTATAAAAACAACTTAAGAATGTGTGTCAGGCCTGTATCTGTATCTTTCAGGGAACTCTAAGTTCAGTGACTCTGCATGTGGCTGACTTACAGTCTAAATTGTTACCAGTTCCCCAGCCCAACAGCTATTCTTTGTTTCTACACAGAATGTGTTGGAATCTTCACATTCCTAATAATTAACTCTTTTTTTTAATAGATCTTTATTGGAGTATAATTGCTTCACAATACTGTGTTAGTTTCTGTTGCACAACAAAGCAAATCAGCCATATGCATATACATGTCCCCATATCCCCTCCCTCTTGCATCTCCCTCCCAGCCTCCCTATCCCACCCCTCTAGGTGGTCACAAAGCACCGAGCTGACCTCCCTGTGCTATGCGGCTGCTTCCCACTAGCAATCTGTTTTACATTTAGTAGTGTATATATGTCCATGCCACTCTCTCACTTCGTCCCAGCTTACCCTTCCCCCTCCCCATGTCCTCAAGTCCATTCCCTATGTCTGTATCTTTATTCCTGTCCTGCCCCTAGGTTCTTCAGAACCTTTTTTTTTTTTTTAGATTCCATATATATGCATTAGCATACAGTATTTGTTTTTCTCTTTCTGACTTACTTCACTCTGTATGACAGACTCTAAGTCCATCCACCTCACTAAGCCAGCCTTTAGAGACTGAAGGGAGGCCTGGGAGACTAAAGCCTTTTACTTCAAAGGACAGGGATGCAGACCGGTATATGGTTTCAAGGGCACTGTTTTCTCTGCTTGCTGCCAGGAAAAGGAAGCGCTCCGGGATTAGATGAGCTCCCAAGAGCTGGGACTGGAGACCTCATCAGAGGACCCTGTCTCATCTAGAAAGCTCTCCTGACCCCCCAGAGAGGGGTGACCACTCCCTCCGTGGGCCCTTCCTTATTGCTTCTATCCCACCTGGCTCCCACGTCCTTCTGTGTCTTCTGTCCATCAGCAGTGAGGCTGGTAGTGGTAGAAATTGTGTTTCATGTGGCACCAAGCACTCAATATGTATTCAGGGAAGGAATTCTGATGCCTGGGTCTATGCTTTCTACCCGTGGGAGACAGAATCTGGGGTTTGGCCTTTTTCTTTCTTCACATTAGCGTCAACTTACAATGGTTACCTGCACTTGAAAATGGACATGTTGGCACATGTTGGGGGAAGGAATGCCAACGACAAGTACTCACACTTGTTGTATTTATGTCCGCTCTGTACACACCCTGCCATGGCCAATGAGTGATACAAAGGACATCCAAAGTCCTGCTTGTTTTCTAAAGAGCAGTCCTCGGGCCAAATTTAATCAAATGCTGGAGACAGAGATTAGGGCTAGGAGGACAGACGCATTCAAATAAAAGATGGAAGGAAGGGGGACTTCCCTGGTGGTCCGCTGGTTAGGACTCCGTGCTTCCATTACAGGGGGCACGGGTTCCATCCCTGGTCGGGGAGCTAAGATCCTGCATGTCTCACAGTGCGGCCAAAAAAAAAAAAAGGATGGAAGGAAGGAGTTCAAGATTTTGTTCTAAGGAAAACAAAACTTTTCATCATCAATAAAATACAGTCAAATACCAAACACCCCTGTGTTCCACCCTTGTGGTGGTTAATTTCCCAACCAGAAGAGGCACTCTGATTGCCAGGGTGAAGTCTATAAAAGTCCAGCCATTCTTGAAGAACTTAGGATGTTCACTGAAATAGTGAGAAACAAATAAACAAAAAGAAAGAGGAAAGAGAGCAGTGGGTGTTGAAGGGGCACCAACTCCAGTAGCAGATGGGAGGAAGGGAGCCACCAGGATTTCTGAGCTGGTCCACCCACTGCAGCAGCCCCTCCAGCAGCCTCGCAGCTGCCACCCCTGCTGTCCTGCCTGGCTTCCCACACGCCGCCCCTGGGATGCTTCACTCCCTGCTCAAGCCCTCACCATCTCCACTTTACACTTACGGCGAAATCCCTACAGGAGTCCCCTTGCCTCCTCTCTCCCCCTTCCAGCCTCACCTGAGGTCACTCTGCCCTTCACTTACATACTCCAGTCACACTGGCCAAACCGTTTGGCCTCAGGGCGCTTGCACGTGTTACTCCACAAGCCTGGAAGGCTCCAGACCCCACCCTACCCCTGCCACCCCTTCATCCGGCTCTCTCCTGCTCATTCTGCAGCTCTCATATAAAATGTCCCTTCCTCAGCAGTCTTAATCTGATACCCAAATATGATGCTTTCCGTCTGTCATAATCACTCATCACACCCTGAAGTTTTCGTGCACAGCTCACATTCCCCATAGGTGATGATACACTTATTTCTGTGCCTCTCACTGACTTCAGGGGAGGAATGGACTAGACATCCTGGGGACAGAGTAAGCGAACCTTAAACGGGATGCCCAGACCCCTTGAGAACCGGCTACGGAGCACAGCGATGCAGAGAAGCCAGGAGGAGATGTGACCAGGGAGAGCCACCAGAGGGGGACAAGCCCAGACAGACTCCCCAGACAGAGGGAATCGCAGCTCTTGATGAGGAGTGCACTTGCCTGAGTGCAGCCAGTACCCAGCCAGGGCCAGGGGATGATGCGCCATGCTCACTCCTGCCCACGCCCTCCACCATTCTCACCAAAGGAGGGGTATTTATTACCATTATAGGTGTCATCTTTTCCTCCCCAGCTGCCCTGTGTTATTTCCAGCCTTCTTCTTCTGTGTGTCAAGTAATCACTTCCTGCCCCCCCGCCCCCGCAGTGGAAGACTTCCCCGCCACGGGCTGATTTCTCTGCAGAAATATCACGAGACCTCCACAGAGCTCTCTCTTTTTTTTTAAATTAAAGTATAGCTGATTTACAACGTTGTGTTCGTTTCAGGTGCACAGCAAAATGACTCAGTTATACATATATAATCTCTTTTTCATATTCTTTTCCGTTATGTTTTATCACAGGATGTTGACTCTATATCCCTGTGCTATACAGTAGGACCTTGTTGTGTATCCATTCCCTATATACTAGCTTGCATCTGCTCATCCCAAACTCCCACTCCTTCCATCCCCCACCCCCCTCCCCCTTGGCAACCACAAGTCTGTTCTCTATGTCTGTGAAACTGTTTCTGTTTTGTAGGTAGGTTCATTTGTGTTGTATTTTAGATTCCACATATAAGGGATGTCATATGGTATTTGTCTTTCTCTGTCTGACTTACTTCATTTAGTATGATAATCTCTAGGTCCATCCATGTTGCTGCAAATGGCATTATTTCGTTCTTCTCTATGGCCGAGTAATAGGGCTCTCTTTTTAATGTCTTAAATGAACCCCGTAGCTCCTAATTACCTCGTATGGACACTAGCTTATTCCTGAGGGCTGCTCTTGTCTCCCCAGCTGTGCTGTGAGTCCCATAAAGGAAGGAACATGTGCCACATAGGGTTAAACACCCCCATTGTTGGAAGACACTTTGTCACGATCTGGCAAAGATGGACATGCATGTAACCCAAGACCCAGCAATTCCTGTCGGAGTTTCACCCTAGAGCAACGTTTATTAACGTGCACCAGGAAACTGTGAGAGTGTTTATAGCAACGCTTTCTCAGCAGCAAAAACCCTAGAAACTGCCTAATTGGCCCTCTTCAATAGAATGAATAAATAAGTGTTGGCATATTTATTCAATAGAACACAATATAGCAGTAAAAACCAGCAAAGGCACACACACAAACACAGATGGACCGAAGCCTCGGTTGAATGAAAGAAGCCCATGGGAAACTACATGATTCAATCAATATAGAGTCAAAAGCAGGTAACACTAAATACTGTATATTAAAGAATGTATACAAATGTGGTGAAACAATAAAGAAAAACAAGGATGTAATCAACACAAAATTCAGGATGGATATTTATTCTATTAATTGCAGTTCTTAAACTACAAATACCGTCACATCTATCATTGTGTATGCCAGTATAGTGAGCAATTTAAAAAGGAAAAACAAACAAATAGACTAACTCAATAGCACTCAGCACAGTGGTGACATAGAATTATGTTTTGTTTTGTTTCTAATAAGAAGAAAAGTCTTTGAAACTAAAGGATGAAAATGGTGGGGAGAAAGAACCAAAAATGTGGAAGGGATAAATCTGTATGTCACAGGCTAGAAAACTATAGAGTATGAGCAAAAGGTAAGAAAAGAAAAAAATCTCTCCCCACCATTATTTTCTCTTTCTCAACTTATCTTGTTCTTGAACCTTTATTGATTGCAGGATGCCTGTAAAAGCTCGATCTTGTCAGTCGAAAGTATTTGGGTAATTCATCTTCCTGAATGTCTCCTCTCTTTAAGAATCTCTCTCTCTCTCCTTCCTACTTCCTCAAATGTCACGTGGATGCCAGGAAATGTTAGGGTTCCTGATGTTCTGGGAGAGTGGCTGCTTCCCCACTGGACCAACTACTAAGTTGGGTGTCTGTGGCTCTGGTCCTTTCTGCTGACTCAGCTCTCTCACTGGAGCTGTCATTACTCCAAGAACCTGAGGCTGGCATCACTCCCCTGGGATCCCCACCTTCTAGGGATGGCTTACCCAAGACCCTGAGAACCTGGGAGTCACATCTCACACCCATCTCCAAGCATTTTTTCTTTGCTTTCTGGTGCCAGGTTGAGAAGTGGTAACCCCCCAGTTTCTTTTCTGAGAAGTGTATGGTCTTTCCCAGGCTCTGCCTGAAGACCCAGGACAAACCTCCCTCTCTGGGACTCACCCAAACCTTTCTGGAAGCCTCTGTTCATCTGCCTCCTTCGCACATAAAGGATGCTTGATCCACATGCTTGCCATCCACTCTCCCTTCCTCAGCCCAGCCCCTTGTACAGGAGCATCCTTTGCTGCTCCACCACTGTCTCTAGGGCCAAAAACTCAACTCTGGATTCTTGATATGTGCATGAGTCGTGACTAGGTTTGGCTGCAACTGATAAAAGATCCAAATAATAAGATTTGTTTTCCACTCACACGAAGGTTAGCATATCTGTTTTCTATTGCCATGTCACAAATTACCACTAACATAGCAGCTTTAAACAAGGTGAAGTTATTATCTCACAGTGTTGAGTGGTTCAGAAGTCCAGGCGCATCGTGGCTCGGCTGTGTTCTCTGCTTAAAGCCTCTCAAAGCTGACTTCCAGGTGTGGGCGGGGCTGCGCTCTTACCCGGAAGCTCTGGGAAAGAATCCGCTTCTGTTTACAGGTCGTTGGCAGAACTCTGTTCACTGCAGCTGTGGGGCTGAAGTCTCGTTTCCTTGACAGGTGGATCCCTTCATCTTCAAGCCAACAGCCACAAGTCGAATCTTCTCGTGCTTTGAAACGCTGATTTCCCTTCCCATGACAGCTGGAGAAAGATCTCTCCTTGCAAGGACTCACACAGCTTGGATTCTATGCACCTGATTAATCGAGGATACTCTTCCGAGCTTAAGGTCAAATGATTAGTAACCTTAATTACATCTGCAAAGTCCATTTTACCATGTAATGTAACATACACATGGGATGACACCAGGGGCAAGGTCATGGGGCCAAAGCTCTGCCTTCCATGGCTGGTGAAGCAGTTCTGCCCTATGAAGTCCTTAGGACCAGACTCCTCTCTGCACCTCTCCCCACCCCTGGGGAGGGACCCTTGCCCCCCATGGTCCAGGAGGTGGCATGGGGTTCACTCTGACCAGGTTTTAAGGAAGGTTCCCAGCAGCTGCCTCATGACACGTCTACCTTCATCCCACTGGTCCAGCTTTGTGACTTTGTGACATCCTCTCCCAGCTGCAAAGGAGGCTGGGTTAGGTAGCTTTATTCTGGCTGGTACTGTGCCAGATAAGAATTCTTTCACTATGAAAGAAAAGAAAAATGGCTAGTGAGGGACCATATGTAAAAACACAATTCAGGAAAACCCAATCAAATCCTTTTCTTCTCTTTTGTAAACTTGGTTTTCAGGACTTTAAAATCTTTGATTTGACACTCAACGCTGAACACGCATTTTTGCTCCAGGCAACGGCCACTTCCTGCTTCCCCGGGCAATCAGTCTCAGCCTCCAGGCCTAAGAAAAGCTAAGGGAGAAGAGGTAGATTTGGGGGAGAAGCTAATTCCCCCACTACATTTGAATGCAGAAGATACCAAGAGGGACAGTCGCCTCCCGATGGGCACCTCCCACCACTGCCTAGCAGGGTTTGACTCGCAGCTTTCTTGATGCTGGTACAAGAGGAAAAGAAGAAATATTGCAAAGCCATCTTTCATGCAATACTGAGTCTCAAGCTTTGCAAATATAATTCCAGTTACCATGCCTTAAACAAGCCAGTGTTTTCTCTTTTACAAGAAAGGAAAGTTGACCTCCAATAATGTTGTGCAATTTTAACCCCTCCAAGGATGCAGAAAAGTCACAGAAATGGAACCTACAGTGAGTGATTTTCCAGGCTCAGCCATGCTTAAAAAATACAGCAAACGGAGCCCAGCACGAGTGGCCAGTCGCCCCCATGGCAGCTCTGCGTGACTTTAAGAGCCCTGGAGACAGCTTATTACCAGTCAGGGTGGCGAGGAGACTCCTGGCCCGCCTCTTGTAGCCAGCGGAACCCTCACTGGAGCGCTCCCGGGGAACTGGAGATTTCATGATGCAGACTCATACTGCAAGCAGTTTATTTTTTCCTGATGCCTACTTCTCAGAAAGTGTAGTGAATTGGTAGTTTCCAAACCTAGAGTGGCCTAGAAGAAAAAGAAAAGAGAAACTTTTAATTCTGATGAATCTGAATGTACAAATCGGCTCAGTCACTTTCCAACTGTGAGAGCTTAGCAAACCAACTTAAAGTCTTCATTTCCGGGATTAGGATATTAACATACATCCTCTATTCCCAGAGTCCCACTTTAAGGCTCTGAGTTAATAAATGTGAAGCTCAGGAACATTAGCAGAGCCCAGGGTGATAGGGAGTTATTTTTGTCCTTGTTCACATGTCGAATCAGGATCACATCGTTATTAAGAGTTGGGATGGTCGGGCTCAGCTTCGGAGACGTTTAATTAGACAGTCCAAGCTACTGATCCTAAGAGTCACTGGGTATTGACAGAGGAGGGAGATGTCAGTGTTGAGTCACAGGATGGGATGGTTCTCATTTGACATCCTGTCCAGAGTGCAGGGAGCACCCCAGGTAACTCTACATAAAAAGGACATCAACCTTATTTGTTATGCTCAGGAGATGCTAAGGTATCAGCACGCTACCTGCTCTGCCTCTGATGACAATGGACAAATAGCAGACAGCCTTCGATACCCAAGTGCCATTCCTTATCACAACAATGTCCTTGGCAAGAGAGCTTTACCCACCATCCCCCTTGGTGTGGCCAGGATAACCCAGACAGAGGATGACTTTGTTAGAAGTATTAGAACACAAGAAGATATCTGGAGAAATTCTTACTGCATCTCACAAGTCCCCAGGGCCATTGAGGGATCACAGTTGAAAAAACCGCTGCTCTAGGGCAGGGGTCAGCAAACTACAGCCTGCCAGTGGGCCAAATCCCACGTGCCACCTGCATTTATACAGCCCATGAGCTATGAATGGTTTTACATTTTTTAATGGTTGGGAGACAATAGGGGGAGAATTTCATGACACTTGAACATCATATGAAATTCTCCTTTCAATGTCCATAGAAAAAATTTTATTGAGACATAGCCATGCTCATTTACATGCTGTCTATCTCTGCTTTTGCATCATGATGGCAGAGCTGAGTAGTTGCAGCAGAGACCATCTAGCCCACAAATATTTACCATGTGGTCCTTTACAGGAAAACCTTACTCTAGGGTAAGCCAGTGACCTCACAGCACACCTGAGGGGGAAGCCTTATACCCAGTTTCCTGCCCTTTGTCAGATGCTCTGGGTTCATCTGAAGATGGACGCTTTCCAAAGAATTACTTCTTTAACATTTAGGTATTAATAAAAGGAAAAGAGATTTTTTAATTACCTTTAATCTTTCCCTTTCTGCTTGTATTCAAATAAGAGCAATTACAGGGCAGAGCCCTGCTAAAAAGCCTGACAGTTTAGACAAAATTAATGTCACAAGAGCTCGAAGCAAATGTATTTATTAAAGTAACCCACAGAATCAGATAGCAGCAAATAGAAAGGGGGGAAAAATCTAGGAACCTGTGATTCCAAGTCAGTATTTCATTTTCCTTTGCATTTAAATGCTAACACATCTTGTGGCAAATTATTGCAGACTTTTTCTAGCAGGAAAAAGGAGAAGAAAAATGCACTCATTGAAGGAAAGCTCTGCAAGAGGCAAGAAAGTGATAAACTTCCCCAAGCCTATTTACAAATGCAGTCAATGAAACAGAATTTTAATGAATTGTGCCATGTAACCTGGTGAGTAATGAGCTGCAAAAGCCTTTGTCAATTGCAGTGACGGGGAACTAACTCTTTCAGTTTCAAGATCAGTAAGAGAGTTCTCTGTTCTGCACTCCCCAAAAGTGGAACTCTGGGGAGAAAGGAAGTTGTCAGAGGCATGCCGTCTCTACAGATCACAGCAGCAAGGCCGCCATATGTTTTGTACACCACCCCCCCTTATATTTAAATCCTGACTTCAGACCAAGAGGGAGTCAAAGACAGTTTGGAGATCAAACAACACAGCACCTATGAAATGCCGATACCAAATGACAACAAAAAGGCTGGAGTGACTCTAATAACAGCTCCCAGTATTTCAGAAGCTGTATTGAGTTTGACTGCTGGTGTGGACCATTGGGAGGAGATAAAGCCCTTGACACTGAGTTCCTGATTTACAAAGATATGGGTGGTGGGCTCTTTGGAGATTAAGCACTGACCTAAGGCTTCCTGCTAATTCTGCCTTCCTTCATACTTCTTTCATCTGCTGTCCTCATTGCTGTGACTCCAAACAGTCACATTCTTTTTCAGAGACCTGGGAGTTGCAAATTATTGTATTATTCATCTCCATTACCTCCACTGTTGCTATGGAGATGTGGTTGTTGCTATGGAGATGTGATTGTTGCTGTGGTCCTAATGCTATGGAGATGTGGTTGTTGCTATGGAGATGTGGTTGTTGTTGTGGTCCTAATGCTACGGAGATGTGGTTGTTGCTATGGAGATGTGGTTGTTGCTATGGAGATGTGGTTGTTGCTGTGGCCCTAATGCCACAGAACAGAAGAAACCCCAGGTGGAAAAGACCCCTCATTCAACAATAGGTCAACAACATTTACTGAGCACCTACTATGTGGAAATAATAAGAAATCTAGGGAAAGTGGAGATGAATAAAACATCAAACCCCACCCTTAATTTGCTCTTAGAGTTGTGGAGGAGACAGACTCTTATCCTCCTTGAATCGATTAATAGGCAATTGGATTATACATTTTTTGTTTAACAGAGGTCTTAAAAAGATTATATTTCATGTTAGGGGCCCAGTGAATGTAACTTGCCTGATATTCTGACACCCACATCAAACTAAGGGAAAATATTCCTATGATGCCATCCCCCCCACCAACACAATCTCGAAGTTTACTTAGAAGCAACTTCTTCTGCACCTCTGTTTTCTTCCATTAAGTTTCTCTCTCTGGCATCAAGGTATGGGACCATTAGCAAAAGCCACGGGGAAAGCCATTTCAGAGGGCGGGCAGGGTGCGGCGGGGTAACCTGATAAAATGGAAAACTTGAAGTGATTCCCAATATTGCGTTGAGGAAATTGCCACAGGCAATCCCATTCTGTCAACAGAATGTTCCACTTGACTGAAATCAAGACACAGGTGAAGTGCTTTAAAATGTGGTCTTGCAGAGAGGTGCAACAGTGAGGCACTCTGAGGGAATTAGGCTGCCCGAGGCCACCCAGCATCCATTCTTATCTAGTAAATTTTACTGGACTCCGAAGAGATAAAAAGATGTAGTCTCCATCCTCAAGGAGTTTACGATCTAGCCAAAGAATCAGGCTTGTGGAGGGATATTCATAATTCGAGGGGGAATAAAGCTATTCCTATAAGCAGTGGATGATTGAAGACCATGACAGCACATTCAGATAAGACTCAATTCAGATGTCAAGGGTAAGGGAAAGAATGAATTACCTTTGAAAATGGATAGTCCAGATTACTAGACATGACAACCTCATCTTTGACTCACAGGCTTCCCCTCTAACCCAGGGACTCTTCTTTCCTGGTCCTGCCTTATATCCTTGTGGTGGGCACCATGTTGGCTTCACCACGGAGCACCCATGCCAGGACGCTCCTCTCCTCCAAACCTGAATCAGCGTAAGAGATGCTTTTAGAGAGAAGGGTTTCCTGCCTAGAGTTCAGGGCTGGCTTCTTCTCCAAGGAGCCACCTTGAAGGACCCCAACATGACCACCCCCTGGGAAGAAATCCTACCTGCCCACAGGGTCACAGTTACAGCCCCAGCAAATAGGCATACCTGCACCCAGCACCAGTGCTGATAAGAGGTGAGCAGGGACAGGCAAAGATGTCCACTTTTTTTTCAACACTTGTGTTAGAACCAGGAGGTTGTCTTTCCAAGCCACTAATTCAAACTTCAGAGAAAGATGTGCTGCCATTTTGAAATCTTTCAAGGTGGAAAAATAACATCTTTTGGTCCCTTTCCTTCAGATCCAGTTTAGACTCCTCTCTCTCTCTCTCCCCCTGCTGCCCCTCCACCACATCTACCCTGGACCCAGCTACTCCCAAAGGCCTCTTCCATCTTCAGCCAAGCTGATCTCATAAATGTTATCCATCTGCACCTGTAATGGGTTGGGTGCAGTCCTCAACGCAGGAAGCAAAGTCAAGTGAGACACGACCCCGTCTTTAGAGAGCGGACCATCAGCAAAGAAGATGCACAGGAGAACCAGGATTTGCACCCACTGGAAGGGCAGGAAGCGCAGGAATCCTGTGTGCAGGGGAGAGCGCACTGGGTTGTCACACAGGAGGAGAATGGCATCCGAGCAAAGGGATGAAGTCATAGAAGTAAGAAACAGCATGGTCCATTCAAAGAGCCGTGGCCCCTTCAGAGAAGCCGGAGCAGCCGCTCTAAGGGTGGGTAGGAAAAGATGAGGTCCCGTGCCCAGCACCAGCCAGCCCCAAGAGGCGCTGCTGAGCCAAACTGGGGAATCAGCTCATCTTCATCCTGAAGCCAGTGAGACCCCAGATATGGTTGAAGCAAAGGGAGATTGCGCTTTCGGCTCTAGGGAGGCTGGCTGGAGGGAAGGATGCAAGCTGGAGGGCAGCTCTGGGCCAGTCGCTGTGGTCCTGGTGATGATGCCACGGTCAGCAGGAGGCAGGGAGCCCAGCGTCGGCAGGGGAGGGTATACGTGAGCAGCGTTCAAGAAATAAATAGGCAGCATTTGGTGACTATTTGTTGGAAAAAATAGGCGGAACCTCAGGTTTGAAGGAAAGAAAGGCAAGTACCTTTATGCTCATTCCTTCCTCCGAGCCTTTGCCCAGCGACTCCCAGCCTCATCATTGCCCCCCTTCCTTTCCTCGTCCACCAGCCAGAGGACTACTTTTATCTCCTCCAGGAAGCCACCCTAGCAACCTTCACCTGCCCTGCTGCTCCTTTCCCGACCACACATTGTCAGGTGTGCAACCTGAACGCAGCTGCATTGCACTCGCCCTCAGTGTTCCACGTGCCTGCCCAGCGCGGCTCCCTGGGGGACGGGGACTGTCCAGTGGGGCTCCCATCCCATGGTGCTGCTCCAGCATCTTTCCCTTCTTTCAGCATCATCTCGTCCCTATTTGCATGTACAAGTACCACCCACCCAGCAGTCTCAGTGGATACAATAATAACTGGCTAGCAAATGGTCATCATTTTTCAAGAGCCATGTATATACCAGACATCATGCTAGGATGGGGATCTATCTGTCTATCTCTCTGTCTGTCTGTCCATCCACTCATCCATCTAGACAGATAGATAGGCAGGTAGATAGATACATACATACATACATAGATGATAGATAGATAGATAGATAGATAGATAGATAGATAGATAGACAGATAATAGATGATAGATAATAGGTAGATGATAGATGATGAATATAGATAGATAGATAATAGATGATAGATAGATGATGGATATAGATAGATAGATAATAGATAGATGATAGATAGATAGATAGATAGATAGATAGATAGATACTATATCTATACATATATAACCCTTCTGAGTATGGAGAATTATCTGCTTTTCAAAGACCCAGCACCAAATGTGAAAGTGTTAAATCAGAAACTGTGAAGGGCCTGAGATTTCAACCTCCTTGCAAGCTGCCCCTAGTTTATGCACGTATAATAACAGAAGACACAAGACCTCTGGGGCAGAGACAAAAACCAGTTATTTCTCATGGCAAAAGCCACGGTGAGAGCAAAACCTTGTGTCAGTTACCTAAACCCCAACCCCTACAGGTGAAAGAGAGAGAGAGAGAGAGAGACACCTTTTTTTTACTTGGAAAGTAAGCACATCTCTCCAGGGGGGTTTACCATCCTGGAATATCTCCAGAGAGGGCGGCAGCTCTATGCTTCATTTCTTCAGCTCGAGCTTCCAAGGCTGGCTGCTATTCAGACAAGCTTGAACCGATAGCGTGAAAAACATAGGAACGTCATGGAGAATTGCCTCCTGTGCTTTTCCCAGCCTAGCCCCAGATGTGTCCATGATGGTTCCCAGTGCACAGTTTCATATTCTAGGACCTGTACCACCATCCCCAAGGTCTGGCTCCTGTGGGACCAGAGCCAGTTAGTAATGGCACCACCCACCTAACCCTGGTGGAGCTGCACACCACGCAGGTGTCTCCCAGACGTTACCTCCGTCCTGTGCAGCAGGGCTGTTAGTTATCGTTCCCGTTTTAAAGATGAGGAAACTATGGCTTCAAGTTGAGTGTCTTGCTCGGTCCTGAAGCGGAGCCGGGCCCTATGGTCCCTCCCCCCACCCCCCATGTCTTTCACCCGCCTTTTGTCTGCAGAAAAACTTTAGCCGAAGAATAAGTTTAATCAGAGAAGTGAGAAAAGGCAGAAGCAAAGGAAAGCACTCCAGCAGGACAAAGCAGTAATCGTTTAGGCATTAAGCCAAGTCAGGGACCTTTAGTGCCTCCTCAAGGGCTGTAGAGAATATTCTGAGCCATCTCCTGGGAGCTGTCGTATAGATACTGAAACCCCAACCAAGTGGAAGAAGTTAACTACATGATGCCCAGCCTGTCGCCATGACCTAAGCTGCCACAGTTCCAAGAACTGGCCTCAAAGAAATGGGAACAAACCGACCCTGGAACCAAAGATTAACTGTACTGAAAACAATCGACATGAGGCTGGTCAGACCACCGCGTGATCAATTTCAAGATGACGTCAGAGCTGACTGTGCTGTTCCTGCACGTAGCCCCTCCCTCCGCCAGTGCGCCCTTGAAACTCCCCTTTGAAAGCTCTTGCCCCCTGATTGTCAGTGGAGGAGTTGGCCTTTGGACACGAGTCTGCCCTCTCCCCCAGTGGCCAGCCTCTGAAAATAAAGCAAATTTTCCTTTCCACCAACCTTGCCTCTTGAGTACTGGCTTTCAAGGGGCAAGCGGCCCGACCCCACTTTCGGTAACATTACTACACCGTAAGTGGGAGAGGCAGGGATTCCTCGCCATGTCGTCCAACGATAAAACCTGTGCTTTTCTTCTGCTCTTAAAGCCTTGAGAGTTGGCATGGGTCCCCAAAGAGGTCAGGCTTCTCCTCGCCTCAGTGGAGGGGGTCAAGCAATTTCCTTGCTTACTATTAATTATGAAGAAAGCCATTCCTTAACCAGACCCTTCCTGGCAAGATGGCCTTTTAAGAATAGCAATTAAGAGTCTGCACTTTATAAGCAGATCCAGTCTAACTTAGAGCAGGACAAGATAAAGGGAACAAGCTTATTAGCTTAAAATGTCAGGCTACTTTGCTACAAAAAGGAATTTTTTTTAAGCCCAAGCATCTTAACAAAATCATAAGACAGTTAGGCAGCTTCCTACCTGCATATGAAACATAACCACAATGTGTGGCCACACAGGCCAAAACCCTGTGCAATAATGTCATCACCTTTCCAGGTCCCAAGCAGATGGAGATGGGGCAAAAGCAGCCATCGGCGGATCAGAAACCTCTGCTCTGCATGCACCACTCCTGTCCCAGCCACCCCACATCACAGCCAAGACGAACCCTGAGCCACAATCAAACTGGCGTGCAAAGAAAAGCCTGGAAATATTTGTTTTTCATGCATACGGTTTTTAAATCCCTTCCATCTAACCAGCACGCCTTTTCCTCGGGGTCGGAACCATTCATGGCACCTGCTGTGCAGTTCATGAAGGCTTGTTTGAAGACATTAGACATCTGCCAGGTTGGAAGACAGAGCTGCCTATGGGGAAAAGGACAAGAGTCATGCGCCAGCCATAGAGGTAGGGCCAGCTCACTCCAAGTGACTGCTGTCCCAGGAGCCATCAATTTTTGGCTGTGGCTCTGACTCAAAGTTAAATGAGTATGTCATCTGTATTGTCCCACCATGAACCAGATACCCCTGGCGACCTATCTGCAATGAGCCCTAATTGAATGAAGACTGATGGGAACAGTAGAATTTCCAAGGCCATTTGCAAATGAGGGTGCCAGCTTGATATGCCATGGCTACCATGAGCTGCAAGAGCTAATATTCTTCCCTCAAGTCCCCACTCTGTTGCCAGGAAGGAGCTTCTTCATTCCTCTCCACTGACCTTGAACAGCACTTTAGCTGGCCTCCTAAGGGAGAAGGTTAAAGAAGATAAAGTTACTCTTCCTTTTTCCTCCGTCCTCCTATTTTATCCTTTACACTGGTTGAAGAGTAACATATTTAGCTGGAACAATTCATGGCAGATGGTGAATTTGGCCAAGTTCTTCTTCTATGCCTCTCTTATCTTCTCGGTAACAAGCACACCCCTCACCTGTGTCACCACCTCATTCACTCCTGAAACCCCAAATGTGAAGGGAAAAGCATAGGAAAAATCTTTTCATCGATTTTAATGGGAAATGTTTGGAGATTTTGTAGGTAGAAAAACATATCCATTGAAGCCTGGAAATAAGTTTAAGGCATAAACAACAGCTTGAAAGTTTGTACATAAAATGCAATGCAATGAAGGAAGGAAGGAAGGTTGTTAGTAGCTGTGGATGATGGAGGCCAAGAAGAGTCACCCTCTGGAAGTTGGTAGAGAATCAGGTGGTCGACTTTCAGGCAAGCCTTTCGTATCAAAGTCAGGTGAGCTTGGTGATAACTTCCTTTTCCTTCAGACTGACACGAGAAGAAGCTTCTGATGTGGAAGACATGTCCGTAGATGATGTGGGATCTGTAGGTTTAAAAAAAAAGGGGGGGAAGAGAGAGTTTCAAAGCATGAGCAAAGAGCACATGAATTCTGCAGACTAAAGAGATATAGAAAATCCGACCTCTTTATCCCCCTCGTTTGGCACATGCTTGCTCACCAGAGTTTGGGTTTGTCTACAAAGGCACAAATTTAGATTGTCCTACAGGGTATTCTCTGACTCAAAACTATCACATCAGTTGCTGAGTATGCGTCTGCCCAAAGTGCAATGAAAAATTTTCACTTATTATTTTTGCAGAATACTTGGGGATGAGAAACCATTGTACTGGGGGAAGAGTCATCGTGTGAAAAGCAGCGTAGTTTCCCCAGAGCCCCATGGCAGAAGGCGTTAAGGGCACGGTTAAGACTGAGAAGCAAATGCAGCCCTCTCCACGGAGTCGTGAGGGTCTCCCTTAGGAACTGGATTTGTTGTTTTCTGCCTTCATTGCCCTGACTCTCCTTTTACCTACAAAGTGCCCAGAACTGGGAGAGCACCTGATAGGTACACCATAGTGGGTAGTTTTTATTTGCTGAATAGCATTTGCATTCAAATCAACAGAGAACCCACACACATTCTAAAACTTCCAAGGCAATGCTTCTCAAAGTGTGGTCCTTGGACCAACAGCAGCAACCCCTGGGAACTTGCTAGAAATGCAAATCCTCAAGCCTCATCCCAAACCTACTGAATCAGAAAGTCTGGGCCAGGGGTCCAGCAACTCATGTTAAAACAAGCCCCGTAGTTATCGCGGATCCACACTAAAGCTTGGGAACTGCTCTAAGGAATCAGACGTTTAACCCAAAATGTCCTTACGGGCCTGGAATATTCAACCACAAGGGCTCAAACCAAATGCCCCTAGAACAGAGGCCCTATTTCCTCTTACTTGCTGGCTAACTTGTGTAACAGTCTCTCAAAGGTGTTGATTGTCCTATGATTTACTACAAGCTTAAAGTTTAACACAAGAGGCTAATCAGTAATTCCTCCCAGTGTTTTATATGCATAGAGAAATATACGAAACTTGAAAGTGTCATCATATTAAGCCGAATCCACTCAAGTTACCATACGAAGCTAACAATGAATTTGTTAAAGGCAGAACGTCACACTGTTTTCACAGTTTCCCGTATCTTCGTGGCGCAGCACAAAACTGGTCCAGAATTAATGCTTGTTGAAGGGAGGAACATGTGGATAAATGAAAAAAGTTAATTGGGAAAAAGTGGAATTATGGGTTTGAAGTAGTGTTTATCAGGAAAACATCTGTGAACCTGCACCAATACGTACCACTAACCATTGGTTCAGACCCATTCCAGAATGAAATTTCAATGGCACTGAAAGAAAACATATGGTTCCCTGGTAATAATGTGGCATTGTGTAGACACAACCTAAATTTGAAAACCTCTACAAATAGAAACCTTGATTCCATCTGTCTCTTAAAAAAGAAAACCTCATAATTGCTTATAATCGTGTTCATTTACCTGTTTCTCAAATGCTTAACAGCTGGTGGGGGGGCGGAGGACAGAGGGGCAGGAGGAGACATGGGTAATTAATGAAAGTCGTTCTCCTGCCCTGATTTTAAATGCTATCAGTGCTTAAAATGTCAAAACTATGTCCCTACATTCCTTAAATGACTCACCCCATGACATGTCATAACTGAACTCCCTTCTCCAGCCCACGGATTCACCCCTGGAGAATTCTACAGAATGAGTGAGCTCAACCCGACTACTATTTTTTTATTGGACTGTAGTTGATTTACAAAGTTGTGTTAGTTTCAGGTGTACAGCAAATTGATTCAGTTATACATATACATGTATCTATTCTTTTTAAGAGTCTTTTCCCTTATAGATTATTATAAAATATTGAGTATAGTTCACTGTGCTATACAGTAGGTCCTTGCTGGTTATCTATTTTGTATACTGTATAGTATTGTGTATATGTTAATCCCAAACTTCTTTTAAAGGACTTTCAGGAGGCTCTAAGAGAGAGCCATTTGCAAGGACAATTCAATTGATGAAGAACGATATATGGCAAATAATTATGTCAACATTCAAACTGAACTTCTTTTCCAGACCAGGAATTAAACCAGCAGGGAGTTGGACCTGGGAACATATCTGTTTCTGCGAGGGAATAGAATTGACATGCACCTAAGGATGTGTGCACCCAGGTACACTCCAGCCCCAGTGCCTTGTGGCACACAGAGGAAAACCCACCTTATGGAGGTGATGCCCTGTCCCCCAGCTTCTCCAAGGTGGGGATGAGGACCACAAGCCCAGATCACCCGTGCGTGAGCTCATAGACTATGCATACCCTCTCCCCACCCCCAGACCTACAGAACCAGAGTCCCTGGGCAGGGCCTGGATGGCAAGGTCACGACTCTTCAGGTGATACTGATTTAAGTCTGGGCGAGGGCTTCCCTCACGCTCACACCAGTCATGAGCAGCTTGTCAGCACCCGGGAGGCAGGACTCCCCCATCAAGTTAACTCTCTGCAACCATTCCTGGAAGTAGGGGTCATTCCACGACTTTAAGAGGACAAGAAAGGGGCTTGTCGAAAATGGCTGACCACACATAGTCTGGAAGGAGGAAGACCTGGATCGTTAACTTGACCACAATAACAGAGCGTCCTGTAAATTGCCATCTCGGGGGTCCCTGGATGGCCTCCCGGTTCTTCCTTTTCAGAAAACAGTGAAGCCCTTCAGCCCAGGCTGCTAAGAGCCTGGTCTCTTTCCTCAGCCAGACTGAAGTCTTCCATGACCATCAGGTTCTGCTGGAGCTCCTTTCCCCACCCAATCTCCTCCTGGCCTGTCTGCTCAGTCATAGCCCCTGTCAGCACACTGAAAAATCATCAGTCTCATCACTCTGCGGTACACCTGAAACACTGTAAATCAACTATACTTCAATTTTTTTTAAGAAAAAGACGTAATAACCTATAATGCAATAGAATCTGAAAAAGAATTATATGTATACGTACACTGAATCACTTTGCTGTACACTTGAAACTAACACAACATTGTAAACTAGCTAAACTTAAATAAAAAACAAAAAAAAATCACAGATGTGAGCAGAAATAAATAATTTTTTAAAAAAATTTTAAATAAAAAATAAAAAGAACATGGGACAGTTATATGCTGTGTGCAAGGAACTCACCTGAGGTTAAATGATAAAGGTAAATTACAAACAAAAAAATTGAAAAAGTAAAAAATAAAAAAATCCTCAGTCTCTTCATCTGTAATTCTCAGACTTAAGTAGATGTAGTAGGAGGAATAATAATAATAATAATTGAGATTCAGCATCTCTATGAGGGACTAATGCTGCACCTATTTTGTAATGAACAAATGGAGACACAGAGAGGTTAAGAAACTTGCCCAAGGACACACAGCTGGTCATGGCCAATATAACGAATTCATTTACTTTGGAGCATGGGTTGGGAATCAGTGTGCTTGGAGTTCAAATCCTGACTCTATCTCTTACTGTGAAATTATTTAACTGCTCTAAATCTCATTTCCCTCATCTAAGAAAGAGGAACAGTAATCAAAAAGTTGTAGTGGGGCTGGCCGGTTGAGTTAACTTGCAAAACGCTTACAACATTGCATGCATAATAGGCAGTCAATAGATGTCATTGCTGTGGTACAGTATTCCGAAGGAAGTTGTTCCTTCCTATGCTCTGTGACACGTCTGTGCAAATAACCTACCCCCGAGGAGCAGCGTCCCTTACCCTGTGCGCCCAGGTCCCCTGCACAGGCTCCAGCCTGAGTGTCTGAGCGCCCGCCCGCCCACCCCGCCACCCAGTAATGGACCACCTCCCCTCTCCCTCCCCTTCGTGCCACATCTTGTCCACCCAGGGACAATGAGAAGGGAGGTCCTGCTGGCTTGGTGGGTGCAGTGCCTCCTTGGTGGCACCTTCACCAAGAATGGAAGGTGCATTCCACCTTCCTCCACTGCACAGAAATATAGCTGCAGCCCCACTTCCTGTCTATGTTTGTTAAACATCCCCACCTGCAGCAGGGGATTCACCCTCATATCCATTTGCCTGCCCTCATCCTCCCACCCCCACTGCTCTGCATGTGATGAAAAGAAAGCATCTGGTACAGGAACTACTTATAAAGACTGAGTTTGCATTCCTCGTATCTTCTTTTTTAATCTTTTTTTTTAATAAGTTTATTTATTTATTTATTTTTGGCTGCGTTGGGTCTTCGTTGCTGTGCGTAGGCTTTCCCTAGTTGCAGTGAGCAGGGGCTACTCTTCGTTGTGGTGCGCGGGCTTCAGTAGTTGTGGCTCGCGGGCTCTAGAGTGCAGGTTCAGTAGTTGTGGCGAACAGGCTTAGTTGCTCCGTGGTATGTGGGATCTTCCTGGACCAGGGCTCGAACCCATGTCCCCTGTGTTGGCAGGCGGGTTCTTAACCACTGCACCACCAGGGAAGCCTGCACTCCTCATGTCTTGCGGAGCTTGTGGGCAGCATCTGGGATGCAGAGAAGACAGAAGCCAATTCCTATCTCACCCGCGTGGCTGTCCCCTCTTCTTTTAACCCTACGACTTTCTCCATCCCAGACCAAGCCCGTCCTCTCCTCCAAGGCTTCCCTGTCCACTGGGACCTACATGCATTCTCCCATCTCTGAATCCTAGGAGACTTTTGTCATGTTGGCACCCATGTTTCCGAATCACCTTAACTTCTCGACTGGTCTTTGCCTTCCCTTCTCCTCTGAGCATTTGTGGTCGAGGGCCATCTTCACGGAAGGGGATGGGCTGGACTAGGTGTGGTTGGAAAGGATTTCCAAAATTCGGATATTGAGGGTAATTTTTTAAATTTTATTTTATTCAAGTATAGTTGATTTACTATGTTGTGTTAATTTCTGCTGTACAGCAAAGTGATTCAGTTATACATATATAAACATTCTTTTTCATATTCTTTTCCATTATGGTTTATCACAGGGTACTGAATATAGTTCACTGCAAATGGCATTATTTCATTCTTTTTTATAGCTGAGTAATACTCCATTGCATATATGGGCCATATCTTCTTTATCCATTCATCTGTCGATGGACATTTAGGTTGCTCCATGTCTTGTCTATTGTAAATAGTGCTGCTATGAACATAGGGGTGCATGTATCTTTTTGAATTATAGTTTTGTCCAGATATATGCCCAGGAGTGGGATTGCAGGGTCGTATGGCAACTGTATATTTAGTTTTTTAAGGAACCTCCATACTGTTCTCCATAGTGGCTGCACCAATTTACATTCCCACCAACAATTTAGGAGGGTTCCCTTTTCTCCACAGAGGGTAATTTTTTTAATTCAGGTAATTCATTCTTTCATCCACTGTTGGCAAATGTATAAATAGGTACAGCCTTTGGGGAGGGCAATTTATCTCTATCCAAATCTGAAATAGGTCTATCCTTCCACCTGGTAACTCCCCTTCCAGCTATTTATCTCAGGAAATTTTTGCATGTGTGCACAGAAAGTCATATTTAGAATCATTGCTGGTATTTATTATTTATAATAGCAAAAAGCTGGAAGCCACGCAACACCCATCCCTAGAAGAATGACCAGATTATTTCTCCACACTATGCTGAAGTTAAGGAAAATGATGATCTGGATGTTCAGAAAAAGATCTTAAAGCAAATTGTGTTAAAACAAGGATTAACAAATTTTTCCATAAAGGGTCAATATTTTAGTCTTTGCAGGCCATTCTGTCTCTGTTCCAACTACTCAATTCTGCCACTGTAGTGCAAAAGCAGCCCAAGAAGATAAATAAACAAAAAAATATGGCTGTGTTTCAATAAAACTTTATTTACAAAAACAAGCTTGGGGCCAGATTTGGCCCAGAGACCATAGTTTGCCAAGACCTGAGTTTAAAAAGAAAAAGCAAATTCCGGATCAATATGCACGAGTTGAAAAACAAATCTACCCCCATTTATATAAAAAGAAAATCATATAGATCTGTATATGTTCTTTACTGTGTGTATACGTGCATTTACAGAAAGTCCTGAAGGGTTATAAAAATTATAACATCATAAGGCCACCTTCAAATAACAGTTTGAGGAATTTTGACAACTGTT
This sequence comes from Balaenoptera ricei, assembly GCF_028023285.1. Taxonomy (NCBI): domain Eukaryota; kingdom Metazoa; phylum Chordata; class Mammalia; order Artiodactyla; family Balaenopteridae; genus Balaenoptera; species Balaenoptera ricei. The sequence goes on along the minus strand of NC_082645.1, from coordinate 9,708,682 downwards.
TCTTTTATGCATGACCTCTCTTCTCCTAGACTATTCTAATTGTCTTCAATCAGACAGCAACTCTAACACATTATTCTTCTAAGAAAGGAATTAAGTAAGAGTTTTCAGCCCCCTCCCAAAAGAACAATTGGCAGGCAACCAGATCTCAGGGCTCTCTCCCAGCATCCTAGCCAGCCAAAGCAGGGCCCCAAGGCAGCACAGGCCGGCTGGAGCAGGCACTTTCATACCTGGTCTTTGCTCTTAAAGATTCCCAAAGCCAAAAACAGAAATTCTTTTTTAAAGGGCAATTTATTTGAAGTGTTAATTAAAATGCAAATTACTCCAAGACGGCTTGGGTTTTAAACATTTGCTCTGAAGTTGCCATGAATATAAAGCATATGACAGTCTTCTGTTTAGCATGATCTGCATACTTGCTCACAGTTGAAAAATTGCTTGACTTGAAAATAACAAGGGTGGGCAGTAAATGCCAAGTGATGCAGCCAAAATCCTTTAGCAAGAGCTGTTCTCCTTCAGGAGGACAAGGGAGAGAAAGGGTTGAAGAAGAGCACTCTGCTAAGACTCGGTCTCCAGGAGGGTTTTTTGAGGGGGTGAAGCTCGCCACCCACAAGGAAGGGGAGCCCAGTTACCAGGGCAGACCTCACAGCATTAAAGTAGTTAGAACCTTCTACAGCATGTTGACTAGCTTCCGACCCTCTCCTTCCTGAGTCAGGGAAGAGAAGGAAGCTGTAAACAAACATGAAGCTCATGAGTGGGAGGGAGTGAATCCATCATAATCTTCAAGGAAGGAGCAAAAAAGACTCACTGTTCTTAAGCATCTTCTTTGCACCAGACGTTGGGTGTAGCTTTTTGACATCCTTTTCCCAGTGTTACTTAATACTCCCACAACCCTGCAGGCACCTGCAGGGTGGTGCACTCCACACCAGTCCAAGGTGTTAGCAGAGCCCCCAAGACCATGCGACGAGGCCCAGCCTTGGACAAAACGGGGAACTGGATGAACTTCCAACTTCTCCCTCCAAAGGTCTAAGACGCTCGATCCTCACAGTTCAGTCTTCAAAACAGAGAGGCCACCGTGCATGCTGATCATGTCAAAGTGCTTCATAGCTCCACACGCCCACATTACCTCCTGACCATGCCTCTGGCATTGTCTTACGGAGGACACGTTGGCTGAGCCAGCTTTTTTTTTTTTAAACATCTTTATTGGAGTATAATTGCTTTACAATGTTGTGTTAGTTTCTGCTGTATAACAAAGTGAATCAGCTATACATATACATATGTCCCCATATCCCCTCCCTCTTGCGTCTCCCTCCCACTCTCCCTATCCCACCCCTCTAGGTGGACACAAAGCACAGAGCTGATCTCCCTGTGCTTTGTGGCTGCTTCCCACTAGCAATCTGTTTTACATTTGGTAGTGTATATATGTCCATGCCACTCTCTCACTTCGTCCCAACTTACCCTTCCCCCTCCCCGTGTCCTCAGCTCCATTCTCTACATCTACCTCTTTATTCCTGTCCTGCCCCTAGGTTCATCAGAAACATTTTTTTTTAGATTCCATATATATGTGTTAGCATACGGTACTTGTTTTTCTCCTTCTGCCTTACTTCACTCTGTATGACAGACGCTAAGGCCATCCACCTCACTACAAAAAACTCAATTTCGTTTCTTTTTCTGGCTGAGTAATATTCCATTGTATATATGTGCCACATCTTCTTTATCCATTCATCTGTTGATGGACACTTAGGTTGCTTCCATGTCCTGGCTATTGTAAATGGTGCTGCAATGAACATTTTGGTACATGACTCTTTTTGAATTATGGTTTTCTCAGGGTATATGCCCAGTAGTGGGATTGCTGGGTCGTATGGCAGTTCTATTTTTAGTTTTTAAAGGAACCTCCATACTTTTCTCCATAGTGGCTGTATCAATTTACATTCCCACCAACAGTGCAAGAGGGTTCCCTTTTCTCCATACTCTCTCCAGCATTTATTGTTTGTAGGTTTTTTATGATGGCCATTCTGACTGGTGTGAGGTGATACTTCATTGTAGTTTTGATTTGCATTTCTCTGATGATTAGTGATGTTGACCATCCTTTCATGTGTTTGTTGGCAATCTGTATATCTTCTTTGGAGAAATGTCTGTTTAGGTCTTCTGCCCATTTCTGGATTTGGTTGTTTGTTCTTTGGATACTGAGCTGCATGAGCTGCTTGTATATTTTGGAGATTAATCCTTTCTCAGTTGCTTCATTCACAAATATTTTCTCCCATTCTGAAGGTTGTCTTTTCTTCTTGTTTACAGTTTCCTTTGCTGTGCCAAAGCTTTTAAGTTTCATTAGGTCCCATTTGTTTATTTTTGTTTTTATTTCCATTTCTCTAGGAGGTGAGTCAAAAAGAATCTTGCTGTGATTTATGTCATAGAGTGTTCTGCCTATGTTTTCCTCTAAGAGTTTTATAGTGTCTGGCCTTACATTTAGGTCTTTAATCCATTTTGAGTTTATTTTTTGTATGGTGTTAGAAAGTGTTCTCATTTCATTCTTTTACATGTAGTTGTCCAGTTTTCCCAGCACCACTTATTGAAGAGGTTGTCTTTTCTCCACTGTATATTCTTACCTCCTTTATCAATGATAAGGTGACCATATGTGTGTGGCTTTATCTCTGGGCTTTCTATTCTGTTCCATTGATCTATATTTCTGTTTTTGTGCCAGTACCATACTGTCTTGATGACTGTAGCTTTGTAGTGTAGTCTGAAGTCAGGGAGCCTGAATCCTCCGGCTCCATTTTTCTTTCTCAAGTTTGCTTTGGCTATTTGGGGTCTTTGTGTTTCCATACAAATTGTGAAACTGTTTGTTCTAGTTCTGTGAAAAATGCCATTTGTAGTTTGATAGGGATTGCATTGAATCTGTAGATTGCTTTGGGTAGTATAGTCATTTCAACAATGTTGATTCTTCTAATCTAAGAGCATGGTATATCTCTCCATCTGTTTGTGTCATCTTTGATTTCTTTCATCATTGTCTTATAGTTTTCTGAGTACAGGTATTTTACCTCCTTACGTAGGTTTATTCCTAGGTATTTCATTCTTTTTCTTGCAGTGGTGAAAGGGATTGTTTCCATAATTTCTCTTTCTGACCTTTTTTTTTTTTCCCCACAATCGGAGAAAAACATTATTTTTAAATAAATACATTTATTTTCAAACCTTCCTGTTCAAAGATGGACCTCAGAGCAAAGCTCTGAACAGGCAGGATCCACTTTTTCTAGCTCAGTACATTGAACAGTATCTTCTCTACTAACCCTTGATGCCTAATCATTGGTTCCTCTTATATTTCTTCAATCTTATAGGCTGCTTTAGAAAAATGGGGGGGAAAGGCCAACAATACTAATTCTGCAAAAGATATAATAGTAAACATGGCCTTAGTTGCAGGTCTCCTTTTCATCCTCCCACACAATCAACTTCTGATTGTAGCAATGGCATAGCTAAGGTAAGATCTATGCTAGTCCTTAAAATGGCTGATCTTTCATCATTAGTGTATAGGAATGCAACAGATTTCTGTGCATTAATTTGGTATCCTGCAACATTACCAAATTCATTGATTAGCTCTGGTAGTTTTTTGATAGCGTCTTTAGGATTCTCTATGTATAGTATCATATCATCTTCAAACAGTGACTGTTTTACTTCTTTTCTGATTTGGATTCCTATTATTTCTTTTTCTTCTCTGATTGCCACAGCTCAAACTTCCAAAACTATGTTGAATAATAGTGGTGAGAGTGGGCAACCTTGCCTTGTTACTGCTCTTAGAGGAAATGCTTTCAGTTTTCACCATTGAGAACGATGTTGGCTGTGGGTATGACCTTTATTATGTTGAGGTAGGTTCCTTCTGTGCCTACTTACTGGAGAGTTTTTATCATAAATGGGTGTTGAATTTTGTCAAAAACTTTTTCTGCATCTATTGAGATTATTATATGGTTTTGTATCATATTGATTGATTTGCATATATTGAAGAATCCTTGCATTCCTGGGATAAACCCCACTTGATCATGGTGTATGATCCTTTTAATGTGCTGTTGGATTCTGTTTGCTAGTATTTTGTTGAGGATTTTTGCATCTATATTCATCAGAGATATTGGCCTGTAGTATTCTTTCTTTGTGACATCTTTGTCTGGTTTTGGTATCAGGGTGATGGTGGCCTCATGGAATGAGTTTGGGAGTGTTCCTCCCTCTGCTATATTTTGGAAGAGTTTGAGAAGGATAGGTATTAGCTCTTCTCTAAATGTTTGATAGAATTCGCCTGTGAAACCATCTGGTCCTGGGCTTTTGTTTGTTAGAAGATCTTTAATCACAGTTTCAATTTCAGTGCTTGTGATTGGTCTGTTTATATTTTCTATTTCTTCCTGGTTCAGTCTCAGAAGCTTGTGCTTTTCTAAGAATTTGTCCATTTCTTCCAGGTTGTCCATTTTATTGGCATATAGTTGCTTGTAGTAATCTCTCATGATCTTTTCTTTTTTCTTCAGTGTCAGTTGTTACTTCTCCTTTTCATTTCTAATTCTGTTGATTTGAGTCTTCTCCCTTTTTTTCTTGATGAGTTTGGTTAATGGTTTATCAATTTTGTTTACCTTCTCAAAGAACCAGCTTTTAGTTTTATTGAGCTTTGCTATCGTTTTCTTCATTTCCTTTTCATTTATTTCTGATCTGATCTTTATGATTTCTTTCCTTCTGCTATCTTGGGGTTTTTTGTTCTTCTTTCTCTAGTTGCTTTAGGTGTAAGGTTAGGTTGTTTATTTGAGATTTTTCTTGTTTCTTGAGGTAGGATTGTATTGCTATAAGCTTCCCTCTTAGAACTGCTTTTGCTGCATCCCATAGGTTTTGGGTCCTCATGTTTTCATTGTCATTTGTTTCTAGGTATTTTTTATTTCCTCTCTGATTTCTTCAGTGGTCTCTTGCTTATTTACTAGCATGTTGTTTAGCGTCCATGTGTTTGTATTTTTTACAGTGGTTTTCCTGTAATTGATATCTAGTCTCATAATGTCGTGGTCAAAAAAGATACTTGATATGATTTCAACTTTCTTAAATATACCGAGGCTTGATTTGTGACCCGAGATGTAATCTATCCTGCAGAATGTTCCAAGTGCACTTGAGAAGTGTATTCTGTCATTTTTGGATGGAATTTCCTATAAATGTCAATTGAGTCTATCTTGTCTAATGTGTCATTTAAAGCTTGTGTTTCCTTATTTATTTTCATTTTGGATGATCTGTCCATTGGTGAAAGTGGGGTGTTAAAGTCCCCTACTATGATTGTGTTACTGTCAATTTCCCCTTTCGTGGCTGTTAGCATTTGCCTTATGTATTGAGGTGCTCCTATGTTGGGTGCATAAATATTTACAGTTGTTGCATCTTCTTCTTGAATTGATCTCTTGATCATTATGTAGTGTCCTTCTTTGTCTCTTGTAACAGTCTTTAAAGTCTATTTTGCCTGATATGAGAATTGCTACTCCAGGTTTCTTTTGATTTCCATTTGCATGGAATATTTTTTCCATTCCCTCACTTTCAGTCTGTATGTGTCCCTAGGTCTGAAGAGGGTCTCTTGTAGACAACATATATACAGGTCTTGTTTTTGTATCCATTCAGCCAGTCTATGTCTTTTGTTTGGAGCATTTAATCCATTTACATTTAAGGTAATTATTGACATGTATGTTCCTAATACTATTTTCTTAATTGTTTGGGGTTTGTTTTTGTAGGTCTTTTCCTTCTCTTGTGTTCCTGCCTAGAGAAGTTCCTTTAGCATTTGTTTTAAAGCTGGTTTGGTGGTGCTGCATTCTCTTAACTTTTGCTTGTCTGTAAAGATTTTAATTTCTCCATCGAATCTGAATGAGATCCTTGCTGGGTAGAGTAATCTTGGTTGTAGGGTTTTCCCTTTCATCACTTTAAATATGTCCTGCCACTCCCTTCTGGCTTGCAGAGTTTCTGCTGAAAGATCAGCTGTTAACCTTATGGGGATTCTCTTGTATGTTATTGGTTGCTTTTCCCTTGCTGCTTTTAATATTTTTTCTTTGTATTTAATTTTTGATAGTTTGATTAATATTTGTCTTGGCATGTTTCTCCTTGGATCTTTCCTGTATGGGATTCTCTGCACTTCCTGGACTTGATTGATTATTTCCTTTCCCATGTTAGGGAAGTTTTCAACTTTAATCTCTTCAAATATTTTCTCAGACCCTTCCTTTTTCTCTTCTTCTTCTGGGACCCCTATAATTCGAATGTTCATGTGTTTAATGTTGTCCCAGAGGTCTCTGAGACTGTCCTCATTCTTTACATTCTTTTTTCCTTATTCTGCTCTGTGGCAGTTATTTCCACTATTTTGTCTTCCAGGTCACTTACCCGTTCTTCTGCCTCAGTTATTCTGCTATTGATTCCTTCTAGAGAATTTTCAATTTCACTTACTGTGTTGTTCATCATTGTTTGAGCTTTAGTTCTCCTAGATCCTTGTTAAACGTTTCTTGTATTTTCTCCATTCTATTTCCAGGACTTTGGATCATCCTTACTATCATTGCTCTGAATTCTTTTTCAGGTAGACTGCCTATTTTCTCTTCATTTGTTTGCTCTAGTGAGTTTTTACCTTGCTCCTTCATCTGCTGCATATTTCTCTGTCTTCTCATTTTGTTTAATTTACTGTGTTTGGGGTCTCCTTTTTGCAGGCTGCAGGTTCATAGTTCCTGTTGTTTTTGGTTTCTGCCCCCAGTAGGTGAGGTTGTTTCAGTGGCTTGTGTAGGCTTCCTGGTGGAGGGGACTTGGGCCTGTGTTCTGGTGGGTGGGACTGCATCTTGTCTTTCTGGTGGGCAGGGCCACATCCAGTGGTGTGTTTTGGTGTGTCTGTGACCTTATTATGATTTTAGGCAACCTCTCTGCTCATGGGTAGGGTTGTGTTCCTTTCTTGCTAACTGTTTGGCATGGGGCTTACAGCACTGGAGCTTGCTGGCCATTGGGTGGAACTGGGTCTTAGTGTTGAGATGGAAGTCCCTGGGAGAGCTCTTGCTGATTGATATTATGTGGGGCCAGGAGGTCTCTGGTGGTCCAGTGTCTTGAACTTGGCTCTCCCACCTCGGAGGCTCAGGCCTGACACCTGGCCAGAGCACCAAGACTGTCAGCCACACGGCTCAGAAGAAAAGGAAGAAAAAAATAATAAAATAAAATAAAATAAATTTTTTTAATCAATAAAATTTTAAAAATTAAAGAAAAAGTAAGAGAGCAACCAAACCAATAAACAAATCCCCCAATGATAACAAGCACTAAAAACTAAACTAAGATAAACATAAAAATCAGAAACAAATCAGTTGACCCAGCTTTAATGAGTTAAAACACACCCCGCATTAGCCTCATTGGTTTGATTAAATGCAAAAACAATTTGTTCTTTTCAGCAGGTTAAGGACACCACTAAAATCTTGTTTATACTCTTAATTTGTTTAACAGATGTTTTATTCAAAACAATACAATAAGCCCTGGCCCTGCCTGGTGAGGGGAATGATCATCAGTTCTGAAGTTAAAATTTTTAAATAAGTCTTCCCTAACTCTGAAAAATTCCATAGTGTGGTTGTCCTTCATCTACCCATTTTACAGAACGATAAACTTGAGCAAAGAGGGTACAAGCTAAACTCAGGCTCTCTGGACCACATTGTCCCAAACACATGCCTAGGGCATGCCAGGACCCACAAGGACCAGCCAGAATAGCCCTCCCAATTGTTGACTTTGGTGTGGTTTGGTTTGGTTTAGTTTAGTTTCACTTTCATTTTGTTTCATTTTGGGTTTTTTTGCTTGGCTTGGCTTTGCTTTTCTTTGTTTTGTTTTGTGGGTAAGGGACAAAGGACAGTGATCCAAAACCACTCAGAAAGATCCACATTTTAAGAATGGATATTGGATGTGTGGTGTGTTCTTGAAAATAGAAGTACACAGAGCATTTCCTAAGCTCCACTCCATGCTCACCCCAGCCACCCAAACCTTAGGACGTAAATGTCTACTCGGAAGTCTCCAGTCCAACTCAGGCTACAGTCCTAACGCTTATGAAACCATAAGGAGACTGATTTACTCCTTTAAAATGTTTTGAGCATGTACTGTGCACCAGGCATTGTGAAGGGTCCCACACAAAAGCTGTCCCCAGTCTCTGAGTGCTGATGACCTACCAAGGGAGAGAAGACAGACACAGGACAGAGTCGTTCAGACAGTTCAGTGCTCTAAGAGTCAGAGGGAAAAGAGCCCATAGCTCTTGCCAGATTTAGCAAACAAAAATATAGGATACAGAAAATGTTTGGGGAACATTTATACTCAAAAAATTATTCATTGTTTATCTGAAATTCAAATATAACTGGGCATCCTATATTTTATCTGGTTGATGAAATAAGGCCAACCTTCTGCTAGGAGATGGGATGTCAGTGAACTAGTACATTCAAGGGGAAGGATGTTACAGGAATTCATGAGAAAAGTTCAGGATGGGCCAGTGCCTGGGCTCTGCTACAGCGCCTGTCTTAGTCTGTTTGGGCTGCTATAACAGAATACCATAGACTGAGTGACTTAGAGACAAGAGAAATTTCTTTCTCACAGTTCTAGAGGCTGGGAAGTCCAAGATCAAGGTGCCACCAGATTTGGTGTTTAGTGAGGTCCTCCTGGTTTACAGTTGGCCATCTTCTCTCTGTAACCTCACATGGTGGCCAAAAGGGCAAAGGAAATTTCTCAGGCCACTTTTATAAGGGCACTAATTCTATTAAGCCTCTGCCAAAGGCTCCACCTCCCAACATCATCACCTTGGGGGTTGGGCTTTCAACATATGAACTTTGCAGGGACACAAAACTTTGGTCCATTTCAACACCTTAAAGCTGCAAACACAGAGGGAGCAAATGACAGAGGTTGTGGAATGTTGCCTAAATTGTGTGATTCTGTCTCAGACAAGGAGCTCGATTCATCAGGTCCACGTCATAATGAATGAGAGGAGCATTTAATTAAATGAAAACACTATGGAAGCTTTTGCAAGGCCAGTCCAGCCATCTCCCAATTTATAAACGTCAGTTATAAACCTGTGACCTGTATCATATCTTTTTATTTTTTTGCTCTTTTTTTAATTGACGTATAGCTAATTTACAATGCTGTGTTAGTTTCAGGTATACAGTAAAGTGATTCATTTATACATATATATATTATTTTTCAGATTCTTTTCATTATAGGTTATTACAAGATATTGAGTATAGTTCCCCGTGCTCTACCATAGGTCCTTGCTGTTTACGTATTTTATATATAGTCGTGCGTGTGTATGTTAATCCCAAGCTCTTAATTTGTCCCCCACACCTCCCCCCATCTCCTGTGTCATTTCTTAAAGAAGGATCCTTGTGTGCTGCAGTTCAGACCAGCTCATTTCATGCTTGGAAATTTCATGAAAGGGACACTTCAGTCCCATCTGAACCAAATTTGATCAAAATGAGAGAGATGTGCTATCAGCAAGTTTGGGGAACTGCCAGGGTCTAGGCAAATGAGAATCCTCGTGATGACATTCCAGCCTACCAGCCTCTCACTGTGGGGTGTTGGCAAAGTTCTGGAGCCTCTCTGAGCCTTCATGTCCTCCTACATGAAGCTGACCTTGCCCACTGGCCTAAGGAGTGGAGATGGTGTCTGCAAAGCACTTAGCATAATGCAGGATGCAGTAGGCACTTCGTAAATGGTCATGTTGGCAGGACGCTAACTTTCAGCACCATTCCGATGCTACCTGCAGATTTCTGGGCTGCAAAACAGTCATCTGAGCAGTCTTCAATCTCCTTTAAATAAAAGTTTATGAGCTGAGTCCTCCTCTTTCTCGCCAGTTACTGTTTAACGAAAACCTCACGTGCAGCAGCCTAATTATCAGGGAGACAGCCAAGGGCCAGGGGCAAGCCTCAAGGAGCCCGTGTGTACCTGCCAAGGCTCCGAGACCCAGGAAGAAGCACATGGTGGACCCTGGAACCTGGCCGAGCTCCGCCGTTTATCCTTTACAGGAAAAACCTAGCACATCCCCAATCCTCAGTGCTGCCGTGGTGCTTTGAAATAAAAGATCCTTCGATGGAAAAACAGCGGTCTTAATTTTCTGAGTTGGCTTGAGCTCACATTTCCCCCCACTGAGGTCAAAACCTGCCTTTGGCTCCAACCCCATTCTGTTCCCTGCAGCCGCACAGATTCTGTCACTGCCAGCTGCAGGTGACCCACCTGCCCACCACCTGAAGACCAGAACAGGTCACCCCTGGGGTTGGCACCTGCTCCAGGAACAGGCATCAGAGACAACGTCTGAGCCTAGTGTTAAGTCCTGAAATAATAATCCTTATGGACTCCAAATGATACTAACCCTATTTCCTGCACACCCTTCCAGTTACTGGGGAACTGGGTAACTCTGTTACTTACCAGCAGCCGGATCCCAGGGCGTGACATAACTGCAACTCAGTTTCCTCATGTATAAATGGGAAGATTACCCTCAGGGCTATCATGAGGCTGAAATAATTCTGTGTGTATGTACCACTTAGCATCGTTCTTGGCACAGTCTGTACTCAAAATGGTAACAATGATAAGAGATAACATCTGCTGGGTGTTTCCTATGTGCCAGAAATCGTTCTAAGTGCTTTGCAAATATCAACTCATTGAATCCATGCAACAACCCTGCAAGGAAAGGGCAGTCATTATCCTCTGTTTTTCTGATGAGGAAATAGAGGCTCCACAAGATTCCTTGTCTTGCCTAAGTTTGTGCAGCTCTTGCAAGGCAGCTGGACTCGAAACCCACAACCTGGTTCCAGACTCCAGGCCCTGACCACTACCCAATACTCCCCTCCTTATAGTTACCATTTAAAGAATGTTGTTTTTCACTGCAGGACTGGTCAGCTACAGGCTCATGCCAACCACAGGCTGGGTCAGCCTCAGGCCCCTGAGAATGAAGGTTTGACCCAAACTTCACGCCTCCACGGGGGCGCTCAGCACTGGCTCCCAGCCTCAGGAAGCAAGGTGACTCACCCACCATCAACTGCCATCATTCTCTGTTTCTGAAGCTTAGTCACACACTGGTAGACCCTCATGGGATCTCACAGGCCTAAAAGCCCACCTCTATCCCACAGAGCTCTTCCTAAACGTCCCACAGCTAGGGCGGGTCATCTGGCATCACTTCTTATTTGTTGAAAGGCATAGAGCCTCCTTTGTTGTCCTGCCTGCGTTGTCCTTGCAAGCCCACCTCCGCCCCCTCCCAAGGTCACACACTTTGCAAGCTTCTACTTGGCTCTGATGCTCCTCAGTCAGCCTGGGACTCAGTCCATCTGGTCCTGCACCATCCTAGCTACTCAGCCTTCCATTCTCATCCTCAAATCGCTTCTCAGATGAGATTTCTCAGCATCATTGCTGTAGTTATAACCTTGGCTCCTCTGCATCTTGGTTCTGGACCCCAGGTCCAGACTTTGGATGCCCTAGAGATCAGCCCTGTGAAGCACCCGTGGCCCTGAGACACTTTATACATCACCTACCCTGACCTACAGCTCATTGTGCTGCTGAGGGCAGGGAGGTAAGCAGGGGAGCAGACACACCCGCCGGCCCCCAACAGTGATCTCCACCAGCTCCACAGGGGACCAGACCTGCTGCACCGCCCCCAGACCACTCTGTCAGCTAATGCTTGTTTTGGAGATGGGCCCTGAGACTGGAAAGCTCGGAAACAGCATCTACCCACATCCCTGGCACTGGAGAGGCTGTGAAATGCTAACAATTCTTTGCCTGAAAAGAATTCAACCTTCCTTTCTACAGCTCACCCATTAAGAAAGGTCCATGAAATTGACTTTAGATTCCCATTTCTTAGGCATTTATCAGCTTTACTTTTATTTCCACAGAGGCAAGAGATAAAATGTAGTGAAAACACAAACTTGTGTGTAAAAAAGGACTAGAAAACCACTGCTCTGCACAAATTCCACCATTGTAGATGGATTTTCTGGAGAAATCACTTGTCAGTCAGTTGAAACATGTAATAGGGAAGAACGAATCTAACTCCCTATTAGATGTTTCTTTTACTTTAACCTTTGTATTCTACTGGTTTTGCTTCAAGTTAAGAATGTTACCTAGGGAATTCCCTGGAGGTCCAGTGGTGAGGATGCCACGCTTTCACTGCCGAGGGCCTGGGTTCAATCCCTGGTCTGGGAACTAAGATCCCACAAGCCATGTGGTGTGGCCAAAAATAAAAAATAAATAAAATAAAATAGACATTAAAAAAAAGAATGTTGCCTATACCCTGACATATACAGGATAGCCCATTCTCAAGTCTCTGACCTTTAAGGGTGTAACACTTTTCCCATTCATACAGAGATAAAAAGTTGCAGAACAGAGAATAACATTTGTTCTGTTGGAGGTTTACAGGAACATCGTGACCTACCTACATGGACGGCTGCAAGAACAAAGGATTCCAACACCAAGAAGTTTGCCACAACTAACCACGCTCCTCCCTCAGCTTGCCTTTAAAAGTGCTTTGCTGAAACCCTTCGAAGAGTCTGAGGGTTTTTGGATACCAAACACACGTCTCCTTTCATGGCCCTGCAATTATCCTTTCTCTGCTTCAAACTCCAACATTTTGGTTTGTTTGGCCTCACTGTGTCGTGAGCACACGAACTTGTGTTTGGTAGCAATCAGTATGAATGACTTGGTTAATCTATCTTCTCCGTAAGAAACTCTGACTGCAAGGAAATGGGATATAAAGCAGGAAATGAACAATGGGGAAAAGGAGGAAAAAACAGACCCACTTCACTTCAGGAAATGGCACCACTGGACGTCCAGTGGATAACCTGGATAACCAGCTCTGGAAGCTCCCCGTCCTCCCCACGCCCTTCACAGGATGCGTTCGGTCCGTGGGCAATTCCAGTCGATGCCCTCCTCCCATCCCCTCTCCATCCACTCTCTCCATCCTCCGCCGGGACCCGAGTCACCTCTTGCCTAGTGTTACCTCCTGACTAATCTCCTTGCTTCCATCACACACTCTAATAGCGAGAAGAGTGATCTATTCAAAACATAAATCAGATGAATTCACACTTCCTGCTTTAACACTCTAAAAAGTTCTCATCGTTCCTGCCATAAAATCAAAGCCCTGTTTGGTCTGCAAAGCAAAGGCCTGGTCCCCCCTCGGTGTCTGATCTCATCTGCTGCCCTTCCTTCCCTGCATCACTGCTCTCCAGACAAATGAGCCTTCTTTCCTCCCACACGTCAAGCTTGGTGTGCCCCAGGGCCTTGGCACTTGTTTCTCCCTCTGTTGCAAATGCTCCTGGCCAACTCCTCCTCACCTTTAGGCGGTAAGTCATGTCACTTCCCCGTGGTGACTTCCCAAACAGCCCGTCTAGAATAGCCAGCTTCCTCGTCCCACTCCCTGACACGCTCACATCACCCTCTTTATTTTCTGCCAGGCCCCAGTGAGTCAGGGAAACTGCATTACTTATACACTGACGTGCTTATTGTCGGTCTCCCCACTAGAATCTGGGCTCCGGAACAGCAGAGACTGTGTCTGTCTAGTTCCCCACTCGTCCCAGTGCCCAGATATTTGCGAGATGAAGATGAATGACCACAGAGGGTGTCTGCAGAGGACAAGTCCTGGCTGAGGATCCCAAAAGGGCCGGCTTGATGGACTTGTCTGTGCATTAACTCATCCTGATATTCTCAGGTTCTGTGTGAACAGGGGGAGGTGCCAACCAGGTCCCACTCCAGTGGGGACCTCCAGCTGCTGGGGGTGCTGTCAGCAAGCCAAACAGCTGTCAGCCCCGCCAGGTTCACTACCGAGCCTCACCTCAGGTTACACCCTTCTCGGAGTGACCCTCATCCAATGACCAACTGAGGTGAGGGTACAAAGGCCCAGACATTGGGGCCAAGGAGGTACATCTCTAAGGGGTTATTCTAGCCCCCAATGCGCCCCACAGGGCTGGGCTGGGCTGTTGTCAGACTTGCCTCCCAGCTGACGACAAATTAAAATTATAGTGGGAGTGATCACAGCTCAGGTGACCTGGTCTGACAGGTCTCTGCCCCACTGAGAACCTGAACTCTCTTTGAACTATACCGGGTCCAAGGACACCATCAGCTGTATTCAGAATAGCACCTGCCAGCTGCAACTTTATGGTCTCAAAGTCTCTGCTGGTAACTATGCAAGCACTTCAGACTCCTACCAATCCTTACTTAACAAGCACCCTTACTTCTTGTCAGCTCCAACTATTACTCTTGAGAAACAACTTAAGTAACTAACTGTCACCTGGAGGTTTTTGCCTTTATAAGCCTCCCCCGTGCTGTAGTCCATTGGAACATAGTGCTTCTTAAATGTGTGTCTCCTGGGCTGCAGTCCTGACAAACCATAAATCAGCACATTTTTTAAACTCTAATTCGAAAAGATACATGCACCCCAATGTTCATAGCAGCACTAGAGCCAAGACATGGAAGCAACCTAAGTGTCCATTAACATATGAATGGATAAAGAAGAAGTGGTCTATATATATATATATATATATATATATATATAATGGAATATTATTCAGCCATCAAAAAGAATGATATACTGCCATTTGCAGCAACATGGATGGACCTAGAGATTATAATACTAAGTGAAGTAAGTCAGACAAAGACAGACACATATCATATGATATCACTTATATGTGGAATCTAAAACATGACACAAATGAACTTATTTATGAAACAGAAACAGACTCACAGACATAGAAGACAAACATATGGTTACCAAACAGGAAATGGGGGGAGGAGGGGTAAATTAGGAGTTTGGGATTAACATCTACACACTACTAAATATAAAATAGATAACCAACAAGGACCTACTGCATAGCACAGGGAACTCTACTCAATATTCTGTAATAACCTAAATGGGAAAAGAATCTGAAAAAGATGCATATATGTATATGTATAACTGAATCACTGTGTTATACACCTGAAACTAACACAACATTGTAAATCAACAATACTCCAAAATAAAATAAAAATTAAATTACAAAAAAGAAGTGAAAAAGATAGATAACCAACAAGGACCTACTATATAGCACAGGGAATTATATTCCATATCTCGTAATAACCTATAATGGAAGAGAATCTGAAAAAGAATAGATTTATATATACATATGTATATATAACTGGATCCCTTTGTTGTACAGCAGAAATTAACACAACATTGTAACTCAACTATACTTCAATAAAATAAACTTAAAATTAATTACTTTTTTTAAAAACCCCTTTAATTTCAATCAGGTCTCCGTTTCTATAATTTTGGGAAACACAGCTCACTTCCTGCTCACTTCCCCTCCTGTCTAGAGGCAGTTCCCAAGGATGCTCCCTTCACAAACCTCTTTGACAGCTAAACTCCTTCCTGAGCCTGCTTCTTGGGGAGCCCACCCTGCACGAAGCCCCTCCTGGTGCTCAGTACCATTCCAGGTACGCATCACAGCGACGCAAGGCCAGGTGCTCACACTGGGGAGACAAGTGATGAACCAGCCCCCAGGTACAGCGTGACAATGGAGCTACAAGGAAGGAAGGTACACAGCCATCCGCAGCCTCTCACGGTTCCTGGAGGGACCCGGCCAAGCAGAAGCCCCAGAGAAACTTCCTGAAGAAAAAGCTGCCTAAGTTCAGTGCAAAGGAACAGGTGAGAGTAAGTCAGGTCCACTGGGGACAGGACGTGAATGTACGAGGCAGAGAGATAAAGCTGGAAAGGGGAGCAGGGACCAGGTAAGGCAGACACAGAGGGGAGGACCCAAGGGAACAGGATTCAGGGTCCACAGGGGAGGAGGAGATACAGCTAGACGGCTGGACGTGAGAGGCATCCTGAACGCTGGACCTACATCCACTGGAAAGTCAGAGAGGTCACTGTACTGCACACGCCCCATCGTTCTGTCCCTTCCTCGCAGTGGGTCTGGAATCTCCATCCCTCATCGCTGAGCTGAGCGGTGGGGAGGGTGAGGAGAGCCTGGCCTGACCTGCACCTGCAGTCCCTTCTGACAGCACCGGCCTCCGAGTGTGCCCTGGGTTTCCCCAGGCCATGCCTCCTCTAGCCGCATCACTGAATCCCCATCACGAATCCCCATCACTTGGTATTTATCACCTAATGAACGTCTGCAGCCTCACAAATCCAAGGGCAACCGTCTGACTAAAGCCAACCCTGCATTTCCATATTCCTGTCAAAGTTACACTATCTTCCCTTGACCAGACTGCCTGGTGACCCTCCCTGTTAATGAAATGCTATGGTGATTAAAACCTCCGTCAGGCTTGATGTTTGAAAGTATCGGTGGCTTTTCAGAGAACACACTTGACAAACTGCCTGGAAAACTCCATCACTTGGGAGAATTTCCTTTTGACCCAGGTCTGATATTTTTCTTTTCTTTTCTTTCCTTTTTTTTTTCCCTTAGAAGGAGAGTAGCCAAGAGAGTAGGCTTTGGGCTTCGGGTTTTGTTTTGTTAGCTCACTTTTTTTGTTGTTCGTTCACTTCATTTCCTGACTTTTCATAAAAGCTTTCGGGGTAACTGATATTTTTATTCGGAAAGCATTTCCATCTACGCCAGACCACTGGCTCGATTTTACCTAATTAAACTTATGAAACGAAGGAGTGGGTAGAAGTTCATTCCAGAGGTACAGGGTGATGCGATTCTTCATGCTAATTGAACCCTCACAAAAGAGAGATGCTGCAGACTGCCTGCTGCTATTCCGTTATCACCTGCCTGGTACAGCCCTGGGAGCGTGGGGATGGGGGCCAGGACCGTGACATCTACTGGGGGAAAGTCTGATATTTGGGACATGATTCTTCACGGCTTGCTTTCACATTTTAGAATACCTACCCCTTATCTTTTTATTAAATATTTCCCATAAATGACCCAGCAATGACTGGAGGGGGCTTGAAAATTCCAGTCTGGTGTCTGATTTACATCAACATTCGGAAGGATTGGATATGATGAGGACAATAGATTTTTTTTATGAGACAAATGTGGGATGTGCCGCATAACCATGGCTTCCGTTCAGCAGCTCCATTGTGCCATGTGCGATCCAGATATTATTTCTTTTTTTTCTCAGAACAACTCTTCAAAGCAAGCATCAGGGCCTCTTCTGTCCCGAGAAGGACATGCGGTCCTGAGAAGTTAAGAGGTCCAAGGTCACAGAGCAAGTGGGTGAGTTTGTCCCTGGGCCTGACTCTCAAGTTCATGTTCTGTCTGTTGAAGGAGACTTAAAAACAAGTTCTCTGGACCCCGCTGAGAGAAAGCAGGCTTGGGCACGAGAGGAGGGGAGAATGGTCTGCAGTCCAGCCTATCTGGGTGGTATTTTTCTGCCCTGTGTTCTGCAGCTGAAGTTTTGCTGCTCCTGACAATATTTGCTTTTTGTATCTTTAGGTAAAAAAGAGAGAGGTAAGGCTTGCCCGCATTCTCCATGTCCCAGATGGTGCACGGTTTACATGCTTCTGAAAACTGCCTGTTCTACTGATGCTGAACAGAGGGGAGGAAACATGTGAACCCAGTGGCACCTTGATGCCAAGAAGTGGGGAGCACTGGATCACACTGCAAACAAAGGAATGTTCTAGAATGGTCACTGAATGTCACCCACAGGAAGAGACCACAAATAACAAGCACCTTCACACTGGTGTTGGAGGTCACATTGGCTGCTCATTTCTCCGAGTAAGGCTTTGCCAAGAAACATGCCAGCATTGCCAAGAAAATTGTGTGGAGGCGAGGGGGAAAGAAAAATGAGGTTGAACCTTAGCAGATACTAAAATATATCCCAAAGCTACTGTAATTTTTTAAATTAGTACTTGTTCAGGAATAGACAATAATTAATCAAATGAAATAAAAAAGAATAAAGTTACATCTAAATGCATAACGGACAGATGGAAATTGAGTAAGTGATAAAGGTAGCATTTCAAATTGGCAAGAAAAATTGAGATTTATTAAATGATGATATACAACTGACCAGCAATCAGCAAAAATAAATAAGTAAACCTACCTCAATTCCTATCAAAAATAAATTCCAGATAAATCAATTAAAACGTAGGAAATAAAAACATATGAGCACTAGAAAAATAAGGAAATATATTTAAAATCTTAGAGAAGGTCTTTATGAGCATGACACAAAATTGAGAAGTCATAAAGGAAATATTGATAAATCTGACCATATAAATATTAAAGAGCATCTAAAAATAGCCAAAAGGCAAAACCAGGAAAGTCTTTTGGCATATGAAAGACTAATGTCCTTAATATACAAAGAGCTCTTATAAATCAATTAAGAAGATGAACCCAATAGAAAAAAAAAGTTGTACCTTCACAACTTAGCAAGCAATTCAAGGAACAGTAAATGCAGTGGATCATCAATCACATAAGAACAAATAATCAACCTCACTCAAAATTAAATAAATGCAAGCAGGAGTTATCTTCTACTGTTGTCTGCCTCTAGGAGCAAACACGACAATCTTTTCAAAACACAAATATGATTATGTATCTCCCCCATTTCAACCTTTTCAAAGGTTAGGAAAGGAAAGGATCCTTTCCTCTTATGAAAGGATCTAAACCCTGAGTGGGTCCTGTGTGGTCTGGCCCTGAACCCACCTCTCCTTTCTAACTTCTCCCCACCTGGATTCTTTTCAGGACCTTTGTCCATGGTTTATTCCCTCTCTCTCCTTTCCTTCTCCACCTAATGAGTCTCTACTCATTTTGCAGCTCAATTGTCCATTCCTGGGGGAAGCTAGTCCTGGCCAGCCAGCCTAGCCCCTAATTACATCAGCTCTCTCTTTTATATGTTCTTCTAACTATTATGTATTTCTCTTTTATGGCACTTCTAAAAGTGATCATTTACATTTACTGATGTGATTACTGAATGTTTGTCTCCTCATCTGGACCGTGAGCTCCACTGGGAAAGCGTCCTGCCATTTTGCTTTTTGCCCTCCGTGTTTTCCCAGACCCTAACACACATGCTTGGCATATAGTAGGTGCTCAAGAAATATTTTTCAGTGGTTGAATAAATGAAAGAATTCTTCTCTCCTGTGATTTTGGCAAATACTGAAAAGGTGCAGAGAGAATCAAGCGTGCATGTACACTACTGGCAAAAATAATTTTTGAAGGCCAACTTAAGTGGTACCTAATAGAATGAACATATCTATTAGCTATACTTGCAGACGTGCACAGAGATACGTGAAAGAAGATGCTGCTGGCAGCATTTTTGGTAATGGCAAAAGCCAAGAAACAGTATACATATTTGTCATCAGAGAACAAGTTAGAAAAATTATAACCCATCCACACAATGAAATACTGTATGGCCGTTTCAGAGACCAATGTTGATCCTTACACCGATGTGGGAAGTTCTCCAAGGTAGAATATAAAGTAAAAATGTAAGTTGCAGAACGATCCATGCAATGTGATTCCATGGGTGATTGTTTTAATGATACAATATACATCCTTTCATTTGCATAGGAAATTTCTGGACAGATAAACAGTAAGCAATTCATCATGGTAACTTCACAGGGAGGGGGGTGGAGGGAGACATGCATTTCACCTTAGACCCTTCCAGACAATTTGAATTAAGCCATGAATATATATTACATTTTTAATATTGCAAACTATTTTCCAAAAATAATTGTTTAATAAGGGATCCCAAAACAAGTTCATTAACACCCTGTTACAGAGCCCCGTTATTTCCCATTATCTTTCCTCCTTGGTTATCTTAAAATTGGGAGGTTCTTAACCCTGGACCTTGATTTTCTCTGCTGTCTTTGTGCAATTTTAGCATTCTCAGTGACTTTTCAGCACGAAGGAAGTTTTCGTTTCTAGGGATGTTTTCATAAAGCAAAAATCCCTGTAAAATTCCAGCAAGTGTTCCAAGTGTCCCTGTGCAGTAAATGTTCCATTGTCTGGATTTTCATACACCCAGGCTCGCCTAGATCAAGGTACCCTGGGAAGTTCCTTCCGCAATTTCACATCCCTTTGCATGGCCCACAGAAGGAGAGTCTTATCGAAACTGAACGTATCTCTTCTAGGTCTGAATGGAGCTCCTCCTTCCCGATACCTCTCTTTAGTGCTTTGAATTAATTTCCACTCTGAGCTGCCAAAAGCTAGTTCCTCCAGAAATAAATACATACCCGAAGTAAAACAAATCTACCTGTAATAACCATATGGGGTGCACCAATGCTGCATTCAAGAAGAGGAAGGAGTTATGTAACAACACACTGCGGTGTAGTAGAGCTTGTTTCTGTGACTCTATAAGTAATAAAGCACCCTCCACGGCACCTTAAGCAAGCTATGAAGGATACTTGATCTCCTCCAGTTCTGCTGGGCGTCTACCATCTGCTCAGCTGGTAACACCTCTAAAAGCAGCATTAACACAACTCAAAGCTTCCTCCAGCTTACAGGTTTTCCTGCGTGCTCTTCAAACAGCGCACACTGGGTCAGCAGTGATTTGGCTACTTATGTTGAGAATAATTCCAGGAATGTGTTGCCACCCCTCTCTTTCCCTCTCCTGTTCTGCCTCGACGCCTTTGCCTTCTCATCGACATCCTTGCAGCAGGCAGTGGTGAGCTTACTTCCCTGGGTCAGACAGGACCTGACCTAATGGCTGGTCCAAATACACTCTGATGAAAAACAGGAGGACGCAGGGAAATCAAAGGACACACCCAGCTGGTGAATCCCTACCAGAAGCAAGAGAGCAGATGATGGCTAAGCCAGTGACTGCTCCCCTCCAGGTGCCCATGCTTTCTTCCTGCCTCTGGGAGGTCACAGTGGAGGGTCCAGAGAGTCCATAGCTTGGATGGAGGGAACGTTTCCTGATCCAGCTCCTGCTGAGTATGTGCCTGCTGTCCCCAAGGCCACTCTCTCCTCTGGACCAGCTTCTGCCCCCATGAGTCCCTTTTCTCTCCAAAAGCCCTTTGGGAGACCCTGTCCCAAGACCTTATCCTCACTCTGCTAAGTCTTTCTCCTGCTTAGAGTGTAACCGAGCAGGACCCTACAAGGCCTTCCCAGAATGGACCCCCACCCATGTCCTCCTCCTGCCTTTTGTCTGTAGAAAAACTTTAGTTGAAAAATAAATTTAATCAGAGAAGTGAGAAAATGCAAAAAGAAAGGAAAACAGTCAGGCAAGACAAAATCATAATAGTTTAGCCATTACACAAAGTCAACGACTTTAGTTCCTCCTCAAGGGCTATAGGTAATATTCTGAGCCATGTTCTTTGACCTGTTTTGCAGATACTGAAACCCACACCCGGTGGGAAAAGTTAACTGTCTGCTGCCCACAAGCCCGTAGACCCCAGACCGGTTGGAACCAGAAGGTTGATGATGCTGACTCCCAATGACCTCATCACCAACCAATCAGAAGAATGTCCACGAGCTGACCACGCCCTGCTCCTTGAACCCTGTAAGACTCCTCACTACACCCTCCAGGGGGGGACACACAGTCTTGAGGGCATTAGCCCACTGTGCTGGCCAAAGCAATAAAGCTATTTCTTTCTACTTTACCGAAAGCTCTGTCTCTGAGATTTAATCTGGCACCTGTGTACAGAGGCCAAATTTCAGCAACAAGAGGAAGGGAAAGCTCTTTGCACATGGGAAAATGGTAGGAGACTGATGGAGACTTCGTTCTCGGTTTACTTTTACTACTTGGTTTACTGAGCAAGTGGATTTTCAACCAGGTGAACCTGTCCCTTGCCCTCTAGGTAGGTAGCCCATAATGACACCATCCACCCCTCCCAAAAGAAGAAGAGATCAAAATCCTCTCTAGGGAAGTGGGATTATGGACATCAGGGGCATTTGTCTCAGGGGCATTCGCATCAGGGGCATCTGAAAATGTAGAATGAGAACTTGGGAACCCAGGAGGAGGGGGGCTGGAGAAGAAGGGTCTTGAACAACCTTTCCCTGTGGTCACATGAGCGTCACTGATTTACCTGTGGCTACAGATCACTGAGGGCCACAGGGCTTGTTCTGGTGGCTCCTCTGAAGATCCAGGTGCGAGGACCATCCATCCAGGCCAGAGGGTCAGAATGGGTCCATTGAGAGCATCAAATAGCACCAACATCACTATCTGCTTGCCCCCTTCATCGCAGAAACGCGGAGCCTAGTGATCAAGAGCATAGAATACGGAACCAGACAGACATGCGTTCAAATCCCCTCTCTACCACTTGACAACCATGTAATTCCAAGGTCCCTTAAACTCAATAGGACTCAATTTCTTCATCTAGAAGGTGGATGTAAGTTTGTTGAACTGTTACGAAGATTAAATGAGATCACGTGTTTAGCTGTCCTTTTCTTTCTGAGAAGTACAACCCGACCTGTCTCCTTCTTCACTTTGGCTGCCAGGGAGCTCAGAGTCAGATTGAAAGCAACAAGGCAGGTTCTTCCATGATTGCTCTTCCTGCCTTCTCCAGGCTGAATGTATGTTGCTTATTCTTCTTTTCCTTGGACCTAAATCTTTGCTGTTATAGTTATATTGTTTTCTTTTATGTGTTCCTGTTTTAAATTGTCTCTGGGCCTTTGTAGAAAGAGTAACTATATAATTAAAGAGGCTTATGAAACTAAAAGAGGGCCCTTGCCCACCTGCCTGTCAGGCTGCAACTTTCCTCTGGGGGCTCAGAGGACCAATGAAAGATGACCAATTTGATCTCAAAGATGACTAATATTCTTTTTGCTCTGATAGAATTCTAGGTTTAAAGAGAACTTTATTATCCTAATCCACAGAATGTGTGTCACCTGCAAAATCATTCTGAATCCTTTAAGGGCAGAGAAGAGAAAACACCAGGGCTGTGTCCTAACACATCCAAGTCTGAGGCTGAATAGTTATCCCAAGTGTCCTGTACTCCCCAGAGGGTGGGCATCGGGTTGGTAGATCACGCCTGGTTTATTCCCTCCTGTGGTTCTCAGCGGAGTTAAGCTTGATAGAGGCTGCCCAGCGACAACGTGGTGTATCAGGAAGTCAGAATCAGCCTGGTGATGTGGCCTGCAAGCGTTGCCAAGGTGTCCTTGAGAGGACAACCCACTGGGGGTCTAGAAGACCCAGCACCACGAGGCTGGGAACCCAGGGAGATCTCTCACCCCTCACCCTGCAGGAGGTACAGACAGCAGACAGGTCTGAGAAGCTTGCAGTAGCTCCGCAGCAGGGCCAGGACACAAAGCACATTGAGGGAGGTCACATTTCTAGAACCCCTGCTAAATGCGTCCCTTAGCCACCTGTTCATGCCTGTGGGAGGCCCCTGGAGCCCACTTGGCTGAACTTCCCCATCCAACTCCAAGCAAACAAGTCGATGCCAACATTGCATTCTTGGTTCAAAACTCAGGACCCAAAGTTCCACCCAAGTTTCACTGTTTAGCTTCAAGTACTTCCAATCCTACAGGAAGGAAAAATGAATTGTGTGGCTCTGCTGTCAATGTCTTCTATCCACTGTGCCCTAAATTCCAAGACAGTCACTTCTTTCTTGAAGTGAATGTGTTACCAAATGCAAGTTTGTGTGCCTCAGGTCTAGAGAGGCCAAACCATACCAAAACCATCAGAGTCTGGATCAGAGAAAGGCTTATTGCAGGGCCATGCAAGAAGAATGGGTGGCTCATGCCCCCTAGAAACCCAGAACACCTCAAAGGGTTTTGGCAAAACATGTTTAAAGGCCAGGTAAGGGAGGGGAGTCCCAGGGTATGGGATCAGCTCATGCACAATTCTCTGACTGATTGATGGTGATCAATCCTTAGGCACCAGAAGGTCTGGGGGCTACAGGCTCATGATCATCAAGTAGTTAATTTCGTGGTGGTTTTTAGCATCTGAAAAACTTAGGAAATATGCCTGAGATACTATTATCTGGGTACTTCAGAGAGAAGCTACAGCAGAGGATAAGGGAGAGGGGATGGTGGGGGGAGGCAGTACGGGCTCTGGTGCAGCCTCTCTCATCCCACCAGCTGGAGCTGGTGGAGCTGTCACCACCTCCTCCCTGGCCTTCTCACCAGCTCAGCTCATATTCTGCTCCCCTCCTCTCATGAAGTCACCCCCCTCTTCTGCTACAGAATATCTCACTTTCTGTTCATCAAGCCCAGATTCTCAGCTGCTTGGAGTTTCAAAGTTGGTTCAGATTTACTTCCTTAGGCTCCGTTTTAATCCCCAATTTTCATCAAACCACTTCCATCTCTCTGCCTCATACATCCCTAACTACCCTCAGCAAATACTTAGTAAGCACCCTTTAAGGGCATTGCATTGTCCTAGGTCTTGGAGAAACAGAGAAAAGAAATCTGTGGACCCAGGCCCTCCATGAACTCACAGGTAATAGTGGAGAGGAAAAATAGCCCCATACGTGTCATCACATTTTAATCCAACCCTAGAAAAGCCCCGAGTTCTCCTCTGTTAACTGGTACAAGCCTCGTCCTTACCCACCTGCATACAAATCCCCCTCCTTTCAGGAAGAGAATGCTTTGTTTCCCTCCCCATTCTTAGCCATGTGACTTGATGAGGTTGAAACTCATCCCCAGGTCCCAGAAAGTGTTCTTGGGTCAGTCATGGAATCCCATGCCTCTGGCCTGCAAGAATGGATGCATAAATTAGTCAGAGGCAAGGAGCTGGGGCTTGTGGGAAATTCAAAAATCTCTCCTTGTTCCTGTAAATCTGTTATAAGAAACCTTTTCTCTTCCACTGTGTGAATGAAAAATGTCGCCTGGGGGCTTCCCTGGTGGCGCAGTGGTTGAGAATCTGCCTGCCAATGCAGGGGACACGGGTTTGAGCCCTGGTCTGGGAAGATCCCACATGCCACGGAGCAACTAAGCCCGTGAGCCACAATTGCTGAGCCTGCGCATCTGGAGCCTGTGCTCCGCAACAGGAGAGGCCGCGACAGTGAGAGGCCCGCGCACCGCGATGAAGAGTGGCCCCCGCTTGCCACAACTAGAGAAAGCCCTCGCACAGAAACGAAGACCCAACACAGCCAATAAATAAATAAATAAAAATAAATTAAAAAAAAAAAATGTCGCCCGCCATATCAGTAAACAAACAAAGTTGCAGCCATCAAGTCAGCGGCCACTGCAACCACCCCCCAACTGGGCACCCTGCGGGGATTCAGGAGGGAGAAAAGCAGGATTTGGGCCCTAGGTAGCTAAGGTGCACATCAAAGGAATGATTTCAATGAGCCTAGACTCTTACATTTTCCCATACATAGAAACGGCATCCCTGTGTGTTAGGAGAACACAGCCTCCCTGAGGGGCCTGGCTAAATTCATTAACTTGACATGTCTGGTTGTCTTTAATTTTTTTTTTTTTTTTTTTTTTTTTTGGCCACACCATGCAGCATATGGGATCTTAGTTCCCTGACCAGGAATTGAACCCATGCCCCCTTCATTGGAAGTGCAGAGCCTTAATCACAGGACCACCAGGGAAGTCCTAGGTTGTGCATTTTTTTTCAGTTGACAACTGGATGAACATAGTAAGAGGCGGCGAGGATTAGAACTCCAGCAACTGTTTTGAAACTGTAAGGTATCCTGAGCTGCCAGGAGCCTTCAGTATAATGTTGAGGATAAGCCTGGGCCAGGAAGGCAGAGCAGGAACAGGAGGAGTTCCAGCCCTCAGGGAGCCCTTCTGAGCCCAGATCAGTCTTCCCCTGAAGACTGACTACCTCTGAGCATATCCGTTACAAGAACCAGCCCGCAAATCCCCTTTATAGATCAAGCCAGGTGGAGTATTTTATGTCAATTGCAACCAGACACACGCTAACAGATGTACTTCCTCACGGAGGCGTGGTGAGAATTAAGCGAGGAAAAACACTCTGAAGCGCACAAAAAGCTCTCCACGCCCCAGGTAGTGTCATGTGGCAGAAAGTACTCAGCAGCCGCCCAATAGACACTTTTTGTATCTCAAGGCCTGATCACTCCTGCAGAGAAATTATCTCCGAGTGTGAAGGGTCTCTTTGAACCAGAAGTTTCTGTAACAGTCGTGTTGAAAGCTACCAGAGACCACGGGAATCATGCAAGTCAGAGCCGTGGGCATCCCAGCATTCACACGACTGTGTAGGTTCCTAAGCCCCAGATGGAAAGGACGTGCTTATCTGCAGTGCCAGGAGCAGTGCTTTAACCTCAGGACACCGCTCTTGGAAACTGAAAATAATCCCAGGTCAGTCATCAGAGTGAGGGCGAGACTGTTGGTGGAGGGATGGCCATCAGAGAGCATACAAGGCACTCTTGCCTTTGGGGGACAGAATTTCACCCCCACTCACTAGGAGAGCCAAAGATATTTAAGTCTATTTGCATCACGAGTGATTGTCAAAACACGGGAATCCGTCTCTCTGGCTGAAAAGATGACCCCATCCACATTGTTATCTCATGTTCGGGATGCATGTCTGAACAAATCTTATCAACATGTTGACGCATTTGATTCTGAGAAAACGGCATCCCTTTGTGTCAGGAGGGCACAGCCTCCCTGAGGTGCCTGGCACCTGCTTTGCTCCTTACACAGCGGATCAGAGGCTACACAGCAGTGAGGACCGCCCAGACTGCCCTTGTTCTAGGAAATCCAAGTGCAGGGGAAGTTCTACAGCTGCTCCAGGCCATACACGGCTGGAGCAGAAGACCAGGGGGGCCTGTGGTAGCCAAGATATGTTACCAAATGGAAGATCGCGTGTCCGACGCACAGTGAGGCCGGACAATACCAGAATGACGGAGTTTGGAGCAGAGAACAGTTTATTGCAGGGCCATGCAAGGAAACAGGGGGCCCATGCCCCAAAAGCCCCAAACTCCTCCAAGGGTTTCAGCAAAGCATTTTTAAAGGCCAGGTGAGGGAGGGGCATGGCCGTTTGTGGCAAACTTCTTGGTGTCAGAATCCTTTGCTCTTGCAGCCGTCCACGCACGTCAGGTCACGATGTTCCTGTAATCCTCCAACAGGACAAATGGTATTTTCTGTTCTGCAACTTTTAATCTCTGTATTAATGGAAAAGTATTATATGCTTGAAGGTCAGAGTCTTGAAAATGGGCTATGCTGTATATTTCAGGCTAGAGGCAACATTCTTAACTGGAAGCAAAGGCCATAGAATACAAAGGTTAAAGTAAAAGAAACAGATCTGATTTGTTCTTCCTATTACAGATAGGGCTCATACCCAGCCCTGACATGTATGCTCTCTAAGGGGTCCCTGTGGGCACGGAGCCCTTTTCTGAGTCTGCTCAGATATCCAAGTTGGCCCGGACAGGGACGTGGTGTCCAAGGTCCTCTTTCAAGGTTTGGAGAACCAGGTACAGCAAGGGAACCCACTCCCCTTCCCACAGAGACTCAGCTCCCTACGGACCCCTCCAGCCTGCACCTACCCCAACACACAAACACACGGCGCGCACACACACCCCAAGCACGACTCCCTACCACAAACCCGTCTGGGTTTTACTGTGGCTATGTCAAGGATAGTGGGATACTCCACACTTTCGTGAAAATTTATAGGCTTTCGGTAATAGGAAACTCAGATTTTGCTAAGAAGTTAGATTTTATTTTTCTAATGACACTGTGAGTTGGGTGGATAGAGTTTCTTTGCTTTGGCTGCTAGGAAATTCAGAACCCAATTTGTACCAACCTCTAATACCTGCCCAAAATCCTAGGACCAACATTCGTTTACCAGCCTGGCTGTAAATTTTAATCTTACTCTATTTTTTTTAAGAAGTTTATTGAGATATAATTTACATTACATAGAGTTCACTCATTTAAGTGTTCAGTTCAATGGTATTTACAGAGTTGGCCATCCATCACCAATATCTACTTTTGTAACATCTTTACTTCAATAGCAAGTTAAAGGTGTTTTTTTATTTTTGTTTCCTGAGTTTTCCATTTGATTATTTCAGCTTGTCATTCTCTTTTTTTTTTTAACATCGTTATTGGAGTATAATTGCTTTACAGTGTTGTGTTAGTTTGTGCTTTATAACAAAGTGAACCAGCTATACATATACATATATCCCCATATCCCCTCCCTCTTGCGTCTCCCTACCATCCTCCCTATCCCACTCCTCTAGGTGGTCACAAAGCACCAAGCTGATCTCCCTGTGCTATGCAGCGGCTTCCCACTAGCTATCTATTTTACATTTGGTAGTGTGTATATGTCAATGCCACTCTATCACTTCGTCTCAGCTTACCCTTCCCCCTCCCCCCATCCTCAACTCCATTCTCTACGTCTACCTCTTTATTCCTGCCCTGCCCCTAGGTTCTTCAGAACTATTTTTTCTATAGATTCCATATATATGTGTTAGCATACAGCACTTGCTTTTCTCTTTCTGCCTTACTTCACTCTGTATGACAGACTCTAGGTCCATCCATCTCACTACAAATAACTCAATTTCGTTTATTTTTATGGCTGAGTAATATTCCATTGTATATATGTGCCACATCTTCTTTATCCACTCATCTGTTGATGGACACTTCGGTTGCTTCCATGTCCTGGCTATTGTAAACAGAGCTGCAATGAACACTGTGGTACATGACTCTTTTTGATTATGGTTTTCTCAGGGTATATGCCCAGTAGTGGGATTGCTGGGTCATATGGTAGTTCTATTTTTAGTTTTTTAAGGAACCTCCATACTGTTCTCCATAGTGGCTGTATCAACTTACATTCCCACCAACAGTGCAAGAGGGTTTCCTTTTCTCCACACTCTCTCCAACATTTATTGTTAGCAGATTTTTTTATGTTGGCCATTCTGACCGGTGTGAGGTGATACCTCATTGTAGTTTTGATTTGCATTTCTCTAATGATTAGTGATGTTGAGCATCCTTTCATGTGTTTGTTGGCAATCTGTATATCTTCTTTGGAGAAATGTCTATTTAGGTCTTCTGCCCATTTTTGGATTGGGTTGTTTGTTTTTTTGATATTGAGCTGCTTATATATTTTGGAGATTAACCCTTTGTCAGTTGCTTCATTTGCAAATATTTTCTCCCACTCTGAGGGTTGTCTTTTCATCTTGTTTATGGTTTCCTTTGCTGTGCAAAAGCTTTCAAGTTTCATTAGGTCCTGTTTGTTTACTTTTGTTTTTATTTGCATTTCTCTAGGAGGTGGGTCAAACAGGATCTTGCTGTGA
This sequence comes from Balaenoptera ricei, assembly GCF_028023285.1. Lineage (NCBI taxonomy): Eukaryota > Metazoa > Chordata > Mammalia > Artiodactyla > Balaenopteridae > Balaenoptera > Balaenoptera ricei. The sequence goes on along the minus strand of NC_082645.1, from coordinate 9,679,686 downwards.
TTTATGTCATAGAGTGTTCTGCTGATGTTTTTCCCTAAAAGTTTTATAGTGTCTGGCCTTACGTTTAGGTCTTTAATCCATTTTGAGTTTATTTTTGTGTATGGTGTTAGGGAGTGTTCTAATTTCATTCTTTTACATGTAGCTGTCCAGTTTTCCCAGCACCACTTATTGAAGAGGCTGTCTTTTCTCCATTGTATATTCTTGCCTCCTTTATCAAAAATAAGGTGACCATATGTGCGTGGGTTTATCTCTGGGCTTTCTATCCTGTTCCATTGATCTATATTTCTGGTTTTTTTTCTAGTACCATACTATCTTGATTACTGTACCTTTGTAGTATAGTCTGAAGTCCAGGAGCCTGATTCCTCCAGCTCTGTTTTATTTCTCAAGGTTGCTTTGGCTATTCTGGGTCTTCTGTGTTTCCATACAAATTGTGAAAATTTTGTTCTAGTTCTGTGAAAAATGCTGTTGGTAGTTTGATGGGGGTTGCATTGAATCTGTAGATTGCTTTGGGTACCATAGTCATTTTCACAATATTGATTCTTCCAATCCAAGAACATGGTATATCTCTCCATCTGTTGGTATCATCTTTAATTTCTTTCATCAGTGTCTTATAGTTCTCTGCATACAGGTCTTTTGTCTCCTTACGTAGGTTTATTCCTAGGAATTTTATTCTTTTTGTTGCAATGGTAAATGGGAGTGTTTCCTTAATTTCTCTTTCAGATTTTTCATCATTAGTGTATAGGAATGCAAGAGATTTCTGTGCATTAATTTTGTATCCTGCAATTTTACCAAATTCATTGATTAGCTCTAGTAGTTTTCTGGTAGCATCTTTAGGATTCTCTATGTATAGTATCATATCATCTGCAAACAGTGACTGTTTTATTTCTTCTTTTCCCATTTGGATTCCTTTTATTTCTTTTTCTTCTCTGATTGCTGTGGCTAAAACTTCCAAAACTATGTTGAATAATAGTGGTGAGAGTGGGCAGTCTTGCCTTGTTCCTGAACTTAGTGGAAGTAGTTTCAGTTTTTCACCATTGAGAATGATGTTGGCTGTGGGTTTGTCATATATGGCCTTTATTATGTTGAGGTAAGTTCCCTTTATGCCTACTTTCTGGAGAGTTTTTATCATAAATGGGTGTTAAAGTTTGTCAAAAGTGTCTTCTGCATCTATTGAGACGATCATATGGTTTTTCTCCTTCAATCTGTTAATATGGTTTATCACATTGATTGATTTGCATATAATGAAGAATCCTTGCATTCCTGGGACAAACCCCACTTGATCATCATGTATGATGCTTTTAATGTTCTGTTGGATTCTGTTTGCTAGTATTTTGTTGAGGATTTCTCCATCTATGTTCATCAGAGATATTGGCCTGTAGTTTTCTTTTTTTGTGACATCTTTGTCTGGTTTTGGTATCAGGGTGATGGTGGCCTCATGGAATGAGTTGGGGAGTGTTCCTCCCTCTGCTATATTTTGTAAGAGTTTGAGAAGGTTAGGTGTTAGCTCTTGAGAAATAAGTGTATTCTGTTGTTTTTGGATGGAATGTCCTATAAATATCAATTAAGTCCATCTTGTTTAATATATCATGTAAAGCTTGTGTTTCCTTATTTATTTTCATTTTGGATGATCTGTCCATTGGTGAAAGTGGGGTGTTAAAGTCCCCTACTATGATTGTGTTACTGTCTATTTCCCCTTTCGTGGCAGTTAGCCACGAAGTTGGAGTGAGGAAAGGCCAGCCGCACGAAATTTGACACACTCCAGTACGTTGCAGCATTATGGATCCAAGTCTCTTGAGAGAACGGGAGCTGTTTAAAAAATGAGCTCTTTCCACTCCTGTAGTAGAAAAACGTTCTGTATCTTCTGAGTCATCTTCATCATCATCAAAGAAGAAGAAAGCGAAGCTAGAACATGGAGGATCATCAGGCTCTAAACAAAATTCTGGGGACTTCTCTGGTGGTCCAGTGGTGAGGAGTCCGCCTTCCAGTGCGGGGGATGCGGGTTCAATCTCTAGTCGGGGAACTAAGATTCCCACGTGCCGCGGGGCTACTGATCCTGCGTGCCTCAACTACTGAGCCCATGCGCCTCAACTAGAGAGCCCGCGTGCCACAAACTGCAGAGCCCACGTGTTCTGGAGCCTGCATGCCACAACTAGAGAGAGAAAGCCTGAACGCCGCAGCTAGAGAGAAGCCCACATGCCACAGTGAAGATCCCGTGTGCTGCAACTAAGACCTGAGCCAGTCAAAAATAAATAAATAAACAAACCCCCCCCCAAAAAAAAAAATCGCTTCTCAGCCTTTTGGCTAAGATCAAGTGTAGTATCTGTTCTTACCAGTTTAATAAGTTCTTACCTTATGTATTGAGGTGCTCCTATGTTGGGTGCATAAATATTTACAATTGTTATATCTTCTTCTTGGATTGATCCCTTGACCATTCGGTAGTGTTGTTCTTTGTCTTTTGTAATAGTCTTTATTTTAAAGTCTATTTTGTCTGATATGAGAATTGCTACTCCATCTTTCTTTTGATTTACATTTGCATGGAATATCTTTTTCCATCCCTCACTTTCAGTCTGTATGTGTCCCTAGGTCTGAAGTTGGTCTCTTGTAGACAGCATATATATGGGTGTTGTTTTTGTACCCATTCAGCCAGTCTATGTCTTTTGGTGGGAGCATTTAATCCATTTACATTTACATTTAAGGCAGTTATCGATATGCATGTTCCTATTACCAGTTTCTTGATTGTATTTGGGTTTGTTATTGTATTGTTACTGTAGGTCTTTTCCTTCTCTTGTGTTTCCTGCCTAGAGAAGTTCCTTTAGCATTTGTTGTGAAGCTGGTTTGGTGCTGCATTCTCTTCGCTTTTGCTTGTCTGTAAAGTTTTTAATTTCTCCATTGAATCTGAATGAGATCCTTGCTGGGTAGAGTAATCTTGGTTGTAGGTTTTTCCCTTTCATCACTTTAAATATGTCCTGCCACTCCCTCTGGCTTGCAGAGTTTCTGCTGAAAGATCAGCTGTTGACCTTATGGAGATTCCCTTGTATGTTATTGGTTGCTTTTCCCTTGCTGCCTTTAATATTTTTTCTTTGTATTTAATTTTTGATAGCTTGATTAATATGTGTCTTGGCGTGTTTCTCCTTGGATTTATCCTGTATGGTACTCTCTACGCTTCCTGGACTTAATTGACTATATCCTGTCCCATATTAGGGAAGTTTTCAACTCTAATCTCTTCAAATATTTTCTCAGTCCCTTTTTTTTTCTCTTCTTCTTCTGGGACCCTTATAATTTGAATGTTGGTGTGTTTAATGTTGTCCCAGAGGTCTCTGAGACTGTCCTCAATTCTTTTCATTCTTTTTTCTTTATTCTTCTCTGTGGTAGTTATTTCCACTATTTTATCTTCCAGGTCACTTATCCGTTCTTCTACCTCAGTTATTCTGCTATTGATTCCTTCTAGAGAATTTTTAATTTCATTTATTGTGTTGTTCATCATAGTTTGTTTGTTCCTTAGTTCTTCTAGGTCCTTGTTAAATGTTTCTTGTATTTTCTCCATTCTATTTCCAAGATTTTGGATCATCTTTACTATCATTACTCTGAATTCTTTTTCAAGTAGACTGCCTATTTCCTCTTCATTTGTTTGGTCTCGTGGGTTTTTACATTGCTCCTTCATCTGCTGTGTATTTCTCTGTCTTCTCATTTTGCTTAACTTACTGTTTTTGGGGTCTCCTTTTCACAGGCTGCAGGTTCGTAGTTCCCATTGTTTTTGGTGTCTGCTCTCAGTGGGTAAGGTTGATTCAGTGGGTTGTGTAGGCTTCCTGGTGGAGGGGACTGGTGCATGTGTTCTGGTGGATGAGGCTGGATCCTGTCTTTCTGGTGGGCAGTACCGCATCTGGTGGTGTGTTTTGGGATGTCTGTGAACTTATTATGATTTTAGGCAGCCTCTATGCTAATGGGTGGGGTTGTGTTCCTGTCTTTCTAATTGTTTGGCATGGGGTTCCCAGCACTGGTGCTTGCTGGTCGTTGAGTGGAGCTGGGTCTTAACGTTGAGACAGAGATCTCTGGGAGAGTTCTTGCCAACTGATATTACGTGGGGCCGGGAGGTCTCTTGTGGACCAATGCCCTGAACTCAGCTCTCCCACCTCAGAGGCTCCCGCCTGACACCCAGCCAGAGCACCTAGACCCTGTCAGCCCCACAACTGCTAGTGCTGGAGCATCTCCTGCAGAGGCGCGGGGGTGGCTATGGCTCACCATGGGGACAAGGACATTGGCAGCAGAAGTTCTGGGAAGCACCCCTTGACATGAGCCCTCCTTGAGTCCACCACTAGCCCCACCAAAATAACTCCTACTCTTTTTTATCATGCATGTGTGTGTGCGTGCACACACACATTAAAAAACACATAACATGAAATCTATTCTCTTAAAAAAGTTTTAAGTATACATTACAGTATTGTTAACTGTAACCACAAAATTGTACAGCAGACCTCTAGAACTTAATCATCTTTCGTGACTGTAACTTTATACCCATTGAACAATATCTCCCCCTTTTCCCTGCCCCAACTCCAGTCCCAGGTCACCACCATTCACCTCATATAAGTGGAATCATGCAGTATTTGCCCTTCTGTGACTGTCTTTTTTCACTGAACATAAAGTCCTCAAGTTTCATCCATGTTGTAGCAAATAACAAGATTTCATTCTTTTTTATGGCTAAGTAATGTTCCCTTGTATGGATATATTACCTTTTGTTCCTCCATTCTTCCACCATTTGACATTTAGATTGTTTCTACTTCTTGTCCACTGTGAACAAGGCTTCAGTGAATATGGGAGTGTAGATATCTCTTCTGGATACTGATTTCAGTTGTTCTGAGTAAATACCCAGAAGTGGAATTGTTGGATCATATGATAATTCAACTTTTAATTTTTTTGTGGAAATTTCACACTGTTCTCCATAGTAGCTGCCTCATTTTACATCCCTATCAACAGTGCACAAGGCTTCAGTTTCTCCACATCCTCACCAACACTTGTTAATTTCTTTTTTTTTAATAGTGGCTATCCTAACAGGTGTGAGGTGTCTCACTGTGGTTTTAATTTGCATGTCCCTGATGGTTAGTGATGTTGAGCAACCTTTCATCACATATTGGCCATTTGTATGTCTTCTTTGGAAAAATGTGTATTCAGATCTGCCCATTTTTAAATTGCATTGTTTGGGGTTTTCTTGCTATTGAGTTGTATGAGTTCTTTATATATTTTGCATATTAACGCTTTATCAGGTATATGATTTGCAAATATTTTATCCCATTTGATTTTCACTTTGTTGATGGTTTCCTCTGCTGAGCAGAGGCTTTTTAGTTGGATGTAGTCCAACTTGTTTATTTTTGCTTTTGTTACCTTTGCTTTGGGTGTCCAATCCAAAAAGATCATTGCCAAAATTGATGCCACAGAGTTTACCACCTATATTTTCTTCTAGGAGTTTTATAGTTTCAGGTCTTACATTCAAGTTTTAATCCATTTTAAGTTAGTTTTTGTGTATGGTGTAAGAAAGTGGTCTGGTTTCATTTTCTTGCATGTGATTGTTCAGTTTTCTCAGCATCATTTATTGAAGAGATTGTTCTTTCCACATTGTATAGTCTTGGCTCCTTTGTTGTAAATCAATTGACCATATATGCATGGTTTCATTTATAGGCTCTCTATTCTGTTGCATTGAGCTATAAAACATTTTTTATGCCAGTACCATACTGTTTTGATTAATATAATTTTGTAATATAGTTTGAAATCAGGTACCATGATGCCTCCTGCTTTGTTCTTCTTTTTCAAAAATGTTTTGGTTATTCAGGGTCTTTTGTGGTTCTGTACAAATTTTAGGATTGTTTGTTCTATTTCTGTAAAAAAATGCCATTTGAATTTTAATAGGGATTGCATTGAATCTGTAGATGTTATGATCCAGCCATAAAAAAGAGAGAAATGCTGCCATTTGTGACAACATGGATGGACCTTGAGGGCATTATGTTAAGTGAATAAGTCAGACAGAGAAAAGACATACTGTATGATCCCATTTATAAGTGGAACCAAAAAAAAAAAAACACACACATATAAAAACCAAGCTCATATATATAGAGAAGAGATTGGTGGTCACCAGCGATGGGGTTTACAGGGGTGGAAATGGGTGAAGGGGATCAAAAGGTACAAGCTTCTGGTTATAAAATAAATAAGTCACGGCATGTAATGTACAGCATGATGGTTAAAGTTAGTAATAATACTGTATTGCATATTTGAAAGTTGCCAAGAGTATAGATCTTACAAGTTCTCATCACAAGAAAAAAAAAGCTTTTAATTATGTATAGTGATAGATGTTAACTAGACATATCATGGTGATCATGTTGTAATATATACACATATCAAATCATGATGTTGTACACCTGAAACTAACATATGTCACATGTCAATTACACCTAAACTAAAAAATTTTTTTAATTGCTGAAGGAAGTTATTCAAGCAGAAGGGAAATGCTACCAGAAGTCAACTTAGAGCACCAGGAGCCAAGAAAAAGAAAGAGAAATGGTAAATATCGGGGTAAATATAGTAGACTCTTCTGTCCTCTTGAGTACTTTAAAATACATTGCAGGGTTGAAAGAAAAAAATTTGAATATTATCTGATGAGTTTTCAGTGTGAATAAATATAATACATAACACAACTATAGCACAAAGTAGGGAGGGTAAAGGGAGTTATATGGTGGTAAGATTAATGCAGTCCATTTGAAGTGACAAAATAGTGATGCTAAATAAACTCTGAAAAGTGAACTATGTATATTGTAATCCCTGGAGCAAATATATATATATATATTTCTATGTATGTATATGTATATGTAGACAGAAGGATAGTCAAAAACAAAATAGATAAACTACAATATTAAAAAAAAATTCAGGGGCTTCCCTGGTGGTGCAGTGGTTGGGAGTCTGCCTGCTAATGCAGGGGTCACGGGTTCGAGCCCTGGTCTGGGAAGATCCCACATGCCGCGGAGCAACTAGGCCCGTGAGCCATAGCTGCTGAGCCTGCGCGTCTGGAGCCTGTTCTCCGCAACAAGAGAGGCCGTGACGGTGGGAGCCCCACGCACCGCGATGAGGAGTGGCCCCCACTTGCCGCAGCTAGAGAGGGCCCACACACAGCAGCGAGGACCCAACACAGCCAAAAATAAAAAATAAAATAAATAAATTTATAAAAAAAAAAAAAATTCAAATAACCCAAAAGAAAGCAGAAAAGGGTGAGCAGAGGAACAAAAAAAAAAAAAGAGGAAACAAACAGAAAACAAATAATAAAATAGTAAATCTATATCCAAACATATCAATAATTACATTAAATGTAAATGGTTTTAACCAAGGGTTAGCAAACTTTTTCTGTAAAAGGGACAGACAATAAATATTTTTGGCTTTTTGGACCATATGCTTTCTGTTTCAACCAGTCTACTAGGCCATTGTAACATGAAAAAAGCCATAAACTATACATAAATCCATAGGCAGGCCAGAGTTGTCCCACAGGTCATAGTGGGATGGCAAAACTGTTTTACACATCAAATAAAAGACAGAAATTATCAGAATGGATAATAAAAATACAATGACCAAACTACATGCTACCCATAAGAAACTGACTTGAAATATAAAGATATAGGTAAATTAAAAGCAAAAGTACAGGAAAAGATATTTCACGCAAACACTACTAAAAAGAAAACTGGGATGGCTATAATAATATCAAAACATACTTCAGGGCAAATAAAATAACCACAGATAAAAAGACATGTATTTTGAATGTCTGTTGTTAGGTACTTATTCATCTGGGATGTCTTCATGGTGAATTGACCCTTTTGTCATTATATAATGTGTCTTTTTATCTATGGTAATTGCTTTTATTATCCATTCTGACAATTTCTGTCTTTCATGAAGTTAAACGTACACTTATCATACAAGCCAGATATCCCACTCCTCGGTATTTACCGAAGTGAAATGAAAATCTATGTTCACACAAAAACCTATACACAAAGGTGTATCGCAACTTTTCCATAACTGCCAAAAATGGAAAACAGCCCAAAGGTCTCTCAACGGGTGAATGGAGAAGCAGACTATGCTACAACCATACGATGGAATATTACACAGCAATAAAAAAGGAACAAACTACTGAGTCAATGTGGATGAGTGGCAAGTGCATCATGCTAAGGGAAAGAAGGCAGACTCAAAAGGGTATGTACTGTACAACTCCATTTATATGACATTTTTGCAAAGACAGAAATATAGGGACATCCAATAGATGACTGTTTGTCAGGAGCTGGGACATGGGGAAACTTTGGGGGTTGCAGAATTATCCCATATCCTGGTTGTGACTACTCAACTCTATACTTCTTTCAAAATTCTCAGAATTATACACTAAGATGGGTGGTGTTTACTTAAGTTTTAAAGTGGGAAAACACACACGGTGTGCCTGGGAGGAAAAGGGTGGGGGAGGATCTGGCCCCGTGCATCAATCCCTTTTCTGTTGCTATACTGCACATGCTCTGAGCCCTCACCATGTCCCAGATGGGCACGTGATTTCCCCAGCTCTGGCATTCGCACCCAATGCAGGACCTCCCTGTAGACCCCTAGACTGTGGGGGCTCCCAGGGCAGCGCAAGCTTGACAGCTGTGTAGTCCTCCTGGCTTGAAACAGCAGGGGTTCATTGCTCAGCTTCCAAGAATGTGTTTGCTTACAACCCACCAGGAGACCAAAATGAGAGCTCTCCAAAGCAATTTTATCTTCGGTTTCCGAAACAGTTTTGCCATCCCTTTATAGAACCAGCATGAGACTAAGAATGCATACAATCACAGTAATGGGAAAGCAGAGTGGGTGAAGCCAAACAGCCCTGAGACTCCTCACCAAAATTTACTTTAGGTCAGGTTCACCCTCATCTTTTGCCCACCTTCCGTGCTCTCAACAAAAACTCTGGTATCAGACCAGTGCTTGAAAGGAGAACTGTATTTTCTCTTGCATGGAGTAATTTCTACCCAGGGATATTTCTGCAGCAGTTTGTCTAGCAAATTCATTTGTCAAGCAAATTAAAAGTAGCTACTAAAGAGAAAGACAAATACCATATGATATCACTTACATGTGGAATCTAAAATATGACACAAATGAACCTGTCTATGAAACAGAAATAGAATCAGGGACATAGAGAACAGACTTGTAGTTGCCAAGGGGGAAGGGGGTGGGAGAGGTTTGGACTGGGAATTTGGAATCAGCAGATGCAAACTAGTATATATAGAATGGATAAACAACAAGGTCCTACTGTAGAGCACAGGGAACTATATTCAATATCCTGGGATAAACCACAATGGAAAAGTATATGGAAAAGAATGTATACATATGTATAACTGAGTCACTTTGCTGTATAGCAGTAATTAACACAACATTGTAATTGAACTATACTTCAATAAAAAATAATTTTGTTTTAAAAGTAGCTGCTAAAAATGCAACCCTCTGCTGCTATATACTTGTGACTCTGATGAATCCCTCTTGCGGCCTGAAATCTGCTAAGGGCAGTTACCTTCTCCATGGCTCCCCAGTGACCAGGGAAGATCCCAGCACACCTTAGGCTGCTAATAAATAGAGGCTGAATTAGTAAATTGATGAATAAACAAATATAAAGCCATTCTAAATTCGTTTCTTTAAAAATATATCTATTAAAGAACAGAATGTATTTGTCAAATGGCTCTTCCCAGCATAGCTGTGGCTGAGGACACAATGAGAAAAATAAATTCTTCTGATGGACAAATGGAGGGGAAATCATTTTTTTTTAATTGAAGTATAGTTGATTTACAATGTTGTGTTAGTTTCAGGTGTACAGCAAAGTGACTCAGTTATACACATATTGAATATATACATTCTTTTTTATAGTCTTTTCCATTATGGATAAAGAAGATGTGGTACATATATACAATGGAATATTACTCAGCCATATAAATAGAATGAAATAATGCCATTTGCAGCAACATGGATGGTCCTAGAGGTTATCATACTAAGTGAAGTAAGTCAGAGAAAGACAAATATCATATGATATCACATATGTGGAATATAAAAAAAGATACAAATGAACTTATTTACGAACCAAAAGCAGACTCACAGACATAGAGGAAAATCTTATGGTTCCCAAAGGGGAAAGGGGGTAGGGGAGGGCTAGATTAGGAGTTTGGGACTAACAGATACACGCTACTATATATAAAATAGATAGCCAACAAGGTCCTACTGTAGAGCACAGGGAACTCTATTCAATATCCCGTAATAAACCACAATGGAAAAGAATTTTTAAAAGTAAAAGAAAAATTTTCTTAATTTTTTTAAGTTAGGCTGTTAAAACGATAAGGAGCTTCCCTGGGAGCTAAGCTGAGAAGCCCCTCTATTGCCGGCTGATGAGGTGTGAGTGCAGCCCCTGCAGAGTGAGACAAAGCAGGGTGGCCTGTAAGGCCAGGACTGCTAGGCAATGGGCCCTTCCAGGACCCATGTGCAACTTAGAGCCACTTGCCGGAAAAATCGTCCTAGTAGACTTTGTTAGATTAAGACGCTTTACTGCCATCTGCTGGAAATTTATAATAAACATACAAACCTACCAAGTGAATGGCACCTCCTTAGGTGTGGAGCTATAGTATAACAACCTGTACTTATCCCAAAGGACAGGCTCTAGTCACAGGCACTGCAGACACCAGGAGGGCCCATGTGCACAGCACAGCATCTGACCATTGGCACAGTAAAGCCACGCACCCCCTCACCATGTATCCAGATCCTTGCTAAGTCCAAGAACAATAATGACATGGGGTAGGGGGGTGCAGTCCTCATGATATAGCCTTTGCAAAAACAAAAAGTCCTGGAAAAATTAACTTTAAATAGATTGAGATCATAAAACTGCAATTATACTATACACTAGAGAGAAGTCAGACCATAGAGGAATGGATAAAGAAGTGAGATAGATAGATATATATATGTGTGTGTGTGAGTGTGTATATATATGTGTTTGTACACACACACACACACACACTCACACACACACAATGGAATATTACTCACCCATGAAAAAAGAATGAAATAATGCCATTTGCTGCAGCATGGATGCACCTAGAGCTTATCATACTAAGTGAAGTCAGAGGAAGACAAATACCATGTGATATCACTTATACGTGGAATCTAAAATACGACACAAATGAGCATACTTATGAAACAGAAACAGACTTACAGACATAGAGAACAGGCTTGTGGCTGCCGGAATGGGGAGCGATGGATTGGGAGTTTGGGAATAGCAGATGCAAACTACTATATAGAGAATGGATAAACAATAAGGTCCTACTGTATAGCACAAGGAACTATATTAAGTATCCTGTGATAAACCATAATGGAAAAGAATATGAAAAAGAATGTATATATATGTATAACTGAGTCACTTTGCTGTACAGCAGAAACTAACACAACATTGTAAATCAACTGTACTTCAATTTACAAAACTATTAAAAAAAAAAACAAAAAAAAGAAGTCAGACCAGGCCCAGATATTAACCATGTCTTTTTTTTTTTTTAACATCTTTATTGAAGTATAATTGCCTTACAATGGTGTGTTAGCTTCTGCTTTATAACAAAGTGAATCAGTTATACACATACAATATGTTCCCATATCTCTTCCCTCTTGCATCTCCCTCCCTCCCACCGTCCCCATCCCACCCCTCTAGGTGGTCACAAAGCACCGAGCTGATCTCCCTGTGCTATGTGGCTGCTTCCCACTAGCTATCTATTTTACATTTGGTAGTGTATATATGTCCATGACACTCTCTTACATGTCTTTTATTTTCTGTATTCTGATGGTTTGACATCTGCAGCCCACTCTGGAAGGACTGCCCCTCCTAGGGATGGCCAATGCCTAAAGATAATAAACAACTTACCTGTGAGTGTGCTTTTCAAATACAAGCCAACCAAGCCAGAGCCCACCACCTCCTCTATCGGGCTCTCACAGGACTTTCACACCTGGGCTACTACCCCCCTGACCTGAATACCCCAGGGCCAGGTGCCCGATGACTAGGGACAGCCCCTCTGCCCCGGAGCCACGGATATTGTTCACACGAGCAATCCTTAGCCTGCTGGCCCTGCTCACCCATTTCTTCCCATGGAAATCATGATAAAGTCTCCTGCCTGTGTTTTCCTCTCCCTCCCTCTCCCTCCTGGCTGACCCTGGTGCTTCCCTGTGTGGCCCTGCTGGTGCAGCATGCCCAACCTCTTGGGAACCATGAGTAACAAACTGTCTTTCAATGGCAGCCATCCCCTGATCTGCTGGCCTTACTGTACCTCAGATCTTCTATTAAAACACTATATTTTAAAACAGTCGGGAATCAACTTAACAGGTGAATGCCTGTTTTCAAATGAACTGTGGAATTCCATTGCCCTGTCTCTGGCTTCTCTCCAAATCCACGTAGGCTCCTGCCACCTGCCCCCCTGTACCCACCCTGACCTCCTGGCTCTTCCAGGAGCTACAGAGCCCTCCTTTTACATCTGACTTGCCATGACCTGGTCTTATTTCTTTTTGCGCATTAGCTGCACTAGCTGCCTGGTTTGCATTGGACAAGCATTTACAACTAAATCTCTTATTTTAAAAAGACATCTTCTTGTGCTACATATATGCAATGCAATACTACTCAGCCATTAAAAAGAATGAAACCATGCCATTTGCAGCAACATGTATGGACCTGGAGATTATCATACTAAGTGAAGTAAGTCAGACAGAGAAAGATAAATATCATATATCGCTTTTATGTGGAAACTTGAAAAAAAATGATACAAGTGAGGGACTTCCCTGGTGATACAGTGGTAAAGAATCTGCCTTCCAATGCAGGGGACGCAGGTTTCATCCCTGGCCGGGGAACTAAGATCCCACATGCCGTGGGGCAACTAAGCCCGCGTGCCACTGAGCTTGCGCACCTCAACGAAAGAACCCGCATGCTGCAAACTACAGAGCCCACGCATGCTGGACCCCGCGCACCACAACTACAGAGAGAAGACCCGCACGCCACAACTAGAGAGAAGCCCGCACACTGTAACGAAGACCCGACACAGCCCAAAAAATAGGGAAAATAAATAAATAAAATAATAAAATTTTAAAACATGATACAAGTGAACTTATTTACAACACAGAAACAGACTCACAGACTTAGAGAATGAACTTGCAGTTACCAGTGGGGAAGGGTGTGGGGGAAGGATAGATTGGGAGTTTGGGATTGACATGTCCAAACTGCTATATTTAAAATGGATAACCAACAGGGACCTACTGTAGAGCACAGGGAACTCTGCTCAATATTAGGTAACAACCTAAATGGGAAAAGAATTTGAAAAAGAATAGATACCTGTATACATATTACTCAATCACTCTGCTGTACACATGAAACTAACACAACATTGTTAATCAACTCTACTCTAATATTAAAAAAAAAAAAAAATGTTCTGACAAGGACTGATGACAAAAGTTTCTGCAGAACATTTCCCCATGTAAATTATTATGTAAATTCTCAAAAGTATAATTTTACGTAAATAAATATGTGGAAAGGAAAAAATATTTTTAAATAAAAAGACATCTTCTCACACTCTAGCTGAGTCCTACCTCTTGGAGGGGGGTGGTGCATGAAATGTGCCCAGAGCCCCCAGTTCAGGTCCTGGAATTTATCCCAGCTCCACCATTCAGTTCCCATGTGATATCAGCCAAGTTAGGGAGGGAATATGGGACTTAAGAACAAGAATTTGGGAGCCAGCCTGTCTGGGTTTAAATCCTAGATTTTCTCCTCACCGGCAGGGTAATATTCAGCGAGCCTTTTACCCTCCCTGTGTCTCAGTGTCCTCATCTGTAAGATGGGGATAATAATAATAATAAAACCCACTTCCTAGGGTTAAATAGGTAAATATACATAAAGTGCTGAAAGCAGTATCTGGCGCAAAGTTAGTGCTGGCTATCATTAGCCAACTTTTAAAGAGTTATAGACCCCAACTGTAAAGTGGAAGAAGAAATAGAACCATTTCAGTGTTTGGAGGATGAAAGTCACCAGTCAGATCAAGGTCACAGCCCAGTAAATACTAGCCACTGTGATTATTATCGAGATCTTACCTCCCTTCACAGGAGACCATTCCGAGCCCATCTCTGAAGACCTCTCTGCAGCTCTAGCACCCTCTGACCTCTCTCCTTTTGGCCAGCTGTGGCCACTTTTCATCATCACCTAGTTGACTCCCATCCCCAACTGCTCTCCAGTTCATCTGTGTGTGCATCTGTCTCTTTAGCTCCATCTTAAGTTGCTTAAGGGCCATCACTGTCTTGCACCTTTCCTGAATCTATGACAGCAACCAGCTTCCGTTCTAAATCCTGTGGGTGTTAATAGTCACCCGCTCAACCAAAATGGGGGACCTGATGCATCATCTTTAATTCTTTCCCAAGGAGTAAATATTTCTGCTAACACCAGCAGGGATTTGGGACACAAAGGAAAGCAAACCAAGACACCCTACACACACTTAGGTCCCGGGAGCTGCACACCGGTGCCCTGGGCGTCACAAACGGTTGACCATAAGAAAAATCCACAGCATGTTTCTTGGGTTTGGCCAACACAGTATTTTCTTAGACTGTGAATGTGGGTGCTCTTAGATACTTTTGTAAGCAGCTTTTGGCAGGAAAGAGCTCTTTGCAGGAGGCCCCTTTTTCTTGTCACTAACCTTAAACCAGGTGCCCCCATGCTCTACTCATCTCTGGCACTAGCACACCTTTCAAATCTTTTGATCACACAATACCTTGCCTAATGTGTTAGTTCTTTCCATAGATCAAAGAAGTAGAAATGAAGAATAAGTAATTAACAGGTGACCAGATCGCTTCCCTAGCTTCCCCTTCAGTAATCTCCTGAACAAACTGTGTGAACAAGTCAGCATCTAAAGAAAGATCAAAAGGAGTCAACAAGCCTGCACACAGTGGGGGGTGGTGACAAATCTGACCCCCCCCCCCAATCTCAATGATTAACTGAGATTACTTCCCTGTTTCCCTTTAAAAACTTTCATGGCCAAGCAGAATCTTCAGAGATGGTTTTGGGTGGGGACACTGGGTCCATCATCTCCCCATATTGCCAGCATTCTGATTAAAGGCAACTTTCCTTTCTACCAACATTTCCCTCTCTCTCTCTCTCTCTTTCTCTCATGTTGATTTTTGAGCGGTGAGCAGCCAGACCTGATTCGGTAACACTTTCTACTTTGCCACAGTCCTCACTCCTCCCTAATGTCTTCAATCCACTCATGTACGTTACTTGTCTGGCCACTTCAGCCTTAGAGTGCAAGACCCCTTCCAGTTGCTTAGGATTCAGGAAAACAATGACTTTACATTCCGGCAGTCTGGCTTTTTACCATAAGTTCCTAAATGTATTTTATCACTAAAGTTACCCATTTCCCCTGGAGGCTCCACGGATGGCCCTGGGGGAGATCACAGGGAAAACCAAGGGGCTTATCCTCTATTTACCCCCTTTGTAGGAAGACACAGTGGCTTCGAAGTGCAGGAAAAAGAGAAGCCCCAACTGCAGGGTCCTCACGGGTCCTCAGAAGACTCCAGGGAGACTCAGCTCTCCAACCAGCTCGGAGCCCTCAGCTTTCTCAGCGACAGAGCCTTGCGGGCTGAGAGCTGGGGCGGCTGGTGCTGCCTCAAATCTCAGGGGCTGCTGAAGCAGGGATCACAAAGTCATTAGCAATTCATCAAATGTAATCACCACAGATTGTATCCATGGGGACTTGATGGCGTTAAGAAGCTGCAGGAGAAGTGGATACATTTCTGATTAGAATTTTTCAGCCCTGAGCTACCGAGTATAATGAAAATCATCACTGGGGGGAAAAAAGGGGAAGGACGAGGGGGAGAGAGAAGGAGAGAGGAAGGGAGGGAGGGAGATTGGGAGGGAAGAAGACAGGCAGGCAGTGATCTAGTCCCCACCCTGATCTCTGGATGGAAGGTGCGCGGGGTCCCTGTATAATTCATCTTCCCTTGGGCTCCTGCAATTCACGTCTCCCTCCCCCAGGACAGCCTGGAACACCATCCCACGGGGATCTCCGTTGCCAACAGACATCCCAGGCCCTCACTCGCACCTACTCAACAGGATTTCTGGGGTTGGGGCCCCATATACTGCCTTTCTCACACTTTCCCGGGTGATTCAGATGCACAACCAGGTTTCAGAAGCCCTGCACCAGGGAAAGGCAAGAAGTCATCATAAAGACTGCCTTTTTTTGAGCCTTCCTTTGCCATTTCTAAAAGTGTTTTACACATTTTGTCACGAGTACCGCTATCGGGCTCCCAACATTGCAGTGTCAATCTACCCATAATCCCTCAACTGACGCCCTATTTTGTGTCTCACCCTAGGCTCTGCACAGGAGATAAAAGGATGGAGAAGATACAGTTGCCAGCCAAGGGGCAAAAGACAGGAGACAGAATTAGCGCGCAGTGGGTTTGTGCTCAGGTGAGGGATGCCATCAGGGTGCCAAGGGGAGGGGGGCTTGGACCCCTGGGAGAAGTCAAGGAGGGCTTCATGGAGGAAGTGATATTGAGATGGTCTCAAAACAGAGCCGATGGGAAAGGAAGGAGGGCCCCCTACACAAGGGACATCACCAAAGGATGATGGAGTGTCAAGGAGACCAGTGTTGTGGCAGAGACAGCTAGCTGACCACCAAATGCATCGTGTCCTTCTCCAGCTGCAGCACTGTTGCTGGCATGAGTTTGCACAGGAAAGCCCCACACTTCCCAGCCTCCCTCTGAGCCAAGTACAGGTCAAAGGACATGAACGGGAGTGACGTGTGCAACTTCTCAGTCATCTCCAACTCAAGAGACCAGCCCGTTTTCAGGAAGGGTTTGAACCAAAGAAGTAATACAATTCATTTGTTTTGTTTTGTTTTGTTTTTCAAGTTTCCTCTGACAGCCAGCGTGGCAGTTGAATTGTCAGAGAGATGGGAGCCAGGGAAATTGGTGAGAAATTTCCTTCCAACCTCCAGATAAAAGGCAATGTGTAAGAGTTTGAGGTTAACAGATACACACGACTGTATATAAACTAGATAAACAACAAGACCCTGCTGTACAGCACAGGGAACTCTACTCAATATCTTATAATAACCTATAATGGAAAAGAGTCTGAAAAAGAATATAGATATATGTATATGTGTAATTGAATCACTGTGCTGTACACTTGAAACTAACACAAATTGTAAATTAACTCTACTTCAAATCCTGAACTCCACCTAGTGGAGGAAGAGAAGGTAGCAGCGGGACACCAGGGGGCAAAAGTGACAGAGCCTAAATGCCGCATGAGAGGAGGAGGGGTGAGCATCTGACCTGGGGGGTGGAGGTCACCCAACCTTCAAGCTCAAAACACAACTTCCTGTCTCATGTTCCCTCCATCACTCCATCCTCTCATGCCCAGGCGCAGCACACATGAGACGGCACCACCCCACAGCCAGCACTTCTCTCCTGCTGATACCAGAGACTACGAGACCTGTGGGCACCACCCTGAACATCCCCAGAAGACGGTCCTGAATCCATCACAGGAAACTCACCAGGCACATCCTATCCTTTGGGGTCCCAGGGGAACCTAGAAAGCGTGCCTCTGGGTTCCTCAAGGGTATAGGGGAAGGGACAAAATGTCTCCAAGCAACTGAAAACAATCTATATGACAAGAGAGTCATAAAAGAAAATGTTGAATTTCTCCCCAAAATGCTGAGTTAGAGGATGTGCGTTTGAGCAGCAAGAACAGTAAAGGTTGAGAAGAGAGGGCAAGAGGAGCCCTGCACACACTTCACATGTTAATCTCTATCCATCTCCTGACGCCTCCATTGGGAAGATTTCTCTCAACTGGAGATAAATAACTCAAGGATCGGGGATATGATCAGAGCTCTTGATCCGGAGTGTGACCTTCCACTTTTCTCTGTTTATTTTTGAGATTAATCAGAGCCTTTACTGGGCTCATGTCAATAAACAACAGGCTTTTCCTATATATACCACCTGCACATCCAGTATATCCAAGAAAATAAAAATATATCCACAGGGATTAGTAGCCATGAATCACCCGAAGCCAAGGCAAAGAGCTGTAGATTTTAATAGCCCCAAACATCTATCTCTTCTAAATGGAAGAGAGGGCAGCCCCGCCAGCCCCTCCTCATGAAGAGGAAATGTGACCTACCCAGCCATATTTTTGATAAAACATTCGCTTGAAGACTAGCTGTGTTCTGATGTCTATGTCATGCATGAAAATAGGTCTCAACACTGAAACATAAGCCTAACTGGGATAAAGGAGAAAAAGGAGGGAAGGAAAAAAGGAAGACAAGTTGAGAGAAGGCAAAAGGGAGGAAAAAAGAGAAAGACAGGAAGAAAATACCAGCAGAGTGCATTTGCCCTTCTCGCTGTTGTGGTTGGGAGATCCACGGACCTCAGACCATGCGACTCTGCTGCCCCATCCTGCCACCACCTCTTCTGGGACTGAGCAATCTCCTGGCCTCCTGGAGGGCTCGATTTCTTCGACTGCAACACGGTGGATGCGGAAGGCAAGCATGTGTACACTTGACCTAGGACAGAGCTGGCTTTGCAAATCAACAGGGAAAGGACAGACCACTCAATATGTGGTGCTGGAACATTTGCTAACTTTTTAAAATTTTTTATTGAATGTTGGAGTTGATTAACAATGTTGTGTTATTTTCAGGTGTACAGCAAAGTGATTCAGTTATACATATACATGTATCTATTCTTCTTAGAATTTGGTACTTTGAAGAACGCAAAAAGACTTCTGGCATGTGAATCACTTGATTCTGCGGGAGTAACATTGTAGGATTACAGGCTTTTTTTTTTTTTTTTTTTTAACAGGCAAGGAAAATTTTATTCAAGAGTATTGCAGTAGAGGTCAAGACTATTGAAACAGTCAAGAGAGATTGAACCTAACTCCATGGAAATGACAGGCAGGAGAGTTTTAACTAATGAGGAGTTTTAAGCACTGGGATGAGTTAGTGGAAAAGTATTGGAGGACCTTGGGATGAGGTTGGTCAATACGATGAAGCGATCACTTGCAAATTGGCCTTTATTGAAAAAGTTAGGCTCCTACCCTCCCACAGAGACTGGGAGATAGGGCCCTATCTTTCTTTTTTTTTTTTTCTTCAGCTTTTTATTTTATATTGGAGTATAGTTGATTAACCATGTTGTGTTTCCGGGGTACTGCAGACTGATTCAGTTATACATATACGTGTATCCTTTTTCAAATTCTTTTCCCATTTAGGTTGTTACATAGTATTGAGCAGATGGGACATTTGATAATTTAAAGGAAAACAGTGAAATCTGATTTCTGTCTCCAACTGCCCAAAAATAAAACCAGAATAATTAAAGACCTAAATGTGAAAAGCAAAATGTTAAACTTTAAGGAAAAAAAAAAAATACAGGCTATCCTTTAACTCTGAGGTAGGGAAGACTTTATAAAAGAAGAAGTCACAAACAGCATAACATTGAAACACCTTTAACCCCCCTCTGCTCCCCTGCCACGCCCAGCTGCCAGCCTCCACGCTCTGCAACCTGGATGAGAGCACCTGCCTCCTATCAGTCCTCCTGCTTCCCATGTCCTCCCCTCCAGCACATCCTCCATGCTGCGGGTCACTCTTTCTAGAACACAGAAGTGACCGCAGCACTCCTCTGAGTCCTCATCACCCTCAAAGGTAAGCGCCTTCCTCGCGCTATCTAAACTCTGCTTCCACCACCATCTTCATCGCCCCTTCCCCACTCCTCCTCCAACTTAATCCCTGGCAAGTCTCAATCACTAAGTTCTGTTCCCAGGACTGGTCCCGGCTTCACGCCTCCATATTCAGCTCAAGTTGTCCCCTCTCCCTGGAATGTCCCCTCGTGCCCTGGCCAATCGCCAGCTCAGACACGGCCTCCTGGTGATGCCCTAATTGCCTTCCAATGTGCCCTCTGAGCTTGAAGGTAACTCTCTCACATGGGCACATCTTGAAACTAACTCAACCGGAAAAAGCTAACAACTATTTCTAGAGATGGGCACATGGCTGGTAAGAAAAGAGGGTGAAAAACAAAGAGTGGGTATAGGTATCTGTATAACTGATTCACTTTACTGTACACCTGAAACTAACACAACATTGTAAATCACTATACCCCAATAAAAAAAAATTTTTTTTTAAAGAAAGGAAGAAAAGAAAAGAGCATGAAAAGAAGTGAGGGAGGGAGGTACATGGACAAACTTCAAAATTTTGCTCACGGCCCTCTTGGGGTGGTAGGGGACTTAAGTGTTCTAACTACTGTTGACACATAGAACAAGGCAAGTCTAGATCAAGATGAGATATTAGATTTCCTTTTGGCCTCACAGGAACAATAAAGCACTGTGAAACTTTAAATTTCATAAGATTTTAAATTTTTCTATTATTTTTCTGGACTGTCTTTCCTTCTCTCCCTCTCAGCACAACTAACCCATCACATGAAATGAGCACGAGCTGAGGGTCTCCAGGGATCAGGGCAGGTAGAGAGAATCAGGTGATGAGCTTAATAAAAATAATAGAAATGTATTATATTCATATGCCATTGTATACTTTTGCAAAGTATTTTCCCATGTCATAATTTGTTGGGCATTCCCATTAATCATGAATTAGATGGAGCAGGTATTATTTCCAGTTTGCAGAGATGTGAGGCCAGAGAGCTTAAATGGCTTTTTTGAATATTTGTTGATAAAATGTAAGACTAAAACCCAGAAGTTAATATTCATAATAGTTAACATGCATTATTTACTATAGGACAATCACATCCCAAGCTTTCCAGATATGATCTCATTTAATCTTCCCAATCCTGTCCTAAAGTGGGTACTATTTATCAGGCCCGTTTAACAATGAGAAAACTGAGTTTCTTTCCATTCAACCGTAACCTCTACACAAAGGAGACGCTATCAGCCATGGTTCTTGCCTGTAACAGACAGAAACTGACCCTCACTGCTTTAGGCAGAGAGCTTATTTACTAAAAGTTATTGAGTTTGGCTCCAATGGCTTCTTGGTGTCAGAAAAAAATCTATTTCTTTCATAGTTCATTTTTATCACATTTTTGTATTCACTGTTGTCTTCTCTGAATTTTCTTTTATTTAATAAATTTAAAGTTGTCAAAAGATGACACATTTCATACATCTCCCAATTAGTTTATAATTTCTCACTTGTTTTGTTGGAATATTCTAAAACACCTTTCCAAACTGCAGCACTTTTATCAACTTTTTGAATGAATTTTGCAACCCATTTGGAAAAAAAAAAAAAGGTATATAGGATGACTGACCAACACTGAGGAGGGGACAGAGAACCACTCGGAGACTGTGCAGCCTGGGCTGGCCCCGCCCACACCGCCCATAGCCCCACCCCCCTCCGCCCACTGCCGGAGGGGCCTTTGGGGTCCCTGCTTGCCAATCAGAGCCTGGGCCACCTCCTGACTGACAATACCCTACGTTCCACATCCTACCCAGGAGGGAGGGAGGGAGGAAGCATGAGAATCTGCATTTCCAGCTTCGATTATGGAAAGTGGTCTCTGACCCGTCTGTTGGAGAATCTCTCAGACGCGAGCAGGGAGCTAATTCAGTTCAGTGGACCGCAAGGTTCCCTACCCGCAGCCCACCCAAAGCCTCACCCAGGACCGCAGAGGCCCCTCCCCCGCTTCAAGCAGGGTTGACACGGAGGAGCTCTGGGGAACCACCAAGTGGCTTTTCCTCAATCACATCACACCTTCTTGGCACCCAGGGCGGCAACTAGAAACAAATTATGGAGCGGTGGGTGTTCACTTCACAGTGACCCAACTGCATCCCGCCTTCTTCCTACATGAAATCTTCCCTGATCCCTGACCCTCTGACCCTCTGATTTCCTGACCCACTGACCTCCAGACACAGTAGTTCGATGCCAGCCTCCCCCTCCTTTTTGCATCCCTGGTACGTACTTATGCATATATCACCCTCCATTTTATGCATTTATTGCGTTTATGTCTTGAAGCTCCATGAAAGCAGAGATTATATTTTATCTCAGTTGTAACGCCAGGGCATAATATGTGATCCCAGTATGTGACAGTTATTTCAAGGACTTATCAGTCAGAACACTGCATGTGCCCACTGATTTCTCAGTGCTTATCAAAGAGCAAGAATTCATTCTGCCCAATATTTATCAATAGCTCAGCTATAGAAAACAATATTTAGGGACACTTGCCTGACTAATTTCAGTGCATTTACTTTTCTAGATCAGAACCCACAAACAGGCTGAAGTTGGTCCTCGAGGGTATTTAGGTTGGCCTTTACAGTATTTTGTAAAGAGATTGGAGTATGACCAGAATGTCCTTACCCATCACTCCCTGTTGTCACACACGAGGCACAGACACAGTTACTACCGGCCACACCCTGAGGGCATCTGGGTTTGGATCTCTCCTGTTTCCCGTATGCTCGTATATTACCTTCAGAGTAAGTTCAAAAGCAGCCTCCTTTATACCTGGGGGTCTTTGATTTGGTACCACGTCAATTTGCTTTTATTGAACCGAGCTTAGATGGCGTGTCCTCAGCCAACATAAGGGATGCAAGACAGATGGTCCTACAAAAGACACTCCTCCCTGTATTCTTAGGATGATGGCTTTGATGGTGTGGTCCCTGGAGTGAGGACCCTAGGACCTCTCAGCAGAACCTACGGGAGACATTTGTGCTGGGGGTCTGTGCCTCTCCTTGGCACCTAGTTAATGACTGTCCTTATGGAGTTCCATAAATCCTGTTAAGCTGACAGCGTCAATGATTGTGTTTTCCTCTTGGGTTGGGACTCAGAAAAACACAGAGCTACAGTTTTGGTCCATCTCTAGAAAACTATCTGAGCCTCGTGGATGTAGTTTGGGTAAGAACTATTCCTCTAATTTCATTCCTTTCCATTGTTTTTCACTTTTATTATCTTTTATGTGTTTGAACTGCAATGTATCTCTCTAATCAGACCTTTTAAAAGAATGTAAATTAAAGACAATAATATTAAAGAAGAGTCAACTCAGATGAATGGATAAAGAAGATGTGGTACATATATACAATGGAATACTACTCAGCCATAAAAAACAATGAAATAATGCCATTTGCAGCCACATGGATGAACCTAGAGATTATCATACTAAGTGAAGTAAGCCAGACAGAGAAAGACAAATATCATATGATATAACTTATATGTGGAATCTGAAAAAAAAGATACAAATGAACTTATTTACAGAACAGAAATAGAGGGAATTCCCTGGCAGTCCAGTGGTTAGGACTGTTCGCTTCCATTGCAGGGGACACGGGTTAGATCCCAGGTCGGGGAACTAAGATCCTACATACCACATGGCATGGCCAAAAAAATTAAAAATAAAAAAGAACTAGATCCACAGACATAGAAAACAAACTTATGGTTTCCAAAGGGGAAAGGGGGTGAGGGATAAATTAAGAGGTTGGGATTAACATATACACACTACTGTACATAAAATAGATAACCAACAAGGACCTACTGTATAGCACAGGGAACTATACTCAATATTTTGTAATAACCTATAAGGGAAAAGAGTATATATTCCTTTTCAGAATATTATATGTATACATATATACATATATATACACACACATATATATATATATGAATCACTATGCTGTACACCTGAAACTAACACAACATGTAAATCAACTATACTTTGATGAAAAAATAAATTTAAAAAATAAAGCTACTATGAACTAAAAAATAAAGAATAAATAAAGACAAGCTGACTAATTGATGTCCTGGGAGCTATTAAAAGAACACAATGGGGACTTCCCTGGTGGCCCAGTGGTTAAAACTCGGTGCTTCCACTGCAGGGGGCGAGGGTTTGATTCCTGGTCAGGAAAATAAGATCCCACATGCTTCGAGGTGCAGCCAAAAAAATAAATAAATAAATAAACACACACAATGGATGAGGAGTTGGGAAAAGAAGAAGGAGGTGGGAAAACCTAATATACACTCAGTGGAGAATCCCGAGGCCTTGCACAGGGCCTAGCACCACAGTACGTGCTCAGTATACATCTACTGAATTTTTTACATTATTTATTAAGTGAATAAGTGAACCTCAGAGCTAGACATGGCAAGAAATGTCTTAGATGTCGCTCCGTGCTCAGAATGATCTGGCACACCATAGGAAATCAATAAAATGTTTGTTGAATAAAGGTATGAATGAGGAAACAAATTGAACAAATGAATAAGCAGGGTGGGGAAGGACTGGATGGGCTGAACTATGCAGGTTTACAGAGCAGCAAGCAGCCCCATCATCACTATTACAAAGATAAACCCATAGGAGAAATGGCCAGGAGACAGAAGAGAGTTTGCACACATTTAGTTAAGACCAGTCCAGGAAAAGCAGCACCCAGCACACACCCCACTGGACACAGGGTGGAGGGGGGAAGGACCAGAACAGCAGAAAGAAGCTTGATGGAGGCTTTGACCACCCACATCCAACCCAACATGTGATCATCCCCTTACAGCCTGCCCAGTTCTGTTTTCACCCCCTTGCATTGCTTTCCCTGCAGTTAGCCAACAGTTTCTCTGGATTCTTCTAGAGAAGCAATGCAAAAATTGTAGCATTTTGTTATGCATGTGAAATCAAATTCATATTTTATGACAAAACAAGAAAAGTTGAAACATAAAAATTCTTCTCTGCCCTTTGGCCTCCTCTCTGTGTACTGTGTATCCACATTATGCATCAACCAAACCTCCCCCATCAGCAGAAATACCTGCTCAACCATAAATGGCAACATTCTCCCAGCACCAACAAGACAACTCCTTAAGGATAACATTTCTTCTTGATCTTGTAAGAAGTCTCATGACCCACCAGGATGATGCTTAGATCTAGATTATGTAAACTGTCAATAATACATCGTTTGATGTACAGCCCTCTGTCTCAAAAAACTTATATAAACTGTGTCTTGACTTCTAGTGGGTGGCACAGTTCTCAGAGCTTTCTGAGATGCTCTTCCCAGGTTATAATCCTCAAATTTGGCTCAAAAGAATTTTCCAATTCTTTCTTAGATGGACTGATTAATTTTTCATCAACATATATATCCGTGTGTTTTCTTTTTTAGATTCCACATATAAGTGACAACATAGAATATTTGTCTTCCTCTGTCTGATTTATTTCACTCAGCATAATGCTCTCTAGATCCATTTGTTGCAAATGGCAAGGAAGCGGGGAAGGGGCAAGATGGGGTACCGGATTAAGAGATACAAACTACTCTGTATAAAACAGAGAAGCAGCAAAGGTATATTGTACAGCACAGAGAAATATAGCCATTATTTTGTAATAACTTTAATAAGGCATGATTTATAAAAATAGTGAATCACTATGTTACATACCTGAAACTAATACAATATTGCAAACCAACTATACTTCAATTTTAAAAAATAAATACATAGATAGACAAATAAATAAGGAGTTGTCTCAGCAACACTGTCAGTTCAGAGGTTCCCAGAATTTCCAATTCGAACTGATGTTGACGTTCACAAGGGTCCCCACAGACGTTGGTGATCCCCAAATTTCTGAACACACAGCATGCAATGTTCCCAACAAATGCAGAAAGTGCAGCTAAAACACTAAATGGCTTTTTTTATTTTATTTTATTGAAGTATAGTTGATTTACAATGTTTTTTTTGTTTCTGGTGTACAGCAAAGTCATTCAGTTATACATATATATATGTTCTTTTTCATATTCTTTTCCATTATGGTTTATCACAGGATATTGAATATAGTTTCCTGTGCTATGCAGTAGGACCTTGTTGTTATCCATTCTCTATATAATAGTGCGCATCTGCTAACCCCAAACTCTCAGTCCATCCCTCCCCCACCCTCCTCCCCCTTAGCAACCACAAGTCTGTTCTCTATGTCTGTGAGTCTGTTCCTGTTTCATAAATAAGTTCATTTGTATCATATTTTAGATTCCACATATAAGTGATATCATATGGTATTTCTTCACTTAGCATGACAATCTCTGGGTCCATCCATGTTGCTGCAAATGGCATTATTTCATTGTTTTTTACCTGAGTAGTATTCCATTGTATATATGTACCACATCTTCTTTATCCATTCATCTGTCGATGGACGTTTAGGTTGCTTCCATGTCTTAGCTATAGTTAATAGTGCTGCTATGAACATTGGGGTACATGTATCGTTTCAAATTATAGTTTTCTCCAGATATATGCCCAGGAGTGGGATGGCAGGATCATATGGCAGCTCTAATTTGAGTTTTTTGAGGAACCTCCATACTGTTATCCACAGTGGCTGCACCAATTTACATTCCCACCAACAGTGTAGGAGGGTTCCTTTTTCTCCACACCCTCTCCAGCATTTGTTATTTGCAGACTTTTTAAGGATGGCCATTCTGACCCACATGGGGTGGTACCTCACTGGAGTTTTGATTTGCATTTCTCTAATAATTAGCAATGTTACTTGACTTTTTAAACCCTCAGTGAAGATTATTATGTCCTCCAAAAACACCAAGGCCAAAGAGAGCAGGGCTACCACGGGCTTGTCTGGGTTCACTCACGAGCTCTTCCAGGCTAGTTTCATACCACCTCGTATTCACAGTTTGCTTCTGAAAATGACCATTCACTGTGTATGAAGGGTCCTTTTGGGGTAATTTGAAAGTAAATATTTGAAAGCACAAATTATTAAATCAGCCAAATGCTAAGGGTCTAAAGTCATCTTTACTTCAAGATTAATGCACCACACTCTTCCTCTCTCTCTCTCTCTCTCTCTCTCCCTCCCCCCCTGCCCCACCCTCAGAAGAAAAACACCATTAAAGTGCAGACATTAAAATCCTGAGCAATAGCTTTAATAATGCTGTAGAGGCAAGCACCTCAGAAAAGTACTAAAAACAGCCTCGAAAAGAAATCAGAATACCAACCGCAGTTCTTTTTTTTTTCCAAATTATCAAAATAACTCAACACTCACCCAATATTATTGGTGTTTGCTTCATTAACTTCAAAGTGTATCTCCTCTCATTTCCCTCTCTCCTCTCAAATCCATCTGCATTACTCTGTCACTAAAGTTTGGCATGAAAGGAAAATTCAGACTTCAAATATTGAATCTGAGCTTCACAAATAGAGTAGTAATGGAAAAGTCAGACAGAAATAAAGACTCAGACAAAAAATAAAGGCTAATAAGAGACTCAGACAAAAATAAAGCCCTCAAATCAGCTGGAATAGTGAACCCTAAATTGTTTATGGAATCAGTTATGCTCTCGAAGCTGCGGGGCCGCGAGTCTTTGGATTTGGGCTCTTGTGTGTATGCAGGCTTGAAGTGTCTGGTTTTTGAAAGCTGCTGCCAAAACCTATCTCGAGGACCACAACAAGAGTCATCATCAATTTCCTTTTCTTCCTGCCCATCTCCCAGTCTGATCACCCCCCTAATTTGTTCTACATTTGATGCCATAGACCCCTGGCCTTGTACAAGCCTGTCTGAAAAGTACCACGTGAAGTGGTGTTATCCTTCTGTGTACAATAAAGGCCTCCCCAATTCCGATGGCTTGAGGGCTAGCCAGGTGAGCTAACATAGAGAAATCTAAAAGGTTTTGGAGTGTGTTTTATTACTATCTTGTTCTACATACAGGAACCCTGATGAGTTAACAACATTCATTCATTTATTTAAAACTCTGACCTAGAATAGCACTGTCCAAGAGAAATAGAATTCAAGTCGCATACTTTAAGATTTCCAATAGCCACATTAGGAAAGGGAAAAGAAACAGATGACATGAATCTTTAAAATAGTTTTTATTTAATCCAATATATCTAAAAATATTATCATCACTTCAACATGTAACCAGTATGTCTCCAAAATGTGGGGTATATTTTACACTTACGGGACATCTCAATGGGGACACTAAATTCGCATCAGAAATACTTGATCCTCACAACATTGTAAATTAACTATACTTCAACTTTTTAAAAATCCTAAATATGGGACTTCCCTGGTGGCATAGTGTTTAAGACTCTGCACTCCCAATGCAGGGGGCCCAGGTTCAATCCCTGGTCAGGGAACTAGATCCCACATGCATGCTGCAACTGAGTGCACATGCCACAACTGAGGAGCCAGCAAGCTGCAGCTAAGGAGCCCAAGAGCTGCAACTAAGGAGCTCACCTGCCGCAACTTAGACCTGGTGCAACCAAATTAATTAATCAATTAATTTTAAAAAGTCTTTCTAAAAAAATTTTTTTTAATCCTAAATAAATAAATAAATGGGCACTAAATATTAAAAAAAGAAAAAAGAAAAGAAATATTTGATCCATATTTAGAGTTTGTCAAATTTATACCTGGAAGAGTAGATTCACATACAAGTTCAATAACAGAATGGAGTATCTGTTTTTTATTTTTAATTTAAATTAATTAAAATCCTCCAAAAGTAAAAGTTTAGTTCAATCACACTAGCTACAGTTCAAGCGCTCACGGGCCACATGGGGCTAGTGGCTCTGGCCTCAGGCAGTGCAAGCTAGACTGAAACCTGGCTGGCACACTTCCTGGCTGTGTGACCTTGGGCAAGCCACTTAACCTCTCTGAGTCTCTTGTTCACTGTTAAATAAAATCCTAGCTGTAAGAGGCCCCCACTGTCTGTACCTAAGAAACGGTACCTCCCACTCACCCACTGAAACCTCTTCACCTCCTTTTTCCAAAAACTGTTTTTTTGTGAGTAGGTAAGGCAGTTAGCATACAAATTGCATTTAATCACGTAGAAAGACTTTTCCACCAAGGACTGAAGATTCTGCTCAGTCTTGTGGGTACCACTAAAGTAGACTAGTGTCCAGCCCTCTGGGCTCCCCTGTTCTAGCATGTGTCACTGGCATCATAATTATCTGTACTAAACATCGTAATACATCTGTAATAAGCATCGTAAACATCCACTCTCCCACTGCACTAAGGAGAATATTTATGCGTTTCTGCTCTGCAGAACCAACACACACACAGAGTCTAGCACACCCCAAAAGCCATCACAAAATGGTTTTTGAATAAAAGAATGGATCACCCTGCAATACTATCTGTGGGAAAAAAAGGGGGTAGGGGAAAAGATTTGCAAAATAATGTAAACCTTATCCCAGCATCATCCACTGGCGGTGCTTGTGGGCGGGGGTGGGATTAATGACTTCTAAGTTAACAGAGGCTCATATCATTCAAGAGGCTTTACATTCTGGCCCACCGTGTTCTCAAATTGTCCTAAAGTTAGGTACATTTTGGAGGACAATCCAACAATTCTGCATATAATGCTATGAAATTATTCTCCAGTCCTTTCAACAAGAAGCACCGTCTCTCTGTCTCTTTCACTGCCTGGCTCTTGTGCTGAAAAAACCTTTCCCACCTTCTTCCCTCCCAGGCACACACATATTCATCCTCCCAAGTCACTTTATTCATTACTTCCTCTAAGAAGCTTCACCCAGACACTTGCCCTTCCACCCACCCTAGTTTTATAACCGAGCAGGACCCTATGAGGCCTTCCCAGAATAGACCTCCACCCATCTCTGCCTGCTTTTTGTCTATAGAAAAACTAGTCAAAGGGCAAACTCAATCAGAGAAGGGAGAAAATGCAGAAAGGAAGGAAAACAGTGAAGCAAGACAATATAATAATACTCTAGCCATTAAACAAAGTCAAGGACCTTTAGCTCCTCCTCAAGGGCTACAGATCATAGTCTGAGCCACGTCCTTTGAGTGTTTTGCAGATACTGAAACCCCTACCAGGTGGGAGAAGTTAACTGCATGCTGCCCACAAGCACGTAGACCCCAGACCAGTTGGGACCAGAAGGTTGATGATGCCGACTCCCAATGACCTCACCACCAACCAATCAGAAGAATGTCCACGAGCTGACCACGCCCTGCTCCTTGAACACTATAAGACACCTCACTACCCCCTCCAGGGAAGGACACAGTCTGGAGGGATTAGCGCGCTGTGGCACCCTTTGCCTGGCAAAGCTATTTCTTTCTACTTCACCCAAAACTCTGTCTCCAAGATTTAATCCGGCACCAGCGTACAGAGGCCGAATTTCGGCAACGGTTTCCCTGTGCCCCGTGGGGCTCCGTACACACTTCTCTGTTGCACTCAAGGGGACCAGGTTTCAAACTGTTCACTTAAATATCTCTCCCTTATGCCAGGACCTGAATGTGAGCATCCTGAGATGGGAATTCTGCATCCCCAGTCCAGCTCCGTGCCAGGTTCAGGGGCGTGTTGTCCGCGTTTGTGGAACTGAACTGAATTGGATTAAATGAACAGCTCCCAAGCTTTGTGTGTGAAATTTTAAATGACTAAAGTTCAGAGAACTGAGTTTTGCGGTTTTGCAGAATTTCATTTTTGTGGCATTTCATCTTCCCGGAACCAGGACCCTGGTGTGTGCTCCTGAAGCCCAGAGGGAAGCAGAGAGAAAAATGGGGGGGGTCAGAGGGAAAGAAGGTGGGAACTTCCCCTTGGTGGATTCCTCTCTGGGCCCAGCACCCATACACCACGTGTACGGGCCAAGCCACCAGACCCTCACCACCAAATCTTCATCACGGCTCGCTGTAGCAGCGTCTGTTATTCTTTTTTTTTTTTTTTAATTTTTATTTATTTATTTATTTTTGGGTGTGTTGGGTCTTCGTTTCTGTGCGAGGGCTTTCTCTAGTTGCGGCAAGTGGGGGCCACTCTTCATCGCGGTGCGCGGGCCTCTCACTATCGCGGCCTCTCTTGTTGCGGAGCACAGGCTCCAGACGCGCAGGCTCAGTAGTTGTGGCTCACGGGCCCAGTCGCTCCGTGGCATGTGGGATCCTCCCAGACCAGGGCTCGAACCCGTGTCCCCTGCATTGGCAGGCGGATTCTCAACCACTGCGCCACCAGGGAAGCCCAGTGTCTGTTATTCTTATTAAATAGATGGGGAAACTGAAGCTCAGTGAGGTTAACTCACTCAACAGAGCGTTTGGTGGAGCCAGGATTCACATCCGTCTCTGTTGAGATCCAAAGTTTTACTTTGTTTTATCCATTCTTCGGTCTTGCTCCTAAGTCTGGAATGACCGCTCAGAAAAGAAGTAAGGCACAGGAAAAGGAGAGGGTGAGATTTCACATTTTGCCAACAGCCAACCCTGCCTGCCGTTGGAAACCAGAAGGAAGGTAATTCAGTGTTCAGCCGTAGCAGTGCCGTAGAAAAGAGAAAAAATGACCCTTCAATTTCTTCATTCATTGCACACATATTTATCTAGTACTTTTAGTGTAACATCAGAGTCAGGAATGTGGGAAAATGAAAGGTGTATGAGTTTGAATACCAACTCGGCCGCACGCAGCTTTGGACAATGCACTTAACCGCCCGGAACCTCAGTTTCGCTGTCTCAAAAAGTGGTAATCTACCATGCAGGTCAGAGTTCAGAAATGCAAAGAATTCCGCATAGAGAATGGCTGACATTGGCAGCACCATGGATGGACCTAGAGATGATCATACTCAGCGAAGTCAGTCAGACAGAGAAAGACACGTGTCATGTGACATCCCTCGTATGTGGAATCTAAAATACGACACAAACGAACCTGTCTACGAAACAGAAACAGACTCGCAGACATAGAGGACAGACTTGTGGTTGCCAAGGGGGAAAAGGAGGGGGAGAGACAAATTAGGGGGTTGGGATTAACAGATACACACGCTACTGTATATAAAACAGATAATCAACAAGGACCTATTGTATAGCGCAGGGAAATCTACTCAACATTTTATAATAAACTATAAGGGAAAAGAATCTGAAAAAGAATAGATATAGATATATACATAATAGAATCACTGTGCTGTACACCTGAAACTAACACTGTATTGTAAATCAACTATACTTCAATTAAAAAAAAAAAAAGAACACGGCTGATAGTGATCAATCAATAAAAACTGTCATTATTGTTCTTGTTATTCTTACTGGTATTGCAAAGTGAAAACAAGAGCCTTGCCCTCTCTGAATTTATGGTCTCCTAGGGGGCTTCCCTGATGGTGCAGTGGTTGAGAATCTGCCTGCCAATGCAGGGGACACAGGTTCGAGCACTGGTCTGGGAAGATCCCACATGCCGCGGAGCAACTAGGCCCGTGAGCCACAACTACTGAGCCTGCGCGTCTGGAGCCTGTGCTCCGCAACAAGAGAGGCCGCGATAGTGAGAGGCCCGCGCACCGCGATGAAGAGTGGCCCCTACTTGCCGCAACTAGAGAAAGCCCTTGCACAGAAATGAAGACCCAACACAGCCAAAAATAAATATTAATTAATTAATTAATTAAAAAATAAATAAATAAATATAGTCTCCTAGGGGTGACAAGCAAGTAAAGGACAAAGGCTCCCGCCCCCAAGCAGTGGGGTATGGCTGGAGCCCCACCATTCCTGTTTTAACATTTTCTTCTCTTTCTCCCTCTCAACCTAGAGATGTCCTAGAAGTGCCTTTGGGGCTCTTTCTCCCCCACTGTTGGCGGCTGTACTCAGCAGCCCTTAAAGCTGATGGGATAATGGTTCGAGGAGACAGGCGCCAGCCCACTGCCAGGAAGGCTGGTCCTTCCCCCCACCCTCCCTCGGCGGGGCACTGGCCCTTGGCTGACGCTCGGGTGCGCTGGTCGCGTGCCTGCCTTAATCCCATGCAGGGCAAACAATAATTACACCAGGCAGCTTGGCCCAGGCACTCAGGCGCGCAGAATGGGCACTTGTGGGGAATCAGCTCCGAAATGATACGCACGGCTTTTTCTTTCTTTCTTTTTTCTCCCTGACAACATTGTGACTAATGGCTTTACTTCTGGAGTTTCTGGATCACTGAATCAATTTTAGGGTCATTAGTGAATGGGGAATAGGCCTTCTCCGTCTCCAACTGTCTGTCCCCAGAAGCCTTTTCTCTCCAGTCCTTCCCATGGCTGTCACGATCAGCATGAGTAGCCCCGACACGGGTGTCATGCCATTTGGTTTGCACAGTCTCCACGGGCCAAACAAATAAACAACGGCAACAGCAAGGTCCGGGTCATTCCAGCATGAAAGCCTGGCACTGTAATGGACGCGTCAGTCACTCGGTCGGCCCGGTCTGGGTGGCCTCCCACGTCCTGCTCTCCATCCCCGCCAAGCAGGCAGTGAGCCAAAAGATGTCACTTTCCAGCCTTCGCTGGTTCAAGCTGGAGTCATCCCTGACACAGCTCCAACCAACCCCCTGGCTGGCCAGCCGTCAAACATACTCTGCCTGGCATCTGGATTAAGAGACACAGCCGTGCTAATCAAGGATGGGCAATGGAATTGTCATGTCCTGCCCACTCAGCGCTGGTGACCCCTTTGGCGACGTGCATGGCAGCAGGCAAAGAGGAGCGGAAGAGGGGGGCGGGCGCTGACAGACAGAAGGAGGAAGAGAATAGGTCTTCAGAGGCACTGCCAGAATAATTTCCACTGCCTGTAACTGGGGCCGTAAATTCCCCTGAATGAGGCAAGAATGTTTCACCCGAAAAGCCCTGGAAATTTCCCTAGAACAACCACTTTTTTTACAGATGGGAAAACAGACCAGAAAAATAAATTGTTGACGGAGGCTATCCAAGGTGTCAATGATGGACAAATTGTCACCCAATGCGGGTTCACCGCCTGACGCGCAGTGAAGCCAAACAAACAAACATCGGAGTTTGGAGCAGGGAGGGATTTACTGCAGGGCCCCGCAAGAATGGGTGGCTCATGCCCCAAAATACCCCAAACTCCCCGAAGGGATTCAGCAAGTCACTTTTAGAGGCAAGGCCATCATTGGTCATTACCAACTTCTTGGTGCAGGAATCCTTTGTCCAGGTAAACCTAAAACAAGACAAATGTTATTCTCTGTTCTGCAACTTTTTATCTCTATGTGAATGGAAACATGTTATCCCCTTAAAGGTCAGAGCCTTGAGAATGGGCTATCCTGTATATTTCAGGCTAGAGGCAACATTCTTAATTCAAAGCAAAAGCAATAGAATACAAAGGTTAAAGTAAAAGAAACAGCTCTAATATGGAGGCAGATTTGTTCTTCCCTATTACACTAAGACTGGACTGGATTGCTTCATTTAACATATCAAGCTTGGCTACTGAAGGTTCTGCACCCAATTCCAATATGTGTGTGTGGATTTTTCCACACCAACAAGAAATGCTCCAGCACCAGCAGGGTGTCCTACAATTCAACTCAATTCTGACACTATTTACCTGGCGATGGCATCAGATTCCACAGGTTAAGGGCTCAGCCCTACAAGACTGTCCCCCTCCCGCCCACCTCTGATGCCAATCATAAGTCCAGGTTGTCACCTGTGCGTCTGACCCACGGATTACGGATGGGAGGTTCCAACAATCCCCTCCTTGGGTTCAATTAATTTGCTAGAGCAGCTCACAGAATTCAGAGAAACATTTTAGTTACTAGATCAATGGTTTATTATAAAAGGATATAACTCAAGAACAGCCCGATGGAAGAGGTGCAGAGGGCGGGGTGTGGGGAAAGGATTCTCTGAGCACGCCTCTCCCCCTGTCAATAGTACTGAGCACTGACTCCACCAAGACACGTTCCACTGTGAGGGGCTGACCTAGTAAACGGGAGTTTGTTGGTCTGTGTCCCTGGGAAACGCAGAGGCACATCTTAACTGCAGCACAGCTGGATCCTGGGCCCAAGGATGCCATCAGGCTCGTCTCTTTCTCTTTGGATGGATTTATATCCATCCAACTCTCTTCCCTCGCCTGTCAGCTTTGTTCTCAGGAAAGCTCTATTAATGTGGGTCCCAGATGGCCACCAGCAGCTCCTGGCCAAGTTCTTCTCTGTCCAAGTCATTCCAGCGAAAGTCTCGGGATTGAGTGCTATTTGTCCTGGATGAGGTCACATGCCCAGCCCTGGACCAGATTCTGTGACTCTGATTGGCCAGCCCAGGGTCATTCACCCACCTCTGTGTCAGAAGGCAGGGGAGCGGGAATTCCAAAGGGGGATTCAGATGGATTCTAGATGGGGGAGTAGATGCTAGGCAGGCAGATACTACAGATGTCCACTGTGGTCACCTGCCATGCGCCAGGACGGGGCTCCGGGCTCTACAGCCACAGATCAACCCCTCTTCAAAGCATCCCTAGATTGTATTCATCGTCATTTTCCAGATAAGAAAACTAAAGCTTAGAGTGCTTGAGTCTCCTGGCCACGTTTCCACAGCAAGTACAGGGTCAAGCTGGATTCAAAACCAAGTCTTATTTCCCAAAATGGACAAAAGTTCCTCAGTGGTGCTGGCGCCTGTGAGCTACTCCACAGCCTTTGGCAGAGTCTGGCTCTCCCAGCACAAAGTCTGCTAATGGAAAGCATTAGCACGCGCACGCGAGCACACACACGCCCACACACACAGTTCAACTAAGGTTATTCCAATTTGAGCCATAAGGCGATGCCTCCTTTGTGATTCCTATTTATGACTCCAACAGAAATTAAGGACTCACTGTGGCCCCGTCTCCCTCCGTCCCTTCAGAGCCAAGGGACCATTTGATGATCTCTGCTCCCTTCATCATCCCCCCTGCAGCCACTTACTCTGAAGGCAGATCCCTGGTCCCCATAAAGTGAGGCAGAGAACAAAGCAGGGATGAGAAGTGGCAGGAGGGGCTGAGCAACAGGGGCCGTGGGCCTGGCTTCTTCTCCATCCTGCCTGTGCCAAGGGCACGCGCTGGGCTACCTGCACAGCCTCGGCCAGGACACTGCGCCTCTCTGTCCCAGGCTTCTCCTGAGTGGAAAGATGGAGGTATCAGGAGCTGCCTCTTGAGTGGCTACAACGATTAAACGCCCCGATACACATAGCGTGCTCAGAGGCCAGCGCGTGGTGGGCTCACAATAAACCAGCTCAGCAGTATTGATGCAGAAAACTCGGCCTCTGTGCACCGGTGCCCAACTGAATCTTGGAGACAGAGTGTTGGGTGAAGTAGAAAAGAATAGCTTTATTGCTTTGCCAGGCAAAGGGGGGCACAGCAGGCTCGTGCCTCTCAAAACTGTGTCCCAACCCATGAGGATCTGGTGAGGAGTTTTACAGCAGTGGTTCAAGGGCGGGGTTGCTGAAAAGGATCAGGGTGAGTGCAGGGCCTGCACTCCTTTCATCTGGCCTCAGGTGGTCTCCTGATGAGCTTCTCTGGTTCTCGAGGTTGTCAAACTGTGCCCTTCTCTCTGGAATGGAGAATGCTTCATCGAGTAGTTACATCTTCCCTTTGCTGGGGGTTTTAGCTCTGCAGAAGAGCTCAGAGATATTGTTATGTGTATCAGCTGAGGTGGAGCCAGGGCCCTGCCCCCAAAGTTGTGCTGTGGTTTCTTTTGACTGCTCCTCCCTTGTCTCTGCACACCCTCCCTTCCCTGATTAACAAGCGTTTGAAAGGCTTCCATGCCCAGGAGCCCAACAGGGTCCTGCTCAGTTTCAGTATCGCCAGAGATAGGACCAGGAACCGGAGCAGAAGCGTGGCCTGGACACACAGACAGGAGAATCCCAGAGAAAGCGGGACCCTATGGCCAGGCAGAGACGTTCCAGACCAAGGAATCCTGCTCAATCTCTGGGAGAAAAGATGGACTTGGGGCGACCTGTGCATACGGGCACCCTCTGCAAGGAGGTCAGGCCCTCCCAGCACCTCCCCCAGCCCAGACTTTTAGGAGAGCAGCCAGGGAACATGTGGGTTCTGAGAATGCAAAGTCCCCCCACTCTGACCTTTAAGAAGTAACAGACCCGGTGGGACGCCGCTGCTTCAGCCTGTTCCATGTGGCCCACGCGGGCCCCGCTGTGGCCATGATGAGCCACGGCTTCCAGAGCAGCCACCAGGACTTGTCCTTCGGGCCCTGGAAGCTGACGGCGTCCAAGACCCACATCATGAAGTCAGCGGATGTGGAGAAGTTAGCTGATGAATTGCATATGCCATCTCTCCCTGAAACAATGTTTGGAGACAACGTTTTAAGAATCCAGCGTGGCTCTGGCTTTGGGATTGAGTTCAATGCTACAGATGCATTAAGATGTGTGAACAACTACCAAGGAATGCTTAAAGTAGCCTGAAGAGTGGCAGGAAAGCAGGACGGAGGGTGAGTGCTCTCAGGAGGTTATTAAACCGTACGATTGGACCTATACAACAGATTATAAGGGAACGTTACTTGGAGAATCACTTAAGCTAAAGGTTGTGCCTACAACAGATCATAATAGATACAGAGAAATTGAAAGTCAGAGAACAGATTAAGTTTTTTGAAGAAGTTCTCCTGTTTGAGGATGAACTTCATGATCATGGAGTTTCAAGCCTGAGTGTGAAAATTAGAGTAATGCCTTCTAGCTTTTTCTTGCTGTTGCGGTTTTTCTTGAGAATTGATGGGGTGCTTATTAGGATGAATGACACAAGACTTTACTATGAGGTATCTATTCTCATTTAATGAAAGTACTAACTGACATAGGGCTTGTTCATGTTGTTACATTGTCAGTCTGACAGTTTGAAATTCAGTAATGCTTTATATTGTATGGCTATTTGTCTAACCTTGAAGACTGGGTGTGTCATATTCACTGTTGACTGCACAGTTATCGAAACATTACATCTTCTTTTCCAAAAGTTCTACAAGTTGAACATGTTTTCCAAAAGACACTCCCTGGTAAAGGGGAGTCTGAGGCTTTTAAAAAACCTCTTAACTTAATCTGTTTAAGAAAACTGTCCCTTAACTCTTACTTTTTTTGTAGTATGTGCTGTTTATGTAATGTCCTGATATTAGAAGTACCAATCTCATGGCCTCCAGAAATTTGTATTATACAATTATTTTGATAGTTGTTTTAATGTTTGAAAGCTCTGTGCTGCATTTCAAGGAACTGTTAACATACGAAGTTTTTAAAATAATAAGTGAAGAAAGTGGGGGGGAGGCTTAAATTGAGTCATGAAAATTCTTCTTGTAGCTTTATAGCAGCCTATCCTTTTTGAATGAATTTTTAACGTCATATATGTGATCATATAGAATGACGACTGAGAGAAGAAACCACCAGTGTCAGTCAGGGTAATCGTAGTAATAGTTTAGTCTCCTAACAACCCTATGAAATAGATGCTATTATTATCTCTGTTTTATAGCTGAGGCAACTAAGGCAAAGAGAGATTAAGTAACTTGCCCAAGTTATACAGTTAATAGGTGGCAGAACTGGAATGTAAGCCCAGTAAGATGTGATTGGATTGGTATTTTCCTAAATCCTGCACTTTCTTTTTCCTTTGAAATAACATGGTCACTGTGATGGATCTTTTTCTTTTTAAAAGTGATAGTAAACTACTAAAAATAAGCTATACTTTACTCCCTCAGAAAAAATGAAATCTAAATTTTTAGAAATGCTTATACTTTAACTCAACAATATTGATTTTTTTTTTCCAGAATTTATCCTCAAAAGATTCTTATATACAGTAACCCACAAACGTTAATCAGGCAGCTGTATAGAGTTGTATATATATAAATATTCATGGCAATGCTATTGTTTATAATAGCTAAAAGGAAAGAAGGAAGGCGCTATAATGCCCATTGAATGAGCATTGATTAAATGGCCATGTTCATCCTGTTG
This sequence comes from Balaenoptera ricei, assembly GCF_028023285.1. NCBI lineage: Eukaryota > Metazoa > Chordata > Mammalia > Artiodactyla > Balaenopteridae > Balaenoptera > Balaenoptera ricei. Next base: position 9,641,131 of record NC_082645.1, on the reverse strand, counting down.
GCCTACAACAAATAGACTGCCAGATATTTCTCCAGCAAAGTTGGATTTATTCTGGATCAGCAGAAAATTGCAATTCAGGTCTGTAACCGTGGTGAGCCCTGTGCAAGTCCCCACACGGCAAGGGAAGGAGCATGCTTCTATAGAGAGGAAAAGGAAAATGGGAGTGCTACAGTAAGCAGAGAATCCATGACTCTCCCTTGGTTGAGTCCTTGCCGGGAAGTAAGAGGAGTCTTTCTTTTTTCTGTTGGGCTCTGCTATGGTTACTGGGTATAAGAGCCCCCCATTCTAGTCTCCCAAATCTATTTAACTGAGGTTTCTGTTTATTCATTTTTTACAGTCCATATAGTAGAAAAATATGCAACCATTAAAATTAATGGCAGAAAGTTGTTTAACTGATTTGGAAAGATGTGCATATTAATGTTGACTTTTAAAATGCAAGTATGAATCTATATAAGATTTTATGTAGAGATTTCTAAATGTTAAGGATAGTGTTATCTATAGAGATTGTGATTGCTAGTGATTTATACTCTATACGTTTATAGTATTTGATTTTTTTTAACAATGAGCATTAATCTGTTTTGTTGATATAAAAGACTGAAACTTTAAGGGAGCATAATCTTGTGATTTTTCTTTTATTAAATAATGTTTTACCAAAAAAAAAAAAAAGAAAGAAAGAAATAACAGACCCCAGTCCTGTAAATCCAACAGGATGCTACCAGCCAGCTTCTCCCTCCCATACTAGGACTAATCCGCTGACCACACTGTTCCCCGAGCCCAGACCAGAGGCCTTCTGATGGGGAAATATATATGTATTAATAAATAACTCTATATAAACACTACATATGTATCTACACGTATATACATCTGTACACTGTATGTGTGTATATATACATACATATCATATACATATATTATAATTGTATTATATATAGATACACATATACACATAGTCAGATACTATATATTATCAAACAATGATCAAGAGATATTTGAACAAAACCTGAATGAAGGGAAGGATCCAGCCATTCACAGATCTGAGCTTCTCTCTCTTAGGCCCTTCCTATGTGCTTCACTCATCTATAGGCAAAAATTTTGGCTGTCAGGCCTTGCTCACCCTCAACCTCTCTACCCTACTTTCCCCGTATCTGGGTCCACTTTACCCTCTCCCCTCTTACCCTTCCCACTCAGGCCCTCCATTTCAAGTTTAAAGAGCTGTGACCAGCCTCAGTGTGTGACCCAAGTTTTCCCTGCTCTTGTGCTATTTGGATCTTGTGTTCCAATGCTGAGAACTCAGTTCCTTTGGGGAGAGCTTTTGTTTTGCCTTTGGGGAGAGCTTTTGTTTTGCCTTTGGTGGTCTCCCAAATCTCTGAGGTGCTGGGACCCTATCTTGCTTTTCTAAATCCCCTTCCTAGAGATGCCAGTCTTGACCGGACCTCTGTGAGAGCTGGCCCTCACTGCCTGAGTCTCCAAGTGCATGTCCTTTCCCTTCTCTACATGCACCCCAAAACTAAACCTAACATCTGTCTTAGCCTAGGGCTAGGGCTGCCATAACAAAATACCATAGACTGGATGGCTTATAAAGAGCAAAAATGTATTGCTCACAGCTCTGGAGTCTGGAAGTCTGAGATCAGGACAGCAGCATGATGGGATCTGGTGAGAGCCCTGTTCTTGACTTGCAGATGGCTGCCTCCTGGCTGTGTGCTTACATGGAGGAGAGAGAGAGAAAGGGAGAGAGAGAGAGAGAGAGAGAGATCTTTCCCTTCTTATAAGGGCACTAATCCTATCGGATCAGCCCCCCACCCTTATACCTTCACTTAACCTTAATTACCTCCATAAAGATCTTATCTTCAAATACAATCAGATCAAGGGGTTAGAGGCTTCAACATACGAATTCTGGGGGGACACAAACATTCAGTCTATAACCACATCTAATACCAGTTCTTTCACTAAAATGTCAAACTCTGCCCTCACCCGATCCTGTACCAGTCAATCCGATACCTCCACCCACCCCCATGCCATGATCTGCCACATGGCAAGCAGCACCTTGCCCAGCAGGAAGCATGATGGAGGCCACCTGTCTAAGGAAATGGCTGATGAAGGGTTGACGTCTAGTTACACTCCTGACTTCTGACCACCAGCTCCCCTTGACCTCTGGTCCCTAGGGCTCCCTCACACTCGGCTGCAGCCTGACATTTGGCCTTTGAGTCCTGTCCGCATGCTTGGCTTTGATCTTCTGGTCCCCATTGGACCTCAGCATCCCCAGCCCTGTTGCCTGTGCCACTTGCCAGCCTCCCAACCACCTGTGGTCTCACTGAGATGACTTGTCTAGATGTCCTTTCCCGCTGTTTCTCTTCCCAGAGCAGCCACTCCACCGCCCTCTGTCACACCTGCCACAGGTGTCCCTGTGGAGGAGCATTTACACTGCCTCACCAAGAGGCTAGGGGCCAAGCCGCTTCCCAGGATGATGGGGTGGGCGAGCCCTGCATCAACTTTATAAATAGAGCATTCCTGTCTTCAATTATTATCATGTAGTCCATCATCAGAGACTATTTCTGGAAAACCCACACTGAGCCCAGTGGATTGATCGAAGGGTTTGGCTCTCATCTCAGGATTACCGCATGGACATCATCTACAAGAAAATAAACAAACATGCAAAGGCACAGCTTAAGAGAGTCATCTCCAGCCCTTGCCCCGGGAGGTGAAACCATGCCCATTCAGGGCACCAACATCCCTAAGTCATAACCAAGAAAAAAAGAGAAAGAAAGTGAAAGGAAAATAGTGAAGAACAGAAAAGGAGGAGAAAGCAAATGGAGAGGAAGAAATAAATACATGGCAAAACGTGGTGAACCTAGAGCTGGTTCACTCTGTGTGACCCCCGCCAGCCTCCATACCAATGGGAGAGAATCAAATTGTCAGGATGTCAAGATTTTTACTTAGGAATCAACCAATTTCATATATAAAGAAGTAGATTCACATCAGCCTACAGTTAGTCAACCAGTTCGATGCCAGTGCCCAAGAGATTTTAATAGCAGTCAACATTTATTTAACTTGATATGAGCAGCAATGGTGCTAAATGCATTATGTGTATTATTTCTTTTAATCCGCGTGAAAACTTAGGAGATAAGAACTATGATTATTGTCCACTTTACATATGAGAAAATATCTTTTTATCTAGTTCCTGGCCATGAGGAGATATCTTGCCATGATCACCCCACTACAAAAAAAAAAAAAAAAAAAAAATTCTATCTGACTCCAAAAGCTAGCTGTTGACCATTCCATTTATTTCTAAATCAGGCTCCAGGGAATATTATCATTCAGCAGAACGTGAGTAAAGGTAGGGAAGGAAGATTTAAGTGTATAAAAAGAAAGTGGCCACAGCAAATGCTGAGAGATACAGGTGGATTTGGCACATTCCTAGTTGAAATTCGGATCTTTATGCCTAAGCAGTCAAGTTCGAAATTCAAATTCCTGACACCTTCTTTGACTGTGAAAATGTTCACTTTCTTCAGAACCAGAAGATTCGTTCTGGAATGTCACTTTAAAAGCACTGTTTTCTCCAACTCAAAAGGATGCTAAAGACCGTCTTTCAGGACGTTATATTTTTGACATAAGCAACCTCATTGTGAAAATGAGGTGTTTCCAATTTTTGGCTCCCATATAGCCATTTCTGGGATATAGAGAAATGTTTGTCCGCAAAAATCTGTGGGCCAAGGATTTCTGGATACATTTTTACCTCCTCTGTGGTTGGGACTCTGGGTCCCTGGTCTGTCACTTCGTAGGAGCTGCAAATCCTCTGAGAAATAAATTCAGGGTGGCCACTCACATCTTGTGGATTTGACTTCGTGCCAGCCGTAAAGGAGAGCTAACTGACCATGCAGCCCAGGAGGAAAGCCAGGGAGAACTACATTTATGGGATCCTGGCTTCAGAGGGTCATAAATCTCTAAGGCTCCTCAGACACAGAATTCCAAATGAGGCTCCAGACCCACACTGTCTACCACGATCGCCATGGTCACATGTCCACTGGGCGCCCACAATGTGGCCAGTCCCTGTGAAGAGGTGCTCTCTGTGTGAAATACACACCAGATTTCTAAGAATAAGGATGAAAAATTCATTAACTCATTAATGATTATTTTTAGTCACTATTTGATAGGTTAAATAAAATACATTATTAGAATTGACTTCACTTGTTTCTCTTTACTTTCTTAATGTAGCTACTATAAAATTTTAAATTACATATGTGACTTGCTTTCTGTTTCTGTTGGACAGTTCTGCTCTGGACACTCAAACCACTGAAAAGATCCTGCAACTCACTAAGATCTCAACAAATCAGTGTACGTCAAAATTACACGACTTACAGAGCAGCTTTCTATGTGAATGACCTGAAGACTAGCAGAAAAGATTTTCCACAATTAAAGACATAAAAAAGGAACCACACCACAACGAGATGTTAGGAGGGACAGAGACACAGTATAGTTTGGACCCACACCCCTGAGTCGGTGACCCACACAAGGAGGAACATTACAGTCTCAGAGGTCTTCCCCCAGGAGTGAGGGGCCCGAGCCCCACCTGGGTTCCCCAACCCTGCACTGGGAAGAGGAGGCCCCAGAACAACTGGCTTGGAAAACCAGCAGGGCTTATGTTCAGGAGAACTGGAGGACTACATCAAACAGATAATCCACCCTTAAAGGGTGCATACAAAGTCTCACACACTCCGAGACCCAGTGCAGAGGCAGTAGTTTGAGAGGAGCCTGGGTCAGACACTTGCTGATCTTTAAGAGCCTCCTGGAGAGGCAGGAGGAACCTGGGACTCCCCCAGGGGACATAGATGTTGGCGGCAGCCATCTGGGGGCGCTCACTCTACCATGATAACACCAGTGCTGGCAAACACCATTTTTGAATCTTCCCTCTAGCCTGTTAGTGCTGGAGACCCAGCTCTGCCCTCCGGGGGGCCAGCACCAGCCCCAGGACCCCCTGGGCCACACAGCTAACCATGTAGGAAGCCTACCCTGCCCTCCAGTGACCCCATGGCCATTGCATGTGACCTGGTCTCACAGCCAACCAGGCCAGGAGCCAGCCCTGCCTACCAGCACACCTACAGTAGCCAGCCCACCCCACCCCAACAGAAGGGGGCACACAAGCCACACAGGATGCACCCCTAGAGCATATAGATCTGGTGACCAGAGGGGAGCATGCTGCTGGGCCCCAGAGAACATCTCCTACATAAGCCTTCCCATCCAAGATCGGGAAACATAACTGACCTACCTAACACATAGAAATAAACACAGAACAGGGCAAAATGAGGAGACAGAAGTATGTTTCAAACAAAGTAACAAGACATAGCCTCAGAAAAAGAACTAAACAGGGAATTCCCTGGTGGACCAGTGGTTAGGACACCGTGCTTCCACTACCAGGGGCCCAGGTTCAATCCCTGGTAGGGGAACTAAGGTCCCACAAGCTGCACGGCATGGCCAAACAAATAAATAAATATTTCTTTAAAAAAGAAAGGAGTGCAATATTTTAAAAAAGAAGAAAGAAAGAAAGAAAGGGAGGGAGGGAGGAAGGAAGGAAGGAAGGGAGGGAGGAAGGAAGAAAGAAAGTAAGAAAGGAAGGGAGCTAAACAAAGTGGAGATAAGCAATCTACCCAATAAAGAGTTCAAAGAAATGATTAAAAAGATGCTCACCAAACTCAGGAGAAGAATGGATGAACACAGAGAGAATTTCAACAAAGAGTTAGTTCTTAGAGGAAATGCTTTTAGCTTTTCACCAGATTATGATGTTAGCTGTGGGTTTATCACATATGGCCTTTGTAACGTTGAGGTGTGTTCCTCCCTCTATCCTGACATTGTTGAGAGTTTTTATCATAAATGGATGTTGAATTTCATCAGCATCTTTTCAGCATCTGCTGAGAAGACCATACAATTTTTATTCTTCAGTTTGTTAATGTGGTATCACATTGATTGACTTACAGATATTGAAACATCCTTGCATCTGTAATTCATCTCCATCTTGAGAAAGAACAGAGCTGGAGATATCACACTCCCTGGCATCAAGCTATCATACAAAGCTACAGTGATCAAAACACTATGGTTCTAGCACAAAAACAGACACATAGATCAGTAGAACAGAACAGAGTCCAGAAATAAACTCACACTTTTATGTTCAATTATTCTATGACAAAGGAGGCAAGAATATACAATGGGGGAAAGACAGCCTCTTTAGTAAATGATGTTGGGAAAACTGAATGGCTACATGCAAAAGAATCTAATTGAACTATTTTCACCATACCCAAAAATAAACTCAAAATGAATCAGACTTAAATGTAAGACCTGAAACCATAAAACTCCTAGAAGAAAATATAGCATTACATTCTTTGACATCAGTCTTAGCAAAATTTTTTGTATCTGTCTCCTCAGGCAAGGGAAATAAAAGCAAAAATAAACAAATGGGACTACAACAAACTAAAAAGCTTTTGAGCAGCAAAGGAAACCATCAACAAAATGAAAAGGCAGCCTACTAAATGGGAGAAGATATTTGCAAATGATATATTCAATAAGGGGCTGACATCCAAAATATACAAAGAACTCATACAGCTCAATATCTAACAAACTTAATTTAAAAAAAAAACTGATTAAAAAATGGGCAGAAGACCTGAATAGACATTTTTCCAAAGAAGACAGATAGCCAACAGACATATGAAAAGATGCTCCACATCACTAATCACTGGGGAAATGCAAATCAAAAACAATGAGCTATCACCTCACACCTGCCAGAATGGCTATTAGCAAAAAGACAAGAAAAAACAAGTGTTGGCCAGGATGTGGAGAAAAGGGAACCCCTGTGCACTGTTGATGGGAATGTAAATTGGTTCAGCTACTATGCAAAACAGTATAGAGGTTCCTCAAAAAATTAAAACTAGAACTACCATATGATCCAGCAATTTCACTTCTGGGTGTTTACATGAAGAAAACAAAAACATTAATTCAAAAAGATATATGCACATCAATGTTTATTGCAGCATTATTTACAATAGCCAAGATATGGAAGGAATCTAAATTTCCAATTGGTAAAGAATTTGTGGTATATATCTACGATGGAATATTAGCCATACAAAATGAAATCATGCCACTTGCTACAAATGGATTGATCTAGAGGGTATCATGCTCAGTGAAATAAGTCAGACAGAGAAAGACAACATATGATCTCACTTCTATGTGGAATCTTAAAAATAAAACAAGAACAACATTGTAAAGCAATTATACTCCAATAAAGATATTAAAAAAAAAAAAAAACAGCTTGGACCTGAGATCAGAAGGGGCAGGGACACCCAGGGGAGGAAGAAGAGCATGTCCAAGATAAAACTCATTGTTCTTTGTCACCCCAAAAAAATAAAAATAAAATTTAAAAAAATAAAACAAGCAAAACAAAACAAAATGAAAACATACAGATACAGAGAACAAACGTGGGGAGGGGGAGGTGAAATAGGTGAAGGGGATTAAGAGGTACAAACCTCCAGTCATAAAATAAATGAGCCACAAGGATGTAATATACCGTGTAAGGAATACGGTTCATAATATTGTAATAACTTTGCATGGAGACAGATGGTTACTAGACTTATCGTGGTGATCACTTCATAATGTATGCAAATGTCAAATCTCTATGTAATACACCTGAAACTAACATAATATTGTGTATCAGGTATATTTCCATTTTAAAAAAATCATTGTGTGAGCCCATATCTCCAAATAGCTCTGGTTTATTGAACATGCAAAGCCCCCACTCTTCACTTCACCACCAATCCTGCCCCTTTCTACTTTCCTAATTCTCTTTATTTTATTTTTTTTAAATCATATGTTAGGGCTTCCCTGGTGGCACAGTGGTTAAGAATCCGCCTGCCAATGCAGGGGACACAGGTTCGAGCCCTGGTCCGGGAAGATCCCACATGCCCTGGAGTAACTAAGCCCATGAGCCACAACTACTGAGCCCACGGGCTGCAACTACTGAAGCCTGCACACCTAGATCCTTTGCTCCGCAACAAGAGAAGCCACCACAATGAGCACCCACTGCAATGAAGAGTAGCCCCCGCTCGCCGCAACTAGAGAAAGCCCGCACGCAGCAACGAAGGCCCAATGCAGCCAAAAATAAAAATAAAATAAATAAATAAAATTTTTAAAAAAATCATATGTTAAAGGTTTATACATCATTTGTCTTCTATTATCAGTAATGATATAAGGAATTTAAAAACAAAACAGAATTGTATTCAATGTAAAAAAAATTTGAATCTATTTTCTTCAAACATGTCAATGAAAAATTTTAATTATTTTTCCTAAACTTTCCAAAAAGTTCTTTTTCTTCAAAAATAGGTAAAATTATCTATTAAAGTTAAGGCAATGTAAAATTATATGTAACGAATATCAAGTTTTAAAATCAGATGTACTTAAATAAAGCTCTTTTTAAACTTTTTCAAAAGTTAATTAAATCTTTGAAATGATTCATCTAAATATAAAATTATTTATGATTCTGGCATTCACTATCTATCTAAATGTCAATGTAAAGAAGAGTATGGTGTGTTACAGTGTTATATCTAGACATACATACAATATTGCAAAATGTTCCTCAGCCATCGTGTGCAATGTTTGTGAATCATGGCCTAATTGGAGAGTCCTTCTAATTGGAACATGAAAAGAAGAAAGAAAATGGGTGTCGACACTAGGGGAAATGACACTTTGTTTTGCAAGACTCTGCTGTATTCACGTGTTCTGAGAGAGAGAGAATTTGACAAATTAATTACTCTGTCTTCAAGGGAAAATTTGACAACTTAATTAACTTCTCTTTTCCTTTACCAAGTGCTTCTGCAACTCAAATCCTCCTTGTCTCCCAAAGCAGTGTTCATCTCCAAAATCTGCAGTGGCACAGCCTACAGACCTGGTTACCTTCCAACAGTCAACTGTTATGTTGAGGATGGAAGATAAAAGTTATAAAGGAGTGTTTCCCTGGAGCCTGAAAGGTATTAGTCGTGAGATTGGATGTTTAAAGGATATAAATCACTAGATGCCAGTCCTGAGCTCCAAGAGACAGAAATCACAATGTGTTCTCAATTAAACTTACTTTGTGTGTCTGTGATACACAGGACTCTCTAAAGCACAGGGCCCAGAGTTGGGTCACTCTTGCCAGAATCTTAGGGCAGCATCAGGATACAAAGTCAATCACCTGCACCTGGGTCCACTCACTGAGCTCCACCATCGTTGAGTGTGTACACTGGGATGAACCAGGATGCTATCCCCCACCACTAGACTGTAGGTTCTCCTGCTAGACTCTAAATTCCAGACAGCCGACAACCGTGTCTGACTTTTCCACTGCTGTATCCTTAGCATCCTGCACAATATTTGGGCACAAAATTTGAGCTCAGTCATTACTTGACTAATGAAGTTACTAAGCTCACTGAGATCCTCATTTTTCTCACCTGTGAAATGGGGACAAAGACACCTTCCCTCACGAAGATTGTCTTGAGAATAACACGTGATCATATTCGTACAACCTCAGATTACTCTTGACACATAATATTAATTTTATTATTTGATGACTTAAAAGTAAAGTTAGTAAGCTCTCTGGAGTCCTGTTTTCTCATTTACAAAATGGAAGGAGTAATACCTGTGTCATTAAGACTATTTTGAGAATTGAGTAGGAGAACATATCTGACAAAAATTTAAGTGTTCAGTCATTGAGCGGTAATGGTGTTGATCATGAGACGATAATGACAATGACAAAACTCCAAGCTTAACCCCAAACTCATCTCATTTCACTTACTTCCTGATACCATGAAGCACTTAGAAAGGGCCTAACAAAAAACAAAGCAAAACAAGAGCCAAAAACCAAAGCTCTGCCTTCAACACTATTTAGGCCACAATATTTTAAAATAACTATTATTGTTATTCTCATAATTATTAGCCAGTCATGAAATATTCATTTAACATTTACTAATGCCAGAGAATAGGAACACTGGATTGTTTTCAGTGGAAGCATATGTCACCCTGTAGAGAAGATGACTTTAAAATATTAGAAATAATTTTTAAAATAACACAAGACAGTGCCTAGCACTATTTTGTTTTCCATTCATTGTGTTTTTATTAATTGGTTCATGTAACTGGGAAATTCACAGGATGAGTTCAGGTACAGCTGGATCCAGAATGTCAAACAGTAGCATCTGGACCCTAGGTCACTCTCCTGGCTCTTGTCTCTCCTTTCCTCTGAGCCAAAGTCCCTTTCAGCCTTTCCCCAAAGTTGACCATAGGGTCACTTAAGTCATAGACTCACCCCTGCATCTGGAAAGTGGGCTCAGTCCCACCAGAACCACTTGAACTGAAGTGGAGGAGGAATGAGCCCTCAACAGAAGGAGAAATGCACAAGGCCCACCGGGGCTTTGGGCGTCTCATCCATGACAGGAAAGACAGCTGTCTGTGTCCTTCTGGAGGTCAGTTCATGGCCGGGCGGCGGGGCTTCAATGGCAGCCTTGCTGGGCTTCAGTTTCCTATCAGTTTGGTTTTTTTGTTTTTGTTTTTTAAGTCAAATGCTAACTTGTATAGTGATGACCACTTGTAACAGGCACACCGAAGGGAAGGGAGCTGGAGCAGTCAGAGTGTTTGGAACAGGATGACAGAAGAATGGAAAAGAGAAAAGGAGGGAAGGAGAGGGAAAGAGAGCAGAAGGGAGGGAGGTGGGGAGGGAGAGAGAGGGAGGGACGAAGGTACCAGAGTTGGATGGACAAAGGTGAGTAGGGGGTTAGAGTACATGGGTCTATTTTAATAACTGGGAGAATGGAAACTAATAAATGAAGATCAACATTCCCCTTCTCATTAGTTCTAGCTACTCATTTTTTTCCTAATTTAAGGCTGACGCCCTGTTCTTTTGATGCTAAATGATGCTGGTGTGAGAAAGCAGATGGTTCTCATGGAGCAGAAATAATCACGGCAACAATCTTGGATCCATATGGGAACTTCAGTGAACACAAACTTTGACATCCCCTCTTGTTGCTTTTTCTTTTCCGATAATGACAGAGTTTGTTCACTGCAGCTCCTGGTGTTCGAAGTACCATCCGTCAGCACTCTAATCATTGTTCACCATTAATTCTGTGAGCACACCATTGCCACAGCAGTTATGAAGCATCTGGTACATCCTTCCATTTTCGCATGTCACTTACAGATGGCAGTTACTCAAGTTAATGTGGCCATTTGGATGGCCAGGTTCTCACTCATTTCCAAGACACAGTTACAGGGATGATATCGTGTCGATATTCCATCAAGGCATTTTAACCCCATCTCCTCCTTTTCCACTTGCAACCCCCCATTTCTTGGACTGGGGCTCACTGCTCCAGGGCAAAAGGTGACCAGGCCACAACCTCTTTCACAAAACAATAGGCTTAAAAGTCAAGAACTGCAAAAAAGAGAAAGGATTTGCTACATTTCTTTTTTTTAATTAATTTTTATTGGAGTATAGTTGACTTACAATGTTGTGTTAGTTTCTGCTGTACAGCAAAGTGAATCAGTTATATATATATATCTCCACTCTTGTTTAGATTCTTTTCCCATATAGGTCAATACAGAGTACTGAGTAGAGTTCCCTGTGCTATACAGTATGTTCTTATTAGTTATCTATTTTATATATAGTAGAGTGTACATGTCAATCCCAATCTCCCAATTTATCACTCCCCCCCTTTCCCCTTTGGTAACCATAAGTTTGTTTTCTACATCTGTGACTCTATTTCTGTTTTGTAAATATGTTCATTTGTACCATTTTTCTAGATTCCACATATAAGTGATATCATATGACATTTGTCTTCCTCTGACTTACTTCACTCAGTATGACAATCTCTAGGTCCATCCATGTCGCTGCAAATGGCATTATTTCATTCTTTTTTATGGCTGAGTACATTTCTTCAGAATCTATTTGACACTTCAGGGGCCAGGCCTGGGAGACTTCAGACCAGCATTTTTCTGTAAGGGAAGGAGATCCAACCAGAAAAGGAAGGGAAAGCCACCCTGTCTGGCCCAGGGAATCCTGGGGACAGGAGACCTCCAGGCGGGCGATGGTGGGGAGTGAAAGGGATGTGGGCATCAGATGAGGAGCGGGGATCCAAGATGTGTTCCTTCACCGCAGGATACCAGATGCCACCTTGGAGAGGATATGGGAGATTAAAGATTTGAATATGTTATCTAATGAATTAATAAGGCTGGACTATTTTAAACCTAGAAGGACTTAAAAGTTAATTTAGAGGAAAACTGCATTTATGGACAACATAAAGAAACTCTACTTCCTCTATACACCTGAGTATATTTGCAGTCTGCAACCGACAGCACCTTTGCTCAACTCAGATTTTCTCCACTAATGTTGAATCCGTATGAATTTAGGTATATAAAACTGATGCCTCCATCGAAGGGACCAAATAACTGACTGGGCTCACCTTACAGAGTAAATCAAATTATGGGGGAAAGATGTATCTACTTCAGAGACGAAAACTATTAAGCATCTCCCAAGCACAATTTGCCTACAAAGAAGGTACTTCAGCTCAAGAAGCAGCGTGTGATGCTTAGGCCAGTGTTTGATATGCTAATTATGTTAGTCATCTAGTGAGAATTTATTATTAATGTCAGCTAACATTTACCCGAGCCTTTATTATGGCCAGTCAATGTGCTAAATGCTTACATTAGCTCTAAATTGTGAGGGATGCTATCATCCCGCTTCATAAAGGGGGGACTAGGGGAAATATCTATTCTATTTATTGAACTTACTGTACAAAATTTTTCCACTTTATAGGGATGTCACTGGCTGGCAAAACAGTCAAATCCGTGTAATAACAAGGGACATTTTTTTCTTTTTTATTGAAGTATAGTTGATTTACAATGTTGTGTTAATTTCTGCTGTACAGCAAAGTGATTCAGTTATACATATATATGTGCATTCTTTTTTTTTTAATATTCTTTTCCATTATGGTTTATCATAGGATACTGAGTACAGTTCTCTCTGCTATACAGTAGAGTCTTGTTGTTTTTCCATTCTATATGTAATAGTTTGCATCTGCTAATCCCAAACTCCCAGTCCTTCCCTCCCCCAGCCCCTCCCCCTTGGCAATCACAAGACTGTTCTCTATGTCTGTGAGTCTGTTTCTGTTTCATAGATAAGTTCATTTGGGTCATATTTTAGATTCCACATATAATTAATATCATATGATATTTGTCTTTCTCTGTCTGACTTACTTCACTTAGTATGATAATCTCTACATCCATCCATGTTGCTGCAAATGGCATTATTTCATCCTTTTTAATGGCTGAATAGCATTCCATTGTATATATGTACCACATCTTCTTTATCCATTCAGCTGTCAATGGACATTTAGGTTGTTTCCATGTCCTGGCTATTGTGAACAGTGCTGCTATGAACATAGAGGTGCAGGTATATTTTTGGATTAGAGTTTTGTCTGGATATTTGCCCAGGAGTGGGATTGCTGGATCATATGGTAGCTCTATTTTTAGTTTTTTGTGGAACCTCCACACTGTTTGCCATAGTGGCTGCACCAAGTTACATTCCCACCAACAGTGTAAGAGGATTCACAAGGGACATTTTTTAATGGAACTCAACAGTATGAGGGTCTTTTATTTGGGGAATAAAATTACCACAGGAGTAATTTTTGGATACACAACCTGAAGGAGTTTGTTTTCTTTTGTTTTTGGTTTTTTGTTTGTTTTTGTTTTATTTTGCTTTTTGGGTTTTTTTGTTTGTTTGTTTTTTGTTTTGTTTTTTGTTCTCTTGAAGGAGTTTGTTTTAAGACATTTTCTCCCATTGCTAAGATGCAACTTCCTCTGATGTAGATAAATGAGGGCTTGACCCCCTCACAGTGACACCGGAGACTGGATTTGCTGAAACCCTATCACAGGCCGGGGTTACAGACATTACTGCTCACTTTTCTTGACTAGTTTTTAAGCTCAGAAGGTAGAAAAACTCTTCCTTCAGTAAGAAAATCCATTTTTGTTCATTCCAAAGTCTTGATTGAAAACTTCCAAGAGGTTGTCCCACTGGCGGACCCATTGCACTGCTTCCACCTACCCATAGGTAGCAGGGCCTGGACAAGGGGAAAGGAGCTTTCACCCAGTTTTGTACACTCCTGAGAGTGGGCTGGGACTTGAACTTTGATCAGGCAAATCTGACCCTACCAGATATATGATCTCTGAGTTTTAGCTGCCTTAGCCATGAAAAGGGGCATAACAAGAATATCTAACTCATAGGTTTACTGTGCTGATTATATGAACAAGTGTAGATAAAGCTCTTCACATTGTATCTGGGCACTGTTGAACACTCAGTGAATAGTAGCTATTACTATTTTATCACTGTTAATAATCACCACGCAAGTAAAACCAGTGGCTGCCCCACATACTTTCCTAAATACAGGTCACGTGGGAATAATTCTGACATAGGGAAGTTCCCCTTGACTTTCATGCTAAAAGACTGAAAGGTAAGAAGATCCTTTTAAAAGCCCTTCACTGACAGGGGGTAGATCAATTTGTTCAGGTCTGTTCTAGACACAGGCCAGCATAAAATGGATCCTAGTAATTTAAGGAGAAACTCAATATTGTGTCTCAGCCCAGGTAAAAAGGTAAGACCACCCCATTTTTAAGGGAAATTTGAAGACATCCATGGAGGGGGGGGACTCCCAACCCCCAGTTCTCTGTTTAAGAACTGAGCTGATTAGAGGGTTTGGCTATCAAGAAATTGTACAAACTCCAATGTTGATCTTAGAACTTTTTTTGTTCAGAATTAACATGTTTAGTATAGGAATTATTTTTTAAGTCACAACAAATTTTTTAAGAAGCACATTCATCATCCTAGGGGTGCAATTGTTGACATTTGGGTGCATAGCTTAATGTTAATTCTATCTTCCCAGTTTTCTGCTCCTTTTTTACACTAAAATTCCTGGGGAAAGTTGCAGCACTCACTGCCTCCAAATTCCTCACTGGAGGGCCTGCCTTCAGCCATTCCCATCATCTTTCCACCAAAAGAGCTCTCATCAAACCCCTGTGACCACCCTGTGTCTCCATATGAGAGCCAATTCTCAGCCCCCTCCTTAAACCACGTGCTCCTCGGTGTTTACCTCGCTTTCCCCCTCCTTCCTCCTGAAAGCTCTTTCTTTGCTCTGCTTGTAGGACGTCAGTCTTCTAGTCCCCCCCCCACCCAATCCGCTCTTGGCTTGCTTTGCGGTTTCTCCTCTTCCAGCCTCTCAAGGCTGAAGCACCCAGGACTCAGCCCTCTTCTCTTCCTGAGGGTCCTCATCCAGACTCAGAGCTTGAAACAATCCCTCCAAGCTCACTCCCCAGCCGTGCCCTCTCCCCCAACTCCAGACTCCCCTCTGTAACTCTCCGCAAAGCACCTCTACTTGGCTGTGCTCTGGACACCTCAAATTCCATGCCTGATGCTGTGTCCTGATCTGTCCCAGCTCCATCCTTCCAGTTTCCCATTCAGTTTCCTGGAGTCATCCTTGACCCATCTTTACCTCACGCTCCCATCCAATCTGTCCAAAAAAATTGTATCATTTATTGATTCAAAATATATCCCAGGAATTCCCTGGCGGTCCAGTGCTTAGTACCCGGCTCTCTCCCAGCCGAGTGCCCAGGTTCAATCCCTAGTCAGGGAACTGAGATCCCTCAAGCCACACAGCTTCAGGTGTACAGCAAAGTGATTCAGTTTATATATATACACACACACATATATATATATATATATTTGAAGTCTTTTTCAGATTCTTTTCCATTATAGGTTATTACAAGATACTGAGTAGAGTTCCCGGTGCTATACAGTAGGTCCTTGTTGGTTATCTGTTTCATATATAGTAGCGTGTATATGTTCATCCCAAAGTCCTAACTTATCGCTCTCTGCCTTTCCCCTTTGGTAACCATAAGATTGTTTTCTATGTCTGTGAGTCTATTTCTGTTTTGTATGTAAGTTCATTAGTATCTGTTTTTTAGGTTTCACGTATAAGCAATATCATATGATAATTGTCTTTCTCTGTCTGACTAAGCTCACTTAGTATGATGATCTGTAGGTCCATCCGTGTTGCTGCAAGTGGCATTATTTCATTCCTTTTTATGGCTGAGTAATATTCCATTGTATATATGTACCACATCTTCTTTATTCATCTGTCGATGGACACTTAGTTTGCTTCCATGTCCTAGCTGTTGTAAATAGTGTTGCAATGAACATTGGGGTGCATGTATTTTTTCGAATTAGAGTTTTCATATTTTCCAGATCTATGCCCAAGAGTGGGATTACTGGATCATATGGTAGCTCTATTTTTAGTTTTTTAAGGAACCTCCATACTATTCTCCATAGTGGCTGCACCAATTTATATTCCCACCAACAGTGTAGGAGGGTTCCCTTTTCTCCACACCCAAAAGAGGACTTTTATTGGACCTCTGCTAGTTTCACTTTTTGGACGTGGTCCTTCTAGAATGCATAACTGAAGATATTTATGTAGAGGTTAAAGTTTAACTCAGTCAACTGCACGGACCACCACCTTCCCAGCACCCGCTTCCAGGGCAGAGCTGTGGTGAGGGACAGCTCCACCTCCGTCCCCGCCCAGCCCGCTCACTGCACTCACCAGACACCAGTTTCACTGACATCAAGTCGGCATGGTCCGTGCTGGGGAAGCCGAGGGATGGAACCTGGAGAATCTGCTTCTCTGCAAGTCATTAAGGAGAAACCAGACACCCAGCTGTTGGGAACGCTTGGGTGTGGTCACCAGAAGTGGGAGGATTAACCAAAGTCCCGGACTTTTTATCAACTCCAAGCATGGACACTTCTGCAGACAAGTTACTTGACTCCCCTTCACCTCGGTTTCCCCATCGACTAAGTACTTCACAGCATTGCTGTGAGGATTAAACCATACAGCCTCTGAAGTACTTGGGACAGCGTCCAGCACAGAGTGAGACTGCATAGGGACAGCTGCGGGCATCTCCTAATGCCCTCTGTGAGTCTTTATCTTCACCATCATCATTTTTCCATCTACATGCCTGCATTGCACTGGGGATGTTTGAAAGGGGTGAAAAACATCTTACTCTTTTTGTGTATAAACATGTATACAGCACGTGAACAGACAGTGTACCTGTGCTGTTCAATGCCATGCCATGCCCTGTATATCTGGACAAAACTATAATCTGAAAAGATACATGCACCCCAATGTTCATAGCAGCATTATAACCAAGACATGGAAGCAACCTAAATGTCCAACAACAGACGAATGGATAAAGAAGATGTGGTACATATATACAATGGAAAACTACTCAGCCATGAGAAAGAAGGATATAATGCCATTTGCAGCAACATGGATGAACCTAGAGATTTTTGTACTAAGTGAAAAAAGTCAGAAAGAGAAAGATAAAAACCATATGGTTGGGCTTCCCTGGTGGCGCAGTGGTTGAGAATCTGCCTGCCAATGCAGGGGACACGGGTTCGAGCCCTGGTCTGGGAAGATCCCACATGCCGCGGAGCGGCTAGTCCCGTGAGCCACAACTACTGAGCCTGCACGTCTGGAGCCTGTGCTCTGCAACAGGAGAGGCCGCGACAGTGAGAGGCTCGCGCACCGCGATGAAGAGCGGCCCCCGCTCGCCGCAACTGGAGAAAGCCCTCGCACAGAAACGAAGACCCAACACAGCCAAAGATGAATGAATAAATAAATAAATTTATTTAAAAAAAAAAAAAACCATATGGTGTCACTTACATGTGGAATCTAAAATATGACACAAATGAACCTACCTATAAAACAGAAACGGACTCACAGACATAGAGAACAGACTTGTGGTTGCCAAGGGTTGTCCCTCTTGTCGGGGAGGGGTGAATTGGGAGTTTGGGATGAGCAGATGCAAACTAGTATGTATAGGATGGATAAACAACAAGGTCCTATTGCATAGCACCGGGAACTATATTCAATATCCTGTAATAAACCATAATGGAAAAGAATATTTTAAAAAGTCATATCCTGGACCAGGAGACCGCCCAGCCGCCAGTGAGCACCTGCCAGAAGGATGGAGTCCATACAAAACTCATCTCAGACCCCAGGGATTCCTTAAAAATCCCCACTTTCCCCTCAGGACACACTGAGACATTTCTGTTGTTTTTAGAATGCTTTGTTGTTTAGGAGAGTTTGGTTTTGTTTTTGTTGTTGTTGTTGTTTTTTGGTAAAAAAAAGATGCCTTTCTCTGCACCTTGAATCACACCATGCAGCTGGGTTTACTGAGTTGCCTTTGTAGACAGCTGGCCTCGGGAACACCACTTGTTAGAAAAGTGCTGAAATCAAAGCAGAATGTCCCAAAACAGAGCCTGGCATGCAGGAATCACTCAGCAGATGTTTCTTGACTGTACATTAAGCACATTTTTTTTTAATTGAAGTATAGTTGATTTATAGTGCTGTGTTAGTTTCAGGTGTACAGCAAAGTGATTCAGTTATACATATATATATTCTTTTTCAGATTTTTTCCCTTATAGGCTATTACAAAGTATTAAGTATAGTTCCCTGTGCTATACAGTAGGTCCTTGTCAGTTATCTATTTTATTTACAGTAGAAGCACATTTTTTTTTGTAGTCTTGGCTACCACTTACCTTTATTTTTACAACAGGGAAGGCAGGCTGAGGGAACTCCACATCGCATGACCTGCAAGGTCACTCAGCCCGGACTCAGGCTCCAGGCTGTGTCCCCCAGGAGGCAGCAGGAAAGGGGTTCTGCTGCGACCCCATGCCCTGGCTGGTGTTGCTTGGTTGGGCCATGCACATGCGTCACCACCGCTCTGTAGGTTGCATCCCAGCCTTCCCACAGCTCAACAGAGATGCACATCCCGAGAAATGGCATAAATAAAGAGGCAGAGATGCGGGGGCCAGGAGGTCTGGACACCCGGAGGCCCTCTCGTCCGAGCCCTGGAAGGAGGCGGTCAGATGTACAGCTGTAATTACACAGAGCAGGCTTCTTTATTTACACTTTCTCTTCGTTCATGACTTTAACGAGCTCCTGCTAATGGCACATGTGAATTGGAAAGACCTTAACTGCGCTTTCAACACCTTGTCATTCTTATGAGCCAATTACAAGGAGCTGCTCATTGCAGATTGCAGCAAACTGCAGGTTCATTACACCGAACAGGTGTCTCGCCAATAATAATGATCATGATCATCTCCTACAGACGGGAAAGATGGAGTTTAAAGACAATGGGAGGATGGCTGCTTGCCCTGCTAGCAGCAGCAGCTGGTTGTGTGGTGCCCAGTCATCCAAAATGCCCCTCCCCCGACCAGGCAGACGGCTCTCCTCACTCTGAACCTTCCCTTAACTACGTTCCAAATATTCAGCCAGCTAACTATTGACAAGCCAAGACATGGAAGCAGCGTGAGTGCCCATCAACAGACAATTGCATTAAGAAGATGTGAGATATATAGATACAGATACATAGATATATGTTTTTACACACACACACAGGTACACGATGGAATATTACTTAGTCATTAAAAAGAATGAAATAATGCCATTTGCAGCAACATGGATGGACCTAGAGATTATCATACTAAGTGAAGTAAGCCAGACAGAGAAAGACAACTACCATATGATATCACTTATATGTGGAATCGAAACTAGGACACAACTGAACTTATCTACAAAACAGGAACAGACTCACAGACATAGAGAACAGACTTGTGGTTGCCAAGGGTTGGGGGGGGGGGGGAGTGGGAGAGGGATGGACTGGGAGTTTAGGATGAGCAGATGCAAACTATTATGTATAGAATGGATAAACAATAAGGTCCTACTGTAGAGCACAGGGAACTCTATTCAATATCCTGGTATAGAATGGATAAACAATAAGGTCCTACTGTAGAGCACAAGGAACTCTATTCAATATCCTGTGACAAACGATAATGGAAGAGAATATGAAAAAGAATGTATATCTATGTATAACTGAATCACTTTGCTGTATACCTGGAATTAACACAACATTGCAAATCAACTATATTCCAATAAAATAAATTTTAAATTAATTAATTAATTAAAATAAAAAGAATAAAGAAGAAAAAATAATAATTTGCATTTCCAACAAGGTCTCAGATGAGGTTGACTTTGCTGTTCCCGGTTCATAGTTTGAGACCCACTAGACTAGTGGAATACGTGTGAGCGCAGGTGTGACATCAACTTAGGTTCAAATACAAACCTACTTGTTACCTCCAATGGGATCACTGGCAGGTCACTAATTCTTTCTAAGCCTCAACTCTAAAATGGAGATAAGAGCATCTTTTTGAGTGTTGCTCAGAGGATGAGCAATGAGCAAGCTAGGACCAACCCAGCAGGCACTCGGTAGCTATTACCACTGTGGGAGAGGCCAGGCATCTTGCTGCATGACATTAAGTCAAGCATGATGGTCAGAACTGGAAGCCGCGTCTTTCTCCCACGCTTGGCTGTCTTCCTCTGAGGCCTCCCTGAACTCTCTCACCCCCCGCCCCCTCGCCCCCCAAGTCCCAGTGCACTTAGGGCACACCATGAAATGGCAGTCCTCACCCTAATCAGTGCGGGTCAGCCAGGACTGTTCGTGCATGCATCTAACTCCACCGACAAGACCGTAAGTTCTTTGGGAAAGGAACCGTGCCTTATACTGCTTCTTCACCTCTCCGCACGAAAGCTAACAGCCCTGGAGCAGCGGGCCTGCCCTTGCTGCCGCACCCCATCCCACTGCCTTCCCCAGCAACTGCCCCCCCTTTGCCCCCATCCAGCTGCACCACTGTTGGGCAAAGCACTTAGCCCAATGCGTGGCCATCTTTCGTCCATCTGAGGCCACACTTGAATTAGACTGTAAGCACCACTAGACCAGGGCCGTGACTGTCTCTTTTTACGACTGCATCCCCAGCGGAGATCTCCTCAGTCCATATCTGTGAGAAGAACAATGTCCCCTAGGTGAGCCCATAGGAGAGATTTTCTCCTTTGCTGCATGGGTTCATGGAAACTTCTGAAAGTAGGGAGATGGCCTGAAGCTTTCATTGCACATATTAAATGTTAGAGGTCACGGGCTAAGTAGCCATCCATCCCAGTTTGCCCAGGACAGTCCTGGCTTCACCTGTTGTCCCATGTCTTGAACACTGTGTTTCATTCTCCAAAGTGTCCACATTTGGAAAAAATGAGTCATATGGCCGTTTTATCACTGGTCAAAATGAGAGCTGGTGACAACTCAGGTTTGGGATCCAAAAGCAAGTCATTCAGACGTTCAAGGTCGCAGCAGAGCACGTCACCCAGAAAGAGAGGACCTGGGTCCACTGGCAACAAGAGAGAAGTTTAGACATGTGACTAGTCTCTCATCCCGCCTCCCAATCCTCTGCCCTTCGCAGCTTTAAAAACAAGTGTAAAACATACACTCGACCTCACTTGTCATCTGTGAGCTGGAAAGGTCATCGAATAAAATTACATGCTGCTTCAAACACACCGGCATGGACCCTGGGCTGAAGATGAAGCCTTTTCTATTATATCCCCTGACGTCTCAAAGAAGTGAGGCACATTTATCAATGGTTTTACTTCCCCAGCCCTCTCTCCCCATTGCACAGGCTGTAAATTAAATGAGAGGGGGATGGAGAAAGGGAAGCAGGATTGCTATTTGCTGAGAGCAAGGTCACCGCATCATCACCCCAAACAAGCCTTCCCCCAGCCATGCTGTTGAGGCAGCTGGGAACGCGGGACCTGCACGTGCAGCCGGACTCTGCCAGCCTGCCCAGGTCTGTGCCTACAGTCACACATCCCCCGGGCAAGGCATTTGCAAATTCCCCGAGTGCTCAGGGGGTGCCCCAAATGCAGGCACAGCTGGGGGATCCTGCAGAAGGCTGCAGCCTGCACTTGAGCTACCTGCTGTCTAGGCTGGAAGACAAGATTAAAACATGCCTGAAGGGGCTGGAGAGAAGTCCAGTCCCCAAGGGCTTTTACTGGGTTGAGCGGAAACATTCTGAGGTCCAAAATGTGTCCTCACTTGGATGGCTTTATACAAATTCCATAGACTGGACAGCTTAAACAACAAACACTTATCTCTCACAGTTTTGGAGGCTGGAAGTTGAAGATCAAGGTGCCAGCAGGTGTCTGACTAGGTTGCAGACCGCCACCTTCTCGCTATGTCCTCGTACAACCTTTCCTCCATGCGTGAGCATGGAGGAGAGAGAGTTCTCATGTCTCTCCCCCTCCTTATAAGGGCACTAATACCATCAGAAGAGCCCCACCCTCATGACCTCATCTAAATCTAATTACCTTGCAGAGACCCCACCTCCTAATACCATCACATTGGGACTGAGGGCTTTGACATATGAATTTGGGAGGGACACAGATATTCAGCCCAGAACAAAATGCTTATCTGGGGAGATGAGTCATTTGATAAATATTTACTGTGCACCAACCCCATGACAGGCTGTATTCTGAGCACTGGAGATACAGCAGCAGTGACTATAAGAAACTCCCTGCCCCCATAGTACATCTCTTCCAATGAGGGGTTTGGAAACCATCCAGATGATACAGCTGCCAGTGTGTTCATGAATTTACATGCAAAGCTAATCCCCCAAAATCATAGTATCTATCAGACACCATTCCCTGGCAGGCACTGTTGGAGTGCTTCACCTTTATTCCTCATTCCGGTACTAGCCAGGCATGGGAAAGGAAGTTGTCAAGGTCAGAGGTGCCAGGAAGGAGAACCTTTGGTGGATTGTCTCACCTGTCATTACAACTGCTCTAGCTTTGCTGTCTAACAGCTCTGATCTCAACTCTCAAAATTCTGAATGAAATTTCCATGTAGATAGGTCCATGGTCCCACTGGGCTTGGCAGGATAACGTTGCTAAGCATCACAGATTTGAAAGCAGTATTTGTTATATGGACCCTGCAATGAAATGCACAGTTAACTTCCTTAAAGCCACTGTAATGCTAAAACTACCGAAGACCGCAGGTCGCATTCACCCCAGTACTTTGCGTCAGTGGGGGGGAAGTTCAGTGTTGTAGCACAGACTTGAGGTCACACTGATGTGACCTTGGGCAAGTGACATAAGCTCTCTGAAGTTTAGTTTTTTCATCTGTAAAATGAGAGCAGAGACCTTTCAGGTTTATTGAACTAGAGCTAATATATGTAATGGGCTCAGCGCAGAACAACCACAAAGCAATTGGTACTTACTGCCAATGCTAATGCGACTGACATTCCTGTTCATCACCATCTCTACTGATCATAAGAGACATAATCTTGCGTTGGTAATGTTATTTTGTCTGTAAAATGCATTAAAATATCTCAGTATGAACGGCATGATGCATATATGTACGCAAGTTAACCGTAATCTATACCCATGGGTGGTTGAAGAACATTTGAATCATCTAATTATAAATCCACACTCCAAGAAAAAGGAACCCTCCTACAGTGTTGGTGGGAATGCAAACTGGTGCAGCCACTATGAAGAACAGTATGGAGGTGCCACAAAAAACTGAAAATAGAGCTGTCATGTGATCCAGCAAACCCACTCCTGGGCATATATCCAGATAAAACCCTATTTTGAAAAGATACATGCACCCTGATGTTCATAGCAGCACTATTTACAACAGCCAAGACATGGAAGCAACCTAAATGGCCACTGACAGATGAATGGATAAAGAAGATGTGATACATATATGCAATGGAATATTACTCAGCCATTAAAAAGAATGAAATAATGCCATTTGCAGCAACATGGATGGACCTAGAGATTATCATACTAAGTGAAGTCAGGCAAAGACAAATACCACATGATATCCCTTATACGTGGAATCTAAAATATGACACAAATGAACTTATCTACAAAACAGAAACAGACTCACAGACACAGAGAACAGACTTGTGGTTACCAAGGGTCAGGGGGATGAGGGAGCGATGGATTGGGAGTTTGGGGTTAGCAGATGCAAATTATTTTATATAGAATAGATAAGCAACAAGGTCCTACTGTATAGCACAGGAAACTATATTCAATATCCTGTGATAAACCACAATGGAAAAGAATATAAAAATGAGTGGAGAGATAGATAAATAGATAGATAACCGAATCACTTTGCTGTACGCTTGAAACTAACACAACATTGTAAGTCAACTATACTTCAATAAAACATATTTTTTAAAAATACACAATAAAAATCAATCAATCAATCAATCCACACTCCAGAACTGAGTAAAGTCTTGCCTCTCAGAAATTATCTGTATCTATACCAGAGGGTGCGTTATTTAGCCTAAAGAATGAGAGCATAAAGTGTCAAATTGTCAAATAAGGCTCACAAGTATCAGAAATCTTAACCAGTATCAAAAATTTTGATACTTTTGTCTTTCAAAAATACAAGTAATTGTGAGGCACAAGTAAAGCAAAAAGAGGTCTGGGGTCCCCCCAGCATAATCTCCCCAGATCCTTTCTTGTGACATTAACAAGCAAGTTGAGGTCTCTAAGTATGTCATGTGGCTGCATCACTCATGCAAAAGGGAGATGTTTAGGTTAGGAAACATCTCTGTTTTCGCACTCAAATTGTCACATAGCCTACCCGACACTTTCCAGGGAGTCATGCACCATAAATCCATAGATTCCATAAACAACTTTGACACAGACCAGGTACATCCTGCTAACACCATTCCACAGGTAAGGACTCCCCTGTTAGTTACCACTAATGTTATCATGAGTGACTTGTAATTAGCATGTTTACAAGAACTTTTACCTTCCTTCTTCCTTTCCCAGAGGCATCCCAGCACCCTACCCAGAGGAAAGGACTAGATTGCAGGCCTGCTGTGATCCATCCTCTCTCCACTGTTAGAAATACATTTGCACTGGTTCAATATATGGTGCTCAAGGAACATGCTTGGCTAGGAAGGCTGATGGGAGTTCGTGTCCTTGCAAGAAATAATCTGTCAAACCCAACAGGTTTCACTTGTGGCCCCAGGTCTAGAATACGTTCTCCCACTGCCCTCAACATAAGATGCTGTCACCCGACCCAACTAGAAAGTTTTCAGTCTACCATCAGAATACTGTTGCCTCTGCCTCTAAGTGGACCTTTTATGCAAGGTGCTTGTCAAAGAGCCTAAGCATTGGGTGTAGACTTGACCTGAGCTGACAAAAAGAAGCTATAGAACTCTTCTTTGCCTGCTTCTAATAAATATGACTTGGTAATAAATGTAGCACCTGTAACAAAACTAGATGGGAGGCTTCTTTTCATTCTAATTCGCCACCTGATGGCAAAAGTGAGGAGAAGGCAGGTAGGGTCCCACCTTCCTCAAAACATCAAATCTGCCAAAGACCCTGGCAATCATTAAAAGGACGAATTAGCCAAGATGGGTTGGCAGAGAAATTCAGAGACCCTGGTCCTTGTCCTGCTCTGTCACTACCCAGTTGTGTTGCCTTGGCTCAGACCATGCCCCTTCGGCCTCAGTTTCCTCATCTGGACCAAATCCTATTCGGATCTCGGTTACACAGCAATTTTCTCCCTGTTCTGACAGCTTTGTTTACTACTGAAGGGACTATAATAAAACAAATATGGGAAGCAGAAATTTGCTTAAACGAAAAATGAACAAGAAAAGGGGAAGCTAACTATAGCCATGTGATTGTGGGGAGAGGGGAGGTCTAGGTGGACAGAAAGAAGCTTGTTCTTCCATGGCCCTCTCTTGTCTTTGAGGAAGTTGGGACACCAAGAAATCCGAATAGGTAGAAGGAAACAGAACCGTTAATATCTAGGGTGATTATATAATTTCTTGTCCACACCAGGACTCTTTTGAGAGTGAAAGGGGACATTATGAGGAATTGCTTCAGAACAGGCATGAACGGAACAATCCAGGCACATCAGGATGGATCCAGAGCTGACCTCATCTGCACGTTGATGGACAAAGTTGGCCATGGACTTGATGGCCCCTACCACTAGGGAGGATTAGCAAAGGTAGCAGTGGTTTCTTTCAAAGCTAGAACATTGATTTTCAAAAATGAAACCATTCAAGCAAAGACGGATATATCAAAAAGTAACTTGCCACCATCAGTTTTTACTCTTAATTACTATTTGAGCTTAATTGCCAATCTTATTTTATCTTCTGTCCTTGATGAAGAACTTCAAACCTCGAGAAAAAAAAAGAGATTTTCCCCTCACCCATGGTATGGATATTTCAAATAGACAGACTAGAAAAGATCTTTCAAACTTCAATAAAAAGGCCACTCAACTAACCAGACTGCCTTTCATATCATGGTCATCATTAAAAATTAATCTACTAATTTCATCTTTCCAAATAAATTAGGGAAAGTATTACCCTGCTTCAGGGAAAAATGTATTTATTTGTGAGGGTAAGACTAAACTTGAGTGGAAATGCTAAATCAAAAGTGTTGTAATGTAAATGCCCAACAGTAAGAAATGGTTATATAAATTCTAATACAATCCTATAAGGGAAAGCCATGTAGTCTCTAAAACTAATAATTTAGAATTGTATTGACATAGAAAGATGTTTATGATATATTATGTTCAGAAAGGTATACTGAAACACATCAAATACTTTTAAATCTATTTGATACTAAAAACAAAAAAGAAAAATAAAATCATGATTCACTTTGGGAGGACGACAAGGAACCAACCCATTATTCTGAAAACTGGGACATAAAGGAAAAGAATCAAGCATTTATCTTGCTCTTCCTGTGCTAATTATGCCTGTGGGTAAAAAAATAGTGGTTGAGGGGAAATTTATCTTTACAGAAATATTTAGCTGGTAAACAAAAAAGATATGGTAGGATTAGAGTATTACCATTTCATATTGTCTAATGAATTTATAGATGTATTAGTTTGCTAGGGCTGCCCTGACGACGTACCACAGACTGGGTGGTTTAAACAACAGAAATTTATTTTCCCACAATTCTGGAGGCTGGAAAGAAGATCAAGGCATCAGCAGGGCTGGTTTCTTCTGAGGTCTCTCTTCCTGGCTTGCAGACGGCCGTCTTCTCCTTGTGTCCTCACGTGGTCATCCCTCTGTGTGTGTCTGTGTCCATACCTCCTCTTTGTATAAGGACACCTAATGACTTCATTTCAACTTAACCCCCTTGTCTCCAAATACAGTCACAGTCTAAAGTACTGTGGGTTAGGACTTCAACATATGAAAAGGAGTGGGGGACATAAATCAGACCCTAATAATAGATCTAGGTAACATTACAAAAAGACAGACCCCAGACTTTATGTGCCTCCTGAGGGGTGTACCCAATACCATTTATGAAGTAGACTTGACTAATAAGAATGGAATCTGAATCTGATCAAGTTTTGAGATCAAACTAGCAATTTAGGGGAACATTATAAATGACACCATGGGGAAGAAATCAGCAAAATCCAGACTGAGAAACTCTGTGGAACAGATGACCAAGTTTCCTCAACAAGTAAACTGTAAGGAGAAAAAATCAAGGATGAAGCTATGGATTAAAAAGATTGAAGAGACATAACCAAAGCAATTGCAAGTATACACCTTGATCCTGATTCAGACAAATCATTATAAGACAATTAGACATATTTTAACCGTGACTGGATATTTGAGGATTTTAAGATAGTGCTGTTAATTATTTAGGTATGATAAGGGTATTGTTATTTCTGAAGGGTCTCTATCTTGTAGGGAGAAGTAGTTACTGATTAAACGATATGATGGCTAGGATTTGCCTCAAAATAATCTGGGGTGGGGGTAAATTGAAATACAGATCAAACAAGATTAGCCACAAATGAATATTACACAGCCATAAAAAAGAATGAAATTCTGCTACTTGCAGCAACATGGATGAACCTAGAGAATATTATGCTTAGTGAAATTAAGTCAGACAGAGAAAGACAAATACCGTATGATATCACTTATATGTGGAATCTAAAAAAATAATACAAATGAATGTATATACAGAACAGAAACAGACTCACAGATGTAGAAAACAAACTGGTGGTTACCAGTGAGGAGAGAGAAGGGGGGAAGGGCAAGATACGGGTAGGAGATTAAGAGATAAAAACTACTATGTATAAAATAGATAAGCAGCAAGGATATATTATACAGCACAGAGAAATATAGCCATTGTTTTGTAATAAATTTAAATGGAGTATAATCTATAAATATTAAATCACTGTGTCATCCGCCTGAAACTAATATAGTATTGTAAATCAACTATACTTCAATTTTTTAAAAAAAAAGATTAGTCACAAATGGAGATGCAATATATTATGCAGTCTGTTTTAGTATATATTTGGAATTTTTCATAATAAAAAGATTTTTTACGTGAGGGGAGGGGACTCCCCTGGTGGCACAGTGGTTAAGAATCCGTTCAAGTCCTTGTCCAGGAAGATCCCACATGCCTCGGAGCAACTAAGCCCATGCGCCACAACTACTGAGCCCACGTGCCACAATTACTGAAGCCCGCACACCTAGAGCCCGTGCTCCACAACAAGAGAAGCCACCGCAATGAGAAGCCGCACACCGCAAAGAAGAGTAGCCCCCGCTCGCCGCAACTAGAGAAAGCCCGCGCCCAGCAACAAAGACCCAACGCAGCCAAAAATAAATAAATAAATTTATAAAGTGAGGGGTGGGAAACCATTTAGAGCATATATAATCCAATTCTATTATGAAAAACGTGGGGTGGACGCACACATACATATGCATGGTCTTAGGAAGAAAATCAAGTGGTAACACAGTCAAACCTCCAGAGGCTGTTCCTGGGTGGCAGAATTATGAGTCATCTCACTAATTTTTGCACCATTCTTCATTGTTTACACTTTTTAAGGACTACCAATTTTTTTTACCATCAGGAAAAATAAGACACTTTCATTTTTAATCAAATGAAAAGTTTTTGAATAAGTGAAAAGTCTGCTGCCTCTAGTACCTCTTGTAGGTGGAAATTCTAGAATTATGTGGATGGATAAAATCTTCCTGCTTGGTTCATCCTTCTCATTACTGGAGTCTGGGGGCTATTAAGGCCCATTCCCCTATGGAGTAAGATAACATCCGAGATCATGTCAAAGCAACGTTCAAATGGTGAAAATGGCAAGTTTCACAGGCATGCCATAAAGAGTATAATTGGACACACTAAATACGAAGCATGCGAATTCCAAAGGCTATTGAATAACTACTGTTATTTAACAAAGTGAGACTGGAGTATGAATTGACTGAAATGAGAGCTCATTTCCCTTCTGAAAGTTCCATCCCTTCCTTCAAAGAGAGATAATAAGGACCTACTGTATAGCACAGGGAACTCTACTCAATACTCTGTAATGGCCTATATAGGAAAAGAATCTAAAAAACAAAGTGGATATGTGTATATGTATAACTGATTCACTTTGCTGTACACCTGAAACTAACACAACATTGCAACTCAACTATACTCCAATAAAAAATTTTTTTTTTAAAAAGTGAACCAACCAGAGCATTCTCTCCAGCCCGGCCCTCTGCTATCCCATCTTGAGAAAGTCATGGATGAGTGGTCAGGGTTGGCCTTAGCAACACGTGTCCACCAGGAAGCTTCACCGGGGGTTGGTTCACACACATTTATTTAGTGCCTCCTGTGTTTGGCCCTCTGGTGGAAAGCTGGGGGGCTAGGAGGACAAAGGTAAAAAGAAAAATGACTTTTCAAACACAGGCCTTGCTTTGGAAGATTGCAGTCTAGTTGGAATCACACACACACATACACACATCACTGATACTAGAAAAACACTAACAGAATTGCAGGCATTCTCTGCTGTTATGGACTGAATTGTGTCCCCCGAAATCAAACAAATGGAACATATGATTTGCCCAAACCAAATCATATGTTGAAGCCTTAGCCCCCAATGTGATTGTATTTGAAGATCAGGCCTTCAAGGAGGTTATCAAGGTTAATGAGGTTGCAAGGGTGGGGTCCTAATCCAATAGGATCCATGTCCTTACAAGAAGAGGAAGAGATGCCAGGAGTGTACATTCGTGGAAGAAAAGTCATGTCAAGACACAGAGGGAGATGGCCGTCTGCAAGGCGAGGAGAGAGCTCTCCCCAGACACCAACCCTGTCAGTACCCAGACCTTGGACTTCCAGCCTCCACAACTGTAAGAACATAAATTTCTGTCACCTAAGCCCCCTGGTCTGTGGTGTACTGTTATGGCAGCCCTAGCAGACCAAGACACCTGCAATTCACATTTTGCACTTCCACACATCTTGCTCCCTTTTCAGCAATGGCCATTCTATCTAGGGGTCAACGGTAGCTGTGGGCACTCCCCTTGCTTGCCCCCCACCACTTCTTGGGATCCCATCCCAAATGTACAGTGTCTGGGATGCCCAAAACCAGGAGCAGAGCTAGTCTAGGTAGAGCCTTTGGGTAAATTAGATCGAGGCCCCTCCTCTGAGTCCAGGCTGCCCTGGGGGAGGGGGCGGGGGGACACAGGAGGGTGAGGGGACAGGACTTGTAGGGAAATCAGAAAATAGGGCCCTTTGCTCCACGCAGGCTCTGCCTGTATGAGTCTAGGCCAGCAGAGCCCCCCACCGTGCTGCTTGGCCTGACGTCCTTGTGCACAACCCTATACAGGTCATAAGTGTCGGTCCTAATCCAATGGACCCGTGTCCTTACAAGAAGAGGAAGAGATGCCAGGAGTGTACGTTCACAGAGGAAAGGTCATATCAGCACACACAGAGAGATGGCTGTCTGCAAGCTCCAGTCCAAACCCTTGACGCCCCTGTTCCATGGCTGGCTGCTCACCTCAGGCCAGAGCTGCTTCAAGAGGACGGTGGCAGCAGATGTAGACACCAGGACAGTCAACACCTGGGTTCCTCCCCCTCTGTCCCCGCCACCAGCTGCAGCCCTGGTCCCACAGGCAGCCACGTTCCACACTCACCACCAGCCCTGGCACCTCAGCCCAGACTAAGTCTGGGTCCTCCTCTGACCTCCTTCAGCACCTTTAACCACTGGGCCTTTGTCATCCCTATAAGGCTGCAGGGGCAAATGACTTAATGTCCCCAGAGGTACTTAGGAGGGAACTTCTTATGTTATCTGTTTGCTAATTCTTACTGGTAGAGACTCCCCTGAGAGGCTGCCAGGGTGGTTGGGAAGGGGCGGGGCCATCACGCCTCAGTTCCCCAGTGGCCCCCACCCCCAAGGCTCTCTGCCCAAGTGAGGGCTCTAAGTGCTCTCCCAGAAAGGGCCACTGTGCAAAGCTAACATCGTAGTCTTACCCTAGTGGTCATACCCATTTGGAAGGATGTCCCATGTAATCACACATTGAAAAATCTGGCTCAATGCTGGTTTTTTAAAAGTATGAAAATGCACCAACACTCTTGTGGGGAAAATGTTAATTCAGAGAGTGAAGGGTGGTGACGGGGCTCGTCTTCATCTCTCCTCATTCCTTTCACCCTGTTCATGACCAGCTCAAAACTAATCTCAACTCCTCTGATTCCA
Organism: Balaenoptera ricei; assembly: GCF_028023285.1. NCBI lineage: Eukaryota > Metazoa > Chordata > Mammalia > Artiodactyla > Balaenopteridae > Balaenoptera > Balaenoptera ricei. Next base: position 9,609,703 of record NC_082645.1, on the reverse strand, counting down.
CTTCTGAGGATCAAGAATGAAGGTGGCACCATCATCCAAAAGTCTGCAAATAACAAATGCTGGAGAGGGTGTGGAGAAAAGGGAACACTCCTACACTGTTGGTGGGAATATAAGTTGGTGCAGCCACTATGGAGAACAGTATGGAGATTCCTTTAAAAACTAAAAATAGAGCTGCCATATGATCCTGCAATCCCACTCCTGGGCATAAATCCAGAGAAAACCATAATTCAAGGAGATACATGCACCCCAATGTTCACTGCAGCACTATAGCCAGGACACGGAAGCAACATAAAAGTCCATCGACAGATGAATGGTTAAAGAAGATGTGGTACATATATACAATGGAATATTACTCAGTCATAAAAAAGAATGAAATAATGCCATTTGCAGCAACATGGATGGACCTAGAGATTGTCATACTAAGTGAAGTAAGTCAGATAGAGAAAGACAAATACCATATGATATCACTTATATGTGGAATCTTAAAAAATGACACAAATGAACTTATTTACAAAACAGAAATAGGCTCACAGATGTAGAAAACAATATCATGGTTACCAAAGGGGAAGACAAGGAGGGATAAATTAGGAGTTTGGGATGAACATTTACACACTACTATATATAAAATAGATAACAACAAGGGCCTATTGTATAGCACATGGAACTATATTCAATATCTTGTAATAACCTATAATGAAAAAGAATGTGTGTGTGTGTGTGTGTGTGTGTGTGTGTGTATATATATATATATATATGAATCACTTCACTGTACATGTGAAACTAACACAACATTGTAAATCAACTATACTTCAATTAAAAAAAGAATGAGGGTGACATACTCCATCTTGGACGTGATCATAGACTGGGCTTATCAATAGACAGCAAACTGCACCAAAAGCTTGGTATGGTTTGAAAGATAGGTGTGTAAAGACCTTCCAGCTAAAAAACTCCCTGTCACACAGCCACCACTATTGCTTTATTTCTTTGGCCTCATTCTTGACCCTTTTAAAATGCAACCATTCCTGGGAGCAACGACGTAAGAAGCTTTTTTTTTTTCAGTTCACTTTTTTTTTAATTGAAGTATAGTTGATTTACAATGTTGTGTTAGTTTCAGATGTATAGCAAAGTTATTCAGTTTCATATATATATATATGCATATATATACATATATACATTTTTTTCCAGATTCTTTTCCAAAGAAGCTCTTGCAGTTACACACCAGGACCGCGGGCAAGAGAACAGACTCTGGAACCAGGTTAGGGATTCACATCTTGGCTCCTCTGGCACTCACTGGTGTGTGACCTTGGGAAGGTTATTTATCCTCTTCTCGAGCCTAATTTCCTCATCTGTAAAATGAGCATAATCATAGTACTTTCTTCAGAGGCTTACAGGAAGTATTAGGTGAGGTCATGTGTAAGTTGGTTAGCCTAGTGACTGACATGGAGTAAGCAATCAATACACAACATGAACTATCATTAGCCCTTCATACTCAAGTATAAATTAGTCTATCAGCTCTGTGTCTTTGAGGATGACAGACATTTAGACGTGGTTGGTTTTAAATTAAATGACCAAAAAGTCAGTGATTCTGGTCTCTCCCAGTTGTCATCCACCTTCTCTCCAATGTCACCACGCTGAGGCAGATGTCACCTGCCCTCCGTCCAAAGGAGCCATTCTCACTGCAATGCCACCACCCCCTCCTGTGTCTTGGGGCCCCAGGGTCCACAGAGAAGGTGAAAAACTTCACTTTATCCAAAGTTTAGCCAAGGACCTGTCCTTGGCTTTGCCTGGAAACTGATCTGTAAGGCAGAAAATACTGAGAGTTGTTGAAAAGCCAAGTCCAGAGCACTTCACTGAAGGCAAGGTGAATGTGGCTGAAACCCTGTCCCTCTCCAGTGGCTGTAAATTTGATTTAATCAAAAAAGCATGGGTTAAGGATTTAATGGAAGCTTGTCTCCAGCTTGGAAAGAAGAGTAAAAAGGGAGCGGTTATTGACATTTTTACTGCCTAGCGGAAGACGCATGTCTGGCCCAAGTGAGTGAATCTATCAGCATTGGGAAATGGATGAGGCACCGATCAATCTCCCTCCCCCTCGAATGGAGCTGGGCAGTGTCGCCCATCAAGCTGGTCACCAGGTGGATGCCAGCAGCTCTGCCTCTGGACCTACAGAGCCAATAAGGGCACAACTGGGCTGGAATTTGTTTGAAAACCTATGAAAAGGGTGTATTCTGTCCCCTCTCTGATATGGGCAGCCTTGGAGATTTGAAGCTGAATCCCCCTAGCACACAGGTGAACGCGTGTTCCTCTACAAATTATCTGAAGATAGCAGAAATGCCCTCCCCCACCGTGCCCCCAATTCCAAAATACCTCTTCCACCTTTATTTTGTTTTTTAATATCTTTATTGGAGTACGATTGCTTTACAATGTTGTGGTCCTCCACCTTTAGAGTTACTGCTTTGAGACATCTTCCTATTTTTCTTTTTAAAACAATAAATATTCTGGGAGTGATCATAAAATAAAATGTTATCATATATTAATGTCAGAGGGTGAATTCGTTTATGCAGGTTCTCTCCCGAAGGTGGAGAGTCAAAGACTCTGTTGGGGAAGGTTTTGGTATTAGATAGAAGAGTAGAGATGGCTACCTACCAGTACGGATCCAAGTTCCACGTTGTTGCTGGGGAGCTAGCCAGGGACTACATTTCCCAGCTCCCCTTGCGATTGGGTGGCACGGGGACTACATTTCCCAGCTCCCCTTGCGTTTGGGCGGCACCTTATGTCTTGCCACTGGAATGTGGGTGGAAGTAATACATGTCACTTCGGACTGACCTGGTTGAGTATGGGGTTCATTATTCCCACACGCTTCCCCCACCTGCCAGCTGAGTGACATCATGCCAGCCTTGTTATAGCAAAAGGTGGCAAAGTCATATGATGGAAGCAGCTTGGGTCCCTGAGTCACCCCTTGGAAGAGAGCTGCCTGATTCTGGAGGGACTGTGAGATTTGGGGGTGGTTTGTGCCTCTCTCAGCATCACCAGCCTCGAGGGAGGGGCACTGGCAGAGAACAGGCCTGACTGTGGTGCTCTCACTGGTCCTGCTGTGGGGAGTGGGGGGGGAGGGGCGATGGGCACTTTTGGAGAAGGGGGGAGGGTGCAGGGCCAGCAGTATATTCACACTGTGGTCAAGAATTCCCAGACAGTAGCCACCCCAGTGAGGTCACATGAGGTCACTGGGCAAACAGAAAGAACAGGAATCTGATGTTCCAAAGAGGAGTTGTTTGATCAGAAGAAACTTTTTTGTATTTGGTTGAGAGTGATGGGCTGTTTTCCATCTTTATTTCGGTTTTGATTTAGCCCTTACAGTGCTTTCTCGTATTTCCATGTGTGGCAGGCAGAATAATGGCCTCTCCAAGACATCCACGTCCTCATCCTGGAACCTGTGAATGGGTTCGGTTACCTGGCAAAGGGGAATTAACATCGCTACCTTAAAATAGGGTGTTAACTTAGATTATCCTGATGAGACTAATCAGCGTCCTATTATTAAGTTTATGATAATTCACAGGTGGTTTTTTGAGGTAAAATTGACAAATAACATTATATTCGTTTCAGGTGCACAACATAATGATTCAATATTTGTATATATTACGAAATGATTACCACAATATGTCTAGTTAACATCTGTTCACCATACATAACATACAGAATTTTTTCTTGTGATGAGAACTTTTAAGATCTACTCTTAGGAACTTTCAAATATGTAATACAATATTATTAACTATAGTCACCAGGCTGTACATTACATCCCCAGGACTTACTTACGACTGGAAGTTTGTACCATTTGACCACCTTCACCCATTTCATCCACAACCTACCCCTCCACCACTGGCAACCACCAAAGTATTTTCTGTATCTATGAGCTTGGGTTGTTTTTTTGTTTTTTTCAGATTCCACATATAATTGAGATCATACGTTATTTGTCTTTCTCTGTCTGACTTATTTCATTTAACATAATGCCCTCAACATTCATCCATGTTGGCACAAATGTCAAGATTTCATTCTTTTTTATGACTGAATAACATCCCATTGTGTATATGTGGTACATGTACCACAACCTTTTTATCTATTCATCCATCAATGGACACTTAGGTTTCTTCCATGTCTTAGCTACTGTAAATAATGCTGCAATAAACATGGGGGTGCAGATGTCTTTTCAAGTTAGTGTTTTCATTTTCTTTGGATAAATATACACCCAGAAGTAGAATTGTTGGATCATATGGCAGTTGCATTTTTAATACTTTGAGAGACATCCATACTGTTTTACATAATAGCTACACCAACTTACATTCCCACCAACAGTGCACAAGTGTTCCTTTTTCTCCACATCCCCGCCAATACTTGCTAGTTCTTGTCTTTTTGATATTAGCCATTCTGACAGGTGTGAGGTGATATCTCATTGTAGTTTTGATTTGCATTTCCCTGATGACTAAGGATGATGATTAAGCACCCTTTCACATGCCTGTTGGCCATCTGTATGTCTTCTTTGGAAAAATGTCTATTCAGATCCCCTGCCCATTTTTTTTAATCAGATTGTTTGTGTTTTTGCTATTGATTATTGAGTTGTATGAGTTCTTTATGTATTTTGTATATTAACCTTCATCAGATACATGATTTGCAAATATTTTCTACTATTCAGTAGGTTGCCCTTTCATTTTGTGAATGATTTTCCTTTGCTGTGCAGAAGCTTTTTAGTTTGATGTAGTCTCACTTGTTCATTTTTACATTTATTGCCTTTGTTTTGGTGTCAAATCCAACAATTCATTGCCAAGACTGATGTCAAGATTACCACCTAAGTTTTCTTCTAAGAGTTTTATGGTTTCAAGTCTTACATTCAAATCTTTAATCCATTTTGAGTTAAGTTTTGTATATGGTGTAAGATAGGGGTCCAGTTCCATTCTTTTGCATGTGGACATCCAGTTTTCCCAGCACCATTTATTGAAGAGACTCTCCTTTCCCCTTCATATATTCTTGGCTCCTTTGTCATAAATTAATTAACCATATATTTATGGGTTTATATATGGGCTCTCCATTCTGTTTCATTGATCTATGTGTCTGTTTTTATGCCAATACCATACTGTTTTGATTACTATAGCTCTGTAATACAGTTTGAAATCAGGGAGCATGATGCCTCCAGTTTTGTTCTTCTTTCTCAAGACTGCTTTGGTTATTTGGAATCTTATCCAATGTTGTGTTAGTTTCAGGTGTAGAGCAAAGAGATTCAGTTATACATATATATATATTCCTTTTCAGATTATTAATTATATTATTATTTAATATAATGGTGTTATTAATTATAAGCCACGTTTTCCATGCGTGTTGATTCTCTCACAGAGAATGCAATCTGTCCTAATGATGGACAATTCAGGCATCAAAAACAGAGGAGTGAGGAAAACTGGGGGGATAAGGGAGAGGTTTGGCCCTTGAAACCACCCCCTAAACAGGGCCTGCTGTTCAACCAAACTGATGACAACTTCAAGCGCCTGGCTCTCCCAAACGCACAGGACCTGTGGGTTAACCGGCCACCTCTGGGGTAACGGGCAGAGGAAAGTTACCCCAGCCACCTCGGCCTGCTGATGGGACAGAGGGAGTGCACACCGGGCTTCAGGCACTCAGCATCTCCCAGCTGCATCTCACAATCCATTTAGCTTATAATAGCAGATATGAAAATTTCATCAGGTTTGCTGCTTTACTCTTGTGAAATATTAAACATTAATAAATTATTCAGCTCAACGTAAAATACTACAAATGTTCATAGGTTTGATCAAGAGGTATTTCAGCAGCCCGTTTGTTACAGGGTTATTTCGGGCAAAGCAATCTGCTCCAGGAAGAGGTTTCTTTTTTCTTCTTCCATTATTTGTGTTCCTTAATGGGGAAATGTCTATTCTGGGATTCAGGTGCTACAGATAAGTACATAAGGATGCAGAAATTCTGCGTATGGAGCTGCTCTACACATTCGGGGATGGCTGCGGGCAGGATCTGGACACTGTGTTGGGAGGAAAAGAATGAGCTGAAGCAGGGGCGGGGGCGGTGGCAAACTTAAGAAAAGTGAGGCTGGACACAGAGAACAGACTAGTGGTTGTCAAGGCGGAGGGGGTGGGGGAGGGATGGAGTGTGAGTTTGGGGTTCACAGATGCAAACTATTATATAGAGAATGGATAAAAAACAAGGTCCTACTGTAGAGCACAGGGAACTTTATTCAATATCCTGTGATAAACCATCATGGAAAAGAATATGAAAAAGAATGTATATATATGTATAGCTGAATCACTTTGCTGTATACATGAAGTTAACACAACATTGTAAATCAACTATACTTCAATTAAAAAAAAAAAGCAGTCTCCATAGCCATTCTTTCTGCACACCCACCTCCTCTGGATTTGAGGGTCCTGCTTCCCCAGACCTGGGCTCACTGTTCACAACACCAAGAAGGTATAAAATGAGACCAGTTTTCATGTGGTCGGACAAGGCATCCTTGCTGTGGCCAGCTTGGCAGGGCTGGGCATGACCCTGGAACTACGAGGAAGAATAAGGGACAGGCCCATCTTTAAGGAGCCCACCTTCGGTTGGGGGTAACAGAAACAAAAAAGTGAGGCACAAGCTGGTAAAGGAAGCGGTCGAGGTGTGTGGGGCCATGGGGGCCAGAAAAGGGAGCTAGTCACTCGCCTGGGGCATCAGAGGACATGATCTGAAGGAGGGGGCATTGAGCAGAGCCCTGAGAGAGGCTGGAGTTTGTGTCCTTCCTGGGGAAGGAAGGTGGGACAGATGGTGGGTGGGGACATTGGCCTCCAGGGCTTTCCCTGTGGGCAGGAGGGGACTGTCAGTAGTGCAAGGTGTGTCAGGATGCCTCTGGTGCTGGTTGGGCTTGGCAAGAAAGACGTTCAAGTAGCAGCTAGTTCTGGAACTCAGGTGGGCAGCCAGCTCATATATCTGTCTGTGTGTGTGTGTTTGTGTGTGTGTGTGTGTGTGTGTGTGTGTGAGGGAGGGAGGTTCTGTCAATGAGCAGCAGGAGAGGGAAGGGGCCAGGCTTCTGGGTGCAACTCTGGCACTATCAGATAGAAGGCTGTGCAGGGGCCCTGTGTACAGTTGTGCGGGCTGTGCACTGCCCAAGGATGCCACATCTTAAGAGAGTACCAGGGCTTTCCTGGTGGCGCAGTGGTTGAGAATCTGCCTGCCAATGCAGGGGACACGGGTTCAAGCCCTGGTCTGGGAAGATCCCACATGCCGTAGAGCAGCTGGGCCCGTGAGCCATAATTACTGAGTCTGCGCGTCTGGAGCCTGTGCTCCGCAACAAGAGAGGCCACGATAGTGAGAGGCCCGCGCACCACGATGAAGAGTGGCCCCCGCTTGCCGCAACTGGAGAAAGCCCTAGCACAGAAACGAAGACCCAACACAGCCATAAATAAATAAACAAATAAATAAATAAAAATTAAAAAAAAAAAAAAAGAGAGTACCATTCACATAACAGAAATCCTAGATTTATATGTCTGGTGTACTAATTCTGGACAATGGAAGTAAAATGTCTCATATTAATAAATATTAGAAAATGGTGACAGTTTTACAATGAATGGAAATGAAGTGTGTTAAGGGGAATGTTTTTTGATCTGTGCAAAGGTACCATGTAGGTTCCCAGCAACCCTGAGGTTGGGCATATGGACTAGACCAACCCATGATGGTGGGGGGGGGGAGCAAGAGGGGTGCCCTGGGCTCCTCCCTGGCACACCCATGTGTGGTCCACGGCCCAGCCCCACAAAACTCTGCCTCCTGCATCCTTTAGGAACGATGCTCCTGAATTCTTCATCAGGTCCTGGGGTGCCTCCCTCATGAGGATGCAGGCAACTCGGGGGAGAGAAAAAAGGGGGAGCCTGGTGGTACGAGTACCTTGTCAGAGATCCTGAAAATGGTTTAGGTGAGAGGTGGGGGCGGGCAGCAGGGTTGGGGTGGGGGCGGGGCAGTAGGGTGGGAGGTGGGGGCGGGGCAGCAGGGTTAGGGTGGGGGCGGGGCAGCAGGGTTAGGGTGGGGGCGGGGTAGCAGGGTGGGGGCGGGGGCGGGGCAGTAGGGCTGAGTGCTGTTCAGAGTATGGAAAGAAGAGTGGAGACTGGGGACCCCTTGAAGGCAGGGGCTGGATCTGGATCGTGGGACCCTGTTGCGCTGAGCACGTTTTAAAGCTGGGTCTGGCTGGAGAAAGCTGCCAGTCCCTCCTTTGCGGGGTGTTGCAACTTCCAAACGCTTTTCACTGGAACCTGGGTCCTGAAATACCCGTTGCAGATTTCTGGCATCTCTTGGCGCCATCTCTCATTTTCTTCCCCAGATACGACGTGTTCAGGAGGCTGGGCCATGGGATGTTTAGAGAAGCAGCTGCAAGGCTGGGATCGGAATGTCTTCTTCCAACCAAAGGCCAGGGGGTCTCGCGTTCTTAGGGTGACCCCTTTTCCAGGAGGCTCCTCGCTTCCCAGCTCGCAGCCGTCTCCCACTGGGCCAGCCCTTGGGCTTGTCAGACAAGCTGGCTTCACATCCAGCCTGACTTCTGTCTCGGAAACGGCCTCAAGCCTCCTAGGATAGCACAGCTGGTTCAGCGACTTCTGGTCAATTCACCAAACACACACGCCCAGGCCATCAGGAACCACTACAACCACAACCCAGTCCTGTGATGAGGTTAAAGGAAAGCTTCTGAGGTAAGAGGAAAGCTCACTCTCGGGACACCTCACTTTTCTTTTCTTAAAAATTTATTTTATTGACGTATAATATAGTTGATTGATAATGTTGTGTTAATTGCTGCTGTACAGCAAAATGATTCAGTTATCCATATATACATTCTTTTTCATATTCTTTTCCATTATGGTTTATCACAGGATATTGAATATAGTTCCCTGTGCTCTACAGTAGGACCTTGTTGTTTATCCATTCTCTACATAGTAGTTTTCATCTGCTAACCCCAAACTCCCAACCCACCCCTCATCCACATCCCGCCCCCTTGGCAACCACAAGTCAGTTTGGAGATAGCTTTAAATGCACTGATGTTTAGGAAGGACGCGGCTTCGCTGTCAGGGCTTGTGTCTTATATTATCCTCCTTCCTGAGGAAGATGGCCTCCGAGGGCTGTCAATGCCCTCCTGATAACCAGGCCTCGCCGTGGGCCGGATTTCATGTTCCTCCTGGCTTTACCGCACGAGGTCTCAGGGAGCCATCCTCCCTTCTCCAGGGAGTGGAAGCTAATGGTCGCTTAATTCAATAGTGCTCGTTGTAAAGCACTGGCTAATAAAAAGCATTTATAGAAAATCCCGTGGAGGACTTCACATCCGCACTCCCTCTGTAAAAGCTTGATAGCCTCCCAATGTGACACGCTCACGTGGGCGGAGTGGCTGGCGGGGCCCTGCGCCAGGCTCCTAGCAGAGCATCTAACCCCTTCCTGTCTCCCTGTGGCCCCCCTAACCCTATCCTTCACCCTCACTCCATCTTCCCCATCCTAAAGTGGTGTTTCTAAACGAAACCTTTCTGGTGAGTTCAAACTCTGACCCATTCAGGAGGAACCATTTCCAAAGGCAGCGTGTCAACGTAGAGCAGCTGTGGCATTCACAGGGGGTTACTTTTGCCCAGCCAGGACCCCTTTGAAAAGCCATGGACAGCCTTCCCAGGAGGACCCTGGGCCCAGAGGATAGGACAGGCTGAGATTGTGCGATGGAACGACAATGGGGGGAGGGGTGCCTGGGGCTCAGAGTCGGGCTGCAGGAGCCTGGACCAGAGGAGAGGTGGTGATGTTGGTCCAGCACCAGAGAAGAGAAGGTGGCCTGTGGGGGGAGCCACAGAGAGGCTGGGTTGCTTGTCCTGAGAAAGAACATTCCAGAAATCAGAACTTTCTAAGTAGTGGAGGACTCCTCTAGAGATGCCAGCTCCGTGCGAGAGGGGAATATTGGTCTTCATCACCACGCTCTCCCCAGCTTAGAACAGTGCCTGGTACCCAGTAAATCGCAGTGACTTCTGCTGAATGAATGAGCGGACCAATGATTGAATGGGCTTGATGACCTCTCCCTCAGAGGAGATGTGGGGACACCACGTGCCAGGCAGAGGGCCTTGGTCATGGTGGTGCTAAGTCAGAGGTGGTCGAATGGATGCCCCTAAAAAGCATCCCCAGGCCAGGAGCAGAGTGAGCCTGTGGCCAGCTCCTCCTGAGCGACACCCTGCCACCTTCCCCCATGAGCTCTGCAAGGCCCAGCCCAGGGCACGTCCAGAGCAAGCGTCCCATCATGTTTGCTGCCTGCTTCCTTCCAGGACCCACGCAGCCAAGCCAACCAGGTGCAGGGGGCTTGACTTCGAGATGATTCTGCATCCATCTCGGAGGCAAATTCCAGCTCCAGCAGGTACGATAGCCAAACCTGATGGTACTAAAATAGTGTAGGAAATGGGGGCCTGGTTTATAATATCGTCTAATTATTGTTATCAAACCTTATGAGTAATTCTGCCATACAAACCCTACTCCCTGGGTCTGGGATCCTAGTGTTTCAGAGAATCCTAAATGTCCAATCTGTACATCTTGGAGGTTGGATTTTAAAGTTCACTGGTAATGGAAACTGACGCCCTTCCTGGCACGTGGTGGGGCCTCATGGCATGTTAGCTGATGAACCCCTGGGAGAGTGAAAACACACGTTCCTTTCGACACGGTGTTATTGTGGGTGGCTGTGTGCCCAGAAGCCCCCAAAGCCATGTAGGGGCGTGACCTACAAAACCAAGAGGATTATGTAGACAGCGGATCTGCCAGGGGCCCTTAGGCATCATTCAGTTCAACCGACAAACAGGAGGAAGCCTACCTTTGGGAAGACAGATGGTCCGAAGGGCACACTGGCTCCACCGCCTACTGGCTGCTTCACCTCAGTCAAGTTACATCACTTTTCCAAGCCTCAAGGTACTCATCCATTCATGGGGATAATTCCTCACTACCTCATAAGATGGTGGTGAGAGTGTGATAACACAGGGTAAATGTCTCTCAGAGAGCAGATGCCCAGTGGGTGGTGGTTATTACTTTCCGAGTGAGGAAACAGGCCCCCAAGTGAGATGCTGAGCCAGCATGAGCCCATGAGAGATGCTCACAGGTCCGTGTGCTGCTTGGGTGCAGGCCAGGGTCCCAGAGCCTCGGAAGCTGTCTCCTAAGTCCCGGCAATCAGGATGCGGGACCCAGAGCTCAGGGTCAACCCCACTTCCTCCCAAGGATTGACAGTTCCTCCAGCCCTCCCTCCATCCCTCCCCTCCTCGCTGCTTCTAGAAGCTCGGGGAGGTTTTCTGGCCACATGCAGCTCCTGGGAGCTTGCTGGAGCCTCAGCCACAGTAGGTTAAGGCCTTGCTGAGGTTTGATTTTTTATTAGATGAGCCCAGTGGGGTGAAGAGAAATTCTGTCCCTTCCAGCAGCCCCCTCAGAAGCCTTAGCTTCATCAAGCCTCCAAGATTAAGTCATTTACTTTTTTTTTTTTTTAATCCACGCCAGAGAGGCATTGTCTAAATCAGTGCCTTGTCCAATTAAAGAGAACACTTCTCGGCAATAGCTTCCAGCAGGGCTCTTATGAGGCATGGAGGATCCCGGCTTTGTGTGAGAATAGAGGTGACGGTGCTGACATTTCAATTAGCTTCATTTTACTTGGGGGAATTTAAACCTTTCCCTAGCGTAATTACACTCAGAGCTTGTCCTCAAGTCCTCCCACCCTTGACAGTCGCTCTCTGGCCTCACCTCCTCCTCCAGGAAGCCTTCCATGACCTCTCACCCTGCAGCCACAATGACCCCCTCTTGACTCTGACCTGCCTGATACAGCATCCTTCAGGCCCCCGATTACAGTTTCTTACATGGCCTCCAAAACAAGCTGGCTCTCATCCATGCATCATACAAGACTAGCAACACGAGCAGTCAAAGCTCCTGTCTTTACAGTGTCTGCTAAGAAAAGTCATGAACAGCAGCCGAGGCCTGAACACACCCCTTTCCTAACAGATCTACATGAACAGACAGCAGAGGGGCCTGAGGGACATTCAGTCCCAGCGAGGTCACCCATGGAGAGGCTTGAGGACGATCAGGGAACAGAGGTGTGCCCTTGCCCCTGCCGGTTACCAGGCATGAGCTTGCAGACTGCCTCAGTTCAAATCCCACCCCTGCCTCTTGTCCCTGGAAGACCTTGGACAAGTCATTGCACCTCTTTGAGAGCCAAGTTCTCATCCCGTATAATGGTTAAAACAGCTCCTCCATGGATGAACCTTGAAGGCATTATGCTAAGTGAAATAAGCCAGTCTCAAAAGGGAAAATACCATAGGCTCCCATTTATACCTAGAGGAGTCAAATTCACAGAGACAGGAAGTAGAAGGCAGGTGGCCAGGGGTTGCGGGAGGGGGAGGGGGAGTTCGTGTTTAACAGGCAGAGTTTCAGAGATGATGGTAGTAGCACCACGATAGGAATGTACTCAATGCCACTGAATCGTACATTTTAAAATGGTGAAGGGACTTCCCTGGTGGCGCAGTGGTTAAGAACCAACCTGCCAATGCAGGGGACACGGGTTCGAGCCCTGGTCCGGGAAGATTCCACATGCCCCGGAGCAACTAAGCCGGAGTGCCACAGCTACTGAGCCGGTGCTCTAGAGCCTGCGAGCCACAACTACTGAGCCCACATGCCGCAACTACTGAAGCCCACGCGCCTAGAGCCCATGCTCCGCAACAAGAGAAGCCACCGTAATGAGAAGCCGTGCACCGCAATGAAGAGTAGCCCCCGCTCGCCGCAACTAGAGAAAGCCCATGTGCAGAAAGCCCCCATTAAAAATGGTGAAAATGGTAAATTTTGTGTTATGTGTATTTTTACCGCAAAAGAAAAATAGCTTCGAGTTCATAGGATGAGTGTGAGGATTTGATGAGATCATCTATGTGGAGTTCAGAATATTGCCTGGCACTGCTGCAGTGCTGATTGCACACAAGCTATCAGTGTCATAGCCCTTTCCCTGTTTGATTCTGGGGCTCTGACCCCTGGCTGTCTCCCTGACCATGGCCTCCCTGATAGGAAATCTGTTAAGAGTCACAGGCTTAACATGGATGGACCTGAGATTATCATACTAAGTGGAGTAAGCCAGACAAAGAAAGACAAATATCATATGATATCGCTTATATGCGGAATCTAAAAAAAATGACACAAATGAATTTATTTACAAAATAGAAACAGACTCACAGATTTAGAAAGCAAACTTACGGTTACCAAAGGGGAAACGTTGGGGGGAGGGATAAATTGGGAGTTTGGTATTAACATATACACACTACTATATATAAAATAGATAACCAACAAGGACCTACTGTATGGCACAGGGAACTCTGCTCAATATTTTGTAATAACCTAAATGGGAAAAGAATTTGAAAAAGAATGAATATATATATATATATATATATATATATATATATATATATATATATATATATATATATATAAATGAATCACTTTGCTATACACCTGAAACTAACAACATTGTTAATCAATTATACTCTGATATAAAATAAAATTTTTAACAAAAAAAGAGTCGCAGGCTTGAGCCCCTTTCCTTCCTCCAAATGACGGCTCAGTTCACGGGATGCCTCTGCCCACCATCCTCCACCCACTGTCTTTGCCCACTACGTTCACATGTGCAGTCCCACCAGGGCAAGCCTTGTTTCTGAGATAACTCCTCAGGCTCCGGCACCAACTTGCTTATCCACCATAGTGAGCAGGATGAGAAAACAGACTCAGAGAAGAAAAGCATCACACCCTGCCCTTCAAGGCTGGCAAAGGCAGAGCCAGGATTCAACACCAGGTCTCTTTTACCCCACAGTCTAAATTCTTTCTACTAAGCAGCCATGCTCTAACCCCAAGAGGGAAGAGGAAGTAGCACCCAGTCAGTCTCACTCAAGGCCATACCTCCCACCACTGTCAACTAGGACTAAGCTGTCTTCTTAGCTTCTCACTCCTGTCAGCCCCACCCATTCCCTGGGCACTGGGCAAACACAACTCAAGTGTTTGTCTCTGCCTTTCTTCCTCACCACTCCCACCACCACTATCCCCTGCCTACTTCTTCTGGAAAACTCCTATTCATCCTTCAAAACCCAAATGAAATGTGACCACCTGTGAGAAAACTTCACAGATGCCCCCACCCTTCAGGCTAAATTTGATAGATATTCCTCCTTTATGTTAGGCACATAACATATCTATCTGTACATATATCTGTATCTATATTTACATCTGTATCTATATCTATTCTTTTTCAGATTCTTTTCCCTTATAGGTTATTACAAAATATTGAGTATAGTTCCCTGGGCTATACAGTAGTTCCTTGTTGTTTATCTATTTTATATATAGTAGTGTGTATATGTTAATCCCAAACTCCTAATTTATCCCTCCCTTCTACCCCCTCGCCCCTTTGGTAACCATAAGTTTGTTTTCTGTGTCTGCCCACTTTTAACTTTGTAATTGTGCTTTTCTCTGCACAGGATTATCAACTTCTTAAGGGCTGTGTCTTACACATAAAATCACTAAAACAGAGGGTTCTCCCCTCCGAGCCTAAGGAGCCAATCATAGACAAATGGATACCAAATACAAGGTGGGGTGGGAGGGGAGGAGTGGTACAAACTGAAGGGCCTCTATAACTTGAAGGCACAGTGAAGCCTAGATTTTGAGAATGAATATATCTTGGATGGCTCAACATCATAGATTTCAAAAGTATATAAAACTCTGCAAAATATACTCAACCCTTGTTTCAGGGACTGTCTTCATCAACCTTGTGTTGCCTGAATTAACTGCTTCTCTCTCCCTGCCCACCAGCACCCAAGCTCCTCCCAGATAAAGACCCTGGAGCCAGATTTGTTCCCCCCAGAATTCCCTGTCCGAAGCCCCAGTTGCGAGAATCGACAACACAAGCATTCTGCCGTATTTTTCTTATAGTAAAAGAGAAGGTAGTGATGTACACAGCAGCGTTATTGTAACATTCAGATCAAAAATAAATCATTCGTAAGCATGAAAATAGTGTTGAAGTGCTGCTAGGGGTGTAATCACAGACAGTAATACTCCTTTTTGCCAGGACGGACTTCCTGTGCAGTCGGTGAAGACACCCTATTACTTAGCAAGAGGGTGACCACGGGCTGCTCATTCACATGAGTGACAGGAAGTCCCCAGTCGCTGGAGCCAAAAGCCTCAGAGATCTTTGCTCCATTCGCAGATGATGCAGGAGAATCATACATTAAGCGTTTTCTGCCTTGGTTGCGCGTTCGAATCTCTCGGGAAGTTTTTTTAAACTGATGCCTAAACTTCAGCCCCAGAGGTTCCATTGTAATCGGTGCCACTTGCTGCCCATCCTTTCTGCTGGCCATCTTCCCTGCTGAGCACCAACCCCCTGCCCGCCCATCCCCCTGGCTGCCCATCCCCCCGGCTGCCCATCCCCCCACCACCTCCACCATCCCCTTGCTGCCACTGTGGTCCAGGCTCTGTCACTCTGCATAGGAATCACTGCCCGAGTGTGCCTGGTCTTCCCTCCCCACACCCATAATCCTTCCTGCACCCCAAAAAGGGACCAAAGTCAGCTGTGATGGAGGAGACTCGAGAACTAGACAAAGGGGGCGGGGTTGGAGGAAAGAGGGGCCTCCCTGCGCCCCACACGGTGTGAGGGCAGGCATGTGGCCACTGGGAGGGCGGAAGAGCCAAGGCCATGAGATCTGGTCCTGTCATTTCACAGCCCATCAGCCGCCGGGGCGCCACCTGCTCTGGCCGGATCCCGTGTCAGACACCCAGAGACAGAGAGAAAAGAAATCTCAGTTTATTTACAAAACAGAAACAGACTCACAGACATAGAAAACAAACTTATGGCTCCCAAAGGGGAAGGGTGGAGGGAGGGATAAATTCAGAGTCCCGGCTTAACATAAACACCTGACTATATATTAAATAGATAAACAACAAGGACCTACTGTATAGCACAGGGAACTATACTCAATATTTTGTAATAACCTATAAGAGAAAAGAATCTGAAAAAGAATAGATATAGATGTAAATAAAGGTATATGTACAACTGAATCATCTTGCTGTATACCTGAAACTAACACAAGATTGTAAATCAACTATACTTCAATTAAAAAATAAATATTATTTTTAAAAAGAGAGAGAGAAAAGGCATCTCTGGCGTCGGGAGCTCTGGGTCCAGAGAAGACCAGCACTAAACACAGAGTGGCCATGCATGTGACCACCGCCCTCGCAGAGGACACCCAGGGGCCATGGGGGCCCAGAGGGGACACCTAGCCCGACCCATGGGGTCAGTGAGGGTTTCCGGGAGAGCCGATACGCCTGGATTTATCACCCGAGTTTATGGCACGCTCTCCCGCTTTCTCTCTCTGAAGCTTCTCAACCCTGAAATGCAGGCACTGTTACAGACCCTATTTATAGATGGGACACTGAGGCTTGGGAACATCAGGTAACTGGCCTGAGGTCTGAGGTGCTCACAGCCAATCTCTCAGCAGCACCAGTTGGTGTTGGATGGGCAGATGGGGTGAGGGGTTTGGGGGTCACTTGTCCCTGTGCAGGGGTCCCCACCTACCCATGGTGCCCACACCCTGGCCATCTCAGGGATGGCCCTCCCGTGGCCCCAGAAGCTTTGAGAGATGTGACCTGCCCTCAGAGGCCCAGCCTCCAGAGACAGGTAGACTGCACAACCAGTGACACGCGCCCCACAGACACTGTGGGTAGTGACCGGGCCTGGGAGGGCCTGGGCCCAGCAGCTCTCACGAGGAGGACGGGCTGGAGGGCGCCCGTCACCCTCACCCCAGTCCCTGTCAGAACGGCAGCCACGGGCGCTCCCAGCAAGTGTCTGGCAGGGACCCCAACCCCTTCCAGAGCTGCAGGGGCTCCTTTGCCCACCTTCGCCAGGTCCTCAGGCTTGTCTGTGGCTGGATAACATTTTGAGATAATCGTGGACAGAATTACTTTCTCCCTGCCTTTTTCCTCTTTCTTCCCCACCCCCAGAGCTGATTAAGTAGCTGATTAAGTCCTTCGGCGCCTCAAAGAAGGCGCCCCCCAGGGCAGAGAACAGGAGACAGCAGGTCTTCGTGGACTTTGTGTCCCAAAAGTCTAAGTTCTTAGGACAGTGGTCCTCAAACCCAGTAGGGTATCAGAACCACCCAGAAGGCTGTTCTGCTACCCACCTCAGAGTCGCTGTTTCCCAGTCTGAGGTGGGGCCCGAGAACTTTCATTTAAGACCAGCTCCGGGCACGCTGACCGTGCTGGCCCACAGGCCGCACTGAGGACACCTGCCCTCCACCCGTGCTTCTCACCTTGGCCGTAGATCGGAGGCGCCTGGGGAGGTTTCCAAAGCTCTCATCCCTGGCATACACCCAGAGATTCGGGTCTCCGTGGCCTGGGTCAGGGCATGGGCACTGGCAAGTCCCCAGTCCTCCGGAGCAGTCACCCCACGCAGCTGTAGGGCCACCACCCTGGAGCCTGCCGCTCGCTGGGTCCCCGCCTGCCACTGCCCAGCCACACGCCATGCCCGGGGGTGGCTCCGAGTTTCCGCCCCCTGCTCACTGCCTGGAAGGCTCTGCCCCCATGAACTCCCCCTCCTCCTCCTCCTCCTCCCTGGGGATCCCACTCAAGCACTCACTGGAGGAGCCAGCCCCCCAGCCCCCTGGGCCTCACCCCCAACCCTCCCAGCACCCCCCCCCCAGTTCCCTGTCCACGCTCTGTCCCGCCTGCACCGGGGAGCGTCTCGGACCCGGGTCTTCCCGAGGCCCCAGCCTGCAGGTCAGGGACCATCTCTCGCGCTCACTTCTGTGTTCCTGCCGCTTGGAATAGAGTTCTGCGCACAGTGGGTGCTCGTTGTTGCTTGAATGAGTCCGGAAAGAATCCTCCTTCCACTCCGACCGCATCGAGAGGCTCAGATTCAGCCCCAGACACCACACGGCAAGGGAGAGCGGCAGCTCTTTGGCCTGCAGGAGAAATACCAGTGGGGGCGGAAGGGCTGTCCTCAGACACCCGCAGGGCTGCAGGAAGGACCAGGATGACTTTCTCGGGTCGCCAGGGGTCGCTGAAGCTCTAGGTGGAGATTCCAGGGCAAGTCAGGAGCACCTCATTGCCATGGCGATCAGAGCTCCCAGGAGGCCTTCGGGCAGGGAGCTGCTTCCACCAGCCCAAGGGCCTGGGAGCAGCCCTGGACCCTCCCACCCAGAGGATCTGCCGGTCCATGGTGACCATGGTGACCAAGGTGACAAGGCTCGCCCACAGCACCTGGAGCAGGCAGAGAGGCAGCGGACTTGGGGGTCACGATGAGGCACGTGGCTCCGTGGCCCTGGTCCGTCTGAGCCAACTTCATGGCGAGTGACCCATGCAGCCTCCAGCCCCACACTCAGAAGGACCCGGCCTTTGGTTTCATGCTCTGCTGTCACCACCATGAAATTCTCAATAATTATTTTTGACCAGGGGCCCACATTCCCACTCTGCACTCGGCCTTACAAATTCCCTAGCAGATGGAAACTATTACAGAGAGCTCCCAGATCTCTTTTAGCAGGAGAGAGTCGCCTATACACTTTTAAATCACAATTTGTAGCACCCCCAATAGCATCCTTTGGGAATTGCAAGTTGTCCAAATCAGAGCTGCACACACAGCATCCTTCTGCTTGTGGGGACCAGGGCAAAGCATCCATAAGGAGCTGTGTGGTTCTGGCTGTGGTCCATTTATAAATGCACACGTGGGTTCTAGGATTTTACTGGACCTACAGGTACTAACCCTGTGCTTGGCTGAACTCGCTGGTCAATCAAACAGCTATGAAGACCAAAACGAGATACTTTTTTTTTTTTTAAGCTTCTTATTTTTTTTTGTTTTTAATTTATTTATTTTTAGCTGTGTCGGGTCTTCGTTGCTGCGCGCGGGCTTTCTCTAGTTGCGGCGAGCAGGGGCTACTCTTCATTGCTGTGCGTGGGCTGCTCACTGCGGTGGCTTCCCTTGTTGCGGAGCACGGGCTCTAGGCGCGCGGACTTCGGTAGTTGTGGCTCGCAGGCTCTAGAGCACAGGCTCAGTAGTTGTGGCGCACAGGCTTACTTGCTCTGCGGCATGTGGGATCTTCCTGGACCAGGGCACAAACCGGTGTCCCCTACACTGGCAGGCGGATTCTTAACCACTGCACCACCAGGGAAGCCCCACAAGATACTTTTTAAAAAAGGATTTTCTGTTCACTTAATTGACTCAGGAAAAAAGCAAGAAGTCAAGAGACTGCCTCTCTGAGTTTTCTATCTACGCGTTTGTTCAGGACAGTTGTTAAATCATTGATCTTTCCACAAATACATTCCCAACACATAGTTCCAGGAGTTTTCTAGAAATAACTCCATTCAATTTCCTTGACATTTAACAAAGCCCCAGCACCCAGTTCTGTGCTCTACAGGAATCCAGAGGCTTCTTCATCCGCATCTGTCAAGTCTTCCTATTCCTCCATGTGGCCCCAGCCCCGCTTGTGTCCGCAGGGCTACTGTGAGAGCCCCGTTAGTGACGCTCTGTGATCCACCCTCGACGGTCACAGGTGACTGGGCCAAGTTGGACAACGGACTCAAGCTAAGCCCATCAGAATCTCTGCCCCAGAAATTTGGAACTAATAGATTCTAGCATCTTGAAAGGATGTAAAGCAGGCTGCTGAGGGGAGCCGGGAGCCCTGATATAGCCTGGGAAGCAAGCAGGGAAAGTCGGTCTACAGAGCAAGAGGAGAGAGGAGAGACAGACAGACAGCTTTTAGGTGTGTGAATTCCCTGATCTCAAGGCCAGGCGGGGGCCAGCTGCACTCCCACCAGCTTCCAAATCTTCCCCTCTCTCTTGGAATACACTGTCCTTTTATGCTGAAGCAAACTCAAGTGGATTTCAGTCCTAGCCACCCGATTAGAGTTTGTCTCCACTTGATAGGGGGAAAAAATTTCAGGATAACTTAATCAGAGATGCAGAATCCATCACAATATTTGTTTACTCCTAAGGGTGTAATTACCAGGTACATAAGCAGAGGAAAAGAGAGTGTGTGACACTACTCTTCAAGCCTTTTCACGCATTTAAACCTGATTTGTTTAATAACACAAAACATGTTAAATAAATACTAGTTTCCCTCCCTGCAGCCACCAACCTTCACAACAGTCCTGCTCCGGGTACGGTCCCCGGGCCAGCAACATCGGCACCATCTGAGAACTTGTTAGAGATGCAACTTCCCAGTGTTCGTGGCAATATTCACAATAGCCAAGACATGGAAGCAACCTAAATGTCCATTGACAGAGGAATGGATAAGGAAGATGTGGTATATTTATACAATGGAATACTACTCAGCCATTAAAAAGAATGACATAATGCCATTTGCAGCAACATAGATGGACCTAGAGATTATCATACTAAGTGAAGTAGGTCAGACAGGGAAAGACAAATATCATATGATATCGCTTATACGTGGAATTTAAAATATGATACAAATGAACTTATTTACAAAACAGAAACAGACCCACAGACAAAGAAAACAAACTTATGGTTACCAGAGGGGAAAAGGGGTGAGGGATAAATTACGAGTTTGGGATGAATATATACATACTACTATATATAAAATAGATAACCAACAAGGACCTACTGTATAGCACATGGAACTATATTCAATATCCTGTAATAAAGCATACTGGAAAAGAATAGGAAAAAGATTTATATATATGTATAACTGAATCACTTTGCTGTACACCTGAAACTAACACAACAGTGTAAATCAACTATGCTTCAATTAAAAATTAAATTAAAAAAGAAGAAACGCAACTTCCACCCTAGACCTCCCCACTCAGAAATGGGGTGGGGCACAGCCAGGTAAGTTTTAACAGCCCCCCAGGTGATTCTGATGCCCGCTAAAGTGTTGGGAACCATAGGTTTCCTAGGTAACACATGCTTTCACAGGCATTATCCCAACTGCCCCTCAACACAGCCTGTGAATAACCTCTCTGAGCCCACCTTCACATGAGAGGAAGCCAAGCTCCAGGCAATGGCCTGGAGGAAGTCACCCAACCAGAAGAGGCCCTGGGAGCTGGCACTCAGGATGCACTGTGCTCTCCTCTGTTCCTCCCATTCAGCTCTCCCTGGGCCTCTCTCTCCCCCTCCCACCCATGGAGGCTCAGTCACCCCTGGGTCCAGCTCAGGCCCACAGGGCTGGTCTTTCACTGCTGAAACAGCTATTAGCTGTTCCTTTTCTCGCCTTACTGATCTAGGCTCCTAGCAGTGTGTTCCCTGCACTTCCCAAATAAACTACTTGAACTTGAAAAAAATAAATAAATTCAGCCAGCACCACCAGCACCACCAAGCAGGGTACCCCTGATGACCTGTGCTTCACTGCTTACAGACTCTGCTTCTGGCCACTGCCCTTACCCTGGCTGGGACACCCACCTGGAAGAACGTGGGCCCCGGCACCTGAACAGATGGGGCCAGGGGGTTTTGGGGGAAAAGCAAGAATGACAAATACCAGGTCAGCAGGGCTTGTCCTAGAGAGAGAATTCCCAGGGCCACCTGCTCTCAGTCGGTGACTCAGGAGCAGACTCTCAAGTGAGCCAGCATTGGGGTCCCTGGGGTGGCATGAATCATGCCCTGCTTCCGCTCTGGGAGGGTTTCTTTACAGAAATGTCAACTGGACCAAAGCAAAGCAAACAAGCTGTTCCAAGGGGCAGAGGCACAGCCTCTGATGAACCTGCCCCAGAAGCAGCAGGAGCTCTGGATCAGCTCCAGCCAAGACTGCAGGGCAGGGCTCTGCTGGTCCCAAATAGTGCTGGACAGACCGAGCGGGGAGAGACAGGGGTGTCCCAGGAGTGAAGGAAGTAGGAGGTTTTGTTCTCACGCCAGAAATGAGAACAGAGAACTGGGGAATACAGAAGGAAGCCACCCTATGTTCAAAAATTAACAGAGCAGGGGCTTCCCTGGTGGCGCAGTGGTTGAGAATCTGCCTGCCAATGCAGGGGACACGGGTTCGAGCCCTGGTCTGGGAAGATCCCACATGCTGCGGAGCAACTGGGCCCATGAGCCACAACTACTGAGCCTGCGCGTCTGGAGCTTGTGCTCCACAACAAGAGAGGCCGCGATAGTGAGAGGCCCACGCATCGTGATGAAGAGTGACCCCCGCTTACCACAACTAAAGAAAGCCCTTGCACAGAAACGAAGACCCAACACAGCCAAAAATAAGAAAAAATAAAAAATAAATTAACAGAGCAAAAGGAAGTAATAACCATGATAAGAAGCCTACCTGTGTGTGAGAACTGAATGAGAAAATAATAACGACCGTGTTAAACACCTACTAGGTGCCATGTCTCGCGCTAGATGACTTCCGTACGAGGCCTAGAAAAATGGTACAGATGAACCGGTTTGCAGGTCAGAAATAGTGACACAGATGTAGAGAACAAATGTATGGACACCAAGGGGGGAAAGTGGTGGGGAGGGGCGGGGTGGTGGTGGGATGAATTGGGAGATTAGGATTGACATATATACACTAATATGTATAAAATGAATAACTAATAAGAACCTGCTATATAAAAAAATAAATTAAATAAAATTCAAAAAAAAGAGGTCTTGTTAAATACTCACCATGCCCTGTAGGATAGAAATGATTGCTCCCACCTTGCAGGTGAGCAAACTGAGGCCCAGTGAGCTGTCTAGGTGAGGTGCACGCTGGCTACTGCCGGTCGGGCTCTTCTCTGGACAGCTTTGCTCCTTTCGAGTCCATCGCCTCGTGCTTGAGGTCACCGGTCTCCTGTTCTGGGTGGCTGCTTCCCACAGAAACGCCCTGGTCCCAATCCCTCCAAACTCTGCCCTTCCTCCTTTCTGAAAGTGTTCAAGCATCACCTCAGGCTTCTCCGTGAAAGCTCACCCTTCACCCAGTCCGAAGGCTCCTCCCTCCCCGCTCCTTTGCCTTCCTCCCTCCCTCCCTCCCTTTCTCTCTCTCTGTCACCCACTCCATCAGTTCGTTTCCACATCCCATCAGCCCAAACCCACACACCTCCTAGCAACCCCACAGTCCCAGGGCAGGCCAACTGCCCCCATCACCCGGACGGTGCAACTGACCCTCCGAGAGCTCCTCCATCCCTCAGCCACGAGGAACCTCCTAAAACGCACAACTGACCCGCGCCTTCCCTTTCACGGCTGGAACGGCTCTCGGCAGCTCTCAGGGCGGCGCAAAGACCTTAGCGCACAGGGTTTCCAGGCCCCGCCCCGTCTGGCCCTGCTCCCCGCTCCAGCCTCAGTTCTCACAGTTCACCCCAGACCCCGAAATGGCAAGGCTCTCCGTGCCTTCCGGCTCCGCCAGGGCTGATCCCTTTCCCGCGCCCAGCCCGCTCCTCCCCTCCCGTCCTGGGTTCACAACTGCTCAAGCCGCTCAGACTCACCCAGACCGCGTCAAAGGCGCCTCCCCCGGGCTCCCGCGGCCCCTCGCTCGCCCCACCGAAGCCCCCGCGGACCTGCACGGAAATGGCTCTCTGCCTGTCTGTTTCTGCGGGCGAGCCCCCGGTCACTGAGAGCAGGGGCCGTGTCTTACTGATCGTCGTGTCCGATCTCCTGACGCTGCCTGGGGGCCACGAGGCGCAGCATTGAGCAAACAGAGGATCAGGTACCGCCACCCTCCCGCCCTGAGCTCTCAGCGCTGGACGTAAGGTCTGGGGGGGGTCCTGCCAGCCCCTCCAGCCTAAGCCACCAGGAGCCCCGCTGTGGAGGGACTAGGTTAGGTTTGCTGATTGGCTGACACGGGGCAGAACTCAGGCCAGGAGGAACGCGGGGCACCTCGCCCACAGGGCGTTAGAAGGGACCTCCAGGACCGAGGTGTGTGTGCCGGTGACTTGGGGGAGGGCTTTGCTCTGGACCGGAAGGTGTCGGGAAGCAGGACTAATCCTCTCACCGGGTAGTTTACTAATCTTGTCCAAAAGGACGGGGGAATCACGGGAGGTGGAAGCAGCGGTCACTCGTGTTAGCGGGGGTGTGGGGTGCGTGCCGCTCCTGTGGCCTGGACAGCAGCCTTGCGTTTGAGTTCAGACGTGATGACGGAGGGTCTGGTTTTTGCCTTGACCCGTCCTGGTCACGGAGCGGCCTTGTCTGAGGTCAGTGGCATTGCCGTGACACTGATTATGTTCCGCAGGAGAGCACCGGACCAGCTGCAGTGCAGGCCCGCTTCCAGCCGTCGGGCGCTGCTGGTCTGTTTCTCCATCTCCCGCCAACACATCCTGCAGTTATCTGGCTGGGCAGCACCGGCGGGGCCAGAGGCTGAGCCCAGTGCTTGGTTTCACATCAAGCCCTGTGCTCCAGCCCAGAATTCACAGGCGTGGGAAGTGCAGGTGGCTTCTGGAACCTTCGTTCCCGGCCCCGGACAGCCTGGGTGGCTTCCCCGCCCATGGCCGAGAACAAAGATCTCCTCCCTTGTGGAACCTCTCCCCCTAGCCCTCAGGTTCCTTTACTCCTTTTGCTCCCCTGACCTCCACCCCAGCTTCTGTTCAGGTATCAGTTCTTTGGTCCTGTCGCGTTCCATTCAAGATGGGTCTTGAATGGAGGGGCAGGGAAGATGCTGCAGATTCTGCAACTGGACGGGAGGGAAGAGAAAGCAGACCTCACCAGCCCTCCCCCTGCGGCATGTACCCCAAGCCACCGATCTTCCTGCTGCGGAGTTCAGCTTCCTCTTAGCATGGATTCTAGCATCCTTTTGCTAAAATGCCCTCTCTGTCTCTCTCTCTGTCTCTCCATCTTGGGTTGTACCACCAGTGGCACCCTATATCGGAAGACACATAGAGGGAATTAAAAGGAGAACTACTAAAAAGAAATAAACTGTGATGAATGAACAGGAAACCTTCCTCAACTGTCTGTAAATAACCAAACCCTTGAAGTCTGTGCCTTCCACGTTGCGCATCTTCTCATTTGCATTGTCCCCCATGTCTCCCCTATGTTATTTGGTCGCCCCCTCCCCAACAAAACTGTAAGCCCCCAAGGAGAGAACCGCACCCGTTATTCTGACAGCTGCGCTCTGATGGTCAGTCATCCAGGTTGGCTCCGAGCGCAACACCCATCTGAGATGCTCACTGTCTTCCATGGGCATTTAAACACGGGGAGTCCAAAGGGATTTAAACATCTGAGCCTCTCCCAGTAATCTCCAGCTGGGAAGGGGCAACCCCCATGTTACGAAGTGCAGCTTTCCCTTTTCTCCCACAGAGGGACACAGGGCCGGGCACCAGCCAAGCCGATGTCAGCTGAGGTCCTCTCCCCACCACCTCTAAGAGAATGCTCCATTGTCCCTGAGCATCTGAGGATGTGTGCACGGTATAGAAGTCTCTTTTATGTGCTCCCTTCAGAACAGTTGGTTCAAAGGAGAAAAACCACGACCTCTGCCTGCACATGCAGGCTGGTTGTGTGGGCTTGTGTTAGGGCAGCTGGCGGTGGGAAAGGAGGAGATTTTCTATCAGCTCTTTCCCTGATATGTGTGGATGGCGACTTCAGCCACCACCTCCATTCCCACAGCGCTTGCTCTCTGTACTCAATTACATCCAAGGCAACACTGTCATAAACCAAATTTTCCCCTAATTTGTGCTGCTTCCTAACCAGTTTGTGGATTGGGGGTTGGGACCAGAGAGAGAATAACTGTCATGTCTTCAGGGTGGGACCTTTCTGTATTGGGGTTAGGCGTTCAACCTACAGTAGCCCAGACCTGGCCGGTTAAGCAGACATAAGGTGCTGTCACATTCCCAGTCTTAGATCTGAACTCTTCAAGGTCAAGGCCAAAAGCACCAGGATCTCATTTGAGCCCAGGAGGCTGAGGCAGGGCTAATTCTAATACCCAGGTCTACCTCTTCATTCATACCTAGTCTATGTGTGAAAACGCAGTAAGAAATATCCAAGCTTGGAAATCACACAAACTAGGAGAGATTATTTGCATAACAAAAATATTTATTTTTCTGAAGAATTTTCTTAAGTAATAAATACTTCTTACCCTTTTTAGTTGCATGTTCCCAAGATATTACTTACTTGTCAAAATAAAAGCCAGAAAGGTAGAGAAACTGAAAATTAAGTTAATAGATTAAAACTGTAAATACTGACCATGGCGGTGTGGGAGGACACAGAGTTAGTGTCTCCCCACAACTAGGGCGCCTGCTGGCCATTGGTGAGGAACTCTGACACCCAAGGAGACGGGAAAAACCCCCAGTGAACCAGTAGGACATGGGGGGACTGAGGGTGTAGGAGTGGAGGCCAGAAAGGATCAGCGCCCTTGAGGCTGGGGAGATCAGGAGAGGCAGGTGGGAGGGGCCCTCCGGGAAGAGTGGGAGAAGAGCAGAGGGCGATTGCCTGGCCCACTCGGGCACGGGGAGCGTCCTGGGCTCCCAGGTGAGGTCACCTGCCCTCTGAGACCAGGGGAGGGAGGCACACCTGGGCCCCTTCTCTTCCTTGAGCCTAAGCCCCAGCCCCCCAGAGTCCCCAGGGCCTTTTCCAGCCCTGTGGGTCCTGAGCATTGGCCCCACCCACCACCCAAACCTCACCCTCGCTTAGGCCCCACCCTCCACAGCCAAGGCCTTCCCCCCCCCATTTTTTTTTTTTTCTTTTCCTTCCTCCTCTTTTTTACTATTGTGGTACTGATGTACCTTCTGGTTGTTAATTCATCTATATTTTTATTTTTATATTCTTCCTAACATATCTGTTAGCTTCCTAGTCTAATTTTATTTTTTACTTTGTTATTGGGGTTTTTTTGGTTTTTTTGCCACCCCAGGGGGCTTGCGGGATCTTGGTTCAGGAGCCTGGGGTCAGGCCGAAGCTCCTGTGGTGGGAGCTCTGAGTCCAAAGCACTGGAGCAACTGAGAACCTCAGACCCCAGGGAATATTCATCA
The DNA here is from genome assembly GCF_028023285.1 of Balaenoptera ricei. Classification (NCBI taxonomy): domain Eukaryota; kingdom Metazoa; phylum Chordata; class Mammalia; order Artiodactyla; family Balaenopteridae; genus Balaenoptera; species Balaenoptera ricei. The sequence goes on along the minus strand of NC_082645.1, from coordinate 9,582,811 downwards.
GAGTGAGGTCTCATGGAGTTCCTCATCTCAGCATCAAGACACAGCTCTACCCAATAGCCTACAAATGCCAGTGTTGGAAGCCTCAGGCCAAACAACCAGTAAGAAAGGAACACAATCCCACTCATAAAAATTTTTTTAATTTAAAGAATGAGATGGGAAAAAAATATGTCACAGATGAAGGAGCAAGGTAAAAACCTACAAGACCAAATAAATGAAGAGGAACTAGGCAATCTACCTGAAAAAAAAATTCAGAGTAATGATAATAAAGATGACCCAGAATCTCAGAAATAGAATGGAGGCAAGGATTGAGAAAAAACAAGAAATGTTTAACAAAGATCTAGAAGAACTAAAGAACAAACAAACAGAGATGAACAACACAACACCTGAAATGAAAAATACACTAGAAGGAATCAATAACAGAATAACTGAGGCACAAGAATGAATAAGTGAGCTGGAAGACAAAATGGTGGAATAACTGCCAAGGAGCAGAATAAAGATAAAAGAATGAAAAGAATTGAAGACAATCTCAGAGACCTCTGCGACAACACTAAACACATCAACATTCCAATTATAGGGGTCCCAGAAGAAGAAGAGAAAAAGAAAGGGTCTGAGAAAATATTTGAAGAGATTATAGTTGAAAACTTCCCTAACATGGGAAAGGAAAGAGTCACCCAAGTCCAGGAAGCACAGAGAGTCCCATACAGGATAAACCCTAGGAAAAACACACCAAGACACATATTAATCAAACTAACAAAAATTAAATTCGAAGAAAAAATATTAAAAGCAGCAAGGGAAAAACAAAAAATAACATACAAAGGAATCCCTATAAGGTTATCAGCTAATTTTTCAGCAGAAACTCTACAGGCCAGAAGGGAGTGGCAGGATATACTTAAAGTGATGAAAGAGAAAATCCTACAACCAAGATTACTCTACCCAGCAAGGATCTCATTCAGATTTGATGGAGAAGTCAAAAGCTTTTCAGACAAGCAAAAGCTAAGAGAATTCAGCACCACGAAACCAGCTTTACAACAAATGCTAAAGAAACTTCTCTACATGGGAAACACAAGAGAAGAAAAAGACCCACAAAAACAAACCCAAAACAATTAAGAAAATGGTAATAGGAACATACATATTGATAACTATCTTAAATGTAAATGAATTAACTGCCCCAACCAAAAGACACAGACTGGCTGAATGGATGCAAAAACAAGACCCATATTTATGCTGTCTACAAGACATCCACTTCAGACCTAGGGACACATACAGACTTAAAGTGAAGGGATGGAAAAAGATATTCCATGCAAATGGAAATCAAAAGAAAGCTGGAGTAGCAATACTCATATCAGATAAAATAGACTTTAAAATAAAGACTGTTACAAGAGATAAGGAGGGACACTACATAATGATCAAAGGATCAATCCAAGAAGAAGATATAACAATGATAAATGTTTATGCACCCAACATAGGAGCACCTCAATACATAGGGCAAATGCTAACAACCATGAAAGGAGAAATTGACAGTAACACAATAATAGTAGGGGATTTTAACACCCCAGTTACACCAATGGACAGATCATCCAAACAGAAAATAACTAAGGAAACACAAGCTTTAAATGACACAATAGACCAGATAGATCTAATTGATATTTACAGAACATTCCACCAAAAAGTGGCAGAATACACTTTCTTCTCAAGGGCACATGGAACATTCTCCAGGATAGATCACATCTTCGGTCACAAATCAAGCCTAGGAAAATTTAAGAAAATTGAAATCATATCAGGCATCTATTCTGACCACAACGCTATGAGATTGGAAATCAATAACAGGAAAAAAACTGTAAAAAACACAGATACATGGAGGCTAAACAGTGCACTACTAAATAACCAAGAGGTCACTGAAGAAATAGAAAAAATAAATAGAAACAAATGACAACGAGAACACAATGACCCAAAACCTATGGGATGCAGCAAAAGCAGTTCTAAGAGGGAAGTTTACAGCAATACAATCTCACCTCAAGAAACAAGAAAAATCTCAAATAAACAATCTAACCCTACACTTAAAACTCCTAGAGAAAGAAGAACAAAGAAAACCCAAAGTCAGTAGAAGGAAAGAAATCGTAAAGATCAGAGCAAAACTAAATGAAATAGAAACGAAGAAAACAATAGCAAAGATCAATAAAACTAAAAGCTGGTTCTTTGAGAAGATAAACAAAATTCATAAACCCTTAGCCAGACTCATCAAGAAAAAAAGCGAGAGGAAGCAAATCAATAAAGTTAGAAATGAAAAAGGAGAAATCACACTGACACTGCAGAAATACAAAGGATTATAAGAGACTACTACAAATAACTATATGCCAATAAAATGGACAACCACGAAGAAATGGACAAATTCTTGAAAAGGTATAACTTTCCAGGACTGAACCAGGAAGAATTCGAAAATATAAACAGACCTATCACAAGTAATGAAATTGAAACCGTAATTAAAAATCTTCCAACAAACAAAAGTCCAGGACCAGATGGCTTCACAGGTGAATTCTATCAAACATTTGGAGAAGAGCTAACACAGATCTTTCTCAAACTCTTCCAAAAAATTGTAGAGGGAGAAACACTCCCAAATTCATTCTATGAAGCCACCATCACCCTGATACCAAAACCAGAAAAAGATATCACAAAAAAAAAATTATAGACCAATATCACTGATGAACATAGATGCAAAAATCCTGAACAAAATACTAGCAAACAGGGCTTCCCTGGTGGTGCAGTGGTTGAGAGTCTGCCTGCCAATGCAGGGGACATGGGTTCGAGCCCTGGTCTGGGACGATCCCACATGCCGCGGAGCGATTGGGCCCGTGACCCACAATTGCTGAGCCTGCGCGTCTGGAGCCTGTGCTTCGCAACAAGAGAGGCCGCGATCTCAACAAGAGAGGCCACGATAGTGAGAGGCCCGCGCACCGCGATGAAGAGTGGCCCCCGCCTGCCACAACTGGCCCGCGCACCGCGATGAAGAGTGGCCCCCGCCTGCCACAACTAGAGAAGGCCCTCGCACAGAAACGAAGACCAAACACAGCCATAAATAAATAAATAATTTAAAAAAAAATACTAGCAAACAGAATCCAACAACACATTAAAAGGATCATACAGCATGATCAAGTGGGATTTATCCCAGGGATGCAAGGATTCTTCAATATACGCAAATCAATCAATGTGATACACCACATTAACAAATTAAGGAATAAAAACCATATGATCATCTCAATAAATGCAGAAAAAGCTTTTGACAAAATTCAACACCCATTTATGATACAAACTCTCCAGAAAATGGGCTTAGAGGGAAGCTACCTCAACATAATAAAGGCCATGTATGACAAACCCACAGCAAGCATCATACTCAATAGTGAAAAACTGAAAGCATTTCCACTAAGATCAGGAACAAGACAAGGATGTCCACTCTCGCCACTCATATTCAACATAGTTTTGGAAGTCCTAGCCACAGCAATCAGAGAAGAAAAAGAAATAAAAGGAATACAAATTGGAAAAGAAGAAGTAAAACTGTCACTGTTTGCCGATGACATGATACTATACATAGAAAATCCTAAAGATGCCACCAGAAAACTACTAGAACTAATCAATGAATTTGGTAAGGTTGCAGAATATAAAATTAATGCACTGAAATCTCTGGCATTTCTATACAACAACAATGAAAAATCAGAAAGAGAATTTAAGGAAACACTCCCATTTACCATTGCAACAAAAAGAATTAAATGCCTAGGAATAAACCTGCCTAAACAGGCAAGACTTGTACTCAGAAAACCATAAAACACTGATGAAAGAAACCAAAGATGACATAAACAGATAGAGAAATATACCATGTTCTTGGATTGGAAGAATCAATATTGTGAAAATGACTATACTACCCAAAGCAATCTACAGATTCAATGCAATCCCTACCAAATTATCAATGGCATTCTTCACAGAATTAGAAGAAAACAATTTACAGTTCGTATGGAAACACAAAAGACTCCAAATAGACAAAGCAATCTTGAGAAAGAAAAACAGAGTTGGAGGAATCAGGCTCCCCGACTTCAAACTATACCACAAAGCTACAGTAATCAAGACAGTATGGTACTGGCACAAAAACAGAAATATAGATCAACGGTACAAGATAGAATGCCCAGAGATAAACCCACACACATATGGGCACCTAATTTACGACAAAGGAGGCAAGAACATACAATGGAGAAAAGACAGCCTCTCCAATAAGTGGTGCTGGGAAAACTGGACAGCTACATGTAAAAGAATGAAATTAGAACACTACCTAACACCATACATGAAAATAAACTCCAAATGGATTAAAGACTTAAATGTAAGACCAGCCATTATAAAACTCTTAGAGGAAAACATAGGAAAAACACTCTTTGACATAAACCACAGCAAGATCTTTTCTGACCCACCTCCTAGAGTAATGGATATAAAAACAAAAATAAACAAATGGGACTTAATTAAACTTAAAAGCTTTTGCACAACAAAGGAAACCATAAACAAGACAAAAAGACAACCTTCAGAATGGGAGAAAATATTTGCAAATGAAACAACAGACAAAGGATTAATCTCCAAAATATACAAACAGCTCATGGAGCTCAATATCAAAAAAACAAACAATCCGGTTAAAAAATGGGCAGAAGACCTAAATAGACATTTCACCAAGGAAGACATACAGATGACCAAGAGGCACATGAAAAGATGCTCAACATCACTAATTATTAGAGAAATGCAAATCAAAACTACAATGAGGTATCACCTCATGCCATTCAGAATGGCCATTATCAAAAAATCTAGAAACACTAAACGCTGGAAAGGGTGTGGTGAAAAGGGAACCCTCCTACACTGTTGGTGGGAATGTAAATTGACACAGCCACTATGGAGAACAGTATGGAGGTTCCTTAAAAAACTAAACATAGAACTACCATATGGCCCAGCAATCCCACTACTGGGCAAATACCCTGAGAAAGCCATAATTCAAAGAGTCATGTACCCCAATGTTCATTGCAGCTCTATTTACAATAGCCAGGACATGGAAGCAACCTAAGTGTCCACCGACAGATGAATGGATAAAGAAGATGTGGCACACGTATACAGTGGAATATTACTCAGCCATAAAAAGAAACGAAATTGAGTTATTTGTAGTGAGACCTAGAGGAGTGGGATAGAGAGGATGGGAGGGAGGCTCAAGAGGGAGGGGATATGGGGACATGTGTATGCATATGGCTGATTCGCTTTGTTGCGTGACAGAAACTAACATGGTATTGTGAAGCAATTATACTACAATAAAGATCTATTTTAAAAACTGTAAATACTAAAAAATTTAAACAGTAATAAGCTAAAAGAAAACAGAATTGAATATGTTTTTAAACATACAAAAGAGAAAGAATGTCTATGCTAAAAGGGAATAGAACTCACAAAGGAAAAAAATGAGCATATCCCAGTAAAAACATACGTAGTTGAAATGAAATACATATGGTTGAATTTTAATGTCTAAAATTGATACAAACTGATAAAAGCACAAAGAATGCAAACCATTTAGAAAGAAACTATAATTAATAAATTATAAACATATGGGCAAATATTCAACTCCACTGGGAATCAAATAAATATGAATTAAAAGAACAGAAGAAAACTTCTTTGAGGCATAAACACTTAGCATAAAATGCCCATTGTTGATGAAGATGTGATGAGATGAGCAATAAAATGCATTCCTAGCAGAAGCATAAACTAATCTCCACTTGGGAAGCAAGTGGAGATACGTATGTGCATGTGTGTATATACATGTGTGTATGTGTTTGTCTTTTGCCTTTTCCTTAGCTTTGGTAGGATGTGAATCTCTTATGATTATATGTACATATTATATGATGTACTGTAATATATAATATATATTAATATGTACTATGTATCATATCTATAGACCTATACTATATATAATGTACTAGACTATATATATATAAAATGTATAGATATAGGGACTTCCCTGGTGATGCAATGGTTAAGAATCTGCCTGCCAATGCAGGGGATATGGGTTTGAGCCCTGGTCTGGGAAGATCCCACATGCCGCGGAGCAGCTAAGCCCGTGCGCCACACCTACTGGGCCTGCACTCTAGAGCCCACAAAGCACAACTACTGAGCCCACGTGCCACAACTACTGAAGCCCACGCACCTAGAGCCCGTGCTCCACAACTAGAGAAGCCACCGCAATGACAAGCCCGTGCACCACAACGAAGAGTAGCCCCCGCTCTCAGCAACTAGAGAAAGTCCGTGGGCAGCAACAAAGACCCAACACAGCCAAAAATAAAAATAAAATAATAAATTAATTTTTTTAATGTATAGATATACATATATAATGTATCATAACAGATTCACATCTTGCCAAACTAAAGAAAGAAGTTCACGTGGAGAAAAGACCAAAGACAAAGGCTTTTCTCCTCCATGCCGATGAAACTGACACTCGTGTCTTCTACAGGAGCAGCATCTGGCTTTGCCTCTTTCTGTGTCCCTTGCCGAGCCTGAGGATGCCTGCAGACTGGTTCCTTCACATGTGAGCCTGCATCATAATCTCCCGGAAGTTTCTGCTTTGACAGGTCTGCAGTGGGACCCTAGAATGTGCATTTCTCACAAATTTCCGGGCATGCTGCTGGTCCCTGAACCTCACCTTGAGGTACCATCGACCTGCACCCCAGGTACCACTCTTGGTGCCCCACCTAAGGGCACCTCCCCAACTGATGTTACTGACCAGGCTTGTTTGCCTGACACCCAGCCAGCCAAACACTGAGACCCCAAGTTGACCTTTTAACACACATGCCCAGTTGGAGGGTCGGTAGTCCTAACCAGTCTTAACCAGCTCGAGCTTGACCTGGATACGGTTGATTCCAAGTTCCTGAAAAATAACTTGAGCAAACATTGTAAGAGTCCTATATCAGAGATGCTATCTATAGGGCCAGTGAAGGGCTGTTGTAACTGACTGTTTAGACTACGTGGCACTCGGAGGACATGCAAGTTTTTGTAAAAACAGTTAAAGCAAGCTTGGTCGGTGAAGGCAGGTTACAGTTTATTATTTATTAAGTAAGTTATAGTTGAATGGATCTAACTGATGACTACCTTTGGTTTCACTGGCAGAGCAGTGTTGTACAGCTCTAATTTTTTTTTATTTTATTGACATATAGTTGATTTACAATGTTGTGTTAGTTTCTGCTGTACAGCAAAGGGATTGAGTTATACATATATATACATTCTTTTTCATATTCTTTTCCACTATGGTTTATCACAGGATATTGACTATAGTTCCCTGTGCTCTACAGTAGGACCCTGTTTTTTTACCCACCCTACGTATAACACTTTGCATCTGGTATAGTTTTAAATTAGTTGACGAGCCACACCACCTCAGCAAAGACACATGAGGACTTACCTCAGATCTCAGGATTTAGTGCTATCCTGCTAGTGGTCAGATGGAACCTGCCTCGTACTTCTCAGCACTCTGGTCTTTTCCTTAAGGTCAGGAAATCCTCAGCCCCTGTGGTAAAGGAACCAATTGCCCCAGCTCACTGGATGCCTCCATTTTTCTTCATTCCCTTTTCTTCCCTCTCCCCAGCTCATCACCAGGCAGCTGTCCACGGAAGGGACTCCGGAGGACTCAGAACTGTGTTCCCATCCTGGCTCAGCCACCTTCCAGCTATAAGACCCAGGACAAGTGTCCTCCGCAGCGTGAGTTTCAGGATCTCTATTGGCTAATGGCCATAGGTGCAGTGGTTAAATTGGAAATGAACACAAAAATCCCTCATAGAGCGGTCAGTAAATGCTACTCACTATTCACTGCTCAACCTCACCTGTAACCTTCACTTGTTCTCGTCAGTAACCCAATCTGTCCTGTTTGGTCTCCTTTGCTTATGTGCCTTTTCTTCTCCCATGTTGCCAAATGCCTTTGTTTGATAATGGCATTATTGAGGTCATCCCTGTTTATTGTTTTAAGTCATCCATCGTGAAGTATAAAAAGGGAAATCCCCCATCCCTCCTCTACCCCAGTCCTCAGAGGTAACTACTGCTAACAGCACAAACTTTATCCACAAATACATAAACATGTAAATACATGCATCTGTTCTATATATTTATTTTTCTGCAAAAATATAGTAGTGCCACATATTTTTCTGCAGATTTTTTTGTTTTCTCCTTTTCTGCTGAAAAATGTATTTAAGGGACTTCTGGTATCCACTCCAACATGGAAAGAGCTTGGAAGTTCCCACCTCTGTCCTTACAACGTGAAAAAAAGTGAACAAAATGAAAATCGATGATTTTTTGGGGACCTGTCAGAGAATTGAGGTCATAGGGCAAGTCATCACCCCAAAATCTGGAGAAGACAGGTGAATCCAGAGAGTCTCTGCTGAGATCACCTCACCCTGAGCAGACGCTGCTGCAGCCATCAGCTAGAAGGAGCACTTCCGTGATACACTGCTGAAGGTGGCATGTGGATGAGGTTAGAAGTGAGGCACCCCTGGGGCCATAGTCTGGGGAAGCCCCATACTCATGTGGGTTTTACTTCCAGGAACCCCACCAGGTTCTCACAGGAAAGAGCTGAGAAAGGCCCCCTCTGTCTTTGGCAGGGGAGGAACGTAAGTGTCCATGGATAAATGAATGAACAGATAAAGAAGATGTGGTACATATACACAGTGGAGTATTACTCGGCCATAAAAAAGGATGAAATAATGCCATTTGCAACAACATGGATGGACCTAGAGATGATCATACTAAGTGGAGTAAGTCAGAAAGAGAAAGACAAATACCATGTGATTTTATTTATATGTGGAATCTAAAAAGCAAAACAAACAAAACAAAACAGAAACAGACTCATAGAGACAGAGAACAATCCAGCGGTTGCCAGAAAGGAGCATGACGGGGGTAGGAGAGAAATAGGTGAGGGAGACTGAGGTACAAACTTCCAGTCTCAAAATAAATGAGTCACAGGGATGAAATGTACAATGTGGGGAATATGGTCAATAATGATGTAATATCTTTGTATAGTGACAGATGGTAATTAGACTTACCGTGCTGACCGTTTCAAAATGTATATAAATTTTGAACCACTATGTTGTACACCTGAAGCTAATATAATATTGTAAGCCAATTACAATTAAATAAAATAAAAAATATATATTATATAAAAGATAAGAATGAAAACGAAGGGAAGAAGAGCCAGTTAGAGACCCAAAACAACAGTAGTTCTCAAATTTTCAAATACAGTACCAGAGAATTGCCGAGAAGCTTATTAAAATTCATATTTTGGGATCTAATGCCCAGAGGTGTTGTCAGTGGGTCTGGAGTGCGGCCCAGCAATCTGCCAACAGAACAGCTTTCCAGGTGATTCTGCATAGAGGTCTCTGTGCCCCACTTCGAGACCATGCCCTAGAAAAGGCAGAAAAGTTTGATCCCGTGGAGAGGTTGGCCAGTAGGTCAGGAAGGAATATTTCAGCTCAGGGCTCTCATCCCTGGCTGCATATTAGAATCTTCTGGGTGGCTCTTTAAAAATACTAATGCCCGAAAATCCTCATGGATCAGAATATCTGGGCAACTGTAGATTGTGAAAGCTCCCCTGGTGATTCTGATGTATGACAGGGTTGAATATTGCTATGACTGAACAGAAAAGGCTGGCACTTTTCAAATGGCATCACAGAGGTGACCGCCAGCTGTGTCCACGCCTGGCTGCCCGCTCAGGCTGTCCGTCACAAACCCTGGTGACTGGGCAGAAAACAATTTGGCTGAAAGCAAGCTGGCCAGAATGCACGTTTTAAATCCTTCAAACGGTGGACAAAACTGAAAGCGCGGCCAAAGCAGCAGAGCAGACATAATTGGCTTTAAATGAATTCAGAACTTTAAGACAAGGAATTCAAAAGCCCAAAAAAGTCCAGAAAATTTTCTTTTGCAATTTCTTTTGCTGACTGAGTTTTGTTGTTGTTGATTTCCTTTTACAAAAGCAATCGATTCCTATGAAAGAAATGGGAAAATACATAGAAGCAAAAAGAAAAAGGTAAAGAGTATCTGTAATTCCACCCACACAAAGAAGATAAAGCACCTTAGACCGTATCCTTCTAGACCCTTTCTTATGCAGATATGTGCATCCATTTTCATCTAATAGATCTTTCCTACTAATCCCATTAAGCATTTACAGCCAAACAAATTGTCCCTTTTATAAGAAGCATAGAAGAGGGACTAAATGGCTAAAAATTAACTTTAAATACAAAAGGAAAATGTAAGAAAAAATAAAATTCTGAAAAACTGTCCAAAAATCCCCAAGGACACACACATTTTTGAAAAACCACTCGAATTGTGTTCAGATATTACCAGAAATGACCCCCCAGATGACGTATGTTGCTAATGAAATCATGATTATGAAGAACAACTTGACCAGTTCAGCCAAATGAGAGATCTCAATCTAGGGGTACCTGCCGCCCGTCACCATCCCTCCTGTGGGACTGACCTGACTCAGTCATGCATCTCCAAGACACATATCATACTCCTCTTCAGGTTATCCCAATCCTTCCCATTGTTCAAGGCCAGGGTTGTTTTTTGGTTTGGTTTTGTGTTTTTTGTAGGGTTTTTTTGATTGAAGTATAGTTGATTTATGAAGTCATGTTCGTTTCAGGGGTACAGGAGAGTGATTCAGTTATACATATATACATACCTATTCTTCTTCAGATTCTTTTCCCCTATAGATTATTACGGAATATTGAGTAGAGTTCCCTGTGCTATACATCAGGTCCTTGCTGGCAATCTATTTTATATATATAGTGTATATGTGTTAATCCCAACCTCCCAGGTTTAAACACAATCCCCCCCCTCCAACCAGCCTGCTGTATTTTCTCTGAACCCCTCAATGTTAATTCTACCTGTACCTGGGGCTCTTAATCGATTCCCTTTCTAAGCACCTCAGAATCCCCCGTGCATTAATCTCAGGTCCCCACCAAGGTCACCATCCCTCCTCCGCTGAATCCAGCTTATCCCCATCTGTGTCTCTCACAGTATGGAGCACGGTGCTGGGCACACAATATACAGTCGATAAATACTGAATGAAGTGCAGGGGATTTATAGGTAGATATTTTTTTAAGACACTCTATTCATCAGTAAAACTCAGTGGGATGGCGCTGAGGATGGGAGGGTCACAGCGGAAGCCTGGATGTTGTTATAAAGGATAGGGTCTGACAGGAGGACCACAGGGTAGCTCTGTGCTCCGAAAGGCATGTGGCTGTATGGAAATGTGGGCCGAGCCTGCAGTGAGGACGACGGAGAGGAACAAAACAGTCTCTCTGATGGAGGGCCCCCCCGGGCTGAACCCCCAACAAAGGTTTTCCCAACACAGTCCTCTAAACTGCTCGGGGTCAGACAAGCTGGCAGTGTCCTGGGGAGGACCACGGAAGCCGTATCGATGAAGACAGGAACCCACGAGAGGCGAGGCCACCAATTCCCACTGATGAGAGAGCAGGCTGCGATGTCCAACTGATGGCAGCCTTGAGAAGTGCCAGCATCGTCCTGGAGCCCCTGAAAGGGGAGGACAGGAAAGCCGGTCCAAGAGAGCATCTGCTCCAGACTTTGGAGAAAGAGATGTTTTTATTCCATGAAAAGATCAAGACGATCCCGTGGCTCGGGACAAGTGGGAAGCAACTATCATATATAGGACAGATAAACAAGTCCTACTGTAGGGCACGGGGAACTATATTCAATATCCTACGATAAACTATAACGGAAAAGATTATAAAAAAAGGAATGTCTATACATGTATAACTGAGTCACTTTCCTGTACACCTGAAACTAACACAGCATTGTAAATCAACTATACTTCAATAAAAAATAAATTAAAAAAAAAAAGAGAAGGTAGTGATCCAACTTCATATTTTTCTAAAAAAAAGAAAGAAAGAAAGAAACTAAGTTCGCATCATAAAAATTCAAGACTCCTATTAGGGAAGAGAAGGTGATGCTGCCTTAGCAACACCGAGGAGTACCCCCAGGGAGCCGGAGGCTGAGGTCCCCAGGGGGTGATGCCAGAGAAATTTCATCAGGAAGGCTAAAGCCCAGAATGATCGGGAACTGCCAAAATAAATACGGGCAGTAAAGCTGGCTTTTTAAAGAAAGAGATAAAACTTGTCTTCACGGGTATTTTTCTGGGGATTGCACCATACTTGCTCAGAAGAAATTCCTTAATAAACCACTTGGGATAGAAGCTGTGGGCTGTAGCACATTTGCCGAAAGCCAATTCAGAGGAAGTTAATTCTCCAAAACACATGTGGCTGAATGTTTAATTCACTGAATGACCGATTTGACAAACACTGTCAGACAAAGACTGTAAAACGGGTCCTTACCAGGTTGCCACACCGCTTCACCACATGTCCTGCCGAAGGTAAGTGTATTGTGGCTTTTTCCACGGTTTGGCTTCACCTTTCAGGATGAGACTAATTTGCGTGCTCTGATTCCAGGGGTCGTGCAATGCCTCCTGGGTCTGTGGGACAAGATCTCTGTCTTCTAGCATATTTTCACTCACTCCACTGCCTTCTCTGTATCACATAAACCAGAGAGTAGCTACATCAAATGAATATTTTAAGTACGGTTCATAGGCATGCAGAACTGTTTATCACTCCAGACGTGAAAGATGGCTTTGCTCTTTTACCATTTTATGCCAGTTCAGGGTGTCTCTGTTTTATGGACTGTGTTTTCAGTCTGCCACACAGAAGTGGGTGTGCTCTGTAAGCGTAGACACAGAGTCTGTGTAGACTGATTCAGGCATACAAACGCAAAAATCGAGAGGACGGTGCCCTGTCCCCACGGGTCAGCCACTCCATTCGAATCCTACCTATTGGCTACTGGACTCGAGATCAGCTGTGGTATCACTTATATGTGGAATCTAAAATATGACACAAATGAACTTCTCTACGAAACAGAAAGAGAATCACAGACATAGAGAACAGACTGCGGTTTCCAAGGGGGAGGGCGTGTGGGGAAGGGATGGATTGGGAGTTTGGGATTAGCAGATGCAAACTGCTGCATATAGAATAGATAAACAGCAAGGTCCTACTGTAGAGCACAGGGAACTATATTCAATATCCTGTGATAAACCATAACGGAAAAGAATATGAAAAGGAATATATATATGTAAAACTGAATAACTTTGCTGTACGGCAGAAATTAACACAACATTGTAAATCAACTATACTTCAATAAAATTATTTTGTAAAAAGGATCAGCTCTGGGGCATGAAACATACAACAGTGACACCCATCTACCTGCACCAATACCACAGAAAACCCCCGCATGCCCCCTTTATAATTCTGAGCTTGGGTTATCCAGGAATTGATTTTTGGGAAATTAGCACATATCCAAAAAGGGACCTCCCAGGTTGGCCAAAACTGTCTTGCGTATGGCCAGTAGGGAGGTCTCTTTGTTGTAAAGGAGCAGTGGAGGGGAGCCAAGAAAAGAGGAGAAAAGGAGGCAGGTGGAGCAGGTGAGGTCGGGGGGAGGCCCCAGCAGTGCTTCCCCACCCCCCCCAAACTGTAGGTAAAAGTCTGCAAAAAGTCATGCAGGGCTTGATGTGAGCAGCCGGCAGCCCAGAGATAGAGACTAACAGTGGAGAATGCACTCACATAAGGGAGCTCAGGGAATGCATTGCATATGCAGCCATTCTTGTCTCTTCTGGATGTTTACCTTGCTAGTTCTACAATATTCTTAGTCATTATCTCTAATATCTCTATGAGGAATGATACATTCTGTGGAGAAAACTAAAGAAAATATAAAGAAACAGAGTTCTACATCCAGGGAGTTGGGGGCCCGGTAGAGGGGTGTCCTGCCAGTGACAGACAGGAGTCATGGGACCCTGCCGACACCCCGGAGAGAGCTCTCGATCATCAGAGGTCAAAGAAGGGGGATTCAATCAGGTTCAACCACATCTCTAAGAGTCAGGGGCTCAGGTGACAATTAGGCTTGATGACCCAAGAGAAGACAAGGCTGTCCCACTTGCCTATGTTTAGAGCAAAAAGATGGACAGTGAAAGGGGAGTCCCAGTGCTTAGGGATGCCGTAAGATTTATAAGGTGAAAGGAAGCAGAACTATATACACTCAGCCTTGCCTTCCTTTTCCCTCCCTGGGAAAATTGTCATCAACCGTGAAACTTGATCATGCTGAAAATCAAGGGCAAGGGGGGGGGGGGAGACAAGCAGTGTAACCACCCCCCACCAAAGATGTCCACACCCTAATCTCCAGCATCCATGAATGTTACCTTTCATCAAAAGGGACTTTGCAGATATACCTAAGGGTACAACCTTGAGATGGGGAGATTATCCTGGATTACCTAGTGGGCGCAACATAATCACATTTGTCCTTAAAAATGGAGACCCTTTCCCAGCTGTGGTCAGAGACATGAGAGGAAGAAGAAGAGATTCAAAGTGTGAAAAGGACTCCACCCGCCATTGCTAGATTTGAAGACGGAGGAAGAAGACACTGAGCCCAGGACTGTAGGGGCCTGGGAATCTGGGAACAGCCCTAAGCTGTCAGCCAGCAAAGAAACACAGACCTCAGTCCTACAACCACGGGGAACTAAATTCTGCCAACAACACAAAAGAGCAAGGAGACGGGTCCTCCCCTGGAGCTTCCAGAAAGGAAGGTAGCCCTGCAGACACTTGATTTTAGACCTACGCCAGACTTCTGACTTACAGACCCGGAGATAACACATCTGCATTGATTCACACCGCTACATTTGTGGTGGTTTGCCACAGCAGCCATAGAAAGCTAACACAATGAATCAGCAAATAAAAAGAAAGAAAGCAACACCCTTAAATGAGTGCAGATCCCTGGGCCTGGATTAATTATGTCCTAGAGAGAAAAGGGAAAAATTCAGCATGGCAAAGTTAAGAAGCTCTGCATGTTCTATCCCCTTCTTAGAACCTTGCAAGACTCAGTAGCACATTAAAGCCTCTGAAAAGTCCTACCAAAAAAAAAAAAAAAAAAAACTGTTTCACCTTCTTTAGTCTACCTTTCCCAAAATTGTATAACCTTGAAAGCCCGTTTTACATAATACCTGCAGACCCCTGGAACTGCAGTTTCTGTGGGTTGCTCCTGATGGATAAACATTCAACCATATCACTCCACTCTTAGAAACCCTTCAGGGACCCCCAGGCCCTTCAGGATGAGCTGCTTGCCCCTTAGCATGGCACTCAGAGCTCTCCAAACTCACCCCTGCCGAGCTCTCCAGCCTCATTTATCAGCAAACTCCCCAGTCTCTGATAATTACAAGTTAAATCTTTTTGTAACCATTGTGCTTTCTAATCAGTTAAGAGCAAAATCCTGCCCCTTCAGCTTCCCCCTTTCCTTTAATTCCAGCCACACTGAAGAATTTCTCTAGAGCTTCGTTTTCTCTCATTTCCATATCTTCCCATGTTTTATTTCCTTGGCCTGAAACACAAATTCTCGACTATCGCCACCTTGAAATGTCTTCCGTCCCTCAAAACTCTGCTCCTACGTCTGTGTCTCTATTTCCACTTTGCAAATAAGATCATCTATACCATATAAAATAGATAACTAATGAGAACCTACTGTAGAGCACAGGGAACTCTGCTCAATGCTCTGCGGGGACCTAAATGGGAAAGAAATACAGAAAAGAGGAGATATATGTATACGTGTGGCTGATGCACTTTGCTGTACAGCAGAAACTAACACAACATTGTAAACAACTATACGCCAATAAAATTTTTTTTTAAAAAAGAAACATAGCTTAGTCACATGCCTTAAAAAAAAAAAAACTCTGCTCATATGCCACTTCTCCAATACAATTTTTTTTTAAAATAGAAACATAGCTTAGTCACATGCCTTAAAAAAGAAAAACTCTGCTCATATGCCACTTCCCCCAGGCAGTTCTCCTGACTCTCCCCTACACAATTCAGGTTAAGGGCCCCTCCAGTCTGCTCCCCCAGCACCCCAGGCTTAGATCTGTCATCACAATCGGCCCTCTAAGTGGTCATTTTCTGTTTACTTCTCTCCCCTCCCCACTAGACCATGAGCTCCCAGCGAGCGGAAGTCTACAC
The DNA here is from genome assembly GCF_028023285.1 of Balaenoptera ricei. Taxonomy (NCBI): domain Eukaryota; kingdom Metazoa; phylum Chordata; class Mammalia; order Artiodactyla; family Balaenopteridae; genus Balaenoptera; species Balaenoptera ricei. Next base: position 9,566,714 of record NC_082645.1, on the reverse strand, counting down.
TCCCTCCCAGGCCGTGACCGGGCTGAGCGGGAGAGTGGACGGGACAGCACCGGGAGCAGAAGGGAACCGCAGGCAATTTCATAAGCAACATAGGCCCAGACACGGTAGGAGTGGACGGGCAGTGGCAGAGCCAGACTCAAACGAACGGAGGCAAGCTGGAGCCGGCTGCCAAGGACAGGAAGAGAAGCAGTGGTCACACAAGGCATCCCAGGTGCACAAAAGGGAACCTTTACAGGGCACCTCGGGCCTCGCTGGAGGCCGTGGAGGGAAGTGCTCCAAGCCCAAATCAGTCCAGCCTGGGACACAGAACACATTCGTTCAGTAGGTACCCATTGAGCTTCAACTACAAGCCAGGCACTGTTCTAGAAGCCAGGTGAATGTGGGGAGCAAACCAGTCACAACTCCCGCTCTCAGGGAGTTTAGATTCTAGAAGGATGGGACTAACAACCAAGAGATGAATCAAGAAAATCTCAGATAGTGATCATTATAAGTGCTGGAGAGAAGATGAAAAGATTGACATGACAGAGGCTGGGGATGGGGGTGGGGATGTGTTGCTTACATCAGTGGCCAAGACCAGGGGCCTCAATTATCCAAAAGACAAAAGTAAATGTTGGTGGAGATGTGGAGAGAAGGGAGCCCATATGCACCCTTGGTGGGAATGTAAATTGGTGCAGCCGCTATGGGGAACAGTATGGAGGGTCCTCAAAAAATTAAAAGTAGAACCACCATATGCTCCAGTAATCCCACTTCTGGGTGTATATCTAAAGGAAATGAAATCAGGATCTCGAAGAGATATCTGCACACTCATGTTATTGTAGCATTCACACAGTCGCCAAGGCATGGAAGCAACCTAAATGTCCACCAGTGGATGCATAAAGAAGATGTGGTACATATATACAATGGAATATTACTCAGCCATAAAAAAGAAGGAAATCATGCTATTTGCAGCAACATGGATGGACCAAGAGAACTTTGAGCTAAGTGAAATAATCCAGGCACAGAAAGACAAATACTGCATGACCTCACTTATACATGGAATTGAAAATAGTCACACTGAAAGAAGCAGAGAATTGAATGGCAATTGCCAGGGGCTGGAGGCTGGGGTGGGGAGGGGATGGGGAGATGTTGGTCAAAGGGGAGAAAATTTCAGTTATGCAAGATGAATCGGTTCTGGAGACCTAATTTTCAGCAATGTGACTGTCGTTAATAACCTATAAGGAAAAAGAATTTGAAAAGGAACATAGATGATGATAGATAGATAGATGATATATAGATAGATATGTATGTATAACTGAATCACTTTGCTGTACACCTGAAACTAACATGATATTGTAAATTAACTATACTTCAATTGTTTAAAAATTTGACTAGGAAAAAAACACGATACTGTATACTTGAAATTTGCTAAGAGAGTAGATCTTAAGTGTTCTCCTCACCAAAAAAAGAAGAAAAAAGAAAATGATAACTATGTGAAGTGATGGCTATGTGAATTACTTTCATTGTGGTGATTATTTCACAGCATAGACAGATACCAAAACAATGAGTTGTACACCTTAAATATATACAATTTTTGTTCATTGGTTATACCTCAATAAATCTGAAGGAAAAAAAAGAAAAAGACCAGGAGGCGTCTCTGTGAAGGTGACTTGAGTTGCATCCAGAATGACAAGGAGCCAGAATGTGATGACCTGGGGACAGAGATTTTCAGACAGAGGAAACAGCAGAGGCAAAGGCCCTGGGGCTGGAACTAGCTCAGTGGGTCGGTGCAGAAAGAAAGCCAATGCAGCAGAGCTCAGCAAGGTGGGGAGGTGGGGCAGAGACCAAGGCAGAAAGAAAAGGGACCACGAGCCGCAAGTTAACAGTGTTAACCCGGAAGGAAAAAGGAAAAAATGGCCGACAGGGAGGAAATAGGACCCCCTTCCGTCCTTCAAGGGCCCCATGCTGGCTGCCACCCCTGCGCTGCTGGTGTTTAGCTGTCATCAGCCAGGTTGCTCTGTTCTGATCCAGGGCCCACATCCACCTCGGATTTTCACTCCAGAGTCAGCTGGCCTCTGCTGTAATTTATCAGAGCCGAAGGAGATTAATTGCTGAGCGGAAAAAGCAGAATCTGTGCTTCCACAGGTGTGCTGGGTCTTCCCTCATCCTGCAGAGATCCTTCCTCTGCAGGGAGCCTTGCTCATCGGCCCAGTCCAGTGAGAAGATTCTGGGGAGCTGTGATAAATGAGGCCATTCTCTGCGGAGACGTTGTGTTTCCTAACTGGTTAAGAGCAAAATTTCAGGATGTTATTGGTGTAGCTACTGGCCAGTTCTGCCCCATTTAACCACATTGTCTTGAGGGCAGAGAGGTCAAGAGAGTTGGGGTTTTTTTGTTTGGTTGTTTTTGTTTTTGTTTTTCAATTGGAACTCATACAGACAAAGGGGAATGGAATGGAATTAACCACCCATCTATGGCCTGGAAGGAAATGGCAGGCTGACCCCCGAGCTTCCCCTCCCCTCTGCTCTGGGGAGATGGAGCTTTCTGTCAAGTTCCTGCAGAAAAAGCCCAAGGCCAGCCTCAGACCCAGCCGTCCAACGGAGGCCCACAGAGCAATGCAGATGTCCCAGTTTTCCCCACGGAAATTGGATAATGGGAAATGCATTGATTAGGAAGCACAGTCTGTGTCCTGAAGACTATCGCTATCATTCTTCATGGTGGAGGCCAACAATAGGACAAAAGGGAAAATCAATCATGGGGGCAGTTTAGGAGCTGGTGGACTGTTTACTGAGCAGCCATCTACCCATCTGACAGTACGGATTTTTGTTACTGTTAGAGGTTGTGAACTACGCTGCAATTCGATGTTCTAGAAACCCTTTCATTTAGGTTTGGTGTTAATGTGCCACTCAGGATTGCCCTGGTGATACTTCTTTCAACTCATAGCTTTTGTACTTACCGTGATTAAAACTCGCCTTCATTAAATCAGAAAAACACAAATACCATATGATATCGCTTATATGTGGAATCCAAAATATGACACAAATGAACAGAACTACGAAACAGAAACAGACTTACAGACATAGAGAACAGACTTGTGGTTGCCAAGGGGGAGGTGGGTGGGGGAGGGATGGATTGGGAGTTTGGGATAAGCAGATGCAAGGTATTATATACCGAATGGATGAACAACAAGGTCCTACTGCATAGCACAGGGAACTACATTCAATATCTTGTGATAAACCATAATGGAAAAGAACATGAAAAAGAATATATATATATATATATATACACATATATATAAATAACTGCGTCACTTTGCTGTTTAGCAGAAACTAATACATCATAAATCAACTATACTTCAATGAAATAAATTTTTTGAAAAACTCGCCTTCGTTATAAAAGAAACATTTAAAAATATCTTTGTGATTGCAAGTCTGAAGCTCCCTGACTTCTAACGCTTTTTCCCATTGAAGCAATTAGGTTTATAGTGAAGTCAGTCCATAATCTACTTCCCAGGGCTGTTGTGAGGAAAAACGAAGAATATATGGAAAGTACATAATGGACACAATAAATGTGAAGTCTCTTCGTAGCCAACCTGTACGGAGAGTTTAAACTTTTCCTAAAGGCATAAAGCAGCAACAGGACTTCGGGGAAGCTTCGAGGTTTGGCGTGTAAAATTCAGACTTCAGAGCCAAAGAGACCTGGTGAAATCTTGGCTTCTGCTCTGATTAGCTGTATAACACATTTCTAAAACTCAGTTTTCTCATATCTAAAATGAAAGTATGAATAGTATGTATGAATGTATATAAATAGTATATATGAATAGTATATGTCTTTCAGGAGTTTGGTCAAGAGGACGTAACATGTTTGTATGTCAGACCCAGCCTAGAGGAAACCATCTATAAAATGAAAGCCAGTGTTGTCTCTTCAGGCCTGAAAGGGAGAGAGCAAACAGCCCTTTCAAACCCAGTGTCCTGCCCTCCTGAGATGGTTCTGGTGAGTTCTGAGTCATCCTTAGTCTCTTGCAGGGAATTCCCCAGTTTTGATCTTTGGGACCCCATCTTGAGTGAAAAGCAAGCTTTCTTTTCCAGAAGCAAATGCATGCACTAAGGGATTTATAATGGACATTTTGCTGCTGCCATTTATTCCTGGGGTCACTGGACATGAGGCCATACGTTGATTTAGAGCCAAGGTCCAGCCAAGATGCTCGCAGGTGATATATTTCATCATCATGGTCAGGTGAGGACGGCTGCTCCACAGAAGGGCTCCCTTTCCTCTCCGAACCCAAGACACGCAGTCATGTGTTCTCAGAACTTCCCTGCACTGTCTCCCCCTCCCTGCAGCTCCACCCCGCCCCCCGGGGTGGCGGGCACTACTGCCCTCCTCTCCTCACTCTTGGCAGGAGACGGAGGGGCTTCCTGAGTGGGCTTCCCATGAGTAGCACTCTCCCTGCAAGAAGAATTCGAAGATGAGCTTTTTAGGGATGAGGGCGATCCCTTAACTGTCACCCTTTCAGGCGGCCCCTCCTCGTGGCTGGGAAGATCTTCAGTTCTTCATTCATTCATTGGGTCACCCAATCACCAAACACATGCTGAGTGCCCACCGTGTGCCCCCAGCGACCCCCGCACAGTCCAGGGGGGCAGACGTGGGCAGGGGCGTCTCCCTGGGGCTGAGCATGTGTCTCCAGGTCAGACAGGGCTGGATGCAGACCATGCCTCCGCCTGCTGGAACTCCGCAGTGTCTCTGAGCACGTTTTCTCATCTGCTCAGAGGGAAGAGGGTAAGAGCCATCTCAGAGTTGCTGAGATTTCTCTACATCTTAGCTTCTCTGACAGCCCCCACCCACCCCCACCATCCACCCAGACGCACAATTCTAGAGCCCTCTGAGCCAGCCCACCCCAGCTGACGCACGTGGCCAGGCCTCCACAAGGACAGCGCTGCCCTAAGCCGCCGTCCCAGTCATGGCCCGTTTCCTCCTTGGCCAGCCTCTTACTTTGCTTTCCCACCTCCTCTCCAGGAGGGCTGAGCCTCTGTCCCTTGGCCAGTCTCCTGGCTGCCACCAGATGTTGCCCCTCCTTCCTGGGTGTGACTGAACCCCCCCTCCTCCTCTGCTTGGACTCTCAAGTGATCCAGCTGCCCCGGGCTCCTCCCCAGGGGTCTTGCGGGGCTGTGTTCTACCAGGTCCACCATGGCCCTCTACAAAGAGGAACCAGAAAATAAGAGCTCAGGGCTTGTCTCTGGGATGTTCCCGTTCTGGACCAAGCCTCAAGCGTGGACCCAGCTCCTTGAAGCAATGCAGGACCAGAGAAGGAGAGCGGGGTCTTCTGTGTGCCTCACAGGGTAGCCAGCAACCAAGAGAGAGTAACTTCAGGGGCACGGAAAAGCTGGCACTCCCCAAAATTGCTCCCTTACCTGCTCACTGATGCCTGAAATTACTTCCGCAGGAAACAACGTGCTTTATTCCACAATTAGAAGTAAGCCTTTAAACGTAGATTTCTCTGGTCGAGAAAACACAATGATTGCACTCGTACTGAAGGATAAATCAATAATGCTCAAGGGAGCGGAGGAGTGTATCACAGTCTCCCGGGGTAGAGGATTTAGGACACGTGCAGTTCTTTAAAAGCATCTTCCGTAGCTTAATCTAGGTTCAGAGCTTCAGGCAGGCAGTTGGGTGGCACATATGAAAATGTTAAATATAAATGCCCTTTGACCCAACAATTCCTCTTCTGACTCTCTCCCTAGAGAAACTATTGTGTATGTGCAGAAAGCGCTATGTACCAGAGTGTTCCCTGAAACATAATTTGTAACAATAAAAAAATAAGAATCAATTTGTATGCTCATTCACATGTGGTATTTCTGTGCTATAGAATACTATGAAACATTTAAAAGAAAATGAGGTAAAGCTACCTGCAATGGCGTGGTATGACCTTCAAGACATTTTGGAAGTGAAAACAAACAAGCTGCAAAACAATGCACAAAGAATAATAGTATTCAGGTAGAAAGAAAGCAGACAGATTGACTTATTTCTATAGATAGTTGTGTCTGTATATAATCGCATAAGGAAAAGATGTGGAAAGATACACATCGGAGATAAGCATGGTTACCTCTTGGAGGTCTTAGAATTGCAGGTGGTACTTAAAAGGGTCTTTAGCTTTGTTGGAATTTTGTCTACAATAATAATACATTCAAGAAATACTTGCACAGTTCAAGATATTTTTGGTAGTATTACATAATCTCATGTTTGGAAAAAAGCGTTTATAATCATAACACAAGTACAATATTAGAGCTAGACATTGGGGTTAACATATACACACTACTATATACAAAATAGGTAACCAACAAGGACCTACTGTATAGCACAGGGAACTCTGCTCAATATTCTGTGATAATCTATAAGGGAAAAGAATCTGAAAAATAATACATATATATATATATATATATATACACACATATATACATATATATAACTGAATCACTTTGCCTTACACTTGAAACTATCAGAACACTGTAAATCTACTATACTTCAATAAAAAAATTTTTAATTAAAAAATTTTTAATAATAAATAAAAATAGTAAAGCTTGACAAAATTTTTTTAGGCAGGGGGTCATGGGCTAAAAAAATTTGACAAACACTGAAATGATAGCAATGTAACAGCAATAATAATTTGAAAATATTTTTGAAAATTATCTCCTCTTTTGCCTTCCTGACTACATAGTCTTCACCCTAGTCAGTCAGATTCATTCACTCACTCATATTTGTTACAGAAAAAATGCAAAGGAAATGAATGAGGCAATTATTATTCTGCTTCTGGCATGCAAAAGATGATTCTCAGCAAGGCAATATGCTTGAAAGACAGGTTTGTTGGAGAAGCGAGCATTTCCAATCCCTTTAGCTCTGACGTAGTAGATATCAAGGGCAAAATCTTTGGGGGTGGTGTTGCGTGGAGTCCCCGCTACGGTCCCCCAGATAAGGGAAGATGGTCCTTGTACACATGACACACAGGTCATGGAGGTCACTGCTGTAGGGGAGAAGGAACAGCGGTAAATGGCACTCCCTTTCCAGCCTGGAAGAGCCTAAGAAGCGGGGAGGGAGGACAAGAGCCAAGCTGAGGGGTGTTCTTCCCCACCCGTCCTTCCAGTCTGGGGTGGTCAGACAGCGAGGGCAGCCCTGAGGGCATAACGTGGTCCATGCGACTCCCCATGTGGAGCCCTGGAAGGAGAGCCCAGCATAAGCATTCCTGAAATAGCCACAGGCCTCAGGAGCCAGAGGACACCTCGCCCAGGACCCCAGCCCTGCCTGGTCCCTCTCACTCATCCACTCCATCTTGGGGAGAAGCCAGGAAGGAAGCAGAACACCACAGAATCCTGAGACACAGGCAATTGTACCCAAGGAGACTGAGCAGAGAGCCCAAGAATAAGTGTTGGGAGGATGGGGAGAAGTGGGCACCTTCATACACTGTGGTGGGTTGTAAAATGGTGCAGCTGCTGTGGCAGCTTCTCAGATATCCAACATGGAGTTACTGTGGGATGTGACAATTTCGCTCCTAGGTATATACCCAGGAGAAATGAAAGCATAGGTCCCCAAGAAAACTTGTGCAAGAGCATTCATAGCAGCATTATTCATAATAGACCAAAAATGGATAGAAAACAAATTTATGGTTACCAAAGGGGGTGGGGGGGAAGGAGAAGAGATACATTAGGAGTTTAGGATTAACGGTTACACACGACTATATATAAAATAGGTAAGCAATAAGGACCTACTGTAGAGCACAGGGAACTATACTCAATATTTTGTAATAACCTATAAGGGAAAAGAATCTGAAAAAGAAGAGAGATATAAAACGAAATATACGTATAACTGAAAAAGAATGTATATATACAACTGAATCACTTTGCTGTACACTTGAAACTAACACAACATTGTAAATTAACTAGACTTCGATTTTTTAAAAAACGGAACCCATCCAATTGTCCATCAACTAATAAATGAACAAATAAAATAAGATATGTATTCATCCAATGGAATATTATTTGGCCATAAAAAGGAATGAAGTACTCATATGTGCTACAACATGGATGAACCTTGAAAACATTATATTGAGAAGCCAGTCACAAAAGACCACATATTATATGATTCCATTTTCATGAAGTGTCAGAATAGGCAAATCTATAGGGACAGAAAGTAGATCTGTGGTTGCCAAGAGCTGAGAAAACTGGGCTGAAATGGGGAGTGAATACTAATGGATAGTGTTTATTTTGTACTGAAATTTTTCTAGAATTGATGGTGGTGATGGTTGCACAGCTCTGTAAATATACTAGAAGTCATTGAATTCTACACTTCAAGTGCGTGAATTATGTTTCAGTAAAGTAGTTGAAAATAGAAAAAGAAGTAAAAGAAAAGGAGAATGAAGAAGCAGATGGTTTTGAGGCTGTGTTTTAGAGCAAGTTAGCTAACGTGAACCTTAAAAACTGGACTTCCCTGGCGGTCCAGTGGTTAGGACTTGGTGCTCTCACTGCCACGGGTTGGGGTTTGATACCTGGTCAGGGAACTAAGATCCCACGTGAGGTGCGGCCGAAAAAAAAACCTTAAGAAACATACCAGAGACTCTGGGCTTTCATGGCTCCTACCTTTACAGTTTTGCTGCTTGCAGGTTCATGACATAGTAGCATTTGTCATTTTCCTGAGTCACAAATCGGAACATCACATCCCCAAGGGTGTCTTGAGGGAGGAAGTTGCTAGGCTTGTGAGCACGGCAGACCACCAATATCTGCTCCTCCAAAATGACCCCATTCTTCCACCTTCATTGTAACATACTCATACATTTTTATAAGCGATGAACACTTGTTTCTTTGCAGAAAATGACACCCAGAAGAAAGCCAAGTGTGTGTGCTAGTGAAGGGAGTGAAGAGAAATGTGAAAAGGTCTAATTAAAAAGTAGATGCAATACGTGGATGAACCTAGAGATGATCATAACAAGCAAAGTCTGAAAGAGAAAGACAAATACCATATGATATTGCTTATATATGGAGTCTAAAATACAACACAAATGAACTTATCTACGAAACAGAAACAGACTCACAGACATAGAGAACAGACTTGCGGTTGCCAAGGGGGAGGGGGGTGGAGGAGGGATGGACTGAGAGTTTGGGGTTAGCAGATGCAAACTATTATATAGTTCATGGATAAACAACAAGGTCCTACTGTAGAGCACAGGGAACTATATTCAATATCCTGTGATAAACCATAGGGGAAAAGAATATGAAAAAGAATATACATATGTGTACCTGAATCACTTTTCTGTACACCGTAAACTAACACAACATTGTAAATCAACTATACTTCATTTAAAAAAAATTTTTTTTTAAAGTAGGTTTTTTAACAGTGGTCCTTCCTGTAAGGAATGGTAAAGGTCTCAGGACATAAATTTCCAAAATGACCACGGTCTGCTTTGATGGAAATACATAAATTGAGAGAAGCAGAAACTGGGAGACCAGGGGCACAGAGACTTAACAAAACGACAACTCAACAAGAAAACCACGTGCCCTGGGTCTCCCCAAGGCCAGGCACTCTTCAAGGCATGGCGGGACCCGTGGAAATCCAGGTCACCCTGCCATCCAGGAACTTGCAACCTTAGCTGTAATGTGAGACCCAAACACTAGAAAATTCAAACAGGAATTGAAGGGAGGAAGAGGACTCCAGGAGAGCAGTAGAATAGAGGCTACAAGGCAGGATGTGATTAACTGCCCAATGAATTGTGTTGCTGCATACAGCTGGAGGAGTTCTGAGGTGGGAGAGGTTATTGCAGGGCCTGCACAGAAAGAAGAGGCCATTTGAACAAGACAAATGCAAGAGGCCTTAAGAAGACTGGCCTGGAGAAAGACAAATATATGATATCACTTATAAGCGGAATCTTAAAAAATGATACAAATGAACTTATTTACAAAATGGAAACAAACAGACATAGAAAGCAAACTTATGGTTACCAAAGGGGAAAGGGGGGATAAATTAGGAGTATGGAGCTAACAGACACACACTACTATATATAAAATAGGTAAATAACAAAGACCTATGTGTAGCACAGGGAACTATATTCAATGTCTTATAATAACCTATAACGGAAGAGAATCTGAAAAAGAATATGTGTGTGTGTGTGTGTGTGTGTGTGTGTGTGTGTGTGTGTGTGTGTAACTGAATCATTTTGCTGTACATCTGAAGCTAACACAACATTGTAAATCAATTGTAGTTCAATTTTTTTTAAATGATTTTAAAAAAAGAGAAAGCAGGGAGGAAAAAAAGAGGGACATTTAAAAAGGCATTATGAAACATGAGAAATGATTAACAAAATAAAAAAAGAGTATTGTTTTTTTAAAAAGGAGACTGGGACTTCCTTGGTGGTGCAGTGGTTAAGACTCCGCACTCCCAATACAGGGGGCCTGGGTTCGATCCCTGCTCAGGGAATTAGATCCCGCACGCATGCCGCAACTAAAGATCCCATACACTCCAGCTGAAACCTGGCGCAGCCAAATAAATAAATAAATAAATAGATATTTTTTAAAACAAGAAGAAGAAGACTGCCCTGGAAACGTTTTGCCATTTGATACTTTTTAATTGAACTTGTCTTTTCTGTTGCAGGTTCAGTTCCTTCTCGTGGACCCCGGGGTCTATTTTGCAGCCTGGATTCTCTGGTCAGTTGTGAGCTGGTCACCTCTTGACAGCGAGAGGAAGAGGTGAGGGGGAGAAGGACTTGTGTGAGTTCCAGCACTGCCCCATCAAAGCTTACTGCCACCTCCCCACCATCGTCCATCTCCCCTGCTACCCCCAGGATGGCCAAGCTAGCATCCCTTTGACTTCCCGCCATGCTGGCCAAGCTCCTAGCAACTTGAGTCAGACTTCCCATCAGTCTTTATTAGATTGGTAAAACCTAACCTCATTGCATGATTCCTGCTGGAAAATGCAATGAGAAGTGCCCGGGGGCCTTGAGAAGGCAGCGCCTCTATCTTAGTCCTTAGCTGAATGGCCAGCTTCACACCCCTGGAGGAAGGCAAGCCCATGGCCAGGAGCCTGAGGCTGGGTCTGAATCAGCCTACTGGGGAGACACACAGGGAAGCAAAGGAAAGGAATAACCTACTTGGACTTTCACATGATTTTTTTTTTTTTTTTTTTTTTTTAATTTTGGCTGTGTTGGGTCTTTGTTGCTGCACGCAGGTTTTCTCTAGTTGCGGCACACGGGCTTCTCTTGTTGCAGAGCACGGGCTCTAGGCTCACTGGCTTCGGTAGCTGTGGCTCGCGGGCTCTAGAGCACAGGCTCAGTAGTTGTGGCTCATAGGCTTAGTTGCTCTGCGGCATGTGGGATCTTCCCCGACCAGGGCTTGAACCCGTGTCCCCTGCATTGGCAGGCGTATTCTTAACCACTGCACCACCAGAGAAGTCCCTTTCACATGCTTTTTTAATCTTCTTGATAAGCCTTCAAGTTAGATAAAATTATTCAAATTTTATAGTTGTAGAAACCAACTTAGAGTAATTCACCGGTGAGCTTGTGTTGAGTTGGGTTACGCCTGCAGGTCTGTCTGATCCCCCAAACACTGCTCTTCCCGTTTTATCACACTGCCCTGCACTGAGCCACAGCCCATCAGACCTCACCTTCTGACTCTGCCAAAGAAATCAATAAAAATGATCGTTATTGTTATTATAACACCAGTGATTTTGCTCTGGGCCAGATGCTATGCCAGAAACTCTACTTGTATTATTGTCAAACTTCAAAAAAAGAAACTTGTCAGGGAGTAATCACTATTCCCATGTTACTGCCATGGAGATGGAGGATTGTATCAGTGAGGTCAGGCAAGGCTGAACCCAAAATCTCACTAGCTTCACAAAATCCACATCACTTCTCACTCATACTAACTTCCAACAGGGCTCAGCCGGGGCTGCACTCTACTCACTCGCTCAAGGACCCAGGTTGATGGAGATTTTGCCGTCTTGTAGATTCACCATCTAGAACACAGCCTTCCTCATAATCGGGCAGCAAAAGTCAAGCACGGTGAACTCACACCTATTCTTCTATGCTTCGGCACAGAAGAACTAACTCTCACCAAAATGCAAGGAAGTAGACTGGGATGGGTGTAAGAGCACTTGGATATTTGGTGAGCGTTGAATGTCACTGCCACGTCTCAAGTAGGTTAAGAATATTTTGGGAGTTCCCTGGTGGTCCAGTGGTTAAGAATCCGCCTTCCAATGCAGGGGACGTGGGTTCAATCCCTGGTTGGGGAACTCAGATCCCACGTGCCACAGGGCAACTAAGCCCACGTGCTGCAACTACAGAGCCCACACACTCTGGAGCCCACGCACCACAACTAGAGAGAAGCCCGCACCCCGCAACGAAAGATCCCGCGTGCCGCAACTAAGACCCAACACAGCCAAATAAATAAATAAATAAATAAAATTTAAAAGAAAAAAAAAGTATATTGTTCTAAGCCACAGAGCTCAGACTTGAAACTGGTCTGTGTCTCTCCAAAGTTCATGACCCATGTGGAATCCAGAAAGGCAACTGCTCTAAATCCATCAGAATTGCTATATAGGTCCCGCCAATGAGGATCTAGTGTCTGGAAGGAACACCCAGGGCTGCAGGAAGCTATAAATGTTCTTACTGATCTCCATCACGGACTTCCGCGATATCCCAGAGACCTCCTGATTCCTCTCAACCCTCCAGCATGGGGTACTCTCCTTGGCAGATTTATCCCAGCCTCGTGGACCTGCATTTATTTCTGGGCTGCGTTGCCCCTGCAGGCAAAAAGTTTTATGCTGCTCGTTTCTTCATTTGTACATTGCTATCTCACCCCATTCTACAAAGATGTGCTGCAGCATAACCCAAAAATGCCTAGAAAATAAGTTTAAAAAATTAATCTGAGAGAAAATAAGCACTGAGAAAAATAAAGATGGGAGAAATGAGATGAAGTTAAGGATGATGATGTTGTACGAAGTGCGTACTGCTGGTTCTGCGAGCTTGCTTGGGTCAAGTCAAACATGTTTTCTGAGCTTCCAGGCAGCCCATAAAAGAAGGAAACAGAGAGTACATAATCCATAAATACCTATAAGATTAAAATTCAGCCAAATATTCAGGGGAAGCTCAGCTATTCCTGGTACTCATACCTGATAGAAATCTTCCCATGTGAGGGGCTGTAAAGGCAATTCCAGAAAATAAAGGGCATAGCAGGGGCTTCCCTGGTGGCGCAGTGGTTAAGAACCCGCCTGCCAATGCAGGGGACACGTGTTTGAGCCCTGGTCCGGGAAGATCCCACATGCCGCGGAGCAGCTAAGCCCGTGCGCCACAACTACTGAGCCTGCGCTCTAGAGCCCGCGAGCCACAACTCCTGAGCCCCTGCGAGCCACAACTATTGAAGCCCATGTGCCTAGAGCCCGTGCTCCGCAACAAAGACAAGCCACCGCAACAAGAAGCCCGCACACTGCAACGAAGAGTAGCCCCTGCTCACTGCAACTAGAGAAAGCCCGCACAGAACAACAAAGACACAACGCAGCCAAAAATAAAATAAATGAATAAATAAATGTATAAATAAATAAATAATAATACTTTTTAAAAAATGCATTGAAATCCTAAGTGGAAGAGTAAACATATGCTTTCATTTTTTGGTCCCTCTGAAACCCACCGAAAACAACAATAAATGAATTTTTGAAGACATCGACCCATGAAGACAGAAAGAACAGAATGAAGTCTCCGGATCAAAATTTTAGAAACTGGAAAGCAGATGGATGAGTGAGAACTGATTTAGAACGTTCAAGAACACTGAATCCTTAGCTGGCAGTAGGGAGTGTCAAGAAGCACCCAAATTACCCTGCACAACCCCTAAAAGATTTGGAGATGTCCAAAACCTCTGGAACTGGGGGTAAAAGTGGGACTAAAAATAGGGTTAATAGAAAGTCCATAGGAAAGCAAACAACCAGATGCCCTCCCAAATTCCACACAGTCTGGGACGGCTCCCCACCTCACCCAGCAGAAACCTGGAGGCTTGTTCTTTGAAGAGGATAATACAGTCTCTGGGCCAGAGATACCAGGCATAGTCCAAGGTGGGGAAACGATTTTTAAAAGAAGTGGTTCAAGTGCACATTTGCAAATAGAACTCTGAGGCTCAGAGATCACTGTCAGCTGCATGCAAATACTCGAAGCCAGAGATTGGAAAGGTCTTCTCCGGGAAAATTCCCAAAGATGCGGACACTGGAGGTTCCCCAGTGGACTAGCCCAACCAGATCAGCCTATGTTGAATACCATTCACAGTGTCCAAACTGCCTATCAGTTTTACAGCCTCACTACGGATTTTGTGTGAACAATGAAGGATTACCAGACATCAGAGGAAAGAATCCAACTTGAACACCAGACACCAGATCAGAGAAAAGCAAATTAGAAGACCATGCAAGGGAAGATAACATCAGGACAAACTATCACATTTGAAACTACATGGATGCAACCAGAGACGGTCATACTAAGTGAAGTAAGTCAGAAGGACAAAGACAAATGCCATATGATATCGCTTACGTGTGGAATTTAAAATAGAACACAAATGAACATATCTACAAAACAGAAACAAACTCGCAGAAAGTTTGTTAGAGAACGAAATTGTGGTTGCCAAGGGGGAAGGGGGTGGGAGAGGGTTGGATTGGAAATTTGGAATCAGCAGATGCAAACTATTTATAGAGAATGGATAAGCAACAATGTCCTACTGTATAGCACAGGGAGCTATATTCAATATCCTGTGATAAGCCATAATGGAAAAGAATATGAAAAAGAATGTATATATGTGTATATATACATATATATATATATACACATATATTTATGTGTATATATATATATATATGCATAACTGAGTCACTTTGCTGTACAGCGGTAATTAACACAACACTGTAAACCAACTATACTTCAACAAAATTAATTTTTAAACAAAGAAAGAGTAAATATGTTGGACCACACGTTCTCATTTCTGAATCAAGACTGTGCTTTGCTGCTTAAAGGGACCTAGGCATGATTAGACTAGTCACAGGACCACCTGAGTTTTTATCTAAGCCATGGAGAGGATCTCCCCACTGAGAACATTTTAAGAGGCAGTGGAAAATCAAATGAAGTTGCATCTTCATTGTGCCACCCTAGCCCCTCTCTCTCCCTGGATCCAGCCAGGACTCAGGAAGAGACAAGCCCAAGCTTCCCTCCTGGCTTGCTGGAACACTTATACTAAAGCCCTTAGCAGCCATGTAAGAAATCTTACTACCCTAAGTCCGCCATGCTGTGAGGAAGCTCAAACTAGTGTATTCAGAGAGACCAAATGAAGAGGGAGAGATGCCCAGCCAGCCTCCAGCTTCTCCTTCCCCTCACTCTTCCAGATCCAGCCACTGTTTTATTGGAACAGCAGGACAAACCTCCATCCAAAATTGCCCAGCTGAGCCCTTACCAAATTTTTGACCCAAGGAAAACATGAGAGATGATAAAATAATTTTTGTTTTAAAAAAAATGAAGCTGCATCCTGATTACATCCCTTTATTCATGCTGTTCAACACGCTGATTACAAAAATTATTAACACCCATACTATGGACAACTAAACAGTGCTTACAGAGAATGACGACTCGCATGGAAGATCTCCAAGACGTATTATTATGCGGGGGAAAAGCTAGTTGCAAAACAACACTTAAAGCATAGTTATGTTTATGTGTTAAGAAAAATACCTATACAAGTGTGTGTGTGTGCCCGTGTGTCTGTGTGTGTGTACGTGTGTGAGATAGAGCAACTCTCTGCTCCCTCCACCCCCTTTGCTCAATCCCATCCTCACGCCAAGTGGGAAAGGGGTCTTTTAGTTCAACAGCATGCCAAAGTCGTGTATGAAAGGTAATCAGTGGCACAGGAGAGGTTTGCCTGGCCAGCAGGTGCTCTTCTCTGAAGGACAGAAGGACATCACCCACCATTGCCAGGCAAGGATGCAGGAATGGGTCTCCCAGGTTTGGACTTAGAGTTGGTAGTAGATGAAGCATCCTGACCGAGAAGCAGAAAAGGAAGGAGGGCAGGGGACGGGATGGATGGGCACTCCTCCTCGCTGGCTGAGCTGAAAGACTCCCAAATGGGGACAGCAAGGAAACATTCTGCATCGTCCTCTGGACTTGGATGTCATGGATCAGCTCACAGCAATCCTGTGGTCCTTCAGGCAATAGCCTACATGCACACCCTCCAGGCACGGGGCACAAAAAATGACCTTCAGATGGAAAGGTTCAGGGAGGGACACAGAGGACACACAGTCCTCTACTAACAGTGGTCACAGTGGGGCAGTAGATTCGGGACTGGAAAGGAGAGATGGGCCCAGGAAGGAAACTTTCACTCTTCATCCTATGTTTACATTGCTGTAAGAGTTACAGCAAATAGGTGAGCATGGGTTCCTTGCGTGGCTTTTACTGCATGGTAAATTTGAATCAATAAATCGGAGGCTGCAAGGAGGAAAAGAAGGGGGGGATAAAGTGGGAGATTGGGATTGACATATACACACTACTATATATAAAGGACAACTAATAAGAACCTACTGTGTAGCACAGGGAACTCTATTCAGCGCTCTGTAATGACTGATATGGGAACGGAGTCTAGAAGAAAGTGGATGTATGTATATGTGTGAATGAATCACTTTGCTGTACAGCAGAAACTAACACACCATTGTAAATCAACTATACCTCAATAAAAAAATTAATAAAAAAATAAATTGAAGGCTGCAGGGTCCTTCCGTGGCTGTCCTCTGGCTTCTAAGAGGCTGAGCTCTTTACTGGCCATTCCAGCCAAGCAAGGCTTAAATGTGCAGGTGTCTCTG
This sequence comes from Balaenoptera ricei, assembly GCF_028023285.1. Lineage (NCBI taxonomy): Eukaryota > Metazoa > Chordata > Mammalia > Artiodactyla > Balaenopteridae > Balaenoptera > Balaenoptera ricei. The sequence goes on along the minus strand of NC_082645.1, from coordinate 9,549,895 downwards.
AGTTCACAGCGGCTTTCCTTCGGGCAGAATTGAGTCTGGGAGAAATCTGACATGGCAGTAACTGGGCCATTGCGGTGCCGTGCATCTCTACCACACGGCACCAGGGCTGGAGGTGCCTGCCAAGAAGAAGCAGGAACCAAGGAGCCTCCACCATCCACAATTGGAATTGGGCCCTCTCGACAACCCCCCACCCCAGGCCCACTTTCAGAATCAGGCAGCGTGGAAGACTTCCTCCCTCTGGAAAGAGACTTGCCCCCGGGAACGCTGCCCTCTCCCCCAGGCAAATTTCACAGTCAATAAGCAAACGCTGCTGAGGTTGAAAGACCTTCCCTGGTGAGGGTACCACTCAGCTTTCCCGATGAATGTGGGTTCCGTACACCTGGCGGCTAAATGAATTCCATGGTACTGAGCTCCGGCACTGAGGGGTAGGCCACTTAATCTCTTTGATGAAATTCCCTTCAAATAGTCCTATATCTCAGAGGAACAATTGAGACTGCTCTAAATTATATTAATCTTAGAAAATCATGTATTTAGCAAAAGGTAGAATTTAAAGACCATTCAATCATAAGAGAACATTAGCATGGCACTTTGGAAAGCAGTCTGACAGAACCCCTGAAGGTTAAATATACAGTTATCATATGACCTAGCAATCCCACTCCTAGGTTATATACCCAAAAGAAATTAAAACATAAATTCACGCAAAAACTTGTAACAGAATGTTCATAGCAGTGTTATTCTGATGAGCTGAAAAGTGGAAACAGCCCAAATGCCCAGTAGGTGATGAACGGATAAACAAAATGTGGTCCATCCACATAATGGGATGTTATTCAACCCCAAAAAGGAATGAAGTTCTGACACATGCTACAACGTGGATGAACCTTGAAAACATAAGGCTAAGTGACAGAAGCAAGACACAAAATGCCACATATCATATGATTCACTTATATGAAATGTCTGGAATAGGCAAATTTACACAGATATGGAAACACACTGGCTTCCAGGGAATAGGAGGGAGGGGACGGTGGGAGGTTGATGGCTGAACGGTGAAGAGTATCTTTTATTTTTAATTTTTTTTAATTGAAGTATAGTTGGTTTACAATGTCATGTTAGTTTCAGGTGTACAGCAAAGTGATTCCATTATATATATATATTCTTTTTCAGATTATTTTCCCTTATAGGTCATCACAAAATATTGAGTATAGTTCCCTGTGCTGTACGGTAGGTCCTTGTTGATTATCTGTTTTATATATAATAGTTTGTGTATGTTAATCCCAAACTCCTAATTTATCCCTCCCCCCAACCGAAGAGTATCTTTTTGGGTGATGAAAATGTTCTAAAATTGACTCTGAGGCTGGTTGCCCAACTCAGCCAATATACGAAAAACCATTTAATTGTACGCTTTAAATGAGTGAATTGTATGATGTGTGAATTATTTCTCAATATAGCCATTTAAAAAAAAAAAAAAAGGAGAGGGAGAGAGAGATCTTTAAAATAAGGTCCAGCTCACTCTCTGGACTCAAGATAGTTTTCCTCAGATCTCAGCTACAATGAAACCCAAGAGTTTTGTCATTCATTTGTCCCTTCAACAAATATAAATAAAGCCCCACGTAAGTGCCAGACACTGATGCGACACCGAGGACACAGCGGTGAACCGGGCAGACCACAGTGCTGCCAGGGGAGCTTCCACTGTGTCAGGGGAGGCAGGCGGTCATGGATGAGAAACGCGACTGTGAGATGGTGGTAAGGAACATGAAAAGAAACAAATCAGGCCAAGGCGGGAGGAGCAAAGAGGGCGTGGCCTCGTCCTTCTCAAGGTGGGCGGGGCATCTCCTGGACCAGGTGCTGTTTGAACAGAGGCCTGAAGGGAACAGCTCACGCAGGAGACCCTGCAGCTGAGGGAACAGCAATTCCTCACACAGCGGAGTGTTTCTCTCTAGTCCTCATAATCCTTATTTGGCGCTAGGGTACCAGAGGCTGAGGGGTTAAATCTTATGCCCCATCAGTGGCAAATCTGATACACGAGTCCAGTTATCAAAGGGGGGGTGGGGAAGTCGGGGTGGAGTTGTGTGAATTCAGCTCCCCAAAACAAACTGAATACCCTTCTTTTCTTTCTCTTTTTTTTTCATTGGAATAGAGTTGATTTACAAGGTTGTGTTAGTTTCTGCTGTACAGCAGAGTGATTCAGTTATACACATATATATACATTCTCTTTTTATATTCTTTTCCATTATTATGGTTTATCATAAGATACTGAATATACTTCCCTGTGCTCTACAGTAGGACCTTGTTGTTTATCCATTCTCTATATAATAGTTTGCGTCTGCTAATCCCAAATTCCCAATCCATCCCTCCCTCGACTCTCTCTCCCTTGGCAATCACCAGTCTGTTCTCTATGTCTGTGAGTCCGTTTCTCTTTCATAGGCAGGTTCATTTGTGTACTACTTTAGATTCCACATATAAGTGATATCATGTATGAATACTGTTCTTTTCTTCTCTCTCCCTTCTCCACAGCCAGCTTCCATTACTTCAAGAAGTGTTTGTTCATTAACCCTGAAAAGAAAAGAAGAGCTTTCCCAGAGGAGGTCTGTCTGTGGAGGGCAATGAGGGATTTGGTTCGCTGCTGGCCCTTTTTCGGGGCATCTGACCCCAAAGGCACAAAAGAAAGGCCATGGTTAAAAGGAGGTGTGTGTGAGCCCTTCCTGCTGACTCTCAGGGTCCCAGCAACCCACCCTTGATGGGGGGCTCAGTATACATGAGTGTACACACTGTGCTAGGAATTCCAGCACCAGGAAAAGTAAGACGACTCAACAGTTTAACACTCACTGCAATATGCCATCTAACAAAATGTTCAGTTAGAGTTTATTTTACCAGAAATAAATCAGTTTATATGGACAGCCCTGTCACTCCTCTCTAGACAGGTCCCCAGAGTCTGGATTATGGGCTCCTGAGCAAAGGAAACTTTCCACATATGGGAGAGATGAGGGCTGGTCATTACTGGAAGGGGAGCCACGGCAGGGAAACGTCTTCCCAAAGCTCAAGCTCTCCTTTCACCGTAAAAGTTTGTGTGGAAAGAAAGGGCAAATCCATGTAGACAGGAAGTAGCTGAGTGGTTGCCTGGGGCTGAGAACAAGGATTGACTGCACACAGGCACAAGGGATCTCATTGGGAGGAATGAAAAATGGAAACCGGATTATGGTAATGGTTGCACGACTCAGTAAATTTACTAAAACATGAGTGAATTTTATGACATTGGAAATTATTTTTTTAAAGTTTGCATGAGATGAAAAGATAAATTTGGGGGCAGGGTTGGCAGTTTTAAAACATGGCAGAACATTTGCAGCAACATAGATGGACCTAGAGATTATCATACTAAGTAAGTCCGAAAGAGAAAGACAAATATCATATGATATCGCTTATATGTGGAATCTAAAATATGACACAAATGATCTTATTTGCAGAACAGAAATAGACTCACAGACATGGGAAACAAACTTATGGTTACCAAAGGGGAAAGGGGGTGGAGGGATAAATTAGGGGTTTGGGATTAACATATACACACTACTGTATATAAAATAGATAACCAACAAGGACCAACTGTATAGCACAGGGAACTCTACTCAATACTCTGTAATAAGCTATAATGGAAAAGAAACTGAAAAAGAATATATATATGTATATATAAGAATATATATATTATATGTATATATATATAACTGAGTCACTTTGCTGTACACCTGAAACTAACACAACATTGGAAATCAACTATGCTGCAATAAAATAATTTTTTTTTAATTATGCATTGGATAAAGGAAAAAATAAAAATAAATAAAAGATAGCTGAAAATTCTTCGACGTTTCTCTCATTGAGAGTTGGGGTCTATGTCCCTTCCCCTTTAACCTGGGCAGGTTTCTGACAGCGTCGACTGGCAGAGGAACCTGGCAGTGACACCGTGTGACCTCTGCCTTGTTCTCCGGGACCCTCCCCAGAGGCCCCACGCTGGGAGGAAGTCCAGAGTAGGTGCTCCAGGCAGTGACCCCAGCTGAGCCAGCATGCAGGTCACCCCCACCCAGGCTCAAGTGAAGAAGCCTTTCCAGAAGACTCCAGACCCCAGTCATTCGAATCCTCCCAGCTGATGACTGAGACATTGTGGAGAAACAAGCTGTCCTTGCAGTGTCCCCTTCAAATTCCTGACCTGCAATTTGTAGGCTATGACTGCTAACGCGGTAGCAACTGCAGGGCCACTGAGGGGGCTGACTGGAGCCCTTGAGGCTGGGGCAGGATGTCCAAGTCCATCACAGACAAAACTCCACTCAGCACCTGGTATGGCAGGTTCTCCAGCCCCTGCTCAGAGGGGATTCCTTCTATACCTGCCACCCAGCTCTTCATCAGTCCTCGAGGACATGGACTGTTGCCCATGAGTCAATGAGCATCTCCAAAACAAAATAAGAATTTTAAAAAAATTGAGCATCTCCATGGGACTTCGCTGTGGTCCAGTGGCTAAGGTTCTGCGCTCCCACTGCAGGGGGCCCAGGTTCGATCCCTGGTCAGGGAACTGGATCCCAAATGCCACAACTAAAGAACCCTCATGCTGCAACAAAGATCAAAGATCCAGCATGCTGCAACTAAGACCCTGCACAGCCAAATTAATTAATTAAATTTTTTTTTAAAATGAGCATCTCCACTTCCCTCCCCACCTTAGCCTCCTTTGGCTGCAACCAGCATGAAACAGTCACCCACACAATAAAGGATTTCTTTGTCATCATTTTCTAGCAACTGCTCCTACATCAGGGGCTGAGACAGACAGACGAAGACATGGTGGTCCTCACCTTTGAGGGGCTCACAGTCTAATGGGCAGTACAGATACATCATCTTTGTCATTATATAACTAACTTCTATCATTATTTTAACATCCATCTTCCCCACTGGACTCTCAACTCCTCAAGGAACTGGGTCTCTTCTGTTCACTTACTTATTCCCAGAAGGCACTTGATAAATATTTCCTGAATGATTGTATTGAATTGCCAAGTAATAATCTCTTCAACAGAGGTCCAAACAAGATCCTGAGCAAATGATGGGTGATGTTGCTCCTAAAACCACCTAAGCCAATGGGCAGAGGCTCAGAGGAGAAATGAAACACCTAGAACAGGGGGAGCAGTATGGGTCCCTCCCAGGAGCAACTCACCGGCTCCCTCTTATTGAGACAAGCGACAAGCTCCCTGGGCTCTGTTTCACCCTCCTCTGGGCTTTGTGACCTACAGAAATAGCCCAGAGCCACCTGGACATCAGTAGTACCAATAACAATTGATGCTCGCTTACACCAAGTTCAGGGAACAGAGTTCCCAAACCACAAATGTATCCTCGCTTTGTTTTCAGTTGTAACAAACCCATCTATTTCCTACCAGTTGTATAAAGAACTTCTTGTTTTTCATTCTAAAATTCCAACTGTTTCAAGCTTTAGGAAACCTCTCTGTCTAGCCCCCCAGATCTTGGTGAACAAAGTCAGATTTGTGAGTTTATAATTCCCCATCCTTTCCCCCGCCGGCCACAATCTCCTGAAACCAGAGTGACGTCAGGCTCACAGCCTGAACTCAGATCACAGGCTTTGGACTCTCTCCCTTGCCATCATTTTCATTTTTGTGCTGAATTTTATAGAACTTGTCTTGTCAGGGAGGAGGAGGGCAGCCTCAGATGAGAGCAAGGGAGACACACATTTGCAGGCCAGCGAGCACGCACTCAGCCAGGGGGCAGAGGTGAGCAGGGCCCCCGCGTGAGAACCCAGTTGGAGCCAATTCTTACCAGGTCCCGCAGACCCCAGTGGCAAAGACAACAACGCCGCCACTCAGCCTGGGCTCCCAGCCTCTGACTTTAGTCTGACGTCGGTATATCTGCCCGTTATAATTAGATCACTGGAGACTTCGCCAATGAAACAGACATTCATCCCGGCCTCCTCTCCCTCCCCAGGACTCTTACCTGCCTTCTTAATCCCTAAATCTGGTCTCCCCTCTGGGCTCCCAGTGAGTAAGGAGAGGCCAGGAGATATCTCCTTCCGAGGAGTGCTTCCTCTTACTCTTGGCTGCAGAGGGAAAAATCTTTCTTTCCTATTTTGCTGACTTTTTTTTTTACCTTTTTCCCTAAAATTTTTTAAAGATTTCTCTCCTAAAAGAAATTCTAGGTGGAAAATGTGGAACGCTCAGGAAAAGTTCAAGGAGCTTGTGAATCCTATAGCCGCATATGAGACTTTCTTTTGCTTTTCTTTCATGTCTTTGGTTTGCAAACTGAGTCATTGGATGGCTTTGTTCTCCTGGGGGAACTCATCACTCTTCATCCCAATTGGCCTGCCCCACTTGTGAAAGCAGCTTTTCTGCCCCTTTTCCTGTTTGCCCATTTCTGTTCCCCTCTAACCTTGAAAGAACATAATTATAGGAATGAGATCACTAGGCAATTTAACCTAACTCCTAAGTTAGGCTCTCCTGAATGCTCACCATGCCTGTCTAACCTGTTGATTCTTTTCCTAGAAAGAATGACCAGCTCTCTCCCTGCAACAGCTCCCTTATTAGCAATCCTGCGGGCAGATCATATTGGCAAGATAATATCTGAAGAGAGAGTCAGCCAGTCTGCACACAGTGGAGGAGGATGCACAACCCAACCTCCTGCCTCAATGATTCCCTGTGATTCTCCCCTTTTTTCTCTTTAAAAACTTTCATGGCTGAGCAGAATCTTGGGAGTTGGTCTTAGGACAGGAGTCCACCTTCTCCCCGGATTGCCAGCTTTTCTGATTAAAGCACCTTTCCTGTCTACTGACACTTGCCTCTCGATTACTGGCTTTTGAGCAGTGAGCAGCCGAAGCTGAGTTGGGTTCCACTCAGACTGAAAGCAAGGGATGCCCTCTGGGGCAGGAGCAGTGAAGGCTCCAGGATGGACCTGGATCCACTAGCCCAGATGGCTTGAACTCTCTGGACCTCAGTTGCCTCACTGGAAAGTGATGTCAACTTCACAGGGTTTTGAGTGGATTAAACAAGATGACAGTGCCATCCCCATACCTAACGAATGCTCAGTGAAAGTTATCTCCCTCCCCCTTTTATGGCCCCATCTCCATCCCCCAACTATGCAGCCAAAGCCGCAAAACAGACGTAAATGCATTCCAGGTGCAGAAGTGTCTATCTGAGCAGGTGATTTTCACCACAGGTCCCCCCAGATCTGAGCACACAGAGGTGTGCCTGCTTCGGGTTCCAGGGAGAGGGTGCCTGGCAGCAGGTGAGCCTTGAATTGAGCAAAAGGGAGTTCTGGTGGGCTGGGAAACTTCTCCACTTTGCCAGTTTGAGTTATAACATGACAGTGAGAACTTGAGAGTCATAGCCAAGAAGGTGGATGCAGGTGCACACAGATTCGGGCAAGAAGAGGGGCATCCTTCAGAACAAATGTCCATCTCAGAGGCACTCTCTCCAGAAATAATTCCAAAGTTTAGCTTTTAAAAAAAGTGAGCATAGGAGCTTAATGTTACATAATTTATGAAGGGCAATTTTGTCGTATGCAGCAAAATCCTTTAAAATATGTATGTACTTTGACCCAGCAATTTCACTTCCAAGAATTTATCCCAAAGAGATAGTGATGCCAAATGCAATGTGGGGACCTTGTTAGACTTCTGCTTCAAACAGACAAACTAAAAAGACATTTGTGAGATGACCAAGAAAGTTTGACTTCTGGCTGGATATTTGATAATATTCAGAAATCATTATTATTTTTTTATTAACTAAAGTCCATACTTTATTCAGATTGCCTTAGGTTTTTTTCATTCTTTTAATTTATTCTATTTTATTGTTAATTGTGGTAAAATATACATAATATAAAATGTGTCATCTTAACCATTTCGAGGTATGCATTCAGTGACATTAAGTACATTACACTGTTGTGCAACCATCACCACCATCCTTCTCCAGAACTCTTTTCATCTTGCAAAACTGAAACTCTAGACCCATTAAACATCCATTCCCCCCTCCCCCAAGCCCCAGGCAACCACATTCTACTTTCTGTCTCTATGAATGTGACAATTTTAGGTCCTCATGTTAAGTAGAATCCTACAGTGTTTGTCTTTTGTGACTAACTTATTTCACTTAGCATAATGTCCTCAAGGTTCATCCATATTGTAGGATGTGTCAGAATTTCCTTGCTCTTTTTTTAAAATTTATTTATTTATATATATATTTTTTAATTTTTGGCTGTGGTGGGTCTTTGTTGCTGCTCGCAGGCTTTTTCTAGTTGCAGTGAGTGCGGCCTTCTCATTGCTGTGGCTTCTCTTGTTGCGGAGCACGGGCTCTAGGTGTGCAGGCTTCAGTAGTTGTGGCGTGCAGGCTTCAGTAGTTGTGGCACACAGGCTTAGTTGCTCCACGGCATGTGGGATCTTCCCAGACCAGGGCTCGAACCCATGTCCCCTGCATCGGCAGGCGGATTCTTAACCACTGCACCACCAGGGAAGTTCCAGAATTTCCCGGCTCTTTAAGGCTGAATAATATTCTATTTAGGATTCCTGGATCCAATTCCAGTGTGTGGGAGGGAACCATTCTTAGGACACTAGCTTTGTATCCTACTGAGACAGGAAAGAAGGGGCAGGGCACAGCCATTAAAAGAATGACCCAATCATTAAGAACAGGACACGACAAAAGCGGGTCAGAGCCAACTAGGCCCAAGATGACAGAAGATTCAACTTCCAATAGCCTCAGTATACTCATTGTAATACATTAGCATCTAAATGACACACCCACAGGAGCCATGACAGTTCCCAGGCCGACCATAAAAGGTCAAAAAGTGGGTGGTGGCCCAATTCCTGGAAATCCCCACTCCTTCCCCAAAATAGTTGGAATACTCCTCCCACTCATTAGCCTGTGAAATTACCCAGCTAATAAAAACTAACCACCCTCACACCTTGGGGCTGCTCTCACTTTCCCAGGTGACCCCATGCCCTGGAGCCACCTCTCAACTTCTGAGATGGCCCACACTCTGTCTATGAAGTGTGTATCTCTCTGAATAAATCTGCTTTCACTTTACTATGGATTGATCTTGAATTCTTTCCTGCAAGAAGCCAAGGACACTCACTTGGCAGCCCATCCCAGGGACTCACCCGAGACCTGGGACATGACCATCCTCTTGGGCCCCATTTTTTCTACAGCACTACAATTCAACTCAATTACCTACCTGGAGATGGCATCAGATTCCACGGGTCCAGGGCTCGGTCCTTTGCAACTGCCCTCCCTCCTGCTTCAGACACCAATCACAAGTCGAGTCTATCACCTGTGCTTCTGACCAACTGACTTAAATCAGAGGTTCCCATGACCCCCTCCCCCTTTGGATTCAATTAATTTGCTAGAGCAGCTCACAGAACTGACAGGAACATTTTACGTACTGGATTACCAGTTCATTATAAGAGGATATAACTCAGGAACAGCCAGATGGAGGAGAGGCACAGGACAAGGTGTGGGGAAAGGGGGCTGAGCTTCCATGCCCTCCCTAGGCATGCCACTCTCTCTGAATCTCCATGTGTTCATCAACCTGAACCCAGTCCCTTCAGGGTTTTTATGGAGGCTTCATTATGTAGGCATGATTGATTAAACAATTGGCCCTTGGTAACTGATTCAACCTTCAGTTCCTCTCTCCTCCCAGGAGGTCAACGGGGTGGGACTGAAAGTTCCAGCACTCCCATCATGTGGTTGGTTCTCCTGGCGACCAGCCCCCAGGCACAAGATGGGGCCAAGTCACCTCATTAACATAACAGAAGACACCTTTATCACTCTCATCTCTTGGGAAATTTCAAGAGTATTAGAAGCTTTGTGCCAGAAACAGGACCGAATATATATTGTTATTATAAATCACAATATCACATATCCCGTTGTATGTATACACCACATCTTATTTATCCATCCATGCGTCAGTGGACTCTTGGGCTGCTTCCACCCCTTGACAACTGTGAATAATGCTGCTGTGAACATGGGTGTGTAAATATCTCTCTGAGATCCTGCTTTCAATTCTTTTGAATTATTACTAATTTTGATAATGGAATTGTGGAGATGTTACTAAAACAAGAAAGAGTCCTAATCTCTTAGACATACATTCTGAAGTATTTTTGGAAGAAATTGAAACCATGCACCTCAGATTGGGACTTGAAGCCACGTGCCAGGACTCGAATGTGGCCAAAACCCTAATTGAGACTTGAAGCCACATGGCCGGGACTTGAACCCGGCCAAAACCCACAGTCTACCAACTGAGATCACACACCTGGTTTCAGGACTTAATGAAGCTCAGGTTCTTGATGTCTCATCACAGAAAGAATTCAGAGAGAGACAAAGTGATAGGTAACAAGTGGATTTATTTAGAGAGAAACACACACTCCACAGACAGAGTGTGGGCTAAGTCAGAAGGTGAGAAAGGCACCAGGGTATGGGGTCGTCAGTTTTTATAGGGCTGGGTAATTTCATAGGCTAATGAGTGGGAGGAGTATTCCAGCTATTTCAGGAAGGGGTGGGGATTTCCAGGAATTGTGCCACTGCCCACTTTTGGACCCTTCTCTTCGGTCTTGGAACTGTCATGGCGCCTGTGGGTGTGTCATTTAGCTGGCTGATGTGTTACAGTGAGCGTGTACTAAGGCTCAAGGTCTAGCGGAAGTCGACTCGACCGCCATCTTGGACACATTTGGTTCTAATCAGTTTATGTCATGCCCTCGGGCTACGTCATTCTTTCAAATGTTGTGCCCTGCCCCCTTCCTTCCTGTTTCAAAATGATATGAGAGTTTAAATTTGCATTAAATGCAACAGCGGTGAGAGGGAAAAAAATTGGATATTTTGATAATTACCAAAACTGGGTGATGGATGATTGGGAGTTTGCCACCCTATTCTCTACTCTTGTATTTGCTTGAAATTTTTCATTAAAAAAAAAAAAATTTAGGGAATTCCTGGCGGTCCAGTGATTAGGACTCTGCTCTTCCACTGCAGGGGGCACAGGTCCGATCCTTGGTCAGGGAACTAAGATCCTGCATGTCTTGCAGCACAGCCAAATATACTTTTTTTAATTTTTTAAATAAACAAAATTTAAAAATAAAGTTTAAAACAGATATGGTAATGGGTGCAAAGATGTGTATTCATAGCAAAGCAAAATGCAAACTAAACGTACAATAATAGGTTTGTTAAATAAGTTATGGTACATTTATAATAGAGAATACACAAAACAGCCTTTTAAAAAATTTTTATTGAAGTTTATATTACTTACAGGGTTAGATATTTTTAACATATTGCAAAATATTAAAAAGCAAGCCTACAAAAATTATGTGCAGTGTGTTTCTACTTTTGTTTTAAAACAAACATATCTATACAGAAGGCTGTAGTCCAAATGTTATCAACGATTACCTTGGGGTAGTGGGATTGAGCTAATCTTGTCCTTTCTCCACTGGCATTTCCTAATTTTTCTACAATGAGTATGAGTCACTTGTTTGGTGAAAAATATTTTTAAAAGAAGGTATTACACCAGGACTTCCCTGGTGGTGCAGTGGTTAAGAATCCACCTGCCAAAGCAGAGGACACAGGTTCGATCCCTGGTCCAGGAAGATCCCACATGCTGCGGAGCAACTAAGCCCATATGCTGCAACTATTGAGCCCACCTGCTACAACTACTGAAGCCTGCATACCTAAAGTCCATGCTCCGCAACAAGAGAAGCCACCACAGTGAGAAGCCCACACACTGAAGAGTAGCCATCACTCGCCACAACTAGAGAAAGCCTGCACGCAGCAACAAAGACCCAACGCAGCCAAAATAAAAAGAAGGCATTATACCTGCATCCATGGCCACCTTGACAATTTCACCAGCTTCTCTATGTACGTGTGTGTGTCTATGTTAAGTCTCCTTAAGTAACTAATGTCTACTAAATATCAGGAAATCAGTAGATGGCGTTTGGGATGACAACTACATTCCTAACCTAAAGGATTATTCATTTATTCATAAATAATTTCATCAGGAACTGTTAGTAAATCAAAGTAACATTCCTGAGGCTGACAGGACAATCACTGTGTTATTTAAGACCCTTTGGGATTAACATATACACGCTACTATATATAAAATAGACAACTGACAAGGACCTACTGTATAGCACAGGGAACTGTACTCAATATCCTGTAATGGAAAAGAATCTGAAAAGAATAATTGTATATATATATATATGTATCTGAGTCACTTTGCTGTACACTTGAAATTAACACAACATTGTAAATTAACTATACTTCAATTTAAAAAACTAAAAAAAAAAAAAGAAGAAGACGACCCTGTGGTTAGTCACGTAACCAATTTCAGAAGAGTCTAAGTCCCTGGTTCTGAAAGTGTGGTCCACGCTCAGAATGTTGCCTTACTACTCTCATTTGCTCACGAGCGTACAGTGGAGTTTTCCAGAGGCTGTATGAACGTGACATGGCAACAGATTGAATGTAGAAGCGGAGAGAAGAATCCACCATCTTCTAGGAAGCCTGCCATTAAAGTCCAGGTTTATTGTTGTTGTTTTTTCAGAGAATTAATGAATATTTTTTAAATGTCTCAGTTTTAAATTCTAAATTCAGTAAATATCCATAAATACAGTCCACAGAAACAAAATCTTCTGTGGGGGTCCTCCACAATTTTTTTTAAGTGTACAGGAATCCTGAGACCAAAAGTTTCTGAGAGCCCCTATCTTAAATGCAAGCAAACAACAAAACAGTTAATTCTTTTGTGTGTGTGGCTTTATTTTTTTTTTTAATTTTTAATTTTTAATTTTTTAATTTTTATTTTTTTATTGAAGCAACAATGCTTTTTATTGATTAACAATGTTGTGTTAACTTGTGCTGGACAGCAAAGTGACTCAGTTATACATATATATTTTTTTTAATATTCTTTTCCATTATGGTTTATCATAGGATATTGAATATAGTTCCCTGTGCTATACAGTAGGATCTTGTTGTTTGTCCATCCTATATATAATAGCTTGCATCTGCTAATCCCAATCTCCCAATGAACCCCTCCCCCAAACCCCTTCCCCCTTGGCAACAGTCTATTCTCTATGTCTGTGAGTCTGTTTCATAGATTCATTTGTGTCATATTTTAGATTCCACATATAAGTGATATCATATGCTATATGTCTTTGTCTGACTTACTTCACTTAGTATGATCATCTCTAAGTCCATCCATGTTGCTGCAAATGGCATTATTTTGTTCTTTTTTATGGCTGAGTAATATTCCATTGTACATTTATGTACCACATCTTCTTTGCCCATTCTTCTGTCAATGGACATTTAGGCACAACAGTAATTCTTAATACAACATAAAGTAATATCGCAGGACGCAAAGGCAGCAGGCTGAAGACCTGGGCTCCAGAACTGAGCAGTGCTCAGAGCCTGAGGCAGCCCTGTCTTGGGTTTCTCCCTTTCTGAGGCCAGGGGCCTTGTGTCTTGATTTCCCTTTGGAAGCCAGCCTCTCTTCCCTCCTTGCAGCCCCAACTTCTCTATTCCTCTTTGCTGTACAAGACAGAAATGGCTGCCCAGGGGCCCTCCATCAGCTCAGAAAAGACCCCATTGACCCACCTTGGCTTTGGTCATGGGGATGGAGAAAAGCACTTCTCAGAGAAGGAGGTCCTGTAAGCTGCAAACACCCTGAGAGCTGCATGTTTCAACCATCCCATCACCAGATCCCATGGGGACTTTAGCTCCAGCCTCCCCACTGCCCAACCAGTCGGCCAGCCTCGCGCCACCCCTACGGTGCTGCCAGATAAGCCATCTGAGAGCTCAGCTCTGTCAACTGGAAGTGTCCTAACCACTGGACTGCCAGGGAATCCCCTAAACGGTCCCCTCTTGATACCGAAGTCCTAATAGACCAGGCTCACCACAGTCTGACCCCAACAGAGCACCCTAAGAGCCAGGCTGCTGTCCCCTCCTGAGAGCCCGCACCCCAGTTGTTTCCAGCACAGGCCCTTTTCCTTTCTTCCCCCCTCCCTCGATGGCATCGCCTGTCCATCACAAATGCTCTCCCTCCATTGCCACGGGACTCAGCCCTCCCCTCCCAAATCACTACTTTGGGGCCACTTCCTCCAGGAAGCCTTCCCGGCTTCCTGCCAACAGCCTCCCTCCCTCCCAGCCCCTCCCGGGACCCTTAGCTCTGCCTTTCGGTCCTTATTAGGTCACAGCTGCCTTGAGGGCCTGTGGTATAATTAAAAATAAATATGCGGTCTTTGTCCGCAGTTCCTGGCCAGAGCTCCTAAAACCTCAGGAGTTTTCTGGTTTGGTGAGCTAATGAGACGGACGGGGTTGGGGAGGGTGTTAAATAGTTTCAGAATGGAGGCTGGTGGCCCGAAAAACCAATCAGTGATTAGAGGGTTAGAACTTCCCATCCCACCTAGACCTCTGGGAAGGAGAGCGGAGCTGGAGATCGAGTCCAATCACCAATGGCCAATGATTTAATCAATCGTGCCTCCATATGAAACCTCCATCAAAAACCCTAGACAATGGGGTTCAGAGAGCTTCCAGGTTGGTGAACACATGGAGGTGCTGGGAGGATGGTGTGTCCCGAGGGGGCACGGGAGCCCTGCATGTGCCCCCCCCATACCTCCTCACCCTACACATCTCTTCCATTTGGCTGTTCCTGTGTTGTATCCTTTATAATAAACCATTAAAGGTAAGTAAAATGTTTTCCTGTGTTCCGTGAGTCATTCTAGCAAATGACTGAACCTGACGAGGAGCTGTGGGAACTCCCAAGTGCATCACCAGCCAGAGGTACAGGTGGTCCCTGGGACTTGCAGGTGGCATCTGAAATTGGGACAGTCTTGTGGGACTGACCCTTCACCTGTGGGGTCTGCACTAACTCCGGAAGGCAGTGTCAGACTTGAAATGCGTGGTTGGACACCCACGTGGTGCTGGAGAACAGCAGAATCCGCGTGGGAAAGAAGCACACAGTTGGTGTCAGAAGTGGTCTCACTCCCTTTTGTGTGCCGCCTGGAGTCACCCCACGCAGAGCAAAGAAAGAGGCATGGCGGTGCGTCAGGGGCCGGGGCACAGCCTGGCCTGACACTGTGGGTGCTGTCACACCAAGCCAGGCTCATCCTGTAACAGGGAAGAGCCAATTCTGACTCCAGGCTGGATCTGTGTCTTTGACTTTAGCCTTTGCTTTTTTCACTGCTTTTGTAGTATAATCATACATCATGGCCTGCCTCAGGGAACCCTGCCCACCTGTGGATGGCTGCAAGAAAGAGGAAATTAACACATCCCCTCCCCGAGGCTGGCCATTCCAGGAGATGTTTTGCAAGACTGACGGCCCTTTTGACTTTTCTTCCTCCCCGCCTCTCCCTCTCTAGTCTGCCTTTTACTTTACTTCCCTCTCTGATTCTATAAAAGAGGCTGGCATCCGGACCCCAGTAAGATGGTTCTTTGGGGGACCCCCCCCTCCGCCATCTTCTCGGTCTGCCGGCTTTCCGAAAAAAGTCATCATTCCTTGCCTCAGCATCTCGTCTCCCAGTTTACTGGCCTGTCATGCGGCGAGCAGAGCAAGCTTGGACTCGGTAACAATCACCTCTCTGTGTCTCGCCTTTGCGATAAAGAGTTGATACCCATCATCTCCGAGGCCCCTTCGTATCTAAAATGAGTTAGTTCCAGTCTATGAGTTGATGAAGCCTTGGAACCCAGGTCATTGTTAATAATACTCCTTCCCAGGATTGTATTTGATGAGTTGAGTGTCTAAACACACTGAATTCAGGGAGAGAGAAAAAAAAAAAAATGGGCACTCGATTGATTTTTGGCAAAAATCAATTTTTAAAAAAAATTCCTAACAATTTTTAAAAACACACAAACTTTTTAAAGCACTGAATTCAGCTAGGGGAATTTTTTTTCTCCTAAATAAGCAACGGACTCGGTCATTAGATCTCTACTGGGTTTTCTTTTTTCCAGGGCAAGTTCCTCTTATTTGCTGCCCGTATATTTTCAAGCTTCTGATTTGGGTATTAATTTGTCAGTTCTCCCTACTGTGGTTCCCAAGACTTCCCAGCCCAGAATCGTTTGTGACTTTAAGGAAGGCACTGCTGGTCTCTCTCCCGGATCATTAATAAAGCGGCTTAGGGGAGTGGGGTCCCGCGGCTGCCCCCACGTGACGGATGACTGTCGATCTTCACCCTTTGTTGCGGCTCCTCTGTGCTTCCAAGTGCTGTACTTCAGCATAGTCCTACGGAGCCAATGGAAGCCGTCATTTTCCAGGCCACTTGGAGGAGAGGGTCACCTTCCCACCGCACCTGTTTCCTCCTGCACCTGTGCTCACTAGACCTCTCATCGCTCATCTCCATCTTCCCCACAGCCTCTCTGCCCTTCTCCCCAGGGTCTCAGGATGAAACTGCAGCCCCTGACTGGCTGGTTTGGAGAAATCCGTGTGCCACGTGCACAGACGCCTCATTCCATTCTTCCTCCTTCATCTGTCAGTGAACCTACACCCCCTGAGCCCTGCCTGAGTGACGGGTCTCCCAGCCTTTCAGAGGCTCCCATGCCTGTGGCTACATGGACCAGAGACAGACACTCCCGAGACCCGACAGGTCGGGGTGACGCAGGACCGCGTGTGAGGCGGCGAGAATGGCAGCCGGGGCACACGAGCCTTACACCTGTCACATTTTTTTATTTTTGTAAATTTTTGTTGGAGTGTAGTCGATTTACGAGGTCGTGATAGTTTCAAGTGTAGAGCAAAATGAATCAGTTATACATATACATATATCCACTCTTTGTTTTTAAGATCCTTTTCCCACATAGGCCATAACAGAGTACTGAGTAGAGTTCCCTGTGCTATACGGCAGGTCCTTGTTGGTTATCTATTTTATATATAGTAGTATATATGTCGATCCCAATCTCCCAATTTATCCCTCCCCCGCGCCTGTCACATTTTAAGGTGCAGCTCAGAGAGCACAGGAGAGGTAAGCAAAGAATACTGGGCAGGGGTGTTCAGAGACGGGGACTTCTCAGGGCTGCCCGAGTTCCCTCCAGCAGATGCACCAGGGAGTGGCCGAGGCACTCACTTGCCCAGAGTGAGCTCCTACCCAATGGCTGGAAGCCCAAGGTGGGGGAAGAGGGGCGTAAGGAGCCTCTTAGACCGCAACAATGTCATCCTGAAGCTCCTGTCTACTTACACGACGTGGTCGCAAAGCTGCCGACAGCAAGGCCTGTCCCCCGGATCTCACATCCAGGTCTGGGAGCCCCCCCTCTACCCACCAGCAGCTCCTCCTGTGGCACAGATTATAAGAAAATGAGTAGGTATCGAGCACGCCCAGCCCTGTTGCAACTTGCATTTGCAAAATACGAAACCTCCTAAATTTGGGGGTCTAGGGGAGCCTGAGTACAATAGGTGTAGTCAAGGCCAACATCCCAGGGGAGAGGAGAAAGGACATCTCCCTGTTCAAGGACTGGGCCTCCAGGGCACCCAGCGGCACATGGAAACACACACACACAGCCGCATACACACATTGACTAGGTCAGGCTGCCACCTCTGCTGTCCTGTGCGTTAATCATCCTGTTCACGTGTCTAACACCCTCTTCACCCCCACCATCCCTCACCCCAGCTGCTGTCGGTGCTGGGATGTTCCCCCTGGATTCCCAGCCCTCCACACCGCCCGGCTCCAAACAGGCGTCCCGAACGACGCTGTGTGAACTGAGTCTCGGGGGCACCGTGCTCTCGGCCTTCCCTGTTCTCAGCCCCCGGAATGTTTTCTCCTGCATCCCAGCTGGGCTTCCTGCTGGCGGCACAGAGTTGGGTGCTGGTTCTTACGTGGATCCAACTGCAGACGCGGCAGCACCCCAGAAAGAGCAGCAAGGCTTTGAGGACAGACAGAGCTGGTTCAACCCTGAGACAAGTCGCTGAGCCGCGGAGCCTCAGCTTTCTCATCTGTACAATGGGGACAGTGTTAGGGCTGCCTGTCTTCGAGAAATCTCAAGAAGAGGCTAGAACACGCCAAACACCAACCCCAGCAGCTGGCACGTAGTACATTCTCAGTGAGTGGCATTTATCGTTGTCACCTTCATTTGCTCCCGGAATACACAGGCTGCAACGTCCTATCCACTCACCCAACCCATGTACACAATTCAATCCTTAGCCCTCTGACCAGCAACTTGAGGGACAAATCAGACCTTTATGGATATTCTGAAGGTACATGAAACTTAGGGTTGCCAGATCCATCAAACGAAACACAGGATACCCAGTTACCTTTGAATTTCAGATAAATGGTGAATAAATTTTTTGTGTAAGTACATCCCAAGTATTGCATGGGACATACGTGTGTTTTTAGAAGTGTTCATTGTTTAAATGAAATTCGAAGGCAGCTGGGCATCCTGAATGTTTATCTGGCAATCCTAGTGAGGTTCTCATGTGATGGATCTGATCTTTATCGGGCCAACCATACCTTACTTTGAAGGCTCTGCCCTCTTCTCCACAACGAGAGTATTGCTGAGAAGTACAGTGAGAGGTTTCCCAGCACTTTGGAACTGGCTTAGGGAGGAACCTCAGCGTGTTAGGATAGACACAGGAATCTTTCATTTTCCCCAGACCTGCTGGGCTCACTCACAACCTCCCACTCATTCCCGCTGGGGGACAGCTCCCATAATGACATCCCAGTTGGATTCCCTAATTTTGTGGTCATTTTCAGTTAATTAAAGCCATCGCATTCTGACTTTTAAGGCTCAGTCCTATTCATCCTAGAACTTGAGTTTCGTTTTCGATTCAAAGCACTCCCGCCCACCCCTCCAGCAGAAGCCAAGATCGCAGACCTTGGAGCTGCGAGGACAGGACAGGACAGGGGTGCTGACCTCCCCCACCCCCTTCCCCAAGCTTGACCCTCTAGAGTTGCGGTGGGAAGAAGGAGGAAGGCAGACGCCCCCTGCGTGGCTGCCTGGGGAGGCTGCGGTCCTCTCCTGGAGCCCGGCGCCGCCCCAGCGAGGAGGCGTGGAGCCCCTTGCGGGAAGGTGCCCCATCTTCCAGCTGAACCCCAGCCGTGGGCCTCCCTCCACCCTCCTCTGATGACAACGCCTCTGGCTTTTGCTACGGAGGTCCAGGCCAGCCAAGCCAGCTGCATCACTCTCTGTGGGGCCCACAGGCAGGGGCAGGCTCTGGCTCCCGGGTTTCCCTGGCATTCAAAGGGGGTGGTCTTTGCCCCCCGCCCACCGGCTGCCCCCCCACCAAGCTCTCATCTCAGTGGTCCAGCAGCACCAGACACCGTCATGGGTCAGCTTTCCCAGAAGCAGACTCCGAAAGGAGGATTTTCGAGCACATGAATTATGAAGGCATGCTCCTGGGGGGCCCTGCTAGGGAGTGGGGGGACCAGGCAGGGACGGGGAACAGCCAAGAGAGGGTCTGGTTTCATCTTGTGAAGCTCTAGGGCCAGCAATTTACAGCTGGGGGAGCCAAGGCCCACCACCTGTATTATGTGGTCCATGAGCTAAGAATGGTTTTCAGATTTTTAAATGTAGAAATCTTTAGCCTTACTTGATTTTGTCTCTTGACCTGCAAGCCTACACGTGTTACTCGCTAGCCCTTTACAGGAAAAGTTTGACCATTCCTGGATAGTGTGTAATCCTTGATCGGATCCTGGTTTGACAAATAGTCTGTAAAATATATTTGGGGAATAATTAGGAAATTTTTACTAGGAACTTGTGTTAGGTGATATTAGAAAATTTGTTAGAGATGTGTGCTGAATTATTCAGGATTGAAAGGTCGTGATGAGTGTAATTCACTTTAAATACTTCAGTAAAGCAGATGAAACAAATATGGTAAAATGTGAATGATTGTAAAGTCTAGGTGATGGATTTCATTATACCACCCTCATTACTAGATGTTTGAAATTTTCCTAATTAAAAATTAGGAAATTATACAGCTTCCTCTTTTTCACCTTTTATATCTAACCCATCATCTAAGTCCTGTCTGTTTTATTTTACTCTCTAAATTGCTCTCAAATTTCTCCCCCTCCTTCATCCCAACTGTCATAGTTTCAGCCCAGGCCATCCTCAAAGACCATAGCGCCATTTTGTAGGGAAATAAAACAACAAATAGCCCTAAAGACGATTCCTTCTTTCAGCGAATATTCATGAAATGCCTGCTACGTGTCAGGCTCTGGGGCAGGCACTGGGGTGCATCAGTGACCACACAGAGTTCTGCCCTCCTGGGTTTCCCAATCCCCAGAAATAGTCTCCACTTTCCATAAGCATGGATGTTTGTGATAAGGTCCCCGGATCATCCAGAAAGTGTTTCCTTATGCTCAGAGTATCCTTGTATCACCCACTCCAGAAAGATTTCCATGAAAATATTTTTCATTTCTTTTTTTAACTTTTTCCATAATTTTTTAACAGTGAGCTACTCTCACTACCCTGAAAGGTCACTCTCAGGAGTCCTGCCCTAGCTGACCCTTCAGGCTTCCCTCTCCCACTGTGTTATCCCGTCCCCAAAGTACCCGTGGCTCTTCCCAGTGGTGTGCTGGCGAAGTTTCAAGAGCTAGCCCTCTGAAGAGGAGAGAGAAAGCCCCATGTGTCTGCTTGCCAATTTCTGTGATGTAAATTTTCCCATTAAGCCAAGGTACCGACTTGATGGCTCGGGACACAAAACTGGGGAGAGATGCATATATTTCTTTTTTTTTTTTTTTTTTTTTTTGTACTTTTGGCTACGCTGCTCGGCTTGTGGGATCTTCGCTGCCTGACCAGGGATGGAAGCCTTTCAGGGCTGTGCGAAGGAGGAGCTGGAGTGATACAAAACAGCTATGTGCATTCCAGCACTTCCGCTAGAATGCGCTCCGGAAAAATCTTGGGTTCTGCAAACTTGCACACTAAGAATTTTTTAAATAGAGTTTATGAGAAAAATAGGATTCGGGGCAGAAAAGCCTCTCAAAATCTAATAGTCATCGCAGCCAGAGCACTCATGAAACAATAATAACCTGCTAAAAACACCCACGGAGCTCAGTCCCCTGCGTGGGGGCACGCAGCATCCCCGTAGCCCACACCTCCCAGGCTTGGCTTTCTCCCTGGGGGCGGGTCTTTGCATCAGAATTTAAAATGTGATCCTGCCTTGTCCATCCTGTTTGAACACAATGGGAAACTTCGTCCCAGCTTCATCACAGCTGTGCTAGCCTCGCGGGACAGCTTAATGGTGTGGACAGTGTGGGTTCTTTTTTTTTTTTTAGTTGAAGTATAGTTGATTTACAATGTTGTGTTAGTTTCAAGTGTCCAGCAAAGTGATTCAGTTATACATATACATATATTCATTCTTTTTCAGATTCTTTACCCATATAGGTTATCACAGAATATTGAGTAGGATTCCCTGTGCTATGCAGTAGGTCCTCGTTGGTTATCTATTTTATATATAGTGTATCTGTTAATCCCAAGCTCCTAATTTATCCCTCCCCACATTTCCCCCTTGGCAACCATAAGTTTGTTTTCTGTGTCTGTGAGACTATTTCTGTTTTGTAAATAAGTTGATTTGAATCATTTTTTAGATTCTACATATAAGGGATATCATATGGTATTTGTCTTCCTCTGTCTGACTTACTTCACTTAGTATGATCATCTCTATGTCCATCTATGTTGCTGCAAATGGCATTACTTCATTCTTTTTTATGGCTAATATTAAGTATAGGTTCTTTTTTTTTTAACATCTTTATAAGTATAGGTTCTTGAAGCCCCCAAACCAGCCATTGCTTGCACCAAAAAAAGCCCTTATGCAGGATTTTCAGCTTTTTTTCTTAAGGTCTTTTTATATTGCCAAGGCTTTCTCTTTCATTGTGGGAAACCTTGCCTCTCCCCACCTCCGCATGGCTTCAACCCTTACTGAGAAAAAGTGAGTATAAGCCCACATGTGTTACTGACGCCATTCCCCTATTTACCAGGCTTATGTGAATTAATTCACATCACAGAAACAGGTTTTGAAGCAGAGCTCGCCTCCTCCGTGGCTTAGAAATAGTTAATCAGAGTGAAAGTCATTCTCCTTCCCCTAAAAAGTCCCACGCTTCCTACCAAGCCCTCAGGTAGACAAGGGTCAGGGTTTCAGGAATTATGGCATCGAAAACACAGCTTCTTTACTTAGGAAGATGCACCCCTCATTAAGCAAACCTATACTTAGGGTTGCACATTCCTTCAGGGTAAACACTTTCTCTGCACCTGCTTGGCATCAAGAAAGAGAAATGAGTCATTCGTTTCCAAAAAGGGTCCACTAGTCCCCATTTGCCATTTCACACACACACACACACACACACACACACCCCACACACGCACACACACACAATCCTTCCAAAGCTACAGGTCTTCATCTGACCAAGAAAAGTCATAAATCCAAAACAAAAAGACCCAAACTTTAAATCCTTAAGAAGAAAAATCCCCCATGCTCTCCAAGGATTTTTTTCCATTTGTTTGACCATTTCCATTTTGTAAAACCCTCTCTCCTCATTATCAAGTCAATTGAACACATGTTTGTTGAATAATTACTGTGTCAGGCCCTGTGCTAGAAGCTGGAAACCCAGGAAAGAGATTCTGTTTCAAAAGCCTCAGATTTATATAATCCAATTCAGGAAGATTTTCATTAACCTTTTTTTTTTTTAACTTTGGCTCCTGAATGTGGTAAGCTCCCTGGGCTGTTCTCCTAAGCAGTGGGACCTGTCTCTCCCTCAAAGAGAATAGGAGAGACAGACATAAAAATGAATTACTGGGGGGAGGGGTAAATCAGGAGTTTGGGATTAATATACACACACTACTATATATAAAATAAATAACCAACAAGAACCTACTGTATAACATGGGAACTATACTCAATATCTTGTAATAACGTATAATGGAAAAGAATCTGAAAAAGAATATATATATATGTAACTGAATCACTTTACTGTACATCTGAAACTAACACAACATTGTAAATCAACTGTACTTCAATTTAAAAACCATCATTTCAGAATACTCATACATAAATATGAATGTAAAAATATTGAATAAAATATTAGCAAATTGGAAAGAAAGAAGAAAGAGAGAAAAACAAAGAAAAGAAAGAATGAAGAAAGAAAGAAAAGAAAGAAAGAAAGAAAGAAAGAAAGAAAGAAAGAAAGAAAGAAAGAAAAGAAAAGAAAGAAGGGGAAAGAAAGGAAAAAAGTGGTCACCCACCGAGAAATTTTAAAAAAAGAAGTTCAAACTTCCAGTTATAAGCTAAATAAGTCACAGAGATGTAATGTACATCATAATGAATATAGTCAATTATATAGTGATAACTTTGTATGGTGACAGATGGTTAATAGACCTCATGGTGATCATTTCATAATGTATGTAAATGTTAAATCCCTATGTTGTACACCTGAAACCAACATAATATTGTATGTCAACTATACTTCAATAAAAAAGAAAAGAGAGGGAAAAAAATTAATGAATTACTGTGCAGCTTAAAAGTAGCAGCATTCAAAATATATGCAGGTTGGAAATACCCTGGTGACCCAGTGGTTAGGACTCTGCACTTTCACTGCTGAGGGCAGGGGTTCAACCCCTGGTCAGGGAACTAAGATCCCACAAGCCATGCAGCATGGCCAAAAAAAAAAAAAAAAAAACTGCAGGTTGAAACGGAGGACACAGAGGGAGTAATTAACTTTTTATTTTTTTGGCCATGCTGTGCATCATGCAGGATCTTAGTTCCCCAACCAGGGATTGAATGCGTGCTCCCTGCATTGGGAGCTCAGAGTCTTAACCACTGGACCACTAGGGAAGTCCCATAATTAACTTTCATAGTCAGGGTCAGGGTTCTTGGAGGCCAGGGATGCATTCCTGGAGAAGGTTATACTTTAGATGGGTTTTGAAGGATGCATAGGAGTTTGCCAGTTGAAATGTGATTGGCAGGCCACTACAAGGAAAGGGAATAGCAAGCACTAAAGAGATGACTCAAGAGGCCACTGAAAGGAGAGCTTTATATAAGCCTCCTCAAAGGAGGTATCCCCGGGTGCTCTAGAGCAGGGTTTCTCAACCTCAGCACTACCGACACTTTGGACTAGATAGTTCTGTGCATGAGGAGCTGTCTTATGCACTGCAGGAATATTTAGCAGCATCCCTGGCCTCTACCCACTGGATGCCAATAGAACTGGTCCCCAGGTTGTAACAATCACAAATGTCTCCAGTCATTAATCCTGCTATGACACAGGGATAGAAACTTGGGCAGAGGAGCTGCTGTGGGAAAGCAGCACGAATGTCCCCTTCTCCTGTGGCTATTACGTCCGTGGCTTCAGAAGTGGCTCACAGCCCGGGTGGCGTTCAGTGCTGACTGCTCTGGGTGTTTTTCATGGGGCGAGGAAATTGACTGAGTCGTAAATATCAAGGGCAGGCACAGAGGCCCAGACAGACCAAGGTACCGGGACCACAGCTTCCTCTCTGCCCCTGACATGGACATCTTTCACTCGAGGAAGTGCAAACGGCACCATTTCAGCAAGACAGTGATTCGGGGAGCTGCCAGGAAATTCTCACGTGGAGCTGTTACCAACCGCGGTTCTTGGCCTTTCCCAATCAATAGAAATTGATCAGAGCTCAGACAAGAAATCCAGGCAAGGCTTTACTGGGGCCCCTGCTATAGCAGGGGGGAGCGAGAACAAGTAACAGGTTCCCTTGCTTGCTCCCCGAGGGGGGGCGGCGAGCTGGTCCCTTATAGGGGGTGAGGGTAGGGGTGTGTCCAGGGGTCGGGCTGGAGGCGGCTTAGGTGTTTCGCCCACCCCCTTGGTGGTGCTGAGTGCAGGGGGCATGCATGGTACCCTGCTTTGCACCCTACACCCTGTTTTTGCTCCTGGCTCTTCGGAAGTGGCAGCTGGGGTTTTTTTGGTCTTTTTGTAGCTTTTTGTCCAGAACTTGCCCCCACTGGGCATGCACGCGATTATTTTTAGTCCCTTATAGTTTTTTTGTATTTTATTGCTCTAGGAGACGTTTGTCCAGGTGCCAGTCCTGCAGCAAAGGGTCCCAGGTCCCAGGTCCCAGCCTGTCTCAGGGACAGGCCTGAGGTTAGAGGTGCAGTTCAACTGTCCCCAGAAGGTTTTTGCTGTCTGAGTGACATTGGTCACCACTCTGGGCAGTGGCACAGCCTTCAGAGAGAGCACAGGAAGGAGAGACCGCTGCATCATTTCAGCGGCCTGCTTCCATCTCTTGCAGGGTAACTAAGGGTCCTTTCCCCTCCCCATCAGGACACAGCTCTCAGCCAACCACTGGGAAACAAGGGTGGCTCTGGAAAAGAAGGGAGTGGCCCTGTGCTGGCTGCCGGGACTGGGGACGGAAGTCTCAAGATGAACCAACTTGCGGACCTCCCCGGTGGTCCAGTGGTTAGGACTCTGAGCTTGCACTTCAGGGGGCACAGGTCCGATCCCTGGTCGGGGAACTACGATCCCGCGTGCCCCAAGGCACGACACACACACACAAAAAAAGAAATAAAGATGAGCCAACTCATGCCCTTGGGACAGAATCAAGATTCATGAGCCTTGGGATCCTGGGCCCACGTTCCCCAAGGGACCCAGCCAGTTGCTTGGCTGAGTCTCCCAGGACTTGTCTCTCATCTCAACCCTTCGCACCCAAAGCTCTCCCCACTGCAAACACTACGAACATTCCCAGAGTGACCCACGCCCCACAGCTTCACTCACACGGCTCCCTCCACGCAGATGCCCTTCCCGCCGGCACCTCCACCTGCCCGGCAAAAACTGCAGAGCTTCAAGACGCCGTCCAGGCGCCCAGCCCCGCTCACCCCTCCCCTCAGGGAAAACTGTCCCCTCCCTGCCCTCCCTGCAAGGTGTCCATCAGCCCGCCACGCCTCCCCTGGTTTGTCGTCCTCCTGTGCAGAGCGTGAGCCCTGGAAGGCCAAGACCAGGCCCTCCTCCTGTTCCTGATCCCAGCACCAAGCTCAGTGCCGGGCATAGAACAGGCGCCCGCATGTTTGCTGAGTGGATGCAATCACGCCACGCTCACCATGCCTCTCTGACTCCACAGGAAAACGGGAAGGGCCTGGCCCTGCCTCACCCGCAGCTAGGCCTGTGTGTGTGTGTGTGTGTTTGTGTGTGAGAGAGAGAGAGAGACCTCTCTCAACTTCTGCTACGTCCAGATTTCCTACTCCCTAGGGATGCGCTTCCTTGTGGGCCGGCGTGGGGGACTCTTTCTACCTAGGGCGTGAATGGCTAACAGGGAACAAGTTCCTTCCCCCGATAACAGAGGCATCCTCGTGGGGCCTCGAGCACCCCCGCCCAGAGAGATGCGGGAATGTATGTGAGATGTGAGGTTCTCCAGATTAGCACCGAGGGGTCGCTGGCCACCATCTCCTGCTTCCCACCCGTTACTGGGCACGCGCAGGCCACCTCCTGCAGTCAGGGCCTGGACATATGCAAACAGCCTTGGGACGAAAAGTGCAGGTGTTGTTTCCAGGCACTCGGAGTGTCTGAGGACTAGGTTAGCAGATGTCAAGTGGTGAAGGTTGAAAGCTCCTTCTAGAAGCCTACGGAAAATCAGGCAACGATATAAACAACAAGGTCCTACTGTAGAGCACAGGGAAATCTATTCCATGTCCTGTGACAAACCATCATGGAAAAGAATATGAAAAAGAATGTGTATCTATGTATAGCTGAGTCACTTTGCTGTACAGCAGAAATTAACCCAACCTTGTAAATCAGCTATACTTCAATAAAATTAATTTTTTTTAAAAAAAAGTTAATAGAAAGGAAATATTTGAACACTACTCCAAATGTGGATTCGGGGCAAATTAGAAAACGTTTTGCACGAGACGCTTTGTGGCCATCTGCTAAAAGATGGTTATGGTGACTCCCCAGCCCTTCAATGCTTGCATTTCCAGAGCACCTGGAGGTGCGCTCAGTGAAACACAGTCCGCATACTGTAGGTGGGCGCCGGGGGGAAGTTCATGGTCAGGAAGCCAAAGTCAGGGCCCCGGGGAGCCGACCTCCAGCCGTGCTGCCTGCAGCCTACAAGCCCACAGGACCACGTCCACTGAACTGGGACCACAGAGAGAGAGCGGTCAAGACAGCCTCTTAGCCTTGATTAGGGGTCAGGCCACCTCTCTGTAGAAGGTTGTGCATTGTTCTATTTGGATTATGTAACTATGAGAGCAAGAAAAAAAGGAAACGCAGATGTCAGCCTGTGTGCTCAGGATATTCTCACCAAATATTTTATAGATGTCTCTCCTTGGGAAACAGAAGCAGAGAATTTCTGGTTCTGGAAAAATGGTGAAATAAGCTAACACAAAACCTTTCCACCACAATACACAGAGATTCTGGATGATCCATTAAATAAAAATGTAAAAATGCATTATTTTAGAAATTAATTTAGTTATGTCTTTTCTTTAAGAGACTATTTTTTAGAGCAGTTTTAGATTAACAGAAAAATTGAGCAGAAAGTACAAAGAGTTTCTGTATTACCCCCCAACACACACACACACACACACACACACACACACACACACAGTTTATCATGCATCTGCATGATACATAAAAATTCATTTTTAAAATTTTTATTGAAGTATGGTTGATTTACAATGTCGTGTTAGTTTCAGGGGTACAGCACAGTGAATCAGTTATACAGATACATATATCCTACAATGTTGTGTTAGTTTCGGGGGTACAGCACAGTGAATCAGTTATACAGATACATATATCCATTCTTTTTCAGATTCTCTTCCCTTATAGGTTATTAGAGAATATTGTCTAGAGCTCCCTGTGCTATGCAGTAGGTCGTTGTTGGTTGTCTGTTTCATGTACAGTCGTGTGTATGTGTTAATCCCAGTCCCATAATTTAATAAACTATTTTTTACTTTTTCCCATAAGTCAGATAAAACAGTCATTACACACGCCACTCCCAAACAACGCTTGAGAGGCTATAAAGGATAACCAGTGAGGGAAAAGTAGCCACCCCAGGGGAACTAGGCCCTGATCTAATATGGATAAAAACATCTACCGGTGAGTGGAGGTGGGAGGTTGGCACCCATTTCCTTTCTGGCCCCTACACTCCCATAAGGAGGGCTCTTCTTTTTTAGTGGCCATGTGTAAACAGAACTCAGTTTGGGTGAGCAAGGGAGAGTGGATTGAAACAGACCATCTGTAAATTTCCCAGGATGGTCCGGCAGTCATTCTGCAAACTGCCCGTCTCTCCCTGCCACCGAATGCAGCTTTAATGAGCGTGATTTCCATTATGTTTCCAAAAGCAAAATGGACAGCCACACACGAAGTGGACTTAAAAGCCTCCCTGCCCCAAAATGTCTCTACCACTAGCCAATGGCAGCCTAAAATTGCACCAATAGAGATTCCTTGTTTGGGGTTAAGCACTCAAAAGGCAAATGGAGAGATTTCCCTGGTGGCGCAATGGTTAAGAATCAACCTGTCAATGCAGGGGACACGGGTTCAATCCCTATTCCGGGAAGATCCCACGTGCCGCGAAGCAACTAAGCCCGTGCGCCACTACTGAGCCTGTGCTCTAGAGCCCACGAGCCACAACTACTGAGCCCATGTGCCACAACTACTGAAGCCCGTGCACCTAAAGCCTGTGCTCCACAACAAGAGAAGCCACCACAATGAGAAACCCATGCACTGCAATCAAGAGTAGCCCCCGCTCGCCACAGCTAGAGAAAGCCCACGCACAGTAATGAAGACCCAGCACAGCCAAAAATTAAAAATTAATAAATTAATAAAACTTAAAAAAAAAAAAGTCAAATGGAAACTGGGGGCCAGGGAGGGGGAGGTCCGAGAATCCCCTGGATCTAGAGGAGCAGGGGGGGTGGGGGGCATGAGAGACAGTGGGGGGGTCACCGAGGCCGGCTCTGCAGGCTTTGGCCCGTGGCCGAGGCCTGCAGCACAGACACACTAGGGAAACCCTTCAGGCTGAGAGCCAGGGGAAGGCGTGTGGAGTTCAGGTCCCGGAGCAAATCAGCACAGAGAAAATTAAGAGGATCAATAAAAGAGTTTAATGAAACATAAACAGGTTCAGGCAGGGCTTAAATAAATTCACGGTCAGCCCAGAGCCGGCTGTCAAGGGCCATCCCTGACTCTTGTAGGCTGATGCTCTGGAAAAACAGCCGTCCCCGCCTCACAGGTGCCTCGGAGCCCTGCCGGACAAGGGAAGGGGACTGTCCTGATAAACTGTGACCAGAATCGGGGGGAAGAGGCTGTCCCCCAAGTAACACCAGGACAGCCTCACTTGTCGTGGCCGGAGGACACAGACGCGGGAGGGGCAGAGCAGACGCCTGCTGTCCTGCACGTGTGATTGGTACCCTGGCCACAGCCCGGCAGCTCCCCGGATTCCAGCTCGGCCATCACCCCCACCCCCCAACAGGGAGGCAGGGACACGAGGTGGCCTCCGTGCTGTGACCCAGGAGGGTCAATCAGGCCCGCGCTCAGCCCTAACACCTTGTCCCCTGCTGCAGGTGCCCATGCTGCTACGAGGAAGGGGTGCCCCCCAAGCAGGTCCACACTGGGGACAAGGGCTCCTCGAACTCCCACACCCTTGCTGACCTCAACCCCAGCATTCCCAGTAGCCCAGGGCTCTGCTCAGAGGGGAGAAAGCGTCTGCCTGCTGGCCTGCCTGCCTCCGACTGCCCCATCTGCCCCCCTCTTCTCCCAGGTGGAAGGAAAAGGCTGTCGGTGGCTGCCTGCCCAGCCAAAGCTCTTCTGGCACGTGCTCCGCCCTCGCTAGGGCAGCCTCAGCAGCAACTGCGCTAGATGGAAAAGGCCTGGTCTCTTCGCCGAGGAGGAAACCTTAGGAGGGAGGCCACGGCTCTGGGCTGTAAGTATGGAGACACAGAAAAGAAGCTACTGAATACAGCCCCAGCACATTCTCACGCTGGAGGTTCATTCCCCGCGACCTTCGTTTCTACTCACTGGTCTCCATCAACACCACCCAGCCCCACCGGGGACCTTGGCCAGGAGGGCAGGCCCAGAGGGTCTTGTATCAGAAGGCGAGAAGGCAGAAGGAGGGCGGGTGTTTCTGCTTAGAGGCAGTGGGACCCAGCCTGGATCTCCCAGTCCCCAGAATCAGTGTCCCAGCTGTGCGGGGCTGACCAGATCAGGGGACAGCATGATGCCTGCCCTCGCCGCTCTTGCTGGCCAACTCTGGAGACCAGCATTCCTGCAAACATGCTCTCCCTGGCCTGGGTCACGATACGTGTGGCCTGATTCGCCTCTGTTCTCCGAGAAGAAATTCAGACTGAGACAGGCTGGGACCTGGGACCCTTTGCTGCAGTGCTTGCACCTGGAGCAACAAAATACAAAGAAACTATAAGGGACTAAAAATAACTGTGTGCATGCACAGTTGGGGCAAATTCTGGACAAAAAGATACAAAAAGACCAAAAACCCAAGTGCCGCTTCTGAAGAGCCGGGAGCAAAAGCAGGGTACTGAGCATGCCCCCTGCACACCACACCACCAGAGGGGTGGGCAAACCACCTAAGCCACCCCTCCGGCCCCACCCTTGGACACACCCCTACCCTCACCCGCTAGAAGGAACCGGCTCGCCACCCCCCCTCAGGGAGAAAGCAAGGGAATCTGTTACTTGTTTTCCCTCCCGCCTGCTACAGCAGGGGCCCCAGTAAAGACTTGCCTGAATTTCTTGTCTGGTCTCTAGTCAATTTCTGATTGGGGAAGGCCAAGAACCCTGGTTGGTATCAAGACCTTAAAATATTCTAAGCCTGAGAAGAATATCTTTGATAACTCTGCTAGCCACCCCCTTCTCTCCCTCTTGGTGACTCCCTCTGGGTGGGAAAGGGCGGCCTCTGCACCCCTTTGCCACCCAGGCCCCAGCCCTGGCCTCACAATAGCCAGGCTCTCCAATTCCAGCGCACGGGACACATACACACTACCCAGATTTTCAGGGATCCCTGATGGGACAAATAAAGTGGGTATGTACTGAGCAGTCTCCACTCGGCGATGCAGAAACCACCTCCTGCTTCTCTCAGAATGACGGGTGAAGGCTTTTTTTTTTTTAACATCATTATTGGAGTATAATTGCTTTACAGTGTTGTGTTAGTTTCTGCTGTATAACAAAGTGAATCAGCTATACATATACATATACATATGTCCCCATATCTCCTCCCTCTTGCGTCTCCCTCCCACCCTCCCTATCCCACCCCTCTACGTGGTCACAAAGCACCGAGCTTATCTCCCTGTGCTACGCGGCTGCTTCCCTCTAGCTACCTGTTTTACGTTTGGTAGTGTATATACGTCCATGCCACTCTCTCACTTTGTCCCAGCTTACCCTTCCCCCTCCCCGTGTCCTCAGGTCCATTCTCTACATCTGCATCTTTATTCCTGTCCTGCCCCTAGGTTCCTCAGAACCTTTTTTTGGTTTTTTTTTTAGATTCCATATATATGTGTTAGCACACGGTACTTGTTTTTCTATTTCTGACTCACTTCACTCTGTGTGACAGACTCTAGGTCTATCCACCTCACTACAAATAACTCAATTTCATTTCTTTATATGGCTGAGTAATATTCCATTGTAGATATGTGCCACAACTTCTTTATCCATTCATCTGTTGATGGACACTTAGGTTGTTTCCATGTCCCGGCTATTGTAAATAGTGCTGCAATGAACATTGTGGTACATGACCCTTTTTGAATTATGGTTTTCTCAGGGTATATGTCCAGTAGTGGGATTGCTGGGTCATATGGTAGTTCTATTTTTAATTTTTTAAGGAACCTCCATACTATTCTCCATAGTGGCTGTATCGATTTACATTCCCACCAACAGTGCAAGAGGGTTCCCTTTTCTCCACACTCTCTCCAGCTTTAGGTGTAAGGGTAGGTTGTTTATTTGAGATTTTTCTTGTTTCTTGAGGTAGGATTGTATTGTTATAAACTTCCCTCTTAAAACTTCTTTTGCTGCATCCCATAGGTTTGGGGTCGTCATGTTTTCATTGTCATTTGTTTCTAGGTATTTTTTGATTTCCTCTTTGATTTCTTCAGTGATCTCTTGGTTATTTACTAGTGTAATGTTTAGCCTCCATGTGTTTGTATTTTTTACAGTTTTTTTCCTGTAATTGATATCTAGTCTCATAGTGTTGTGGTCGGAAAACATACTTGATATGATTTCAATTTTCTTAACTTTACCAAGGCTTGATTTGTGACCAAGATATGATCTATCCTGGAGAATCTTCCATGAGCACTTGAGAAGAAAGTGTATTCTGTTGTTTTTGGATGGAATATCCTATAAATATCAATTAAGTACATCTTGTCTAATGTGTCATTTAAAGCTTGTGTCTCCTTATTTATTTTCATTTTGGATGATTTGTCCATTGGTGTAAGTGGGGTTTTAAAGTCCCCTACTATGATTGTGTTACTGTCAATTTCCCCTTTTATGGTCATTAGCATTTACCTTATGTATTGAGGTGCTCCTATGTTTGGTGCATAAATATTTACAATTGTTATATCTTCTTCTTGGATTGATCCCTTGATCTTTATGTAGTGTCCTTCTTTGCCTCTTGTAACAGTCTTTAAAGTCTATTTTGCCGTATATGAGAATTGCTACTCCAGCTTTCTTTTGATTTCCGTTTTCATGGAATATCTTTTTCCATCCCCTCGCTTTCAGTCTGTATGTGCCCCTAGGTCTGAAGAGGGTCTCTTGTAGACAGCATATATACAGGTCTTGTTATTGTATCCATTCAGCCAGTCTATGTCTTTTGGTTGGAGCATTTAATCCATTTACATTTAGGGTAATTACTGGTTGGAGCATTTAATCCATTTGGAGCATTTAATCCATTGGAGCATTTGGTTGGAGCATTTAATCCATTTACATTTAGGGTAATTACTGACATGTATGTTCCTATTACTATTTTCTTAATTGTTGGAGCATTTAATCCATTTACATTTAGGGTAATTACTGACATGTATGTTCCTATTACTATTTTCTTTTTTTTTTTTTTTTTTTTTTTTGTTTTGTTTTGTTTGTTTTTTTATACTGCAGGTTCTTATTAGGCATCAGTTTTATACACATCAGTGTATACATGTCAATCCCATTCGCCCAATTCAGCACACCACCATCCCCACCCCACCGCAGTTTTCCCCCCTTGGTGTCCATATGTCCATTCTCTACATCTGTGTCTCAACTTCTGCCCTGCAAACTGGCTCATCTGTACCATTTTTCTAGGTTCCGCATACATGCATTAATATACGATATTTGTTTTTCTCTTTCTGACTTACTTCACTCTGTATGACAGTCTCTAGATCCATCCACGTCTCAACAAATGACTCAATTTCGTTCCTTTTTATGGCTGAGTAATATTCCATTGTATATATGTACCACATCTTCTTTATCCATTCGTCTGTTGATGGGCATTTAGGTTGCTTCCATGACCTGGCTATTGTAAATAGTGCTGCAATGAACATTCGGGTGCATGTGTCTTTTTGAATTACGGTTTTCTCTGGGTATATGCCCAGTAGTGGGATTGCTGGGTCATATGGTAATTCTATTTTTAGTTTTTTAAGGAACCTCCATATTGTTCTCCATAGTGGCTGTATCAATTTACATTCCCACCAACAGTGCAAGAGGGTTCCCTTTTCACCACACCCTCTCCAGCATTTGTTGTTTGTAGATTTTCTGATGATGCCCATTCTAACAGGAGTGAGGTGATACCTCATTGTAGTTTTGATTTGCATTTCTCTAATAATTAGTGATGTTGAGCATCTTTTCATGTGCTTCGTGGCCATCTGTATGTCTTCTTTGGAGAAATGTCTATTTAGGTCTTCTGCCCATTTTTGGATTGGGGTGTTTGTTTCTTTGATATTGAGCTGAATGAGCTGTTTATATATTTTGGAGATTAATCCTTTGTCCGTTGATTCATTTGCAAATATTTTCTCCCATTCTGAGGGTTGTCTTTTCGTCTTGTTTATGGTTTCCTTTGCTGTGCAAAAGCTTTGAAGTTTCATTAGGTCCCACTTGTTTATTTTTGTTTTTATTTCCATTACTCTAGGAGGTGGATCAAAAAAGATCTTGCTGTGATTTATGTCAAAGAGTGTTCTTCCTATGTTTTCCTCTAAGAGTTTTATAGTGTCCAGTCTTATATTTAGGTCTCTAATCCATTTTGAGTTTATTTTTGTGTATGGTGTTAGGGAGTATTCTAATTTCATTCTTTTACATGTAGCTGTCCAGTTTTCCCAGCACCACTTATTGAAGAGACTGTCTTTTCTCCATTGTATATCTTTGCCTCCTTTGTCATAGATTAGTTGACCATAGGTGCGTGGGTTAATGTCTGGGCTTTCTATCTTGTTCCATTGATCTATGTTTCTGTTTTTGTGCCAGTACCATATTGTCTTAATTACTGTAGCTTTGTAGTATAGTCTGAAGTCAGGGAGTCTGATTCCTCCAGCTCCATTTTTTTGCCTCAAGACTGCTTTGCCTATTCGGGGTCTTTTGTGTCTCCATACAAATTTTAAGATGATTTGTTCTAGCTCAGTAAAAAATGCCATTGGTAATTTGATAGGGATTGCATTGAATCTGTAGATTGCTTTGGGTAGTATACTCATTTTCACAATGTTGATTCTTCCAATCCAAGAACATGGTATATCTCTCCATCTGTTGGTATCATCTTTAATTTCTTTCATCAGTGTCTTATAGTTTTCTGCATACAGGTCTTTTGTCTCCCTAGGTAGGTTTATTCCTAGGTATTTTATTCTTTTTGTTGCAATGGTAAATGGGAGTGTTTCCATAATTTCTCTTTCAGATTTTTCATCATTAGTGTATAGGAATGCAAGAGATTTCTGTGCATTCATTTTGTATCCTGCAACTTTACCATATTCATTAATTAGCTCTAGCAGTTTTCTGGTGGCAGTTTTAGGATTCTCTATGTATAGTATCATGTCATCCGCAAACAGTGACAGTTTTACTTCTTCTTTTCCAATTTGGATTCCTTTTATTTCTTTTTCTTCTCTGATTGCCGTGGCTAGGACTTCCAGAACTATGTTGAATAATAGTGGTGAGAGTGGACATCCTTGTCTCATTCCTGATCTTAGAGGAAATGCTTTCAGTTTTTCACCATTGAGAATGATGTTTGCTGTGGGTTTGTCATATATGGCCTTTATTATGTTGAGGTAGGTTCCCTCTATGCCCACTTTCTGGAGAGTTTTTATCAGAAATGGGTGTTGAATTTTGTCAAAAGCTTTTTCTGCATCTATTGAGATGATCATATGGTTTTTATTCTTCAATTTGTTAATATGGTGTATCACATTGATTGATTTGCGTATATTGAAGAATCCTTGCATCCCTGGGATAAATCCCACTTGATCGTGGTGTATGATCCTTTTAATGTGTTGTTGGATTCTGTTTGCTAGTATTTTGTTGAGGATTTTTGCATCTATATTCATCAGTGATATTGGTCTGTAATTTTCTTTTTTTGTAGTGTCTTTGTCTGGTTTTGGTATCAGGGTGATGGTGGCCTCATAGAATGAGTTTGGGAGTGTTCCTTCCTCTGCAATTTTTTGGAAGAGTTTGAGAAGGATGGGTGTTAGCTCTTCTCTAAATGTTTGATAGAATTCACCTGTGAAACCGTCTGGTCCTGGACTTTTGTTTGTTGGAAGATTTTTAATCACAGTTTCAATTTCATTACTTGTGATTGGTCT
Source organism: Balaenoptera ricei (assembly GCF_028023285.1). Lineage (NCBI taxonomy): Eukaryota > Metazoa > Chordata > Mammalia > Artiodactyla > Balaenopteridae > Balaenoptera > Balaenoptera ricei. The sequence continues at coordinate 9,514,303 of NC_082645.1, read as the reverse complement.
GTTCATATTTTCTATTCCTTCCTGGTTCAGTCTTGGAAGGTTATACCTTTCTAAGAATTTGTCCATTTCTTCCAGGTTGTCCATTTTATTGGCGTAAAGTTGCTTGTAGTAGTCTCTTAGGATGCTTTGTATTTCTGCAGTGTCTGTTGTAACTTCTCCTTTTTCATTTCTGATTTTATTGATTTGAGTCCTCTCCCTCTTTTTCTTGATGAGTCTGGCTAATGGCTTATCAATTTTGTTTATCTTCTCAAAGAACCAACTTTTAGTTTTATTGATCTTTGCTATTGTTTTCTTTGTTTCTATTTCATTTATTTCTGCTCTGATCTTTATGATTTCTTTCCTTCTGCTAACTTTGGGTTTTGTTTGTTCTTCTTTCTCTAGCTTCTTTAAGTGTAAGGTTAGATTGTTTACTTGAGCTTTTTCTTGTTTCTTTAGGTAGGCTTGTATAGCTATAAACTTCCCTCTTAGAACTGCTTTTGCTGCATCCCATAGGTTTTGGGTCGTCGTGTTTTCATTGTCATTTGTCTCTAGGTATTTTTTGATTTCCTCTTTGATTTCTTCAGTGATCTCTTGGTTATTTAGTAACGTATTGTTTAGCCTCCATGTGTTTCTCCTTTTTACGTTTTTTTCCCTGTAATTCATTTCTAATCTCATAGCGTTGTGGTCAGAAAAGATGCTTGATATGATTTCAATTTTCTTAAATTTACTGAGGCTTGATTTGTGACCCAAGATGTGATCTATCTTGGAGAATGTTCCGTGTGCACTTGAGAAGAACGTGTAATCTGCTGTTTTTGGATGGAATGTCCGATATATATCAATTAAATCTATCTGGTCTATTGTGTCATTTAAAGCTTCTGTTTCCTTATTTATTTTCATTTTGGATGATCTGTCCATTGGTGTAAGTGAAGTGTTAAAGTCCCCCACTATTATTGTGTTACTGTCGATTTCCTCTTTTATAGCTGTTAGCAGTTGCCTTATGTATTGAGGTGCTCCTATGTTGGGTGCATATATATTTATAATTGTTATATCTTCTTCTTGGATTGATCCCTGGATCATTATGTAGTGTCCTTCCTTGTCTCTTGTAACATTCTTTATTTTAAAGTCTATTTTATCTGATATGAGTATAGCTACTCCAGCTTTCTTTTGATTTCCATTTGCATGGAATATCTTTTTCCATCCCCTCACTTTCAGTCTGTATGTGTCCCTAGGTCTAAAGTGGGTCTCTTGTAGACAGCATATATATGGGTCTTGTTTTTGTATCCATTCAGCCAGTCTATGTCTTTTGGTTGGGGCATTTAATCCATTCACGTTTAAGGTAATAATCGATATGTATGTTCCTATGACCATTTTCTTAATTGTTTTGGGTTTGTTTTTGTAGGTCCTTTTCTTCTCTTGTGTTTCCCACTTAGAGAAGTTCCTTTAGCATTTGTTGTAGAGCTGGTTTGGTGGTGCTGAATTCTCTTAGCTTTTGCTTGTCTGTAAAGCTTTTGATTTCTCCATCAAATCTAAATGAGATCCTTGCCGGGTAGAGTAATCTTGGTTGTAGGTTCTTCCCTTTCATCACTTTAAGTATATCATGCCACTCCCTTCTGGCTTGCAGAGTTTCTGCTGAGAAATCAGCTGTTAACCTTATGGGAGTTCCCTTGTATGTTATTTGTCGTTTTTCCCTTGCTGCTTTCAATAATTTTTCTTTGTCTTTAATTTTTGCCACTTTGATTACTATGTGTCTCGGCGTGTTTCTCCTTGGGTTTATCCTGTATGGGACTCTCTGCGCTTCCTGGACTTGGGTGGCTATTTCCTTTCCCATGTTAGGGAAGTTTTCGACTATAATCTCTTCAAATATTTTCTCTGTTCCTTTCTCTCTCTCTTCTCCTTCTGGGACCCCTATAATGCGAATGTTGTTGCGTTTAATGTTGTCCCAGAGGTCTCTTAGGCTGTCTTCATTTCTTTTCATTCTTTTTTCTTTAGTCCGTTCCGCAGCAGTGAATTCCATCATTCTGTCTTCCAGGTCACTTATCCGTTCTTCTGCCTCAGTTATTCTGCTATTGATTCCTTCTAGTGTAGTTTTCATTTCAGTTATTGTATTGGTCATCTCTGTTTGTTTGTTCTTTAATTCTTCTAGGTCTTTGTTAATCATTTCTTGCATCTTCTCAATCTTTGCCTCCATTCTTATTCCAAGGTCCTGGATCATCTTCACTATCATTATTCTGAATTCTTTTTCTGGAAGGTTGCCTATCTCCACTTCATTTAGTTGTTTTTCTGGGGTTTTATCTTGTTCCTTCATCTGGTACATAGCCCTCTGCCTTTTCATCTTCTCTATCTTTCTGTAACTGTGGTTTTTGGTCCACAGGCTGCAGGATTATAGTTTTTCTTGCTTCTGTTGTCTGCCCTCTGGTGGTTGAGGCTATCTAAGAGGCTTGATGGGAGGCTCTGGTGGTGGGTAGAGCTGACTGTTGCTGTGGCGGTCAGAGCTCAGTAAAACTTTAATCCACTTGACTGTTGATGGGTGGGGCTGGGTTCCCTCCCTGTTGCTGTGGCGGTCAGAGCTCAGTAAAACCTTAATCCACTTGACTGTTGATGGGTGGGGCTGGGTTCCCTCCCTGTTGGCTGTTTTGCCTGAGGCAACCCAACACTGGAGCCTACCCGTGCTCTTTGGTGGGGTTAATGGCAGACTCTGGGAGGGCTCACGCCAAGGAGAACTTCCCAGAACCTCTGCTGCCAGTGTCCTTATCCCCACGGTGAAACAGAGCCACCACTCGCCTCTGCAGGAGACCCCCCAACACCAGCAGGTAGGTCTGGTTCAGTCTCCCCCAGGCTCACTGCTCCTTCCCCTGGGTCCTGATGCACACATTACTTTGTGTGTGCCCTCCAAGAGTGGGATCTCTGTTTCCCCCAGTCCCGTCAAAGTCCTGCAATCCAATTCCCACTAGCCTTCAAAGTCTGATTCTCTAGGAATTCCTCCTCCCGTTGCCTGACCCCCAGGTTGGGAAGCCTGACGTGGGGCTCAGAACCTTTACTCCAGTGAGTGGACTTCTGTGGTATAAGTGTTCGCCAGTCTGTGAGTCACCCACCTAGCAGTTATGGGGTTTGATTTTACTCTGATTGCGCCCCTCCTACCGTCTCACTGTGGCTTCTCCTCTGTCCTTGGACGTGGGGTATCCTCCTTGGTGAAGTCCAGGGTCTTCCTGTCAATGATTGTCCAGCAGCCAGTTGTGATTCTGGTGCTCTCGCAAGAGGGAGTGACAGCACGTCCTTCTACTCCGCCATCTTCCTATTTTCTTAATTGTTTTGGGTTTGTTATTGTAGGTCTTTTCCTTCTCTTGTGTTTCCTGCCTAGAGAAGTTCCTTTAACATTTGTTGTAAAGCTGGTTTGGTGGTGCTGAATTCTCTTAATTTTTGCTTGCCTGTAAAGGTTTTAACTTCTCCATCGAATCTGAATGACATCCTTGCTGGGTAGAGTAATCTTGGTTGTACGCTTTTCCCTTTCATCACTTTAAGTATATCCTGCCACTCCCTTCTGGCTTGCAGAGTTTCTGCTGAAAGATCAGCTGTTAACCTTATGGGGATTCCCTTGTATGTTATTTGTTGCTTTTCCCTTGCTGCTTTTAATATTTTTTCTTTGTATTTAATTGTTGATAGTTTGATTAATATGTGTCTCGGCATGTTTCTCTTTGGGTTTATCCTGTATGGTACTCTCTGTGCTTCCTGGACTTGATTGACTATTTCCTTTCCCATGTTAGGGAAGTTTTCTACTATAATCTCTTCAAATATTTTCTCAGACCCTTTCTTTTTCTCTTCTTCTTCTGGGACCCCTATAATTTGAATGTTGGTGTGTTTAATGTTGTCCCAGAGGTCTCTGAGACGGTCCTCAATTCTTTTCATTCTTTTTTCTTTATTCTGCTCCCTGGCAGTTATTTCCACCATTTTATCTTCCAGCTCATTTATCCATTCTTCTGCCTCAGTTATCTGCTATTGATTCCTTCTAGGGTATTTTTAATTTCAGTAATTGTGTTGTTCGTCACTGTTTGTTTGCTCTTTAGCTCTTCTAGATCCTCGTTAAATGTTTCTTGCCTTTTCTCCATTCTGTTTCCGAGATTTTTGGATCATCTTCACTATCATTACTCTGAATTCTTTTTCAGGTAGGTTGTCTATTTCGTTTTCATTTACTTGGTCTTGTCAGTTTTTACCTTGCTCCTTCGTCTGTAACATATTTTTTTGTTGCTTCACTTTTTTTTGATGGGTGGTGCTGTATTCCTGTCTTACTGGTTGTTTGGCCTGAGAAGGCCAACACTGGAGTCTGCTGGCAGCTGGATAGAGCTGGGTCTTGGTGCTGAGATGAGGACTTCTGGGAGGCCTCACTCCAATTAATATTCCCTGGGGTCTGAGGTTCTCCACCAGTCCAGTAGTTTGGACTCAGAGCTCCCACCACAGGAGCTCTGGCCTGGGAACCAAGATCCCGCAAGCTGCGTGGCATGGTAAAAAAAAAAAAAAAAAAAAAGCAGTACAATATCAAAGAATAAAAAAACAAAATAAAATTAGAAAGATAAAAAATATATTAGGAAAAATAAAACTATAATTGAAGCAGCTGCAGCAAGGTAAAAGAAAACCAAAACAGAAAAAAAGAAAAAAAAAATGGGGTGCGGGGGGAGAAGCAAAAGGAGAGAATAATAACAAGGTATAAAGAATAGAATAAAATTAGAAAAATAAAAGATTTATTAGGAAAAATAAAATATAAATGAATCAACAACAATGAATCAACAAGGTAAAACAGAACCCCAATCTAAAAGAGGAAAAAAAAAAAAGCCTTGGCTACAGGGGGCGGAGTTTAGGTGGGGTGGAACTTAGGCAGGGCCGGGGTTTAGGGTGGGGCAGGGCCTAGGTGGGTGGGCGGGTGATGTTTGAGCGTGGGGGCAGGGCCTAGGCGGGGCAACGTTCAAGCTTGGGGCGGGGCCTCTGCTTAGGACCGGCAAGGAAGCAGAGGCAGCACACGGAAAGGAGGGCCTCTGGAGTGTGGAGTTCTGGAGTTTGGCTGTAGGGCCCTGAGTGAGGGTGTGTGGGTGGGGCTTAGGCCCAGCGCATTGGAGGGGGTCTCCGAGTGTAGAGGTGGGGCCCTGGCTGGGGGTGCAGGGGCGGGGCTTGGGCTCTGCTCGGCAGGAGGGAGGCTCCGAGGGAAGAGGGTCAGGCCCGGGAGCCCAACAGGTGTCCCGGTGACCAAGCTGGCCCCGTCCCCTTCCGTTCCTCCACGCCCCTCCCCCACCGTCTCTCCCAGGTTCTCCCCCATCACTGCTAATCATGGGTAGGTCCTGCTGGGCGTAGGAACTCCTCCCCTCCCCCAGCCACCCTTCAGGAGTGCTGGTCCCAGAGGTCCGGCCTTTACTTTTGCTCCCCCTTCCCTCCCTCCCACTCCCTCAGGACCCGCGTGGCTGGAGGAGGCCTCGGTGGGCAGAGGATCAGGCCCAGGATCTCAGCAGGATCCTGGGGGCCCAAGTGGGCAGGGGAAACCTGGCCACACTCCCTTTTGATCCTCTGTCCTCCCAATGGTCCCCTAATTTCCCCCTTCGGGCGTGGGATCCCTTCCCCTCCCCCAGCCGCCCCTCAGGGGCGCCAGTCCCGTCCCGCCTCCACTTCTCCTCCCCCCTCACTCCCCCCATGCCCCACGTCCTACCCGGTCCCTGGGGGTTCCTCCCATCCCCTTAGATGTCCATGGTCCCACACTGGTGCCTGGTAGGTGCCCCAGTTGTGAGGAGACGCGAATTCCACGTCCTAGTACACCATCTTGACTCCGCCCGGGTGAAGGCTTTGAGAGAAGAAAAGAGACCAACAGAAAGATGTCAGCTGCCTGACACTGCTAGCCCGTGACTTGCCCAGCCCCGAGCACTGAAAGCCAAGTCCCCCAGCCTGCAGGGAGGGGTCTGATTATTCCCCTGTCCACGCCCCATCTCTCCCCCAAACCTCTCTCACACTTGGTGATGCTTTTGCGCAATCCTAGATGCCTACGCCTTCTCCCCCATGGTGGCCAGGTGGCCCAGGGAGGGCGTTCCATGACAGAGCAGAAAGAACAGAGGCCCAGGAGGAATGTGGTGAGAGCCGGGAGTGATGGTGGTCCAATTTTTCTGGCTTGCTTTCCCCAAACTTGAGAGCGTGGTTTGCTCTGGCCCCTTGCGCCCATGGGTTGGAACATGAGCAATGAGATGCCCCGTCACTCAGGATGAGAGCATTATCCTGTGGGGCTTCTGCAGCTGCAGCTGGGCTTCTCATTAGGCCCATGTACCAGTGGGAGGTATGCTCCAGCAGGTGACACACCAGTGGTGCCTCAGTGTCCTCATCTGTAAAATGGGGCAGACAGTAGGACTTAGCGTGTAGAGTTGATGCATGCTCTAAATGAAGAGGTGTACGCACAAAACTTAGCACAGAAACTGGCAGGGCCCCACCTCTACTGACTAAGTAGTCAATAAGTGACGGCCGTTATCCACTTGATAGGAGAGAGACAAAGAGCTCCACCAGTCTCCCCATCTTTGACCAGTCTGCCCAGTGCCTGCTCCACCCAGCAGTGCTGCAGGACCAGGACGGGCAGCTGGAGAAGCTGTGTGTGAAGCTGGACTCTTTTCTGATCCCTTTGGTTCATAGTCCAGGCATCTGCAAAAAAAAAGAAAAAGAAAGAAAAGGTTTGCTTTACAGAACAGCTCTGCCCTTTTTGGCCCCTTCCTTTGCCCCAAGGAAATTTCTGGTCTTTGAAAGCCAGGTTTTGTACCATTCTCCAATTTATTTCCTTAGTGTTTCATCCAGTTCTGGAGAGCAGGCTCCCCAAACAGCTCAAGATTGCCATTTTTTTATCGCTTTGCCTCTTCCTTCTCTGTTTTTCGTATCCTGCTCCTGTTTTCGTGTCTAGCTAAAGACTTGAGTCTTATTAACGTTGCTGGCCCTTCACCTCCTCCACAGAGCACTTGGGTGTCAGAACATCACAACCTGGGTGTCGCTCAAACCTTCCCCCAGCATCAGGCATCATTCAGATAGCTCAGAGCAGAGTCAGAAGCAGCAAGACCTGAGCAGTAATCCAGAGAGTGCACAGGCGGTGGTAGGCAAGGCGAGAACTGGAGCTGAATCCAGCCTCTGCACCCCGACACCGAACCTGAATCTCAGAGACAGAGTTTTGGGTGAAGTAGAAAAGAACAGCTCTATTGCTTTGCCAGGCGAAGGGGGACGCGGTGGGCTCATGCCCTCAAAACTATGTGTCCCGACCTGGAGCTGGTAGTGAGGAGTTATTGTTATGGTTCAAAGAGGGCGTGGTCAGCTCGTGGACATTCTTCTGATTGGTTGGTGGTGAGGTAATTAGGAGTCAGCATCATCAACCTTCTGGTTCCAACAGGTCTGGAGTCCACATGCTTGTGGGCAGCAGACAGTTACCTTCTCCCACCTGGGGGGGGGTGGTTTCAGTATCTGAAAAACAGCTCAAAGATATTGTTGTGTGTATCCCTTAAGGCAGAACCAGGACCCTGCCCCCACCCCAAGGCTGCACTATTGTTTCTTGACTGTTCCTCCCTTGTGTCTGCATCCCCTTTCCTTCCCTGATTAGCAACTGTTTGAACATTCCCTTTGGAACTCAGGGAAGGTCATAGAGGCTGAATGAAGCCTATTTCCTGTAATCAAGAAATGGGGAGGGCACGGAAAGACTTTTGTGCCCAGAAGGCCCACGGGGTCCTGCTTGGTTTCAGGACCAGCCGTGCCTGCCGAGGTGGAGGGGGCAGCTGCCACTCCAGGAGCCAACCAGTTCCACCACCCCCTGACCTTTGTCTAGACCCAGATCTCTCCAGGAGCATCCCCTTCCTTGGGGGAAGAAGTTTCCCTCTCTTCAGGGCAAATACACACCGCCTGAGAGAGAAGGACGGTGCTGCTATTGTCTGTGCCCCAGTCACTTCTATTTAGCCAGGAGGCCCTCCCCATCCCATCCCACCGATCTGTCTCAGTAAAGGCAGCCCTCAGGACACAGGCCATAGGCCACCAGGAGACCTGTCCAGACACAGCCCCGCCCGACACATACACTCAGGAGAAGGCAGCTCTGGTCCGTGCCCAGCAGTCACAGTCTTTCCAACCTCTGCAAGGCCGTGGAGACCTCGCTCAGGAGAGAGGGAGGGAGGCCGAGGGAGAAGGGCCAGGCAGCGAGTATACAAAGTCCACAGGAAGCTCGTGCAATCCCCACCAGCCCCAGAGTCAGGCGGGAACAGAGCTGGCTGGCCCTGCAGAAGATGGGAGGGGAGCCCTGGGCCTGAGGGTGAGGGTGAGGCAGGAGGCTGATGGGCCCCAGGCTGCGCAGCTGGAGTCTGTCCCCTGTGGACAGATGCTCCAAGATGAAGAGGAGGAGGAGCTGAGCCCTGCCCAGATAAGAGACCACATGTTTCTCATTCTCGAGGCCAAGGAGACATATTTCTCATATTTCTCGTTCTTGAGGCCAAGGAGACCTTCCCGACTCTACATGCCCAAGAAAAGCTCCTTGGAGGTCAAAAAGGGAGCGATGTCAACCTACCCATAGGCCTCTTCGCCAGAATCCATCTTGGCTAAGAGATGCGCGTGCACACATGGGAGGACCCCGAGATAAACCAAATACAGACTCAGAACCAGGCAAAGCAAGATGATGGGGCAAAGGAAACCCAGAAGAAATGCTCCATATAAGTGAGGCAGACTACCACAAGGGCACAACCCTCTCTCTGAGCCCACCCATATGTCTATCCATACGTACTCTTTTTCCTCCTAATAAACACTTGACTTGTTTCACTACTTTGTTTCTTTGTGGAAATTCATTTCCTGCAAAGCCATACGGGCCAGGGACTTGTCACTGGCCACTGGCCATCATGGTCTAGTGGCTGGGATTCAGCTTTCACTGCCTCGGCCCAACTTCAGTCTCTGGCCAGAAACGGAAATCCTCTTCAAGCCGCTGCAGGTTAAGGCCACCCAAGATCAAGGGCAGCAAGCAGAAGGGCCAACGGGGACACAGGGGCAGAAGATGAAGCCGTGGTCCTGGGCAGGACCACAGAGGGTATGGGGAAGGCACAGCAAAGACGCTTCCAGGGCTGAGACTTTGCAAAGTCTGGATAAGAGCCTCTTGGTCTGAGCTGGAAGCAGGGAAAGCCAGCTTCCCCAGTGCCAGTTTGGTACCCATGGGACCCAGCCAGCCCTCTGACACTCATTTTGTTGCTTTGCTCAGTGTTTGCTTGCTGGCTTGCTTTCATTCTGTTTCTTTTCCCAGCTTTGGCTTCCTCATTAACATCATGTTCTACTAAGGATTAGGTGCTTCAGAAGCTTAGGGAAAGGCCAGGAAGCTCAGGCAGGATCTAGGCTTTGAGGCGTCTCGGGAGATGCCAGGGCCTTCGTGCAGGTGGAATCATTTGTGTCTAGTGCCATCTCCTGGTCATTTCTGAGAACTGCACCTGATGGAGCTAAAGGGCCCGCTTGCCTGCAATGCTGAAAAGCCTCCTCGACTTCTAGTTTAGGGAAAAAGTCTAACTTGGCAAAGTCTGAGCTTGAGATCATTTCCGAGTGAAGTGATGTTTTAAAACTTTCAGACGCTTATAGGAACCATTGCTGGGCCAGGAGGCAGAGCCGGGGCCTGATCCATTCTTCTAGGAAACTCTGGAACAGTTCTTAAAGGATCAGCAAGTAGCTCATCCTCATTTTAGTCAATACCTGCATACAATCCGTTTTACATGTGAAAATAACTCTCTGGGTTTTGCCCGTAGGAAAGCTCAGTGGTCCACCTCTCCAGGCCAGCCCCCTCCAAGGCCCCTCACCATACAGCACTTCCTGCCTTGGGCTGTTGGAAAAAATCGCATCTCCCCAGGGCCGTGCACTCCTGGGGGGTTTAATTCTGCTGTGGCTGCAGGTACCTCTAGGTGCTGGTGTTGCCTCTCTCCATTTAGTGACCAGATGGGGTTTCTCCTGCAAACGCCCCCCTCCCACGGGGATCACGAACTCAGACGGCCAGACCCAGCAATACCACTTCTAGAAATACATCCTCCAAAGAAATACACAAGGATGGAATGGTATTTGTATAAAGTTTTCCTAATGGTGTTGTTTGCAATAGCAAAATACTGGCAATAATCTACATTCCTCTCACCAAGAGAATATAAAATAAATTGTGGATTCCAATATAATAGAAAGCTAGGTAGCCATAAAAAAAAGAATAATATGGAAAGAGCTCCAAGATATATTGTTATATGAAAACAGAGCACATAGTATGCTAGCATACACAAGAGTATGTGTGGATGGATGGATGGATGAATGGATGGATGGATGGATGGATGGATGGATGGATGGATGGACGGATAGATGGATGAATAGATAGAGTATGCAATCTAATATTTCTAGAAGAGTATACAAGAAACCAATAATATTGGAGCCTTTAGGGAAGGGAACTGAGTGGTTATAGACAGGTATGAGAGGAAGACCTTTTTATTTTAAAACTATTTTAAATGAGTATATTTACTTTTTCAAAAGTATATAAAGAAAAACAAATGGCCCCTGTCACACGGAGGCTGACCAGGAGCTGGAAGGGAAGCATTCCGTGGCGGACCATAAGGAGAAAATGAATGATACATTTTGTAGGTAGATTGTAGATTTTATGCCATTCTCTGTATTTGCTTCTTTTGTTTTTCCAGGGCTTTCCGTAAAGCACTGTTTGAACACTCCAGGCTTGTTTCAATTATGCTGCGGGATTTAGCTAGCAACACCAAAAATGCTGAGATATAGATTCTGCCTTCAAAGAGTTCCCAGTTTCTTGAGGTGAAGAAACACTTATAATACCTTGCAGTTAATACATTTGGATTATCTATTGCTGTGCAACAAACTACCACAAATTTAGTGGCTTAAAACAATAATTTATGGGAATTCCCTGGCGGTCCAGTGGTTAGGACTCAGAGCTTTCACTGCCGGGGCCCGGGTTCAATTCCTGGTTGGGGGAACCAAGATCCTGCATGACGTGGCCGGAAAAAAAAAATCCCATAATTTATCACTATTCCCTTATGTTTCATGGGTTAACTGGACCTGCTGGGAGATTTTTATTTGGGCTCTTTCATGGTGTTGCAGTCTGGACTTGCGGTAATGGAGTTGGAGTCATCTGAAGGCTCGACTGGTCTGGATGTTGAGTGCTGGCCCAAGGCCGTGGAAGCCCCTCCATGGGGCTAGTTTGACTCCCTCACAGCATGGACATCACGATGGTAAATGGCTTCTCCCAGAGGTCGTGGGGCTTCTTATGACGTAACCTCAGGAGTCAGGCAGCTTCTCTTCTGCTGCATTGGTCAAAAGCGAGTCACCGGGCCAGCCCAGAGTCAAGGGGAGAAGACTAAAGTCATGAACACTGGCAGGTGTGGTTCATCGTGGGGTCATCTTTGGAGAATGGTCCCCACAGACTAAGATAAGGACAAGTCCAGGGTGCCATAGGAGCCCAGATCTTGACCTTGATTGAATGTCTGTCCCAGAGCTTAATCCTCAGAGGAACACTTTCATGCTTTTGAAAAAAAAGGCTTGTTGGAGTGTTATTATGCAAATTTCAAACCTGGAAAAATGAGGAAACCAATTAGAAAGATTGCAAACCTTGTTTCTCATTTATTGCATTTGAGAGATACTTGGTCAAAAACAAAAACAAAAAACCACACATCCTGGAACCAACTTTATTTAGCTGAAAATTGAGGAGATTCTGGAATGTCAAGGCAGAATCAAAGAAGCCCTGCTATGGCACGTGGGAGGACCTCTGGGTCCTCAAGACTGCCCCGTCTTCTCTCCACAAAGCACAGATTCACACACATCCTCTGAAAAAGGAAAGGCTTTCTCAACCTCCTGCCTATCCCCATCTCCTGAAACAAGACCACCATCCCTACTGGGCTTGCTTTATCCAAAAATGGACCCAAATAATCAACAAGGAAGTTATATGAAATCTTTAAAATGCTGATGAGATTCATCCTTCATCTTCATTCAGATACATATGATGTAAAGAGAATAGAACACAAATAGGATACTTACAAAACTAATAAAAATAGCATCTTTTGAACAAGATTTAATGATGTGAGGTCATCACAATAGGTTATTAACTGAAAAAAGAAAAGATACAGTAACACAACATTGTAAATCAACTATATCCCAATTAAAATTAAAAAAAGAAAAGATACAAAACTATCCACAGTATTTACCAATACAGAGGAAAAAAAGATGAGTGGAAAAGACACTGAAAATATTATAGTGATTCTCTCTAGTGGTAAGATTATAGGAGATTTTTATTCTTTACCTATTCCTGTATTTTGTACAATAAGCATAGAGACCTTTTATAGTCAGAAAAAAATTCCATATATGCATATGTACCTACTTTGGTCTCTTCTCAAAATCCGCTTTCCCAGTTCCCACTGAGAATTTCCCTGTTCACTCCAGTTTGACAGCTTAACCAGGGGACAGCAAGTTAAGGCTTCCCTAGGCTGATAGCAGTCTCCTGTTTGGATTCCACTCTGGTCCTTGATATTGGTACAAAGGAGCTCGTTAAAATGTTGAGGTACTTGTGATCATGTAGGGGGGCTGGAGGGCATCTGGAACGAGAGGTTGCCATGGTGAGGAGGGCTGTTCAGGCAGTAGTTTGAACAGAAGACATTCGACTACTAAGAACAAAGGCAGAAGAAGAGCAAGCAACAGCAGAAACATCCTGTGGGAAACTCTCCCTGTCTATCCACCATCATCATCACCATCATCATCACCATCACCATCATCACCATCATCATCATAATTACCATCATCATCACCATCATCATTACGATCATCATCACTATCATCACCATCAACATTACCATCATCATCACCATCATCAACATCATCATCACCATCATCACCATCATCATCATCATCATCATCAACATCATCATCAACACCACCACCACTATCATCAAAATAATCACCATCTTCACCATCATCACCACCACCACCACCACCATTATCATCACCATTACCACCACCTCCCCACCTAGAATATTAAGCATTATCTCATTTAATCCCACTAACAACCTGTTGTATAGGGATTATTAACTCCATTTTAAAGACTGAGGATCATTGAAGTGCCTTGCCTTAGGTCAAATAGCATAGTAGTCAAGTGCACAGTCTCTGGAGCCAGAGAAGCAGGTGTTTGATTCCCAGCTCTGCCGCTTCTGGTTGTGTGACCTTGGACAAGGTACTTAATCTCACTGTGCCTCAGTCTCTTCATATGTAAAAAAGAGACAGTAATAGTACCTACCTGTATTCGTTTCCTATTGCAGTTGTCACAAATTGCCACAAATTTACTGGCTTAAAGCAACACACATTTTTTTCTTTTTTAGTTCTGAAGGTCAGAAGTCCAAAATGACTTCTATGGAGCTGAGCTCAAGGCATCTAGAGGGCTGTTTCCTGCTGGAGACTCCAGTGGAGAATCCATGCCTCACCTCTTTGACCTACTAAATGCTGCTTCCTGCCCCTCCCTCCATCTTCAAAGCCAGCGCTACAGCATCTTCTCATTTCCCTGACCTCCTGCCTCCCTCTTGTAAAGCAGGGATCCCCAACCTTTTTGGCACCAGGGCCCAGTTTCGTGGAAGACAATTTTTCCACGGAAGGAGGGGGGTGCAGAGGATGGTTCAGGTGGTAATGCGAGCGATGGGAAGTGGCAGATGAAGCTTTGCTCATTCGCTTGCCCGCCACTCACCTCCTGCTCTGCGGCCTGGTTCCTAACGGTACCGGTCCACAGCCCGGGGGTTGGGGACCCCTGTTGTAAAGGATCGTCCTGATTACATCAAGCCCACTTTGATCATCCAGGATCATCCCCCCACCTCAAGATCCTTAATCATATCTGCAAAGTCTTTTACCAGGTAAGGGAACATATTCACAGGTTCCAGAAACCAGTATGTGAATTGAATGTCTTTGGGGGGAGGCATTATTCAGCCTAGGAAGGCTATTATAAGCATAAATGAGATAATATAAAGGGAGGGCTACAGAACACCATCTGGCATGATGCTATATAAGTGTTAGTTGCTGTTATTAATGTCACACACACACACAGATGACATGGTGTAGCTAAGATTCGAGCCCATGCCAAAGAAAAGCCCAGATGTCATAGGAACCATAAAATCCCAAAGTGGAGTGAAAAATCCCAGGTGGGGAAAAAGTTTTGCCTGGTTCTGCAGCAGACCCAGGATCATCTGTCTGGATTCCTTGATTAGGAAGTGCCTTGGATTTACAAGTCAGTTGGTTTCGACCTCAACCAAGAAGATAACACAAAATGCCAGACATGATCTCTGAATTATGGAAGGAACTGGGCTCCTCAGCTTTTATCAGGATCTAGATGTTTCCCCGGGCACAAGGGAAGTTGAGCTGTAAACATAAACAGAATCACAAGTCATGCCCTCAAGCTTTAATAGCAAGTTGGGGAGTTTCTCCCATCTTTTGAAAGGGCAAATAGGGTCTCATTAATTTCATTCCATCATTTAGCATTTCTGATGGTTTTGACAGTCTAAAAAAAAATGAGTGGCTGCTAAAAAAAAAAAGAAAATGTCTACTATTTGGAAGACAGCCTGGTGAAACAGAAGAAGGGGAGAACTGGGGTTTGGAGCCAGCAGGCCTGGACTCCCATCCACGCTCTGAACCAACATCTTCTGTAACCAAGGGTGGACCCCTCCCCTGGCAGGGCCTCAGTTTCCTCAACAGTAAAGTGAAGGGGCTGAGGTCCCCCCAGTTTCTGATATTAGATCATTCATTGATTCAATTCTTCTGAAATGCCTTCCTCTTTCCCCTACTCCTTCTCTCACCAAAAATTTCATCTTTTTTTTTCCCTTCCCCCAAAGGAGGCTCTTTACTTTGAAAACACTCATTATTTCTAATTTGCACAACAAGTCTAGCTGGTTTGAATAGATAGTAGAAGAAACACGGATTTGGGTTTTACTCTGTCGTTTACCAGCTGTGTGATTTTGAGCAAATTACTTAACCTCTCTGTTTCCCCAGCCCTAAAACACAGATCATTCCTCCTCATAGGAATGTTGTGAGGCTTAAATAAAATACACACAAAGAACTTAGAATAGTGGCTCCCATGTAGCAAGTGCTTAATAAAAACGGACATTAACCGTTATTATTAGTATCATTATATATAATGTTATTATTATCCTTCTCTTTGGCGGATCTCCTAAATCCCACCTTTTGGTGATTTTAATAAGGGCATTTTGAAAAAGTCATTTCAGACGACAAAGTCTCCTGTCCTGGTGCCCCTCTTCCAGGAAGAAAGGAAAGAAAGCAAGAAGGAAGAAAAGGAGGAATCCAGGGAGGGTAGGAAGGACAAAGAGAGGGAGGAAGAAAATTCAAATACCCAACATCAGAGGGATTTAATCACAAGGAAAGAAAAACACCATTAAAAGCTATAATTTATGGCTTTCAAGAAATTATATCGATTTGAAAAGGAGCATTGAAATTGTGCCTCCTTAGGAGTAAAATAAACAGCTTTCTGAAGGGTTAGGAGATAATTTTATATGAAAACAGAGTTTGTTTAAATGTCAGAAAAAGTGATTAGAATATTTGACTTTCTCCTGCAATAATGGCAGCAACTGGCCTGGAAGATTTTCACTCAAGTTGTTGAAGGTGAATTTGACTACAATTGAAATGCTCAGACAAAAGCTCAGGTCCCTGATGGCATCTAGCTGGCAGCCAGTCAAGAAGCAGATGACATCACCCACGTCCGGAGACCTGTCTCGGGACCCCGCCCGGGGATTCCCCCAAAACACGGGCCTCTCCTATAGTACCTGCCTTCCTCACGGGGAGAGCAATTCTGATCAAACCCACACTGAGCAAGTATTTGCATTTTATGGGGTTTTGTTTAATTACAAAGCTAATACATGTTTATTGCAAACAGTTTGTTAATATGAGACTAAAAAATAATTTTATTTAATCACTTGCCCTCACCCAAACCCAATCCCATCAGCAAAGAAGACTGCAGTAAATATTTCAGGACTGGGAAGATACTTCTTCAGCATTACAAAGAATGTCTATTTCAACCCAATTGTTCACAACATCTATTACAGTGAAATTCTAAAGCAGCATTTCCCAAAGTGTGTCCCTAGACCACCAATGCATGAAAGTCTCTACCAAAAAAAGGAAGGGGAAGAGGCGGGTCGGTTGCACCCATTTCCCAGACATGCACGGTGAGCACTATCATACCTAAGACTCAGAAGCTGTGCAGGAGAAAAAAAAAACACTTTTTAAGAATTTAATCAAGCATTACCCAAAACATCCTGCAAACCCAGAATCCCATGGAACACACTTTAGGAAACACTGCATTTAGAAGCAAAACAAGATGATCTCCTATGACAGTTATTAAATATGATTTTTCTAGTTTTTTTTAGCCAATACTCTAACACATGAAAATGGAAATAATTGGAACTTTTAGAAATCAGACAGAAATCATCTGTTGGCAGATGTTTTGTTTATCTACAAATTACAAAAGAATAAGCTCTAAAACTATTAGAATTAGTAAGAATTCAGCCAAGTTGCTAGAATAAAGGCCAAATATTCAAAATAATGGATTTTCCATAGTGTGGCAATAACTAATTAGATGTTAAGATATTTAATCACAATAATAATTTTTTAATTATGGAGATATACCTATAGTGAAAAAAAGTTAAAATTTTCATTAGGGAGATGAGACGGCATTTTACGAGTAATGCTCAAGAAGGAATGCTTAAATAAGGGAATTAGTAATGGTGTGAATTTAAGGAAGGAGTGAAGAAATTTTGGAGCAAGTTGGCCTTTCACTTGAAAAATGGTGTGCCTCTTCCTTCTGGCCTCCATGGTTTCTTATGAGGAATCCTCTGTCATTTGAATCATTTTGTCTTTATATATAATGCCTCATCTTTCCAGATGCTTTCAAGATTTTTTTCCTTTGTCTTTATTCTTTGTCTTTAGTTTTTGATTATGATGTGTCTTGGCATAGATTTATTTGGGTTATCCTATTTGGATACACTCGACTTCTAGAATCTGTAGGTTTGTCTTTTTGCCAAATTTGGGGTGTTTTCAAGCATTATATTTCCAAATCTTTTTTTGGTCCACATTTTATCCTCTCCTTCTAGTACTCCGATGATACAAATGTTAGATCCTCTGTTACTGTCTCACAGGTCCCTGGGACTCTTTTCATTTCTTTTTTAGTCTATTTTCTCTATGTTGTTCAGATCAGACAATTTCTATTGTTCTGTCTTCAAGTTCATTGATTTTTTTTTCTTCTTTTATATTTGTTCTGCTATTGAGCATATTCAGTGACCTTTTTATTTCAGTTCTTGTATTTTTCAATTCTAAAATTTCCATTTGGTTCTTCTTTATATCTTCTGTTTCTTTGCTGAGACTATTTTTTCCTTTGTTTCAAACATGTTTGTTATTACTTATTGATGCATTTTCATAGTGGTTGCCTTAGAATCTAAATTCTGAATCATTTCTGTGTTGGTGTCTATTGATCCCCTTTTCTCATTCAAATTGAAATTTTCCTGGTTCTTAGTTTGAAGAGTGACTTTAATTGTATCCTGGCCATTTTGAGTATTATCCTGTAACACTCTGGACCCTCTTTAACCTTCTTTTTTTGCAGACAGTCACCCTGTTTAGGTGTGGTATGCAGGCCCAAGTGGAGCGGAAGATCCCCGCTGGGCCCCACTGACACCATCCCAGGAAAAGCAGAGCACAGACTCACACCACCTCATTGCCTCCAGGTTGGGGTGGAAACTCACTGCCTCTAGGTGGGGCCAGAAGTCCAGCTGGCCACTTAGCTCTGCCAGCACCACAGGGAATGGGAGAATTCAGGAGGAACTTGGGGGAGATTTTCCGTTGGTGTTTGGCTGGAATGGGGTGAGTGCTAGCTGCTAGGCTGCCCTTTCCTCAGACCTTTGGTTAGAGTGAGCAGGCTTCCCTAGGAGAGCTTTCTCTGGTCATACCTGTTGATGGTTCCAGATTGCTGGCCACGCGCAGACACAGGAACACCTGGACTATCACTTCCCAGGTGCCCTCAAGACCTCCCTAAGGGGCTTCCCTGATGGCACAGCGGTTAAGAATCTGCCTGCCAAAGCAGGGGACACGGTTCCATCCCTGGTCCAGGAAGATCCCACATGCCGTGGAGCAACTAAGCCCATGCGTCACAACTACCGAAGCCTGCACGCCTAGAGCCCATGCTCTGCAACAAGAGAAGTCACCGCAATGAGAAAGAAGCCCACACACTGCAACGAAGAGTAGCCCCCGCTCGCTGCAACTAGAGAAAGCCCGCGCACAGAAACGAAGACCCAACACAGCCAAAAATTAATTAATTAATTAATTTAAAAAAAAAAAAAAAACTCCTTAAGAAGGGCTGTCAGTGGAGGGGGTCAAAGTGGAGATCAATCAGTCTTCCTGGGTCAAGCCCAGATGCTCTGCTGTTTTTCATTTTTTCTTTTTTTAAACAGCTTTACTGAGTTATAATTCACATGCCATAGAATTTGCTCAAAGTGTAAAATTCAATGGTTTTCATTCATAGAACTGTGCATCCATCATCACAATCAATTTTAACATACAGTTCACCCTTGAACAACATGGGTTTGAACCTATACGCAGATTTTTTTTCAATAAACATATTGGAAAATATTTTGGAGATTTGCAACAAGTTTGAAAAAACCCACAGACAAACCATGAAGACTAGAAATATCAAAAGAAAAAAGAAAAGAAAAAGTTAGGTATGTCATGAATGCATAAAATTTATGTAGATACTTGTCTATTGTATCATTTACGATCATAAAATACACACAAAACTATTATTAAAAGTTAAAATTTATCAAAACTTACACAAACACTTATAGACCATACATGGCACCATTTGCAGTCAAGAGAAATGTAAACAAATGTATGTAAAATGCAGTATTAAATCATAACTGCATAAAAGCAGCAGTGATGTAGCTGGTACTGCTAAGAAGCATCAAGCAGTAACGATGGAATCAAAAGTGAAAATAATTGAGAGAATGGAGGGAGGTGAAAAGATGGTAGACCTCAAGGAATTGGAGGCCCAGAGAAAGGACGAAGAGAGACAAGAGGAAGAAGAAGTAATTGAAGAAACGAAGAGATTCATGACGCAGGAAATGGCAAGGGGATTTTCTTTATTTGAGGAGGCACTGTTAGTTTTTGAGGCACAGGACCTGAACGTAAACAGTACACGAAGGTTGCAGCAACCGTTCAGAGTGCAATCCAGTGCTACCATGTCATCTATGATGAGAAAAAAAGAGCTACTACCCAGACATCATTGGATCGTTTTTTCAAGAGGGTAGATAGAATTGAATCCAGCAAGGAACCAGAACCTGTGCCATCCACGTCAGGTGTGAGTGAAATTGCAGCTTGCCCTCCTTCTCCTATTGCTGACCATCCTTCAGCTCTACCATCTCCCACCTCCTCTCCCTCCTCCAGTCAGTAACTCTTCTTGCCTGTTCACTCGATGCCAGCCCCTGGATGCCAGCTGTTGTACTGCACTACTGTACTTTTCAAGGTACTGTACTGTAAGATTAAAAATGTTTCCTTTAAAAACATCATAACTGCATAAAATTAACTGAAGTACACACTGTACTGGTGTAACATTTTTGGAGTCACCTCCTGTGGCTCTGGAGGGTGAGTTCAAGTGTTGTGAGCACCCACTTGAAATTCTGTGTGACACTAATCATGTCCAAGTGAACAGTTCGTCTCTCCAGTAAATTGCATATCACAGTAAAAAGTGATGTCTCGCAGTTCTTGTATATTTTTCATCATGCTTAGTGCAATACCATAAACCTTGAGTAAAAACCATGAGACCCATACGAAATGCCACCGGTGATGCTGGAAGCGCCCCCAAGAAGCGGAGAAAAGTCATGATGTTACAAGAGAAAGTTGAATTGCTTGATGTGGACCATAGACTGAGGTCTGCAGCTGCAGCTGCCGCCATTTCAAGATAAATGAGTCCAATGTAAGGACCATTATAAAAATGAAAAGGAAATTCATGAAGCCATCGCTGCAGCTACACATGCAAGCATGAAAACCTTGCACTTTTGGCAAAATACTTTTAAATCTCATATTGAAAATGCAGCTTAGGACTTCTCTGGTGGTCCAGTGGTTAAGACTTTGCCTTCCAATGCAGGGGGTGCGAGTTCAATCACTGGTTGGGGAGCTAAGATCCCACATGACTTATGGCCAAAAAAACAAAAAAAAGACATAAAACAGAAGCAATATTTTAACAAATTCAATAAAGACTTTTAAAAAATGGTCCACACACACACACAAAAAACTTTAAAAACGAAAAAAGAAAGTGCAGCTTTATGTGAGTGCAGGATTGCTATAAGAAAGGCAAACCTATAGACTCTAATATGATTGGAGAAAAAGTGAAGTCATTATAGGACAACTTAAAGTGAAAAGAAAGTGAAGGATCCAAAGCTGGAGATTTAATGCTAGCAAAGGATGGTTTGATAATTTTAGAAAGATGTTTGGCGTTTTAAATGTCAAGAAAACAACAGAAGCAGCTTCTGCAACCAAGAGGCAGCAGACAAGTTCCCAGATGCCATTAAGAAAACCATTGAGGGCTTCCCTGGTGGCGCAGTGGTTGAGAATCTGCCTGCCAATGCAGGGGACACGGGTTCGAGCCCTGGTCTGGGAAGATCCCACATGCCACAGAGCAGCTGGGCCCGTGAGCCACAACTGCTGAGCCTGCGCATCTGGAGCCTGTGCTCCGCAACAAGAGAGGCCGCGATAGTGAGAGGCCCGCGCACCGCGATGAAGAGTGGCCCCCACTTGCCACAACTAGAGAAAGCCCTCGCACAGAAACGAAGACCCAACACAGCCAAAAATAAATTAATTAATTAATTAAAAAAAAAAAAAAGAAAACCATTGAGGAGAAAGGACATCTGCCTGAGCAGATTTTTAATTGCAGACAAAAGTGCCTTATTCTGGCAGTGGGGGGGAGGGAAATGCCACAAAGGACATCTGTTAGTAAGGAAGAGAAGGGAGCATTAGGATTTAAGGCAGGAAGGGATAGACCAACTCTACCATTCTGTGCAAATGCAGTCAGGTTTATGGTCAGGACTGCCCTTATCTATAAAGCTGCTGACCCCCAAGCCTTGAAGGGAAAAGATAAACACCAGCTGCCAGTCTTGAGGTTGGATGACAAGAAGGTCTGGATAACAAGAGCCCTTTCTCTGTATTGGTTCCATTGATGCATTGTCCTTGAAGTCAGGAAGTGCCTTGCCAGTAAGGGACTGCCTTTTAAAGTTCCTTTGATATTGGACAATGCCCCTGGCCACCCAGAAACCCATGAATTCAACACCAACGGCATCAAAGTGGTCTACTCACCCCCCAACACGTCTCTAATTCAGCCTCTAGATCAGGGGGTCATAAGGACTTTTAAGGCTCATTACACATGGTGCTCTATGGAAAGGATTGTCAATGCTATGGAAGGGAACCCCGATAGAGAGAACATCATGAAAGTCTGGAAGGATTACACCATTGAAGATGCCATCGTTGTTATAGAAAAAGCCGCGAAAGCCATCAAGTCCTAAACAATAAATTACCTTTGGTTTCCAAATCTCATTCTCCTAATGTATAAAATCGGCACAGTATCTAGCTTGCAGATTTCTTGTGAAGATAAACAATAACAAATGCAAAGCACTAACACAGCGTCTAGTACACAGCTGAAGACCAGCTCATGTTATCTTTTATGATGGGAGAAAATCAACTTTATTTTAAATTGATGAATAAACAAATGCCTGGTAAACATGCATATATTACCTGGTAATAGCCCTTAAGGTCATCTCCTATCCTTTAATTCAATTAATGTCTATTTATTGAGTGTAAACTATAGACCAGGCACTAGTCTTGTCACATTCACCCAGCCTGGCTGCTGGATAAATGTTCTGACACTCCTGGCTGCTGAGAAGAGACCATTCAAGGCCAGGAAGGTTCAGATGAGCAGGTGCATTGCAACCACAGCTCTGGGAAAGGGAGAGAGAAATGTGAAAGCATCCAACCAGGGAGATGGAGCACCTGAGCCCAGCACCTAAGATGCTGGCGCCATCCTCAGGGGACACTTGAATTAGACCCTAATCACAGTCGGTCTTGGAGACTTTGCTTACTGCCTCTAAGGCTGATCCTTGCCCCACTGAGCCACAGATGGCCAGACCCAAGGTTTTGGGGTAGGAGTCAAGGCTGCATCTGGTTGAGAGCCATCGAATCTGTTTTCTAGAACTGCCGTAACAGATACCACAGACCAGTGGGCTTACACAGCAGAAATTTATTCCTCACAGTTCTGGAGCCTGCAAAGTCCAAGATCAAGGTGTTGGCAGGTTTGGTTTCTTCTGAGGCCTCTCGGCTTGGCTTGCACACGGCCGCCTTCTTGCTGTGTCCTCCTGTGGTCTTTCCTATGTGCACACGCCCCAGGTGTCCTCGATGTATCCAAATTTCCTCTTCCTATACAAGCACCACTCAAATTGGATTAGGGTCCACCCATATGACTTCCTTTAACCTTAATTACATCTTTAAAGGTTCTATCTCCAAATACATTCTGAGGTATTGGGGGTTAGAATTTCAACATATGAATTTGGAGGGGACATAATTCAGCTCATAACAGCCACCAAAACAAAAAACAAAAAAAACTATCTTTCAATAGGGAGTTATTTCATGTAACAAGAAGTCTAGAAGTAGTTGTTCAGGGCTGGTACTCAAAGACGTGATCAAGGACCCTGTTCCTTCTATTTTCCCACCCTCCAGCCCTAATTTAGTTTTCAACCTCAAGGTCACACTCTCACTCCAGGCAGGAAGCAGCAGATGGCAAAGGGCCAAAGGTTATACTAGTTAGAGCATGGCCCTTTTCAACATTTTCCTAAAAGCACCTCCTGGTGACCTCCACTCCTACCTTCTTGGCCAGAATGACATCACATGGCCACCCCTAGCTGCAAGGAAGTCTTGGGAGATGAACGTGTTTCACTGGGCTCGCGGCTTCCCCAATAAGGTTGGGCTTCTATTGGTGAAGGAGAAAGGAGAATACTCTTGGGTAAGAAGGAGCAGTGCCTTCCACAAATAAGGTGGCAAAGATGCTATTGCCCTAATTGTGGGCACTAGAAGTCCTTGAGGAGGAATGCTGGGCAGCTGGGAAAACACTGAGATAATTATTTTGGGAGGGAGCTCTGGGTGTCAGCTAACATCTAGCCATTAGAGGAAGGGGCAAGCTATGCCCCGTAATCAGGATAGTAATTGCAGCTTCCAGAGGCCAAGAGGGACAAAGGGATGCAACCAGAAATAGACTTTGGGGAGCAAGAGAGGAGAAGAAAAGTCAATGAGATTGGATGATCAGGGGGCAAAGATGGGCAACTGAAAATTTAAAAAAGAAAAGCCTAGTGGTGGAAGGGCCAAGATGCGACTGTGGGGCTCCGGGGTACAAATCCTTTCTGTGTCCCCTGTTTCTTGTTTGTAGGAAATAGATTTCATTCAGCCTCTTTGAGCTTCCCTGAGTTTCAAAGGGCAGATTCAAACATTTGCTAATCAGGGAAGGGAGAGGATGGAGAGACAAGGGAGGAGCAGTCAAGAAACACTAGTGCAGCCTTGGGGCAGGGTCCTGGTGCCCCCTCCAGGGATACACATAACAATATCTTTGAGCTCTTCTGCAGAACTAAAACCCCCAACAAATGGAAGGTGTTAGCATTCTTCATTCCAGAGAAGACCACCTGAGGCCAGATTAAAGGAACCAGAGAAGCTCATCAAGAGACCACCTGAGGCCAAATTAAAGGAGTGCAGGCCCTGCACATCACCCTGATCTTATCAGTAGCCCTGCCCTTGAACCACTGCTATAAAGCTCACCAAATCCTTCCAGGTTGGGATGCAGTTTTGAGGGGCATGAGCCTGCTGTGTCCCCCTTCGCCTGGCAAAGCAATAAACCTATTCTTTTCTACTTCACCCAAAACTCCGTCTCCGAGATTCAATTCAGCTCCAGCACACAGAGGCCGAGTTTTTGGCATCATTACCTGCTGCAAGTATTGAAAAATAATAAATTCTTCCTTCTCCCGAGCTTTGGCTCCACACCCACCAAGAGGCAAACCCAGTTTTCAGGTCACAGATTTGGAGACTCTGGTGGGACATCTCTCCCCTGACCCCTTAGGAGAACAAAATACCCAGAGAGTAAGCGATGGCTGTGTGAGTGCCAGGAAAACCCCTCCTCCTCTCCCTCCTGGATCTTCTGCAAAGTCTACTTTGCTCATGAAAGTTTTATTGGGGGAGGGGGAGCACCCTGGAGAGGCACTGGGTTTCAGGTCAGAATCAGTGGCGGCTGCACGGAGACCGCTTGCAGTCAAACCCAGGAGCGTAAAGCAGGGGAATATGAATCTCTGGGAATCCACCGAAATGAAGGACGTGTGTTGGGCTTTCGTAGACCTGGGGCTGATGAAGGGCTGAACCAAGGAGTCTGAGAGCCCTGGCCATTGTCCAGGGCTCATAAGGGAAGGACAGTGGCTAGAAAAGACATGACTTCTTTCTGAGATCTCTCTTCCACTGGCACCTGACCTGGGTAAGAGGAAGCCACCATCTATGGCGAGGTGGCCCCAAATCTGTCCTCTCCAGGTCACCTCTGTTTGTCCCAGGAGAGGATCTTCCAAGGGTCTGCTCTCAGCCAACTGCCCTGGCAGGAAGTGGTTCTACTAATCCTCCTCCTGTGACGACACACTCCCCATCTCCCTCCCATGCTCTATATTTTATGCTGTATTGATCTCCATCTGGCACACGAGGCATTTTACATGCCTATTTGTTGATTGTTTATCTCCTTCAGTTGGAATAGAAGCTCCGTGAGGGCAGGATTCTGTATGTTTCCTGCACTCCCACATTCCCAAGCTCTCGGCACACAGCAGCTGCTCAGGGAACGCATCACGTCAATCAGTCACATTAACTCCCGACACAGGATTGGCTGAAAACTGATGAAGTCAGTCCCTAAGGCGTTTGCCTTTTAATATATAGATATCAAAAAAAAAAAATAATACTAGATATCCAGGAGTTTCGAGTAACTTAAAGACCGAAATTAATTGTCTTTAAGTGATACAACCTCAGACAAATTGGCAGACTGGTGTGGGAGATATTTGGAAGCAGACAGAGCTTCCTGGCTCACCTCCAGCCACCCCATGGGGTCAGCTACCTGCCCCCCGGAGGTGAATCCGTGGGAGACACACGTGGGCAGTTGAGCAGGTTCCAGGCTGCTTCTCCTTCTAGGTTCGCGAACTCCGTCCACAGCCCTGAGCCCGCAGCCAGCCAGCCCCTGCCTTGTGAGTTCCGAGACGTCGTTCTGGGGGAGATTATGGCGTTATTAATATGGAAATATGCAAGGGTGCTGCGGCCGGCAGCTCTCCCCTTTATTAATGACAGTTATCCACAGCCCAAGAGTCAAAGGCGCCTCTGCGTGGGTGTGCATTAGAACTGGCCCCGTGAAGAACAGGAGAAAGGCAACAAATCAGCCCTGGAGGCAACCCCCTCGCGTCCCTGTGGCTGGGGAGGTCTGTCGCCCCTGGAAAGTGGGGTGACAACCAGAGAAGCTACTCTCCGATCCTGCTGACTGAGCAGTGAACTGGACAGACCACCTCCTCAACCATCACCTCTGTGCCGGCCTGGCCCCCACCCCACTCCTGACGAGGGAGGTCCAGCGCTCGGTCCTGTCCCTTTGAGACTCTCCAGCGACCAAGGGGTGAGGAAAGACGGAGGGAAAATTTGGAGCCACCTCAGGAACCCTGACTCCTACCTACCCTGCCCCTCCCACAAGTCCTGGGGGTCCCCGAAGTAAGAAGCCCTGGGGCATCAGGGGAGAACGGAATACTAATGCACTGTACACTTCTGCTGGAAAGTGTGGACCATTTCCTTGACTCGCCTCGGAGCTGTGGAAAGGAACAACGTCCATGTGGGATTCACAGTTGACAGAAATGTGTTGTCATTGATTTTTAAGATTTCTGTCATACTTCACACTCCATACATGTCAAGTCTTAACTCTTTGTGTCATGGTAATAATGTTTATTATGATTACTATGACTACTACTATGAGAATGCATTCCTCTGCATAGCAGAAACTTCAGGCAAGATTACTTAAAAGAATTCATCCAAAAGGGGATAAATGTTTCCAAATGATAGTTGCTCATGACCTTCAGTTATGGATGGCTGCAGAACAAACTACTCCCAAATATTTTTTAATTTATTTTATTGAAGTATAGTTGATTCACAGTGCTGTGTTCATTTCTGCTGTACAGCAAAGTGACTCAGTTATACACATATATACGTTTTCATAGTCTTTTCCATTATGGTTTATCACAGGATATTGACTATAGTTCCCTGTGCTATACAGTAGGACCTTGTTGTTATCCATTCTATATACAATAGTTTGCATCTGCTAACCCCAAACTCCCAATCCATCCCTCCCCTACCCAACTACCCCTTGGCAACCACAGGTCTGTTCTCTATGTTTGTGAGTCTGTTTCTGTTGTGTAGATAAGTTCATTTGTGTCATATTTTAGATTCCACATATACGTGATATCATATGATATTTGTCGTCTGACTTACTTCACTTAGTATGATAATCTCTAGGTCCATCCATGTTGCTGCAAATGACATTATTTTTTTTTTTTAGTGGTTGCAAACTACCCCAAAGTTTGGTGGCTTAAAACAACAATTTGCTATTTCTCATGATTCTGTGAGTTCCCTGGGCTTGGCTTCTCGACACAGCAACTGGATCTTAAGAGGACCCACACAGAAGCTGGAAGGCCTCTGAAGGTCTAGGCCAAAGAGCCCCACTGTGTCCCCCCTCCCACATTCCATTGGTCAAAGGCACAGGGCCAGCCCAGGATCATGGGGAGAGGAGACAGACTCCCCCCTTGCTGGGAGGGGTGGCCATCTCGTTGGGACCATCTTGGCTGTCCATCCACTACAACTCCATACGCTTTGACACAGGAGACCCACTTTCTCCCGGGGTCACCATGTGCTCATCACCTCGCCTATGCAGGCCTCTACTTTCTTGCTAGTAAAATGGAGATGCTGGTGTCTGTCTGACCAAAGGGAGCTGGGTAGAATGTAGCCTTTTTAAAATTCCCTTCCAGGACTTCCCTGGTGGCACAGTGGTTAAGAATCCACCTGCCAATGCAGGGGACACGGGTTCGAGCCCTGGTCTGGGAAGATCCTACATGCCGTGGAGCAACTAAGCCCATTTGCCACAACTACTGAGCCTGCGCTCTAGAGCCCGTGAGCCACAGCTACTGAGCCCATGTGCCACAACTACTGAAGCCCGCATGCCTAGAGCCCGTGCTCCATAACAAGAGAAGCCACTGCAATGAGAAGCCCGCGCACCGCAACGAAGAGTAGCCCCCGCTCGCCGCAACCAGAGAAAAGCCCGCGCGCAGCAACAAAGACCCAGCGCAGCCAAAAATAAAATAAATAAGATAAATAAATTTATAAAATAAAAAAGATTATCATACTAAGTGAAGTCAGTCAGACAGAGAAAGACAAATATCATATGATACTACTTACATGCGGAATCTAAAATATGACACATCAGAAGGAGAAAGACAAATATTGTACAATATTGCTTATATGTGGAATCTAAAAAAATGGTACAGATGAACTTATTTGCAAAGCAGAAATAGAGTCACAGATGTAGAAAACAAACTTATGGTTACCAAGGGGGGAAGGTGAGGGAGGGATGAATTGGGAGATTGGGAATGACATATACACACTACTATATATAAAATAGATAACTGATAAGGGCCTACTGTATAGCACAGGGAACTCTACTCAATACTCTGTAATGACCTATATGGGGAAAGAATCTTAAAAAAGAGTGGATATATGTATATGTATAACTAATTGACTTTGCTGTACAGCAGAAACTAACACAACATTGTAAATCAACTATACTTTAATAAAATAAAAATTTTTAAGTACCAAAACATTAAAAAAAAAAAAACCTTGAATCTCCTAAATCCTCAGCAACTCAAATGGGACCAACTTTGGGTACCAGACTCGCCACAGAGACAGCGGCAAGTGGGGATCTCTCCATTCTGTCGTCCCCTCTCAGGCCTGAGCCTCCCTCTGTCCCCGCCTTTTAAGTGTCCCTTTGCACCCCTCTCTGGGTATGGCTGACACGTGTCCTGTGGAAGTGTCCACAGGCAGGGCCAGCTTCCCGGGGTTGTGACCTGAGCTTAGAAGGGCCCGTGCTTGGTTTAACGTTCTGACACCACCGTCTTGAGAGTCTTAGTTGTTTTGGGTCCTGGGGCCCCATTTTCATTTTGCACTGGGCCCTGTACATTACATAGCCGGTCCTGTCCACAGTACATACGATAAAACAGTCCCCTTCAACTCAATAGCAAGTAACACAAAGCTTAAAACTCTCCCTGGCATCTCGAGTGTGGACAGAACACAGAGTGCTTACACAGCGACAGGGACCTCTCCCACGTTCTGCCCCAAGGAGTCTGAGCGTGGAGAATAGTAAGAATCATCGCTGAAAAGTTGAATCAGCTCTGCATCAGGAGAGCTGGGCAATCAGTGCCCTAAATCCATGGAGATCAAGACTCTTTTTATGGAGCTGTAGCAGATTATACCATAAACAAATCCTAGGTGGTCAAAAGGTACAAATTTCCACTTGTAAGATCAGTAAGTCCTGGGGATGTAATGTACAGCATGGTGACGACAGTTAACAATACTCTATTGTAGGAACTTCCCTCGTGGCGCAGTGGTTACAACTCCGCGCTCCCAATGCAGGGAGCCCGGGTTCGATTCCTGGTCAGGGAACTAGATCCCACATGCATGCCACAACTAAGAGTTCTCATGCCACAACTAAGGAGCCTGTGTGCCTCAACTAAGGAGCCCGCCTGCTACAACTAAGACCTAGCACAATCAAATTAATTAATTAATTAATTAATTATTTTTTAAGAAAATACTCTATTGCATAATTGAAAGTTGCCAAGAGAGTTGATCTTAAAAGCTCTCATCACAAGAAAAAAAAAATTGTAACTGTGTGGTGACGGGTGTTAACTAAACGTATTATGGTAATCATTTTGCAGTATATATTACATATATCAGATCATTATGTTGTATGTGCAAAACTAATACAATGTTATATGTCAATTATATCTCAATTTAAAAATCTCAAACTAGGCTCCCCTGGTGGCGCAGTGGTTAAGAAGCCGCCTGCCAATGCAGGGGACGCGGGTTCAAGCCCTGGTCCAGGAAGATCCCACATGCCACGGAGCAACTAAGCCCGGGCGCCACAACTACTGAACCCGCATGCCTAGAGCCCGTGCTCTGCAACAAGAGAAGCCACCACAATGAGAAGCCCGCACACCGCAAGGAACAGTAGCCCCCGCTTGCCGCAACTAGAGAAAGCCCATGCGCAGCAGCGAAGACCCAACACAGCCAAAAATTTATTTATTTATTTATTTATTTATTTTTTAATCTCAAACTAAAAAAAAAAGAATCATCACCGAGAGCCCCCCATCCCTGTGCTGGGACCTCAGGGAAACAGCCCTTGTCCCTGACCCCAACTACCTATCTGTAAAGACTCAGCTAATGCAACCTCAGGTTAATTAACTAACCTCTCTGAGCCCCTGTTCTTTCTTCTCTCCAATTATAAAAGCAATAAATGCTCATTAAAGAAAAATTGAAAAGTGCAGAAAAATAGAAGGAAGAGCACCTCTAACCTCATTACCTAAGTACCAGCATTGTTAACACTGGAGAGTCTTCCTGTCAGCCTTCTGTCTCTAAGTTTTACTCTTAGGCTGAAAGGATGGCCCACCTTCTTTCTCCCCCTTCCCCCCCAGAAGAATGTGGGTAACCCTCGGGAGCTTCTGCTGCTGGTTGCCTAGAAAGCCTATTGAAAGGGCAGAGGAATAGTAGCTGACCTCAGGGATGGTGAGAGAAGCTGGGCACTGCCCATCCACCGTGGCTCTCGGGGGGCTGCCCTCTCATCGAGATGGGGCCCCAGAGAAGGATCCAGACAGCCAGCCCAGCCCCAGCCAGTGATACAGATGCTCTCTCCACCCCAAGAGCATCCTTCTCACTGGTTCCTACCCCAGCTCAGACGACCAGGAAGGGGGACGAAAACAGGGAAGGAGAAATCTTGTGTTGTGGGGGAGAGACTGTCAGGGGCTAAGCAGACACGGGTTGGCGGGTCATTTCTTCAAACCACAGCCCTCCTAGATGAATAGAAAAGATGGTTGTTTCTGAGGCCAGCATCCCTCCAGGACCAGAGGCGGGGACTCCCATGAGGCTGCTGGTGGGGGATGGGTGGGGAGACAGGAGGAAGGAACCGCAGGTAACCACCGTGTCAGCTGACCCCCCAGGCCGATGGCATCTAGGAAGTACCTCCTACATTAAGAGGTGATCACACACACAACTACATATAAAACAGATAACTAATAAGAACCTGCTGTATAGCACAGAGAACTCTACTCAATACGCTGTAATGACCTATATGGGAAAAGAATCTAAAAAAAAAAGTGTGGATATATGTATATGTATAACTGATTCACTTTGCTGTACACCTGAAACTAACATAACATTGTAAATCAACTATACTGCAATAAAATTTTTTTTTAAATCACAAAATAAGAAGTGATATATACTACACAGAGTATATATATGGCATATCCTGTTTTCTCATGCAACCTTATATCGTAAGTGATTTTCCACCTTATTATTAAACCTCATAAACTTCATAATTTTCCATTCCGTGGATGTATCACAATCCACTTGGCACTGCAGTGAACATCTTTGTAATTAAAGATTTTTCCACATTTCGGATTATTTCCTTAGGCTATAATCCCAGGAAAAAGAATAATTAGATGAAAATGATTGTACATTTTTAAGCCACTCAATGTACTGCTTTCCAAATGACACCAATTTGCAATCCACAGCTTTGGTTGAAAGCCCTGTACAAAGGGGAAAAATATATATATATAGGATGTCTGCCCTCTCTTGGCTATGCAACATCCAAAGCTGCTTCCCACCCAGGCTGTTGGCAGATGGTCACCTTTGCTACAATTTCTGCGGCCACCTCCCTTTGGTTCACGCCAGTTTTCCAAGCCTGGTTCCCTTCTGAATCCAAGCCTGACTTCTCAGTCAGTTCTGTGTGTTACTCAATGGCCTTCCAAGAAATACCTTTTCCGCTCAGGTTAGCCGGTCCTGACGCTTCCAAGCAAGAACCCTGGCTGATGAACCATCTCGAGCAGACCTGTGCTAGTCCTCTCCCCACGAGCCCTTGGGACAAAACAGACCTGCTCAGGGAGGGAAATACAGCCCCAGGGGGAGTTGTGAGAAGGTAGATGGAGACCACTAGGCACGTCCCTCCACCATACCCCAGGAGGGAAGCCAGAATGATCACTGCTCGGCTGGCGGCCAGACACTGGCCTTGCTGAATGGGCTCCTTGCACACAGGCCTGAGGGCTGAAGTGACCCCGCCAGCAGGGGCCTCGGGGAGCCTGGGAAGTACGGGGGAGAGAAAGAGTGAAGAGACCTGGCCGAAGAGAGGGCCCAGCAGAGAAGGCACAGGAGAGAGATGCTGGATTTGGAAATTGATTACATCGTGCTGTGTAGAGTGTCATGCAACCCCCAGACCCCTCTCCCCTTAAGGTCCTCTGATAAAAATCTATGCAGTTTCTACCTCTCAGGGTCCTCTTCGTGATTAGCACCTTGAAAATGAGTCTTCAGTTATTTATGCAGAGACGAGCCATCATCCTTCTCCTCTGCCTCCCAGGCCTGGTCTTAAAGCCTCCACGCTCCCAGGAAGTATTAATAAAACCATGTTCAGTCCTCTTTTCAAGCAGGAAACCCACCTGCCCCTCAGGGGCCACATTCCCCCTTCACAAAGGCCAGAGCAGCTAGGGAGCTGCTCCTGGGGACCCAGAACACAGGGAAACTGCAGGCCGGATGCTGTCTCTGTAACTAAGGGGGCAACAGGAAGGACGGGTCCTGCTGACCTGCGGTTCCTCCCTGGTGGCCCACACGGTGCTGTGTGTCACCCCTATGGGGTTAGCTGGATTTCTTTCAATTAGTTACCAATATTTTTTTTTAGGTTTTTTTTTCCCCTCTCTCTCATTTTTTTAAATTGAAGTATAGTTGATTTACAATGTTGTTTAGTTTCTGCTGTACAGCAAAGTGATTCAGTTATACATACGTATATACATTCTTTTTCATATTCTTTTCCATTATGGTTTATCCCAGGATATCGAATAGAGTTCCCTGTGCTCTACAGTGGGACCTTGTTGTTTATCCATGCTCTATGTAATAGTTTGCATCTGCTAACCCCAAATTCCCAGTCCTTCCCTCCCCCACCCCCCTCCCCCGTAATTGCCAATATTTAAAACTTGGCAACTGCTCTCAAGAATCAGGAGAAAAAATAAAATAAAAATAAAAATTAAAAAAAAAAAAAAAAAGAATCAGGAGAACTGGCAGCTCTGGGCCCTCGTGTCCACGAAGCGGCAGCCACCCAGAGACACAGCGTGCGCTGAAGCGGCCTGCAGACCCGTCCACGCCGGCCCCCTCCAGGACAGAGGGCCTGGGCTACCCCCCTAACCTGCACGCTGGGGGTGGTGGGCGCCGTAGTTAAATGGAAGACAGGCCCGGGGTTCCTGCTAAACGAGGGCAGCGTCCTTCTGTTCTCACACGTCTGTGGCCCAGTTTTTTCACGTACCCATCCTCATGGAAGCAGTCAGTAATGAAGGAAAAGCAACGGAACGGCAATCAGCGTTATCCCAATGGGAAGTCTAACCACGACCGGAGGTTGAAATACTTCGAAGCCAAACCTTGCTGGTACATCTTCTAACCTAACAATGCCAAAGAGAGGTTCCCATAGCAACAGGAGCTCCGGGCTTGGTGGTGAGTTTTCCGTGGCTGATACTAACGACTCCGTTCAGAAAGCGGGAAAAAGGCAAAGCCAGCTGAGCAAACGTTGGCCACAAGTGTGAACTTGGGGTTTTTTCATGAGCTCCCTTCTGTGGTCAGCTTCATGTTCGTCAGTGTGGGCAGCTGCTTCCGAATGGTGACCTCTGGATTTGGGGGTAGGGAAGGCTCGCTGACCCCCAAACACTGGTCCCTTTTTTTTTCCTCCCTCATCTGTGGCAACAGCCCTCCCTACACTGTCTTGTGTAGCTCTCCACACTGCATAGCAATCTCTCATACGATAAGTGCTTAATTGAGCACGTACTACGTGAACAGAACAGACATGGTCCCCTGTGCAGGCAAATCACAGGCAAATAATCACACCAGCTGTGATGGCCACTCTGGGGGAAATATGCAAGTGTCTATGAAAAGTACAAGGGTGGGCCTCATTCACAGTGGAAGGGCCTGGAAGTTCTCTGTGTGGAAGGGCCACTTACCCTGAGAACAGAGGATGAACAGGAGGAAGCTGGGCAGTGAGCTTTCCAAGAAGCAGAGCAAGTACAAAGGCGCCAAGGGGCGCAGAACATGGGCGCATTCTAGGCTCTGAATAGCCCCTGGGAAGCATGGTAAACGAGGAGGACAGTGGCCAAGCTGAAGCTGGGGACAGAGAGGGAGGGCTGGTCTGCATGGGGCTTTAGAGCCTCAGCAATGATTCTATTCTAAGGGCAATGGAATTGTGGTTAAGGATTTCAAACAGAGTCGCTGTATGGAGAGGAGATTAGAAAAGAGATCATGACAGGTTGAATTAAGTAGTGGCAGGCACGGTGGGGAGAAGGGAATGTTTTGAGATAATTTTTTACGTAGACTTGACAAGCCTCTGTGATGGCAGTGGGAGGCCAGGGAAGAGCATTCAAGCTGACTCCTAGTAAGTAAGTTTTTTTTAAGTGTAAAAGGCTCTTAAATACATGAAAAGATGCTCGACCAGGCTCACAATAAAAGAAATGTAAATTAAAACCACAGGGAGATTGTTTCCATGTCTTGGCAATTGTAAATAATGCTGCTATGAACATTGGGTGCATGTATCTTTTCAAATTAGTGGTTTTGTTTCTTTCAGATATATGCCCAGGAGTGGGACTGCTGGGTCATATGGCAGCCCTATTTTTAGTTTTTTGAGGAAACTCCATACTATAGAAGCTGCACCAATGTACATTCCCACCAACAGTGTACAAGGGTTCCCTTTTCTCCACATCCTTGCCAACATTTGTTAATTGTAGATTTTTTGAACCTAAGTGTCCATCAACAGATGAATGGATAAAGAAGATGTTGTATATATATATATATATACACAAACACACAAACACACACACACACACACACACACACACACACAATGGAATACTACTCAGCCATAAAAAAGAATGAAATTTTGCCATTTGCAGCAACATGGATGGACTTGAAGGATATTATGTTAAGTGAAATAAGTCAGGCAGAGAAAGATAAATACTGTATGATATCACTTATATGTGGAATCTAAAAAATACAACAAACTAGTGAATATAACAGAAAAGAAGCAGACTCACAGAACAGACTAGTGGTTACCAGGGGGGTGAGGGGCAATATAGGGTGGGAGAGGGGGAGGTACAAACTACTGGGTGTAAGATGTGCTCAAGGATGTACTGTACAACGCGGGGAATAGAGCCAATGGTTTGTAGTAAATGTAAATGGAAAGTAGCCTCTAAAAACTGTATAAAAATTTTTTTTTAATTTTTAAACCACAGGGAGATACCATTTGTCACATACCAAATAAACAAAAATCTATAAACTTAACAAAACACACTGATGATAAAGCTATGGAGAAACAGAAACTCTCTTCAATAGCTGATCAGAATGCAAAATGGAACAATCCCTGCGGAGGGGAATTTAGCAAAATTACGTATGCATTTCCCCTTTGCACCAGATACTGTACTTCTATCTCAAAGAAACGTCATCAAAAATGAAGGAAAATAGGGCTTCCCTGGTGGCGCAGTGGTTGAGAATCTGCCTGCTAATGCAGGGGACACGGGTTCGAGCCCTAGTCTGGGAAGATCCCACATGCCATGGAGCAACTAGGCCCGTGAGCCACAACTACTGAGCCTGCGCGTCTGGAGCCTGTGCTCCGCAACAAGAGAGGCCACGATAGTGAGAGGCCCGCGCACCGTGATGAAGAGTGGCCCCCACTCGCCGCAACTAGAGAAAGCCCTCGCACAGAAACAAAGACCCAACACAGCCAAAAATAAATTAAAAAAAAAAAAATGAAGGAAAATAAAGACCATTGCACAAAGCTATAATCATAGCACTATTTGTAATAGCAAAAGGCTGAATAATCCAACTATCCATCAACAGGAAATTGGTTGGTGCGACTATGAGAAATACAATGGAGTACTCTGTAGCTGGAAAAAAAAATAAGAACCATCTCTAATACCGATATGGAGTCATCTTAAGGATGTAACTAAGGGAGAAAGAAAGATCAAAGTAGAAAAGAGGTGAATAGTATGCTTTATTTTGCATAAGACTAAGGAGACTTATTCATTTATATTTGCTTATATTTTCAAAAAAAAAATGGAAGCACAAGCAACCAAAGAAAAATAAATGAACTGGACATCATCCAGATGAAAATCTTTTGTCCTTCAAACACAGCATCAGGAAAGTGAAAAGACAAACCACAGAATGGGAGAAAATATTTGCAAATCATATATCTTATAAGGGACTTGTATCCAGAGTGTATAAAGAAACTCTTACAATTCAACAATAAAAAGACAAATAAGCAAATTTCTAAGTGGACAAATGACTTGAATAGACATTTTTCCAGGAAGAGACACAAATGGCCAAAAAGGTGTGAAAAGATGCTCAACATCATCAGTCATCAGGGAAATGTAAATCAAGACTGTAGTGAGGACACTCAAACACAACCTCCATCTCATCTTCCACCTCTCATCCTGTCTACTCCACTTCAGAGCTGAGCTGCTTCCCCAAGTTGCTACACATCCAGTATCCACTTCTTCACTTCCCGTTCATTTTCCAACCTACTCCAACATGGATTCTGTCCTCGTTATTCCATCAAAAGTGCTTTTTGTGGGGTAGGCAAAATGGGTGAAGATGGTCAAAAGGTACAAACTTCCAGTTATAAGATAAATAAGTCCTGGGGAAGTAATGTACAGCATGGTGACTATAAAAATACTCCCCTGGGGCTTCCCTGGTGGCGCAGTGGTTAAGAATCTGCCTGCCAATGCAAGGGACATGGGTTCGAGCCCTGGTCCAGGAAGATCCCACATGCCACGGAACAACTAAGCCTGTGTGCCACAACTACTGAGCCTGCGCTCTAGCGCCCACGTGCCACAGCTAATGAAGCCCGCGTGCCTAGAGCCCGTGATCCACAACAAGAGAAGCCACCACAATGAGAAGCCCGTGCACTGCAACAAAGAGTAGTCCCTGCTCACCAAAACTAGAGAAAGCCCACACGTGGCAACAAAGACCCAACGCAGCCAAAAATAAAATAAATTTTTTTAAAAATAAATAAATAAAAATAAAAATACTCCCCTGTATATTTGAGAATGGCTAAGAGAATATATCTTAAAAGTTCTCATCACAAGAAAAAAAACTTGTAATTATGTGTGGTGATAGATGTTAACTAAACTTACTGGAGTAATCATTTTGCAATATATACAAAATCATTATGTTGTGCACCTAAAATTAATATAATGTCATATGTCAGGACTTCCCTGATGGTCCGTTGGTTAAGACTCCTCACTTCCAATGCAGGGGGCATGGATTCCATCCCTGGTCGGGGAACTAAGATCCCACATGCTGCGCGGCATGGCCAAAAAATAAAAAATTAAAAAATTTTATATATGTATATATATATACTTACATACATATAATGTCATATGTCAATTATACCTCAATTTTAAATTTTTTTAGTTTAAAAAAATAATAAAATTCTTTAAATCATTAAAAAAGTATTCAGGGATGATGGAGAATTAGGTCAGATACTTACTCTCAAACGGTTGGGAGAAGAGGAAAAGGCCTTTGTACCATGCTTGCAATTTTTGCTGTAAATTTGAGATTGTTTCAAAATAAAAGGAAAATAATATTTAAAAAGTACAGTGAGATTCCACTTTATACCCCTAGGACAGCTATCATCAAAAAGTTAGAATAGCAAGTGTTGACAAGGATGTGGAGAAACAGGAACCCTCATACCTCCTCAAAAAGTTAAACACAGGTACCATTTGACCCAGCAATTCCACTCCTAGGTATATACCCAAGAGAAATGAAAGCCTATGTCCACACAAAAACTAGTACGTGAAGATTCATCGCAGCATTATGCAGATAGCTAAAAGGGAGAAACAGACCAAATGTCCATCAGCCGACGATGTGGTCTATGCACACAATGGAATATTATCAACCATAAAAAGAATGAGGTAGGGGCTTCCCTGGGGGCACAGTGGTTGAGAATCTGCCTGCCAATGCAGGGGACACGGGTTCGAGCCCTGGTCTGGGAAGATCCCACATGCCGCGGAGCAACTAGGCCCGTGAGCCACAACTACTGAGCCTGCGCGTCTGGAGCCTGTGCTCCGCAACAAGAGAGGCCACGATAGTGAGAGGCCCACGCAATGTGATGAAGGGTGGCCCCCGCTTGCCGCAACTAGAGAAAGCCCTAGCACAGAAACGAAGACCCAACGTAGCAATCAATCAATCAATCTTTAAAAAAAAAAAAAAAGAATGAGGTACTGATAATACATGTCACGTCATGGATGAAATATGAAAACATTACACTAAGTGAAAGCAGGCAGTAACAAAGAAACCACTGTATGATTCCATTGATATGAAATTCCCAGAATGGGAAAATAGAGAGAGAGACCAAAAACACATTAGGGGTTGGTTAGGACTCGGGGAGAACAGGAGGTCTGGAGGGTGACAGCTAAGGGGTTTCTTTTTGAATAATGAAATATTCTAAAATTGATGGTGGTGATGGTTACAAAACTCTGTGGACACACTAAAAACCGCTGAATAGTATGCTTTAATTTTTTTTTTTTCCGCACCAAGCGGCATGTGGGACCTTAGTTCCCCGACCAGGGATAGAACCCGTGCCCCCTTGCAGTGGGAGGGCGGACTCTGAACTGCTGGACCGCTAGGGAAGTCCCAAATTGTACACCTTAAATGGGTGAATTGTATGGTATGGGAATTATATCTTAATAAAGCTGTTACCAAGAAATAAAAAGAAACATGGAAAGATAAACCAAAATCCAACCGAAAAATGATTCCCTATAGAACCAAGCTTCCCAGCTTTCTCAGGTCACAATTCCTTCAGTGTCTCACATCTTTCACAGTGCTGCTGAGTCAAAAGAAATACCTAACAGTCCTATTTATTAAATAGGTAGGTCCAAAAACTTCGCAGTTGTAATTCTCAGTGTCTGACAGATATCACTGTGTTTTCCTCAGATTTTTAAAATATCCCAAGGCACCCTCGTGAGTTCACTGTGATGCCCTAGGGTCCCTTGGCACACAGTGTGGGATCCAGGACTCTAAACGGAGGAAGAAAACAGGGTGGAGGGGACAGAGATAAAATATAGACCTCTCTGAAGTTACTTTGTATAAAATTAAATTAGAGAATTCCCTGGCGGTCCAGTGGTTAGGACTTGGTGCTTTCACTGCCGAGGGTTCAATCCCTGGTCCGGGAACTAAGATCCCGCAAGCTGTGCGGCATGGCCAAAATATATAAATAAATAAATAATTTTAAATTTAATTAAATTAAAAGCGAACAAGAAAGCCATCCTTAAAAATCAAAATCAGGCTGAAACCTAATGAGGCTTACAGTATATTAAGTTTATGGCATAACAAGGGAAAATTTTTTCAAGTGACTGTGAAACACAGCATTTGAATTGCATACCCCTAAGTCAAAAACACCACTCAGATTTTCATCCCCAAGGACAGCTCTTCCATCAAGCTGTGGCCTATACCTTCAAGGAAGATGAGACTCCAAGCCTCAGAATCCAGCCACCACCTGGTGGGGAAGCTTCCCATGTGCAGAGGACCCAAGGACTTCTGACGACAGCCAAAGCCCAACTGCCAGCTCTAAGTGCCTGTGAAGCTGGATTCTGAGCTCCCTGTGAACCCAGACTCATCTCTCAAACGGAGACTTGGTTTGTGACCCCAGACAGCATTTCCCAGGTTGGTCATTTCCCAGGCTTGGCTCTGAATGGCTTAGAACTGTTTCTGAAACTCATGTTCCCCCTCTGAGGACACTTGCTGTCAGAGTTGTCTTTCTAAAACACATCTCGGATCGTGTGCTTCAGTGGCTCTTGGTTGTGTAGAGAATTAAGCCCCAACTTCTCAGTCAGATTTTCAAAACTTTCTACATAGGCAACCACTACACATCCTTCCAGGTCTGTCATCCCAGAAGAGGTGATGTCTGCTCTACTTACCAGTGATGGGTACCATTTAGTTAGCTTTTATTATGTGTCTAACACTGTGCTAAGAGCTTTAATGTCTCATTTTATCCTTATATGGTTTTGTAAGGCAAATGTTATCTTTATAGCATAGATCATAATAAAACAGTGATCACTAACAACCTGTACAGTGCTTACAATGTGCTAAGCCACTGTCAAATCGAAATATTATGTGAGCCATATACGTAATTTAAATTTTCTAGGGGCTTCCCTGGTGGTCCATTGGTAAAGAATCCGCCTTACAGGGACTCAGGTTCAATCCCTGGTTGGGGAACTAAGATCCCACATGCTGCGGGGCAACTAAGCCCTCGCACCACAACTAGTGAGCTTGTGCGCCTCAACTAGAGAGGCTGTGTGCTGCAAACTACAGCACCCACGCACCCTGGAGCCCGCGTGCCACAGCTAGAGAGAAGCCCACATGCCACAACGAAGACCGACACAGCCAAAAAAAAAAAGAAAGAAAAGAAATATTTAAAAATAAAATAAAATAAAATTTCTAACTGCCACATCAAAAAGTAAAAAATGGTAAAATTTATATTTTTTAATTTTTATTTTATATTGGAGTATAGTTGATTTACAATGTTGTGTTAGTTTCAGTTGTACAGCAAAGTGATTCATGTATATACATGATACATGTATTTAGTCTATTCCATTTACATGTATCTATTATTTTTCAGATTCTTTTCCCATATATATTACAGAATACTGAGTAGAGTTCCCTGTGCTATACAGTAGGTCCTTGTTGATTATCTGTTTTTTTTTGTTTTTTTTGTTTTTTTTTTTTTCACACACACACACTGTATTTTATTTTTACAAGAGATAAATAGACTGACACCAAGCATTGTACATGGATGACCACAACAAAAGCAACAATGATTGCAATTACCAAACATGAAACACACTCATACTATGTCATAATATTGACATTCAGTCCAGTAATCCTCCACTGTAACAGCTCCTTTACTTTGCAGTGAAAATTGATTTGTATATTCTTTGCCTCTGAGTCCTTGTGGGATTTTTTTTTTTTTAATTCAGACAGAAAGTCACAAAAATTATACTCATCCTCATCAGTTCACTCAGTCCCATGTAATTAATTTTTTTTTTTCATCTTGATCTTTTGTTAGCACTTTTATGAGTTCATCAGTTTTTCATTAGAGTTCTGAAAATGCTTATTCATTCAGTTCAGCAGTACAGTCAGTTACCAGAAACCTGTACTTGTCAGAGTCTTTTCCATGAATTTCTTGAAGATGAAACCCTTTTATAGGAACATATTTGCAAAATCATCAGAGTACACCCAGAACTGTCTGTAAATGACAAAAGACTTAAAAATGACCACGGTTAAAGATTTGATGAAAGTTCATAATAATGCAGTTGACAAGAAAATTAGTTATTTCTGAGATATACATTTTAAAGTAATAACTAGGATTATTACTTATAACATTATACCAGAACATATAAGATTTTTTAGAAATTTCATGTAATGTCTGAAACATTTATATTAACATATTTCCATACATATTTCCAAACAAATACAAATATAAGATTTTTAGAAATTTCATGTAATGTCTGAAACATTTATATTAACGTATTTCCATACATATTTCCATACAAATACAAATATAAGATTTTTAGAAATTTCATGTAATGTCTGAAACATTTATATTAACATATTTCCATACAAATAACCCAATGAAAGTTTAGTATTAGTTGTTTTGTTTGTTTTTTTATACTGCAGGTTCTTATTAGGCATCAGTTTTATACACATCAGTGTATACATGTCAATCCCAATCGCCCAATTCAGCACACCACCATCCCCACCTCACCACAGTTTTCCCCCCTTGGTGTCCATATGTCCATTCTCTACATCTGTGTCTCAACTTCTGCCCTGCAAACTGGCTCATCTGTACCAATTTTCTAGGTTCCGCATACATGCATTAATATACGATATTTGTTTTTCTCTTTCTGACTTACTTCACTCTGTATGACAGTCTCTAGATCCATCCACGTCTCAACAAATGACTCAATTTCGTTCCTTTTTATGGCGGAGTAATATTCCATTGTATATATGTACCACAACTTCTTTATCCATTCGTCTGTTGATGGGCATTTAGGTGGCTTCCATGACCTGGC
This sequence comes from Balaenoptera ricei, assembly GCF_028023285.1. Classification (NCBI taxonomy): domain Eukaryota; kingdom Metazoa; phylum Chordata; class Mammalia; order Artiodactyla; family Balaenopteridae; genus Balaenoptera; species Balaenoptera ricei. The sequence goes on along the minus strand of NC_082645.1, from coordinate 9,472,811 downwards.
TATTGTAAATAGTGCTGCAATGAACATTCGGGTGCATGTGTCTTTTTGAATTACGGTTTTCTCTGGGTATATGCCCAGTAGTGGGATTGCTGGGTCATATGGTAATTCTATTTTTAGTTTTTTAAGGAACCTCCATATTGTTCTCCATAGTGGCTGTATCAATTTACATTCCCACCAACAGTGCAAGAGGGTTCCCTTTTCTCCACACCCTCTCCAGCATTTGTTGTTTGTAGATTTTCTGATGATGCCCATTCTAACAGGAGTGAGGTGATACCTCATTGTAGTTTTGATTTGCATTTCTCTAATAATTAGTGATGTTGAGCATCTTTTCATGTGCTTCGTGCCGTCTGTATGTCTTCTTTGGAGAAATGTCTATTTAGGTCTTCTGCCCATTGTTGGATTGGGGTGTTTGTTTCTTTAATATTGAGCTGAATGAGCTGTTTATATATTTTGGAGATCAATCCTTTGTCCGTTGATTCATTTGCAAATATTTTCTCCCATTCTGAGGGTTGTCTTTTTGTCTTGTTTATGGTTTCCTTTGCTGTGCAAAAGCTTTGAAGTTTCATTAGGTCCCACTTGTTTATTTTTGTTTTTATTTCCATTACTCTAGGAGGTGGATCAAAAAAGATCTTGCTGTGATTTATGTCAAAAAGTGTTCTTCCTATGTTTTCCTCTAAGAGTTTTATAGTGTCCAGTCTTATATTTAGGTCTCTAATCCATTTTGAGTTTATTTTTGTGTATGGTGTTAGGGAGTATTCTAATTTCATTCTTTTACATGTAGCTGTCCAGTTTTCCCAGCACCACTTATTGAAGAGACCGTTTTTTCTCCATTGTATATCTTTGCCTCCTTTGTCATAGATTAGTTGACCATAGGTGCGTGGGTTAATCTCTGGGCTTTCTATCTTGTTCCATTGATCTATGTTTCTGTTTTTGTGCCAGTACCATATTGTCTTGATTACTGTAGCTTTGTAGTATAGTCTGAAGTCAGGGAGTCTGATTCCTCCAGCTCCATTTTTTTGCCTCAAGACTGCTTTGGCTATTCGGGGTCTTTTGTGTCTCCATACAAATTTTAAGAAGATTTGTTCTAGCTCCGTAAAAAATGCCATTGGTAATTTGATAGGGATTGCATTGAATCTGTAGATTGCTTTGGGTAGTATACTCATTTTCACAATGTTGATTCTTCCAATCCAAGAACACGGTATATCTCTCCATCTGTTGGTATCATCTTTAATTTCTTTCATCAGTGTCTTATAGTTTTCTGCATACAGGTCTTTCGTCTCCCTAGGTAGGTTTATTCCTAGGTATTTTATTCTTTTTGTTGCAATGGTAAATGGGAGTGTTTCCATAATTTCTCTTTCAGATTTTTCATCATTAGTGTATAGGAATGCAAGAGATTTCTGTGCATTCATTTTGTATCCTGCAACTTTACCATATTCATTAATTAGCTCTAGCAGTTTTCTGGTGGCAGTTTTAGGATTCTCTATGTATAGTATCATATCATCCGCAAACAGTGACAGTTTTACTTCTTCTTTTCCAAATTGTATTCCTTTTATTTCTTTTTCTTCTCTGATTGCCGTGGCTAGGACTTCCAGAACTATGTTGAATAATAGTGGTGAGAGTGGACATCCTTGTCTCGTTCCTGATCTTAGAGGAAATGCTTTCAGTTTTTCACCATTGAGAATGATGTTTGCTGTGGGTTTGTCATATATGGCCTTTATTATGTTGAGGTAGTTTCCCTCTATGCCCACTTTCTGGAGAGTTTTTATCAGAAATGGGTGTTGAATTTTGTCAAAAGCTTTTTCTGCATCTATTGAGATGATCATATGGTTTTTATTCTTCAATTTGTTAATATGGTGTATCACATTGATTGATCTGCGTATATTGAAGAATCCTTGCATCCCTGGGATAAATCCCACTTGATCGTGGTGTATGATCCTTTTAATGTGTTGTTGGATTCTGTTTGCTAGTATTTTGTTGAGGATTTTTGCATCTATATTCATCAGTGATATTGGTCTGTAATTTTCTTTTTTTGTAGTGTCTTTGTCTGGTTTTGGTATCAGGGTGATGGTGGCCTCATAGAATGCGTTTGGGAGTGTTCCTTCCTCTGCAATTTTTTGGAAGAGTTTGAGAAGGATGGGTGTTAGCTCTTCTCTAAATGTTTGATAGAATTCACCTGTGAAGCCATCTGGTCCTGGACTTTTGTTTGTTGGAAGATTTTTAATCACAGTTTCAATTTCATTACTTGTGATTGGTCTGTTCATATTTTCTGTTTCTTCCTGATTCAGTCTTGGAAGGTTATACCTTTCTAAGAATTTGTCCATTTCTTCCAGGTTGTCCATTTTATTGGCATAAAGTTGCTTGTAGTAGTCTCTTAGGATGCTTTGTATTTCTGCGGTGTCTGTTGTAACTTCTCCTTTTTCATTTCTGATTTTATTGATTTGAGTCCTCTCCCTCTTTTTCTTGATGAGTCTGGCTAATGGCTTATCAATTTTGTTTATCTTCTCAAAGAACCAACTTTTAGTTTTATTGATCTTTGCTATTGTTTTCTTTGTTTCTATTTCATTTATTTCTGCTCTGATCTTTATGATTTCTTTCCTTCTGCTAACTTTGGGTTTTGTTTGTTCTTCTTTCTCTAGTTTCTTTAGGTGTAAGGTTAGATTGTTTACTTGAGATTTTTCTTGTTTCTTTAGGTAGGCTTGTATAGCTATAAACTTCCCTCTTAGAACCGCTTTTGCTGCATCCCATAGGTTTTGGGTCGTCGTGTTTTCATTGTCATTTGTCTCTAGGTATTTTTTTATTTCCTCTTTGATTTCTTCAGTGATCTCTTGGTTATTTAGTAACGTATTGTTTAGCCTCCATGTGTTTCTCCTTTTTACGTTTTTTTCCCTGTAATTCATTTCTAATCTCATAGCGTTGTGGTCAGAAAAGATGCTTGATATGATTTCAATTTTCTTAAATTTACTGAGGCTTGATTTGTGACCCAAGATGTGATCTATCCTGGAGAATGTTCCGTGCACACTTGAGAAGAACGTGTAATCTGCTGTTTTTGGATGGAATGTCCTATAAATATCAATTAAATCTATCTGGTCTATTGTGTCATTTAAAGCTTCTGTTTCCTTATTTACTTTCATTTTGGATGATCTGTCCATTGGTGTAAGTGAGGTGTTAAAGTCCCCCACTATTATTGTGTTACTGTCAATTTCCTCTTTTATAGCTGTTAGCAGTTGCCTTATGTATTGAGGTGCTCCTATGTTGGGTGCATATATATTTATAATTGTTATATCTTCTTCTTGGATTGATCCCTGGATCATTATGTAGTGTCCTTCCTTGTCTCTTGTAACATTCTTTATTTTAAAGTCTATTTTATCTGATATGAGTATAGCTACTCCAGCTTTCTTTTGATTTCCATTTGCATGGAATATCTTTTTCCATCCCCTCACTTTCAGTCTGTATGTGTCCCTAGGTCTAAAGTGGGTCTCTTGTAGACAGCATATATATGGGTCTTGTTTTTGTATCCATTCAGCCAGTCTATGTCTTTTGGTTGGGGCATTTAATCCATTCACGTTTAAGGTAATTATCGATATGTATGTTCCTATGACCATTTTCTTAATTGTTTTGGGTTTGTTTTTGTAGGTCCTTTTCTTCTCTTGTGTTTCCCACTTAGAGAAGTTCCTTTAGCATTTGTTGTAGAGCTGGCTTGGTGGTGCTGAACTCTCACAGCTTTTGCTTGTCTGTAAAGCTTTTGATTTCTCCATCAAATCTAAATGAGATCCTTGCTGGGTAGAGTAATCTTGGTTGTAGGTTCTTCCCTTTCATCACTTTAAGTATATCATGCCACTCCCTTCTGGCTTGCAGAGTTTCTACTGAGAAATCAGCTGTTAACCTTATGGGAGTTCCCTTGTATGTTATTTGTCGTTTTTCCCTTGCTGCTTTCAATAATTTTTCTTTGTCTTTAATTTTTGCCACTTTGATTACTATGTGTCCCGGCGTGTTTCTCCTTGGGTTTATTCTGTATGGGACTCTCTGCGCTTCCTGGGCTTGGGTGGCTATTTCCTTTCCCATGTTAGGGAAGTTTTCGACTATAATCTCTTCAAATATTTTCTCTGGTCCTTTCTCTCTCTCTTCTCCTTCTGGGACCCCTATAATGCTAATGTTGTTGCGTTTAATATTGTCCCAGAGGTCTCTTAGGCTGTCTTCATTTCTTTTCATTCTTTTTTCTTTAGTCTGTTCCGCAGCAGTGAATTCCACCATTCTGTCTTCCAGGTCACTTATCCGTTCTTCTGCCTCAGTTATTCTGCTATTGATTCCTTCTAGTGTAGTTTTCATTTCAGTTATTGTATTGGTCATCTCTGTTTGTTCGTTCTTTAATTCTTCTAGGTCTTTGTTAATCATTTCTTGCATCTTCTCAATCTTTGCCTCCATTCTTATTCTGAGGTCCTGGATCATCTTCACTATCATTATTCTGAATTCTTTTTCTGGAAGGTTGCCTATCTCCACTTCATTTAGTTGTTTTTCTGGGGTTTTTTCTTGTTCCTTCATCTGGTACATAGCCCTCTGCCTTTTCATCTTCTCTATCTTTCTGTAACTGTGGTTTTTGGTCCACAGGCTGCAGGATTGTAGTTTTTCTTGCTTCTGTTGTCTGCCCTCTGGTGGTTGAGGCTATCTAAGAGGCTTGATGGGAGGCTCTGGTGGTGGGTAGAGCTGACTGTTGCTGTGGCGGTCAGAGCTCAGTAAAACCTTAATCCACTTGACTGTTGATGGGTGGGGCTGGGTTCCCTCCCTGTTGCTGTGGCGGTCAGAGCTCAGTAAAACCTTAATCCACTTGACTGTTGATGGGTGGGGCTGGGCTCCCTCCCTGTTGGTTGTTTTGCCTGAGGCAACCCAACACTGGAGCCTACCCGTGCTCTTTGGTGGGGTTAATGGCAGACTCTGGGAGGGCTCACGCCAAGGAGAACTTCCCAGAACCTCTGCTGCCAGTGTCCTTATCCCCACGGTGAAACAGAGCCACCACTCGCCTCTGCAGGGGACCCCCCAACACCAGCAGGTAGGTCTGGTTCAGTCTCCCCCAGGGTCACTGCTCCTTCCCCTGGGTCCCGATGCACACATTACTTTGTGTGTGCCCTCCAAGAGTGGGGTCTCTGTTTCCCCCAGTCCTGTCAAAGTCCTGCAATCAATTCCCACTAGGCTTCAAAGTCTGATTCTCTAGGAATTCCTCCTCCCGTAGCCGGACCCCCAGGTTGGGAAGCCTGACATGGGGCTCAGAACCTTCACTTCAGTGGGTGGACATCTGTGGTATAAGTGTTCGCCAGTCTGTGAGCCACCCACCTAGCAGTTATGGGATTTGATTTTACTCTGATTGCGCCCCTCCTACCATCTCACTGTGGCTTCTCCTCTGTCCTTGGACATGGGGTATCCTCCTTGGTGAAGTCCAGGGTCTTCCTGTCAATGATTGTCCAGCAGTCAGTTGTGATTCTGGTGCTCTCGCAAGAGGGAGTGAGAGCACGTCCTTCTACTCCGCCATCTTGGTTCTCCTCCTGATTATCTGTTTTATATAAAGTGGTGTGTATATGCTGAAATTTATTTTAATAAAAGGTTTTATAAAAAAAAATATCCTAAGGACAAAAAAGGACCATAAAGAAATCTTAAACCACGTTCAGCAGACTTAATGTTAATAACATCATTGGAATCAATATTGTGAAACTGTTAGAGAGCGAGAGAGAGAGAGAGAGAGCTACAGACACAGACCATAGGATAAGACATATAAGAAAGAGGGTAAGAGAGAAGAGACACAGGCATAAAGTTCAAAGACTTAAAACCTTATAATCTATAAATTGAATTGGAAATATCAAAATAAATTCATGAATTATTTTTCTATGTCCTGGATAAATAACAAGGTCCTACTGCAGAGCGCAGGGAACTATATTCAATATCCTGTGATAAACCATAATGGAAAAGAAGATAAAAAATAATGTGTATATATATATATGTATATGTATATATAACTGAATCACTTTGCTGTACAGCAGAAATTAACACAACATTGTAAATCAACTATACTCCAATAATTAATAAATAAATACATAAATAAATAATTTTTTAAAAGCATGTCCTGGCAGTGTCCACTCAGAAGGCCCAGAAGCCGTGATAACCCGGGAGCAACTAGCAACTCCTCATGCCCGTACTGGGGTTTCTAAATACCATTTCTCCCTAAAGGGAACCAAGACACGGTGGAGACACGGCTACTCCAAGTCTGCAGCAGAAGATGAATAGTGAGTCTGGAATATCTTATGCCTGCAAGTAAGGAAGCTTTTAAACGCTCCTGGCTGTGTCAAAATGTTACAGAAATTATTCCACTTAGGAAACAGGCAAAACTCACCACTGTGAGAGAAGTCAGGATAGTGGATACTTTGCAGGTATGGAGAGCATTGACTGGAAACGGACAAGAAGCTTCTGACATCCTGATCTGGTGGTGGTTAGAGGCGTATACATTTTTTTAATGATTTTTTTTCAGTTGTGGTAAAAAGTGCATAGCATAAAAGTTATCATTTTAACCATTTCTAAGTATACAGTTCAAAAGTGTTAAGTGTATTCACATTGCTGTACAACCAATCTCCAGAACTTATCCATCTTGAAGAACTGAAGCTCTGTGCCCATCAAACGACAACTCCCCATCCACCCTTTTCCCAGCCCTGGCACCCACCCTTCTACTTTCTGTCTCAATCAGTTTGACTGCTCTAGGGATCTCATCAAAGCGGAAGCATACAGTGTTTGTCTTTTTCTGACTGGCTCATTTCACTGAGCATAATGACCTTAAGTTCCATCCATGCTGTAGGATGTGTCAGAATTCCATGCCTTTTTAAAGCTGAGTAATACTCCACTGGAGGTATATATGGTACATTTTGTTTATCCATCACCCACCTATGGGCACTTGAGTTGCTTCCACCTCTTGGCTATTGTGAATATGCTGCTATGAACATGGGTGTGCAAGTATCCCTTGGAGATCCTGCTTTCAATCCTTTTGGATACGTACCCAGAAGTGGAATTGCTGGAATTCTATTTTTTATTTTTTGATGAATATTTTTACATTTTTATCTAGCTGTACACTTGAGATTTGTGCACTATACAGAACATACGTTACTATTGATCAGTGAGAATCAAAGTGGTATGGCCACTTTCAAAACCGATTTAATAAAATTAAATTTACACTTATCACATGACTCAGCAATTCCATTCCTAGATATTTACCTGAGAGAAATAAAAACATATCCACACAAAGACCTGAAAGGGAATGTTTATAGCAGCTCTATTCATAACCAAAGACTGTAAACAATCCAGAATCCACATACAATGGAATCTTCTCTGCAACAGGAAAGGAACAAACTACTGATATACACAAAACATAGATTAATCTCAAAAGCATTATGCTAAGTGAGAGAAGCCGGACACACAAGCTACATACTATACAGTTTTATGAAATTCTGGAAAGGGCAAGACTATATACGGCGACAAAGCAGAATAGTGGTTGCCAGGAGCCAGGGTTCAGGGAGAAGACCGACAGCCCGGGACACAAAGGAACTTTTAGGATTGGCAGAAATGTCCTACATCTTGATAGTGGTGGTGGTTACATGATTATATTCAAACCTCAACAAAATTGTATGCTTAAAATTGGTGAATTTTTGTAACTTAAATTGTACCTCTACAGCAGAAATTAACACAACATTGTAAATCAACTGTATTTCAATAAAATTTTTAAAAAAAAATTTTTTTTGGCCGTGCCACGCAGCTTGGGGGATCCTAGTTCCCGGATCAGGGATCGAACCACACCCCCTGCAGTGGAAGCGTGGAGTCCTAACCACTGGACTGCCAGGGAAGTCCCAAAATAAATTTTTTTCAACAAAAGAAAAAAAAAAATTATACCTCAATAGGCTGATTTTTCTAAGAATAAGGAGAGGGCTTCCCTGGTGGCGCAGTGGTTAAGAATCCGCCTGCCAGTGCAGGGGACACGGGTTCGAGCCCTGGTCCGGGAAGATCCCACATGCCGCGGAGCAACTAAGCCCGTGCGCCACAGCCACTGAGCCTGCGCTCTAGAGCCCGCACACCACAATGAAGAGTGGCCCCCCGCTTGCCGCGACTGAAGAAAGCCCTCGCACAGAAACGAACACCCAACACAGCCAAAAATAAATAAATTAATTAATTTAAAAAAAAAAAAGAATAAGGAGAAAAATTGGGGGTAACTAATTGGTAAATTTTGGGGTTGCAAGGGCACCAATTCACCATTCTGAAATCTGAAAATCAAAGGGAAAGAATCAAGCAGTTATCTGCCTTTCCTGTACAGCCTAGATTTCAGGGTATAACCTCTACCTGGTCTTTTTAGTTTCTACTAAACATCAGACCCACGAGGCAACTGTGGGCCTCACCAGGAATCGGAGTCTCCCGGAGGCCACAGGGCAGGAACACAGCTCCTCCACGGACGTGTCCTCAGAGCAGTCCACACAGCCCCCTCTGGACACCCCAGGGGGTCCTCTCCCCAGGGGACGGCCCAGTGCTGGGGGAGGAGACCTATCCAGGGCAGGTGCAGCAGTGGTGCCTGCATGGAAGCCTCATGCCCCAGAGAAGCAGTATCTCTCTAGCAAGTCCAGAGACAAGAGCTTCCAGGGTCCCCAAGAGAGTCCCCCACTCAGGGAAGCTGTGGTTGATCGCACTTTCCAAAGAGGGACATAACGGTACTCATGTCTCACACGTTATTTTAGAAACTTGCCACAAGAGGTGAAGTCTAATTCTCCTCTCCTTGAATCAAGCAGGCTGTGACTTGCTGGGAACCAGTAGAACATGGCAGAGATGCTGCTGCAGGGTCTCCAGGGCTCAGCCAGAAACGCCATGAAATTTCCACCCTGTTCCCTGCCTACTCGCCCTGGGGTGGAGCCCCTGCGTGAGCAGGCCGGTGGCCCCTGGGCTCGGGCGGGAGCTGGCCCTGGCCCCCTTTCTCCTTCCTCAGCCTGAACCACAAACATCATGGCTGAAACAGCGACACTGGACCTGGAGGTGACTCGGAGGGCAGTGAGGCTGAAAATAGAAGAGCTCTGGGCTCCTGAGGACTGCTTGGTGAGGACCAGCCCCGTACGGCTTACATCTGGACTTTACAAGCGAGAACGACCTTGGTGCGCTTGAGCCATCCTTACCTGCACTTTGTTCTATGCAAGTAACCTAATCCCTGTGGTAGAGAGGGTGTTCCACAGCAGAGAAGAAGCTGTCCGTGGGTATTGCATGGGATTTCACTAGACAGGGTCCATGGTCCCCTACACTATTAAGGGAGACCCCAGAGACAATCCCCAAAGACAGCCGAGGAACCCTGGCATGCACACGTAAAACAAATGTCCTTTCTCACAGTACAGAGATGATGACCACAGCTCTTAACCAAGGTAGGCCAGAGTGGCTGACCACTTTCTGGAGGAGAGACTGCCCACCTGAACTGAAGGAGAGTGAAGTTACCTGCCAGGGCGCCTAGGAAACAGACAGTGCATTCAGTTGGGTGATGTGGAACAGGTTTCTTGACCTCCACAGACGTGTGTCCACGAAACTCTCTTCATATTCCAAATAACAGAGGAAGAAGCGTATCTTTACACTTCCCCACAGCCCACAGTCGATAACAGAAGCGTGCCACTAATCAAGCTAATCATATTTCCATATGACTTAGGCATTGCAATTGACAAAAACAAGTAAAACCTTCAACCAGGATCAACCCTGAAATTTCCATCGTGTTGTGATCAAAACAATTTTAGTACAATCCAGTTGAGAGAAAAAGCATCCCCTATGGGGGTAGGGCTAGAACACCCATCCGTGATGGTGTCCCTGCTAGTCCTGGCTTCATTTAAGTGAAATCTCAGCATGCTGACAATCAACCTCACCATTATTTGAGGTGACAGATGTGGAACAAAAGCTTGTTATTTGCTCTCCAGTCAGTGAGCTGTTTCTAAAGGGAAAACCCACAGTTGCGGAGAGCCTGGGCAAGCTGATGACAGGAGTGCAAACTGGTGCCACCTTTCCGGAAGACCGTTTTGTAATATAAAGCAAAAGCCTTCAACATGAACACACCCTAGGAATCCCAGGACAATATTTGGATATTTCCAGAGACTTGTTTAAAAAGCAAAAATGGAAAACAACCAAAATGTTCAACAGTAGCATTAAACTACGGAACATTCATCCATTCTAGGATTTCATTTTTAAAATATGTGGTAGGAAAAAAATAATTAATAAAGCAATACTTCAATAAAATTACAAAAATAAAATTTTTAAAAGAAAATTTTTAAAACTAAAATATAAAACTTGAAAAAAGAAATAAATGTTGTAGGATATCATTAGAGCATTATTTGAAATAGGCCAAAACTCGAGACATCTTAATACCTATGAAAGGGGTAATGACTGAATTACACAGCCACACTCTGAACTACTACGCAGTATTTTTAAAGGAAAAAATTAGGCAAATCTATGACCTAACATGTTGACTTATGATAAAATGCTGATTGAAAAAAGCAAGTTGTAAATAAAATGTATAATGTGGACAGATTTTGTTAAAATTTACAAATATAATCTTATATATTTACCTTGAAATGTTATTAAAGTATAATTATCTTTTAATTTTCATATTTGTGAATTATTTCGATTTTTATAATGAGTATTATTACTACTGATGTAACTTTTAACTGATGAAAAAATTTTTAATAACAGTAAAGTTGATACAAAGAAAATATACTGAAATGAAGATTCACAATATATTCCTAAATTTAAAAGAAGCAATTTACAAAAAAGAATGTAGAGTATGATCCTATATTTTGGTAAAATTTAGAACCACACAAATATTAATAGTGGGTATTTTTAAATGTTGGTATTAAAGAAAAGAAACAATAAAATGGTAAAAAAGATACATTGGTAAAAGTAGCCAAAATCTTTTAACAAAAAATAAGCTAAGCTAGTGACAATGTGGTGAGACAGCCACTTTCACACACAGCTGGTGGTAGCATAAACTGAAACCACTTTTCTGGAAAACAATTTGAAATTATGTATCCAGAGTCTTAAAAATATTTCTAATCTTAGTCCAAAAATATCAGTTCTAGAAATCAATCCTCAAGAAATAACCTCCAAGATGCAATCACATATTGTACACCAAGATGTTCATAACACTATTATTTGTAATAATGAAAAGCTGGAAACTTTGTATAGAGTTTCAACAGATTCTTTATAGAGACATAGAAAACAATCAGAATATAAACCAAAATTTTAACAGTGATTTCCTCTGGGTGGTAGAAAAAATATTTTTATTTTATTTTTCACAGGTTCCTGTACTTTTTAAAATTTTCTAATGAACTTCTACTGCTTTTCAAAGTTGTAGGGAGAAAAGATTTTTCTAAAAACAATAGAGATACATCCAATAATCACTGTTGGATTGTTGTATGATTCCATTTATATGAGGTACCTAGAATAGCAAAATTCATAGAGAGAAAGTAGAAGGGTGCGTGCCAGACGTTGTGGGGAGAAGGAACGGGGAGTTGGTGTTTAATGGGGACAGAGTTTCAGTTGAGGAAGATGGAAAAGTTCCAGAAATGATGGTCATGACGGTTGTATAATAATGTAAATATATTTAATGCCACAGAACTGTATATTTAAAAATGGTTAAAATGGTAAATTTTGTTATGTACATTTAACCACAATAAAAAAAAAAAGAAGTGCATATTCACAATAGCCAAGATGTGGAAACAACCTAAATGTCCATCGACAGACGAATGGATAAAGAAGATGTGGTACATATATACAGTGGAGTATATTCAGCCATAAAAAAAAGAATGAAATAATGCCATTTGCAGCAACATGGATCGACCTAAAGATGATCATACTAAGTGAAGTAAGTCAGAAAGAGAAAGACAAATACCATATGATATCACTTATACGTGGAATCTAAAATATGACACAAATGAACTTATCTACGAAACAGAAACAGACTCACAGACATAGAGAAAAGTCTTGTGATTGCCAAGGGGGAGGGGCTGGGGGGGGATGGATTGGGAGTTTGGGGTTAGCAGATGCAAACTGTAATATATAGAATGGATACACAACAAGGTCCTACTGTAGAGCACAGGGAACTACAGTCAATATCCTGTGATAAATCATAATGGAAAAGAATATGAAAAAGAATGTATATATATGCATAACTGAATCACTTAGCTGTACAATAGAAACTAACACAACACTGTAAATCAACTATACTTCAGTTAAATAAATAAATAAATAAAAAGAATTTGCAGTCCATAAGCTTTTGTATAGCTTCTACAAGCTGTTCCATATATTCACATTTCCAATAAATTCCTTTTTTTCCAGGGTTTATAATTCTTTTGTTTTCAGTTGAGGTTACACTGATTTATAACATTATACGTTTCATGTTTACAACGTTATATTTCTACTTCTGTACACCCTACAGTGTGCTCACGACCGAAAATTTAGTTTCCATCCATCAACATACAGTTGACCCTTTTCCCCATTTCGCTGCCCTCAACCTTTCCCCCCACTCCTCAACCACGACTCTGTTCTCTGTATCTACGTGTTTGTTTTTGTTTGGTTTGGTTTGTTCACTTATTTGGGAGTTTTTGTTTGTTTATTAGTTTTTTATATTCTACATATGAGTGAAATCATATGCTATTTGTTATCATTCTTGCATCTAAAGGCTTCTAACTAATCATGAGTTACCAGGTGCCCAACCTGCAGGACATACCCAGGAAGAAAGCCACCCCAAAATGTCAAAGGTATCAATAATCTTTGAACAACATTTATGCAGATTTTTCCTATCAGTTTCCCAATTAGTGGGAGCGAAGACAGCTCCAAGTTGTCCAATATAAATAAGCAGTCTGAGGTACGATATGAAAAAAAAGATGTAAAATATTTTGTTAATAATTGTTATTTTGATTTTCTGTTGAAATAATTTTTTATATATTAGGTTAAATAAAACATTAAAATTATAAATAAATAAATAAGCAGTCTGATGATATATCAGTCAAGCCTCACCCCCATTCTTCTCTCCAAGTCTCTCCCCAGTGCATATGAATGATTTCTTCCCAATGCCCTAGTGCAGGGCCATGGTTGACTCCATCTAGACACTGAAATGGCCACAACCCCTGATCTGAATCTGCCACCCATCATTTTATTTTCTTTTTTTTTCTTTTATTTTCTTTCTTTTGTGTGGCTGTGTTGGGTCTTCGTTGCTACGCGTGGGCTTTCTCTAGTTGCGGTGAGCGGGGTCTACTCTTTGTTGCCGTGCGCGGGCTTCTCACTGTGGTGGCTTCTCTTGTTGCGGAGCACGGGCTCTAGGCATGCAGGCTTCAGTAGTTGCAGCACACTGGCTCAGTAGTTGTGGTGCCCTGGCTTAGTAGCTCCGCAGCATGCGGGATCCCCCCAGACCAGGTCTCGAACCCGTGTCCCCTGCCTTGGCAGGCGGATTCTTAACCACTGCGCCACCAGGGGAGCCCCTACCCATCTTTTCTGGGGGCACAGGACCCCTCAGCTCCTCCCTAGGGTCTCCTCTGCAGCCCCTTCCCAGCCAACTTCCTACAGAGGCTACAGCCCACTGTAACCACAGTATAACGAGAGGCTGAGAGGAGGGGGAGAAGCAAGAAATCAGGGTCCCAATAAGCCAGACCAGTATTAGATTCTATTCTCTGTGCTTACGGAAAGGCTTTTGACATTTGAGGGGTCAGCCTCCTATTTTATCTATTCTCCGAAGACTAAAAAAGTCCACAAAGGATAACACTCTTTTCCCTTTGCTGAGATAAAATTTGAATGATGTACTTCATGTATTCATTCAATCGAAAAATATCTGTTGAGCCTCTTTTCCATGCCAGGCACTAGTGCAAGACGCTGGCATTCAATGATGAGCAAGACACAAGTCTGCCCGCAAAGCAGTCAGATGGAGGGGTAATGCAGACAAGCAGAGGGGCGGGTACAGCGCGATCTCAGCGTCATCCAAGCTGTGCCAGTGAGCCCTGGTGCTGGGGGCAGGGCCTGCAGGTGAGCCTGCATGTGGACCCTTCTGTGTGGACCACTCGGCTGGTGACGGAGCTCATCCTCTGCTCAGCTCCGCATCTCAATATGGTCTTCCTGGATGCTTTCATCATGGATACGCAGGAATTTTCATTACTAAATAAGCAGTAATCCAATGAATTTTCATTACTAAACTGACATCTGAAGTCAGTATTTTCATTTATTCTTGCCCACATTTCGAGAGTAGAATGCTTTTGCACATAGTTCCTCAACCTCGGCACTACAGACCTTCAGGGCTGGATAATTTTTGGTTTCAGGGGCTGCCCTGTGCATTGTAGGACGTTTAGCAGCATGCCTGGCTTCTACCCACTAGATGCCGGTGGCACTTCCTTCTCCCAGCTGTGACGACCAAAAAACGTTTCCAGACCTTGCCCAGTCTCCCCTGGGCCCCCAGCAAACCGCTGCTCTTTGGTTATTCACAGATTTGAGTAGCCCTGGGGGCCTCTGAACATTTCCCCTTAGAGTGTAGAGGTGTGCTTCTCACCGGAGTGGTCAGTAGAGCATTTTGTGAATTCCAACCTGCTACGGCCAAGCTCCGAGAAGCACAGAGAGCAGTGTTCAGGGAATACGCAGCGGGGAGTGGGCGAGAAGGAAGGGCTGCACTATCATCAAAGCCTCCGATGCAGGGGCTTCCCTGGTGGCGCAGTGGTTAAGGATCCACCTGCCAATGCAGGGGTCGCGGGTTCGAGCCCTGGTCCGGGAAGATCCCACATGCCGCGGAGCAACTAAGCCCGTGAGCCACAATTACTGAGCCTGCACTCTAGAGCCCGTGAGCCACAACTACTGAAGCCCGCAGAGCCACAACTACCAAAGCCGGCGCGCCTGGAGGCCGTGCTCCACAACAAGAGAAGCCACTGCAATGAGAAGCCCATGCACCGCAATGAAGAACAGCCCCCGCTCGCCACAACTGGAGAAAGCCTGCGCACAGCAACAAAGACCCAATGCAGCCGAAAATTAAATAAACAAACAAATAAATAAATTTAAAAGAAAAGAAAAACGGCTCCGATGCAGCCTAAGCGGCGTCCACTTAATCCATCAGGACACAGGCAGTCACTGAGGGCTTTAGAGCAGGCAAGTGACCAGAATCAGACTTCAAGACGATACCAAGGCAGCAGAATATCGGACAGATTAGAGGAATGACAGTTTGGAAGCAGGGGACCAACAAGCTTTGGGGACAGGCCTGGCGACAGGTGATGGCATTCCGATCTAGGAAAGTGGCAGAGTCAGCTGGAAGTCAAAAAAAGGCCTACAAGGCATCTAGGAGGTAGACCCTACTAGGAACAGGTGGAGAGTGGAGAGGCCGGGGAAAAGGGGCCTCAAGGCTGAGGCAGTGGGAAGCACGGGAAGGGCTGGGGGCTGGTCGGCTGAGCGGGGTCTGAGCCACAGCCTGGCTCTGTGCTCCACACTTGTTTCTTCATCTAGAAATGGAGAGGAGATGAAACACCTCGTGCACCCCCCGCACGGAGCCTGGCAGGCAATGGGTGCTTCTCCCCACAGGACCCCCCGACAGAGACAGAGAAACCACGGTGGGCAAACTGGCCAGGTAGACGGCAAGATCAGGTCTGGTTGCTTATGAAGGTCTAATTTGCACCCGATAAAATTCACCCTTTTAAAGCGTACAGTTCACTGCTTCTTGGTAAATTCACAAAGTTATACAACCATCACCCCAAAAAGAACCTCCATGCCCATTCTCCCCTCCCCCCCACCCATGGCAACCACGAATCCACTTTGTCACTAGAGAGTTCCCTATACTAAATGGAATCATTATAGTGTGTGGTCTTTTGTGACTGGCTTGTTTCACTTAGCATGTTTTCAAGGTTCACCCATGCTGTAGCTTGTATCTGTACTTTGTTCCTTTTTACTGCCAAGTAATATTCCATTGTGTGGATGTAACATTTTGTTATCCATTGTTATCCAATCTAACTGTCCATCAACTAATGAATGGATAACGTTTTGTTATCCATTACTATCCATGGACAGTTAGACTGTTTCCACTCTTTGGCTATTATGATTAATGCTATAGCAATCATGTACAAGTCTTTGTATGAATATGTCTTCACCTTCCAAGTACACACCTGGGGGTGGAATTGCTGGGTCACATGGTAACTCTATGTCTAACTCTTTGAGGAACTGCCAGACTGTCTTCCAAAGCAGCACAAGATCACTTCTGAACCCTTGGTGCTGAGGTGTCAATGTGGTAATCATAATTCAAGTCTAGAGGAAAGCAGACGAGTTTGCAAGTGAGTGACAGCGGAGAGAATACAGGCTACGGAAGAAAGGAAGTGAAACCCCCAGGAAAACCTCCTCCTTCATTTGTCTGGGCCACAGCTTCCTGAGGGGTCACAGAGAACGTGCCACAGGACAGCAGCAAAAGTCAGACGATGTGACGAACGTAAAAACACTTTGACAAAGCAGAAAGGGACATACGTGTTTTTTTCTAATTTCACAGGAATATCCGATTACAGTATGTGTTTCAATAACGCCAGCTTTGTACAAAAGAGGCAAATGTAAAACGTGCTGCTGAAGGACAGAAGCAGCTTAACTGTAGAACCGGAGCGTCTCCACGGAGTTTGCTGAGAACTGGAGACCAACTTATCCATCGCACCTTTGTGGAAGGAGTTCAGGAAAGAGAACGGACATTCGCACGAGTGGTTAGCTAAAGGATAATACTTCTGATCAAAAGTTAAGAGTAGAATTCACAGTTATCTCAAACTAAAGTTTTTTAAATTTATTTATTTATTTATTTATGGCTGTGTTGGGTCTTCGTTTCTGTGCGAGGGCTTTCTCTAGTTGCGGCAAGCGGGGGCCACTCTTCATCGCGGTGCGCGGGCCTCTCACTATCGCGGCCTCTCTTGTTGCAGAGCACAGGCTCCAGACGCGCAGGCTCAGTAATCGTGGCTCACGGGACCAGTTGCTCCGCGGCACGTGGGATCTTCCCAGACCGGGGCTCGAACCCGTGTCCCCTGCATTGGCAGGCAGATTCTCAACCACTGCGCCACCAGGGAAGCCCCCCAAAATAAAGTTTTTAAAAAGCCAGTGAGGGAGTTCCCTGGCAGTCCAGTGGTTAGGGCTCGGCACTTTCACTGCCGTGGCCCGGGGTTCAATCCCTGGTCGAGAAACGAAGATCCCACAAGCCGCGCAGTGTGGCCAAAAACCAAAACCAAAAAACCAAAAAAGCCAGTGATACATTTAGGATAAAACCAACAATGCAAAAAATATACATGCATCTTTAAGAATTTTTTGTAATTTCCCAATTTTCAACAATTGATTACATATTTCTTTTATAATCACAGAAGGAACACAAGTCAAAAAAGGGCAAAATATACAAAACATATTAAAAAGCAATGGTCTGCACATTGACATATTCCTCAAAGTGTTTACATAACCCCTGTCACACCTTTGATTGCACACCAGGCAATATGATCTATTCTCTCCTGCCAGTGGGTATAAAATAAACGAGGATTAAAGTCAAAGTGCTTCTGGAATCAGCTCAAAGAATGCTCAGGCCAGTCCTATTCCCTTTTCTTTGTCTTTCTCCAGTGAGGGTATTTGGGAAGTACTCATTATGCCAGACTGTTTCCAGTTTAAGGCAGGGTTGGAGCTGCTTGGTGACACAAGGCAGGCCACAGCCAGTGACCCAGGTGCCCATGTGGCCAGTTCTGTTAAGCAAGATGAAGGCGTGGCCTTGTCCTTGATGGGGTGGGGCCCTGCAGGTTAGGTGTGGAAAGGCTCACCAGCCTCACAAACCTCCCAGCCAGCAGCCCTGCTACCCCCCAACTGATGCCCACCTCCAGGACCAGTCCCAGAAGACTGACGGCCAACCTCTGCTGGGCACCGTTGAAGAGAGCCTGGGTCCATCCCTCTGATCCTCTTCTTCCTTTTGGGGATTTGAAGGTTAACTTTTGATGCAAAACTATGAAGCCTTAAAGTTGATTGATCTTAGTCTTTTTTAATACTGACTATGGGTCTTTGTCTTAATTGTGTCAACTCTAGGTCTAATTAAATAGCTTCTGATTAAAGTAGAAGGGCCCAAGCCACAGACTGCTCCCCAAACAACCCCTGAACGATTTAAACCATCTTGCAGTCTTCCCCCAGAAAGCAAAAACAAACACCGTACCCTTTGTATTTCCCAAAATATGGGAATGAAAAAACTCTGGCTTCACTTTAAGGTCAGGGTGAGCAAAACGTTCATCACAGGGACGCCGCAGAGGAGGCTGAAGGCGAGTCTCTCCTGACCTCTGGCCAGAGCTGGCTGGCAGGTCCAGCTGGCACATCTAGACTGCAAGGCCAGCGTTCTGTCACCAAAACACACAGCTGAAATGGAGGAATGCAGGCCTCTAGCCAGGGCAGATGGCTATGGGTAAATGTTAATTAATATTAAATGACACCAGACGATCACAGTAACTGCTGTAAGGGACAGGGTAAATAAGGGGGAAAATGACAAAGGACGTAACTAACAAGCCCAACTTTCTTGTCTGAGGATTCTACTTATTTTCACGGTTTTGTTCCTTCCCCATTCATGAGAACTCCACCCTCAGGACCTAATCACCTCCCACAGCCCCACCTCCAAATACCATTCAATTAGGGATTAGGCTTCAATATACGAATCTGGGGGGAGACAGAAACATTCAGTCCTCTGCCCCCAACTCCAATCAGTGAGCAACTTTCCTCAATTCTTTCTCTGCAGGGTACTTCATGGGCATCTTACCCCGTCATGCTCATCATCAGCTACCCAAGCTGACTGACCCTTATAACCTCAAAGACAGCAAGAGCCTCTCACAGGTCTCCCCGCCTTCGGTCTCCCCCCACTGGTAGCATGACAGAGCCAGGATTCAAAACCATGGCTGGCTGACCCCAAAGCTGCTCCCTCTCTTCAAAACACCCTAACGTCCTCCAATGCCCCATTCAAAGTCCCGGTTCAGGTTTTTCCAAGTGTAACAGTCCAACCTTGCCAGACCGTCCCCTCCATTCAGACGGTGACATCCCCACCCCCATTAAATGGCTGATACATTTCTGCTTTGGTTTCCATTATTCTGCCCACCCAACATCACCTTCTCTAGTTCCAGGCTTACCTAAATCCTATCTCTTTCATGAACCAGTTCAATTATACCTCCTAAATTCCCACAGCAATCATTCACAAGTTATTTAGCAATTAAGTACTATTATTATGACATCTTATCTATTATCATCTTGAATATTTTTCCCCCCTTAGGCCACACAGTGCAGCATGTGGGGTCTTAGTTCCCCGACCAGGGATCCCCTGCGTTGGAAGCGCAGTCTTAACGACTGGATCGCCAGGGAAGTCCCTATCATCTTGAATTTTAGCTCGGAGTAGGGAATCCTCATAGATTGCTGATGGGAGAACATACTGGCAGTTCCTTAAAAAGCTAAACATAAAATTACCATTTTTACCATAGACTTCTAGGTATCTATCCAAAAGAAATGGAAATACCCACTCCACTCACACACAGACTTGCACAAGAATGTTCCTAATGGCCAAAAAGTAGAAACTTAAATCTTCATCATCTGATGAATGGATAAAACGTGGAATATCCATACAATGGAATATTATGCAGGAATAAAAAGGAACAAGCTACTAACGTGAAGGAACCCTAAAAACATTATGCTAAGTGAAAAGACACAAGGGACCATATACTGTATCTTCCCATTTATGTGAAGTATCCAGAAAAGGCAAATTTATAGAGAAGGAAAGTAGACTAGTGGTTGCTTGGGGCTGGGAGTGGGAACAGGGATTTTTGGGGAGATAAAAACGTTCTCAAACTGGTTTATGGTGATTTTTGCACCACCTGGTAAATCAAATCACTGAACTGTACACTTGATATGGGTCCATTTTATATGTAAAATGTATTTCAATAAATCTGTTAAAGTTTTTTTTAATTATAATAGGTGCTCAAATATTAGCAGAGTATCTAATCTTACTTGTTTATATATTTTCTCACCAGCCTCGCCCCTGCAACTTGACCCTAATCTTGAGGGCAAGACCAAGTCTCCCACGTACTGTCCTGATTTTCAATACAAGTTGCACCTAACCCAAACCTATACACACACTGTGTTCACAACCATTTGTGGATGTGATTTTTGCCTTGTCAGGCTATGGAGTGGGTGACGCCATCAGGAGAGAAATGGTGTCTGTGGATAGACAGGCAGAATAACCGTGTCTGAATCCCAGCTCCTCCACCTCCTAGCTGTGAACTCAGGGCACTGCCCGCTGCGAGCCCATTCTCCAGGCCCAAAATGGGAAAAACTGTGGTAGCTACCTCGTAAGATTGTTCTGAGGATGACATGAGATGATCTGGAGAAAACGCTTAGCCCGGTGCTTGGAACATGTAACAGCTCATTGAACGTCGGCTTCAAACACACAAACCCGACCACAAATGCACACACACCAGAGGAATCCCTTTAAACCAGAAACGACCTTCAACAACAGAGGGGACGACTACAGATGACCCACCCCTCCTCTTCTCATCCACCAGGCGAGGGGCCCTGGGATGCCTCTTCTCCCTTCCAAGCCCACTGAAATTCATCTGTGACCAGAAATACTATTAATCATCTAACAGGAGGAACTCGACAGTGCCCACGATTTTCATCACTTAGTTTGTCTGACTCTCCATCCTCTCTCATCCTACAAGGTGGGATTTCACTTCCTGGCTCCCTCGGTGTGAGCAGGGCCACACATCCAGTTCTAACCTACGAACGATGAGAGGAAGTGACGTGTCACTTCCAAAGCAGAGCGTGTGTCTGTACAAGACTCTCCCGGAGGAACTAATAAGCGGCCCAGCTGCGGCTGCTCTGTCAGCTACGTGAGGCCAACGTGGGGCGGGTCCCCCGCTAACCTGAAATGGTCGGGGAGGATGAGCGGGAAAAAAACCTGCTCTATGTCGTTTTGCGTCACCCAGCCTCGCCTGACAAAGTCACAAGGCACTCAGGCTGTGAAACTGTACATTTTATAGTTCTTTTTTTTTTAATTTATTTATTTTTGGCTGCCTTGGGTCTTCATTGCTGTGCATGGGCTTTCTCTAGTTGCGGCGAGTGGGGGCAGCTCTTTGGTGCAGTGCATGGGCTTCTCATTGCGGTGGCTTCTCTTGTTGCGGAGCTCGGGCTCTAGGCGCGCAGGCTCAGTAGTTGTGGTGCATGGGCTTAGTTGTTCTGCGGCATGTGGGATCTTCCCGGACCAGGGCTCGAACCCGTGTCCCCTGCATTGGCAGGTGGATTCTTAACCTCTGTGCCACCAGGGAAGCCCTGAAATTGTACATTTTAAATCTCTCACCTAAAAAAACCTCCCTGGGACTTCCTTGGCGGTCCAGTGGTAAAGAATCCGCCTTCCAATGCAGGGGACATGGGTTCGATCCTTTGTCAGGGAACTAAGATCCCACATGCCGCAGGGCAAATAAGCCCATGCGCCACAACTATTGAGCTCACCCGCCTCAACTAGAGAGCCTGCGTGCTGCAAACTACAGAGCCCACGTGCCCTGGACCCTGCGTGCCACAACTAGAGAGAAGAGAAAAACCCTCACGCCACAACTACAGAGAAGCTCACGTGCCACAGCAAAAGATCCCGCACGCCTCAACAAAGCGCCTGCGTGCTGCAACTAAGACCCAATGCAGCCAAAAATAAATAAAATAAATAAATTCTAAAAATAAATAAATAAATAAACCTTCCTAAGACGCTTTCTTCCCCTGGCTTCTGTGCCGAGCCACTCTCCCTGTTCTGTCAACCTCTCTGACCACTCCTTGTGGCTCCACTCCCTCCCTCCCCCTGCTGGTAACCAGGGCTCTGTCCTCAGCCCCGAGGCTTCTCAATCCACACGCCCTCCAGGGAGATCCCACCCGATCTCCTGATTCACCTACCACACATACGCTAACGCTACCCGAAGCTCTCTCGAGGACTCCCCATTTCCCTCTCACCCGAAGTCCTGCTGGACACCTCGGCCAGCAGCTCCACAAGCACCATCAGTCCCACACATCCAAAAGCAAGCACACTGTCTGCCCAGCCGCCTCGAGACACGCGTTTCCCCCTACGGCCCTCACGTTGGCTAGCGGCACCTAAGCCTCCTGAGGCTTCCAGACCAGAAACCTGACAGTTAGGCTGGATGCCTCCGTCTCCTTCACGCCTTCCTCATTCAACCAACCTTCCCAGTCAGTTTCACCTCCCTTAAACGTTATTGTATGGGGGGAAGGGGGATGGTTTGTTTTTATTTGTTTAATGCTTATTACAGTGACTACTAAGAAAAGAAATTGTTTCAGGCTCAGGGAGAATCTTATTCCCGTGTGAGGCATGACAGTGATGTCCTACCTGGGACAAACAGTTCGGTCCAGACCACGAAAGAAGAAAGCTACAACTTCTGAGCGCACAATCATGAAACGATGGCAGGAGCAACGTGCGTATCCAAATCATCCCTTTAGCCCCTTGCTCAAGTCAAGGTCTCAGAACACAGCCAAAAGAGCTTTTGTTCTTTATTAAAATTCTCTTAAGCATCACTCATTGTTCAAGTTTAAGACAGGGCAAATCCTTTCTAGTATTTACGGGGCTCTCTTCTTCTCCTCATAAATAAATCTATAAAGAAAGCATCCACTAAGTCATCTCTATTTTCTCTAACCTGCTTGATTTTCTAAAGTTGGAAAAAGCAATCTTGGTGCCCCGAAACCAGAGCCAAGGCTTCTCAACATCTTCAGTTAAAATACCAGTAATTTCCCAACCGGGGGAGAGCACACCAACATTACCTACGCTTTACAGTACACAGCTCCGTGGCTGCTGTCCTCTGACTGCTGTACCACACAGCAGTGTGGGCTCACCACCCCAGTCATCTTCAGCCTCAAAAACCATTCAGAACTTACTGCCCATGTAGAAGAGTTCTCACGGCAGCACACGAAGTGACAAAAAGACCAAAAAGAAAAAAAAAGAAAAGAAAGAAACTGTTTTTATTGCTTTACAACAAGCGGGCAACAGACACAACGGAATAATCATACACATGACACTTGTACATCCCCGAATGGAGTATAAAACCAGAATGTGTTCCTCCACTTAAAACGTTATTTGTGAAAAGTGAAATCCACAACTTCTGCCAAGAACTCTACTGTTCTCAAGCAGAACTGATACTTAAAGAGGCAAAGAAAGCTATGATCAAACTTCCTGCATGTGTCTGATCATGGAATTCAAAGCCTTTTATGCTCAGCCCAAGTAGTGCTATTACTGCACATCTGGGGTGACCATCCTAGGCACTTTAAGACTCTAACTTTTTTCTTTCCAAATTTTTCTGCAGAAAGAGCTGTCAAGAAAATTGTTCTAAAATGCAACTATGCGTAGCAATTTATGTCTCATTTCTACTTCTTTCCGCATGATGGAAAATTTGATCAGTCCTTAACTCAGCCCGATAATAGCTCTGATGGTCATGCCAAATATCCTACTGTACAAACAGGAAGCCCAAACCCGTATTAGGCATGAGAGGGTGACACTTCTAAATACCTCCTATTATTCTGGACACACTGGCACCTTCCCTTCAGTGAGCTCCAAGACGCTGTGGATTAAGTCACCATTTTAATAATACCTCTTCAACAGCAAAATTACATGGCAAGTACTACCTGAAAGTTGGGAGGGGGACGGTGCCAATGAGATACGTGTGACTTGCCCAAAACTGTAAAACCTGACTGTTGGAATAATCAACAACCTGAGAGAACTGCTTACTCGAAAAAACATGACGAAATCAGCTAATTTTTTTGTTTGTTTGTTTTTTAATTCAAGGTTTTCTCTTACTTCCAGACAAAGCACAGCATTCTTCAGTCAGAACATCACCAGTCAGGGTGTTGAGAATTAACTCCGCTGAGTGGCTTTACACTCCCAGACCTAGCGGTCTACCTTGCTATTAGGTAAAAAGTTTCATAGCTCAGAAATACATCATATGAAATGTTAGTTCAAGATGTGTGTGGACACAATGTTTCCCTGCTGCAACAGCAGAATGTTAAGGCAACATCAGAACACAGAGGTGTTTTAAAACGCTACCCCTACTCCCCACCTGGTAAGCAGAGCCAGACGATGTTACTCAACCCTTAATACAAAAATGTCCCCAAATAATCTGCTGAACTTGACTTCGCAGTTTAATCTTTGATATTTTGATGGCAGTGAGAGAGAACCCTGGGGCTATACTTCCCTTGCAAAAAAAATTCAACATGTGATTTACTCAGAAGGTTTAAAATGAGGAAGGAAAATATCAAATAACTTGTCCTTCACTTGGCAACCATCCTTTTGAGTGAACTATTTTTATACGGTATCCAGGGCATACCTGGGTATGGATGGCTAATTTGGATATAGAAAACATCAAGGGTCACTCCTGGAAGAATCACAAACAAGACAGTAAAGCTCTCCATCAGTACATCGACAGCATCAGGGTAAGCAAGAAAAGAACTTTACCAAGAGGTTGGCATTTACACTTTTTGACAGAACTGAAATACACTGAGTTACAGAGCAAATTCACTGAAACGACAAAGAAAAATCTGTCCTCGTAAAGGCTATTCTTTCACCCCCCAAAAAAGTGTTTCAACTCTGATACACCACACAACCGGTTAAGAAAATGAAGCGCGGTGTTTAGCGATGGGCATCCTAACGACCGTGAGAGGCGCCGGGCTGGGGTCAGCGGGGCGCGCGGAGAGCCCCTACTTCTCCGCACAGGCCGCCGCCGTCTCCTTGTTGAAGCCTCGGATGGAGAGGTCGTAGACCACCTCCTCCACTTTCTTCACGTCGTACTTCAGGCCGTCATAGCGCTTCCGCAGGGAGTCGTTTTTGAGGTTGAGGAGGCGGAAGCCGGAATCCAGCTCGTTGATGAAGGTGGAGATGTGCAGGGGCCGGGAGTAGTCTCCGGCGGTCACGCTGTTGACCGACAGTCTCGACTGCGGGACAGAGAAGTGGGGACGTCACAGCAGGGCTCCTCCTCCTAGGCTGGCCACCAGGCCCGCGGGCCGCAAAACTTCTCCATACTGTCCCTCATAATTCCAGTTTTGACAACTGCTTGATTTTACTAACTTACTTAATAACTTAAGAAATCATTGGCCTTTTGTTGGAGTTTCTGTGGCCTCCAACTTTCATAAATATGAATAGGTTATAATGAACACCTTTATAACAGCTTTTTCTCTTCTTTTGAATTACTTTTATAGGATAATTTCTCAGGAGAGAGATGAAGGAGATAAAGGCAAGAATAATTTATACAGCTATACAGTTAAATTGTTCCCCCAAACAATTACATGAATTAACGCAGTCACCAGGAACGCATGCCTTACCACTACTTTGAAAGGAAGAGGCATTCTCATCTTTTAAAAGTGCACACAGTACTTAAGTGTGCACGGCCACCTCATCGTCTGAACCGCCATCCCAGCAAAGCCTACCACACACAGTACACAGTCAGTGACTACCCTGTGACCGACAGGTGGCTTAGAAAAGAACGAGACTGCTGAATTTTTGTACCCATTTAAAAAACCTGACAAGGAAGTGGAAAAATCAAAAGAGCAAATGACAAATCACTAAGCTTCTTACCAGTTCACTAGCAAGAATGAGAACTCCTGAGAGATAATCTTCTACATCCAGATGAAATCCCTTCTCCCGATCTGGCTCAACTAAAAAATATAACAAAGTAAAGACAAGGTCGTGATGGAAATACAACTTACACCTAAAAATTTTTAAAAATACAGACACACACACACACATACACACACATGTAATTTCTCTCAAAGTGAAAAAGGAACAAGTCCTTCAAAACTATCTTTTGAATGTGGACATATCCCTGGCACTGTGGATTTTTCATACTCTCAAGCAGAATTCAATTTTTCCTTCCATTCTTCTTTCAAAATATAATACCACCAAAGGGCTTCCCTGGTGTCACAGTAGCTAAGAATCTGCCTGCCAATGCAGGGGACATGGGTTCGAGCCCTGGTCCGGGAAGATCCCACATGCCGCGGAGCAACTAAGCCCGCGCGTCGCAACTACTAAGCCCCTGCGCCTAGAGCCCGTGTTCCGCCACCGCAGTGAGAAGCCCGCGCACCACAATGAAGAGTAGCCCCCGCTCGCCGCAACTAGAGAAAGCCCACGCGCAGCAATGAAGACCCAACGCAGCCAAAAATAATAAATAAATAAAATTTTAACCAAAAAGAAAAATAATAATAATACCACCAAGAATGGTACCTAGTTATGTCTGAGAATACCTTTGTTTTTAGAAGTGCACGCTGAAGCACTGAAATGAGAAGTCATGGTCTCTACACCTGACTTTCAAACGGTTCGCACGTGCCCCCAAGGCACACACAGTAAGAGACTAAGCAGATGGGCCAAAATGTGAACAAGCAGAGGATCTAAGTGGGGGGTACACAGGGGTTCACTGCACTGTTCTTTTTTTCTGTAGGCTTGACGTTTTTAAAAACTCAAAGGAACACCCAAGTACAAAGAGCAAGCCACTACACATTTTTATTTTTATTTTTTTTTTAAAAATTGCTAGCACCTTTAATTATTATTAATTAATTAATTTATGTTTTTGGCTGTGTTGGGTCTTCGTCTCTGCGCGAGGGCTTCCTCCAGTTGCGGCAAGCGGGGGCCACTCTTCATCGCGGTGCACGGGGCCTCTCACTATCGCGGCTGCTCTTGTTGCAGAGCACAGGCTCCAGACGCGCAGGCTCAGTAGTTGTGGCTCACGGGCCCAGTTGCTCCGCGGCATGTGGGATCTTCCCAGACCAGGGCTCGAACCCGTGTCCCCTGCATTAGCAGGCAGACTCTCAACCACTGCACCACCAGGGAAGCCCTACACATTTTTAGTTTTTCTGTTTCCAAGTAACCAGTTTTCCATTTAGCTCTCATTTGTTTCCATAAATAGAAAGCCCCCCCGCCAAAACCTCAGCTGGCCCTGCAGGTAGACACGCCTGCGGACACTCACTGCCAAGGATCTCCGTGACCGCCTCTCGAGTCACCAGGGTCTCCGACTCCAAGTACACGACGAAGGCTGCCAAGAAGACCAGGCGCTGTAGCACAAACCTCCAGTGCTCGTGAAACCTGCGGCGAGCGTGAGGCACCAGCGTCAGAAAGACAGGACGGGGGCAGCCGTGGTCAGACACGCGAGGAGTGGGGCCCTTTTTTCAAATAAAACTTATAAAACGTGTAAGAGCAACGTGACCTTTAAGTATATGAGGTGGGTGCAGCGTAAGTACACTGGACTGGATTTGCCTGTCCAAATTTATAACAACTACTTACTATAATTTTAATGAATGAGAAGCATGGTCCAATTTTGATGAATGCAAAACTTTACAACCAAAGGCTATGGACAAGAGCAACTGTGCTTTAGAAGTTTAATCAGTAAATACAATAACACTGCTCTGAGAAAAATAAATGTGGGCGAATGAAGATTGATGAGAACCCCAACTGTACATCAGCCTCAGCACCTGACTGTGTTATGCTCTGAACTGAGTGCAGGGTATCAAGAAACTCCTGATTCACACACATAGGAAATAACTACCATGTGCAGTTACTAAACAGGTGAACTTAAAACCTTGGGATACTGCAGTTAAACCAAGCTAGGAGCCTGAAAAAGAAATAAGAAATTTTACAACCCCTAGATATTTATGCTATGCCTCCTGATTTTCAAATGTGGCAACAAATTCAAAACCATCTTTCAACAAAACCCAGGCCAAACAAAACATTCTGAGGTCCAAATCAGCCAGAGGGCAGCCTGTGTGTGAACTCCAAACACCATGGTCTCTAAAGACCCTGCCAGTTCTATTGTCCTACTTCTCTAAGCATCAGTTATTACCTTACAGCAGGGGTCAGCAAACTTTTTCTGTGATTGAGGCTTTGTGGGTCACTTTCAGTCTCTGTCACATACTCTTATTTGTTTTTTTTTTCTTAACAACTCTTTAAAATATAAATATATTTATATAAAATATAAAAGGCCACAGTAGTTTGCCGGCCCCTACCTTTAAAGAATCTTGTGAGGTTATACTATCCACTCCCCATATACACGTCCTAACTATTTCTTGCCTATAACGTGTCCTAAAAGAATATCTTCTCTAGTGAGAAAGCAAGCGTAAGTAGAAAGTTTAGGTTCCTATTTACTATATTTCATCAACACTCAGTTTTTCCCAGTTTAACATCTATGAAATCAGGATGTATTGTACAATTTACATTTCACAATTATGATTAACAACAAATTTTTTCCCTAGTGGTATGAAAAATAACATTGTATCTTAAAATTAATAGTGTTGTACATTCAACAAGATATGGCATAAGATATTACCCACATATGTCACTTGGCAGTGAAATTCGATATTCAGTGTATTTATACACACACACATACACTGCCACTTAATCCCATAACCTTAACAGCAAAGATAGGGTTCATCCAACTTCACAAGTAACTTGAATATACTAAAAAGATATTCCCTATTTTGACCTTCACACAATACATATTTTCTTTTTAATTACCTTTTCATTGCAAAAATTATACATGTTCCTTAAGAAAATTTTGAAAGTAAAAGGGAGAAAAAAATAAAATCAACACTTTTGTCACCATTAAAATACCACCACTATTAACAGTTCCTTTTCCTTTCTGTTGCTTCTTCTAAGTAGAGGGATTTTTACCGAAGCAATCATTTAGTACGTATAATTTTTCTCTTGCCTTTTTTTACTTAACGTTATAAAAGATGCTAGTTGTCTTACAAACCTGTAATACTGCTCAGCAGGAAACTTGGTCTTCAAAGACGTCAGATGTGTTTTTACTGTACCAAAATGTTCTCGAGCTTTCAAACACCTCTTTGGAACTGATCACAAAAAGATAATCAAACATAATAATGACAGACTTAGCAAATTTCAAATACAGTTCTTGCTTAACAATCTATGTAGTCTACCTGGAAATAAATCAATTTTTTTTTTAAATCTCATGACCAAATGTAGGGTATGCATCTCTGCTTTCAAGCTGGCTCTTAAAATTTCATATCTAGCTTCCCTACTAAAAAAAATAAACAAACAAAAAATTGCTAAAAGGGAATATGTTGGGAAACATACTGGTAAACTGTCATAAATAACCTCACCTTTAAGCTGCCTTTCCTAGTCAGTCCCCAAAGGATGCCTAAAATTGGGCTGCTTCTAGCTCCCATATTTGGTCAAAAGGCAGCTTTATAATTATTCTCAATCAGGCTGACCAACTCTGTATCACCTAGAAAAATGACTGGTCCCTGACACCTGTTAATTACATCATTATATCATTATCTATCTGAAACTATATTTCAGCTCTTTCAGTTGTGCTCACTACATCTTACAATGGAAGTTCCATGTCTAAACTTCTCGTACTTGATACCCAAACAAGAGCTGACTGTAAACACATTGACAACATTTTACACTGGCCATTTCATTATCTACAAATGCATATTAAATTATTTTCAATGACTGAAAGACTGGGTTTAAGAAAAAGAACCAAATAAAAGTTGCTAGATACACAAGAGAGCTATGAAACTACCACAATTATCATCAGTATAACTCTATCACAGGAGAAGACATTCCTATTTCAACCTACATGAAAGCAGAAAATCAACCAAAATACACAGAATTCTGGAAACCTGTAAAATGATCAGCTCACCCACTTCACCAATTTTTACTCACCATAAAGCATGAGAGACATTTTTCAGAGTAAATAATACAGATTTGATATGTCTTCTGGATGTAAATTAACTCTTTAAATGAGAGATCAATAAATTGGATAAAAACCTTCAAAATCAAAACAAAGAACTTACTGTCCTGAAACCCAGCACCCTGATGGACCCCTTGCAGTAGAGTTAAAATCTCTCGAGCTGTTTGTTCCAAACTCTGCACAACTTTTCGGATTTCCTAGAAAAAATTAAAGATGAAAATATCAAATAAATCCAACATAATCATTATATTATCATAGCCTCAAACCAAATATACTAAATAGCATATTTGATCTATGACACCTTCACATATATTCAAAACACTAGCAAACTTTACAAGGACATGAATGGTGCACAAAATATCCAGATTTGAATTCTGACTTTTCCACTTACTTCCTCTGTGAGACCTTCAGGAAGACACTAAAAAGCCTTAGATTCCTGATATAAACTTCAAAGGCTAATTGCCACCCACTCACCCAAAATATCCCACTGCAACACTAAAGGAGATGAGGCACCCACACGTAAACTAACAAGAGAAGAATGAAACGCAATACAAGGATCGGGTATTTTTCATTCATTCATTTTGCAAATATTCACTGAGCACATTCTTAGGCACTGTGTAACTACTGGGGAACCAAGCAGACAGTCCCTTCCTTCCTTTAGAGTATAACGGGGGAGGCGTTTAAAAAATAACCATCACACAATTTTTTTTAATGGTAATGCACTACTAGAAGTAAACATAACAGAGTAAAAAATTATTTATATTTTGACGTCAAGGAGGTGAACACGAAATAACCAGGAAAAGAGTGGGAAAGTAGCGCATTCCGGGAAAAGCAAGCAGTACATGCAAAACTCCTGAGGCAGGAAGCTATTTGGGGAACTAGAGGAATAAAAGGGAGGTAAACTGAGCATAACACACAACGGAAAAAGGCGTAAAATGAGACTGGAGAGAGAGACCTGTGGGCCACAGTAGAGTCTGGAGTTTTATTCTACGTGGAATGAGAAGCCATAGGAGAGTTTTAAAGAGAAGGGCACACGTGCTTTTAACACACCAATAAACAAACACAACAAACACGTGTCGTCTGAGTCCCAAGCGCTAACTGAGGCTTCGACATAAACATACGCTAAAAAGGAGGAAAACTGACACCCAAATGAGGTAGGTGATGCCAAGGAACCGAGCCCCGAACACAGGGGACCAGGACCTGGCAGCAGAATCGGGGGCCGGGGGAGGGAAGTGCCCTGACCCGAAACAAGACGGGGAGCAACCCACCCCCGGAGGCTTCCCCACCACTCGAATCTGAGCGACGGAGGAGGGCCGGGCGTCGCGGCCCAGCTAAGCAAGGAGAGGGAAAGGGGATGGGGAGAGAGGGGTCTCGCCTCTCGGATGTCCTGCTCGGCAGCCAAAAAGCCCTGCAGCTCCACGAAGATCTCGCTCACAGACATGGCGCCGGCCGCACAAGTGTCAGCCACGGCGGCGAGGGTGGCCAGCCGAGTGCGTTCGGGAGACAACCGGCGCCGTCAGTCACAACGCCCGCCACCGCCGCGGCCGCGTCCACCGGGCCCTGCGCTGGGGCTGTCGCTGAGGTCCTCCCAGGCCCACGGCGCGCAGGAGGCCGGGCTGTCCGCCGCTCTGCCTGAGGCGCTGCCCGGAAGGCATAGCAAGGTTGGGCAGGGCTCTTCCGACAGGCATCACCGTAAACAGCCCAGGAAGGGGTCCTCGGACCACGTGGGCCTGAGGACTGGGGCTTGGGTTTAGAGGTGTGGGGCAGCCAGCTATTAGCTCGTGAAGTACCCCCCGGTGTCCTGTTGGGTGTTTGGTGCTAGGAGCCCTGCACGATGCCAAAATCTGAGGATCCTCAAGTCCCTTATACGAAATGGCGTAGCATTTGAGTATAGCCTACGCACATCCTCCTGTAATACTTTACTTACTTGTAATTAGGTATTAGTTGTTATACCTAATAAAATGCATTAAGTAAATAGTTGTAAATACACTGCGAATAATATGTACATAGTTGCTGGTGCACGCAAATTCAAGTTTTGCTTTTCGGAACTTTGGATTTTTTTTGAATATTTCTAACTGGGGTTGGTCGAATTTGCGGTGCGGAACCGCAGATACGGAGGGCTGACTACTGTACATGGTGTTTGATCCAACAGCAGTTGGCGGGAAGATGCTTCGATACTGAAGGGTACGCATAAAAAGAATGTAGATTGCAATCTTCGTAAAAAGGGGAACAGTACATTCGTCTCCGCAAAAAAATACTCGGGAAAAATAAAAGTGTATGCGGGACTGTAAATAAGGGGATGGATTGAAAGTGAAATTTTTCTCTGTGTACTTTTTTTAAATTTTAACTTCTCTGTAGGATTGTGTTGCCTTTTTTTAGATTATATGAATTTTTAAGCGTGCCGGGTGGGAAGTTTCTCTCCTTCTCAACTACTACCTTCCCTCATTCCCCTTCCTTGAGGCAAGCGCTGTAATGATTTCTTGTTTAGCCTTGCAGTTATTCCATACATCTACCCTACAAATACAAATGTGTATGTGTGTGTAGGATACACTCCATATGAATTTGAATGATTACTTATATCAACTAAATGATAGCTTATTGTTTGCTTTGCGCCAGACGTTATTCTAAAACTTTACATGAAATGTCATATTTTATCTCCATTATACTTCTGCGAATTTGACACTATTTTTATCTTATAAATGATGTAACTATGTTAACAGATTAATTGACTTGCCTAAAGTCATATGCAGCTATTACAAGATGAAGCTGTAATCTAAATGAGTTGTCTTCATCACCATGCTATTATCATCTTATATACATATTGAAATTTCTTTTGGGAATTTGCTATGCTTTTTACACATCTTACTATAAAGTTTTCATCTTTCTCATTCAATTCTAGTAATCCTTATCACTTAAAAATTAACATTTTCTCATTTTTTTTACCATTTTTAAAAATAATTTTTGAAATGCAGACATTGTTAATGTGAATTTTTTTTTTTTTTTTTTTTTTTTTGGTGGAATGGACATGTCCTGTCTATTAACCCAGTCAGTCCCTTATGGGCTATTTCGGTTCTTTCTATTATAAATGGCATTGTGATGAAAGTCTTTGTAAGCTCTTATCAGTATGTAAGATCATTTCCTTTTGATATACAGATGGGCAACAGGCACATGAAAAGATATCATCAGGGAAATGCAAATCAAAACCACAGTAAGATATCACCTCACACCTGTCAGAATGGCTATATGAAAAAGACAAAAGGGACTTCCCTGGTGGCGCAGTGGTTAAGAATCCACCTGCCAATGCAGGGGACACAGGTTCCAGCCCTGGTCCGGGAAGATCCCACATACCGCGGAGCAACTGAGCCCATGCGCCACAACTACTGAGCCTGCGCTCTAGAGCCCACGAGCCACAACTACTGAGCCCACGTGCCTAGACCCCTTGCTCCGCAACAAGAGAAGCCACCACAATGAGAAGCCTGCACACCGCAACGAAGAGTAGCCCCCACTCGCCGCAACTAGAGAAAGCCCACACGCAGCAATGAAGACCCAATGCAGCCAAAAATAAATAAATAAAAATAAAATTTTTTTTAAAAGTTAGAAATTTAAAAATGATAATAAGATCATTCTTTTGATAAGTCCTGTTTTTAAAGTTCTTGACATATTTTGCCAAATCCCTCTGCAAAGAGCTTGATTTCATTTTCGTTCCCCTGCCCACCAGGGCCTGAAGGAGCCAGCTTGGCTGCCCTCTCCCCAGTGTGAGTATTAACACTGTAGACATTCTGGGCTAATTTAAGGGTGAAATTATACCTTATTTAATAGTACTGCAGACAAGGTAATGGGTGGTGCACGTCTGCAAGGTTCCTTGAAGGGCAAGAGGGGAGAAACAGAAGTCTGGTTGGGAGCTGTGGCCTGCAGTGTGAGAACAGGAGAAGGGGTTAGGGAGTCAGTGCAGAGAGAGAAAAAAAAGATGGGCCTTGGACTGTGTAACCAGGAGATTTTAATTTATAGAGCTGACATAATGACAACTAGAGAGGCCAGTGCCATTGACAGAAGAATTTATTCCTTGCGTCTCCTGAGAGGACAGGGTGCACCGTGCCAGGCAGGGCCACACAGGGAAGCACCAGGTTTGGTCAGGAAGCAGAAGCAGGAGAGAGGGAAAGCCAAGCCAGAGCCTGTGTCCCTGTGTCCATGGGAAAGGCAAGGCAGGGCAGGGCAGGGTGATTAGCTCAAGACTGGCCAATTTGAATACTTCTGGTGGACTTCAGGCTATAGGAGTGGTCTCAAGTTGCCTGGTACCTCGCCTTGGCATGATTTAGGGGAGGGGACATATTGGCTTGGTGTGTGAGAGTCGGGTAAGGAGATGCTCCAGGCCAAGCCCTTTGCTGTCTCTAACAATTGGCTAGCACTGGGAGGGACAGTCTCTCTGCAGCCAGCGAGATTTTTTTTTCTTTATTTAAGTGTAGTTGATTTACAATGTTGCGTTAGTTTTTGGTGTATAGCAAAGTGATTCAGTTACATATATAAATATATATATTCTTTTCCATTATGGTTTATTGCAGGATATTGAATACAGTTCCCTGTGCTCTACAGTAGGACCTTGTTGTTTATCCATTCTAGATATAATAGTTTGCACCTGCTAACCCCAAACTGCCAGCAAGCTTTTTAAGGTGTCAAAACATCAGAAAATACAGAAAATACAAAATGATTAACACAGGCTGGGAAGAGGGCACCAGGATTCAGACTGCAGGACCCAGGACACCATGACCCACAGCCCCACTGAAGGCAGGAAAGGAGCCTGGGATGAAGGAGGGCATTGGTGAGTCAGTCCATGGGTTTTCAGAGGGAACCTGGACCCTCTAGGCAGGCCCCACTCTCCACTCTCCCCACCCCCATCCCCCCGGCAGTCCACCCAGCTTTGCCAGGGTCACTGCCACACTCGGGGTCTGGATTTGGGGCTGTGCATGACGTTAAACCCAGCACAGGGCAAGATGTGGCCCAGGTGACAGTCATCTACAGGACAGAGGAAAAAAATGTCCCTCCCAGCCTCAGGTCATGTGGCCCTAAATGGTCTGCAGACTGAATTTTTAGTTTGTCAGGTGACATGCATTGAGGCTCCACTGTTGAGCCTGGTGACACAGATGAGAACTGCTCCCTCCTTCTTCCCCTAAAATTGCCCCTTTCAGTTCCATGCCCAGAAGCCCTGTGCCTGAGCAAGGGGCAGCAGGGCAGGGCCAAGCAGGCTGACTCTGGTAGCTGGGCCCACGTCCCAGGGGTGGCATGCTGGATGGCCCTGCAGGGACCAGGCAGAGTGATGGAAAGTGGGGAGAGCAGGGGAGGAGGAAGGTGGGCGGGGCTGGGCAGGCACCCTGGCCCCTGCCGGTGCGCACTGGGTCCCCTCTCAGGACCACCCGGCAGAGCCCTCTCCTCCCAAGGCCCAGCTGCCCGGACACTCAGCACACCCCTCCTCGCCCTGCAGCTGGTCCCGCTCTGCCGCCAGCCCCACCTCAAATCCCAGCCAGCAGCCCTCGCCATGCTGGGCCCCCAGCCCATAGGCGGTGATGGTGGCACCATGGGAAAGACATGCCACTATTCTGTCCCAGCAGGTATGGGAGGGCAGTGGGGGAAAAGGAAGGGAGAGACCTGCAGTGAGCACACTCAACCGTCCAATCGGGGGTCTGCGGAAGTGCCTGGAGGCACTTGGGTTGTTAAGTGCCCGGGCGGGGAGGGCTGGGGGGGGCCCTGGCAACGCGTGCTGGGGACAGGATGCAAAGGCAGTGTGTACGGTCCAGTTCAGTGAGAACCATCCCACCCAAGCAGCCTCCCCGCCTACATACAAAATCAGAAAGAAGGAAGAAAGGAATGGAGGGAGGGAGGGAGGGTGGAAGGACAAACACAGGCGACACTAGCCTGTCACCTGGGGCATGCAGAAGGCCAGCTGCCAGTCTGATCGTTAGTAGTGTTGCTGCTGCCACTAAAGAGTGCAGACTCCCCCACCCCTACCCCAGGAGACTTAACAATCATCTCACCCCAAGTCTTCTTCACGGCTGAGAAGACTGAGGCCCCACCTGAGAGGAGGAGGATCTCCCCAGGCGCACGGCCGGGGGGTTTCTGGACTCTCTGACCAGGATGCCACATCAGCTCCCGTGACCACCCGCCCAGGTCCCAGAGTGACACTTGGGACCTGGGCAGCCGAGGAACAGCAGAATAAGATGGTCCCCAGCAGGGCCAAAGCGTATGTCACTGGAAGGTGCTGTGAATGACCCGGACTCAGAAGTGGGGAAATGAAACAGGTCCTGTCTGAGCTGCGGTGCGATCCAGGGGCTGAGACGCTCTCCCCAGTTAAGGGCTGACTTCCGTGGTCTGGTGAGGGCCACGGAGAGGGTGGCCTGGTAGCCTTCTGTGAACTTCCAGGAGCTCCTGCAGCACCTGCCCCAACAGGCCAAGACAGGCCCAGGACCAATCAAAGTATTTTCCTCAGAAAACCATTTCAGGCTGCACCAAATGTGGTAACTGTATTCATTTCCTAGGGCTGCCATTACAAATGACCACAAACTGAATGGCTTAAAACAGAAACGTCTTCTCACAGTTCTGGAGGCTAGAAATCCAAGTTGCAGATGTTGGCAGGGCCATGCTCTTGAAGGCTCTAGGGAAGAATCCTCCTTTACCTCTTCCCAGATTCCTGTGGTTGCCAGCAATCCTTGGCGTTCCTTAGCTTCCAACAGCATCACTCCAACCTCTGCCTCTGTCCTCACGCGGCATTCTCCCTGTGTGTGTGTGTGTGTGTGTCCCCAAACATCCTTCTTACTATAAGGACATTAATCATTGGATTAGGGCCCAACTTTCTCCAGCACGACCTCATCTGAACTTGATTACATCTGCAAAGACCCTGCTCGCATCACAGGTACTGGGGTAAAGACTTGAACATATCTTTTGGGGGGACGCATTTCAACCCGGTTCAGAGATCAGTTCCCCATATCTCTACTCCTGACACTCATAGTGTAATCCTCGGAGCATCAGCTTCACCTGGGAGCTGGTGAGACACAGAACCTAGGGCCCTGCCCCCGACCTAGGAATCAGAATCGGCAGTCCATATGCTCTTTCAATTTTGAGAAGCCTTGGGTCACCACCTGATTCTTTGGGGGCCAGGAATTCCTGGAGGGGACTGAGAAGATTCGAGAGGGGAATCTCCCAGAAAAGAATTGTCAGTTTGCCTTCTTCCCGTCTCTGCTCCTCCCCTCCGCTCCCCATAGGAACTAAGAGATAAGTCAGGGATTCAAGCCTGGGAAAGAGAGGCTTGTTCACACACACACCCAAGGGAGGGGCCTTCAGGGAACCATAGAACTTGGTCTGTATCCTCTTGGTCAGTCCCCCTCTGGGGGACACAGAGGCCAGTATCTGACTCGTACATCAAATATCTAACTTTGAGAACAGCCAAGATGCCTGCCCTGCAACAATGCAAAGAGGAAAAAGCATCTCCTACAACAGAGACAAGAGAAGATGAGGTCCTTACTAAAGGATGAGATCAGCGTACAAAGGCCCTTCCAAGGCGAGCGCCTGGCCACAGAGCTGACATCAGCGGACGGGGGGAACCACGGGCAGGCAGGCTGCCGAAATACTGAGCAGCCGGCCGAGGGAACACCTCCAAAGGGCGGCAACCCTGGACATGCCCTGCGGCAGCTGCCAAACAAGGAGCCCCTTCCGCCCTCTGGCCGCGCTGCGCAGCGCCGCGCCCCAGGCCCCGCCCCCGCGCCGCGCCCCAAGCCCCACCCAGGCCCCCGCCGTCACTTCCGCTTTGGGGAAGCAGAAGGCTCGGCACTTCCGGGAGCGCCGCGTGGGTCTCTTCCGCCTGCGAGCTGGCGTCATGGCGGTCTTCACTGGCCCGGCCAAGCCGCTCCTGTCCCTAAACCCGCAGGAGGATACCAAGTTTAAGAAGGAGGTGGCGCAGGTTCGCCGGCGCGCAAACAAGGTGAGCGGCCGGCGCGGCCCGGGCCGCGAGGGGAGGCGGCGGACGGGGTCTGGGGGTCCTGCCCGGCGCGCCTCGGTCTCTCCACGCCTGTGCTTCGTCCGGGGTCACCCCGGGCGGGCCCCGACCTCACGAGGTAGGAGGCTGAGGTTTCCCCGGGAGGCCCGAGAAAAGACGCGGTTGGGCCGTGGGCCTTAGGATCCTTCGGGGGTTAAGGAGTGGGTATGGGGGAGGGGCGCACGAGGAGAGAAGAGGAGAGCCAGCTGCTGGGTCGGCCCTCGTCCCGCGCGCGGATCAGCCTCACCCCGGAGCCGTCCTGCCTCCGCTTTGCCCCCGAACTGGGGAGGTTCGTTTGCCCGGTTAGTGGTTTTGGAATTCTTAAAAGACAGTATTTGCCCAGCTCCATTTGCTGCCTAGGGGCCCTGGCATCAAGTTCTGTTTGCCCAGGGGTTTAGCATAAAACGCACCTGTGGAAAACTTAAAAGTCCATATTATGGAAGGCAGGGGTACGGTGGCTGAGATACTGAAAGGTTACTGGGCATCGTTAAGGTTAACTGACGTCTTTTTTTTATATACAGCAGGTTCTAATTAGTTATTTTATACTTATTAGTGTATTTATGTCAATCTCCATCTCCCAGTTCATCCCACCTCCACTCCCGCCACTTTCCCCTTAACTGACGTCTTAAAAGTGTTCCTTTACGTGGGACACTTAACGATGGTCTGCAAACAGAATTGAAGGGTACGTTTACGTGGAGTTCTTAGGCCAGAAGATTTTTAAATAACGTGTTCAAAGATTTACGTTATCTGTTGATTCAGCGTGTAGTTACTGAGCACTTACTTCGGGCTGGGAGTGGGAGGCTGAGAAGACCGCCTACTGCTTGACGGTTGTCCTCTTGGGGAGATAGACATTACACAGCCAATTTTTTTTTTTAACCTTTATTTTTATTGAGGTATAGTTGATTTACAATGTTGTGTTAATTGCTGCTGTACAGCGAAGTGATTTAGTTATACGTATATGTGTATGTGTGTATACACATATATATTCTTTTCCATATATTTTCCACTATGGTTTATCACAGGATATTGAATGCAGTTCCCTGTGCTATACAGGAGGACCTTGTTGTTTATCTGTTCTCTATATAATAGTTTGCATCTGCTAACCCCACCCTCCCAATCCATCCCTCCCCCACCCTTGGCAACCATTAGTCCGTTCTCCATGTCTAAACAGCTAATTCTTTAGTGTGTTATGGTAAGTGGAAATACAGAGTGGGTTCTTTACCTCTTAGACTGAGAGCAAGGAGTTTCACAAGTTTTGTTGCATTATGACTTCTTATTACAAAGAAAATATTTGCCTGGTCTTTGTGTCTTCAGCAACAGGAGAAACAAAAACTTACTCCTGGAGTGATCTATGTGGGCCATTTACCTCCGTCGCTTTATGAAACCCAGATCCGAGCATATTTCTCCCAGTTTGGCACTGTTACAAGATTCAGACTGTCCAGGAGTACCAAGGTAGGATTTTTGTATTGAATTAGATTGTTTTATTTTCCGAAAGTGTGTCATCCTTGACAGTTTATGGAGCATGTTCTCATGTTATCACTTATCACATTTCATTCTAGAAAGGGG
Organism: Balaenoptera ricei; assembly: GCF_028023285.1. Taxonomy (NCBI): domain Eukaryota; kingdom Metazoa; phylum Chordata; class Mammalia; order Artiodactyla; family Balaenopteridae; genus Balaenoptera; species Balaenoptera ricei. The sequence continues at coordinate 9,433,475 of NC_082645.1, read as the reverse complement.
TTGGATAAGGTCTAGAACCTGAAGCAGCCATGAGAGCAAAATCAGTGTTCCTGTAAATGTTTGCTTTGCTTTTTAAGAAAAAAAGGTAATTGCTTCAAGTCTTGAAACTAAATCGACAATCCCGATAAATGAGTCCTGTTTGTCTTGTGACTGCTAAGCCAGGGTTACGTGAACTTCAGTTTGAGGAACAGGTTCATACGTCTTCTTGGACCAGCCTCTGATATGTAGCATCCCTGTGACGACAGAGGTTTGTACGGTGGGTAGTTGGGTAAGGACACTGGAGCCAGAGTGCCTAGGTATGAGGCCTGTCTCTACATGTTATTGGTTGTGTGACTAGGGACAAATTCTATAACTTCTCCATGCGTCTGTCTTCTGATTTTCATATTTGTAAGATATGACCTCCTAGGAGTATCTAATCGAAGATAAATATGGTAATGAGTGTAAGATTCTTAGAACATTTGATACACGAAGTACTATATAAACGTTATTGTTGTATCATACCTACGTCCTAATAAAGAAAGGTTTATGTGGTTTGTTTCATTAATAGAGGAGTGGCCCACTTTATTTTTTTCCCACACATACACTTTATTGGTTGTAACCATAGAGTTCTTGTTGCTGGAATCTCTTTTTTTCTCAATACGGTTTTTCCACATTTTCCCACTTGAGTTACAGCAAATCAGAGTTAGCTATTTGTTGTCACTGCTCTGTTCCTTTGCTTGAATATACTACAGTTTATTTATCCACCCTCCTGTTGAAACCTAGGTTTTTTCCGGTCTTGTAGGTGAAGCTGTTAGGAACATTCTTGGTGCAGGTGTAGGCAACTTTCTGTAGAACAGTATTTTTCAGACCTTCAATCCACAATAAGAAATCCACAAGGCAACACACATGTACGTGTACATAAACATAACTGAAATACAAGTCCCAGGAGATGATACTTAACCGTTCTATTCAGTTTTGTGACAATACTTTTCTGACCTACTAAATTCATTTTGTTGCCCTCTAAAAGGTCAGACTCTGAGTTTGAAAAATAGAGCTTTACAGCCTATCCTCAGGATGACTGAGTGCAGAATGAGTTTCTCCATGTTGAGTATAGTTGTTCCCTAGCTTTGTATTCTGAAAATGTTTGCGTCTACAGGGAAGTGGAAAGAATGGTGTAATGAACATCCCTCCCCTGCATTCACCCGTTATTAATATCCTGACACATTAGCTTCATCTCTTCCCGTATCTATAAAAACGTACACACCTCTTTGTTTTGTTGAACCTTTTGAAGCAAGTGGCAGTTGTAATGCTTTAATACTAAATGCATAATCATAAATTTAAGAATGAGGACATTCTGTTGCGTAATCCCAGTGTGAAAATCTCATTTACCGTCCATCGTCACGTACCCCCGTGGTCCCTGCCCACCCTGGGATCCAGTTAGGGTTCGTGCGTTGCACGTGCTTGTTTAGCTCTTCATCCTATCTTGAACGGTCTCTTTACTCCTGTTTTGCTTGTTTGGTTTTTCTTGACATTGGCTTTTTTGGAGAGTTCAGGCCAGTTGTCTTGGAAAGCCTGCTCCTTGCTGAGATGCACTGAAATGCATCATTTCCAGCTTTGTTGCATAGTAGTAAAGCTACCGCCTCCCCACCCACCCCCGTTTTGACTATTTGCTTGGTATTGCCAGCATTCTGGGGTTGCTAGGTCGAGGTGTTGGCTTTTAAGTTTTTGGTTTTTTGGACACCTGACATGTATTTTCACATCAGGTTTCAAAAAGATTTATTAGTTCACGGTGTGGTCCATTGAGCTAGATTTCACAGTGTTTTACACTCCACCATCCTTCCCCTCCTGAGTTGGGATTGTAAAAGGACTGTCAGATGTTTAAAGTTTTACCAGAATCGTCCTGTTGCAGATAACGGAACTGAGACTCCGGGGTGTGGCCGCATCCGAGCTGTTGGTCGCTGGCGCAGCGGGTGCTAGGAGTGAGTCTCCTGGCCTCCAGCTCTGTTGAGCCGCACACCCTTTAAATGGTTTCTCATTTCCAGGATCACGTGACCAGTTTTGAGCCATATCTGAGAATATGTTGTTTAATGCAAGATTGTAAAGTATCTCTAGTCGTTGTCGCTAAGAACTGGATCTGTAGAGGGGAAAAGTTCTTTTTCTACTGCCCTCCTAAGGTCCCTGGCTGGCACCCTGTAAACTGGACTGCAGAAAGGGATTAACAAGACCAAAACAAACCCCTAAAATGTATGCTTACACATGGGACTGCTCGGAGAGGAATAACTCAAAGGGTTGGTTAGAACTTGGGCCTATACAGCATCTTGGCAAAGGAGCAAAACATTTTTGGAGGAGCGACAAGACGAAGGAAAAGTGCTTTGAGTTTATAGAGCTGAACATTGTGGGAAGGCAAATACACGGGAGACTAATGATGGATAAGGTCTACTTCGTAAAGTTTGTTGTGTAGAGTCCTCTAACTTCTGTCTTTCTGGTAGAGGGAGGAAGACACCTTTGTAAATTCATATCCTCTTTTTAGGTAAATAAGGGGAGGACAGAGAGTTTTTCTTGTATCTATTTCTCAATTCCTTCATCTCAAAATAATCCTATGCCAAAGGAGCAGATGTTGGGCAGGCACACCCTGCCACCCTGCAGTAACGTGTTTTGAGTACTTGGCAGACATCTTGTGGAGCGCTTACGGATTGTTTCATACGTTCCTAGCAACTCTGTGAGAGTGGTTATAGAAGGAAAAACTGAGGCTTGAACATTCCTTACTCGATTAAGTGTCAGAGCCAGGGTCCAAACCTGGGCATTCGGACTCTAGAACTCTTGTTACCGAGCTTGGTGAGAAAAATCCACTGTATGTTGCAGTGTGGAGGCCAAGAACTCCGGATGTCCGTGTCAGAGGATGTCCTTTGCCCCCAGCCGTGGAGAAGCCCAGTCACTAGTAAACATGAAAGCGAATCACTATTTTATTGATTAACTTTAGAGACACTGAGGAGTTCATTTCTTTTCAGTTTTTCCATATAAAATGGGAATTATATCACCTACATTCTTTGTGAAGCATTATACCATCTCCTGGGTAGTATTAAATACATGGATAACGTGACCACCCGTGAGATCAATAACAAGTAAAGGGCCGGGGGGCCTCCCACATTTCCTTTATGGTGGGCTGTTGCTATTGGATGAATTCCAACTATAGTAATGTATTCATCATACGTAATCAAAGTCCCAGGAATGCTTCAAAATCAGTGGCAAGTTCAGACTATTCTGAGCTTTTCTTTCCCCATAACAGTCCCCGGACTATGTGATTTGAAGTTGGAATCAAAGGTGTCTTAATGTTATTCAGTGAGGGGGCTAATGTACATTATTTAAACTAATGACGTTTTAGGAGTTTAACGGCACATCAGAATTTAATTGTTCTGCTTTCTGTGGTGGGTTTTCCATTGCAGACTGGAAATAGCAAAGGCTATGGTTTTGTGGAGTTTGAATCTGAAGATGTTGCCAAAATAGCTGCTGAAACGATGAACAACTACCTTTTTGGCGAAAGACTCTTGAAGTGTGAGTACCCGTCTTACCTGTGGGGCTGCGGGGACGCCTCCCGCTGACGGGAGGGACGGACGGGTTGCTGAGCTGCTTGGATCCCCCCCCTCACCCCTGGGGTGATTCTCTTAAGCAGTGGTGCAAGGGTTTAAGTGCATTTTCCAGACAGGGTCTAATGGGAACTTCTAAATCTTCCAGAGTGAGAGCTGCTTTAGGCTGAGATGGGGTTGGTTAGGTTCCTTGCGTAAATAGGAGGAGCTTCCTAGCGGGATGTGGAAGGGCTCCCTGAGAAGGAGTCTCTGAAGTGGAAACCTGAGAACTATGTAACAGTGAGCCAGGTGGAGGGGTGGGAGTGAGGATTTGCTGAGGGGGCGGCAGATGCAGAACCAGACTGCCTGACCGTATTGGCCCGCGAGGAGAGTCACAAGAGGTGCGGGAGGAGAACGGGAGGAAGGGAGGTCAGGTTACTGGGGGCCTTGTAAAGCGGGAGTCCAGAGTATACCCCGAGGACAGGGGGACCCGCTGCTGGGTTCTAGACAGGACGACCTCCAGCATGAGGAGGCACGTTTCAGTCGGTCTGCGTGGCAGTGGCTGCAGCACCTCCACGAGAGAAGCCCTCGGGAGTGGCGGGATGGCAGCGGATTAGAAGTTCACCCTGCAGGGGTAGGGCCGCCAGCGACTAGCCTCCCAGAGCAGCGCCCTCCGGAGGCGGGGCCGAGCTTCCGGCCGCCCTGTGCTCGGGCTGGAGGGCGCCCCTCCCAGTGCCCGAGTAGCGCCCCTCTACCTCGGCTCCTGTTGCTAAGAGAGTCCCAGTAACTCCTGAGGTCCTGCGTTCATTCACACATTAAAAACGCAGCTCTTGCCGGGACGAAATGGGCTGAGTGGGTAACCACGCGTATCAGATCAGTGCTGTGCTGTATCTGACTTTTGAAAGATGGCACAAAGGGCTCTGAACTCGGATACGAGTGAGATTAGCCACGTCATCACCGGTTGTTTGTTTCTTTTTTAATTTTTTGGCTGCACCGCTCAGCATGTGGATCTTAGTTCCCCGACCAGGGATCGAACCTGCGCCCCGTGCAGTGGAAGCGTGGAGTCTTAACCGCTGGACTGCCAGGGAATTCCCAACCCCCCCGCTTTTTTTTTTCTTTTAATGGAAGCAGTTTATCTTGGAGGTGATCCCGGGAAAATACCTGTAAGGAGTGGCGACATGGGGCAGGGGGAGGAAGTCGATAATAAGTCAGTAAAAAGGGTATGTTAGCAAGCAGGTTCCCACTTAGGCAGCTGGGCTCCGTCCTGCTGGTAACACTGGGAGGCAGAATTATCCCACCTGACGAGCAAGGGAACTGGAATATTTGTGTACCAACTCCCCATCCATCACTGGTGGAGGGGGGGATTCCAGGGGTTTTGGCTTGCCTTGCATGTGGGCCCAGTATGTGTCCGTGAGCAGAGAGATGCAGATAAGCAGTGAGCTGCCTTAGTCCTGGGCGGGTGCCCAGAGGATCAGCGTTTCTGCTGCCGTGGGTCACACAGCCTAAAAGTAGGGATCCTTTTAGCTTCAGGAACCCTGAGACTTGATACCATCCACACTCTCCTCTGTGCTAGTCTTTGTTCACTCACGAACCTCCAGGCCTGGAATTGCTCTTGGCACGCACACAGTGAGTGTTTGATAAATAGTTGTGGGCTGTATGACTTTCCCTTGGGAACCTGCTTTATTCTTTCAGGCTTCTCCACTAAATGGACGTGTCATTTTGATTGTGCTGTGAGGAATGACACAGGAAATTCTACAGTTAATGTGAAAATCCTTTCCCTCCCACGTGGTTGAAAACCTTTTTTATTATTATTATAGGTCATTTTATACCACCTGAAAAAGTACATGAAAAACTTTTTAGAGAGTGGCATATGCCATTTAAAAGGCCATCATATCCAGCAGTGAAACGGTATAATCAGAATCGGACACTTCTTCAAAAGCTACGGATGGAAGAGCGATTTAAAAAGAAGGAGAAATCACTCAGGAAGAGATTGGCTAAGAAGGGAATTGATTATAACTTCCCTTCACTGGTAGGTATTGCTTTGTATAAAGTATCTAACCCAGTACTTTGATCCCATGCTAGGTTTTGACTAAATTTTTGAAACCCTGTATTAAAGGTTTGTCTCTGTAAGTTTGTCATAGCAATCGTATTATCTCCATTATACAGAAAAGGAAACTCCTGAAAGGGATTAGCTGATTTGCAATATTTACCTGATTTAGTAATTTTAGATTATTGAAGTTAAACCCTATTTGACCCAACACCATAATGCTTGTAGATTACTAGTAAAGGTGTCATTGCCAGAATTAAATGTTTGGTTTATTATATGTTATCAGTAAATATCAAGACTGTAAATTGACCATCCTTTTTATGCCATTCTAGTTAAAATTTTGTTTCATGGTCTTCTAAGTTGGAAATACTCCCAAAGTGTATGTCAGAATTAACCAGTAAGCATGAATTCTTTGGATTAAATGAGTGGGAGTTGAAATACAGAAAGGCTCCTTACATGCATGGGTTAACAGATTTTCATGCAGTTCTTACTTCATTGCTTGCTGAACAAGGAGACCTTGCTGAATCTTTCCTCCCTCTTTCATAGTAAGGAGAGCTCTACATCTATAATTAAAAAACAAGAATGCAGGTCATTAGGGTGTGGATAGCATAGGTGAAGATCTTATTTTTTTTCTTGACTATATCCTGAGATTGTTTTGGGTCTTCCATAGACCCTGTCGGCTTATTTCCAAAAAGTTAATTAGTTGGTAAGAGATGGTATCTATTACCAAGTTTATTAGGTCTTTTAACCTTATCCAGAAACTAGAAGACCAAGTTGCTATCCTTGGGCCCAGTTCCTGGTTGGTTTTTTTTCCTTACTGTTGTTGTTGCTTTTTTTTTCCTTTTTTTCTTTTCTTTTTCGTTGAAGTATAGTTGATTTACAATATTATATTAGTTTCAGGTGTAAAACAGCGATTTAATATTTTTATAGGTTATACTCCATTTAAAGTATGAAACATTAGCTGTATCTTCCTGTGCTGTAATATATCCTTGTGGCTTTTTTATTTTATTTTATTTTATTAATAGATTTATGTATTTTTATTTTTGGCTGCATTGGGTCTTTGTGACTGCACACAGGCTTTGTCTAGTTGCGGTGAGCGGGGGCTGCTCTTTGTTGCAGTGCGCGGGCTTTTCATTGCGGTGGCTTCTCTTGTTGCGGAGCACGGGCTCCAGGCGCGCAGGCTTCAGTAGTTGTGGCTCACAGACTCAGTAGTTGTGGCTCATGGGCTCTAGAGTGCAGGCTCAGTAGTTGTGGCGCACGGGCTTAGTTGCTCTGCGGCATGTGGGATCTTCCCAGACCAGGGCTCGAACCCGTGTCCCCTGCATTGGCAGGTGGATTCTTAACCACTGTGCCACCAGGGAAGTCCCATTTTATACATAGTAGTTTGTATCTCTTAATCCCCTACCCCTATCTTGCCCCTCCCACCTTCCCTCTCCCCACCGGTAACCACTAGTTTGTTCTCTATATCTGTCTGTTTCTGTTTTGTTATATCTATTTATTTGTTTTATTTTTTAGATTCTGCATATAACTGAAAACATACAGTATTTGTCTTTCTCTGTTTTATTTCACTTAGCACAATGTCCTCCATTCCATCAAATGGCAAAATTTCGTTCTTTTTTATGGCCGAGTAGTATTCCATTGTATATATGTACCACATTTTCTTTATCCATTCATCTGTCGATGGACACTTAGGTTGCTTCCATATTTTGGCTGTAATAAATAGTGCTGCAGTGAACATTGGGGTGCATGTATCTTTTCGAATTAGTATTTTCATTTTCTTTGAATGTATGCCCAAGAGTAGGGTTTTTGGATCATACAGTAATTCTATTTTTAGTTTTTTAAGGAACCTCCATACTGTTCTACATAGTGGCTGCACCAATTTACATTCCCACCGACAGTGTACAAGGATTCCCCTTTCTCCACATCCTCTCCAGCATTTGTTATTTGTGGTCTTCTTCTTTTTTTTTTTTTTTCTGTTCACGCTGTGCGGCATATGGGATCTGAGTTCCCCGACCAGGGATTGAACCCATGACCCCTGCACTGGGAGCGCAGAGTCTTAACCACTGGACAGCCAGGGAAGTCCCTATTTGTGGTCTTTTTTATGATGGCCATTCTGACCGGTGTGAGGTGATACCTCACTGTGCCTGGTGGTTAATTCTTTGCCCAAATCCCAAACACAGCCTGTAAAGATACATGTTAAAACAACATTATGTCACAGTTTGGGCCCTGGTACTCTTGTGATCCATTCAGGAGCTGGAGAACTGCTTTTCCCGTGCCCCGTCTGTTACCTTGTGGGAAGCGGGCTGCTGCGTTCACAGTCCTGGACTTAAGCAGGACAGACCTCCTCCAGGGCCTGCCTTTTCACGTTCGTCCTGGCTCCCCGCTTCCTGACGCAGGATTCTCTGGCCAGCTCCGGGTTCTGGGCCTTCACTTCAGCCTCTGCAACTTCTGCCTGCTCCTCAGGCCCCTTTTGTAGTTTTTCCCTTTACTTAAGATCATTCACTGTATTTGCGAATTTTGCTTTTTAAATTGAAATGCTCCGGGGACTTCCATGATGGTCCAGTGGGAAAGAATCTGCTTTCAATGCAGAGGACTCCGGTTTGATCCCTGGTCGAGGAACTAAGATCCCACATGCTGCGGGGCAACTAATCCTGCACGCCTCAATTAGAGAGCCCGTGTTCCGCAAGCTACAGAGCCCATGCGCTCTGGACCTGCACGCCACAACTAGAGAGAGAAAACCTGCACACCACGACTATAGAGAGAAGACTGCACGCCGCAGTGAAAGATCCCGCATGCCGCGATGAAGATCCTGCGTGCCGAAGCTAAGACCCAATGCAACCAAAAATAAATTAAATAAATAAATAGATAGATAGATAAAATATTTTCTAAAATAAAAAAAAATCTTCTCTGATCCCCATATAAATTGGTACCCCCCCATATAAACAAACAAAGAAATAAATAAATTGAAATGCTCTGTCATATAGAGAGAATTTTATTCATAATATGTATAAGGATCTAGTGGTAAGTTTTAAAATGTACATACGTGACACTGCTAGTTTACAACTTCTTTATGTTTACTTATGTTAAGGTCTTACATAAAAATGAGGAAAATGCTTCAAACACTGGTCCTCGAAATTCCAGAAAGCACCAGGTAAAACTTTCATTTATCATATTACCTACCAGATATTAGAGAAAGATAAATGGGGAAATACATTCAAGACTACTATAGTTGATAAATATGCAGATTGATTAAGTCTCTTAAATTTATTTAAGGCTTTACGTAAGAAGAAGAAAAAAGAGGCTTTGGTCACTCCTAACACTCCTGAGAAGACTGTGGATAGCCAGGTAAGATCGTCTTCAGAATTTTGGGAATCAGATACTACAATTTAAAAGAGGAAAAGCAGTTGCTGCTACTGTCGCTTTGCTAAAATTTCATTTAATCTTGGGACTTTTTGGTAAATCCTTACTGATGATGTAGCGGGCATAGTAGAGTCTTCCATCTAATACTCTGTCGTGGAACATATCATATCCATTAATTGTGAATTTTCATAGTAAGTGTGATAAGCACCTAAGCTCTTGATTATGTGCAGCTATATCACCAAAAGATGGAAACAGGCCTAAAATAATATGCGTGACTTTTAATGAGAGAGGGGAGGTGATGGGGGCGTCATTCCTAACATCTTCCCACATTCGTGTATTATAATCTTTAACTTGTTGAACCCAGGGCCCCACGCCGGTTTGTACACCAACATTTTTGGAGAAGCGAAAATCTGAAGTGGCTAAAATGAATGATGATGATAAAGATAATGAGATAGTTTTCAAACAGCCCATATCTGGTGTAAAAGAAGAAACAAAAGACACTCAGACGCCTACAAGCTCAAGGAAAAAAAGACGAAAAAAAAGCAACCAGTAATTCTGAATGTATCGTGTGTGGTGGTTGATCTGAAAAAGGTGATTTTATTATGGAGGCTGATTCTTTGTATTTAACTAGATACGGTGGAATGCATTTAGTAACAAGATGGTTGGAGAAAAAAACTGTCAATTCAAGTCAGCAGGGAGAGCAGTCAGTGATTTTGGCTTCCTGCCCTCACAGAAATGCAGGGGTGAGCACCAGCTCACAGCAGCCCGGCTCACGCTGCCTGTGTCCTGTCTCTACGGCTCTCTTCAGCTTTCATAGCTGCCTTTGGTTGCTCTGCCTGGGTAGCTTAAGTACTAGGCTCTAGCCTTTGTTGTTACCATCAAATAAAGAAAATAAAATCTTTATTAAGTGACCATGTAAGTGGTTCTCTGTTAGACTCATCAGATGGCTGAAACTGGACATTAAATTGTATGAAGAGTGAGAAGGCAGTGTCACTATTAATAGGGATTCATTTATGTATATGTGATCATGTTTACCAATGTTAAGTTAGTTTGGGGTGGGCTAGCATGGATTAATTAATAACTACATCCTGTATCAGTATCATCAATCTGGAATTAAACTTCAAGATTAAAGCAGTGACCACCAGGTAAACTTTTTCTGTATTTTTTTGTATGCAAGGAGGACTTGGGTGTCTTGAAGTAAAATGGTTGGTTTTCGCCTTTTCAACTATCTTTAAGTTTCTGATGCTCTTGAGAAATATGCTTTTGTATCAGCTAATTCAGGTTCATTAAAAACATTCATTGCCACCAAACATTTTTTTCATCTAATACTTGTTAAATACTTACTCTTATAAGATACTGGGCTGGGTGAATTGGTTTTAAGTATATACAAAGAGCGTGTTTTACCTCTGGAATAGTCCCTGACACAAAGAGTATGCTCGCCATGTGTTCATTGAACTGCGTGAGTATCAGAACTGCCTCCCTCTTTGAACAGTGTCTGAACTTGTCGATCTGGAAGTCCATCCGGTCTCCCCTTCTGGGAAAGCAGCAGGTAAGCTCATCAGTGCAGCCTGTCAGGTTTTGAATAGTTCCCGGTTCCCGACCTACAACCCAGCCACCCCAGTGTGGCATGGTACCATCTATCATCACTTGACGTATGCTATGCCCTGGAGCTGGGAGAGAGCGATTCCATCTTGAGCATATATCGCGGCAATGGATATTTCTTACAAGAAACAGAGTTGAAGTTAATGTTTTCCTGGGGACTAGGTTAGGATCTTCAGAAGAAGTAGCGTGGTTTTGATTTTCAGATTTTGTGGGGAGAAAATCATGAATCAAGCGGAAACCCCATGGGCCAATAAAATATGAAACTTTGCAGTATGTGGGGTAAATAAGGTGAAGAGGATACAATTCAAAACTGTACATTCAGAATGACCACAAGTATATAAAATGGCATTCTTCTTTAAATAGAAAGTTAAACATCAAAATTCTAATTTGGAAACAAGCGTCTGTTGCTGTTATATATAATCATTACAAAAAGCTGTAGAGGAAAAAGGCATTATTCCACAGACAAGATTCAGTTGGAGCCAGACATTTCACATGCTGCGTCGTATTTGCACTGAGACGGGGCAGCAAGTGAATAAATGCTTGACATGGTGTGAAAGGAGGTTTTCTCCTTTTGCTAGCATTATTTGGAATACAGTGTGGCCACATCCAAGGCAACTGATTGCCGTGACTGGAAATTGTCACCCTGGCTGACCGTATGCTAATATGAACCCCAGTCTCAGTGTGATACAGCAAAGGCTGCGGCTCAAAGACTGACACAAGGTAGGCGAGATAGGGCAGCTGTCCCCATGCAGTGGCTGTGATGCCGATGGCTGCTCTCCTTAGCCCACAAGTGTGATACGTGTAGATACATAATTTTGCACTTTCTGTAGGCGGAAATAATCATGTGGCTCAAACCTAACTATGCCGTAGGTCATCCTGTGCACCACAAGGCGATTGACTACTGGGTCGAAGCCCGACCTGCTGCAGAGTTTTGTTTTACGTTTTTAAATGGTTGAAAAAAATCTAGAAGTAAATTTCAGGGAGTTCCCTGGTGGCCTAGTGGTTAGGATTCCGGGCTTTCACTGCTGTGACCCCAGGTTCAATCCTTGGTCGGGAAACCGAGATCCCGCAAGCCCCCAGCCAAAAAAATAAAGTAAATTTCATGGCACGTGAGAATTCTATGAAATGTGAGTTTCAGTGTTCATGGATAAAGATTTATTGGGCCACAGCCACGTTTATGTACCTACTGCCTGTGTATGGCTGCGTTTGTGCTAGATGAGTTTTATTGTGATAGAGGCCGTGAGTGGTCCCACAGTGCTTAGTACTCCTGCTGGCTGCACTACAAATTGCAGTGCCGTGGTTTTAGCTTGACACACTTTGCCACGTGTATCGTGGTACCATGAATTTTGTGAATTTTTAACCAGTGCATACCCATCATGTCAAAACAAGAAGAGAAGGTAGACTTCAAATATCATACTTAAGCTTGCGGTGGAGTGTGGGTTATTTTATTAAATTAGATTGGCAAATCATCGTGTCTGTTTTGCAGTGACCCTCCAACTGTGCTTAAAAAACACAATATATGTTGACACTACCCAACTAAGTACCCATCACAGTATTCCCAACTCAGGAAAGCAACAGCTAGAAGAATTAGAATTTTTAAATGGAGTATCTCAGCACACGATTTCTCGATCCCCCCCAAAAGTGAGAATGAGACTGTAATTAAAGTTTCCAAGTGGCTTATTTGATAGGCAAGCAAGGAAAGCCTTTTACCAATGACAAGGTAATTGTGTCAGATTGCAGCAGCTGAAGAAATGGGTCCAGATAAGATAAACGTTTAAAGACTCGGCCTTTTAGCAAGAACAGTTGCTTGAATAAAGGAAGCAACATGAGTCCATTTAAAAACAAGGCAAATGATTTCAAATGTTTCTCCTTGGCTCTTGATGAGTTAAAAGGTGTTCCCAATACTGCTGAACTGAATATTATTCAAAAAGTCATTATTCAAAAAGTCCTTGCCAAGTTTGACGGGCAAGCATGACCAACTCAGCCTGCTTTGCCCAGGAGCTTGCTGGGTGTAACCCTGGACGTCCCACATTGTGGGAACCCTCTCAATCCAGGGCTCACATGGAGAGTTTACCACCCTAGAAATGACTGAAGCATTAGCCTCTCTGGGTAGTCTGTGTGGAACAACTATAAGCAAAAATACTTCCACAGTTGAGAAAAAATTCAGTACAACCTGGAGTAGAATCTTCCACCATGTGCCACAACCAATGGTGGTATAAAAATGTGTGAAACAGAAAAAGGCTTAGTTAGACAAACATACAGTTTGTGAAAGCAAAGTGTTTAAAGCCTGTTGTATTATTGTGTTATTCATGAGCAAGTACTTAGAAAATATGTGAACATAAGATGCTAATTCTACTGTACGTTAATTTTTAAAACTATATAAATTTCTAAAATTAAAAATACATGTGAATCTATCCTGTTGCTGAACCAATAGTGTCACTGGTGTACTTCATTTGTTGTGGCCTTAGCCATCATCACTCGGTTCCGTGAGTTTTTTGATAGAAATAGAGGCTGAAGTCCTGACTTGACCTCACACACAGCGGTTTGATGGCTTAGCTGTGGTAAAGTTTTACTGAGACTCTCTGACTTCACCACCAAGATTGCAAATTCCTGAATGAGAAGAACCTCTCTCTACCGTCATGGAACGCTGAATGGCTTTGGAAATTAGCTTTTGCTGCACACTTGATGTTTCTTAATGAATTTAAGTCAGTGAGTTCAACTAAGAAAAGTCAAAGCACCATGTATATTCAGAACTTATTGGTGCTAAAGTCACTTTGATCACAACTAACACTTAAACACAAGAAAGGTCCTGCTGCTTTGTATACTTGCTGTGCTGTCAAAAGTTAAAATGAAGTGAGATCTCCATACCCACACAAATTTGCAGCAGATATAGTTTCCAACCTCAAATTACAGTTCCAGCAGTGTTTTTCAGACCTCAATACAAGTGCAAAGGAAATCTATTCCAAAATCCTAACTGGATTAAATTCTGTAGGATGGATGGCGTCCAGCTGTCTTTAAGCTGAAGGTGATTACCTGCAATGTAATGAATGACGTGCTAAAGGGCGCATGTCAACACGAAGCGGAGAGAATTGTACAAATGCCTTCAAAGTGAGGAATATACTCAAAATCAAATGTTTGGAGATTGATCTCAGTACTTGACAGTACCTATCTGTGTGAAAATTCATTTCAGAAGATGAAATACATAAAATATGATTACAGATCAACATTAAAAAACGAACATTTGCAAATGACTTTGATCATAGGAAACAGTAACTTGACACGTTCTGTGAAAACTAATTCAAAATGTATCAAAGGACTTCCCTGGTGGCGCAGCGGTTAAGAATCCGCCTGCCAATGCAGGGGACGTGGGTTCGAGCCCTGGTCCGGGAAGATCCCACATGCCACGGAGCAGCTAAGCCTGTGCACCACAACTACTGAGCCTGCGCTCCTAGAGCCCGTGCTCTGCAACAAGAGAAGCCACTGCAATGAAAAGCCCGGGGGCTTTTAATTAATTTTTAAAAAAAAATGTATCAAAGACCTAAGTGTAAAACATAAACTAAAGAACTGAATCACTTTGCTGTACACCTGAAACTAACAAAACAATGTAAATCAACTATACTCCAATTTAAAAAAAAGATAAGCTATGGCCTGGGTGAAAATATTTGCGAAGGACATTTTTCCAGAATAGAAACAAAACAAGCAGCCCAAATTGTCTTATGGAACCCAATTTCTGCCTTCTGACCATAAAATGGAAAGTAATACAGACTGTTTTCTTTTTTTTTGCCTTACCATGCGGCTTTCGGGATCTTAGTTCCCCCACCAGGAACTGAACCTGGGCCACTGCAGTGGAAGAGCCGAGTCTAACCACTGGACCACCAGGGAATTCCCCAGACTATTTTCTTTTTTTTTTTTTAATATTTAAAAAAAATGTATTATTTATTTTGGCTCTGCTGGGTCTTAGTTTCGGCACACGGGATCTTCCTTGCAGCATGCGGACTTCTTAGTTGCGGCATGCAGGATCTATTTACCCAACCAGGGATTGAACCTGGGCCCCCTGCATTGGGAGCACGGAGTCTTACCCACTGGACCACCAGGGAAGGCCCCCTCAGACTATTTTCAATACTTGTATTCTCATTGAGGACTCGGGCATGATATATGAGATAATAAGGAACATTTATTAAATACTCGCATGTGTCAAATACTGCTGTAAGCATTTTCAGTATATTAGCTAATTTAATCAGGACAACCTGTGAAATAGATACATCTGAATCCTGAGGAGACTGAAGCCCAGAGAGCTTAAAGATGGTGAGCCAGTTCAGCTTACTCAAGCCATTACTCATGCCCTCCAAAGGGACGGGCATGAAAGCTAGATTGTTAGTGACACTCGGAAAAAGAGGAGACGCAAAAGCCTTGCGCTGACAAGACCTGGTGACTTATTGAAATGGAGGCAGAAATGGGGCACTGGGGCAGGCATGGGAGGAGGAGGCCAATGAGATGCATTCTTAGGAGCTTGGCTTCGAAATAACTGACAGCTACAGAACACTAGGTGGCAGTAGATCCCAGGCGCTTCAAATCTACAATCCATGCCGTTCTCTTGAGAAACCTGGGGGCTTCCCTGGTCGCACAGCGGTTAAGACAAGAATCCGCCTGCCAAGGCGGGGGACACGGGTTCGAGCCCTGGTCCGGGAAGATCCCACATGCCGCGGAGCAACTAAGCTCGTGTGCCACAACTACTGAACCTGCACTCTAGAGCCCATGAGCCGCAACTACTGAGCCTGAACGCCACAACTACTGAAGCCTGCGCACCTAGAGCCCGTGCTCCGCAACAAGAGAAGCCACCTCAATGAGAAGCCCGCGTGCAGCAACCAAGAGTGGCCCCCGCTCGCCGCAACTAGAGAAAGCCCACACGCAGCAACGAAGACCCAACGCAGCCAAAAATAAATTAATTTAAAAAAATAAAAGGAGCCTGGCAAAATGCAAAATTATTAAAGGGATTAACCCTAATGGTGACTTTTTTTTAAAAAAAGACCTCCCTGTGCAAACTGTTATATACAGAATGGGTTAACAAGAAGGTCCAGACCTACTGTATAGCACAGGGAACTCTACACAATACTCTGTAATGGCCTATATGGGGAAAGAATCTAAAAAAGAGTGGATATACATATACGTATAACTGATTCACTTTGCTGTACAGCAGAAACTAACACAACATTGTAAATCAACTATACTCCAATAAAAATTTAAAAAAAAAGAAAACAAGGTCCTACTGTATAGCACAGGGAACTATATCCAATATCCTGTAATAAAACATAATGGGAAAGAATATAAAAAAAGAATATATGTATAACTGACTTTGCTGTACAGCAGAAATTAATACAATGTTGTTAATCAACTATACTTCAATTTAAAAAAAATAAATCTCAGGACTTCCCTGGTGGCACAGTGGTTAAAACTCCGTGCTCCCAATGCAGGGGACCCAGGTTCCATCCCTGGTCCGGGAACTAGATCCCACATGCATGCCGCAACTAAGAGTCCGCATGCCACAACTAAGGAGGTGGCACAACCAAATAAATAAATAAAATAAATATTAAAAGAAAAAACCTCCCTGGGAAGCATCATTTTACACACACACACACAAACACACACAGCACTAATTTCTAGACAACTAGAGACAGAAACTGCCACTATGAAATGACTCTTAAGTAACTGGATGCTTAATAACATCCTTTGGGTAATTGGTTATTGTTAAAAATGAATTTGCCAAAGGATTTCAGATCACCAGTAATAGAACATACTGATGACATGAACCATGGAAGTTTTTAGCTTATAAATTTGCATGTAGTTATGAACAAGCACAGCTTAGGGTCATTGGGCAATAATTATGGGTAAATGTTTTTATAATTTGGTGTTCCCCAGTGTGTATTAGAATTTGGTGGCTGTATTTTTTTTTAAGGATTTTTTTTTAAATTTACTTATTTAATTTATTTATTTTTGGCTGTGTTGAGTCTTCGTTGCTGTGTGCGGGCTTTCTGTACTTGTGAGTGGGGGCTACTCTTTATTGTGGTGCGCAGGCTTCTCATTGTGGCGGCTTCTCTTATTGCGGAACATGGGCTCTAGGCGCATGGGCTTCAGTAGTTGTGGATCGCGGCTCAGTAGTTGTGGCTCGCGGGCTCTAGAGCGCAGGCTCAGTAGTTGTGGCGCACGGGCCCAGCTACTCCACGACATGTGGGATCCTCCCAGACCAGGGCTCGAACCTGTGTCCTCTGCATTGGCAGGCGGATTCCCAACCACTGGGCCACCAGGGAAGCCCTGGTGGCTGTATTTTAAAGAAGATTTCATACAAGAACTTGGCTTTACTGTCATCATCACTGTAAACACCTTTAACCCATGGTGTTCAGAGTATTTCCTATTCTGCACTCTCTGTGCTCATTTAGTTTTATTTTTTTATTCATGAGGCCTGAATTACAAGCACAAAGTAAACACTGGACTTAGGATTTGGTGCATTTTTCTATTTCAATTAGTAAATCTCAACATTTGGAATTATTTTCAAGTTATGGCTAGGTGTTATATTTCTGGCCATTTTCCTCTCGGGAACAAAAACAAACAAAACATAATTGTTTGGGAAGTTAGATTTTCACTTGGGTGGAGAGCTACTGTCCCGTTGATCCAACTAGGGAATATTTCACATGCTTATCTACAAATTTCTCCTGTCCCAGGAACCAATCTGTTTTAGAATTAAATTGCTCAGCAAGTAACTTGGCGGCCTGCTCTGCTTCCGTGTGCTACAGAAAGAAGGAGATGAATCTGCAGCCATGGTATGGAAGTTACATTTCTGTGCTGATAAGTGGCCAAGTTTAGAATCTCCCCTGTTATAAATAGGTGCTGTCAACCCTACGGTGCCCAGGAAAAGAAGCTCAGACATTTGATACTTGCCAAACATAGTTTCCGTAGCAAATGTGCCCTGAGCAATGCTGCTGGTCTCTGGCAGCTCCATTCACAGGTTCTCCTGTGATTTGAGCTCCAAGAGGAAGAGCTGTAGCCTTGGCATGGGGGGAGAAGCACAACTTTTGCAAGAGGAACTAAGGAAACAATCCTAATTACCCATCCAAGAGAGAAACTATTCAGATGCTTTTTGGCAGGGATACAGGATCGTCACTGATGATTTTTTTTTCTTCTGAAGGAGGGTGTCATTTTTTTCTTCTATTTCTGCTTTAACACTTAGCTAGATGATAAATATTGTGGCTTTCTTCTAATTGGCTTTAAAAAAATCACTGCCTATACATTTGCCTGGTATAATAAAAATTGCAGGGACTTACCTGATGGTCCAGTGGTTAAGACTGCCCACTTCCACTTCAGGGGGCACAGATGTGATCCCTGGTCTGGGAACTAAGATCCCAAATGCCACGCGGTGTGGCCAAAAATAAATAAATAAATAAATAAAATAAAAAATGCAAACAAGTCGTTTAGTAAATGCAAATTGAGTGTTCCCTACCTTGCAAATATGTAACGTAGCCCGTTACCTGACTGATGTTAATGTAGAACCAGTCGTATAAAGGCATAGGTTAGTCATCCAGCTCACTGTTTATGATTTTCTGGTGAATTTTTCCTTTGTTTTCAACTTAAGTTATTGCCTGTGTAGGTAACACATGCAGAAGGTACTGAGGGAAGAGTCCGTCTGTCCGTCCTGTGAACCTGCTCACTGTGCTCCAGCCCACCCGCCTCCCCAGGAACCTCCCCAGTCCCTTGAAGAAAGAGGCCCTGTTTCCTTCCCCTTCATCGTCTGTTTACCGTTATTCTAATTGTCTGTCTCCCCAGCCCACCCCAGGTGCCCGCATTCCTAAGGGCGGGAGCTCTGTCTTACTCTTGTTGCATTCCCAGTGACTGAGACAATGCTGGGACATGAACTGACCCACTCAAAACATATCTGAGTCCCGGCCGTGTGTCAGGCACTAGGGATTCAAAGGGAACAAAAACCAGCAAAAACTGTTCACAATAGCCAGGACATGGAAACAGCCTAAATGTCCATCGACAGAGGAATGGATGAGGAAGATGTGGTACATACATTCAGTGGAATATTACTCAGCCATTAAAAGGAATGAAATTGGGTCATTTGTAGAGACATGGATGGACCTCAAAGACTGTCATACAGAGTGAAGTAAGCCAGAAAGAGAAGAACAAATATTGTATACTAATGCATATATGTGGAATCTAATAGATGATCTTATTTTCAAAGCAGAAATAGAGACACAGACGTAGAGAAAAAAACGTATGGATACCAAGGGGGAAGGAGTGGGGTGGGATGACTTGGGAGATGGGGATTGACATATATACACTATTGATGCTATGTATAAAATAGATAACTAATGAGAACCTGCTGTATAGCACAGGGAACTCTACTCAGTGCTCTGTGGTGACCTAAATGGGAAGGAAATCCAAAAAAGAGGGGATATATGTATACGTATAGCTGATTCACTTTGCTGTACAGTAGAAACTAACACAACATTGTAAAGCAACTACTATTTAAAAAAAAAAAACAGCAAAAACTCCTGTCCTCGTGCAGCTAGCATTCTAGTACTGTGAGACGAGCAATTATCAAAGAAGTAAGAGAAATATATACTGTGCAGAAAGTGGTCACTGCTGTGGAGAAAAATAAGACAAGGGTACGGGGACTTTTAGGGGTGGAAGTGGGGCTGCCCTTTTAAGGGGGTGGTCAGGAAGGCCTCACTTTGAAGTTGACATTTGAGCAGAGACCGCTTAACGTGGGAAGGGAGGGAGACAAATGTTGGTAGGAAGGAAAGTTGCCTTTAATCAGAATGCCAGGGACTTCCCCGGTGGCGCAGTGGTTAAAACTCTGCCTGCCAATGCAGGGGACGCGGATTCGACCCCTGGTCCAGGAAGATCCCACATGCCACGGAGTGACTAAGCCCGTGCGCCACAACTACTGAGCCTGCGCTCTAGAGCCCACAAGCCACAACTGCTGAGCCCGCGAGCCACAACTACTGAAGCCTGAGCGCCTAGAGCCCACACGCAGCAACGAAGACCCAACACAGCCAAAAAAAAAAAAGAATGCCGGCAATCTGGGAAGATTTTGCTCGGCCATGAAAGTTTTTAAAGGGAAACAGGGAAGTAATCTCAGTTAATCATTGAGATGGGGGTCAGAGTCGTCGCCGTCCCCCACTGCGTGCAGGCTTGGTGCAGGCTCGTAGACTCCTCATGATCTTCCTCTAGATGCTGTCTTGTTCACACAGTTTTTTCAGGAGGTTACTGAAGGGGCAGCTAGGGAAGAGATCTGGTTATCTGTTCATTACTTATTCTTCATTTCTCCTTCTTTGATCTATGGGAAGAACCAACACGTTAGGCAAGTATGATGTGATTAAAAGATTTGAAAGGCGTGCTAGGGCCAGAGATGAGTAGAGCACGGGGTGGGGGAGCCTGGTTTAAGGTTAGTGACAAGACAAAGGGGCCTCCTGCAGAGAGCTCTTTCCTGCCCAGAGCTGCTTACAGGGACTTCCCTGGTGGCACAGTGGTTAAGAACCCGCCTGCCAATGCAGGGGACATGGGTTTGAGCCCTGGGCTGGGAAGATCCCACATGCTGCGGAGCAACTAAGCAATTAAGCCCTTGTGCCACAACTACTGCAATGAAGCCACTGCAATGAGAAGCCCGTGCACCACAACGAAGAGTAGCCCCCACTCGCCTCAACTAGAGAAAGCCCACACGCAGCAACGAAGACCCAACGCAGCCAAAAATAAATGAATTAATTAATTAATTAATTTTAAAAGAAGAATTATATATTTGAGACATTCAGGGACAAGGTTAAGACAGAGGATCCCACTAGAGGGTACGAGGCAACAAGACCCAGGTTCACAGAAGACCATAATTTTCTTTTTCATATAAGCAGTGCTTTAATAGCATTGTAGGATTTTATATGTTGTTTTTTCATTTTCATTCAGTTCAAAAGATTTTCTAATTTCCCTCTGCCTTATTCTTTGACCTGGATTATTTAGAAGTCTGTTATTAAGTTTCCAAATATTTGAGAATTTTCCAGATTTTTTTCGTTATTGATGTTTTAAATTAATTTCATTGTATAAAGATAACATACTTTGATTTGAATCCTGTCTAAATTTATTTAGACCTGTTTCATGGCTCATAATATGATTTATATGGGTAAATAGTCCACGTGCATTTGACAAAAATACGCATTCTGCTGTTGTTAAGAGAACTGTTCCCTAAGTGCCAACCAGGTCGAGTTAGTTGACAGTGTTAGTGTTACTAATTTTGTCCAGTTGTTCTATCAACTATCAAAAGAAGAGTGTTGAATCTCTGTTTTTTTTGTTGTTTTTTAAATTTTTGACTGCATTGGGTCTTCATTGCTGCGTGCAAGCTTTCTCTAGTTGCGGCGAGCGGGGGCTACTCTTCATTGCGGGGCACGGGCTTCTCATTGTGGTGGCTTCTCTTGTTGCGGAGCACAGGCTCTAGGCGCACAGGCTTCAGTAGTTGTGGCGCGTGGACTCAGTAGTTGTGGCTCACGGTCTCTAGAACAGAGGCTCAGTAGTTGTGGTGCACGGGCTTAGTTGCTCCGTGGCATGTGGGATCTTCCCAGACCAGAGCTTGAACCCGTGTTCCCTGCATTGGCAGGCAGATTCTCAACCACTGCGCCACCAGGAAAGCCTCTAACTATTATTATGAATTTGAGAAGACCATAATATTGTTGTTGATGATTAGGGAGCCTCGGTCAAACTTCTGTGATTCGTAGCATCCAAACTTGTGTAACATAAATTCCTCCCATGTGAGTCCTTGGCCTGCTCTTTTTTTTTTTTTTTTTAAATAAATTTTATTTATTTATTTATTTATTTATTTTTGGCTGTGTTGGGTCTTCGTTTCTGTGCGAGGGCTTTCTCTAGTTGCGGCGAGCAGGGACCACTCTTCATCGCGGTGTGCGGGCCTCTCACTATCGCGGCCTCTCTTGTTGCGGAGCACGGGCTCCAGACGCGCAGGCTCAGTAGTTGCGGCTCATGGGCCCAGTCGCTCCGCGGCATGTGGGATCTTCCCAGACCAGGGCTCGAACCCGTGTCCCCTGCATTGGCAGGCAGATTCTCAACCACTGCGCCCCCAGGGAAGCCCCCTTGGCCTGCTCTTAACCATGCATCCTTGATCTGTGCTTGGCCCCCTGAACTCTTCCGTAAGTTGTGCCAATATCTCCTTTTCTCCCCCTCTTAAACCAGTTTGAATTAAGCTTCTGTGACAGATAACCAAAGATGGGCTGACAGATACAGGTGACAGAGTTTTAAAACCTGGCAGATTTGAGACTGCAGGCTGAAGAGTCAAGTCTTATCAGAACAGAGAGCATTGGAAATGATGCTGTCAGAGAGGAGCCGGGGAAGAAGCGGGTGTCCGGAGCCACGTGGTCCTGCGGGGCTGACGTGGCCGGGCGCAGGCGCTGCAGGACACCCCTCCCACCCCAGGGAGCTCGGGAGGTAGAAACCTCCCCCTGCTGCTCCTGCGGTCCTCCTGTGAGCGGGTGTTGCTGCCTTTAAACGGGGCTTCCAAAAGTCTCAGCAAACTGAGGGCGAGAGTTCTGGGAAGCCTGCAGGGGGGCGGGGGGTTGTGCCTGACACCTGCTTTGCTAGGAAAATGCGAGCAAGCCCACACAGACTCTGGCCGCCCCCCAGTGTGGCCAACGGGGGAGTCTCCCCCGCCCCCCGTTTGCATTGTAAACATGTCTTGAATAATTTCGCCCCTCTTTTTCTGGTTAAACATTACCCACAGCTGCCTGCTGCATGGAAAAAATGGCCAACAAATGACCGAGCAGGTATGTGTCAGTGAAGACTTCCCGGGCGCTCACCAGCAGGGACGCTGACCCTTCGTCCTAACAGCCTGGGGTGGAGGCTGTAAAGGTCACCTGTGCAGAGGGCGGGGTGGGGGTGGGGGACGGTTCATTGTCCCTCCAGGAGCTCCGCGGGTCAGGGAGCCGGGGCTTTCTCTGCCGCTGTAAGGACCTCGCATGCATTCAGCGCAACGCGGGCCTGGGGCTAAGGTCTTTGTTTTTCCTTCCGAAAGCCGTGTGTTCAGAAAAAATTAAAAATTCGTTCTGCTTTTCAGTACATTGTGTAGCTTCCCGCGTGTCCCTCAGAAAAAAGACAGAAACCTGTGGTTACTGAAGGGGGTGGGGCACAAACGGGGAGACGAGGACGGACACGTACACACCACTGTGTGTAAAATAGACAAGTAACAAGGACCTGCCGTGCAGCACGGGGAACTCTGCTCGGGACTCTGTAATGGCCTACCTGGGAAAGAATCTAAACAAGAGCGGACACAGGTATATGTACACCTGATTCGCTTTGCTGTACACCTGAAGCTAACACCACGTTGTAAATCAACTCTACTCCAATAACAATTAAGGTAAATAAATAAATAAATAAATAAATAAAAAAAAACAGACTTTCATGTCACTTTATTTACGGCACTTATCGCTGGGGAGGTTGATGTTACTTCGAATACATACCAAGTCCTGGGAGAAGCGTTGAACACACTCATGTAGGATCCCTAAAGCATATACATGTGCATAGGAGTTTCATTTATTTTTTTGATGCAAAAATATCACACAGGAAAAAAAGAAAAGAAAAGAAAAGGCTAAAAAGAAAAAAAAAAATCATACAGGCAAGCCAACTCAGACCCAGACAGACTAAGCAAATGGCTCAGGCCACAGAGCTTTTTTGCAGGTGGGAGCACATTCCCCTAGTCTGTTGGACCTGAAATCCTACATTCTGTGCACTTTTTGCCACCTCCGATCTATAAATGAAGGAATGGCAAAATTTTAAATTTAAGTAGGGATCAAAACTGTAAATTGATTTTCCCTTTCTTGGTATTCCAAAAGCACTTCCTGGGACTTCCCTGGTGGTCCAGTGGATGAGACTCTGCGCTCCCAATGCAGGGGGCCCGGGTTCGATCACTGGGTTTGGTCCCTGGTCAGGGAACTAGATCCCGCATGCACACCACAACTAAGAAGTCCTCATGCCGCAAGGAAGATCCCACGTGCTGCAACTAAGACCCGGCGCAGCCTAAATAATTTTTTTTTTTTTTTTTTTTAACGGATGGTTGAAAGGGCACATTTTATTTATTTATTTATTTTTGGCTGTGTTGGGTCTTCGTTTCTGTGCGAGGGCCTTCTCCAGTTGCGGCAAGCAGGGGCCACTCTTCATCGTGGTGCGCAGGCCTCTCACTATCGCAGCCTCTCTTGTTGCGGAGCACAGGCTCCAGACGCGCAGGCTCAGTAGTTGTGGCTCACGGGGCTAGTTGCTCCGCGGCATGTGAGATCTTCCTAGACCAGGGCTCGAACCCGTGTCCCCCGCATTGGCAGGCAGATTCTCAACCACTGCGCCACCAGGGAAGCCCCAATAAATATTTTTTTTAAAAAAAAAGCACTTCCTGTCTTTCTGTCATTTTCAAAACTCAGCTCTATTCAGATATAATTTACATAAAATAAAATTTTATTTAAAAAATTTTAAGCGTACATGGGAGTTTGGGATTAGCACAACACTGTGCTAATTAACACAACATTGTAAATCAACTATACTTAAATTTAAAAAAAACACACATGGAGAGAAGCCTATGCTTTGGAGGACAAGCCCCACACCTAGATTTGTTTCAAAACTTAGTTTACTAGGAAAACCCATTATCCACCTGTGCTGTTGCTGAGAAGACTAGTCTAAATGGGCAAGAGCCGATGTATTTCCAGTGTGTCAGGCACGGTTCCAGGCATCGGTGACCCGGTTCCAGCCCTCACAGAGCTTACTGTCCAGTGGAGAAGACAGATACCAAACAGGCAATTATAAAAATGGTATATGTAGACTTGTGGTTGCCAAGGGGGAGGGGGGCGGGGGACAGTTTGATTGGGAGTTTGGGATTAGCAGATGCAAATTATTATATAGAATAGGTAAACAACAAGCTCCTACTGTAGAGCACAAGGAACTATATTCAATATCCTGTGATAGGACTTCCCTGGTGGCGCAGTGGTTAAGAATCCACCTGCCAATGCAGGGGACACGGGTTCGAGCCCTGGTCCAGGAAGATCTCACATGCTGCGGAGCAACTAAGCCCGTGTACCACAACTACTGAAGCCTGCGCTCTAAAGCCCGTGAGCCACAATTACTGAGCCCACGTGCCACAACTACTGAAGCCCGCGCATCTACAGCCCGTGCTCCACAAAAGAGAAGCCACCGCAATGAGAAGCCCATGCACCACAATGAAGAGTGACCCCTGCTCGCCGCAACGAAGACCCAACACAGCCAAAAATAAAATGTACATAAATAAATAAAAAATATCCTGTGATAAACCGTAATTGAAAAGAATATGAAAAATAATGTACATTTATGTATAACCAAATGACTTCTGTATAGCAGAAACTAACACAACATTGTAAATCAACTATACCTCAATAAAATAAATTCTTTAAAAAGTGGTATACCTGATGAAAGGCAAGTACAGTAAGCCATGGGCATAGCAGGTGGACTTAACCCAATCTTGGGAATCAGAAAGTTGCTCAAGCATTCCAGGAGAGGAAAGAACGTGAGCCAAGCTCTGAGGGGGCAAGCAGGGTGACCTTGATGAAACAAGTGAAGTCCGATAAGGCTAGAGCCTCATAAGCAGCACAGGGGCCCAAGCTCATTACAGTAGGGGAGGGCCTGGGACTTTGTGTTTTTGCCAAGTTCTCCAAGCTATCCTGACGCCCTGAGAACCACGGCCTTAGAAGAGTACTACATGAGGCTCCGTTTCCCACACCAGGCCAAACACCACCCCTCACCGGATGGAACTTGCTTGCCTCCTAACAGACCTTGTGTCAAGTCTCCACATTGTGCAATCCTCTATCACTTCTTCAATTTTTTTGCAGACTGTGGGTTTTTTTTTTTTTCATTATTATATGCCTTCATTTTTTATTATTATTTTTTAAATTGATGCATAGTTGACTTACAATGTTGTGTTAGTTTCAGGTGTACAGCAAAGTGATTCAGTTATACATATATATATGTGTATATATATGTATATATTCTTTTTCATGTTCTTTTCCATTATGATTTATCACAGGATATTGAATATAGTTCCCCATGCTATTCAGTAGGACCTTGTTATCTGTTTTATATATAGTAGTTTTATGCCTTTATTTTAAAAATCAGCTTTGTTCAGGTGCAATTTATAGACAACAAATTTCACCAATTTTAAGTAAGAAATTCAATGAATTTTGACAAATATATACAGTTGTAAAACCACCATCACCGGAAAAAGTTATTTTGTGCCCTTTGCAGTCAATCCCCTTCCCCAGTCCCAGCCCTGGGCAACCACTAATCAGTTTTCTGAAAGAACAGTTTTGCCTTTTCTATAATTTCGTATAAATGAAATCATACAGTATGTGGTGTTCCATGTCTAAGTTCTTTCATTTGTATAATGCTTTTGAGATTCATCATTTTGATGTACATATCAGTAGTTCATTCCTTTTAGTTGCTAATTCGTATTCCATTGTGTGCATGACCATGGTTGTTCACCAGTGGATGGACGTGTGGGTTGTTTCCAGTGTTTGCCTATTATGGATGAATAGTCTATTAAAAAAATAATGTGGGTTTTTGTATGAATGTGTTTTCATTTGTCTTCAGTAAATACCCAGGAGAGGGATCACCAGGTCACACGGTAAGTGTATGTTTAACTTTGTAAGAAACTGCCCAACTCCTTCCCAAAGTGGTCATTTTGTGTCCCACCTAAAATGTGTGAGCGTTCCAGTTCCTCCACGTCCAGGTCAACTCTTGGTCTGTTATAAAAAAATTTTTTAATTGTTATTGGAGTATAGTTGATTTTTAATGTTTTGTTAGTTTCAAGTGCACAGAAAAGTGATTCAGTTATACTGAATGTATATTCTTCTTCAGATTCTTTTCCATTATAAGTTATTACAAGATGTTGAATATAGTTCCCTGTGCTCTACAGTAGGTCCTTGTTGGATATCTATTTTATATATGGTCGTGTGTGTATGTTAATCCCAAACTCCTAATTTATCTCCCCCACCCTCGCTATCCCCTTGGGTAACCGTAAGTTTGTTCTCCATGTCTGTGAGTCTGTTTCTGTTTTGTGGATAAGTTCATTTGTATCATATTTTAGATTCCACATATAAGTGATATCATATGATATTTGTATTTCTCTGACATCAGTGTTTTTAATTTTACCCATTTCAGATTGTGTTTTAATGAAATCGCTCTTCCTGCAGGAAGGAAAATGAGTTGGAAGGGACAAAAGACCCACTGGGTGGCTTTTGCAGGAGCCTAGGTGGGAGGCTCTGAGAGAATTAGAAAACCTACGGTCTACTTTCTCATCAGCAGACAGAGGGGCTGCGGGAAAGGAATCGTAAAGAAGAAGAATTTACCTTTGAATGTACGGGGCACACTGATTTCACAGAGGAAACATGGACCTGACCAGCATTGAACGGGGAGTGGCAGAGCCAGAAGGAAATGACTGTCCTGCGGATACCTGCTCCTGACCCTGCTTTGGAGACTGGGGACCCTGGCGGTAGAAGGGCAGGGGCAAGGTAAAGATGTAGTTCTTGTGTCCTTGGCTGAGATGATGAAGTAAATCCTCACAGGAAGGGAGTTCTAAGTAGTGGTTAGTTGTCTTTAGAAATCATTCCAACAGCACTCGATTCATTCAATATTCATTTTCAAAGTGGCTGAACTTGACGGGCACTGTGTCTTGTCTGGGAGCACAGACCTCCCGTCAAGTTGCTCACAGTTAGGGGCATTCCCTGGCGGTCCAGTGGTTAGGACCCGGCGCTCTCACTGCCGGGGCCCCTGGTTGGGGAACTAAGATCCCACAAGCTGTGTGGTGTGGCCAAAAAAAAAAAAAAAGTTGCTCACAGGTTAGTGAGTGAGTGAAGGGAGCTGACCATCATTTCTAGCAGTGTTTCCTCAGGTCTCTCCTCTATTTGTTTGTAACCCCTTGCTGAGC
The DNA here is from genome assembly GCF_028023285.1 of Balaenoptera ricei. Taxonomy (NCBI): domain Eukaryota; kingdom Metazoa; phylum Chordata; class Mammalia; order Artiodactyla; family Balaenopteridae; genus Balaenoptera; species Balaenoptera ricei. The sequence goes on along the minus strand of NC_082645.1, from coordinate 9,405,943 downwards.
GGGCCCACACATGCCCAAGGACAGCCCTGGAGTGCACTTCCCTGCACCATCCCTGCCGGACAAGTTGAAGTTCACGGCACTAACTTTGCAAGGATGAATTAACATAGTTTCTATCTTCTAGGGTTCCAGCCCTGAGTGGGTACATGCTCAGCTCTGGTTCCCAGAAGCCACCCAAGCACCTGTTTCGCCCCAATCCCACCCCGAGCAGGCTGAGATGGGGGTCGCCCCCAGAGAGACACTAGGAAGACAGAGGTTATAGACGTATACCAATGCCAATCAATGGCACAGCTCACGGCTCACCAGATTTATCAAGAGGCCAATCAGCTCTCAGCGTTCCTGGGGAGAAAAATGCTCATTTCTTGGGAGAACAGAAAGTGGAGCTTTGGCTGAAACCACTTTGCCTTCAAGAGCAATTTTTTAATCCCTTTGTCTGGTGCGTGAAATCAGTTCCCAGAACACAGGGGTTATTAATAACCGTGGGACCTTTTCCCAGTCTCCAGATCAATTGGCAGAAGCCTCTGGTTCCTTCCTTCTCGATGCTTCTAACATTTAGAGCTGGGAAGTGGCCCCCTCCTTGAGACGGGTGTAGTTTTTTACGTGACTTGGGAATTGCACAGCACCCTCCCAGCCCCCAGCCCAACAAACCAGTCCACCAGGGGGCCTCACCCTCTTGTCCGTCTTCCCGAGCTGGCTCAGCCTGCTGGCGTCTTTGCTTCCGCCGAGGTGGCCTGCTCTCTGCAGAGCGGTGCAGCCTGTACCTCTCCTCCAGGCGGGCTCCTCACGGCCAAGTGCAGGCCCGAGTGTTGACAGGGATCCAACTGCCAGCCGTGGAGCCGGCCTGATTTAGAATAAGGTCACTTTGAGCCGGCTCCAATCCTGCAGCTGGTGGAGGCCCCAAGGCAGCTTGGGTAGGTGCTAAGCGAGGCCCAGATCTCAACCTGGGGACATGGGGGATGCCGTGCCAGCAGCTCCCGTGCAGGGGGAGTGTCGTAACACAGGTCTTCCTCCAGAGCTGCCTCTGTCCTCCTCCTCCTCTTCCCCACCCCTCCTGGGGGACTGGCCATGCCCGTGAGAGCCTGGCCAGGCTCTCAGCTCAGGAAATTTGGATCCTCTGACTTGCATCCTACAAGCTCCACACCACCCCGCTGTCTGTTTGCCACCTCCCCAGAGGCGGCTGGCTGGTACCCTAACCCCAGCACAGCACGGGGGGAAAGGCGGGCCTGGGGTCACCTCCTAGCCCCAGGCCTGTTAGCTCCCTGTGAAGAAGCTAACACAAGAACACCCGCCTTGTGAGGGTGGGTGACAGCGGGCACAAAGCCCTGGCCACACGCGCACACGGCGGGCACATCCTAAGGGATGCTCAGAGCTGACCGCATCTTCCCCACAAACCTGCTCCCCCCCCCCAACTTCCTGTCTCAGTCAACAGCCTCGCTGCTCTCTTGGTCACTCAGACTGAATGACAAAACAGTTGTCTTGTCCATCTTTCATTAGCCCATGTTTTCCTTTTGTGGCAAAATATACGTAACATGAAATTTACCATTTTAGCCACTACTGAATGTACAGTTCAGTGGCACTGAGTACATTCACATCGTGGTGCTATGATGGTCCATCTCCAGAACTTCCTGTCTTCTCCAGCTGAAACTCTGTCCCCATTAAACACTAACTAACTCCCCCTCCCCGCCCCCCTCCTACCAGCCACAGCACCCACCCTTATACTTTCTGTCTCTATGAATGTGACTATTCTAGGTGCCTCATACAGGTGGAATCACACAGTACTTGTCATTTTGTGACTGGTTTATTCCACTGAGCGTAATGTCCTCAGAGTTCATCCAGGCTGTAGCCCGTGTCAGGGTTTCCCTCCCACTGTAAGGCTGAATAATATTTCATAGTATGGGTATGCCACATTGAAAAAAATCCAATCATTGGTCTATTTTTTTTTTTTTTTTTTCTCTTTTGGCCACACAGCGTGGCTTGTGGAGTCTTAGTTCCCTGACCAGGGACTGAACCCGGTCCCCTGCAGTGAAAGTGCCAAGTCCTAACCACTGGACTGCCAAAGAATTCCTTCCTTGGTCTATTTTTTTTAAAGGGTTTTTGGAAAGGAAATTAACACACAGAGTTTTTTGTTTTTTGTTTTTTTAAGTTTTCCAAAGGGTTTTTTTTAAATCACCCATTTTATTTATTTATTTATTTACTGGCCGCACCCCTCTGCATGCAGGACCTTAATTCCCCAACCAGGGATCGAACCCGGGCCCCCTGCATTGGAGCATGGAATCTTAACCACTGGACCCCGAGGGAAGTCCCCAACACACAGAGTTTTAAAACCCACACGATACAGAGGACTGTGCAGTGAGAGCATGTCTCCTCCCAGCTCGAGGGCAGCGCCATCCCCTCCGCACCAGCCCTCTGACCCTCCCCCAGCAGTGACCGTCCCACTGCCCGTCCCTGGTTGCTGCCCGATATTTTCCAGTTCTCACTGGTTTCTCCAACCCAGACTCTGCCTTCTGGGAGCTGTACTGCCGGGCTGCCAGCGGGGCAGTCTTCAGGCGAGCCCTGGCCTTGGCCCTCACCCACAGGGCGTTAAATCTGTGGATCAATTCGGAAAGTCTCTTAAAAGTATGAAGCCTTTTGGTCCATGAACACGTGATGTCCTTCCATTTATTTAGATCTTCCTTAATTTCTTTCAACAACGTTCATTGTACAAATTTTCTACTTCTTTTGTTAGATCTATTCCTAAGTATTTTATTCTTCTTGATGCTATTAGAAGTGGAATTGTTTTCTTCCTTTTCAGAGCAAATGTCTTTTTGCTTCACTGGGATCCGTTGGAATCCTCTCCGGGTTGCTGCTGTTTTACTTAGTGGCACTGAGTGATGACAGAGGCCTTGTGTAGGCAGGCGTCCAAGGCCTGGCTCTCTCGTGGGACACATGTGTGAGCTCTCTGAAGAAGCTGCAGGTCTCCACAGAGCACAGTTCCCTGCTGTGGGATACTGATCTCCAGTTTCAGGATTCCAACCTCACCACTCGGCTCCGGCCCTAACGGCATCCCCCGTAGCCGCTTTCTGGGTTTTCCTCCCTGCAGTGTATATCCTCTTGGGTAGAATTCAAGAGCAAGAGCTCAAATGCAGTAGCTCCCACTCTGTTCACCTGACAGGTAGAGGCTGACTTTCCAGCTCTTACAACTTACTGTAAAGATATAATAATTAAGATCATGCACTAAGGCACAGGAAAGGAAGAATAACCTGATAGAATCAGTAGAGAATTTAGAATATATGTCAAAAGTGGCATTACCCCCTTTGGGAAAAGGATGGCACTTTCAAGAAAAGGTTTCAGAATAATTGATTGTCGATTTGGAAAAAATAAAATTAGTTTCCTACCTCACACCATGCACAAAAGTAAATTCTAGGTGTATAAAACGCACAAAGTTTATAAAAAAACAAAACCTTAAAAAGCTAGAGGGAAATATAGGAGAATATCTTTATGATCTTGAAGTGGGGAAAGGACTTTTTTTTTCTTTAAAGAAGAAACCAGAAGCATAAATCAGAAAAGAAAAGACTGATTAATCTGATCAGGAAAACACACCGTTATAAAAGTGAAAAATCAAGATCCAGACTAGGAGAAGGTATTGGCTGTATAAAACTAATGAAGGACTGATATCCTGACTATAGAAAATTTTCTAAAAATCAATAATAAACAGACAAGCAGCCCATCTGAAAAAGTAGCCCAGGCAGAGAAGGAGATCCAGATCGCCAGTGAACACATGGAAAGACACTCAGCCCCATGAGGAACCAAGGAAATGCAAATTAACAACATGAAGAAGTGCCATTTTACATTCTTCACATTAGTAAAAATGATTAGTGGGAATTCCCTGGTGGCACAGGGGTTAAGAATCCACCTGCCAATGCAGGGGACACGGGTTCGAGCCCTGGTCCGGGAAGATCCCACATGCCGTGGGGCAACTAAGCCCATGCGCCACAACTACTGAGCCTGCGCTCTAGAGCCTGCGAGCCACAACTACTGAGCCTGCGTGCCACAACCACTGAAGCTCGCGTGCCTAGAGCCCGAGCTCCACAACAAGAGAAGCCACTGCAATGGGAAGCCCGTGCACTGCAGTGAAGACCCAACACAGCCAAAAATAAATAAATAAAATTAAAAACAAAACTCTAATCTACAGGTTTATTTTAAAAAAAGGGAAAATCTTAAAAAAAATTAGTGAAAAATTAGCGATTAGTGAAAATATACAGTGCTAGTGTTGAACACTCTCATATTCTGCTGGTCATTTTTTTAAGCATTTTTTTCTTCATTTAATTTTATTTATTTATTTTTGGCCCCTCCAAGCGGCGTGGGGGATTAGTCCACGCCCCCTGCATTGGAAGCAGCATGGAGTCCCAGCCACTGGACTGCCAGGGGAGTCCTCTACTGGTTATTTTTGAGATCTTTTTGTCGAGTTGAGGATGTGCCTACACTAAGGCTTCATAAACATCACTAGGAAACTTGCACTCAAGCATCAGAAGAGAGTTTTATAAAAATGTTTATAGTAGCAAGGTTAAACAACAACAACAAACAAAACCAAACCCCTCAAAACTCACTAGATGGGAATTCCCCTGTGGTCCAGTGCTTAGGACTCCTCACTTCCACTGCTGGGGTCCTGGGTTCGATCCCTGTTCGAGGAGCTAAGATCCCACAAGTCGAGGCCAAAAAACAAACAAAACAAAAACAAACCCAAAAAACCTCACTAGATGTCTATTTAATGGGAGATTAGATACATGTGAAAACATTCATACAATGGAATACCATAGAGTAGTTAAAATAAATGACCTGGAGCTATCCTCTTTATCTGTAAAAAAAATCTCAAAACCATAGTATTGAGAGAAAAAACAAGTTGCAGAAAGATATATACAGTATGATAGCATTCATATAAAACTTAAATATGAACAAATTAAAAAATACTATCACTTATGGACACTTTATAAATAGGAAAAATACAAGAATGGGTATGGAAATACAAGCAACAACTCAGTAGAAGGAAATGGGATCAGGTGGGGCTATACAAAGAGTTCATCATAGTTTCTATTCCTTTTGTTTGCCTAAAATACTTCATTCAAAGCAAGCAAACCGAAACATAGTAACTCCCAGTGTTGTGAGATAGCTCCAATTCAATTTTCCATCAACTCCTTTATTCAGTTCTCATTTCAGCCCACTGCTTCCCAAAAAGGTTGTCTGTTCTCAGTCAGGTGACACAATCAGTTTTTAACTTTAACCTCATGACTAAGACTGTTCGTAGACTTGGGGAAGCCAAGGACTCGCTTCCAGTGAGCAAGTCTATACAGGAATTTCTCCTCACTTTACAGCCAGTGTTTTCCTTCCAAAATATTCCAACCTGTTTGCTTAATTCTCAGAGAAACGGGCATTCATGAGCTGGGTATAGGATAGCTTTTGGAACGTGGGTTCAAAGTGTGGGCTGTCAAATGTACTCATCAGCCAGCTTTAACGTGACTGAAACGGAGTCAGGATCCTTCAGTCCCAGTTCTGAATCTCTGTCTTAACTAGCAGTGCAAGACCTAAGGTGATCTCTTCACTGCTTCAGCTTCCGTTTTCTCATAGTCAAATACGGGTGGTAGATTAAATGATCCCTAAGGTACCTTCTTGATCTAACATTCCATGAGTCTAAGACAGAATTTGAGGTGCTTTCAAACAATTCCTTGGCTCTGAAATTTCTCTCTTCTGTCATTTCCATCAAGCTGGTTGGATAAATACTGGTGCTGTCAAATCTCTGGACAGCTTTCAGGGATGCTATATTTTTCATATGTCCAAGTTGAAAGCGCACAGAGGCAAAAAGTTACCCCACCTGCCATGGGGCAGATGTCTTGACTGCTCACCTAGGTGTGGGCTAGCATTGTCTTTGTAACATACCAGCAGCCGTCTGGTAAATCCCCTGAAGTGGCTGGTAGTCTCTTTGCAGTAGACATTTCCTACTTTCCCCCTGCTTGGCACTAAGAGGAATCTAATTTATTTTCTGAGGCATGGTACACATACTTTTTGTTTAAATTGAGACATTGTGTTATCAACGGACCAAGAGGAACCATTGTTAAGAAAGGTTTCATCGTGTCTTTGACATTTTTTTTTTTTTGGCTGCGATGCGCGGCATGTGGGATCTTAGTTCCTTGACCAGGGACTGAACCTGCGCCCCTTGCATTGGAAGCACAGAGTCTTAACCACTGGGCCACCAGGGTAGTCCCATCCTTTGACTTTTTATAAACGTACAGTATTAAGTTCATGGGGCGTAAGGACTGTCAGCTTCTAGTCAGACCTGTTAGTTTCAAGAGTTGGCCACGAACTGCTGCCGTCAGGGATTACAGGTTGAAAGCAACTAAGGTCAGTTGGATTCACGTGGTGTTTGAATTCAGAAGAAAGGAGATGGGCAGGTGGAGTTGACCTGTCACACAGTGAAAAGCAGGGACGATGCCTAATCCCAGGGGACTCAAAATGACAGTGCAGTGTGGTAAATGATGTAGGGAAAGGCAGTGCAGCCAAGTTCATGGGAGAAGATGGTGCTAAGGAGGGTAGGTAGCTAAATCATGCATGAGCAAAGGCAAATCTGGGGAATTCGTAAAATCAAACTACATTTGAGGGTATTAGTTTAGCGACAGTGAACAGACTAATATTGTGTATGCTATCATTTACTTAAAATTAGATGAAGCAATAAGGAAAACTAGAAAACATGGCCTGAATATGAGTAATTATCTGAAAAGAAGAGAAGGGACCTGAATTACTGCAGGCCCCTGAAAGCAAGAGAATTTCATCCAGGGATGGGAAACTCTAAATAAATAAGACTAGGTAGGAAATACCAATACAAACCTTCCAAATAATTTAAAACTTTGCTGATTTTTTTTTTGGTCGTGCCTTGTGGCTTGTGGGATCATAGTTCCCTGACCAGGGATCAAACCCGCGCCCCCTGCAGTGGAAGCGCGGAGTCATAACCACTGGACCGCCAGGGAAGTCCCTAAAAATTTGCTGCTTTCTTAAGGCAGCGTTTAACTTTTTACACTGCGAGCTGGCAGAGTGACAGACTCCACCTCTCTTTCAAGTACTACATGGTATAAGTAACGTGGCAAAAACAAAAACAGAAGGAACACAATCGTGTCATTCAAGTCAAAGTTTCCCACGAATGCCAACCTGAAATGTACAATAGATAGTTGGAATTATTTTATCCTCATTATAAGTGAACAGATAAGATGGGGTCTGTTATTTTTACTAAAGCAGACGTAGTAGGGCAGTTTCATTTCTACATTCTGATCAAGCTAATGTACTCTTTTCTCTCTTTGCTGTCTGGCTGTGAAGTGTGCATGCGTGTGTGTACGTGATGATCCACCTAGCAAAATGCGCCCATCTTTGGAAATATTATCTGTAAAACTCTAAATGACTTGTTAAAATGGTAATATTTAGAGTTGCTTACAATTATGAGAATAAATAAACCCTGTCCAAATGGGAACTAGTCTAAATCATCATTCTAGTTCTGAGAATCTGGTGATGTCATAATGGTGAGTTTCAAGGTTGTGTTTATTTGGTTTACGCTCAGGAACATTTCCCTTATTCCTCCTCACCTTGCTTTGACCCACCCATATCTGCTAAGAGCCCTGCTTTTTTTTTTTTAATTAATTTATTATTTATTTATTTATTTATTTTTGACAGTGTTGGGTCTTCGTTGCTGCGCACGGGCTTTTCTCTAGCTGCGGCGAGCGGGGGCTTCCCTTGTTGCGGAGCACGGGCTCTAAGCACGCAGGCTCAGCAGTTGTGGCTCACGGGCTCTAGAGCACAGGCTCAGTAGTTGTGGCACACAGGCTTAGTTGCTCCACGGCATGTGGGATCTTCCCGGACCAGGGCTCGAACCCATGTCCCCTGCATTGGCAGGCGGATTCTTAACCACTGCGCCACCAGGGAAGTCCAGCGCCCTGCTTTTTGTTTCATCATTGTAATAACTGTATAGTCTAGTGATTTCTGTTTTCCATACTAATCTTCCTTGAGTGTAAAAACTGTATCTTTCCAGCTATGCTTACCCGGGGGGACACGTCAGGTTCTGGCTCAGGACAGGGTATTGGATGATGTATAAATGAAAGCAGATTGCCCCTTCACTGGATTGTGAATGCCTCTACACGGTTCTTTGCATTTGGGTGGGTAGATTGGGCACTGGCACAATAGTCGATCTGTAAACTGCATGGATGGCAGTTCAGAAGGAAATCCTAAAACTAAAACTCTATGTCCCGACAAAGGTGTGAGGAATGATCTTCAAAAAGCCTAAATAGATCCAGGTTTTGAGACACGGGGTGACAGGGAATGTTCAAAGGACTATTCGATCATTTGTTTTGCATCAGAGCTGCCCATACAACCACCTGCATTTGTCATGCTTGTCAGGGTTAGAACACTGACTTTCATCCTGCCTTTGTTACTGAGAAGTGGGTTTTTATTTTATTTTGTTTTGTTTTTTGGCTGTGTCACACGGCTTGCAGGATCTTAGTTCCCCCACCAGGGATCAAACCTGGGCCGCCGCAGTGAAAGTGCCGAGTCCTAACCTCTGGAACGCCAGGGGATTCCCAGAGAAGCGGGGTTTTGTAATATCAACTGCACTAGTTGTGACAACTTTGGAAACTAGAACTATCCTCTCCATTAAAGATGAAGTGACTTTGGTGCTTGGGACTAGGCTTCGTGACTTGTCTGGCTCACACAGTGAGTTGACAGCTATGAGGGCACCCCTGATTCTACCAGTTCTCCAGTAACTGCCACTATGTGTTTCAAGAGGGGACACCGTCAGCAGAACACATTGCCAGGTGAGGAAACCCATGAGAGGTAAGCCAGACACCGGCATTGTCTCCTTCAGTGGGTGATGCTTACTGGTAAGTCAAGTAATGAGCGTAATTGCACCCCAGGGAGGGGTTACCACCATGACTGAGCAAAGTTGTTTCTAATCTCCTGTTTTCATCCATACAAAAGACACACCCCGCCTTTGCCTACACATTTCTATAAAACACAGCACTTCTATAGCAAAGAGACTACTCTTCCCCAAGTAGTGCAAATCCAGATTCTGTATGGGATATGACACCCGTGTGGATAGTATATATTGCTGCTATTCTTCCTGAATTTTAATTTCTGGAGGCATAAGATACTTTCTTTTTCACTGAGATTATTGAAGAAGACTAAGTAAAGCTATCTAATTAGATGTAAGTAGCTATTACTAAAGTATTTAGGCTAACCTAGGCTGGAAGATACTGCCTAACTGAGTCATAGGAAAGAGAAAGAAATCTTCTCACCCAGAGTTTAGTGATTTCTGTTTGTTAGGGCATGCTATCAAATCCTTTAAGAATGACTTTTTAAAATTTACAAAAATACATGTTTATACAATAAAATGAAGAATACAGTCATATGTTTAAAAAAGCGATCAATAATTTTACTGCCCAGAGATAATCACTTGCTAATATTTTGATGTGTTTGCTTCCAGAAAGTTTTCTATGCCCAAGCTGAACTGCCTACATGTGCTAATGCCTAGGCACCTATCAACCAGTTGCTAAGTAAAACATACCAGAAAGCAGATAAAAACAGGTAGGGCTGAAGATATTAATAAAGACGTCATCCTCAAAACTGTGGGGAAAAAAATCAAGAAAAGACGTGCAGTCATACAGCTTGTAGGGCTTCAGAGACCACTAGCGCAATCTTTTCCTCTGTGATGGGACCCTGAGAGAGAATGCGACCAGCTGAGAGCCAGAACTAAAATCCAGGAGCCGAGGCTTTCGGCATCATCTCCCTGTTCTCACAACGCTTATAACCAACTTTGTTAGGTACAGGACTGGATTTAATGATTCATGAACTCCGGCTCATCAGCTGCGGCACGCGGGATCTTTCGTTGTGGTGCACGGGCTTAGTTGCCCGGTGGCATGTGGGATCTTAGTTCATGGACCAGTATTCGAAACGGGGTCCCCTGCATTGCAAGACGGATTCTTAACCACTGGACCACCAGGGAAGTCCCAATGAACACTGGCTTTTTGGGTTTTTTTGTTTTGTTTTGTTTTGTTGGCTGCACTGAGCGGCATGCGGGATCTTAGTTTCCTAACCAAGGATCGAACCCAGGCCCCCTGCAGTGGAAGCACAGAGTCTTAACCACTGGACAGCCAGGGAAGTCCCTGAAGTCTGGCTTTGAAATGAACATGCTTGGTATGAGAGGGGAAGAATAATATAATGTCAGCAGATCCTTTTTAACCCACCCAAATGATATTTGGTGGAGATTAAGTCCACTACTTAAGTGTTTAGTCAGAGAATGTGAGAATAGCAAGAAACTTGAGTGGTCCTATACAGTTTATGGCCCCATTATATAGATAGGAAAACTGAGGCCCAAAGAGGTAAGATGATTTGCTAAGGATGCTCAGCCAGTTTGTGGCAGAACTGGGAGTAGATCTCACCTCCTGACTCCAAGGTTCTAAAAACAGTGTAGAATGTCATGCTCATGAACATCAAAAGAGAACTTCCAAATGATCCCACATACTCCGGATCAACAGGTGCTCCCTTATTTTGCCTTCCTCACTCTGCCTTCAATCGGACTATTCCAAATGTGATAACGAACCTAGGCAATGGTCAATCATGACTACCAACGTCACAAGAAGAGACTATTGGCAGTGATGTGCCTCATGATTTGGATGTATGAAGTAGTTGCCAAAAAATTCAAATCTGAATCAGAATAAAGCATAGGGGACTTCCCTGGTGGTCCAGTGGTTAAGACTCCGCGCTCCCAATGTAGGGGGCCCGGGTTCAATCCTTGGTTGGGGAACAAGATCCCACATGCCGCAACTAAGACCCGGAGCAGCCAAATAAATAAATAAATAAATATTTTTTTAAAAAAGAATAAAACATACATCCCTATCAAATATCTAGGAGGTAGAAGAATATGTTATAGACTTCCAGGAATATAATCAGAAAAATCTAGAATGTGGGAAACCAACAGGACAAATAACTTGGCTTCTTCAGTAAATAAGTACCAAGAAAAAATAAGATTGAAGTGGGGAAATCTACATATTTAAAAGACCTGAGAGGGACTTCCCTGGTGGTTCAGTGGGTAAGACTCTGCGTGCCCAGTGCAGGGGGCCCAGGTTCCATTCCTGGTCGGGGAACTAGATCCTGCAGGCATGCTGCAACTAAGAGTTCATATGCCCCAACTAAAGATCCTGCATGCTGCAACTAAGACCAATAAATAAATAAATAAATATTAAAAAAAAAGACCTGAGAAGACAAATAAGTCACATGCAATGTATTGGCATTGTTTGGATCCTGATGTGAACAAACTGTTAAAAAAAAAAGACACAGGTACATTAATACCAACCTTACAGAAATAAAAAGGATCATAAGGGAACTTTATGAACAACTGAATGCCAACAAATTAGATAATTTAGATGAGATGGATACATTCCTAGAAGGACACAAACTATTGAAATTGAAATTTAAGAGGACATAGAAAATCTGAATAGACATAACAAGTAAAGAGATTGAATTAGTAATAAAATAACAAAACAAAACAAAACTACCTGCAAAGAAAAGCTAAGGCCCAGACAGCTTCACTAGTGAATTTTATGAAACATTTAAAAAAGAATAAATAGCAATATTTTATAAACTCTTCTGAAAAAAAAAGGAGGGAATACTTCCCAGCTCAACTCATTCTGTGTGGCCAGTATTACCCTGGTACCAAAAACAAAGACATCACAAGAAAATTAGAGACCAATACGTCTTATGAATATAGATACAAAAGTCTTCAACAACATACTAGCAAATAAAAATTCAGCAACATATTAAAAGGATTACATACCATGACCAAGTGGGATTTATCCCAGGAATTTATCCTAAGTTGTTTTGACATTTGAAAATCAATGTAATACACAATACTTAATAAAGGACAAAAACCACATGATCATCAAAATAGACACAGAAAATGGACTTGTTAAGATTCAAAAGTCTTTAAGGATAATGATAAAATACTTGACAAACTAGGAAGAAAAGAGACCATCCTCAATCTGATAATGGCCATATATGAAAAACCCACAGCTAACATCATATTTAATAGTGAAAGACTGAATGTTTTCCCCCTAGGATCGTGAATAAGACAAGGAGGTCCACTCTCACCACTTCTGTTCAACATTGTACCAGAAGTTCTAGCTGGAAAATTAGACAAGAAAGTGAAATAAAAGGGATCCAGTTTGGAAAGGAAGAATCAGAAAGAATCCCTATTTGCAGATGACATGATTTTGTATACAGAAAATGCCAAGGAAGCCACTGCAAAACTAATAAATGAGTTCAGCAAGGTTGCAGGATACAAGGTCGATATGCAAAAATTAATTATATTTCTATACACTTGCAATGAACATTCTGAAAATGAAATTAAGAAAACAATTCATTTATAATAGCATCAAAAAATACAGGAATAGATATTCTGCAAATGAATTCCAGAAGTTATACTATGAAAACTACACATTGATGAAAGTAATAAAAATGATCTAAATAAATGGAAAGATATCCATGTTCATGAATCAGAAGACTCAGTATTAAGTGGCAATACTCTTCAAACTGCTCTACAGAGTCAATGCAGTTCTTACCAAAATTATGACTGCCTTTATTTCAGAAATGGACAGGCTGATAGCAAAATTCATATGGAAAATCAAGGAACCCCAAATAGCCAAAACAATCCAAAGAAAAATAAAGTTGAAGGGCTTACATTGCCCGATTTCAAAAAATTACTACAAACCTACAGTAATCAAAACAGTGTAATACTGGCATAAGAATACACATGTCAGTGGAATAGAATTTACAGTCCAGAAATAAACCCACACATTTATGGCCAACTGGTTTTTGATAAGGGTGCTAAGACAATTCAATGGAGGAAGAATAGGTTTCTTAACAAATGGTGCTGGGACAACTGAATAGGTACATGCAAAAGAGTGAAGTTGGACCCCTGCTTTATACCATATATAAAAATTGACTCAAAATGGGTCAACGCCTAAATGTAAGAGCCCAAAGTGTAAGACTCTAGGAAGAAAATGTAGGATTATACAATGGTTTCTTAGATACCAAATACAAAGCGACGAAGAAAAAAAATAGATGAATTTGACATCAAAATTAAAAACTTTTGTGCTTTGAAGGGCATTATCAAGAAAGTGAAAAGGCGACCCACTGAATGGGAGAAAATATTTGCAAATCATATATATGATAAAGGACTTAAATTGAGAATATATAAAGAACTTTTACAACTCAATAATAAAAAAGACAACATGGACATTCCCTGGTGGTCCAGTGGTTAGGACTCTGCACTGCCACTGCAGGGGGCCCGGGTTCAATCCTTGACTGGGGAACTACGATTCTGCAAGCTGCCTGGCCAAAAAAGACAATACAATTAAAAAATGGACAAAGATCTGAATAGACATTTCTCTGATGAGAGATCCAAGTTGGCAAATAAGCATATGAAAAGATGCTTGACATCACTAGTCATTAGGTAAATGAAAATCAAAACCACAGTGGGGGACTTCCCTGGCGGTCCAGTGGTTAAGACTCTGAGCTTCCCATGCAGGGGGCATGGGTTCGATCACTGGTTGGGAAACATTTTAGTTTTTTATTGAAGTATAGTTGATTTACGACATTGTGTTAGTTTCTAGTGTACAGCAAAGTGATTTAGTTTTATATATATTCTTTTCCATTATGGTTTATTACAGGATATTGAATATAGTTCCCTGTGCTATACAATAGGACCATGCTGTTTTTATATTTTATATACAGTAGTTTGTATCCGATAATCCTAAACTTCTAATTTATCCCTCCCCAACTCCCTTTCCCCTTTGGTAACCATAAGTTTGTTTTCTACGTCTGTGAGTCTGTTTCTGTTTTGTAAATAAGTTCATTTTTATCATATTTAGATTCTGCATATAGGTGATATCATATGTGATTTGTCTTTCTCTGTCTGACTTGCTTTACTTAGTAAGAGAATGTCTAGGTCCATCCCATCCATGTTGCTGCAAATGGAATTATTTCATTCTTTTTTTTTTCATTCTTTTTTATGGCTGAGTATTATTACATTGTATATATGTACCATATCGTCTTTATCTATTCATCTGTTGATGGACATTTAGGTTGCTTCCATGTCTTGGCTATTGTAAATAGTGCTGCAATGAACATTGGGGTGAAAGTATCTTTTTGAATTAGAGTTTTCTCCAGGTATATGCCCAGGAGTGGGATTGCTGAGTCATATGGTAGTTCTATTTTTAGTTTTCTGAGGAACCTCCATACTGTTCTCCATAGTGGCTGCACCAATTTACATTCCCACCAATAGTGTAGGAGGGTTCCCTTTTCTCCATACCCTCTCCAGCATTTATTATTTGTAGACTTTTCATGATGACCATTCTGACCAGTGTGAGGTGATACCTCATTGTAGTTTTGATTTGCATTTCTCTAATAATTAGTGATATTGAGCATCTTTTCATGTACCTCTTGGCCATCTGTATGTTTTCTTTGGAGAAATGTCTATTTAGGCCTTCTGCTCATTTTTTTTTTTTTTTTTAATTTCTTTCTTTCTTTCTTTCTTTCTGGCAGTGTTGGGTCTTCGTTTCTGTGCGAGGGCTTTCTCTAGTTGTGGCAAGCGGGGGCCACTCTTCATCGCGGCGCGCGGGCCTCTCACTATAGCGGCCTCTCTTGTTGCGGAGCACAGGCTCCAGACGCGCAGGCTCAGCAGTTGTGGCTCACAGGCCTAGTTGCTCCGCAGCATGTGGGATCTTCCCGGACCAGGGCTTGAACCCGTGTCCCCTGCATTGGCAGGCAGATTCTCAACCACTGCGCCACCAGGGAAGCCCCTTCTGCTCATTTTTTGATCAGGTTGTTTGTTTGTTATTGAGTTGTATAAGCTGTTTGTATATTTTGGAAATTAAGCCCTTGTCGGCCGCATGGTTTGCAAATATTTTCTCCCACTCCATAGGTTGTCTTTTTGTTTTGTTTACGGTTTCCTTTGCTGTGCAAAAGCTTTTACATTTGATTAGGTCCCGTTTGCTTATTTTTGCTTTTATTTCTGTTGCCTTGGGAGACCGACCTAAGAAAACATTGCTACAATTTATGTCATGTCCACACAAAATCTTGTAATAGAATGTTCAGAATGCCATTATGTATAATAGCCAAAAAAGTCGTTTGAAACAACTTAATGTCCATCAGCTAATGAATGGATAAACAAAATGTGGCATATATATATATATAAATAATGCAATTTTATTTGACGATAAAAAGGAATGAAGTAATGTTACATGCTACAGTATAGATGAACCTTCAAAACATGCTTAAGTGAAAGAAGCCAGTCATATACTGCATGATTCCATTTACATAAAATGTTCAGAATAGGCCAATCTATGAACAAAAAGTTGATTAGTGGTTGCCTAGGGCTGGGTAGTGACTACTAATGAGCATAGGGTTTCTTTTTGGAGTGATGAAAATGTTCTAAACTGTATTGTGGTGATGATTGTGCAACCCTTTGAATGCATTACTTTAAATGGATGAACTGTTTGGTATATTAATTATACCTCAATCCATCTGGTAGCAAAAAAATTATGAGATAATTAGGGAAATTTGAAGATTGACAGGGTAGTGATAATACTAGTTATTACAGTTGAACTGCATGGGTCCATTTACACATGGATTTTTTTCAGTAAATACATACAGTAGTACACGATCTGAGGTTGGTTAAATCCACAGAGGTGGAACCTTGGATTCAGAGGGCTGACTGTGGGACTTGAGCACATGTGAATTTTGGTATCTGCTGCAGGTTCTGGAACCAATCCCCCATGGATACCGAGGGATGACTGTACTGTTAATTTTCCAAGTGTGATAATGGCCTTGAGGTTATGTTTATTAAAAAAATATTATCTTTTAGAAATACTAAAATATTTGTGGATGTAAATAATTAGAAACTACTCTTTTGACCCTATCTATTGCTTGAAGTTTTACCCCACTTTTCTGCCCCCCACCCTTGAACCAAACTCCTCCTCCAAATTACCTATCGCCCCCTCTCTCCACGTCTGTTCCTACCATTGTCTTTTTACTTATTTATTTATTTTTGGCTGTGTTGGGACTTCGTTGCGGTGCACGGGCTTTCTCTAGTTGTGGTGAGCGGGGCCTACTCTTTGTTGCAGTGCGCGGGCTTCTCAATGCAGTGGCTTCTCTTGTTGCAGAGCACAGGCTCTAGGCATGTGGGCTTCAATAGTTGTGGCTCTCGGGCTCTAGATCACAGGCTCAGTAGTTGTGGCGCACAGGCTTAGTTGCTCCACGGCACGTGGGATCTTCCTGGACCAGGGCTCGAACCCGTGTCGCCTGCATTGGCAGGCGGATTCTTAACCCCTGTGCCACCAGGGAAGGCCCCCTACCATTGTCTTTTGAACCAATTCCAATCAGGCTTTCACCGTCACCACTCGAGTTACAGCCAACAGTCCATGAGTACAGTAACGGCCCTCTGTATTCTCGGGTCTTGCATCCACAGATTCAACCAACCAGGGATCAGAAATATTAAAAAAAAAATTACAGGAAGTTCCAAAAAGCAGAACTTCAATTTCCCATGTTCTGGCAACCATTTCCATAGCATTTACATTGTATTAGGTGATATAAGTGATCTAGAGATGATTTAAAGTATATGGAAGAATGTGCATAGGTTATGTGCAAATACTATGCCATTTTATATGAGACTTGAGCATCCTTGAATTTGGTATCCAAGTGGGTCCTGGCACCAATCCCCTCTCTGGCGGGGGGCGGGGGTGGTCGCTGTAATTGACTTGGTGGCTCTTATTTCAGTTGCTGCTTTCTATTTCCTTTCCTAGTTTCATTACCATCTCGATCCCTAAATGCTAGAGTGCCCCACTTCTTAATTGCCCTAAATGCTAGGGCTCAGTTCTTAATTTTTTCAAATTTCTTTCTACACTTATTATCTAGATGATCTCATGGCTTTAAGTATTCTCTAAATGCTGATGTCTCCTAAGTTTCCATGCCCAGGTGCCCTGCACCTTTCTTCTAAATTCCAGATTCATATATCTAACTTTCTTCTTGATATTTCCATGTGTTAATAGGCATCCCAAACTTAACATCTCCAAAGTTGAATTTCTTATCTGCTCCCACGCCCAGCCTGCTCCTCCCAGGCTCTCAGGCCCAAAATCTTGGGAGTCACTCTTGACTCCCCTTTCTCTCACTCCCTCCATCAACCGACTCAACAAATCCGTGTGCCATGCAGACACCTCACCCTGCCACTGCTGTCACTTTTCCCAAGTCACCGTTGTCACTCGCTTGTAGTATTTTACTAGCCTCCTAAGTTGTCCCCCTCTTGCTCCCCTACAATCTATTCTCAAAACAGAAGCTAAAGTGAGCCTTTAAAAACAGAAGTCGATAAACAACAGGGTCCTACTGTATGGAACAGGGAACTATATTCAGTATCTTGGGATAAACCACAGTGGAGAAGAATATGAAAAAGAATGTATACATATATGTATAACTGAATCACTTTGCTGTACAGCAGAAACTAACACAACATCGTGAATCAACTATACTTCAATAAATTATCAATAAAAAGAAATAGAAGTCAAATCATGTTTCTTCTCTGCTTAAAACCTACCAATAGCTCCCCATCTCAGTAAAAACCAAAATTCTTATATTGCCCTTGAAATCCAGTTTGGACTTAAGCCCCTGAATGCCACAATTTGGCATCCTCTTACCTCTGATCTCATTTCCTACTTTCCCCTCCGACTCTCCTTTCAGTTCTTAGAACGTGGTTGGCGTCTCCTGTCTCAGAATGACTTCTGCCCTGATCTCTACCTGGGATGCCCTTCTCCCAGGGAAAGGACATTTCTTGCTCTCTCACCTCCTGCACATCTTTGCTCAGTTTACTTCTCAGGGCCCCTCCTCCTTGTCCTGTTGAAACAGAAATCCCTTTCCCTATCCTCAGCACTCCCTAATTAATTCCCTCACTGCTTCGTTTTTTCCCATATTTATTCTACCTGGTACAGTATATATTTTATTACTGTTTTCTGTCTCCTCTTCCTAAGAACAAGGATTTTTTCTTGCTTTGCTCAGCGGCTGGCACATAGTCAGTACACAGTATTTTTGATGTGTGAATGCTGTTTATGATGCACTTATATTCCCTGCCTCAATGTTCTTTTTTTTTAAAAAAATTAATTAATTAATTTTTGTGTGCGTTGGGTCTTCGTTGCTGAGCGTGGACTTTTTCTCTAGTTGCGGTGAGCGGGGGCTACTCTTCATTGCTGTGCATGGGCTTCTCATTGCTGTGGCTTCTCTTGTTGGGAGCACGGGCTCTAGGCACACGGGCTTCAGTAGTTGTGGTGCGTGGGCTCAGTAGTTGTGGCTTGCAGGCTCTAGAGCACAGGCTCAGTAGTTGTGGTGCACAGGCTTAGTTGCTCCACGGCATGTGGGATCTTCCCGGACCAGGGCTCGAACCCGTGTCCCATGCATTGGCAGGTGGATTCTTAACCCCTGTGCCACCAGGGAAGTCCTGCCTCAATGTTTAAGTGGCACTAGCTTCATGGGTGTTTGGGTATGTATCACTGAGGAAGGTGAAGCTAACTGAAGAGACAAACTGTCCACTCACTCAGACTGTTGTAAGGGAGCCGAAAACACAGACGGGAATTCTGGAGGTTCAGGTCTCAGTTGCAGCCTTGGTCCCAATCAGCCATGTGACGTTGGGAAATCATTTTTCCTTTTGGGTCCTGTATTTACTCATCTGACGAAAGGAGATTATTGCTTTAAATGGTCTCACAGGATTTTAGAGAAAGCAAAGTTAAAGATGAAGTGTTGAGTAGGAAATGGTGTGTCTTATTAATTTCTCTATTACAGACAAAGGTATACTTACCTGGCATTTTATACTTTTGAAGAGCAATAAGGAGACCTGGAATCAAACTCCAGTGTTCTTTGAGGGACCTTGGAAGATTCAGATTTGCTGTGTTAAGCCCTCAGACATCAGTAATTTGAGAGTGAAAGCGCTTGGTGTCAGCCTGTTTTTTCTCCTGTGAATCCTCCCTCTTACATGTAAATTGTTGATTTTCAGCACCCTTGTCCAAACCAGTGACTAGTCAGTGCCCATGGGTGCCCAGCTCCCGTGGAAGTTTGTTTGCTGATCACTTGTGTTTATGTGTGGTTGGTGAGCTTCCCCTTGGCCCACCTGTAACCCAGAACCTTGGTTTCCTCACTTGTAAAATGTGGTTAGTAATCACTTGCTGTTTATTTTGATGGATTCAATGACATAGCAATAATTTACATAAAGCAGTAGTACAATGCCTGGCATATCTTAAAGCCTCCAAAGTGCTTCCTATAAATGGAGAATGCATTGAGCTGCCCCTGCCAGGGTCACTTTCTAAAACAGTTCTTTCACCATGTTACTACTCCTAGTTGAGGACCTGAAACAGTGTGGATTTCTCTACCTGTTTTCAAAATATTCCCCATCCTACTGAAAGCAGGGTCTCAAAGACATATTTGTACACTTATGTTCATAGCAGCATTATTCACAGTAGCCTAAAGGTCTAAGTAACCCAAGGGTCCATTGTGGGATATATACATATGTATACCTCATACATATACATACACACAATGGGATATTATTTAGCTGTAAAAAGGAGGGAAATCCTGACACTTGCTTCAACCTGGAAGAACCTTGAGGACATTATGCTCAGTGAAATAAGCCAGTTACAAAAGGACCATGATCCCACTTACACGAGGAACCTGAATAGTCAAATTTGTAGAGACAGAAAGTAGAAGGGTGTTTGCCAGGGGCTGCGAGGAGGTGGAATGGGGAGCTGCTTAATGGGTAAAGAATTCCAGTTTCCTACGGTGAAAAGAGTTCTGAAGATGGTTGCACAGCTATGTAAACGTACTTAACTGTACACTTAAAAATGGTTATGTGCGTTTTACCACAATCAAAAATTAAAAATTCCCCATCCTATTTATTGAACCTTTTCACTTGTCCCGTTTTTTGTTTTTTGTTTTCTTTCCCCATTTCAGTTAGACTGCTCTCTTCATTGTACTCCCAGTATGATACCCACTTCCTCTTGAGCCCCTGCTCCACGCAATCTTCTCTGGAATGCTCTTTCATCATCACCCATCCACTTTCAAAAGGCCGCTTGTGCTTTCGCCCCAAAGATGTGCCCTTTTCTAGATCCAACCGGGAGTCACATCCTCCTTGTCATCGCTACTCCTCAGACTACAGTCCGCTCCCTTCCCTGCACTCCACAGAGGAGTCTACACGGGGCTTTGTTTTAGCTGGGTGTCTCCAACCACAACATCTAAGCCCCGGACTATCAGGGGTAGGATCTCACAGGTCTCCCAACACACGACATCCCCCACTAGCAGGAGCTCCGATACAAGAATCGAGACGGAGGGAAGCCAATTCACACTTTAAGAGTGGTTTCCACGGAGCAGTGTGTAATCTCACGAAAGCTTTCAACGTCAAATTACTCGCGAGCGCAGGGGCCCGAGGCGGAACGACTGTGGGGCCTCCGGGGTCCTCAAAGGGAGCCCTGTAACTTGCACAGCTTATAACTCTCCGAGACACTCTCCCACACGTCTTCCAAGAGCAACGCGACGGGGGGACACAAGCAGCCTCATCTGTGCAGCTGCTCGAGGAAGAAAGTCTCAAGGGTCTCCGAGGCCTCCACGGGGCTGGCTCGGTTTCAAAAAGGGAAAAGAACCGTTAAAAAGGTGTGCTTCCGGCTCCAGCGCCCGCGCCTCCTCGAGCGGGGAAAGGGGAGCCGAGGTACGGGAAGTCGCAGGGCACAATTTCCTTCGCCCCGGACGCCTGGCCGGGGCGCGACGCGCGTAACCCAGAAGTGAAAGGTCGGTTCCTTCAGGTATTAGACACCCCCCGCCCCCACCGGAGGAAGTTCCGGCCGGACGACTTTTACCCAGGCTTTCTTGGTTCCTCCTGAGTTCTACGCTCCCTGCTTTCTGGTGCCCTACTGCCATGGCCGCTTAGATCCGACCCTCCCCGCCTTGCCTGAGTTTTGCCGCAACTTCTCAGGGGGGGTGCCTAACTCCATTCTGGCCCCCCTTTCCTGAAAGAACTTTTCCCTACGGGTCCCCATCAGGGCCAATTGACGTTCTCCAAGGAGGCAAAAGCTCCTGGGACTTGCAGGTCCCGAAGCCCGGCGCAGCCAGGGCAGCGCCTGCGCGGGGGCGTTACCATAGAGAAGCAGGCGCCTCTCTGGTCTCGGTTTACACTCTCTATGGTCTAGCCGGGTCGTGGCGGTAAGGGGAAAAAAGAGAGACCGCACTGCGCAGGCGCTCTGGGCTTCTAATTTTTTTTTTTTTTTTTTTTTTTTTAATCCCCGCACCAAGCGCTTAACCTCATTGGGGTGGAGGAGAAGGCGGCGGCCGTGTGGTCCGCAGGGGCAACAGGAGCGACTAATACGACTGTAAGTCCCCGGTTAGGGCGAGGATGTGTAGACCCCAGCCCTTCCAGGCCCCAGCCCCCCCTCGCGGTGGTGGGCGCCGAGGCTGGGTGGGGGCGAGGTCCAGCGCTGTCATCCGCTCTTGGGTGCACTTTGGGGGGAGGGGGCGGCCCTTAGGTGGGAGCCGGGCGGGGAGCGGGAGGGGAGGGCTGTTTATCCAGCCCGCAGGTCGCTGATCCCAGGCTGCTTTGCAGAGGGAGGGGGGCGGCTGTGGGGTGAGCCCGGCTTTGTGTGTCCCCCTCTGTTCTCCTCTGCCGGACCCCACCCCGGGCCCCCTTCCCGACCCGAGTCTCCCAGGCCGGGTGGGCGAAGCCGCGTTTGAAAAGAGCGGGGCTCGCGAGGGGAGGGGGGGAGGGGGCGAGGGGGAGAAACCCACCACAACTATAGTCACGGGCGAGTGATGGGTGTGGAGGAAGATCCGGGGGGAACGTGTCCAGGCGGGCCAGACAAAGCCGAGCGCGGGCCGGGCCGGATACGCAGGGAGCCCGCGGTCCCTGGGCCCGCGGCGAGCTTCTTCGGAGGCTGGCAAAGCGGACAAGTGCTGAGTTAAGCCTTGTGCAGCCTCCTCAACTTGCCTTTGTTGTTCTTCGGTATTGGCAGGGACGCTCTGACGGAGAGGAGTGGGTGCTCTTGCACGTTAGCCTGCTTGGCTACAATGGAGCTAATCGCATTTTGCTTTCCCGTTTAACGAGCCGCTCGGATGAGTCGGGTTTTCCAGAGTCTCACTCATTACATAATTTTTTTTTTTTTAATACTTGTGTTTACTCCAAAAATTAAAAACAAAAATTAGATGGAGCCTTGAAGCGTGTTTTGTTGCATCTGGGTGAGTTTCTCTGTCTTGGGGTTCGTTCATTAACTGCTGACCATCCGTAGAACCTGTGAGCTCTTTAAACATGGTACTTTGATTTGTAGATGTGGCGTCCAGAGCTTTAGATTCTCTAGTCCTTTGGGAGGCAGTGATGCAGAAGAATCAGAAGCGAGGAATAGTTGCCTCCTGCCATGTGCCTTGCACCCTGTTCGGGGGCCAGAGTCCGGCATAAATGATGGCTTTAGAAATTGTTGCTTTTATTACTATTACTGTGACATTTGCCGTGCTCTTGATATGAGGAATCCTGGACCGTGGGCTCCCTTTGCTCATCCAAAGCAAAGGGAGCAGTGGAGAATAGTAACATTGCTGCAGAGACCATTTAGATAAGAAAAATTACACCACAGTGTCCCAGAGTTACTGAACATTATTTATCTTCTCGATTTGCTAAGAAAGATTTAAATTTTGGTGAGGTGTTTGCTTATCCATTTTTGTGAGATTGTGTAATTGCACCTTTTTTGGCAATTGTTACTCAGATCTCAGTTTCTATAATTCATAGTTTATCAGCTAACGTGTAGCAGTTTCAGATTTCTAAAGTTTTAATTTTTGTTGAGGAGTTTTCAGCCGTAGTTTTATATTCTCCCAGCTAAGGTTAAGCGGAGTCAGAAATCCTTTGAAGAGACTGTTGGTGGTGGAGGTGTCATATATTTTATCTCCATGTCACAATTTAAGCGGTAGTAAGTAGGGAAAAGGCCTTCGCACCTTAAATCAGTGTTAGAACTGAAAACCTTGATCTCCTAGTGTGCCAGGATTTTGACCACAGACTCAACTTTACGTAAAACAGGTAGGCATTTTTTTGTACTAACAAGAAGCAGAAATCTGAAGCTTGGTTTTTTATGCTTCAATAACTACTGCGATAGAATCTCTCAAGTGTAGTTCAGATGATGGGAACTTGCTTTTTATAGAGCAAGATTTCAGATCCTTAAAATAGTTTGACAGGGATGTTGAGAAATGAATGGCCAGAAGACCATTAAGTTTATCATTCAGATGTGTTATATTTTGTTCATTGGTCTGGGATTTAGATTTTTTTCCTTCAGTCCTTTGTTAATTCTCTTTTTTTTAGGTGGCTTAATCTCACAGTTTATAAATTGGGTGAGATAGTTTTTTGGACCTGAGACATAAATTAATTTTTTCAGACTCCATTTATTCTTAACAGTCTTCTACTTATAAAGTTGTAGCTTTTTAGATTGGTAGATAATACTTTTTATTTCATAGTACTGTTGGTAAATGTTATAATCATTTAAGGGATTGTAAATGTTAGGCTCAGAGCTGAGTTTTGATAAGAGTTTTGATAACTGCAAGTCTGGTTGTCAAATAGTGGAAAGAATAGACAGTAGCAGAAACTAACAAATGTTTAAAGACAGAATCACTGATGATTCAGTCTTTGGTTTGTGAAATGTAATTTAAGAAAGTAAACTAAGCTTTCTTTACCCAGTGCAACCAGGTCGGCATCCATAAAGAGTGTGTGTGTTTGGCTGACTGACCTCTGAAAGCCTTTTCTTTTTAGCACCAGAATTTCCTGAGTGTTTCTAGCCGGGTCTTCGTCACCCCAGGGCTTTCCCGCCTCCTTTATGCTCAGACCATTACTGCCATGCTGAATGCATTTCCTCCCCAGATCCTTACGGCAGCCGAAGTCCACTTCCCCACAAGGATCCCTAAAGACGTAGCTCAGATATGTTCAAACGGCAACATTGCTTCCATAACACCTCTGTTGACTTTTCTCTTGTTTCTTGCCTGGAATTCTCCTGCCTCCTTGCTGGTCCCTGTTGTATCCATTATCTTCGTCCTTGGAAGATTCACTCCGGTGATTTACTTTTCTCTAGATCCTTGAGGGATCTGGAGTTTGTAGAACACTTTGTGGTAGCCTCTGTGCTTGGACGACTGCACTGGTGTAACTAGTCACTGTAGAACGTGAGAAGGAATAAAGGAATGTATCGTAACTTAGAGTAACAGAATTTGAGCCTTGGAAGAGCTCTTAGAGGCCCCATAGTCCCGCACCCTGCCTTTTATCTACGATATTTTGGTCTTTAGCCACAAACTGCAGGCACGCTTTCCTGTCTCTGGACAGGTCTTGGTTGCTAGAAAGGTATTTTAGACTGTCTCCAAAACTGCCCCTCCCCTTTTACCTGTTGATCTTAGTTGTACCCCCGGAAGCAACATGAATCACGTCTGTTTCTTTTCTATGAAAGAGCCTTTCATTTCCCAGGACAGTCATCAGGCCTTCTCTAGATTTATTGATTAATTTATTAAACCCTTTCTTTAGTTAGATACCAGGTACCACGAGGGTACAGTTGGAAAGACGTACCCGGTCCCCGCACCTCAAGGGCTCACTCACAGTCTAATAGAGAAGACAGACAAAACGGTTACAAACTGGTGCTGGTGATGCTGAAGTATGTAAACAGCCCTAGACCCTTTGTCCCTCATGGTTTAACCTGATTTCACCACGCTCTCTTGAGACAACTTGGTTTTGTTAGGGTCCTTTAAATGCGATGTTTGAAATAAAGCAGAATTTATTTATACTGACCAGAGTATACAGTTACTGTTGTAGGTTAGGAAACTGTATCAAGGATTTTCAAACTTTGTTGTGCTTTCTGGCTCTGCCACTTACTAGCCCTGTGACTTTGGGCCATGGGCCAGTGAAATCATCTCTTTGTATTTCAGTGATTACCTCTATAAAAAAGGAGGGTGGAGGGAGGGCAATGTTAGTAGTAGTATTTACTTGTAGGACTGTGTGAGGATTAAGTGAGATAATATATGTAAGATGCTGAGAACAGTGGCGTATACTGAGTGGGTATATGGAATTCCTGTCATGTGTTCATGGTGGCAGTTAATATTAATAACAACGTAATAATAATAGCAGTAATCAGGCCACCAGAATCACTTGGAGAGCTTCTTAAAATACAAATGGCCTGGTCTTATTTATCCCCAGCCACCCAGAGATTTTGGTTAGTTCAGTCTGTGGGGTCTGGGCAGCCATAGTTTTTATTTATTTGTTTGTTTGTTTGTTTATTTATTTTGGCTGCGTTGGGTCTTCGTCGCTACACGCAGGCTTTCTCTAGTTGCGGTGAGCAGGGGCTACTCTTCGGTTCGGTGCGCAGGCTTCTCATTGCGGTGGCTTCTCTTGTTGCGGAGCACGGGCTCTAGGTGCACGGGCTTCAGTAGTTGTGGCTCCCGGGCTCCAGGCGTGAGGGCTCAGTAGTTGTGGTGCACGGGCTTAGTTGCTCCGTGGCATGTGGGATCTTCCCAGACCAGGGCTCGAACCTGTGTCCCCTGCATTGGCAGGCAGATTCTTAACCAGTGTGCCACCAGGGAAGCCTGTGGGCAGCCGTAGTTTTAACAATCCCCAGGTAATTCTTAAAAACCCAGTTTGAGAGTCCTGCAATCTCTATTAATTTTGTTAGTGATTACATTTGCTTTTACGAATTAAAAAAAATGGCCAAGAAGTAGACGAATAGATTCTCCTGAAAGATTTGAACATCCAGATAAAGGGACAGGCCTGGCCCCAGACCCTGGGCCCCTTGGGAGGCATATCCGCGTATTATTGGTTTGGAGTGTACCTCCTAAACACGGTTACCCTTGTCTGTAGCTGCATGTATATGAACGTCTTTATAATACTAATAGCCAGATTCAAGGGAACAGACCCTGGATTTTCAAAGCACTTGTACATTCATAATCTTTGTTTCCTTCAAAATCCTGTGAGGTAGGAAGAGAAGATACCATCGCTATCCTATCAATTTACAGATGAGAACCCAAGACCTGCACATTAAATCCAAGTGCGTGATAGAACTAGGATGAGAACTGGGCCTTCTGTTTCTCGCCTAATGTTGTTTTTATGTAAATTGTCTCCTAGCTACATGATTTTGTTACCTTATATTGAAGTTGTGGTTCTGAAGTCCTCTGATCTTTTGCCACATGAATAGCTGCCACACCAGATTTCCTCCTTTCTTTTAGTGTGTTTATACTTGCTTTTTAAAAAATGTAAATTTAAGTTTAATAGTTACCATATCTGGGGGCAGGGGGGTGGTGGTGGGATGAATTGGGAGATTGGGATTGACATGTATACACTAATATGTATAAAATAGGTAACTAATAAGAACCTGCTGTATAAAAAAAATAAAATTCAAATAAAAAAAATAGTTACCATGTCTGTTAAGATTTATCTTTTTCTGAAAAAAAACCTAGAACTGGCCTCGTGGCCATCTTGTTACCATGGCCCATTTGGGTGTGTTTATCTTCGTTCAAGATGGCTGTGGTCAGTGAATCCACTTTCCAGCTCTCTAGAATGGTTGTCCAGTTAACTTTCCAAGCAGAATCAGTTAAATTTACTTAGAGTCCTATTACAGTGATACGGCAATAATACAAAAAGTTGAGAGGCCAGACAGGGAAAACCTATGCCAAGCTGTCCTAACACAAGGTCTTGTCTTTTCTTTGTATCCAAAGACTTTTTTTTGTATTTATTTATTTATTTTTAAACATTCATGTGACTCGCTTTTTTAAAAATTAAAAAAAATTTTTTATTTTATACTTTTGGCTGCATTGGGTCTTCGTTGCTGCGCGCGGCCTTTCTCTAGTTGCAGTGAGCGGGGGCTACTCTTTGTTGTGGTGCACGGGCTTCTCACTGCGGCAGCTTCTCTTGTTGCGGAGCACGGGCTCTAGGCACGCGGGCTTCAGTAGTTGTGGTGCACGGGCTCAGTAGTTGTGGCTCGTGGGCTCTAGAACGTGGGCTCAGTAGTTGTGGCGCACGGGCTTAGTTGCTCTGCAGCATGTGGGATCCTCCTGGACCAGGGCTCGAACCCGTGTCCCCTGCATTGGCAGGTGGATTCTTAACCACAGCTCCACCAGGGAAGTCCCTTTTTTTGTATTTACTGAGGTAGAATTGACATACGACAGTATATTAGTTCCCAGGTTTGCAACGTAATGGTTCAATATTTTTGTATATTGTGAAGTCGTCACCACAGTAAGTCAAGATCCATCACCCTACAGAGTTATAGAATTTTTTCCTTGTGATGCGAACTTCTAAGATCTACTCTCTTAGCACCTTTCAAATATGCAGCACAGTACTATTAACTATTGTCATCATGCTGTGCATTATAACCCCAGGACTTATTTATTTATAACTGGAAGTTTGTACCTTTGATGCCCTTCACCCATCCCCCCCCCACAAGGTTTTTGCTTAATGCGTCACCCTTTAAAGCTGTCCATGCTTTTTAGTAAGTAATTTTAGGTCTTGAGTGTTTTTTGAATAGTTTCCGTGTAATGACATAGTACACATCATTAAAATTTTTAATAGCTTTGTCGTATTTGAGTTGATATGGCAAATTTTGGTAAACTGGGATCCTTGACAGGCACGTTATCTTTTATTTTTTTTTGATATTATATATACTACAACGGCGGCTTTTTTTTTTTTTTTTTTGCATGTAGTTTGCTGCTTTTGTGTTGTTTCCTTCAGATCAATTTTAAGAAGTGAGAATATTGGGTGACTTTTGATACATATTGCCTGATTGCTGACCAAAAAGTTGAACAAGTTAATAATTTCCTAAGCAATTTAAGGGTGTTTGACAAAAATTTTACCAACTTCTGGTAATATGATTTAAGTCATTTTTTTTTGGTTCTTTTTGTTCCTGTGAGAGGTGCAGAACGTGCAGGTTGAATTGGATATCACCTGCAGGTGATCCCTCTGCATTGCCAAAGCCAGTGCGTTTTCGACAGGTTTGGAGGAAAATGCAGGTCTTACTTTGTGGGGCAGACTGGTCTGTTTGCCAACATAAGAAGGTAGTCTTGTAACATCTCCGTGCCTTCCCTTTTCAAGTGTTTCTTTACACAGTTGTGCTCAAGGGCCCTGCCTGAAATATTTAGTAATCAGAGTGTCTGGCGGTGGGGGTGAGGCATCTGTGTCTAACAGATTTCCCAAGTGCTTCTGAGGCCACCAGCGTTGGAGAGCTGCCTCAGGTCCACCTCCTAGCTGATTTCCTGCTCCGCTCCTCCACAGAGCACGTCTCTCCTGCTGGTAAAGGCAGGGCTCTGTTGTGAACAGAGGCCTGTTGTACAGAGAGAGTGAATTGTGTAGCCGCGCCCTTCCTAACGTGGAGTAGCTGGGTTCATTCTGTGAACAATAAGCCAGTCTTTCTAAGAGTCTGAACTGCATAGAAACAGCTCCTTCTCTGAAGTCTGCGTTTTATTTAAGTTCTGGTAAGTCATAGAATTCTCCAGATCCAAGCCATGTCCTGCTCAGCCTTTGGTTGCCTCTGGGGTGGCAAACAGACCTCTCGTCCCGGTAGCAACAGCCATCGTAGACTGAACACCCACCATCTGCCAGGCACTAGGCTGGGTGCTGTAGGAGTACTTTTGTCAGGTCTTATGTCAACATTTAAAGGTAGATGCTGTTTTCATTTCATAAGGAGAGGAAGCTGAAGCTTTGTTAGAGCACCTGAGTAATGTGTCCATGGTCACACAGGTGCAGAGTAGCAGAGTTTGGCTCTTGAATTCTTCAGCTTCCTTTCCACTTATCTCTGTTTTTTCCAGCACAGGTTATTCTTCCTGCATGGAAGGTCACTGGGCTGCCTTGGGGGAGAGTCTGCTTCCAGCATCCGGCAGCATCTGGAGAGGCCTCTTCACTGGTCAGGAAGGATGTAGAGATGCAAGCTTCCCACTAAGGTTTCCATGAGGGTTAGTCAGATCTGGGGACCTACAGTCCATTTTGGATTTGAGTCCCTGATTTGAAATCTACCCTTGGGCAATCCAGACTCCTAAAGACTTTATAGAAACTGGTTTTTTTTTCTTTTTATTATGGTAAAATATATATAATATAAAATATGCCATTGTAACCATTTTTAAGTATATAATTCAGTGGCATTAATGACATTCACATTGGGTAACAGTCACCGTAATCTGCTTCCAACTCTTTCCCATCACCCCAAACAGAAACTCTGTAACTATTAGGCAGTAAATCCCTGTTCGTCCCTCTTCCTCAACCCCTGGTAACTTCTAATCTTCTAGTTCTATGAATTTGCCTGTTCTAGATATTTCATATAAATGGAATAATATATGTCCTTTTACGACTGGTTTATTTCACTTAACGTAATGTTTTCAAGGTTCATTTATGTTGTAGCCTGTGTCAGAATGTTATTCCTTTTTAAATGCTGAATAATATTCTGTTGTATGGATATTGTACATTTTATTTATCCTTTGTCTGCTGATGGAACTTGGGTTGTTTCCACTTTCTGACTGTTGTGACTAATGCTGTAATGTATGTTGGTTTACAAATTTCTGTTTGAGTCTTTTTTTCAATTCTAGTTATATACCTAGGAGTAGAGTTACTGGATCATGTGGTAATTCCATGTTTAGCTTTTTGAGGAACTGCCAGACTTTTTCCACAGTGGCTGTACATTTTTACATTCCCAACAGCATCGTACAAGGGTTTCAGTTTCTCCACATCCTTGTCAACACTTGTTATCTTCTCTTTGTTTTTGTTTTTTAAAATTATAGCCATCCTAGTAGATGTGAAGTAGTATCTCACTGTGGTTTTGATTTGCATTTCCCTAATGACTAAGATGTTGAGCATCTTTTCTTGTGCTTATTGGCTATTTGTATATCTTCTTTGGAGAAATATCCATGTATCTGTGCAAGTCCTTTGCCCATTTTGTTTTTTTAGATTGAAGTATAGTTAATTTACAATGTTGTGTTAGTTTCTGGTATACAGCAGAGTGATTCAGTTATATATATTTTCATTTTCTTTTCCATTATCACTTATTATAAGATATTGAATATAGTTCCCTATGCAATACAGTAGGACCTTGTTGTTTTCCTTTGCCCATTTTTAAATTGGATTGTGTGTCTTTTTGTTTTTGACTTTTAGGAGTTCTTACATATTCTGAATATTAAACTCTTATCAGATATATGATTTGCAGATATTTTCTCCCATTCATTCTATAGGTTGTCTTTTCACTTTCTTGATAACGTATGTTCTTTGCTGCACAAAAGTTTTTAATTTTGATGAAGTCCAATTATTGTATTTTTTCTTTTGCTGCTTATGCTTTTAGTGTCATATCTAAGGATCTATTGCCAAATCTAAGGTCTTGGCGATTTACTCTTGTGTTTCCTTCTTAGAGAGTTTTATAGATCTAGCTCTTCCATTGAGGTTGTTGACCCATTTTGAGTTAGTTTGTATAAATAGTGTGAGGTAGGGCTCTAACTTCGTTGTTTTGCATGTGGATGTCCAGTTGTCCCAGCACCATTTGTGGAAGACTAATGACGACTGTACTTATCTTCTGTATCACTCAGTTGATGTTTATGTTTTGCTTTGGGTTTTTGACTTCACCGCCTGCTCTCCTCAACCTCAACACCCTCGCACCCTGCCTTGTTTTCTTCCCTTGAGACAGGATTCATGGATGTTGCGTGTGTATTGCAGCTTTGCTACTTGACGTGTAAGATACACTTAGTAAATGTGAGTTCCCTTTCTTTAGATTTTGTATAGTTACTTTTTTTTTTTTTTTTTTTTTAAAACTTTGGGTTTATTTATTTATTTATTTATTTTATTTATGGCTGTGTTGGGTCTTCGTTTCTGTGCGAGGGCTTTCTCTAGTTGCGGCAAGTGGGGGCCACTCTTCATCGCGGTGCGCGGGCCTCTCACTATTGCGGCCTCACTTGCCACTCTTCATCGCGGTGCGCGGGCCTCTCACTATCGCGGCCTCTCTTGTTGCGGAGCACAAGCTCCAGACGCGCAGGCTCAGTAGTTGTGACTCACGGGCCTAGTTGCTCCGCGGCATGTGGGATCTTCCCAGACCAGGGCTCAAACCTGTGTCCCCTGCATTGGCAGGCAGACTCTCAACCACTGCGCCACCAGGGAAGCCCTGTATAGTTACTTTTAAGTCTCCTGTGTTCGGATATAGATTATAAGGACCTTCAGAGTAGACTATATGTCTCTGTTTTTCAATTTCCAACCTTCTTTGGTCCCCCATTCACTCTAGTGCCCAGTCCAGTACTGTGTAAGTGATGTGCTTAACTTTTATTGACTGAATTGTGAAGCTAAACATAGATCTTTGTGAATACATTTGGGTAATTGCAGAAAATTATTCTTTTTTTTGGGCAGGTGGGATCTTAGTTCCCCAGCCAGGGACTGAGCCAGGGCCCACGGCAGTGAAAGGGCCAAGTCTTAACTACTGGACCGCCAGGGAATTCCCAGAAAATTATTCTTAAAAGAATAGTGATCAGTATATTATAAAGTTCTTTAAGATTTTAAGTTCAGGTCCTTTTAAGTCATTTTCCCAAATGTGGGGATTGATAATAGTATTGGGCCTTTCAAATGCCTTAGGAATTTTTTTTTGTATGTGACATTAGCTATATGGATAAATGTCAGGCTGCATAATATGGTGTTCATTTCATAGATGATTAAAACATTTTTAACTTGTTATTTAAGATTATGATGAGTTTTAAATTGGGAATTTTACTCATTTTAGGTGTGATTTTGCTCTTTTTTTAAAAATAAATTTATTTATTTATTTTTGGCGGCATTGGGTCTTCGTTGCTGCGTGCGGGCTTTCTCTAGTTGCGGCGAGCGGGGGCTACTCTTCATTGCGGTGCGCGGGCTTCTCATTGTGGTGGCTTCTCATTGTTGCAGAGCACAGGCTCTAGAGCGCGGGGGCTGCAGTAGTTGTGGCACGCGGGCTCAGTAGTTGTCGCTCGCGGGCTCTAGAGCACAGGCTCAGTAGTTGTCGTGCATGGGTTTAGTTGCTCCGCGGCATGTGGGATCTTCCTGGACCAGGGCTCGAACCCATGTCCCCGGCATTGGCAGGTGGATTCTTAACCCCTGCGCCACCAGGGAAGTCCCAACAAATGCTTTTAATTTCAAAAATTATTTTGAATTTGTATACAATGAGTGTATATTACTTTTCTGACGAGAGAATTAAGTATCATTAGAAAATCTTCTCTTGCCTAGAAATCTGAAAAGTTAACTAGTGGACAAGTATCTGATCTTTCTCTCTGGGTCCGTATTATCAGATTTCCCTCCATCACACTTTAGTGTTCAGTAGGGTCTAATGTTACTTGTCCTAAGTGATCAGACCTCCCTTGGGAGTCCATTTTGTAATCTGCCATCCAGATATCAGGGAGGGGAAGGCTCATTTTAAAGTTTGGCCTTTGGTGTTTTGTTTTCCAGTAAGTTTTGACTCCTAAGTAGGTAGTCCTTAGCATCTGTTATAAACACTTATCATGAGATACTGGTTATTCATCGGGGAGGGGGGCAGGTAGGAAGGAGAGATGCTATTTTCTTTTGCTACCTCTGGCCTTATTTATGGAGAATTTGGGCCTGGTATGTATCTAAATCTAAGGCTATATCTTTGTCTAAAAAGTTTGACTTAAGAAGTATTTTTATCACTTAATAGATCGCCCTCCAGACATAGGATCCCATTCTGAGGAGGGTGGCCCTTTCAAAAGAAATGCTCTCCTGCCACGCTCTTGATGCGGGCTGACGGGGTGGTACTTTAGCCTGTTGCTGATTGAACTCGCCTGTTGGTAGCCATTGCCTGCGGCCTGTGACTGCGTTTATAAAGTGAACACCATGGGAAAAGCTTTTCTTACTCTCATTCACTTCAGAATTTGGAGTAGATTTTGGAAATTGCCACAGAAGCATTTGTTTAGACAGTGTGACAGTATTTAGCCAGATTGTGTAGTAATGGTTTTGTGGAATCATGAAAGCGTGACTAAGCCCTAGAAGGTGAGGCGCACCTTATAGTCATTTGCTCGCTAGATCTGTTTTGGGGTGGCGTGGGTGACCGGAGGGGACACAGAAAGTGTGTACATAGGTGTCCATGAGAAATGGACCCAAAACACTGAAAGCCCTTAAGGAAAACCACTGCCGTTAAAATGAGAGAGTTATTCTGGGGTGTATCTGGGTAATTAGTAGAGAATGCGCTATGCACTCTGGTGAGAATCTTCAACAAACTTTACTGTTGTGCCTGAGGACAGAGAGAAGGGCTGTCAGCCCTGTTCCCAGAGAGCTCCGCCCCCAATGAAGCGGGACAAGCAAGGAGACAGTGAGGAGTCCCCTGGTGAGTGTGCTGAGTTCAGTGTGGAAGGCTGAGGCGGGAAGGGCTTCTCATCTGGCAGTGGCGAAGGATGTGTCCCTTCCTGTTTTCGTCGGAAGGATGTGAAGCCCTGAGCAGGTCCGCAGCCCCCTGGCTGTACACTCTGGGGCCTGGCTCTTGCCTTCCATTAATGAGAGAGCTATGTTGGCTGGAGACCGAGCTTGTGACAGGGGACAAGGAGCCTGACTCTTGGCCATGTTAACCCCACGGTCTAATGTTGTCAAGTGGCCAAGAAAGCACCCTAGCTGAGAGAAGGCTGAAACTAACCTCCCACAGAGAACCCTGGGTCTTAATGAAATCCGGACTCTTCTGTTTTACTGGAATCATCAACTATCAGTCATTCCGTTTTGGAATTTTGGGGGTGGGGAAATTGCTTTTGGGAAATTGGTTGCTATTGAGATTGCATATGGATAGTTAGGACATTATTAAACTTATGTAATTTTTATTGTAGTCACAAGCTTATTACATGCATGATTGGCTGTAAAAATTTTTTTAAAGCGTACCTCAGGGGTATTCTTGTGGGCCTGAGGTTCCTTTCATCTTGTTTAAGTTACCTAGAAAGGAGAGATAGAACTGCTAGTTAAATGCATTAAAATTTTTAAATTATAAAATATTTATTTTTTGAACAGTTAATACATACACATGTTTTAAAGATTAGGTTCCTTCCTCTGCTGTCTGCCATCTACCCTTCCCTAGAGACACTAATGTTATTAATGATTTGTATGAAAAAGTGCATATACATATATGCCTTCCCCCACTCTCCTTTCTTGCACAGATAGTAGACTACTGAATTTTGTTTTTTGCTTTTTTTTTTTTACTTAATATATCTTGGAAATCAGTCTATGTCAGTATCAATACATTAAAGGCTTCTTCATAGTTTTTTGAAAATGAAGAGTATGGCTGAATAGTATGCCGTTGTATCGCATACCGTAATTTACCCAGCCCTCTACTAAGGAACATTTAGTTTTTTCCAGTCTTTTGCATTTATAAAACTATGCTGTAAAGAATAATCCTATAATAATTTATTTTGCATGTGTATGAATGAATTCCTGTAAGTTGACCTTTTGGGTTGAATGTTATGTGTCATTAAAATTTTGAGAGATATTGCCGAATTACCCATCTTAGAGGTTTTAACAAAACCCTGCCGGCGATGAGAGAATCCTGTAGTTAGTACACTTAAAAATGTAATTTTATAGAAGTGTATGACCTAAAAGTAATTTTGTAGACGTGTATGACTCTGTCTTGTGTTATTTTTGAATTAAAACATGGCTGTAGTTCAGTGATCAAAAACTAATCGAGCACTTTTCTTCTCATTACTTGTGTGTTTTTGTTTTTTGTGAGTCTTTGATTTTGCAGGAATTCCATGGCTGGAAGAGCTTCAGAAATACACTTTGCTTCCCTATAGGTGTTACCAGTGCTGCCTGCTAGAGATGAGTATACTAGCGATGGACAATTTGCTGAAGAACTAGCTTTTTAAATGTTTTTCGGTTCTTTGTAGTAACTGATGATGTCTGTGGCTTCAGGATTACGGTTCTTTTTGACTTTACAAATAACTTTCTGGTATTTATTGGACGCAATATGCTTATACTAGAAAGAATATGAACATCTTAATGTTTTGAAATGTGTATTTCCTTTGACTAGATACTGTATGTACATGGTTAAAAAAGTTTAAAAGGTGCCCAAGGATAGAGAGTGAAATGTAAGCCTTCCTCCACCCTTTTTATCGTTCTTCCACATCCCATTCCCAGAGGCAGCCGCTGCTTCTAGCTTCTTGACTGGTCTTCCAGATAATCTGTGCGTGTGCAGGCTGGCAGCATTGCTCTGTTAGGACCACTGTTACTTTTTATTTTTTTTAACATCTTTATTGGAG
The DNA here is from genome assembly GCF_028023285.1 of Balaenoptera ricei. Taxonomy (NCBI): domain Eukaryota; kingdom Metazoa; phylum Chordata; class Mammalia; order Artiodactyla; family Balaenopteridae; genus Balaenoptera; species Balaenoptera ricei. The sequence goes on along the minus strand of NC_082645.1, from coordinate 9,370,639 downwards.
TATAATTGCTTTACAATGGTGTGTTAGTTTCTGCTTTATAACAAAGTGAATCAGTTATACACTGTCATTTTTAACATTTTTTTTCTTTTTTAATTTTTTATTGAAGTATAGTTGATTTACAGTGCTGTGTTAGTTTCTGGTGTACAGCAAAGTGATACAGTTACACATATATTTTTCATATACTTTTCATTACGGTTTATTACAGGCTATTTAATATAGTTCCCTGTGCTATACAGTAGGTCCTTATTGTTTATTTTATATATAGTACTGTGTATCTGTTAATCCCAAACTCCTAATTCATCCCTCCCCCACCCCCTTTCCCCTTTGGTAACTGTAAGTTTGTTCTCTGTGTCTGTGAGTCTGTTTCTGTTTTGTAAATAAGTTCATTTGTGTCATATTTTAGATTCCACGTATAAGTGATATCATATGGTATTCGTCTTTCTCTTTCTGACTTACTTCACTTAGTATGATCATCTCTAGGTCCATCCCTGTTGCTGCAAATGGCATTATTTCATTCTTTTTTCGGCTGAGTAGTATTTCATTGTATATATGTACCACATTTTCTTTATCCATTCATCTGTCGATGGACATTTAGGTTGCTTCCACGCCTTGGCTATTGTAAACAGTGCTGCTATGAACATTGGGGTGCATATATCTTTTCAAATTAGAGTTTTTGTCTTTTCCGAATATATGCCCAGGAGTGGGATTGCTGAATCATATGGTTAACTCTATTTTTAGTTTTTTAAGGAACCTCCATACTGTTTTCCACAGTGGCTGCACCAGTTTACATTTCCAGCAGCACTGTAAGAGGCTTCCCTTTTCTCCACACCGGCATTTATTATTTGTAGACTTTTTGATGATGGTCATTCTGACTGGTGTGAGGCACTATCTCGTTGTAGTTTTGATTTGCATTTCTCTGATAATTAGCGATATTGAGCATCTTTTCATGTGCCTATTGGCCATCTTTATGTCTTCTTTGGAGAAATGTCTGTTTAGGTCTTCTGGCTGTTTTTTGATTGGGTTGTTTGTTTTTTTGTTATTGAGTTGTAAGAGCTGTTTGTATATTTTGGATATTAACCCCTTTTTGGTCGTATTATTTGCAGATATTTCCTCGCATTCTGTAGGTTGTCTTTTCATTTTGTTTATGGTTTCCTTTGCTGTGCAAAAGCTTGTAAGTTTGATTAGGTCCCATTTGTTTATTTTTGTTTTTATTTCTGTTGTCTTGGAAGCCTGACGTAAGAAAACATTGCTACGATTTATGTCAGAAAACATTTTGCCATGTACTCTTCTAGGAGTTTTATGATGTCATGTCTTATATTTAAGTTTTTAGTTTGTGTGTATGGTGTGAGGGAGTGTTATAACTTCATTGATTTACATGCGTCTGTCCAGCTTTCCCAGCACCACTTGCTGAAGAGACTGTCTTTTCTCCATTGTATATTCTTACCTCTTTTGTCGAAGATTAATTAACTATAGGTGTGTGGGTTTATTTCTGGGTTTAACATGTATTTTTAAAAATTGTATAAATAGTACATTTTCATTGTAGAAAATAGAGTGTTAATGCTTTGGTATGTTTCTTTCCATACTTTTTCTATGTACCAAGAATATAAGTGACTACTTTTTATTTTACAAACAAAAAGGACGTCAGAAACATGGAGTTCTCTAGTTTGCTTTTTTCACTAAACTGATTGTAGATATTTTTCCAGGGCAATAAGAACACATTTTTACTTTGATTTTCAATGATTGCGTGGTATGCTATTGTTTGGACGTACTGTAATTTCTTTCCGAATTTCCTGTTCTTGAACACTTATTTTTATTAAAAAGTCTTTTTCACGAAAGCTGCAGTGAACAACTTTATATATACATTTTAGAATACTTAACAAATTATTTCTTTAGATGAATTCTTAGATTTGGACCTATTGGATCAAGACATATTTAAAGGTTATTGATAGAGGTTTCCAAATTGCCCTAGATAGTTATGAATTTTATTCTCATCAGCAGTGTATTAAAATGTGTATTTGATTATGTTCAATTACATTCTTTTTTAAAAAAATAATTAATTTTTTGCTGCGTTGTGTCTTTGTTGCTGCACGCGGGCTTTCTCTAGTTGCAGCGAGCGGGGGCTGCTCTTCGTTGCAGTGCACGGGCTTCTCATCGTGGTGACTTGTCTTGTTGCGGAGCACAGGCTCTAGGTGCGTGGGCTTCAGTAGTTGTGGCACGTGCGCTCAGTAGTTGTGGCACGCGGGCTCAGTAGTTGTGGCTCGCGGGCTCTAGAGCGCAGGCTCAGTAGTTTTGGCGCGCGGGCTTAGTTGCTCCGTGGCATGTGGGATCTTCCTAGACCAGGGCTCAAACCCATGTCCCCTGCATTGGCAGGTGGATTCTTAACTACTGCGCCACCAGGGAAGTCCTCAATTACATTCTTAAGTGATTTTTTTTGTTTAAATGTAGCACTAGAGTCAGGTTTTTAGGCATTTTAAAGAAAACCATGTTAGTGATGAGTAGGAATAAGTCAGTGTTGGAAAAATATTGAGGTAGTCACACTCAGTTTGGAAATGGAGCATCATCTGTATGTACAGTTCAGTACATACTAATATAGGCAAGGCACAGATCTCTTCTTGTGCTTTTCTTTTGGATTTTTTTTCCTGAATCCATAAAATATGAATGTAAAAAGGTTATTATAGTAATAGCAGTGTTCTGTTATAGTTGATCTGAGAAATATAGCAAAATTTCCCCAGCTGTTACGTGTAAGCTTAGTAGAGTACAGATTTAAAGTCTATATGCTTGAAATCTGGTTGAATGGTGGGTGGGTAGGAAGCCGTATGTGAAGTTGTGTTTTCAGTGTCCTTGTCATTGCCCAGCTGATGTTGCAAATTATTTTTCTCTGCCAGGTCACTTGCACTGCACTGAAAGGATTTGAAGCTAACCCTAATAAGACTCAATGAATAAATGAATCTCTAAAGTGCTCATCTCAGTTTTCTTTCTTCAGCAAGCACAGGATTCCTTATCATTGAAGGCTCTGTGACTGTAGGTCTTCCCAGTCCGTCAGATTCTGCGTCTTCAGTCTGAATCTTTCTGGAGCAAGGAATAGAAGCAAGGGAAACGATTTGGGCATGAGAGACAGTAGCAGAGCATGTGTTTTCATGGCAGTGTGCGCCTAAGACAGAGCTTTACCCAGGGGTGACCTTATGTTTATTTCATCGTTGTAGTCTTTCCTTTTTCTGTCTACTAAGGAGTCATCAGAAAAGTAGCTAATCTTCCAGGAAGGTACCTTGATGTACTGTTGGAATAGATCCTTCACTTGTCTTTCCCTCCCCAGTGGACCTGGAATTTGTTGACAGATTGGCTGGCACATTAGGTATTTAAGGAACTTTAGGAAACTAGGACCAAGAGCCTGTCCACATCATGTACATCTTTTCACTTTTTTCCTCTTTTCATTTTGGCATAAGTATAGATTCACAAGAAGAGGCAAAAATAGTACAGAGAGTTTCTCTTCACCATTCACCTAGTTTCCCCCAATGGTTATATGTTACCCTTTTTCTTCTCTCTCTTTCCTGTTTTTGATCAGCCCTTCGGCATCTGTGGGAAATACTGAGCTCTCTGAGCTAACGATTGCTGATTGTTCTCCTAGGTTCACTTCTGGGGGTGCATGTGGTTCTTCCTCTTCCTTTGTTCCTTGTTTCTGGAGCCCCTGCTTAGTATGTGTGCTGTGCCAGGGCAGGTTGCTTCTCTCTGTTCAGGCTCTTCTGCTCTTATCTTGGGAACATTAAGTGTGGTGGATGTATCCTTCCTGTGTAGGTCTTTTTCCTAAGTTATATATACTCAGGTCTAAAGTACTGAGACTTGTGTGTATTCTTGGTGAGAAGCAGCAGCTGTGACTTGGTGGAAATAGCCCTGGATTTGGAATTAGAAGCCCAGGTTCAAATATTGATTCTGTTTTGTACTTGTTGTGTGACCCTGGAAGTTACTTTGCTTCTGAATCTGTGAAATAGGCATGACAGTAACGATCTTACAGAGGTTTTGTGGGGGAATAAAGAAGGTGGCATTTTTATAATCACTTAGTGCATTGGAAAGCGCTATTTCAAATGTGAAGTACCTATGCTTATTGTAAATTGCTGAAATGAAACCCAAATTTTAAACCACTGCCGCAGTACTTCTTAGCTTGACTTCTTTATTCAGTAAAAGAGAAAAACTCTGTGCTTTTATATCCCAAGCTTCTTACACCTTCTGTCTTCACATTGAATAACCCGTACTTAATAAGGTTTTCTTTTTTTCCACTGTGTGTAACCCAGCTCCCTTGGGAAATTTGGGATAGCCATGTCAGCTGTCATGCTATCAAATGACATATCAAATGCTCTGCTCTCTTCTTATTTACCTAAGTCTGGAGATTTTATGTTTCAGAAACCTGTTAGAAAATCTCTCGTGTGGGTATATATGCTCTTTTCTGCTTACCTTTTTAGTAGGTTTCACTCTTAGAAACCAGCCCTTAATATGGTGCTAGAAACTGAGATTTTTATTTTTAAAAGGGAGACGTGATATTTTTCTATATACATGTATAAATATATATGGAATAAGTAGTCAGTATAAAAGTGGGGGATAATATGAAAAATTTAAGATGTCCATAACTGGCAATTTTTTTCTTTAATGTGATCTAGTTGCAGATAGACTCTTTTAAATCATTAAGGGACAGATATCTGTAGAACAGCACACCCAATAACAGTGAATACACATTGTTCTCAAGGGCATGTGAAACATTCTCCAGGATGGATTATATGTTATGCCATAAAACAAGACTCAATAAATTTAAAAGGATGGAAATGGTTCAAAGTGTGCTCTGACCACAGTGGAATGAAATTAGATATCAGGAACAGAGGGAAATTGGGAAATTCACAAATATGTGGAAATTAACCAACACACTCCTAAGTCACTAATGGGTAAAAGAGGAAATCACAAGGAAAATCAGAAAATAGTCTGAGATGACTGAAAACAGAAACACAACATAACATGGTGGTAATGGTTGCACAATAATGTGAATGTACTTAATGCCACTGAGCTGTACACTTAAAAGTGGTTAAAATAGTAAATTTTATGTATGTTTTTCCACAATTGAAAGAAGAACCCTGCCATTCATTCATTGTTCAACAATAAATATTTAGCACCTACTATGCTCCATGCACAAAATTAAACAACGTATCATAACCTTGGGGATGCAGTAAAAGCAGTGCTCAGAGGGAAATTTATAGCTATAAATGCTTATATGAAAAAAGAAGAAAGATCTTAAATCAGTAATCTAAACTTCTATCTTAAGAAACTGGTAAGAGAGCAAACTAATCCAAAAGCAAGCAGAAGGAAGAAAAAATAAATACTAAATTAGAAAAAAATGAACTAGAGAAAACAAAAATCAACAGATTAAGAATTAAAAAGATCAACAAAATTGACAAACCTTAAGCTAGTCAAGCTAGTCTGACCAAGAAAAGCAAGGACAAGACTCAAATTAATAAAATGAGGTATGAAAGAGAGGACATTACTACTGACCTTACAGAAATAAAAAGGAATATGAGAGAATACTAGGAACAATTATATGCCAACAAATTAGACAACCTAGATAGAGTGTATGCATTCCTAGAATGGCATTACTGAGATTGACTCAAGAAAAAATAAAACATCTGAATAGTCCAATAGCAAGTAAAGAGATTTAATTAGCAATCAAGAAACATCTCACAAAGAGCTCCAACTCAGATGACTTCACATTTGGTGATTCTACCAAATATACCAAATGCAAATTCTTTGCAAACTCTTTCAAAATAAAGAGGAGGCTGGGGTGCTTCCTAGTTCATCGTTTGAGGATGTTATTACTCTGTTAACCAAACCATACAAAGACATCATAGGAAAAGAAAATTACAGACCAGTATCCTTTATGAATATAGATGCAAAAAAAAATCCTCAACAAAATACTGGCAAACTGAGTCCAGCACCAGATCAGAAGGATTATACACTATGACCAACTAGGATTTATCCCAGGAATGCAAGGTTGGTTTAACAGCTGGAAATCAGTGTAACCATAATAATAGTAAAGGACAAAAACCACATTATCATCTCAATAGCTGCAGGAAAAGCATTTTAAAATTTTTTTTTTTTTTTTTTTTTATTTATGTATTTATTTATGGCTGTGTTGGGTCTTCGTTTCTGTGCGAGGGCTTTCTCCAGTTGCGGCAAGCGGGGGCCACTCTTCATCACGGTGCGCAGGCCTCTCACTATCGCGGCCTCTCTTGTTGCGGAGCACAGGCTCCAGACGCGCAGGCTCAGTAATTGTGGCTCACGGGCCTAGTTGCTCCGCGGCATGCGGGATCTTCCCAGACCAGGGCTCGAACCCGTGTCCCCTGCATTGGCAGGCAGATTCTCAACCACTGCGCCACCAGGGAAGCCAGGAAAAGCATTTTAGATGGTAAAAACACTCAACAAACTAGGAATAGAAGGGAACTTCTCAATGTGATAAAGGCCATTGATGAAAACCCACAGCAGATGCCATACTTAGTGATAAAAAATTGAATTTTTCCCAAGATCAGGAACAGGACAAAGATGTCCTTTTATGTCACTTCTATTCAACATTGTACTGGAGCGTCTAGCTGGGGCAATTAGGCAAGAAAATGAAATAAAAGGCATCTAGGTTGGAAAAGAAGTAAAACAGTCTGTTTGCAGATGATGTGATCTTGTATATAGAACATCGTAAGGAATCCACTATAAAACAATTAGAGCTGGGCTTCCCTGGTGGCACAGTGGTTGAGAATCTGCCTGCCAATGCAGGGGACATGGGTTCGAGCCCTGGTCTGGGAAGATCCCACATGCTGCGGAGCAACTGGGCCCGTGAGCCACAACTACTGAGCCTGCGCGTCTGGAGCCTGTGCTCCGCAACAAGAGAGGCCGCGATAGTGAGAGGCCCGCGCACTGCGATGAAGAGTGGCCCCCGCTCGCCGCAACTAGAGAAAGCCCTCACACAGAAATAAAGACCAAACACAGCCAAAAATAAATAAATAAATAAACAAATTTTTAAAAAGTATAGAAAACTTAGAATAAAGTTAACGAAGAAGTGTAAAACTTACATTCTGAAACTATACAACATCACTGAAATAAATTAAAGATCTAAATAAATAGACATCCTATGTACTTGGATCGAATGACCTAGTACTGTTAAGATGGCACTATTCCCCAAATTGATTCAACATACTCCCCATTAAAATCCCAGCTGTCTGTTCTGCAGAAGTTGACAAGCTGATCTTCATATTCGTATGGAAATACAATGGACCCTGAATAGTCAAAACAATCTTGAAAAGGAAGAACAAAGTTGGAGGACTTTAATAACTTATTACAAAGCTACAGTAATCAAGACAGTCTGGTACTGGCATAAAGGGTAGGGTAGACCTACAGATCAGTGGAATAGAATGTAAGTCCAGAAGTAAATCCTTACATTTATAGTCAATTGATTTTCAACAAGAGTGCAAAGACAATTCAGTGAGGAATAGTCTTTTCAACAAATGGTGCTGGGACAAGTTGATATCCACATGCAAAAGAATGAATTTGGACCCTTTCCTCACTCATATATATAAATGAACTCAATCATAGACCAGAATGTAAGATCTGAAACAGTAAAACTCTTAGAAGAAAATGTAGATGCAAATCTTCATGACCTTAGATTAGGCAGTAGTTTCTTTTCTTTCTTTTTTATTGTGGTAAAATAGGCAGTGGTTCCTTAGGTGTGACATATAAAACAAGTAACAACAGCAAAAAAATAGGCAAATTGGACTTTATTAAAATTTAGAACTTTATGTTTCAAATGACACCATCAAGAAAATGAAAGCACACCCCACAGAATGAGAGAAAATATTTGCAAATCATTTATCTGATAAAGAACTTTTATCCAGAGTATATAAAAACTCATACAATCAACAATAAAGACAACCCAATTAAAAACATAAGCAAAGAATTTTTTGTTGTTGTTGTTTTTTGCTTTTTGGCCGCGCCACGTGAAGTGTGGGATCTTAGTTCCCTGACCAGGGATTGAACCTGCACCCCCTGCATTGGAAGTGCAGAGTCTTAAACACTGGTCCGCCAGGGAAGTCCCGCAAAGAATTTGATTAGACATTTCTCCAAAGAAGATGTCCAAATTGGCCAACAAGTCCATGAAAAGAAGCCCAGCACCCAGAGTCATTAGGGAAACGCCCATCAAAGCCACAGTGAGATGCTACTGCATACCCTCTTGGATGGCTATGATAAAAAAGATGGACCATAAGTATTGCTGAAGAACATTCCAAATATCCATCAGCGGATAACTGTATGAACAAACTGTGGTACAGCTATTCAGTGGAATATTATTCAGCCATAAAAAGGAATGAAATACTGATCCATGCTATGAGATGGATAAACCTTGAAGATAGTATGCTAAGTGAAAGAAGCCAGATATGAAAGACACATATTTTATGACTCCATTTATATGAAGTGTCCAGAATAGGCAGATCCATTCCATCAGAAAGTAGATTATTGGTTTTCATGGGTTTGGGAGAGGGGGTTGGAGAGTGACTGCTAAAGGATGATAGGGGTTTCATTTTGTGGTGATAAAAATGTTCTGGAATTAAGTAGTGGTGATGGGTGCACAACTTTGTGAACATATTTAAAATTGCTGAATTACATACACTTTATTATTTTTTAACATCTTTATTGGAGTATAATTGCTTTACAATGGTGTGTTAGTTTCTGCTTTATAACAAAGTGAATCAGCTATACGTATACGTATATCCCCATATCCCCTTGCTCTTGCGTCTCCCTCCCACCCTCCCTATGCCACCCCTCTAGGTGGTCACAAAGCACCGAGCTGATCTCCCTGTGCTGTGCGGCTGCTTCCCACTAGCTGTTTTACATTTGGCAGTGTATGTATGTCCATGCCACTCTGTCACTTTGTCCCAGCTTACCCTTCCCCCTCCCCGTGTCCTCAGGTCCATTCTCTACGTCTGCGTCTGAACCTAGGGGCAGTACATACACTTTAAAAGGGAGAATTTAATGATATGTGATATATATTTCAATAAAGCTGTTACTAACAATTACTAAGCGGTCATTCAGGTTTAAGGATCTGTTTTCCATTGGTATAGTAAACAAACGGAAAAAAAAGCTGGTCACAGCTATGGAACTGTAAATGAAGCTCTCTGAAAAATACAGCAGAAGTAAATGTTGCTAGCCTGAGTGGAAATTTAGGTCCCCTCTTTCTAGAGGAGCCGGCATATTGGTTAGTGTCTGTGATGAGCCTTGTTTCTCCAATAAGCTGGCTCCCTGCCGAGGTCTCCTGTTTTCACGTAAGACCCTTCCTTGGGAATCTGTAATCTATATTATTACTATTCTTTCCTGTCTGGGGTAACTGCCTTGGTAATGTAACAGCTTGGTATGCTGATGTTGACATTGGTCTTGTGTGTGTATCATTGGGAGAAGAAAAGTCAGCAGTCAATAGGGAGGTATCTTTGTTGTCAGTTAGTTTTGGTTTCACAGTTCTTGAATGAATAAGATGAATGTTAAATAACTCCTTTTCTCTTTTAAGACTTTTAAAAATGTCTCTTTTCTTCTTAGAAAATATGAAGAGTAGAGGAAATTATTAAGGAGTAGGAGGTAAGCTCTCAAACCTATTACTCAGAGGCTACCTATTAATCTTTTACATACTCCATTTTTGTTCTTTTCTGTAATTTTTTTCACATGTGGGCTATATCATACTATATGTATATAAATGTCATATATTGTATATGCTATATGTGTAACTATGTATATGCAATTTAATGCAGTTTCACATCCTTATTTGTTTAGTTAATTACTAATTTTATTGCAGGTATTTTATGTATTTTTTTTCCCACATAGACTTAAGCTTTACAGTTCTTTTGAAGACGTTAAAAAGTGTTTTGGATTTTTAAAAGTTCCAGACAATTTTAAACACATAGAGAAGTGAAGAGAATGGTGTAACAAATTCTCATGTACCTATCAACATGCTTCAGCAGTTTTCAGTGTATGTCCATCTTGTTTCATCTTTGAGGAGTAGAATAAAAATAGAAGCAATTCTTCTTATTATAAACCTGCCATAGGAGAAGCAAAAATAAAATTAAAACTATGTTCTACTTTTATAGTTCACAAAGAAAAAAAATATCTGAAAAATTTTTAAGAAATTACTTCATTAAAATACTAGTGAAGGCAAGTAGTAACCATTATGAATGAATAATTTATCTGGCACTTGTGCAGTATATTTATTTTCTCCTATTATTTTTTTTATAGTATGTATACAGTAATATGGAGCTTTTTTTTTTTTTTTTTTTGGTACTTATTTGTGTTTTCCATTGTGTAGTTTTCTACCACATAATCTGTGGAAGTAACTAATCCACCAATTCCATCTTTTTGGGAATTTAAGACTTTATTCTTGTTTTACACTTCACTGATAGTTATACATTATATTTCATAATACTGAAAGGGAGATTTTCCTCCATTATGAAATGGTAATGCCTGGTTTTTGAATAATACTTTTCTCTTTGTAATTATAAAGTAACATATTTTCTATATTCATCATAGAAAAAATTTAGAAAATACAGAAAAGTACAAAGAAAAATCTGTAATCTTAGTACCAGAAATTAACCAATATTAATGATTTATTTCTATTCATATGACCTGCACTTTTAATACAGTGAACTTTCTTCTGTTACTCACTTTTGGGCATTTACATCATACATTATGGTTGGTTTTTTTGTCATGACTTCACTGTAGTTAATTATTATTCACACTGGGGTGAGTGATAGAGAGAAGAGGGAGTTCAACTGATTTTTTTTCCCCTATTGCAGAATATTCTTGTGATAACTTGAGGAACTGCAGATTTTAATGATCTCTCCAAGGTAAATAATTGTATGTCCACCCAAAGTCTTGTGATTCTGCATTTCAAAGATGACGTGTACAGAGCTCTCTGGAGACCACAGCACTGTTGGCCTTTGATGCTGGAAGTTGACTGCTGGGCCTTGTCTGTGCTCAGTCTTTCTGGTCTGAGCCAGGCTTTCTGAGAATAAGAACTCTTTTTAAAAAAAAATATTTATTTATTTATTTATTTGGCTGTGTTAGGTCTTAGTTGTGGCACGAGGGATCTTCGTTGTGGCGTGCAGGATCTTTCATTGCGGTGCACAGGCTTCTTTCTAGCTGTGGCGTGCAGTCTCTAGAATGCACGGGCTCAGTGGTTACGGCCCGCAGGCTCTCTGGTTGTGGCGCGTGGGCTGTAGAGCGCATGGGCTTAGTTGCTCTGCGGCATGTGGGATCTTATTAGTTCCCTGACCAGGGATCGAACCCGCATCCCCTGCATTGGAAGGCGGATTCTTAACCGCTGGACCACCAGGGAAGTCCCAAGAACTCTTTTTAGTGTTCAGCATCACAGGGCTCTATGTAAGTGGAATTTCTGGTATCTGTTAATTGAGAAATATTTTCAAACTCAAAATAAGAATTTAGAAATACTTTTTACATTATTTTTGCATTTAAAGATTCATAATTGCATTGCATAAGTTTGAAAATATGGCTAGGATTACTTAGGTCATGGATAATGTGTGGCTTGTGTCTGCACTAATTCTCAGACAGACTTTAAAAAAAATTAATTAATTTTTGGCTGTGTTGGGTCTTCGTTGCTGTACAGGGGCTTTCTCTAGTTGCAGCAAGTGGGGGCTACTCTTCGTTGCGGTGCGTGGGCTTCTCATTGCGGTGGCTTCTCTTGTTGGGGAGCACGGGCTCTAGGTGCGTGAGCTTCAGTAGTTGTGGCACGCGGGCTCAGTAGTTGTGGCTCGCAGGCTCTAGAGCACAGGCTCAGTAGTTGTGGCGCATGGGCTTAGTTGCTCCGCGGCATGTGGCATCTTCCCAGACCAGGGCTCAAACCCGTGTCCCCTGCACTGGCAGGCAGATTCTTAACCACTGCACCACCAGGGAAGTCCCTCTCAGACAGCCTTTAATCACTCCACCCTCTCACCTCAGGGGCGGGGGTCAGTAGTGTTTGCAGGTTGGGAACCATTGCTCTGGCCTTTCCAAATGGCTTGTTTTCCCTTGAGCAGGCCGTAGTCTGTTCTTTTTTGTGTTTTGTCCATATGTATTTGCACATTCCTTTTATCTGAAATGTTTTTTTGCGTTTTTCCTACCCCCCCCATTCCTCCCACTCCCCAAGAACAAATTGAACTCTACTAATGACTGCCAATGACTGTTTTCTTCTGATTCTCAACTCAAGCAAACTTCATTCATTCAAAAACTATTTCTCGAGTGCCTTTTTTGTAGAAGGCATGGTTGTAGGCATTAGGTGAACAAGATAAACAAGGCCCCCTCTTTCATAAGACTGACAGTCCTGTGGGAAAGTCAGACAGCAAATAGGTAAACAAACATGCGATAAATTACAACTTGTCATAAATGCTTTGAAGAGAACAGGGTGCAGTGACAAGGGACCGACCCCCTAGAGTGGTCTTTAAAGGGCTTGCTGAGGAGGTGACATTGAAGCTGAAGTGATAGCCAGGCCAGCGCAGGCATAAGGAGAATGTTTCAGGCATTAGGAACAGCAGGAGATAAGGCCCCGAAGTGGTAAAGAGTTTGGCACCAAAAAGAGGCCCGTGCCTGTGACTGGTGTTCAGAGATATTTGGCTCGGACATTCAAATTTGGGAGTCACCAGTTTTATAGAGATTTAAAAAATTCATGGAAATGGATGCTTATTATTTTGGGGTGAGCTTTGGGAGAGGAGGAGAGATGGTTAAAGAAACTTGAGGCTGTGCAGCCAGAGAAGTAGCAGGAAGGCACGCTCGTTTGTGGGAAATTTTTCGGAAGGAAGGAGGGGTCAGTTTTGGGATGCCCCTGAGAGGTGGGGTTAGTGAAGTAGGTCTGCCAGCAGGGCCGTCACTGGTGCTCCCGACCAGGGCGGCTGCAGTGGAGGGGTGGCAGGGGGCCCGAGGGGAGGGCTGCAGGGTGAACAGGGAGTGCCTCCGTGCAGCTCACGGGTGTAGGCGGCTGCTTACAGGGGCTCCACCGTCCCTGGTGTCGCTGATGGAAGGCCTGTGAGCTCCAGGGGCCTTGAGGAGGTCTCTCAGCTGCCGGGGGTGAGGCGATGGAGGGGCGCTTGCAGGTAGATGCTGGAGAGCAGGCAGCTGAAAAGTTGAGGGGGCCGCCCCGGGTCGCTGGTGAACGTCCCAGTTGTCTCATCCTGCCTGCTTTATTGAGCGAGCAGCAGGTGAGCCGGTCAGGAGGGGGCGGCGGGGTCGGGTAGATGGGCGTCTGCGGAGAAGACAGGAAAGCCCGTTGGGAGAGAAAGGCAAGCAGAGTTGCCAGAGAACGTGAGTTGGAAGGCTGCTGGTGGTGAAGGGCCTTCTGAAGTTTGAGATCAGTTTAAAACCAGCCTGGTTGGGTATGTGTGTCTTCTCTTCCGCATGGTCACCCCTGCAGGCCCGAGAAGGCAGCCAGTTCAGTGTGTCTGGTTCACCCAAGGTTCGGGATTACTAGGCAGTGACTGCCGAGAGAGAGACAGTGGAGGGTAGCTCCATGCTGTTGACACCCCCGTGGAATTTAATCCAGACTCAAAGGAAGGTGAGACTGGGAAGGAGTTTATGGAATCGACGAGGTTGAGGCAATGCACTTGAACAGAAGAGCTGGAGGGATGGGCATTTGTGGCGGGAAAGGAGGATGGCACGGCAGGGAGCTGAGCACCAGGCCGGGAGGGCTTGCTGGGGCCGAGAACAGGAGGCTGCAGGAGATGAGAGGAGCTGGGGAAGGAGGCAGGGAGGCCGGAGGCCGCATCCGCAGTGGGTGAGGCGTGGGGGGAGTGACGCGTGACAGCCGGAGGGGGGGGCGGGTGCTGCATCTGCCTGGTGTGTGTGGCAGGGGCCCATCCTGAAGGGCCCGCTGAAGTCCCTCAGGCAGCCGCTTCCCCTTTCTCTGCCACTGTAGCGCCATCTACAGGCCCCCGGCTTAGGGCCTGTCCCAGTACCGCCACCACCGTCTGCTTTTCTGTCTCGTCCTCCTTCCAGGCAGTGACCTCCTGGAGGGCCTTGACCAAGTCTTACCTTCTGGGCTTTCCAGGAGTTAGCCTGGGACACTTGTCACACCGCTGGCCCAGGGTCTGTTCACTGAGTGACTGTGTGGCTACCAGTGAGTGGGCTGTGGGATGGCCCAGGAGGAGAGAGAACCACTGCTGGCCGGGCACGCCGGGCGTCTTTAAAGGTTCACACCATATCGCAATTGTACAAACGATTATAATGCAGAAAAGTTGTCTTACTGATAGAAGCAACTGCTTTTGCCTAGTGTGGATTGGTTCTGCTCGTTTCTAGCTTTCGGGGTTGGCTTGTCATTATGATGCCTGCTTTCTACGTATTTTCCAGGGAAATTTTTGATGTGCTTATTGACTCACTGGTGCTGGTAATTTAAATTGTACTACTTGATGCTGTGATATGGAATATTATTTTATTAAGGCTTCCTGAGTGCTTTGTAATTTGATTTCTTGTTTCTTAATCCTCTACTTCTCATGCCCCATATAACTTTAACATTTTCATGTTTGAGTTATTAAGTACCCATGCTTTGAACTTGCAATGAGGCAGTAGTATATAGTATTACAGTATAACAAAAATAATACTAACTTTGGGGCCAGGCAGATCTGATTTTCAATTATCACCCGACAGTTATTAGCTTTAAAATCTTGGGCAGGGTTTTTTTTTTTTTTTTTTTAATTTTTTTTAGCCTAACCTTTCTAAGCTTCATTTCTTTATCTTCAAAGTGGGAGTAATGGGAATGCCCTGGTGGTCCAATGGTTAGGACTCGGCACATTCACTGCCATGGCCTGGGTTCAATCCCTGGTCGGGGAACTAAGATCCCGCAAGCTGCACGGCCAAAAAAAAAAAGTGGGAGTAATAATGCTTGCCCATCTCAGAGGTATCTCACTGTCTCTGTTGCCACACTTCTTCCCTCAACCATTCACAAGTTTCCACGTCCCTCACTTGCTTAGGCTTTTTCCCCCTATTAAGTGCCATAACTGATGTAGGACGTCCCATCCATGTTTCGAGACAAAGCTTAAACTGAGCCTTGTCTGACTGGTTTTGACTTGGTCATTCCAGGCCTTCTTGATCCATCCCTTCTCTAAACAACCACAGTACTTACTCATAGCCCTTATTTGGCAGGTGCGGCATTCTATCTGTGAGGTCTGCTAGCTGTGTATCCTGTGTTTGTGGTTTTTTTTTTTTACTATTTATTTGTGTATTTGGCTGCACTGGATCTTAGTTGTGGCATGCGAGATCTTCGTTGCGGCACACGGGACCTTTTAGTTGTGGCATGTGGGATCTAGTTCCCCGACCAGGGATGGAACCCGGGCACCCTGCATTGGGAGCGTGGAGTCTTACCCACTGGGCCACCAGGGAAGTCCCTGTGTTTGTGCTGAATTCTCACATTGACAAGTTTTTTGTGAATACGTATCTCTTGTTCTCTCCAAGTAAGTTGGAAGCGTTTTCAAGTCAAGTCATAGATTATAGTTATTTCTTTTGTATCTTCTGTAATGAGATGTGATATATGATAAATTGATGGGTAAATAAAAGTAATCAAGATAATGGGCAAACAGAGGAGACAAATGTGTTTACCCCATCCATGTAGTCATTCTGCAGATGCCCACTACACATATGACTACATATATGTTAGATTGACGCACGTGGCTGCAGTATGTTGTGGCTCCTATTAACTGGTAGAGTCCATTTCCTCACACTTTTGTTCTGGGCTGACCTTGCGGCTTGCTTTGACCCGTAGAATGTTGCAGAAGTGTTTTGCACATTCTGTGTCCTGGGCCTTGAGAGGCCTGGCCACATCCCTTCGCCCTCTTGGAATGTTCCAACCACGTGTAATGAACCGCAGACTGTATTACTGAGTGGTTAGAGGTCACGTGTGGCAAGAGGTCCAGCCAACAGCCAGCATCAGTGCCTCAGACATGTGGGTGATGCCACTGTAGACTCTTCAGCTGCAGTCAGGCTGGCAGGTGACAGCAGCTGCCTGAGTGATCCCAGGCAAGATTAGCAGAAGGACCTGCCAGCTGAGCCCAGCCAGTCTGTACACTTAGGAGAAGTAGTAACTCATTGCTGTTTTCGGTCACGAGTGAAAATGGTCCTACCTTGAACTTGTCTTAGGGAGAAGCCTGTAGTAGACGCAGAAGATCAGAGCTCACAGCTGGTTCTGTTCTCTGCCCCTGTCCTCGGCACTCGTCTGTGGTTGTGGCCCGAGTGCCACAAAGTAGGGACCGTAAGTAAGGGATCGAGAGAGGATCTCTTTATTATTTATTTATTTATTTATTTATTTTAATGTAAAGTACTTTTTATTTTATTTTTCTTTTGGCCACACCACGCGGCATGTGGGATCCTATTTCCCCGACCAGGGATCGAACCCGGGCCCCCTGCCTGGGAAGCGCAGAGTCTTAACCACTGGCCCTCCAGGGAAGTCCTGGAGCTATTTTTTTAAAATGCCCTGTGCAAGCCCTTCCCACCCTTAATCTTACTTAATGAATGTGGAGCCAGTATTCTTCCCATTGCCACTCAGGAAGTGGCAGAGTCAAGGCTGGAGGCTGTCTCACATGTGTACATTACATCAGGCTGTCCTGCTGTGTGTTTCTTCATTCTTGTTGAACCTGGTAGTTTTAAACTTTTTCCTGTTGGCCTGCAGCAGAGTTGGGCTGCTTCTTGTGATGTAATTGTGAATGCTTAGGAAACTCTCCCTGGGGGGTACAGAGGGGAGCACACATATACTTATTTGCTTGGGTAGCTAAAAATATCTCTGCAAGGAGGTCCAGGAAGCTAGCGACAGTCTTCACTTTTAGGTGGGGAAACGCAGTGGCCGGGGGACAGGAGTGGGAGGGAGGTCTTGTACTTTTGTGCAGGAGGGGATCATCCGTTACTTCTTTTTTTAAATTAAGGAGAAAGAGAGAGAGAGAACAGAGAGGACCAGTTTGCTTAATGCGTGAGGGCTTCTCGTATCTCATTCTGTGGGTTTCCTCCATAAGGAGTTTGTGACCTACTTCTGAGGGTGCTAATAAGCCTTTACTGCGTAATTACCATCAAGAAGCATATACTTATTTGTTAGAAATCTTATAGAATTCCAGTTGAAGAGGAAGTTTTTATATAATATGTATTTTAAAAATCACAGGAAAGAGACTTGAATGCGGAGGGCTCCTTCCTCTCCCGGGAGTGGAGACTTTGCTCTCTTGCCTGTTGCTTCCCAGCTAAGCATGAAGTCTGACCTTCTTTCCCTGAGTCAGAGCAGAACTAGGCCAGACTTGTAGTAACAAGGGTTTGAAGGTGGGGAAGGGAAACTTATGGCCATGCAACCTTAGACAATTACTTACCTTAGCCTCAGTTTCTTCCTGTGTAAAATAGGGATGTTAATATCTACTTTGTAGAGTGGGTTGGAGAATTAGAGGTAGTCTGTATAAATCGTCTAGCGCAGAGCCTGGCACCTCATGTGGGTGCTCCAAAGCGGTATAGTCATCATCGTTACTGGGTAGTGTCTGTTGATTTTAGGCCCCTTGAAGGAATAAAGGATATGAGATTCTTTTCACTGAGAATGAAAGCTAGATGTTTAGGGGAAGAAGGAGTGTATCAGTTATCTCCTGGTGTGTAACAAAGCACCACAAATCTCGTGGCTTAAAACAACAATGAACTGTTTCTTATCCTTCTGTGGTTTGACCTGGTGGTTTTTGTCTCCTCAGATGTATTTGTGTAGCCTCAGTCAGAGGATGACTGGAGAGGCTGAGTGGCGCCCCATGGACTCACTCACGTGTCTGGCAGGTGCTGCCGGCTGGTTTTGAAGCATGTTGGTTCCCCTCTAATGGCCTCTCGTGTTCAGGAGGCTAGACCAGCTTTCTGACAGCGCAGCAGTCACGCAAGCTCCAGCGTCAGACCTCTGCTCGCTCCTGCAGTCTCTGATTTCCCACTGGCCAAAGCAAGGCTCAGACCAATCCCAGGGTCACTGTTGGGGGGATGAGACCCCACCTCCCCTCGGTGGGGGAGGAGTAGCAAAGCATCTGTGGCCCTTTTTAATCTGTCACAAGCTTGACCTTATTAAATCTCCTTCTTGGGCTAAAACTGGGCCCAGAAAGAAAAGGTTCTGTTGGTTTCTCCACTTTTCCTGTATCACTGAACCCTTCATTAGTCTGACATAGGAGCTCATTAGGGAACTGGGGATATTTTGTTTGGACTAAAAGTTGGAGTGAAGGGTAATAGCTCCTTTTCTGTATTTGAAGATCTTTCTTGGGAAGGAGGGACTAGTTTCAGGGTGTGGAAATGACTGGAAAGCACGTATTTCCTCCATTTAAGGAAGGATTGCCACGTGAGACAGCGAGTCTTCTTGATTGGAAGTAAAGCAGAAGATGGGTAATCAAGTGCCAGGGACTTTGCAGGAGGGTTTTCCTCATTGAATGACTTGGCTTGTTTCTCATTCTAGAACTCGGAGAGAGCATTGTGCTTTTTTGCTGTGGGTAGGAATGAGGTGGGGGTGATGACAGGAAGGGAGAGATCCCCTGTGCTCAGACTGGAAGAGTTACCCTGCACCGGATTTTACCCTTACTTGATTTATAAGGTCAGCTCTACCTGCTGAACCCCTGAGAGTTGGCACCTACTGTCGGCGTGAAGAACGTTTCTATTTGGTACAGTGTTGGGGGGATGCTGCATCTTGAAGACAGGTTTTCTGTGCGTCTTCTTGGGTTAGAATGGAAGGAATTGAGAGAAGAAATTGCAACACATAAATGTGTACAATTGTTCCAGCAGCTGTAGATTAGACGGTCGGCCTGTCTCATTTGTCTAATGAAAATGATTTTGGTACTTTCCCCATATCATGCGTTTTGCGCCACCCCAAGCGTGATTTTGAGGTCTCCTGATTTTGTAACAAAACACGCAGCCCAGTTGGTGCTATTGTCAGTGGAGAACACTGTGTCAGTGGAGTGTGATCAGCATGTGAGCCTATTTCCTTTTCTCCCTCCATCACTCTCTTTGGAGGAAGAGGCAAGGACCACCACCTACTCACCCTGTTGTAAAGCTGCTGAGCAGGAAGTTTGGTGTAGGTGCTGCCTTTGGCTTTGGTTAGTGTGACCGGGCTGGCCAGTCTGGTCAGTGGTGTTTCTGTGGAACCTGCCTCACTTCCAGCACTTGGGGTTTTAGAAAACTGAGAGTGAGACAGGAAGCTACAGTACCTACAGGATTCAGACACAGAGTGGTGTTAGGTTTTTTTGGTGGGAAGCAAAACTTAAGCTACAAATAAACCTTCCAGCTGAAGCAGATGATTGCTCTCCTGACTGGTGCATTTACAAACTGGAAAATTGTGAAAAACCTCAACCCACAAACTGTGAAGCTCATTGGCTGTTCGCTTTGGGCTTCGGTGTTCTTCCTGATAAAAATAATCATTATGTTATTTGGATGTGGTTGTCAAGCGTTCATGCTTCTCACTCCACTTGTGCTTATAAACGATGCTGCAGCGTGAACTGCTTTGTCTTTGATTGGATGTTTCCGAACGCTGGAGAGTTTTGTTACCGGTGCTGATTTGTCGTTCTCTTCTCTGACTTTTCAGGATGGACTGCTGAAGTATGAAGTATTCCAGACCCAGGAGGAGAGCATCACTCTGCCACTCACTCCCTTCTCCCCTACTAGTTATTTAAATTGGACTTTTAATATCCTACCAGCTGCTCTTCGGACACACATGGTGCATTGTTGCCATTCCCCAGATTGCATCTCTGAAACACAGGCTCTTAGTAACCTTCAGCAAACAAAGAGGCCGCCTCCCGGGGACGCCTGCCGGGAGGGTGTCACCCCGACTGCCCTCTAGCTTCGGCTGCCTCTGGACTGGAATTCCACCATGGAGCCTCGCATGGAGGTCTGCCTGGCACAGGTGCTGCAGAAGGATGTGGGGAAGCGACTGCAGGTTGGCCAAGAACTGATAGACTATTTCTCAGACAAACAGAAGTCTGCCGACCTTGAGCATGACCAGACCACATTAGACAAACTCGTGGACGGACTCGCTACCTTTTGGGTGAACTCCAGCAATTACAAGGTAAGCCATGCGCTGGAAGACGCTCTTCTAGGTGGCCAGGTAGACGTGGGGGATCAGAATGGGTCCTAGAAGAATCCTTTGTGAGCCGTCAGCATGATCCCTCGCTTTCCAGTAAGAGCAAGTAGAGTTTTCTTTGATTTTTGTTGGAGCTCAGAAAACCCCTCGTCCTTCAGCGCACTGAGAGAAGGCCAAGTGACCGGATAAAGAGAGGCTTTTATGTGGGAGAGGTTGCAAACATTTGCAGCCTTGAAGTTGAAGTGACTATCGCGTCTAGCAGTGAGTGGCCCTTCGTGAATAGCAAGTGGCTTCACCAATTTTCTCTGGGGGTGGAATTGGCAGTAGGATGTGGGCGTTTTACCTGCGGGTCCCTGTTTTGAAGTCAGCCCAGGTACCCAGCCAAGGGCCCTCCAGTGACCTGTGTGTAAAGGCCTGGAGGATATCCTTCAGGTTCCAAAGATCAAGGCTCTACAGGTGCCCTTGACGGGTGGGAGGGGCCAGGCGGGGTCCCATGACCCGACTGAGTTGTGAAGGTTGATCGTGTTGAGGACTAAGTTTTCATGAATGAAAACTGGGCTGGGCTCAAAGTGCTGAAGAGGTGTCCTTTCCCCCCCCTCGCCCTCCCCACCTTTAGTTTGTTAAGAAGGTGGCCCCTTTGGGTCCGGTTGAGGTGGAAGACAGCGTGGGACATGTGCTAATAGGTGCTATAGACATTATAGACAATCGGGCTTCCAGAAACTGAACCTTTTGTGATTTTTCATTGAACCAGTCTTCTGACATGGATTCGGACTTGGAAAGGGTGCTTACAGGATTGCTTTGTTTGCTCTAGTATAGACTGTTTTCCAATTACATTAAACCTTGATCTTATCTAAGAGTCAGCAGGCTTTAGACTTGTTACCTCGGGCCCTAATAGTTCACTTACAACTCCACATAAAATTTACCCTAATAGTCTTTGAAAGCCGAGCTTAAATTTCCTGTTTCATTCATCTGTTTATTCATTTAGCTGGAATTAGCTGAAATTAACAAGTGCTGGCGCTGGGTGGTGGGAGCGTTACAGAGGGGAGGGTGATAGAGACTCTCTAGTCCTACATTTTTGAGGTCTGGGAAGTCTCCTTGTCTGTGTTTGAATCACGGCTCCACGAACCTTTCTGTGTGCAAATCAGGATGCTTCTGGCTCAGAGTAACTGAACGCTGACGTAGTTGACTTAAAGTTATCTATCGTAAGGAGATTGAGTAATTTCCATTAAGTCTGCATAGTTAACGCAGTGGCCAGGGAAGAAGAATGTCTGCTTGTGTCTTTTACTTGGGAGGAAACCTTCTCTGAAGCTCCCCAGCAGACTTTTTTACATCGCATTGGCCAGAATGGCTTTGCGCGCCCACCGTAGTATCACTGGAAATGGACAGGTGTCCACGGTGGCCTTCAGCCATCACGCTCAACCTCCGGGTCCTACAAAGGGGTTCAGCCTCCCCTGAGCGAAGTGTGTGGCCGTGTGGAAGAGGTGGGGTACTCGGGCGGTATCAGACTCCTGATAGGAAGGAGGAGGTGAGGGATAGGAGTATCAGTCAGTATTAAGACTTGGTTCCTGTCTTCAAGGAGCTCGTAGTCTGGGGGGCGGGGTGGGGAGTGGGCATGAATAAATAAGGGAATGGTTCCAGTCAGTGTCGAGTGTGCAGTAATAGAGATGCACAGAATTTGGTGGGAAGACAGAAGAAGAAAGTAGTAACGTTGTCTAGAGGAACCCAGAGGTTTGAAGAACTGGGTCTTTCTTTCGTAATAGGAATTGCAGAGTCACAAAGGAGTGAAAGATTAAGACTTGACCCTTTGCGAAGTAGTTTCTAAGAAAGACAGCTCGGTGGGAAGGAAAGCAGGAAGATGGGGTTTGCTGCTGACTCGCGTGCCGTCATGGACAAGTCACTTTACCTGTCTGTGCAGGGCAGGTGTTTGACTACATCTTCTCTCAGGGCCCTCCAGCTCTGATATCTTGTGTGACTTCATAGCGATGGCTTTCGAGTCAAGGCCATGTCTTGTGGTTCTGATCTGACCCAGTGCTGAGCAGCCCCCTGGTCTCTAAGGTCGCTAAGTATGGTGACTGTGGGCCTTGTTCACACCTGGAGCCTAGAGCCTGGAACATAGCAGGTGCTCAATGAATCCTGGTTACCTGTGTGAACTCAGGAACTTAGGCGTACTCTCGGCAAGTGTTCCTGGTTGCTTTACTGAAATCTGGAAACGTATCTTTTAGGGACCCATACCTGTTTTTTTTCCTTTATCATAGAGCAAGATTTCTCATTCAGAGCCTGAAGTACACTTTAAGTTTTATTCGAAGGGATTCACTTTGTATTAAATAATTCTCTGAAGCTTGGCTTCTTGAAATTTTTTCTTTTCAAATTCAGGACTAAAAAGATAAGAGAGGAAAAGGGAAGTACTTTTGGCCTTCCAAAACAGTAGTGCTTGGGTATTGTTATTCCTTTTCCTAGCAGGGAATGTAGATGAATGCAAGCACAAGATCTTATTTAAAAAAAATAGTTGGCTGAAGCTTGAATCACTTTATTACCTTTGAGTATTTCTTAACATGGTAGACAAATTTGTACCTGGTTTTTTTTTTTTTTTTTTTTTTTGTGTTTTGTTTTTTTGTTTTTTGTTTTTTGTTTTGGCTGTGCTGCACAGCATGTGGGATCTTCATTCCCCGACCAGGGGTCGAACCTGCGCCTCCCGTATTGAAGGCGGATTCTTAACCACTGGACCACCAGGGAAGTCCCTGTACCTGGTTTTGATTAAAGTTTACTAGCTATCATTTCTTGCTTATTTACTGTATGTATGCATTTAGTATCTCATTTAATCTTCATAACACCCCTGCAAGGTAGATGGTGGTATCCTAATTTTATACATGAGGTCACCGAAATTACTGAGAATTACGAGGTAATTTCTACTTGTGATTATGGAACTGGGATTTAAATGTAGGTCTCTCTGGGGACCTCCCTGGTGGTCCAGTGGTTAAGACTCCACGCTTGCACTGCAGGAGGCGTGGGTTTGATCCCTGGTCGGGGAACTGAGATCCCACACACAGCATAGCGTGGCCAAGTAAATAAATAAACAAGTAATAAAAAAATGTAGGTCTGTCTGATTTCCTAGCCAGTGTTCCTTTCAGAAGAATAGAGGTCAGCAAACTTGAAGAACAGAGGTAAACATATTAGGCTTGGTGGGCCCTGTGGTCTTCTTGTAAATATTTAACTAGTTTGGGCCATTATGATGCAAAAGCAGCCCCAGAGAATGTGTTCGTGAATGGGTGTGGCTGTGTTCCAGCAAGACTTAATGTCCGGGAGCAGGTGGAAGGTCAGTTGGTCCCCTGGACCGTAGTCTGCCAACCCCGGCACTAGCTAGAACATTGAGCACCTACTGTGTGTAAACGCTTCTCCTTCGCTGGTGGGAACCATTCGTGATTCAACTGGGGGAAGAGTGAGCCTTATAATTTGCACATAAGTTGGGAATAGGGGAGCATTCATTTAGGTTAAATAGAACGCAGTTTGCTTTTGGAGCATTTTAGCTCTCTTGTGCAGACTCATTTTAGGGTCAGTATGCGTTCTGCTAGCCTATCGCTGGTTATCTAGTGTGAGCTGGCTGTGATCACGGGTGCCTCTCTGCACGGGGTGCTGAATTGAATCTCGGAGACAGAGTGTTGAGTGAAGTAGAAAAGAGTAACTTTATTGCTTTGCCAGGCAGAGGGGGATACAGCAGGCTCCTGCCCTCGAAAACTAAGTGTCCCTTGAGGCGGCACCAGGACCCTGCCCCCGCCCCGAGGCTGCACTGTGGTTTCTTGGCGGCTCCTCCCGTGTCTCTGCATCCCCTCCCTGCCCTGATTAGCAACCGTTGGAACCTGCCCTTTGGGACTCAGGGAAGGTCATGGAGGCTGAAAGGAAGGGCTCCCCGCGCCCAGGAGCCCCTACAGGGTCCTGCTCAGTTTCAGCTTTGGACTTTGTTGGATCACCTTGGGGAGTGAGTAATTGGTTCTTTAAATAATGTCCTCATACAGGCGGCACACCCTGGGACTACACTGTGGGGCGCCTTTCACCATCCCACCCCACCCCGTTGCTGGAAGAGCTTTGTAAGTCTTCGATGTCACAGTGACCATGGGAGACACGGAGGAGATGGGAGAGTTCTTCTTGATTATGGGGCTTCTTTTCTAGATTAGTCTGACATTAAAGATAAAAATAACAACGAAAAATTTGAATATGGCTGCCCTCATTGATCTGGTCTCCTCTTGCTGTTTTTCCTGAATAAAACTCAAAGAAAGAGGAAGATGGTGGAGTAGATTCCTGATGTACCTCCAGCCACTTTTCTTGTCTCCCCCTGCCCCTTTAGGTGAGAAGGGATGAAGGTAAGAGTGAGCTCACCTGGGGAGGCCACCTGGGCCATGGCAGTTGGAGGGAACTGAGGGAGCCTTTCCCAGCTCTCCCAGGTCATCTGAGCAACTTGCATTGAGCCCAACAGCGCAGTGCGTGCAGCCTGGCGGGTTCTCACAGGGCAGGGACGTGCGTGTCTAGCGGGCTGATCGGAACAGAGCATCCCAGTGGGGACCAGGTGCTTTTGTGAATATAGTCCCGCAGTCCCTTCTCTGCAGTTACAAGTTCCCCAAATCTCTGAAAACCTAGTGTTCTTCATTTTTCATTTGATCTGAAGTGAACCGATGTGAGACTACTTACGGTCCTTACTTACCTGCTTAGGGCATGTTGTGCTGCAGAAACATTCACGTTTGATGGTGGGTGCCGGCCCAGGTTCTGTTCAAGGGGTATCTATCTATCTATCTATCCATCTGTCCCTGCCTGTCTGTCTGTCTATCTGTCTAAAACTGTGTGCAGCATTTTACCTTTCTAAAACGTGAAAATTCCGTGTTGCAGAACACGTCTGGCCTCCAGAGTTTTGGATAAGTGACTGTGGACTTGTATTTAATATTGTAGAATAATAATAATGACCCACGGTTATGGGACATTTCCTATGTACCAGAAATTGTGCTAAAGATATGTTCATTTTAACTGATTAGTACCATATGAAGTAGATCTTGTCATCCTCATTTTACAGATGAGGACATTGACGTGCACATAAATCAGGTAACTTGTTTAAGGCGACAGAGCTAGTAATTAAGGTTTCTGGGACTTGAACCCAGGTGTTCACGCAATGGCTGAGGTACATTAAGACAGGCCCGGTCCCTTCCCTCAGTGTCCGGCCAGTGCTGGGCAATCTCGCTCTGTCTAAATCTAATATATGTGGACTCCATCCAGCCTTGTGCACTGTTGTCTCAGGGCCCAGGCCGTGCTGACTTGTATTTGAAATTTGTAGGTTCCCTCTTAACTGAGGGCTTCCTTCCTCCCTGCCCTAATGGTCTTCATGGTGTAAAGGGGGGACAGGTAAGACAGATGAGAGGGCAGGGCACAGTGTAGGGTAGGGAATAATCAACTGTTAAACTGCACTGTTAAACTGCATCATAGGAGCGTCTGTAAATGCCGTAGTGCCCAGAAGCAGACTGCAGAAGGTTTAGTCTCTCCTTAGCTGCTTTATGGGGCGCAGTGTGACCCCTGCCCCAGATCAAGTGCCCTTTATGGCTGGAGGGGCAGGTGCTGACAGATACCTGGAGGCCCCTCTGTTTCCCTTGCCTACCTCTAGAACCTTGGCTTCTCTTGAGGCTTTTATTTTCCCCCTTTGTCCTTGAGAGGAGAGCCACAAAAGATGATTGGATTCAGATTAAGTGACTTCCGCTTCTTTTCTTGGCTGTCGGCTTGGTGCTGCCGTAGCGATGAGGCCTTCCAGAGGCTGTTCATTCTTCCCAGGTTTCCCTTGCAGCATTGTCCTGTGGGTTGCAAGAGGTGAATTTTTCTGGGTGTAGTTTAAAAAGACAGGTGCCTCTCGTGAGTAGGAAAGCTACAGTGAGCAGTACTAAGCAAGAGCAAAAAAAAAAAAAAAATCCAGGAAAAATTATTTCAAGAAAATTTATGCAGCTTGTCAAATAAAAATGGTGTCCTTAATGTATGTGATTAACGGCGTTTCTTCCTGAATGTGTGTTTATGTATATGCAAGGGCAGCAAAGTGTATTTGGAAATAATTCAGGTTGGAGTATGAGCAGTCTGGATTCCCGTCCTGGCTCTGCCACTTAGACCTTTGAGCAGGTCACTCTACACATCTGTGAAAGGGGTCTGATGATACCTGGTACATAGCATTGTTATAAGGGTCCAGTGAGCCAGTGTACGAAGGTGCCAGGACTGCTTGGTAGCAGCACGTGGTCAGTAAAAGAAGCAGATGAAGATTTGTAGGTATTGGGCCCAATGATAACAAGATCTGTAGAAAGTGAACTTTTATGTGGGACTGAGTTTGTGTGCTTTCCTGTAGCCCTTGTCAGCCTGTGCCCTGGAGCAGAGGCCTGGCTCTTTTGTAATACAGTAAGAATCCTTGAACCCTGCACTGTTGATAACAAAGGCTCTGAGCAGAGCAGCCGCTGGCTGGGAATTCTGAGGGTGAGTTTAAAACCTACTGGCAAAGGCAGCCCACTGATCGAGGACCCCTGTTTTTGGAGGGTTTCACTTGTTCTTTTTAATACTTTGCCTGGTTTCAGAAAGCTAAAATTGAAATAAGGATACATATGATAAAAGAAGTCATAAATTGGATGTCAAAGCAAAAAGGAAAAGAAACAGCTGGGGTGAGAACATGGAGATGACAATGAGGCTGATGTTTACAAATGGCTCACATTTGTGAGGCACTCGTGCGCGGGGTCCCTGAAGCGCTTGGCGGTCATTGCCTCCTGTAATTGTGAGGCAGGTACCCCGTGATAAGCCCTGGGATTGGTCCCGTTCTACAGCTGGGAAAAGAGCAGTGAAGCAACTTGCCCAGGGTTATATAACTAGAAAGTTATTTTAATCTGGACAGTCTGACCTTCGAGCCCACATCCGCATCCATGCAGTATGGCTTCCTTTATAACACTGCGACAATATTTATAGCATACTTATCAGAGCAAAAGAGTGTAAGGACATAGCCCACAGCTACCGGTGATGACTTTAGGAGGACAGGTCCTGAGTGAGAGATACGCAACTCATTTTGTACTTTAATAAAAAACCAAAATTATTTAAGATCAGTGTATTTAAAACAGTTCTTTGGCTGGTCCTAATAGAATCATGACAGTATATACTTTTTGAAGTTTTTATTTTGGAAAATACTCAGACCTATAGGGAAGTTTCACAAAACAATGCAAAGAAGCATTATTTACTATAGCCAAGATATGGAAGCAGCCTAAGTGTCCATCAATCGATGAATGGACAAAAAAGATGTGGTGTGTATACACACACGCACACACACACAATGGAATATTATTCCGCCATGAAAAAGAATGAAATAATGCCATTTGTGACATGGTTGGACCTTGCGGACATTATGCTAAGTGAACTAAGTCAGACAGGAAAAGACACACCCTGTATGATCTTATATGTGGAATCTAAACAAAACAGGACACAAACGAAGCTCACAGGTGGTTGGTTGCCACAGGCAGGGGTCGGGCGTTGGGCGAGATGGGCGGAGGCTCAAAAGGCACGGACTTCCAGCTCCAAATTTAGTCCTGGGGGTAACATGCAGTGGGCGCGTAGTCGAAAGTTGGTGAGAGAGCAAATCTTACAAGTTCCCATCACAAAAGAAACTTCCTGTAACTATGTATGGTGATGGACGTTAACTGGACTTATTGTGATGATCATTTTGCAACATGTACAGATATCGAATCATTATGTTGTACACCTGAAACTGATGTCATTATACCTCACAAAAGAAATAAATAAACCCAAAGCCAACATACGAGTGCAAAAAATTTCCATGTGTTTCATTCAGACCCCAGTGGCAATACTTCACCACTTGTTTTATCTTCTCTGTATGTGCGTTTTATTATCGTTTGTGAGTTGTAAGACACGTGCTCCGTTTCTCCTAAATATTCATATTTCCTAAAAACATGGGCGTTCACTTACATAGTCTTACACAGGTATCTAGAGCAGGATTAGGATTGATAGAGTACTAATATACAGTCTGTGAACCTTATTCATACTTTACCTGTTGTCCTACTGATGTCCTTTATAGCAAAAGAAAAAAAATTTTCTGGTCCACATGCAGTCCAAGCTCACAGGCTACATTTTGTTCTCACCTGTACGGTCTCCTTTGCTCTGGAGCAGTTCATCACCAGTCTGTCCTTGTCTTCCTTGGCTTAATGCTAGGCCGTTTGTTTTGTATAGCCCCTCCATTTGAGCTCGTGAGCTCGGTGGCTGCTTCTCAGGATTGGGTTAAGGTTATGCGTTTTGGCAGAATACCATGGAAGTGATCGGTGTATCACATCAGGAGGCACGTGGTATCTCTTTGTCCCACTTGGTGAAAGAGGTGTTTGCCAGGTTGCTTCCAAAAGTCGATATTTTTTCCTTTTATGATTAGTAGGTAGCTTGTGGGGAGGTATTTTGAGACTGTAAATATCCTGTTTGTCATCAAACTGTCACCTACTAGCTTTAGTATCCATTGATGATCCTTGTCTAAAATAATTATTTGGATGCCAAAGGGTGATTTTCTTTTCTTTCTTTTTTTTTTGGCCATGCTGCGAGGCTTGAGGGATCGTAGTTCCCTGACCACCCGACCAGGGATGAAACCTGGGCCCTCAGCAGTGAGAGCACAGAGTCCTAACCCCTGGACTGCCAGGGAATCCCCCAAGGGTGATTTTCTGATTCCATCATTTCTTCTCCATTTATTAGTTGGCTCCATATATTTTTGAAATGTATAACCTTTGTCTATTTGTATAGCAGGAATTAAGTGTATATTTTGATAGTTATTCCCAAAAGGAGCTACTGTGATGAAAGAAAAAAATGTTTAAGTTTAGTCTTATTTAGGTACATTTATATTTGTAAAGAATTTAAGGCAACCTAATAATTTGTGAACATAATGTGGTGAAGTTTGGTTTGAGCTCTGGGCTTCCTAGCAGCCAAAATAGAAATGGAGAGATGGTTACCTATACCCTTTTTTAACAACTGTGAAAGGAATATAGAAAGGCAAATAACAACAAAATGCCTTCCTGGATTTAGCAGGGTATTAAAGGACACTTTGCATGAGGGGGGAAAAAAGGAGAGCATGGAAAACAGATGAAACAGAAGACAGTATTGAAACCGTGCACCTCAGATTGGGACTTGAACCCATGTGCTGGG
The DNA here is from genome assembly GCF_028023285.1 of Balaenoptera ricei. NCBI lineage: Eukaryota > Metazoa > Chordata > Mammalia > Artiodactyla > Balaenopteridae > Balaenoptera > Balaenoptera ricei. The sequence goes on along the minus strand of NC_082645.1, from coordinate 9,341,367 downwards.
ATTCTAACCCCGCCTAAACCCACTTGAATCCATGTGGCTGGGACTCGAACCCGGCCAAAAGCGTGATTGGGACTTGAACCCACGAGGCCGGACTCAAACCCGGCCAAATCCCACGGTCTTCCAACTGAGATCACACACCTGGTTTCAGGACTTAATGAAGCTCAGGTTCTTGATGTCTCATCGCAGAAAGAATTCAGTGAGAGACAAAGTGGTAGGTAAGAAGTGGATTTATTTAGAGAGAAACACACACTCCACAGACAGAGTGTGGGCCAAGTCAGGAGGTGAGAAAGGCACCAGGGTATGGAGTTGTCAGTTTTTATAGGGCTGGGTAATTTCATAGGCTAATGAGTATTCCAGCTATTTCAGGACGGAGTGGGGATTTCTAGGAATTGGGCCAGTGCCCACTTTTTGATCCTTCTGGTCGGCCTTGAAACTGTCATGATGCCCGTGGGTGTGTCATTTAGCTTGCTGATGTGTTACAGTGAGCATATACTGAGGCTCAAGGTCTAGCGGAAGTCGACTTGACCGCCATCTTGGACCCATTTGGTTCTAATCAGTTTATGTCATGCCCTCGGGCTATGTCATTCTTTCAAAGGTTGTGCCCTGCCCCTTCTGTCCTGTTTTGGTACTGAGTGAGACACAGGTTTTTCAGCTGTTCCTGTAGACAGAATTCACCAGCTAAAGTTTTGGGCTAAGGGGAAATTGTCAGATGGCATCTAGGGTGAAAAGATAACCAAGAGCTAGCCGACCCCACTGAGTTATCTTTTAAAAAAAAAAAAAAAATTATTTATTTATTTATTTGGCTGTGCCAGGTCTTAGTTGCAGCACGTGGGATCTTCATTGCCACGTACCGGATCTTTGTTGTGGCATGCGGGATCTTTAGTTGCGGCATGCATGCAGGACCTAGTTCCCCAACCAGGGATCGAACCCAGGCCCCCGTCTTGCAAGCGTAGAGTCTTACCCACTGGACCACCAGGGAAGTCCCTGAGTTATCTTTTTAACAGGTTAAGTAGAGGGAGAGTCTGTGACAAGGACCACGGCAAAGAATCCAGAGAAATTGGATGAAAGTGGCTTGAAATAGAGAAAGGGAGGTTGGCCTAGAGGAATTATCTGGCTATAGCTGATTTTCACAGGGTATTTGGGGTAGGGGCAAAGAGGGCTGTCCATTGTGGACCGTGTGGATGGGGTTATAGATGAGGAGGAAGTGCTTGGTGCCAGGCCTGATGGTGGGTAGGAATTTCTGTGTTTAATCATCCTTATTAAAGGCTTTGTGGGAGAGATGGCCTTTGGGCCTTTTTTGGATGAGAGAAGGGAGATGACTCAGTGACTACACAAAGGACCGTGTGGCAGGCCTCGTTAATAGAGGTGATGTTTTGACATAAGCGGCCTGTCCTACACGAGTGAGGCGGCCTGTCCTACACGAGTGAGGCGGGTCGTTCATGAGTGAGGCGGAGCTAGAGTCCCAGGTGGAGGAGCCTGGAGGGGGGCTGTAGGGAGTGACTGCCCTCTGGCACCTTAGTAGGACCTGGGAACCGACTAGAGGGGCAATGGAAGCCACTGAAGGACCAGCAGCTCTGGGTGCTGATGTGGGTGGTGTGGACTAGGATGACTTAATGTAGCTTTAATGCATTCTTTTCTTCTATGAGTTTTTAGCTGTTATTTCTTTATCCATACTTGGTTGCCAGCATCTAGGCTGTTTCTAGTTTTTTGCACTGAGCATCCTTGAACATACGCGTGTATTGCCCTCTTGTGTGTCTCTGCGCTGGAAGTTCTGAAGGGTTGAAGTGTTGGGTCGGAGCAGGCCATATCGCCCACCCACCGGTGCTGTGTGAGTGCCTTCGTACCGTTCCTGGGTCCTGGGTGTTACTATTTCTCCGAACGTTTCTCCTTTTTGCTGGGCAAAAGATGTCTCTATGTTGCTAGGAGCAGTGTTGGAGAACGTTTCTTCTGCTTCTGACCTTTCAGATAAAAACAAATATTCAGAGGATATAAAGTAAATAATTTAATTTTTGCTAATCTCATTTCCCCCTTAAATGACTGACGCAAATAGGTTCTGTCTGGGCCATCTTAAACATTAGCAGAGTAGGGGATATCAGTAGTCAGGGGGAGGGAGGCCTGATAACTTGACAGAGTCTACCCTGAAGTGGATTGAAGAAGCGGGGTCTCTCTATTTGTTGTTATTTATTCCCATTAGCTTTTGTTAAAAAAACCCCGCAGAATGAATAAGAGAGTTGTGAGGAAAACACCCACCATAATCCATTTCTTTGGAATGTTCCTTTCCTTTTTCCAAGTGCTTTCCCATCTAGTAGAACCTAAATATCAGCGCATCTTAACTGGGCTAAGATGGGAGATACTGAGTAAAGTCACTTTGTTTTTGTGGGACAGTGAGGGTATGTGTCTGATCTTACTTGATTCTTCATATAATTGTAGCCTGACCTAAGGAGTGTTTTTTAAAAAACAGCTTCGTGAGGAAAAGGATTGATATTAACCTTTCTGCTCGTGGTGAGGAATTTGGATGGACTTTGTATTGAGCAGTAACTCAGTTCAAACCAGTTCAAGACAGAGAGGGCATCATTGGGGCAGACCCCTGGCTGGGGCCGGGGTTTACCGTGGAGAGCGCGGGGCCTTGGGGGGCGTCTGCTCTGTCCGGCCATTGGCTTCTGGACTCTCCCTTCAGCACTGCCCTCGTGGCCACCATGGTCCCACCTCACATCTTGCGGCCCCGTCACCGGGACAAGAGCCTCTATTCTCCCAGCTGGGAGTGAGACATGCCGCCCAGCCTTTGGCGCACTCGCTGTGGCCAGGCAGGTGCGGCGCCGCAAGGAAGTGGTGGCCTCTCTCAGAGCCCTGCACGTCGGGGGCTGGAGGAGGTGGGACGGTTCCCCGAGGGGAAAGAGGGCTTGGCTGGGGGCGCTGTGGGCAGTGGGGACCTCACAGAGCTCAGATTGCTTGAGAGGCTGCAGGGCCCCCGTGGAAGGCCCAGGCTGGCAGCGCAGCTGTTGTACTCGCTGGTGTGGATTTGGGGCGCCGTTGGCCTCTGCTCCTCGCGCTCAGGAGTCGGCGCCCAGAGGTGCCCCGCGCTCCGGGGCTGGCCTGGTACCTGTGCCCGTGCCTCGCTTCTCTCCTCTGATGACTCTGCATTATGTGGGCTTTTCGCTGTGTCATCAAGTGAGAGCGTTTCCATCTTTCCCAGCCCCTTTAAGCTGAGAACTTATTTATTCTTGGTGGTTATTATACTAGTGTTTGTAATTCTAGTACCAAAATGCCGGTGTTTTTAGGGGTATGATGCCACTCTTTCCGTAGCTTAAACATCTGAAGTCTGGATCACTTATGTATCGATGCATGTACAGAGTCACAGGCTGGTTTTTAACGTTTCAGATGTGCATTTGCTCACCGTTTGCCTGTCCGGTTAAAACCATTCCTGGGTGTCTTGTTGTAACTAAGGAGACGGCAGTTAACACGAGTGAAATTGAGCCTCTTACGTTTATTTATCACTTACATTTTTCTGAGAGCCAGTTTGGGCCTTTCACTTCTGTCGGAGCTCCCAAATGGAGTAGCTTTACAGTTAGGAGGGGAGGGGTGATGTGATGTTCAGGAGATTGATTTGGATGCCGTCGGGGGTCAGGTCGGGGGTCAGGTCGGGGACCAGGAAGGGGACCAGGAAGGGGACGGCTCCAGGCCTGCTTTCCAGACTTCCCGGGTCTGGGCCGCTCCCCTGTGTCAGGGGCTAGACTCCTGCTCTCCTTCGCTGCAGCTCCAGGGCTGTTCTCTCGTCCAGACCTTCTCTTCCCTGGGACGACTTACTTTAGTCAGAGTCAGCCTTCCTGCCTAGTCATGCTGCTTTGAGAGAAGCCTGTTCAGAGCAGGTGGGCGAAAGGCAGTGCGCTTCGCAGTGACTGCTGCCTGGGGGCCAGTGGCAGACATGCGCCCGGCCCAGCGCCGGGGGCTGCTCCTGGCTGGCTGTGTGTGGGCCACAGCCCACATGTAAGATGAGTGGGGAGGTTTAGCCTCCAGGGCCCCACAGCACAGGGGATGTGGGCACGGCGGGGACATGCCGCACACCGAGGATAGCTGACGTACGGGGACTTTGCTTTTTTTAAGTGCTTACTGAACATAGTTGAGTTCAAGAAAACCTCATGTATACGCTTCACTGAGGTACACAGGGGCTTATATTTTGCTTTAACATCTGTGCTTTAACTCTCCATGTACATCAGTACATAAATGATTCAGACGTCATGTTTTTCAAATACAGAAAGACTACCATAAAATACCGTAAAAACACTGGCATTTGGTGCTAGAATTCCAAGGAAAAACCTGGTATGGCATGTGCCACACTATTAATGGAGTGTTTTTAAGCGGGAGGGGAGCGTTTAAGGGAAAAGAGAATGTTCACATTACTACCGCATTAAGTATTTCAGTGTTGGAAGTTTCTTTTGTAACATCTGGCATTAAAAAAAAACTTCTTTCTTTTTTAAGAAAACTTCGGGCCCTCAACGCTGTTAGTTCTCTACACAGATCAGCTTTATTCGTATTAGAGATGCATTTCTGCCAGTGTTCTCATTAATAACGGAGCAAGTGGAGCCAGCAGGTTGAAGGTGGCGGAACAGGAAGCCATCTAGAAGATGCTCTAAAGAGAAACCTCGAGTGCCTTGGGAGAAGGATTTGTTTTTTGAGGCCCATCGTTAAAAATTTTATTTTATTTTTTAAAGTTTATTTTATTCAAGTATAGTTGATTTACAGTGTTGTACTAGTTTCTGCTGTACAGGAAAATGACTCAGTTATATACATTCTTTTCCCTTATGGTCTATCACAGGGTATTGACTAGAGTCCCCTGTGCTCTACAGTAGGACCTTGTTGTTTATCCATTCTCTGTATAATAGTTTGCATCTGCTAGAAGGATTTATTTTTACAGACTGAGATCTTGATCCCTTTCTATAGAAAAAATTGGTCCGTTTCTTTTGCCAGCCCCCAAACGAGGTCCTCCTGGTTTAGGGCGGCGGTGCACCTCTAGGAATGGAACACCGACCCAGGCGAGCTTCCGCACTCAGTCTCTGTGGAGCTGTGATCTAGAACCCTGTTTTGGCGATTGCTTTCACATCCTCTGGAACCATGGCCTGCCTCTGCTCTGGCTGTTGTTTTTGTCACTTGCCGGCAAATGCTTCCAGGCTGCAGAGATGTTTAGGAAGCCCTTTGTGATGTTGCGGCTTCCGCTCAACAGTTCCTGGTTGGTACTTTTTCCCCCTTTTTCTTCGAAGGCGGCTCCAGTTCGGTAAAATACAGAATTCCTAATGGAAACGTTCAGAGCCTGGAATCTGGGGCCAGACTGCTAGGGTTAGAAGGCATGCTCCTTCCCTTACTCCCCCTCTCACTGGCTGTGTGATCCTGGGTAGGTTACTTAACCTCTCTAGGTCTCAGTTTTTCATCTGTAAAATGGGGACAGTATCCGTCTCAGGGTTGTTGTGAGGGCGAAAGAGTTCGTACGCAGGCAGTGCTTGACGGGTGCACGGTGCTGCAGGCTTGCTGGCTTTATGATGATTTTACAGCACCTGCTGTGATAATCTTTCTCCATTTCTCTCTGGTTGGTCCAGCACTGTTACCACTTGCCTTTGGTTGCCCGTTAGGGGTTTAAATGGTCGCAGAACAACCAAACAGCGGCAGAAAGAGAGGCCACAGGGGAAGAAGCAGTCTGGTTACAAAGCAGCCTCGTTTCAGGAGACTGTAGTTGAGGGAGCTTTGCCGTGTGTCTCTACAGGGCACTGGGTGCAAGTTTACCGGCTCCGGCCTCTCCGTGCATTAACATGTGTACTAAGATGGGTTGTGGGCTCTTTCCTTCTTCCCTCCCTCTTTCCCTCCTCAGATGAGCACAGAACTCATCACAGTCAAGAACAAAAGAGAACACCTGTGAGCAGGAGAGGGACGGGGCTTGGGTGGGGAGATAGTAGCCTGATGGGCACTAGGTTGGGGCTCTAGAAGAGGAAGATGGTTTTGCTTGAGTAGAGTTAAAAGTGCGTTAGAGGTGTTTGCTGTGCGTATTTTGCCGAAATGAATAACTGGTGAGGGAGGTTGTGGAAAAGGAACTGTCTGAACGTCATGAACAGAATCACCAGGTATTCGACCTCCTGCCACGTGTCACAGGTAGTAGTAGGTTTTCCTATGCGTCGTTCTTACCCCACCCACTTCCCAGAGGTTGGTTAGCCCAGAGACTCCTCAAGTTTAGGCAATGTCCTCTAGGGCACAGAGCACAGGACTGGAATTTACTGGATGTTTGTAGCGTGGCAAGGCCTTTACGTCCCTCATTCAGCCTCAAAAAGCTTTGAGGCTGAATCCACCTTGTTCAGGGGGTAAGTTCAGCAGATGCTTGTGAGACAGGAGGGAGGGGAGCACCACAGGGTCTCGTCACAGTGGCTGGGAAACAGCTTGGTGTCCACAGGTAGTGCCTAGAGCATGGGTTCTAGGTGCGCAGCCTTCAGTAGTTGTGGCACACGGGCCCAGTAGTTGTGGCTCGCGGGCTCAGTAGTTGTGGCTCACGGGCTCTAGAGTGCAGGCTCAGTAGTTGTGGCGCACGGGCTTAGTTGCTCTGCGGCATGTGGGATCTTCCCAGACCAGGGCTCGAACCCGTGTCCCCTGCATTGGCAGGCGGATTCTTAACCACTGCGCCACCAGGGAAGTCCCGTTAATTTTAGAAAGTAATGTGCGCTTGAACTGCGATAAAGAACTGGAAGTTTCTGCTTGCATTTATTTGACTGGGTCAGTAGTTGAAAGCGGGCCCTGGTGTCTTGCTTCTTTACGTGCTGACCTGCTGACCTGCTGTCCTGAGGGCTTGGCTGCCTGCAGGCTCGGCTTGGGGTGCAGCAGCCTTCTTCCTGAAGTGGCCCCTTGACTCTGCAGTAACCTTTGTGAGACACTGGTCTGCCTGAGGAACGCGTCCAAGGGTGAAATTCAAGGTCAGCTCCGTAAGATAGTCGTTGCCCAAGTGACACAGTCAGACAAAATGAATCTTCCCTCCCCACATTCTTGGTGCTAGAGGTCAGGGGATGGCTCTGATGCAAGCTTAGGGTAGAAGAGAACGCTTTTTGACTGATTGAGGGCATGGCCTTTCATTTCTAAGTGGTTTAAAGAATTTACGGCCCATTGTTTGTTCATTCCAGAGTCCTAATGATATGGGTGATATTTTTTCTCAGACAGGAATGTGGGTTTTGGCAGTGACTCTGCATCACAATAACTTGAAAATAACCCAGTCCTTTGGAACCGAAATGAAAATGTGTGACCTCTGTGCACGGGATGTGCGTGCACATGAAAGAAATGTGTGCATGGTGAATAAAAAGTCATTTGAAACTAGAAATAGTGGCTTTCAAGTTGGGAAAATCTCACATACCCAGCATTAGGAGAATATGAGATACGTGTGTGTATTTCCACCCGTTTATCAGGAAGATGGTGTACTCCGCTCAAGGATAGCCTGTAAAGACTTCAGTGGGGAAACGCTGATGGGAAGATGTAAAGTGAAAAAGGCAGGAGCAAAATTTATATAGAGCAAGGTCTCAACTGTGCACAAGTGTGCAGAAAAAATGATCTAGAAGGAGCTGTGTGAAAATCTGAATGGTATTAATCTATATCGGGAAATTATAGATGATAGCTTTTCTTTCTCTGTTCCTGTAGTTTCTAAATGTTTCACAGTAGGCATTTGTTATTTTTAAACAGAAATTAAAGAATTTTCTTCTTCAGCTGCTTTTGAGACGATATTGGTCAGGAAGTGAGAGGGATGACGTACCACGCATGCTGTCTGCTGCAGAAGTCAGACTTGTTGCAAAAAAGCGATGCCTTTGGTAGGCGCACAGTTGCACGTCCGAAATTAAGGAGGGTCCCTGGTAGCTTAAAACGGTTCCTTAATTACTCTCTTGGAATTACGGTTACAGTAAAGTAACTTTTAAAATATGACTGATACACAAGCAGTATTGCAGTTAGGGTCACGAATCCACTCAGCATATTCAACTATGTCAGCCCTACTTTTCTGTCATCAATTTTCATCTAATTGCTCGAAAAAGATGAAAAAAATCTGTAGAAAATCTGTTACGCGTTCAACACAGGAACTGTTTTGATAAGTTTTGCTGGCTGAGTGAGCAAACATTGGTATGAATTTAGCTTATCTTGATGATTTAGTTTACCCCCCTTTTCTTTTTTTTTTAATTTTTATTTATTTATTTATTTATGGCTGTGTTGGGTCTTCGTTTCTGTGCCGAGGGCTTTCTCTAGTTGCGGCAAGTGGGGGCCACTCTTCATTGCGGTGCGCGGGCCTCTCATTATCGCGGCCTCTCTTGTTGCGGAGCACAGGCTCCAGACCCGCAGGCTCAGTAATTGTGGCTCACGGGCCTAGTTGCTCCACGGCATGTGGGATCTTCCCAGACCAGGGCTCGAACCCGTGTCCCCTGCATTGGCAGGCAGACTCTCAACCACTGCACCACCAGGGAAGCCCCCCCCCTTTTCTTTTACATTTATCTTTTTGTGGCGATTGCTGGATTTTATTTTGTTTTCGCCTCAGAATTTTGGTACAGAAGATTGTGAAATATGCCATGGCCACATGTTCAGAGTTGATCAGCGGGGCAGTCAGAGGAAGCCAATGCTGGCTGTGTGATTTGATTCCTGCTTTATAGTAAAAGAAGGATTAATTCAAGAGGAAAATGCTGATTTATCTTCACCAATGCATGCGCGTGGAGTTGGAGCACGTTCTTTATATATTTCAAGCCATTAGAGTGGGGATCCTTTGCCGTGAAGGAATGTATTGCCTCTTCCTGTCTGCTTCCCTAACAAAACAGCCTTGGTAACAATTATAACGGCTTTAGTGATTGCCAGGGTCTGAGGGAGGAGGTGGGGTGGGGGCAATGGGGAGTGAGTGCTGACGGGTGACGGGGTTCTTCTGGGTGGTGAGGGTGTTCTGGACTTAGTGGTGGTGGCCGTGCGGCCTTGTGCAGACACTGACAATCACTGACCTGCACATTTTAAAAGGGTGAATTCTATGGTATGCGAATGATGTCTCCATTTTTTTTTTTTTTCTTAAACATCTTTATTGGAGTATAATTGCTTTACAATGGTGTGTTAGTTTCTGCTTTATAACAAAGTGAATCAGTTATACATATACATATTTCCCCATATCTCTTCCCTCTTGCATCTCCCTCCCTCCCACCCTCCCCATCCCACCCCTCTAGGTGGTCACAAACCACCAAGCTGATCTCCCTGTGCTATGCAGCTGCTTCCCACTAGCTATCTATTTTACGTTTGGTAGTGTATATATGTCCATGCCACTGTCTCACTTTGTCCCAGCTTACCCTTCCCCCTCCCCATGTCCTCAAGTCCATTCTCTAGTAGGTCTGCATCTTTATTCCTGTCTTGCCTCTAGGTTCTTCTGACCATTTTTTTTTCTTTCTTTTTTTTTAGATTCCATATATATGTGTTAGCGTACGGTATTTGTTTTTCTCTTTCTGACTTACTTCACCCTGTATGACGGTCTCCAAGTCCATCCACCTCACTACAAATAACTCAGTTTCGTTCCTTTTTATGACTGAGTAATATTCCATTGTATATATGTGCCACATCTTCTTTATCCATTCATTTGTCGATGGACACTTAGGTTGCTTCCATGTCCTGCCTATTGGAAATAGAGCTGCAATGAACATTTTGGTACATGACTCTTTTTGAATTATGGTTTTCTCAGGGTATATGCCCAGTAGTGGGATTGCTAGGTCGTATGGTAGTTCTATTTTTAGTTTTTTAAGGAACCTCCATACTGTTCTCCATAGTGGCTGTATCAATTTACATTCCCACCAACAGTGCAAGAGGGTTCCCTTTTCTCCACACCCTCTCCAGCATTTATTGTTTGTAGATTTTTTTGATGATGGCCATTCTGACCGTTGTGAGATGATATCTCATTGTAGTTTTGATTTGCATTTCTCTAATGATTAATGACGTTGAGCATTCTTTCATGTATTTGTTGGCAATCTGTATATCTTCTTTGGAGAAATGTCTATTTAGGTCTTCTGCCCATTTTTGGATTGGGTTGTTTGTTTTTTTGATATTGAGCTGCATGAGTTGCTTGTTTGTTTGGGAGATTAATTCTTTGTCAGTTGCTTCATTTGCAAATATTTTCTCCCATTCTGAGGGTTGTCTTTTCATCTTGTTTATGGTTTCCTTTGCTGTGCAAAAGCTTTGAAGTTTCATTAGGTCCCATTTGTTTATTTTTGTTTTTATTTCCATTTCTCTAGGAGGTGGGTCAAAAAGGATCTTGCTGTGATTTATGTCATAGAGTGTTCTGCCTATGTTTTCCTCTAAGAGTTTGATGGTGTCTGGCCTTACATTTAGGTCTTTAATCCATTTTGAGTTTATTTTTGTGTCTGGTGTTAGGGAGTGTTCTAATTTCATTCTTTTACATGTAGCTGTCCAGTTTTCCCAGCACCACTTACTGAAGAGGCTGTCTTTTCTCCAGTGTATATTCTTGCCTCCTTTTCAAAGATAAGGTGACCATATGTGTGGGTTTATCTCTGGGCTTTCTATCCTGTTCCATTGATCTATATTTCTGTTTTTGTGCCAGTACCATACTGTCTTGATGACTGTAGCTTTGTAGTGTAGTCTGAAGTCAGGGAGCCTGATTCCTCCAGCTCCGTTTTTCTTCCTCAAGATTGCTTTGGCTATTCGGGGTCTTTTGTGTTTCCATACAAGTTGCGCAATTTTTTGTTCTAGTTCTGTGAAAAATGCCAGTGGTAGTTTGATAGGGATTGCATTGAATCTGTAGATTGCTTTGGGTAGTAGAGTCAGTTTCACAATGTTGATTCTTCCAATCCAAGAACATGGTATATCTCTCCATCTATTTGTATCATCTTTAATTTCTTTCATCAGTGTCTTATAATTTTCCACATACAGGTCTTTTGTCTCCTTAGGTAGGTTTATTCCTAGATATTTTATTCTTTTTGTTGCAATGGTAAATGGGAGTGTTTTCTTAATTTCACTTTCAGATTTTTCATCATTAGTGTATAGGAATGCAAGAGATTTCTGTGCATTAATTTTGTATCCTGCTACTTTACCAAATTCATTGATTAGCTCTAGTAGTTTTCTGGTAGCATCTTTAGGATTCTCTATGTATAGTATCATGTCATCTGCAAACAGTGACAGCTTTACTTCTTCTTTTCTGATTTGGATTTCTTTTTCTTCTCTGATTGCTGTGGCTAAAACTTCCAAAACTATGTTGAATAATAGTGGTGAGAGTGGGCAACCTTGTCTTGTTCCTGATCTTAGTGGAAGTGGTTTCAGTTTTTCACCATTGAGGTGATGTCTCCATTTTTAAAAAAGAAGGGATTCCATGTGTGAAGGAGTCCCATCTGTGTCCCACCAACCCCTTTAGTCCTCTTAGTAGTAAATTACAGAGTAGCCTAGTTCTCCCAGAGAAGCCTGGGTTAAGGCTGAATTTTCACAGGCATTTGACATGAGACTTTAAAAAAATCCATGTGATTAAATGATCAGTCCCATCTAAAATGCTGCTATGAGAAGACAAAATCTTTGGACAGGATAATACCATACTTAAAAGATCTGTTTCAGGAGGAGCATTATGGGGATGTATTAGTGAAGACTGCCTCTGTTTTAAACTTTAAAATGGAACAAACATGTATTAGGTGTCAATAAATAACTGAATGAAGGAAGAGAAGGGAAGTAGGTGGGCTTTGGACTTGAAAAAAATGAGGGTTTTTTTGTTTGTTTTAAGAAACAGTTGCTTTATTGTGGTTTTCAAATGGGGGAAAAAGAAAGAAGACCTCTAACAATTTTGAATGTCTAGTTATATGACAGATCTTGTGATAATTGCTTTCCATATTTTATGCCATTTAAGCACCATAAGAACCATATTTTCAACCCTATTTTAAATTTGGGAAACTAAAAATAAAGAGGGACTTCTCTGGCGGTCCAGTGGTTAAGACTTCACCTTCCAATGCTGGGGGTGCAGATTCGATCCCTGGTCGGGGACCTAAGAGCCACATGCCTTGCGGCCAAAAAACCAAAACATAAAACAGAAGCAACACTGTAACAGATTCAATAAAGACTTTAAAAATGGTCCACATCAAAATAAAACAAAAAATAAAAAATAAAATAAACATTCACTGCCCCCTCCCCTTTAAAAAATTACAGTTGTATGAGTGAATGCCTTCAGAAGTTCCCGAAGAGCAGTGACACCCAGTGTATCACTTCCCAGAGATGCCCGCATCTTGGTGAACATCTGGGCATTTTCTTGTGCATGTATCACATTAGAATTATATTACACAGGGAATTCCCTGGCGGTTTAGTGGTTAGGACTCCGCACTTTGACTGCGGGGGACCCTGGGTTCGATCCCTGGTCAGGGAAATAAGATCCCGCAAGCCGCGCGTCGTGGCCAAAAAAAAAAAAAGATTATGCTATACATGCTGTTCTAAGGCCTGTTGTGTGTTTGTTGCTTTGTTTTACTCAGTGTAAAAAGTTAGTAGAATTTTTGGGGGGATAAAATATGGTTGTTTCTATGGCCTCATGTTAATTCCTTTTTGTGTGTGTGTAATGATTTACCTAATCAGTCAGTCTCCTATGGATAGAGATTTAGGTTGTTTGCACATTTTCACCATTTAAACAACGTTGTGATGAGTATTCATGCGTAAGGGCTGTATTTTCCCCCAGCCTTTTGTCATGGGTTTCCCTCCAATATGCATAAAAGTAAAGAGAATAAAACAGTGAATCCCACATCCCATCATCCAGCTTCAACAGCTATTAGCACTCTACCATTCCTGTTTCATCTGTCCGTACATACTCCACTTTTCTCCCCCTGGAGTGTTTTAAAGCACATTCCACAAGTATTATCATTTTACCTGTAAATATTTCAATACGTATCTTGAATAAATAAGGACTTAAAAAAAGTACCTACAGTGACATTATCACACCCAACAAAATTACTCAAAATTCCTTAACATCATCTAGTAACTACTCTAAGTTCAGTTACCCTCTTTTTCAAAATTGTCTTTTTACAGTTGATTTCTTTGGAATCGTATCCAAATGATGTCCTGTGTTACATTTAAATTTTTGTTAAAATTGATGTTTCTCTCCCCACCCCCCTCACCTTTTTAAAAAAATATCTTTATTGGAATATAATTGCTTTACAACGTTGTGTTAGTTTCTGTTGTACAACAAGGTGAATCAGCTATACGTATACATATATCCCCATATCCCCTCCCTCTTGCGTCTCCCTCCCACCCTCCCTATCCCACCCCTCTAGGTGGTCACAAAGCACCGAGCTGATCTCCCTGTGCTATGCAGCTGCTTCCCACTTTTTATTCATATAATTTATTTGTTGAAGGAACTGTAGTATTTGTTCTGTAGAAGCTCCCTTATTCTGGATTTGACTGATTGCATTTTATGTCATGGTGTCATGTGGCATGTTCTGCTGTGTCTGGAAAGCTGATAGCTAGACCTGATTCTGGAGGCTCGATTAGCTTCAGTGTTTCTCTTAGTAACGAATGCTTCCTCGGTGCTGGCGTGTTCATCCATCTGCATCACATTCACCGGTCCATACTGGCTGGTATTCCTACTTCTGGGGATGCCAAGACTGATCAGGGGGTTCAGGTGTCCTCATGGATCCCTCTGTTATATCATCTCTCACTTGTAATGGTTTTTAGGAGCAATTGATGATTGCTGCCTAGATTATTTCATTAGATGGCCGTAGGACAGTTTTCCAATTCTTTCATTTCCTTTAATTCTATTATTTATTCACTGTGATTCTTCTATAAAGAACTTTGCCTCATCAACTAGTTGGTTGCTCTGAAATACAGTCAGTATAGGAAATGCAGTTTGCCTTATTCTTTCCTTCAGTTTATCAATTTTCAGAACACGAGCTGGTGCCTACCAGCCTCCAAAGATGTCCAAAGAGGATCTTTTTAGTATTAATATAACTGATGAATTTAAACATATTTGTTGCGTTCAGTCCATTACATTTGAGCATCTTCTTGGTGTCGCATATCTGGCCATAGGAGTCCTTTTAAGTCATGTCAAAAGGGCACAAAGCCAATTTGAAAGGGCTGTTTTCCAGTAAAAGGAATTGGGGTGCCTTAGAGAGATGGCTGATTCCAGGTCTAGGCAGGAATGGTCCAAGATGAGCCCGGGACACCTTGTCAGACTTAAAAGCAAGGAGGCGCTTTTATCCGGTTTCACACGCTATGGAAGATGCCTGTTTGTTTGTGGCTCCCCACCGGAGATGAGCTTCTGGGCAGCAGGGACTGTGGTTTCTTTTGGAGTCTCATAACCCAGAGCTATCCCTGCTGGAGGCTCTGCATCCCACCCCCACTCCCCAACGTGAAACAAAACAAAACTCAGCTGAGAAGTGCTCTTGGGACTTGAGGAAGGTGCCATTTTCTCAACTGCAGTGGTTTCCCCAGCGGTTTTCCAGGAGCTCTAAGTGACGTCCCGAGAGTTGACTCTGGCGACTTGGAGTCCCGTCTTCCTGTGGCTTTCTCTCCCGTGTCCTTTAGCGAGGGCAAGTACAAGTCGTGGTGGGAATTTGACCCGGCCTGGACCGTAGGTTTTTTTTTTTTTTTCCCTTATAACATTGATTTGCACATTTTATACACGCATGCTGTTTTTTTAAATGAAATTGACTTGCTGGAAGACAATAACTTTTAGTGTTTTTTTTTTAAACTTTGGGTTTATTTATTTATTTATTTATTTAATTAATTAATTTATGGCTGTGTTGGGTCTTCATTTCTGTGCGAGGACTTTCTCTAGTTGCGGCAAGTGGGGGCCACTCTTCATCGCGGTGCACGGGCCTCTCACTATCGTGGCCTCTCTTGTTGCGGAGCACAGGCTCCAGACGCGCAGGCTCAGTAGCTGTGGCTCACGGGCCCAGTTGCTCCGCGGCATGTGGGATCTTCCCAGACCAGGGCTCGAACCCGTGTCCCCTGCATTGGCAGGCAGATTCTCATCCGCTGCGCCACCAGGGAAGCCCTGGACCGTAGGTTTTATGGTTCAGGCGGACCGTAGGCCCCAATGAGACCCTGGGCCGTGCAGTTGGCTGAGAACAGCGGGTGTAGTGTGGGGCTAGGGCCGCTGCGCTGCTCTTTTCTGTCACCTCTTTTTCCCTCTTGCCATCGGGTAGTCAACGTTTTATTTGTGTGTTAGAGCTAATTCTCTGTATTTTACAGCTCTATTTTTTTTTCCCTTTCAGAGCTGAATTTCTTATTACATATGTTATATTCCATAAATTTTGATCTCTCATCTCTTTGAACCTATTTCTCAACTTTCAGACTAGAAGATACCATTTTATATGACTTCAAAGCTTTCCCTTGTAGCATTTATCACAGCTTAATTTACCTTGTGATGATTTGATTAGTGTCATAATGATTAATGTCATGATTTCTCTCTGTGTGTTTTTTTTTTTAAAGTAATTTTACCTGTAACACCTTGGAATATAATTGTTCAGTAAAATTTGTCTCATAAACGAACACTCCCCTAACCTTTTCTGCCTGTGGTATTCGACGAGAATTTTTGAGAGTCAAATGAGAAGCATATAAGGGAAAGCCAGGTTGTGTAATGCCTTGCGTTGCAGCGACCTGGCTGTCAGGGCTTTGGGGTTGGCCTTGGCCTGTGTCACGCTCTCAGTAGCATGACTCATCTTGCGGTGGAGGCGGGAGTTTGCACCTTCTGGTGTTGGGCGGGGTTTTGATGTGTCTCCTCGTGGTTCATAACATGAAGCCGCCCCGTAGGTCGTAGGTCGTGGTCGTGACCCTTGGTTTATTATCTCGATGCCCCTGAAATGCTATTGCTTGAATGATATCAGTTTGGGAGCCTTTAACCTTGCACATCCTTCCCCCTCCTCTAGTGGGAGGAATGACTGTTTACACCGAGTTGTGAGCACGTGGTTGTGGGCTAGACAGGTTGCCTGACTCTGAGCCTCGTTCCCGTCTGCGAGACTGCTACCCGGCAGTGATGGGGGCCTTCCCTCCCTACAAGACTGTGTGTAAAGCTGGAGACCAAGGAATCGTTCACTGGTTTTCTCTTACTTTCTCCCTTTTACTTTGTGGTCACCGAGGTTTAGAATATGAAACATTTCTGTGCTTTTACCTGTAAGTATTTAGCTCCAAAGCTTCCCTTTTTGTTGTTAGTCTATGATGCGGCCAAAGTACATAGGGTTTCACAGGACAGAGCTGCCCACTGTTGTGTGTGTGTGTGTGTGTGTGTTTTTTTTTTTTAATTACAAAGGATTCCCTCATTTAAAAAACTGAGATATTAAAGATTCATGCAACTGAAATAATACAACAGGATTCCTTGTACAATGCCTGATTTCTCACAAATAGTTACCTTTTGCCAAAGTGTGGTACAATACCATAATTGGGCATTGGCATTAATAACACCCCAACAGTCCTACTCAGGTTTATCTAATTTTATTTGTATTCATTTATGTGTGTCCATTGCTTTGGAACTGAAAAGTTTCCTAATCTGACATTTCAGATTTACGGTGATCGGGTAGGGTCATAGGGATAATATCACACATAATGTGAAGGAATTAACTCACATATTAAGAAGAAATATGGTATCTTTCCTTTTTTTATATAAATTTATTTATTTTATTTATTTATTTTTGGCTGCGTTGGGTCTTCGTTGCTGCGCATGGGCTTTCTCTAGTTGCGGCGAGCGGGGGCTACTCTTCAATGCGCTGCATGGGCTTCTCATTGCGGTGGCTTCTCTTGTTGCGGAGCACGGGCTCTAGAGCGCAGGCTCAGGAGCTGTGGTGCATGGGCTTCATTGCTCCGCGGCATGTGGGATCTTCCCGGACCAGGGCTCGAACCTGTGTCCCCTGCATTGGCAGGCGGATTCTTAACCACTGCGCCACCAGGGAAGCCTGGTATCTTTCCTTTTAATTCTAGTGAATGTAGTAGTACAGACCGTGATAATTTGGGGGCCAATAGTGCAGTAACATCATCTCACAGATGTTTTAAAGAATTGAGAACTAATTTATTGCATATGCATTCTTGACCTGTCAAGGACACTTTATAAATGACTTAACATATACTTGAAAACGGTTTGATAGCCATATCCCACTGTCACTTTGTTTACATTGGTCTTTTGCTTAGAAAACCGTGGTTTCATGAGCACTGCAGAGTAATTCTGTCCAGCTCTGGGTTAGTGGAACCTGAATTAGATTTAATATCTTTGGTTTTCCCTTTTCCGTTTTTAATTGATTAGAAGAAATTGGTGGATGAGCCTTAGAAGATAGCTTCCTTTCCTCCTTTGTTCCTGGTGGGGTTTGAGGCATGGCCGACACTGTCATAGGGGTTAATTTTTAACTCTTTACGTCTCAAATACCCCACTCCCCGGACATGCATAATCCAACTGTCCATACGTTTTAGTAGCTTTTTTTCTGAAATAATTCTTTTTGTATTTCCCCCCATATTTAAGAATATGAAAAATGACACAAATGAACTTATTTACACAACAGAAATAGAGTCAGAGACATAGAAGGCAAACTTATGGTTACCAAAGGGGAAAGGGGGGGAGGGATAAATCAGGAGTTTGGGATTAATATACGCACTGCTGTATATAAAACAGATAATCAACAAGGGCCTACAGTGTAGCACAGGGAACTATACTCAGTATTTTGTAATAACCCATAATTGAAAAGAATCTGAAAAAGAATAGATACGTATATATGTATAAGTGAATCATTTTGCTGTATACATGAAACTAACACAACATTTAAATCAACTGTACGTCAATAGAAAATAAAAATAAGAAGAATATGCACCTATTTGAAAAGAGTGGAAAAGCACAAGGAAAATGGCACCAATTCCTTCATCTGAAGTATCTTGCAAACGTTTGGCTTTCCTTTCATTCCGGTCTCCCTCTAACCTAGGACCCAGACACCGCTTTTCTCTTCCCCGGTCTGTTGCAGTAGCTTTCTGACGGGCCTCCTGCTCCAGGCCAGGTAAGCTTGCTAAAACACAGGCTGTTACGTCCACCCCTGCTTGGAGTTCTTGGCTTCTCTGCTGCCTGCAGAAGAAAGCCTGGACAGCTGACCGTGGTTTTCAAAGCCCTCTACCATTTTTCTCCCACCGTGCTGCCTGTACGCCTCAGCTACACTACAGTGTCCCCACCCCGACCCGCAGTGGTATCCTTCCCCGCCCCTCCTCTTTCCCCTCTCTGGATGGCCTCTTCCTGGCCTTGTCAAACTCCTTTACATGGTTGAAGGCTCAGCTTAAATGCTGCGGTGTCTGTAGAGCCGGTGCTGATTTCTCCCAGTTGGGGTGACTTTGTTGAATGGTTGGTGCCCACGGTGCGTAGACCCCAGTTTATTTTTGCCAGACCAGGCTTTGCCTGGAACTGTGGCCGTCTGCATACTTGTTTCAGCTATATTATCAATGTTTCGCAGCCGAGGGTCACATTTCATTTGTCTTTGTGTCTCTGAACCCCTTGCTTGCCCAGGAGGACCCTGCATATAGTAATCGCTTATTAAATTTAATTACATTCAACTGCTTGCCTGTATTTCAGATGGCTTTTTCTTTTTCTCTGTATTTTTGTTTACTCTGCCTCATCATTTAAAAAAAACCACTCAGACAACGTCCTCTCTTGTGGTCGTATCCTAATACAGTATAGTTTTATGAGAAGGACTAGCTGTGGGACAGATTTATAGAAATGGTCCCTGCAAGGCAGGAGGATTCTAATGGGCCTCCAGATCCCATGGGTGGCATTAGTTTGTCACAAGGGTGAAGTGAGGTGGGAGCAGCCAGTGGGAGGGGACACCTGGGAACCAGCCAGGAATAGCCCTTGTTTCCTTCCAGTCTAATAAATCTGGAAGATGAGTTTTCGTTGGATGAATTCCTTGGCATCCATCCTAACCTTTGTTAGTAATTTAAGAACTTGATTTTCTATTGTAGTTCATTGCCAGAAAAGTCCAACTAGAAAAATCATGAGTGTCCCAGAAGATCACACGGAAGGAAATGTAGAAATGTGAAGTGTAGTTTTGACGCTGTGAAAGAAATATTGATGCCTTCACACCCCACCCCCTTTTGCAGGGGAAGACAGGCTTCCTGTCTGTCCTGCACACTGTGTCCGCTCTGTGCTGGAGGAGGCCCTGCAGGCGGGGAGCCCGTGGGTCGTTAGGGTCATTAGATTCTGTCTGCAGCTGTTAGAAAACGAGCAGCCCGGCATGCGGGCCGCTACCACGTTGCTGAGACGCTCAGCGTGAATACGTGTGGCCACAGAGTATTTTTCATTTAGAGAAGGAAAACCTGTCCCAGCCAAGAGGAGGAGATTGCCCTCAGCTTTACGAAACAGTAAACCCCCTTCATCTGCCTGCTGCCATGGTTGTAGCTGCCAGCAGTGGAAAGGGGGGACCCTTTACTCTGTTCACGAGATGGTGTCAACTGTCCATTTCCTGTCTGAGAGAGAGAGAGAAGGCAAAGACGGACTCATGCGCTACAGGCTTCTTGGGGACTAGCCCTTGCATTGTTAGTGATATTTAGATACTTGGATACCGCTTCTTTTTTCCTTTTGCTGTTAAAACTGAAACTAAAACAGCAACTTTGAGATATTCACGTTTATCTCCGTTTTACAGAGGAGGAAACGGAGGCATACAGAGGAAGTAATTTGCCCAGAGTTATAATATAATAGCCAGTGAGTAGAACAGTCTAGGTCCAAAGTCTGCATTCTTAACCCCTGTGCAATACTGTGATATCAGTTTAAAAACAAGATTGGCCATGGTTCCTGGAACCAACCTTTCTTTTTCTTTCTTTCCTGGAACGAACCAAACTTTTTTTATTTTTTTAATTTATTTTATTTTATATTTATCAACTATACTGTTGATTTGCAATGTTGTTTTAGTTTCTGCTGGACAGCAAAGTGATTCCGTTATACACATAAATACATTCTTTTTCATATTCTTTCCATCGTGGTTTATCCCAGGATATTGCATAGAGTTCCCTGTGCGCTACAGTGGGACCTTGTTGTGTACCCATCCTGTATATAACAGTGTGCACTGCTCATACCGCACTCCCAGCCCATCCCCCCCGGCCCCCCCCACCGAACCCCAGAACCAGCCTCTTAGAATCCTGTCTTAGAGGATATATGATACCAACTCAGTACACTAAAAGGCTGCTACTTATCACCTCTGTCCCTCCAAACTCTGCCACGTCCCAAACTAAAACTTGCGGAGAGAGTTTATGTCCCCCAGTGGGCTAGCAGCAAGTGAAGGCAGGACCCGACAGTTATAGAAGGCTTCCTGGGATGTGATGCTGGGCCTTGTCTGGTCCTGGAAAGGAACTCTGGACTTCAGCTCAGCACAGTGACTCTGTCTGTAATGGTGACCCTGAGACATCAAGAAAGGCTCAGTTCCAGAACATTCTCTGTAGTAGACATGTCTACTACATTTTAGGAGATTTCCATGAACTAAACAGGAAGTCCAGACATTTGGGAACAGTCCTCAGTTATCTTAGAGAAACCTCTCTCCGGGTAGACTAACCCGTTCTTTCGGCTGTGGGCCTGTGACTTGCTTAGTGCTGGGGTGTCTTTGCCAAAGCTGCTATGCTTATTAAAGAAATGTTTCTTGCATTTGTCCTTCCACCTGTCTAGAATGCAGCTTGTTCCTTACCTGACATCAAAGGCACTTTGAGTTTTCTGAGGGTCATTAACAAAATCTGATTAGACTGGCCCAGTGTGAGGGCCACGAGTCTGTGTGCCTTGGTCACGACTGCCCCCAGGGGTCCACAAGGGAGGGAGCCGGGGGCTTCCTGACCCTGCTGGGCGGAGACAGCTCCTGAACCCTTCCGACTGGGCTTCATGAGCCCACTCTCCTGTCCCCATTCGTCCATGAACCTAAGAGCCTGTTCCACATCGTGAAGTTTCTCTGGGCAAGTGTGCGGACCCTTCTTTTCTGTACTGGCCCTTTCCCCCTCTTGGCTTTCAGTGAACATTTCATAGTAAGAAAAGGAAGGCCTTAATCTTTCTCTCTTTTTTGTTTCACTGATGTAAAAGCGTGCAACTCTTAGAAGTTCATTAGTCCATCGAAACTTTTCCAGTCTACCAATCCCATCTAAGGAAGACTAAGGTAGTCACATAAAGAAAGACATTGTAGTGTCTTAGCCAAGGTAGATCATTGAACCCTTGGTGTTATGTGGGGCTCTGTAGGTATTTCTTTTCTTTCTTAATACCTCTTTATAATCTAGATTTCTCTTTGGGTGCCTTGGCTTAATCATGGCATGATGAGAGGATAATTGGGTTACAGATTTATTTGCCCGTTTCACAAATTTGTTTTGAGAACAGCAGAGGTGCCGGTTGTTGAGGAGAGAAAATTAGACTCTGGCTTCCGAACAAGCTATGATAGCAGCGTCGATGTGGTTGCATCCGCGGACCTCGTGTTTGACGGGACAGCTGACCAGTTAGGAGAGGTGCCCGCAGACAGCCCCAAGCTTCCCTTCTGTGGGAGGGGGCTGCGGAAGCCCCCTGCCGTGGTGGCCTGCGAGCTGCGTCTCAACAGATGGGCCGGGTGTGGGCAGGTGTGGCTGCAGCAGGCTGGGGAGATTCCGCCTGGACCGGGCTGGTCTGTGGGCACCTCTGCTTCACCGCTGCCCGCGCAGTCCCGTGGAGCTCCGAGAGGCCCCGCTGGGCTCGCCCGGAGAGCCCGGCACTCACGCAGGGCCTGGCCCGCGGCCGCACTCGAGTATTTGTTAGTCGGCGTGAAGGAGGCGGGCGGGGATGGCAGAAGCTGACGCTCACTGGCCAGTGCTCCGTGCCAAGCCTGTGCTGAGCTCTTGTAGGCAAGTCATTTCCCTCCATCACATGGCCACCTTGTTAGTCACTGTTGTAATTCCCCTGCAGTGGGTGAAGGAACGTGGCACAGCCGGCCTCGGAAACCCGCCTGCTGGGCTCAGAACCCACACTCTTCACCGGAACAGTGCTTCCTAGAAGGACAGGCTGGGGCTAGACCCGAGGGCGAGAAAGCCACACCCAGGCGCTTAAGCTGGGTCTCCAGCAGCCTGTGAGGAAGCAGTGAAGGGTTTAGAGCAGGCTTCTAGGGTGTTCTGAGCTGCACCTTGGGAAGTTAAAACGTTATGGTGGTGTCTGAGCCGACCTGGGAACGACTAGGAGGTTACTAGGAAATAGCTCAGTGAGATGACCAGTAATGAGGTTGGGAGTGGATTGATTACTGGGGTGCTGGGGGAAGTTGGGTAATAATTTGAGCCCTTGGCCTTGGAATGTAGATATTATCACCAGACTTCATAGTGGCATCTGAGAGTGATTTAAACTTGAGCTTGTGCTTTGCACACAACAGGTCCTTAAGATAATAAATTGATTTCATTTCCTCTACAGTGCCTACTGTTTTGGAACTTTGACTGTCCCCAAGCTAAGGATGTCCTGTGTGCAGACCTCTGAGGCATTATGCCTGTGAATGATATCTTTTTAGTTCTCTCCCATAGCTCCCCTTGAAATCAGAGCCTTTCAGAAAAAGTGAGAGGCCCGGGTCATTTCCATTTAATGTTTATATTTGATAGACTAGTACTTGTAACACAGAGTGTAGTGCAGTAAAGAACATGTTACAACACACTGTAACTGTTGCTCATAAAGTACTCCCAGGATTTATGAGGATGAGAATTCAGGTTATACCCCTAGCTGGCATGTGATCTGATAATAGGACCCAAGAAATGCGTGGCCCTCTGAGGCTGGGCCAAAGGCTCCCCTCATTTCCTCTCCATTTCTCTTCTTGTCCCGTCCCTCCCCTGCCTTCACTGTGGGAGAACCTTGAAACAGTTGCTTCCCAGGCACCTGAGTCGTTTATGGGCTGCTTTCATCAGAATTGTTTGGTAGCTTGGATTACACCAGTGAAATCTGAGAAGGGTGCTGGAGAGCCATTAATAGGACGCACAGCTGTCAATCGCAGAGAAGCCAAGGTCGGAGCCGGTGTTAATAAC
Source organism: Balaenoptera ricei (assembly GCF_028023285.1). NCBI lineage: Eukaryota > Metazoa > Chordata > Mammalia > Artiodactyla > Balaenopteridae > Balaenoptera > Balaenoptera ricei. The sequence continues at coordinate 9,318,420 of NC_082645.1, read as the reverse complement.
TCTTCCTGCAAGCTTCCCTTCCCAGAAACACCTCTGCAGGCCATCCTCTCTTGTGCTTTCCGGGAGTTTTCTCCTCAGATAAGAAAGGCACCGGGGTGGGAGAGTTTGGGGTTAGCAGATGCAAACTATTATGTAGAGAATGGATGAACAACAAGGTCCTACTGCACAGCACAGGGAACTATACTATAACTATATTCAATATCCTGTAATAAACCATAATGGAAAACAATATGAAAAATAATATATATGTATAACTGAGTCACTTTGCTGTACAGCGGAAACTAACACAACATTGTAAATCAACTATACTTCAACTAAAAAAAAAAAACAAAAAAAGAAAAGAAAGAAACGGAGCCCAGGGCTCTTGTTTAGTGCCTTCCCTGTGGGTGATTTGCGACAGGCTTTCCCAAAAGGGAGAGCAAGGACTTAGAACAAGTTTTAGAATCTCCCCCCCTCTCTCTGTGTATTGGGACTCTCAGTACTGCTGTAAACATCCAGACCGGGCAGGCCTCCCAGCCACGACCCATGAGCTGTGTTGGGCGTCACTCAGCGGGGGGCCGGCCGCGGGGGGTGGCCTTGCAGGGAGACGGCTCTGGGGCCCTCGGCCAGCCCGGCCCAGCCAGGACAGGGGGACGTGGAAGGTCAAGGGGAGCTCGGGGGTGGGGGACAGGCGGCTTGAGGGCAGGGCCTCAGCTGGCTGTGGACATGGAGGAGCTCATTTCAGAGATCATTTAGAGAGGTGTTTTTTTTTTTTTTTTAATCAGTCATCAATTTTATACACATCACTGTATACATGTCAATCCCAATCGCCCAATTCAGCACACCACCATCCCCCCCCACCGCAGTTTTCCCCCCTTGGTGTCCACACGTTTGTTCTCTACATCTGTGTCTCAACTTCTGCCCTGCAAACCGGTTCATCTGTACCATTTTTCTAGGTTCCACATACATGCGTTAATATACGATATTTGTTTTTTAGAGAGGTTTTTTAATTTAATTTTAAAAAGTGCGCCGCAGGCGTGCACCTGCGCTTATGGCTGTGCCGGTGCCCCTGGAGTCTGCGGCCAGGTGGCCCTGGTCGCAGCTAAACACAGAGCGCTTTCGACACCTTTAGACGACCGGAGAAGACGGTCACACCAGTTGCTAGCATTTGCTGAGAGCCGCGTGGTTTGGGGCATCGGGAGCAGAACAGGGCATCGCCCCGGCCTGGAGGGCTGCCGGCCTCAGGAGGCCATCTGTCCTTTTCGGCTGAGCCCGTCCCCGTTTATGCCTGTTGTCCTGGTGTCACTGTTAACAGCACCCCGTTGACACCCAGAGTGCCCCAGCGTGGAGGAGAAATTATTTGCTTGCCTTACTCGCAGTCTGGTGGCGAGAGGCTAATATGTAAACATTTAACTCATTACTGCTCATCTCACAATGAGCCTGACATGCAAAGGGGCCCAGCCTGGCTGGTCGGTAGACGCCCTCCCCTGCCCGCCCCCGCCCTCGGCGTCCCCTCGTCTACCTGCTTTCTGCTCCTCTCCCACAGTCCCGAACCCTCCCTGCCTCATAGCTGCCCACCCAGAACTTACTCAGCGTCCAGGAGGACGAGCGCCCATCCCCGCTGGAGCCCCTTTGGAGCAGACTGGGGGGTGCGGCCTCCCCTCTCTTTCCTTCTCCTGGAATTGTCTTTGGGGAGAATTTTCGTTTACCGATGGCCACTTGAGTGCCCCCTAGTCCCCCAGTTCTCTAGGGTGTGTTGGAAAGAGCCTTCTATGCTTCGATGCTGTCATTTTGATGGGCTGCCAGGAGGAGAGGTGGATACGCATGCGTGCTTGCGGTCCTGCCTCCAACTCGGCACGCTGCTGGGCCCCGCTTGCTACTTGCCTCCACCCCTGGGAAGGAGACACGGTGCCATAGGAGGGGCTGGGCTGTGGAGCCCCCCCAGACCTGGGCGTCAGGACAGGCGGTAAGGCTGCCCTGAGATGGGGAAGCCGAGCACAGGATGGCGTCCGAGGCCCCTCCTGCCTCATCCTTCAGTAATTGCTCCGCAGTGATTTTGAGTTAGGGAGACACCCTGACTGTAGAAGCCAAACCACTTTGGGATCACGATAGGCGACGGTCTCTGGTGGTGGGCTAGAGAGATGAACTGACAACGTCTTAGAACAGAATGGGAATCCTAAAGGAGCCTTTGTGGGAGAATGGACACATGCTGGCTTCTCTCTTTCTTTTGTTTTTCATCATTGCCTTTGAGCAGATAGTGAATTCCTCATTTGAAATAATTCCATTGTGAACTTTTCATTTTCACCCCTCGCCCTTTTTGATTTGTTTATTTTCCCCCAGGTGTGGTCCTGCCTACTTTGGAAATTTGGAATCACAACTAGGTGTGAGTAGGAGGTGGTACAGAAGAAGCTGTCTTCCCCAGAGCTGAGAATTCACCCCCAGTTCCCAGGGCCTTTGGTTTTCTAAGAGGCTGGAAGTTAGAAGAAATGAGAGCAGCAAGGTTTTTTTTGATTTCTCTGTCCTGCCTTTAAGGTTTCTACACTAGAACAAGTTGGCTTATTTTTCATAAATGAATTCATTAAGTGTGCAGGCGTGTATATTTTTTTTACTTTTCCGGCAAGGCCGCTGTGCCTTGTGTTTGAAAACATGAATGAACTTGCCGAGCGGAAGAGGAGGGGCTCGACCCACAGGGGCGGCTTCTGCTGGTTCTTCCCACCTGCTCTCTCTCTACGCTGTTACTTGCCCTCTGATAGCATCACCTGGCTTTTACCTGCCTCTTTTTTCCAAGGTGATGTAGGCGTTTCCAGCAAATCATCAGACAGTCATTTTACAGCAGAGGAAGGAACTGACACCCGGGAGGGACTAGTGACTCCCTTTCCAGATTCTGAAAGCGCAAAATTAAACAAAGGCAGGAAGGATTCCCTGTACCCAGCCGAGTCACTGAGAGCCAACACTTAAAAACAAAACCCAAACAGCAGTGAAACCCCAGAGGACAAAGCCCAGCTTAAGCGAAGCTTGCCTGTTGTGTTTCTGCACGCGTGTTTGATCCCTTAGTAAATAATTGAAGAATTTGGGACAGTTCCAAAACGGAAACGTTTCCCAGTCGTATCCGTCTGTAAGTGTTCGGAGGGGCTGTTCAGTGTTCTACCCAGTTGAGTTTTCGTGGAGGGAAAAAAAGGACTCAGTGTCATAGCAACTCTGTCATGTTCTAGCCCGACTCTGGCTTTGGAGTTTTTGTTCTTTGCTGGGTGACGAGATAAATTAGTGAAAGGCAGAATATAGGAGAAGGAGGAGAGGTGTATGGGGAGAACCAAATACACTGACTGCCTGGTTCAGGGTCGTGTGCTAAGCATAAGTACGTATGCTTAGTATGAGTCAGCTGCTCCAGTCCTGGCAAGGGCGCACATCTCCCGCAGACATTCATCAGCGCGGGAGGGCAGGTGGTTACAGTTGGGCCAGGTCCCTGGGCTGTGTCCACTGCTGGACTTTGCTCTAAGGAGACAGAGGAGGCCACCAGCTTGTCAGGCTCTTGCACTAGAGTCCGTAGAAAAGCAATCTATTTTATGGGGCTTCCCTGGTGGCGCAGTGGTTAAGAATCCACCTGCCAATGCAGGGGACACGGGTTCGAACCCTGGTCCGGGACGATTCCACATGGTGTGGAGCAACTAAACCCATGAGCCACAACTACTGAAGCCCGTGTGTCTAGAGCCCGTGCTCTGCAACAAGAGAAGCCACCGCAACGAGAAGTGCGCGCACCGCAATGAAGAGTAGCCCCTACTCGCCACATCTAGAGAAAGCCCACGCACAGCAACGAAGACCTAACGCGGCCAAATAAATAAATAAATAAATAAATTTATTTAAAAAATATCTATTTTATATTGCAACCCATAGGAACACCTTAGGATTCAGGGGACAGACGCTCCACCCTGAGAGAAACCCCAGGACACAAGAACGCCTTGTCTCACGTGAGGCCCTAACAGAAATGAAACCTTCACCTCCTGTACTGCGAGTTGCTGCTTCCCTCATGAAAACCACTTCCCCTCTGCTTTTAGCATACCTGTGCCAGCAGACAGGTAGCGACCCCGACCCTCGTGGGTAGATGTGCCAGTCATGGGAAGAAACAGATGATTTTCCACAAGAGAGAATAGTGAACATACTAATTATAGCTTTAGAAAACCCTTTAGATACCAGCATTATCCTTTATTTAGGAAGCCTGGACTCGCCCTTATGTCATCTGCAAGTGCTTGTCTTATTGTATTGTTTTGTCTCTGAGTTTTCCTTTGATGCTGGTGGTATGAGACCAGTGCCCCTCAGAATTCCCTTTTAAGTCACTGCAGTATTTAGGGTTGGGGAGGAGGGCCTTAGGATGGGGTGTGTAGCCAGGGATTCTTCTTCCCAGAGCCTTAGTCACGAGTCTCAATTCTGACTCGGGAGAGATGGATCTCAAAGATCAAAGACATAGGCACCTGTAAAGTTTTCCCTTTTTTTTTTTTTTTTAAATTTATTTTATTGAAGTAAAATTGATTTACAATGTTGTGTTAATTTCTGCTATACAGCAAAGTGATTCAGTTATACATATATATATTTATATATTTATACATTCTTTTTCATATTCTTTTCCATTATGGTTTATCACAGGGTATTTATCATAGTTCCCTGTGCTGTAGGACCTTGTTGTTTATCCATTTAAAAAAAATAAATTTATTCATTTATTTATTTATTTTCAGCTACGTTGCGTCTTCGTTGCTACACGCGGGCTTTCTCTAGTTGCAGCGAGCGGGGGCTACCCTTCGTTGCGGTGTGTGGACTTCTCATGGCGGTGGCTTCTCTTGTTGCGGAGCACGGGCTCTAGGCGCACGGGCTCTAGGCGCGCGGGCTCAGTAGTTGTGGCTCGTGGGCTCTAGAGCGCAGGCTCAGTAGTTGTGGTGCCCGGGCTTAGTTGCTCCCCAGCATGTGGGATCTTCCCGGACCAGGGTTCAAACCTGTGTCCCCTGCATTGGCAAGCGGATTCTTAACCACTGCGCCACCAGGGAAGTCCCTGCTGTTGGTTTCTAATCGGATACTTTTGATTTGTTGAAAGATGTTTCCTCCAGTTCTTTAGTTGCTAATAGATCATAATCATAATCAAAAAGCAGAAATGAGAGTTAAAGCTTTTCTTTATTTTTTTTCATTTCCGCGAGGTGTTTTTATTCTGGTGCTGGGCCTTGTTATCTTATTTTTCTTCCTGGGATTCTCCCTCTTCTCGGTGCCCTTTCCTACCTACACCTTTATTGTTCATAATTTCCCTTCTCCCATTCCCCAGAACAATCCAGGGCAGCCTAATCCATTTATTTTACACATATTTTGGGTGTTTATGATAAGGAAGTCACTTAAATTTTGTAATGGACAATGAGAGTATTCCAGTTGTGTTAAGATTTCTGGGGGTTGGTTGCAAGTGGCCATCAGCATACCCTAGCGCCTGACACCTGCCCAGTAAATAGAACTGTCTGTCAAAACTGCTTTAAGACACTGACTGCGGTTAATTCCCCGGGTTTCTGTCTGCCACGTCACACTCGGGCAGGCCTTGGATCGTCAGGCTTTGGACACCGTGTTCTAGCACCTCTCCCAGCATCCTCCAGCTCCTCCTCTGCTGTCCTTTGTGATGTGCCCTGAAACGCCTATCAGTGATAGACACATTCCCTTGACTTCTTAATCTCCTCCTTCAGTCTGTAAAATAGGCTCACGTGTCTACCTTTCGAAGAAGAAACAACCACCACCTTTACTTGACCAGCAGAGTCTTCAGGCTGCCCTCCTGAGTTTTGCCTGCACTTGGACTTTCCCACATTCGGTCTCGACCCGACATCCCCGTCACTCTTCGTTCCACGTGTCTGACCTCTCCTCCCGTGAACTTGCGGATGGACTAAGGAATTGCCAAAGCCAGAGTTCTTTCCACCTTGATCTTATGTGACTTCTTACCTGATCAGGCCCCACTGGTGACGCTGTCTTCTTCGCTGGCTTTTGATGCCACCTGAGTTAGTTCTTCTTCCAGCAGCTCTTTTTCGTCTACTTCGTGGATACCACCTCCTCCAGCCCTTGCAAACGTGGGTGTTCATCAGGATGCCCGCCTCAGTCTTCCCTCTGCGTGCTGCGTGTTCTCACTGGCGACTCTCATTCCTGTATGTGTCCCCAGACCCATCTCTGCACCCTACACTTCCCTCCTGGGCTTCAGATAGCAGACACGTGCCTGCAGGATATTTCTGTGTTGATGTCCCATCAGGCCCGGAGCTCAACATGTCAGAGACAATTCAGCTCCTTCTGCTGTCACACAGACCTGCTCCCAGTACCCCCTGCCTCATCCCGGGGTATGACACAACCATCGGCTTTGTTGCGCAGCCTAGAAGCCTGCAGTCTCTGCCCTTGTTGCACCCAAAGTCCTCCCTGCCTCCAATTCATGCTCCCCATCTTTGCAAAAATGAGCTTTCAAAACTGCAAATATATCATTTCACACTCCCCTGTCCTTCTCCCTGTCCTCCTTCCATCCCATCCCCTTTTTTCTTCCAAACTTTCAAATCTTTCAGTGGTTCCCCAACACCTCAGGATGAAATTTCTAAGTTCTTAGGATGCTCTGAACTTTGTTTCCTTCCAGACTCTATAAAGTTTTTGGATTTCTCTCTTATTAGTGGGATTGGATGAGTTTCCTTAACTTTGCATGTGATCCTTGCCCAGTTTTGTAGAGTTTTGTGAGCTTTTAGAATGAATTGGGAATCTTCTACCTCTCAGTGCTAGAATGTTTGTGGGTGGAGATATCACTTCTAACAGGGTTGAGAGGAAAAATGGTTTCTTGTGGTTTGACGGTGGTGGGCACAGCCACGGCACCAATAGGGACGATGCTATTTTGGACCCAGCGCTGTAGTGAGGAAACAACTGCAGGGGGGAAATTAAACACTGCAGATGGTGTAAACCATTTTACAGCTCGCATACCTACAGGCCTTCTACTTTTGATTTGTCCCTTGGTTTGCCCTGCACATACTCTTAAAATTTAAAAAAAAATTGTGTTAAAATATACATAACATAAAACTTACCAATTTAACTGCTTTTAATTGTACAACTTAGCGGCTTTAATATTCACAGTGTTGTTCAACCATCACCACTATCCATCTCCAGAACTTTTTCATCATCCCAAACTGCATCCATTAAACAATAACTTCCCATTTCCCCTCCTGCCAGCTGCTGGTAGCCACTACTTTCTTTCCGTTTTTCTTTAATTGAAGTATCGTTGATTTACAATATTATATTAGTTTTAGGTGTACAGCATACACTGTTCTACTTTCTGTCTCTAAGAATCTGCCATTTCTTGGCATGTCCTATATCTAGAGTCATACAATATGTGTCCTTTTGTGTCTGGTTTATTTCACTTGCCTTAACGTTTGCAAATAACTCTCGAACTTGATTTTTACCTGGGAACGAAGGGGAGGACGGGGCCACGTTTACTATGTGTGGTTCACTGTGGCACGTCGTTGAAATTGATTGCTTCAGTAATTCTCCCAGTCACCTGCAGAAGGGGGTATTAAGTATCCCATTTTACAGATGCATACATGGACTTTGAGACGTTAACATTCTTGAGGGCCCATGGCTAGTAACCATGGTGGTGCCATGTTTTGAACCCAGCTTTGTCTGACTCCAAAGCCTACTTATTTTATTCTCTGTCTGCCGCTTGGATCTCCACCCCGACCCCACCCCATACTGGGTTTCTGAAGATCGAGCATTCTTCTGGGCTCGTCCTGAACCGTGCGGTTTGCACATCTGACCGGGTGTGGTTCACACCTTGCCTGTCTCCATCACAGTGACCTGAAAGCTTTCCCCTTGAGTTCAGACAGGATGGCCATCTGCCACTGTGGGTAGTAGTTTTGCTGATTGGTGCGGTTCAGTGAATTGATTTTTCCATAAAATGTTCTTAAGATACCTAGCCTTGTGGAAGCTTTGATTCCCAAGATCTTTCTTGCGAAGCATCCTGAGCAGAGTGTGATGGAATTTGGCTAGCTCTGAAATACTTCTTAATTTGGAGTCTGAGGGACTTGGGAATATGTCGTTTTAACTGTCACTTTTCCCTTGATTGCAGTAAGATGCTTCCTAAAAAGTGGGACCTGGAGGGTTTCTTTCTGTTCTGTTGTTCCCTCATTTCCCATCAGGGTGAGGTAAAACTCCTCACAGCTGAGGCCACCTTCACTTTTTAGCCGAGTGGGCTTCGTAGTGGGCACAGGGTGGGCCCTGGCACTGCAGTATTTTCCAAGTGAGAAATAAAGCACATTGATGGGATTCATTCATTTGTTCAACAAATAAGGTTCTGGACTCTAGCAATGAGTAACTAGACACAAATTCCTTTCTTCATGGCGCTTACTTCCCACCTGGGGGAAAGAACCCATAAGCAAGTCAACTGAGTGAGTTTTATAGATGACTGGGAAGTGAGAAGTGCTTTGGAGAAAAGTAAAGCCGAGTGGGCCGAGGGCGTGCATACACGCCCATGATATTCAGTAGGGTGGTCGGAGCGGGCCTGGCCGAGAACCTGGCACTGGGACAGAGACTGGGTGGGATGCTGGGCCGGGCCGGCTGGCAGCCTTGGGGAAGGGCATTCCAGGCAGAGAGAGTGTCTGGCACGGAGAGGGAGGAGCTGGGAGGCCAGTGAGGGGAGGGGGCGGCCGTCGGGGGGACCAGTTCTTGCACAACATGGAGCCATTGGCGGGTTTTCAACAGAGGACATGGTATGACAACTTTTAGACGGACATTCTGGTCGCGTGGTGAGAATAGACGGAAGGGAGCCCGGAGTGCAAGTAAAGATCCAAACAGGGCTAAGTGACGGTGCTTTGCTGTCGGCCATTGTGTCTGGGGTTGTTGACTGGAGCGCGAAGCTCGTACCATTCACATCATTCGCTGTCTTACCCAGGCACCCCCAGCCACTTCCTCCAAATTTGCTGGCATCATGGTCGATGCTGATGATTCAGAAATGATGGAGATACGGAACCTGCATAGAGCTCGAGCTAGGCTTTAGGCACTAGAGAAACAGATGGTTTAACAAACCAGAGGTCGCAACCTCTACAAGAGCAGTGTGTGGTGGATGTGCGGGACATACCGCCTTCCGTCCCGGGCTAGTGGGTATAGGCGGGAGGGCGCCGGAGCGAGTGATGCTTGAAGTGAGCCTTGAGAGGCACGAGAGTGACACAGAGAGAAAGCACAGTGCTTCAGGCAGGGACCCGCGTCAGTGAGAGCTGGCACATCCGGGAAAACTGGGGGTGATGACTGGCCCACAGAGCGCGTCGAGGTGTGTGGACTGTGGGCTCTTGAGAGGGTTCTCCGCAGCACCGATGGGCCTCTTGGCCCACGCAGGCTGCACTGCGCCCCGTCACAACCTAGCTCCCGACCCGGCTGTTGGCCTTGCTTCCTTCTGCCACAGGCACCATTTCAGGATCATTTCCGGATTGATAGATAACAAATAACTACCTTTGGCAGGTGTAATGAATTCTTCTTCCACAGTCCGGTCACCAGAAAGATCAGAGTAGAGTTCTTTTAAAACAAGTAACTGATTTTTTTTTTACAGCTTTATTGAGGTATAATTTACCTGTTAATCGTACAGTTCAGTTATTTTTTAGTAAATTTACGGAGTTGTACAGCCATCACCGCAATCCAGTGTTAGAGCATTTGCCCATCACTCTGAAAGATGCCTTGCCTCCGTCTGCAGGCATTCCCCACCCCCACCTGCAGTTGTAGGCGACCGTTTCTCTACTTCCTGTCTCTGTAGATTTGCCTTTTCTGAGCATTTCGTATAAATGGGATCATACAGTAGGTAGTCTTTTATGTCTGATTTCTTTATTCGTATTCAAGGTTCATGAATATTATAGCGTGTATCAGTACTAGTTTGTTCCTCTTTACTGTTGAATGGTATTTGATTGTGTGGATGTACCACATTTTGTTTCTCTAGTCATCAGTTGATGGGTATTTGGATTATTAGCACTTCTTGGCTCTTAAGAGTGATGCCCACTTTTTTGCCAGAAGGGCATCCAGTAGGCCGAGGGTTCTCTGGGGAAGGTGCACACGAGAGCGATTTTGGTTTGGGGAGTGTCCTTACAAACTTAGTGTTCTTGCCTTGCCCTTTTGGAAGACTGGTGGAGTAATGAATGTTATTGGAGCCACGTACTAGCTGAGTGGCCTTGCCCACTTGCCTTTTTCCTTAGCTGGGAGGTGGGGATGCTTATAGGTGCGGTGCTTTGTACAGGGTATTGTGAGGATTCAATGAGATAATACGGAGAATATGTGCAAGGTAACGGTTAATTTTCCCCATGAGCCCCCCAGCCGCCAACACCCACCCGTGTGCTGCCCCTGGGGAAGTGCTTGGGGATGAGAGGGGCTGTGTTAGGACCGCCCCGCTTCGAGTGGTCTGCGGTCTTGTTGGAGAGAGGTGTGGAGTGCCCGTGAAGTAGAGGGCCGGGAGGGGAGCGGGGTGGGGGGCTCTTAGGAGACCCCATAGGCCTGGCTGGCTGGCTGGCTGGAGGAGAGGAGCGGGGAGGTCAGCTTAGAACCATATTGGGAGAATTTTAAAAGCCCACGTGGAAGACTTGGGTCTTTGTTTAATCCCTTGGGCAACCATGAATGCTTTGGTGCCTGATCTCACATTTATGAGATGCGTCTGGAGGAGGGAAGCTGCAGATTTAGGGGTCTTTGGCCGGATTCCACCCATGAAATGTGTTTTTGGGCTCCCCAGTCCTTTAAATTCATTCAGAAAGTTGCCCGTGTTTAAAATCTGGCCATCTGGCCACGCTGGCCTCAGTTCCCACCTGGTGTCACGTGAGCAGGGCTTCCCGAGGAGTCCAGGTTTCCGTGGTTAGGGGCTGCCTCATCTCTCCCTGCTTGAGTTTGCAGCCGTGGGTCTAGAGCTGCGCTGGATGGCACGGTGGCCTTGAGCCCCGTGCGGCTGTTGAAAGTTACATTAAGGAGCTCGATGGTTTAAGCAAAATTTAAGATTCTTTTTCCCATTCACATGAGCCACATTTCACTTGCTCAGTAGCCATGTGTGGTTAGTGGCTGCTGATTTGGACAGCACCAATCTGGGACATTCCTGTCACTGCTGAACATTGTATGGGGCTGGTCCAGATCTTTGAACAAAGGGTACTGACTCTGCCTCGCACCGTGTTCAGCCCCGGCCTCCTGGGCTTGCTGGGCCTGTTGCTGCTCGCGTGTGAAATGAAGTGGTTTGATGACCGATGATCCTTTCTAATGGTAAGACCCTGGTGTATGGGCAACAACAGGTAACAAGCCTATCACTTCGTGAGTCCCATTAATCTCACATTAAGTACTTATATTTTAACAGACTTCTGTGGCTCAAAAAGTGTCTCCGGAGGCCATTCCAGAAGAGGGATTTAAAAAGTCAGCGGCCCAGAGGCATCTGGTTGGCACGAGTGTCCCAGGAGTTGCTGGGTGAAGCTGTGAAGGACAGCATGCTTGGGTGAATAGTTCTGCTGTCTCACGTGAACGCACAGGGTCACCGACTTTGTCACACTCTCTAGGGTATCTGTGTTGTGCTCTTAATTCTTGGGATTGAAAGTGAGTGCGTTGTAAGAGTACTAATTAATTTCCTCCTTACTTAATAAGGTTGCAGTGTAGAGTCTTAAAATGACAAAAAAATATATAGAGTCAGCAGCCTGTGGCCCCATAGGGCACCTAGCGCATTATGGTAAAAATAATGCTAGTCAGGTGTACAGTGTGTGTTCTTTTTCAGAACTTGCCCTGAGGAGATAAGCGCACATTGTGCGGAAGTGTGTACCCATCACAGTGTTGATTAAGATAATGACTGTGGGTAGGGGCTTGGCGGCTCGGTTCAGTGATTATGGTGCCTGCACACAATGGGGTATCATCCAGCCATTGAAAATGGGGCGGAGATCTGTATGTATAGATCTGGGGCGATTTCCATGGCATACGAACCGTTTCTGTAGAACTCACAGCACACACACGTGCACACGTGTACATGCGCGATGTCTTGAGGGACAGTCGTCAGGATGTTGGCAGTTGGGTGATGAGATTTCAGGTGCCCTCACTTTCATCTTTGGGGTTGTGCCCCCTCGGACTGTTCCTCTCTTTGCTCAGTAGGCTGTGCTTTTTTGTTTTTGATTTTTTGAAAGTGCTGCTCTCATAAAGAAGGGAACAAACACTTACCGAGTGCCTACTGTATGCCAGCCATTTTGTTAAAACTCTTAACGCTCCTGTGTACTCTTTGAGGGAAGGATGTTATTATTCTGACTTTACTGATGAAGCACGTGAATCCTGGAGACGGAGCAGCTCGGTTGGGCAGTAGACGTGGCAGAGCTGGGATTCAAGCCTGGATCTGTACTCACAGCACCCTTGGACTTTTCCTGTTTGGGACATTATCAGAGCATCAGAGATGTTTGGAACTGAGACCGGCTTTATCTGGTAGTGGCAGAGAAGAAATGTGACCTGCCCAAGGTCTTCAGCTAGCTAGAGAGAGGTGAGGAGGGCTAAAAGGTGGGCTTTTGTGATACTGTGATTTTGCTGTGCTGAGAATAGCCTTGATCAAGTCAAGAGGCTCCCCCACCCCTACCCGCCTCCAGTTCCATCACTATCCAAACTTTATGACCTTGGTTAAGTCTCTCTACCTCTCTTTTGAATTTTCCTCGCTTGCAAAGTAAGGGTAGTATGTTCTACATCTCAGGTTATTGTGAGATTATTCAGATTCATCCAGAAGTGCCTTAAAAACAATAAAATACAATATGAATGCAAAATATTATTTTTATTCCAGCCAGTCTGGTCTTCCTAGGCTCAAGAAGTGACCTGTTCCTCCAACCTAGCTTGTCCCTTATGGACATTTTTTGGGGAAAAGGATTTAGAATTCCTTTCTTTGATCATTGAGCAGATGTTACACCGTGGAGAGAGAACTGTGGTTGGTTCCATTTTGGTGCCTTGACTTGTAGTTTAGAAAATAAGTAAGGCAGAGACGAGGTCCAAGCCACTTGTCACAGACTTATATATAGGTCGAGTGGTCCAGGGTCACTCCCACTTTTCTGGTTTTTAAAACCTTTAAAAAAATTGCGAGCTGTATTTAGAAAGGGCATAAAATGCAAATACACAGTTTAATCAGTTGTAAAACTAACAGCTCTTTAATTGCTACTCGGGACAAGAACTGGAACATTGCCAGCACTCCCCGAAGTTACCACTCTCCTGACTTGTATGGTATCACTCTCTTTTCTTTTTTAGTTTTATCATCTAAATATGCACCTTAAAATTATAGTTTATGTTTGCTTGTTGTTGGACTCCTACAAAAGTGTATATACAGGCTTTTTCACTCATTATTATAGATTTATCTGTGCTGTTGAGTGCAGCTTTGATTCATTTATTTTTTTTTTTTATTTTATTTTTTTTAAATGATTTTTGTTTTTTTTTAATTAATTAATTTATTTATTTATGGCTGTGTTGGGTCTTTGTTTCTGTGGGAGGGCTTTCTCTAGTTGTGGCAAGTGGGGGCCACTCTTCATCGCGGTGCGCGGGCCCCTCACCGTCGCGGCCTCTCTTGCCGCGGAGCACAGGCTCCAGACGCGCAGGCTCAGCAATTGTGGCTCACGGGGCCCAGCCGCTCCGCGGCACGTGAGATCCTCCCAAACCAGGGCTCGAACCCGTGTCCTCCGCATTGGCAGGCGGACCCCCAACCACTGCGCCACCAGGGAAGCCCTGATTCATTTATTTTGATTGATTATTGTGTTCCTTGGCATGAAAACCACAACTTTCACATTCTACAGTAGATGGACATATGGATTTCTAGTTTTTGGCTATTACGAATGGGGCTGCTCTGAGCATTTTTGTGCATTTCTCCTGTTGTACACGTGCATGCATTTCTGTTGGGCATATTCCTAGCAGAGGAATAGGTGTATCTCCAAATTTGGGAGATATGCCAAGATGTTTTCTGAAGTGTTGGTTGTACCAATTTACATTCCTACCAGCCCAAGTTTCCGTGGTAACACGTTCTTGTCAACACTTGGTCTTGTTGGTCTTTAATTTTAGCCATTCAAGGAGTATGCAGCAGTGTGTCACTGTATTTTAGTTTATGTTTCTCTGATGAGTAATGGAGGTTGAACAACTTTTCATGTACTTATGAACATTGATATCTTTTGTGAAGGGCCTGTTCAAGTATTTTGCCCATTTTTCTACTGGGTTGCCTGTTGATTGGGCTTGTAGATGATCTGTATATTTTCTAGAATCAAGCCTGTTGTTGCTTATTTGTTTTATAAATATCTCTTTCCAATGTGACTTGCCTTGTACTTTCTTAGGGTGTTTTGGTATACCACAGTTCTTAATTTTAATTTGGTCCAGTGCATCACTGTTTCTTTTAATGGTTTATGTTTATTGTGTCCTGATACTTTCTCCTGTCGTGGGATCATGCAGCTGTTTTCCTGTGTCATTTGCTAAAAGCTTCATTGTTTTGTTTTCCACACTTACATCTATACCAGGAGTTCATCTTTACGTATGGGGTGAGAAAGTAGTTTCTTTTTTATTCTAGATAGATACTCAGTGGGCCCAGGGTTCTCACTCCTCTGTAGTACACACTTTGTCATAAAGAAGGTGCCCACATATGCATGAGTCTGTTTCTTTATTCTGTTCTGTTGCTATATTTGTCTTCTCTTGAGCCGATAGCACATTCTTGCTGTTTTATAATAAATCTTGATATCCCATGGGAGCGAGTTTCACCACCTTGTGTCCTGCCATTTGCATTTCCACATAGATTTTGGAATCAACTTGTGAACTTCCTAAAGAAAAATTATAGTTGGGATTTTGAGTGGAATTTTATGTGTAGATCAATTTGGGGAAAATGGAAATTTTGCAATACTGAGTATTTCAGTCTGTAGCTTCTCTCTGTTTATTTTGGTCATCTTTAATTTTTCTTTCTTTCTTTTTTTAATCATTCCATAGCTTTTGGGGTAGAGATTTATTTTGGCTAGATTTATTCCTAGGTGTTAATTTTTATGCAATTTAAAATGGAAACATTTAAGATTTCCTTTTTTGGCTTGTTGTTGGTATAGAAATGTAATTGATTTTTTGCAGGGGGTGGGGAGGTACATTGACTTTGTATTAATCAGTCTTGTGAAACTTACTTATTTTATAATATACCTGTAGATCTTCTGGATTTTCTACTTACAATTTCCATTAGTAATGACAATTTAGCTTCTTCTCTATGAGTTTTATACCTTTAATTTTTTTTCTTGCCATAAAGCTTTAGCTAGGACCAGTGTTGAAAAAATATTGCAGAATGGATATTTTTGTCCTGTTCCCCATATCAAAGGGAAAACTTGCAGTATTTCATCAAGTGTGATGCTTGGTTTGATACTTGGATCAAAATTTGGCTCTTTCTACCTTTTAGCTGTTGTGAATAATGTCGCTCAGAGTGAGTGTACAAGTATCTGTTGGAATCCCTGCTTTCACTCCTTTTGGGTTTATAGCCAGAAGTAGAATTGTTGGATCATACGGTGATTCTGTGTTTAATTTGGGGGACCTGCACACCGTTTCCCACGGGGACTGCACCACTGTGTATTCCTACCAGCAGTGAACGCACAAGAGTCCCAGTTTCCCCACATCTTCACCCACACTTGTTTTCTGTTTTCTGTTTCTGTTTTTTGGGGGATAGTAGTGACCCAGATGGGTGTCTGCTATTGCTTCTTGCCTAGCGTTGCTGACCTCTCCTTTTGATCTCCTTTTCAACTTATGTTAGTTCTATTTTTCTCTATCCTTGGTCTCTTACCTCTTCTTTTGAACTTTCCATCCTTTCGTCTCTCTGGGCTTCATTCTGGATTTTTTTCTGCAGACTGTTTCCTGTTTACTTCTCCCTTCGTCTATATCTAGTGTGTTTTTAAGCCCATCCATCGGGTACTTAATTTTGGATTTCTCTCTCCCCAATTTTAATCATGTGTTTTGTTTTCTTATACATAGTAAGAATTGTTGTTTTAACATCTGTTTCTAATTATTCTCATACGCATAGTTCACATGGATCTTTGTTTCTGCTAGTTTTCATTTATAGTTGTCCTGTGTACCTGGTTGTCTTCGGTTGTGTTTTGGACATTGTATTTGAGAATTGTCTACAGAAGTAAATTGAGGACTAGACGAGGATTATATACTCTCCATCCAGAAATGATTTGTGTTTTTATCTGCCAGGGGCTTTAGAGCACCAGCAATCTAATAAGATCATTTCTATCTGCTGTGAGGGATTGGCATTTTTCTGGGTCACCCAGATTCTTGGAAGCTGGCCTGCAGTACATCTGGAGGCTGTTTTATTTCCAATTCACTCTCCAAGTGTATAGCCATTTGGATTTCCAACCCAAGGTATAGGGGGTTATCTGGGCTACTAGTCTTTGAGGGCTCTGGAGTGCATGTTCTAGATCCAAGTGGTTGTCACAAGTAATCAATCCTCAGTGTCTTGGTTGCCCCGTCCCAGTGTATAAATAGCCCTAGGGCAAAAGTAGACCGTTTGCTGTAGGCTCATCTCTCTGGATTTTAGTTTTCTTATATTTTGTGAGCCGGTAGCTCTTCTGTGCCTTCTTAGTTCTCTGATGTTTCCAAGATGTTCTTTTACATGATATCCAGCATTTGTAGTTGTTTTTAGCATGAGGGGTGGTCTGAGTTACTTAGCCATTATTACCTCCTTTTAAAAGCATCTTTTAAAAGTTACAGGGTAAAGGAACTGTGTTGGACCTTGAGAACACATCTGTTCTAAACTAATTCATCACTAGTCAATAAAGTAGGGCCTTATTGATCACTTACCATGAACCCGGTATTGTGCTATATGTTACAGAAATTTCGAGGAAATACAAGGCATGGTATTCCTTACATTCAAGGAGTTTAGCTGGGGACACAAGCATAAACTCAGAAAATTAAATAGAATATTGGAGGAGGTGCTCAAGGGTCATGCAGAGTTGACGGCCTAGTGAAAACTACGGGCAGAGTGGGTGGTGTGAGCCTGACCGTCTCTCTGCCTCTGTCCCCTCTCTCCTGGACATCTTCCCCATGGTGGGCACAGGGCCCTGTCACTCCCGCTTTAGGTTCCAGCTCTTCGGTGGCTCCCCCACTGTGTTCAAGACCTAGCTGAGGCCCTTCCAGAGCTTCCTCCCTTGCCCCTCCTCGCACCTGTTCCCCTCCTCCCACCCCCATGTGCTCCTCTCTCTGCTGGGAGGTCTTCTCTTCCTTTGGTGTGAGGCTAGGTCTTCAAAGCTTCTAGCCTTGTGCAGTGAAACCCCTTCTGGGAAGCCTCCTTGGGGAAGCCAGCCCCGTCCCTGTCCCTAGGACTCATAGGCGTGGCCTCCCCTGACCTGAATCAGTACCTATTTCCTCTGGCAGGGGCCGTGACAGTGCTCTGGTGCTAACAGCCAGCAGGTGAGTGGTCTGGCCCTTTCCCTGCACCGAGCACTATTTCAGGCACTTCATGTATATACACAGTGACCTAGAAGGTAGCTGTTACTGTTTCCCCCATTTAACAGGTCAGAAAACTGAGGCACAGAGAGGCTTCACGGCTCCTAATTAGAGTGGTCTTTTGGGCAATGACTTTATTGCTTTATCCCTCTCTTCACTAGGGAAACATAGAAGGGCCTGAGCTGTGAAGATAAACATGCGCGGTAGCGATTCCTTTCCTGCCCCACCGGGGCTGTGACTAAGGGAGAACTGGACAGGCGTGTGCGGTGGTTGATGCTGCTGTAAGGAGGCCTGGACTGTGTGCCAGCCTCTCCGCGCCTAGTTCTCTGGAGCTCGGCTGCATCAGTCAGCCTCGTCTGCCCGGACAGTCTCGGGACTCCCCAGTGTCTCTGGGTGGGACTTGTGGGGAACGTTGCTGTCTAGGATTTAGCCAGGGCTGCCCTGGTTGGACCTGCTAGCAAACCTTCATCCTGGAAAAGCTTTAAAGTCTGTTTCCCCCAAATTCCACGGGTAGGTAAACCGACATGGGCTGGCATATCTGGAAAGGCCATAGTCCTCTTGCAGCTCAGGCTTGAGGGATTATACTGAAGGCAGGTATTAATAATTCTGCCACGAGGAACAGTCCCCCTCCAAGCAGTAGTGCATCCAGAGAGAGGCTTAGGATTTCATCAGGAAAAAGCCAGTTCCAAATAATTGGGAGGCTGCTCTTTTTGTAAAATAAACTTAAATTTTTAGAACAGTTTTGGATTGACAGAAAAATCCCATCATATATCATTAACCTCTAACACTGGTGCGGTGTATTTCTTAAACTCAATAAAGAAATAGTGGTAGATTATTATTAACTAATGTCCGTAGTTTGTTCAGGTCTTAAGTAAGTTTTATCTGACGTCCTTATCAATCCCAGGATCCCACTCAGGATACGACACTCCACTTAATTATTGTGTCTCCTAGGCTCCTTTTGGTTGTGACGATTTGACTTCCCTTGACTTTGACGACTTGGATTGTTTTTAAGTGTACTGATTAGGTACCTTGGAGGATGTCTCTCTATTGGGATCTGATGTGGGTTTGTGAGTTTTTAAGCAAACGATCACAGACCTTTTAATCACATATGAAGCATACGTACTCCCAATGTGATGTATGGTTGTTGATGTTAACCTTGCTCATCTGGTTGAAATACCATTTCTGAGGCTTTTCTCCTCATACGGGTAATTATCCCCCTCTACGTCTATGTTGTATTCTTTGGAATGAAGTTGAAGCCTGATACCTAGTCGTCTGTAGCTCATAAGTCATTATTTTAAAGTGTTTTCCACCGTACCATTACAGACACAAACCTATCAAACAGCTCTTTCTATAAAAAAAAATGTTAAGACCTGCGTTTTAACATTTTCACATTGCCAATCCCTTGCAAGGACCGTGCAGGTACTGTGGTGACAAGTGGGCAAATTTTAATTATTTTGTTTCGAAGCAGTGGACTTGAAGCTGACTAGCGAAACTTAAAATTCTTGCTTTTATCGGTAGCAAAACGCAGAAGCAGGGAGTTGCAAGGACTCATAATGATCCTGAAATTATATTCAGTAATTCTAGAGTAAGTTTACACAGCGCAGAAGCGCTGTCTGTTAGCAAATGGCAGCAAAGTTTGTAGGGCCCGCGAAGAAAAGAAACAAAGAAATTTAAGCCGTTTTGAAGCAGTTAGCGCCCTCTTGTAACAAAAACTAATTTCACAGCCGCATTTACGTCGTGAGGAAAAAAACTGCTTTTGAACGTTCACATCGTGGAAAAGAGAGGATTCTTTTTTCCAAAAATTGCACCGAGGTAAAGCAGAACTTTACTTGGTGCGAGTGTGTTGTATAGGCGTTAGCAGTACTGCCCTCGCTACACGCTCATCGGACAGTAACGCAACCCCAAGAAAAGGATGGTTAGTGCCGTCGCTGCCCGTGCCCCGAGCAGCAGGCGCCAACAGCGGGTAGGCTTGTGGCGACTAACTCGTGCATTCCGCCGCAGCCGCCCGGCAGCCGGCGCACCTCTGCTGATCTCAGCTCCCGAAGCTCACCATCAACTCCTCGTTTTCGGAGGCTTCGGAAGGTCGCAAAGGGGCCGCTCAGTGTTACCCAGAAGGCCACGCGCCAGCTGCGAGCTGATATGCATATGTGCTCTCCGCCGGGGCGGGGCCTGCAGGGGGCGGGGCTGCAGCGCGCTCTCCCACTCTCGAGGGCGGGCGCCCGGGACTCAGGCCGAGGCGGTGGGGTTTGATTCGTGTCTTGCCACCGACTATTTCGTGTTAGCGCTGTAAACAGCCCTTTCCGGCAAGCGGCCCCCCTCCTGACACCCGGCTTAACCCTGCGGGTCGGCGCACGCTCCGGCTCCCGGGCCGCGTCTGAGCCAGGGATGCGGAGGCGCCCCGGGAGCCGGCGGGCGAGGGCGCCGCGCCCCCCGCCGGCCGCTGACGGGGGCCCGCTGTTTGCCGTTGCAGGTGGTTCTCCTGGGCATGGACATTCTGTCCTCGCTGGTCACCCGGCTGCAGGATCGGTTCAAGGCACAGATCGGCACAGGTGAGCTCTCTCCTCCTCCAGCTCCCGGCCTTCGCTGGGTCTCGCCAAAGCTTCACTTGGCTGTACCCGCCTTCCACCCTTACCCTCTAGTCCCCCGCCCCCCAGCCCGCCCCCACCTCCTCCTGCATCTTTAGATGCCACGGCTGCTCCGCTGCCCTCGCCACCCTCCTGGGCGTGGCCGGATCTGCCACCTCCGCACACCTGCTGGCACCCCACCCGCATACCTTTCTGCTGGCTTTTTCCACCTCCCTGTGCTAGTACCAACTATTACTTTGGTTTCTTCCAATTAGCCATCAGGCTGTGGTGCCAACCAAGCCCTCCTTGTCCCTGACCCTTCCCTTTAAGAGGCATCGCTTTCTCTCTTTGAGAGTCCTGCAGATCCGATGCAGCTGTATTGTTAACAGATTATTGTTGCTATGACTGTTTTCACTTTGGTTGTAGATGTCATTTCAAGTGTGTGGTAAATGATCGCTCTTATTTTGAAGGGAGAACAGAAAGTCAGAAAAATGAAATAAAAATAACCCCACGTTCCGTAGATTAAGAGATGATTTAATTCCCGACCTCTGGGCTTTGATGATGACAGTACAAACACTAAGCGTCTGTGTTTGTGCAGGCGTTTCCTTGTAGAATTTCTCACTTTCGATTGGTACACATGTATTTGTTCTTCTGCTAACCGTCTGGTCAGTGTGCACCTTTAGATAAAGTCACGAGCTCTTCCCACTCCGGTACAAACCGCCTATCTGCAAATAAAAAAATCCCTCTTAGGAATGATGTTTTAGTAGCGTTCCATTTCCCCCGAAATTAGCTGATTGTTCGGGGCTATCTCTTGTAAAAGAAATGTGTATAGACTTTCAGAAGAAGCAAAGAAAATTGACCTCTGATACTCAGGTGCCCTTGGAGCAGCAGTGATGGCCCGCCCCCAGCCATGCGGAGGTAGGGCGGAGAGCTGCATTCTGTCTGATGAGCATGGGTGGATGTGATGTAAAAGTAAAAACAGATTGAGCCATAATGCCTGTTCCTCCCCAGCTCTCCTCCCCACTACCCCCCCTCCCCAGCAGATGCGCTGCAGCCCCTCTGTCTAACCTGGATTTCCTTTTGTGTTGACTCTTTCCTGCCAAGGTCTTCCATCGACATCCATGTTAATAGCATTTCAGCAGCTTAAAAACATGCTGGGAGCTGCCTAGAGGAAGGTGGGGTAAGGAAGAAGACAAACAGTGTGTCCATGCAAAGGATTTTTGCAGATTCGCCTAGTAGCTCCCGTGGATGGATTTGAGGAGTAAGAATAGAATTATAGGGGTTGGTGGGTTTAGAGTGATGTGCATCGTTTAGGCCAGGAGTTTGAAATATCTTGTTAATTGGAATATCCACAGTTGGTGACCACAGGCCACCAGACCAGGTTTTCATTTGATCAATTTGCATTTTAATTTCCAGTGCTGCCAAGTTTAATAGACAGACTGGGCGATGCTAAAGACTCTGTGAGGGAGCAAGACCAGGCCCTGCTGCTGAAGATCATGGATCAGGCCGCCAACCCCCAGGTGAGGCGGGGCAGGGCGGGGTCCGGGCCTGCGGGCGCGGGTGTTCCCGCAGAGCGCTGGTGGGTTTCAGAGGAAAATTTTCATGGCGTTTCATCTGGCCCCTCTTCCCTGCATAGGATATTTAAACAATAAACCACAGAAGGTATACCTTTGAATAAGTTAGTAGACTTAACATGGGTATCCAGTGCTTGGTTTGATCCATTAGAGTCGAGCTCATTAACATAACCTACTCTGCGCGTCTCTGAAAAGATGCAGCTGTGGTGTCGGGGCACTCAGAGGCCTGGCTGCAACCCTGGTCCCTGTCTGCTGGTGAGCTGGGGCTGCTGGGATGGACAGACAGGGGTCCAGCTGTCCATCGTTGGGGGGTGGGGCGGGGCGGGGCGGGGAGGCGTCAGGAAAAGCCTTCCCAGGAAAGGTAAAGCCTGCATGGGCCTGAAAAGCTGAGCAGGTGTTTGGCTTGTGGGTGGGGTGGGCACAGCTGTTCAAGCTGAGAGAGCAGTGTCAGTATGTGACCTTGGGCCTCATTTTCCTCACCCATAAAATGGGGACAATTTCACCTCCCTTTCAGGGTTGTCGGGAGAATTAAACGCAATTGTATAAAGGAATGTGTTTTGACCGTTTTTAACCTGACATACGAGCATAAGTTACTATTTTCCAGCAAGCTCTCGAGAGCGTTAAATGAGCTGGTGGAGGTGGGGAGGGCGTTGGCACCTGTTGCGACGTGTCTCCCCCCCCCCCCCCCCGACCCCCGTGAGCCCCCGTGTTGGACTGGGCTGCAGAAGCTGCCCTCTCTCCTCTCCCCCCCCACCCCGTCCTCTGCGCCTGCAGTACGTGTGGGACCGGATGCTGGGAGGCTTCAAGCACAAGAACTTCCGCACCCGGGAAGGCACGTGTCTCTGCCTGGTCGCCACACTGAACGCGTAAGTCTGGTGGGGCCTCAGGGTGTCCTCGGCTGAGCTTTTGCACCTGTAACTGTTAATTCTGAAATCATCACGAATCTACAGGAAGTTGTAGGGAAACGTCCTGGGAGGTGCCGCGCACCCACCTGTCGCCTTGCGTGTCTGTAGTGCAGGGTCCAGACCAGGAAGTTGGTGTAGATACGATCCACAGAGCTAGTTCAGGTTCTTCCAGGACGCACACGTGTCGTGTGTGCGCAGCTCTGTCACGGGTGCAGCTCCGGGTAACTCACTGCCATGTTCAAGCTGCAGACCCGTACCTCGCCCCAGGCGCCCCCATGCTGCCACTCATGTGCTCTTCAGCTCTGCGATTTTGTTATTTTATGAATGGAATCACACAGAATGTGACCATTTGAGATCGACCTTCCCCCCACCCCCCCAGCATAATTCCCTTGAGATTGCATACATCTTGTTGCCTGAACAGTAGTTTGTTCCTTTTTATTGATGAGTAGAATTCCCTGGTATAGACATATCATAGTGTGTTTAACCATTCACCTGTTGAAGGACATTTGAATATTTCCAGATTTTGGTTATTTCAAATAATGCTGTTGTGAACACACATGTACCAGTTTCTGCATGAACAGAAGTTTTCATTTCTCTTGGGTCAGTGCCCAAGAGTACAATTGCTGGGTCATTTGGTAAATTCATCTTTACTTTTAAGAGAAACTGCCAAACTATTTTCCAGAGTTGTCTGTTTCATTTTGCATTCCCACCAGCAGTGTATGAATGATTCAGTTTCTTCATTTCCTCGCTAGCATTGAATGTTACCACTGTCTTTAATTTTAACCATTTTGATATGCGTGTAGTGCTGTGTCATTGCAGTTCTAATTTGTGTTTCCCTAATGACTGTTGATGTTGAACATTTTTTTAAGTGCTTATTTGTAGGAGAGCCTTTTTTAAAATTAAAAATTACAAATCACCTTTTCTGATTACGAAAGTAATGCTGTGTATGTCACAGAAAATTTACATAAAGAAGAAAATAATTATTGTCTATAATTCTGCCACCTTCAGATAATCACTGTTAACATGTAGCATTTTGTTCCAGCCTTTAGAGTTTTATTATTTTTAAAAACAAAATGGAGATTGTAACGTTTATATTACCATATAAGTTTTTCTCTCTTAACGTGCTAGACTTTTCGGGACCATTAAATTCTGTCTCTGAAGCTTTTTTTTTTTTTTTTTTTTTTTTAATTTATTTATTTATTTTTGGCTGCACCACATGGCATGCAGCATCTTAGTTCCCCAACCAGGGATCGAACCCTGTGCCGCCAGCAGTGGAAGCACGGAGTCTTAACCACTGGACTGCCAGGGAAGTCCCTGGTCTCTGAAGCTTTTAAAAAATGTCTCTAGCCTTTGCTTACCGTAGTTCCGCTTCTAAGAATTTGTCCTAAGAGAGTACTCAGGGAGGAATCAGGGAGAGTCTTGTTGACAGAGGGTGTCTGTGACAGCGTTTAGTTCATGGCGGTGAACAGCTGGAGATGGCTGAGCTCTCCTCCAGCAGGGCAGCGTTCAGCTGGCGTCCTCTCAGCCGTTTATCACAGCCGGTCTTCAAGCGGTTATTAACTGAACGTCTGGTGTGGCAGAGAGCCGCACAGCAGGGCGATTAGGGGAGGACCCCGGGAGCCTGCGGGTGGCTGAGGGCACTGAGTTGGCCAGAGTAGGGACCACCGCTGGGTGCGTGGCGGCGTCAAGACGGCAGGACCCCACGTGGGCGAGGCTGCGGCCGCGGCCTGGCAGCGAAGGGCTGAGCCGGGTGGAAGGACCCGAGCGGGGCGGTGGCGGGGGCGGGGGGGGGCTTGTCCTGAGAGGCACTCACAGTTTAGAACTCTGGGCGGAGGGGCCGTGCGGGTGTGCGTTTAGTTTAGAAGCAGAGGGGGAGGGGTAAGGGGTGAGCCTTGGTGGGAGGTGGCGATGGGCCCCGGGAGGGAGGGAAGGAAGGGGTGAGAGGGCGGAGAGGCGGTGTGCTTTCCTGTCTTCCCACCAACAGTAAAGCACTGCTTTTGTTTTCAGCTCCGGAGCACATACCTTAACACTAAGCAAGATCGTGCCACACATATGTAACCTGCTCGGAGATCCAAACAGCCAGGTGAGTGTATTTAGTGAGGAAGAGAAATCATTGGCTGTAGACAGTGAGGGTGCATTTTGGTTCTGGGTGGGACTTTATTTCTCTCTCTAGAGCTCCGGGTGTTGGTTGAGGCGATGCGCGTTAGTGCCCAGTAGCATTTATCAGCGTCTTTGGTGGACGTGGGCCCGCTTTGCCCTCCTCTCCGCGTTGGGATGGGCCCTCACTAGCCTGTAAAGTGATGTCATCAGACCAGCCTCCAAGAGAAGGTCACTCTGGGCACCATCTCTGCAGCTAGAGGGTGGGCGTGGGGAGGGAGCGACGCTGATGGCGGAGCAGCGGCCTCCTTCTGGGGTGGGAGAGGTGGGCTGGACAGGGCCTTCGGGGGCCTCTCGGAGGTGACAGAGAGGGCCCACGTTTTGTTCTGGGCGGTGGCCACATTGGTGTATATAACTGTGGAAACACCTCAGACTGACCTGTGCATGTTATTTTATGTAAAGTAAAACAAAACCCAAAAACGTCGAAGCACCACTTCCCTGGTGTCGGGGTGGGTGGGTGGGCCTTTGGTGAGCAGTGAGCAGGCAGCCCGGGCCCCGGAAGTGCCAGTTCCCTCCCAGGTCAGTTCTGGTTATCACCCAGAGCCCTGTCTGTCACCTTGGCTCACACACATGGTTAGATAAGGGGCTGGAAATAGGAACAGTAACTTACAAAGGAAACGTACACCTGCCCAGTGAACGGCATGGGATCGGAGCGCGCAGGTGCACCGGTAGGTGGATGTTCAGTAGGAAACACTGCGGTACTGCGTGACCCCCAGTGGTCTGGATCCGGCAGATCTGTGGATGCCTGGAGGGTTGGCGGCCCCCCTCCCCGCGCAGTGTTCAGGGGTGGACGGTACGTGGTGGACAGCATCTCACTGTCAGTCTTGACTGGCGATGGCTAAAGTGCCCTCCGTAGACGACGCTGCTCTCCCTCCACCGTCCCCAGCTCCGCTCCGAGGGCCCTGGGGTCGCAGAGCCTCCCGTTCTCTCATCCTTTCTCCCTCCTCATCTCTGCCCTTGATTCCGGTTGTGTTTCCCGCTCCCTCTCTGGTGCTCTGCTGTGCTCCCTTCCCGTCGCCGGCCGCTCCTCCCGCGCTCTCGCTCGCTGCCGGGCTGTGTCCCTGGTCTCCCTCGCCTGCACCCACTTTCTTCTTTCCGTGCATCCTCTATCCAGCCTTCATTGAAAATATCTGACGTTGGAAATTTGAGTTTTAGATATTTTTATTTCCTGGATCATATTTATGTTCAGCATCAATTTAAAAATAACTGAAGCTACTTTGTATTTTTAAAATTTTTGGCTACACTGCGGCATGCAGGCTCTTTG
Source organism: Balaenoptera ricei (assembly GCF_028023285.1). NCBI lineage: Eukaryota > Metazoa > Chordata > Mammalia > Artiodactyla > Balaenopteridae > Balaenoptera > Balaenoptera ricei. Next base: position 9,292,547 of record NC_082645.1, on the reverse strand, counting down.
TTCCCGGACCGGGGACCGAACCTGCACCCCCTGCATTAGAAGCGTGGACTCCTAACCACTGGGCCGCCAGGGGAGTCCCTAACTGAAGCTACTTTTAAAAAAGATTCTGAATTACCAGATGGACTACTTTGCCTTTTTGCCCCCTTAACGTCTTGTCTCCACTTTGTTTTCTGTGGAAAAAAGTCCTTTATGGGGGTCACTCCTTGAGGCTGTCACTGCTGCCACGTGGCCCCTTCGGTAGAGCAGGAGAGCCAGCTGGGCTGGTCGAGGCTCTTTGTCCCTCACTCGGGGGCCTACACTGGCCTGACAGGTGATGTGAGTATCCCCGCCGGCCTCAGAGAGGCAGCGTGCCGGGGTGAACGAGGCCGGGCTCAGTGGGCGGCTGTCAGCAGTCCGGAGTGGCAGCACCTGCGGCCAGTTTCCCACGCTGAGCATCCGAGGAGTCCTTAGGAGCGTTTACCCGCACGTGTGCGCGTGTGTGCAGACACAGACACGCGGGCCTCACCTCCCCGCACCCGGGGGCTCCACGCCCGCTCCTCTGATGCTAAATAACCCACTTAATCATCCCTCCTTCCGGGGTGCGTGTGTATGTCGCGTGTGCTTGTGCTCCTGACTTTATTTTCATTTTCTCGTCAGTCTTTCCTGCTGGTCTCTGAACCCTGAGGGTCAGGACTGCCCCTGTCTCCTCTTTATCGCCCCAGGACTGCCTTCCAGTGGCCTGAGGACTGAGTAGACTCCCCCATGGCTACTTGAGCGTTGTTCCCCCCTTAGCCATGGATGTCTCAGGCCGGAGAGGACAGTTGTGTGTTTTGCTGGTGCTGTCACTGCACTGGGCCCCCGACCTTGTGGTCGGCTTCCATCCAGCTCTCAGTCCTCTGCGGGGGTGAGTGAGTGAGTGAGTGAGTGAGTGTGTGTGTGTGTGTGTGTGTGTGTGTGTGTGTGGTGAGCCCTGCAAACAGTCCTGCCCCAGAGGCTGTGAGTCCTTTGATACTGGTCTGAATGCAGAGTGACTCAGCTTCTCAGAGCGGGCGCCCATGCCCAGGCTTTGTGTGGCTCAGGATGCTTTTGGCTGCTGAAAGTAACTCAAAATCCAACTCAGAATCACCAGAGCAGTGGGGAAAATGTATCATCCCGCGTATAGGGGGGGGCCCGAGGTAGGGAGGCCCCAGGGCCTGGTATCGGCTCAGTGACGTCCCCAGGACTGCGCGTCCCTCTCCACTTCTGCTGGGCTGCGCACCCCCTGGGCTTTGTCCTCTGCAGCTCTGCTCATGGGCCCTGCGTGGTACAGCCCAGCCGCACGCGTCTCCCGCATGCCTGGCAGATGAAAGCCCGGTGCTCCTATGCGCCTCTCCTGTTTTCTGCTTTTCTGGACTGAAAGGTTCAAACGTAGGTAGAAGTGGAGAGAATGACGAACAGCATCCCCTCGGGCCCGTCCTCTGGCCTCAGCAGCTGACCAGACGAGGCCAGTTTACTTTCATCTTTTTCCCTCCCCCACCCCCTTGTTTGGAAGCAAAATGTAGATTATTTTGAAGGAAATCTTAGACGTTGGTTCATTTAATTCTTAAATACTCTAAGGGTAAGGGCTCTCCACCCCCGCAAGCCCCCCACATAACCTTAACACCGTTATCCCCTCCTGTCCCTCAGGAATGCCTGATTCTCTGCGTCACTAAGTGCCCAGTCCACGTGCCCCTGAGTGTCCCTGCGTTTACCCTCTTCCGCAGAGTGGACGGGCGTCTTCCGGAAGCTTTGCTTAGGTTCCCTGTCGTGTCTCGTTGTGAGAGCCGCATCCCCGCATCCCGTGCCGCGGTGTTAGCCCGCTGTCAGGGAAGGGACCAGGGTTACGGGGTGGCTTTACGCTCGGGAGACGTTATCTCCCGAGCCGAGAACAGGGCCAGGGAGGACGGGGCCAGGGCATTCGAGACACCTGCTCGATGGGGAGCCCCTTTGTCAGATAGAGAGAACTCCAGTTCTGCCTGCAGACCTCTGACTTCATAGCTGCTCAGCTGGCCTAGGGCAGGCAGAGGTCGCCTCCGCAGGGCCTTCCCCAGCTGCCTGCCGTCTGTTTTGCTGAGGAGTTTGATCCGCATCTGCAGAGTCTAGAAGCATCTTGGGGTGTCTGAGGGGTCGGCGCTGATCTCAGAGCTCTCCGCAGCCGGCCCTGGGCTGGCTGGCTGGCTGGGCTTAGGGGGGTAGGGGCAGGGGAAGGAAGCCCCCGCAGAGGGTTTGACTGGCACCTGAGGAATGGGTGGGCCTGGGACATCCTCTCTGTGGGCGGGTGGCTGCGGGGGCGGGGTGGCTTTGGCCTCGAGGGGGTTTCCGGGTGCCCTCCCTGTCCCTGAGGGTGAAGTTCCCCCTGGAGTTTCCGCTGTGTAGGGGGCCCGTTCCTGGTGCCCACGTTGGGGTGCAGCGTGGTGCAGTGAGGTGACCGTGGGCCCCGGCAGGTGGCCAGCCCGCCAGGCTCCGCCCTCCTCTGTGTCACAGTCAGCAGTGGCCCTGTGAGCGAGGTCATAGATTTGAAGGCCTCAGGCTCTCTAAAGCCTTCGGCCAGGGCCCGGCAGGGGGAGCTTAATGTACGGGGCCCTGGTCTTTTGCTGTCCCGGTGGCCTGATCTCTTGGGGTCCTTTGCGTGGCGAGCCTGCGGGTGGGCGGAAGCGCGTGGGGCCCCCGTGGCGGCCTGTGGAGGGGAGCGCTGTGTGGTCCCTTCAGCCTGAACTGACTTGCTTTGAGGGGACGCCCCTTCTCAGCTGGGCTACGATACTTTCTAGTGCCACAGACAATCTGTTCTTCTGTGATTCTTGAATCAAGGGTCGTTTAGACCCTCAGATGCTCTCTGGCCCTATAGCTTTCTCAGCCTGAGGAATAGCTATTTAAAGGCTAAGGTTGCTGGTCTGGGAGATGTAGATAATACCGGTCCCACCGGCCACTGTGTTGAGTGCTTTATGCATATAAACACGGGGCACAAACCGCTGGCCTGTGTCTGTGCACATACACGTGTCTGCAGGATGACTTCATTTCATGTGTGGAGTTTGGGTTTGTGAGTTGACATTTGGGAGGCGCGTATTTCTGAGTTTCTGCAGAAGAGTGAAGGTGGGGCAGAGCTGTACCTGTGCCCCACGGCTACATGCTGGCGGCCGCCTGCCCGAGGCTGGCATCCCCCTTCCCCCGCCAGTGGGTCCCGGGCCAGGGCCATTGGTCATCGTGCACCCACCCTGCTCCACGCATCCCATTACCTGCCTGGACCGTGTAGCGCCCCCAGTTTGGCACGTAATAGGCAGTCAAATATTTGTTGAATTGAATCCATTTTTTTTCTTTCCATTATTTTTTTAAATCTCAAAGCAGCCTTCCATTTACGAAGGAGAAAATGGAGACTAAAAGAGTTCAAAACACAACATTGTAAAGCAGTTGTACTCCAATAAGGATGTATAAATGAATGAATGAATGAATGAATGAATGAATGAAAGAGTTTAAATGCTTTGTCCAAAGTTATGCAGCCTCTAAATGGCCAAGTAAGTCCTCAGGCCTACTTTGACTCTAAGGCTAGTAATTTTATTAATTGATTGGATGAATGAATGAAAGATTCTTTATATTCTATAGCGCTTTACAATTTCAGAAGTTTCACACATGATTTCATATAATCTCATAATAACCCCATTTCTCCTACCCCAGGATTGCCCCTCCCCCCTTCCCTCTCCCCATTGGCACCACTACTTTGTTCTCTATGTATGGGAGTCTCGCTCTTTTTTGTTTTATTCACTAGTTTGTTGTGTTGTTTAGATTCCACATATAAGCGATATGTTACAGTATTTGTCTTTCTCTGTCTGACTTATTTCACTTAGAAGGCTAGTCATTTCTCCACTAAATCCCTTAAACTCTTCATAGCCCAGACTTTGTAAGTAGCAGACAGGGTATCGATTGCTCTTTAAAGGGGGTCCCCAGTGTGATCTGCTCTGGCTCTGAGCAGACGTCATCACTAGAAAGTAAGCAACGGAGATGCACTTGTCACTGGTCCTTGAGACAGGGCATTGACTGCCTTTGTAAGATGTGCATGTTTCAATATGGAAGTGTTTCCTAAGATCAGAAATTATTTCCTTTCCAAAATAAACTGGTAATCTCTGTTAGTCAGCTCAGGCTGCCGTAACAAAATACCATAGACTGGGAGGCTTAAACCACGGAAGTTTGTTTCTCGCGGTTCTGGAGGCCAGCAGTCCCGGAACAGGGTGTCGGAGTGGCTGCACTCTACTGAGGGTTCTCTTCCTGGCTCGCAGACACGTAGAGCTGTCTGGTGTCTCTCTTATAAAGACGCGCCTCCTATTGTTATCAGGACCCACTCTTATGACCTCATTTAACCTTAACCACCTTCTTTACAGGCCTGTCTCTAATGGCCAACATCAACATATGAATTGTTTCCGGGGGCGGGTGGGTCACACACACAGTTTGGTGCATAGCATCAGGTTTTGGGTGAGAAGTAATAAGAACCTAGAATTTGCCTTTTTCTATCACAAGGGGGAAAATTGTAAGCAAAATTACCTATCGTATACCGCTGTTAAATCAAAGGGTAACTTGGCAGTGTTCAGAGCTGTAAACTGTTTGTACCCCTGCTTCTTTCCTCTCTCCTTCCCTCTCTGTTTCTTTGATTTCATTGCTTGAGACCAAATCTGCAGTCGTGGTTGCTCTCTTGTCTTTGCCAGCTCTCCTCCCCTCGGCACCCCTGGGCACCCCACAGGCTGGCCTTGAGTCCATTGGATTTAAAAACTTTTTTTCTTCCCACCTTTCTATTGGCAAAATTTTAGACCTATAGAAAAATGGAAAGGGTAGTATAGTGAACACCCGTATTTACCATTTAACTTTTATCACATTTGTCTTATATCTCAATGTGTATGCACACATATGTATACACACACACACACACACACACACACACACAGAGAGAAATAGACCTTTTTTCTTGAACCATTCGAAAGTATCTAGCACACGATCTTTTTACTCCTAGCTACTTCAGTGTGTGTCTGCTAACAACAGGGATATTTTTGTGTAATCACATGTTTTCACATCCAAGAAATTTAACATTGATACAACTATAATGTTTGGTATACACACAGCCCATATTCAAATTTCCCTGTTCTGTTTTTTTTGTGTGTGTGTGTGTTTTTAAGTCCATTCTGTCTCTCGAGCCTTACATATCGCGGCCTTTCTTTTCCTATCTGTGTTTGGCCAGACCGCTGCCTTGCTCTTCCTCAAGTGTATGCCTTGCTTCTCTGCTTTCATGCCTCTGCGCAGGCTGCTTACCTTGTTGGGAGCCTGTCTCATTCCATCTTTCCCTGGTAAAATGCTGTGTTTCTAAATACATTTTCAGTGGTTCCTTCCTCTTCCATAAACTGTTTCTTGGTATCCTCTGGTGTGCTGTCTCCCTTCCCTAAACTATGTGAGCTCTTTGTACTCTTCTGTGTAACATTTATTACATCCTGCCCTGTGTTAAATGTAGAATTTATGGACTTTTTTTCCCATCTCCCTTTTAGAACTATGAGCTTCTTGAACGCAGTCTCCGTGTAGCCTCTACCATCCTTTTTTGTTGCTCCCTAAGTATTTGTTTATTTGACCTACGTCCAGAATGCTTTACATGGTGTTTTATTTTTAGAATAATTCATTTATTTGTAGTGTTTTCTATTTTGGAGAGGTGGTCTGGTTTCTAGACATCGTCTTAAAGGATGGAAGGAACTAAGGGGTGTGGACTTTAGCAGGTACCTAGGGATGGGATCTGAATTTTTTCCTCCTCTTTGGAACTGTGCCCACAGAGTCAAAGCTGTCAAACACAGCTGTGTCTAGTCCCATGCCTCTGAGGGGTTGTGTTTAGAATCGCGCTGGTGAGTGGGTGATAAACTTGGGGTGTTGTATAGCCTGTTGTGTCCGCAGCAGGAAGTGCTGGGGAATGACACAGAGCAGCTGTAAGATCTCTTCTTTTACATCTAGGTTCGAGATGCAGCAATAAACAGCTTAGTGGAAATTTACAGACATGTAGGAGAACGTGTGAGGGCAGATCTCAGTAAGAAAGGATTGCCACAGTCCCGGTGAGTTCAGACTTTTTTCCTTTCTTCTGCTCTTTCCCCCTGTACTCTTTCTCAGTTAACGTCTTGGTTTGCACTGCTTATTTTGTTGTGGTAATTTTACTGAAAGAATATATGGTGAGAGGATCAGTGGATGGAGATCTCACCCAGATCACATGTCAGGGGCCCCCTTCATTCCACTTGCTCAAAAGTAAGACTTTCTCACCCAGACATCTAGCCAGGTCCCCTGCCACATACCGATTTTAGAAGCATATTTAAAAGTGTTTGGTGTTGGAAGATTCAGCATTCTCTCGGTTCATACGGTTCTACATTTTGTATACACACGACACCTAGTATAGTAGGGGCTTGGAAAATATTTGTTTGAATGAAGCCTTTCCAGGATGAGTCTGGATAGAAATTTATAAGTAATAATTCTGGAAAACATCTTTGAAATGATAGCTTTCTGGTCAGGAATGCCAGTCTCAATGTCCAAGTCTCCAGTGCAAGGAGATCAGTGTCTTACCACATCCAGGACAACTTGAGTCCACAGATGTTTCTGTCGTTTATCAAAATTTTAAGAATAATGAAAAATCACTCATCTATGATTTTACCTACGACGGAGAAATCTTACACCAAATGAATTCTAAGCCTTTTGCCCGTCCAATTCCATTGTGGGAGAAAGTGATGTGAAAATCCTGGGAAGTTAGGCCTGGATGGGACTCACAGAGCGGCTTGTCTGGGCCTGTCGCTGTGTCCACGGGAACAGCAGAGGCCCGGCGGCAGGACGTGGCTGGAGAGATCCCCGAGCTAGGAAGTCAGGGCTCAGCCTGAAGTCCTGTTCTTCATTTTCTCCACCCCGTTCCACAGCAGAGCGTACGGACTCTTGGGCACCTGGATGTGGGATGGAATGTTGACATATACAGGAGCCCCGTCTGCCGTGATGCCCCTCAGCCAGGTGTGACGGGAGTGGGCCACGTAACTTACCCTGCAGTCGGGGTGCCCGGAGCACCTGGGGGGCGGGCATCTTCCTTTGTTGAGAGCCACATCTGACCCCAGTGTTGTTCTCACCATGGCCCCTGTAATTTTTTTTTTTTTTAAGCACTACAAGACTTTATAATGGTGCTGGCAATAGTCCATGCTAGCAGACAGTGTGATCCATGAGCCCTGGGGGAGCGGTCGGCAGGGAGTGTGGCAGAGACCACCCGTGTATACCGAGAGCCTTTCAGTGGGACAGAGTCAGCAGATGAGAATACAGCGACTTTACGTGTTTTTTACAAGAGGCAATCTGTGAGAACAGGGGTTTTTAATTCCTGTATTTCATGAACCTCACCCTTCTGGTCTTTGAATAGATGGTGAGAACACTTAGGAGGGAGCTGCACTAGAAAGTACTGACCGGGCTGTTAGGGAAAACTGGAGGGTGCAGATGAGCAGGAGGGCAGCGGCGGGTGTAGGGGTGGCTGTTCAGTGACGACGTCACCAGCATCGTCGGGGAAGCAGGCCTTGGGCAGCGAGACCCTCTCCTGCTCCCGCCCGGCGTCACCACGCTGAGTAGCTCACGGTGAGCCTAGGCCGTGACCGGCCCCGTCTTCCCCATGGGATTCGGGGGTCGTGTCCGTCGGTCGCTCTAGCAGCCGACGGCGGGGAGGCGACATGGTGAAACTGAGATCGAGAGAGCTGAGCACAGCTGAGGCAGCTCACTCCGCAGGCCTGCTTGCAGGGGCGGCCCGGGGGCTTGGATGTGGGGGGCTTCCACCATCTCCACAGAGTGGGCTGGGGGTGGGGGGGTCTCTTGCTGCAGCCCAGCCGGGGCGTGGCTGCCCGCCTGCTTTCCCGCGGGGGTCTGGCAATTGCGGAGCCTTAGGCCGGGGGTGCCTGGGTGACCAGCGCCCGTAAACCCTGCACTCAGACTCAACGAGCTCTCCCGGTGGCCGGCGTTCCCACCCGCGGCGTCACAGCTTGTGGCTGGGGAATTCAGCGTGTGACTCTAGTGGGAAGCTTGCTCGGGTTTCTGTGGACTTCACCCCACACACCCTTTCTCTTTGCTGATTTTCTTTGTGCGCTTTTACCGTAATGATCACAGCTGGGAGTGTGGCTCTGTGCTGAGGCCTGTGAGTCCTCCTAGTGAACCGTGAAACCTGGGGTGGTCTTGGGGACCCCCCCACGGAGAGTGGTTCAGGTAAGGTCCCGCCCAGAGCTGGGGTTAGAACCTTCTCTTCCAGATTCCCAGTCACGTGGTTTCTTCCCCCCCCGTCACCCCCCACCCCCTTTTAAAAAGAAAATATTAAATAAATATTAAAAAGAAGCTACAGAAGAGTTAGAGCCTCTGTGAACAGGAATAAGAGTTTCCATTATCTCATGTTAGCTAAAATCCTTCCTAAAAATTCTGGACCGAAAGGAGAGGGTGAGCGAGCCTAAGGAAATGGACCCACATCTTTACAGCCATTATTGTAAAAATCTGGCAGACACACAGTGCTTGGAGAACTAGGCTGTTAGTTCTTTACAAACTGTAGTGAAAGGATCGGAAACTTCATGTTTCTTTGTATTTATGATAGGATCTCACACTGTGAGGGCCAGAGGCTCCGGCCGCCACCTTAATTTTGTTGGGGACTGTCTCCAAATGGAACAAGACATGGAAAGGATCTCCTACCGTTGTTTGGGAAATTCAGTATCTGCTATGTGTGGCTCCAAGTGACTGACTGGAATACTTGAATATTCTAGACTTCTTTTATGTCATTACAGGGTTTTTTTGTTACTATGTGAGAACACAGGAGAGTCTTCAGCTTGGCAAGATTCCATAGCACTAACAAAACATTGTGGAATTTGCTTAATGTTTTCTAAAACTTGCGTTTAGTCCTGGAATAAAAACGTTATCCTCTTCCGAGTTTGTTTATTGAGTGAGTGCTATATTTGAGAAGAAGATTAATTGAATCTCTAGGAAACACGTGATGAAAAAGAATGCCTTCCTAATGTCAGCTACCTGACTTAGGGAATGAGAGTAATGATCTGATTTTGGCGGTAGTTTTCTTTGCCCATTTCACAGCTGGGAAAAGAGACTCGTACGTTCTCAGCTTCACTTTGGAGGAGCTGGAATCATGCTTCGGGGCCATGTGTTCAGTAGTTATTGGAGTATGTCATCTGCTGGCTAAAGTCACGTTCCTCCCGAGAAGGGAGTGGAGAGGTTCGGCCCAGTCTTCATTTTAGGAGGTGTGTCCCCTCCGTGGGGTGTCAGCACAGCTGAGCTGCGAACTTCATCAGCGTAGTATTTGGCCATTTTCCGTTGTTTTACACGTATTGTTTTCACAGTTCACACACGTGATGTGTTCAGAAAACAAGTACTACCGGATTCACTTCTAGCTGTCCGTTATACGAGGCCATACGCTGTAGGATATTTGTGAGGTGTGCTTGGAACTAAGGAAAACGTCAGTAGGTGCCCTGTCACTCACTACCCAAGGCTTCCCTTCACAGACAGGTGCTGTCAGCCTGCGTGCACACTCACTGTCACCCCACTGTATGTGCCAGAATATATTTCCATTCCATATGGTGTATTTTAGTTTCTGAAGCTTTGGTAAAAAGATCACTGGTGTTAACTTTCTTCTGGAACCATCACCTGGGAACCAAGCTCCTGAAACAGCAGCAGCCTTAGATCTGATGATAGTTTAAGATAGAACTGAAGCATGTCAGTGGATGCATTGTAACTATTTGTTAAACTTTTCCTTCCTGTGAACCTACAGTTTTGAATAGCTCTCATAATATTTGTTCATAAAAATTGCATAAACATTCACTAGCCATTATTATCTCATGATTGTATTGTTAAGGGGAGAATTGAGGCTTTCTTATTTTTAATTTTAATTTGCTTGCTAAAGCTTTGGTGTTATAGGGAGGGCCCAGGGCAAAAGCAGATGAGAAATGTGCTCTGTAATACCCCCTCTCATTTTAAAATTTTATTTTCTGTCATTCATACAGAGAGAGTTGACTGGGTTTACAAGATACATTGAAAAAGGCAATTCCTTATCTCTCCTGCCATTTTTCCTTAGAGGCAAACGCCGTCAACTGTTTTTACTGACTGTGTTGTATCTGTTGCTCTGCCTCTAAATACTGCGCATGCACTGCTGTTGCTTAGTTTTGTGTCAATCTAAGAATTTTACTTCACGTTACGGAGGGTGAATTTCAGCTCTCTTTCCTCCTACCCTCCCTCAGGTGCACTTACCGTCTCCTCGTCCACCAAACGTAGTCATGTTTCCATTTTGATTAGGACAACGTTTAGTTGATTCTCTGGCTGTGTATGCTGTTCACAGCTCCCTCTTTATGTTCGGTGAACTTTGATGACTCTGTCGTCGCTCCCCGCCCCCCGTGCACGCTGTTTCCCTGGGTTAGCGTCTTACCTTCGTCTGCGTGGTTGTCTGCATGCTCCTCTTGCACCAGTGCTGTCTACCCACTGCCGTACGAGTCAGGGACGTCTCCTCGGGCCCGCCCTCCCAGTCCACGGCCGCCGCCTCCACTGCCTCCCGCTTACTTTATCATCCTCCGGGGACTGCACCGCACCTTTCTCTGCAGGTGCACCTGCTGTTTCTTGGAGACGACGTCCTTCTTGGTTTTGTCCCTCATCGTAGTGGTGCGTATCCTCCAGTAGCTTTCTGAGAAAAGATGTGGAGAAGGAAAGTTTTTTGAGTCTGAGAATATTTTTATTCTATCTTGGTACTGATAGTTTGTCAGGGTTTAGAGATCTAGGTTGGAAGTCCTTTTTTTCCTCCAGAATGTTGAAGTTTGTGCCCCCGCTCCCCTGCTTGTGTCCCAGCTTTCAGTGTTGCTAGTCAGAACCCAAAGTCATTCTGATTCTTTATCGTATGTCGAGAACTTCGGTTCTCTTTGTCCTCACCGTCTGTCTGAAGCTTTATGATGATGGGTCTTATACGAGACTCTTTTCATTTCTTGTTGTGCACTTGGAGGGCCTTTCAGGCTGGAACCTCATACTGTCTAGACCTGGGCAAGTTTCTTTAAAAATATAATGACCGCTTGGACTAGTTGGTCTTCTGATTCTCTTATTTTTCTCTTTCATTTATAGCTTCACAATTTTGCCCTGTGAGTAATGCTTCTGTGAAAATGGGTGTACAAATATCTGTCCCATCCCCTGCTTTCAGTCCTTTTGGGTGTGAGCTTTTTGAGGAACCGCCATTCTGTGCTGCAGCTGCTGCACCATTCTGCATTCCTGCCAGCAGTTGTTACCTCCTGTTGTGTTGTGTTGTGTTGTGTTGTGTTGTGTTGAATAGCCGTCCTAATGAGTTTCTCGTTGTGATTTTGATCCTCATGGAATCTTTGTGGGACCTTTGTTGAAAATCAGCTGACCACTAATACAAAGGTTTCTTGGGAATTCCCTGGTGGTCCAGTGGTTCAGAGAGCCCAGGTTCAATACCTGATCAGGGAACAAAATCCCATAAGCCACGCGGGGTGGCCAAAAAAAAAAATTTCTTTCTGTAATCTCAGTTCTATTCCATTGATCTGTATGCCTGTCCTTCTACTGGTAGCACACTGTCTTGATTAATTTAACTTTGTAGTAACTTTTGAAATCCACGTTTGTTCTTTTAAAGGTTGTTTTGGCTGTTCTGGGTGCTTTTTGTGTCCATGTGAATTTTATGATGTATTTGTCAATTTCTGCCAAAAAGGACAGCTGGGATTTTGGTAGGAGCTGAATCTGTAACGAGTTTGGGGAGTGTTGCCATCTTAACTACATTGCCCTCCGATCCATGAACGTGGAATGTCTTCCCATTTTTAAGAGTCTTTCATTACTTTCAGCAGTTGCTTAGTAGTGTCCAGTGGACACGTCTTACACTTCCTTTGTTAAATTAATTCCTGTGTACTTTCTTTTGGTGCTATTGTAAGCAGAATTTTTAAATTTCAATTTCAGATGGTTCGTTGTTAAGGTAGGGAAATACAATTGATTTTTTTGTATCGATCTTGAATCCTGCAACCTTGCTGAACTCCCTGGTTCTAATGGTTTGCCGTGGACTTCTTGGGGTTTTTAAATACAAGATATGTCGTCTGCCAGTAGAGAGAGTTTATTTCTTCCTTCCCAATCTAGGTGCCTTTTATTCCTCTTTTTTTGCCTAAAAGCCCTGGCTGGCACTTCCAGTAAGATGTTGAATAGAAGTGCTGAGAGGGGACGGCATTGTCCTGTCCCTGATCTTAGAAGAAAAGCTTTCAGTCTCACACCATATTTTATAATGTTAGCTTTGGGTTTTTTTCTGTATGACTTTATGAGGTTGATAAAGTTTTATTCCTAGTTTCTTGAGTGTTTTTGTCATGAAAGGATGTTGGATTTTGTCAAATACTTTTTCCGCATCTACTGAGATGATTATGTAACTTTGTTTTTTATTCTGTTGATATGTTGTATTATATTAATTGAGTTTCAGACATTAAACCAACTCTGCATTCCTAGGGCAAATCCCACTTGGTTATGGTGTACAACTCTTTATTTCTGCTGGATTCATAAGGAGTTATCGGTCTGTACTTTTATTATGATGTCTTTTCTGGTTTTGTTGTTACTGTAATATTAGCCTCATAGAAAGCATTCCCTCCTCTTCTATTTTTTAGGGGTATATATATATGTTTCTTTAATTAGTAGACTTATTTTTAGAGCAGTTTTCGTTTTATAGAAAAACTGACTGGAAAGGACAGGAGAGTTCCCTTATTCTCTCCTCCCCCGCCCACAGTTTCTCCCAGTCTCATCTCTATTTTGAAAGCGTTTGTGAAGGATTGGTGCTAATTCTTTTTTAAACATTTGTTAGAATTTACCAAAGGTGAAGCCATTTGGGCCTGGGCTTTGCTTTAGGGATGCATTTTTGATTCCTGAATTCAATTTCTTTACTTGTTATAGGTCTATTCAGATTTTGTTTTTTCTTGTGTCAGTTTTGGTAGTTTGTGTCTGTCCAGGAATTTGTCCATTTTATCTAAGTTATCTAATTTTTCACATACTGTTGTTCATAGTGTTCTCTTGTGATCCTTTTTATTTTTGTAAGGACAGTGGTAGTGTGCATTCTTTCATATTTTTATTTCAGTAATTTGAGTCTTCTTTCTTCTGATCTATCTAGCTAAAGGTTTCTCAGATTTGTTGATCAAAGAACTGACTTTTGGTTTGTTGATTTTCTCTATTGTTTCTCTCTTCCCTATTTCATATATTTCTACTCTAATCTTTGTTATTTCCTTCCTTTTGCTTGATTTGCTTTGCTTTTTTTTTTCCTCTCAGTTTTTTAAGGTGAAGGTTAAGTTATTGATTTGAGATTTTTGTTTTAATATAGGCATTTATTTGGCTGCATTTCATAAGTTTTGGTATGTTGTGCTTTTTTTTTTTGAAGTATAGTTGATGTACAATGTTACATAAGTTACAGGTGTACAATACAGTGATTCACAATTTTTAAAGGTTATACTCCATTTATAGTTATTATAAAATACTGGCTATATTTCCTTTGTTGTACAATATATCTTTATAGCTTATTTTATACCTAATAGTTTGTACCTCTTAATGCCCCTATATTGCCCCTCTCCCTTTCCTCTTCCCACTGGTAACCACTAGTTTGTTCTCTACATCTGTGAGTCTGTTTGTTTGTTTGTTTGTTATATTCACTAGTTTTTTTTTTTTTCGATTCCACATATAAGTGATATCATACAGCATTTGTCTTTCTCTGTCTGATTTATTTCACTTGGTATGTTGTACTTTCATTTTCATTCATCTCAAAGTGGTATCTAATTTCCCTTTTATTTTCATCTTTGACCTGTTTGTTATTAGGGCTGTTTTGTTAAATTCCTACATTATTTGTAACTTTCCCATTTCTATTTGTTATTCATTTCTAATTTTATCCTATTGCGGTCACAGATCATAATTTCTGTGTTCTGTGTTTTCGGTTCTTTGAAGTTTATCGGGGCTTGTTTTATTGCCCAACATGTGGTCTGTCCTGGAGAATGTTCCATGTGCACTTGAGAAGAATCTGTATTTGAAATGTGCAATATTGAAGTCTTCTGTTAATACTGATGAATTACCTAGTTCTCTCTTCAGTTCTGTCACTTTTTGTTTCATATATTTTGGGGCTCTGTTCTTAGGTGCCTATAATTATGTCTTTCTGATACATTGATCCTTTTATCACTGTAAAAATGTCCTTCTTTGTCCCTGGTAGGAATTTTTGTCTTGAAGTCTATACTGTCTGATATTACTATAGACACCCTAGGTCTGTTTTGAACACTGTTTGCATGGATTATCTTTTTATATCCTTTTACTTTCAACCTTTGTGTCCTTGTGTCTAAAATGAATCTCTCGTAGATAGCATGTAGTTGGGTCTTATTTGTTTATTCAGCCTGAAAATCTTTGCCATTTAATTGAAATGTTTAATCCATTCATATTTAATGTAATACTGATAAGGTAGACTTTATTTCTGCTATTTTATTTTGCTCTTTGTGTTCTGTATGTTATGACTTTCTTGTTCCTGTATCCTTTCATTACTGCCTTATTTTGTAATAAATAGATATTTTCTAGTGTGCCAGTTTAATTTTCTTGCCGTTTGTTTTATGGAATTATTAGTGTTTGTTCTGGGGATTTCAATTAATATCTTAAATTATAGCAGTCTAGTTTGAATTATTATTCTTAATTCTAGTATTAAAAACTTTACTCCTACATAGCCCTATTTTCTCCCCTCCTCTCTGTTGCTATTCTTGTTATACAAATTACACCTTTGTACATTATAAGCTAGCCAACATAGAGTTTTTTTGTTTTTTTGTTTTTAATTTATTTTATTTATTTTTGGCTGTGTTGGGTCTTCATTGCTGTGTGCGGGCTTTCTCTAGTTGCGGCGAGCGGGGGCTACTCTTCATTGTGCTGCGCGGGCTTCTCATTGCAGTGGCTTCTCTTGTTGTGGAGCACGGGCTCTAGGCACATGGGCTTCAGTAGTTGTGGCACCTGGGCTCAGTAGTTGTGGCTCGTGGGCTCTAGAGCGCAGGCTCAGTAGCTGTGGCGCATGGGCTTAGTTGCTCCACGGCATGTGGGATCTTCCCGGACCAGGGCTCGAACCCGTGTCCCCTGCATTGGCAGGTGGATTCTTAACCACTGCGCCACCAGGGAAGCCCCAACATAGAGTTTTATAATTATTGCTTTATGCAGTGTCCTTTTAAGTCATGTAGGACCAGAGAAGAGTTAACAACAAAATATAACATTTGTACTGTCTTTTATGTTTACCTGTGTTTTATATTTACCTTTGTAGTTTTTCATCATCTCTTGTGATGTGTGGGGGATTGGTTCCAGGACCCCCTGTGGTTGCCAAATATCCATGGATGCTCGAGTCTCTTATATAAAGTGGCGTAGTATTTGCATATAACTTATGTACATCCTCTTGTGTGTTTTAAATCATACCTAGGTTACTTATAATACCTAAACACAATGTAAATCCTATGTAAATAGTTGCTGGCATGTGGCAAATTCAAGTTTTCTTTTTGGGAACTTTCTAAAGTTAAAAAAAAATCTTTTTGGTCCACGGTTGCTGGAACCCCCAGATGTGGAACCCACGAATATGGAAGGCTGACTGAACTTTTACTGGTGTTCTTTATGTCTTCATGTTGATTTGGGCTCTTGTACTGTGTTCTTTCATTTCAATTCGAAGGAGTCTTATTTTATTTTTCACTTATCAAGAAATGTCCTAAATGCTCCTTCATCCCCCGCCAATGCCCCAAGTCTGCACTTTATTATATTGGTAGTATGGCTTCATGTAAAGACTGAAGTGTCTTTGGTCCAGAGAGGATTCTCCGCTTCATTTTTGAAGGGTGATTTTGTTGGATATAGAATTCTTGGTTGAGATTTTTAGTTTCAGGACTTTGAATATATTATCCCACAGCTGCCTGGCCTCCATTGTTTTTTGTTTCTTTTTTAACATCTTTATTGGAGTATAATTGCTTTACAATGGTGTGTTAGTTTCTGCTTTATAACAAAGTGAATCAGCTATGCATATACATATATCCCCATATCTCCTCCCTCTTGCGTCTCCCTCCCACCCTCCTTATCCCACCCCTCTAGGTGGTCATAAAGCACTGAGCTGATCTCTCTGTGCTATGCAGCTGCTTCCCACTAGCTATCTATTTTACATTTGCCTCCACTGTTTTTAATGAAAAATGAGTTACTAATCTTACTGGGGAGCCCTTGTACGTGATGAATGGCTTCCCTATTGTTGTTTTCAAGGTGTTCTCTTTGTCTTTTCTTTTAATCCTTTGCTTATTATGTGTCTAGGTTAGGATCTCTTTAAGTTTATCCCATTGGGAGTTTGTTGAGCTTCATGAATTTAGAATGTTTTTGGTCATTATTTCTTCATATATTCTTTCTGTCCTTTTTCCTTTCCCCTCTCCTTCTGGGATTCCCATTAAGTGTATGTTGGTATAGTAAGAAGATAATCTCTGAGGCTCTGTTTGTTTATTTATTTATTTTTCCTGTTCATTTTTCTTCTGCTTCTCAGGCATGATAGTGTCAATTGACTCATCTGCAAGTTTGCTGCTGCTTTTTCTCCCAAATCACTGAAATCACTGTTGAGCCTCTCTAGTGAATTTTTATTTTTATTTTTTAAAAAAATTTATTTATTTTATTTATTTATTTTTTGGTTGTGTTGGATCTTCGTTGCTGCATGCGGGCTTTCTCTAGTTGCAGTGAAAGGGGGCTACTCTTTGTTGCAGTGCATGGGCTTCTTGTTGTGGTGGCTTCTCTTGTTGCGGAGCACGGGCTCTAGGTGCACAGGCTTCAGTAGTTGTGGCACACGGGCTTCAGTAGTTGTGGCTCGTGGGCTGTAGAGTGCAGGCTCAGTAGTTGTGGTGCATGGGCTTAGTTGCTCCGTGGCACGTGGAATCTTCCCGGACCAGGGCTTGAACCTGTGTCCCCTGCATTGGCAGGCGGATTCTTAACCACTGTGCTGTCAGGGAAGCCCTGAATTTTTAATTTTAGTTGTTTATGAATGTTTAATTTCATTTCGAGAATTTCTGTATGATTCTTATATTTTCTATCTCTTCATTGATATTCTCTATTTGGTGAGACCTTGGTTCTTATATTTTCTTTACTTCTTTAGAAATAATTTCCTTTATTTCTTTAAACATATTAATAATGGTTGATTTCAAGTATTCATCTAGTTAGTCCTTTAATGATAGTTTCCGTGACTGATTTTTCCCACCGTGGATGGGCCATGTTTACTTGTTTCTTTATGTGTCTCATAATTTTTTGTTGAAACTGTTGAGTTAAAATTATGTATTGTGGCAACTTTGGAAATCACATTCTTCACCCCTCCCCAGGCTTGCTGTTGTTGGTGTTTATTGTTTTTGTTGCTCATTGCTTGTTTAGTGACTAATCTGAACTAATGCTGTAAAATCTGTATTTTTTGGTTGTGTGTGGTTACTATAGTCATCTGTGCTTGTTTAGGTTAGCATTCAGCTGATGATTGGACAGGGGTTTCCTTCAGTGCCTTTGCTGAAGGCTCCGTATGTTGGGACGTGCTTTCAGTGTTCTGGCAGGCAGTTTATTCGTTCCTGCCTTTATGTCTCTGTACCACCTGCTTGTGCAGAATCTCAAGGTCAGCCAGAGGTGAGACGTTAGTGCCTTGGGTCATTCTCAGGCATGCACACAGCCTTGCCCATATACGTGATCTTCTAGATTCCCAGGAATGTGTCAGAGCTTTTCAAAGTTTCCTGAGAACGTCTCATCCTCCAGTTTTTCCTTACAAGTTTTTTGGTCAGTTTCTTTGTCCCAGCGGTTATTGCCATGTTAAATAGTCGTTGTGGATTCTTTTTGATTGTGGCCTCAGGGAAAAGGGTCTCACGCTGAGCATGCTCTGAGTGAGGTGCGATAAAGACAAGCCCTGTGAATGGGGGTTCAGGGATATGCCAGACAGGTCAGATAATGACAGTTCTCTGGGAATGGGGATTCTTAGGGGCTCCAGACTTGTTCAACTTTTTCTAGTGGTTGTGAGGCTGTTGGTTTTCAGCCTGAGTTGAGACGGAAATAGGGCACTGCAAAGCAATGGAAAACTTAACTGTTCTTACCAAGATTCAGCCTTTTTGCTTGAAGAATGCTCGGATTGTTGCAAGCCTTTGTTTAATTTCCAGTTTTGGAAAACTTGATTTTGCCAGATTTTGCTGATGTTTTCTTTGCTTCTTTGGAGGAGCAAATTTTCAGAGGTCCTTACGGTGCCATTTTGAAGGGCTCCTCCCCGTGTGCTTTTATAATTATAATATTTTCTCATCTCTTTGGAAATATAAATGATATATTAAAAACTGTTCGTAGTCTCTTCTCTAAGTTGGGATTTGGGGGTATGTGTGTGTTCCTTTTGGTCTCTTTCATATTACAAGCTGTGCTCATATAGCTTATAATCCTTTGTACCTGCTCATATTTAAGAGTAGTGGACTGAAAAGCCAATTATAAACTCTGAGTGTAGAGCTGGAGCTTGTTTACCATGAGATTGCTAGTATTTGCTTTTAGGAAATTATTTTAAACTTATGTTATAAAATATCCTAAGAAGGTGTAATTAGATCTAAATCTTGCAGTAAAATAAACACCAGTTGCATTGAAGAGTTGAAAATAAAATTTAAATTCAGAAAAATCAGAGGAAAATGGTACTGGGTTATTTGTCAAACTAGTGAAGAAATTTATTTTATATTTGAGATCCAAAGATTTAAAATTTAAAAAGTGCAAAAAAATTGGTGGCTTCAGAGGGTAATCATTAGTTATGTATTCAACGTCTTTGAACGTGTAAAACTCACCCTTTCAGACTTGTGCAAGTTGGTAGGTCCTGGGAGAGGCATTTTATATTGCTGTGCTCAGGGCTAGGAGACAGAAGGCATCCCCAAGGGAGGTTTTGTTGCTCTTGGACTGTCATAAAGCCAGGCTCCTGCGATCCGGCAGTGGTCATCTGGACAGGAGCCATTGTCTAGGCAGCTATTGAGACAGGAGCTGGAAAGCAGCGGGAAAGCACGCCTGCCTGAAGTAATTCTGAATTACGGTGCAGGTGCCAACAACGGTCATCATCTTAGCCTTCCCATACCTACTTGTTTGGGCCTACCGGTTATGGGTCCCGTGGCCACGGTGAGGAGACCCTACCTGCGAGCTACAGAGAATCTACAGGTGCTTGCACAGTTGCCATCGATAATGGTGAATGCTCTCCCAGGAACGGAGGAAATACTCATCCCTCCCAGTGATTTCAGGGACAACCAGCTGGAGGTGCCCTTTGTCCCCGATGTGCAGCCTTGCAGACGTGCTCACGTCAGAGGGTGTGGCTATGATGCAATAAAGTGGTAACTTGGTCAGGGCAGGCCCCGGCAACCTGTGTAGGGATATTATTTATGGGCTTGTTAAGCCAGTGGGGATCTTTGTCACTTATAAAAGGGCAGGTGATGGAAACATCATAAGAACTTGATTCTAAGGCATCTTTCCAGATTTTTAGTAACCACGGGAGTTGCAAGTGAGCAATAGTTTTACTCATCTGGTCCTAGGATGACAAATAGAACTTTAACTCAGTGCCGACTTTGATTCATTGGTCGTAGCTGCCTGGAGCAGTTTTGGGAAGGATTCTGAGGCTACATCTGGACTTAGATGGAAAGATGGGTTGAAAAGATCAATATCCGCCATGGGACGGGAAGCAGGAGGGGCCGTGTTATCAGGCTGGTTCATCCCCTTCACTTACCTCGTGTTTGCTCATGAGTATTTTTGGCTCCCCTGTTTCTTAGAATGTCACAGTCTAAGTAGAATAGAATGACGTAGAGGTAAGTAGGAGCTCTAGAGGGTGGGACCTTCCCACACTCAGCATCTAACTAGCTCAGTGCTGGCTCAGCCAGTGAACGAGTGCATGAGCTGAGACCAGAGTGTGTGAACTACCTAGTTTTCCACCTTGCGGGCGGGGGCGGGACCAGGCACCAGCCTTCTCATTCGGTGATGTCACCCTCCTGCATGACGTGATGTGTGGTGTACACAGAATACCAAAGATAACATAGGTCCCATTCCTACACCCAAGGGGCTTCCATCCTGGTTGGAAAGGAAATCAAACATGTTTGAAATGATTAGAGCTTGTATGACAGGCTGGTTTGTAAGAAAGTGCTAACGTTTCTAGTCTAGTCCTGGAAATGGGTGGCGCAGGTTTCAATGCAAAAGTGCGTGACTTTGGAATCTGAACCTTTAGGCTTATTCCAATATATCTGTGTTCGCTCGGAAAGCCTCTTTTTTCTTGACTTTTCCTACAAGGTAAACCCCGCCCCCCCCGCCCCCCCCAATTTTCCTCTCATTTTTGCTGTCACTAGGATGGAATATTTGGTGGTTAAGGAGTTTTGCTTCTTTTAAAATGTCATGGTGAAAATGATCCACTAATAGAAAATACATGTCATGCAGATTTTTAAGCTGAAGATTATCCAGTCACAACATTTGCTTCTAGAGAAATTATTTATAGCATTTTTAACATAAGCAAAAGTCACAGAAAAGCCTTTGCACTGTAGTATCAATGCATTTTGAAAATCTTTATCCTGAGTAATCAGCAGTCTGTGCTTAGACAGAAATAGGAGAAATAAACACATTTCATGATGCATACGTTTTGCGTAGAGACGTCAGTCAGTTTAGTATAATGTCTGAGAACCTGGGCTCTGGGTTCTTACTCTCAGGGCTGACATCTCCACCCTGACCAAGTGTGTTACCTTAAGTAAGGGGGTTTTGATTTCCTCGTCTGTAGTAGGGGATACTGATAACCCCTTATACAGCTGTTACAAGAATCAAAGGAGATCTTTCAGGTAGAGCTTAGGTCGGTGCTTGGCTTGTAATAAGCAGGTGCTCACTCATTGTTGGCTATTGACAATGCTGTTAGCATAGCTACTGTTGTTGTTAGGTGGGTCTGTTATCAATGAGTGAGACTCACCTTCAGTGTATACTATGATTGTAAATATGTTAATGTAATTGTAATATGGTTAATAGTTTGTATAATATATATATATATTTTTTTTTTTTTCATACAGGTTGAATGTAATTTTTACAAAATTTGATGAAGTCCAAAAATCTGGAAGCATGATACAGTCTGCAAATGGTGAGTAGAAAAAGCAACCATTCTACTTTTACTTTTTCACTTCCACTTTTAGCATAAGTATTACTTACACTATATACTATTTCTGAATAGCTGAATTTGATACCTTGATAGGAGTTTCTAGGTCTCAGGATTTAACCTCCATTTACCCACTTTCCCAAGCTCGAAACTATGGAGTTGTCATTGACTTTCTTTTATAACCTGCACTGAATCCATCAGCTAATCCTGTTGCCTTTATTTTTAAAAATATGTCTCGAATCCCAAAGATTCCCCGTGTAACTGCTTCTCTCCTCCCAGTACAAGCCATCACGGTGTTTTGCCTGCACTCCTGATTTTATTCTCTCCCCACACCTAAAGTCTGTTTTTCACTCAGCAGCCAGACTGATCCCTTTAGAATGTAGCGCAAGTAACGTTAATCCCTTGTTCATCAGAATCCTCCAGAGCTTTCCCAGCGCAGTGACTCACGGTGCCCCACCGGGCCCTGCCTGACCTGCGGCAGCCCCCATTCTGAGGTCATCTTCCATTTTTCTTCCTGAAAGTTCTCTTGGCTCTTGCTGATTTTTAACATGTTTCTCCTGCTTCAGGGCCTCTGTGCTTGTGATTCCTTCTGCTTGAGGCACTTGTTCCCAGCTGTCATTAGGGCCTCGTCCTTATTCCACCCAGAGCTCGGCTGCGGGCCCACTTCATTACACAGGCGTCCAGAACAGCACACCCAGTGTTGTAAGGGAACGCTCTCTGCCCTCACCTGGCTTGACTTTCCTTCTTAATGAATATTACTGCAGAACTGTTTTTTTGTTTATTCATGAGGGTAAGAACTTTGTTTTTTTTTCTCTTCTTTATCCTTAACGCCGTTTGGAAGTCTTCAGAAAGTCCATTGCCAACAAGAAGTTTTCTAACGTTGGATACATCATTGTATCATAGCTGTTTCAGGATTGCTAGGGATCTGAGATCATAGCGTAGCCTTCAGATTTTGACTATCTTGAGGCTGTTAAAGAAGTTTGAGTGATTTCCCGCAAAGGGACATAGTACATGAGGGCAGAGCAGGAAACAGAATCCAGGTCTTTCAGCTCACACTCTAGTTGTGTACCCGTCGTTACCAGTACGGAATTTGTCTTTATATAGCATGTTTCTTATAAAATGCTTTTTTAAATTTTCTTTTTCATACATTTGTAAAATCATTACAGTATTCAAAGAAAAAAGATTAATTATGATTCTATCACCAGCAAATCAGTTTTCATTTTTCTGTATTATCTTCTAATTAATTTTCCTATAACTGTATAATTTGTATGCAGTTTTAACCATGGCATAATTTCTGCATATTACCCTCTACTTTTATATATACTTTTCTATGTGCTTTCAACAGTATCATTGGTAAAGCTGAGACCAGTGATGAGGGGGGTTGACAGTGTGCGTGGGCAGGGTTGTCCAGCCAGTTGCTAGACACGTGCTTTTATTTTGTATTTTATTTTATTTTATTTTTTTAAATTAATTTATTTATTTTATTTATTTATTTTTGGCTGCGTTGGGTCTTCCCTGCTGCGTGCGTGCTTTCTCCAGTTGCGGTGAGCGGGGGCTACTCTTCGATGTGGTGCGCGGGCTTCTCATTGTGGTGGCTTCTCTTACTGCGGAGCGCGGGCTCTAGACGCGCAGGCTTCAGTAGTTGTGGCTCATGAGCTCTAGAGCACAGGCTCAGTAGTTGTGCCGCACGGGCTTTGTTGCTCCACGGCATGTGGGATCTTCCCGGACCAGGGCTTGAACCCATGTCCCCTGCATTGCCAGGCGGATTCTTAACCACTGCGCCACCAGGGAAACCTGATCATCAGCATATTTTAAATATTAAGATATAATTCATACCAAAAAAATTCACTTTGTTAAAGTGGCTTTTCATATAGTCAGAAAATTGTGCAGTTATCACCAGTGTCTAATTCTAGAAAATTGTCATCAGCCCCAGGAAGACCTGTGCCCAGTAGCACTAGCTGTTTCCCTGTCCTGGCAGTCCCTGGCAGCCTGTCTTCTGTCTTTGTGGATTTGCCTGTTCTGGACATTTTATATAAATGGAATCCTATGGTGTATGGCTTCTTTCACTTAATGTTTTCAGGGTTCATCCACCTGGTAGCATATGTCAGTACTTCATTCCTTTTTATGGCTGAATAACATTTCTTTCTATAAATACACCATGTTTTGTTGAGCCACTCAACAGTTGAAGGACATTTGGGTTGAAGTTTGTGTTTTTCAACTTTGTTCTTCTTTTCGAGATTGTTTTGACTGTTCTGGGTTCCTTGCATTTCCATATGAGTTACAGGATTTTGATAGGGACTGTGTTGAACCCGTCGACCGGTTTGAGGAATATTGCCATCTTTTTTTTTTTTTAATTTTTATTTATTATTTATTTATTATGTTTATTTTTGGCTGTGTTGGGTCTTCGTTTCTGTGCGAGGGCTTTCTCCAGTTGCGGCGAGTGGGGGCCACTCTTCATCGCAGTGCGCGGGCCTGTCACTATCGCGGCCTCTCTTGTTGCGGAG
This sequence comes from Balaenoptera ricei, assembly GCF_028023285.1. Lineage (NCBI taxonomy): Eukaryota > Metazoa > Chordata > Mammalia > Artiodactyla > Balaenopteridae > Balaenoptera > Balaenoptera ricei. The sequence goes on along the minus strand of NC_082645.1, from coordinate 9,268,922 downwards.
CAGAGGCTCCAGACGCTCAGGCTCAGTAGTTGTGGCTCACGGGCCCAGTTGCTCTGCGGCATGTGGGATCTTCCCAGACCAGGGCTCGAACCCGTGTCCCCTGCATTGGCAGGCAGATTCTCAACCACTGCGCCACCAGGGAAGCCCAATATTGCCATCTTAACAGCATTAAGCCTTCTAATCCATGAACGTAAGATACCTTTCAGTTTATTTAGGTCTTGGAATTCTTTCAACAATGTCTTGTAGTTTTCAATGTATAAGTCTTGCACTACTATGGTTAAATTTATTCCTAAGTATTTTATTCTTTTTGGTGGTATTGTAAATATAATTCTTTTCTTCATTTTATTTTTGGATTGTTCTTTGCCAGCATATAGAAATAAAGTAGAATTTTATATTTGATCTTGTATTTGGCAACCTTGCTTAACCCATTTTTTAGCTAGATTTTTCCTCTCCAGTAGATTCCTTAGGATTTTCTATATACTAGGTCATTTAATCTGTGAATAGAGATTGTTTTACTTCTCTCTTTCCAATCTGGATTCCTTTTAGGGTGTTGCTTTTTTTTTTTCAAATGCTTTTTTTTGATGTCAATTGATATGATTGTTTTTCTTTAGCCTGATGATATTGTGAGTTATATTGATGGATTTTTTTTGGGTAATAATCCACTCTTGCATACCTGGAATAAATCCCACTTGGTCATAGTGTACAGTTCTTTTTATACAGTGTTTTCTTCAGTTTGCGATTACATTGTCAAGGAGTTTTGCACCTAACTTCATGAGAGAGGTTGGCCTGTACTTGTTCTCACCCCTCGCCCCCCCTTTGTCTGACATGTTGATTTTTAAGCATGCCGAGTGTCGTTCAGTAAAAACACGCCTACGTATATCTCCAGCCATTCTCATTGCTCTGCTTCTCTCCTCCCCTGTACAGCAGACTTCTCCTGAGACGTCTGTGTTAAAAAAAAACAAAATTCAACCGAGTAAATTTTAAAGATCTACTTGGCTTTACTGAACGAGTCTTGAGTTGGGTGGCATACCATCTAGCGAGGGTGTGTGTGTCTGGGGGGTTGCTCCAAAAGGAGTAGAGAAAGGGAAAGGTTTTTTAAAGGCAAGACAAGGAAGTCATAAACAGAAAAGATTATTTCAGGCTAAAGTAACCCACCTGTGGGGGACGGGATGGGTCTGTGTGGCAGTGACCTCATCTTCACTGGGGCTGGAGGACGCCCACGAGACGGGTGACCTCCCTGGTGCCGACCGGGAAATTCCTGGCCGACCGCATGAGACCGCAGTTGGTAGGGAGGTTGAAGCAGCAGTTGGGTTGGGTATTCAGCCCCACTCTGGCGGTGCGGCCTAGCGTAAGTGACTCCGTCTTGGGCCTGTGGTTTGCTTTTTTAAACATCCGTATTCCCTGTCTCAGTCTCTTCGCCTAGTCACCTCCTCAGACCGCCCCAGGCTCAGGGTCCGCTCACGTCACCGACACAGCTGCCGGCGCTGTTACGGGGTGGTGGCCACGCTGCTCCACCCGCTGGCGTTGCCAGTCTTCGCCCTGCCCGGCCTCTCACCATGCTGGGCACTGTTGACCCCCATCTCCTCCTCCTGGAAGCATCCTTCCTCCTTGCCCCCTCTGGCCTGACCTCCTTTTGATTTTTTTTCCTGCTGTTGGGCTGTTCTTTCTAGGTTTGCTGTCTGCTACTTGCCACTAAATTCTTAAGGCTGGCTCGGTCCTATGCCTTTTTCTTTCTCAGGCAGTGCTCTCCTTTGGGTTATAATTATCCATGGCCGGAACTCTGTTTACTAGCCAGATAACATGTTTTCATAAATGCGTCTCTTGCCCACACCCCGTCTCAGTGCTGCTAACCGTATGTGAAGGAGCTGCCTGTCTGACGTTTCTTCTTGTACTGGAGACACGTACCGAGACTCACGTCCCTCCTCTTGCTCAAAGACATAACCCAGAACACCTAAACATGACCTCGTCCTAGCTTCTCTCTGTACATCTTCCGTGGACGACTGCTCCGCTGTCCACCCAGGCGTGTGAGTCAGGACTTCCGTGTCATCCCGGAGGCCCCACCTTCCTCCCCGCCTGTGTGCCTCGTCAGCGGCTCCTGTGGGTGTGGACGCTTCTCAGCGGCCCCAGCTCTCGTCTCCAGCCCCTTCGCCTGCACTGTTGAAGCCACCTGCTTACGGTCCCCCTGCCTTCTCCCCCCGGTCTGTTCTGTTGTACGACGTTGCCAGAATGAGGACCGATCTCTCTCTCTGGATGAGAACTGCTCTGTGGTGGAAGAGACTGAGGCCAAGAGGTCTTCTCCTGTCTCCTTCTTCCTTCAGCCCGGACAGTGTTAAAAACATTTATAAGTATTACCTGCACTGTCACTTTGATGTTAGCCTGAGAGGTGTTCACTTTTCAGAAGTCTGAGCAGGTCGGACCCCTGCTTTCTTGAAGGTGGACACAGCCTGTAGCCAAACACTCTGGACGCACCTGGGGGCAGCCTCAGAGCAAGGTCTTCTGACCCCCCTTCCCCTTTCATTTCTTTATTTGGAAAATGTTAAATGTATGTTAAAGTGGATAGATGAGAATAATGGAGTCCCACGTGGGCACCACCCAGCTTCACCAGGTCTTGTTTCATCTCCATTCATCAGAAATAATGGGCTGTAAGTGAAGAAGAGCTGGAACACATTATGTCATTCAAGTCGGGTTGAAGACGTGGGCATGGCCCTTTCTGTATTTTTTAGTAGAAACATTAATATAGAAAATGAGCATCAGTTCCAGATTAGGTATATCCTTCTTAGGAATTTTGCAACCATTAATCTCCCGAAAATAAGCACACCGTTGTTATCGTCTACTTTTAAGAACAGAGGGGGCTTCCCTGGTGGCGCAGTGGTTAAGAATCCGCCTGCCAATGCAGGGGACACGGGTTCAAACCCTGTTCCGGGAAGATCCCACATGCCGCGGAGCAACTAAGCCCGTGCACCACAACTACTGAGCCTACACTCTAGAGTCCGTGAGCCACCACTACTGAAGCCCATGTGCCTAGAGCGCATGCTCCTCAACAAGAGAAGCCACTGCAATGAGAAGCCCGTGCACCATAACGAAGAGTAGCCCCGACTTGCCGCAACTAGAGAAAGCCACGCACAGCAATGAAGACCCAATGCAGCCAAAAATAAATAAATAAATTTATAAGAACAGAGGAAAACCAATTACAGTTGGTGACTCCTGTTTGTTTCAAGAGGAGGGAAAGGCATGAACATCATACGTTAGCTGCGTGCTGATGGTGGCTGGGAGGAGGGCTTCCGTCCCATAGGGTTAGACGAAGGCTTTCCGAGCAGCTCTGTGTTGCAGGTGGATTCTGCCCCCTGCCCTCACTACTCAACATGATTAAAAAAAACTCTTCTTACTGTTTCAATTCATTGCTCTCAAGGTACTCCCCAGTCCTTAGCGGCCTGCTGCAGCCGTGCTCCATCTGGCCCTGCAGCCTCCTCCGCCCGGCCCTCCCCTGGGGCCACCTGTCCTCCTGTCCTCCTTACCCTTCCTGGTGCACGACTCTTCTGTCTCCTCTTTCTTACCTCGCTGTTCCTCATCCTTTCCAGCTCAGTATTCCCTCCCTCTGGCTCTAGAAAGCTTTCCCTGACCTCCCTGTTGGACACTTCCAAGCATCCCCTACTTTGCTACATTTGCTGATTATTTGACCGATGTCCCTCTTCTGCATTGGACTCTCAGCCCCCTGAGTACAGGGCATTCTAGGCCCCAGACACCTCCATCTGTCTTCGTCTCTTAGTCCCGGTGAGTCCGCTGGGGTTGGCTCATTTGAGGGACATCAGTGTTTTCCTCTGTAATCTCTTAGTATTGATAATACAGAGTGCATACTTGGAAACTTCATACCTGAGGTACCCTGGTCCTTCTTGTTTTCTACTTTTCCCTATGGACTGTTGGGTACCAGATGAGAGTTAGACCGGAGGAAGAAATGAGTCAAAGGCAAAGAGAGGATGGTAACATGGGGCTCATTTCCAGGTTCCTAAACTGCCTTTGGGCCAGGGTTCCGATGGATGGAGGGCCGCCGTGTTTGATTCATACGCGTGTTCACAAATGTACTTCCTAGGCTGACCCGACAAGCCGTCTGTTGAGTGATCTGTCTCTCAAACCCCATTTGTGAAAAGTCAGCCTCTCTTCACAGCAGGGGGACTTAACAAGTGACTCAACAAGGACCTAGCACTTTAATGAGTGGTGACTGGGTGTGGCCATGGCAGGTGTCCGTTTTGGAGTGTGGGTGCCCGAGTCCCCCGCGGGACGGGTAGACAGAGCATCAGGGAGAAGCCGAAAGGGGCTGCTGTGGACGAGTGTGGCCATCGTTCCTCCTTAGGCAAGGCTTCTGTGTCCCCGCAGCACGCGCAGCACGCGGGCCGTGTGTGACTCGGGGCACAGCGCTTCCCTCCTGGAAGCCGGCTCACTCCTGTGCTCTGCAGGGTAAATGAGGTCGGGTGTAAAGCTCCCAGCCTTCCCTGGACGGGGTGGGTGCTCAAAACGATAGGTTTCTCCTCCATTGCTCCATCTCAGGGATATATTCTTTTTTTTTTTTTTTTTTTTTTTTTTAATAAATAGAACATCATTTGAGAATAACTCTCATACTTGTGTTTCTTGTAGAGCTTTGGGTGATTTTGGAGTATACATTTAAAATTTAATGCACTTTTTCTTTAACAATAATGCACTTTAAAAAAAATGGTGTTTTTGAGGTGTAATTCACATACCATACAATTCACCCACTTAGAGTATACACTTCAGTCATATTTAGTATATTTACAGATATGTGCAATCATCACCACGGTCAGTTTTAAAACATTTTTGTCACTGCAAAAGAGAAACCCGGTGTTCTTAGCCGTCACCTTCCTGATTCCCTAACCGCCCCCCACCCCTGCCCCAGCAGCCGTGAATCTAGTTTATAAACTTGCCTGTTCTGGGCACTTCATGTAAATGGAACCACACCGTACGTGTTGATGTCTGTGTGGCCTGTTTCATTTAACATGATGTTGTCAAGGTTCATGCGTGGTGTGGCATCAGCACCTCTGTTCCACTGCACAGCTGGACCACATTCTGTTTATCCTGTCCATTCAGCCAGTGATGCACATTTCGATGGTTGCTACCTTTTTGGTATTGTGAATAGTTTACAAATTTTTGTTGAACGTATGTTTTCAATCCTTTTTGAGTATATACCTAGAAGTGGAATCGCTGCATCCTATGGTGATTCTGTGTTTGAAGAATTACGTATTCCTCTTCTTGAGGAACTGTCAAACTGTTTCCCACCGTGGTTTCCACATTTTATATTTCCACCAGCAATGTGTGAGGGTTCTGTTTTCTCCACATCCTCTCCAACAAGACAAAACAAAAAACACCATTTTTTCCTTTCTTTTTTAAAAATTACAGTCATCCTAGTGGGTGTGAAGTGGTATCTCATTATTTTGCTTTGCATTTCCCTCATGACTAATGATGCTGAGTATATGTTCATGTGCTTGTTGGTCATCTGTAGATCTCATTTGGAAAATCTCTCTTCAAGTCCTTTGCCCGTTTCTAAATTGGTTTATTTGTCTTTTTGTTGTTGAGCTAAAAGAGTTCTTTATATATACTAGATAACAAGACTCTTATCAGATATTTGATTTGCAAATATTTTTTTCCCATCTGTGGGTTGTCTTTTCACTTTCTTGGCATCTGAGTTTTTGATTTTGATGAATTCTAATTTATCTGTTTTTTCTTTTGTTACTTGTGCACAGTAACGCTCCTTTGAGTAAGAAATAAAAGCTCTGGATTTGAGCTAAGTTGAAAGGAACTATTAATGTAATAGCAATACTCTTAGGGAAGAAATGGGTTTTGTCTTGGGTTGTATTTCTTGACATGTTCAAAATTATGTTGTTCTAAGATGTGTAATTGATTATATTTATATAAATGCCACAGACTTCATGTTTTAGAAGTGTAAGACTTGTGACTAAACAGCAGTGAAAAAGCATCTGAGCAGCAACTGGAAATGGGTGTCCTGTCTGTAATAGAATACTTCATCTTTGTATGATTCTTTTTTGTTGCTAGGTTACCTGAAGGCCTTTCGGTTTTGAATGGCAAGAATATGGGAGTTAAAAATATGTTGTTTTATAGATGTTTCTTTTTTCTTTTTTTTCCCATCTCCATATAATTAGCAAACCCCTTGAAGCAAAAATTACAGTTTTTCCTTCTGTGGGTTTTAAAAAGCAAATTATTTTCTGTGTACGTTTTAAAAATCACGCAGATGTGCTTACGCTCGTGGGAGAATCGAATTTTCAGTGCGGAAGAGCCAGTAATTATAGACTAGTCATATTGTCCTTTATCTGCAGCCACTTCATGTTCTTTAATTGGATTTGATTGAAATGAGGCCCATGCTTGTTAATTTGGTTAAAAATGTGCATGCTTTTGAGTTTCTTGAGCAAAGCTGACGTGTTCATGAGGAAAGAATGAAAGTATCATGCTGGTTCAATCTTGAAAATTCCATAATAAATCTGTAGCTAAAGGAAAAGTACTTATTTGCTAACAAAACTGTAAGCTAGATAATAGATAATCAGAAAATTGTAATGTATCTAGGGTGTCATTTTGCTGCAAAAATGCAACCTGCCCTCTGTTGTTTTACTAAAAAATTTTATAATTTGAAGAACGTTAGATATCGTCTCTAAGTTTGTTGGAAATGAGAACTACAAGTCTGAAAACGAATAGACTGACGATGGATTGTTAGGTAAGATCTGAACTGCTGCCCAGCATAGCTGGGACAAAGCATTCATTGTTGAAAGGCTAATTGACTGTCTTTTCTTTTTTAAGAAGCTAAGCCGCCGTTATTGTGCAGTCTTTAAGAACAGTGGTTGTGAATAAGTGGATCAGGTCCGATGATGGGTTCCCCGCCCTCCCCCCACTTGTTTACTAGACTCTGCATGTTACGAGGTTTGGGATTCTGGCTCAGTATCTTAGGCAAGTGTTTCCGTAGTCACGGCCGCGGGGGTGGTGTGCTCCAAGGCTGGCAAGGGCACTGTGCTGCACCAAGGAGACAGCCCCTAAAATAGCCTGGAAGGGACCGTCTCTGGCGCCAGCTTAAGTAGCTTAGGCTGCAGCTGACAGCTTTCTTTATCATCTGTGTGGGAATGCCATAGCTTTGTGACTTTCTTCTCATTTTAAGTTTATGTTAAGAGCGTTCTCTGTTTTTCCGGGGGGCGGGGAAGGGGGGGAGTCAGGTAGCTGGCTAACATTTTTTTCGATACCAGTGTTAAAGAGGGCTCTCTGACTTGCGTCAGATGGGAAAGGTGCCCCCGCCCCTTGAACAATCACTGTTCTGCGGAGTGTAGGCTTTCATTTTGGAATAGGGCGGCCGCTGTCCTTGGTGCTCAGATCGCACTGAAGAAGCCCTGTGGGTGGAGAGTTTGCTGAGGCGTCAGCGGCTGTGAGCAGGTGTAGCTTTCAGAGCAGTGTTTTTATTTGTACCGCGGTCACTGACGGTCATGACCACTGGGAAAGGTAGGCTATTCTAATATATTCTGGAAAGTGTTTGTAATTATTGCTGCTTAACTAGGAAATAAGATATTTAAGGTATTTTATCATTGCTTTGAGAACTGAAGATCATGGATGAAACTTAGGAAAATAATTGTTACGAGTATTTGCATTTAGGCAGGGAAAAATTGTGAAACCTGCAGCTCTATTAACGTTAGTGTTGACCTTCAAGGACCAGGAGAGAGCAGGTAGGCACAGTGAGCCGAGGTTGGCTGTGTTTTCACCAGCCTCTGTTTATTTTATGTGCTTTCAACTTTTTTTTTCCTGCTCTCTTGTATTCACAGTATATGGCTCATGAAAATAAATTATTTTGCAATTACAAGACATTTGTTAATAAGTATAGGCTGTCTTGAAAGGACTCTACTGGTTGGAAATTTCTATGGTTTTCCCAACAGTGGGCAGATGAAAAACACGTATAAATCAGAATAGTGCAGGGGTGCCGCTTCTGTCTTGAGAATCATTGTGTAAAATTTTTTCCTTTTAAAAGATTTACATTTTTAAAATGCGCAGATGGAACTGAAAAACTATGAAAGAAGTGTTGTTTACAAAGGTCTTATTGATTAGCCTTCAGTCTTTCCACGGAGGTTTTGCCAGGTTTTGGCAGTGTTGAAAGGATATGAAAGAGCTCCGTGTGACGGAGGTTTGTGTTGGAAGAAGGGTGCCGTGGACGTGCTGTGAACCACCTGTATCCCTGTCTAGGTTTCCTGTGGGATGGGCTTCCTGGCAGGCTTTTAATCTGTTGTCTCTGAAGGATATTTCCAAACCCTTCAGCTGAAATAGGTATTAACACAGAATAAATTGTGCACAGTAACAAGTGTTCGTTTGTCTCCCTGCCGGGAAATTGGCATGTGTCCAGCTCATTGGCTCTGTTCTTTTGTCGTAGATTGTTAAGGTGTGTATATCTGTCTTCTTAATTTGGTTGAGTTTGCCGAAAATGGACGTATTGGAAGGTGCTGGATTATGTTTGTTAATTATATTTTAAAATTGAGAATTGAAAGCATATATGGCTAGTGGTCATTTTTCTTTCACCCCTTTTGACAGTATTCTGTATTCAGCTTAAGTTGCTGTAGGAAATCAAAACCTGGGCAGGAGAGCTAAATAATTCATGTTCTGAAGTGACCTCTTTTCAGAACCCTTCATTCGAGGATTTGAAAGTGTGTTACTTATAAGTAGCATTTGTCTTACGTTGTCATCTTGTAGTTTTTTTTTTTTTTTTTAAACAACAGGGAGACATAATTATGTGATTGACCATTTTATGTTAAAGACTGTGGAGAAAGCCTTGTGGCTCTGACTTTAAAATAAAGACTGTTCTCTCACTTGATAAGTCCTTTCCAATAACCTGTCTCCTTAGTCACTGTTACCCGAAATGCAGGCTTTAAAAGCATTTTAAAAGGGTACTTTTTACCCTAGGGAGCTGCAAGTATAGTAGGAAACAAGGATTAAATGCTGTTTCTCGTAGCAGGGGCATATTTGAATCTTCCCCTGTCAACCCATGGTTAATAAGGGACCCATAACAGTCTGTACAATATAATGCCAGCCATTTTCTACTACGGTTCTGTGTATTTTAGTATTTTCAAAGCACTTTCCCGAATGTCTCTTGTTTGTTTTTGTTTTCTGATTCTCACAGCAGCCCCAGGAGGAGTAGGCAGGGAGACGGGAGGTTTGAGTTCTCTAAAATGGGCTGGTGGCCCCGGACTTTGCCATCCCTGACCCGCCCTCCATCCAGCAAACTGTCACCCAGCTCAGTGCTTTGCCCCTACTGTTGTGATAAAACCCTGGCTTTGTTTCTTTGATTCTGAAATTGTGCCATTTTCAGTATAGATGCCTTGGGGGAATAGTTAAAAACTGTAAGCATTCAAAGAGATATTATTAAAACAGGCATTGGCCTGTTTAGACACATAGTGATCTAGACACTTGGAAGATGTGACATCCCTAATCAGTTGTTTGCCCAGTGTAGGGCGGGTGGGGGGCGAGGGGGGCGGTTCTGGGATTGGAAATCACCTTATGAACATGATGAGTTTGTTTTTGAGCGCAGTGTGGTATTCCTGGAGGGGGAAGTGCAGGGGAGATGGCAGGGGCCTTGCAGGCCATGCTGAGAAGCTGAGGTTTTTATCGTAGGCCATTTGCTCCTCAGAGTTAAGCCTTTAAAAATTGGGCAGAGAGACTGATACAGGGTGACCAACTTTCTTATTTTATTTTATTTTAAAAAATATTTATTTATTTATTTTTGGCTGCGTTGGGTCTTCGTTGCTGTGCGCGGGCTTTCTCTAGTTGTGGCGAGCGGGGGCTACTCTTCGTTGCGGTGTGCGAGCTTCTCATTGCGGTGGCTTCTCTTGTTGCGGAGCACGGGCTCTAGGTGTGTGGGCTCCAGTAGTTGTGGCTCGCGGGCTCAGTAGCTGTGGCTCTCGGGCTCTAGAGTGCAGGCTCAGTAGTTGTGGCTCGTGGGCTCAGTAGTTGTGGCTCATGGGCTCTAGAGCTCAGGCTCAGTAGTTGTGGCATGCGGGCTCAGTAGTTGTGGCTCACGGGCTCTAGAGTGCAGGCTCAGTAGTTGTGGCGCACGGGCTTAGTTGTTCCACGGCATGTGGGATCTTCCCGGACCAGGGATCGAACCCGTGTCCACTGCATTGGCAGGCAGATTCTTATCCCCTGCACCACCAGGAGAGTCCCAGGGTGACCAACTTTAATTTCACCAAATATAACATAGCAACAACCCAAAGACCCCACCGTATCTCTTATTTCAGAAAACAAGGGACATTAACACCAGTTAAAAAAAAAAAAAAACGAGAGAAAATGAAATGAGGTAATTTAGAATAAATGCTGGTCTTTTCAATGAAAGAAATTTAGCTCTATGAGAAATGTACAGGTTTTTCCTTGAAGTTCTCAGTTTGGTGCAGACGGGTTAAATCATCCAGAAAGTGTCATCGTTCCTGTACATGGTGCTTGGGTCTAGGTGACGGGATCGTAAGCGTGTGCACTTCGGAGCCCCTCCATTGGCGTGTGTGTCTGTGTCTGCCTGGACAGTGTGTGGCCTGGGCGGGCGGCTGGTCTGTCGGCCCCGGTGCCTCGTGTTCAGGTTGGCGAGCTGCTGTGAGAGTGAATGAGATGATGCACGTAGCACCTGTGCGATGTGGAGACACAGTCTAATGGGAGGCGAAAGTTGGATTTAGCTTGAAAATGACGTGGTTGAGCTTTTTGTTTCGATATGGAAGCTCCCTTAAGAGAAACAAGGTACAGAATCGGATGCAGAATAAGGTCTCTTAAAAAGAAGCTGCCACCAGTGCTCTGATCTTGGTTTCTACCACTGCCAGGGTCCGTGGGGATGGCAGATTTGAGGCCTGGAGCAGGGGCTGTACACAGTGAGCCTGGGCATCTTGCAGCGCCAGACAGTAGGGACGTGCCCCAACCAAACCAAACCAAACCAAACCAAAACTGTGACGGGGGTATGTCAGCTGTCACAGGGGGCAGCTGAAAGATTCTCACAGACTAGAGCGAGAAGAGTTTGATCGATAAGGTAGCACCGGATTATGACCCAGAGTGTAAGTGTTGGTGAGTCTGTACCGATGCACATCGATGGTCGAATAAGTGTATAAACAAGGGGAGGGGTTGGAGGTGAGAGCCATACCAGCTGCACTTCAGGATGATATGAGAGGAGGGGGGCCGGGGGGACGTGGTGGGAGATGGCTGCCGGGCTGAGTGGTGCTGGGGCCAGCTGAAGCAGGGCACTTGGAGAGTGAGCAGGTTTGAGTGTGGGGAGATGATTGTAGTTTTGGACCCTTGAACTTAGAAGTTTATTTGTATGTGGCTTTGATTCACGTGGGTTTGTGTCTTGGAGTAGAGATGGGGTTGGCATTAGAGGACTAAGATTTATCAGAATGGAGCTGTTTATTGTCAGTTAGATTGTCATCTTATTTCTCTCTTTCTTCTTACGTAGAGGTGTGATTATTTGCCTCCCTTGGGTTCTTGAGAATGAAGTCATTAAAGCAGGGATGGAGGATTTGAAGGATTATTGCACAAGAGGCAGCTAGATCTTGGTGCAGTTGCTTTAATATGAGAAGACATTCTGGCAGGGACCCTCTTCCAAAGTTGGCTCTGGATTTTTCCAGCTGACTTGCTTTTGCTCCTGTGTAGTGGTTGTCAGGAAGAATTGGGTCAGGGTTGGTACAGTGATAATTAAAATGACATTTCCAGACGAATGCAAAGTGTAGATCTGATATTTGTGGGATTTGGTTTCTGACATTAATTAAGCACAATACCCTTTTGGCCAAGTTCAAAGGTAAAATAAGTCCTGTGGTCAAAAGGAGAAAAGAAGATTAAATCAGGGAAAGGATCCATTGTGATTTTTGTTACTGTGACATTCAGAGGTTACCCAAGGTGTTGAAAGATTAGTTGCTGATTCCTAGAAGATTAGTTTTCAGTCATCAATATGCAGATTTTGTCCACAGCAGTTAAAGTTGCTTAAAACTCCCCCCTTTCCATGAAATAGTAAAAATGTAAGTCCAAATATGTTCACTTAAATACCTTCGTGTGATTTTGGAGCACTTAAAAAAAAATTGTATTTATTTATTTTTGGCTGCGTTGGGTCTTCATTGCTGCGTGCAGGCTTTCTCTAGTTGCGGCGAGCGGGGGCTGCTCTTTGTTGCTGTGCACGGGCTTCTCATTGCGGTGGCTTCTCTTGTTGGGGAGCATGGGCTCTAGGCGCGCGGGCTTCCGTAGTTGTGGTGCACGGGCTTAGCTGCTCCGCGGCATGTGGGATCTTCCCGGACCAGGGCTCGAACCCGTGTCCCCTGCGTTGGCAGGCGGATTCTTAACCACTGCGCCACCAGGGAAGCCCTGGAGTACTTTTGTGAGAAGTTTAAGTACCAGTTTAAGTGCCCTACTCTAACTTATTACCATGCAGATGATTGGGGTTATTATTATTAATAATTACCAGCCTGTTCAGCAGTCTGTGTGCCTGTACTGCCCTGGGGTCAGTCCTGATGGCTGCCTGGGCTTTTTCAGCCCAGGGACGTTGTACACATTGACCCCAGTGGAGTCCGCGCTCCTCGTCACCCAGCTCAGCATCTGCTCAGCTTCCAGGCGCCGCTGTCACGGTGCGGAGGCCTTGGGGTCCCTTCCCTGGGCCTCGGTAACCTCTAGGAATTTCCTCTCTGAAGCCTCCCCGTGCTGCTGGCCGTCAGCTCTGAGAGTGGGAGCACTTTGTTCTCTGAACTATTGGCATCCGGTTGAGGGCCTGGCACAGAGTGGGCACCTAAAGGCCTTCTGAGAACACAGGTAACGGGTATGTGAACGATGCTCTTTCTGCAGATGAGGGACAGGCTCAGAGGAGTCCAGTAACTTGTCTAAACTAAAACAGCGCCAGGGATGTCGAAGTCTGGAGAAGAGCTCTCTGAAACCTGTGTACTTTTCACCACACACCACGCCACGCCATCTCCCAAGGTTACAGTCACATGGGGAAGATTGAACTCCAGTTATTGGTATCTTTTCTCAGTGGAACCGCACACTAACTAACTGGTTTTACCCCCTGTGCTAGAAATGCCAGAGTCTTTATCCAGCACGAAAGCGTGTAGCGCTGAGGTCGGAACGCTTTCCTCGGCCCGTCCTCCCTGGTGGGCACGCACACAGAGGCTGCTTCTAGGCTCAGCCCGTCACCTGACTGCACGTGTGACTGTACCACCTGTGTGCACCCGTCCCCTCGGCACGGATGCGCAGACATTGAAAACAGATCTATCACTGACCTTTGGAATTGGGAGAACTGACTGAGCAAGGCAGGAAAAATAGTAGAATAGTTAGGATGGGCTTCGTGGGTTCTTCTTATAGCCAGGTTCAGGGCTGAGTAAGTGTGTACATTTGATTTTTATAAAAGTGAAATTGGAAAAGAAAACAATTGAAAGGCCCTCTTTTCTATCTTAAAGTTTACTTTTGGTGTCTTTAGTTTACTTGGGTTTCTTTGGACAGAAGCGGGAAATCGGGTTTGAGTGTGGCTCTCTGCGTTCAGGCACCCACAGCTAGGGCGGCTGTCACGGCGGTCCTAACAGCTGCCTGCACGTGCTGGCGGCCACGAGGCTGAGCCACAGGGTCGTGAGTCCGTGGTGCCCTTTCCAGAGAGGAAGGACAGCCCCGCCCTAGGGCCCTTTCCTGCGGGAGGCGCTCTGCCCTTTTTTGCTTCGTTGTTCACGGCACATTGGAACTTTGCTGCTACCCTTTCTCCCCGTCCTGCTCTTGAGTTCTCTGCTCATGACAGAGATGCCTGAGTGATCCTCGCCCCTGTGATGATGGTGAGCTTTGTGTCTTTGGTGGAAGCCACCCCGTCCAAAATGTCTCTCACCACCCCCTCTGCCTTTTCCCTGCTCCGCTGCCCTATGCTCTGGTCTTCCGCTGCATCACCCTTACCCCCGGTTATCTGTCATACTTGCGTTTGCGAATGTGTTCTCTCTCTTCATAGTGCAGGTTGCCTGCGGGGCGGGCGGGGAGCCTGCGCTTTTGTTCTTCCTGTCTTCCCAGGGCCTGGCAGAGTGTCCGGAAGGGACTAGACCCTCCCGCAGTCACGGGACAGGACAGAGGGACAAAGGAGGGAGGTGGTTGTCAAAGTCGGGCAGCCGCCAGCCTGCGGTCCTTCTGTGAATTTCTTCAAGGAGAGCAACGCTTTGCTCGTGCATTAGAACTTCAGAAAGAGGGTCTGTTCTCTCCTGCCATTCTCTCCTCATTCCTTTCCTCTCCTCCGTTTTTCTTCCCTCTTCCCCACCAGGTTCCTTTTTTGTCTCTTTCCTTTCTTCCCTCCCACTGCTGGGAGGAGCCCATTACCTGCTGGAAGGCAGTCTGCTGTCAGAGCACATTTTTGAGCCGGGCTGAGGGGCTGTGGTGGGGTCCCCCCGTGTGCCCAGAGGTGCCTGCGAGGCTGACTTTTGACCGGCGGCCAGAGGGGAGCGCGGCTGTCCGCGCTCATAAGCACCCTCACATGGCGGTCTCCTTTGGCGTAACTGGGAACCTGTTACGTGGGAATTGACTTGGGAGCTGGGGAGGGCTGCGGGGCTCAGGGTAACGGTGAGGTGGCGCCGGTGGCGGCCCAAGGGGACGGCCACGTGGTCTGTGCGCTCACATGCCCTGTTCTTAGGACCAGAAAATAGGCACATGATCAGTGTGAAGGACAGTTATCAGACAAGTAATTTCAGCAGTAGGCTTACAACTTACCAAAAGCCTCTCTGAGGATATCCTGCACCTTATGTAGTATAACTGTACTTACTTCTACTTTCTCCCCTTAAAATACACAGGCTCACAGCCTCCCGTGGTGTTGATATTGCCCTGAGCTTTCCTTTGCTGGCTTCCTGTTTTTAGCCTGCAGCTGGGTGGCCTCTACACCTGGCCAGGCATCAGAATGTCTGTCTTAGAAGCCCTTAGCTGGCAGGGGCTCAGTCTGGATGATTCTCTAGACAAATAACAGCAACAAATCTGAGTGCCATTAGCAGTTAAGGGGCCCAGATGAGATTAAAAGAATTTCAGAAAGCGAACTACTTTGAAATTTTCAAACAAGTTATTCTTGGTTTATTACTGTTTGCTTTGTAATTATGTAAATAATCATGGCATTGTGAACTCCAAGTAGCTAAGAGAGTAAGTTCAGTAAAAGATACTAAGGCCTTAGCGGTAGTAAATCGGTTTTTAGCCTGTGTGTGTTACAGTTAGTTATCCAAAGGCCCTATTCTTTATTAACACCATAGAAAACCATCAACTGTAATGTGACTTCTAACTTTTCAGATGGTAAGACTGGAATTGTTCAGATTTTAATGAAAATTGCACTAGAGAAACACGGCCCAGTAATAGTTGGAGAAGATGAAATAGACCCAAGCTCTTGCTGCAGTTACTCAGGGATGTTTACTTGGAAGGATCTCCAGATTCTTAAAATTCACAAGACTGTGAATTTTTGTTCACTACAATGGTTAATTCTTTCTTAGAATCTCTTTTTGAGCTGTCCTGAGCTTGACTGATCTGTGTTTCATGGGATTTAGTGTAATCCCTTGGTAATCCCTTTGATGATCTTGTTTCCTAGGAGAGAAGCCTGAAAGTAGCTAAACATTCATGGCCGGAGAATACAAGAGTCAGTAGTGAATTGACTTAAACTTTCTACGGGGCTCTGTGCAGGGGCTGAAGCAGGAGGGATTCCAAGTTGTGTGAGGAACTGTCCTCTGCCCCAGAGCACCTGTGGCATCTGGAAGAGAGAGAGAATCACACAAATGACTGATGATTTAAGCCTCCTGTGCCCTCTCCTCCTCTGGCCGAGTGACCTGGGGTTGGGTGGCTCGTGGAGGGCGGTCCCAGGTCCCCGCTCTGTGACCCTCGTGGGCAGTAGGAGCGTGAGAGGGAAAGGCACCCCTGGGGCAGGCTCCTCCTGCGTTTCTCTCGCCCTGGATCTGTCCAGATTTTAAGGCAGTAACACACCTATGGCTGGAAACGACGGTTCTTGGCAGAATGGAAAGCCGCGTTTTCCGTCTGGCCGGGAGTTCGTGGTTGCTCACCAGACCATGTTAATACGGGGACAGTTCAAGTCTTTCCCGAGCTCCGTGGCCAGCTCTTCCAGCAGGAAGGCTGGTGCATCCCCGTCTTCCCTACTTCACCCCCTGAGATACTCAGGATAATAAAGTAGCCATCTCTTTGCGTCCCTCCCTTTCGGTTGGTTCCAAGAATGAGTTTATAGCCTTTCTGAGGTGTGTTGGGAGATACTCTTCTTCAAGGTTGATCTTCTGTACCTGATGATTGCTGTGTCGCTGTGGGTTCTTTTCTTTGGGGAAGGCATCGTATTAACAGGGTTAGTTTAAGTTGGGCCTTCACACTGGTCAGGAGACGCCAACTTCAGTAACTCAAACCGCTGGGCACGACTTGGCGACTGTGTCCTCTGCTTCCCGGCGCCCAAGATGGGGACAGTCCCAGAACGGTGGGGCTCCTGGACCCGTCTGTGTGCAGAGGGGGCCGCTGGCTAGTTTGTTCCCTGTCCCTTGCCCCTCCTCCGTCTGTCCGGGAGCCGTCTTTGGAATGTGTGCTCTCTCACCGTGTGTTCACTCAGCGTGACGGTCTACTGTGTTCCTGAAGCGTGTAGGCTGTGCACCCATTTAAAGCATTTCACGGTCCCAGTTCACGTGAAGTCCTCCGGTATCGGACACAAGTGATGGAGTGAGTCACGTCAGAGGGTGGGGCGGGGTCACAGGGAATCCTTCCTGGCTGATTCGGCCCTGTTCTATGTGCCCCTCTTCTGTACCCACTTGGCATATCCTGTGCGTGCCCTTAGCAAAGCGCCAGACTGAGTCATAACTGCTGCGGGTGTGTGTGTGTCTGTTTCCCACGCTGGACCGTGAACTCCAGGATGAGAGCCACGCCTTCCTGTCTGCACCCCACCTCCCAGCAGAGTACCGGGCACAGAGGTGTCCTTGGTAAATGAATGCAGAAGAGACGAAGGAAGGAAGCTGCACGGGGTGTGCTCTTAGTATTCTGAGGCGGTGTCCTCTCCAGTAACCCCCGCTCGCGCCCCCGCCCCCGCCCCCCAGGGGGGAGTCCACTGCCTCTGGGCATCCATCCGGTTTTGTTACAGAAGCAACAGAGGGGGCATTCTGAGACCACATCACCTCCCAGGTGACCCTGTGCCTTGGACTTGAACTTCCAAGTCACAGGCAGGCTGTGGAGGGCTTAGAGAATTTAAAAGTTGGTGCCACTTGGTGGAAGCAGATTCCTAATTTAGTTTTTTTCCTTTACCTTATAAATGACACATTTCTTTCCTGTGACCCTGAGAAAATTGTCGTTGAGACCATCCCAAGGCTTCTTGACAAGGGGGCAGGTGGATCCTTCCATTTTGGAACCAGCTCTACAGAAGGGAGTTTGAGGCCTTCTTCTGTTTCTCAAAAATGTCCCTACATTTCTTTTACTGTATAACCTGAATTAGTTCTATGCCTTTTATAAGAGCATTAAAAGAATTCTGTTCCTCTAAAATACGACACAAATGAACTTATCTACGAAACAGGAACGGACTCACAGACGTAGAGAACAGACTGGTGGTTGCCAAGGGGGAGGGAGGTGGGGGAGGGATGGGTTGGGAGTCTGGGATTAGCAGATGCAAACTGTTGTATATAGAGTGGATAAACAACAAGTTCTGGGCTTCCCTGGTGGCGCAGGGGTTAAGAATCCTCCTGCCAGTGCAGGGGACATGGATTCCCTGGTCTGGGAAGATCCCACATGCTGTGGAGCAACTAAGCCCGTGCGCCACAACTACTGAGCCTGCACTCTAGAGCCCACGAGCCACAACTACTGAACCCGCGTGCCACAACTGCTGAGCCTGCACTTTAGAGCCCACGAGCCACAACTACTGAGCCTGTGTGCGACGACTACTGAAGCCCGTGTGCCTAGAGCCTGTGCTCTGTAACAAGAGAAGCCACCACAATGAGAAGCCCCTGCACCACAACGAAGACCCAACGCAGCCAAAAATAAATAAATAAATAAATAAATAAATAAATTTATAAAAAGACAAACAAAAAACCAACAAGATCCTACTGTGTAGCACTGGGAACTATATTCAGTATCCTGTGATAAAACCACAGTGGGGTAGAATATTTTAAAAAAAGGATGTATGTATAACTGAATCACTTTGCTGTACAGGAGAAATTAACTCAACATTGTAGATCAACTGTTCTTCAATTAAAAAAAAAAGAATTCTATTCCTAATTCTTCAGCTCCATCCACATATTTTTGAAAGGTTGCTTTTTTGTACTCAGAGCATCACACAGTGACAGAGCATAACAGCTGCTGTTTGTTGAGCAGCTGGAGTTTTCCTGCCTTTGCGTATATTGTCTAATCTGTGTGACACCCCCTTAAAGTGGTACAGAGAGTCCCTTGATTATAAATGGTACACCTCCACTCCAGGTATATACGTAGAAAGGGGGATTAATTGGCTCGATTAACCGAGGGGTCGTGTTTTGTCCCCAGGCACACAGACGCAGCGTTGGCCTCCGCTCTCCCCCGACCTCTGCTCTGCCTTCTGCTTGCTTCCCGCTTCCCTCTTAGGCCGGGGCCTCCGTTCTTTTGGCTGCAGCAGTGCTAGGCTGCCCTCCACCCAGCCTCAATCCTGCAGAAAGACAGGCTCTGCCTGTGACTTAGGTGGCAGGTGGGGCAGAGCCTCTGGGCCCCACCCAGCCCCGAGGCAGGGCTGTGGTCATGGGGGGGGGGGTCCTCCAGGTCTGTCGGAGCTGGCAGTGGAGGAGGGCTGCCTTCGGATGATCCCTGTTGGTGGGCAGTATCACCCTTTTTTCACAGACAGGGAAACAGAGCCAATTTCCATTCTATTAAACCTCTTTTTATTTTACTTTAATTAATTAAATAAAGGGGAAGCAGGTTTATTTAGAGAGATACACGTTGCATAGGCAGAAGGCAGACTCCGTTTTTAAACCCCCTTTTCAGCCTCGAGGTTGGCCTTGATGGAGGTGCAGGCCGGTGGCCGGTGGCCCTGCGCGGGGACAGGCTCACTGCCCAGCGCCCGCTGTGCGTTCCTCCCCCACGAGGCCGGCCGTGGGCTCTGCCGCGTCTCTCCTGAGCTGCTTGTTGTCGCCTGCTCACAGGCTGTAGAGCAGCGGCCGGCACGTTCTGCATCCGGCGCCGAAGAAGAAGCGCGCCCTGACCTGCGCGGGGAGGGCTCATCAGTTGTCCCCGGCGGCGCCGGTGTCGGCGCCGCTTTGCTCTGGGTCCTCTCACCTCTCCTTTGCCTCTCCAGCTTCTGGTCGTGTCTGCCCCAGTTGCTTCCTCTTTTCGCTCCCTTCTTAGGGAATGAGTAAGCCTGAACTGAATTTCCTCCTTGTCCTCCCATCTTGGCCCCCACCCTCTCCCCGGCTCATCTGCTCTGCGGGCGTCGGGTGGACATGCGCGCGGCCGAGGGGCGGAGACTCGTCCTGGGCGTTGAGCTCGCCTGCGCTGCAGCTCTGCTCTTCTGCGCGGACAGTGGGCGACTGCGGCCGTAACACACTTTCAGCGCCCTCGTCGCTCCCGTCGCGCCGTGTCCGGTTTTTGTTCTGTGAAATGTGCCAGTGTTTCCCGCCAGGTTAAAACTTTTCTACGCCTTGTGCTCTGAAATGCTTAAAAAACATTGCTTAATTTTGTACGCAGAGCAGAGGAAGTTCTGTTTCAGAATGTGGATATCGAAGGGTGTTCGTCACTGAGCACTGCTAAGTAGGACTGGTCCTAGTTAGTACTGATGCCGAAAGCTCAGCTTCTCTGTGCATCGGCGCCGAATCGAATCCCAGAGACAGAGTTTCAGGGTGAAGTGGAAAAGAATAGCTTTACTGCTTTGCCAGGCAGAGGGGGACACCGTGGGCTCCTGCCCTCAAAACCGTGTGTCCCAGGCTGGGAGGATGTGATGAGGGGTTGTACAGCAATAGTTCAAGGGTGGGGTTGCTGTTCACATCCGCCCTCTGGAACTCAGGGAAGGTCATGGAAGCTGGAGTCTTGCCTATGAGAAACGGGCGACAAAAAGGCTTTCATGCCCAGAAGCCCCTCAGCGTCCTTCTTGGTTTCACTGCTGGTCCATACTGACTGGGTCTGGGGGGGGCACACTTACCCCACTCCCCGTATTTTGACAGAGAGGAGCGTAGGAACTTTGTAGAGACACAGCCTTTTACCCAGCCACCCGCTGCAGACCGTGTGGTTTGCACCTTCGTGCCTCTCTAGGCACCGTCCAACTTTGGTTAAAAGTCAAAGCTGGTGAGGACAAATGGGCGAGAAATACAGTTTGGATCATGAGCAAAGTAACTTTTCATAAGTCTTCTGATCCGTGAACATGAGCTGTCTTTCCATTTATTACGTCTTTAATTTCTCTCAATAACGTTAGCAGTTTTCAGCAAACATGCTGTAACGTAACTTTTGTTAAAGTTACTCCTAAGTATTTTTTCTTCCTTGATGTTATTGTTAATTGTTTTCTTAATTTCATTTTTGGGTTGTTCACTGCTGACGTATAAAAATACAATGGATTTTTCTATTTTGGTTTAATATTCTGCGACCTCTCTGAACTCATTTATTAGTGCTAATAGTTTTCTTAGGGAATTCCTTAGAACTTTCTATATACAAGATTGTGTCATCTGTGAATAGAGATCATTTTAGTTCTCCCTGTTTACTAACTGTCCTGGCTAGAACCTCTAGATACAGTGTTGAACAGAAGTGGTGAGAGCGGGCTTCTTGTCTTGTTCCTCATCTTAGGGGGAAAGCATCTAGTCTGTCACCGTTAAATAAGACGTTAACAGTGTGCTTTTTGTACTTTGTAGCTGGTCTTCATCAGGTTGAGGGAGTTCCCTCCTAGTCCCTGTTTGTGGCGTTTTTAGCATGAAAGGTTTCTTCCCCCCCCCCCCAGTATTGTCAAATACTTTTATTGCATCTATTGAGCCATGTGTTTTCGTCTTTTAGTTTATTAATATGATGTATTAAATTAAGTTATATATTAAACCAACATTCCATTCTTGGGATAAATCCTACTTGGCCGTGGTGATAGTTTTTTATATGTTGCTAGCTTTGGTTTGCTGATACTTTGTTGAGGATTTCTATGTCTGCAGCCGTAAGAGTTACTGATGGTTCCGTGTTTAAGAAATTATCTGAAGTAAGTAATTTTGGTAAGTAAGCAAAGGCGTGTTGTAAGAATTAAATAAAATAATGCACAGAAAGTACTGAGCCCAGCGCTCAGCACACAGTGGCCAGTCTCCGTGAATTGCTCTTTTTGTGTGGTGGTCGTTTGTGATCACAACTCACATCCTAGGATCTTGAGTCCGACACACATAGACTTGGACCCTGGCTTCACCCCCTCTTCGTTATTAACCGTGTGACTCTAGGCACTTGGATCTGGATGCGTTAAGATTTTCCACCTTTAACGTGGAGTCACGATAGTGCTTCCCTCTTAGGGTGGTCAGGAGCATTTGATGAGAATAGGCAAAGCCCCAGACACGGGGCCTGGCACGCAGTTATGTGCAGACCTAGGTGTGCATTCACTGTTGCTGCTTTTAACACATAACTGCAGTGGTGTTATGAGGGTGAAAGATTTGAAATAATCGAGCTATCTGTAAGCGACTGATCAAATGTTATATGTGTGAGCAGTGTAATAATAGTCTTTAAAATGGATTAGACTGATACAGAAAAAATATCTACTAAATATTGTTAGTGGGCAAAACAGTTTTTGTTGCATATGTGTGTGCATAATGGTAGGTTTATGCATGCATTGAAGTCTGGAAGTGCATATATATCGGTTGTGAACGGTTTAATTTTGGGGGGTTGTGATTGATATAAGAGGGCTTTGACTTTTAATTTTTAAATAGGTATATGTTTTATCAGAAAAAAGGAATAAAGATTTCTGACTGGTAGGACATCTGGAAGGTTAAAAAAACATTTAGCGTTGTATTTACCTTACTTTCTTCATTTTCCCTCAGATATTTTCAAACTTTGTTTGACTATATTATCTAATGAAGCCTTACACATTTTTAAATGTAATAAAAGCTTCTGAAAAGGATACATGAAGAATGGTTTGCATCCATTCACAAGTTTTGACTTCTTTCCTGCGGACTGCCAGAGTTAAATATCTGATTGCCCTACTGCGTGTTGGCCCAGGCTCTGGTGTAGGTGTTAGGGATTCCAGAAGAATGTGTCTGCTCCAGGGACAGAGAGACGGAACAGATCTGCCCACAGCTCATCTCAGGGGGAGTCGGGGTCAAAGGCACACGTATGGCTGTGCAGCCCAGAGCAGGACAGGGCCGGGCAGGCTCGCAGAGGATGGTGTGTTCAGGGTTACACAGGAGTGTGTTTGGCGTAGGGGGCCGTCGGCCATGGCTTAGAGCTGTGACAGATCAAGACAAGATACTCGGGGATATGTACGGAAAGCGGCCTGCCTTTGGGCTTATTATCGTGTCTCCGTGCGGCCTTCTCTTGGGAATGCTAATTACGCTCCAGTTACGAGGCTGCCACATTTCTCATTCGCTTGGAGGAGAATTTCAGTAACAGGGAGTGGGTGAAGCTGAAAGCCTGTTGGGGTATCAGCTTCCACAAAGTGACCCTGACACAGGGAGCTAGTTGTCTTTATAAAGAGAACGAACGAGGCACTTTCTCCCCATTGGACCTGCATGGGTCACAGCCTGCCTCAGGGGAAAAAAGAGGAAAAGCTTGGCGGTTTAGGTTCCGGCCTCCCTGGCAGATGGACAACGGGACAGACACCTCTTAGTTTCTGTGACATTTTGTTCGTCCTCATAGATGAGTGTATACATTTTCTAAATGGACAGTATGATCCAAAACGTGTAATTCCAAGTTCTAAACACCAAACTTGAAGTCAGTCTTTAGACTGATATGTTCTTCTGCCGCTCCTGGACCTGAACCCCTAGTCACAGTGTTGTGTGATGGTCTGTGTGATGACTTTTGACCTAGAGTCTGTGTGTGGCTCGTTACTTTGTATCATCCCCGATCCAGCCTGGTTACAGCTCAGTCCTGAGGCCGCCGGGGCTCTGCCGGCCCTTCCTTAGGGGGTTCAGAATGTGGGTCAGTTGAGGCTGATGGAGGGACTGCTTCTGCCCAGCCTGTGCCGGCCCTGGCCGCTCGCCAGCCTCTGTCCAGGATCTGGACCACAGTTCAGGACTTCAGTACAAGTTCACAGACTTACTCAGCTTTGAGAACTAGGCTGGTTTGCTGCTAAGTCCACGAATGACTGTGTGCTCTCTGGACTTTTAATTTTTTCAAAAGGTTCTCTTCTGTGTTTTAAAATCTCTGTTGTATCAACAGTTCTTTGGGGCACGCTATTTTACTGCTGTTTTTCACTTCACGATGCCTGCCTGCTAATTGGGTTACCAGGAGTGGGGTGATTGAGAGTTGGATGAAAATTAGCGTCACACTGTAGAAATTTCACGCGTTATTTCTAAATGTCTTGTCCCAGTGCTGTAGAAGGGGGAATGGAACTGGGGTGATTTTTAAGAGATTAAAGGAACCGAAGGCGCCAATGAGCTTATGCCAGGTTTCTACCCCAGGCTGTCACACGAGAGAAGTGACCCTCAGAATGACAGTCTTTGCAGTGGTGCCAGGAGATAGAATTAATTATTTCTTTGGGCTCAGGGAGAACTGATCCTTCTCTAAGAACGTTTTCTGTGTAACAGATGTTGTCTTAATGTGTGAAAAGTTTTAAGTTGATGTAATAGCAAAAGCTTGCATAGCTAAAAATACTCATTCTCACACATGTGTTTGCCTTAGTTCAAGCTCTAGAAAAAGAGGCTATATTCTAACAGATGTCTGCTTAGCTGAAAAGCCTGAAGAAAATGGGAATTTAAGTGACTCGTAGAGTTCAGTATGGATTGATTTTGTTGAAAGATACTGAAACATACTAGACCCAGAGACCACGAGACCCCTCACCCTGGACTGGATCCCGAGTGTGTCTCCTCTGTGACCGAGTGCGGCGGCAAACACAGCTCATTTGTCCGGGTCAGGAACGGCACCTTCTACGTAAGAGAAATTTAACCCCAGTTAACTGAAACTGGGTACCTTTCTGAGGGCCTAACTCCCTTTTGAATTTGATTTTAATTTCTGGGTGTCCCAAAAGCTGGGAACCAGAGGGCAAACTTATTTTTAGACGGTGTGTTAGTTTTCAAATAATGGGCTCAACTGACTTTTATCCTCCAAACACCTCTCTGGGCATATTTAACCTGGTAAATGACTACACCCTTGTTCCTGTTCCCCTGAATTTCTAACTCAGATAGAAAACGTGAATTACTTTCTCTGTTAGCACATGGATCCCATGAACAATCACGTAATCTTGCTGGTGCAGCGTCGTGGTGATGGGCACGCGGTAGCTGCGCTGTTAGGTTGGGACACGTGATTTGACCCCTGCACTGGGTTCTGAGCCTTGTGGGTTCGGGGTGTTTTCTATCTGCGTGTTTGCTTTTTATAGTTTCTGTTTAGCTGTCGGGCTTTCAACTGTCACTTTTCATTCACATCACTGTGCTTAACTCCTGTGTTCCATCCCCCTTTCTCGCTATTTCTATATTTAGTTACTTCTAATCTGTTTAGAAAATTCAATAAGTAGGCCCGTTAGATTTGTTTCCAAAGGGGAAGTAAAGAGGCTGAGTCGGGACTGTTGGAGCTCAGTTTTAAAAAACCTCCCACTGGCTGCCTTTCCCCCTTCCCTTCCTTGGGGGCCGTTTCCACGCCGACACTGGTGATGAAGCAGCTGCGTCCTCAGTGCAGCGGACGTAATGTGACATCTGCAGTGAACGTGGACAAGTTGTGATTAACTTTGAAAACTACAAGCTCTTTGAGGACGAATCTGAACCGCTTCCATTCTCTTCATACTTGCCCAGTTTTCTCTGTGGCATCCCTTACAGCAACATATATCCTAACCGCCTGGATATCCGCATGCCGACGTAGATGCTTTCTCTGGCCGTGAGGTTATCGTCCTGTAACATGAGAATATAAAAAGAATGGGGACCAAATGTTGAGTGTTTTATTTTTGCCTTAAATAGTCAGTTATCTTTTACAGTAGTTAAAATATGAGAAGAAAGTCTTATATTTATCCACATATTTACTATCACCAATGATCTTCATTTCTTTTTTTTTTTTTTTTTTTAAAGGTTAGACTTTATTTTATTGCCTAGATTCTATTTTTTTTTAATTAATTAATTTATTATTTATTTATTTTTGTCTGTGTCGGGTCTTCGTTTCTATGCGAGGGCTTTCTCCAGTTGCGGCAAGCGGGGGCCACTCTTCATCGCGGTGCGCGGGCCTCTCACTATTGCAGTGTCTCTTGTTGCAGAGCACAGGCTCCAGATGCGCAGGCTCAGTAGTTGTGGCTCACGGGCCTAGTTGCTCCGTGGCATGTGGGATCTTCCCAGACCAGGGCTCGAACCCGTGTCCCCTGCATTGGCAGGCAGATTCTCAACCACTGCGCCACCAGGGAAGCCCTGATCTTCATTTCTTAATGTAATTCCAAGTTTCCATTTGTTATCATTTTCCTTTTGCCTGAAGATCTTCAGCATTCCCTGGAGTGCTGGTCTGCTGGTGATAAATTCTGTTTTTTGTTTGTCTGAATAAGTTTTAATTCAGCCTCTGTTCTTAGAAGATATTTTTGCAGGATACAGAATTCTAGGTGAATACTTTCCTTTCACCATTTTCAAGATGTCATTCCGTTGTCTTCTGGCACACGTGGTTTCTGATGAAAGCTGTTGTCGTTTTGTTCCTCAGTATGTAATGTGTCTTCTTCCCTCTGGCTTCTGCTGGCAGTGCAATTTCATGTGTGTCAGCCTGCTGGATATCACCCTACAGGTCTCTGAGACTATTCCTCTTATTTCTTTTCTTTTTCAGCCTTTTCTTTGTCTCTATGCTTAATTTTGGTTAAATTGTATTGCTGTGTGTTTAAATTCTCTCATTTTCCCCTTCTTTTGCAGTGTCTAATCTGCTTTGGATCCCATTTCAACGATATTTTCATTTCAGCTACTGTGTTTTCTTAATTTCTACAAGTTCCATTTGGTCCTTTTAAAACACCTTCCTTTTCTCTCATTATGTCTGTGAGTTCCTTAATCCTTGAACACAGGTGTAGCAGTTTTAATGTTCCTATCTGCAGGTTCCATCATGTCTGTCATTTTATTTTTGGCTGTGTAGGGTCTTCGTTTCTGTGCGAGGGCTTTCTCCAGTTGCGGCGAGTGGGGGCCACTCTTCATCGCGATGTGCGGGCCTCTCACTGTCGCGGCCTCTCCCGTTGCGGAGCACAGGCTCCAGACGCGTAGGCTCAGTAGTTGTGGCTCACGGGCTTAGTTGCTCCGCGGCATGTGGGATCTTCCTGGACCAGGGCTCGAACCCGTGTCCCCTGCATTGGCAGGCAGATTCTCAACCACTGCGCCACCAGGGAAACCCCTGTTTATGAAATTTTGATTAGATGTTGTGTGTTGTGACTGTTACATTGTTGAGCATCTGCGTTTTGTTTTAGTCCTTTAAAGAGTGTCATGCTTTGTTTGGCAGATCTGTCTACTATCCTTGAGACCTGGCCCCAGTACTAGGCTTGCTCTCTCTGGGGTCTCTACTGAAGGCCTCCAGTGAGTCACCGAGAGCACCCCAGCTCTGGTGCTCGAGCATCTTCCTACTTTGTGTGGACTTTGGGGGTTGTTCAGTTTACAGTCTCCTGGCCATTTTTTGCCCTCCCTTAGGGCATCTCACTCACACGCGCATGGCCCAGAACTTAAGGCATGCCTAGAGCTCTCTTTCTGTGTGGCTCTCTCTTTTCCAGCGCTCGGCCCTGCCTCTCCCACCTACCTGGGCCCCCTGGAGTCTGGTCTTCATTTTCTCCACTTAGCAAGGCTGTCAGGCTCCCTGGCCTGGGTGGCCTGGGAATAGTCTCCAGGCAGGAACTTGGGGTGATTGTAGAGCTCACCTTGTTTGTCTCCCTTCTCTGAGGCATCTCAGCTCTGCCCTGCCTGTTGTCCTGTCTGAAAGTAGTTGTTTTACATATTCTGTCTGGTTTCTCCTAAGAGGCTAGGTCCTTGCTAATGCATCATTGCTGCAAGTGGAAATCCCAGGAATTCCAGTGAAATCGGCCCATTGAAAATAATTCTCAATAACTGAACGCAGTTCTACATGGCATGCCTGCCTGTGTTAGAAAGACAAAGCTAAACACAATTTACATGCGTTTTTGAGAGAAGCATAGTCGTGGTCGTGTCCCCCACTCACTATTTACTTTCCCCACAGCCCGGGGCTATCACTGTTCTGAGCGGAGTAATGACACAGTCCCGCAGCGTGGCCGCGTCACGACAGCGGTGCACATGCTCTCGGGGCTCCTGTCGGCGCTCAGTGGGTGACCTCGTCCTGTACTTCAGACCACGTTTTACTCTTGCAGGGGCCTTGTCAGTGTGCTCTGCAGTGTAAGAATCACTTCTGAATCCACGTGGGAAGTCTGTGCTAATAGACCACTGAACGCCTGAATCAGCAGGACCTTGCTGTGTGGATTACAGCACAGCTTGCCGAGGCTATGGGGAATGTAAAGGCGTGTTGAGGGAAGCTGTTTGCACAGGGATCTGCACTTGTGAGGATGTGGTTCCTCCCTGACTGTTTAATAAAAGAAGCCCTGTGATTTGAAGGGGGTTGTTGGTGAGGTGTAAGGAACGTTAGGGTCCTGAGTAGACACAAGACTTGGCTGTTGATAGTTCAGCTGAGAAGCAACTAGATCAAGAAAAACAGGTTATTTGTATCTGTTTTTTGGTCAGCAGTTATTTACTTCAGACTTTCTGGTAAAAATCTAATGCCCTTTTCAGAAATCATGAATATTGCCGGCTACGGACGTCAGTTTTCTCATTTTGTTTTTAATGACTCCTAAGTTCTTTGTTTAGCCCCTGAATGACCCACGCATGCTCTGTAAAGTGCATCGTGAGAGCTTTAATTTTTGTGCCATCAAAATGCTGTTCATAAGTATGCTCATTTTTACAAGCCCAAAGATGGTTTTCTCTTTTTAAATTTTAAATGCAACTTGAGGAACGTTGATTTCCTGCTGTTTAGAAAATTTAGAAGTTAATGCACTTATGAAAAAATGCTCAACTTTACTAAGAGAGGAATGCAACAGTAAAGAAGAGGCTTGCTTTTTTTTTTTTTTTTTATATTCAGCATTGGCAAGGGTGTGGCAAGATAGGCCCTTTGAATTTCCAGGAAAAGTATGTATTTATATGAGCTTTCTGAAGATAAGTTTGGGTGTACCCATCAAAAACTTTATTATACTCTTTGACCCAGTAATCTTGCTTCCAGGAATTTTTTTTTTTCTTAAAATTATTAGAAGTTCAAACAAAGATGCAGGTAGAAAGGTATCTGTTGCAATATTATTTCTAATGGTAAGTTATTAGAATCACCCTAGATGTCTAACAATGAAAGTATTTTTCATTTGTGCCATTTTCCAATTGCAAAGTACCACGGAACCGTGAAAATGGTGTTTATGAAGAATGTTTCATCATGTGGTAAAATGGACATGTTTGAAATACACAGTATCCAAAAATGAAATACAGTCTCATGTTAACTATTAAAAAAATGCATGAGAGAATGGTCAGAAATATGTCAAATTGTTAAAGTAACTGCTCCTCGGTGGTAGTTTTATGAGAGGTTATTTTCTTCTTTATGGTTTTCCTGTTTTCCAGAATTGGGGTGGAGAGCATTCCAGATGTGTGAAAGCAAACAGGATATTTGTAGCTGCATTCTGGGCTCACCTAAGGCTTTTTTCTAGACCTGGATGGGCACCTCAGATTCCAAAAGAGTTGGCAAACCATTCCTCTCTAAGACTAGTTGCTGTTTTCAGTTTAGGTGAAAAAGTACTTAAAAATGAAAACAAAACCCAAAAAACGATTTCTGTGCTTATTCTTCAGATAAAAATTTTGATGATGAGGATTCTGTGGATGGTAATAGGCCTTCTTCCGCCAGCTCTACGTCATCCAAAGCTCCAGCAAGCTCCCGCAGAAACGTTGGCATGGGGACCACCCGCAGGCTCGGCTCATCCACTCTCGGATCCAAGTCTTCAGGTAGGACCGAGCCCAGTGTGGTACTGCGGGGTCAGCTCTGCCGGCGTTTAAAACCAGACGTGCATGATACTTGCCTCGTGCGTCCTTAAGAGGTGAAGTAATTCTGTTGGCAATACGCTTCCACTGGCTCTTCTTGAATTAAATTAGTTCTCTGCTGTGGATGCTGATAAGCTGCTAGGCTGTAAGTCTGAACTGCTGTGTTGCCACGTTTGCTGAGACAGAGCCTCTGGGCGCATGAAGCCAACACAGAGCAGAGCGCGTGGTACCCTGATGGCCTCGGGCTCCAGCCATGCCTGACACTACCAGGGGGCCTTTCAGCCAGTTGCTGTGTATCAAGACGAGACTGTCCGGGCTTCCCTGGTGGCACAGTGGTTAAGAACCCCCCTGCCAATGCAGGGGACACGGGTTCGAGCCCTGGTCCGGGAAGATCCCACATGCCGCGGAGCAGCTAAGCCCGTGCGCCACAACTACTGAGCCTGCGCTCTAGAGCCCGCGAGCCACAACTACTGAAGCCCACACGCCACAACTACTGAGCCCGCATGCCTATAGCCCATGCTCTGCAGCAAGAGAAGCCACCACAATGAGAGGCCCGCGTGCACCTCAACAAAGAGTAGCCCCCGCTCACCACAACTAAAGAAAGCCAGTGTGCAGCAACAAAGACCCAACGCAGCCAAAAATAAATAAATAAAATTAAAAAAAAAAAAAAAGAAAGAAAGAAAGAAAAGACTGAGACTGTCCAGAGGTCAGATTGTACCGTATGTCTTTAAAATGTATTTTGTTCCTGTAGGGATGCCAAATTAGTGAGTGGTAAGGATTAGCTCCCTGAGACTTTGAAAATTGATTTATAAGGATTTCTTCCCTAATCCCCCTCCTGCCCCATCCCCCAGTTTAGACAGTTTTGAGTCCTTGTTATAGACAGGTTTCATTTTGCTGTCAACGTTTTAAATTTACATGCAAATTACCTGCTTTAAAAAAAAAATTATTGAAGTATAGTTGATTTACAGTGTTGTGTAAATTTTTTACCGCTAAACAAATCACATAGCCGCTGCTCTTAGAACCGTGCGTACTGTTAGCACTGGGCTTCTGGCTCGGCCGGATGAGCTAAGGTAAAGCCGCAGTGAGGACCAGCTTTAGGACGCCGCCTCCTCCTGCGGGCCTCTCTTGCTCTCTGTACCGGCCCCGGGCGTGGTGTCCCGACTCCGCGGCTGAGCGCCCTTGCAGCCTCTGCACAGCGTCTCTCCGTGTAGAGGGGGCTGTGCTGATGGCAGAGGGAAGAGCTGGCCTCATTTCTTACATTTTTCTTACATTTTTACATTCTTACATTTTTCTTGCTCTTCTTAGTTCCTTCTAATCTTTTACTTTTTGGTTCCTTAAAAATTTTTTTGTTGTTGTTAAAGAGCTTAAATTCATACAACATGAAATCAACCATTTTAAAGGTAACAATTCAGTGGCATTTATTATCTTCACAGTGTTGAGCAACCACCACCTCTGCCTGGTTCCAACACAGTTTCATCCCGCAAAAGAAGACCCTATCGCCTTTAAACAGTTCCTCCCCATTCCCTCCTTCCCCAGCCCGTGTTTTGTCTTTAGGCATTTAGCTATCTAGAAATGTCATAGAAATGGAGGCATCCAATATGCAGTCTCCTGTGTCTGGCTCCTTTCCCTTGGCATAACGTTTTTGAGGTTCGTCTCTGTTGGAGCATGTATCAGTACTTTTTAAAAAAAATTAATTAACGTATTTATTTTTGGATGCGTTGGGTCTTCGTTGCTGCGCACGGGCTTTCTCTAGTTGCGGCGAGCGGGGGTTACTCTTCATTGCGGTGCGCGGGCTTCTCATTGCAGTGGATTCTCTTGATGCGCAGCACGGGTTCTAGGCGTGCTGTCTCAGTAGTTGTGGCTCGTGGGCTCTAGAGCGCAGGGTCAGTAGTTGTGGCGCATGGGCTTCATTGCTCCACGGCATGTGGGATCTTCCCGGACCAGGGCTCGAGCCTGTGTCTCCTGCATTGGCAGGCGGATTCTTAACCGCTGCGCCACCAGGGAAGCCCTGAACAATCTTCCTAATGCGTTTTCTTGATCCGTTTTTGAGTAGCATCCATTCCCCAGACGAGGCTTAGAAATTTTCTGCGTCATCAGACCACTTCTTTTCCTTCCCTTCCCTCACCGTTCCCCTTGCACAAACCCGACCTATGTAGATTGTGCAGAGGTACCAACCCTGACTTCCCCTCAGACCTGATCCTGTCCTTTTCCGTTTCGTCTAACGCCGTAGTCGTGAGTTTCCCTGTTGGCTCCCCGTCAGATGCCTCGGGCCCAGGGACTGTGCTTGGCCCACGAGTCCTCTTCGGTGTGTGGTGCCAGGCCTCACGCAGAGGAGAGCTCAGCTCAGCGCCCATCTGCTCGGTGGGACGCAGGCCTAACCTAAAGCAGACACAGAGCTCCACTCGCAGTGTGTTACTGTTGTCTGTTTGTAGTTTGCTTGTGAAGGCAGAGTAACAGTCATCAAGAGTGATGACACGTATTTACCACTGTAACGAGTTGTCTTTAAAGCCCTTTCTGTCTAGGTGGTCCATGAGGACCTCAAACTCCAGATAACTTGTCTGGTAAGAAGCTCTAGAAAAGCACTTGGACTAATCAATATAAATCATTAATGAGGGTTACAGGGATGACTGTAGATAGCCATTTGGAAACCTTTATTATGAAGAAAAAACATCTGATAAAATGTCACATGATTTTCATATGTGAAGTGACGCTCATATTAGCAAACAGAAAAAGCTTTCTCCCAAATGATAGCAATTATAACAACTTTTAAGTAACAGAGCATCTTACAGCAACTTCGTGGGGTCAACTTGCAACTGACATGTACATGAAAATTGACAATTATCATGAGTTAAAGGAAATGGAAATGTTTTTTTCCTTTTTTCTTTAGAAATAATGTTTGGAGACAAATAATGAAGTTGAGATGAAACTGTTAAATTCTTTAGAACTTATTTGAATGTTTCACAAAATTGCTAGATTCCTAACAATGACATAAGTTCATTTATTCCCTGAAGAATTAAAATTTCTATCATATGTTTATTTGGAATCTTTTGAAAAGACTTATACATTAATACAGTATAAACCATCTAAATCCTTTAAAGGCTAGACTGGCCCTCCTTAAGCAAGTAGTGTCTTTAAATGGTTTTAAGCTAACATATGTTACACTGTAAAATTACTATACTTTATCTTAATATTGAAAGTCTGTAATGCTTGTCAGTGCCACAAAACTCTAAACTTAATAAGACTTAAAAAATAGTTACAGATCTTCCAGAATATAATTTTGATTTTGTGTATTCAGGCTCCTCCAATGCACATTGTTTACATTTTAAAAACTGATCTTTTTTATAGCTGCGAAAGAGGGGGCTGGTGCTGTCGATGAAGAGGACTTTATTAAAGCATTTGATGATGTGCCTGCAGTCCAGGTGAGTGAGGGTGTTTGGTTTGATTAAAAACAAGGATGGGCTGATTCTTCAAGGTTCGCTTTTCAAGTGTGCGACATGCGGAGTTTCTTACCAGGTAGGGTAATTCTGACTGTCAAGCCCACAGGAGATCTGAGGTTGCAGACCAGGAAATGAAGAGCGAAAGTCACGGCCCAGGATGACCTTTCAGTAAGAACTGAGAGAAGTAACTTGCTTCTGCAGTGAGTGTGTGGGTCAGGTCACGTAAAAGAGGGGGAAATGAGGGATTAGGTTAGAAGAGAGAACAAAGAAGCATGCTTATATGTAGGGATTTTCCTCAGAAAGAAAAGTTTGTAAAGTTGAAGGATTTGGGTGTCTGAAAACTACAAAAAATGGTCTCATAAAATCTTAGTCTATTCCACCTTGATGCTCCCCTTAAGTACCACCTGCCAGATGCGGCGGAGTTGCTTGCCAGAAGCTGGGGTACAGCCACGCTGTTCAGACTGCCCTGTGCCTCAGCACTGTCTCTTGTTGATCGGGGCTTGTGCTACATCTGGTGTCCGTGCTCTGGATTCCTGCAGCGCTTAATGTCTGTGTGAATCCTTGGTCACCATGTGTGTGTAAAGCAGGTAACAAGTGTTTTAGGCTCAGGACCATCCTTACGTCCTTGACCTTCCCAGCATGCCTCACTCTTGGTTGTTTTTTTTTTTCCCCCCCTCACTGTCTTATGAGTAATATGTGAGGATAAATGAGAGAGCAGACCTGAAAGTACTTAAAGTTACAAGTACAGACGTACTTGCTGTATTGCGCTTCGCTTTGTTGTGCTTCACGGATACTGCAGTTTTACAGACCGAAGGTCTGTGGCCACCCGGCGTCGAGCACGTCTGTTGGTGCCCTTTTTCCAACAGCATTTGCTCACCTCATGTCTCTGTGTCACATTTTGGTAATTCTCACAATATTTTCAAACCCTCCATCAGCAAAAAGATTACAGTTCACTGAAGACTCAGAGGATGATTAGCATTTTTTAGCAAGAAAGTATTTTTAAATTAAGGTATGCACACTTTTTTTTTTTTTTTTAAGACATAATGCTATTGCACAGTTAATAGACTACAGTCTAGGGGACCAAAAGAATTCGTGTGACTTGCTTCATTGCGACATTCACTTTATCACAGGGGTCTGGAGGCAACCCGGCAATGTCTCCGAGGTCTGCCTGTATAATGTGGTGTTAACAAAAAAACGCTAAGAGTAATCAGTGACTTGTGCATCACTGCCGGTTCCCCAGTGGGCTTTTTTCTCTTTTGTACATGAAATTATCTGTTAACTTATAGTAAAGCCATATTTGAGGCAAGGTTATCCATACATGGGCATCGGATCTAGTCGATATACGTTCACAGCAGGAAAGAAGCTCAGTCTAAGACAAACGTGACTAGATGTTATCTCGAAGGCCCTTCTGAAAAATGAAATAATTTCTTTTACTGTGCTTACTAAGTGCCCTTGACTTCAGGTAATTAAGGAATACTCTTTGTTTATTCTGTAAATTTTCTCCTATTGATTGTAAATTAATTCTGCTTACAGATTTACTCCAGCCGAGACCTTGAGGAGTCGATAAACAAGATTAGGGAAATACTCTCTGATGACAAGCACGATTGGGAGCAGAGAGTAAATGCTGTAAGCCACTGACTGTGCGATTACATTTGCATTCGATATTGACATGGTCTGAATACTTTGTTACGAAATTGGGGTGCAGCTGTGATGAATTTTAAGTAGTAAATATTTTAAATGTAAGCTTCCATATTTACACGTCGCCTTTTTAGTAGATTACTTCACTTCTGTTCTTCAGACATGCCAGCTTCTATCTTTTTGTGTATCCTGTGCTTTTAGCAGAGACCTACCTGTGGTACGACCGCCGCTCCTACCTCAGTAAAGATGTAATTCTGTGACCGTTGGCCAGGAAAGCGGCTTTTTAGTGATGTTTTCAGTGTGTGTCTCTCTATCCCTTGCTTTCTTCACAGCACTTCTGCCCCCTCTGTTTTTAAAAGTGGATTAATGAAAAGAAGTGGGCCGAACATTAAAGTGCAGGGGCATTAAGTGAAGGCGTGTCTTTTCTGAGGAGAGCGATCGTGCGTTGGTTGTCTGGCAGGAAGAGGGCTGGGAACACTGCTGTGTGTCTGTTTCGGATGCACACTAGCCCTTTAGTAAAGACACAGCGGCGCGTACTGTGCAAAGGCTGTAGCGTCACTTCTTCCTGTGATTCACTGAGTGAATGGTGGTTGGAGTGGGGTGCGGGGGAAGGTGAGCTCAGGGGAGGAGCTTTTACAGGCTACAGTGAGGGTTTAGTTACTCTGTCCTTAGCATCACAGCATCTGTAAATCACTAAACTGTTTCCCATTAAAAAGTACGCTTTACAGAAGAATTGTAATCCATTTATCACAGACACTAATTTTAAAAATTATTAGTTCTTATTTATGATACCTAGATACATCAGCAACTATTTAGTTGGCTCAATTCTTTTTGGAAAACTCTCTATCATTTAACTTTGATGTTGATCTCTAATATTTGATGGCTTCTATTGTTTTGTGTATTCTGTTCTAAGAATTGTTTTGTCTGTCTCTTCGTTTTCTCCATCCCCTTAGCTAAAAAAGATTAGATCTTTACTTTTGGCTGGTGCTGCTGAGTATGATAACTTCTTCCAACATTTGCGTCTTTTGGACGGAGCCTTTAAACTATCGGCTAAGGATCTGCGGTCTCAGGTAGTGCGGGAGGCTTGTATCACCTTGGGGTAAGGATTGCAATGCTCCCGATTCTCACATCATAAAATAGCCTCATGACGGTGCTTCAGAGATGGTTCATTGAATACACCCACTGGGTCTCTTTCACGGAACTTTCGACTGGTCTCCGAGACCCATTCCAGTTACGCTTCTGTTAGCACTTTTACAATAGTTCCTGACCAGTTATGTTAAGTCTGACAGATTTTAAATTTTATTCAGTGACTTAGCTCTGAAGCCTCTATTTTAAACTTGAAGCAGTTATTAATAATATGGAAAAATGAAATTTTGTAAACTTTTGTCCTCAGCTTTTTCACTGATTTTGCTGGCAGGTGATAGCATGATTATTAGAATGTTTGTTTCTAGAAGAGTACTATAGCTATAAGGTTAAAGGCGTGTACTGCGGGGAAATTTTTTTTTATCCTCACTAAACCTGTATCAGTATCTAAAACTTCTGTCTTAGAAAATACGTTAGAATATCAGAGCAGCAGCAATAATAGTAAGGTGGCTTTGCAGCTGTTTAAAGTTTTGACCTCAGACACTGAAGTGTGAATGTTATATGTTAAAAATAAACAGCAAAAGAAGAAAAGGGGGTGAAAGAGCTTTTTCTTATTTGTGTTTTATTAGTATATGACTAATTTGTTTTTTGCTATTTTAAGAGTAATTAGTTGGAAGTGATTTATTTATTTAAAAAAAGAGCAGACTCTTGGGCTAATGGCTATTTGCGAAGTCCTCTATATGCACATTGGAAGTATTTGTAGAGTATTTTACTTAGACCTTTGTCCTTTATCCTTAGATAACTTTACATGAAG
The DNA here is from genome assembly GCF_028023285.1 of Balaenoptera ricei. Classification (NCBI taxonomy): domain Eukaryota; kingdom Metazoa; phylum Chordata; class Mammalia; order Artiodactyla; family Balaenopteridae; genus Balaenoptera; species Balaenoptera ricei. The sequence goes on along the minus strand of NC_082645.1, from coordinate 9,232,863 downwards.
GCTCTAAAATGTTAAGAGGGTTATGTGCTACACTGTTGGCAAGAACTATGACTTCAGTTCAGTGTTCATTTCTGGTTATAGGCATCTGTCATCAGTGCTGGGGAACAAGTTTGACCATGGAGCTGAAGCCATTATGCCAACGATCTTTAACTTAATTCCGAACAGTGCCAAAATTATGGCCACCTCTGGTGTTGTAGCTGTTAGGTTAATCATTCGGGTGAGTATATTTTGGGGCCGTACATAGAGTAAGCAAGTGGTAAATGTTGCTGGTTGATAAGCAGTTATCAGAGACATTTTTCATTTGAGTGAGTATGTATGTGGAATAATACCGTACGTACAACATTGGCCTTTTTACCCCACGTAACTATCGCACGTGAGCCTTTTAGGTTCCCTAGTGTGAACTCTGGGTGTGATGCATAGTTACTGAGGTGTTGCTCTTCCACCGTCATCGGTTTTAAACATTTGAACACGGGTGTCTGCTTCTGAGTTTATACCCTGTTCTTTATGTGTCCAGGTATCACTTCTGTTCTTCCCTCCTTAATCCCCAGCCCTTCCATTTTAGGTATTTGTGCTTGTGGTTTTGTTATTCGCCAGACATTTTATTTAAATAATTGTACCTAAGCCCAGAAACAAAATGTTATCTTCAGTTAAGTTTTCAAAACACTCATTTACTTAAATCCAAGTAATTAGCCAAGTAATTTACGTGCAGGTTTTCAGTAAAACCTAATAGTTCACAAAGGCTTAATAAGTTCTTTGCATCACCTTCTCCCCACTGTCAAGTCCCTTTTCCCCAGAGGCAACCCTTGAAACTGGGTCTTGATGTTAACTGAAATCTATCCAGAATATTCATGATTACTGTGGGTTGCTTACTTCATATTATTTGTAGTTCTTACTGTTTGCACTGCCTACTTCAGGTATTAAACCAAAAGCCGTTATCAGACATTTCTGTTGAAATAATATTAAACTATATTGGCCTGCTGACTGCTTTTTACTCATTCAGATCTCTACTGCTCAGGTAATTTAGACTTCATACCAGTGATTTGTTTTGATTTTAGACTTACTTACTTGTCATCATGTTGCCTGTTTTGGCTCTGTAAATTCTGTCATGCCCTTTGGCAATATCCAATAGAAGTCTTTCTCCTTTTTAAACTCAGTGAAATTCTAATCTGAATATGCGGGTGCTTTAGGTAGGTTAGTAAGGAAGTGGTTGTCTTAGCTTTGCATTTTCAAGTGTTCGCCTCTGATATTTGTTCTCTTCCGCAGCACACACACATCCCTAGGCTAATACCCATCATAACAAGCAACTGTACCTCCAAGTCTGTCGCCGTTAGAAGGTAAATTTTTAAAGAATTTTTCTCATTAGTTTTGAATGGTTTAAAAACCGAAACAAATTTCAAGTTTACCTCCATGCAAAAAAGTTTATGTTTGAAATGGTTAATATTATTTACGATTGCTGTGATAGATGCCTTTGGACTGAAGGCTCATGATCTCAGTTGTCTGGAAAGCTAATTTGGAAGGCCTGTTACTTCTGTCTGTGTGGGTAGTGTGAGAGCGAGTGTGTGTGTGGGTTATGTGGGAGGGGCGGGGGGGAGGGGGAGTGTACCCCCTGCGCATTTTCCTCCTGAGATGGTCACTCTGCCTCTGTCATCGCTCTGCCCCATTCCCTGAGTGAAGGCCGTGGCTGCCCGCCTGGAAGAAACATTGTGAAGCTCAGCGGCCGTTATTTATATTAACGTAGATAGCAGGAGGTGTGTGTTGTTTGCTGCTTCTGGTGTGATTCCTGGCACTCTGAATCTCACCAGTCAGGCTTGTGCTGCTGTCACCGTGACTGCACGTCGCTACTCAGATTTATCACCACAGGCTGGAACGGTTCAATGCTAGGGACCGAAGTGTTACCTCCTGAGCTTCTTATGTTGAGGGGAGGTAGACCCTGAAGGTACAGCCTGGGTGGCCCGTGGGGGCTTTGTCTTGGGTCCTGCTGAGCTGCCCCAGCCCACGTGTGGGGTCAGGGCTCTGTGCTTCCCTCTGGGATCTGTGGGTCTGGACTGGTGACTCAGAGGCTTTCGAGTCCTAAAATCTGTGGACCCTCTTCCCAGGAAAGTGTAGATACATGGAAGTTTTGTGTAGGTTTTCAGAGGATTCATGGACGTAAGCCTTCAGTAGACCAGGTCAGGAGCTTTGCGGGGTAAATGAATGCAGGCCTGGAGAGCAAGCAGTCTTTCGGCCCGGTTCCTGTGGTTCCGCGTCTTGATCCAGCCCGGGAGAGGGCCCTTCACTCCAAGGCATTGAGCCCAGATGCCCCTGGCCGCCCGCTGTTCCTCTCCTTTCCTGGGCTGTCACGTTGGACCCGCCAGGGTTTCACAGGTGGGGGGATCTTTCCAAGCGTGAGGCGGCCCCCATCGCCGTCGTGTTCCCAGCCACATGGAAGGCAAGGGAGAAAAGAGGGGAATGAGCCAGCTACGTAAAGCCAGGGAGAAAGACGCGTTCTTCTTCCACCGAAAAGGCTGGCTGTTCCAGCAGCGTGGCTCAGTGGAGTGTCGCCAACCCACAGCCCAGCCGCCCTCGGGGGCGGAGCAGCTCCGGGCACCCCCCAACCCCCCCAAGGCCAGCGCCTGGCCATGGAGGTGCGGGCTGGTGGTGGACTTCCCACGCGCTGGGGAGGGAGTTGTTCTGCGGGCTCTCAGTCACTTCGGTAGAAGGGGCTTGACGCTCGGTGGAAACTCAGTGAATGGCAGCCATCCTGAGACTTTGCTGCTGCAGTTACATTGTCGCTGTTGATTTGGGTTTCCAGGAGCAGTTTGGAAAGCGTGTCTGCTTTGAGCAAGGCAGTTCCTCTGGTGAAGCGACACGTCTCTGGGGAACGTTACGGGATGTTTAGCGTATCAGTCGACTTGGGCTGCTGTAACAGAAATACCGTGCGCAGGGTGGCTTGAACGACAGGCGGGTATTTTCTCACCGCTCTGGAGGCTGGGATTCTGAGATGAGGGTCCGACAGGGTTGGGTTCTAATGGAAGCGGCTTGCAGGTGCCGCTCTCTTGCTGTGTCTTCACGGCGGTGGGGGCAGGGGAGCGCCCTCTAGTGTTTCTTCTTAGAGGGCCGCTAATCCCGTCATGCGAGCATCGCTCTCAGGACCCCCCGTGAACCTCACTGCTCCCCCAGGGCCCCGTCCCCAAATACCGTCATGCTGGGGGTTGGGGCGTCAACATAGGAATCTCAGGCGGTAACACTTCGGTCCCTAGCGCTGAACAGTTCTAGCCTGTGGTGCTGAATTTGAGTAGCGACGTGCAGTCACTGTGACAGCAGACATGCCACCCCCTTCACTGGTTTCCGAGCCGTACACCCAGACTGGCGTTCCTGTGTTTAGTCAGAGCCACGTGTCTTACTGCTGAAAGGAGTAGTAGGGACCATCTGGGCCCAGTCCCTCTGCCTTCAGGAAGGAAAAGAGAGCCAGAGGGGGTAGTGTAACCAAGGCAGTGCGCTTTCTGTCCTGTATCCAGCCTGTCGCCAGCTTCGCTTCGTGGAGCTGGTAAGAAGTGGATTGCCCAATCTCCCTGCCTTTAAGAAGTTTATAGTTTAGTTGGGGAGATTAAAAACAATAATGCAAAGCAGTGTAAGAGTGAGTTGCAACGTATGTATTGTGGATTTAGGCATTCAGAGGGCAGTGATTAAAACTAGCTGATATATTCCCTAGAAGCCTCATAAACAAGTTAAAAAAAACTGAGCTGCCCTTTGAATGAGGAGTAGGACTCGGTGAAGAAAAGACACAAGTTCTAACCAGATGTGCTTGAGTAATGCAGTGTTTAAATAATGCCAACATCGATGTACTTCTGTATATGATTTTAGCCTTCTAAAAAGTTGAAAACAAAACCTAATTTACCTGGGATATTTTCGATGAAATAGATTGTTCTGAAACACATTGAGGACAAGAATTAGCACTAAAGATGGCTGGATTCACTAAGAAATAAGTAAACATAGACATATGCATACACAACCTAAAGAGACAAGGAAAGCCCACACCAGGAAATGACATGGACAAAGGGCAGAGGTAGAGTGACCGTGGCCTGGGCTGGGGCCGGGGTGGGGGGACAGCGGTGGTGAGAAAGGGTGTGGGCAGAGGTCAGTGTCTCTCTCTCCTTGGAGAAGGTTTGTTTCACCGACCGCTCCCCCGGCCCCCACTATTAGCAGCAGCCCTGGGACTGAGCTGCGCAGCTCCCCTGGGCCCTCCTGAAGCCCCTGTGCTCCCGGCACATCACGTGGTAACTGTTCCTTGTCTGTCTTGCTCGCTGGATTGTGTCTCGGTTACCATTGTATGTCTAGCATCTAGCATAGGGGAAGGGTTTATTCAAGATTTACTGAGTGATTAATTGTGTGGGTTATGAGGTTTTGAATTGGGAAGACCATGGGAAAGAAAATGATCGTTAGAGAAAGATTGCCTTCTGATTTATTTCCTTAAGTCTAGTAATATTTATTCCTACAAAGATAGTTATCCTGGAATTTAGAAAAAGGAAATGATGAGGAGGTAGGACCCGAAGTGGTGATATAATCCAAAGGAAATGAGACCAGCATTGTTTTTGTGTACAGATCAGACCAAGAAAGATCACAGAAGTGAAAAGAAAGGATGTTGAAAGGTTGCAGAGAGGAAAATGGCCAAGTAGCTAGAGAAAAATCTGTTTTAAATACTTGGCAGGAAAATTGGGTAAACACTTTGTTTTCCAGGGTATGTTTTACTTTTTTTGTACAAGGCATTCTTTGGAATTAATGCAAAGACTAATTCCCTGATTCTGTAATGTACTCGGATCTTTTGTGCACCTGTAGCTCCTGTATCAATGTACCCTTTGAGGTAGAATAAAAACAAACAACAGTGATACACCCTTTCAGTAACGTTGCCATGAAGCCCAAGTTTCTGATTTGAAGGGAACTCGCCTGTATCCTGTCCCTATAACTTTGTGATTTTTCTTCTGGACCACCATAGGTGCTTAATTATTTTGATCTGCTTTGGTTTTCATTCAATTCTGATTCCATCTTTATGTTCCATTTTTTGAGTCATTAAAAAAAATAGAAGATGGGACTTCCCTGCTGGTCCAGTGGTTAAGACTCTGCACTTCCAATGCAGGGGGTACAGGTTTGATCCCTGGTCCGGGAGCTAAGATCCCACATGCCTCGTGACCAAAAAAACCCCTATAAAACAGAAGCAACACTGTAACAAATTCAATAAAGGCTTTAAAAATGGTCCACATCAAAAAAAAAAAAAAAAAAATCTTTAAAAAAAAAATAGAAGAAATTTATCAATTATAAAAAGTAGTGTTGGGTCACTTAAGAAAAAAGCTTTTATTTTCATGAACATACAAATGACTAAGTTACATATTTTTCTCTTCACAATTTTCAGGCGCTGTTTTGAATTTTTAGATTTACTTTTACAAGAGTGGCAGACACATTCACTGGAACGGTGAGCATCTGATTTGCTGGTTTTCCCTCTGAGTTGAATCTTGAGATTTAATATCTCAGCGAGTGGTCCGACCCACTTTTTATAAGAAGGGAAGGAATCCAAGCGTTCATTTGCGTGACTACTGGCGTTATTTCTCCTGATGCTGATGTGAGGCACCTACCACTGGCAGAGGCTCTTAGTGAGCTCCATGGACTGTCACGTTAGCCTCGGGGTGTGACCCGGGTGCCCCGGGACACCGCACGGCCAGGACTCCCTCTGCAGCGGCTCTGATCTGCTGCCTGGCATCATGTCAGTCCCAACGAGTTAAAAAAGGTTCAGGGGCTTCCCTGGGGGCGCAGTGGTTGAGAGTCTGCCTGCCGGTGCAGGGGACACAGGTTCGAGCCCTGGTCTGGGAAGATCCCACGTGCCGCGGAGCAACTAGGTCCGTGAGCCACAATTACTGAGCCTGCGCGTCTGGAGCCTGTGCTCCGCAACAGGAGAGGCCGCGATAGTGAGAGGCCCGCGCACCGCGATGAAGAGTGGCCCCCGCTTGCCACAACTAGAGAAAAGCCCTCGCACAGAAACGAAGACCCAACACAGCCATAAATAAATAAATAAATAAAAATTAAAAAAAAAAAAAAAAGGTTTAAAGATGCTCTTAGTAGGCGAGGGGTAACTTTGAAAATCCTTAAAGGAATTTCACTCATTTGAAAGTTTTCTTTTTGATCCCTCTGTATCAGAAAGCCAGCAGTTTTCTCTTTATTCAGGCTGGTGTGTGGTAAGTTTCACATCCTCATGATGCAGAATTCTTACAGAAGCTTGTCTCAATTTTGAGGTTCATTCTTTGCCATTTTTAGTTCCTGTCAGTTTTAGGTGCCTGTTATTCTTTCTGAGTTAAATTTGGAGCTGATAGATGATGATACTGTGCCACCCGGTTTTTCATGGTGTGTTGTGTAGTTCGTGAAGAACTTTACAACATACTAAACAGGTTACGAGTAGTGGGAGTTTAACACATGAGCACGCCTGGAGTCCAGTTCAGTCCTGCAGTGCTCAGAGACGCAAAAAGCCGGGCCTCCCAGAGGTGAAAGTTCATCTGAAAATACTTTGGATCGAGAGGATGGTCACACGTTTAAAAAATATTTTCTTCTTCTTTAATCTCTTGGGTATTATATCCTCTTTATTTGGTGGTAGTTTTGGAATTTAGAGTGGGAAGGTGGAATGAGGGATTGAACACCAGGGCCAGGTGAGCAGGGCAGGAAAACGTGATTGACTCAGACGTGGCCTCGTGTGTTTATTCACTTCCCCTCAGCCTTGCCGCTTGGCAGGTTCTCACCAAATGCCTGCTGGATGAGTGAGGGACTGAGGACTGAGGTGGGGCGCTGGTAAGACTGGCGCCTCGCCTCTGTCCTGTGAAACTCTTCACTCCAGTCATTGCCCTCTTCTTAAAACCGGTCCATATTCAACGAGACAGTGTAGCGATTTCTTCTCAGCTAGGGTAGAACGTAACTAAGAGAACACCTGTGTATAAAACAGAGACATAATTTCATAAAATTGTTCGTGTTACGTAGTGGAACTTGAAAAAACATTCTTTAGTTACAGAAACCTGACGCAGAGAGTCTCTGCAGTATTAGGATTATGACTAGCTCATTATAATTTCCATGGAAACTTGTTCTGACCGTGGAGAAGGAAGGGTTTCGTTGGTTGAGTTCATAAAAGATTGAACTAAGTAAGCACGGCCCGAAATACATCAGCCGTTACTTTAAAAAAAAAAAAAAAAAAAGTCCCAGGAGAGTAGGGTTATCAGGTGCTTAGGTGGGGAAGGGGTGGGAATAGGTACTGGGACAGAATCAGGAATGAGTTAGCAGATCTGCGGAGTGTGCTGATTTTCTAGGCTGCATGTTTGTTGACTCTCTGGGCACAAAGGGCCTGTACCTTCCACGTTGCCGTTTGGGAGTTATTTCTCAACACCTGTGTTGGTATCCGCATAAGACCATATATTAATGATTGTTCCTGCTTTGTCCTCTAAATATCCAGACACATATCAGTATTAGCGGAAACAATAAAGAAGGGAATACACGATGCTGATTCGGAAGCACGGATAGAAGCCAGAAAGTAAGTGTTGGCTGAACACCACTTTCCCGATTCACTACTTTTATATTTCAGGTGCACTGTCCAGATGGCCTTACAAAAGCTCATTAAGTCACATGGACATGTTTTGTTAATCATGACCCAAAAGGCCATTTCAAAATACCTCTCTAGTTTTCTGTTTCGAGGGTTGTTGAGTTCAGTGTCCAGGCCTGAAAGACTGGTACTGTTTGAACATAAAGTAGACTGAGGTAGACACAGAAAGCTCATTTTTAAATTTATGAGAAATTGCTGCATGAGCCGGCAAAGCACCTGTCTGCGTGCCCCGTGTTTTCTCTCACTCACTAAGCTCTGTGGGTCCCAGTGGCTTGTTGACTTGCCGTGAAGAATCCCGCTCACGGGGACTCTCTCCCTGGGATCACAGCTCTGCAGGCATCGGGGGTGGCGTGCCTGGGCAGTGAGCCCCTCCAGGAGGGAGGGGGGCTGATTGCGGACCACAGCTCTCTGTCCCCGCTAGCGTTTGGGGCCGTCTGGCCGTCGGGACTGGTTATGCCGCGGTCGTGAGGCTGGGTCCCCACGTCCAGCGCCATCCTGCGGGTGAAGGTGCCATTGTGACCGTAAGTAGCAGAAGCTTGACGCCAAGATGTCCTCCCTCTCGGGCAGCTCAGAGAGAAAAAAAGCTTCCCGTTTTGGCCCGTGGCTGTTTTTCTGCGCTTCTGTAGTTGACCGGCTCTTCTAATTGACCCGGGTCACAGCCAGTCCTTACATCCTGGCACACTGCGGACTTGCTCAGCTGCACGAGCACACCCTGGCCCAGTACTTCCTGCTCTGACTGCTCTCTCAGTTAAGCCGTGGTTCCCTGGTTTCGGAGCGTGTGGAGGACTCACTCTTGACCCTGCAGTGCTCACCGCAACCTCGTGCTGGGAAGTTCCTACCAAAAGAAGGGGCATGACGAGCGGAGGCTAAAAAGTAAAAACTACTAGGAGCGGATTTGTTAACGGTCTGCGTACGCCGTTCTTCACCCTCGTCTTATATTTGGTGCCTCCACCCCAGTTTTTTCTTGTCCTTTGATCGTAACACAGTACAGGTTTCAAGTAGCTGTGAGCCTCGTCCTGGTTTTCTTTTGTTCTCGTTACCTAAAGCCGTTTTAAGTACTTGGGACCAGGGAGCGTCACGTTGCATTTATAAAAGCGTCCATGACCGGGTCCCCCTCGCGTTCTGGGTGTCGTTCTCGTTGGTTCGGCTGCATCTTCCCTGAGTCTCCCAGTCTGGCAAGTCGGGCTCTTTAATTTCCATTTTATCCATTTCATTCATGCGACTGAGAGTCAGCCAGCTGGGCCGGAGTCACCAAGGCCAGGAGCTGGGAGGTGACGCTCCACCAGACGTCCGCGGTTCTCAGTCTTCCTCAGGCCGCGGCCGCCGCCGGTTGCAGGGGCTGGTGGCGGGGGGCGGGGGGGATCCCCTCCCTGACAGCGTCCCGGGTGCATAGCCGTGACAGGAGGCCGTGTGTTTTCCAGGTGTTACTGGGGTTTCCACAGTCACTTCAGCAGGGAGGCGGAGCACCTGTACCACAACCTGGAGCCCTCCTACCAGAGGGCTCTGCAGAGCCACCTGAAGAGCTCGGACAGCGTGGTGTCGCTGCCCCAGTCGGACCGCTCGTCCTCCAGCTCGCAGGAGAGTCTCAAGTAAGGGCTGCGGCTGCGGAACGTCGGCTGCGCGAGCACGCAGACTCTCCCTGTGCTTTGGTCCGTCTGCGTGCCGTTGCCATTCCCCCTTAATTCAGGTGGAGGCTGGTGCTGGGGAAGATGCTGTGGGGATGGTGAGAAGCGAGTGGCCTGGTCCCTGGTCCCTGGTCCCTGCCGCAGGTAGTTTGTACTTCAATTTACGTGGCAGTCCTGGAACACAGTTTTGGAGTAACACAAGCGAATTGTTCAGGGTGTCTTCTATGACAACAGAAGCGTTAACTTGGAGACAGCTTTGGAAAGGGAGGGCTTTCAGACCCTGGGACTGAACGTGCTACCATCTTCTCTCAGTACCTCTGATCCCTGTTGCTGTTTAAGACTTCCCTCTGTGTGTTTGAAAGGTAGTCCAAAATAGAATGCTAAAGCTTTTCCAAAATTGGAGGTTTATAAGGTTGTGGTCCAAGGTACCTGTAGAATTCTGAGAAGCCTGAAGCAGTCCTTTATTATCGTCATCTCGCGCTGTAGATTGTGCTTGTATCAATGCAGATACAGTGCACCTTTGATAATAGACAGACGTGTCCCTTTATTTCCAGTCGGCCGCTCTCCGCCAAGAGAAGCCCTACTGGCAGTGCCACCTCCAGAGGTAAGGCGGGCGCCGCGGAGGAGGCCCTGAGCCTGGGGCGGGCTGAGCAGCGGCGGGAAGGGTCTGCGGAGGGCCCGCCGTGCCCTGCGCTCCCACTGGGCCGGCAGACCTGTCCTCGCCCACAGAGCTGCCGCGGGGGCGCCCCTGTGCTCCGAGCACTCGCCGGGGGAGCGGGGGCCACTCGGGATGCTCCCAGCGGCAGGCAGCCGGCGGCTGTGGGAGGGCAGGAGGGCACGTTCCCGAGAGGGGGAGCGTCCAGCTGGGGGGTGCGCCTTCCTGCCACCCCGGCCAGACACGATCACGTTTTCATTACTTCGCTGCTCACATGAACCGGAAACGAGGTCCATTTCTGTGGGGTTTATGGTCTCTGATGATGGGGGCGTGTGGAGCTGCGGCCACTTGTCGTTTTCTGCAGCATCGGCTGAGCTGTGTCCAGCGAGCAGGGGACACTGTCGGCCGGTGCTGTGTGCTCCAGCCTTTGTCAGAGCTTGACGTCTGTTCTCAGGAGAAGCAGGGCACGCGTCAGCGATGCACGTCTCACATTCTCGCGTGGCCCTTACCGTCGTTGCTAAGGTTCCCTCCTCCCCCTGCAGCTTCCACGGTCAGCAGCAAATCCGTGTCCACCACGGGGTCCCTGCAGCGCTCTCGAAGCGACATAGACGTGAACGCAGCCGCCAGCGCCAAATCCAAGGTCCCCTCGGCTGCCGGTGCAGCGCCCTTCAGCTCCGCGGCGGCCTTGCCTCCGGGCTCGTACGCCTCCTTAGGTAACCAGCCCCGTGACCCTTCCCCCCCGAGTCTGCCGTTTGCGATGACCCTTAACCTCTGCTCAAATCCATCCGTGTAGCAAATTACCAGGAACTGGAGTTGAGGCGGTTGCAGGGCTGGCCTTTCAGAGTAAGTGCGTCTGTGCACTGACCTGTGCTCTGACCTCCGCGCTGGCCGCTGGTTTACAGCCAACCTTTGGTGGGTGTCCCCGCTTCTGGGGCGTCACCCTGGTCGGGGACGCATCCCTCAGCGCCGCGTGCCCCTTCCCGGCTGCCCAGCCTCCTCCTGTGTGGCCAGAGCTGGGTTTCCCCCTCTCCTGACCTGGGTGGAGAGCCTGAAGGGGGGGCTCCGGAGGAGCGGGAGGGACTCAGCAACCAGCACCCCTGTTGTACAGAAGGGTGTCGTCCTTCCCTGTGTCACCTTGGGAGGAGCGGGTACCTACTCCGATGAAAGCCCGAAAGAGTAAAAAGATTATTTTCAAAAGAATATCTGACAGAGTGCTAGGTCAGTTTTTCAGCAGACACTGCACATCTACTGTGGGTAAGGCTGATAGTTTTTTTGAGTTTGTTTTTGTGAAAGCAGAGTTGTTCAAAGCCAAAGTCTGGAGACCTCGCTGGATCCATTTTATTTTGGATTTTAAGGAAACGATACAATTCAAATTTCATGAAACATCGAGACTTATTACTTATGTGGTTTACAAACTAATTCCAAAGTCAGTCCTACAGCTAATATTCTGAAAGCACGGAAGCAGAGCAAGAGAACACCGAGAGGAGGTTACCAGGCCCGACCTTGAGTCACTCGGTGACCTTGACCAGGCCGTGTTTCCTCTACCCATAAATGAGTTGTAATAATAGCCACCTAATTCAGACACGGGGTAGGGACAAGTGACATTATATAAAAGTCCTTTGTCAACCATTATCCTATACGGCGAAGGAAACTGCGGTTGTGATAGGAACGTTATTAGTTTAAAAGGTAATAAGGTGTATGTTGCGGGACATTGTTAAGTCAGTCTTGTTTTCTCTACAGAAATGCCTCATTGAGACTGGGAAGATGCCCAATAAGGGCTCTCCTTTTCTCTTGTTTATTTAACTCTTACAAGATCACGTAGGCGTGTTTAGGATCCCGTGTTGGTGTGTGCTTATCAAGAGAGAAGTCAGGTGGGAAGGCTTTCTGTTCATTTCAGTGCCGTTTGATCCACCTTGAGGATCTGTAGTTAGTGTTTGTTTCACTGCTTGAAAACCTGAGTAAAGTGACAGCAGCCCTTGCTTTTCGGTGCATAGTTGAGCTATTCTAATATGGACCCTGTGGACTCTGCTTGGTGCTAGTCAGAGCACTCGGGTCTTCTGGTCTGATGACACAGAACTGACCTTTCAGAAGCGCTGATGATAAATTTTCAGCCCCGTGTTACCTCTTCGAATGACGAGACTGGAGTATTCCCCATTCTCCCAGCATTTTCTGGGAGCTCGACCTCTGCTTTCCTCATGTCCAAATCAGCAAGAACCAAAAAAATCAGCCCCCCAGATATAACATAATCCTTCGGAGGAGCAGTTACAGGTACTACCGAGGTTGACACGTTACGTCTGTGAGGAGTGTAGCGTTAAAGCTGATGATCCTTCTCCAAATTTCTAGAGTCCAGACGCGTGAGGGGAGACACGGAGCCCCTAGGCCCTGGCTCAGGTACCGAGCTGCACGGCCTTGCTGCTCGCCGTGTGGCTGGGACAGGCCTTGCTGCGGCCAGCTTCTCGGAGCTGCTCACTGGCTGCCTCTGTCCTTTGGGTGTCCTTTAGTTCCCCGCCCGCCCTTATTGTGCTGGTGCTTTGTTCCAGAAAACAGGGGACCCTTCAGAGGGTGAGGTTGGGCCACATCAGAAACACAGTCAGGCTGTCAGCTGAGGCGCGGCCCTGGGCTGCCCTTCCGTGTTTTGTCCTCTGCAGGCAGAAGCACATTCCCCTAAGCTGATTTCGGTAGAAGGGGCACTTACTCGCTTCCGACTCTGCTTTGCTGTTGAACTTGTTTCCCTTTTAATTTTATTTTAAACTGTACTTTTGCTTCTTTAGTAGCCAGTAATAACATTCTGCTTTTTAATTTTTTTGATGCGACTAACTGTTCCCTGTTGTCCCTTCCCTTGTTTTTTAATTTGCTTAAAGATGGCACTGCCACCAAAGCGGAGGGTAAGCGGTTTGTCTCTGTGGCCGAGCTGTGTCTCCCTCTCACTGGTCCCCTGTCCCCACGAGTGTTGCCTGGCGCCCCCGCCCTCCCCGGGGTCCCTGCATGACACGTTGCACGCACATCCCTCCACTCTTCTTCACCCTGTTTCCACTGGGTTTTGCCTTCCCCCAACCTGAGCTCTCCTCTCCTTTCTTGTGTGGTCGTTGTGCTTGTGAATTTGGGCCCTGAGTATGCTGTACGTGGCGTCGCTCTGAGCCCACACTGGGAGGGGGGTCGCGTGACCTCGTGGGTCCCAGCTTCTGTCACCCCTGAAGCACCACCTCAGCTTCCGTTTCCTCCTCCTCACTTTGTGCTTTTGTGGGCCTCTCAGGATTTGCCTTTCCTCTTTCAAACATAAATTTAAGTGTCAATCGTCAATTCAGGTTCAAAGCTGGTGAAGGTTTTCCAGCAGGTAATTTCTAGACATTAAAAAAATTTTTTCCTCTCCCCTAAAACTGCTGGATTGTATGATACCATTTCTGTTTGCCTCACTGACGCATATCCCATTCATTCATATACTTTCGTTCATCCACTCAGCAACCTTGTCCTCTGTGACACACGGGGATATAGCTGGTGGAAGAAATACACGAACCCACGTCCACTTTGTTTTCTTTTTGTCTCATTCTCAAGAGGCTCTTTGTGATGTTTCATTCTTTTGAATTTTAGATGGAGCTATTCTCATTGGTATAGGTCTTTGATTAGAACATGCTAGACAAGGTCGACCTTGCAAAGTCTCTAGATAGTAAGCACGATGTTTCAAATAATTGAAATTTAGAGTTAACCTCGTCTGCTTAAGGGAATGGCTTAGACCCACGAACCCTCAGGATGATTTAACAATTAGGAACTGCTAGATAACTTTCCTGTGTTATTTCGCCACTCTAAAAGGCCAGCCGGCAGAGTAGACTGGGTTTTATCTCGAGACGTGCACTACTTCCTGAGGGACTCGCAAAGGAAAAATCGGAACGGAACTTTTAAAAAAGACGAGCATAGTCTCAAGATCAGTGTTCTTTTCTGTGTTAAAAAAAAAAAAAAAAAAGACCAGCGTTCTTCAAACTCATCTCATCGTAAAAATCGCCTGGTGCTTGCTGCAGGGGCAAAGTCCTAGGCCCTGCGTCCCGAAAATGCTGGTTAGGTTTGGAAGGAGCAGGGCACTCTGAACTTTCACCAAGCCCCGCTGGTGGTTCTTGGGGTTGGATAAGTTTTTGAAATGAAAAGCTTCCAAAATGAAAAATGGACAGAAGGCCTATGTCACGACGAGGGCGTCATCTGTGATAGGAGACTGAGGCTGGGTGTGACTTTCTTCTTTTTTTTTCGTTGATATGAGTCATTTTATATTTCTCCTTCCCCAAGAAACCATCCTGAGTATTTGCTCAGCCTAGATGGATGGGGAGTGGAGGGCGGAATACAATAACGTATTTTGTCTCATCAGATGAAAAGTGAAGAAGTGATGCGGGAAGTTACACATTTTTTGCAGAATGCCCTGCTTGATTTCGTATACCTATATAATAGAATCAAAGTCAGCCTGTTATTCCATGCAGCAGTGGGGATTTTGAACTTTTTTTTTTCTTCTTTCTATGAGTTTTCTTTTACCCGTCCAGAGCAAGTTCAGAAGGTTGCTTACGTAGTTGTTGCGCAAGAGACTGAGGATGAGAAGTCTCTTTCTGCTTCTCCTTCTTGTGGGAAAGTGGAGGCTGATCTGTGGGCCCTTAATCGTGTAGAGTTCAGAATCAGCCAGAAGAGAACCTTATCGGGGCAGCCCCGTGCGCCTTGGCCTCCGTCCTAGGGCCGTCCCAGGCCATCACAGAACTGGCCGCTCAGAGCCTCCAGCCTTGTGTGATGACGAGACAGAATACAGAGGCCCCGGGAGGCCTGTGAACTGGAGCCCCTCTAGGCCGTCATTTCTGTTTGTTTCAGCTCCGAAACTTAGCAGGGCTGCTTAGAAAAGCTACACATGCAGCGAGTATCACTTAGCATCTTGTCATGAGTTTCCTGTCTGAATTTTAGGGATCATTATGGGCCTTTTGAAGATTTGTTAATAAAGTCTGTTGAATATTCTACTGTCTAGCTCCGGAGGCAAGCGCTAGGCACTTGCATCACGAGGCAAAGATATGACTTTGAATCAGTGGTTGGATGCTCTAAATTCAAAGTTCAGGCAATACATTTGAAACCTGGCAACTCCCTTGTTATCGTAATTGAGAAAAATAAATAGTCTTTGGGAGTTACCTATCTCACACACCAAGTAGCCACTCTAATGTTTATGACTAATCAGAAAAATATTTTTTGTGAAGAACTCAAAGCTCAACTTTTGGACGAAAGTTTATTTCCAGGTTATCTTTCAGTGTGTTATTATGTTCAGTGATTTGGGGGATTTGGAAGAAGGAAGCATTGATAGTGTCTGTTACGCTGCTCGTGAGAGAGTTTATCATGATTACCCTTGACCCTTGAACAACATGGGTTTGAAGCGCGTGGGCCCACTATAGGCAGATTGTTTTCAGTAAACTTACAGAACTGCACAGTCTGTGCAGGGCAGCTGTGGGACTCGAGCGTCTGTGGACTCGAGCATCCCCGGCCGGCCCTGGAACCAGTCTCTGCGGGTACCAGGGGCGGCTGCAGATACTCCAGTTGTGTGGAAACGAACGACTCGCATCTTCTCATCTCATGCTTTTTTTTTTTTTCTTCTTCTTTTAAATTTAGCTGCTGGGTTTAGGAAATGTATTATTCGTGTTTTTTCCCCCAAAATAAATAATTTTAAATGAAGAGTTAAAATACTAGAGTGACCTGTTGGTACCAACAACTTAGTGATGGGTTCAGAGCATAGGTAATCATATGTTACTAAGTGTAGTCAAAGGCCATGCTTAACTACTGGTGATTTTAATTAAGATTACACAATAAAAACTGTGTAGCCTTGTCTGCTCTTCTGGAAAAGGAACTTAGATTTAGTTCTCTTTTACTGGGAAATAAAACATTTGGTATTGCTGTATGTCTGTCGAAGAACTCTGAATTTTAAGTAGTTGGCCTTTTTACACAATGAAAAAATATGTATGTATATAGAAATAAAAGTTTTAAACTTCTTTTACTTTTATCTTTAAAAAATATGAGTAAAGTTATGGAGCGGCGGGCGGTACTTGTAGGTAGCAAAATTTACAGGTGATCAACTTTCCAAATTTTGTTGCTTTCAAAAATGCCACGTGCGACTAGAGAGGTTGGGCTTTTTGTACCCCAGACAGTGGGTGTAAAAGCAGGTTCCTAGACCCAAACGTCCCAACTGGAGAGTGAGATTTACCTGGAGACCTTTTCATTCTCACACCTCAAAATGGAGACAAAGACCCGAGTGGGGAGAGACTGTTGAATGATGTATAACTGTCTTAGGCCAAACTGGATGCGGGAAAATCATGCTTCCAGGTTAAACCAGTTCACAGGTTTAGTTACCCGTCCTGGGGGCTTTTCTAGAAGAATGGCAGTGTGACTGGCTATTATCAACAGACCACGAGATACGGATGTTCTGTCTTTCTTCCACAAAAGTCCAGGGCTGCACTGCTCTTACAGGTCTCTGTTGTCCTCTGGGTCTGCTTTTCTCTGGGTGTGTGTGTTTGTTGATGCGCCTCTTGTCTCTCCCTCCAGAATTTTTTTTTCTGCTGTAGCATTCCCTAATACCCCATTTCCATGTCTTTTACTTAACGCTGGCTTTTTTTCTTTTCTTCACATCTTCTTTCTGTCCCTGTCAAAACACGGTATGAATGAATATGTCATTAACAGGTCATAGGGTAGAACTGAAGTATATTTTTACTGTTTGTTGTATTTATTGAGCAGGCTTTCTTTTTCCTAAAGACCACAGAGTATTTTATATCATGTCTTTAAGACATATACAGGCACTTGTAGTAATATTGCCAAATTAATAGGATGACTGAAACAAACCAGACCTCTTCCAATAAAGGAAATATGCATCTGAGTACAATACAACAGAGGCCCTTTAAACTCCCCAAAACGGACTTTAAGGGTGCTCTGAGGTTACTCATGTTAAGTCCCTAGGTGAGAGTTAAGAGTTGGCACGAAGCCAGCGTTGTAAAAGTGCTGTATATCCGTGAAAAGGTGGGCCTGGGGAGAAAAACCTTTGAAGATATCAAATTGACATGATCTCTCTCTTGACTTTGTCCCAGGCAAAGGAAAACCAGCCTCCCCTAATTTGTAACTAAACTCCCTTGTCACACAAGTTGTGCTTTCAGTTTTTGTTATCTGTGGTATCTGGGAAACCCCAAACTGATGAATAAGTGGTCTGCGTTTACAGCCTCCACGGGAACAAACATTGAACTTCTGCAGAGGAAGCCACTGTCAAATCTGGTTTCTCAAGGTCCCTACAGATTAAAATATGGCAAATACGAGCTCCTAGTCCAAAATTACATCCATGATGAGTGAGAAACAGCAGAGAAAAAGAATAAAAACATAATTAATCCTTTGGGACGTGAGGGTCTTTTATGTAATATGAAATTGCTGTATTTAAATGTTTAAAAGAAACAAGAAACTTGTAATTTTAGCAGCATGTAGAATTTAGTAGTCTGAGTGATCCTCCCAATTGAGAACAGATCACCCATCTGGAATAAAAGCAGTAAAGCCACTCATCTGCAGACTTAAGCAAAAGCAGAAACCCTGGGAGGTGAGGGCCAGAGCTGGTTTGCATCCTGAGGTTTTTGGCTGAATCCTGGAGACCTGGGGCATTTGCTCAGGACGTGGAGTGACAGGAAGTCACTGCATCCTCACTGGTGAACAAGAGGTTGACTCTACTGAAGAGAAGAGGACAAGAGGGAGTCCTCCCATTTTAATCTTAAGTACTGGGTGGAGCAGGGAAAGTAATCTTCCCTGAGAAGTTGCCGCCATAAATTGGGCCTTCGTGCAGGTTTCTGGTCAGAATTCATGCTACCTTGGTGGTCTGAGAAACCCAAGCAGGTAAATCATGTTAAAGTGGCTGTGGATTGCTTGTATCCACAGGACGCTAGCAGAAGCAAACATAGGTCCTCATTGGAAGAACTCACCTTCAATCTAGGTCTTAAAGAATTCCCATAAAGTTCCAAGAAAAGAAACCATTTTGTTGTCTTAATGTTTAAAGAAATAAAAAGAAAAATTCGGAAAGACAAGCAGGGGGGTAAGGAACTATAAAGAATGACCAAGCAGGCTTTGAAAAAGAACAAATGGGTCTTCTAGAAATGAAAATATAATAAGTTATTAAAATTTAAAACTCGGTGGGTTAATTGAGCTGCAGAACCGATGAAACTGAAGAGTGAACTCACGAATTCAAGGTAAGAAAACATCGTCCAGAGTTAATGTGCAGAAAGGACGGAGTTAGAAAACAGGATGGGGTGTTACGTCCCACAGGAAGTAGTGAAGAAATTCAACCTATCTAATTGAGTTTTAAGAAGAAAGACTGGGGCAGAGACAGTATTTGAAGAGGAAGTGGTTGGGAATCTTCACGATTGTTGAAGGACACTGAACCGCAGATGCAGAAAACCCGGTACATCCCAAGCAAGACAAAAAGAAAAATCCATAGTGAAACACATCATAGCGAAACTGCAGAACACCAAAGATTAAAAAAATATATATATTAGAAATAGCCAGAGGGAAGAAGAGACTACCCACAAAGGAAAGGCAGAGTTTAAATACAACTGGGGACCCTGGAATCAGATCAATGGAGCATATCAATGTCCATGTCCTGTTTCTGACTTTCTACAATAGTTTTTGTAAGATGTTACCATTGAGCGAAACTGGGTAAAGAGCACACGGGATCTCTGTGTATTATATCTTACAGTCAAACCTGAGTCTACAATTATCTCAGAATAAAAAGTTTAAAAAAGGGGTCTAGAAGTTGTGCTTGTAATAATAATATTTTAATCTGTAAGATTGTTACCTTAGAGATAGCAAAGCGTATCTTAAAAAAAATTAAGGCAAAAGGAGGAAACAAAGGAAGGTAAAAGGAGAATGAGAAATCAAGACAAATAAAAAGCATGCCTGTAAGTGGTAAGAACAAGCTCAAATGAACTGAACTTTCCAGTTAAAATAGAAAGATTATTAGACTTAAACTTTTAAAAAAGATCTAGCAATATGATACTTAAAGAGATTAAGCCTTTAAGGCTACAGATAGAGTAAAAGACAAAGGATGAGAAATTCATAGTAAAAGAAAGTTGTTGAAGGTTTGTTAATAACAGACCCGAAAAAGGCAAAAAGAGGATTTCTATATAATAAAAGATTCAATAAATCACTAAGATGCAATAGACCTAAATTTTTATGGATCTAATAAAAACAGCCTCAAGATATACAAAAAAGTATTTGCAAATTAATATTTATAGTGGGTGGTATGTAAAAATACAAATTTTGAATAACTAATATATAATATAGTTCCAAACTCAGAAAATATAAAGAGGTACGCAGTTTCCCCCCATCTTTGTCCTTCATTTGTCTAGTTACCACCTCTTTCCTTCAACCCCAGTGTGTTACTGCTTTTAGTTTCATTTTTATCCATAGTTTCTTTGCATAAGGAAGTAATATAAGGAATTCCCTGGTGGTCCAGTGGTTAGCACTCCACGCTTTCACTGCCAGGGGCCCAGGTTCAATCCCTGGTTGGGGATCTAAGATTCCACAAGCCGTGCGGCGCAGCAGGAAAAAAACAGACAAAAAAAAGAAATAATATAAAAATCATACTTCTCCCTTTTTTTTTTTTTTTTTTAATGCTATTCTTGTCTGCTTACATTCTTCTTTTTTTTTATTTATGTATGTATGTATGTATGGTATGGCTGTGTTGGGTCTTCGTTTCTGTGCGAGGGCTTTCTCTAGTTGTGGCAAGCGGGGGCCACTCTTCATCGCGGTGCGCGGGCCTCTCACTATCGCGGCCTCTCGTTGCCGAGCACAGGCTCCAGACGCGCAGGCTCAGTAATTGTGGCTCACGGGCCGAGTTGCTCCGCGGCATGTGGGATCTTCCCAGACCAGGGCTCGAACCCGCGTCCTCTGCATTGGCAGGCAGATTCTCAACCACTGCGCCACCAGGGAAGCCGCCTACTTCTCCCTTTTTTAAAACATGAAAGGTAGCATATTTACATACACTCTTCTGCATCTTCATTATTTTCACTTAATTATAGCTTAAGATTCTTCCATGTTAGGTTGCAGAACCTCTTCGCTCATTAATACTGCTGTACATTCCCCTATGTAGATTAACCTGAACCAACCAAACCCATATTGACAGACATTTGGATTGTTTTCAGAGTTTTGCTGTTACAAACAGTGCTGCCATGAATTACCTTTTAGATACATCATTTTGCATGGACACAAGAATATTGGGAGGATAAATTACCCAAAGTGGAATTGTTGGATTAAAAAGTGCATGCATTTGTAATTGTGATAGATAATTGCCAAATAGCCCTCTGTCGGGACTGTATTAATTTTAACTCCCACAAACAATGAATGAGAGTGCCTGTTTGCCTACATGCCAGACTGTTAGCAAATTTTTAAGATTTCTGCCAGTCTTGTCGGTGATAAATAGCATTCTTAATGTCATTTTAATATTTTTTTCTTACTGGGAGTCTGAACACTGTTTCATACATTTAGGGGCCATTTCTATTTCGGTTAAATATCTATTCCTAGCCTTTGATCATTCTTTATTGGGATGTGACAGTGGTATGTTGAAGCTGGCTTGAACCAGTTCATCAGATTCCAGTTGTTAAATTTTCAGGAATTTTATAAGCTGGTTTACATCATATCAATGGCCTCAAATAGGCCACGGTGGGAATATTTACACCAGGGAATTGCAAAACACCACAAGTCAGCAGGACACTCCCCCAACCCCCCCACCCACCACCGCCAGTTCCCCTCTAATTGTCAAACATTTACCAGCACACTTGCTGTTGAACTTATTATTGATACCTAGGAATCTTTTATGTGATAAGGAAATTAGCACCTTATGACATGAATTGCAAATAATTTCCCCCCATTTGTCATTTTCTCGAATTTGCTCATAGTTTTCTTCCTGCCATCCTGAGATTTAAAAAAAAAAAAAAAATTAGTCAAATTTATCAATCTTTTCTAATGGCTTTTAATTTTGTTATAGTGAGAATGGACTTTCCACTACAAGTTACAATGGAATTCTCCCATGTTTTCTTTCAGAACTTTTTTTTTTTTGGCCGCACTACGCGGCATGTTGGATCTTAGTTCCCCAACCAGGGATTGAACCCGTCCTCCCTGCAGTGGAAGCGCGGAGTCCTAACCAGTGGACCGCCAGGGAAGTTACCTAAAACTTTGATGGTTTCATATTTGACATTTTAATCTTAGGTCCATTTGCTGCTTTTCTTGGTGTAAAGTGTGAAGTATGGATCCAACTTATTTTTCCAAAGCAGAACATTAGCAAATGAGATCCTATAATCCATTTTTTCAAAAGCAACATATTATGTTGAACTACATATTAATCCTTGTGGAATGAAGCAAAAGCAGTGCTTAGAGGGAAGTTCATAGCCCTAAGTTTATATTAGAGGAGAGACTGAATTAGTTTGTTTCCAGTGTGTTAGTGGAAGAACAGAATAAATCCAAAGAAAAGGAGGGAGGAAGTAACAAAGATAAGAGTTAAAGTCAATGAAGTAGGAATTAAACATTCGTTTTAGAAGATTAAGGAATACAAAATGTGATTCGTTGAAAATACTAATAAAATAGGCAAACTTTTGGAAAGGTCAGTTGGAGAATCGTACAAAGCATTGGCAATGATAAAGCAGGTATAAGTGTGGGTCAGTAGAGCTTTAAAGGGTAGTAGAAAACTATGACAATTTTATGTTAACAATTTTAAAACAAATTGGACGAATTTCTAGGGAAAAAACCTGTTTCTTCAAGAAGAACAAAAAACCCCAAGTAGTTTTAAGACTACTCATTAAATAATTTGAATCAGTACTTAAAACTCCATCCCCCCACCAAAAGCTAATTACTTAATTAAAATAGAAAAGATATCCAAAATCCCTACCATGCTCAGACGGCTATACATGCAAGTTGTGAAGCATGGGACAGTTCCCGTCTTACATAAACTCAGAGACCAGGAAGAGAGAAAGCTTCCCTCCCTGGTTTCATGTAGCGGTTGTAACCTTGGTACCAGAATCAGATGAGGTACAATACAGACATTCTGTGTATGTGACTGCGTGAGTCATGACAGCAGAGGTTGGATACTTTCAAACCTAATAGATGCAGCTCAGTACGTTTAGGAGAATAATCCTCTTATCTCAGAAGATGGAAGCAAAGCATTAAAACGTTCCAGAAACATTTTTGATAAATTCTTAGCGATTAGGAATGAGTTTTCTTCACTTGTTGAAGTATAGTTTGTGAAATTCCAGAATTATTTTTTTACATGTGGCTCAAGATAGCAAAGCCTACCTCGTGCTTCTCTTGAGCATTGTGCTGTGTGTCCAAGACAGCAGATAAAGTGATCAAAGTGTATTTGCAGGTGGTTTTCTGTTTAGAGAACACCAGATAATCTACATGTAAATTGGTAGGATTAATAAAAGTTTAGCAAGATCCCTAGAGTTAAGATCAAAATATAACAGTCACATTCTTACTTGTCAACAAGTTAGACAATATAATTTAATAAACTGTATTGTGTATAATAAAAATAAGGCACCTTTGAATAAGTGCATAAAAATTGAATAAAACTTTTGGAAAAATTATAAGGCTTTATTGAGAGAGGTTGAAGAAGGTGAAAAAGAGAAAACGCTAATGAATGGAAAGATCAATATCATAAAGCCACCCCCCCTCCGCCCCCAGATTAACCCCAAATTCCACATTGCCAGTCAGAATTTCAACACGTCTTTTTATTACATCTTCCCGTGCGCATATGCAAGAGAGCAGAGGGCTTTAGGGAAAAGTGGCTGGATTTGCCCTACCAATTAGGAAGGTAGTTTTGAAAAGCTACTCGCAACAGTGTATGTTGCACAGGATGGGCACATGGACTAATGCGGCAGGCGCCACAGTGGAGAAGACGGACCCTTGCATGTATACAAGTACTTGTAAATGACAAAGATGGCTTTGTAGGTTAGTTAAGAAAGGGGTTAAGTAAATTTGTTTGGACCTTCGTCAGTCACACAGAAAAAGTAAAACGGATCTCTCCTTTACATCCTACAGAAAAATCACTTCCGTAACTGAGCTCACAGATAAAATGTTGAGCCAAACAGTAAGTTTTGGAAAAATATATACTCTATGATACGATTAAAAACATTAAAAAATATAAAATAATGCCATCTATTTCTTGGTTATGCAACTATGTATATTAAAAACATAAAGAAATGCTAGGGAATGATGACCACTGGCTTTGGGATCATGTTACCAAGTGTTGGGCGGGGGAGGTGGAGGACACAGGGACATAGCAAAGAAGATTTTTTTAATTTTCTTAGCTGAGAGGGTTTGGATGATCACTTAAAAAATCCTAAGAAATTAGACTCGGTTGTTTTTTCACGTTCAGTTTTCTTTGTGACTTCCTTAGCAGAGTAAAATGCCCTAGCTCACGCGTCGGCCCACCAGGCAACCAGGCGCAGGCATCTGAACCCGTGGTGGGACCTTGGACAAATTAAGTAACCCCCTTGCTTCTCTGCTTCCTCATGTGTAAAATGGGAATAATTATATGTTGGTGTGAGGATTTTGAGTGCACACATATATAGCTCATAGTATCCTATATGATATAGCTCCTAATTTTAGTCTGGATTCTAGAACTTGTAGGTCTTTCATTCAACTGCTAATAAAAGTCATTGATTCTTTCTAGTTTTCTTTCTTCCTTTTTTTTTTTTTTTTTTTTTAATTAAGTGCAGTGCTTTCTTTTATTGCTCCTTACCTTCCTTTCTTGAACCTTTTCAAGCCTTAGGATTTGTTTTTCCGTGTTGCCTTTCTGCAAGCTTTCTCAGTTGATGAGGTAGATGTGCTTCTGAACAGTGTAAGCAGCCAGTGGGAGTTCAAATTGTTTTGTGTTTTCCCCATCAGATTGCTCTTCCGATTGAATTATGGAAGTCAGGGCATTTGTGCCCCTTTGAAAACAAAGAAGCCCTGAATTTTAAAAAGTTCAATTCCTCATCATTCTAGCCTTACCATCAGTGATTTTGTATTTATGAATCCATTTTTATTTTTATGGTTTCATGCTTTAATAATTGGAGTTAACACATTGCTTTACTTACAATGGCAAATATTCTTCATAAATGCCTATGACATGGCATTATTTTTAGGTCATTCCTCTAGGTATTCCTAATATTGATTCTTTCTGTAAACTTCATCTTTTTGCAGCCTAGAAACTTGCTGGCATACATGCTTTTAAAATAGAAGTTTAATGCTACATAGCGAGACACATTTATTCTCCAGGGTGCTGTAGCTTTTGTTGATTGCTGAGTTAAGAAGGTTTTTTTGTTTTATTTTGCATTTACTCTTTTTTTTTTTTTTTTCTATAGTAGTTTTCTGAAGATGACAGCTAATATTCTTTCCTGCTTTTGGAAATTTGACAGATATGTCGGCAATGAACAGGAGAGAGAATTTAATCTGAAAAAAAATTGTGGAAAAAACCCTCAAGTGACTATCACCTCCCCATCTGAAAATAGCATATGCTAAAACAATTGAAAGCAAAGCACCTGATGGGTTCCTGAGTCCCTCTGAGGAGTTTCTGACGTGTCTGTAGAATTTGTGTGTGCACACAGGGACGCGTGTCAGGACCACACGTGGGAGACCAGCTCCCCTGGAGGTGGCTCAGCCCTTACCCCTTGCCCGAGGAGTGGTCACGCTTAATTGGAAACATTACGGAAGCACTGTTTTTGCCGTGTCCTCCAGGTCGGATCCGCACGCGACGGCAGAGCTCTGGGAGCGCCACCAATGTCACCTCCACGCCTTCCGACAGTCGGGGCCGCAGCCGCGCCAAAGTGGTCTCACAGTCCCAGCGTAAGAAGTATATTTTATGCTCTCTGCTCTTTTAGTTTTATCCAACAGCCATTCTGCAGCTGAAAATTTATAGTATTTTCATCGACTTCAGGGAAAAACACATTTCTGTGGCTCTAAGACACTGTGAATAATCTTGATGTTTGTTGGATGCTTACAAGACAGGGATTCCAGTGTACCTGTGTCCCCTTTCTAGGCGATTTACATTTTGTATCCTTAGGCAGTAAACATTGAAATGCAGTTTCCCTCCCCTCAAGCCTCCCAAAGTGAATCGTACCTGGGCTGGGACCCATTTTGCTGTTGATGAGGGATCCTGATGTCATTCAAGAGCAGCTCGGGGGGGGGGAGATGACCTCATGCTGAGGTCTCTCCCCAGCGGCAATAAGTACATCCATTCAAAGCTGCCCCCGTCACCCGCTGCGCTAACACGTCACCCTGCTCCTGTCCTCCTGCTAGTGTGGGCTCTCGCTTCGCTCGGCTGCCCTCGCTTCCATTGCTGCTTCTCTGTGTATGTTGGGTCACCTGATTTGTCAACGTCAGCCATGAAAGCAGCCGTGGACGGGATGAGCGTTCTGATCTCTCTTAGGACTCAGGCCTGGTGTCTCACTTCCCAGCCTCCCGGTCTGTGCACGTGGAGTGGGGCAGGGGGTCAGGGCCCTCCTGGGCAGGCGCCCATGGCGGAGGTGCTCGTCAGCTGACGGGGTCGGCCTCCTTCGTGGCCCCGGGAGCTGTGTGGCTTGTGTAGAGAGCGGCTGGTCTGAGGCCAAACCTTAGCTTCTCTCGTAGGTGTTGAGAATGCCTTCCTTAGCTCTTCCTGAATTTAGATGCTTTCCCCATGTCCCTTTGATAACTGGAGTCCTCATGTTAAAAGAAGCTTATGTCCTTTCTGAAAAGAAAGTGCAAGGTCAGACATATTGCTGTGAGATGTCAGCACCCAGGCTTGTTTGTCTGACGCAGAAGCCCATGCTTTTAGTGTGTTACACAATACCACACAGCATAGGTTGTGCAGGGGTAGTCCAGAAGCTTCTGCCTGGGGAGTAGTGTGCAGGCCCTGGTTATTCTGGTGAACCCTAGTGATACCTGGAGTCACAGATAGGTATAATACTCTGGCCATGACCTCATAAATATGAGTCGGGTCTTATCGCAAAAAAAATTTTTCTTGGCTAAAAATGTTCGAGACTCAGAATATAGGTCAATACGTTGAAATTGAGTTGAATAAAAAAATGTTTTAACCCTTTAGCTGTATAGGGTTGTTTCCTTTCTTGGAGAGTGAGGGCTGAACAGTATTTTCCATTTCTTTATTTCTGCTGTTTATTGGCATTGGCTTCTGCAAGGGTCCCTGCCCCTAGCTGGGTCCTCTGCTTAAGAGCTGGTGCAAATAAAGTTCCTTCTGTAGTGGGGGATGATAGAACTTTAATTTTTCAGTCTTATAAAAATACTGCACCTTGCCTTGGGGATCCGCTTGAAAAGCTCATCAGTTTTATTTCACTCACCAAATTCCACTCAAGGGAAAGAGACAACACCAGCAAACGATCAAGCCTGGACCTTAAACTTACATATATAAATCAAATATTCTTTTAAAAATTATTTTAATAGGTAGATAGGAGCACATCTAGATAGTTTACGAATGTAGCTATACTAGCATTCATAGTTCTGGTTTAAGAGTAAGTAGATTTCGTTAATATTAAATTTAGGACAGTTAACAGTTGGCGTCTTTTGGATAGTTGAGGACTTAAATATGTGAGGATTAATGTTTAAATATTGGAGAATTTGGCATGAGACGTTCAGATGAGACGACCTAGTAGCAGTTTCTTCCACTTGGTTGATGTCTCTGGAGCAACTCCTGTGTGGTGAGCACCGTGTGCAGGGGTGGAGATACACAGACGGTGAGATGCAGTCGCTTCTGCCAGGCTGCTCAGAGCCAGAGCGCAGGTGCCCCCGAAGGGCCCGGCATCTTCTCTGCATCTCGTCCGCCTGGCACCGTGCCTGGCGCATGGTAGGTTCATAAGTGTTTCATGAGCAGATCTGAAATAAATGCTAATACAGTATGATGTGTATAAAGTAAAAATAAGTACGAAAATAGGCTAGGAGGAACAAGACCTAGAAAAACAGTTCTTTTGCTAATGTGTTTGTGAACAAAGACATTTGTGCTGTGTTGCATGCTGACCTTCTGTATTGTGTTATTGTCTTTTAATCCACTTTTTGCCTGTCCTTTGGTCTGCTCTCATAATCAAGGATCCAGATCTGCTAATCCTGCTGGTGGTAAGCCATTTCTCTTCTTGCTTTTTTTTTTTTTTTTTGCATTCTCCCTCACCCCATGTTCCTTGCACAATATTAATTTCTCTCTTTATTATAAGCTTAGTTAATCTTTCTGCGTTTTTTCTGTATGTTCAAATTCTAGAGTTTGAAATGGATTTCTTTTCTCCTTTTATACAGCTTAATAGTTTATTTGTGTGCTCAAATTTTATGGGCAAAATTAATAGATCCTGAGACATGTTCTTCATGGGAACGTGTACTGATAATTTTATAATGAATTTCACTTAAACTGTAGTTAAATCAATATAAAGTACTAATTTTTGTAAGTAGTCATCTTAGTGATTTATTTGAATGATGGAGGGGTGTGTGTGTGTGTGTGTGTGTGTTTAATTTCCAGGTAAGTGTTATTTTGAAGGTTTTTCCCTCTGGGTCATTCTGTTCTGCTACATGATAACGAACACTTGATATTTGCGAATTTTATTGTCTTCTCTGCTTAAGGAGATGATCTAAGTTAATGACTGCCATTTGGGTGTATTGGTACGATCCTTAAAATTTTGCTGCTTTCTTTAAGAAAGAATTTTATTTTACAAGAAATGGTTATATAGGTATCTAGTCACTTAGCCATTTATAAAAATTACTAACCATATTATGATTTTAATTTCTAATTTTATTGCATTCATATCAGGGAATGTTTTCTACATAATTTCTACCCTTGTAAAAGGTTTCTGAGATTTCCTTTGAGGCTTAGTACATAGTCAGTTTTTGTACTATTCCTGTATGGAAATGTGAAAAGAATGTGTACTCTGTTTGTTGGACTATACATTGTGTGTATATGTGGGAGGTGTGTTTATACATATCTGTATAATTTTGACTGCATGCTCTGCCAGTTTCTGAGTAGTGTATTAATCTTTCATTAGTATTAGTCTTTCTGAGAGGTATATTAATAATTATGGCCTTTTCAGTCTCTCTCTGTATTTTTATCGTTTTTGTGTTTTCTATCTCAAAGCTATGTTACATGGAGCATAAAGTTTCATGATTATTATATCTTTAAGGATAATTATTCTTTAAAATATGAAACATCCTTTTTTCTCTTTTAATGCTGTTTTTTATTCTGTTTTGTTGTTTTGTTTTATGTATGTTGTTTGTCTCTTATAAACAACATACAGTTGAATTTCATTTCAGGTTTTTAAACCAGTCCAGGAATCTGTCTTTTAATAGTTGAATTTAATCCAGCCACATTTATTATGATTACCGATATGTTTGAGCTTATTCTTACCATTTTATCTTGTGATTTCTGTTTACCGTATTTCTGCCTCCTTTTCCATTTGTTAGATTAATGGAGTCTTCCATTAGTGTTTAAGAAATTTTTGTTATATTTCTACTCTTTCAGCCATTTTTTAACTTACTAACTCCTACAGAAGACAAACCAGTTAATAAATAAACGCCTTTGTGATTATTTGTAGAAATTTGCTGTGCAACCGAGAGGCTTTTTGTACTCAACCTGAGCCTGCTCTTTTGAATCAGAAATTTTGCAGTCATTTCTGTAGAACTCCATCTTTAATTCTCCTGTGTATAAATACTCTTTTATGATAATTTGATGTTCCTTTATGCTCCTTAGTTTTTGAAAAATTAGTGATGTTACCAACTAGAAAGCTATTTTTATATAAAATTCTCTTGGTATTTGATCCAAACTAATGTGTAAACTGACTTCTGAAATTACTGTAATTTATTTCTTGATTTACATCCATTATTCAATTATGTTTCGCTTCATTTTTAGCTGGCAGCCGATCAAGTTCCCCAGGGAAATTGTTGGGAAGTGGTTACAGTGGCCTTGCTGCGGGTTCCTCGAGAGGCCCACCTGCGACACCCTCTTCAGAAAAACGAAGCAAGATTCCCAGGAGTCAGGGATGTAGCCGAGAAACAAGTCCAAACCGCATAGGATTAGGTGAGAATTCTCAAAGATCTTGAAACAGCATTCCCAACCTGGTCATAATTTTGATTATAATCTAATGACTTTGTCTCCTGTGGGAAATAGCTGTTTTTGAACTGAGGATGTCACTTTGCCTGTGTTAAAAAGACATTGCAGTTTGTGCTTTTTACAGATGATAGCAGGTTCAGTTTTCAGTTAGGACTAACAAATATGTGGGGTTTACCTTCACACTGATGGGAAAGAATTACACCATTGTGGGCTTCTGTGGGTTAGAGTCATTTTGCAAAACATTAACCTGGGGGAATGGGCGGGCTTTTTTCCTGCACAATTTCCTGCACAAGAGCACTGTTGCTTTTTCATTTGTCTTTCAGTGATTAGCAATCAATAGCCATTAACCTATATAAATTTTCAGAAGCAATTTGTAGGGTCCACATTTATTTTGATTTTGCTCTTCTCTAACCCAGTTGCTGAAAATTATCATCACAGAATAGGTGTAGTTGTTACTTTTGACATAATGTTGTTCAAACATAAAAACCAAGAAGAAAACTAGGTATATATAGTGTTTATTTTTGTGTTGTAGTGTTTAGTTTCTTTGTAGTAGGATTTTATATGAATGACTCTCAGCAGCTTAACAGTCTTTTACTCTATTAAAATCTAATTTGTATGCTACCTTTTTAATAAAACGGTTAGAAGTCTTGTGATCTATTGTGAAAAATCTGTGTTCATACTCTTATATTCTCACCTGCTTTCTAAGGGTAAAAACCTACTAATGTGAAATCAGAATACTGTATTCTTTTGTCCTGTTGGCTTACCTTTCTCATTTATTCATTTATCTCCTCAACAACTTTTATTGAATACTGGAATGTTTACTGTGATGTGCTAGGCACATGTTGTTAGACCTTATGATTAGAAGATAAATGCAGTAGATTTAGCTTCTGACTTCAAAGAGCTTGTGGTCTTAGAGGTGAAAATGTAAGACAGTATGACAGATACCCTGGCAGGTGCTCTGGGACCGTAGACCAGGAATGTCTGCCCCAGTGCTCCTAGGTTTCCTGCCAGGGGAGCCTTCCCAGAATCGGTCCTGTTTTGATGAGGTGTATAAGGTGGCACTAGGCGGGGTGGGGAGATGAGGCAGAAAGGAACCTGTGCAGAAACGGTCAGACGAGAGGGAGCGTCGTGCGCCCTGGGACTGCTAGTGGTTTACCTGACGATAGCCGAGGATGTTTGTCACGGTGGGTGGGAGATGGAGGCAGAGGGACTGGTAGGGTCCAGCTCACGAATGTCCTTGAAGGCTCCCTGAGCTTCGAGAAGGCGGTGGGGGGCAGGTATTTAAGAAGTAGAATCAAAAGGACTTGGTTTGACCAACATTTCCGAAGCAAGTGAGAAATGTAATCAAGCCGTGGTTTTGTTAAAATGCTGCATGATGCTGACCTTCTGTGGGCATTACGGAACATGGTCTTTGAGCTGACCAGTTATCTGCATCCAGTGATAGCAAGTAATGTGGATACAACCAGAGAAAATATCATGACTGCAATATCTACTGATAAATTTCAGATTTGTTGTTGTCACATACGTGTATTTGGATCTGGTTTTGTTTGGAAAATACATTTGATTTCAAACCTAGGCTTGAGGTTTCAGCTGTCCTTTTCCCACAATTAGTTAAGTTTATAGGATGTTTCTTGGCGATCCTGACTCGTTTCATACTGCTAAAAATTCTTTTCTTTTTTGGGATTTTACTTTTTAAATTTATTAAAGATGCCATTTTTACCTTCTTCTTGAAATTGGGAAATAATCCAACCTCGATTACCTAACATGACTCTAGGACCCGGTAGGCTATGGTCTTAAGTATGAAGTTTGCATTGTGGATAGTTGGAAAGACAGCATTTAATAAGCCTTTGAAAGAAGTCCTGTGGAACGTCATCCATCAGTAAGAACTAAATAGGAGCCTGTTAACCTTCCAAAGCGTTCTTATTTGAAACATCATTTTGAAGAAAGTTGTTTCCTTGATGCTCGTTAAGGGGATTAGTTGTGGATGGAGCTTTGAGGTCATACATACAGTTCTGATTAAAGAAGATACTTTATTTACATTTTTGCACATTGTGAGAATATACATACACAGATATAAAATATATATGAGTAAAATTCATCTTTCCACGTTTTCCCTCTAGTACCGCTTAGAGATGGGGTGTCAGATATGTTAGCATTTTTCTGTAATAGAGTGTATATTTCTTTGATCATTTAGTATATACTGGGTATATGTCTATGTGTCTAAACATTTGGTTCATTGTATAGCAACTTTAAATATAAATATTCCAAAAAAAGTAGGAGCATCTTTTAAGAATATTTTCTATAACCCCCAAACCAGTTAACAGTTTTCATCATAGCTTGGAATTTGCCCTGAGAAATAATTCTAGTTATCTGCAAATTGTATTTGGTTCAACTATGCCTTTTTTTGTTTGAAATAATATTTCTTAACTAAATTTTCCTGTCTCACCTGTGATAAAGATGATGTCAGAGCTCTTTTTCTGTAGCATTTAAGGTTTCTTAAGCAAAACGGGATGTAATTCCTGTTGGATAGCTAAGAAACAAAACCCTGCCACGCCCTTCTTTCTGAAATGTATTCCTTCATAAACTGAGCAAATGGAGGAGTGTGTGTGTAGATTGTTTCCTTCTACGTGTGACTTAGGGCAAAGTCACACAAACAGCTGACATCTACAGCAGTCACGTTTTGGAAGTTGCCTTTGGTTCCCTTGTTCTCCCAACTGTCTACTGAAAAGGCTATGAACGCATTGAACTTTCTGCCCCTAACAGTCTGTGGATATGCATTTAAAGTGTTCTCAGATGATTTTCTGGTTAAATGTGTTTTGAAAAAAATTAAAATTAATAATTCCTTTTAGCTCTTTGTTAGATTAGACTACTGTGTGCAAGACCAAGACATGAGAATGTCTAGGCTAGAGAGACGTTTCATGTCTTTAACTTCCGGGAGTTTTCATTGTTCTTCTTGTACTTCTGCTTTTGATAGGAATTCTGGTAGGATCCTTCCTTGAGAGACAAAAATCAGGAGTTCCCTTAAAACCCTATAAAGGTAGAGTGTCGCTCAAGGAATGAAACCAGTCAGAGGGTTTTCCAGGCTTCCCAGCGACCCGTGCAGGACTCCAGAACTCCCTGAGAAGCCTGCCTGCTTTTAGGAAGCTCACGCGGCAGGTGTGTTTTATCGTCTCTCCCTCCTCTGCCACCCCTCCTCCAAAACCTGTTCCCACACAGAACGCTCACCCTCGGCACTCGGTACACACACAGGGTGATTCGGTATGTTGTGGTGTAGTTTTGACGCCTAATCAATTAGTCTTTGTAAAAATCGTTAATGTGTATACTTACTTTAAATCCTCCTTGTAGGTTAGTCTTTGGAAGTGGTGTTGCAAGTAAGGGGGAATTTTTTCCTTTTGTGTTTTAAATTATCCAACATTTGAACTGTTGATTTCACCGCTAAGTGTACTTTAATGAAGTTTGGGGCCAAACCGTGCACAGAATTGGAAACAGAATTCTTTTTCTCCGTGTTCCTACCGGCCATATGTTAAAGAAGGCGGTCAGGAGAGATGGGTGAATGAACGTTCTCTGGGCCAAATACGAGGACGGTAGACCTCGTTAAGAATTGTGATTGTTGTTATTTCACATCTCGCATCTACCTATTCCTTCTCACGCTCTTCATTGACCTCACAAAGCAAGCTCAGCCCGGGGAGGGAGCAGAGATTCCCCACTGCTGTAACGTAGCTGCTAACTTAAAGAAGGGAGTGAGAACTGTGTGAAAATTCCGACGTAATCGGGCAAGAGCTATAAGAAAATGGTCAGCTAAGCATGCCCATGTGTGAAGACCTATCAGGACTGTCCTTACTGCTTTTCAGTGATTGTTTTGGAGTGGCCAGTGGAATAAGACAAGGTTTTCACGTATGCCTTTCAGCGGGGACCGCAGACGTACCTACGTACGTACCTTATCTCACGGTACCCTTTTCATTTAAATAGTGGGGACTCTCTCTCACCTTCCTAAGTGGAGGCTGAGATCTAGAGCGGCTGAATGGCTAGACCAGTGAGCTAGCATGGAGCTGGAGAGGGCATTTCTACATTAGATGTGGTAGTGGCCCCCCTAAGGACTCCTTTGTAGGTTTTATGCAACTTTTCATTTATTGACGGGGTCAGTAGATACTCCCTAGTTTTTTAAGTTTAATTTAGCACCTGTTGCTTTGGCCTTCATTGTAGGAGCAGGAGGTGTTTAGAATGTTATCAAGAATTGCTGATTAAATTGTCACTACTACTCTGAGTGAAAACTCAGTGCTTCCACGTCACTATAGCAAAATGAAGGAGAGTTTAGGAATTCCTAGAGAATTCCAAATGAAGCCCCATTTTGACTGATAGCTGAGATTGCGTTCCTGGGCTTGACTTTGCCTTGCTCCCCAGCACAGACCTGATAAACCTTTGGACATCACTTAGGTCCCTTTAGGGTCTAATTCACCTCTGGTACTGAGCAGAGACCACAATAGGAAGTTGGTTTAGTTTTTCACTTCCATGTTCTTCTAATTCAGGGAGTTTTATGATTCTGGTTTGTAAGACATTCTTGTTATGGTTTGGCCATATAATAAATCTACCTTTGCTCTGAAATTATAGGCTTTGCTCATTGCAATGTAGTAAACATGGCGGTTTTTACATCAGTGAATCAAGTTTATATTTTCCAAAACTTCTGAGAAAGGCATTTCTGTCTAATCCAGAATTAGTAGATCCTCTCAAGATGGAAATATTTGTTGTTCCCATCAGCTGTCATGTAGGCGGCTACGTGCTTTCAGTTTGCGAAGTTGTTTTTGAGTATTTTGCCAGTACTGCGTTTCTCTTATCTCAAAGTAAGTTGAAAAATAAGAAAATCATGGTCTTTCATGAGATTTATGGCCAAGTTATATTAGCCGTTAGGCTGTTCATGGGGTTCTGTCGTCTCAGTGTCCTGTGGTGTGAGAAAGTAATTGGCTGTTCTCAGGCCAGTGGATGATCTTTAACCATGACTGTTGGGATTATCAGGCCACCTGGGATGGACTCAGGCGTGAGACTGGGTGAGTGGAGGTGCTTGGCTAGGGGTGACAGACGGATCTTTTTGGATTCCATAGAAAACACAGGAATTCATGTCGAGACCAGTGAATGAGGGGTTAGCAGTCCCGATTCTTTATATCTGCACACTGATTTGCAGCAGGCAGGCTCTCTAGCAGGGTCAGTCCTCACGACTTCTCTTTGTAAAGCAGGCCAGGCTGGGGGAAGTGAACAGTCTTCCTTTTAATTAGGTAAGTTCATGGAGTTCAGTGACCAGAGCCTTTATTCTGTTTTTAATCCAAATTAAAGTATCTTTCTAAGGACCCAGTGCATATGAAAATGACTGTGGCCTTTTATTATCCTCTCGGGGAGGAGTGTGGTGAAACCGTAGAAACTGATCATTTCCAGAAGACTTTGGATCTCGTATATTCTGATCCAGTTTGCTCTATTGGAGAGCTTTCTATTCCATTTCTTACCTTTAGGTG
The DNA here is from genome assembly GCF_028023285.1 of Balaenoptera ricei. Lineage (NCBI taxonomy): Eukaryota > Metazoa > Chordata > Mammalia > Artiodactyla > Balaenopteridae > Balaenoptera > Balaenoptera ricei. The sequence continues at coordinate 9,198,404 of NC_082645.1, read as the reverse complement.
TTATTTCACCTTCCTACTGAAATGCCCAGCTTTGTGAGGCCGTGGGCAGGTCCAGCTTTGCCCACCCCCTCCTGTCGTTGGCCCGTCAGTCAGTGAGGCCCGAGCAGGGGCAGGCGCGGGCCGTGTCGCGATTACGTGAACGGAATGTGACTGACCATGTGTGAGTTTCTCTGTCTTCGTTAAACTTGTTCCCCTTCTCTGAAACCCCTCATGCTGCACGCTAGCACGGAGCAGCCGTATCCCTCGACCCAGCATGAGTCAAGGGTGCAGCCGCGATGCCAGCCGTGAGAGCAGCCGCGATACGAGCCCCGCTCGGGGCTTCCCTCCGCTCGGTGAGTACCCGCCGGCCTGGCTGCTGGGGCTCCTCCCGCCCCGCCGGGCCCAGCCGCCTGCCTCTGTCCCCCGCCGCTGTCCCGTGGGCCTCTCCGCTCCCGTCCTCTTCCCGAGCCTCCCTTCCTGTCCCCTCTGCATGCTCGGATTCTGGCAGTTCCCAGTTTTCACATATCAGGGGAAGAAAGCACCCCTTCGCTCTGTACTGTTGTCGCTTAGGACCACTTGCTCCGGGCAAGCCCGTCTGCGAGGTCGCTGCCAGCGTGGGGCGCAGCTCAGCCAGGGACCACTGCTGCTTAAGAGCTGAGCGTGCCCGAAGTGTCTCCGTACTCAGTGAATCGCTGCAGCCTGTTTTGAATTTCACCAGGGATCAGCCCATGCGTGATTCATTTCAGAGAAGGAAGAAAAAAAAAAGTATAATCATGATAACGTTTAGGAAACTAAGCGCGTGCTCGGTTTGGGGGTGAGCACATTAATCGAAAAAGCAGCATGAATATTAGCTCTCGTTCTGTTAAACGAGTCACTTCAAAGCTTTCTTTAAAGCAGTCTGCAAATTGCTTTTGGATAAACGGCCTAAGTGTACAGCACAATGCAAAACCTTGATGTTCACTGTTAATTATTAAGATACTTTTCATTCTTCCTGGGCTCAACAGGCTGTTTAATGTTTGTGATCCGGTGCCACCCCAGGACAAAAAATTTACAACGTTTGGTGGCCATGGTACATGGTAATATTGTACCTCTGATCACCAGTTCGGTGTCAGTTGGGGCTGCTTGTCTGACACATGCCCCCCGTTTCAGTTTTCCTTACAGCTAGAATTTGTACTTCAACAATTTCTAGTATTCAAGAAAAACAAGACCGAAAGAGAAACATTTATCCTTTATAGAATATTGAATTTACATTTTCTATTTCGTTTTAATAGTCTTGCCTTTCTCTAAAATGGACATATACCTTTTTACCTAATGCAAATTATTAATCCCCGAAGACGTCTATCAACACATACTTTCACACACACACACATACACAAAAGAAAAGAAATGTTTTGTATTCTTCAGTAATTGTGTTTTAGTTCTTGGGCGTATTAAGTGCTGTACAGCTGTGTATTTTCCTCATGATAAGCATGGCAGGTAGAAGTCACTTTATACCGGTAGGGCCTAGGCCTGAAGTTATTCTCTGGAACTGTGGACCGCAGCAGTCTGTTATTTTGACTCTAATTATGAAAGGGGTCTTTCAAATATAAAAATGTCACTCTGGAAGATGGATGTTACAGCAAAAGCATAAGGTTTTAATATTTGCCACTATCTCCTTCTAATGTCGTACACTCCTTCCCAGTATCTTTTCTCCCCCGATTAGTATCAGTACTCAGAATCTAGACCTGTTTCTTCATGACCACTGTCCCTCGTGGCGTTCTCAGAAAGAGCAGGCGGACAGATGCAGGGCCCTCTAGACGATCACCTGACTTGGTGAGGAGATACCTGTGTGAGGTGTCCTGCTTGATGGGCATGAGGGCCTGAGTGGGGCAGCTCACCTGGTCCCTGCCAGCTCTTCCACAGCAGTCCACAGCATTAGATCAGAATCCTCAAAAATCCGGGGCAGCAAAGGTGATTTTTTTTCTGAGTGAACTGGTGGTTTTTCCTTTTAAGTTAAGGCTGTGTATCTATGCATCCTTGTTCACGATTTGACCTTCGAAATAACCTGTTCTATAAGTGAACAGTTCAGTCTGGTTCTTGGTTATCTTGCCTCTTAGAGTTCAGTGTGTTTATTTCACATGTACACTGCTGTTTTTGTTCCTGTCCATGGAAGCAGCCTTTGTGACCCAGCATGTGGTCTGTGGACCAGGCAAGGTGTGCTCGATTCTTGAGGTCCTGATTGGACCCTGAGGAGCTGAGGGATCCAGTCTGATTTCCACTGAAGTGTTTTGGTAACAGCCCGGGTTGTGGACGTGTGTCATTGCTGCTACCACAGCTGGAGCTGTGGCTGCAGACATCTCCCCTTCTCACAAGCTCTGGCACCAGCGTGGTCTTCTGTGTGGTCAGGGCGGGAGTTCACATCATTTCAGCTCGGTTTTTAGACCATGACTTTTTTTCTTTCTTGTTGGGTTAAATCTGTTCATAAAACTGCTGTCCAGCAAGAACAGCACCAGTGCCCACGTGTCCCTGGCACCGTGCTGAGCGGTCAGTGGGCATATAACCCTTGCGGGTCCTCTTCAGCCTCTGGGACAGGTATCGTCGTCCCTCTTGTCTGGATGACAAAACCAAGACCTGGGGAGAGGAGGCCACTTTCCCAAGGCCACGCGGGTCTGACTTCAAAGCGTGGCTGTTCCCCTGCCTCACCTGAGGTGTCTTTCATTGGTTGCTCCGAAATGTACTAACTGCTTTCTGAGGCCTCTCCAGGCTCAGGTACAGAGAAAGTGCTTGGCCACGTTTCTGAGTCGGGATTTCCAGGTGTGGCGATGGCACCTGGGAATTCATGGATAAGTCCCAAAGGTTGCTGCCCCCTGGGGAGCTTCCTGCGCTCTTCGGAGAGTGTGATGTTTCCTTCTTATTCTCATTCACTTTAATGTTCATTTCCTACCCCCTTCATAAGTCAGTGAGATTTTGCATTAGTGCCCCTTTGAATCAACTTACGTAGCCAACCTTCACTTTTTAAAAGAAAAGGACAGAAGTAATTCTGTTTCAGTGACTACATATTGGGTTTGAGCTTGCATTTTTCTTAAAAAGTTATTTTGGACCATTTTAATGGTATGAATACATAGTGACAGTGACAGCTTTTAGGTGAGATTAAGGCTCTAGGACTCTGCTGTCAATGAGGCTTTGACGTAAGCGGGTCCACCTTGGATTCCATTGTGGGACGTTCACTTGAGAACGTGACAGAGGACTTGTTACGTGACGGATTTGCTGTAGAATATTCTGTTGAAGCAGAACCAAAGGACGACTTTATAAGGAACCTTCAGATCAGGTGTTGCTTAAACATGGTTTCCAGTTTAAACTATCAGGATATGATACCATTGTGCTTGTACAAGAAATGAATAGTTTGCTTCACTCTAACAAAGTGTTTTGCCAGTTTCCTTATTTAAGGAAAGTGGTTGTTTTGTAATACCTGTTTTAGAGCTTGCTGACTTAGTTTTGTGTATCTCGAGGAATTAGGGATTTTCTTTTTCTTTCGCATGCTAGTAAAAATTTGTCCTTACTGACCAGGTAACCTTTGCTGTTCAGTACCCCTTATCCCGCAGATATGCACATTTCACAAGGTGACATGAGCTTAAGTAAATAAAATTGTATTGAAGAGTTTGGGGTTTTGCCATTTCATGACTAAGCATGTAAATGTGGGAGGATTCTGGACTCTGGCACTGCTTAGTGTCACTCTGTGAAACCTATGAACTCTCTGTGCTACAGTCACCGTGTTCTTTCTAAGTAATGATAGAAGCATGTTATCTTTTTTTTTTCGTTTTTTTATTTTTTCTTTTTTTGAGGTAAAGAAAAAGCCACATATTATGTGGCACTCGGGTCAATAAATTCAGGTTTGGACCCAAGCCTGTATTTCATAACTGTTTCTAAAAGTTATTCTCTCCACACGAGGATGGAGTTTGGCATATCTTTCTCAGACTGATGAATTGATGTGATTATTATGAGTACTTGCTAGCAAAATAATATTTATTAACCAGCACTGCTGCTGTTAACCACCACGGTTTATTCTGTGCCTGGCAGCGTTTCAAGTGTTTGATGTATAGTCTCTCCCAATTCTCTTAACTCCCAAGAGGAGGGTACCCTTGTTGGCCCCATTTCACAGATGAGGAACTGAGACACAGAGGGGTTTAGTACTTTGTCCAAAGCCCACACAGCTAGTTGTGATCTGACCAGGACTTGCCCCCCATGTGTCACGGAGCTGGTGCTCATAACCAGAGGCCTGCAAATGCCTCTCCGAGGAAGGCTGTTAAACTTATTACAGCCAACTTTCCAACAGTTAAAACAGTGAGTTCATTAATCATTAGGATATTTCTGCAACAGAACAGCACACATGTTGACTAGGGAAAATGGAATTCAGTTGTTGAGCCCCCTTTCTTTTTTCTTTTTAATTGATTTATTTTTTAATCTGTGAAGCATAAAGTCTTTTATTTCTTTTTTATTGAAGTATAGTTGATGTACAACATTGTGTTAATTTCTGCTGTACAGCAAAGTGATTCAGTTACACATACGTACGTTCTTTTTCATGTCCTTTTCCATGATGGTTTGTCACAGTATATTGAACGGAGTTCCCTGTGCCCCACAGCGGGACCTTGTTGTGTATCCATCCTGTATATGAAAGCCCCCTGTTTGTGACTTCATTCTGTGTCTGTCGAGAGAACGTCGTGAACTTCTCCGCTTCTGTTTCTGGTGCATGGTCGCGTGTGCATCGCATCCTGACGGGAGGCGTGGCCCATCCTGCTGCCCCGCCCCCTCGGCGCGCCCCCGGCGTCCTTCCGGCGTCCTTCCCGTGCCGAGTCCGTGGTGGCGACGGCGGCTCCCGGCGGCAGCGTGCACCCGGGGCGGGGCCGCGGGGTGCACAGGCAGCCCTCCCCCTGCGCCAGCGCCCCGCGTGCAGCCCGGGCATTGGCGCTCGCTGTCCGTTCGCACCCCACACCCATCTCTTTCCGTGAGGAAACACGGCCGCGTGGGGAGCGGCCCCGCGTTCCCTCCGGCCTGTGGCCGCTGCTGTCTCGGGTTCTCGTGTGTTAACCCTGTGGGTGCTGCCGTTCCTTTTCCCTGCAGCCTCTCGACGTCATTCCAGGTCCACTAGTGCTCTCGCCACGGCTGACTCTGTTGGGCCGTCAGGTGAACACGCGCTCTTGCATGCCGTGCCTGTCCACGCTCATTGTCACATCTGTTCCCATCAGTGTCCGCTCGCACTCGGCATGTATGCACCGCGTATTTTCTTTCCCCCCACGATGTGCTTCTATTTTTTTTTTTTAAGTTGCTGAATGTTTATGGTCCTGTTAATAGGCCGTAGATGCTTTGTAGCCTGTTTGAAGACATCGTTTCTCCAGTGTTCGTACTTACGTTAAAACAAAACAAAACAAAAGGATGGGGAAGCACTTCTGCCCCTCCTTTCACTCCCTCCCCCAGGAAAACAGCAGCCCCGGATAGGTGTCCTGAAGGGTCCCTCGGAGGAAATGGGGTGTGGACGTCATCCAGCAGAGGCTTTCGTCTCTCAGTCTCAGCTCCCAATAAAGTGGTGTCTGTTAATGCTAGTTGCTACCGTCCGGTTCTAATTACTTGGAGGTACTATTTAGTGACCAGATGTTCCAGATTATAGCAAATCTCATTTCATATGTATTGAAGGAAATGGATTGTCCTAAAGCTTTTATGGAAAAACAAATCATGATTAGGATAATCAAGTCAGGCCAAAGGTAGCCTTTGCAGCCTGCAGACCCGAAACACTCCATCTCAGCCCCATTATAACAATACCCCAAATGCCCTGGTTAGCCACTGGGGCAGAAAGTGAGCATACAATAATGCATCAGTTTGCCGGATTTAACTGGCATCATTTTGGTACGCTAATAATCCCTAATGACTGTAGTTTATCAACTGAGTACAAGGCATAATCTGTTAAATCAGACTGTTGATGGTGACAACTGTGACCAATTTACTGAGTTAGTGTCTCTGTTTTTCCTCCAAATGAAGCCACCTATGCATTTTATTATGTATTCTCTGATTAGGATATTCCCCTGAAGATTATGGGCCTGACTGAGGGCACAGTCATATCTATCCATCTCCTGGAAACTGGACAGTACCAGAGAGAACGCAGAGTAGATTTTGGTCTGGCGAAAACAAAAGGCTTATAAATTTTCTTAGGTCCAGACAAACATTTCCCCTTAAGATTTGAAATTCAGTTATCTACAATGTATATCAAATGATCTGCAGTCACTGTGTATGGCAAAGCTGTATGCCTCTGGGAAGCACAAAATAATTGCTTTGTTCTTACAGTTTTAATTTTGTGTCTGAAAAAATCAGTATTATCCCTGGAGCAAGAATTGCTGGCATGAGACCTACTTTTTTTTTTTTTTTTTTTTTTAAGATTCTGTTTTATTTACGTTTATGCTGGGTAATTTTTAAATGGCTTATAACTGAATTACTTCATTCTGTTACTCATAAATCCCTTACTATCTATCTACCCTTTTTTAATGGAAAAAAAAAGAGACTTGAACAAAGATCATTTATAAAACTATGTACATGATAAATCTCAAATTTATAATGTTATTTCAGGTGATGATTTATATTCGAGAGAGAGAGAATTGTTTTGTGGTCTTTTTTTAGTTTATTTGGCACATTAAATCACCTTTTAAACATACACGTAATGGTGAAATTCAGTACAAGCAACAAGTGCATTAAAAAAGGGGATAGTATAACATACAATTTTTGTTTCCCTCTGAAAATTCATAACTATATAGCTTTTGATTAGCAGTGTTTAAATCTTTTTCCCCTTTCTGTGGCAGTGGAAGGTATAACGTTTCAAAGCTGACAATTTAAAAAAGCTAAATAACACTTCACTTTTAGAGCTCCCCAGTTTGTAGATGATGTCTTGTTACCTGCCCAAAATTTTAAATATATCATTTTATAGGAAAGATCAATTATGTAAAACAGACATTAGCTTTCTTTGATTATTTTTTTTTCTAAATGCTTCATTACTAGAATATGGCACATGCAGAGATTTTCCTTGTCCAAACGGTGTCTTATTTGTTAACAAAGAGAAAGCATTTTTAATCTTAACATTTTTCTTCCAAAGGTTGATTATACATTAGCATTTTAAATAAGAACCTTTTACCGGACTGCTTTGTCTTGAGCTGCCACGGCTGTGAGCAGCAAGGCCTCACAAGGGCAGTGAGTCCCAAGTAATCTCAGCACTTCTTAAGGAAGGCTGGTCAGCTAACGGAATGGGACTTCTAAAAGTTAGTCTTTCTGGATTCGGCGCTTTCACTGCCATGGGCCAGGGTTCAATCCCTGGTTGGGGAACTAGGATCCCGCAAGCCGTGCGGCCAAAAAAAAATTAAAAAGTTAGTTTTTATTGTCCGCGCTTGTAAACAGGCATAGAATAGCTGTTTGAACTGCTAAAGTCGGGAATTTTTTTGCATTCTGTCCATTTGGTTGACACGTATAAAGATTATCCTTTAAAAATCCTTTGAGGGACTCAGGAGAAATTTATATTATCTGAATGATTAATGTTTTGCAGCGAAGATACTAGCTTTTCGTGGTGAAGATTAAAGAATTTTAATAAACTGATTTTTAAATAGCCTTTGGTGACACAGGCATCATGATGAACAAATACCTAGTATTAATTGAGCTTGATAACTGTTAAACAGTGGAGACACTAATGAAAATTTGCACAGAGATCAGTTTAATACATTTGTTTCAAATTTTAACTTTTTATTACACATTGCGTTAGAACTCATTGATCAAACCGTGAAGCTTTCTAATTAGTTTGACCAAATATCAGGGCCGCTAGCCTTTAGAGAGAATGCTTGTATACATGAAAAGACTACCCTCACGGCCCAGCCACCTTGTATAATAAGGTCCCCCCCATGTCTCAACACTTTTCAAAAATAGACTGTCATTAAAGAACCGTTTCAGTTGTCAGGATGCTTTTTGGCACGATCGTATTAAATGTGAACAGTGTAACCTCTGCCACTGATAATAAGCAGGTCAGGTGTAGTTGAAACTACAAGTCAGGTGCAGTGAAAATTGGCTAGAGATGCTTCCGCCCTCTGTCCAGTAAGTGGGACGAGGCAGGAGCCGTCGCAAAGAAATGAAAACACGTGAGTTAAAGTGACACATCTTTTGCTTTTGTTTTTTAACTAGACCGGTTTGGGCTCAGCCAGGCAGGAAGAATACCTGGCTCTGTGAATGCCATGCGGGTTCTGAGCACCAGTGCAGATCTGGAAGCTGCTGTTGCTGATGCTTTGGTAAGAGGCACGACGTGTGTGGAGTCTGTTTGAATTACTCACCTGCGTTTTCCTCTGTCTTAACAGGAAGTAGTCTCCAAACCAGGTCACTAAATCAGCTTTGACACCCTTTAAACTGTGTAAATTTGTATTATTGTTCGTTTCTTCTTAAACTGTGACCTCTGTATGTACGTGAAAACTGGCCTTACAAGACACATTAGCATCAAGTACGTCTTCTGTGCTCCTCAGTGTCAACGAAGTTGTGATGACATCAGGCTTCTCTGATGTCATTGGGCTTCTTCTTTTCCTTTTTTATCTTTTTTTTTTTTTTTTTCCCAGCATTTCCTTTATTCCCTTCTATTGCTTCTGTTGCTTTACAGGCTTTGATGGCATAGCCTAAGCAAATCATTGTATAACAGTAGGTCATAGCGTTTGTGGTTTGAAAATCTTGTGTTGATTCCATTTCCCTCACTAGTTGTTCCATATGATTTTATGTTTGTTTAAATGAGTCCTTAAGTCATTATTTACGGCAGTGTTCCCAGATTTTAGGTGAACTCTCTGAGGGTATGAAGCACCAGTGGAGCGTGCTTTTGCATTGTTATAATGTAATGTCTAAAAAAGCAACATAAAGCGATTAGAAGTCCTTGAACTCGTGGTTATAGCAAAAAATTCCTAAGTAGAATCAGCCTGTGGTCAAACTGCCTTTTAAAGATGCATTTCAGCTGGTAGTAACACAGCCTCTTGTACTTTCTGGTTTATGTGCTCAGCATTTAAAATAGACATTCTTTAGAACTGCCTGATCTCTGGTCTTGCTTGTACTGTTTTAAGACTTGTTCTCTTCTAATGAACAAAGGTAATACCCTGCTTTCAGACCCTGAGGTTTTAAATCAAGCCCTGTTTCATCCGATCAAAACTTTATAGCGTGTGGCCACAGTGATCAGACCCCTGAGGTTTTAAATCCAGCCGTGTTTCATCCGATCAAAACTTTCTAGTGTGTGGCTATAGGATCAGACCCTGAGGTTTTAAATCCAGCCGTGTTTCATCCAGTCAAAACTTTATAGCGTGTGGCCACAGTGATTCCAACTCTCATCCCTCCCGGCCCTCTGTCATTTATTCCTGCTCAGCCAGATTTCTCTGGCAAGCATCTGTGAGCAAGCAGTTTTCCGCTCTCCTCATGGTTTCACGGTGAGGGCTGCCCGGCCAGCTCTGTTCCTCAGCCTTGTGGGTAGCAGGGCTTTTTCTGGCAGATACTGGAGTTCAGGATAATTGCTTTAAGCAGGACTTTAACTTAAGAGTCACGAGGCGGCACACAGTTGTGTGAAGCGGTTCTTCCTTCCAAGTTGCAGCATTTGGAATCTGTTTCTTACTTATCCCGGGACTTGAAGGAGTGGGGGCCAGAGGGGTGAGAAGTGATGGATGCGCAAAGCCCTCGGTGAGACAGCACTTCGGTGGGGGGGGGGGGGGGGGGAGGGGTACAGTGCCCAGAGTGCCAGGGGGCAGAGCAGGACTGGAGAGTCTGGGCTTTGCCTTCACCTGACTTGGGCTTTTCTCTGAGCTCCGGCTCCCCTTACACCCCCGCTGCCCTCACTACTACGTTTTGTCCAGACTGCTTGGTCTCTCCAAGTGACCTGCTTCAGAAGAGACAGCGCCGGGATGGTACACAGTCCTTGCTCGCAGAAAAGAAGTCCCGGGGCAGCATCTGTCCTAGGAGCAGGCGACAGAGTTAATAGCGACATTAGGGATATACCTCAGTGCTATGGGGAGAGTTTCAGCAGAGAATTCCAGCAGATACCGGAAGGTCTCGTAAGAGGTGTAGGAGGGTTAGGAAATGCCATTGTGAAAGCGTTCTTTGTTATTTGCTTGACACGAATCGCTTGCTAACCTGTATTTTTGGTTTGCTAAGATATGTTCTGCTGTACACTTTTGTTGCAAGAACGATCCCCACATACGCTTCTGACATAATTCTCTATGCTTTTTCCCCATCCTTCAATATTTTCCTGCCTACAGCTGTTAGGAGACTCCAGGAGCAAGGTACCAGTGCTTTAACTTTTGTTTTATGTTTGGTTTTTTTTTTTCTTTTTTTTTCTGTTGAGTATATTTCCTTTAGGAGCTGGTAAAAGCAACAAAAAAAGCAGCATAGTATAGAAATTCTGTTCTGAATTGTGATTTTTGTGGAAACTAGCGACACTGTTGCTAGTGATGGAACTTGGTCATCTCTCACATTTGCCTCAGTGGTGTTCTCGAATATCAAGCTCTGCCCCTTTTCCTACTAGTGTTTCATTTTAGTTATTAACCTAGTTTGTGTCTCCTCTTATGTCGTTATTATTTCATGAATGGATACATTCAACATTTTTCTTATCTTAGGAATCTAGTTGATGTGTAAGTGAGATGACCATATAATTATCACCCTACCAAGGATACTTTTGAGAGTGAGAGAGGGTGCTGTTAGTAATTATGCTGGGACAGTAGGTGGAAGGCAGAACTGTCCCGGCGTACAAGTCACATTCCTAGAAAATCACATCAGTACAATTTAAGCCAGTAGCTATTTGTTTTTCTCTTAGAGAAACCGTATTTTATAAGTTTTATCTATTTTATGTAGCTGTTGCTAAATTATTTAGGGATTTAACTTACAGTTTTACATTCAGAGGTAAGAGAAATGAATGACATGGGTATTCTAGTCTACAGGAGGCCTATTAGTGTTGTAAAACTTTAAGTCCTTAATAAAAATGGTTTAGATCATTTAGGAATCCTTTTATGTAGGACACTCTGCCCCTGACATTGCAGTGCCAGACGTTCTCAAGGAAGCATGAATATTCAAACTAGTTTACTCACAGACCCTGCTCAAGATAGATTGCTTTTGATTGGGAAGGGGCTGTTGGGCGCTCATACTTACAGCGCTTCAGGTGCCAAGCCGGGCTGTTTAACATGTAATTCCACTTAATCCTGACAACAAGCCTGTGGGAAGGGTAATCACTGTCATCTCAAAGATGGGGAAACTGAAGCAGACAGATGAGGAGGCTTTCTGAAGTCACACAGCCAGTCTGTCTTACTGAGAAGGCCCCGCACCGTGCTAGAGATCATGCTCTTTCCTCCCTGCTGTGGGTTGCCCTGCTTGTTACTCACCTGACGTCTGCTTTTCTGTGTTTACTCCCCTCATCTGTAAGCGCAGGGAGAGGGCGGTGCATGCGCCTGTGTGTGTGTGTGTGTGTGTCTGCGTTTAGCGCTTTGTCGTTGGTTTTGTTTGGTGAGACTCACGTCACCTGTCCTTGCATCTGGCAGAAGAAGCCCGTGAGGAGGAGGTATGAGCCGTACGGGATGTATTCTGACGACGACGCCAACAGCGACGCGTCCAGCGTGTGCTCCGAGCGCTCGTACAGCTCCCGGAACGGGGGCGTCCCCCACTACCTGCGCCAGACCGAGGATGTGGCCGAGGTGCTCAACCACTGCGCCAGCTCCAACTGGTCCGAGCGCAAGGAGGGGCTCCTGGGCCTGCAGAACCTGCTGAAGAGCCAGAGGACGCTGAGGTGAGGGCCGGAGGCCAGGTTGGTGAGCTCAGGCCGAGGCCCGTGGTGCGCTCCCGGGGCCTTCCCCGGGCTCCCGTCGTCTCGGGAGTTCTTACGGAATTCCAGCCACTGGGGCAGGCGCTAAAGGCGCTGGGAGGGCTGAGTCATGGTCCTTGCCTTCCGGAGAACTTGACATATCCGGCAAACACTTTGTAACTGATTAGGCTTAGAAAGCATTTGGTTCCTTATGGCTTACACTCGTCTATTAGGTGTTATTTGAGAAATCTCGGTACAGTTTGCAATTTAGGTCAAAAGTAAAACAAGTCTGCAGGTTGGTATGGTTTATTACACTTTAGAGTCATGGATAAAATGATACCAGCCTCAGTCTAAAATGTTTTGATACACATAGGCGTAGGTGTAGTTTATAAATATGCAGAGTAAAGAGATACTCAGATAGGGTACTCTGAAGTACTCTTTAGCTTTAGAATTGATTATTTTTGCTTTTCTCTTTGTTTCCGTATTTCATAAATTTTCTAAAATGAGCATGTATTACATATACCAAAAATATGTGTTTATACCATATTTCCTCAAATCTAAGGCACCATTGACACACCATTATTTTATATCTGAGAAGAAATGCTGCTTATTAAACCATGACAATACTAATATGTCTTTGCTTATAAGATGAATCTCAAAATTACAGAGATGTTTGAACTACACTATATTATATTCTTCGGGTAATTTTTTTTAAAGCTGTATGGTGAGACTGGATAAGTGTCTGTGGTCATGGATGGCTCCGCAAAGCCGTGGGAGCATTGACTGACGAATCACTGGGCTTCAAGCGCGGCTGTCCAGTCAGTCTGGCCCCCGCCTTATTCCTTCCTGCCGCCTTCCCTCCCCACCCCCCGGCCCCCCTTGTTCTGTTCTGTGCATGCGTCAGGAGAAGTTTTGCCACATGCGCTCTGAAGTGCAGGTCCTCTCTGGTGCCCTAGTGACCTGTCAAAAAACAGAAAAAAGGATTTGCTGTCATTATTCGTCAAGAATCTGCTCAATTCTGGTGGCCCCAGTTTCTTGATTCTTAGTGTTCACCAAGTACCCATTGAACAATCTCTAGAAATCTATTGATTAGCGTTGGTCTGATCTAGATTTCATCGTTAGCAATGTTAAAGGATCACCCAACCTGAGGGGGATGATTTGGGGAAGAAGGTGAGTCTTTCTAATGAAACCTCGAAGTAGAAATGGGATTCAGTAGTACAGTTCAGGGTAGGAAAAGTCACAGGGGCACCGACATGAAATGCGTGTTTGCTTCGTCTCAGGCACAGTTGCAGGTAGGGTGCGTTCTTTAATCCTTTTAGCAGCCGCTTGGTTCACTGAAATGGATACAGAGATATCAGAGTACTTTGGCTCTGGCAGAACTGAGATTAAAATCCAGGTCTGTCTGACCCCGAAGCACATGCTTTTCCTAGTTGATCCCATTGCCTTTCATCTGTGGCGGTGGAAACACACCTGCAACGGGGTGAGCAGGATGTGGCTCATGGCTTTGCCACGCCCACATGTGTGAACTCAGGTGATCACGCTCTGAGATGCAGTTTCATTTTAGAAGGAGAGCAAAACGATCGTGATTTTTTTATTCCTGTGCAGTTCCATCATAAATTAAAATTTAGATAATTGATTTGTGAAGAAAGGACTTTGTTATATAAAAATTGTATAAAGCTTATGTAGTGGAATGAAATAAAAGGATTTCGAGAAGCTGTAACTAATTTCAGTATTGGCTTATTAAATATTAAATTTATTTATTTCTATTTTGTTTCCTCTAGTCGGGTGGAGTTGAAAAGATTGTGTGAGATTTTCACCCGAATGTTTGCTGACCCTCACAGCAAGGTAAGGTCTGGGGAACCTGCCCACTTGTGTTCCTCTCTGCATGTCTGTGTGGGCCGCATAATACACGACTTCAGAGTGGGATACCAGCCCCGCAGCACAGTGTAGACCTTACAGACTGAACCCCAATTTCAGCAATAGTCTGTTATGGCTTCTGAAAACGGAATTCTTAGAAACTTCCAATGCCCATACAACATCAAGTTAAATAAAGTGTGTTTCAAGTAAGGGTTACCATGGAGAGAATGAGATGTAGTCTTTTACTTATTCAGCAAATATTTTCACTTAACTTAGCCAAGCGGTGGGCTGGGTGCTAGTATGTAACAGTGTATTATAATATAATGCCTTCCTGAAAAAAGTTACAGTAGTGAAGAAAATAAGCAAGTTATGTAAATTTTTTTTTTGTTTGTTTTTTGGTACCCATGTAGAATTTGTCTATATGGGACAAGATAGACAAATGGAAGCATTTATAAAATGGATTTACTGAAGAACCACATTAAGTATTTCTCCAGACACCAATAGAATTGCCGCCTCTAAGAATTTGCTGGATGGTGGTCACTTAGCTGGTGCCTACACCTCCTGGGGACCGGAGGAGGACTGCCTTTTGAGAAGGAGTCCCTGCTGAGTGGAGAGCACCCAGGAGTGAGGGACAGGCCCTTTCTAGGAGTGGAGCTGAGAGCGGGACCCTTGACAAAAGTTCACTTGGAGTCTAGGTTTTAAATAAATACCATTGTTTGGGAGGAAGCCTTTGCAGGCTGTTGCTGTTCGATGGTTTTAGAGAAAGAAAAAACAGAGGAATGAAGATATCAGGAAAGTTAAAGGGTAGATAAAGGACAGAAACTAAAGTAGAAATTGAGGGAACCAGAAATCAGCACCAGCAAATCTTAAATGCTTGATGTGCAAGACTTAACTGTCTTACACTGTCATTTTCCTAGTAAAAATGGTCTCTTCTAAATCCTCCTGGGAGAAAGAAACCTGTGGTGGCCAGAAAGTCTAGCCAGTTACTGTGATCCCCCTTCTTTTCCTACCCTTTCCTCCTCGCAGGAATTGTCCGTGAAGTGTCAATCATCCATCCATCCGTGCAGTTATTCAGCATTTACTGAGCACCCACTCTGGGCTAGGGCTACAGAAAACAACACAGGGCCCCTCCCTACCTTTTGAAATGCTCACGGGAGCATAGGAGAATGAATGCAGGGGTGCTCCTTTTTGGGGCGGGGGCAACAGTTCTCCTCAATATTGGTGTTAAAGCATGTCTTAAAATTTCTGTTATGACCCTCATAGCAAGGTTGACATTCACAGTATTAATAAAATCCAAGAAACGTTGAGTTTAAGGGCCAGGTAGATATCCAAAGATATAATTATCAAGATTTTCTCTAAGATAGTATTAAAAGCAGTACGATTTAAAGCATAAGCATAAGATTCATAAGATGTATAGCATAAGGGATATTAGACGGATTTGGACATTGATGAAATTTCTATTACCTGTCACCTCTAGATTGCTGATTCAGAACCAGAATGTGAGGATAAAGAAGGAAATTTGTTTCCATCAGAAGGCTCTTGTACAGTGAGTTTGCAGGTCTCAGTTTAGTAAATATTTGCTAGCTGCCTTTGTGCTAAGGCAGGAATCCCACAGCTGGGGCTCGTTTACTTCCTTCTGAGCTGTCTCACGGGAGACCCCTGGTGGTTAATAGTTGCTGAGCTAGAGTTGAGTAGGTCTGTGATAGCCGGGTTGTCCCAGGAGAGCAGGACTCATTTACCAAGTAGGGCGCACAGTGCCACCGCTAACCTCTCTGAGACTGGTTCAGGGGTGATGCACCGTGAGCTCTGTGTCACCGTAGGGAGCACTGATGGTCACACAGCGGCGTGAGGACCATGTCAACCGTCGGTGTCTTTCATCCCAAGCCATAATCTTTTATAAAGATTGGTATGGCTTTTATAATATCTTCTCATAAAGATAACACTTTATAATATCTGAACGGGCATACATCAAAATAGATGACTGAAATGAAAAGCAATACATATGCAAGTTTTTGTTTCCCTCATCCTATAATAGTTTTTGTTGAATGCTAGGTAATGAGCAATAATAGTATAGAATTATGATGGTTAAAAGGCTTTTTAAAGAAAAAGAGGGAGAAAGAAAGGAAAGAAAGAAAGAGAGAGAGAGGGAGGGAGGGAGGGAAGGAGGGAGGAAGGAAGGAAGGAAGGAAAGGAAAAAGGAAAGGAAAGGAAAGAAAAGAAAGACCTCCAGGATTAGATTCATATTTTCAGCAAAGTTAAATTTCTCTCTGTACTGAATTTTAAAGGCATGTAGAGGGAGGGGAGAGTTATTTCGTCAGTTTGTAGCCTTTTCAGGCCTTTTAAGAAACTGCATGAAACTTGTATGACTTCACTGTGGACTAACATGGAATCTGTTTCGTTGCATGGCCTGGTTTGCGGTGGAATTCACACCAGAGAGTAAGTTCCGACCCCTTTTCCTTTATCTGTTCTTGTAACTGCGTTTGTTTGCCTCCTATGCCATGTCCAGTTGTGGACAGTGTCAACCCCAGTTACAATTCTAGACAAAGCCAAGATGGGCATTTTTATCATTTTGGAGACTTGGGAGGAAATCATGAATCAAATATGTGAAATACTTGGTTTCCATTTGTGCCTAGGTTTTCAGTATGTTTTTGGAGACTCTTGTGGATTTTATAATAATTCATAAGGATGACTTGCAAGACTGGCTTTTTGTTCTTCTCACACAATTACTTAAGAAAATGGGAGCAGATTTGCTTGGATCTGTGCAAGCGAAAGTTCAGAAGGCTCTCGATGTCACAAGGCAAGTGTTTGGGGGCAAGATCATTTTTTCCCAGCTTTTGAGGTAAAACCGACATACAACACTGTGTAAGTTTTAAGTGTATAATGTGAGGATTTGATACATGTATATATTGCTAAATGATTACTGCAGTGTCAGTTAACACATCCTTCACCTCACATAATTACCATTTTTTGTTGCTTATGTGGTAAAAGCAGTCAAGATATGTTCTCTTAGCAAGTGTTATAACTGTTAACTGGAAGTTTGCACCCTTAACCAACATCTCCCCATTTCCCTCACCCCCCTAGGCGCTGGCAACCACCATTCTACTCTGTTTCTATGGGTTTGACTTTTTTTTTTTTTTTTTTTTAAGATTCCACATATAAGTGATATCATGCAGTATTTGTCTTTCTCTATCTGGCTTGTTTCACTTAGTGTGATGCCCTCAAGTTTCATCCATGTTGTCACAAATGGCATGATTTCCTTCTCTTTTATGACTGAATAATATTCCATTTATATGTACCCCACATTTTCTTTATCCGTTCATCCATCAACACACTTAGGTTGTTTCCATGTCTTGGCTGTTGTGAATAGTGCTGCAGTGAACATGGGGTTGGATATCTCTTTGAGATACTGATTTCATTTCCTTTGGATACATACCTAGCAGTGGGGTTGCTGGCTCATATGGTAGTTCTAATTTTTCTTTTTTTTTTTTTGGCTGCGCCACGTGGCTTGTGGGATCTCAGTTCCCTGACCAGGGATTGAACGTGGGCCACAGCAGTGAAAGTGCCGCATCCTAACCGATAGGCCACCAGGGAATTCGCTAGTTCTGATTTTTTTGTGGAACCTCCATACTGTTTTCCATAGCGGCTGCACCAATTTACATTCCCACCAGCATTTGTTATCTCTTGTCTTTTTTGATGATGGCCATTCTAACAGGTGTGAGGTGATACCTCATTGTAGTTTTTATTTGCATTTTTCTAATAATTCGTGATGTTGAGCACCTTTTCATGTACTTGTTGGCCATTTGTATGTCCTCTTTGGGAAAATGTCTACTGGTGGGGCGGGGGCACTAGACCATTTTGATACTATGAGAGTCTTTGTAGGTGGTTTCTTGTCATTCTGTTACCTGTGGCTTTTGTCACCCACTTGAATATCTACTTTCTTACTTAATTCCCACATTCTCTTATTAACATATATGTTGAAATATCCCAACAATCCATGAGATGAAATGCCCATATCTTCCTTGAGTTGACATTATTTTTGTGAATGCCTAAGACAAATGTAAAAAAAAAAAAAACAAAACATTGAAAATTGATTCTCTTCTCTTTGAAAAACACTTAAGAATATTTATGAGCATCCTTCTGAAGACCTCAGTATTTTTATGACTTCAACCTCTTGTAAGGCACACTAGAAATTTTTCTGTTCATGTGTGGTGTAGGGTTCGTGTTCATCCAGGAATAGTTTCTATTAACAGTTCATTGACTGGAGATGATAACACACTTATAATATTTGTAGCCCATCTGCCCTTTATGAGAAAAGAAAAGCTACTGAGACTCAGAAAAAGTGTAAAAAAATTGACTCTGTGCTGTTATTGTTTGGAAACAAACTTCTGATCTTTGCCTGTGCAATAGTAAATCCTCGACACACGAGTGATAGAAATTGAATGATGTCAGAAGACGGTTCGCAGTAATGTCTTGGTTGTGATTTGGTGGATGACGGAAAGGAATGTGTCAGATTGCTGAATTTTTAAAAGAATAAACAGATGTCTCCAGGTCACTCAGAAAATCATCATCAGCATAGTAACTTTTATATGACCCGTTAACTGCAAACTGGGATATGAGTAGGTATCATAGAATTGTCAAAATGGAAGGACCGTTCTCATTTCATTATAAAATTAGGAAACAGAGAGTAACTTGACACATCCAGAGCCCCACTTCCTGCTCGTGGCAGCCCGGGAGCCAGCATGCAGGAGAGCCGGTTGTCACTCTGTTGTGTGTCCTGTGGTCGCCGGCTGGCCTGCGGGAGAGTGTGGAGGGCATCACGCTGCCCCGTCATTGTCCCCCGCGCTTGCATCTGTTAGATGTCTCTGGCTGCCAAGCCTACATTTGTTCCTCTACACGGTGATGCCAGCTTTTCTTTTGGTCCCGACCCCGGAGATCTGTGTAATTTGTACTGCTATAGAATTTTATTATCCAAGTAGATTTCCCTTTAGATTTTCAGTGAACTCAGTGTAATGTACTGTATTTGCAGTAAGGCTTTCAGGCACCATCCCTCCTGTGGGTGACTAAGTGTAGTGCAGTTGGGGGACAGTCCTGTACACCAGTGGATTCCTCACAGTTTGGCCAGAGGTTGACTAGAGGGACTGAGCTGATGCAGCTGATGATACACGAGCGATGTAAACAGCAGGGCGGTTACGCGAGAGGCCGGGAGCTGCGGTGAGTTGTGGTCACAGGGGATGTGGGCCCGGTGGTCCAAGCTTTTCAAGAGAGGTCAGAAATGTGGATTAAGGCAAGATATTCAAGATTTTTTTTTTTTAAATGACACTGTGAAAGCCAAGGAAAACATTTGTAAGCCAGACTTTAGCCTGTAGATTGCTTCCTTAATTTAGGTGAATTTATGAATGACAGAAGATCCATTTCAGATTTTTAGGGATGATGGAAATATTACGATTATATTTCTGATCTTCGGTGATTAAGGGAAATAATTGTGCCCTCCTATTAGTGCTCCTGGATGCCTCATTCCTTTAAGAACCCTCTTCTGGGGAATTCCCTGGCCTAGGTCCCTAAAGCATGTGTCCCTTTTTCTCGGCAGCTGAGGTGTTCAGCTCTTTCAGCTTATCTAGGATTGTGAGTACTGAGGGCGTCTCAGTGGTGGCTGAGAGCTGTTCCTCAGGTGATAGACCTGATGGTAAATCTGCCTCAGTTTCCTTTCCTTTGGCTGCACTCGACAGCAGGGCACAGCTCCAGCTTAAATACACCCATTACTCAGATGTATTCTCCATCCTCCCTTTGCTGTAGAAGAAAGGAGAGGTGTTTTGTGTGTGGTTTGTTTCTTTGATGTGTGACCAGTATGAGTCACTTAAATCATATATACTGAGATGCGCTTTGCTTCCAGAGGTGGTCCTCAGAGCGTCCTGGATACAAATAGATGCGGGAGAAAAGGATGTGCTGTTGGTCAAGTTTACTTTTTATTAGTAATTATGATGGTGGTACTACTAGTAACTAGTATGTGCCACACACTTTACGTTTTTCTCGTATTATTTTATCTAAATTTCAAATCAGTCCTGTAATCTGAACGATTCGAACCTGCGTCCCTTTTCTTTCTACTATCCTTCCGTACACTGAGAATCGTCTCTAAGGGAGTCTAAAACAAAGCGATGCAGTCACTCAGCCTCAGTTGGAATAGATCTTTGCATTGCATTATCTTTCCTGTTAGCATGGAAGGGACATCTGCATTAGGCACAAGGGCTCCTTCAGGCAATTTTAAACTCATACTAGTAATTGCGGCTTTTTAAGGGAGAGGGCACTGAGTTTTGCTCGCCAAGAGCCCTCGGGGTTACTCAGTTGGATCAAAAATGTGAGAGGACCACGAGAAATGAGATGAGTCGCAGGCGAGAAGTGGAGCCGGAGTGGGGCTCTTAGGGTCCCAGGCTCTTGTGTGTGTCTGTAGCTGCAGAGGGGTGTTTCTGGGTGAGCGTCCCACGGGCGCTCTTCTGTGGTGACCGCACAAAGCCAGCTCATGGGCGGTTACCCAGCGAGGACCCCAGGAACCGTGCAGGCAGCTTCAGCAAGGGCAGCTGCAGGCAGCCTCACCTGGATGTAAAAGTTAGATTTGGGCGATGCAAGTGTTTCTCATGTGAGCAGTATTCCGAAAGGTGTCCGGAAAGAAGACGAGCAGATCCCAAGAAGGCAAGCAGGTGTTCATTGCTCAGTTTATGTGTTTTGGGACTTTTAACAAGATTTCCCCTTTTCTAAATTTTCTAGGGAATTCCCTGGCGGTCTGGTGGTTAGGACCCGGCGCTTTCAAGTGCCGGGCCCGGGTTCCGTCTCTGGTCCGGGAACTGGGATCCCATACGCCATGCGGTGCAGCCAAACAAAAACCAAAAAACAAAACAAAAAATAAATAAATAAGTTTTCTATGTAATGTGTATTACTTTAGTATTTACATAAAATGAAAAGTAATATTTAAAAAATACAAACATGCTTGCTTTTTACATATGTTAGAGGAATCTATAATAGTGTATTTTTGTTTCTTACATGATTTTACATTGTTTTTTGTAATAAGTCTGTCTTTTAAAATACTTTTTTTTTTAAACCTAGGGACTCCTTTCCATTTGATCAGCAATTTAACATTTTGATGAGATTTATTGTGGATCAAACCCAAACTCCTAACCTCAAGGTCAGTAACTATTTGTCATTACAGTGCAACCTCTAGAAGTCAAATTTGCTTAAAATATGCTTGTTTATACATGACTCATATTTGGCTATTGTGAGTAAATCTGCTGTGAGCAACATGTTTCCATTTCTCTTGGTTCAGTACATAGTAGAGAAGTTGCTGGTTTATTGGGTAGGGACATGCTTAACTTTATTTTAAACTGCCAAAATGGTTATATCAAATTATATTCCTACCAGCGGTGTCTGAGAACTCCAATCGTTCCACATCCTTACCAACATTTGGGCATTATTACAATGTTTCACATGAATATTTAATGTAGAAATTTTTGATGTGTTAAAATAGGTATCTTATCAGAATGTTTTTCATATTAACATCGTAACACATGAAAAATGAATTGTGACATGTTTTATAAACATCATACCTGTAAGAACAAACGAATGGTATTTGAAGGAGGACGTGCTCCTTTGAATGGCATCAGGTACATTGTCTGTTCTTCCATCACTAATTTTGCTGAGGTTTTTAGGAGAGGCCCAATAAAAAGTAACCCTTTTCTCCCTGAGGTCAAAACCAAGTGAGACCTCGGTGGGGAAGTTAGAGCAGAATTGTCAGCTTGAATTACCCTCAGTGCTGCCTTGCAAGACCTGGCCTAGAGTGGCTGAAAAGTAAAACTCGCACCGAGTTGTACTTGCCCCGCGGTCGGTGGCAGAGCTGGAGGTCCCCCTGGTGCCTCCACCCCTCACCCCTCCGTGGGCTCCTGCCCGGCACGTGTCTTGCGGCGTCGGTGAGGAGCAGAGCCTTCCTTCTCTGCAGGCCCGGCAGCCACAGAGAGCAGGGGGTTAGGCTGCAGGCCCCCCTTCTGTTCCCAGGCTTCCCTGGGAAGCACCTCATGCTTTTTCCCTGCTGGAGGCCCCTGCGTGTAGGAACATAAGTCCAGGAGAGAGGCGGTCTCCCCTCAGTACTGTGTACTCTCCTCTGAGCACCAGTTAAGAGTTCTGTTCAAAGATTTATAAAGTGTACTTACCATTTATAATCGGCTGGATCTTTCAGGTCAAAGTTGCAATCCTGAAGTACATCGAGTCTCTCGCCAGGCAGATGGACCCAACAGATTTCATAAACTCTAGTGAGACAAGGCTTGCTGTTTCTAGAATTATAACCTGGACGACAGAACCAAAGAGTTCAGACGTGAGAAAGGTATGTCCTTAGGCGCGTGTCACGAAGAGGAATTTATGGGAACTTGTAAACCACCCACAAACCTACACGCAAACCACTGTCGCTCCTTTTCTAGGAAACCAAGGCTCTGCTCCTGTCCCTCCAGCTCTGTCTAGTTGGAGTCTCTGAAGATCAAAATGAAAATCTGAAATCTTGTATCATGGGAGACACCCTGATACCAAGATGTTGTGTTGTTGTTTTTTTTTTTTTTTCAATCACCTGAAGAGAAATATTTGCTATTTTCTTCTGAAATGGCACATTGAAAGGCATATAACACAGTGGAGGGAGCACAGGACCCTGTTATTTCTGTTCCTAGGTAGTATTCTGCCTTAGGACTACTATGAAGATGAATTCATATATGTTAAAAGCATGATCAATTCCTGACAGGTTATAAGCACGCAGGAAGTGGCTAAGTTATCGCTCTCTTTGTTGTTTCTATTATTCTCTTCCTGTCAGGCCATTGTTCTTTTACTTTATATGTAAACAAACTAGCCTTTCAAAGTTACTGTTAAAAACCAGATTTCTTAGTTCTGGTTTCAGACTAAAAGTACTTGATTTTGGTTACTTGTGTGTAATCATGAACCTTGCTTTTTTTTTTTTCTTTTCTTTTTTCCCCGTAGTATACTCCTTCCACCGCCATCCGTACCAAAATAGTCCTTTGGCCTTGGGGTAGAGTTGGTATCGTGGACCACTTGGGTCAAGGCAGGGTTAAGGATGATTCCAAGAGGTAGTTAGCAAGGTTGTTGTGGTTCCAAATGCCCCTGAACACCTAGCTCCTGCTCTAATGGAATCCAAGGAAGGGAACCAAAGAATCACCTGCAGGGTTTCTTTGGGAGAGGGTCACAGCCAATGTAATTCTCTAGCCATTGTACAGTAATAAACTGAGTTGTCCAAGGTCAAAGAAACAAGGATGAATTTTATTAAAGCACTCATTCAAAATTACCGTTCTAATAGAAAATAATGTTTTTGATTTATGATCCGTTTGTAAAATGTTTCAATATTTATTGAAAGAGCATTTTACTGGCAACCTTTAATTTAACCATTAAGCCTCTTTGGGACTAGGGAGGTACACTGGGAGGTGATGGCATGATTTGGTTGATTGGAACGTCAGAAAGAGATATTTGTGTTACAGTTTTCAAAGTCACAGATCAACCAAGAAATACAAGAGCCCAAGTACAACTTCCTATGTTTAGGCATAACACGCTGAGTTACGTACGTGTGTCTATCTGAGTATGTGTTTTTGTAACTGAAAGTTACTGAAGTGTCCCCTCCCGTGGGGCTGGAAGATGTTTTAGACATGCACGTTATCATGATTCGGGCCTGTATGGGAACAGCCAGCTTTGGTCATTATGGCTGCTTTCTCTGGACATGCACATTAAACATTTGAACTCGGATTTATTGTCCTAACCTTTCTAATCAGGACACTAGAGGAATGTTTTTCCTTGAGTTATCTAGCCTGGGGCATCAAAACACTCAACTTACTTTATACTAGCTCAAGTCAGGTGTGGTTAGAATGTTGACTGCCGAGGTCACATGACTCATTTACTGTTCGGTCTCTAACTCTTTTAGGTTACTTTGGATCATACAGCGCTGCTGTGTGATCTGGTCTCCACTGGTGTCTGCCTCCAGTGTCTGCCCGTACGTCTTCCCCTTCCCCATCGTGAGGACTGCCAAACACCCCACCTTCAGGCTGAGGTCAAACCTGGGCTCTGGGACAGTAATCCCGGCCCCTCAGAGGAAGCTGAAAAGCTTTACGTCAGTAGTTCTCAGTCCTGGCTGCAATGAAAACTAACCTAGATTGCTGTGCTCTCCCCGAAGTCACTTGGCTTCACTGGTACAGAGTGGAGTGTGGGCGTTGCTCTGTGTCTGGCCAGGGCTCCTTCCACTCTTGGCTGATTTTTAATGCAGTGTTGAGGCCCATCAGTTTAGACCGTTCCCCTGGGACTGAACCTCGGGCACGCAAGCTGCTGACATAGTCTTGACCTGGTTGCCGCTGATTCTCTGGGGAATTTGAGATGTGTCCTAAAGATGGTCTAAATGAATGTAGTGCCTAAGTAAATTAAAATACTTAGAAATTGTGATATGGTATATATCACTCTGTGCTAAGATTTTAAATTGTCATTACTATTATTTTAAAGCTGCAAGGAAAGAAAACAGGCACCTTTTTCATCTGGATAATTTAGTGCACTAAAGATTTGCTTGCTTATCTCTTCTAAGTAGACATATGTTTTGCCTCACCTGTAATTTGCAGAGTTACTAAAAGGTTGTATCAGGTGCTAGGGAAATCTTGGCGATTTTCATGATCAGAAAAGCACTTTCCGATCATGAACCAAGTTCTCCTGTTGGTGTCCTGACTTAATTTCCTAAGAGTAGGGCGAGGTTACATTCTAAATACTAGAAGAGCCCTACAGTCTGAAATCTATGCAGGAAACTCCCATACTGGCCCTGTCCTCGGAGAATATTAACTTTATACGAACAATACTCGGGAAGTTTGCAGGCAGTGCAGCTCCTGCCATGTATCTCCTATTTGGGAAAGCACTTCAGACACATTTTAAGCTGACACAACTCCGATTTACTGACTTCAGTGTTTTTGATATTTTATTTCTCTTTTTATTGTCAGTGTTCTGGGGTGTTTCCTCTCAGAGCCAGTCGGGTGTTTGAATATTTAAGATGTTGAGGAGGGAGGAAACACAACCTAAACCAAAGCACGAGCCAGTCATCAGGAGGCACGCTTGCCTGTCTGGGACTGACTTGGATGGATGGAGAAGCCCCACCTGGCTTTAACTGGCCTGCTTTATTCCCAAAGTAACCTTTTCCATTTTTTACGTATGGGAGTCCTGAGAGTTGTGTTGACCAAACTACACAGACATACACTGGACCTTTCCTTTTTCTTTTTTTTTTTAACATCTTTATTGGAGTATAATTACTTTACAGTGTTGTGTTACTTTCTGCTGTATAACAAACTGAATCAGCTATACATATACATATATCCCCATATCCCCTCCCTCTTGCGTCTCCCTCCCACCCTCCCTATCCCACCCCTCTAGGAGGTCACAGAGCACCGAGCTGATCTCCCTGTGCTCTGCGGCTGCTTCCCACTAGCTATCTGTTTTACATTTGATAGTGTAGATATGTCCATCCTGCTCTCTCACTTCATCCCAACTTACCCTTCCCCCTCCCTCCTGTGTCCTCAAGTCCATTCTCTACGTCTGCGTCTTTATTCCTGTGCTGCCCTTAGGTTCTTCACAATCTTTTTTTTTTTTTTTTTTTTTAGATTCCATATATGTGTGTTAGCATACGGTATTTGTTTTTCTCTTTCTGACTTACTTCACTCCGTATGACAGACTCTAGGTCCATCCACCTCACTACAAATAACTCAAGTTTCGTTTCTTTTTATGGCTGAGTAATATTCCAGTGTATATATGTGCCACATCTTCTTTATCCACTCATCTGTTGATGGACACTTCGGTTGCTTCCATGTCCTGACTATTGTAAATAGTGCTGCAATGAATATTGGGGTACACGTGTCTTTTTGAATTATGGTTTTCTCAGGGTATATGCCCAGTAGTGGGATTGCTGGGTCATATGGTAGTTCTCTTTGTAGTTTTTAAAGGAACATCCATACTGTTCTCCATAATGACTGTATCAGTTTACATTCCCACCAGCAGTGCAAGAGGGTTCCCTTTTCTCCACACCCTCTCCAACATTTATTGTTTGTAGATTTTTTGATGATGGCCATTCTGACCATTGTGAGGTGATACCTCATTGTAGTTTTGATTTGCATTTCTCTAATGATTAATGATGTTGAGCATTCTTTCATGTGTTTGTTGGCAATCTGTATATCTTCTTTGGAGAAATCACTAGACCTTTCTTAATGCACTGTGTCTGTATTAGGATAATACAGTGTATTCTAGAGTTGACCTCTGTTGACTTCTGCCTCTGCTACTTTTTATCGGTGTGAACAAGTAGTTTAACCTCTGAATCCTTGTTTATTATCCGTGAAATGGGAATCATGATATTTGCTTTAGGCACTGTCGGGAGGACCAAGTGCAATAAAGCATATAAAAACCTAGATAGATACTGCTTTGTTTGTTGTTGTAGCTTCAGCTGTTAACTGCTTGAGGGTTGCTTTAGTTTTGCTGCTGGTCCAAATATTTTCCAGCGTTAGGAAGATTTTTTTCCCATCAGGCAAAGGGAATGCGGTAATGACAATAGAAATTTTAATGGTATGTTTACATTTTAGGGTTCAGAATCCCTGTATGTTTCCTTATCATACGTGATTCTCTAACACTGCGCACCTGCTTTGTCAAGTGAACTAACAGATGTATGAGCCCCCAGATGTTGTTTTGAGAAAGGTGGGAGATAAAGACGTGGCAAAGAAAATTAGAGGTTATAGAGATGCTGTTTCCTGGAGCAGGAAAAGTATATAAATAGCCTTCAAAAGTCGACATTTCTAATTGAAAAAAATTTTAAATCTCTGATTATATATAGGCAGCGTGTCCTAATCTAAAAGCTCAGACTTTTACCATCAAATAAGATTTGAACCTCAGCTGAATATGACTGCCTCGCTCAAGTCTCATTTTGATCTGTTTGCAAAAACACTGCTACTTCCAGGAGGGGTTGTGATGATTATGAAGGACTTAGCAAATGATGGAGGTTTAACACTGGCAGTTCCTGTTATTATTGTTAAGGGTACTGTTACTGTTCCGTTATTATTCATAGACTTTCGGATTGTATAATCTCTCTCTATGTATATGATTTTAGAAAAGAAGCCAAATACCTTACCAATAACCATGGTTTTGAGCGCGTGCTTCTTGTCTCTGATTAAACCCTACCCCTTTCCTGTTTGTCCGTCCCCGCTTCAGCGTAGTCGAATAGGTGAGGATTTCCCCACTAGGTCAGCCTCCACCTGCTCTGGGCCTGGAGAAGGAAACTTGGAAGAAAATTGTAAACAGGTAGATTTAAAACTGTGTACTAACTTGCAAAAAGACACTTCACTGTTTGCATTGAGATTGTTACTCCTGATTACCCTTGTGAAGACACTGAGAAGATTTTGAAGAACCCTAAAATTAACATAATACTACGTGAGCCAGAGCGTGCGTGCGCGTGCGTGCGTGCACCTGTGTAAATGTTGTGTTCTGGTGTGTTTTATGATTAACTGCCTTCCCAAAGAAATAGCCACGTTGCAGACAGGCTTCTACCATATTTTAACAAAATAGCAATGGAGGGATACTAAATTTAAAATGTCAGAAGGTTTTGAAATACCTTCTCTTTGGTGGTTTTTCTAAAGCAATTTTAATCACAATCTGAAGGGAGCAGTAATATTTGTTTAATAAATTTAAAAAGCCCTCTCTTCTCAAATTTTAAGTTTTCCATAATTAACACTGACACTGAAACATTTGTCAAAGTTTTATTGATCTCCTGTCTGGAAGAATCCTTTTCTGCTGTGAGGCACACGGCATTCAAGGCCATCGAGAGCCTGCAGGTTCTTTTCAGACACTAGCAGTGAGATTTGAAGGCCCTTTTACCCTCATCCCCCAAGTTCTGCTGTAGGGGCACAAGTGAGAGTCATTTCCTTTTAGGTCGCCATTTGATCTTTAAAGTACGTCGCCCCAGAGTTGCCCGTTAGAAAACGTCAGCAGCAGAGGTTTTGGTCTGGCTTTTCAATGGCCCTTCCTCACGTGGGGCAAGAGCTCCAAGTTGGGACAGCGACACCCTCTGGTTTTGGGCTCATTATTGAACACGAGCTCTGCCCCAGGCTTTTTTAAATGAATCTCTGCAGCCCATCCCCATATTTGGAATTATTCCTGCAGTGAGAGCATATTGATGGTAACGATAAACATAAGCCAGTTGTCATCCTTGCCGGGACATTCTGGTATTCAGACTCCTCACTGATACAGGGAGTTGTAGATAAAATGTTTCAGGATCATAACAGTCTCATTCCTTTTAAAACTTTGATGTGAAATCTTTTTAAAATAATACACTTCAATGATACTTTCCATCCATTTCTGGAGCTTGGGTTTCAGAAAAAGATTTTACTTTGAAAACAGCTTTAGGCCAGAGGGTTACGTTTGAAAACTAATAAAATCATTTACATTTTATATTTTGGAAAATGCAAAAACAAATTATATTCACTTATATGCGTAAATCACACACATACCATCTGTCCAACGAGTTATTTTCAGAATTCCCTGTCTTTCTATTTGATTTCTTATCAAAATTCAACTTCAGGGTTATTGAGAGAAGGTTCTTCAGTGGGTAGAAGTTGAAGTCTGCTGCGCTTTCTTCTCCCATATGACTAAATGTTAAGTAGCCACGAATTAGCACAGTCTCTAGGCCTGTCACCTTGCAGCCCTCTTGTTCCTAAACGATCCTACCAGTTTTATAATTTGCTTCATGGAAAACCCCAAGTAAATTTTTAGTATCATGTATCTTGTCATTCTGGGAAGAAATTAGGTCTAAAGACAGTGGCACATTTCACATAAAAACATACTATTCAAAAATGTAATAATACATTTAATAGTTTTCTAATGCCATTTGCAGTCAACAACAAAAAAAAAGTGGCTAAACTTTCTTACTAAATTGGTGATGCTGATTTTTTTTCCCTTGGCCAAAACTCAAGTCTGCTTCTTTGTTTCTCTTTGAAGTGCAGTGTTTTCTGCATGCATTTTTTTCTAACATCTAATAAAAAATTTTTTTTAGTGCACAGGTTCCTTTGCATGATTTGGGGAATTTGCTTTTATACAAATCATATTAACAGTGTGTTAAATTGATGGTGAAATAGATTTCTTCAGATAACGATTTGTTAAAACTGTTCCAATAATGACATGTAGAAATGTGTGTTTTAGTACAATCAATAATAATGTTTTTTGCCTGTCTTGTGAAAGTACACTGGCCCTTATGATTTAATTTGGTTGGAGAGGCTATTAATGACCATATTTGGAAGTCAAGGGAAAAAGTAAGATCCTTTTGCCCAATGCTGTGCTTAATAAATGCTTATGACATTATGAAAGATAGTTTTTTATTGTGTAAAATATGTTATTCTACTGATATTTCAAAATTTGTAATTAAGTTTTAATTTTGGTTAAATACATTTGGGTCTTTGGATTTTTTTGTTTTTTGTTTTTTTCCTTCTCCAGGTACAAAATAGTAATTTTATATTAACTGGACCTAGAATTAATTTTAACATTATAAAAGCATTGAAGTGGGTTTTTTTGTGGGTGTTTATTTCCAAAAATAAACATGTTTCTCTGTAATGCAAACATGTTTCTATGTAATATTCTATATAGTGGAAAAAATATTTAGGATAATTACTGCAATCCTAAATATTACAGTCTTTGGAAAAATAAATGTTTGCTTCTAGTCGAAAGAGTTTCATAATATGTTTTCCCTTCTTTTGACTCTTAGAAATTTGTAAGAAATGCCTGTTAGCACTAACTAAAATTTTCTTTTGGAATAGTTCTTCTAAATCAGAACCCTTGTAACTAACTCCGAGGGCGCTGTTTTCTAAGCTCGAGCACCATAGCAGGCATGTAGCTTGCTGGGGAAGCCTGGGTCTCACTGCTGGTGTTTCAGCTGCTTGCTCTTCCCCACTTTGCTGCTATAGCGACTACGAGCATATGTTGTCTCTAATAAAGAAAAGTAGAACATTTTCCAAAAGGCAGCAGAGTAGTAACTTTTTAATTCATACCATGTAAATCTAGTTTGCTTCCCAAAGACCGTCTCTGTCCTCAATTCATAGATGTAAAAGTAGGAGTTTTTCAGATGTACTTGAACTCTATTTCTAGTGTTTCTTAGTCACAAGGAAAAGTGGTTTTTCAAGATAACGCAGTGGTAGCTTGTTTAGAAACTTGTTCTTTCCAGGGTATGCCAGGAGCCTTGTCCGGTTCTGACTTACTAGAATGGACAATCTTAAGCCTTTTCACATTTTTTGATTGTTTCGTTTATGTACTCACCAGCTTTGTCCCTAGTGTTGGACAGCAGAGGAAAAAAGTTTCAGGAGTGCTGTTGTAAAATCCAAGGCCAGGGTGTTCAGTGAAACCAGGGCTTATTTTCCATATTGAAGTTTGGCTGTTTATAGTTGATGATGGTATTTCTCTAGGTGCTGTTTGTTTTTTTTTTATGGCACAGATGTCCTCTTATTATTTATTCTACTCATACAAAACAGATTTCTTTTAAAAAACAATTTTGGGAATTCCCTGGTGGTCCAGTGGTTAGGACTCCGTGCTTTCACTGCTGGGGGCCCGGGTTCAGTCCCTGGTCGGGGAGCTGAGATCCCGCAAGTCGCGCGGTGCGGCCAAAATATATAAATAAAAAAAATAAAGTAAAACAACTTTAATGAGCATTTTGACCAAGATAGGCAATTGTACGTGACATAAGTTAACCATCTCTTCCGTTTCTAGGCAGCACAGATTGTGCTCATCTCTCTGTTTGAATTGAACACTCCTGAATTTACCATGTTACTTGGTGCCTTGCCAAAAACATTCCAGGATGGTGCCACCAAACTCCTGCACAACCACCTCAAGAACTCCAGTAACACCAGTGTGGTGAGTGCTTGGGTCACGGTTGGTGGCCTCCACTTACCCGTCCCCGTGCAGGGCTCGCTCTGGTGGAATGGCCAGCTTTCCTGTGCTCTCTCAGTAGGTTGGGGGCATGCCGAGTGTGGGGCGATGTCGGGTCCTGTGCATTCCCAGGGAATGAACCTGCTATTTAAATGGTCCTTCCTTTAAGTCAGCATGTTCACTTAAATGTTCACTAACTCATTTAGTCAGGCGGGCAGTCATTGAGGAACTTATTTTTTCACACTGTAAAGACGCAAATGCTCAGTTGTGTCTGCTACTCTGTCTGCTCTAGCTGACAGCAGTCACTCCGCTTCGGGAATGCCTGCAGGACAGCTATCCATTTTTGGTTTGTATGCACTTAAAATTGACCTTATGATTCTGGAAAAAATCACCCTGATTATGCAGAATCTGCCCATTTATTTGCATGGGGGTTCAAAGGCCGAGGGGCAAGCGGAACTGTGTTCTGTATTTATCCCTCGCGTGATGGAGCTCTTCTGCCTTCCCCCAGGGCTCTCCAAGCAACACCATTGGCCGGACTCCCTCTCGACATCCCAGCAGCCGGACCAGCCCCCTGACCTCCCCCACCAACTGCTCCCATGGGGGCCTGTCTCCAAGGTAATGCCATTTCAACAGGAGTGAAGACACTAAAGCACCCCGATGACTGTCTAGGCTACCTCTAGGTTTTTAGACCGAGCTTAATACCAAAAAGTGTATGGGTACCAGGAGCCCACAGCTCCTAGCCCTCACCCAAATCTTAACTGTGTCACTTGGGGCAAAGTGGTTAGCTTCTGTGGTGAAATGAGCGGTTTCTGCTGAATGGTCTCTGAGATTCTTCTAGCTCTAAACGCTTTCTTCTAGTACCTTAAAGATTTTAAAACTGAAAGTTACGTTTAGAGCCCTGTTTCACATAGAAAGCATTTAGAAACTCATCACCTACTCTGTAAGCGAGAGGAGCACCTACAGGTATTTGATCGTCTAACTAAACCCTTTATAATCAGTCCACACATAGTCTGGGGTAGTTTCCACCCAAGTGGCCATTCTGGGCTCACGTTTGGAGCCGAATGCTGCTCTGAGAAGGGATTGAGAGCCTGAGAACTAAAACCGGATCAGCATTTTCAGACTCCTGTTGGGACCATGGGAACATTGGCCTAACAGAGTCTGGGGCAGTGACTTAGAAAGAGAAGAGAGTTTGCCTTGAGTTCTTTGGATAACATTTCCCATCTGGCCAGAGCCCTTAGAAGTCCCTGCACGGTGGCTTTCATGACCCCCTGGCAGGTGCTGGAGTTTCTCATGGCCTCACTCAGAGTGGTGACCCTGTAGACCACAGCTTTTAGGAAGGAGCCAGCGGCTGGACCTGCAGGGGTCATGCATGCGTGTTTGGCTTCAAGAAATCCAGGGCTTTGGGATCACTAACAAGAATCAGGGGGCTGTGTCTTAAGGGTTGCTGACACCACGATCTTAAAATTGGAGGAAAATACCACAAGTATGCCATACCCTTTTAAGAGTTACCTCTTTAGTTGGAAGATAGCAAAATGTAAGTGCCTTTCAAATTTAGATTTTTTTAATGCTCAAGACTCTTCCAAACTCCTCCATCCTTACCACTGAAGTTGTCTTCAGTTTCTCAAGTTATCATATAAATATTTTGGAAAATGTCAAATTTGTATTTTTCTCTTGGAGAAACGAAATATTTTGTATACTTAGAGTATCCTAGTGTTTATATTGCTTTATGTTTCATCCTCTTAAGGTTCCCCGGTACTGTATGTAGGTAGAATGAAGCATAGCGTTATGTTTCCAGATTTGGTCTGTGTGGTCATGGTTTCAGCAGGCTAGTATAATTAGACGCTTGAGACCAGAAACTAATGGAAACATGTCTGACTTTCCCCAAGTGTGACTCTGGCTCAGCACACTTGTTTTTTAAATGTTAACATCTGTATCAAAACAAACGGTTTGTCTTAAATGACCCCAGTGTTGGCAGTAAAATCATGGAGTTCTCCTCCTTGGTAGGAGAGAATTCTATGGAAAAGTTGTCTTCTCTGTAAATTGTTGCCTTTGTTTAGAAATGGTACTTCTGCAACATTGAGAAATCTGTTCTTCCATAATACACAGTTCATACTTCTTATTTTTTAGTTATTCCATTAACAGGGTGGCACATTCTTTAGGTAATAAACAAAAGGTAAAATTCAAATGAAGTATTTTGTTATATGTGCTCATGGTCTAAGTAAAAGATTGGTGGGAGCTGATAGCATAATCCAGCAGAACTAAGACTTGGCTAGGTATTAAGCTTCATGGATGTCCAAATTATTTAAAAATTCTAATTTAGTTTTCCAGCTCACCATTCATTCTTAACTAGCCTGGCCTAAATTTTTACTGTTAGGGTTACAGGTGAGTGGAAGAAATGGGGAGATTTATTTTCAATCTTAAAAAGTCCAAGTGTGACCTAAATATTTTCTTATCAACAAATTCTTCTTTAAGGAATTATTTAGTTGTGTAATTTCTTTCTTTCTTTTTAGACACAGTATACCCTCAGTCAGTGCATAAGTAGCCAGAATGGCCTTAGCCAACTTGAACTCAACAGGAGAAATAACTTTTCTCACAACTAGAACTGTCCAGAAGTGGGAAAAGCTGCCCCATGTCATCATATCACGGGAAATATTCAAATGGGCTACATACTTTCTACCAGGAAATTTATAAAAGGAATGAACTCTTGCACTAAATAGGAGAATGTACTGGGTTACCACATTCTAAGTAGGGATAGACCAATTCTACAGGATATAATCTCAGCTATTTTTCTGAGCGGTGCTCTTGAAACATTTATTTTCTATGACCTGCTATTTTATCTTTACCATTGGATGTTAGTTTTTTGTCCTTAAGGGGAAGAGTTATTCAGTTATTTGTTTTTAATCTAACTTTGAGTATCAAAATAAACTAGTTACTTTTTTTTTAGTCCAAAAATTCTACACTCAGATTATGCTGGGAATAAGAAAATACTCTAATATGATGAACACATTTAATTTGATAGTTTTTAAAAAATGATCGCTAGTGAGGAATTCATTTTTATCCACCCAGTAACATTAGAGAGGCCATAGCCAACAGGTTAGACTTTTGTGGAAATTCCATCCATCAGTCATCGTTTCTGTGAGAGAGAGGAGTCCTCCTTATTCCCAGCGAGCAAACAGATGCCCTGAGTCTTCGGGGAGAAGACGAATGGCCTGGAGTGTTCCATCATTAAACACGCATTTACATTTCAGCTCATTTTACCCAGTGTGATCGATGCTAATTGAAAAACAGAGTTGCAAGGGGCTTCAGCAATTACGTGCAGTCCATTCCCTTTAAGATAGAAAAAGCACGTGGCCGTCCTCACTGTGGTCTGTGCATTCTTGACAAACTTGCCATGGAGCGCTCAGCAGATAACCTCTGTTAACCCATCAGTAAAAGGCAGTTTTAGGTGGATTTTACACTCGTCCCGTCAGACGATCAAGAGTGTGCACGGACTCACAGTGGGGATCGAGCTGGAGACCCCCTCCCACAGGGAGGCGCTGGCGCATCCTCTTGGTCCCCCCCTACTGGCAGGGCCCCAGTTGAGGGGGTCGCCCGTGTCCTCTTGTGCCGCTGACTCAGTGTGTGGCCTAGAGGAGGCCTTTTGGCCCTTCTGTGCCGCAGTGACCGCTCCCCTCCACACCTTGTTTTCCTTATAAAATGGGGCCATTGGTGTCCGCAGGTGGAGACCAGCTCTGGACCACTGCTCTTAGGGCCGCCCTGAGTGCTGGGGCAGGCACACTGCTCCGTAGGGACCCGGGTCCTGTGGCCCCCACCCCGTGGCCTGGTGTCCCATTTGCGGTCAGCTCAGTTCACGTCCGTGCCGTGTCTCTGGGTCTGTTGAACTGCAGCAGTTGTTAGAACTCTGGTGGGGCTTTGCACGCCCAGGTCACTTAGGGACACCTGCCAGGTGAGGAGAGCCTGTGTTCTCAGGTGCCCTTTAGTCCTCATATCAGGTCACGTGAGCAGAGGGGTTAAGTTTTTGGTTCCCCCCTCTCGGAGCCGGCCTGTGGGCCATGGCCCGCCCGCCCCCCCCCCCCCCCCAATGGTGCTGTTGTTTTCGCAGAAGGAAATACCCACCTGAGGGTCGTCCCGGTGGGGGAACGCGTTGCCCCCTGCCTGAGTGATCTGGCGGGGTGGCACCTTCCCTGAGGCTTCCTGCTCTCGTCCCTTTGGTCCCATTTGAATTAAGGCCCATGAATCCTTCTTTGGTTCTTTCTGAAGTAACCGATTGCATTATCTGCAAGTACATCTGTGTTTTTTGCATGTTAAGTGCTTGTAATTTCCTTTACACACACACAGTCCTGTACTTGGACTCTCATGTGATTTAAAAACATAAATGCAGGACTCAGAGTTGGCTCTTGCCCCTGAATGGTGCAGCGTGACTCTGGGTAGAGCTTTGTCAGGGAGAGGGGCTCCAGGACACAGAGTATAGTGCCGCCCTTGCCTGTCTTGTCTCTTTCTCTGACTCTCGTCTTCTGATCACCGCAGTCGGTTGTGGGGTTGCAGCGCCGATGGGTGGTCGAAGCAGCCAGCTCCCTTTCCTCAGCCTAGCTCCATCCCCACCGCTCCCTCCCACAAGACTCTCAGGCGCCCTTACTCTCCCAGGTAACGAGCTACCTGTTCCACTTCTCTGAGGTGTCACAATATTATTGCGCTTCCAAGGTCGCCTCAGGTCTCTGGGGAAGCCTCTCCGCCGCCTCCGGCCGAGACCAGCAGGGCTAGAGCCTTGGTGAGAAGTGTGAGCAGGGGCGTGGCCTCGGCCAGACCTCTCGAGGACGCTCCGACGGTGCCCCCAGGAGAGGGGACCATTGCATCAACTGGCCACATCCACCGACATCTGCGGTTGCAGCGCTCGGCCCCTGGAAGGGGCTCGGGCGACGCGTGCCGTCAGGGCCGCGACCGTGCGCCGTGTCCCCGGCCTTATGCTCGACCGCACAGGGCTGCTCCCTCCCAAACCTGCGGTCCTCAGCCCTGCTCTCAGTGGTGTGGCCCCGTGTCCTTCCTGATGTCCCGTCCTGATGTCCCGCGTGTGCTGATAGCCTGAGGACTCAGATCCAGAAAGGCAGCCCCGAGAGGTGCGCTCCCCGTGACAGCCCATAAAGGGGGCCCAGCACCAGGCGGGAGAGCCGTGGGGTCCCCGCAGGCTCCCGGCCGAGTGTGACAGTGCGTTACAAAGGAGGCTCCATGGGCTCCTACGGATTCGTGTTTGAGGGTCTCTTAGGTGCTTTTTACAAAGGTCCAAAGATCAGAGGCTCCCTTCCCTGGAGCCCTACGATTACATGAGCAGGGGACGGAGCAATCCAGCTGCCTCTGTGCTGGGTGAGATGAGTTTGCACCTTCCGTGGCAGGACAAGGGTCAAGACGAAACAAAAAAAAGAAGTCTGTTACTTTTGAATGCCTCAGAGATAGCTTTTGCACAGAAGATTACATTCTTACTTTATGTCCTCGGCACAGCGAGACTGTATGTAGTAAACAAGTCAGCTAAGTGTTTTAATAGCATCTTCCTTTGGAAACTCTCCCAGTTCTGAAAGTAGCTTCTAAAGCGTGCAGAGACTCCTGTGGTGACTGTCCAGATGCGCAGGTTGGGGCACGGGCACGTCGACAGTGAGAAGGCTGCGTCCTCAGTGTGAATAAAGCATGCCACTGCCTTTGTCTTAAAGGTTAGTCATGCCTCAACGTATCAGACCGGTTGATTGACCGTCTCCCAGTACACTGACCTGTGTGCCTTGCTGGGCACCAAGCTTCACCCCCAGCCAGTCTTCCCATCCGGCCACCGAGACCACCCTCCAGAGGACATCTGTTCCCAGAATCACCTTTTACACGTGTGTACAATGCTACAGCTAACGCTTCACAAACAACTGTAACTTCTGTTAACCGTCGGAGGGAGAGAGAGTGGACCAGAGACCTTTCCACTTAGAGAACCTATCGGTTACATAAAACGAAGAGGAAATCTGTATCTTTCTCTTTGCTCTTCGCCAAAACCCTATTGATTTCACGAGAAGGAACAATTATCCTCATTCCGTACCTAGTATCTTTTCCCTACAAAATGACAAAGAAGAAGGTCTCAGAAGGCACACTTCCTGTCTCCAGCTTTTCTTTCCTTGGCGACCTGACCTCACGCATCTCCCCGCCTGCACTGTGCGTCCTTTCCGCAGGGTGAGGCCAGAGCCTTCTTCTGCCTCGGCGTTGGGTGCCCTGGCCTGACCTCAGGTCAGTGAGTATTGACCGATTGAGCAACTCTTCCTAATCTAAAGAACCCTGTGGAAACCTTTCTGGAGTCTAATCACAGTGTTTACAGACGCCTAGGACCTGGCCTTTAACCTAAGGGATTATACCTCCGAGCTAAAACAAGACAGAATGTGAGGGCAGGTGGCAGATTGGGGTTCACCCAACCAGGTCTCTTCTAAGCAGAGCTGCTGCCTCCCCCTCGCTGTTCCCTTGTGCTTATTGCTTGTCGGGACCACATCACCTGTGATTCCCTGATGACGGCATCCACGGGAGTGTCCTTTTTCCCTATGAAATAAGGGCTCACGGGTATTGATTTGAAAAAACGCAAATGCCAGAACGTGAAATGGCAAGGAAAGCAACATTGTCTGCTTCCCTTTAGAGGAAAAAAATGCTCTCTCTCACCTGGAGCTCACAGTTTCCACTTCATACCAAGGAGATGCTTCAAAGCTCAAGCTAGTGAGTCTAAAAGAAGTGTCCCCAGTAGATTGTGCCTGGCCGTGCACACGTTCTCCTAAATTGGAAGTCTGAGTTGGTTTATTAATTGAAAGTAAGAAGGAGGAACATCAACTGGCAGAATCCTTTATTTTCCTATTTTAAAAAGAGGCTGCTATCATGCTAAAGTTACGTGAACCGAAATGAGGTATTTTAAGAAAGTTCAGGGTAGGAATAATGGGATGAGCTATATGAAACCTAACATCTTCTGAAGCGACATGGAGAATAATATTGTGACATCCCTTAAAAGCTGAACGTCCCCCAGACTTCCTGCTGTCCATCCCTCCATCCTTCCTGTTTTGTTTTGTTTTGTTTTTTTCCCTTTTGCATGGGCTATGTTACTCTTTTTGGTTGTTGTGATTAAAAGTATTTTCAGGCATCTTTTTACATCTCGTATACATATTTTTTGTTTAAGTCATATTCAGCCTTTATTTATGAAAAACGGTGTACTGGCCAGATGTATAAATGCCTTTGCTCACACATAAGCTGGTGCTGTGCTGTTCTAGAAGGGGCCGGGGAGGGGAGCGGTCAGGGGGCCCCAGTGCTCCCCAGTCATGCTTTCTTCACGCTAAAGGGGTATATTGCCTCTTAGATAACGTTATGAACTTAGAAGGGGTTGAAATCTTGAATTCTGTTCAGGTTTTTGATTCCGCTTCCTGCCAGCGTGAACATGGAGTCTTAGCTGTAAATGTGTTGAAGCTCACATTTCTTTTTGTTTGATGCCAGAGCCAGTCTTTGAGTTGGCGCGTGTTTTTGTGAGCTCTCCAAGTGCAGTTGGGGTGTCTGTGTTCTTTCATTCATCAGAAGAGAGGAGTGGGTTCTACCTGGGCCAGATTTGCAACCTGGAGGTTGCAGGAGAGTGAATTCATCTCGCAGGGTGAATGCATTCAGATCTCGTACTCTCGCAGGACCCATCCGGCCTTAGAAAACACTCGGATCGTTACAGCCTCCAGCCAGTAGAGGTCTGGCTACTCCAAGTGAGCACTGTTCAAATCTTGTCTTGTTCATCTGCCCAAACCTTTAAAAAAAAAAAGTGTGTACGTTGAGGGAGAGGTTGGTAAACATTATTTGTTTTTAAGTTACAGGGAATTTTCCTCTCAACAGAATGCACAGGGCTCGCTGAGTTGCCCTTAGTGGGGGTTCCCACCAGTGGGTAACTGGTTTCAGTTACTTCTCTTTGGAAAAACAGAAAGGTCGCTCTTCTTTAGTCCTTAATAATGAATGTTGTTGGATGCTTACTTATATACAGCCAAGGATTCTTTTCATGTCCTTGGCAATTCTCAGTATAGCTCAGGACTGTCTGCAGATTAAATTAGACCAACTCATCCGATTTTTTCTTGAATACTTTCTTGGAGCAAGTGATGTTTATTCTTTTTGAGGGAAGGTGATGGGTTTTGTTCTTAGGATCTTCTGTCTGTTTCAGTGTACTTTTCAAACATCTAAAAGGTCACTTGTTGATACACTGCATTACACCAGAAGGCTGTTGAGGAGTTTTGCTTTACTTTGTGTTTTGCTGTGCTAAATGTCTGAAAGGACAACAGTTGACGTCACTTTTCTGTAAGGGACAAATATTTCTTGCTTTTTGGAGTGCTTTTAGATATTCATCTGGAAGTGTGACTCATCTTTACAAGATCTGCTTTCACTGTAAAACTCCCACTATCCGCATCTAGAAGAATTTGGTTATTCAAGCAAATTCCTGGGTTAGATGGCGTGAGAGGCTGTCAGGAGTCCGTTGGTGGATCTGACTTCGAGTCATTTTCTACTCTGGGGTTTTATTTTATAGGTTTCTGATACTGGTAAGCATAACCCAACCTTCTGAGGTCATGCACTTTGCTCCTTTAAAATTTGTGTGTAATAACTAGCTTTCTTTTCATTTATTTGTACATTTGAGACCAGTAACAACCAAACTGCTTTTTTCCATCTTCAAGATACGAAAGTTATTTTTGCACGTCCATTACCTCGTGCATCGTCACCAGTTGTCACTCTTTGAGTTCCTGCATTCTCGTGGTTCTTGTTGTTTCCCACTGGCTCTTACTGAGTGCTGATGTCATGTGTTTGGGACCAGATCTGACAAGGAAGCTGTACAATTAAATTGTCCAGTGGTGGTACTCTTAACAAAAGATGTCTTCCTTTTCATTCCAAATCACCTGAAGAAACTATAATTATGTCTTACTCCGTAAATTATTAGCAGTCGTTTTTACCCATACCTCAATTGTATGCATGCGCCTTAATTTAAGAAATAAAATATGTTTGCTCTTTAGCATGCTGGAGTATGATACCGAGAACCTGAACTCGGAAGAAATCTACAGTTCTTTGCGTGGAGTGACAGAAGCCATCGAAAAGTTTAGTTTTCGAAGCCAGGAGGATCTGAACGAGCCCATTAAGAGAGACGGCAGGAAGGACTGTGAAGTCGTGAGTACCCGCGCGGCTAACAGGGCCGTTCATCAGTGAGGGGTCGGCCACCGCCCATGCTGGGAGAGAGCTGTGTGGCCCTTAAGGGACGGTCCTGAACGCTGACCGCGGGGATCACTGAACTCCAACATTATTTTTATCTCGTAGTCAGAATGGTATGATTTTAAGAGGCCCAAGGCAACTTTACGAAATTGCAGTAGCCCTCAGCTATCTTGGTGAAGAATGTTAAATGCCCTTTTTCTCAGCTGGTTTTCGTTTATCCTGGACACGTTTTTGTTCCTCTGATATGATAAAAACAGTGAGCCTGCGCCCGACGCCAGCGTGGCTCTCCGGGAGCTGCAGCCTCCTGCAGAGGGGCAGAGTGGCGCAGGACAGATCTGCAGAGGGGACGATGTCACCCTCTGAGCACGGAGGCCACGAGGTCACGAGGCACTTGTCGGGTCAAGTAGGAGGTTGTCGTCTGAGAGGGGCCTGTGAGAAGGCAGAGGGATGGGGGTGGGCACGGGGGGAGGGAGAGGGTGGGCGTGCCCTGGTGTTGGGGAGGCCCTGGGAAGAGAAGGGCGCTCACACCGGGGAGTGCACAGCCATCGTCCAGACTACTCTGGGGTCCCTGAAGGATCTTTAACCGGGGAAGTGGCATGGTCCCTCACACGTCTGAGGACAATCGCTGTCACTCTGCCGTGGGGAGTGACCCCGGAGGGAGCTGGGTCGGGTAGCGCGTGAGCAGAAGCAGGAGAGCCGGGGTGTCCGGCAAGGACTGTTGAGGAAGTGCCGCTGCACCTCAGTGAGGTGATGTCACGGGGAGAGAAGGCGACGTGGACCCCTGTGGAGCGTAGTGAGACGTCCAAGCAGGCGCAGCCACGGGCCTTCGGGTGCGCCAGCCTGGAGTTGAGGCTGGCGATTTGGGCTGCAGGTGGAGGTTTGAGAGACACTGACTGGATGCTTGATGGTAACTAAAGAAAAGTAAGTGAAATCAGCCAAGTGAGGGTAAGGGCAGAGTCCTCAGGGACACCACCACTAAGGGGAAGGCAGAAGAAGCGGGTCAAGCAGGACTAAAGAGCAGAGGAGAGGGCTTCCCTGGTGGCGCAGTGGTTGAGAATCTGCCTGCCAATGCAGGGGACACGGGTTCGAGCCCTGGTCTGGGAAGATCCCACATGCCGCGGAGCAACTGGGCCCGTGAGCCACAGCTACTGAGCCTGCGCGTCTGGAGCCTGTGCTCCGCAACAAGAGAGGCCGCGACAGTGAGAGGCCCGCGCACCGCGATGAAGAGCGGCCCCCGCTTGCCACAACTAGAGGAAGCCCTCGCACAGAAACGAAGACCCAACACAGCCATAAATTAAATAAATAAATAAATTTTTTAAAAAAAAGTTAAGGATGTACCTCACATATCTTATTTAAAAAAAAAAAAAATTATGGCTGCAAAATTTTTATTTACGTGGGACATGCTGACCCTTTGAGGAAAGCAGAATACATGATGCTCTGTGCACTGTGATTGCCACTCTGTAAAGCCTGCGCGAGACGAAGACTGGGGTAGTGTAACAGACCAAGTTAAGAAAGTACGATGTTGTTGTTAAAAGTGGTTAGTATTAGGAGTTTAGTTTTCTTTGTTTCTTTTTTTTAATAAATTATTTTATTTTATTTATTGCTGCGTTGGGTTTTCGCTGCTGCGCACAGGCTTTCTGTAGTTGTGGTGAGCGGGGGCTACTCTTCGTTGCGGTGCACGGGCTTCTCATTGCGGTGGCTTCTCTTGTTGCAGAGCATGGGCTCTAGGCGCAAGGGCTTCAGTAGTTGTGGCTCACGGGCCCTAGAGCGCAGGCTCAGTAGTTGTGACACGTGGGCTCGGTAGTTGTGGCTTGTGGGCTCTAGAGCGCAGGCTCAGTAGTTGTGGTGCACGGGCTTAGTTGCTCCGCGGCATGTGGGGTCTTCCTGGACCAGGGATCGAACCCGTGTCCCCTACATTGGCAGGCGGACGGCTTAACCACTGCGCCACCAGGGAAGCCCTAGCTTTCTTTTTTGAATGTCTGAAGTTTTTAAACCTTTTCTCCTTTTATAAATAATCTTTTCATTATATTAATCATATATGTTTTACTTTTAGAAGAGAGTTACAAAGAGAAAAAAATTAAAATCATCCATGAATCATCTTATACCGAGAGAAAACCCCTGTTAGGTCTTATTTTATTCATGTCTGTACACATACTATATATTCTTTTATATCCTAACAGCTATATTAGGACAAAATCTTCCGGGTGGGATGTGTAAGAACCAAACGCATCCCAGCGGTTCCACTAGGTGTATATCCAAAGGAATTGAAAGAAGGGACTTGAACAGATGTTTGCACACCAGTGTTCAGAGCGGTGTTAGGCACAGTAGCCCAAAGGTGGAAGCAGCCCAAGTGTCCATCAACAAATAAATGGATAAACAAAACGTAATATGCACATGCAATAGAATATCATTCAGCCATAAGAAGGAATGTAATACTGACACGTTACAACGTGAATGGACCTTGAAAACATTATGCTAAGTGAAATAAGCCAGACGCAGAAAGACAAACACTGTGTGATTCCACTTATATGAGGTCCCTAGAGCAGTCAAATTCATAGAGACAGAAAGTAGAACAAAGGTTACCAGGGCTG
The DNA here is from genome assembly GCF_028023285.1 of Balaenoptera ricei. Lineage (NCBI taxonomy): Eukaryota > Metazoa > Chordata > Mammalia > Artiodactyla > Balaenopteridae > Balaenoptera > Balaenoptera ricei. Next base: position 9,156,020 of record NC_082645.1, on the reverse strand, counting down.
GAAGGGGTAGGGAGTTATTATTTAATAGGTACAGAGTTTCGGTTGGGGAAGATGAAAAAGTTTTGCCCAAAATATAACGTAGTGGTAATGGTTACACAACACTGTGAACGTATTTAATGTCACTGGATTATACGCGTATGAATTACATGATTGAATTTTAACATACGTATATAAAACTACAATAAAAACCGCACAAAGGCAGAAGCGTGGGTGACAGCGGTGCACCTTGTCAGCAGCACGAGTAAAAAGTGCCACAGGGCTCACCAGGGTGGTCTGGCTTCCTGGAGATGGTTCCCCCACGGTCCTGCGGTCACGTGTCTGAGATGGGGAGAGTGACCGTTTCGCCCTGTCACCTGCAGTCAGCCACACTTGCTCTGTTCCCTGCAAAGGGGGCCAGACAGGCCAGTGTGCGCAGAAGAAAGGACCTCGGGGAGGGAAGGGGGTCAGAAACATGACACAAGGGCCAGGGGCCCAGAGGTTTAACTAGTTGAAGACAAAACTCAGCGCATATCAGGAAAGACGTTTTCAGACAATATTAAAGACCTGTTCTTTGACCAGTGTAAAGACCAGCTCTGAGAGTCAGAAATCCCCAAGGGAAAAGCCATCTGCCTGGGGGATGTCAAGTTCTCCATAGTGAGACGTTTCACCACTTGGGGGGAATGTAGCAGGGGACCCGTGGGTGGTGGGACCACTGTAGGTCTCGAGAGGGGCGTCGGGGGAGCATTTATCCATGGCGTTGTGTCAGGGTGTCAGTGAGAAAAGCCGTCCTGTCGGTGGTGAAGGCAGTTGGTTGGCTGGGGTGTGGGCACCTGAGGTTCCTGGGGAACTGGGGGTGCCAAGTGTGCAGGCTGCCTTCTCAGGGGCTCCTCAGAATTTCACGTCACTAATCCGTCAAAAATGAGTCAAATTAGTCAGCAAATGCAAAGTAAAGCAGGCATTCCTTGTAAACTAATGAATGAATAGATGAGAACATCAGCGTGTTCTGTCCCCTCTGAGGTAGCTTATGAGCTAGGTATTTACAAATGGAGGCACTAACAACCGTCCTTTTGTCAGTGGCCAGACTTCAAGTGAGAAATCTCTGGCTCTCCTAATAATTCTGAAGATTTAAAGAAAAAGTTTGAGACAAGCACTGGAAAGGAACTGACAGTGTGCTGTGCCCCAGGTGTCCCGCGACGGTGGCATCACCTCCCCCGCCACCGAGGGCCGGGGCGGCAGCGACGCAGTGGAGGGAGGCCGGACGGCTCTGGACAACAAGACCTCCCTCCTCAACACCCAGCCCCCGCGCGCCTTCCCGGGGCCGCGGGCGCGGGACTACAGCCCCTACCCGTACTCGGACACCATCAGCACCTACGACAAGACGGCCCTGAAGGAGGCCGTGTTCGACGACGACATGGAGCAGCTGCGAGACGGTCTGTCTCTCCCGGTGCCACTTCCCCCCTCCCCCCCCCCCACCCCCACCTCCCCCCCTCCCCACCCCCCAACCAGGGCAGCTCCGGGCACGTGAGGGTGGACTGGGGGCCTGCTCTGCTCGGTCGTCTGGGCGCCTGGGCGCGGGGGCACACAGAGGACCCACGGGGAAGGCCTTGCGAGGAACCACGACCCGGGCGGCGGTGAGAGCGGGGCCCGGGTGCAGCCTCCGGTGTGCGCTTTCCCGTCCCGCGCTGTGGCCCGGAGGCCCGGAGCCCTGCTGGGTGACTTCCCGCTGCTCTCTCAGCAGCATTTGAGCCAGGTCCCCCGAGCTGCTTGTGTCACCTTCAGTCCTGTAGGTGGGGAGGGGATCTAACCTGCCCTGGGCACCTGCGTGGCGTGTGCTGGCTGCTGAGACAGGGATCATTCCCATCGTACGGGTTAGGAAACCGAGGTCTAGAAAGGTGAAGTTATTGCCCCAAGTATAATAACACACTTGATATGGAGCAGAACTGGTCTGGGTTTTTTTCTGACTCTTGTGTTAAGACCAGTGTCCATTACTGAGTAACAAGTGAGTGAGTACACATTGCTATGAAGTATTTTTATCAGGAAGTTATTTTTTTCTCTTTTCACCTCACTGGTGTGTTCATGTGTTTTGGTTTATTTCAACTTAATAATTAAGTTTAAAAATCTTATATATGTATACTTTGTTTCCAAGCCTGCTATGTTATGTTGTTTTCAATTTTGAATGAAGAATTAGATTAGAACCTTAAATCAGAATTCTAAGCAGTTAGCATTCAGTGAAGGCCTGCTGTGTGTCGCGAAGGCTGTGGCTTGCCAGGGCTGGCTGTGCAGGGGAGCGAGACACGGCCCCGGCCCCAGAGCGCCAGGCCCGCCAGGGGAAACAGGCTCATCGTGGTGGCAGACGTAGCGGCGAGGGCCGCGTTAGCGGTGGCTGCTGGATCCAGGGGAACACGGAAGGAAGAAAGCTGCGTTCTCAGTGGATCAGGCAGTGACGGGAGCCTAGGACAGAAGGGAAGGGCTTCCACGGTCTGAAAGCACAAGTAGCTTCAGGGGCTTGAGCGCGTGACCCCTTGGCTGTTGATTGCTACTTGCTGGTGGGGAGCAGGTCGGTCTGTACCCAGCCGTCCGTCTGCTGGGCAGGAGGCTGGTGGTGGAGGGTTGACTTGGACTTGCGCTGCCTAGGAGTTGTGGACCGTTGCCTTTCTTTGCTCATAGAGCTGGCACAGCGTTTAACTTACCCAGTTGTTGGTCTTGTTTAAGACAGACTGGAGATTGGGATGTTGGCTGTAATTTATCCACCAACCGTACGCTAAAAGGCTTAAAGGAAAAGGTGGGATGGCAGGGGCGGGGTTGAGAGGGTTCTTGAAGACGTCACCTTTCTGATTCTTAGAAGCTAAAGAAATATGTGAGTACAAATTTAGGTTCCTAATGATCTGTCTTTGTTTTTTCATCCTTTCTACTTAAAGTGAATATTCAGAGTTGAGGTCTCTTAAAACAGGGGTCCCCACCCCCCCGGGCCGTGGACCGGTACCAGTCCGCGGCCTGTTAGGAACCGGGCCGCACAGCGGGAGGCGAATGGCGGGCGAGTGAGCGAAGCTCCGTCTGCCGCTCCCCATCGCTCACATGACCGCCTGAACCATCCCCACCCCCACCCCCCCGCCCCCGTCCGCGGAGAAACTGTCTTCCACGAAACCGGTCCCCGGTGCCAAAAAGGTTGGGGACCGCTGTCTTACAAGAACATGGAAAGAGAAAAGATATGCCCCTCTGCCATATAAACCACAGCCAAGTCCCCGCAAGCAGTTACGCTACGTGATGTTGGCAGGCCCGGCGGCCTGTGAATGGACTGTCCGTGGGTAGCCTAGACACCGCGATCCGTGTGTGTTTACACTCTGGACGCTCAAGAAGGGAATGGGGATGAGTGGATCAGACACGGTGGTGGAGGGCCTGGAGGAAACTGCGCCCAGCGGGTCTGAGGGTAGTGAGGGTGTTCCTGGCAGGGCCTGGCTGAGGACGGTTGCAGGGAGCAGAGTTGGGAGGAAGACGATGCAGGAGGGGCTTTGGGGGGGTTCCTCCTCTTTGTCTGAAATAGGAGGGAAAGAGGCCGGTCAGGTCGGGAAGGACACTGCGTGTTGGTCCCGGAGCACTAGACACCTGTTCTCACCCGTTTTCACAGTTAACCTGGCGAGGTGACCTGCTGGGGGTGTGACGTGAGGCCGGCGCCCAGCGCGGGCCGCGGGCCTGTGGGGACCTCCTGGAGTCAGGAGGGCGGGGGTGCTGAGCATCTGTCTTGTGTCCCCCAAGTGCCCATTGACCACTCGGACCTGGTGGCGGACCTCCTGAAAGAGCTGTCCAACCACAACGAGCGGGTGGAGGAGCGCAAGGGCGCCCTGCTGGAGCTGCTCAAGATCGCGCGCGAGGACAGCCTGGGCGTCTGGGAGGAGCACTTCAAGACTGTCCTGCTGCTGCTGCTGGAGACGCTGGGGGACAAGGATGTGAGCGGCCCCCCTGCCCCTCCCCTCTCTCCCCCCTCCCCCTCCCTCCTCCCCTCTCGCTCTCCCTCCTCCCTCCCCCTCCCCTCTCTCCCCCTCCCCCTCCCTCCCCCTCCCTCCCCGCTCTCTCCCCCCTCCCTCCCTCTCCCCTCCTGGGTGGCCAGGCCTGGGCCCACAGCTCCCCTCCGTTCCTGTGCTGTGCTTCCTGTTGGCACCAAGACGGCTTTCAGGTTTTCTGGCCCCAGTCAGTTAGCGGAGACAGGCCCCACCCTGGCCTCCACGCAGGTTTTTCTGTAATTGGGTTTGTAGTCGTTGAGGGAGACGTGCTCCCTCTTTGGTCCCTTTCCCAAAATTTCTTAAAAGACTTTTCTAGTGTAGAATGTGGCTTGTTTTTTTACGATGGGGTTTTCTTCCTTAGGAGTTTTATTTATGCTTCACGTGCAGTTGAGAAATCAGGCTCATTTTTGGGAGACCATACTAAACCCTACTAAACACGCCTTCCCTGGGGCTCTGTGTTGGTTCACCCCTGCATTGTTAACAGTTCCAGCGACAGGTCCCAGAAGCAGAGATCATTACTGTTTTCTGTGATCGTCCATTATTATTTTTAAAGGAGAAAGCCGTCTCCACGCGGTGACACTTGCATGTGACTCTTCGAGGGGCGAGCACCCTGATCAGAGGCCCACGTCCCCCCGCCCGCGGTGCGGCCACTCCCTTGTGCGTGTGGCAGCAGGAATAAATGTTAGGACTTCCCTGGATTAAAGTCTGGAAGTAAAACTCCATCTCTGTGCTCCGGGCTTCGTGTAGGTCAGCAGAAGCACAAGTACAGTAAGTGTGGTGAACAGCTCAAGGGGTAGGACCAGACAGATTTCGAGCAAGTTGGGCACGGCCCAGGGCAGAGGTCGTGCCCGGGTCACGTTGATGGTGACCTTAATGGAAGACAGGTGAGCAGAGGCTGGCAAATGACACGGTGACTCCAGTTGCTGTCTGGTGCTTAGGGACGCATGGTTTGGTGTGGGGTGAATCAAGGTAGAAGAACGGCGATGAAAGACCTGTATTCGCTTTTCTTAAGACAAAGTACCTGTTGGCCCCTGAAGCACTTCTAGTGGTTGGCTCTGTCAGGAGGAGAAACGATGTCACGGAGAGGGCAGGGGACGGCGTGTGAGCCTGTGGCTGGTGCGGGTGAGCGGCAGAGAGTCAGGATGTTCTGTTTGGTGTAAACCCCATTCTCTGTTGTTGAGATTAGGGGTCTGTTTGGAATGGCTTTCCTCCAGGCGCATGACTCGGGCCTCAAGCAGCTGGAGTTCTGTACACGTTCCCCTCCCCCACGACCTGCTCAGTAGAAGGTCAGGAATATCGGCAGGTCTCCCACTGACCTGAGAGAGTCCACTGTCTGACAGGTCGTGTCGATGAAACGTGTAGGTGCCCTTCACGTGTAGGTGTCCTTTTACGTAGTTTACAGATACACACCTGAGCCTCAGAAAATCTGGAGCCGCCCCCCGGGAGACTGATAATGAACTTATCAGTCGTCCTCATTGGTCTCGTTCAGGAAGCCTTCCTGGGGTCCCTCTCAGGTGCCGGGTCCCGGGATGTCCCCGCAGGCACAGCGCCCGCCCTCGTGGAGCCGGCCATGCGGGAGCCTCCGTCCAGGAAGCCTGGCGTCCGTGTCGCGGTGCCTGCGGGGCGCCAGGGACCCAGGCCTGGGAGCCGGTCTCGGGGCCCTGCTGGCCGTGTGCGCAGGGAGGCGCCGCGTGGCGTCTGCTGATGTCCGTCTCTCCTCTGGCCCAGCACTCCATCCGCGCCCTGGCACTCAGGGTGCTGCGGGAGACCTTGAGAAGCCAGCCAGCAAGGTTTAAACACTACGCGGAGCTGACGATCATGAAGACGCTGGAGGCCCACAAAGACTCCCACAAGGAGGTGAGCCAGCCTCGGGCACACAGCCCTGCCGCCGCGGGGTCTGAGCAGCGCTGCGGGCCCGGCGCCCCGCGGGTCCGCGGCGGCAGGGCTCTCCGAGCCTCGTCCGGGCGGGTCTGCCCTTTCCCCTGTGGTCAGGGTGGGGATGGAGACGCGCGAGCCTCGCTCTGGGCCCTCGGCCAGGCTCCCTCACCCGCAGGGCCCCGCTCTCCTCGGGGGGCTGTCACCCCACGCCGCCCACGGGAGAGCTAGGTGAGGCCGGCGCGTGCGGGCGGGCTCCCCCCACGGGCCCGCAGGACTGGAGGCGGCCCGCCCGCTCTGGGGGCTCCCAGCTCCTCGGGCTCCCGTCACGGGGCAGGGAGGGCGCGGTTCTGGGCCCGACGCGTGTGCACGCAGAGGACAGTCCTCGTCCAGTCGCTTGCTGGACTGTCCCGGGGCCTGCCGCCCGCAGTCCTCTGCGTACCGAGAGATGAGGGGTGGGGTGGGCGGAGCGTCCTAAAGGGACAATGGTTTCAGGGACGCCTGCCAGTAAAAGGCACTGTGGCAAACAGCCGTCTAGTTCCAGGTGTGGAAAACTTAACATGGTGCAACAGTGGGTTTGACCCCGAAGTGAGACATAAGCACGTGTCAGTTGAATCTTCTGGCTCCCGTGTGACTCTCGCGAGCACAGCCGTGGATTAAAGGAACTGTGATTAGAGCAGTTCTTCTCTTCACAGCGAGCGAGAATCGGACCCTGAATCGTGGCCTTTTCCTCTGTTCAGCAGTTACGTGGCTACTGAACAGAGACCCGGTCTGGCCCCCTCAGGTTCCCACCACGACTGCAGGCTCAGCGAGGTTGAGGGCGTCCCTCTGTCCGGGCATCTCTCCACCCAGCATCCTAGTGCCACACAGGTGCATGAGTGACGGTGTGTGTGCAAACCACTCACTCACACTTCCGGGATCCAGCTTGGTTGCCTGGTGGCGACAACACCCACTCATGTTCGAACAAAATGCTTTCCACTTCAGATAACTCATTTGAAAAGTGTGAGGACCGGGTAAGCTAACAGTAGTCACCATAATTATTCCCAGGTGAGGAAGAGGGTCCAGGAGGTCCCGTCCTTTGTCAGGTGATGCACACGTGGCAGTTCCTGGCAGAACCAAGATGTGAACCAGGTCGTGTGTCTTTTAAGGGGCAACTGGTCTGTGCTGACTCTTTTTTTTTTTTTTTTTTTTTTTTTTTTAACCATGATAGCTTTTCTTTAATGAGAATACATGATGAAAAAAACGACATGAAATGGATGTTCTTTCACATACATACGATGTCATTTGTTTTCAGAGGGGAGGACATATTGAGACTGTGACACTGAGGTGAAACAAAGCCACCTGCACGGTGTGGCAGTCACTAGCCTTCCCCTGGGCAGACGTCTGTCTTTACAGTGGCCGTCCTGATCGTAACCTTCAGGACTTGGACGGTGGACCCGGAGAAGTATACGTTACCAGAAGTTGCTCTTTACATGAGGGATCTTGTTGTTTTCCCCTGCAAAACGATAGACTGTGGAGAGAAAGTTCTTAGCTGTGAAGTCCTTTAGGTTGCGTAAGGGACGCAAGCAGAAAATACCTGCTGCTTAAAGCAAACGTAGCAGCACTCGGTTGCCATGGAATTCTTGTAACCCAAGGGTCTCCACGCTGCTGTCACTGACTTCCTGATAAGCCGGTGGAGGAAACACTGTGCTCTGAAATGAGTGTGGTTACTGGCAGGCCTCCCCTGCTTTGCATGCTTTCAGACTCACCTTGACTTGGTGCCCTTGTCGTTTTCCTTATGAAACTTCACGCTCTCACTTTGCCAGAAGCTTCTAACTTGGGCACCTGTATGTTTGGGTGTTCGGTATGGTTTTTGTTTTTGTTTTTCTTTTCCTTTAAAACTCTTCTATGTGGTCTTTCTCCGGCTTTGCCAATCCGCTTTTGTTTTTAGGCCGGATCGTTAGACGCGCAGGGTCTGTCTGGTAGCTGTTGTGCTGGCATATCCCACACGGTATGTCTCTAGTCGCTACGTTTTCTCGTCAGCACATTCAAACATCATTCCCACATTTATTGACTGGGAAGGAGCCGAAGTGTTTCTAGACCCGGTTACTAGTCAGACAGGGGCCAGTCTCTCTTCCCGTCTGATTGGCACTCCCAAAGTGTGCTCATCCCGGCGACAGCTCTGGGAACCTCCTTCTCGTTACAGCTAGTTGGTTTTGTGTTCACAGGCAAAACCCAGCCTTCGGCAGATGAAGGTGGTGGACCGGCAGGTGGACACAGAGCGGCTGTGAGAGCCCTTGTCACCAGACATGTCCTTCCTTGGCCGCTGTGGCAGGGGCCCCGCCAGCGTGCGCACTGTAGTTCTGGCCGCGGGGCTGTAGCAATGAAGCACTTCTTGAAATGCAGTTTCTATAAGCTGAAAGGTGTCCTAAGGCCCGTAGGGAAGATGCATAAAGCAGGGCTGAGGATAAGATGGCTTGTTTGTCACCCGATAAGCCAGGGACTGTGTTCCCAGGGTCTTTAACAGGAGCTATGAGTGCAAAACACTGTTGTCACACGCTGAAACGTTCCAGGCACTAAGTCTGTCTCAGGCATCGTTCATCATAAGCTAACGGAGATGTTTTACAATAAGCAAGAGAGAGGATTTGGGTACCGGTTTAGAGTTTTTATTTAAAAAGTTGGTACTGGGACTTCCCTGGCAGTCCAGTGGTTCGGACTCAGCGCTTTCACTGCCGAAGGCCTGGGTTTGATCCCTGGTCGGGGAACTAAGATCCCACAAACCTCGCAGCGTGGCCCAAAAAGTAATTAAATAAATAATTAAAAGTTGGTGTTTGTCAGGTTAGACAGTTTTCATATTTCCTATTTGAATAAGTAAATCTCTTTCATTGTCTAGCTCCTTATTTTTATCTTTTTAGTAAATAAAATTTGCTATTGAGTTTCAGTAGCTCATTAATGAAGTTACTATGGTATACCGTAGTGTTAGCTTTTAGCAAACATCCGAAGGGGCGAAGGCCTTGATAGTGACCTTTTAAAATCTTACGCCCCCTTTCTGTTTTTCAAGAAACAACTCCATTAATGTTAACACTTCTTATCTGCGAACTTGAAATCCGTTTGTTGGGGCTGGTACAGAATGTCTCCTTCAATGATTACGAGAAGATTTAGAGCTAAGAAGAGCACTGATACTTCGCATGCGATTCTGGGGTCAGTGGGAGCACGAATCTAGAGGGGGAAAGCCTGGTTTTCGGTCCAGCATCTGACCTCCAGCCCAGCTGTCAGTTTGATCCCCCCTGTCTAAGCCTGTGTAGCGTGGCCGCCTCGAGAATCGGATGAGGGACATGGAAGCATCCTTCTAACACCGTCAGGCACTGTACCAGTATTGCTACGTAAAGCCGTCTTCAGACATCCGTACCGTCTCAGAGGCACTCGTTTCAGTAGCTGCTGCTCCCAGGCACTGCGGCTTACACGCGGTACCCAGAGTGCTGGGGTCCTTGCTCGACGTTCTGTTTAAACTTGAGAGAAGCACCAACTCTGTTTCTTTGAAGATGTTCTCTACTTGAGACTTTTTGCTGACTTCGGCCACGTTAATGAATATTCCATTACATTTTCCTATTAAAAAGAGGAAAATATCAGCTTCGTTTTATGTCACTCCAGGGGGTCACCAGACGTTTCTTGCCCCACAGCAGTCTTGGTGTTTAAGGCATCAGAATCCAGCCTCAGGTGGTTTGGCTTGTTTGGGGAAGTTTGAGTCTCAGGTAAATATAAAACAACCACTGTTATGTCTCCCGGCGTTTTATTTTGAAATCATTTCTAATTAATTTTATGTTTTATGATTGCAAGGAATTAAAAAAGCAAAGCCAGACTAAATTTATTTTAAAAATAGAACTTTTCGGGGACCTCTTGGCAAATATCACAGCCTGAGCAAAGCAGCGGTGTGTCAGAGAGAAGGCACTTTAGCGAGCTGACGTTCTGCTTCAAATACCAATTAAAATCACTCTCTGACCATGGCTCAGCCAGGCCCCCTGCATCTGGAGTGGCCCTCAGAAGCAGCGGCCGTGTGTCAGTGGGTTCTGAAGAACAGTGCATTGTGTGAGCGTGGAAAGATTATTTCGCCTCTCTGGACCTTGGGTTCTCTAATCTGTTAGCCCAGGGAGTGGACTGCATGCTTATCTGTGTGTCATCCGGCCTCAGGATAATGGAGGAGGCTGCTGAGTAACAAACCTCAACCTTTCTAGATTCTAAGTCTCCGGTCTTCTTTGGGCCCAGTCTTGGGATATGGCCAGAGGCCCTATTTCCTTTGTAACCTTCAGCCTTTTAACAAAAAGACAAAACCAGAGACCTGTATAGGCATTTAAAAGGTCAAAGTTGCTGACACTCGGTAGCACAAACTGGTAAATGTTCCATTATTGGGCGGGTCGCAGGGCGGTGTCAGACCTAAAGGAACTTTAGGTTTCGATGACATTAGAGCAGAGGAATCCACGTGGGGTCCAGAGAGAAGTGCGCTGGGAGTCTGCTGGCAGTGAGCCAAGCATCGAGGCCCAGGGAAGGGCCGCGGGCCGGGAGGACACGCCTGGGCCAGACCGGCTGGACCCGCCCCCCCACAAGTGGAGGTGCCATCGCCCACCCTGCGGGGTGGTTGGGACATGCCAGGCACGGTGTCCAGTCCTGAGTGGCGGCGGCCGCTGCCCCACGGTTACTCAGGGTGAGGGGACACGGCACCTCCTCTCTGGTGGACCCAGCCTCCTAGGACCAGCCGTGACGCCTGCCCTTTAGCTCCCGGAGCCTCAGAGCGTCTTACTAAGAGAGGGGAAACTCGTCTGCAGAAAGCAGTCGAGGGGCCCTTGTTTAACGTCGGAACCCTGGAGTCTGGAGACTTGGGTCCTCACCCTACTTTGGCCGGTCCCGCGGCTGGGGACGGGACGCAGCTCTGGACGCCGGAAGCGCTGGCACCCGGGGTGACCTGGGACGCCCTGCGAGGCCCGTCCTGCAGCGCTGGCCTCAGAGTCAGGGCGGCGAGGAGGCTGGCGCTGTGAACACTGAAGACACTGGCTTTTATCCTCTTCCAGTGAAGAAATAGACCGGTTCTGAGTAGAATTGTGGCTGAGGTTTTTCAGTTTTACGTGAAGCAGACATAACCGCATTTCTCAAAATATATCTCAGAAGGCTATCGAAATTTGGGTGAATAAACTTTGGGCTGTGTCTCTGGGCTCCCGCGTCGGCTGAATCTCTCGGTGTCTCCGCTGGAGGGGCCGTCCCACTCCCACACTTGAGGCCGGGAACACCAGGAGTTGATGGATCTGGGAGGCGCGGAAGAGGAGCTCTGTGCGCGGCCCACCTTCCGCCTCCCAGGCTCCTCCGAGGGGCCAGCCAGCCCGGCGTCCGAGGCGTCCTCCAGGGCGGGGACACGGCCCTCGCCTGGGCACCCACCCTGTGACTCCGCGGCACTGTCCCCCATCGGCCCTGATTCTACCCCTTGGGGTGGGACAGAATAAGTCTCCCACCTCGGAGCCTTACTGCGTTCCAGATGGTGTTGCCCTGAATGTGCTTCTCCGGGGGGGGGGGGGGTGTGACGGCCGTGTGGTCGGAGACCATCCGAGCAGGCTCTACCGTCTGAAATTGTCCGTGTGCGTCTTCCAGGAGAAAGTCCTCGTCAGCGAGGTCTGGGAGATAAGGTTTCAAACTGATGTAAGCATTCTTGACTCGCATCCCCCCTCATTTTACTGATGAGGGAAACTGAGGCCCAGACAGTAGAAGAAACTCCTCCCACGTTCACCTCACTAGTTGATGGCAGAGCCGGGTCCCCGAACTTGGACCCTGAAGCTTGTTCCTTTCCTCCCCCCGTCCTGTGGTGCCGGGCCCGGCAGACGGGGGACTCGCGTGCTGGGTTCAGGTCCCCGTGGCGCCCGCCCGAGCTGGCAGCAGGCAGAGCAGGGCTGCCCACACCCCTGCCCCGCCCCACCAGAGACACAGCCTCCCCCCCACGGTGGGCGCACCACGCTGGTGGGCACACGCCGGGCACCTGGCCTGGTGGGTGAGGCCTCCCCGGCCTTTGCCAGAAGGTGGCGCCAGCCTCTCCCTTCGCTTTTAAATGATCGGGAGCCATGGTTCCTGAACACCCTCTGGCTGGCTGGCTGGCTTTTAGTCAGCCGGTTAGGCTGCCGCGTCGGTGACAGAGCCCAGTCAAACCCTGTGAACTTAAAACACGCCATCCAAATTTTGACAGGTTCTGTGCTCTCAAAGAAACCTTATCTTCAAGCAAACATTCGTCAATATTCTGAGTAATGATCTCATTTTTTAAGAAGTTAGATAAGGAAATTATGCTTTTCCTAGCTAGACACTGTTATTTCACTAACTTTGAGAAAGTAGAATTCCTGTGTTTCTTACCAGACTGCAGCAAAGTCAGCAGAATTGGAACAGTCTTGGTCAGTGGGGGTAGATGAGAGCCCAGAAGGCTGCCTGATCCCCTTGCTCTCATCAGCATCCCCGCCCCCTTGGAAAACATCTTTGCCGCCTCTGGCCACCTTGTCTGCTAGACAGTGCTGTCCTCCTTTCTCTCTGCTGCCCGTGTTTACTTTTGCTCTCTGTTTGCTTACACTTACAATCTTTGCTTCTTATGTTACACAGAATACAGGGGCAAAACCTAAAGTTCACCCTTAATCCGGCAGCGGGCCAGTCTCTGGGAGCTTGGCATGTAGAGGGAAGTTGAGAACACCGACCCGCCTTGCCAAAAACAGCATCTGTCTTGGGAAACTTGTTCTAACCTCAGTGAAAGAGGGGGCCTCAGACGGACCGTCTTAAAGCGCAGCTTCTGGCATTTTCTTTTCAGGCATTTTCTTTTCAGGCATTTTCAGAAAACCTACATTTGATTAAATGCTTCCTGCAAGCGACCTCAAGAATTCGTGGAGTTTTATATGACAAAGTTCTCCTTGGGTTTGGGTTTCAGCTCAGCAGACCTGAGAAGGTCTGTTTCCCAGCAGCTCTCTGCGGGGTAACTCCTGTGACCTGGATGATAGGCAGAGCGTGGGGAGGCTGGGGGGAGGAGGGGCCCCTCGTGATAGAGTCTCGCTGTGAACCTGGCCATTTATTTCCCTGAGGGGCGCCGGGAGGTTTCTAGTTTGCTCCCGTCAAGACTTAAGTGGCGCTGCTGGGACTTGAACCCCGGTCTGTCTCCCAAGCCAGTGTCTTCCCGCCCACTGAGCCGTGCCCACCTCCTGGTGGTCTCCTGAATTCCCCTACATCAGTGTTTTCCAACTTGAATATTGTCTATGAAATCATCCAGTATTTCATTTCATTTTTTTTTTTCCATGTTTAAAAACTAAGACCTCAGGTTTCGTCAGTTAGCGTCACTCAGCTTTCTGACCAGTATGTCGTGACACCTGTAAACAGTGGTTTCTTACAGTAGAAGGGCATTGGTGTCCCACTGCGGGACCCGATTGGAGAAGGGACGGGCCCCCTCTTCCACCGTCTGCCTAGCCGTGTGTCACACGCCAAACGCCTGGCTCTGCCAGTTCCGCCGTGGACTGACCCCAGTCTCAGGGACATGCCTGAGCTGAGGAGGAAGAGGAACACTTCATCTAGTAATTGTTGCGTGATGGAGCCCTTCTAAGCAATATGCTATCCCTCTCCAAACAAACCGATCACTGGAAAAAACTAACTGAACTCAAGTCTCTTTTCCAAAGAACAGATTTGTTGGCCGTCTAGTGTGTCACCCAGAATGGACACTCTGGGCCTTGTACAGCGGATTTTTCCCAAAGCCCAAGTTGGTCCTTTGTGTAGATATCGTGCCTTCCTCCTCTCCTCATTTTCTGGACCGGCTCCTTAGTTGGAACATGGAAATGCAGATCAGTGAGGCGTGCCCTGGAGCTGACTTTGCCAGTCATGAGCATTTAAATACACACACACACACACACACACACACACACACACACAGTGGGGAAATACGTTGGACAGACACTTGCTGAGCACCTAGTGCATAATGATGGACACTGCTGGGCATGGGGACAGAAGGGTGGCCAACGTGGGAGCTTGCCTTCAAGGAGCCCTTAGTCTAGTGGGGAGACGGTGTCAGCAGAGCGATGAAGTGCAGTGATCAGGGTGCCCCCGAGGGTTCCGCTGGGGTGAGGGGGACCTGCCCGGCCAGGTCACGAGCGCAAGTGAGCAACTTTGGGGAAGAGTGAAGGGAGCTGGCGGGGCCCCGCAGCGGCTGGCGGGGCGCGTCCTCGCCCAGTGTTCCCACACAGGCCTCGCTTCCTCTCGTGCCTGGTCATCGGGGTGGCCCTTTGGAGTGAGTATTGGACCGGGCGGACCCCTGGGCGTAGGCCCTAGGCCTCTGGACCGAGCCCTGGAGCCTCGTGGGGCTCCTCAGCGGCCCAGCCCCACTTCTCTGCTGTTCCTCCACCAAGGCCGGGCTCGGAGCCCCACGGGCTCTGCAGCTGCAGTCGTTTCTGTGTCATCTTTCCTAATACAGATAGCTGTAAAAGTAGGTGTTTTGTTAATCCCCACTGTGGAATTTTTTAAAAATTGAGGCTCGTGGTAGAGGAATGAACGGAGGTGCGTCTGCGGCGCTGGTCTCAAGAGGCTGAGCGTGTGCCTGACCGACTCTGCCCTTCTCGGGGTGAGAGGCTAAAGGTCACGCAGGCACAGCAGACTCTGCTGTCAGGGGACCTGAGTGGGACAGACCGCAGTCCGTAGGCGACGGAGTTGGCGGGAGAAACATCACGATGGGCTTCCTTTAAATAGTCTCATTTCCGTGTGTGTGTCTGTGTGTGTGTATATATGTGTGTGTGTGTATGTGTATGTGTATATGTATATGTGTGTCTGTGTGTATGTATATGTGTGTGTATATGTGTGTGTGTGTATATATGTATTTGTGTGTCTGTGTGTATATGTGTGTGTGTGTATATATGTGTGTGTGTGTGTGTGGAGTGAGAGGCTTTGAGCATGACTGGTGACTAGTGACCGCTTGCCGCCGGGGCTGGAGCCGTGGGAGCCCCGCGGGCCACCAGAGAAGCCTCCTGCTTCCTGTCCCTCACCAGCCACCTCCCGAGCCTTTGCCTCCTCGTGTGCCCGCCCGCGTGGACCAGCCCGCCCTGACAGGCCCTGAGCCCAGCTCAGCTGCTGCCACACAGGAGTGCGCGAACACACACAGCACGGACGGAGCAGGGGGAGGGCAGTAGGGGAAGATCGCCCAGGCTGTCAGGTTTCTAAGGCTCTTAGGAGCCGGAGAGTAGGACACGGTTCTTCTGGAATACGGTTGCCCTCTACAGCCAGCCCACCCGGCTGATGCTGTTGGAGCGAAAGCATGGCCGAGGCCGGGGCCGGGGGCCGCCCAGCGCGGAGCGACGCGAGCCTGTCCCTGGGCCTCTGAACTCAGGCGGCAGTGCTGTCTGGTGTGGCTGGAGCTCACCCACGTGCGGGCCGTGTTTCAGGTGGTGAGGGCTGCCGAGGAGGCCGCGTCCACGCTGGCCAGCTCCATCCACCCGGAGCAGTGCATCAAAGTGCTGTGCCCCATCATCCAGACGGCCGACTACCCCATCAACCTGGCCGCCATCAAGATGCAGACCAAAGTCGTCGAGAGGATCGCCAAGGAGTCCTTGCTGCAGCTCCTCGCGGACATCATCCCGGGCCTGCTGCAGGTGGGCCCCCGAGGGGCGGGCGGGACAGCCCTCGGACCCCGGGCCCCTTCTCTGCCCCTTCTGGCCCACCCGCTGCTGAACGCACAGGAAGGTCTCCCTGGCAGCCCAGGCCTGTGGCTCACAGAAGGAACTTTCTGTTTATTGTGAACATGTTTTGATCTTTCTTCGTTGTTCCTTCCTTACTGCACGGCTGTGGGCCCAGCCCTGGGCAGGGTGGGCCGTGGAGCCCACCAGCATCAAACAGTGGTCCTGGCTCTCACCCGTCCAGCTAATATTAATTGAAAACCCTCGTAAGCACGAGGCGTTGAACTAAGTAGACTCTGGAAGACAAGGTGTTTTCCACTGTTGGGACCCTACCTCAAGGCGTCTCCAGCCCGCTCCAGGACCCGGTACAGCCGTACAGACGGCCGTGGGTGAGGGCGGGCGCCGTGTGCTGAGTTGCTGCCACGGGGGTGCAGGTAGGGGCTTCTGAGATCGGGGCGGGGGCTGACCTCTGGGTTGGGGTGTCAGAGAGAGACGGGCTCAGAGAAGAAGTGGTTTCGAGTTGGGCCCTAGGGAGAGAGTTCAGTGGGGAAGGGTAGAGGGACATCAGCTTTACACTTAATAAATGCTGCTGTTTGCTGAGTGCTGGGCTCACAAATTTAGACACATAGAGCCGAGCGCTGGCTTATTCCAGGCAGAGGGAAAGACACAAAGGCGGAAAGGTGCAGAGGGCTGCTTGGGGGAGAGCAGACAGTCCCGCCTGGGTGTGGGGCGGGGGGAGGCCGACAGGCAGGTTGTGGTCCAGCTGGAGGGGGACGCGGAGGTCTGGCGGCGGGCGGATGTTCCCCGCAGTCCGTGGACGGGGGAGTTTTGCCCACAAGAGTGAGCGACGCGGTTCTCATTTCTTGAAGGGGGTTTGCACGTGTGAGGTTTGCTTTACCACGGCGAGGAACAGGAAAGAAGCCAGATATTTTTCCCCGTAATTTCCTTTTCTCGTTCTGTTCTCTCGTGGCGCCTCTTGGCTGGTGTTGCCTGGCAGCTCGTGGTGCAGCATCGGTCTGTGTGGAGGAGACCAGCTCGCCGGCCTGCAGCCTCCCGCCCCGGAAGCAGCTCACTCCTGGCACTCTTACATGTGGCCTCTCCGGGGCGAGAGCTCTCGGGGTTCACGGGCAGAGCTCAGGGGTATCCAGGCCGCTCCTGACAAGATCGAGGTTGAACCGAGAGGGCATTTGTGGAGACGTTGGTGAAATATTGACAGTCAGGCAAAGCTTTGATCTCGTTTCCTTTCTGTGTCCCTCTCTGACTGCAGGGTTACGACAACACCGAGAGCAGCGTGCGTAAGGCCAGCGTGTTTTGCTTAGTGGCGATTTATTCCGTAATCGGAGAAGAGTTGAAACCTCACCTGGCACAGCTCACGGGCAGCAAGGTGTGTATAGTGTTACACGGGCGGGTCGTACACCTGGGCCTGCTGGCGCGTCGCAGACTTTGCTGTCCTGCAGCTCTGGGCTCCGCACGGGCTTCCGCAGCACGTGCGTTCTAGCTGGGCCTTACTCTCCAGAGGCGTTTCTCTAAAGACGAAGTGACCAGCCGTTTAGTGAAGTCACTAAGGTACAACGCGGTCCGTTGTCACTCCAGTTTTTGAAATGATAGCTTTGAACTTGTAGTTTATCCCGAAAAGGAAGATGACTTTCTTTAGAAACCAGCTTGTTTTCTACCCCCCCCCCCCCCCCCGCCGAAACACTAAGGACGTTTACCTGCTGGCTTCACACAAGGCTGGGGGGCTCCAGGTCCCTGTGGGGTGAGGACGGTGACCCTGCACGTGACCCGCCCGGGCGCCCACAGTGATCTCAGTCTGGAAGCTGGGCTTTTTATTCCCTGGGCTGCCTCTCACATTTCTTCTAGACTCAGGGCCAGAAAATGGGACAAAAGGACAATGGGCTCATGGAAGGTGACGGGGGCTGGAGTGCTTGTTGGTTGAAAAATAAACTCACATCTGATGAACCGCCAGGGGAGAGCAGGTGGCCGCCCTCGAGCTCTGGCTGGAGAGGCCAGGGCCCGGGCCGCGGGGCAAACGTGTCACCGTGAAGTTACAGAGGCCCTGGGCAGGGGTGCAGATACACGAGCGCAAAGCTGCAGCGCCTGGCCTTCCTCCTTAGACAAGAAGGGAGCAGAGGTGAAGCTCGTGGCTTTTCAGTAGGGCTGTTCCTCTGACAACAGTTGGCGAGCACCACCGCTCACAGGGTTCTGGCAAAGCTGGCTCTGCTGCCTTCGCCCGAGCAGGGCTCGCACCCTCGGCACTGCCGACACCTCGGGCCACTTCCTGGTGGAGGCACCATCCCTGAGGTCCCAGGAGCGCACCCCACCCTCAGTTGATGTCCCCACACCTGGCCAGGTGTCCCCTCGGGGCAGAATCAGCCCTGGTGGAGAACCGCTGGTCCGGAAGGAGACACTTGACTCTTCCCGCAGACAGAAACCAGCAGCGGGGCTGGCAGGTGTGGAGGCCGCGTCCCCTGATTCCGCTTCCCGAGGTCCCCGTCCAGCCCTCGTGGCCACGGCTTGCAGGACCCTGAGCCGAGAGTGCCGAGCGGTGCGCTGGGCCGGGAGCCCCCCTCCCTCTGTGGCTGCCGTCGGGGGCCGTGGATGGTCCCTGGCAGCGGTGGGGACGGCACAGACAGTCTTCACGAAAGGAAGTAGATTCGTAAAATGGGAAATTCACCCAAAAGTAATATTAGCCAGACCTCGGTTTTCTGGTACTCTCTACTCTCGTGAGTAAGGGAGCCGCCCTGCCATCTCATGTGCCCCCTCCAGCAAGGGGCTGAGAAAATGCAGGTGTCTTCTCCTCCCTGTCCTGCGGTGGACCTGCTGCCGCCTGCAGCGGCGGTCTCGGGTCTGGAGCCCAGTCCTGACCGGAGCCAGCGTTCCCGTCTCCCCGCTGATGATGTCGGTCGGCTCGGAGGGCCTGGGGAGGCTGGCCGCCCACCTGTCCACTGGGGCAGCGCAGAGCTTCCGGCCGTTACAGTTTTTATAGGCGAGAACTCCGGTGTGTTAACGTGAACCTGGTAGACTCCAGCGCACATTTCCTAAAACAAACACCCTCCCACCCAGCCCCCCAAAATGAGTAGCTGACAGCACATGGTGCTCAGTTAGAAACAGAGACTCAAGCCGTGGCTTCCAGTTTCTGTGTGTCCCCGAGCCTATCAGACTCTCCTTCCACTACTTAAATGAAGTTAATAAATGACATCAGGTTCTGTAGAGAAAGGCCGGTGCAAGGCCAGGGAAGGAACCTGTGAGGTGCATTTGAGAAGTGTCCCGTTGCCATGGCAGCAGTACTGGTTTTAGGATCAGAAAACCTGTCCCCCACTGACTAGCTGTATGACTTTGAGCAACCTTTCCTTTCTGCTCCCTCTCTCTCTCTCTCTCTCTCTCTCTCTCTCTCTCTCTGTCTCTCTCGCTGTAAAATACATGTAATATAAAATTTACTGTCTTAACCATTTGTAAGTGTACAGTTCACAGACACTGAGTACATTCATATTATGCATATTCATCACCACCATCCACCTCCTGAGCTCTTTGCACCTTGGAAGACTGAAATCCGTTAAATAATATTCCCCCTCCCCCCGGCCCCTGGCAACCACCATTCTACTTTCTGTCTCTGTGAGTGTAAAATACTCATAAGTGGAATCATAGAGTATCTGTCTGTTCGTGACGGGCTTATTTCACTGAGCATAATGTTCTCTAGGTTCACCCGTGTTGTAGCAGGTGTCAGAATTTCCTGTTTATTTATTTATTTTTGGCTGCGTTGGGTCTTCATTGCTGCACGCGGGCTTTCTCTGGTTGCGGCGAGCGGGGGCTACTCTTGGTTGTGGTGTGCGGGCTTCTCATTGCGGTGGCTTCTCTTGTTGCGGAGCACAGGCTCCAGGCACATGGGCTTCAGTAGTTGTGGCACGCGGGCTCAGTAGTTGTGGCTCACGGGCTCTAGAGCACAGGCTCAGTAGTTGTGGCGCACGGGCTCAGTTGCTCCACGGCATGTGGGATCTTCCCGGACCAGGGCTCGAACCCGTGTCCCCTGCATTGGCAGGCGGGTTCTTAACCACTGCGCCACCAGGGAAGCCCCTTCCCTTCTTTTTAAGGCTAAATAACAGTTCATTGAATGTACCTGCAGCATTTTGCTTATCCATTTCTTGGTAATGGCCTTGTGGGCTCTTTCCACTTGTTGGCTATTACGAGTAATGCTGCTATGAACATGGTGGTACAGATACCTCTTTGAGACCCCACTTTCAATTCTCTTGGGTATATATCCAGGAGTGGAGTTGCAGGATCATATGATAACTACCAAACTGTTTGCCACAGCAGCTGCACCATTTCACATTCCCACCACCAACGCACAAGGGTTTCAGTTTCTCCACATCCTCGCCAGCACTGGTTATTTTCTCTTCTTTTTTGATAATAGCCATCCTCACGGTGGTGTGAGGCGATATCTCATTGTAGTTTTGATTTGCATCTCCCTAATGATTGGTGATGTTGAGCATCTTTTCATATGCTTGTTGGCCAGTTGTATATCTTCTTCAGGGAAATGTCTATTCAAGTCCTTTGCCCATTTTTGAATTATGTTGTTTGTTTTTTTGTTATTGTTGAGTTATAGAAGTTCTCTGTATATTCTGGATATTAATCCCTTGACCTTTGATGCACAAAATTTTTTTGATTTTCGTGAAATCCAATTTGTCTATTATTTTTTTGCCTGTGCTTTTGGTGTCATATTCAATAACCATTGCCAAACCCAATGTTGTGCAGCTTTTGCCCTGTGTTTTCTTCTAACAGTTCTAAAATTTTAGCTTTTAATGCAGGTCTCTGATCCATTTTGAGTTAATTTTTGTGTATGGTATTAGGTAAGGGTCCAACTTCATTCTTTTGTGTGTGGATATTCAGTTTTTCCAATACCATTTGTTGAAAAGACCTTCTGTTTCTTCAGAGAACCTCATTGGAATTTTGATAGGGGTTTCATTGAATCTATAGATAGCTTTGGGTAGTATTGACATCCTAACAGTATTGACTTCCAATCCATGAACACGGGATGTCTTTTTTTTTTTTTTTTTTTAAACCTCCATACTGTGATGAGTTGTTTGTTTTTAGTTTTTTAAATTGAGATATAATAAACATGAAATTACATTAGTTTCAGGTGTACAACGTAATGATTTGATATTTATTTATACTGCAAAATGATCACCACGGTAAGTCTAGGTAACATCTGTCATCACACACAGCTACACAATTTATTTCTTGTGATGAGAAATTTTAAGATCTACTCTGTTAGTGACCTTCAAATATACAATACAGTATTATTTACTATAGTTACCATGTTGTACACCACATTGGATGTCTTTTTGTGTTTTTAATTCCTTTCAGTAACATTTTGTAGTTTTATTGTACAATTCTTTACTTCCTTGGTTAAGTTAATTCCTAAGTATTTTATTCTTTTTGATGCTATTGTAAATGGAGTTGTTTCCTTAACTTCCTTTTTGGATTTTTCTTTTTTTAAAAAAAAATATTTATTTATTTATTTATTGGCTGTGTTGGGTCTTCGTTGCAGCACGCGGGCTTTCTTTAGTTGCAGCGAGCGGGGGTTACTCTTTGTTGAGGGTGCGCGGGCTTCTCATCGCAGTGCCTTCACTTGTTGCGGAGCACGGGCTCTAGAGCGCTGGCTCAGTAGTTGTGGCGCACCGGCTTAGTTGCTCCACAGCATGTGGGACCTTCCCAGACCAGGGATCGAACCCATGTCCCCTGCATTGGCAGGCAGATCCTTAACCACTGCGCCACCAGGGAAGCCCGGATTTTTCCTTTTTAGTGTACAGAAATGCAGTTGAATTTTGCTCACTGATTTTGTATTCTGCTACTTTGCTGAATTCTTTTATTAGTCTTAATGTTTTTTTGTAGAATCTTTAGGATTTTATACCTGTGCGATCACAGTCGTCCCTTGGTATCCACTGGGATTTCCATAGATAACAAACTCTGCAGATGCTCAAGTCCCGTACCTGTGGTTCCACTTCTGTGTAGCCAACTGACCGCAGATGTTGTAGTGCTGTGTGTGTTGAAAAAAATCCCTGTATAAGTGGACCTGCACAGTTCAAACCTGTGTTGCTCAAGGGTAAACTGTATGTCATCTATGAACAAAGGTAACCTTGCTTCTTCCTTTCCAACGTGGATGCCTGTTTTTTTTTTCTTTTCCTGCCTAATTGCTCTGGCTGGAACTTACGTACTATATCAATAGAAATGGTGAAAGTAGGCATCCTTGTTCCTCATCTTAAAGGAAAAGTTTTCAGTCTTTTACCGTCGAGCATAATGTTCACAGTGTGCTTTTCGTATCTAGCTTTTGATATGTTGAGATACAGGCAGCCTCGGAGAGAGTGCGGATTCGGGTCCAGATCACTGCAGTAAAGCGAATATCGCAATGAAACAAGTCACACAAATTTTTTGTTTTCCCAGTACATATAAAAGTTATGTCTTTACTATACTGTAGTCTGTTAAGTGTGCAATAGCATTATGTCTAAAAAAAGTCAATATACCTACCTTAATTTAAAAAAAGTTATTGCTAAATAATGCTAGCCATCATCTGAGCCTTCACCGAGTCATAATCTTTTTGCTGGTGGAGGGTCTGGCCTCAGTGTTGATGCTGTTGACTGATCAGGGCAGTGGCTGCTGAAGTTGAAGGTGGCCGCAGCAGTTTCCTAAAATAAGACAACAGTGAAGTTTGCCGAATCAATCGACTCTTCACAATTTCTCTGTTGCAGCAATGCTGTTTGATAGCATTTTACCCACAGTAGAATTTCTTTCAACATCGAAGTCAGTCCTCTCGAACCTGCCACTGCTTTATCAAGTAAGTCTGTGTAATATTCTAAATCCTTGGTTGTCATTTCACCGGTCTTCACAGTATCTTCACCAGGAGTAGATTCCGTCTCAAGACACCACTTTCACATGAGATCCCCCTAAGCTCCGGATCTGTATCTCTGGATTTGGGTTAGTGGAGAAAAAATTAAGAAATCGTGCAACTGAGCTAGATCTCACTAGTTGGTGATTCTCCAGAGGAAAGTCAATGTCAGCATGGGGGAAAGTGAAACTCAATATCCCAGCTCCTAATACTCTGATCTACAGCAGAATTCAAATTTTACCCTCAGCTCTACAAGCTCAGTTGCCACTCTCCTTTAATGGAAACTTAAGTGCACACTGAAGGCAGGATTTGGCTCAAAAGACTTTCTACACCGCACTAAACATTCCTGTTGTTAAAAGCACCTTTACACATACATGCCGTTACAAACTAAGACTGAATTTCTGGACAAGATGTAAAATGCAGACTTTGGAGATGAGTGCAGAACAGTTTAAAGTATTTCACCAACTCCTCTACCAAAAACAAACAAACAAACAAAACCTTTGCCTCTTCCAGAGTCAGGCAACTTCCCCAGAGTCATCAGGCAGCCAGAATTTCCCAAGGATTCTGAAGATACAATTCCCTGTTTCTTGGATTTCATGACACCCTCCCCATTCCTTTAGAGAGGTATTTCATGGTTTGTATTTCTTTTTTTAAAAACTCATTAAAATTAATTTTGCTTTGAAAGAAAAAAAAAAAAGAAACCACTTTCTTTGCTCATCTGTAAGAAGCAACTCCACATGCACTAATGTTTTATCATGAGATTTCATCAATTCAGTCCCATCTTCAGGCTCCACTTCTAATTCTAGTTCTCCTGCTGTTTCCACCACATCTGCAGTTCCTTCCTCCCCTGAACTCTTGAACCCCTCAAAGGCGTCCAGGAGGGTTGGAATCAACTTCTTCCAAACTCCTGTTGATGTTGGTATTTTGGCCTGTTCCTGTGAATCAGAAATGTTCTTCATGGCACCTAGGGTGCTGAATCCTTTCCAGGAGGTTTACAGTTGACTTTGCCCAGATCCATCAGAGGAAGCACTATGGCAGCGATCGCCTTATGAAATGTATTTCTTAAATAGTAAGACTTGAAAGTCAGAATTATCCTTGATCCGTGGGCTGCAGAATGGGTGTTGTGTTAGCAGGCATGAAAACAACATTAATCTTGTTGTACATCTTCATCAGAGCTCTTGGGTGACCAGATACCCTGTCAATAAACAGTAATGTTTTGAAAGGAATCTTTTTTTCTGAGCTGTAGGTCTCAGCAGTGGGCTTAAAATACTCAATCTTGTTGTAAACCTGTGCTGTCATCCAGGCTTTGTTGTTGCATTTACGGAGCACAGGCAGAGTAGGTTGAGCATAATTCTTAGGAGCCCTGGGATTTTCAGAATGGCAGATGAACTTAAAGTCACCAGCTGCATTAGCTCCTAACGAGAGTCAGTCTGTCCTTTGAAGCTTTGAAGCCAGGCATTGGCTTCTCCTCTCTGGCTCTGAAAGTCCTAGATGGCGTCTTCTTCCATTATAAGGCTGTTTTGCCTACATTGAAAATCTGTTGGTTAGTGTAGCCACCTTCATTAACTATCTTAGCCAGATCCTCTGGATAACTTGCTGCAGCTTCTACATCAGCACTTGCTGCTTCACCTGGCACTTTTATGTTATGCAGGCGGCTTCTTTCCTTAAACCTCATGAACCAACGTCTGCCAGCATCAGACTTTTTTCCTGCAGCTTCCTCATCTCTCTCAGCCTTCCTAGAATGGGAGAGAGTTAGGCCCTTGGTCTGTAATAGGTTTGGGCTTCAGGGAATGTTGTGGCTGGTTTGATCTTCTGTACAGACCACTAAAACTTCCTCCATATCAGCAGTAAGGCTGTTTTGCTTTCTTATCATTCGTGTGTTCACTGCAGCAGCACTTCCAGTTTCTCTCAAGAACTTTTCCTTTGCATTCACAGCTTGGCTAACTGTGGCACAAGAGGCCTAGCTCTTGGCCTGTCTCAGCTTTCAACATGCCTTCCTCACTACGCCTAAGCATTTCTAGCTTTTGATTTAGAGTGAGAGAAGTGCAGCTCTTTCACTTGAACACTTCAGGCCACTGTAGGGTTATTAATTGGCCTAATTTCAATATCGTTGTGTCTCAGGGACTAGGGAGGTGCAAGTACAGGGAGAGAGACCCGGGAATGGTGGGTCTCTCGCGCAGTCAGAACACACACATCTGTGGATGACATTTGCTGTCTTTACATATGGGCGTGGTTCGTGGCACCCCAAACAACTATAGTCGTAACATCAAAGAACACTGACCACAAATCACCGTAAGAAGTATAATAGTAATGAAAAAGTCTGAAATAATTGTGAGAATTACCAAAATGGGACAGTGACATGAAGGGAGCCATGCTGTTGGAAAGTGGCACTGATGGACTTGCTTGATGCAGGGTGTTCACAGACCTTCAATTTGGGGAAAAAAACACAGTATCTGTGAAGTATATTAAAGTGAAGCACAATAAAACAAAGTATGCCTATACTTTTCTTCTATTCCTAGTTTGTTTGGTATTTTCATCATGAAAAGATATTGAATTTTGCCAAATACTTTTTCTGCATCAATTGAGATGATCCTTTGGTTTCTGTTTGTTTGTTTTTAATTTTTATTTATTTATTTATTTATTTTTGGCTACGTTGGGTCTTCGTTGCTGCACGCAGGCTTTCTCTAGTTGCAGCGAGCGGGGGCTACTCTTCATTGCGGTGCACGGGCTTCTCATTGCAGTGGCTTCTCTTGTTGCGGAGCACAGGCTCTAGGCACGCGGGCTTCAGTAGTTGTGGCTCACGGGCTCTAGAGCGCAGGCTCAGTAGTTGTGGCACATGGGCTTAGTTGCTCCGAGGCACGTGGGATCTTCCCGGACCAGGGCTCGAACCCATGTCCCTTGCATTGGCAGGCGGATTCTTAACCACTGCGCCACCAGGGAAGTCCCTGGGGGTTTTTTTTTTTGTTTTTGTTTTCTCCTTCATTCTGTGAATGTGGTGTATTATATTTATCAATGTTTGTATGTTGAACCATCCTTGCATTTCAGGAATAAATCCCACTTGGTCATGGTATTAAAGCCTCTTAATGTGCTGTTGAATCTGGTTTGCCAGTCTTTTCTTGAGGATTTTTGCATCAGTGTTCATAAGGGCTATTGAGCTGTAGTTTTCTTGTTATGTCTTCATCTGGCTTTGATTTCAGGAGAATGCTGACCTCATAGCATGAATTCAGAAGTGTTCCTTCCTCTTCAGTTTTCTAGAAAAAATTGAGAAGGATTGTGTTAGTTCTCTAAATGTTGGTAGAATTCACCAATGAAGCCACCTGGTCAGGGGCTTTTCTTTTTCAGATTTTTGATAACTGATTCAATCTCTTTACTAGTTATGGGTCTGTTCAGGTTTCTCTTTTCTTCTTGGTAGGTTTTGTGTTTCTAGGAGTTTGTCCATTTCATCTAAGTTACCTAATTTGTTGGTGTACAATTACTCATAGTATTCTCATGATCTTTTTGATTTCTGTAGAATCAATCATAATGTCCCCACGTTTGTTTCTGATTTTAACAGTTTGAGTCTTCTCTCTTTTTTTGTTAGTTAACTTAGCTAAAGGTTTGTCAATTTTGTTGTTTTTTTTTTTTCAAGAACCAAGTTTTGGTTTTGTTACCTCTATTTTTTGTTTGTTTCATTTATCTCTGCTCTAATCTTTATTATCTTCTTCCTTCTGCTAGCTTGGGGTTTTAATTTATTACTCTTTTTCTAGTTTGTTAAGATATATAAAGTTAGGTTGTTGATACAAATCTTCCTTCTTTTTTATATAGCTATGAATTTCTCTCTTTGCACTGCTTTTGCTGCATCCCATAATTTTTGGTATGTTGTGTTTTCATTTTCATCTGTCTCAAGATATTTTCCTATTTCCTTTGTGATTTCTTCTTTAACCCATTGGTTGTTTAGGAGTGTGCTGTTCAATTTCCACAAATTTGTGAATTTTTCAGTTTTCTTTCTGTTACTGATTTCTGAGTTCATCTGTTGTGGTCAGAAAAGGTACTTTGTATCATATTTATCTTTTAAAATGTATCGAGGCTTAATCTGTGGCCTAACATATGGTCTATCTTGGGAAGGTCTCATGTGCACTTGAGAAGAATGTGTATTCTTGGGTAGAGTGTTTTGCATATGTCTTTTAGATCTAGTTGATTTATTGTGTTGTTCAAGTCCTCTAGAGTGGAATATTGAAGTCTCCCAACTATTACTATAAAACTATTTCTCCCTTCCATGCTGTCAGTTTTTGCTTCATATATTTTGATGGCATGTTCTTAGATGTGTAATTATAAATATTAAATTTTCTTGCTGTATTGCTCTTTTATTGTGTAATGTCCACCTGTTTCTTGTAACCTTTTTTGATTTAAACTGTATTTTGTCTGATATTAGTGTAGCTACCCCGTACTCTTGGTTACTGTTTGCATGGAATATCCTTTTCCATTCTTTCACTTTCAACCTATTTGTGTCTTTGGATCTAAAGTGAGTCTCTAGTAGACAACATATAGTTGAATCATGGTTTTCTTTTTATCCATTTTGCCAATCTCTGTCTTTTGATTGGAGAATTTAACTCATTCACATTTAAAGCAATTACTGATAAGGAAGAGATTTCTGTCATCTTGGTATTTGTTTTCTACGTGCCTTATAGCTTTTTTGTCCCTCATTTTCTACACTACTGTTTTGTGTTTGTTTGCTTTTTGTACTGAAACGTTTTAATTCCCTTCTCATTTCCTTTTGTGTATATTCTATACCTGTTTTCTTTGTGGATTACATTTGACATCCTAAAGTTATAATCCTCTAATTTGAATTTATACCAGCCCATTGAGCAAGCTTTCTGAACCCTGGCCTTTTCATTTGTAAAATAGGAGAACCTGTTCTGCCTACCTCAAAGGATTGTTTTGAGGCCCAAATGTGATAATCAGTGTAAAGCTTATAAACCGTTGAACATATACACATCATTCACTCTGTTACCGTCATCTTTTCCTTGTACTTGCAATTATGTTCTAGACTTGACTAGGTAGATACAATAGGGGTTCTGAGTTGTAAATAACTATTAGCAATGTTTAGCAGCTCATTTTTAACCAGGCTTTCATAGAAATGTAACTATCCTGTTTTCTAGGTCACTTTTTTCTTCTTTAAAAACTGTAGTGGGAAGCAGCGGCATAGTACAGGGAGATCAGCTCAGTGCTTTGCGATGACCTAGAGGGGTGGGATTGGGGAGGGTGGGAGGGAGGCTCAAGAGGGAGGGGATATGGGGACATATGTATGCATATGGCTGATTCACTTTGGTGTACAGCAGAAACTAACATAGCATTGTAAAGCAATTATACTCCAATAAGATGTATCAAAAAAAAAACTCTTTTGATTCAACAAGTACATGTTAGGAACCTGCTGTCTTCAGCACACTATGCTAAGGCACATGGGAAGAGCAAGAACTCGTCCTGCCCTGACAGGACTGACACATGAGGAAACTTGTACAGCTGCCCAGGAGTGACCAGTGGACACGGTGGGACGGGCTCTGATTGCTGGGTCAGGGGCCTGGAGGAAGTGGGACTCGATTGGGCTGGGCTTGGCAGGATCGGGGAGCTGCACAGGGAGGGAAGGAGTGGAGTGCAGGGAGGAACAGCGTGAACAGCTCAGGTAGGAGTAGGAGTGGGGCGCTCAGAGGACACGTTCTCCGAGCAGGGAGCTGCAGGAAGCACCTTGCAAGTGTCACTGCTCTGCATTTTGCAGGTGGGAAAGTCGAGGCTCAAGAAATGTTTGCCTGAGGTCGCAGAACTAGTTAGTGTCGGAGTTGGTCCTAGAATTCTGCTGGACCCGTTGAGCCTCAGGCCAGTGCTTTGAAGAATGTACCGCGGCTTCCCTTGCACCTGGTTGGCCCTGGTCATATCCTCCTGAGCCTTAGAGTATTAGGAACCTTGTGTAAAATGATGGCACTTTGGGTTTTGGGTTTTGTTTTTCTTTTTAATAAATTTATTTATTTTATTTTTGGCTGCGTTGGGTCTTCGTTGTTGCACGCGGGCTTCTCATTGTGGTGGCTTCTCTTGTTGCAGGGCGCGGGCTCTAGGTGCGTGGGCTTCAGTAGTTGTGGCACGCGGGCTCAGTAATTGTGGCGCATGGGCTCAGTTGCTCCGCGGCATGTGGGATCTTCCCGGGCCAGGGACTGAACCCGTGCCCCTGCATTGGCAGGTGGATTCTTAACCACTGCGCCACCAGGGAGGTCCAATGATGGCACTTTGATCACCACACTGACTGTTCTATTGAAAGGTTTCAGAGTTTGAAAGGTGTGGGATGAAAAACAGACTGGGATACGTAGCGTAAATTCCCGACACACTCCCTGCAGCTGGAAAGAGTAAGAGGCGTTACAGGTCCCGATCTGGGGGGGACCCCCGGTGGGCTGCTGCGTGAAGACGCTCGGGCAAAGCCCTCTGCCAGCTGCGCGTCCCGAGCTCCACGGCCATGTGACTGAGCGCGCCTTGCTGGGGGTCAGGGAGACACTGCCTCACGGGGGCTCTGCTGGTTGCTGGTCCTGTTCCCACCCGTCATCCGAGGGCCCCGCTTTCTCCTGTGCCACACGCTCCGCTCGGAGCGTCTCTTCGTGGGCTCCCCGGGGACCAGCCGCTCCTCCCTAGGCAGGCTTATACTTGGCCTCACAGCCTGTTCAGAGACAGCAGCTAAAGAGCCGTGGGTAGCAAATATTCCCTTAATCTTACCAGTTGTGTGTTGCATAGATTTTTATGGGCACTCTGCTTCTACACATACCTGTTTCTTTTAATTCTTAATATGTTCAGGCACACTATCAACATATGAAGTTAGTGGCATTCAGCAAATATTTAAGAACCTACCGTGTTACATGGTGCTTTAGGTATTTTGAGGGTCCAAGGGGCTTGAGTTAGAACCAAATGGGATGTCAGGCTTGGAAGCCCTTTGGCCGTGCAGCACCGTGCCTGACTGAGGGCACGTTGTTCAGTGACGCAGCATCTGGCCTCAGGGAAGCTGAGTCTTGCTGGAAAGATCCAGCCCACTGCTCCCTGCAGCAGGAGGTGCCTGTGCCGAGCCACAGTGGGCGGGGCGGGGGCCCGGGGTGCGGGAAGGCCGGGGGGGGGCAGATGGGGGCGGCCTCGGCTTCCACGCGCCTCGGGAGGTGTGCGGCGGGGAAGGAGCAGCTTCTGCACACGTGTGAGGGTTAGAAGACTTGACCTCTGACCTTGGCTTGCTTCTTCGTGCCGACGGAGTGTGGCTTGCACCCTCTCTTCCCGCTGGCTTGGGTGGAGCCAGTGGCTGCCTCGCCCCTGAAGCGTGTGGATCTGCAGCCCTGAGGCCCACCTCGTGGTAACACGTTTCCCTCTTATCGTGATAACCCCTCGCGCCCCCTCCTCTAGTCTGACCTCCCAGTCGCGGTGGCCCTGGCCCCGGGCAGGTGGCTTGGACCAGTGGTGGGCACTCAGTAACTGTCTGTGCAGTGAATTTCTCCACTAAGGGATATGCTGTTCTGTTGGCACCTGGGTGTTCTTTCCTGCTCTCTGATTTCTTCGTCCTGCTCACCCGTCTGTATCTTCTCCTTGCAGATGAAGCTGCTCAACTTATACATAAAGAGGGCGCAGACCACAAACAGCAACAGCAGTTCCTCATCCGACGTCTCCACGCACAGCTAACGTGGCGCCAGAGCCCCGTGTAGCCCTGGAAGCCATCGGTGGTGCCTCTCAGAGAACTCCCCCTCCCCGCCATCGGCTGCCCAGTCAGTACCAGGAGGCCCGCAAATATTTATTACAATCAGTATTTTGATCCCTTCCAGCTTTTGTGTAGAATCATACTGGTATTGAATGTAAAGGAAGCAAGGCCTGCATTGCATCTTCCTACAAAACAAAACAAAAGGAGTAAGAAAAGAAGAGCCATACTTAAACCGTCTCGTCCAGCCTGCTGAGGTCGCAAAACCGTGTGTGTGGGGTGCAGTTTTTAAAAATCAGAGCTCTCTAGCCGATACCTGGTAGAAAGTAGCATTTTCTCTTCAGTTAATAAGATTGGAGGAGGTTGGGTTAAGTTGTGTTTCTCTTTCATCTCGGCCTCCTTGCTTCTGGACGTGGCCTGTGTGGGGCAAAGCCCCACGCCTTCCACGCCTTCCACAACTGACACCATGAAAGGGTTTGTACGTTGTGAGTTGTGTTTTGAGACCTACTAAGAACATGAATCAAGTCTTGGCAAGAAGTGGGAGAAAAGCCTGAAGATGGCCTTTTAACGAACACGTGGTATCGTGCTCACCGTCTCCGGACTGGAGGCTGACGCCCTGCGCGGTCTCCTTCCAGGACGGGCTTCTGCCCCTCTGAGCAACCCCACCGATGCCGCCCCTGCCCCAGAGCTGCCACTTGAGAGACTTCTTAGAGGTGAAACCCAAACACAAAAATCAAGGTAAATCGACAGCCTTGGTTAGCGTGTGCTTGAAATGGCCCTTCGTGCTGCGTCGAAGATACCGGAGAAGCTGCTCGTTTTACTGCCGAGATCCTGGGAAACACTATTTAACAGCGCTTCCCCCCCGTGACCCTGGCCCCTGGTGGTGCAGATTTAGGGCCCCCTCGCTTCCCTTCCCCAACCCGCGCCTGAGCGGCTCGATTCTAAGATGGTCTCGGTTAGTCTGGTAAATGGCAGCCCTGCCATCTCAGTTTTGAATTCTCTGTTTAATTTGGGATTGAGATTAAAGAAAAATCTAGAGAGACCAGCTATCAGGATCTTTTTTTTTTTTTTTAATTTTATGGACTGAAGTACTTGCTTTATCCTCTGTTGAGAGAATCATGGTTTTAAGGAAAATGTAACTGTGGTGTGTGGCGGATCGCAGAAAAACAGGATTGGAAACACAGGTTTAGAGTCAGATTCTTCAGTGAGAAACTTACCCCTTTAAAATTTCTTCTTGAGGGTTTCACTGCTTCAGTGAAAGCAACTCAAGATCAGGACTCTGGTTAACAAAGTTTGGAGTAAAGGCTTCAAGCCAAATGGAAGCTCAGTGCGGTCAGGAAGGCGGCTGTCGTCTCTTAGATTCCACCGTAGCCCCTGTAAACGGAACTGACTTTTCCATATTGTTAATGAGGTGTTTGCTGCTCTGGCGCCCAGTCCCCGCAGCTGCCAGGCTGTGTGGCTCTCAGCCCTGAGCTGCACAGCCCCGCACGTAGCTTGTTTTCATTCCGAATCGACTTCAGATAACTTTATGCGGAAATAGGCACTGAAAACGGAGGTCGGGGAGCAGCGAGGCCGGGGCGCCTTCACTGCGTGCGCGTGCGTGCTGCGTGCGCGCGCTGCGTGCGCGCTGCGTGCGCGTAGCGGGTATCCTGCACGTGCGGGAGGGCCCGCGCTGCTGCCCTTGAGGGAACTTCGGGGGCGCGCTTTACGTGGTCTAACGTTATTGGCTTCTTTTCGGCTCGGAACCTAGCAGGAGCAGGCCTTACGTCCATTGCTGTTTGTTCTTACGTCACTCGCGGGGTCGCTTTCTTGCCCTCTGCCATCGTCAGCGTCTGATGACCCCTCTGGGGCAGCACCTGTGTTCCGCCAGGTTATTTCCGAGTCCTTCCTGGCGAGCGCGTGTGGAAAGGCCTCTCTCCTTCAGCTCGTGGACGCCCAGGTGGCCGCGGCCCCGCCCGCGCTCGGGAACGACCTTGAACGTGGCCGCGCGCGTCCTCCTGGCGCTCACAAAGGGCTAGCCTTGAATGTCACTTGCCCAGCCTTGATGTCCCGACCCAGCGGGAGCCACGCGCTCCCGACCGACAGCTGCAGCTGCCCTGCCTCGCCGCCTCCCTGCAGGCGTCCTGTTTGGATGAAACGGCAGAACACAGGCGAACAGAGCACCGGAGACTCGGTCCGCCTCCCCCCCTTGGCCTGACTGTCCAGGGCCCCGAAAAGCCCCGACGCCACCGCTGGGGCCAGATCGCCGGGCTCCTGCTTCCCCTCTCGCTGCTGAGGCCCAGGGGGAGGCGCGTGGCCTTCCTGGGGCCACTGCAGCCACGGGCCGCCCGCCACGGCCCCACTAGCTTCTCAGTCATGCAGCTGCACCTGATCCGTCTCCTGAATCTTTTTCTTGCCCCACCACCCTTAATTTATCAAGCATAATATTACACGTTAAAGAACAGCAAATAAGAACTTTGTAGAATCCCACCAGGACATTGCTAACCATGATATTTGGAGATGAAAAAACTGCTCTGAAAAATATCAGCCACCAAAATAGTTTTGTCAGCACTGTTCACACGCATGGTCCCCACACCCCCAGGTTGGGTTTTTGGTTTTGGTTTTTGGTTTTTGGTTTTTTTGGGCTTTTTCATGTTACATCCATATCTGTATTTATATCTTATTTGTTTCACTTTCAAGTGTATCATGGCAAATGTACAGATTTTTTGTTGTTGTTAATAATGTGCTAGGATTTGCTAAAAAAGAAAACAAGAAAAAAAAACCCTTTTGAGTTTGCTCTAGAATAAATGAGACTTAATTCAGTTTCCGACGTCCGAGTGGTTTGTTGTTGTTGTTTTTTTGGTCACGGTGCCTTGTAGGTAGCTTATCCCGTCTCTGTGACGGCAGAACGAGGCTACATTTCTGAAGGATCGCGGGCCTACATGGAGGCGCTCGTGAGGTCAGCAGGTCGGACTGCAGGGGGCCCGGGGCCCAGATCAGGCGGCTGTCAGGATGGAGCCTGGGGGAAGGGGAAGGGCCTGGCGAGCCACGCCGCCGTGGAGCTGGTCTGCAAGGAACCCGTGCACGGCCCCCAGGGGCGCTGGGCCGCCTCTTTGGAGCCTTACTTTTGCTTTCGGAACGATTTTGACTCTTCCGTCGCGTTCCGTGAGGCATCTCAGTATCCCTGCCTGGTGACCTTGAGCCCCTTTCCCCCGTGGCTCACCTCCTCCTGCCCGTTTGACACGTGAGCTCGGCGTGATCACAGAGGCTGGGTTCAAATCCCGGCTGCCCCCCTCACCCCCTCGGGCCAGTGTTCTCACGGAGAAACCGGAGTGAGACGGACCTCGTGGAGGTGCTGGGAGGGGCCGCGGGTGATGTGGGTGAAGCCGCGGCCCTGCCTCCTGCTGTGGGTGAGGGAGACACACGCGTGCGAGGCTGTCACCACCCCACCCCGCCTCCGGGCCTGGCGCGCGGTCCACCCGTTACCCCGGAGCAGACGCGGAAGCCCCCGTGGATGTGCCGCGCTCAGGCGGGGCTGGCGGTGCACTCTCTCTACTGGGGTCTCTACCTCCAGCCACCACTGTCCTCCTTATCCCAGGGCGGCCAGGAAGCCCCTGCTGATGGCTGTGTGTGTGTGTTGGGGGGGGGGGGGGAGGGAGATGCCCACCACAGCAGCGGGGCTTGACTCCGGGGGATCTGAACGGTCTTCTCTCCGGAAGGCGCCCCTTTCCACTCACAGTTTCGCACTCAGTTGTAAAGGTTGCAGGACTCGCTGCAGCTGTGCAGGGGTTCCAAGGTGAAAACTGCCTACAGACCACTGCTCTTGACGTGCTTGGGTCATGAGGGGAGGGGGTGGGGAGGAGGGGCAGCAGCTGACAGGCAGCATTAAATAGCATCATGGGCGAGGCACTTAGACTTCTGAAGTACTCTCATGCGTGGCAGTTTTTTTTTTTTAATTAGTTTTTATCTTTGGGTGCGTTGGGTCTTCGCAGCTGCACGTGGTCTTTCTCTAGTTGCGGCGAGCGGGGGACACTCTTCCTTGCACTGTGCGGGCTTCTCATCGCGGTGGCTTCTGTCGTTGCGGAGCTCAGGCTCTAGGCGCGGGCTCAGTAGTTGTGGCTCGCGGGCTCTAGAGCGCAGGCTCAGTTGTAGCCCACGGGCTTAGTTGCTCCGCGGCATGTGGGATCTTTCTGGACCAGGGCTCCAACCCACGTTCCCTGCATTGGCAGGCGGATTCTTAACCACTGCGCCACCAGGGAAGCCCCGTGGCAGCTTTCTGATTTTCATACCAATCCTGAGATACAGGTGAGGAACTTGCCCTCATGTCCCCTTTCCAGGTGGGGAAGTTGAGAGCCGGGCAGAGCACCAGCTAGATGGGGGTGAAGGGACTCGGGGCCAGACCCCAGGCTCCTCCCCACGCTTCACACATCCTTCCTGACTTTCCAGGGGGCACCTCAGAATCCCCTGGGGAGCTGGTGGAGCGGAAGGCGGAGTCTCGCCCTGGTGTTGCTGATTCTGTAGGGCTGGGGTGTGGCCGGGGGATGGGCATTTCTAACCAGTTCCCGGGTGCTGCTGATGCTGACAGGCTGCGCCGTTGGAGAACCATCGTAGAACATTCCATTCCACGTAAAGCACGGCAGGCGGTTTGGTCCTCAGCTTCGGGATGCTCCTTGAAGCAAGCTGTTACAGGAAACAGCGCTGGGCTTCGGGAACCTCAGCCAGACCATCCCTGCCATTTCCAGTTCAGCATCCAGACCAGGACTTCTGAAGGGGAAGCGGGGTGCCGTGAGCAGAGGGAAAGCCGAGCGTCTCGGGCAAAGGGGACATACGGCCCCTCGGGGCATAAAACTCCCTGCTCAGGGCGGGGCCTCTCCATCTCCGGTATTTATTCACTCCTGCTTCAGTGGCTCCAGGCGAGAACGGACAAAGGTCATGTGAATCGGCATCTAATCCCAGATTATGTATTTTTAAAACATTACAATACTTCCACACCAGTGCTCTCCACGGACGCCGGGCCTGCTGCCCCCGCTGAGGCCCCGGAGGTTGATTCGGTGGGGCTCCGGGCCCGTCTCCAGCGGCAGCGTTCCAGGCAGATTCCCCGCAGCTCCGGGATCCCACCTTCCCCAGCAACGGTTCAGGCTCTTGCCTCCGCGGCCGCCAGACCCCTCTGTCTGGGAGAGCTTGGAAGGCTTTGTAGAGTTATCTGATTGAAGCCTCGTAACCACCCTGAGAGGTAGGTGCTATGATTATTCCCCTTTGGCAGATGGGAAGTAGAGGCACAGAGAGGCTGAGCAACTTGCCTAGGGCCACAGAGCTAACAAGAGTCATAGGGGAGATTCACACCCAGGAAGTCCAGCTCTAGCCTGAACCAGAGTTTCGCCTTGTGTCTCTGTCCCTTCTCTGAGCTTCTGTTTTGCTTCCCATCCACCCGACTCACGTTAGCAAGTTCGGGTGGTCCCTGGTCACAGGCCTGCTGAGCTGCTTGACATTACACTCATGGTAGCATTTCTGGGACCCCCTGGGGTCCTGCTCCCCAGGCCTGGCAAGGGGGGAAGGGCTCAGTTGGGTGCAGGAAGTGTGGGTCCTGAATCCCGCTCTGTTTCAGGGTCTATGACTTTAGCCGAATGACTCCAGCTTAGGATGACCTTGGCTTCTTCCTCTAGAAGCCCAGGGGTGGGGAACTGGGAGGGGTTGTGGGAGCACATGAGGATTAGCGTACGACCCTCAACAAATACCAGCTCTTGGAATTCTTATATTATTACTATTATGATGACTACCCCAATTTCTGACACAGGCGACGCTCAATAAATGTTTGGACAAACGATGGAGAGAATGTCTCTCCCCTGAAGACCCCGGTCCTTCCCAGTGGGAAGGGTCAGCACACGCCCTCAGAGCTCACGGGTGCCCTTCCGTCTGTAAGAGATGGGCAGGCTGGAAGAGGTGGGAGAGGAGGGGACTGTCCCAACGTCCCGCTTATTTTATTTTTATTTTTTGGCCGCGCCGCTCGGCACGCGGGATCCAGTTCCCCGACCAGGGATGGAACCTGTGCCCCCAGCAGTGGAAACACAGAGTCTTAACCACTGGACCACGAGGGAAGCCCCCGTCCTGCTTATTGACCGCCCATTCCCCCCCCCACCCCCCATCCCCACCCCGTCCCGGGCCTCCAGCTGCTCCTGGGCACCCTCCACACCCGCTGTGCACTGTTCACCTTTATTTATCTCCTCTGGGCTCCAGGTTCACACACACACCCCACCCCCCTCCCCGGCCTGCTCGACTTCTCCACGCGGGAGTATCAGGGCTGCTCAGATGGAGTCTTTCACAACCGACGCGTGAGCTGCTCCCCCAGACCTGCTACTCTCCAGGATGGAAGATGGGAGCTCACCCGCCCAGATGCTGGCGCCAGGCCCCTTCCCTCATCCTCCACTCCTGCCCGAGTTCTCTGCATCCCACCTCCGACCCCCCTGAGCCCTCCCCCTCCCCTCCCCCCGGCCGCCCCCTGGCCCAGCCCTCCCCACCGCTCGCACCTGCACTGCCGCCCACGAGGGGCTGATTGGACCCTCTCCTGCCCCTCACCCTCCCGCTTCTATTCTCCCTCCTCAAAGTTCACGGCTGCTTTGTAAAAATATGCCCATCTGGTCTATCATCCCTTTGCTTTCAAACCTGCAGTGGCTTCACACACTCACGCAGACACACTAGGACACAGTTGCAAACTCTTGATCATGGCGCACAAGGCCGCCCCCTCCCGCCCGGCCCCGCCTTCCTCTTTCACCCCATTCTGTGTCGCTGCGCCCCAGTAACCTTCCCTGCCTCAGGGCCTTTGTATCTCTGCTCCTTCTGTCTGACCCCTCCCCTCACCCCCTCTGCACACACACACACACACACACGCACACGCACACACCTATACGTAGACTTCCCTTGGCTAACTTCTGTGGATGTTTTAGGTCTCAGCTTAAATGCCAGGTCATTACTTCTTTGGAGAAATATCTAAATCCATTCCTTTACTTTTCCTTCCTAACGCTCATCACATACTTTATATCCATCTGTGCAATTATTTGGCTGATTTACCTAGATCTGTGGGCAAAAACCAGGCCTGTCTCATTTCCCTCTGTGTTCGTAACATTCGACTCATGTGCCTGGCCCGTGGTTGGTGCCAAATGAATGAATGAATAAATGAGTGAATGGCTGGTTTGCAGTTCCCCAAGTAGGACGTGATCTCAATGGCGTGCCTCATGATCTAGATGAGCCCTGCCATGGTACCTAAGAATGCAGCTGCCACTGCTATACCACCTGGGTTCAAATCCCAGCTCTCATTTGATCTTGGGCACGTTTTCTAACCTCTTCCTGCCTCCGTTTCTTCCTCTGAATGGACAGAATGCCAATCGGCAGCTGTACCTTCCTCACAGGATATTTGTAAATCACTTAAAAAGAAAGACGCCCTGGACACTGCCTGGCGTTGCAAAGCCATTACTTTGGGTTTGTTTTTTTTTTTAATTGAAGTCTAGTTGATTTACAATGTTGTGTTAATTTCTGCTGTACAGCAAAGTGATTCAGTTATACATATATATATTCTTTTTCATATTCTTTTCCATTGTGGTTTATCACAGGATATTGAATATAGTTCCCTGTGCTCTACAGTAGGACCTTGTTGTTTATCAGCCATTACTTTGTATTCAGTGGTCAGTTAGACCAATTAAGGGGGAGAGAGAACTTGGCCTTAGAGCTGGGCCTGGGTTCCCATGTTGTCGTCCCCATTTCTGTGTAGTCGGCCCTCCGTGTCCAGGGATGTGAAACCTGCAGAGACAGAGGGCCGACTGGGATCTCTCTTGGCTTCTATCAGCCCTAACGTTACGAGGCAGCACGGCCAATGTGGAAAGCAGTTTGACATTCTCCGATAAGACTGAAGGTTCATATACCTTACAACCCATTGGCCCCCCTCGTGGGGCAGGCCCTGGACAAGCCCAGCAAAGACTCCGGCAGGCAGGGTTCCTAAAGCCCAAAAAAGGCACAGCCCAAGGGGGCCCAGGAGGGGGTCGGTAAAGAATTAGTGGGCCATTCACATAATGGGATCTGATACGGAAGTGAAAATGAGTGAACGACAGGTTGGGTTTATCAACGTGACCACTCTTAGGAAAACCATTTTGAGGGAAAACAGAAAGTCGCAGAAGAATTCGTAGAGTGTCTTAATTTTTTAAGGTGAAAATAACCAAAACGAAATAACCATGCATCTTTTAGAGACACATAGGCAGTGATAAAATTCCACAAAGTAAGTGGATGTGAAACAAGCTTATGAGACCGTTGTGTGATTTGGGAGGCGTCAAAAATCTAGAACAGCGACAGTGGAAACCAGACCAGTAAAATCGTATTTAGTCAGGGTTTATTGTGCAGGAAAGAACAGTTCGCAAACTGGGAGCTTTCAAACCCCAGACTGATATGCTCGTGTTACAGGATGGTTTCTAAAGTGAAAATGGGGAAATCGTTTAACTTTTACAGTGATTGGCTATTACAATGGGGGTTTCCAGACGGCAGGGAACTGGTTAAAAGTGATTATCTTATACCATTTTAGGAAGAGGACAAGTTTCTTTTATGACTGTCAGAGGCATTTATAAGAAACCAGCTAAGTTGTTTCACTTATGTTTATGAGATAAGCTAGATTTACGGGGCTTCCATTGTTCTATCTGCTCAGGGCATTTTCTGTTTTGGTCCCCTGAACACAGGGGAACAGCACAGGGTAGCTCGTGGTGATGACGTTTCAGATCACAATTTGGGCGGTGGGTTCACAGGTGTTTTATTTTTATAGCTTGTAAGTAACCTATATATTATATATGTTTTCTTCCATAGTATTAAACATTGCATAATTTAAAAACAAAAAAGGTGTGAACATACTAAGTTATAAGGTGACTGAGGGGACTTCCCTGGTGGCGCAGTGGTTAAGACTCTGAGCTCCCAATGCAGGGGGCCCGGGCTCGATCCCTGGTCAGAGAAGTAGATCCGCCATGCCGTAAGGAAGGAGCCCACGTGCCACAACTAAGACCCGGTGCAACCAAATACATAAATAAATAAATTAATTAAATACTTTAAAAAAAAATAAGGTGGGGCTTCCCTGGTGGCGCAGTGGTTGAGAATCTGCCTGCCAATGCAGGGGACACGGGTTTGAGCCCTGGTCTGGGAAGATCCCACATGCCGCGGAGCAACTAGGCCCGTGAGCCACAACTACTGAGCCTGCGCGTCTGGAGCCTGTGCTCCGCAACAAGAGAGGCTGCGATAGTGAGAGGCCGGTGCATCGCAATGAAGAGTGGCCCCCACTTGCCGCAACTAGAGAAAGCCCTTGCACAGAAACAAAGACCCAACACAGCCAAAAATAAAATAAAATCAATTAATTAATTTAGAAAATAAAAAATAAAAAAAAATAAGGTGATTGAGGTGAGTCTATTAATCCTTTGGATTAGCATAGAGATGGAAACTGCCCAATTTTAAATTCCTGTAGAGAATTTTCAGACCCTTGAGAATACATCTAGAGACCACCATTCAAGGAATGCTCTACTACATGGGACCATCCATGGTCCTAACAACAGGCCTGTGTCTGAATAGAGGCTCTGGATATGGACATCCTCACCCTAAAGAATATCCTCTCTGCACAGGGCAATGGGGGAGGGGTGAGCATGGAAGATCTCCTTCTTAGCACCAGTTTCTCACAGCCCCTTGGGCCCCCTCCTCAGCTCACTCCTCTCCCGCCCAGTCATACCTCCTAATAAAAGCCAAAAGGAGAAATGGTTCTGATGTTGTCCAAGTTGTTATGGATGACAGAGGGTCCTGCTTTTTCAGTCAATTCTGAGGTGCCTTGTACTCTGTGTGAGGCATGCTCCAAGAGGGACACACCCAGAGAGGCAAGATGCTGAGTCTGAGAAGGACTGGCGTGCTTCACGCCTTTCCCTTCTAGCATGCCTTCCTCTACTGCTGGGCCAAACTCCCTCGGTGCTGGGTTCCACGTGTCCCTGGGCTCTGCC
Organism: Balaenoptera ricei; assembly: GCF_028023285.1. Lineage (NCBI taxonomy): Eukaryota > Metazoa > Chordata > Mammalia > Artiodactyla > Balaenopteridae > Balaenoptera > Balaenoptera ricei. The sequence goes on along the minus strand of NC_082645.1, from coordinate 9,115,983 downwards.
AAGGAGATGTGCCTTGCCGAGAAGGGAAGCAGCTTTCATTGAGGATGGACACACCGGTGGGGAGAGGGGCAAACCAGGTACACGATCTAGATTCTCCCCAGTGTCATAGCTACCAACTGCCAGCTGGACCACCAAGGTTTATCCCTTTATCTGGGAAGGAATTTTCCCTGTCTGCTATTGTTCCTGGCTGAGTGGCACCCAACCTGGTCCCCTGGCTCTCCCAAAGATAATGTCCACTACATCGTAGCTCTCTGTAAGAAATCATCTTCTGCTTAAACTAACTGGAGGGGACTCCATCACTTGTAACAGAGAACCCTGAGCAATAGCGAGACAGACAAATGTCAAAACAACAACTAAGTGAATTACAGTTCAGCCTTTTGACGAAATACTATCCAGTCATGTAAAAGTGTATGTCCAAAAAAATGCTTAAAGACGTGGAGTAATGCTCACAAAGTTAAGTGGAAAAGGAAAAGATAGGAAGGACTCCCTTATCTGATAATGGTATACCAGACAAATTGGTATTACCTTCTGCAGAAGGTAACTAAAAAACTCTGGACAAAATAGTTTGAGAATTTGATTAAAGACATCAGAGATTTAATAAAGTAGTGAAAAATTACCTGGAATTAGCAGGAAGTGATGGAAACCTGGAGACGAACCTTGTGTTTAGGGCTCCTTGGGTCCTGGGAGTGTTTCCCGATTCAGAACGGAAAGCTGAGACAACTGAGGTGTGGACAGAAGTACCATGATCCGGGGCTTCCCTGTGGTGCAGTGGTTAGGAGTCCACCTGCCAGTGCAGGGGACACGGGTTCGAGGCCTGGTCCGGGAAGATCCCACGTGCCTTGGAGCAACTAAGCCTGTGTGCCACAACTACTGAAGCCCGCACACCTAGAGCCCATGCTCTGCAACAAGAGAAGCCACCACAATGAGAACCTCGTGGACCGCAATGAAGAGTAGCCCCTGCTTGCCACAACTAGAGAAAAAAAGCTGCACGCGGCAACGAAGACTCAACACAGCCAAAAAATAAACAAAAATTTAAAAAAAAAAGAAGAAAGAAAGAAGTAACATGATCCAAACTGCTGATGCCCCAGGTTCCTGACAGAAACAAACATAAGACTTCTCTGGAGGAAGATAACATCATCTAGGCCACAAAAATATTTATACAACTTTTCAGATATAACTGTTCAGCACACAATAAATAGTAACCTGCCACATGAAGGGGCAAAGACCAACAGAAACAACAGACAATGGATAAATACCCACAGGGGCTCCAACAGTTGAGTTATCAAACAAAGACTTTAAAATAACCTTATTTAACATGTTCAGAGAGATGAGAGACAAGATTGAGAATTTCTGCAGAGAACTGGAAACTTTAAAAAATCAATATCATATTTTAAAAAAAGGATATAGTAGAATTTTTAAAAATTCTTGAATTGAAAAACACATTAACTGCAATTAAGAACTCTAGAGGTAAATATAACACAAGATTAGACATAGCTAAAAAGATGATTAATGAACTGGAAGGCAGACCAGAAGACAATATCAAGAATGAATCACAAGAATATGAAACAATGGAAAATACAGAAGCAATAGTAAGAAGCATAGAAGCCATAAAAGATGTAAAAATCCATGTAATGAGAATCTTAGAGGAAAGAGATTTGAGCAGACGGAAAATGTTGAAAAATAATGGCTGAGAATCTTTCAATGACTAAAGATATCAAACTGCAAATTACAAAGTCCAATGAAGTCCAATAAGCAAGGCTGGGTTGAAGGTACACTTGCATGACCCTGATATTGAGTGCATCCTTAAATTTTGTGCCCTAAGGATCTCATTGCCTCGCTCTAGCCCTGATCCTACCATTTAGGGCAAATAAAATAAGCAAATGTAGGTACATCATAATAAAACTTCATAAAAGCAAGACAAAGAGAAAATCTTGAAAGCAGCTACAGAAAAACAAAGATTGTTTTCAAAGAAGCAATGATGAGACTGTCAGGTGACTTTTCAGCAGAGACAATAGAAAACAAGATAATGGAATTCTGTACCTAACAAAAACATCCTGTCAGACAGTAAATGAAATAAATAAAATTTCAGACAAACAAAAAACAATAAAATTCTTTGTGAGCAGACCTGCATTTTTAAAAAGTGTTAAAGGGATTTCTCCAGGCAGAAAGAAATTACCTCAAATATTAGGTTGTTGTTACAGAAAGGAATAGAGATTGATTGAAATGGTAATTTTGAAGTTAAATCTAAAAGATTCTGTGTGGAAAAAACAACAACAATAATGTCCCACAGGGACTTCCCTGGCAGTCCAGTGGTTGGGACTCCTTGCTTCCACTGCTGGGGGCACAGGTTCAATCCCTGGTTGGGAAACTAAGATCCCACAAGCCACGTGGCATGCCCCCCCCCCCCACAATAAAAGTCCCATGGGGTTTAAAATGTATATGGAATTAAAATTTATAACAACAATGGTGCATAAATAAATAGGGATCCAAATGAGGTTAAAGTGTCGTACAGAAGAAAATAGAAGTACTGATTAACATTTGGTTTTGAAAAGTCAAGGATGTATTTTGAAACTCTAAGAAAAACTTAAAAATAAAGTTAAAACGTGTACCTTTCAAACTACTAAAAGGGGGAAATTGTATAATAAAAACAATCCATTGAAAAAAAAAGGCAAAAACTAATAGAAAAAGAATAGAGCAGAAGGGACAAATAGAAAGCACATAGTAAGATGTTAGATTTAAGCCAACATCCTACCAATTACATTAAATACAAATGGACAGAATATGACGATGAAATGACAAAAATTTTAGAGTGGATTTTAAAAAACCACAAGTATATGTTGTTTCCAAGAGGCACATCTAAACATAAGTATATAGGTAAGTTGAAAATCAGGTAGGAAAAAGATATACCATGCAAGCACAATATTTAAAATACACTTCTAAATAACCCAATGGGTGAAAAGAAATTATTGCAAAAATTAGAAAAAATATGAACTAAATGATAATGAAAATATCAAAAATTTTGATATTTTGGAAATGCAGCTAAAGCCAAGCTCAGAGGAAAATTTTAGCCTTGGATGCATATGTTAGAAAAAAGGAAAAGCTGAAAATTTATAACTTAACCATTTGTCTCAAGATGTTAGAAAAAGAATAGCAAAATAAACACAAAGTAGAAGAAAAAATAATATAATGCTGAAATCAATTAAATAAAAAACAACATATAATAGGGAGGATCAATAAAGCCAAAAGCTGACTATTTGGAAAGACTAATACAATTAACAACACCTCAAAATCGATAAACCTTTGGCAAGATTAATTGAGATAAAAAGGAAAAGGCACAGATTATCAATATCAGGAATGAAAAAAGGAACATCATCAAAGATCTTATAGGTGTTAAAAAGATAATCAGGGACAACTGGAAAACACATGCAAGAGAATAAATCTGAATCTCTACTTCCCACCATATACAAAAATTAACTCAAAATGGATCAAAGGTCCAAATGTAAGAGCTAAAACTATAAAACTCTTAGAAGAAAACATACGTTAAATCTTCATGAGCTTTTATTAGGCAATATGACAGCAAACACACAAGCGACAAAAGAAAAATATAGATAACTTGAATTTCACCAACCTTAAAAACTTAAAAAAAAAAGTTTTTTGTGTTTCAGAAAACATCAAGAAAGCAAAAAAGAAAAAGAAAAAGAAAAAGAAAACAACAACAACAAAAACACCCAGAGAATGGGAGAAAATATTTGTAAATTATGTATCTAATAAAAGACTTATATCCAGAATATATAAAGAACTCTTACAGTCAACAATAAAAGACAAATAACTCAATTTAAAAATGGGCAAAGAATCTGAATAGACATTTCTCAGAAAAAAAAAATATGGCCAGCTAGTACCTAAAAATAATCAACACTTTTAGTCATTAAAGAAATGCAAACCGAAACCACAACGAGATATCACTTCATACCCACTAGAATGGCTAGCATCAAAAAGCAGACAAGAACAGTTTTGGGGAAGATGTGGAGAAATTGGAACCCTTATACATTGTTGGTAGGAATGCAAGATGGTGCAGCCACTTCGGAAAAGTCTGGCAGTGCTTCAAAAATCTAAACATAGTTACCAAATGACACAGTAATTTCAAACCTGGATATTTACCCAAGATAACTGAAAATACATGTCCACACAGAAATTTATGAAATAATGTTTATAGCAATACTATTTGTAATAGCCCCAAAGTGGAAACACTAATGTCCATCAGCTGATGAGTAGATAAATAATAAACAAGAATAAACAAAAAGGCTGAGTATATACAATATAATGATAACAATATTATGGTAAAATGTAGATGAAATTGACAAATTGTAGAAAAAAATCCAACAATCCAAAACTGATACAAGAGAAAAAGAAATTGTTAATAGTCTTAGAGCTGTTAATGAAATTGAATAGATAATTTTATTTATTTTGACCTCTAACTTTTTTTTTTAAATTGGGGTATAGTTGTTTTACAATGTTGAGTTAGTGTCTTCTGTACAGCAAAGTGAATCAGCTATACGTATATATATATATATATATCCCCTCTTTTTTGGATTTCCTTCCCATTTAGGTCACCACGGAGCACTGAGTAGAGATCCCTGTGTTATACAGTAGGTTCTCCTTAGTTATCTATTTTATACATATTAGTGTATATATATCAATCCCAATCTCCCAGTTCATCCCACCCCCGCCTTTCCCCACTTGGTGTCCATACGTTTGTTCTCTACATCTGTGTCTCTATTTCTGCCTTGCAAACAGGTTCATCTGTACTGTTTTTCTAGATTCCACATATGCGTTAATATACGATATTTTTTTCTCTTTCTGACTTACTTCATTCTGTATGACAGTGTCTAGGTCCATTCATGTCTCTACAAATGACCCAGTTTCGTTCCTTTTTTTTTTTTTTTTTTTTTTTTTTTTTTTATTTTTAGCTGTGTTGGGTCTTCGTTTCTGTGTGAGGGCTTTCTCTAGTTGTGGCAAGTGGGGGCCACTCTTCATTGCGGTGCGCGGGCCTTTCACTGTCGCGGCCTCTCTTGTTGCGGAGCACGGGCTCCAGACGCGCAGGCTCAGCAGCTGTGGCTCACGGGCCCAGTTGCTCCGCGGCATGTGGGATCTTCCCAGACCAGGGCTCGAACCCGTGTCCCCTGCATTGGCAGGCAGATTCTCAACCACTGCGCCACCAGGGAAGCCCAGTTTCGTTCCTTTTTATGGCTAACATTCCATCGTTTATATGTACCACATCTTCTTTATCCATTCATCTGTCGATAGGCATTTAGGTTGCTTCCATGACCTGCATATTGTAAAAAGTGCTACAGTGAACATTGGGGTGTGTGTGTCTTTTTTTTGTTGTTGTTGTTAACATCTTTACTGGAGTATAATTGCTTTACACTGGTGTGTTAGTTTCTGCTTTATAACAAAGTGAATCAACTATACATATACATATATCCCCATAGCTCCTCCATCTTGCGTCTTTTTGAATTATGGTTTTCTCAGCGTATATGCCCAGTAGTGGGATTGCTGGGTCATATGGTAATTCTATTTTTAGTTTTTTAAGGAACCTCCATAGTGGCTGTATCAATTTACATTCCCACCAACAGTGCAAGAGGGTTCCCTTTTCTCCACAACCTCTCCAGCATTAATTGTTTGTAGATTTTTTGATGATGGTCATTTTGACCGGTGTGAGGTGATACGTCATTGTGGTTTTGATTTGCATTTCTCTAATAATTAGTGATGTTGGGACTTCCCTGGTGGCTCAGTGGTTAAGAACTGCCTGCCAATGCAGGGGACACGGGTTCAATCCCTGGTCCAGGAAGATCCAACATGGCGCAGAGCAACTAAGCCCGTGTGTCACAACTACTGAGCCTGTGCTCTAGAGCTCACGAGCCACAACTACTGAGCCCGCATGCCACAACTACTGAAGCCCATGCACCTAGACCCTGTGCTCCACAACAAGAGAAGCCACTGCAATGAGAAGCCCGTGCACCACAACAAAGAGTAGCCCCCGCTTGCTGCAACTAGAGAAAGCCCACGCACAGCAACGAAGACCCAACACAGCCAAAAATAAATAAATAAAATAAATAAATTTATGAAAAAAAAAATTAGTAATGTCAAGCATCTTTTCATGTGTCTCTTGGCCATCTGAATACATAATTTTAAACCTTTGCACAAAACTCCAAACTCAGATGGCTGCACTTGTGCATTTACCAAACATTTATGGAAGAAAAAAAAAAATCAGTCCCACACAAACTCCTCCAGAGAATAGAATAAGAAGGAACACTACCTGATCAGGTCAGCATAACCTTGATACCAAACCTGATAAGACCTTATGAGAAAGGAAAAGTACAAGCCAATCTCACTCATTACAGATGCAAAGGTTCTAAACAAAATATTAGCAAACGGAATCTTGTAACATATAAGGTCAAGTAGTGTTTACTCCAAGGTTGGTTTAACATTAGAAAGTCAATGAAATTCAACACATGAACAGAGTATAGAGGAAAAAACATGATCATCTTAATAAATCTAGAAACAGCATTTGATGAAATTCAACATCTATTCATGATTTTAAACATACTTTTAGAAAACTCAGAAGAAAATTTTCTTAATCTGATAAAGATTGCCTATTAAAAAAGGCTAGGGGAAAATACCATACTTAATGATGAGGTATTGAAAGCTTTCCCTTTGAGAGCTGCAGCAAGGCAGGGATGCATATCGTTGCTACCTCTGCTGAATGTTGTGCTACGGGCCCTGGCCAGTGTAGAAGGGCAAGAAAAATAGACATTAAATTCATAAGGATTGGGAAAGAAGAAATAAAACTGTCATAATTCGTGGGAGAAATGACGATGTAAATAGGAAATCCAGAGAATTTACAGGTAGATTATTCCAATAAATAATGAGTTCAGCAATGTTGCTGGATAAAACCCAGTAAAAATAAACTGTATTGGGACTTCCCTGGTGGTGCAGTGGTTAAGAATCTGCCTGCCGATGCAGGGGACATAGGTTCGATCCCTGGTCCGGGAAGATCCCACATGCCGCAGATCATCTAAGCCCGTGCACCACAACTACTGAGCCTGTGCTCTAGAGCCAGTGAGGCACAACTACTGAGCCCGCATGCCACAACTACTGAAGCCCACACGCCTAGAGCCCATGCTCTGCAACAACAGAAGCCACCACAATGAGAAGCCTGTGCACCGCAACGAAGAGTAGCCCCCGCTTGCCGCAACTAGAGAAAGCCCGCACACAGCAACGAAGACCCAATGCAGCCAAATAAATTAAATTAAAAAAAATAAACTGTATTTCTATATGTCAGCAACAAACAAAAAACAAAAATTTTAAATAGGTACTGTTTACAACAGAATAAAAATTTTGAATACCTAGAAATAAATCTAACAACAACAAAAATGGGCAACACCTCACTGAAGAAAACTAAGAACATTATTGAGAGAAAAATAAAGATTTAACTAATGGATAGATGTTCAGCAGAAGACATAGTATTGTAAAGTTATCAGTTCTCTCCCAAATGATCTATGTAGTTAATACAATTCTAATAAAATTTGCAATAAGTGTTTTTATGTATCTGGAAAAACTTATTTTAAACTGTATATGGAAATGTAAAGGGACAAAAATAGACAAGACATTCTTGAAGAAGAAAAACAAGGTGAGAAGATTTGTTCTACCAGGAATCAAGAATATTTACAAAGCTCACAATAATTCACTTTTCTGCAGTAATAGAAAAACTGCAAATAGATGATGAGAACAAATAAAGAGCCCAGAAATAGACCCATTCATATTTGGACACTTGGTTTATGACAAAGGTGACAGACACTGCAATGAAGTGTGAAAAGGAAAGTATTTTCGGTAAGTACACTAGGTCATAAATATGGGTGAAAAAGAAGAGAAACTTGACCCTTACCTCACACCATGCACAAAAATTAATTCCAGGGGGATTGGAGGCCTAAGCACGAAAGGCAAAACAATAAATCCTTGAGAAGATAATTGAGAATATCTTCACGACTTCAAGATATGGAAGATTTCTTAAGCAGGACACAGAGAAATTATCTTAAAGCAATGGATTCAAAAGAATCATCAAAAGAGTGAAAAGGTAAGCTAGAGAGTACAAACATATTTGCAATATATTTAAAGGGCTCCATATCAAATATAAAAAAGGAAAACTCTGGTAAATCAATAAGAAAAAAACACCCTAGAAGACAAGACAAGTGGATGACAGGCTAGCAGTTTGCAAAACTAGAAATCCAAATGAGAGTTAAGAAAAGGTGTTCAGCTTCATTAGTGGTCAGGGAAATACAGATCAAAACCACAGTGAGACGCTTCAACACATACCCACCAGATGGCTAAAATTAAAAAGACAAACAGTGCCAAGAATGGAGTAATGGGCATTCTCATGTGAAGAGTTTGGAAACCCAGACAGCACTTCTGAGGTTGAATAAGGCACATTCTACAATGCAGCAATTTCACTCCATCTTTACACCCAACAGAAAAGTTTGGGGGTGCTAGGAGACAAAAGAATATTCATAGAAGCATTATTTAGGGACTTCCTTGGGGGTCCAGTGGTTGGGACTCCACCCTTCCACTGCAGGGGGCATGGGTTCAATCCCTGGTAGGGGAACTAAGATCCCACATGCCGCAGGGTGCAGCCAAAAAAAAAAAAAAAAAGAAGCATTATTTATAATATTCTCCACCCCCTTGCCCAAAAAACCTAAAACCCTGTAAATAATACAAGTATCTATCAGCAGCAGAATGGATGAATTGTGGTGTATTCTCGCAATGCAATAATTCACAGCAATAAAAATAAACAGACTACATCTATCAATTTGCCAAAGAATCCAGACACAAAAAATATAAGTGCTATAATTGGTGCAACTAACCTATAGTGTTTATTGCCAAACACTTAAAAGTAGAGAAAATCAAGGGAGAGATTGCCATTCAATCAGGACAATGATTATCTTTAGGGAGACAAAGAGGGCCATGACTGGGAAGGGACTATGGTTGTCTCTAGGGTGCTGGTAGGTTCTACTTTTTTTTTTTTTAATTTGTTTTTATTTTTGGCTGTGTTGGGTCTTCGTTGCTGCATGCGGGCCCTCTCCAGCTGCGGCGAACGGGGGCCACTCCTTGCTGCGGTGTGTGGGTCTCTCACCACAGTGGCCCCTCCCGTTGTGGAGCACAGGCTTCAGGCGTGCAGGCTTCAGCAGTTGTGGCACATGGACTCAGCAGCTGTAGCTCACGGGCTCTAGAGCGCAGGCTCTGTAGTTGTGGCGCACAGGCTTAGCTGCTCCATGGCATGTGGGATCCTCCCGGAGCAGGGCTCGAATCCACATCCCCTGCATTGGCAGGTGGGCTCCCAACCACTGAGCCACCAGGGAAGCCCTATTTTTGTTCTTTGATAGTTACATGGATGTTAACTTTGTAATGATTCATGAAGCTGAACACTTACGATCTATGCACTGTTCTGTGCATTTTAAAAAGATATGAGCTGCATATACTATATAATCTCAACTATGAAATTATATACATGTATAAAGAAAGATACCATAATGTAATTTGTAGCTGTCTTCAAATGGTGGGAACCTGGATGATTTTTCTGCTTCTTCAGAAGGAAGAAATAAAACTGTCTTTATTCACAGATGACATGATCATTTATATAGAAAATTTGAAAGATTTGACAAAAAAACTCCTGGAACCAATAAGCAATTATAACAAGTTGTAGGATACAAGGTTAATATACAAAAGCCAATCACTTTCCTATATACCAGCAATGAACAAGTGGAATTTAAAATTAAAAACACAATACTATTTACATTAGCACTGCAAAAATTAAATACTAACAAAATATGTACAAGATCTATATGAGAAAAACTACAAAGCTCTGATGAAAGAAATCAAAGAGAACTAAGTCGATACATTCCATTTTCATGGATAGGGAGGCTCAATATTGTCAAGATGTCGGTTTTTCTCAATGTGATGTTTAGATTCAATGTAATTCCAATCAAAATCCCAGCAAGTTATTTTGTAGATATTGACAAACTGATTCAAAAGTTTATATGGAATTAGAGAAATGCAAATCAAAAACACAATGAGGTATCACCTCACACCGGTCAGAATGGCCATCATCAAAAAATCGACAAACAATAAATGCTGTAGAGGGTGTGGAGAAAAGGGGACCGTCTTGCACTGTTGGTGGGAATGTAAATTTATACAGCCACTACGGAGAACAGTATGGAGGCTCCTTAAAAATTAAAAATAGAATTATCATACGACCCAGCAATCCCACTACTGGGCATATACCCTGAGAAAACCATAATTCAAAAAGAGACATGTACCACAATGTTCATTGCAGCACTATTTACAATAGCCAGGACATGGAAGCGACCTAAATGTCCATCAACAGAGGAATGGATAAAGAAGTTGTGGTACATATATACAATGGAATATTACTCAGCCATAAAAAGAAACAAAATTGAGTTATTTGTACTGAGGTGGATGGACCCAGAGTCTGTCATACAGAGTGAAGTAAGTCAAAAAGAGAAAAGCAAATACTGTATGCTAACACGTATATATGGAATCCAAAAAAAATGGTTCTGATGAACCTAGGGGCAGGACAGGAATAAAGACACAGACATAGGGAATGGACCTGAGGGCACGGAGTGGGGGAAGGGTAAGCTGGGACGAAGTGAGAGAGTAGCATTGACATATATACACTACCAAATGTAAAATAGATAGCTAGTGGGAAGCAGCTGCATAGCAGAGGAAGATCAGCTCGGTGCTTTGTGATGACCTAGAGGGGTGGGATAGGGAGCGTGGGAGGGAGACGCAAGAGGGAGGGGATATGGGGATATATGTATGCATATAGCTGATTCACTTTGTTATACAGCAGAAACTAACACAACATTGTAAAGCAATTATACTCCAATAAAGATGTTTAAAAAAAAAGTTTATATGGAGAGGCAAAAGACCCAGAATAGCCAAAAAAATATTGAAGGAGAAGAACAGAGTTGGAGGACTGAGGCTACCCAACTTTAAGACTTACTGTAAAGCTTCAATAACCAATATAACATGGTATTGGTGAAAGAAGAGACAAATAGATTAGTGGAACAGAATAGAGAACCCAGAAACAGACCTATATAAGTATCATCAACTGACTTTTGACAAAAGAGCAAAGGCAATACAGTGGCATAAGATAATATTTCAACAAATGGTGATGGAACAATTGGACATCTACATGCAAAAAAATGAATCTAGACACAGACCATATGCCTTTCACAAAAATTAACTTAGAATGGATCACACACTTAAGTGTAAAACTTAAAAGTATAAAACACCTAGAAGATAACATAGAAGAAAACCTAGATGACCTTGCCTATGGCAATGACTTTTTATTTATTTTTTATTTTTTATTTTTTGATGACTTTTTAAATACAACACCAAAGGCACAATCCATGAAAGAAATAATTGATAAGCTGGACTCCATTAAAATTTAAAACCTCTGCTCTGTGAAAGACAATGTCAAGAGAATGAGAAAACAAGCTACAGATTGGGAGAAACTATTTTGCAAAAGACACATCTGATAAAGGACTGTTATCCAAAATACACAAAGAACCCTTAAAACTTGACAATAAGAAAACAACCAATTAAAAAATGGGTCAGGGACTTCCCTGGTGGTCCAGCAGTTAAGACTCCATGTTCCCAATGCAGGGGGCATGGGTTCGATCCCTGGTCAGGGAACAAGATCCCGCATGCCACAACTGAGACCTGGTGCAGCCAAATAAATAAATATTTAAACAAAAAAGTGGGTCAAAGACTTTAACAGACACCTCATCAAAGAAGATATACAAATGGCAAGTAAGCATATAAAAAGATGCTCCACGGCATATGTCATCAGGGAAATAAAAATTAAAACAAGAAACCACTACACACCTATTAGAATGGCAAAATGGTACAGGTACTTTGGAAGATAGTTTGGCAGTTTCAGACCCAGTTATTTGTTTACTGGTAGTAATGCCCTGTACCTTTATTGAAAGTGTTGGTGCATTGGAAGTGTAGGATTAAATTCCATCATGAAACATATGTATATGGATCTGTGAAATAATAAAAAATATATCAGGTCTTTTCCCCCAGCCCTAGGCACAGAGTTCAAAGACACTTGGAGGGAATTCCCTGGAGGTCCAGTGGTTAGGACTCCACACTTTCACTGCCGAGGGCCCGGATTCGATTCCAGGTTAGGGTACTAAGATACTGCAAGCTCGTGCAGCCCGGCAAAATAAATAAATAAACCAAACCAAACCAAACCAAAACAAAAAAACCAAAAAACACTTGGAATTTCCTGAGTGATAGGAATGTCTTTTGTTATTCATATCAAGCCCTTTCGCCACACCTGTTTTTATGCTAAGGTGGGCCTTTAGATAGTTTCAAGGGAGGGGCAAGCTACATCAGAAAGATCAAGCATGTGATTATAGGGTTGGAATATTCAGCCTCACCCCCCAACCTCCCAGGAGCTCAAGACAGCTCAATCACATGACCAATGATGTAAAAAGATGCCAGTAGAACTCTGGACACCCAAAGTTCAAGGAGCTTCCTAGTTGGTGAACACATTTATGTGCTGGGCGAGTGTCATGCTCTGACTCCACATATGGGACGTTTTTAGACCTTGCCCTATGGGTCTCTTCCATTTGGCTATTCCTTAGTTGCACCCTTTACAGTAAATCTGTAATCGTTAAGTATAATGCTTTCAGAGAGTTTCCATTGGTTGTTCTAGTGAATTCTCAAAGCTGAGGGGGCATGGGGACCCCTAAATGTATAACTGGTCAGTCAGAAGTGCAGGAGGCTCCTGAGACTTGCAGGGGACATCTGAAGTGGGAGCAGTCTTGTGGAGAACTTTGCCCTTAATCTGTGGGGTCTGTGCTAATTTGGGTAGTTAGTGTCAAAATTAAATTAAAGGACACCCAGTTGGTGTCAGTGAATTGGTGTCAGGGCAGGATTAAAGTTTCATGATGAAATACAAACACACTTAACCTCATCCTAAGTTGTGGTTTTAATATATGTCCATAAAATCGTTGATTTTCTTCGCTTTAAGAGATGGAGCCTGTTTACAATAGCCAAGACATGGAAGCAACCTAAATGTCCATCGACAGATGAATGGATAAAGAAGATGTGGTACATATATACAATGGAATATTACTCAGCCATAAAAAAGAATGAAATAATGCCATTTGCAGCAACATGGATGGACCTAGAGATTATCATACTGAGTGAGGTAAATCAGAAAAGAAAGACAAATACCATATGATATCACTTATATGTTGAATCTAAAATACGACACAAAAGAACCTATCCACAAAACAGAAACAGATTCAAAGACATAGAGGGCTTCCCTGGTGGCGCAGTGGTTGAGAATCTGCCTGCCAATGCAGGGGACACAGGTTCGAGCCCTGGTCTGGGAAGATCCCACATGCTGCGGAGCAACTAGGCCCGTGAGCCACAATTACTGAGCCTGCGCATCTGGAGCCTGTGCTCCGCAACAAGAGAGGCCGCGATAGTGAGAGCCCCGCGCACCGCAATGAAGAGTGGCCCCCACTTGCCGCGACTAGAGAAAGCCCTCGCACAGAAACGAAGACCCAACACAGCCATAAATAAATAAATAAAATTTAAATTAAAAAAAAAAAAAAAAAAAAGACATAGAGAACAGACTTGTGGTTGCCAACGGAGAGTTGGATAAGGGAGGGATGGAATGGGAATTTGGGATTACCAGATGCAAACTATTATATAGAGAATGGATAAAAAACAAGGTCCTACTGTATAGCACAGGGAACTCTATTCAGTATCCTGTGATAAAGCATAATGGGAAAGAATATGAAAAAGAATGTATATACATATGTATAACTGAATCACTTTGCTGTACAGCAGAAATTAACACAACATTGTAAATCAGCTAGACTTCAATAAAATAAAATAAAATCTTTGGGATTAAAACAGAGAGAGATGGAGCCTAATTCCCCTCCCCCTGGGTATGGGCTGGATCTAATGACTCGCTTCTAATGAATAGAATAAAGTGAAAGTGACCGTGTTGGACTTCGGAGACTAGATCAGGAAAAACACTGAAACTTCCTCCTTACTCTCTGTCGGATCGCTCATTCTGGAAGGAGCCAGCCGCCACATTGAGGGGACACTCAGACAGCCCTGTGGAGAGGTCACACGGTGAGGACTGAGGCCCCCAGCCAACAGCCACACGAGTGCACCATCTTGGAAGCAGCTCCCCAACCCCAGCCCAGCCTTCAGTGCCCACAGCCATGTTGACCACCAGTCTGCAAGGTCACAAGCGACCCTGAGCCAGCACCACCTACCTGTGTGTGAGGATAAAAATGTTGGTAATTTTAATTTTTTAAGTTTTGGAGCAATCTGTGATGCAGCAATAATTTATACACCCTGTAACATTGATCCAAGAACCCAAATGTGGATTTCTTCCCCTAAATATTTTCTGGTTCTTATGTAGTTACAGGATGGCGTGGTGGCTAAGAGGACAGGCAGTGGAGACACATACAGCTCGTCATACGTTGGTGAGGCCACTGAGGAGCTGTGCCTCCTTGGGAAAGTGCTCACATCCTCAGCGCTTTCGCAGTCTCGTTTGCAAAATGGAAATGTGAATTGTTCAGCAGAGTGCGTGGCTCTGGGCAGGGGACTCAACCTGGAATTGTATTGTTATTATTCAATATTTCGCTGTCATTGCTGCTTACCTACCTCTCAGTACAAAGAGGCTTGCTTCCCTCCTGGCCCGTCCCCGTTTGGAGCTGTTTCCACCAGGCTCCTAGCCTCTGATTCCGGGTTACAGCTCTTCTGCTGCTCTTTGGACCTAGTATCTCTGTTTGTTCTACAAGGGGGTTGGGGGTTTGGTAGCATCAGAGCACCATGCAGCCGCCGTCGGCCTCCCTGGTGGGCAGCTAGAGCCCCTGGGATGCAGCTCTGGCAGAGTCCTCGCAGCCTCCCCTGGGACCACCATGCTCCTTGGCCATGCCATCTCCCCCGCCAATGCCCACCCCACCTCTGCCTCCTGGGCTCCATTTTCAGCTGGCTTCTGAGTTCCTTTGCTGTTCTGGCCACTGGGCAGGCACCAGGCATGAAAGATAGGTCAAAAGTTCCTATCCTCTGGAAGGAGACAAGCGTGGACATATCTGTGGTGTGATGATGCAGCATTAGGAACACAAGGCCAGAGGAACCCACGACCCCCAGGAGGGAACACCATCCAACCTGGGGGTGAGGAAGGTTGGGAGGCAAGGATGGAAGGTTCCTCGGAAGTATGGCTTCAACTGAATGTTGAAATCTACGCAGACCCCTCCAGACAGAGGGACCAGTGTGTGCTAAGGGGCAGCAGCGTGAGAGGGGATGAAAGCTCTGGGTGTGGGAAATATGTTGGTGGAGGGGGGTATGTGGAATGGAGAGAGTGGGTGACCCCCATTCACTCCCTCACATTGGACCCCAAAGCAGACACTTGGCCATTTACCCAAGGTCTTCTTATTCTCACCCCCAAAAATTTCTTTACACAATGACGTGACCCAAAACTATTCCTGAGGGATCTGAGCTCTTAGTGATCTTGTTTATGTTGGATTACTAT
The DNA here is from genome assembly GCF_028023285.1 of Balaenoptera ricei. Lineage (NCBI taxonomy): Eukaryota > Metazoa > Chordata > Mammalia > Artiodactyla > Balaenopteridae > Balaenoptera > Balaenoptera ricei. The sequence goes on along the minus strand of NC_082645.1, from coordinate 9,100,331 downwards.
GTCATCCATTAATCTTACCTTTGGACATAGCCGTACCAGGGACCGTTCCTGAGGATCTCCTGCCCCCATTGTGTAGCAGTAACGATATCTCCTCTTGAAAATTAAGGTCAATCTCACTAGTCAACATTTTAACTCTCCTTTTTCTTGTTTGTTCATTGACATGAGGATCCCCAAATAGCCAGGTGAGGGTCTTATCTTCTAATTTAATTTAACTTAATTATTCTAGTGGATACATTCCTTCCTCAAGTTACCAAGACTACTTAAATAATGGAGCCCAAAATTATGGGGATATAAAGACAAAAAACCTGTGTTAGTCATTAGTTGTATTATGAGGGAGGTGATTAGCTCTTCAACTCCTGGGCTCAGGTATGCTGCCTAAGAGGAAGAAACATGACCATGTATTGATAACTGATTCAGGACATTGATTGTACAGTGTAGAATAGAAACAGTTTTGTGAGGCGTTGTCTCTTATCTGGTGCTATAACGGGGTCTTTAATAGGCCATCCCACTCTTCTATAAGGTCAACTGCTTTGGAGTGAACAGGTACATGGTAAAAACCCATGAATCCCATGGGTATTATTAGCCCATTGTCTTACTTTTCTTTAGCTTGTGAAATAAGTTACTTGATCAGCAGCAATGTTGAGTGACTAAGGGCTCCAGTAAGTCCACGGATGATACTGCCAGCAGAAACAAGGCAGATAGGGAAGAAAAATCTCTTCATAGAACTGTCTAACCCAATAAGGAAAAATCACTGCCACCTCCATGATGAAGGGCGACCAATGCAACCAACCAGGTGGAAGACTGGTCCCCAAGGGCATGGAGCCATATTGAGGGCACTTGAGAATGACAGTAGCCAAATCAGGTTTTTTTTTGTGTGTGAGCAAATTCAATTTAAGATCTATCCTCTTGGGACTTCCCTGGTGGCACAGTGGTTAAGACTCCATGCTCCCAGTGCAGGGGGCCTGGGTTTGATCCCTGGTCAGGGAACTAGATCCCACATGCATGCTGCAACTAAGAGTTAGCATGCCACAACTAAGGAGCCAGCAAGCTGCAACTAAGGAGCCAATGGCCACAACTAAGGAGCACACGTGCCACAACTAAGGAGCCTGCCTGCTGCAACTAAGACCTGGTGCAACCAAATAAATAAATTAAATAAATATTTTTTTAAAATATATCCTCTTTTTTTTTTAAGTTTTTATTTTTTATTGGAGTATAGCTGATTAATGTTATATTAGTTTCAGGTGTATAGTAAAGTGATTCAGTCATATATATACATGTATCTATTCTTTTTCAAATTCTTTTCCCATTTAGGTTATTACATAATATTGAGCAGAGTTCCCTGTGCTATAGAGTAGGTCCTTGTTGGTTATCTATTTTATTTATTTTAAAAATTTATTTATTTTATTTTATTTATTTATTTTTTTTGGCTGCGTTGGGTCTTCATTGCTGCGCGCGGGCTTTCTCTAGTTGTAGTGAGCGGGGGCTACTCTTCATTGCGGTGCACGGGCTTCTTATTGTGGTGGACTCTCTTGTTGCGGAGCATGGGCTCTAGGCACGCAGGCTTCAGTAGTTGTAGCACGCAGGCTCAGTAGTTGTGGCACACAGGCTTAGTTGCTCTGCGGCATGTGGGATCTTCCTGGACCAGGGCTCGAAGCCATGTCCCTTGCATTGGCAGGCAGATTCTTAACCACTGTGCCACCAGTGAAACCCTGGTTATCAATTTTAAATATAGCAGTGTGTACATGTCAATCCCAAACTCCCAATCTATCCCTCTCCTCCACCTACCCTTCCCCCTGGTAACCATAAATTCATCCTCTAAGTCTGTGAGTCTGTTTCTGTTTTTTAAATAAATCAGTTTTAGAGTGATCAATTCCATGCTATTGTGCCAATATACCACCTCCATCCCTGCCATCACTGTTCCACTTTGTCAATGAGTAAGTACTAGTTGGGGAAAGAGAGGGATGATTAAAAACCTCCTCTGCAATGGGTATTCAGAATGGGAAGCATTCACGTAAGACACAAATATTGTCACACGATGGGCCCATTCTTTCTCTAACCTTGTTATCAGTGTTTCAATCTAGCTACTTCCAAATTCCTGACCCTGACCTTAACTACCACCCACAAATCAGGAGAGGTCCTCACTTCACATCATCTATAGGATCGTGCAATAATGTACTGGTTGGAGTTTTGGCTTTGGGAGGATTTCCCATTACCACTGTCTTTCAGCACACCACTGAGCTGGGCTGTCGCTCCTCGGCGGTTTATCTTCAGCTGGCTGCCACATACTGTTCAGGGCCATCTGAACGGGGTTTCAGTGCTTTCCTCAACTGGTCATAGGGTGGGTTGAGGGAGAAATTGCCAGTGGGTGGGTGAACCACCTGCTCGTGTACCTTCCTTGTGCTTCCAGGACTTGCACGAGCCCAATCCCATCCATTTGATGGTGGGGTGATCTGGCAACCTCCAGCTTATGTTGGGCAGCTCAGTTTCATGGTCATGGTCATCTGGTACCCCCTAGGTATTCACTCTTAACCAGAGCAAAATCAGTTTCTTAAGGGAATAGTTACAGAAGAGGGTACTGCTTGTTGGAAATCAAGTGACTGAGTAAATGTGGGTCTATGTCTGGATTCCATGACATCTGATCCTCATGCCTGTATCTCACTGACCTGGTTACTAAAGCATATGGTGAATCTTGAGGTCAGGTAGTATGAAGTCCATCCATTTTGTTCCTCTTTTTCAAGACTGCTTTAGATATACTGGGTCCTTGGGATTTTCATATAGATTTTAGAATCAGTTTGTCAATTTCTAGAAAATAAAAAGGCTAATGAGATTGAGATTACATTGGATCTATAGACAAATCTAAGAACTGACATTTTAACAATATTGAGTCTTTCCATAATGACACTGATGTGTCTCTCCACTGATTCAGGTCTTGCACATCTTTGGTTAAATTCACTCCTAAGTATTGTACACCTTTTGATGGTATACTTGGAATGTATTTTAATTTAAATTTCCAACTGTTTGCACACTGACTTATATTGTGTGATCTTGCTAAATTAACTTTTAAATTCTTTTCATTGTTTTGCAGAGTTCTAGGTAAGAAGTTTCTATGTAAAAAACAATCATGTCATTTGAAAAAAGAGATAGGTTTGATTCTTCCTTTCTGATCTGCATGCCTTTTATTTCTTTTACTTAACTTATTGCACTAGCTAGTGCCTCTAGTACAATGTTTAATACAAGTAGTGAGAATGGACATCCTTGTCTAATTTCTGATATTAGAGGGAAAACAAGGTATTTACACCAAGATAAACTGGATGCTGAGCCTTAAAACAAATCTTAATAAATTTTTAAAAAAGGACTGAAATCATGCAGAGTATGTCCTCTGATCACAGTGGAATTACATATAAACAAATAATAATATTATACCACTTCATGTAAAATGCAGGAAGCTTGAAACTGTATAGATACATTTACAGGCATATTCCAAATATATTGCAGGGTTTGTTCCAGACCACTGCAAAAAGGTGAATATCGCAATAAAGTGAGTCACAGAATTTTTTGGTTTCCCAGTACGTATAAAATTAGGTTTATACTGTAGTCTATTGTGTGCAATAGCATTAATGTACACACCTTAATTTAAAAATACCTTAATGCAGGACTTCCCTGGTGGCGCAGTTGTTAACAATCCACCTGCCAATGCAGGGGACACGGGTTCGATCCCTGGCCCGGGAAGATCCAACATGCTGCGGAGCAACTAAGCCCATGCACCATAACTACTGAGCCCACATGCTGCAACTACTGAAGCCCGTGCGCGTAGAGCCTGTGCTCCACAACAAGAGACCCACCACAATGAGAAGCCCACGCACTGCAAGGAAGAATAGTTCCCACTCGCTGCAACTAGAGAAGGCCCATGCACAGCAGTAAAGACCCAACTCAGCCAAAAAAATTTTTAAAAATAAATAAATAAATAAAATTTTAAAAATAAAATAAAATAAAAATACCTCATTACTAAAAACTGCTAACCATCATCTGAGCATTCAGTGAATCGTAATCTTTTTGCAATAGTAACATCAAAGATCAGTGATCAGAGATCATCATAACAAATATAATATCAGTAATAATGAAAAAGTTTGAACTATTGTGAGAATTACCAAAATGTGACAGAGACATGAAGTGAGCAAATACTGTTGGGAAAATGGCACCGATAGACTTGCTTGATGCAGGGTCGCCACAAACCTTCAGTTTGTAAAAAAAACTCATTATCTGAGAAGCACAATAAAGTGAAGTGCAGTAAAATGAGGTCTGCCTGTACTTTGCCCATATTTTATGCTCTAGTTGTCATGTGTGTTACATCTACCTATGCTATAAACCCCACATAAACAATGTTATGATTTTTGCTTTAAGCAATCAAACGCATTTTAAAGACATTAAGGACTCCCCTGGTGGCACAGTGGTTAAGAATCCGCCTGCCAATGCAGGGGACACGGGTTTGAGCCCTGGTTCGGGAAGATCTCACATGCCGTGGAGCAACTAAGCCCACGAGCCACAACTACTGAGCCCACGTGCCATAACTACTGAAGCCAGTGCGCCTAGAGCCCATGCTCCGCAACAAGAGAAGCCACCACAAGGAGAAGCCCACACACCACAATAAAGAGTAGCCCCCGCTCGCCGCACCTAGAAAAAGCCCACGCCAGCAATGAAGACCCAATGCAGCCAAAAATAAATAAATAAATAAATAAATTTATTAAAAATAAATTAAATAAAAATACATTAAGAGGGACAATATTCTATTATATTTATCCACATATTTCTTTCCTTTTTTTTTTTTTTGGCTGCACTGTGTAGCCTGTGGGATCTTAGTTCCCCAACCAGGGATTGAACATGCGCCCCGTGCAATGGAAGCGCGGAGTCTTAACCAGTGGACCGCCAGGGAAGTCCCCACATATTTCTTTTTTTATTTCTCTTGCTCTTCATTCCTTCCTGAATATTCTATGTGATCAGTCTGAAGATGGTCTTTGCTACCTCATAGTGCACATCTGCTAGCAATTGTCTTAGTTTTCATTTATATGAAAATCTCTTTGTTTTTCCATCATTGTTTAATAATATTTTCAATGAATAAAGCATTCTGGATTTTTTTCAGCATTTTAAAGATGTCATTCCACGGTCTTTGGCTCCCATTTTTCCTGATGGGAAGGTAGCCACAGTTTTTATCATTGATTTTCTGAATACAATGCACTATTTTTCTCTGGCTTTTTTCAAAGTTTTTGCTTTATCTTTGGTTTTCACCCATTTGACAATTACATGCCTAGTTGCCATATTTTGGTATTTATTCTTTGTGGGGTTTGCTGACCTTCTGGAATCTGTGAATGTGTGTCCTTCACCAACTTTGAGAAAATGTTGGTCATTATTTCTTCAAATATTTTTACTACCCCATTTTATTTCTCTTTTCTTTTTTTTAAAATTAAAGTATAGTTGATTTACAATGTGTTAGTTTCAGGTGTACAGCACAGTGATTCAGTTTTATATATATATTCCTTTTCAGATTCTTTTCCCTTATAGGTTATTACAAAATGTTGAGTATAGTTCCCTGTGCTATACAGTAGGTCCTTGTGGATTATTTCTCTTTTGTTTCTAGGACCCTAAATACAAGTGTGTAAGGGGTTTGAATATTGTTTACAGTTCCCCAAGATTGTGTTCATTTTATTTCCAATTTTTCCTCTCTGTTCTTCAGATTGGATCTGTTCTGCTAATCTCTCTTCAAGTTCACTGATGCTTCTGACATTTACAAACTGCTGTTAAATAAATCCAGTAAATTTTTTTTTTCAATCTCTCTTTTTTTTTTTTTTTTAATTTTATCTACTTATTTATTTATTTATTTATGGCTGTGTTGGGTCTTCGTTTCTGTGCGAGGGCTTTCTCTAGTTGCGGCAAGTGGGGGCCACTCTTCATCACGGTGTGTGGGCCTCTCACTATCGCGGCCTCTCTTGTTGCGGAGCACAGGCTCCAGACGCGCAGGCTCAGTAGTTGTGGCTCACGGGCCTAGTTGCTCCGCGGCATGTGGGATCTTCCCAGACCAGGGCTCGAACTCGTGTCCCCTGCATTGGCAGGCAGATTCTCAACCACTGCGCCACCAGGGAAGCCCAATCCAGTAAATTTTTAATTTTAGATGTTACATTTTTTAGTTTAGAATTTTCAATTGGGTTCTTTTTTTTTTATAGTTTTTATTTCTTTGCTGAAGTTTTAAAGTTTGATGTAGTCCCATTTGTCGATATTTGCTTTTGTGGCCTGTGTTTTCGTGTCATATTCAAGAAATCATTGCCAAATCCTATGCATGATGCTTTTCTCCTGTGTTTTCTTAGAAGAGTTTTATAGCTTTAATTCTTACATTTAGATCTTTGATAAATTTTGAGTTAATTTTCGTGTGTGATGTAAGGTAAGAATTCGAGTTTATTCTTTTGCACGTGGATATACACTTCTCCCAACACTACTGGTTGAAAAAATGGTTTTTTTCTTATTGAATGGTCTTGGTATCCTTGCCAAAAATTATTTAACTATATACACAAGGATTTATTTGTGGTCTGTCTATTCAATTCCATGGTTCCGTATGTCTATCTTTATGCCAGTATTAGTTTTGTTAAGTAAGTTTTGAAATTAGGAAGAGTGACTCTTCCAACTTTGTTCTTTCTTAAGATTGTTTTGGCTATTCAGAGTCCCTTGAGAGTCTATGTGAATTTTAGGGAGGATTTTTTCTATTTCTGCAAGAAAACATTGGGATTTTGATAAGGATTGCATTGAATCCATGGATCGCTTGGGTAGTACTGACAACTTAACAACATTAAGTCTTACAATCCATTAACATGAGATGTCTTTCCACTTATTTGTGTCTTCTCTAATTTCTTTCAGCAATGTTTTGTAGTTTTCAGTATACAACTCATTTGTCTCCTTGGTTAAGTTAATTCCTAAGTATTTTATTCTTTCTGATGCTATTTTAAATGGAACTTTTTTTTTTTAACTTCCTTTTTGGATTGTTCATTGTTATTGTATGGAAATGAACTGACTTTCTAAAAATTTTAAATGGGTTTATTCAAGTTACCTTTAAAAATTATTTATTCAAAATAATCCCTGTCAAAAAATGGAAATAAAAATGTGATTAAGAGTTAAAATAAAGGAGAAGGTTTTCTTCTTCCTGGTATTAAAAAATACCACATTGCAAGGAGGCACATAATAGTGAAGTACAGTTGAGAAGAGTAGGAAAGGAAAGTGGTTAGCAGTAGATGAAAGGTACCAAGAAATGCTAGGAAGGAAGAAATAAGACAGGATGGTGTTCATGAAAGAAAGGAAGTATAAGAAATCTTGCTCAGAATATGCCCTTCATAGGAACTGCAAGACTCTTTGGAACTGACTTACCTAAAACACCCGCAAGAGAGGTTTTGGCAATAATGGTATGAATTTCTGGTAATGGTAGCAATGAGAAATTGGATGAAAACAAGAGTAATACTTGAAAACTGGTCTACAGAGAAAGTTTTCCCATCTTCAACTTTCTTCATCTCTGTGTGCAGAAAAACAGTAAGTTTCTTAAGTTCAGGAAACACACATACACCAACACAATAAAAATAATACACATACACACACACCTATTTTTAAAATCACATATAACTTGACACCTCTCCAAACCAATTAAACAAACAAAACCAAATGCACAACTGAGATTTTTCCCCCCAAAAAATGAATGAATTACCGGGAGAAATGTATAGAGTGTCGTTGTCCCAGACTCTAGCTCTCCTTTCTTTTGGTATTTTGGGGAAAAACAACACAATAGTTAGCTCTTCACAGTGTCACCTACAGCAACATTTGCCAGTCAAATCCTACTCATGTACATGATTGCCAGTCAGTTTTCCAAGTCTGCGTTAGAACAATAAAAAAATAACAGTAACAAAACAGGTTTATTAGTTAAAAGTCATTCCATTTTGAATCACTTCAGGAAAAATCTAGAAAGTGTTGGTAGGTGGGATAGGAAATTGTTTATTGGTTTTATTTTCATTTTAAACTCATATATTTCTTGGCTATGTATTAAATGTTTATATAAATATACTTTCTGCAGAGTGAATTAGTATACTTTATATTTCCTTTCTTGCATGGATTTTCTACCACCTCATCTTTAATTTTTAAAAATATCTTTTTTCTCGTAGTGTTTTACTACATCCTTAAGTTATTTTAAATCTCCAAAAAAAGTTTCTAGCCTACAAAATCCTCAGAACAAAGTTACTTGAGAAGTAAACTGATTTTTGCATGTTGCTTCTATGTCTTCACTGAATTTGTTTGTTAGTTCTAGCAGTTCTTTTGTAGAATCTTTAGGATTTTCTACATATTAGGTCATGTCATCTGTGAACAGAGGTACTTTTACTTATTCACCTCCAATTTAGATGCCTTTTACTTCTTTTTGTTGCCTAACTGCTGTGGCTAGGACTTCCAGTACTATGTGGAGGAGAAGTGATGAAAGCAGTCATCCTTCACTTGTTCCAGATCTTAGGGGGAAAGTTTTCAATCTTTCAGCATTGAGTATGAAGTTAGCTGTGAGTTTTCCATATGTTGAGGTAGTTTCCTTCTATTTCTAGTTTGTTGAGTGTTCTGATAGTGAAAGGGTGTTGAATTTTGTCAAATGCAATTCTGTGTCAATTGAGATAAATGTGTGCAGTTTTTGTCTTTCATTCTGTTAATGGGGTGTATAATAGTGATCGATTTTCATATGTTGAACTATCCTTGCATTCCAGGAATAAATCTCACTTGGTCATGGGGAATAATCCCTTTAATAAGCTGTTGAATTTGGTTTGCCAGTATTTTGTTGAGGATTTTTGCATCAATATTCATAAGGTATATTGGTCTGTTTTTTCGTATAATGTCTTTGCCTGGCTTTGGTATCATGGTAATGCTGGCCTCATAGAATGAGTTAGGAATTGTTCCTTCCTCTTTAGTTTTTTGGAAGAGTATAAGAAGGATTGATGTTAGTTCTTTTCTAAGTATTTGGGTAGTATTCACCAGTGAAGTCATCTGGTCCTAGGCTTTTCTTTGTTGGGAAGTGTTTTATTATTGATTCAGTCTCCTTACAAGTTATAGGTCTGTTCAAATTTTCTATTTTCTTCATGATTCAGTCTTGGTAGGTTGTGTATTTCTAGGAATTTGTCCATTTTATCTAGGTCACTCAATTTGGGGGGTATACGATTGTTCATAGTACTCTCTTGTAAACCTTTTTATTTCTGTAAAACTGGTAGAATGTCTCCTCTTTCATTTCTGATTTTAGTTATTTGACCCTTTTCTCTTTTTTTCTTGTCAGTCTAGCTAAAGGTTTGTCAATTTTGTTGATCTTTTTTGAAGAATGAAACTCTTGGTTTCATTAATTTTCTCTATTGTTTTCCTATTCTCTATTTTACCTCTAATCTGTAGTATTTCCCTCCTTCTGCCAGCTTTAGGTTCTTCCTTTTCTGGTTCCTTAAGGTATAAAGTTAGGTTGCTGATTTGAGATTTTTCTTTTTTTAAATGTAAGCACGTACAGCCATAGATTCTCTCTTAGCACTGCTTTGTTGCATCCTATAAGTTTTGGTATGTTGTGTATTCATTTTTATTTGTCTCAAGATATTTTCTAATTTTCATTTTGATTTTTTTCTTCACCTATTGGTTGTTAAAGAGTGTGTTGTTTAATTTCACACATTTGTGAATTTTCTGATTTTCCTTCTGCTGCTGCTTTCTAGTTTCATTCTGTTGTGATCAGAAAAAATGCTTTGTATGATTTCAACTTTTTAAATTTATTAAGACTTGTTTTGTGGCCTAACATATTGTCCATCCTGGAGAATATTCTGTGTGCACTTGAGAAAACTGTGTACTGTGCTGTTGTTGGGTGTATGTTCTGTATAAGCCTATTAGGTACAATTAGTCTAAAGTGATATTCAAGTCCTTTATTTCCTTATTTATCTGCTGTCTGGTTGCTCTATTCATTATTGAAAGTGGGATTTTGGAGTCTCTGACTGTTATGTTAGAGCTATTTCTCCTGGTCAGATCTATGTGTGAGTAATCATAGCCCAATAACTTGCCTCCCCACAGCTTTTTGTTTTGTTTTTATTGTGAATTTTTTGTTCTGTTTTTATATGTGTATCATACATAAAAGAGTGCATATACATATACGGGCATTTAAAAACTAAAACAACTCCCCATTTCCCCCCATTGGCACTTAAAATCCGTATTTTTCTACATAGTTATGTATCCCTTTACAATGTATTGTTTAGTTTGTCTGTTTTTACACTTTTTATAAATAGAAAAAATTCTTCTGCAACTTGAGATTTTCCTTTCAAGATTATGTTTCTGAGATTTAACCACGTAGATGCATGTGACTGTTTTTATTTCATTTTCACTGCTGTATGTATTTCTGTGTTGAATTTGTTCATACCAAAATTGTTAATCTATTCTACAGTTGGAGATGGCTACTGCTCCTATTTTTTATGAACACTTCTGCTCTGATCCCTGGTGCACAAGTTCAAGAATTTCTCCAGGGAATATACTTAGGGGTAGAATTGCTAGGGCTTGGAATGTGCACATTTAACATTTTCTACGGTGGTTTGCCAATTTACACCATCCTCAGCACTGTTGCACAAGTGTCTGGCACTTGGTATTTCAGACGTTAAAATTTTTGCCAGGCTGTGAAATTTTATCTCGTGGCCTAAATTTGTATTTTCCTGACTACTAATTAGGTTGAACAGTGTTTTATATGCTTATGGGCCATTTGTGTTTTCTCTTCTGGGCAATTCCTCTTCAATTATTTTGCCCCTTATTCAACTGAATGTGTTGTCTTGTTCTCACTAATTTATGGGACTTCTTAATGTATTCTGGACACTAATCCTATGACAGTTATATATACTGCCATGACTTTTTTTAGTCTGAAAATATTGAGCTCTGTAACTGCAGATCTCTATCCTCTTTTCCCTTGGCCCACCCTCTTTGCCCATCCCCCTTGACCCATCCCCCTCTGCCCCTGCCTTGAGGTCATTTGAAACAATAGGTTCAGGTGGGAAGGCAACACCCTTAATCACACCCTTAATCCAATCTTCCTGGTGGGTTTGCCCCCTTCATCTGGCAGAAAACTCTCACTAGAGTGAGACTGAAAAGGATGTGAGACTATTTTTTTGTCCCCAGCTAAGACTGTTTCTTCACATTCATTGCACAGCATGGGGGATATGGGGCGGGGGAGGGGGTGCGGGCGAGGGGGTGTGTGGAGCAGCGGAATTCAACCCTGCAAGGCTCCAAACCAGGACCCTCAACCGATTTAGAATTCAGGCTGTAGGCAGAGTGGTATTTCCTTCCTTCTCCAACCAGTTGGCTCTCATCTCGGTTTTCTTTTTCTTGTAGAACTTGGCTCAGAGCAGCCAGAATGAGCTGAGTCAACACATGCCAATGTTCTGCCCCCTTTCCACCATCTGTGCTAACCTACAGACTTGGTTGGCACAGAATCCAGCTTCCAAAGGACCATAGGCAACAATTTGACCAAATGTTTCACTACTATATGACTAAAGGTAACAACTTTCCAGCCTGTCACATCTTTACCTTTATAGCCTCAAACCCAACCCTCTCCATTCACCCAATTTTAAAACTTTAGATTCTGTAACTTGCAGCCCCCAGTACCAAACTAGGATCAATTAATATCATTTAAGATCTGATGGGCAGGACTTCCCTGGTGGTGCAGTGGTTAAGACTTTGTGCTTCCAATGCAGGGGGCCCGGGTTCGATCTCTGGTCAGAGAACTAGATCCCACATGCATGCCGCAACTAAGACCCCGTGCAACCAAATAAAAATAAATAAATAAATACATAAAAAATACATAAAAAAATAAATATTAAAATAAAAAAAGATCTGATGGGCAATTCAGGGCTGAAATAGTGTCTTTATGATGTCTTCAGGGGAGTTATAAATATAGGTTTTCCATAAGGTGGACATTAATTTTGTTCCCCTAGCTTTGAAATTATTGAGGAATAACTGACACGTATTATTGAATATATTCAACATGTACAATGTAATGATTTGGTATGCATATACACTGTGGAATGATTACCAAGATCAAGCTAATTAACACATCCATCACCTCCCCTAGTTAGGGACATTCATTTCTATTCAATGACACATCTTGTAAATACAAAACAAAACCCAAATCAGTGGTCAGGGAATTCAAAATTTACCTGCAAAAAAGGGCAAGGCAATAAACTCAGAGTCTAGCCTGTCAAATATTTCCTGCATTAACATTATGTACAGAAGCACTTTGCCAATTTGTATCCAGCAATTACTTCTGTAGCTGACTGGGGTCCAGATACTAAGTATAAACGTGTGTGCAGAGCCAAAAGCATTCTCCATGGGCAGGGGGTTATCAACAGACAGTGGAGAGAACTAAGGTTTTATATCTTTCTTGCTTTATCCTAATTGCAAATATGCATTTCAGGGTGTGATTTTGTTTTTGAAGATATTTCCCTTGAATATGTGACCTATGGTTACAATGAACAATAATAAGATGAAATTTTAGTTTTGGGGAGCTGACCCACACCACCCCATCTGAGGATCATTACTTTGTGGGATACACTGAAGTCAGCTCACCTTTAAGGAACTTCCCCCAAAGGTCCACCCACCAACTTCTACTCACATCTCATTGGTCAGAATTTAGTCATGTGGTTAGCTCTCCAAGGGAGCCTGGGAAATGTAGGTTTTCAGTTGGCCACAAATTGCTAAGCCCCAGCAAGATCAGAGGTGTTGTTGTTTGTTTGTTTGTTTTCACAAGGAAGAAGGAAAGAAGAGATCTTAGATGGGCAATTCTACCTAGCTGGGGGCAGAAAGGAATTTCGTTCCTGCAGAATTGTTAGAAGGGCTGAAGAAGCAAGTCTAAGCAATGCTCCCAGAAACGGTCCTGCTTAATTGGTCTGATTAGCCTCAGAAACACTTTTTCTGCTGCCACCCCTGCCAGCAAAACGGATGACCTCTGCACAGCCTGCTTCCTCATGTCCCTTCCAAATCAGAGCCTTTGATGAGTGCATCTTATTGGTAGAAACTAGGTCACAGATCTGCAAAGGAGGCTGGGAAATGTAGTTTAAAAATTTGACCTTAAGAAGGTGGGATTCACAATTGTGATAAACCAGCATATTTCACTGATTCTGAGACATGATTTTTTTTTTTCTCCACATTTTCATGTCTCTCAAATCAGGATGCTTCTGACCATTGGTGATGGCTCTTGGCCATTTGGCAGTTTTGTGATGGAGTTGGCATTGCCTGTATATACATGAAACTTCTTTATAAGGTTGTGAAACACCTCCATCAAAAGGGTGCAGATGAGGCCATGTGATCCTGCAATCACACTTCTGGGCATATATCCAGACAAAACTCTAATTAAAAAGGATACATGCACCCCAGTGTTCATTGCAACACTATCCACAATAGCCAAGACATGGAAACAACCTAAATGTCCATCAACAGATGAATGGATAAAGAAGATGTGGTACATATATGCAATGGAATACTACCCAGCCATAAAATAGAATGCAATAATGCCATTTGCAGCAACATGGATGGACCTAGAGATGATCATATTAAGAGAAATAGGTCAGACAGAGAAAGACAAATATCATATGATATCATTTATATGTGGAATCTAAAAAAATGATACAAATGAACTTATCTATGAAACAGAAACAAACTCACAGACATAGAGAACAGACTTGTGGTTGCCAAGAGGGAGAGGGGGTGGGGGAGGGATGGGCTGGGAGTTTGGGATGAGCAGATGCAAACTATTACATAGAGAAAGGATAAAAAACAAGGTCTTACTGTAGAGCACAGGGAACTATATTCAATATCCTGTGATAAAACATAATGGAAAAGAATATGAAAAAGAATGTATTTATGTATAACTGAGTCACTTTGCTGTACACCAGACACAAACACAACATTGTAAATCAACTATACGTCAACAAAATAAATTTATTCTAAAAGGGTGCAGGATTTTTCTGGTGGCCCACTGGTTAAGAGTCCACGCTTCCACTGCAGGGGGTGTGGGTTTGATCCCTGGTGGGGGAAGTTCCACATGCCACACAATGCGGCCAAAAAAAAAATTTAAAAAACCAAAAATAAAAAAGGGTGCAGATGAGGTATCTGCAGCTTGGAAGAAAATTCTGGAGCAAACAGTGCTCATAAATGCTGCACCATCAATGCTCCATCCCCAAATGCAGAACCTACAACAGACAACTATGAGTTAAAAGGGGACCCGGAAGAGTTGTACCTGAAAATATAGAGAACGTCTAGAAATAAGTTAAATGATCTCCTTTGCTTATGTTTTCCTTCTTTATGTGTGCACAAGAGAGATAGATGTCTCAGTAAAGAAAATGAGATCTTTCAAGAAGAACAAAATGCAGATTCTACGTGGTAAGAAAACATTGTGTCAGAGTTTAATTCCCAGTGTTTTCTCTTATCGGTCCATAAAATAATGGGACATCTTACAATTGGTGGCATTTTAGGTTCAATGAAATAGTCGGTTGAGCATGGGGAAGGGGTCAAAAGATTCTAGGCAACCAGGGCCAAGTCTGCACTGGTGGACGGGGCAATGAGAAACTGTTGCCCGGCTCCTGACCACCGGAGGTGGCCGGGTGGGAGCAGGGGAATTGCTGGTGAACGTGGGGTCCTGGGCGTGCGGGGGGTGTGCCTGATTCTAAGGGGACAGCTCTCAGGACTCCTCAGGCCACACTGGGCAGAGCAGGGAGCTGCCCAATGGACAGAACTGCCTCCTGAATGTACCCAAGGCCCAGGAGGGAAGCATGGCTCTGAGGCAACCCCAGGCTCCTGCAGCATCGGGTTCTGCAGGTGGGAGAGGAGAGCGAGGTATCGACCCCTGGGTGCAGAATTCTGCTCCTTCCTAGGGCTTGGCAGGCTGTGGAGCCCTTCCACGCCCATTGTGCCTTTGCTTCCTCACAATTCCACACCCCACCATGGGACCGTGCGTTTGCTTGCACATTTGTCTCCCCGTATCAAAGCCTCAGCTCTGTGAGGATGGGGACCGTCTGTGTGGTTGCCCGACCAGTAGTAGAGCTCAAAAAATACTCGTTAAATGAATGAATGAATAAGCTAACAGATGACAGGGATGCGACTAGGAGAGTGAGACTCAGAGGAGCCCCAGGTCTGGCGAATGGTAGAGCCGAGGGCTTTGCCACTCCCCTCATCCCTGTGCATCTCCCACCTGCCATCCTAGGAGAGACCCCCCCCGAGAGCAGACTCTGAGATGGAGATCGGATGCAGGAAGTTTCTGGGGGAGTGCTGTTGGCATGGATGTCGGGGTGTGTGTAAATGAAGTGCACGGAGGGGAGAGTTGAACTGCTAGGCAGATGCAAGGAAGGCTTCAGCCAATCCCATGGCAGCTCGGACGCTGGGATGGCCTCACAGCGTTGTCCCAAGCTGGGGCGTGGGAGCCAGACCTTTATATGTCATGTCGACCAGCCCTTGGGTGTAGGCGGCCCCAGTGAAGGGGATATGACAGAGGAGGGGAAGTTCCAGAGAGGTGCCCAGTTATAAAGTGTCAGCAGCCAGCATTCCTGCCTCCGTTTATTCCTCTGTAAAATGGGAATAATATGTCTTGCCTGGTGCCCCTGGCAGATACTAGTCTCCCCCTCAGATCCATTCTCCCATCTTCCTTGGTAAGAAACCCCTGATTTTAGCTGGGCATGTGCCATACCTTAAGAACTATATTTCCCAGTTTCCCATACAGCAAGGTGAGGCCAGGTGACTAGGTTCCAATCATTGCAAGTAAGAAGAAATGGTGTGTACATCTTCCGTGAAGATAGAAGATGTGGGACTTCCCTGGCTGTCCAGTGGTTAAGACTCCGCACTTCCACTGCAGGGGGCACGGGTTCAATCCTTGGTCGGGGAACTAAGATCCCACATGTTGCGAGGTGCGGCCAAAAAAAAAAAAAAAAGAGAGAGAGAGAGAGAAGATGTGCCCTTATTCTGCGCCTCTTTGTGGCTGATGGGAGTGCTGTCAGAATGGCTGGAGCTCCAGCAGCCGTTTTATTTTTATTTATTTATTTTATTTTTTTAATAGATCTTTATTGGAGTATAATTGCTTCACAATACTGTGTTAGTTGATGTTGCACAACAAAGCGAATCAACCATATGCATATACATGTCCCCATATCCCCTCCCTCTTGAGCCTCCCTCCCATCCTCCCTATCCCACCCCTTTAGCTCATCGCAAAGCACCCAGCCGATCTCCCTGTGCTATGCTGCTGCTTCCCACCAGCCAACTATTTTACATCCGGTAGTGTATATATGTCGATGCTACTCTCACTTTGCCCCAGCATCGCCCTCCCACCCCATGTCCTCAAGTCCATTCTCTGTGTCTACCTCTTTATTCCTGCCTTGCCCCTAGGTTCTTCAGAACCTTTTTTTTTTTTTAGATTCCATATATATGCATTAGCATACAGTATTTGTTTTTCTCTTTCTGACTTACTTCACTCTGTATGACAGATTCTAGGTCCATCCACCTCACTACAGATAACTCAATTTCATTTCTTTTTATGGTTAATATTCCATTGTATATATGTGCCACATCTTCTTTACCCATTCATCTGTCGATGGACATTTAGGTCGCTTCCATGTCCTGGCTATTGTAAATAGTGCTGCATTGAGCATTGTGGTACATGACTCTTTTTGAATTATGGTTTTCTCAGGGTATATGCCCAGTAGTGGGATTGCTGGGTCGTATGGTAGTTCTATTTTTAGTTTTTTAAAGAACCTCCATACTGTTCTCCATAGTGGCTGTATCAATTTACATTCCCACCAACAGTGCAGGAGGGTTCCCTACACAACACCCTTTCCAGCATTTATTGTTTCTAGATTTTCTGATAATGGCCATTCTGACCGGCATGAGGTGATACCTCACTGTAGTTTTGATTTGTATTTCTCTAGTAATTAGTGATGTTGAGCATCTTTTCATGTGCCTCTTGACCATCTGTATGTCTTCCTTGGTGAAATGTCTATTTAGGTCTTCTGCCCATTTTTTTACTGGATTGTTTGTTTTTTTGATATTGAGCTGCATGAGCTGTTTGTATATTTTGGAGATTAATCCTTTGTCTGTTGTTTCATATGCAAATATTTTCTCCCATTCTGAGGGTTGTCTTTTTGTCTTGTTTATGGTTTCCCTTGCTGTGCAAAAGCTTTTAAGTTTAATTAAGTCCCATTTGTTTATTTTTGTTTTTATTTCCATTTCTCTAGGAGGTGGGTCAAAAAGGATCTTGCTGTGATTTATGTCACAGAGTGTTCTGCCTATGTTTTCCTCTAGGAGTTTTATAGTGTCTGGCCTACATTTAGGTCTTTAATCCATTTGGAGTTTATTTTTGTGTATGGTGATAAGGGGTGTTCTAATTTCATTCTTTTACATGTACTTGTCCAGTTTTCCCAGCACCACTTACTGAAGAGACTGTCTTTTCTCCATTGTATGTTCTTGCCTCCTTTGTCGTAAATTAGGTGCCCATATGTGCGTGGGTTTATCTCTGGGCTTTCTATCCTGTTCCATTGATCTATATTTCTGTTTTTGTGCCAGTACCATACTGTCTTGATTACTGTAGCCATTTTAGACTACGCTGTGACCTTGCAAGTGGAAGGTACACATGGCAAAGAAACAAGGTATCAGAAGGCTGGGTTCCTGACACTGCAGAATTCCAGGCACTCGTTACCTTTAGGACAGTTTCACAACCTGAGCCCTATTGACATTTTGTACCAGAGAATTCTTTGCTGTGAGGCCTGTTCTGTGCACTGTGGGGTGTTTAGAAGCATCCCTGGCCTCTACTCACAAGATGCACCCCACACCCTGAGTTGGGACAACCAGAAGTGTCTCTAGAGATTGCCACATGTCCTCTGGGGGGCAAAGCCATCTTGGGTTGAGAGCCACTGCTCTGGACCAGTCTGTCCAATAGGAATATAATGCAAGCTACAGATTTAAATTTAAAATTTCTAGTGGTAGTCACATTTAAAATAAGTAAAAATAAATGGGTGAAATTAATTTTAATAATATTGTGTATTTAACTCAACACAGTTGTCCCTTGGTATCTGCAGGGGTTTGGTTCCAGGAACTCCGCAGATACCAAAATCCAAGGAGGCTCAAGCCCTTTACGGCTGCCCCGCCCCCCCGCCCCCAATCCCAGGGCTCCGCATCTGCGGATATCGAGGGCCAGCTGTATATTCAAAATACTATCATTTATCATGTGATCAGTATAAAAATTATTGACGGGCTACATTACATTCTTTTTTTCATGTAAAATCTTTGAAACTGCTGTGTACTTTGCACTTCTGTTTATTTATTTATTTATCTGTGGCTGCACCTCGTGGCTTGTGGGATCTTAGTTCCCTGACCAGGGATTGAACCTGGGCCCTTGGCAGTGAAAGTGCGGAGTCCTAACCACTGGACCATCAGGGAATTCCTGTACTTTACACTTCTTTTTTTAAGTAAATAAATTTATTTATTTTTGGCTGCGTTGAGTCTTCGTTGCTGTGCGCGGGCTTCCTCTAGTTGCAGCGAGTGGGGGCTACTCTTTGTTGTGGTGTGCGGGTTTCTCATTGTGGTGGCTTCTCTTGTTGCGGAGCACGGGCTCTAGGGGCGCAGGCTTCAGTAGTTGTGGCATATGGGCTCAGTAGTTGTGGCACACAGGCTTAATTGCTCCGAGACATGTGGGATCTTCCAGGACCTGGGATCGAACCCGTGTCCCCTGCATTGGCAGGCAGATGCTTAACCACTGTGCCACCAGGAAAGCCCCTTTGTACTTTTAATACATCTTGATTAAGACTAGCCATATTTCTTTTTTTTTTTTTTTTTAAATAGGAAGTTTTTTTTTTTAAATTTATTTATTTATTTTTGGCTGTTTTGGGTCTTCGTTTCTGTGCGAGGGCTTTCTCCAGTTGTGGCGAGCGGGGGCCACTCTTCATCGCCATGCGCGGGTCTCTCACTGTCGAGGCCTCTCCCGTTGCGGAGCACAGGCTCCAGATGCGCAGGCTCAGTACTTGTGGCTCACGGGCTTAGTTGCTCCGCGGCATGTGGGATCTTCCCAGACCAGGGCTCGAACCCGTGTTTCCTGCATTGGCAGGCAGATTCTCAACCACTGCGCCACCAGGGAAGCCCCCTACACTTCTTTTTTTAAATAAACATTTATTTTTGGCTGTGTTGAGTCTTCGTTGCTGTGCGCGGGCTTCCTCTAGTTGCAGCGAGCGGGGGCTACTCTTTGTTGTGGTGCGCGGGTTTCTCATTGCGGTGGCTTCTCTCATTGCGGAGCACAGGCTCTAGGCGCGCAGGCTTCAGTAGTTGTGGCATATGGGCTCAGTAGTTGTGGCGTACAGGCTTAGTTGCTCCAAGACATGTGGGATCTTCCAGGACTTGGGATCGAACCCGTGTCCCCTGCATTGGCAGGCAGATGCTTAACCACTGTGCCACCAGGGAAGCCCCTTTGCACTTTTAATACATCTTGATTAAGACTAGCCATATTTCTTTTTTGTTGTTTATCAGTTTTTATATTGAAGTCTAGTTGATTTACAATGTTGTGTTAATTTCTGCTGTACTGCAAAGTGATTCAGTTATACATGTATATATACATTCTTTTTTTAAAAAATATTCTTTTCCATTGTGGTTTATCTCAGGATATTGAATATAGTTCCCTGTGCTCTACAGTAGGACCTTGTTGTCTATCTACTCTCTATCTAATAGTGTGCATCTGCTAACCCCAAACTCCCACTCCACGCCTCCCCCAGTGCCCTCCACCTTGGCAACCACCAGTCTGTTCTCAATGTCCGTGATTCTGTTTCTGTCTCGTAGACAGGTTCATTTGTAAGACTAGCCATGTTTCAATTGCTAACTGGCTGCATGTGGTTCACTGGCACCGTACTGGACAGTGTCAACACCCTAGACTTTTAGAACTTGAAGGAGAAATAAACCTCTATCTCATCTGAGCTGTTTTTATGTCGAGGTTGCTGTTACTTGCATCAGAATGTAATCCTAACTTGGACTTGGGGTTTTTTACCCAGTGCACACTTTGGAACATTCGAGAAGGAGTGAACACGCAGAATGGTGACGTGCAGCAGAAAAGCTGACAGTGTTTAGGGAAGCTGGGAGCATCCTGAACGCTCTCTTGCTTAGTCCTCCCAACGGCTCCAAGATGCAGGCGGTGTCTTCATTCCGTAAACGAAGGCTTGGCTCGGAGAGCATGGTCGATGTGGTCAGGTCCAGCCCAGGTGTGCCCTCCCAGGCCGAGGCACTCAGAGCATAGCACTGGCTGGGTCCCTCTCCAGGACTGGCCACCAGCTGAGTCACTTTGCCAAGGTCCCTCCCCTCCCCAGGGGCAACCTGTGTCTGATGGTACTGGTCAGTGTGAGTATACAAAGACCTGACTTCCTTGTCCCAGTTCTAGACAACTCGGAGGGCCATTCCAGTCCCCGGGTCCCTTTAGGATCCATGGAGGTCTCATAGCTTAACTCGCCCGTCTGCCCACGTCTTCCCTCCTTCACCCCCACTCCCCACAGCTGCTGATCCCAAGAGCACTCCTCAGTAAATGTCCACTGCAACTCTGCAACAGAGAGGTTAAGTGACTTGCCCAACGCAACACAGCCAGTCCGCTCCCCAGAAGTCAGAGGTCACCTGGCCCCTTCTTACTCCCTGCGGCTCCCACTTTGTTGTCCCCCTAGAGAACCACACTCTCTCCTCCCTCGGCACCTTTGCACATGCTGTTCCTCATGCCTGGAGAACCTCCTGCTGTTTTCTTTCATCTACAGAAATCTTACCTCCCTTGGGACCCAGCTCAGATTACCGGCCTCTCCTTCCCCAAGGAAGCCTGCCAGGATTATCCAGCTCTAAGATCTCTGGGCAGCCCCGGCAGCCCTAGCGTGGCCCCTGCAGCCTCCTTCGGACACATGTGTACTCATGGGTGCCACACAGCTCGGGAAGAGTCCCCAGGAGGCACACTGATGAGCGGGATGGGGCGGAAGTCGGGGGGGCTGAACTTTTTGAATGTTGTGCGTAATTCTATGTTATTCCTAGAACATTAGCTAATTGCATAATCGATGGTACTAGTGATTTTCCTATCGGAAGCGTCTCCCATTGTGGGATCTTAGTTCCCAGACCAGGGATGGAACCAGGGCCCCAACCGTGCGAGCGCTGAGTCCCAACCACTGGACCGCCAGGGAATTCCCTCCCATAGTGCTTCATGTCAGTTCAAGTCATTCACATTAGAAGAGCAGCTCCTAAGTAGCCTCTGTGTGATGACCCCATGCCATGTGCAGGGGACGCATTTCCAAGGAGGACGTGGGCCCTGCCTAGGAGATTCCAGAGCCTGCTGGGGGCACAGACTCACAGAAGATTGCTGCTTCCCCAGGAGGGCTGTCAGCTCCTGAGGACCTTGGAGACCCCCGCCTCCCCCAGCTGTTGGGTGCACATGGGGTGAGGTGGGCCAAAACCCTGGGCACAGCTGCCCCACCCATGCCCTGGCCTAGGCTGGGGGCCGAGAGGCAGCACCAGCACAGGGCACCGAGTCCAGAGGTCTAACGTTAGGAGGCTTGGGTTCAAATCTGGGATCTCAGTCCCCTCGCCTTGGGCAGGTCGTTCCAGCGTTTGGAGCCTCCTGGGGTAATTGCAGCGCAACTTGCAGGGCTGTAGAGGAGAGAGTGCATTCGTGAAACTAATGCCTGTGCAGAGCCAGGGCTCAGCAGATGGGAGCTTCCTGCATGTTCCTTGCCTGGGGCTTTGCCCCTCAGCGGGAGTCAGGGCCCGAGGTACAGTCAAGAGGGCCCCGCAGGCCAGAGACCAAGTGCAGGAGGACTCCCTCCTGCCAGCACCCGGCCCATCCCATTCCCCTGCCTGGGCGGAGTGTACAGCAGCCAGCGGGGGCGGGCCCGGCCTCCAGCTGGAGGATGCTGCCCGCTCTGTATTTGCAACCCACTGTCCCCAAGCCTGTGGGCATAATAGGGCCCATGGGAGAGGCTCGCCCCAGGAGAACACCCCTGCCCACGAGCTCTGTGGGGCCCCAGGCCGCTCCTTAGGAGCAGACACACCTCTGATCCCAGCACGTTTGCCCAGCCTCGTGTGAAGAAAGAAATGCAAGGCCTCAGGACAGGAATTGATGGTAACCAAAGAGCATGGGCCCTGAACTCTCAGCTCTGGCCTTGAAACCCAGCTGTGGCGTTCAGCTTCCTGAGCCTCAGTTTCCTCATCTGTGAGATGGGGTGATAAGCCTACTTCTCAGCATCGGCATACTGCAGGGAATGGCGCCAGGCCTGGCACAGAGTAAAAGTCAATTGTCCTCCCTGGTGGTGCAGTGGTTAAGAACCCGCCTGCCAATGCAGGGGACACGGGTTCGATCCCAGGTCCGGGAAGATCCCACATGCCAAGGAGCAACTAAGCCCGGGAGCCACAACTTCTGAGCCTGCATGCCACAACTACTGAAGCCCGTGCGCCTAGAGCCCATGCTCCGCAACAAGAGAAGCCACTGCAATGAGAAGCCTGCGCACCGCAACGAAGAGTAGCCCCTGCTCGCCGCAACTACAGAAAGCCCGTGTGCAGCAATGAAGACCAAACGCAGCCAAAAAAAAAAAAAAGTCCACCGTAAGTGAACTGTGGACATTTACAAAATGAAAAGAGGGACCGATAGGCCATCGCCTGCAAGTCTGTCTTCTCCTGACAGGACTGGGAGCCCCTGGGGCCCAGGCTGGTCCTAATTGTGCAAAAATGACAAGTCACAGGCAGGGGTACGCATCCTTGTTCACACAGCATGACTCAGAGGCAGTCTCCAAGGGCATTGCCAATCCTACCCTCAGGAGAGTCAAAATCTGGGAATTCCCTGGTGGCCCAGTGGTTAGGACTCGGCCCTTTCACTGCCGAGGGCCCGGGTTCAATCCCTGGGCCGGGAACTAAGGTCCTGCAAGCCGTGCAGCATCACCAGAAACAAAAGAGTCAAAATCTAGGAATGGAGTGAAGGTATGCAGTCACCTAAAGGGACAGAAAGGGCTGGTCATTCCTGAGAGGCTACGCTCACTGACCCTAAGTTTCATCACCACCTTGGAACTAAGCCTGATCACTCCCATTCACCAAAGGCAAGACTGAGGTTCAAAGGGTCCAGTAATCATTTCTCCGGTGGTATGAGACAAACCATGTCACCTGTTCGTGGCTTAAAGCCACGTCTGTGTGTTTGCTCCCAGGGCTGCATTCTGGGCAGGGCTTGGTGGGTGGCTCATTTCTGTTCCATGTGGTGTCTGCTGGAGCGGATCCACTGGCCCAGCCAAGATGGCCCTGCTGGTGGCCCGAATGGCGGGGGCCCGGTGGGCCTTGCTCTCCAGCGGGGTGGTTAGACTCTCCTCTCGGCGGTCCAGAGCTCCAGGAGAGCGCAGGCAGAAGCTGCCTGGCTTCGTAGGGCTGACTGGAACTGGAACACCCGTGTTCTACAGTCAAAGCAAGTCCCAGGACCATGCTGATGTGAGAGGCCGCACGCGGTCCAGTTACCCCAACCTAGGCCCACACATCTTGACAAAGCCAGGTGGGAAAGCTGGATTTGAATCAGGGTCATCTCCTTCCCATGCTTCCCATGCCCTTTCTCCAGGCTTTTGCACAGGCTGCGTGCTCAGCTGGAGACCCTCGTCCAGCCTTGACTTCACAGGTTGGCCGAACTTCCGCCCATCCATCAGGAGACATCACACTACCTGGGAGACTTTTCCGAGCTCCAAAATCCTCCCTTGCATTCACAGGGCAGCCTCTGCATCCTTGATCACACTGCACTGTCATTGCTGCTTACCCACCGGCCTCTCCAGTCAGAATGCAAGCTTGCACCTCGCACCCAGGGCCACGCCTGGCACACGGCAAGTGCTCTGGGGGTATCTGCCCAGTGAGGGAATCCAGAAAAGGGCATGCTGTTTCTACACCACCTCAGAGCACCTCCCACATGAACACCGGACTTGTCATGGACCCTCAGACAGAGCTTAGTGTTCAGGATGTTTATCTGGAGGTTCCCTTGAAATTAACACCCATGCAAGGGATGGGAAGGAAACAGGAGTGTATGAAGAAGGTCCCGTGACAGCTCTGACCGGCCCCACGGGGGATCCTAAGCCTACAATAGCCCATCAGCAGAGATGGCCAGACTTTGATATTTTGTGTGGGTAGTCATTGGGGTCACCCCAACAGGGGGTTACCTTGGGCAAGGAGGCTCTGCAACAGAGCCCCTGGAGTGGAAGACTGAGGGCTGTCTGCTTGTAATCCTGCCTGTGGCTGGTGCAACAAATCCATCCGTGAAGGGGGATCTGAGTGGCAGGAGAGCAGTGGGGAGGTGGTGGGCCCTCAGAGCTGCCCAGAGGAAGTGGGTTGCCAGTTGTGACCAGTGGCTGGAGTGGGGGGGCACCTAGAGAGCAGAGTGAGGGAGGATTTGACTCACCCCAATGCTTGGGGGAGCTGGGAGTTCTGGGCCCCGGTCTCCGGGGGACGTCATTTGCTCTGAATACCAGTCTGGGATAGAACGCGCAGCTCTTCTGCGCCAGGCACTGGACCAACGTGGGGATGGGGTGGGTGCGAATATCACTCGGGTGTGGGTCATGGCTCTTTGACCTTCACTCCCTCCTAACTGCCCCACCCCCATGACCCACTGTCCACACTCCTTCCAGACTGATCTTTGCAAAAGGCAGATCATACACGCAACTCCTCTGCTGAAAACACACTTAGAATAAAACCCCAGCTGCTTCTTTGCCGGGGCCTGCCAGGCCCTCTTTGATCTGCCCCACTCACCATGCCCGCCTCACCTCCTAAGCTCTCCCCTGGGTCACCCAGCCCCAGGCCATGCCAAAGCAGGTCAGCCGCAGGGCCTTGCTGGTTACTATTGCCCTGCCTAGAACCACTTTCCCTCCGGATATTCACAGAGGCATTTCCTCTGAATCTGTAAGGCCTCAGCTCAAGGTCACATCCTCTAGGAAGCCTTCTCTGATTACTCACTTGATGCATTTCTTTTTTAAAATATTTATTCAGCTAATATTTATTGAGCACTCACTATGTCCCAAGCACTTTTCTAGGCGGTGGGGATAAAACAGTGATTTAGAGTCCAAGCCTTGCCCTCTTGGAGACAATCCATACACAAGCATACATTAAAAAACAAAACAAAATACGATTTCTGAGAGTGTCACAGTGCTATGAAAAAGCAAGAGCAAGGTAAGGGTGCAGGCAGAGCAAGGTCGGGGTCCCTGACATCCAAGCTCACAGCGGCCTCTGCCCAACCGCGGTACCGCTCCGGGGACCCGCCCTGGGCACCCGCCCTGGGGCCGCGCGAGGGGGCGCGCGGAGGAGGCGCGTTGGTGACACACCGGGGCTGCGGTGATGGTTACCTGGGCCCCGCCCCCGGGGGCCGGGATGGAGCCCGGGCCTCAGCCCCCGCCCGCGGCCACGCCGCCCGCTCGTGGTCGCCGCCCTGGAGGCGCGCTCGCTCCCGGGGAGGACGCGCCCGTGCGGGTCACCAGGTGAGGCGGCCGCTGGAGCCATCTCCCGGCCGCGCGGCCTGGGGGCGGGTCCGGCCGAGGCCCCGCCCCCCGGGCAGTCCATAAATGCGCGGGGGGCGGGCGGACCCAGCGGTCGGGAGCGCTGCTGGCAGGTGACCGAGAGAGGTCGGCGCGCCCCGCGTCCCGTCCGCCGCGCGCCTGGGTCGGGCCGGGCTCGGAGCCCCAGCCATGCTGTTCTGGCACACGCAGCCCGAGCACTACAACCAGCACAACTCCGGCAGCTACCTGCGGTAAGGGGCTTGGGCCGAGGTCCGCCGGCCGGGAGCGGGGCGGCCGGGCCGGGGGTCCCGAGCGCCCCCGCCCTTGGGGGACTGAGGGAGAGCCGCCCAGAGTCCCGCCTGCCACCGACGGACCGACCCCAGCGGGACCCGACGCTCAGAGTTGGGGACCCCCCCGGGAGGCGGGTTTGCGGAGCCTGGTGCCCGCGGGGGCTGCTTCCCCGACGACCCCGGCGGGCGCAGAGCGCGCATCTCTGGCCGCAGCCTCTCCGGGGCCGTCCGCCTCCCTGTCTCTCCTCTCCCCGCTCGCGTCGGAGAAGAGGAAACTTCCTGCCGTCGGTCTGGAGCCTGTCCCGGGGAGTCTAGTTCCCTGCTCTTTGCCCCTCTCCGCCCGGTCCCTCTCCGGGACTCGCGTCCTCTCCAGTGTCCTTGCTCCGGCCGAGGGGCGAGTGAGCGGCGAGCGCGGCCCTGCGCTGGGCCTCGCGGGCCGGCGGGGGCGGGCGAGGGCTTGGGAGGGACCGGGTGCCCCCTCCCACCAGGTGGTCTTGCGCGTGTAGGCCCGAGGCCCGCACGTTGATTGCCCTTGATGGAAATCTTTCTTCTTCTGCAGGGATTTGACTAGTGCTCTTCAAAGGGAAAAGTAAGTCCTGCCTGTCTTGCAAAGTTTTCTCCCCTGTCCCCTTGAAGGAAGTGGCACCTCCGTTAGCTTCAGTTCCTGGAGGATTGTTTTTCCCTGTTGTGCAGCTGGCCGGGTACTAATGGGCGGTCATTTCACTTTCTGAACTCGCCTGAACCAGCTGTAGCCTGTCTTTATTTCCATCCTAGTCACAGTTTATGAAATGTGTCTAATTTAACCCAAAGGGCATTTGGTGTGAGCTCAGAGAAAGTGAATTGTGGGACCTAGGTGGGAAGTCGCTGGTACAGACCGCCCCACAGTGAGAGCCCGTCCTGCATGCTTTATTTTATTTTTATTTTTGGTCCCTAGAAGTTCCAAGTCAGATTTAGCAGTCCAGGTGATTTGGAAATCCTGGCTTTTGATAGATATTTGTCCAGTAGTCGTCCCCAAAGGCATCCCCATTCCAGAAGGCAAAGGAGTGATTGGATTTACGTGATATGTCTGCTGTGTTTTATCATGGGCCAGAGCGGTAGGGGATGGCAAAAGTCTAGGGTCTTAATTAAGGACTGATGGCTTCTCTGCAGACCATGGTGATGTCACCAGAGGGAGACTGCTCTGGGGGATGTTAAGCCCACCGGGAAGATTTTTTTTTTTTTTTTGGCCATGCCTTGCGGCTTGCGGGGATCTTACTTCCCCGTGCCCCCTGCAGTGGAAGCGTGGAGTCCTAACCACTGGACCGCCAGGCAAGTCCCCTACTGGGCAGATGTTAATCCCTGGCAGAAGGCTGTGTCTATTCGCTTACTTGAAATGCTACAATGGGATACATTTATTGTACCTCACCATGCAGTTTTAGATGTGATTTTGCCTGAATTTTATAGTTTGTGGCCATTCGGTATGTTGCCATAGCTTAGAAATAAGTTTGGAGGTGACCCTGAGTGGAGAAGTGAGTGTATTTAAAACTTCCTGGATACCGAAAATGTCATCCTTTTAGGGAATAATTCTCCTCTTGGGTGGGAGGTGCCCCTGCTCCGGAGATGGGATTTTGGGGAGTACCGCAGATACCTTTTAGGAGTTTGGTATTGCATTTAGTGGGTTGAGGTGGGGTGGGAGTTGGGGTGAAAGGTGCCATAAAGCCATATGGGCTTCTGGGGTCGTTTGGGGAGCATGGATAAAAAAGCATGTTGGTCCACACTCTATTTTTTTTTTTCTTTTGGCCGCACCTAGCAGCATGCGGGATCTTAGTTCCCCGACCAGGGATTGAACCCGCGCCCCCTGCAGTGGAAGTGTGGTGTACTAACCACTGGACGGCCAGGGAAGTCCCCACACTCTATTTTAATTTCACTTCTTGGAAGTTGGGGTGTTCACCCTTGGAGAGGTTGACCTCGGTGAACGCCAAGGTGAGGGTCAGTGAATATGCCTCTGGTCCCCCTGGCTCTAGAGCGAAGCTCTTGTCCTTTTGTTGAGTTTGTGCATTTTATTTTTGGTCCTCTCCTCACTGAGCAGCACCTCTGCAAGTTGTCTCACCTTCCCAGGTAGTGGCCTGTACTCCCTTCTTCCCTCCTTCTGTTTCATGTCCTGGTGACTTTATTCCTCAGCAAATAAGGATGCCAGGCTTGAAACAAGTTACTGTTGAGTGATGGCTCTTACCCACCCTCCTCCCCTTCATCCCTCCCTTTTTTTAAATTTAAAGGCACCAGCCCATGGATTATTAACTTAACGTGGTCTGGGCAAACACAAAATTATGCAATCGCCCGGGAAGCAGGCCTACCTGCTTCTCCCCTGTTCCTAGATAACCTCTTGGGCTGGGAGTGTGCCCCGGTCCGGGCAAAGGAAGGTGTGGGGTGGGAGAGCCAGGGCCGCGGATGGTGGCAGGGGTGGCCCCCCACAGGGGAGGTTTTCCACGTGAGCCCCAAGCCAGACTTTTCCTTCTGAGAGTTGGTCCGACACATTGGGGTGTGTGCCGGGTCTGTGTTTTAGAGATACTCGTTTATGGTGCTGTATGAGGAGCAGATTATAGCAGTGACTCTGCTGTTTATATAGTGAAGTGGGGTCAGCGAATCTGATTCAGAACCCAGGATGCTCAGAGGGGAGAGGGTTATTAAGATAAGGGCACGGGCACTTTTTTGGCATCGGTGTCCGTGCCATAATCTGTTCCTAATCCAGAGACCTTAACCAAGTCTCTCCTGCTTGCAGGTCATTCATGTTCTCAAGGATTTCTTTTTTCCTTGGGAAGGCACTTAAAAAATACATCTAGAAACAAGTTCTCCAGTCCTAGGCTGATGTGAGGCTGATTTTTTGGATCTGATGGGGATTTTTGTTTAGAGGTGGAGGAAAAGAATCTTTGAGCATCTCAGTGTTTTTCATTTGGATAAGAAAACTGAACAGAAACCAAGGTCCTTCTTGTTTTGCGTTTAGGAGATATTAGTGTGACCCTTAAAATAGGGCTTATGGGCCAGCTGTCCTTTTTTTTAGAAGGGTGGAGGGTTGTCTCAGTTTGGGTGGGTGAAGCAAACAGTTTCTCCATTTGCATGGTTTACAGAGTCCGGAGGACAGGAAGTTGTCTTGGTCTGAGAAGTGGCCAATACTGGAACAGTTTATTTAAAAAGATTAAAAATTTTGTTCGGGTTCTTATTCTAAAAGCCAGACTCTCGCAGATGGCAACCAGGCGGCACCTGAATAAATCTCTCGAAGGTCATGGCGTGAAAGTAGAATCATCCAGGATTGGTCTCCCTCGTTGGAAAGCATCTTAGAGTATCTGTGACATGCGGTGTGGTAGGCTGAACCCGCTTGCTGCACCATGCTGGGCTGCGTTGCCCTTGACACCAAGGTTGGCCACTTGGCCCTGTCTTTGCGAATGGGCTCCGGGGACCCTGCTCCTGACCCCTCCCTCCTGTGTTGCAGCGACGTCCTCGCTCTGCCCATCTTCAAGCAGGAGGAGCCCCAGCTGTCCCCCGAGAACGAGGCCCGCCTGCCGCCCCTGCAGTATGTGCTGTGTGCCGCCACGTCCCCAGCTGTGAAGCTGCACGAAGAGACTTTGACCTACCTCAACCAAGGTAGTGCTGGCTCACCGGGCCAGGGTGGAGCCTGGGGCCTGGGGAGACCGCTCAGGAGTGGGGAGTTGACCTGAATGACCCATTTGGGCCTGTTACCTTGTCAGGGTGGGAGAGTTGGGGTTCGGGAAAGGAGCTCTGGTGTCCTAGCTGTGAGACTTCCTGAGCCTCAGCGTTTTCATCTGAGAAATGGACACATCAGCTATGTTGCACTCAGGCCAAATGAGTGAAGGTTCACATTCCTCGTATGGGCCCTCCAGGGAGCAGATGATACTCAGTGATTGGCAACCATACTTACAATTACTACTTGCTGCGACCACACCTGGTGTCCTTTCCCAGACATAGATTGAGCACCTTTGGTATACAAGGTCAGCCGCCCTTTCTGGAGCTGCACCCGGCAGTGATGGGAAGGCCCATCCTAACGCAGCCCAGGGACCGGATTCCACACGTGCCAGGCAGGAGCCCTTTGTGGCGATGGGGGCAAGCGTGCTCACCGTGTCCTGGGAGAAATGGCACGGGCTTTTGACTTTGCTTTCCAGCCCCAGTGCTTCCCAGCTCTATGGCTTTTCCTCTGAGCCTCAGTGTGTTCACGTGTGAAATGAGAAGTGTCATTTTGTGAGGTTTGAGAGGATGAAGGCGCGTGAAGTGCCTGTTCCATTTCTCATGTCCTTTATCAGGACCCGTGGACCAGTGGCCTAACCGGTGGTGTTTTTGTGGTTTCTATATGCTATGTGCCTGTGTTTATTGCCCTTCCCCTCTGGGTCACCTCAGACGCCCTGGCATCCAGTGGATTAGTTGCCCCTGTGTTTAAAGTGAGCAGAGCCAAGGGGCAGGGGGATGCAGTACTTTCTGGAAGGGCAGGGGATGGCAGTGTGGTTGCAGTTTATCTTCCACGGGCGGCCTCCTTTCTGCAGAGCTCTGGCTTCCCCATCTGGGGAGCCAGCCGGGGGTGGAAGTCCAGCCTGACCATCAGGCTTACCTCTGACAGCTCAGCTTGCCAGCTTCTGGGCCAGGAACCAGCTCAGAATCAGCAGGTGGCTCAGCTTTGGCCTCTGGATGTGGCCAGGGCAAGGGCATGCTTATCCCTGGGGGTGGCTCTGGGGCCTCAGCTGGTTGCCAAGCCAAGCTCGGTCAGCTGTGGGTGCCTGGCTCAGGCCCTGCGATCTATGTTCCATCTGCTGAGGCTGGTGACCGCTGACGGCAGGTGAGCTGGCCGTGTGGAAGAACGCCTCCGTGTGTCTGTGCTTGTTTAGGGAAAGGCTTTGGCCATTTTCCTTTCTCTTTCACACAAGGTCAAACGCTACCAACTTGTATATCTTGGAGCAGTGGTTTTCCCCTCTGGGCCTCTGCTCTCTTGCCTAAGTGCAGCATGAAGAAACTGGGTGAGGTTTACAGAGAGCTGAGGTCTGGCGGGGTTCTTGTTCCTGGCCCATCCTGGGGTCAGAGGCCCTGCTGGCCCAGCTGCTGGCCCAGTGCGCCCGCCTCCCCCCCTCCCCCATCCGTAAGGCCTTTGACTGCCCCACCTACCTTCCCTCCACCCCATCCCTCCTTTCTTTCAGTCAACTTTCAACAATGTTTGGCAGTCAACACACTAGGTCTTTTTAAAAGAGTTATCCTTTGCTAATATAGAGAAGATAAAAGAGGCAAAAAGAGTTGCTCCTGTGTTAATTTAGTGTATTTGCTTTAGGTCTTTTTTTAAGTTATATGTTCCTGATTAATTTTTTAAAATAAATTCATTTATTTAAATTTTTGACTACGGCGGGTCTTTGCTGCTGCGCGTGGGCTTTCTCTAGCTGCGGAGAGCGGGGGCTACTCTTCGTTGCGGTGCGCGGGTGTCTCACTGCGGTGGCTTCTCTTGTTGCGGAGCACAGGCTCTAGGCGCACGGGCTCAGTAGTCATGGCACACGGGCTCAGTAGTCGTGGCACACGGGCTCAGTAGTTGTGGCTCGCAAGCTCTAGAGCGCAGGCTCAGTAGTTGTGGTGCACGGGCTTAGTTGCGCTGCAGCATCTGGGATCTTCCCAGACCAGGGATTGAACCCGTGCCCCCTGCATTGGCAGGCAGATTCTTAACCACTGTGCCACCAGGGAAGTCCCCACAGGGCTTAATCTTAAACTAGCATTTAAATGTAACCTCATTGCTAATGTGGTTGAATATTTAAAATATATTTATTGGTCTTTTAAATTTCTCCATCAGTTAAATTCATGTTCTTTGCACATTTCTTATTGGGATGGTTCCATCTCACGGATTGTAAGAGCATACCCTATATGAAGAATATTAACCTTTTAGCTGCCATATATTGGAAACAATTTTTTCCCTGGCCATTTAACCATATTTATTTTGTGATAACTGTATTTATGGTGTGAGATGTATGTCATGGATAGAAATTGACTTTCAGCATCTATTGTCAAGTCTTTCAGTTTTCTAAAATGATTTTTCTTTTATGTTTAGAATGCCTGCCCACCCCAAAATCAGCTTAGTGGTTTCCTAAAGTTCATGTAATGGTTTCTAAATTTTAACATTGCAATGTGCTTGGAATTCTTTTGGAAACAATAATTAGTCATTTAATGATGATTTTGGATTATTACTATATAAAATATATGTATTTCTTTTTTTCTCCCAGCTTTACCAGTGGGATTTATACTTTCGTACGTTACATTTGGAGTTTTGTGACGTGATGTAAAAGTCTAAGTTTACTTATTTTTCTAAATAGTTGACCTACTAGTTAATGCCTAGTTTACCTCTTATTCTCACTGGTTTAAATGCCACTTTCGAAACATTTAAAAAGCTATATTCTAAACTATTGGTCCAGAAACAGACACTTGTGTAGATGTTTGTCCTGTACACCTGATTGTTGCCCCATTTCTAGTTGAACTAATTGTAGCTTGGACGTATGTTTCCCTTTCTGGGAGTAGAAGTTCCTTTTATCATTCTTCTTAGCCATTCTTAGTCACCTATTCTTACAGATGGATTTTACAACCATTGAATCTTCCTTCTATACTTTTTAAAAAAACATTTATGAGATCATATACTTTATAAAGTTGTTTCTTACTTTTATTAAATACTATTCTTGTAATATTTTCTATTGTAAAGCCTCTTAGACATCATTTAAAATGTCTGCATAATATTTCACTATTTTCTCTTATTATTTAAGACTGATTATTGTCATAACTGCTGGGATGAAATATACAATGTAATTACTTGAGTGCCTGTCTCCCATAATAGAATGGAAGCTCTGTGAGGGCATAGCCATATCTATGTTTTTAACATTGTATCCCCAGCGTTAAGCTTGGTGCCTTGATAGTAGATGCTCTGTAAATATTCAGAAAATTTAAAAATAAGCATGATTTATTTTATTTCCATTTCACTTTTTTCTCTCTCTTTTTGTTTTTTGTTGCTATTATCAGTAATGCTGTACTGGATATCTTTTCAATATACCTTATTTAAAGTAGCTTCTATGCCTATGTCATATGACAAATAAGCATCAGTTTAAAAAAAAAAGGAGCTTTGACATATCAGTCAACAGTCAGAACCTTTCTGTTTAATTAAAAAGTTTGCTATTAAGTGTTTAATGTTTATTGCATTGGCTGTATGATGTTTAGGGCACTATTTCTCTGAGGCCATCCCATGTCTTCTTTCTTGTAATGATGTGTTTAAGGTTCTCCGAAGACATGGAGGGGATGCTGGATCTGTAAATGAAAAAGTCATTTAAACCATTGGATGCTCATTTTTCAGTGCAGTGTCAGACCAATGCCCTCACATCATGGCTTGGATAAGGTGTATTCCTTGTGGGTGTCTTATCACCAAGCCCAACGGCTAGTTTTGGATACAGTGAAAATGGTTTGAGAATCAAAGTACGTGCACTTCCCCTGAAATGGAGTCCTAAGGAGAAGGGGTAGACAGCTGTTGAATGGAGGTCTGCAAACTCCCAGGCCAATCTCTTTGTCAGTGGTCGAAGGTCACTGTGGAGACATCTTTCCCGAAGGCTGTAGCCGGAGGGAAGGGATGAAGTAGGTAAGGTGGTGGGAGAGTCAGGGAGATCAGAAGAAAGAGGACCCCAGGCAATCTGTGTAGGCAATTCTGGCTTTGAGATAAGAACAGCTTTGCAAGAATGGCTCGTTATGGAGAAAACTTTGGAATTTCCTACCAAAGCAACTCTTCGATCTTAAATATAGTGATGGATTTTTCCAACAGTCTTACGTTCATTCATTCATGGAATAAAACTTCCTGTCCGTTGGAAAGAGAGGATGGTTCAGTGAGAGAGAGAAAAGCCACGTGCAAAGGCAAGAACGGGCAGGGTGTGGGTGCATTTAAGCACGCTGTTTATGAAGAATCCTAAGCGATTCAGTATGACTAGGGTTTGGAACATGAGGAGGGGTATGAATGATATATGGCTGGAGAGGTAGACCAGATAGCCAAGATCTCCTGCTGCCTTGCTGAGGCTGTGCTATTGGGCAGCCCGCCCTGGGCAGGTCATTTAAACAACCTCCCAGTGCTTGCAACTCCTCGTGTGTAAAAGGAAGGAAATAGAATCCCTACCAAGTATGTGCTACTATGTAGCTAAAATGAGTTAGTTAATGCGGGCAGAGCACTGAAAACAGTGTCTGGCACTTTATATGAACTCACATATTAGCTATTATTAATAGTAAAGTGGATACATGTTTCCCCCTAGTCCTATTAGGAAGTTAACATGGTCATCAAATTGGGACCTTGATGTATTTTATTTTATTTTTTGCTGCTTTAATCCTTTCTTTTCCTAATTGAAAGATTAACACAGGGTTGGTTCTAGAACTAAGAATTGTACCTCTTAGAACTGAAAGGTGGTCGCTTTGGAATAGGTTAAAGGCAGGAAGGCCTGCTGACCTTTTCTGTTAGTTTTTCATTCACTGTACCACCAGATAATAGACATAACCTGCAGGAGACATTCCTATGCAGGATGTTAAAATACTGTCTTTAAAATTGTGATCACAGAAAGCTCTGGACTCCTACAAGATGTGAGTTGTTGTGTTAGGTAGGGATTACTCTAATTGCGAGGTGAGGACCCTAGCCTTTAGAATTCCCAAAGCACTTTCTGGTATTCTCTTTTGAGTAATTCCCCTAAAATGTATTATTCCCATTTTACAGGCCGAGAGAGGTGAACTCAGGCACACTTGGGGGGAGTGGTTGAGCACTGATGCGACCGTAAAGGGAATTCTGGGAGGGGCAGGCACCCACTTTTCCTAGGGCTCCCCACAGGCAGGATTCTAGGCTGGCACTTCCAGGAGCCATGCCTGCTGCCTGAAATGCCTGGTGCAGCTCTGAGGGGGCGCGTAGGAGCCTTGCAGGGGAGAAGCCCAGGAAGGAGCCGAAATGGAGCCGGGAGAAAATGCTTCCTGGAACAACACCAAAAACCCCATGATCAGTTTCTCCTGCTCCACCCCCGCCCCTCAGGCTCTCCACCCACCGTGACCTGAGGGAATGGTCAGGAGATAAGAAAGCCCAGCGGGAAGTCTTGTTTTCCCAGATCCTAGAACTGAGGCAGCTTCTGCTCTAGGGGGATCACTTAACCTCTGAAATCCTCGGGTTCCTCACCTGTGGAATTGAGCCGGGTCCCATTTTGTGCGTTGCCTTGAAAATTAAGTGAAGAACAAATGTCCGGCAAATGGTACACCACATAGTTTCCCCTCTCCCCAATTATATCAGTGACTTTGAATTTAAGGAATGAGGCAAAGGATTAGTTACTTTGTTTGTTATCCTTCCTCCTTAGCTGAACTTTTCTTTCCAGATTAATTTTTAGCCTGAAGTTTGGGAATATAAACTGAGGAAACCAAATGACCCTTCAATACATTACTTTTTTTTTTTTTTAATGCTTTCTCCCTTATTCTTTGAATGTAAAAGTAGCACATACTTCTTGTTAGACAGAATAGCCAAACTGTACAGAAATTTGTACTCTAAAAAGCTTCCCATAATCCCACTTTCCAGATTTTTCTTAGTCATACATTAACCCATGTATGTCTAATTATATAGGCACACATACATATGCACTTATAGGAATGTGTGTCTCTGTAAGAGAAATGAGATAATATTATGTGTACTGTTTTAGCAACTTGGTTCCCCCCCCCCCCCAAAACAGTGTATCCTCAAAGTCTTTCCATGTGGGTACATTAAAAACAAACAAACAAAAAAGCTGATCTTTACTGGTTACATTGTGATCCATTGTATGGATGTTGTGTAATTTGTTCTTTTGAGGAACATTAGGCTTGTTTCCCTTTTTTTCATAATTACACCCAGCACTCCAGTGATCATCCATGTACACGTATCTTTGTGCTTAAACAGGAGTGAGAATATCTGTAGAATAAATATCTAGAAATAGAATGGCCGGCACAACATTGTGGTAGCATCTGCCATATTGCCAAGCAATGGAGTCAATGGAGTTGCACCAATTTGTAGTTTTACGAACGATAACTATCTGAATAATTGTTTATTTCCTCCTCATTTACCATTGCTCCTCCATCCCTACACACCTGGAACATAAACTCCCCGAGGGCAGAGACCTGGGTATCTTGTTCACTGCTAGTCCTAATACAGTGCCTGGCTCACAAAACTTCTTTGAATGAATGGAGAATGTCTATTTTTCTATCCTTTTGCCAACACTTTTTAACCTTTGTTAATTAGCGGGGAAAATATAAGGTATTCCTCAATACCTTCCTCACTTCCTCAATGATGCTGAGTATTTTCTCATATTTGATTTGATTGTTTCTATGCTTGTTTGCCTTTCATCTGATTTACCCATTTTTCAAGTGGGATTTTTCATCCTTTTTTATTTATTTGTAAGGGCTCTTTGCATGTGTGGGATAATGTGTTAGAAATATTTTCCCACGCTTTCATATATTTTATTCATTTTTCTTTCATTTGTTTGCTTGTTCTTTATTTTACATAATAAAAGTTTTAATGAATTTTTATGTGATCAGGCTTATTGGATTTTAATGTTTCACGTCCCATTTGGGAAAGGCCTTCTCCACTTTAAGATCTTAATAGTATTCACCTGTTTTTATTTTTTTACTTTTAAATTAAAAAAAATTTTTTTTTTTAATTTAAAAAAATTTTTGGCCACACTGTGCGGCTTGCAGGATCTTAGTTCCCTGACCAGAGATCGAACCCCAGTCCCAGCACTGAGAGCACCACCGAGTCCTAACTACTGGACCTCCAGGGAATTCCATTTTTTAAAAAATCAAAAAAAAATTTTTTTATTCACCTGTTTTTTAGAAATGTTGTCCCCCCCACCCCCACCCCTGCCGCCAAACCTGGGTCTTTCACACTTTGGCACTTATTTTGGTATGGAAGGAATGAAGTGGGAATCCAACTCTGTTACTTTCCAAATGACCATCATATTGCCCCAAAATAACTTATTGAACAGGGAACTTTCATTTGGTAGAATATGCAGCCATTAAAAAGCATGAAGTAGATCCTTATGTATATCCATGAAGGATATTCAGCATGTGCTATTAAATTAACAAAACAAAACAAAAAAACCTTTCTCTTTGTTGGTAACACCAATTTGGATAACGCTGTTAATTATCCGTTCTTAGAAACTTGGTGGCAGATTGAAAGCCAGGAATTTTGGAGCTGGATACACCCATGTTTCAATTCCTGGCTCTCTGTTCTTTCCCAAGTTACCAAACCTGTCAACTGTGTTTTCTGTAAAATACAGAACAACTTCAGGTGTTGTCTTGAGAATTAACTGAGGTATTGGTTATTGTTGTTTGTTTTTGCTGTGCAAGGATACTTTATTTTGGCTCCATAAAATTTGGAAATGTTTCCTCAGCAAAGAATTTTATAAACCACACAACAAAGCTTAAATAAAAAACCCAGAAATTAAGGAACAAATGTTTTCCCAAATGTCAACTCCTCATAATTCATTTATGAATTAATCAGCTAATAAAATACTAAGAAGTGAGCTAGGGTTTTGGTTGTTGATTTGGTTTATTTACTTCTTTGGTTTTTTTTTTTTTAATCATGTTTTTCTTTTTCTTTTTTAACATATATATATATTTTTTAAATTAATTAATTTATTTTATTTTTGGCTGTGTTGGGTCTTTGTTGCTGCGTGCGGGCTTTCTCTAGTTGCGGTGAGCGGGGGCTACTCTTCATTGCAGTGCGCGGGCTTCTCGTTGTGGTGGCTTCTCTTGTTGGGGAGCACGGGCTCTAGGCACGCAGGCTTCAGTAGTTGTGGCACGAGGGCTCAGTAGTTGTGGCTCATGGGCTCTAGAGCACAGGCTCAACAGTTGTGGCACACGGGCTTAGTTGCTCCATGGCATGTGGGATCCTCCTGGACCAAAGCTCGAACCCGTGTCCCCTGCATTAGCAGGTGGATTCTTAACCACTGTGCCACCAGGGAAGTCCTTTTTTCTTTGTTTTTAAGACCAACATTTATTGAAATAAATAGGAGCTTCCTTGTACAGATTTCTTATCACAGCTCAGCGTAGAGAAATGATTTTTTAATGTTTCAAAGGTCTCCTGGTCGTGTCAAATGTCAGTTGTGCTTTAAGCAATGGTGGACCATTTAATTAAATTAAGATAGAATACTTAGACAATCTAATTCCACGGGGTCCAATGAACTAGGAATGACATATTCTTAAGAATTATGTAAGGGAATTCCCTGGTGGTCCAGTGGTTAGGACTTGGCGCTCTCACTGCCAGGGCCCCAGGTTCCATCCCTGGTCAGGGAACTGAGATCCCGCAAGCTGTGTGGTGCAGGAAAAAAAAAAAAAAATTACGTTAAAAATTAAAGAAAACCAGACAGCTCAAGGTAAGGAATTTAACGCTTTTCTATGTACGGGAAGATGCAAGAGTCTGGGCTGATTGAAATCATTCCTTTGGTATGCACCTTAGCTACCTAGGGTCAGTATCCTATACTTTCTCATCCTGAGTCTCCTCGGGGTGCGTCATTGGGGGGTGACTGCAGCGGCTGAGGCCGCAACATCCTTTGTTTACTGATGGCAGGCAACATTTCTTCACTGACCTCCAGAAACACTATATTAGAAATTATAATATGAGAACAAATGTAGCATCGATGAAGCAACGCATTAAATGGAGTTGGCCTCCATCAGGATTAATTTAAAGAGAAGACACATCAGCTGTCCTGCCGTGCTGGTACGTGTTCAGAGGTTGGCTGCTGTAAATCTGAATCCAGCCTCCACATTATCCTGAATCATTGTGCTTTTTCTTTTGCTCCCCTGGGGACCTGATGATGCAGGGATGTCCCGATCTGTTTTCAATGGAGGTTTTATTATTTTTCAGGCATTGTGAGGCCAAAAGATAAGGAGACATTACCATGAAAAAGACAGTTTGTTACTCACGGTTCTGGAGTGAAAGGCCTTAGGGAGAAGCACCAGGGTCAGTCAGGAGGCAGAGGGAATGAGGGGAGAATCTGGGCAAGACCCTTTCTGGTGGTCTCTAGGGGAAGGAATGGGTGAGGCAGAGAAAGCAGGTTTAGGATTGGCTCTGGGGCAGAAAGGCCGTCCCTGGGTGTCTGGTACCCACCCAGCTCTGGAGTGATTAGGGCAGGGGGCTGGTGGCCTGGAGCGTGACGTGCTGGGAAAACCTGATAGAGCAGGGGATGGGCTAGAGTGTGAACTCTAGGTTAGTTTGCATATGAAAAGCATCCTCTAGGCTAGTCATTTACTATCCCTGAGAATTGGCCAGCCCTGGGAGGGGCTGCCTACCCAGGGTTCACAGGGCTCCAGATGTCAAAGCATCAGAAACACATGGTTCATTTAAAATTACCTGACCTTCTTGGGCACTGCCTTGGGCTGCAGGTTGAGTTACACGCACAAGGGGGCCACTTGGGAAAAGCTGGATTTCCTATTCTTTTCTTTAAATTTCTTTTGGCCTTGTCGCGCAGCTTGTGGAATCTTAGTTCCCCGACCAGGGGTTGAACCCACACCCTTGGCAGTGAGAACGCAGAGTCCTAACCCTGGATCGCCAGGGAATTCCCTGGATTTCTCATTCTAAGTCAGCCATTTTCACTTGTGAGTGTTTTCCCCCCTTCAGATTGAGCTTTCTCTCAGGCTATACAACCCTCAACAAACTCTCTTTCCTTTTTTTTCCTAATTGAAGTATAGTTGATTTACAATGTGTTAATTTCTGCTGTACAGTAAAGTGATTCAGCTGTACATATATATACATATATTCTTTTTTAAAATTAATTAATTAATTTTTGGCTGCGTTGGGTCTTTGTTGCTATTCACGGGCTTTCTCTCTGGTTGCAGTGAGCGGGGGCTACTCTTCATTGCGGTGCGCGGGCTTCTCATTGCGGTGGCTTCTCTTGTTGTGGAGCATGGTCTCCAGGCGCGCAGGCTTCAGTAGTTGCTGCACGTGGGCTCAGTAGTTGTGGCTCACGGGCCCTAGGGCGCAGGCTCAGTAATTGTGGCTCACGGGCCTAGTTGCTCCGTGGCATGGGGGATCTTCCTGGACCAGGGATCGAACCTGTGTCCCCTGCATTGGCAGGAGGATTCTCAACCACTGCGCCACCAGGGAAACCCCTCTCAAGATTTTTTTAAGGAAATATTTAAGTTAATAGCATCACTGAGTCTCTTCAGAATGACCTGTGACTGATGACCTTGGTCTGCGTTTTCTGACTCACTCTTTTGGCTGATGCCAAGTTGCCATCATTCATGTAATCTCTCAAGAGAGCAGGTGAGGTTATCATCTTTAGAGGTTTTAGCTGACTTGCTGTATCATTGCCCTCCTGTTCCCTTTGTGTGAAGTTTTCCAGCTCTTTCTGTGTTTTTTCCTCTCTCCCATCCTTTCCGTCCCTTTAGAATACGTTCTACGTTCTTCCGAGACATCTTTATGACGTTCTGGGCCCCAGTCACTTGCGACTGGAAGGGTATTTCTTTTAATATTTATTTATTCATTTCTTCGGTTGCACTGGGTCTTAGTTGCAGCAGGCATGCTCCTTAGTTGCGGCATGCGAACTCTTAGTTGCGGCATGCATGTGAGATCTAGTTCCCTGACTAGGGATTGAACCCAGGCCCCCTGCACTGGGAGCGTGGAGTCTTAACCACTGTTAAGGGAAGTCCCGTGACTGCAAGGATTTTGATGCCTCTGCCAGTGACTGTGTCTGGCCTTCCAGACGAGCCATCATCACTCCATGGAATGAAATTTTGGGGGACCTGCTTTCTATTCTCAGTCAAGGTGCAAAGGTGGACCTAGTCGCATCTTTATTAAGTGCCTCCAAGCATTCAGAAACAGAGTTTGTAACGTCCAAGGACTATCCCCTGCTGCAGTGGACCTGAGGGCTTCTGGAACGAGTGTAATCTGCTAACTGATGAAACACTCTTCAAAAGCGCTTTTGGCTAGTTTGATTCCCGTCACCCTCCCCCAACCCCGCAAAGTACCTTGGCTTTTTTTTTTTTTTAACATCTTTATTGGAGTATAATTGCTTTACAATGGTGTGTTAGTTTCTGCTTTATAACAAAGTGAATCAGTTATACATATACATATGTTCCCATATCTCTTCCCTCTTGCGTCTCCCTCCCTCCCACCCTCCCTATCCCACCCCTCTAGGTGGTCACAAAGCACCAAGCTGATCTCCCTGTGCTATGCGGCTGCTTCCCATTAGCTATCTGTTTTACATTTGGTAGTGTATATATGTCCATGCCACTCTCTCACCCTGTCACATCTTACCCTTCCCCCTCCCCATATCCTCAAGTCCATTCTCTAGTAGGTCTGTGTCTTTATTCATACAGAGTGAAGTAAGTCAGAAAGAGAAAAACAAATACAGTATGCTAACACATATATATGGAATCTAAGGGAAAAAAAAAAAAAGATCATGAAGAACCTAGTGGCAAGATGGGAATAAAGACCTTGGCTTTTTACTGTAAAAATAGTCAAAGCAGCGCATGCCAAAATTTCCAGGAGAAAATCAAATGGACTTGCGCTTCGTGCCCATAATTTGGACAACTTCATAGGAACATTTCTGATCAGAGCAGGTCTGCCCCTGGTCAGCGGCTTGGGGGCTACAACTGCCTGCCTGGAGCCTTGAGTGTCCTACTCCTAAACCAAACGTGGACCTGGCCACCAGGACAGACCATCAGTTTGGGGGAGGTGGTATCAGGTTTAATTGACTTCACTCTGGTCACTGCACAGGTAGGAAGGGTTATACTTTGTATGGCATTGTGGGAAGATAAGTTTTAAGTTTTTTTTTTTATTGAAATGTAATTGATTTACAATGTTGTGTTAATTACTGCTGTACAACAAAGTGATTCAGTTATATTAATATATACATTCTTTTTTTAAATATCCTTTTCCATTATGGTTTATCATAGGATATTGAATATAGTTCTCTGTGTTATACAGTAGGACCTTGTTGTTTATCCATTGGGAAGATAATTTAAGT
The DNA here is from genome assembly GCF_028023285.1 of Balaenoptera ricei. NCBI lineage: Eukaryota > Metazoa > Chordata > Mammalia > Artiodactyla > Balaenopteridae > Balaenoptera > Balaenoptera ricei. The sequence continues at coordinate 9,058,505 of NC_082645.1, read as the reverse complement.
GCCAGGTCTGTAAGTGGGTCTCAAAAAGTGTTATTTCCCTTCTGCCACTAAATTTGGCTGCTTGGAGGGAAGGGGAGCAGGAAGAAAGGTCAGGAGTAGATGGACCCACTTTGCTCTGTGTAAATCGGCTCCTGAGTTAGGTTTCAGGGACCACTGAACTATGGTTAGAATCACTACTTAGAAGAATGTGTCTAGAAAACAAATATATGGTTACCAAAGGGGAAAGGAGGGGAGGAGAGGGATAAATTAGCAGTTTGAGATTAGCAGATACAAACTACTATATATAAAATAGATAAACACCAGGGCCCTACTGTCTAGCACAGGGAACTATATTCAGTATTTTGTAATAAACCATAATGGAAAAGAATCTGAAAAAGAATAGATACATGTATAACTGAATCACTTTGCTGTACAGTAGAAACTAACACAACATTGTAAATCAACTATACTTCAATTAAAAAAAACGTGTACAGATTCTCTGCTCTGAATGAGGAAGGGGTTTTGTGTCTTGTTTTAAAGGAGTTGCTGTACACGAGTAGGTACCATGATCTGTCCAACCTCTTCCTTTCCCAAGAGAAGGAAGAAGCCCAGAGGAAAGGTGGAATGTTCCCGGGCCAGGCGTGAACCCCGGGCTGGACAGATCTGGAGTCTGTTGAGGCCACAGGGAGAGGGGGAAATGCTTCTTTGTGTCAGTTAAGAGCTGGTGTCCCTACCTCATTCTTCTCCAGACTCTGTGTCCCTCTCACAGTTCCCCATGGGACACTCTTTCCTTGCAAGGCCCTCCAACAAGGAAACCTATCGTTTGGGTGGATTGGTGTTGACTTGGTTGGAGACCAGAGGTGGACAGCTGGCCTCCCTTCCCCCCTTCTCCTTTGCCCCTTTCCTGATGGGGAAAGAGAGGTCTGGAGGGCGGACCTGACTTACCAGCGTGTGCAGTGCGTTCCTGACGGTCTCTTAGAGAGCAATCCTGTCTTCTCTCCAGAGTGGCTCCGGGGCAGTGTTTGGGCCTCGGATCACCAGCATCAGGGTCTCCTGGAGTGTGTGCTTCCTTCCGTGTTAGAGCTGCGAGGGGCAGGAATCCGTTTTCGCCAAGCACCCCTGTGATTGATGCTTAGGTATTCTTGGGTTTGAGAGCCACTGCCTTGAGGGTACTGCTGTTCTCCACCTCTTCCAGAAAGAGAGACCCGGACCTTGCGAGGACAGGGTGGGCCCTGCCCCACTCATGGCTCTGTGCTCTGCAGGTCGGGGTCTCCCTTGTGCCCAGCGAGGTGCTCTGTGCTCAGGCAGACTTGGGAGGTTCTTGACCTTCCTCACGAGGAGAGCACATGGTCTCCACCCAGTGACCAGGTCCCAGTCACTTCCATTGGATGGTTAGGGGACCCTGTTTGTCTTGAGTGGGAAGGACAGACCACACATGCTCTGGGAATTCACAGAGGTGGGCCGGAGGAGATGCCTAAGTATTAGGGCTGGAGGGGGCCTGAGATGCCATCTCTGCTGTCCTGCTACTGAAAATGTCCATGGACCCGTGTCACCTGAAAGCTGGTTAGAAATGCAGAATCTGGGGTCCGCTGCAGGACACCTGAATCAGATCCCGCATTTTCCTGCAAGTGACCAGGTGATTTATGAACATTTTGAGAAGCTCTGATCTAGCCTGTCCACCCCGCATCCCGCCCCCCTGTATCGTATAGGTGGTAAATAGAGGCCCGGAGAGGCTGTGTGACTTGCCTCAGGTGACAGAGTGGGATTTCCATCTGGTCCCTCTCTTTTTAAAGTTGCCTTAGAACGCAGTGCACATACCATATACATTCACATACCTGTTTAAGTGTACAATTCATTGTTTTTTAGTTTAGTCAGTTAAATATGTTAAACCATCACCACAACTAATTTTAGAGCATTTTTGTCCCCCTAAAAGAAACTCTGCACCTAGTAGCAGTCAGTCTTCGTTTTCTTCCTCTTCACCTGCCGTCCCCCAACTCTCCAAGCCCTAGGCAACCACTAATCTGCTTTCCATCTATAAATTTGCCTATTCTGCCATTTAATTTAATCGGTATCATGCAAAGGGTGGTCTTGTGGGACTGACTTCTTTTACTTAGGATAATGATTTCAAGGGCTAGCCACAATGTAGCATGAATCAGAACTTCCTTCCCTTCTGCTGCTGAATAATATTGCATTGTGTGAACGTACCTCATTTTATTTACTCTTTAGTTGATGGACATTTGGGTGGTTTCCACTTTTTTGGCTATTATGAATGTACTACTGTGAATCTTCAGGTGCAAGTTTTGGTGTGGACCTATGTTTTCATTTCTCACGTGTATGCACTTAGGAGCAGCATTTCTGGGTCCTATGGCTACTGTCCGTTTAGCTTTATGAGGACCTGCCAGGTCCTATTTTCCAAGGCAGCTGCACGAGTTTACATCGTACCAGCAGTAGAGGAAGGTTCCAGTTTCTCCACATCTAGCGCTTTTTATTGTCTATCGTTTTGATGGAATAAAGGGTGGGGTGATGGAGGCCTCTTCAGCCATTTGCCGGCCTCAACAGAGCAGGTGACCTCAAGGCAGGATTGCTGCTGGGTCTCAGGAGCAAACTGAAGCCAGAGAGGCTCCAGCGCTGTGAGGATGCTCTGAGGGTCTGTCTGCCTTATGCTGTCCGTGCCCACCGGCTTCCCTGTGTCCATGGCCAGAGGGCAGACGGTGAAGCCACCAGACGCCCCTGGATCACAGGTCCTCAGCGCCCCCCCCCCCCCCCGAGAGGGGCTGCTGCGCCCATCCCCTGGTTCCAGGAGGGTAGACCAGATGCTCACCCGAGAGCTGCATCAGTGTGGCTGCCCGCCCCTTGCCCTTTCTCTACTCTAAACAGAGCCTGGGGATGGAGCACTTCCCTGAGATGGTCCCTAGGTGCCCACTCTCCTGGGTGGCCTGTGGGGGAGGCTTCGGCTGCCTTTGGGCTGCCCTGACAAGCCCGGTCTGCCCCACAGTGACTGCCCCAGGGTGTCCTCCATGTACCAGAGGCCGAGACTGAAAACGGGGCTGCCGGGGGCCAGGTGGTGGTTGGAATATGATCGACCGGGAGGGTCTGGCTCCCACTTTCAAGATCAAGGGCCTGTGAGCCTGTGAACAGCCCTAGCCACAGCACACGGTTCCTGCTGGGCTGAGCACGGAGGGAGATGCCCGAGTGAGTCACAGTTCTGACCTTATCTTAGAGATTTGGTTTCCTACCCTGTGCTGTCCTTTGTGCTACTAACTTACCTGTTTACTCCCCTCCCACCTGTGTAGGAGGGTACCTGTTTCTCCACATCCTTACCTGGACTCTGTATTATCAGCCTTTTGAATCTTGTCTAAGAGGCACACAGAAAATAAGCTCCTGATTTTGATTTGCATTTCCTTCTTTTCCATCATGAAAAAAATGAGTGAAACTGAGCCAAGCCCTTTGCATTTCTTTTACTTTTTAAAAAACTGGCGGTTTATGTCCATCACCCATTTTTCTCCTGCCCTTTTGCGTATCGAGCTGCAAGGACCATGGTATTAGGTTGAACCGAATGCAGTTAACCATTTTCTAAGTCGTAACGGGTTGCCTATCTGCAGTTTCACGTTACTCATTTTCATAGATTAAGGATTCAGTTTAGCAGGGCGGCTAGATAAAAGTTCAACGTGTAGAAAAGTAGTGAATTTCCTGTGAACCAGCAACAACCAAGCGTAAAATGAAACAGGGAAAAGAGATAACCATTCCTAGTACTGAGAGCAAATCAAACAATTTTAGAAGATGCTGATCAAGCGTCTAGGGGTCTAGACACCCCGGATTCGGAATCAGCCAGCAGTGCGTATGAGTGTGGGTCCCAGTCAAGTCTACCATTCCCCAGTTCTGGGTGGGGCTGGAGGATCCTTAGCATTTTGGGGAGCAAGGAGAGACTAATTGAGACTTGGTCTAAATTAGAACTAGTACTACTGCTAACTCCTGCTTACCTTTTACCCAGCTTTTCATAACGTGAACATCTTGTATAAACACGGTACGGTGATTGAAACTAGGCAATTGCATGGGCATGATTCTGTTCCCTCTTCTGTGTCTTTATTTGAATTTTATCTGTTCCTCCACGATTGTCCTGTTTCTGTTCTGGATTCCAATCCAGGATCCCACATGGCATTTTGTTGTTATATCTCCTCCAATCTGTGATAATTTCCCAGTCTTTCTTTTTCTTCCGTGACCTTCAGGCTTAAAAAGTGGTCACTGGTTATTTTGTAGCATGCCCCTTAATCTGGGTTTGTCTGATATTTTTAGATGATGATATTGAGATTATTGCATTTTGGGGTTGAAGTGACGTGACGCCCTTGCCAGGGCATCATACTGGGGGATCATGACGCCGACATGTCTTACTGCTGTTGGCATTAACCTTAATGATTGAGTGGTGTCTGCCAGGCTTCTCTGCTGCAAAGTTACAATGTTCCCCTTTGTAACTAATAAATATTTTGGGGAGGAGGAGATAATTCTTTCTACATCTAGTAATTGAAACACTACTGTAAGAAAGAGCTTTCTCTTCTCTACCACTAATTTATTTATTCACTTATTTATTATATCAGTATAGACTAGTGGATATTAATTTTATTCTCTGTGTTGAATTCAACACTATTGTTATCTATTTTGTTTCTGAAATTGTTCCAGTTGTGGCTGTTGGGAGCTCCTTCAGACTGGCTCTTAGGATGCTGTGACACACCTCCATCCTTTTTTTTAAAAAATTAATTAATTAATTAATTTATTTATTTATGGCTGTGTTGGGGCTTCGTTTCTGTGCGAGGGCTTTCTCTAGTTGCGGCGAGCGGGGGCCACTCTTCATCGTGGTGCGCGGGCCTCTCACTATCGCGGCTGCTCTCGTTGCGGAGCACAGGCTCCAGACGCGCAGGCTCAGTAATTGTGGCGCACGGGCCCAGTTGCTCCGCGGCATGTGGGATCTTCCCAGACCAGGGCTCGAACCCGTGTCCCCTGCATTGGCAGGCAGATTCTCAACCACTGCGCCACCAGGGAAGCCCTCCATCCTTTTTTTGAGCGTTTCCCCACTTATGGCACCGCAAGATGCTTAACACAAGCTGAGCATCTTATGTTCTCCGGGCCCTGCGCCCCGGAAACAATCCCTTCTCGAAGGGGTCTCCAGGATACGATGTCCTCTTCTGCTGTGGTACAGGCACACGCATATTTACTGTCTTCCAAGTATTTATTGGGGGCGCGCTGTATGCCAGGCACGGCCTAGTCCCTGGCATTTGTACGTGGCTGCCAGGAGGTTAAGGCTCAAGGTCACACAGGTGATGGGCCGTCAGGATCAGGACTTGGGTGTGTGGCTTTGCACCAAAGCCTTGTGTGTGAGCGCTCTGTGTCACACACTTGCCCGAGACCACACGTACGCAAGTGACAAGACAGACCACCCTTGCTGAAGACACTGTGGCCTTGCGCTTTCCCCGTCTGCTATTATTTTGGGACTGCTGGCGTCCAGCCGTCCGTTCCCTGAGAGGTAACGATGGCTTCCATTATGTTTTATGTGACATTAATTACCCAAAGCAGTAACTGTTGGAAAGTAAACAACCTGTAAATCTTGGCCGGCCCGGGCAGCTGCCTCCTGTTCTTGGGAACGCGGTGATCTGGGCAGGAGGCCCTGCGCTGGTTCCACTGGCTGGCCAGAGCTACGCTGCTGGAGCACCCAGTGGGCACGGCCCCGGGGCAGGTGGCTGGCAGGGCGGGGGTGTGTCTGCCCTGGGCACCCCCTCCCCCAGACGGTTCGGAAGAGAGTCAGGTAGCCTGGGGGCTTGTTCCAGCTGGGCTTCCTGGGGCTGGGTGACCTTGAATGGCCTTGGGCGGCCAGGCTGCTCAGTGCTGGAGCAGTGGGGAGGGCCTGCGGCACCCAGGACAGTGGCTGGGCCCAGGGGAGGCTCTATGCTTGTTGGTTGGAGGTGGTAGTCGCGATGGGCACTTGCTGAGCCCTTCCTCCCTGCCAGGCTGCAGGTGCATGATCTTATTTCCTCCCCACAAACTGCAAGAACATTTTGCACATGTAGAGAGTGATGTACAAAAAGGTTCGAGAACTTGCCCAGGACTTGGGAGGGTCTGACTCTACCCCAGTGTGTCTGCCCTGACCCCGCTCTCCTCCCCCCGCCCGTCCTGGGCCAGGCCACAGGCCGCCGAGTCTTCGCCACTAACTTGCGGTGTCACCTCGGGCACATCCGCAGCTCCCTGGGCCTGGGTGTCCTTACCCCCAAAATGGACACAGGGATCCTGGACGGCAGGTTCTCCGGTGGCCGCCCAGAGAGACCTGCGGATCTGACCTCGTCTGCCTGTGTCTGGTGGTCTGTTTATGGGACAAAGAACTGCTTTCCCCAAATGCCCCCCTGTCTGATTGGCTTTTGGGTACCAGCCTACTGCTAGAAGAAAAAAATGCCAACCATCGTCACCGTGGTCATCTATTATGTGCTTGGGACAGTATGAGGCACTACTCCCTCTTTTCTTTGTGTCGTTTTTTCAAAGTCACGTGGAATATACTCCTAGTTAATTCTGGAGATATATATAATTTAAGAGGGAAGGGTCCTTCTCTATGCATTATTAGTTCCATATATTTGGCTCACAAATATAGGGATATACGTACTATAACATTTTAAAATAAAAGTATAATCATTGTGTACATATTATTCAGTGACTTGTTTTTTTCCCACTCGTGTGTGTGTGTGTGTGTGTGTGTGTTGGATTTTTTCTGTCTATTGTGGATCTAGATCTGCCTAATTTTTTTTTTTTTTTTTTGGTTTCCACTGTCTTTTTTTTTAAGTATAGTTGATGTACAATATTATATAAGTTACAGGTGTACAGTATACTGATTCACAGTTTTTAAAGGCTATACTCATACATCTACAGTTATTATAAAATATTGGCTATATTCCCTGCAGTGTACAGTATATCCTTGTAGCTTACTTTATACATATATAATCTTACTTTATACATATATAACCATATAATATATGTATATTATATACATATATAATATAGTAGTATATTATATACATATATAATATAATAATATGTATATATATTATATACATATATAATCTTTATGTATATATAATCTTTACATATATATCTTTATACATATATAATCTTTGAAGTATAGTTGATTTACAATATCATGTTAGTTTCAGGTGTACAGCACAGAGATTCAGTAATACATATATATACATTCTTGTGTGTGTGTGTGTATATATATATATATATATATATATATATATATATATATATATTCTTCTTCAGATTCTTTTCCCTTATAGATTATTACAAAATAGTGAGCATCGTTCCCTGTGCTCTACAGTAGGTCCTTTACATATATAATCTTAATTTTAAAATTATTTTTTAACTCTTAACTTTTTCAAAGTGATTTTAAATTTCAAACTGTGGAAGAATTGAAAGGTTAGTATAATGAACTTCTCTGCACCCTTCACTAGATTCATCGGTATATAATGTTTGTTTTTTTTTTTTAAAATAATGACAGTATCTTTTTTATTTATTTATTTATTTATTTTTGGCTGTGTTGGGTCTTAGTTTCTGTGCGAGGGCTTTCTCCAGTTGCGGCGAGCGGGGGCCACTCTTCATCGCGGTGCGCGGGCCTCTCACTATCGCGGCCTCTCGTTGCGGAGCACAGGCTCCAGACGCGCAGGCTCAGTAATTGTGGCTCACGGGCCCAGTTGCTCCGCGGCATGTGGGATCCTCCCAGACCAGGGCTCGAACCCGTGTCCCCTGCATTGGCGGGCAGATTCTCAACCACTGCGCCACCAGGGAAGCCCAGTATTTAATGTTTCGTCACATTTCCTTTATCTCTGTATTTTACATATATGTTTCCTCCCTGAATCACTTGAGAGTTAGCTGTAGACATCATGCTCTTTTATCCTAACTACTTTAGCAGGTATTTCCTCAAAACAAGGCCATTCTCTTCTATAACCATATTTCCATGATCAAATTCAGGAAATTTAATACAATACCTTCACCTACCACACAGCCCTATTAAATTGGGCCAATGGTTCTGACACCGTCCTTTTCCGCAGTTTTTTGCCCCGATTCCAGGTCCAGTCCAGAACGAGGCACTGTGCTTAGTTGTCCTTTCGTCTGGCGGATCCTCAGCCTTGTCTTTCACGCGGTTGACATTTTGAAGAGTATCCAGGCCATTTGTGGGTTTGCCTGATGTTTCCTCATGACTAGATTCAGGCTGTGTACTCCAGGCAGGGATAGTTCATGACCTTGTGTCCAGGCTGCAGCATCTCCGGGGGCACACGATGCTGTGTCACCTGGTTAAGGGACAGGCCTCATTCTCTGTAACAGCCGCGTGCTCTTCTACAGCTTGGTCTTAACATAGCTGTTGACCATGTAGTTCATTTTTTTGTTTGTTTCGTTTTTTTTGTTTTGTTCTTTTTTTTTTGACCATTTAGTTCATTTTGTTTTTAGCTATAACAGTACTGCTGCATTGAATAGCCTCAGAGAAATATATTTTTTAAATTAATAATTAGTTGCTTTACAATGTTGTGTTAGTTTCTGCTGTATATGTATACATATATGTATACATATACATATATCCCCTCCTTTTTAGATTTCCTTCCCATTTAGGTCACCACAGAACATTGAGTAGAGTTCCCTGTGCTATACAGTATGTTCTCATTAGTTATCTATTTTATACACAGTAGTGTATATATGTCCATCCCAGTCTCCCAGTTCATCCCACCCTCCCCTTTTCCTCCCTTGGTAGGTATTCATACGTTTGTTCTTTACTTCCGTGTCTCTATTTTTGCTTTGCAAGTTCACCTGTATCGTTTTTCTAGATTCCACATATACGTGAGACTATATGATATTTGTTTTTCTCTTTCTGACTTCACTCTGTATGACAGTCTCTAGGTCCATCCACGTCTCTGCAAATGGCACAATTTCATTCCTTTTTATGGCTGAGTAATATTCCATTGTATATATGTGCCACATCTCCTGTATCCACTTCTCTGTTGATGGACATTTAGGTTGCTTCCATGTCCTGGCGATTGTAAACAGTGCTGCAATGAACATTGGGGTGCATGTGTCTTTTTGAATTATGGTTTTCTCTGGATACCTGCCCAGGAGTGGGATTGATGTATCATATGGTAGTTCCATTTTTAGTTTTTTAAGGAACCTCCATACTGTTTTCCATAGTGGCTATACCAGTTTACATTCCCACCAACAGTGTAGGAGTGTTCCCTTTTCTCCACACCCTTTTCTGTGGACTAGAGTGCAGGAGATGGCATGGTTGGGTCAGAGGCTGTATGCGTTTGTAGTATTGATGGATACTGTCTAAAGGCTGTGACATCCCATCTCCCACCTCTGACATGTGAAAGCCCATTTCCCCACATTTTGTCCTTGAGGGACGTTAGCAATCTGTTAAACGTTGGCCAGTCTGATAAATGAAACTGCCATTGCATTATTTTCTTTTTTTTAAAAAAATAAATTTATTTATTTTATTTATTTATTTTTGGCTGCTTTGGGTCTTCATTGCTGCGCATGGGCTTTCTCTAGTTGTGGTGAGTGGGGGCTACTCTTCGTTGCAATGTGAGGGCTTCTCATTGTGGTGGCTTCTCTTGTTGCGGAGCACGGGCTCTAGGCGCATGGGCTTCAGTAGTTGTGGCACGTGGGCTCAGTAGTTGTGGCGCACGGGCTCTAGAGCGCAGGCTCAGTAGTTGTGGCGCACGGGCTTAGTTGCTCCGCGGCATGTGGGATCTTCCCGGACCAGGGCTCGAACCTGTGTCCCCTGCATCAGCAGGCGGATTCTTAGCCACTGCACCACCAGGGAAGTCCACGTTATTTTCATTTGGCCTGTCTTTGACCACTAAAGAGGTTAAACATCTTTGCATGTTCTTCTTGGTTTGGCTGACTAGTTCCAGCTCTGTTATTTGCTTTAGGGAATTCAATGTCAGATTGTGCAGCCATCAGTTAAAAACCTAAAACATGTCAGTACTGTCCAAGGGGCTATGGGTGTGTGTGTGTGTTTGTGTGTGTGTGTGTGCAAATCTAGTTCAGGTAAACTGGTAGCTGGCTTCTGAGTGCTCTGACTTAGCCATCAGGCAAGAAAGCTGGGGGGCGAAGTTGCAAAGCGCTGAGAGAAGTTGGGAGGGAGGAAGAGGTCAGCAGGAAGAGTGAAAATTATGTGAAAATTCAACTTCCAGTGTCCATAAAAAGTTTGATTGGAGCCCAGCCATGCCCATTCATTCATGTGCTGTCTGTGGCTGCTTCCTTGTTCAGTGACTAAGCTGGGCGTTGTGACAGGTCTTATGACCCACATGGCTGAAAATAGTTACTGCCCGGCCCTTCTTGGAGAAGGTTTGCCGATGCCTGGGCTGGAAGACATTGGTTATTGTGGGTTACACGAGGGAAGTGGGGGGAAGCTCAGTTTGCTGAACCCCTGCCTGTGCCGGGGGCCATGTAGAGAGCTGCACTTGTGTATTTTATTTAAAACCTCGCTGAAAGAGTTTTCTCTTCTTTTCCCGTGTTTTCCTTGCCCTCTTCCCCCATTCTGCTCCTCCCTGCATGGGGTGGAAGGAAGCAGGAAGGTCAACGGGGGGTGGGGGGGTGGGAGGTTGGGCAAGAGGGAAGCTTTCGTCCCCCTTTGAGTGGCGTCAGGGCCCTTTGGACAAAGTCTAAGCCGCTCTTCCCGGTGGTGACCCGGGCTCCCCACCGAGCCTCCGTCCAGCTGAGGGGCCCACACCCCTCCCCGCAGGCTAAAGCTGGAGCCCTCAAGTGGGAGGGGGTCACCGAGCTCTGCTGGCCTCCGCCGGTGGGCGTGGAGCCTGTGACCACCTCTCCTCCAGCACCGACACTCCCTGTCACCTTGGCTCCTCTGGGCCGGGCTAAACTAAACGCTGGCCCTGGGGCTCACGCCTGCCGGCCTTTAAGAGGCCTTTAACAGCTCCGGGGCCGGTGGGGGCCGGTGGGGTGCCGGGCAGGATCACTGGAGGAAACCCAGAGCCTTAAGGGCTCTGTCAAGGCTGCGGGAAGGCCACACCAGCAGTAGGGCTCCCCTGCCGTGCTGTTGACGGTCTCATCGCAGGGGAGCCTCTGAGCCAGGGACCTCCTGTGCGCCACTGTGTGCTGGGTGTGTCTGCAAACTTACATCAGCCCGCTGCGTTAACCACCAATACTGTCCACATTTTTGGAGCCATTTACCCATTACAAAGTCGTGGGCCCAGAGGGGAGTCTGGGCTCCAAACCTGGGTGCTAACGAGATCCCCACGGTAATTGTACGGGTCTGTAGAACGCTGGCAGCTGCATAGCTGTGTAATGTTTACCATGACTTTATTTAATTATGGTACATGATTATGATTTTCAATATGCAGACGTGACACGCACTTGAAAAAATTAAGTTGAAGTGAGTTGATTAAATAAAATAGGCTCACATTTGCAGCAACATGGTTGGACCTAGAGATGATCATGCAAAGTGAAGTAAGTCAGAGACGGACAAATATCATATGGTATCACTTATGTGTGGAATCTAAAATACGACACAATTGAACTTATCTGTGAAACAGACTCACAGATGTAGAGAACAGACTTGTGGTTGCTAAGGGGGAGGGGGGTGAGGGAGGGATGGATTGGGAGTTTGGGATTAGCAGATACAAACTTATATATAGGATGGGTAAACAACAAGGTCCTACTGTAGAGCACAGGGAACTATATTCAATATCCTGTGATAAACCATAATGGAAAAGAATATGAAAAAGAATATATATATATATGTATAACGGAATCACTTTGCTGTACAGCAGAAAGTAACACAACATTTATTTCAATAAAATAAAAAAAAAAATAGGCTCGTTACACTGCGGGTGGTTTTTAATTTCAGTGGCAAAATGGTGGGGACGGTGTGTGAATGCGTATGGCGAATGCAACCCCTGCTAGTGTCTCGGGCTATCCTGCACCCAGCGTGTCACTGGCACAGAGGGGGTGGGGGGCAGCTGGTGTGCAGTGAGCAATGGAGCCCAAGAGATCCTCCCTCTAAGGCAGGGCTGCGGAGTTGGAAACACACAACCAGAATGCAGTACAGAATGACAGCCAGCTCCAAGAGTTCTTCCTCCGTTGAATTATTTTTCATGCGAGAGAAATACTAGTTGACCCTTGAACAACATGGACTTGGACTGCGCGGGTCCACTTATACACAAGGTTGAATTCTTTTCAATAGCAAATACTACAGTACTACACAGTCCGAGGTTGGTGGAGCCCAGGGACGCAGAGGAACGGCAGATCTGCCCCGAGGGTCCGCGCCCCTGACCCCCACGTTGTTCTAGGGTCAACTGTGTTTTTTTTTTTTTTTAATTTATTTATTTTTGGCTGTGTTGGATCTTCGTTGCAGTGCACAGGCTTCTCATTGCGGTGGCTTCTCTTGTAGCGGAGCATGGGCTTCAGTAGTTGTGGCGCTCGGGCTCAGTAGTTGTGGCTTGCGGGCTCTAGAGCACAGGCTCAGTAGTTGTGGCGCACGGGCTTAGTTGCTCCGTGGCATGTGGGATCTTCCCGGACCAGGGCTCGAACCCATGTCCCCTGCATTGGCAGGCGGATTCTTAACTACTGCACCACCAGGGAAGCCCGGGTCAACTGTATTTTAATTTCAGAGTGACTGAATGCTCTAGAGAATAAGAGAACAAATATTCATGTGCCCAATGCGGTGTTTGCAACCTTGCCAAATTTGCTTCTGATTTTACCTCTTTCTAATCCTGTTGCCTTTCCTCCCAGGAGCAAAACCATCGTTGTGAAGTTGGTGGTCCCTCTGCGCACGCTTAAGTTTTTACTCCTTTTTGCATACTTCGCCGTAAAAGCGACCAGTATTGTTTTCCCTGTCTCCAGACTTTATATAAGTGGTCTCATAGACATCACTGAGCCCCTTTTTTTGTTTAGTAGTATGTTTCTGAGATTTCTCCATGTTGATCCATGCCTCTGGAGGGCTCATTTCAAGTGCTGTGTGCTATTCCGTTCTAAGTCCCGTAATAGAATTAATGTGTCTTTCTCCTGTAGCTGGATATAGGTTGGTGACAATTTCTCACTGCAATGAGCGATGCCATAGCGGGCAATTTTTATCTAAGTCTCCCAGTGCATAGCAAGTACTTCCTTAGGATGTGCCTCTAGAATTGATGTGCTTGACAGGGGGCTTGTGTGTCTTTAGCCTAACTCCTTTTTTTGTGGGGGGGGGGGGGAGGCAAACTATGGTCCCAATGGTTATATCAGCGTAACGCTTCCATCAGCAGTGCCCTAGAGCCCATTCTTCACAGCCTCATCCACACTTGCTACTGTCAAGCTGAAATTTTTGCCCCTCGGACAGATGTTAGATTGTATCTTATTTTACTTTACAGTATCCTGTTTTCTTGTACCGTCCGGCACATCTTTCCATGTGTTTGTTGACCTTCTTCTGTTTCCATAGGGTGACCATATGCCCCAGTTTGCTAGATCATTTCCCACTGATAGGGACTGTGTAAATATTAACAGCACCCCTGGTATTTTCAGAAGTTTCTCGATATAAATTTTAACACAGATTTTCTTATATTTTATAAAGGACATAATTTTTCTTTTGTGTATTTGTTTCTAGTTTAAGAAATCCTTTCCTACCCCATGATCATGAAGTAGTCTCATATTTTCTTTAGAAACGTTAAGGTTTTGCTTTTATTTTATGGTTTTCATCCACCTAGAATTAACTTATTATGTGTGATGTGAGGTATGGATTTATTTTTCCATATGGATAACCGGTTATCTCACACTCTTAAAAAGTCTGTCTTTTTTTTTAAAGCACTGCTATATAGATCAAGTTTGCTAGAATCTAAAGGTTTGTTTCTGGGCTCTTTTACATTGTTCTATTTGTCCTCATACCAAAAATGTCATGGTTTTAGCTATTGTCACCTTATAATATGTTCAGGGTATTTTATATTATTACTTTAAAAATTATTTTATTGAAGTCTAGTTGATTTACAGTGTTGTGTTAATTTCTGCTGTACAGCAAAGTGATTCAGTTATGCACACACATATATATATATATATATATATATATATATATACACATTCTTTTTCATAATGGTTTATCACAAGATATTAAATATAGTTCCCTGTGCTATACAAAGTATTTTATTTTATTATTTTTTTAACATCTTTATTGGAGTATAATTGCTTTACAGTGGTGTGTTAGTTCCTGCTTTATAACAACGTGAATCAGCTGTACATATACATATATCCCCTTGTTCTATTTTTTATTTTATTTTATTTTCTATGTTTTGGCCACGCCTCGCGGCAGGCGGGATCATGGTTCCCCCACCAGGGATCGAACCTGTGCCCCCTGAAGTGGAAGCGTGGTGCCTTAACCACTGGACCTCCAGGGAAGTCCCTATACAGAGTATTTTAAAGGGAATAGGAACATGTGTTTCAGGGAGGCTCGTTTATCATGAGGAAATGATACGCTACAGAATGGTCACATACACATCAGATTTCTAAGGCCCATCTTGGTTCAGAGAACTGAGGTCCTGGGCATTAGGAATTTGAGCCTTAAAAGAAAGGAGAGGGTTTAGGCGGATGGAACAGGATCATGAAGTAAAACAAATATCAAGAAATTCAGGAGAAATATAACAGATGGATTCCTTGAATATTAGAACCAGAAGGGAACTTTTGAAGCCACCAGACACCGTGCGGAGTAGCTTGGCTAAGTGACCAGTCTTCAGAGTCCAGCAGAGCTGGGTTTGATCTTCCACAAGATACTTAACCTCTCTGGATCTTAATTTCCTCATCTATAAAACGGGAGCAATAATGGGTTTTCCTCCTAAGATTGTTGTGAGGGCTGAATGAAATAATGCTCGCGAGGGCTTAGCAATGTCCCGACACAGAGCTAGATGACAACGAAGTGATTGTTTACTTATTTATTATCCTATTCCCTTGATTCTAAGACCAACATTTTTTCCTTGTTCCACATTTCACAATTCTGAAATTAGAACAGGCTTTACTGTCATTTTCTGTAGTGATTGATTTATCCTTCTGGATTATTATTTTTTTTCCAGAAGTTCAAAATCTTTTCATTTTATTTCAAATTTTTAAAGTCATGTTTGTTTGTTTTTTTAACATCTTTATTGGAGTACAATTGCTTTACAATGGTGTGTTAGTTTCTGCTTTATAACAGAGTGAATCAGCTATACATATACATATATCCCCATATCTCCTCCCTCTTGCTATCCTTCTGGATTATTGTTTAGGGTGTAGGAAACAGAGGATTTTACAGACAAGGAAATGGAGTCAACGTGCTTTATCCAGGGTCAGGGAACAAGTCGAGTTGGTCATCCTAAGAATCCCCTTTATTTCTAGTCCTAAAGGGGAGAAGGAAGGAGAAAAAAAATACCATCTTGACTGGGGATGGGGCTCATGGGGCGCTTTGTATGCCACCAGATGCTGGGGGCAGACTTTAACCAGCAAACAGAATGGAACCAGATGCCTTCCAGAAAGGCGAAGTTGAGAGAGAGCCTTCTTCCCTCCAGGCAACACACAACAGGTTGGCTGGGGCCAAGTTTCTGCCCCTGGCTCTATCACTGACTAGCTGTGTGAGCTTGCTCAAGTCAGGTAACCTCTCTGAGCCTCTGCTTCCTTCTATCAGGTGGGGCTCATAATCTAAGCTGCACTGTTGATTCAGGTGAGTGAATACCTGGGCAGGCTTTGCTGCTGGCTAAGCACCCAGGGAATGGAAGCTGTTAGGTGTTCCCTAAAGGCACGTCTCTCAGGGCCACCTCCCGACTACAGTTTTGCTTGGGGTTACTTTCTCATTCATTCTTCCCTCAACTGTAGAAATCCTGCCCACTCTTCAAAGTTTATCGCCAAGTGTTATTTTCTTATCCAGACCCTTCCTCCCCACCTCCCCCTTTGGCTCTCTGTTGTTTCTTATTTGTTTTCTTTTCTAAAAATTTTTAAATTTAATTTTTCTTTTATATTGGCGTACAGTTGATTTACAATGTGTTAGTTTCAGGTGTACAGCAAAGTGATTCAGTTATACATATACGTATATCTGTTCTTTTTCAGATTCTTTTCCCTTATAGGTTATCACAGAATACTGAGTGGAGTTCCCTGTGCTATAAAGTAGGTCCTCATTGGTTATCTGTTTTATGTATAGCGTGTATATGTTAATCCCAAACTCCTAATTTATCCCTCCCCACCTTTCCCCTTTGGTAACCATAAGTTTGTTTTCTATGTCTGTGGGTCTATTTCTGTCTTGTAAATAAGTTCATTTGTATCCTTTTTTTAGGTTCCACATATGAGTGATCTCATATGGTATTTGTCTCTCTCTGTCTGACTTACTTCACTCAGTGTGATCATCTCTAGGGTTCGCCTTATGCCGGTTCTGTTTGAGATACCCCAGGAGATCGCCAACCCTTTGAGGGCGGGAGGCTGTCTTGCTTTTGCCAGCCCTGTAGTTCTAGCACAGAGCATCGAGTCCCTCCTGCGTCAGACAGTACAGTGGTGACCAAAACAGACACAGCCCTGTGCCTTGACAGAGCCCACTTTCCTCGGCTCCCACCCATGCCCTGAGGTGATGCCGGCCAAGCAGAGAGATGTCCGTGTCCCCCGGGTCAATTCAGCCGTCCTGACCTTGCTCATCAGCCCGTGTGTCACTGGGGGTGCTGCTGCTGTGCTGGCTGGGAGGGGGCTGGGGATGTGTGTCGGCGCCTTGGCAGCCCGGATGGGGAGGGAGGCCGGGCGTCTGTCTGAGGCCTGAGCAGGGGGGTGCAGAGTGGCTGGGGGGGTTCTGTGAGCAAGGGAGATGCGGTGGGGAAACAGGGGGGCAGGTCTGTGCTGCCGGTGGAGGAGGCCGGGACCCCGGGCCTGTAGCCCCGTTAGTAGCTCTGATCCCTGAGCAGCCACCTGTGATGCTCATGTCCGGGGACCACTCTGCGTGGAACGGGAGGTGTCGCCTGCCGGCCCTGAGCTGAGCTTGCCCCGCGGAGCCTGGGGTCAGTGTTCATGGGGCCCTGGGGCGCCTGTAAACCCACGGTAATGACCATCTGGGCCTTGGGCCTCATGCCAGACCCGGCTGCATTCTTCCTGGGGGAGGTGGAGGACACTGGAAAAACCAGTTTAGGGTGTGTGAGGCTCCACTGCCTGTCGCTATCAAGGGAGAGTTGGCTCCGGAGCCCGGAAACGTGTGTGAAAAATCTGGCTTTTTCAGAAAGGTACCAGTGTCGATTCAGGTCAGCGAGACCCTTAGGAACTGGCACGTGAGCAGGCCAAGAGTTTGGGGTCCATGCCTTTTCCTTCTGACGGAACGTGCCCGGCAGGGCGACCTGAGTGGTGCCGGGACCTGGTGTGTCTTTCTGGTTTTCACTCGTCCTGGCAGCTGGGCTGGCGAAAGCCGGATGGACGGGTCCCACCTTCCTGAGAAGGGAGCTTCACCGAGTGGGCACCTCTGAGCCAGCCAGCATCATGTCCACGCCCACGGCACCGTGTCCCCAGGATTGCACGGCGTTTGGCGTGTGGTTGTGTGCTCAGCAAATACTTGGAATGAATGACTGAATTTCGTAGTCTCTGCCTGCTCTGTTATTCACTGGGGGACTGAGTATATTAGTTTCCTGGGGTTGCTTTAACAAATGGACTGCAAACACGTTGGCTTAACACAAAGCAGAAGTTTATTCTCTCACAGTTCTGGAGACCAGAAGTCAGAAATCCTCCAGGGCTGTGGTCCCCGTGGGGACTTTAGCGGAGAATCCGTTCTTTGCGTCTTCCGGCTTTGGGTGGCTCCAGGCATTCCTTGGCTTGTGGCTGCATCAATCCCATCTCTGCTCCTGTGGTCACCTTGCCTCCTCTTTCCTCTGTGTGTGCTCTTATAAGGACACTTGTCATTGGATGTAGGGACCTCCAGGACAAACCAGGATCATTCCTCGTCTCAAGATCCTTAACTTAAATTTCATCTGCAAAGACTCTTTCCAAAAAGAAGGTAACATTCACAGGTTCTGGAGATTAGGGTATGGACATATCTCTTGGGGGACTACAATTTAACCCACTCCAGGGAGTCTTAGTATTTTTCTTTTTTTTGTTTTGTTTTTCTTGTTTGTTTTGTTTTAATATTTTTCTAATCATTGCTTTTCTAGATATATTAAAGCTGTTAACCACTGGGTTTGTGCTGCTCCTAGTTTGCTGTTTGCATTTAAGATATAGATGTATATATATCTACATCTGTATCTGTATCTTGATCAGATTTCTCTTTCCCTCATTGATTTTGGGTTCAGAAAGTCCTTCCCTATTGAGTCGCCATTCACGTTAAAACAAAACCTTAGGGCTTCCCTGGTGGCGCAGTGGTTGAGAGTCTGCCTGCCGATGCAGGGGACACGGGTTCGAGCCCTGGTCTGGGAAGATCCCACATGCCGCGGAGCAACTAGGCCCGTGAGCCACAACTGCTGAGCCTGCGCGTCTGGAGCCTGTGCTCCGCAACAAGAGAGGCCACGATAGTGAGAGGCCCGCGCACCGCGATGAAGAGTGGCCTCCACTTGCCGCAACTAGAGAAAGCCCTAGCACAGAAACGAAGACCCAACATAACAATCAATCAATCAATCAATCAATAAATCTTTAAAAAAACAAAAACAAAAAAAAAAAAACAAAAAAAACCTTAGGAAATTAGTTTTTTAATCCAGTGGTAACTTGGATTAAACCTGCAAAACCCAGGGAAATCTGCATGAGGTGTGGAGTTTAGTTAATTGTACTGTGCCATGGTCAGTTTCAATAATGTACCATAGTGACCTCAGATGCCACCACTGGGGGAAGCTGGGGTTGATACTCAGGACCTTTCTGTACTATTTTTGTAACTTCTTGTGAGTGTATCATTATTTAAAAAAATTTTTAAACAAATTTTGATTAGATTTACCAAGAACAATTATGAGATCATTTGCTCTCTCTTATTTGTAAAGCATCCTTTATGAAGCTCTGATGTATGCTAAGCTGTTTTAGAGTTGTGGTTGAATTTACTTAATTTGGAAAAAGCTGACATCATTTGCTAGGTGGTCTTCCCCTCTAGGAATGTGGCATATCCTATTTTTTCAATCTATATTTTATTTTCCAATAAAATATGTGTAGTTTTCTTCAGATTATTTGCAGATACTTTAAAGTTTGGGGTTGTTCGTATGGATGGATCTTTTCTCCATTTACATTCTTTCACCGGCTTGTGCTGGTTACATGTCCCCAAATAGAATCCCCACACCCTTTCAAATACATGAAATTCTTTTAACTTGAGAAAATGCATTTCATTCTGCAATTAGAGACAATGTTTAACAGGCTTTTATTCGTTCCTTTAAACCTGCTCTCAGGAAGGGTCCGGTCAGTTATTTAATGTAGATTTAAGTATCTGTGTTCTCCATCCGAGTGTATAGGGGGTGTTCTTCATAAAGAAATATTAAGTCGTGGACTTCCCTGGTGGTCCAGTGGTTAAGGCTCCGCGCTTCCACTGCAGAGGGCACGGGTTCAATCCCTGGTCAGGGAAGTTCTGCAAGCCATGGTGAGGCCAAAAGAAACAAGAAATACGAAGTTGTGTTCTGTAAATTTAACGCTAACTGTATTGTTTTGGATTCTATGTCTTTGAACATTGTAGAGGTGCTGTCTCTCTCCAGGGCTCACGCGCGTTACCCTGGGAGCCCCAGGCCCCCCTCCAGGCCACATGGACAAACTGGGGTGTCCAGTCCAGAGCGTGATCTGAGCTGTCTGTGGCCTTTGTTCTCTGCTTTGGTCCCCGGGGCCGTGAGGCCTGGGTGGGCCCTGAGGGTGTTGAGAAGACCTCTAGCTGGGGGTGTCCCAAATTTGAAGACAGAAACGGAAAATGTACTGTTATCCCCCCTCCAGGTCAGTCTTATGAAATCCGACTGCTGGAGAATCGGAAGCTGGGAGATTTTCAGGATCTGAACACAAAATACGTGAAGGTGAGGCTGCCGGCTGTGCCCTTCCTGGGCTCCTGAGGGTGCGCTGTCGCGGTCCCAGCACCTGGGCTTGCAGCGGGAGTGCCTGGGAGGTTTGGGGAAAGCTCCAGGGCCAGAGGTGGGCTCCTGGTCCCCGGAGTGTGTTGTCTAAGGGGCCTCGGGTGGGCCGGCAGCACTGAGAGCCAGAGGGACGTGGGCTGATGGACCGGGCGCTGGGTCGGACAGGCTCGGCTTCCAGCCTGGCTTTGCCTCTTGCCAGCCTTTTCTGAGCTTCAGTTTACTCATCTGCGCGGAGGGGTTTGTAGATGACCCGCGTGTGCAGAGCGCTTAGGAACCCTGGAGGGAAGGGCAGCACTCGTGTTCGTGCCGTCATTCGTATTGCTGGGGCTCTGGGAGGGGGGCGGGGAGGAAGCCTCCAGGCTGCTCCAGGCTGCTCCAGGCCTTGGAGGGCGGGAGGCTTGTCTGGCTTGGGGAGGGTCGAGGGCAGGCTCCCTGTGGGTCCCTCTCAGGACCCGCGCTCCGCTGCCCCTTACTGCCACCCCTCCCCTTCCGCCCGCCCAGAGCATCATCCGTGTGCTGTTCCACGACCGGCGGCTGCAGTACACAGAGCACCAGCAGCTGGAGGGCTGGCGGTGGAGCCGGCCCGGGGACCGCATCCTGGACATCGGTGAGTCTCCCGGGCCAGGAGAGGCCGACGGAGCTCCAGGCACTCGGGGGTCCTTCCTGGGTGCCATCTGGACCCAGGCCTGTCCAGGGCATCTTGGCGCACTTTTGCCTTGTGTAAAACCCCATAGGAGCTGGTGGAGGTGACCGTGCCACCAGGCCTGCCCTTGGGAGTTCACCTTTTGCGGGGGCTGGGATGGGGTGGCACGTGGGATCTGAGGACCTGCCGTCAGGGAGCGAGAAGCAGGGAAGGCTTTGCAGAAAGATCCTGCCTTAAAGGATCATGATGAGTGATGAAGGGCAGGGTGGGCCTCACAGAGAGGGGCAGTGGAAATGGAACTGGGGGCTCAGGCGGTGGTCCACGGTCTTTTATCCACAACCCTTGGGGCCAGATGGGTTTTGGAATTCAGAAGTTGGAATGACAGTAAGGTGTGTAGACCCATAGCCTCGGGTCACACCGCCAACAGGCAATCAAGCAGAGCAATGTTCCTGCAGCAGAACAGAATGACTCTACACAATGGGGTAAAGGCGTCAAGTCAGGATTCTGCCAAGTGAGTTACGCAAAACCTAGTTTTCAGAACTTCTGGCATTTCGAATTGTGTAAGGAATTTGGACCTGTAATGAGAATCCTTCCCGAAATATTTGGGAGTGGCTGACGATTGCACTTTTGTGTGTGTATGTGCACAGATATTCCACTGTCTGTTGGTATCTTGGACCCCAGGGCCAGCCCGACCCAGCTGAATGCAGTTGAGTTTTTGTGGGACCCTTCGAAGAGAGCGTCTGCTTTCATTCAGGTGAGCGGGAGGGAGCTTGCCCTCAGTGGGGAAGCCGGAGCTCTGGGGTCCATTGGGTCGTTTCTCGAAACCATCCGTCCGGGGGGCCCTGATGGGCTCCTGCCCTCTGCTGCAGGAAAGGAGGCTGAAAGGGTGGATGAGTGTGGCTCAGAGTCACAGGGCTAGTTGGTCCCTGGGGCTGGGAAAAGGACGTGGGATGTTGTAGCATCCTGTGTGGGTTTTGCTTATCAATATGTAAGCTTTTTGCCAAACAAGTATGGCCTAGCATAAATAATTTGAAGTGAAAATTTTTTTCGTAATTGTTTCTGTTGTTTCTATTATTAAATTAATTATTTAATTCTCAAGCACCTGGTTGTGAACCTGGCCTTGTGTTAAACACCACGGCAGATAGAGGTGACCAAGGGCCCAGCCGGGGCCCTGTGCTTCCGGGTTTGCCCCTGGCTCTCTTACTGTGTGTCCCTTTTTGAGCCTCTTGGTTTTCCCACCTGTCTTATAAATTAGAGAGTGAAAACAGAGCCATGACCACAAGGCCTGGTTCATAGTAATCGCTCAGTAAAAGTGAGCGATCTTTTTGCCTTGCATAATTACAATACTTGAATTGCATTTTAAAAGAATTATAATAATGTTATCGTTTACTATTACAATAAGATGTATTGTATTATGACATGATCACAGTGTTATAGCAAGAAATATACGTCAAGGGCCTTCTGTGTAACAGGCACTAACGAGAAATAAAGAAGCGGTCCCAGCTTCTGGCCTGGCCTGAGTAACCTGGCCACCAGGCCCTTAGGGACTAAGCTGTGGTCCCTGCTCTGTGGTCTGTGGGATTTGCCAAGGGAGAGGTCTCACGGGCAGGAGTGAGGGGGTCTGCTGGGGTCAGTGGGCCTGGAGCAACGGCAAGGACTTAGGTGGTCAGGCAGGGCCTCCAAGGTCAAGGGACAAAGGTGAGAGGGCATGCCCTCTGTGGATAGGGGATGGGGCGGCCAGCGGCCTGACCGAGTGGACAGCACTGGGGGAGAGCGGAGAGGTGGAGGTGGGTCTGACCGTGCGGGATGGAAACCTCCATCTGGAGAGGAGCCCGTGGGCGGGGGGCGGTCCAGAGCCCATCCTCGCCTGTTTCTGGCTACCTGTCCCCCGCGTCCCCTGCAGGTGCACTGCATCAGCACAGAGTTCACCCCGAGGAAGCACGGGGGCGAGAAGGGCGTGCCCTTTCGGGTGCAGATCGATACCTTCAAGCAGAATGAGAATGGGGAGTACACGGAGCACTTGCACTCGGCCAGCTGCCAGATCAAGGTGTTCAAGGTAGGACGGCCCCGCCGGCTCCACCCGCCGTCACCCGGCCCCTCACCCTGCCTGGGACGGTGAGGCCGAAGCGCGGAGGCCCAGCAGGGAGCGCGGCGTCCCCGTGGTGGCCCGGGGCTCCTGCCTGGGCTCTGATGAGCCAGCCCGCCTGCTTTCTTCCCCGCAGACGGCCGGGCTCGGCTCTGCTTGACCAGAGTGCTGGGATTGGCACAGTTTTAGACTTTTGTTTTTCTCCCGAGCACTTTGGCCACAGATTCTGTAGTTGCCCATTAGATTCTCCTTAGAAGTCAAGTTAGGAGACCTCCCGTGTGGGTCCTGACCATGGGTGTTATTTATTTATTTATTTTAATGGAAGTATGGTGGATTTACCATGTCGTCTGAGTTTCAGGTGTACAGCACAGTGATTCAGTTATACATATACATGTATCTATTCGTTTTCAAATACTTTTCCCAGTTAGGTTATTGCGGAGTATTTCCCTGTGCTACACAGTAGCTCCTTGTTGGTTATCTGTTTTACATATGGTAGTGTGTATGTGTTAATCCCAGTGGATGTTATTCCCTTGTCCCTGTGCAGTGGCCTCCTGGTACCTCCCTTCTTTTCCTTTCTCGCCTCACCCCCTGCCGTCTCCTGCCATTGCTTCTCACCTCATCTGTCTGGACAGAGTATTTCCTAAAGACGGTCCACAGTGGTGCAGCTCAGGGTGGCCCCGCGGGGAGGGAGGGTGGCCGCGGACCCCGCATCATCCATCCTCAGGGTGGGCGGGCCGGTGCCGAGCAGGACCACAGGCCCCGTCGCCAGCAGGCTGGACCTGCCCGCCGGCCAGGAGATCCCAGCAGGTGCCCCAGGACGGGGCGCGGACCAGCCCCAGTGCCTTCCCCGTCCTTCCTGTCTTTCACAATTAGGGGACCTGGGGACTTGCCGACAAAGCTCCGTCTGCCGGGGCTGGAGATGCCAGAGTGAGCGGCCGTAGAAATAGGGCCTCGTTCCAGAGGAAGCTGGGTCAGTGTTGATCTTCCTGAGCTCGGGAGGGATGTGGAAATAAGTGCCCACAGGTAGAACCATCAACCTGGCGGCGGAGTGGTGACCTGGCCTGTTTCCCAACCGGCTGGAAGGCCCTGAAGCTGCCCGTGTCTGCACTCAGGCCACACAGCCGGGCGGCTGGCTTCATCCCCACTGATAGCGTCTGGCCGCCCGAGGGCTGTGGGCAAAGGGTTCTGAGGCCCTGGCCGGGCTCCGTGCCCTGGGCCACCTTGGTCAGTTAGTGCTGCCACCCTGGGTGGGGAGGGAGGGATGGTGGGGGGAGCGTGAGTTTGTCTTCTCTGCCAGGGCGGTAGCACCCTCCAGAAACCCGCTGCATCATTATGAAGCCTTGAAACCGGCCTCCGAAGGAAGTTCCATTTCTGCCCCATGTTTGTTTCCTCTTCCTGCTGTAAAAGAATTGCCAAAAGCTGAGTGGCTCAGCACTACACACTATCTTTTAATGTTGGAGGTCAGGAGTCTGAACCGGGCCCCACTGGGCTAGACTCGGGCGTCAGGAGGGCTGAATTCCTTTCTGGAGGCCCCAGGGGAGAATCTCTCTTCCCTTGCCCTTTCCGGCTTCTGGAGGCCTCCGCATTCCTTGGCCTGTGGCCCCTCCTCCATCCTCGAAGCTGGAGCAGGTGGAGCCCCTCTCACACGCATCACCCTGACTGCCCTGTTCGCCCCACCTCCACTCTTAAGCCCCTGTCATTACACTGGGCCCACCGGGATGATCCGGGCTCGTCTTCCTATTTTAATCTCATGTTGTTGGCCATCTTAAGTCCATCTGCAACCTTGCCCCCTTCTGCCCTGTAAGGTAACATCCTCCCAGGCTGTGGGTATTAGGACGTGGCCATCTTTGGGGAGCTTTCGTCTGCCGACCCCGTCCACCGGTGCCTCTGGTCTTGGGTCTGCTCCGGGGTCCAGGGTGATTCTGCCTCACAGCTCCGAGGCTGTGCAGCGGGTGATCTCTGCCTGTCCTGCAGTCCCACCCCCTCCCTGTCACGCAGAGACCAGGTCCAGGGTTCCACCGGCTGTCTTCTGCCCTCAGGTGGTGGGTGCGTCCAGTGTGATTCCACTGCTCTCCGAGCGCGTGCCCTGGGAATGGGCGCCGGGCCGGGCGGTAGGAGGGGGGAGCGGTCTGCGCCAGGGGTGCCCAGCCCTCCCCATGGCTCCCGTGAGCTTCCCGGGGTAGGCGCCTCTGTTACCCGAAGCGGGGTCCCCAGAATGCCCGAGGTGGCCTGGCCAGCCACCCCCCCCCCCGCCAGCAGCAGTTCAGACGGGTGTGCACTGGGGCCAGGCACAGCCCAGCCGAACCGCCCATCACTCTCCCATCTCACGTCACCCTGGTCACTGGGAAGCCCTGGCTTCTCGGAGCCCTGTCCTGGGGCTCCATGGGCGTGTCTGGGCCACTCCCTGCCCCGCCGGCTGCCCGCAGGCTGCCCCCTACAGGCAGGCTCGGCCACGCTTTGCCAGTAATGCTTCTGGGCCGGGAAGAAGGGCCTCCTTTCTGGGACAAGAGGACGGAGGTGAAGCAGGGAAACCAGATGACGGGGGTCCGGCTGCCGCATGCCCGGCCCTCCCACTGGACACCGGATCTGTCACTCATGTCCCCGTAGGACCCCCAGCAAACCTCCCTCCCTCCAGCCTGGGCATCCCCCTGAGGGCTATTTCCTAAAATCTCCTGAGCTGGGAGTCAAAAGCTGCAGCCTGAGGAAGGTGCCCGCCAGGATGATCCCAGAGGCGCCATCGAGCTTGAGGATGAACTTTCCTCCCTGACTGCCCACTGCGCGTGGTCCACTGCCTACAGAGTGAAGCGCTCAGTTCTGGGCCCTGCGGAGTCTTGATATCTGGCCCCGACCACCAGGCCCTGAACTCAGGAGGGGATAGTCCCAGTGGTCAGGATGGTCCCCATCAGCTGGGCCTGCTGGGCTGGAAGCCGGGAGCGTGGCCGTAGTCCTAGGACTTCTGGGCAAGGAGGCCCCCACGATGGCCAAGATGGCCTGCAAGTGTAGACCGAGCCCTGGCCAGCAGCTCCCGGCTCATCCACTTCCCGTCACTCTCCACGGGGAACCCACGGAAGGCTCTCGAGGGGTCCTCTCCATTAGCAAGTGGCCACTGGTAAAGCTCTGCTCCAAGCATTTCTGCATGAGCAGCTGGGCGGACCCTGTAGAGACCCCGTAGGACCCTGTAGCAGGCGCTGAGCTCCCTCGGGGTGGGGAAGGGTTCCAGGCGGGAGGGAGGACCATGTTTCGGATGCCTGGGAGGTGAGAGAGATGCTTTCTTGTCCGTGAGATCATTCTTGGGGTTCTGGGTGAGGTGGGGAGTGTGCTGGCCTTGGTGGGGGGGGGCACTGCTCAGCCCTGGATCTCCCCCCGACAGCTGCCTCTGCCTGCTTTGAACTCATTGGACCCCTGTGCTCTGCACTTACAGCCAAAGGGAGCTGACCGGAAGCAGAAGACTGACCGAGAGAAGATGGAGAAAAGAACGGCCCAAGAGAAGGAGAAGTACCAGCCGTCCTATGAAACCACCATCCTCTCAGAGGTGAGCCGGCCGGAGCCTTCTACCAGGGGCGGCGAGGGTTGGTTTAGATCCTTGGAAAAGTGCCCATTTGGGGTGAATGCTTCTTCCGAGAGCGCCCGTTAAATCGTGGTGTGTTCCTTTGTCTGGAGCTGCTTTCATTTAAGGCCCGGTGTCCAGGGAGGTGTTTCACAAGTACCTTCTAGCCCTCTGCTGCCGACCTTCTAGCCCTCTGCTGCCGTTTGCGCATTTCAAAATCAGGTTATTTTTATTTTAGTTTTTTGGAATAGATAATATATTCATGTGGTCCAAATTCAAAAGGTATAAGAGCATCTCCATCAGAAAATATCCTTCCCAGCACTGCCTGGCCTCGGTTTCTCTCCCCGGGGCAGCAGGCGACCCCGGATCCTTGTGTATCTGGCCCAGCGTTCTCTGCAGATGAAGCCAGTTCACACACGTTTGCCCCGTGCGCGCTTTTTTCCCCCGGCAGTACACACACACACTGTTCTGTGGTTGGCTGTCTTTATTTCATGGCCTCTCTTGGAGTCTGTTTCCTGTCTGTTCATAAAGAGCTTTCTAGTTCTTTATCCAGCTGTGTAGCTTTCGTTGTCTGGATGGCCCCTTGGTGGACACTGGGTTATTTCCAGGCTCTTGCCATTTCACACAGGGTACCGCGAACACCTTGTGCGAGTGTAGTTCTGCACGTGGAAAGAATGTCTGCAGCGTCTGTTCTCGGAGAGGGATTGCTGGGTCAGAGACTGTAAATAACTCTCGTTCTTTGCTGTTTGGGTGGATACTGGGGTGCGTTTCCTCTCAGCCCTGCCGCCGATGCCAGCCTGCTCCAGCCGTCCTTCCGTCCAGGCCACCTCTGAGATGCTTCGTACCACAGGTCCCTTTTCCTCCTGTCACGGGTCACTGCTGCTGCTGCCTCTTTTACTGGGCTCTGTTTTTGATTTTAACAACTCTTCCCCGCTGTGTCCTGCCATCGGGCCAGTTAATAGGTGTTGGGTTTGTCCGCTGAATAATCTGACTTACTCAGGAGGCCCTCCGTGGATGCCTCAGGTCCAGTGCTGACCATGGTGGGGTTAAGTCTGGGTGAAGGGTGAGGCCCAGGCACCGGGTGGCTAAGAGGCCGGTGTGTGTGTGTGTGTGAGTGTGTGTGTGAGGGTGTGTGTGTGTGCACGTGTGTGTGAGGGTGTGTGTGAGTGTGTGTGAGGGTGTGTGTGTGCGCGCGCGTGCGTGTGTGTGAGGGTGTGTGTGCGCGCGCGTGCGTGTGTGTGAGGGTGTGTGTGTGTGAGAGTGTGTGAGGGTGTGTGTGCGCACGCGCGCGTGTGTGTCTGTGAGTGTATGTGTGTGCGCGCGCGCGTGTGTGTGAGGGTGTGTGTGTGTGAGGGTGTGTGTGAGGGTGTGTGTGTGAGGGCGTGAGGTGTGTGTGATGGTGAGGGTGTGTGTGCGTGTGCGTGCGTGTGTGTGAGGGTGTGTGAGTGTGTGTGAGGGTGAGAGGGTGTGTGAGGGTGTGCGTGTGTGTGCACGCGCGTGTGAGGGTGTGTGTGTGTGTGCGCGCGTGTGTGTGTGAGTGACAAGCCATACACAGAAAAGTACGTGCAGCAGGGCTGCTAATTCTGTGGCGCAGACAGCTGCGTGCTGGCTTTTCATAGCATCGAGGCTGACGGTGGCCGGAGAGCCCTGGCCCAGGGAGTCCTGCCCCCTGGCAGCAGGGCAGAGCCAGCTCTGCACGGTGTGGGGCCGGGCTCGGACCCTTAGCCCTTCCCAGGCCTGGTGTGTGCTGGTGATGCACCCCGGTGACCCTTCTCCTCCCCGCCCCTGCCTCTCCCCTGACTTCCCTGCTGGAGGACAGGTCCCCTGGCGTGCTGCAGGCGACATCCCAGCGCCTGTCCCAGGCCAGGTGTTGAAATCCGCACCTGGCCTGTGACCTTGGGAGCTGCCGGATCCCCTCTTGTCTGTTCATCAGCCTCCCTGCTCCCCTCCCGCCCCCCCACCCGGGGCTGCGGGATTCGGCACCAACGCATTCCAGGCCTCACTCGTAACAGAGTTAAATATTGACCCACCCTGTGGTCGGGTGGGTGATAGTAGATCTCAGGAATGCTTCCGACTGGCCGTGTCCAAAGCGGTGTCGTCACAGGGCAGGGAAGCAGTGAATGCTTGGGGCGCGGGCTGCCCCTGGCCGCCCCCAACCAGGCAGCGCCCGACGTCTCTGCTTTCCTTGGGGGATTCTCGCGTGTTCGTTTGAGCTTCTGCACAAGAAGTTCCTGGAGTTCAGGGGTCACAGCTTTCGTGTTGCTGCGTCTCCCTGGTCTGCAAGCGGGGGAGCTCCTGAAATGTAGTAAATGCGTGAAGACTTGGGTTGGAAGGGGGCTGCTCCCGGTCAGTGTGGAGGCGCCTCGTCTGTCCCCCTCAGCTGAGGCCCATCGGGAGATTCTGATACTGAGCTTCACTGGCGATTTTCTGTTGGCAGTGGTCTGTGGCCCCGTGCTCCCTGTTTCGTGCATTTGTCTGCACCGTGAAGACCCGCCTGTGGGCAACTGGTCTGTCTTGCTTTTTAGTCTCTTTTCTTGTGGACCCAGGAATCAAGGGACCGATGAGGTTTCCCTCTTTGCTTTGACTCCTCGGAAGCTCAGACAGACACGTGTCATGCTTTGCTTGCTCTGGGGACTGTCTCTTCTCTGCCCTCCCTGGTTTCTTCGGTGTGGCCCTAGCAGCGTGCCCGTCCCCGAGCGCCGGGTCAGTGTGGGCTGGGTGTGGAAGGATCGTGGTTTCGCACCGAGTGGCCCGGCCGGCGCCACTGCTGCCCTGTGCTCTCTCCCTGCAGTGCTCCCCGTGGCCCGACGTGGTTTACCAGGTGAACAGTGCCTCGTCCCCAAGCTACAACGGCTCTCCGAACAGCTTCGGCCTTGGCGAAGGGTACGTGCACCCTCTCTCCCTTTGCGGTCCCTGGAGTGAGCACGGGTGTGGGCTCCTTTCCTCACTTTCCTCCCTGGGTCTCTGCTGCTTTTGTAGCCTGGCATCGATTTGGGTTTCAGGGCGGCTGACTGGTGTTACATTCACAGCCATTTTTAGCATCACGTGCACAGGTTTTTGTGCTTGAACACACCTCTAGAAAGGCTGTCTGCTAGGGCAGCCAAGCACCAAGCACCCTCTCCGTCCCCCGGTTAAAGTGGGCTGGGCTGCGGGGGTCCTGGGCCAGCCCCCTGAGGTGGCCTGCCTGGTGCCTCCCTGGGGAAAGCCCACCTCCTGGGCATCGAGGGCCTCAGGAGGCAGACCTCTGGACCCTGCAGCGGCTGGAGGGGCTTCCTTTCTTTGGCCGCGCCAAGCGGCCTGCAGGATTTTAGTTCCTGACCAGGGATCAAACCCGCGCCCCCTGCAGTGGAAGCGCCGAGTCCTAAGCCCTGGAGCACCAGGGAGGTCTCTGGAGGGGCTTCTTAGATCTTTCTGCACCCTTGTGCATGGTCACTAGACAGTGGGACTCAGCTCAGGAGTCAGGGGTCAGGGCCGGCAGCACAGAAGCGGCCTCACTGCTGGTCACCCAGCCCTGCCAAGGCGCAGGCGGTGCTGACTCTGAGGTGACAGGGCTGCAGGGACCAGCGGGCACCTGTCCCACCTGTCCCAGGGCCGCGGCATCACTGTGCCGGCTCTGCCCATCCTGTTCGTGGGGGCAGGGTGAGGCAGGGAGGTTGCCAGGCGGGTTTAACAGGTGAGGGTAGAACATGCAGAACGGAGCCCATGCTTGCTAGAGACATAACTACTGATGGGCAAGCGAGACATGAACTTGATTTACAAGGTGAGGACAGTCCTCCTTGAGAAGGGGGCACAAGGAAGGACTGTCATATTTAGATTCAGGCAGACCTAGTCTTAAATCGGCACCTTTCTGGGGGCAAGTTCCTTAACCTCCTGCAGCTCCAGTTTCCTCACTACCGGGGGAGCATGAATTCCACGCAGGGTCAGGGGAACATGTATAAAGTCCCTGGCACCCCCTAGACCCTGATGACGTGCATCTGTAGTCACCGATGACTGGTCTAGGGGTCATCCCCTCAGGGGTCTTTTTTTTCTCATTGTGGTAAAATACACAAAACGTAAAATTTGCCATTTTAGCATTTTTAAGCGCGTAGATCAGTAATATTAAGTCCGTTCAAGTTGTACCATCGCCACTGTCCATCTGGAAGGGTCGTCTCTCAATGTGTCTTTCTCTTGACTTAAAAACCCAGGCGTTCAGGTCTCTGCCTCCCTTTGGGGAAAAACGTGAGAATGGTGTTCTCGTGGCAGATGCCAAACTGTGGGTGCTTGTTCGCTGCAGAATAATTCCCCGAGGGACTCCTCTGCCCTCTCCTGGGTGTGGCTGGCCCTTCGCTGTCCCAGCACTGAGTCCCTGTGAGGCGTGTGTCCCGGTCTGCTTGGTCAACCTGCCCTTCCCTTGGGCTGGGGCTCGGGGTGGGGACCACAGCATCTGGCCAAAACGAGCCCCGGGGCCTTAGCTGAGGGACGAGGGTGTGTAGTTAATCAGAACCCCCATCCACACCGGAGGCTTTGTTAGGGCTTTCCAGGGATGGAGCAGGTCTGTATTTTTCTCGAGGACCCATTTCATTTCCAATGAGCCCCGGAGCAGAGGGAAGTGAAGGGCGGGCCGGCGGGGAGCATCCTCAGCCGGGAAGGAGCTTCCTGGCCGCTCACCACCTCTCTTCTTCCTTTCAGCAACAGCTCCCCAACCCACCCGGTGGAGGCCCTGCCCGTGGGCAGTGACGTAAGTGTCTGCGGCTGGGCGCTGGCTGCCTGTCCCACGCGGACCGAGCACCCCCTCAAGGCCTGTCCTCTCCGCCCGCAGCACCTGCTCCCCTCGGCCTCCACGCACGACGCCCAGCAGTGGCTCCACCGCAACAGGTTCTCCCAGTTTTGCCGGCTCTTCGCCAGCTTCTCGGGTGAGCATCTCTGACTGGCGCTCAGAACCCGCGAGGACCTCGCAACGCTCAGCATGTGCCCTTGGCTCCCCAGGGGCCGCGTTCTGTCCTGGGGACCCAGAGGCGTGTGGTCACTTGTGTGTGTTGGCCCTGGGCCGAGGGCTCGTGGGCGGTTCCTGCCCCTGAGGTGTCCAGCCGAGCGTGGCTTTGCGGGAGGACCGTCTGGGAGCCTTTTCAAGATGCCCCTCACCCGCAGTGTGGGCTCTGCTTCGCCCAGAAGAGCCCCTTAGCCAACAGGCCAGTGCACACTCAGCAAGCCTCCCAGCCTTTTCCTCGCAAACTCTGCTCGTCGTGCTGTCTCCGGAGCCGTGACCCGGGAGATGGTGGTACAGCCACAGGCGAGAAGGGAAAGCCGGCTCTTCTTTCTCTAAAGGTTTTTCAAGCCCTTGCTGGTGGTCCCATCAGACAGCAGCCCTGAGCCGGGGGCACTGGGGGACAGGGTAACAGCCTGGAACCTTGCTCCCCGGCAGTCGGTCCAGAGTGACAGGGAGTCAAGCGTTGGCCGAAACCAGAAGACTGGCCCTCAAGGACATCTGTGGCAGCGGAAGGGAACCAGCACCCCATCCGTGGTCTTTGAGCTCAGCTTTTCTTTTTCTTTTTTTTTTTTCTGGCTGTGCCGCGCGCCTTGCGGGATCTTAGTTCCCCAACCAGGGATTGAACCCGGCGCCCCCGCAATGAGAGGGCCGAGTCCTAACCCTGGACGGCCAGGGAAGTCCCTGAGCTCAGCTTTTCTGAGCGTGTTCTTTGTGCTGGGGGTAGACAGTACCAGGGCCGTCGGGCAGGGACCCCGTGCTCGGGCAGCTCTGAGTCGGCGCGGAGGTGTAAACCGCCCATCTCAACACGCCGTGTCCCTTCTGGGATGCGCAGGCTCGGTGGAGGGACCTGGGCCAGCCTGGGCGGGAGGAAGGTGGAGGGGAGCCTCCCCCTTAAGCAGGGGCTGGTGTCGGCCGTGCCGAGGAGGCGTCCTTGAGCAAAGCCTGGAAAGGCAAGGGCACGAGCCAGGTGGGTGTGGGAGTTTGAGCTTTCCAAGCAGAGGGCAGGCGCAAGGTGGGGCCTGCCAGGTGTGGCTACGGAGCAGAGGGCCCCGGTGATGGGGCTGAGTGGGCCGCGCGGCAGGTGAGGTCAGAGAGGCGCCCAGGGGCCCTCTTGGAGAGTGCAAGGAGTGTGGCTTTTATTCCCCATGGAAGGGGAGCCAGTGTACCTGCAGTGTTGTACCTAAAACTGTATCGTAACTGTGGCAGGAAACGGGGGCGGATGTCGTGGCGCTAGACCACGTGGCTGTTGTGACGTTTTCCGCAGAAGGCTGATGGCATCCTTGTGCCTTGCGGAGCCCCCCTGGGCACAAGGCTCTAGGGGGCTCCTCGGGCTTCGAGGAAGGCACGTGTCCTCATCCACGTACCAGGATGCTCACAGACAGTTACTCATGATCGCCTCAAACTGGGAGCACCCCCCCCAGCCCATCGGCAGAGAGGGCGTACAGGAATTGTGCTTGATTCGTGCGGTGAATACTACCTAAAAGTGGGCATGAATGATCCACAGCTACATGCAGCATGGATGAGCCCTTAAACGGAACTTGGAGGGAGAGCCAGACCTAGAAAAGTGCATACTGTTCAGTTCCATTCACACAGGTGCTAAAAGCCAAGCGAAACTCCTCTGCTTGTGAGAAGTGGGGAGAGCAGTTCCCCAGAGGTGAGGGTGGGGGAGGTGGGTGGCCTGTGGGATGGTGGGAATGTCCTGCCTCTTGACCTGGGCGCTGGGTGCACGGGTGCCCGGGTGCATTCAGAACGGCAGGGGAACTGTGAGCTTTCGTCTCCAGACACGTGCACACGTAATCATACTGATAAGATATATCACTGACAGTGATGCCAATAAAAGGTCCAGAGGGAGGGCCAGGCAGCCACAGGCGGTGAGGGCTTCTGACTTCTGCAAATGCCCGTCGGTTCCGCTGACTTTGTGAAGCCAGTTGTTGAGCTTCTGACATCTCTGGGGCTGTGGTCTCCTGACGTTGTTTAGCTCTTGCTGTTTCTCCCTGTGGGATGCCTGTACCCCCTGAGGGTGAGGCTGGCTCGACCCTCCCCCGGGGTCTGCAGGTGCAGCCCTTCCCCCGCACCCCAGGTCACAGGCGGCCCCATCTACCTGCCCAGGTGCTGACCTGCTAAAGATGTCCCGCGATGACCTGGTCCAGATCTGCGGCCCTGCAGATGGGATCCGGCTCTTTAACGCCATCAAAGGCAGGTGGGTGTCGGTGCCCGCTGGGGGCACAGGGTGTGGCTGGGAGGCGCCAGGAGTGGGGTGGCAGCCCCCGCGGGGAAGTGAGATGCCGTGGCTCGCAGCCCACTCTGCCTGGAAGCCCTCTCCTTCCCTCCCTCCCTCTTCTCTGACGGGGGCCTTGGCCTCTGAGTCTCAGCCCCTTGGCTGCTTCCTCTGGTTCTCAGATGCTTGCACGGTCCTGGGCTTCGAGCTGCCTCCTGTTGCTCCTGCTGGGGGGGCAGGCGTGGACCGTGTGGTCTAAATAGGCACACGTGGACAGCGCAGTTTTCACGGCGGGTGTGAATCCCACATCTGCCTCTTAGGAACTTGGCAACTGGGCCAAACCCTTAACCCCCGTGAGCCTCAGTTTCCTCATCTGTAGAAGGGGAGGATGGTCCTGCCTCCATCGTAGGTGTGTGAGGATGAAATGAGCTCAGAATGAGCCGGAGAGAGCGCTTGCTCTATCACCCTGGAAAACCTCCTATGTTGAGACTGGTGTCCCGGGCAGAGCCCCCTCCTGGCAGGTTGCAGGACCTGGAGGGGATCGTCCATCTCCCGTCCCCAGCAAGCCTGTGCGAAGCTGTTAAGGTCCTTCCAGACCGGGTTCTGTCCCCGACAGCTCCTCGATGAAAGGCACTCTGTACCCCCGTAGCCTTCTTTCTTTCCCCCTACGTCCCTCCTACTGCTCTTTCCACCCTGTGTTCTGGAACTTTCTGGAACAACAGAGCTTGGTTCCTCATACCTGCTGTTTATTTCCTTTCCTCCTGCCAGGAACGTGAGGCCGAAGATGACCATTTACGTCTGCCAGGAGCTGGAGCAGAGCCGCGTGCCCCTGCAGCAGAAGCGGGACGGCGGCGGGGACCCCAATCTGTGTGGTGAGTTGTGGGGTGCGCCCCCCACCCCGGGCCGGATAGAGGGCGGCAGAGTAACGGGAAGAGACACAAGAAGGGGAGGCAGCACGAGTCCACGGCCGAGGACGCCTCCCCTGATCCGCCTTGCACGCAGGAGGAGTTCTTGTTGTACTTCATCCTGGGGGCGAAATGTTCAGGGTGGACATCATCTCCCAGAATGGCTGGTCCAGGTTACTGATGCTCCACCTGGGGAAACAGGGCTGGAGAGGAGATGTGTCCCCTTAATGCCACTCAGCTACTCATGGTGGAACTGGAAGTCGGGCTTTCTGGCTCCCAGGCTGGTGACGAGTGACAGCTGGATTCCCAGGAGCGTGTCCTCCTGTGTGTTCCCCCAGCTGGACGAGACTTTCCCGTTTGGTTCGGTCGCTGCACAGGGGGTCTCGGAGCGCCTCTGGGGTACATGGCTCTTTGGGGTTGGCGGTTTTCAGCGTCTTGCTTCTGAGCGTTGTGAGTGCCGAGTCTCATGAGCTGCCCGGCCCCACCCGCGGGGTCTGGACTCTGCATCGTCTGCAGAGAGAGCCCCCTGTACCTCTCTGCGGGCCCCTCCAGATCAGCAAGGATGCCCAAGGCTTGGGCTAAGGGCGTTCCATTTTCTTCCCCTAGCAGGAACTGCTCATGGTTCACTGTGGGGGAAACTGAGGCACAGCGGCTGCCCCGAGATGCCAGTGCTGTGAGTGGCAGAGCCAGGATCCAAATCTCCGGGCCCTGGCAGCTGGCGTCCGGGCCTCAGGACATTTCTGCGAATGTCCAGGTCCTCCCGCTGCGGTCAGTCTGTGAAGGACAGAGCTCAAGTCTCGTGGTTTCCTGCACACGTGGCGAGGGCAGGCGCCCAGCCCACACCCCCAGCCTCAGAGGTGTGGAGAGCGCCGAGGTCTGGCTTCTAGCGGTGGCAGCGCTGGGATTTGAACCTAGGCTGGCCCGCTCGAGGGCCACTCGTTTCCCCACACGGCCCCCGATGAGAGGAGTTCTGAGCAGTGGGTGACTGACCGTCCGCTGGCTCTGAGCAGTGCTGGTCCCCGCCACGTTCCTCCAGGGACAGGAAAGGCCAGAGACGAAAGGTTACAGCCAGAGGGCCGCACTGCAATCCTTCTGGCTCTTTTCTGCCAGCAGTCCAAGAGTAAAATAAGAAAAAGTAGAACTGGCGCTGAAAAGTTGGGGGGAAAAGTTCAATGAGAATTCTGTTATAAAAAGGAATCTTATGACAGAGGCCTGGGATTCTTCCCCGGCATTAGTTTGGGAAGGAAGGTTACACAGCGACCGCATTCTCTGAACAGGGTCTGGGTGCGGGCCATCCTATTTGAAATCCTGGGAAGGTGAGTCTCTTGTGTGGCTGGAACCCCATGGCCTCTGCCACCCCTTCAAAGGGAGCCACCGTGTGTGCGTGCGTGCGTGTGTGTGTGTGCGTGTGTGCGCACGTGCTTTTAGCATACCAGGCCGCCGATCAGATTTGTTGAACCAAGGGTTCCTTCCTTAGTTGAGCAAGGAGTTTCAGCACCTCTTGTTTCATCCAGCTGTGTTTTACTTTTTTTTTTTTTTTTTAAGATTGATTGATTGATTGATTGATTGCTATGTTGGGTCTTCATTTCTGTGCGAGGGCTTTCTCTAGTTGCGGCAAGTGGTGGCCACTCTTCATCGCGGTGCGCGGGCCTCTCACTATCGCGGCCTCTCCTGTTGCGGAGCACGGGCTCCAGACGCGCAGGCTCAGTAGTTGTGGCTCACGGGCCCAGTTGCTCCACGGCATGTGGGATCCTCCCAGACCAGGGCTCAAACCCGTGTCCCCCGCATTAGCAGGCAGATTCTCAACCACTGCGCCACCAGGGAAGCCCCTGTGTTTTACTTTTTAAGGGACTTGAAGTTCCTGGGCATCGCTTCATCTCCCCCCCAGGTCATCCACGGGGTTTGCTCCTCCCCGACTGGTTTGGGTTTTTGCTTCCAGCCTCTGGGTCCCTGTTATCTCAACTGTCTGGTGATACTCCTGGTGCCCCCCCACCCTGCCCTTTGGGGTCGCAGTGCTCCAGCTGACTATTGTTTGTGCCGTGGAGAAGGGTAAGGACAGACCCTTTCTCTTCTGCCGTCAGGTAGCAATTATCTTACGTCTCACTCTTGGCCACAGGGAGCCGTCCAGTAACCCCTTTAACCAGTGGAAGGGAAGGAATGCAGACATAGGATTTTCTCCTCCACAGCAGGCCACACCTCAGAATCACCAGAAGCTTCTAAGAAATGCAGATATCGGCAATTCCCCGGCAGTCCAGGGCTTAGGAGTCGGGGGCTTTCACTGCCATGGCCCCGGGTTCAATCCCTGGTCAGGGAACTAAGATCCCGCAAGCTGTGGGGCGCGGCCCAAAAAAAAAAATTTTTTTTTAAATGCAGATTTCGGCCAGCTGTTCCCCCTCCAGCCTCCACCCCTAGATGGGCGTCCTTGGTCCAGGGTGGATCCAGGGATTCTCCATTTTACACAAGTCCCCCAAGAGAGAATGAAACAGGAATACAGAACGGAGCCTGGCATCTTGTCAACTGGCGCTGGGCCGAGAGGGGGCCTTGCGGCTTCCAGATGCGTCCCCAGTACAGCCAGATGCCGCGAGTCCGTCTGGGTGTGGACATTCTTACAAGCACGTTACTGGTTTGGGGGGTCGGGGGAAAGGGTAGGCGGGCTCCTTTGAAGACAGCCACTTGTCCTATAGAAGGCCCTGTCCCCCGCCCTGCAGTGTACCACGCCATCTTCCTGGAGGAGCTGACCACCTTGGAGCTGATCGAGAAGATCGCCAACCTGTACAGCATCTCCCCGCAGCACATCCATCGGGTGTACCGGCAGGGCCCCACCGGCATCCACGTGGTGGTCAGCAACGAGGTGAGCGCTGCCACCCCGCCGCCCCGAGGAGCTGGGCCCAGGGCTACGGGCGGGAGCCGCAGACCCACACCCGAAATGCGCCCTGTGGGGCTTGCGGGTGACTTTAAGCTGAAGATGGCAAACCGGGTTCATCTGCCTACGGCCTGCTCTCAGCTGCTGGGGCTGCCCGGGGAGCCGGGAGAGAGGGGTCTGAGGCCACGACCACGGGCTCTGAATAGCTGTCGCCTCTCCATCTGGAACCCCGCCCTTGGCCAGGTGCCCTGCTCGCACGCCTGCCTTGGGGCGCTTACAGTCAGGGCTGTGAGGAGTCAGACGCAGGTGCTCACCCAGGGCAGCGGCGGGGGGTGGGAGGGGGCAGGCCCCGGAGAGATGACACGGGCTGGGTTGATGATGGAGAGGCCAGGGCTCTCGGGGAACAGAGGCGTCCTCTGCTGAATGGTGAAGGTGCCGCAGCCTTCCAGGGTCTGTCTCTGGCCACACAGGCCTCTGCAGGGCATAAGCGGCCCCTGACAGAGGACACAGGTACAGAACACGGCCCCCTGGTGACCGTGCCCTCGAGTGATCAGATCCCACTGCTGGCTCCGGAGGGAGTTATCAAACGGGCTTGATGACGTGTTTCAGGCGTTCCTGCCTGTTGTAGAACAAAAGCTTTTAAGCTTGTCTTATCCTGGACCCCTTCTCTTAATAATAGTAATAATAATGAGTGCCAGCATTCCATCAGCGCTTACTGTGTCCCGGCGGCTGTTCTAAGTGACTCATTTAATCCTGGCAGCCTCCCTGTGAGGCAGGTGCTGTCATGAGCCCATTTCACAGATAGGAAACAGGCACAGAGAGGCTGCGTAATGGCCCCAGGGTGCACAGCTCGTAAGAGGTTGGGCTGTGGTGGGAAGGCTGGTGGCCCAGCAGCAGAGCCTGAGCGTCGAGCCCACAGACTCTCCAACCACCCCTGAAATGAGGCGTTTACACAGAACTGTGCTGATAGGAGCAGAGGTGGAACCCTGAGCCCCCAGGCCAGCCTCCAGCAGACCCTCCACCCACCCTGGGAACTCTGCAAGCCTCAGCAGAGGATGATGGAGGGAACGGTACAGGAAGGGGGGCTGGGAAAGCAGGGAAGTTGTGGGCTTCGGAGTTGGACCCATGTCCCCACCTGGACTGGCTCCTCGTAGCCGGGTGACCTTGGGCAAATCTACTTAACGACTTTGAGCCTCAATTTCCGTGTCTGCAAAATGGGGATAATTCTATCCATCAAGCAGGCTGTAGTAAGGATAAAATAGAAAACAGTGTCAGGTACCAGTAGATGCTAAATTAGCCAGGCACTTGTTTTGGGAAACAAGTGATGGAGAGATCCTTAAATTTGACAGCGTATAACACGTAAGGCTTTTAATGGTCTGTATATTTCATAAATCGTCATCATTAGGAGCAATCCTGTTGTCACTTGTCATCATAATTGCCCGAGCCCCCTACGTGGGAGTCCTCCGTTTCATGGGAGTTTCATCCTGGGGGTGGGCAAGGTGGTGTTTTCTTTCCTTTTTAAAAAAATATTTATTTATTTATTTATTTTATTTTTTGGCTGCGCCGTGTGTTAGTTGTGGCACTCGGGATCATTGAGGCGTGCGGGATCTTTCCTTGCGGCGCGCGGGCTTCTCTAGTTGTGGCATGCGGGTTTTCTCTCTCCAGCTGTGGCGTGCAGGGTTAGTTGCCCTGCGGCACGTGGGATCTTAGTTCCCTGACCAGGGATCGAACCTGCGTCCCCTGCATTGGAAGGCGGATTGCTTACCACTGGACCACCAGGGAAGTCCCTTCCATCCTTTTTAATTAAAAAGTAATTCGTGTAAGTCAGGCAACATAAGCAGAAGGCAAGTGTGAAAGGCCCTTATCTTCCCCACTCTCTTTTCCTAGCGGAGTTAGGTTAGGTTTGATGTGATTCTGCCCGATAATTTTTTGTGCGTGTGTCCATTGCATGCCTGAGTGTGTGTAGGCGTGGGTTTTTAAAAACACGCAACCAGGATCCATTTGAACAAAGGGCCATTGATCTGCAACTTGCTGTTGTTGTCACCAGTTCAGAATTCCTTCCACATCATTACAATCGAGTCTAAGGTGGCTGTTTTTTGGCCCCCATTTCACAGATAAAGCACATGAAGCCCAGAGTTGCTGGCCTGAGCAAGTCCTGTAGAATAGCCAGGAAGCGTAAAACGCCCTGAGCATCAGGCAGTCGTGGCGACGTGGAAAACTCGTCAGTTTGCATCTCACAAATGCATTTCTGCCGTGAAGACAAAAGCCAAGAATGCTCAGAACCCTTGCAATTTCACAGGTCCCTGAAGGGGTTCCTTCCCCCAGCTTGCCCTGTGCCCCCCCCCCCCCGCCCCCAGAGCAGGCAGTTAAGCCAGTGAAGCAGAGAACAGAACTCAAACGCCACCTCGGCTAAGTAGGTGATTCTTATTCCCCTGAAGTCTCCTTGCCTCTTAACCCCGAATCAGTTGGAAACCTTTGGTTCTTAATTGCCTGGAGCGCTGGAGGTGGCCTGGCCAGCCGTGCAGCCGGCCCCTGGGGTGCAAGGGCACTTCATTAAACAAGGCAGTTACTGATTAAGCCCGTGTGGGGCCTGCTTCAGGTTTGGCATGCCCCAGCAGTGGGGTTGCCAAGAGTCCCCGAGGGAGCAGGCCGGCAGCATAGCGTAAATGTACTTCATGCATCATTAGGGCCTGGGGGAGGGGCAGGGGTCGACAGGTGGATGGATTTGCAGGATTTGGGGCAGTCATCCAGAGGGGGGCAGTAAAATGTGGGTTGTACTTTTCATTTGGAAAGGGGTTTTGCTGTCCCATTGGCTAGTATGCGTGTTGTGGGTATGTTTAGGTAGATGTGTACATTTTTCATATTGTTTAAAGGTGTATTGTGAAATACAGCGTACATATTTAGAATAGAGGAAGCTCATTTGTAGCGTTTAAAGAATAACTAAAGCACTCGGTACCTGCACTTGGGTTAGTGCGGTGTTTGTTAGAACCCCCTTTGTGGGCTAATTTCATATTCCCTTCCAGTGCCGGTTTGAATTTTATATTGATCATTCCCTGGTTCTTCCTCAATACATTCTTTAATTTCGCCTGTTTTTAAACTTCATAGAAGTGGGATAGGAGTGCCTTCTTCAGGG
This sequence comes from Balaenoptera ricei, assembly GCF_028023285.1. NCBI lineage: Eukaryota > Metazoa > Chordata > Mammalia > Artiodactyla > Balaenopteridae > Balaenoptera > Balaenoptera ricei. The sequence continues at coordinate 9,018,156 of NC_082645.1, read as the reverse complement.
ACTTACGGTTTGTGATTCATGCATGTTGAGGGGCACCGGAGGTCACCGGCCCTGTCGAGCAGCTGGGTGTGATTAGGTCCTAGTTTGTTCCTGCTGCTTCTACTGTTGGGTGACGTGAGGGCTGTTTTCTAGTTTTCACTCAAGGAGACAGCGCTACTCTCAGCATCCTTAGGTGTGTTTTGTGTGTGTACGTGCAGGAGCTTACCTAGGGCACCTGCCTGCAGGAGAGATGTGTGTGGTCATCTGTGCTGCGTCCTGTGAACAGTTGTAGAAAGCAGCCATTTGGATGAACGCCCCCCCAGAAGAGGATGCCCATTCCCATTGCTCTGCGTCCTGGTTCTATATATAACAGCCTCCTTTTACAGACAGCGCCTGGAGACAGGAAGTTGCCTTATCTAAGGTCACCGGGCTGTTAATCAAAACGAGAGCTCCAGAGAGGGGGCTGGTGAGTAATCGTAAGGTTCCTGCCGCATTTGTAGACGCAGGGAGTGGACTTCTGTTTATAGTTGGTCCTCAAAGGACTCTGATATGCAGAGCCTACTTATCACCCATCGTTTCTTTAAAGCATTTTTTTCTTAATTGAAAGATGGTTGATTTACAATGTCGTGTTAGTTTCAGGTGTACAGCAAAGTGATTCAGTATATGTGTATATACGTATATGTATTCTTTTTTTAGATTCGTTTCCCTCATAGGTTGTTACAAGATATTGAATATACTTCCCTGTGTAAAGCACTTTAGTTTTTTTATCTGGTGCTGTTTTACACACACCCGCTCCTGTAACGTGTCCTTATAGGGATTGGAAAACCCAGTCACTAGGAAAAAGCAAAACGAAAGCAAATCGGGAACAATTTAAGTCTTGTATTAAACGTTTACATCTTAATTCCCTTCCAGGCTTCTTTCCATCCTTTACATTCAGTTTCTTGTTACTCGAAACTGTAATTGCTTTGTCCATCTACGCTGTATCACGTTCTCTCCATGAGAGCTAAGCGTGAGCGTCTTCCTGCACTTGCGTAAACGCGGCGCCTGTCATTTCTGATGCTGCAGGCAGCTGGCCTCCGTGTCACTGAGGCTTTTCAGTCTCTGAACTCGTTGTTGAAGGGACATGGTCTCTCTTTTGCCTTTCAGATGGTGCAGAATTTCCAAGACGAATCCTGTTTCATCCTCAGTACCTTAAAAGGTAAAGCCCCCTCCTCCCCGCCTTTTCTTGTTTAATTAAAGGGTGTTGGCTGCGCTCCCCCCGGGTTAACGGAGTAGCGGGGAGAGCAGGCTGGAGAGTGGGGCCTGCATGGGGTGGGCCCTCGAGAGAGTGTCACCTGGGAACATCCTCTGGGAGAAAGAAACACACGCTTCCCGGGAAGCCTAGCCTCGGAAACGTGAGAAGTGGTGCGGTTGGCGCCAAGGTCACTTCGAAAGGGAAATCCTGGCCAGACAGTATGTGCTTCACGAACCCAGTGCCAATGAGAAGTACTGTAAGTCCTCTACGTATGAACCTTCAAGTTGCGAACTTTCAAAGATGCGAGCGTGTGTCCACGTGTCCAGTCACGTAAGTTAGTTCACGTGTCTGGCGTACATTGTCACGTGTGTGCATCCCCTACAAGTGGTTGTGCTTTTGTGTACTTTACTGTACAGCACCGTATAGAGTACAGTAGTACAGTATCTTTATTTTGAGCCCAGGATGTCCGGAAGCAAGCGTAGAAACAGTAGAAAGCGTAGAAATAGCTGATTGTGTTAGTTGGGTACCTAGGCTAACTTTGTTGGATGGACGAACAAATTGGACTTAACGAACGCGCTCTCGGAATGGAACTCGTTCGTGTGTAGGGGACTTACAGTAAGACGCATTTGAATGTTTCTAAAGTGTGGGTCTCTGGGAAGAGCGGGCATGGAATACAGCAGCTGAGTCTGCAGGCCGTGTGGATCGGGGACCCGGGGCTGGGTGGGACCAGGGGGACACGGAGGGCCCACCTGAGGAAGGGGTCTGAGAAGGAACTCACATGCCAGGAAAAGTGGGAGACCAGCTGTGACCCCCGTAGGGCGGGGGCAGGTGAGTGTGTAGAGTTAGGCGGGAATGAAAGCCCCCTGACCGGGCCATAGACCCTGGACTGTGACCCTGGACCCTCCCCGCTATTCTCTGGATCTAGCCACCGCCTGCCTTCAGAGGCCTGGGGCCCACCACGCCCAAAGCCTCCTCGGACATGGGCCCTTCAGTCCTTGGGCCTCAGGCTGTGCTGGAAAAAGTCCGCTGTCAAAAAGAAACTCAACAAGGCAGCCGTGAAGGTGTGCGTTGAGATCTCTGCTTTTGTCAGCTTGCTTTTTTCTGCACAGTCTTATTTGGGTGGCCTCTGCCAGTGCCCACGGCAGGGCGTCTGCTGGCACCCTAATCCCACGGCCCCCGGATGCCACAGCGCCCTGCCTTTCTTCCTGTAGAACCCCATGTTTGTCTCTTGCAGCCGAGAGCAATGACGGCTACCACGTCATCCTGAAATGTGGCCTCTGAGCAGGAGAAGAGCAGGCAGCCGCCTCCTACCCTCAGCCCCGCGGACCCCCTTGGATGTAGAAATCGCACCCTCGGAAGCTGCGGCGAGGAGGGGCCTGGCCCAGCCCGTGAAAGCCACAGACCAACCCCCAGCCGAGACCCTCGGAGGCCATGTCTCTGGCGGGCAGAAAGCCTGCCCCTCCTCCTAGCCCCAGCTTCGGAGCGGTTCCTTGTTCTCCTTCCCAGCCCTGCCGTTCTGAAGAGGCCGACGGTGGGGCGTCTCCTCTGATGCTCCCCTAGTTGGAGGCTAGCTCACCGGGTACCTGGGTGCCACCTGTACTGGTCCCTGCCTTCGCCCTCTTCTCTGGTAACTGGCTCGGCGATGGGGCTGCTGACGATGTGGGGGTGCTTTGCGACTGTTCTCCTGTCTTCGTGTCGGCTTCCTGTCTCAGGGACCCTGGTGAGCGTCCGTCTTTGCTGTTACTGGGTGGATTGATGGGAGTTGGGTTTCTTCTGTGTCCTCTGCTTCTTCCACGTTTACCTTGATTCTAAGGGTCTGCTGCTGCTCAGAGCCCGGAGGTGGGCTCACATCTCTTCATTGCCGGGGTAGACACACCACGGGGCCACACAGACCTAGTTCTAAGGCCCTTGGGAGGGACGGGGGGAGGCTAGAAAGACTAATTTTAGGCACATTCTCATGAATATAAAAGGGAAGAGAACCAAATGATTCCTCTTGAGCTCCTTCGGTATAATTTTATTTCCTAAGCAATCATGGGTAGAGGAGGACTAGGAAATGAGCATTCCATCGTAGGATCACATGACCTTGACTATCCCGACACCAGGCCCTCTTGGATGGACTCAGCAAATCCCATTTAGAGAAGACCTCCAAACTTGCCAAGCTCCCTGGAGACATTGTATCTTCTGGGAGGGCTCCCCTTCAAATGTGTCTCGTTTTTCATTTGTAGAGGGTGTGTTTGGGGCATTTCACCTGCACTGGAATGGTTGGATCACCTTTCTTAGTGGCCTAACTTCGGGGAAATTTGAATATCAGTAACCAGTAGACTCAGGAATTAGTCTTTGTCTCTGTTTCCTGGGACCCACTGATCTGTACTGGCCCCGGACTTCAACTCTTTGCTCATGTAAGTTCAACTTACAAAGCATGGTGAGCGCTGTGACCAACTGAGTAGGACTTGACAGCTTTTAAAGTGGAGCTTTGGGGGAATACAGAGATGATCAGAATGGGTAGACCTTGTTTTACAGATGGAGAAACCAAAGCCCAGAGGGGCAGAGCCACCTGCCTGATATCGCATAGTGATAGGGTGGGTAATGGCATAAATTTGTCATCTAAACCAAGACACTTCTGCAAGTGAAAGGGGCTCTAGCAATAAGTACGTTGGGCCAACAGGTGTGGTGTCCTACGGTGTAAGGACAAGCTTCTGATTCCCTCTCCTTTTTGGGGTTGGGGGGAGGAGGAGCACATAACAGCCTTATTGAGATATGATTCACATACTGTACAATTGACGCGTTTATAGTGTACGGTTCTATGATTTTTTAGTCAATTCACAGAAACACCACATCACTTTTAGAACATTTTCATCATCCCTAAAAGAAACCCTGTACCCTTGGCAAGTACTCTCCTATTTTCCTTACAATTTCTCTAGTCCTAGGCAACCACAAATCTTCTTTCTATATAGGTTGACCTATTCTGGACATTTCACGTATGTGGAATCATACAATATGTGGTCTTTTGTGACTAGCTTTTTTTTCACTTAACGTAGTGTTTTCTAGGGTCATCCATATTGAACATATATCAGTACTGCCGTCCTTTTTATAGGTTAATAATATTTCATTCTATGGCCATACCACATTTGTTTATCCATCCATCATTTGATGGATATTTGAGTTGTTTCTACCTTGGGGCTATTATGAATAATGCTGCTATGAACATATTTGTACACGGTTTGGTGTACACCTATGTTTTCTTTTAGGAATATACATATGAGTGGAATTGCTGGGTCATATAGTAACTCTATGTTTAATAACTTTTTGAGGAACTGCCAGACTGTTTTCCAAAGCAGCTGCGTCATTTTACATTCCCGTCAGCAGTGTACGAGGCTTCCAGTTTCTCTACATACTGATCAACACTTGATACTATCTGTCATTTTGATTATAGCATCCCAGTGGGTGTGACGTGGTGTCTCATCGTGGTTTCGATTTGCATTTCCCTGATGGCTAATGATGTTGAGCATTTCTTCATGTGCCTACTGGCTATTCGTACATCTTCTTTGGAGAAATGTCTGTTCACCTCTTTTGCCTATTTTCAGTTGGCTTATTTGTCTTTTTATTATTATGAGTTTTATGAGTTCTTTGTATATTCTAGATGCAGGTCCTTTGTCAGATATATGAGGTATCAAAATGTTCTCCACTTCTGTGGGTTGCCTTCACTTTCTTATAATGACCTCTGAAGGGCAAAAGTTTTTAATTTTGATGATGTCTAAGGCACCTATTTTTTCTCTTGTTGCTTATACTTTCGGTGTCCTATATAAGAAACTATCGCCTAACCCAGGGTCAAGAAGATTTATGCTTATGTTTTCTTCTAAGAATTTTGATAGTTTTAGCTCTCCAATAGTCTTTGATTAATTTTGAGTTAATTTTTATATATGGTGTGAGGTAGGGGTCCAACTTCATTCTTTTGCATGTAGATATCCAGCTGTCACAGCACCAGTTGTTGAAAAGACTATTGGAATCCCCATAGTTGCCTTCATACCGTTGCTAATGGCTCCTGATTCTTACTGGATCTTTTTTTTTGTGACATGGGGCTGTCATTAGGAAGCTCACCTTTTTTTTTTTTTTTTTTTTTTTTTTAAACTCAGCCCACGTTTGGCTCCTCCATTTTTATACCTGGCTTTCTATTCTCTTCTTGCTGTCTCCCCCTTTCCCTGTCTCAACAGTACTGGGTCACATCACTCTCTGATGTTCTGCAACCTTTCTGGGTGCGTAGCTCCACACGTCAGTTCTAGGGGATCAAGACCAGTCATTTCCTTTTTTGAGGAGACAGAGTCGCACAGAAGTGGAATAACTTGCTCAAGGTCCCCCAGATCCAGGACTAGACTGTTGATCTTGTGACTGCCAGCCTTTCAAGGTGTCTGCCATTCACTAGACCCCAGAGATGCCACTACCCAGACCCAAGCGATGGCAGGCTAAAATCTTAATTCTAAAAATGTGGTAGGCTACTATTTTTATTTCTTCATTCCAGATGAGGGTCTAATCAGGATCTGGTACCTTAAGTTTGCTGTAGGTAGAGTCTTCTGTTCTCTGGAATGCACACTGCGTCTGCTCTGCTTATCTTCTCCTAGTGGTTATAGCTCAGTCTTGTAGCTTACAGAGAAGTAGAAAATAATAAATACAAAAAAAGAATACACATAGTCATTTGGTACCAAAATGTTTTCGCCGCCCAAATCAGCAGCTCGTCCCTTCCACAGGGGTCAGCTGAGCTAGCTGCAGGTTTTGGGGTTTTGTTTCTGTTTTGTTCATTTTATTAAAGTACAGAAAAGCTGTAGCCCTTCCCACTCTTGTCCACTGTCTTTCTTGTGAGCTCCGAGTCCAGAGTCTGGGCCTGCTGGACAGGCAGCCCCTCCCAGAACTGTCCCCTCTGCCCCCACGTATTCTAGCCTGTGGCTTCTCGGCAGCAACACGTTTTAAAAGGGATCCGCAGAGGGACAAAAGATAAACCGTGCGCTTGGGCCACTGTCTTGGGTCACCTGAAGCTGAGTGCTTTATTCTCAGGCCATCACATTTCTTTGCTGGGCAGGTGTCTGTTTGCAAGGTTGCGATGAACCTTCTCCTGGTTACCGAGTTGCACCTTTATAATAAAGACACGGGCTTTTGAATGGGGGAAGGGCTGATGGGCCTTTGGAAAGAGCAGGATGGGGGAGGGAGGTCGAAATCTTGGTTTGGGGTCCTAAGCGAAGGTCAGATGTTGCCCTGGTGACCTTCTGCCCGAGGGCCTCTTGGGAAGAGCTGTGAGCCTAGAGGGGCCTTTCCTGGGAGCACAGTGGAGCTGCCTGAACAGTGTGTCACCAGTTTCCAAGTCCAGAGTGGCGTCAGGGGCTGGCTGAGTAAGTTAAGGTCTGAAAAATCATTAACGAGTTGACGAGAATGGAAAAGCCTCTTTTGCTGCTGTCAGTGGGGCAAAAGAAGGCAGCCCCCAGGCTCTCAGAGAAGATGGAAAAGCAGGTGACCAAGAGCCAGGGGTCCTGGGTCCCCAGACCCTCACTTGGCTTCTGCCTCTCTGGGTCTCGCCTCCTCTCTGGGAGGCCTCTGGGGTCGTGGCTGACTCAGTCCTCTGTGAGTCTGAGGGGCAACAAGCTTTCGTCTTTCCCACCATCAGAGTCTCACTGTGGGCAGGTGGCGTGCGTGTGTGCATTTCCTGGTGGTACTTGGCACCTCAGATGCTCCCGCTTGGGCTGGGGCACGCACCCGAAGGTTTGCACACATTTCGGCGTGAGGCATGGCATCTTGGCCGTGTCTTTAAGAATCCAGCCTAGCTCACAACCGGGTTGACGTGACTCCATCAGCGCTCTTAAGAGTGGCCGCCAGCTGTCGCCTGCAGCCTGAGGCTGGATTGCATTGGCTGGCTATGTGTCTACATTATAGATGCATGTGTGCGTGCGTGCGTGCGTGCACGTGTGTGTTCATGGATGCGCGTGCATCCCTTTCCCTACCCCTGTACCTGCCATGAGCGCAGCCCTGAGCGTCCTCAGCTTACCTAGATGCGGTGATTACAGCTGCTCTCTTTAGATCTTATGTAATGCTCCTGGTTCAGACTCTGTTGACGAAGCTGGTTAGGGCACAGTTGCCCTAATCGAGGGGAAATGCCCACCCTAAGTCCCGCTCATCCGGGGAGGGGAGCAGTGCTGGCAGCTGACATCTGACCAGGACCCCAAAGGCAAGGCCCGTGGAGTTGGTCTTCCTGGAAGCTGCCTCAGGTACCCTGTGTCCCCTCGGGCTGTGTATCCTGTGTGTGACATCATCAGTCAGGCTGGCCAATAGGAAATGTTTGTACGCCCTCTCTGGTCACGTCCCAGCCCTCTCCCCTGTGTCCTGTGGGGGACAGGGCAGTGAGGTGCTGGGCAGCTGCGCCCCCCCTCCCCCGGCCTCCTTCCCAGCGGCATCCTGAGAGCTCCTTGCAGCCTCCGCCCAGCTCTCCAGAGCTCCCTGCAAAGGCTTCTCCTGGGCTTTCTCCGTCCTGCTCCCCTGGGGAATGGCTAAGTTCTGAGGGGCGGTCCCCCCCTTGTCATGTAGGGGCCCTTCTAGCGGCAGTGTCCCCAAGAAGTAGCTCTGAGAGGTGGCTTTCCTGTTCTGTGCAGGGCGGCTGGTGGGGTGAGGTGGGGAGGGGCGGGCACTGCTTAGTCTGGGGCTGAGCCGTCCTGACCTCCAGGCTGCCAAACCCTTCATCCTGGGGAGCCCTGAGGGTGGCCTACAGGGAGCTAGCAGGGACCAGGGAAGCCTTTTATCACGGAAGGTTCGCAATCCTTTCTCAAAGGCAGAAGAGTAGAATTAACCCTGGTACCCGGCACCCAGCCTCTGCAGTGGTCACCCTACAGCCACTCATCAGGAGCTGAATGCAGCTCCCTGCTGGCTTTCGTGGTCTCTCTGACGACGGTGAACCCTGAACCCAATGAAGTGAAAGGGCATCCTGTAACCCTCCCCTATTCCATTCCCATTAGTATACCTGTATTACCAAAAAATGTGCTCAGTGATTCTATTTTGAATTTCATCATCGAAAACGTTATGGAAACTTGTTTTCTCTTATACTGACATAATATCGACTTGCCTCTTCTTAGCCTCTTTAAAGCCCAAAATAGGTCCCGTCCAGCCCTTTGCAGAAAAACTGCCCACTGCTGAGTTAGACCTCTGTTACTCTTCCCCCTGGATCATGTTGAAGAAAATCCTAGAAAATAAGGACTTTTAAAAATAGTAAAAAAGTATTTCGTTTGGAGCTTTGAAGCAGGAGAGTCATTGAGCTGAGCAGTCTTTGAACCCCTGCTGCCTGTTGGGCATGCGGCCCCCTCCCCCCGGCCGGCTCTGCCCCAGCCGCTCAGGAACCAGAGCCCTTTGCTCTTGCCCCTTCCCTCCTGCTGTCCAGTTCCTGGAGACCTGCTGGACCCTTGGATCCCCAGGGCAGGGTGCTGGGGGTTGGTGTCCCGAGGGCCAGGTGTGGGGAGGGACCTGTACTGGCCCCGAGCCACGGTGGGTGGCGGCCTCCTGACTTACGTCACTGGGACTTTCCTGTCCTGGGAGGTGCAGCCTGACCTTCACCTCCATGGTGCCTTGAGGACCTCGCAGCTCCTCGGGGTCCCACACATCCCTCCGCACGTGTCTGCTGCTCTTCCTCTGAGGAGGGACCCGCTTGTGGCAGCCTCAGCTTGCTGGTGGAGAGGGTTCCCTGGGCCCGATTCCCAGTTCTGCCCCCAGAGAAGCCAGCCCCCAGGCAGCCTCACGGGGTGAATCCCTCATGCTGAGGTCCAGCCGGGACGGGGCCACCTCCCTGTGGCTTGGCCATCCTTTCTGGGCCCCCCGGCTCCTTCGCTCCCTGTGCAGATGGCCGGAGCCTGCGGCCGGTCTCTGTTAATACCAACTGTGGGTGCTGGCTGGCCTCGCCTGGGTCACACACTGTGCTCTGTGCTTTGCTGTTGTCTCATTTGAGCCTCCCCACGAAGCTCTGGGGCCCCTGAAGCCTGGTTTCCAGGTGAGGAAATCAAGACTGAGAAATCAGACAGGGGCCCAGGGTCCTACGACTACTGGTGGGCTGAGCCGGGGTCTGGATCCCACATCCAGACATGCACGCTCTCGCCCCAGACACGCAGGTGGAACCCTTTCGTCCTTAGCACTCACTTCTGTGCTGACATCATCCCTGGGCTCCACGCCCTGGGTGGGGACAGCAGAGAAGGGCATTGTTTTGTGTGCCTCCCACCAGCCCTCCCCTTGCTGGGCAAAATCTTGCTTACTGTGTTCGCCAACGTTCCTGTATTGAAAGTGATTTCTTTCTTAAAATGCCACTTCCTCACCTTTCTCCAGATTGGGTGACTCTTCTCTAAAGGTGGTGGGTGTCTTGATTGGGGTGGTGTGGCCCTGGGATGGGTCAGGTGGGTGTGACGGCAGCGGGATGGGTCATGGCATGGGTGGGGGGAGTGGGCATTGAAGCAGAAGTTGTCACACTGCCACGTTTTGTACCGGAAATAAAGCATATTTTGCACTTGTTACTGTACCATTGTGCAGACGAGAGATCTGTTTGGGGTTCTGTGCTTGGGTCAGAAAGCAAATAAAACTCATTTGTAAGAAACCTCTGTGACTCAGACCTCTGGCCTTTTAATTTTTTTTTCATTTGTATTGATAAAATGCATATAACAGGAAATTTACCATCTTCAACATTTTCAAGTGTAGGATCCAGCGACATCAAGTACATTCACACTGTTGTGCAACCATCACTACCGTCCATCTCCAGAAACTTTGCGTCTTCCCCAGCTGAAACCCTGTCCCGTTAAACAGCAGCTCCTGCTCCCCCGTCCCCCTCCCCCAGCCCTGGCACCCACCCTTCTGCTTTCTGTCTCTATGAATGTGACTCCTCTGGGGACCTCATGTAAGTGGAATCTTGCAGTCTTTGTTCTCTTGTGACTGGCTGACTTCAATCAGCATAATGTCCTCAAGGGTCGTCCACGTTGTACCCTGTGTCAGAATTTTCTTCCTTTTTTTTCCCCGCCGTGCCATGAGGCTTGTGGGATCCCCAACCAGGGATTGAACCTGCGCCCTCAGCAGTGAAAGCGCTGAGTCCTAACTCCTGGACCGCCAGGGAATTCCCAAGAATTTCCTTTTTTAAGGCTGAATAATATTCCGCTGTCTGTACACACTACATGCTGTGTATGCATCCATCTATCCGTGGACACTTGGGTTGCTTCCACCTCTGGGCTGTTGTGCCTAATGTAGCCGTGACCATGGGTGTGCAAGTATCTGTTGGGGTCTCTGCCTTCACTTCTGGATACACACCCACCTGGAGGTGGAATTGCTGGATCTTATGGTCCATTCCCACCGGTGGTGCACAAGGGCTCGGATTTCTCCACACCCTTACCAACACTCACTTTCTATCTCTCTTTCTTTCTTTCTTTTCTTTTTTGGATAGTACCATCCTCATAGGAGGCCTGGGGTCTTTGAAGCTTGATCAGTGGGTGGGCTGTTTTGAGCCCTGCTGGGGGCACATCTGCAGGGGTCACCACCCCAGACCCTTGTCACCGCCTAGCCCAAGGCCAACATGTGACCTTGCACAGCCTAGCACAAGGCTGGGCAGGACCAGCCTCCCAGGGACGGGAGGGAGCCGCTGGGGTGAGGGTTCTGGGGCGGAGGGGGGACAGCTTGATGTTTTCCAAGATCCAAAGGAGAGTGACGCCATGGGGGCTTGGAGTAAACAGATGGAAATATGGGATCAGGTCAGATAAAGCTGTGACTCTCTGGGTTTACGATCTTTCTTACCCAGTACACGCTCACCTACGAACAAGAGTCTCACAAAACAATACTCAAACGATTGCATTTCACCTTTTCTTTAGAAATGCAGGTCCTGACCTGCCAAGTTGACTTCCCAGCCCACGGGTGGGCTGTGCCCTGCATTTTGACAAGGCTCACACAGGGTCTCAGCGGGCGGGGAGGGGAGTTCTGGTTTGTTTTCTAAGCACAGTGGGACACAACCATGGAGGTCCTTAAACTAAGAAGGGATGGATGGGATTGGGTTCAAAAACTCAAGAGTTGGGGACTTTCCTGGTGGCACAATGGTTAGGAGTCCGCCTGCCAATGTAGGGGACACGGGTTCCCTGGTCTGGGAAGATCCCACATGCCGCGGAGCAACTAAGCCTGTGCTCCACAAGTACTGAGCCTGCGCCCTAGAGCCCGTGAGCCACAACTACTGAAGCCCGCGCGCCTGGAGCCCGTGCTCCGCAACAAGAGAAGCCACCACAATGAGAAGCCCGTGCACCGCCACGAAGAACTCGGGAGCTCGTCAAGGCCTCAGAGCCATTGGGGACTGGAGCCTGGGGGTTACCCCGCATCACCCTATCTTTCTTTCTGGCTTTGGCTGCAGGCTGTCCAGATGACTGTGTGGCCTCTGCCCCAGCAGGGAACTCAGACGTGAGCAGCAGGGCAGTACAAGCCCAATGGTGTGTCCCCAGCAGTGCTCTTGGCTTACCCCGGGCAGGCGCTCCAGCGGCTGGAACCTAGAGCTGCCCCGGCCCAGCAGTAGCTGCTTCTGCTTATCAATCTGCGAGAAAGCCAGCCAGGCCCAGGCAGGCGAACCCCCCCGGGCACATCCCAGATGGGCAGGAGCGGGGCCACACCGCAAGATGCTCCGTTTCCAACAGACGTTCCCTTAGCCACGATGTGATGTGGGCATGAGGCTTTGGGCATGACTTGCATGTGATGCCCCATTTTCAGGCAGCAGGACGGGGTGCTGTGGTCCTCAAACTGGATGGGATACTATGGTCCTCAAATTGCATCAGAGTCACCTGGAGATCTTGTTCAACTGACTCCTCACGCCCAGGGTTTCTGACTCTGGAGATCTGAGCTAGAGCCTAAGATTTTGTGTTTCTAAAAATTTCCCAGGTGGAACTTCCCTGGCCGTCCAGTGGGTAAGATTCTGTGCTTCCACTGCAGGAAGCGCGGGTTCGATCCCTGGTCGGGGAGCTAAGATCCCACATGCCACGCAGTGAGGCCAAAAAATAAATAAATAAATAGAAAGTTCCCAGGCAACGCTGCTGGTCCGGGGACCACACTTTGAGAACCCCTGAAGCAGTGGGTAACTGCCTTGGTTCCAAGTCAGCTTTTAGCTTTGTCACCTGGGCGAGGTGACAACTTTTCTGTGCCTTGCTTTCCTCATCCATGAAAGGGGACTAATGATGCCTGTTTCCTAGGATTGTTCTAGGGATTAAATGGGTTTAAGTTATGTAAAGAGTTTGGAATGGCCCTGGCGGGGAGTGGTAACTTTGTAGCCCTTGCTGAGAACCAGTGTCCTAAGCTTGAGATTCCCCGGGAAGGGGGAGGGCTCGTAAGGCACAGGGCTGGGTCCCACTCGCTGTCTCCCATTCAGCGAGGCGGAGGTGGCGGGGGACGGCTGAGGATTTGCATTTCTCCCTGGTTCCCGGTGGGTGCTGTTTGCTGGTGGGGGGACCACCCTTTGAAAACCACTGCCCTGGAGGACTGCGCCCTCTTGAAGAAGCATCCAAGTCACCCAAGATGCAGCTCTCTGGGTGGGAGCTAAGAGGGGGGTGGTGGCAGAGGGGTGGGCGTGACTGGAGAATGTTAGGTCAGCGGACACAAAGGTCACCAGAACCTGAGGAGTGCGGTCACAGCTCTGGGATCATCCATCCTCACTCTGGGGGAAGCTGATTTGGGTTGCGAAACCGGTTTCTGCCCCCACCCCCCCACCCCCGGCGAGGCAGGAGGCCTCCTGGCTGCAGGTGTGGAGGCTGCCGGCTCTCCACTCCCCTGTTTACTCTGGACCAGGCGTGGCAGCCACACTGAGCCCTTCTCCTGAGTCCTGGGCTGCAGCAGCTCCCACATCACTGACTGTGGTTGTCCCCATGGAAGACCAGAGAAAGTCACCAGTTGGGGACGGGGGCACACTCTCTGGGCCTCTGGCCTGTGGGCTGGAGAGTCCACCTGGAGGGTGTCGGAGAGGATGGGCCCTCAGGGGCTGACTCACAGGGACCAAACCCCCAGGAGCCTGAGGGAATCCGCTCCACGCCAGCAAAGCAGAGCCCCTAAAGGAGAGCTGTTCTCCCAGCTGAGCGCAGGAACCAGCAGAAGTGCTTCTCCCTCTGCATCCTGCCCTGGCCAGAGCAGTGCACAGGGCCCAAACCGTCCATGTGTTCTGCCCTCACCTGGTCCGTGAGCTGGGAAGGGCAGGTGCTGGGGTTTCTGTGCTGTAGGCAGAGGCTTAGCTTGGAGAGGGTTCTTGGCTCTGTCAGGGGGAACCAGCCCCTCAGGCGCAGAGCCAGGACTGGACAGCCCCCGGCCCAAGCCCCCAGATGAACACGCTTTCCAGAGAAGGCCGTGCCCCATGGCTGCCCAGGGCTCTCTGGGGAGGGGAGCCTGGTGGCTGGGAGCTCAGCTGGGTTGCATATTAACCTGCCTTGATTGGGCGGATCAATATTTAAACTCAATTACAAGGGAAAGGGGTTATCTGGAGAGAGTTTTTCGGGCAGGAGTGGCTATTGGAATATCTGATCATCTGAGAGGCTGACATGGAACTGGGGTGGGGGGAGGGGCTGGACCCCGAACACGTCCAGAGGGGAGGAAGGTGGATGGAGGGACACCCTCCCTCCCTCCCTCCCGTCCCTCTGTGGACCCAGATCTCCTGGTACCCACAAGATACTGAGCTTGCCAGCCCCGCTCTTCCTCTGAGCTCCCGTGGGCTCCTGGGCATAGGCTGAACCGTCCGTGTGTCTGTCTGCCTCCCTCACTGGGAAGAGCTCCTAGAGGACAGAGGGTGCTCTGCCTGATCACTGCCACTCTGGGGTCCAGCCCAGGGACTGGCAGGGAGAAGCCTCTCCAGGAACGTTCGTTGAATGACTAAATGAGAGCAGTATGGTGGTGGGCGAGTGAAGGAGCGGGAGCTGGGGGCCCCAGGGAACGAGTGCCTGGGTGGGGCAGGGGACCAGCTGGCGTGCCTTGGCAGAACTTCACATGAGTGTATTCACTCACAGCACAGGGAATGGGGCTATGGTAGTAGGGGATGGGGAACGGGACAGTTTGGATGGGAGAGTAGGGAATTGGGAAAAGGACCAAGCACGGGGCAAAGGAACACTGGGTGGGTCGGCGTGGAAAGAGCCCCGAGTCAGGTACCCACCATGGGCCGAGGGTCTTACAGACTTTTGAATGAGCCAGGATACACGACCAGGGAGCATGTTTTGTTTTTTGTTTTTTAAAAAAACTCTCCTTCTCTGCCTAAAAGCAGAGCTTTCCGAAAGAATTCAGCTGCCAAATCCCCTCCCCGGGGGTTTTATAACCAGGGAAGATTGACTCCTATCACCAGAGAGAAAAAGTCAAGACGTCTTCACTTGGATAAGACATCACCTAACAAACATTGTCACAAAATGATCATCCCTCCTTCTGTTCTCCTAAGGGCCCACTTGTCATTCTGGAAAGCAAATGACTTGTTTTCCCCTTAGTGCCCTTCTCCCCCACCCCTTCGCCTATGAAGATGGTATAAAAGTCCCAAATTCTGTCTCCTTGAGTCACATTTTTCTGTGAACTGCTGTGTACACAAGAGGTTAAAGTTCTGTCTTTTCTCTTGCTAATCTGTCTTCTGTTCATTTAATTCTCTGGCCCCCAATCACTGAACATCAGAGGGAAGAGGGAGAGACTTTCCCTCCCTGACATGTTGTGAGCTCGCTCAGTGCTCACGGCACCTGTTGAGGTGGGTGTTAACATCTCCGTCTTGCCCACAAGGAGGCTGAGGCTCAGAGAGGCTGGGTCATCTACCCAAGGACACACAGCTGGTCCGGAGCAGAGCTAGGCTTCTGACCTGCGTCTGTCGGCTCCACGGACTGCCAGGGACTCCAGGGCTGTGCCAGGTGGCTCTGGGGAGGGGGTGATGGAGCCAGAGGTAGGGAGGAAACGCATGCTGGGTGAGGTGCTGCTCTGAGCCGGGAAGGAGGATCCAGGACGTCTAGGTAGGTTGTGGGATGCCCTTCCTCCCAATTCTTTTTCTTTTTTTAAATTGTAGTTGATTTACAATGTTGTGTTAATTTCTGCTGTACAGCAAAGTGATTCAGTTATACATATATACTCTTTTTCAGATTCTTTTCCATTATGGTTTGTTACAGGATCTTGAGTATAGTTCCCTGTGCTGTACAGTAGGTCCTTGTTGGTTATCTGTTTTATATATAGTAGTGTGTATCTGCTAATCCCAAACTCCCAATTTATCTCTCTCCCCGTTTCCCCTTTGGTAACCATAAGTTTGTTTTCTGTGTCCGTGAATCTATTTCTTTTTTTATTTTTATTTTTTTAAAAAGCTAGTG
Source organism: Balaenoptera ricei (assembly GCF_028023285.1). Taxonomy (NCBI): domain Eukaryota; kingdom Metazoa; phylum Chordata; class Mammalia; order Artiodactyla; family Balaenopteridae; genus Balaenoptera; species Balaenoptera ricei. Next base: position 9,002,619 of record NC_082645.1, on the reverse strand, counting down.
GTGAGGAATCCACATGATTTTTTTAAAAAATTTCTTCCATTTACTTTTAGTTTTTATTTATTTATATTTATTATTTTTGGCTGTGTTGGCTCTTCATTTCTGTGCGAGGGCTTTCTCCAGCTGCAGCAAGTGGAGGCCACTCTTCATCGCGGTGCGCGGCCTCTCCCGTTGCGGAGCACAAGCTCCAGACGCGCAGGCTCAGTAGTTGTGGCTCACGGGCCTAGTTGCTCCGCGGCATGTGGGATCTTCCCAGACCAGGGCTCGAACCCATGTCCCCTGCATTGGCAGGCAGATTCTCAACCGCTGCGCCACCAGGGAAGCCCCTGAATCTATTTCTGTTTTGTAAATAAGCTTATTGGTATCACTTTTTAGATGCCACATATAAGTGATATTATATGGTATTTGGCTTTCTCTTTCTGACTTACTTCACTTAGTGTGATCATCTCTAGGTCCATCCATGTTGCTGCAATGGCATGAAATAATTCTTTTTTATGGCTGAGTAATATTCCACTGTATATATGTGCCACATCTTCTTTATCCATCCCTCTGTCCATGGACATTTAGGTCGCTTCCATGTCTTGGCTACTGTGAATAGTGCTGCTATGAACATAGGGGTGCATGTATCCTTTCAAATTAGAGTTTTCTCCGAGTACCTCTCAACTCTTCACATCCTTGGTGAGGTCATGTACCATGGTCCCCATCTCAGCCATGTCCCAACTCTGCCCTTGGGCCACGTAAAGGGGTGGAGGGAACCACGTGTTCTACTTAGTGCTACTTAGCGTTTTGGGTGCCATTTATTTTTAGGTTGTTAGCGACTTAAGAGAAGAATGGGTGGTAGACCAACTCAACTGTCTGTGAAGCAGCCAAAAGATAATGTTGAAAAGAAGACTACCAAGAATATAACACAATCCCACCAAGATAACAATTATTAGAAAAAAAGATTAAGTTGACGATGCCCTGAGAAGAATTGATTACTATAGTCTCACATTATGGCCGTATTAGGTAAGTAATGCTAGACACCATAAAACACTCCCTAGACCTCAGCCAACACAATAAAGATTTATTTCTTCTCTGTGTCCCAGGCTGATCTGGGCTGCTGGGCTGTGTTCCATGTGGTCATTCAGGGACCAAGGTTCCCTCCCTCTGGGGGTCCCGCTGTTTTCTAGGGCCCCAGAGCCCTCCGTTTGACCCTTCGCTCCAGAGAGAGGACGGGCTGAGACCCTGGAGGCTGGGAGGAGAGGCTTTAGAGGCCAGCCTGAAAGCAGCCCCCAGCAACTTCCCCTCCTATGACCATGGGCAGAACACGGTTGCACGACCCCACAGGCCCCATTCTTGGGTGGATGAGAGATGCACGCCAGCTGTAAGTCCAGCATTCACTGCCTCTGTGGCGTTTAATAATAAACAAATAAACCCACGATGAAGAAAGGACTTGCTGACACATCTGGTGTCACCCCTGTGCCCGGCTCTAGACACCAACGCTCCCAACGGCCCTGCTCAGACGCCATCCACAGCCCCGTTTCAGGAAGGAGGGAACTGGAGCGGGAGAGGCTCATTACCTTGTCCAAGAGAGAATCTGAACCCCAGTGTTTTGGCTCAAGCCTGTGCCCTAAATCACTCCTTGACTCTGCCCTGGTAGAGACACAATCTCAAAAAAGTAAAAAAAAAAAAAAAAAAAGGTCAAAGGTAGGGTGATGTTTAGGGCTCTGAGTCAAGATTCATTATTTTTTTCTTAGCCAACAGTCACTCTGAGCCCGCTGTGCTGTGTGGCAGGCAGACACCTTGCTAGACAGGGTGATGCAGGGGGACCCTCCGGCCCGTGCAGGTAGCGGAGGATGCAGGGCTGTGGTCTCCCATCTCCTCCAGCCCTCTCTGAGGGCCTCTACTTACCTTCCCAACCTGAGTGTGCAAAGGTGCCTTTAAGAAAAAAAAGGGCATTGTTTTTGGAAAGACAAAACCAGCCCGCAGGTTTCCTGGGTGTTTGTGTACAAAACAGAGGCCGGGCCTGGGGGTGCAGGGCTGGGCGGGGGCACACAGGGCCCACTGTGAGGCGGGCTGAGGCTCCTGGGCTGGTCCGGGCCGTCTCTGGCACAGAGGTGACGGAGGAGGCGTGGGAGGGAGGATACCGCTTCCGCGTGACCCGCCTGCAGCAATTCCAGCCGGACCCGTGTCACCCGGCCCTGGGCGGTCAGCGCAACCGGGAACCCTCAACATCGCCCAGTCCAGGGGTCTTCAAACCCGTCCCCCCCCAAACCTTCCTTCCGCAGCGTGTGGCTGTGCACCCCAAACTCTGCTCTGAGGGGCCAGACTGGGATGGGGAGAGGGCACGGATTTATGAGAGGGGCTCTGAGGATGCCCAGGGTGGGGAGGGCCAGGCTGCGAACATCTGAGCTTGTCTAAATGAAACGATGCAGGACCCTATGGTCCTTGTCCGCATGTCCTCCGCCTGCCTTTTGTCTGTGGAAAAACTTTAGCCAAAGAATAAGTTTAATCAGAGAAGCGAGAAAATGCAGAAACAAAGGAAAAGGGTCAAAGGAGACCGAATAATAATCGTTTAGTCATTAAGCAGAGTCAAGGACCTTTAGTTCCTTCTCAAGGGCTGTAGATAATATTCTGAGCCATGTCCTGGGAGCTGTCATATAGATGCTGGAACCGCCAACAGGTGGAAGAAGTTAACTACATGATGAGCAGCCTGTTGCCATGACCTAAGCTGCCACAATTCCAAGAACTGGCCTCAAAGAAATGGGAAGAAACCGACCCTGGAACTGAAGACTAACTATTCTGAAAACAATCAAGATGATGGTGGTCAGACCACCGATGACCAATTTCAAGGTGACGGTCAGAGCTGACTGTGCTGTCTCTGCACGTAGCCCCCTCCCTCCTCCTATAAAAGCTCTTGCCCCCTGATTGTCAGGGTGTGGGGGGAGTCGGCCTTTGGACAGGCGTCCACCCACCCGCCTCGCCCCAGTTACCGGCATCGAGAATAAAGCAAACTTTCCTTTCCACCAACCTGGCCTCTTTATTGGCTTTTGAGCAGCAAGCAGCTGGATCCCACCCTTGGTTACATAAACTCTTCTGTTGCTGCTTCGGGGGAAACTGAGGCCCATAGAAAGGAAACAGCATGCCCAGGTCCCCTGGCATCTGGGGGTGCCCATCCAGGCTGAGAAGGAACCCAGGTGCCCAGGTCCTCTGGCTCTGTCCTCCAACTCAGGTCCTTCCCACATCAGAGATGTCAGGAACGTGCCCAAGAGCGGGGGGCTCCTGGGACGGCGTGGCCACTGAGGGTGCTGGGCTGTGCTGGACCCAGAGAGCACGGAGAAGGCTTCAGGAGTCAGGGAAGCAGGGAGAAGCTGGAGTGGGTGAGGATGGTGGATGCGGGCAGCTGAACATCAAGGGGAGGCCTTGGTGGCCGAGGCACCCGCCCAGAGGGTAGCGCCCGAGACGAGTGGAGGCTGGTTGTCTGGCTTGGAGGGGCCTCGGCCAGGGGCAGCTGAGTCCCCGCCTCCGAGGGAGGGGTCACAGGAGTATCGGGGTTGGGAGGGTCTTTCTTCCAGACGCCCGTCACCACCGCTTACGGGATGCATACACCACGCTTCAGGCCAAGTGCACAGTAGACCCAGTTAAATGGTCACATTTCTTTTTTTTTAAATTGAAGTATAGTTGATTGACAATGTTGTGTTAATTCCTGCTGTACAGCAAAGTGGCTCAGTTATACACATATATACTTTCTTCTTTTATATTCTTTTCCATTATGGTTTATCCCAAGAGATTGGCTATAGTTCCCTGTGAGTCAGGACTACTGCCCTTGTTCTCCGAGGAAAAACCTCAGGCTTAAAAACGCTGACATGCACGTGGTAAAGGCTTGGCCAGAAAGTGTGGGCTGACACCCTGAACGGGGGGTTCTGGCTGCACAGAGCTCCTTCCCACCTCTTCACATCATCTTTCCCATGGAGGACACCACCTACGCTCAAGACCAGTGGCCTGATACCTGCGTGGTGACCGGTGAGCAATCTGGGTATAAGATGCTGCCTCCTGGGGAGGGGCCCAGTTTAAGGAAAGTGACCCAAGCCCAACCTCTCCATCCTGTCCCCTTTGGGGTCCAGCAGGGACAAAGGACCAAGAGGGACCAGAGTGACATCTGGGGACCTGAGTGTAATCCCATTTCTCTAACTCAGTGGGACATCTGCATCCATGGGTGAAACTGCAAACAGATTACGGAACATCCACGGGTGAATGAGGGTGTTAAATTTCATTCATTCACTTCTTTATTTTCGCTACTGTCTTCCATATTTTAAAATTGATCTCCATCTGGCCAGGATTCTTGACACTTTAGCTTCAAAGGGGTATCGTGGCCAGGACAGACTCAGGAGTTGGGGTTAGGCCAGGGAGCAGGGACACAGCCGTCCCCAGGGAGGTCTGGCATCCACGTCAGGGGGTGCCTTGGGCTTGGCAGGGCGCCCAGCTGGGGAGGGAGTCTGATTGGGGGAAGCCTGGCTTTAGGGTCCTGCCCCACCCCTGCAGCCCACAGCTCCTGGTGTGCCAGTCCTGTCCCAGAGAGGTCACCTCCATCTGCCTTTCTTTCTAACACTGGTGGCTTTGCTTATTGACAGGTGCCTTCTCTGCTCCTGCTGGGGTGGGTCTGAAATGCCCAAACTGGCAGAGCACAAAGGGTTTTGGAGCATTTTCATGGACACCCCATGCTCTGAGGTGGTGGAAGCCAGAGGAATCCGGAGGCCCTGGGAGGCTCCTGCTGGGACAGGACTTGGGACAAGCTGCTTGGGTCCCAGGCTCCCCCAGGGCAGCAGGCCTTTCCTCCCACTCCCTTTAAGCCCGGGAATGGGTTGAGGGCAGAGACCACTGTTTTTTTTAAAATTTATTTTATTATTTATTCATTTATTTAGGCTGCGTTGGGTCTTTGTTGCTGTGCGCGGGCTTTCTCTAGTTGTGGCAAGCGGGGGCTACTCTTCATTGTGGTGCACGGGCTTCTCATTGCGATGGCTTCACTTGTTACAGAGCACAGGCTCTAGGCGCACGGGCTTCAGTAGTTGTGACATGCGGGCTCAGTAGTTGTGGCTCGCGGACTCTAGAGCGCAGGCTCAGTAGTTGTGGCGCACGGGCTTAGTTGCTCCGCGGCATGTGGGATCTTCCCGGACCAGTGTCCCCTGCTTTGGCAGGCAGATTCTTAACCACTGCGCCACCAGGGAAGTCCCCAGAGAGCACTTTTGTAGAGGGCGTCCTTTCAGTCAGGACTGTGGCAGCATTGCGTAGATACCATCATGCTTTCAAATATAAAGTAGAAAAAAGGTCTGTCTCACAAGTGGTTGCTTTATAAGTAATATGGTATATACATCACATCAGGACAGGGACATTATTGCTTAGAGGACAAGATGTGTACCACGGGCCTGCATTGACCCAAACATCCGTAATTCTTAAAACCATCCTGCAAGGAGATACTATGATCACCATTTTACAGAGGAGAAAATGGGGTCTCAGAGAAAACAAGTACCTTGTTCAAAACGACATAGTCAGAAAGTGGTGAAGGGACTTCCCTGGCGGTCCAGTGGTTAAGAATCCACGCTTCCAACCCAGGGGGCGCGAGTTCGATCCCTGGTCAGAGAAGTAACATCCCACATGCCGCGCAGTGTGGCCAAAAAAAATAGCGGTGTAGCCTGGATTCATACTGGCTGGGTTCTGGAGCTCTTCAGAGGGGCGGCACTTTCGGGACATCCTCAGGTTTGGACAGGATGCCCAGGTGGGGGGAGGTTTGGAGCCCGCGAGGTGCCCAGCAGTGGGGACTAGCCAGCCTGGCTTCAGAGACACTCAGTAAAGACCTCTCAGTAACCAGCGCATGACCATCTCAGAACGTGACAGTGAGTGAAAAGCCAGGAAGAAGGCATGTTGCCCAACTTCCTAGCTCGGTAAAGAAGGCACAACTACGAGCGTTTAGGGATGCTTAGGAGGTCAAGTTCAACAGAAAGGCGAGGAAGTGATGGCTGTGAATGTCAGGCTAGTGGTTAACTTGGGGGGGGGGAGGGGCAGGGCAGTGGGGGAGGATTCGAGGTTTGGGGTGGCGCTGGGGAACTGCAGTGGTCCATTTCCTGCCCCAGCGCTGACTTAATGAATGTTGGCTTTGTGATAAATCACTGAGCTGTGTGTCTGTTCTGTGCCCTTTTCTGTATCCACGTTAAGTTTCACAATAAAATAGGTTTGAAAAAGAAAGAAGGAGAAGGAAATGCTCAGTTCGTGAAACATGTCATTCTGCAAAAGAAGGACCCGCTCCCAGAGGGCTCCCAGCTGGCGTGGGCAGTTCCCTTGGGCCGGAAGATCATCTGCTGTCCTCTCCTCTGGATGCACCTGCTTTTCTTCCAGTCTCTTCCACAAAGTGGTGTTGGCCGCGCTTGGTTTCGGGTCCACGTTCTTCGCGCTTGCTTGACCAGTGTTCCGCCTGTGGGGACCCCACCTGGGGGGCCAGCCCATCTCCCCCCGACCCCGCAGTCATGCCAGGCAGAGGCCAGAGTGGTGGTCCACAGTTCTTGCCTATCGAAACAGCTCTGGCTGACAGCCCTGGAGAAAGAGGAGGCCTCACAATGCGTGGGAGCAGAAGCGGTCCTCTGCATCCCCTGGCCATGTGCTGACCCAGCCCCCAGGAGCCAGAGCTCAGCTGCCCACCGTGAGGCAGTTCAGCCCACTCCTGGCCAGCTGGCACACGTGAGGGCTCAGGCAGATCCGCCCCGACCACTTCTCTGAGCCCGGAGAATAAAGACAACCGTACTTCCTCCCAAGAGCAGGTGCCTGGTTTCAGTGCGATGGCACGGGAAAGGCACGGGTGCTTAGGTGGAGAGGGCCCGACCACGTGGCTTCCGTGCCCAGGACGGCCTTCCCTTCCTGCAGGCACAGACCTCTCCACTGAGGTCCAGCCCACCGTCCCTCGGACCCCTCACCTGCTGCAGGGAGCCCTCTGAGCGCCTCCAGACTCAGGTGGGCCAGCCACCCCCCTGCAGCTCCCACAGCCCTGGGCTTGCCCCAGCGAAGATGCTCCTCCCTGCCCGGCCCTCCCCTGGGCCGAGAGCAGCTGCAGCACAGGCACCTGTCTTACATCCCAGGTGCTCTGGCACCAGCCCAGGGTCTGGATGCAGCAAGAGAGGGATCCACAGGTCTCGGTAAGGAAGCTCTGGAGACCCTGAAGCCCCGCTGAGTTGCAGGCAGCTGACCAGCTGTCCAGAGCGACCCCCGGCCCTCCGTTCAACGCCCCTGGTTCCGCGGGTTACTCTGGACACAGCCGATTCAAACGGCAGACCAGTTGCTGGGGCCAAATGGAATGAGGGTCGTTCGAGCGCTAGTTTAAATGCACCAGAGGGGCTCACCTTTTAAGGAAAGCCTGTGATGAGTTAGTTCTTTGGGAGAGTAAAGGATTCTTTGGTAGCGCAACGAAGCCCATCTAATCTTTTTTCTTATATAAATTCAGATTTTGGACTTTGGGGGCCTGGGTTCCCTGGGACAGCGATTAGCGTGCAGGGAATGCTCTTTAGGGAAGATGCTGGTTAATAGGGAACGCTCTTGAGGTCGGCACTGGAAAGGGGGGGAGGGGATGAAGCAGGGAAGGGCAGATGGAGAAGCTGGGCTGCCAGGCAGTCTTGGGGGGGGGGCGCTCCGCGGGCCCCACGGGGGGCTCGAGGCTGGACCACATTTCAGAGTTGCCCCCCAACGTGGCGAGAGAGCCAGACTTTCACCCGCCCTGGTATTTGGTCCACGGATGCTAGTCACCCGGGAGGGGCGTGGTTTGAAGGCGGGAGGGGCGTGGCTTGAGGGCGGGGATCCTTGCAGAGACGGTGCGGGGCTGGTTGTCTGCACCCCACCCTGCAGCCTGGAGAGAAATCCCTTCATCCCTGAGGGGGGATCTGGGGGCTCATTAGTATCCACCCCACCGCTCCCCCTCCGTCATGTGAAACTTTTATAAGGAAAAATCAGGGAACTGCTGTTTCTTGAGGGTCTACTATGAGCTAGGCTCTGTGCTTCATTCTCTCGGAAAATCCTCACCATGGCTTTGCCAGGTGGGTGTTATTACACCCATTTTCCAGTTGAGAAAACAGAGGAGAACGAAGGTCAGTGGTCAGGAGCGTGTCGGAGCTTCACTCCCCGACCTCCTGCTGTCCGGCTCCCTGCCGAGCTCCTACATCCTCTGCAGCCCGTGTCCCACCTTGCCTTGTGCACATCTGCAGCTTGTCCCAGACAGTGGGCATCCTCACCCCTCACCGGGCCAGGTACCAGCCAGCCCTCAAGCACACTGCTGGTGAAACTAGAGGCCAAGCCTGGGGTGAAGCCCTATGAGGCTGACCATCAGGGTCCAAGACCCGGCATGGGGTCCAGGGCAGGGCAAGGCCAGACCCCCGGCCAAGGAAAGGCTGCATTACAGTCTGGTTCTCCAACAGAATCGGAGTCAAATGGGCAGAGGTCAGCTCTCCTGGAAGCCGCCCCGTGCAAGTGTCAACTTACATGCCTGAGGTGGCCTGTAAGGGCATCCACTCAACAGACACTGGACACTTGCCGAAGAGGTGGCTGAGTTCTGAGGCTCCCTCGCGGCCACCAGTCATGGAGGCTCAGCAGAGGAGCACAGGTCTCCCCGACTCTCTTTCTCCCCCACTTTGGACCCTAATCCCCGCATGATGGTGCTCTGAAGTGATGTATTCCCAGGCTGGCAGGGTGGGAGTCCTCAAGTCCATTGAGGAAAGCGCCTCACCTGCGGCTGACCTTGGCTATGACCTTGGGGAAGACCAGAGGTCTTGTGCTATGTGTGGAGGAAGATAGTGCTGGCAGGGCAGGGGATGGTAAGGGGGGCCACAGCTGAGATCCCCTGTGCCTTTACTCAAGGCCATTCGGACAGGAGGTGGAAGGCCCATGTGACTTCCCTCTGTTGCCGGAAGGGGAACCCCTTCCCGGACCCGAGAGCGGGCTCTTGTCTAACACTTAGAAATGAATTGTCCGAAGAGACACACATGCTGACAAAGAAAGAGACTTTATTGGGAAGTGGAGCCCACCCGGGCAGAGAGCAGCAGGGTAAGGGAACCCAGGAGAACTGCTCTGCCACGTGGCTCGCGGTCTCTGGCTTTATGGTGATGGGGTTAGTTTCCGGGTTGTCTCTGGCCAATCACCTTGCTTGGCCCGTGTCTGGTCTGACTCAGGATCCTTCCTGGTGGCACGTGCATCGCTCAGGCAAGATGGGTTCCAGCGAGGAGGAGTCTGGGAGGCTGGCAGGACATATTATGGGCTGGCGTCTCCTCCCTCCTTTGGGCCCTTCCCGAATTCTTCCAGTTAGATTTTGGCAGCAGACCATGTTCCTTATGGGGACCTTTTGTTATGAGACAACTCATGCAAATGGCCATCACCGTGCCTGGCCAAGGCGGGCAGTTTCAGTCAATGGTTCCCTAACACCTCCAGACAAGGGCATGGGTACCTTTCAAAGGAAGCAGGGGAGGGTCCCCCAGCACCGCCTCCCTGGTGGCAGCTTGAGAACAGGGTCTGGCCCAGCATCCCAGCTGGAGGCCTTGATTCCGCGATCTGCTCAGCCTCTCGGGGCTGGACCAGCGCCTTCCACTGCTCCCCGGAGTCCGCTAATCAGACTCATTTTCTCTCCACCACTAGGGCGCGCTGTAGACCCCCGTGCTGTGCGGGGCTGCCAGTATCCTGCAGCAGGACGGCCGGTCCCTGCGAGGCGGGCTTTGCTTCGTTCATTGCTGGGTCACCCGTACCTGGAGCAGAGCGCAGACAGGTAGGTGCCCAGTGAAGAGCAAGTCCCGAGTGAAAAGATGGCAAGGCTGGGCCTTTCCAAGTGTCCCCGCCACCCTGCCTCACCTGTCTATCCACTATCTATCCTCTTCCGCATCATTTATCTATATCTCTCGAAATTTATTTTTTCTAAAGCGTCTCAAAGTAAGTTGCAGATGTGATGACCTTTTACCTCTAAATAGTTCAGTGAGTGTTTCCTACATGCAAGGGCATTCTCTGACATATCCACAGTACCATGATTCACGTGAGGAAATTGCAGGGAGCAGGGTGGGCGGCCCAGGGATGCGGAGCTGGGTAGTGTGTCTGAGCAGCATTTCTGTGCTGAGGGCCCGGGAGGGGAGGCGGAGGCCGGACTGCAGAGGAGGCAGCCCCAGCAATGGGACAGGCCTGGAGCTAAGTTGAGTGTTGAACTTCACCTGAAAAGCAGGGGGACCCGTGCAGACTCGCGGCCTGGGCAGCTTGGGCCCTGGTGCTCACCTTAGCCCCTGTCTCCCGGGTCCTCCGGCAGGCCACGGCGATAATCCCGGTGGCTGAGGGCCCTCGGTCCACGGGGCTGACCCGGTCACCCTGCTCAGTTCAGCAAGAACAGAATGTACTCAAGGAGCCCAAGGAACAGGGAGTGGAAGGGCAGGGGAGGAACAGAAAAAAGTGAGCGAGAACAAGGGTCTGGCACAGGCCAGGCCTGTTTTGTAACCTGCGTTGACGTCTCCCAGTGGGTGAATCACCGTTCTGCTCAGAGGGCCCACTCCTACCACATCTACACACGGCCTTCCTGCTCCAGCCGCCTGGAGCTGCCCTCCCTGTCCTGCTCCCCGGGCCTGAGCACGAGAACTTGGGGTTGTTCAGAACGGGGTTCCAGTCCTACCATGGCTGCTGTGTGAGCTTGAGCAAGTTGCTTGACGTCTCTAAGCCTCAGCTTCACTTCTCTAAAGCCTGAATGGCAGTCTATCCCTTGTAGTTCGTGGTGGGAATTAGCTGGGGTGGTCGGTGCCCGGGTCTGGCTCACCTGGACGCTCCTGCCAGGGTGCCTGGCACTTAGTAGGTACTCAGTAGGTGTCTGAGGGAGGTAAACGCCTGGCCTGTAGCAGACCCTGGGGAAGTATCAGTTGTCTTATCTGAGGCCTTTAAACCATCCACAGTCACGACCCCCTGCATCTGCTCCGAGGCGGGTAACCCAGTCTGAGCCCACTCTGCTGAAGGTAACGGGCGCTCCTGGTGGGCAGGTCACGGCCACACTCCCCGCCTGCGTGTGTGCTCCCATCCCACAGAGACCCCTGCACATGGAATTACTGAGGAGGGGAAAGGGGGGAGCTCCAGCCAGGGGACCAAGTTGGGGTGCTGATGGAGCTCGTAGGCAGGACTGCAGAGGCTGGTACCGGCCATGGGGGCCCCAGGCACTGCACCGCATGGGGAGAGTGTGGGCATGCTGATGGGAGGGGTGGGCTGCCAGGGCCCTTCCCCCCAACCCCATCCCCAGGTAAACTGACACCTGGCCCTCCTCCCGCAGGCCTGCGCCTCACCTGCCTCTCTTGGCTGCTCCGGGAGATTTGAAGGTGTTGCAAATCGCCCTATGATGTTCTGGAGCCATACCAAGTCCCTGGCCCGCAGCCCACCCCCCGGGGCTTGGCGCCAGCTGCATTGCCCCTGGGAGACAAGCTGCCTTTTAGGACTTTGGTTTGAAGGGCTGGGTCAGCGGCATCCTCACCTGGCTGGCAGTGGAGAGGCGCCTCTTTGAGGGTCAAGCAGAATCAAGGTGATCAGAGGTCGCAGCGCCGGGCCACTCCCATCCCAGGCCCCAGCCACCCAAAGGTGTTTCTGTGCTGAGCGGGGTAGAGGCTAGGAGCCTGTGCTCTGGAACCAGACAGCCTGGGTGCCACTGACTCGCTGTGTGACCCTGGACAACTGCCTTGCCCTCCCTGCTCAATTCTCTCATTGGTAAGATAGAGGTGGGAAGAGTCCTCACCTCAGAGCAGTGCTGTGCCAGGTAAATGAGTTAATGCAAGTAAAGAGTTCCGAGCAGCCCCAACTCGTGGGCGCTGTGCAAACGTGAGCCATCACCTCGAGAATGCAGGGACAGCACAGATCCTTCCCTCGCCTGACCCTCCAGCCCTCTCTGATCCAGCCCCGCCCACCATCCACCCTCACATTTGACCTCTCCCTTCCTTCCACGGCAGCTCCAGGAGCCACTGTGCTTCCCTGAGCTCCTCCGCCCACCCATGCAGGCTGACTCCTACCCCCCACTTTCCTCACCACTCAGCTCAGTCATCCCCTCCTCCAGGAAGCCTTCCACTTAACCCCATAACGTGCTAACCTCCCCCAAAGCCTGCGGGTTTGAAGAAATGGAGGCTCCGAGAGGGGTGAAGCTGCCAGAGCAGAGGGTTGGGACTTGGCTTCAGGGCTGGCCAGCTCCAAAGCTGGTGCCCTTCCCTCTAGCCTTCCTGCTTCCCTCTGTCAGGGTTTGTTGGGGGGATGCTGGAATGTTGCTGTGAGGCTTGGAGGGGCAGCAGCCATTTTGTCACCATGAGGCAATAAGCATAAAGGAAAAGCATCTCAGAGAATTTGAAGCCAGATGTATTCTTATCTTCTACAACATCTAAAGAAGGAATGTTACTATCACAGCCATTCAGAAGGGGAGTGTCACAGAAGCAAACACTGGCAGTGCCCACTCCAGCAATGCCCATGAGAGGGAGGCTTTTTAGTCAATGCCCTTTCAGAATTCTGGACCCATCGGCTTATCCAGCTCTCTCTGTGCCACATTCATGCTCCAACTCACGAATGGTTGTTGGTTTTCTGACGAAGGTCTGCTCTGGGGGAGAAGGCACCGTCACAGGCCAAGAGTGGTTTCCATCATGTCCCAGGACTGCTCATTATAGACAAATGCATCGGCCTGAAGGTTTACACATATGAGTCCATCCCGAGAGATGGAGCTGTGAGTGGGGTGTCCCCTAAATCAGATTTCCAAAGCCTCGCACTGTGGGACTCTTACCCGTGAGCCTGAGAACTACAAAAGATGTGCAATGCCTGTTGAGTGAACAAGGGAATAAATCTTCCCTCCCCCACTGCAGCTGGGTTCCTGAGGGCAAGATTTGCACGTGTTTCGTCCCCGAGTGCCCAGAATGGGTCCCGGCCCTTGCAGGGGTTCCCAAGTTGGTGCGGAGGATCAGTGGCTGGTCAGGGTGGGCAGTGAGACCTCCAGGGAGAGGAGGAGCCGCCCAGAGGACAGAAGCCCAGTTGCTCCTATCCACTGCTCCCGACACCTTAACTGACCCCAGGTGCCCTGGGGACCCTCAGCCCATTTCCGGAAGCACTGAAGGGACATGTCTCTCCTAGACACCTGAGTCCCTGCCACTGTCTTGGGCTGTGGTCTGGGGCTGCAGGTGGGTTTCCTACAGAGGAGCCGCTCTTCGAATCCGCTTTACTTTTCCCAGAGTCTTTCTCTAGAGGGTTTCTGGGTTCAATGTGGTTACTCATCACGCAAGGGTTTCTTGAGCCCTCCAAGTGGGTAAGGATTGAGATCTGGCTGCAGACTGGATCCCATTAGGGTTCAAGTCCAGGTTTGGGTCAGGACCAGACTTGGCCTCCTGGATAAGGGTAAGGTTTAGATCCAGATTAATTTTAGAGCCAGGCCAGAGGGTCAGTTTTAGTTCACGCATTTGCCCATCTCGTAGGATGTGGAAATTGGAGTCAGAGTTTATAGGACTTGACCCTCCGGGACCCCTGTGACCCGCCACTTCCCCGCCTCGGCTCCCACTGCACCTGCCAGTAAAGGGCTGACGGGCTCTTGTGAGTTTTCTCCCAGGCCGTTTGGTGATGACACCAACTTCCCACGGGCAGGGCCCTGGCCTTCCACTCACTGGGCAACCTGCAGCTTTGGCCAGATGGCTGGGGAAGCAGTGCTCGTATCTGACAACCTGGCCAGGTGCACTCGCCTCCCGCCGTCCCGGTGTTCCTTCACTGCCAGCCTCCCACCCTCCCCACCCGGCCTTGACCTCCAGAGATGAATGGCAATGCTGTCAGAGGTCCCAGCAGAGCCAAGTCCCCGGAGCCTTGTGAGCCCAGGATCAGAGGTTGGCTCAGGGCGGGCAGACAGTTATCTCTGGCGCTCTTCCCGCTGAGATGGGGCTGCCGCACTGAGAAACACCTCAGAGCTGCTCTGGGTTTGCTCAGGCGAACGGGCCCAGGCAGCTTGGGGGGAAACCGAGGGCAGGGGTGTGGGAGAGGGTCAGGGGGACAGAGGAGCACTGGCTCTGGGGCTGCCACCTCCTTCTGGAGAGAGGGAACACGGTGTACGTGCGTGTCCTCAACCAGGAAACCTGATGCTTGTTGATCTTGAGCGCCTGCCGGAGTCTTGGCCCCGGTTCTGGGCGCGCACCATCCAGCCTGCGAACGCGGGATCTGGGGGCTGGCGGAGGAGGAGGCGTGTGGGACGTGGGTGGACGTGGGTCCCTCTGCCATCAGGGCAGCCAGCGAGGCAGCACCTCCCGAGGGACAGCGGGAAGGGTCCCTCGTGAGCACCTACTGGACACCGGGCATTGCTCTCAGTGCATGGGGTGCATTCCCTCATTTCATCCTGGGAGCAGGTCCGCAAGGGTTCAGCCTCATTACGCAGAGGAAGGAAGAAGGAAGGAAGGAAGGGTCAGCGAGAATCAGTTACCCAGTGAGCCAAGGAGGCAAGGATCACAGCAGGTGCAGCACGAGTAAAACCCAGGCCTCGGCTTTTTTTTTTTTTTTTTAAAGAACACCCTTCCTGTGTGACAGAATAGAGGCCCGAGTGGTTCTCAAACCCACTATCTTGACCTGGGTTCACCCAAGCAGAGACTGAGGCTCCTGGCCTCTGTGTGAGACCTTTTTGGGGGGAGTGTGACCCCTGGGAGATGGAGCGACGGACAGGGGAGTGAACGGGCTGGGACGGAGAATGCACGCTCGCATGGGATTGATGGCAGACCCCTGGGTCCTGGCTCTGAGAGCCGCACACACTCTGCCTGGGGGAGGGAGGAGGGGGATTTATCCTCAGGCCCCTGCATCCCACCCTTTCCTGTTGTCACTGCGTGGCCGCCAGGCAAGGTGTGCTCAGTAGATGAGAACTCCGAGCTGGTCCCCGCAGAGGTACCCAGGTGGCTGGATCAAGAGGCAGGTGAGGTCCAGAGAGCCGTGCAGACAAAGTGGCCGATGTGCCCGGTCTCCTCATCCTACAGCTGGGGACACTGAGAGGGCACGTGAAAGGCCATGCCTTGGTGGCTGAGGACTGGCGTGAGATCACTTGACACTCAGACCACTGAGGTGACCACGGTCCCTGGCAGGTGGCAGGCAGAAAGAAGGTTGCCTGGCTCTGGGTGCAAATGTAGAGTCTGTGTGTGTGTGTGTGTGTGTGTGTGTGTGTGTGTGTGTGTGTGTGTGTTATATAGAGAGAGAGTTTTTGGAGCGACAGATAGGTGGCCAGGAATGGAGCATGAAGACAGCCCTGTCTGGAAAGTTCTCAGGTGTGTGTACCCCATATAAAGAAGGATGCCCCCCACCCCGCTCCAGGGCTGGGAGGTCCGAGCCCAGTGTCCAGGCCCCCATTCCAGCCTTTGGAGGGGTGTCAGGCCGGCCCAGGCCCAGACAGTGCCGTGACATGAGTCACTCCCGGGAGGAGAGGGGACGGGGGGTGGGGAGCGGACAGCCCATGTCCTGGGCTGTGGAGCTGTTCCCACTGGATCTCGGGTAGCCCAGGGGCCTAGAGCGAGAATGATGAGTAACTGGGCTTCGGCATCCAAGTAAAACCTACCCCAAACCCCAGACCAAACCGCCTCGGGCGCCTGCCAGCTGCCGCTGCCAGAATCATCAATACGCATTGTTCCCCTAGACGGGTCCCCTCTGCACTTTCAACCACGGGTTCCGGGGACGGGCTAGGTGTGGCTCACACCACGTGGACAGACACAGCTTAGTGAGATCTGTTCCCCAGGCCACTCTCCCCACAGCCTCCAGTGACAGGGTCATGGGGAGGAAGGCAGCTCTCGGGCTGGATCGGGGTGGAGAGCCGGCACCAGGCCCTGAAAGCTGGCTGACCTTGGCCTCCGGTTCCTCAGCTACTCAACGGGGTAATCACGTGGCCCTCGCGGTCTCATAGGGTCGGCGTGAAGGACGCAGGAACTCCTGAGAGAAACATGGAGGCGGAGTGAAGTGCAGTGTCCCTGCTACTTCTCAGCGTGCTGGGAGACGTCAGGCTTCGGGCAAAGGGTGGGGGGATCCTGGTCGCACGGGCCTGGGTTCCCACGTCAGCCTCCTCTATCCAACGCGCGTGACTTTCTAAGCTTCAGTTTCCTCATCTGTGAAATGGAGCCAGTGAAGCTGGCCGGCTCGATGGTTGGGAGAAGCTGGAGGCTGGGCAGGCCTGGCTCTCAGCCCAGTGCTGGGGGCTGGGGGACTTGTGACCATGACACAGCGACCCTGCAAGGTGACTCTCTAGGTCAGGCCAAGCATCACGGACAGAACAGGGCCCACATCCTCTCTGGGAGGCCAACGTCAAGACACACCTCTTCCGCGAAGCCCTCTTGATTTCTTCCAGCGCTGGCCTGGGCCCCTCCTCTACACAACTAGATCCCACGGCCTCTCGGCCATTCTTTTTAGCTCTTAAGCACTGCAGGGGATACTGTTATTGGGGGGGGGGGGAGTGGACTGTCCAGCAGATTTGCCCCTCACCCTATTTGAGAGGAAAACCCCTTTAATGTGATATTGGCAGGAAATAAGCCACCCACTGTGAAAGGGGGCAGGTGTACCCTCACCTAGTTCCTGGGCATCTTGACCAGGCTTGGTCAAAAGGACACTCCCATCCAGGGCTCAGAATCTTAAGTGGTGACATCATTCAAAGGGAGAGTTGGCCTCTGTTCCCCGTGGCTGCGTCTGTGAGCAGGAGTCCTGGAGGCCAGCCGTGGTGGGGTGGACCTTGCCCAGAGCGCCTGGGGGTGTGGCTTGGCTCTGCTGTTCGCTCCTGGCCTCCTTTGGCCCCTGCTCACTTCCTGAGCTTTGTTCTCCCACCTTCCTGCCAATTCGGAGCTCTCTGGCAGCCAGAGCTGGGTCGGCTCTCTGCTGTTCACTCAACACACATATTTGCCTTTGCATGATACCGACTGTTCCAGGCGAGCACATGCTCTTTCCCTCAAATGGATTACACCCCCCCCGGGGGCAGAAATGCTGCCTTACACCCTGATGGATCGCCCACCGAATGCCCCCCCGTGGGCATGTACACCATGGTTAACTTAATGAACACTGCTGTGTGTTATGTATGAAAGTTGTTAAGAGGGTAAATCCTGAGTTCTCATCACAAGGAAAAATATTTTTTTCTATTTCTTTAATTTTATATGTGTATGAGATGGTTGGATGTTCACTGAACTGACCTTGAGAATCATTTCATGACATACGTAAGTCAAATCATGATACTGTACACCTTAAACTTATACAGTGCTGTGTGTCAATAATATCTCAATTAACCTGGAAGAAAAAAAAATTTTTTTTTATCTTTTTTCTTGGTTGAAGTTTCCAAAGGTTTATATTTCCTCTCCCAGAAAAAAGCATGAGTTCCTTGAGGAACAAGACTTTGTGTTTTTCACCTTTTTAGCCCTCACAGCATCCCGTGCATAGTACAGGCATACCTTGTTTTACTGCGCTTTGTTTTCCTGTGCTTTTTAAAAAAGAAATTGAATGTCTGTGGCAACCCCGTGTCAAACAAGACTATTGGTGCTGCCATTTTTCCAACAGTATTTGCTCACTTCGTGCCTCTGTGTCACATTTTGGTAATCTTTGCAATATTTCAAACTTTTTCATCATTATTATATTTGTTATGGTGATCTGTGATCAGTGATCTTTGATGTTACTATTGTAATTGGTTGGGGCACCGTGAACCACGCCCCTCTAAGATGGCAAACGTAATCTATAAATGTGTGTGTCCTGACCGCTCCACCCACTGGCTGTTCCCCAATCTCTCTCCCTCTTCTTGGTCCTACCTGTTCCCTGACACACAACAATATTGAAATTAGGCCAATTAATAACCTTACAATGGTCTCGAAGTGAAAGGGGGAGTCAGATAAAACACTAGAAAGGAAGCTTAGTGAGGAAGGCACGTCGAAAGCCGAGACAGGCCGGAAGCCAGGGGCCTCGTGCCACCATTAGCCACGTTGCAGATACAAAGGGAAAATTCTTGAAGGAAAGTGAAAATGCTGCTCCCGTGAACTCACGAATGATAAGAAAGCCAAAGTGGGGAGGGGTGTGGCTGGAGGGCTGGACACCCCTCTGGAGCTGAGTTACCTAAGACAGAAGATGATTTTCCCCTCTCTTTGGATTTCCAGCCCTTGGTTTGGGGCAAAAAGAAAACATCTGCACGTGGCAGATGAAGGAACTTGCTGTTTTGTGATTTCCCCAGCAGCACGTAGGTAAATAATTATTATCAGTTTGGCACGGTTGGGTTCAAGGGTGAATACATGAGTCTTTCAGTACTGATGGTTCTAGGGAAGGGACGGGAATCTGAGTCATTCCCATAAAGTCTTAGTGCATGAAAAAGCCAGAGGCACCTCCCAGGAGCTGGGAGAGGCGGCAGAACAGGGTAGAGCTGGGTTTGGCCTTGGATTTTTACAGCCAGCATCCCTGGGCAGTCGCTTTCCATGTTTATACAACAGAGATGGTTGTTGCCTGGATTTAATACATGTTTTACAGTTGGTTATAATTTCTGACATTGGAAATGTCCCCACGTGTCATGGAGCGGTCAAACTTCCTGAAGAACAGAGGAGAAAAATTCCCCAGGGTCGCCATGGCAATGGAAGTTGTCACTATGCCGGGCCATAGCCAACATCACTTTGGATCTGGACCCTGGATAATGTTGCACTGTCCGGGCTAATTGTCCATTCATTCATTTATCAGTTTATTTGTTCTACTAATTTGCTCCTTACTTATGACCCTACTTGGTTCTGGTCATTCTCCTGCTCTGACGTCCAGGGCAGCCTAGATGAAAAGATGAATAGTCAAGACGGGAAATTCTCTGACACTTTTTCTTAATTTCCTGTGCCAGCTTGTCTTTCTCAGGCCAGGCTTTAAATATTGGTGAGCAAGGAAATGCAAAAGACAAAGCCTATCTGAACCTCACTAAGGCATGTGGTAAAATTGTGTGCAGTCTCCTTGTGGACCAGACAGACAGAGACCATGTCAGGAGCATTGGTGTTGCCCCTTTCTAGCTGTATTCCTTGGCGAGTTACTTAGTATCTGTGACCCTCCTATCTCCTCAGCCTGCAGCGTAAGGATAAAACTAATATCTACTAGGTACCCAGAACCCTGCCAGGGCCTATGGTAAGCACATGACATGTATAATCTGATTTTTGTCTCACAACAACCATATGAAGTTAGGACAGCCAAGTCTTTCCTTTCATAGAAGAGGAAACTGGGAACTTAGAGAGGTTAGTACTTGTCCCTGGTCACAGGGCTGGTTGATGGTTTAAATGTCTGAAAACCGGGCTTCCCTGGTGGCGCAGTGGTTGAGAGTCTGCCTGCCGATGCAGGGGGCGCGGGTTCGGGCCCTGGTCTGGGAGGATCCCACGTGCCGTGGAGCGACTCGGCCCGTGGGCCACAATTGCTGAGCCTGCGCGTCTGGAGCCTGTGCTCCGCAATGGGGGGGGGCCGCGATGGTGGGAGGCCCGCGCACCGCGATGAAGAGTGGCCCCCACTTGCCACAGCTGGAGAAGGCCCTCGCACAGAAACGAGGACCAAAACAGCCATACATACATACATACATACATAAATTAAAAAAAAAAAAAAAAGAATGTAAGCAGACAAGAATAGCATTAAAAATATAAAAAAAAAAAAAATTAAAAAAAAAATGTCTGAAAACCAGTTTCACACATTTTGTTTTGTATTTTGGGTGTTCAAGGTGGAAGGGTAAATTTGGTCCCTATTAGTCCATCATGCCCTTATTCCTTAGATGGCCCCTCAGGAAGGGCTTGTAGGACAGTATTCCCCGAGTAATCATGTTCATAACATTTTTCTATGGTCTTTTTACATAGAGGTTTATTAGGTTGATGCAAAATCTGTGACATATTGTTTGAATGTGTTGGGTATGTTACTCCATTGTCTTCTGGCATGAAGCATTGCTATCAAAAAGTCTGATGATGGCGTGGTTATATTTCCCTTTTTAAGTAACTTGGTCTTTTTGCCATGATGCCTAAAATAATTTTTTCATAAAGTCCAATAATTTTACCAGACTATATCTTGAAATTGGCCATATAGGTTACTTTCTCTAGGATTGTGGTACGCTCTTGCACTACATAGTCACAAATTCTTTTATTTCAGGAATGGTCTCTTGAATTATATATTTTAGTCTTTGTTCTTTTCCTTTGCTTTCATGGACTTTCTTGAAAAGTCCATTATTATACATATGTTGTATCTTCTTTGCTTTATCTTTTATATCTATCGTTTTCCTTTCAGTCCTTTTTATCTCTTTTAAAATAGTTTTAAAAATATGTCTTCCTTTCCATCTTGTCTTTATCTTAAGGCATTATTGTGTTTGTTCTTTCTTGTGTTTCTTCTATTTTAGTCTTCATTTTTAAAATAATTTTTTCTTTTTTCTAGTTATGTCCCAAGTTCTGTCACTTCTCTTTTCAAAGCTTCCTATTCTCTAGTCACCTCATTTATAAGATTTTCTAATTTTAATTTATACTTTTCTTTAATAATTTTTATCATTTTCATAATACATTTTAGCTTGCTTTTTAATATTGGATTATAACTTCTATCTCTTGTATACATGTCTTTCTGGTGTGTTTTATTGTCTGGGGGGGATATTTATTCTCTGGTTCTTCTATATTATTATATATACATATAATACTCCCCATTCTCTTGTTTCCTCAGAATTATCTTCTTATGGGGTTTGATTGTTCTTTTTTCTATTGTTCACTTTTTATCTGCAATGCATTTTTCTTGTTCTTAGCATGTAATTGTGTGTCAGAATAGCTTTTTTGGCTTCATCTCTGTAGAGTTCCCTGTTTTTTTTTTTAGAATAACAAAAAGTATTTTACTGAAACATAAGATTTACAGAAGTTTCCAGACAAGCCATACAAAATGGTCATAAGCTATTACTTGAAGGGAGGATTCTACATTTGACAGCAAAGTCACAATGTTGTTAGTGAGGGCTGTGATGTTTGTTTAATGTTCCCGTGTTGGTTCAAACAATGAAGCTTGTCCATCTACAGCATCTGAATAAATAGAGAGCATATTCTAAAGAACTGGTTAGCTGCTTTTAACCAGTGCAATTAGATCACCATAAAAAGAGGGAAAGGAGCCCATAAAATAAACATAACTACCTCCCCCCCCCAAAAAAAAAATAATAAAGAAAAACACCCACATCCCTGCAGCTAACCCTGACAACTCTCTTCATTCACAGTGCTTTATACTTAACCCGTGATGGGGGAAACGAATACAAGCAGATAGGGGCCACTGTTTCTAAATGTTTCGCAGCAATCCAGATGTTACTTCTAGCCTCTGCTCATGTTTTACAGCAGTGAATCAGGACGAGACCTAGATTTGCTAATGTGCATTTCATCACCAAAGGAGTAAAGATGTCTGGGCTTTTATGCTGCAGTGTTTCTAAGACTATGTCCATTAAATGGAAACAAAAAAGGAAGACGTCTCGGCAGAACAGGAGAAGTGATGCACATCTGATGATCAGATCGATTTAGATATTATTCGTGGCATATGGCCTAGTCCATGCTCTAGGTGTTTCTGTGGCTTGGGCTTCGTTGGTCTTCCACTGCTCCGACACATCATTTGCTAATGATCATCTGGATTGGGAGCGCTTAACAAAGGCTTGATCAACAGCAGAACTGTGCCAGATCTGCAGTGCTGGGCACCGCTCAAAATATCAAAACATATTCTTCCCAACTTGTCTACATTAGGATGACAAATTCTGGTCATGAAACATACTTTAGGGGCTGCCATTGGGTATTCATCTGGAAGGAAGAGTTCAAGTTTAAAAGTCCCTACTTCAAAGGGGGAACCCTGGGGGCCAGCAAGGACCACATGAAAATAATAGGTGTTGCTCTCATCTGGTTCTGCTTTGATGCTGGGAACTGGTCCAACCAGCAAACGCTGGGTTTCCTTGATAATCCCGTGGGGCAGCCCGGCCATCTTATCAGATCCCAAGTTGGGCCTCTGGTCTCTTCTCCCTATAGCTCCCTCTTACATTGTTTTCACAAGATGATTAAAAGCATGGCCTCACACTCTTGGAGATCTGACGACTCTCTTCCCCTCTTCTGCATTTTGTTTTTTTAATTTTTAAAATTAAAAAAAAAAATTTATTCATTTATTTTTGGCTGTGTTGGGTCTTCGTTGCTGCGCGCGGGCTTTTCTCTAGTTGCGGCGAGCGGGGGCTACTCTTGGTTGTGGTGCGTGGGCTTCTCATTGTGGTGGCTTCTCTTGTTGTGGAGCACGGGCTCTAGGTGTGTGGGCTTCAGTAGTTTTGGCTCTAGAGTGCAGGCTTCAGTAGTTGTGGCACACAGGCTCAGTAGTTGTGGCTCACGGGCTCTAGAGCGCAGGCTCAGTAGTTGTGGTGCACGGGCTTAGTTGCTCTGCGGCATGTGGGATCTTCCTGTACCAGGTCTCAAACCCCTGTCCCTTGCATTGGCAGGCAGATTCTTAACCACTGTGCCACCAGGGAAACCCCCTCCTCTGTTTTTATCTGGACCTTTCTTTCCTTTGCTTCTACTCTCCTTATCCTGCTCAATTTGGATTCTCCTTCTATCTGTTTCTTCTCAGTCTGGATCTCTGTTTTGGAAAAGAGCTTTGATTTGTTTGTTTGTTTGTTTTAAAGATTTTTTTTTGATGTGGACCATTTTTAAAGTCTTTATTGAATTTGTTACAATATTGCTTCTGGTTTATGTTTTTTGGTTTTTTGGCCCCAAGGCATGTGGGATCTTAGCTCCCCGACCAGGGATTGAACCCACGTCCCCTGCATTGGAAGGCGAAGTCTTAACCACTGGACTGCCAGGGAAGTCCCTGATTTGTTCCATTTCATGAGTTCAAGGGCCCATACTGCTCCAGTGCTATCAGCTCTGTCATATGGACCCATTGCACTTGCCCCCTTGTTGGATCCTTCAAAACCTTCCCAGTTCTCAGACTGGCCCACAGCACTTTCCAGTTAGTTCACCCTAGTGACTTGGGGCTTCTTCTGTCTTAGGAGCGTTAGGAGCCCAGTTGTCACCCTACGCACCATGCAGTCCTGTAGCTACCAGTGGGTTGTTCCCACCCCCTCCTATCAGGGGAATACTGGGGAGATCTTACCACCTAGTTTTGTTGCAGATGTTGTCCGTGGGTCTTTAGTTTTGCTGTCTTCGTTGCTCTGTGGGACAATTTGGGAAGATTTAAAAATACCACCACCGTCTTCTAAGAATTCCGGTGTGTGTTGACTATTTTTTTGGTTTGCATAGTTCAGCTCTTAATCTTTTCTGTTGATCCCAAATAAGAACCAAGACTGATACAAAAGTATTACCATACAGGAGATGCAAAAGAAGTGGGGACATGGCTTCCAAATAAAGTGGTCACAGGCTGTGATTTCAGTTCCCCATTAAAGAGAGCAGAACATTTCGACCGTAAGAAGTGATGACCTGCCCCCTCCACTCTGGTCAGCCCCTTGGGTGCAGCATTGCATTCTGCTCTGTGCGCCAGAGTTTTAACAGACACTCATCTGGAAAGTGTGTTTAGGAAGGAGAGGCAGTTTGAAAGTAGGCTACAAAAGTAATTGTTGAGGGAATGACCATAACTGGTATAATTTTCCGACTGCTGCTCTATGCCAGGCACAGTCAACAAACATTATTGATATAATCTTTACGGCAACTCCATAAGTGCTATTCTTGTCATTTCCGCTTGATAGACGAGGCTTCAAGACATGAAGAAAGTTGTCCAAAGTAACAGAGTCAGCAGCAAAGCACAAATCTATTTGTTTCCAAACCTGTGCTTTTAGACATTTCAGTAAGGAAAAAATTAAGATTTTTGAAAACAGTTTGGCACCATATGACTCTAAGAATGTTCCAGAAGGAAGGACAGGACTAACGTGAATTGATGACTTTTTACATGCCGGTCACCGTGTAAAAGCTGTCTAACTTCATCCTCAAAAACAAAAACAAACAACCAAACAAACAAACAATAAGAAGCATGTTTCATTACCCTAAAGGATCAGTCAGGACCCCGTCAGGAGAGAGAAACCATATTTATACAACGAGAAATTCATTTAAAAAGTGTTAACCAGGGGGACTTCCCTGGTGCTGCAGTGGTTAAGAATCCAATGCAACCAAAAAAATATAAAAATGGTTAACCAGGTATAAAGTTGTTAATTAGGTAACTGAAAAAGTAAGAAGGAAACTAAGTTATTGCCAAGGTAGTAACTGCTGGAAGCATCTAGTATCCTGGGGCTGGCGAAGGGGTGGAAGAGATTAGAATTATTAAAACTTAATAATTTTACCTAATTAATTAAATTGTAATTGGAGGAGAGGGCCTGTGGAGCTGACACTCAGATCTCTGGAGTGTAGGAGGTGCTGCTAGTCTGGGGCTGAGTCTCTGAGATGCAGCCCCAAGGGGCTGGTTCTACGAAGCCTGGGAAGCTGCAGACTGGATCCCGCTGCTGCTGTGGGAAGGAACTCCTGCCATGGGGTGAAGCAGTGTGGCTGGAGTGTTGGAAAGCAGACGGGGGAGGAGCAAGTCCTGTCCTCCTCCGCCGGCCCTGCCTCCTCCCTCCAGCGCCCCCTATGGGCTGAACCTAAAGTAGCGCCAGCTGGCGATGCAGAAATGTGGTTTCAGCAGCCCGGCCTCAGCATCACAAGGCACAGGAGAGAAGGGTGGCAGGAAACGGAGGCTCAGAAACGTGCTTCAGGGCTCAGGGCTGGTGAACCACTCCCACTCCAGTCTACTACCCAGCCTTCTGCACCACTGGCTGCTTTATGGCCACTTTGTTCATTTCCTACGGCCCAGGGGCCGACCTAGCCTCCTTCTGGCACTTCTCTGCCCTTGGCAAGAGCTCTGGCCTCCATGGGAAGCACAGCCTGACATGCGGCCTTGGAGCTCGGGTCCCAGGAGCCCTGAAGCACGCTCTGTGCTCCCCCCTATGCCCCCAATCTCTGGTGACACATTCCCTGACTTGGCCTGAGCCCCTGTCCTCGCAGGCCCAACTTCTCAGTGGTAACTGATGCTGGGAACGAAGAGACCAGCTCAGCCCAGTCTGTCACCTGCCTCTCAGAAGCCTCAGGCACCATGGCGGGGCCAAGCCCCTGAGGCAGGTCCCCAGAAGACAGGTCTGCAGGGGGCTTCACACATGCTGGCCCATGTTCTGAGGGGCAGGACATTGGTCCCAAGAACAAGGAGACTTACTCTGGGGTGGTGGGCTCGTGGGGGAGGAGGAGCCCTGTGTCACTCACCCATCCCACGCAGGCACCCCGCAAAATATGTACTGGGGGCAGACTATGTGGCAGGCGCAGTGCTTGCTCTGAAAATACAGTGGTTATGAAGTTTCCGTCACCCGCCATGATGGAACTTGTGGCCGAGTGCAGGAGCCAGACCATAGCCGAGTCAGGAGAGGAGACAGGCGTGAATTTCATTCTCTCAATTCTGGTGTGCAAAAAACGTAACGTTAGTTTTCTTTAATTCCTATTCATTTCTATTTTGAAACTTCATTTCATTGGGGGAGTACATCCTTGATGGATCACCATTAGTTCGGGGTTCCCTTTCTTTTTCTAGGGTTGCCTCTGGGTGCTGAAAGGCTTGTGTAGCTCCATGGACAACTTATACTGCAGGGTCCCTGAGTGCAGCCCACTGTCCGCAGGTCCAGCCGCTGTCCTGGGGCTCGCTCAGAGCCCCTTCCTTGGGCTTGTGCTTTTTCAAGTTCTGGCCCCAAAGCAGGGCATCAGGCCCTCTCCCTGAGACCTCCCCTTCACTGGGCCTTGATGACTATCCCATAAGTAGAATCGTGCCCACAAGCAAATGAATCTCTAACTGCAAATTATATCAGAGCCATGAAGGAGAGGAGAGGGCACTTTGAGTGGCGAGAGAGCTTGTTTCAGATGTGGAGGAGCCAGAAAGTTCTCCCTGAGGGGGTGACATTTGAGCTGAGCCCTCAAGAAGTCCAGGAAAGATCTAGAAGGATCTAGTGAGCAGAGGACACAAGAGCCCGTGTGAAGGCTCTGAGGGGGGAACAGGTGCCCTGGTCTGACGGGCCCGTGGCAGCTGGTGTGAAGGGCATGGGACCAGCCATCCTCTGAGGGAGTTCGCTGGGGTCCATCTAAGCAGCGTCTCTCCAGCCGTCTCTGGCCTCCTGGGAGCAGGTATGTGCTCTGCGGCCACCCTGTGGCTGCCCCGTCACAGGACTGCAGGGAACTGAGAGGGCAGCTCACGGTTTACACGGAGCTTCACCCCATCTGCTTCCAGACTCTGAGGTGGGGTCTCCTCCCCGGTGAAACCCTTCCTGACCACCCCCAGGGGGACACTACCCCGGGTCCTCAACCCACACCTGCGCGCCACCTGCGAGGTGGGCCCAGCTGGGCTTCTGCGCCCCACCCCCTCTCACTCCGGGTCCTTCCCTCCCTGACGCCACCCTGAGGTCCCTCTTGTTCCTCTCCACTTTCACCCCACTTAACGGTGACAAAACAAATAATGGCGAAGGCTTTCACACTCAAGCTGAGAGGCTCCATCCGTAAGCCTTCCCAGGAACTTTTGCATTTTTATTTTTTTCTCTTTTTTAAAAACATTTTTATTGTAGTAGAGTTGATTCACAATGTTATTTTAGTTTCAGGTGTACAGCAAAGTGAATCAGTTATACACATACCTATATCCACTCTTTTTTAGATTCTATTCCCATATAGGTCATTAGAGAGCGTTGAGTAGAGTTCCCTGTGCTATGCAGTAGGTCCTTGTTGTTTATCTATTTTTTATATAGTGGTGTGTATATGTTAATCCCAAACTCCTAATCTATCCCTCCCCCTTTTTCCCCTTTGTTAACCATAAGTCTGTTTTCTATATCTGTGACTCTATTTCTGTTTTGTAAATAAGTTCATTTGTATCATATTTTAGATTCTGCACATACGTGATGTCATATGGTATTTGTCTTTCTCTTTCTGACTTACTTCACTTTGTATGATAATCTCTAGGTCCATCCATGTTGCTGCAAATGGCATGATTTCATTCTTTTTTATGGCTGAGTAATATTCCATTGTATATATGTACCACATCTTCTTTATCCATTCTTCTGTCAATGGACATTTAGGTTGCTTCCGTGTCCTGGCTATTGTGAATACTGCTGTTATGAACACTGGGGTGCATGTATCTTTTCGAATCATGTTTTTCTCCAGATGTATGCTCAGGAGTGGGATTGCAGGATCAGATGGTAGCTCTATTTTTAGTTTTTTAAGGAAACTCCATAGTGTTCTAAAGTAGGTATCTTATTTTATCCATTTTACAGGTAAGGGAATTGGGATTCAGAGAGGTTAAAGGATCCATCCATCTCAACACAGTGAGAATGGTGTCAGACCCCAAACCCTTATCCCCACTGCCACATCCTGTGGCCTTGTGTCCCATTGCCCCAGAGGCTCCAGGTCTGGGAAGGGTGTGGCAGCAGGGCTCTATGAATGGTTTTCAATCTATGAATTTTCATTCTATGAATGTTTTTCAGGGCCTGGGTTCAATCCATCCTCGGCCGTTGACCTCCTGGACCAGGGGTCGGGAATTTCCACAGGAAGTGTCCAAGTATCAAGTGTGATGCACCCTGACAGCTCCCCAGGTGTTCAGTGACAGTCTGGTGGAACCAAGCAAGGGGAGAATAGCCCCTTAGCCAAGGCACCCGAACCACCAGGAAGTGGAAAGGGCTCAAGTGTGTGGTTTTCCCGATGCGTGAACGGGCAGGGCTAGGGGAGCAGCTGAACAATCCAGGGGTGGTGGGGGGCTAGGTAGCAGCTGGGCAGAGTCTTCCTGACCCTCAGGGGAGAGATGGCAGCTCTCCCTCCTTCTCACCCACCTCTTACTTCTGACCCCACCGTGGAGGGTAAAGCTAGGAGTGGCTAATCCCCGTCTCAGTTCCCAGCACGCCCACTGCAGACGTGACTAAAGAACACTGGGCTGCAGACCCCAGGGCACAACCCCTCTCAGGTCTGGAGCCTTGGAGCTTCCTATCTTGTTACATAGGGGAAACCACCATTAAGAACATCAACGAGAGGGGTGTGGCCAAGACGGCGGAGCAGGAAGGTCCTGAGATCACCTCCTTCCATGGGCACACCAAAATTACAACTATTTACAGAGCAATATTGATGAGAAAGTCCTGAAGACTAGCAGAAAAGATCTTCTACAACTAAAATATATAAAGAAGAAAACATGATGAGATGGGTCGGAGGGGCAGAAACACAGCATAGTCAAGACCCATATCCCCGGGGTGGGCGACTGGGAGAATAATTCCAATTCCAGAGGTTCTCCCCAAGGAGGAAGGGGTCTGAGTTCCACACTAGGTTCCCCAGCTTTGGGGTCCTGTACTGGGAAGAAGAGACCCGAGAATGTTTGGCTCTGAAGGCCAGCACTCAGAGGGCAATGGGAAACACAGTCTCCACTCCTAAAGGGTGCACAGAAAATCTCACGCTCCAGGACCCTGGGCAGAAGCAAGTAATTTGAAAGGAGCCTGGGTCAGACCCACCTGCTGGTCTTGGAGAAGCTCCCATTGGACAGCTCACTGCCACTGCCCAGCATTATGAGAGAGTACCGTACTGCATACTGCCAGCCTGGGAAAAGATCAAAACTCAAAATTCCAAGTATGGTTTCTACCGAATGCGGATCAGTTTTGTACTATCCTCAAGTCAAAAGACCGTAAGTTGAACCATGGTCAGTTGGGGACCAGCTGGAGTCTAACATTAGTGTAATTGAAATTTTCAAAGGAGAGAAAGAGAATGAAAGATATATTTGAAGAAACAATGGCCAGAGATTTTTCAAGTTGGACATGACTATAAACTCACAAAACCAAGAATATCAATGAACCCCAGCACAAGAAACACGAATAAAACCACACCACGGCAGATTATAATCAAATTGATCAAAACCACTAATAAAGAGAAAATGTAAAAAGCAGCCAGGGAAAGAAGTTATGCTACATATGAAAATGAATCAGACATTGCAATAAATTTCTCCTCAGAAAAAAATGCAAAGGGAAGAGCAAAATATTTAAAAATTTGTGAAGAAACAGTAGCAACAACAACAATAATTTAGAAGTCTATGCCCTGCAAAAAGTCTTTTTAAATTAAGGTGAAATAGAGGATTTTTTCAGACATACAAAACCTGCAAGATCTGCATTTCCAACCCCATGCAGACTCCCAAAACATAAAAGAAAATACAGAGAAAATAAAATTCTGGAGAAAAGAATTATGTAAAACGTGTGGTTCCAACTTCTTTTTTTTTAAATTTAATTTTTATTTTATATTATAGTTGATTTACAATGTTGTGTTAGTTTCAGGTGTACAGCAAAGTGGTTCAGTTATACGTATACATATATCCATTCTTTTTCAGATTCTTTTCCCATATAGGTTCTTACAGAATACTGAGTAGAGTTCCCTGTGCTATATGTGGTTCCAACTTCTTGATTTTTAGAAATGAAATAATGACCCTGTAAGATTCCGTGAGCCCCTCTAGGACTTTCAGGTCCAGGCTTGGGGTCACTGCACGTTGCCACCTGAGACATTTGGGAGGAAGGGGGCAGATTCTAGGGGGACCAGGCAGGAGAAAGGGTGAGGGATCCAGGTGGGGGGCATGCTGGGACCTTAGCAGGTTCTTAGGGAGGTATTACTGGCCCTAATTTGGAGTCAGGTCTGCAGACCCAACCCTATTCGGGATTCTGTGTGGAAGGAGGTTTTTTGCTATTTTAAACCCCAGCTTCTTTCCAAGAGGGATGGGTGGGGTTAAAGGAAAGTCTCTTGCTGGGCTGAGACCAGAGCAGGGGCTCAAAGGGGGGTGAGAGAGAAACTCAGGGGAGCTGACACTCCTCCTGAGAGATGAAGAAAAACTAGGATTTCCGGGAGATGGGAGAGTCTGGGAGGAAAGAGGCTGGGATGAGAGGGGCCGGTGGCCTGGGATGAAGGGGCAGGGGAATACTCCATGTGGAGAAGGGGCTGGGAGGCTCTTAAGAACAGGACGAAGCCTGGTTCATCCCTCCTCTGTACTTACAGAATCTTTAGTACAAGGAGCCGAAAGGGAGGGAGAGAGAGAGAGAGAAGGAGGGAGGGAGGGAGCTGTCTCCCATCTGGTTTGTTGTGGGCTCAGCCTGAACTCGGGGTAATCCTTCAAGAAATTCGCAGAAACCTTGGAGGATGCCCTGAAAGCCACAGAGCAGAGAACGGGGGTTATGAGGCTATTAGTCAGAGTGTCCTCAGTTGCTGCTCGAGAGAGAAGTGCCCATGTTTCTTTTCGACTAAAATGTGAGGATTTTTCTTTTTGTTTGTTTGCTTGTTTTGGTGATTCTGTACAGACACGACCCTGGCCCAACCGTTCAAGCGTAAGAAGGCAAAAGGTCCTGTTCTGGGGTCAGTGCAATGGGCTAAAGGCCCCGGGGCGCACCGTCGGGCACTGGGGGTGGGAATGTTGTGGCCTCGCCCTCCGCCTGGTCCTGAAGCATTGCTCAGGCCACATTTCTGGCCTCACCCTGGGCCTGAGCCTCTGCAGCTTTGATGACAGCGTCACCCCTGGGCTCTAGACCTGGCTGGGGACGCAGCCCTCCTCGCAGGGACCATTCTGGGTCGGCAGAGCCCCCCTGGAGCCCCGCCCCTCCCCGTGCCGCCCTCGGAGAACAGGCTGCCTGAAAAGGGTGTTTGTTCCTACCCAGAATAGCGTGTTCAAGGCTCATTTGCCCTCAACTCACCTGGCCATAGATTGACGGCTCCGATGCCGCGGGGCCTGGCTGGACCAAACTGGCCCCGGCCAGGCGGACCCGCCCGCTGGCTGGTCCCACCCCTCCCTCTGGGAGGTCTTTTTCCGGAGGGAAAAGACCTTTTCTGTCTCTCTGCAGCCTTTTCTTTGTCGATCCCTCTCTTTCTCACATTTTCTTTCTCTGCTCCCCGCCCCTCCCTTCTGTCCACCACCAAACCAGCTTTATTTGAACGACAAAGGGCAATACTTCTTTGAGAAAACCAGCTACTTTATTCACAAATGAGAGTCTCAGAATTAGCCCTCAAACCCTATCTTTGGAAAAAATGATGGGGGGACCCAGCCAGCTGGGGAGGGACTCTGGGGAGGGGGCAGTGCTAAAAGTGGATTTGGAGGGAAAATGTTCATAAGAGTTTTCAGTTTCTGGCTTTGACCTTGCCCATGTTGCCTCCTGCAATAATAAGAATAAATACATAAATAATAATAATGGTTAATCTTAAGGTCACAATTTACTGTCTGTCAGGCACTGTGCTAGCTATTTCACGTATAATATTGTGTCCAATCACCAGGACAGTCCTACAAAATTGGTCTCATTGCCCCTTTTAGTGGTTGAGGAAACAGAGGCTCAGAGAGGTCACTCAGCCCTACATGGCAGCACAGCACCCATCAGACCCCTGCGCAGACGTGTCCTCTGCACCAGGATGGCTGTGTGTGCGGATTGTTTTTGCTTTAGGAGTTGAGGGACGTGGGGAAAGGGCCGGTGCCACCTTGTCATTTGCCACGGGAGGGCGACATGGGGGGGGTGTGGAGCCCTGCCTGTGGTTACTCAGCTGGTCAGCAGGGATGAAGCCCAAGCATCTGACGTCCAGGAGAAGTGGGCTGAGGACCATGCTTGCGGCTCTTTCCCTGGGGTGTCGCCCCGACAAGCCCCTGCCCCTCTCTGAGCCCCACTTTCCCCATCTGAAAGCGGGGACCCTAGAATCCCCTTATGGGACTCTGGAGAGCGTTCTGGCTGGGGACACTGTGAAGAAGGGCTTTCTTTTTCAGACTTGAATTTCATCATATAATTGACTTGTGCCTGAGAGCCCATCCTGTGAATCTTGAGGAATTAAGCAAAACGATGCTTAAAAAAAAAAAAAAGCAGCTCTATAGATGTGGCTGTAATGAAGCTGGGTTCACAGGGTATGTCTCTCCCCAGGACAACCTACCCAACCCCATGACAGAGGGATTGTCTCTTGATTTACAGGTGTTTTCCTTCATCTTTTATTGTCTTGTAATATTGTTTTGAAGAAACAGAAGAGTTTGTACTATAATTTCCTACAACCCGCTCCTTCTATTTCATCCCTGTGGTATTGTTTGACATCTTCCTCTGTCTCCTTTACTTGCTTTAAATTGGTAGTGAGAGCTAGCGGCTTGATTAGAATAGGCTTCGTTTGGATTTTGACCAAGCCTACTTCCTGGTTATTCGGAGGCACATGATACCTGGGTAGCTTTCTTTTTGTCATGTTGGCAACTGTTGACAATCATTGCCTGGATCCATTAATTCATTAGATTGCCCTCAGAGAGCCTGACTTAGCAGGTCTAGGCTAGGGCCCAGGAATTTGCATTTGATCCCCCCCAGTGGATTCTGATGCAGATGGTCCACGGACCACAGTTTGGGAAACAGCTCTAAAGAATTCTGAGTGGTCGGGGAAGGACCCAAGACAGTGCTTTTCTGGGGCGTGTGTTTAAATAAAGGGACGGCTACAGGCAATGGCGAATAGCAAGGGGGCAGGGTGGTGGGTCGGTCTGTCCAAGCAGGGAGGACTGCTTTATCACTGACCTTGCTGGGGATTTCTGGCATGTGGTGATAATTCACAGGCCAGCTGGTGTGTCTCTGCACCTGCCAAGGGACTCTCTCTGGGAGATGGACAGTAGAACGGGGGGCAGTGGGTAGAAGAAACAAATGCCAGGCTGACTTATCTTTCATAACCAGGTAACGGGGAGCCACGGCTGGTTCTTGAGCAATAGGAGAGGGTGTGGCAACGTCAACGTTTTCTCCTGGGTCTCTCCTTCCACTTCCTGTTTTCGTGGACCAAGAGAACAGAAGTGGTCCAGGTTTCCTTGTTCCAAAGGGGCTTTCTAGAACCTTGCCTTGGACTCTAAAGCCACTTACACTTTGTTCCTTGTCTCTTTGGTCTTTAAAAAAAATCCTTCTGTTGCTTTCCTGGCATAGCCAAGTTGGGGCTGTTAATTAACTTGAGAATCCTTGTAAAAAAAGATTAAGAAACGGCAAAGCGAGCGGGTAGCTGGACTCCATTCCCAGAGGGAAAGAAAACATGTTTATGGAGAGGAGAGAGGACAAAGGATGGGGCTGCCTTTCTGTTCCACTTGGCTTTTATTAGGGGAGCAAGAGGGCCGGGGGTGGGGTCCCCTGGTCAGGGGGCTCAGCCTACATCTTTTTGGCTGATGGGACTGCTGGACCGTCCAGGCGACAGCCCCGTGCCGTGCACTCCCAGCTCTGGCGTCACTACCTCTATGAGCCTGTGTTGCCATCTGTAAAAGGGAGAAAATGCTGTTTTAGAAGGTCGGAGGGGAGAACATAAATGGCTTAACAGCATATTTAGCTAACTGTAGGTGCCTAATAAAGGCTCAAGTAGTGAGAGCCAAGGGCTGCTGTGAGGCTGGAGAGCTGAAGACAGTGTGGCTGACGTGGGTCTGTTTCCTGGTGGGGCTTCTGACCTAGTCTGACGATTGGCGTAGCAGTTTTAAGATGCGATTCAATTGCGTGTTTGTTCAGGGCAAGGGCTGCATTGTATGAACATTTATACCCACTGGGGCTGTGAGAACACCTTGCTGGTACCTCTGGGAATAGTTACTCTGAGATCCGTCAGGCAAGGCACTGCCCCACATCCGGGCTCCCTGGGCAAAGGCTGAGTCCTATTCACTTCTGGGTCCCCGGCACCTCCCAGGGGCACATGGCAGGTGCTCAATGAAATCACCTGCATTTCTCATGGAAGCACTTGTTTGCTTCAAAGATTACATTGCTTTAATTTTTTAACGCTTCTTTACTTCATTTTTTCCCCCCAGAACATCAAAGTAATATTTTTGGTTTAATAACCTAGAAAATACAGAGAAGTTTAAAGAAATTACACATAATCCCGCATAAAGTTATTTTCTAAGGTAATGCCTGCTTTCTTGTTAATATACAGTATAAATATCTATATCTATTTATCTATCATCTATCTATCTATTATCTATCTATTATCTATCTTTCATCTATTATCTATGATCTATCTATTATCTATCTATATCTATCATCTATCAGTCTTTCATCTATCTATCATCTATCTTCTATCTATCATCTATCTCTCATCTATCTAGCTATCAATCATTTATTATCTATCATCTGTCTATTATCTATCTATTATCTATCATATATTTATCTATCTATCTATATCTATCTGTCTATCATCTATCTATTAGCTATCAATCTATCTATCTATCATCTATCTATTATCTGTCAATCTATCTATCTATCTATCTATCTATCTATCTATCTATCTATCTATCTTATGATGCCTAATGCCTGGTGTTTATTGAGCCCTCCCTCTGCCAGGCACTGTGCTTAGCCATCTCAGCCGTTATCCTGTTTGAAGACAAGTAAGCTGGCTCTGGGGGTAGCCCTTACCCCCACCCTGTCCTGCCTTGGTGATGGGGGTGGGGGGAGGATAAGGCATTAGGTGAAGGGGCCAGACCAGCAGATATTCTGGAGGCATTGAGAGAAGGGTGAGGTCCCCTGAACTAGAAGAGTCAGGGAAGGCTTCCTGGAGGAGGTGAGATTGAGCCTGACCCGGAAGGATGGAAAGGGCTTCCTTCTGCTTGAGTGAAAGCCCGGGAGCCATTCCCAGCACAGGTGCCATGTGACCGTGGTCTGGAGGTGCAGGCGTGAGCTTCTGATTTTTTGGAATTCTAGTCTTATCACAGTTCCCCTCAGAGCAATCCCGGGGGGCAGGAGGGTAGGACTAGTTAAAGCCTGGATGCTGGAATCAGACAGGCCTGGCTGGAATCCTGGCCATGTCCTAGGGCCGCAGGAAGATCACGTAGCATCCTCGTGGGTACCTCGGGCAAACAACGGTGCCTGCTTCACAAGGACGGCGTGAGAATCAGTGACAGCCTGGTGCCCTGACTCGGATGCAGCCTGGCACAGGGTCCGTGTGCAATAAATACCGTGGGTACTAGTGGTATTTCCACAGGCCAGGGAGGAGACGGAGCTCACAGAGCCACTGGGCCCCTGCTCCCCAGCGCCCACCTTGCATGGAGACCCTGAGGCTCACACAGGGATGATGGCCGAGCCCAGATGGAGCTGGTCTCGGGGGTAATGGGCTCGGGAGGGGAGCAGCCTTGGGTGAGGCTGTGAGGGGCAGTGGTTACCGCAGCCCTCTCTGCACGGCCCGGTGCACTTCCCTCCTTGCCTCGAGCTCACTGAAAATCCAGCCTCCCTTTGGGGTCAGGAGGCGTCTTAAGGTCTTGGCCGTGGTCTGGGGTAGACGACTGCCCATTCACTCTCTTCCCAACTGCATGGCTGATCACACCCTCTGCTCTTTCCCTTGCAAAGGAGCTGGGGGCCCCTCTGCACCCCAAAGTGTGGCGGGGTCCTGCAACTCCACTCTCCTCTCCTCAGTGTCGTGTGCCTCCTTTCCTGCCTTGCTGGCCACCTTGGGAGAAGGTACACTTAGCCCAGCCCTGAGGGATCAGCCAAGGTCACCCCGACTCCCAGCCCCCTCCTCCCTCTGACTCATCGCAAGCTTATTGCACTTTCCTTCCTGAGCTTGGGGAAGCACGGAGGGCGCGTCCTGGGCCCAGCGACGGATGACCACACACAGGGGGCCCCGCCTTCCACTAGCCCCTCTGGCTCGCTGTCTGGCTGTTTCAGCTGCTCCCATGACCTTCACAGCTGCATGACCCTCAGCCCCTGCAGGACGTGCTGGTCATTGTATTCTTTTATCACTGCTTTGTATCCCAACCCCATTCCTTCACCAGTGCTTTTCAGGCCAGAATTGAGTGCCTATCAACAAAAACGCCCTTGGCTGTTGGAGCAGAAACACGCGCAGCCTTATACGCATGTTTCAGAGGTATTTGGACCCATATTTTTCGTCCCACCTATTTCTCTCTCCCCACCATTGTGTCCCCTTCCTACGTTTGCTGAGGGCATCTGCGTGTTGCTCTGCCCCGGACTCAGCCACCCTCTTCCTAAGGACTGAGCGGCTTC
Organism: Balaenoptera ricei; assembly: GCF_028023285.1. Classification (NCBI taxonomy): domain Eukaryota; kingdom Metazoa; phylum Chordata; class Mammalia; order Artiodactyla; family Balaenopteridae; genus Balaenoptera; species Balaenoptera ricei. The sequence goes on along the minus strand of NC_082645.1, from coordinate 8,966,702 downwards.
TGCGGGGTGGCCGGGGCTAGGCGAGGCTTGGGGAGTCGGACCTTACTGTGAGGTTCTGTCCTCCGGCGCTCACACTCAGGTCGACGAGACAAGACCTCTGTCTTCAGAGACACTTCCCACTGCCCTTTAAAAGCTATTTTTCATTTTGAAATAATCATAGACTCACAGGAAGTTGCAAAAAGAGTGCAGAGACATCTATGTACCCTTCACCCAGTTTCCCCCAATGGCATCGTCTTACGTAACATGTTCTCAAAACCAGGAAATCGACATCGGTACAACTTTACCGATCTATTCAGTTTGCCTCATTTTTACATATCATGTGCACATGCGCACGTGTGACTGTGTGTATCTATACATTTTAATCACACGTATAGGTTCATGTAACCATCAAGCTCCAGAGCCAGTCCATCACTCCAGAGTCACACACCAGCTGTGTCCCCTCCTCGCCCTCTGCAACCCTGGCAACGCTTAATCTGCTCTCCTTCACCGTAATCTTGCCATTTTAAAAATTTTATATAAACAGAATCATACAGTACATAACTTTTTTTTTTTTGGCCATACCCTACAGCATACAGCATCTTAGCTCCCTAACCAGGGATCGAACCCACACCCCCTGCAGTGGAAGTGCGGGGTCTTAACTGCTGGACCGCCAGGGAAGTCTCAGTACATACCTCTTGATTTTTTTTACCTAACATAAATAGATATATGTGTGTATATATATAAAGTAAAACATTTAAATAGAACTGAAGGCCATACTCAGTTCCCTTCTCATCCCAGGCCTCAGGTCCTCCCTCCACATGCAAACTTTGTTAACAATTTCTTGTGTTTCCTTTTAAACTTTTTTATGCACATATAAGCACACAACTCCTTTTTTTCAAAATTGCAGAATACCCCCAATTCTCGTCCCTTAAACTGTGTTTAGGTACAACTGAGAATGGTTAAAGTGATGAACTGGGTCCTCCTGTCTGGCGTCAAACACCTAGATGTCTACTGCTTCTTACCTCCAACCGACCTCCCCCTGCACCCTCGCCAGCCCCCTCCCATCCTAGTGCAAGCTGACCGTCTCCTGCTGGGGGCATCGCATCTAATCCTGCTTCCCCTGCGGCCCTGTGGCAGTGCTTCTCAGCCAGGTGCTTTGCCCAGCAGGGGACACAGGGTAAGGTCTGAAGACATTTTTGGTCAGGAGGAAGGGGTGCTACTGGCATCTAGTGGGTAGATACCTGGGATGCTTTGAAATATTGTACAATGCACTGCACCGTACCCCCCACCATTTAGAACCCCAGCACAAAGACTCATCAAGCCCGAGATGTCATTTAGAGGGTTTTTTGGCCATGCCATGCAGCTTGTGGGGTCTTAGTTCTCCGGGATGAAATCCGGGCCACCGTGGTGAAAGTGCCAAGTCCTAACCACTGGACCGCCAGGGAATTCCCCTTACCCGAGGTGTCATAGTGCAGAGGTTGAGACACTCTGGTAGTGTCTAGTGCAGCTGCCAGAGGGTCACTCCTATGCTCAAAACCCTTCAGTGTCTTCCCAGCTCTCTTGGCATCAAATCCATGACTTACGAATGACCTATAAGGTCCATTAACACCTCTGACCTCACCTCTCCCACTTCTCCGCTCCAGCTTCACTCTCCGGTCTGCCGACTCTCAAACACACCAAGCACACCCCAAACTCTGTGCTTGCCCAGGGGGTCACGTGCTACGCTTCACCGCTGCATCCGTGGCCCTGCTTTACTGTCATCCTCTAGGGAAAGCCTTCCCGGACCACCTGTCTAAGACACCCCTTCCCGGCTGCTCCTCCCCTTGCCCTCGAGGCATCTGTCTCCATCTGACATTTATTTGATTGATTTTTTTCATGGACTCATTCTCCCCGTTACAACGTAACCCCTGTGTGTTTTGTTCACTAACATATCCACACCCCTAGACGAGTACCTGGGACATAGTGGGCTCTCAATAAATACCTGTTAATAGGTGAATCTTGGCCGAACACCTCACGTGTGCCCGTGGCCCACCCGGAGCCGGGCACACAGACCGGCTCTGAAGGGTGTGCTGGGAAGCTATCAGTCCTGCGGTCCCCAAACCTATGCCACCACCCTCCCCCCCGACACACCTGGGGCTTGCTCTGTTGTCACCTGCTCCTTAAAGCATTTGCTTACAGGTATAGCAACTCCAAACTGTTTTTGCTGGTGACGTTTCAGTTGACTGCTGTATTTATTTATTTATTTATTTATTTATTTTTATTAATTAATTTATCTATTTTTGGCTGTGTTGGGTCTTCGTTTCTGTGCGAGGGCTTTCTCTAGTTGCGGCAAGTGAGGGCCACTCCTCATCGCGGTGCGCGGGCCTCTCACTACCGCGGCCTCTCTTGTTGCGGAGCACAGGCTCCAGACGCGCAGGCTCAGTAGTTATGGCTCGCTCAGTAATTGTGGCTCACAGGCCTAGTTGCTCTGCAGCATGTGGGATCTTCCCAGACCAGGGCTCGAACCCACGTCCCCTGCATTAGCAGGCAGACTCTCAACCACTGCGCCACCAGGGAAGCCCATGACTGCTGTATTTAGTTTCAGACCTGGAGCTCCCTCTGTGTTCGTTCCTTCATTCTGCCGCCCGGGCCTGACATCGGGGGGGGGCCCTCCTCTCTGGGGTGGAGGAATGATGAATGTGCTGTGCTTGTGTTGGTCCCCTGTTGCCGCTAAAGAAAATATTTAAAGGAGCCGCCCCCTCCCTCGGGCTTAGGAATGCTGCTTTTAGGGCACAGAACAAGCCTGTCCTAGTGTCCAGACAGCCAAGGACAGACACACGGATGGGCAGTCCCTGCTCGCCAATCACAGAGGACAGCTGGGTGACCAGAAGGTCCCAGGTTCCCCATCTGGGGCTCTAGTGGGGTGGTCGGCCCATCTCCTGGACCAGGTCTGAATGGGCAGGTCAGATGCAGCCTGGGGGTACGGGTGGGGTCGGGTGGGAGCTCTCCCTGAGCTCTCCCTGCTCTGCAGACCTGGGCATCTTCTGCTGGCCTCGGCAATGGCTGCTGCCACTTACTGAGGCCCAGTGGGGGGCACAGCCAGAGCCCACAGCCAGCGAGTGATCTTCATGCCTCCGACCTTCTGTTCCCTTACCTGTGGAATTGAAACAATACAGTATCTGACTCACAAGGTCCCTGGGGTATTTGTTGTTGTTGTTGTTGTTTTAATTAATTTTTATTGGAGTATGGTTGCTTTATAATGTTGTGTTAGCCTCCATTCCCTGGGGTATTTGAATGAGACGATACGTTTTAATTTTTTAAATTGAGACAGAATTCACATATAGTAAAAGTTGCTCTTTTTTGTGTGCAGTTTCATAAGCTTTATGTAACCATCACCACCTCAATCGAGATATAGAGTATTTTCATGACCCTCAAAAAGTTTCCTTGTGCCCCTCTGCAGTCAAACCTTTCCCCCACCCCAGACCCAAACAACCCATCTGATTTCCGACCCTGTCATTTTGCTTTTTCCAGAATGTCATATAAATAGGTACGTCATCCAATAGGTAGCCTTTTGAGTCTGGTTTCTTTCATCTTTCTAGCAAAATGCACTGCAGATTCACCCTGGTTTCTGCATCCTTTTCGTTGCTGAATAGTATTCCGTCGTGTGGCTATGTCACAGTTTATCATCCACCTGTTGAAGGACTTTGGTTGTTTCCAGAACTTGTTGACCATAAATAGAGCTGCCGTAAACATTCCTGTACAGGTTTTGGGGTGAATATAGTTTTCATTTCTCTAGAGTAAAATGCCCAGGATTCTGATTACTGGGTCATATGGCAAATGTATATCTGACTTAAGAAACTGACCAACTGATTTCCATGGTGGCCGTACCACTTTGCATTCCCACCAGTAACATTTAAGAGTCCCAGTTTCTCGGCATCTTTGCCAGCACCTGGTTTTGTCTCGTTTTTGCTTTTTAACTTTAGCCATTCTAATAGGTGTGTACCGTGAAGTTGTTTTTTATCTGCCAATCATCAGTTCCCAGTTTTTGCAGGCAGTATTGAAATGTGGGTGGGAAACAGGGCGCTGGAATCAAACCAGCTGGGTTTGAATCCTAACTTGATTATTTACTAACTGTTTAATTTTTCAGCTTTCTTATAGAAAAAAAATGGAATTCAAATGGGGTTGCCGAAGGACCTAAGTGTTACAGTGTAAGACAATGGCTTACCTTTCTCAATATGAAGCCACTGTCATCACTAGAATATAACATTCCTGATCTCTAGTGCCCCAACAAGCATCAAGGTGGGTGTTCTCATGCCCATTTTATAGATGAAGACATTGAGGCCCAGTTAAAAGACCACATTTCCCCGTCTCCCTAGCAGGCAGATATAGACATGAGTAAGTTCTGGCCAATTAAGATATAAGCTCAAGCGTCACGTGGGACTTCCGTAAAGTCTTCCTAAACAGGAATGAGGCATATCTTTTTCTCTTCCTCCTTCTGTCTGGGATGCAGGCTTGTCAGCTGTACCTCTAGCAGCCTTTTAGGACCACCAAGTGATCTTAGAATTATAAACCAAGGGCTGAGGACAAAACAGAGGTGCCTGGGGCCCTGATGGCATCATGAAACCATCCTATTAACCCTGGACTGCCCATCCTTAGATTTCTTTTCTGAGAAAAATAGACTTCTGTTTCGTCTGAGCCAACAACAGAAACACAAAATTTAGTGGCTTACAACAACAAGAATTGATTCTCCTGGCTACAGTTCTGCAATCAGCTGAGGCTCGGCTGACTTAGCTGAGCTTGGCTGTAGCTCTACCCCGAGCTGTAGGCTGGCTGGACTTGGCTCTAAGCTGAGGGTTGAATTTAGGTCTTTTCCTCATGTGTCCCATCATTCTGGGACCAGCAGTGACCCAATTTCACAAACACATTGAAAGCCTCTGCTTGCACGCTAACATGCACTAAAGCCTCCCCTGTACGCTCACATGCCATTGGCCAAAGCACTTGGCCAAATCCAACATCAGTGGGGTGGGGAAATATATCTTTTGTGTAATGGGAGCCACATGCCAAGGAGGATGGCTACAGGGGGATGTGAAAAAATTGGGAACAGTGTTACCATACACTACAGCTACCCTGGGGAATTACCATCGTCTCTGCCATTTTCCAAGATGGCGGCAACATGATGTTGAATATGGGATAGAGCTCATGAATAATGTATGTGCAAAGCTTTTTTAACGAAAAACATCGGAGCTTCTTCATCCAAAAAGCAAAATACCACTTTCCCACCGAGACAGAAAGCTAAGGCAGAACCAGGAAGATTTGACTTCAGATTTCTGGCCAGAGAGGGAGTTGATGAACTTCTCAAGCATAAGGCTCGTGTGCTATTTTTTTTTTTTTTTTTTTTTTTGCATACCTTCCCCAATACCGGGCACAATTCCTGGCACAGGGTCAGGGTCAGACAAACTTCCACACATTCATTCATGAATATGTCCGACTCGGTCTCTCATCACCAAAGACTCAGTAAGACTGTCGTTAAGTTGATATAGAACAGGGTTTCTTTTTTTTATTGAAGTATAGTTAATTTACAATGTTGTGTTAGTTTCTAGTGTACAACACAGTGATTCAGTTATGTATATATGTACAGTTATGTATATATGTACAGTATATATGTATTTTCAGTTATGTATATACACATATATATATTCTTTTTCAAATCCTTTTCCCTTATAGGTTATTACAAGATACTGAATATAGTCCCCTGTGCTATACAGTAGGTCCTTGTTGTTTATCTATTTTATATATAGTAGTGTGTATATGTTAATCCCAAACTCCTAATTTATTTCTCCCCACCCCCCAACAAGGTTTCTTAACTGCTGTATTATTGACATTTAGGGCCAGATCCTTCTTTGTTGTGGGAACTGCCCTGTGCATTGGAGGATGTTTAACAACATCTCTGGCCTCTACCGGCTAGATGCCAGGAGTACCCCTCCCCAGTTGTGACAACCAAACTGTCTCCAGACTTTGTCAAGTCACCCTTGATGTAGAGAGAAGAGCTTACATTGTCCATCCTCTCAATTCTCAGAAGAATGTTCAAAGTGCAGAAATTTAATTTAAAATGATAGAGGGAATTTCCTGGCGGTCCAGTGGTTAAGAATCGGCGTTTTCACTGCCACAAGCGCGGGTTCAACCCCTAGTTGGGAAACTAAGATCCCGCAAGCTGCGTGGAGTGGCCAAAAAAAAAAAGATAAAAATGACAAATTGTATCAAAACAGTTGAATTGCATCCATATATTTGCAGCTAAGTAACTTGGAAGTTAATTTTGCAAGTGTGGAGATATTTTATGCAATTTCTCACAACTTTAGAGCCAATGGCCAGTACAGGGAAATTTACTGTACTGCAGACATCTCTGTGATGGTCACCAGGATTTTAGTCTGGTAAAGGCATAGGATTTTCAATGGGTGGACAAAATTCCATTCTTTCACTTGACAAATATCTGTTGAGGGTCGGCTCCCAGCACTGTTCTTGGCACCGGGAATACAGCAGAAAATGAGACGCATCTCTTCCCTTGTGGAGCTCACATCCTAGTATGAGAGAAAGCAATAAGCATATAAGCACATAAATATTTAGCATAAACATTTTAGTTACAGGTGCTGGGAAGAAAATGAACAGAAAATGACTTGAGTGGGCAGCCATTTCAGGCGGCAAATGCTAGAAGGTGGCATTTGAACAGCGACCGAGGATGTGAAGAAATGAATGTGTGGAGGTTTGGGAGAAGGACAGTCCAGACAGAAGAAAAGCAGTGGTTTCTTTCCATGGAACAACATTACACAGGATCCAGACTTATCTTCTCACCCCTTCCTTCTTCTTCTCCTTTCTTCTAAAACATCAACTGAGGTTATTCAAGTCAAGAGACCCCTATCAGACTCCTTTGCCCAGAAACTTCTGTCAAGCAGGCGTTGTGTCTGGCCAAGTTCCCCCCCACCAACCTCTCCACCTCGGGCCTCAGTTTCCCCATATGTCCAATGGGAGGGTTGATTCAGACGCTTGGGGGCTTTTTTGGGCAGAGGGAAGAGAGGTGTTATGTTGCCCGACCTGGGTGTGAATCCTGGCTCCAATATTCTCCAACAAAATAGTTGTGGAAAAGTGTGTCTGCCTCTCTGACCCTCAGTTTCTTCAAAACAACACTCTTGGGAAGGGATGAAATGCCCCGAGTCCAGCCTGGTGCATCTGAAGCCAGAGCCGCGTCCCTGCACCACGCAGACCCCCGGGGCTCCAGACTGGGACCAGGAAAGGGCTCTGTGCAGAGCCAAGGGGTCTGGTCAGAGCATCCATCTGACGTTATGATGACCTTGATCGTGGCTTTCTGGGTTCTTCAGAAGGCTCCTCAAGCTTTTGCGAGTCCTTGGGTCCAAAAGGCTTCACTATGGACCTCATGTCAGGAGATGAAGGCACATCCGGGCTTCCTGCTCCTGGGGGCATGTCCTCGACAGTTCTGGAAAGTCAAACACAATTACGTGATCGTTGGAATATCCTCGTGATAGGAAATGTGTCCTGTCCATTTGGGCTTCCCACGTGTTTGGGTTTTGGGAAGGGAGGCATTTTCTGAATGGAAATCAAGACCAACCCAGGTGGCCAGGTCTGGTTATTGATAGTAACCAAGGTCCTGCCGGAGGAGAAATTGGTGGGAAGGCGTGGGGAGCAGGTGAAAGCAGGAGAAAAAGGAGCCAACAGGGATGGGGGAGGGAGAGGGACCACACGCCCTGGGCAGCAGGTGTTCAGGACTGCTGGAAGTCCCCACACCCATCAGAACCTCGCCCTCAGAACCCAGGCTTAGTTGGGGGCAGTGTCCCCTTCCCAGACTCCCTGGCAGAGAGCAGTGGCTATGTGACCTAGGTCTGGCCAGTGACGTGTAGGGGTACTTACCTCGTAGGGAGCCGGATGCCACACCGGAGGAGGAACAGCCGTCTTAGGGGCAGGAGGGAGGAGGCCACGAGCTAAGGATGGCAGAGGAAAAGCCCGAGTGTACCTCCCCGTGGTGCGTGGGATCACTGTGCTGGCCCTGATTGCCCATCCCTGGGCTTGATACTCGAGAAAAAGTAAAGCCCACTCAGTTAAGCCCCCCGTTGGGTTCCTGCTGTACCTAGCGGGACTCAGTGCTAACAGACTACATGTGCCATCCGAATGTTCCAGATCCTGGGCTGGACATTCTGCCGCGTTACTTCACTCGATCCTCACAGCCCTCCTGCAAGGGTCGGATCTGAGCCCCGTTTGACAGATGAGGAAACTGAGGCTTGGAGAGGTTTCCCCCGCCTCGAAATCCTACAGGTAGTAAGTGCTAGAGTTGGGGTTTGAACTCGAGAGCGACCTGATTCCAAATGCTGCACGCTCTACCCCACGCTGTCACTCGAACCGTGAATAGTACTCAGGGTTGCAGAACTGACTGTGGGTCTGAATCCTGGCTGTTCACTTGCTAGTCCTGGGACCTGGCGAAGTTTTTCGGTGCATCTGAGCCTCAGTTCCTCCTCTGGAACTGGGGGGTCATAGCAGGACCTACTGCACAGTGTCATAGTGAAAGGGGCACTGGCTACCTGGTGATCCCCTGACTTCCTCTGGCTCTGCGGCAGTTCTGCTGGGCTAAATGCATTTTAAAGTGCCGGGCGATCCTCCCCAGCTGTTGCATTAGCTCCTCCTCCGAGGTATTGCATCCTATCTTCCCAGGTGAGGAAACTGAGGCTTGGAGAGGGTGAGGACCACTCTGAACCTCAGTCTCTTCATCTATAAAATGGAGGTGAGAGTACTAGCTGCTTTATTTGTTATTATTGGATTAAATGAGATAAGATACAGGCAGAACTCAGACAGTGCCTAACACATAGCAAGCACTCAATTCATGGAGCTGGTGCTATAATTTGTTATTATTATTACAAAACTCCGTGCTGGCCATGCCAATCATCTACTTCATCACTGCAGGGGATTCCAAGGGTGGATGTGCAGCCCAGTTCAGGCTGAGGCAGGCCTCCACCCTACAGTGAGCCTCTGTGTGGCTTTGCTGAGACCGAGCTCACGATGGTGAAGGCTGGCTGGAGGCCAGGCCAGCATCAAGCCCATCACAGCTCTGCCCGACCCATGGGGACCAGCTGTGACTCTCCACCCCAGACCTTTAGTTCTGGGAGGCTGACGTCTCTCCATTCTCATAAAGGCCTTCCTCACAGATGTTTGGGACAGATAAAGAACCGGCTCTGTTCAGGCCCCACTGCCGGTGGGGGGGGGGGGGTACTCCTGATTTATGGAGAAATTCCACTGTCTGGGGTGTGACCTTGCCTCGTTCCCTGCAGGCACCTGCTGAATACGCCAGTGGCAGGGCCCCTGGCTGTCAGGTCACCTTTCTGCAGGGCAGTTGGGGAGGGAGCCAAGATACACACAGAGACGCACACACACACGCGCGCACACACACACACACTCACACACACTCACTCACATTCACTGTGAGCCATGCTGTGGGTTCCAGCTCTCAGCACGGTGCTCGGCACACGATAAGGCTTTAAGGCCATGTTTTCTGTGTGGATGGACGGACAGATGGACAGATTTACACAAGACCGGCCAGTTGAGTGTGTGTTCTGCAAAGCATGTGTTCAGCCTCTGTCTATTGAGCACCTACTGCGTGCGGGCTGTGCTCTAGGCACCACCCGTGCAGTGCAGAGCAAGACTACACAGCCCCTGCTCTCAAAGGGCCACCCGTCCAGGTGACAGGTAAACGAGCAGAGGGAGAATGGCGGCTCTGGCACCCCCGTTTCCCAGGGGAAGCCCGCACTCCTCCATGGCTGATGGCGGCATCTTCTCGTTCTGGTCCCCAACGCAGGGCTGGGACTCGGATGAGACAAGGGAGGCCGACCCTGCCCTTGCCAGCTGGGAGTGGGCGCCTCCCTCAGCGTTGTCCCCAGGCCCCTGGCTTGCCCCATACCCTGGACCCAGATGCTCCTGCAGCCTTGGGAGAAGACACTGGACCTCATCCAGGGTTCTCACTGATCCAGGGCCGCGAGGAGACGCGGTCGCTGCCCCAGAAGTTTCCACTTGAGCGTCAGACAGAACAGGTCCATCCAGGCCGTGAGAGGCAAGTGGGGGACAATGCGCACGGCCCTGAAATCGACAGGTTGATGGCGTGCCGGGGCTGGACCAGACCGGCGTGCAATGTCCTCACACCCATTTCATGGTGATGACAGCTCCCCAGTCCTGAGATGAAGAAACAGGTGCCAAGAGGGCAAGTGACTTGCCCGGGTGCCTACAACAGGGGAGAGCCAGGGTTCGAACCCTCTCGTCTGCTGTTTGCAAAATGTGAAGCCAAGCACGAGAGATACAGGCATGGCGAACGACCAGAGGGTCCAGGCCGACTCTCGGAGGACGGGGCGCTGGGGTGAAGCCTTGGAAATGGGTTTATCTGAATCAAAGGTGTGGAGGGGCAGGCACCACACAAGGATCCCAGGCTCCTGCAGGGACAGCCCTCGCCGTACGTGTGCTATGAGATGAGGCCCAGTGGGGGCATCTCCTTGCGTGAGGCCACAGAGCACTGCAACGGCAGAGCCAGGGCTAGAAACAGTATGCTTACCCAGGAATCGCAACAAACTAAACAAAAACCAAAACAGAGAAAAAGACCCAAAGCAGTATTTTAGTCTACCAGGTACTGCAGTTAAAAAAAGAAAGAATCAGCCACCCCAGTCATGTGGTCTTGTAGGCAAAACAAGTGGCCCTGGATGTCACCCTTGCCTTTGCACCCGGTCCCAGCTGTTCCTGCCCCCCTCGCCCTGCACCCGAGACCCAGGGGAACAAATGCTGGGGGAAAAAACCCTAGGCCTCGACTTTCCTGAGGCTGAAAGTCCAGTTGCCAAAACAAACTTCTTTTGTCTTTCCTCGTTTTTGTTTCCATGTTTAAATAATAATAAGCTGAAAATGAAGTCATTGTGCTCAGGTGTGGGCCTGTCAACATCGCCTGCTGAGTCCTGAGTGTGTCTGCTGAGGCAGCTGTCTGGCCGGGCCTTGTGGCCCATCTCACTGGGGTCCCACCCCCAGATCAGCACCCTCCCACTCTGGCACTGCCACGATTTTCCCTCCTGCGTCTCATCGAAACTTCTCCACCCAGCGTCTCACTCGGGTCCATTTCTCTGCTAAGAGTATGTGACATTTCTCTAATGATTAATGATGTTGAGCATTTTTTCATGTGTCTGTTGGCAATCTGTATATCTTCTTTGGAGAAATGTCTATTTAGGTCTTCTGCCCATTTTTGGATTGGGTTGTTCATTTTTTTGTTATTGAGCTGCATGAGCTGCTTGTAAATCTTGGAGATTAATCCTTTGTCAGTTGCTTCATTTGCAAATATTTTCTCCCATTCCGAGGGTTGTCTTTTGGTCCTGTCTATGGTTTCCTTTGCTGTGCAAAAGCTTTTAAGTTTCATTGCAGCTCTATTTACAATAGCCAGGACATGGAAGCAACCTAAGTGTCCATCATCGGATGAATGGATAAAGATGTGGCACATATATACAATGGAATATTACTCAGCCATAAAAAGAAATGAAATGGAGGTATTTGTAATGAGGTGGATGGAATTAGAGTCTGTCATACAGAGTAAAGTAAGTCAGAAAGAGAAAAACAAATACGGTATGCTAACACATATATATGGAATCTAAGGAAAAAAAAAAAAAGGCCATGAAGAACCTAGTGGCAAGACGGGAATAAAGACACAGACCTACTAGAGAATGGACTTGAGGATATGGGGAGGGGGAGGGGTGAGATGTGACAGGGTGAGAGAGTGTCATGGACATATATACACTACCAAATGTAAAATAGATAGCTAGTGGGAAGCAGCATAGCACAGGGAGATCAGCTTGGTGCTTTGTGACCACCTAGAGGGGTGGGATAGGGAGGGTGGGAGGGAGGGAGATGCAAGAGGGAAGAGATATGGGAACATATGTATATGTATAACTGATTCACTTTGTTATAAAGCAGAAACTAACACACCATTGTAAAGCAATTATACTTCAATAAAGATGTTTTAAAAAAAAAAGAGTATGTGACAGCTTTCCCCAAGACTCTGCTGGTTGTGAGTGGTTCCAACCCTGTAAGACAGTTTGCCTTTTAGAGACACAGACTTTCCCAGTCTTAAGGTGTGGATGCTTCTTAAGCAGTGGCCTTTGGGTAGCAGCCGGGAGGGGAATTCTGTCACAGCGGGAGGGTGTTTGGAGGCCTCATGTCATGTAAGTGCACGCCCTCTGCCGGGCCCTGGCCCTCCTGCTCCTCTTCCATGGCAGGCCGAGCAGGCAGCCTTACTCTAGGCCTGTGTGGCCCGAGCAGAGAAGCCCTCGACGGCCGGTCTGGCCTGCTTGGCTACCGCTGCTTTCTCTACTCAGCAGTGGCCTCTCCGGGGCTTCTCCAGGAACCTTCCTCCTTCTTCCACCCCTGCAGGTAGCCCAGGGGGCCTGGTACCCAGTGGATGCTCCTTGGGGGTCACAGAACTGAGCAGGGGACACTGGACACCCTCTCCTGCAGCCTGCACCCGTGGCAACCACTTAGCTTGTTTCTTTGCTCTTAGGCCTCTCACTTCCCACGTGGGCTCTGATGCTTCTAGGGCAGCAGGAGAGGCCATGCTGAGGACGGGGAATCCCACAGCCTGTGGCCATGGGCCATTCATTTAACCTCTCTGACCCCCCTGCTCTCCATCAGCATGTCTTACAGGCACGGGGAGCGTTCAAGGAGCTAATGTCATCAAGTGCATCTTTTTTTTTGAGTCCACATATAAGCGATATCGTATGATATTTATCTTCCTCTGGTTTACTTCACTTTGTATGACAATCTCTAGGTCCAGCCATGTTGCTGAAAATGGCATTATTTCATTCTTTTTAATGGCTGAGTAATATTCCATTGTATATAGAAAGAGACCCACAGGCACAGAAAACAAATGTATGCTTAACAAAGGGGAGAGGGGGTGGGGGGAGGGATAAGTTAGGAGTTTGGGATTGACATGTACACACTACTATATATAAAATAGATAAACAACAAGGACCAACTGTATAGCACAGGGAACTCTACTCAATATTTTGTAATAACCTATATGGGAAAAGAATTTGAAGAAGTATATGTACATGTAACTGAATTGCTGTGCTGTACACCTGAAACTAACACGATACTGTAAATCAACTATACTACAACAAATGAAAGAAAATAAGATAAAAAATTGCTCAGTAGAACTCTGATTTGTAGTAGGAGTTTAATAAAGGAAGGTGTTCCTCTGTATTTATTATCTTTAAAAAAAAATTTATTTATTTATTTGGCTGCACAGGGTCTTAGTTGCAGCATGCGGGATCTAGTTCCCTGACCAGGGATCGAACCCAGACCCCCTGCATTTGGAGTGTGGAGTCTCAGCCACTGGACCAGCAGGGAAGCCCCTGTATTTATTATCTTAAAAGGCAGCAGTAGCTAAGAGTTACTGAACACGTGCCACATGCCAGGCACCGTGCTGAGAGCTTTTACACTTCATCTCCACCCCGGTGCTATACGGTAGCTGTCTTTCCTGTCCCCATTTTACAGAAGAGAAAACTGAGCTAAGCTGGACTCAAGCCCAGGATTAGCATCTTTCACATGCTGGAGATTATTCCATGAGCTCTGTCAAACCCCAGGACCAGCCCTTGCTTGCTGGGCAAGACTGGGATGCAGATGTTCCTCCTGCCATCAGCGTATGTTGTGGAGGAAGGGGAGGATGCCCTCGGTCCCCAAAGCCTCAGCCCCGCATGACACACGCACACACACACGTGCACATAGGTACACATCTGCAGACACAAACAGGCACACACAGGGAGGCGAAGGCCTTTACAGAAGCGGAGGCTCTGCCAGGCTCTCACGCGGGCAGACGTGGGTGCTCTCAGGGTGGGCTACGGAGGGCTGCTGCCTTGTTCTCAGCTGCCCGTCTCTGGCTGGGAGGCAGGAGGACGGTCCCAGATGGGCAGATGGAGTCAAGGCAGTGGGCTGTGGTGTCTGGTTGCCTCCGGAGGGTGGAGGCCCAGGCGGCCATGGGGCCCCAGGGGCCGCTGAGCTCTGCAAACACGAGGCCCAGCCCAGACCTGCTTGGCTGGAAACTGCTGACCTTGGGTTGCTGGGACTAGTTTCTCCACTCTGACCTCTCTGAGGGCAGGGGAGCAAGCACAGGGCTTAGGGGGTGAGCCTGGCTCAGGACAGAGGCAGCCTAGCGAGGCCCAGATGCACCCAGGGTTCAACACCCACGGATGCATCTGGAGGTGCATGTCACCGGCCATCCCCAGTATCTCGGTCTTGGAGCCCACTGGCCTCCCCCAGCAAGTGGAAAGGCCTAACGCCCTGGCCACACTATCCATCATAACTTCCTACGGTGATGGAAATGTTCTCCACCTGCTCTGTCCCGTAGGGTAGCCAAGAGTGGCTACCAAGCCCTGGAAATGAAGCTGGTGCCACTAAGGAACTGGATTTGTATTTGGTTGAATTAAGTTTAAATATAAATAGCCATGTAAGGTCGCGGCCTCCACATTGGATGGTCCAGCAGGGCGGGGCAGGGGGCCTGAGTTCTGGGATGGGGCAGAGTGGGGCTGGAGTGGCAGTTCCTGTGCTCGATGGCTGTGACGCACCCTTGGCCACGTAACTGCATCCCCCAGGAGCCCCCCATAGCAGTCACTGTGAGCGCCCAGGCCAGCACCTGGGAACAGGCGGATCAAAGTTGAATGAATGTGCGGCTACCTGGCCTTGGGCCCTGCAGATGGACGCAGGCGCTGGGATTTCTCACCTCTCCAGCTCACCAAGGCACCAAGGGGACAGCTCTTGGGGAACTTAAGCCAGTGGCCCCAATGTCTTGGGCCTGGAAGTGGGCTGCAGGGGCTTGCCAGGTATGTGTGTGCAAACTTAGCATCGAACAGGATCCCTCGGAGCAAGGGGGCTTGATTCATCCGGGGGGGCCCTACTTCCATCTTATCAGAGATAACATTCCTCCCACCTCTCAAAGCAAATCCTCCAGAAGTGGGAGAAAAATGTTAATGAACTTCCATTAAAATTCCTTCCAAGGCTGGTCCGTCCGGGCAGGCAGGCTCCTGACCTGCCCAGAAGCCTGCGGGTCTGAAAGAGCCAGTTCCTGCGTGGGGCCCCGGAGGACCTGATGGATCCTGGGGCTTGAGCCGAAGATCCTGGTCTGTGGCGAGCATCCCGTATCCAGGCCGGGGAACGGGCCAGGGTCCTCCACCAGATGCACGGTGCCACCCTCCGTTCTTTCATGACAGAAAGACGTAGCATCTGTCCAGCGCCCACAAGGGACCAGCATGTCCCCTGCTCTCTCTCCAGGCCTCCCAGCCGACCTGCATGGCTGAGGAAGAGACTCAGGTTCAAAGTGACGAAGTAACTTGCCCAAGCCACAGGCGCTGGGTTCACGACCCCTCACACAGGAGGTTTTCAGCACTTCCGCTGGCTGGTCAGCACAGCCTGAAGCCAACAAGGCTAGGGACCGTGATGGGCATTTTCCAGACACAAGACGCAGCCTCATAAACTGAGAACTTTTTTTCCTTTTTATTAATTTATTTTACTTTTGGCTGCATTGGGTCTCCGTTGCTGCTTGCGGCGAGCGGGGGCTACTCTTCGTTGCGGTGCACGTGCTTCTCATTGCGGTGGCTTCTCTTGTTGCAGAGCACGGTTTCTAGGTGCGCAGGCTTCAGTAGTTGTGGCTTGTGGGCTCTAGAGCGAAGGCTCAGTAGTTGTGGCGCATGGGCTTAGTTGCTCCGCGGCATGTGGGATCTTCCCGGACCAGGGCTCGAACCCGTGTCCCCTGCATTGGCAGGCGGACTCTTAATCACTGAGCCACCAGGGAAGCCCCCCCACCCCCTTTTTGAAAGAAACACAATAGAACCTTCTTATGCAAGGGCACCCTGCCCCTCCTCCCTAGGCCTCTCCCACAGGAGCAGGACCACCGTGCCTCCAGTGGTGTCTGTCCCATTCGCTGCCAGCTGCTGCCTGGGTCTTCTTTGGGAATTAATTTCCGCATCCATCTATGAGCCTGTTCCTTTGTCCACAACTTGTTTGTGACAAATCTGTATTGCCCAGACTGACCCCCCCGGACGGGTGACTTTACTGAATTACATTCTGGCGCCATGCCAGCTGAGTGCTTCGAAGATGCTGTTTTAAAAAGGCTCTCCAGGGCTTCCCTGGTGGCGCAGTGGTTGAGAGTCTGCCTGCCAATGCAGGGGGCACGGGTTCGAGCCCTGGTCTGGGAAGATCCCACATGCCGCGGAGCGACTGGGCCCGTGAGCCACAACTGCTGAGCCTGCGCCTCTGGAGCCTGTGCTCCGCAACAAGAGAGGCCGCGATAGTGAGAGGCCCGCGCACCGCGATGAAGAGTGGCCCCCGCTTGCCGCAACTAGAGAAAGCCCTAGCACAGAAACGAAGACCCAACATAGCAACCAATCAATCAATTAAATAAATAAATCTTTAAAAAAAAAAAAAAAAAAAAAAAAGGCTCTCCAGAAACTCCCTACTCGCTGTTGTAGGGATGTGGTCAGGACATTGTCCCCTCATCCCACGAGACCAATTTTATTGGGAGCCACAAAAGACATTGGCTTCAGAGCTCATGTTCAGGAAAGCCTGTGCATCTGACAGTCAACTTGTTTATAAATTGTAGAATATGAGCACCTTGAAGTTGACCATTTTCCCTCTTTGCTTTGGCCGCTAGGAAGCTTGGGATCACATTTGGAGCCCACTTCTAGCACTATGGTGCATGCTTTTTACGTACTGACTTTGCTCTGTTTCGACTTAAACTTTCATTTTCCCCTTTCATCATTTATTTATTTTATATTTTCTTGTTCACACACCTTTTAAAAATCAACTCAAATCCATTTCAGAGAGAGCAGGGTAAAAATAAATAGCAAGCTATGATTGATTGTCCACGTCATCTCCCAGACCAGGTTTTGGATGCTTTTGGTCAGTTCTACTCTCAACCTGAAAATCTCGACCTGGAACAAGTGTTTTGCCTGCCAGGTGACTAGTGTGAAGGAAAACACATGCTTGGGTGTAGGATTTCTGAGGATTTTGCTGACACATCACATGCTTAGTTTATAGTTGAATCTGGCATGCAGGGTGGGTTGGGCAGTCGAAAGAGTCAGGACACCGGGTTTATACTCTTCACTCTGGTGCCAGCCAACTGTGTGATATGGAGGAAATGGCTTCACCACTCTGACCTTCGTACCACTGATATGGGGGTGCAGACATGATCCCAAACCCTGCACGGGCTTAGTTGCTCCACGGCATGTGGGATCTTCCCCGACCAGGGCTCGGACCCATGTCCCCTGTATTGGCAGGCGGATTCTTAACCACTGCACCACCAGGGAAGTCATGTATATTCTTTTCCATTATGGTTTATCATAGGATATTGAATATAGTTCCCTGTGTCTAATTCATATTTCATTTTTTCCTAGTTTGAGGTCACTGTATTCACCCAGATGTCTATAAAAAAATCTGTAACAATAATTTGAGTTTCCTGAACTTTTTCCAGAATAGAATTAGATCTTAACTTTTCTGGGCCTAAATTTTTACCTCTTTTTTTTTTAAATTTATTTTTAATTGAAGTATGGTTGATTTACAATGTTGTCATATTTTTAAATTATACAAATATATTCTACTTGAAAAAAATTGAATCAGTACTAAAAAAGTCACCTCTTTGGTCCTCTTTGATCACAGGCTAATCCCACTCTCCTACCTGGGGGCAACCCCTGTATTGACACATACATGTGTCTGAGAAAGCACGTTTCATTTTTGTTGTATGCATGCTTTCACACGTGGCGTGGTACGGGTGGTATCACTCTGTGACTTGCTTTTTTATTCTAACAATAGTATGACTTGGAGCCCCGTCCTGGTCAAGTCAGAGGAGCAACCTCATTATTTGTAACGCAGCATGTTATTGTTATTTCATTGTATGGTCATATCACAGTTTCTTAGGCCTGTCCCCATCTGTGACGTTTAGGTTGTATCTCTTGTCTTTGCTCCTTTAGAGAAGGTTGCGGTCAGCAAGTCTGTATATGCCTCTTTGCATGTGTGTACAAGTGTTTCTCATGGGTACATACCAATAAATGGAATGGTCAGGTCACTGTATACGAGATTTGAAGTTTGAAATTCACATAGCCAAATTGCCTTCCAACGTGGTTATATCTATTTACACGCCCCACATCAGGGCATGAGAACGTCCATTTCCATATCCTCTCCATTCCTGAGGTCCTTGAACTTTCTAACTTCTGCCCAACTCATGCAAGAGAAATAGTATTGCACTGTGGTGTTTGCTTACATTTCCCTGATTGTTAGTGAGGACGAGTCTCTTGTCAAATGTTTACTGGCCGTGTGGATTTTCTATTTTGCTAAGTGTGGTTCAGATCCTTTTTCCATTTCTATGGGGTTCTTGGTCTTCTATTATTGTTGTTGATTTGTAGGAGTTCTTCACCTGTTCTAGATATTAATTTTATATATATATATAAGAATAAAAACAAATATTGAAGAATAAACAAAGAAATAAAGAATTCCAGGTAGTGTAGAACAAGGGTCAAATCACCAATTTTTTCAGTAGATTTCATGAAAGTTCAGAATAGGGTGAGATCACCAGGGGCCAATGGAGTTGGGAAAACCTCTGTAAAGGCGGACGGACTTGATGTGGGCAGGGTTCAGGCTAACGCAGACTCGGGATTCGTTATTCATTCACTAATACTTTGATGAGCATCTTCTCCACTAAGCCCCGAGCTGGGCGTGGGGAGTGGCCACATGAGGGCGGATGGGTGGGGCCCTCCCTGACCAGACAGGAAGCAGGGTCAGGGTTCGGGGTGCACAGGCCCGGATGGATGGGCTGCAGGAGCTGTGGGAGCACCCAGGGCCAGGGCGGCTCCACAGAGGAAGGCCTTGGCCGAGACCTGCTGGATCGGGAGCTGATTGCTGGGGGAAGAAAGAGGGTGAGTGCCAAGGCAGGAAAGCGTCTCCTGCACATGGAGCCCCGGGTACAAAGGGCCCGGAGGGGGCAGAAAGAGTCTGGAATGTTCCCTCCAGAGCCTTGAGCTTGCAAGGTGGGAAGGGATGGTCAGTAAAAGGCTTTGTCTTCCACTCAACGGGGGACCAGACTTTGTTCTGCAAGCAGAAGAAAGACATAATCAGATTCGCATCTTGTAAAGGTCACTCAGGGTACAGAACAGAGGGGAGGAAGCCAGCCTGGAGCCCACGTGGATGTGGGGGACAGTCTCAGGTCAGGGCAGAGAGGACGGCTGGCCAGACGTGGTTCTATACGCTTCCTTCAGTGCTGGTTTCTTTCATGATTTTTCTCTTAATACTGGAGTGGTGCATGATCATTTCTAAGAACAGAAAATATCAACTAGCAAGAAGGTCCTGAAGGACAGCCACAGCTGCAGTTGCCCCGAGAAATGACTGTTCACAGCTTGTGGCCCGTGAATGTGCAGACACACATCACCCCGCCCCCCCCGCCCCCGCAAATATCCTACATGATGATTTAAACTCAGTCTAATTCCTTCAACAAAATCCATATTGCTGGACATTTTAGTTTGAACTTTTTGCAATGACAGGTCAGAATGGGAATAATCGACTAAAAATGAACCAGAATGAGAAAGAAAAATAGTCATCTAAATCTGACAAGGAATAGGCAACCAACAAGGGCCTACTGTGTAGCACCGGGAACTATATTCAATATTTTTTCATAACCTAAAAGGGAAAAGAACCTGAAAAACTATATATATATATATGTATATATATACACATACACACAAGTATAACTGAATCACTGTGCTGTACACCTGAAACTAACACAACATTGTAAATCAACTTCAACACAAAATTTTAATTAATTAATTAATTTTGGCTGCATTGGATCTTCATTGCTGCGTGTGGGCTTTCTCTAGTTGCAGCGAGCGGGGGCTACTCTTCGTTGCGGTGCATGGGCTTCTCATTGCCGCGACTTCTCTTGTTGAGTAGCACGGGCTCTAGGCGCATGGGCTTCAGTAGTTGTGGCACGTGGGCTCAGTAGTTGTGGCTCACAGGCTCTAGAGTGCAGGCTCAATAGTTGTGGCGCACAGGCTCAGTTGCTCCGCGGCATGTGGGATCTTCCCGGACCAGGGATGGAACCTGTGTGCCCTGCATTGGCAGGCAGATTCTTGACCATTGCACCACCAGGGAAGTCCTTCAATACAAAATTTACATTGAAAAAAATTAAAACTGACAAGGATGCTTGCTTACAGGTGCACGAGAGGTTAAAAAGCCCAAGGTGCACCGAACTCATCAACATACGCAGAATCGGGGGCACAGGGAGTGAGCTCTGAAACACGCCCTTCCTCCTGCTGGCCAGGGGGACCACCAGACAAGGGCTCCAAACTGAGCCAACTGGGCATCCCCACCTTGGTTTCTGGGTCCCCAGGCCAAGTTTGGGGCTGCCCTGGGCTCCCCTCCAGACAGGCGGAACCCCACAAGGTTGGTCTCCTTTGGAGCTCTGTCCCAGCCTGTTGGCCTGGAGCCTTGTTGGAACTCAATAGATGTGCATTCAACAAATGAGTCAGGGAATAATTGTCTTGATGATGTAAAGATGGGGAGGGAACTAACCCAAACAGAAACAAGGCGTCTGCGAAAGTCACTTACACCCTGTAACTTGCTCCCCAGGAAGAAGTCACTGAGACTTTTAAAAAATTTCGAGGTTGGGGGATTTCTTTTTTTTTTTTTTAACAGCTTTATTGAGGCATAATTGACATACAACAAACTGCACAGATTTAAAGTGTACAACAAATTTTAACCTATGTACACACTTTTGAGGCCATTATCACATTCAAGGTCATGAACATGTCGGTCATCTTCCGAAGTTTGCTTGTGAAGGCCTTTTGTAATCCCTTCCCTCCCAAGCCCCATCGCCACGGATCAGCTCTCTCTGAATATGAATGGAATCATCACATTGTGCCCTCTGGGGCCTGGCTTCTTCAAGCGGCCTATGGGAGATGCAGGTCTGTTGTAACTTGCCCCAGTGGGTCTTACCTTCACTCCCATTTCATAGACCCTCACGAGCTGGGTAAACTGCAAATGTCACACAGCCCTGTAGCGGTGGAGCCAGGATACGAGCCCAGCTCCGTCTGACCCCCAAAGCCACTCACTCTTTCCTTCTATTACGTCCCTGCCTGTAAGAAGCGCCTTGGAGCAAGCCCGATTTCTGCAGAGTAAGTGCTAGCCGCTGCTCTGGGCCCACCCCCTGCACCTCCACTTCCTGTTCTGCCCCGTCCATCTCTGCACCTTCTGTGGGAGAATCGGGACCTTGCTCCCTAAAGTCTAGAGCCACCCCCATCCCGGGGAAGGGGAGGAACCGCCCTGCACATCCCCTATAGGCTGTGTGCAGCCCAAGGGCAGGCAAAGTGCTCACCGCACTGTACCCCACCGGAATGGTCTTCAACAGATTTGTGTTGGACTCCTTTCTCCGTTTTGTCTTTTCCATGGGGCAGCCTTTTTGGGAGACCCCACACTGAGGTCCAAGCCACCTCCACATCGAGGATTCCCAAGGTGCCCCAAGGACACAGTTGATCTCAAGTGTTCAGCTTCCATGCGCCCTCAGGGGCCGGGACCTGGGCTGCCTGGAGCCTGGCCTGGCCTGGTGCTCCCTGCCACGTGGTCATCAGCCTTAGCCAGCCCTGACCCCACGTCCAGCAGCACCTCATCCTCTGGGAGGCCCGGAGGCCGCCGCAGTCGGGCCTGGGCAGGGCTCAGGCCTCTGGAGCAGCCTTGGCTCAGCATCTGGATGTGCCCCAAGCTTCCCACATCCCCAGCGGGTGTGCCAAGCATGAGATCTGGAGTCCCTTGAGCCAGGGATCGAACCATGGCTGTGCCATTACCGCTGGAAGACCCTGGACAACTTTCTCATTCACCCACCCATCCACTCATTCATTCATTCATTCGCTCGTTCATTCACACAAGCCTCTGTGTCAGGCCCACAGACGAGCAAGACCCAGGCCAGGGATGCTGTGTACAGTTGTGCAGGTTGTGTCCTGCCCCAGGACACCAAGCCTCACCCCGTGGTAGCATGGGACTGCTTCCTCCTGGGGGAAAGATTCTGTGCGGTGGCCCTGGTCCCTTCCCTGACCTCGGGAAGTCCATGGTCAGGGGCAGTAGGGGCTAGTGACGTGCAAGTATGCTTGCAACCCAGCACAACCAGGGCTCTGCAAAGAGGAACACTTTCCTCATGGGAGTTGCCCCAGTAGTCCAAGCCTATCAGGGGAGGCTTCCTGGAGGAGGTGGCATTGCCACAGAGACAAGATGATGTGGAAATAAGAGGAAAGCTGACACAGTGAGCGGAAATCATAAGCATAGGGCTGGAGATGTGTGTGCCCAGTGGGTGGAGAGGCTGTGAGTATTTCCGTGGCAGAAACACGTGTGGGGTGGGTAGCAGCAGGACCCAGGGGAAGGGGCTCTGCTGTAGCCTGAGGGCAATGGGGAAGCACAGGAGGATTTTATCCAAGTGGGTGGAGTTCTTGGTCTCGACTCCCTCATCTGTAGAGTGGACACAGCAATCGCAGCTTCTCCAGGTTGCGGGCTGAACCCAGCACATGGTAGGTCCTCAGTACGGATGCAGCCACTGTGTCTGCCTTGTCCAACCAGGACGAAGGCGCAGTGCCACACCCTCCGGCCCTGGAGCCCTCTGTGCTGGGGTCAGGTGATGAAACCAGATCCCGGCCCAGAGAGCTGGGCGATGTGCCTCTCCACCACCCTCCCAGACGCAGGCTGTGGCTCTGACATCTGGCTCACCTCCCCTGGTACCTGGTCCTTGAGGCAGGGCCGTGGCAGCCGGGCAGGGCCGTGCCAACCAGCCTGCAGCTGGCTGGGCCTCCTGGGACTGGCACCCACTCGTGGGAGAGGAACCAAAGACCGGAGGTGCCTGTCCTGCACCCCTCCTCTCCGAGGGCGGGGGCCAAGCAGCCGCGGGGACCCCCAGCCTCTCTGTCCCCAACCGGCTAAATGGCCCCAGCATCTCCCAACTGCTTGGTTTTATATAAGCAGAATTATATTTTAAGCATTTTCATATTGATCGTTTTTCTGATTATGCAAGTAATACATGTTCATTTTAGAAACCTTGGAAAATATAGATAGGAAAAATAATGAGTCCATCACACAAACATGTTAAATGAACAATGTCATTCATTCCTGACCTTTTCACACCTGTGTGTGTAGACACACACACACACACACACACACACACACACACACACAGTTGGGATTGCAATGCTTATGCAATTCTGTATCTTGCTTTCTTGCTGATTATTTTATCGTGAGTGTTTTCATCAGTTATTAAAGATGGTTCAAATGTATGTCAACGTTTTATTATGGAAAACTTCAAATGTACCTAACGTTGGAGAAAATCACATAAGGAGCCCATGTATCTGCCATCAGCTACGACATTTACCAACAGTCTGCTTATTTTATCTATTCTGCTTCCCCCCAGCTTTTTTGGGTTTTGTTGGACTATTTTAATTTATTTATTTTTTATTATTTTTGGCTGTGTTGGGTCTTCGTTTCTGCGCGAGGGCTTTCTCTAGTTGCAGCGAGCAGGTGCCACTCTTCATCGCGGTGCACGGGCCTCTCACTATCGCGGCCTCTCTTCTTGCGGAGCACAGGCTCCAGACGCGCAGGCTCAGTAGTTGTGGCACACGGGCTTAGTTGATCCGCGGCATGTGGGATCTTCCCAGACCAGGGCTCGAACCCGTGTCCCCTGCATTGGCAGGCAGATTCTCAACCACTGCGCCACCAGGGAAGCCCTGTTGGACTATTTTAAAGTCAACTCCAGATAGCCTGTCTTTTCACCCATACATATCAAAAAGCATTGTAAAGGCTCTGGAAGAAGGCTTGTGCTGTATCCAAGGGGTCCCTGGCCTGGGTGTTGGGAGACCTGAGTTCAAGTACTTAATTTGGGTCTTCACTGCTGCAGGAACATGCTCTAGACCCATTTTCTCTGTAAAATGGGGACAATGGTGTCTGCCTTCCCCCAGAGTGGGGGTCATGAGGGGTCGGTGGGATGCAAAACTCCCCAGAGCTCCGCCTCCTGTCATCTGCCATGTGCCAGGCACGCTGCTAATCCATTAAATCTTCACAACAATCCAAGAAGGTCGTATTAGAATCCTCATTTTACAAAGGAGAAAACAGAGACTCAGAGAGGTTAAGTGACTTGCCCAAAGTCACACAGTATTCAAATTCAGATCTGTTTGACTTTTTCTGCTGCACTAATTGGTAATAGGTCCAGGTAGCATCAGCCTCTTAAACAGCTACCTTTTGGTGTCTCCAGCAGAAATGGACATTTTAAGTACCAGGTTTGGTCATGGGAGATGCGGCCAGGTTGGGGACAAGGAGGGGCCTCAAGGCAGACCAAGTCTAGCCGGATATTATCCAGAGGCACGGAGGTGGGCCTGATAGGGGCTGGCTGAAACAGAGGACCTTCCAAGGGTTGACTGCAGAGAGGCTCTGGCGGGACTGAGGGCAGGGTTAAGATGCCAGCAAGGGCAGGAGTTGCCAGGACCACGTGGCCACATAGGACGCCAGCCTCTGTCTAGCCCCAGGGCTGGCAGGAGCCAGGGAAGTCGACACCCATCTCTCTGTCCTCGCCCTCCACAGTCCTGTGGGCACCCCCATTGGCAAGTCCGCCTAGGAGCCAAGGGCACGGGGACGGTGGCTGCAGCCCCCAGCGGTCAGCCTGTTCCGCTTCCCAGAGCAAAGAACCGGGGACAGGGCCTGCCTGGGGGCAAGTGGAGGAAACCAGCCCAGGAAGGCGCCCACTGGTGGGCAGAGCCAGGTCCTGGGGTCTCTGACTGCAGGCCCCGGGAGTCCCAGAGTTGGTGCAGGCCTGCTGGTGGGCAGGGTGGGGTCCTGAAGGCTGGCTGCAGGGCTCTGGGGGTCCCAAGGCTATGGCCAGTGCACTGGCGTGAGGGGCCGGGTCCCAGGGCAGCTGTGAGCTCAGGGGTCTCAAGGCAGCCAGACTGCTGGTGGGGGGCTGTGTCCTTGACCGGGGAGCTGCTTGGTCTGAGACATGCCAGTGCTGTTTTAATTGTAATTTCTTTTACAATCAGAAGAAAAAAAATAAACATATAATAATGAGTCGAGCCTGGATCATATCTGTCTTTATACCAAGGTAATTATAAAGCATAATTTAAAATAATTTTCAAGGGAGGCAGAATTCATAAGGCAGGCCTGCCTACCGGTGACAGCCATTTACCAGTTTCCTGGGCATCATTCTAAAAATATTTTATGCAGATACGTTTTTTTATTTGAAAATATTTATTTTATTATATCCTTAAATAGCATGGAGAGAAAGTTCATGATTTTTTTTTCTCCCCTTTAAGAGGACTTTAAAAAAATTTTTTTTATAACAAAGTGAATCAGTTATACATATACATATGTTCCCATATCTCTTCCCTCTTGCATCTCCCTCCCTCCCACCCTCCCTATCCCACCCCCTAGGTGGTCACAAAGTTAAATCTAATTATTTATTCTACAGGCAAATATCACCTATAATTATTCAGAGATCCAGGTAGAATATGATACCCTGATATTAGTACAATCCTAAAAGAATAACCATATAAGACTAAATGAAATGTATTGAATTCACGAGTGTTTCCAAGCTGGAATTAAGAGAGGAGACTCTTTTCATCTTAACCAAAATGGACATAAGACCAAACACCTTCCTTCTGGCATGGCACTGGGCTCAATGTGATGGTTATGACAGCCCGTGAGGGTCCTCAGGTCCCCACAAAACTGCCATTATCTGTTCCCCTGTAGTGTCAATGACAGTAGAGATTTGGGAAGTTGAGAACATCTTTCAAAAACTTTGTCTCAGCTACCAGTTAGCACAAACAATCACAATTTTCTAGTGAGCATCTCCAGAGACACCGATTAGAGTATTTGGAAAAGGCTTTCCTTTTCCATGGTCCCTGGAAGCAAAAAAGGGCTCAAAGGGACACAGCAGAGAATGCTGAGGTCTAAGACATGAGGACTGACAGCAAAGCACGGGCGTCTTACAGGATTCCGTGCTTCCCTGACATGATGTTCTGCTGAAATCTAATTTCCTGTTAATCGACAGATTCCTGAACTGAGCTATCATTTAATTATGAATAGAGAAATAGAATCACACAAAAAACTTGGTTAGAGCACAGAAGAACTGGAAATCAAATATTGATATTAGAATATAGAGAGAAATGGATACAACTCAATGCAAATTAATGTACAAATGCACATGATATATATCCTAGGAATGTATATTTTATCAATATTTATCCTCATGAATATAGGGATTCTAAACAATATCTATAAAAGAAACAGACATTTGTGAAGAGTTCCCTCACACACATAAAGGCACCAATTTTTTATAGTCGAGAGAAATTCTACTAGTGATGAACTGATTGATAAACCAATGTTACCTAAACTATTCAAGAGTTATAAAGTAGTCAATCTTCTGAATAATTTTTAGGATGGTAAATACGTGTGATATCAGAATTTTGCCTAGATTGAGTCATAGAAAATACTGCAGACAAATAAGATATGTGAATATGAAAGTAAAAATATTAAATATTAGAAACAATTACATCAATACATTGAAACATTATATTGTGATCAAGCACCTTATGCAGTGAGTGGGAAAGTGTTTCAGTATCAATAAAATTAATTACATGGGTATTAACTAACAGGAGAGATCCATTAATACAATTAATCACATTAAGAGAAATAATGAAAATGCCATGTGATTATGTTCAGAGATGTAAAAAAGAGATTGACAGAATTCTAGAGAAAATTATACTTTAAAAATCCAATCAAATGGAGTTGGGGTAAGATATTTCTGAAAACTATCAAAAAAGATCTGTACAAATCAAAAATAACACTGCTAGTTTAGACAGGAAGATCTAACGATATCAAGAAACCAACAAGCCTTTAATCAATTTATAAATTGAGTTTGACTTCTATATTGATACCATTTGATTGTGTCGTGCAGGTAGAAATTTTATTGACAAGAAGAATAAACAAATAATATTTGTGAAAAACCTGAAGGAAAAAAGAGAGTGATGTCCCCTAACATATATTATAAAGAACTGGATGGGACTTCCCTGGTGGCGCAGTGGTTAAGAATCCGACTGCCAACGTAGGGGACACGGTTTTGAGCCCTGGTCCAGGAAGATCCCACATGCCATGGAGCAACTAAGCCCGTGCGCCACAGCTACTGAACCTGTGTGCCACAACTACTGAAGCCTGTGCGTCTAGAGCCCGTGCTCCACAACAAGAGGAGCCACCGCAACGAGAAACCTGTGCACCGCAACGAAGAGTAGCCCCCGCTCGCTGCAACTAAAAGAAAGCCCGTGTGCCCAACGCAGCCAAAAATAAATAAATAAATAAACAGATAAATTTATAAAAAAAAAGAACTGGAAATTAAAATAGTTTTGTGTTGATTCATGGATAGAGTGAGAGACTAATGGAATACAAAATTCAAAAGAAAAGTAAATGTATATGGAAATTTAATATAAATTAAATTACATAACTTTATGGATAATGTCAGGAGACAAACACAAAACAGCACAAGCAGAAGACAACAACTCTTTAAAAGAAAAAAAATGTAGAAATAAGAAGCATCCTTGATTATGAGAAACAGACCACCTTCTTCAGAGCATATGCTAGCATAAAAACTGCTGCTGAGGAAAATAATCAATAAACAATCAATAATAAGAATAGAAAAGAGTTTTATTTGAGCTAAACTGAAGACCAGCCCAGAAGCCAGCTTCCAGATCACTCTGACAAGTTGCTCCAGAGAAGCAGGGTTTCCAGCACAGTTTTTCTATCTTGTCAGAACAAAGAACATGAACAAGTCAGGGATACATTTCTCCAAAGTAAAAAAAAAAACAGACCAGCATGTACACAGTGAATCAATATGGCCTTGGCACCTGGGAAGGGAGTCTTAACATTTAAGAAGTACCAGCATTGGCGTCCCAGAAAGAGAGGCATTTAATCTTTATTTTTAACATGGACATTCTTTATTTCTGGTCAATGTGCCCTTTTCTTTAATAATTAAAGCATATTTACAATGTATGTTTGATAGGCCACAAAGAGGCTATTTTAGTTAGCATAAAATTCAAGTGAACTCATGTATAAGCCAGAATGACTTCCCTATATCTTAATATGAAAAAATTTCTTTTATTACTGCCTACACAGAAACTTTTCTTTGTGAGAAGTTTTTCTCCGAGAAAAAGTAGAAAACATTTCTGGCTAATGTCAAGAGGCACACACCCAAAGACAAAACCAGAACAGGGCTGAAGAAGGACAGAGCACCAGAGTCCTTGGCACCAGGATATGGCTGGGGTGACGGAAGTCCTGCAGGGGGTGGGAAGGGGTGCCTCCTACACATGAGGATCCTTGAATTTCACACTTTTCTTGGGGTGTCTGTATCTTTCTGTGACCCTCTTGTCTATGATCAGACATTTGTGTTCCTCAGAGGTAGGTGGTTGGCTTCAGGCTGTGACACTCATCACTGCCTCTGCTCCAGTAGCAAGGAGTCCTGTAGTCCCAGAAATGCTCCGCCTTGATGTGACTCCCTTCCCAAGTGTACAGTCCATGCCTCAGGCCATTTTTTCTCTAAGATTAGGCCAAGGGCTGTCAGGCTCTCCAAAGTTCCCTGGTCTCTACTGTGGGTGAAGGTAGTTCCATTTTAGGTGGCTTTGGACTCTGTCAGAGGATGACACTGACATGGGTTTTTACAAGAGATCCAGCTACCCTTACATACCTCTATGTGAGACCCCAAATCCTTTTTCTTTCTGATGTTTTTGTTGCTTCATTTTCCAGTCACATACACAGGAAAATAATGTTAAGAAATCTTTTGCCTTAAGCTCTGTCCACTTGGAGATCCTGGAGCCGATTGAGACAGCCTGGAAATACTTAACAGGCAGGAGGTACAAACAGATACAACCCCTGCCCACTCTGTGGTCACAGAAATCAATGAAAAAATGTTTTAACCCCACATTTGTGCTTTACTAGAGGATTCCTTTAGGGAGGAAGAACAAGGAGTTGTCTAAAGTCAGATGCCTGAGAATCAAATCTGTGGGCCTTAGTCTGCATCCAGTAAAATAAAAGACTATACAATAGTAAAGAACAATGAAATTCTCCAGGATTCCGACTGTGGTCTGTGATAAGACATTCCTGTTTTAAGTTTCTGAAGGGCATTTTGTCATTCCCAGAGATTGGTATTCAAGTTCCGAGTCAGATGATCCTTCATGGAGACATGCTTGAGCTACATTTATCATGTGAACGGATAGAAAATTCTCCAATTACCCTTGTGTGACACCTTGAAATATTTAAAGTTTTTTTCTAAGAATCTTTGGAGAGTTTTGATACCGACCAGGGTCCTTGGCTTTCCCCAGTCCATAGAAACTGACTAGAGGCCAGACAAGAAATTCAGGCAAAGCTTCACTGGGGTCCCTGAACTGGCTGCAGGAGGCAGCGAAAACAAGTGACAGGCTCCCCTGCTCCCTCCCCCAGGGGGGCGGGGCGAGCTCGTTCCTTATAGGGGGGGAGGGTAGGGGCGTGTCCAGGGGTTGGACTGGGGGGCATGCGCAGTACCGGGCTATTGCTCCCAACACCAAGTTTTTGCTCCGGGCGCTGCAGAAATGGCAGTTGGGTTTTGTTTTGTTTTGTTTTGTTTTGTTTGCCTTTTGTATCTTTTGGGTCCAGAATTTGCCCCCACTGGGCATGCACGCAGTTATTTTTAGTCCCATATAGTTTCTTTGTATTTTGTAGCTCCAGGAGAGGTGTGTCCAGGTGCAAGCTTTGCAGCAGGGCAGCAAAGGGTCCCAGGTCCCAGGCCTGTCTCAATTTGAATGCATAATCTGTAAAGAGCAATTACAATGTATAAATCAGTACTATGAAGGCGATCACGTGTGTTAATTTCCTTGTTCTTCACAAATCTGTGACTCAAGCACTGCTATTTATTGCATAGTAAACACAAAGAAAATGTAGGCTTGTCTAAATTTCACCCTCTGGTTAGGAGAACGGTGGGGACTTGAACCCAAATGTTCTGGTGGGCTGGGCTGGTAATAAAGGCAGTGCAGTTAACTACTATGCTATACTAACACATCTAGTTACCTGTGTGCTTCAAATAATCCACATCTATAATTAGATTTATTTTTATACCTAGTCATTTTACTTTATATTGAGGTATTATAAGTTTTGAGTTATGGCAATTCTCCATTTATGTGTAAATAGTTATTTTGTAGGCCAATAATGATTATGAGTAAAGCTTTAGAGATCCTAATAAAATGTAGAGGCATAGATTGCAGTATGACGCTACAGGAAACTACCTCATGAAAAGTTGTATTTAATAAACACAGGAATGACTCAAGATTAGGATGGCAATAGAGAAACTCAGTTGCTTTTATGCTTGGTAATCCAGGATATTTATGGGAAGAAACAGATTCTATCAAGGATTTTATAAAGACTTTGTTCTTTATCCTGAGTGTCTAATATTCCAAGCATCCCACGTCCAGTCTACTAGGTACCCCAAGTAAAGAAATAAAATCACCATTTACACAATTTTAATGTTTCCTAATTTACATATGTATTACTTTAGAACTCTAACCAAATTACACAAACTAAAACATTTTCAAAGCTTTACTATAGATACTATTCAGACTCTATTCCAAGTAAGGAAAAAGAGGAAACCACTACTGAGGCATTCTTCAGCCAACACCATCCTACTGTTAAGAGGCAGTTCTATGAAAAGGATTGTAGTTGTGAAATATCCAATGGTATTTTAATAACAGATTATAATGTAACTATCACTATAATGACTCAGTGACTTTAGGACATAAGACACCTCAATTAAACTTTTCCAAAAAAGCAAATGGACTTCAAAAGCTTCTCTATATTGATACTAGATATGTTGAACTGATTATATACATTTAAAATGATTATATCTTATGTCATGTTTTGCTGTAAACCACTTGAAATACTTCTATCTTTATTTCATATTATATATTCAACAAATAAGGTGATTGGTTCAGTTTTTCAGTGTTCTCATTTTATTTAATTATGCACATATAAAGTATCTGTGAATCTCAGCAGTCAAAATTATATTAAAATATACACTCAGAGAGTTTCTACAATTCTGCCTTATCTCTTCCCTGCAGCCAATAAGTAGACACTTGTATTCTTTTTGATTTTATTTCCCATTTTTACACCAAAAAAGCAGGCTATATCATATTTTCCACATACAGTGGAGATCACTCCATATTAGAATAACAGTCTTTCTCTGATATCTTTTAGCTGTACCTCATATAATTATGTGTTTTCCCCTCATCTCCCAGGCCCCTTTCATCAAGACAAGTCCATATGACAAATTCTGCCTAATAGGGTAAGAGTAGAATTGATGCCTCACTTCTGGGCCAATCATGTTAGAGCCAATGTGTGACCTGCTTTCTCTCTCTTCCTTTGCAATCATGATCAGAGAGTCCCAGTTGTGGGATGGGAGCAACTGCATTCCTGAGTAACCGTGGTAGTCAACACACCTAGAGGGTCAACTACCCAGAGCAACTGAGAGATAATAATAAGCCTTTTATGTATTAAGCCTCCTGAATTTTTGTTTTTTGGTTTCAGACACCGTAACACATGTGGAACTTCTTTACATCTGTCACGGAAACTTCTTAAAGCAAAGACTTATTATTCCACTTCAACACACCTATGAAACATCTTTCAAATATCTGTAGTTGGCCATGGAAAAATCTCAGGTAGTTGTAAAATTTATTTATCGAAGAGACCACAGTTTCCTATCACAAGAGAATCAAAATAAAAGTAGTCAGATAGTAAAAATAATACTAAAGTATAAAAAAGAGTTTAATCACTTAGAATGTGATTAAAGCAAAAGCTATATATAAATATGTAACAACTAGGGTAAACTGAAAACAAAATGGCATTAATAATTATTGTCATTATCATCAAGAAAAATGTAAGTGATAAAATTATGAGACCAAAGTAGTAGGTTTTAAAAAATTAGTAGAAAACAAAATTGTATAAAAATAAATGAATTAAATGTTCAACTTTCTAAGCTAAAAGGAGTGAAACATAAACGGAAGTGAATTAGAAGGTTCAAATCACTTCAAATAAAGTAGACATTAATAAAAGTTTAAAGAAATAATGAGGAATTAACAAAATGAAGAAAGATTATTGTATCAATATTAATCGAAAGCAGCAAAATTTTACAGGGAAATAAAGAAAAAAGAACACATGCAGACTTTTGATTTCTGGTTCAGCATGTAAAAAGTATAGAAGCTGTCACTCCGTATAACAGGTAAAAAACTGAACAAACTGAAAATAACTCTTCTTAGATCCATAAGAGAATTGAGGTCACAGGGCAAACTGCTGCCTTCAAAATGGGAGAGACAGACAGGTGGATACAAAGAATCTCATTTACAGAGCAGAAACTCACAAGGAGAAACCTCCACAGGAACCAGGGTAGGAAAATTTAAACTGCAATCTGCAAGTTGCTAGAG
Organism: Balaenoptera ricei; assembly: GCF_028023285.1. Lineage (NCBI taxonomy): Eukaryota > Metazoa > Chordata > Mammalia > Artiodactyla > Balaenopteridae > Balaenoptera > Balaenoptera ricei. The sequence goes on along the minus strand of NC_082645.1, from coordinate 8,934,189 downwards.
GTTCATTGTGGGCAAGTCTGAGAGTTAAAAACTTGGAGTGGGTACTCACTCATAGGAGGGGTCCCCCACTTTTGTGCGTCTAACCTACAGAATTCATCCCTACCAGGTTTTCACACTGAAAATTAGAGAAAATGTGCTGCACTTCCAGCAGGAGTGGGGTGGTAGGGGTGGAGTACCAATTCTGAAATAGGCCAGAACATTCTGTTCTTCATGAGGCCTGCCCTCAAGAGAAACTATTTTACCAAACACGAAACAACTGGGTTTTTAACGTAACTGACAAGAAGGAAGGGAAATACCCAAATGCAGCCCTCTGTAGAGAAACCATATAAATGTAACAGATGTAAGAAAACCAGTAGCCAGAAAGCTAACCTTTATTTAAACCAAAGAACTCACAGAGGAGGAACTGTTTGCAATCACCATGAAAAGGTGTCAATGTAACCCTTCAACAAGAACACATTCTCCTTGTCAAGAAACCATAGGTCCCCTAATCACTCTGGGTGAGCCTTCATCCAAGCTCCAGCCCCAATGTGCAAAAGAAGACTATAAATAGATATAATACTTAAAGCAGGAAAGTGGGGAGAACAGATTACTTGGAGGGGAAAACTCTTAGGTTACACCAAATAACTTGTAATGGAAAAGCAATTCAGTCACCTGTACATTGGAAGTCTATTAAGCACACAAAGACACTTGTAGGACATGTGAGGATTCTCACTGCCTTAAACATTCTCAGTGTCATAAAGAAAAGAAAGACTTTGGTGATCACTCATTGCTCACTCAACGCTAGTGATCTCCAGGTCATCATGATTAGAGCCCCATATCTAGTGATTCTGAATAACCATTCAAGAATTAAGAAAAAAATAATAACATTTTACCAACATTAATAGCTATTACAGCACTACTTAACATATTTCTACATACAATTAAACCCCTCCACATCACTAACTACATTTCCATCAGTAAACAACATAAAAATAAAATGCCATTTTGAGAAAATGAATAACCCTTTTTTCACCACTAATTTTAAGCCTGACATTAATTCTTCCCTTAAAACCAATTTTATCAGTACTGGTCTAGGAATTTAGGTTAGCATAGTTACAAGAGCCTTCAAAGCCCTAAGCAAATACAATTTTATTAATTTCTGAAAAATAAAGATTGCAAGACTTTATCTTGCATTAACTGAACGCAAATCAAACACTTCTACTAAGCTAAATCCTAATTAGATTGCTTGGTTTCCACCCCACAAACTTTTAACAGCTAAATCCCCTAATCAACCAGTTTCAATTTACTTCTCCCACCTTTTCGGGAATAAAGGCAGGAGAAACCCCAGCAAAACTGAAGCTGCTTCTTTGAACTTGCAATTCAATGTCACTCACCACAGGGCATGCCAAAAAGAGGGCTTAACCTCTGTCTTTAGATTTACTCTGCTTGTTCAGCCATTTTACCTATTCTCAACAAGCCACCAAGATATAAGCGCTTTTTATTCACTATTTGGTGTCTGAGCTAAAATGGTAGGCACTGACTTAAGCTTTTTAATCCACGCCAATCCAGGTCAACCTGTAGCTTTACTAGGTGATGACCAAGTCTATAATGTAGTTGTAAACCACCCATGCATTTGTAATAATTTTCTTCAGACTTATACCTATCATAATTGGAGGATTCAAAAACTAAGTTCCATTAATAATTGGAGCACTCAACATAGCATTTTCTCAACTAAATGTTTCTGAATAATCCCACCAACATTTTTACTCTTGCTCACATCATTGATATTTGAAGCAAGTGCAGGATCAGGTTGAACTATATACCCACCTCTAGCTGGTAATCTAGCTCATGCAGGATCTTCTGTTGACCTAACCATTTTTCTCTACATTTAGCAGGGTGTCCTCAATTAAGGTTGCTATCAATTTTATCACTACAATTATTATGAAAGCACCAGCTTTATATCAATACCAAACACCCTTATTTGTTTGGTCAGGTCTACTTCTGGCTGTACCATTACTATTATCACTCCCAGGCTTAGCAGCCAGAATTACTATACTATTAACAGACCACAATCTAAACACTACTTTCTTTGATCCACAGAAAGAGGAGGTTCAATTTTATATCAACGTTTATTCTGATTCTTTGGCCATCTCGAAGTTTATATTCCTATCCTGCCAGGCTTCAGAATAACTTCACATATTGGTACAAAGTTTTCAGGCAAAAAAGAACCTTTTGAATATATAGAAATATTTCGAGCCGTAATATCCATTTTTTAGGCTTTATTGTATGAGTTCATAATATATTCACAATGGGCATAAATGTTGACATGGGAACACATTTTACATCAGCTACCATAATTATTGCCATTTCTACAGGAGTAAAAGTATTTAGTTGACCTGCAACCCTCCATGGAGTTGATATTAAATGACATTAAATGAGACTTAGGTTTTATTTTCTTATTTACAGTAGGATGTCTGACAGGAATTGTTCTAGCTAATTCATCCTTGGACATTGTTCTCCACAATACATATTATGCAGTAGCACATTTTCATTATGTCTTATCCGTAGGAGCAGTATTTGCCATTATAGGAGGATTTGTTCACTGATTCCCATTATTTTCAGACTATACCCCTAACCCGAGCAAAAATTCATTTCACAATTATATTTGTAGGTGTTAACATAACTTTCTTCCCATAACACTTTCTTGGCCTTTCAGGAATGCCATGCTATTACTCCGATTACCCAGCTTCATATAAAACATGAAATACCATCTCATCCATAGGTTCAATCATTTAATTGACAGCGGTAATATTAATCATTTTTATAATTTGACAGGTATTTGCATCTAAGTGAGAAATATCAATAGTAGAATTATCAACTACTAATCTTAAATGACTAAATGAATGTCTCCCACCATATCATACATTTGAAGAACCTACTTACATAAATCTAAGATAAGAAAAGAGGGAATCATACCTCTTCCAAATGGTTTCAACTCAATATGATAAACTCTGATAAACACAGATAAGCTCTGTCTTTCTCAATAAGTGAACTTTGTCAAAGTTAAACTATAGGTTCAAATCCTTTGTATCTCTATGGCATGTCCATTTCAGGTAGGTTTCCAAGATGCAAACTTTTACACTTTCATGATCGTGCATTAATAGTTGCTTCCTGATTAGCTCCTTAGTCCTTTACATCACTTCATTAATGTCAGCAAGTAAATTGACTCACACAGTTCGATAGATGCACGGGCTGGTTTGAATTATTCTACCAGCCATTATCCTAATATTAATTGCCTTACCATCACTACAAATTCTTTATATATAAGACAAAATTAGTAATCTTTTCCTTCTGTAAGAGTCATCAATGATATTGAAGCTGTGACTATACAAATTATGAAGATTTAAACCTCAAGTCCTATGTAATTTCTGCATTAGACATAAAACTAGGAAAACTGCAACTACTACAAGTAAATAATCTAACATATTTTCCTATAGAAATAACAATCCAAATATTAATTTCATCTGAAGACATCCTACATTCATGGGCTGTTTCCTCCTTAGTATTTTAGTATTTTGTTGAGGACTTTTGCGTATATGCTCATCAGTGATATTGACCTGTAATTTTCTTTTATTGTGTGTGGTATCTTTGTCTAGTTTTGGTATCAGGGTGCTGGTGACTTCATCAAATTAGTTCAGAAGTGTTCCTTCCTCTGCAGTTTTTTGTTTTTTTTAAAAAATAAATTTATTTATTTATTTATTTATTGGCTGCATTGGATCTTCGTTGCTGTGCGCAGGCTTTCTCTAGTTGCGGCAAGCGGGGGCTACTCTTTGTTGCGGTACGCAGGCTTCTCATTGTGGTGGCTTCTCTTGTTGTGGAGCACGGGCTCTAGACACGCGGGCTTCAGTAGTTGTGGCTCACGGGCTCTAGAGCGCAGGCTCAGTAGTTGTGGCGCACAGGCTTAGTTGCTCTGTGGCATGTGGGATCTTCCCGGTCCAGGGATCGAACCCGTGTCCCCTGCATTGGCAGGCAGATTCTTAACCACTGTGCCACCAGGGAAGTCCCTCCTCTGCAGTCTTTATGGAATAGTTTCAAAAGGATAGGTGTTAACTCTTCTCAAAATGTTTGGGAGAATTCATCTGTGAAGTCATCTTGTCCTAGACTTTTGTTTGTTGAGAGTTTTAAAATTACCGATTCAATTTCCATACTGGTAATTTGTTCATATTTTCTATTTCTTCCTGGGAGATTCTACCTTTCTAAGAATTTGCCTGTTTCTTCTAGGTTGTCCATGTTATTGGCATATAGTTGCTCATAGTAGTCTCTTGTGATCCTTTATATTTCTGCAGTGTCAATTGTAACTTCTTCTTTTCCATTTCTGATTTTATTGATTTGGGCCCTCTCCCTCTTTTTCTTGATGAGTCTGGCTAAAGATTTATCAATTTTGTTTATCTCTTCAAAGAACAAGCTTTTGGTTTCATTGAACTTTTTAAATTGTTTTTTCAGTCTCTATTTCATTAATTTCTGCTCTGACCTTTGTGGTTTCTTTCCTCGTACTAACTTTGGATTTTGTTTGTTCTTCTTCCTCTAGTTGCTTTAGATGTAAGGTTAGGTTGTTTATTTGAGATTTTTCTTATTTCCTGAGGTAAGGTTGTATTGCTATAAACTTCCCTCTTAGGACTGCTTTTGCTGAGTCCCATAGGTTTTGGATCATCATGTTTTTGTTTTCATTTGTCTCTAGGTATTTTTTAATTTCTTCTTTGAGCTCTTCAGTGATCCAATGGTTGTTTAGTAGCGTATTGTTTAGCCTCCATGTTTTTGTGTTTCTTGCAGTTGTTTTTCCTTGTAGTTGATTTCTAGTCTTAAAGCACTGTGATCAGAAATGATGGGACTTCCCTGGTGGTCCAGTGGTAAAGAACCCCACCTTACAATGCAGGGGATGGGAGTTCGATCCCTGGTCAGGGAACTAAGATCCCACATGCCATGGGGCAACTAAGCCCACATGCCACAACTACTGAGCTCGCACACCTCAACTAGAGAGCCTGTGTGCCACCAACTACAGAGCCCACACGCTCTGGAACCTGCGCACCACAACTAGAGAAGAGAAAAGCCGCATGCCGCAACTAGAGAGAAGCTCACGTGCTGCAGTGAAGATCCTGCACACCTCAACGAAGACCCCTCATGCCACAACTAAGACCCGATGCAGCCAAAAATAAATAAAATAAATAAATAATTTTAAAAATGAAAAGAAAATGATTCAAAACATGTATTAAAAAAAAAAAAGAAATGACGCTTGATATGATTTCAGTTTTTGTAAATTTACTGAGGCTTCTTTTGTGGCCTGGCATGTAATCTATTCTGGAGAATGTTTCATGTGCACTTGAAAAGAATGTGCATTCTGCATCTTTTGGATGGAATGCTCTATAAATATCAATTAAGTCCATCTGATGTAATGTGTCATTTAAGTTCTGTGTTTCCTTATTGATTTTCTGTCTGGATGATCTATTCATTGATGTAAATGCGGTGTTAAAGTCCCCCATTATTATTATGTTTCTGTCAATTTCTCCTTTTATGTCTGTTAACATTCGCTTTATATATTGAGGTGCTCTTATGTTGGGTGCATATATATTTCCAATTGTTGTATCTTCTTGGATTGATCCTTTGATCATTATGTAGTGTCCTTCTTTGTCTTTTGTAACAGTCTTTATTTTAAAGTTTATTTTGTCTGATATGAGTATTTCAACTCTGGCTTTCTTTTGATTTTCCTTTGGGTGGAATAGCTTTTTCCATCCCCTCACTTTCAGTCTGTATGTTTCTCTGAAGTGAGTCTCTTGTAGGCAGCAAGTATACATTTCTTGTTATGGTATCCATTCGGTCAGTCTGTGTCTTTTGGTTGGAGTATTTAGTCTGTTTACATTTAAGGTAATTATCAATATGTATGTTCCTATTGCCATTTTGTTAATTGTTTTGGATTTGTTTTTGTAGGTCTTTTTTCCCCCTTTATTCTTTTAGTCTCTTTTCTTGTGATTTGATGACTATCTTTAATGTTATGTTTGGATTCCTTTTTGTTTGTGTGTGTGTGTATATCTATTATAGATTTTTGTTTGTGGTTACCATGAGGTTCTTGTATAGAAGTCTGTATTTGTACGTGTCTGTTTTAAGTTGCTGATCTCTTAATTTCAAAAGCATTTTAGATGCCCTGCATTTGTACTCTCCTCCCCTCACAATTACTGTTTTTGATTTCATATCTTACATCTAATTGTTTTGTGTATCCCTTAACTGCTTATTGTGGATACAAATGATTTTACTATTTTGTCTTTTAACCTCCCTACTAGCTTTGTGCATGGATGATTTCCTACCATTATTGTATGTTTGCCTTTACCAGTGAGCCTTTCCATTTTATAATTTTCTTGTTTCTAGTTGTGGCCTTTTCTTTTCTGCCTAGAGACGTTCCTTCAGCATTTGTTGTAAATCTGGTTTGGTGGTGCAGAATTCTTTTAGCTTTTGCTTGTTTGTAAAACTTTTGATTTCTCCATCAAATCTGAATGGGTAAAGTATTCTTAGTTGTAGGTTTTTCCCTTTCATCACCTTAAGTATATTGTGCCACTTACTTCTGGCCTGCAGAGTTTCTGCTGAAAAAATTATTTGTTATTTTTTGCTTTTCCTTTGTTGCTTTTAATATTGTCTCTTTATCTTTAATTTTTGTCATTTTGACTATAATGTGCCATGGTCTATTCCTGTGTGGGTTAATTCTGCATGGGACTCTCTGCACTTCATGGACTTGGGTACTGTTTCCCCAGGTTAGGGACTTTTCAGCTCTTATCTCTTCAAATATTTTCTCAGGCCCTTTCTCTCTCTCTTCTCCTTATGAGACCCCTATAATGTGAATATTAGCATGCTTGATGTTGTCCCAGAGGTCTCTTAAACTGTCCTCATTTCTTTTCATTCTTTTTTCTTTTTTCTGTTCAGTGGCAGTGATTTCCATTACTCTCTCTTCCAACTCACTGCTCCATTTTTCTGCCTCATGCTTCGTTTAGTCTACTATTTATTCCTTCTAGTGTATTTTTCATTTCAGTTATTGTATTCTTCAATTCTGTTTCATTGTTCTTTATCTTTTCTAATTCTTTGTCAAAAACTTTAATTTCTCTCTTCATGCATCCATTCCCCTCCCAAGTTCTTTGATCATCTTTATGATCATTACTCTGAACTCTTTTCAGGTAGATTGCTTAGCTCTATGTCACTTAGTTTTTCTTCTGGGGTTTTATCTTGTTCCCTTGTCTGAAACATATTCCTCTGTTGCCTCATTTTGTCTAAATTTCTATTTGCATTTTTATGTATGTGATAAGTTAGTTATGTTTCTTGATCTTGTAGAAGTGGCCCTCTGTAGGAGATATCCTATAGGTCCCAGCAGTGCACTCCCCTCTTATCCCCTAAGGGCCAGGGGCCTGCTGCTCTCAGGGTAGTGTCTGGGCTGCATTCGCTGAATTGGTCTGCAGGCTGCAGGACTGTAGTTTTCTTGTTTCTGGTGTCTGCGACCTGGTGGGTGAAGCTGGTCTAGAGGGTTGTGCAGGCTTCCTGGTGGGAGGGGTTGGTGCCTGCCCCTGGTGCGTGGAACTGGGTCTTCTTCCTCTAGTCGGCAGGGCCATTTCTAAGGGCATGTCCAGAGGCAGGTGTAGGCTCAGGAAGTCTTTAGGCAGCCTTTCTGCTGATGGTGGGTCTGTGTCCCCACCCAGTTTGTTGTTTGGTCCAGGGAGTCCCAGAACTTGATCCTATGGGCTGTTGGGTAGGGCCAGGTCTTGGTGCCTCCAGGAGAGCTCATGCAGATAAATGCTCCCTGAGATATCTGCCACCAGTATCTATGCCTCCAGGGTGGGCCACAGCTGTTCCCCTCCTTTCCAGGAGACCCTCCAAGACCAGCAGGTAGGTCTGGACTAGGCTCCTACCAAATTACTGCTTTTGTGCTTGGTCTTGGTGTGCATGAGATTTTGTGTGCACCCTTTAAGAGTGAAGTCTCTATTTCCCTCAATCCTGTGGAGCTCCTACAATCAAGCCCCAATTACCTTCAAAGCCAAATGCTCTGGGGACCCCTCTTCCCAGTGCCAGACCCCCAGCCTGATGTGGGGCTCAGAACTCTCACTCCTGTGAGATAACCTCTGTAATATAATTATTCTCCAGTTTGTGGGTCACCCACCTGCAGAGTATGGAATTTGATTATATTGCAAGTCCGCCCTTCCTACCAGTCTCATTGTGATTCCGTTTTTATGAAAAAAGAGCTGTAGAGGATCTTTTCTGATAGATTTCAGTCTTTTTCAATGATGGTTTTTCTGCAGATTGTTGTGATTTTGGTGTGCTCGTGAGAAGAGTTGAGCTTAGGGTCCTTCTACTGTGCCATCTTGACTGCTCTATAATATGCATTTTAATTTTGCATGGCTAGTGTACTATTTCTGAAAAAAAATTCTGTAGTTCATTGCCATATCTAGGAAGTTTTGTAATAACTGATTCGTTGTTTATTCATTTTATTGTCTCTTTCAGAACAGCTTTTAATAAGGCCAGCTTTTCTAGAAATAGAACATCTCATACGTGTTTGAAATAGTGATGAAATGAGCATGAGAATTAGATGATGCTCCATTTTGTTATTTCTGTTATTTTCCTTTTCCTTTTTCTTTTTTTAAAATGAAGTATAGGTGATTTACAATATCATGAGTTTCAGGTGTACAGCAAAGTGATCGGTTATATTTTTTCAGATTTTTTTTCATTATAGATTATTATAAAATATTGAATATAATTCCCTGTGTGTATACAGTAAATCCTTGTTGCTTATCTATTTTGTGTATAGTAGTTTGTATCTGTTTATCCCATACTCCTAATTTATCCCTCCATTCCTCCCTTTCCCCTTTGGTAACCATAAGTTTCTTTTCTATGTCTCTGTGTCTGTTTCTGTCTTTTAAATAAGTTCATTTGTATCATTTTTTTAGATTCTGCATATAAGTGATATCATATGATGTTTGTCTTCCTCTGTTTGACTTACTTCACTTAGTATGATAATCTCTAGGTCCATCCATGTTTCAGCAAATGGCATTATTTCATTCTTTTTCATGACTGAGTAATATTCCATTTTGTGTGTATGTGCATATATATATGTGTGTGTGTGTGTGTATATATATATATATATATATATAAATACACACAACTTCTTTATCCATTCATCTGTTGATGGATATTTAGGTTGCTTCCATGTCTTGCCTATTGTAAATAGTGCTTCTATGAACACTGGGATGCATGTACCTTTTCAAATTAGAGTTTTTGTCTTTTCTGGAGGTATGCCCAGGAATGGGATTGCTGGATCATATCTCTTTTTAGTTTTTTAAGGAACCTCCATACTCTCTCCATAGTGGCTGCACAAATTTATATTCCCACCAACAGTGTAGAAGGGTTCCCTTTTCTCCACACCCTCTCAGTTTTTAAAAGGAAGGAAACTCTGACAAATGCTACAACATGGATAAAACTTGAGGACGTTATGCTAAGTGAAATAAACCAGTCACAGAAAGCCAAATATCGCATGACTCCACTTATGTGACGTATCTAAAATAGTCAAAGTCATAGAATCAAAGAGTGGGATGATGGCTGCCAGGGTCTTGGAGAGAGGGGAAATTTGGAGTCAGTGTTTAATGGGTATAGACTTGCAAGTCAAAGACTTCTGGAGACGGACGGTAGTGATGATTGCACAACAAGGTGAATGTACTTAACGCCATGGAACTGTACACTTAAAAATAGTTAAGGGCTTCCCTGGTGGCGCAGTGGTTGAGAATCTGCCTGCCAGTGCAGGGGACACGGGTTCGAGCCCTGGTCTGGGAGGATCCCACATGCCACGGAGCAACTAGGCCCGTGAGCCACAATTGCTGAGCCTGTGCGTCTGGAGCCTGTGCTCCGCAACAGGAGAGGCCGTGACGGTGAGAGGCCCGCACACCGCGATGAAGAGTGGCCCCCGCTCGCCGCAACTAGAGAAAGCCCTCGCACGGAAACGAAGACCCAACACGGCCATAAATAAATAAATAAATAAATAAATAAATAAAAAAGCAGAAGAATACTAAACCCGTCTACAGTGTTTGAAACCCACTCACTAAAATATTAAAAAAAAAAAAAAGTTAAGATGATAAATTTTAGGTAATGTGTATTTTACTACAGTTGATCTGATTTGAGGAACGTGAAATCTCGGTAGTGTTCAGACCAGCCTCAGCAATTGGTTACTCCTGGGTGTGTGTTCCTGGTGCTCCAACCATGCATGGGATTGCCTAAAGGCCAGAATTGGGCAAAACCCTAGGGAAAACTAGCCTGTTCCTTTGCTTAATACTCTTAAATACCATGTCAATACTCTGGTCTGGGACAGCAGCTCAACACCATTCTCTGGTAAGAAGTGTTGTTTCCAAACTCAGGTTCATGCGCCCACCGGTCAAAAGCCAATAATTTGAGAGGAAGTGTCAATAGAAAGGAAAGGTGCTTTAATCAGAAAACCCAGAAATCTGGGGAGAAGGTTGCCTCATGTCCTGAGACCAACTCTGAAGATTCTGCTTAGCCATGACAGTTTCTAAACGGAAAAGGTGAGGGGGAGAGAATCTCAGTGAATCACTGAGGCAGGAGGTTGGGTTCTGCATCATTCTCCATTGTGTGCAGGCTGGTTGACTCTCCCTTCAGATGTTATCTTGCCTGTGTGATCTGCCTACAGGAGTGCTAAAGGGGGTTGTTGGGGGTTGTCATTCTTTAACTAGTTAATTCTTTATTCTTCTTTTTAATCTAGGAAAAGAATCAACAGGTTAATTCGGTTCTTTCAAGGTTAGAGGGGAACAGAAATGGGCAAACAGGAAAGAGGCAAAAGAGCTACTTTCAATTCCCCACTGTCAAACATCATTCCACTTCTATGGGATTAAGGGGCGAAGGTCCATCTTCTGTAACTTCTTCATGCTGACATAGGGCGCTGTACTCTCAGAGTGGAGGATGTCAGCGTGAGTCTGTAGCATCTCTTTGTTGCAATTTTAGTTGCCCACTTACATATACAGGCAGAGCAAGCGACAGTTATTTTGATTCCCACCAAGATATAGATTATTATGAGCAATAATGTTAATCCCATTCTCTTGAGGCCAGTTCTTGGAACTGTGCTAGCCGTAGATTCAGTACTGCTCAAGATGGAGCAGCTTATGTTATGGCTCCAGTCTGGTCATCATGCAGTTAGTGATATTTGGGTTTCCTTCCTTTTAAAACAGCTCAGGAATGCGCATCAGACACTGAGTCTGTGACTCTGTAGTCCTAATCATTAACTGCTCGGTTTTGTACTTGGGGAGCGGGGGCCGCAGGGTTTTGCTCAGTTTCGCTTTCACTCAAAACATTGTGCCAAACTTTTGTTAAATGTTTTATTATGTCAAGAAAACATTTTGGGACCAACTAATTGGCAGTGTGCTGCATGAGTTCTCCTTGGGTTAGCGAATCATTTAGTCTCCTTTAGGATCTCAGAAAAGTCCATCTGCCTTCCAGGGATGCTCCCTCCTCAGCCTTGAATTTGCACCATCTTTTTTTTTTTTTTTTTTTTTTGCACCATCTTTAAGGAATCTTCCTTAAGGCTCTGGTGGTTGCAGCTCCCTTGCTTGAAACTGCTTCCTGAACATTCTCTCAAACCCAAGAAATATGTTAAAAGAATCTTCAGCCTAAGAGAAAACTCTGCAAGAGGATTCCTTTGAGAGATTTTAGGGAGCTGGGAAGATTTGAGCAACTCAAAAATAGCCATTCTTTACATCTTTTGGAAATGGGAACCCTCTTGAGACTCTCAAGGACCCACTGTACCTTTTAGTCAGATTGGGACACAGACGTGCTGGGTGCCCATTTTAATGTGCTTTTTCCAGGGAATACTAGATCCATTTAAACCCAGGTTAAGGGTTTGTACTCCAAATTCTAAACAATTGTTGTACAGAGAGAAAGTGTGTCCATTTCTCCCATAACGTGGGGAGGGAGCATTTAAGGAAGAGAATCAAAGAAACGTCAGGAAAAGGCAAGCAACTAGGGGAAGTGGGGATGCAGATCCTACAATGGCTGGCTTCCTGCTGGCCCTCAAAGACCTCTAGTCTTCAAAGTCAGGCTCACAGTATTCCCCTCCTAGGTCCAGCCCAATTTCAGAAGTGTGGGTCACACCCATTACTTGTCAGTGGGATAGAAGGAAGTGCCCCCTCCATCATGATCAGCCTGGCTTCTGGTCCGGTCCTGCCCTTGAGGTCCAGGAGCCAGAGTCTGCCACGTTCCTGTGCCATGTGTCCCCTTCCAGTCGAAGGCACATCCCTCTACTCCTGCTGCTGCTTGTGTGGTAGTGACCTAGCTCTCTCAGTCAAGGGTCACCCCCTGACCCCCTCCAACTCACATTGCACCTTGAAGCTCTCTGGCTTCTCAGGGCCTTTTGTGGGGTCTGGCCATGTGGGTGAGCTTGGGCTTCCTCACAGCATGGCAGCCTCTGCAAACTGAGACTGCCTGCAAATGCAGCTGAAAGTGTCAAGAGTGAGTGTGCCAGTGAGTGATGCAGAAGTGCATGACATTTTTTCTAACATCACTTTTAAAGATTTTTTTTTTTTGACGTGGACCATTTTTAAATTTATTTATTTATTTATTTATGGCTGTTGTTGGGTCTTTGTTTCTGTGCGAGGGATTTCTCTAGTTGTGGCAAGCGGGGGCCACTCTTCATCGCGGTGCGCGGGCCTCTCACTATCGCAGCCTCTCTTAACATCACTTTTAAATTTGCCTTTTCCTACACGATAAATGCCTTCAGATCATAGTCTTTTGCCCGCTCAAGCCCAGTGTCAGTTTGGAGAAGGGAAGGGCCACCTCAGGTCCATACATGGGGCAAAGCAAAAGGCACCAAAGAAGCCCACAGCAGTATAAAGAGGGGTTATAAGGCTCAGGGAAGGTGAAATCTCTCCCATAAACCCCAGTAGAGCACAGTACGTCCTCTAACTCAGGGAGGCTGAGAAGGGAGTCCCATGATTATCTTAGGCCAATTGTGAATCTTTGCCTGGGCCTGGGCACCCACTAGCAAGCATAGAACAAGGAATGGTCGTGACTTAGCCTCACTACATCAGCCACAGGCCTTATGCGCAGAGCTTCCTGTCTCCTAGGCACCCCTTAGAGCATGAGGTACAGGAGCCCCACACTGAGGACACTCAGTGGGTGACACCTGACTCTTCACCAGGGCAGCCAACTTCTGTCAGATCCCACGGAAGCAGGGCCAGCTTCATGGGCATGCGACCCACATAGTCACAAACGTCTCCAGGCTCAGGAGGGCCCATGCTTGGAACAATGTTCTGCAGTCACCATCTTGAAATTCATAGTAGTTTTGAACAAGGGGACCTGTGTTTTCGTTTTGCTCTGGGCTCCACAGCTTATACAGCCGGTCCTGCTCGTGCAGCAGGTACAGATACGATGGCAGAGCACGACCAGAGCCAGGAGTGTGGTGCTGGGGAGGGTGGAGACCTGGTCTTTCTTACTTCCTCGTTTTATGGCTGAGGAAATGGAGTTTGATGAGGGTCAAAGCAAGGCTCTTCCTTCCCACCCCAGGCTCCTCATGCTGAAGAAGCTCCTCAGAGTATCGTGGAGGCAAAGACCCAGGGTTCACTCCCTACAGAGGCAGCCCAGAATGATGGGGCATCCTGGAGATGGCATCAGATGGGCTGGAATCTGACTCCTAGCTGAGGGGTCTTGAACAAGACTTTCAGCCGTCCTGTGTGTTCATGGGGAAAATGGGATTATCATTCATGGTTGATGTGAGGACTCCATGGGGCATGGAAGGGACCAGTGACACATCATAAACCATTTGATACGTGTTAGACCACCTTGCTTGTTCTTCCCTCTGGGGACAAGCCGCAGCATCTAGAACCGTGGGCTCTCCAGTTCTGGGCTGGCCACGCCCTGCACGGTAAGGACAATTTGCTCGTTCATCCTTCCCACTGACACCTCACATCCAACAACCCGGACAACTGCACTGAATAGGCCTCATGGAGCAGGGCCCTGGAGGCTCCTTACCAAGCTGGCCTTAACCCTTTGTGGTCAGGGCGCCCCTGGGGGAATGGAGGAAGCTTTTATTTACCAACTTGTAGTAAAAGCAGCTGAACTCTCGGGGCTCAGTGGGCGACACACAGCACTGCCAGCAAATGCTTGACGAGTGAATCAATGTATAAATGGAGTACTGAACAATGCTTGGAAGGAGGGAAAAACCACCGAAAGTGACTTTAGACTGTGCTTCTGTTTGTGTCTGTATTTCCAGTGCTGAGCAGAAGCTCCCTTAAGGCCCCTGTATAGAGTGGAGTGTAGCTGGAGGGAAAGAAAACAGAAACCATTGCCCTGCACTGTGGGTGTTCTCTGGACCTCGGGCATGTCACAGCCTTTGGAGCTCAGGAAAGCACTACCTTATCACTCCTGCCCTCTTTGCTCCTTCCACCCCCATTACCTATCCTCTTTCTGCCTCAGTTTCCTCATCTGTGAAATAATGATAATAACAATCCCTAACTTAGAATCATTGTGAGAGTCAAGTGTGGAAATATGTATAAAGCAATTGGCACAATGGCTGGCACATAGTAAGTGCTCAATAAATATTAGCAATTATTACCTGTAGAATAAGGGTGGGATAGGAAGCTTGGGGTAGTAGGTATATGTCATGTGCAAACCTCTATAAATTCTCCCAGGGCAGGCATCACAAGTTAATTGGAGCTTTCTTGCCAGGTCCTGGATATGGCTTCAGAATCATTTTCAACACAGGACTTCAGGCAGCTACTACCAATCAATCGACTGACTCAGCACTTAGGTTGAAGCCTGTTTGCTCTCCTTGGGTGTGGAGATCACAGGCCCTTCTCGTGCTAACAATCAGACGTAAGCTGAGCCACACAGTTTCATTTCTATGTAAGGGGAAGCCAATTACCATGATAGGTAGAGGGTGGGCAGAAAAAAGGAAGGAGTGCCTGGTTGGCTTCAGGGATTGAAAAACTGGTCCAGGAAGGAATCCCCCCAAAACCATGATGTTCTTTGTGAAGCATCATGAAACCCTGATACACTGAATTGTCTTATGTGAAATAGGGAGGAAGAACTTAGTAGAAGATCTGGCTCCATGAGATAAATATATAGATGGACATATGGGGGAGCCACAGCCTGTGAATCCCACATAGAAAAATAGGCCATCGAACTAATAATCGTCTTTATTTTCTCAGTTTTCCATTAATATTAAATTTTCCATTAAAAAAATCTGTTGCTACTAAGGAAAATTGATAGGAAAGGCACTTCAAATTGAGAATATTCTATTCATCAATTTGGAAAAATCATGTTTCATGGTGGAGGGAACATGGACCCCTTGGGTGTAATCTCAGGGTGACCAACCCTCCAGGTTTGCTGGAGGTGGAGTGGTTTTCTAGGATGCAGGGCTTTCGGCGCTAACATCAGGACAGTCCTGAGCAAGTTAGATGAATGGGTCACCCTATGCAGGCTACCTATGTCCTCCAAGCCTTGATGTGCTCAGCTGCTGAATCACCGTGAGCATTGAATGAACACAGAGCCAGGTGGATGGGGGACGCTCAGCCAGCACTCACTGTTAGTAACTGGTGGGCAGAGTGCGAGTTTGGCCTCCACGATGCTCAGGCGTCATCACTGTTTTGTGTAGTTAAGGAATGACACAGTTACTTTCAGAATTCCAGCTTCTCAGGGGGTCAGGGAGCCAGCCCAGGTGTCAGGCAATGTAGAAACTCCCTGGCTTCCCCAGGAGCTGTAGGAATTTAGCTCCTGTACAGCTCCTGATGGTGGGAGAGGCCTGGATCCATATATGGAGACTCAAGCTTGAGGACTGCGCTGTAAACAGAGTCATTGGTTACTTACATGCCTCTGCCCTCAGAATTCTATTTTACACGTTAATCACTAAATATTCTATACAAAAGCAGAGAGAAACGCCCACTTACCTTCAACAGTTCTCAACTGAGGGCTAATCTTTTTTTATCTATATGCCACTACCTACTCCCCTACCACTCTGACTTCTGCCTGAATGTTTTTTAAGCAAATATTTCACCCGTAAATCCTTCTGTATGTATCTCTAAGATGTAGATATAAGAATTCTTTTTAAAAAACATAATCCAATATCATTATCACAAAACAGTGATTCCTTAATCATCAAATGTCCCATCCATATTCAAATTTTCTAATTATCTCATCACTTCTTTTTGAGTTATTTTGTTCAAATCAGGATCCAAACACAGTCCATACATTGTACTTGGCTGATTTGTCTCTCGGGGTGTCTCCCTCCCTCTTTATCCCCCCCTACAATGCACTTTCAGGGGACAAAGCTTGATTTTTCCTTTGTAGTGTGTGTACCATCTGGAGTTTGCTGGTTGAAACCCTATGGGGCAGTTTAACATGTTCCTAATCTGTCTCCAGTATTTCCTGTGAGATGATGGTTAGATCTGGAGTCTTGATCAGATTGAGGTCAGATTATTTGCAAGAAGGTCCAGAGGGGGAGGAGTGGTTCCATTTGCATGATTCTCAGGGACATGTTTTATTTATGTGTGGTGGAGCCTGTATAATCCTTTGTGACCAAAGAAGAAGGGTCTCAGCAGCTGCCTCTCACAGGTAAGAGCCTAGCCTCCCTTTGCTTTAGGCCCCTGTACCCATCATCTGGTGAGGGCGACTGGAATCCTTGCTCCCATGTGGTGCTCCATCCGTGGGCCCCCTCTCTTCCTAGCGCTGGGCCCACCCCGCCCCGGGGCAGGGAGGTTGAGTCAGCTACAGGGCCTCTCTTTCTCAGACTCTTCCTGCCCCTGGGATGGGCAGGGGAGGGGGCAGGAGGCAGGGTAGAGTCCCTGTTTTTTCTCTTGGTAAAAAGCCCGAGACGAGGTGAGGTGGAGAGTTAAAGTGAAAGCTCTGGGGCCAGATGCCAGCTCTGTCCCTTACCGTGCACCTGCAACTTACTCAAACTTTCTGAGTCTTTATTTCTTAATCTATCAAGTGGGGATAATAGTATCTACTCCATGTAAGGGCTTAGAAGAGCCTTCCTGGTACACAGCTCTTAAATGCTTCTCAGTGTTAGTGGTCCTTCTCACCACCAGCTATTCCATCTGCCTGGACACCCAGGTGAGTGCTGAGGCCCCTCAGGCAGTGCAGGTGGCACTGGGTGGGGAGACAGGAGGGTCCCTGGGAAGATGGCATCGCCCAGACACAGCTTCCCTGGCTTTCCGATGCCTGAGGATGCAGGAGGGAGTCATCTCTTGGGGGGTGAGCATTGCCTTGTTCCCCGTTTCTCCTTTCAGAAGGCAAATATTCCTAGACAACATTAAACCCAAGTATTTCTGGAGAGGGGCTGAAAGGAAGGGGGGGAAATCCAGA
The DNA here is from genome assembly GCF_028023285.1 of Balaenoptera ricei. Lineage (NCBI taxonomy): Eukaryota > Metazoa > Chordata > Mammalia > Artiodactyla > Balaenopteridae > Balaenoptera > Balaenoptera ricei. Next base: position 8,916,828 of record NC_082645.1, on the reverse strand, counting down.
AAATAGAGACAGGAGGGAGTGTCTGCAAAGGCGGGTTCTGCTCCCATCCTCGGGGGAGAAGCTCACAGGTGAGAGGCTCTGAGCAGATTTCGCTTTTGAAATGAATGGTGCTGTCCCAGGATGTCCCAAAGTATGGCCACGTCGGGGGACAGACCTCCCAGAGTCACTTTCAAAGGCAGGGGAGCTCACACGTCTTTGTGTGTAGGGATATGAAAATCTCCAGGATGGAATGGAACGTATTTAGAAACCACATTCAAATCATAACAACTCACTTTTAGAAGAGGGAAAAAACCCTACCTCATTGCAACACAGCCTACAAAAGTAAGGCCTGACACAAAACTTTGGTGAAACTGCCATGAGCTTTTAAGGAGGAGGAATATGCTTCTGAGGCGGGGACGCGGTTCACGGGTTTCAACGAGGCTGGCGAGTCGAGGCTTCAGCGCGCCCTCTAGAGGCCAAGGATCCAAAGTACAGCGCGAGCTCGCCCCGCCCCTCCCCCTGCCCCGCCCCTCCTCCTGCCCCGCCCCTAGCGGAGCCGGCAGCCTCGCAAAGGGCCAGTTTAGCAGGGAGGCTACAAGAAAAAAGCCTTGTAGCGGGCGGGCGAGGCAGTGGTCCCTCCAAATAAATGTGCGTGTGCCTCTTCTTGTTCTGCCTCCGGTCCGCTGAGGGTACGAACTGAGTAATAGGGGGTAGTAAATTGCCAGTTAAAGGTCTCTTCTGGTTTAAGAGACTTTTGCAAATACTTCAGATTTAAGACATCCCCATCAGGCCTCCTCTCCGGAAGAGTCTCCTCTCCACCCCTCCTTCCCAAGAGGTGAGAGGCAAGGGAGCGGTCTATGGCCTGGGGCTGTGTCTGGGTCACCACTGGATCCGTGATTGATGTGCGGTGGCTTCAGGAACTCAGGACCTGCATATGCCTTCTCCCGGAAGCTCAGCGGTCCCCGTGCCCATGCTTGTTTGCCTTCACCGCGTGCTCGCTGGCCCTGCCGTCCTGGAGGCATGGTTACAGCTCACTTTAAGGCTCTGGCTTGAAAGCCTGCCTGCGTCCCTGTCCCTCAGAGACCCTCTGTACCTTGCCGAAGGAGTCAGCACCAAGGGCATCGTCTGGGAACTTGGGCTCCTCTGGGTCCTGGAGCCGCCCCAGGCGTGGCCCTCAGCACTGGTGCACTGTTCTCCTTGCCAGAAGCCTCTAGTCCTTCCCAAGATCCAGCTGCCTGCCAGCAAGGAGAGGGAGCTGGCTGTCTGATCTTCTTCCACCCGCAATCACTGGAGTAGTTTACTCTTATGGGACTTGGTCTCCTCCCTCCGTATTCAGCTAGAGGAGGAAGGGGTTAGAGAAGACCCTCCAGGATCACCTCCTGTCCTTCTCTCCCTCTCCTGGAGTGAAAACACCCCTTAGGTCAAATTCTGCATCCTCTTTATATTGTAGTTAATCAACAGTCTGTTCTCAGCCCCCCAAGCTTTGCTTTTGATAAGTAGTGGGAAGCTTTTGGAAATCAGAAAAACTTTTCTGTCTCTGTGAAGTCAAGTTTTCAAGATTGCTGTCTTCCTAGGATTAAAAAAAGAATCATTTTGAAAGGTGAGCAATGACACGTTCAAAAGATATTTCTTTTCCAGGTCTATAACTTCAAAAATGACAGCAGAAGATGACTATTATTTTGGCTATTTCTAAGTACCCAGGTTTTGTATTCTAATATAATTCTACATTAAAGGGAGTCAGGACTCTGCTAGAAGGTAACTGATTCCATGTACCGGGAGTAGCAAAAGGTGAGGAGGGGCCTGGAGTATCCTGCTGTTGGCCTCAAACGGCAGGATAGTTGTAGTTGTTAAGAGCAATTTTAGTGTAAAAAGACATGAGTCTATAATGCTACCTAAAAAGGGAAAACTTTGTGTAATGTGTACAAAAAGATAGTATTTTCAATAAACTTCAGTAATACGGACAGTGTTGATAACATATGGATCTCTTATTTCTTGAGGCTCTGTTTATAAAACTGCATCCGTCCAACATATTCTCTATGTTTGCAAGTGGAAACAAGTGAGTACAGGCAACGTGAGTGAGGGAGAGATGAGCTAGGTCCTTAGCAAGGACCTAGCAGCATTGATGGCCACACAAAGTCACAAAGTAGAAAGAGCCCGAGAGTGTGCTGCAAGATGATGGATTAGGCAAGACTCTAAAAGAAGAGAACTGCCTAGACGGCATTTCCTGAGTTCTGGGAGATAAAACCTCTAGTTGTCTTAGTTAATTAAAAATGAGTCCCCATAAAGCGAGCATATGCTTCCTCCTCTCCTTCCCCTTCCTTCTCCCCTTCCTTCCCTTCTCCTTCCTTTTCAGGTCTTTTTACTGTATTCCTAGAAGTTATCAGAATAAACCCCACCATAATCCCACAAAGGTAAAAAACAACTAAAAGGGTGATGATTATAAGATGTATCCCATGGTGTATTTGTGGATGTTTTCTTTCAGTCTAGATCTTTTTCTTAAAAGGCCAGATACTTAATATTTTAGGCTTTGCAGGCCATGTGGACTCTTTTGCAGCTACTCAGCTCTGCCGTTGTAGTGCAAAAGCAGCCATAGACAACCTCTGAATGAAGGGCATGGCTGGGGGGGCTGATAAAACTTTATTTACAAAAGCAGACGGTGAACCATAATTTGCTGACGCTTGAACGAGAGTATGTGAAGCTTCAAATAATCAGTCGTGATAAGACTCTAATTTTAGTTTAAATTGTTGAGGAAACTTATTGAATTAAGTCTGTAATCAGTGTTCAAATATTTATGAAAACTTGTTCTCTAAATGTGGTTTATTAAAATTGTGTTGTTTAATAAAGGCTGTATTCATTTCCATACAAATGGTAGGAATTGTTCGTCTCTGATCATAAAAGCCCTTCTGATATTAAAATAGTCTGCCCACATAAAGGGCAGAGCTGAATCTAAACTCCCTCATTTTTCAATTGGTAAAATAATGAATTCCCATTCATTCATGTGTGACAGAGACTGGCCTGCTACCAAGCAAATCCATTTCCTCTTCTCTCGGGCACACACAGCCAGACCACATTTCCTGGTTCCCTTACAGGCAGGGTGCCATATGACTGAATTCTAGCCAATGGGCTATCAGCACAAGTGATACCTGTCAGTTCCAGACCTGGCCCGTAAAAACCTCCACTTTCTTTCCCAGTCTGCAGGCTGAATACAGAGAACTCCAAGGCTGTAGGAGAAGGCAGAGCCAAGGCCCTGGAAAGAGCCATCCACTGAGTGGGAAATCGGTTTTGGGCTTCCCATGAGTGAACAATTAAATTCTATTGTAAGAGTCTCTGAGATTTTTGGCATAGCTGTTATAGCAAAACACATTATTGTAATTATGGTAATGGTGGATTGCAATGAAGATTTATTAATATAATTTATTGTGAAATATCTTTGAAGGGGGTAAGGTGGAGTACGGCAGGAAGTAGATGGGATTTTGACGTCCAGCCATCCAACCATTTAACACATATTTATTGCGGATTTATGTGGCTAAGCTCTGAGGATACAGAGATGGAGAAGACACATTCCCTGTCTTCAAGGACCTCACCAGGAGGGAGCAGGTAGTTGTGTTAACAAATAATCGTAATACAACACTCAGAGTCCCAGGATAGAATTGTATCCATGGGCGTGGGTGGGATAGAGGAAGGAGTTACCAGTTGGGGGAAAGGAGGGAACAGCTTCTTTCAAGAACGTACAAAGGTGCCACAGCCTGAGGTCAACTGGATCTGTAGTTGTTGGGGGAGCGGAGGAGTACCAGGAGGTAAGCCAGAGAAGCAGACACCCCTCAGGTCCCACCAGGCACGTGGCAAGAGGCAGGCAGGGGGGTCCAGGATTGAGCTCTGCATAAAAAGCTCAGGAGTCAGCAGAAGTCTGCTCTCACAGTGCTTTTTCCAGCCACCACAAGAAGAGGCTGTACAGTGAACTAGGCAACAGGACCTGAGTAAGCTTGCTGGGACCCCTACAGTGACGGTTGGCACCGTCATAGTTCTTCCCTTGGCTTCCAGAGGGCGCTCCAGTGCTTCCTACAAAGGTTCAGTCTCTCAGTAGGCCCTGAATGTCTACTGTGTATCTGGTACAGCTCCAATTCCATTGTCTGGTAGGCGGTGGGGACCACAGACACATAAGCAGATCACTTAAATTCCGTGCATGTGATCAGTCCGCCAAGAGACATACTTGTAGGATATCGTAGGAACTCAGTGAAGGGGTTGGCTATATGTATAGAATAGGTAAGGAATTCTTGACCTCATCTTCTGGAATTTGTACCCTAAGTCTTTGTTCCCTCCTCACAATAAAAATTGCTGTACTTACGGAGTAGATGCTGGGTGCCAGGTACTTTATGCATCTGAACACATTTGATTTCATTCAGTCCTCATAACAACCCCCCTTCCAGATGAGTAAATGGCGTCTCAGAGTGGTTAGTAATAAGTGGCAGAGCCAGGATTTGAATCCAGGCCTCCTGGCACTGAAGTGAGTCCCATACTTTAAGCACTCTGTCCTAGGGCTGACTCCCTGGGGGCTTCACGCTCTGCTCATCAGGCCCTCAGGCCTTCTTTCTTCCAGACCTGGGCCCACTCCATCCAGGGAGCAATTACGCCATCTCTGCATGTCCCTCTGAGAACCATAGCTGGCTCTCTCTGGACTGTCTCCAGCCCTGTTCTGTCTTCCTACACAATAGTGGGTAGGTCCCCATCCTCCTCCCAGGGCCCCGGGCTGTCAGGTCTACATGTGACAGCCCAGTCTTCTCCTACACAGATATTTCATGGCCACTGTCGCCTGCACAGCTTTAGACTTGGGGTTTCTCCACCTGCAATGCCTTCTGCCTCTCACACAAATTCTACTTCCTGTGATGTCTGCCTCAAATTCTGCCTTCTCCAGGATAACTTCCTGGCACGCCAGGACCTCTGCCTTTGAATTACCTATTATTTTCATTGCTAGAACACTAACTTAATTATCATTGTTTTCCCGAGACATCTCTCTTCTATGGTACTTTTTTCTAGTATAGTTTTCACATATGTGACAGCCTTTCTTTCTTTGGCAAGACTGGAAGTGTATCCAAATTTTATTAGACTTGAAATGTAAGGTGTAATTAAAATACAATTTAATTTGTGTCTCTAATAGTGCTTTTTTGTTTTTGTCACTTTAAAAAACATTAATTTTATTGGGGTATAATTTAATACAATAAAATGCACTTCTTTTAAATATACATTTTGATGAGTTTTGATAAATTTATATATTCATGTAGACCACCACAATCAAGACAGAAGACATTTATATCACTCAAAAGAATTCCCTTGGGGACTTCCCTGGTGGTCCAGTGGTTAAGACTGCAGGCTCCCAATGCAGGGGGCCCGGGTTCGATCCCTGGTCAGGGAACTAGATCCCGCATGCCACAACTAAGACCCGGCGCAGCTAAATACATAAATTAAAAAAAAAAAAAAAAAAGAATTCCCTTGTATTCCTTCTCAAAAAATTCTGCACTTCCATTCTGGCCCCAGGCAATCACTGATCTGGTTTCTGGCACTGTAGATTAGATTTGTCTTTTCTAGAGTTTCATGTAAGTGAAATATAAAATAAGTACTCTTGTGTCTGACTTCTTTCACTCAGGATAATGTTTTGGATATCCATTCGTGTCTCAGTAGTTCCATGTTACTGCTGAGTAGTAATTCCATTGTATGAGTACACAACAATTTTCTTTTCCATTCTCCTGTATGGATATTGGAATTGTTTCTTGGCTATTGAGAATAAAGTTGCTATGAACATTTGGGTATTAGGTTTTGAGTGGACATATGTTTTCATTTGTCTTTAGTCAACACTAAAGAGAGGAATTGCTCGGTCATAGGGTAAAAGTCTGTTTAACTTTATAAGAAACTACCAAACTGGGAAGTGGTTGCACCATTTTACGTTCCCATTAGCAATATATAGTTGCTCCACATCTTCTTCAACACTTAGTAGTGTCAGTCTTTTTAATCTGAGACATTTTAGTGTATATGTAATGGTATCTCACTGTGATTTTAACTTGCAATCTCCCTGATGACTAATGATGCTAAGTATCTTCCTTTGGGCTTATTACCCTTTGTATATCTTCTTTTGTGAAGTGACTTAGAATCTCTTGCCAATTTTTAGAGATTGGATTCTTTATCTTCTTTTTATTATTGAGTTGTAAGAACTCTTTATATATTCTAGATACAATTTCTTGTCAGGTAAATGTATTGCTAATATCTTTCCCCCAGTTTAGCCTTGCCCTTTCATTTTCATTTTCTTAATTACATCTTTGAAGAGTAAAGGTTTTAATTATGATGAAATGCAATTTATCAATTTTTTTTCTTTATGGTTTGTGCTTTGTGTTTTTTGTGTCCTATCTAAGAAATCTTTGCTTACCCCAAGGTTTCAGATATTTTCTTATGTTTTCCTCTAGTAGTTTTATAGTTTTACCTTTTATATTTAGGTCTATGATCCATTTTGAGTTAATTTTTTATATATGGTATGGAAAAAGGGACAGCTTTAATTTTTTTCCATATGGATTACAGTTGTTTTAGCTCCATTTGTCAAAAAGTCTATCCCGTTCCCCACTGAATCATTTCAGAACCATTGTCAAAAATCAGTTGACTGGGCTTCCCTGGTGGCGCAGCGGTTGAGAATCTGCCTGCCAATTCAGGGGACATGGGTTTGAGCCCTGGTCTGGGAAGATCCCACATGCCACGGAGCAACTAGGTCCGTGAGCCACAACTACTGAGCCTGCGCGTCTGGAGCTTGTGCTCCGCAACAAGAGAGGCCGCGACAGTGAGAGGCCCGCGCACCGCAATGAAGGGTGGTCCCCGCTTGCCGCAACTAGAGAAAGCCCTCGCACAGAAATGAAGACCCAACACAGCCAAAAAAAAAATATATATATATAAATAAATAAAAATTAAAAAAAAAATCAGTTGACTAATAAAGCTACAGTCATCAAGACAGTGTGGTATTAAGTACTAGAATAGACAAGGAGAATAATGGAACAGAAAACAGTCAATTGACCATTGACAAAGGAGCAAAGAGTAGTCTTTTCAACAAATGGTGTGGGAACTACTGCATATCCACTTGTAATAAAAAATTATTCTAGACATTAACCTTACATGTTTCACAAAAATTAACTCAAAATGGATCATAGACTTAAATGTAAAATACAAAATTATAAAACTCCTAGAAGATAACATAAGACAAAATCTAGGAGATCTTAGATTTGGTGATGACTTTTTAGATAAAATACCAAAAGCATGATCCATGAAAGAAAATTTAAAACTTCTGCTTTGTGAGAGACACTGTAAAGAGAATGAAAAGACAAGCCATAAACTGGCAGAAAATATTTTCAAAACACATATCTGATAAATTGAAAGTTAGTAAATGAGTAGCTCTTGCATCCTGTGATATTGCTAAACTCTGTTATTAGTTGTAGCTTTTTTGTAGATTCCTTGAGTTTTTCTTTCAATGTAATCATATTATCTCTTAATAAAGATAGTTTTACTTCTTTCTTTCCAACCTAGATATTTCTTTTTCTTACCACAGTGCCTTGTTAGACCCTCCAGTACACAGCTGAATAGAAGTGAGAGTGGTCATTTGTACCTTGTCCATAATCTTAGAGGGAAAGCATTCAGTCTTTCACCATTAGGTATGATGTTAGCTGTAGTTGTATTGTTTATACGCTTCATCAAGTTGAAAAAGGTTCCTTGTGATCTTAGTTTGTTGAGAGTTTTTATCATGAATGGGGGGATGACATTTGTCAAGTGCTTTTCCTCCATCTTTTGAAGTAATCATATTTTGTTTCTTTAGTCTTTCGGTATGAATTAAAGCAATTAGTTTCTGAATGTTAGGCCAACCTTGTATTGCTGAAATAAATCTCACTTTATCCTTTTTATATATCACTGGATTTGATTTGCTAATATTTTGTTAAGCATTTTGATATCTATGCTATGTTTTGTCTTTTTTTCACTCACTGTAATATTATGAGATTTGTCCATATTGTTGCATGAGGCTGTAGTTTGTCCATTTATTATGCCACTGTGCGAACATTATTTATCTATTCTCCTGTTGATGGGCATTTGGGTTGTTTCCAGGTTTTGGCTATTGTGAATAGTGTTGTTATGAACACTTCTGTACAAGTCTTTTTGTGAACATGTGTATGCATTTCACTTGTGTGTATACCCAGGAATTGAATTACTGGGCCATAGGGTATATGCATGTTTAGCTTTAGTAGGTATTGCCACACAGCTGTAAAAAAAAATATTTGAGCTGAAGTGTTTGTGCTGATGAGACATCAGCCGTCTATGAGAGTTCTGGTTGCTCTATATCCTTGCCAACTCTTGACATTTTTTTTTTTTCTTTCTCATTTTTGCCGTTCTGATGGCTGTGTACTTGTCTCACATCATGGTTTTACATTTCCCTGATGACTAGTGAGGTTGAGCACCTTTTCATGTGTTTTTTTGGCTACTGGATAGCCTCCTTTGAGAAGTTCAAGTCTTTTACTCATTTTTCCATTGGGTTATCTGTCTTTTTGTTATTGATCTGTAGGAATTCTTTATATATTCTGGGTATGAGTATTTCGTAGGATAGACATATAGCAAGCCTGTTTTCCCACTCTGTGGCTTGTCTTCGTACTCTCTTAATGGTGTTTCCCACTGTGGTTTTAAATGAAATTCTATTTAACAAAAAGTTTTTCCCTCGTCTCAAATAAAAACTGGGTTTCTGGCTGGCCCTATAGTTTGATAGTTTTCTCGTACATAATAAAGTGTCCTTAGATGGAGTGAAAGAAGCCTCCCACAAAGGATACAAATGTATGATTTCACGCACGTGAAGTTGTAGAACAGGCAGAACTGATTTATGGTAGAAAAAAATGAGAGCAAGGTTTGCCTCTGGGAGCATGATGACAGATAGTGGCTGGGAAGGGACATGAAGGAACTTCCTGGATCGACGGTTGTATTCTATATTTTGATAGGGATCTGGGTTGTACAGGTACATGCGCTTGTTAAAACTTATCAGTCGGTACATTTAAGATTTTTGCATTTTCTGTAAAGAAATTTTACCCCAAAGAAATAATAAAACTGTAAGCAAATGTTGAACTCTACTTTATCGCTTAAGTATTCAGGGAGAAGCATACTAATGTCTGCAACTTACTTTGAACTGCATCCAAAAAATCATTCAGGTCCCTGGACAGAGTAGTGGATGGATTGCTATCTGATAAAACAACTAGAGTAAAATGCTGTGGTAAAAATCGAGGTAGGGGATACTCGGGTGATCACTGTAAAAAAAAAAAGTCTTCACTTTTCTGTAGGTTTGTAACGTTTCATAACTAAATGGACAGAAATAAGTTGAAAGTCCTTAAAAAGTCCTTCCAAGTTCGGTGTGGCTAAAAGAAGGCCAGTTTTTCCTGCTCTGCATACATCACCTGCTTCTGCAGACCCTCCCTCCATCTGTGCGTCCCGCGGTTCTGGCCTGGGGCTACCCCTGCAGGAAAGCGGCTTCCTCCCTCCCAGCCAGGAACACCATTCCTTCCGCCCATCCAAGAGTTCAGCATCCTGTGCAAGCATGTGCGTCTTGACCGTCTGCGTGGTGCAGGAGGATTGCGTCCTCACACTCAGCCCGCAGAGACTCCAGGAAAGGCTAGGCGTCTGGTGTCCCCCTGCCTGTGGCATCCGGCCAGCCCAGCCCAGGGGGATGCGCCTCCGCCCCACACGGCTTTCCTGGGCGCGCAGTCCAACTGGGAACTCCTGCCGCCTCCAGGGGCTTCCTGGTTACCCATTTAACACACGTGACCTCGGTTAATGGAAAACATCTGGCCTTATGCTCCCCGGCAGATTGAGACTTTGGAGAGCAGAGCTGGAACTGAGAAAGACACGTCTGCTCCAGACAAACGAGCGGAAACTGTGCAAGACTGTGAAAGATGGCAGAGAGATTGAGAGAGAGGGAGGGAGAGTCTGGGGGAGCAGCGGCCACTAGAGATAGGAACCTGGAGAAGACATCAAACCCTCTCACTTTCGAGGGAGTCTCAAACTGCAAAACACCATTTTTTACCTGCCAAACTGTAAAAACAAAATAATTCTTAAGTGATAATACTCAGTGCTGGCAAGGATGTGATAGTGAAAGAGCACTTTTGTACATTACCAGTAAGAACTTTTTATGGAAATAATTAAAAAATATGTATAAAAGATCATACATTTTGAATCAATAAATTACATTCTAAGGGTGAAAAATCAACATGTTTTCAAAGACCTGTATATAAAATTGTTTAACAAAGTATTATAATAATAGCAAAATTGGATATTGTCCATCAGGGTACTAATTAAATGACAGTCCAACAATGTAATGCAAATACTATGCAGACATTTTTCATGATATGCTTTTAGGGGAGAAAAATCAGGTTACAGAATTTTATATACAATGTGATTCCCATTATATGCTATAAGAGTATGAGACGTAACTTGTTCTCTTTTTCATATTTCTGGTATTTCCCAAGTTTTCTGCAATGCATGCACACTGTTTTTCAAATCAGAGAAAATTTTTTTTTAAAAGCAGCATAGTCTTGGACTGGGGTATGAAAGTGATGCCTGTCTAGGGATTTGGGATATAATGTAAAGAAACTGTATCTTAAAAGGCTTGTTTAAAAACTCTTCAAAAAATCAATTTGCAAAATCTTTTGCTTATACTATGAAGTCAGTGCAGGTCCCAGTTTGGGATCATATTGATGGAAATGTTAAGTTGGTGGGTAGAAGGAACAAAGATTACAGCTTAAGAGCAGAGTTCTGTCTGCATTGGGCTGGAGCAAACGTACTACAAAATTCCTGACAGTGTAATTGTAAGGATGGGATATGAACTGTCCATGGTGGTAAAGGTTACTGCTACTGCTGTCTTGCAACATAGATGGCATTAGATGCAAATTCTCACCAGCCACAGGGGAAATGAGGAGTCACTGGAAGGGAAGGATGGGGGGTGAAGGGAACTTCCACTTATGGAACTCCTATAGTTTGCATTGTGCTGTGAGTTTTGCAAGCATTATCAATCATCTAATCCTTAGAGTAGCCCTGTGAGATGTGCGTTATATTGTTGTAGCCAGGAAGTGACAGAAACCCATGTCAAACTAGCTTAAGCAAAAAGAGGATGCAGTGGTTCAGTTATCTGGAAAGGACAGTTTGATGGAGGCCACATGCAATATGCTCATAAATCTCTGGCAGGTTATGTATAATCCAAAATAGCTGCAACAATGTCTCCCATCCCACAGGCCTCTCCTACATTGTGATTATGATACTCTTCACATCAAGAATGGGGTCCGTGTTCTTCCTCCTTGAATTTGGGTGGGCTATGACTATGGCAGAGGTGATACCATGTGACTTTTGAGGCTAGGTTATGATAGGCAGTACAGATTCTACCTGGGTCCCTTGGCACACTCACTCTGGGAACTCAGCCACCATGCTGTGAGGAAGTCCAAGCCACATGGAGAACTGTGTGTAGGGTCTCTGGCTGACAGCCAGCATTAACCACTAGACATGTGCGTGAGGAAGCTCTGAGGTGACCCCATCCCCGCCACCATCTAGCTGCACCCACGTGAGCCACCCTGAACAAGAGCTACTCAACCATGAAAATGATAATGAAATTATAGTTGTTATTTTAAGCCACTAATTTTGGGGGTGGCTTGTTATACAGCAACAGATAAAGTGTCCAAATAAAATCTCAGGTAAGAGATTTTATTGACATCATTCTTTGCTCGGGCAAACAGCTTCTTCCATGCTTCTGGGAAAGATGGCAGCAAGCAGCTCCCGCTTATAATGTCCCTACAATTAGAGATTTTGGAGGATGGGCGAACTTTCCACTGAGGCCTGGCCACTTAAGGTGTTCCGTGCCCCTGGCCATGAGATCATTCAAAGATGGTCAAAAGACCCAGGCAATCGTTCTTCCCTAGGATTTTCATGCTGGGACCTTTGGGAAAAATGATCCCTCCTATACTCTAGGACCCTGATGGGCTAATTCCCCAGGAATAGGGGAGGGGGAATTATACCTCAAAAGCCGGGGTGCTGGTCCAAGCACACATGAGCACAAAGGATATACAGTTTAATATTGGGGAAGAGTCTGGGCTACCTCAACCAGAACCTCTCAGATCTTAAAACCCTAAAAAAATTAATTCATTCTTTATTCATTCAAAACACTTTTGATTAATAACTGCTATCATGTATTCATTTTTCTTATGTGTATTAGGCATTTATTAAATCTTCACTTAATTCTGCACCATAGAGATTATCCCTATTTTATAGACAAAAAAAAAAAAAAAATCTGAGGCTCAGAGAAAATAAGAAACTTACTCAAGGTCAGAAAGAATAAGAGTGGCCACTTTGTGATTCAAATTATATGGTCTGGTGAACTGGCAACGTCCCTCAGGGCCACACTTAGGCAAAACTGTGCGAAGGGCTGAGATAATGAGTCCCTCCAAACCCCTCCCACTTTGCAGTTTCCCCTTTCTTTTGGCAAATCTCCTATCAGATGCTCATGCCCTGGTGCCGGTGGGGGATTTCTAAGTATGGTCACCTTGGCAGCGACCTGAGCCCTAGCTTTTTCATGATTTCCACCAGAACTGTGCTCACACCCATGCCTTTAAGGCCCCTGATTCCTAACACAGGTGAGCGCAATCAAGTGTTCACAAGAGAGCCCTCCGCGTAATGGTGTCTCGTTTGTACTTGACCATGACATTCAGGGTCTTCTAAAGAAGGGCTCCTGGTGGAAGAGACCAGCCCATGGGTAGCCACACGGGGATCAGCGAGCATATCACTTTCCTAGGGCTCCTGTGACAAATCACGTAAACTGGGCAACTAAAAAAGACCAGAAATTTATTCTCCCACAATTCTGGATGCCAGAAGTCCAGAGGCAAGGTATGGGCAGGGTTGGTTCCTTCTGGGGAGTCAGAGAAAACCCATTCCACGCTTCTCTCTTGTCTTCTGGTGTTGCCGGCAGCCCTTGGCATTCGTTGGCTCCTAGATATGGAACTCCAACCTGTGTCCCCATATTCACGTTGTCCTCCTCTTTGTGCATAACTTGGTCTCAAACTTGGTCTCAAATTTCCCTTTCCTTTCTCTTATAAGAACATCAGTCATTGCACTAGGGCCCAGCCTTAATCCAGGATGATCTTGTCTTGAGATCCTTGTCTCAATTACAACTGCAAAGACCCTCTTTCCAAATAAGGTCACATCCACAGGTATTGGGGTGTGTGTGTGTGTGTGTGTGTGTGTGTGTGTGTGGTTAGGACTTGGATGTATCTCCTGGGGGAACACAATCTAACCCACTCTAGCAGGGTATTTTGGGGCCCTACAAGTCACACATTTAGGCTAGCCCACACCAAGTGCAGAATCCTGTGCTGTCTTTGGTATCTCGCTGATTTCTCTGGAAAGGCTTTGTGGGGCTATCTTTACAGCTACATGAAAGGAAAATATTTTCAGTCTAGACTTACACTAGTTCATTGATTACTTAGCAAGAATACTTATCAAAAAAATCACAAAATGCGACTTCCCTGGTGGCGCAGTGGTTAAGAATCCGCCTGCCAATGCAGGGCACACGGGTTTGAGCCCTGGTCCGGGAAGATCCCACATGCCGCGGAGCAGCTAAGCCCGTGAGCCACACCTACTGGGCCTGCGCTCTAGAGCTCGCGAGCCACAACTACTGAGGCTGCGTGTTACAACTACTGAAGCCCGCGCGCCTAGAGCCCGTGCTTCGCAACAAGAGAAGCCGCTGCAGTGAGAAGCCCGCGCACCGCAACGAAGAGTAGACCCTGCTTGACGCAACTAGAGAAAGCCCGCGTGCAGCAACGAAGACCCAATGCAGCCAAAAATAAATAAATAAAATAAATAAATTTTTAAAAATCACAAAATAAGAAAAAAGCTGTAGGTCGACTAATTCCTGGTCCTCCAAGGGTCGAGCTGTATCCAAGGCAGGTGGGTGTTGCGAAGCAAGGGGGATTCTCTGCTTGGAGGTGTACAGAGAAGGCATCCAAGGGCACTTCTGTTGCAGTTTCTGGTTTACAGCTCTTTCAGGGCAAGAAGGGCATCTGAGTTACCCTTAGACCTAGGATCCTGATGGGGCTTTGCTCATTTTGGGGGTCTGTTCTTAGCTACCTCAAGTCCTTTCAAAAGAGAGGTTGTGTGCAATCACACAAATAAATAAATAAATAAATAAGGGAAGAAACATTTTGACCCTCTCTTCCCTGGGAGCTGCTGAGGGCAGAGGTGCTGTCCTGCCCTGAGCCAGCGCAAAGCCACAGCCCCTTAAAGCCTGCCTCCGCTGGTTATTTCTCTTCACTCATCCTCAACTCCGAATACCTGTTATTTATTTATTTACTTATTTATTTAACATATTTATTGGAGTATAATTGCTTTACAATGGTGTGTTAGTTTCTGCTTTATAACAAAGTGAATCAGCTATACATATACGTATATCCCCATATCTCCTCCCTCTTGCTTCTCCCTCCCACCCTCCCTAACCCACCCCTCCAGGTGGTCACAAAGCACCGAGCTGATCTCCCTGTGCCATGCGGCTGCTTCCCACCAGCTATCTATTTTACATTTGGTAGTGTATATATGTCCGTGCCACTCTCTCACTTCGTCCCAGCTTACCATTCCCCCACCCCGTGTCCTCAAGTCCATTCTCCACGTCCGCGTCGTCATTCCTGTCCTGCCGCTAGGTTCTTCAGAACCACCCTTTTTCCTTTTTTTTTAGATTCCATATATATGTGTTAGCATACGGTATTTGTTTTTCTCTTTCTGACTTACTTCACTCTGTATAACAGACTCTAGGTCCATCCACCTCACTACAAATAACTCCATTTCGTTTCTTTTTATGGCTGAGTAATATTCCATTGTATATATGTGCCACATCTTCTTTATCTATTCATCTGTTGATGGACACTTAGGTTGCTTCCATGTCCTGGCTATTGTAAATAGAGCTGCAGTGAACATTTTGGTACATGACTCTTTTTGAATTATGGTTTTCTCAGGATATATGCCCAGTAGTGGGATTGCTGGGTCG
Organism: Balaenoptera ricei; assembly: GCF_028023285.1. Lineage (NCBI taxonomy): Eukaryota > Metazoa > Chordata > Mammalia > Artiodactyla > Balaenopteridae > Balaenoptera > Balaenoptera ricei. Next base: position 8,901,782 of record NC_082645.1, on the reverse strand, counting down.
TATGGTAGTTCTATTTGTAGTTTTTTAAGGAACCTCCATACTGTTCTCCATAGTGGCTGTATTGATTTACATTCCCACCAACAGTGCAAGAGGGTTCCCTTTTCTCCACACCCTCTCCAGCATTTATTGTTTGTAGAGTTTTTGATGATGGCCATTCTGACCAGTGTGAGGTGATACCTCATTGTAGTTCTGATTTGCATTTCTCTAATGATTAGTGATGTTGAGCATCCTTTCATGTCGAATACCTGTAATTTCATTTTACACACCTTTATTCATCCGGCTGCTTAAACCGCCCCCTCACAACTTCCCAGCCTGATTCCTGTCAAGCCAGCCATCCCTGGGGCCTTCTTGTTCCCCACCTCTGGCTCTCCTTCCTTTCTACGCTGGACACATGATCTTCTGCTCAGCCCCATTTTATTGAAGAAACTGAGGCTTACAGAGGTGACATAACTTGCCCTATGTCTATGTAACTAGGGCAATGGCTGAGCCAAGGTCCCCAGATTGCAATCCAGTGGCCTTTCCATGTCCCCCAAGACGCCTGGTCCCTGATCCATAGCAGCAGTTCCCAGGCTTTTGGATCTTGGAACTACTTTGGAGTAGGGAGAACATCGTAGGACATGGCTGACCCCCAATTGTTGAAGCGCTGCTAAGAGGGGAGCAGGAGTTTGTGTCCTCAGGCCAAGGCTTGTCCGCACAGTTGGGGAGTGAAGTACTGAGGGTGAGGCTAAGGGAAGCACCTCCAGGCTAGGGAAGACCTCCAGGCTGCTAGCACGTTGCTGTTTGCTGGGCATCATGCGAAGCACTTTACCCATTTTATCGGCTCATTTTCCAGATGAAGGAAGTGTGGCTCTAAGAACATAGGTGATTCAGCACCTGAGAGCCTGAAGTGGGATTCACATGTACGTCTGTCACCAAAGTCAGATTGGAGGTAAGAAGAAGTCCCACACAAGTGCTGGCTGTGCCTGAGGAGGGGGTGAAGGCTGGTGTCCTGCCTGCTCCCCAGTGGCTATCTCATTTCTTCCCCAGTGACACCTGTGAGCCCTCCCTGGGCTGTACACGGACTCCTGCAGAGGCTACGCGAGCAGGCACCGCCCCCAAGGCTACTGGTGACATGTTCTCAGAATGCCAGACCAACACTGCTTTCGGAGAAACCGGTACCACCACTTTATAGTGAGTGGGGAGGGCCTCTCCTAAACCTGGCAGAGCCTCGGAATCACCTGAGGTGCTTAAAAAGTACAGCTCGCCTGGACCCCACGCCAGCCTTGGAGAGGTGACCTGCTTTTCGAAGCCACTCTTCAGGAAGGAGCTGCCAGTGGGTGTGGGATTCCACAGCGTCTTACGCTTGCCCAGCGAGATAGGGGTCACCACCATCATCGGACAGACGGAGGAAGTGCAAAGGGAGGGACAGCCAGTGGTCACGAGAGGGAACGTGACGGAAGGGGACGAGAAAGGCCTTCCCCGGCCAGAGGGCCCCGGGTTTGGATCTACTCATCACCTGAGTCTTCATTTCCTCATTTGAATAATGGACGTGGTAACCCCCATGACACAGCTAGGAGGTGTAGTCCCCACCTCAAGGCGCCATGGATGAAATTCAGAACTGAAGCAAAGGGACTGAGACGGAGCCTGGCTCTGCAGGCCCTCCGCAAAGGACGGCCATCGATCAGAGGCCAAGCCAGTGGTGGGCAGGGGGGCCTTGGGTCCGCCTTTTCACTCCAGTGTTTCTCTCCAATCGGCATCCGCCGGAGAAGAGATACAAGTCATCACAGTACAGTCTTAGCGTAGTGTAACTAACTGCAGGGGGCCAGGCTGCGCTACCTTCATCAGGGCTTCCTCGAGCTCAGGCCCACTCTTCTGGGATTCATGTTACAGCGAGGCAGTGACATGCAGCCTGAACACAGGTCCTGGCTGACTTTCACAAGCTGGAAATAGGGCAGGATACTAGGCAGGTGCTTTTCTTATCCACACCCTCTCCAGTGTTACCAAAGGAGTGGTAATTTGCTCTTGGGTTAGGTCCCTGACTCTGACAGATATTGCAAGGGACGTTGCCAGGGACAAAAATTGGTTTGAAGGAGGGCGAGAGAGAAATTCCTGATAAAGTGCTACACACTGGGGCACCTACTCTATGCCAGGAGCTTCTCACAAGCCCTGGGTGGGTGCGCTAGGCCCGACCCTGGACCAGGTCTGTTTGGACAAGCACCGTACCTTGGCCTCTATTTAGGACTGTTCTTCCTTTGGTTTACTCCTGAAACAGCCAATAACCGAGCCAAGATGATCCAAATATGGGTACAGGCGAGTGGCTCTGACTCCTTACTGCCTCCCTTGGGGCTCATAGATGCCCATGAGTTGGGTGGTCCTGGAAGCCTGGGTGGAGGGGAGCCAAGTGGGAGAGGACCGTGGGCTCCCTGCCTCATATGCCCTCAGTCACATCCGCGTCCAGCAACTGGCGCTGCACAAATGACACTGCTATTCAGGATGTCACCTCACCTGGGCCGCATGTCTGGGTTTTGGACCTTGACCTCACTGCTTTGTTGGAGTGACCTTCCCGTCTACATCTGAGCTGTGGGGCTTAGCTTTCCGTGGGCAGCCTGGGCTGGAACAGGACGATCAGCTACTCTCAATAATTACTGATACAGTCAGACTGACCGTCTGAATGCCTTTGACCATGTCGATTCCCCAGCAGCTCCCCATCACCTACGGTCAAATTCTGTACTTCTTAACTTCGTTACCAACTTTCCACTAGCTAGTCCCATTCGGCGTTGACGGCCTGCCGTACACCAGCCCCACCAGACACCTGTCCTCCCTGCTGCTCCTGTGTCTCCCACCACAGCGCTGCTCATACCTGTGAGGCCACCTTGAGTGGTACAGGTATCTGGACTAGGGAGAGCTGCACTTGAACGCTGCTTCTGAGTTTACCAGCTGAGTGACCCTGGCCAAGTTACTGTAATGCTCAGGTCTCACTGTCGAGCAAGGCTGAACTATGTCTAAAACCAGGGTACAGGCTTGGGAGGGGAGAACTAAGAGCTTCCTGGCCTCAGGGAGCCTCTCTTTAATTCCTCTCGGCCTTAGCATGCTCACCTGCAAAATGGAAACATGAGTGCTTCCCCTGCAGGACTGTGGCAGTGACTGACGGGGAACATGGGGCAAGGAGGGTCTGACAGCTATCTCCTTTTCTTCCTTCTTACGATGCAACCACCTGCATCCTCCAAAGTCAAGCTCCAGCCTTTCTTCTCCGCAACCTTAACCCCTTGCCCTTCCTAGGTCCTGACTGTCCTTCTCCCTGCTAAGCCCTCGCTTTCCCCACTTGTTTTTTGCCCACCCAGCTGCCTGTGGCCAAGCTTCCACAGGGACTCTGGGAATGCTCCCTGCAGATGCACATTTCACCCTGACCGGGGCTTCCACCCTTGCTTGTTTGCTCTGCAACCATGGACTGTTGGACCTCAGACAGACCTGACACTCATCAACCCGGCCTTCCTCCGAGCTTGCGGCCAGCAATGCTCCTGACAGAGGGCTGGCAGTAGCTGCAAACTGACGTCTCAGCGTGCCTGATCAGCGTGGCTGGAGTTGAGGGAAGGAGGCGGGAAAGGCCACTTCTATAATCCTTTTCCTCCACACGAGAGGTGAGCACATGCCAGGTCTGAAGAGGTGGGAGCGCCTGCCCACCCTCCAGCAGAGCATAGCGGAGGGTGAGAAGGGGAAGCGCAAACACTTCCAGATGAAATTGTTGGAAAAAGTGAGGAAGAGAGATCGCAAGGGAGTACATCATTTCAAGAACCCAGGTCATCAAAGACTTAAAGTAACAAACATACTTTTAATTGACCTATTGATAAAAACGACTCAGCGGGGATCAGTAACCATTTCAGCCCCCACTCTGTTAGTGTCACATCCTGGGCTATTTTGAGCAACTGGGTTAACTAGTTATTTATTAACTTCATCCACAGTATTAGAAAAACAAGGTATTAGATCAGTTTAGGTGAAATGTGTGGCTGGCAGCCAAACCCAGTCCCTTACATTCCATATTTTTTCTTTAGTTCTTCTACTTTGTCGACATAAGCTTTCATGGCATCTTCCCTGGAAGTCCCTGTAAGGCATCAACAAGATTATTTGTCAGAGAGGCAGCATGGTAGAAAGGCAGCAGACTTTAGAGCCCTGGTTCAATGCTCTGAGGCTCAATTTCTCACCTGTGGAGGGGGTGGTGGTTCTACTACCTGCACCTCACAGACCTGGCCAGGATCTGACTTGAAGTCCTCGAGGAGCCTGGTCCACAGGGAATGCCCCATAAAGCGCTGAGCCCATAATGTGTGTGCAGCTGTCCAGGGCCTGTCACTGGCCTGCTGGCCACGTGAGTCCCCCTACTGTCGTGTCAAGCCTAACATGGGGAGCTGCGGTGACTATTGGTCCTGCTGACTTTCACAACTGGCTTTGACCTATCACCTATTTCTCTGCCTGGCTCTTATCTCCCAGAGCTGTTAAGCTGCCAGGGAAAAAACAAAGGCAGGCACCCTCTTCTCCCCAGAGAGAAGCTATGAGAAAAGTCTTGAGAACTCTGAGCACAGCAGCTGGCTCTCGGAGGGGAATATAGAGGACACTGGAGATATCCCTCAGAGACAGTGGTGCCCGGAGTCCTGGATTCTACGCTGAAGGAGAGATACTCACTGGGAATCAGAGTGTGTTCTGGAGCAATGGCAAGTACATGGGGCCTGAGAATGGTATGGAAATGCCCAATGAGAATGGACAGTCAGACGGGCATTCCTCTTCCAGTTACTTGCAAATCCTAGGAGTATCTATTTTTTGTATTCTGGCCCCTTTTGAATTCAAGTGTTTCTCATTTGCAGGAAGACAGAGGGCTTATTCAGAAACAAGCTAGCTAGGGCACAAAAGCTGGCAGGCACTTTAGTGCCAACTTTTGGGTCCTACTGCTGTAGGTGGCACGTGATTAAGTCAGAGCTGGGATATTTCTTGGCTGCTGTTGCTTAGCGTATAATAGCTCCATTCACCGAGGCTACGACGTGCCAGCAGCTTGCCATGCATTAGTTCATTCCTTTTTTTAGGTGCCTTTCTGGCTGGAAGGGAACCGGGGAGGGCTGCTTGGGCTAGAGGGTCACTGCCTGGCCTTGTGGGGGAGAAGGAGGTTTGGACAGGAAACCACCCCTCATTCTGAATACATATAAAGGCCAAGCCAACTCAATCACCTCCCAGTCTGTTAGTGGCCTGGTCGCCAGCCCCTCCTCTCTCCAGATGATACCATGACTCAGAGATGGTGTTGTTGGAAAAGGCATAAATGGTATTAGAAGAATAAGTAGGTGGCCCAGTTTTGTTTCCATTCTGGCCCCGGTCAGACTGGCTCCCAGTATGTGCCTCATCCACTGTGTCCTCCCGCCTCACCCCTTACATTCCTTAATGAAGCGTGGTTCGTTACTGGGCTTCCCGAATGAGGGAAACACATCAGAACAAGTACCTTTCAGCTTACTCCAGGCATCCCACTTGGCCTTGCCTTTGAGGTCCAACATTCCAGGCCGTTCTTAAACAAGAGAGGGAAAGACATGAGACCTGCTGCAAGTTCTAACATGGAACTTTATCAATTTTCTTGCCATGACAGCTATATTTTATTACACTATTCTCTCTAGGCTCTGCTATGGAGTTAAATGGGTCTAGTACGGCAGGTTCTGCCTTCAGAAACCCACGTGTACAGAAACCCAAATTTAAAATCTAGACAAAGTAGGAGAAAAACTGTTCTCATTACTAGAGAGTCCTTGTCTTATAAGTTAAATAACTCCAAAATTTCTTTTAAAAACTGTACTTTAATGTTTTTTTTTTTTTTAAAACAAGTACTACAATCCATTCATCTGGTTTAAAATTCAAACACCACAAGGGGGATACTATAAAGTTTCCTCCCACTCTTCCCACCCAATTTCTCTCCCACGTTATTATCAGTTCTCTGGGTGTCCTTTTCTGTGAATTGTCTGTTCATATCCTTGTCCCATTTTGCTACCGAACTGTTAGTCTATTTCTTGTTGATTTGTGGGAGCTCTGTTCGTGAGGGCAAGCTTCCTTTAAGTCATACCGTGGTTTTACACATATAGACCTGTTATCAGTTGCACTTGGCAAACACACTTACCACTTCCCTGCTGACCTCGTTCACTGCCACACTGAGAAGAAAGCCAAGGGGAGCAATCGCAGTGCCCATAGCCTGGACCACTGTGTCTGAGAAACATCAAGTCTCCCCCCAAGTGCTCGCCAGGAAGCGTTCCCAGGGATACCTGAGCGAAACTGCACCTGCAGGATCATCAACAGCATCCTAGAACTGCACATCCTAACAGCCCTTTCGTGATGATGGAAAGGTGGTACATTTGCATTGTCCAACTCAGGGGCCACTTGCCACTTATGGCAGCTGAGCACCTGCAATGTGGCTTGTGTGACTGGGGACTGAACTGTTGATTTTATTTAATTTTAAGTATTTTCCATTTAAATTTAGATAGCTGCATGTGGCTAGTGGCTACTGTAGCGGACAGTGCAGCCCTAGAGTGAGCTGATCGGGAAGTGATAGATTCCCAAGCCAGTCTACCTATACTTATGTGGAAGCAGGGCAGAGGCCAGTCTCTGTGAAAATCGTGTTTGTCAGAATAGCTTCTCAGCCATTCTGGTCACCCTCATTTCATCTCTCCTGCCTCCCTAGGAAGATGCAGGATTTATTAACCCAGGGTAAAACTCACTTTCACCGCAAGACCTTTCTTAACTAAGCCCACCCTGTAATCTTTGCTGTGGCACTGCCCAGGATCCTTAGAGCCGGCCCACCAGCTCCACCTTCTACCCCAACTGCAGTGGAATTAGGGGCCACACTTGCCCTCCTGAACAGGGGCGGGGTGACCTCCTTCTACGCTACTATGGCCACCGCCTCTGAGTCCCTTCATAGACTGCATCGTGCTGTTGCCATATACGCCTGAGTTTCAGGAACTTATGGGCAGAATGAAAACCGTCCAAGGCAGAAGAGACAGGATTACAGAATATGGTGGTCCAAACCAAGGTCTCAAAATCTCTACCAAGATTTTTTGACAGGGGCCAAATGGTCATCTGGAACTGCTATCAGCAAAAACGCTTCTGACCTGCCGCAGGAAGCCAGCTGCTTCTCTGCTCCAGCCATCAGGCTTGGCCTGGCTGCCAAGTGCTCCGACTTTGATCCTGCCCATCTAGGTGGAAGCAGTATGGCTCAACGCTGATCTGAGAGTTGGAGCAAATTTCTTCCAAGCTGGGATCTTTGCTTCCTCCCAAATAGATGGAAAACGCTGGAATGAATAAAGTTCTTCCCAAACTAGGATTTGAATACTGCTATATGAGCCACCAAGAAACCAAGAACAGTGCAGGGTCTGTGAACCCCATCCAGGAACATGATCTCTGGGGAACCTCTCCCAGCTTAAACCTCAGGAACGCCATGAACTGCATTAAGAGTAGGGCAGTAGGGCTGTGGGTGGTTTTGAGAGTGAGGTTCCCAGGGATTAAGAGTTCCAGCACCAGCCAAGCCTGCTGAGCCTGCTTTGATGAGTCTGGACCCTCCCAGCCTCACCTCAGCATACCTGTATTTATGTCACCCACAGTTGCTTGTTTGTAGCGGCTGTAGATGAACAGCATCTCATCGTCTGCTGGCTTGGTCTTGAGGTGCTTAACTTCCTCAGCAGCTTTCTCAAACTCAGCCTAAAGTCGAGGGAGAGAAGAGGCCTGAATAGAGCACAGTAATGGGGATGGAGGGAGTGGAAAGGCAGCACTCCTCTTGCAGTGAAGTCTTTCCTCAACTCAACAGGGCAGCTAGAAAGATTCAGCAAAACCAGGAGGGGAAGCACATCGGTTCACTCATTTGATGAACAACTATGCATTGGGCTCTCTCACTATACTAGGTATCAGGTGCTGGAAACAGAGGTGAAGGAGACAGGCTAAGACTGCCTGCACTGGGCATACACTTCACAGAAAAGGCAGCGTGGCCAACTCCCTGGCCAGAACGGGGTCCCAGGACAGCCCTGACTTGCGGATAGGGCTGGCACTGCGTGATTGAAACAGCTGAGAAAGGAACAGGGCATGAGCGCCGCGGTGTCAGCGGCCAGAGCCCGCTGGCCCCCTCCCCATGAGGGAGGGCATCCAGCGCCGACCTCTGACCCAGTGCCTAACTGGAGGAAGGGTAGAGGAGCCAAAGGTCACCCCACACTGCTAGGTCCCAGAAAAGCGTCTACAGTCGAAGGAGGGAAAGACCTCTAGGTCACCCCTCCTCACGCTGGGACCCTCCCCTTGCCTCACGCCTGACACTCGGCCCCTACTTTCCCTGACCTCCAAGCTCTCAACCACGGCCTCCTTGCTTCTCCACTCTGTATGGCGCCCCTACTCCTGCCATGTCCTTCCGGATGGGGCACACGGTCGCCTTACTCTTTCGATCCATGTAACCCACTACATCCTATCTGTCTTCCTAGGACCCTCGCCTCCGACCCCAATTCCTGCTTCACTGCGAATTCCTCCCCATGGGCAGCTTGCCAGCAGTTGCGGGCTAAGTAGCGGTGTTAGGAGTCCAAACACGGAAAGTTCCGCTTACAGGGCTCTGTCCAAAGAGTTTGCGCTGGGCATGGGTCCAGGAAGAACAGCAGAGCCGGAAGGAAAAGACCTTGCAGGGTTGTGTCTGCGGGATGATCCCCGCACCAGCCTCCCGCCCCGTGGCACCTTCGCAGCTAGGCTGGGCACGCGTTATACCTGAGACATGCCGGCGGCGTTGCAACGATTCCAGGAAGCCCGCGAAGACGGCGAGAAACAGAAAGCAGCCACACAAGAGTCAACTGCCAGCGCCTTTAGAGGCGCAGCCGCAGGTCTCCCCAACAGCGCTCGGGCGAGCAAGAGGCAGCCAATCAGGAGCCAGCTGTACGCTGGGGGCGTGCCCAGCCTCGGAGCACGGCCTGCCTCTTCGGAACGCAGGAGGGTTTGCTCGCGCATGCGCACCAGGGAGGAGCCGCAGGGGACGCCGGGAGCAGGTAGGGACCGCGGAAGTAGGGCGCTCTCCGTTGTGAGGGCTGTTAGGCCGGGTTGAGGATTCGGTCGCGGGCCACTGAAGGGAGTGACCGGCGAGGCAGAGGAGAGGGGGCGGGAGCTGAAGGGCGGAGGTTTTAAAATTTGTTTAATTAAATCTTGTGTCCGGCGTGAAAGGCCGGAAGTTGCACCGTTGGACAAGTAACCTCTCGGGCTTGGGGAGGGCGGGACCCCTCTCAGGGGACCAGAAGAGGCCCTCTGGGGATGGTCCCTGGAGAATCTCGCGAGGGTGGGAAGCTGGACTGTGTTCCCGAAGGGCGAAGCCGAGACCTCTTCCTTTGAATTTTTGGCACGTTCTATGGCTTGCTGGTGGCCGTAGTTTGCAGTCCTGTTTTGTTTGTGTGCAGTAATCCATCTGGTGCGTTAAAGTCAGGGACAGTGTCTTATTTGTCTGGACTTAACAAACTTGGCCCGGACTAGGTGCTCAGCAGACATCTGTTAAGTAAATGACTCCTTCATTCATGAATGCGTACTGAATGGTCGGGTATCTTGCGCCGTTCTAGACCTTGGGAATACAGCAGTGAATAAAACAGATAAATCCCTGCATTCCTGGAACTTACACTGGGGATAGTAGTGAATAAAATCAGTTAAATAGAGAGTTTGCTAGGGGGACAGGGAGTTGGAAGTTTGCAGTTTTACATGGGGGGGTGGCGGGTGGAGGGTTAAGGGAAGGTAACATTTGAGAAAGCCCCTCAAGGAGAGGAGGGAGCCTTCCAGGCAGAAAGTTAGTGTAAATGTGTGAGCAGGGAGTGAGGGAAAGATAGGAGATGAGGCTGGAGAGTTAAGGAGGTGGCAGGCTGGCTAAATGATGCAGAACTTTGACTTTTATTCTGAGTGAAATGGGAAGTTAGAGGCTTCTGAGCAGAGGATGAGGAGACTGAGGGGGGCAGCTTTGCAAGGTTGTTACAGAGGCCGATGTTCTCCATGGGAGAACGGAGCAGCACAGGTGGATGGGAGAGTTTGAGGGTGATGCCTAAGAGACCCAAAGGGAGAATTTTGTGGCAGCGGTTACAAAGGAGCTGGGTGCAAGGAGGGAATTGATGGAAAATAATTCTCTGGAGATCTTTTAAAAAAGAGAGACCATTCCTCTCCAGTTCCTAATTTGTAACGAGATGAGTGGAGTACAAATCCACGCCCCCAACTCCCCTCCCCCCAGCCCCGTTAATTTATAGCTGTAAGTGTTTAGACTAAAGAAAGTCCAGGTAGAAGCTTTCAGATGTAACTTCCTAACTTAGTAGAGGTCAGGCTTTGTGAAAAGGGAAGAAGTGGAGATGCAATAGCAGGGAACACATCTAGAGTCTTCAGTCTATGAATAATTTTGTTTGAGAAAGCGAAGCCAAACAAACTAACAAAAATTTTGGAATTAACTTTGGGGAAATTACATTTGAATTGTAAGAGATGTGAGTGTCTTCCAAAATGACAGTTCAGAACTGTCTTTTCACTCCTAGGCTCGGATGAAGCTTGGATTCACTTTTGCTCCATCATCTAGTGCTTACAGCCTTCTTGATGGAAATTCAGATGATTCCCTGTGTGGGTCAGATTTGCAGTCAAATATATCTTCCAGTCAGTAGGTTTTAACACGAGGTTATTGTGTTTGGCACATTTGAAAAGATGAGGTACCTCTGATAATGTAATTTTGTTTATATTCCTCCAAGGTTGGCTGGTGTGATTGAGTTTTGAATGGAGTTAAACATTGCAGAGAGCACGGCTAGTGTTTTAAATTAACTTGGCAGTCTCCAGTTTAAGTGGGGGTGATTTGTTGGTTACTTTTTTTTTGGAATATACTCCACTTTCCTTAAAAAACCAACCTTGCACATGGTGGTTTTGTGTCCAGGTCAGTCTACAAAAGTTGCTTAAAGCAACTAAAGTATGAAACTAGTAGGGATTGTGGATCCCAGGGAGCAGGGTGCCATGTGATCTTGACAAGGAGGAGAAGACAGAGTGTTTTTCCTTGTTAGAGGGCCCACCCTAGGCGAAGTTTTGAAATAGCCGAAGGCATGCTTTTTGTCTTACTGCTTCCTTCCCTCACTTGTCAGTGACCTATCTTTTGTAACCTCCACCTGTGGAAATGCTGCCTTATGCCCTGCATTACCACCTCTAGTCTAGGGAATTGAAATGCCATTCAGCTTTTAACATAAAGAGAGGGTAACAAGTCAGCAGCTGGGATTTAATTTTTAAAAGTAAATTTTAGAGTATATTTGGGGTTAATAAATTGTATGAATTTTTTTGTTCTACATTTTGACAATACTGGAAAGGAAATTGCTCTTCATATCCCGTGAAAAGACAAGTTCGTTGGCTCTGTTTATATCCTTTTAGCAACAATCACAGTTTGTAATTATTTAATTATTTTTTGTAATTATTTTATTTACATTTATTTTTATTTTAGTTTCCTCTTCTACTGTCTGAGCCCCCTTCCCTACATAAGCCAGGGGGGATGGGGATCACTGTGTATCAATCAATGCTCCGTCTCCAAGTGCCTGACACTTGTTAGGCACTTAAGTGGTGGGTGAATGAACAGAGTGCTTTTTCCTTTATGAAACATATTCCTTCTGATTAGCCATGAACTTAGAAACTAAGTTTATTAGAACTGAATGTGAAACTGTGGGTTAAAGTGGACCGTGTAATCTCTTTGTTATACTCCCAGCCTTGGAAACAGAACACCTGATATGTTAAGGGAAGAAGGGAACCTGATAAGCCAGCTCGTTCGCCTGATGGACCGTCCTAGTTAGTGGAAAGGCCATTATCATTATTGCAGCTTGCCCTCACATCCTTGGGTTGCCAGTTTTGACTGCTCACGGGCTTCACTTGCTGGGTCTCAGTGGAAAGCCAGTTGGGCAAGTTATATTAACAGGTGAAAGCAGTTCTTGCCCAGTAGGTGTGAATAATAGTTTAATATTTCTTGGTATAAACTAAACCTCTGATTTCTAAGAGTAACCTAACCATTAAAACGTGAAAATCAATAAAGAGCTTTACAGTAAAGCTTCACTAGAAGGCAAGGGTTAGAGTATTCACAAATGATGGATTATATTCATTTGGTATTTGTTTTCCAGTTTCTTGGAATGTGACTCCTGAGGCATGGCTCCACCAAAGCTGGGAGGAGAACAGTGTGTTTTAAAGGGAAGGAGGTGTTATTGAACCCAACTGGGGTCTGCTCGCCCGATGGGCAGCAAAGCCAGTCTACTAACGCGGGCTTGTGGTGAAGGAATGTACAGCGTTTACTGTACAGCAGGGCACCAAGCAAGGGAGTGGGAGAAGCCTCCTAGCCACTCCAACTTGGTTTTTGAGTTAGGGGTTTTTTTTTAAAAGGGGAAGAACAAAGAGGCTGGGATTAATCATTGTTTTGTGACATTTCTTAATTGTAGTTTCTAGTTTGGGGAGTCAAGATGTCTCTGGTTTACCATTCTCTGGCCGTGTGGTCCATGGCTTGGGGATCTGTTAGCTCATCTTGCCCTGGAGAAACAACCTGAGTTTGTATGTTAATGATGATGTCTATAAATAGCAATTTTAGTACATTAAAGATGTTATCGACAACAGCAATTGTAGTCATCTGACTCTGGTTGATTAGTGCTCAGTTAGCACAGGATTGGGGTCTGAGGGGACAAGAAAGGGAATAAAATTTTGGATAAAGAGATTAATCATAAACTTGGTAAGGGAACTCGGTTTTAGGGGGACTTGGGTTCAGAGGCACTTGCGAAATGCTTCTGGGACAGGAGTGGAGAGAGCTGGGCAGAGTTGGGCGCCTTTGTTTTGTGAAGGGTGGGGAGGTGACAGCTGAGGGGGTGGCGTAAAAATGTACCTTTTGTAGCTTTTCTTTCTTCTTCTTTTCTTTTTTTCCTTTTCCCCTCTTATGTCTCTTTTCCTTTTCTGATGATATAACTGGTGAGAGGAGGCCTGGCAGCTGGAGGTCTCAACCAGCCCCTCCCCTTTGCCATTCTTTTCTTCCTTTGGGTGTTCGTATTCAGAGAAGTTGCAGCAAGGTGGGTGAGAGGAGAATGTGTGTGTGTGTGAGACGTAAGCGTGTGTGATTCTCACCTTTCCCCTGTCCTGATTTTGCCCAGCCAACATGGCTCGGGGTCGGAGTTGGTTTGGGCTTAGTTGAGACATGGAGACCAGGGCTTGGATGGGGGTCAGCGTTCCTGGCGGAAAGTGTCCTACACTGGCCGGGAGTAAGGAAGGAAGGAAGGGAAGACTTTCTTTAGAGTTACTTTTATGTAAGTTGGTCATGCAGTGGTCAAGTATTCTGTTTAGAAATACTTATGACTATGGGCAGGAATAATGAAGTGTTTTATGAAGTTGTCTTGCGCTCAGTACTGTAGTTCTTGTTCAGCTTCATTAGAAGTATAAACTCTCTTCTAAATCTACATCGTCTTCCTCATCTTTGCCTATTAACCTAGCTCCTAGTTGCACATGACAAGCACTTGGTAAATGCTTTGGAACCCGGTTGTTAGAGATGATTTTTCTAGTGAGCTCTTCTCTTGCCTGTCGACAAAAAAAATTAGAAATATTAAAATCTGATGACAAATGATTTGGCTGATAATTCTTTTGGAGATAATGCCATTTAAAAAAACTTTGTTTTGAGATAATGCCATTAAAAAAAAACCCTTATTTTTATCTTGAGATAATTGTAGATTTATGTGCTCCCCAGCTCCCCCAGCATGAGGGGTCTTAGTTCCCCGACCTCTTCAGTGGAAGCACAGAGTCTTAAACACTGGACCGCCAGGGAAGTCCCTATGTGCTCTTACTGTTAAATAACACAGAGATCCATTGTACCCTTTACCCATTTTATCCCAGTGGTAACGGCTTGTACAACTGTAGTACATGCCACGAACAGTACATTGACATTGATATGTTTAGGATACAGAACATTTCCATCATCATCCTTATGTTGCCCTGTGATAGCCACAGCTGCTTCCCTCCTGCCCCTACCCCTCCCCTGCTCCTGGCAGCCAGGAATTTGTTCTTTCTATTGCTATAATTTGTCATTTCAAGAATGCTCTATAAGTGAAAGCATGTAGTTTGTAATCTTTTGGGATTGGCTTTTTTACTCAGCACAATTCTCTGGTGATTCATCCAGATTGTTGTGTGTACCAGTAGTTCTTTCTCATTGCTGAGTGTATTCCATCATATGGATGAACCAGTTTGTTTAACCATTCACCTGTTGAAGGACAAAGCTGCTGCTAGTACAGAATCTGTACTCATGTACAGGGTTTTCTGTGAACATGTTTTCATTTTTCTGGGATAAATGCCCAGGAGTGCAAATCTGGGCCATATGGCCATTCCATGTTTGGTTTTGTAAGAAACTGCCGTTGTGGCTACACCCTTTTATTATGCATTCCTACCAGCAGTGAGTGAGAGATCCAGTTTCTCCATATCCTTGCCAGCATTTGGTGTTATCACTGTTTTTTATTTTAGGCATTCTGATAGGTGTGTAGTGGTATCTCATTATGGTTTAGATTTGCATTCCCTAATGACTAATGATGTTGAACATCTTTTCATGTGTTTATTTGTGCAATCTGTATATCTCTTCTCTGAAATTTCTCTGTGTCTTTTGCATGTGTTTAAATTGGATTTTTTTTAATGTTGAATTTTTGGAGTTCTTAATATAGTCCAGATACTATTCCTTTGTTGGATATGTGGTTTGCAAATGTTTTCTTCCAGTTTTTATTTTGTTTTTTCATCCTCTTAACAGAGTCTTTCACAGAGCATAAGTTGAAATCCAGTTTTTCCAATTTTTTTTTTGTGGATTACACTTTTGGCGTCAAGTCTAATAAATCTTTGCCTAGCCCTAGATCCTGAAGATTTTCTCCTATTTTTTGTAAAAGTTTTATAGTTTTGCATTTTAAAATTAACATAATGAGGTTTGAGTTAATTTTTGTATAAGGTGTAAGAGTTAGGTTGAGGTTCTCCCCCCATCCCCTGCCCCCTTGGATGTCTAATTGCTCCAGCACCATTTGTTGAAAAGATATCTTTCCTCTATTGAACTGGTTTTCCACCTTTGTCAGTAATCTATTGGGCATATTTATGAAGTCTTTTCTGGGTTCTGTCTTCTATTGATCTATATGTATCTATTCCTCCACCAGTACCACACAGTCCTGATTATTGTAGCTGTATAATAAGTCTTGAAATTGGGTAAACCGATTCTTCCTACTTTATTCTTTTTCAAAATTGTTTTAGCTATTTAGTTATTTTCCCATTCCATATGAATTTTAGAATAATCTTGTCTGTGTCTACAAAAAAAAAAATCTTGCTGTGATTTTGAATAGAAATTGTGTTAAACTTGCATATCAATTTGGGGAGAATTGATATTTTTACCATGTCAAGTCTTCCAGTCTATGAACACAGCATGTTTCTCCATTTATTTTGATCTTTGATTTCTTTCATCAGCAGTTTGTAGTTTTCAGTGTAAGTCATGTGCATGTTTTGGTAGATTTATACCTGAACATTTCATTGTTTTTGAGTGATAGCAAATGGTGTTATACTTTTAATTGTGTCCTTGTATTCATTACTAGTATATAGAAATACGATTGGTTTTTTGTATTTGGTCAATTGTTTATCTTGTATCCTGTGACTTTGCTGAATTCACTTATTCTAGAAGTGTTTTTTTTTTTTGTTTTTTGATTTTTGTTAGATTCCTATTCCTTGGCATTTTCTATGTAGATTCATTTGCAGATAGGGACAGTTTAATTTCTGATGTATGTGCCTTTTATTTCCTTTTCTTGCGTTATTGCACTGACTAGAACTTCCAGCACTATGTTGAATAAGAGTGATGAGAGTGGATATCCTTGCCTTGTTCCTGATCTTCAGGGGAGGGCATTTAGTCTTTTACCATTAAGTGTAATGTTAGCTGTAGGTGCCATTTATCAAGCTGAGGAAGTTCCCCTCTCTTTCTAAGAATTCTTATTATGAATAGATGTTGAAATTTGTCAGATACTTTTTCTGCATCAATTGTTATGATTTTGTGATTTTTTTTCTTTAGCTTGTTAATGTGGTAGATTACATTGCTTGCTTTTCGAATATTGAACTAGACTTGCTTCCCCGGAAGAAATCCCACTTGGTCATGGTGTATAATTCTTTGTGTATATTGTTGAATTCTGTTTGCTAATATTTTAAGGATGTTTATGTCTATGTTCATAAGGGATATTGGTCTGTGGTTTTCTTTTTTATAATGTCTTTGTCTGGTTTCTTATCCTGGAACTATTAGTTTCATAAAATGAATTAGGAAATGTTCCCTCCTCTTCTGTTTTCTAGAAGTGATTGTGTAGAATTGATGTTAATTCTTTAAGTGTTTTGTAGAATTCTCCAGTGAAACCTTGTGGGCCTGGTGATTTCTCTTGTGGGAGTTTCAAAATTATGAATTCAGTTTCCTTAATAGTTCCCATTCAGATTATCTATTTTGTATTGGATTAGCAGTGGTAGTTTGTGTTTTTCAAGAAATTGATCCATTTTATCTAAGTTGTGAAATGCACATATGTAGATTCGTTCATAGTATTCCCTTATTACCCTCATGGTGTGTGCAGAGTCTTTGATGATATTCTTTGTTTCATTTCTGATATTGGTCATTTACATCTTCTTTTTTTGCCAGTCTTGCACAAGATTTGTCAACTTTTTTGACCTTTCTAGCTCTTTTTTCATTGACTTTCTCTTTACTGTTTTTCTGTTTTCAACTTTATTGATTTCTGTTCTTTATTACTTCTTTCCTTCTGCCTACTTTGGGTTGTTTTGCTTTTCTTTTTCTAGGTTCTTGAGGTGAGAGCTTCCTGACTCTCCACCGGGCCCCCTCTGACACTACCTGCTTTGTTAAATTAACATTTGTTAAGTGGAGCACAGATTGTTGGATGGTGAGCTGTGGCCAGCAGAGGACCATAGAGAAATTGAAATAGAGAAGTTTATTACTCACAGGTCCTGGAGGGAGTACACGGCACTCCTCGAGGGGCCACATGGTGAGGTCAAGACTGGGTGCAGAGAGAGAGAGAGCGAGCAATAGGGCCTGGAGCACATGACTTTATTAGGGTCTATGGGTGGAATGCTTTGGGGTTCCCAGGCTAAGGCCAGATTGGTCAATTCAGATGGGAAGTGCAGGGTTCTAGTAAGCTCCATGGGGGTTTTATCTAAGGGGGGTGTGTAAGGGGCAGGCCCTGGGAGGCAGGGGAAACTGGTGATCACAGGGGCTGTTGGGGAAGTCATATGAGGAGCTTGTATTTGCTTGTGACTCTGAGGGCTGCTATCTAGGGCACATGCTTGCATGAGGGGGCAAGTTTCAGTTTGAGGTCCCTATGGGCCACACAGCCAGCAGAATGGATGCCGAGGCAGCAACACCATGGAGTAGCTTAGCTAAACTCTCCACAGCGCCCCAGTGTGGAAGGGGAGGGCCCTGTTATGACTGTGGAGGTGGAAGTCTGAGCTCTGCAGGTGGTCTCCACTGACTCTGGGAGGCAGGGGAGTCAAGCTCATTATTGTCCAGCTCCCTACTCAGCCTTCTCTGATGTGACCCTGGCAGGGGCTGGGGCTCCTCATTAAAGCCTGGGAAGGGTAGGGGTCTAGGCTCTAGCTCTGCCTTTCCTCGTGGCGGTGGGGCTGCAGTTTTTTATGCGATTTCTGGCTGGATTCGAGGGCTCGTTTGTCTAAAAGTTTTCTGTCTTGGCTAGGTTGTCCCTTTCCTGGTCCTTTGGCTAGAGAGAGCAGGCTTTGTTCAAGCTTTTTTTTTTTTCCTGCACCTGTTCATGTTTCTGGGTTGCTGACTTCTTCAGCTCCGTGTCTGAGAGATATGAAAACCCAGGGACCTCTCCACCATGTTGTTCCTCAGGTCTACAGGTCCCTGGCCAGTCTGCCGCCCTCCCTCCACTTTTTTGATCCTCTTATGTTTGTTCTATAGATAGTGTCCAGGATTTTTAGTTGTACTTTAGCTGGAAGCATAGGGAAAAGTACATCTACTCCATCTTCCCAGAAGCGGATGTATAGAACAGTACCGCTTAAAATTCATTAGTATTATTTTCTCTGTGAATTACACTAGATTCTGAATTTGTAACCTAAGTTATGGCTATTAAAGTTGAATAAAGACTCATCGTTCTCCATTCTTTTCAGGAGAGCATTAGTTCTGTTTTGGCTATGTGAAAGCTGTTACATGTGGTTAAGCTTAAAACTTACCAAATTCAATAGCAGGATATTTTTCTTCTGAAGAAGCCAAGTGGTAGGGGAATATAGCCAATATTTTATAATAACTATAAATGGAGTATAACCTTTAAAAAATGTTGTATACCTGTAACATATAATATTGTATAGCAACTATACTTCAATGAAAAAAAAAAAAGCCATCTGGTCAGATACTTATTGGTTTGCCATTAAAAGTGAGTTTCAGTAAGGCCAAATTCAACTTTAGCTAGTGCTTGTATAATGTACATTTTAAAATATTACCTTAGAAACAGTTTATTTTAAAAAGCATCCTTCCTGGGATGAGTGATACAAAAGTAAGTTTTGAATTTATCTTAACAGTACTTTCTGATTAAGTGTGAAAGTGCTGGGAATGTTGCTCCAGTGAAACTGGTTGCTCTCTATTAGAGTCTGCCAAATACATTATTTGTGTGATATAATAGGTAGCTCTTGATGGAAGTCACAAGACGTTATGTTCTGGTCTTGGCTGTGCTACTGAATTAGCAGCATTATTCTTGACTCACACATCCTTTGTTTCCTCATCTGTAAAATGGGGACAATTGGACCTGCTTTGCTGATAGGTAATTGAGGATTATTAATGATGTTTCTAAAGCATTTAGCACAATGTTTGACACATGCTGAGTAGCTATTATTATCATCATTAATGCCATTTATTAAAGCAGAAACCTTGAAGCAAATTCATAACAAAATTAGAGGTTAAATAACTTGCTCCTATCCTCATTATTAGGTCATAGAGTTGAGACTGAGGGGTCTGTGGCTTTTCTTCATTGACTCCATTATAATTTTTCAGGAACTGTTTGCAGTACCATTTAATATGGATTGGTGTAATAATAGTTACATGATTTTTTTTTTTTTTGGCCTGGTTGAGTTGGGTTCCTGGACCCAATTCCAATGTGTGTGTGTGGAGGCTTCCCCACATCAACAATCAATTCTTGGATGCTAGCAGGTATACAGAAGTTCAACTCAATTCTGACACTGTCTGCCCAGAGATAGAATCAGATTCCATAGACAAAGGGCTCAGTCCCACAAGACCTCCCTCCACTTCAGAGGCCAGTCACAAGTTGTTACCTGTGCTTTTGACCAGCTGCAGATTGGAGGTTCTGATGATCCCTCCAATTCAGGATGCCCGTTGCAAGTCCAGGTTGTAACCTATACTTCTGATCAACTGGCTGTAAATCAGAGGTTCCCACGACTCCCTCTTGGGGTTCAATTAGTTTGTTAGAAGGGCTCCCAGAACTCAGGGAAACCTGTTTACCCACTAGATTACTGATTTATTATAAAAGGATATAAATCAACAGCCAGATGAGATACGAAGGTCAAGGTCTTGAACAAAGGGGCTTCTGTCCTCATGGTGGATGGGGCCAAGCATAAGGGCATGTGGAAGTGTTCTGGTTCCCCAATGTGGAAGCTCTCTGAAAAGGTCCAACAAGCTGTCCTTTTGGGTTTTTTATGGAGGCTTTGTTACATAGTCATGATTGACTAAGTCACTGGCCAATGGTGATTGACTCAACTTCCAGCAGGGGGTGGGATTGAAAGTTGGTTCTCCTGACAACTAGCCCCCACCTTTGGGTGGGATCCCGAAAGTCACCTTCCCTGAAGTGTTTTCAGGAACTGAGGACAAGAGACCAAATATCATCCCATTGTTCAGGAAATTCCAGGAGTTTTGGGAGCTGTGAGCCAGGAACTGTGGATGAAGACCACATATATATTTTTCCTACAAATCACAATAATGCAGTGGTAGTGAGGCTTCACTGTAACTCTAGTTCATGTTTTAATTAGGTTACTTTTGAAAATGAAAGTTTTAGTTTACGCGAACATAATGTTAAAACAGTCACTTATGCCCCTTTATCCACCACCTTCCTCTGTAAGAACACCTTTCCCTTCTATATATGTCTTTGCAATTTGGCATTTGTATTAGTCTCTTGGGGTTGCTATAACAAAGTATCACAAATAGGGTGGCTTAAGACAACAGATATTTATTGTCCCACAGTTCTGGAGGCTAGAAGTCCAAAATCAATGAGCAGGGTTGGTTCCTTCTGAGGGCTGTGAGGGTGAATCTGTTGCATGCCTCTCTCTTAGCTTCCCGTAGCCCCAGGCATTCCTTGGCTTGTAGATGCATCACTTCAGTCCACCATCTTCGCATGGTGTTCTCCTGTGTGTCTGTCTTCACAAGGCCCTCTTCTTTCATAAGGACACTGGTCATATTGGATATGAGGCCCAGCCTACTCCAGTATGACCTCACCTTAACGAGTTATGTCTTCAACAACTGTATTTACAAATAAGGTCACATTCTGAGGTCCTGGGTGGGAGTTAGAACTTCAACATGTTTTTTTAGGGGGGACACAGTACAACCCGCAACAGCATTCATCTGAAAATCAGAAATAAGCGAGTTGGTACTAAAAACACAGCCCTTTTCCTCATGCATTATTGTCCCACAGTGATGGGAAAACTGAGAGCAAAGGAGGAATAAGTGGGGCTGAGTCAGTCAGGAAAGGTCCTTCTGATGAGGTGACATTTACTTTGGGAACAGAAGGATAGGGAGGATCCAGGAAAGCAAGAATGTTTCAGGCTAGGGAGCTACCTGTGGAAAGACCAGAAATAGCTCGATGTATTGGAAGAAATGAAAGAGGGGCCAGTGTCACTGTTGTGTGGTGGCCCAGGGGGAGATGGGGTCTGGGGCCAAATCATGCAGGGACTTGCTGGCCAAGATGATGAGTTCACTTCTTATAGGGGTTCTGGGGAGCCTTTGAAGAATTTTAAGCAGGGGAGACATACTCAGATTTACATATTTAGAAGATCACTCCCGCTGCTATATGCCACATGGATTGAGGGGACCACACTGGTGGTGGGAAGACCAATTGGGAAGCTTTTCTATTTTTCCAATAGAGACAAAGACAGTGGAGGCTTGGACTAGTGTAGCAGTAAGGGAGATGGAGAGAAATGGGGAAATTCAAGGTACGTTTTGGGGAAAGAGCTGCGAAGATTTGCTGATGGGTTAGCTAGAGAGTAGGGAAAGGAGGAATCCTTTGCTGATGGCTTGAGTAACTCAGTGGATGATTGTATAATCGACTGAGATGGGGAAATCAGGGTTGGGGGTAGGTATCAGATTTAAACTGCCAAGTTCAGTTTGGGGTATGTGAAATGTTAAATGCCTGGTGATATCTAAGTAGAGAAGTTAAGTAGCCAACCAAGTTTCGACCTCAGGGCTGGAAATGTGTTTGAGAGAGTTTTCAGAGGAGCACTAACATTTCAAGTTCTTAAAGAGGAGAGGAGCCTGGAAGCGATCTAGGAAGGGAGCAGTGCAGGAAGAGACAGCTGGAGAAAGTGGTGTCGCAGAGGCAGAGAAGGGTGAGCAAGTTCTTCAGCCATGCTGAGCGCTTCTCAGAAGTTGAGTGTGATCTTCCTTCACTGACATCAGAGTGCTACGAAGATAAGGACAGAGACGTGTTCAGTGGATCTGACCTCGTGCTGTTTTAGCTGAGGGGTGAGTGCAAAGTCTCATTTAGAATGGATTGAAGGGAGAATGGGAGAGGTGGGGAATTGGATCAGGCGTGTGTAGGCAGCTCTGTTATTCTGGAGAGCAAACACACTGGCCCTGTGCTGGGGGCAGACACTGTCCTCCAGGGCTGTAGGCTATACAGACATCCTGGGAAAAGATAGCCCAGAACAAAGGCCACTAGTGCCTCTGCTTATAAGATACGCAGAAACTCAGAGACTCCTGGAAAATTGTGTTCCACTAAGAGCCACTCCTCATTTCTACACCATATTCTGCTGAATTTTCCTATGGGTGTGCCACTTTCTCAGCCACTCTGGTTAATCTGACTGACGGGCTGGGACTAAGTCAATTCCATTCGTCTCAGACAGCATTTAATTAGGGCTACTCTCAGTAAGACTCCAAGCAGCAGGACTAGACCAACCTGCGGAATTGACCTTAGCCATGTCCCCAGGGTCCTGAACAAATCTCAGAAACCACCCATGGGCCTTAGAAAACGAGGGACCTTTCTCTAACTTTCTATATTGAGCTTCCCACTTGGTCTGAGGCATCAATCCAGGTGCAGCAGCTTGTGCTAGCCTTGGCACAGACCACCCTGGGCAAAAGGCAGAAGTTTAGAGTCTGCCATCCATAATGACACTGGCAGTGAGGGCGAGGTGGTGTTACTTATCACTTTAGCTAAAGCTGGGGACAGATTTCATACCACCTTTTCTAATTGGATGACTCATTGTGGGGAAAACTGCCCATAGGGTGCACTTAACCCTCCCGGAAGCTTTCCTGAGTAACCAAGGGCTGTTTTGGAGAGATTGCCACCATTGATCTAGTCGTTGGTCATGTGAGAGCTTACTCATGGTGTTTTCTGAAACACCTGCAGGTCTAAGATGCAAATAACAGTATTGTGGGGAGAGAGGCAAGTTAATACTGGAGCCCCCGCTCGCCACACACACACACACAGACAGAAAATCACAGGCCTGGAGGTGCTGGTGTGACCTTGGAAAGAAATTTCTTTACAATTTACAGCTGGGACCCACATGGTTCAGAGCACACAGGTTGTCAGGGCCTCCAGTGTGACCTTTAGCCTGATAGAAGGCATTGGGGTTTTCACTTGGGTTCACATTATTGCATTTAAACCTTGCTTTTGGGGGTCTGCCTGAGGGCAGGCAGGCAGTCTGTCTTGTTTGACTAGGCTGCCAGCTGAGTGTCATTTGTCTGTAACATGGCATACTGAGTAGTGGCTGTGGGAATGGGGTGGAGGAGACATCTGGAAGTGTTGATAGGTGTTTTGTATGGGAGGCACAGGAGCTGGGACAGATGTTCTGATACACTTGTTGGTGATGGTTAGCATTGTGGTCAGAGCCATCTGTCAGGGGTGGCAAATTCAGGAGTCAGTTAAATTTAAGGTGCTTATACCAGTTTGGGGGAACCTTGTCAGGGTGTTCTGCTTCATGAGAACTGCTCCGGGGCAATTCTGAAAGATAAGAGATAGTTAACGAATGATCCTTCCCACCCCTATCTCCTGGGGCACAAGCTGTTCTCTCCCTGGGTGGTGAGGTTATTTCCCTCCCTCCACCTCCACAAAAATGTGTGTGTCCCATTCCAGAAGCTATAACTTCACCTTTTTTCTAATCAACTCCTATTCCCTGAAGGGAGTTTTTATAAAACTTACGGAGACCCATTAGGTCCCCCACTCTGGCCTGAAGTGTACTCCACCGATGTGATCTAGATCATTGTCCGTCCAACAAGAGAATCCAGGAAGCTGAACCAGAGTTATGTTCAAATCCCCTAAGCCCCCTTTTGGCCACCTTGCCACATGGAAGATGTACCAGTCAGGCTGGCTGGGGGTACCTGAAGGGGAAAGAAAGAAGCATTATGCACAGGAACGGTCTGGGTGGAATCCCAGGATTTCACACTGGTCTCTATAGCTGCCCCTGCCCCCTCTTCCTCTTTGTCCTGATCATCTCCCAGGAAACAGCAGAGAAAGGATGATCCCTTTCTGGGGATAGCTGTGTTCAGTGAACAAGCTGCCATTCTAAGGTGTGTGTTCCAGGAGGCGATGAGGGAGGTAGAGTGAGAATTCTTTTTTAGTTGATTTTTCAGACGGCGGTTTCAGTGCTTAACAGTACCAAGTAGCTGTGATGTTAGGGAGGTTTGGGAGGTCTACTGTGTTGGGAAGAAAGAAATTTTCCTCTACTCCTCTGAGGATTGTTTCCACGATTCACAGCCCTTAAGAGAAGTGTCTTTAATCTGCCCCTCTGTGGTTTTCTAAGCGGTAGATCAAATAGCTGGGCCTTTGGCAACAGCTCAAGAGTAAGTAAAACATAAGATTCATCTATGGGAATATTAGCCAGAGCTATGGGAACAGCCTTCAGTTCTGCCACTGAGCAGAGTGAACATGTCTGGTTTTGGTTTTTCACAGCTGGAGCTCGGCTGAACAGTCACAGTAGGCCAGTGGACACTGCTGGGTTTCAGCTTAGCCAAACCATCTGTGAACTAGGCCCAGGCATTTAGGGGAACCTTGCTGTGAACAGAGGGTCCTGTTGAGTCAGTAACTTTGCTTCAGGTGGTAGAGTGAAGAAGAAAGTTTTCCCCAAAGGGAAAGCTGCCACTTTTTCAAATCAAACGGATATGCACATAGGGCTCAACTTGCTAAGTTGTTAAACATATCATTTCCATTTGATAAGGGAACCTGTTTGGTTCTTCCCATCTTATTAGTCATTGAGCTGGAGTTGACTCACTCCCGAATGGGAATATTAGGCTGAAGAATCGCAAGCTGTGTCAGGGAGGTGAGGAGCCCAAGACCAAAAGGGTCCTCTGGGTGGAGGCTGACTTCCCTTTGCTAGAGGCTCCAGCTTGCAAAATCATCAGCCACAGTGACTGGTACCTCAAAGGGGTCGTCGGGTTGTAGGGCCCACAGGTGGAGATGTACCGCAGCTTGCTAGACCACTTTCAATGCAGCTGATTGGTTTGGGCGCCACTCAGGATGCTGCCTTGTAGGTTAAAAGACCAAGTAGAGTGTCCAAGTGAGGACTTCATCAATCAGGGCTCAACTGGAGAAGCAGCAGAACCAGTAGAAGACAAAATACAGAACACACACACACATACCATACACATATCACACGAGGAACTGGCTTACTCCATGCTGGGGACTGGCTAAGTAGGTTAGACATGCAGAGGCCGGTAGTCAGGAAGGGCCCGTGAGGAGCAGACTGGACCCCACAGACACCAGCTGAGGCTCATGGTCTCAAGCAGCGCTCAGGAGGGAGGACCCAGGGGAAGGGAGAGCAAGTGCAGACCCCGCTGTGATTTGGAGTCTCTGAGCTCAGGGACGCCTAAGTCCTCCTAAAGGGCTTCTAACAGATTAAGTCAGGCCCGCCCAGGAGAATCTCCCTTTTGATTAATTTAAGGTCAGCTGATTATGGACTTTAATTACATCTACAAAATGTGTATGCTACAAAGTACATACAAAATATGCTTCTTCCTCTGACATTCAGGAGAAAATATCCCTTGTGGCTCAGAGTAACCAGAAGCATGCCAGAAAGGGCATTCTGGGCACTCTAGCTCAGCCTGGCCACACTGACACGTCACAGAGCCGTCCCAGGCACACACCGTCTCCAGTCCCCAAAGAGACCAGCAAGGTGCTGGCGTTCTTTTTTGGTGGTAGGAGGCTGAGGAGACAGCTGTTGTTCCTTGATGGCCAAAGGGATTGGGCATTATGAATCCACCCACATAATCCCAAGAAACTTTACTTGTTGAGTAGAGCCCTGGATTTAGCTGGTGGAGGTGTGATAACAGCACAGGACCATTGAGACTGAGGTTTCTGACTTGCCAACTAACAGGACATTTTTTTATATGTTGAAAACTTTGAACATCAGTGGGTAGGGCAATTGTGTGACGTCCCAACCCACCCACTGATGACAAACAGCAGGGGAGCTCCTCCCACTAGCATTTCTCTACCTATAGCTCTTCCTGATGGGGGAGAATCTCCTTTGGCACTGTAGACAGGGAAGTATAAGGATATATATGCATCATTTGTACAATCAGATGTAGAAACAACAACAGTACTTTGAATTGGCCTGAAGCATCCCATCTACTTCCTCATGTTAGTTTCCTTTCCCCGCTGTGAATCCTGTCCAGATCCCACTAGCTGAATCTGAGTACCTCCTCCTGCACAGGGCCGGGTAGGACAGTGACATGGGTGCCTGTATCCACAGAGCCATAAACATTTGAGTCCCTCCTTTCCCTGAAGTTCCTCAGTATGCTTGGGTGCATAAGGCCTTCAGTCTCTCTTGGGGACAGAGAGACCTCAGGCCACCCCTAATGCTCCTGCTTAAAGCAGATGTCAGGGTAGGGGGCAAGGGGAGGGATCAGGGTTACAGAGGGTTACTGGAGCTCTGTGCCAGTTAGCAGGGCACACATGTGTTTAGTTTCATATGACCCGGTGGCTATTCGTGGCTCAACTTAATGAATTTTTCAGTTACCCAAAAGCTCTAGATCCCCACTGATGACATGATTTGTTTCGGCTCTGGGGACTCTACTTAACAGCTGCAGCCTCATTGCCTGTCATCTGGGGCCGCGGGGCTGGCGCCTCATTGCCGTGGTTGCACCCCTTCCCCGCCCACCCCGAGGAGAGTGATCAGCGACCAGAGGACCGTCGGGCAGTTTGTTTCAATCCTACCTTTTGCTGCTCATCCTCTAAAGGTTAGTTAACCCTTACAACCCCACACCCACCACTTGGACAAGAGCATTTGCTTCTGGATCCCAGGGAATCTTCTTATATGCCCTAAACCCATGGGGCCTTTGTCTTTTCTGTTCCAGAAAGCCATGTTTCTGCCAGCATCCCATCCTTGTCACACACTGTCAAGAACTGTGAAGAGTCTTGAGATTTTATCCTACTCGGAAGCTGACAAATCAGCCTGTCACAGTTTACTGGTCGCTGGCAGAAGACATGGAACTCCTGGGTCTGAGACGAAGGACTGTATTACAGCACAGCCAATAGCATGAGCTCCTTGTTTGTGTCATTTCCTCTTGCCCCGTGAATCCACAGCTGTAGAGCCCTGAGTTTAGCTAATCCAAATGTTTTATAAAGAACTGCAAGCAGAGACTCCCCTGGTGGCCCAGTGGTTAAGACTCCGTGCTTCCATTGCAGGGGGCACGGGTTCGATCCCTGCTCGGGGAACTAAGATCCCGCGTGCCACATGGTGCAGTCAGTAAATAAATAAATAAATGTACTATTGAAAAGATAACGTAGCAACACTTTAAAAAAAAAAAAAAGAACTGCAAGCGAACCTGCCCAAACTTAGCCCAGAGAGAGACGTTATTTTTATTACAGTGGACAACAAACCAACCTGCCCTCTATTCTGGAGGGAGAGAATATCTCTGTCTTCCTGGGTTGTTCGCTATACTCACATCCTTGAAAAGATATCTGAGAGCTAGAGCAGCCAGCGCCTCTGCTCGCAAGACGTGCAGAAGCGTGAGCGCGCCGTGGAGAATCGTCTCCCACGCACACTGTACAAGGATTAACATTCTCACTGATGATTGCGTATCAAGAAAAATCGGATTTACATTCAGTGTACCTTGTTTAAAACAAGAAGGAAAGTGCGTGAAATATTCTTTCCGAATGGTTAAGTCTCAAACCCTTTGGAAAACTCAACTGCCCAGAATAGTTAGTTCTCTGAGAGTCTTACCTGCCTTGAGCAGAGAAAACAGATTATGATTTTGTGTATTTGCCCCAAATTGAAGGTCACAAAGGCAGGTCTGTGGAATTGTAGGTGTTGATTTGTCAGTGGGTGGTGTACTCAGGGTGAACAGCAAGGGTTCATTTACTAGAATTGATTGACTGACTCTTCCTCAGGAAAGGCCAGCTGCTAATGTCATCTTGCAGTAAAGCAGTTCTAGCATGGAGAAGTATTTGTGTGGTTGTCTGATTTAACTAATATTTGTTTTGCACCTCCTATGTTATCTTAAGCACCTAAGGTGTGAGACTTTATTTTTTTAACCTATCTTAAAAATGGCTGAGGTCAAAGACTTTAAAATCTTTCATAAGTTAATACATTGAAAATCTCTTTCTTAAAAGTTTCACGTCAGTGAAAGATGAATAAACTGATTTTTCTAATATAATAGGGTTTTTTTATAATTTAAAAAAATTTATTTATTTATTTGGCTGCGTTGGGTCTTCGTTGCTGCATGTAGGCTTTCTCTAGTTGCGGTGATCAGGGGCTACTCTTCGTTGCAGTGCCCGGGCTTCTCACTGCGGTGGCTTCTTTCGTTGCAGAGCATGGGCTCTAGGCACGCGGGCTTCTGTAGTTGTGGTGTGTGGGCTCAGTAGTTGTGGCTCGCGGGCTCTAGAGCGCAGGCTCTGTAGTTGTGGTGCACAGGCTTTGTTGCTCCGCGGCATGTGGGATCCTCCTGGACCGGGGCTCGAACCCATGTCCCCTGCGTTGGCAGGCAGATTCTTAACCACTGCACCATGAGGGAAATCCCTATAGTAGGGTTTTGATTTGAATTATACAACTAAACATTTGGAAGAAAAAGACCAAGAGGTTTTCAAATATTTATTTGATTCTCACGTGGTCCTACTCTATAAATGTATAGTTTCATTTCTTAAAAATTATGCTTTTGAAAATTTTTATAGCAAATTTCTGTTAACTTTTTTCTTTTTATTATAATGACAAGCTTTTGGTATTTCATTGTTACCAAGATCTATTTTTAGAATAAAATTTTGTTTTCCATTTAAAAGTTTAAAAAAAATTATGCTTTTGAAGTAGGCCAGAATAGATTAAAATGGAATTAACATTTTAGGCATAGTCTTAAATGTGACTTGATTATAATTTGTCATTCTTATGAACTTTAGTTAAATTGGAATTTTATATAAAGTTACTAATTTACCAAGGTTGTATTCTCTTTAAAAGGTGAACATTTCTCATTCACCTACTTAGCAGCGTGCTAGGTGCTCAGTATTTTTAAGAAGAGTAATAAAGAGAATGTAGGTTTTTTCCCTCTCTCTGGAGGTTTTTTCCCTCTCCCTTAAACAACTTTTTAAGGGGTAAAATGACATACTTGGATGATATTTAGTAGTACATATGTTTATTTACTCCAAAATCATTGTCAGAATCATTTACATATTGAGTAACGATGAATCTTAGCAGAAGTCTTCTTTTTCCTACTTTTATACCTGATCATCTATGCCAGTTTAGTTTCCTCATGTAAAAGAACAAACTGTATTTCTTATCTTCTTTTTATTGATTTGTTTCAAAAGGAAGGCAAATAGACTCTTCACCCTGTAATATTAGTTCCTAAATCTAGAGGAAAATTAAGCATTTAGTGTGAGTAATATACATATATATTTTTGTATGTGGTTAGAATGTTAGTTCTTTGAAAGTTGTACCTTTTTCATATGGGTAAGACAAGGTTTAAAGCAAACTTCATATATGACAAATTTGATTTTACAATACTTAAATTTAGGGAGTAGATATAACTTTACAAAATATTGTAGTTTTTCAAAATGATTCACCTTAGGAGTCTGTTAATTTTCAAGTCGCATACACCCCTTCTCCTGCCTGTTGTGGAAAGGAAAGTCAACCAGTGCACTCTTTTGCCTGGTGGTTATAAAATCTTCTCCATGCTAACTGCCCGAGTGCTGAGTACTTAAAGCTTCTAACTCCTAAGGACATTTTGGATTCTCTTCCATTCTCTTACAAAAAGATCAAGAGCATGCTTTCTTCAAATACTGGAAAGCACTTTTTTTTCTTTTTTCTTTTTGGTAATACAGTCAGTTCTCATTATTCACAGATTGTGTATTTGTGAATTTGCCTACTCACTAAAATTTACTTGTGAGTAAAAGCAATACTCAGGCACTTTCTTGGTCATTCCCGGATGTGCATTCCCCAGTGACACATTTGAATCAACAAAATTCACGTTACCAGCTGAGGTCAAACCAGGCAACTTGCTGCCGTCTTGTTTCAGCTCATACTGTAAGCAGTTGTCTGCATTGTGCTTTATTTAATGCCATGCTTTTCACATTTTTATGCTTGTTGTTGGTGGTGTCGCTGTTTAAAATGGCCCCCAAACGTAGTGCCATCTAGTGTTCCTAAGTGCAAGAGGGCTGTGTGTGCCTTACAGAGAAAATCCGTGCATTAGGTAAGCTTTGTTCAGGCATGACTTGTAATACTGTTGGCTGTGAGTTCAGCGTTCATGAATCAACAATATATGTCAAATAAGGTATCTTTCAACAGAAATGCACGTAAAACAAGGTTATGTATTTATTGGCTGATGAAAATGTTGTGGCTAGAGGAACCAGAGGCTCCCCAGAACCTGGCCCTGTATTTCCCTAGGAGCAGTGGTTCAGTATTCACGAATTCAGTGTTCACGACCACTTTACAGACATTATCCACTGCGAGTAACCAGAATTGGCTGTAGTTACTTTTTATCCACTGTGAGTAACCAGAATTGGCTGTAGTTACTTTTTTTTTTTTTTTTTTAAGCTGAGAGAGGTCATCTGTCGAGTATTTTATGCATTTGCATGTTTTGTGCTTATCATAATGCTGGGCTCTGAGCTTTTTGTTCACCTCAGGAGCCAACCCCCACCAAGCTGGTTTACAGCTCTTTAGCTCAGAACTTTGCCTCGGGTAGAGGAGCCAGCTTCGGAATGAGAGCTGTTAGGCTGTTAGCGAACCTGGCTTGCAGCTTGTCTTGACTTTCCCTGACCATTCCATGCTGAATTTCCACCTTCCCTGTTCAGGCCGCTGGATCCTGGGCCATAAAAAGCAGCTTCAACCTGACCCGTAAGGCTGGTCCAGGAGGGGAGGGTGCTGGGCTACATCCATTCTTGGCTCTGATGATGCAGTGGTTACCTGTCAGGGATGTGGGAGCTCCATGTGAGCTCATTCCTGCATGGGTTTTGTGTTTGCTTTGTTTGTTTGTTTTTAAGAGTTTTGCTTTGCTTTGGATATGGGTTTTTCCTTCATTATCCCAAACCAGCTGGGTAAGGTACCAGCGAGAACAGGTTTTTTTAGGCAGGGAAGTTTAAAGACCTTCCTAAGCCCTAGGCACTGTTACTTTTCAGATCCCCACCCTACATTGTAAAAAATGGACCTATATCCTGTATTAAATCAAACATATATAAGTCGAGTTGAGTTGCTGTTGAAATGTTACGTGTTGTAGGTAGTTACTTAAATGTTAATTTTGATTTTTAAAGGTTTTCATATTCTGGAGCAATGATGTTTTTCTTCAGGTCTCAAACATTTTCATGGCCCTGGAAGAGCTCATAGACCCTGGGTACTATGTCTGTAGTGCAGGACTGGTGTGTCAGGAGGAATTCCGGCATCCCTCAGCCCTGCAGTTATCCAGACATCGATGGGGGCTCTGCTGTGCCTCATGACGCACACGTTGCTGGGTTTACAAAAATAAACCATGAACAGATGACTGCAGTATGACACGGTCAGGCGCTGTGGGGGGACAGAGGGGGCTTTCGCTGAGCTGGGGCAGAGGAGGAGCTGACTGATGCTGTCCCGGGGCAGGTGGTCCCGGGCCGGTTTCGGGGGCTGCCTGCCTGTGTGGTGAGGTGAGGAGGCGAGGGGCACAGGGAGCCTGGGGAGAAGCTGGGGGAGGAGAGGTGCGGAGGAGGCTTGGAACAGCCTGCTACGTGTGGAAATCATGGGCAGTTGTTGCTGCCGGCGTGACATGTGCAAAGTGGGCTGTGGTGGGGACGAATACCATCCGAGGGGTAGGGAGGGGCTGAATATGGAAGGCCTTTCGTGCACCTCGGACAGGTGTAGACTTATCCTGGGCATGTGACCTGCTCCTAGTGCCCTCACTGCTCAATACTTTCCGGATTTAGTTGGCGTCCCTCAATACGTGTCAGTAGTATAACTAAGGTTCCGACCCTCTCTGTTCTGTACAGTGTTTGATAAGTTCTGTTTTGTTTGCTTTGTTCAGTTAGGTCTTTTTTTCTTAAAGGAAGTAGAAATACTTTAGCTTTAAAAATAACTTTTTGTTGCTGTATACCACATACATCAGAAAAGTGCAAATGTAAGTATACAGGGAAATTAGCCTAATTCCAAAACACATAATCATTATTAAAACATCAAGCAATATTAAAGATATATAAACCAAGTAACAGGCAAGAGCTAATATTCACTAATATGTCATAGCCATCTTTTAAAGTTAATATCCCTGGATCCATTTCACCCTTTAATGTCTGCAGGGGATTTTATTTTATGGCGTGACATATTTACTTAACTAGGTCTTCATTGATGAACATTTAGATGGATTCTAATTTTTATAAACTATTAGAAACACATCAATGAAAAAATCTTCCTTGAATGTACATCTTTGTGCACTTATCTTCTCTTAAATCAGTAAAATGATTTTACTATGAAAAATTTTAAGCATATAAAAAAAAAAATTGAAAAAAAAAAAGAAAAAAAAAATTGAGTAGTATGATAAGGTCCCACATACACCCAGCTTCAGCAGTTACCAATGTTCTACAATTTTTAAAATAATCTACACATCCATAATTGTTTTCCCTCTGTCAGAGTATTTGAAAGCAAGTACCAGTCATAATACCATTTCACCTATATACCTCAGTCTTTTAAGTTAAAGACTCAGAAGCATAATAATATTAAATAAACAGAGTTGATATTAATTCCTAATATCATCTAATATTATGCAAATAAGGATCTGTGCAAGGTCTAAACATTGGTTGATATATCTCTTTTAAGTCTCTTGGTTTATAACCTTCCTCTCCTTCTATATATCTCATGCTAATTATTTGTTGAAGAAAACAAGTCATTTATTCAGTAGAATTTTCCACAGTCTGAACTTGGCTGATGATCTCCTTATGGTGTCATTTAACTTGTTCTTCCAGACACCATCATAGCCCATAAACCAGGAGTTAGATCCGGAGGCTTGATTCATTTGTTAAGTTTGATTACTAAGTTCAAGTGTTGTCAGCCCCTGCAGTATTCATTCTAAAGTTTCCCATCAGTCTTTTACCTAATGGTTTTGACACCCCTTTATGATCATTGCCTACATTCATTATTTCATTAGGGTTTTCAAAATGATGGCTTTTAGCAACTTTTGAGATAATTGTAGATTCACATGCAGTTGTAAGAAAGAATACAGAGTGATCCTGTATGCCCTTCATCCAGTTTTCCCCAAGGGTAACGTCCTGCTTCAGTGTAGTCTAGTATCACATGCAGGGAATTGATGTTGATACAATCCATGGACCATATTTAGATTTCACTGGTTTTACATTTTCTTATGTATGCATGTATGCACGTGCATGTGCATTTAGATTTATGCAGTTTTATCACATGTGTAGATAAATGTGGATAACACCATGGTCAGGAATCCGTTCCATCACAAGGATCTCTCATTGCTACCCATTTATAGCCACAGCCACCTCCTTCCCTCCCCGCTGACCTCCGGAACACTGTTCTCCGTTTCTATAATTTTGTCATTACAAGAATGACGTACAAATGGCACTACGCAGTATGTAATGTTCTGAGGTTGGTTTTTTTTTTTTTTCAGTTTAAATTCCCTTAAGATCCATCAAAATTGTTACGTGTATCAACAGTTTATTCCATTACTCAGTGTTTCATGATATGAGTATACCACAGTTGGTTTAACCATTCACATGTTGAAGGACATTTGGGTTTCCAGTTTTGGGGTATTACACGTGAATATGCTATGAGCATTCATGTATAGGTTTTTGTGTGAACATAAGTTTTCATTTCTCTGGCATAAATACTCAAGAGTGTATTTGCTAGGTCTGTGATAAGCACATGTTTAGTTGTGTAAGAAACTGCTATTCTTTTCCAGAGTGGCTATACGGTTTTGCATTCCCATCAGCAATGAATGAAAGATCTAGTTTCTCTGCACCCTCACCAACATTTGATGTTATCACTGTTTTGTTTTAGCCATTTTGATAAATATGTAAATCATGATTTTTAAATTCTATCGTTCCTTTAGTGCTTTTTAGCTGTAATTCTTCTATAAAGAAGAACTTTTTCATTAGCCATTTGGTAACCTTGAAATACAGTCTGTATAAGAATTTGATTATTTTTCTTATTTTCAATGCCCACCTCCCCACCTTGGTAAGCCAGTTTTCAGAAAAACAAATAAGTGCCCTTTTAGCTCCAGAGTGACTAATTGGCTTTCTAAACCGTATCGTTATAAACACATGGATTTTTAAAATGTTTGATGCGATTATCTTCCAGGTAAATTAGTAGAAGAGACATTGCCATGTCAAAGGGTAGGCAAATTTTAAATTTTGATATAGATTACCCCACTCCTCTCCAGAAAGGCTGTATCATTTTATGTTTTTAGCAAGAGTATATAAAATATTTATTTTTCTATACCCTTGCCAACACCGGTGTGGCCAGTTTTTAATTTAAAAATATTTTACCAATCTGATGGCAACTTGATATCTTACTATTTCTATTTTCAGTTCTTTAGTTACTAGTAAAGTTGATCATCTTTTCATGTTATTGACTTCTTAACAATTTAGCCAATTGCCTCTCTGTCCCTTCATTTGAGGAATGCCTTTTAAACTTGATCAGATTCATTTTTTTAAAGTAGGTCAAGCCTTCTGGGAAAATGTCACATTTATAATTTGTAATACTGGCTTTCCAAGCTGTCTCTACAGTATGTCTGGCTCTCTAAACTAACAAGCTGTATTTCCAACAGTCCTTGAGGCAAATTAAATAATGGCTTCATTCTGATAGTAGCTAATATGGTTTAGTTACTGAGTATAAATTACAGCAAATTTCTGATGAAGATGACCATATGTTGTTGACCAAAATTAGATATTAATGCAAATTTGGAGTTTTAAATTGAAAACTTCAACTATTTAAGTACAATATATGGGCAGCTTTTTATTAAGTGGAAAAAAACAAACCTACAATTAGAAAAGTTTCATAAGGCATGCATATGCTAGCTTGCCCAGCCTCCTTGGTTAGACCATTTATATCATTTATTTCATTGTACCTGGGAATCTCGTATCTTTATCTGCTGCCTACATGAGCTGTCTTTATGCCCAAACCTATTTAATCCCAAGTAGACTGTTGATAAAAGCAGCTACTATTTATTGAGGTCCAGCTGTGTGAGATCCAACTATGTGTTGGGGCTAAGAGGTAGAGTCAATAATTAAGTTAGATCTGTCCAGCTCTAAACTCTTTGGGAACTTGGACTGCATTACAGGGCTTCCCAGCACGTTTGGATGTACATGTCTGGTGTGATTTGGAGGGCTTCTTTGTTGTTTTGGGGGCTTGGTGAGAGGAGGAAGAAGTTGGTCATAATTTTCACAAACCTGTTAACACTGCTTCTAAAATACGGAATCTTTTATAATATCCCTTTCTTGAGAGAGATTCTTTATTAAGTACCTCAGTATATTTTAAATTGTAAATGTCTTGCTGAACTGCCATTATTTGGTAGATTCTAGGGTCAGAATTTTTGGGAAGCACTGTAAAACCAGATTTAATAACAAATAGTGTATTTTTTGGAAATTTTTATGTTCATATTCTTTGTCCACTTTTCTGATATGTTTTACATTTTCATTGTTGGTTTGTAAGGGTTTTTTGGTTTGTTTTGTTTGGTTTTTGGTCATGTTTAACCACACTAAAGAATGCAAATAAATAAAAAGATATTATTTTACCTATTGATTTGGATAAAAGTAATAATAATTTTTCTATTATAATACCTAGTGTTTGCAAGGAATACACTGTTCATGGGAAAACTGATGTACACCTCTGCAGAGCAATTTGGCAGTATCAAAAAATGTAACAAATATGCTTATTCATCTTGAACCCAGGTTTTCTACTTCTCATGAGTCATTTCTCATGTATGTATATCAGAGCCTTTCTCATGGGTGATATATTTGAAAATAAGCTAAATGTCCAATAGTAAGATGTTGGAGGTAAGGAGTATGGAATGTTGTACAGACCTTAAAATCATTGAAGAAAAGTATTTAATACATGGGAAAATGTGCATAAGAAGTTAATTTAAAAGGCAGATTATAAAGAGCTTGTACTGTATGTTCCTAATTTAAAAACTTTTATATATATAAGTCAAAGTATGTAGACTTTGGATTCTAAATCAAACAAGCTAACTGTAAAAAAGACATTTTGGAGACAGAAAATCAAACATGGACTAAGTATTAGATGAAATTGAGTATTTGCTATTAGTGTTGTTAGGCATGATAATGACATTTTAGTTTTTTTTTTAAGTGTTCAGTGTTAGAGACACATACTGAAGTGTTATAGGGTGAAATTATATGAAATCTGGAATTTGCTGCACAATACTCAAAAATAAAGGAATTAGATAACAACAACAAAAAATAACAAATAGTATAGTAGCTAATAATGGAATTATCAAAAGATTTAATTTAATAATGGAATTATCAAAAGATTTAATTTAGAGGGAAAATATTATTTTTAGTTCCTTAAAAACCACTTGTTTAATTATAAACAGTATACTAATTATAACTGCAAATTATTTTATGCATTAAAACAGCTGAACCTTTGCTTTTCATGCAAAACATGCTGTATATTCTCTCAAACTTCGTAAAATATTTGTGTAAGCATTCTATGATTCAGAGAGCCTTTCTAGGCCAAATTAGTGTGGCTTATTTGTGTATATTATGAAGTATTCCAGACACACTAAAAGGCTTAAAGAATAGTAATTTATACTATTCCTATACCTAACATCCTACTTAAGATATAAAATGCAACCAGTATAATTGAAATGACGGTTTTACTTCTCCCTAATTGCATAATCCTTTCTTTGCCTCAGAAAGAACAATTAATCATCTCCTTTTAAACATAATAAAAGCTACGCTTTTGAACTTTATGTAAATGGTAGTGTAGTCTGATGCTTTTGCGGCTTGATTTTTTTCCATTCACCTTACTGTTTCTGAGATTTCATCTGTGTTGATGTGCATAGTTCAGGTTCATTCATTTTCGCTGCTTGAACTAATTTCACCGTATGAAAATGTCATAATTATCTATCCTCCTGCTGATGGACATTTAGTCGTTTCCAGTTTTTGCGATTAACAAATGATGTTACTATTAATGTTCTTTTACAGTTCTCCTTGTGCCATGTGTGAGAGAGTCCCCAGGACACCTACCTATGAATGAAATTGCTGGATTGAAAGGTATGTGAATCTTCAGCTTTACTAAATATTGCCAAATTGTCTCCAAAAGTAGAACCTGTTTGGATGCCAGCCTTAACTGGTTCTGCACCCTTGTCAACACTAGGTATTGTCAGACTTTTTCGTGTGTCAGTTTGATGAGTAATATATCTCATGGTTATTTTGAATTTCACTGATTACTGGTGAGGTTGGACATCTTTTTTTATGTTATTAGTATTACAGGTTTTTTTTCTTCTGGAATTTTATTCTTAATATAGCAGGTTCTTATTAGTTATCTATTTTATACATATTAGTGTATATATGTCAGTCCCAATCTCCCAGTTCATCCCACCACCACCACCCACCCCCCCGTCCCCTGCTCCCTGCTTTCCCCTCATTACAGGTATTTTTTTAGTACTTGCATATTATGGCTGTAAGTTGTATGCAAAGTTGAAAGCATGAAGTAGTTGCTACTAGTTAGAAATATACCATAATTTTATTTTTAAAACATTGGCAACGGGGCTTCCCTGGTGGTGCAGTGGTTGAGAATCTGCCTGCCAATGCAGGGGACACGGGTTCGAGCCCTGGTTTGGGAAGATCCCACATGCCGCGGAGCAACTAGGCCCGTGAGCCACAACTACTGAGCCTGCGCTTCTGGAGCCTGTGCTCCGCAACAAGAGAGGCCACGATAGTGAGAGGCCCGCGCACCGCGATGAAGAGTGGCCCCCGCTCGCCGCAGCTAGAGAAAGCCCTCGCACAGAAACGAAGACCCAACACACCCCAAAATAAATAAATAAATAAATAAATTCATAAAAAAAAAAAAAAAAACATTGGCAACTTTGCAGAGTTTTTGGAGGAAATAGTTTGGGATGATTTTTCGAACAGTGCATTAGAGAGAGCATTGGATTTGGAATTAAATTGGTGCTTGAATCCTGGCCTCATTTTTTATCAGCTGTATGACCTTGGGCAATTAGTGCAATCTCTCTGAGTCTTTCCTCATCCTTACATGAATATAATACCTCCTGGTTTGATGATAGAATTAAATCTGTAACAGTTTTTGCCTGGTCATCAAA
Source organism: Balaenoptera ricei (assembly GCF_028023285.1). Taxonomy (NCBI): domain Eukaryota; kingdom Metazoa; phylum Chordata; class Mammalia; order Artiodactyla; family Balaenopteridae; genus Balaenoptera; species Balaenoptera ricei. The sequence continues at coordinate 8,863,867 of NC_082645.1, read as the reverse complement.
GAAACACGTGGTCTTGTGTTATCCTGATGGCAGATTATGTGTTTTTCTGTTGACTAATTCTGGACGCTTTTCATCGAGTACTGCTTTCAGTTGGTCTAATTGGGAGCAGTACTTGTTGGAATTAAGCGTTTGGTTTTCCAGAAGGAGCTCATAATAGAGGACTCCCTTCCAATCCCACCATATACGCAACATCACCTTCTTTGGATGAAGACCGGCCTTTGGTATGGTCAGTGGTGGTTTATTTTGCCTGCCCCACGATCTCTTCCGTTCCACATTATTGTACAGTATCCATTTTTTCATCACCTGTCACAATTTGTTTTAAAAACGGAACGTTTTCATCATGTTTAAGTAGAGAATCGCATACGGGAATATGGTCAAGAAGGTTTTTTTTACTTAACTTATGTGGAACCCAAACATCAAAGCAATGAACATAACCAAGCTGGTGCAAATGATTTTCAAGGCTTGATTTGGATATTTTGAGTACGTTGGCTATCTCCTGCGTGGTATAATGTTGATTCTTCTCAATTAATGTCTTGGTTTGATTGCTACCAACTTCAGCTAGTCTACCCGACCATGGAGCATCATCCAGCGAGAAATCTCCAGCACAAAACTTTGCAAACCACTTTTGACATGGTTATGACACTTATGACACTTCAATCAGTCATAGCACCTTCTCCATACACTGCACAAATCTTTTTTTGCATTTTGGTTTCGTTTTTACCTTTCCTGAAATAATAAAGCATAATATGCCAAAAATGTTGCTTTCTTTTTTCCATCTTCAATATTAAAATGGCTACACAAAAATTCACCAATTTTGATAAGTCTCTTTTTAAATGCACTCTGATATGACAGCTGTCACAATACAGTCTAATATAATTGTTTTGAATGAAGTTAAAGACAACCAAGTGCTACTAAAGCCATCTTACAGAAAAAACCGAAAGAACCTTTTGGCCAACCCAGTACATAGTTTTAGGATGAAACAAACATATTCAAATTAAATAATAGTGTGGAAGATGGATGATACCGTGGCACATGATTAAATCCTTCCTGAAATCTGGCAGCATTTGTGAAATTAAAATGCAACCTGGGGCTTCCCCGGTGGCGCAGTGGTTAAGAATCCACCTGCCAATGCAGGGGACACGGGTTCGAGCCCTGGTCCAGGAAGATCCCACATGCCGCGGAGGAACTAAGCCGGTGCGCCACAACTACTGAGCCTGCGCTCTAGAGCCCGTGAGCCACAACTGCTGAGCCCGCATGCCACAACTACTGAAGTCCGTGTGCCTAGAGCCTGTGGTACGCAACAAGAGAAGCCACCACAGTGAGAAGCCTGCGCACCGCAGCAAAGAGTAGCTCCTGCTCACCACAACTAGAGAAAGCCGGCGCACAGCAACGAAGACCCAACGCAGCCAAAACAAAAAGAACAAAACAAAACAAAATGCAGCCTGATAGTTGACGCTAATGTAAGTGTACTTCATCTCAGGGCCAAATGAGGAGATCGCTGGTGTACCAAACCAGAGAGGTCACATGTTTAGTGCAACCCCACTTCTCCCCATACATGCACACCCACACCCTTGAGTCAGTTGTGTTCATCTTCTGTGCCCTGTCAGTTTTCTACCAGTCAGAACATCCGTGACTGTGATAAAGCTGTCCAGGATCGCAGTGGGTAGGTGGGAGTGACCTTGGGACCCTTTGGTTGCCCCGGAATCTGGCCTGGGTGTGGGGGCTGTGTTGTTAACTGTGCAGTGTGGGAGAGATGGGCTGGGTGCCCAAGAGCTGATGGAGGAAGTGCAGCCTTGTAGATAATTATGAGTTGATGTTATTGTCCCTTGCCACAGGCATTTCTTCCCATGGCTTCCGAAGATGTGACCGTTACAGTTCGCCTCATTCGTTCATTTGAGCATCGCAATTTCAGACCTGTAGTATATCATGGAGTTCAGATGGACCAAACTGTAAAGGAATTTATAGTATTTCTAAAGCAAGGTATGAGACATCTCAGCCACTTTGTTTTATTAGTGTTTTGAAAAAAATTGTTGACTATTAGAGTGATAGTAATCTTTAAAAAACACTTGGAAAGATATTAGCCTGTGTTCTAAGCCAGGTGTGAGGCTGGCTCCTGCTCTGGGCCTTGGCATCAGCGGCAGTGTTTCCCTGAGGCTTATTTAGCAACAGGTTTGCCCTCATCAGAGATTGTCACTATCATGTTTGGCTTCTCCCTTTTTTTTTGTTTTTTTTTTTTGTTTTTTTTTTTATGAAGGAAGTTATTTATTGGCAAATTTATTAAAAATGCAGTGAGTCAAGTGCTGTGGATGTGCTCTTCTTCAGGGGCCATTGTCTGGGCGTTTACTGTTTCCCTGGATGTGAGAGTGAAACCCCAGAAGCCAACACACATTTTCAGGAAGGTATTTGATCTTGCTTGATGGCCTCCTCCTATCTTTGTTATCTTCAGTTCCTGATGTGTGATCTTGGTCACACTCATCCTGCCTAAATAATCTATTTATTTATTTATCTTTTCAGTCACTCTCCTTTTTTAAAACTACTATTTCTTTTTTTTTCCTTTTTAAATTTTTATTTATTTATTTATTTATTTATTTATTTATTTATTTATTTATTTTGGCTGTGTTGGGTCTTCGTTGCTGTGCGAGGGCTTTCTCCAGTTGCAGCAAGCGGGGGCCACTCTTCATCGTGGTGCACGGGCCTCTCACTGTCGCGGCCTCTCTTGTTGCAGAGCACAGGCTCCAGACGCGCAGGCTCAGTAGTTGTGGCTCATGGGCCAAGCTGCTCTGCGGCATGTGGGATCTTCCCAGACCAGGGCTCGAACCCGTGTCCCCTGCATTGGCAGGCAGATTCTCAACCACTGAGCCACCAGGGAAGCCCTGGTCACCCTCCTTTTGATTGCTTCTTTTTTTTTTTTTTTTTTCACACACACACACTGTATTTTATTTTTACAAGAGATAAATCGACTGACACCAAGCATTGTACATGGATGACCACAACAAAAGCAACAATGATTGCAATTACCAAACATGAAACACACTCATACTATGTCATAGTATTGACATTCAGTCCAGTAATCCTCCACTGTAACAGCTCCTTTACTTTGCAGTGAAAATTGATTTGTATATTCTTTGCCTCTGAGTCCTTGTGGAATTTTTTTTTTTTTTTTTAAATTCAGACAGAAAGTCACAAAAATTATACTCATCCTCATCAGTTCACTCAGTCCCATGTAATTAATTTTTTTTTTCATCTTGATCTTTTGTTAGCACTTTTATGAGTTCATCAGTTTTTCATTAGAGTTCTGAAAATGCTTATTCATTCAGTTCAGCAGTACAGTCCGTTACCAGAAACCTGTACTTGTCAGGGTCTTTTCCACGTATTTCTTGAAGATGAAACCCTTTTATAGGAACATATTTGCAAAATCATCAGAGTACACCCAGAACTGTCTGTAAATGACAAAAGACTTAAAAATGACCACGGTTAAAGATTTGATGACAGTTCATAATAATGCAGTTGACAAGAAAATTAGTTATTTCTGAGATATACATTTTAAAGTAATAACTAGGATTATTACTTATAACATTATACCAGAACATATAAGATTTTTAGAAATTTCATGTAATGTCTGAAACATTTATATTAACATATTTCCATACATATTTCCATACAAGTACAAATATAAGATTTTTAGAAATTTCATGTAATGTCTGAAACATTTATATTAACATATTTCCATACATATTTCCATACAAATACAAATATGATTTTTAGAAATTTCATGTAATGTCTGAAACATTTATATTAACATATTTCCATACATATTTCCATACAAATACAAATATAAGATTTTTAGAAATTTCATGTAATGTCTGAAACATTTATATTAACATGTTTCCATACAAATAACCCAATGAAAGTTTAGTATTAGTTGTTTTGTTTGTTTTTTTATACTGCAGGTTCTTATTAGGCATCAGTTTTATACACATCAGTGTATACATGTCAATCCCAATCGCCCAATTCAGCACACCACCATCCCCACCCCACCGCAGTTTTCCCCCCTTGGTGTCCATATGTCCATTCTCTACATCTGTGTCTCAACTTCTGCCCTGCAAACTGGCTCATCTGTACCATTTTTCTAGGTTCCGCATACATGCATTAATATACGATATTTGTTTTTCTCTTTCTGACTTCCTTCACTCTGTATGACAGTCTCTAGATCCATCCACGTCTCAACAAATGACTCAATTTCGTTCCTTTTTATGGCTGAGTAATATTCCATTGTATATATGTACCACATCTTCTTTATCCATTCGTCTGTTGATGGGCATTTAGGTTGCTTCCATGACCTGGCTATTGTAAATAGTGCTGCAATGAACATTCGGGTGCATGTGTCTTTTTGAATTACGGTTTTCTCTGGGTATATGCCCAGTAGTGGGATTGCTGGGTCATATGGTAATTCTATTTTTAGTTTTTTAAGGAACCTCCATATTGTTCTCCATAGTGGCTGTATCAATTTACATTCCCACCAACAGTGCAAGAGGGTTCCCTTTTCACCACACCCTCTCCAGCATTTGTTGTTTGTAGATTTTCTGATGATGCCCATTCTAACAGGAGTGAGGTGATACCTCATTGTAGTTTCGATTTGCATTTCTCTAATAATTAGTGATGTTGAGCATCTTTTCATGTGCTTCGTGGCCATCTGTATGTCTTCTTTGGAGAAATGTCTATTTAGGTCTTCTGCCCATTTTTGGATTGGGGTGTTTGTTTCTTTGATATTGAGCTGAATGAGCTGTTTATATATTTTGGAGATTAATCCTTTGTCCGTTGATTCATTTGCAAATATTTTCTCCCATTCTGAGGGTTGTCTTTTCGTCTTGTTTATGGTTTCCTTTGCTGTGCAAAAGCTTTGAAGTTTCATTAGGTCCCACTTGTTTATTTTTGTTTTTATTTCCATTACTCTAGGAGGTGGATCAAAAAAGATCTTGCTGTGATTTATGTCAAAGAGTGTTCTTCCTATGTTTTCCTCTAAGAGTTTTATAGTGTCCGGTCTTATATTTAGGTCTCTAATCCATTTTGAGTTTATTTTTGTGTATGGTGTTAGGGAGTATTCTAATTTCATTCTTTTACATGTAGCTGGCCAGTTTTCCCAGCACCACTTATTGAAGAGACTGTCTTTTCTCCATTGTATATCTTTGCCTCCTTTGTCATAGATTAGTTGACCATAGGTGCGTGGGTTAATGTCTGGGCTTTCTATCTTGTTCCATTGATCTATGTTTCTGTTTTTGTGCCAGTACCATATTGTCTTAATTACTGTAGCTTTGTAGTATAGTCTGAAGTCAGGGAGTCTGATTCCTCCAGCTCCATTTTTTTGCCTCAAGACTGCTTTGCCTATTCGGGGTCTTTTGTGTCTCCATACAAATTTTAAGATGATTTGTTCTAGCTCCGTAAAAAATGCCATTGGTAATTTGATAGGGATTGCATTGAATCTGTAGATTGCTTTGGGTAGTATACTCATTTTCACAATGTTGATTCTTCCAATCCAAGAACATGGTATATCTCTCCATCTGTTGGTATCATCTTTAATTTCTTTCATCAGTGTCTTATAGTTTTCTGCATACAGGTCTTTTGTCTCCCTAGGTAGGTTTATTCCTAGGTATTTTATTCTTTTTGTTGCAATGGTAAATGGGAGTGTTTCCATAATTTCTCTTTCAGATTTTTCATCATTAGTGTATAGGAATGCAAGAGATTTCTGTGCATTAATTTTGTATCCTGCAACTTTACCATATTCATTAATTAGCTCTAGCAGTTTTCTGGTGGCAGTTTTAGGATTCTCTATGTATAGTATCATGTCATCCGCAAACAGTGACAGTTTTACTTCTTCTTTTCCAATTTGTATTCGTTTTATTTCTGTTTCTTCTCTGATTGCCGTGGCTAGGACTTCCAAAACTATGTTGAATAATAGTGGTGAGAGTGGACATCCTTGTCTCGTTCCTGATCTTAGAGGAAATGCTTTCAGTTTTTCACCATTGAGAATGATGTTTGCTGTGGGTTTGTCATATATGGCCTTTATTATGTTGAGGTAGGTTCCCTCTATGCCCACTTTCTGGAGAGTTTTTATCAGAAATGGGTGTTGAATTTTGTCAAAAGCTTTTTCTGCATCTATTGAGATGATCATATGGTTTTTATTCTTCAATTTGTTAATATGGTGTATCACATTGATTGATTTGCGTATATTGAAGAATCCTTGCATCCCTGGGATAAATCCCACTTGATCGTGGTGTATGATCCTTTTAATGTGTTGTTGGATCCTGTTTGCTAGTATTTTGTTGAGGATTTTTGCATCTATATTCATCAGTGATATTGGTCTGTAATTTTCTTTTTTTGTAGTGTCTTTGTCTGGTTTTGGTATCAGGGTGATGGTGGCCTCATAGAATGAGTTTGGGAGTGTTCCTTCCTCTGCAATTTTTTGGAAGAGTTTGAGAAGGATGGGTGTTAGCTCTTCTCTAAATGTTTGATAGAATTCACCTGTGAAGCCATCTGGTCCTGGACTTTTGTTTGTTGGAAGATTTTTAATCACAGTTTCAATTTCATTACTTGTGATTGGTCTGTTCATATTTTCTATTTCTTCCTGGTTCAGTCTTGGAAGGTTATACCTTTCTAAGAATTTGTCCATTTCTTCCAGGTTGTCCATTTTATTGGCATAAAGTTGCTTGTAGTAGTCTCTTAGGATGCTTTGTATTTCTGCGGTGTCTGTTGTAACTTCTCCTTTTTCATTTCTGATTTTATTGATTTGAGTCCTCTCCCTCTTTTTCTTGATGAGTCTGGCTAATGGCTTATCAATTTTGTTTATCTTCTCAAAGAACCAACTTTTAGTTTTATTGATCTTTGCTATTGTTTTCTTTGTTTCTATTTCATTTATTTCTGCTCTGATCTTTATGATTTCTTTCCTTCTGCTAACTTTGGGTTTTGTTTGTTCTTCTTTCTCTAGTTTCTTTAAGTGTAAGGTTAGATTGTTTACTTGAGCTTTTTCTTGTTTCTTTAGGTAGGCTTGTATAGCTATAAACTTCCCTCTTAGAACTGCTTTTGCTGCATCCCATAGGTTTTGGGTCGTCGTGTTTTCATTGTCATTTGTCTCTAGGTATTTTTTTATTTCCTCTTTGATTTCTTCAGTGATCTCTTGGTTATTTAGTAACGTATTGTTTAGCCTCCATGTGTTTGTCCTTTTTACGTTTTTTTCCCTGTAATTCATTTCTAATCTCATAGCGTTGTGGTCAGAAAAGATGCTTGATATGATTTCAATTTTCTTAAATTTACTGAGGCTTGATTTGTGACCCAAGATGTGATCTATCTTGGAGAATGTTCCGTGCGCACTTGAGAAGAACATGTAATCTGCTGTTTTTGGATGGAATGTCCGATATATATCAATTAAATCTATCTGGTCTATTGTGTCATTTAAAGCTTCTGTTTCCTTATTTATTTTCATTTTGGATGATCTGTCCATTGGTGTAAGTGAGGTGTTAAAGTCCCCCACTATTATTGTGTTACTGTCGATTTCCTCTTTTATAGCTGTTAGCAGTTGCCTTATGTATTGAGGTGCTCCTATGTTGGGTGCACATATATTTATAATTGTTATATCTTCTTCTTGGATTGATCCCTGGATCATTATGTAGTGTCCTTCCTTGTCTCTTGTAACATTCTTTATTTTAAAGTCTATTTTATCTGATATGAGTATAGCTACTCCAGCTTTCTTTTGATTTCCATTTGCATGGAATATCTTTTTCCATCCCCTCACTTTCAGTCTGTATGTGTCCCTAGGTCTAAAGTGGGTCTCTTGTAGACAGCATATATATGGGTCCTGTTTTTGTATCCATTCAGCCAGTCTATGTCTTTTGGTTGGGGCATTTAATCCATTCACGTTTAAGGTAATTATCGATATGTATGTCCCTATGACCATTTTCTTAATTGGTTTGGGTTTGTTTTTGTAGGTCCTTTTCTTCTCTTGTGTTTCCCACTTAGAGAAGTTCCTTTAGCATTTGTTGTAGAGCTGGTTTGGTGGTGCTGAATTCTCTTAGCTTTTGCTTGTCTGTAAAGCTTTTGATTTCTCCATCAAATCTAAATGAGATCCTTGCCGGGTAGAGTAATCTTGGTTGTAGGTTCTTCCCTTTCATCACTTTAAGTATATCATGCCACTCCCTTCTGGCTTGCAGAGTTTCTGCTGAGAAATCAGCTGTTAACCTTATGGGAGTTCCCTTGTATGTTATTTGTCGTTTTTCCCTTGCTGCTTTCAATAATTTTTCTTTGTCTTTAATTTTTGCCACTTTGATTACTATGTGTCTCGGCGTGTTTCTCCTTGGGTTTATCCTGTATGGGACTCTCTGCGCTTCCTGGACTTGGGTGGCTATTTCCTTTCCCATGTTAGGGAAGTTTTCGACTATAATCTCTTCAAATATTTTCTCTGGTCCTTTCTCTCTCTCTTCTCCTTCTGGGACCCCTATAATGCGAATGTTGTTGCGTTTAATGTTGTCCCAGAGGTCTCTTAGGCTGTCTTCATTTCTTTTCATTCTTTTTTCTTTAGTCTGTTCCGCAGCAGTGAATTCCATCATTCTGTCTTCCAGGTCACTTATCCGTTCTTCTGCCTCAGTTATTCTGCTATTGATTCCTTCTAGTGTAGTTTTCATTTCAGTTATTGTATTGGTCATCTCTGTTTGTTTGTTCTTTAATTCTTCTAGGTCTTTGTTAATCATTTCTTGCATCTTCTCAATCTTTGCCTCCATTCTTATTCCAAGGTCCTGGATCATCTTCACTATCATTATTCTGAATTCTTTTTCTGGAAGGTTGCCTATCTCCACTTCATTTAGTTGTTTTTCTGGGGTTTTTTCTTGTTCCTTCATCTGGTACATAGCCCTCTGCCTTTTCATCTTCTCTATCTTTCTGTAACTGTGGTTTTTGGTCCACAGGCTGCAGGATTATAGTTTTTCTTGCTTCTGTTGTCTGCCCTCTGGTGGTTGAGGCTATCTAAGAGGCTTGATGGGAGGCTCTGGTGGTGGGTAGAGCTGACTGTTGCTGTGGCGGTCAGAGCTCAGTAAAACCTTAATCCACTTGACTGTTGATGGGTGGGGCTGGGTTCCCTCCCTGTTGCTGTGGCGGTCAGAGCTCAGTAAAACCTTAATCCACTTGACTGTTGATGGGTGGGGCTGGGTTCCCTCCCTGTTGGCTGTTTTGCCTGAGGCAACCCAACACTGGAGCCTACCCGTGCTCTTTGGTGGGGTTAATGGCAGACTCTGGGAGGGCTCACGCCAAGGAGAACTTCCCAGAACCTCTGCTGCCAGTGTCCTTATCCCCACGGTGAAACAGAGCCACCACTCGCCTCTGCAGGAGACCCCCCAACACCAGCAGGTAGGTCTGGTTCAGTCTCCCCCAGGCTCACTGCTCCTTCCCCTGGGTCCTGATGCACACATTACTTTGTGTGTGCCCTCCAAGAGTGGGGTCTCTGTTTCCCCCAGTCCCGTCAAAGTCCTGCAATCCAATTCCCACTAGGCTTCAAAGTCTGATTCTCTAGGAATTCCTCCTCCCGTTGCCTGACCCCCAGGTTGGGAAGCCTGACGTGGGGCTCAGAACCTTTACTCCAGTGGGTGGACTTCTGTGGTATAAGTGTTCGCCAGTCTGTGAGTCACCCACCCAGCAGTTATGGGGTTTGATTTTACTCTGATTGCGCCCCTCCTACCGTCTCACTGTGGCTTCTCCTCTGTCCTTGGACGTGGGGTATCCTCCTTGGTGAAGTCCAGGGTCTTCCTGTCAATGATTGTCCAGCAGCCCGTTGTGATTCTGGTGCTCTCGCAAGAGGGAGTGACAGCACGTCCTTCTACTCCGCCATCTTGGTTAATCTCCTTTTTTTTTGTTTTTAATTAAAAAAAAGAAAAAAATTAAGGTCTGTGTTTGCTTGTAACAAACGGGTTTACGTATTTGGAGACTGATTAGTAAGAGAATGTAGTGTTACCCGGCTGAGCACAAGAGGGCCTTCTGGGGAGTGTGACAGGAAGGTGGCAGGCCTCTGTACAGCCAGGAGGTCACGAGAGCTGCTGGTCATTGTGGGCACAGAAGTGACAGCCAGCCTCACTGGTGCTACTGTATCATTTCAAGCTTAACATGCAGCAGGCATGAATTTAGTCTTCATTTTGATTGGTGGGTTTCTAACCTCTGTTTTTAATTACTGAAGTGTTCCAATCATCAACATTTGATGAAACATCTAGAATAAGCTTTTATTATTATCTTATGGTATAATGTACAGATCTTAGTGTACTGTTCTATGAGTTTCGACAGATGTAGTACTTTATATCCAACTTAATTTTTTTAAACTGACATAATTTCAGACACAGAAAAGTTGCAGAAACTGCTGGATGCTCTTCACAGATTCCCTAAATGTCAACATTTTGTTACGTTTGTTTTTCTCTCTCCTCCTCCTCCCCCCTTCCTCTCTTACTCTCCCACTTCATTTTTTTCTCTGAACCTTTTAGAAGTATGTTGCAGACATGATTCCCTTTTACCTGTAAATATTTCAGTGTGTATTTTCTAAAAACAAGGAATTCACTTAAGTAAACCTAGTACAATGATGAATCAGGAACTTAACGTTGAAACAATGCTATTATCTAATTTACAGACCTTATTGAGATTAATTAATTAATTAATTAATTCCTTTAATCTGAGTTAATTTCTTTATCCTGGAGTCTTTTATTGTATTTCATCACATTGGCAATTTTGAATAGTTCAGCCCAGTTATTTTGTAGAATGCCTCCCTCAGGTGGGTTTTTCCAATGTTTTCTCATTATTAGATTTAGGTTATGCTTTTGGCAGAGAAATCATTGAAACAATGCTGACTTCTCAGTGCATTTACACTAGGACGCACATGCTGTCGACTGCCCCCATTACTGGCAATGGTGACTTTAATCAGTTGGTTAAGGTGATATCTGCCAGGTTTCTCCACTGTAAATTTTTATTGTAATTGAAAAGTAACTTGTAGGGGTATATTCTGAGACTATGTGAATGTCCTGTTGCTTCTCAAACTTTCATCCACTAGTTCAGCATCCTTTGATGATTCTTGCCTGAATCAGTTATTATGATGATGATTGGCAAATGGTGATTTTTCTTATTCCATCATTCCTTTTAGATACATTAGTTGTTTTTCTACAGTAAGGAAGAGCTTTTTACCCTACCCCCCCGTTCTCACCCCCCGCCCCATTTATTTCATCTTTTGTTTATATCACTGTGGACTCAAGGATTCTTACTTTATTCAAAGGATTATAATTCTTTACTATTATTATTTTATTTTGATGCTCTACTCATCCCCATTTTGGCCGGTGGTAGCCCCTTCAGTCTGGGTCCATGTCTTTTTAACATGTCCCCAATCCTTCTTTGAGCACTTCCTTACTTCTTGGTCTAAGATGTTCCAGACATGTCCTGTTCTTTCTCTGCCCCAGCCCTGGGATCAGCCATTTCTCAGAGGATCTCTGATTTTATTACTGGAGAATGCTATTGGGAGACCAAGATCTTGGTTTATGTGTGTGCAATGTAAGTGTGTATAGCTAACTTTAAAAAATGTAGTTAATTCTTGACATTTTACTTCCTGATTGACTTTGTAAAATCTCTGAACTCTTCTCCCTTACTTTTTTTTTTTGGTCTGATTTTGAGTGGTTTCACTGCTCAGTATTACTTGCTTAAGAAGAAAGTGAGATATATAAACCCATAGGGAAAACAGACTAGTCAGTCTACTTGTTACGGAGAGATTGAGAGTTGGTACTGAGATATTGCCAATTAAAGAGGGTCCTTGGGCTTCCCTGGTGGCGCAGTGGTTGAGAATCTGCCTGCCAGTGCAGGGCACACGGGTTCGAGCCCTGGTCTGGGAAGATCCCACATGCCGCGGAGCGACTAGGCCCGTGAGCCACAACTACTGAGCCTGCGTGACTGGAGCCTGTGCTCCGCAACAAGAGAGGCCGCGATAGTGAGAGACCCGCGCACCGCGATGAAGAGAGTGGCCCCCGCTTGCCACAACTAGAGAAAGCCCTTGCACAGAAACGAAGACCCAACACAGCCAATAAATAAATAAATAAATAAATAAATAAATAATAAAAGTGTTTAAAAAAAAAAAAAAAAAGAGGGTCCTGCTTTTGAAAAGATATCGCCAAAAGCATATTCAGGTTTTGAAATAAAAACAAATCCCTACATTTTTTATTTAAAAATCTTTGTGTGTGTTATGGGTTACAGTGTTTCTTACTGTTAATACAGTGAGTGCTGTGGTGTTCTTGGTACAGTGCAGAATAGGTTCTCTGAAGTCCTTGAGAATAAGATGTAATCTTCAAGCTGCTCCAGTGCCAGAGGAAGATGTATTCTCCCTGGGGTCACTGTGTCCTTTCCTTCCCAAGTACCATAGAACGCTCCCCATTAGAGCAGTGGTGTGGATCACAGCTAGACGCTCAGCCCAGCCTACTCACATCTTTCACCTGTGCTACTAATAGTATATCCACTACTTGTTTCTGTTGTGCATGTGGGAATTGTGTTCCACTGATTAAAAGGTAAACTTTGGGGTTCAGACCTTTTTGACTTGCGTGCTCTGTGCCTGTCTTTGTCATCTGATTTGAGGTACTGTGGAACTCTGCAAAGATGGTGAATTTATGCTTTATGAATTGTGTACATAACAAAGACCAAATAGCTTATTACTGAGAAATTTTTGAACTAATAATAATAATAGCAAGCATTACTTTGTATCAGATACTGTGCTAAGAACTTTAAGTAGCTTATCTCATTTCATCCTCACAGCATCCTTCTAAATTAGGAACTGTTATTATCTCCATTTTACAGATGAAGAAACTAAGGAACAGAGAGAGAAGTTAAGAAACTTGGCCTGAGATTACGAGGCTAATACAAGGCAAAGCTACAGTCCAACCCAGTCCAACTTGCCTGAGATTACGAGGCTAATACAAGGCAAAGCTACAGTCCAACCCAGTCCAACTTGCCTGAGATTACGTGGCTAATACAAGGCAAAGCTACAGTCCAACCCAGGCTGTTCAGCTGTGCATCATGCACTCCTAAACACTACACTAAGTTGCCTCTTTATTTTTGTCTACCACCTTGCTTGCTTAAGAGGATCCCTGAAGTAAATGGATTCACTCAGTGTCAAGAGAGTCTTTGAATTTAGTTCATCTTGCTCTAGTGTTTTTTTAAATTGAAATATAGTTGATTTACAGTGTTTCAGGTGTACAGCAAAGTGATTCAGTTATATATATACATATTCTTTTTCAGGTTCTTTTCCCCTATAAGTTATTACAAGATATTGAATATAGTTCCCTGTGCTATACAGTAGGTCCTTGTTTACATATTTTATATATAGTAGTGTGTATCTGTTAATCCCAAATTACCAATTAATCCTTCCCACCCCTTACCCTTTGGTAACCATAAGTTTGTTTTCTGTGTCTGTGAGTCTATTTCTGTTTTGTAAATAAGTTCATTTGTATCATTACTTTAGATTCCACAAATAAGTGATATCATATGATATTTGTCTTTATCTGACTTACTTCACTTAGTATGATAATCTCTAGGTCCATCCATGTTGCTGCAAATGGCATTATTTCACTCTTTTTTATGGCTGAGTATATATATGTATATGGATTCCATTATATATGTGTACCACATCTTCTTTATCCATTCATCTGTCAATGGACATTTAGGTTGTTTCCATGTCTTCGCTATTGTAAATAGTGCTGAAATGAACATTGGGGTGCAAATATCTTTTCAAATTAAGAGTTTTCATCTTTTTCAGATATATGCCCAAGAGTGGGAATGCTGGATCATAGGGTAACTCTAGTTTTAGTTCTTTAAGGGACTTCCATACTGTTCTCCATAGTGGCTGCACCAAGTTACATTCCTACCAACAGTGTAGGAGGGTTTCCTTTTTTTTTTTTTTTTTTTTTTTTAAGTCATAAGCAAATGGCTGTATTTTTTCTTTTTTTTTTTTTTTTAAATTAATTAATTTATTTATTTTTGGCTGTGTTAGGTCTTCGTTTCTGTGCGAGGCCTTTCTCTAGTTGCGGCGAGCGGGGGCCACTCTTCATCGTGGCGCGCGGGCCTCTCACTATCGCGGCCTCTCTTGTTGCGGAGCACAGGCTCCAGACGCGCAGGCTCAGTAGTTGTGGCTCACGGGCCCAGTTGCTCCGCAGCATGTGGAATCTTCCCAGACCAGGGCTCGAACCCGTGTCCCCTGCACTGGCAGGCAGATTCTCAACCACTGCGCCACCAGGGAAGCCCTGCCACCTGTTTTTATAAACAAAGTTTATTGAAACACAACCACACCCATTTGTCTACATGTTATATGTACTGCTTTTGTGTTTCAGTGGCACTTACACAGTTGTGACAGACTGTATGGCTCACAAAAACCTAAAATATTTATTACTGGTCTTTACAGAAATAGTTTGCTGATCCCTGATGTTGGTGATTCCTCCTAGTTGCATCACATCAGGAAGCACTTGGTATTGCTTTGTCCCATTATTGGCGGTATTTATTTACTTATTTAACTTACTGGATTACCAGTTTTTTATAAAAGGATAAAACTCAGGAATGGCCAGGTGGAAAATATGCATAGGACAAAGCATGGGGAAATGGTGTGGAGCTTCCGTGTCCTCTCAGAGTGCGCCATTCTCCCTGGTATCTCCATGTGTTCACCGACCTGGAAGCTCTGGTGATACGTATTTAGGTCATTTGGTTAAGGTGCCGTCTACCAGATTTCTCTGTTGTAAAGGTATCTTTATAACTAATAAGTAGTGTGTGGAGCGATAAACATTGAGGTGATATGCATGTGTTGTTTCCAGTAGTTTTAGTGTCTATGGATGATCCTTACCTGAGTCACTGGTGGTTGCAGAAATTGGGATTTTTTTCTAACTCTGTGACTCCTTCTGCATTTATTATCTGGCATTCTTCTGTAAAGAAGCACTCCCTTGGTGCCCCTCCTATTTAGAAAGGAACAGGATAATTTTGTAGTAGCAAAGTCATAGCACATTATCACCTTATCACAAAGGGGCCATTCCTTCAATACAGTGTTGAGGTGATGGTCTCCTGTTTGTACTAGAAAATGTATTGTAGATTCTTTAGTTTAAATACTTAGCTCTATAAATTTGAAACACAAAATAATACTCTATCTTCTGTGGCTATGACAACAGAATGAATATATAACAACGAAGAAGATATGCTAACTTAAGGATAGTTAGTGCTTACCTCTGGGAAGGGAGGTTAATGGGACTACAGAAAGAGAAAAGGTTTCAACTGTATCCATAATGTTGTATTTAACAAAAAAATAGTAAAGATCTGAAGCAGTTATGACAATATGTTAACATTTGTTAAATTTGGTTGATAGGTTAAATGAACTTTTGTTCTATTCTCCATACTTTTTAATGTTTAGATTATTTCATGATTAAAGTAAAAAGCATCTTGATATAGCTTAACTTCGAAGTCTTACTATAATATCTGATAGAACCCTTCATCAGGGTAGAATGTTGGCACAATGTTCTGATTAATGTTATGTCTTTGGTATTCTTGCCTGTACAGATTAGTCATTGATTTAGTCAGTTTCTTTTTTTCCCTTAGGTGTTTGTGCTTTCCTAAAAATCTTTAAATGTAGATCCAGCATCTAATAAAAAATTACAAATTATACCACTTCTATTTTTAGAGCCTTTACTATGAGGTAAAGAATTATTTTGTTGTCCATTGGTACTTTAATAATTTTCCAGACTTTATTGATTTTTATATTGAAACATGTGTTTTAACATCTCAGACTCCTTTGTAGCATCCTAATTGCCAGCAGTATATTTATTATGTTGCCTTATTTTTCTCATAATTAATTCTTCTGTGGATGCCTTTTATGGGGACCTGAATGAATGAGTAAAATTACTGGTTACCTTCTTGTGAACTTTCCAATAATGAAATACTAAGTGGGTTTTTGCAGAATTCTGCAATCCTGAACTCTTCTGTAAAAGTTCATTAGATTCCAAAGTTAAGTTCAAAGGTGGGAAAACATAAAATGAAAGGAAAACTTAGTACAAAGTAGGAAATAATTTTCAGAATATAATAGATATGTTACAGGCTTTTGCTTTCAGCCAAGGTGGAGTAACAGGGACTGAACTTATTCTTTCAATTGAAACAACTGAAAAACTGTGCAAAATACATGAAACAATGATGTTCAGATATTGGACATCAGAGAGCAGAAACAAACAAGGTGGCCCCTATGATTGTGCCATGTTACTGCAGGAGAGAGCATGTAGGCCACAGAGCAGAGTGGGGGAATCCAGGCAGAGGCTGGAGAATTCCATGAGTTTATGAGTCACAGCTGGCATCCTGGAGTGGAGTCTGGAGAGTTCACAGGGCAAAGTACTGGAATGGAGCGAGCTGTACAAAGAGAGAGCTCTAAAGATTTGCAGAGCCTGAATCTTCAGTTGAATACAATCAGCATGTGTGTTTAAGGAAGCCAGGTAGAGAAACGCCTGACAGTAGCAGAAGGCAGAATACTCAGAGCTCATGCAGGGCTGGGAACAGTTTGTAGTTACACCAGTCAGGATGGAAAACCTTGTAATTAATAGGTTATTGAGTAGAGTATCTAGAAGGGTATTGCTGCAATAGTAGGGCAAAATTAACCCTTGGCTAAATTCTGCTCTGCTCTTACCTAACAAAGCTCAAAAGTAAGACTCAAAAGGATGTTTCCAAGTAATTTCACTGTGTTCCAGAACAAAGCTCAGGATGTTTATAGGAATACAAGTATATCCAGTACTCAACAAGATAAAACCCACAATGTCCTGCATCAAATCAGAACTTACCAATAATGCAAAGAAACAAGAAAATCAGAACTTACCAATAATGCAAAGAAACAAGAAAATATAAATCATAAGAGAGAAATCTCAAGAAATCTAAATCATAGGAGAGAAATCAATCAATTGAAACCAAACAGGAAATGCTGTGGATGGTAGAATTAGTAGACAATGACAATTAAAACAGTTATTGTGACTATATTGCAAATGTTCAAGAAAGTAGAGGAAAGATTGAGCATGTGACAGATGGAAGATACGAAAAAAAAAAAAAGACCCAGATTGTCCAGATTGAACTGTAGATGAAAAATACCATGTCTGAGATGTATATGCACTGATTAGGGTTAACATGTAGATCAGATGGGCGGAAGAAAAGGTAAGTAAACTTGAAAACATAGCAACAAAAACTATCTAAAATCACAAAGAGATAAAAGACTGAGAGAAAAATAAATAGAGCAGTAGAGGGGTATGGGGTAACTTCCAGTAGCCAAATATACATGTAATTGGAGACCATGAGGAGAGGAGTTGGGACAGGGGAGGGAAGACCTATTTGAAGAAATAATGATTGAAATTTTACAAGTGTGATGAAAGCTATAAGCCCACGTATCCAAGTAGTTCAACAGATCCCAAGGAAAAGAAACATGAAGAAAGCAGTACCATGGCATAGCATAATCAAATTGCTTACATCTGGTAATAAAGGTAAAACATTAAAAACAGCCAGAGTAAAAAGGACACATTACATAAAAGGAATAAAGATGAAAACAACAACAGCCTTCTCATCAGAATCAATGCATGCCAGGAGACAGTAGAGCATCATCTTTAAAGTATTGAAGGAAAAAAAGTCAACCTAGGATTCTGTTCCTGTTTTTCAGAAATGAAGGCTTGTCAGACATACAGAAGCAGAAAGAGTCTATCACCAGGAGATTGAACTATAAGAAATGCTAAAGGATCTTCTTCCAACTGAAGGAAAATAATACCAGATGGAAATCTGGATGCACACAAAGAAGTAGTACTAAAAAATCGTAAATGAAGGTAAACAGAAAATGCTTTTTTTCCTTATTTTAAAAATATTTTTTAAAAGATATTTGACTATTTAAAGAAAAACAATAATGTGCTGTGGGGTTTATGGAAAATATATGGCAGCAATAGCACAAAGGCCAACAGGGGAGAAATGGAAACATGAGGATATAAGATTCTTTTACTATATATGAAGTGTTACAGTATCTCTTGGAGGTAGACTGATAAGTTAAAGATATTTACTAAAAACCTTAAAGCAAATACACACACACACGAATTAAAGAATTACAGCTAATAAACCAACAAAAGGGGGATAGAGTAGAATCATAAAAAACTGTCAAATAGTCAATTTAAAAGAAGGTAAAAGAAGCAACAAGCATATATTGTACAGCACAGAGAAATATAGGCATTATTTTATAATAACTTTAAATGGAGTATAATCTATAAAAATATTGAATCACTATGTTGTACACCTGAAACTAATATAATATTGCAAATCAACTATACTTCAAAAAAGAAAAAAGAAAAGGGAGATGATAGTTCTGTTCTCTTCTAATCTATCATAGAAACAGTTTGGAGATTCCTCAAAAAACTAAAACTAGAACAACCATATCATCCAGCAGTTCCACTCCTGGGCATTTTCCCAAAGTAGATGAAAACACTAATTCAGAAAGATACATGCACCTCAGTGCTCATTGCAGCATTATTTACAAAAGCCTAGACGTGGAAGCAACCCAAGTGCCTATCATCTGCCTTTTCTTAAAAATGTAGTTCTGTTCATACAACTTAATTTAAAATTATTCTTGGTTGCTTCATATTGTGTCTATGATCTCTTAAATCCTTAGGTTTTGTTTTTTTATCCTGATTGCTACTGTTAAGCCATGTCTCCCAAATGAAATTTCGGGAGGTAGTTGGGTTTTGGACTTAGGCAAAGGACATTCTCTCCCTCTCCCAGTCACACTGTCTTTCTCTCCCCTCTTAACTGATTTCTCCTTGGTCTCTCTCCTGTGCTCCAGACTCAGTTTCGCCTGCTAAACTAAGAACTTCTTTTGTCTTTCTAGTTGGTACCTACAACATCACATTTTGTAATGATTGCTCACCAGCTGTCCATGTGCTCATTTAGATAGAGCTCCTGACCAATATGCTGGAGGAGAAAGTAATAGATGTCAGTTCTAGGACAGAGCTTCTAAGATCTGGTGTCTGATCCTCCTGCTTTCCCCTACCCAAGAGACCATGGATGCCTTGTCTTTCAGAAGGTGCAGAAGTTTTGAACACTGTTTATGTGGTTAAATTTCTCATCATTTAAATAGTTTTATGTGACTATAGTCAAATACATTAAAATGCTTTATATTGAAAAAATAAAGGAAAGTAGAAGAGGAAATAAAGAATAGATGGACAAATAAAAAACAAATAGCAAAATGGTAGGTTTAAACCCAACTATATCAATAATCACATTAATTGTAAGTGGTTTAAACACCCCAACTAAAATTCAAACATATAACAGGAAGTCTCAATTACACGTTGCTTGCAAAAAATGTATTTTCTTGTATATGAAGATAAAGATCAGTTAAAGGTAAAAGTTATACTATGCTAATACTAATCTAAAGAAAGCTGGAGTGACTGTTAATATCACATAAAGTAGACTTCAGAATAAAGAATATAGCAGGGATAAAGGCTCTCAATTTATTATGATAAGGCATCAATTAGTCAAGAGAACATAATGATCCTAAATGTTTATGCACCTAACAACAGAGCCTCAAAATACATGAAGTCAAAACTAGTAGAACTACGAGGAAAATTAGGTGAAGCTGCAATTATTGTGAGAGATTTCAGCACCCCTCTCTCAGTAATTGATGGAACAAGTAGAAAATTAGTAAGGATATAGAAAACTTGAATACTATCAACCTAAATTGACCAAATTGATATTTTAAAAACACTCTACCCAACAATAGCAGAATATACATTCCTTTCAAGTGCTCAGAGAACATTTACCGAGAGATCATATTCTGAGCCATAAAAACAAATCTTGATAAATTTGAAAGGATTTGAGTCATGCAATGTTGTTTTCTTTTCTTTTTTTTTTTTCTGGGTTTATGTTTTAACATGCATGCTTCTGATGTAACTTTTTTTTTTAAATAATGGATTTATTGAGATGTAATTCACATATGATAAAATTCACGTTTGAAGTGTACAATTTAGTGGTTTATAGTACATTCACAAAGATGTGCGATCATTACCACTGTCTAATTCCAGAACATTTTCATCGTGCCAGAAAGAAACCCTGTACCCACTAGCAGTCATTCCCCATTCTCCCCTTCCCCTAGCCTCTGGCAACCACTAATTTACTCTCTGTCTCTGTAAATTTTCCTATTCTGGACTATGTTTAACTTTTTGAAGTGTAAAAAAGAATTCTTTTTTTTTTTTTTACCACCCGAACCCCGCCGCTTTCCCCCCTTGGTGTCCATACGTTTGTTCTCTACATCTCTGTCTCAATTTCTGCCCTGCAAACCGGTTCATCTGTACCATTTACTAGGTTCCACATATATGCGTTAATATACGATATTTGTTTTTCTCTTTCTGACTTACTTCACTCTGTATGACAGTCTCTAGGTCCATCCACGTCTCAACAAATGACTCAATTTTGTTCCTATTTATGGCTGAGTAATATTCCATTGTATATGTGTACCACATCTTCTTTATCCATTCGTCTGTCGATGGGCATTTAGGTTGCTTCCATGACCTGGCTATTGTAAATAGTGCTGCAATGAACATTGGGGTGCATGTGTCTTTTTGAATTATGGTTTTCCCTGGGTATATGCCCAGTAGTGGAATTGCTGGGTCATATGGTAATTCTATTTTTCATTTTTTAAGGAACCTCCATACTGTTCTCCATAGTGGCTGTATCAGTTTACATTCCCACCAACAGTGCAAGAGGGTTCCCTTTTCTCCTCACCCTCTCCAGCATTTGTTGTTTGTAGATTTTCTGATGATGCCCATTCTAACAGGTGTGAGGTGATACCTCATTGTAGTTTTGGTTTGCATTTTTCTAATAATTAGTGATGTTGAGCAGCTTTTCATGTGCTTCTTGGCCATCTGTATGTCTTCTTTGGAGAAATGTCTATTTAGGTCTTCTGCCCATTTTTGGATTGGGTTGTTTGTTTTTTTAATATTGAGCTGCATGAGCTGTTTATATATCTTGGAGATTAATCCTTTGTCTGATGATTCGTTTGCAAATATTTTCTCCCATTCTGAGGGTTGTCTTTTCACCTTGTTTATGGTTTCCTTTGCTGTGCAAAAGCTTTGAAGTTTCATTCGGTCCCATTTGTTTATTTTTGTTTTTATTTCCATTACTCTAGGAGGTGGATCAAAAAAGATCTTGCTGTGATTTATGTCAAGAGTGTTCTTCCTATGTTTTCCTCTAAGAGTTTTATAGTGTCCGGTCTTACATGTAGTTCTCTAATCCATTTTGAGTTTATTTTTGTGTATGGTGTCAGGGAGTGTTCTAATTTCATTCTTTTACATGTAGCTGTCCAGTTTTCGCAGCACCACTTATTGAAGAGACTGTCTTTTCTCCATTGTATATCCTTGCCTCCTTTGTCACAGATTAATTGACCATAGGTGCGTGGGCTTATCTCTGGGCTTTCTGTCTTGTTCCATTGATCTATATTTCTGTTTTTGTGCTGGTACCATACTGTCTTGATTACTGTGTAGTATACTCTGAAGTCAGGGAGTCTGATTCCTCCAGCTCCATTTTTTTCCCTCAAGACTGCTTTGGCTATTTGGGGTCTTTTGTGTCTCCATACAGATTTTAAGATTTTTTTGTTCTAGTTCTTTAAAAATGCCATTGGTAATTTGATAGGGATTACATTGAACCTGTAGATTGCTTTGCGTAGTATAGTCATTTTCACAATATTGATTCTTCCAATCCAAGAACATGGTATATCTCTCCATCTGTTGGTATCATCTTGAATTTCTTTCATCAGTGTCTTATAGTTTTCTGCATACAGGTCTTTTGTCTCCCTAGGTAGGTTTATTCCTAGGTATTTTATTCTTCTTGTTGCAATGGTAAATGGGAGTGTTTCCTTAATTTCTCTTTCAGATTTTTCATCATTAGTGTATAGGAATGCAAGAGATTTCTGTGCATTAATTTTGTATCCTGCAACTTTACCAAGTTCATTGATTAGCTCTAGTGGTTTTCTGGTGGCATCATTACGATTCTCTGTGTATAGTATCATGTCATCTGCAAACAGTGACAGTTTTACTTCTTCTTTTCCAATTTGTATTTCTTTTATTTCTTTTTCTTCTCTGATTGCCGTAGCTAGGACTTCCAAAACTATGTTGAATAATAGTGGTGAGAGTGGACATCCTTGTCTTGTTCCTGATCTTAGAGGAAGTGGTTTCAATTTTTCACCATTGAGAATGATGTTTGCTGTGGGTTTGTCGTATATGGCCTTTATTATGTTGAGGTAGGTTCCCTCTATGCCCACTTTCTGGAGAGTTTTTATCATAAATGGGTGTTGAATTTTGTCAAAAGCTTTTCTGCATCTACTGAGATGATCATATGGTTTTTCTTCCTCAATTTGTTAATATGGTGTATCACATTGATTGATTTACGTATATTGAAGAATCCTTACATCCCTGGGATAAATCCCACTTGATCATGGTGTATGATCCTTCTAATGTGTTGTTGCATTCTGTTTGCTAGTATTTTGTTGAGGATTTTTGCATCTATATTCATCAGTGATATTGGTCTGTAATTTTCTTTTTTTGTAGTATCTTTGTCTGGTTTTGGTATCAGGGTGATGGTGGCCTCAGAGAATGAGTTTGGGAGTGTTCCTTCCTCTGCAAGTTTTTGGAAGAGTTTGAGAAAGATGGGTGTTAGCTCTTCTCTAAATGTTTGATAGAATTCACCTGTGAAGCCATCTGGTCCTGGACTTTTGTTTGTTGGAAGATTTTTAATCACAGTTTCAATTTCATTACTTGTGATTGGTCTGTTCATATTTTCTGTTTCTTCCTGGTTCAGTCTTAGTAAGTTATACCTTTCTAAGAATTTGTCCATTTCTTCCAGGTTGTCCATTTTATTGGCATAGAGTTGCTTGTAGTAGTCTCTTAGGATGCTTTGTATTTCTGCGGTGTCTGTTGTAACTTCTCCTTTTTCATTTCTAATTTTATTGTTTTGAGTCCTCTCCCTCTATTTCTTCATGAGTCTGGCTAATGGTTTGTTAACTTTGTTTATCTTCTCAAAGAACTAGCTTTTAGTTTTATTGATCTTTGCTATTGTTTTCTTTGTTTCTCTTTCATTTATTTCTGCTCTGATCTTTATGATTTCTTTCCTTCTGCTAAGTTTGGGTTTTGTTTGTTCTTTCTCTAGTTCCTTTGGGTGTAAGGTTAGATTGTTTACTTGAGATTTTTCTTGTTTCTTGAGGTAGGCTTGTAGAGCTATAAACTTCCCTCTTAAGACTGCTTTTGCTGCATCGCATAGGTTTTGGATTGTCGTGTTTTCATTGTCATTTGTCTCTAGGTATTTTTTGATTTCCTCTTTGATTTCTTCAGTGATCTCTTGGTTATTTAGTAACGTATTATTTAGCCTCCATGTGTTTGTGTTTTTATGTTTTTTTTCCCCTGTAATTGATTTCTAATCTCATAACGTTGTGGTCAGAAAAGATGCTTGATATGATTTCAATTTTCTTAAATTTACTGAGGCTTGAGTTGTGACCCTAGATGTGATCTATCCTGGAGCATGTTTTGTGTGCACTTGAGAAAAAAGTGTAATCTGCTCTTTTTGGATTGAATGTCCTATAAATATCAATTAAATCTATCTGGTCTATTGTGTCATTTAATGCTTGTGTTTCCTTATTAATTTTCTGTTTGGATGATCTGTCCATTGGTGTAAGTGAGGTGTTAAAGTCCCCCACTATTATTGTGTTACTGTCAATTTCCTCTTTTATAGCTGTTAGCAGTTGCCTTATGTATTGAGGTGCTCCTATGTTGGGTGCATATATATTTATAATTGTTATATCTTCTTCTTGGATTGATTCCTTGATCATTATGTAGTGTCCTTCCTTGTCTCTTGTAACATTCTTTATTTTAAAGTCTATTTTATCTGATATGAGTATTGCTACTCCAGCTTTCTTTAGATTTCCATTTGCATGGAATATCTTTTTCCATCCCCTCACTTTCAGTCTGTATGTGTCCCTAGGTCTGAAGTGGGCCTCTTTTAGACAGCATATATATGGGTCTTTTTTTGTATCTGTTCAGCAAGCCTGTGTCTGTTGGTTGGAGCATTTAATCCATTCATGTTTAAGGTAATTATCGATATGTATGTTCCTATGACCATTTTCTTAATTGTTTTGGGTTTTTTTTTGTAGGTCCTTTTCTTCTCTTGTGTTTCCCACTTAGAGAAGTTCCTTTAGCATTTGTTGTAGAGCTGGTTTGGTGGTGCTGATTTCTCTTAGCTTTTGCTTGTGTTTAAAGCTTTTGATTTCTCCATCGAATCTGAATGAGATCCTTGCTGGGTAGAGTAATCTTGGTTGTAGGTTCTTCCCTTTCATCACTTTAAGTATATCATGCCACTCCCTTCTGGCTTGTAGAGTTTCTGCTGAGAAATCAGCTGTTAACCTTATGGGAGTTCCCTTGTATATTATTTGTCTTTTTTCCCTTGCTGCTTTCAATAATTTTTCTTTGTCTTTAATTTTTGCCAGTTTGATTACTATGTGTCTTGGCGTGTTTCTCCTTGGGTTTATCCTCTATGGGACTCTCTGTGCTTCCTGGACTTGGGTGGCTATTTCCTTTCCCATGTTAGGGAAGTTTTCGACTATCATCTCTTGAAATATTTTCTCTGGTCCTTTCTCTCTCTCTTCTCCTTCTGGGACCCCTATAATGTGAATGTTGTTGCGTTTAATGTTGTCCCAGAGGTCTCTTAGGCTGTCTTCATTTCTTTTCATTCTTTTTTCTTTATTCTGTTCCGCAGCAGTGAATTCCACCATTCTGTCTTCCAGGTCACTTATCCGTTCTTCTGCCTCAGTTATTCTGCTATTGATTCCTTCTAGTGAAGTTTTCATTTCAGTTATTGTATTGGTCATCTCTGTTTGTTTGTTCTTTAATTCTTCTAGGTCTTTGTTAAACATTTCTTGCATCTTCTCTATCTTTGCCTCCATTCTTTTTCTGAGGTCCTGGATCATCTTCACTATCATTATTCTGAATTCTTTTTCTGGAAGGTTACCTATCTCCAGTTCATTTAATTGTTTTTCTGGGGTTTTATCTTGTTCCTTCATCTGGTACATAGCCCTCTCCCTTTTCATCTTGTGTCTCTTTCTGTGAATGTGGATTTTGTTCCACAGGCTGCAGCATTGTAGTTCGTCTTGCTTCTGCTGTCTGCCCTCTGGTGGATGAGGCTATCTAAGAGGCTTGTGCATGTTTCCTGATGGGAGGGACTGGTGGTGGGTAGAGCTGGCTGTTGCTCTGGTGGACAGAGCTCAGTATAACTTTAATCCGCTCGTCTGCTGATGGCTGGGGCTGGGTCCCCTCCCTGTTGGTTGTTTGGCCTGAGGCGACTCGACACTGGAGCCTACTCCGGCTCTTTGGTGGGGCTAATGGCGGACTCTGGTAGGGCTCACGCCAAGGAGTACTTCCCAGAACTTCTGCTGCCACTGTCCTTGTCCTCACGGTGAGACAGAGCCACCCCTGCCTCTGCAGGAGACCCTCCAACACTAGCAGGTAGGTCTGGTTCAGTCTCCTATGGGGTCACTGCTCCTTCCCCTGCGTCCTGATGCACACACTACTTTGTGTGTGCCCTCCAAGAGTGGAGTCTCTGTTTCCCCCTGTCATGTCAAAATCCTGCAGTCAAATCCCGCTAGCCTTCAAAGTCTGATTCTCTAGGAATTCCTCCTCCTGTTGCCGGATCCCCAGGTTCGGAAGCCTGACATGGGGCTCAGAACCTTCACTCCAGTTGGTGGACTTCTGTGGTATAAGTGTTCTCCAGTTTGTGAGTCACCCACCCAGCAGTTATGGGAGTTGATTTTATTGTGATTGCGCCCCTCCTACTGTCTCACTGTGGCTTCTCCTTTGTCTTTGGATGTGGGGTATCTTTTTTGGTGAGTTCCAGTGTCTTCCTCTGTACTGTTGTTTTCTGACCACAATGGAATTAGGTTAGAAAGCAGTAACAGATATATCTCTGTAAAATCCCCAAGTATTTGGAAACTGAATAACACAGTTCTAAATAACCTATGGATAAAAGCAGAGAAAAGGGAAACTTTTGAACTGAATAAAAATGTATACACAATTTTTCAAAATTTGTGGGAAACAGGTGAAACAGTACTTAGGGGAAAATTTATGGTACTAAAAATGCCTAATGTGAAAAAGAGAAGAGGTCTCAAATCAGTGATTTCAGCCCTTATGTTAAGAAACTAGAAAAATAAAAGCAAATTAAACCCAAAGTAAGCAGAATAAAAGAAATAAAAAAGATCGTAGCAGAAAATAGAAAAACTATTGGGAAAATCAATAACAGCCAAAGCTGATCTTTGAGATTAATAAAATTGATAAAGTGCTAGCCAGACTAATCAGGAGAAAAGAGAGAGAGAAGACACAGGTTATCAGTATCAGGAGTGAGAGTTGTTATATCACTACAGATTCTCTACAGAGTTTGAAAGAATAATACAGGAATATTTTGAACAACTTTGTGCCATAAATATGTTATCCTAGGTACGTGGAAAAATTCCTTGAAAGACTCAACCCAAACTACCAAATCTCACTAAACAGGAACAAACAACCTGAATAATTCTGTATTTTAAAATGAACAGTAACTAAAATACATTTTCACAAAGAAAACTCCAGTCCCAGATGGCTTCACTGGTAAATTCTACCATACATTTAAGGAAGAAATAATCTCAATCCTACAGAAACTCTTCCAGAAAATAAAAGAAAAGGAATTATTATTATTATCTCATTCTCTGAGGCCATCCTTATCCTGATACCAAAATCAGAGAAAGCAATTAGAAGGAAAAAAAAAAAAAAGCTGCCAACCAATAACTTTCATGCATAAAGATGTAAAAATTCTTAATAAAATTTTAGCAAATCAAATCCAACAATATTTAAAAAGGAATAATACATTATGCCCATGTGGGGTTTATATTAGGAATGCAAGGATGGTTTACCATTCAAAAATCAGTCAGTGTAACGCATCATATTATAGATTAAGAAAGGAAACCCATGTAATTATTTCAATAGATGAAGACAAAATGCTGCATCCACTTCTGTTAGAAACTTTCAGTAAAGTAGGAATAGAAGGGAACTTTCTCTGCCTGATTAAGGATATTTATGAAAAACTGACACCCTACATCATACTTAATGGTGAAAAACTGAGGGCTTTTCTCCTAATATAAGGAACCAGGCATGGTGTTTTTTAGAAATCACTTCTATTCAACACTGTGTTGGAGGTTCTAGCCAGTTAAGTAAGACAAGAAAGAGAAATAAATGACATCCAAGTTAGAAAGAAAGAAATTGTCATTATTCACTGGTGACATGATTATCTATGTAAAAAATCCTATGGAGTCTATAAAAACAGTACTGGAACTAGTAAGTTGAGCTTATTAGCAAGGTTGAAGGATATAAATCAATATACAAAAATTAATTGTGTTACTAGCAATATATAGTTGGAAACTGAAAAAGAATAATAGCATCAAAAAATATGAAATACTTAGTATATATCTGATAGAGCTGTAAGAACTTTACACTGGAAACTCCAAAACATCACTGAGAGAAATTTCAAAAGACCTAAGTAAATGGAGAGAGAGACTGTGTTCATGGATCAGAAAACTCGATATGGTTAAGACACCATGACTCCTCAAAATAATGTGTGGATTCCAATGCCAATGAAAATCTCAACAGACTTTCTTTTTCCCTTCAGGTAATGTCAAACTTATCCTAAAGTTTATAAACAAGTTATTCTAACTTGTTCAGAAATTATAAGGAAAGTAAAAAAGACCCATAATATATAAATAAATAAATATATAAATAAGTCACAAAAAGTTGGAAGACTTAACACTATCTGGTTTCATGACTTATTACTGTAATGCTATATAAGGCAGGATAGTGTGTGTGGTATTGATATATAGATGACATATATATCAATGAAAAATAGTCCAGAAATAGTCCTACACATATATGTTTAATTGGTTTTTGACCAAGGCATTTTGGGGGGAAGAGGTCATCTTTCTAAAAAGGTTTTGGAACATTTGGATATCCATATGCAAATAAATGAACTCAACTCTTACCTCCTACCATACACAAAAACAATTTTTGTTCAAGACCTGAATTTGAAAGCTGAAACCATAAAACTTCTGAAAGAAAACATAAGAGAAGATCTTAGGGGCTGATTTTGGTAAAATTTCTTAATACAGCACAATAAACAAAAAATAAAAAAACTTAGGCTTCATCAAAATTAAAAAGTTTTGCTTTTTAAAATACACTTAAGAAAATGAAGAGGCAAACCACAGACTTGGAAGGACTTTGTAAAACATAAAAACAAGGGATTTGTATCTAGAATAATAATAACTAGAAAAGAAACCAAGCTGTTACCACTCAGTAATAAGACATACAACCCAATTAAAAATGGGCAAAATAGGGCTTCCCTGGTGGCGCAGTGGTTCAGAATCTGCCTGCCAATGCAGGGGACACGGGTTCGAGCCCTGGTCTGGGAAGATCCCACATGCCGCGGAGCAACAGGGCCCGTGAGCCACAACTGCTGAGCCTGCGCGTCTGGAGCCTGTGCTCCACAACAGGAGAGGCTGCGATAATGAGAGGCCCGCGCACCGCGATGAAGAGTGGCCCCCACTTGCCGCAACTAAAGAAAGCCCTCGCACGGAAACGAAGACCCAACACAGCCATAAATAAATAAATAAATAAATAAATAAAAATAAAGGAATTCCTTTAAAAAAAATGGGCAAAATATTTGAACACGCACTTCATCAAAGAAAATGTATGGATGACAAATAAACACATTCAGTGATACTCATCATCACTGGCCTTTAGTGAAATGCAAATTAAAACCATAGTGAGAGCATAACACACCCACTAACATGACTAAAATCAAAAAATTGTAGAAATTAAAAGCTAGTTTTCAGCTAGGATGTGGAAGAACTGGAACTCCTTAAATGTTGCTAGTGGGAATGTTAAAAAGATACCACTTTGGAAGATGATTTGGCAAAGTCTCAACAAGTTAAACATACACCTACCATACAATCCAGCCAATTCCACTTGTAGGTGAAATGAAAATGTCTGTGCACGTATGAATACTCATAGCCTTATTCGTAGTGGTGCAAAATGGGAAACACCCTTTTTCATAAGGAAGCGTTTGTTCTTTTTCTCCTCCTCTTCAAGCATTTTTATATGTAAAGCATTTTTCTCACCATAATGTGTTTAACGTCTAATCTTTTCTTTTGCCACCGCGGAAGATACCAGCTTTATCCTACCCTTCTTAGTGCAGCAGATGGGAGTTGGGAGGGCTGGATTCTAGTCCTGGTTCTTAATGCTTTGTGCTGACCACCTGCCTTCTTGAGACCTCAGGGTTTTTACCTGCTGATTAAAGGGATTAAACGATACATATTCACTCATGTATATTTTTGAGCACCTGCCATGTGCCAGGCACTCTTTTAGGTACTGGCAACATGATGAAGAAAATAGGCTGTAGTACCTGCCCTCACTGGAACCAGTATTCATTAACCTATAATGTGCCAGGCACTGTCGTAGGTTTTGGGAAGACAGGCCACTGTGTTGTAATCTCCAGGAATTTATGAATTAGTAGGAAAGAGAGACCAAACTAAGTAAACAGACAAAAGTATAATCGTAAAAAATGTTGTGAAGGGAGGAATATGAGAGGAGACCCCTGTGTTAGTAGGGCTGTCGGGGGAGGCCTCTTGGTGGAGGTGACAGTTGAGCTGAGATCTGAAGAGAGAAAGAGAAAAGGGGCTCCCATTCGCCTCTGTCATCGTCTCTGCTCTCAGAAGTCTAGACCGAGCGTAAGGCAGTGACTTGGTGTTTTGACTGTCGACATCTCTGAATGAAAATAGTTTCGTTGAGCTCTCTGTTCTGCACCTCAACCCTTTCTTCAGGGGTTTTCACTGTCTAGTTCAGGGAATATAAATGGCAATAAGTTAAACATTTAATTCTCCTTTCCGATGTTTAGTCAATACTTCTTTGGCCCAGAATTCATAAGTAAGTGAGAAACAAAAGATAAAATGAAGGTCTGTGCTCTGCTAAGCCTAAGACAGACGTTTCAGATGGGGGTCAGGCAGGCAAATTTGGACTTCAGACAGGTTTCCTTTGGCCTACAGTATTTTCAAAGTCAGAAAAATTCACCTGACCCCCCAGACTTTAGCGTTTCCATTTAAAACTTTAGGCAACAGATTAGAATGTATGGGCTGCAGCCCCCTTTAATGGGATGCTTGCTCATACCTCACAGCCCCCTCCTGTTTGCCGGGCCTCATTTACTCCTGTCATCTGGTTGGCCTCCTGTGATTTTGTTTGTCAAAGAATCATCTCAACAGGTTTTTGTTTTGTGTTTAAACATGCCTGGGACTGGCCTGCTGTGAGTCTGATCTACTGGTGCAGGGGGCTGGGTGATTCTAACGTTGGCTGGTGAGACCATAGCCCTGGCTGTGAACGTACTGGGTTGGCCAAAAAGTGCCTTCGGTTTTTAAGTAAAAATAAAAGACACATTTTTCAGTAACACCAAGAACTTTATTGAACAACATATTCACCATTTTGTTCCACTACCTTCTTCCATTTTTCAGGCAACTTCATGATTCCATCTTCCCAAAACTTTTTATCTTTTTGAGCAAAGAACTGTTCCTGGTGCCTTTTACAGTCTTCCAGGGAATTGACATTTTTTCCATTAAGTGAATTTTGTAAAGACCGAAATATATGGAAATCCGAAGGTGCAATGTCTGGGTGAATACGGCGGATGAATCAGAACTTCCCAGCCGAGCTGTAACAGTTTTTGCCTGGTCATCAAAGAAAAAATATGCAGTCTTGCGTTATCCTGATGGAAGATTATGCATTTTCTGTTGACTAATTCTGGATGCTTTTCATCGAGTGCTGCTTTCAGTTGGTCTAGTTGGGAGCAGTACTTGTTGGAATTAATCGTTTGGTTTTCTGGAAGGAGTTCTTAATAGAGGACTCCCTTCTAATCCCACCATATATGCAACATCACCTTCTGTGGATGAAGACCGGCCTTTGGTGTGGTTGGTGGTGGTTCATTTCACTTGCCCCACGATCTCTTCCGTTCCACGTTATTGTACAGTATCCACTTTTCATCGCCCGTCACAATTTGTTTTAAAAACAGAACATTTTCATTACGTTTAAGTAGAGAATCGCATGTGGAAATACGGTCAGGAAGGTTTTTTTCACTTAACTTATGTGGAACCCAAACATCAAAGCAATGAACAAAACCAAGCTGGTGCAAATGATTTTCAGCGCTTGATTTGGATATTTTGAGTATGTCGCCTCTCTCCTGTGTGGTATGACATTGATTGTTCTCAATTAATGTCTCTATTTGATCGCTATCAACCTCAGCTGGTTTACCTGACCGTGGAGCATCAGCCAGCCAGAAATCTCCAGCACGAAACTCCGCAGACCACTTTTGACAAGTTCGATCAGTCACAGCAGCTTCTCCATACACTGCACAAATCTTTTTTTTTGCTTTTCAGTTGCATTTTTACCTTTCTTGAAATAGTAAAGCATAATATGCTGAAAATGTTGCTTTTTTTTTTTCCATCTTCAATATTAAAATGGTTACACAAAAATTCACCAATTTTGATAAGTTTTTAAAAAAATGCACTCTGATATGACAGCTGTCACAATACAATCTAACATAATTGTTTTGAATGAAGTTAAAGGCAACTAAGTGCTACTAGAGCCATCTTACCTTTTGGCCAACTCAGTACCTTTTTACAGGATTCACAGGGAGCATGTGTTCTCAAGAGTGGGGACTTGTCTTGGTAACTTCTTATTTACCCTGTATCTGGAATACTTGGTAGTAGGTAGTTTAAATGCATATAACATAAATGAATAAATTATATTTTAATTTTGGTATGTATTTGACCTTTAAAAGGTAACTGTACTTAAACAGTTTTCCTAATTCAGATGTGTGGGAGTTTTTAGAGTTTTCTTTGATAACACATTCCTGTAGTTTTAAGATCAAAATGTAAAAAGGAATACAGTGAGAAGCCTCCTTGCCACTTCTGTTCTCTATCTGACCAGTGCATCATGCTCCCTCCCATGAAAACATAAGCATGTGCAAACATATATTCGTATTTTCCCCCCCTTTTACTTCAAAGGTGGCTTACTAAAAATAAGGCTCTGCCTTATGCCTCCTTTACTCTTGACATATCTTGAAGATCTTATCATATTAGCAGAGAGCTTCTTCCTCATCCTTTTTTTTTTTTTTTTTTACAGTTGAAAAATATGTTTAATGGTTTGGGCATATTATAGTTTATTTAGCAAGTACCCCCATTAAAGGATATTTGGATTTTTCTAGGCATTTACTATTGCAAACAGTGCTACAGTTAGTACCTTTGTATGTATGTCGTTTCATACACACACGCACAAGAGTGTGCAAAGTATATCTCTGGTAAATTCTCCAAGTGGAATTGCTAGGTCAAAAGGTATATGCATATGTAATTTTGATATATGTTACTTAATTGCCCTCTGTAGGGGTTGTAGTTTAATTATTATTTAAAACTAATTCTAGTATTTGGGACACTGTTTAAAAATTTTTTTACTCTGTTTTTGTTCTGTTTTCTTTGCTGAGTTAGAGTTGTTACATGGTAGGTTATCTGAAATTTGGTAAGAGTATTAAGATCGTTCTAGATCATTGGTTTCCACTACTAACTTAACCCCCCCAAGGGGTTCTCAGATTCATGTGCTAAATGAACATCAACTATATAATAATGTCTCCCACATACATACTGTATATTTCAAATGTATAAGATGCTATTGTATAATAAAATGCTAATTCACTTAATACTATGTCTATTTGAATATTTTATAATAAAAATAATCTATCTTTTACAGATATCCCTTTGAGGACCAGCCTGCCACCACCATTCAGAAATTATAAATATGGTAACCAATTTTTCTTATTCTTTTAAGATATATGTTAATATAATTTCACATTAGTTTTATATTGATGTGAATTTAAATTTGGTTTTCAAAAATGAATTTACTCTCTGTATATAAAAACCACTATGGAAGTTATTTAGAAATATAGGAATTCTAGTATATCGTTAAATTGTAATTGTGTAGGGAAGTGTATGAATTGTATATTCCTCCTATTTGTGAGGAATAGTATGTTTGGCAAACTGTTTAAAATGAATTTCTTTGTCAGGTAATCAGAAAAGAAGAAATGATTAAAGACTAGGAATTATAAGAAGAGATTTAACATTTTAGAGGCCAGTAACTTGAGCATGTTACATAGTAATTTTATATGTTGCAATTACTGATTTTAAAATGTAGTAATAAGGCAAGAAGCTGGGTTTCATTATTCATTATAAAGATGGTACAGTTATTAACCTTCAGCGTAGTGACACTCACCAAACTTTGAATTTGAGACTTCACTTGAGAATTACAATGCACCTAATAAATATTTCTGTTAATTGGTGCAGACATTTTTAAAGCATAAATTTTTTATTACCCTAGATCATTTTTGGAGTGGTTTTTAATTCTGCTGCCATTTGGTAGAGCAACTTATGAACTAAAATACTTTGAAATCACAATCTTCACCGTGTGTATGCATTTTAATATCCAGAGACTAATTGTGAGGTCACAGGGGGTAGTCAAGCAGAAGTTAAAGGCACTGAGTGGAAAGTACTTTGATTTATTGGACTTAAAGAATTTATGTACTAAATATTGAATAAGAGAAAGGAATAAAAAGCATGATTAACTAAATATGAAACTTCTCCAGTTTCGTCTTTCATGGCTTTCAAAGTATCATGCCTTGAAATATAACCTTAAACTTGAATCAGCCTGCAGATGCCACTTAAAGTTAGCATAGCTACATATAGTTTCCCTTTTTGCATGGTGTGGGTGTGTATTCAAACTTGTGTTCCATGTAAGTTATTTTAAAAGACCAGTGTTAGATCATGAAATCATCAAAATATCTGGCTGTTAATCATCACGGTGGTAAATAATATATTCCTGTCAATTTCTCCCTTTATGTATGTTAGTATTTGTTTTGTGTTTTTACGTGCTCCTATATTGGGTGCTATATGTTTTTAAAAATTAATTAATTAATTAATTAATTAGGCTGCATTGGCTCTTTGTTGCAGTGCGTGGGCTTCTCTCTTATTGTGGTGCGTGGGCTCAGTAGTTGGGGCGCAGGCTGTAGAGCACGGGCTTAGTTGACCCGCAGCATGTGGGATCTTAGTTCCCCGACCAGGAATCGAACCCGCGTCCCTTGCATTGGAAGGCAGATTCTTAACCACTGGACCACCAGGGAAGTCCCGGGTGCATATATGTTAATGAGTGTAATCCTCCTCTTGTATTGAGCCTTTTATCATTATATAGTGTCCTTTCTTTCTTTATGGCCTTTGTCATAAAGTCTATTTTGTCTGATATAAGTATTTCCACCCCTGCTTTCTTGTCCTTTTCATTTGCCTGAAATAGCTTTAAAAAATTTTTTTTGTTTTTGTTTTGTTTATTTTTTAATTGAAGTATAGTTGATTTACAAGGTTATGTTAATTTCTGCTGTGCAGCAAAGTGATTCAGTTATACATATATATATACATTGTTTTTTATATTCTTTTCCATTATGGTTTATCCCAGTACGTTGTGCTGTATAGTAGGACCTTGTTGCCCATCCATTCTGTACATAATAGTTTGCATCTGCTAATCCCAAAACTCCCAGTCCATCCCTCCCCCACACTCCTCCCCCTTGGCAACCACAAGTCTGTTCTCTATGTCTGTGAGTCTGTTTCTGCTTTGTAGATAGGGTTCATTTGTGTCAAATTTTAGATTCAACATATAAGTGATATCATATGGTATTTGTCTTTCTCTTTCTGACTTACTTAGTGTGATACTCTCTAGTTGCATCCATGTTGCTGCAAATGGCATTGTTTCGTTCTTTTTTATGGCTGAGTAGTATCCCATTGTATACATGTACCACGTCTTCTTTATCCATTCCTCTGTCAGTAGACATTTAGGTTGTTTCCATGTCTTGGCTATTGTGAATAGTGCTGCTATGAACATAGGGGTACATGTATCTTTTTGAATTATAGTTTTGTCCGGATATATGCCCAGGAGTGGGATTGTTGGATCATATGGTAGTTCTATTTTTAGTTTTTTGAGGAACCTCCATACTGTTTTCCATAGTGGCTGCACCAACTTACATTCCCACCAACAGTGTAGGAGGGTTCCCCTTTCTCCGCACCCTCTCCAGCATTCGTTATTTATAGACTTTTTAATGATGACCATTCTGACCAGTGTGAGGTCTGGTTAGCTACATACAAGCTACATACAAACATATGTCTGTAGCTTAGATGATTTAACAAAGAAAGGGACATTAATACAACACTCCATTAAAAACCACTGTGAGGTGGTACTAGTTGTAGTTTTGATTTACATTTCTCTAATAATTAGTGATGTTGAGCATCTTTTCATGTGCCTATTGGCCATCTGTATGTCTTCTTTGGAGAAACGTCTATTTAGGTCTTCTGCCCATTTTTTGATTGGGTTGTTTGGTTTTTTATTGTTGAGTTGTATGAGCTGTTTGTATATTTTGGAAATTAAGCCCTTGTTGGTCACATCATTTGCAAATATTTCCTCCCATTCTGTAGATTGTCTTTTCATTTTGTTTATGGTTTCCTTTGCTGTGCAAAAGCTTGTAAGTTTGATTAGGTCCCATTTGTTTATTTTTCTATTGCCTATTGCCTTGGGAGACTGACCTAAGAAAACATTGGTATGATTTATGTCAGAGAATGTTTTCTTCTAGGAGTTTTATGGTGTATTGTCTTATGTTTAAGTCTTTAAGCCATTTTGAGTTTATTTTTGTACATGGTGTGAGGGTGTGTTCTAACTTCTTGAGGGTGTGTTCTAACTTCATTGATTTACATGCAGCTATCCAACTTTCCCAGTGCCACTTGCTGAAGAAACTTTTTCCCATTTTGTATTCTTGCCTACTTTGTCAATGATTAATTGACTGTAGGTGTGTGGGTTTATTTCTTGGCTCTCTGTTCTGTTCCATTGAAACATATGTCTGTTTTTGTACCAGTATCACACTGTTTTGATTACTGTAGCTTTGTAGTATTGTCTGAAGTCTAGAAGGGTTATGCCTCCTGCTTTGTTCCTTTTCCTCAGGATTGCTTTGGCAATTCTGGGTCTTTTATGGTTCCATGCATGAAATATCTTTTTCCATCGCCTCACTTTCAATCTATGTGTGTCCTTCACCCTAAAGTGGGTCTCTTGTAGGCAGCATATTGTAGGTTCTCGTTTTATTATCCAATCTTTCACTCTGTGTCATTTGATTGGAGCATTTAGTCCATTGACATTTAAGGTAATTATTAATAGATAGGTATTTATTGCCATTTTAAATGTTGCGTTCCAGTTGATTTTGTATTTCTTCCTTGTTCTTTTTGTTTTTCCATGGTAGTGGATAATGTACCTCTCATATTATTCTACCTTATTAACATTCTCTTGTCCTATTATTTCTATACTACTCAGATGAATTGACAGGAAAAATGAATACATTTATCTGTGAAGAAATTAGAGAACCACCATGGCTTTGATAGATTTCAAGTGACTGTCTGCATTTGGCTCTTTAACAGTCTGCCACTTTGTGTTTGACAAGAAAGGCTGAAGTGTTACTTTCTCACCTGTCCTTGTCCTGCAGTATTGCTACACTCTCTATGGGGTTGAACACACTGGGTGTTGGGGAGTGGAAAGGGCACAGGCTCAAATTTCATTTTTGTTAGTTGCCATTTCTGTGCCCTTGGACAAAGGTCCAGTTCTCTCTGCCAGGCCACCAAGAGTCTGAGATTTCTCAGAGCCCTTCCTCCCATTTAATTGGCATCTACATCTATTACTGGTTTACCCTGGCCAGACAGTGTGTTCATAAAGCACGGGGGATGTTGTTTTATTTTTAAATCCTATCGTTTAGGCATGGTGCATGTGTGCAGTAAATGTTGGTTGTTGTGCAGTGTGGGGCTGCTAATCCTGTTTGTTTCTAAGGCTGTGTGAGAGTAGATTAAACAGTGCACGTGTGAACACATTAAATACTCCGCAAACATAAGATCTTCTTTTTATTTTTATGAGGTTGCTTTCCTCAAGGAATTTGCATTAAGGAAACAATATCCACAGAAGTTGTTTCTGTTAATAATGAAGATTATTTTTTTAAGAAGGAAAAACAAGTGAAAGAGATGATTTAACAAAGAAAGGGACATTAATACAACATCTTTTGCTAGCTTGTCATTTCTCCTTTCTTACCTTCTTCCCAAGTCTTACCAATTTCTGTTGGAGAGAAAAATCTGGTGAAAATTTCTATTCAAAGCATTTCTTTTTCTGCTAAAAAATGTGGCTTCCTTCTTGTGGGGTTCTAGAACCTATCAGAACAAAGATATGTCTAATTTAAAGACTTGTTAGCAAAATATACAGAACATGATTAACATTTGGCAAGGTCAAACTACAGTTTTGCAAGTTGATTGCAAGGTCCTTTTGTTTTAAAAAAAAACTACTCTTGGCTTCTTTAGTCTCCAGTAACAAACTGATATATATCTGCAGTGAGAAAAAGAGTGTAATAGGTAACTCAGTATAATAGATAATTCACAAGTCACATGTGTTTATTTTCGTGTGTACATTGTAAGCTTATTTTTAGCAGTTGTGGCATATTTACATCTGAAGTATGTGTATTTCACTTAGGTTAGATTTATTTTTATTTCTTAACAATACATATAGTCCAGGGATTAGGCTGACCTTATATTAAAAATTGCAATAGGTAATTGAAAGTTGACTATTTAAAATAATGGGTAATTCAGGGTGCTGGTTCTTAACTGAATAGGTACCCTATTCTTCTGTATTATTAGAACATAGTTAAATCAAGGTTTTTTTTTTTTAAACAGATCCTTTTTTTTTTTATTCATCAGAAAGTCACACAAATTATAATCATCCTCATCAGTTCACTCAGTCCCATGTAATTAATTTTTTTTTCATGTTGATCTTTTGTTAGCACTTTTATGAATTCATCAGTTTTCCATTAGAGTTCTGAAAATGCTTATTCATTCAGTTCAGCAGTATAGTCAGTTACCAGAAACCTGTGCTTGTCAGAGTCTTTTTCATGAATTCCTTGAAGATGAAACCCTTTTATAGGAACATTTTTGCAAAAGCATCAGAGTACACCCAAAACTGTCTGTAAATGACAAAAAACTTAAAAATGACCACAGTTAAAGATCTTTTTTTTTCACACACACACACACTGTATTTTATTTTTACAAGAGATAAATAGACTGACACCAAGCATTGTACATGGATGACCACAACAAAAGCAACAATGATTGCAATTACCAAACACGAATCACACTCATACTATGTCATAATATTGACATTCAGTCCAGTAATCCTCCACTGTAACAGCTCCTTTACTTTGCAGTGAAAATTGATTTGTATATTCTTTGCCTCTGAGCCCTTGTGGGATTTTTTTTTTTTTAATTAATTTATTTATTTATTTTTGGGTGTGTTGGGTGTTCGTTTCTGTGCGAGGGCTTTCTCCAGTTCCAGCGAGTGGAGTCCACTCTTCATCGCGGTGCGCGGGCCTTTCACTGTCGCGGCCTCTCTTGTTGTG
Organism: Balaenoptera ricei; assembly: GCF_028023285.1. Taxonomy (NCBI): domain Eukaryota; kingdom Metazoa; phylum Chordata; class Mammalia; order Artiodactyla; family Balaenopteridae; genus Balaenoptera; species Balaenoptera ricei. The sequence continues at coordinate 8,825,194 of NC_082645.1, read as the reverse complement.
GAGCACAGGCTCCAGACGCGCAGGCTCAGTAGTCGTGGCTCACGGGCCTAGCCGCTCTGCGGCATGTGGGATCTTCCCAGACCAGGGCTCGAACCCGTGTCCCCTGCATTGGCAGGCAGACTCTCAACCACTGCGCCACCAGGGAAGCCCGATTTTTTTTTTTTAATTCAAACAGAAAGTCACAAAAATTATACTCATCCTCATCAGTTCACTCAGTCCCATGTAATTAATTTTTTTTTTCATGTTGATCTTTTGTTAGCACTTTTATGAATTCATCAGTTTTCCATTAGAGTTCTGAAAATGCTTATTCATTCAGTTCAGCAGTATAGTCAGTTACCAGAAACCTGTGCTTGTCAGAGTCTTTTCCATGAATTCCTTGAAGATGAAACCCTTTTATAGGAACATTTTTGCAAAAGCATCAGAGTACACCCAGAACTGTCTGTATATGACAAAAAACTTAAAAATGACCACAGTTAAAGACTTGATGAAAGTTCATAATAATGCAATTGACAAGGAAATTTAGTTATTTCTGAGATGCACATTTTAAAATAATAACTAGAATTATGACTTATAACATTATACCAGAACATATAGGATTTTTAGGAATTTCATGTAATGTCTGAAACATTTATATTAACATATTTCCAAACAAATAACCCAAAGAAAGTTTAGTATTAGTTGTTTTTTTGTTTTTTAATTTTTTAATTTAATTTTATTTATTTTTTTATACAGCAGGTTCTTATTAGTCATCCATTTTATACACATCAGTGTATACATGTCAATCCCAATCTCCCAATTCATCACACCACCATCCCCACCCCCCCACGGCTTTCCACCCTTGGTGTCCATACGTTTCTTCTCTACATCTGTGTCTCAACTTCTGCCCTGCAAACTGGTTCATCTGTACCATTTTTCTAGGTTCCACATACATGCGTTAATATACGATATTTGTTTTTCTCTTTCTGACTTACTTCACTCTGTATGACAGTCTCTAGGTCCATCCACGTCTCAACAAAGGACCCAATTTCGTTCCTTTTTATGGCTGAGTAATATTCCATTGTATATATGTACCACATCTTCTTTATCCATTCGTCTGTCGACGGGCATTTAGGTTGCTTCCATGACCTGGCTATTGTAAATAGTGCTGCAATGAACATTGGGGTGCATGTGTCTTTTTGAATTATGGTTTTCTCTGGGTATATGCCCAGTAGTGGGATTGCTGGATCATATGGTAATTCTATTTTTAGTTTTTTAAGGAACCTCCATACTGTTCTCCACAGTGGCTGTATCAATTTACATTCCCACCAACAGTGCAAGAGGGTTCCCTTTTCTCCACACCCTCTCCAGCATTTGTTGTTTGTAGATTTTCTGATGATGCCCATTCTAACTGGTGTGAGGTGATACCTCATTGTAGTTTCAATTTGCATTTCTCTAATAATTAGTGATGTTGAGCAGCTTTTCATGTACCTTTTTGCCATCTGTATGTCTTCTTTGGAGAAATGTCTATTTAGGTCTTCTGCCCATTTTTGGATTGGGTTGTTTGTTTTTTTAATATTGAGCTGCATGAGCTGTTTATATATTTTGGAGATTAATCCTTTGTCTGATGATTCGTTTGCAAATATTTTCTCCCATTCTGAGGGTTGTCTTTTCGCCTTGTTTATGGTTTCCTTTGCTGTGCAAAAGCTTTGAAGTTTCATTAGGTCCCATTTGTTTATTTTTGTTTTTATTTCCATTACTCTAGGAGGTGGATCAAAAAAGATCTTGCTGTGATTTATGTCAAGAGTGTTCTTCCTATGTTTTCCTCTAAGAGTTTTATAGAGTCTGGTCTTACATTTAGGTCTCGAATCCATTTTGAGTTTATTTTTGTGTATGGTGTTAGGGATTGTTCTGATTTCATTCTTTTACATGTAGCTGTCCAGTTTTCGCAGCACCACTTATTGAAGAGACTGTCTTTTCTCCATTGTATATCCTTGCCTCCTTTGTCATAGATTAGTTGACCATAGGTGTGTGGGTTTACCTCTGGGCTTTCTATTTTGTTCCATTGATCTATGTTTCTGTTTTTGTGCCAGTACCATATTGTCCTGATTACTGTAGCTTTGTAGTATAGCCTGAAGTCAGGGGGTCTGATTCCTCCCGCTCCATTTTTTTCCCTCAAGACTGCTTTGGCTATTCAGGGTCTTTTGTGTGTCCATATAAATTTTAAGAGTTTTTGTTCTAGTTCTGTGAAAAATGCCAGTGATCATTTGATAGGGATTGCATTGAATCTGTAGATTGCTTTGGGTAGTATAGTCATTTTCACAATATTGATTCTTCCAATCCAAGAACATGGTATATCTCTCCATTTGTTGGTATCATCTTTAATTTCTTTCATCAGTGTCTTATAGTTTTCTGCATACAGGTCTTTTGTCTCCCTAGGTAGGTTTATTCCTAGGTATTTTATTCTTTTTGCGGCATTTGTAAATGGGAGTGTTTCCTTAATTTCTCTTTCAGATTTTTCATCATTAATGTATAGGAATGCAAGAGATTTCTGTGCATTAATTTTGTATCCTGCAACTTTACCAAATTCATTGATTAGCTCTAGTAGTTTTCTGGTGGCATCTTTACGATTCTCTGTGTATAGTATCATGTCATCTGCAAACAGTGACAGTTTTACTTCTTCTTTTCCAATTTGTATTTCTTTTATTTCTTTTTCTTCTCTGATTGCCGTAGCTAGGACTTCCAAAACTATGTTGAATAATAGTGGTGAGGGTGGACATCCTTGTCTTGTTCCTGATCTTAGAGGAAGTGGTTTCAATTTTTCACCATTGAGAATGATGTTTGCTGTGGGTTTGTCATATATGACCTTTATTACGTTGAGGTAGGTTCCCTCTATGCCCACTTTCTGGGGAGTTTTTATCATAAATGGGTGTTGAATTTTGTCAAAAGCTTTTTCTGCATCTATTGAGATGATCATATGGTTTTTATTCTTCAATTTGTTAATATGATGTATCACATTGATTGATTTGCATATATTGAAGAATCCTTACATCCCTGGGATTAATCCCACTTGATCATGGTGTATGATCCTTTTAATGTGTTGTTGGGTTCTGTTTGCTAGTATTTTTTTGAGGATTTTTGCATCTATATTCATCAGTGATATTCGTCTGTGATTTTCTTTTTTTGTAGTATCTTTGTCTGGTTTTGGTATCAGGGTGATGGTGGCCTCAGAGAATGAGTTTGGGAGTGTTCCTTCCTCTGCAAGTTTTTGGAAGTGTTTGAGAAAGGTGGGTGTTAGCTCTTCTCTAAATGTTTGATAGAATTCACCTGTGAAGCCATCTGGTCCTGGACTTTTCTTTGTTGGAAGATTTTTAATCACAGTTTCAATTTCATTACTTGTGATTGGTCTGTTCATATTTTCTATTTCTTCCTGGTTCAGTCTTGGAAGGTTATACCTTTCTAAGAATTTGTCCATTTCTTCCAGGTTGTCCATTTTATTGGCATAGAGTTGCTTGTAGTAGTCTCTTCGGGTGCTTTGTATTTCTGCGGTGTCTGTTGTAACTTCTCCTTTTTCATTTGTAATTTTATTGATTTGAGTCCTATCCCTCTATTTCTTGATGAGTCTGGCTAATGGTTTATCAATTTTGTTTATCTTCTCAAAGAACCAGCTTTTAGTTTTATTGATCTTTGCTATTTTCTTTGTTTCTTTTTCATTTATTTCTGCTCTGATCTTTATAATTTCTTTCCTTCTGCTAACTTTGGGTTTTGTTTGTTCTTCTTTCTCTAATTCCTTTAGGTGTAAGGTTAGATTGTTTACTTGAGATTTTTCTTGTTTCTTGAGGTAGGCTTGTATAGCTATAAACTTCCCTCTTAGAACTGCTTTTGCTGCATCCCATAGGTTTTGGATTATCGTGTTTTCATTGTCATTTGTCTCTAGGTAGTTTTTGATTTCCTCTTTGATTTCTTCAGTGATCTCTTGGTTATTTAGTAACGTATCATTTAGCCTCCATGTTGTTTGTGTTTTTTACCTTTTTTTCCCTGTAATTGATGTCTAATCTCATAGCGTTGTGGTCAGAAAAGATGCTTGATATGATTTCAGTTTTCTTCAATTTACTGAGGCTTGATTTGTGACCCAAGATGTGATCTATCCTGGAGAATGTCCCGTGCGCACTTGAGAAGAAAGTGTAACCTGCTGTTTTTGGATGGAATGTCCTATAAATATCAATTAAATCTATCTGGTCTATTGTGTCATTTAAAGCTTCTGTTACCTTATTTATTTTCATTTTGGATTATCTGTCCATTGGTGTAAGTGAGGTGTTAAAGTCCCCCACTATTATTGTGTTACTGTCAATTTCCTCTTTTATAGCTGTTAGCAGTTGCCTTATGTATTGAGGTGCTCCTATGCTGGGTGTATATATATTTATAATTGTTATGTCTTCTTCTTGGATTGATTCCTTGATCATTATGTAGTGTCCTTCCTTGTCTCTTGTAACATTCTTTATTTTAAAGTCTATTTTATCTGATATGAGTATTGCTACTCCAGCTTTCTTTAGATTTCCATTTGCATGGAATATCTTTTTCCATCCCCTCACTTTCAGTCTGTATGTGTCCCTAAGTCTAAAGTGGGTCTCTTGTAGACAGCATATATATGGGTCTTGTTTTTGTATACATTCAGTAAGCCTGTGTCTTTTGGTTGGAGCATTTAATCCATTCACGTTTAAGGTAATTATCGATATGTATGTTCCTATGACCATTTTCTTAATTGTTTTGGGTTTGTTTTTGTATAGGTTCTTTTCTTCTCTTGTGTTTCCCACTTAGAGAAGTTCCTTTAGCATTTGTTGTAGAGCTGGTTTGGTGGTGCTGATTTCTCTTAGCTTTTGCTTGTGTTTAAAGCTTTTGATTTCTCCATCGAATCTGAATGAGATCCTTGCTGGGTAGAGTAATCTTGGTTGTAGGTTCTTCCTTTTCATCACTTTAAGTATATCATGCCACTCCCTTCTGGCTTGTAGAGTTTCTGCTGAGAAATCAGCTGTTAACCTTATGGGAGTTCCCTTGTATGTTATTTGTCGTTTTTCCCTTGCTGCTTTCTTTTTTTTTTTTTTTTTTTTAATGTCTGAAACATTTATATTAACATATTTCCATACATATTTCCATACAAATACAAATATGATTTTTAGAAATTTCATGTTCCCTTGCTGCTTTCAATAAATTTTCTTTGTCTTTAATTTTTGCCAGTTTGATTACTGTGTGTCTTGGCGTGTTTCTCCTTGGATTTATCCTGTATGGGACTCTCTGCACTTCCTGGACTTGGGTGGCTATTTCCTTCCCCATGTTAGGGAAGTTTTCAATTATAATTTCTTGAAATATTTTCTCTAGTCCTTTCTCTCTCTCTCTTCTCCTTCTGGGACCCCTATAATGCGAATGTTGTTGCATTTAATGTTGTCCCAGAGGTCTCTTAGGCTGTCTTCATTTCTTTTCATTCTTTTTTCTTTAGTCTGTTCCGCAGCAGTGAATTCCACCATTCTGTCTTCCAGGTCACTTATCCGTTCTTCTGCCTCAGTTATTCTATTGATTCCTTCTAGTGTAGTTTTCATTTCAGTTATCGTATTGTTCATCTCTGTTTGTTTGTTCTTTAATTCTTCTAGGTCTTTGTTAAACATTTCTTGCATCTTCTCGATCTTTGCCTTCATTCTTTTTCTGAGGTCCTGGATCATCTTCACTATCATTATTCTGAATTCTTTTTCTGGAAGGTTGCCTATCTCCATTTAGTTGTTTTTCTGGGGTTTTATCTTGTTCCTTTTTTATCTTGTTTCATTTCATTTCACTGGACTTCCTTGTTGAATCCAACAGCATGATTGATAGAAATGAATTTTAGTTTAAGGTTAAGAGTTTATTCAGACATAATAACACATGTAATCATAATACATTAATTAAATGGTTAGATAAAAATGAGTGAAGAATTGGAAACTTTCTAAATTGAGTAAAGCAGATTAGATGGTGTGAGCCTGTGTATTATTTCAAAACCAGAAGACAGTAGTAGTCTTTGGGTATTAGCAGCCTTGGTCAGATTACCAGTGATCCTTGATGGTGTTTGAATTCTGAGAATGGTAACAACTTGTTGGTATGATTTGACCTCCTGTCACTGAATCTATTCTGAGAGATTAATAGATTAGTAATAGTAGTAGTAGTAGACATTAACAAAGTCTGTCTTAATTTAAGACAGACTGTTTTTTTTAAACCTTATTTGTTAATCTTAGCATTTAATGACTCTAACAAACAGGGTAGAATAATGTCATTCACCTGTCTTCTAAGGGAAACTGTGCTGAGTTGACTTCAGGTTATTGTACAAACACAGTTGTGTGTGTCAAAGGCCAGGGCTTTAAATATCTTTATACAGTGAGCTTTAATTTTAATAATATGCAAGTGTAATTTTTATTTTACTATGTACTAGAGGTTTAAGTGAACCTGATCATAAGGCAAAGACTCAGATTTCTCAGTTTCATAGCTGCCACCTTCTCCCCATCTCAGTTTAATAGTTTGAAATGAAGTTTTAGAATAGTTTTAGTAAAAAGACAACTTGTTTTTTTTTTTCTTTCAGATAAACTAAAGATTGTTCATCAAGCACATAAATCAAAGGTATGTTTCATATGTACAGTATCTGGCACACACATAGCAAGTAATCAATTTTTGTTGACTTAGTGAATAAATGAATGAACACATGTATTTCTCAGATATTTTCCATTATAATAGAATTTTTAATTTTGTAGCTACCCTTTCTATAGCCTTACTTTTCCATTAAAGGAAAAAAAAAAAAACCTCTAAGTCATATTCCTGTTAGTAGATCCTTTAAAAAAAAGGTGTTAATTAAAAAAAAAACAACGTTATATATCAAGCAAATGTGTAACATAAAATAAGCATAAAACTTGGTAAAATAAATTCAGGTTACATATAAAGGAAGTCAAGTATTATCTGTCAGTCCAATTTCTTTGATTTTCTTAATTCTGTACCAGAAGAAAAGAGCCAAAAGTAGATGAAAATACTGTGTTTTTTTTCTGATTTGACTGTTTCGGTGTGTAAGAGAAGGCTCCGGACTGTGGCTCTTGGGAACAGACCTATTAGTTCCACAGAGGACGTAGCCTTCCCCAAAGAGGACTGATTAGTTATTTGTTTATAGTATATTTTCATTTCTGTTTTCTTACTTTTTTAGAGCGATGTTTTTATGTTTGCTTCTCATACAGAGAGACCAGAGTGATTTTTTTTTCTTGAATCTCAGTGACCTTGTGTAGACTTCTCATTAAAGTAACCTTCTCTATTATACAGACTACTCAAGGACAAGGGACTGTATCTTATTCTTCATATCTCCAATACCTAGCACAATGCCTCATTCGTAGGAGTGTTTCCATAACAATTTTTGAAGGAAATATTTTATGAATTCATTTAATTTCATTCTCTTCTCTAGTCATAGATGCCCTCCATAAACTCAATCAGCTTTTAAATAAACGTATAACAAAAGATCATAAAGAAGATGGCCTGAGGGTATGTCTGTTGACTGTGAATTAGTAACTCAAAAACATTTTTTTTCTGATGGCTTAAAACAACACACATTTATTCTCTTATAGTTCTGGAGGTCAGAAATCTGAAATCAGTTTCCCTGGGTAAAATCAAGCTGGGTCTTTCCAGTAACTTTATTTTTTTATACCAAGGATTATATATACAAATTTGACAGTATCCATTGTCAAACACTTTAAAATTTAGTGCTTGTGTGTGTCTGGGACTGTGGTGTAGAATCTGTACTTTGTATCGATGCTAGAGTTGTATCTGTCCACATTCTCCATCCACTTTCTCTTCTCCAAGGCGGGACCCTTTACAACCTTGTCCCTAAAACGTGGAGAGTAGGAAGCTTGGTCTGATTGTAGAAGGGGAATATATAAAATGAAGTCACAATGAAACAGTATGCTCTTTGAAAAGGTTGTCATTCTCCATTCAGTGTTGCATTTTTACATCATTAAGCTCATGTTTCCTAAAAGGGATAATAACTAAATTATTCCCTTATCCTTAATGAAGACCTAGTTCATAATATTCAAATAATCAGTATTATTACATTTTTAAAAAATCAGGAAGTTTTCCTTCTATAGTTGGAAATATCTTAGAATTGTTCCTTATATTTAAAACATATGTTCCATCTTGGCATGTTAGAGTTGAAAAATTAGGGCCTATTTTTTAGTTGAACAATGTATTTACTTAAAGAAAGAGTCCCAGAACAAATTAAGTCACTTAGAATGTTTCAGGAATCTGGCTTTATAAACTTTCATCTAAACCATAATGATTCTAGTTAAGTACAGCCTATATACCCCAGAGATGGTTCTTCAAATTTCCTCTTTAACTTTTGTAAGGAAGGAGCCAATATATTTTCACAGATATGGTTTTAAGACTTAAAAATTTTACCCACATGTCCTCATTTGTGCCTTTTCCAACTACCAGACATTTTTGTCATTTTTCATGTGCATTCTACTCCTCATTTGCAGGGACTATAAGCATCACTGGCCCAGACTGTCAGTTTTCCAACCCATCTGTAATTTTAATCTCCTCCCTTAGCCAAAGGGAGAGACTTCCAAATAACTCCTGTATCTTAATGAACTTGTTCACGAAAGGCATTTTCCCCATTTCCCGAATTTTCTAGGTCCAAAGACTTTCTTAATTACAATTACCAGGTATACACAGAAATTTCTTGCCATCACAATAAAAAGGTGACTGGATACCTTCCCACCAGAGCCTCCTGTTTGGATGATGAGCTCCGTGTTTATTGAATGAATCAATAGTTACAAATAATTACCATAATATGATTTATTTTTTATCAAGAAAATGTATTTGTGTGTCTGTGTGTGTATTTTGATTATAATCAGTAGGCTACTTATAAAGTCATAATTCCTATCAAAAAGATTTGAAAGAAGAACCATAATTTCTATCTTTTATTTTGTGAGTTTGGAAACCAGATAGCTATCCTTGTTCAAAGTTTATGAAAGGAAGAAGTCACACTCTTGAATAAACTTTGTAAGAAATATACAAGATCTTTAAGAAGAAGACTTTAAAATGCCAGTGAGGGTATTCAGTTGTCCATACTCATTGAGCTGAACTCCTCTTAAGATCTATGCATTTTTTTATGTGAAATTCTACCTCAATTTAACAAAAAAGTAAAGCATGTAAAGAGGGATACAAGATGAGACTTAAGTGCAAGTATTAGGATATTTGGATGGGAAGATGCAACAGCATGAAGATGTCAGTTCTCTCATAGTTAATTTACAAATTTAATGCCACCCAAATAAAATTCTACAGTTGTGTGTATATATGTATTTGTATATATGTGTGTGTGTATATGTGTGTGTGTGTGTATATATATATGAGCTAAAGACACTGATTATAAAACTAACATGCAAAAAATAAATAATGAAGAATAGTCAGAAAAAAGAAGAGAAATGAAAGTGACTAACCCTGGCACATGTTAAGACATATTATAAAACTATACTAGTTAAAACGGTGTGGTACTGTCACATGAACTGTTAGTTCAATGGCACAGAATTAGAAGCCCAAAAATAGACCTAATTATATATAGGAATTTAATATATATTAAATATTGCATTTCAAATTTATGGAGAAAATATGGAGGATTCAGTAAATGTTATTGGAACAGCTAGGTAGACATCTAGAAAACAGTTAAATTGAATCCATATCCTTTTCTTATGCCAAAATAAATACTCATTGGGTTAATGACATAAATCTAAGATGAAACCCATAGGTGAGGGTAGAAATGAAATAGATTAACATGAGTGGATAATTTGTTCAGGCCGTGTGATGGGTACAGGAGGGTTCATTGTACTATTCTGTATACATTGTATGTTTGAAATTCTCTATGATTAAAAGTTTAAAAGATGAAATTAAAATATTTGAAGCAAACATGGAATCTTAAAAGTAATCTTAGACTGAAGGTCCAAATATGATAGGAAAATAAAAGATTGATACATTTTACTTTATTCATTAATTTATTCAACAGACATTCAGCACCTTCTTTTAAAAAAAAACACTATAAGAAAAATGAACAACTGAAAAACTGAGAGAAAATTTTCTAACTTATATTACAGAAAAGGCCTAATTTTACAATTCCATTGAAAAAATTATCCTACAAGTTTATTAAAAAATAGAAAATATTCAAATCTTTACTTAAAATAAATACAAATTAAGACTATACTTAATTTATATCTGCTGGATTGGCAGAGATCAAAAGATTTTGGTAATACACTGTGTTGGTGAGGGTGTGGGAAACAGGGACTCTCAGTGATGGGTAGCATTGGTATAAATGGGTACTGCTTCTTTGGAGAGTAATTTGGCGATATCTGTCAAAATAAAAATTGCCCTTACTTTCTGACTCAATAGTTATAGGAATTTATCTTACAGATAAAACTTATGCAAAATAATATATGTACAAGGATATTTGTTGCAGGATTGTGTATGGTACGAAGAGATAGGAAACAACCTGAATGTCCATCAGTAGGGACAGAGAGGGAGAGTTAATACTTTCATTGGAATATGCTGCAATCTTGATAAATTATGAGGCAGCTCTTACACTGATTTTGAATGACTTTAAGATATTTTAAGAGAAAAAAGTAAGGTGTTAGAACACAGCGTATAATATGCCATTATTTGTGTGAAAAAGTTTACATGCACCTCTCCACCTGCATGTACACGTACAGGGACAGTCTCTGGAAGGATACATAAGAATTAGTACAAATTCTCTGGAGAAGAACTAGTTGGATGGGGTTGGGAGGAGACTACTTCTCACTCTCTCCATATGTACTTGGAGAATTTTGTACTGTGAGTATGTATTACCTATTCTAAAATGATTTTTTTAGGCCTTCCCTGGTGGTCCAGTGGCTAAGACTCTGCGCTCCCAATGCAGGGGGCCCGGGTTTGATCCCTGGTCAGGGAACTAGATCCCGCATGCTGCAACTAAAGACCCCGCAGCCTGCAACGAAGATCCTGCATGCAGCATGGAGTGTCCTGTGTGCTGCAACTAAGACCTGGTGCAGCCAAATAAATAAATATTAAATTAATTAATTAGTTAATTAATTAATGATTTCTTTAGTGAAGTTTTTTTTTCCCCCTTTTAATCTGTGTGCTTTGGAGTTTAAGCCCCTGTGCTCTCTAGTGAGTGAAGCTTTGGAGCATGGCTTCTGGGTCAGCTCTTTTGGCTGCTGAGAGGCCTTATTGTTGAGCCTCCCTCTCAGCCATATTCTAGAAAGAGAATCCGTCGCTAAACGGCTGCGTTCTGGTTGACAGGTGGTACTGTGTGCCCAACTAGTGCTCACTACTAGGCGCTGTTTAGGGGCAGATATCAATCCTCCTGTATTTATGATGTTTGACTGAATTTGTGAATAGCATTGGAGAGCAATCTCATCTACTCCCACCCCAAATCACACAGAGAAATGTTAGTTAATATGACATGGGACCAAGTGTTTGTTAGCAAGGTGTTTAGATATGTGGACTTTCAGCAGAGGCAAATTTGCTTCTCTCAGAAGTCAGACTGTTTTTGTTTTTGCAAAAACAGAAATATAGATCAATGGAACAGGATGGAAAGCCCAGAGATAAACCCATGCACCTATGGTCAACTAATCTATGACAAAGGAGGCAAGGATATACAATGGAGAAAAGACAGCCTCTTCAATAAGTGGTGCTGGGAAACCTGGACAATTACATGTAAAAGAATGAAATTAGAACACTCCCTAACACCATACACAAAAATAAACTCAGAATGGATTAAGGACCTAAATGTAAGACCAGACACTATAAAACTCTTAGAGGAAAACATAGGAAGAACACTCTTTGACATAAATCACAGCAAGATCTTTTTTGATCCACCTCCTAGAGTAATGGAAATAAAAACAAAAATAAACAAATGGGACCTAATGAAACTTCAAAGCTTTTGCACAGCAAAGGAAACCATAAACAAGGCGAAAAGACAACCCTCAGAATGGGAGAAAATATTTGCAAACGAATCATCAGACAAAGGATTAATCTCCAAAATATATAAACAGCTCATGCAGCTCAATATTAAAAAAACAAACAACCCAATCAAATAATGGGCAGAAGACCTAAGTAGACATTTCTCCAAAGAGGACATACAGATGGCCAAGAAGCACATGAAACGCTGCTCAACATCATTAATTATTAGAGAAATGCAAATCAAAACTACGATGAGGTATCACCTCACACACCAGTTAGAATGGCAACTACAAACAACAAATGCTGGAGAGGATGTGGAGAAAAGGGAACCCTCTTGCACTGTTGGTAGGAATGTAAATTGATACAGCCACTATGGAGAACAGTATGGAGGTTCCTTAAAAAACGAAAAATAGAGCTACCATATGACCCAGCAATCCCACTACTGGGCATATACCCTGAGAAAACCATAATTCAAAAAGACACGTGTACCCCAATATTCATTGCAGCACTATTTACAATAGCCAGGTCATGGAAACAACCTAAATGCCCATCAACAGACGAATGGATAAAGAAGTTGTGGTACATATATACAATGGAATATTACTCAGCCATAAAAAGGAATGAAATTGAGTCATTTGTAGAGACGTGGATGGATCTAGAGACTGTCATACAGAGTGAAGTAAGTCAGAAAGAGAAAAACAAATATCGCATATTAACGCATATATGTGGAACCTAGAAAAATGGTACAGGTGAACCGGTTTGCAGGGCAGAAATTGAGACACAGATGTAGAGAACAAACGTATGGACATCAAGCAGGGAAAGCCGCGGGGGGCGGTGGTGGTGTGATGAATTGGGAGATTGGGATTGACATGTATACACTGATGTGTATAAAATGGATGACTAATAAGAGCCTGCTGTATAAAAAAATAAATAAAATAAAATTCAAAAAAAAAAAAAAAAAAAAGACTGGCCAAAGCTGGAACCTCAGCCCCCTGGCTGACTAGCCACATACTCTGGGCCTATATCTTAACCTCTCTGATTCCTCCTGGATTATTGTGAGGATGTGATGATGATGATGATAACAGAACAGTGACAGCCAACAGTACTCCCTGTGTGGCTGACACTGTCCTGAGGGTTTTGTATGCTTCATCTCTTTTCATCCTCTCCACAGGGTAGTGAGAAGATGCATCCCTCCCCCTACTTTTTTTGTTTTTTTAACAGATGAGCACATAAGAGCACCTCTAAGAGAGGTTTGTTTGTTGAGACCTCTAAGAGGTGGTTGTTGAGACCACGCAGCTGGATGTTGGTGGAACCTGAACTTGAACCCAGCTCCAGCTCCAAAGCTCAGTGCTTTATGTAGTGTGTGCATGTAGTAGGTACTCACTGTGTATCTGTTCACTTCTCTCCCTACAATGATGGGAGCAGAATGTAAATTATTGCTGTGACCCAGAGTAACAATTCAGTTGTCTTTGAGGAATCTTACCAAGTATGAAACACATATAAGTACTGGTAAAATGCAGATTTTCTTTCCTTCTAGACAAATGAACTTGTGTTGAGTTTGGAAGATGATGACAGACTCCTGTTAAAAGAAGACAGCACCCTGAAAGCAGCTGGAATCGGTGAGAAAGAGTGTGTGTGCCATGTAGAGTTGGGGGGGCGCTGGCTTTCCTGGCCTGTATGGTGATACCTGGCTGATTGTATTTGGATAACTTAATGCAATGTAAATGGTACCCTTGGTGCTCTTTACACTACCTTATAATTATTCAGAGGAGGAGGACGAGAATGAAGTACATTCAGATCATTTGACTCAGGGAAGTAGATATCTGCTCTCCAAACATTCAGAATGCAAATAGTTCTTTCCAGAAGGTATGCTCAGAATTCTGCGGAGGGCGACTTTAAGTGATTGACAGGTTATTACTCACTTAATAACCTACTTACTCATATCAGCATCATTTGAACAGACAGTTTAAGAGAATAGGGCCTGGTAGAACTCATGTGGAATAATGAAGTGAGATGTTGTTTGTATAACATGCAGCGTAGTTTCTGATAGTCACCCAGATCACTCTGGGCCGACCAAGTCATGGAATTTCAAATAGGAGCCTAGTGTGTACAGTTGAAAAATTGCCTGATTTAGCCTTTCCATTTGGAATATGCATGTAGTTTTAGTTTAAAGAAGTGCTGTGTGACATGTTTTATGACCATTAGAGGTCACTATAATTCTACTTACGTGTACACTTACAGATGATGTGGCAGGTGGACGAAGTTTGTGAGAGAGATGTGAGCAGTTGAAGGCATTATGCCTCGGACATGCCTTTGTGGTCCGTGACTCTAATGAAACAGCACAAATCATACTTACTTTCTAACTTTTTTATAGGCACTGGTTAAGGAGCACTCTAAGGGTCACGAAGTCCATGTTAGGAAGCCTTAAATTTTTTTGACAGGTGTTTTATTGAGTTATTTTAGTCACATCTGTCAGGAATTCATTTTTAAATGACACACGTGGCTAAAGTGGGTTCCTGGCATATCTTCCAATTTAAATATGATTTTAAATACCATGTTGTATAACCTCAGACTTGTTTACTGTGTTTAAGTCTACACTGTTGGCTAGATTCAGTGTCTTTCCTTATTGTGAATACATAAGATTGATTGGAAAAACTTATTATTTGGAAAAACAATTTTCAATTTGGCATTTATTTCTTCAATTGCTATTATATTATTATAGCAGGTGGCACTTAGCAACTGCTTGTTGTTAAGCATAAAGCTATAATTAGTATAATAGACTGGTATTGATATAGGAATTGACAGATAGCTCCATGGAAAAGACTGGAAAATCCCAAAACCAACTAAAAGAAATTTCACAATATAACAAAATTCTGACATCTCAGATAAGTGGGGAAAAGAATGAATTAGCCAGAAAATGTTGGGCCCATTGCGAAAACATTTGGGAAAATCAAATTTAAATTCTTAGTCTTCATTCCAAAATAAATTCTCTATAGGTTAAATGTGATAATGTAAAAAAAATTTTCTTAAATGTAGGTCAGTAGTTTCATAATGCTGGGGAGAAGGGCATGCCCTTATAAAGGGCATGCCTTTGAAGCCAGAAGCCATAAAGCCGGGAGAAATGCTAGATTTGACCACATAGAGTTAAATGAGAAGCAAAAACTGTGAAAAAATATTTGCAGCATATATGACAAAGAAAAAGTTATTAGCCTGACTTTATAAAGAGGTCTTATAATTAATATAAAAAGGAGAAATAAATTCTACTGAGAGAAGAAATAGCTAACATAAAAAATAGTTCAGCCTTATTAGAAATGAGAGAAATGCACATGAAAATAGATACTATTTTATGTAGTTTTCTACTCTAGTGGTTAAGAATTAGAGGCTAGAGTCAGAGTGCTTGGGTTCACAGCTTGACTCTGCCACTTACTGTCTGGGTGACCTTCAACAAGCAGTGATTATAAGACTAGCAGACGTGAAGAACGGTGGTAGTATCTGAGGGAGTGTTAGGAAATGAATGTTCTCTCGTACTATTGTTCGGAAGCTGTATTACCTCTAACTTTCTGTAGGTCAGTTTGACCAATAAGACTTTCTCAAACTTAACTTTCTGTCATATCTATTACCAAGCCAACAGAAGTGCTTCCTCAACTCTGTGACTCCCCCCCAGGTTGTGATATGCCTTCTGAGGTGTTATCTCTTACCTTCTCTGTTTGGGATTCATTGATGTAGAGCTTTATTTACTGAATGGAAATAGACTATATTGTGTGATACCATTATTATTTTAAAATGTATGTGTTTACATGTCTGTATATGTATATGGAGAAAAGATCATATGCTAAAATTATAGAAATGGTTTCTCTGGGTGGTGGCATTGCCAGTAATTAATCTTCTTCCCTTTATTCTCCACATTATCTAATTGTTCTTGTATTGATAATTTAAACTTTTTTCTACTATTTACATGTATTACTTGTAAAGTAAGGACCCAATTTTAAGGAATAAACTCCTAAATTTGGAGAAAATTGGTTTGAATGAAGACTCCACATTTTGCTTGCTTTGTGACCTGGAAGCCATTTAGCCTCTCTGAACTTCTACTTTGATTTCTGTAAAACAAAACGGAAACAATTAAACCTATTTCAGATGGTTGTCATGGGTTGAGTAAAAGAATGTATATGAAAGCATCCAGAGCAATGCATGTAAAGGCCCTCAAAAATACTTAGTTTATTTGGAAGCCATTTTGGAGAAAGCAATTGGCAAATGTTTTGAATTTGTTAAAACATCAAGTTGTTGGTTTAATTGTTATTAATTTCAGACTTAAGTAACGAACCACCTATAAAGGTGTAAATCAAATCCCTCTTTTTGTCATTCTTGTTTTAAGGCCATAGATCTTAGATCAGCATCAGATCCTTTTTGTGGGTTCTCCACTGGTTTCAGGGTGGTACTTCAAACTGCTCTCCTGCCGTGGCAAGCCTACAGCCCTGCCTGAGGGTGACTTTGGTCCCTGTGGGGAGTGATCCCCTCTCCTGCATGTTCCCCTTTGTTGCCTAGAGCAGTGCAAAAAGTTCTAAGTGCAAGTAGATTGTAAAAGTGATACTTGAAGTGTGTGATTTTTCTAGGGAATTTTCCCTCCCTCGGTGGCGTGCCTGGTTAGGGTTTTAAGATGTTTAAGAGAAAAATTCTAAGTCATCACTCTCTCCCTTTTTACCACTTGATCTTGCTGTAGAGCTGTCACTCTGCTAGCATAGCCAATTGCCATGGGAATAATGCCAGTGAAACAAATGTATCATTAGGACTTTTCTGTAAAAACCATGAAAGGAAAAGAAAGACTGTGAGGGGGGAAATTAGGGGAACAAAGTGGTTTGAAGATTTCTTTTCTCACTGAGAAATTCTCTGGCCTTTTATCTACATTGCAGATCCCAATTGTATATTCTGCTTACACTTGATGTCAGGGGAAGTTTTTGGTTGTGGATTTAGTTCTAAAATACATAAATAAAAAGATTTGCTTTGTGGAAGGAAGAAGAAGGCCTTACCTAGAATTGTTATTTATAATTTAAAGATTTTCATCTTGTTGTTAACAATTGTGGTTTTATGGACTAATTCCCCTAAGTAATAAATTTGCGTGTTAAATATTTTTGGGGTTATATTTTATCTCTTTCATTTTGCTACATTCTACTGCTGCTATCTTTTGAATCTTCTCTGGTTTAGGAAAGAAACTGGGGTAGGGTAACTCTTCTAAAGTCAGTTACGTTTTATTGGAAATATTTTAAAACAAGATACAGGCGGCCAAACCATAAGTGCTCATCTGTGGGAAGAGTTCGCATCAAGCCAGATCTTGTAATAATTCCCAAACTCCCTTGTGGCTTGTCTTCATCTTGTGTGTCACTCCTGTTGTCTGCCCGCAACCAGAACCCAGCCTTTGTGCCTAGCACCTCTGGGTGATCTTGGATAAGCAGCTCATATGATAGGATTCCTTGGCTCCCACTTCTTTATCAGGATCATATTTGATTTGTGTTTCCTGAAGGTTTGGGTCCCTTTCCCATTCTCTTTTGGGTAGTAATATCTTGGGGCATACGTGCTTTTCTCCTTTGACAGTGCGTTAAACTGGCTGTTCACGTTAACATCATAACAGCGATGGTCTGGTACTCGATTAAGTAGGTGGTGGGACCAGGGAATTTGAGATCCCAGAGCAAGGGGGTCAGAAGGAACCTCCCAGACATGTTTCTTCCCTTATTGCCCTCCCCTCGCCATTGTGGAAATCACAGTGTCCAGTCTATCAAAGGTCAGATTCATTTTACTATTTGTTTTCTTCAAACTAGTTTGAAATCTTCTCTGCCAGCTTGAAAACAGATGCTCAAGCAGCTACGAAATAAAAGACACAGTAGTTTGGAACTATCTGTTGGATTGTTGACCTCCTTTGGTGAAAAGTTAAAAATATAACTCAGCAGAGAGCATGGTTTTGAATGATTTGTAGATTAGGATTTTGTGAAACTTGCAAGGATGGGGTATAGTCCTGGACCAGGGGAGAGGGTGAAACTTTGTCCTTTTGGTCTCAAATTGCTGCAGAAATCACACCTGGCCCTTCATGGTTTTTTTGTTTCTGTTTTTGTTTTTGCCAATAATCTGCAGTTATTTTCACATTACAGCCCGCCCGATGATAGTCTGCCCTGATCATTAATTATCTGTACTGCAGTCAGGATGCACGTCTCAGTCTCTTTCCTCAGACGACGGTTGCTGTGCTGCGCACGACTTTGGTACTGACTAGTACAAGCCTAGGGACTTAGAAACTATACACTAAATCCTTGCTGGCAGGCGAGTTTATTGAAATAAGTTCGTTGAGGAGTTTAAGTACATTGCACTTAATTTTTCTGGAGATTTTACATTTAAAATGGGTTTTTCTTATATTTAAAAAATTTGAAGTCATTATTTTCCTGTTCAAGGTGTATATATGTGTATTTTATAATGGAAACTTTATAAAATTCTTAATTATTTATTTCGTATCCAACATGTGATGTCCTAGCTTGCGTTCATTTTATTAAACCTGAAAGTCAGTATTAAAATGAACCACAAATGTATTTGGAGAGTTCTTACTTGATTTCATTTGATAGTAAGACAAAGGGATGAGCTGGAGTGTATTTATTGGATTTGAGAATGCACATTCATTTCAGATTCACACGCCAAAGCACTGTGCACCTGAGTGCACTGGCGCCTGCGGCACATTTAATTTAAAATCAGGTGCCGTAGGGGACCGGCATGTGGTAGACTTCCCGAGGGTTCTTCTGGAGCCATTTTAAATAGAATTTGGGAAGCAGGAATTTAAGGGATAATGGTGGAAAGGGTGGTATGTAGAGGTCTTGAAAATCGTTATTTGTTTTCATTTTAATTGGCAAGTAAATTTGCAGTCTAAATACGTGAAATCATTCAGACATTTTCAACAGAGTTCTATAGATTTAAAAAAAACATTATATTCTATTTCTGTTTGAGGACCACATTACCAAAGTTTAAAATCCATTTTATGTCTTTCTTTTGAATGTTCAGAGCAACTAACTCTTAATTTGTGTGTTATTCTCCAATTTGTTAAGGGTGAGAAATTTTTTCAGCCTGGACCATTTGAGTTTAACCCGTTTGTCAATCTAGTTTTCCTGAAAAAATTCATTCATCTGAAAATAGAATCTTTACCTAGGTGATCTCATTTTGAGTCTGTATTATATGTATTATGTAGATAATGGATTGCTCTGTAAGTTAATTAGAAAGAAGAGAACCTATGTGTCAAAACAAAAATGCTTTGTCAGTTCTTTCTTTTTATCTGCTTCATTCTAAACCTCTTATTGGTTTCCTGAAGAGCCATACGATATATTAGTTTCTCAGAAGGGGTACAGAGATAAATGTCAACTGCGGTAAGTAAAATTGTAATTACAGTTAGTGTGTATTGAGCAAAGTGCTGTGTGGGCAAAGCACGATGTAAAGTTCTGTATGTAAATAGCACATCATGGATGAAACCTTGCATTGTGATTATTAAGAACAGGGGGCTTTTCTCATTCTCCATTAGGAGGAGGATATTAGAATCACTTGCAAATTATGTAGTCTACCTTTGGGCTTGCTTCTCTTCAAAAAAGGAAACCCCAGGAGCTTTTTATATGAAGGATAGATCTCAAAATATCTTCTCTTTGAATGTTGAATTTTTTGAAGCCCCTTGATTCCAAGTGTAGAGCTCTTAGCCGTTCTTTTAAATGCTATTTTCTTGTAAAATTTCACTGTACATTAACTTACTGTTTGCCCAGGGCGCATTTGTTTACAGCCCCTCTCATTGATTCCCAGCTTCTTTCTTCTGTGTCTCCCCATCCCCTACACCCTCCACGCACATCCAGGCTTATTGTGACAAGAGCTTGTAATCTGATTTTTATCAAGATTAATCTTCATCTAATCTTGAAGATACAGTAGGACTGGAATGAGGATCTGAGACTATGGGTGATCTTATTTTCCTCTTTCAGTATTTCTGTATTTTCTGTAAAGAACACGGTAATTTAGGTTTGAGAAACATTAAATTTGCTATTCTTAAAACTAGCAAAAAACATTTTTAATGAAATGTCATGCTAAGTTCTTTAATTTCGTTCTTCTGTGATAAATTCTAATGATGAGATGAGAACTGTAAACTAGGAGACCCGTGCTAATCCTTGGCATCCTTCCTTATTATCCTATTTATTTGGCTTGAAGAATTTTACTTGTCAGTTTTAGGAGGATATGTTAATTGTGTGATCAGTATTCCTTACAAATAATCTTGTCTGTTTTCTTGTCAAGATTCTGAAGGCCCTTTTGCTCTTTCTGTAAAAGCTAAGCAGACTGTATTAACTTCTGGTTTAATTTAAAAAACAAATGTGGAACTTGTTGGCGTGACGCCTTAAAGAATCGCATGTTTAATAATTGGAAGGCTTTCCATCAGATTTGTCTCCAGTCTGAATTAATAATGTTGCTGACTTATTGTTTTAGAAGACAGAGTCCTTGACCTGTTAGGTTGAAAGAATTGTGACTGCTCTGAACCTTTGTGGGTCCTTTAGCTGTGCCATATCCCCTGTGAATAATTAGAGGTATTTGAAGGTATTGCGGTAGAAGCCAATTTGTGTCTTTCACTTTGCATATTGTTGAAGCCTCATGAATTAATCATAAGCAGGCAAAAAATTAACTTCTTCAGACATATTTTGATGGGTCATGAGGGAGAATGTAAAGTGATCTGTAAAATATTCTACTGATCCTCTAAGTATTAAATTATTACACCTACAGGCTAATTTCAGAGGGGGAAAAAAAAAAGAGTTTTCCTCCTTCTTCAGGAACTGAGTAGCAAATTTGAAAAAAATAAAGGCTTATTATTTCTAGGACTGTTAAGAGGACTATAAATGAGCAATTTTATGATTTCCTGAAAACCAGATTGAAGTGTTAATTCTTGTTTTTAATGTTTTTGCTTATTTTTCTTTTAAATCAGTTGAATTCTAGAGTCTTAAAACTACAACTTATACTTCTTGTTGATTTTGTGAAATGTGAAACCAAACAAGTAACTCATCTTTCTAACTTTAGGCAACTAAAGCACTGAATCAAAGAAATGGATTTCCATACTTGTTTAAAAATCTAGTTTTACATTAGATTTTCTTTCCATTTTCTATTTTTCTTTTTTTTCAGCCAATGAAACTGAAATTGCATTCTTCTGTGAAGAGGACTATAAGAGCTACAAAGCTAATCCCCTTTCATCCTGGTGAGAACTTCACAGGGCTTCCTTTTTGCATACTTGTATTAAGCTCTTTATTCCACTAGTGAGTTTTTTAAATTGACAAATAAACTTAAAAAAATGAATCCCAAGCTCTGCCACTTGAGGTAAAATCTGTGGTGTATTCTCTCTTCTGCAGGTCTCATGTTTTTCTTTCTTGTTGTAAAATAATGTATTTATTTATGGGGAAAACATTTGATTTTTTTAAGTGAAAGAAATAGTTATTCAAAAATCACCATGGAGTGTTGGTTCTTTAGTTATAATTTGTTTTTCTGAAATTAGAGGTCATTTTGGTGACTTGCATGTTGGATTCTTTAAAAAGATTATAAGACTTAAGGTCATTCTGTTTATTTTGTGTTTTCTCCGTAGTTTCTAGTTAGACCCCTGTTACTATCTTTGGCTAGCAGGGATTGTAAGAGTCTCTTATGACCATGAATGCCATCTTTTCACTTACCATGTTACACACCACCACACATGAAATAGAACTGGGTATATTTTAGGGAGGTTTTCTGATGTCGGAGGGCTTTTCTTTCTTTTTGTATTAAGCCCACACAAATAACATTGCTGAAATGTGTTTTTCTGAGCTGTGTTTCCTGACTTCAGGGGCAAACTATAATAGAATCAAACTCATTTATTTGGAGAAAGAAGATAGCAGGATGATTGCACTTCTGGAAGAAAATTGTTCATTGAGAACAAGTCTAAGTCACGGATGATACATTCTTTCAAAATAACATAATACTTTAATGACGGACTACCAGCACCCGAAGAGTAGTGAATTCAAGGGGGCCTTTCAGCCAGCATGCATCTAATCGGAACTCTGAGAGAGGTTAGTTGGCTCTAGAATTACTCCATGAAGCCTTAAAACTGCTAGGAGGGCAAATTGGTTTCATTGTGGTATAGGCTAATTTAAGAAAACCTATTCTGCTTAAAAAATCAAGCTTGAAAGTCTGGTTGACATAACCAGAAGATGCGTTGCTTTGTTTAAAGACAAAGCACTTGGAGTAAAGGAAGATAAAGGCAGAAGGTCTGTTGAGCTAGGCCTTATAAGTTATGCTGAGGAGTTGGAAACTTTATCTAGTAGGTAGTTGGGAGCCAGTGGAAAGATTTAAACAGATGAATTACATGATTAGATTTGTATTTTAGAACGTAAGCTTTGGCAGCAGTATCCAGATGGCAGAAAGACTAGAGGACAGTTGTCATAGACCAGAGGAAGATTGGAAGGACTCACCTAGGACCTGACAAAGGGGAATGGAGAAGAGGAGACCTTGTTGACATAGTGCTAACATTTGGTCATGCATTAGATGGCAGGCATTGTGTTAGGTACCTACATGTGTTATTTAATTTTTACCACAACTCTTTAGTCTTGATAGTATCATATTTATCTATGGCTGAGGAAATTGCGGCCCAGAGAGGTAAGGTAACTTTCCCAAGGCAGTGCAGTAATTTGCACTGGGAGTGGAGCCAGGTCTTTCTTAAATTTCTGACCTTGCCCATTTCATCCTGTGGCCTCCCAGGAGAGGTATGAAGTAGAATCTTTGGGACTAGGTGAATGGCTGGTGTGGAAGGTGTAGGAGGAGGAGTGGAGACTTCAATGATTCTTCCTGGAGTGAATGACTGGATCGATGGTGACAGCATCAACCCAAATAAGGAATTTAGTAAGTAGAAGAACAGGTTAAAACATACTCCGTTTGATTATTTTGCAAACATTCAATTTACACACACTTTGTTTCTTTTTTAAGAAAAATTAAGCATACCTTTACCTGTATGTTTTCTTTTTAACAAATAATGCAAAAATATGTACATATGTCTAATCTTTGTTTTGGCGTGTATTTATTTTCCTTATTAGAAAGTTACATATAGGCTTTTTTCACTTGTAAACACAGATGTAAAAATCAGAAACTAAAATACATTACGACTAAAAAGGGCTTTTAACCAAGAGTGAAAGATTGGTTCAAAACATAGAAAACTTATCAATGTACATAATTCTCAAAATATATACAGAAGAAAGAAATTGTGCTATCTCAGTGTTGCCCAAAAAAAGCATCTGATGATGGGCAACCCCATGCGTGAATAGAAATAGAATAGAACAGAATCCCCTTAACCTGATGAGGGTTACCCACAGAAAACCTACTAATGGAGAAGTGCTTAAGCAAACCTATTAGATGAATAGGACAGGGAGGGCACTATTACCAGTACTATTCAGAATTGTTCTGCCTCTTATTGTAGCCAGTGCAATAAGAAAAGAAAAGTAGTGAGGACCACAGACATTGGAAAGGAGACTACACATTCATTTGCAGACAATATGATTGCAAGAGAATCAACTGACAAGTTATAAGAACTAATAAGAGACTTTATGAATGCCTGATAATGAACTTAAAATGTGCACAAAAGCTATAAAATGTTAACTAGAGGATATAAAAGACCTAAATAGAGAGATACTACATGTTCATAGATGGAAGCTTTGATGTAGTAAAGATGTTGATTTATACCTAATCTGTACTTCAGTGCAACCTCAATCAAAATCCCAGGATTTATATTGGGATTTGACAAACTGATTTTAAGGTTCATTTGGAAAAGCAAATATATAAGAATAGCCAAGATCAGTTTGGAAAAATGAAAAGGAGGGCGGATTGCCTACCAGATGTCAAAATATATTTTAAAGCTGTAGTAATTAAAACATCTTGGTTGTGATACAGAAGTAGACCAAAAAATCAATGAATAGAAACTGACTGCTGTATATGGAAACTTAGTATATAATAAAGGTAGTATTTGTAATCAGTGAAGAAAGATGGATATTTATCCCCTGCCTAGGCATTAAAAAAATGATTAAGGACCCTACCTCCTACCATTCACTAAAATTTCAGACAGATTAAATAAGCATGAAAAACAAGATGATGAATTTATTAGAAAAAAAATGGATTATTTTATGACCTTGGGGGTAGAGATGGCCTTCTTAAAACACAAAATGTGCAAGTGCCATAATTTGCTGAGTTTGAAGTATCTATATGAGAAACTAGATTCCCCCTCCCCCCAGAAAAATTATAAATGGGTTGAAAGGCCAGTAAAGACTGGGAAAAACTACTTGGACTTACAAGGTAGACAGAGGATTAGTTTCCAGAATATATGAAGAACTCTTACAAGTCAATGAGAAAAGGACGAACCTGCAACAGAAAAATGGACACATTTTGTAAAGAAGAAATTTGTAAAAAAATAAAAGGAAACATATATGGCTTATAAAAATGTGAAAAGATGCACATCCTTTTATTCAAGGAAATTAAAACAACAACAGAGTATCATTTCCATTCATTAAGATGGCAAAAAGTAAAGGGTTTGATAACAAGTATTGGCAGTGATGTGTGCCTACGCTGCCAGTGGGAGTATAAAGTCATGTGCAGTCACTTGGTCAAGCAATTTGATGTGCTATCTATTGAAATAACAAATGTATGTCTTCTATTGACCCCGCAGTTCCACTTCTTAAAATTTGTCCCAAAGAAACCCTCTCATGCCTGCAGGAGGAGGCATTTATAAGGGAATTCACTGCAGTGTTATTTATAGTAGAAAAACACTGTAAACAACCTAAATGCTGTCAGTAGAGAGTATATAAATGACGTTTGGTATATCTATACTCTGGGTTACTACTTAATCTAGAACAATGGGGGACATTCATATTACTTACTGACATGGGACAATCTTTGAGACATCTTGATGGATAAAATTGCAGAGAGGCTCATAAACTGATGTCGTTTGTTTAAAAAAGGCACAAAATGATAATATATATATATAATGTATATATATAATACATGTGTGTATATGAATATACACATTATATACACATATATACATATACACAAAAGAATATACACCAAATTGATAACATCGATTACCTCTGGGGAGGGGCCTAGAATTGGGAGGTGAAGGTGGTAAAAGCCTGTATCTGTATATTTAAGGAGAATCTATTTGTGTTAAGAATTAGTAAAAACTAATGCATGTGTAGAAATTAAAAGAAGCAGGAAAAAAACCGATCAGGCAATTGCCATTAATATTTCGGCATATTCCATCTAGGTTATTTTTTCTATGTATTTTTTTAATGTTTCTGATCTTTTGAGTGTGTTTTAAGTTATACAAGTAATATTTCCTTGTTAAAAACAACTCAGGTAAAAAGTAAAAATCCCCTTCAAAGGTCACTTTTTTGCATAACTTGGTGTTTATACTTTAGGAGCTTTTTTTTTCTGCACACGTATCATTATTTAAATGTGCATTTTAAAGCATTATCATTTGATTATTTTAAAATATCATTCTCTTATATATAAAAGTCTCATTTTCTTTTTGAATCATCATTGTATACCAGATACTGCATGTGTTTTATCCATTATTCAAGTCCTCGAGTTGGGTAGAGCTGTGAGTAGCCCCATCTGTGAAGTGGAGATGATGATGCCCACCTCACAGAGTCTTGGGGATCAAGTGAGACACTGCCTACATGGGACTTAGTAGGCAGGGCCTGGCATGAGGTAAGTGCTCATCAGATGTCTTATGATACTCATTATGAGCAGTGCAGCAGCATCAACTCCAATTTGGAGCCAAAAACCCTGATACTCTCAGATGTTAAGCCACTTGCCCAAGGCCTAAAATCTGGAAAGTCGAAGAACGTTCTGCCACTCACTGAAAACAA
This sequence comes from Balaenoptera ricei, assembly GCF_028023285.1. Classification (NCBI taxonomy): domain Eukaryota; kingdom Metazoa; phylum Chordata; class Mammalia; order Artiodactyla; family Balaenopteridae; genus Balaenoptera; species Balaenoptera ricei. The sequence continues at coordinate 8,799,308 of NC_082645.1, read as the reverse complement.
GGGGTGTTGGGCACTTGGAGAAACATGGTATGAAGGTTGTCAACCACGGGCCGAGAGACTGTGTCCAATTTTTGTTGATTGTCACCCCTTCTCCAAGCATTTTTGCCATTCTCAGTTGAACTTACTTTCTCTTCTTGTGCCAAAGGAACAGACAGGCCCTAGCCCCACTTAATAATCACACCTAGTTTTATGTGAGTCTGAGGAGCTTTTTGCCACAGCAAAGGTGTTTTATTCCCTTCTCTCTCTGCCTGTTCCAGATACATGCAGGAGAGGTGGTGGTGCTCCTGCCTATGTGGGACACTCAGAGAGATGGCCCGGCCTGGGCCCCTTGGGAAAACTGCTGCTCACTGCTGAGGTGGGGAGGGGAGAGTGAGTTTTTCCCACTCCCTGCATGTGGCGGCAGGGGCTGGAGGAGTCTGAGGTTGCTGAACTTCATCTCTAGAGCACAGAGAAGTCCAAGTATGACAGTGTCCAAGGATCCGGACTCTGGTCCTCTTTTCTTTGCTGTGTGGGCATGCATGTGTGCTGGGGGAGGGGCTCTGATTGTTGGTTACAGGTCGCTTCCCTTCATTTTACTCTTCAAACGCTCTCATGGTTAATTAGATTAGCAAAGGTAACTGAAGTACGTGGCATAGTTTCTTACTTGGTTTGAGGTGAACATTTTGAACTCCACTGTCATGATGGGGGGGGGTCTTGGGTGTCTGTGGGCCTGGAAAGTACCCATCTCTCATGTTGAACCCCCAGCATGAAGCTCATGGTCACTATCGACCTTTCCCTCCACACCTCCAGCATTTATGGGAAGTGAGGACGTGGTAGAGGAGAGCACGGCTTTTGTCATTTCTCTCCATCAAAGGAGATGTATTTATTCAATGAATCAGACCTGAGACCAGTTCCTCCATCCCCAAGTGTGCATTTTGGGTTATAATACACTGATTTTGGATAATGGTCTTTGGAGACTCATTTTTTGGTTGTTAGTGAGAGGATCATATAATGTATAATGATTTAAAAGAAACATACAGGGCTTCCCTGGTGGTCCAGTGGTTGAGACTTGCGCTTCCACTGCCGGGGGCACAGGTTCGATCCCTGGTTGGCAAGGTTCCTTTTAAAGGAACTTCTCTAGGCGGGAAACACAAGAGAAGAAAAAGACCTACAAAAACAAACCCAAAACAGGGACTTCCCTGTGGCGGTCCAGTGGTTAAGACTTCACCTTCCAATGTAGGGGGTGGGTTCAATCCCTGATTGGGGAGCTAATATCCCACATGCCTTGTGGCCAAAAAACATAAAATGGAAGCAATACTGTAAGAAGTTCAATAAAGACTTTAAAAATGGTCCACATAAAAAAATCTTAAAAAACAAACCAAAAACAATTAAGAAAATGGCAGTAGGAACATACATATCGACAATTACCTTAAATGTAAATGGATTAAATGCTCCAACCAAAAGACACAGACTGGCTGAATGAATACAAAAACAAGACCCGTGTATATGCTGTCTACAAGAGACCACTTCAGACCTAGGGACACATACAGACTAAGAGTGAGGGGATGGAAAAAGATATTCCACACAAATGGAAATCAAAAGAAAGCTGGAGTAGCAATACTCAGATCAGACAACAAAAAAAAATAGACTTTGAAGACTGTTCCAAGAGACAAGCACACTACATGATCAAGGGATCAATCCAAGAAGAAAACATAACAATTGTAAATATATATGCACCCAACATAGGTGCACCTCAATATGCAAGGTAAATGTTAACAGCCATAAAAGGGGAAATCGACAGTAACACAATAATAGTGGGGGACTGTAACACCCCACTCACACCAATGGATAGATCATCCAGACAGAAAATTAATAAGGGAACACAAGCCTTAAATAACACATTAGACCAGATAGATAGATTTAATTGATACTTAATGGACATTCCATCTGAAAGCAGCAGAATACACTTTCTTCTCCAGTGCACATGGAGCATTCTCCAAGATAGATCACAACTTGGGCCACAAATCGAGCCTAGGTAAATTTAAGAAAATCGAAATCATATCAAGCATCTTTTCCAACCACAACGCTGAGATTAGAAATCAATTACAGGAAAAAAACTGTAAAAAACACAAACACATGGAGGCTAAACAATATGTTACTAAATAATCAATGGATCACTGAAAAAATCAAAGAGGAAATGAAATACCTAGAGAAAAGTGACAATGAAAACACAACAATCCAAAACCTATGGAACACATTAAAAGCAATTCTAAGGGGAAGTTTATAGCAATACAATCCTACCTCAAGAAACAAGAAAAATCTCAAACAACCTATCCTTACACCTAAAGCAACTAGAGAGAGAAGAACAACCAAAACCCAAAGTTAGTAGAAGCAAAGAAATTGTAAAAATCAGAGCAGAAATAAATGAAATAGAGACGAAGAAAATAGCAAAGATCAATGAAACTAAAAGATTCTCAAAGGTTCTTTGCAAAGATAAACAAAATTGATAAACCTTTAGCCAGACTCATCAAGAAAAAAAGGGAGAGGATTCAAATCAATAAAATTAGAAATGAAAAAGGAGAAGTTACAATGGACACCACAGAAATGCAAAGAATCATAAGAGATTACTACAAGCAACTTTACACCAATAAAATGGACAACCTAGAAGAAATGGACAAATTCTTAGAAAGATGCAACCTTCCAAGACTGAGCCAGGAAGAAATAGAAAATATGAACAGCTCAGTCACAAGTACTGAAATTGAAACTGTGATTAAAAATCTTCCAACAGGGTCCTCCCTGGTGGTGCAGTGGTTAAGAATCTGCCTGCCAATGAAGGGGACATGGGTTCGATCCCTGGTCCAGGAAGATCCCACATGCCGCTGAGCAACTAAGCCCATGTGCCACAACTACTGAGCCCACGTGCCACACTACTGAAGGCCATGTGCCCTAGAGCCCGTGCGCCACAACTACTGAGCCCCTGTGCTGCAACTACTGAAGCCTGCGTGCATAGAGCCCGTGCTCTGCAGCAAGAGAAGCCTCCGCAATGAGAAACCCCATGCACAGCAATGAAGAGTAGCCCCTACTCGCTGCAACTAGAGAAAGCCCACGTGCAGCAGTGAAGACCCCACGCAGCCAAAAAATTTTTTTAAACAATAAAAAAATAAAAATCTTCCAACAAACAAAAGTCCAGGGCCAGATAGTTTCACAGGTGAATTCTATCAAACATTTAGAGAAGAGTTAATACCTACCCTTCTGAAATTCTTCCAAAGAATTACAGAGGAAGGAACACTCCCAAACTCATTCTACAAGGCCACCATCGCCCTGATACCAAAACCAGACAAAGATATCACGAAAAAAGAAAATTACAGGGCAACATCACTGATGAACATAGACGCAAAAATCCTCAACAAAATACTAGCAAACCCAATCCAACAATACATTAAAAGGATCATACACCATGATCAAGTGGGATTTATCCCAGGGATATAAGGATTCTTCAATATATGCAAATCAATCAATGTGATACACCACATTAACAAACTGAAGAATAAAAACTGTATGATCTTCTCAATAGATGCAGAAAAAGCTTTTGACAAAGTTCAACACCCAGTTATGATAAAAACTATGTCCAGAAAGTGGGCATAGAGGGAACCTACCTCAACATAATAAAGGCCATATAGGACAAACCTACAGCAAACATCAAAATAAGCAAATGGGACCTAATTAAACTTAAAAGCTTTTGCACAGCAAAGGAAAACATAAAGAAAACAAAAAGACAGCCGTCAGAATGGGAGAAGATATATGCAAATGAAGCAACCGACAAGGGATTAATCTCCAAAATATACAAACAGCTCATGCAGCTCAATATCAAAAAAACAACAACAACAACAAAACCAACCCAATCAAAAAATGGGCAGAAGACCTAAATAGACATTTCTCCAAAGAAGACATACAGATGGCCAACAAATACATGAAAGGATGCTTAATATCACTAATTATTAGAGAAATGCAAATCAAAACTACAATGAGGTATCACCTCACACTGGTTAGAATGGCCATCATCAAAAAAATCTGCAAACAGTAAATGCTGGAGAGGGTGAGGAGAAAAGGGAACCCTCTTGCACTGTTGGTGGGAATGTAAATTGATACAGCCACTATGGAGAACAGTATGGAGGTTCCTTAAAAAATGAAAAATAGAGCTACCATATGACCCAGAAATCCCACTCCTAGGCGTATATGCAGAGAAAACCATAATTCAAAAAGATGCATGCACCCCAATGTTCATTGCAACACTATTTACAATAGCCAGGACATTGGAAGCAACCTAAATGTCCATTGACGGAGGAATGGATAAAGAAGATATGGTACATATATACAATGGAATATTACTCAGCCATAAAAAGGAATAAAATAGTGCCCTTTGCGGACACGTGGATGGACCTAGAGATTGTCATACAGAGTGAAGTAAGAAAGAGAAAAACAAGTATCATATAATATCACTTATACGTAGAATCTAGAAAAATGGTACAGATGAACTTATTTGCAAAGCAGAAATAGAGTCACAGAGGTAGAGAACAAAGTTATGGTTACTAAGCGGAGAAGAGGGGGTGGGATGAATTGGGAGATTGGGATTGACATATATACACTACTATGTATAGCATAGATAACTAATGAGAACCTACTGAATAGCACAGGGAACTCTACTCAACGCTCTGTGGTGACCTAAATGGGAAGGAAATCTAAAAAAAGAGTGAATATATGTCTATGTATAACATTCACTTAGCTGTACAGCAGAAACTAACACAACATTGTAAAGCAACTATACCCCAATAAAAATTAAGAAATAAAAATAACAGGAATATGCAGGATGTGTGTCATGCTGCTCTGCAGTGTGGGTTTTTAGAGAGCTGTGACCCGACTATTCTGTGCTTCTGGCTCTTCACATGAGTATTCAGTAAGTAATATTCATAGGCAGTGAGATTTAAGATCGAGAAGATCCATTTCAGGCCCCAGATGATGTCATACGACTCCTGAAATACATGAAGGCAAACCTTTTGGAAAATGCTGGGAATGTTGCCTTAGAGATTCAAGGCTTTGGTTTTAGCCTCATACCTATTAAGTTCAATCCACAGGAAAAATGCCACCCCCAATAATCATATTCTTGTGGTCCATGAGTGAGCAGAGTACGCTTGAGGCTCTGATTCTTTAACAGGACTAAGGCAAGTGATAAGGATAAGACTGTGGGTGCTTCTTCCCCCCGTTTCTCACTTCTTGGGAAATGAGAGCCAGAAAGATCAAGGACTGTCATCTTCAATCCTTTTGTTGTTAAATCCCATTTAGTGAAATACAAGAATCCCATTTAATTTCCTGATCATTGCCCCTTCCCCCTCCACGTAACCCCAGTTTTGTGCCTCATGCCGTCAGACTGTACGTCGCCTGCCTCCCCACCTGCTTGTTGTAGGGCCAGTGCCAGTCCCCCTTGTTCCCTGCAAACTCAGACCAGCTCCTGGCTCAGGCCAGTACTACTCCTGTCGTCATTTGCTCTAGGCAAGCCTTCCGGTACCATGGGTCCTGGCGGTCACTGGCCAGCTCAGCGGTCTCAGCCACCTGCTCCTACAGTCACACTGTAGCCATAGTTACCACCAGTAACCACATCCTCGTCCACAGCTTCGTCTCGGCATCATGCCTCTCATTCATCAACCACTGCCTACTGCCGTTCCCTTTCTCTCCCTCCGGTGCCCTCTCCCACAGCCCGTCAACCTCACAAGACTCCGCCATCGTTGACTCCACTGTCTTCTCAGTGTTCCTCCCCTAACCTAATCGAGATTTTCTGGTCCTCCATTATCATGCCTTTGTATGACCCTCACTTACCACCCCCAAGCCCCCAGGTTTAATTCCACGCTCTGCCTTCTCCACACCTGCCCTGAATAGCTGCATGGCTGCCTAAGAACATGTTGACCGACAAAGCTTTAGTTCACGACTACTAAGCTCAAGTGAGTTCCTAACGCTGCCCTACAGTTCTTACACTTCCCTGGTTCCTATTTCACTGAGAAAACAGGGGTCATCAGAAGACAGCTTGCTTCTGTTCCGCCACAGTGACGGTGGTGAATGAGCAGTGCCCCTTTCTGAGTCTGTCCTCTACTCGTGCATCCACCCCGCCTCTCGAGCTCCGCCGTAGCAGTCAGCCTCTCCCTCTCCTGTGTCGTCTCACCTCCCCTCTCCACTGGATCATTCCCAGCAGCATGTAAACGTGCTGTAACGTCTCCCATCTTGACCATCCCACAGCAGTTGTCCCATTTTCCCTTTACAGCAAAGTTCCTTAACAGGATTATACATACCCTCTTTTTTTCCGCTTTCTCTCTTCCCATTTTCCCCTGAACTCTCTCCAACTGGGTTTCCATCCCCATTATTCTACTGAAATGGGTCTGGTCAGGATCACCAATGGTTTCCCTGTTGCCAAAGGAATATGATTCTCTGTCTTCTAATTACTTAACCTATCAGAAGCATTTGACCCAGAGATTGACTTGGCACTCTCCTACTTGCAAACACGGTCTTCACTTAGCTTCCTCAAGCTCCGCTGGCAACTCATCCTGATTTCCTTTGCTGGTCCTTCCTCATCTTCTTAACCTTTCTACTCCCTCGATGACCTCATGCATCTCACAACTTTAAATGACTACTAGATGCCGTGGACTCCCGACTTTATACAACAGCCCAGATCTTGCCCACGAATCCTGCGTGCGTACATCTAACTGGCTACTCTCCATTAAGATGGTTAATAGGCATCAACTAATAGATATCTCAGACTTTAACATGTCAGAAACCAAGCTTCTGAGCTTTCTCCCCAAACCTGGTCCCTCCTCAGTCTTCCCCAGCAAAGGAAAGAACTCTAGTTGTCCATGTGTTCAGGCCAAAAACTTGGGAGTCATCTCTCTTTTTCCTCTTATACTCCACATCCAGTCCATCAGCCAGCCCTGTTTGTTCCACCTTCAAGGTATATCCAGTGTCCAGCCTCACAATCGTAGCCTTTTTCACTACTACCACCTGGTCCGAGGCACCAGCATCCCTCACCTGGATTATTGCAGTAGCCATCTAACTGGGTTCCCTGCTCCCACTCCTACCCCACTACAATTCTCCACCTAGCAGTCACAGTGATTCTTCTAGAACATAAGTCAAATCCCGTCATGCTTCAGCTTAAAACCCTCACTCAGAGAAAAAGCCAGTTTCCTGCTGAGGCATACAAGGCCCTAAGTGATCAGCCCCTGCCACCTCTGTGGCTTTCTCTAACATCTCCCCTCACTCTGCAATAGCCCCTTTGGTCTTGGTTCTCTTCCTGATACGTGCCAAACATAACACCTCAGGGCCTTTGCACTTGCTCTTCCCACTGCTTGCAATGCCTTTTCTCCCAGTTATTTTTATAGGCTGCCCCCTCATTTTTGTCAGATATCTGCTCAAATGCCGTTAAAGAAGCCTTCCCTGCTCGCCCTGTATAAAATAGCAAATGCCTGCCCCTGCAGCACTCCCTGTCCCTCGAACTCTACTCTTAAAAAATCTTTTTCTAGTCAGTCTCCTACCAGGCTATCTGCAGTATGTAGCATTGTGCTGCCGCTTAATAGGCCAGCACGAGTATTTCTTGAATGAAAGAATGACTTTAGGATTATATTTGAATCTTAAATCAAAACTTTATAGATTCTTGAAGCTCATCCCTTAGCAAAGTAGACCGGATAAATTCTAGACGCTTTTTTACTTGAAGGACAGTCATCTAGATTTGAATACTAATATGGACCTGGCCCTGCGGTAATCGGCCAGCAGTCCTGAATGCAGATGTGCTTCAAATGCAGTTGAGGAAATGAGATTAAAAATCTTGTTACAGTTGGTGTTTATTCATCTGAAGCTGGTCGCTGCCACCCCTGCCTAGGCATGCAGCTGACAGCTCTCTTCGCTGTGCAGTCTCTGTGTGTGCCTGGAGGCCATCGTGTACCTCGTGTGACGGCTTTTTTACAAGCTGGAAAAAAACCGCGGTGGTGGGTATTCACAATAGGCAAGATAAGTGTCCTAGATTGTCATCTGTTTCTGTTTGAACTGTCCCTGGAAAGCCGAGTAGAAAACTGCACAGCGAATTCTACAACTGTACAAATTACAGCAGGATTTTTTCCCCACTTGCCTTAAGACAAAGTTACTTGTTTTAAAAGTGATTTAGAAGTGAACTTGTGGTGACATTTAAAATTATACAAATTGAAAAAGGCAAATGGTGCACTTTTGCCTGCATTGGAATTATTTATCTTTCAGTGTTTGCTTTAGGAAAGCATGAGGAGGAGGAAAGAGCATTGACTCTGAAGTCAGACAGCCCTGGGTTGGAAGGACACACACACTGTCACCGGCGTGGAGGTGTAACCTTGGGCAAGCGGCTCGGCCTCTCCAGGTCTCAGTCTCTTGTCCTGTTAAATGGGGATAATAACACTAACCGCACAGGATTGCTCTGAGCTTCGGTAGGATGGCCTAGCTCTGTGCCTGGCACACACATACTCTATTTTGGGAAGAACTATCGTGTTGCTATTTTCACAAAGGAGACTATTCATCCCAATTAGGGACAATCTAGACAGATGAGATTATCCTGCATCAAATGCTGGGCAGTAGAGCCAAGCCTTTACAAGACAGCTATTTCCTGCTGCTTGCCAATTCTCTCTGCTTGACCTGTTGGTTCCAACAGCACAGCTCAGCAATGTTCTTGGACCCAGGGAAGAATTCATTTTGCTTTTTCCAAGAAATCTTCCCATCCCATTTCCTTTCCTGAGAAGCGTTGTCCTCGGATGCAGCTCACCCTTCGCACATTACCTGTCAAATGTTTCGTGTGCATGTCCCCTTTCTTCTGGTTGGCATTGTTCCCAATTAGGACTGAGTTAATTAACAACAGCAGAACAATTTAAATTCCCTTTTTAAAAGAATAAGGCCAGCCCTTTCTCTATTCTCTGGGTATAACTTGCTTAAAATGGGGAGGAGATCGGGGTTGATAGAATGAATGTGTTCCACAGAGGTGGATATGGATTTTTTTTTTAAAGAATTTTATAGTAATCTTTTTTAAAAAATTTTATTTATTTATTTATTTATTTATTTATTTTTATATTTATTTTTGGCTGTGTTGGGTCTTCATTTCTGTGCGAGGGCTTTCTCTAGTTGCGGCAAGTGGGGGCCACTCTTCATTGCGGTGCGCGGGCCTCTCACTATCGCAGCCTCTCTTGTTGCAGAGCACAGGCTCCAGACGCGCAGGCTCAGTAGTTGTGGCTCACGGGCCCAGTTGCTCCGCGGCATGTGGGATCTTCCCAGACCAGGGCTCGAACCCGTGTCCCCTGCATTGGCAGGCAGATTCTCAACCACTGCGCCACCAGGGAAGCCCGGATGTTTTTCAAACAAATATCATCTTTGGGAAGAGCAATCTTGCAAAAGCCGGTTTTACCATTTGAATTTTCCAGATACCTGCCCGGGCTTCGTTATTGGTGCTGATTAATGCCTGGCCATTAGTATGAAGATCTTATAGAGCAGCTGTTCCTCTAATATAACGCCTTTCCTGCTGTTCTAGCCAATACCCACTCCACAGACCGGAAGTCCAGGCAGCAGGTCAGGAGGAGGAAACTCCGCTACGGACTCGGCTCCATCTGCCTGCTATCTGCCAGCGGGTGTCAGCAGAGGCTGCTGGGCCTCAGAGCCACCGGGGCAGAGAGGGCTGAGGCGTCCGTCAATGACTGTGCTTAGTGGGGAGGTTTGTACACCTGTTGAGTCGGCCCTGCAGTCCATCAGCTGAAAGTCAAAGCCTTCGACCAGTAAATGGTATGTTGTACACACGGACAAAGAGATTGTGTGGTTTCTACTGCCTAAAATTTTGATTTGTTTCAAAAACCAGTGCCTAATTATTTCAAAGCCAATGCCTTACTTTTAGTCTGCTATACCTTTATAATCTTGTTTATTTCTACAACGAACACCAATAATGTGTTAACGTTTCAGAAAATGCTCCTACTTATTTGTTGAGGAGGATTATTTTTTAAAACTAAGGACTGAAAGGTGGCAAGAAAGTTTTAATAGAGGCTTTGTTAAAAGCTTCCAAGTACAGCAAGTCCCTCACATGTGAACGAGTTCCATTCCGAGAGCACGTTCGTAAGTCCAATTTGTTCTTAAGTCCAACAAAGTTAGCCTAGGTACCCAACTAACACAATCGGCTATATAGTACTGTACTGTAATAGGTTTATGATACTTTTCACACAAATAATACATGAAAAACAAACACAAAAAATAAAAACATTTTTAATCTTACAGTACAGTACGTTGAAAAGTACAGTAGTACAGTAGGACAGCTGGCATCCAGGGGCTGGCATCCAGTGAACATGCCAGAAGAGTTACTGACTGGAGGAGGGAGAGGAGGTGGGAGATGGCAGAGCTTAAGGGTCATCAGCAATAGGAGACGGAGGGCAAGCTGCAATGTCACTCACGCCTGACGTGGATGGCACAGGTTCTGGTTCCTTGCTGGATTCAATTCTATCTACCCTCTTGAAAAAACAATCCAGTGATGTCTGGGTAGAAGCTCTTTTTTTCTTGGCATAGATGACACGGTAGCACTGGATTGCATTCTGAATGGCTGCTGCATCCTTCGTGTACCATTCTGTGTTCAGGGCCTGTGCCTCAAAAACTAACAGTGCCTCCTCAAATAAAGAAAATCCCCTTGCCATTTCCTGCGTCATGAATCTCTTCGGTTCTTCAGTTACTTCTTCTTCCTCTTGTCTCTCTTCGTCCTTTCTCTGGGCCTCCATTTCCTGGCGCTTCTTAGCAGTACCAGCTCCATCACCGCTGCTTTTACGCTTGCTTCAGGACATCCTGGGCTTGAAATAAAGATACTGTACTACTGTACTCTATACAGTACTGTACAGTAAAGTACACAAAAGCACAACCACTTGTAGAGGATGCACACACGTGACAATGTACGCCAGACATGTTACCTAACTTACGTGATTTGACAAGCGAACGCACGTTCGCATCTTTGAAAGTTTGCAACTTGAAGGTTCGTATGTATGGGACTTACTGCATTATATACAACTTCCTTTGTTTGGCTGAGGTGAGATACTTGAACCAATTCCTTCCCAAACCAGTGATGTTGGTGCATACATTCCACTTGGTGGAAGGCCTTGGAAGCTCTCTTTTTGCAAGCTTTAAAGCAGTGTCCACAACTCTGGGAGCAAAGACTTCCACCTCAAGGACACAGGAATTACTTTGCACGAGGGAGGTGGTGTCTCTCTTCCCTTCTGAAGGCTGGATGTTCTCACACGTGATTAGGCAATGCCATTAACCCTGAATAGTTTACAAAAAACCCTGTGGTTTTTTTCTGAATTATTTAAAAAACTTTAAAACATCACTTTAAGTTAGTGAACAGAATTAAAATCCAATCTGCCGTGGTGCAGAATTGCCTCCGTGGGTTCTCTTCATGGTTTAGCTTCAGTCTGGCTATTAGAAGAAAACTTTTTGGGCAGACAGAGGGCTGAGGTGGTGCGAGGAGTGGGGCCTGAGAGTAGGTTTGAGGTAGCAGGGTCTCTTTACAGCTTTGGGGACTCTGTTGATGTCTAATTTCAGCCGCAGTGCTGTCAATGCCATTCAGCTCTTTAATGCATGTACCACAGCTGGTAGATGCTTCCAGACTAAGATGCTGATGAAAGACTTGGTCAAGTGCAAGGTGAAGCACAGAGGCTGGAAAGGAGGAGAAGATTTGATGTAGGAGCTAGTCCAACCCTTCCCCAGCTCTCCCTTTTCCAAATTCTTACAGCCCTGGGCTGAATGGAACTCCCCTGACCCAGTGAGCATTCTGTGGTCTTAGGTCTCCCATATTTGATGGAAATGTGTTGGGACCTGTTGTGCAAAGGCATGGTGACTAGCCTTCCTCAGAGTCTCCAGCTCAAGAGGACAGAGTAGTATAGAGACAGGGATTTGTGTGTGGTCCTCTGTATTCTCCCCTCCGCTCATTCCAAGGTCGTCGGACTCTTTGGTGTCCTAGCCCAGGGTGCTTGAAGGGTTGAAAGCAGAAGCAACTTGAAGATAAATTCTTTAAGTCTTTCCTGAAAGCCTTAGCTGGTCAGGCAGATTTTGGAAGGGAGGGTGGGTGAGACTGGGGAGCTGGAGTGGTTCCCCAAGGCAGGCGAGGATGGAGGCCTGCGGGTTCTACCATAAGCGGGTGTCTGCATTCTCGCAGGGGTCTGGCCTCAGAGGCAAAGAGCTAGCCCTAAGCAGGGGGAGCACTCCACCTCCACCCAAGACCCCGGGCCTCCACTCTTCATGTGAGCAGCCAAGTTGCTCAGCCTCTCAGAACCACAGGGATTGAGACAACAGGCATTTCTGGGAAAGCCACTGTGAACTGAAGACTAAGAGTCTCTGGAATGCATTGCCCCAGGACCTTTTCATACCCTCAGGCAGAGAATAAGGAAGCTCAATAATGACTGAGGTTGAATTTCAAGCCAGATGGGGACTTGGAATCGGACTTCAGAAAATCAAAAAAACATGAAATTTCTTTTACACATATGTTTACAATTGCAGATTCATACCCACTATACCAAGTTGACCCAACCTAATATTTAAGGAAGGGCAACATAGCCTCTTCGTTACCAACCAAAATGATAATTTAATAAAAAATGGAGTACAGAATTAAATTCTACTCCTAAATTATCAAAAGAAACATCTCTTTTTTGGAGAATTAAAAAATATATTTATTTTATTTTTACCAATTTAAAAAAATGTCCAATGGTACTGAAAGCATTATACTAGCTTCCTGACCTAACTCCTCTCCCTAGTCTCAAAACCCAAGAGCAACTATTTTAAACTCTTATATTAGTTCCTTCTGCTATCTATCTCCACAGTTCATCTTATATGCTCCTGTTCCTTTCCTTGATTTGTCCATTTGTGGAAGAATCTATTGACTTCCTATTATAGAAGGGAATTGACTCACCTATTACAGGTAGGTGAGGATTTAACTCTTTTATGCTACTTTCACATTTCTGCCCCCTGTTTTCACACTGTATTTGAACAGTTTTTAGTTAGATCAACATTCAGTGTTTACACTGTTATGGTTGTATACCATGATTGTGCCTTTTCTTGGGAATTTGTAAATGCTTTCCAGCTTCACATGTGTAGTTGTCTGTATACATATACATACGTTTCCCCATCAGATTGGTCTAAGCCTCTTGTAGTTTTTCCAAACTATTGAAGCACATCAGATAACCTCTTCTCCCTGGCCTGCTGTTTTCTGAGACCTCTATCCTGCTCCAACCAGGATGGGCTGCTCCTTGGGTCTGCTGTAAAAATATTACAGGGGGCTTCCCACTGTCATCATCTGGGACTCCCCTCCCTTGCTTTCCTGTCCTCTTTGTTCTCTGAATACTTTACTGTTGTCTTGTCTCACTTGTTGAGCTGTAGCACAGCTTCTAGTAGTTTCCTAAAAATGAGCACACAGAAGGTCCATGTTTTGAAATGTTTGAAAATGTCTTTGTTTTTCTCTCAGACACTGTTGGTGGGTATTGAAATCTAGGCTGAAACACCGATGCTCAGAATTTTGAAGGCACCGTCCCATCGCTTTTAGCTTATAGGAAGCCGTTGAGAGGACCCGTGCCATTCTAAGCCTTATTTTTTTGTAGGCAAACCATTTTTTTCTCTCTAAAAGCTTTTAGAACATTCTCTTTATCCCAGGTGTGATAAAATCTCACAACCTGGTGCTTGTGTTTTAAGGCTTTGGGTTGGGCATTTGGTGGACCATTTTAATCTAGAAACTTGTGTCTTTCAGTTTGGGGAAGTTTTCTTGTATAGGTTGATGATTTCTTTTTTTCCTCTGTTTTCTCTGCTTCCTGGATTTCTCCTCTAAAGCCTTTATCTTTTGTCTTCTGGTTTGCCTTTCTGGGAAATTTACTAAGTTTTATCTTCCTACTTTTCTATTGATTTTTAAAGATTTCTGCTCTCATATTTTTGATTTTCAATTTTTAATTCTCTATTTCCTTTCTATAGTGTCCTTTTCTTATTTTATGGGTGCAGTATCTTCTCTTTTCTCTCTAAAGATGTTAGGTGTAGTTTTATTGGAATGTTTTATTCTGTTCCTTACATTGTTTCTGTTTCCTCTGGGTTCCTTTCCCCAGTTTGCTTTAGTTTCTTTCTTGTGTGGTAGAGGTATTCCTCAAATGTCTGTCCATTTATATTAAGCTTGAGGTGCTAAACAGCTTCTTAAAAGAGCTCTGTGGGTGGATGGGACCTGCTGAATGGTGCTGCAGGTCCCAGAGTCCAGAGGATAAATGTCCAGTCTCCTGCCTGGGAACAGCCCGAGGTTCCCAGGGTCCAGAAGCGTGAGTCAGCCAGCTTCTTAGCACGTTCTGTGAGCACTTTACTCGGAGCTTCTTCATTCTGGCAATTCCTACTCCTCTATTAACTGTCCATCTTCAAAAATTGGATGAACTCTCTTAATCTCTTTGTCTTCATGGGCTTATACCTATGCTATTCCTTTATCCTCATTTTATTGGAGTTTCCAGAGGAGATGATATAATGAATATGGTCGGTCTATCATGTTTAACTGGAAATCTGCTTGCATGCTCTTACCCTGTTTCCTTTTTAAAAATGGAAGTATAATTTACATATAGTAAAATGCAAAGACCTTAAGTGTACAGTTCCATGAGGTGTGACAAATGTGCAATCTACATCCCTACCTGTATCTTTACAGAACATGCCCATGTCCCAGCAATTTCCTTCATGCCCCTTTTCAGTTCCCTCCCTGCCTTTCCACCATCAAAAGCCACTGTTCTGATTTCTGTCACTATAGATAAGTTTGGGATCCTCATTTTTCAATGTTTGAGGGAAGTATTTATATGGTACAAATCACTCTCCCAACTTATCTAACTGAAGAACAACTCTATTATTTTAAGAAATCGAAATTTAAGTGAGAGCAATTCTGTTTTATTTAAAAAAAAAAAAAAAAGGCACAGAATTTTGTCCAAATCTTACGTCCTTCTTCGGGAGTGAAGAGAGATTTATTGTTACCTAGAAAGGCTTTTGAGGAAATCAGTTTCCTCCATAACCATCAGAACTTCATATCACATATTTAGTTTAAAACTCAAGTAGTCAAAAACCATCCTTAATATCTTTGAACAAACATCACGCTCTCTTTCTGGATCTTCAAGGTCACACTCCCCTTTGTTCTTCTAAACAAAAACCAAGATTCCCCTTGTTTTCAAATGGATATCTGACCTCTTATCAAAACATATATGATTAGCCATCCTTTCAAATACCTTCTGAAGTGTGTGCACTTGTGGCACAAGGCCCTCAAGGCAGGGGTGGAAGGGAGGGTGGATCCTGGGTGGTGCCGTGTGTGTAGAGGGGACCTGTGATAAGGACTGGGGTGTTCTAATTGCCTAGCTTCTGCCTGGGGGTTGTTCGCTTCATGTAGACCTTCCATGAATGACGAAAGCCATATTTTAAAATGCTAAGTCTGAGTGTCTTTCCCACAACAAGAGTCAGAGACCTCTGTAGGACAAGCTAGGCCATCAGAAGAGAGGCCCAGCAGGTCCAAGAGCAGCTAGCATTTAGTGAGTGCTACTAGATTTACACACTTAGTTACCCTGCTGGGGTGTAGAGCCTGCTCACGAGCAGCTATCACACTGTCTTTGTAAGGAAGCCAGGAGGGACTCTAAGGGTAAAAGAGAGGTTCCTTAGACTCACCAGCTGTACTAGAAAAAACTTCCTGATTGTAGCTGGAGTGAATGATATCCTTCTTTGCCTTTCACTGCTTTCTGATACCTCCTCAAGATGAGTCAGCTCAGAACTCCTGGAATTAACATTTCACGAGACGGCCCTCCCCTTCTCTTTCCACTTCCACTGCCCTGCTTTGGGCCCTGGTCATTTTTATCTTGACCATAGAGACACTCTCCTGTCTGGTGTCCCCTACCTGCAGACTCTTGTGCATCGAGTCCGTCATGTGTGCTACCAGAGTAATCTCTTAAAAATGTAAGTCTGACTATGTCCAAGTCCACACTCTAGTGTGGCGCTGGGGACTTCTTGGTTTAACCTCGTGGCACATCTCTAGAGCCCTCAAGCCACAACTATTGAGCCTGCATGCCACAACTACTGAAACCCATGCACCTAGAGCCCATGCTCCACAACAAGACAAGCCACTGCAATGAGAAGCCCGAGCACCGCAACAAAGAGTAGCCCCCGCTCGCCGCAACTAGAGAAAGCCCACGCGCAGCAACGAAGACCCAACACAGCCAAAAATAAATAAAAAAATAAATAAATTTATTAAAAAAAATAAAAATAAAAAAAAGGGAGACAGGACAGAGCCTGTGGGGAAAAAGCCCCATTAAAGCCAATTACTAAGACGTTCCTCCAAAGTCCCCAAAGATGTCTGCACATAGCCACAAAGAATCCATTCTGAGTTGCATGCCCCTGATGAGGGTCTTCCCTCATCATATGATTTGTTGCAATAAGAATAAGGAAGGAACTTTGAAGCAGTTAAGGTCACTTTGTACTGAGACTATGGCACTCTATCATGTTAAATCAAATGTCATTTGATAGTTATTGTGTCATTCTTTTCAAATGATTTTATGCCCAGTAGATGGTTTTATTATATATGTATATATAGGTGAATTGGATTTGACTATTGATTTTTAAGAATTTCATAAGAATATGCAAACAAATGTGTATATCTTATTTAAAGAGACCCAAGAAGGAAATTACAAGAGTACTGATGTTTAGTGAAGACTGTGATGGGTATTTGGGATATGAATAACCTTACTTGATCTTCTCCACAGTCCTGGGACAATGATATTAAATCCCTTCCTTACAGAATAAAAAACCGAAGCTCATTAATTTGCTGGAGGTCTCTACAGTCACTAACACATACCACCTATAGATAGTTAAATCTAAATTCATTCATGTGAAATTCTGGGTTAAATTCTTTAGAAAATTGTCAGCCATAAGATTCTGTTGGCAAATACAGTATATTTATTTTTATTTTTTATCCATGTATATGTTTTCTAAATTTAATTTAAAAAAATTTTATATGATTTTTACAGGTCACTTTCCATTTACAGTTATTACAAAACATTGGCTATCTGCCCTGTGTTGTACAATACATCCTTTCCATGTATATGTTTTTAAGTTTCAAACATGAAAAATATTTTAGCCATTAGGCTTCAAAAAAAAATGCATAGTATAGAAAATGAACGTGGGCTGATGTACGTCAGTATTTCCATATGGTAAAAGCCTGAGAAAACCTGGAGCAGTATTTTTGGGGTGGAGGTAATTTGACAATATATACCTAAATCAATGTTACACAAACCCAATGACCCATTGAGGCCTCTTTGGCGATTCTATGTGACACAGTGACACAATAGTTAAGATGAGAGGCTCTGGGGTCCATATGACTCTGGGAAATTTACTTTGAGCCCCATTTTCCTCATCTGTAAAATTAGGCTGATGGTGCCTACTGCATGGGGTGTCATCAAGATTAAATATCAGCTGTCTGTCCAGTGCTTAGCATGGCGTCTCTTAGTGGTGTGGCTCGGCAAGCGGTAGGTAGCTCTTGTCATTGGCTGGAGATGCACTCTCCTTCACATTGGTTAGCAAGGTGCACTCTTCTGGCTCTGCAGATTGAGAGAGTATGCAGAAACTGAGGTTGCTGCTGGGTAATTATGGAAGACTTCTAGGAACTCCAGGAGGGAGCAAAGATGTCACTTAGAGGAGGAGTGAGCATGAAGTCTGAAACCATTTTCATATTATGGGTGAGCAGAAAGGCCAGATTCTACCAAGAAGCCAATACTGGATGTCTTAGTTGTGCTCCCAAATGTCTGTGGTCATTTCACTGTGTAAATAGGGCTTGTATTCTGGACTTCCTGGGAAGTCTCAGTTTCCAAGGTTCAGTCCTATCGTCAAAGCCCAATTTCTGAATTTTTGGTTTTGATAATATGTAACCTAGAAGTGGAAAAATCCTCCAATGTCAGTCTTTCAATACTGTAAATTAGATTTGGGACATGGCAAAGAGAAAGGGGAGCAGGTGGGAGGGGTACAGGAAGGACAGAGGGAGGAGAAAGGCAGGACCAGGGCAAACCCTGGGCTGGACACCCAGGAATGTTGGGAGAGGGGCTTGCTGCACTGGGGTCGGGTGAGCACATTACATAAACCAGAGACGGGGAGGGCAGGGTGATGCCAGCAGAGACTGCTGAGTGCTGACCCTTGTACCCTCCACTTGCCCCTGCTGCCCCTTGGTGCCTCCAGGGGCATCCAGCCTGCAGCCTCGAGGGAGGAGGTCACCAGCAGCTCTCTGGAGCCCTGGCCTCCTGCCAAGGGCCCTGTGGAGAGATTTCCCAGGTTGGGAGGTGGGCCTATTAGGGCCTCACTCAACTGTGAATGCCCCGTTAATTATTGGAGACACTCACCTAAGGTGGCCAGCTTTCTACCCCCTCCTGTGCTCATTCACAAAGAGAGAAACTCCGAAGTGGACACTCTTTCCGAGGGACTTGGAAGAATTCTCCCAAGGGCAGGAACGCCATCTCCTACCTCAGCCTTGATGTTTTAAAAGAGTGAAAGGAGAGCATTTTGTGATTCTGGGCTTCACGCTTTTACCCTATTCCCCATTTCATCACACCGCTCAGTGCTATGAAATTTGGATTATTTTTTAATCTTCCTTTCCCATTTTTGCTGTTTTGGTGTTGAACTGATTATGCAGAGCTGCGTGTGGATGTCTCTTAGCACCTTGCCTCCAGGGATGGAGCTCTGCTTTCTAAACATCACCTTTAATCCTTTTATGGAGGGAGCCTGTCCAAGGTGCTCCTCGCCCCATCCATCAGGGCCCATTGAGACTGACACTTCACAGGCCTTTGTAACCTGGCCTACACAGAACAGGATGTTCGGAGGTGCCAAGATCCCAAATCTATTGCTGCCCCTCTAGCCATCCATCTCAGGTGACACTGGTGCTTAAAAGAATAAATACATGGAAATTAAGCCCGCTGTGCCTGCAAAAGAGAAGAGAAGGCAAGTTGGCTGTAGGCTGTCACCTGGCATCACCTACTGAGAAGTGCTGGGTCACCTCAAGACTAAGGATGGAGAGGAGGCTTGAGTGACAGTCCCACTGGCGGCACCTTGTACAACGAAGCTTCAGTTCAAAGTGAAAACGGATTCTCTGCACTGGAGCCAACTTACCAGTGTAAAATGTTTTACTCTCAATACGGGGATGTTTGTGATAAACAGATCGACACAGGAATGCCTGCTTTCATTTTTCATTTATATGTTCTCCTCAGGGCACCTCTCACTTTCCATCTTAACGGGCTTTCCAGAACTTTCCAGAGAATATACAGCCTATTCCTGGTGCGTCTGGGGATGATTTCTGGTCATGGCACAGTGAGAAATTTACTCTTGTTTCACTTCCCCTCCTGGTCGTCTGCTGGAGTGGAGAGGAGGCCTCACTCTGGTGCTGGGATGTCCTTAAGATTTCCCTCGCCTCATCCCCTCCTGTCTGTTTTATATTTTTAAAGATACGAAGGCCACCCCACTAAGCATTGTAGCAGGTAGATATCTAGCTAGACTTTAGTAAACCTATTTTGTTTTTAAGGTTTTATTTGTTTTAAGATTTTATGGCGGGTAATACTGGTTTTCCATTTACATTAGAGGCGTTTATTTAGCAGACACTCATATAGCACTTACTCTGTGGAAGGCCTTTTTCAAACACTTTACAAAGAGACAATCCTATGAGTCTCACAACTTGATTGTAAACCTGTGTGATAAGAACTGTAATCACCCTCATCTTACAGATGGGGATACCGAGGAACAAGAGGGTTCAATCAGGTTAGGCAGTGGGGGAAGACTTTGTGTTCGGCTCCAGACTTTGTGTTCGGCTGACTAAGCACTGGACCTGAGACACAGACACTGCACACTGACCCAAAGGATCCCTGGAGTTGCAGATAAAACTTCTTGCAGGTTGATTCTGTACTAGAGATGTCCTGCTGCGGCAGAGGATGTACTTGTAATAATACGTATATACATCCACAGATACACGCACATACGCATGCACACGTACATGCAGATGCACGCTGCTGCTTTCACTGCCGTTATGTACCAGGAATGGAGCCCCACAGCTTTATCAGCACCATTCTTTCTTTTCTTTTCTAACTGAAGTATAGTTGATTTACAGTGTTGTGTTATAAAGACAAACAAAACAAAACAAACAAAAAATACAGTGTTGTGTTAGTTTCTGGTATACAGCAAAGTGATTCAGTTATATATATATAGATAGATAGATATACATATATATATGTATATATATATATTCTTTTTCAGATTCTTTTCCATTACAGGTTATTACAAGACATTGAATATAGCTCCCTGTGCTATACAGTAGGTCCTTGTTGTTTATTTTATATATAGTAGTGTGTATATGTTAATCCGAAACTCCCAATTTATCCCTCCCCACCCCTTTCCCCTTTGGTAACCAGAGGTTTGTTTTCTTTGTGACTCTATTTCTGTTTTATAAATAAGTTCATTTGTATCGTTTTTTAGATTCCACATATAAGTGGTATCATATGATATTTGTCTTTCTCTGTCTGACTTACTTCACTTAGTATGATAATCTCTATTATCCATGTTGCTGCAAATGGCAAAATTTCATTCTTTTTAATGGCTGAGTAGTATTCCATTGTATATGTACCACATCTTCTTTATCCATTCATCTCCTTGTTTTCTTTAACCCATATTATCCCTTTAAATTTTCATGACAGCCTCTGTGGTGGTTTTCATGCCCACCCCAGGATGAGGAAGCTGAGCCTGGGATATGCTGTGGAACTTGTCCAGGCCACTCTGCCAACAGGAGTGGAGCTGGCCTGGGAGGACAGGCCAGGCCGCTTCTGAAACCCAGCAAGGTCTCAGCCACGGCATTACACTCTCAGTTACTTGTTAGTGAAAGCTGAGCTCAGTCTTCCTACATTCTCTTTCAAAAAAAGTTGGGTCCGAACATAACTCTTGACCACAAGTCTCAGACTCTGGCATTTAAATAATAAATAACTTAAATCTTAGAGGTTGATTTGGCTTTGCCATCTCTTTATTTCACCAAGTAAACATATTACTTCTCTAAGTAGTAGCAAAATCCAACAATCATTCTTTATCATTGTCAATAAATGATAAAGAATGAAAGGAGATCCTGACCCAGAAACATAGGGAGGACATAAGCTCAGAATAATCTGTGTGTATGTGTGTGTGTGTGTGTGTGCGTGCAAGTGCATGTGCATATATGTGTGTGTATGCAAGCATATAGTCCCCTATACAGTAGGACCTTGTTGTTTATTTTATATACAGTAGTGTGTATATGTTAATCCCATACTCCCAATTTATCCCTCCCCACCCCTTTCCCCTTTGGTAACCATAAGTTTGTTTTCTATGTCTGTGAGTCTATTTCTGTTTTATAAGTAAGTTCCTTTGTATCATTTTTTTAGATTCCACAAATAAGTGATATCATATGATATTTGTCTTTGTCTGACTTACTTCACTCAGTATGATAATCTCTAGGTCCATCCATGTTACTGCAAAAGGCATTATTTCATTCCTTTTTATGGCTGAGTAATATTCCACTGTATATGTATATCACATATTCTTTATCCATTCATCTGTTGATGGACACTTAGGTTGCTGCCATGTCCTGGCTATTGTAAATAGTGCTGCAATGAACATTGGGGTGCATGTATCTTTTCGAATTAGAGTTTTCATCTTTTGCAGATATATTGGCAGCTTAATTTTAAAATGACCTCCTTCAAGTGATGCTAAGAAAGTATCTCCCAGTTATCCTGAAATTGATTGTTCTGAGATTGTCCTGGCTGTTAGTTCTGTAGATTTTTAAAAAGCTGCTTCACACTCAGCACCATCTCCAGTGACGTGATAAGTCCTAGGAAGTTGTGAGCTGCAAGAGGAGAACAGCAGTATCTGTTTTGTTCACTGCACTGTCCTAGAACTTAGCACAGTGCCTGGTATAGAGTAGGTGCACAGGAACCGTTTGTTGAGTAACTGAGTGAGTGAACAAACGGTGGATGAAAGGGAGAATTACATTTTTAATTTTTTATTCTTTGTGTGCAGATCTGATAAACACTTCATATAAACATATTTGTAAATTATGAAACAGTAGTGGGAAGTACACTGTTAACCCACTACATAGCTTCGGAAAAAAGCTTGTGGATACCTTCCCGTCGCTTCCCTCTAAATAAAAACCACCCTGAATTTTGTGTTTCTCATTCCCTTGCTTTTTAAAAGAGTAGTTTAAAAAAATCACATATGTATGTATTCCATCCTAAATCTTATGTTTACCAGCCTTACTTCCTTAAAATAGTTTTTCAAGTCACATATGTATGTATCCCTAAACAGTGTATTGTTTAGTTTTTGCTTGGTTTCTGAAGTTTATAAAAATGATATCATACAGCTTATTGTTTTTTGCTACTTGCTTTTTCACTCCACATTATGTTTCTAAGTTTCACTGGAGCAATAGGTGGTTTATTTTCATTGCTGAATAATAAATAGGACATCATCTGAATAGTACAATTTTTTCATGCAGTCCCCCGTCAATGGAATTTAGGTTGTTTCTAGTTTGGGGCAATTATGAACAATACAGCTATGAACATTCTTAAAAAATATTTTTGAACTGTTAAAATAACATTATACACACATACATATAGCATAAAAAATGAAAAGTTCATGAATTAAAAAGCAAGCCCCTCTAAATACCACATGGCAAGGAGACTTGACTCTGACTGCAAAGCCAGCAGTGCTCACATGCCCTCCCTCCTCCAGCCTGACTTTTGTGCTAATCAGCGCTTCACTTTTCTCTGTTGTACTGTCGCCATTCCTAAACACTACAATTTAGCTTTGCTTGTTTTGTTTTTCTTTCTGCAGATGTCTCTTTTAGATCTCCTTTAATCTGTAGGTCCCCCCTTCCATCTCCTCTTCTTCCTCTTGCCATTTTGAAATGTTAGGCTATTGTTTTCATCTGTGCATTTCATCTGGCATGCTTTTATTATCTGCTGGGATGTTATTCTGCTCCTTATTTTTTCTTTAAGTAACTGCACGGGATTTGACTTCAATCCTTTTCTGTTACTTATGCGTACATAACATTAGATTTCCCTAACTTACAGAAAGGAGGTATAATTTAAGAATTGTTCTACTTTTACAGCTTTAGAATATCCTCTTCTGTGGTTGTTGTTAAGTATTAAAGAACTATGGCACCTCACTTCCTGAGATCTCCTGACTACTTTTAACAGGATCCACTTTATTTTCCCCCCTTTTCTCTAGTTTCCTGACCTGCTCCCTTTGTATTCTATTCCTGGCAGTCCCTCCTCAGTTGGGATTTGTCCTGATGGGAGCCTGAGCTGGTCAGCTCTGAGTGTTTCTCAGGTCCAGTCTCCACTGGTCCCTTCAGACTCCGCCCTTGTACCACTGCTCTGGGGGTAAGCAGACCCCCTCCCTGCATCTAGTGCCCTTCTACAGTTGGCCTGCTGGATTACTTATTCGAGGTTCTTAGGTCTGTCACATGCTCTGTTGCTTCCTCTGACACAGCTGCTGTGATGTGCAGGTCTTGTAGGTGTGTCTCCACCCAGTCAGGTTTTAGGGTTTGTGGCTTCTGTGTCATTTAGTTTGTAGTAGTGATTGCCCTTGGGTTTTCAGTTTTGCCAATCCTGGCTGCTCTGTGTATCCTTATGGAGAATTTGAAGAGATTAAACAGTTACACTACCAAGGTTACTGCCTTCCCAGAATCCCCATGAATATTTTTATAGAGTTTATTGTTGTATACCTATAAGAATTTTTCTGAGTGTACTTATGGGAGAAATTACAGGTTCTTAGGGCAAATATTTGATAGTACAAGGTAATTGTAAATTGTTTTCTAACGATGTTGTATCAATATATGCTGTCATTGTCGGAATACAAAAGTCCCTGTTGATCCACATGCTTGCCAATACTTGGTATTGTCAGACTTCTTGATTTTCCATGTCTGCTAGATGGAAATGGTTCATCTTCATTTGCATTTCCCTGAATCATAATGAGGTCAGACGTCTTTTCATATGTTTATTTATCCTGCATTCATTCTTTTAAATGAATTGCCTTTCATGTCTTTTGTCCAGTTTTCTTTTGGGTAGTCATGTTTTTAAATTAATTTTAGTTCTTAGAGAATATACTTTTCTCCGTTTATATTTCACATATTTATGGTGCCTTTTTGATAAGAGTTCTTGATATTTTACTCGGGTAAAATTCATATAACATAAAATTCACCATTTTAACATGTGCAACGCAGTGACTTTAAAAATTTTACTATAGTTGAATATATCACTATTTTCTATTATGCTTAGTGCCTTTTGTGTCTTGTTAAAGAATCTTTCTCTGCCCCTTTGTCATAAAGATGTTCTGTACTTTCTCATTTGAAACTTGAGTCTTTATCTGGAATTGTTTTTAGTAAGTAGTGTGAGGTGGGATTCGATTTTTCCCTATATGTGTAACCAATTATCCCAGCACCATTTATTGATAATTACCTTCTTTTTTCCAGTAACCTGTGATGCTACTTCTGTCATACCATATTTCACTGACTCTAAGAAGCTATCCATATAAGATGTAACATTATTTTGGTGCAGCTAAAAAAGAAAAATTGCTGTCAATTAAAAGATGACATAATGCTTTCTTATCACTTAACATGGTCTATTTTATACTTTTTTGAAAAGCATTTTTATCATCTATCACTCTTTTGAATCCACATAAGTAAAATATATGTGAATTAAATTGGTTAAAGTAGTCCTAAAATTTATTCACATTTACTTCTGAATCACTTTCTTTTAATTGGGATATAATTCACACACCATAGAATTTACCCCTTAAAGGGTACAATCCAGTGGTCTTTCAGCACATCACAAGGTTGTATGACCATCACTAACATCCAATTCTAGAACATTTTCATCACCCTGAAAAGAAACCTTGTACCTATTTGCAGTCATTCCCCATTCCCACTCCCTTCAGCCTAGATTTCCATTCTGGACACATAATACAAAAGGAATCATGTGGTATGTGGCATTTTGTGTCTGGCTTCTTTCACTCAGTATAATGTTTTTTAAGGTTCATCCACGTTGTAGCATGTATCAGTACTTCATTCTTTCTTATGGTTGAATAATATTCCATTGTATGGATATACCACATTTTTGTTTATTTAGTCCATTTGATGGACATTTTGGGTGATTTCCACTTTTTTGCTATTATAATGCTGCTATGAGCATTCATATACAAATTTTTGTATAAACATGTGTTTTCAATTTTGGGGAGTGTATACCTAGGAGTGGAATTGCTGGGTCATATGGTAACTCTGTGTTTAACTTTTTGAAGTACTGCCAAACCGTTTTCTAGATGTCTAGGTCTTTTGCCTATTTAGATCCAAAAAATTGGGTTATTTGTCTTTTTATTGGTGAGTCGTAAGAGCTCTCTATAGGGGACTTCCCTCGTGGTCCAGTGGGTAAGACACCACACTCCCAATGCAGGGGCCTGGGTTCGATCCCTGGTCAGGGAACTAGATCCCGCATGCATGCCGCAACTAAGAGTTCGCATGCCGCAACTAAGGGTCTGCACACTGCAACTAAGAAACCTGTATGCCACAACTAAAGATCCCACGTGCCGCAACTAAGACCCAGGGCAGCCAAAATAAATATAAATAAATAAGTATTAAAAAAAAAGAGTTCTTTATGTATTCTGGATATAAGTTCCACATCAGATAAATTATTTGCAAATATTATCGCCCATATTGTGGATTGTTTTTTCACTTCTTGGTGATGTCCTTTGAAGTACAGAAGTTTTTAATTTCAATTCATCTATTGCCTTGTGTTGCTGTGCTTTGCATGCCATATCAAAGAAACCATTGCCTAATCCATGGTCATGAAGATTCACATGTATGTTTTGTTCTAAGAATTTTATCGTTTAGCTCTTTTCTTTAGGTCTTTGATCTGTTTGACTTAATTTTTATCTGTGATGTGAAGGTCTAATTTCTTTCTTTTGTGTGTGACTATCCAGTTGTCCCAGCACCATTTGTTGAAAAGACTATTCTTTCACCATTCAATAGGCACCCTTGTTTCAAATCAATTGACCGTAGGTGTATGGGTTTATTTCTGGATTCTAAATTCTATTTCACTGATCTATATGTCTATCTTTATGCCAGTCTTGTTTACTGTAGCTTTGTAGTAAGTTTTTGAAAGTCCTCCGACTTTGTTCTTTTCAAAATTGTTTTGGCTATTCTGTGCTCTTTGCATTTGCATATGAATTTTAGGATCTGCTTGTCAATTTCTGCAAAAAAAAAAGCTGGATGGAATTTTGATAGGGATTGCATTGAATCTGTAGATCAATTTGGGGAATATTGTCATCTTAAAAACGTTAAAGTCTTCTAATCCATGAAGATGGGGCGTCTTTCTGCTTATTTAGGTCTTCTTTAATTTCTTTCAATAATGTTTTATAGTTTTCAGTGTACTTAAGTGTACTCACACCTTTTCGCTAAGTATTATTATTATTCCTAAGTATTTTAGTCTTTTTGGTGGTATTATTAATGGAATTGTTTAATTTTTGTATTGTTCATTGCTAGGACATAGAAGTACAACTGATTTTCACATATTGATCTTATATCCTGTAACTTTGCTGAATTCATTTATTAGCTCTAATTTTTTAGTGGATTCCTTAGGATTTCCTATATACAAGATCATGTCATCTGTAAACAGAGGTAGTTTTACTTCTTCCTTTCTAATCTGGATGCCTTCTATTTCTCTTCTTGCCTAATTGCCCTGGAGAGAACTCCAATACAATATTGGTAAGAGTGAACATCCTTGTTTTCTTCCTGATCTTAGGAGAAAATCCAGTAGTCTTTCACCACTGTGTTAGCTATGGGTTTTTCATAGATTCCCTCTATCAGGTTGAGGAAGTTCCCTTCTATTCCTAATCAGTTGTGTGTTTTTATCATGAAAGGATGTTGGGTTCTGTCATATGCTTTTTTTAATATCTAGTGAGATAATTATGTGATCTTTGTCCTTTATTAATATGGTGTATTACATTGCTTTTCCACTTGGTCATGATCTATAACTCTTTTTTATATGTTACTGGATTCAATTTTCTAGTATTTTATTGAGGATTTTTTGTGTCTGTATTCATAGAAAGGATACTGGTCTGTAGTTTTCTTGTGATATCTTTGTATGGTTTTGGTATCATGGTCATACGGGCTTCACAGAATGTATTGGGAAATATCTAAGTTTGCTAGAGCTGCTGTAATGAAGTACTACCAACTGGGTGGCTTAAACGATAGAAATTTATTGTCTTATAATTCTGGAGGTAGAAGTCCAAAATCAAGGTGGCAGCAGTGTTGGTTCCTTCTGAGGGCTCTGAGGGATGGGTCTATACTAGGCCTATTCCTTGGCTTGTAGATGACCATCTTCTCCCTATGCCTCTTCATATTATCTTCCTCCTATGTGTATAACTGTGTCCAAATTTCCCCTTTTTATAAGGACACAATGATATGTTACATACAACTATAATATGTAATCCACACATATTGGATTAGGGCCCACCCTAATGACCTCACTTTAACTTATTACCTCTGTAAAGACACTATATCCTAATAAGGTCATATTCTGAGGCCCTGGGGGCTTAGAAATTCAACATGTGAATTTTGGGGGGGACACAGTTCAACCCATAATACGAAGCGTTCACATATTTTTTATACCTGGGAAGAGTTTGTGAAGGATTATTGTTAATTTTCTTTAAACATTAGGTAGAATCCAGTAATGAAGCCTCCTTGTCAGGGGCTTTTTTTTTTTTAAATTAATTAATTTATTTATTTGGCTGCATCAGGTCTTAGTTGCGGCGTGCAGGATCTTTTGTTGCGGCGTGCGGGCCCTTCACTGTGGTGCGCGGGCTTCTCTCCAGTTGTGGCGTGCAGGCTCCAGAGTACGTGGGCTCAGTAGTTTCAGTGCGTGGGCTCTCTAGTTGTGGCGCAGGCTGTAGAGCACATGGGCTTAGTTGCCCCGCGGCATGTGGGATCTTAGTTCCCTGACCAGGGATTGAATCCATCCGCGTCCCTTGCATTGGAAGGCGGATTCTTAACCACCGGAACACCAGGGAAGTTCCAGGGGCTTTTCTTTTTTTTTTTTGTAGGAAGTTGTTTTGATTACTAATTCAGTCTTTTTACTTGTTACGGGTCTGTTCAGATTTTGTTTCTTCTTGACTCGGTGTCAGTAGTTTGTGACTTTCTAGGAATTTGTCCTTGAAGGCTATCTAATTTGTTGGCATACAGTTGCTCATAGTATTCCCTTATAATTTGTTTTATTTCTGTAAGATCAGTAGTAATGTCCCTGCTTTCATTTGTGATTTTAATAATTTAAGGCTTCTGTGTTTTTTTTTGATCAGTCTATGTTTGTCAATTTTGTTGATCTTTTCAAAGAGCCAATTTTTTGGTTTTGAGGATTCTATTGTTTTTCTATTCTCTATTTCATTTATTTCCACTCTAGTCTTTATTTTTCCTTCCTTCTGCTTTTTTGGAGTTTTGTTTGCTCTTGCTTTTCTTGTTTATTCAGATTATTGATTTGAGAACTTCTTTTTAAATATAAGTATTTACAGCTATAATTTTCCTCTAAGCACTGCTTTAGCTACATCCTATAAGCTTTGGTATGTTATGTTTCTATTTTCATTCATCTCAAAATATTTTCTAATTTCCTGTGTTTTTGTTATTGATTTCTAATTTCTTTCCATTGTGGTTGGAGAACATACTTTGTATAATTTTAGTCTTTTAAAATCTATTGGAACTGGTTTTATAGTCTAATGTATAGTCTGTCCTGGAGAATATTCCCTGTGTACTTGAGAAGAAGGTGTACACTGCTGTTGTTGGAGTGTTCTATAGCTACGTGTTAAGTCTAGTTGGTTTATAGTGTTCAAATCTTGGATTTTCTTATTGCTCTTTTGTCAAGTTTTCTGTGGGCTATTGAAGTCTCCAACTATTATTTTTGAATTATCTATTTTTCTCTTCAATTCTGACAGCTTTTACTTCATGTATTTGAGGGGTTGTTAGGTGCATATATGTTTATAACTGTTATATATTTTCAGTATATTGACTCTTTTATTGTTTTAAAATGTTGTCTCCATTAACTAATTTTGTCTTAAATCTATTTGTCTTTTTTCAGAGAGTCATGCTAGTTCACTTTTGGTTACTGTTTGCATAGAATATCTTTTTCTATCCTTTTACTTTCAACCTATCTGTGGTTTTGAATCTAAAGTATTTCTCTTGCAGCCAACAGATAGTTTGGTCATGTAAAGAAAATCCCTTCTGCCTTTTAATTGGAGTGTTCAGTCTTTTTACATATAATGTAATTATTGATAAGGTAGGATTTATGTCTCCATCTGGCCATTTGTTTTCTATATATCTTCTTTTTTGTGCCTCAATTTCAGCATTATTTCTTTGTTTTGTGTTAAATAGACCTTTTCTAGTGTACCATTTTAATTCCCTTGTCATTTCTTTTACTATGTATTATTTTCTTACTGGTTGTTTTTAGAATTGTGATTAACATATTAACTTATAACAGTTTAGTTTGGGTTAATACCAACTTAATTTCAGTATTATACAAAACTTTGCCCCTATATGCTCCTTTCCATCCCCCCTCCTTTGTGCTGTTATTGTTGTATAAATTACATCATTATACACTATGTTCCCATCAACTCAGATGATAGTTATTGCTTTACACGTTGTCTTTTAAATCAGATGGGAGAAAATTACAAATAAAAAATACATTTATATATTTACCTCTGTAGTTACCTTTATTGGTGTTCTTTATTTTTCATCTGGGTTTGAGTTACTGTCTAGTGTCCTTTCAGTTCAGCCTGAAAAACTTTAGTATATCTTGTAGGGCTGGTCAGCTAGTGATGAATTATCTCAGTTTTTATTACCTGTGAATGTCTTCTTTTTTCCTTCATATTTGAACATATTTATAATAGGTATTTTGAGGTCTTTTCTGTAAAATCTGATATCCAGTTGTTTCCAGAGGCAGCTTTTGTTGCTTTTTTCCCATGGTGGATGGGTTACATTTTCCTGTTTCTTGCATGCCTCATCACTTTTTGTTGGAAACTGGACATTTTAGATAATATATTGTAGCAACTCTGGGTTCTGGTCTCCCCCTTTCCCCCACCAAGATTTGTTATTTTTGTTTGTTTTTTAGTGACTAGATTATTTTAGTGACGTTTATTTTCTCCCTCCCATAAAGTGTGAAGCCTCTGACATTGCTCCTCAGGCAGTGAAACCGAGCAGGACCCTGCAGGGCTCCTGGGCACAGAAGCCTTTCTGTGTCCCCCACTCCTTGTTTGTAGGGAACAGCCTCCAGCCTCCATGACCTTCCCTGAGTCCCAAAGGGCAGATTCAAACAGTTGCTAATCAGGGAAGGGAGGGGATGCAGAAACAAGGGAGGAACAGACAAGAAACAATAGTGCAGCCTTGGGGCAGGGTCCTCAAGAGATACACATAGCAATATCTTTATAGAAGTGAAACCCCCAACAAATGGAAGATGTCAGCATTCTTCATTCCAGAGAAGACCACCTGAGGCCAGATTAAAGGAACCAGAGAAGCTCATCAAGAGATTACCTGAGACCAGATTAAAGGAGGGCAGGCCCTGCAGACACCCTAATCTTGTCAGGAACCCCACCCTTGAACTATTTCTATAACACTCCTCACCAAATCCTCCCAGGTTGGGACACAGAGTTTTCGAGGGCAGGAGCCCCCTGCGTCCCCCTTTGACTGGCAAAGCAATAAAGCTATTCTTTTCTACTTCACCCAAAACTCTGTCTCCAAGATTCAATTAGGCACTGGTGCACAGAGGCTGAGTTTTCGGCATCAGGAGGCCCAATTTGGATATTCCCACAGTCACCTTGGGATGATAGTGGTATTGGTAGGGTTCTCCTTCTCTCTTTCTCTGACCACACCCAGTTGTTAAACCCCACTAATTGCTAGCTTATTGATCTACTGTTTCCAATAATGCCCCAGGGCATAAATGTTCTACAAACGAATACAATCAAAGTGTGGCTCCTTTGAAAAAATAGTTCCTGAGGTCTGTGTTTGATATTTGTTCTGACTCCAGGAGGGTTCCTCCCAGCAGTCTTATTCCATAGTTCCCTCATAAACTAGCCACCCTACAGTCTAGGTTGTGTTTTCTTTTAATTTTTTAAAAATATTTATTTATTTATTTGGCTGTACTGACTCTTAGTTGTGGCATGCGGGATCTTTTTTTTTTAGTTGTGGCATGCGAGCTCTTTAGTTGTGGCACGTGGGATCTTTTTAGTTGCGGATCTAGTTCCCTGACCAGGGATCGAACCCAGGCCCCCTGCATTGGGAGCACAGAGTTTTAGCCACTGGACCACCAACGAGGTCCCTAGGTTGTGTTTTCTTAAAAATCCATGAATCTCTCCCTCTTTGCATTTCACCTAAACCTTCACTGTTCTTGACAGTGCTCTTAGGTTTGAAGTTTTCCATGCTCTGTTGAAAATAAAATCAGTTCCTTTGGGAAGAGATTCAGAGCTACCTATTTTACAGCCTGCTTCTCCACCCAGGCAAAATCTCTGAGCCAGGGCTCTAGAGCTGCAGGTGGGGGTGATGACAAGCTTCTCTTTGATCATACCCCTTCTCTAGGAGCTGAGCGATCACTGGAATGTGATGGTGGCAGCCTGAAGTCCCTTTGTCTTGTCTCTCCTGGCATGAAGCCACCCACCTCATCAGTTGGGGCAAGAGCAATTGGGCCCCAGTGTTCTCAGCATGCCACATCCAAGGTACAACCTCTATTCTATAAGTGGGGGCTGAACAGAAGAAGGGAGCTCCCACCTCTCAACGACACTTGCTTGGAATTAGCCTCAGCAATAGGCAGCTGGGGATAGGCGGAGAAACACTGAAGTTCCTTCAACTGAGCTTGAGGAGAGGGAGCCCTGTGTCCTTGGCTGCAGGAGTCTGGAGTCTTCACCTCACTGAGCTGGGAGAGGGAGGGAGGGAGTGGTCTTTGTTCAAGGACTGCACGTTCTTGCCTTTCTTACCAACTTTGGGGGGAAGGTTTTCTTAAACATATGCTTCTCCATTTGCTATTTGCCTTTAGGACCATTTCCAGAGGCTTTACATGCTTGTTTAAATAACTTTCACAGTTTCACTGGGGAGTGGGAGCTCCTCACACTGATGCTGGAAGTTGATCTCCTTCATTTTTCAAGGGTAGTTTTATTGGATTTAGGATTCTTGGTTGACTGTCTTTATCTTCTAGCAATTTAAATATATCATCTTTCTGCCTTCTTGCCTCCGTGGTTATCTCAGTAAGGTCAGGCTTCCATAACAAATACCATAGACTGGGTAGCATAAACAACAGAAACTAATTTTCTCATAGTTCTGGAGGCTGGAAAGTCCAAGATCAAAGTCCAGTATGGTCATTTTCTATCTCTTTGTTGATACTATTCGGTGAGATACAATTCTCATGCTTTCTTTTAGTTATTTAGACATAGTTTCCCATTAAAAGAGAGTTAGCTATTTAAAAATAGCTAAATTCTCTTATTATAATTTGTAGATTCTTTTGGGTTTCCAGTATATGCAATTATATTATCTGTAAATAATGACAGTTTTGTGTCTTCCTTTCCTGTTCTATATGCCATTTATTTCTTCTATTATTTTCTTCTTTTGCACTGGCTAGTACCTCTGGTACAATCTTAAATAGGAGTGGTGATAGCGGACATCCTTACTTCTGATTTTAAGTGAACTGCTACTAACATTTCACCATTAAGAATGATATTTGCGGGGTTTCCCTGGTGGCGCAGTGGTTGGGAGTCTGCCTGCCGATGCAGGGGACACGGGTTCGAGCCCTGGTCTGGGAGGATCCCACATGCCGCGGAGCAAATGGGCCCGTGAGCCACAATTACTGAGCCTGCGCGTCTGGAGGCTGTGCTCAGCGGCGGGAGAGGCCGCGATAGTGAGAGGCCCGCGGTGGCGCACGGCAATGAGGAGTGGCCCCCGCTTGCCGCAACTGGAGGGGGCCCTCGCGCAGAAACGAAGACCCAACACAGCCATAAATAAATAAAAAAAATTAAAAAAAAAAAAAAAAAAAAAAAAAAAAGAATGATATTTGCTGTAAGTTTTAAATAGATTACATTTATCAGGTTAAGGAAGTTCCCTTCTATTCCTATTTTGCTAAGAAGTTTTTTTTAAAAAAATTAAATCATGAATAGGTATTGAATTTTATCTTTTTCTGTATTGAGATGATAAAAATTTTAATGCAGTGAATGATATTTATAGAATTTATATTAAACTATACTTGTATTCCTGGAAAAAGTCAAACTTAGTCATGATGTATGACCTTTTTATATATCACAAGGTTAAGTTTGCTAATATTTTAATTTAGGAGTTTTGCATTTATGTTTAGGAGTGAGACTGACCTATAATTTTTCTTTCTTATATAATTCTTGTCTATTTTTATTATTACTCATTCCCTCTTAGAATAAGTTGGGGAGTAGTTTATCTATTTATAATATTTGGGAGGGTTTATATAAGATGGAATTATTTGTTCCTTGAAAGTTTAGTAGAATTTTGCTGATAGATCATCCGGGCCTTGGGTTTTTTGAGGGGGTCTTTTGGTGTGGAAAATTTTAAACTACTGATATGAATTCTTTAATGACTTTAGGAATATTCAGACTTTCTTCTTTTGGTAAGTTATATTTTGTCCATTCTAAGTTGTCCAATTTAATCACATAAACTCTGTAGTATTCTTTTATCATCTCTTAAATTTCTGTTTCATTTATAGTTTTGTCTTTTTATACCTAAAATTATTCCTTTGAGGCTTTTCTGGTTTCTTTTTTTCCATGACCAGCCTTATCAAAGATTTATCTGTTTGATTAGTTTTATCAAAAAATCAACGTTTGGCTTTGTCAGTCCTCTTTAATGATCTTTTTTTTCTATTTCACCAGTTTCAGCTCTTATATGTAGTATATTTTTCTTTTTACTTTTTCTGGGTTGGATTCTTAGGGCATTATTTCCTACTGAGATTATTGATTTCCTTCTAAGTAATATTTTTTGCTGCATCCTCAAATTTTTGGTATGGAGATATTTAATTACCGTTTAGTTTTAAATTTTTGAAAAATTTCCATTATAATCTCCTCTTTGATTAATGATTTATTTAGAAATGTAATTTCAAAATGTGTGGGTATTTAAAATATAGCCTTTATTCTTGATTTCTAACTTTTTTGCACAATGTTTAGAGAATGTAGTCTATATGATATTTATTCTTTGAAATTTATTGAGATTTGCTCAGGTCTAATATGTTTTCAATTTGTTTTGTTGAGGGGAATATAAGTTCCCTATTTTTTATATGAAGCTTGTTGTGTTGTACACACACGTACACACATAATTTTTTGTATGATGATGGATTTGTCCACAGTGTTTTTCTTCTTTATGATTTTGAAGCTATAATAAATGCATACAATTATAAAATATTTAATTCTTCCTTTTATCATTCCATAGTGACTCTTTCTATCCCTAATAATGTCGTTTGTCATAAAGTATACTTTATGTGATAATAACCTAGCTACCTCAACTTTCCTTTAGTTTGCTTTTGCCTAACATCTCTTTTATTATACCTTTATCTTTACCTAAAGATAAAAATAAATAGCATATAACTATATTGAAAATCCAATCTAGTCATCTCTATCTTTTAATTCAAGGGTTTAATTCATTTATATTTATTGTGATTATTGATATATATGTGGATTTGTTTCTAACATCTACTTTTTGATTTCAACATGTCCTGCCTTTTCTATGCTATTTTTCTCTTTTCTTGATTTTCAAGAATTGATTGTTTGCTTTCTTATTTCATTTTTCCCCTCTTAAGGTTTTGGATGTTATATTTTTAGCTTTTTAGTGATTTCCCCTGACATTTTTCCAGGCTTATTGAACAAAATCTAAATTAGTCCATAATTTGCCCCTGCTCCCAAATACAAGGGTCTCAGAACATTTTAACTCAATCCTTTACTCAATCAACTTACACGTCATTTTTATCTGTCTTTTAGTGTGCCCTTAAAAAAAAACTACATAAATAAACATTATATAATTTAAATAGATAAAGCTTATTTATATTTACCTTCACAGTCACCATGTCTTTACTCATCATACCATCTTGCTTTTCAGATTCCCCCTTTGGGATCATTTTCCTTCTACATGAAATGTACTTTTTAGAAGTTCTTTAGATAAGAACTATTGGTAAACTCTCTAAATTTTTGTATTTTTCCTTCTTTCTTGAAAATGTTTTTCTAGATTTACAATTTTGACAATTATTTCTTCTCTGGACTTCCAAGATATTAGATTGCTATTTTCTGATTTCCATTAATTTGTTAAGAAGTCTGTTACAATTTCACAATTTTAAATGATCTGTCATTCTTCTCTGGCTGCTTTTAAGGGCTTCTTAGTGTGTCTAAGTGTGGTTTTATTTTTAAAGTTTGCTTTCCTGCTTGGTGGTATGCATTGTTTTTCCTGGTTTTTTGGATTTCAGTCTTTATTACTTTTGGAAAATCCTTAGCCTTTATTTTTTAAAATTTGCCTCTCCTCCATTCTTTCTTTCTGGAGCTCCAGTTATTTTCATGTTAGTCTTTTTTATTTAACCTCTGTCTTTTAACCTTTTATATTTTTTAATCCATTTGTCTCTTCTTTTGCAATCTGGGTAACTTCTTCAGCTCCGTTTTAGAATTCATTAGTTTTCTTTAGTCTGTTGTTAAATCTCTCAAATTAGGTTTGTTTCCAACAGTTTTTCATTTCTGAAGGTTCTATTTTTCATCATGCCTGGTCCTTTCATAGTGTCTCATTGCTTACTTATTTTCATGACTCTACTTTTTAATTCCTTAGATATTTAGTATATCATTTTTCTATTTTGATAATTCTATTCCTTGGAGCTGTGTTTCTGCTGATTCTCCCCTGTGGTTTGTTGATCTTAGATATTGAGTTCCTATTTGGTTAATCTGAACTGAGTTTGCTTTTCTCCAGGACTTAAGTTTGCTTCTGGCAGTAGCCATGGAGAGCATTGTTTTGTTCATTTATTTGCATGTGTGTGTGTATTCCCATTTATTTTCTGCCTGGTGATTTCCCTTACCTCCTGAGAGTTCAGCAGTGTATTAAAAAGTATGTTTTTTTTTTTTTTTTGTCCAGGAACTAGTTGCTTTATAACAGATAGACTCTTCAGGAAGTTAAGCCCTTATAAATTCTTTAGTTGGGGAAAAGTTTCAACTGTTGGGTAAAATTAGATTTTCAAGAGTAGGCTCTGCATATGATGGATATTATAGAAATAAGCTAGGTTTCTGATCCAATAAATAAAATCAACACTCAATAAACAAGGGGTTGATTATTCACTTTATGGGAGGATTGGCAGTGGAAGCTTTTGGTTGCCAGGCGCATCAAAGGTTCCATTTATGACAGTTCATTTCTGAACAGAGAAAACAAAAATGAAGCCAAAGCATTTTGAGTAACTATTGGAGATCAAAGTGAACTAAGATAAACTGTCTGGAACTATTACAGAAATTGGTGGGGGAAAATAGAATTTAACTGAACAAAAATTCTACTTTGCACACTCTCCAGGAAACACAATTAGTATGTTTCATCTTAGACAAAAACTGTTCTAAACAAGGTGTTTTGTTTTAGGTTAATCCTACCATGTTTCTCTGGTCAGGTCCTCTTTCACTTTTTCCAACAACTACTTTTAAACTTCTCCTCCCTCTTCAACCCTCAGGGCCAAAACAACTTCCTTCCCTGTCACTCTCAACAGATGGCATTGACTACTTTTCTACGAAGGGTATAGACATCATCAGAAGAGAACTTCCACACCTTACATCACCAGGAGTAAATCCTCCCCTCATTGGCCCCTATTCTTTTCTCCTAATTTTAAAAGACAAGTTGGCACTCCTCCTCGCTAAAGCCACCTGTTCTCTGGACCTCATCTCTTCCCATACCTTCTAGGACTTTGATCTTTCTCTCTCTCTCTCATCTTCAAACACTCCAGTTCATCTTGTTCTTTTCCAGAAACATTTAAAACAGGTTCAGGTCAGAACCATGGGAAAAAAATAACCAGCTCTCCTTCTAACCCCCTATATCTACAATCCTCTCTTCCCCCACTTCACAGCCAAATCTCAAAAGAGTATGTAGAACTAGCCTCCATTTCCTTACTTGTCACTCATTCCCAATCTTGATTTTATGCCCAACATTCCACTGAAATTCTTACCCTAAAGTTTCCGTATTTCCAAATTCTGTGGACTTTTACCGGTCTTCACCCTACTTGACTTCTCCATAGGATCCAACACTGTTTCACACACTCACGTGAGCACACACACAATCTCTTACACTTCTTTAGCCTTTATTTTAAAATGTCAATTATAAAGAGGGTCAACAGTGTTTAGTTGAATATCGTTGTATTTCTCTCAATACCAACTTATTTACTGTAAGATTATTACTTATAATAATTACTACTCATTATTAGTATTATATGCATGTTAGTGTAAATTAGACTTTGGATTTATTTATACTTTATATTTGAATCCAGACCTTATATTGATTAAAAGAACTACACACATAAGTAGGTTATATTATTTCTGAATTTCATCTTAGGTTAGTAGAAAGGAATTTTCAACATATTTGTTAGAAAAAGTTGGTGCTAGTCTGGTGGGATTGAGAGTTTCTGCTCTAGTGATGCCAACTTCTTCTTTCTAAAGAGATCCAGGGCAAGTGGGCTTCTGTACTTCCAAGGGTCCCCCTTCATCTCTTTTGAAACAGATTCAGCTTTTCAAGTAGCTGAATGATCATTCTTCTCTTTAACTAATATGAGTTATTTTGGTTGCTCGTTAGTTCTTATGTGAACTATCAAAATAATGGATACTTTGTCATTGATTTTATCACTTCTTTTTAAACTTAACTCTCCCAGCATTATGCGTGGGAGGATGCAGAGTAGAAAAACAAACCTTCAAGCACAAGATTTTTTTTTTTCTTTTTGAAAACTATTTGTTGTGAAGTTTTTTTTCTGGCCATGTTTCTTATTTTGGAAAACTCCTTTCATGGGCTCAGAATGGTTATTGTTCCCAAGAAATGGTTTTTAGTCACTAGACTGCTTTCTGCATGGAGGTTTCCTTTTCATTTCCCAGTACAGTAAGACATTTCTGGTTGCTTCAGTAGAAAAGCTTGACTGCATGACAGGGGGGTGTTCTGTGAAGAGTTCCTGTTTTCCTGATGGACCCAGGGCTGATGTGTGGAACTACCTGGAGGCGTCCTGCACGGAGCACGCAGAGTGCAAGGCTGTGGCCCTGGTGGAGTGTCTTCTCCCTCTGCCTTTAAGAGAACAAGGCGCGGGCTTCCCTGGTGGTGCAGTGGTTGAGAATCTGCCTGCCAATGCAGGGGACACGGGTTCGAGCCCTGGTCTGGGAAGATCCCACATGCCACGGAGCAACTGGGCCCGTGAGCCACAATTACTGAGCCTGCACGTCTGGAGCCTGTGCTCCGCAACAAGAGAGGCTGCGATGGTGAGAGGCCCGCGCACCGCGATGAAGAGTGGTCTCCACTTGCCGCAACTAGAGAAAGCCCTCGCACAGAAACGAAGACTCAACACAGTCATAAATAAATAAATAAATAAAAGAACGTGAATTTCTTTAAAAAAAAAAAAAGAGAACAAGGCGCTTGCAGCAGCACCAGCAGTATACAGAGGCATATCTCACCAGGGCAACCAGGGCACCAGAGTCCAGAGGAAGCTTAATGCGGCAGAGATGCACTGGTCTGTGGGCCATAGACTATAGCACAGAAGAGACAAAGGAAGCTGTCTAAGCCCTTGTTACTCTGTCTGAGGATCAATACCATGTGTGTAACCTGGGAACTTCATTAGAGATGCACAGTCTCGGGCCTCACCCCTGACCCATGAATCCAAACCTGTGTATGAACAAGACCCTTATGCAACTCCTGTGCGCGTGATAGTTTGAGAGGCACTGCTGCTCTAACCTACATTAAAGCCACAGCCTTCAGACCACAGCACAGGCACTGCTCCCTCCAGGAAGCCTTCCTGGTACTCCTTTCACATACCCTGGCACTTTGTCACCTGGATCTCGTCCATATCCTTACTGGCCTTGTCACTGCAGGTCTGCAGGTCCCTTCCTCAGAGGTGAGCTCTAGCCCAGATCATTCTGTGCTCACTTTGCACGCTGCCTGACTCAGAGCAAACTCCAATCGGAAGGCTCACCAGGCCAATGAACGAATGAATGGGCAGGTGATCAGTGCAACAGAAATAAAAGCCTGAAATTCACGGGAAGTTAGGTGTTTATTTTTGCTGCTTCTCAGACAAGCTCTACAAGGTAAAAACAAAATACACAAACAGTTCCAAGAGCATAGATTTTAAACATTCAACCTCAGACCATGGCATTTAGGGTTTCCAGAGCACTTTGGTTCAGGCACTTTTGTACCCAGAGGCACATAGAATTTCCCAGGCTGTAAGGGAGAGACTTGCTCTCACGGGGGTGCTGTTGCCAGCTGCCTGATGAGGTAGGGAAGGGCAGCAGCAGACACCAGGTCAAGGCCAAGCACACAGCCCACCCTGCCTCTCATGAGCTGATTGTCCAGTTTGGGGGTGGCCAGCTCCTCTGCTGCGCCTGTCCCCTCCTGGGCGGGGAAGGGGAGGGAGCGCATTAAACTTGGCTCTGGGTCAGCATCTTTGGTAGAAGGAAACATCCTGGGCCTGGGGAGGGCCAGAGAAAAAGGGCAGCCAATACTGACCGGGGTTGATAATCCTTGGTGGGTCCCAGCTGCCCATGTTCTCCCTGCTTCCTGTCAGCAGGAAACTGATGGGCCCTCATTTTGTCAAGCAAACGCCGACATGTCTGCTTTGCCTGCCTCCTTTCCAGCAAGCCTCTCTGAGGCCAAGGCTGCCACTCCGTCAGGGCCCATCTGGGAGGCAAGCTTGTGCTGCTCAGCCTTTGAGCTGCAGATGGAAAACATGTGCAGGAAGCAGGCAGCTTTGCCTGCACTGCCTTCCCTCCATCGGTCACTGGGCCAATGAGATATGCTTGCACTTGGCTCTTTTGTCCCTTTTCGCTAAAGGACCCTAAGGTGCTTCACAGCCATGAGCCAGCGCAGTCTCTGTGGGGAGGCGGGACCATCCGCTCCTGGGGCGCTCTTGGGTCAGCTTTTGCCAGCTGACTCTGTTCCATCCTAAGATGCCCTCTGGCCCAGGAGACCTAAGAATATGAGCGTGACCAACACCCCCATCCTGGGTACGCCTCACTGATGTCCTCCATCAGGACCGCACCCCTCTGTGTTCAAAGATCCCCTCTGTGTTCAGTCATCCTGATTCTGCCATGGGTTGGGGGCTCAGCCGAGAACAGCTGATTCTCTCTACGGGGGAAATGAAAACAGTTTCAGTATGAATCAGTGAGGGATGGCGTGTGATTCAAGGATACACGCCCTGCAGCCTCTTGTGCTTTGGAGCAGCAGTGTTTCAAATTTGTGGCTTTGGAGGAAAAGACCCTTCCAGCTATTTTGAAACATAACCCTGCATTAGGAGGAACCTGGAGCCAGTGTGGTTTTCGGGGTGCTTGGAAGGCAGGTTCTCTGCCCGGTAGCAGCAGAAGATATTTGAAGAGGTCCCCGGTGTCCTTCCACTGAACCAGCTCAGTGAGGACAATCCATCCTTCAGCCCGCTGGATGGGGTCCCAAGAAAGGCGGGGCTGTCACGCTGAGCGCTCTGGGTCTTGTGTTCCCTTCCCCCTGAACCAACTTTTAAAGGGTCTGCTCTAGGCCTTCCTGGGAGACATTCAAACTCATGATTTACAAGGTGAGAAGGCACAGCGGTTTAAAGAACGGTCATCACCAACTTAAAGGAAGGAAAGAAATTACACTTGTTCTCAAGACAGGGTTCATTAGTGGTTCTGGCAAGGAGATGACTTCACACTCCCACAGGAGGATCAATTTGCAGCTGCCGTGGTGACTTCTGACTTTCAGGAAAAGATCTCCCAGCTCAGGGAGAATTAGGGGGAGCAGGCTTAGCTCCAATCCCTCCACCTTCCCACCCACCAACCTGGCAAAGGATGGACCTTCAGGTGGCACCCAGGACAGACACAAGCTCACCCCCAGTGCCCTCAATCCCGCCTGGCCTCCTGCTGCAGCCAAAGACGGAGCTGCACGCCCTGCTCACTGGAGACTCGTCAGCCCTGTGCACCCAAACTGGGCTCCAGGCAGAGCTCTTGTCTGTCCTGCCACCTTGGAGCCCCAGTTCTGCAAAAGCCTTGGGGAAGTAGCAAAAAGGGGCGGGTGGGGAGGTGCACAAATGGATGGAATCCACCAAAGTGCAAGCCTCTCACTGCCTTTTCTGTGCAAAAAGTCTGTGCATCTCTCTGTAAATGTCACAATAGTGTGAGCTGCTGTTCTCCTAACATCTGACACTTGCTTTTAAATCTACAGGTTGAAATCTCAGGGACTCAACTTTTTAGCTAAGTAAGTATAATTGCAAATCCTGTTATATATATGAAATACATATGGACATACATATCACACACAGGTGTGTCATTCTGAATATTACCACACACGTCCCAGGAATTCAGACCTCAACCCACCAATCTGTGTGTAATTCTGTTGTCCTGCATGATCAAGGCGAGAAGTCCTGAGAGACTCTGGGCACTGTCCTGCCTGTGTCTGGCTTCCGGAGCCGGGTGCAGGCACCTCACACGTGGCTTGTCTTCTGGGCCAGGGCGCGGTCCACTGGCAGCGTGAACTTGACGGCGCCATCCTTCTCCCAGCCCCTCCGGATCTTGGAGAGTCTGCGGCTGAAGCAGGGCAGGAGAAAGAGGCCTTTGGCCAGGATGACCACACAGGGCACCAGCAGGGTGAGTGTGAAGGTGGGGGGCAGGTAGAACTTGTAGCGACTCTCCTCGAAGGCGCGGGTCCAGCCGTAGGTGAGGGTATGCATGGTGCTCAGCACCAGGCCCACAAAGCCCAGAGTGGACTGCCGGAGAGAAGAAGGCTAGAATGAGGGTCAGGGTGAGGATGGACACAGAGATCCTACCAATGGCTTGTCTGCTTACTTGGCAGAGGGGAAGGAAGGAGGGCAGCTTTAGCAGGGCTCTGGGTTCAAATCCCAGCCCCATCACTCACTCTCTGTGCGATCTTATTACTATCTAAACTCTTCTGAGCCTCAGTTTCCCCAAGAGAACAATGCTCGTACATCAAAGTATATAAGGATTCGTTGATTCATAAGGATTCTATAAAATAACAATGCTTGGGGACTTCCCTGGTGGTGCACAATCTGCCTGCAAATGCAGGGAACACGGGTTCGCGCCCTGGTCCGGGAGGATCCCACAGGCCACGGAGCAACTGAGCCTGTGCGCCACAACTACTGAACCTGTGCTCTAGAGCCCGTGAGCCACAACTACTGAGCCCACGAGCCACAACTACTGAAGTCCGTGCGCCTAGAGCCCGTGCTCCGCAACAAGAGAAGCCACCGCAACGAGAAGCCCACACACCGCAATGAAGAGTAGCCCCCGCTCGCTGCAACTAGAGAAAGCCCGCGCGCAGCAACGAAGACCCAACGCAGCCAAAAATAAATAAATAAATAAATAAATTTATTAAAAAACAAAAACAAAGAAACCCAATGCTTTTCCCCAAACTGTATTATTCTTACCTCTGGTGGCTGCCAGAGGACTTAAGATGGAATTAAATTTAAAGAAGTTTAAAAACATGTTACTAGTTTTGTGTATCTTTTCATGTGTACAGAGTAATGTGTCTGTTAGCATATCAAAATCATAATTTCACAGATAATATTTGGCATAAGATACGGCCAGGTAAAAAGTGAGTGGATTTCAAGTTGATTTAAAGATAAAAACACAGGGGGCTTCCCTGGTGGCGCAGTGGTTGAGAATCTGCCTGCCAATGCAGGGGACACGGGTTCGAGCCCTGGTCTGGGAAGATCCCACATGCCGCGGATCAACTAAGCCCGTGTGCCACAACTACTGAGCCTGCGCGTCTGGAGCCTGTGCTC
Organism: Balaenoptera ricei; assembly: GCF_028023285.1. Taxonomy (NCBI): domain Eukaryota; kingdom Metazoa; phylum Chordata; class Mammalia; order Artiodactyla; family Balaenopteridae; genus Balaenoptera; species Balaenoptera ricei. Next base: position 8,756,256 of record NC_082645.1, on the reverse strand, counting down.
CGCAAGAAGAGAGGCCGCAATAGTGAGAGGCCTGCGCACCGCGATGAAGAGTGGCCCCCACTTGCCACAACTGGAGAAAGCCCTCGCACAGAAACGAAGACCCAACACAGCCATAAATAAATAAAAATAAAAATTAAAAAAATATTAAAAAAAAAGAAAAGATAAACACAAAGGAAAAATTTACTTGGCACATGGATTTGGCACCAATAGTGAAGGTGACTCACAGGGGCTTGCAGGCTAGTTGTCCTGACACTGTATATAAAGCCCATAACATCACACAGATGCTTTCTGTGGGTGCTGGTCCCTCACCTCCTGCCCATGCTCTGAGCTATGAACACGCCAGGTGCAAACCCCACCAGGATTACTCTCCTGCCTGGAAGGAGATTAGTGATGCTGGGGAGATCAAGACCATCACAGATGCAAATGGAAATGGTCCGAGCCATCGTACAGCAGAGCATCTTGCCCCTTGAGCCAGGTGTGGGCTTTCGTGGGTCACTTCCAGCCACGAGCAGTTCCTCGTCACCCCAAGTGCTATACAATCATGACTTTCTATGGGAAGTGCGATGTGCAAATAGCCAGGAAGTGACGATCTGTACCTCTAGCCTCTGGGAATCTTTTGCATGTAGGGTTTCTTGCAAACTACAAATGATGCCTTCCGGATTCTACTGTTGGTGCTAGTCTCAACTGACACTGTGACCCTCGGCAAGTTGCTTAATTAGCCTCAGTGAGAAGGAGGTGATTACAAAAGTGAAGTCAGAACTGTAGGGAAAGTGCTGTATAGCTGCAGCATTCTCCAGCCCCCAGGCCTGGCAGGCAGCGATGCAGAGCAGAGGGCCCCCGGGGTTAGGACTTCGTGGAGGTTCGGGAGGAGGGGCACCGGGCACCGGGCACAGGGCACCGGGCACCGGGCACCGGGCACCGGGCACCAAGAGGTTCTGGGCGGGAGAGACCCGTGCTTATTACACAAGGAATGAAGACAGCAGTGGCCCATCGAGCAGTGAACACATTTGCATTTTCTCCAACGAGACACTGCAAGGGTTTAATTGAAATGTGGCAGCATGACGATACCTCAGGGTGCTTTTTACAGGTTGGTTTTGAGCTTTCCACAGAGAAAGTGTAATCAGGCCGCCTGGATTTCCTTCCAGCCCAGCCTCTCAGCATCAATCCAGGGGCTTGGCTGAGGGACGCTGTCTTGTTTGCACTCCCCCCAGACACGGCGCTAAGTGGGTCTGATTCTGCTACCGTGCCTCATTCTCGCTCCTCTCTAGCATGGGGGGGCGCTTTGCTTATACCTTCTCCAGTATAAACACCAGGATGGTGAACCTCAGTAAGTGGAAGAACATGCTTCAGAAGAATTGTTTGTAACGCTTTTACTAATAGTAAAACTAATAAACTAATAGTAAATAGTAATACTAATAGTAAATAGTAATAATAGCAATAGTAAATAATAGTAATAATAAATAATAGTAATAATAATAATAAATAGTACTATTAATAATAGTAAATAGTAATAATAGTAATAGTAAATAATAGTAATAATAATAGTAATAATAAATAATAGTAATAATAAATAATAGTAAACTAATAGTAAATAGTAAAACTAATAGTAATAATAAATATTTTCTAATGGCTATACATACAAGTTCATAGACAGGTTCACAAGTATAACATTTTTGACCCTAAACAAAATACTAGCTGCCAGAAGATCCCCAGTCTCTATCCTTCCTAGCCATCTCTGGTTCTCTTTGGCTTTGTGACCACTTCAAGGATCTTTTTATTACATCCTTAACAACTTCCTGGCTCAGCACAGCCTGTAGGGAAAGGCCATGGTTGGCTCTATGCTACTACCCACAGCTACTTCACGTGTCATGTGCAAACGGTCAGCCCCCAAATGGAAGCCTCTTTGACTATGAGTCATGTGTAACCAAATCCTTGTCACCTCCAGATGTGTCTATCAAGATTCCAAATCTCGTAGCAACTTCTGAACCACACCAATTTTTTCCAAGTTCTGATCTATTGATAACGAAGACGGGGGTTAAAAAAGTCCCCAGCATTGAGAAAATATTTGGGATTAATATCCAGACTATATAGAGAACTCTTAAACTCAACAACAACAAAAACAAACAACCCAATTAAAAAATAGGCAAAGGACTTGAATAGAAATTTCTCCAAAGAAGATACATGAATGGCCAATAAACACATGAAGAGATGCTCAACATCGCTCATCATCAGGGAAATGCAAATCAAAATCACTTCACACCCATTAGGATGGCTACTATTAAGAAAAAAAGAAAACAAGAAAACAAGTGTTGGCGCGGAGGTGGAGAAATTAAAACCCTTATGCACTGCTAGTGGGAAGGTAAAAGGGTGCAGCTACTGTGGAAAATGGTATGGAGGATCCTCAGTGAACTAAAAATACAATCACCATGTGCTCCAGCAATTCCACTTCTGGTATATACCCAAAATAACTGAAAGTAGGGTCTTGAAGAGTTATTTATACACCCATGTTCACAGCAGCATTATTCACAATAGCTCAAATGTAGAAGCAACCCCAGTGTCCACTGACAGACAGATAAGCAAAATGTAGTATCTCTGTACAATGGAATACTATTCAGCCTTAAATAAGAATAAAATTCTGTCACATGCTACAATATGGATGAACCTTGAGGACATCATGCTAAGTGAAATAAGCCAGTCACAAAAAGACAAGTACTGGATAATTCCACTTATATAAGGTGCCTGTATGAGGTAGTAAAAATCACTGGGCCAGAATGTAGAATGGTAATTGCCAGAGGCTGGGAGAAGAGAGGAATGGGGAGTTAGTGTTTTAACGGGGACAGAGTTTCAGTTCTACAAGATGAAAAGAGCTCTGGAGATAGATGGTGGTGATGATTGCACAACGATGTGAATATACTTAATATTACTGAACTGCACACTTCAAAACGGTTGAGGTGATAACTTTTGTTATGTTACTTTACTACAGTAAAAAAAAATTGGGGGGAGGAAAGGCCTCAGCACTGACCATCAGGAATAAATCCTGAACTAGCCTGACAACCACCTTGTTATTCCCCAACCAGCGTCCAAGTTGCAAGCTGTTGCTCCCCTTACTCAGGCGAATTTACTGGGCTTTGCTGAGATGGCTGGGACGTGCCTTTTTACCCCTGAGACTTTAGTGGCCTGAGGCGTGGTTTTCAAATCTGGCTACACGGTCAATGGGGAAAATCTTAATGCCCAAGCGCCAGTCCCAGAAAATCGGATTAAATTGGATAGGGGTGAAGCTCAGGCATGGTAGCTTTTATAAGCTCAGAGATTATGCTGACATGCAGACAGGACTAAGAACCACTAACTTAGGAGACTCTTATCACCTGAGCCCTTCTAACTTCAGGTTGAGAAGTCGTCAAGGTCCCTCTGCCCAGGCTCTTTGATTGGGGTGGACCCGGTCCTTTCTGTTCCTTAGACAAAGACCCATCAAGGGCCTGAATGGGCTCACACGCTGCATCGTGAAGCTCTCCCAGATGCTGCAGCAGCGAGAAGCCACCCAGGCCTGGGGACTGAGTCCTGGTGGCCCCAGAAAGGCCTCAGCACCTCCCTCAGTGACGTGCCCTGGGGCTCCAGTGTTTGGCCCGTGTTCACCACTGTCCCCTGCCCTAATCTGGAGAGTGATGGGCTGTGCTGGGCAAACAAGACATGCCCTGGGAGAGTATGAAGACCCGCTTCTGCTCATGTATCCTCTTCCCTTTGCCATCCAGAATCCCATGGTGACAGATGGCAGGAGGCCCCAAAGACCAGCCAGTAACAAAGGGCCTTTTGACTTTCCAATCCCAATGGGAAGCCTGGATGATTCCAGCAAGTTTGTTTCCTTAAAACTCTCTCTCCTTGGGAACAATTTTAAAAATCCCAGAACAGTCAAAGGAAGCCAAAAGAAAGGGAGGCATCGTCACGGGGCAATTAATAACGCCCACCACAAGCTAGGGCCATTTTTATTCTACGTAAGCTTGTTAGCAGACAAGAAACAGCTAGGTTGCTGGTGGCTCCTGCTGGCGCTCAATCACTATGGCGGGAGGGCCTTTGGACAATTGCTCACAAAGCTGGGGTCAGGACGGGGCTCTGTTATTATCTCAGGCAGGTGGCTGGAGTGGGCAAGGCCACAGGGAGCTCCCCTAACGATGGGGCAGAGCCAAGGTGCTAAGAGCCGAACACTCATTTCTCTGTCCAGGGGCAGCTGCCCCGACCTGGGTATTTGGCAATCTAACAATGTTTAACTGGCTTAATTCGGAGCAGTTAGCACAGCCCAAACCAAACCAAAACAATAGCAACAGAAACACCCAGACAAACAAAACCCCAAATTAAAAACTTCGAAAACAGCCTCAGGAACAAAAGGATACACGTAAGCACGAGTCACCTCTGTGGAATCCACACCCTGTTTTGATGGCTTTCTAGCTCAATAAATCATTACAGACCCAGGGGTCAGGCCAGGCCCACTGAGAACCACGGTGTCTCCACAGCCACTTTCTAAGCCCTGGTGACCTGTTGCAGTCGTTCGTGGCTGGGAAAGGAAATGGGGTCCGGGTAGCTCCTCGTTGTAAAGCAGCGCTCACCTTACAGGAGGAGGTTGCAGCTCACCTCAAAAACTGCACAGCCTCTACTGGGTGCATGCATCATGCGCTATACATGTCCTCAACACAAATCCTCCCAATGACTACAGGAGGTGGACGCAGACAGGTCAGGACGCAGACGCTTGAGAGGCTAAGGAACTGTCTAGTGGTGCAGGGCTGCTAAGTGGTGGTCTTGGGACTGAAACCCAGGTCTGCTGGCTCCACAGCCTGTGTCCCCCACCCCGGAGACTGTCACACACTGCATCACGTGCACTTAAGTCACCCAAGGAGCTTATAAAAACAGACTCCAGAGCCAACCCCGGGCATCTGAGTCCACAGGTCAAGGGTAGTCCTGGGTATCTGCATTGCTCCAAGAGCTCCGTGACTTTAAACTTTTTGATGGCGGCTCACCTTAAGAATCACATTTTCATTACTGCCCAGTACACAATGACGTATGCCCACATATGTGTATATAACTACTGAATTGATACCACTGAAAAAATGTCTGTGCTTAGAACATGTAAAAAGAACTCTGACATTTTTGGAGACATTCTACTCTATTTTATGTTTAAAAAGCTTGCTGTGGTCCACAAAATTGATTTCATGACCCACTGACAAGTGTCAACTGCAGTTTGCAAACACTGCCCCGGACCATTCTGCAGCTCTGGGTGGGAGTCTCTTGCCTGTCTCTTGCTGCCTCCTACTGAACTCAGAAATGGGTGGCTTAGTCAGAGATCATGGAAATGTGGCTACATGCCCCGAGAATCACAGCAAATTGCTTTGTATTTTTCTTTTACACGTAATCTTGCACAGTGGCTCACAACACGTCTGTAGGGAACTAACTAACTCCATTTTACAAGAGTGTAAAGTGAGGCTCGGGGAGCGCACGTGATCTGCTAATGGTTACAGAGCTGCGATGTGCCGGTCCCTCCTCTGTATCAGCACTCTGGGGAGATAGAGCATTTGTGGACAGAATGTGGGCATTTGATTTCCTCACGTAAAACCCTGTCCTTCTACCCGTCTCTCGGCTTTGCACCCCCCTCTTCTTGCAGCAGCATAAGGACTTTCCTGTTTGTATTTCGACTCTTCAGTATGTAAAGTAGAACAGCTGCTGAGTCCCAGTCAGCTTTTGCTAACAAAACCAAATCCCCCGGCTTTCTCTGGCAGCTGGAGCTGGGCCTTGTAATCTACAGCTGCTTAAGGGAGCAACTTTCCGGTGAGGGGAGCGAACTGCAGTCTGTTTTAATTGTGAATAAACTAGGCACCTTAGCATACTCCAGGCAGGAACACGAAAATCCCAGATTTGGGTGTGCGACACGTGAGGATTAGTGGCAGATAAATAAAATTCTTTCTTTCCCCTTTTGCCGGCATGTGTCAGGCCTGAGCACGCCTTCAGAGACCTTCCGAGATGAGCAGAGCCAGTGAGATTCAGAAACAGACACACTTAAAAAACCCCCAAAAAACCCACAACTCTGTTTTGTTCTAGGGTATGCAGCATCCCCAATGAGGGATAATTAATATGGATTACATAAGAGCACTGCCCTGTTGGTGTCCCTCTTGGAATCCCGTACTGTGTCCTCACTGCACAGAGAAGATATGGGACAGATTTTTTGTTGACATCGGGGGTGGGTGTGATGTCTCTTCCCTGCCCTGATACCATATCGATGGCAGAACCCAGTCTTAGTCAGTGCCCATCACTGGAGGGGATGAGTTAATCTGCCAGCACTTGGGGGCTGACCACGTGCTCTGTATGGAGAACAGTGGGAGATGCCAAAGGAATGTAAAAAATGTCCCTGTCCCAGTGGCCCTCAGAATTAAAACGTGGCTATACCTGTCTCGTTCCCTCTTGCATCCCAGGTCTAGCATGACGCTGGGCACGCAGTAGGTGTTCAATAAACATTGAGTGAATAAATGCATAAAGAACCTTTGCCACTAGTAGCATCTTCCAAAGTGTGTTCTGTGGAGTGTAGACAGTGAAAGAAAAACGGGGTGGGGGGAGGGAGGACGCTAATACTGAAATAAGTCTGCTTAACAAGGTTTGCTTGCTGTAGACAGTACTTGATGTGCCAAAGTGCATTGTGACTCGCTGAGCGGGAGGCAAATCTCTTCCCAGATTTATTTGACTCTGCATGTCCTTTTACATAGGAACGGTGTCCTTTGGGAAATGCTGTGTTTTATTTCCTATAAACTGAAGGTCCTACTCTCACCTGCCATCCACCCTGCATGAATCAAGAGGTTAAAGGAAACAACAGGGCCGGGTTCAGCTGAGGGTGCTGGCTGGGCAGTTTGGCTCACCCAAGGGCTCACTGACGACCCAGCCAGATCAGTGACACGTCCAGTGACTGCGTATTATGGGATTTTGTTTGGGAAGCCCAAGAACTGTACATACTGAGAATGTGTAGTCCAGGGTTCAGCATTCTGCTGTCTGATTTTTACACATGCCTAAATCTGGCATCCCCAGGTGCCACGAGGCTGAGCTCGTCCCAGGCAGCCCCTTTATCAGGAGACTCGGATGAGCCTGCCAGGCTTGGGGAGGCCCGGGCATCTGACTGAGAGGTTCTGTAGCACAGATTACGAAAGCCCAGGCAGCGCGTGGATGGCAAGGTGCTTGCACAGGAGAGGCAGGGCCAGGGCCACGCCGAGGCTCACCAGCAGAGGCAGAACTGCTTTACCTGAACAAAGCTGAACTCCCTCCAGTTGAGGGAGTTTGCGATGGATGGCAGTGAGGTGACAGCCAGCAGGGACAGCGTGCCCAGGGCCAGCACTCCCAGGGACAGGTAGATCTCCATCCGCCAGACTTCCTCCTCGATCCAGAGGTGACTTTTATTGGTCAAGACCTGGTGTGGATGGAAAGGAAACCATGAACACCGTGGCCAAGGTCGATGCCCTGGGATTTGGGCGAGCAAGGAATTTAGGACGGGAAGAACGCAGTAACGACCAACATTCCCACTTTCCACTCCACGTAACATGTGTCTGGCTCTGTTTTAAGCGCTTCTCAGGTATCAGCTCACCTGATCCTTACAGCAACCCCGTGAGGCAGAGGTCACTGTTATCCCCATTTTCCAGATGAGGGAAATGAGGCACAGAGATCAAGTGACCTTTCCATGGTCACACACAGCTTAGGAGATGGCAGAGCTGAGATCAGGACCCAGGCAGCTGGCTCGGAAGGCATGGCTCCTCCTTCCCCAGGGCTTTCACAACTCTGTCTGGGGCTGGTCGACCAGAACAGTCACATAAGCCAAGAGTAAGGAGCCAGAGGATTTGACAGGACATAAAGAACCTCCAACTATGACCATCTCACAAGGTTTTCTGGTGCCCAAATCCCCAGCAGGAAGGAGGCGCTCTCTTAACTCAGAATCCCTTCAGCCAGACAGGCTGCGGCCTCTGCTGACTACCTTCCTTCCCAGCCTGTCTCACCCTGGATCCTTGGTCCCCCAAGCTGCCCCTGTCACTGGCTCATATTCCAGACACACACACACATACACCAAACCCCTCAACATTTCCTAACTAGCCCCCAGCTCCCATCTTCCCACCCAGCTCCCCATTTCTGTCTGAGGAATGTAGCTTTGAGTCAACCACTGCCAGGCAACAGAGGCCGACATCCATTCACCAAGCGGGCCCATGAGCACTTATGAAGAATCTAGCACACAGTAGGTGCTTATGAAGCACCTACTGTGTGCTAGGCCCTGGGCTGCAGAGAGCAAAGATACCTGCCCTCACAGAGTTCTGGGATCCCCCAGTGAGCCCCAGGGACGCACCAATGGGGGAGCCCCTGCAGGCCCAGAGGATTCTACCCTCTCCCTCCCCACTCAGCGACCCCTTGCACCTCAGCCCCACCCTTCCCCCCCCAGCCTGGCCGACGCTCACTCGTACCGTGCACACGAGGAAGAGCTTTTATTAAGATCCTTCTAACAGAACCATCATTTCCGAACTAGACCGTGTTTCAGAGTTCCTGGAAGTCAAGATGTTTTCTGAGAAACACCAGGAAACGCTGCTGCTTCAATTCTACCCGCACAACAAGGAACAGCATTTCCATTAGGAAACATGACTAGGCTTTAGTAGGTAGGTCTCTGCTTCGCAAAACAGAGTGACTCATACAGGTTTTTGAGAAACTATTTCAGCAGGAAAAAAAGAACCCAAGTGCAGTTAGAAGATATAATATTAAACATGAATCTAGTGGTCTGAGCAAAAATGGTTGAAAAGCTTATGAGAGAACGTTGAAAGAAACTGAGAAAAGGCCATCCACTGGGTACTTCTCCTGCAATTTGAGAGAAGCGAGGCCCTCTGTTCTATTTCAGGGCAGCTGGCTCTCACTGGTGCCTTTAAGCCACAAAAGGACCAGGAGTCTGGGGACCCAGGTTCTCACCCTGACCATGAGTCCTGTGAGACTCCGGGCAACTCCATCTCTGGGGCTCCGTTTCTCCACTGACAGAGCTGGAAGAGGTCACATCTAAAATCCTGTGATTTTGCTGTGTGCCAAACGAATGTCAGCGCTAGCGAGAAAGGCGGGGCCGACGGTACCCTGCAGAGGGCAGGGAGGTCTCCCACGTAACTGAGCCCAGAGAAGGTTAACTCAGACCTTCCCTGCACTAACGACTGCCGCTCAGCGGGTCATCCCCGAGTTGTAAGTTGTTTGTTCTTCAAATATACTTTATTAGTCACTCCTTTCTGCATTTTGGTAAGATCAGGCAGTTCATGTCACAAGTCAGAGCTTGGATGATTACATACACCACATCTGCTTGCAAAAGGTCTTGTTTTTTCCTCTAATAGTTCCACTCAGCCGCGACACTGGGAAGGGGTGGGGTGAGGCACCTGCACAGGCATCTGGCTCCCGGCCACCTTCAGTAGCCTGTGGGAGCCTCACCCAGCTGACTGAACTACAGTGCTGTTCCCAGGGTTCCCCAGCGACCAGTGTCACAGATGGCAAACTGGGACATAGGTTACACGCTCTCCACTCCCCTAGTGATTCTCTCATGTTCGGAGCTAATCAAGCTGGCCACCTTGAGCACGACCAGGATAGCGTTCGTCCACAAGAGATGGAACGCTGCCATCCACATGTGGGGTTTCCTTTCCCCGTAGGTTGCAAGTTAGAAGCTGAAGGGCCCAGGGGCAGGAGACTCAGATGTGAGATTTAGACAGTTCTCTCTGACAGCCTGGACTAGATTTGGGGTCATAGGGCGAAGAAAACAGTGTGTGGGTAAAACATTTTCTTTGATCTTTATCTTGATTTTGGATTTCGATCTTGACATGCGTTTCTAAGGCACCACTGATTTACTTTTTGGCTGCTCACCCCTCTTCTGGGCTGCTCTGCTCTGTTAATCCCTCCCCCCCATTTCCACTCCCGTCCCTGAGAAGCCACATCAGCCCTGGCTCTGCCCTCCAGAACTCTGCAGAACAAGGTTCAGCCCCTTTGCCTGACAGGCCTTGCTGTCTGTCTCTGATCCTGTCCTGTGGGAGTGATGGTGGCCTGGCAACCGCCACGGGGGCCTGCAGCCTTAAAGGGCCTTGGAACTCAGGGAAAATTACGTCACACGGGCCCCTCTGTGCCCTGGTATTTGCATCATGGCAAAACTATATGAACGTAATATCAAGGAGAGCCTTGGCGGGGCGGAGAATTTGGAGAATGGCAGTCAGAGGGTGGGCAGGGGAAGGAGCGGGCAGGGGTTTTGCCTTGTGCTCTAGTGGGGAGGGGGCGTTACCTTCTTCCCCATCCACTGCCTGAAACACCTGCCACCTCCTGGGCAGCAAACATTGTTCCACTCTCCGAGGAGCCACGCAGAGCTTCCTGCCCAGCGGGCTGACTCTTCTTAGAAGTAAGAAAATACCATCAAGGAGCATCAAAAACGTTAGCACTGGGTGAGACCTCCATCTGCATCAGGAAACGTTAGCACTGGGTGAGACCTCCATCTGCATCAGGGCCCTGAGGACCAAAGAGGGGCTGTGACTTGCTCAAGGTCAAGATCTTTGTTCCAGTCAGTGATGCTGGAGGACAAGAGTCTAGGGCTCTGGCCTGCAGGCCTCCACGCCACCCCACGCCAGCTAAGGTGAGGGACGAGACCGTCTTATTTCATCCTGTGGCCTCAGGGCCCGGTAGAGTAGAACTCAGCGAATGGATGAGTTCTGGGATCATTTATTCAACTGTTAATTTGGACTTGTTTTCCCTGTAGAAGGCAGTATGGGCATGAACACGGATCTGGAGGAGACTGGCTGGATCTGGATCCCAGCTCAGCCACTTACTGGCTGAGTGACTTTGACCAAGTTACTTAAACTCTCTGTGCCTCAGTTTTATCATCTGTAAAATAAGGGTAGTACAGCACCCGCCTTATAGGGATAAGAGTTCAATGAATTCACACTGGGTATGTAAAGCTCTTAGATGGTACCTGGAACACAGTAAGCTCTTTTTAAGCGTTAGTGACTATTATTTTCTCCCTTCCTCTCTCATTTCCAGCAGGTGTCTTGCTTCTTTGCTTGAAGTCTGGGGTTCCTCTTTTCTCTTATGAAAGCCCAAGCCTACAGATGAAATGGTGCCAGGTGTCCGTGGGTGGGGAATGACGAGGGCATTTGAGAAGCTGCCAGCAGGGAAGCAGGAACTAGAGTGAATAGGGGCTGAGGTCTGTGGTTCCCAGGGAGCGGCCCAGCCTTGCCTCCTGGTCCTGCTCTGGGAAGTGGTCAGGCCTCCGAGGGGACGGCCGCATGGTGGGTGAACCTGGGGAGGGCCCAGCCTCAGTAAGATCCCTGCTTCCCAAGCAAGAACAAAACTGCAGCTGGAACCAGGGGTAGAAGAGAAGTGTCTCATTGGGTGACTAAGGGTCCTGGAGTGGGTAGGACCCACGCTCCAGGCCAGAGGCTGAGGACTAGAGGTGGAATTAAGCAGGTTGGGGACAATAAAGAAAGACAGCGTTGCTTGCAGACCTGAGCCTGGGACTCAGGATCAGGCCCCGTGAGCTTGGAAACCCGGAGGAAGCATCTGGGGGGGACTATTTCTGTGGGTACAGGTGCCAGGGGATGCTGCCTGTGATACCACCTGGCTTGGCCCGAAGGCCCTCCATTCCCAGGAATCCTGCTGGCGAAAGATCACCGTACGGCTCTCCTAAATGAATAATTACTGTGCCCTTCTCCCCCCTCGGAAAACACATGCTCCTGCAGCCTTTCCCGTCTCCGGTGATGGCGACTCCAGCCCTCCGGGTGCTCAGGCTGAAACCCCAGAGCCGTCCTCAAACACCTCATGAATCCCACGTCTGTTACAGCAGTTCTGCGCGCTCTGGCTTCAGAACACGCCTTCAGCACCTTCTCGCCTCTCTGCCGCTCCCACCCCACTCCGAGCCCCCACCGCCTCTCCTCTGGGTTCCTGCACAGCCTACCTGGTTTCCCAGCGTGTGCGTTTGCGCTTTGATTGTCTTTTCTCCACCTGGCAGCAGAGGGAGCCAGTTAAAACCCCAGACGGGTCATCACTCCTCTACTCAACACCTTTCCTTGGCTTCAAGTCTAAGGTCAAAGCCCTTCCGCAGCCTTTAAGGCCGCTCTCGTGTGGCTTCCGCCGTCCCTTGGCTCCACCAAGAGGGCCTCCTTGCCGATCCTCAAAGGTGCCAGGCAGCTCCTGCCCTTCCGACCGGGGCTCACATGTCCCCCGCTCAGCCAGGCCTCCCTCACCGCCCCTTAATACTGCACCCCACCCCCTCCCCGGCTTGACTTCCCTCCTGAGCACCTCACTACCCTCTGTAACTCACAGCTGCGCTTTACGTCTCCCTGGCTTGGGAGCATAGGGCTTTCCATGTTTTGTTCGCTGATACGCCCAACCTCGGACAGCAGGATGTGGGCGGGACCCAGTCCGGGCAGGATTGGCCGATGACAACCGGTGGGCTGCACCCACGGGCACCCCCCGCCCTGTGATTGGCGGGAGGCAGGCGAGCGCCGTACCTGCTTGACGGCCAGGTTGACCAGCTCGTAGCGGTGCGAGCGGCGCAGCGGCAGGCAGAAGCTGTAGAGCGCGTGCAGGGCGGCGCAGAAGAAGCTGAGCAGGCCGATCTGCTTGCGGTGCTGCAGCCAGTGGCCCAGCCAGTCGGGGAAGCGGCGGTACTTGGTGCCGCGGCGCAGCTGCAGGGCCGCCGCCACCACGCCGGGCAGGTACACCAGCGACAGCAGCACGTAGGCCACGCAGGGCAGCGTGGTGTTGACCACGGACACAGGCAGCTGGTAGAACTTGTTCTTGCCCTCCTGCAGGTAGGGCTGCAGCACATCGCGGATGAAGTTGTAGGTGTAGAAGAAGACGAAGAGCCCCAGGGCCAGGAGAGCAGGCACCTTCCAGCCTGGGAGGAGGCGCAGGGGCATGGCCTCCACCTCCCGGGCCGAGGCCAGGGACCCCATGTCCACAGGGGTGAAGCCCATGGCCTGCGCCAGCTCCAAGACGGCGCGTTTGGCTTCTGGCTGGTCACTGCAGATGGGCACCTGTGGGGAGGAAGGTGGGGGGGATCAGGTGGGGTCCCCGGAGGGTTGAGCAGGACCTCGGACAGCATCTTGGCCAAGCTTCTCATGGAGCAGCGGAGGAAACCGAGGCCCAGCAATCTGCCGGGTAAGGGTACGGCTGGAGCAGAAGGGGGCCCTGAATCCCGGCCCGGGGCCTTTCCTCGGCTCCCTGTGGGCTCCTAGCCTCTGGCCCAGCAATGCCCGCTACTCGAGGAAAATGGCCAAGACTCACCCAACAGTGAGCATCTCGCCCAGTTCATTGCCATCAGCATCCACAAGCAAAATGCCCATCTAGGCAGCCCCCAGGGGCCCTTGGAGTAGGTGCCTCAAAGGACTGTGGCCCGCCCTGGGGGTCGTTCAGCAACTGGGCTTTGCAATATGGCCCAGAAAGTGCAACTGTGGCTGCAGCTCCATCCCTCAGTCCAGAAGTGTCCCCTTTGACCACGTCCTCTGGCCCCTTAGAGCCCTCAGCCAACACACAAGGCCTTCCACAAGCCAGCCCCAGCCTCATAGCCCACTGCTTCCCTCCATGAGCCCCAGCGCAAGCCCACTGGTGTCCTCTGATCCCTGAACACTCCATGGGTCTTCCTGACACCGCTGTGGTCAGGTGGTCTACCAACACTGACTCAGCACCCGCTATGTGCCAGGCGTTACACGTGTGGACCCTCAGCCTCGTCACAAGCCTGCAAGTAGGTACTATCGTCCCCATCTGGGAACATCGTTTGGAACACTGTTCCTCACCTCTGTGCCTCTGCGGGTTGCCCCCTCAGCTTGGAATGCCCTTCCTGTTCCCTGTGCCTGACGACGTGAGGTAGGGCAAAGGCCAAGGCCGATCTCGAAGTCTTCCCCAGCCAGCCTCTAGCTCTGCTCCCTCCCAGGCCCTGCTACCCTACACTCCCCCGCTGTTCCTTGCCTGTCCAAATATAGGAGTCCCAAGATGCAGGCTGCATGGAGGGCCCTCCAGTCAGGGCTGGCTGGGTACCTGTGGGCTCCCCACAGCCTGGCATGGAGCTGGGCAGAGAAGGCGTCTGAGCTGGACTCATGGGTGGAAGTTCTCATACACATGTGGAGCCTGGCATGCTTCCCTGAGGCAAGTACAGGTTGCCTCTCGGCATTAAAAACCACCTTGTCTTGGTTAGGGGTCCACTTGCCAACAACAGTATGCAGCAATGGCTGTTTTCTGGAGCCATTTTCCACCCTCAGAAAAACCTGCTGTTGACTATTCTGAGAAATCCACGCAGTTTTTGGAAGCCCTTGGAATAAATGAGATCAAGTTTGGGACATGCCTGCTTCCTTAGGACCTGGCACATGAGTGTGTTACCTTCTTCTTTCTAAGTCCAATCCTAAAAGCAAAATCTCTCCTCTTCTTGACTCCAAATAGTGAAAAGAAAGCCATCAACCTTTTCCTCCTTGTCTTCTTGGAAATCAAATTACCATAGAAGAAAGAACATGATTTCAGGTTCCTATGAACTGGGTTCAAATCCCAGCTCACCAAGCTGTGGGACCTAGTGTAAGTAAGTTCATTAACATCTCTGGGCCTCAGTTTCCTGCTCTGTAAAATGGAACTTTGCAGTGCTGTGAGATGAGCTGAGATAATGTACATAGAGAGCTTGGTACACCAAGGGCCCTCAATGAAAGTTAGCCATTTACATTTATTGTTATGATGACTGGCATTCCCCCAGCACCTACCTGCCTGTTTCCATCCCTTGGGCCAGACTGCAGGGTCCAGGCAGAGATGACATTGAAGGCCTTGACCACTGTGCAGGCGGGGAAGAGGGAGGCCAGGTACTCAGCATTGGACTCATGGTGCCGAAGGTGCTCCTGCTCTGTGGGGTTGCTCACGTCCACCAGGATCTTGCCGGCCAGCTGGTCACTGAGACCACATAGTGTGGAGTAGTGTTCCCGGAACATAGCCACGAAGATAACCTCTGGGGACCCCACTGCCTCCTCCTGGAAAGTCACTTGTGCTGCTGAGGGGAACAGCCCAGCCGTGCGTTTGGGGTTGCGGCTCCCCACCACCACGCTGAAGCCGGAGCCCACCAGGCGTGTGGCCAGGGAGCGGGCAAAGTCCCCGCTGCCCAGGATGCCCACTTTGGGAACCTCACTGGGGGCCTCAGCAAGGCTGCCATCACTGTCCACCAGGTGGCAGCTGATGAGTGGCTTGTCCATCTCTCCTGATGTTCTGGTGGCTAGAAGAGAAAACAGGAACTTGATGAGTGGAGGGCTTTTGGACTGCCCCTCCTACCAGCTCCCTCTCCTGTCCACTGGAGCTGCACGGTGGTCCAACATTCACCCAACAGGGCTTTATGGGTATTAACATGTGCCAGCACGGGGGCACAAGCTGAACAAGACCCAACCCCTTCCTGAGGAGGACACAGCCTCCAGAAAAGGAGAGGAAAGGACCTCTGCCCTCCACACTCTGTCCTTTGTCCTGAGTTATTTCTTTGGCACAAATTTGCAAGAGTGAGAGTGCTGAGAAAGAAGGGTATGGAATTTCTATGATCAATGCTAGTGACCCAACCTCAGCATCACCGGGTTTATCTGATTACCAGGAAGGGTAGACATGTTCCTGTGCTTGTTTACAGTTTGCATTTTGGGATGGTATCTCTGATGCTCTTCCTTAAGTAGATGACGAGCAGCTTAAAGGCAGGGACCTCATCTTGTTTGACTTTGGATCTCACCATTTGTCCCAAGGCCTGGCACGGAGCTGGTGTTCAATGTTTGCTGAATGAATGAACACTGAAATCCTACTCTCTGAGGGTGGGATTGGAGTGGGACATGACAGTGAATGGGGCCCTAAGATTGGGTGGGTGCCCTGGGAGCTCCTTTACTAAGTCTGAGATATGAGGGGACGTGGAGGAAACCCTGGACTTGGGCCACGAATTTATAGTAAACTTGGGTGGGAAAATTATTTGTTTTAATGGTCACCAACTTCTAACTGAAAGTTGCTATTTTCTTCAAGTATGAATGTAAGCAGCAACACAGTAGTATTAGCCTACCTGCGAGTTTGTCACCAATAATGACCAATGTCACATCACAAATTTAATTGTGAAAGAACTCTCCAAATACAATTTAAACTCATCATTAATTTAAAATTATGGTAGGTAGAACACTTAAATACAGAAAGCAAATATTAACATATCTGAAGGGAAAATAGACAACATTATAAATAACGGTAGGGGACTTCACTACCCCACTTTCAACCATGGATGGATCAGACAAAAAAAATCAGTATGGAAACACTGAACTTGAACTATACTTTAGACCAAATGAACCTAACAGACATATAGAGAATGTTCTATCCAATAGCAGCACAATACACATTCTCCTCATGTGTCACAGAATATTCTCCAGGACAGAGTATATGTTAGGTCATAAAACACACCTTAACAATTTTAAAAATACTGAAGTCATATCAGGTATTTTTTCTGACCACAATGGTATGAAATTAGAAATCAATAACAGGAGGAAAATTAGATAATTCACAAATATGTGGAAATTAGTACACTCCTGAACAACCAATGAGCCAAAGAAGAAATCAAAAGGGAAATAAAAAAAATTTATCTGAAACAAGCAAAAATTGAAGTACAACATACCAAAAAGTATGGGATGAAGCAAAAGCAGCTCTAAAAGGAAAGTTTATAGCTTAATGCCAAAATGAAGAAAAAAGAAAGATCTTAAACGACTTAACTTTACACCTCAAGGAACTAGGAAAAGAACAACAAACTAAGTCCAAAGTTAACAGAAGGAAGGATATAACAAAGATCAGAGTGGAAACAATTGAAATAAAGGCTAGAAACACAACAGAAAAAAAAAATCAATAAAACTATGACCTGGTTTTTTGAAAAGATAAAACTGACAAACCTTTAGCTAGATTCACAAAGAAAAAAAAAAAGACTCAAATAAGATAAAAAAAGAGAGACATTACAACTGATAACACCAGAAATACAAAAGATCATGCGACTATTATGAACAATTATATGACAACAAACTGGACAACCCAGAAGAAATGGATACATTCCTAAAAACATACAATCTACCAAGACTGACTCATGAAGAAATAAAAAATCTGAACAGGCCAGTAATGAGTAAGGAGATTGAATCAGTGATGCAAAAAACTCCCCCAACAAAGAAAGGCCTAGGACTGGGGGGCTTCCCTGGTGAATTCTTCCAAACATTTCATGAAGAGTTAATGCTAATCCTTCTCCCACTCTTCCAAAAAACTGAAGAGGAGGGAACACTTCCAAGCTCATTTTATGAGGCCATCATTACTCTGATACCAAAGACAGATAAGGACACTACAAGAAAAACAAATTACAGGCCAATATCCCTGATGAACATAGATGCAAAAATCCTCAATGAAACAAGCAAACTGAATTCAACAGCACATTAAAAGGATCCTACACCATGATCAAAGTGGGGTTTATCTCTGAGATGCAAGGATGGTTCAACATAAGCAAACCATTAAATGTGATACATCATGTTAACAGAAGAGGGACGAAAATAATATGATCATCTCAATAGATGCAGAAAAAAACATTTACCAGAATTGGACATTCTTTCATGATAAAAACTCTCAACAAATCAGATACAGAACTAGGAATGTACTTCAGTATAATAAAGGCCATATATGACAAGCTCACACCTAACATCATACTCAATGATGAGAAGCTGAAAGCTTTTTCCTCTAAGATCAGGAACAACACAAGGGTGCCCACTCTTGCCGCTTCTATTCAACATAGTACTGGAAGTCCTAGCTTGAGCAATCAGACAAGAAAAAGAACAAAGGCATCCAAATTGGTAAGGAAGAAATAAAATTATCTTTGTTTGCAGTTGACGTGATCTTATATATAGAAAACTCTAAAGACTCCACCAAAAAACTGTTACAACTAAGAAATTAATCCAGTAAAGTTGCAGGATACAAAATCAACATACAGGGCTTCCCTGGTGGCACAGTGGTTAAGAATCTGCCTGCCAATGCAGGGGACACGGGTTCGAGCCCTGGTCCGGGAAGATCCCACATGCCGCGGAGCACCGAAGCCCGTGCGCCACAACTACTGAGCCTGCGAGCCACAACTACTGAAGCCCTCACGCCTAGAGCCCGTGCTCCGCAACAAGAGAAGCCACTGCAATGAGAAGCCAGCACACAGCAAGGAAGAGTAGCCCCCGCTCACCGCAACTAGAGAAAGCCCATGCCCAGCAACAAAGACCCAATGCAGCCAAAAAAAAAAAAAAAAATCAACATACAAAAATCGGCTGTGTTTCTATATACCAACAATTAACTATCTGAAAAAGAAATTAATAAAACAATCCCATTTACGATACCACCAAAAAGAATAAAATACTTAGGAATAAATTTAACCAAGGATGTGAAAGAGCTGTACACTTAAAACTACGGAACATTGATGAAAGAAATTGAAGAAGACACAAATAAATGGAAAGACATTCAGATTCAAAGCAATCTATATAAAAATTCCAATGGCATTTTTCACAGATATAGAAAAAAAATCCTAAGATTTGTATAGAACCACAAAAGACCCCAAAGAGCTGAAGCAATCTTGAGCAAGAAGAACAAAGCTGGAAGCATCACACTTCCTAATTTCAAATTGTATTACAAAGCTTTAGTAATCAAAGCAATATGGTACTGACATAAAAACAGACATAAACCAATGCAACAGAATAGACAGCCCAGAAATAAACCCATGCATATATGGTCAATTAATCTTCAGCACAGGTGCCAAGAATACACAATGGGGAAATGACAGTCTCTTCAATAAATGGCCTTGGGAAAACTGGACATCCTCATGGAAAAGAATGAAACTGGACCCACATCTCATACCATACACAAAAATCAACTCAAAATGGATTCAAGACTTAAACTCAAAAAAAAAAAAAAAAAGTAAGACCTGAAACTGTATTACTGTCTTAGAAGAAAACACTGGTCTTGTCAATGACTTGTTTTGGATTTGACACCAAAAGTACAGGCAACAAAAGTAAAAGCAAACAAGTCTAGTCTGACTAAGTCAAACTAAAACGTTTTTGCACAGCAAAGGAAATAATCAACAACATGAAAAGGTAACCTATGGAATGGGAGAAAATATTTGTAAACCATATATCCAATAAGGGGTTAATTTCCAAAATATATAAGGAAATCATACAACTCAATAGTTAAAAACCCAAATAATCCAATTAAAGATGCAAAGGAACTGAACAGACATTTTTCTAAGGAAGACATACAAATGGTCAACAAGTATTATAAAAAGATGCTTAACATCAGTAATCATTAGGAAAATGTAAATCAAAACCTCACACCTTTTAGGATGACTAGTGTCAAAAAGTCAAAAGATAATAAGTGTTGGCACACACTTAGAGAAAAGGGAACTCTTGTGCACTGCTGGTGGGAATGTCAATTTGTACAGCCATTATGGAAAAGAGCATGGCGGCTCCTCAAAATATCAAAAATAGAACTACCATATGATCCAGCAATCCACTACTGGGTATTTACCCAAAGGAAATAAAATCACTATCTTGAAGAGATCTGCGCCCCATGTTTACTGCAGCATAATTCATAGTAGACAAGATATGGAAACAACCTAAGTGTCTGTTGATGGATGACTGGGTAATGAAAATGTGGTGCATACGTACAATGAAATATATTCAACCTTAAAGAAGAAGGAAATCCTGACATTTGCATCAACATAATGAACCTGGAGGACATTACACTAAGTGGAGTAAGCCAAACACAGAGAGACAAATACTGCATGATCCCACTTACATGTGGTTCTGAAAAAGTCAAACTTAGAAGCAGAGAGTAGAAAGAATAGTGACCAGGAGAAATGGGGAGATGTTGGTCAAAGGGTACAAACTTGCAGTTATAAGATGAGAGATCTAATGAATATTATGGTGACTACAGTTGATAATACTGTATTACATACTTGAAATTTTATAAGAGAGTAGTTCTCAAGTGTTCCCAACACACACAAAAATGGAAACTATGTGAGGTGATGGATATGCTAATTAGCTTTATTGTGGTAGTGATTTCACAATGTATATCAAAATATCACATTGTATACCTTAAATATACACAATTTTATTTGTCTTTCATAACTCAATAAGGGTGGGGGGGAATTAAAAACTAAAATTATAGTATTAGATTTTGTCACTAGATCTTGTTACTTAACATAAAGAATCATGCATGTTACTATTATACGTCTTTTAAAAGTATATTTTAGGGACTGTGTTTCAATATAGTAGGTATTCTTTGTAACCCTATGTAATTTTATGTATGTAAGAAGAGCATTATTCTGAGCAGAAGTTTAGGGGCTTCACCAGTCTATGAGTTCATGGGGGTCCTCGGCATAGGAGGGTTAAGAACCCCTGCCTGGAACCAGTGGAGCTGCAGGGATGGCTTTTTAACACCCTCTTCCCACTTTCCACAGAAGCCTCCTGGCATGTGCTACACACCGGGTGAGGTGGGAGGCACAAGATCTAACACAAGGGGGCGCAGGGGAACCAGGAGGCTGTGTCCTGGCTCTCCCACGAATCAGCTGTGTGTCCTTGGACAAGTCCCTGTGCCTCTCTGGGCCCCAGCTTCCACCTTTGTAAATGGAGGTCACAATCTCTGCTCCGAGATGGCAGACAATGCAATCTTAAAAGGCTTTGAAAACTGACCCGGACATTTTACAAGGGGGCAGCAGCAGCTCCTAGCTATGGGACGGCCGCCATGTGCCAGACGCTGCTCTAAGGTGATGTGTGATGCGTGACGAGTTCAGGTGGCACAGAGGGGAAGCGAAGGAAGGAAGAATGGGACGCAGGTCTGTTGGCCTCTGTAGTCTGAACTTCCCCAAGAGTCTTACTTCCCAGATGAAGGACAGTGACCTGTCCAGCAAGTGGCATAGTTGGGACCACGCTGGCTGAGAAGAGAGGGTCAGTGTGGAAGCGGACGCAGTGACCGAGAGTCAGGGACACGTGTTGCTGGCCTGCGTCCGCCAAATACAGGCAACTCCCCTAGCGTCTCGCGCCTCTGAAGTGGTTTCAGAGCATCGCCCCTGTCTCTATCACAGACACCAGGGACCGGCTGAGCTAAGCCCCTTCAGGGTCATTTTTTGGGGGACACACAAATGGAGGGGCCATGACCACACAGATATACAAGCCCCAGCCGGGGCCTCCACGCTGCTCGGGCCAGGCTGACTGTGGGCTCAGACGGGGATTGCCACTCCCTGAAAAATGGGAAAGAGCGTTTTCTGCCTGGCCTGGGTACAGGATATTTTTCCAAGTGGTGATGATCTGTGCTTTGTAGATGCAAATGGGCCTCCCGAGGATCCCCAGAGGCCAGGCTTAGTGTCATGTGTCCGTGGGCTGCTTTAGCACCCGACTTACAGTTGCCTGGGTGGAGAGCCAGCTCCGGAGTCCGTCTGCCTGGGTTCTAATTCTCACTCTGCCACCTTGGGCCTGTCAGTGCCTCAGTTCCCCAGCTATAAATGGGAGAGATCACAGTTCCTTCCTGACGGGGAGGTTGTAGGAATGAAGCCAATGTGGGTAAAGCACTCGGGACAGTGCTCTCTCGGTACGTAGTAAGTACTGGGTGGGCGGCTGGCGGTGACGAAGCAGACACTGGCTGCCAGCACTGTCCCAGCAGCGGGGATGCGGCAAAGGAAGGATGGAGAGACCCTGTCAGCACCTCTGCAGCCCCGGGGGAAGAGGGGCGAGCGGTGACAGGGGCTTTGCAGGTGGCCTCAGACTCCCAGGCCAGCGCCGGGGGGGCGGGGGGGGATTTGGGCCAAGGTAACTGTAAATCCCTCCCTGGGGACTCCCGCCTTCCCTATGGGTCAGTCATGCCTGGGACACATACACCCCAGGGCTTTACCCCAGTCCCTGCCTCAGCCACCTGGAGACACCAGTCCTGGGGCAGGTTTTGTCCCTACGGGGAGGGAGAGTCACCACGCTGAGGCCTTCAGGTCGTCTTCACATTTGCTAGCAATTTGGAGGATCCCAGGCAGATCCCCTCCTGGACGGAAGCCTCTCCTCCGGCTTTGCTGTCTCTCTCCTCCCTCCCATCTCCTGGGCAACTACCACGTGCTGAACACTCTTAGGAGCATACGGGTGAGCAAGACGTGCTCCCCGCTTCCGGATGGCTTATAATCGTGTGCGTGTTGGGTGGCGTGTCCACCGTGAGCGGATGCGGGGAAGGAAGGGGTGGGGCTGCCAAAGGGGCAGCCAAGGAGGGCTTCGTGGCACACCCAGCACCTGCTGGTCCTCGCAGAGCCCCGAATGATTTACAGCCTCCCAGCAAACCTGAACCAGCCCAACGAGAAAGTCAATGAGACCTGGGCTTTGCATCCTGTCCTTGTTTATCTCGAGACTTAGCATCACGACGCGGGGAGCAAGTGTTCGGGGCTGGCACTCAAGGCTCACTGCTGAGAACCTCATTCGGTCCCCTTTGGGGGACCCCAGACGAGGCAGCTGCAGCAGAGGGAAGCCAAGGGCACGGGCCTGGTGGCCTGCGGCTGGTCCCAGCTTTGCCCCAAACTGGCCCTGGGACATGGGAGCCTCTGGGGACCTATTAAACATCCCAGACTTACGGTCCTAAGGGGCCCTGCTTTTAGCTGCAGGGTAAATGGAAATTAAACGTAAAGCACCTCTAAAATGCTCTTGCCACCAAAATTCGATCCTTGGGACAGGAAAGCGCCAGGTTGTAACGCCTCCTTCCCCTCCAGCTCTGACGCAGGGACACAGCCCCCTGGGCAGAGGTGCTGGGTTCTAATCATAGCCACGCCCATCACTCACTACCCAGGCGCCTCTGCACCTTAGTCCCCTCACGTTTAAAATGGGGACACGAATTGCACCTCTTCCATGCCCTGTTGTGAGGATGAAACTAGTTAACGAGAGCTCAGAGCCACCTTTTCTGGCTGGTGCTCTGTGTACACGTGCGTGTGTGTGTGTGTGTGTGTGTGTGCGCGTGTGTATTCTCTGAAGTGCTTCACGGGCCTTTCAGAATTCCTCCACCCTCCCGGTGCCCAGCACAAGGCCTGCTGCTGGCGTGATGCTGGCGAGGGTAGGACAGGTGGTAGAGTCCTGGAGGCCCCAAAGGTCCAGCAGAGCCCCTGTTGCCTGTCTATGTGGCCCAAAGGTGAGAGTGCCTAATCCTGGCCGGGCCCTGGCTCGCTGGCTGTTCTATTTACAGATCTGGGGGTGGGGGGAGGGATCCAACAGCCGCTGGGCCGGGGGGGCCTGCGGCCTGCGCACACAGACCTGCCCGTTGCCCCCTCCCAGGTTGCAGACAGAGCAGCACGGAGGCCCGGGTGTGCAGGCACCGGCACCAGCTACGGTTCCCAGCCCCTCTGGGTCTCTACCCGCCTTGCCCGGTCTCGCCTTCTTCCCGGCAGGGCCCCGACATGGGCTGTTTGGGGCTGGGAGCCACGCCTGGCCCACAGGCCTACCTGCCGGCTCCCGGCCGCTCTTGGGCAGGCCAGTGGGCCAGGCGTGGCCCCCAGGCACGTGGCAGGCAGGGCGTGGACAAGCCCCCAGCCTGTTCTGCCCGGGCAGCGCGCAGCCCCTCAGACCCCAGTGGCCGGAGCAGGCCGCGGCCGGGAAGGGGTCACCGTGGAGGTGGGTGTGGGTGGGTGGCGGTGGGGTGACCAGCTGGGCACCCGGCGGCCGGATGGTCTACAAGCCAGCTGGGGTGCCGCCCACCCCCTCCCAGCCAGAGGCTGACTTAGCACTTCTGGCCTCGGGGACTGAGAGGGGAATATGGCACAATTCCTGTCTCACGCAGCCCACAGTTACCTTCAAATTTTAGTTTTAGATTTTAACATTAAATCTGGGGGTACACGTTCCTACTACTGCCCTATTTATTTATAAATATATTTAAATATGACTGGTGCACTATAATGTTATATACAGAATAAATCATATATAAACAAATATAAATGTAAAGAGATAAGGCTAAAATTTAAACACAGATAGAAGCTCTGAGTTTTCTTCCTGCTCCCAGGGATGATCCCTTACGATCCCTGGGGAGGTCCACACCCTCCTAGACACCTGGGTCCCCGCGGATGAACAAGGTCGCCTGAGAGAGGACGCTGCCTTCAGGCAGGGCAGCTGGGCGGCTTCCTGCAGGAGGTGGGCCTGAGCTGAGCCTTGAAGGATGTGAGAGTGAGCCTGGAAAAGCCTTCTAGAAAGAAGAGCCTGTGTGAGCAAAGGCCCAGGGGCCGAACAGCAGGTGTCCACGGACAGCTTGCGGCCCCGGGGGCAAACTGGAGTGCGCCTACAGCCAGCACCCGGGAGTTGGCAAGCCATAAATGAAAACACAAATTCTTGCCCAGAATTCTTTTTTAAACCTAAAAATTATAGGGATGAAAAGAGTATGGATCCAAGAGGCTGAAACTCTGGGTTCTGTCCCGACGATTTCCTCACCAGTAGACACGGGACAAGTTACATCTTCCCTCTAGCTTCATCTGTAAAATGACCGAGGGCTGCCCGGCTTCGCTCAGTGGGCAGTTAAGGGCCTGGGGCTTTGCCCGTGGTTGGGGGCTTCCCCGGGTCCTTTGCCTGTTGGCTTCTCTGTGCACCCCTGCGCCGCCCCACTCCCAGTCAGCTTTGGGAGGGTAGATAGAGATCACCATGCTTGTTCCATGGCCCGACTCGAAAACCCAGCTCTGTGCCTGGCACATTGCAGAAGTTCCATGCATATTTGTGACCAGAGATACACATCACGGGAGCTTACATCTTCAAAACTTACTCTATTTTGTCTTTTGGGGGCAGAAATCCTTCCAAAATGCAGTGCATATTTCAAGAGAAGGCAGTCAGGTCCTCTCCCAGAACCCAGAGATCAACCCGAGCTGCAAGAAGGGATGTTCTTGAGTCTCGTCTTGTTTTTATAGGACTGTTTTATAGCCTTATATCCTCCCTCATTGTCAGGATATTTATCACAGCTGTCAGCCTGCTTGCCTCTTAATTAAAGCCCTCCCAGGTCCTGCTCATCTGCTGGGGACAAGAAATACAGATAACACACTATCAAGAGAGCGAAAAGACAACCCACCGAATGAGAGACCGATTTTGCAAATCATACATCTGATAAGGGACTTGTTTCTAAATATATAAAGAACTCTTACAACTCAATATTAAAAAGAGAACCTATATAAAAATGGGCAAAGGATTTGAGTAGACATTTCTCCAAAGATATACTAGCTGTCAATAAGCACATAGAAAGATGCTCAACATAATAGCCCCCAGGGAAATGCAAATTAAAACCATGAGATACCTCTTCACACCCACTAGGATGGCTTAATCAAAACAAGACAGAGAAAATAAGTGTTGGTGAGGATGTAGAGAAATCAGAACCCTCATCCACTGCTAGTGGGAAAGTAAAATGGTGTAGCCACTAGGGAAAAAGAGTCTGGAAGTTCCTCAAAAAGTTAAATACAGAGTTTCTATATGCCCCAGCAATCCCACTCCTAGGAACATATATAACCTAGAGAAATGAAAGCATATGTACACACAAAAATATGTGCACCCATGTTCCTAGTAGCACATTCACAATACCCAAAGAGTGGAAACAACACGATGACCATCAACGGACGGATGCCTAAACAAAATGTGGTTTATGCACACAATAGAATAATATTCAGTAATGAAAAGGAATGAGGTACTGATACATGCTACAACATGATGAACCCTGAAAATATTATGTTAAATGAAAGGAGCCAGTCACAAAAGGTCACATATTGTATGATTCCATTTATATGAAATGCCTAGAAATAGGCAAATCTATAGAGACAGAAAGTAGATGAGAGGCTGCCAGGGCCTAAGGGGAGGAGTGGGTGGGGAAAATGGTACAGGGTTTCTTTTTTGGCATGATGAAAATGTTCTAAAATTGACTGTAGTGATGGTTGTATAGCTCTGTGCCTACACTAAAAACCACTGGTTGTTTACTTTAAATGGATGAATTATATAGTATGTGAATTATAGCTCAATAATGTTGTTACAAAAAAGCTGAGATACCACACAGCCTGTTATGACTGTGTGTAAACTAAGAATAAACGTGCTTTGGTGAGAGTTTAAGGACTCTTCAGTGAACTTCATGCGTGAATTTTGTGACATCAGTGCTGGTGATTCTGCAACCTTCCGAAGTTATTTCCTAGCTGTTTTCCAAAATCTGAGGTTTCTAAGCCCCAGGACCTCTAGCAAAGTGAGGCTTATGTTGGTGTAGGGGAGATGGTACCACGGGCTACACAGCCCTCTTGGCTGCTGAGTGGGTCCTGCAGCAGCTTTTGCCCACACAGCTACTTCTCTGCACTCCACCCCACGCCAGCAGACAGCTGTTCCAGAGCCACACTGGACGGCATGCGACGAAGGGTACTGAGGCCTGAGGCCCACCCTCCCAGCTCCCAGGGTGGGTCAGTGAATAGGACAGATGTGTTCCGGTGACAGAGGACTGGGAGGAATCATCTGCTACTCATCCAAGTGGCTGAGGGTTTATATAAAGACAAACGGCTGGAAACTGGCACACAACGGCAAATCCGCTTGCATTAGGTCCAATCCATTCGTCTTCCCCCACCAAACTCATTCCCTCCTTAATTAGGCAGAAGATCAGCCGCCGAGAGCCATCACTGGTCATTGGGAGCTTGCCCAGCAGAATGTGGTCTCAGGAAAACATCTGGATGTTGTGGATTTACTCAGGATCAGACGCCTTCGTAAACTGCGAGATAGGCCAGCGAGAACACAGGCAGCTGTGGGGTCATATGTCAGCTGCGCCACATATTAGCTGGGTGGCTTTGGCAAGTCACTTTACCTCTCTGAGCCTCAGTTTCCTCATCTGTACAATGGAGTGAGGTTACTTACTCGAATGAAATGTAGTAAGGATTATATGAGATAAGCCAAGTGCCACGGTCTGAGCCTGTTAAAGTCACACAATTTTCATGATGTTCCTTTCTGCCTAGGATTTTTAAAAACCTTTGATCTGTGTAAAGCATAAATAGAAGCACCTGAATCAATACAGGGTGTTCTCTGCTGAATGGAAAAATTTACTCTAAAATTTTCTAAAAATAAGCTCTGAGATAATGGTCTGGAGATCTGCACACATTTCTCACCAAGACTCTTTGGGACTCAGGAAGAGGTAAGAAGAGGGGGGCAGTAGAGCAGGGAGGGGTAGAGTAGGGAGAGGTTGGCGGTCAGGGGCAGGGCACAGGGCGGTCTGGGACCGGGCAGTGAGCCCTCTAGGGGCTGCT
Source organism: Balaenoptera ricei (assembly GCF_028023285.1). NCBI lineage: Eukaryota > Metazoa > Chordata > Mammalia > Artiodactyla > Balaenopteridae > Balaenoptera > Balaenoptera ricei. The sequence continues at coordinate 8,728,970 of NC_082645.1, read as the reverse complement.
AGTCCCAACATCGGGCTCCCTGCCAGGGATGGCCCTCATGCCATGGCGGTCCCCAGGCCACCCTCCCTCACCAGCATCCCCAGCTCCTGGATCAAACCCTACTAGCTGCCTCTCTGCCTTCACACCCCTTGAGAACAGCCCTTTCCCACTGACGGTACTTCTCTCTTTCCTGCCTGTCTCCTTCCCAAGTTCCTTGAGGGTGAGAACAGAGTGAAACTCACTTCTGTAAGCCCAGCACTTAGTCCAGTGCCATTAGGTTAAGCCTGAGCTACACTGGAGGCAGCTGGAGGGCCTGTTAAAACATGCTGCTGGGCTTCATCTCCAGGATTTCTGATGCTGCCGGTCACAGGCTGAAAATCACTGCAGTAGACGCTCACAAAAGGTCTATGTGAGGGGTGAGTGAGTTAACGAATCACTTGCATGTAAGAACCACTCCAGATTTGACTTTTCCCTTGAATTCTTATAGTCGGGCCCAGCTCTCCATAAAGCCCTCCCTGACCCACAGGGCCCCTGGTATCTCTCCTTATGTTCCTCTTGGTCTTGAGGGTCAGGTGTGTGTGCCCCATTCCTGCACGCCCCTTGGCCTCCCAAAGCTGGCTCCTTCTGGTAAGGAGAAGGTGGTCCAGGCCATGGCGGCATTGCCCACTCAGCCAATGAGGCAAACCCTCCAGGAGAACCGCTCCCACGGTCCCCTCCCCTCCTGTACGTGGGTCACCAGGCCCACTGCAGGCTGAGGGTGAAGAGAGTAGTGGAACTGGGAGACCACACAGATCCTGGGGACCCAGGAGCCCCCAACACAACAACTGGGGTGATCTTCCCAGAGTACGAGTTTCCTGGATGACCAAGAATTCAGACGGCCTGACACCATATTCATGACTTTCTTTCACTAAGAGTTAATAGCCAGGCCTGGAGCAAGTCTCACCGGCACAGTTCATTACTACCCACCGTCAGCACAGAGGCAGGAGGGGGGTCAGTGCCGGTTGCGAGGGGGAGGGAGTCGGTGGTCAGCGCCCAGACCAGGGGCGCAAAGCGGGAAGATGCTAGGGTCCCCAGGCTGCACAACCCCAGGGGCGTGATTCACATCGTGATCCGTGTGAAGAGGGCCCTCTGGAGTGGTACAGTGCACAGCCTGCACGGTTTTATGCAAAGCTTGGTCCTGCCAATTCTCGTCTGAAAAATGTCCTCATTTGTTATTCCCTGAGTCCCCACTGTGTACCCAGCAGGTGTTCTGGCAGCTGGCTAGAAGACGGCTTGTCCTCTTGGGGCTCTTTGGGGAAAGGCCAGCTACACCCCGCAGCCAAGAGAAAAGTGCTCGAAAGAGGGCGTGCCCAGCTCTGTGGCAGCCAGGGAGGAACGCCTGTCTCTGCCCAGGGAGGTCAGGGCGCTGGCATGTGGACGCACCCAGCTCCCTATGGACCCCCTTAATCCCGCCAGGCTAGAGGCTATCGGCAGTGGCAGCTGAATCTGCAGCCTCAGCACCTGGGCTTGGGTGGCTTCTTGCTTTCCAGGGACACCTGCTGCTGCAACCCCTGGGGCCAGATGGGTCTTGTGGGCTGTTGGCTGTCCCCACCTTCCCCCTTGCCGCGGTGTAAATCTGCGGATTCAGCAAGGGGCCCCCTGCTCCTGGGGAGGCTGGAGGACGGGAAAGGGGCAGAGGCAGGCGGCCAAGCCAGAGAGAGGCAGCTCCCGGGGCTCCTGCCAAGGAGCTCAGCCCGCCTCACGCGGCCAGTTTCTTGGGTTGGGGTGCATGCTTCCCAGCTTTGCCCCGCTGATGGGCCACCTCGGGGGCACCCTCCCCTGACCCTCCGTGGCCTCTTCCTGCGCACTCCTGTCACATTACCATCGACTGCACACACTGGTTCACTCATCTGTCACCCCACCAGGCTGGGGGCCACTTCCGACTCATTTCTGTGTCTCTAGCATCCAGCCCGGGGCCTGGCACCATGTAGGTGCTCCATCAATGCTTGTGGCTTGAATGACTTAACTGCTAGATTCCGTGCCTGAGGGCAGAGTGCGCTTGAGTGCGTCTGTTCTCCCCAGAACCTAGCTGGAGCCCTCCTGCACCCAGTGGGGATTCAATCATACAGTGCGTTTCGAACCCCTCCGGTAGCCTGGCCATACTGTTAGAACTGGCCAGACATTTCGCTATTTGATGAACTTTGTAACACAGAAGACCAATGCGCAGCTGTGCTTAAACACTGCAAGTAAACAGAATAACACAAATGCAGCTTAGTTCGTGCAACTCTGGCAAAAGTAGGAAATCAAACCCCATATCTGAGGCACATCAGGGGGCAGCCTGGTAGGTGCATACCCAGGGAAGGAGGCTTCAGGTATGCTCGGTCGATGGCTCCAGGGCCCATGAGCCTCTGAGCCAGGGGGTAGAGCGGTCTGCCCAGTCTCCACCAGGGAGAAGTGTCTGGGGCAGGTGAGGCCCAGCTGCGGCTTCTGGCAGATGGCCTCCGTGGCTTTTCCCAGTCAAACCCCACCTGATCTACAGTCTCGACTCTGGCTCTCCCACCTTATGCTTTTTTCCGCCTCAAGTCATAGATTTAACCTCTGTGCCTGGAAAGTCCTTTTCCTCCGAAGGACAAAATTCAAGGTGCAGCAGAAAGGCCACTCCTCTGTGAAGTCCTTACCCTACCTCCTCTTCGAGGCAGGATGAATGTCCCTCCCCTAGTCCCCTTGGCTCTCTGCAGCACAGGTAACAGGATGGAACCAGCACACAATGGTAGGTACTTTCCTTAGTACCTACTTGGACTTAGAGGTCCAAGGGGTGGATGGCGGTGGGGTCCCTAGCCCCCTTTAATCTCCGTCACCCCTCCCCATGTGCTAATGTTAGTATGAAAACTAATACCCTTGGTATGAATAATTCACATTTCCCAGTCAGGTAAAGTGAATAACACCTCCTACAAAATCGTTCCCATTTTACAGATCTGAAACAAACAATCCAAGTAAAAAGCCGGCTACTTGCTATGCAAATAGAAGCAGCTTTCAGGGAAGTCCCCTAGTTCCCCCTTCCCTACACATGACTGCCCCTGAAGCCACATCATGTAGAAATCCCGGGCCTCCCCAGGGCTGTGAGGTCCGTCCGCCCTCCCCTACCGGGATGCAGCCGGGAGGTCACATTCCAGCACCCAGCAAGTGCCTGGCACCTGCCACATCAACAACGATCAAGAGTCAAAGAAGAGAACTTACTGTGAGGCGAGGCCCGACTCAAATGGTGGGGAGACTGACTGTGGACTTGTACACTCAGGGTATTATTACTTCCATTTTACAGATGAGAAAACTGAGGTTGAGGCCCCACAGTTGGCTCTTGCCCTAGTCCAGTCCCTGCATTCAAGCTGCCTCCAGGGCAGTGAGGCTGGGCAGCTCGTGGCCGTGGGCATGAGTCATAGCCGGTTACCTGGTCTACATGGGGCTCTGAGGTGGTCTTGGCTTCCTCTCGGCTCTGCCTCTGCCCTGCTGAGCTGCCCAAACTCATATTTTCCAGCCTCTCGTTCTCAGGCTGTTCCTGCAAATCTGGGGCTGCCCTCTTCTCCTAGATTCTAAACCACGGCAGCGCAGGCCCCCCCTCGCAGATCTCAGGTTAATGGGTCCAGGGGGCAAGAAGGAGGTGCTACCTGAGTCCAGGTGCCCCTCACACCCCCCGCCCCGACAGTTCACTTGAGGGGAGACAGCATAGAAGATGCCAGCCTCAAATCCAGGTTTATAGCCACACACATCTTAATTGGTGCATTTCTATTTTCTCTGTGGGCATTTTGCCTTTCTGACGGACTCTTACAAACATTTTACTGTTACATTTCTTGTAATACTGCCTGGAATCGTTATTCAGACATCATTAAAAAATCATTATCGTTTTAAAAGGAAGGCTGACAAGCTCCTACAAAAGAGAATACAAAAAGCACGGGTGCGTGCACACACACTCATACAAGCCTGTACACACACAAATAACACACATTTGCAAGTTTGGTTGGACAGAAAAGAGACGTTTATCACCACACCGCTTGCAAAACAGAAGTGGATGAATAATTTACAGGGCTTTTTACAGACATTTAGAGTTTTGAAACATTCTAGAAAAATCCGGTTTGATTACTTAACACCAGTCGTTCTCTGATAAACCAACCCAGAAGTGGTTACCAATAAGTAAAATTTACGGTTCCCAAATGGACCTGCCTTCCACAGAAACACATCATAAACATTAACCCTTTTTTTTTTTTTTGTAACACACCAGAACCCGCAAAGCTGTTGCTCTCATTAACTGAAGGCACTGTGTGTGATAAATCCTTAAACACCTTATTTTGAAAAGGTTCCTGACTTAATGTGCAGATGAGAAGATTCCCCATTTTGGCAAGAGCTTCACCAGACTGTGCTCTTTGGTGCCAGTTGCCAAACGGGGGCTCCCTGTGGTGCCGGGGTACACTTCAGCAGGCCAGGGGTTCGTGGGGCTGGAGGGAGGAACCCACACCCTGCCCAGGCCACCCTGGCTCTAACCAGACTCACCAACGACAGGCTGACGTGAGGGGCTGAAGCACGGGTCCCTTGACAGCCCCACTGTGATCTGGCCACCCGTTCTTGCTGGGGTCTCCCCCTGACCTGCGAGCAGCCTGACTTTGGTTTTGAAGACAGGCAGATGCTCAGAACCAGATGCGTGGGACCTGCCACGGGCGTGGGACCCGCCACGGGCCAGGCTGCCGGCCCCCTCAGCCTGCACTCCAGTTCCTGGCTGTGGGGAGTGGACGGGGTCGTGACTGATGCCCGGTTTCAGAGTGCACTGCGGGAGAGCGGGTCTGTCTTGATACTTCCTGTTTAGGGAGGAAACCTCACTGGTGGTAATTAGTGGCTCACAGTCAAGTCTCTTGGCTACAGGAACTGAGGCAGGACAGCCAGCAGAACCCAGGATACAGAAAATGAATAAACGTCATCCACTGCAGGGCAGATCGCCTCACCACAGGGCTGTGTGTATGTGTGTGTGTGTGTGAGAGAGAGGGAGGGAAGGAGAAAGAGAAAGAGAGAGGGACACCTTTACTTCTCGGATACAAAGCCAAACGTAATGGCTGCAGAAAATGGCAATTTACCAGTTGCTGGGTGGGTAACGCATTGCAATCACTGTGGCTGTCACTGGCTTAGTGATAATTCTCGTTACATTTTGTGCCAACAAAGGCTTCACAGTCGTCTTTACTTGCTAGTCAGTGCCCACGGTGGGGAGAAAGACAGACAGACAGAAGGACCCACAGAAAGACAACCTGTTCGGAGGGCAAAGCACAGATGGGGCGGGCCTGCCGGTGCCGGTGACCCTGCTCTGCCAGCGACCCTGGAGGCCACACCAACAGCACAGAGGGAGGCCAGAGGTTTGGAGGCTTTCGTATCATTGAAGTAAATCATGCCAAGTTCAGTCTTACGACAGGTGTATTTGATTGTTTTCAACTTGTTGGAAAACTGGCGATCTTGGGAAACTAGCTCTGAGCAACCCTGGGCATCTGGGCCTTTGGTGACCAGAATACATCACCCTGGGCTCCTGACAGCTTTACTCTTATTACCAGCAACAGATCAGGGCCTGCACGGCTCTCTGCGTGGCTCCTATGTCTTGTCACTTCTACTCGAGCGCACCCGCCTGCGGGCAGGGGCATTCTGGCATCTTCTGTAGTCCAGCCTAGGCCAGCACGTGCAGACTGACTTTCCCCTATTCAGCCCACCTGCCTCCTTTCAGTCCCCACTGCTCCCCACTTCGGCCGGTGCTGCCACCTCCACCTGAAGTCTTGACAGCCTCCTGGCCATCCAAACGCCCCTTCCCTAAAGACCCAGCCTGAGCCCTTGGGCCTGCCAGGTACCTCCCAGCCCCCCAGAGCCCTGCAACCATCTCCCCCGCTCTGAATACAGAGGCAGCTGTTCAGGTGGGAGATCTAGTTAGACAGACCTAGGTGTGAATTCAGGTTTGGCCACGTACCAGCAGTGTGACCTTGGGCAGGCTGTTTTCCGTCTCTGTTCTGCTGGTTAAGTGAAACAGTGAACATGAAAGCCCCAAACCCGCATCTTAGCATTGCTCTTACTTGCGCATGCCCTGCGTTCCACCGTGGGCCACCGGCCACAGGCAGCCCTGGCCTCTTCTCCCTCTGCCGCCTGGTAGCATTTTGTACCCTCACTCAGCTTCCCAGTTGACTACAAGCTCCCTGAGGGCTCTCCACTCCTGTGTACCTACCCAGCCCCACGCGTCGTGCTCTGCTCAGTGAGGCTGGTGGATGCCTGGGGGCTGGGGGCGCTCAGGCAGTGCTCCCCAACAGTGAACACCAAATCGCCCCGGAGTTTCGGCAGTGGGCTTCTGGGCAGCTCTACGCGTGGAGCCGCTGCCTGATGCAGTAGTTGGGGTGGGCTCCGCACGCTCTGTTCCCATCAGGGCTACCGGGTGGTCTCCTATCCCCCTGGAGAAGCTGCACAGTCAGGAAACCGCACTTCCTTCTGAAAGCAAACCCGCCAGGTATGAGCAGACAGGAGGTCCAGGCACACCCCCACGGCTCCAGCTGTGATGGCCTGTCCCCTGGGGTTCTCCCTGAGCTCCCCCCAATCTTGGGATGCCCCCTCTCCCCTCCCTTGCCACACACAGCCGCGCCAGATCAGAATGTTCAAGAAGAGTTGTAGCCAAAGTTACGGGAGGACAGAAGGCAGCCAAGCCAGAACTTACAGAGCAGTCAGGTCTCCAGCCTCCAGCCTTCTAATCCAGCAACCCCAGGAGGGCAGGGCTTTCCCGAATGGAGTGCCCTGACCCCCCATCACAACCCGCGGCCACCTGGCCCGGCACGTCTGGCTTTCTCCCCTTCCAGTTCCAGGCGCCACCTGACTTCCGGCCAGAGCGGAGCCATCTCCGCAGACCAGCCGCAAAGGGCGTGCTCTGACCTCCAGCGGCGGCGGCGGCTCAGGCCCACACCCACTTCGGGGCTGGTTCGCTGGACCCTGCCCCACCGCGTCCGGTGCATTACCGACCCACGTACACGTCCGACTGGGCGCCCGGGCTCAGCACAGGCCCCTTGGATCCCAAAAGTCCCGTCTGGGTGGCCCCACAGGCTCTGTGTTTGGCCATCCTGTCTTTGCGCAGTCTCCCCCTGGAGGGCCCGCCTCACAGGGCCACCCGAAGCCCCCTAACATCCTCAGCTGCGAGCCCTGAGTCATTCAGCTTCAGAGAGACCTTCATCCCGACGGCAGGGCATGCTGTCACCCTCCCAAGCCCGCCAGTCAAATCACAGGCCTACCCTTCCCACGGGCTGACGGCCACCATAAGCATCGGATGCCACAGTAACGGGAACGGTCTTCCCGTCACACACCCGGCACAGCGGCTCCGGGAAGCCAGCTGTCTACACATGAACCAAGAAAGCTTGGGCCCACTCCCCGTGGAAAGCTTAGGAAGCCCACTCACCAGTCCCTAAATTCCTCTACATCTACCTGTGACTGATTTGATAGTCTTGGGGCTGCATTTTTCACAGTTTGATCTCCTAATCGGAGAGCTCCAAAAGGCTTAAAAATGTGCTGTGCTCCGACCCCACCTGGCTCTCATTAAGCAGAAGAGGGAGCAAGGAGTAAGTTACTGCCTGATTGCAGGACAATTAGCGCTCACCCGCTGCACGTTCCGCCCGGTGACTATGGTGACTGATGAGGACAGACTGATTGGAAAGAGTAATTCTCTAGTGACAGTGTTCCACACCTGAGGAGGAGGGAAACGTTTTGCTCTGGGTTGAAGTGACAAGGCAGGGGTTTAGGATCCTGCATAAATTAGCAGCCGCCGATCCCACCCTGACAGCAGGCACAGTGGTCAATACCTCCAAGCTAGGCGGGAGCCGTCTCCGCTTTGGAATCCTGACTTGCATTAGCTGTGGGACCTGGGCCTCAGCTGCCCCACTTGTATTCAGAAATAAGTGGAGGGTGTGGGTTTTCGTGGGATGATAAATGACAACCGACACTCATCCTGCCAGAAGTGGGACTCAGCCAGGTCCTGAGTGCCCGGCACCAAGTTAGTGCTCAGTAAATGTTGAAAGAATAAACGATGAGGCCGAATTTGGACAAGCATAGAGTTCGTGGTTAGGAGCACAAATTTGGGCTCAAAAGAATGGAGTCTCCTGTGTTCTTGGGAGAGTTATGTGGCTGGGAGAACAGCACTGTGTACTTCATAAGAGAGCCGGAAGGTTTGAGTGTGCTCACACACATAACATGCTTGGCACGTGGGAAGCTGGACATTCAGTGATGAAGACAATTGCCATTTGAGGTATGAAGGAAGAGGTGCTCGTGGCACGCCAAGGATGTGAAGGGCTGACATGCGGAGGTCTGGGAACAGCGGGTCAGGCTGGACGGGTAGGTGGGTCCAGCTGCAGGGAGCAGACAGGAGGAAGTGACACTTGCAAATCACCTAGAGTGTCCTGTCCCCCCAACCCTTGCCTCCCCACCTCCAAGTTCTGTAATCTCCACAGCTCCTAAACTGAGGCCTGGGCCCCGAGGTCAGGCCTGCAACAGAGAAGGGGAGCATGGAGGCCACGCTCTCGTGAGCCGAGGGATTCAGAGTGGAAGAGCGATGAGCCTGGAAGGTCCCCAGCTGACTTTAACACAAACTCTGGGGGGAGGGGGAGGGACCTGATATTTACTGCACTCCTAAAACCCAGCACTTCACACAGTCACATCCACCCCCACCCCCAGCAGGCATTATGGTTCCTGTTTTACAGGAAGATTATGTCCCAAGCCCTTAGCAAGGTTTTTATAGATGAAGCAGGTTCAGAGAACTGAGGACTTGGCCAAGGCCACATGGTAAAGAGCTGTGATTCAGACTTGGGGGTCCACCTGACTGCAGAGCCAGGCGCCCTCCCCTGCAGTCAGCCTCTCCACTGCTCAGGTGTGCAGCTTGGGCTTCAGTCCTTAAATTTCCCTCTTTAACTACCTGAAGCCCTGCCCAATACTCTGAGACGTCCAGCGAGGGAAGGGCCCTGAGTTAAGGACAGGAAACTTGAAGGGGAGAGGAATTTACCCGTTTAGCATCTCTAGGCTGGAGAGGGCACACCTATGGTCCCAGTGTGGCCAGGCCTGGTCCTGGGGAGCTCAGCAGGCTTGGGGCTGGCTGTCCAACTCTCTAGTGAACAGGTGGCCTGGCCTGAGCTCCCTGCGAGCTCTGAGGCCAGGGTCGCCCCATGCCAACTCCAGGCCTTCCTCCCCCAGGCCTGGCTGAGGCTACCTGTCTACCATTCAAGGCCTCCTTCAGGAAAACCTTTCTACCCCAGTGATAGCCCCTGCCCCACTACGTCCATTCATCCATCAGACATTGATTAAACATCTGCTCCCAGGTGACCCCTCTGCCGGCCACTGGGGATAGAGTGGGAATAGAGGTGAGTTAGACACAGTCCCAGCCCTCCAGGCACTCCTGACCGGATGCAGGAGGGGTTCACTCTGCAGAACTGGATTCAGCCAGCTGTGGGTAGGACCTAGGCATCTGTTTTTTTTTTTGTTTTTTTTTTAAGAAACCATGCGGGGCTTCCCTGGTGGCGCAGTGGTTGAGAATCTGCCTGCCAATGCAGGGGACACGGGTTCGAGCCCTGGTCTGGGAAGATCCCACATACCATGGAGCAACTAGGCCCGTGAGCCACAACTACTGAGCCTGTGCGTCTGGAGACTGTGCTCCGCAACAAGAGAGGCCGCGATAGTGAGAGGCCCGCACACTGCGATGAAGAGTGGCCCCCGCTTGCCGCAACTAGAGAAAGCCCTCGCACAGAAACGAAGACCCAACACAGCCAAAAATAAATAAATCAATAAAAAAAAAAAAAAAAAAAAAAAAGAAACCATGCGGGTGACTAAAGGGGCACACCCAGGTGAGACTCTTTGGTCCTGTGGATATTCTGGCCCCCAGTACTGCATTCTTCAGGCTGCCACAATCCTCTGAGAACACGGCCTGTCTCTTCTCCCACTAGTAGGCTCCTCTGGGCCCTCAAGTCAGATAAATCTGTGTACAAATCCTACTTTTGCAACCTGCTACCCGTGTATCCTTGCAAAATACCCATGCTCTCTGAGGCTCAGTTTCCCCGTCTTAAATGAGATAATTGGTGCCTTCCTATGCTGAGGATTAACTGGGATATTGTGTGCAAAGCAAGATGTCTGGCACAGATAAATGCACAATAAATGTCTGCTATTAATTATATCATCACTGCACTCTGATGGACAGAAATATTTCCCTGTGGGTATCTCCAGAATCCCTACTCCTGGAGCCTGAGAGGCGGCCCTGGAAACCTGCGAGGCCTCTCCGCGGAGTCCTCTGCCAGGGCTCCCAACGAGACCTGTCTGCATTTTCCCCGCGGACCCAGCCTCCTGGCCCTCAAAGGAAATATTAGCTTGCCGTACCCTCCCCTTCATCCATCCAGAGTGAACAAAGTTCCAACTGCACCTCTCTGGGCAGCCTGCCCCCAATTTCGGGGAAACGGGCAAGGGAAATGGGTTAAGTTTGCCAGGCGGGAGCTCTGCGGGCAGAGGACACTGGTGAGCCCAGCCTCCTCCCGATCAAGGTCGGGAGCCCCCGCCCCTGCCGCCTGCCTCGCCCGGGCTGCGACGGGCTGCGAGAAGAGCCCGCCCACCGCTCCCGCCCTGCCCGGAGACCGCGGGCCCGGAGCTGCGGGGAACCGGGGGCCGAAGGACTCGGCGGGGTGGGGCGCGAGAGGCAGCAGCCCCGGGGCTTAGCGCGGCCCCTGCAGTCCCGCCCCCGGCGCAGGGCGCGTCCGGCCTGCCCGGCCGGAGTGGCGCCTGAGGTTTGCGTCCCTGGGGAAGGAAGGCGCCCACGGCGTGGGGGACCCAGCACCCAGGGTCGCTGCCGCCGGGCACACGTGGCTCGGTCCCAGCGGCGCAGGCCTCCAGCTCGCGTGCGGCGGCGCGCGGCCAGGGCGCGCTCGGGGGCGGGCTCCGGGGCTGGGGGCGAGCGGGCGGGGGGTCACTCACCTCTCAGGCCCGCCGCGCGGAGCAGCGGCGCGGCAGACGGTCCGCGGTGGAGGCGGCAGCCCGGCCCGGAGGCTCCTCCTCTCCCCCCGCCCCGCCTGCCCGCGGGGCCGGACCTGCGGGGGGAGGTGGCCGCCCGCCAGCCCGCTGCTGCTTATCCGGCTCGGCCGCCTCCCCCGGGGCCACAATCGGAGAGCCGCAGGGTCCTCGGGCGGCAGGCACCAACGATCCTCCGCCCCTCAGCCCCTGGCCTGAGCTTCGGACACGTGTTGATCGGCGCCCCCTTCCCCGATTTAAAGGGTGCAGAACTCCGGGACCAACTCTTAACCGGGACAAGGGGGGCGTGTGGAGGCCGGGGTAACTTCTGGGACCCACTCGCTCCCTTCACCTGAGGGACATCTCAAATCCACGTCCATTTTATAACCGAGGTTGAGTGGCAGGCCAAGTTCACACAGGTGGAAAGAGGCCAGGGCACCAGGTTCAACCGGGCTTCCTTCCTGCCTGCCTGCCAGGGGAGCAGGCAGTACAGGCCCTTCCTGGACGCGGCTGCATCCCGGCCTTTGGTTCCTTGTTTCTCCTCTGTCGCTTGTCTACCCTTAGGGCAGACCTCTGACCCTCTAAACAGTCCTCAGTTTCAGGTTTTGGGAGCTGGTGGAGGGCCCTTGGGAGCTTGTCTGTCTGTCTAGACTTCCTGGGCTTCAAACCACCCTTCTGCCCCCGAGAAAGATGGCCTCCAGCCCTGGGCACTGTCCTCCCCTCCCCTACGCTAGTGGCGTCCCACACAGCAGGGAGTCAGGTGTAAGTTAAGGATATCTTTTGGGTACCTTTCTAGAGGTGTGTGCCTTCACCTGAAGCCCTTTCTCACCTACAACCTCACATCATGTGCTGCTGACAGCTATACCGCCCCCCTTTACAGGTGAGGACATAGGGACCCTGATGGTTGTCGGGCACCAATGTCACTCATCTTCTGGGAGGCTGACTGGGGGTCACCTGACCCCTGGGACTCTTTCTGGATTATTCCTGTAGTACATATTCTGCCAGCCCTTGATAAAGAGCTTCAAATTACTCCAGGATAACAACCTGTTCTGGAGAGATAAGTCCTAGGGAGGGGTAATCTGATCCCTGAGACCAGAGAGGCAGGGGGCTGGGCCTCGGGAATGGCCCCAGAGATAGACCCCAGCGAGCACTATGGGGGGAGGGGCAGACCTGGCGGGGTGGTGGGGTGAGGGGCCTCTCCTCCATCCTCCAACCCTGTCGAGACCCACCCATGAGCGTCTTGTGCTTCCTCACTTCCGTAGGTTTCTTCCTGCCTGAAATACCCTCCTTCCCCAGCTCGCTGCTCCGCCAGGCCCCAAGGCCCAGGTCCTCTCCCACCTCCTTCGGTGACCCTCCTGCCCCACCCTGCCCTAGGACCTCTCTGAGCTCCTGTGGCAGTTCTCATAGGTCTTCATGCATTCCACACTCAGGGAACCCCACCATACCAGTGTTCCAGGTGCCGGAGACACAGATGCCCCATGCCTGGTCCTGGCCCTTGGATAGCAAGTTGCCTCTGCAGTGGGTTGTAGACTTTGGGGAGACAAGAATGAGCACCTAGCCCTCTTTGGTGCCCCTAGCATGGTGCCCTGCGCATAGTAGGTACTCTTTAAGGATCTGCTCTGGCTGATGGGGGGGGGGTCTCTGAGCACCCTTCCTGCAACTCCGAAGGGAGGCACAAGGAAATGAAGCCTGGGAAATGGAGACACTGAGAGGTCTTCCAGCCTTCTCAAAGGATCTGTCCAGAATCCTTCCAAAGAGACCTGGTGGGCCGCTGAGGCGCTCCCAATGAGTTGGGGAGCGAGCTGAAGGCTGGAGTGGCAGAGGTGCACAGAGGAATGTCCTAGTAGAGCATGAACTTCTGCAAGAGAACAATCAGGGGCCTGAAAGGCACAGGGAGGGAGGGAGGTGAACACCCTGCTGAGGCCAAGCACCTTGGTGGACATAGCACCACCCACGCCGTCGGGCTTTGGTGCTTTGCCCGTCTGTCTCCCTATCTCGCCTGGCATGGGGCCTGGTGAGGGTGAGCGCTCAATACACGTTTCCTGGGGCCAAACTCCCGGAAGCAGACGAGCCCTCTCCTGAGCAGGGAGGGAGCGTGGCACCGACATTGGTTGAGCACTTCCTCTGTGCCAGAGTCCTTGGCAAGGCCAAGGGCAGAGCAGTTGGAGCCATCTTTCTGAGACATTTGTCAGATCATGTTACTCCTCGGCTCAAAACCTGCCCTGGCTCCCTGGTCTCTCGGAGTCAAAGCAAAGTCCTTGTAATGGTGACCAGGCCCAGTGGGACCTTGTCTCCGGTTCCCCTCTCTCTGCTCTCTCAGCCCTGCCAAGCTGGCCTTCTCCCTCCCTCCTCTGGAGCCTTGCAGAATAATATCACCTCCGCGAGACCCACCCCCCCCCCATCATCCCCATCCCTCATCTGTGTACCCTGCCCTATTTCTTTTCTCTTCACTTAGCCTTTTTTCCTTCTAACACACTATAAAACACATCTTCTCTGTTAGCTGTTTATGAACTGTCTGCTCCCACAGAAATGTGAGCTCCCCCAGGGAAGGGAGTTTTATCTGCCTCCTTCACTTCTGTGTTCCCAGCGCGTGGATCAGAGCCTGGCACATAGTCGGTGCTCTGTAAATAGTTGTTGAATGAATGCACTGCCATTCTCAACCTTCTGCATCTCCCAGCATCTCTGGGAAGTTTCCCCAGGGCTCCTGCCCACCTCTGGTCTCCCCCCCCCCTTGCTTGCCCCAGAGCTAGCACACTGCAGGAACACAGGAGACGTTCAGTACACGCACTGGTGGATATCTGCACCTGGAGCCCCTGGGTGTCAGTCTCCTGAGAGTGCCCTTTTTCCTGAAGACAAGGCTACTCCTTTGGCTAAGAAAATGAGAGTATTCAGGAAGAGAATCTAGATTCATCTCCTACTTGGGCCAGAGAGAAGGACGTAGTTCACGCTCCGCTTCTTGGATTGATCCCGCACTTATAAGCTGAGACAGAGCACATCCATTTCACAAAATAAATACTCTAAATGACTACTCAATCAAGATGGTCACAAGAACCCATGTGCCGGATGTATTCTGACAGGCTGGCTGGGAGCCAGGCCACCTCTGCCCAGCCCGGGCTGTGTCCCCAGGGAAGGTGCCCTGGCCTCCATTGCCCAGCCCAGGCCAGGTAAGACTCCTCCAACCAAGCCTCTGGGCACAGGGAGCTGCTTCTTCCTGTGAAGGACGGAGAGGGGCTGCGGCTTGGGGTAGGGATTCTGAGGGAAAATGGAGGGGTTGTCTCTTCCTCCATGAAGACCCAGTGGATGAAGCCATGTCTAAAACCCCCAGAGGTGAGTCAGGGCAGTGGGCGATGGGCATGGTCTGTGAGGGGCAGGCACCGGATGGGGAGGCAAGCTGCAAAAGTGTGCTCAGGGCCTGGCGTTTAAGCTTAGACTCTTTCACGTGGCAGTTTATTTCGAGCCAATATTGTAAGACGTTATAAGGCATGGCTAACAGAGCACAGGGCACCGCCCCTGTTCCTGCGCCCCAGGGCTTGGTACTCTGCTTTTGCATAAGGCTCGCCCTCCTAGTTCTCTATTGAAACATGAGAAGAAAATCTCTCTCCAGAAGAAAAGCCCTCTGAGCTCAGTGGGATGAGAAACTGCGTATCCACAAGAGATTTAACTGTGGCAGCACAAGAGTGTGAACAAGGTTCGGAAAGGCAGATGCTTTCAGGGGAAGGAGTGGGCAGATAAAGGACTAGGGGAGGGGTGGGCTGGAACAACCATTTTGCTAAGGAAGCTCCGGCGCATGGCATGTACTTAATCTCTGCGTGAGACCAGGCATCTTGGCTCGTGACTGGACATCCGTAGCCAGCGGGAACTACGGTAGCACTGCGTTGCCTTCAGTTGGGGGAGATTGCACAGGTGCACAACTAGAGAAGTCTGGGCTTTAGCCCCTTGCTCCAAGGGTGGTGCACGTGGTGGCCTGGGAGGTTTTTAGAATGGCAGAGTCTCAGACCCACCCCAGATCCGAATCAGAAATGCATCTTCACAAGACCCGCCGGAGATGGTATGCACATGAAGGTTTGAGAAACGCTGGTCTACAGCACAGATGAGAAAATGGACAACTCCCTGAACACCTGGGCCAGGGCAGATCATCAGAAACCTCTACTGGGCTGCCTTCACCCTCACTGGGTGGTTCTTTAATACCGTCCCCTTTGCTTTCTCAAAGGTCCTTGTGAACCAAATAACCTGATTTCATGCGCTTCTGAATTTTTATAAATATGAAGTAAATGACCTGTCCTTCGCAATACTCAATGCCTGTTATACAAAGCTCTGAGAAAAAAATATAACACTAGTATGCTTATTCCTTTCCAATTGCTGATCTCATTTCCCTTTTTACCGTGGCGACTAGGATACTCAGACCCGTATTCAGGACTATATGATCCTTACTAAATGTATTTAAGTTCCACTTTATTTTCCCCCAACCCATGATTTTCTGTGTCTAGTTAACTATTAACTGTATCGTGAAGCTTTTCGTTATAAGGTGTTCTAAGTTGCTTTCGGAAAAAGCCAATTGTTTAAGCAAAATAAATAGGTAAACTCTGTGTGCTACAGTGGCAAATTCTTTTTCCCCTGGGTGGCCGTTTCCCTTTCGTGGCAAGAACAGGGTCATTCCTACCCTCTGCTGGATTTTTGAGAAGAGGACGGAGGGCTTGGGAGAAGGATGAGTCCGTGGACTTCTGCCCAAAGTTACCGAGAAAAGAAAGCCCAGAAAGCTGGGCGACACTGGGGAGGTGGCGGTGGGGTATTGTGACACTCACCCTGTGCACCTCCCTGCTCTCTCCCTGCCAGTCGGTTCCCAGCTCACCTGATTGGGGGTGCAAGGTGCTGTCCTCCATGTCAGGCGACTTTTCCCAGCCCGGGGCAGGGGCCCTGCTCACCAGGGACCCCAGCGGCAGGCTCTCCATGTGCTGATCTTCTGCTGCTAGGCCCCCTACTGGGTGGCCAGCGCCCACTCAGCATGGCATGGGTGGGGCGTGGGGAGAGTCAGCTGAGGCTGCTCAAGGGCAGGAGGGTCAGAGCCGGGTCCAGCCCAGATGGGCGTCACTGACCTCAGGGTTATCTGCAAACACACTGTGGTCAGCAGCCGAGATAAGCCCTCCCTCCAGCCCTGGGGATGTTTTCAACCCGCTTAATTCTCCGCTTCCTGGATCCTGGCTCCCAAGGGGAGGAGGGAAGTGACATTTTTGAAGACCCACCTTGAGACAAGGACTGTGCCACGTTTAAATCACCTGCTTTAAGCCCCATCCAGACGTTGTGAGGTGCATGGAATCAGCCCCATTTTCAGATGAGGAAAGCATCCTGCAGTGGGGAGATGGTAGAGCTGGGACTCGAAACGGGTCTGCCTCACGAGGTGGACGGCTCCTGTGGGCAGTGGCCAGCACACCTTGTGCCAAGGACTGGGGCCAGCTCAGTGCGGGGGAAGATCAGGGGTGGTCCATGCAGCGGGACCAAAGGGGAGACGAACCTGGGTCACTCCCAAACGCTTGCAGCCCTGCCCCACCTAGGTGAGAGCCTATGAGCCACCCCCCGGCCTCTCAGAGGTGACGGCTCCACCAGTGTGTCTACCTGAGATTTGCACAGCCTGGAAGCAGGTCTGTGGAATGTGAGGTAGGATTTCAAGAGTCTGGTTCTTTCCAGCGTGCTGCCTGATTTCATTGACGCGCACAAGCCGGCCATCATCCTCCGAGTCATGTGTAGATGTTTGCTGGCCCCTGGCAGCATGTGAGAAGCCAGGTCCCTGCAGGACAAATAAGGGAGATAGTGGGCCAAATCTGGTACATGTGCCAAGGGCCACGGCCACAGTCAGCCAGGTACTGGGGCCTCCAGGGAGGAGAGGGACCAGGCCTTGGTCTTTGGAGGCATCTGCAGGGCAAAGCAGCACATTGACCTCGGTCCAAACGTGGTCTCTCCACTGAACCTTGGTTTCCTCAACTGCAAGATGAGAGTATATACCTCCTCAGGTGGTTGTGAGAATGAGGTGATAAATTGCCAGGAAAGTGCCTGGCGCTTAGCAGGTGCTCAATAAAAGTAGTCAGCCATTAAGAGGAAGAGGAAGAGTGAGAAGGGCAGACGGCTGAAAGAGCCATTTCCGTAAGAACTGCACTTATTGTCAGGCCCCTCTCTTCCCCCTTCGAAAAGTCTTCTTCCTTCTGTGTCCTGATCTAAACTCTCCCTGCCTCTGAGAAGCCCTCAGGGAACTGGCTCTCCTCTGACCCCATGTCAAGGACCCCCAGGGGGGCAATGAATGCCAGCTACCCCTCTACTCTCTGCCCGCCCCGTCCCCGTGGTCAGCGGGCACTGTGGGCCCCCTAGTCAGCCTCCGGGCCGACTGTAGGATCTTCTTCCTGGGTCTTCCTCTCCTGCCAGCTCGAGGTGTCTGAAAACTTAGTGTCTGAAAGTTCCCCCACTGCCTTGAGAGTCCTGTGAACAGGCCCTGCCCTGTGCATGATCTGGTGGTCTCTGAATGGTGCTGCAGCACATGGGGCTGGGGACGAAGGGGACAGATGAAGAGAGGCCTGGTTTGCCTTTGGGTGAAAATCGAGGCTTTATCCTGCTGGCCCTGGGGGCCAGGAAGATTTGAAGAGGCATGAGTGTGTGTGATAATAATAGCTAACAGTTTTTGAGGCATCCTGTATACCAGGCACTGTTCTAAGCATGTTATCTGTATTAACTCATTTAATCCTTGTATGGTCAGGCCATTCAAGATGGCTGTTCTCTTGTTCTCTGTATATCCCCTCCTCAACCAGGCCCTGCTCCACTCACATGACTACCTAATCCTTTTAATTATGGGGCTTAATTAGCCCCTGGTAACAGATAAGCCCACCTGACTTCAATTCCCCTATAAATGGTAGCCTCCTTCTCCCCTTAGTAGCAAAGACTGTCGTCATGTCCCACCCACCATCTGCCACATGTGGTGGGGTGTCACTCCAGGACCCTTTGTGTAAGATCCCCCTGTCCAATAAAGTATTTTATTTTATTTATTTATGTATTTAATGTATTTATTTTTTTGGCTGCATTGGGTCTTAGTTGCAGCACATGGGGTCTTCGTTGAGGCGTGCGGTTTCTTTCATTGCGGCATGGACTCTTCCTTGTGGCGCGTAGGCTTCTCTCTAGTTGTGGCGTGTGGATTTCCTCTCTCTAGTTGTGGCACATGGGCTCCAGGGCACGTGGGCTCTGTAGTTGAGGCGCTCGAGCTCAGCAGTTATGGCACGCGGTCTTAGTTGCCCTGCAGCATGTGGGATCTTAGTTCCCCGACCAGAGATCGAACCCGCATCCCCTTCGTTGGAAGGCGGATTCTTTACCACTGGACCACCACGGAAGTCCCTGTCCAATAAGCTATTGGTATCTCTGTTGCTGTCCCTGGGCTCTTTCTTTGGTCTCGAGGCTGGGCAGCTGCAAGCCTTGCAGGCCTGCAGGGTGCAGCCCAACAGTCTTCACGGTATATTTTCCCCATTTTCAAATGAGGAAACAGGTATGGGGAGGTTAAGTCACCTGCTTAATGGGAAGTAGATAGTGGTAGAGCTGGGATTGAAACGCCATGGATGTGTTTTGGTGCCCACCCCCTACCACTACCTTCCTGTTGTCCAGAGGCTGTTCATTTCCAAAGCTCCTCTCTCTCTGGCAGCCATGGGGCTGGATCATAAGAGGCACATGAGAGGCTGGGAGAGGCTGTGTTTTTTTTGTTTTTTTTTTTAAAGATTGATTGATTGATTGATTGATTGCTATGTTGGGTCTTCGTGTCTGTACTAGGGCTTTCTCTAGTTGCGGCAAGCGGGGGCCACTCTTCATCACAGTGCGCGGGCCTCTCACCGTCGTGGCCTCTCCTGTTGCAGAGCACAGGCTCCAGACGCGCTGGCTCAGTAGTTGTGGCTCACGGGCCCAGTTGCTCCGTGGCATGTGGGATCCTCCCAGACCAGGGTGCGAACCCGTGTCCCCTGCATTGGCAGGCAGATTCTCAACCACTGTGCCACCAGGGAAGCCCCAAGGCTGTGTTTTGAAGTCTACTTAGGGGACACAATAAGTCTAGTAAATCTTGTGTGTTGGGAGCTCCTCATCCAGGCCTAAGGGCTGCACATTTAATCAGAGTTCAAAGCAACTGCCCAAGTAGGCCTCTGGCCGGGGGTAAAAAGGGGGTTCACAAAGGTCATTTAGCCAAGGTCAAATCTCTTGCCTTCGGGAGTCCAGGAAGGGAAGTGACTGCAGGACCCGTGGCCCACCTGCTGACTTTGATACCTGGTGAGAACAAGGCTTTTGAAGTGACAAGGACCTAGGTGTGACTCCTGAGCCTCAGTTTTCTTATCTGTAAAATGGAGATGATGACAGCAGGGGAGTAAACCAAGTGCAGGTGGTACAATTAGGCTTGAACACAGGTTAATTCCCCACCTCCCCTCACCTATACTCCTTGGTTCCTTATTCTCCTCTGCCTCAATCAATCCCCTGGATTCCAGTGCCTGAGCGGATGGAAGGAGGATGCTAGGACCCAGGGTACGCTCTGTCCCTTGGCCCTGGCCCAGTCCTGGCTGGAAGGCCTGAACTGGGTGGCTGCAAGGCCCAGTCTTCCCTCAGCTCTCCCCTCGCAATCTTTCCTGAAGTTCCAGGAACCCTCATTCTCCAAGGGTGGGAAGCAGGGAGGGACCCGTCTTTCCCCTTTCTGCTGCAGGCTCATCTGGCTACTCTGTTTCTGGAACTGCTCTGTGAAGCCTGGAGCCTCCTGGGCATGTTCTCCAGCTCTGCTGGAGTTGTTGAACCCAAGTTCATGTGCCCGACACACAGTGAGGCCAAGCAAATCAAAACGTTGGAGTTTGGAGCAGAGAGAGGTTTATTGCAGGGCCGAGCAAGGAGAACGGGCAGCTCGTGCTCACAAGACCTGAACTCCTTGATTGTTTTCAGGGAATAGTTTTTATAGGCAACCCTGGGGTGAGGGCTGCAGGGTGCATGACTTTCTTCTGATTGATTGGCGGTGAGGTAGCAGGGTGGTGTTCCAGAATCCTGGGCTCAGCATGGAGTCACCATCCTCCACATGGAGGGGGTGAGGGCTTAGTTCCTGTAGAACGCTCAAAGATGTGTATCGGATTGTTATCCCTTGAGGAGGATCTAGGACTCTGCTTTATCACTGCACTGTTGTTTCTTGACTGCTTTTCCTCTGATTCTGCATTCCCTTACTTCCCTAATTAGTAACTGTTTGAATCTGCCCTTTGGAACTCACAGAAGGTCTAGAAGGCTGAAGCCTTTTCCTACAAATAAGAAATGGAGGACACGGAAAGGCTTTTGCATGCGGGAGGGCCCTGCAGGGTCCTGCTCAGTTTCAATCCTCCCTTTTCTTTGATACTCCTCCATCTTGAGGAGAACATGTGCAAGACAAGAAAGGGAATAAAGTCTTGGATCGAGAGGTTAATCATGAACTTGGTAGAGGAACTGGGCTTTAGGGGGACTCAGTTTCAATGGGACCACAGGCATGCCAGCTCCTCTGGTTCTGGTTCCAGCTCTGCTGCAGCCATTGTGACCTTGGCTGAGATCCTTCCCCTCCTTGGGCCTCTGTTTGCCCAGATATAAAATGAGGGTGGGTTTCAAATGCTCTGAGGAGCCTGAAGTCCCTGCAGATGCCTCTGCGGGGTGAGAGACTAGTCCAAGGGTGGGACTCCAGGCTGCGCCCACCCCTCTTCTAGAGCAGGGCTACCATTACC
This sequence comes from Balaenoptera ricei, assembly GCF_028023285.1. NCBI lineage: Eukaryota > Metazoa > Chordata > Mammalia > Artiodactyla > Balaenopteridae > Balaenoptera > Balaenoptera ricei. Next base: position 8,708,262 of record NC_082645.1, on the reverse strand, counting down.
TGTCTCTGTGTGAAATCAAGTTGAATGCCCTTGGATTAGACCTCCGGAAAGTCCCCTCCACATTTAAGATTCTAATCTGGTTAAATTAGGGCTGCTGAGGAGTGGGGAATGACTGGAGTTGCCAAGACCTGCCTTTCCCAGGTACTGGGAACTTCCGGTGGTCACAGCTAAAGGCAGTGGATAGTAGGCCCTGATGGGGGTTTGGGGCAGCAGGTAGGTGAGGGGGAGAAGGGGTAGTGCAGGCCCGTGGGAGACATTTTCTGCTGGAGGTGGGGCAGAGGCTCTGGGTGCCCTCTTGACATGAAGCCCAGGGGGGGCCACACCTCTGCTGGTGCCCTTTCCTGGAAAGCAGAGATGCAGGAATGAAATAATTGGCTACAAGGCACAGGATATGGTGCTTACGCAAATTTATGCAAATAACACGCATATGAAGCTGGCCTTAGGCTGGCTTCCCTGGGATGGCAGCTGGTCCGGGATGGGATGCCTCCCCTTTACTTCTGACTTTGCCTTAGGCCTCTGAGGACTTCACAGGGAGATGCCCATAGCCTTCCCTTTGCACAATCCCTCTTCTCAGTGGGCTTACGCCAAAGACAAACAACTCTGGAGTGCCTACCATGAGTAGGTCCCATTGTGTAGGAAGGCACCAGGGCCACCGAGGGGGCACCAGAGAGGAAGATTCCAGACAGTCTGATTCGGGACAATGTCTTCATTCCATAGAAAAGGACAGTGAGGCTTGGAGAGGTGAGGTGAATTTCCCCATCACCCAGCTAGAAGTGACAGAACTGGAATTCAGTCCAAGGCTGCCCGATTCTGATTCCATGCCCCTTCACCGTGACCGCAGTCTACAGTGCTGTGCTACCTGACAACTAAACACTGCTCCATGTGTGCACACATGTGGGAATGGGGTCGCATAGAAGCCTCCAGATCCCTGTACTGCGGCCCAGGCCTGCCTAACGTGGTAGCCCTGGGCCACGTCCCCATTCCCAGACTCAGTGCCTAGAGCTTGGTAGGTGCTCGGTTAATGTTTTCAGGAATGCCTGAAAGCTCATCTTTAATGTCGGTACTTAAAGTCTATTTCAGCTACTCAAGGTATTTGTTGCTCTTAAGTCAGCCTGGTCCAGGCCTGGCCATACCATGAGGATAGCTGGGGGTGGGGTTTTCTTGCTGCAGAGAATGGATTTCTATTAGCTGGTCAGGTCATGGGCAAAGCAGCTGTGGGAAAGTAGGGGGCTTTAGAATTGGGCAAAGGAGGTCCGCTCTGGGGCTGGAGAGTGTTGACCTGAATGCTCAGAGAAGGCGGGGCAAGAGTTCCAGCCAGTGGGCGTCGAGTGGCAACTTCCCTCGTCCCCTCTCCAGCCCCTCCCCATTCCAACTTCAGTTCTAGGGGATCACACGGACATGGGCAAGAATTGAGTGGAGTTGTAAGGTCAGTAAATCGTAAGGTTATGAACTGAGTGTGAGTTGTAAGATCTGTGTGAGCTAAGAGTGCCGGACTTGGGTTAACTCCAAACTTTGAGGGATGTTTTGCTCAGAGTCATGGCTGGGCCTAGTTGTGCTGTGGGCAATCAGGGATCCCATTCCTTCTCCCAAGCCAGTGGGGTCATCAGTGGTCCCCAGTGAGACAGTTGCGCCCACACAAGTGCACAGATGGCCATCTCATATTGTCATTTGCAACGTGGTGGTCAGACCAGAGGCTGGAGGAAGGGCTTCATGCAGGAGCCCTTGGAGGCAGCTTTCTGGGAAATACTCAGAAATAATGGGGGGGCGACGGCAGGTATACTTTGAGAGGGGATAACTTTCTGGGTAGATGATGGTAGGGACTTGTGGTACAAAGACTTCAGCCTAAAAAGCAAGGGTATTTTCTTTTTGGGATCACAGGCTGATGGGCTCAGAAACCCTGTGGACTGGTCAGGCACAGCATGGAAAAACACCCACGGGGGTGTGCCAGTGTGATGATGGCAGAAGGAGTGGCCAGAGCTGGCAGGGGCTGGCGAGTCCAGGCAGAACTGGTGGCAGCTGTGGGGTCCCTGGGCCCAGCATCCAGCCCCCTTTTACTGCCAACCTCTGAGTACTGGGATCTCCTCCCAAGCAGCATTTACTTCAGAATTTGACTGGCTCCCAAAGTGAAATAAGACACAGCTTTTCACTTTCCCAGGGACCAGGTAAATTACTGGTAAAATAAGATGCCAAACCCCAAAGCAGGGGCTCAAGTCCTTGGCAGAGGGCAAACGGCAGTGGCTGGCAGTGTGGCGAGCCTGGCTTGGGGGCAGCGCCGGGCTTCTTGCCCACGCAGGGCAGAGGTGGGGTGCCTGAGCACTTAGGTAGGGTTGGAGGCCCAGCCCGTTTCCCAGACCATTAGCAAGGCGAGCAACTGTTGAAAAATTAACCACAGGCCTAGGTAATGCACTTTGCAGAGGAACGTCCCCTTAGGGGCTCAAATGCACCATGTGGGCCCGAGAGGCGGGCCGGTGATGGGCAGGGCTTTTGGAAAAGAAGAGACCGTGGAAAGACATGGAGCTTGCCGCGTGGAGCCTTCCCCAGGAGTGTGGTTGAGGCAGTGACCCTGAGGGCTGGGGCATCTCTTTCATGGTCCCCGCTTAAGACTCAGGTCTGGGAAGCCATCCTCGACCCTCCAAGGCTCTGCTCTCTCACCTCGAGGGCGTTCCCCCGCGGCACACACTCTTAAGCGGGCCCACATTCCCCAGTCAGCCCCCAAAGGTGCTTTCTTAGGGCGGAAGTCCAGTCGGTTGGAAACACTGCCGGGCAGAGATCCTACCTGAGCGGGGGCAGGAGAGCGCCGGGGGGAAGGGCCAGGAGGCCCTGGAGCTCCCTCTGCCCGGCGCTGGGTCCCCTCACCTGCCAGCCAGCTCTCCGGTGCGTGCGCTGGCCGCTCCACTTTCATTATCTCTAACGTCTTCAGCACCCTTCTAGGCCGGCCCTCAGCATCTGCCCATTTCTCAGCCAAGAACACTGATCCTCCAGCAGGGAGAGCTGAAGCAGCCACGTGGCGGATGGTGCTACAAACAGTCAGGCTCAGCGCAGCCCTGAGCGCGAATCTGGCCTCAACCCTCTCCTTGCCGAGGGAGACAGCACCTGAGACCCGGGGTTTCTCCCAGGCTCAAGCTCTCCCCTTTCAATTGGCAGATTTCATATTGGAAAGCTTTTGATGGGTGGTTGGTTTGTCAAATGGGTACAAGGCGATGACTTTCAGGCTCTTTCACAGGGTCGTAGAATCCACCCAGTATATATATACTCAAATATAGGCTATAGATCCACACCTGAAGCAAAAGTGTTAGCAGACAGGGCTTCCCTGGTGGCGCAGTGGTTGGGAGTCCGCCTGCCAGGGTGGGGGACGCGGGTTCGATCCCCGGTCCGGGAGGATCCCACGTGCCTCGGAGCAGCTGGGCCCCGTGCGCCGCGGCTGCTGAGCCTGCGCTCTGGCGCCCCCCTGCGGCAACTGCCGAAGCCCGCACGCCTGGATGCCCGCGCTCAGCACACAGGCGAGGCCACTGCAGGGAGAAGCCCGCGCGCCCCCGCGCCCCGGCGAGGAGTCCCCCCCCTCCCCCCCCCCGCTCGCTGCAGCTGGAGAGCGCCCGCGCGCGCAGCAGCGAAGACCCAACGCAGCCAAAATGAATAAATAGATAATTTAATTAATTAATTTTTTAAAAAGTGTTAGGAGGCAAAACTTAGCCTCACCACGTGGGATAAGATCTGATATTTAAACTTTTATTCTCTTCCACTTCATTAAAGAAAAAGCTTGTTGTGCTTTGTGACCACCTAGAGGGGTGGGGCAGGGAGGGTGGGAGGGAGGGAGACGCAAGAGGGAGCAGATATGGGGATGTATGTCTATGTAGAGCTGATTCACTTTGTTACACAGCAGAAACTAACACACCATTGTAAAGCAATTATACTCCAATAAAAATGTTAAAAAAATTTTTTTTAATAAAAAATAAATAAAAAGCTTGTTGACCCAACCCTCTAATAAAGATGTAGACTGAAATCTGCAAACACCGGCAGGCAGACACATGCCCCTGGTCAGGAAGTGGTGCCGCCAGCACGCTGTGGTCGCTGTGGTGGCGGGTTGTGACATTTCGGGATCCCTACGCTGGGGCCTGTGTAAGTGAGAAACAGGTGGAAGGCTGTCCTAGCCACGTGACTCTCGAGCCTGTACCCCAGGGGGTGCCTGGGGTCTGAGGCATCTACTCTGCATCTTGCAGGGACCCAGCTTCCCTAACCTGCCTGGGTGCCTTTGACTTAGTCACTCTCTCTGTTCTCAGTTTCTTATCAGGGCACTGAGACAGCTGTAGCTGATAACACCCATGGGCTGTTCCAGCTTGAATGTTCTGGGATTGCTCCGACTTGAACTTGACTTTCTAGGCTGTAAAGTCCTGCCTAGTTAGAGGCTGGAGGCACTGAGAGAAGAGCCACCAGGGGCCGAGTGGGGCTGGCAGCACTGCAGGGGCAGTTGGGCAAAGGTGGAGGATGTGGAAGGGGGTAGGCCTCGGGGTGGGGCGCGGCGCTGGCAGCCAGGTCTGAGGCCTCCTGCTGTTGTTCTGGGCACTCAGGAAGCATCGCAGGTGGGGAGTCAAGCTGCCTGATAGGCCCCTCTTTTCTGGGCCTCCTCCAGCCCTTCAGATGTCAGCATCCAGAATGCAGGGACGTAGTCACGCTTACACACCCAGACGCCACAGCCAAGCTTCAGACCCGCTCCCCCTGTCCTCAGAGCTCTTCACCACTTAGTGGGCAATTCCATCTCTTTTGTATTGGAACAGGTTTCTTTAATATGGAGAAAAAGTATATTATTTTTAAAGACAGGCTACAATTTGAGTGCCCTGGGCTAGGAGGAAGGTAGAATTCCTCTCAGGGAGGGAAAGAGAGAGGTCTGCTCCTTTGGGATGCCACCTTTGCCATGAAAGGGAAACTCCTCTCTAACCTTTCACCTCGCACCTGGGCGCAGAGGTACCAGACTCATGGGAGATACATTTTCTTGTATTTTAAATAACAGGAATTTTGCCTTTCAGGCAACCTGGGAGAGAGGGTGAGAAGCCAGAGCTCAAAGTCAGCCAGAAGGAAGACCTAGAGAGAAAAGGGTCCCTGAAACAGGGTGGAATCTAGGCGCTTCTTTCTAGAAACTGTGCTGTGGGGCATTCCGCTCAAAGTTTTCCACGGCCTGTGTTCTGAGACTTCGGCGAGCGTCTGTCTTGAACACCTGCGTGTAGTTAGCAAGCTCTGGGGACTGAGGAAAGGGGAACAGGCTATGTCCCTGCCAGGCGCCTGGGATGTGGAGCCAGAGCTGTGGAAGCCCCGCTGATGGCGGGGAGCAGGCCGCTGTGCCGACTGGCCAGGACACCATGCGCCCCTGAACATTCGAGATGCTCTGGTCCCGGAACGTTTGGGTTTCATGGCCGTCTCTCCAGCCAGCCCTGCAGAATGGTCATGCCTCGTGCAGCCCCCCACAGACTAGCCTGCTACTCTCCTTTGCTGAGTGTTTGCTAACTCTGACTACATATTTTTCTTTAAGCTGGGAAATCAGTAAGGAAAAGCCAAGATCCCCTAAAGGAATCACTTACTGTCCTATTTTGCCTTTAGGGTCCTTTCTTCTTAAGAGACAAGTAATGAGAGGTCACATTCACACAACCCTTACAGGTGCCAGACTCTGTCATACGTACGTCCTGACATACATTATTTCATCAGGTCTTATGGGCAACCCATGAACTGGGCTCCATGACCATCACCCTCATTTTGTAGATGAGGAAACTGAGGCACTCCCCGGTGCCACAGACGTAACCACTCTCTCTAGTGAATAGCTCTCAAACTGGAGTACGTTTCTTGAATCATTTCTGATTAACTCAGTGGTTCTCATCTGGGCCAAGTTTACTCCCTCCCCCTCCTCCCCCAGGGAACACTTGGCAATGTCTGGAGACATCTTTGGCTGTCATGGCTGGGAGGGTGCTACTGGCATCTAGTGGATAGAGGCCAGAGAGAGGCTGCAGTGCATAGGGAAGCCACTCCGCAGCAAAACACTGTCTAGCCCAAGAAGTCAAGAAATTGAAAAACCCTGGATTAACCAAAGGCCCTCTGAACCTGTCTGAGGAATCCTCTTGTTTGGTTGTTTTTGTCTTGGTGTTTCTCCTCCTTGTGTCCCATCCCCTTTCTCCTGCCCAAGATCCTACGCCACATCCAGGAAGCCCTCACTGGCTGCAGCCCACAGCCCTCCTGCTCTCTGGCTCTGGTTCAGATCCCTGGGGCATGTCTCAGCCTGGAGTCCCACTCAGGGCAGAGCCTCAGGCCAGTGTGCACGTGGTGTATTTGGGGGCAGAGCTCAGTGAGCAGAGTGAGGGGCTGAAATGGAGAAGGAGGAAAAGCCAAGTCAAGGGTACGTTGTTGGACACGCTCTCCATCCTGCTGGAAGCTTCTGGGGAGTTTATGTTCTTCTGCAGACGCCCCAGCCTCATGGCCACTGAGAGCTGTTCTAAGGATCCTTAGCTGTCCTGCACTTCTGAGCTGGGGGCAGACTGGGCACCGCTGTGGTCAGAGGGGAGGTTAAGGGAGTGTGAGATGGGGCACTAGAGGTACAGCAAGGGACAGACGCAGTGGGCCAGCACTGAGACCCCCATCACACCACCCACAGACACTGACACACATACCTGGTGAGTGTGGGCACAAGCCCTGCCTTCAGGCTCATCGTTGTCTGGCTGGGGACGAAAGACAGGATCCTTCCAAACAGCTGGTGAGGCCAGGACTTTACATAATCCAGTTGCACAACGAGTGAGCGACAGATGACAAGGTCAGAACTGGAAAGAGCTTCAAAGAGCCCCTTGTTAATTCTAGTTCAACCTTCTCACTTACAGGGAAAATTGAGGTTCATGTATTCGTTTGTTCAACAACTATGCCCATTTTATTACAGTAAAATGAGAGCGAAGTTAACGTGTCTTCAGAAGGTGGCCTATGCATTGAGGGATTCACCATGAAGTCCTAGAGAGCTGGGCGGGGTGGGGGGTAGGGGCTGAGGGTGGGCAGGCCCAGCTCGGAGTGCCTCTACTGACTTACTACACCACCCGGAGGGTGAGTCCCCGTTATTTTGGACACATCAAGGGGAAGACCTGGCCTTTGCTGGAGTCTTGGCCCATCTCCCCCAGTTGTTAATGGGTATTGATCTGCAAACAAAGTCTTAAGTGCAAGAGATGAGGGCGGGCATCTGTTTAAAGAGCGGGCATCAGTTATAGAATTTGGAGTCCTACAGTCATATGCATTCTCCTTTCTGTGTCTGTACTTCTGGTTCTGTTTAACCTTGGGCAATTCATCTTTCCTCTCTCTGAGCCTAAATTTCCCCATGTTTTTAACCCAGTAGAGCTTTTCCAGAAAGGCATGCTTTGTTGAATGCATGAACCAACCCATAAAACAATCAGTGGAAGCAGCCTTGGAGATAATCTTACCCCATCTCTTGTTTAAAGATAGGGAAACTAAGGAAACCTTCAAGATGGCAGAGGAGTAAGATGCAGAGATCACCTTCCTCCCCACAAATACATCAAAAATACATCTACACGTGGAACAACTCTTACAGAACACCTACTGAATGCTGGCAGACACCTCAGACTTCCCAAAAGGCAAGAAACTCCCCACGTACCTGGGTAGTTCAAAAGAAAAAAAAGAGACAAAGGAATAAGCATGGGTCCTGCACCTCTGGGAGGGAGCTGTGAAGGAGGAAAATTTCCACACACTAGGAAACCCCTTCACTGGCAGAGACAGGGGGTGGGGAGCTTCGGAGCCACGGAGGAGAGCACAGCAACAGGGGAGTGGAGGGCAAAGTGGAGAGATTCCTGCACAGAGGATCGGTGCCAACCAGCACTCACCAGCCCGAGAGGCTTGTCTGCTCACCCGCTGGGGCGGGTGGGGGCTGGGAGCTGAGGCTCGGGCTTTGGATGTCAGACCCCAGGGAGAGGACCGGAGTTGGCGGTTTGAAGACAGCCTGAAGGGGGCTAGTGTGCCACAGCTAGCTGGGAGGGAGTCTGGGAAAAAGTCTGGAGCTGCTGGAGAGACAAGAGGCCATTGTTTCAGGGTACACGAGGAGAAGGGCTTCCTGTTCCGTGTGCCCACAGACGGCAGAGCACCACCTAAGCAAGCTCCAGAGATGGCCGCGAGCCACGGCTATCGTCTCGGACACCAGAGGCGGGCACAGACTGCTGCTGGTGCCACCGCTGCCAACAAGAGTCCTGTGTGCAAATGCAGGTCGCTACCCACACCCTCCCGGGAGCCTGTGCCGCTCACCACTGCCAGGGTCCCGTGATCCAGGGCCAACTTCCCCCGCAGAACACATGGCACATCTCAGGCTGTTGCAACTACACACTGACCTCTGCTGATGCAGGCATTCCCCCCCGCAGCCCAATTATGACTACTCTACCCCTCCCTCTCCCCGGCCTGAGTGAGCAAGAGAGCCCTAATCAGCCGCTGCTTTAACCCCCTCCTGTCTGGGTGGAGAACAGATGCCTGAGGGTGGCCTACAAGCAGAGGTGGGGCCAAAACCGAAGCTGAACCCCAGGAGCCGTGCGAACAAAGAAGAGAAAGGGAAATCTCTCCCAGCAGCCTCAGGAGCAGCGGATTAAATCCCCGCAACGGGCTTGGCAAACCCTGCATCTGTGAAATACCTGAATAGAAAACAAGTGTTCCCAAAACTGAGGTGGTGGACTTTGGGGGCAACTTTGGACTTGGGATTTGCTTTCTGCATTTGATTTGGTTTTGGTTTTATTTTAATCTTAGTTTAGTTGTTTTTTTTAAAAAATTTATTTATTTTTGGGTGTGTTGGGTCTTCATTGCCGCACGTGGGCTTTCTCTAGTTGCGGTGAGCAGGGCTACTCTTCATTATGGTGTGTGGGCTTCTCATTGCGGTGGCTTCTCTTGTTGTGGAGCATGGGCTCTAGGCGTGTGGGCTTCAGTAGTTGTGGCACATGTGCTCAGTAGTTGTGGCTTGTGGGCTCCAGAGCGCAGGCTCAGTAGTTGTGGTGCATGGGCTTAGTCGCTCCGCGGCATGTGGGATCTTCCCAGACCAGGGATCGAACCCGTGTCCCCTGCATTGGCAGGCGGATTCTTAACCACTGTGCCACCAGGGAAGTCCTTAGTTTAGTTTTTAGTGTTTGTTTTCATTTGTGGGTTTGTTTATTGGTATGGTTACTCTCTTCCTTTTTTTTTTCCTCTTTTTGTGAGTGTGTGTATGTTTCTTTGTGTGACTTTGTCTGTTTAGTTTTGCTTTTATCATTTGTCTTGCGGTTCTGTCGGTTTTGTTTGTTTTGTTTGGTGTTTTTTTGTTTGTTTGTTTGTTTTTCCTTTTCTTCCATGCCACACTGATGGCAGGATCTTGGTGTTCCAGCCGGGTGTCGGGCCTGAGCCTCCAAGGTGGGTAAGCCGAGTTCAGGATGCTGGACCACCAGAGACCTCCTGACCCCATGTAATATTAATCAGCAAGAGCTCTCCCAGAGATCTTGGTCTCAACACTAAGACCCAGCTCCACCCAACGGCCAGCAAGCTCCAGTGCTAGACACCCCACGTCAAACAACTAGCAAGACAGGAACACAACCCCACACATTAGCAGACAGGCTGCCTAAAGTCATACTAAGTTCACAGACACCCCAAAACACGCCACTGGACACAGCCCTGCCCACCAGAGGGACAAGATCCAGCCCCACCCACAAGAACACAGGCACCAGTCCCCCCAACCAGGAAGCCTACACAAGCCACTGAACCAACCTCATCCACTGGGGGCAGACACCAGAACTAAGAGGAACTACGAACCTGCAGTCTGCGAAAGGAGACCCCAAACACAGTAAGTTCGACAAGATGAGAAGACAGAGAAATATGCAGCAGATGAAGGAGCAAGGTAAAAACCCACCAGACCAAACAAATGAAGAGGAAATAAGCAGTCTACCTGGAAAAGAATTCAGAGTAATGATAGTAAAGATGATCCAAAATCTTGGAAATAGAATGGAGAAAATACAAGAAATGTGTAACAAGGACCTAGAAGAATTAAAGAGCAAACAAACAATGATGAACAACACAATAAATGAAATTAAAAATACTCTAGAAGGAATCAATAGCACAATAACTGAGGCAGAAGAATGGATAAGTGACCTGGAAGATAAAATAGTGGAAATAACTACCACAAAGCAGAATAAAGAAAAAAGAAGGAAAAGAACTGAGGAAGTCTCAGAGACCTCTGGGACAACATTAAGTGCACAAATATTCGAATTATAGAGGTCCCAGAAGAAGAAGAGAAAAAGAAAGGGACTGAGAAAATATTTGAGGAGATTATAGTCAAAAACTTCCCTAACATGGGAAAGGAAATTGTCAATCAAGTCCAGGAAATGCAGAGAGTCCCATACAGGATAAATCCAAGGAGAAACACATCAAGACATGTATTAATCAAACTATCAAAAATTAAATACAAAGAAAAAATGTTAAAAGCAGCAAGGGAAAAGCAAAAAATATCATGAAAGAGAATCCCCATAAGGTTAACAGCTGATTTTCAACAGAAACTCTGCAAGCCAGAAGGGAGTGGCAGGACATATTTAAAGTGATGAAAGGGAAAAACCTACAACCAAGATTACTCTACCCAGCAAGGATCTCATTCAGATTTGATGGCGAAATTAAAACCTTTATAGACAAGCAAAAGATAAGAGAATTCAACACCACCAAACCAGCTTTACAACAAATGCTAAAGGAACTTCTCAAGGCAGGAAACGCAAGAGAAGGAAAAGACCTACAAAAACAAGCCCAAAACAATTAAGAAAATGGTAATAGGAACATATATATTGATAATTACCTTAAATATAAATGGATTAAATGCTCCAACCAAAAGACACAGACTGGCTGAATGGATACAAAACCAAGACCCATATATATGCTGTCTACAAGAGACCCACTTCAGACCTAGGGACATACAGAGACTGAAATTGAGGAGATGGAAAAAGATATTCCATGCAAATGGAAATCAAAAGAAAGCTGGAGTAGCAATACTCATATAAGACTAGATAGACTTTAAAATAAAGACTATTACAAGAGACAAAGAAAGGTACTACATAGTGATCAATGGATCAATCTAAGAAGAAGATATAACAATTGTAAATATTTATGCACCCAACATAGGAGCACCTCAATACATAAGACAAATACTAACAGCCATAAAGGGGAAATTGACAGTAGCACAATAATAGTGGGGAACTTTAACACCCCACTTACACCAATGGACAGATCATCCAAAATGAAAATAAATAAAGAAACACAAGCTTGAAATGACACGTCAGACCAGATGGATTTAATTGATATTTATAGCACATTCCATCCAAAAACAACAGAATACACTTTCTTCTCAAGTGCTCATGGAACATTCTCCAGGATACATCATATCTTGGGTCAGAAATCAAGCCTTGGTAAATTTAAGAATATTGAAATCGTATCAAGTATCTTTTCCTAACACTATGAGACTAGGTATCAATTACAGGAAAAAAACTGTAAAAAATACAAACATATGGAGGCTAAACAATACACTACTTAATAACCAAGATATCACTGAAGAAATCAAAGAGGAAATCAAAAAACACCTAGAAACAAATGACAATGAAAACACGACAACCCAAAACCTATGGGATGCAGCAAAATCAGTTCTAAGAGGGAAGTTTATAGCAGGACAATCCTACCTCAAGAAACAAGAAAAATCTCAAATAAACAACCTGGCCTTACACCTAAAGCAATTAGAGAAAGAAGAACAAAAAACCCCCAAAGTTAGCAGAAGGAAAGAAATCATAAAGATCAGAGCAGAAATAAATGAAAAAGAAATGAAGGAAACGATAGCAAAGATCAATAAAACTAAAAGCTGGTTCTTTGAGAAGATAAACAAAATTGATAAACCATTAGCCAGACGCATCAAGAAAAAAAGGGAGAAGATTCAAATCAATAGAATGAGAAATGAAAAAGAAGTAAAAACTGACACTGCAGAAATACAAAGGATCATGAGAGATTACTACAAGCAACTATATGCCAATAAAATGGACAGACAACCTGGAAGAAATGGACAAATTCTTAGAAAAGCACAACCTTCTGAGACTGAACCAGGAAGAAATAGAAAATATAAACAGACCAATCACAAGCACTGAAATTGAGACTGTGATTAAAAATCTTCCAACAAACAAAAGCCCAGGACCAGATGTCTTCACAGGCGAATTCTATCAAACATTTAGAGAAGAGATAACACCTATCCTTCTGAAACTCTTCCAAAATATAGCAGAGGGAGGAACACTCCCAAACTCATTCTACGAGGCCACCATTACCCTGATACAAAAACCAGACAAAGATGTCACAAAAAGAGAAAACTACAGGCCAATGTCATAGATGCAAAAATCCTCAACAAAATACTAGCAAACAGAATCCAACAGCACATTAAAATGATCATACACAATGATCAAGTGAGGTTTATCCCAGGAATGCAAGCATTCTTCAATATACGCAAGTCAATCAATGTGATAAACCATATTAACAAACTGAAGGAGAAAAACCATATGATCATCTCAATAGATGCAGAAAAAGCTTTCGACAAAATTCAGCACCCATTTATGATAAAAACCCTCCATAAAGTAGGCATAGAGGGAACTTAACTCAACATAATAAAGGCCATATATGACAAACCCACAGCCAACATCGTTCTCAATGGTGAAAAACTGAAACCATTTCCACTAAGATCAGGAACAAGACAAGGATGTCCACTCTCACCACTATTATTCAACATACTTTTGGAAGTTTTAGCCACGGCAGTCGGAGAAGAAAAGAAATAAAAGGAATCCAAATTGGAAAAGAAGGAGTAAAATTGTCACTGTTTGCAGATGACATCCTGAAGATGTTACCAGAAAACTACTAGAGCTCATCAGTAAATTTGGTAAAGTAGCAGTATCCAAAATTAATACACAGAAATCTCTTGCATCCCTATACACTAACAATGAAAAATCTGAAAGAGAAATTAAGGAAACACTCCCATTTACCATTGCAACAAAAAGAATAAAATACCTAGGAATAAACCTACCTAAGGAGACAAAAGACCTGTATGTAGAAAACTATAAGACACTGATGAAAGAAATTAAAGGTGATACAAACAGATGGAGAGATATACCATGTTCTTGGATTGGAAGAATCAATATTGTGAAAATGACTATACTACCCAAAGCAATCTACATAGTCAGTGCAATCCCTATCAAACTACCAATGGCATTTTTCACAGAACTAGAACAAGAAATTGCACAATTTGTATGGAAACACAAAAGACCCCGAATAGCCAAAGCAATCTTGAGAAAGAAAAACAGAGCTGGAGGAATCAGGTTCCCTGACTTCAGACTATACTACAAAGCTACAGTCATCAAGACAGTATGGTACTGGCACAAAAACAGAAATATAGATCAATGAAACAGGATAGAAAGCCCAGAGATAAAGCCGTGCACATATGTTCACCTCATCTTTGATAAAGGAAGCAAGAATATACAATGGAGAAAAGACAGCCTCTTCAAGAAGTGGTGCTGGGAAAACTGGACAGCTACGTGTAAAAGAATGGAATTAGAGCACTGCCTAACACCATACACAAAAGTAAACTCAAAATGGATTAAAGACCTAAATGTAAGGCCAGACACTATAAAACTCTGAGAGGAAAATGTAGGTAGAACACTCTATGACATAAATCACAGCAAGATCCTTTTTGACCTACCTGCTAGAGAAATGGAAATAAAAACAAAAATTAACAAATGGGATCTAATGAAACTTAAAAGCTTTAGCATAGCAAAGGAAACCATAAACAAGATGAAAAGACAACCCTCAGCATGAGAGAAAATATTGCAAATGAAGCAACTGACAAAGGATTAATCTCCAAAATATACAGGCAGCTCATGCAGCTCAATATCAAAAAACCAAACAACCCAATCCACAAATGGGCAGAAGACCTAAATAGACATTTCTCCAAAGAAGATATACAGCTTGTCAACAAACACATGAAAGGATGCTCAACTTCACAAATCATTAGAGAAATGCAAATCAAAACTACAGTGAGGTATCACCTCACACCGGTCAGAATGGCCATCATCAAAAAAATCTACAAACAATAAATGCTGGCAAGGGTGTGGAGAAAAGGGAACCCTCCTACACTGTTGGTGGGGATGTAAATTGATACAGTCACTATGGAGAAGAGTATGGAGGTTCCTTAAAAAACTAAAACTAGAAGTACCATATGACCCAGCAATCCCACTACTCGGCGTATACTTTGAGAAAACCATAATTCAAAAAGAGTCATGTACCACAATGTTCATTGCAGCTCTATTTACCATAGCGAGGACATGGAAGCAACCTAAGTGTCCATCGACAGATGAATGGATAAAGAAGATGTGGCACATATATACAATGGAATATTAGTCAGCCACAAAAAGAAATGAAATTGAGTTATTTGTAGTGAGGTGGATGGACCTAGAGTCCATCATATGGAGTGAAGTAAGTCAGAAAGAGAAAAACAAATACCGTATGCTAACACATATATATGGATTCTAAAAAACCCCACAAATGGTTCTTAAGAACCTATGGGCAGGACAGGAATAAAGACACAGACGTAGAGAATGGACTTAAGGACACAGGGAAGGGGAAGGGTAAGCTGGGACGAAGTGAGAGAGTGGCATGAACATATATACACTACCAAATGTAAAATAGATAGCTAGTGGGAAGCAGCTGCATGGCACAGGGAGGTCAGTTCGGTGCTTTGTGTCCACCAAGAAGGGTGGGATAGGGAGGGAGACACAAGAGGGAGGAGATATGGGGATATATGTATATGTATAGTTGATTCATTTTATTATACAGCAGAAAGTAACACAACATCGTAAAGCAATTATACTCCAATGAAGATAAATAAATAAATAAATAAATAAATAAATAAATGAATGAATGAATGAATGGATGGAAACTGAGTCCCAGGGAGAGAAAGTTTCAATTGCCCTCCAAACACCTATAAGCAAATGAAGGAGGCAGATGTGTAACTAGTACAAGGTGACAAGCATTAGAGCAGGGGTATGTGCCGGGAACCCACGCACAGTGAGAGGGCTGATGAAGTCTCTTTAGGCTTCTGGGGGATGGGCTGGACAAAGCCTTAAATTCCCCCAGATGCCACAGAGGGGTCTGCTAGCATCATATTCTTTCTTCCCTCCCTCTCTGTCCGTGTCCCTCCCTCCCCTTCTGTGACCATGAGGGCTCCGGGTTGCCCACAACAGACCTGGGCTCTGACTCTCTGGAGGAAGATGTGGGCCCTCACAGAATCCAGGGAGGCACAAGGGAAATGAGCTGGAACCACAGGTGCCAGAAAGACAGCTGAGGTCATGTGACAGGACACTGTGGCCATCAGTGTGGACACCAGTTGTCACTACTGTCCCTGCTTCTTCTGCAGCTGGGGGCGGCACTGCCACCCTGGCCAGCAGTACTTCTTTTTTAAAAAAATTTATTTATTTTATTTATTTTATTTTTATCTGTGGTGGGTCTTCTCTGCTGCACGCGGGCTTTCTCTAGTTGCGGCGAGCGGGGGCTACTCTTTGTTGTGGTGCATGGGCTTCTCATTGTGGTGGCTTCTCTTGTTGCGGAGCACAGGCTCTAGATGCACAGGCTCAGTAGTTGTGGTGCACGGGCTTAGTTGCTCCACAGCATGTGGGATCTTCCAGGACCAGGGCTCGAACCCGTGTCCCCTGCATTGGCATACAGATTCTTAACCACTGTGCCACCAGCGAAGCCCCAGCCATACTTGTGACCTGCCCTGCTTCTAGGTGTCACTCACTCTAGCCTAAATCCCTGATGGGGGAATCCCATCGTCTGAACTTCAGGCACCTGCTGTCGTTGGCTGCCCAGGCTAAAGAGAGCAAGTCAGGGCCTTTTAAGCTTTCCTGGAGCAGGCAGGGCTAACCTTCTCCAAGACTCACTCAACAGCCCCTTCCTGAAACATGGGGAAGTGGTCCAGATATTGGGTCCCTCCTACTCTGTGTTCTGTACTCTCCTGGCCTCTCTGTACGCACCCTGTGTAGGATGTGGTCCAGGCCTCAAAGAGCTCATGGTCCATGAGAAGGCAGCTTGAGACTGAGTCTCCACAACACCCCAGCCTGGGCCCAGGGCTGGCCTCTTGCATTCCAGGAGTGCCGGAAAGGCGAGTCTGGCTCAGTACAGCCCAACATCTCCAGAGACCGTCTTAGTGGGCATTCTGACCTTTGTGCTCTGAGGCATCCCGCAGATGTCAGGACCAAAAAGATCTTGATCAGGAGAGAAGGGCACTTCTGCAAAGTGGCAGGTGCTCCCTCCACCCCCAGACTCTGCAGTGAGCGGCTAAGGATCCCAAGGCTACAAGAGGACCTGATTTAGTGCATTCTCCCCCCTTTCCTCTCCCTCCATAAGCTGTACTGAAGAAGTGACAACACAAGGCATCCCCTCCCTTCCCTCTATCCTAGATAAGACCATCACACAAAAATAGTGATGCACACAGAACTGCACTTTGCCTTTCCCTCCTTAGCAATATATCCTGGAGCTTTTTCCATAGCAGAGCATGTAGAAGTCTCGTTGTGATGGCTGCAGAATATGCCTTATTTATTTACCCAGTCCCCATTGGATGGAGACTTTGATGGTTTCCAAGCTTTGCTTTTGCAGTGTTTTGTTTGTTTGTTTGTTTGTTTTTTGTTGTGTGTGTGTATGTGACTGTATTTACAGGACATATTCCTAGGAGTAGAATGCCTAGATTAAATAGTATGCACATTTAAAATGTTATCAGATATTGCCAAATTGCTGTTGAGTAGAGGCTGTATCAAAGTGCATTCCCAAGAGCAATGTATGAAAATGGGTGCTGGTTCCACACCTTGGGGTATCTGGAATGTGGGGAGGTAGGAAATGCCACGTGAGTTTGCCAGTGTTCCTGAGAACCCAAGATGGCATTGCCCAGTTCTTGGCTGGGAAGATATTTTCGTAGTTCTCTGGCTGTGTTATAAATGTTAATTTTCTGAATGCAAAGCGTTTTGTCAGGGCTTTTCCTTTCTGACGGTGGAATTGGTCTTAAGGACCTCTGTTAGCCCTCAGGGCGATGGCTGTCAGGGTGAAGGAGAGACAGCAGAACTTTCCTCTGGCCATGCACTCCCTTGCATTTCAAGCTGATTGGCCCTGTGGCATGTTCATTGCTCAGCCAAGAGGAAATGGCAGTGTCCCAAATAGATCACTCTGCGGCAAGCATTCCTTCACATTCTCACTAGCCCCATCTGTCAGTCCTTCCATCTGCCCATCCACCCATCTATTCATCCATCCATCCATCCATCCGTCCATCCATCCCTTCTTTAGGCAGAGCAGGCACTCATTTATGAGTACAGGCACTTAGTTAGTGCCTACTCTGTTCTATGTGCTTGGAGAGCTACGAGGTGATGGGAAGGGGGAAGGGATGTAGAAATGGAAACGACCGACAATACTGTGATGTCTTCTGTGCTGACGTAGAGGAAGGTTGGTTACAATAGATCCCACTTACGGCAGAGCCATACTGTGCTGGGCCCTTGTACCTGGGATGCAGAAATGGTGGGAAAACCATCAACTCTCCCCTAAGGAAATTAGGGTCTCCTAGGGAGGAGGAAGGACAGTCACACAAAGAAGTATCACGGAAATGCACGCCATGTGTAGAAGCACTGAAGAAGGGATTTGTTCTTGCTGGGGGTGAAAGAATGTCACATTATTTTATTTGCTTCAAATCAAGTTAAACTGGCTGCAAGCCCCCATTTGTCAAGATAGATGAGAAATCCATATCTGTCATGTTCCGAGCAGGCCTCACCCAGGGTGAACATTCAGGGAAACCCCCTGGTCTTCTGCTGTCGCTGGTCACTCTAAGTTCCCACCCCAGCAGGTGTGGCTTCTCTGCCTCTATGTGGGCTGAAGCTGGAGATCTTTACTAGGTGGGAATCTCAGGATTTAAGGTCGGCTTCCCTAGGCACCTCCTCTGTGAGGTCTGCTATCTGCTTGGGAAGGTGTTCAGGTGAAGGCATGGGTTCCTGCCGTCTCAGAGACCCCGCTTCCAGGGTTTTTAAATTTCGATTCTGTGGTCTTGGGGAAGACTAAATCCTTCTTTCTCCCTGGATTCCAACCTTGCCAAACTTTGGTGTCGCTTCCTCCTAGGAAAATCAGTTCTATCAACTTTCTGAGCACAGACTTTGAAAACAAAAGCCTACTGGGCATTGTCTCCCTGGGTGCCTGGGCGGCTTCTGATCTCAGCTGGCTGAGCAACACAGAACAGGGAATGACCCAGGGGATCAGAGGCCTGGTCCCTGCTCTGCGTGGGGAGGCGAACATCCCTATAACAGTGTAGAGGCCGCTGCTCTGATCCCCTCGGGTCTGTTTACTTGTGTCTGTGCACCCATCCCCCAGGGTCTGAGGGCGTGTCGTCTAATGCCCTGCATCTGCGACTCTCTTTGGCCTTTGGGCTGCTGGAGCCACCTTGCCTGCACATGTGCACAGATGCCTGGGTGCCAGGCTAGTGCTGGGCCGTGGAAACCCAGCCACCCTGCCTCAAGTGGTATAATTGACCTTGAGCTGAGGCTAGGATTCTGCCCAAAGCACAATCTTCTTCCCTTTTTCTCTTCTGCTTCCCCCACTCCCTTACTGGTTTCTCTCTTTGCCAGTTGCATGAACCCCCATCTCAGGGTCTTCTTCTGAAGAACGGACCCATGACAACCAGTGAGGACAAAACACAAATACGGTCTGTTCCTGATGCGCCCCTCATGAATGCAGTGAATGTGTTCATTCAAAGCAGAGTTTCACAGCAGAAGGGACCCCTGAACCCATTCAGTCTCCCTTGTCTCAGTTGGGTAGACCGAATGACCAGCACAGGCTGAGGAGAGGTGGCTTTCTAGGGCACAGGTGAGAACAACCTAATGCTTTATTGCTGACCACAGGCTCAGGCCCCAGTGCAGCTCAGCTGCCCTGGATTCATGAGCCATCCTGGGGGTGGGGTGTCCGCAAAGCCAGGGTCCAGAATAAAGGAAGTGAAATCCCACTTAAACCGGCAAGGCCACAGGGCTGGATGGAACCTCCTAGATGACTCGTCCTTGATGGTGAAGGGGCTGGAAACCGAGGTCTGTGGCTGCAGATCAGCTTACACTCTGCAGGCTGGCTGCAAGGACCTGATCTTCCTAAGAGGAATGAAGAAGGCTTGGTCGAGCAAGTGGGGATTGAGCTTTGAAGGATGAAAGGAGGTCACTAGTGAGAAAGGCAGAGGGGGCCCTCTCTTACTTACTGTGTGACCTTGGGCAAGTCATTTTACCTCTCTAAGCCTGGCTTTCCTTTTGTGTAGGATGAGGGCGGCAGCAGTTCTTAATTGGCAGAGTACCGTGAAGATTAACTAAGCTGTGCAGGTGAAGAGCTTAGCACAGGGCCTGACACATAGCAAAGGCAGAGAAAGCATTAGCCATTATTGTCATGTTTATACGAGGAAGAGCTGTTGGAACTGAAGATGTTTGGATTGTCTGCTTGACAAAGACTTATATGTGTATTTCAAGACCCAGCCCAAATGGGAAGATCTCCTACTGTCCTCTTATTGCTTCTCCTTTCAACTTAGAATTGGCCATCCCCTCTTTAGGCATCCTTGTGTGTGCCCTGGAGTGGATGTTGTGCTGTGTTACCCAGAGCTCACTTCTGGACAAGGCACTTGTTTTCCCAGATGCCTGGAGTACTGGCTGCAATGGCAGGATGGCTGCAGCCCTTTCTGGGAATTGCCTTCAGCAGGAGGCAGATGCCCTGTCCAAGCCCACGCCCTTGCTGGGAGCAGCCTACACTCTAAGGGATGGGAGCAGGGTAAAGGCCAGTCTTCTTGCCTCAATTTGAGACCACTCTGAAGGGCCATCCAGCTCAGAGTTCCTCATAGGATTGGCTGAGGACTATTGTGACTGCAGCTCAGTATGTCTGTCCTCTGTCCAGTCTTGCTTCTGTCATTCCCTCACAAGTGTTGACCTCCTGCATGCAAACCTAAGACACACCTTGTGCATTTTCTTTATGTCTGTTTGTTTCCTCCAATAATACTGGGGCCATTTGTTCTCCTTACCAGGGTCCCCAGCACCTAGCACAGAAAAACCATGTATTAAGGTTTGCTCAGGTGCTATCAGAGTCCAGAGGGGAAAGTGCCCAGTTAAGCGGGGTGGCTTCCAGGTGGAGGTGACTTCTGAGCCAAGTCCAGTGCTAGCCCTGTGTGTGCCAGCTTGACAGGCAAGAAAGGCACAGAGGTCTCGGCTCAGATGAGGGGTTCCAGGACTGGTACCCATCAGTAGACTGCAGGATCCTGAAGAGGGTGGAGATTACAAGCTCCCAATGGCTTCCAAGGGACCCCTAAGCTGCAGGATGAAGGATGAGAATTCACAAGGAGAGAAATGCGGGCAGCCAATTTCATTAGTGCAGAGCACGGCAAGATGCAGGGAGGCAAAGCTGACCCTGGAGTCTCAAGCCCATGTGGGCAGGAAGAAGGGGGCCCAGTTATCTCTGACACAGCTTCTGGCAAAGAGAGTATGGGGAGGAAGGGTGAATCCTTTGCAAACACACATATAGAGCTGAGAAGTTTGGGGAGAGCTCTTCACGCAGATTGGACAGGCGTTTGGTAGAGATAAGAGTTGGAACTCGGAGCCACCTGGGTAAAGTAGAGGGAGAAGAGAAGAAGGCTGAAGATCTGACCTGGGGTGGGGGAAGGGATGGGGCACTGACGGCCATGAGGGGAGGGTCGAGGGGAAGAGACACAGAGGAGGACAGCAAAGGAGATCTCAGAAGTCAGAGGAGTCAAATGTTACTCGAATGTCAAGGAGGCTGAGGCCAAGGGGAGCCACAGGTTGGTTTGGGGGGGTCCCTGGTGACCTTTGGGGGCCTGGTTAGGGCACTGATGGAGAGCACAGGTTTTAGAATCAGAGCTGGGTTCAAGTTGTCGCTCTTTTCCTTCCTGCCTGTGTGACCTTGGGCAAATCGCTTAACATCTCTGGTCTCTGTATCTAGATGTGTAAAATGTGGTTGTCACAGGGACGAATGGACACAGTAGTTAGAAAAGCACTTGGCACAGTGCCTTGCCGTGGATAATGCCAGTCACCGGCAGCTTCTGTGGAAGGTGAGGGCAAGGAGGTGAGGATGCTTAAGAGAGAGCCAGGGTGAGAAGGGCTTTGTAAGGCTGGGGGTGGGGTTTGCTGCTTCGTGGACAGACCCAGGAATGGACAGAGCTGAAGCTTCAAATGTGGGCAGGGGTAGCTGATCCTGGAGGCGTGGCAGGTGCACAGGTGCAGAGAAAGAGGAGTAGCAACCTTGCGTCCCTCCAGGCTCTGAGGAGGCAGGCCCCTCATTGGCAGTGACATGAAGCCATTTCCCCTTATCATGGTCTGCTCATGGCCATAAAATTATGAGATGACACTAGATTTGGTCATCAAGTAAACGGGATAAAGAAATAATTGGAAACTGGATCCCTGCCCAGAAGGAGTGGAATTTTCCCCTGCACAATTGTTGTCTGTGCCCTGCTCTCTGAGTGATCTGCAGAGCCAGGCAAGTAAGTATGTCAGGCTTAGGTGTGATGAGAAACTCTGCCTTGAAGAGAGCCTGAAATTACCCGTGACAGTGGAAGAGCCTTTGTCTCCTGAAGGGAAGGAGGAAGAAAGACCCTGAGTGTTCCCTGGGGGTGGGAGGGGAGGGAAGGAAGGAGCCCCTGAATGTTAAAGGGGCACCATGGTGCCTTCCCTGGTCAGGCAAGGCTCACAGCCCCACCTGGGGAGGGGCCAGGGGGCTGGGATGGGGGGACGCTCAGGCTTGGCAGGGGAGGTGGAAGAGGTGGCCGCTATGAGGTGCACACACTTTTGCTTGCAGGTCAATTCATCCGTCTCTCGGCCCCTGCAACTTACGTCCTCATACTGGACCCTTGGCACACGCCGCAACCCAAAGTTCTTCCTTGGGCTCTTGGGAGGTTAGAGAGGTGGGGTGACGATTATCCAAGACAGCCCTGGGAGGAAGAGCTGGTTTTCTAGTGGACGGGGTATGCGGAGGATAGGTGGGAACCCTCCCTTCCCATATCCCCAAATCTTTTACAAAGAACCCAAAGTGTTGTATGGAAATGCCACTCTGACGTGCCTCTCTGTGGCTTCAGACCTGGTCTCCAGCCGTCCCTCATCCCGCCACACCCAGGGGCTCACAGCCCAGACTCCCACTCACCCCTCCCATGGTCCACTGTTAAAGGCACCCAAGTAGAAACCAGGCTTTCTTCTTCTGTTGTGCCTTCTGGGCAGCAAGCGCTGTATTAGGCACCGCTGGTGTTTAAACCATTTTCTCTTCCTGCCTCCAAAACGAGCCAGGAGCAGCCCCACCCAGAGCGTCCCAACTTCAGTCAAACACACGGGACAGGACCTCAGTTTTTCCATCTCTAGATGGGAACAGTGTGCCCCCCAGGCTGGTGGACGTCGATAGCATCAGTCTCACTTCCGGCACTTGTTCAAAATACAGAGTCCTGGGCCTCGCTCCAGAGCCACAGAGCCAGAACCCCAGAATCAGAAAACCCAGATACTTGACATGAAGGAAAAAGTCTCTACTTAGAGTGTCATATTCCCAGCTAAAGATAGATTGCCTTACATGAAATGGTCACATGCCAAAAAGTCACAAAACAGTCCTTGGCTTTACAAAAAATGGAAAACATTGAAATTCTCCAAATAAGATACGCAAGGATTTGTTGCTGCTAAACATGGAGAGCAAAAAAATTTACTAGAAAATGAAGATAAAAGTAGAATGAGCAATTCGGTAACGAAGCAAGGAGGGATTTTTACAAAATCCATTTTTCATCTCCATTTGCTGTCCATGAAAACGAATCATTGGCCGTGTAGCAAAAAATAAAAAAATAAAAATGCAATACGCTTGTGCACATGCATTAGTGGCTTTATGTGCAATAAAGGAAATGGAAGGGGAGAGAAAACTGGGGTAGAGTCATCAGGACGTGGTAGACCCCTCCTGCCTGCTGCTAGAGCACGTAATTCTATGTCCATCCTCCCTCGACAATTTGTGCGAGCTGGGTCTCTTTTGCCGGCATTGCCCATCGAGTTTGCATCTGTGCTCATGAAAGGTTTTACTGAGTAACACGTGCCTCTTCATTGAAAATCTCACCGTAGGAGCATCCCATCCTACCCTCATCACATTAATGTGAAAGTTGTTCTCAGCCCTGACCCCATCCTTTGGCTTCTCAGGGCGCATGGCCAGTTTGGGGACCTCCTCAACTGCCCTCACAAAAGAGGTACCCACTTTGCACCTGGGAGCACGTGGGCAGTACTGGCAGGGATCTGTCTGTCTAATGCATTCTCCAAATGATTCCCGTACCCATCGAGTGGGGGAAGGCATGGACGAGGTGTCTGAGATCTGTGGCAGTCTTTTAGTTTCCATTGCCTTGCTGGCTGGCGCCCTTATGGGTCCTGCCACCTGTTCCTTGCCCATCCCTAGCCCTCTCCCCAGTGCACCTGCGAGGGCTGCTCCATCACATTATCTCTAACCATCCCTCTAACCCCAGTTGGAAACCCAGCTACAGCCGTGACCCAGCCCCTGACCCACTGCAGCCAGGTTCCATATTCCCTTTTTGAAATTACAGGAAAATGCACACTTTATTGGTGTCTGAATTTTAACAAATGCATGTAGTCATGTAATCATCCCATAATCAATGTACTGAACAGTTCCAATTCACCCCAGGATGACCTCGTGCTGTCCCTTTGTAGTCATTTTCTCCCTTAGCCTCTAGCCCCTGACAACTGCTGATTTGTTCCTATAATGTGGCCTTTTCAGAATGTCATAAATGTCTATGACATTTTCCAAACTGTCATAGCATCATACAATGTATACCCCTTTGAGTCTGGCTTCTTTTCCTCAGCATAAGGCATTGAATTTCATCATGCTGTTGAATCTATCAGTTGTTCATTTCTCTTTATCGCTGAGTAGTATTTCTCTGTGTGGATGCACCCCAAGGTGCTCATTCCTTCATCAGACGAAAGACATGTTGGGTTGTTTCCAGTTTGGGGTGTTTATATATAAAGCCACTATAAACAATTGTGTGTAAGGTTTTGTGTTCCACTTCATATGTTACCCAGGAGTGGGATTGCTGAGTCATGTGATAAGTTTGTGTTTAACTTTATAACAAACTGCCAATTTCTTTTCCAAAGTGGCTGTACCGTTTTGTATGTATGTATACATAAGCAACATGTGAGAGTTTGTATGCATGTATGTATGTATACATACACATATAGGTTTGTATTTGTATATATACACACACACAAAGCAATGAGAGAATCATTTTGTTTGCATGTGTGTGTGTATACACAAGTATTTATGTATATAACACATATGTTTGTACTCGTGTGTTTGTACACACAGCAAGGTACCAGAGTTGCAGTTCCTTCCCAGCAGTTGTATTTTTTTTTTAAGTCATTCTATTAGGGCACAGTCATCTTTCATTGTGGTTTTGATCTTGCATTTACCTAAGGACTAATGATGTTAAGCATCTTTTCATATGCTTACTTGCCATCTATATATTTTCTTTCACGAAGTATCCAAATCTTTTGCCTATATAAAATTGGATTGTTTGCTCTCTTACACTGAGTTTTGAGTTCTTTTTATATTCTGAAACAAAAGGTTTTTCAGAAATGTGTTTTGCAACCATTTTCTCATATTCTAGATTTGTTCTTTCGTTCTCTGAACAATGTCTTTCACTAAGCAGAGGTTCTTAATTTTAATGATGTCCGATTTATCAAAAAAACATTTTTTTTTGCTGAATCATGTTTTGGTTGTCATATTAAGAAATCTTCGCTAACCCAGGGTCACGAATATTTTCTCTTATGTTTTCTTCTAGAAATTTTATAGTTTTAGTTATTATATTTAGGCCTCTGTTTCATTTTCCTTGAGATTTTCTATGTAGACAATCATGTCATCTGACAATAAGACTATAAGACAATAAGTTCTCTTTCAACTTTTCCAATCTCTATGCCTTTTATTTCTTTATCTCACCTTATTGCACTGGGTAGGAACTCCAAACAATGTTAAATAAGAGTGGTGAGAGTGGACATCTTTTCCTTGTTATTAATCTCAGAGGAAAGCTTCCCATTTTTCACCTTTAAGCAAGATGTTTGTTTTTTGTAGATGTCCTTAATCAGGTTAAGGATGTCCCTTTCTGTTCCTAGTTTGCTGAGAGTTTTCTTTTTATTATGAATGGATATTGAAATTTGTTACACGCTTGTCCTGCATCTATTTTGATTATCATACTTGTTTTCTTCTTTAGTCTCTTGATTTAGTGAATCACTTTGATTGATTTTTTGAATATTGAACAAACCTTGCATTCCTGGGATAAATCCCAAATGGTTATAAAATAGTATCCTTTTAATATTGTGTTGAATTCACTTTGTTATTGGAGGATTTTTGCTTCTATGCTCATTTTTTCATTCCTGATATTGGAAATTTCTGTCTTTTATTCTCTTGGTCAGTTTGGCTAGAGATTTATCAATTTTATTGATCTTCTCAAAGAAATAGCTTTTGGTTTAATCAATTCCATTATTTTCAATTTGTTGTTTCAGTGAAACAATTTGATTGTTTTCTGATTTTATCTTTATTATTTTCTTCCTTCTACTTGCTATGGGTTTAATTTGCTCCAATTTTTCTAGGTTCTTTTTTTTTTTAATAAATTTTAATTTAATTTTATTTCTTTTTAATTTCGTTGCTGCATGCAGGCTTTCTCTAGTTGCGGCGATTGGGGGCTACTCTTCATAGCGGTGCACGGGCTTCTTACTGCGGTGGCTTCTCTAGTTGTGGAGCATGGGCTCTAGGTGTGCGGGCTTCAGTAGTTGTGGCACGTGGGCTCAGTCGTTGTGGCTCGTGGGCTTAGTTGCTCTGCTGCATGTGGGATCTTCCCAGACCAGGGCTTGAACCCGTGTCCCCTGAATTAGCAGGCGGATTCTTAACCACTGCGCCACCAGGGAAGTCCTTTTCTAGGTTCTTAAGGTGGAAGCTTAGATTATTTATTTGAGACTTTTTTTTCTAATATAACCATTTAATGCTATAAATTTCCCTAGAAAGGTTACTTTTGCTGCATCTCATAAGTTTTGATATATTACGTTTTCATGAAATTAAAAATATTTTCAAATTTCCTTAGTGATATCATCTATGACCTATAAATTGCTTTAGAAGTACATTGTTTAATTTCCAAATATTTGGGGTTTTCCTAGATATTTTTCTGTTATTGATTTCTAATTTAATTTTGTTAGGATAGAGAAGATACTTTGTATAATTTCAATTCTTTTAAAAATCTTAAGCTTTTTTCCTCCCAAATAGTCCAGAATATGTTTTATTGTGATAAGTGTTCCACGTGCAAACAAAAAGAATGTATATTATGCTGTTGTTGGGTCAATTAAGTCAAGCTTTTTAATAGTGTTATTCAGGTCTTCCATGTCCTTACTAATTTTCTATCCACTTTTTCTATTAATTACTGTGAGAGCAGTGTGAAGTCTTCAAGTATAATTGTGTATTTCTCTGTTCAGTCCAATCAGTTTTCCTTGCATGTGTTTTGAAGCTTTGCTGTTAGGTACATACATATTTAAGGTTTAATTGATCCTTTTATCATTATATTATGTCATGCTTTATGCATGATAATATTCCTTGTTCTGAAGACTGCTTTGATATTAATGTAATCATTTCAGTTTTCTTTTGATTAATATTTGCATGGCATACCTTTTTCCATTCTTCTACTTTCAACATACTTATGTCTTTTACCTAAAGTATTTTTTTTCTTGAAGACAGTATATGGTTAGGTCTTTAAAAAAAACTCAATCTGACAACCTCTGCTATTTAATTGGGATTTAGATCATTCATATTTAGTGTCACTCTTGACATGGTCAGATTTAGTTCTACCGTTTTATTATTTGTTTTCTGTTTGTTTCTCTTTTTCCCTTCCCTACTTTCTGCTTTTTGCATTCTTTTGATTATTTGAATATTTTTTAGTATTTGATTTTAACATATTGGCTTTTTACCTATATCTGTTTTTTTTTTCTCTTCTGTTGCTGGTTGCTCTAGAGAATATAATGCACATAACTCTATTAGTTTCCTGGGGCTTCTGTAACAAAGTACCGCAATCTGGGTAGCTTTAATAACAGAGATTTATTTTCCCACAGTTCTGAAGGCTTGAAGTCCAAGATCAAGGTGTTGGCAGGGCCATGCTCCCTCTGAAAGCAGTATGGTAGGATCCGTTCCAGCCTCTCTCTTAGCTTGGTGGTTCCTGGGCTCTAGGCAGCACAACTCTGATCTTTACATGGCATTCTCCCTGCGTCTGTCTTTGTGTCCAAATTTCTACTTTTTTTTTTAAGGACACAGTTATATCAGATTAGGGCCCACCCTAATGCCCTCATTTTAACTTGATTACCTCTATAAAGATCTTATCTTTAAATAGGGTCACATCTGAGGACTTCATACAAATTCTAGGGAGACACAGTTCAACCCACAACAATCACTAACCTTTTGTAGTTTATTGAGAGTTAATATTTTACCACTTCAAAGAAAATGTAGAAGTAACTATACAGGTCATTTACCCTCCCCCACTGGCCTACATGTTATAGTTGTCATATGTTTTACATGTCTTACATGAAAACTACTCCAGATACCATTGTATTTTTTGCTTTGAGCAGTCATAAATATTTTAAAGAACTTAAGAGGGGAAAATATTTTATATTTATACAGATATATGCATTTGTTTTGCTCTTCCTTCATTCCTGAAGTTCCCAGTTTCTCTTTGGTATCATCTCCCTTCAGCCCAAAGAACTTCCTTTATCATTTCCTTTAAAGCAGGGCTGCTGGTGATAAATTCTGTTAGTTTTCCATTATCTGAGAATATCTTTATTTTGCCTTCATTCCTTAAGGGTATTTTCACTGAATATAGAATTCTGGATTGGAAGGTCTTTGCACTTTAAAGATGTTGTCTTACTGTCCTTTGACTTCTGTGATCATTCAAATCATTGTTCTCCTGTAAATAATGTGTAATTTTTTTCTGACTACTTTCAAGATTTTTTCTTAATCTTTGACTTTTAGTAGTTTTGGTTTGATGTGTCTGGGATGGTTTTCTTTGAGTTTATCCAGTTTATGTGCTTCTTTTCATTTATGTCTTTTCCCAATTTGAGACATTTTGACCATCATTCCTTTAAATTTGTTGTGCACTAATATGTTTCTCCTCTTCTTCTAGGACTTCAATGACACAAACATTAGATCTTTAATATTGTTCCTCAGGTTCTTAAGGTTCTGTTTATCTTTTCAATCTTTTTTCCCCCTTTCTGTTCTTCAGATAATATAATTTTTATTGACATTTTCAAGTTCATTAACTTCTTCCCCTATCACTTCCATCTTGCTTGTTGAAATTTGTCCAGTGAATGTTTTACGTCTGACATCACATTTTAATTTTTTATAGTCTCTATTTCTCTGATGAGCATTTTTCCATTAATTTTAAGTGTGTTTACCACTCAGTGTTGTTATTATACTTGCTTTAATATCTTTGCCTGATAATCCAATATGTGCATCATCTGTTGCCTCACTCCAGATAGGGCAGCATGGAACTCACCTCATTATCCTCACCATCCCCAATTCCAGAAGTTGTCCAGTCTTTAGAAAAGGTTTTAGCAGCCCAAGTCTCAGCCCCAGTCAAAGAGGTCCTATCAACAGCTTCCCACAGAGCTGACTCAATGCCCCTTACAGTCATCATCTGGCCCTTAGGTCTGTAAATACCGTTGTCCAGGAAGGCTCTGTTCTTGTTCTGAAGTCCCTGTTCCAACGTCTCCATATTCTGGGCCTTCCTCAAGGTCTGAGAGAGTCTTACCAAGACGGCCAGTGGCTAGGTGGAGAACAGTCCTGCCTGGCATCAGGGCACACGAGAGACTTCTCCTGGCAGTGTGGGCCGGACGACCTCAGGCAGCCGCATCCTGTGCAGCCCTGGCCTGTCACCCCTTCGCTTTCTGAGAGCCCAGCCTCCCAAGTTCAGGCCCCACTTCAGCCAGATCCGTTTCTTTTTTTCCACATCATCCTCAGCCTCTTTCCTGGCAGCTTCTGTTTTCCTCAGAACAGTCAGGGAGGCCGCCGCCTCCCATTGTAACTTGCAGAGAGACCACAGCCCTTGCCCTGAATCCTCGCTCTGCGAAGCCAGGAGATCCGGCTCTCTGCCCTCTCTGGAACTCAGTCCCAGCTTGGTTAGACCGTATCTCAGCGGCCGAGGAGACTGTGAAGCTTTCTTCCCTTCTTTCTATGCCTGTGAGAGCCCAGCAGAGAGGAAAGGGGCTGCTGAGGAGCCAAGTGAGAGACGGATCTAGGTCTAGTGGGCTTGGCTCTGGGAAATCTGCTCACCCCCTTCTTCAATGGTAACTGCGCTCTTGTGAGCAGAGAGCCATATGCTGGCACATCCACGAGGAAAGCCAAGCGAGTCATGCGGACTTGTCCACAATACCCTGACTCTCTGAGGACCCCAGGACCCTCACCTTCTGAGTCACCCTTCTGCTGCTGTTTATCTTCTGTTTTCCAGGGTAAGGCAGGAGGTAGCAGGTGGCTTCTTCCTTGAGCTGCTTTCTGAAACCTGAGATATTTGTCAGAGGTTTTTTTTGGGAGAGTCAAAGCAATGTCTTGTGGTGAGCTCTGTGTAGATGCCACCCACCTGGGACCCTCTCCCTCCTGGAAGCCCGTTCCCAACCTTTTCAATGCCCGGTTGCTGCTTACTTCGCATGCCAATTCAGTCCCGTACTCACACGGCAGCTTCAGGGCCAGGCCCTCGGTGCAGAGGGCAATCAGTCTTGGTCCCTGCCCTCAGGGAGCACACACCCTGACTCACTTTGGTGATGGCCCTCAGGTGGTTCTGTGCTTCCAGCTTTCTGTCTGGAGCAGCGGTTCTCAGAGTGTTCTCCCAGGACCAGCGGTATCAGATCTGGACACTTGTGAGAAATGCAAATTCTTGGGCCCGATCCCAGACCTAGGAATAAGGAAGTCAGGGGGCAGAGCCCAGCAAGCTGTGTTTTAACAAGCCCTCCAGGTGAAGCACTGCTCAAGGACTGAAGAGAAGGTGAAGGGACAGAACTAGGAGATGGCTGGGGCAGAGGCATCAGGGCAAAGTGTGTCAACTGGAAGGGCTCCATCTCATAATGCCATCCCGTGTCTCTGCACATGACCTGCTGCACAGTTAAGGTACATTCACTACCGGTCCCCTCTGGAGCCTCGTCTCCCTGCCTATAGCCTGGGTCTAGGGACAAATCAGGACTTCTATGCTCCATGTACTGCACTTCTCACGTCTGAAGCCCAGATCTGTTCCCCATGGCCTGTCAGGTACGAGAGACCTAGATCTCCTGGTCCAAACATCCAGAGAAGGAAAGGCAGTTAGTCCTGGCCTCACAGCAGTTTCATGATTCAGCTGCCTAGGGAGTCCTAACCTTCTCTCTTGTCTCGAACTCACCCCCTTAGGTGAGGACATCCTGGAGACTCTGGATCCAAGTCCTTCTGCATAATCTGGGTGTTGAGAATCTAGGCAAGGAGAGTGAATGGGGGTGGGGAGGGATGGTGAGAAGGAAGACAGGGGAGGTGACATGGGAGAACTTATAATCACTTGGCCAGCGCCCCCCTGGGACCATCTCAGTCTGTGTGGATAGTCCAGCCTCGAGGCTCAGAGAGCAGGTTAAGGTAAAATCTGATGCAACCTGGAGTCCAAAGCCTGCCAGGGAGTCTCAGTGGCTTAGGCCGTGATTGGATGATGTCTTGGAGAAACCTGGGCAGACTGAAGACAGCTTGAGAGGTTAGAACCTACAAAGGATTGGGAGAATCATCAGATCTAAGCACAGAGAACTGAAGGGCAGATCCCACAGAGCAGAAATGTGGGGGGTCAGAGAGGAAGAACTCCTGGGTCCTGAGTCCCAGAGCTCCTCTGCTAGAAGTTGAGCAGCTTGCTGAGGATGTTGAGCTGGAAGTTGGCCATCCTGTCTTGTCCTGGATCCATGGGACCCTGTGTCCATCAGGAGCATAGCCACCTACACAGACAGCTAGGAACTACGCTTGAACTCTGATTCAGATACAGCCAATCAGGGGCTCTGATCATCATTACATAGCTGTGTTATTTCCCAGAATTGATACATTATCAGACAACAATAAAGAACTTGAACTTTGGTTAACTTTGAGAACTTATTGTGGACACGGTCTCCATTTAGCTTCCTGAAATGTTGAAAATAACCTGTGGACGTTCCCTCACTGGCGTCTCAGAGCTGTAAGTACTGGAAACTATTACAGTAAGGGAGAAGTCAGGAATGACTCTAAGATTCCTAGTCTGGAAGACAGACTCGTGCCCTGAGAGACGGGTGTAGGGCACAAACAGGACTGGGGAAGTGCTGAGTTTAGCTTTAGACATGGAAAAGTAGAGACGAAGGAGGAACCTTCAGAAGGAAGCCTACAGGAGGCAATTGGGAAAGATTTTATCTTCTAAAATCTAAGTGGCTAGGTTTGCGAGATGATATCAGGCCAAGAAATAGAGATTATGGACTCATTGCGTGCAGGAGGAGCCCTTAAAAATGGGTGAACTCCCTAGGGCAGTTTGGGAAGCCTTCTAGGAACCGGTGGTCGTGGTGGCAGGGGGATGCCAATGTTGAAAATGAAAGAGAGTTGTTCGTTTTCTCAGTCCAGGCCTCCATCCAAATTCACTTGGTGGTAGCAATCTGGGTGCCAAGAAGATGAATATTAAAAAATTTGGAGAGTGTTATGGGTTGAATCGTATTCCCTCAAAAGATACATTAAAGCCATAAACACTGGTACCTGTTAATGTGACCTTATTTGAAAATAGAGTCTTTTGTAGATGAAATCAAGTTCAGATGAGATCATTAGAATGGGTCCTAATCCAACATTACTGGTGTCCTTTAAAGAAGAGAGAAATTTGGGGAGTTCCCTGGTGGTCCAGTGGGTAAGACGCGGAGCTCCCAATGCAGGGGGCCTGGGTTGGGGAACTAGATCCTACATGCATGCCACAGCTAAGAGTTTGCATGCTGCAACTAAGAGTCCACATGCCGCAACTAAGCAGCCTGCACGCCGCAACGAAAGATCCCGCATGCTGCAACTAAGACCAGGCGCAGCCAAAATAAATAAATAAATAAATATTAAAAAAAAAAAAGGGGGCTTCCCTGGTGGCACAGTGGTTGAGAATCTGCCTACCAATGCAGGGGACACGGGTGCGAGCCCTGGTCTGGGAAGATCCCACATGCCGTGGAGCACCGAAGCCCGTGCGTCACAACTACTGAGTCTGCACGTCTGGAGCTTGTGCTCCGCAACAAGAGAGGCCGCGACAGTGAGAGGCCCGTGCACCGCGATGAAGAGTGGCCCCCGCTCGCCACAACTAGAGAAAGCCCGCGCACAGAAACGAAGACCCAACACAGCCAGAAATCAATCAATTAATTAATTAATTAAAAAAAAAAAAAGGCAGAAGAGAGCAATTTGGACACAGATACACAGGGAGAATGCCATGTAATGATGGAGGCAGAGATTGAAGTGATGCTGCAAGCCAAGAAACAACAACCAGCAAGAACTAGGAAGAAGCAAAGAAGAATTCTCCCCTACAGGTTTCAGATGGAGTATGTCCTTGCCAACACTTTTATTTTGGACTTCCAGCCTCCAGAACTGTGAGATAATACATTTCTGTTGGTTTAAGCCACCCAGTTTGTGGTACTTGGTTATGATAGCCTTAAAAATCTAATATAGAAGGAGGGACTTCCTTTTTCTGACAAGTGCTCTAGTCTGCCCCCGTGCAGAGTGAAATAACAATGGCTAACATTTATTGATCAGTTAGAATGTACTAGGCACTGTCCTGAGCATTTCACATGATTAACTCAATCCTATGATGAGACTATTCTTATTATCCCCACTTTACAGATGTTAAATGTAAGTGGCTTGCCTAAGATCACCCAGCTAGTACCTGGAAGAGCTGGAGTTTGAACTTAGTTCCCTGTGGTTCCAAAACCCTCGTTGTTTCTAGACCAGACTGGCTTTCCATTAGGCCCAGCCTGCCTTTAATCCCTGGACATTATGCTTGACCCCGTATCAGCTCAGTTCCAGCAAGCAGGATAGTAAAAGCCAGAGGAAAGATGCAAGATAGAAGTAAAGGGAAGATGAAGGAGGAAGGAGAGGGAAGAAAGAGAGGGGGAAACAGAACCTCTCACCCGGCTTCCTCAGAATCAGAAAAAAAACCATCAGGGAGTGGTTGGAGACTGACTTGGAAAAACAAAACCAAGGGGGCATGGTGGAGCACACCTGTGAATCCTGAAGCAGGGATAGGGAGAAGAGTTGAGCAGAGAAGGACCAGCTCAGCAGGAGAGGGTACAGGAAGAAGAAAGGCCTTAGGTGATGCAGAGAAGGGCGAGAACTGTCCCCAAGCCCTCATTCTCTCTAGATAGTTTGAAGTCTATCTCAGTCTTTACAGGCGGCAAGCTATCTTCTCTACAAAGTCCAATAAACATTCATTGATTTATTCAACAAACACCTGCATTTGTTGTTCCTGAGACCTGGCTGATGAAGTAAGAACAGATCTCCCACTGGTCCCTTCAGGTTTCTCTAGAGTAGGAGTCTCCAAGGGGTAGACTGTGTCTGGGACAGCTCCCTATATGCCTGTTACTTCTTTCCTCTTTTTTTTAAAAAATTTTATTCATTTATTTATTTATTTATGGCTGTGTTGGGTCTTCATTTCTGTGCGAGGGCTTTCTCTAGTTGCGGCGAGCGGGGGCCACTCTTCATCGCGGTGCGCGAGCCTCTCACTATCGCGGCCTCTCTTGTTGCGGAGCGCAGACTCCAGACGCGCAGGCTCAGTAGTTGTGGCGCATGGGCCCAGTTGCTCCGCGGCATGTGGGATCCTCCCAGACCAGGGCTCGAACCCGTGTCCCCTGAATTGGCAGGCGGATTCTCAACCACTGCGCCACCAGGGAAGCCCACTTCTTTCCTCTTTAGTTCCAGGCTGCTGCGGCAATGGTCCCAGTGTTGCTCAGAATAAATCTCTGCTTCTCGATCTACTGAAGCCACCTCTCGCTGGAAGTGTGCTGTTGGCACTAGGAACTCCAGTGGCCAAGTTAAAGGCATTCAGTTCTCCACTGCCTGGACCACCATTGCTTCCAGTCAGGGTAATAATATCCTCTATCACTACTGTGAATGAATATTGTTCAAATAATGCAATAAAACACAGAATAAAGGAATACAAGAATAAAGAAATAAAAAAAGACAAAGAATTATAATCTATAGGTGATATTATCATCTTCACAAAATTCACAACAAATATAGGGTTTAAGACTAACAGAATGACCAGATATAAAATCAACATACAAAAACCAATAGCATTTCTATATACCAGCAATAATCAGTTAATAATACAATAGGAAAGAAGACAATCAAAACTATAGTAAAAAAAAAAAAAGCAAACAGCAAATAACAAACAAAACTATAATGTATCTTGGAGTTAACCTAGCCAAAAATGTATAATAAACTTATGTAAAAAATTTCAAAAATTTATTGAAGAAATTGAAAGAAGATTCAAATAAATGAATTAGCCCAATATTGTAAAAAATAATTATTATTCCCAAATTAATATATAAATTTAATGTAATCCTAATGAGATTGCCAACAAAATTTTTAATGCAACTTGGCAAACTGATATTAAAATTAATCTGGAAGGCTAAGTGGGCAAGAAGCATTAAGATAGTTCTGAAAAATAAGAATAATGAGGAAAAATAACTGTATCAGATAAGAAGACATGTTACAAAGTTATTTCACTCTAAAAGTACAGTATTGAGCAGATTTTGGTAAATGGATAAATGGAATAGGATAGAGAACATATGTATACATGGGAATTTATTATATGTTGGAGCTTGGCATCATAAATCAATGAGGTGAAGATAGACTCCTAATAAATGATATTGGGATAATTGACTAGCCATATGGAAAAAAATTAAATTAGATTTTAACTTCATACTGTAAACAAACAAAACATTCCAAGTAGATTAAGGACTTAGTTGTAAAATAATAATATTAATTAGAAATGGTGGAATGGGTAAAGGGAGTCAAAAGGTATAAACTTCTAGTTAAAAAATGAATAAATCATGGGGATGTAATGTACAGCATGGCAAATATATAATAATACTGTATTGCATATTTGATGGTTGCTAATAGAGTAGATCTTGAAAGTTCTCATCACAATAAAAAAATTCTGTAACTATGTATGGTGATGGTGATAGATGTTTACTAGACATTATGTTAATCATTTTGCAATATATGCAAATACCAAATCATTATATTATACACTTGAAACTAATAAAATGTTATATGTCAATTATACTGCAATAAAAAATATTAGAAAATAATACAGGAAAATATTTTTATGGTTTAGGGCAGGGGTCCCCAACCCCCAGCCCACAGACTGGTACTGGTCCGTGGCCTGTTAGGAACCGGGCCGCACAGCAGGAGGTGAGCGGCAGGTGAAGGAGAGAAGCTTCCTCTGTATTTATAGCCGCTCCCCATCGCTCACATTACCACCTGAGCTCCACCTCCTGTCAGATTAGAGGTGGCATTAGATTCTCAGAGGAGCGTGAACCCTACTGTGAACTGCGCATGCGAGGGATCTAGGTTGCGTGCTCCTTATGAGACTCTAACGCCTGGTGATCTGAGGTGGAGCTGAGGCAGTGATGCTAGCACTGGGGATTGGCTGCAAATACAGATGATCATTAGCAGAGAGGTCTGACTGCACAGAGACCGTAATAAATCAGTTGCTTGCAGACTCATATCAAAACCCCCTATCAGTGAGCGGCAAGTGACAATTAAGCTGCATCTTACAGAGTAGACTGGACATAAGCCACACACTTTGGATGTCACTGTCTCCCATCACCCCCGGATGGGACCATCTAGCTGCAGGGAAACAAGCTCAGGGCTCCCACTGATTCTGCATTATGGTGAGTTGTATAATTATTTCATTATAAATTACAATGTAATAATAATAGAAATAAAGTGCACAATAAATGTAATGTTTTTGAATCATCCTGAAACCATCCCCCCAGCCCCGGTCTGTGGAAAAATTGTCCTCCACAAAACAGGTCCCTGGTGCCAAAAAGGTTGGGGACCGCTGGTTTAGGGGTGGGAAAGACTTTTAAACAAAACACATGAAGAAAAATTTACAGGAATAAACTGATAAATTTGACATGAAAACGATCAACTTTGCCATGACAAAAGAAAACATAAAGTTAAAAGACGTGTAACAAAATGAAAAAGCATATTGGAAACAGATATAACAAAGATTTAATACACAAAATATATGGAGGACTCCCACAAACCAAGAAGAAAAAGGGCACAATTCAATAGAAAAATGAGCATTGGATACAAACAAGCAATAATAAAACAGAAAGTACGAATGGCAAATCATCATATAAAAAGATGACCAACCTCACTAGCAATCAGGGAAATCGAAAGAAAAATAACGGTGAGAGAAATTTTCAACCATTGTATTGGTTAAAATCAAAGTTGGACAGTATAAGTGTTAGTGAGAGAGGGTATGAAGAAATGGGTTCTTTGTATACTGATACAGGAAACAAATTGTACAGGCAAGTACAGAAGACAATTTCACTTTTATAACTAAAAATGCTCATATCTGTGACTCTGCCTTCTATTTCTAGGGCTCTACCATAGAGGAACATGCACAAGGAATACCCATGCACAAGGAGCAGCTCCAGAGGTGTTTATACAGCATTCTTGGTGACAGAAGAAAACTGAAGTAGCCTAACTGTTCATCAGGAAGAGAATGTATAAAGTCAATAGGGCACATACACTAGTAGAATGCATTCATTGGACTTAGAAGTTAAAAGCAGTGAAGTAGATCAGTGGGTCTCAAACTTTTGGGCTCAGGACCCCTTTGCCATTTTAAAAATTATTGAGAACCTCAAAAAGCTTTTGTTTATGTGGGTTATATCTACTAATATTTACAACATTGGAAATTACAAGGCTGAGAAATTTTTAAAATATTTATATATCAATTCATTAAAAAATAAACCCATTACATGTTAACATAATACTTGTAATAGTATAAACAACATTTTAATGAAAAATAGTTATATTTTCCAAGACAAAAAAACTTAGTGAGAAGAATGAAATGGGGAAACAGGAAAGCCTATACAGGGGTGTGTTATTAAGCCAATGACTGCTTTGGGCAATTGGGGCTCAGGTTATTTGGGGACCCCCTGAGAAACCACGTAGAATATACCATAAAATCGTGTGCTGGAGACCTGCAAGTGTGGAATATTGATCCACTGGCTCCCATCTCCCATTGGTCAAGGATTGCCCCGGGGAGGGTTAACTCCTTGGCGCTTCCGGGTTTACAAGCACACCAGAATGCCTGGGGCAGAAAGGAAGACATGTGAGGTGCAACTGAGGCAAAGCTGTCAGGCTACACCTGGGAGCTGCTGGTTGCCACAGCAACTGTTGTGCAGAATGCTGGCCAAGACCATGTGAGATGGGGCCTCAAAGACTCAAAGACGTCCAACACATCGTGTGGGAAAACCAGGCTGCAGAATAATGCATGCAGCAAGATACCATTTATATAAATAACAAAACCACCAAAATAATAGTATATATTTTCTGGGGATATAATATATTCTTTAAAATAGATTTACACATATATGTGTGTATGTGCATATGTGTGTATGTTACATACGTATATATAAGTGTAAGACTACTAAAAAGTGTTGGATTTATATGTACCTGCTTCCGAGGGAAGAGATCTGGATTGGAGATGGGGTTGTCTAAGAGAATGTTACTTTTTTCTGAAATTTGCTAACCTTTCTTTCTCCCCCAAGCTTTAAACACAGAAGATTAGAAGCTTAAAAAGAGTTAATGCATAGAATTTGTCTGCCACTTTTCTCCCTGTGGGACAAGATTAGGGGTTCACGTCCAAGCCAAGCAAAGGGGCTCCAAGAGGACAGTTCATGGAGTTTGGGGTGCTTACAAGGAGAGAATGGCATTTATCCTTTAGCTGAATACTCATCATCTCAGAGCACCAGAGTGACTGGCCAATGAGAAATTTCCGGGAAGGCATGGCAAGGGTCCCTGAAAGTTTGGGATGAAAGCTGAGTAGAGGACTCTTGCTTCCTTTGTGGAGAATTCTTAAGGTGGGAGACTGCCTTGGAGGAGCTGTGGTGGCAGGTGAGCAGAGAAAGCCAGTGTTTGGAAGCTACACTTCTACTCTCGGGCAAGGCAAAGACATGCTGTTTCTCAGGAACTAAATGGGTCGCCTGGAAGCTGGGCTAAGCTGCCTTCAAAGAAGCCCACTTGTGAGTAAGGCCTGCTGGGTGGAGGGGTTCCCCAGGAAAAGGCTGTGAGAGTGAACCAAAGATCAGCCAGAGAGCACATCACTCACGTTGATGAACTTCTTCTGGAGGGCTCACACCCCATGGGGAGGGGGCTCCTCAAAACCAGCTTGGAGGCCCAAGACTGAATTGATAGGGGGACAGATCACCCCCCACCAGTCCTTCAAGACTGCCCCCTCCCTCTCACCTCCTTCTCCCTGACCCTGAACTTGGAAGAGTGAGACTCAGGAAGGGAGGGAGATAGAGAGGGTGTGAGAGAGCAGGTCCACCCCTCCTCCTGCACCACAGGGGTGGTCTGAGCTGGCGGAGGGAAGAAACTGATGCCAGACTGAGTCCTAATGTAGACAAGGCTGTGCTTTCCATGCTTCAAAACACTACACCAGTTATGATAGCTTGACATGACTGAAAAGCTGTGGAACTGCCTGAGCTGTC
Organism: Balaenoptera ricei; assembly: GCF_028023285.1. NCBI lineage: Eukaryota > Metazoa > Chordata > Mammalia > Artiodactyla > Balaenopteridae > Balaenoptera > Balaenoptera ricei. The sequence continues at coordinate 8,669,416 of NC_082645.1, read as the reverse complement.
ATCCTGGGACTAGGAAAGTCGTGCTGACAGAGCAGAAAAATAGCAATGGGAGAAAAAATAAAGTCGTTTCTTGTCTATGCCCATTGAGCTCTGCCAATTCAGTAAATCAGATATTCTTCTTTGTATTAAAAAAATATGTATATATGGTCAATGCTGGAAGAAATTATGTCCAAATATTACCTGTGATTAGCAGACTACTGATTACCTGCTCAACCTGCAGTCACTTTCTGTGTTTCCTACAGATCCCCAGTTTTGTTCTGGTATCGCCCAGCTCTGTGACGTCACATGGATCCAGAGAGTTGGTTGGTCTAAGCCAAGGAGGTGGTACCATTCCCTAAAGTGTGTTCTCGAAATTGGTGTTGGCTTTTATATTGGGGAGGAGGGCCCTGCTGTAGACATTGAATGAGTGGGGTCTAGGAATGCCAAATATCCTACAGTGTATGGGACAGTCCTTCTGGAGAGAATGGCCCCATAGCCCATGGGACACTTTGATGTCCCATGAGACATTCATGCAGGTGAAAAACCCATTTCCAAGCCTAAAACTTCATCCATTTGACATATACACACTCCAAACATTTTTTGCATGTTTTTAAACATAACCTGACTTCCTTAGGAATGGAACTACTGTATAAATCAAGGGATGATTGCACTGTGTTTTGTTTGAAAGGTTATCAAGAGTTGTTCACCATTTTAGAAAATCGTTCTGTCAATGGCAGTGGCCTTGTGCTTGTTGAGTCATTTCCTGCATCTGTCTGCATTTGTGGCTGTCCCAGCCTTGGCATTTCCATGCGTAGCTGCAAGCATCTCATGGCTTCATCACGTCCTGTTTGATAGGACTGTTGCCTGCACATTTGCTTATTAAAAGACATATTCATTTATTATAAATTATTGTACTTTTAATGTCTCTTTTACATTACAAGCATTGTTTTGAATCCCTTTTAAAATATATATTTAGGGGGAGTTCCCTGGTGGCCTAGTGGTTAGGATTCTGGGCTTTCACTGTGGTGGCCCTGGTTCAATCCTTGGTCGGGGAACTGAGATCCTGCAAGCTGGGTGGTGTGGCAAAAAAATATATATATGTGTGTATGTGTGTAATTTATATTATCTACTACTTTTGTTTCTGGATTGAAGGACGGCTGTTAAAAGAATAATTGTTTTCATGAGGGCTAGTTGAGTCTAAGATGTTTGAGGTGGTCCCTTTTCCTCAACAGTGACATGGAACACTTTGTTAATGTGGGCCTCCAGTCCTTTGGCCAAAAACTTTACAAGTTGAAGGAAAAGCCCTCAATCAAAGAGGGAAGAGGGGTTGATGAACTCATGTGTAAAGAAGTTGATGGAGGACACCAATAAGCTGGTCAACAGTACATTTGATGAAATGAGGTGTCTTTTGAATATCCTTTGATTAAAGTGATTCCTGGCGTAGAGCTCTCAAACCCCTGCGGTACTCTGAATTTTGTATGATCACTAGGACTCAGGGCGGAGGAGCTTAGGTAGCTTCACAAGAAGAATTTGTATCACCTATGTAGTATGTTAAAAACAAAACAAAATAAAACCAGTGACTGGTTTTGAAACAGGAGGGAAGGGAGCAGGGCACAACCTTTAAAAGAATGACATAAACGTAGGACATGACAAAAACTAGTTAGAACCAACTAGGTCCAAGATGGTGGAAGGTTTGACTTCCAGTGGACCTTGAGCCTCATTGTAATACATTAGCATAAGCGAAGTGACACACCCACCAACGCCATCACAGTTATGAGGCCGACCATCAAAGATCAAAAAGTGGGTGGTGGCCCAATTCCTGGAAATCCTTCCTGCCAATTCCTGCCCCTTCCCCAAAATAGTTGGACTAATCCTCCTACTTATTAGCCTATGAAATTCCCCAGCCCATAAAAACTAAGCACACCATATTTCAGAGCTCTCCTGCCTTCTGAGACGGCCCACAATCTGTCTATGGAGTGTTTCTCTCTAAATAAATCCACTTCTTACCTATCACTTTGTCTCTCACTGAATTCTTTCTGGGACAAGACATCAAGAACCTGAGCTTCATTAAGTCTTGAGACCAGGTGTGTGATCTCAGTTAAAAGACCGTGGGTTCAAGTCTTAGTCTGGGTTTTGACTGGATTCAAGTCCCGGCACGTGGGTTCAAGTCCCAACCTGAGTTGCACGGTTTCAGTTTGGGTGTGGACATGTGATGTAATTTGGCCAGTGAGATATGTGGGTACGTCTGCTGGGGAGTTTTAGGGAAAGGTTCCTTTACTCCTAAAAAGAGAACCAAGGAAGAGATGGCCTCTTTTCTACCTCGGGGAATTGTCCTCTTTTATCATACGCCTGGCTCTCGCAGCCATGAGGTTAGAAAGTCTGAGGACTAAGTCTACACACTTAGGGAGCAGAGTAGTAGGACGGAAAGGACCTGGTCTTTGGTTATATAGTTGAGCCATTAACTAGCCAAGCCTAGGCATTTAATCGCCCAGTAGATCTGCTGATATGAGGTGGGGCTATGACTAAATTCCATTGCTATTTTTTTGTTGTTGTTGATAACATTTGCCTCCCCAGACAAAACAAAACAAACAAAACCAAAATCTCTTCCAAAGGGAAAAAGTACTAATGCACATGATAGAAAACCCAAACACCACGGAAGTGTTTGTAGTGAAAAGTCAGCCTCATTCTACCAGTCTTCCCGCTCCCTCCACCTGCCTGCCCAGCTCTGTTGCAGAGGCAACAAATGTCACGTTTCTTGTGCATTCTTCTAGAAATAGTCTATGCGTATATGAGTGTATATGTGTACGTTCACACACACACACACACACACTTCCTTTTCAAATGCATCATCATATGTTGTAAATTCTTTCCTTTTCCTTTTTTCTTGTCACGTGGTTATAGAATTAGGACAGTAATTTATCTTTGATATTTCCCTACTCGGAGGCTAATTAGAGAAGTCATCTTCTTGGCATGGAAAAGTGGAAAACTCTGTGTACATCATTTTTTCAACCCATTTTAACTTTTAAAAATTTTCTTATGCTGTCATTTTACTTTCAAAATTTCAGTGTGTAATCTCCTTTATAGAAATAGTTTGGGTCTTTTAATAATCTGAAGTAAAGTTTCTTGGTAGAGGGGGAAGTGGGCAGTGTTGTTGCTGGAAGCACAAGGCAGCATTGCCCACTTCCCCCATGTCTGCCTCCACCCTGACCTGAGGCACCCAGAGGGTCTGCAGGGGGGGGATGAGCCCTGGTATGGAGCTGCTTCACCCCTCAGAGCCTCAGTTTCCTCTTCTAGAGATCTCTATGGCCTCCTGCCTCCCTCCCCTACTCTCCATTTTAAATAAAATCAAACAAAACATGGGGGGGGTGGTAGGATAAATCAGGAGCTTGGGATGAGCACACACACACACTACTATGTATAAAACAGGTAACCAACAAGGACCTACTGTAGAGCACAGGGAACTCTGCTCAGTATTCTGGGATAACCTATATGAGAAAAGAATCTAAAAAAGAATGAATATATGTATATGTATAACTGAATCACTTTGCTGTACACCTGAAACTAATACAACATTGTTAATCAGCTATGCTCCAATAAAATTTAAAAAAAAGAAAGTAAATAAATAAAATCAAACAACACATTTTGCTTTGGTTACTGAAATTACTCATTCCTTCCTTAACCAGCCAAGTTTCTTAAAACATTCCATCTCCATTATATCTCTTCCCTTAAGTAATATTCCATTATGTGTATACACCACATCTTTTTTATCCATTTATCTGTTGATGTGCACTTAGATTGCTTCCATATCTTGGCTCTTGTAAATAATGCTGCAATGAACATAGGGGTACATATATCTTTTCAAATTAGCATTTCAATTTCTTTGGCTAACCATCCAGAAGTGGAATTGCTGGATCATATGGGAGTTCTATTTTTAAATTTTCAAGGAACCTCCATATCATTTTCCATAGTGGCTGTACCAATTTACATTTCCCACTAACAGTGAATGAAAGTTCCCTTTTCTTTACGACCTCTTCAACACTTGTTATTTCTTTTTGGAAATAGCCCTTCTGACAGGTGTGAGGTGGTATCTCATTGTGGTTTTGATTAACATTTTCCTGATAGTTAGTGATGTTGAGCACATTTTCATGTGCCTGTTGGCCATCTGTATGTCTTCTTTGGAAAAATGCCCATTGAGGTACTTTGCCCATTTTTTAATCAGGTTGTTTGGGGTTTTTTTGCTGCTAAGTTGTATGAGTTGATATTAACTCCTTATCAGATATATGGTTTGCAAATATTTTCTCCCAATCTGTAGGTTGCTTCTTCTTTTTGTTGACTGTTTCCTTTGTTGTTAGAAACTTTTTAAAAAATATATTTATTTATTTGGCTGCGCCAGGTCTTAGTTGTGGCACGTGGGATCTTCATTGCAGTGTGCGAGATCTTCCTTGCAGCATGTGAGATCTTCATTGAAGCATGCAGGCTCTTTAGTTGCGGCATGAGGGAATCTTTTAGTTGTGGCATGCAGGATCTTTTTAGTTGAGGCATGCAGGATCTAGTTCCCTGACCACCAGGGATCGAACCCTGGCCCCCTGCATTGGGAGCGCAGAGTCTTAACCACTGGACAACCAGGGAAGTCCCTGCTGTTAGAACCTTTTAACTTTAATGTGGTCTTCACTTGTCTACTTTGCTTTTTTTTTTTTTTTTTTTTTGCCTGTGCTTTTGTTGCTGTATCCAAGAAATTGCCAAACCTAATCTCCTGGAATTTTCCCCTGTGTTTTTCTTTTAAGGGTTTTGTAGTTTTAGGTCTTACATTTAGGTCTTTAATCCATTTTGAGTTAACTTTTGTATATGGCATAAGGTAAGGGTCTGACTTTATTCTTTTGCATGTGGATATTCAGTTTTCCCAACACCATTTATTGAAGAGACTGTCCTTTCCCCATTGTGTGGTCTTGATGCCCTTGTTGAAGATGATTTGACCATGTATGCAAGGGTTTATCTCTGGGCTCTCTATTTTGTTCCATTGGTCAACATGACTCTCTTTATGCCAGTACCATACCATTTTGATTATTGTTGCTTTGTAGTATAGGAAGTGTGAGATCTCCAACTTTGTTCTTTTTAGGATTGTTTTGACCATTTGGTATCCCTTGAGATTCCATATGAATTTTAGGATTTTTTTTTCCCTAAAAAGTGCCATTGGGATTTTAGGTATGGGCTATGGGCATTTTAACAATATTAAGTCTTCTAATCCTGGAAAGAGCATTCAGCTTTTTAGTCTAATCTTTCAAATGTGGCTTGATGGGTGGTGTTGTGGGTCACTGGTCCTGCAGCATGAGTGCCTGTGATGATGTGTCTTTTCTTGAAAGGAATCTTGGGGGGCAGTATGCAATGGGTCTGGATTCACAGAGCTGCCTGCAGCCTCCAAGTGGTCCAAGAATGGGGCAGAGGGCGGGTATGGGGACAATTTTATGGAGTGCCAGGGAACGACCCTGACAGTGGGTGCTTGCCTCCGTACAACATGGCTTAGCTTCCCTGCGTGAAGATGTTCCTACATTTCAGGAGCTAGTGAAGAGCAAGGATATGCTGCCATCTCTATGGGTCACCTCCTCCTCCTATTGCCCAGAGGCGTACCTAGCACAGAGCAGAGTGCCTGAGACATGCTAGGCGCCCAGTCACACAGATGGCCTGGGAGAGGGCAGCGCAGCACCTGGTCAGTAAGTGACGGTACCTCTTGTCCTTTGCCCTCTCTCTGGAGTTCAACCCTTGGGGGAGAGAAAAACTTAGCATAGAGAAGGCAGGGGAGTGAAATGCAGAGCCCATGTGCCCACCTTTCTGCAGGGCCCAGAGGCCTGGCCTGGGCTGGCCAAGGGCAGAGGAAATAGTGATTCAGTGGACTAAAGATTTTAACAGAACTGGACTGGCCACCTGCCTGAGATGTCCTTCAGGGACAGAGCCTGAGTGAAGGCAGGGATGGGGAAAATGAAGCCATTTCATGCTTTAGCCAGTGCAGTTTAGTCTGTTTAAGAAACTACTTCCTGGACAGCCCTCATTTTAGAGGGACCAGGAAAACAAGGCACAGAGCTGTGGGGACACCTCCCTGAGCCCATGAGGCTAGTAAGTGCTGCCTCAGAGCCGACTCCAGCGACCCTCGCCCCGGCATTCACCCGCGTGACGTCTCTTCACACAGACCAGAAGTGGCCTGCGGGCCAACAGAATGTGGCAAAAGGGACGGCGTGTGATTTCCCAGACTAGGTCAGGAAAGGCCTGTTGGCTCTGCCTTGGCCCTTTTCATCCTTCGCTCTAGAGGAAGCCACCATCAGGCCCTGAGGTCTCTCAAAGAGCCCGTGGTGAGGAAGCGAGACCCCGAGGCGACCAGCTTGCCAGCCAGGAGTGCGAGGGAGGCACGGGGCAGGCAGAGACCCCACCCCTGGCCCAGCCCCTGATGAGTTAAGTCCCAGCTGACATCTGACCGCACCTCACAGCAGACCCCGAGTCAGAAATGCCTGGCCCAGCCACTCCCAAATCCCTGCCCCACAGAAACTGGGAGATAATCCAGGATTATGGTCGTTCTAAGACACTTAGTTTCGGGATAATGGGTTACACAGCACTGGAAAACTAATACAGTGGTGGAGCTGGGATTTGAACCCAGCTAATCCAATTCTAGAGTCTGAGCTCTTAGTTACTTCACCAGAGGGGCGCACGATCCAGGGGGGGGGTGTGTGAAAAAACTCCTTGGGGCATAAGAAGATAATATTAGGCCTTTTATTTCTATGTATTTAAAAAAAACTGAAATAAGAATAGTTTCTTGAGTATTTCCTGTACAGATAACCAGGCATCGCTGGCCAGAGTGCTGGGTGCTGTGTGGCGTGTACAGCTCTCCTCGCCAGGTGGCCCCGGGGAAGGGGGCTCCCCAGGCTGGGGGCAGAGCGGAGCGCTCACCGGCACTCACGCCGTTTACACACGCACGTGCCCAGCTGGGCAAGTTCACCCAACAAACCTCCCAAAGTGGACACGAGCTTCGAAAGGTGCCCGTCCAGTCACCAAGGGCGGCCAGGGCACTGATGAGGACGGCACGGGTGAACAAAGGGAAAGAGGCAGAGGTGATGCCCAACTCCTACGAGGAGCTCCTCATCAGACACAGGAGGGGAAGAGAAGTGACTTCCTAGTCAGACCCTACATGTTCAATCACCTTGCTGTCACTAACAATACTGTTGTTATTAATGTCATTTAGTGAGAACACGGGAAAGGCTTTTACTGGGTACCATTAATGAGTCAAATTAAAACGTTACCTTAAACTATTGATTTTATCATTGTAGCTTCCTTTTTAATATATAGTTTTTGCAGGTGCTTTATAATGTCTAAACTTTATTAATCCCCTAGTCCATATATAGAAAAGTAAGTGGGGTGCTGCGGAGTGTGCCTAAGTATGAAAGGCTAGGACTCAGGACCTCGTTCTGGCTCTGCCTCCTGCAGGAAGGCGCGGGGTCCCACCGCCCTCTGGGAGAGAAGCACTTTTTTTTTTTTTTTTTTTAGTGGATTAAAACAACACACCTTTATTATCTTACAGTCACCCCTATTACTTTACATCATAATCTTACTACATCCTTCTTAGATTACTGAATAAATGTTCTTCCAACTACTCTTTTTGACTCTGCATTTTTTTAACATCTTTATTGGAGTATAATTGCTTTACAATGGTGTGTTAGTTTCTGCTTTATAACAAAGTGAATCAGTTATACGTATACATATGTTCCCATATCTCTTCCCTCTTGCATCTCCCTCCCTCCCACTCTCCCTATCCCACCCCTCTAGGTGGTCACAAAGCACCGAGCTGATCTCCCTGTGCTATGCGGCTGCTTCCCACTAGCTATCTATTTTACGTTTGGTAGTGTATATATGTCCATGCCCCACTCTCTCACTTTGTCACAGCTTACCCTTCCCCCTCCCCATATCCTCAAGTCCATTCTCTAGTAGGTCTGTGTCTCTATTCCCGTCTTACCCCTAGGTTCTTCATGACCTTTTTTTCCCCTTAGATTCCATATATATATGTCAGCATACGGTATTTGTTTTTCTCTTTCTGACTTACTTCACTCTGTATGACAGACTCTAGGTCCATCCACCTCACTACAAATATCTCAATTTCGCTTCTTTCTATGGCTGAGTAATATTCCATTGTATACATGTGCCACATCTTCTTTATCCATTCATCCGATGATGGACACTTAGGTTTCGCAGGGAGACGCAGCTGAATATCTGGGACGAGGCAGAGCAGAGCTTCCTGCCTGAACCCCAGGGGTGCTGGGAGGCGCTGGCACATGAGATGTTAGTTCCTCTGACCTTGGAGGAGGGGCAGGTCACCTCCAGGTGAGAACAGCTTGTCCTCTGATCCCGATGTGCCTTGAGATGTGAAGGGTGTGGCGCTGTCCAGAGACTTGAGGGTCTGGATGTGTGCATGGGTTAGGTTTACCTACAAGTCCTGGGACCTTGGTAGGAGCCATTTCCATGGTATCAGGAGTGGGAGTCACCTAGTGGGCTGAGGTGAGGAGACCGTCCACAGCACTGGGTGAGTTGGAGCCTTCACCATTCTGGGGGGGGCGGCAGATATGGGCTGAGCCGGGGATGGCAGAGGGCAGCTCAACAGAAGCCTCCCAAAGGGTCCTTGCCCCGAATCGAAAGTGAGCAGATGTCAGAGAGATCGGGCAAGTTTTGGAAATTACATCAGAGGAAGCGGAGATAACCAGGGGGTTAGATCACGAAGCTAAGAAGCTTCAAGTGGGCTCGAAGAAGGCTCGATGGGGAGTGAGAGGTCGGTGGCTTCTGGCGGTGCTGGGAGAGCGCAGGGCTGTCCCACGTGGAGGCTGGTGATGGCTGAGGCGTCACGCCTTGTACCGAGCCTGGGGTTTTCCTCCTTCATTCGCGTCCAAGAGAAACGCTGATGGCCCATTAGACCTGTACTGGACACCACGAATCCCCCGTTTCCTCTCTACTCCTCACCTTGTCTTCCTTTCTCTGTGTACAAAGAGTTCTGAGTTCAGAAATGGAGAGGAACTTTTCTTATTTTGTTTTCTTGCAGAGAAGATCCAGTATGTCTACCATTTTGAGCCATGAGCTTTCTTGCACCATTATTGACTCTTTAGAAGAAGGTGTTCTTCTCTTTCTGACTTACTTCACTCTGTATGACAGACTCTAGGTCCATCCACCTCACTACAGATAACTCAATTTTGTTTCTTTTTATGGCTGAGTAATATTCCATTGTATATATGTGCCACATCTCCTTTATCCATTCATCTGTCGATGGACACTTAGGTTGCTTCCACGTCCTGGGTATTGAAAATAGAGCTGCAATGAACATTGTGGTACATGACTCTTTTTGAATTATGGTTTTCTCGGGGTATATGCCCAGTAGTGGGATTGCTGGGTCGTATGGCCGTATGCTAACACATATATATGGAATCTAAGAAAAAAAAGAAAAAAGGTCATGAAGAAGCTAGGGGCAAGATGGGAATAAAGACACAGACCTACTAGAGAATGGACTTGAGGACACGGGAAAGGGGAAGGGTAAGCTGTGACAAAGTGAGAGAGTGGCATGGACATATATACACTACCAAACGTAAAATAGATAGCTAGTGGGAAGCAGCCGCATAGCACAGGGAGATCAGCTCGGTGGTTTGTGACCACCTAGAGGGGTGGGATAGGGAGGGTGGGAGGGAGGGAGACGCAAGAGGGAAGATATATGGGAACATATGTATATGTATAACTCATTCACTTTGTTATAAAGCAGAAACTAACACACCATTGTAAAGCAATTATACTCCAATAAATATGTTAAAAATAAATAGATAAATAAATAAATAAATAAAAAGAAGAAGGTGTTCTGTTACAGGTGTGGAAACTGAGGCTGGAGAAGTCAACCTCTGCTCCTTGGTGGTGAACCCCAGGCTGCTGAAATCCAAAGCCCCTCCCTGTACTTCCTAGTTAATGAGCATTCCCAAAGGATGGTGCCCAAGCCACTGGTGGTAAGTAAGAAGATTACGGGAGAACGTTTTTTTCTTTTAATAATTATACATTAGTTTCGCATTTATGATAGGTATTTTTGAAAAAGTGAAAGTATTTAATTAAAAGGGAGTTGATATAAACATTAAGTGAACACTAGTACAAGTGCTCTAAGGACATGGCAAAAACTGGGATACTTCTAGAAGAACCCTGCACTGCTCTCCTGTCACCTTTCCTTTCCAGGACATCTGGCCTGGTGTTAGCCCGCCCCCATCACTTCAGGATTTACCCTGCAGTCACTGGATTTCCTTGCTCCCCTCACAGAGAAGGGAGCCCCCATCACCTGGGAGTTGGGAGGGAGGTGGTCCATTCGTGGAGGACATATCCTAGCTGCCCAGATCTGTCCTCTGACAGCCCAGATAGGTTAGATGTCCCCTTCCCCGATGACAAAGACGACCTCAGAGACAAGAGGGTTTTCCTCTGCTCCTCATCCCAATCCTTGGCCTGGTCTCTGAAAACACAGCAGAGAGATGCGCCTGGGCTGGGGGAGGTGGTTACAGGTCCTGGGCCAGACTTCACAGGGCTGAGGGCATGTAAAGATGCCTTATCACAGCAGAAAAGGAAACTCTGGTGGAGCAAAGACCATACCCATCTAAGATCATCACTCTAAAACAACTGCTTTCATTTCCCACGTCTTTCCTGCTCTTGTTCACGTGCACGTCTTTAAAGATTTTTAGTTCCGTTATATACCATTTTGTATTCTGCTCGTTCCCGTGACCCCCGCAGACCACATCCTAGCCCTTTTCCCTGTTGCTTTGTCATTTTTGTGATGACCATTGGGCTCCTGTACAGGGCTCCCTCCCGTGGGTCTTCAGTCATGGACTAAATCTCCCCTGGATGACTAGACACTTAGATGGATACAAGTTTTCATAATTATATACAAGGTTGCAAGGAACTGCTTTAACAAATGTTGCTTTTAAGAATTTTTTAACCTGTTTTTACCGTAACTATTTGCTGCCCCTCTTACTGCCTCATCCTCGCCCCTCTTGATTTTCTGTGCCTCTTTTCTGGAACCTTCTTTCTCCCCTCTCCGACAGCCCTCTCTCTTCTCTCTGCCTGTCCTGTCTCCTTCCCCACCATCCACACGGCTTGATGAAAAAAACACTGGATGTAGAGTCAGAAGAGATGAATTCAAGGTAGGAGTTGCCACTTTCTAGGTGTGTAATCCCCAGGCAAGTCACTTGATCTTCCTAGCTCTTGTTTTATTTCTATCTCTAAAAATAAGAAAAACATAGGCAGGGCACAGAGAATTTTTAGGGCAGTGAAAATACTGTCTGCTACTCTAATGGTGGATAACCGTCATTATCCATTTGTCCAAACTCATAAAATACACAACACCAAGAGTGGACCTTCATGTAAACTGTGGATGTTGGATGTTAATGATGTGTCAGTGTAGGCTCGTCAGTTGTAAGAAGCACGTAACTCTGGGGAGGATGTTAATAATGTGGGAGGCTGTGCACATGTGGGGCAGGGGCACATGAGAAATCTCTGTACCTTCCTCTCAATTTTACTGGGAATCTAAAACTGCTCTAAAAATAAAGTCTTTAAAAAAATATGTAAGAAAAATAATACCAGCCCGAAATATCTCCACAGCATTATTTATAAAAGTAAGCTTAGAAATAAACCAAAAATCCTTCAGTAGAAGACTACATGAATTAAGTGGTAAATATAACGAAAACATATACAAATGGTTTCATATGTCGGATGCTGTGAATTCACTAAAACGAGTAAGATGGAGCTGTGTGCACACGACATGGTACAGGTAACTGTGAATTAGCACGTAAGTTTGCAAACCACATGCACAGCACAATCTCCCTTTTTAGTAATGATTTCTCCAAATATTCATGTACTGAGGAAGGATACACAATAAAAGGATAAATTATTATAAAAGGATAAAATCCCTGGGGATTGAGAGTAAGGGGGAGAAATATTTGGGGGTTCTTTTTACTCTTATTGAAATGTTTTTTAAACAAACACATATGATTTTGTAATATAAATAATGTGTGGAAGAAACAAACCCATTTGCCCTTTTCCCGGAGTGCTGACTATCACGTGACACGCATAGGAGAAAGCCCTCCGTATCACACGACACATGTGTGGTTATCAACTCTACTCCTCCTGTCGGGACTCCTTTCTCCTCTCCAGTTCCTGTTCCCCTTTCCAGCCCTTCTCTTCTTGTAGATGGTATGTGACAGAGGTGACAGGATGGAGGAGGCAGATGAATCTTAGACCCAGTCCAGTTCTCTGCTCCCCTCGCCCCTGCTGCACGTTCTGCCCAGACAAGGACACAGCTGGACGATGCAGAGACAAGTTCCCTGGGGCTGCCCTCTCCACCCCTCGCCGTCTCCTGGGGCCACATCTGCAGGTCTCTGGATGCTATCTGGTTGCCCTGGCTCCCAGCCACAGCCCTTCACTCACTGGGATGCCGTGTCCAGAGCCCCTAGCTCCCTACAGGTACCACAAAGACCCCACTTCCCCAGAGCAGGGCAGGAGAAGCGCTGGACCAAAGCCCTCAGGATCTGCTACGTGGTGTTACCTCCGAGCTGACAGATTGAGTCATATGGGCAAACTAATTATATTTTTCATTTTTTTCCCTGAGCATTTGTGAGTCTGCGGGACTTTAATTTATGTATTAATTACACCTCAGAGCCAAATGCGGGGGCTGGAGTGCCTCAGACAGCCTTCGCATTTTATTAGGAAACATTGCATACACATTCGGCTCCATAGGGAAACAGCCACTAAAGCTTCCTTCCGGGGAGTGTGGAGGTTTGGGGGAGCAGAACCCTCTGGGCAATGCAGGTGGAGGCTCAGTGGAGCAGTTTGGGCCAGCCTTCCATTTGGCCTGCAGCTGACTTTGAACCATGTGATTAGCCCGCCCGCCTTCTCCGCTGCAGGGAAACAGCCCCTCACTGCACCCCACAGCCCCAGTGGCTGCTGCGTGGGTCCCTTCTCATCAGGTGTGGGGTCCTTGTACTGCGCTGAGCTGCTGTCTCCCTGCTGTGGTCCAGCAGGGAGGCCATCAGCCTGTTGCTAGAGGCTGGGCCTTCCGGAAGAAAGTTACCCCTGCAGAGTCCTCACCAGTGAGCCATATATGTGAGGCTGGGTTTGCGTAGGTAGAAGGAGAGAGTGGCTGACTTTCTCATCTTGAATCTGGACTTGGGGGAGGGGGGTCTGGTAGTCTTGGTGTGGGAGCTCAGCCAGTGCCCTTGCGATGGCCAAGAAGTTGGCAGGAAAGATTTGGAAGCCAACCTAAGTGTCCATCAATAGATGAATGCATAAAGAAGACGTGGTACATATATACAATGGAATACTACTCAACCACAAGAAAAAATGAAGTAATGCCATTTGCAGCAGCATGGATGGACTTGGAGGGCATTATGCTAAGAAAATAAGTCAGACAGAGAAAGACAAATACTGTATGACATCACTTATATGTGGAATCTAAAAAATACAACAAACTAGTGAATATAACAAAAAAGAAGCAGACTCACAGATATAGAGAACAAATTAGTGGTTACCAGCGGGTGGGGAGGTGGCAATATAGGGGTAGGGGATTAAGAGGTACAAACTGTTGGTGTAAGATAGGCTACAAGGATGCATTGTACAACACTGGGAATATAGCCAATATTTTGTAGTAAATGTTAAAAAAAAAAAGACACTGGCAGGAAGAAAGCCATGTTTTTGTAGCAAGACCATCAGGGCTCCTAGCTCCTTAATCCCCCTCTCTTGTCTTTGGGGTTTTTCCCAGGTCTTGCCAGAAGCTGCTAGTGTTGCCATCCTGTGTTATGGGGGTGGGAGTTTGGGGAGAAGGTCCTGAGTGTACCCTTTGGCCAGTTTTCACAGGGGAAGCAGCACTAAGGCCTCGTGGTGGGGGGATTGTCAATATCAAAGTGATCACCAAGGGAAAGAATAGAAGTAAAGCCTCTCTTACCTCAAAGCCGCCGGCAGGGTCAACCTTGGAGGTTCTACAGCTGAGGAAAGCACTTCTTAAAAGAGCTAAAGGAAGGCCCCAAGGCTCTCTAGGGACTAAGGGCTGACAGGCAGGTGTGGGCTCTGAACACTGAGTTAAGTGACCTAACTGTTGTGTCCTGCCACTAACCTGGTGGTAGGCCTGCCATCTGCACCCATCTTGCACCCCCTCCTGTTGCTCTGGCTCCTTTATAAGTCAGCAGAGGGCAGACCTACTTCATGCAGGATGTGGAGGCTTGTTGTCAGACTGAGAGGTGACCCTCAGTGGTAAGTTTGGAGGAGTTTTGGTATTCGTGAGTACCTTATGAAGAGGAAGGAGCGGTTTGGGGCACTCACACCCACTCTGATGTGAGCCCTCTGAGGGCAGGAATTGTTGTCTGCTTTGTTCACTATATTCCAAGAACCTAGAAAAATACCAGGCACAGAGCAGTGGTCATTAAAAGAACATCTAGGAGGTGGTGTTAGGAAGGTTGGCTACAGCTGCTCCCAAATCATCTTTTGGGCAAAGGAGATGAACAGGAGGCAGATGAGTCTCAGAGAAGCTCTGGCACCTGCCCAAAGTCACACAGCTAATTAGAGGCCAGGCCAGGCCAGGAATCATGGCCAGGAGTGAGTCCAATGATAGCCTAATTTTCATTCTCTAACCTGTTTCTTAGTCAGCTTGGGCCGCAATAACAAAATACTGTAAACTGGGTGGTTATAAACAACAGAATGCATTTTTCAGAGTTCTAGAGGCTGGGAAGTCCGAGATCAAGGTGATGGTAGATCCGGTGTTTGGTGAGAGCTCTTCTAGGTTGCAGATGGCCAAGTTCTTATATCCTCACATGGCACAGCAGAGAGAAGAAGCAAGCTCTCCCATGACTCTTATAAGGGCACTAATCTCATTCATGAGGGCTCCACCCTCATGACCTCACCCAATCCCAACCACCTCCTCAAGTCCCTACATCCTAACACCATCACATTGGGGGATAGGGTTCCAACACATGAGTTTTGGGGGGGGGGACACAAACATTCAGTCCATAAGGACCCACCTGTTATTCAGACTCTGTGGCTACCAAATTCATGGCTGCAGCCTCTAGCTGTCTGAGCTAACAACAAATCTGCTTTGCCTGATGTGTGGGTGATGCTCAGATTTTTTGTGCCTCCAAGATGGTCCAATGCATGGAAATTCTTGTTAGTGGGATTCCAACACCTCAGTGAAGTATTTGATTCTTGCATTTATCAGGGGGAAGGCTGGGGAAGACTGGGATGAGGGAATGACTGCTCACAGGGGCGCTGACAGGTGGAGGGCAGGTGAGGGGCTCAGCTTTGTGGAATTGCCCACTGCAAGCTCACCCTGGGGAGGGGCTCAGAGGCTTGTGGGTTTCATTCCTGCTTACTCCATCCAGTGTAACCGCTACCCACTGCCATGCCAGCTGGTCTGTGCAGGGAGTGTGTGGTGTCTGAGGCGGGTGGGGATGGTAGGAGCCTCCGCAGGAAGCAAGCTAGAGCCCTCACAGCGAGGGGTGTGTGTTCACCTAGTCCTCAGCCCTCCTCCATCCACCCAACTGGCGGCGTCTCAGGCAGGGACAAAGCCAGGCTGGGGCTTGTGCTGTAATCATCTCAGAGTCAGGTGCCTGATCAGCCTTCACCTGGGGCAGAACGTGCTGTCTGGGTGTCTCCACAAGGGCCTGGATGTAGCACCTCTCCCCCAAGGGCCCTCAGCTTGCAGTCACCTGCTTCCTCTGTTTCCTTTCTGGAGCCTCAGGCTGGGATGCCAGCTTTCACAAGACAGGATGGATGGAGCCTGCATGATCTTTCCAGGGAGGGCACTGCCGGAGAGGTGGCCAGCACGTCTGACAGATAGCGCTCTGGATTCGGGCTGTCTGAACGCATTTGTCTCGTCCCCCCGAATCCAGCCAGCCTGGGAGACAAGTCTAACCTTTCCTGACAGAATCAGTTCAGGCCTGTCCTCTGAGCAGGGCCCAGGGTGGTCAGGGGGCTGGCTGGGGCCAGCTGGGCTCCCTGACCATAGCTGCCAGGGGCCTGCTGGCCAGGGGAGGACACATGGGGAGCCCTGATGGGCCCAGTGGACAGGCTCCAGCCCAGTTCACGGAGCAAGAGCCGGGAGAAGGGGAGAGAGATCCCTGCCTCTGCGTCTTCTCCCAACCCCAGGGCAAAAGTAGCGACGGGGGCAGGGAGAGAGGCCTGTTTTTTTTTTCCTCCATCCTGCCTCTGTTCCTATTCTGAGGCCCAACTCTTATAAAAAGCCCATGTTTGGGGGCATCAGACTAGCCTGGATTTGAATCTTGGGGCAGGAGAGGGGTTGTCTGGGCCCCTTTGAGAGCACAGGTGCGGCATCTCCACAGCAAGTCAGACTTGCCCACACCAATGAGGCCTGACCTTGGGCAGAATACTGTCTCTTCTGCATTCGAGTGACACCCTGTGTGTCCTGCTGCCTGAAACCCACGTTTGTGGTCCACCCCCTTGGTGTAAGCTCTGCTGTCTCCAGCCTCTTTAAGAAATTGCAAAGTCACTATATTTGTGAAATTTTATCTTTTCTTGGAAGGGCAGAGGCAGGGACCCCGGACTGTGGATGTCGCTTGGGAGTGACTGGGAGTCTGGGGTGGGAGCCGGAGGTGGGCTTGCACGGTTAATGAGAAGGAGGCCGTTCAGGAAAGGAAGGCAGCCCTGTGCCCAGCACTGTCAGCCTCTCTGGTTTCTGGACTGTGGAAAGGGGGATATGGGGCTGTGGAAGGTCTCACCTCTAGTCTTTCTGGATGTCAGAGGGCAGGGACAGGGGGCTGAGAAGTGCAGAGTCCTAGCCAGGAGCCAGGGCCAGTGATTTTTCCTGCTCCCAACCCCACTTCGGCACAGGGGCCAAATGACAGACCAGGGAGCTGGGTTAGGGTGCAGAATTCCACTTCTGGTCGTCAGAAGAAGGGACGCTGAGAGCTTGAGACATTTCCGGGGGCTCAAAGAGAGGCAGGCGGAAGCCGGGGACCTGCCACACTCTTGGGGGATAGAGAAGAGGAGATGCAAATTTCCAACCTAAAAGTATCATAAAATACAATTCCCTCCCAACTACCCACAAAATAGCAAGCTGTGAATGTACAGGTGTGAGCTCATGTAGATCTCCTCCACTGCGAGGAAGCAGAGCCAGAGACAGGAACACATGTACGAGCGCTCATTTGGGAGGTGAGGCCAGGAGACACCAGGAGGGGTGTGGGGAGGCACGATGGGGATGGGAGAGGTGGGCAGTATGCGTCTTGGAGCTGCCCTCTTCAAAGGCGTGCTTACACACAGCTCCCACTGGCTGCTCGTTAAGGGTTGCTCCAGTGAGTCTCTGGTGGCAGAGTTCACCCCGCCGCCTGGGCCAAGAATCCGAGTGCAGCGTTCTGGCAGCCAGTCAGCCCTTTCGGCACCTCAGGCACAGAGATGCAGGTGCTGGCAGTTGGGAGGGTGGCCCGCGTGTGCCAAGGTGGCCTGGGCTCGGGATGTCTGCTACAGCGCTGTCAGTCCCACTGTCCGGATGATGAAACTGAGGCCCACAGGTGTCTGTTGTCTAAGCTCTCCCGGCTGGTGATAGCTATGCTGGGATCTGACTCTTTTCCAGGCCCCAGTCTTATGTGTCAAACAGAGATCATGATACCTACGATCATAGCCAAGATGGCAAGGTTCTCCATCTACTAGGGGGCTTGTGAGGACAGACTGTGATGGCAATTGCAAACTTGCCTCTGAATATCCAAACGCTGGTGGAAGGCAGCAAAGAGATGTGAAGGCTAATCAACTATGATAAAAATGTAAAAAAAAAAAGATGTGAAGATTATTATGTAGAGCTGGGTTCAAATACCACTGGGGCTACTCAACTGCAGTGTGATCTTGGGGAAGTTGCCTAACCTCTGAGCTTTAGGTTCCTCAGCTGTAAAATGGGGCTGATGACATATTTCTGGAGTTGTTATGAGGATTACATAAAAAAACAGGTGACGTGGCTGGTGTCCCCGTAGGGCTGTGTACATGCCTTGTACCCTCCTCACCTGTTCCCCTTTGCACCTTTAACTCTGTTATGATCTTGCAGAAAGGTGTGGAGTTTAAATCCTCTGATCCCCCTCTGGGTGGTAATGTTACGGGGGTGGAGGTCTCCTCATCACTGGGAATAGGCCACGCTTCCCTGCCCACTTCCTTTTTGGTCCCAGGAGGCCTTCTGTTACTGGTGAGCTGGGTTCTTTCTGCCTGAGGCCACTTTATGAGTCATATAAACAAGGACCCCGCGGGGGTTATTTAGAACGAAGGTTTCACGGCCTTTAGAGGACCTGACTCTGCAGTCTCCACATTAATGAGGGCCCGGATTGACCCAGGATTTGGCAAAGGCTGGTTCCCGCTTTCAGCATTGTCACTGGTCTCCCTCTTGCTCCTCGTTCCCACTTTATTTCTACCAACCGGAAGTAACCCCTTCCTCCGTCTGCCTTTCCATATTTCACCAGGCTGCAGGGTTCAAGATCCCCCCTCCTTAATGCCCCCATGCCTTTGCATGTGGTTTTCTGAGGCCCCGATTCGATGTCCCCTTTTCTCCCATAAACCTTCCTTGGCCTCCCCAGACAGAAGCATCCCTTCCTGCTGCTGAGGTTTAAAAATCTAGGTGAACCGGGGCAAGAAGGGATTAGGTCAATAACCACCCTCTGCCACCAGGGGGCAGCCTTGCAGAAAGAGTCGAGGGCTGCACAACTTCCGACCTCAAGCAGGAAGTGAGCCTTGCTTCGGTGTGCATAGAACACGGGACCGTGGGGACAGCAGTCAGAATGTCGGTAGGCACTGTCCTCAGGTAAAGGGGCAGCTGCAGCAGTTCACAGAGTATCAGATAGACTGGGGGCTTCCTGCTTCCCTTCCCTGAAGAGGGGCTGAGGCAGAAATGGGCCCACTCAGGAGCTTGTCCAAGATTCTCAGCAGTAATGCTTCAATCACACTTCGGCTTATTCATAAAGTCCCCAGCTAAGGGGCTGAGGGGAAGGTCTACCTGGCACTTAGAATCAAGGTTCTGGTCCAGAGTGGGCTAAACCAGCCCAGCAGCCCCCTCCCCCAATTCCACCCTGAAGAGGCTCTTGTCTGTCTGAGTGAAGACTGCACCTGCTGGGTACTTCCGAGGGGCTCTTGTCCCCTAGTTGTCTGTCACCCTCACCAGGAGGGGGGCCTCAAGGGATGACTTGCTTTGCTCACCTTGGTGTCCCAGGTGAGGCCTGGACCAAGTTTTCCTCCTATAAATGCTGCACTGAGCTGCTCAGAGGTCACTGCCTTTTCTGTGGGCACCTGGAGGGATCCAGACGTCCCACACAAGAGAGGTGAGGGGGCAGCACTGGGGCGAGTCTCTGAATGAGAGATGGAGAGGCCTCATGGAACACTGTTCCATATTGACCCCCTCCCTCCAGGTGAAACTCTCTGGGACCTCCCCGTCCTCTTCTTGGGTGGTGTGTGGGCAGTCTTACGTAACAACCTGGCTTGGCTGTAGTACCCAGTTATTCAATCAAACACTAATCTAGGTGTTGCTGTGAAGGCGTTTTCTAAAATTAAAAAAATTTTTTTAAAGATGTGATTAATGTCTACAGTCAGTTGGCTTTAAATAGAGTGAGCCCGACTCAATCAGGTGAAATACCTTACGAACAGAGCCAAGGCTTCTCTGAGAAGAAGAAACTCCTCCTGTGGATAGACAGCAACTTCAACCCGTGCCAGAGAGTTCCAGCCTGCCCTTCCTGGTGGCCTGCCCCGTGGGTTTCGGATTTGCCTATCCGGCCCTCACAGTTAGATAAGCCAATTCCTTGCAACAAATCCCTTAATATAGATCTCCTATTGGTTCTGTTTCTCTGGTGGAATTCTACCTGTTACAGGTGGGCTGGGTAAGCTCCCTGTGCCAGGGGAGGAGAGGATGAATCAGGGTGATAGAACCATTTTGGTATCAGGGCACTCACTGTATAGCAGTCAGTGTGCTAAGACTTTGATCACATTTAACCCTCTAAGCATCGTATGTCATAAGTACTATTATTATCCTTATTTTATAGATGAGGCAACTGAGGCACAGAAGAGTTAAGTGCTCAAGGTCACACAGGTTGCTGCAGGCCAGGATCAGAAACTCCTGACTCTAGAGCACAAGTTCCTAACCTTTTTGTACCAGCAACCCCTTTTCCAGCCTGGTGAGGCCGTGGATTTCTCCTGTGAAATATTCTTTCGTATGCATAAAATAAAATGCACGAGGTTACAAAGGAAGTCATTAAAAATAATTATCAAAGTAATTTACAGCACAAATTTATGATGTGGTAATACACGTGCTTTCCTATGAATGCATTCCGTTAACTAGACTAGTGAGGGTCTACATGTCATGTGACTGCATCATAATATCTGTGATCGCTGTGCTATGCCATGAGAATACATGTGATGCTTCTTGGTGACAAGTATGGCTAACACTACTTGTGGCTCCTTGTTTGCTTTCCTAATGGAAGGAAATGCTAAATTTCAATTAGGGTGATACTTAAGCTGTGTTTTATCTCCATCCAAGTTCACAGATCCCCAGAATGCTCCCTGATTGGAGGGTAGACTTCACCACCCCACTGGGTGCCTGCTCTGCAGAGATGGTAGTGCAACAGGTTCATGGACACGAGTGAAACCCTGTTACACGGCAGGCACACAGCAGACATGCCTCCCCTCTCTCCACTCCAAGAGTCAGATGGGCAAGAGGAGCCAGGGTCCCAGGGGAGGACGCAGTCAGCGGGAACGGCTTCTGTGCCAAGCTCAGCCCGTACAACCCCTGAGGGCTGGTGTGCCCTCTCACTGGCACTGGTGGTCCCCAGGCCCAGGCCCACTCCCATTCCCCACACATCCGTGGTGTCATGGGGACGCCCAGCCCTGAAGCTCCCTCACCATTCCTCTTGGAGACAGAGGTCATGGGCACCTGTGCTTCCCGCAGATCCTTCTCGTGTTTGTGTCAACATGGGCCGCCCTCAGCCAGCTGACTCACCCTCCTGCATGTAGAGTAGCTTTGCCAATCTGTGGTGGAGGAGGCCCAGGCAGAGCTTTTCCGGGTGGAGAGCCAGGAAGGGAGTAAGGGCGAGAGGCAGGCTACCCACCTCCCTCGCATCTCCAGAGAAGGGAGCCTGATGGACCGTGGCCGGAGAGGTCCTCCCGCCCAAAGTCTACCTCCCCGCTTTGACCACCAGGCCAGCCCTGATGAAACTAACCTCCCATCATGACAGCCGGTTTCAGCCTGAGCCTCATTCCCACCTCTACCCCTTTCCCTCTTCATGTCACTTCTCTCACTGTGAGAAGGCAGTAGAGAGGGACCTAAAATGCCCTAGTGTTCATCAAGTGTCAGGCACTTTGAATACACCATCTCATTTGTTCTCTCCAGCACCCTGTGAAGTGCTGCTGAGACACCAATTTGATGGGTGGGGAAGCCCAGGCTCAGAGGGGCGTTGCCCAGCAGTAAGAGGCCGGGCTCTGAACCCAGCTCTGGCACCAAGATTCACTCTCTTTCCACTTCACAGGCTGCTTTCCCCTGGTCAGCCTCTACAGATTCCTGGCACCCAGCTCGCAGGCTGCACAGGCATCTTCTATCGTTCAGAAAGCCTCTACCGTAGAAATTCAGACTAAAGTGTTAGAGACTCAATAGGTTACCCTCCCGTAGGGTATCTGCATTTTCAGAGGGCTTCAAGGAGGCAGCTGTGCTCCATTCTCAGAGAATGCTCTTCTGTGTAGCACAGGGGCTGACTAGGATTTGGGGGTTAAGGGGATCAAGAAAGGTGTGTAAGGCCTGGGTTGGAGTGGGATGGAGTTGAGAGCTTGGAGATATGTGTGTGCATGTGGGCAGAGTTGACATTTACCTCTAATCCTCAAACCCCAAGGGGTAAGGAGTATTGCTAACTTTTTAAGAAGAGGAACAGGTTTAGGGAAGAGACGGGACTTGCCCAAGATCACACAGCTGATAAGTGGACGAGGCATGAGCCATTCATGCTTTTCATGTTATTGTGCTAGTAAGCGGTAGAGGACTTCATGTGTCACCCTTTGCAGGCAACATGCAAGCATTCACAATTAATTAATTCTGCCTGTGATGAACAGCAAGTGTGTCCCAGGCATTGTGCTATGCAACGGAGCCCTAAAGATAAATGGAATGTAGTTCTTGCCCTTGAAGAACTCATGGTCCATTGGGGGAGAAAGACCCAAAAAGTAATCATTGCAATTTACTGTGACAAATTCTCTGACCAAAGGCAACTCCAAGCCAAAATGTTGCTTTAAGATTTTAGAGAGTGACTAGCTTTCTTACTAGATTCACAGAAGGCTTCTCCTAGAAGGAGACTCTTGATTTAGGTTTTGAAGGCTAAAAAGAATTCATCATAAGTTTGAAGAAGTGAGGACATTCCAGGTGGAGAAAATGAAACAGCTTGTGCAAAAGTCTGTGTGCCACTTCTGTGGGAACCTTCCATAGACAATGCCTTTACCTAGCATTTCCCAGATTGGGTTTCACAAATATCAGTGCCCCTGGAAATAATAATGGTAGGCGATGGTTTTCTAGGGCTTACTACATGCCAGGCACTCTTCTAAGAGCTCTCCATGTATTAACTCATTTAACTTTCACAACAACCCTCTGAGGTAAGTGTTATTATCTCCATTTCACAGATGAGGAGACAGTGACACAGAGAGTTTAAGGAACTTGCTCAAGGTAACACAGTCAATGGCAGAGTCAAGATTGGAACTCAAGCAAGAATGTTCTAGAATCTATGCTCCAGTGAGTACATAAAATCTGGTCAAGGGAAAATAGCAATAAAGAATATTGGCCTAGTGAAAGTTCTAGAAAGTGCATCAGCTAAACAAACATACACATGCAAATTTTTCCACTCAGAGTTTTCCGAATCAATTTTATACAGGAATATTTTTTTTTTCTTTCAAGAATGAGCTCATGGAAAACCCTTTGAGAACTGTTGCCTTATCCCTAAGAGTGACTCCAATAGAGGCTGAACCCTTTGGCAGGGGGCTGGGGGCTGGTGGATTTTTCTGGTTCCTGATGAGCCCCCATCAGTCCTGCCAGGTGACCATCTTCTCACAATGCTGCAGCTCTCCCTGAAAGAATCTTCCAAGACCGTGTGCTTCTTCCACATACTTTACAATGCAAGAAAAGAAAAACTACTAGAGTCTGGAGGAAGCCCTTTTGGTATTGTCACAGCTGCATTTTTAATCTTATGCTTGATTTCTCTCTCTCTTGGCTGAGAGGAAAAGTGACTGTTGGAGAGGGTTAGTGGTTGCCTCATTTACTGCCATGTTTCATGGTGTGTGTGTGTGTGTGTGTGTGTGTGTCAGCGTGGGCACACAGAGTGAATAACCAAGAGGAAGGAAAGTAGGGAACCAGAGAGGAAAAAACAGTTCCTCTCAGCTACCCAACCTCTTTCCCAGCCAGTGGGGAAGTCTCCTGTGCAGAGGGGAGGCTTGGAGAGAGAGGGCATGTGTGGAGTGTCTAATATTTCCACACAGAGCTATGGCTTCCCATCCAAGTCTGGGAACATGAGTTAATTCTTGGATTTCTGAAACCTGATCCCTTCCTGACAAGGGAAGTCTGGCAGCTGCAGCCATTAGCACCACGGACAGCGGCAGGCCTGCCACGTGCACCCCGGGGAAGGGCTGGACTTCCCTTGCTCAAGAAGCAGATAGGCACGGGTGGGACTGAATTTTAATAGGATCACAGCATAGTTTTGCGCTGTGAGATGGGGTCTTAGCTGGACTTGCTGTGATGCACACACTCCGCTGCCACCCCATGTCAAATCAATGAACACAGAGTCCTAGAGAAAAGAAATGCTTGCCAGGGACTCAGAAGATGGTGATAAGGGAAGTCACTGGAAGATGGTACTGGAAGATACACCCACGTCCTGCAGGAGTTCACAGAGATGGCTGAGGTCCCAGGAACACTGTGGCAGTGTATTGTTTGATGCCCTGCCTTGTCTGTGTTTTCAGGGCCAGGAAGTATCTTCAGTGCTGAGCTTGGGGTAGCTGCCCCGTTAATGTCGGCCCGGAGGGGGAAGAGCCGTGCTCCATGGCCAGGTTCTACATCTGCATAAACAAAGCGCTGAGTCTCCCTCTAGGGGAAACCCTTATGGTCTCAGATGAACTTCTGAATCAAAAGCCTGCTTCCGTCGGCAATCCATAGGCATGTTTTCAGGACATGGAAACTTGCTTTATTAACAGCACAAGGTACACACAAGCTTGCAAAAAAAAAACACAAACAAGACAGCACACTTCTCTGGTGGCCTCTGGGGCTGTTGGTGGCTCGCTGTGCTGCCCAGAGGTAAACACACCCAACCTCGGATTTCCTGTCTCACTCTGTTCCATCCCACAAATGCGTGTTGAGTGGTCAGTCCCAGGGCCAGCCGTGTGGGGATGGGGAGACTAAATGGCGGGGTCTCTGCCTGAAGAAACTACAGGCTCCCAGAGGGGAAAAGTCACTCAGAGAAGCAGGATACTGCAAAGGCCAGCCGAGATTGTCACTTGTCACATGCGTTACCCCAGCCCCAGGCATAGACGGCTTGAGTGAGGCGAGATCCACATTAGTGGATGTTATCAGGACGGCAAGAGAGCAGGTTGGAAAAGTAATCTGCGTAAGTGTGCTCAGTCAGCCAGGGCGGGGTGGTTCTGCTTTCAGCTGTATCCCCCATATCTTGCACATAGTAAGCGCTCAACAAATACTTGCTGCGTGGATGAATAATTGGAGTGCCTGCTAGAGGACTGAGAGAAGAAGGGTGGGCAGTGGGGCTTGAATGGCTGGTACGTTGTTGCTTAGTGGGGGCGTCCCAGATAAAATCACTATCCCCTGGGGTTTTGGAGAGAGCTGTCTTTGGCAGTTGGGTGTGTTGCAGGGGACTTGGGCCCTGGAGAAGGCAGGCGAGGGATAGCTACAGACCCACAGCTCTGTGAAGACACAGCCAAGGCCAGCTCCTCAAAGCAGGGATAATCTGGGCTCCAGCCGCAGCCTCTGAGAGATCCAGGCGAGGGCTTTCAGGGGCTGGCTGACCCTCTTGACTCAAATGTGTTGCTGCTGCTTCTAGGCTAATGGACCTGGCGGGCACTTCCTCATTGGCCCCCGAGTAGGGTTGTCGGAATATCTTCAGAGGCTGAGGCTGGAGTGCTCTTCCTCCCCCCCCCCCCCCCCCCGTTCAGCATCTCAGGAGCTGGAAATGGAAACAGCCCTCAGGTCACAGTGGCCCAGCCTTTCAGAACAGCGGGAGCCTGTGTGCTGAGCCTCACCCACCCTCTGGCCTGCGACTGTGGGCATCCGTTCCTGCCTGAAAGGACTGGGAGAGGCTGTGGTACCCATATCTGAGAGAACACCTAGCCCAGGGCCCAGCAGAGAGTAGAATATGTTATTTCCCTTATCTTTCTTTCGAAGCCATCACTCAATAAACACAGTGAAAGACTGGGGTTGGGGGGTGGGGCTGGGAACTAGATATATAAAGAGAGGCACAGGGCAATGCCTACAATAATATCCCCAGAAAGTCCATAAAGAAAATGGAGGTAGAGGGCAGAGTAATCGATATTTGTGGGGAGTGGGGGCTTGCTGGGAAAGGTAGCACGTGCAGCTTACTGTCTACATCAGCCCTGCACAGCCCTCCGTATAGACCAGCCTCTTCACTGCTCCCCAAACACCCCTTAGAAGGCTCGACCTCCATTATCCACCCAGATCGCTGATCAGTTCAAATCTCAGCTGTCCTTTAAGGTTATTCTCTGTCTCTTCTTCCCGGGACAGACTTCCTCAAGGGCCGTGGCCACAGTGCCTTGACTTTAGCAGCCTTTTCCTGTCTATACCCTTGTCTACACCACCTAAATGATGTCTTACATGGCTGCTTGGGGGCTTTCTATCTGTTAGTCCCTCCAACTAGTCTGTAAGCTCTTTAGCAAGGACCTCATCTTGAATCCTCCCTTCCATGCTTCCACCCACTCCACTCCACTCCAGCACAGCGCAGCATTCTGCATATAGTAGGTGCTCAATAAAATTCTTACTGAGAGAATGAATGAGCAAATGAATGAATAAGGAAAGAAGAAAGGAAGAAAGGGAGAGAGGGAGGGAGGCAAGGAGAGGGGAAGGAAGGAAGGAAGGGAGGGAGGGAGGGAGGGAGGAAGGAAGGAAGGAAGGAAGGAAGGAAGGAAGGAAGGGAGAAAGGAAGGGAGAAAAACCACTCCGGTTTTTGCAGAGGCTAACAGGAACTTGTGTGGCCGACAAAGTTGGTGCTCCTTCTTTGCCCTCCTTTCTTACTCTTCCATCATAAAGAGTATCTTTTTAAAATTTTTACTCCTTTTGCAAATCATGACATGAACTAACATAAGTGACATTTTCAAGCAATATAAAATAATCAAAAATTATGAATGTTTACTGAACACTTACTATGTCCTCATGATAGTTCCTGCCCTTGAGAGGCTTACAGTTTAGTTGGGAGGGAAAAGTAACACACATGAATTCTTTAGCCAGAGTGACCTATGGTTGGTGCTCCAGATCTGGAGATACATGTCTTGGATTCCAACATGACCTGGAGCAATTGTTGGGAAAATTACATACCCTAATGATATTTGTCAATATATAGATTCACACCCCTCCCCCATTTCCTCAGCTGTAAAACAGGGGCACGTATCTCACAGAACATTACAAGAATTAATATACCTAAAATTTTTGACAGAGAGCCTGGCCATAGTGTTCAATCAATATTACCTATTATTATTATCGTTAAAGATATAAAATTTTTATTGAACTCCTCTAATGAGTCAGTTACTAAGAACTTCAGCCATTGGATTATCCCAGCTTTCTCTTGATTGTTGGTTTCCCCCTTCATACTGTACCATTTTCATTAGCAAATAAACGTGCTCAAGTGTCTCCCATCTTTAACCTTAAGATCTTGTGTGATGTGGGCCCAGCCTACCTCTCTGAATTCATATCACAATGCCCTTCCCATTGCGGATGGAGACAAAAGATTGGCCAATGTATTCAAGATGATGTGTCTAAAGAGCTAACAGTCCAATAGGCTCACAAGTCTAATTCAAAGAAAGCATGCCAACACACAGCCATGCCAGATAGCAGCTCTTTAGATGCAAACTCAAATGACACAAGTAGAAAGAGGTAGACGGGGTTAAGGAAGTCTTGCAGGACAGCAAGAATGGAAGGGACCACACCTGTATTGTTCTCCACTGCACGCTCAGCACACAGCACCTTGCCTGGCATACAATAGGGGTCAATAAATATTTGTGAGACTAATGAATGACACAATGCATGAATTAATAAATGGTGTGATTTCTGTCCTACTGGAACACACAGCCTGGTTGGGGAGACGAACAAGTAAACACATGTCTGATTGCATAATACGTGATGGCAGGAGTATATACATTCAAGGTAATTTAAGGGTACATGGGCAAGAATTGTCAGTTCTGCTTGGGGAGAGGTTAGGGGAGACTTCAGACAAGGGACTTAGCTAATCTTCAGACAAGGGACTTAGCTGGGACTTGAGTCCAGGGATGAGTCTAGAGGGATGAGGGGGGGCAGGCATCCCAGGTTGATGACACTGTAGTGCAGATGAATGAAGAGTGGGGCTCATTGCCAGTGGGAATCATTAAAGTAGCAGATAAGACAGTGCGTGATCAAGTGTCAAACTCTGTGTCACAGACCACAAGGGCTTTGTGACGTGAGAAGGTGGAGGTGACTGGCTGGCACGTGGTAAACTGTCAATGGATGTTGGTGGAAGGAACGCAGACTGGCTCACTAAGGGCAATTTGGGGCAGATTTGAGTCATTACTGGACCTTGAAATGTAAAACTACAGTCTAAATGGAAGGCACTATGCTAATAAAGGTCATAATTAATATTAATGAGAAGA
Organism: Balaenoptera ricei; assembly: GCF_028023285.1. NCBI lineage: Eukaryota > Metazoa > Chordata > Mammalia > Artiodactyla > Balaenopteridae > Balaenoptera > Balaenoptera ricei. Next base: position 8,641,561 of record NC_082645.1, on the reverse strand, counting down.
CAGTCACCGACGATGACGTGCATCACTGGGGCGGGGGGATGCAGAAGCCAGGCAGATGAGGAGGTGTGTCCAGCTACGCTCTCTGGCTCTGCCACGTGGGAGGGAGGGAGGGAGGGCAGGGGAAGGACTTCATCGTGACTCATGCGACTGGCGGGGAGGAAGCTGCCAGCTCTCCACCCGCTCGAGCTGCTGCTGCCCCTGCCCTTGGTGGAGCGCTGGCCTGGGGAAGTAGCCCTCCTCCCTGCAAGCCCATAGTTGCTCCCAGGAATGCAGATCCCCTGGAAAGATTGCTTTGCCTGAGGTCTGTGAAAGCAAAAGCCTGAGTAGCAAACTTTGCCCCTCCTTGCTTTTCCCCTGCCCAGATCCTGCAGGGGCAAAAGCACTGGAATTGGGGGAATTGGTGGTCTGCAGGGCTGAGGAATTCGAAGTGAATGCATGCCTGGAAAATGTTTGTCCAGGTGGGGCTGGTGACTGAAAGCCCTGGGCAATCTTGATAGGGGGCAGGAAGCCAGAGCAGGGCAGTCTGAGGGGAATGTGGGATGGATGCTGCGGTCCCCCTTCTCCGCTCCTGAGAAGGATAGGATGCGTGGATGATCTTTGGGTCTCTCTGTTTTTAAAATAAATCCACTTTCCCCACCCCACATGTGCTTACTGCCCACATGTCTCACTTTAGTGGTGGTCTTAGGCATGATGGTGGAGGTCCAAAGTATCACTAGTTAATAATAATAGTGAACCTTTACTGAGCCAGCTATTGTTCTAAGGCCTTTGTATTAATTAACTCATTTAATCTCTCAATAACTTGGAAGTGACATTTGTCATTCCCATTCTACACACATGGAGACTGAGGCTCAGGGAGGTGAGCCATTTGCCCAAGGTCACACAGACATGAAGTTGCAGAGCCAAGACTGGAACCCGGCAGTGTGGCTCCTGGAATCACTGTGGCTCCTAGTTCTAGAGGTGGCCCTAGGGAAAGGAAGGGAGGGCTCCCAGGACCCAGCAAACAAGTGAAGAATGTGGCCAGGAGCTAGTGGCCAGTGCTATGTTCACTGCCAGGTTCTCAGAGCCCCTGGTCTGGGTGGGAGGAGGAGTCCTGCTCTGTTATACGGTGGAGGACGCTGGGCAGGCACCTCACACTTTCAAAGCCTTTGTCTTCTCATCTGAGCAATGGGAGAATGATTGCCAATCCATAGGACTGTTGGGAGAAGTATGTGAAGCAGCAACTACAAAGTGCCTGATGCATCATAGTAGGTGCCCGATAAATGAGTCCCTTCTCCCCCTTATCTCCTGGGTCAAGTTTGCTTCAAGCTAGTTTTCGTCACCTTTTCCGGGAATCTGTACTGAGGGCTTACCAGGTGCCAGATATTCTGCTATGCCCTGGGAGAGACACCAACAAAGGAAGAGGCTGGACCAATGCGTAGTGGGGAGGGGAAATGACCCAGAGTAACTAGAGAGAAACAAGATGAATTTTTAAGTAACCCATGAGAACACAATACCTGATAAATGAAATGTTCTCTTCAAAGCAATAGCCTCAGGAAGGAGCACAGTTGTTCCAGAGACACTGATGCTCTGCCAAACACCGACATCAGCCACTGACTCTCCTCCCAGGCCCGGCCTGGTGCATTCCCCTGTGAGGGAGGGCTGGGACAAGAGCTTGCCTTTTAGGAAAACGGAGTCTTGGAGAAGGGAACGACCCACCCAAAGTCACAGACAGGGCAAGAGCAGAACCAGAACACAGGGCTTTTTTTTTTTTTTTTTTTGCTGGATTATAATGCAATTTAATTTTTAATTTTTTAAACATCTTTATTTGAGTATAATTGCTTTACAATGGCGTGTTAGTTTCTGCTGTATAACAAAGTGAATCAGCTATACATATACATTATCCCCATATCCCCTCCCTCTTGCGTCTCCCTCCCACCCTCCCTATCCCACCCCTCTAGGTGGTCACGAAGCACCGAGCTGATCTCCCTGTGCTATGCGGCTGCTTCCCACTAGCTATCTATTTTACATTTGGTAGTGTATATATGTCCATGCCACTCTCTCACTTCGTCCCAGCTTACCCTTCCCCCTCCCCGTGTCCTCAAGTCCATTCTCTACGTCTGTGTCTTTATTCCCGTCCTGCCCCTAGGTTCTTCAGAACCTTTTTTTTTTTTTTTAGATTCCATATATATGTGTTAGCATATGGTATTTGTTTTTCTTTTTCTGACTTACTTCACTCCGTATGACAGACTCTAGGTCCATCCACCTCACTACAAATAACTCAATTTCGTTTCTTTTTATGGCTGAGTAATATTCTGTTGTATATATGTGCCGCATCTTCTTTATCTATTCATCTGTCGATGGACACTTAGGTTGCTTCCATGTCCTGGCTATTGTAAATAGAGCTGCAGTCAACATTGTGGTACATGACTCTTTTTGAATTATGGTTTTCTCAGGGTATATGCCCAGTAGTGGGATAGCTGGGTCGTATGGTAGTTCTATTTTTAGTTTTTTAAGGAACATCCATACTGTTCTCCATAGTGGCTGTATCAATTTACATTCCCACCAACAGTGCTAGAGGGTTCCCTTTTCTCCACACCCTTGCCAGCATTTATTGTTAGTAGATATTTTGATGATGGCCATTCTGACCGGTGTGAGGTGATACCTCATTGTAGTTTTGATTTGCATTTCTCTAATGATTAGTGATGTTGAGCATCCTTTCATGTGTTTGTTGGCAATCTGTACATCTTCTTTGGAGAAATGTCTATTTAGGTCTTCTGCCCATTTTTGGATTGGATTTTTTGTTTTTTTTTTGATATTGAGCTGCTTGTAAATTTTGGAGATTAATCCTTTGTCAGTTTCTTCATTTGCAAATATTTTCTCCCATTCTGAGGGCTGTCTTTTCGTCTTGTTTATGGTTTCCTTTGCTGTGCTAAAGCTTTTCAGTTTCATTAGGTCCCATCTGTTTATTTTTGTTTTTACTCCCATTTCTGTAGGAGGCGGGTCAAAAAGGATCTTGCTGTGATTTATGTCATAGAGTGTTCTGCCTATGTTTCCCTCTAAGAGTTTTATAGTGTCTGGCCTTACATTTAGGGAAGACAGGGCTTTTGATGTCTGAGGTTTTACCAATACACAGAAACACCTCCCATCCTTGCTTTATTTTCACAAGCTGCATTAGAGATGGATAATTCTTCTCTAAATCAGGCGCCACAGCTTTGGCTCAGAATGGCTTTGGACTATTTTTAAAATAACTAAACCCACCTCAGTAGGAGGGAGCTGGGGATGTCCAAAGGAACCTGTCTGTGGATCTGCTGGTAGTGGCTGGCTGGGAGTGGGAGCTGAGTGCACCAAGGTTACCGCCAAGTGCTGGGTGTCAGGGATCTGGATTTAAATGAACTTTGCAAGGGCCAGACCTTCTTTGGGTAGAAGAAAGGGGTTAAGGCTAGTAGACTCTTGTTTTCGGGGCTTTGGGCTTTTCAAAGAGTTGGTGGGCTGCTCTTCTGGAGCCTATTTGATAGCTTGGAGTCCTCAGGCTAGGTGTGTGAAAGACCTTCCAGAAGCGAGATTTATTCCATTCTGAAGAGGTAACTCAGCAGGGCTTTCAGAAAGTTCTTCTCTCCTGGGGCTTATGGGACTGGGGTTCTCCTTGACTGGGGGGTTTAAGTCTAGTCCTGCTTGCGGGCAGGGGGTGGATTAGGTGACCCCCGAAGGACCTTGGTGGCTTCGGGATTCCGGGTGCCTTCGTGGCCATGTACAGGTGCCTGTGTGCGCCGGTGAGTGTGCCGTGGGTGAGGGCGCGTGAGTGTGGCCGCCAGTGGGTGTGCCCGAGGAGCTGGGCCCGGGCTGCGCCCACTTGTGGCTCCCAGGCGCCGCCAGGAGGAACCGCACCCTCGCCGTCTCTGCCGAGGGAGCCGCCGGAGAGGAGGAGGACCGAAGGCTGATGACACGAGGGCGCCGTCTCCCAAGTGATGGCAGCGCGCGCTGCTTGCTCGCCGCCTCCGCAGCTCAGCCCCGGACTCCTTACGTCAGGGTAGCTGGGTCCCCCCTCCGCGCGAGAGCCAGCGAGCAGCTGGAGAGCAGAGCAGAGCAGAGCGCGCCGCGGAGCCCGAGCGCCCTCCCTGCGCGCGGATCCCCGCCGAGCCCAGGCGAGCCGGGCAGGAGGCAGCGCGGCCGAGCCCTCGCGGGACGCCGCCTTCGCACCCGGCTCTCCCCGGCCGCAGCCGCCGGGACCCGTGGGGCGCCGGGCTCGTCCCGTGAGCCCCCGGCCATGCGCGCCGGGCCCCGCGGTTCTCCAGAGCAGCCACAGCGCGGTGCGCACCCGCGCCTGGGCCAGGGCGCCTCTTGCTGAAGTAGTTGGGCGCCCAGAGCAGGGGGTCGCCACGTCGGGGGCGCGGCCGGCACCCGCGGAGTCCGCCCCCGAGCGCGGGGAGCGGGGCCGCCCGAGCCGCCCGACCATTCCCTCCCCGGGCGGCAAGGAGGAGCTGGTGGCGGTCGCCTCCCGGCTGTGGCAGCGGCGGCGGCGCGCCTGCCTGGCGGCCGTCGGCGTGCTCCTGGCCATGGCGCTGGGGCTGCTTATCGCCGTGCCGTTGCTGCTGCAGGCGGCGCCCCCCGGGGCGGCGCACTACGAGATGATGGGCACCTGCCGCATGATCTGCGACCCGTACAGCGCGGCACCAGGCGGGGGCCCCGCGGGCGCCAAGGCTCCACCGCCCGGACCCAGCGCGACCGCCCTGGAAGTCATGCAGGACCTGAGCGTCAATCCTCCGCCCCCTTTCATCCAGGGACCCAAGGGCGACCCGGGGCGACCCGGCAAGCCGGGGCCGCGGGGCCCCCCGGGAGAGCCGGGCCCACCTGGACCCAGGGGTCCCCCGGGGGAGAAGGGCGACTCAGGGCGGCCCGGGCTGCCTGGGCTGCAGCAGACGGCGGGCGCGGCCGGCGGTGTCGGGGTGGTGGGTGGCGGAACCGGGGGCGGCGGCGACTCTGAGGGCGAAGTGACCGGCGCGCTGAGCGCCGCCTTCAGCGGTCCCAAGATCGCCTTCTATGTGGGTCTGAAGAGCCCCCACGAGGGCTACGAGGTGCTCAGATTCGACGACGTGGTCACCAATCTCGGCAATCACTACGACCCCACTACTGGCAAGTTCAGCTGCCAGGTGCGGGGCATCTACTTCTTCACCTACCACATCCTCATGCGCGGCGGCGACGGCACTAGCATGTGGGCGGACCTCTGCAAGAACGGGCAGGTCAGTGACCCCCCTACTCCCATCTCCTCCCCCGCAGATCCCCGCGGACCCTCGTTCCCACCCTGAGCCCCGAACCGCCTGGGAACCCAGCCTCCCTTCTCCCCACTCGCCGGCGCCCGAGCTCGCCCCGGCAGGGAGCGCACGATAACATCTCGTTTCCCGGTGCGCCCTGGTCCCATAGCTCCCGAGGTTGCGTTCCCGGAGCTCCGAGACCAAATTGCACTCTCCCGGCTATTTGCATACCCGCCTGAAGCCCCGTGGGGTTCTCGGAAACCTCACTCTTCTTTAGCTCTCTGTGCGCCCCATTCTCCCCTGTGCCCTCCCGTCTCCTTTCTTCTCGGCTCGGCCCCTGCTTCCCGCCCGTCCCCGCTGGGTCAGTGCCCACGAAGCCCTCTCTCTCCCTCCCTCCCGGACTTGGAAACTGCGGAGCATCGGGGACCGGGAAGGAGTTGGCTAAGTTGGAGAGAGAGCGTGGAGCCTGGGTGGGAGCGTGGACCCTGGAGCTGCAGGCGGAAGGCCGGCCAGGGGGCGCGCCACGTGGGGGACAGGCGAGGGCCCAAGCACAGGTGCCCGGGCCCAACCGCTGTGGCCGCTCGCCCCCAGGTCCGGGCCAGCGCCATCGCACAGGACGCCGACCAGAACTACGACTACGCCAGTAACAGCGTGGTGCTGCACCTTGATTCAGGGGACGAGGTGTACGTGAAGCTGGACGGAGGGAAGGCTCACGGAGGCAACAACAACAAGTACAGCACGTTCTCGGGCTTTCTTCTGTACCCGGATTAGAGGCGCCGGGAGCGCGAGGTGGGGTGGCTTCCGGCCGCCCTGTGCCGGTGGGAACGCTCTGTTCCCTGGCGAGGACCACTCCCGCTTCCTGACGCTTCCTGACATCGTTGGAAAAGACACATGCCTGCTGTCCTTCCCGCCCCGCTTCCGACCTCAGCGTGTCTGCGACTCGCCACGCTCTGGACTGTGCTCCTGGTCCCTCTCCCCAACCCAGGGCGGGAGCGGGGGACGCCAGAGTGGAGAAGTGAGCGTGAATCTGAACCCCAGTGAGGCGGCAGCGCAGACTTTGCAAACCTGATCGGACTGGACAGGCCCGGCGGGACGCCTGCCCTCTTCCAGCCCCCCTCCTCCTAGGAGTGCCCTGAGGCTGAGGGCTCCCAGCCCGGGCCACCCGAGGTAGGCCAAAGTGAGCACGAGCTCCCTGGGGCGTCCTTCTCTGTGACCTGAAATACTCGTGCAAATGTCCCTGTCTATACGCCAAAATCCCACCCTCAGCAGAATCCCAGCAAACGGAAACTCCATCCTGCCTCAGACCCACCGCAATGCATTAAATTATGTTTTTAGACTATGGATTCCAATGTCTCTATCAGCGTGGCCCCAGGACCAGGCCTCCAGATGTTCACCTTGACATAAAGACCTAAACTAGGCCCTGAATAGCTCCATCTATACCCTGGTTGCCAGCCACTGCCTTGTCCCTGCCCCGTGGGATGGGTGAAAAGATGTGGGGAGATGGGAGGGCAGTATCTCACCCTTTGCGGGGGTTCTCCCCTGGGCTGGGCTGTGCTGCCTTGAATTGGAGGGGCCCAGAGGAGGGGGGGAGGGAGATTCTGAGGGTGACAGGAGAGGGAGGGTTGGACCTTCAGGCTCCCAGCCTTGTGGGAGGAGGTCAAAGGCCAGGAGCTTCTGGAGAAGGAAAGGGGAGAGGAGGCATTTCTGCAAAATGAGAGGCATGAATGAGGTATTTGCCATCTAGTGATGTCTGAGATCTCCTGAAAGGAAGTACAGAACTCCCTGAGGAAACACACCCACTCAGGCATGCAGCACACTCAGCAGTACAATTAATGCCCATTAACTTACACCAGCTGGGTCCATAACTCTCCAAGGAACTGGTAAACTGAGGCAATTCTGTGGACTATCCGGCTTGCTGAATTCACCCAGAGCTGTGTGGTAACTGAGATAGACTCTATCCCTTGCAGTGGGACACCCCCTTTCGCGGGTCTTCCCGTGAGCACAGTGGTGTGGGACACCTGCCCTGAACCTGACCGTGTTTGTTTGGTCCCCCTCTTTCCTTCCCTTCGCCATTCCGCACACACACTCCACATGGTGTTGATTTTTTTCTTTTCACTTTTTTACTCTGTCTTTAGGTTGAGTTCCGATAAACAGTACGTTATCTACAAAATAACTAGTTAGCAAACTGTTAGTATTTACGGAGCTCATTTTGACCAGTTGTTTGAAGAGAAATGTGAATGTGTACACAGAGGCAACCCCAGAGTGCGCTACCTATGTAAAACTGGACACACACACACACACACACACCCAACCCATGTGGGTATAATGTTGTGGTTGTCATCGCTAATCCATGTCACACACATGCACACACATACGTATTCATAGAGTCATGTCGATGTGGTGTGTGACACGTTCATGGCTACATGTCTGCCCCCAAATTGCATTGTGCTCAACTTTAATTCCTGCAGGATGCTGAAAACCGTGATTCCCATTTAAAAGACAGTTATACCCCCTGCCTCGAGTCCTGTGTCTGTCGCTCTTTCTTTTTATGCTCTTATTTTATTTGCTCTTATTTTGTTTTATCGTCATTCACTTGAATATTAGCAATGATTGCATCTGCTTCGAATCCAGGGATAAAGTGCTCAAAGAGAGTGAGGGGGAAAACGACATCCATGTGCAAACCACCATCTCTCCAGTTTCAGACCCAAATGAGTCCCAATTCCCCACCCACCCCACCCCCAATGATTGTGGAGCCCAAACCCAGCTGAGCCCAGGAACTGGAGCGGGCAGAGCCAACCCTGTCTACCGTTGCATACGTATCAATTTCTGATGCCTTGTCGATTGTATCATCCAGAAATGCGATTAAAACCAAATATCTGAGACTCAAATGAAGTCTAATTGCTATGGATCTGCAATCCCCAGCGGGCCCCTAATCCTTTTTGACTTATTCCTCCCCTTCCTCCGATGAGATGGAGCTTAGACACAAAGCCCTCAGTTTAAATTTCAAAAATGAAAATTGACATGCAGCGGTGGCTTTCCTGGGAGCGGGAGGAATTTCTAAGGAGCCCAGCTTTATCCTCTGCATTAAGAAGCAATTTGTACTTCTAACAAAACCCCCATCACTCCCCTTTGGTGGAAGGGCAGTAGAAACGCCTTGCCTGGGTCCGGCTGTTCACAATTCTTGGACAAATTTGAATCTGAGTTTCCTCCATCTGTATTCCCCGGGGCAACCGGGCTTCTTGCAATTCTAATGCCCAGTTTGCTGGGAGGTGCTGCCAGAGGTGTCAGCTACTAAGAGGATGAAAGATTGATGAGGCAGCGGGTGGGAGGCGCGGCCCATGGCAGGAGCTCGCCAGCGCAGGAGCAACTCTCCCTGTGTCGACACGTTCTCTCTGTACCAGGCAGGCCCCTCATGACCCACTGATCTACAATCCCATGATCTTCCTGGAGGACTCCCTGAGATGGGGCAGGTAGGGATGGGGAGACCTCTGCCACCTCTGTGTGCCATCAGTCTCGGGGTGCATGTGAAATGAAAGAAACTATTGGCTCCAGAAACTTATCCTTTTTTTTTTTTTTTTTTTTTTTTAATTTTCATTTATTTATTTATTTATTTATGGCTGTGTTGGGTCTTCGTTTTTGCGCGAGGGCTTTCTCTAGTTGCGGCGAGCGGGGGCCACTCTTCATCGCGGTGCGCGGGCCTCTCACTATCGTGGCCTCTCCTGTTGCGGAGCACAGGCTCCAGACGCGCAGGCTCAGTAGTTGTGGCTCACGGGCCCAGCTGTTCCGCGGCACGTGGGATCTTCCCAGACCAGGGCTCGAACCCGTGTCCCCTGCATTGGCAGGCAGATTCTCAACCACTGCGCCACTAGGGAAGCCCCACTTATCCTTTTTGTCTCTAGTTGGGTTGAGAATTATTATCAATCAGTTGTGAAGTAACATTTTAAGTTCCTAATTACTTTTGGGTCCATTTTCTACCTGTGTTTTTAGGTTGGGATGGATTATCATACTTGCATCTTCCCAGAAGTAGAGAAGGTATTATTCTGTCCATTTGGGAGGTGGAGAGATTAGGGCTCAGAGAGGCCTAGTGACTTGCCTGTGTTCACAAGGCTTATAAGAGACTGAGTGTGGACTTGAACTCAGGCCTCCAGGCCGTGCCTCTGCCTGACTGTACAGATGGAGTGCATTCACCTCTCAGAGCTCCCAGGTGTTTGAGAGGAGGGCAAACGGGTGGGACACACTTCCCACTCCTTTCTCTGAATTAGGGAGTCTCAGCACCCTTCAAAGTGTCAGACGAGATGAACGACCTGCTTCTTTGACCCAGGCTGCCCCCAGAGATCACCCCAGACTCCTGAGGCATTTGGCTGAACTTCCTGGCTTGAGTTCAGTGTTGATGGCGGGACCCTTTGGTCACCAACTCCAAATGCTCCATGTTTACCTGTGTGTCTCCACCAGCAACCCCCACCACCACCCTTCTCCTTAGGGGCCACTGACCACCTTCCCCTATAATAGCTCTCCCTTCTTCCTCTTGCGGGGGGGGAGGGTTTAGCTGAAGTGAGCATGGCTGTCCCTGATTGCAGAGAGAGTCCTTGTTTCATTCCCAGAGTCCACATCTGGGTGAGTAATTATTTTCAGGACTGCCTGTGAGCATGAGATACACACCTGGCCCTGGAAATTCGGACAGAAGTTATGCCGTCTGCTACGTGAACCTCCTATCTGTGTGACAGGTGGCTCTCTTGGGCACCCAAGACAAAACATCTAGGCTGCCCTCTGCATGGAGCTATGACGACACCATGGAGAGGTCATATGGTGGAGACCGCTTGCTTAAACTTCACTGACCATGCAGTCCTACTGGACAAACATTTTTTTGAGCACTCATCCCCAATATATGTATTTGACTTATGAATAATTTATGTATACCACTGTCAATCTATACTTTCAAAATTCTATCTTTTTGTGTTTATATTCACCGAAGGATCTCCACATTCAAGTCCGTATCTATATTCCAGCCGGCTAACCAAGTTTGGACACAAGTCTCCTCTCATTGCAACAAAAAGAAACAAGGGCTAATCCAAGTGTTTCCCTTCAACTTGCCATTTTTCCAGAATCTTAGGCAAAAATATGTTCCTTTATGAGTCCCAGGTAAGTCTGTGCACTTTAGCGCTTTGAGTGCACAGTTTCAATCCATATTTTAAGTATTAGTAATGCTTGATTTTCTCTCTCCTTTTTAGATCAAAAGTAAATAGAACTAAAGTTTCAATATTTCCTTCTCTTAATCTGATTTTGAAGACTGATGTTGGCATTGGAACCAGATCCTAGAATCAGGACGGGCCGGGCTGGGGGCAAGGCCTCTCCCAGGGCCCTGCTGGACGTTGTGAAGGATGAAGCTGGCAAGTGGAAATGTGGAATTCTAGAAGCATGTTTTGGTCGCCTGTTATTGCCATACCCTTGTTTCCTTCAACCAATGAGGGTGTTACACAAAGGAGCACGGGTCCCAGCAGTAGTGGAAGTAAATGATAGGAGCAGTCATTTTTAAAAATAAATTTTGTCATAAGAATTTCAAAAATACTCAAAAGGAAACAGAATAATGCAACAACCCCCATGTGCCTGTCTTCTAGCTTTCACACTCACTGCACCGTGGCCATGGCCAACCAGGCAGAGCGACAGTTTTTACGGATTAAGCCCTCACAATGTGCCAAGAATTGGTGCTAGGGCACAATTGTTTCCTCACAACGCCCCCGTGAAGTAAGTACTGCTATTCTCCCACTTTACAGATGAGGAAACTGAGGCACAAGGAGGTGCAGTGACTTGCCCAAGATGGGGGGCAAGGGACTGGTGCTGAAGTCTGTCGGAGCCTGGAAACCAAATCTTTTGGGAATATAGGCAGGGCAGGGTGGTGAGGCCTCAAAGGCAAACCACAACAAAGGCACACTGATACAAGCAAGGCTCCCCATCAAGGATTCCAGAGGTGAAGCCACATGTTGTGAAGGCTCCTAAATGTCTGCTCTCTCCCAATAGTGTAATCAGTTGATTTCCAGACTTCTCACTCTCTTCCTTCTTACTGTTCCATACACCGGTCATGCTGTTTCCTCTACTTGGAACCCTCTCCTCCGGGCTGGCTCCCACCGCTCCTTCAGGCACATCTCTCTTCCAGTAGCCTTCTAGCCCTCACCCTGGTGTCCCTTCCCCTAAGGACCACAGAACCCTGATCTTCCTTACCATGGTGCTTGCCACAAGGCTGTAATCCCATGTTCAGCTGTCTGTCTTCCCCATGGATGGCAGGCTTCACAAGGCAGACCCAGCATCTGTGTGAGTCACCACTGAGACCCACATGCCCAACTCCAGCACTTAGAATGGTGCCTGGTAAATGGTAGGCACTCAATAAACATTTGTGAAATGGATGGATGGACAGATGGATGGATGGATGTGGGAATCCTGGGGGATCCTGACAGGGTAGATTTTGGAAAGACCTCTAGTGTCTGACTTTACAGCAGAATCAGAGGGGGTCTTCCCAGCAAGCTGCATACTGCTCTTAACCAATGGGTCCCCATCCGCCTCCATCCCTGACCCTGAGTTGTTAAGGTTTGGGTGAGTGGTGAAGACTGCAAAAGAGCATTTATTGCAAGCTTCAAGGCTGCGGTTACATGTCTAGAAAGCAGGGGAACTGTCCAGTTGACATGAAATTATGACTACTGCCCACTTTGGCTTCCGGGCTGATTTGGGTCTCCTCCCCCCAGGGCCTCCAGGATGTCCCTCAATCTTCTGAGGGTGCTTGGGCAGTAGCCTCAGTTCCAGCGGGGCCCCTCTGTTGGTGCTTTTGCAGTCAGGATGCTTTTATTTTCTCCAAATGGAAAACATCTTTTGAAAAATTGTTGATGCAATCGGCACTTGCAAAAAATGTAAACAATATAAAGAAATATAAGACAGAAAATAAAAATTCCCTCTCTCCTTATGCAGTCTCCTTCCCCAGAGGTAATTTCTGTTAACAGCTTGATTTGTATTCTTCCAGACTTTTCAAATGTACATATGTGTGGATTTGTTCGGGAAAAATTTAAAACTCTAAACACCGGCAGGTCCTGCACCTGCTCTTTCTCCTAATGATCGCCCTTGAACAATGCTAAGGGGCAGTTAGTGCTGAGCCCTTTTCCCTTTCCACCGAGGTGCAAGCCATTGACCATAGATGATGGACCTAGATAGGTTAAACAGATGGAAGATTGGATCTTCCATCACTAGACCTGGAAGCTGTTTCTTACATCCCTGCTCTAGCGGAGGAACAGCCTCTGCTAACAAGATTGCTCTTCCATTTAGATACAGACTCTGCCCTTATGTGGGAAAATCCTGCCTTATTTTCAAAGCAAGGTAAACAATGTCTTCCATCTAATTTTCAGATTATTCAAGTGTGTCCCCTCCTCCTGTTCTCACTATCTACCTCTTGGTATGTTACCTACACCCAGCAGCCCTTCCCCTGGGACTGAGTAAATGAAAGAAAGAAAGAGATCAACTCCCACCAGCCAAGTTTTGCTCCTGCTGGTACAGGGAAGAGGAGGGGAATTCCTTCCATTTGCCTACTCAGTTGTGTACCCAGGTCCCCAGCCTGAGGTTTGGAGAATGGCCCCCTTCTCTCCTCCCTTCCTCTCTTGCAGTTCCCGTGCCCAGGACTGGGTGCTGCTGCTTCTCCCCGATGCACTGCACCTGGGGATGGGGGAAGGTGGCGGGGGAGGGCGGGACATTCTGCACTGATGCCTGGTGACTCCAGGCCAGCTGAAGAGACTGACACAGGCGCAAGGATGCCAGGCCACAGTGGGCATCTGACGTGTGCCCTGGAACCAGACTGAGCAGGGGGCAGCAGCTGAGTGCACCAAAATAGCTCAGCCCTTTCAAAGCAACCAGGTCATGACACAGAGTGGAAAGAGAAAAAAAAGGTGTAGAATCTGTCATACAGAGTGAAGTAAGTCAGAAAGCAAAAAACAAATACCGTATGCTAACACATATATATGGAATCTAAAAAAAAAAAATGCTTCTGATGAACCTAGGGCTAGGGCCAGGAATAAAGACACAGATGTAGAGAATGACCTTGAGGACACGTGGAGGCGGAAGGGTAAGCTGGGACGAAGTGAGAGCGTGGCATGAACATATATACACTACCAAATGTAACATAGATAGCTAGTGGGAAGCAGCTGCATAGTACAGGGAGATCAGCTCGGTGCTTTGCGACCACCTAGAGGGGTGGGATAAGGAGGATGGGAGGGAGACGCGAGAGGGAGGGGAGATGGGGATATACGTATGCCTATAGCTGATTCACTTTGTTATACAGCAGAAACTAACACAACACTGTAAAGTAATTATACTCCAATAAAGATGTTAAAAAAAAATTGAGCTGAGCCCTTTATCTGTATTATCTTGCTTAATATCAACAAAGAAGGAAAGTGAGGTTCAGCAAGTTAAATAGCTCAAAAATTCTAACAACTCTGGGAGAGGGGCAAAATTGAGGCACAGAGAGGTCTGGTGATTTGCCCAAGATCACACAACAAGGAAGTGCTCAAGTTCGAAGCTCAGGTCTGTCTGACTCAAAGGCCCTGCTTCTCGTAATCTAATGCCCTGTCTCTCATTCTGATGCTCGTCATATAACCTCTCTGAGCTATGGTTTCCTCTTCCATAAAATGCCACCTATTCCATAAGACTACTGGGAGGAGTGAATGAGTTAATGGATGTCAGCTATGTTAATGGGAAATACTCAATAAAAGTTGGTTATTATCAGCATTTAAATATTTGTTTTTAAAAAGTCACTTTTCCACCTATACCACCTGGAAACTTTTCTAAGCTACAGTTATTCAATGGAACTCAACAATCCCCTTTGAATTTGGATTCAAATCCACCTTTACCATAAACTGCCTCTGCAATACTTTGACAGATCTTTAACTTGCTGAGCCTCATGTTACCCATCTGTAAAATGGGGCCAGTGTGCCTACCACATGGGTGGTTGGGAGGATTTAATGAGATGATATAATACAGTATGGGGCACAGAGTAAGTGCTTCAGTCCTGGGGATGGTAGGTGTTGTTGTTGAAATATTTAATTATTAGGGGCTGCTCTGTTTTCTGCTGAGCTGACACATCTCAGGAAGCATCAAACCAAGGCTGCTGAGAATGAGAAACGGCAGGATTTCAGTGACAACGGCTGGCATTTACAAGCATGCCATTGGCGTAGGAGCCACCAAGGGCATTTCCCAACATATCTACAGTCCTTTCAGTGAGTCTGTGAGGTAAACATAATTGCACCCATTTCACAGATGAGGAGGTGACTGGCCATTTTCAACAGTTGTATGTCAGAGCCAGCATTCAGACTAGTGCCTTTCTCATTGTTCAAGCTTTGGCCTCCCAGAGAGGATGAGCCCCACGACCTAACCCTAACCCTAACCCTAACCCTAACCCAGGCCCTACCCGGTCCCTGTTCGCTGGTGTGCATGCAATGGTCCTGTGCAGATCCTGGTGGGGCTCCCTTGTTGACTTTAGGCTAATAAGTCCCTGCACAATTGGGCCTGGAGCCGTGACTAAGTCTCAGGGCTCTGCTGCATGAATATGCAAACTCCCATTGACGGCCCAGCTCCATCACAGCCTGATTTCAAATTGATGGGCACATCCCAGTGGCTTAGGGCCTCTCGCCATGCATAGTAAGAACGCCCACTAATCCCCGCCAAAGCTCCTGGGGCTGAGTGGGAGGAGGCTGGGCACGGTCCATGCAAAAGGGTACATTGAGGGCACGCCGTCCAGGCCGTGGCCTCTTTCAAGGCCTGCCCTGCCTCTGTGAGATCCACATGGACCTCACAAGTCTTTGGAAGGCTGGTTTCTTCTTTCTTTCCCCAGCACCAGCATGCACGCCCGGGAGACCCAGACCCTGCTTGAGGGTGCAGAGTCTGATGGGAGAAGTATGCTGGTCTCTGGACTTTGAAAACCAGCTTTGCCATGTGTTCCATTCACAATCTGCTTACTGGGTGTCCACCGTGCACCCAGCACTGCAGCAGGGGATCTGGTCGCTACCCTCTTTCAGTCTGGCTGGTGACAGGAATGATAAAGACACAGACCTACTAGAGAATGGACTTGAGGATACGGGGAGGGGGAAGGGTAAGCTGTGACAAAGTGAGAGAGTGGCATGTTCACATATACACTACCAAACGTAAAATAGATAGCTAGTGGGAAGCAGCCGCATAGCACAGGGAGATCAGCTCGGTGCTTTGTGACCACCTAGAGGGGTGGGATAGGGAGGGTGGGAGGGAGGGAGACGCAAGAGGGAAGATATATGGGAACATACGTATATGTATAACTGATTCACTTTGTTATAAAGCAGAAACTAACACACCATTGTAAAGCAATTATACTCCAATAAAGATGTTAAAAAAAAATTATCAGTGATAACAGCAATAGCGCTCCCTCCCGTTGTTGAGTACCTGCTGGGAGGCGCATGTGGCTCGTGTGACCTCATTTAAAAGTCTTTGCAGCCCTGCAAGATGGGCGTTTTTCTTTCTATCTCACAGCCGAGGGTGCTGAGACTTGAGAAGTTAAGTGAACTGCGCTACAGCCCTGCATCTGAGAAGTGGTGGATTCCGAGGTCAAGCCCGGATCTGTCTGACCACTGTCTACTTCCCCCTTCCCCCTGTTCCACACAACAGAGGTGCTGCAGGGTGTGGTGAGACCAGGCACACGTGGGGAAAGCTGCCCAGATGGCTGCTCTGGGCATGGGGATCTCCACCTAAAACTGAGAGGGCCTGGGAAGGGCTGGAACCATCAGGAGGGCTTCCCAGAGGTGGTGACCTCTGAGTCAGAGTTTGCCCTGTAAGTTTTGGTCCTCATCCTTATGGGGCTTGCAATGAGGCTGTGCAGGAAAGACTCACACACTGAAAATTTGCTGGTTATTTATTCATTCTCCAAAGAGTTATTGATTGCTACCCTATCTATATGGAGCTCCATGCTGGGTCTGGGATTCAAGATGTCCTGAGATGCGCCCCAGTCCCACGGGAACTCTCAGTGGAGGGGAGGAGCCACAGCAGGGCTCAGGGCTGGAAACTTGTCACCTGCAGCAGGACGGAGGCTGCACCAAGGAGGGAGTCCCTGAGCCTCGGGTGGAGCCAGGAGAGGAGCACCGAAGAGGCATGGAAGCTTCCCTCTCCTGGAAAGCCACATCCAGGTGGGGATCGGCAGGGAGTTGAGGTGCCATTCTCGTGGGAAGGGACCAGCACAGGCAAAGGCATGGGGTGGGGCTTGCCTCTGGGAGGGGGCTCTCCTGGAACCTCCGTGTGCTTGTGTGTGTGTGTGTGTGTGTGTGTGTGTGTGTGTGTGTGGTGTGTACGTAGGTTTACTGTGGCCAGGACATTTGTATGTAGGATGTGGTGTGCCTGTAGGTGGGTGCTTGAACATATCAGGGGTGACTGTGTCGGTTTGGTGCTGTCTGTGGCCCAGAAGACCCCATTACTTAGGCCTTTCTCACCCCACACTGGAAAGGTGGAATGATTTACACCATTAGTTCACTCCCTTTGCCCTCAACACACTCAGTACACGTGGTGGCTGACTGTCCTTGAAATGTGTTTGGAGTTTGTTTTGGGGCGGGTCAGGGGTGGGCAGGGGTCCTGGGCTCAGGGCTAGACGAGGGGGAAGTGCGGAGCTGGAGGTTAGGAGGGTCCTGGAGTTGCCTAAAGGACCCAAATCAAGATGCCTTGGAAACACAGATGCAGATGCCTGACATGTAGCAGCAGCAACTTAACATTTTGATTGATTTGACTGATACTTTCTAAAGCACATTTGCTCTCTAATTTGTAGTGATGCTCGAGCCCCACAGTCCCCAGCAAGTTGAGATTACAGAGAGCTCCTTCCCATTTGATTTCTGTATGACCTTCGTCACTGAGTGGGTCAGCGATTACACATCCAATTACCTGTAGGGGAGACTTAGGCTAAGATAAGTGAGGTGATTGGTCCAAGACCACATAGCTGGTTAACTGTCCTGCTGGGAATGGCCTCCCGGTCAGATTCTCAGGGTTTTTGTTGGCTCAAAGTGTGGGGTGTGGATATGTAAACATGAGGGGGCTGGGAGAAAGCGGATAGATTTCTACCCTTATTCTAGGCTACATGGAGCAGACCACTCTCCTGCATGTACCCTGGCCCTCTAATAACTCCTGTATATATCAACTAAAGCCTCTATCCATCCACCCTCCATCCATCCATCCACCCTCCATCCATCCATCCACCCATCCATCCATCCAACCATCCATCCATCCATCCATCCACCATCCATCCATCCACCATCCATCCATCCACATATCCATCCATCCACACATCCATCCACCCATCCATCCACCATCCATCCATCCACCATCCATCCATCCATCCATCCACACATCCATCCATCCACACATCCATCCACCCATCCATCCACCATCCATCCATCCACCATCCATCCATCCATCCATCCACCATCCATCCATCCACACATCCATCCATCCACACATCCATCCATCCATCCATCCACCATCCATCCATCCACACATCCATCCATCCACACATCCATCCATCCATCCATCCACCATCCATCCACACATCCATCCATCCATCCATCCACCATCCATCCATCCACCATCCATCCATCCACCATCCATCCATCCACACATCCATCCATCCACACATCCATCCATCCATCCATCCACCATCCATCCATCCACACATCCATCCATCCATCCATCCATCCACACATCCATCCATCCGTCCACCTATCCATCCATTGTCCATGAATTCAATGCATACCT
The DNA here is from genome assembly GCF_028023285.1 of Balaenoptera ricei. NCBI lineage: Eukaryota > Metazoa > Chordata > Mammalia > Artiodactyla > Balaenopteridae > Balaenoptera > Balaenoptera ricei. The sequence goes on along the minus strand of NC_082645.1, from coordinate 8,623,547 downwards.
GCCCACCAGGCCCCGTGTAGGTGCTGGGAAGACAGTCTTCACACAAAGAACTCCCAGTCCGGTGACAGAGCTTCCAGAAACCCCCATCTGCCCCTTCATCACTTTCTCCAAACAGCTCCTTACTGACAGAAATGGGGGTAGGGCGCTCACCTACCAGTGAGTTTGTCCAGCAAGGAGCATGACAGTCTACTCCTAAGTGACTGGCGTTTGAGAACAAGACGCTCCCCACTGGTGAGGCTGAAACTGTGAGGCCACACTCAAGACCTGTCATAAATATGTGAGGTAGCCGGGGATCTGGCCCCTCTCCTGAGGCAAAGCCCACGGCGCTTCCTGCCCCCTCTGCAGGACCGTGAGAGTCTGGGGCACTGCACGCTCCTTGCCTTGAGTTTGGTTGCGCCGTGTGCCCTGTGTGGGGTTTGTCTGAGCCCTTGCTTGGCCCGTGGCCACGGGCTGCACCCTCCACTCGGCTGGCCACCTTCGCTGGGGTGTGCAGAGGGTACCCTGCGCACGTGTCCCTGTATCTGGAGGGCCCTTCACAACTCCTACACTGTCGTCTGTGTTCGGAGGTCTGGCTGCAGAGGGAGAAACTTAGGCTTGTGTCTTACATCCACTAAGTTAGTAATTGGAGGGGAGGACTTCTTGTGGAAGTAAAGCAGGAGCAAGGCCACCACCTAGCCTGGTGCACATGTGGCTGGGGGACAGGGGGAGGCGCTTTCACCACGGAGCTCCGGGATCTGAAGGCCATGAGAGCTTGTCTCTAAGATGTGTGTTCTGGGGAGCTGGCCAACTAGCCCTCACTGCCCACTGCCAGCTGCCCCCTTTCATATTGCTGGACTGACGGGCTGCCAAGTTAGGGATCCCGTGGCCCCGGCCCTCAAACAGCAAGTAATTGTTTTCTCTGTGTGAGCTGACAATGATCCGGTGTTTGCGGGCAGCTGCTAGGGGCCAGGGGCCCAGCCAGTGTTTTCCTAATTAACTCCCCATGACTCCCATCCCAGGAGGATGGGACAGACGAAGTTTGGACACCATCAAATGGCAGACATTACTCTCAGCTCCTTGCTTGGTAAACCTCCCGTGACGCCCGGCACCTACAGGGTACCCTCCAAGTCCCAGAGCTAGTGGACTGGGGAATGGTGATCCGGCCCTACCGCCTCCCAGCCTACCTCTCTCCCTCCATCTCACTCCCCAGCCAAATGCAGCTTCTTGCTTCCCCACAGGGAGGTTTTAAGCAGGGCCAGGACTAGGGTGAGGCACAAAACTTAAGGGGGTGCCAAAACTCCTCAGTCATCAAGACGGATGATTTTAATGCTACATTTAAAACATCAAAATCAACGCAATCCATGATAAACAAAATATCAACATTTTAAATAAAGATGCCATCAGTTCAGTAAATTGAGCATATCTTTCTCCTTCGGGGTGGATTCCTGATTCTCATTTTATCCCAGATAAGCACCAGGTTGTGGGAGGGGAGGGAAAGAAGAGGGAAAAAAGAGTGCCGAGAAGGCAGCAAAGGAATTAGTGACCGCATTTATTTCAGTACGAGTAACTCTCCTGTTACTAACTATCCATTGTTTATTGAGCACTTAGTGCCAGGTACCACGTTGTACACTTTACATTTATGATCTCATTTTTTGCCTCCGAGGTAGGTGTGATTACGCTCATTTCATGGACTTGGAATCTGAGGAACAGAAAGGTCAAGTAGCTTGCCCAGAGTCACACAGCTGGGTGGGGTGGAGCTGGCACTGGAATCCAGGTCTGACGTCAAGGCCTGTCCTCCTCCAAGGTATCACATGGCCCACCTGAGGGATGCTTCTGTCTCTGCCTTTTTCCCGGTCCCAACAATGACGACTATAGCAAGAAGTAAAATTTCCTAGGCTCTTGCTATGTGCCAAGCACTCTTCTAAGCATTTTAAACATGTTATCTCATTAAGTCCTCCCAACAACCCAATAATGAGGTGGTATTATCCCCAGTTTATATATGAGGAAACTGAGGCACAGAAAGGGTAAGTAACTCTCCCAATGTCCCAGAGATCGAAAGTGGCAGAACCACCACAAGCTAGTACCAGAGCCTGAGCTTTGCCATCTCAGGGATGGTTGGGATGTTCTAGGTGCTGAGCTGAACCACGTGCCAGAGGCGAGGAAGATGTCACCAATCCCACCAGCCCTGGCCCAGGCCTGGAGCCCCAGGCTTCCCAGGCAGGTACCCAGGCTGGCACACTTCCCACCCATTCTCAGACCGGTGCCTTGCAGGGTGGCGCTTTCCATGGTCGCTGCCATGCTCAGCAGAAGCCGTCATCTTCGTGGAAACCTGCCGGGGGGGGGGGGGGGGACAATGAAGGCATTCAGGGGTTGTTATTTATTTATTTCTCAATAAAGACACTTCATGAATAGATGGATATTTATTCACCTAATTCACTTTTGCAAATGCAGTGTCCTTCAAAGGATGATTTGTTTGCCGATGGGGGCTGAGGCGGGAGGTTAAAAATAGCTCCAGGCAGTACCGTATTTCTCAGTAAATCAGTGTTGATAATTTAATAATAAAATTAGTCTTACATCAGGTACCAGATATTGCTCCTCTGACATGCAAATCGAGTTCAGCTTCCTTCCCAATGTGGGCTGTTTGTGAGGCTACAAATTCACCAGCCTCTGTTTTGGGGGCACTAAATTTAGAGCCTTTCTTACGTGGGTCAGTATGAAATTGCCTAAAATGCCTGTCTCACTAATGTGGTCATTTGTAATATTCACCAAGTTGAAAATGTAGACAGCTGGCCTTCCTTTCACTTCAGAGCTGCCACATTCAATAGGATGGAAAAGACGACCAGGTACACACTTGTCCAATTTGGGAAGATCACCACAAATTGCTTTGAGCTTCGGGGCCAAGGGGCTGTCTGCCCCAAAGTACATTTCATTTTCTATCAGTAAAAGTTTCACGGCCACCTACTATGCGCCAGGTCCTGTAGCAGGTGCTGGGTTAACAGAGATAACCTAGGTGCTCTCCTTCAGAAGCTCACTCATGGTCTGGTGGAGGGAGAGCATGGACACATCAAGGGGCATCATGGTATAAGGACAACGGGAGAAGCATATATAAAATCTAGGGCAGCATAGCAGAAGGGAGGGCTGACATCATCTGTGAAGGAAAGAGCACATGATCCAGGAAGGCTTGCCCTCAAAAGAGACATCTACATTGGGTTTGCAGGATGAATAGGAGTTCTCCAGGCAGTTGGGTAGGAATTGGCGGCCCTTAAGAGGACAATCCAGGCAAAGGAAATGGTACAAAGGTGTGGATGCATGAGACTGGGTACTGTCTAGAGCAATTAAAATTGGTTCATTGTAGCCAAAGACTAGCCAGAAGGAGGCTCGACAGTTTAGCAGGGGCCGTATGGCCTTGTGTGATATGAGAGAGAGATGAGATGTTTGTCTGAAGGCCCGGGGAACCAGGGGAGGGTTGGAAGCGAGGTGACGTGGGGTCAGATGTCCATGTTGAAAGACACAGTGTAGAGGGAGGGTGGATGGAGGAGGGCGAGATGGTTCCCTTTCCCCCTGAGGAATGAGCACCCCGCTTTCTATAGGGCAAATGGAGTACTCTCTGAATGATGCAGGACACAGGGGCTGAGGAACAGACAGGAACTGAAGAACACTGAGGGCAAGACCGGAAGAGAAAGAGCTGCCCCAGCAGGAGCTGAGGGGCAAGTGAGAGCTTCTGCCCTGGGAACCTCACGGCCCACCCGCCCTCAAGTATTCAAAAAGTCCCTCTACTTGTCTGACATGTGAAATGTACAAGCCATTCCCATGTGGACCATGGAATTTGATCCAGACCATAACCCTCTGAGATTGGCAGGGTAGGCACCATGATTCCCATTTTACAGATGAGAAAACTGAGGCTCAGAGAAGTGAAATGACCTGCCTAAGGCAGAAATGGGACTCCTGATCAAGTCCGCTTAATTCCTAGTCTGGGCTTTTGGGGGGCATAATTCTCATTTCAATGAGTTGGGTACCGATGATGATTCTCTTTCTGTAGGTGGGGGATGGAGACAGAGGGTTAGAGTGCCTTGCGCAGGATCGTGTAGGTGGGCTTCCCTGGTGGCGCAGTGGTTGACAATCTGCCTGCTAATGCAGGGGACACGGGTTCAAGCCCTGGTCTGGGAAGATCCCACATGCCGCGGAGCAACTAGGCCCGTGAGCCACAACTACTGAGCCTGCGCGTCTGGAGCCTGTGCTCCCAAGAGAGGCCGCGATAGTGAGAGGCCTGCGCACCACGATGAAGAGTGGCCCCCACCTGCCACAACTAGAGAAAGCCCTCGCACAGAAACGAAGACCCAACACAGCCAAAAATAAATAAATAAAAAATAAAAATAAAAAAGATCATGTAGGTGACCCGAGGCCCAAATTTAGATTCTATTCTCCTGAGCTTCATTCATTCATTCATTCTGTTATCATTGTCATCCCCATCTGTGGTCCCCTGTCCTCATTTACTGCTCCGGGGATCACCGGCCTCCCTGACATTTTGTAGTTCGCCAAGCATTCTCCTGTTTGTGACCTTTGCTTTTGCTGGCCCTCTGTCTGGACTGTGTTTTCCCCGGGTGTTATCACAGCTCCCTCCCTTACTTTGTTGCGGTCGCCACTGAAATGTCACCTCCTTAGAGAGCCCTTCCCTGACCTCCCCACCTACCAGAGCACATCCCACGGCTCCGCCCACTCTCTGGCTTTAGTTTTCTTTATAGCACTTGCCCCTTCACTGCTGTTTCTTCACTTGTTTATGGCCGCCTCCCTCACTAAAAAGTAAGTTCCAGGAGGGCAGAGACTTTGTGTGCGTCTGCTTTTCATTTGCTGTCTCGTGGCAAGGAGGCACTTGATAAATGTTTGCTGTGTGCCCCCAACGCAAGGCACTGTCCTTGGATCCAAGGTGAGCCCTGCCCGTGGGATCTAGTGCACAATGTGCTGGAAGACAGGTTTTCAGGCCCTCACCACGAGCCAGTGTGACAAAGGCTGTGTCGACGTGTGCTTCCCTCATACATCAGACACTGTCTGGGGCTCCTTTCACGGCAACAGTAGTTGGGATGATGGAAGGGAAGTGTGTGGAGAAATTGGGCCATGTGGCGGGCTGACTTGCTCACGCTGAGAAGTATTTCAGGACGAAGGTAGAGAGGACGTCAGATTGCACCTAAAGTGGCCCAGGAGATCAATGTCCATTATCAACACTCTGGTATTTGATCACGTCCACAGCTCTGGGTCTCAGTGTACCAAGCAACAAAATGGGTGGAACTTCCTGCTTTTACTTAGCTCACCAAGCTTGCCATTTCTGTCACTCCTTCCAGGGGAAGTCAGCTGGAATTCCCATTTCTTTCTTTTCTCTGTATCTTTATCACCTACTGAACATTCAGCTTGGTGCTAGAACGGGAGATGCTGGAAACCTCCCCCTCCCCCTCTGCCCAGAGTGGCTGGGGCCTGAGGCTCGAGGTCTACTCGTACTCCGGCCCCAGAGAATCTCAGTGAAGGAACAAAGGAACCAGCCCAGGAGCGGGCAGATCTGGAGCCCTGTGAGCCCGCTCCAGCAAATGTAGTTAGATGATGGGTACATTGTATACTATAATAAGAGGGCTTTTAAGAAAAACACAGAATCGCTTAGGGGAAAGTTAAGGGGAAAAAGGAAGGTGGTGGAACTGTTCACGCTCCATCAGTGCCTAAGAAGAGCCAGTTTCGATGACGCACTCTTCCAGGTATTAGGATGGTGGGGATGGGACGCCAGCCTCTCCACAGCGCACACACACACCCTTCCCTGGTGCTGGAAACCTCTGTTCCCAGCCCCCTGCCCAGCTTCACTCAGCTGTTCAACTGCCACATCAATTTCAACAAGTTTGAAACAAACTCCTGAATGTCCCCACCCAGAGTAGAGAACCAGCTGGTAGATACCAGGAAGGACATATTAGCGGGTTAAGATATTTACATATTTTATTTAAATATTTAAATATTTCCCTACTGGTTAATGAATAGCCACTGGCCTGAGCCACCCCTGCTGCTCTGGCCTCTCCCCCGGACCCCTGGACCTCCCCAGGCTGCAGCAACTGAAGGGTTAACCTCTGGCACAGTTGGGGTCTTTGAGGACCCTATTCCAGCCCCAGGTTTCTTCTGACTTGCCAGTGTCAATGCCACAGCCATTTCTAAGTATGTTGAATATCCCCTCTACACCCAGCCCATCACTCACACCTGCTCTTCCTCTCCATGTGAATGCCCTGCCATCGACTCAGGTGCCCAGGGGAACATCTGGAGGCGGTCATGGACATCCCCCGGCTCCACACACACAGGCAGACCCAGGGCCCTGCATCAGCTCCAAGACTCCATGAGGGCAGGTACTGTGTTTGCCTGTCCCCCACCGAATCCCCATCCTGGAGCCTGGCACTCAGTTGGTGATTTCTTTTTCATTTTAAAATTTTACTTATTTATTTATTTTTGGCTGCGTTGGGTCTTCATTGATGTGCGCGGGCTTTCTCTAGTTGTGGCGAGAGGGGGCTACTCTTCGTTGCGGTGCGCAGGCTTCTCATTGTGGTGGCTTCTCTTGTTGCGGAGCTTGGGCTCTAGGTGCGCGGGCTCAGCAGTTGTGGCACATGGGCTCTAGAGCACAGGCTCAGTAGTTGTGTCTCACGGGCTCTAGAGCACAGGCTCAGCAGTTGTGGTGCGGGGCTTTGTTGCTCTGTGGCGTGTGGGATCTTCCCGGAACAGGGCTCGAACCCGTGTCCCCTGCCTTGGCAGGGGGATTTTTAACCACTGCGCCACCAGAGAAGTCCCTCAGTTGGTGATTGATAAATGGCACACTATGGTCGGAGGAATAATGCACCAGAGATATCGGTGTCCTAATCTCTGGAGATGGAGAACCTGTGAATGTTACTTTATACCAAACACGTGGGACTCACGACTCACGTTCCGTGAAGCACAGCTCGGTGGCTTCCTCCAGGGCAGCAGAGCAGGTGTGGGCACCTGAGGCCTGTCTGACCCTTCTGGGGGAACCACCATGGGGGAGGGAGAGGCCTGGTCCCCCAACTCTGCTTTCCATCCCCTCCAGGTGTTTACACTTTGGTTACAAATTAGATAGAACACTTTTTCATCTTTCCTTTTTCTTCCGTAATCCTATGCAGGTGTTTTTTTTTTTTTTTTTTTTTTTTTTTTTTTTTTTGGTAAGAATCAGATATCCTGTAGATAATATATATGTAAACAAAGGGCAAGGATGTTGCTTTTACTTTTCTTTACTAGAAACGACTTTGGTGATTTTTCTTTCTGCTCATAAAAGTCCTACACGTTCACCAGAGACAATTCGGACACTGGAACTGGTGCTGCTTTGGAGGTTAGGGGCCCCAGCACTACTTATCTCCTCTCTCCAAACCAGCCTCTCTCCTCCCCCACCGGGGGCTCCCGTTCCCCATCCCCCTGCCCCCCAGTGCCCAGCCACTGCAGCTTTGAGCCTTTCCCTCCAACGTCCTCAGTGCTGGGTCTTCTTGCGGACTCTGCACGCCTCTCCATCCCCACAGCCATTGCCGTCTGCCAGGCCCCAGGCTTCTCTCACTCAAACGTCTACGGTGGTTCCCACTTCCCTTCCCCTCTAGTTTCTCCCCCTCACTGGTATGGCTCATGGCACCAGAGGGATCATCTGAAGGCCCTACCTTGAGGCCGCCCTCTCTCTCCTCCCGTGGCCTCCCATCACCCACTTCACACAGGCATGTCCATGGGCCCATCTCACGTACGTCCCCCCCGCCGCCACTGGCCTAGCTCTCCGATCACCAGCCTGGAGCTCGCCCTTCTCTAACCATGCTGGCTTCCCTGGCCCCTGCCGTGGCCCACTTGGGCTCTGCTGTACCTGAGCTCTACTTCCCTCGATGCCTTTTGGATTTAAGAAACTATATTCACCCCCTTTCTAGAAGGGGAGGCCATTCTGTGATTGGGAAGCAGGGGAGGAATGGGGTCAAAGGGTTAGGGAAGGGCAGGGGAGGGGGCTGAGAAGTTGAGGAGGGAGGAGGGCCTGCCGTGGAGAAGAGCGAAGGCCCTCCTGCATCTCCTGGTGATTGGTGAGGACCGGACCGAGAATGGGCAGGGATGGAGGTGACCCCTGCAGACCAAAATCCGACCAGTGAGGAGACTGCACGCTCCACCAGGCTGCCAGAGGCCCAGAGGAGAGGTGATGCCCTCACTGACCGTCCCCGGGGGGCTCTGGAGGGCTAGGGCTGTCCTGGAAGTGTCTGTCTGAAGCCTGCTGGAGGCTCCTCCCCCAGCCAGCCTATCCCGGGCTGGTGGCCGCTCAGTGACACCTGCTGTGTGCCCGAGGCTACGGAGGACCTGTGAGCCACCTTCGGGAGGCAAGGAAAGAACTCACTCAATCCGAGCACTTGGTGTGTACCAGACCTGTGCTAAGGGCTTTCCATGGATTATGTCATCTAATGCCCACAGCAGCCCTATGAAGTGAGTAACCATTATCTCATTTTCCAGGGCACAGAGAAAATCAGGGCAGAGCAGGGGGTCAAATGCATGTCTTTCTTTCTCGTCTCCCACAGAAAGGCCTAAGTCCCAGAGGCTGATGGAGCTGACGGCCGACCCAGAGGCAGACCCTGGGTGCTCGTGTCACGAATCCCGTCTGGGCTGTAGCTGTCGCCCTGAGCCACCAGCAAAGGCCGCCAGCTCAGGGAGAAGCACCGATTGCTAGGAGCTTACGCCTGGATGGGTGGAAGACGTTGACAGTTCCAGCCAGGACCACAGAGAGACTACTCTGGGCGGGGGGAGAGTGGGAGGCTGGGGAGTGGGGGACCCCAGGGGATAAGGGCAGGTTGCCTGGTGCTGTCACTCACTCTGTGGGGCTGGGGGAAGGGGTTCTGGTCCAGGCCCTGGGTGGGTGGTCTCTAGTTATGGGACAGCTGCTGGGGGTGCAGGTGGCGAGCAGCCTTGCTCTGTAACCTCTGTAAAGTGAGGGTGGAACTGGGTCAGTGGAAGGTCTCACCCAGTTCTGGCAGCCGAGGTCCTGGGGCGCTGAGCCAGCACAGTCACAGAGCAGAGCCGGGAGCTCCTTGATGGCCGGGCCAGGCCTGTCCAGCTCACCAATGCCTTCACGGGGCCTGGCATCTCAAGAGTCGGGGCTCACGGAGAGAATGAATGACTGAAGGAAGCGAGGGTCACCCCACAGGCTGGAGGCTCCACGCTTTGGACAGGAAGCGGAAGAGGTGAGAAGAGCTGTGGGTCACACGTCGGACCTTGGCACCCCTGCCCAGAGGACCAAGGCCAATGCCAACGCTTGGGGTGATTGAAAGGGAGGAGGAACTGTTTCACCTCTAAGTCTTAATGCTGTAAATTCAGGCAGGGAGGTTTTATTTAATTTATTTTTTATTTTTAAAAATATTTTTATTTATTTATTTATTTATTTATTTGGCTGCATCTGGCCTTAGTTGCGGCACGCGGGATCTTTGTTGCGGCATGCAGGATTTTTTTTTTTTCTTATAAATTCATTTATTTTATTTATTTTTGGCTGCACTGGGTCTTTGTTGCTGTGGACGGGCTTTCTCTAGTTGTGGCGAGTGGGGGCTACTCTTAGTTGTGGTGTGTGGGCTTCTGTAGTTGTGGCACGTGGGCTCAGTAGTTGTGGCTCGTGGGCTCTAGAGCGCAGGCTCAGTAGTTGTGGCACACGGGCTTAGTTGCTCCGCGGCATGTGGGATTTTCCCAGACCAGGGCTCGAACCCGTGGCCCCTGCATTGCCAGGCGGATTCTTAACCACTGTGCCACCAGGGAAGTCCCCATGCAGGAGCTTTTTTTTTCTTATAAATTCATTTATTTTATTTATTTTTGGCTGCGTTGGGTCTTCGTTGCTGTGGACGGGCTTTCTCTAGTTGCGGTGAGCGGGGGCTACTCTTCGTTGCAGTGTGCGGGCTTCTCATTGTGGTGGCTTCTCTTGTTGCGGAGCACGGACTCTAGGCACGCGGGCTTCCGTAGTTGTGGCACGCGGGCTCAGTAGATGTGGCTCGTGGGCTCTAGAGCGCAGGCTCAGTAGTTGTGGCTCACGGGCCTAGTTGCTCCATGGCATGTGGGACCTTCCCAGACCAGGGCTCGAACCCGTGGCCCCTGCATTGGCAGGTGGATTCTTAACCACTGCGCCACCAGGGAAGTCCCCATGCAGGAGCTTTTGTTGCAGTGTGCGGGCTCTTCGTTGCAACACGCAGGCTTCTCTCTAGTTGTGACGTACAGGCTCTAGTGCGTGGGCTTAGTTGCCCCGCGGCATGTGGGATCTTAGCTCCCTGCCAGAGATTGAACCCGCATTCCCTGCATTGGAAGGCAGATTCTTAACCACTGGACCACCAGGGAAGTCCCAGGCAGGTTTTAATTACTTAGCTTTGAGTGGTTTTACTTTACTTTTACTTTTCAATTAAAGTCATCATGTAAACATTCAGAAATTAGTGCCCTTGTTAGGAATTAGCACTGTGGACCCTCCTCAAGATGCTGAATTGGAGCTGGCCAGGAAGGGAGGGTGGGAGGGTGACCTGCACCCAGCCCATCACCTCCACCCATAGACTGAGTAGATGCTCCAAGCCCTGGCAGTGGGACAGGAGTTGGGGGCCTCTGGGAGTAGGGTGGGTGTGCCCCGAAGCATCTACCTCCTCTCACTTACTTCCCCAGCAAGAGAGTCTCTCCATGCTCAAGTGGGGAGGGACATCAGCTCAGACCACGGCCAGGGACCAGGAATGATGGGGCCCATGGCAGGTCTGTGCATACAGCAGGTGCTCAGCCAGCACTTGTTACAGTGGAATGTGGGTGGAGAGGGGCACCCCAGGACTCAAGACCAAGGTTGAGGGCTGTGGTCTAGGCTGTGACCCAGGCAAGAGTGCTCTGGGGGGGACTCTGGCTTGTCCCATGCAGGCCTTCAGGGACTAAGCTGGGAGGGAAAGCGGTGGGGCAGAAGGGAACTAGGGATGCCAATCTGCTCTATGGCCATGAGGCAACCACTTCTGGGCAAATCTTAGCCAGAGAACTAGAGAACTCAGGAGGCCACTGGCTACTTCTGGAAAAAGATGCTGTCCTCCTGGAGACTGAGATGTCAGAGGAGTCCTCAGGGTTCTTTTATCAGTGCTATGGACTGAAATGTGACCCCTCAAGATTCACAAATTGAAGCCCTAACCCCAATGTGACTGTATTTGGAGTAGGGCCCATACAGAGGTAACTGAGATTAAATGAAGTCCTAAGGGTGGGGCCCTGATCCTATAAGATTAGTGTCCTTATCAGAAGAGACACAAGAGAACTCACTGTTTTCCCCCTGCCGTGTGAGCACATGGTAAGAAGGTGGCAGTCAGCAAGCCAGGAGGAGAACTCTCCTCAGAAACTCAATCGGCTGGCACCCTCTTCTTGGGCTTCTAGCCTCCAAAACTGTGAGAAATGAATTTCTGTTGTTTAAGCCACCTAGCCTGTGGTATTTTGTTCTGGCAGTCTGAGATGACTAACACAATGACTGACATTTTGTACAGTACTCTAGCTTCCAACAGCCCTGGGAGGAGGCTGAGCGATAATGTGAAAGGGTCAAGGGTACAGTCAGGAAGTGGCGGTCAGGGCCAGAGCCAGGCCAGGCCTTGCAGTTTCTAAGGCCAGTGCCTTTAACGACTGTGCTGCTGCTGAAGATGCTGGTGATGTTGACAATGGCAGCGGAATTCACATGGAACATAATAGAACAAAAAAAAAATGGAGCTGGCTGTCAAATAAGGAGGTAACCAAGGGTCAAAACCAAAACAGGCTCAAAAGGGTTCAGAGGCATTTGAGGATGGCAGTGTCTCAGAGGTTCCCAGGGGGTTAGTCCACCCTTTCCAACCAGGACTTACCTGGGCACCCACCCCGCTTCCTTACACTCTCTCCAGGGCCTGATTCCAGAGTTTAGAATCAGTGTTTGTGATTGGATACTGGAGGAAGAGCATCCAAATTCAAAGTGGGGACCCCAGGATGTTACGCATTCTGGACTCTGCTTCAGCCAGGGATCTGAGCTGTCCTGGGGACACTTCATGCTACCAGTACATAAAATATACACCCAAGTGGGCCCTGTCCTCCCAGGCTGGCTGCCTTCTTGTGGACAGAGCAGCCCCATGGACTCTTCCATTATTCTACAGATACCCAGTGTGGCCACAGGGTCCTATGTCTGTCCCAGAGACGGGCGTCTCAACCTGGCTATGGGAGGGGGGTTTGAGGAGGCCAAGGTGAACGAAAGTATGTCCACATGGTTCTGGGGTTCATGCCAGCATATAAATAGTGCAAGGCTAGGATAATTTTTTCAAAGACATCATCTGAAAAAGTTTATATTAATGCAACATGTCATCTTTTCTGGGAGCCATCTTTGAGATCAGAAGCCTCGGCTGGGCACCCGCTCAACACCATGAGAATGATTAAGCGAAATGTCAAACACTGAAATGATGTTATTAGGCCAGCAGGGACTCCAAACTTGGGCTAATGAGGGGAAATCTGGCCCTGGGAAGAGGGGGCCCCCTACTGCTTCCAGGCGGTCTGGTGGTAGGCAAGCATCCCTCAGGGGTCTGGAGGCTTGGCTCCAGTGCTAGGTCTGCTACTTGCTTGCTGTGTGGCTTGAATTAAACAATTGCCCTTTCTGAGCCCAATCGCCTCACCTACAAGGGTGGTGGATGTCTCTTAGGTGTCTCCAAGCTTTGTGCTTCTTTGAATAATATTTAACACAATTATGCTGCATGGAGGTTTGTGGCATGCTTTTTCTTAAATTACGTTTTTTGAAGTACATATCTCTGCTTTCCACACACGCTCATGACCAATTATTTGTTGGTCTCTGGGGAGGATTTGGGACTTTGTTCTTATTCTTTTAATTATCCTACTGACAGCTGGTGATCCATCTATCGAGGGGGGACAGCCCTTGTCTTCCAGGCTGTGTGTACTGACCAGCTACTAGTTAAGGGTCTCAGAATAATCTTTGTAAAGTGAATGGGCTTTGGCCTCACACAGAGCTGGTCTGAGTCCAGGTCCCTCTGTGTGGCCATGGGCAGGATACTCAAACTTACTGAGCCCTGATTTCCTCATGTATAAAATAGAATGAATGTCAGTTACCTCGTGGGATTGCAAATGACCTGGAGTAAATGACCTGGCACAGGAGAAGCACCTGTCTGAGAGCACCCTAGGTAAGTGGTGAAAAGAGTATCGAAGTGCACTTGTCACTTTCGTCATTCGCAGTCTTCTGTTAGTAATTCTTACTTCATCTTGTCTTCCTAAATAGACTCTCAGCTCCAAGCAGGCAGGCATGGCACGTGGACCTCTTATAGCCTCCCGGAGCCCATCACAACTTGCAGATAGTGTTTACTGGTTCTTTACTTTAAAAATGGTGCAAGGGGACCCTCTTGGGATACCTGCCTACCTGTGAGCCAGCATTCCCATCATTCCCGGTCCATGGGACCCCTTCTCAGCAGCCGACTTTATATTGACAAATACTATATATCCTGAGTTCTAAGACTCATTAAAAAATATTAAACAATGTGTGCCTACTTGTACTTTTTCTCCATTATTTGTTTGTTTCTTTGTTTGTTTACTTAATGAGAGTAACGCCAGGCCAATTAAAATAATTCAGATAGAGATGTATATAGAATAAAAGATAAAAGTCCTTCTTTACCCCTTCCAGTACTTTTCTAGCCCCAGAGGTAACCACAGTCAATACAAAGGCTTTAATTTTACCTGACATTTTCTCTCTATATTACAAACTATCTACATAATGTATGTAAACATACACAACATAAAAGTTTTCTAAAAACATAAATGGGTCATTCTGAGACTTTGTTTTTTACTTAATGAAATGCTTTCTGTGTCAGGCATCTTGCTCTTTTAAAAACTAACCATATTCTTTAAATGATCACACAGTAAAATTGACTTTTGGGTGTACAGTCTGTGAATTTTAGCACATCCACAGATTTGTGTAACCACCACCATCACAATCAGGATATAAAACAGCTCCATTACACCCTAAAATTCCCTGGTGCTGTCCTTTCATAGTCAGCCCCTACCCTTATCCCTAATCTCTGGAAACCACTGACCTTTTTCTCCATCACACACTTCTGTCTTTTCAAAAATGTTACATAAGTGGACTCATACAGTTTGTAATCTTTTGAGACTGGTTTCTTTCACTTAGCATAATGCCTTTGAGAGCCATCTAAGTTGTTGTATCAGTTTTTATTGTTGAGCAGCATTTCATTGTGTGGATGGATCACATTTTATTTACCCATTCATCAGCTGATGGACATTTGGGTTTCCAGTTGCTGGTGATTATAAACAAACATTGAACATTATATGAACATTCATGTACAGATCTTTGTGTGGACATGTTTTCATTTCTTTGGGATACATTCTTTAGTTTAATCAATATGTATTTTTAGTTTGCTGTTGTTAACTGAGGCTGAGTCCAGCACTATGCAGGATAAGGAACTGAGGTGCTGTTGATCTGTCTTGGCCCGGGGCTGGTCCTTCTCGCACAGATTTTTGCCTCCAGAGCAGGAACTGACGTTTGGCCAACATGAGGACACCACTAACTGAAAGAGAGAGTCTCATGGTAATTAGTTCTCATTCCCGGTTGGGCATATTACAGGGATTCTTGCATATGCTGAGAATTTCCTGCTGCCAATTGTGGTTTAGTTGGGCCTTCTTACTTTCTCATCAATAAGAAAAGAAACAATAAGATAAAAACACAAAAATATTTTCAGTTGTTTGATGTTTGGAAATGGGCTGACCAACATCCAGACACTTGACTCCATGGCTTTACTCCATGTGTCCAATCTGATGTCACTTAGACACAGCTTAAACCACTCAGATCTTTATTTAAGTATTAAGCATAACTGTCATCACAGATGGATAGATTCCTCAACTTGAAATGAGCTTTCAGGGGTCATTCTCCATCCTGATTCAGAAATTGCTTTTCAACTTCCTCTATGAGAGTCATCTATCTGGTTTAGGTGGTGTCAAAATCAGTACAGTCCATCCCTGGGTGACTTAATTGTTAGAGTTTCTTTTTTCATGAGCTGAAAATCACTTCTCCTGACTTCCTTCCATTGGTCTCTGGTTTGTCCCCAGAAGCCAATAGAGCTTCTAAGTTTCCTCCCTCTTCCTTTTCACAACACTGGATATAGTTTAAAAGAGCTCTCATGTCTTCCTTTTGCTCCCTTAGCTTTCTCATCCCCAAGCCAACAGCCCCAGTGTCCTTCCTCGTGTCCCACAGTTTAGAGTTTCCACCCCTGGTCCTCTCCTCTGGGCATGAGTCACTGACCTGCCTGCAGAAGAAGCTCTTCATCCCTGTCACCCCAGCTTGCTCACTTTCCATATATGAGTTAGGGAATGAGAGCTGCTGATGCTAATGGTGCTTCCCTCCCTGCTCCAGGAAGGCAGTAGAGGATGGTGGATGCTGTGAAACCAGGGCTTGAGTTGGAATCCAGCTTTAACCCCTACTAGTTGTGTGACCTTGGGCAAGTTTTAACCTCTCCATGCCTCAGTTTTTGCATCCATCAAAGGGGTGTAACAAGCTGCTAGCAGGCAAGAGGTGGCCACCCATCCAAAGGCACATGATGGTTTGTAGCCCAGGGTGGGGGGCACATCCTGTGTATACCCTCTACAGAAGGCAGAACCTCCCCTGGAACCGCTGCTCATCGTAAAGGAGAGCCTCAGAAGGACAGGCTCAGGGTGCGGGGACGAAGCACTGGCCTGGGCTATCAGGAGGCATGGGTTCCCACCTCGCCCTGACCCGGGACAAGTCACAGTGTCTGTAGGTCTCAGCTTCCTCTCATCAGGAAAGTTAGCACTACCCATAGCCCTCGCCTCATTTTTCAGGATGGCCGTGAGTCTCAGATGCTGTGTCATCCTGGTGTGGAGGCCAGAGCCCCTGCTTTGGGGCCATACAGACCTTGACTTGAATTCTGTCTCTGGCACGTACGAGCTGAGGGACACGGGCAAGTGTCTGACCTCTTCGAGGCTCTGGGTTTTCTCTTGGACAACGGGCATGGTATTATGTACCTTGAAGGGCTGTGGGAAGATTAGACATGCCACATGCAAAGCGCTTAGCTTAGCACCTGACACACGGTGGGACTTAACATACGGTCGACATCACTGTGAAATCTGAGCAGAGCGTTTGGTGCACAGCAAAAGTTCTGGAAAAAGTAACAACTTGGATAGAGTGGAGGTAGCTGGAGTCCCCGTACAACCTGAGTCCCAGGGATTCTGGGGGCAGAGCCCTGACCAGTGTTTCCCAGAAGCCCCTGCACTCGGCCTCATCCAGTGAGCTCAAGCATGGACCTGAGGCCGAGACCTACAACAGCTGGAGCCAAGGGACCTGGATTGCAGAGACCTTGGTGTCTCTCCTTCTCACCCCTAGGCCATCACCAGGCAGTGTCCCAGGGCTCCGATACGGAAATACGAGTCATCCAGGGCTTTCTGATCACAGCTGACTGCACCCTCTGAGCCAGTCGAGCAGCTAACTTGTTCCGCCTTCTGAGCCTCTGGTTGCCTGGATTTTGGGCATGGTGGCAGGTGTGGCCTCTTAAATATTGAATCGCTCCTCCCTGGCCCCATTCCTACTGATTTTACTGAGGGTTCCAAACCTTAAGTTTGTTTAATAACCTCCTGACACTAAACAAACAAACTTGCAAAAGGAGTAATTTGCGAGGCAGAAAGAAAACAAATAAGTTGCAAGGACACAGCACAGCCATGACCGGGCTGATTACATTCCAGGGGCCACCTAAGTCCGACATCAACTGAGAGCATATAGATCTTGGCTCTTTTCCACTCTGGGAAGTCTTCAAAAACATGGGCAGGGGAAACTTTGCATTAGGCCTCTGGTGACGGTGCATCATTAGAATTCTGGGGGCATATTAAATGCCATCTAGTTGCTAACACGATGCATCATTTTCTGTTAAATAATTGATCACGGTGCAGAGATTGTGTTTGTGGAGTTTAAAAAAGTGATTAGAGCAGGGAACATTTCTGGGAGGCAAGTTGCATCTGTAACCCGGAACCTGCTCTGCATACCTTCCCCGGGGGCCATTGGGCTTTGGGGATTCTTGCCACACAGGAGCTGGGAGCTGGGGTGCAGCATAGGAGCGCTGACACAGCAGGACTAGAGGTGACGGTTGGTGACGCGGGTGATGTTATATAAGACTGACAGGGAGGGGGGTGGTAGCAGAGTCCTTGCAAGGGCCTCAGAGACTGTGCCAACCTCTGACCCTGCCCAGGGAGAAAGCAATTGCTGCACCCCCTTCCCCCAGATCCACACCCAAATGGCATCGCCCAAGGCCATGAAGGCAGGTGTGGTCCTGAAAAGAGCTTGTCCCAGGACTCCCCAGTGTTTCTTTCCTTTTTCTGCCCTACTCCTCCTCAAAGATAATCTCTTTCTCCTTCCCCTCCTCCTAGGAAAGAGTTTGAGACCCTCCAGCTTAACCTCTGAGTAAGGGGTGAGTTGTCAGGTTGAGGATGTGCATGGAAGACTTTGGTCTGGGTAGAGGGGAAGGCACTTCAGAGCCGGTTGGGGGAGAGAGACTGTGGGCTTGTGGGTGTATTTGGGAGGTGAGCTGGTGAGATTTCAGCGGGTATTAAAATAGCTGGAAAGTAGAAAGATCTGGTACACAGAAAACCACAATGGTATTTTTCAAATGAATGACACAGACCTGAACAAGGAGTCGAGATTTGTACATTCCTGACGGGCTGTGTGCCCTTGGGCAAACCACTGAGCCTCAGTTCCCACATCTGAAAAACACACGTGTGTGGATGTTTGTGTGTGGTGATTTTGAAGGGCCCTCTGACCCTGACATTCTGTGCTTTGAAATCAGCTGTTTTTATCCCTGGCTTCACACTAGAATCTCCTGGGGACCTTTAAGAAAGGCAGACGCTGGGGCACAACCCCCAGAGGATCGGACACAATTGATCCAGGGCAGAATCTGGGCATTTGGACTCTTGGAATCTTCCCCAGTGGCCCTGACGTGCAGCCAGGAATAAGAACTCTTACCTCGGGAGGGGTGGGTGGAATGGGAAAGGCAGGCACAGATCTGAGCCAGCTCGCTCTGGCCATGTGTGAAAGTCCCCAACCCTGGAGCAAGAAGGAAAGAGGCCCGGTCGAGGCTCTGGGAAGAAACCATTTTTGTGCCTCAGTCCTGCATGTTCTTAGAATGAGTCTTTCTCTTTCTTAATGGCCTGGGACGGATGCAGAGGCTTTGAGATGGTCCCACAGTCAGGTGTTTGCCCCTGGCTCTGCTCCCTCCTCTCTAGGGACCCCCCCTCTCCCAAGCGGCCCAAGATTGCTCCAGCCCTCCGGTCCCAAATACCCACTGAGCTGAGTCCTCAGTCCAGGGGAGGTGGAGCTGTCCGCAGGTCCCCTCCCCAGCAGCTGGAAAGCTAGTGCCCTGAGGGTCCAGACCAGTTGTCCCATCTTCCTGGCAAAGTAAAGCGTTAGACGCTCTTGTTGGCTCATTCAGACTGACATCGCACGGCACAGGCCACCTCCCCTGTTATGTATCCCGGCCGGGTCCCCTTTCCTGTTTCCAACCTCCGTTTCCTCACCTGGAAAGAGTGGGTCAGGCCCCTACAGACTGATGGCAGTGGGTTCTGTGGCTCTGAGGGGTAGACAGAGATGACCACTACTCCTTCCATTTTACACATGGAATAACTGAGGCTCAGAGATGACCTGACTTTACCAAAGTCATTCAGGCAGAAGGAGGGAGAGCCAGAAGCAGAACCCAGTGTCCCTGGTTCCCAGTCCAAGACAGCCGGCCACTGAAGAACGCAGTCCAAGGTCATGGGGACTTTCTCAAACCCCCAGTCCGAGGAGAAATCCAGTTTCTCTTAGGAGTCAAGCATCTACTTTGAAAGGAACCTTCTCACTTTCTCTCTCTCTCTGGGCAGGACCTAACTGATTCATTCCCTGCCCCCATGTGGATATCTCTGGGCCTTCAGCCTGTCTGCTACCTCGTCCCCCTGAGGGGCGATGGCCTGAGCCACATCTCCAGGCCCACTTTGCCTTGTCATCTGCTGCCCTTGTCAGCCTGGCTGGGCCACCCACGTAGCGTCTGAGGGAGATTGGTTTTAGCTAAAGGTCACAGGCATATTGCCCAGGGATCCCTGGGGAGGCTTCCTGTGGATGCTCACGCCAGCTCTGGCCAGCAGGGGGTGTGCGAGGTCCTGAGTCCTGGGCCACGAGGTCAGGATGGGAAGCAGAGATTGCAGGCTGGGGGTTGCGGCGGGGAGTGGGGTAGGGGGAAGGCAGGGTCAGAGTTCGAGCCTAGGCTGCCCGCTGAGTGTGCTTCTGATGACTTCCAGCTGCTGTCCTAATTTGCTCCCGTAGGATGGGGTGTTGGATAACCATCAAACACCAGGCCCTCAAGTCCTGCAGAGCACAGCTGGGTGACTTTGGAAATTATCCTCTGAGTTCTTTCAGTTTGAGATGCCGAATTTGGAACTGAATTTCCTCCCTTCTGCCCACAGGAGCTGAAGTGGTCTAAACTGGTCTTTTCTATATCTCTTATATTCTAGTGTCTTCCTCAAAGACAATGTGGTCCTGCCCAATACTCCTCCAACTTCAGGGAGCATCAGAATTATTGGGGACTTGCCAAAACACGGATTCTTGGGTCCCACCCCCAGGGTTTTGGTTCAGGAGCTCGGGGGCCACACTTGAAGAACCACGGGTCTAGTCTCCCACCTCAGTTCCCAGACTAGCTGGAGGGTTTCCTGGAAGTAAGGGCATCAGCTATAGATTCAGACAGACTTGGATTCTCGGCTCTGCTCTGGTCTAGCTGTGACCCTGGGCAAGTCTCTCACCCTCACTGAGCCAAGATTCCCGGAAATGTAGGGAAGGCAGTGCCCACCTCAGGCTCCAGGTGAGCTTGGAACAAGATGACTAAACATTTGTGAGGGCTCTTGTGTATTGCAGGCAGGCGCTCTAAAATACTCCTTTCTAGAAGGGGCACTGTGGTGGAGGTGGGGAGGGCAGAGGCCATCTGGTCAACCTTCATCCTTGTGCAAATAGAGAAAGTGAGGGCAGGAGCCCGGCCCAGGTCCTACTTGGGGGGCTGGCAGAGCTGGGCAATTCTTGTTAGCCCTCCCTCCAGCTGAGAGACTGTAGCCCACAGCCCAGAGGGCAGCACTCCTCCTCAGCTGTCTGAGCAAACATGGGTGTTGAAAGCAGCCCCAGAACCTGTGCAGGCTGTCGCTCAGCGAGGCCGCTGAGTCACTACCTCACTGAGAGGCCGCCTCCTCCCCCTCCCTCCAGCCACCTCCCAGCCTCCAGGGACTCTGCCAGGGCCGGGAGCAGGTAGGTGAGCGGGGCTCACTCCCACTTCCTTCAGGGCCACAGGAGCCGGGCAGGGGAGCTCAGCCAGGGTGGGCCACCCCGTGACTCTGCTGCCACAGCTCTACAGCGCTCTCTGGCCCGTGTTGCATTTCCCGCATGTATTAGACCTGGGTCTTTCCCTCCTGCCACCCTCATCCTCCAACATCTAAAGGAACCCTGTCTGGGATCATCTCAGGGTGCCCCAGGACCAGCCCACCAGTGGCTTCTCTGTCTCTATTTCCCACAGCTCCCCATCAGGCCCTGGGCTCAAGCTGAGTTCTGGTCCCTTGGAGAAGCCATTGTCTGTCTCCTAACCTCAATTTGCTCCTCTGTGAAATGGGAGCCCAGGGCAGCACTTACCTACCTCTCTTCCGCAGAAATCTTGTCCTGATGCTGCCCGCATACGCAGGGACGGGGCTTGGAGCCTAGGACCCCCCCCCACTTGGAGAGAAGGGAAGTGGCTTCTTGAAGGGCCATTTTTACATCTCTGGTGCCAGGGCAGGTGCCCTGAACAGGCAGGTAGTGAGTCTGGAGCTGCCTTTTCTCCTTCTAGGGCTGCCGATCTCAAAGATGTGTCAGTGGGGTGTCTACGTGCGCTCAGTGGAGTGGGGTCTCTGTCCCAGGGTCCTCTTGCATTTTTACCTCTTGTGTCATTTATCAAGGCGGAGAGAGGTGGGGGGGTCCACAGACCCCCAAATCTAACTTTGAGAAATAGGGACCCCAAGCCAAGGCTGAGAGATGACCTCACCACCCATCCACCCTCCTTCCGCTCCCCCATCCACACACTATATGAGGAGGACTTACTGAGCCCCAGGGCGTCCTCCATTCGTCCCCCTGGGGAAGGAGGCCTCAGGGCCCCGCGTGTGTCTTTGCCAGTCACTGCCATCTCTATTCCAGGCATGCAGGCCTCCTCCAGCTCTTTGAATCCTCCAAAGACCCTCTGGTGTTTAGCTCAAAGGAACCTTTTGATGTCCTAAATGACAAAGCCGGGCGTCACGGAGGCTGTGCGGAGACAGCTCCCTGCAGACACGCTGGGAGGGGCAGCTGCCTCGCTGTCAGCACTTCTGGCCGTCTGAAGCGTTCTGTTTCAGCTCCATGCGGACATCTTTGTTGTCAGAGCTGCCCCTGCTTGGCTTCTCTTGGGTTTCCTTGGGGAAGTACAGAGCCACTGGGCCAGCCTAGCCCCGCCGTTCATATGGCGGGACAGGGCCTGGGTCCTCCCCAGGAAGTGGGAGCCCTGCTTTGCCCAAGGCTGCCCAGGGCTCCCTGTCACCCCGCCTGAGTCCTTTGCTCCAACCAGGCTACTCAACCTCTGGACACCGAGGGGGTGGGGCCTTTGCGTCCAGGACCTTTACACCCTCCGGTTCTAATCCCAGTCTTTGGGCAAGTGTCAGTTTTCTCATCTGTAAAATGGGGATGATAATGATAATACCTACCCCAGAAGATGGGCTGGTACAACATACACACTGGAAAGCCCCTGGCGCGTACCAGCTCTCAATAGTACCAGCTCCCATCCCCTTTTCTTCTCCCTCTTCTTCATAACTTAATACTTCACAATCCTGCCTGTTCATTAAAATCCCCTACGGGGCATTTACAATGTACCAGCACCCAGACTCCAGCCAGACTAATGATAGAGGAGCTCAGAGGGTGTGGTTTATTCTGTGCTATTTTAAAGCTTCCCAGATGATTCTAAGATGCAGCCAAGGGACAGAACTCCTGATCCCACTTGAACTGGGTCCCACCACTTGTAACCTGTGATGTCCAAAACAGATGCCACTAGCCACAGTGACTATTTAAGATTAAATTCATTTTAAATGACATAAATTAAAACTTCATTTCTGGGATCACAGTACCACTTTTCAAGTGCTCAATAGCCACGTGTGGCTAGTGGCTGCCATATTGGACAGTGCAGGTCTCGAACATTTCCAGTATTTCAGAAAGTTCTTTTGGAGAGCACTGCAAGGCCAGAGCTGTGCATTGGAAATATGATGCAAGCCATGTGTGTAATTCATGTAATTAAAATTTTTGTAGGAGCCACATTAAGTAAAAGGAAACAGGTGAAATTAATTTGAATAATATATTTTATTTAATCCTATGCATCCAAAACATGTCATTACAGCGTGTGATCAGTATGACAGAAAGTAATGAACTATCTTGCACCTTTTGTGTATTCAGTTTTCAAAGTGTGCATTTTACACTTTCAGCACACCTCAGTTCGGACAGGCGCCTTTTAAGGGCTCAGCACAATGTGCCCTGTACAGTGTGGGAACCGGCGAGTGCCTGGCAATGTGTGAAACTATTTCCCACGGACATCCTCTTCTTGACAGGACGACATTGCTTTAGTGCTTTAGGACTTATGAAGTGCTTTGATACACACATCTTCTGCTGCCCCCAAGAGCCCCCTGCCCGAGTACTGTAATCCTCAGGCTGGCTAGGAACGCTGCCGAGGGCCACACGGCTGGTACGGCAAGAAGACGGCAGTAGAATGCAGGTGTGCAGCTTGTGTGCTTCTGTTGTCGTCCCCGCATTACTGAGTGTCCAGTTCTGGGCAAGTGCCATTTGTTTTGGCCAAATAGACTGGTCCTCCCTTGGGGAGAGAGAGCCTGTCCCCTATTCCGGTTTTGCCCATCCTACCTCTGGTGTTCCCTCTACCAGCCCACGTATCGTTGAGGAAGACGTTACTGGAGTAATTTGAGTAGTGCTGGAAGGTCTCTCTTGCTAGGAGACATGGGGCTGGTGGTTCCCATCATCATTCACTCCTTATTGCTGGAGTATATCTATGGTACCCCTGCCCATAGAACCCTCCAGGGAGGGTTCATGCAGCTACCGAACAGCATACATCGATGAGTCGTATTGGTTCATAGTAGAGGGTGGCCAGGCACGAAAGGGATGCTGTGATAAAAGAATATGGAATGAAAGACCAAAGTACAGAGCTTTTCCTAGGATAAGAGAAAGAGTCAATGGCAGGGCAGGCAAGGAGGTCAGGGGCCATGGGAGGATGTGGGCCCCAAGGCTGGGCTGGAGAAAAGAGGTCTGGCAGCGGCTGAAGGGTAGGGGCAGAAAGCCTTGCCCACCAGAAAGTCACCCCACCTCCTCCTTGGCATGCGGAACCCTGGTGGCTGGTGCTGAAAGGGGATGAACATATGTGACATCAGGGGCTTGAGGAGGAGTCCTGCTCTTTTTAGATTTGATCCCATCGCTTCCTTTAGAAGCCCAGCTGACAGCGCAGCCTTCAGGGACTAAGAGTTCAGCTCCTGGCCTTGGGGGCTGGCAGGCTTTCTGGGGCATCTCCTCTTGCCGGGCTCCCGTATGCCGTAAGATCACCCCCTTAGGTATACTGTTGGCATCACATATGAGCAGTTCCCTGATACCCTCACACCTTTCCCTATCTTTATTCTGACGTGCTTTCTCAACCACTCTCCCCAGTCTGTCCCTGATCGTTCTAGGCTCTGTGAAACTTATTTCCAAATCACCACCACAGCCAGGGACCCATGGAGAGGTATAGCCTGATATCTCTTTGGTCTCTAGCCTTTGCTCTGTCTGTGACTTACACTCAGTTCTCCCTCCTTCTAAGTACCCACCCCCCCCCCCCCCACATCCCGGTGCAGACCTTGGCTCAGCGCACATGGGTGTCAGCCCCTCCAGGCCCTCCCAGACTCCACCTGTGGGACAAGGAGACCTGACTCCAGGTCTCTTCCCTAATTACTTTAACCAGAGTAATGCTGGCAGTGAAAGTGATGTACTGCAGGCATACGACAGCTATTCAAATCCAGAGACTGCTGGCCTGGGCTGAACTGTTCTTTCTTATCCCTCTGACAAATGCTCGCTGAGCACCAAATCTGGACCCTGTCCCACCCCAGGGCCTCTGATCCAACTGGCCGTGCCTGCACGGATTGGTTTTGGATAATAGGCTAATGAATCAGGATCATCCAAATGGCTTTCTCTTGCACTGAAGTGTCCAAATGCCAGGCAGCTCTCTTCATGGGCTCGGCATATAATGATCCCTCCCAGAAAATCATAATCCTTCAATCTCCCCTTTCAAGACCATCAATCAGTGTTCCAGGATCCACAGCTGCGTTCTCATTCCAGGAGTTTTCAGTCTCTTCCCTTTTCCCTCGTGCTTGCCGAACAAAGCAGTGACACTAGGAAATTGTGTTTTGACATGAAATCATTATGTGTTTTAAAACCTCTCCTTCGATGTTGGTCTTCTGCTGCCTTCTTGCTCTCCCCTGACGCATCTCCTGCTACGAACTGCAGTGTGAGCCCCATTTCTCTGTTAAACTCTCAGGCACAGTCGAGGGATGCACGGTCCGAAAGGAAGAAATATAGAAAAAATAAGCTGCCCGTTTTATTCCGGTACTATGACCCTCTAATTAATTTGTCTCCTCTAATCGGAGCCCTCCCAGTATACTTCCTGCAGGGATGTTTGAAGTACTGGTGTGTGTGTGGGGTTGGGGAGAGGCGGTGTGCTGGGGCAGGTGTGTACAGTGAAGGAACATCATAATCAGGTGCGTTTAACGTGAAATGTAACCGTACGCCTTCAGCAGTCAGTCGGTAGGTAGGTTCAGGGGGAGATTAAGCTAGGTATTCATGGTATGGTGATTATGCCTGTGGGCCGCCTCACACGAGCTCAGAGTGAGGGTGAGAGATGGGAGGTCAGTGCTTGCTGCTCTCTAGCTACGTCCTGGTCCCTGCACACCTCCGCCGGTTGGAGCATCTCTTTGCTGATGCTGATTTTAATGTTTAGAGACAAGTCTTTTGGACACAGTAAGCCCCTAAAGGCACACCAATTACTGATCTGGTGCTCAGCCAAAGAGGAGGGCTGGGGGAGAAATGGACAGAGTTGGACTTCCAGGAAGGTATGCTGGGTCTATCCTGTGTCTTTCCCAAGGCCTTTTCATGGGAAACTTTGGTTCTAAGCAATTCTCAATAGACCCGCTCATTCTAGAACTTAAACCCCTTGAGGATGGGCCTGAGCCATATTTGAGAGGCCCAGCACAGCAGAATCATGGCGGCCTGTCGGGAGACAGGCTCAGTGTGGACCCTCCTAGTGGTGTCTTCTTGGGCTAGTCACTTAAACTCTCTGAGCCTCAGTCTCTTCATCTAGAAATGAGGGTAGAAACCCTACCTTCCCTGTAGGGTTTGATGTGAGGGCAAAAGATAAAATATGCTTCTGTGGGCCTTAGTGGGTGTGCAGCAAATGGTGGGTCTTGTTATCATTACGGATAAATGAGTTCTTGCGGAGGAATGCCGAGCGGCCAATGTCACCGAGGTGCCTCATTTAAAAAAGAAAAGATGCTGTTAAGTTAGTTTCTGCCGAACAACAGTAACTTACACTGTAAATAATTGATGCTGTGAGCAGACGCCCAGTGTTCACGTCCAGGTAAGGTTTAGGAATGATGGCTCTACATTCTAAATCGCCTCATCTTTCCTTTCTTGAATAAATGGAGTCTGTGCTGGAGGTCACAGTGAAAGTCACACAAGTGTGACTTCCAAAGAAAGTGCCACTGGGAAGACTGCAGTCTGCTCCCTGGCTGCTGGGCCAGGGGAAGCACCCTCGCTACCCCTCTGGGCAATGAGGAGGCAGGCCCAGCTGGTGTCCAGCACCCAAAGCCTCTCCTTTCAGGGACCCTCCCCTCCTTTTGGCATCCATTATTTCAAGGGTGTTCAAACTGCTTCTCAGTTTCACTAAGAGGTCCTGTTTTAGCCTGTTATTCCTTGGCAGTGCCCTCCCTTAACTCCTACGTGTCCTGTGTTCCAGTGCCATGGGACCTGACTTTGGCTAGGACCATCACAGTGGCCTTTCACCAGTCTTTGGAGAAATTAGTAGTGCATTCCGTTAGAGCTGGAAGGCACCTTCCTATAGGCTACCTCACCCCCATTTTCCAGCTGAGCAAGATGGGACTCCCCGCTAGGGAAGTGGCTGGCCAGGGCCGTAAAGCAACTTTGACCCTAATTCATGCATACTCAGCTCTGAGACACGCAGGACCTTGGTGCCAGGTGGGTGAGCAGCTGGGACTCAGGAACTGGCTATGGGAGTGGCCTCTGGATGAACGTGACATGAACCAAGATTCAAATATCTACCGAAAGGGGAGAATGTGGCCTGGTTTCTCCATCCTGGGTGCTGGTCTCTCTCTGTAGGGGTCTGATCTGGAGTGCAGGGTGGCAGCAGGAGCCTATGGGTGGAGGTGACAGGTGAAGTCAGATAGGAGGTCTGTCCATGAGCTGGACACTCAGTGACAAAATAGGTAGGGGTAAGGCTGGTCCCGGCAGGAGCTGGCTGGCTCGAGGGGGAGCTTTAGGGCTCCGCCTCCACTTACTGAACACCTACGATGTGCCAGGCACTGTTCTAAGGATTTCCCTGCGTTACCTCCTTAGATCCCACCGCAGCCCGTGGAGGCTGGTGCTGATGTGTGTAGATGAGCGGCCTGGAGGTGCTCTCACTCGTCCAGGATCTCTCATCTAGAAGGCGGAGCCAGGACGCCAAGCCGGCCCTGATGCTCTCAAAGCCTGTGCTCTTTGCCCCACCCCTCACAGCCTCCCCAGTAGGTCACCAGGAAGAGAGAGGATGAAGAAACTGAGGCAGAAGCCCCACTGGGAAGATCAGGCCAAGGTTGGGGGGAGGCAGGAGTTGGCCACAGCTCGGCACGGCCCAGGGATCCTGGGTGCAGCCCTCAGGCGGGTGGCAGAGGCTGGCACGCTCCCTCCTGGCCAGGTGAACTCAAGGGCGCTTCGCAGGCCCGGCCCTGGCTTCCCAGCCTGCACTTAAACAGGGGGCCTCCTGGAGCACGGAGAGGAGGGTCCTGGAGGTGGGCTCCGGGTGGAGGGAGCGTTTTCCCTGTGGGGTGCCATGAATTGCCCCTCCGAGGTGAACCCTCCCACTGGCCTTCATGAAAGACCAGCCTGCGGGTGCCTGAAGGAGGCCCTGCCGACTCTGGCATAGGAACTTGCCTGCCCCGGCGTTTTTTAAGTCAAACTGCCAGTAGGGCCACAAGCTTTTTAGTTCAATGAGGCTCCCTGGGGAAGGAACTTTAAAAAGATTTCTGATCATAACAATTCTCTCCTCTGCTCAAATCGACAAATGTTTTCTTCCCCTCCATGACAGCAAGGGCACGCACAGAGGAGGGTAACATTGACAAAAGGCCATTTCTGGCTGCCAGACCAAGCAGGGACAATTAACCCTTACTCAGTCAATTTCTTCCTGCCAAAGGAGGTGTCTTTTGATAAGAGAGCATTTCTTCCTCCCCAGCAACGTCAGGTTCACCATCACAGGGGCCTGTTTATTTTCCACCCAACGTTTCTGTTATATCCATCCCGTGCTTTGTAGTCCGAAGACCATGCCCTTGGCTGCTCTCATCTTCCCTGCTGGATTTCCGCAGTGGCCTTGTAACAGTATTTCCCTTCTCCCCTCCACTTCCATGCTTCCGTCCTGTGCGGCCCACTCCGCCGCAGAGTGACCTTTCTGACACAGTGCTAGGAAGGCTGTAGGCCTCTGCCAGGTACCCTTTTCCCCTGGCAGGGCTGTTAATGACCATGCCCTCCCTTCAGGGTAGGCACTAGGGCCCACCCGGTCATAGCACCCCATTCTTCTAGCCCTGGTGCGGGACCCAAGGGGTGGGCTGGTCAGAACTTTCCTTTGGTCGTTGCAGCCATGTGCAGGGAGAATCTTCTGAGAAAGAGGGTGGCAAAGACATCTGCTCTTCTGGGGTGGCTATGGCAGTGCTTCTGGCCTCCTGTCCCAGTGTCATAGGTGCTGAATGATAAGCAGCCACAGGGGTGTGTCCCCAGAGCAGTCTTGTGGTGTGGCTGGGCGTTTGCCTGACCCCTCTGTTCTTGCCTGAGCAGCATCGAAGTTCCACTCTGAGACTCTCTTGAAGATGCTGAGAGCTACCCGATGGGTTTCAGCGAACTCCTTTACGCCTAATCCAGCTAAGGGGGGGTCTGTTCACCGCAGCTTAGCATGCTGACCGACCCAGAAGGTGACAAAGAGGAACCCCAATGGCAGCACTTGGTCTCTAGATGCAACTGTGTTTGACACAAGATGTCCCACCATCTTTCCCAGCTATGTGAGCTGATAAGTCCCTTCACTTGCTTCTGTGGTGGAGTAAGGTGTGTTTTTGAAATCTGTAATCAAATGAATCCTGAATAATAATCACAGTTCGGAATTATATCATGTCACGTCTTGGCTCCGGCATCTTCCCTGAATCCCATGGCACCAGGTTCAAGGGCCTTACATAGGCTGCTGTCTTCCTAACTGCCCCCTCCGAGTCCTCACCTGTTCCCACGATGGTCCATCATCTCCTCACTAACCCGCAGCCTCTCATTTCATTCCCTCCTCTTGCTTTGGCTCACGCGGTGCCCCCTGCTGGAAGGTACTCCCCCTTTACTCAGCTCATAGCCAGCTTGCAGGTTATTCCGTGTGACTGCAGGAACATCTCTGGTCTCCGAAATCCTAAAGTTTATGCAAGTCAGGTTTGTTCATTCATTTCCTTCTCAACATTCAGGGAAATATTATGGACAAATTATAAGGGGAGGGGTGGGTATATCATGGGTCCTTCATGCCCGGCACCTCCAAGCTGAGCGTTTTATGTACACCTTCTCATTGAATTCATACAAATCATGAGGAAGGAGGTAAGTATTGCCCTTTGGTGACTGTGGGAACTGAGGTTTTGGACTTTAAGTAACTTCCGCAAGGTCACAGAGCTCTGTAGTATAGAATCAGCTCCTTCAGGGGTTCCTAGATGGCTCTGTCCCTGAGGCGTGGTCCTCATTCTTAAAGGGGCAACATTCACAGCTGGGACCCAGGGTATTCTCCTAAACAGGGAAACGGCTATCATAGTCAATTTAGCAACATCATTGGGTGTCTATTACATGCAAATTGTTGGGCTATTGTCTCAGGGGCAAAATAATATGATTCAGTCCCTGACCTTAGTGCAGAAGGGACAAAGGGAAGGCATTCAAGGTAACTCAGGTTGGAGAGAGCAAACAAGAGCCAGCAGAGGGAAAGACAATGACTTTGAACTGGAGAGCCCTTGAGCTGGGCCCTGAGACCAAGCAAGGTCAGATAAATAGTGAAGACAATCCAAGTTACAGGGGCTTAGATGGCAGCTACGATCGCCATGGTCTCAGCAGTCAGGGGGAGCTTCCTGAGGGAGGTGGGCCTTACCCTGAGCCTCCAAGACTGGGGAGGATGGCAGTCATTATGTATGTTGCCTATTTCTTCTCCCTAAGGAGTATAAAAGCTTCTTAATAAGAAATTGATAAACTTGAAAAAATTCTGTATGAAAACTCACTCGCATTCAGTGAGTTCTTTCCATATGCCAAACACTGTGCCTGGTATTTCTTTCCAAGCCCAAATTTTCTTGTCTGTAAAATGAGAGTGATTATAAGAGCTAGATTGTTGTGGGCGATTAGCAAGAAGGTATAGAAACCATTTGGCATCTAAGCAATGCTCAGTAGATGGGAGATGCTGTGTTGATCATTACAATGACCCCATGTGGAGGGAAGGGGGGACTTTTAACTACCAGTGAAAAACCTGGGGTTCTAGGAGATTACATGAATTCATGGGGGCCTTTGGCTTCTCACAAGCAGAGAGGGCCATAGGGCCAGAACTCCTCACGCTTCTCTCTCCAGACCGGACTCTCTGGCATCTATAGTCTCTGAGTCAAGAGGGTGTCTGCTGAGGTCAGGGTCCTGGTAATGGACAACATACCTTATTGGCCCTTTCCAGTAAGGTTCTCAGCCCAGCAGACTGGCAGCCTTGACATGGGCCTAGCTGGCTGTGACACTGTGGGTGTCATTCATCCAGAAACTCAAGCCTTGGGTCTGATGTCTGAGGCTGGCGCTCTAAGGGTGCAGATGTGGACGGCAGAGATACTGGTATGGGGGGTGAGGAGGCCAGGAACATTAGTCCTTCATTTCGTCCCTGGACTCATGTTTGACTCCTGTGAGCAGAACGACATGGGCTGGTCTCCACGCTAAAGTCCCACGACAGGAGGGGCGATGGTTGCCCAAAGGTGATAGTGTTCTTATTAACTCAGAAGTGTCACTTCCCCCTGGGGAGCATGGCATGGTGCCCCAGGGGGCAGGAAACGCCAGCAACAATAAAGGTGACACCAGCAGCTGGGGTGATAGAGCAGAGCTTTCTTTGCCCTTCTTTTTGGACCTCTTGTCCAAAGGAAGCCAGATTGGGAGGGCTCTCTGTGACCAGCGATGGGGCACAGGGCAGCTAAGAGGACTTGCTGTGGGGAGAGTCTTGCAAACCCTCTGGTGACTTCCAGAAATAATCAGCGAGATGTGAGGTCCTGGAGTAGTGGGTGAAATCAGTCCAAGAAAAGCCTTATCACAAAGCCTGTGCCAAGCATGACGCTGGGCACACAGCATGTCCCCAACAGCACTTTGTAGTTAAGGCGTTAATTGAGGTTTTCCCATTAGCTGGGATGCACATGCTAATGGAAACCCGCATGGAATGACAATCCTGGTTTCCGAGGAGGCGATGCAGGCGGCAATGGCTCTGAGCTCCTTGGGGAGCCGCTCTGCCTGCTTCCCCACCTACCCCGGGGGCCGGGGCAGTTCCCTCCAGTGGCCCCTGGCTTTCTCTGCACTGGGAAGGCTCAGCTTCAGGGGGCTCCTGACTCCTAGAAAGAATGCTTGGGACTCAGGGGGAGACCAAGGCTTCTGCAGTGTCTGAGGGCTCTTTTGAGTGAGTCTCTTGTTGGGTCTCCCGGAACAAAAAGATAGAGCCATCCTAGCCCAGACTTCCCTTCCCACGCACCTGGTCCACCCGTGGCCTGGTGGCAGAGGAGGGGAGCAGGGCCAGGGACACGGAGGGGCAGTGGGCAGTGATGGGTGGGTGGGCCCTTTCTCCTTGGCTGGGCAGGACTGCCTTCCCATCCCTCAATTCCAGTACATTTGATTCTGAGCCACAAGTGGCTTGTTCCTCTCCAAAGAAGCATTTGAATTTTAAAAGAGGACCCTGGAGAGGAAACACTTAACCCAAAGGAATGAATATTTAATGCTGGCATTTCAGGTTCTGTCGGGCAGAGGTCTTAGAGGGGCCTTTCCCAGTGTTCCGCAGAGTACCCCCGGCTGCTTGCCTCTTCGGCTCAGGAGGAAGCCCAGCCTGGCAGGAGACCCTCGGGGAAGGCCATGGGGAAGAACGAGACACTGGCTGGTCTCGGCTTCCCGCTAACTCTGTGCGTCCCTAAGCAGGCTGCGGGGTGATCGCTGGGCCCCAGTTGGTTACAGCGTTAGGGCTCTCAAAGAGGCGGCCCAAGGCTCAAATCGGGCCTTGATTTTTTTTTTTTTTAATTGGGCTTGCAAGGCCCTTGAGGTGAGGCTGCAGTGTGGGTACTACCCTGGGATTCGCGGCATGGCCGGATATGAGCTCCCCAGGGGACAGAGAAGGGAGAGACGGGGCCTCGATTTTTCTTCATCCTCAGTAGAGGATTCCAAGCCCAGCGATGTGTGCTCCAAGGGTTTCTGAGAATTGGGGCTGCCATTCAACGTGCTCCTGGGCTCCTTCCTAATGAGGGGCTTGGAAGAGAAATTCAGGATTATTTGTGCCTCTTTCTGTCTTCTGGGGTGACAGGACCCCTTTACAAATGTCCAGCTTGCTCATACATCGCGGCAGTGGCTGTGGCCACATCAGGATTCCCCTGCTGGCAGGACCGCCCCTCAGGTATAAGCCCACGAGCCACCCCCCTACCTCAAGGAAGTGGCAGCCACAAGATCAGCGGGCAGCGGTCCCATGAGGTCTGTTCCTTCTCTCTGTCTGGCCTCAGTTCCCTTGCCCTTCCCTCGGAATCCTGACTCTGGCTTTCAAGCCGACTCCCCCTGCCTCATGCCCTGTTGCCCACAACCCCACCTACTCCCCAGATGGTCTAGTCAGATAGAGCTCGTGACCGGCCTGGGCTGAAGAACCGTTGCAGGCGTTGCCACCAGACCTGTGTGGGGTTGAATCCTGGTTCTCTGGTTTACATTGTGAAATTGGGCAGGTTACTTCGTCTTTCTGAGGTGTTTCCTTATCTGTAAAATGGGATAATGATGCTTCACAGGGTGTTTAGGCAGATTAAGTGTATATAGAAATATAATTAATTTTTTCCTTGCCTTTCTTTTTTATTGAGATACAATTGACATAACTCCGTATTAGCTTCAGATGTACAACATAATGATTTGATGTTTGTATATATAAAGAGATTTTAAATTATTGCTCTACAACTGGCAATTGTTCTGTACCTTGTTTTTTCCTACCTTAATACTGTATCTTGGACTATTCTATATTAGTACATAAAGAGCCTCATCAACATTTTTATGTTTGCCTGGTGTTCCTTTGTGAGAATGGACCATAATTTATTTAGCAGTCCTTTTCTGATGGACATTTAGGTTGTTTACAGTATTTTGCTATTATAAATACTGCTGGGATAACAGCTTTGTATATTCATCATTTTGTACATATGCCTCTGTGGTTATGAATAAGCTGTCCCTTTTGTGAGGAATTTTCTCTCCTTGTTCTATCTACCTGGTGAGAGCATCCTACTTATTCTTTAGGTGCAGCTTCAATGCTGTGTTCTCAGGAAGTCCTTCCTGACTTTCCTGGGAGAATCACACTGTCCTCTTCCAGTGTCTGGCTGTCCTCTCTTCATATCTCTGATAGATTTCTGTCATTTATTTGTATGTCTTCCCTTCTAAAATGTGAACTTCTGGACAACAAGAACTGTATCTCTCCAACAGCAGAAGCTGCAAACATATCTCCAGTGCCCAGCCCAGTACTTTCCACATAGTAGGAGCTTAATAACTTTTTCTTGCATAAATGAATTAATGAACCACAGTCTATGCATTCAGGGAACTTATGGTCCAATGGAGGAGACAAAGATATGCACAAAGATAATTATAATTACAATACAATGCAAGTCAGAAAGTATTAAATGCCACCAGAGGTACAGATTAACTATTCTATTTAGTGGTTCTCAGCCATGACTGCAATGAGAGCCACCTGGGAGTTTTTAAAAGTACTACTATGCCTGGGCCTGATCCTCAGAGAGACTGGTTTATTTAGTCTCATGTGGAGCCCAGCAATTGGTTATTTAGAAAGTTCTCCAAAGGATTCAACTGGCAGCCAGGATAGAGAACCACTGCCATACTGCTCTAGTCAGTGAATCTGTGGGGAATCTTGTTAAGATGCAAATTCTGATTCAGCAGGTGTGGGTGGGGCCTGAGGCTCTACATGTCTATCAAGAGCCCGGATGATGTCCTTGCTGCTGGTCCTATGACCATACTTTGAGTAACGGTGCTCTAGAGCCATTGTTGTCAACCCTGGCTGGGCGTCAGCATCCTAATTCCCAAGCTGACCCCAGACTAATGAAGTCGAGGTCTCAGTCAGCTGTGGATGCTATAACAGCATAGCCGAGACTGCATAGCTTCAACAAACACTTAGTTCTCACAGTTCTGGAGGCTGGAAGTTGGAGATCAGGGTGCCAGCATGGTCAGGTTCTTGTTGAGGGCCCTCTTCCTGGTTATGTCCTCAGATGGCCTTCCTTGATGCATGCAGAAGTAAAGAGAGAGAGAGAGAGAGAGAGAGGGAGTTCTGGTGTCTCTTCTTATAAAGGCACTAATTCCATGATCAGGGCCTCACCCTTATGACCTCATTTAAACCTAGTTGCCTCCCAAAGGCTCCATCTTCAAATACCATCACTTCTGTGGTTAGGGCTTCAACATATGAATTTTGTGGGGATACAAACATTCAGAATCTCTGGGGTTGGGAACCTAGACATTAATATTTTTTAAAGCTTCGAAGTGATTCCAATGTGGGTGAGGCAGTCCTTTCTAGCTGTGTGGAAGGAGTCCAATTTTTCTGGAAGAGATGGCACCGTGGAAGTGGTGAGGAGAGCATTTCAGGAGAGGGAACCTACTTAAATGACCTATAATTGCTCTCCTAGTTCTAATATTCTTCGATAACCTTGTTTAGATTGGAGGACAGGAGATGTGGGATCTTGGTCTGTAGGTCCTTAGGTCATTCATTCATTCATTCATTCACTCATAGAAATATTTGTTGAATGCCAGATATTGTGCTAGGTTCTGAGGAAATAACAATGAACAAGGCCGGTCTAAAATTCTGATCCCTGCTCTAGTGGAGCTCATTGGAGAGCAGTGAATTCAGACAATTAAACTAGTAATTATCATAGAGTATAACTGATGTTATGATAGGGAAAGCGAAGGATAAAGTTCCAGGTTCTTAGCTGATCAGATAGATGATATAATGAGGTCTTTCCTTTCTACTTCACAAAGTGTGATGAAAGTCACATGGGACAACGGGTTTGGGGAAGCCGTGCAACATTGTATAAGGTCTGAAGGAATGTGACACATGGACGCTCAGAGTGTGTGTTTAATAGAACAAAATGGATCTACTTGACAGTCAGACATACCTACAAGGCCTCAGCCACCAGCGCGTGTTTTTCTGGATGGCTTTGGCTTTTTGTCAGAAGACTTGAATTTAACCCCAGTGCTATCCATGCCACCTACACCCACACGGGTACTTAGTAGAGTGTGGTTTTCAGTGGGGTTGGTTTTGTATAGAATCTCCATTGATTACAGCCCTGGAGATGACACAGCTCTTCCAGAAGGGATGTGCAGAGTGGCCCTGGCAGAGCAGCAAAGGGAAGGGTGGGCCACCCACCTGCCAGCTACTTGGGACCCTCCAACCACCTTCAGCACTGCCTCTGAGGCAGCTGGCACTGCAGAGCCCGGGATTTACAGCTGAAATCACAGGTGGTTCTGGACCCAAGCTGCCTGTGTGAGATGACATGCGGATGAGTGCATTAATGTGCAGGTGAAAGGGTAAACACTTTCATTCCACTTCATCTTTCTAAGCCTCTGCCATTGCTCACAGCTGGAATGCCCCACTGGAGACCACAGAGCGCTGTGGGAAATGGGGTGAGGAGAATGCAGCACTCCTCAGGGGGCCTGTGGCTGCTTGTTCTTTGTTGTTTCCAATTTGCCCCTATTTAGCTGGACTATGGCATCTAGCTGCCCACGGTGGACGCTTCCTGTCTCTTCTCTGCTGCCACCTTCTGTAGCTCAGACCCTACCCCCTCGACTCTGACTCCTACAGTAGCCTTCTGACTTGTGTATCTGCCCCAGGACCGGCCCTCGCATTAACCCTATGTGCTGCTGACAGAGTGCTGACAACACTCTGATCCCAACACTCTCTAACTCCAAGCATCTTTGTAGTTCTCTATTTCCCATCATGTCAAGTCTGAACTGCTATGCCTGCTTCCAAAACCCTCCACTATCTCTCTGCTCCAAATACCTGACAAAATGTATCCCCATTTCAGACTGCCAGTGCCCTCATTTCTTCCCTCCACCCTCTCCACTTCAACCATACATGAACACACACACACACATGCACACAATCATACACACAATCTCACACCAAGCGCACACTTGGAAGTGGAGGATACTGTTGCCTCACCTGGAGTGTTTTATATTCCCATCTCCTTGTCTAAATCCTCTTCATTTTTCAAGGCTCACTCTCCTCTCCCCACAATACACATCTACTGTGCTTGTGCTGCCCTTACAGTTTGGCATCACTTGCTCACTATCCATGTTACATGAGCTAATTATGTTTTCCCAGCAGACAGCACATGCCTTGAATGCAGGAACCATGCTAGTCATATTTGGATCTGCTTCCATTAGCAAAGAGCTGGGCATACAGGATGCTTAATGAATTGATTGATTAGTAACTCCCTATTAACAGACACATGAAATCAGTCAGAGGGGCCAGTGCTCCAAGTGACATGCAGGATGACAGAGACCCAGATGAGGGAAAGGGAACCTCTACAGATGTCTGGCAATAGCAGGATGAGAGAAGCTCCTAGAATGTTATTAAAAGGAGAAGAGAAATTAATCCATTTAACAGGCATTTAATGAGTACCTACTATATCATCAGCATAAATTATAACTATCCCCCACCCCAAAGGAATTCAAGGGTTAGCTAGAGAGAGAAATCCACATGAATCCAACTAAAACACACTGTGATACTCCGATAATATGACCTAGGGCTATAGGAGCATCAAACAACAAATACACAGTAATGGTCTGTGCTGGCCGGCTTTGGTTGTTGATTGGGTCAGACAGGTCTAGTGACAGGAGCAGGTGGCTGATATCAGGAATTAAAAAGTAAGAAGTGGGATGAGGACACAAGAAACAGCATGACATTGCAAGAGACAGCACAGTGTCATAGAAAGAGCATGGAAATCGGCAGAACGTGGGTTTAAAATTCAGCTCCAACTCAGCAAGCAGCATTTTCCTTATATATACAATGAAGATAATAATATTTATCTTTCAGTTAGTAAGGAAAGGTGAGATAATGTAAGCAATGCACTTAGCACTGTCCTTGACACCCAGTGAGAGCTTGTGAATTTGATCTCCTTTTTCGAAGAAGAGAAAGCCTGGCTCCTGGGCCAGAGTCCATCCCAGGCCTTCAGCACCATGGACAGCTCCAAGGATGGAAAAGTAGGCTGTTGGTAAATTTGAGCTTTTAGTTTCTGGGTCAGAAAAATAATAGAAGCTAACAGTTATACAGCATTCCTGTGCCAGAAACCTTACATACGTTAATCCCATTAATCCTCACAACAAATCTAGGACAAAAATACTGCTTTGGTCTCCATTTTAATGTGCGAAGAAACCAAGGCACAGAAGTTAATTGATTGTCTAAAATCACACAGGTAGTAAATGGTGGAGGCAAGATTGGACCCCAGACAGATTGGCCCCATAGCTCATGCTCTTTGACACTAGGCTACGCTGTGTCAGGGCTTCAGGATGCCTGTGTTTTCTGAGTTGGGGCAGTGGGAGTGGGAGACAGGCAGGACTGTCCTTTCATCACCTCACAGTTCATTGTTCAGGGCTCCCCTTTATTTTGGGTTGGTCCTGGAGGCAGGACCTCAACCAACTGGTATTGTTTCTGTCACCACCATCCCAGCATATTTGTGCCTAGTTTTCTTGTCCCTCACATATCTCCCTCCTCTCCTGCATAGTTGAAGGTGAGGGAGGAAAAGAAAGAAAAGAGAGATGAGTAGAGGAGAAAGGAGGGTTAAGTTTAGAAGAGGTAAAAGAGAGGAATAGAAGAGAGATGGGGGAGAGAGAGAAAGAGTCTGAGTGAGATAATGAGGGTTCAGGTGATGGGGGAAAACAATATACTAAGAGTGAGTGGGAGAGAGGAGGCAGAAATGAGTTGGAAGGAAGCAAACACAGGAGGTGGGAGGAAAAGAAAGGAGGAGAGGGACCAGTGGAAAGGAGTAAAATGGAAAGAATACATGAGTAGAAGAAGAGAATGTGAAAACTTGGGAAGAGATGTGTGATGACGGGGAGAAATGTAGGGACAGGAAGGTAAGCTGGAGAAATGGGCAGGAAGGTTCAAGTTCTGTGAAGCAGTGACTGACAATATTCCTCTTCCAAATGGAGCTGAGACATTGCCCCATCTTGCTCTATCCTTCCCTGAGTTCTTGAGGTCCAGCAAGGTCAGGGGGAGAGGTGGGACACAAAGGCAGCCTATTACAGAATTATGAATTCCCACAAGTACAAAGGAGCCCCCAGTTCTCCTTTCCATGGTCAGACACACTTTTTCTCCACTCAGCCACACCCACGCTTTTCTGTCCTCCATTTGGTCAGGGCATAACTTGGTATAGACAAGGCTGTCCTATGGAGGAGGGAAAGATAAAACACCGATGCCTCTTTACCTGAAGTTTGTCCTTGCAGGTCATGAGACGAGAAGTGTGCATGATATCACTCAACTCTTCACTTCTTTTAAACCAGCTGCCGCTAATTTTGCTGCTATCAAGGATCAGGGAGCATTTATTAAGCATTTATACATGCTCAACATTGTACCAAGGGCTTTTACATACAGTGTCTTATTTAATCCTCACAAAGACCCTGAGAGGTAAGCATTATTAATCCCCAACTTTGTGGATAAGAAGCTGTGGCCAGGAGAGATTAAATAACGTACGCAAGGACATGCAGCTGGTAAGTGGTAGAGCAGGGAACCCATTTATTCAGTCGCCAAGGCCTTCATTCTTTCTATAATGAGGTAAAATCATGTCATAATATTGTCTTCAGAGGGAGGACACCTTTTGCCATGAAACTGGGAAGCTTGAATGTGAAGTGGCTGAGATCAGGAAAGCCTTGTCTATAAGCAATGCCTCATTGCCTCAATAGAGGCAGAAATATTCCTGGGTCTCATTTCTCATCTGGCCTTTTGGGGTCCTGGACAAGTCTCCTTGTTCTGTGCCCTGGTCCTCTCCCCACGTCCCACCCTCGATCAGTAAAACAAGTTCAAAACGTTTACAGAACACAGATGTCTAATCTATGCAGAGCTCAGTGAAGGTTCAAGTTTCACAGGCTAAGCTTTTGCTTTGCTCCTAGCTTCAGGCTCTCTTTCATAACTTATTCTTTGGGGACCTCCCTAAACCTCCAGAATATTTCCAATTTGGCAAAGTCACACGCACTATACATTCATAACATACAAATAACAATGGTCTGTCGCAAAGAAAAAAATTCAGTGAAGTGTTCTTTTGTAGACTACTTGCCTTGGGCAAAGCACCATAGTCAGAAATGTTCTTCTCCCCAGGGCTGCTGACTCCTCTTGTATAGGTTATGAACTACACAAAAGTACTAGAGCCAGAAGGACTGAATGAGTGCTGAAAACCATACTGGACTCCCTTTACCAATCCATGTATTCTGGCATGAGGTGTCAGCCCAGAAAAGGAGGAACCTATGGTTAATTGCCCTGCCCAGAGGAAGATCCCTTTTGTGTCTCTCTAGGCAGGGAAGAACCTTCTAATTTTCACGGAGGCACAAGAAGAAATGCAGCCCTGTTCTTCATCTTCATTTTCAAAATTCATTTCCCAGACTTTGCTTCCAGAAATTGTTCCAGTCATGATGAAGAAACTGGCTTTAGATTTACCTACCCACAAAAAGCAAGAAACTGTAAAACAGGACAAAATATATAAAGCAAGTGCTTTCAGACATTGGACAGCAGGAAGCATAGGATTTTGGTTCCTGAGAGAAGGAAAACACATGAATGTGCCCCAAGGTTTGCCTTGATTTTCTTCCTGGGATCATGTTTCTGATTTTGGTACAGGGAGGTGGAGCCCATAAAGAGTGAAAGTGGGGATCTCAATGAGTTGAGAAGGCAGAGATGGAAGCATCTGAAATTTGCAAGGAAGGGTACCAGAGGGGAGGAAGCTGCATGGGATAATACGTGGGCAGAAGTCTCCATGAGAGTTTACCTCAGGTTCTTTTTTTAAAAATTTTTTTAAATTGAATTATAGTAGATTTACAATGTTGTGTTAATTTCTGGTGTAGAGCAAAGTGATTCAGTTATACATACATACATATATATGTATATGTATATTTTTTCAGATTCTTTTCCATTATAGTTTATTACAAGATATTGAATATAGTTCCCTGTGCTATACAGTAGGTCCTTGTTGTTTATCTATTTTATACCTAGTAGTGTATATCTGTTAATCCCAAACTTTAAATTTTTCCCTCCCTCCCTTCCCCTTTTGGTAACCGTAAGTTTGCTTTCTGTGTCTGTGAGTCTGTTTCTGTTTTGTAAATAAGTTCGTTTGTATCTTTTTTTTAGATTCCACAAATAAGTGATATCATATGATATCTCCATCCATCCATCCATGTTGCTGCAAATGGCATTATTTCATTCTTTTTTATGGCTGAGTAATATTCCACTGTATTTATGTATGTGTGTGTATATATATGTGTATATGTATGTATATATATATATATATATATATATATATATATATGTATGTATGTATCATATCTTCTTTATCCATTTATCTGTTGATGGACATTTAGGTTGCTTCCATGTCTTGGCTATTGAGAATAGTGCTGCTATGAACATTGGGGTGCATGTATCTTTTCGAATTAGTGTTTCTGTCTTTTCCAGGAGTGACATTGCTGGATCATATGGTAACTCTATAAAACAAAATATTAAAAAAATATTTGATTAGCATGAAAGACAAGAAAATAGTAGCAGAGGAACAAAAAATTATAAAATGAAGAAAACAAATAGGGAGATAGTAGACTTAAACTCAAGTATATAAGTAATTACATTAAATTTAAATAGTTTTACCTCCAATAGAAATGCAGAGATTTTTAGACCAGATTAAAAAAGACCCGACTATATGATAGCTACAAAAACCTCTACACTTTAAATGTAAAGACACAGATATATTGAAAGCAAAAGGATGTAAAAATGTACAATGGAAATGATAAGTGTAAGAAGGCTGTTGTATGCCTATTTTAATATCAGACAAAGTAAATTACAAGATAAGCATTGTTAGCTAGAGATGAAGAGACTTTGCTAATGATGAAAACAAAAAAGCTAGTTCAGCAGTCAAATGTTGTCTCTGCACTGAATTTTAATACAGTTTTTAGGGTTTTAATACACATGAAACAAAAACTGATAGAAATAAAAGGAAAAATATTCAAACCAACAATAATATTAGGAGATTTTAACACTCTCCTCTCAGTAATTGATAGAATATGTAGACAAATCAGCAAGGATACTGGAGATTTGAACAACACTAGCTACAAATTTGACCTGATTAACATTTATAGACCACTGCCCCTAACAACTGCAACATACACATTCTTTTCATGTGCATAGAAAACACTGACCTAGAACTCATACTGGCCATAAAATTAAGTATCAATAACAGTGAAACTTTATATATATGTTTTCTTATACTGAAAAGGAATTAAATTTGAATTCACTAAAAACAAATATCTAGAAATATTCCAAATATTTGGAAATTATACAACATATTTCTAAATAATCCATGGGTGAAAGAGGAAATTACAAGAAAAATTAGAAAATATTTCCAATGGAATGATAATAAAGAACACAGCATTTCAAAATGTGTATGATATAGCTAAAGAGCTGCTTAGAGAGAAAGTTATACCTTTAAATACTTATACTAGAAAAGAAGAAACTTTTTTTTAAAATTTGCAAGTGTTTTAATTTGTTGCCATGACAACAAGCTAGACTATTTCTCTTTCCTCCTCATTAGTCTTTTGACATGTGATCTTTAGTCAACATGCAATGGTTATTGAAGCGATCATTTTGCTCCATGCTGGCGATCTATTTTACATTTGGTAGTGTATATATGTCCATGCCACTCTCTCACTTCATCCCAGCTTACCGTTCCCCCTCCCCGTGTCCTCAAGTCCATTCTCTACGTCTGAGTCTTCATTCCTGTCCTGCCCCTAGGTTCTTCAGAACAATTTTTATTTATTTTTGTTAGATTCCATATATATGTGTTAGCATATGGTATTTGTTTTTCTCTTTCTGACTTACTTCACTCTGTATGACTGAGTCTAACTCCATCCACCTCACTACAAATAACTCAATTTTGTTTCTTTTTATGGCTGAGTAATATTCCATTGTATATATGTGCCACCTCTTCTTTATCCATTCATCTGTCGATGGACACTTAGGGTGCTTTCATGTCCTGGCTATTGTAAACAGAGCTGCAATGAACATTGTGGTACATGACTCTTTTTGAATTATGGTTTTCTTAGGGTATATGCCCAGTAGTGGGATTGCTGGGTCATATGGTAGATCTATTTTTAGTTTTTTAAGGAACCTCCATACTGTTCTCCATAGTGGCTGTATCAATTTACATTCCCACCAACAGTGCAAGAGGGTTCCTTTTTCTCCACACCCTCTCCAGCATTTACTGTTTGTAGATTTTTTGATGATGGCCATTCTGACTGGTGTGAGGTGACACCTCATTGTAGTTTTGATGTGCATTTCTCTAATGATTAGTGATGTTGAGCATCCTTTAATGTGTTTGTTGGCAATCTGTAAATCTTCTTTTGAGAAATGTCTATTTAGGTCTTCTGCCCATTTTTGGATTGGGTGGTTTGTTTTTTTGATATTGAGCTGCAT
This sequence comes from Balaenoptera ricei, assembly GCF_028023285.1. Taxonomy (NCBI): domain Eukaryota; kingdom Metazoa; phylum Chordata; class Mammalia; order Artiodactyla; family Balaenopteridae; genus Balaenoptera; species Balaenoptera ricei. Next base: position 8,581,269 of record NC_082645.1, on the reverse strand, counting down.
GAGCTGCTTGCATACTTTGGAGATTAATCCTTTGTCAGTTGCTTCATTTGCAAATATTTTCTCCCATTCTGAGGGCTGTCTTTTCATCTTGTTTATGGTTTCCTTTGCTGTGCAAAAGCTTTTAAGCTTCATTAGATCCCATTTGTTTATATTTGTTTTTATTTCCATTTCTGTAGGAGGTGGGTCAAAAAGCATCTTGCTGTGATTTATGTCAAAGAGTGTTCTGCCTATGTTTTCCTCTAAGAGTTTTATAGTGTCTAGCCTTACATTTAGGTCTTTAATCCATCTGGAGTTTATTTTTGTGTATGGTGTTAGGGAGTATTCTAATTTCATTCTTTTACATGTAGCTGTCCAGTTTTCCCAGCACCACTTTTTGAAGAGGCTGTCTTTCTCCATTGTATATTCTTACTTCCTTTATCAAAGATAAGGTGACCATATGTGCGTGGCTTCATCTCTGGGCTCTCTATCCTGTTCCATTGATCAATATTTCTGTTTTTGTGCCAGTATCATACTGTCTTGATGACAGTAGCTTTGTAGTATAGTCTGAAGTCAGGGAGCCTGATTCCTCCAGCTCCATTTTTCTTTCTCAAAATTGCTTTGGCTATTCTGGGTCTTTTGTGTTTCCATACAAATTGTGCAATTTTTTGTTCTAGTTCTGTGAAAAATGGCATTGGTAGTTTGATAGGGATTGCATTGAATCTATAGATTGCTTTGTGTAGTATAGTCATTTTCACAATGTTGATTCTTCCAATCCAAGAACATGGTATATCTTTCCATCTGTTTGTATCATCTTTAATTTCTTTCATCAGTGTCTTATAGTTTTCTGCATATAGGTGTTTTGTCTCCTTAGGTATGTTTATTCCTAGGTATTTTATTCTTTTTGTTGCAATGGTAAATGGGAGTGTTTCCTTAATTTCTCTTTCAGATTTTTCATCATTAGTGTATAGGAATGCAAGAGATTTCTGTGCATTAATTTTGTATCCTGCTACTTTACCAAATTTATTGATTAGCTCTAGGAGCTTTCTGCTGGCATCTTTAGGATTCTCTATGAATAGAATCATGTCATCTGCGAACAGTGACAGTTTTACTTCTTCTTTTCTGATTTGGATTCCTTTTATTTCTTTTTCTTCTCTGATTGTTGTAGCTAAAACTTCCAAAACTATGTAGAATAATAGTGGTGAGAGTGGGCAATCTTGTCTTGTTCCTGATCTTAGTGGAAATGGTTTCAGTTTTTCACCATTGAGAACGATGTTGGCTGTGGTTTTGTCATATATGGCCTTTATTATGTTGAGGTAAGTTCCCTCTATGCCTACTTTCTGGAGGGTTTTTTTATCACTAATGGGTGTTGAATTTTGTCGAAAGCTTTTTCTGCATCTATTGAGATGATCATATGGTTTTTCTCCTTCAATTTGTTAATATGGTGTATCACATTGATTGATTTGCATATACTGAAGAATCCTTGCATTCCTGGGATAAACTCCACTTTATCATGGTGTATGATCCTTTTAATGTGTTGTTGGATTCTGTTTGCTAGTATTTTGTTGAGGATTTTTGCGTCTATGTTCATCAGTGATATTGGTCTGTAGTTTTCTTTTTTTGTGACATCTTTGTCTGGTTTTGGTATCAGGGTGATGGTGGCCTTGTAGAATGAGTTTGGGAGTGTTCCTCCCTCTGCTATATTTTGGAAGAGTTTGAGAAGGATAGGTGTTAGCTCTTCCCTAATGTTTGATAGAATTTGCCTGGGAAGCCGTCTGGTCCTGGGCTTTTGCCTGTTGGAAGATTTTAAATCACAGTTTCAATTTCCATGCTTGTGATTGGTCTGTTTATAAAAAAGAAGAAAAAAAAATTTTTTTTTCACACACACACACTGTATTTTATTTTTACAAGAGATAAATAGACTGACACCAAGCATTGTACATGGATGACCACAACAAAAGCAACAATGATTGCAATTACCAAACATGAAACACACTCATACTATGCCATAATATTGACATTCAGTCCAGTAATCCTTCACTGTAACAGCTCCTTTACTTTGCAGTGAAAATTGATTGTATATTCTTTGCCTCTGAGTCCTTGTGGGATTTTTTTTTTTTAAATTCAGACAGAAAGTCACACAAATTATACTCATCCTCATCAGTTCACTCAGTCCCATGTGATTAATTTTTTTTTTCATCTTGATCTTTTGTTAGCACTTTTATGAGTTCATCAGTTTTTCATTAGAGTTCTGAAAATGCTTATTCATTCAGTTCAGCAAGAAGAAAAATTTTAAGTCAAGAGTAAAATTTCCACCTTAAGAAGAAAAAAGACATAAAGGAAAGTGAATAAATATAGAAGCAAAAAACAATGAAATATACAACAAACAATAGAGAATATTAATAAAGCCAAACATTGGTTCTTTGAAAAGATTAATAAAATTGATAAACCCTCAGAGATGCTGATCAAGAAAAAGGAGAAATACTATTGAATATAATGGAAAAGAAGCAGACTCACAGATATAGAGAACAAACTAGTGGTTAGCAGTGGGAAGAGGGAAGATGGAGGGGCAAGTTAGGGATAGGGAAGTAAGAGTTACAAACTATTAGGTATAAAATAAGCTACAAGGATATATTGTACAACATGGGGAAATTTGCCAATATTTTATTATAACTATAAGTGGAATATAACCTTTAAAAATTGTGAATCACTCTATTGTACACCTGTAAATTATATAATATTGTACATCATCTATACTTCAATAAATAAATATGAAAAAGGAGAAAATACAAGTTACCAATATCAGGACTGCAAAAGGAGATATCACTACAGATCTTACAGACTTTAGAAGACTATTAGCAACTTTATGCCAATAAATTCAAGAACATATATAAAAAAAGACAAAGCTTTAAAAAGACAACTAAAAAAATTGACACAAGATGAAACAGCATATCTGAATAAGCCTCTACTTATCAAATAAGTGGAGTTTGTTTTCAAAAACTTTTTCAAGGAAAGAACTTCAGGCCCTGGTAAGTTCATAAGTCAATTCAATCAAACACTTAAGAAATAGTACCAATCTTACACAAACTCTCTCAGAATATAGAGGAATAGACTTTACTCCCCAATTCACTTTATGAGGCCAACATTACTCTGCATTACCAAAACCAGACAAAGATATTAGAAAAAAAAACAAAAACAAAAACCCTGCAGATTGGCATCTCCCATGAGGTAGATAATAGAATAAAGCATCAAAGCTAACATTAAAAATTTCTAGAAAAAAAAAAACTTAGCCAAAACAAAACTTTGACACCTTAAGAGTAGGCAGAGATTTCTTAGATAGGACATAAGAAGTACTGTTAATAAAAGAAAAAAGTTGATGAAATAGTTTTCATCAAAATTAATAACTTCTGCTGATCAAAAAATACTGTTAAGAAAGAGTAGAGCAAACTATAGGCTGGGAGAGCAATAATAAAAATACATACACACGGCAAATATATCCAGAATATGTAAAGAATGCCTACACATCCAGAATAAAACCCCAAAGCATTTCAAATAAAAATGGAGAAATAGGTGGATAAACACTTTACAAAAGTGTAGGATGCGCAGGGTTCAAATCCAGGTTGTTGTTTTTTTTTTCTTACCCCAAAGCACATTTCTTAAACATTTCCTTCTAGTTTGGGGACTGGGCTGAGATTTGAACAAAGTCTGGTACCCATCATTCCATCCATCCATTCTCCTACCCACATCATATTCAATCAACATTCTATACCATTAGTGTGGTCCATTTCCTGCCTCAAGTAGCTCACAGTCTGAAGCAGGAGTGGAGCGATGAGCAGGTAGAATCCCACATGATGCCTTCTAGCATAAAGGAAGGCCCAGGGGGCTCTGAGGGCACAGAGGAGGGGTCCCAAACTAGTTAGTCATTCCAGGGAGGATTTCAGAGGAAGGAAGAAAGGCATATCCCTTGAGATTGTCCCCCTCCACTCCTGGGCTCCTTGGGTCCCCATCACTTCAGGGTGGGGCACAGCAATCTCTCCAGAGCAGGAAACTGTTATACAATTCCTGGTTGGTAAGATGGACCAGACAGGACAAAATCTTGGCTGCTACCCTACTCCTTCTCCCTCTATCTATCTCCCATTCCCTTATCTTGGAGCAGCCAGTGTGCATCCATAAAAGGACATTGCCCTTCCCTTCCACTGAGCTATGAGGGGAAGAACTGAGAAAAATATCTCAGATAGATACCCTCGGAAAAATCCATCCTCCCCTCTACCTCTCCTGCCTACTCTGTCCTCAGCTAGGCTGTATGGGAGGTACAGAGGTCAGGGACCCACCCTCAGAGATCCTCTGCTCCAGCACAGGAGCTAAGGCATATGCCCCAGGAGGAGCAATGTTGGACGAGAATCAGTGAAAGCAAACAGGGAGGAAGGAAGGTCGAGGAAGGCAGATGCAGATTGGAGGGCTTCCTGGAGGAGGTGGGGCTTGTAAAGAAGAGTAGAAAAGATTTTTTTTTTTTTTGCTTTTCTCCTGATTATTTATTTGTTGTGTAATGGTAGGCGTAATTGCAAAGAACACAAACATTTACTTGCAGTAGATAACATTAAAAAAAGAGAAATTCTTACAATCTCACTGTAGTAAAACATGTTGAATCAAGAGTGGGAAGGATTTGGATGGGAGGAGGGTCATGGGGGGCTTTCTGGGTAGTAATAATTATGCAACAAATTATTACAAATAATTCCTATTATCAAATTATTATTCACATTTGTGGAGTATTTTTTTTCCAAGTCATTGACCAAGGTAAGTGCTTTATATGAATGAATACTTTCATTTCAGGAGGGGTAGTGGAATCAAGATGAGCAAAGGCATTTTCCTCTCTGCGGCAGCCCAGGGGAGTCCCCAGCATGTCCCCCCCCCCCCACCTCATGCATGCACACATGCAGGCGTGCACACAGAATCCAGCCTGAGATGCTCTGGGGCAGAGCTCAGAAGCCAAGTCTCACACATTTCCTTAGCACTGATCTTGTTCACTGATGTAAGTTGGTATAAGCACATTGGCCTTTGGGCAGCATATATTTGTTTGAACATCCAAAGGAAAGGGCGCAGGGCAGGCAAGCTGGTTGACGGTGACTGACAGCTCTCTGGCGGTAGCCTGTGGAGGGCCACGCACGTCTAGCCTAGAACTCTCCATCAGTCAGAGGACCCGCTCTCACCTGGTGTCCGCCGGGGCCTGGCACTGCGCTGGCCGTCAACCTGCGAGGCCTGATCTATGGCCCATCGCCTTGCTGGGCGGCAGCACTCACACAGGTGAACCAACTGAACAGCTGACACAGATCGCGATAGCACGTGCATGCGATGCCACGCTGAACGCAGGGCGAGGGCCTGGTTTTCCTCAGGCTGCGTGCCGGGACCCGAGGGCAATGTGGTGGGAGAGCCCCCTTCCCTGCTTCCGCCTGACCTGTTTCACGTGTACTGGACTTCAGGTAAGATTTCATTCAAACCTGTTCTGCTTTCTGAGAAAACCTTGCTAGTGGGGTCCGTTGGAGGTGCTGGCGTGGGCTGGTGTTACAGGCTGCGGGGGGGCTCCAGCAGGTGCTGGAGGAATTGGGAAACTGCACACATGGCAGTGGGGAGGGGGCACGTGGCACTGCACAAGGTGTCCCAGAGTAGGGGGCTTGAGCTAAGCGAGCCCTCAACTCCCCCCGCGCCCAGCACAGGCAGTTCCATTTCCCACCGAGAAGGCTGCCCGCTCCGCCCCCTAATAAAACTCTTAATTCGCCCTTGGGGGGCCTCCACTGTGCTGGTCCTGGGGGCCGGGAGCCCATGCTTTGGGCGAAGTCTGGAAATGTTCACAGAGCCGAGGGGGGGTCTCACCTTTTTCTCAAAAGGGAACCGAGATAACAAGGGCCTGGACCAAGGGTCAGCTTTCATCAAGACAGGAATCTCCCCGCTCTGGGTGGTGAGGCCCCAGAGACACCCCGCCCCCCCTTCTACCCCCCAGGGGAGCTGTCTAAAGCATCTGCTGCCTCACTGCCTGTCACTTGTCAACTTGGAGCAATCAGCCTGCTACTTAACAATGAAACAGGCAAAGCCCTCCAGCGGCTGCCTCCGATTGGTCTTTGTCAGCGCCCAGGGGAGATGGGCGTGGAGGTCTCCTGTGCCGCCTCCCTGCCGCTCTGCGCCTGGGCCCGCAGCGCCATCACTCAGGCCTCCGCAGTCACCGGCAGGGCACGCGGCAGGTTCTCACCTGGCCGCCGAGTCGGTTCCACGGGGCCCAGGGGGCGTGGCCGGCGTGCCAGGGAAACACTGGGCAGTGGCCCCCCGGGCAGAAACCCACCCCATTGCCTGTCTCCGCGTGTGCAGACCCGTGGGCACACGTGTAGTGTAGTGAGTTCACTTAATAAACACTGGCTGTGCTAAGGGCTGAGCGCACCGAGACCCTCCCCTCAGAGCTCACAGCCTGGGAGATGACGCAGGCCCACCCACAGGTGCTCTCCAGCGATGCGGTCAGTGCCAGACCAGAGGTGGGTACTCAGCCTTGTTACAGAGGAGGTCTCCTTTCACGCTGCCAGGAGAGGTCAGAAAAGGCCTCTGGGACTGGGATATGTGGGAGAAACCTCGGCCGTCAAAGGGCAGGCAGGACACGAGGCTGCAGAAGGGACACGAGCTAAGGAAGCAGCCTGTGCAAAGGCCCAGAGATGAGAAAGAGAGAACTGAGCTGGGGGAATTGCAGGCGGATTGGCCTGGCTGGAGTATTACTGAACCGTCGTGTATCTATTATTTAGCTGTCAGCAATCCATCCCTACCTACTTCTCTTGTTCTCTCTTTGTGGATCTACCTACACTTTCATTGCCATCCACCCAATTAGCTGTTATTTATCTATCTTCCATCCATGCATCCGTCCATCCTTCTCTAGAAGTCTTCATGTCGTGTTCCAAAGCAGATCTGTCTCCAAAGAACTCTCTCAGCCAACACAGTGCCTGACACTTCACGATTAGGGATGGATTTCTGCCTTAAGTACTAATGTCTCTCAGCGCTTTTTTTTTTTTGTAGAAATATAGCTATCTATTTATTCATAGGTGAATGTGGACTTTACAATGGACAACACAACTATAATGGAATAAGGAGACTTCCAAGTCGAAGGTGAGTTGAGATTTGGAAATTTAGGTCCTTGATTCCTGCTGTAGTCCCTAACCCTTGGCTGATTGTTTTATAAAAAATCTCAGCGCTTGTAACAAGTACATGACCCAGGGAGAGGCAACAGAAATCACAAACACTGCAGCCTGTGTGATGTTGATTAATCACAGATCGTCAGGTCCTGGGACCTGAGGATAAGCATCGAATAGCCTGCGGTGTTTGGGGAAAGCACCAGCACAGATGGCCAGGACCACTGTTGAGGATTTGCTGTTGATATGACCATGTCGCTGGGACCAGCCTTCCCCTACCTGTAAGCTCCATGGAGGCAAGAGGGTGGTTCTACATGTCCATCAATTGCAGTGATGGAACATAGTACAGACTCAATGAATACTTGGAACGAATGACACAAGGAACCCTTGGGCAAGCTATTGCGTACCTTGTGCCAGGACTGCCACCACCCTGGCACACTGGTGCTGCCCTTAGAAACGATGCAGGGCCCAGATCTCAAGCTGTATGACCTGGGTTCATAAATGTCTGGCCTTGAATGAGAATTTAGCCACTTACGAGCTGTGTGATTTGGACAGGATACGTAACCTCTCTGGGGTTCAGTTTCTTCAGCCGTAAAACAGGACCAATAGTACGTATTTGTGGGATCAAATGATATTGTGGTTCTTTGGGAACTACAAAACGTTGTACTAACAATAGTGGTTGTTAGTCTACTTCAGATGTGGGTAGAAGGCGAGACCAATCAGAGGACATTTTGCTTCTCCCAAAGGAGGAGGAAAATTTTCAGAAAATATCAGACACTTCTAGGTTTGTGATCTACCTCTTTTCAGAGTTGTGCCTTTATAGTACTGGGAAAGTCTATGTTCTTTATTTCAAGAGAAATTCCTTTATAACCCTCAGTGAGAAACACTTCCAGTGCAGTGCCTGGAATTGCATCATTAAAGATTCAAAATTTTAGGCAAGACCTTTAAGAAAGGTTTTGTTAGTCTGATACAAGGGCTTGGAGGGCTGTATCTTTGGGTTTATAAGTGAACACCTGGGAATGTGTATGTGTTGTAAGAGAGAAGGAGAAGGTGGGAGGGAAAGATAGCCACTGTCAGCTATGAAACCAATGTCCTATGAGGACAGGTCTGTTCCAACACTAAAATGCATTGTCTCGGTGAGCAAAGCAGATTATGTAGTTTAAATGCCTTCATACAGTGTGTTCTTCACAACCTTTTCCCCCTGTCCCGCTCTGGGATCTAAAGAATTCCAGAAGGAAACTAAGGTAGTTAGAGTCTTCCAAGGAGCTGGCATGGGAGTGTTTCCAGGCACAAACACCTAGACTGAATCAGGCAGGATATGGTTGCGGCCACTGTTCCTTGCATTTGGGGAGAAGAGGCAGGAATGGAATGAGTAGAGTGGTCCTCGTGCCTGGTGTGGGAGGAGCCCATGCAAATTGTACGATCCCCATTGAAGGCCAAACCTTTGTGTCCGATGCCGTCTGAACCCCTTACTCACGGGTGTCTTCCTAGACAGCCTGGTGTCCCCGAGTACAAATCAAAAGTGTCCCTGCTCCAGGCTCTCAGAAGCTGTCTTTCAGCTCTGGCTCCTCTCTGATGCCCTGGCCCCTCCCGTCTCAGTGGTACAGGGAATGACATTGTTGGTACCTGTCAATGATGGGGCCACGCCTACTCTCAACACGAGAGTCATTGTCTCAATAAAACTCAGTGACAGCAACCTTCTTAAACAAATGGGACAAATCATATTCTCTTTTTACTCCTTATTCAATTAGCCTGGTGGTCTGAAATCCAATCTGCTTGTTAGAATCAAGGTGAAGGGAGAATAAGAATTATAATTCCTGAAGCAATACCCCATCCTCCACACAAGCCCCCCACCAAGAGATTCTGATTTAATGGCCAGAAAGCTTCAAAAAGCTTCCCAGATAATTCTTCTGTGCCGCCCAGGCTGAGAACCACTGAGACAGCCCAGCATCTAATTTGACTGTCTTAGTTCCCTCCCTAACACACACACACACACACACACACACACACACACACTCTCTCTCTCTCTCTCTCTCCTGCTTACAAACAAAGCTTCAGACACACATGGTGTTTGGCTGGAATTTCTGTTTCTCTCTATAGACTCCCTAAATCTGGAAAGTGCTTGATTTTTACATCTGTTGTCTTATTCGGCCCTCGCAGGTGAGCTAGGTTGTACTGATAGATGCATTTTAGTGGCAGAATGGGCCCATCCTCGCAGGACCTTGCTCTTCCAGGATCATCTTTTAGGATGATCCCCTCTTGTCTCCCCTTGGCCCTGGTGAATGCAAGGGAAACCCGGGCGGCTTATGCCCCTCCACCTTGCCCTGAGCCCCACCACTGACAGCTCAAATTGGGCGACTCAAGCCACTGCCAAACTTCAAGGTATCTTTGTACTGAGCTCATCAAAAAGCAAACACTCAGGCACTTGAATAAGATAAGCAATTTGTGGCTTTGTAAAAAGTCAATGCAATTCAATTTAGACCTCTTAAGGAGTGCTGCTGCCTCTCAACATTTATTGTTTCCTTGTATAACCTGCTCCAGCGAAGGGACTGCAGATTTGTCTTCTGTTTGCGAAGTGGGATGAAGTCCCTGGAATGAGTGACCTTCAAAAGAAGCACAAAACTTACAAATGAAGCTGTCGCCGAGAAACCTCAGTCTTGCCTCAGCTCACGGCTTTCTTTCTTTATATAGATTTGATTTTCCAAATGGCAGATTACAAAACTAGCTATATTTTCCTCCCAAACACAACTGCTTTAATTTCTTCTCTTTCCCCCCCTTTTAACCAAGAAAGATGTTTTTAAAATGCAATCCTCACTCTAATCTTTACCACTCCTGAAAGCCTACATTTGTTTTCCACCCAAGAAGGCATCTTTGGTGCCAGGTGGGGTCCCTGAAACGCACGCCTTTGTCCTCTTACCCTTCTCACCGGGGGTGGATTGTTTTTTTCTGGTTTTTGTTTTTCCTTTTGGTCACAGAACAAATTGCTCTTGGCTTCTCTTTATTTGATTCTTTGTTGATTTATTTAGGGAATAGGACCAGTTTAGCCCCACCTTGTCAAATAAATCCAAGTCACATGACAATAATAGTAATAATAATAACAATAGTAATAATAATACTGCTAATGATGATCTACTCTGGACCAGGCACTACACTTGATGTTTTACATGTGCTTTTTTGTTTAATTCTGGCAACAACCCATGAGGTAGGTATTACCACCCTCACTCTATTGATGAGGCTCAGAGAGATTATGGAACTTTCCCAAGGTCACATTATGAGGTGTCCAATACGTTAGAGCAGAACACCAGTCAGAGGGGAAACAGAAAATACTGGATTGTCAACTTTGATCCCTCTTCTGGCTGTCTGTCATTTCGGTCAAACACAGACCAAGGCACCTCTGACTGAGCTGAATAACCGAATCTCGATCTTTCCCCCGATCTTCACTCACGGGTGACACCACTCGACGCCCTGTCAGGGGCTGATAACTCCTCCTATGGTCCTAATAATCTGCTGCTTTCCCACTTTTCTACCCAAATACTGTGTATCATGCAGCATCAGGTTGCCCTTGTTTTGTTTTCACTGCATTTATTTTTACAGTTACTTTCTATTTAGGGGAGATAATGTTTGTTTTCCATGAAGGACAGTGACCTAAAGTTTTATGTTGTTTAATGTATTTAAGTGAGAATGGACAGTCCATTTAAAAATAGGACGATACTATTATACAGCTGTTAGGAGGAAATGAAAAAAGTAGCGCCGATGACATAGAACTGACCAAAGGTGGGGACATTGACCTGTGTAATTCCGAGGGGTAAAATTGAAGATAGCAGCATCAATTTGAAGCAAAATGCTGCACAGTTACAGAATTAAGGTGGTGGCAGTGGAGGCTTTTGGGGCGTGCTTGGGTCAGATGAGCAGCGAATTGTAGGGAGGTATCTTGGTAATAAATTCTCTCTCCAGAAGCCTGGCTGGCTGGCATGTGGTTCGAGCCCAGCCCTGGGCACATATGTGGGAAACTTTAATGTAGGAGGCACCTCTGAACGCTGGAACAAGAACCAGGAGGTCTCCTGACCATGTGGACAGCTCCTCCTCATGGTGGTCATCAGCCTCGGTCCCTTACCTGGTGGTTACAGCTGGGGCCCTGAGTAGGAGTTGCATGGGGCTCTAGGAAGCCTCGGCAATCTGTGTCCGGTTATCTTTCATGGCTGGACCGATATGGGCACTGTGTTGACTGTCACACAGGGGGACAGGCCTGTGGGAAGAAGGAAAGCAAGGCCAGGCTGTCTTCCTGGATCTCACACTTGAAGGATCTACACGTTCAGCTGATGGACCGAAAGGAGAATTTTTAAGAAGGAAATAAATGTCAGAAGAGCATTTGAAGCAGAGCTAGGCAGGATGAAAGTAGAGGGACACACGGAGGCTGTGTTTATCACATGTGGGTCTAAAACAACGTGTCAGTTTTTGATCAATCAAAATACTAGTCACAGCACGAAAATCAGTTTGACTGATGTTGCTAAAGCAGTTGTTTTCTACACAGGCCAAGGGGAAGGAAAAGGCAGTGTCCACAAGTGAGTGAGAGGAGCTTTTGAGCAGAAAAAGTAGAGGAGGTGAGAGGTGAGCAGGGCGGGGAGATGAGAGAATCCCATGGAACGTGGGTATTTGTAGGGCCTTGTCCCACTCCCTGGGGCAGACACAGTTGATTGTCTTCCTAAAGCCTGTTGCCCCCTCTTCCCAGCTAACAGAATTCTAATTTAACTCTGGGCAGCAATTGGCTCAGGCAATGGAGCATGATTGGTCTAAGCCAGTCATGACAATTCTGTTTGCCACTTCCCAGATGTTCCTCTAGCTGGGTGGGGGACACAGCCAATGAAACATAAGGTGTCTCTTCAGAAGACTCTGGAGGAGCTTCACTTTCATTGTAAAAAGTTCAGGTGAAGCTGGTGCTGTCTTTCAAGCTCCTGCTTGTTTCCTGCCATGAGCACAGGTGTGGCTCCCAGAACGACATTATGTGACCCCAGGGTGGCAAGACGACACACCCACTATGGCAAAGCAGAGCAATAGAAGAGACTGGAACTTCTGAAGATATAGCTGGGACGCATCAACGCAGCCCACCTCTGGATCTCTCCTTGTGTGAGATAATGAGCATCTTTATTGCTTAAGCCACTGCTCGTCAAGTATTTTATTACTTGCAGCTAAAACATCCCTAACAGATGCACACTGGATTTTCCAGAAGATACTAAGTCCCATCAAGGGGTCAGAACTTTCCCAAAGTCACACGGTTTGTTATAAATCTCCCTCAGGAGACCCCAGACTGTTTCTTAAAATCCCCCATCCCTCACTGCAACCACCTTGGTCTAGCCCCTTCCACCAGCCCCACCTCTCAACTTCAGTTCTCTCCCCCAGTTGATTCTGTATTTGGTGTTCAACAAATCTTTTTCAGATGGAATTTTCTTCACATCATCTCCCCATCCCTACCCTATTCTGGACCTCAGTGGATGCAGGTTTAAATGCAAGGTCCTCTGCTTGGTTAAGCACACTACTGTGTGTGAATGCATTAAATTCTTGAAGTCCTGTAAAGTGATTACTATCTTGCTTCAGGACCAGGAGGCTAAAACGTCTTCCAGGACCATCCTGGGCATAGAGTCCTCTCATCATCAAGATAAAGCAAAGCTCTCAATTTATTCCTGAGGAGGCTGGTAGAACACCTCGCTCAGTTCCCTACTCTTCGGCCAAGGATGTTGTTCTCTGTCTCCCTGGAAACCTTCCAAGACCTGGTGTAGCCAACAAGTGCTGTCATCCTCCAGTGGTTTGTGAACAACCAGAAAGCAGAGCCTTGATCACAGCAGGCCAGCAGTGGTTCTTGAGTAACACACGCTGGTATAACCAAATGATCTTGATCCATTTTGGAGATTACAACCTGCATGCAGTTCCAAGGGAATGCTGTTGACCAGTGGTTCTTGAAATTTTGTGGGTCATCAGTCCTTTCAAGAACCTGAAGAAATCTATGGATCGTATCCTGAAAAAAATCAGTGAGTGAGTGTGCACATGTGTACGTACACACACACATATTTGCATACAATTTTGGGAGGGAAATTAACAGCCTCCCTAAAGCCCAGGGACAAGAACCCAAAGCTAAACACCCTTTCTACAGGTAAAGCTGGATTTCATCTAGTCATGCCACAAAGTCTCTAATTTCATTTCTGAGAGCAGGACCTGGATGGGTTCAGATCTGGTGGAAAAAACACCATCGAAGAGACTTGATTAACAAATGGCCATTATTCTGGAGGGAAGTCTAAGTGGGACACCTGAGGGTCTGCTCTTGGCCCTGTCCTATGAGACATAGTTTTTAAATCAGTGATTTAATATAAGGAAACCCCAAATTGCCACAGTATTTATAGGGATAGCCAATATTCTGTATGACAAGATCAAGATTCAAAAATACGTCAGCAGATTAAATGACAGGAAATTCAAACAGAGTGAAAATTACGGCACATATGTGACAGAATATATTAAAGTTATCAGTCAGTTGCCCAAGTACAAACTGGGGGGATCTTGTCAGGAATGCCCCACAGCTCCAGGGACCTCAGGAAGTGTGGGTGGTTGGAGAGTGTCTGAATCATCTTATGGGGAACACAGCCCCAGGCGCTGAGCAAGAGTTGGCCTTAGGTCTAGAAGCTACATTGGGCAGAGGGGGTTGAGGAATGGGATTATATCCAGAGAAGGGAAACTAGGAGGCCCAAGGGTACAGATGCATGTGATGTGAGGGGAACTGGGAAGAACCAAGGCTCTCTACCCTGGAGGAGAGAGGACTTGCCTGGGGAGAAGGGTGGGCCTGATAATGGCCATCAGATATCTGCTAAGCTTCATACGGAAGAATGACTAGACCAATTGGTGGTTCTAAGAACTTTTTGACACCGAGTTGCTCACCAACAGCATGGGCTGTCTCATGGAGAAGTGGGCCCCCCATCTCTGGAAATGTTTGAGCAAAGGCTTCTAGATCATCTGTTGGGGCGATGTAACTCAGAAGACAGTCACCATTACCCAGAGTTGCGGTTGAACTTGGTCTGGGAAGGCAGCTCTGGTAGACCAGCTCTCTGGAGAGTGGTGATGAGAAAGCTTAGGCGGCCACCTCTGGGTTCAGCAGGGCAGTGAATGACGTCTGGGTGCAGGGGTGGGAAGCAAAGGCGCTCAGGCTGTTTATTGGCCAAGACTCCTTATTCCCCGAAGACTCTGAAATTCCCCTTTTTGCCCCTGGGAAAACCTCTTTCGGCACCTGTCTGTGCGTCCCCACACAGTCTGTGTGCCACTGATGTCTATCTAGCGTGTGTGTGTGTGTGCTCGTGTGTGTGTGTCTTCCTCGTGGTGACGTGGTCAGCCGTTAACGTAGGAGCAGAGCCCACAGCAAGCCCTCCACGGTCGGGTCTCTCCATCTAACCTCACCCTGCGCGCTGGATCACCGGACCCACTCCTCCCCCTTGTGGGCCCCTCACGGTCCTGAGCACAGCCACACTCATTCCTACCTCTGCAATTGTGCCCCAGGTCCTGTCTCCTGAAATGGGTCTCCCCCAACCCCCGGCCTGGTCCTCCCAACACAGCAAAGCCCAGGCAAGCGCCTCTCCCTCCATGGGCTGGGGACTGTCCCAGATCTGCTGCTCAGAGACCCACCACTTAGCTATGAGTTGCGCCTCTAAAGGAACAAGGACAGACTTTTAGAATGGCTTATGGAAATGAGCTTGTTTAGGTGTCTAGGTTGGTTGTCCCAAAATGATAGCCTAAAACTTGGGTGCAGGAAATTTATTTGGGAGGTGATTCCATAGGGAACAAGAGTAAGGCGGATGGGAAAGGGAGATGAAGGAAAAATCCACAGAAAGGTGACTTATTGAGGTTCCAGGGGCTCGGTTTGCTGGGACCTCTGTGAGCTGTACAGAGCGCCTCTGGGAACTGTCTGTCAGGATGGAGACTGGGGCACTTATGCACTTGCTGCCTCCCAAGTGGGTCAGGTTGCCTGCATTTCGGGGCTACGCTTGCTTGCAGGCTGAGTGGACTCTCTTCAGAGCAGGCCCCGAGGCAGGAAGAAGGAGAGCAGAGCCGCTCGTGCCTCCAGCCTGTGAGCTCTGTCAGACCCCTGCGACCCCCCGTGCAGCGCAGATCAGAGCAGAGCAGAGGGGACGTTGAAACCACGTGCTGCAGTAGGTCCAGCTGGTCCTGTGCCACCTTGTATTTTCCACTATCGTCCCATTCTATGTTTATTTCAGCAAACATTTACTGAGCACCACTGTACACCCAGTTTTAGGCACCAGGATACAGAAAGTTCCAAGTCTGTTTCTTGTCTCCTGCCATTTAGATTGAAAGCTGTTTGGTGCAGGGAACACAATATTTTGGCCATACTGTGGGCACCCAAACAGATTGGTTGACTGATTAATTAATTGAACGATTTACTAAACTAAGCTTTCATGGCTTCTATATTAAAAGTCATTCCTTATCGTAG
Source organism: Balaenoptera ricei (assembly GCF_028023285.1). NCBI lineage: Eukaryota > Metazoa > Chordata > Mammalia > Artiodactyla > Balaenopteridae > Balaenoptera > Balaenoptera ricei. The sequence goes on along the minus strand of NC_082645.1, from coordinate 8,565,651 downwards.
GAAAAAATGTTTACTTTCAGGCCTCTGGGGCATTCTAACCTGCAGTGTATGCAGTACACATTTCAATGATAAAGTCCTTAATAACTACAGGATGAGTTGGCAGAATGGTTTAGATCTAAAGTCCAGAGCAAGGCAATTACATCCGGCTCCCGGCTTTAAAAATTGAAATAATCTTTATCTGAGTTTTTAAAAGTATGTTAAAATGATAACATCAAATGTCAAATGTAGCAATGACTTATCCTGCCCATGTGACAGGGCACCGAGGAGGTAGAACCTTAATATGCATGTTGCTACCGCCTAAAGGTTAAAAACATCTGATGCGATCTGGGGCGTTAATTGTACTTTTATCGATCACATTGGGCATCTGAATAGCATCAGGGAAATGAAATTCTTGTGGCCAGCCTTTCTGCCATAGACTTTCCTCATCTCCTTTGGACAAATGAGACGTTTGGAGAAGGAATTCATCTCCAGGGGCTTGCTGTCCTGCTAAATTATTTTCTATTTCTCATTAATTCTCATCTTCCTCTTGCTCATGCCACCCACCCCTCGTGCCCTCCCTGGCCCATCCGAGTCACATCAAGTTGTCAGATTCACCTCCTCCAGGCCCTTCCTCACCGCTGCCCTGAGCTCCCCTCCCTCCGAACCAAGGCTCCTGGGACCCGGCAATCAGGGCTTAATTATGTCCTTCTTGTGTCACTTGCTAATTGTCACTTTTATGACTCTCTTGGCTCCCTGGGAGATACTGCCTTTTGATGTAAAAGGCATGGTTTAAGTAACTGTAAGACAATGTAAGCTGATACCTGCGAGAACTGCTTTGAAATTGCCAAAGGAACATTAACAAGGTAAATTCAAAACCTGGAGCCAAAGTGGTAAAACTTGGCTTCTTTCTCCGAGGGCAGCCGGGACAGGCGCTAACGTGGATACTCCAGGTGGGGGCCAGGGTGCAGGAGAGCAGAGCTGGGAAAGTCATCGAAACAAAATCACAACGTACATAGGGGACCCCTGGGTCACACAGACGCAGCGTGAGCCAAAGAAGCCAGACGCAAAATACATACTGAGTGATTCCATCAACGTGAAGTTCCAGAGCAGGCAAAACTAAGCGCTGGAGGTTAGGAAAGGACTTACTTCTCAGTGTGTGAGTGGAGGGAATGGTCTACACCTTGATGTGGGTGGTGCCTACGGAGGTAAGAACACATCAAATTGTACACTTTACTGTACGTACATAATACCTCAATTAAAAAGTAGCAACGACAACAATGAAAGTAATAATACAACTGTGGATGTTTGTGGAGCCTCTCCTATGCCCCGTGTGCCCGGCCCTGTGCTGCTGCTTCCCATGAGTCCTATTTGACTTCTCACAAGCACTCTTCAAGGCAGGCGTCTCCAGCTTCGTTTGCCATGTGGGGAAACAAAGGCTCAGAGAGGGTAAGAGACTCGTCCAAGAACACGCGTGTTACAAACCCCTCCACTTGTGAACTGGAAAAAAGTGGCAGAATTCTGAAAAGTCAAAGATTCTACCCTGCAGTCCATCCCAGGACTGGACCATGGTTGGTCATCTCCAAGCTATGAACACGATTCCCCCGACGCCCACCGATTGTCCATTTGGAGGTCTGGGAAAATGACAGGACTGGGAGAGGATGGGGTCAGAGGTCACGGTGCAGAGGCACTTCAGGGGGTGGCAGTGAGCAGGGGAGAAACCACTGCCCAGGGGAGAAGGCTGGGTGCCCAGAGCTCGGACTCCTCAGACTCTGAACTTGTTATATCCCAGCTGGATGCGGAAGGGTCTGCACACACCAAGGGTACCTGCTGATTATTTCTTGGGAGCAGAGTGATCGCCCTCACACTTGATATAGAAGGAGAGCCTTTCTTTCTCCCTCCCTCCTTCCTTCCTTTCTTCCTTTACATATTCACACAGCACTAACGATGTGCTAGGCACCAGGGATGCTGCAGTGAACACGACAGGGAGTCCCTGCCATCGGGAGCTTGCAGTCTATACAGGAGACAGACAATGAGAAACCAAACAAATAAGCAAGCGGTATACGCTATGTCACATGACGTCAAGTTCAAGGGAGGAAAACCAGCCCCTAAGAGAGGTGGATGCAGGGCTAAGGGTGCTACAGGGATGTGGAACGATCTTTCTGCGGAGGGCTGAAGTGAGCAGGCTGTTCATAGATCAGGGGAACGGTGTGCCAGGCCGGGGCCGAGCAGGTGCAAAGGCCCTGAGGTGGGAAGGAAGCCCTAATGTTTGAGGAGCAGCAGAAGGGCCTTTCGGTTGAGTGAGGGAAAGAGAGCAGTGGTTGAAATCAGAGCAGACGGGCCCCAGTGGTAAGGAGTTTCATTTCTATTCTGACTATAATGGGACCTTTCATAAGTTTCTGAATAGGGGTGAGGCCCAATCTGAATGTCTTAGAAAGATCGTTCTGGCTGCAACCGCGGAACTGCCTTGTCCAGGCAAGATGGCAGCAGGGCGGCCAGGAGGAACCTCCTGCAAAGTCAAGGCAGGAGATGGGCCCCGGGGAGTGTGTGCCAGGCCTGTCTGCGAAGGCACCACCCGGTGAGAAGTTACACACAAAGTGCCCCCTAAGACGCTGTGTATGGGCCTGACTCAGGCCCTCCAGGCCCCTGCCTAAGGGCCCCGCTGGTGAAATGACAGTTGGTCCAGGAACAAGACATTCATAAGCAGTGAGTCCAACACAGAATTTTTCCTTTTTCAATTCTTCTTTTATCCTTTTGTTTCCCTTGAGGGCACGGAATTTCCCAAGGCTTACAACAAGGGTCCCCAAAGTGGGATGCGTTAGTCCCAAGGCTGTGCAAGAGAGTCTCTGGGGGCAAGAGATGAAAGTGTTGGAATGTATATTTATAGCTTGTTCTTATCGTATAGACCTCTAGGGGATTCAGTCTATGCTTATGTGCAAAGTACATTAGTAAGACTGTGCATGTACTGAATTTATAAATACGTATATTGGGAGATGTTATTAAAATACTTGAGGATGGAATGGGCAACAAAAATATATTTGGAGTTCATTGACCTATGGGATGAATCTCAAACTCCACGACATGGCTTATGACTGGCCCATCATGGTCTCCTGCTTCCCTCCCTTCCCTTATTCCCACATCCTCTGTGTCACAGAAGTGTCTCCCCATCGCCTATGTGGTTCACCGTGGGGAGGGGCTGTGGAGATTGTTGGGAAATTGTTAACAGGCTTTCAGAACTCAGCCTTTCCTGAACCACTTCCCTCACCGCACTGCCCCACCCCTGCTACCATCATGCCCAGAACATATTCCTAGCACACCACCTGAAATACTTCGTTGTTCCTATTTATCCCCAGCTCATCTGTCTGCTCTGGTTGTGAGCACCTTGGGACAGGGGTGGTGATTTATTGGTCTTTGGATCTCAGGGTTGCCAGAATTAGCAAATAAAAATAGAGGGTGCCTAATTAATATATTTATGTATATATCGATATACATAATAAGTATGTCCCAGGGGACATACTTATTTGGGACACACTTATACTATAAAATTATTTGTTGTTTATGTGAAATTCACATTTAACTGGGATCCTGTATTTTAACTGGCAACCCTATTGCACCCGCAGGGGCTGGCTCAGGGGCTGTCATGGTGGAGATGTTTGATAATTACCATCTGAATGAATAAGCCAGGTAGCAGCTATAAAGATTCCCTCTCTGCCCCCTCTAAAACAGAGAGATGTGAGGATTTATCTTCTATCTATTTAATAATTCGATTTTTAAGGGGAAACTTGACACCATTAAGAGTGTGTGTGTGTGTGTGTGTGTGTATTTTCAGCTCTGTCCACTGACTGGGCCTGGAAGCAATAAGCTGTGACCCCCTAGTAGCCATGAACACATCTAGTGCCCATATCTTGATTTCTGAATGTCATTCCTCTCTAAAAGTTACATGGAGAAGTGGCTAGAAATCTCAAGGGCTGCCTGGGACACCTCTCTTTATCAGAAAAACAAGGGTGAACTTAAAGATTAATTGGGTCGAGTATAAAAGGCACAGGACCCACTGGAAGAGGTTTCAATGCACCAATCTGCGGCAATTTGAGCGTCAAAAAGGATAATGTCTATAATGAATATTAACACATTGAAAAAATTAATGCATTCATAGTGATGAGAGAGAGATGGGTGGGTGTGTGGGAGAGAGAGAGAGGAGAGAGAGAGGGAGAGAGAAAGGAAAGAAGAGTGAGAAAATGAGAGAGAGAGAATAAAAAGGTAAAAATATCCTTCTTTCCAGGAGAATGCTAGCTAATAAATATGGAAGGAACAATAGAATTAGAAAATCACCATTTTGTAACCAGCAAATGTAATAACTGATTCAGGTGAATACAATCAAGGGTGATAAAAGAATCTGATAAGTGGTTATTCAAGAACAGGACATTCACACGGACTTAAATTCTTCCCCCACAGATTATTTATAATTATCAAGGGGGAAGTGAATGGGACCACAGCAAGATCCGACAGCCCTGCCTTAACCATGCAATCAAACGTCACCCACGAGGATCCTGGGATTGTGTCTTCTGATGTGAATCAATGAGAAGTAACAACAATACCTGTATAATATTCTTGGCCGAAATGCTTAACCAGAATCTACATGAGGAAACAATCGTCAAATCCAGAATGTGGAAAATTTTACAGGACAACTGGCTTGAAATCTTTATAAATATCAAGGTCATAAAAGACAAAGAACAGTGAGAGAGTCGTTCTAGGGTAAAAGACACTAAAGGGACACAGCAACAAAATGTCATAGATAAACCTTGATTGGGTCCTGGATTGATGGAGAGGAACAAAAAACTACAAAAGACGTTTGGGGGACAATTGAGAAAATTCAAATGATATTGAATTACTGTTAATTTTCTTACGTGTGAGTGCTATTTGGTAGTCCTGTAGAAGAATATTCTTATCCCAGGAGATGCCTGCTTAAGGATTAGGGTTGAAGTGTGGTGATGTCTGCAACTTAATTTCAAATGGTTCAGAGAGAGAAAATGAATCTAGGTGAAGGGTTTTAAAACATTAAAAATAAAAAAGGTCAAAAAAAAAAAGAACATGAGCATATTCAGAGGAGAAAAGATCCAGAAATCGGCGAAAGGCAGGGACAGAGGGAGGAAGGGCAGAGCACTCGTGAACTGCCAAACAGGCTACGAGAATGGTGTTATCTGAGACCCTCCCTCCCCTTTTCATCTCCTTCCAGAACATTCCCCCTACCCAGTCCCAGCCAAGCCTCCACACTATATGATACTCCTGCCAGAGCAGAGGTGAACAAGTGATGAAGAAACTTAAAGCTCCTGTGACACATTTGGTCCTTCCAATCAGAGCTCAGTATTTCCAAACATCATATTGCCCTTAATATCTTTATTATACCACGCGTGCCCACACACACACTCACAGAAATGCACAAGAACAATCCAACATCTACCTGCAGCCCCCCTCCCTCCTGGCCCCTCTGAGATGACAGAGTGCACCGTCTGAGCAATGATTCCTTTCAAGACAATAATTACAAAACACTTAGTGGTATTTCCAAATGATTATACATTTTACTTAAATATTTATCTTTCTCAAATTTGACTTAAAATCTATAAGTAATTAGTTATAAGCCCAGCTACCAGACTGATGGGCGGTTTCCTTAATTTTCTATGCAGTCGACAGGTTTTAACTCCGAAATTATTCTAGTCACAGCATACTTCAAAGGTCTAAATGAAAAAAAAAAAGTTAAACGCCTTAATATCTTTGAGATTTGCAAAGATATTTGCGGATTTGCTGAGGGATTCAGCGTAGGGATGAAGAAAGTGTTTTGTTAGTAGGCAGATGAACTTGCATCTCCAATTTGAAAGAAAATATGAAATCCAAAAGCACAAAGATTATTTAGATGAGCGAGCACTGAACAGTCGTTGTTATACCTCTGCAGCCGGTGCCTCTGAGTCCTAGTTTACAGTGGTTTGGAGGAAATATGGGAGGATATTCTCCCCTCCTCTTCCAAGGGTAACCATGCTTTCACAAGTATAACATGCAAACGGGCACACCCTAGTTATAAGGTGTCTAAACTAAACTGAAGCTCAAACCCTCTCCTGGACAAACGCACACCCTCCGGCTACGTTTGCAAGCCTGCAGTGTCACTCTCTGTGCGACCTGAGTGTGGGCCTCAGCAGAGTGGCTTCGAGATGCTCTGGTGTCCTGGCTGGGTCACCCTCGTAGACCTTCCTGTTTGGCCTGGCACTGGCCTGTCCCCTGCAAGGTTTCCAGGCTTCCAGTGGTCTGTTCCCACTCCCACGTCCCCAGGCTCTCTCCTGCCACATCCTTGCATCATCTGTCTCCTCTCTGCCTCACAGCCTCACAGCTCAGCTCCTGAAATCACAAAGTTCACGTTCGTCACCGGAGAGGCCGGTCCCAGAAAGCCTAGCCCAAGGCTGAGGCTCGAGAGTTCCTGAATAAAGATCTAACTTGTCAACTGAATTCAACTTGGCTGACGGTCTTTGGAAATTACCTTTTGACCAATATCAAATTGTTTGCTGCCATTTGTCACCGTCCCAAGATAGCCAAATGCTGAAAAGTGGTGCTGGGTAATTTGGAATTACAGTCAATCAACAAGCAACAATGGTTCCTTTACTCTGCCCAAGGGTGAAACTAACCTGGAAAAGACAATTTCACTGACCCACATACTCTGGGTTACACTATTTAGTTTCTCTTCATTTTATTAATTTTCTATTTCTATTTACACATCAATTGCCCTCTAGACCAGGGGTCAGCGAACTGTCTGTAAAAGGCCAGATGGTAAATATTTTCGGCTCTGAGGCCATATGTCCTCCGTCACACAACTCCTCAGCATTGTCACTGGAAGCACAGACGTGTCCACACACAACAGGTAACAGGGCCCGGTGGAATTTGATTTACAAACACAGGCTGCAGGCTGGATATGGCCTGCTGGCCGTAGTTGGCCGACCGCTGTTTAGACTAGCCCGTAACCTTCCTGAGAGCAGGGAATGCATATGATCATCTGTGCCTCTTCAAGGCTTAGTACAGTGTGTGACACCCACGGAGACGTGCTTGATCCATGGCCACTGATGGAATAACTAAATAAATGACCCCAAAGAGGCTTGGGCATTCTCTTCTTGGGGTCTCCCATAGCACCTGGCAAAGGCAGGCACACAGTAGGTCCTCAGGAAGTCCCAGGGCTGAGGGATAGACTACTGAGATGAGAGGGCTCTTCTCAACGGGGGGAGGGCTCCAGCTTGGGCATGCTTCACGACAGCATGGCCGGGGCCTGCCCTTGACCTTGCCCTCTGACTGCTCACTCTCTGCACTTGCTTTGCAGCTGGTCCTCAAAGAGGGGCAGGAAGGACCTGACCCCCCCTTCCTCCATCCCTTCCTGCCCTTGCTCTCTCACTCCCTTCCACAGCCTAGTGAGTGCGGTACAGAAAAGCTCACCATGATTCTCGTTACGTAAACCCTTCCAAGCTCCTCATTTCTGTGTTTGGGGCTGGGACTGAGCAGTGCTCCACGCATCAATGAACACAAAAGAAGAAATGGTTACGGGTGTAACTCCAGCGATTATACAATACAAACCCCTCTATAGAGTGTCTTATAGACATATGCATTGCAGGTGTTTCTTAATCCACAGGCACATATATGTATGTGTGTATACATATGTGCATATGCACATATACGTATCTATGTACTAGGAGATATTATTTATGTATTATATGTCCATGAGTATGTATCTAAGTACATGTATACAAAATCCCACTTTCCTCAATGGCTATAGGGCCTGAAAATTAGAGACGAAAAATAGGTGACTTTTCAGCATCCCAGGAGTCTACTCCCTGGGCCTTCCCCCCACCTCCCTGCCACGTCTGTCCGGCTCTGCTCAGCGCTCTTACAGGAGCTTCTGCTCCGGGGGGGGCCCATCCTGCCTTTGCTACTTGCTGCTCTTGGGCCAGTTGAGAAGCTCTCCTAAAGCAGAAACTAGCACACCATTGTAAAGTAATTCTACTCCAATAAAGATGTTAAGAAAAAAAAAAAAAGAGAAAAGAATGTGAAATAAAGAAATTTCCAGACCAAAAAAAAAAAAAAAAAAGAAAAAAGAGACAGCATGAAGAAGACATTGAGGTCAGTCCTAGATGAGGGCCCACATTTTCTTTGTGTTTGCTATAGGACAGAGTTATCTGGTCTTCAAATCCCACACGTTTGGTGTGGCAGAAGCCCAGTTCCTGCCAGTTGGTCCCTGAAATGGATTTGGATGCTTTAGGTGTGCATGTGTGTATACATGTGGGTCTGTACATGTGTATATATGTGTGTGTTTGTATATCTACACATGTGCTTGCATGTGCCTATGCTTGTATATGCCTATGTTTGTGTGCATGCCTTGTGTGTGCCGCATGTGTGTGTTTGTATGTGCATGCCTGTATTTGTGTGTACACGCATGTGTGCACATGTTTTGTGTGTGCTAGTGTATGTGTGTGAGAATGCATGTGTACTCATATACATATCATATACAATTAATGAAATGCTGTCTGTGAAGCCCCTTACCACCTGCTGAGGGACAGTGGGCCCTGCTGAGTTAATTGTCTAGTGCAATCAGTTAGGGAGCTTTCGGGCTTTGGAGGTGGGGCTGGAAGAGGTGGGACAGAGGCAGGGCTCAGGAGGAAGGAGAACCGTTAAAACCAGCACGAGCTGATGGAGCCCTTCGTGTGTTCTGCATCATTCCCAGTTCTTCCCTCGATCAACTCACCGGTCCTCCCAGCATCCCTAATAAACTAGGCACTAGTATTGTTCCCCTTTTCTAGATGAGGAAACGGAGGCACAGAGAGACTGAATGACCTAAGGTCACATGTTTGTTAGTGTGAGTTAGGATTTGGACTCGGGTACTCTGGCTCCAAAGCCTACATTCTAGCAACCGCATAGCACAGGGAAATCAGCTCGGTGCTCTGTGACCACCTAGAGGGGTGGGATAGGGAGGGTGGGAGGGAGGGAGACGCAAGAGGGCAGAGATATGGGAACATATGTATATGTATAACTGATTCACTTTGTTATAAAGCAGAAAGTAACACACCATTGTAAAGCAATCATACTCCAATAAAGATGTTAAAAAAAAAAAAAAAAAAGCCTACATTCTAAACTCTGAACCAGTGCGGCTGTGAGCTGCTTGGATGGCGGATGGGGAGACCTGTTGGCAACCTGCAGAGGGAAAGCGGGACAGACTAGAGTTTGGGCCTCATTCAAAGCAGGTAGGTGCTGCTTACCAACAATCAGTGACAGACATGCAAGAAGTCAGACCCACTGCTGCCAGGTCTTCTGATTTAAAAAAAATCAGAAATACAGATTTGTAGGTGAGATTCCCATATCTTAAAAGTGTTTTGCAGGCCAAATAAAATACGTCCACCAGCCAAAATGGGCCACGGGCTACCAGTTTGCTACTCCTAAGGATGGGGAGGATGAGGGCCAGGGTGGGAAGTGATTTGCCCCAGGCCACCTGTGCTGGGTACACACCGATCCCAGGAGCCCGGCCATCCTCCCAAGAACCTGACTCAGCACCTGGCTTCGGGGGACTCTACTGTCTCTTCCCCGACAAACAGGGACCTGGGAGACGGGGGCCTCACGTGAGCTGGTGTTCCCGGTCAGCCCCAGTATGTGCTCTGTAATAAGGACACAAGAGTAGGGTCTTCTGGCTGTTAGCCTACGGCACCTCCATCACAGCTCTAACAGGCTCTCATGAGAAAGTTTCAGAGGGGCTTCCCACGAATCCAGAATCATCATGAAAGGATTCCTTATCCCCAGTTCACACGGGAGCAGGAAGCAGCTTTACAGACCCGAGACTCAGTGCCTTTCTGCACCTTACTTGTCCTAGGTTTACTCCCCCTACCCACCCACAGCACTTCCTCATCACCCTACCAAGAGGACAGGTGGAGACGTCGCTGAGAAATGGACCTTGTTTTCTATTATTTCAGTCGGGAACCTGTGCCTTTGGATGTCAGCGGGCAGGAGGAAATTGCCCTGCGTGGTTTGGGCTCCATGCATCAGAGGGGCGCAAAGGGTCCCCCAGATCGGGGCAGAGAAAGATTGAAACCCCGTATGTCCCACTCTTGATCTCTTGAGCCACCTAGTAAGCTGTCTCCAGGCCGACCCAGGGACACAGAGGCAGGGGTTCTGGTCCCCTGAGCCCTTCTTGTCACCTGGTCCTGTGAGCTGAGTCCTGGAAACCGAGAGGCTTGGGCTTGAACCACAGGTCTAGCCCGCAGCAGGGGTGAGCATTGAACACGCCTCTCTCCCCTCTTCCGTTGATGTGGGCCTGCTGACAGCCGCCCCAGAATATCCTCTCCCCACCCTTAGCCTCCCGACCTCTCCCTCCTGCTACCCCCCGCTGGTAACTCTCAGCTTGCAGCATCCGCTGTCTCTGACCTGGCTTCACCGTTTCATTTCAGTCTCTGTGGACCTCGTCACTGTTCCTCAGGACGTGTTTTCTAATCTGAGTTTTCCTAACTTTGCAGGATGAGCACTTGATACCTTGGAATGGTCCAGGCCTCAACAAAGCTATGACCCCAGAGGTGGGTGTCTTCCCTGCATCAGCCTCTCCCTCCTCTGCCTGGAGCCCCCCTACCACCCTCTTCTGCTGTCTTTTCCGAATTAATGCAATCCCTCCTTTGTATCCACCCCCACCAAACCTGCTCTCCAGAGAGATTTGGTTTCCCCTCATTTATACCCTGTTATGAGCCAGTGGCACCTGTCCCAGGGACTGACTCTAACTCTGGTCCCTGGACACAAAATGAACTTCAAGTCCCAGGGAGTGGGAGGGGGCTGGCAGTGGTGTGGCTGATCACCTTCTGGCTGGGTGGGCCTCAGGCCATTAGAGTAGGAGTGAAAGAAAAAGCTCTAAACAGCTAAGTGAAAGCTTGGTCCTCCTAAGAATCAGCAGGCAGCCTGGGAGGCAGGGCTCTTCAGCGTTTAGCGTCAGCTGTCTGATTTGCAAGGTTGGCAGAGCTATGGCATTTGTTAGTTCATTTAACAAATATTTGTTGAGAACCAGCTCTGTGCTGGCTTGGGGAATGCAGCAGAGAACAGGCTCACAAAGTTCCTGCCCTCATGGAGCTTCTATCCTAGTGGGGGAGACAGTCAATAAACAAGGTAAACAAGTAAAAATATGATTCATTAGAAGGTGATAAGTGGTCCTGTGGAATGTACGTGGCACAGGAGGAGGCCAGCAGCCAGCACAGAAGTGAGAGAGGGGAGAGCTACAGGGGCTGTCCCTGAGAGCAGGGGCTGGATGGCAAGGAGGCCAGAAAGGGACTTGGCTTTTATTCTGAGAAGGGGGCTATGGGAGGATTCTGAGCAGGAAGAGACTTGATCTGACTGATATTTTAACAGGGTCACTTTAGATGCTATAGAGAAGATATGGCAGAAGTGTAAAGATGGTTAGGAGGCTACTCCAATGATCCAAGTGGAAGATGATGGTACCTTGGACCAGCCTGGACAGTGGGGAAGGTGGAAAGGCTCAGATTGTTGAGGGAGCGAGGGAGGGAGGAAGGGAAGAAGAAAGAAAGAAAGAAAGAAAGAAAGAAAGAAAGAAAGAAAGAAAGAAAGAAAGAAAGAAAGAAAGAAAGAAAGGAAGAGAGAGAGGGCAGGAGGGAGGGAGGGAGGGATGGAGGGAGGGAGGAAGGATGGAAGGAAGGGAGGAAGGAAGAGGGGAGGGAGGGAAGGGGGATGGAAGGAAGGAAAGAAATGGTAACTTATTATTCATAAGTATGCTGCTGTTTACTGGAGCACTTTAGCACCTTGATTTACAGCCTACTTGTATCAGTTAGCTATTGCAATAATAATGCTACATAACAAACTACTCTGGAATTCAGTGGCTAAAACAACAATCATTTACTCTCACTCTTGCTGCTGCTGTGGGTTAGCTGAGATTCTGTTGATGTAGGTTGGGCTTGACAGAGTGGCTCTAGGATGCCCTTGGCTCCAGATCTGCCCCATAGGACTTGGACATGTTATTCTCATTGCAGACGCAGAAGCACAAGAGGACAAGCCCAAACGTGCAAGCATATTTCAAGTCTTTGCCCGCATCATACTCACTCTTGTCTCTTTGGAGAAGCAAGTCACATGACCAACCCCAAATTCCGGGAGTAGAGAAATCAACACCAGGAGTAGAGACATCAACAATCTAGTGGGAGCAAAACCACACAACAAAGGGTATGAATGTAGGGAAGGTGAAGAATTAAGGCCAATTACTCAGATTGTCATATCACTCTTCATTGCCTCCTACCTTTCCATGAAGAATCATTTGGGATCATCAAGGGATAGGAAAGTGGCTGTTGGGACCCGAGTTCCTTTTCCACTCTAGTTTCTTCCGTCTCTTTCCCTCTCTCGGTTGTTCTTTTTCAGGGCTGTGACTTTGGGTTCCTCTGAAGAAGCATCAGTCAGCCCTCTTTGGTTGCAAGCCACAAAAAACTCCAGTAGATTTCATCAAAAAGGGAATTGGATGAAGGGCTATTAGGCAGCTCACAAAAACTGGCAGGTAGCTAGAGAACCAGGCTGGAAAAAGAACAGATTACAGGACAGCTCTGGGGATCCAGGGAAGCTACTCGCTTCTCTCTTCCAGGCACTGATGCTGGAGGGATGGCGCTCCAATGGGGCTTCCCATCATGGTGTCTTTGTGCTCAGAATTCAAAGTCTTGGCCCAGAGCGTCCCATTGGTGTAATGCCCACCTCTTGGTTAGGGTAGGGCAGGGCATCACAGTTTATTGTTTGCCAAGATTGCCCACAATGAGGAAGAATAGTTTCCCAAAAGGAAGTCAGGAGGCAATTAGGAGGAAGAATTGAACGGGATGACGGAAAAAAAAAAAATCAGTGTCCTCTATGTCAGGCTTCTCGGCCAATAGCAGAAAGAGGCTTGGAGTGCAGACAAGAGGCCAGATTCTCTTCCCTGCTCTGCCACCAACTTGCTTAGAATATCGAATTCGAGGTGGATTTATTCTTTTTTAACAAACATTTGAATGGCACTTACAATGTTCCAGGCACTGTTCTAAGAACTTGACAAATATTAACTCAGAAGTCCCTGATATCAAGGAGTTGTTAGGGAACGCGACGACATATCTGACCTCACAGATTGGTTGTAAGGATTAAATGAACGGCACGTGTAAAACATCTAGGACAACTCTGGCATGCAGAAAATACTCAATAAATGTGGTACCTTCTCCCAACCGTCTCCTACTTCCATCCTTACAGAGAGCTCCATGAGAGAGAGGGATGCCTGAGGTTTCAGGGACCACTCTAAGCTTCTGATATTGACAGTAGTGACAACTCCCCCTCCAATAGCACCTCCAGACTGCCCACCAGAGCCCAAGAGGAGGTATAGTGTTTTGTAAGACATGCTAGGGCATCTTCAGAGTGGACCGATACGAGACCTCAGGCTATCTTGTTACCAACATCTTTGGTATTTCTGATGCCAGGGAAACTCTGGGTCTCATTTTCTAGGCTGTATGCACACCAGTGTGATGGCAGAAACGTTCTCTATCTATGCTGTCCAGTGTGGTAGCTAGTAGTCACATGTGGCTACTGAGCACCTGAAAAGTGGCTAGCTTTATTGAGGAACTAAATTTATATTTAATTTTAATCATTTAAATTTAAAAAGCCATTTGGGCCAGTGGCTACCAAATGGACAGAGTTTTTGATGCGATGGAACCACCCACGGGACCCTGGCACCTGGAATGAGGGTGGCAGGATGGAGCCTTTAGAGAAGGACCCAGCAGCTCACTTTCCATCCTAGGAGGCAGCTCCGAAGGGCTCCTGCCTGACCATCTCTGAGTCCTGTCTCCTGCTCCACCCCTCCCACCCTGCTCTCCTCACTCCCCAGCAATAACCCCTGGTAGCCGACAGATGCCTTGGGCAGGAGTCATCCTACTTCAATTGTACACTCAGGTTTCTCACAGCAAACAGACCCAGAGGTTAATGGAGGTGAGATAAATGGGAAACACTTGGAGAAAAATTAATTAATCTGGGGTTTCTGTTTCCCCCAGTGTGACTCATCCCTCCAGAGCCACCTGTCTACTGGCTGGCTTCACAGGTTGCATTTTACAAAAGAGCAAAAATTCTGTGCACACCAATACTAATATTTAGAACCACCAGATGTCAAAGTTGGAGGGAACCTTTAAGAACAGCTGGGTCAGCATCCTTATTTTGTGGATGGGGGAACTGAGGTCTAGGATGGGCAACCTGAGAGGCTAGCTCCAGTCCTGCAGGATGGGGTGTGGAAAAGGAGGCTGTTTTTCCCTCCTGCAACTGCGCTGATGGAGCCGGAGGGCGAGCCCACAGGATCCCAAGAGACTGAGCCAGAGAAGTGTGTCCAAAGTGGGTCATCTGAGCAACGTACGGGGAACAGAGGTGGGAGGCTCAGGGAAACAGAGACCTGGGGATGCTGAGGTCAGCCACAGAGATATGGACCCACATTCTGGGCAATTAGCAGAGGCATCTCAAGGGCCGTCCTGGTCTGTTCTGGCTGCCATAACAACAATACCATAGACTGGGTGGCTTGAACAACAAACAAACATTTATTTCTCATAGTTCCAGAGGGTGGGATGTCCAAGATCAAGGCACCAGCAGATTTGGTGTCTGGTGAGAACCCACTTCCTTATTCCTGCTTTGTCCTCACATGGAGGAAGGGATGAGGGAGTTCTCTGGCGTAGCTTTTATCAAGCACTAATCCCACTACTGAGGGCTCCACTTTCATGACCTAATTACCCCAAAGGCCCCACCTGCTAATACTATCACATTGGGAATTGGGTTTCTACAAATGAATTTTGGGGGACACACAATCTATAACAAGGGCCCAAAGCAAGGCTTTTCTGGGTTGCTGGGGACCCATTTCTTTCATTTCTTTTTTTTTAATAAATTTATTTATTTATTTATTTTTGGCCACGTTGGGTCTTTGTTGCTGCACACGGGCTTTCCCTAGTTGCGGCGAGCGGGGGCTACTCTTCGTTGCAGTGTGCGGGCTTCTCACTGCGGTGGCTTCTCTTGTTGTGGAGCACGGGGTCTAGGCATGTGGGCTTCAGTAGTTGTGGTGCATGGGCTCAGTAGTTGTGGCTTGCGGGCTCTAGAGCGCAGGCTCAGTAGTTGTGGCGCGTGGGCTCAGTAGTTGTGGCTTGCGGGCTCTAGAGCGCAGGCTCAGTAGTTGTGGCGCAGGGGCTTAGTTGCTCCGCGGCATGTGGGATCTTCCCGGACTAGGGCTTGAACCCGTGTCCCCTGCATTGGCAGGCAGATTCTTAACCACTGCACCACCAGGGAAACCCCAAGGGACCCATTTCTTGAGTAGCTGAGACCCATTTTATGAACCCAAGACGGGACACAGGATAAAAAACAGTGGAACTTTGCCCCACTACCAGTGGCAGCCCCAGAACCCATTCCCAAGTCTTCTGCCTAGCCCTGCAATACAACCCTGACCTAGTGAAATAGGCCACATATTTTGAAACTGCTTTCCCATCTAGAGCTCTGTTTATTATTAATTATAATGTGTAATTATATGCCTAATTATAATAATAGCTGTCACTTATTGAGCACGTCTTACTAAGGACCAGGTACAGTGCTAATGTTTTCACAGGCTACCTATGTCCCTTGATTCCCATGACAACCCTATCAAGTAGACTTTCTTCTATCCATTTTACAGATGAGCAAATGGGCTTAGGACAACCAAGCAGCTGATCCCAGGTTGCATAACAAGTGGGGGGGCAGAGCTGAAATTTGAACCTGGGTCTGTGTGACTTCACAGCCTGTGCCCTTTCAAGCCTTGGGAGTGTAGCAGGACCGGCTCACTAGCTCCGTTTGACAGACTAGAAAATTGAAAGGTTGAGTGACAGTCTGGGGATACAGTGCTGGGGAGTGACACAGAGGCCGGAACCGGGACTCCTCCCTCTGAGTTCTGTGCTTCCTCCAGAGCCCATGTTTCCCCTGTCTCATATGGCCCGGGCTGGAGGTTGGTTTTTTTTGGACTTCACAATTTATTTTCTGTGGCAGGTAGGGAGCGGTGTGTCCTTCTGTGGTCTCCAGAGCCGCCTAGACAGTGAGTATTGGTCTGGGGAGTCAGGAGCACGGTCTCACTTCTGAAGGCAAACCAGTTCTTGAGCAGCGTCGCCAGCTAAATTATGGTGCCTTGTCCTTTTGGCCGGCTGGCTGTGTGTGAAGGGAGGTAGGGCTCCCGGCAGACGGCAGGGAAAAGTTAGGAACCCCACGCAGCATCCTGGATGAAGTTTGAGGCCGGAGCCCCATGCAACATCCTGGATGAAGGCTGAGGCCCGCCCTGCACAGCCGAATGCCTCAGCAAAGAGCACTCCTGCCTGATGAATAGGCACACACTTTGCCTTATGGGGGCTGGGCCCAAGCAGCTGTTAATCATCTCACCTCACACCTTACACAGGAGCTCGAGTTCCCAGGGCAGGGGTTGCTGTGGCTCGAACCCTCCGAGATGCAAAGCCACCAGCGTCCTGTCCTTGCTGCTCCCCAGTGCCCCTGTGAGGACTCAGAGGGCCTCACCCGGTGATGTGTCCCCTGCCTCCCCCACTGTATGGCTCTCACCAAGAACTCCCCCGCCTCTCCTGAGAGAGCAGCTCAGGGGTGACCCCTGGGGGGTGTCCTCTGCCCTTGGGGTTGGCAGAGAAGTGGCGAGAGGCTGAACATGCCTGGGGTAAGGGGAGGCGGGCATTCCACCGAGGCCAGAAGACTTCACTCTCTTTTCCAAAAGAATAAAGAGGTAATCTTGCCTTTTGTTTGTTTCCATTTTGTTTTGCTTTATTGTGATAAAATACACATACATAACAAAATTTACCATTAGTGACATTTAGTACATTCACATTGTTGTGCAGTTATGACCTATAGTTCCACGATATATTCATCATCTCGAAAGGAAATATCATACATATTAAGCTGTTGCTACCCATTCCCTCCTCCCCCAGCCCCTGGCAACCACCAGTTAGCTTTCTGTCTCTGCAGATTTGCCTATTCTAGACATTTCCTATAAACAGAATCACAAAATATGTGACCTTTGGCGTCTGGTTTCTTTGACTTAGCTTAATGTTTTCCAGGTTCATACACATAGCATGTGTCAGTACTTCATTCCTTTTTTATGACCAAATATTATTCCATTATGTAGACAAAGTAAATTTTATTTATCCATTCAGCTGTTGATGGACATCAGGTTATTTCCACCTTTTGACCATTATAAATAACACTGCTGTGAACACTCACATATGAGTTTTTATTAGAACCTCTGTTTTCAGTAAAAGAGACAACATTGTTTTATATGTTTGAAACAAATGCATTCAGTCCTCTGCTATTCCAATATGGTAGCCACTAGCCACATATGGATATTTAAATTTAAGTTAATTCAAATAAAATAAAAACTTCAGGTCTCCAGTTGCAATGGTCATATTCCGAGTGCTCAGTAGCCACATGTGGCTGGCAGCCACTATATTGAAAGCCAGTGTAGATATAGGACATTTCCATCATTCCAGAAAATTCTATCGGTAAGCTCTTGTCTAAAATGTACCACTAATGGAAATCCCGCCAGCCCTTCAACAGTCATTCCAACTCCTACAGTTTTTCAATAGCTCGAGCCTTCTTGATCTCTCCTTTTCCTTGGACTGCCCTCTGAGAGCAAGGCTATTTCCCTGCCACTGTCCTTTGCGGAGGAGGGAGGAGTATTTTCTCTATTTGCCTTTTTTTCTCTCTTCATTCCAAGACTGTGGAAGCTAACGCTCTTGTT
The DNA here is from genome assembly GCF_028023285.1 of Balaenoptera ricei. NCBI lineage: Eukaryota > Metazoa > Chordata > Mammalia > Artiodactyla > Balaenopteridae > Balaenoptera > Balaenoptera ricei. Next base: position 8,547,893 of record NC_082645.1, on the reverse strand, counting down.
TTGTCCCCTAACTTGCATACACTGACGGAGCACAGTCCAGAGCTCACCATTGTGGCCACTTTGCACCCACAGCCCGGCCCTTTAACAGCAACCCTCTCAACCCTGATAGGGCCTTGGCATTGCCAATGTAACCCAGTGTGGGCAGACATCCCAGTCTGCGAAGGCTAATGCTGTCGTGTCAGCATCAAATTCTCTAAAGTCCTGTTTTTTGCGCCTTCCTGCGTTGGCCCCCCATGTCAAATCATCTCCAACAGGGCGTTCCATATGCATCTGCATCTGCATCTGCATGTTGGTGTCAGCTGCAGTTACCAAGCAGGGTCACCAGTGTCTCTCTACTCTTCTGGCAGCCTGCATGGATACCTATGTATTGCTTTTTCAGGTCCTCAGGGGAGCCCTCCGTCAACAGCGGCCTCTAGTAGAATGCCACTGTCCACTGAGGGCAAGGAAGGCTGGCTGGGGGTGGGCTTCTGGGTCTCAGCCTCTGTCCTCAGCGCCAGGACGGCTGGGGTTCAGTATGTGCTATGGACCACTGGACTCCTGAAACAACCCGGGGTCACACCTGAGAAGGTAGTGTCTACAGGCTGGATTCAGATGCTCACACGTTGCTGGTCAAGAGCTGAGAAGAGTGAAGAGCTAGCTGACCCATCGGCACGTTGGCCCGTCCTGCCTGGGCAGAAGGCATCCACCCGGATAAGCTCGCTTTAGGAACCAGTAGGGCACAAACTAGCAGGTCATCTAGTCTGCTTACCCTACCTCATAGATGAAGAGACAAAGACCCAGCTTGGATTGGGAGCAAGAGCTGAGGTTGAGGCCCGCAGAGCCTCAAGCAGCCCCACTGCTGCCTGATGACCACCCCGAATCATGTCACACCTTGGAGGTGCCGCTGTCACAAGCAGTCCCCACCAGTGTCACCATGAGCTGAGGTCTAGAAGCCTACCCCCACCCACCCTGCCCCCAAAAGCCATGGCTACCAGGCCCAGCCAGCCCCCCGAAAGTGGTTGGAAGAGACGCACGTCATCGGCACAGCCAGCAGGGGCAAGAAGGTCATCGTAAGGACAGACAGAGACCAGAAACATGGCGCAAGACTCATTTATACACCTGGCTAACATGACGAGGACCCGAGGGTGTGCCTTTGCCATGCAGGAGAGGCTAAGAAGCTAAATCTGGTCCAGGAGCAGGGTGACAGGCCCAGGTGGGGAGTTTACTGGTACCAGCAGGTAGAATGGGCATTACTATGTTAAAAGGATTCTCCACTTCACACTAACAGAAGGACAGCAGGAATGAGAGTGAGTCAGGTAAGAGGGGATGTGGGGGGGTCTCCAGGCAGGCATGCTCAACAGCACCTTCCCAGCCGGGCCCGGGCAGCAGTCCCTACCTCCCAAACATGGACGCCCCGTGGGTGCCGAGCCCAGGATCCTGGCCCTCCCGAGGTGACCAGTTTGTAGCAGAACCAAGCAGACAACCAGGAGACACATGATGTGTACGTGTCCAGGCTGTAGACTACCATTCCGCAGGTCTCCTGGCCAAAGGCTGCCCAGCCAGGCAGCAGTGATTTGGATAAAGACAAGGGAGATACAAGCCGCAGCCGGCAGCCTCCTCAACATCACCACCATAGTCATCCTGTAGACGTCCCTAAAACCCCAGATCACAAGAGGAACAGGAGACAAATGCGCCACTACCTGAGAATAAGTCCCCTCCGAAGACTGACCGGGGCAGGGCTGAGACAGTGTTAGCTATTTCCACCATCAGCCACTGTGGGCAGCTAGCAAGGAATAACAAATATGAGACTCCAGCCATAGGATGTGAATAACAGAGGTCGGTACTGAGTACAAAACTGCCTGTTGACAAAAATAACTAGCACTACCCGTGCAGCACAGGACCTTTATTTTGTTTGTAGCCACAGACTTCTCTTTTTAGTAATGACAAACATGATGTTTTAAAAGGCTTTAATTGTTTCACATCTTGTCAAGTGGAGATTTTAAAGCGTTTTAAGTCAGAAAATCTTTCCAGACTGGGAAACTCCCCTTTGGAGCTGTGGACTGCCATATAAGAAATCTAACTACCTCAGACTGCCATGCTGTGAGGAAGCCCAGACCATATGGGGAGGCTGTGTGCAGGAGCTCTGGTTGATAGTCCTGCCTGAGCTCCCAGCAGATTACCAGCTTCAACTGCCAGCCTTTTGAATGTGCCAGCTTCAAAGTCCAGTGCAGTCAAGGCTTCAGGTGACTGCAGCCCCAGCCAATCTCTGACTTTTGCAACCCCACTTACGTCTCCAAGCCTAAACTGTCCAGTGGAGCGCTTTCTGAAATCCTGACCCACAAAATAGTGAGCAAACAAAATGGGTATGTTAAGCATCCTAAAAGAACCAACTAAACAAAACCAATCAAAACCTACCTTGATACAACTAGAGGTATTTTCAAGTTCACAAACTACATGCACTTGCTAACAAGGGTCTTCAATTTTACGATCAAGAAAGATACTGAGGCCCCCAAAGGGGGAGTGACTTGCTCAAGGACACCCTGCTCTGGACCCCAGGCTGCCTGTCCCCTGGGCTGCGAGGTTCTACTCCTGTCACCCTTTGTCCCCATTTGCTGGCCAGCTCATCATACAGAGACATCCACCGCTGGACCACAGTGCACCCTCTGGCCTGTGTCATTTATTTACAGAAGAACAACTCCCTCCCCTGATGGAAATATCAGTGAGCGGACCCCTCAAAACAAACCTGCCACCCCAGACCTGTGTCTGACGCAGTCCAGGTCCAGAAGAGCAGAGAGGCAGTGCAGTGGTTGATACGGGGCGGCTGACGTTTCCCTGTGGCCTGAGGGATGGAGCCTGACTGGGTCACTGGGCCGGGCTCCTGTCAGGAGGGGAAGTGGAGGAGCAGCGCTTCACCAGCACTGCTTAGTCAAGCGAACACAAGTGGCAAACCAACCAAGCAGCAACTTGCCGGCTTCCTAGTATGGGGCAGTCCCAGGCACCCCACAGTGGGGACCAAATGGGCATCCTGGGGTAGCACTGCCTTCTGAAAAAAGCAGATGCACTCAGGAAAGATTGGCAGACCCCAGGAGGTTTGTCAAGCCCCTGGCTCTTACCAGAGGAGGGACAGGAAAAGCAGCCTTGTGGGTACGTGGGAGTGAGGGATTGGTCAAGTCTGTGCCCATGACAGGAGAGACAGAGGCCCTGTGGGCCTTTCTATGTGAAAGCGACTCCCCCAGGAAAGCTCCAGGCCTGGGGTCACAGGCCACAGGAGAAACCCAGGCTGCTGTTGGTCTGGGGCCAGGCTTGACTGGGCCTTGTGTATCCAACCAATTCACTCTCTCCTCAGAATCCCCTTTTTCTCATTATATAATAGAGACCAAGCCAGAGATGAATGAGATGATTGGTTTTCAGCTCTTTTTTTTCAACCAGGAAATTCTTTATTCAAATGGAGTCATAACAACCAAAGCAGAAAATCTTACGAATAATAAAGCAAAAAAGAATAAAGCAAATCTGCCCTGGTTAAAGATGGTGGTAGTGGTGGTGATGGCCAGGACCCAATCACCGGGCTCCAGCCCCACCTCGACTTCTGGCTCCTGATTTCTCAGCTCTAAGTATCTATGCTATTAAGATCATATTTGCTCTTGTACTAGCTTTCTGGGGGAAATTTTGGACTTGGGCAAACCCCAGGTTTAATTTGCTGTGCTTCCTTTTAGTACTTTGTAATTTGGGGCGAGTAAAATACCTAGTTTATACTCAGTTTCTTCATCAGTAAAGTGTATCTTATAATACTTACTCTCCAGGGTTCTTAGGAGATTAAAGCGCCCCTGGCAGAGAATCTGGCGTACAGTATGTGTCCCTCATGTTTGTCGTGCCTTCCCTTTGCACAGGCCAGGCATTGTGCTGGGTAGTGGGTAGTGGGTATTTAAAAATAAATAAGACAAGGCCAATAACTTCATGGAATTCGGACAAGGAACTGAAAATTCCCATACAGTTGGTTTAAGCAAATGGATATATTCAAACCTAGATGCAGAACTTCATACTTACCTTGATGGATGTTCACTTCATAGCTTTGAGCTATATCTTCTGGCTCGTTTTGAATCTTATTTCTGTCTTGAAACATAATAGCTATCTCATCTATATCTGCAAGTGTAATCGAAATAGTGCCCATATCTTCCTGGCATCATGACCAAGATGGTAAAAAGAACTAGGCCATGAACAAAGGTCTTCCTACCAAATTGGTTCCAATACGTTCATCAACCCCATGGCTGTTTAGCCAGTTCAAAAGTTATCTCTCCCTCCCATGCTCACTCCTATACCTATAAAATAAAAATTTTATAATGCTGTAAAATAAATTTTTATATACACACTCATAATTTTACATGCGTGCATCGATATAACTGTTTCATACACGTTTTCAGAAGAGTCCCATTTTGTGTGGCTCTTCTCTTTCCTTTCCAATCCTCTACTTATTCACCTCCAACCCCAGCCCTTCTCTGGGTGACCTAGGTTAACAAACAGTGTGTGTTGCATGCCCTTCTATATTTTTCTTTATATATGTATATACACACCACACACACATACACACACACATACCATACAGACACTGGATTTTTTTGACAGTGTTTTACATTAATTGGATCCTATCTTAACACACATTTTTTTATCTTAGTTTTCTTATCATCAATGACTTGTAAAAATGACTCCTAGTTAACTGTCAGAACTCTAATACCCCTTGTTAAAGTGTTATGTAACAGACTATCAGATGAAAAACGGGCCATTATTTATTCAACTATTCCTAATTGATAGGCATTTACCTTTTTTCTGTACAAGCAATAACTATTTTTACATCTATGTCCTTATGAGCTGGCGGTTTTATTTCTATGGGATAAATGATAAGAAATGAGATTGCTCTTAATTTTAATATCTAATTTTAATAGATGTTGCCAGATCACTTTCCAAAATGGCCATAATAATTCAGATTTCCACATCCAAACCCAGAGTAGGTGTTCCCAGTCTTTTAATTTTTCCATACCCGGTAGGCATAAAGCGACAGCTCATTGTTACTATAATTTACATTTCCCTGACTACTTCAGAATTTATGTGTATTTAATGTTTGTTGATCATTTAAATGTGCTCTCCTATAGATTGTCTTCTCAGTTTCTTTGCCTGTTTTTCTATCAGCTGTTTTTATGATTCCTGTCAATTTGTATGAGTCCTTTACATATTATAGATTTAAGTCTATCTACTGCATTGCAAATATTTCCCCAAATCTGTGTGTGTATTGACTTAATTTTGGGTATCTCTTGCCATTTATACGTTTTAAATTGCTTTGCTATGTTCTTCTTTTAAAGCTTCTGGTTTTCTATTCACGTACCTTTCTTGTTAACTTCATTCCTCAGCATTTTCTAGTTTGTCTATAGAACATTTTTTTCCATTTTCTTTTGTCATATACATTGCTAGAATAGAAACCATTGAATTTTTCATACTTATGTTCTGCCACCTTATCAAATTCTCTTATATATTTTAATAACTTTTTCTAATTAGAGTCTATTGAGTTTTCTGGAAATGCAATAGTCTCCTCAGCAAAAAAGAGAGCATTTTGTCTATTATTTTCTAATGTTTATACCAATTTTCTTGGCTTACTGCAGAATAATTGAATAATCATAATGAGAGCAACCATCCTTGTCTAGTTCCTGATTTCTATTTTAAATATTTTTAGAGGTTTGACATTCGGAGTAATATTTACTTTTTTTAATATTTATATAACCTAATATTTATTTCATTGTTATATTTATTATATTTAAGTCAAGTCTTTACTATATTGTATTCATATTGAAGTAATATCCATCTTTTACTATTTTACTTAGGTTTTAATTAGAAATGATGGCAGACTTACGTCAAATGTTTTTATAAGCATTATTGATGGAATCACATAATTTTTCTTTAGTGTATTGATACCCTGGATTATGCTCAGAAATTTCCAGATATTGAGCTACTCTGCATTTCTTGAATAAACCCTACTTGCTTATAGCATGTTTTTCTTTTGCAGTATCATTAGAGTCTACTCACTAATAGTTTAGTTAGATTGTTCACATCTACAGACATATGTGACATTGGCTGATATCTTTTTAAAATAATCTTTTTTTTTTTAGTTTTTGGTATTAGAGCTATATTGTCTTCATAAAAATAAAAAAAATAAATTGAAAAATAAATCAAAAGACCTCTCCATCTTTTCATAGGACCTAGAGTATATTAACTGACATTGGAATCATCTGATCTAAATACTAAGTAAAGCCCACTGTGATCCCATTGGGCCCTGGTTATTTACTAAATCGTAGCTCTCTAATTACTTTGCTAATTCTTCTATGATAATTGCTGTTCAAGGGTTCTACTTCCTCTGGTGTCAGTTTTGGTAATTTGTGCTTGCTAGGAAATGATCCATTTCTTCTATATTTTTAAATTATTGTCCCTAAGTTTATATATATTAACTTCTTGTGTTTTAATCTCTCTTGTATTTGTGTTTTTGTTTACTTTTACATGACTAATCTCTTTCATTTCTCCTTAATCAAGTTTGTGAGGATATATTTCACATTGTTGTTCTTTCCAAAGAACAGCAATTATTTTAGATTTATTTTCCCTTTCTCTTATTTGAAATCTTTTCCTGATTCTTTAATTTCAGCTTTGTCTTTATGAGTTTCCTATTCCTAGATTTAAAAAATTTCTTATGCTTATATGTTTTAATTTCTTTAATTCTGAAAAGTCTTACTTTTAATTTTAAATAATAAAGGCATTTAAACATATTCATTTTTATTAGTATGGCTTTTTCTAACTCATAGGTTATGTATAAAGTGTTCTTTTCACTGACTTGTACAGAATTTGTAATGTCTCTTTTGATTTCTCTCTCAATCCAATAATTTTTTAAGATTGTATATTTTAACTTCTGAGTGGTTAAGGTTTTGGTCATCTTTTTATTATATATTTCTATTTTATTGGAATATCCTCAGAGAATGTGGCCTCTGTTGTAGATCTACATAATCTCTACTTTTTAGAATATGCAAATCAGTTCTTTTGGGGAGAGAGCATGATCAATATTTTATATAGTTTGTGAACATAAAATAAGTATTATATATTCTGTATTCAGAGCAATTATAGATTTTATATATAGTCAAGATTACTGATTTTTAAAAAGTTGTCTGTGCCCATATTTAATTTATTAGATATGAAATATTCAGATGGAATTATATTGAGATCTTTCTGTATTGTTAAAAAAATCAAGTTCTTACATTTCTAATAGCTTTAGCTTTATAGGTTTAGCTGATACATTGTTTTGTGTATACCTTTTATGAAATATCTTCTTCATAAATTGTGCCACTTGTGTTATGCAACGTCCCATTTTTGTCCTGATTCATGTTTAACCTTGAATTCTACTTTGTTTATTATTAAACATTGCCACTCTTGCTGTTTATTTGTTTGCATTTGCCTGGTATTCCTCTGCCCATCCCTTTGATTTGAGCCTTTCATTATCTGTTTCTTCTAAGTGTATTTATATAAGCAGTGTATAAATGTTTTTAGTTTTTAACTCTCTGACATTTAATGAGATAATTCTGTTTGTTCACATTGGTTTAATAACTTATATTCCTGCTTTTTCTTCCCTGCCATATTGCTTTACAGTTATAATTTATCTTACATCACTTTTCTCTGTCTTTATTTTCACTAATTTGATTAAATTGTTATTCATCTTATTTTTCCCCTTGTTAATTTATAGGTTCTAACAGAACTGTTAGATTTGATTAATGTTTTCCTTTACTTTCCTTGTATTCAAAATCAAACACTTTTTTCTCTTTTATTATTTGAAGCAAGATACCAACTATTTTACCAAGCAAGACATTCTATTTTCACACTGCTCCCCCTTTCTTACTATGACATGAAACCATTATAATCCCTTCACTTCCCCCTCCCCCATTTCCCTTCTCCCAGCCCTGGAAGAGGCATTTGGGATACCTCTCACTTCCTTCCCCACTCACTGCCCCTGCTGATCTGGTATTGCTGAAATAGTTTAGTGCTGTTACTTCTAGATTATTGTTAGAATTTAAGATTTATTTTGCATGTTTCCATAGAATCCATTATTCTCCATTCAGAAACTTTCCCCTGTTATTTAATTATTATCTTTTTGTCATGTGGTTCTTATTTTTCTTCTAGAACCCCAATACCCCAATACTTACATATTAGGTTTCATAGTTCCATCCTCCAACTCTCTGGTTTCTTGCTTTGCAATTTTTGTATTTTTGCTGTGTGCGTTAGTATCTATTATTTCCATTCGTTGCTCTCGGCCACTAATTCAGGTCTCAACGGTTGTCATCTTTTCCTTTCCTTCCCCTGTCATATTGTTCAGTGGGAAATCTACATTTTAGCTTCAGAACGTCTTTGTGTGTGTGTGTTTGCTGCTTTTGATTATCAAGAAGTGCTCTGTTTTTCTGTTCAGTCTCAGAGAAAAGGAACTTGGAGGCAGACATAGCCACAGATATAAGAGAAATTACAATACAAGAGAATAATATATGCAATTTTTTGGCAATAATTTTAAAATCTAGAAGAAATGGATGATTTCCTAGCCAGTAGATTTTCAAAGTTGACCCCAGAAGAAGTGGAACACTTGAAAAGACTAATTATCACAAAAGAGAAAGGAAAGTCATCAGAGATCTACCATCTAGTAAATACCAGGGCTCAGGGGGATTACAGTTGGGTTTTATCTAATATTTAAGGATCAAGAGAGGAGCTTTCTTTGCGTAGGTGTGCATTTTGTCTGCTAGGTCATCTCTCTCTGGGCCCCCTGAGTGGTGTTGCAGGTGGGGCTCCCCTGGGAAGGAGACTGAGATGTGTAGTAACCTGCAGAAGGTTTATCAGGCTGTTGTCTTGGGCTCATCCCTGTAGTGGAGGGAAGGAAGCAGGACTGGGAAGAGAGAGAAGTTGGACTGTCATGCGTAGTCTCCACAGAGCCTGACTCTGAAGAACTCTGAAGTTGTGGCCCTTCAGCTATGGGCTGATGTGAGGGGGCTGGGCTTTTACACCCCTACACCAACCAGGTATTTGATGTTGTCTGCCCTGGAAAGTGGGCATGACTTTGGATGTGCCAAGGTAATTCCCAAAGCAGGCTGGCTGGCAGTGGAGTGCTGTCTGCCCACGGGCCCCTCGGAAGCTCAGGGAGGAAGGGGGGAATAAGTCCTTCAATCCTATAGGTGAGTCTGGGTGGCATATTATAGCATCCACTACAGATGGGCTGTTATTTTCCTTTGTGGTCCCCTGAGTTTCTGGCCTGTTATTGGAATATCACAAGAGGCATCAGTTCCCAAACTGGTGGATGGTGAAGCAGTCCCCTCGCTACGGGCCATTGCTGCTTTACCGTGTAGTGGGTAAGGTGACCGTCCCTCTGAGGTATCTGTAGGACAACTCCCTGACCCCTTCTTTCCTCTCAGCTATCAGAGCATGGAGCACTCAGATCACTTATTCAGCTCTCTCTTGACCAGGCACATGGGAACAGAGGGAAAGCAGGGGAGGGGAGGCATTTGCCCTGGAGGTGCACAGATTTCTACGGCAAGCCCCTCCCAGGACCTGCTGCTTTACCACGCTCGCTGCACTCAACGTCCTCCATCCTGGAGGAGAAAGGCCTGTGTCAGCTTCCTTGACCATGACTCGCCTGGTGCCCAGGGCTTTACATGGTCCCCAGCGGCTGTTTCACTTGGGAGAATCAAACAGATTAGAGCTGACAGGCTGCCTTCTCCTCACAATCCCTTCTTCCCCATCTTCCTCACCTTGCCCATGAGAATCATGTAAAATATTTTGTTAGCTGAGTAGCTGAAATCAACATGCTAACTAAGCAGCCAGTGGACCCAGTGAGAACTGGGCTGGAGGTGAGGGAGGAGTTTAACCAGTCACCAGACAGATCCTTAATTGTGAGCCCCCCAAGCCTGGGCTAGGACCTGAGCCGACCTCGGAAAAGAACAATTAGCAAATTCCAGGAGGCAGCGCTCTCTGCGTATACTTCCATCCAAAGAGATCAATGTTTATGTATTTAAGTAAAGCCTTATGTCTTATATATGAGTGTGAGCAGGTGGAAATGTTTACTCAGCCTGAGTCCTTGGTTGCACATCTCTCTGTGATCCCGCTCCTTTGAAATTCAAACATATTCATGAGGCTGAAACAGGGAAGTTCTTTATTAAGGCAAGAAGAGGCTGTCTATAAAAAAGAACTCACAACCCCATATGTATGCTTGGAAACATATGCGTTAATGGAAGTATCCCTATCGTGGAGGAGTAAGGAGTCCTGGAAGAGCTGCCCTGGCACATACAGTGAGGTTTAAACCCCACCAGTAGTTCTGACTGCGAAATCCCAACCCAGCCTGAGTGAAAGGAAGAAGAAAGGCAGGCGAGGAGCACGGAAGGGAGAGCCGTGGGTGCCCGGGGAGCTCTGTCTGAGCGCAGGTGTGGGAAGGAGACATACAAAAGGCAGACTCACAGCCAAGGACAAATGCTAAAGTACACTCTGGGGCGGTAAGAGTGGTGGCAGGGAAGCCTCAGTATTGAATGAGCTGAGGTTTGGAAGAAAAAAGTCAAGGACAAGAGAAAATTAATTCTTTTTTTCATTTTGCCTGGAGCCAGGAAAGTACAAATTTGGCCACTGCCTGGGGGCACTGGGGTTCTCTGCCACAGGAGACCGGGTGCCCCCCCAGGGGGGAGGTAGGCTGCACTGGGAACAGGGCACAGAGGGAGGGCACAAGGTCCCATAGCTCTTTCATTGTTTTCCTTGTGAGGGGTTTTCACGTGACCAGGAGGGATGGAGGGCTTGATGCGGGAGGCGAAGCCCAGGAAAGGTCAAGAGATGGAGAGGGCAGAGCAGCTGAGGGAGGGCACGGGACGGAGGAGGGCGGCCACTGAGCTCGTTGCGGGGCAGCCCCACCAGAGCCTCGCAGATGTGGGCTCCCACGAACTCTGTTTCTAACAGGAAAACAACTCGATGGTACGACCTCGAGGAACCCACTGTCCGGGCTCTCTCAAGACTCAGAAAGAACAAGGGAGGGACGAGAACGCTCACACAACAAATGCAGCGCTGGTGCTCCAAACGGAAAACCGGAACAAGTCCATTTCCAAATAGGAAACTAAAGGCCGTTGACTTCAGTGTTAACTCCTGGAGAAATCTCTAGATCCAGTCTGTTTGTAAGTGCTTAAGGAAGAATGCAGGCCAGTCAGTGAGGGCTCATGAAGAAAGGTGTGCGAATAGAGGTGACAGTTTTAATAGGGTGAATCTGGTGGATCAGGGTATCTGAGCTTCAGTGAAGCATTTCTGTCTCTCCAGGTAGTCTGGTCCACAAGGGAAGACCACGTGGGCTACAGGACAGTAGGAGGGTTTGTAGAGGGTTGAAGAAGCATCCCAAAGAGTATTGGTGAGTGGCAGGGTCTCCTGCGATCTACACGAGGATCTGCTTTCAGCCAGGCTCTGCCTTGCTTAATAGGGACACAGGTGAGCCAGTGGTTGAAAGCAGTGTTTGACTTGAATGAACTTTCCACACTTAAATCTTGGCTCAGTCACTTAGCAGATGGCTGATCAAAAAAAAATGACTTTATTTCTCTTGACCTCAGTTTCCCCATCTGTAAAACAGAAGATAATTCTACCCCTACTTACCGAATTAACTACATATACACATACATCTACATATATGTGTTTATGTTTGTATATATGTCCACATACATGCATACATGTATATCTATATAATGTGTGTGCGTGCACATGTATATATATATACATATAACATATGCTCAGCACAAGTGTGGAATGTTGTGCGCACTGAACAATGATCGTTGGGTGGTGGGTGTGTATCTGAGTGTACTACCACCTCTTCCTCCAGAAGGAGGGGCAGGAGCTCATGTTCTTGAAGGGCAGGTCTTGGTGGCCCCCAGGGCATGAATGCAAGAGAACATCGAGGACTTTATGAAAGGGGAAAATTTAAGGTTGGAGTAAGTCTAAAAGAAAATAGTAAATCCTGAACAGATTTGCTAAATGAGAATGGATTGGGGCACTCTGGCCAGAGGGAAATTTAGGAGTTAGTGCAGCAATTACAGCCCTCCCAGAGTTATAGGGCGCACCAGAGGGTCTTTAACCAACGCCCTGTAGCTGGAAGAGTAATTCACCAAGCTGAGCTGTACATCTACCGAGAATTGCTGAAGACCAAGCGGTTTTTTCTTCCAAATTAAAAAAGCAATTTACATTCCTAAATCACAAGCTACTGGGTTCTCCCCCATACCACTATGCAAATCTTACTCTATAGGCAGGTAGATTGAGACAGCAGTAAAAAAAAAAAAAAAAGAAAAAAGAAAAAATCATGGTTCTATGCAAGCCCTCTTCTTCTCTCCACTTAGGACGGAGGAGAGTGCATTCCCCAGCCCCGCCCACACAGCTTGCAGAACCCAGCTGTGTCTGCCCTGTTCCCTCAGTCCGGTCACTTGCTGAACATCTGCTGGGTGTGGGACATATTCTGGGCCCCCATACGAACTGCCAGCTCAATACGGGAAGCAGAGAGCTATCCAGTCCCAGGTGGCCAGCTGGATCCCAAGGAAAAATTAGGTGATATTAAAATAAAAGGGAAGCAATTAATAGCTGTTGAGCATCTTTCATGCAGTATGAGCTCTCTAGTGGCGATTCTCACAAAAGAAAGCCCCGTCAGTATCATGATTCTCATGTTACCAAGGCGTACACAGAGCATCAGTGAGGTGAGAGTTCTTCCAGGTTCCAGCGAGAGAAACCCAACTCAAAGCAGGTTCAGCAGGAAAGGGGGTTCAGGGCAAGGGTGCTGGGGAGCTCACAGAAGTCAGAAGAGCTGCACGAATCCTGGTGACTTGCAACCTGGAGCCTGGACGGAGGGCTGTGTGTTCCTGGGACACACCTTGCTCTCCCCCCACCCCTCTGGCTTTCTCATTGCTTGCACGCTCTGTCCCCACTACCTCACTGCTCTGGCTCTCTCTGCTGGGCTCTGATTCATCCAAGTTTGTGTATGTGCCTGCTTTCTGGACCCCTCATGGTGGAACCATGATTGGCAAGTCGGTGGTGCAAGTGGAATGAGGAAGAGCCATTTTCCAAGGGTGTGTGTGCATGTGTGCGCATGTGTGTGTGTGTTGGGTGGGCGGGTATTGTCAAAAGAAAGGAGAGGAGAGCTAGACTGACAAAAGCCACCAATGTCACTACATGTGTCCAAAGATACCTGTAGCATATGGGGAAGACCCTCCCCCTCATATAGTGAAAAAAGGGGCAAAGGTGCCATATGGACCCCTGGGACTTGGGTTGGGCTAATGTGATGTCTTTTAATGTGTGGTCGAATGATCACCAATGTTAGAATCACCCAGGATGTTTGGTAAAATGCAGGTTCATAGGCCTGACCTCAGCCCTACAGAGTTGGACTTCCACATCTTTCTTTTCTTTCTTTTTTTAAAATTTATTTATTTATTTATTTATGGCTGTGTTGGGTCTTCGTTTCTGTGCGAGGGCTTTCTCCAGTTGCGGTGAGCGGGGGCCACTCTTCATCGCGGTGCGCGGGCCTCTCACTATCGCGGCCTCTCTTGTTGCGGAGCACGGGCTCCAGACACGCAGGCTCAGTAGTTGTGGCTTCACGGGCCCAGTTACTCCGCGGCATGTGGGATCTTCCCAGACCAGGGCTTGAACCCGTGTCGCCTGCATTGGCAGGCAGACTCTCAACCACTGCACCACCAGGGAAGCCCCCACATCTTTCTTGTCATCTCGATGGTCTTTATGTGGAGCAGAGCCCTGTGACTTTCAAATCAGGACACTTGAGGGTTCCACAGACTTCTAAGAACATTCATTTATTCCTTCTACACCTGTTGATCACCTACTACCTGCCAGGCATGGTGCTCGGAGCCACTAGATCAATGAGACATGACTCCCGACTTTGAGGAGTCTACAGAGGCCAGGAATTATAGGTGCTGAGTTTTATATCCTCCCAGAGAATCTAGTCACATATGCACACATCTAACTCTCAGTACTTGAGAATGAATGAATGAATGGATGGAGTTTGTAGGACCACTAAGCTTTCATTTACTTCCCATAAAACACAAGCATACTCTAAAGAATTGAAAGAAGCATCTAGAATGTTGCAGAGAAGACTGGCAGACTCTAGAAATGTGCGTAGTGTGGCTTATCAGTTGCTGGAGGTTATTGTCTTGATTGCATGAACATTAAGAGCTCATCTGGAAAGGGCTGGCCAGCTGCTGAGTCTATAGGGGGCGGTAGGGAAGCACCCATCACAGGCCTTACTGCGGAGCTCTGGTCTCTATTATCAACAAAACACATCGATAAGGTGCCCAACTGTCTGTTAAACAGTACATTTGATCCCCTTCTCCCTCATTCACTTGTGGCCTAGGGCTCATCATGAGGTAGAAGAGAGAGGGTTTGTAAAACCAACACATTTCATTACCCTCTTTGTCCAAGAGAAGCCAGGAGGGAGCGAGCTGGGGAGGAGAAGAGAGGGCAGCTGTCTTCCCCCAGAGCAGGGTGTGAGCCCCCTGGGGCTGGGACACAGTGTCTTCTCTTTCAACGCTACACACCGGGTGCCAGCTCCAGAAATGCAAGCCCAATCCTGTGGCTGGCGGTCCTGATAGCCGACCCTGAAGGGGCAGCTAACCTGCCCAGCTACTCAAGTCTTTGCAGCCTATAAACAGACACCCCTGCCCCCGACCACGGGTGCCCTCTTTCGCCTCTGTCTTCCTGTCACCCAGGCCCTCGTGGAGCTGCAGGAACCCACCGAGTCCTGGGTGAGAAGGTTAAAGAACCCCCGGCTGTGGCCTCTCTCTTGGGTAGAGCACCTCCTCTGGAGCACTCCAGCTTCCTGCCACTTCCAGGCCTCTGGATTTGTAACCCAGTCTCTCAGATCCTCCCCGGTGGGAGCGGATTCTCCCAAATCCCCAGTACCTGGTGCCCCGCTCTGGCCAGTTCCCTCTCACATAAGGAAGCAGCCTCTCAAGCAGCTTGGAAGGTGTTGCCCAGCTCCGGGTTGCATCCGGGATCTTGCATCTTCTCTCTGTGACTCGATGAGCAGCCTGCCCATCTGCCACCAGCCACATGTCCCCCATCCCCCTGGGGCCCGTCCATCCTTTGCCAGGGGCTACAGAGTATCCAGAGAATGAGAAGACAGAGGTCCTCCCTCGAGGACCCTGGAATCTCTTTGGGAGACAAAGTGTAGGCACCACAATGCCCTCAGAGAACTTCACGGAGCGGTTTGGACTGCAGGTGGGCGGGACATCCAGGAGGCTGGGGGCTGGAACACCTGGTCAGGAGGAGCCTCGTGGGCGGCTGGGTGAGGGCAGGTGCTGGTGGAAGAGGATATTCCATGCGGAGGTGAGAGGGTGTAGGAACTTGCAGGAGGGGCGTTTGCAGGCATGGGGTCACCTGGTGACACGCCACCCTTCACCTACATCTTACGCTCAGACCACATGTATGGCTCCTGGGACTGCAGGTACTGGTTCCCACCCCCCAAGCCTTTGCCATACGTCTCCCCCTGTCCAAATCCCCCTTTCCTCCTGGAATTCCTTCACAACCTTGCAAGGGGCGAAGGAGGCCACAGACCAGGAGAGCATTTGCAGCCTGGACTTCACATGGCCTCTCCCTCCCTCGGCTGGGACCTCTCCCAGGACAGACCACATCTTACCTTACTCATCCTGGACTCCCAGTGCCCAACATGAGACCCAGCACACAGCAGGTTTGCCACAAATGCTGACTGGATCAGACTGAACTGCTGGCCAAGCCCGGCCCAAGAGCCTCCTTCCACTGCGAATGTGCCCATTCTGTCCCGATGCTGGTCCCCTCCCCTCGCTGTCCTGCATCTCCGCTCCTCCCTTCCAGCTCTGCCACTTACTCCCGGTGGTACCTGGGCCGTTTGCTTTAACTTTCGGGCCTGAGGCTCCTCCACGTCAGTCAGTCATGAAGAGATCTCCACACCGAGCGGTTCTGACGCTTACATGGCCCAGAGCCTGGCAACTTGGAGGCCCTCCGAAAGCAGCCCTTCCCTTCCCCCACGCCTGGCCCCCTTCACCGGCCCCCCGTCCTGCTTCTGCAGCCTCCACGCATCTCCTTTTAGCCTGTCTTCCCTTTGCTGACACCTCTTGGTGGCCCAGGTGAGCCTTTGGGGCTGGTCCAGACCCTCAGAGCTTGCCAGACAGGAGGTTTGCATGTTTGGTTAATAGGAGAAAACACAACCCTGGCAGAGGGAAGACTGGAGTGTGCAAAGGTGAGAGGAAGGTCAGGGAGTTGGACCCCAGGGAGAAAAACACCAGCTCAGCAAGCTCCTCACCCTGTCTCTGTTCTCAGGCGCGTCTGTCACAGCTGGAGGAAGAGGGTTTGCCCCAAGCTCTATGAAACAAACGTGACAGTGGCTACACAGGCACTGGGTCCAATTCTGCTTTGGCCACCTACTAGGCTGTGTGAACTCTGGCAAGTTAGACTACCTCTTTGAGCCTCAGACACCCCAGGTAGAAAATGCAAATGGTGCTAGAACCATCTTCAAAGAGGGTGACACGAAGATGAAATGCAATAACGCTAGCACCATGCTTAGCATGGCTCAGGGGATGTGGGAAGCATGAAATGAATTCTATAAATTAGTGAATATGTGCATTTTTACAGCTTGACCAAGCCCAAAGAACAGAAGGAGTCTTAGGGTGCATGAGGCCCCAGGAAAACATTTGATTAAAAATGTATTATAGGGCTTCCCTAGGTGGCGGAGTGGTTGAGAATCTGCCTGCCAATGCAGGGGACACGGGTTTGGGCCCTGGTCTGGGAGGATCCCACATGCCGCGGAGCAACTGAGCCTGTGAGCCACAACTGCTGAGCCTGCGCGTCTGGAGCCTGTGCTCCGCAACAAGAGAGGCCGCGATAGTGAAGAGGCCTGCGCACCGCGATGAAGAGTGGCCCCCGCTTGCCGCAACTGGAGAAAGCCCTCGCACAGAAAACAAAGACCCAACACAGCCAAAAATAAGTATAAAAATAAATAAATAAATAAAAGATTACTTTAAAAAAATGTGTTATAAAATCCATGTGGAGTATAATGATTTATTGATGAAGATTTAGAATAACGGGCAGAGAAGAGAAACTTAATTGTTTGTTTATTGTCCAGTCAGAGCTCATGAAGACTGTTCAGCGTCCCCAGGCTCTGTCTCTCCCTGTTCAGGCCCAGAACCATCTCTCTGTAGCCTTTACTGTCACATGCACATTCCTGGCTAATTTCCTATTTCCCACTTCAAGGAAAAGGTGGCAACACTGCTTTAACTCTCAGTGCCATGGCTTTTCGGAACCCGTATATAAACCTTTTCGTCTCTGCAGGTCCCTAATGCTATTTAGTTAATGCTGGTTTACATCGTTCCTCCCAAAGCTGCATCAGCCACTGTGCTGCCCGAGACTACTGACTTCACTGACTTTAAGCGATTATTGTGTTTTATTTACTGATGGCCGCTTGGGCAAGTCTTGCCCAAGACTGCAAGGAAATGGGAGCAGTAATTCATTTTCCGGTCATGTTAAATTTGCCTCTTGGAATTTTGTAGCATTAATGTGAAACAACACATATCTTCCACCCACGCCCTCGGCTGTAATCACTGCGTCCCTAGAATGTGATAGCTCTCACTGTGGCCCAGGCGCTGGCCTTTCACATGCTGCCGCCAGCATGGAGAACAGGCAAGGGAGGGTGAGGGGAGCCAGCAGACTGGTGCATGCACATAGGGGTGTCCATTCCCTCTCCGGCATGGCTTAAGATGGGCCAGGGGACTATGGTGTCACCCCACCATTGGCCATAAGAGAAGGCATCAGTTGGAAAGCTCCACTGGCATTTCTCCAAAGCCTTCAGAGGAGATACGTGCGGCCATCCGTGCAGTCTGCCTGACTTGGAGCCTGGGGAAGAGGTGTGGGAACCATCCCGGGTGCCAGAGGTGGGAGGCCCGCAGGGAGGAAGGAGCTCAGCCTCCACTCCCAGTGCCCTCAGGTGCCATAGACTGAGGCAGCACCGCGATGGAAGCACACCCAGAAAGAACCAGCACGCGGGCCCACAGCGGTGGCTCAAGCCTGAGGGTCCACTGTGATAACTCAGAGGCCCCAATTCATCCTCTGTCTGGCACGAATGAGAGTTACCCCAAATGTCAGTTCCCTTGTAGGGGCGCAGGCCCATGCCAGCCAAGTGGAAGAACTAGCCGGCCAGCCAGCACCTGTGATCCGCTCAGCGGGCCACGCTCCTGGAACCATGGCCTGGCCGTGGGGCCCCTGGATGATCCCCACGGCATGAGTCCTTCGGGGCTGCAGTTGCCTTGTAGATCCCCATGTGGGGGGTAGAGGGTCTGAGAGCACCTGCAGAAACAGGGCGAGAGGCCCTCACCAGTCTACATCGGGACCAGGGGTGCCCTGCTCAGAGGCTCTGCCCGCCCTGGGGATCTCAGGTACCAGAAGGGACCTTAGAAAATTTCAAGGAGCGTGCAGCTGGAACCTGGGAACATACGGGATCTGGTCTGGGCCTGGGGTACCCTGCTTGGACACAACTCCTAGCCCCAGCTTGTCCCAGGTACCCAAGGGGGTCTCAGAGAATTTCAAGAAAAGCAGCGCAAAGTGAGGCCCCTTAAGGTGCAGGGCCAGGGCAGGGGTCTGCTTGCCTAGGCCTAAGGGAGGTACTTCCGAAGAAAACACTGAATGAGATGTTACATCTAAGGTTCATGAAAAACCAAACTGCATAAGAATTTCTTTGCCCCATCCAACATTAACCTAACTGCTATGGGCCTGGCTGGCTGTAGTGGGGCAGAGGGGCTTGGCTTGGGAAGTGAGGACCCAGGTCCCCCAGGGAAGCCACTGTTTGAAGAGGGTAACTCAGCAGGCCGGTGCTTCTCCTTGGGCCTTGCCCTCCGGTGCCAGGGCAGGGGTGCCCAACCTGGATGCACATTGGAGTAAGCTGGTGATGCCCTGGTCCCACACCAGACCGGTTAAACCAGAATCTCTGGGGGCTCCTGTGCTCAGAGAATGCATGAAGAAGGAACAGTGATCTGACTCCAAATCCTAGTGCCTCCACCTACAAGCTGTTTGACCTTGAACAAGTTAATTAACCTCTCTGAGATTCAGTTTCTGATTCCGTAAATGGGATAGGACTCTGCCTCTTTGGACTGTCACAAATGCAGTAATTTGAGACCGTGGACTTGGAGGTCAGGCGGGTTCTCTGTTCTTTACTAGCTGTGTGACCTTGGGCAATTTTCTATCCTCTCCTGAACCTTCATTTCTCCAGTTTTTAAATGGGCGTTATAGTGTTACCTCCCAGGGCTGTGGAGATGGAGTAGGATAAAGTATTTTAAATACCTAACATAGTACCTGGTGCATTATTAGGAATTTTTTAAAAAGATGATTCTCTTGCCTGTAGCCCTGTCTGTAAGGAGTGGATGGTCCAAATCCCCCATCGGCTTTTCGGCGGTCTCCACTGTTGCTTTCCTGTCTGCTCCCCGCCCCCAGTCCTGACAGCACACATCTCATCAATCCTTCTCTCCCCTAACCTCTCCAGTCGTATTAATCTTCCTTGTTCTTTCTTATCTCCGAGCCTTTGCTCCCGTCAGGTGCAACAGAATGATCTCCCCTCTCCTCCCTGCCAAACTAGGCTGAGCACCTCATTCATGCCTTTGTCAAATTAAAATTTTCTCCATGGCAAAAAATACCATGAACCAAGTAAAAGGACAAACCAAGGGAATCTATTTACATATACATATCCACGCAATGCGAAGAGCTCTTACAAACTAGTGAAAAAGAATAATAACTCAGTTAAATCATAGGGAATGAACACATAAGGCAGTTTCCAAAAAGGGAAGTACAAACGGTCAATAAACATATGAAAAGCAGCTCAGACTCACTCATTATTAAAGAATGCACATCAAAACAATGAGATGCCATTTTCACAATTATATTGGCAAAATAATGATGACAATATACAGGCAGACAAGAGGATGGGGACAAAGTCAGTCATGCACTGTTAATGGGGATGTAAGCTGGTGCAGCCTCTGGGGACAGCGGTTTGACAGATTTACCGGTATTTTAAACGCTTATTCCCTTTGAGAGGGCAATGTCACGGCTAGAAGCTATTTTACAGTTGTAATTACATGTGCTCCTCTGTTCAGTCAACAAATCTGCAGTAAACTCCTGCTGTAGGCACTGTTCTTGGCATTGGGATGCAATGAGGGGAGGGCAAAACACAGCTATGCCTGGCTTAGTTTCCTATTGCTGCTGTAACAAATTATCATAAACCGAGTGACTTAGAACAACATGGATTTATCATCTTACAGTTATGGAGGTCAGAAGTCCTACAATCAAGGTTTCGGCAAGGCTGAGTTCCTTCCGGAGGCTCTAGCGGGATCCATTTCCTTGATTTCCCAGCTTGTCGAGGCCTCGTGCGCTCCTTGGCTCATGGCCCCTCATCCTTTCTCTGACTCTGACCTTCCTGCCTTCCTCTTATGAGGACCCTGTGATTACATTTAGGCCCCATGGGGATAATCTAGGATGATCTTCCAATCCCCAGCTCTTTTTTTTTCTTTTTCTAAGAGGAGTGGTAATGAATAACTCCTTTTTATTCCTTATTTCACAGGAAATGATTCCAGTGTTCATTAAGTGTGATCTTGACTGGTGGTTTGATACCTTGTATTTACTATATATACTGTATTCTATACTTTTATGTTATATTTGGTAAATATTCTTCTTTTTCTATTTTAGTGAGACATTTTTTAAGCCAGCATTAGGTATTTTTTTTTTTCCATATTACATTTTTTTTTTTCTGGTTCTATTTTATTTAATTTATTTATTTATTTATTATTTTTTTAAATCAGTCATCAATTTTATACACATCACTGTATACATGTCAATCCCAATCGCCCAATTCAGCACACCACCATCCCCACCCCACCGCGGTTTTCCCCCCTTGGTGTCCATACGTTTGTTCTCTACATCTGTGTCCCAACTTCTGCCCGATAGACCAGTTCATCTGTATCATTTTTCTAGGTTCCACATACATGCGTTAATATACGATATTTGTTTTTCTCTTTCTGACTTACTTCACTCTGTATGACAGTCTCTAGATCTATCCACGTCTCAACAAATGACTCAATTTCGTTCCTTTTTATGGCTGAGTAATATTCCATTGTATATATGTACCACATCTTCTTTATCCATTCGTCTGTCGATGGGCATTTAGGTTGCTTCCATGACCTGGCTATTGTAAATAGTGCTACAATGAACATTGGGGTGCATGTGTCTTTTTGAATTACAGTTTTCTCTGGGTATATGCCCAGTAGTGGGATTGCTGGATCATATGGTAATTCTAATTTTAGTTTTTTAATTTAAATCACATCTGCAAAGTCCCTTTTGCTACAGAAACAAACATAATCACGGGTCCTGGGGAGTAGGATGTGGGCATCTTTGGGAGCTGTTGTTCTGTCTGCAGCACAGCCTTGTGAAGTTAATATTCTAGTGATATTTATACACAAAGATATTCATGGCAGCATTACTTGTAACAACAAATAACTTAGCAAAGAAAAGCCTAACCACTCAGTAGTGGACTAGTTCAACTGGTTATTATACATCCACTTAGTGAAATCCTAGGCTGCCGAAGACCTAAACAGTAGAGCTGAGATCCATCTCCCAGACACCTTGCTGAGTGAAGAGGTGACACCAGAGCAGGATGAAGAGTAAGCTGACACCTGTGTAGAAAGAAAAGCACGTGTGCTTCTACAGGTATAGACCATATTTGAAACTATACACAAGGAACCGCTAACGGAGACCGGGATCGGGAACTAGGGTTTGAGTGAGGGTGAGACTTACTCTTCATAATATATCCCATTGTAGTCCTTTCCTGTTTTACCGTTTGTGAAAATAACTTTTCAATTAAAAAAAATCTAGCTAAGGAAAAGATAGAAACGATACCTTCTGTGTCTTACCTGCAGCCTCCATCACTTCCCCAAAGCTCTGCCCCCATCATCTTCCTCCATGACCTCCCCTCCCAGGTGCCCTGGGGCAGGAGGGAGTTGTCTGCAAACTTGAAGCATCGGATGCCCCACCCTGGGAGGACTGCTGGAGGGCCAAGGGTGCTCAGAAACTTCAGGCTGAGGCAGCGGCAGAGTGCGGAGGTGGGATCTGAAGGGAAGTAAAGGCAGGACAGATAACAGCTAGGTATTCTCCATTTCATTCATTCATTCATTCATTCGTTCATGCAGGGTCTGAATCAGGGCCTGGGAAGAGAGTTTGGAGATATCCCTGGGGGATGTGCTGGAGCCCCGTCTCTTAAGGTCCCCCGTCTCACTTCAGACCCACAAACATTTGTTAGCTGCCCACTCTCTGCCTGGTTCTGGGCTGGAATTTTGCACCATGGAATGATGAAGTCAGATTTGAACGTTAGAGATGCCTTTGGGCTGCAGCGGGCCCAGAGACTGGATGGGCTGAGGATTGAGGCAGGCAGCTAACTGGAGGCTGGTTCAGGGGAGAGAGGACAAAAAGATCCAGATAAGACAGTGGCTGCCGGGGAAGAGGGAGAGCATCTGAGGATGACTTGTGACAGAACTGAAAGGACTGGGGGAAGTGCAGCGCTCGCTCTGGGAACTGTTGCCTGTCTAAGAGACTGCACGGACGACAGCATCTTCCAGCGGGAGAAGCGATCTGGTGAGAAGGTCCTGGTGTGGGACTGTGCAGGGGAGGCACGCGTGGGGCACCCAGGGGGTGGTGAAGCTGCAGCAGTCGGACGGTGAGGTGGCCCAGGCAGCAGGGGTGACATCCGGGAGGGACAGAGCAGCAGCACAGCTGGGAGGGGAGAGGCCGTGTGCACGTGTACCACATGCTGCTCTGGCTTAGGTTGCATCAATAGAAATAGTAAGGTTTTCTAAGGGGTGTTCAGTCAGGCTCTGCTGGAGAATGAGAAAACATGCACTTCACTCACCTTTTTTCTCTCCGCTTTCTTCTTCATCTGCTTTGGAGGGTGCTTTGGGAGGAAGCAGATGGGGTTGGAGGGTAACCACCCCCAGGGACCCCTTGGCATTGTCCCTGCTAGGGAACATGCGGCCAGTGAAGAGAGAGAGAGTGAATGTCCATTTTTAAGCCGCAGGCAGAAGGAAAGACGCCAGGGAGGAAGGCTGAAGAGGAGTCAGGGAGACAAGTGGGGTGAGACTCCAAAAAAGGTTGAGAAAATCAGGGGGAGAAATGCTTCAAAAAGTACATAGTGCATTTTGAATTTAAAAAAACATTTTTTGAAAGGAGGCAATGATTAACACAGTCAAATACTTCCAATATCTATCTATCTATCTATCTATCTATCTATCTATCTATCTATCTATCTATCTATCTATAATCCATCTACCTAGTCAGTAAATACTTAAGACATGCCTGTCAAGCACAAGGCATCACCTTAGAATCTGCAGGCAATGCTGTTAAGGCACCGTATATTCTAGTCGGTTGAAAACTGAAACTAGCCATAAAATATTTAAATAACAGTTTAACCCTGAAGCCACAAAGGAAAAGATTGATAACTTTGACTCCACAAAAAATTAAAAGCTTTAGTACAAGGGAAAAAAAATCTTCAGGACAAACTGTAAAGGTATTTGACAGACAAAAGGCTAATTTCCTTCATTTACATTGCAAGAATCACTAAGAGACAGACCCCGAAGGAGCAGATGTGAACAGGAAGTTCTTAAAAATGAAAGCTGATCTGAAAGTATTCTCCACCTAACTCATAATGAAAGAAATGTAATTCAAAACTTCATTAACCACAGCTCAGGTTGGCAAATATTAAAAGGCTCATTACTACCCAGTGCCATGAGGAGTGTGGGGAAATAGACAGCTACTTACTACTGGTACCAGTTAACTGGTACAGCCTTTTTGGAAGGTAATTTAGGACCATGTCAACATTTAAAATACATATCCCATTTGACCTAGAAATTCCATCCCCAGGAATGAGCTCTATAGGTGTCTTGCATAGACACCAAGGTGGACCGTGGCAAAGATTGCACACGACCTAATATTCATCAACTGGGGACTGGATCGATAAGTTAGGCTATGTCCAGACTGTGGAATATCGTGTAGCCATTAGGAAGGATGAGCTAGAAGTGAAACCAGCTCAGTAGAGAACAGTGCGTCTCTCATTAGGACATTACACCGATAACAAGCATATATACTGTATATGGATTATACTAAATTTTAGTTTGGAAGTAGACATGTGAAACTAGTAACCATTTCTGTCTTGAGACACCATGTGATTGATTGTTCCATCAAGTGAGATAAGAAATGCAGGAGCAGGTCTTTGGGTGAAAATCATGAGTCTGTTGACTGTTGAGTTTAAAGTACACTTGGGAGGGGGACTGAGTGGGGTTCAATATAGAAAGGAAGGCTGCTATTATCTAGTTTATGTTTTCAAGTACTATATGAACTTTTTTATTATGTTCATGTATTATATTTTATAATAGATAAAATATTTTATAATAGATTTTAAATAAAATTACATATTAAGACAATACTTGAGCAGTTGGCCCAAGGCCACATGTGAGAAACATCATTGAATTTTTTCCCCCCAAAATGGCCAGGATAGGAAGTCTCTCTGATCACCCCTCTGTATCATGTTGTTTCTCTATTTTGTAAAATCCTTTTGTCACTGCATATTGTTCATGGACGCCCTTAGGAAAACCCCCTGCAAGATGCCTGAGATGTTCCCACCCACAGCTAGCCCCACCATCTTGCCTCAAGATACAGCCAGGACAGGAGTTTGTTCTGAGTAGTTTCTATTTCTTTGAAACGCCAAAACATCGATAGGGTCTTGGCCAAAGTTAGAATGAATCATTAATTTGGATAATTGTGTGTGTGTGTGTGTGTGTCCCACGGTGAGCAGCACAGCTTGATGAGTGGGAGGAGCCCTGACTTAGGGACCAGGGGCCTTGGGTTCTAATCCAGCTCAGCAGTCGACCAGCTGTGTCCTGTGGCCATCACAATGCCTCTCGAGCTCCATCACCTGTCTCTAAAATGAAGGAATCCAACTGAGTCATGGTCTCTAATGATCCTCGAAGGTCAGACTTTCTGGTTTTTCTACATTTCTTTCTAGGCCTCAGCTCAGGGCTTGGTTATATATTCTTCCATTTCTCTACTTTACCTGTAGAGCCTCCTGTAGGACTGAGCCTGCAAAGGGCTGGAGTACCTAGCTTCCTGGGGTGGAGAGTTTGGGCCTTGGAGGCAGATACTCTTGGGTTTGAATCCCATTTCCGCTCCTCACCAGCTGTGTGGCCTGGAATAAGTCAATTATCTTCTCTGAGCCTTGGTTTCTCCCTCTATACAGTACTTTCAACGTGGTGGTAGAGATTAGAGACGAACCATCTCCATCTCAGGGACCTGGCGTATAATAGGTGCTCAATAAAAAGGGAAATTCTTATAATGTCATCCGAAAGTAATGCTAGGAGGACACAGGATGCCTACTTCCTTGCCTCCTTCAAGTCTTGTCAAATGCCCCTCCTCTCGGCGTTCATGTCCCAACACCTCTGACCTTGTGTGTCGTGTCCTATTGAAATTGTTGATGTCTCTGTCTCATCCACTAGACTGTGAAATCCTTGGGGTCCTGAATCATGATCCCCAGTACCTGGCACAGTGCCTGGCACAGACATACCTTTGTCAAGTGAGCGTACCCACCCGGTTACCTGCCACAGGTAGGCCTGAGAGGCCTGCAGGCCTTGGAGGTGGTTTTACCTCAAGCCCAAGCTATCCTCGGCCCACATGTTTCAGCTCCGATTGAGCTAAACTAGGAGGGTTCCTGTATGGATGGGGGCGGGGAGGGCTCTCTGGGCGAACTGATGTAAGCAGTGACCCCTCGGCCCCGTGCCTGGTGGGGATTCAGCCGTCAGCCAGGAACCTCAGGGAGAGGCAAGTCCATTCATCCAGGAGATAAAGAGCCTTCAGGTGCTCCGGGGAGCATCTGGAAATGCCACTCACCAGGGAAGGAGGCTCATTTTTAATTAATTGCAGCCTCTTTTATCAATAACAGCAGGGGCCACAATCAGTATCACAGAGTCGCTTCAATTGCCTCTGAGAACTCTCCACACTTCGGGTGCCCTGGGATATCCCCCTCAGCAGGCCCAGGGAGCCCCAACGGGCCCTCCTGTTCACGTCAATTGCACAGGTCCTCAGGGGTTCCCAGAGGTCAAACCCAAGCTTCTCTCTCCCTGAAACTGCCCTGTTGGCTAGCACAACTACCCTCCTGAGTACCCGAGCCAGGAACCCAGGAATCAGGCTGCAGTCCACCCACCTCTCCAGGCACTGAGGGCCCATCCCGGTCCCCTTGCGCCTGGTCCAGGCCTCGTCCTCTCTCAGCTGGGCTGCTGTGCCAGTCTCCTCACTGCTCTTGTCCCCTAAATGTCCAGCCCCCCAACCACCTCACCCAACTCCCCCTCTCTAGAGCATCTTCCCTCTGCCCTCACTCCCCTAGCTGACTTTACTCATCCTCCCAGCCCCGGGGGAACTCTTTCAGGAAGCCGCCCAGGATCTCCATCACCCCCAGCGGTTCACCGTCCTCCTCTGGGTCTCCCTGGACCCCATATTGGATGGCCTAGTTGTCTGTTGATGGTTCTGACTCCCCAGCTGGACTGAGAACTCTTGAGGGTCTGGCTGCAGGTCACCTCGGTCCCCATGTCCCACAACTGCCGCAGGGTCCGACACGTACAATATGCCTGCTCAGGGTATGTTGGAACAGAATTAAACCCAACATGTTCCTAGCAGAAAGAGCCGCAGGAGAGAGACAGCTTCTGGCAAGGAAAAGGTGGGCTGTCGAGTGCTGGGGGCGCCGCCTGATGCCAGTGGCCGTGGGGCTCACTGAGACCCTGGGTGAGCACCTGCTGGTGTGGGGATGTTCTCCCTTGCTCCCCTGCCTTCCCAGACCACTGGCTACCCTCAGGCAGGCCTGGGGCGGGGCAGCTTTTCAGGGGCTCTGGTCCTCTGGTACCCAGACCTCACTTCACAGATGGCACAACCCCGAGACTGTTTGCATAAAGGCTCCCTCCTGGCTCTTTTCTGACCTCTCTGGCCAGCCCTTGGAGGAAGCCCAAAGTCGGGGAGTCCTCCACGCACAAACTGTTGGAGATGCGGGGGGCCTTGGGAATGACTCAGTCCCACGCCCCATTTTCCAAACAGGGAAATGGGCGCTGGAGGGGAAGGACCTGGCTGGAGGTTACTAGCTAATATTTGACTGAGTAGAGACTAGGACTCAGGTCCCCTGACTAGTTTGGTGCTTTTTCCGCTGTAGAACTCTGTCTCCCCCAAGCTCTTCAGAAATCCTTCCATCAAACCTGTCGTGGTAGCCCCCTCCTCCTGCCCAGGTTCTTTACCCTGGGGTGTGGGTATGGGAAGGGACAGGCACGGATGGGGAAGGACGTGGACTTTAGGTCAGCCTTGGGTTTGGACCATGAACCCTGCTGCATACCAGCTCGCTGGTGACCCTGGGCAAATAACCTAACCTCTCTGAGCTTCTCAGTAAAATGGGAGCTATAGAATCTCATGAGATTGTCCTGAAGAATTAACGTATTTAGAGAACCTCACACAGTACCAGGTCACAGTGAGTGCTTCTTGAATGGGAGTTTCCCAACATCCTAAGGGTGCTGACCCCCTGAACGGGCCCTTTGGAACGGCTTCCATCCAGGGTCAGCGGTAGATTGGTTGTTACTGCGCATCAGGAGGAGAGAACGAGGAGAGAGCTTCGCGGAGGCCCGGACTGGGCACAGATGAAGGGGGTGTATTTCTTCTGAGCGGTGCGCTGGATCCGGCCCTGGAGCCTGGACCGGTCTTTCCAGGTCCGGCCCCGGCGGCGCCGGGCAGAGACCGAGGCCGGCTCCTGGCGGGCTGAGCACGGCCTGCAGCGCCCCCTCGTGCCCTCAGCGAGAAGGCGGCCTCCCCAGCCACAGCGGGGTTGCAGGTAAATGCCCCCCACGCCTTGTGCCCTGAGCGGAAGCGGGGTCCAGCAGATCACGCGGAGCGGGGAGGCGGCCAGGTGATGTTCGTGGGGCAGGAGGCTTGAAACCCACGCTTCCCCGGACTGTTCTCCGGCCGCAGCCCTGCCACCGCCTGCAAAGGTCAGTCATCGCCCAGCGTTTACCGAGTTCCTGGAGCGTCGCCAAGCCCGTGGTACCAAGCACCTACTGTCCTCCACGGTGCACCCGCTGTGTTCTTCCCAGCCCCAAACAAAAAGGGGCCGAGGGCCAGAGAAGAGCTCCCATCAGCTTATGAGACGACTCCAATCAGAAAATCCAGGACAATGCCATTTTAACAGGCATTTTAACACACATGCAAATTTCATTTGCTATTTGGTGTGATTTTGAGCGCATTTAGTGGGGAGATACCATGCAGCTTTTTGGTGTGTGTTCTTTAAGATGTTACCATAGAGATTTGGGGAGGTGGTAGGGAAGGGATCCCAGCCTGGCCCTTGGCCTGGGGGTGTTCAGAGCAGAGACCCCTCTGGCCCCGACATTCCTGGGCCGGGCCAGCCCATCACTCTGTGCTGATGTGTTCACTCATGGTTTCCCCCGTGAACCCTGGCCTCAGGGGTCAGGAACTGGGTCTTAAGTCTTTGTGTCAGCGGCTCCCAGCACAGCGCCTCGCACACAGCAGGGACAGGTAGAGGCCAGATTACAGGGGCAAATGCAAGTGTGAGGTGGTGAGGCTGGGAACAGCATTGTGGCAGGTGGAAGGAAAAGCCGCAATGGATTAAGCACAGAGGGGGCCTTGTTAAAAAACCCTAAACTCTTCTGGTAGGACGTTAAACCTTCGGCACTCATTCACGTATTAGAGCCCCCCAATTTGCTGGTCCTGCAGGGAACGGACTTGACCAGGAGGTGAGCGCTGGGATGAGGAGGTGCCCAGAGGGTTAGAAGGGGAGGCGGGGCACCAAGGCTCAACGAGGGCGTGTCCAGCAGGGTGTGTGTGCAGAGGGCCACTCGCCTCTGGCATCAGCCGTACCTGGTTCAAGTCCGGCCTCTGCCTCTTGCTAGCTGTGTGAGTTGAACCCACAGCTCATCTGTACAGCGGTCCCAGGAATCCCTACCTTGCAGATATTCTGAAGATAAGAGAGAATGTGTGCCTGGCACAGAGGGAACCCTCGATGACGGTTGCCCGACGCCTCCTAGCATTTCCAGTAAAGGCGGCGGTGCAGTCCTCCCCAGCCCAGCTTCAGATCTTTCTCCCTCGATGCCCCCAGCACCCATGCTTCCCCTGAGCCCACTCAGCTGCTGAACTTGGCTTGTGCCCTCTGAAAAAATAGGAACAATCAGATGAGAACTCCCTTGTCCCTTATCTTGCCACCACCAAATCCACCAGCTTCTGCATCTTGATTCAGATTTTCCCCTTCCTTCCTGCTATCAGAGAAGGACTATTTCCACCCCCAACAATTGCTCAGAACCCTCTAGCCCTCGTAAGGACCTGGCTCCTGAAATTGTGCCCTCCCTCCTGAATTATTAATTTCTCCCTTTCTACTGGGTCGTTCCCATCAGCTTACAAACAGGACTTTATCTTTTTATAAGAAATAAAGTCCTCCCCTGCACCCCACCTGTCTCGCTCCAGCTGCAGCCCCATTTCTGTTCACAGCCACACAGCAAAGGTATTCTCTGGACTCTGTACCCCTGTCCTCCCAGGTGCTTGTGCACCAGCGACACACAGTGACACACAGAGAGACTGGGACGGAAAGTCTGAGCTCAGGAGGGGGAAGATTCTGGACCCTTTGATGATGCATATTGCACTTTTATTGTTTACTTTAAATGACAATTTCTTTTCTGCTTATAAATATATACTCATGGCAGACAACCACCAAATCAGGGGAAAATATAAAAAAGAAAAGAAAAAGCCATCACAATTCTACTGCCAAGCAGAGACATTTTGGTGTGTTTCCTTCCAATTTTTTTCCCTAAGCACACACATTTAAAAATGTATAGAAATATGTATACTGTGTGCCATGCCCTGTGCTCAACAATAGGAATAGAGCAAGACATAGCTCCTGCGCTCAGAGCAGAGAGAGGCAATGTGCTAAACTGTGCCGAGTGCGATCGTGCTGGCTGAATCCAGGTGTGTGGGACTCAGAGGAAATGGGCATGAATGACCACAGCTGTTCTGAGGGACTGAATGAAATGCCTCAGGCTGGAGAGTAAATTTGGGCTTTGTGGCAAGTGGTGATTCAAAGGCTGGATGACCAGGGCCCCTTATGTCGTGGCTGGGAGTGGGGACTTCCTTGTAATGGCAATGGGTGATCTTTGAAGTGTTTGAAACAAGGAAAGTGACAAGAGCTAAGGCCACTCGGGCTGTTCTGGGTGCATGGCAAGGAAGGGGCAAGACTGAAGGGGGAGAGAACAGCGAGAGGCCAGAGCCATCATCTAGGCCACTGTCGCTATGACTCAGGCCATGCTGGGGAGGGAGGGATAAGTGGACACACCCCAGAAGCATCTGAGGGAGAACTCAGAGGTCATTGGTGCTTGACTGAATCTGGGAGAGACATGGTAAGGAAGAAGGAGGAAGCTTGTTATTAAATTGTGGTCCTTCTGTACACACTGTTTTATAATTTCTGTACAAACTTTTATAACTTCCGTACATACTTTTTTATTTTAAAATATCATGAATACTTCCTCATATTCCTAATATCCTCTGTAATGTAGTTTATAATAGTTGAATAATCTGTAATTGCAAGTTACGTATATCATTTACTTAACCAATACCCTCCTGCTGGCCATTGGCTAGTTCCAATTTCTCTTTACAAGAGAAGAAATCTCAACTCATAGAGGGAAAGCACACTGCAGTTTGCTTTATTGAACTTGGCAGATACCGCATTTTTTACAAACTGAAGTTTGTGGCAACCCTGCATTGTCAGATGATGGTTAGCATATTTAACAATAAAGTATTTTTAATTAAGGTACGTACATTGGGGGGAGGAGTCAAGATGGCAGAATAGGAGGACGTGGAGTTTGCATCTCCTCACAAGTACATTGAAAATACATCTACAAAGGGAACAGTTCTCAGAGAGCACCTGCTGAGCAACTTGGACACCTAAAAGGACCAGAAAAATCCCCATGCACCTGCATAGGATGAAAGAAGGAAAAAAAGAAAAGAGGAAATGCGAAGGGACCAGCACCCCTGGGGGTGGGGAGCTGAAGAAGAGGAGAGGTTCCCGCACTCAGAGAAGCCCCCTCAGAGCAGGGGGACCAGCTGGGAGAGAGAGGGCACTGCCTCCATGGGCACTGGGAGGGGTGCCCATCTGAGCCGGCTCTCCCCTCCTTCAAGCCAAGGCCTCCTTCACCTGCACAGGCCCCCGTGGACCCGCACGCCACCCCTGCCAGGGCCTCCTGGGGAGTTAGCCCTGGGCGCTCCAGCTGGAGATGGGTGTCCGCCAATGCTGGCGAGGGCCGGGTGCTAAAGCGAGGGGTCAGGAGAGCGGACCCAGGGAGAGAACCGCTGTTGGCTGCGCGGACACTGACTGAAGGGACGGGAGTGAGGAGCTCTGCGGCCAGGAATGCTCCTGGAGGAAGCGTGGTCTGCCTTGGAAATGAGGCGCCATTGTTGAGGGGTGTGCAGGGGGTGCGGCCACCATCACGGACTCTCTCCCCACAAGCCAGCCCCTGCCCTCGCGGGCACTGGGAAGGGCTCCCGCCAGAACGAGCGCACCCCAGTCTGTCGCAAAATCCCGCTGACCTCTGCCGCCTCGGGCATCAGAGGTGGATCCCATCGCAGTGAACACGTGCCCCCCAGTCTGTCACTGCTTCTTGCGCTTCCCACCTAAGTGGGCAAGTGTGCCCCGGTCAGTCCTGCCTTCGCCCCCTCTCACCTGGGCAGGAACAGATACCTGAGGGTGGTGCACAAGCAGAGGTGAGGCCAGAACAAATGCTGAGCCGCAGGGGCTGTGTGACTAAGGAAGAGGAGACGAAATCTCTCTGTGCGGCTGCACAAACCAGAGACTAAACCCCCGCGACTGACTTGGGAAACCCAGTGTCCGTGGAATATCTGAACGGACAAGTGTTCCCACAACTCAGACTGGTCTAGCTTTAGCAGCTGTGGACTTTGGGGGCGAGTACACATGGGAGTTGGGCCAGGACAGAGTCTCAGCTGACCCCATGGTGCCCACGGTGGATCCACAAACCTACCTAGAGGTCCTGGCGGGCCTCTTGGGGAGGTAGGGGTTGGCCATGGCTCACCATGGGGGCAAGGACATTGATAGCAGAGACCCCAGGAAAAATTAATATTTTTTCATTTTATTTAAAAAAAATTTTTATATTTATTTTTTTTTCCTGAGCCCTGTTTTATTTATTTTATTTTTATTTATTTATTTATTTTAAAAATTCATTTATATATTTTTGGCTGTGTTGCGTCTTCGTTGCTGTGCAAGGGCTTTCTCCAGTTGCGGCGAGCGGGGGACACTCTTCATCGCAGCGCGCGGGCCTCTCACTATCGCGGCCTCTCGTTGCGGAGCACAGGCTCCAGACGCGCAGGCTCAGTAGTTGTGGCTCACGGGCCTAGTAGCTCCGCAGCATGTGGGATCTTCCCAGACCAGGGCTCAAACCCGTATCCCCTGCATTGGCAGGCAGATTCTCAACCACTGCGCCACCAGGGAAGCCCCTATTTTGATTTTTCTATCTATTATTTTACTTTTTTGTTGCTTTGAGTTTTTTTCTCTGCTTGTTTTTTTAGTTTGCTTTTGCTTTTTTTTCTTTTTTCTTCTGGTTTTTGTTTGTTTGATTTTTGGTTGTTTTGGTGTGTTTGCTTTTGTTTGCTTTTCTTTTTAGTTTGCTTTCTATTTTTATTTTTGATTTTGTTAGTTTTGTTTTTATTGTTTGTTTTGGTTTTGGGTTCTTTGATTGTTTTCTTTGATTTTATGGTTTGTTTTCTGTTGTTGTTTCTTGTTTGTGTGTTTTTTGTTTGGTTTTGTTTTTGTTTGGATTTGTTTTTGTTATTTGTCTTGGGTTTTGTTTGCCTGTTTGTTTTCCTTTTGTTGTTGCTGTGGGCCATGCCATGCAGCTTGCTGAGTCTTCTTTCCCTGGCCAGGGGTCAAGCCTGAGGCTCTGGGGTGGGCACACCAAGTCCTGGCCCCAGGGAATATTAATCAGTGTGAGCTCTCCTAGAGGTCCCCATCGCTGCACCAAGATCTGGCTCCACCCAACTGCCTGCAAGCACTAGTGCTGGGTGCCTCAGGTCAAATAACCAGCAAGACAGAAACACAACCCCACCCATAGGCAGACAGGCTATCTAAAGTCATACTAAGCCCACAGACACCCCAAACACACCCCCTGATGTGGCCCTTCCCATGAGAGGGACAGGACTCAGCTCCCCCTGCCAGAGTGCAGGCACATGTCCCTCCCACCAGGAAGCCTGCACAAGCCCCTGGACCAACCTCACCCATCAGGGAGCAAACACCAGAAGCAAGAGGAACTATGACCCTGCAGACTGTGGAAAGGAGACCATAAACACAGTAAGTTAGGCAAAATGAGATGAAGAGAAATATGTTGCAGACGAAGGAGAGAGGTATAAACCTACAAGAACAACTAAATGAAGAGGAGATAGGCAATCTACATGAAGAAGAATTCAGAGCAATGATAGTAAAGATGATCCAAGATCTCAGAAATAGAATAGAGTCATGGATGGAGAAGATACAAGAAATGTTTAATGTGGACCTAGAAGAACTAAAGAGCAAAAAAACAGTGATGAACAGCAGAATAACTGAAATGAAAAATACACTAGGAGGAAGCAATAGCAGAATAACTGAGGCAGAAGAATGGGCAAGTGAGCTGGACAATAGAATGGTGGAAGTACATGGAACAGAATAAAGAAAAAAGAATGAAAAGAAATGAGGACAGTCTCAGAGACCTCCAGGATGACACTAAACACACCAACATTCAAATTACAAGGGGTCGCAGAAGAAGAAGAGAAAGAGAAAGGGTCTGAGAAAATATTTCAAAAGATTGTAGTCGAAAACTTCCCTAACATGGGAAATGAAATAATCACCCAGGTTCAGGGATCACAGAGAGTCCCATACAGGATAAACCCAAGGAGAAACATGCTGAGACATATTAATCAAACTAACAAAAATTAAACACAAAGAAAAAATATTAAAAGCAGCAAGGGAAAAGCAACAAATAATATACAAGGGAAACCCAATAAGTTTATCAGCTGATTTTTTCAGCAGAAACTCTGCAGGCCAGAAGGGAGTGGCAGGATATATTTACGGTGATGAAAGAGAAACACCTACAACCAAGATTATTCTACCCAGCAAGGATCTCATTCAGATTTGACAGAGAAATCAAAAGCTTTACAGACAAGCAAAAGCTAAGAGAATTCAGCACCACCAAACCAGCTTTACAGCACTCAAGGCAGGAAACACAAAAGAAGAAAAAGACCTAAAAAGCAATAAGAAAATGGCAATAGGAACAGACATATTGATAATTACCTTAAATGTAAATGGGTTAAATGCTCCAATGAAAAGACACAGAGTGGCTGAATGGATATAAAAACAAGACCCATATATATGCCATCTACAGGAGACCCACTTCAGACCTAGGGACACATACAGACTGAAAGTGAGGGGATGGAAAAAGATATTCTGTGCAAGTGGAAATCAAAAGAAAGCTGGAGTAGCAATACTCATATGAGACAAAATAGACTTTAAAATAAAGACTGTTACAAGAGACAAGGAAGGACACTACATAATGATCAAGGGATCAATCCAAAGGGAGACATAACAGTTGTAAATATTTATGCACCTGACATAGGTGCACCTCAATATATAAGGCAAATGCTAACAGCCATTAAAGGGGAAATCGACTGTAATATAATAATATTGGGAGACTTTAATAACCCACTTACACCCCACCTACAATGGATAGATCATCCAGACAGAAAATTAATAGGGAAACACAAGCCTTAAATGACACATTAGACCAGATAGACTTAACTGCTGTTTATAAGACATTCCATCCAAAAGCAGCAGAATACACTTTCTTCTCAAGTGCACACAGAACATTCTCCAGGTTAGATCACATCATGGATCACAAATCAAGCCTCGGTAAGTTTAAGAAAATTGAAATCATATCAAACATCTTTTCCGAACACAACACTATGATATTAGAAATCAATTACAGGAAAAAAACTGTAAAAACACAAACACATGGAGGCTAAATGGTATGTTACTAAATAATCAATGAATCACTGAAGAAATCAAAGAGGAAATAAAAAAATACCTAGAGAAAAACGACAGCGAAACACAACAATCCAAAAACTATGGGATGCAAAAAAAGCAGTTGTAAGAGGGAAGTTTATAGCAATACAATCCTACCTCAAGAAATGAGAAAACTCTCAAATAAACAACCTATTCTTACACTTAAAGCAACTAGAGAAAGAAGAACAAACAAAACCCAAAGTTAGTAGAAGGAAAGAAATCATACAGATCAAAGGAGAAATAAATGAAATAGAGATGAAGAAAACAATAGCAAAGATCAATGAAATAAAAACTGGTTCTTTGAGAAGATTAACAAAATTGATAAACCTTAAGACAGACTCATCAAGAAAAAAAAAGGGAGAGGATTCAAATCAATAAAATAAGAAATGAAAAACAAGAAGTTACAACGGACACCACAGAAATACAAAGGATCATAAGGGATTGCTACAAGCAACTGTATGCCAATAAAATGGACAACATAGAAGAAATGGATAAGTTCTTAGAAAGATACAACCTTCCAAGACTGAATGAGGAAGAAATAGAAAATATGAACAGACCAATCACAAGTACTGAAATCGAAACTGTGATTAAAAATCTTCCAACAAAAAAAGCCCAGGGCCAGATGGTTTCATAGGCAAATTCTGTCAAACATTTAGAAAAGAGTTAACACCTATCCTTCTCAAACTCTTCCAAAAATTGCAGAGGAAGGAACACTCCCAAGCTCATTCTATGAGGCCACCATCACCCTGATACCAAAACCAGACAAAGATATCAAAAAAAAAAAAAAAAAAAGAAATAACAGGCCAATATCACTGATGACTATAGACACAAAAATCCTCAACAGCATACTAGCAAACCGAATCCAACAACACATTAAAAGGATGATACACCCTGATCAAGTGGGATTTATCCCAGGGATGCAAGGATTCTTCAAGATACACAAGTCAATCAATGTGATACACCACATTAACAAATTGAAGAATAAAAACCATATGATCATCTCAATAGATGCAGAACAAACTTATGACAAAGTGCAACACCCATTTATGATAAAAACTCCTGAGAGTGGGCTTAGAGGGAACCTACCTCAACATAATAAAGTCCATATACAGCATACCTACAGCTGACATCATACTCAATTGTGAAACGTTGAAAGCATTTCTTCTAAGATCAGGAACAAGACAAGGATGTCCACTCTTGCCACTTTTATACAACATAGTTTGGGAAGTCCTAGCCATGGCTATCAGAGAAAAAAAGAAATAAAAGGAATCCAAATTGGAAAAGAAGAAGTAAAACTGTCACTGTTTGCAGATGACATGATACTATACATAGAAAATCCTAAAGATGCTACCAGAAAAGTACTAGAGCTAATCAATGAATTTGGTAAAGTTGCAGAATACAAAATTAATACACAGAAATCTCTCACATTCCTATACACTATCAATGAAAGATCAGAAAGAGAGATTAAGGAAACAATCCCATTTACCATTGCATCAAAAAGAATAAAATACCTAGGAATAAGCCTACCTAAGGAGACCAAAGCACCTATACTCAGAAAACAATAAGATACTGATGAAAGAAATCAAAGATGACACAAACAGATGGCGAGATATACCATATTCTTGGATTGGAAGAATCAATACTGTGAAAATGACTATACCACTTAGAACAATCTACA
Organism: Balaenoptera ricei; assembly: GCF_028023285.1. Taxonomy (NCBI): domain Eukaryota; kingdom Metazoa; phylum Chordata; class Mammalia; order Artiodactyla; family Balaenopteridae; genus Balaenoptera; species Balaenoptera ricei. Next base: position 8,510,994 of record NC_082645.1, on the reverse strand, counting down.
TATTCAATGCAATCCCTATCAAATTACCAAGGGCATTTTTCACAGAGTTAGAACAAAACCTTTTACACTTTGTATGGAAACACAAAAGACACTGAATAGTGAAAGTAATCTTGGGAAAGAAGAATGGAGCTGAAGGAATCAGGTTCCCTGTCTTCAAACTATACGACAAAGCCACAGTAATCAAAACAGGATGGTACTGGCACGAAAACAGAAATATAGATCAATGGAACAGCATAGAAAATCCAGAGATAAACCCACACACGTATGGCCAGCTAAGCTGTGACAAAGGAGGCAAGAATATACAATGGAGAAAAGACAGTGTCTTCAGTAAGTGGTGCTGGGAAAACTGGACAACTACATGTAAAAGAATGAAATTAGAACACTCTCTAACACCATACACAAAAATAAACTCAAAATGGATTAAAGACCTAAATGTAAAGCTGGATACTATAAAACTCTTAGAGGAAATTATAGGCAGAACACTCTTTGACATAAATCGCAGCAAGAGTTTTTTCAATCCACCACCTAGAGTAATGAAAATAAAAACAAAAATAAACAAATGGGACCTAATTAAACTGAAAAGCTTTTGCAGAGCAAAGGAAACCATAAACAAAATGAAAAGACAACCCTCAGAATTGGAGAAAATATTTGCAAACAAAGAAACTGACAAGGGATTAATCTCCAAAATATACAAATAGCTCATGTGGCTCAACATCAAAAAAACAAACCACCCAATCCAAAAATGGGCGGAAGACCTAAATAGGCATTTCTCCAAAGAAGACATATAGATGGCCAACGAACACATGAAAAGCTGCTCAACATCACTAATTATTAGAGAAATGCAAATCAAAACTACAATGGGGTATCACCTCACACTGATCAGAATGGCCATCATCAAAAATCTATTGATACAAACAATAAATGCTGGAGAGGGTGTGGAGAAAAGGGAATCCTCCTACACCCTTGGTGGGAATGTAAACTGGTAGAGCCACTGTGGAGAACAATATGGAGGTTCCTTAAAAAACTAAAAATAGAGCTACTAAAAAAAAAAAATAGAGCTACTATATGACCCAGCAATACCACTCCTAGGCATATATCCAGAGAAAACCATAATTTGAAAGGATGTGTGCACCCTGATGTTCATTGCACCTCTATTACAATAGCCGGGACGTGGAAGCAACCTAAATGTCCATCGACAGAGGAATAGATAAAGAAGATGTGGTACATATATACAATGGAATATTAGTCAGCCATAAAAAAGAACGAATTAGTGCCACTTGCAGAAATGTGGATGGATCTAGAGACTGTCATACAGAATGAAGTAAGTCAGAAAAAGAAAAACAAATATCGTATAATATCGCTTTTATGTGGAATCTAGAAAAATGGTAGAGGTGAACTTATTTGCAAAGCAGAAATAGAGTCACAGATATAGAAAACAAACTATGGTTACCAGGGGGGGAAGGGGGGATGGCATGTACTGGGAGATTGGGATTGACATATATACATAACTATGTATAAAATAGATAACTAATGAGAACCTACTGTATAGCACAGGGAACTCTACTCAGTCCTCTGTGGTGAACTAAATGGGAAGGAAATCTAAAAAAGAGTGGATTTATGCATACGTATGACTTATTCACTTTGCTGCATAGCAAGATCCTAATACAACATTGTAAAGCAACTATACTCCAATAAAAATTAATTAAAAAATACACACCAAACACAAAAAAAAGGTAGGTATGTACATTGTTTTTTAAACATAATGCTATTGCACACTTGATAAACTATGGTAGAGTGTAGACATAACTTTTATATGAACTGGGAAACCAAAACATTCATGTGACTTACTCTATTGTGATAGTTGCTTTATTACAGTGGTCTGGAACTGAACCCACAATATCTCCGAGGTCCACCACCATATTCCAGTATCTTTGAAAACCACTTAAGTCGCTCATGAAGTATAGTCTTCCATACGCATAGACACGTATAGTAATGTGCATGTGTCAATGTATAATGTACAGCATCTATTTAAAAAGATATGTGCAAAATAGAACTTTAGGCCACTATTTAAATTGCCATTTTTCTTTTAATTTTTCTGAAGCCAGGTAGTTGAATTTACATAAGGTAACAGTACCAGAGCAACTGTGTGACTCTACAGCGGTACACACAATGCTCCAAAGAACTTTGATCCACTCCAGTGGGTTGGCAGGTGCCTCACTAGCCCCAGTTCTGCAACCTGCCCACCCCACCCCCAATACATGCCCTTTGCCCCTTTGCTGTCCTCCCACCAGAGGTGGAGGGAACTTCAACTGCCCAGTGACTTTGTGCTCGGCCATGTGACTTCCTTTGGCCAATGAAATGTGGGTGACAGTGTGCCACCGCTGATCCCAGGCCTTAAGAGGCATCATATGTTCCTTCTTGCTCTTTCATGCCGCTGCCTTCACAGTAAGGCAAGTTCTAGAAGGATACAGGTGGAGCAGCCCTAAGCCTGACCCACAGAGAGGAGCCAAGCTCAGCTGGACCACAGCTTGCAGCAGAGCTGCCTGGTTGAGCCCAGCCCAGGTCAGCCAACGTCCAGCTGACCTGCAGATGCAGGAGTTAGCATAAATAATGTAACCTACCAAATCTTGGTGTAAGTTGTTATGCAGCAATAACTAACTGATACAGTGGGCATTTCTCATCAGCCCCTTTTTCTATTTCAAAAAGTTCAGGTCACATCTTGCCAAATTTCAACACCCTCCCACCCTGCCCTAGGAAATCCATTTTTATTTCTATTCATAGTTTCTCTCCTCTCTGACCAACACCAAGGATTTTTTAAATTGCCAATTTGATGTGCAAATAAATGATCTCCCTCTTTTTGCATTTCTTTTATTATAAGTGAGGATGAACATTTTTAAAATATATGTTTACTAGTCTATTGACTGTCTTTTGTGACTTGATGGTTTGTATGCCTGGGGCTTGAAATTATTCACCTCTGATTACCCTGCCACTGAAGAAAACTGAAGAGTGTTTGAACGAATGAATTCCTTGAGTTCTGAGCCCCTCCTCAGTCTCATAGGCTTAGAACAACCCTATCAGGTGAGTGCTATTTGTGTACAATTTTAATAATGCAGTTTCCTATGTTGCAAAAATACACATTTTCTGAAAGCCTCCTGAGTCCAGCATGGTGCAAATGAAATAGTATTCAGAACTAGAAGAACTGGAGATGAGTTCTAATGACCAAAGGAAAGTCATTTTATTTCTCTCAGCCTCAGTTTTTCCATCTGTAAAATGGAGGTAATAATAAAACATCCCACTCAAGGTTGCTGTGAAGAATAAATAAGGTCATGGGTCACCAGAACAAAAATAGAATGCAGCTAGCATGGTGCATACCCCACAGTAGGCCCTTAAAAAATCAGATTCTGCACTGAGTTTTCCTTCCTTTCATGGATGGGCTAAAGGGATTAAGAGAAAGGAAAGGAAAGATGTCTCTGGAGTGAGAGCCATCAGGGAAGGTTTCCTAAAGGAAGTACAATTTGAGCTGGGTGTTAAAGGGTGGGGAGGATTCTGGAGTAGTGGATGGAAGAAGGGAAGATATTCTGGGTGCGGAGACATGGTAAGAACAGGCTTGGAGTCAGGAGCTGTTCTAATAAATGTTGCTGTTACTCAGTACCCAATATATGCCAAGAGCACACAAGTTAACCCACATAAGGTAATATTTTATTTTTGTTTTTATCATCATCATCATCATCATATTCCCACTTTACAGATGGGAAGCAGAAACTCAGAGAGGTTATGTGATGTCCCCAAAGCCACACAACTGGTCATCGGTGCTGGCTTTGAATCTGATCCTAAGTCCCACCCTCTTTTAAGCAAACCATCTGTAGCAGCCACAGCGGTGCTTCTGGGTCTCTGGCTTCAAGAGAGAACCTCCTGTGTAGCTGTAGGAGTGCCCAGCTTCAGGGCAGCATCATACCAAACCCACCTCCACATCTGGGCCAAGGCCCTGCACTTCTGGGGCAGACCCCGGCCAGGGGACTGAGTTGGGAGGAGGGACTAGGGCCTGGCTAGTCCTGCCCAACACGACACTCCTCTGAGGGGCCGCCTTTGCTCCTGTCTCCCTGCAGAGCTGGCTGAGACTCTGTCAAGGGCTACGTGTCAGTCTAAGACTCTCCCTCCACCTTGCATCTTTCACAGGCCTTCCTCCCAATAAACCTCTCCCGCTCCCAGCTCCATACGTGTGGGCTTCTGGAGGACCCACAGACATACCATCCTGGTCCATCCTCCCCACAAGCCTGATGCAGATGGGTGGGCCCTGAGGAGACCCAGTGCCTGGTGCAGGGGGCTCAGTGGGGCAACGTTGGGGGCGAGGGATGGCTGTGAAGGGTCTTGAAGGATCATAATAACCGAGACCAAGCATTTACCATGTGCCAGGCACCATTTAAGATGCTTTCTTTTAACTTACCTTTTCAATTAATCCTCACAAGAAATCTGAGGAGGAACTCTTTTTTTTTTTTTTTTATACATGATTGATTTAAACTTCTAGATTGAGTTTTTTTCTTTTTTTCTTTTTTTTAAATTTCTTTTATTTTATTTATTTATTTTTGGCTGTGTTGGGTCTTTGTTTCTGTGCGAGGGCTTTCTCCAGTTGCGGCGAGCGGGGGCCACTCTTCATTGCGGTGCGCGGGCCTCTCACTGTCGCGGCCTCTCGTTGCGGAGCACAGGCTCCAGACGCGCAGGCTCAGTAGTTGTGGCTCACGGGCTTAGTCGCTCCGCGGCATGTGGGATCTTCCCGGACCAGGGCTCGAACCCGTGTCCCCTGCATTGGCAGGCAGATTCTCAACCACTGCGCCACCAGGGAAGCCCCAGGAGGAACTCTTACTGTCTTTATTTTACAGATGAGGAAAGCCCAGAGAGTTTCAGTAACTTGATTGTGCAGGTAAAGGCGTGCTACGTGGCAGTACCAGATCCTAACCCAGGCAGTCTGGCTCCAGAACCTCAGTTCCGAGCTGCACCTGTCCAGCTGGATGCTGGGAAACTCCCTGTGCTTGCCCTGCCAGGCGGGGAAATGATGGGAGTCTTGCACACAGGGGACCCTGCCATGTGCGTTGTGCCCAGCCACTATGCTCAGTGCTGGTGTCTCTGCTGCCGGCCTCAGACAGGGCACAGAGTCCCCAGGAAAGGGAAGCAGGAGGGAGGAGAGTTATTTCAAGTGGACGGTAGTGTCACACAGAGGTCATGCCCAACACATGGCGGCCCCAGCCGCCCAGCCTGTTCTCTGACCGTTGAGGATGCGGTCCTGCTAATTTTACCCAGTTCCTCTTCAGCCCCACCAGCAGCCGCCGATCAGCCACAGCACCAGCTTGCCACACCCTGCGGCTACCTTCTGTGGTCTCTGCGGTTCTGAAGGGGTTTCCTCAGCTTAGCTCGGCCTGAGAGCTTAGCAGAGGACCCACCGGGCGGAGGTGCAGGCAGCAACTCTCCGGGCTGTGTGAAGCCCCTTCTACTTCTTACTAGCTGGGTATAGTTTTATTCGGCCGTTATTGCTATAGAACAAACCACCCCCGAACCTAGTGGCTTTCAGTTGCAACCATCTGTGATTACTCATGAGTGTATGGGTGGGTTGGGCAGTGAGTCCTTCTGATATGGGCCAGGCTTGACCAGTCTCTGCTGGGCTCGCTAACGTGACTGGGGCCGGCTGTTGGCTGGCTCGCGGAGGACGGCCTCTGCTGGGGTAACTGGGTCCTGCTTCGCATGCTAACTCCTCCCCCAGCAGCTTAGCCTGGGCTTGGTTTCATATCGTGGCAGGAATTCCAAGCGAGGGAGTGGCGGAGTCACAGCCTTGGTTCCTGTTGAGAAGAGCTGCGGTCACGTTGCAGAGGCCGTGAATAGAAAGGTGGTGAATGGGGACCAGCACACCACGGTCCTGAACCTCTCAGTGACTCAATTTGCTTATTGATAAGAGGCGAATGATACCGCTTGTATCATGTGATGCCCTGGTGTGCTGTGTCCTTTTAGGGGATGGTCGGTCAGGTGCAGCCTCAAGAGGGGGCCCAGGAGAGGCGTGGGAAAACAAAGTCTATTCCACTCACAGGTCCTAGTGAGACAGAGTCACTGCAGGCTGAGAGGGAGCTACGCACAGAGAGCACCAAGGGAGTGGGTCAGCCCCGCAGGCAGGGAGCTGGGAAAGGGTGAGAACCCGTGGGTGAGGGCCTTTCTTGGGGGGTTGGGTGGGATACACAATCAAACAGTGCGAGGGGATTTCATCGGTGCGTTTGAACGTCATTAGGTCACAGCGACAGGAAGGGAGGAAGGGGAACTTGTGGCAGGGCCCAGCTTATCACACTCGTGCACCTGGTCACCTGGGCTGGTGCTCATGGCCTGTTTGTGGCGATGCTGAGGCAGCAGGAAGATAAGAACTTTTAAAATTTACAATACACCTTGTAAAACTTGGACCCCATGATTTTGCTTCGAAAGCTAATCTTGTAAAAGGCCTCGGATTAGATTTGCCTCTGGAGAAAACCATTCCTTTGTATGGGGGAACCTGTTTAGTGGGTGGGGATACAGGGGTCTTTAGTCACAAAAATTAGAGTACAGTGCATAAGAAGGATGTGCCTCCCATGTGAGGAAAGACTATGAAGCAATCCCAATACGAGAAGCTAAGTGCTCTGTTTAGCATTCCTTCATGCCTTCATTTGTTCAGGCAGTCATTCATTTATTCAGGGAGCCAGTCAGAAAATATTTATCATGAGTCTATTGTGTAAGAGACATTGCATAAGAGAAACCGCATGAACAAAGGACTGGATGTGATAGGGGGGAAACAAAACATTAAGGTTGCTGGAAGACCAGGTGAGATTGTCAGGGGCACATCCTTGTAAGCCGTGATGGTGAGTTTGACCCACTGCCTAAGGGAATGGGGAGCCACTGAAGGCTATAGGCAGGGAGTGGCATGGTGAGCTGTATCTTTTCTAAAGATCTCTCAGGCTGCTGCCTGCAGAACGAATAGGTGGTTGGTGGAGCACGGTGGATGGAAGAGACTAATTAGGAGAAGTTCCAAGCACCCAGGCCACTGGGGCTGTGGCCTGGGTCATCTTGGTGGCAGAGATGGAGAGGTCTGGGTGGACTGGAGAGAGGTTTGGGGGGTAGAATTAGTGAGACGTGGTGCCTGGTGGAGGCATGGCATTTGATTTTCTGTCTTGGACCCTGGATGGAGGGAGCCATCGGCTGAGATGGGGGCAGGCTTTAGCTGCCTGACCTTCGAGGTACCCGTGTGGAGGCAGGTGGTGGACATACAGGTGGCCAGAGCTCAGGAGAGAGGTCTTCATTGGAAGTATAGGTTGGGGAATCAACAGCCAAGAGATGAAAACCAAAGCCACGGAAGGGAAATGTTGGGTGTGCTGAGCCGTGTCTCTCAGCTTCCTTGCTGTGATGGGCGGGAGGGATGGTCCATTCTCTGCAAGGATTTTGTCTCTTCTGTGCCTGTAAACTGTTGTTTGTTCCTGTGGAAAGATGTGTGTGTGTGTGTGTGTGTGAGAGAGAGAGAGAGAGAGAGCATGCCTACTGACACATCCCTAAGGATGATGGAAGGGGTCCCCCAGGCAGGAACCAGTCCCACAGTCCATCATTCTTGGAGGAGGCAGATCCTGGGAGAGGAGATGAAGGTGGGAGAGTTGGGCCTGAGACTCCAGGGAGGACCCTCCTCTATTTTTGTCTCCTCGTCTCCTTTCCCACCTTCCCCTGTGAGGGGCAGGGGGCTTTCACAGTACCCTCCCTTCCTGATTGCTCTGTTCAGACCTCCTGCACTTAAAACACTATAATCAAGTCAGCCAGGCTTGGCTTTTGAGAAGCTAAATGGAAAAATCTAGAAAACTATTTCTGCTTTCAACTCTGTTTTCATGGCTCTCCTCTTTCTAAAGAGGTTCAGGAAGTCAGCTCTGAGGTCCAGACGGGAGAGATGACATCTTTGTTTCAGGCTGTACCTGCCCTTTCCTTCCTTTACGGGGGTGGGGGAATGGGGGGGGTGGGAAACTTGCTGGGAGATAAGGAACAGGCAATACGATTGGAGAGATAAGGAGGCTGATAAGACACATTAGTTACCATTTGCAAAATATTATATCCCAGCACCCCTGATAGGGCTTAAAATGTCCCCTTTCCTCCCTGACTGACCTACCACTCCCCTGTCTCGAAGTGCCAGGAAAACCTGCATCATTAGAGAGGTTTCTGACCAATGAAAACAGCCAGCTTTCAACCCCCCCGTCCCATGCCCCTCTCCCTGCCGAGGGCCAGAGAGCCCTCCCGTCCCCCTGCAGCTCTGACCTTGGTGCTGAGTATGCAGCTGCAGCCTCCGAAAGTGCGTATTGGGTCCTGGGTGGCTGGTTGAGCCCTTGAGGCAGAAAGCCCTGAGGTGTCCGCTCCATCTCCCAGCCCTTCCACTGCTCGTCCTGGGCTCCACCATTTACAAGTGTCCCTGGGCCAGTCTCCCAGTGCCCTGAGGCTGAGCTCCTTACAGGTCAAGTGTGAATGGTGATGTCTCAGAGTCGCACCACATGCATCCCACTCTCCCAGATTTCACGTTTACCTGAACCATTTACAGCACCTGGAGGGAGAGAGCGAGAGCCCCTGGGAATATATATCCCAGGGAAAGACTGCAAAGGGAGAGGGAGGCCAAATGTCTCAGAGAGGGTTAGCTGCTCTACCTTCTTGGTTTAATTCAGTCGTTCGTTGCATAAATATTTACTGAGCCCCTATAGGGGTGAATAAAACAGACAAAAGTTCCTGCATTTATGGAGCTCACATCCTAATGAGAACCAATGTTCATGCTTAATGGTACCTTTCCTATTTTCCATGCAACCTGGTGCCAACTACATGCGGCCTCTTCCTTTGCTGCCGAGCAGCTCCGGTGCTGGAGGGAGCGCCCACTGCTGTGCAGAGATGCGACATCGGATTGATTGAAAGGCTGCTCATGACTAATTCTGTCTACAGGTGAGCCTCACTTTCGGCATTGCGTTTCAGCCCCCCCTGGGCCCTCGGCCTCCCCGGCTCCGAGCTGAGACTCCACTGTCCCCGTGCGTGGGAATGGGGGTGCAGGGAGCCTGAGGGCTCAGCGAAAGGCTGTGTGCAGGGAGTGGGCGCATCCTCAAGGGGCAGGAGGGACGAGCTAGTGATTTCAGCCGCAGCGCAGGGCGGTGCCAGGGAGCGCGTTGAGCTTTATTAGCGAGCCCGCTTCAGAGGCTGTCAGCCACCCCGGGAAGCCCCTCGGAGAGCACGGCCTCCCTTCGTGGGCTGAGTGTCTTGGCTGGGGACACCTTGGGGGCAGAGCCGCGAACAGCCTGTGGGTGGGGTCAGCGGCAGTCCACACCCGCGTCCTCACTGTGGTTGCAATTGTGAGAGCCCCAGGTGTTCTTGCTGCAACTCCACAGGGACGATTCCGACCCTCGACACGCAACGTTGTCCAGCCAGATGGTCCCAGTGCCTGGGCACAGGAAAAGCAAGGAGGGAGAGGAGCGTGGGATTAGGGTCCAAGCAGTGTGGCCCATCTGTCCTCAGGGGCTTCCACGGGGAGCTAGACTGCCAATTTCTCCCACGTGTGCCCAGGCCCACCGTGCTGACGGCTGGTCTGCTCTCTTTCGACGGCTCTGCCTCTGTTGTGCTTTCTACCCTTTGAAAAAAGTCTCATCCGAGTATTTAATATGTAACCCAAGCATGATTTGAAATCTCCTCCTAGGGATCTCTAGGGTTTGTCTCTTCCTTAAATGCCTTTGTAAACAGGCCATTCACGTGTTCTAAAGCATTCACACCTTCCTCAAACCCCCATCCTTCTGATATAATTGATTGCAGATCAGGAGCTCAGAGGAATTACTGGATTATTTGATTTTGGTAATTTACACTACAGTGTGACCATCCATATAGGCTTAATCTGTTTGAGGAAAACGTGTATTTTAAAGGAGTTTTGTAATCCAACTGGACTCAGGTTAAAAAGTAGGTATGCATTTTGGTGGGGTTGGGGGGAGGGGTCAGGGCAGAGAACAATTTGGGGTGGGAGCAGGAGAAACGGGCCTAGTGTCCCTGCCAGATCAGCTCAGAAATGGTCTCAGGCCTGGGGCTTAACTCTTCTGCTGAAAGTCTAAACCTTTTGCTGCAAGACATAGCTGAGTCTCTAGCACCCCAGGACATCTTTCCAAAACTGATTTTAGGAAGTCCCTGCCCTGATTCGTTTTCTTTTCCCTTCACACCTTCTCCTTGAAGATGATCAAGCTTGGGCGACCTAGACCTTCAGGTTCCAGAGAGCTGGGATGACCACTGTGCTTGCCTGACCTACATCCTTCTCTGTTCTCCCAGCTCCAGCCCCTCAGCTGTCCAGAGAGTGCCCCTCACAAACACCCTCAGACACATGGCATTCTGGCTTTAGGGCTGGACAGAAAGCAACTCGACCAAGCCTTTGCTGTCTCTTTGGGGAAGAGAGCCTTCCTTCTCCTGGGGCTGCCAAGTCTGAAGGATGTAAGCTGGGGCCCTGGGCTGCAGAACTTTTCAGTTGCTTGAACCAATCCTTTTCTTTTAACCCAACCAAGCTGAGTCACTTGCAACCAATGGTTGCCAACACCCTACCAGGGAGAGAAAGCCCACATCAGCACCTCAAGGAAAGAGGCTCCTGGCTGAGGATCGATTCACTTACCACCTCCCACATTGAAAACGGCAGTTCCCGAAGAGTAACCCAGCATGCGGCAGAAGACAGTGGCATCTGAATTGTCCCAGTCGTCATCACAAATTGTCCCCCAGGCACCATTATAGTAAATTTCAGCCCGGCCTCGGTTCCTAGAGCCAGCAATCCGGACGGATACCATGGATTCGCCTGGATGACAAAACACACGTGGGAGAGGTGAGGGAAGCAGCCCAGGGCTTTGTGTGAATGCAGGCTCTGCCTTTTCATTTCTGGAAGTCCTATAGTTAGGGAAAAGAAGCCCCTGCTTGGCTGCAACCACAGCTGGGAAGATCCCACGTTATGGCACCAGCACAACCAGCGGCCTCTGTGCACCTGGGCCTGCAGGTGCGAGGACATGGGGGCAGGTCCCTCTGCAGCTGGCCTTGCAAATCCAGCGCACCATGTTTTGCCTTGTGTTGTTGATAAAAAAGGGGGAAGAAAGAAGGCAGGGAGGGAGGGAGGAAAGTGTTATCTGTGGCTCTGTGCCACGGGCAGGCTTATTCAAGGGGCAAGCCCTTATCTTTCCCCCCAAATGAGGGATCTCTCTGAGAACCAAGGCCTCGCCCCCAGCACACCTACAGTTTTCAAGTACAGAGTAACCTCTGAAACACACATTAAAGAGAACAGAAGTAGCAATTACCTTTTTGACCTTTTTCTCCCTTTGCTCCTTGTGGCCCAGAAGATCCTATCATGAGGAGAAAAACAACACAGTTTGAAGGAAACCAAGCCAGGACCCCCTTGCCCTCCTTTGCCAGCAGTGGGGAGGAGGGGTGAGGGTCAGACTCCCTCCTTCAGCTTTGCCAGCCACCTGGCATCGTGGGGACTGGATGTGCCATGGGCTCCCGTGGGTGAGCAAGGAGAAATGGGCCTGAGCCACAGCAGGAAGGACTTAAGCTCTATTAGAGAGGAACATTCAGGAGACATGGAGTTGGAAGTCTCTCCTGCCATCGGTCATGGAGACTGTGTGGTCCAGGGCCTGACTGGGTGTGATGCCAGCACATGGTCACCTGCTTGCCTCTCGGAGTGCCCGGCCACGCCTTATTCACCTCGATGCCAGCACATGGTCACCTGCCTGCCACTCGGAGTGCCCGGCCACGCCTTATTCACCTCGATGCCCGCACATGGTCACCTGCCTGCCACTCGGAGTGCCCGGCCACGCCTTATTCACCTCGATGCCAGCACATGGTCACCTGCCTGCCACTCGGAGTGCCCGGCCATGCCTTATTCACCTCGATGCCAGCACATGGTCACCTGCCTGCCACTCGGAGTGCCCGGCCATGCCTTATTCACCTCGATGCCAGCACACGGTCACCTGCCTGCCACTCGGAGCGCCTGGCCACGCCTTATTCACCTCGATGCCAGCACATGGTCACCTGCCTGCCACTCGGAGTGCCCGGCCACACCTTATTCACCTCGATGCCAGCACACGGTCACCTGCCTGCCACTCGGAGCGCCTGGCCACGCCTTATTCACCTCGATGCCAGCACACGGTCACCTGCCTGCCACTCGGAGTGCCCGGCCACACCTTATTCACCTCCGTAAGCTCCGCACTGAGGGTGATCCCAGCAAGTCTGTGGGCTTGTCCACAGAACCACTAAACCTCTACCCTTCTGGTTCTGAAAACTCCCAGCACCTTATGACAGGCCTCTCCTTAGAACCCTCACACCAGAAACCGAGGCCTTACCTTTCGCTCCAGGCTCTCCCTTTCGGCCATCTGCTCCAGGTGCCCCGTTGTGGCCCACCAGGCCTGGGCTTCCCCTCTCTCCCTTCAGGCCTGCAGGGCCTGGGGAGGAGAGAGACCACCTCCATCAGATGCTCTGCTCTGCTTCCCCAGGGGGACCAAGGGCCTTGGTGTTTGGTGCATGAGCTGTCCTAATCCACCAGGTTCCCCCTCGCCCCCATCAATAGGCTGCTCGAATGTTCAGCCCGTGTGGGCAGGGCGCTGCCTTGATCCCCCGACTCCTGTGTAAACTCTGGTTGAGGACGAGCGGGTGAAAATCGCCGACAGTATTCCAAGGCTGTTGGTCCTCATTGGACGGCATAACTCTGTGGACGTTCTAGCCATTCTGGGAGAATTTGCTAGAACATTTCTAGGATTCAATTTCTCCTTCAGTAATTTAGAATAGGGCTAGAATATCCAGCTCAGGTGGAAGAAAGACTGCTCAGGAGATGTGTCTGAGGAGTGTCGCTTGGGCTCCTCAGGGTAGGGCTGGCGAGAAGACTAGAAATGCCCTGGGCAGGGCGCAGTAACCCACCACTAGCTAAGGCGGGGGCCAACAAGGACCGTGATGATAGTCCCGTGAGAAGCCGCAGGAGGAGGGGGGCGCCTTGAGGGCCAAAGGGTAGGGGGAGATGGACTGAAGCAGATGTGAGGATAGAGAGGATAGGTTGGTTGTAGATAGAGGCCATGCAACCAACCTGGGAACTGGAGAGGAAGGTCGCCCAGGTCCTCGGCGGCTGCGCGGCCTGAAGCCACCACCAGGGGCAGTTCTCCTGGCCTTCTTTACCCTCCACCCCCTCAGCCCCTACCCCTCTCTCTACACCCCTTCCCCAGGTTTGTCACCCAAAGAGTCTGAGGCTTGAGCGGTAGAGCCCTGGAGGCGGAGGCACTCTGGGGAAAGGTTACTGAGGTTACCGCCGTGATTTCAGGGTCGACAAGACCCAGCCTTGGAGCACGAGCCCTTCCAGTCATCACTGTGAGAAATGAAAATGAAGCCGGCACTTTACCTGGAACTCCTGATTCTCCTTTTGTTCCTTTCTGTCCTTGAAGTCCTAAGATCAAAATACAAAAAAGGGGAGAAGATAATAAAGCTTAGATATTAGACGCTTTTAATCTTAGACAACCTCTACCTTCTGTCTGATTAATGCAGGAGGAAAGGTACATTGGTTCTCCACGATTGTTTAAAGCCTCTTTAGCAGAGCATAAAAGTAGACAGACTGCAGATAAATGGGGACGTGTGTTGGGGTGAAATAGAAATGTATTGGGTGAAAGTCTAGGTTAGATGGACAGACCCCGGACTCAGTGGCTGGCCTTCCTTGTCCAGAAATAATCTGACTTGGTGTCTAAATTCAATCCCATTCCTTTCTGTTCATTTTATTGAAAAAGAATTGAGAGATATTTTGAAAATAAAGTTATTTTTATTTCCAAAAGACTGTGGAGGAGACTCAGTGGCCACTAGGAGCTTTGGGGGGCCCTCACCTTCAGTAGATATTCCATAGTGTCTATTGGTTTATTTCATTGTGGCCCCCAGTGTAGCTAAACGCTTATATAGCTAAAGGGTCTCACGTCCAGAAAATGGAAAAATAACCACTGCAATCATTGGGGATGATCCTATTTGTAGTTTAATGTGAAAGTTGCTTCCTTCCTCCCTTCCTTTCCTTCTTCCTTCCTCTCATTCATCTCTTTATTCACTAACTTACATGGAAGACCCACTATCCCCAGCACCATGCTGGGTCATAATTTATTGTGGGATAATAATTTATTGGTTTAGCAACTCCATGGTCTTTCAATTTTAAGTGCAAATATTGATTTTATTTCAGAGAAACAGGACTCTCCAAGACAGTTACACAAACTTGGGGAAATTAAAGCTCATTATTGACCATGAAGTAACAGTTACTAGAGGGTAACAGTGGGAATGCACTCCCACCAGGCTCTTGACTGGTATCCCTTCCACCACGGCAGCTCAGTCTTAACCAAGAACCCACCCATTTGATGATCACTAGAGACCACAAGGAACTCAGTTACCCTCATTGCCAATTGCCTGGGGGAATTTCCTGCCTTCCACTTCAGTTCCTGGCTTTCCTGAGCACCTACTGTGTGCTGGTCAGTGGAGGGCAGGCGAGGGGCCTGGTAGGCCTCTTCAGGATCCCTTCTCGGAATAATGAGCAAGGAGTCCTGGCTCCTGGCAGCCTTTCAGAGGGCTCGTCTGAGGCCGGACGCTTCCTGGGGAGGAGGGTCAGAGGGCCGAGGAGCTAGGAGCTGCTGCTGCAAGCCTGGGCACCAAGGGAGGCGGGAAGCCCTGGAAAGATCTGAGAGGGCAACTAGTTCTGCCCCTCGTGTTTGAGATGAGGCCCAGATTGAGGCTCAGAGAGCGTCTTCTAAAAGCTGGAGGGACCTTCGAGGTTGGCTCTGGCAGACAGGCCCCAGCTCACCCTGCGCCGGCTGTGCCCACTCCGGTCCCTCCGTTTGGAAAGCCTCACCGCTTTGGTCCCCTGGGGAACGGGATCAAGGCTGTGAAAGCTGCTAAGATGCTAGATGTTGCCGACCCTGAAGCCTTCTCTGGCCTCGCCCGTGGCTGACACACTTCCTCCCAAGGCAGCACGGGGGCCAGAGTCAGAGAGCCTGGGCTTGCGTCTGCCTGTGTGACCTGGATCCAGTCTCCCTCTCCCTTAGCCTCACCTTTCTCCTCTGAGCCTCTGGCTGTCTCGGGGCGGTTGTCAGACTGAAATGAAGTTGTCTGTGTCAAGTACTAAACCTCGTGTCTGACAAGCGGTGCCACGAGGACCCCGGGACCCTGTTGGCACATGTCTGTCTCTCCTCCAGCGGAGAGCGCCTGGGACACTGGGGCTGAAACCCCCGCAGGAGCTCCAGGCTTGCTGCCCAGCGAGCCCCCCCAGATGTTTGCCGTTGACCTCAGGTGGCCCAGCACGGGCAGTAGATGTGTCCTCTCTGCTTACCTGCACTTGAATTGCAGGTGTCAAGATGAGGGAGGAGAAACCACATTCAGAAACATGTCTTTGGTTATTAAATAGAAAAACGGTTCATATCTAGACTCTTGACCGTCTCTGTCACATCCTAAAGGGTGCCATATTGCACAGATCTCTACCTTAAGAGCCTGTCCCTAGACGCAAGGTTGAGGGATACCTGGCACCGTGATCTCCCCTTATTGCCTCCCCACCACTGAAGAAGTCTCCAGAGCACCGAGCAACAAATGTCCTATACAGACAAGAGTCCTAGGGGAGCCCCTGTTCACTAGGTCCATGGTCCCCGAGGCCTGACCCTTCCACCTCGTTTCTCACACCCTCCCTCCCAGCCCCACACCTCTTGGGGACTCAACATCTGCTGCTGCCGGCACTGCACTGGGCACCACACCAGGAGCTTCACATACGTCTCTCAGCTTCCCAGCGAGGTCGTGCCATTTCCCTCTTTACGGAGGAGGAAGTCCACACTCAGAGACGCTAGGCGATTTATCCCAGGTCACACAGGGAGGGAGTGGTGACGTCGGGGTTAGGACCCAGGGTTGGCCCCCCACTGGGCACTGTGGGTGCCTGTGTCCCACCAGCATGCCCTCTCACTCCTTCCTGGAGTTTCAGGTGGGCTCTCCACCTGGTTCCGAAGACTCCCAGTGGCCTTAGGCCATCCCTTACTCCTAAGTAAGTCGTCAAACTAGAGTGAGCGTCAGAATCACCTGCACAGGGTTTGTTAAAAACAACTTGCTAAGTGCCCCTCCTTCCCGGGGTTCCTGATTCACGGCATCTGGGCTGGGAATCTGAGACACTGCATTTTTAAAAAGTTTCTGGGTATTTCTGACGCTGCTGGCCCAGGGACCATGGTTTGAGTAACCACTGCCCGAAACACATCTCACTCAATCTTCGGGGACCAGCTCACAGCCCGCGTCCTCCACGCAGCCCTCTTGTCTCTGAGGAACTCACGGCCCCTCCCCTGTCTGAACTCTCCCGTAACCCACTGGCCCTTGATAAAATGTCCTCTGAGATGTGTATAATAGGTGTAGGTTTATGTCTTCAAAACTCCCCTCTTCAAGGGAAGGAAACTGGAATTGAGTTTTGTGTGATTTTTTTGGGTGTGATTTCTCTCCAGGACTAGACTCTGAGAGAGGCTCACGGAGCGGCTATGCATGGATCCAGGGACCAGTAATGACTTCACTATAAATCAAAGCGGCACCCTGATTGGATCAGGGAGAAGGGGAAATGGCTGAAAAATAGAATTCAGAAGTACATGTTGTAAACCTACACTGGAAGGGAATGAATGCTGGGTTTGTCCCCTTAACCACAAGCAAACTGGGGTTCCCTGGGGGTCACAGACTCATCACGCTGAAAAGGCTCAAAATATTTATTTGCAAGGTGCTTCTTTATAGAAACAATTTTCTCCCAAGAAAATAGTTTAGTTAGAAAGCACATGCCTTCCTGTTGTTTTGTGTTCAGCTGCCGCTATGCCTAAAATCTTAGAATGTCCCTGCTTGAAGGGAAAATTGTCTGTTTCAAACCCAGAGTGCTGGCAAATTGGCAGGGACCTGAGCATTATTCTAGAACTCTCCCCACACTCCACAGAGGAGGAAACCAAGGCTCTGGAGGTCATGTACCAACCCATCATCACCTAGCTAGTTGGCAAGTCCAAGCTGATGCACAGGCCTCCTGACTCTGATTTAATGTAGAAATTTCCAGCACATTAGGAAACTTCCTTAAATACCATCCCAACTTACAGGTTAAGTGCAGCCTGGCAAATTTTGGGTTAATTTAACACCTAACAAATTGAGCTGTATAACAAGAAGTAAGATGGTAGGTAGGGGACCCAAAATTGGGACGCATGTAGACTTCTTCAGATGTCTCTAAGAAACTTAGAGGAAAACAAGGAAAACTCTAAGTGACAATTTAGTAATATGAGTTGGTAGAATTTAATAAATTCTTAGACTGAGTCAATACTTAGACATGGGGAATGAAATCAACTGAGAAATTATATTCATGATATAGGGCTTAATTGCTATTATGGATTATTCTTTGTTACTTATCTTTAAAGTAAAACACGTCTTAAAATACAGATGAGAAACTAGATTTCAAGTTATTTGCACTTTGGCTTTGCCTCAAGAGAAACATAAAAGGGCATAGAAAATTCAGATTCTTGTTATATTTTAGACATGAAGATTGTTGAGATGCAGAAATTTTGATCAGATTGGTATTTTGGGGCTTCAATGTTTTGGCTGCGTCTAACTTCATTTCATGAGGTGAGGTGGTAGAAAGAGGAATGCCACGATCACAAGTTGAAGTGAGCCCTTCCTTATTTCCAAACAAACTTTCCTTTTCAAAATGGCCAAAGGATTTAGAGCTAAAATTCATTTTGTTGTGGATTTTTTTTTGTTTTTGCAATTTTTTTCCCCAAAGTCAAATGATTTTGCAATCGTTTGAAAGATCAAAGGTTAGAAAAAACTAAGTTTTGGGGGTTTGATAAAACCCTGTTTTATGAATGGTGAAGGAAACTACCATTACAGAAAGTTCTTCTCGGTGATAATGTTCTACTTAAATAGACTATGCAGTCTATCTTCCCAACAGAATGGAAGGAGTCTCCTCTTTGCCATCTTTATCTTTAATCTTTCTCAAGGGGTGTGAACGTGGGGAAATGCTCCACCGGAATGGGTTGGAGTGTGGTTAGTGAGCGTTCACAACAGCAGGAAGATTTGGTGACTAAGCTAGGATTTACCCATCTACTGTGGGGTGAGAGGTGCGGGCAATTCTGATTTCTCTGAGTCCTATACTCTATGTTATTCTACACAATTTTGGAATCAGACTTTGGGATTAACTCCTGGACTCAGTGTATATTAACTGTGAGACCCTGCAGAAAGGTTTTACCTTCTGGGAGCCTTTGCTTCCTCAGTTGTAAGGTAGGGATGATGAAACTCAGCTGTGTAGATGAACTAAGATCACGGGAGGAAAGGCCCAAACACAGTGCCTGGCTTGGAGGATTCATTAGTACTAAACAGACCTCTTACTTTTGGTAATTAATGCACAATAACGAGATCTAGCTGTTACCTAGGCTGAGCCAAGGCGCCAGAATTTCTCTGTTTTCATCCCATACTGCTAGATATTCTCCTGTGAGATTAATGATTTTATTTACAAAATGGGAAACACATCAGTTTGAAAAACTGGCTTGATATAATCAAAAGTGAACCAACACGTCAGTACCTCTAGTTTGGGGAATACCAACATCCTGACATTGACAAGTATGCATTGTCTACCATGATGAGATGGTCTGGCTCCCACTCACCACCCACTCTTCCTTCTCCCACTTCAGAATCTGACCTTTCCAAAAGTTCATTAACCTCTGACTTCAGGATGAAATACAGCCCTGGCTACAACTAGCCAGTTTCTGGTCCTAAGGGAATTCCCTCCTGAGATGTCTATGTAGACCATCAGCTACTTGATCAAGACAAACGTTTGGGTTTGAGCGGGAAACGTATGCAATTTGGAATTTGTTGTAATCATCACAGGCCCCAAATTGAAACTATAATTCACCATGTTTACTTGGGCAGCCGGAATTAAGGAATAACCCTTAGACTTTGCCTGGTTGGTATTTACCACTAGGCCTGATTGACGGAGGTTCCCATAAACGTGCTCACCAAATACGCAGGGACTCTATAATGGAGTTAAAGTGATTCCCAGACAGCTGGCCAAAAGTGTCTGTAGGATCTTAGGTAAATAACAAAGAGCCATAACAGGGCCTGAGAGCTCCATGTTTCCTTCTAAGAGTGGAAGAAGCTGCTGCAGCTTCTGCCCTGATCCTTCCGGGACTTGGGTACAGGGAGAAGGTGCGCTCATCGGAGTGCCCTGATGGGGGCGGGGGAGGGCTCAGGCTGCCCGCAGAGGAAGGCAGCATCACAGAGTATGACGGATGAGGCCCCAAACTTTGCGTCAGCCAGGCCTGGGTTCCAACCCTGGCTGCATCTCCTACTGTGAAGCAGCACTAACGAGAGTGTTTTTTCCATTGGGCTGTCATGAAAATGCTCGTTGTCAGGAGCCGCTCTTATTATGCAAACCTTCCCAGGATGCAAAGCGCAGGCAAGATTCTCCACCTTCAGTGGGAGACACAGGCTTAGGGGCCTGGGGAGTGGGTGCAGCGCCCCTTGTGGGTAAAATCATGTTTTGTCACCCATACTCTTGCTTAGTCAAGAATCACTAGTCTGGCAGTGGTGGGGTCGGGTGGCGGGGCTCCCAGTTTATAACTGAGGGAGAAGAGCCAACATATCCATGAAGCCAAGCAGAAAACTCAGTGGTAAGACAGCCTCAGGCCTCAGAGCCAGGCACCCTAAGATCTGGAGTCAGGGAAGATGGAAGCATAAAATCAGAGAGAGGCAGCCAGTTAATCGGGGTCACCTGACCACCACACCCAGATGGAACCTTCTGGAAGGCGAGACTTGCTGGTGGCCTTCGGGTGGCATTGATATGGCATCAGGTAGCAGAGCCCCTGCCTGCACTGACCCACCATCTGTGAAAAGGAAATCAGCTCCGAGGCTGGATGGTTTGGAAGGCCATGGTTATAGGAGTTGCTTGTGCCAGGGCTCCTGACAACCGTCAGGGAAACTCCAAAGGTCAAAGGCCCAGAGGCCAAGGCTCAGGAGGTGGCATGGCCCAGCTCTCTGGCCAGAGCTCCTGAGCCTCTACCACATCCTAGACCTGGACTCCAGGGACACCCACCTACAGAGCCCTCCCTCACCCTCCAAGACTTCACCTGCTCGGTTCCCTCTCTCTGGACTCGCCTTCCTCTCCCCACATGGCTAAGCTCTACTCATCCTCCAAGACTCAGCTCCAGCTCTTCCATCACTCCTGCACTGCCTACCTTTTGCTAACCCCACCAGGGGCCACTGTGAACTTGAAGGATTTGGGTCAAGTCGCATTTGTTTAAAAAAATCAATCCGTTGACCACTTGTTCAATGAAAACTGAGAGGGCTTGCCCCTGGTGTAGGTTTCTAACATGTAGGTTCTGGGGTGAAGGCATCCGGGGTGTCTAACTCCAGTGTGACCTTCTGCCCTGGCAGTGACTGTCCACAGACATCCTTGGAAGATACACAGCCCTTTCTCACAACCCTGCACTGGCCACAATACCTCCTGGCCTGCACCTGGCTTTCTAAATGGCATGTGGCACTTCTCCGTGCAAAACCCACAGCACAGTGTGCCTGACACCACCTGGCAACAGGCCATCTACCTCTCTCCTGCACCAGCCTGCACATCTGAAGGCAGGAACCAGGTCTTATGCATCATGGGGGTCCAGCACCTAACACAGTGGACCAGACTTTCTAGACCATCGTAGGTGCCTGGACTTACTTAGCGACTAGAAAAAGCACAGTTCTTTATAAAGTAGACCACACTGGTATGATGGTTTATAACCTAGACTAAATTGGCGTTAACAGTTTATAACCTTGACTAGGTTGGCACGATGGCTTATGAACTAGTCTCTGTGAGTTGGGTAACTGTGGGTCATTCCTCTCAGCCTGAGCCCCCCTGGGAGAATGTGCAAGAAGGGTTTCTCGACAGCTGTTGTCCAAATCCAGAGCCCTGACCCTTGGGCCCCCACCACAGGTCAGTGGGAGAGAGAGGGCGCTACGAGCACGGCTGGAATGTAGGCCAGGAGACAGTGCGGCCGAGATGCCCCCTGCTCTCCTCTTGGACAGTGGAGGTTTGGTCATGGCATTCAAAGCCTCTCAGGGACTCTGGGCGGAGAAAAAGCCCCAGGGCCTTGGACTCAAAGGGTTCTGGCAGAGGAAAGTGCCCTTTTTAATCCGGGTGCGTCAGGGGCCAGAACACAGGAGACCCTCTTCCTGCTTCTGGTGGGCCTGCTGGGAGGTAGTCCTCCTCTCTGTCCTTCCTGGACCCCCAGCAACTCCACCTGCCCGCCTACCCACGCCCTCTGTTACCTGTGTCCCCCTTGCTTCCTTTCACACCTTCGGCTCCTGGACTCCCGGGGCTCCCTGATGGTCCTGGACAGCAGACGCCATGGAGGGTGTAAGGTCTGGGCTGCGTGGATCTTCACACATCACTCCCCACGCCCACCACAGGACCCAGGACCTCACCTATTGGCCCAGTGGGACCAGCGCTGCCAGGCTCACCCTTGGCACCCGGGGATCCCACAGCTCCTGGAAAGCCCGGAAGACCCTTCGCTCCAGGTTGTCCTGAAAGTGAAGTCATGAATGAAAGAAAGGCTGGGAGTGGTTGGCAGAGGGCCTGGCTGACTAACCCTTCAACACACCTCTTCTCTGCAGTGGCACATGCTTCTCTTAACACCTTATATGTTCCCTGGGCAGCTTAAACTCTAGAAGCCTTGAACTAGCCCTGTTAGTGGGAGGAAAATTACAGTCTCAGCAATTTATTAATTTTTTCCATTCACTGCTGCAGAGTTTGAGGTTTACGAACTTACTAGGAACTCTGGGTGTGAGCAACCTGCTTCATACCCCTGGGTGGCAGGGTGGAATGAAGCTCTAAAACAGAATATCAGTTAGGCCTGCCCTCCAAAGCTGCTCTGTTCCTCTTAGGACAGGCCAGGTCTTACAAAACCCCAGAGGCTCTGGGTTAACACTACAATGAAATAAGACATGGCAGAGTCAGGTCCTGAACTTGACTTTGCCCAGGGACAGCGGTAGCTGGAATGATGCCGATTCCCACAACTCTTACCTTGATCTCCTTTGAGTCCAGGAATTCCAGCCACACCTAAAATACAGAAGGACTTTTAGGGATTTTTTTTCCCCTCTAGCTCAGCCCGCCGGACAAACAGGGGAATACCCATAAGACAACAGACCTGACTGTGCAGACTCCTACCTGGGGAACCGGGCATCCCTGAGTCACCTTTAGACCCCCGGGCTCCAGGGGGTCCCATGACCCCCATGTCTCCTTTCATGCCCACGTCCCCCTTTCTTCCTGAAAGACCAAGGGATTGTAGTCAGACATGGGAGGAGGGCAAACCCGGCTGCCACATCCATCTCTGACACATCCTGTCCCACCCAAATGCCAAACTCAGACTCCTTGAACTCCTACTTGGTGCCCAGAAGTGGAAGATACAATGGCTGCCCTCAGGGAGCACATCACCTTGCCCAGAGACCGGACATAAACTCATGAAAAATGGATGAGGTGACCTGGCCTGGCTGATGGGCAGCAGAAGGTCCCAGAAGCTGGGCTCTCAGGGCCCCGGTTAGTGACCTGGTCCCTGGAGGAGGGACCACAGCCCAGGCTCATCCAGCACTGCCTGGTTTATTTCAGTGTGTGAATTTGGGGAATTATTTTTTCAAACTTCCCAAACTGAAATCTGAATATTCCAGAAAGCAGATCCCAGGTGCTGAGAACAGAAGCTTCGAGGCACTGATGGAGAGGAAAACATTGCAGCAGCACTTATCCCCCTGGCGGTTCAGAGCCTGGCTTTCCTGGTGGCCAAGGGTTTCAGAGTTCCCACTTGTCATCAGCATTCCGGGCTCGCCCCAGTCTGTCCTCTCCTGGTCCTCCGTGTCTCCCTCTCCTTTCTGCCACTGCTCAGCGCATAGCAATCGAGGGAGGGTCCTCCCCAGGCAGGGCTCGGCAACCTCTGCCCAAACCTGCCAGCCGCCCCGCACAGGGCCTGCGCATCGGGACCCACTGGCTTAGGAAGCCAGCCAGGTCCCACCATCAGCAGAGTTCCACCCCAAGCAACTCCCTCAGGGGCTGGGACCAGCTTGTTGGGATGGAATTTGGTTAAAGGGCTCCATTCCATTATTTTCATGATTTCAGAGCTGGAGAGGACTCAGAAGGGGGCCAGCCTCCTCTCTAGTGATTTAGGAAAAGTAGACAAAGTGGTCTGGAGTGGAGGGAAAGAAGCAATTGTCATACAGAACTCTCTGGGTCTAAGGTCTGAGTGACATTAGGTGCAAGGCTTGGGAATTAGCTTCTTTGAGGCGGTTTGGATACTTGAAGAATAATTATTCCTTGACGAAAGACAAAAGAGCCATAAAGAACATGTTTACAATTGAAGTCCCTTACGACAGACTCAGGTGCAAACAGCAAACGAGTTTTTGGTCATTCAGAGCATCCACGTGAGTGGAAGGGCCAAATGGCCCTTCTTAAACGAGGCTAGGAATTATTTCCCTGGAGGAATTTGCTGGTGCCCTATTGCTCTGGGCCAGCCAGGGCCATCATGCTAAGACAATTGTGTGGCTTTATGAGGTTTCTTTCTTTCTTTTTCTTTTTTTTTTTTTGGCTGCCTCACGCGGCTTGTGAGATCTTAGTTCCCCGACCAGGGACTGAACGCAGGCCCTCTGCAGTGAGAGCACGGAGTCCTAACCACTGGACCGCCGGGGGATTCCCTGTATGAGGTCTGGGCCTGAGTCTGTATTGCTATGACTTCCGTGTCTCCATCAAAGGTTACAACCTTGGGAAGCAGAGTAGTACCGGTGAAAGCACCAGAGTCTGGCGGCGCCTGAGGAATCACAGCAGCATCTGACTTCAGAACCCGCCCATCATCACAGCTAAAGGTGGAGTGAGGGAAATAGATGTGTCCCCTGGAACCTCGTCTGTGGCTTTACCCATCTGCTGGGACAAAGAGCAGAAAACCTCAATACCGCTGGGGCGGGTCCCACTTGGTCCGCTAGCCCCGTCCGCTGGCAGTGGATTGGGCAAGCAGTGGGTAAGAGACATCTGGTGATCTTGGGAAAAGAAATTTGGGAAGAGGAGGGGTAGGTCAGAGTCCTGATTTCTGAAGAAGTGAAACTGATCATTTCCCCTCGCCAGCCACATTGCTTCCAGGCCCGAGTCTGGGCGTGGCAGTGGGTGAGAGTGGGGTGGGAAGCAGTGTAGCTCAGACTCCGCAGGCCAAAGTCTGGCTGGCATCCCCTCTCTGGGGCTGGCAGGGTCACCTTGAGAAAGTCTGGGCCATAGAGAAATGCGGAGGGCCACCTCTGGAATCATCCTCACAGGTCAACTGTCCAAACACCTGCCTGGTGCAAGGATCCCCCTTCAGTCCCACCGAGGAAAATTCTGCAGCCCCTCTTCCCCACCCCCACATCTGCCCGTTTCATCGTGCGGCAGTCCAAGGCTTAACTCTTTGGTCCTCCCTTACATCAGCACAATTGGTTCTCCAGAAACCTTTGCCCGTTGGCCTCCATTCTTCTGCGGGGTACCACTGAGAGCAAGTCTATTTTCTCTCCCACAGGAACCTTTCTAATATTTGAGGATGGCTGACACATCCCTGTAAGGGCTCCCTCTTCCTGATGGCAAGCACCCTCAGTTTCTTCTAATGTAAATACTTCCTACACGCCAGGAACAGTAACGCAATCTTCTGTCTTATATTCCTGTTGTAATCAATCCTCACTGAAGGTTGCTATTATTATCCCCCTTTTGTAGGTGGGAAAAAATGAGGCTTGGAGAGGTTACACAGCTAGAGCCGTATTAGAACCCAGATCTGTGTGATCTTGGAACTGAAGTCCTTCCCTTTCTACTTTACAGGATCACTAACACTACCTACCATGTAGCAGAGTTTGAACACATGATCTCCAACCCTGATAGCTGTCCTGCAAAGCATGTATAATTTAATTATTATTATTTTAATGGAATTGCCATTCTTTGCTGAAAGGAAGAAGTTAAACCTCAACAGGCCAAGGAACGTGTCTAGTTACACAGGTGACCAGGCCCAGAGCAGGGATGGCAACCAAGCCTACCGGCGCCACAGCCTCATTCCCCTGCTGCACCCAGAGCCACCCCGAGGGTGGTCCCTTGGGAGGCCCAGAGACCAGGAGCGCGAGGTGCTCAGTCACAGCCAGAGCGCTCGGGCCGTGCTCCTCAGAGCCTGTCCCCTGCATGTCCAGGGTCAGAATCCTCCACGATCTCTAAAACACAGACCTGCCTTTTAAACAAGCACCTCAAATGCTTCTTATCCATGACCTTGACCTTGACCGTGACCTTGAGACGCACTACTCTAGAGAGAGCGCTGGCCATCAAGGGAAGATTCTGGATGCTTAAAGTCCTCCTTCTGGAATCATCCCCTTTGCCCTCCATGCCAGTGGTCTCCCCTCCTTCCCCAGGCCCACCTCAGGCCCCATTTCGGCCCCTCACCTTCTTCTCCTCTGAGCTCCCAGCACTGCCTGCGTCCCCGCTTGCCACAAGTTGTACCTGGCAGGAAATTCTTCCCCCTCTCACTTTGCTCTTGGCTTTCCCATTCCTGTCCTTTGCTCACCTGGACAAAAGGGACCACAGCTGTGCCCCTGGGATGCCTGGTGACGCAACACCCTCTGAGTGACCCTGCCCCACTTTGGCTCTGAAGGTTGAGTGAGCGTGTGTGAGTGGGTCTGTGGCTGGGTGGTGAGTGCGTGTGAGTGCGGGTGTGGGCAGGTATGCATGTGAGTGTATGTGCACATGTGAGCCCGTGCACGTGTATGCTGGTGCATGGGTGACTGTGTTGCATAAATGTGCGTGCACACGTGTGCACACGTGTGCACACGTGTGCGTGCCTGTGTGTGTCCCTAAACTCTCCTCCTACTCATCCTCCCCCTGCAAAGCTCCCCGGAAAAACCCTGCCGGTGACCTAGGACACTAGGCTGTTTGGGATTCCCCCTTCTCTTAAAGTCCTTCCAAAAATTAGTTACTCGAAAAAGAGTTTCCCTTTATCAAGTTTCCCTTCTGTAATCGGTGGTGTTTTTCATTCTGTCTCAGTGGCCTGGAGGCTGAGGGGATCTTGGTTTGTTTATTTCCCCCTTTCTTGCAAATCCTCTCATTCTGCTTTTTTCTCTAGTAACGTTTGTCTTTACATCTTTACCCCTCAGCAGCCTCAACCCCTCCAGGCATTGGAGGTTTGAGAGCCTAAGTGAAGAGCAGAGTGGACCGTAACAGCGATGGAGCGCCCCCCCCCGCCGGGGGCAGCCAAGCCCTCGCGTTCTCTGACCCAGCTATGCCGTGGCCATTTGTAAGGCCGCTGGGCAGGTTAAGGCCACAACCTAAAAGGGAGAGACAATCATGTGCTTTGAATCGTTATTTTAACCTCCTAGTAACCCTCTGAGGCACTCTTATCCCCATTGTACAGACAAAGAAACTGAGACTCAGAAAAGGTAAGGGAATGCTCCCGAAGTCACAGAGCCAGTCTATGGTGAAGGCAGATGTGTCAGACTCTGGAGTCTGGACCAAAGAGCTGGACTCTCCCCAGAGATGCTCACAGGCTTGTACTCTGTGCACCAAGGAGGGGCTTGGAGTGTCCACACCCCTCCAGCCACGCCTAGGTGTCTTCCCCGGGATGCAGGCACTTCCCAGTAACCCGGCCCAGCTAGGGTCTCACTTCAGGTGACCTCCCTCACGTACAGACCCCACTGGGTGTTCAGACTCCGGGGATGGCGTGTGCCTGCGGTCTCCTGCAGCTGCTCCGAGACAGCCTTCTGTGCATGCTGGAGCACACACCCAGCCCCTGCTCACCTGCCTCTCCCTTGATTCCTGGCGGGCCTCGGGGTCCTGGGGGGCCTGGAAAGGAGAAGGAATTCAGAATGTAGCCTGGACAAAGAGGAGGAAAAGGATTATGGGGCCGGTAGACAGAGGCAGGTCTCTGCAGCTCCGTCTCATCCGGGGCCCCCTTCTCCGCTGGTGGCCCTGGCAGACGGGGAAGGCGAGGTACACCCTTGGGCCCCTTTGGACTTGGAAGACTTGAGGAGAAGGAGCAGAGACACCAATGCCCCAACCAACAAGGTGGGGTGACAATGCCACTCACACCATCCTTCACTTAGCAAGTGTCACTGAGCACTGAGGACCAGCCAAACTGTGTGGAAGGAAGACAAGGAAAGACAGAGCTCCTTCCTACAAGGAGCTCATGGCCCAACAAGCAAACACAGCTGTGCAGATGGTGATTCCCAGGGGAGGCTGAGTTCGAGCGGCAGCACTGCCGCATTAGCTGGGTGACCCTGGGCACACCCTCTCATTGTGTGCATCATCGGCTGTCTCATCAGTGAAATGGGGCTCCTATACCAGTTAACCAGGGCTGTCCTGAGGCCGCCACGTGGAGACCAGCACGGAAAGCACACCCACGCTCTGATAAACGGTACCCATCACCGCTGCCACTTACGTCAGGTCTCTCCCTTGCCAGGGCTGCTCTGTGGACCAGAGCCTCCCAAAGACTCGGGTGGCCGGGACAGGGCTCCTTGTCTTGTCTTGGTGCATTCTGGTTGCTATAACAACACACCACAGACCGGGGTGGGAGGAACTTAGACATCAGAAATTCACTTCTCCCACTTCTGGAGGCTGGAAGCCCAAGATCAGGGGCCGGCCCGGTCGGGTTCTGGGGAAGGGCTTCTTCTGTGCTGCAGACTGCAGCCTCTCGCTGTGTCCTCACACGGTGGGAGGAGCCAGGGCTCTCTCCTCTATAAGGACAGGCCCGCTGTCCTCTCCCCTCGAAGGTCCAGGCACTGGCCAGACTGGCTTGGTGCCCACTGTTACTCTCTCCAGCCACAGACCAGTATGAGTTTGCTGCTTGGGAGTGGCCCGGGAAATCGCCCTGGGCTCTGTCCTGCACACTCCGGGTCAGTCTGAGGGCTCTGTGACTCAGAACTGGCCTTCGGCTGGTTGCTGCAGACCTTGGCTCTTGGAGATCACACTCGTTTGGACAGCGTCCTTGGTTCCTAGGTCCCTGACCCCACTGTCTCCCGGAGAGCTGTCTGCAGCCACCCAGGGTGCCTGTAACTTCATGCCCTCCCCATACGGCCTTCACCCCCTGTCTTGGCCTCCACGCTCTCATACGAGGCCAGAGAAAGGAATTCAGGTCCAAAGGCCCCTTGGTCTGCACACGAGCCGCTCCCCCTTTCCCATCCTCTCTGGGGAGTCCCAGCCCAGGGGGGAGGGGCCAACCTGGGATCCGAGTAAAGTTGTCCACCCGTCGTAGTAGGTGCTCCTGCCTGGTGCAGACGCGGGCGAGCTGGGCCTGCAGGAAATGCTCGGAGGCCAGCGTTTGATTGTTGTAGGGCATCTCCAGGGCCCGGAGCCGCTTCTGCAGATTCAGAACTGGACACCCCACCGCCACGCCTGCAGCATCCTTTTAGGGACTTTATTAAAGCCCGAGGCACTTGAGCATAACCCTGACATTCTGTGTCATATGTGCATAACTCTACGTCCTGAATAGGTAAGCACGTGTTTAGTGTACTGTGAGGACCTCAAGTGAGCACACAGAACTTTGTCTGTATCTTGCACACGTGCACTCCACACTCAGATATGACGTTACACGTCCACAGAACATACCTCCACCCTGTGTAACCACTGCGTCCACGAACAACCTGCATGCAGTTAGGAGCTTTGTGCTCCTTGGACATGAAAGCGTGGCCACTAATATGCTGATCTGGCCTAATCATGTGTGACTTTCATATGCGTGTGACGTGTGCTTATGACAACTGGCCACACGGCATTCTTGAGTGACTTCACTATCTGCTGATGGAATTGCTTCATGACCTAACCATTTGGATTGGGAGCACTTTGAAAGTCAAATCATGTTAAAATGAAACACTCTGATCAACAAAGCTACCTCCCATTCAGAGGCAGGGAATCCCTGATGCGAGATGCACAAGGCACATCCTTGTGAGATCACTGCATCTTTCACTGCTTCAGACACACACAGCCTCACACATGTGGTCCCTCTCTCTCTCCCTCCCTCCCTCCCTCTTGCTCTCTCTCTCTCTCACACACACACACACACACACACACACACACACACACACACGCACGCAACACACACTCCCCTTCCT
Organism: Balaenoptera ricei; assembly: GCF_028023285.1. Lineage (NCBI taxonomy): Eukaryota > Metazoa > Chordata > Mammalia > Artiodactyla > Balaenopteridae > Balaenoptera > Balaenoptera ricei. The sequence goes on along the minus strand of NC_082645.1, from coordinate 8,481,870 downwards.
GCTTCCCCCTCTTCTCCCCCCACCATTCAGACCACCCAGGGACTGAGAACTCTCTCCCAGCAGATAGGCAGCAGTGGCCCCAAGGGCTCTCCTGTGAACCTGAGCCTTGTGTCAGGCCGGGCCACATTGTCACCCCAGGAGGGACCAGACAGGACCCAGATGCTTTACCTTGCACCACCAGTAGCCCAGCACCTGCAGTGAGTAGAATCAGGTAGATGACCAGCAGGACCATGAAGCAGTTTATCCCGTTTCTCTTCTTGGGCTTTGGATCTGAAACACAACCCAGGCAGACGGCAGCTGCTGCAGAGGGCAGAGAGCAGGGGCCCCCAGCCTGTGCCCGAATCTCCTTTGTATGGGCAGGGGGCTGCCCATGAGGTCCCACGAGGAGAAAGACACAAAGGCCCACGACCCCCAAATCTTCCCCTTGGTCCTCCTTCTTGCCACAAGGCAAGAAGTGCCATTGTCAGCCCCTCATTTGTGTGGCTGGGCAAAAACCCCCCCGTGCACACATCCTTAGCTGGAAGAGAGCAGTCCGCAGTCAGCCTTGCTCACCGTCGAAGCCCCAGCACGGAACCTGCCACAGGGGTCACTTAATAGATGTACATCAGAGAAATTGATGAATTAACATATTTCAATTTCAAAATTCTGGGAGGAGGATGATTGCTCCTGTTTTATAAACAATGAGCGGGGTTTGGAACAGCTGAAAAACCTGTTAGGTTATAAGACGAGATCTGGAAATCACGTCCAGGCCTTTGTTTTCTTTTTAATTACAAAGGTAAAACGTGCTTAATATAATTTATCAAACAATATGGAGAGCATTTCAAGGATTAATAATCTTATAATTAATCCCCTGAGGTCCTAACCCGCTGAGGTAAGCTTTGTTAGCATTCTGGGATGTGGCCTTCCTTCCATCTCCCCTTCCTCTCAGAAACTTACAAACTCATATCCTCCTAGATAGACTTGTTTTTTTTTTTTCTTTTAATTTTACTCTAATGATACCATGTTACAATTACATATTATAGTACATATCGATTAGAGCACATGTGCTTTCTGCAGTGAAGGATTTTTCCATGGACTTCTCTCTAGTTTTCTCAGTAGAGAGAGATTTAACTGTTCTCTTTAACAGTTGCCTCGTATTCCTTAAAGACACGTGGTTATGCTCAGTCTAGCACAGGGCGTTCCCGCCACCCCCACGTACCCCTGGAGTCTAGGCCCACACAGCAGCCTGAGTGAGTTCTCCAACACACAACCTGCTCCAGTCACTCCCTTGCCTTCAGCCTTCAGCTCACTGCCCTCAGGACAAACAGCTCCCCTGCTGGTTCATGCAGCCTGGCCTCCAGCCAGCTCTCCTATGGCCACACTTCCATACCTCACCTCCCCGCTGACACTGACCAATGGTCATGCCAGACCACTGTGGTTACACCCTTGTGAGTTCAGGCAGAATATCTCCTCTGAATACCCAACCTCCCTTCCTTCTTTCTGCATAACTGACTCTTACTCATCCTTTGGAAGCACAGTAGATCTTTTCCTGCTCCAAGATAGATTCTCAGACTCCCCTCGGCTGGGTGGGACTTCGCTCTGCTTCCCCACATCACTGTGTGTTTATCCACTGTGGACCTGAGCACCTGAACTGTATATATGTTTCAGTCTCCTCCATATGGCCTGGAAGTTTCTTAGGCTGCGTTCCAGCACCAACATGGTGTGCTGGAAAGATGGTGATGGGCTAGATGAATGGATGAATGAGTGGTTTGGGTGCTGAACGTGTACAGAGTTGAACATTTTGAAGTGTTGGGAGAGCATCAGGAATGCAACTTAGGACCTCAAGTGTCCATATAGTCATGATGGTGAGGATGGGTAACATACAGAGGAAGCCTCACATTTAATGGAAGATGGTGGATGGTGAATGCAATCTCATAGACAGCAACCAAACATGATGAAACATAGCATGTGATGAGAATAGAAAGATAAATTATGCTTCAGAGACACAGGTACCCTAGAGGTCAGAGGTGGAGGTGGAGGTGAAGGCCAGCACGGAAGATACAGATATTTTCAAATTACATGGTAGGACCATGGTGCAATGCATTTGAGTAAGGATGATGAGAGGAAAAACAGACATGGTAGTGTGATGGGAGTAGTTCAAGCCCAGAATGCTTTTTAATTCAGAGCTATCACCTGGCATAGAGGCAAGGTATTATAGAAACTGGGAATTTCAAATCTGTGAGCTTTGTCTAACTCACTCTATACAAAGCAGAGGATCTGATAAATTCTTTACCCTTACGTTGATCATTTCATCTCTTAGTGGTTAGAAGAAACTGTCAAGGAAATATCTACTCTGGTTTGGGGTTGACCAATGAGCAAGAGTTGCTTGAGATGAGAGAATGAAAATTCAAAAAAAAAAAAAAAAAAAAGCTTCAGGTGAATAAGAATGAGCTTACCTGGAGTAAACTATGGTTAGTCTGGGTGGAGATTTTAGGGAAGCAGGTTTTAGAAATTTGACAGCTCTATTGTCTAACTCACAGTGAAAATATGGCTCCAGAGAGAAATAAAATTTCAATTCCATAAAAGAGCTCAGTGAAGAAAAAAGGCTGCACACAAATTTTAGGGTTCCCAGGCCTTCCATCTCCCAACCCCTCACCAAGTGGCAGAAGATGGCTTGGTAGGTGTACTTCTCTCCTACTGTAACACTAGTGGAGATCAAGTGGGAGCCCCTCTCCCCACATCCCCAGCACTGGGCTACTGGTGAGGCCCAGGGAAGTGGTCTCTGCCCTGTGGGTTTGAGGTTTCCCACCTTCTACTTAGTAGCACTGAGCAATGTAGAGCAGTGTCCTCTGCCCCTGCAGGCAGCACCAGCAGGGGGCAAGAACACCAATAACACAGGGAACAAAGCAGACTAGAATAGCATGGTCAGGGCTCTGAAAATTAAATTGTGATTGGAACCATAGCCCACAAAATGAGCCAGAATCTATCTAATAAATCTAAATAGTTTACGTAAGAAGCCTAAACCTAAAATCATTGAGATGACACAAATGTTGGAATTATTCAATAAGGATTTTAAAGCAGCCATCACAAAAATGCTTTAATGAGTAATTACATATAAAACTTTTTTTTAAATGTCACAAAATAGAAGATATATAAAAGAACCAAATGGAAATTGTATAATTTCAAAACACAAAAAAATATTTTTAAACCTCACCACATTGGCTCAATAGTGTAATAAATATGACAAAGGAAAGAATCACTGATTCTTTCAGTGACTGATAGATAGAACTAAATGATAGAACAATAGAAATTGCCCAATCTGAAAAACAGAGAAAATAATCAACAAAAACAACAACAAATAAACAGAGTCTATGAGACGGGTGGGTCAATAAAAAAGAAAAAAAAAACACATAATACTTATATCATTGAAGTCCCAGAAAAAGTGTGAAGCTGAAAAAATAATCAAAGAAATAATGGTAGCTGAAAATTTCTCAAATTTGGGGAAAGGCATAAACCTACAGATCCAAGAAGTTGAGCAAATCCCAAACATGGTACATTCAAAGAAATCCATACCAAGACACATAGGCAAAAATGTGAAAAATCTAGACATAAAGAAAATTTAAAGTCTGAAGAAAAAGAAAAAATTTGAAAGCAGCCAGAGAGAAATGACACATTACCTATAAAGTTATACCAATTTGGAATGTCAGCAGATTTTTCATCTGACACCATGGAGATCAGCTAGAAGTGGCACAATATTTTTTGTGTGCTGAAGTAAATGAATTGTCAACCATGAATGCATCCTTTAGCAATGTATGGGAAATAGAGATTCTCAGATGAAGGAAAACTAATAGAAGTTATTGCTAGTAAACCTACATTTAAAGAATGGCTAAAGGAAGTTCTTCAAATACAATGTTAATGATAGTAGGAGAAGGCTTGGCACTTCCAAAAGGAAGAACAAGAAAAAGGAAGGAAGAATGGGTAAAATACAGGGCTATATATTAGACCATACTTCTCCTCATGATTTTTAAAAATCACATTTGATGGTTGAAACAAAAATTATGATGCTGTCTGATGTGGTTCTCAGTGTATGCAGAGGAAATACCTCAGACAATTCATTTTAAAAAGTGAAGATAGGGCTTCCCTGGTGGCGCAGTGGTTGAGAATCTGCCTGCCAATGCAAGGGACACGGGTTCGAGCCCTGGTCTGGGAAGATCCCACATGCCGCGGAGCGATTAGGCCCGTGACCCACAATTGCTGAGCCTGCGCGTCTGGAGCCTGTGCTTCGCAACAAGAGAGGCCGCGATAGTGAGAGGCCCGCGCACCGCGATGAAGAGTGGCCCCCGCCTGCCACAACTAGAGAAAGCCCTCGCACAGAAACGAAGACCAAACACAGCCATAAATAAATAAATAAATAATTTTAAAAAAAAAAGTGAAGATAATAAAAGGACATAAATGGAAATAAGATTTCTACACTTTACTCAAAGTGGTAAAATGTTGATACCAGTAGACTGTGATATGTTATGTATGTGTATTGTAATGCCCAGAGAAACCACTAAATAAACTATTCAAAGAGATGCACCACAAAAATCTTGTAAATAATTAAAAATAAAATTCAAAAAAAGTGCTCAAGTAACTCATAGGAAGGTAAGAAAAGAGAAACAGATGAATGGGAAACAGAAGAAACAGAGAAAATACAAAATAGGATGGCAGATTTAAGCCTAACATACCTATAATTACTTTCATGTAAATAGTCTAAATATACCAAGTAAAGGGTAGAAATTGGCAAAGTGAATGGAAAAGCATGACCCAACTATAAGTTGTCTATAGAAACCAAACAGTAGAGCTTCTATTCACATGAAACAGAATTGATACAACTGAAAGGAGAAATGGACAAATCCCAATTATAATTGGGGACATTAATACCCCATTCTCAGCAACTGATAGAAAATCAGCAAAGGTATAGAAGAACTGAACACCACCACCAACCAACAGGATCTAATTAACATTTATAGAATACTGCATGCAACAACAGAAGAATACACATTCTTTCCATGCATACATGGAATATTTACTAAGACCATATCCTGGGTCATAAAACAAACCTCAACAAAATGTAAAAGAAATTAAATTTTACAGATGTTCTCTGACAATAATGGAATAAAAATAGAAATTAATAACGTACAGACAGAAAAATGTCCAAACACTTAGAAAATTTTTTTAAACTTCTAAATAATGCATGGGTCATAGAGAAAGTCTCAAAGAAAAAAAAAATTTTAAACAGAACTGAATGAAAGTGGAAATACAACATACCAAATTATGGGCTACATCTAAAGCAGCACTGGAAGGGAAATTTACAGCACAAAAATCTTACATTACAAATGAGGAAAGATCTCAAATCAGTAAACTAAGTTCTTACCTCAAGAAACCAGAAAAGAACAGTAAAATAACCCTAAACAACCAGGAAAAAAAAGAAATAATAAACACCAGAGCAGAAATCAATGAGATTTAAAATAAGAATACAAAAGAGAAAATAAAAAACAAAAATCCGGTTCTTTGAATAAAATCAATAAAATTTATAAAGCTTTAGCAAGACGGACAAAGATAAAAAGGAAGAAGACACAAATCACCAATATCAATAATAAAACAGGGTATATCACCACAGATGCTGCAGCCATTAAAAGCAAAATAAGAAAATACTAGTACTAACTGTATGCTCACAACTTAGAAGAAATGAATCATTTCCTCAAAAATCACATACTACAAACACTCAACCAAGATGAAACAGATAATATAAATATCTATGGCCATTAAGTAAATTTAATTTGTAATTTAAAATCTCCTGTAAAAGAAATATCCAGGTCCAGATGATTTTATTGAAATATCCTTTAAAAAAAGAATTAGCACCAAGTTCAAACAATCTCTTATGGATAACAGAAGAGTAGAGAACACTTCCTAACTTATTTTATATGATAAGTATTACCCTAATATGGAAACCAGACAAAGACACTACAAAAAGAAAACTAAAGATCAATATTTCTCATGAAATTTGATACAAAAATTCTCAACAAAATAGCAGTCAACCATATCAAGCAATGCATCAACAGGATTTACATACCATGACTAAATGGAATTTCCATGTATGCAAGACTGGTTCAATATTAGAAAATCAATGTAATCCACATATCAATAGGCTAAAGAAGAAAAATCATATAATCATATAGTTGATACAGAAAAAGCACTCAACAAAATCCAATTCATAATAAATTGTCATAATTATCACTCTCGTAATAAATAACAAATTTATAATAAACCTGTCAGCAAACTAAAAAAGAAGAGAACATCCTCAAGTTTAAAAAAACAAAAAGAGCATCAACAAGCTATCTAAAGCTTACATTCAGTCTTAATGGTGAGACAGAAAACTTTCCTCCTTAGGTTGGGAACAAGGCAAGGATGTCTGTTCTCACTCCCTTTATCTGTATACAACTGGCAAACAAGTGCAAATCGAAATTTAAAACACAATGGCGGGACACATTGGCACAGTGGTTAAGAATCTGCCTGCCAATGCAGGGGACATGGGTTTGAACCCTGGTCTGGGAAGATCCCACATGCTGTGGAGCAACTAAGCTCGTGCACCGCAACTACTGAGCCTGCACTCTAGAGCCCGCGAGCCAAAACTACCGAGCCAGCATGCCACAACTGCTGAAGCCCTTGAGCCAAGAGCCCGTGCTCCGCAACGAAGAGTAGCCCCCCCTCACCATAACTAGAGAAAGCCTATGCGCAGCAACAAAAACCCAATGCGGCCAAAAATAAATAAATTAAATACATAAATTTATATTAAAAAATGGCATTTACAATTGCTCCAAAGAAAATGAAATATTTAGATATTAAATTTAACAAAATGTATACAGGATCTGTATGCTGAAAGTTACAAAATCCTCATAAAACAAAAAAACCTAAATAAATGCAGAAACATACCATGTTCACAGATTTTAAGACTGAACATAAAGATGTCAATTTTCAAACTGATCTAGAGGTGTAATATAATTCCTACAAAATCCCAGCAAGGTTTTCGATGGTATAAATTTATACCAAAATTTATATGGAAAGGCACAAGCCCCAGAATAGCTAAAATCATCTTGAAAAAGAAGAATAAATTGTGAGAAATAATGTTACCTGATGTTCAGAGTTACAATAAATCTACATCATCAAGACAGTGTGGTATTGGGGCAGGGATAGACATGCAGATTAATGGGGCAGAATAAAGAACACAGAAATAGACCCACACAAGTATGCCCAACTGATTTTTGACAAAGATGCAAAAGTAATTTACTGGAGGAAGAAAAGACTGTTCGTTCAGCAGATGGTGTTGAAGCAGTTGGACATCCATAAGCAAAACACACAAACCTTGACCTAAACTTCACATCTGATTAAAAAATCAACCCAAAATGAACCATGATATTGTAATGTAAAACTGTAAAACTTTTAGAATTAAGCATAGGAGAAATCTTTGGGACCCAGTGCTAAGTGAAAAGTTCTCAGACTTGACACCAAAAGCACAGTCCATAAAAGGAAAAAATCAATAAATTGGACCTCAATAGAATTAAATACTTTCGCTTCGCAAAAGACTTTGTTAAGAGGATGAAATGACAAATTGCAGACTGAGAGAGAATATTTACAAATTATGTACCTGGCAAAGGACTTGTATCTTGAGTATATAAAGAATTCTCAAAACGTTTAGTTTTAGTTTAGCTTAGTCAAAAAACAAACAATCCAATTAAAACACTGGCAAAAGACATGCAGAGACATTTCACTGAGGAGGGTATACAAACAGCAAATGAACACGTGAAAAGATATTAGCTATTAGGAACGTCATTAGCTATTAGGAAAATACAAATTAAAATTACAATGATGTATCACTATCACATGTCTATCCAAACGGCTAAAATAAAAATAGTAATAATACCAATTGCTGGCAAGGATTGCGAATCAGTTGTATACTGCTGGGGGGAATGTAAAATGGTACATCCACACTGGAAAAACAGATCAGCCGCTTCTTGTAATACTAAACATATATTTAGAGTCCAGCAATTGCACTTTCGGGCATTTATGCCAGAGACATGAAAACTTGTGCTTACACAAAAACTTGTATGTAAATGGTCATAGCAGCTTTATTTGTAATAGCCCAAAACTGGAAAAACAGCCCAAATGTCTTTCAATGGGTGAACAGTTAAACCAACTGTGTACATTCATATCATAGAATAATACTCATTAATAATACTCATTAATAAAAGAATCAACTACTGATACACACAACAACTTGGATGGATCTCAAGGGAATTATGCTATGTGAAAAAAAGCCAATCTTTAAAAAGTTACATGCTGTAACTATTTATATAACTATTTATATAACTTTCTTTAAATAGCAAAATTATAGAAAGGAGGAACTGATTAGTGGTTGCTGGGGGATAGTGATGGCTGGGCGGGGAGAGAGGGTACGTGCGTCTATGAAAAAGTATCATGAGGGAGATTTTTGTGGTGATGGAATTGATCCATATCTTGATTTTGGTGATGGTTACACAAGTACACACATCGGAGAAAATTGTAGAGAACTACATTCACACACACAAATGAGTGCGTGTAAAACTAAAGAAATCTAAATAAGCTCTGTGGGTTGTACCAACATCAGTTTCCTGGTTGTCATATTGTACTAGAGCTATGCAAGACGTTATCACTAGGGGGAAATGGGTGAAGGTCACAAAGACTTCCCTGTACATTTGTTTTTTGCAACTTTCAATTGCAAAAATTTACAATTATTTCACAATAAAAAGTGAAAAAAACACCTCTGGGTAAAGTCAGATTTTTACAATTTACAATTATTTCACAATAAAAAGTGAAAAAACACCTCCGGGTAAAGTCAGATTTTTAAAAAATTCTAAGAACTAGTGACACGACAAAAAATAAAGTCAGAACAATGGCATGAAATGAAAGTAGTCATATCATCAAGGCTGACCCTGTAAAGACTCCAGGGTTAAGGTTTGTTAGCAGAATATTTAAAATTAACTTCAGAGCAGGAAGAAGGGACAGCTAGGTCCAATGTTGGGGCCAATGCTTAGTGTTAATTAAAACAAACAACAAAAAGACCCCATAACTTTCTTTCATAATTTGTATTTTTTGGGGTCTTCTCTGTCAGGAGGGATGTTCTTCAGATGGAAATTGGTGGGAAGAAATATCATGAAGAAAGATGTGAGACCTGAAATAGTTGAGGGCTGTGGGTGAGAGGGCCAGATTACATTCCACAGACCGGCAAAAGTTTGCCGATGTGGTAACAGAACTTGAGAAACCAGACACATCAGGAGACTGACAGGAAGACCTGAGCCAGACAGATGCTCATATTTTCAAGAAGGTGAAAGGAGCGCATCCCAGAAAGATATGGTCCACAGGGACAAAAGTGAATTCTCTCGTTCAGGCTCAAATGCTCCATTGTTGAAGGGGAGAGGGGCTGATACTGATTCATAAGGGAAGACCTGGGGTTTCGTTGGACCTTCAGGGCAGCAAGAGCCAGCAGTCTGTGGGGACTCTTCAGAAAACTAAAGCAATCTTCAGCCTACAGAGAGCTAGGTAGGTAGATAGATAGATAGACAGATAGATAGATGAATAGATAGATAGACAAGTAAACGAGGATTGAGCCATTTAGGGCTAAAGTAAGTAGTTTTTTTCATGTCAGTAAAGCCCTGAGTGGGTAACTGTGTTACAGAGCTTCACAGTGAGCACTGATCAGGAGGGCACTCATCTAGTAAGTTCCATATGTTCTTTGTAGGAGGAGATAGAAGTTGTGAATGCATTTAGGAAAGTGTTCCCTCCAGACTGGAGTGATTTTGGTTTGGGGTTAGATTTTTACTTCGTGGTATCTATAACCCCAGTCAGAAATCTGGGATTCACCCTTGAGTCTTGTATCATCATCACTTGCCTTGTCCCCCCACTATAGTCCTACTGATTTGACTTTTTTAAAAAATATATTTATTTATTTATTTGGCTGCACCAGGTCTTAGTTGCAGCACGTGGGATCTTCATTGCTGCATGTGGGATCTTAGTTGTGGCACGTGGGATCTAGTTCCCTGACCTGGGATTGAACCCAGGCCCCCTGCATCGGAAGCATGGAGTCTTAGCCACTGGACCACCAGGGAAGTCCCTGATTTGACTTCTAAAATTTCTCCAGAACATTCTCTTTTCCTTCCACACACCCACTGCCTCACATCATCTCTTGCTGCCAAGCTCCTCTCTGTCCTCAGGGTTACTCTTTCCAACTCATCCCCCCATCTATGAGGGTGAGTAATCTCAAGTGCAGATCACTGCCTCTCAGCCCAACTTCAGTCTCTTCAAAGCTCCCCATTGCCCTTGCCACTTACAAATTGGCACTTGCCATCTACCTCTACAAGGATTAAATCATGAGCCACCGCTGCTGCTGACCTTCAACACCCCCTGAAAGGAGTTCAGGATGGAAATCAGGAATGAGGCCCTCTTTGCTCTGGGAAAACCTGGCAGAACAGGTCTTCAGATAGTTAGATATTTTCAGGAGAAGATTTTATGAGCCCAATTCTTGCATCTCCTCGTATTTAGAAAAGCACTAAAATCATTAGCAGTGACATCTGCTCCTTTTGACTAGCAGCGAGCCTCTGCCAACATGTGTTCTTGACTGCACATCCCCCCTTCACTAAAGTCATATATAACACTGCCCTCCCCCCCCTGCCTCTTTGGAGCAGTTTCTCAGAGCTATCTGAAATGCTGTCTCCCAGGCTATAGTCCTCATTTTGTCCCAAGTAAAACTTAACTCACGTCTCTCACATTGTGCTTTTTTCTTTTTTTTCAGTAGACACCCTCAGGATAAAGTCCAAATTAACTGGTCCTTGTCTCAATCCCCACTGAGCTTCCCCACCCAATTTTGACCCAACAATATGGAGCTATTTGTATTTTTTCTGAATATTCCTCGGGAAGGTATCATAAACAGGTTGTGCCCTACCCCTGCCCCAGCCTCCATCTCCTTTCTCTAACGAATACTTGTTATCCATCAAACTTTAGAAGAGGTCTCAGCTCTGCCCTCCAGGGTCCCACATCAGCTTAAATCTGTCCATAAAGTCCCGTGCAAATCTCAGTGACAGCCAGTAATGAATTGTATCAAAATGGGTTATGAATAGGCTCTCTCTGCCGCCCTCCATCCAACATGACTGTGGGCTTCCTGGGGCCAGAGGCCGGGTTGATCCAAGTCTATTTTCTCAGTGCTGAGCTCCGTGCCCAGCATGCAGTAGGTGCCAAATCTGTTTGATCACCTGACTTTGCTTGAACATTGTTAGTATCTTAAAAAGTCATGTGTCCAGAACGCTGCCTTCTCCAAAGTTCTGAATAAACAACAATTATTAAAGTCATTTGCACTCCTGCCTTCTTTGTTACCCCACTGTGCACACCTAAAGGCAGAACACTGGACCCTTAATCTTTGTACACCCGTAATTCCAGCCACTGACCTGAACAAACAGACCCTGGACGAGAGGGACAGTCAAGCCAGGGGACAGAGCTGCAGTTGTTCCTGCACATACAGTGTCCAGAAAAGAGAGTGGGAGTGGGAAAGACTGATCAACTTGGGAAACAGGTCCAAGAGGATATTCTGAAATGGGAAATCAGAGATCCCCTGTGGGAAGCACTCACCAGTGACTTTGAATGCTACAAATTCTAGAAGCAACCTAAGTGTCCATCATCGGATGAATGGATAAAGAAGATGTGGCACATATACACAATGGAATATTACTCAGCCATAAAAAGAAACGAAATTGAGATATTTGTAGTGAGGTGGATGGACCTAGAGTCTGTCATACAGAGTGAAGTAAGTCAGAAAGAGAAAAACAAATACCATATATGCTAACACATATATATGGAATCTAAGAAAAAAAAAAAGATCATGAAGAACCTAGGGGCAGGACAGGAATAAAGACACAGACCTACTAGAGAATGGACTTGAGGATATGGGGAGGGGGAAGGGTAAGCTGTGACAAAGTGAGAGTGGGGCATGGACATATATACACTACCAAACGTAAAATAGATAGCTAGTGGGAAGCAGCCGCATAGCACAGGGAGATCAGCTCGGTGGTTTGTGACCACCTAGAGGGGTGGGATAGGGAGGGTGGGAGGGAGGGAGACGCAAGAGGGAAGAGATATGGGAACATATGTATAACTGATTCACTTTGTTATAAAGCAGAAACTAACACACCATTGTAAAGCAATTAAACTCCAATAAAGATGTTAAAAAAAAAATGCGTCACCTGTGTAACACTGAGGGAGAAAATAAAACAACAGTTGACTGAATTTTTAAAATCTGAGTTTAATCTAAGGCAAACTAATTATGAAGCCATAACATACCCTAGCCCCCACCAACTGGAGAACACACTTTCTGAGGAACACATGAGTTTTCACAGAAGACATCTTAAAGAATTTTAACAGAATTGCATTAAATAAATATGACCCTTGGCTTCAGTTCTGTGGAACTTTTTCATCCCTCTTGTTTTGCATTGTCCTTTCATCACACATGTCACAAACATAATCTGTGTGTCAGAATGAGACACTAATAAAAAGGAGGGACATACAATAAGCATTAGCATTAATTGAAGGGAAAATATTTAAATACAATTTAAAGGAGTCATGAAGCTAAAAAAAAAAACCCTGTACGCTAAAGACACAGCATCTATTACTAGCATTATACAAATTTCCAGTGGAAGCATGGAAGCGTTGCAGAACTGTATTATTGACTCTCTAAGGTGCAGACCTAGACTTTCAATGGACTTGTCTATTCTTATGCCGCCAAGAGAAAGACTACATCACAGACAGTGTCATTACTGGGGACTAGTACTTTACCATTAAGTTCAAAGGTCTCCATTGTAGACAGCATGGTTTGGTCCAGAGTCGTTCTTTCTCCGGCGCTAGCTGAGAGCTCTTTCTCCTTGAGAATTTCCTCATTTTCCATTGCTAAACTTTATAGATGGCCAAAGTCCTGGAGCCAGCAGAAATGCTCCCCACAAGAGGAACCACTCGGGGAAAGATTGTTCCCTTTTAACTACTGCTGCTACTGGTGTTAGCACACAGCACTTCCCTTGGCTCTGATTTCTGAATTTGCAAAATGTTTCCTGACATGATCAGAATTAGGCATTTCTCAAAAATGGGCTATTCACATGTGGAGCTCCTGCTTAGCGCAGCTGCTTGGTCCCAGGACCCTGAGAGCAGAGCCGATGACCCCCCCGCACTTTCTCCATCTGTCCAGGCCCTGCCATCATCCCAGACCCAGCTTATTGTCGTGGGACCTCTCCAACCCACAGTGAAACCTGCCTCCTCTGACCTACTTCCACCCTTAGAGTTCATCCTTGCTACTCAAAGTGTGGGCCATGGACCAGCTGCATCACCATCACTTGGGAATTTTTTATAAAGGCAGAGTCTCAGGTCCCACCCCACAAAGACTGAATCCAAATCCACAGTTTAAAAAGGTCCCCAGGTGGTGTATGTACACATTCAAGTTGGAAGCGCATGGCTCTACCCCATACATTTTAGTGTTTAATTATGTTTCCTCTCATAGCTTTCCTGTGTTCTCTGTGTGTGTGTGTGCACATGTGTGCTTGCTCTGGCCCCCGTAAGATCTGAGCTACTTAAGAGAAACCCCTTTGCTCTGTCCCCTACACTGGGCACTCCCTACCAGGGAGGTTGTATAGCACGGTAGTTAAGACACAGGCTCTAAAATCTCGAATGCCTGAGTTCCAATTCCACCTCCTGCAGGCAGCTGTGTGACCATGGGCAAGTCATGTTAGCTTTGAGCACCTCACTTTCCTTGTTTGTAAAATAAGGAAGGTGGTAGTGATTTTTGTGTGCATTAAATGATTTAAATGGTATAAGGTGGCCAGGATGAACACTAACACCACGTTGCTGCTGTTATCACTAGAGACATTGTGAACCCACTGTGTCCAGGGAGATGAAGGAAACAGCCTTTGCCTTAAAGGAGCTCAGTCTAGTATGCAGGATGATCGTGGATGCAACTGAATTCCAGAAAATCACTGTTGGTGATTGGAGCACCTAGGAGGACAGAGGTGGCCCGGCGGCAGAGAAGGCAGGGCTGGGAATGCCACAAGGAGCTTTTCCATCAGATCTGGGTTTAAAAGGATGACTTGGAGGGTCACCTGTAGAGCAGAATAAGGTGAGGGCCTTTCAGGTGGGAAAGATGGCAAGTGGAGCCTCACCGTGGCCAGATGCTTGGGGACCATGGACCACTGGACTATTTGGGACATGAGAGGTGAGGTGGCAGGAGACGAGTTAGGTCAAGTCGCTTTCTTTGGCCTGTGGCATGGCAGAAAGTAAAGGGGTAAGAAAGTCAGGAAAGAGAGTTACTGGCAGCGCCCCACAAGGCAGGGGTCCCCATTGTACCCACATTTCAACATTCAGGAGGTCACCGGTTCGGGCTGAGGGCTACAAGCAGAAACCAGGACAGAAAAAGTTAAAGGAGAGAATTGGCAGTGAGGAAATGAAGGCAGCTGGCAGCTCCAGTCACAAGTTTAGGGGGGGTACCCCCCAGGAGGGCAGGGGCTGTAAGGGCCTCCCCTGTGGTCAGGAAATCCCCTGACAAAAGGGTGACTCCTCTCTCCGCCTGGTCAGCTCAGCTCCAAGGGCAGTCCTCACTCGTGGGGGTGCAGAAGGGACACTTTGGAAAATGCTGTGTGTTAATTACCGAGTACAGCCTTCTTTGGAGGGAGCATTTAGTGGATGTCAGGTTTTGTCATTTAGCTCTGGCTCTGGGATCAAACAGACTTGGGACCCAAACCCAACTCTTTCATTAATTTGCTGTGTGACTTTGGGTGATTGCCTTAGCTTCTCTGAACCTCAGCACAAAGTAATAGCTCGTAGAAGGATTAACACATATACATTACTCAAAACTCCCAATAACTTGTAACTTGCCTCTGATCTTGTGGTTAGAAAGTAATGACACCAGAATGCAAATCCAGGACTTCCTGCCTCTACAGCTTGGTTTAAATCTAGTTTAATCCAAGGGCTATAATCCAGAAGTTCATACCAGATGAGCTTTCTGAAAACACAGGTGCCATTCCCCCACCCCAGCCTGAGATTCCGGTTTTAATAAGAAGCCTCATGGTTGGTTCTAATGCACAGCCAGGCTGAGGACTGCTATGCAGAATAATAAAGCAGTCACAGGCAGCGCGGAGACCTGTGTGAGCCCTCGGGACTCCATCCTGGGAGGATCCAGGAGGTTGAACAATAGGAAATTACTGATATTCATCCCATTTGATAGTTGATAAATAAATACTTCATAGGATTCAAGCTAATGCATCCAGTCAGCAGGGCCAGACTAGGCAAATGAGGCACTAGCGTGGGGTGCAAAAGATTCAGTAATCAAGCTAAGTAATATTTTAACACGATTTATAAAAATCAAAATTAATGCAAAAAGCCCATAATGAAAACAAACTCAACATTTTAAATAAACCACAAAGATCCCATGCTGCAGTTTGCAATGACTCTGGTCACCCGCTCGCCTGGTCCCAGCTTGCTCTGGCCCCAGTAAGATAGCTCCTTACTCTGTGTTTCAGCATCCTCATTTGCAAAATGGGATACCAACAGTTTCCCTGTTTGTCCATAGGGTGGGTGTGAAGATCAAACGAAATAATAAAAGTCTAAGTGTAAGCGAAAGGGCTTTCAGGGGAATAACATCTTATACCAAGCCGGCACATAATGTAAAACGCCTGCATTGTGGATGCTACCCTTAAAGATACCTTAAGTCTCCCATAAAGTGAAAAACACACAATTTGGAGAATATTGTACAGTTTCTTCCTAAGTCCCACTCAGACACTTTTATCTCCAGAACACAGATCTGGCTGTTGCTTCCCTTGAGCACCAGATGAAGTGATCGACTTGCATTTGGGGACCATGCTGTTCAAGAAATGCAGGGTTTGGCTTTCTTTTTCTTTCAGAGTGCATATAATTGCACTGGAGAATTTAAATGGATTTTCAGAGGGGTTCTGATGTAGTTCTATCAAGGTCTGATGTTCTCCAAACTGGCTTCATTAGACAGGGGTAATGGGGCTGGAGTCCTAGGCAAGCACAACCCAACTCATGGTAGCCTCTGCAGAACCTGACTCTCTATAAACTAGTATAGTCGATAGGCCACCTGGCAGATCACCAAGAACTCCTGAGTAACCCCATTCCCACTTAAAACTGGGGCAACCATGTTAACACATGATGTAAAAATCAAACCAAAGTATTCAAACCAAAGTATTCAAAACAAACAAACAAACCAAAGTATTCAAAACAAACAAACAAAACCTCACAGCAAACAGGCAAGCCAAGACTCTGGGATGGTCCTTGAGTCCCCGTCACACCTCACTGGCAGTTTGGTCATTTGTTCTGTCTTCTTCTTAAGCTCATCAGTGGAGACAATGGAAAGAGTGACCTGGGCTAAAGAAAATGTAAAGGAGACAAATATTAAACATTTCCATCTATTGACTTTATTTTTCTTGCCAGTCGTGCATGACAGTAGTGGTCGGTGTCTCCCAGGCCTAGCTTAGCACCTATTTAATAATTTCATTAATGGTACTTAACGAAGCATAATTACTGCAGATTCATTTTAAAAATAAAAAAAATATCAACAACACAAATGATCATCATTAGGTGAACAGGTAAATAAATTGCGGTATATCCATTCAATGGGATACTAATCAGTAATAAAGAGAAAGAAGCGGCAACATGGGTGAATCTCAAAAGCCATTATGTTGAGTGAAATAAGCTAGACCCCAACAGGACATATTGTATGACTTCAGTCATAGAAGTTTCCAGAACAAGCCACACTCATCTATAGTGTCAGAAAACAGAGCCACAGTTTCCTGGGGTGGAGGTAGGGGAGAATTGACTGCAGAGGAGCACAAGGGAAATGTATGGGTTGATGGCAGTGTTTTGTGCCTTGATTAGGGTGTTAGTTACAAAACTCATCAAATTTTACTCTTGAAATATATATATACAGTATGTAAATTACACCTCAGTAGAGTTAATTAAAACAGAAATTAAAGAAAAAAGTTGACAAAATTATTATTTTTGGACCTTGGCCCACCTCGCAGAAGTTTGTCCTTTGAGAGCCATTGTGGGGTGTAAATGGGGTGAAGTGTGTGTGAGGCCTCGCTGAGCCACCACACCTTCTCTTCCCTGTGTAGGGATGCTCACACACATTTTGGGATTGCTGCATCAGGACTGCAGCCTGTGTTCTCAGAATAGAGGGAAGAAAAGGGAAGCAGACTGGTCTATGGTAGGAATTTCCCACTGACCCAACACTCCCACCCAGGGCACACCTAGCGCAAAGGCCAGCGAGGCAACTGTGCATCCCTGGCCTGATTTAAAAAACACAAGTTCTCCTGACCACAGATGCCACCCTCTGTCTTCCGGACACCTACAATGTTTTCACAGGGGCCAAACATATTATTACCCCAATTTAAATGTATCCCTTTCTTGGAGATTATTCATACTGATGTGTAAACAAGCAATATTATTCCTTTCCCAGAGAAGGTTTTGGGAGTTGGAGGAGATGCAGGAGCAGGTGAGAGTTGGAACCCCCCTGGATTCTGGAAGCCTCTGCACAAGAAAATGTTAAATATGCACTAAAAGAAAAAGAGCCACTATTAGAAGTTGTACCAAGGGTCACCTGTGCTAATTCTCATTGATCTAAAACAATTTTGCCTGAGCAATCCTGGACTGAGAGCAATTGGGATGGAACAGAGAAGATAGGAAATCAGTCAGAATTGCCTGGAGGTGGTTGTCAGTCATCCCCCATTCATTCAACAGATGTTCATTGAGTTTTTACTCTGTCCCAAGCTCTGCACTGGTAAGAAAACAGACTCATACCCTCTACGATGATCTGGTTCTTCCCCTCTATTAGTCACATGCTGTCAGGGTCATACCCTACCTTGTCATTTTTACTCATAGTAAATCTTTCATAATCACTCATCCATTCTACTTTCTGGCCACAGCACAGATCTTTACACCTCTTCCTTCAGTATGCTATTTCTAACAGTCCTTTGCCTCTAGGACTTCTGATCTGTTATTCTGCCACTCTTCCACTGTCCATTCCCCAGTTCATGTCCTTTCTCCCATTTAAATTTATGGTCAGTCATTTTAATCACCCCCGGTACACATCCTCAACTCCCTTGCTCCTGTTTTGCTTCATTGTACTCAGTTGACAAAAAACATGGCAGAGGTTAGATCCAACCCTCTGTGCAATTGAATGTAACTGGAGTAAATGATGTGATCATGGTGGTGGTCTCATTTTAATCTTGTGACATAAACTGTAAATGAAACTTAATCCCGTCTGGCGATAAGACTATAGTTCTTTATTCAAGTAACTCTCCCAAACAACTCTTTCATCTTCACTTCATCTCCTGTCTTCACTCTCAGCTGATGACCTTGCCCTCCTCTTAAGAAAATTCAAGCAACCAGAAGTGAAACACCAGACTCCCACCACTGCCGGCATCTCTACCAAGATGCCATCTTCCTGCCTTCTTATGACTTAGATGAACTGTCCAAGCTCCTGTCAAGAAGCACTCTCTCAACCTGTGCACTAAATGCCATCACCTCTCACCCGGTATTTTCCCAGCAGCAGTCCTTCCTTCTCTCTCCTCTACAACATCAATGATACAGTCTCCATTGGATTGTTCCCAATTGCTGAACATACATACTATTAGTTTCCCATCCTGAAACATTTACTCTTGGTCCACTTCATGCAACCTACTACCTAAATTTTTGCTCTCCTTTGTGGAAAACTTCCTCAAAATTGTTGTTGATACCCATTGTCAGTAATTCGTCTCCTTCCATGCTTTTTAAATCCACTCCAATGGAACTTTTATCCCCATCGCTTAACCAAAACTACTCTCATTAAATCACTAATGGATTCTACATGGTGCCCTCCTATGGTCAAACTTTAGTCCTCATTTTTTTTTATCAGAAGTACGTCACAGGGTTCCTCACTCTCTCCTCCTTGAAATAACCTTTTATGTTGTCTTTTAATACATTATTGACTGGCGGATTTTTGCAGAAACTAATGCTTGTGGCCGGAGATTTGTTATGTAAGTGAATAGTGAAACGTCTCCAGTCAATAACGTTTGGGTAACAAAAAACGTATTAAGACGTCTCTGGTCAATAAGTTGTTAAGACATAGCACTCTCTTGATGGTTTTCCTACCTCACTGGTCACTCTTGGTTAATTTTGCTCATTTGTTCTCTCTTTTCTCACCTATTTATGTTAGGGTGCCCCAGGATTTGATCCTTTTTTGTCTTTTCCATTTATACTCACTTCTTTGACGATGTTATCTGGTCTCATGTTTAAATTCCACCTATGTGTCATTATTCACAAATTTATATGTCTAGATCAGACTTCACTCTTGAACTTCAGATGCCTATTTCTATATACATGTCACATAGACATCTCAAGCTCTATGTGCTCCTGATTTTGCTCCATCTTAGTTGATGGCAAATTTATCATCCAGTTGTTTTGATCAAAAAAACTGACACTAACCTTGACTCCTTTCTCTCTCTCACACTCTTTCTCTCTCCACATTCAATCCATTAAGAAATCCTTTGGCTTTACCTCCAAAATAGATCCAGAATTCAAAACTTCTCATCATCTCCCCACTACCACTCTGGTGCAAGTCACCACAATCTCTCTCTTGAATTACTTCACTAACTTTGTTTTTTGTAAAGAAACAAGATATTAATATAATATTCAAACCTAGTATTTACCATTCTTTTCTTTCTAGTTTTATTGAGATATAATTGATATACAGCACTGCCTAAGTCTAAGGTGTACAGCATAATGATTTGACTTACATACATCATGAAAAGATCACCACAATAAGTTTAGGGAACAACCATCATCTAATATAATACAATATTAAAGAAATAGAAAATAATTTTTCTCTTGTGATGAGAACCCTTAGGATTTACTCTCTTAACAACTTTCATACATAACATTCTGCAGCGTTAATTATATTTATTATGCTTTACATTTCATCCCTACTTCAATAATTTTCTAACTGGTGTCCATACTACCATATGGTCCACATTCAAAATAGCAGCCAGAGTTATCCTTTTAAAACATAAGTCAGGCGTGATGTTAGGGAAGATGATGGAGTAGAAACTAGCAGGAATCTATCTCTTCAGCTGAACAACAATTGTACTGACAGAAACAGTGTGAAGTGACTATGTTGTAACTCTGAAATTTATTTGAATATTTGCGGCTTCTATGAAACAGCTTGGCTGATAAATTGCAGTTCATTTCTACCGATTTCAGCCATCAGCATGGTGGCAGCTACCCATCTCCTACCTGCCCCTCACCCCATGGCAGGCATTTTTAGGGACAGCAACACACATTTCTGGCATGACTTGATAGAGCCAGAGTGCACAATAAGGACCTTGTCCTCCAAATATTGGGGTTCTGTGTTCTGACTACAGGTTGCTCCTTTAGATTACTAACGGGAAGGCATGAAGGCTGTATGCCCTTGTTTCAACCCTCACCAGCTGAATCAGCTTCGAGGAGATTTACAGGAGCAGTACCTGCTGTTTTGGGCTTTCAAAAACAACCCTATATATGGCAGAATTTAGAAAGCAAGTCCAGGGAAAGAGGCAGATTCAAACAAGAGCCGAGAAAACCTTAGGTTTTCACTGTAGGCTGAGCCCCAGCACAGAGACACCCTAGAACAATTTTTTAAAAATTAAAACAACAACAAATTTTTTTAATTAAAAAAAGCCAACAATCCAGAGGAAGATGTTGATTTACAGATTTACCACATTATAAGATTCAAATATCCCAGCTTTCAACCAAAAAAATCACAAGGTATACAAAGAAATAGGAAAGTATGGCCCATTCAAAGGAACAAAATAAATGGACAGAAACATACTTGAGGAAGCCCAGATATCAGACTGACTATACAAAAACTTTAAAGCAATTCTTTTACAGATGCTCAAAGAGCTAAAGGAACACATGGACAAAGACAGAAAAACAATGCATGGACAAAATGAGAATATCAACAAAAGGGTAGAAAATATAAAAATGGACCAAAAAGAAATTCTGGAGCTGAAAGGTACAATAAGTGAAATGAAAAGTACACTAGAGGGGTTCAAAAACGTATTTGAGCAAGCAGAAGAAAGAATCAGAAAACTTGAAGATATGATCATTGAGGTTACTGAGTTGGAACAGGAAAAAAAAAGAATGAAGAAAAAGTAAACAGAGTTTAAGTGATCTGTGGGGCACCATCAAGTTGACCAACATACACATTGTGGGAAGAAGGAAAAGAGAAATGGCAGAAAGAATGTATGAAGAAATAATGGCTGGCAGCTTTCCAAATGTGATGAAATACATTAACCTACAAATCTAAAAAGCTCAATAAACATGTAGGATAAACTCAAAGAGACCCATAGTGATACACATTATAGTCACATTCAAAAGATGAAAAGAATCTTGAAAGCAGCAAGACAGAAGTGACTTCAAGGAATCCTCAGTAAGGATCTCTGTGAGACAGCACAGAACACTACAGCAGCAGAGTTTTTGTATGCTGTTGAAATTAAGTTGGGATAGATTCTAATTAGAATGTTATAATTTTAGGATGTTGAATGTAATGGTAACCTAAAAGAAAATAGAATTTACACATAAGAAAATGACAATAGAAATCAAAATGTTTCACTACAAAAAATCAACTAAACACAAAGAAGGCAGTAATGGAGGAAATGAGGGGGAAAAAGCTATAATTCATGTAGAAAACAAATGGCAAAATGGCAGAAATAAATTCCTCCTTTCAATAATTATTTTAAATGTAAATGGATTAAACTCTCCAGTAAAAAGGCAGAGTTTGGAAGAATGGATTAAATAAAACATAATTCAACTATATGTTGTCTATAAGAGACTCATTTTTTTAAATTTATTTTTTGTCCTTGAGATGTTTTATTTCATGAATTTTTATGCCCTATGCCCAAATAATTTTTTATTGGAATATAGTTGTTTTACAGTGTTGTGTTAGTGTCTGTTGAGCAGCAAAGTGAATCAGTCATACATATACATATACCTACACTTTTTAAGATTTCCTTCCCATTAAGATCACCACAGAGCATTGAGTAGAGTTCCCTGCGCTATACAGTAGGTTCTCATTAGTTATCTATTTATCCATAGTAATGTATATATGTCAATCCTAATTTCCCAATTCATCCCACCCTGCCTTCTCCCTTGGTTACCATAAGTTTGTTCTCTACATCTGTGACTCTATTTCTGCTTTGCAAACACGTTCATCTCTACCATTTTGCTAGATTCCACATATAAGCGATATTATATGATATTTGTTTTTCTCTTTCTGACTTACTTCACTCTGTATGACAATCTCTAGGTTCATCCACATCTCTGCAAATGGCACTATTTCGTTCCTTTTTATGGCTGACTAATATTCCATTGTATATATGTACCACATCTTCTTTATCTATTCCTCTGTCAATGGACATTTAGGTTGCTTCCATGTCCCAGCTATTGTAAGCGTGCTGCAATGAATATTGGGGTGCCTGCATCCTTTCGAATTATGGTTTTCTCTGGATATATGCCTAGGAGTGGGATTGCTGTGTCATACGGTAGTTCTATTGTAAATGTTTTAAACAACCTCCATACTGTTCTCCATAGTGTCTGTACCAAATTACATTAGCACCAACAGTGTAGGAGGGTTCCCTTTTCTCCACACCCTCTCCAGCATTTACTGTTTGTATCAATAGGTTTTTTGATGATGGCCATTCTGACCACTGTGAAGTGCAAGTCAAAACCTCATTGTAGTTTTGATTTGCATTTCTCTAATAATTAGCGATGTTGAGTACCTTTCATGTGTTTATTGGCCATCTGTACGTCTTCTTCAGAGAAATGTCTATTTAAGTCTTCCGCCAATTTGTTGATTGGGTTGTTTTTTTGACATTGAGCTGCATGAGCTGTTTGTATATTTTGGAGATTAATCCCTTGTCAGTTGCTTGGATTGCAAATATTTTCTCCCATTCTGAGGGTTGTCTTTTCATTTTGTTTATGGTTTCCTTTGCTGTGCAAAAGCTTTTAAGTTTAATTAGGCCCCATTTGTTTATCTTTGCTTTTATTTTCTTTACTCTAGGCTGTGGATTGAAAAAAATCTTGCTGCGATTTATGTCAAAGAGTGTTCTGCCTATAATTTCCTCTAAGAGTTTAATAGTATCTGGCCTTACATTTAGGTCTTTAATCCATTTTGAGTTTATTTTTGTGTATGGTGTTAGGGAGTGTTCTAATTTCATTCTTTTACATGTAGTCATCCAGTTTTCCCAGCACCACTTATTAAAGACACTGTCTTTTCTCCATTGTATATTATTGCCACCTTTATCATAGCTTAGGTGGCCATAGGTGCATGGGTTTATCTCTGGATTTTCTATAAGGATTGCACTGAATCTCTAGATTGCTTTTGGTGGTATAGTCATTTTCACAATATTGATTCTTCCAATCCAAGAACATGGTATATCTCTCCAACTGTTTGTGTCATCTTTGATTTCTTTCATCAGTATCT
The DNA here is from genome assembly GCF_028023285.1 of Balaenoptera ricei. Taxonomy (NCBI): domain Eukaryota; kingdom Metazoa; phylum Chordata; class Mammalia; order Artiodactyla; family Balaenopteridae; genus Balaenoptera; species Balaenoptera ricei. The sequence continues at coordinate 8,458,274 of NC_082645.1, read as the reverse complement.
TATTGTTTTCTGAGTATAGGTGCTTTGGCCTCCTTAGGTAGGTTTATTCCTTTGTATTTTATTCTTTTTGATACATGGTAAATGAGATTGTTTCCTTAATCTCTCTTTCTGATCTTTCATTGTTAGTGTATAGGAATGTGAGAGATTTCTGTGTATTAATTTTGTATCTTGCAACTTTACCAAATTCATTCATGAGCTCTAGTAGTTTTCTGGTAACATCTTTAGGATTTTCTATGTATAGTATCATGTCATCTGCAAACAGTGACAGTTTTACTTCTTCTTTTCCAATTTGGATTCCTTTTATTTCTTTTTTTCTCTGATAGCCATGGCTAGGACTTCCCAAACTATGTTGTATAAAAGTGGCAAGAGTGGACATCCTTGTCTTGTTCCTGATCTTAGAAGAAATGCTTTCACCTTTTCACCGTTGAGTATGATGTTAGCTGTAGGTTTGTCATATATGGCTTTTATTATGTTGTGATAGGTTCCCTCTAACTCCACTTTCTGGAGAGTTTTTTTTTTTATCATAAATGGTGCTGAATTTGTCAAAAGCTTTTTCTGCATCTATTGAGATGATCATATGGCTTTTTTCTTCAATTTGTTAATGTGGTGTGTCACATTGATTTATTTGTATATATTGAAGAATCCTTGCATCCCTGGGATAAATCCCACTTGATCAGGGTGTATCATCCTTTTAATGTGTTGTTGGATTCAGTTTGTTAGTATTTTGTTGAGGATTTTTGCATCAATGTTCATCAGTGATGTTGGCCTGTAATTTTCTTTTTTTTGTGATATCTTTGTCTGGTTTTGGTATCAGGGCAATGGTGACCTTGTAGAATGAGCTTGGGAGTGTTCCTTCCTCTGCAATTCTTTGGAAGAGTTTCAGAAGAGTAGGTGTTAACTCTTCTCTAAATGTTTGATAGAATTTGCCTGTGAAGCCATCTGGTCCTGGGCTTTTGTTTGTTGGAAGATCTTTAATCACAGTTTCAATTTCAGTACTTGTGATTGGTCTGTTCATATTTTCTATTTCTTCCTGATTCAGTCTTGGAAGGTTGTATCTTTCTAAGAATTTATCCATTTCTTCTAGGTTGTCCCTTTTATTGGTGTATAGTTGCTTGTTGTAATCACTAATGATCCTTTGTATTTCTGTGGTATCCATTGTAAGTACTCTTTTTTCATTTCTAACTTTATTGATTTGAATCCTCTCCCATTTTTTTCTTGATGATCCAGGATAAAGCTTTATCAATTTTATTTATCTCCTCGAAGAAACAGTTTCTAGTTTCATCGATCTTCGCTATTGTTTTCTTCACCTCTATTTCATTTATTTCTGCTCTGATCTTTATGATTTCTTTCCTTCTACTAACTTTGGGTTCTGTTTGTTCTTCTTTCTCTAGTTGCTTTAGGTGTAAGGATAGGTTGTTTATTTGAGATTTTTCTTGTTTCTTGAGTTAGGATTGTATTGCTATAAACTTCCCTCTTAGAGCTGCTTTTGCTGCATCCCATAGATTTTCATTTGTCTCTAGGTATTTTTTGATTTCCTCTTTGATTTCTTCAGTGATCCATTGATTATTTAGTAACGTATTGTTTATCCTCCGTGTGTTTGTGTTTTTTACCTTTTATTTTTTCCTGTAATTGATTTCTAATCTCAGAGCATTGTGGTCAGAAAGATGCTTGATATGATTTCAATTTTCTTAAATTTACTGAGCCTTGATTTGTGACCAAAGATGTGATCTATCCTGGAGGATATTCCATGTGCACATGAGAAGAACATGTATTCTGCTGCTTTTGGATGGAATGTCATAAACATCAATTAAGTCTACCTGTTCTAATGTGTCATTTAAGGCTTGTGTTTCCTTATTCATTTTCTGTCTGGATGATCTACCATTGGTGTAAGTGGGGTGTTAAAGTTCCCACTATTATTGTGTTACTATTGATTTCCCCTTTTATGGCTGTTAGCATTTGCCTTATATATTGAGGGGCACCTATGTTGGGTGCATATATATTTACAATTATTATGTCTTATTCTTGGATTGATTCCTTGATCATTATGTAGTGTCCTTCCTTGTCTCTTGTAACAGTCTTTATTTTAAAGTCTATTTTGTCTCATATGAGTATTGCTACTCCAGCGTTCTTTTGATTTCCATTTGCCTGGAATATCTTTTTCCATCCCCTAACTTTCAGTCTGTATGTGTCCCTAGGTCTGAAGTGGGCCTCTTGTAGACAGCATATATATGGGTCTTGTTTTTGTATCCATTCAGTGAGCCTGTGTCTTTTGGTTGGAACATTCAATCCATTTACATTTAAGGTAATTATCAATATGTATGTTCCTATTGCCATTTTCTTAGTTGTTTGGCATTTGTTTTTGTAGGTCTTTTTCTTCTCTTGTGTTTCCTGCCTAGAAAAGTTCCTTTAGTATTTGTTGTAAAGCTGGTTTGGTGGTGCTGAATTCTCTTAGCTTTTGCTTGTCTGTAAAGCTTTTGATTTCTCTGTTGAATCTGAATGACATCCTTGATGGGTAGAGTAATCATGGCTGTAAGTTTTTCCCTTTCATCACTGTAAATATATCACGCCACTCCCTTCTGACATTCAGAGTTTCAGCTGAAAAGTCAGCTAATAACCTTATGGGGATTCCCTTGTACGTTATTTGTTGCTTTCCCCTTGCTGCTTTTAATATTTTTTCTTTGTATTTAATTTTTGTTAGTTTGATTAATAAATGTCTCAACGTGTTTCTCCTTGGGTTTATCCTGTATGGAACTCTCTGCTCTTCCTGGACTTGGGTGACCATTCCCTTTCCCATGTTAGGGAAGTTTTAGCCTATAATCTCTTCAAGTATTTTCTCACACCCTTTCTCTTTCTCTTCTTCTTCTGGGATCCCTGTAATTCGAATGTTAGTGCATTTAATGTTGTCCCAGAGTTCTCTAAGACTGTCCTCATTTCTTTTCATCCTTTTTTCTTTATTCTCTTCCATGGCAGTTATTCCCACCATTCTATCTTCCAGCTCCCTTATGCATTCTTCTGCTTCAGTTATTCTGGTATTGATTCCTTCTAGTGTATTTTTCATTTCAGTTATTGTGCTGTTCATCACTGTTTTTTCTTTAGTTCTTCTAGTTCCTTGTTAAACATTTCTTGTATCTTCTCCATCTGTGACTCCATTCTATTTCCAAGATCTTGGATCATCTTTACTATCATTACTCTGAATTCTTTTTCAGGTAGATTGTCTATTTCCTCTTTATTTATTTGGTCTTGGGGGTTCTTACCTTGCTCTTCATCGGCAACATATTTCTCTGTTGTCTCATTTTGTCTAATTTACTGTGTTTCTGGTCTCCTTTCCACAGGCTGCAGGGTTGTACTTCCTCTTGCTTCTCATGTCTGCCCCCTGATGGGTGAGGTTGGCCCAGGGGCTTAATAGGCTTCCTGTTGGGAGGGACTGGTGCCTGTGCTCTGTGGTTGGAGCTGAGTCTTGTCCTTCTGAAGGGCAGGGCCACATCAGGGGGTGTGTTTTGGGGTGTCTGTGAGCTTAGTATGACTACAGACAGCCTGTCTCCTGATGGGTGGGGCTGTGTTTCTGTCTTGCTGGTTGTTTGACCTGAGGCATCCAGCACTGGACCTTGCAGGCAATTGGGTGGAGCCAAGTCTTGGTGTTGAGATGGGGACCTCCAGGAGAGCTCATGCTAATTGATATTCCCTGGGGCTGGGAATTCTCTGGCAGCCCAGTGGCCTGGACTCAGTGCTTCCACCACAGGCGCTCAGGCTTCACCCCTGGCCAGGGAACCAAGACCCCACAAACCATGCAGCATGGCAAAAAAAGAAAAAGAAAACAAACAAACAAAACCCAGGACAAATAATAAAAACAAAAACAAATGAAAACAAACAGAAAAAAAACAGCAAATAAAAACCAAAGATAACAACAAAACAAACAAAAACAGAGAGACTCATTTTAGATAGAAAGACAAAAACAGATTGAAAGTGAAAGGATGGCAAAAGTTATTCCCTATAAATGGTAATCAGAAGAGAAGTGAAGTGAGTATACTAATATCGACATAATAGACTTTAAATCTAAAAAAGATTACAAGGGACAAAGAAAGATATTATATATTAATAAAATGTTCAATATAGCAAGAAGATATATAATATACATTTGCAGACCTAATAACAGACCCTCAAAATATATGAAGCAAAAATCGACAGAATTGAAGGGAGAAATAGACCATCCTACAATAATAGTTGGAGACTTCAAAACCCCACTTTCAGCGATGATGGAATGACCAGATAGAAGGAAGATAAGTAAGGAAATAGAGGACTTGGACAACATAGTAAATCAATTAGACCAAAAAGACATATGTAGGGACTTCCCTGGTGGCCCAGTGGTAGAGAATCCACCTTCCAATGCAGGGGAAGTGGGTTGGATCCCTGGGCAGGGAACTAAGATCCCCCATGCCGTGGGACAACTAAGCCCGTGTACCACAACTAATGAGCTTACACACCTCAACTAGAGCCCATGTGCCACAAACTAAAGAGCCCATGCACTCTGGAACCCATGTGTCACAACTACAGAGCCCATGCACACTGGAGCCTGCATGCCACAACTAGAGAAGAGAAAACCTGCATGCCACAACTAGAGAGAAGCCTACGCACCCCAGTGAAGAGCCCGCACTGCAGCGGAAGATCCTATATGCCTCAACGAAGATCCCATGTGCCGCAACTAAGACCCAACTCAGCCAAAAAGAAATTAAATAAATAAATAAATAATAAATAAATCTTAAAAAAAAAAGACATATGTAGAAACTCTATCCAACAGCAGTAGGATACATATTCTTCACAAGTACACATGGACATGTTCTAGAATGCATGGATATTCAGCCACAAACAAGTCCCAATATATTTTAAAAGATAGACATCATACAAAGTATCTTTTCCAACCCCAATGAGATGAAGTTAGAAATCAGTAACAGAAAGAATACCAGAAAATTCACAAATATGTGGAAATTAAACAACATATTCTTAAGCAACCAATGGGTCAAAGAAGAAATCACAAGGGAAGTTATAAAATACCTAGAGGTGAATGTAAACAAAAGTATAACATACCAAAACTTACATATACGTATAAATGTTAAAATAAATATTTTGTTATATATATTTTAGCACAATAAAAAAAGTAACTCAGATTGGCCAGAATAGCCTAATATCCTCTCTTGCTGGGTAACAGGCCCTACACACAATAAATCTGGAGGATGGGAGCCTATCTTCCCCTTTTTTCACCCTCAAGTCTTGTCCTTGCCCCACAGTCCCCAGGAAGTCTAGGTTCAGAAGGACATTGCCTTTGGGCAGAAGCAGGGTTCATTTAGTAGCTGGTCAGTGTCATATGACTTCCTGGGAGACCCAAGGAATGAGTGGAGTGATCTGAACCTAAAAAGTCATGGGGAAGTGGGAGCCTGTGAAAGAAGACCCAGGAATGGAATATTTGCTTAGGTTTCTCTTCTCCTTCTGACTCATATTTCTGGACACCCCTGGCAGCAAGCATCTGGCCCTGGGAGGGCTGAATGGCCATGTAGACTGTAAACACTGGGTGAAGAGGCATTCATTTGCAATCTCAGAGAGCATCTGGAGAGCTTCAGGAAGAAAGGAAACAGTGAGTTGTTGTTTGAGGTGACTAACAGATGAGTAGACAGATGATACATGACTGCTGCCTCACGGTGAATGGCTAGCTTCGCATATCTAAATAGAATTCTATCTCACTTTGACTCCACATTAGCTGAAGCAGGGGCAGGGTAACGTATACAGGCTGAAGCCAGGAGGGGTGAAATCAGTGCTCATTTGACTATTCCCCTGGAGCTAAGCTCAGATGCAAGTGGAGAAGAGATGAGTTCTCAGGTCCCTCCAGCCACTCAGAACTACTGAAGCTGTGCCAGGTACTTGCTCAGGATGGCTAGAGTAGACAAGTATGGGTGTGGGAGCTGTCCAGCACCCATTTTCCCTTCCTGGAGCCCCCCAACTTCTTTCATCTGTATTACCTTTTGTCTATTGTCATTCAGTCCAATGTGATCAGGGGACCTGCAGTAACTCTGCCAAGGAGTAGGTAAGCAAACAAAGAGAGGCCAATAGCACGATTCCCTTCTGGTATTTAAATCACAGCTGGAGGGACATTAGCTTAAAAGTAGTTGGGGTTTTACTCCTTCCTAGCAGTGTTGTCCTGAGCAGGCCATTCCTGCTACTTGACCTTAGCCCTTAGAACTTAGCCCATCTCAAACTGCCTCAGTTTCTCTCTTTTCTAAGCCCAGTTCTTTCAGTCAAGTCTGGAAGTCCCTGACAGTCTTCCAATAAATTTCTTCTTGCTAAGTTGGCTAGATTTGATATCGATTTTTATTGGGTGGAGCTAAAGAACCCAGGTTCCCCTAGATTTTCACAAAGGGCATCCAAGGCCTTCTCCTGACCCTCTTTCTGCTCACCTCTCAGGTCTATGTGCCCCGTGTTTCTGGATTCCCAGTGCTTTGGGTCCGGTACCCCCTTCAAAGGCCTTAGCCTCATAGGACCCAACCAGCCTGAACTCAAGCTGGGGGAGGGGGGAGGCTCATAGTTTTCAGAACTAGTATGGTTGATTCACTCACCAGTAACCCAATTCAAATCCAATAATTATCGATACTTTTTTGACAGTTCTCAATTTTACCTACTTCTGAAAGGAACAATTTTTTCAATAGTAAAATAGCAACAAAAATCTTTTTAAACAAAAACAACAATGACAGCCCAGAAAAAACATCAAATGGTATTGAGTAGAGTGTCCCTTTCAAATAGTCCCTAGGAAATGACTCGGGGCGGCCCCGCCCTCTTGTAAATCATGACTTGGTATCAAGTCAAGAGCGCTCCAAAGACTCTGGATGAGGCATTTTCCCATTTGCTTAGTTAAGACTGCCTGCATTTGAGCTCCTTTCAGTGACTGGGGTCTTTTCCACCTTTGGAGAGTCAAGGGGTGGCAGAAATCATGTTCTACTAAAAGAGGCTGTTGAGTCTAGTTACTTCAATTCCCAGCCTCACTGGCAGCCAAGCATGGGCATGTGGCCAACCAGGCACACCCTCTATGTTCCTTTAAAGGAGCAGCTGGGATTACTGCACACCAGAGAAGGGACAGTAGCTGCAGCAATGCCAAGGGTTTCATCTCAGCCCTCCCTGGCAGCACAGGCAGCAGGAGAGCGGTAACAGCAAATGGATCCTCACGGGATGAGTTCGGTAGCATGATTTTGGCTTGTATCCCTGACCCTGACCTTCTCCTAGGCCTGGTTCGGCAGCCTTATCAGCAATTTTGTGAACTCCCAGTAGTTTTCCAGTAATTTCCTTCTCAGCTTAAATCAGATTTCCATTTCTGTTGCTTGCAATGAATATTGCGGACTGTTGCAGAGAGCAAGAGATGTAGTCAGCAATCCAGACCTTCAGGAGGCCCTAGTGTTTAGATTTTTGGAAAATAATAAGGTCAAGTTCCTTATTTGCTTGGCAAATAAGGGCCTCTATAATTGTGCCAGTGCCTACCTCCTAGACTCTTGCTGCCCTCTCCTCCATTTACCCATGTTTCTCTGGTCGTCCTGAATTACTACAGTTTACCAAGGCTGTTTGTTTAGCTTGAAGAGACTTCCCCACTCCTAAATCTCATCTGACAAATGACCATCACTCAACTAAGGGCACCTGGTCTATGAAGCCCATTGAGTAGGACTGACCCTTACACTTCCTACCCACCTTTTCAACGTACATTCTGCAGAGCTTTGTGGATAGTATAAATAACTCCACAGTAGCTGTGCTTATTGGTCTCCTCCCTAAGCTGTGAGCTCCCCAAGAGCAGGAACCACACATTCCCATTGCTTTAACCCCAGTTCACCCCAGAGTGAAGAAACGAAGGAATGATTGGGAAACACCGAGATGCTGAGAAGGGGCTCCCACACAGCTTGCCAGCAGCACCCAGAATTGTGGGTCTCCCCCGTGATATGTGGAAGGAGACAGGAGGAAAGGGCAGCTCAGAGGCCCTTTTATTCTCTTACTAACTTGTTAGATTGGATCAAAAGAATGGTGATCCAGAAAGGCTTTGTGGGGACCTGTGGTTTGTTTTTATCCAGCACAAAATATTGTTCTGCGAAAACTCTAAGGAATTTTATGGCCAATTCCATCTGAGATTCATTCTTCAGGGTCCTTAACCTTAGTCCCAGGATATTAACAGTGGCTACTGATGCTGGATATTCATCTTCCCAAGAACTGGACACTTTAACAGAGACCCTAGACTGTCAACTGACTACATTTCTGCAGAGGTGAGAGACGGGGGGCCGAAGGTCTTTGCTGAGGCGGTACTTCCTCACTTCTCTGCCCTTGTTGGGGAGTTGAATGTACACATAAAGGCATTTCTAGTCATCTGAAGCCAAACTCTGCCCCTCCCTCCTTTTAAACTATTTTTGAGTAGGAAGATGTGCAATAAACAATACAACTTTGCCTGCATCGTTTGGTCTGACCCTGTGCTTTTCATTAGATGAGGCTGAAGTCTTGGGGCTCATGATTCTAAAGTCTGTCCTGAGTATGGTGAAACCATGTAAAACATACATGCAAGGAATTGTATTATAAGTCTACAAAATTCCCAGGCTATTACTGTCTCCCTTGTGTCATTTCTGATCACAGAAAGGAATTAACTAACACTGATTGTGCAAACTGGATATGAATAAGAAAGGAAGTGAAGTGCTGATGCAGAGTTTTTAAAGGCTGGGTGGAGGGAGCTGAAGTAATTGCATTTCCCTAGACTCACTTTCAAAGTGGTCAATTTTATAGAATCACTTCCCCAGGAAAGGGAAGTGAGTGTTTACATTTTAGGACCTACTCTAAGCCTGGCACAGTTAGACATTTACACAGGTTCTTTCTTCACAACGATCCTCTTTAAATGTAAATGTCAGTGTTTCTTTTTCACAGATGAAGAAACTGAGGCCCGGGGCCATTGAAATACACATGCCAAAGGTCACATAGCCCGGTCCATCTGACTACAGAGCCCAGATGTGTCCACTACATGAACACTGAATGTCACTGGACCTGAAGGGGGCCAGAGTTATTTAGATGGTGCAGTTATGAGGGGATTTTTATCTCAGGCAATAAAGCTGATGCCATCCACTGTAAGAAATACAAAAAAACTAGAAACTGGTGAGCCCATAGGAAAATCATGAAATATGTAACATATGCTTTTGATGCCCTTTGCCCTGCTTGACATCCTCTTCTGAAAGAGGTTGTGCACTCAGCATTTCCACAGCCAGAATTTATTCTAAAGAGGTACTCACAGAAAGCACTGTGATTCAGAGACATTGCAGCGCTGTGTGTCACAGCAAAAATCTGGAAGTAGTTGAATGGCCTTCGGTAGGGGGTACCATCAATAAATTGTGGAATAGTACACAGTTGTTAACAAAAGAAAGATAGATCTGATGATGTTAATTAGGAAAGAATTGCAAGAGTTATTAAGGAGGAAAAAGAGGGGCAGAACAAATGAATAGTATGATCCCAGTGATCCAAATTTAAAAGTATATGCATATATTCACTATATGATAGGTTATTTATAAAATTTCTTACAAGTAAAATTGTATGCAAAAACATTTCAACAGTGGCTGTCTTTGATATAAGAGACTGGGGGTGGGAGGGATATAATTTTTAAATCATTTTGAATCACCATTTCATAATAAGAATTGTTAAGCTTTGTGTCATGTTTACATTAGCCTTGCACTATCCCAAGTGTTTTATGTATTTGAATGTATTTAATCCACATGATAACCCCAGGGGATTGATACCATTTTTAGCTCCCTTGTGCAGATGAGGAAATCTGGCTCAGGGAATTTATGTAACTTGCTCAAAGCCTCATAGCTATTAACTGAAAGAGTAGGGGTTTGATCTCAGGCACTCAGACTCCAGAGTTTAGGCTCATAACCACTTCCCTACACTGCCTCCTAGAATAGCATAATATATGCACATAAATTAAAAAGTAAAAATTGATAAAAGGCTAATAGCTAAAAAGGAGCAGTCTGCTGCCCCACATTTCCTCCCCAGGGGAAAAAACTTCCAAACTCTTCTAGTTGTTTCTTCTGGTTATTACCTTCATGTTTTTTTGGTCTGTTTTGTTTTTAAGATTTTTTTGATGTGGACCATTTTTAAAACCTTATTGAATCTGTTACAATATTTCTTCTGTTTTGTGTTGTTTTGGTCTTTTGGCCCGGAGGCATGTGGGATCTTAGCTCGCTGACCAGTGATGGAACCGGCACCCCCTGTACTGGAAGGCAAAATCTTAACCACTGGACCATCAGGGAAGTCCCCTTTAATGTTTTTATGATAATATGTTTATGCTGCTATATTTGATTTACCAACTCTAGAACATAATCTATTGATTTCTTGTTATGGAAATAAGGAGTTAGCACTCTTCTACTGCCACCCTTTACTTCTCTCAAGCCTGCTTTCCCAAAATTTAACTCAGTCTATAGTCAAAGCTTAAATCTTCATGACCGTGTACATTTGTTCATGACTGAGCCAAAGTGTCAACTATTATTGCTTTCCCTTTCCTTTAATTGTTTTTCTTGAGTTAACACTTGGCTTATTTTCTTCCATTGGCTGAGTTTCCTATGAATCCAGCCTTAAGTTTTTCCAAATGTTCCATCAAATCTGTTTAAAAACAATAAATATTAGTTTTCAAATGACCAAATATTACTCTGTGAATTTTGTTTTTCTGAAAACTCTATCCTGAACTTCGTAATCAAATAATTTTCTATACTACTTGAAGTTTTGAAATCATGTGCTTATATTACATTGAAAATACTAAATAGGGGTTTAAGGCAATTTTGTTGAGGTATAATCGTCATATAATAAACTGCAAATGTACAAAGTGTAAAATTTGATAAGCTTGGCATATGTATACATCTATGAAACCATCACCACAATCAAGACATCCATCACCCCAAAAAAGGTCCCTTGGGTCCCTTGTAATGCTGCCATCCTGCCTCTCTCCACAGCCCTCATCCCACAAGCAATCAAGAATTTACTTTCTATCATATTAGATTAGTCTCTATTTTCTAGAGTTTATATAAATGGAACGAATCTACTGTACGTAGTCCATTTGTTTGGCTTTTTTTCATTTAAGATAATTATTTTGAAACCTCCACGTTGTTGCATTTATCAATTGTTAATTCTTTTTATTACTTAGTAGTTTTCCATTGTATGGATATATCAAAACTTGTTTATTCACCTGTTGATGGACATTTGGGTTGTTTTCAGTTTTGGACTATTAACAAATAAAGTAGGTTTCAACACTTGCATACAGGTCTTTGTATGGACATATATTTCCCTTTCTCTGAGGTAAATACCTAGGAGTGGGATGGTTGGATCATATGGTTAGATGTATGTTTAACTTTTTAAAAAACTGCCAAAATGTTTTCCAAAATAGCTGTACCATTTTACATTCCCTTGGGTGTGAGGTCAGATCTGTAATTATATACCTGGAAAACAGAAGAATCAGATGAAATAATAAAAATATGAAGAAAATCCAGTGCGGTGTACTGCTAGCAAAATTAATATGCAACCATAGCTTTCTTTATATAAACAACCGTGAGTTAGAAAACATAATAAATATAAGAAAATACCTCATTCATAAGAATGTTAAGGCTCTATGTGAAGAGCAGTTTGAAATTCTACTAAAGTACATTTTTAAAAGACTTCAGTAAATGTCTTGAATAAGACGATTCAATGTTATCACAATGCCATTGTCCCTAAATGAATGTATAAATCTACTGCAAGCTCAATAAAAAAAACAAACAGCGTTTTTTGACAGCAGGGAATTAGACAAGTTTTTTTTTTTTCTACAGTTTATGTAGAAAATAAACATGCAAGAATAGCCAGAAAATGAAAATTAAGAGTTCTGAAGTAAGACAAATCTTACCAAATATCAAAAATATTATGAAGGTGCAGTAAATGAGTTTGTCCTTGTCTACCTATGACAAGACAATAGCAACAAAAGAAAGAGACAGTCCACAAATACTGAAAATATACTTTGAAGTTCAGGGTACAAAAAGGCCATATTTCACATCAGAAAAGAAGAGATGAACTATTTTTTAACATCTTTATTGGAGTAAAATTGTTTACAATGGTGTGTTGGTTTCTGCTTTATAACAAAGTGAATCAGCTATACATATACATATATCCCCATATCTCCTCCCTCTTCATCTCCCTCCCACCCTCCCTATCCCACCCCTCTAGGTGGACGCAAAGCACCAAGCTGATCTCCCTGTGCTATGCGGCTGCTTCCCACTAGCTATCTATTTTACATTTGGTAGTGTATATATGTCCATGCCACTCTCTCACTTCATCCCAGCTTACCCTTCCCCTCCCCATGTCCTCAAGTGCATTCTCTATGTCAGCGTCTTTATTCCTGTCCTGCCCCTAGGTTCTTCAGAACCTTTTTTTTTTTTTTTTTTTTTAGATTCCATATATATGTGTTAGCATATGGTATTTGTTTTTCTTTTTCTGACTTACTTCACTCCGTATGACAGACTCTAGGTCCATCCACCTCACTACAAATAACTCAATTTCGTTTCTTTTTATGGCTGAGTAATATTCCATTGTATATATGTGCCACATCTTCTTTATCCATTCATCTGTCGATGGACACTTAGGTTGCTTCCATGTCCTGGCTATTGTAAATAAAGCTGCAATGAACATTGTGGTACATGACTCTTTTTGAATTATGGTTTTCTCAGGGTATATGCCCAGTAGTGGGATAGCTGGGTCATATGGTAGTTCTATTTTTAGTTTTTTAAGGAACCGCCATACTGTTCTCCATAGTGGCTGTATCAATTTACATTCCCACCAACAGTTCAACAGGGTTCCCTTTTCTCCACACCCTCTCCAGCATTTATTGTTTGTAGATATTTTGATGATGGCCATTCTGACCGGTGTGAGGTGATACCTCATTGTAGTTTTGATTTGCGTTTCTCTAATGATTAATGATGTTGAGCATTCTTTCATGTGTTTGTTGGCAAATTGTATATCTTCTTTGGAGAAATGTCTGTTTAGGTGTTCTGCTCATTTTTGGATTGGGTGGTTTGTTTTTATGATATTGAGCTGCTTGTAAATTTTGAAGATTAATCCTTTGTCAGTTGCTTCGTTTGCAAATATTTTCTCCCATTCTAAGGGTTGTCTTTTCATCTTGTTTATGGTTTCCTTTGCTGTGCAAAAGTTTTTAAGTTTCATTAGGTCCCATTTGTTTATTTTCGTTTTTATTTCCATTTCTCTAGGAAGTGGGTCAAAAAGGATCTTGCTGTGATTTATGTCATAGAGTGTTCTGCCTATGTTTTCCTCTAAGAGTTTTATAGTGTCTGGCCTTACATTTAGGTCTTTAATCCTTTGAGTTTATTTTTGTGTATGGTGTTAGGGAGTGTTCTGATTTCATTCTTTTACATGTAGCTGTCCAGTTTTCCCAGCATCACTTATTGAAGAGATTGTCTTTTCTCCATTGTATATTCATACCTCTTTTATCAAAAATATGGTGACCATATGTGCATGGGTTTATCTCTGGGCTTTCTATCCTGTTCCATTGATCTATATTTCTGTTTTTGTGCCAGTACCATATTGTCTTGATTACTGTAGTTTTGTAGTATAGTCTGAAGTCTGGAGCCTGATTCCTCCAGCTCTGTTTTTCTTTCTCAAAGTTGTTTTGGCTATTCGGGGTCTTTTGTGTTTCCATACAAACTGTGTAATTTTTTGTTTAGTTCTGTGAAAAGTGCCATTGGTAGTTTGATAGGGATTGCATTGAATCTGTAGATTGCTTTGGGTAGTATAGTCATTTTCACAATGTTGATTCTTCCAATCCAAGAACATGGTATATCTCACAATGTGTTTGTATTATCTTTAATTTCTTTCATCAGTGTCTTATAGTTTTCTGCATACACATCTTTTGTCTCCTTAGGTAGGTTTATTCCTAGGTATTTTATTCTTTTTGTTGCCATGGTAAATGGGAGTGTTTCCTTAATTTCTCTTTCAGATTTTTCATCATTAGTGTATAGGAATGAGAGATTTCTGTGCATTAATTTTGTATCTTGCTACTTTACCAAATTCATTGATTAGCTCTGTTAGTTTTCTGGTAGCATCTTTAGGATTCTCTATGTATAGTATCATGTCATCTGCAAACAGTGACAGTTTTACCTCTTCTTTTCTGATTTGGATTCCTTTTATTTCTTTTTCTTCTCTGATTGTTGTGGCTAAAACTTCCAAAACTATGTTGAATAATAGTGGTGAGAGTGGGCATCCTTGTCTTGTTCCTGATCTTAGTTGAAATACTTTCAGTTTTTTACCATTGAGAATGATGTTGGCTGTGGGTTTGTCATATATAGCCTTTATTATGTTGAGGTTAGTTCCCTCTATGCCTACTTTCTGGAGGGTTTTTATGATAAATGTGTGTTGAATTTTGTCAAAAGCTTTTTCTGCATCTATTGAGATGATCATATGGTTTTTTTCCTTCAGTTTGTTAATATGGTGTATCACACTGACTGACTTGCATATATTGAAGAATCCTTGCATTCCTGTGATAAACCCCACTTGATCATAGTGTTTGATCCTATTAATGTGCTGTTGGATTCTGTTTGCTAGTATTTTGTTGAGGATTTTCACATCTATGTTCATCAGTGATATTGGCCTGTAGTTTTCTTTCTTTACGACATCTTTGTCTGGTTTGGTATCAGGGTGATGGTGGCTTCGTAGAATGAGTTTGGGAGTGTTCCTCCCTCTGCTATATTTTGGAAGAGTTTGAGAAGGATAGGTGTTAGCTCTTCTCTAAATGTTTGATAGAATTTGCCTGGGAAGCCTTCTGGTCCTGGACTTTTGTTTGTTGGAAGATTTTTAATCACAGTTTCAATTTCAGTGCTTGTTATCAGTCTGTTTATATTTTCTATACCTTCCTGGTTCAGTCTCAGAGTGTTGTGCTTTTCTAAGAATTTGCCTATTTCTTCCAAGTGGTCCATTTTATTGGTTTATTGTTGCTTGTAGTAATCTCTCATGATCCTTTGTATTTCTGCAGTGTCAATTGTTACTTCTCCTTTTTCATTTTGAATTCTATTGATTTGAGTCTTCTCTCTTTTTTCTTGATGAGTCTGGCTAATGGTTTGTCAATTTTGTTTACCTTCTCAAAGAACCAGCTTCTAGTTTTATTGATCTTTGTTATCGTTTCCTTCATTTCTTTTTCATTTATTTCTGATCTGATCTTTATGATTTCTTTCCTTCTGCTAACTTTGGGGTTTTTTTGTTCTTCTTTCTCTAATTGCTTTAGGTGTAAGGTTAGATGGTTTATTTGACATTTTTCTTGTTTCTTGAGGTAAGATTGTATTGCTATAAACTTCCCTCTTAAGACTGCTTTTGCTGCATCCCATAGGTTTTGGGTCATTGTGTTTTCATGGTCATTTGTTTCTAGGTATTTTTTGATTTCCTCTTTGATTTCTTCAGTGATCTCTTGGTTATTTTTAGCAGTGTATTGTTTAGCCTCCATGTGTTTGTATTTTTTACAGTTTTTTTCCTGTAATCGATATCTAGTCTCATAGTGTTGTGGTCAGAAATGATACTTGATATGATTTCAATTTTCTTAAATTTACCAAGGCTTGATTTATGACCCCAGATATGATCTATCCTGGAGAACGTTCCATGAGCACATGAGAAGAAAGTGTATTCTCTTGCTTTTGGATGGAATGTCTTATGAATATCAATTAAGTCCATCTTATTTAATGTATCATTTAAAGCTTGTGTTTCCTTATTTATTTTCATTTTGGATTATCTGTCCATTGGTGAAAGTGGGGTGTTAAAGTCCCCTACTATTATTGTGTCACTGTCGATTTCCCCTTTTATGGCTGTTAGCATTTGCCTTATGTATTGAGGTGTCCCTATATTGGGTGCATAAATATTTACAATTGTTATATCTTCTTGGATTGATCGTTTAATCATTATGTAGTGTCCTTCTTTGTCTCCTGTAATAGTCTTTATTTTAAAGTCGATTTTCTCTGATATGAGAATTGCTACTCCAGCTTTCTTTTGATTTCCATTTGCATGGAATATCTTTTTCCATCCCCTCATTTTCAGTCTGTATGTGTCCCTATGTCTGAAGTGGATCTCTTGTAGACAGCCTATGTATGGGTCCTGCTTTTGTATCTATTCAACCAGTCTATGTGTTTTGGTTGGAGCATTTAATCCATTTACATTTAAGGTAGTTATCACTATGTATGTTCCTGTTACCATTTTCTTAATTGTTTTGAGTTTGTTATTGTAGGTCTTTTCCTTCTCTTGTGTTTCCTGCCTAGAGAAGTTCCTTTAGCGTTTGCTGTAAAGCCAGTTTTGTGGTGCTGAATTCTGTTAGCTTTTGCTTGTGTGTAATGGTTTTAATTTCTCCATCGAATCTGAATGAGATCCTTGCTGGGTGGAGTAATCTTGGTTGTAGGTTTGCTCCCTGTCATCACTTTAAATATGTCCTGCCACTCCCTTCTGAATTGCAGAGTTTCTGCTGAAAGATCAGCTGTTAACCTTATGGGGATTCCCTTGTATGTTATTTGTTGTTTTTCCCTTCCTGCTTTTAATATTTTTTTGGTATTTATTTTTTGACAGTTTGATTAATATGTGTCTTGGCGTGTTTCTCTTTGGATTTATCCTGTATGGGACTCTTTGTTCTTCCTGGACTGGATTGACTATATTCTTTCCCTTATTAAAGAAGTTTTCAACTATAATCTCTTCAAATATTTTCTCAATCCCTTTCTTTTTCTCTTCTTCTTCTGGGACCCCTACAATTCGAATGTTGGTGCATTTAATGTCCCAGAGGTCTGTGAGACTGTCCTCAATTTTTTTCCTTGTTTTCTCTTTATTCTGCTCTGCGGTAGTTACTTCCACTATTTTATCTTCCAGGTCACTTATCCGTTCTTCTGCCTCAGTTATTCTGCTATTGATTCCTTCTAGAGAATTTTTAATTTCATTTCTTGTGTTGTTCATCATTGTTTGTTTGCTCTTTAGTTCTTCTAGGTCCTTGTGAAACGTTTCTTCTGTTTTCTTCTTTCTATTTCCAAGATATTCTATCATCTTTACTATCATTACTCTGAATTCTTTTTCAGGTAGACTGCCTATTTCCTCTTCCTTTGTTTGGTCTGGTGGGTTTTTACCTTGCTCCTTCATCTGCTGTGTATTCCTCTGTCTTCTCATTTTGCTTAACTTACTGTTTTTCGGGTCTTCTTTTCACAGGCTGCAGGTTTGTAGTTCCCATTGTTTTTGGTGTCTGCCCCCAGTGGCTAAGGTTGGTTCAGTGTGTTGTGTAGGCTTCCTTGTGGAGGGGACTGGTGCCTGTGTTCTGGTGGATGAAGCTGGATCTTGTCTTTCTTGTGGACAGGACTGCATCCAGTGGTGTGTTTTGGGGTGTCTGTGACCTTATTATGATTTTAGGCAGCCTCTCTGCTAATGGGTGGGGTTGTGTTCCTGTCTTGCTATTTGTTTGGCATAGGGTGTCCAGCACTGTAACTTGCTGGTCGTTGAGAGGAGCTGGGTCTTAGTGTTGAGATGGAGATCTCTGGGAGAGCTTTCGTCATTTGATATTACTTGGAGCTGGGAGGTCTCTGGTGGACCAATGTCCTGAACTCGTCTCTCCCCCCTCAGAGGCTCATGCCTGATGCCCAGCTGGAGCACCCTGTCAGCCACACGGCTCAGAAGAAAAGGGAGGGGAAAAAATGAAAGAAAGAAAGAAAAAAACAAATAAAATAAAAGTTATTGAAATAAAATATTTAAAAATATTATTTTTTAAAAAGTAATAAAAAAAAAAGAAAGACGAGAGCAACCAAACCTAAAAACAAATCCACCAATAGTAAGAAGTGCTAAAAACAAAACAAAACAAAAAAACAGACAGAGAGGACCTTAGGACAAATGGTGAAAGCAAAGCTATACACACAAAATCACACAAAGAAGCATACACATACACACTCACAAAAAGTGAAAAAAGAAAAAATATATATATAAAAACGAAGGAAGAGAGCAAACAAATCAATAAAGAAATCCACCAATGATAATAAGCTCTAAATACTAAACTAAGATAAACTTAAACAGAAACAAATTAGATGCAGTTAGATACAGTTGCTCCCAAAGACCACTGCCTCAACTTTGGCATGATTTGTTGTCTATTAAGGTATTCCACAGATGCAGGGTACAACAAGTTGACTGTGGAGATTTAATCCGCTGCTCCTGAGGCTGCACGGAGAAATTTCCCTTTCTCTCCTTTTTTCACACAACTCCTGGGGTTCAGCCTTGGATTTGGCTCCACCTCTGCATGTAGGTTGCCTGAGGACATGTGTTCCCCGCCCAGACAGGATGGGGTTAAAGTAGCAGCTGATTAGGGGGCTCTGGCTCAGTCAGGCTGGGTGGAGGGTGGGGTATGGAATTCGGGGCGAGCCTGTGGTGGCAGAGGCTGGTATGATGTTGCACCAGCCTGAGAAGTGCAATGTGTTCTCTCACGGAAGTTGTCCCTGGATCACGGGACCCTGGCCGTGGCTGGCGGCACAGGCTCCCAGGAGGGGAGGTGTGGATAGTGACGTGTGCTCGCACACAGGCTTCTTGGTGGCAGCAGCAGCAGCCTTAGCGTCTCATGCCCGTCTCTAGTGTCTGCGCTGATAGCTGTGGCTCACATCCGTCTCTGGAGCTCGTTTAGGCAGTGTTTGAATCCCCTCTCCTCACGCACCCCAAACAATGGTCTCTTGCCTCTTAGGCAGGTCCAGACTTTTTCCTGGACTCCCTCCTGGCTAGCTGTGGCGCACTAGCCCCCTTCAGGCTGTGTTCACGCAGCCAACCCCAGTCCTCTCCCTGGGATCCGACCTCTGAAGCCCAGGCCTCAGCTCCCAGCTCCTGCCCACCCCGGCGGGTGAGCAGACAAGCCTCTAGGGCTGGTGAGTGCTGGTCGGCACCGATCCTCTGTGCGGGAATCTCTCCACTTTGCCCTCTGCACCCCTGTTGCTGCGTTCTCCTCTGTGGCTCCAAAGCTTCCCCCCTGCGCACCCCCTGTCTCCACCAGTGAAGGGGCTTCCTAGTGTGTGGACACTTTTCCTCCTTCACAGTTCCCTCCTGGGGGTGCCGGTCCCATCCCTATTCTTTTGTCTCTGTTTTTTCTTTTTTCTTTTGCCCTACCCAGGTACATTGGGAGTTTCTTGCCTTTTGGGAAATCTGAGTTCTTCTGCCAGCGTTCAATAGGTGTTCTGTAGGAGTTGTTTCACATGTAGATGTATTTCTGATGTATTTGTGGGGAGGAAGGTGATCTCCAAGTGTTACTCCTCCACCATCTTGAAGGTCCCTAGACTATTTGATAAATTATGTTGAGACAACTTGTTAGCAACTCCTTTCCATAAAATTAAATGCTGTTGAATCAGAGATATACATGTAAAAATTTAATAATTGTCAGTACCAGAGGAAATGTGATCTATTTTAGTCTATTTTTAACATTCTTAGAGTAGGTAGGAACTTTCCAAGCAAAGCCAAAACACAGGGGCTGTAAGTTTGAACACATATAAGTTACAGTTAACAATATGGGGAGAAAATACAGTGAAAAGTTTTTCCATTTTAAAAGGATAGGCCAAGAAAAATATTTAAAACACATTTTACAAAGAGCTAATTCCTAAAAATGTAAAGAGTCTACAAATAAATTAAAAATACTAATAGAAGAACAAACAAAGTACATGCACAAGCAGTTTGTAGGGTAGGAAATGAGTCATAAACAAATGATAATACCAATTATATTTCCATTTTTTAAATGTCAGATTTGAACATATCAGTAAGTTTGACAAGACATTATTGTCAAAACTATAAGGAGAATAGGCACTCCTGTGCAAAATTGACGGAGGTACAAATTGCCGTGTCTTCTTTTAGGAACAATTTGGCACCATCTATTAAAACAGCCATTTTTTGACGCAGTAATTCCACTTCTAAGCATTTATTTTACAAGTATTCTTGTACATGTGTACAAGGATATTCACAGAAGCTATGTTTGTAAGGAAAAGACTGAAAATAACCAGAAGGCCCCTCAATGTGTTACCAGCTAAATAAATTATGATCCGTTCATACAATGACACCCTAGTATAGCACAATAGTGATTTTGAAATATCACCCAGTGTATCTCTCTTCTTGCTAATTTTTTTTTCTTTTCCTTTTTCCTCCTCTGCCCCTGGGCCATCAAGGTGAGGCCCAGCAGCCCAGGCTTGTGAGAGGTGTTTGCACTGCCTCCAGGTAGGGAAGGCTGATACAGGCCAGAGCAGAGAAATCATTTCTCAGCTTTGATTTCTGGACTTCATAAGGTTCAGAGTGAGGCCATAATCTTGAACGTTCGACATTTCCTGAAATAGAAAAGGGACTTCTCAGAACTCCCAAAGCTGGATTTTTTTCATATGTCAAGAACCAAAGTTTGAAGGATAGGCCATAGAGTAAAAGACAATAAAATGACACAAAAGGAATGAGTGAGATGATACCCTCCTGGTGTCAGAGGAGCAGCCAGCAAGGAGGTGCTGAGGGAGAGAGAGTAGTTGAGGAGGGTGAGCGTTTGGAGGGGCAAGTCTGGCTCCCCTTTCAAGGTGCACCCAGAACACCTTGGGGCCCTTGTGCTGCTTTCCAAGACACTCTTAAGGAGGTGACAAGCCTTCAGCATAATGTCATGTCCCACCTGGCTTGGTGAAACCGAGCAGGACCCTGTGGGGCCCTCCTGGGTACAAAAGCCCTTCCGTTTTCCCCATTTCTTGTTTGTAGTGTTGACAAAAAATTAATCAGTCAATCTGAGAAAGAAATGGAAAATTTTATTCGAGCCAAATTGAGGATTATAACCCGGGAACAGGATCTCAGAAAGCTCCGAGAACTGTTCTGCCCATTAGAAGTCAGGGCAGAGTTATAAAGTTTTTTGAGACAGAGGGCTGTACATCAAATGATGTGTTATTGACAGTTTACATGATCCAGATCTAAGCATTGTCGTGGTAGGTCATGTGATCCCTTACAAGATCAAGAAGGAATGTTATCAAGGAGTTGTTGCGCTATACAGTTAAGCAGGCATTTCTGCCAATGAGGGAGGTCTGGTCGATGCCTAATGCAGATACACAATGCACAGTGGAGGAGACAGAGGAGGTCAAAGGGAAGAGAAAATTGTTTATGATTTAAAAAAATTTTTTTTTGTTTTTATGTTTTGTTGTTGTTTATGTTTTAAGTTTTTTTTGGTCTTGCCATAAAATATGTATCTTATTTCACAATAGAAAAATAAAAGGCTTTAGTCTCCAAGGCCTTCCCCAAGTTCCAAAGAGCAGGTTCAAATCAGTTAATGATCAGGACTATCGAGTCACAGGACCCCTGGTTCCTCCTGCTAGGATGTAGGAAACAATCTGATGCGTATCTTTAGATGTTCTCTAGAAACTAAGACTCCCACCCTGGTGGAGGATGGTGATTACATGCTGACTACAAGCACAGAGACCCCAGACTGGGTGGAACCAGAAGACTGAGATTCCTAAAACATCACCCTGTTACCTCACCACCAACCAATCAGAAGAAGGTCCAGGAGCTGATCATGCACACATCCCGCGACCCTGTCCCCTAACACTGTCTATCTTTAACACTTGCCTGAAAGCCATCAGGGAGTTTGAGCCTTGAGTACAAGCCGCCCATTCTCCTTGCTTGGCTCTTGCAATAAACCTTTCTCTGTTCCAAACTCTGACGTTTCAGTTTGTTCAGCCTCACTGTGTCGGACACATGAAATGAACTTGGGTTCCCCAACATTGGGATTGACGGGGCACCACACCTGAAGACATTCCTCAAAACCCACAGATCCCAGTGTGATGCGGGGAAAGATACCCTAAGGAGCTATGAAAGCAACAGTGGACCAGACCTGGGCACTGGGAAATGCTTGGGCTTAAGTCGAAAGGCCACAGAGGGTAGAATCTTGATTCTGAAGGCATTGGAAATCTCTGAGCACTGTGACAGAGGTGCCAGCACTCTGTGAGGCCAGCCAATCTCAATGGATACCAGTGGGTGTGCTCAGGGCCAGCAGCTGATCACACTGCAGGGGATGCCACCAAAAAAAAAGTGTAAAATTGAGTAAGCTTGTATTTGCAATATCTGCTTACAGAAAGAGGCATAAGAAACTGATTCCAGTGATTATACTTGGGGAAGGGGCTTGTGGGATTGAGGGCTTGGCAGGGTCCAGGCAGGCTCAGAGCAGATGTGAGCCCCCCAAGGTAAAGGTCAGACTACGCACTCACTAAGCTGAAGGTCATTGCCTCCCCTATCAGACGGGGGGGGGCAAGGAACGTGCCTTCCCCAGCAGGTGTCAAGTTTGGGGGCTTCCTGAGCATTTCTGTCAAGACCTCCCTGAGTCCTGCCCCTTCCAGACTTTAGCAAACTTGTGCTGAAAATGATGGTAAGTATTCACTGATTGTTAATAACATTCCCCCTTGCCCTTAAAAGTGTCCCAGTTTGTTGATAAATAGTATAGTTAGTATTCCTAAATAATCTGCAAACAGAGTGTCTCCTGAAGCTCCTGGAAGGGAGAGTCAAGGCTCCTCTACTTGTGGTTCCCGGATGCCTCAGCTTTCCTTCAACGAGAACTAATTCACTATCTCCTGTGAGAGACATGGGATGTGTCACACATGGTCCCTGGCCTTAGGGAGCCTCTAGACCACTGAAGGAGGCAGGGAGACATGCAGAGAAAGAGCAAACACCACCAGGTGGGGTTTGCTGAGACTTAACACATGTCACAAGAGCTCTAGTGTTCCTACTTTGCTTCCTCCTGGCCTTTTCCTCAGGTAGGAATATGGTCATTGCAACAACGATAAGAATAACAATAGCTACCTGTTACGTGGGGCTCCCTTCCTTGGGGAGCTTCCAGACCAATGTGGGGAACTGCCTGACTCTGCCCTGGGAGAGACCAGTCTTGTGGGAAATGCATGGCTACAATCTTCTCTAGTTCCCACACTGATGAGAGAAACTAGCCAGGCACGTCACCAAGAGACTGATAGAAATTCTTTACAAAACCCTGCAAGTCCCCGTTTTACAGATGAAAAAGCTGAGGTTCAGAGAGGTGATATAATTTACCAAAGTCACACAGGAATTTAGTGGCATAGCTGGTATTCGCACTTCAAATCCCTGCTGCGGCTTCCATGCCCAGGTACATTGTGGCAGCACATCCATCACACGTCCTATCCCATGGGCACTGTTTCCTCAGAGGCACCGAGTACCACCTCCCATACCTTCTATTTGGGGCCTGAGCAAAGGCTAGGCTGCCAGTGGCACCAGGAGCTGGGCTCCCTCCCAGTGGCTCTGCCACCAGCACAATGTTAACAATTTTAACGTTGACCTGAGTTCTTTTTAGAATGATGGTCTGGTTCCTTCATCTTATTAATTTTTAAATCTTAAGTTGTCTGTGTATCTCTATGAAGCCTCAAATACTATTTGGAACAAGTTGAGAGAGAAAATGACATAGAGAGAAATTGGTGACCGTGGTTGGGGAAGGGTCAGAGACTCCCGTGGGTCTGCCTGTTTACACAAGCCCCCTTCTCACATCTCTGACCAGCATCCTTGACTAGCGGCCACAGTGCAATGGTCCTATAGGTCAATATCCCTATAGCGCTCTGATCAGGCATGCATGAGTCAGCACACAGCACCAATCTCAAGCATTCTCTCAGCCTGGGCTGTCAGGTACAGAAAAACTAACATCGATCGCCCCTACCCAAGGAACCTGTAATCTTGTCAGAGATTCCAGGCTCTGAAACAATCAAGGTTACGTATAAGGGACAACAAGGGATGACACAGGGGAGCAAATAAAAGTCATTTCTCTTTTGAGAAGAACTTTCTTTCCTCCAGAACACAGGGAAGTGGGCTTTGGCAATGGTCCAGGCAGAAACTTTAGAGCACAGCTCACTAGGAGATCAAGAATGCTGCTTTGGCTTCCTGGGGATGCAAAGAGCCTGTCCACATTGAATCTAAAAACTCAGGGGAACCAAACTTCCTCTCCTTGAACTGTGCCAACATGGGCCAGGCTTGGAGGCTTTTTGAAACCCTCAGATGTTGAGTATTGACTGGACAGAACGTGCGGGTATCTGGCCGAATACTTCCTTATTCCAGCTGAACTCTCTTTCTTATTCCAGCTGAACTCTTCCTTATTCCAGCTGATGTTCTAGAGTCAGACGATGGATGAGGGTACCTTGGAACACTTGAAAGGCCTTCAGTCTTTACAGGAGCTGGGTCCTTTCCAGGTCAGGACTCACAAGTATCTGGTCTTCTCTTCTTCTAGGCCCATGGAGGAGTTACTACTTAGCTCCCTTGATTTAGTTGGAGCCATGAGATTAGTTCTGGCTAATGGCCCATGAGTACAAGTTACATGTGGTTAAAAGCTGTTGTGAGTGTTCCGTGCTCTCTCTTGCTCTGCCACAGTGACTCGGGATGCCCCATGGAAAGATAGCAGAGCTATAGGATAGAAAAAGTGTGAACTGCTCAGTCATCACATGGAGGACGGCTGCCCACCAGAATTCCATGAGGAAGAAGTAAACTTTGGTTGGGTTAAGCCATTGAGATTTCATTATCAGTTTGTTACTGTAGCTTGACCTGGCCTCTTCTGACTCTTTGACACCCCAGAGTACTGATAGGGAGCAGAGACTGGGAGAAGGTGAGAGCCTAGAGGTGAAATCCTTTCATTTCTCTCTTAGTGCTCTGTCTTTGCATGCGGTGCTCTTGTGCACCCTCTCCCCACCTCCCTCCACCCACCACCTCCCTTCAGTTATCCAAAGACCTACCATGGTGCTTCCCCACTGGTCTGTCACTATAGACAAGGGGATTTCCCTGACAGCCTTGCTTCATAATCTGCTTGTGATTCAGAAAATATCAGGGCCGAAGGGGGCCCTGGAGCCTACCCAGTTCTGCATCTCACTGAACAGAGAGAGAATTCATGGCTTAGGAGGTAATGTGACTTGCCCAAGGTCACATGACCCCTGATGATAGGACTGGTACCCAGGACTCCTGACTCATAGGCCCAAACTTTCTCCTCCATCTCTTCCCATTGAGCTAGGTCCTAGTCTCAACTAAGGGTGATAGGCATGTTATTCTACATCTCTTGTGTTAAGAAAAATTTATCAAAATCTTGAAAATCAAAAGAAAGCACAGCAAGTCCTTTAATGTTGTACCAGGGCCTTGTTTAACAAGCCTGCTAAAGGGTTATTAATTCTCTGGGAAACCATACTTGTGCTTTATACTATTTGATTAGAGCCTGGATACAGTGAAATTACATGTTTAGCTGTAGATTTTGGTCTAGCAAAAGAATATAACCCCAATGGTTATGCTTTTATTGCCATATTTATTGTCATATTGGTATGACATTAATCAGTGTTTATCTAACCTGACAATCTTTTTCTTTTTTCCCCTCCCTTCCTTCCTTCCTCCCCCCCTCCCTCCCTCCCTCCCTTCTTTCTCTCTCTCCCTTTCTTTCTTTCTTCCTTCCTTCCTTCCTTTCTCCCTCCCTCCCTCCCTCTCTCCCTCTCTCTCTCTTTCTCTCTTTTTCTCTCTCTCTCTCTTTCTTTCTTTTTTTCTTTCTTTCTAAAAATACCTTTCTTATGACTTCCCTGATGGTCCAGTGGTTAAGACTCCATGCTCCCAATGCAGGGGGCCTGGGTTCGATCCCTGGTCAGGGAACTACATCCCACATGCCACAACTAAAAGATCCCATACGCAGCAAAGAAGATCCCGCATGCTGCAACCAAGACCCAGTGCAGCCAAATTAAAAAAAAAAAAAAACCTTTCTTGATGGGCTATATTAATCTAAGTTCTTACAGCGCTCTTGGAACTAATTTTACCATCTTACCAGTTCTCTCACTCATTAACTGATACGTTGAATAAAATCTGTGACACAGGGGTACTCTATATTTGTAATGAAAGTCATGTTCTTAACTTTTTAAAATTATACTTTGACACTTGAGATAAATATCCACTATCTTACAGCACCTACCATAGTGTCTGACTTAGAACTGGAAGTCATAAATGTCCACTGAATGAGTGACTGAATTAAGATCTACCCATCAAGATCACTGATCATAGATCTGCATTTTATCAGGATCTTTAATGTCTTAACTCAAAGGGGAAGCTCTGATGTAGGAACATCAGGCACCAGGAGAATCTGGTAGGGAAATGTTTGGGTTTTTATGAGCCTTGGCTGATCTTCTTTCATAGGCTAACTCCATCTTCACAAAGAAACAAAGTCCTTCTGTCCTAGTGCCCCTGGGGACACACCATCTACCTCAGAAGGAGAAGCTGGGACGAGTATAATCCTCTAAGTTACTCTCATACAGACCCAACTGTGACCTGTACATCCCCCCTGAAGTTAAGAGGGAGAGTCAGTCTGTAATTCCACCCTCTCATCCTTCCCCCATATTTCATCAGCTTAGCTGGTCATGTCTGATATTCAGTAAAACCGCAACAGGCAGCCAGGAGCCAGAAGAACTTATCCCTTCTCCTACCTGCTCTAAAATGATAGCCCTTGTACCAAGAGCCCTGTCCTTCAGAATGACGTGGCTTATAATGGTGTCGTTCCCCAGAAACTTCTACAAGAGCTTCTGATTAATCTTCCCTTCCACCTAAAGACGTTGTCAGGTCCTCAACAATGTAAGACAAGTTGGCTTTCCACGCTCCCACAAGCAGACCCTGACACCCAGACAGAGGAAGGTCTTCTGAGTGCGGCTGAGCAGTGTCCTTTGCTTGCCCAGGAACTTCACTTGAGCTGAAGGAAACAGTTCATTTTGCCTGTCATGATTTAGCCTTACCGACAGTGTTTATCATTCAGCACAAGGCTTGGATGAGACTGAGTGGATCGGAACTAAAGCAGCTGATTTATATTCAGAGCGGAGTTTAAATTAACTGCGCAGAAGTCAAATCTCGCATTGCTCGTGTTTGCTTTTTCTGAGCAGTGCCGAGGGCTTATGCTTTGGTCCATCCAAATTCCTAATGGGCCAAGTGCCCCGATTATAGATGATTTTGTGAACATCTGTAGCTCCTGAGAACTGATGCAAGGATGATTCAGGAGAAGCTTTGGTGTCCTTCAGCTGGTTGTAGGCAAGTGACACCGCGAGAAGCATGGCTGCTCTGGGCCCAGGAGAGCTTCGGCTGGGTGGAGTGACTTTCTTACTCCTCCATGCCTCGCTCCCAGCTAGACCTCAGGACAACTCCAAAGGGACTTGTGTGCTTTTTAATGGAATGGATACTGGGCAGCGGGAGTGGCAGGTGCTATAAATGAAATAGGACTGAATCGCTGGGAGATGAGCACTCAGGGGTCATCATCCTAGTCTCCCTACTTTGAATGCATTTGAAATTTCCATAGTTAAAAGTGTTTTATTTTTCTTTTAATGGAAGAGACTTGATTTTGTGGACCAGAGACCTGAGAGAGAAGCGGAGGAAGAGGGACTTTGAAAGTTCATTCTTAGAAAAGTCCTCGAAGTCCCAACAGACTCCCCTGCTTCCTGCTGCCCCGCCCTGTGGGTTAATAACCTGTTGGGGGAGCCAGGAGATTGGAGCAGACTCCAGGGCTAAGTGCTGAATGGAAAGTCTCTGTGTGGCTGGCGCTCTTGTTGCACACCCAACAGTCTCCCCACCTTTGTCCTTGCTGCCAGACCTCCACTGTGTTCAGCCACATGCTTGCAGGAGGTAGACCCAGACCCTGGGAATGAATCATGCCAACAATTGGTTTAGAAGTGGCCATGTGACCCAGTTCTGGCCAGTGAAATGCAAGGGAAAGTCTTTGGGGTGGGGCTGGACAGCTGGGAAATATTTTCGACTCTCATAAACAAAAGAGTTGCACTAGGAGAAGACTTTCTTTCCTTGGTGTTTACACAGGCTGTCATGTTCTCTCAAGGACTTGAGTCCTCCTTTTTCTCCCTGACCTCATCCCCTATGATGGTCTTCCTCCATCACACTCCTCCAACCACTGGCCTCCTTGCTTTCTTAGAACATGCTAATCACATTTCTACCTCAGGGCCTTTGCACTTGCTGTTTCCTTCTAGAATGCTCCTCCTCCAGATCTTCACTGGATCCTTCTTTCACATCCTTCAGAACTTTGCTCAAATGTCAGTTTCTCAGACATTTCCCTGCCATCATTAAAAAAAAATTCCCTGGGGCTTCCCTGGTGGAGCAGTGGTTGAGAATCTGCCTGCCAATGCAGGGGACACGGGTTCGAGCCCTGGTCTGGGGGGATCCCACATGCCGCGGAGCAACTAGGCCCGTGAGCCACAACTACTGAGCCTGTGCTCCGCAACAAGAAAGGCCGCGATAGTGAGAGGCCCGCGCACCGCGATGAAGAGTGGCCCCCGCTTGCCGCAACTAGAGAAAAGCCCTTGCACAGAAACAAAGACCCAACACAGCCAAAAATAAATAAATAAATAAATAATTTTTTTAAAAAAATTCCCATCCTTCTCCTCCTTAATCCTTATTCTCCCTTTTTATGTTCTCCTCAGAACATACCACTAACATACTATGTAATTTTAAAATTTATTTTGCTCAGTGTCTCCCTTTTCCCCACTAGAATGGAATCTAGGGCAGGGATTTCTGTAAGTTTTATTCACCATTGTGTCCCCAATACCAAGAAAAGTGCCCAACACATAGTAGCACTATTAAATATTTGCTGAATGAATGAATGAACTGATGCTATACTTCAAGCTTCAGCAGCCATTTTGTGACCATGAGGGGAAGTGAAGAAAATCACAGAGAAACAGACCCACAGCCCCATCATCATGGAGCCACTCACTTAACAACTCTGCCTGTGAAATATTGTTATTGAGGTAACATTGTCCTAATAATTTAAGCCACTGCTAATTGGGGAATATTTTACTTGTGACTGAAATCATCCTAAATGATACACCCTTCAAAGCTGCTGGGATGAGAGTCAAAGAAGGCTTTGTCATTCCATCCCAGGAGGAGTGAGGCAGAGGCTCTCCAGGAAGGGGATGGGGAATCGGGCTCTGGAATGCCTGGAGTGCTATCAGTTGAGGAGGTGTGCAGCCTGACCTCTACCTGCTCTCTGGTGCACTCAGGGTCTCAGTGTTTCCACCAATGCAATGGGCATTCTAATACCCATTTTCACTATAGATCCCAGATCCAGAAACTTCAAAGGAGTTTCAGGCCTTGGTAATCAAGAAATAACCTGTCAGCATGTCTGTTTTGTAAATGAAGTAACAGAAGTTGGTGGCATTGGGGTGGGTCCCCTTTAGCCACACAGCTCTTGAAGCAGGACTGAGACAAGGGCCGAGAACTCTTGCCTTCTCTGTTGATCTTCTTTCTCCCTATTTACACTAGTTCCAGAATTCACTGTCATTCCTGGAAGGCTGAGAATTCTCTTACTACCTCCCTCTTACAATATGGGGAAGTGGGATGTTGACGATTATCTGGTCCTCTGAACGTGCCTAGACAGGTAAACCAGCCACTGGCAGGGACGCTGGGACAACCATAAATAAGGTTGTGAAGATAGGGTTCAACCTGGTCTCCATGAAGTATCAGGGGCTCTTTTACAACGTAAATCACATCATGTCACTCTCCTGCTCAAGAACCTTCCATGCACTTTCATTGCTCTGAAATTGATACCCAAATTCCTTAGCATATCCTACAAATCCTTGCTGGATCTGGCCCCCACTTCCCCATCCCCATCCCACCAAGCTCCGGGCACAAGCCTTTCCCTGTTCCTGCCCCTGAGTCTTTGCAACCATTGTTCTCTCCCCCTGAGGTGCACTCCCAGCACTTTGCATGACTGACATTCTCAACCTCAAGGTCTCCACCTGTGTATTCTCCTCTTTAGAGAAATACTCTCTGACCTCCCTCCCTACCTAACGTGTCAGCATCCCACTTCCTCTGCAGTATCACTCTGTTTATTTCATTCATAGCACTTATCATCCTCTGTAACTGTCTTGCTTGCTTATTTACTTACTGAATGTCTTCCCAACTGGACTGTCCACAGTGCAGGGACTGTCCTCTCTTCTTAGCTGCATTTACAGGGCCTTGCTCAATGCCCAGCACGTGACAGTGCTCAATAACTATGTTGAGTGAATAAATGAAAGGATAGATAAATGCTTCTGCTCACCTCCACCGCAACGCCAGATGGTCAAGCCCCAGCAGGACACTGGCCTGAAGATCCTTGACGGCCCTGGACAAACCAGAAGTGTTGCAACCACCAGAAGATGGTGATGCTGCAACTCAGTCCAAAGGGGACCGTGCAAGGCAGCTAGCCCTCTAGGGTGTGGAACTGCTTCCAGCCATGACCCCAAGTCCTGCCCTGAGCAACCCTCAACCTTCTCACCACAGAAGGGCTGTCTCCCCAAGTTTCCCCTGCCGCTGTTTGGAGGAAGGCTTGGCTTTCCTGCAGCCAACTGGGCAGTCCCGCAATACCTGAGGGGTAACCAGTGGGATGTCGGGGCAGTAGAGAGCAGCAGTCCTCCAGGGAGGCCCCCTGGGTCCTTCCTATGCTGACGTGATTCGTGGGAACGTAGTCAGAGTAGCATCTCACAGATCAGGTATGTTTGGGGAATTCCAGGGATGAGGGAATGGAAACCCTCCCCTTATATTAGGGGTGGGATTTGCAGTGTTAGAAATATAACTAGTAAGGCCACATGTACCCTTTCTCCTCACACCCAACCCCAGCAAAGAAATGGATTCACATTACACACAATGCACACACGTACATACCCCCGCAACACACAAAAATACACAGTTACTTCTACAAAAAGATTTATTTCCTTTCTTCAAAAGTATTTAATGTTTCAGCAAAAGTTATTCTGAGATCAGAAACTCCCTGGCCTGTACCCTGGCCATTAAGGAGGTCAGGATTGTCACACGGGGTCAGCCTCTTGGCTTACACAGGCCACAATAATATCTCTGCTGGAGATCCTGGAGAAATGGTTAATGAAATGATGGGGATGTTTTTCCAGATAGCAAATTCTGAGTGTTCCTGATGTCCCCAAACATCCAGTTTCCCTTAATACTTTCCAATCTGGGTCTGTCATCCTTGTCTTAAATCTAGTTATAATTTCAGTTGTCAGTTTATTTCCCAAAGTGAGAGTAGTAAACAGGACTTTAATGAATCCATCAGCAAGTGCTGTTGTGCAAACAGGAGCTGGCAAAGGGATGGATATTGCGCTGGGAAGTGAAAGTCCTGAATGTTGGGCCTCTTGCACCACTACCTGGCTGAGAACCCAGGAAGTCACCACCTCAGGAGGTCTCAGTGTCCACATCTGCATGTGCAAGAAATATTAACGCTTGCCTGCCTGAAGATGGACCCAAGGTTTTCTCTGGTGCTGAATTGTCTTCCTAGCACCGACTCCGAGGAGCATGAAAAATGCACAGCTCCTTCCCTCGGGGAATTTGCTGGTCTATTAGAGAAAGTTCTGAATCTTTCTCTGCTTATTTACAAAGCATCAGCGTTTGAGCATTGTCTGTTCTGATCTCCTACTCTTGGAATGATTGGTATGTGAGACTCAGGTTCCTGAATCCCCTTTGTAATAAACACAGTTGGGTGACCTCACAACTGTATCCTTCTCCTTTCTTGCAAACAAAATTAGGTGGCCTTATGTTTCAGGGGAGAATGGGCCCCTCGGCTGCCCCTGGGGAAGGAGCTAGTCTAGCAAATCAACATTGATTCCTTCCCCCTTGACAGTGTGGTAGAGATGTGACACAGTTCTGGCCAAGGTGGCTTAAAAGAAACTCCAAACTTCACTGGGGGAAGGACAGGGGCTTCTGGAAAGGTTATGCTTGTTCCTAAAAAGAATAGGAAATAACCTGTCAGAATGTCTCTCTCTCACTCTCTGACTCCGGATATTTTTGTATGTGAGTTTGATGTCTGGAGCTGCTGATACTATTTTGCCCCTCTGAGGGGAGTAGTTAAAGTGCTGAGGATGGCAGGTGGATAAATACCTGGATCCTTGAGGACATCATTGAGTCTCAGAATTGCCCAAACTCAAACTACTCTATTTACATACTTTGTGTTACAGGAGATAATAAATGTCCTTATTGTGAGCCATTTTCTGATGGATTTGCTTTTTCCTGCAGCTGAAAGCATCTTAACTGTATTAGTCAGCATAGGTTAGATTATGCATGGTAACAAATGACACTCACATCACAGTGGCTTGATACGATTTAATTTCTCACACAGGCCATCTGCCCCTTGGGGTTGGCAGGGAAATCTGTTCATCACAGCCCCTCAGGGCCATAGAGGAGGCTGGGAAGAGCATCTTGTGAGTGACACACTGGCCCTAAAAGCTTCTGCCCTGAGGTGACATCTATCACTTCCCTCACATTAAAAGTAGGTTATGTGGATATGATTTCCTTCAAAAGCTTTTGGGAAGTACAATCCTGCCCTCTGCCCAGAAGGTGGAAATGTGGAACTATTTGGTGACAACACTAATGTCCACCACATTAACTAATATAAACTCTAGGAACAGGGAGTTCTATGGCCTTGGATCAACAATGTAACTTCTTTAAACCTTGGTTTCCTCATTTGCAAATTTAATTTTTTGAACGTTTTCTCCTTTTCCAACTGTTGTGAGGATACAATGAGTAATAAAGATGAAGGTATCTTTGAAAGCATAATGAAGCCTAATTGTGTGGGTAGTTGAGGGGTATTCATGCCTTCTCAGCAAAGATCCCAGGCTAGTTCCTGCAACTCTGCTTTACACATATAACTTTCTCATCTTCACCATGTGTCTGCAACCAGACCACCTGGTAGTGAAGACATTGGCTGTTTTCTGTTTTCAGGATAGAATAGAGAAAGAATGTTTGTTTTAGAGGTGAAGGTTGAGGATGTTGGAGGAACTGGAATGAGTTTGGGGGTAATTTTCCTCATGGCACTTCTAGGAGGCTGTTTTAGTTAGCTCAGGCTGCCATAACAAAAATGCCACAGACTGGCTGGCATAAACAACAGAAACTTATTTCCTCACAGTTTGGGAGGCTGGAAGTCCAAGATCAAGGTGTCAGCAGGGTTGGTTTCTCCCGGGGCCTCTCTCCTTGACTTATAGAAGGCCATCTCCCCCTGTGTCTTCATATGGTCTTCCTTCCGTATGTGTCTGGGGCTAATTTCCTCTTCTTATAAGGACATGTTGGATTTAGGGCCCACAATATCGACCTCGTTTTAACTTAATTACCTCTTCAAATACAGTCACATTCTGAAGTACTGGAAGTTAGGGCTTCCACATATGAATTTTGAGGGAACAAAATTCAGCCCATAACAGAGACCTTTCTTTTCCTCCCAATGAGAAGGGGGAAACCACAGGAGAAACACATACTAATTTCCACTACAAGTAAGAGGAAAAGGAGAAGATAAAGGAGTAAGACAGAGAAGGAAGAGGAGGAAGAAAAGGAAAAAGAAGAGGAACAGAGAGACCTTGAAAACCTTCCAAGCAAGGGCTGGAATAGCCCCGGGATGAGAGGGATGCAGGTGTAGAGCTGTCTGCAAAGGGATCGGTGTGTGGGCATCACCCAGCTCTGAGCGTCTACCCCCTGGACATCAGGCAAGTCTGCAGAGGACAACAGACATGAGGGGCAAGGAGAGCCAGCTCAAGCCACTTCTAGACAGTGAAATGTTGCCAACTTGCTGTGTGCAGAGGGATTGGTGGTCTAAATGAAGCCCAGTGCTGTGGAGTTTACTTACAGATATAGTTGTATAAGATATTCATAATTAATTTTGTAGGTTTAAATGCTTATGAAAGTTTATTTATCATCTTAACCAGAATCTCTGCATTAAGGGCATTTTAAACAGAATCCTAATTTAGGGAACTCAGCAAGACACGAGTCATAGCTAACATATTGAAATCTGGGTGAATTCTGCCCTTCACCTAGGCTCTTACGGCCAGGAAATATTGGGCAAAGAAAAGAGGTTATAGGAAAGGAACCATGCAAATATAAAATATGAATGTGCTGATAGCCTTTGCTTTGTAATCCCTGTTATGGACTCAATTCCAAGACCTAAAAGATAGGACAGTGGGCAGCCAAAGGAATCAGTTCAGAACAGTGCAGTGGGAGTGGCCATCATTTCAGCTGCACTCAGGCAGAGCTGAAGGACCCCCTAGGCAGACAAAGCACAGGCTTAGGCAAAAACAATGTAAGTCAAAAAATTCTTTTGAAAGCATTTGATTTTCAGTCTTTTGCCCCCAAATAATTCAAGTAGCCATCAAGGAGAAAGAGGGATTTATTGAAACTTCTTGCAGTTATTTTACAGTTTACTTTCGGTGTGGTGGCATCTTAATCATCATTAAGTCTTCCAAGAAGGGCTCTCCTCTTAAATGAGGCGGGTGAGTCTATACATAACTCGTGAAGTGAAGAATCAGATGGGATCATTCAGTCAAATATTCAATTGTGCAAAACATCCAAATGATATAAGGACAAGTATTTCCTGTACGGTCCCAGCATTTCACTCTCTCTGAGTCGCAAAGGGCAGCCTCAGCCTGACGTTGACTCACAAAGTACTTTGTCCAACTGCAGACACAAAGTGAGGATGAGGCGATTTTTATTGTTATTGTCATCATTAATCCTTTAATTAAGGTCTCCTTTATTCATGTCCATATCCTGCCCCTTTCTCCCCTCCCTCTCTTCTAAACTTCATTCGTCGGGCTGGTTTCTCCAGGCTCTCCCAGCTCAAATTTTAATTAAAGTGAGTCACAAGCCTTGAATCTCTAATGAGCCCCTCATCCAGATTCCATTAGAAGTCAGAGTTGCTGCACTCTCTGTGGTGTTGTTCATTAGCATGGTATTATTTTTTGAATACAGACGGCCCTTGTTCTGAGACTTTTGGCTTTACGTTGATATTCAGAGGTGAAACTGCCCCTTTCTCACATTTTGCATCAGCATCAGCGGCACATGCCACTGAAGATATCAAAATGAAACAAGCAAAAGATGTATGAGTGGAGACTACCTCATCCTCCATTTATCCTGCATCATTGGAGACTGGGGGTGTGGGAGGTTCCATATGGGTGGGCTTTGCAGATGACTGAGCCCTCATCTCCTGGAAATCAAGACTTCTTTTGTTTTAGCCAGTTAATGTAAGTTTTCTAAAATGCAGCCTCTTCTTAGACAGAGGTCAATACTTTCTTGATGCTTCAGACCAGTCACTATGGTGAGTGGTCAGCCAAGGTTTGGTACAGAGCATCCTGCAATCACACAGTAGGCTATAGCCCTGCTCTGGAAAGTTGAGCTTTCCATAAGCTGGGTTCCCAGGAAAGTCTGAAGGGGGGATGGATTACTAGCAAGGAGAGGGTGGGTTGCTGCATTTGCTCCATGTTCTTTTTATTTACATATTTTTTGTTTTTCTTTTCTTTTTTTTTTTTAATAGATCTTCATTGGAGTATAATTGCTTCACAATACTGTGTTAGTTCTGTTGCACAACAAAGCAAATCAGCCATATGCATACACATGTCCCCATATCTCCTCCCTCTTGAGCCTCCCTCCCATCCTCTCTCTCCCACTCCTCTAGGTCATCACAAAGCACTGAGCCAATCTCCCTGTGCTATGCTGTTGCTTCCCACCAGCCAACTGTTTTACATTCGGTAGTGTATATATATTGATGCTACTGTCACTTCGCCCCAGCTTTGCCCTCCTACCCCATGTCCTCAAGTTCATTCTCTATGTCTGCCTCTTTATTCTGGCCCTGCAACTAGGTTCATCAGTACCTTTTTTTTTTTTTTTTTTTTTTTTTAGATTCCATATGTATGCATTACCATATGGTATTTGTTTTTCTCTTTCTGACTTACTTCACTCTGTATGACAGACTCTAGGTCCATCCATCTCACTGCAAATAACTCAATTTCATTTCTTTTTATGGCTGAGTAATATTCCATTGTACATATGTGCCACATCTTCTTTATCCATTCATCTGTAGATGGATATTTAGGTTGGCTCCATATCCTGGCTATTGTAAATAGTGCTGCAATGAACATTGTGGTACATGACTCTTTTTGAATTATAGTTTTCTCAGGGTATATGCCCAGTAGTGGGATTGCTGGGTCATATGGTAGTTTTATTTTTAATTTAAGGAAACTCCATACTGTTTTCCATAGTGGTACCAATTTACATTCCCACTAACAGTGCAAGAGGGTTCCCTTTCCAACACACCCTTTCCAGCATTAATTTTTCTAGATTTTTGATAATGGTCATCCTGACTGGCATGAGGTGATACCTTATAGTAGTTTTGATTTGCATTTCTCTAATAATTAGTGATGTTGAGCATCTTTTCATGAGTCTTTTGGCCATCTGTACCTCTTCCTTGGTGAGATGTCTATTTAGGTCTTCCACCCATTTTTTAACTGGATTGCTTGTTTTTTTGATATTGAACTCCATGAGCTGTTTGTATATTTTGGAGATTAATCCTCTGTCTGTTGTTTCATTTGCAAATATCTTCTCCCATTCTGAGGGTTGTCTTTTTGTCTTGTTTATGGTTTCCTTTGCTGTGCAAAAGCTTTTAAGTTTAATTAAGTCTCATTTGTTATTTTTGTTTTTATTTCTGTTACTGTAAGAAGTGGGTCAAAAAAGATCTTGCTGTGGTTTATGTCAAAGAGTGTTTTTCCTATGTTTTCCTCTAAGAGTTTTATAGTGTCTGGCCTTACATTTAAGTCTTTAATCCATTTGGAGTTTATTTTTGTGTATGGTGTTGGTAGTGTTCTAATTTCATTCATTTACATGTAGCTGTCCAGTTTTCCCAGCACCACTTATTGAAGAGGCCGTCTTTTCTCCATTGTATATTCTTTCCTCCTTTGTCGTAAATTAGGTGACCATATGTGCGTGGGTTTATCTCTGGGCATTCTATCCTATACCATTGATCTATATTTCTGTGTTTGTGCCAATACCATACTGTCTTGATTACTGTAGCTTTGTTGTATAGTTTGAACTCGGGGAGCCTGATTCCTCGAACTCCATTTTTCTTTCTCAAAATTGCTTTGGCTATTCGGTGTCTTTTCTGTTTCCATATGAATTGTAAAATTTTTTGTTCTAGTTCTGTGAAGAATGCCATTGGTACTTTGATAGGGATTGCACTGAATGTGTAGATTGTTTTGAGAGGTATAGTCATTTTCACAATGTTGCTTCTTCCAATCCAAGAACATGCTATATTTCTCCATTTGTTTATGTCTTCTTTGATTTCTTTCATCAGTGTTTTATAGTTTTCTGAGTACAAGTCTTTCACCTCCTTAGGCAAGTTTATTCCTAGGTGTTTTATTCTTTTTGTCCCAATGGTAAATGGGAGTTTTTCCTTAATTTCTCTTTCTGATTTTTCATTATTGGTGTATAGGAATGCCAGAGATTTCTGTGCATTAATTTTGTATCCTGCAACCTTACCAAATGCATTGATTGGTTCTAGTAGTTTTCTGGTGGCATCTTTAGGATTTTCTATGTATAGTATCATGTCATCGGCAAACAGTGACAGTTTTAGTTCTTCTTTTCCAATCTGTATTCCATTTATTTCTTTTTCTTCTCTGACTGCTGTGACTAGGACTTCCAAAACTATGTTGAATAAGAGTGGTGAGAGTGGGAATCCTTGTCTTGTTCCTGATCTTAGTGGAAATGCTTTCAGTTTTTCACCATTGAGAATGATGTTTGCTGTGGGTTTGTCATATATGGCTTTTATTATGTTGAGGTAGGTTCCCTCTATGCCCACTTTCTGGAGAGTTTTTATCATAAATGTGTACTGAATTTTGTCAAAAGCTTTTTCTGCATCTATTGAGATGATCATATGGTTTTTATTCTTTAATTTGTTAATGTGGTGAATCACATTGATTGATTTGCATATATTGAAGAATCCTTGCATCCCTGGGATAAAACCCACTTGATCATGGTATATGATCCTTTTAATGTGCTGTTGGATTCTGTTTGCTAGTATTTTGTTCAGGATTTTTGCATCTATGTTCATCAGTGATATTGGTCTATAATTTTCTTTTTTTGTGATATCTTTCTCTGGTTTTGATATCAGGGTGATAGTGGCTTCATAGAATGAATTTGGGAGTGTTTCTCTCTCTGCAATATTTTGGAAGAGTTTGAGAAGGATCAGTGTTAGCTCTTCTCTAAATGTTTGATAGAATTCGCCTGTGAAGCCATCTAGTCCTGGACTTTTGTGTTGGAAGATTTTTATTTACAGTTTCAATTTCATTACTTGTGATAGGTCTGTTTATATTTTCTAATTCTTCCTGGTTCAGTCTTGGAAAGTTGTACCTTTCCAAGAATTTGTCCATTTCTTCGTGGTTGTCCATTTCACTGGCATATAGTTGTTTGTAGTAGTCTCTTATAATCCTTTGTATTTCTGCAGTGTCACTTGTGATTTCTCCTTTTTCATTTCTAATTTTATTGATTTGCGTCCTCTCCCTTTTTTTCTTGATGAGTCTGGCTAAGGGTTTATCAGTTTTGTTTATCTTCTCAAAGAACAA
Organism: Balaenoptera ricei; assembly: GCF_028023285.1. Lineage (NCBI taxonomy): Eukaryota > Metazoa > Chordata > Mammalia > Artiodactyla > Balaenopteridae > Balaenoptera > Balaenoptera ricei. The sequence continues at coordinate 8,419,851 of NC_082645.1, read as the reverse complement.
GCTTTTAGTTTTATTGATCTTCACTATTGTTTTCTTCATTTCTATTTCATTTATTTCTTCTCTGATCTTTAAGATTTATTTCCTTCTACTGACTTTGGGTGTTCTTTGTTCTTCTTTCTCTAGTTGTTTTAAGTGTAGGGTTAGATTGTTTGTGATTTTTCTTATTTCTTGAGGTGAGATTGAATTGCTATAAACTTCCCTCTCAGAACTGCTTTTGCTGTGTCCCATAGGTTTTGGGTCGTCGTGTTTTCATTGTCATTTTTTTCTAGGTATTTTTAATTTCTTCTTTGATTTCTTCAGTGTTCTCTTGGTTATTTAGTACCACACTGTTTAGCATCCATGTATTTGTGTTTTTTTACAGTTTTTTCCTGTCATTGATTTCCAATCTCATAGCGTTGTGGTCAGAAAAGATGCTTGATACAATTTCAATTTTCTTAAATTCTCTGAGGCTTGATTTGTGATGCAAGATGTGATCTCTCCTGGAGAATGTTCCACGTGCACTTGAGAAGAAAGTGTATTCTGCCACTTTTGGATGGAATGTTCTATAAATATCAATTAGATCGATCTGGTCTATTGTGTCATTTAAAGCTTGTGTTTCCTTATTTATTTTTTGTTTGTATGATCTGTTCATTGGTGTAAATGGAGTGTTAAAGTCCCCTACTATTATTGTGTTACTGTTGATTTCTCCTTTCATGGTTGTTAGCATTTGCCTTATGTATTGAGGTGCTCCCATGTTGGGTGCATAAACATTTATAATTGTTATATCTTCTTCTTGGATTGATCCTTTGATCATTACATAGTGTCTCTCCTTATCTCTTGTAAGAGTCTTTATTTTAAAGTCTATTTTATCTGATATAAGCATTGCTACTCCAGCGTTCTTTTGATTTCCATTTGCATGGAATATCTTTTTCCATCCCTTCACTTTCAGTCTGTATGTGTCCCTAGGTCTGAAGTGGGTCTCTTGTAGACAGCATATGTATGGATCTTGTTTTTGTATCCATTTAGCCAGTCTGTGTCCTTTGGTTGGGGCATTTAATCCATTTACATTTAAGGTAGTTATCGATATGTATGTTTCTATTACCATTTTCTTAGTTGTTTTGGGTTTGTTTTTGTAGGTCTTTTTCTTCTCTTGTTTTTCCCACCTAGAGAAGTTTCTTTAGCATTTGTTGTAAAGCTGGTTTGGTGATGCTGAATTCTCTTAGCTTTTGCTTGTCTGAAAAGCTTTTGACTTCTCCATTGAATCTGAATGGGATCCTTGCTGGGTAGAGTAATCTTCATTGTAGGTTTCTCTCTTTCATCACTTTAAGTATATCCTGTCAGTCCCTTCTGGTCTGCAGAGTTTCCACTGAAAAATCAGCTGATAACCTTATGGGGATTCCTTTGTATGTTATTTTTTGTTTTTCCCTTGCAGCTTTTAATATTTTTTCTTTGAATTTAATTTTTGTTAGTTTGATTAATATGTGTCTTGGTATATTTTTCCTAGGGTTTATCCTGTTTGGGACTCTCTGTGCTTCCTGGACTTGGGTGACTATTTCCTTTCCCATGTTGGGAAGTTTTTGACTATAATCTCTTCAAATATTTTCTCAGACCCTTTCTTTTTCTCTTCTTCTTCTGGGACCCCTATAATTTGAATGTTTGTGCATTTAGTGTTGTCCCAGAGGTCTCTGAGATTGTCTTCAATTCTTTTCATTCTTTATTCTTTATTTGGGTCCTCGGCAGATATTTCTACCATTTTGTCTTCCAGCTCACTTATTGATTCTTCTGCCTCAGTTATTCTGTTATTGATTCCTTCTAATGTATTTTTCATTTCAGTTATTGTGCTATTTATCTCTGTTTGTTTGTTCTTCTACATCTTTGTTAAACATTTCTTGTATTTTCTCAATCTGTGCCTCCATTCTATTTCCGAGATTCTGGATCATCTTTACTATCATTACTCTGAATTCTTTTTCAGGTCCTTTGCTTATTTCCTCATCATTTATTTGGTCTTGTAGGTTTTTACCTTGCTCCTTCATCTGTGACATATCTTTTTGCTGTCTCATTTTTGGTTTTTTTTTTTTGTGAATGGGATTGTGTTCCTGTCTTACTGGTTGTTTGGCTTGAGGCTTCCAACACTGGAGTTTGTAGGCTATTGGGTAGAGCTGGGTCTTGGTGCTGAGATGAGGAACTCCGTGAGACCTCATTCCGATGAATATTCTCTGGGGTCTGAGGTTCTCTGTTAGTCCAGTGGTTCGGACTCGGAGTTCTCACCGCAGGAGCTTCAGCCCGACCCTGGGCTCGTGAACCAAGATCCCGCAAGCCGTGTGGGGCAACAACAAAAAAAGAGAACAATAACAAAGTAAAAAATAAAATTAGACTAGGAAAATAACAGATATGTTAGAAAGAATATAAAAATAAAAATATAGATGAATCAACAACTGGAAGGTACATCAGTACCACAATAGTAAAAAAGAGGTAAAAGAAAAAAAGGGGGGGGGGGGCGGGAAGGCCTTGGCTGTGGAGGGCAGGGTCTAAGCAACGGCGAGGTTTGGGTGGTGGGCGGGGCCTATGCTCAGGACCCACAGGGCTGGAAAAGGCCTTGGGGGCTGTGGGAGTGGGGCTTAGGCTCAAGGAACAGAAGGGGCCCAGGTGTGCCTCCCACTCCTGGTCTAAGAGGGCAGGGGATCTCACCTGGGAGCCCAGCAGTCTCCCCAACCTGAGTGGGACAGGTGATTGCTCTCCACTCCTCTCCTGCTCTTCCTGGAGAGTCACTCCCACCTGCCTCTCCTTATGTCCCCGTCCTCAGGGGCACGATCCTGTCTGGCCTCCACTTTTCCTCCCCCCTCAGTGCCCCTACATCTTACCAGTTCACTCTGGGGTTCCTCCCATCTCCTGGGGCGTCAAAGTCACCCACCAGCAGCCGGCAGGTGCCCTAGTTGTTGGGAGATGCTAACTCTGCATTTTCCCACACTGCCATCTTGACTCTGTCCATGTTCTTTTTAGAATGTGAGAACTGGAGAGAATTTCAGCAGTCATCTAGTCCAATGCTATAAGCTTACAGATTAGGAAAGGCAGGAAGATGTTTGCCCAAGGTCACAATGCAGTTGTAATCAATGTGGGCACTGACCTAGTTCTGATCCAGAGCCTGGGCTTTTCCTGATCCAGAGCAGGTGGGCATGCATTGTCCACCATATGCAGCCTCCTTGCCAGTCCTTTTTTCTGAAAAGGTACAAGGAAATGGATCATCACCTGGGGTCTGCAGCAACAAGACAGGTGACTGGACCAGATGATCACTGTCACTGGAGAATCACATTCTTGGTTCCTTTGTCTAAGGACAAGTTTCCTCGTCTCCAGTTCCTCTCCACACACTCAGCCCTATGATTATTAGTTAATATTTACATATTTGTTCTTCACAGAGTCCTTTAATCCAAGTTCATTTACATTTTTTAAGCTTTTTATAATACAAATGGTCAAGCATGGAATTGAAAAAAATAGTGTAATGAATTCCCGTGCACCATCACTCATGACCAACCTTCTTCCGTGTACTTCCCGACACATTTCCCAGCCCAGACATCACATTGCTTCATCTGAAAATCTTTCAGTAAGTATCTCTAACATTCCACTATTGTTACTTTTGTTTTGTTTCCTGACAATAATTTCTTCTTTTAAGATAAATATAGTAATCTTTTTATCTGCTTTCTTTTTCTTTTTCCCTTTTTCTAGTTTTGTGAGTTAGTCTTCAATTATTTTCATGTTTTAATTTTTATCAATAGAGATATGTAATGGTGTAAATTTCCTTCTGATAACTGCTTTACCTGGTTCTATAGAATCTGATATGTATATGGCATTTTCATTATCATTATTTTAAAGAAATTCTATTATTTTGTACTTCTTTGACTCAAAAATTATTTAAGGGCAATTTGTTTTTCTTTTTAGATTTCCAAGTGTAAAGGCCTTTGTGTGTTATAAATTTCTAGTTTTATTGCATTATGATCAAAGAATGTTGTTTTTATATAGTTTCTGTTTCCTGTAATATATTGAGGTTTTCTTTGAGTCCCCATACATGGTCAATTACTGTGAAGGTTACATGTGTACTCTCTATTATTGGGCTTCAGAGTTTGATATCTATCTTTAGATTCATCTCATTTATTATGTTATATAACTCTTCTATGTCCTTACCAATTTTTTTCCATTTGATCTTTCTCATACTGAGAGTGATATATTAAAGTCCTCATGGTATTATGTGTATATCTACTTTCCCCCTTATCTCCAGGGGCTTCTGCTTTGTAAACACTGCTGACGTGTAATTGGATATCAGCATTATGAATGGTAGACTTTAGCATAATAAAGACTTCTTTTGTGTTTCTTTTACAGCATTGTGGTATAAGTTCTATTTTGTTAGGTATCAAATTGTAATTCTTAATTTCTTTTAATTTGCAGTTGCCTGTTTTATCTTTGTCTGAACTATTATTTTTAACCTTTCTCAATCTCTTTGTTTTAAGTATCTCTTTTTATAAAGCATGGCATTGGATTTTGCTTTATTAGCCCATCTGAAATCTTATGATCCATATATTGGGCCTCCACTGTGTTCCATTGACTGTCTGTGTATTTTTAAAGAGTTTTTTTTACTATGTGGCTTTTTTTATTTGCCCTGTTTTGTTAGTATATCTTTTTGTTTTTAGGAAGGTTTGCATTTTTGTTCTGATGATTACTATATTTGACTATCTTTATATAATACTGTTAGTTGCCCTCTCCTTTTTAAAAAAAAAAAATCACTTCTTGGCTATTGGTTACCTCCTATAAATAATACTGAAATTGGCTAGTTAAGTTTCTTCACCTTCTTTTCTCTATCCCCCAGCATGGATCTAAGGGATAATAATATCCCTGTACTCAGTTAATAACTCTAAGACAATTAGTAGGTTTATTTTATTTTCACACATTCTTCCCACCCTTTCTTTTAATAATTGTATTATTTACATTGTTAGCACATATAGCCATTACATACTGTACTATTTCTCTCATAAGCATCATTTATTTTAGAACCACAGTAAACATATATTTAATATTTTACATATTGAACATATATTTAATATTTACCACCAGTCCTTGCACTGATGTCTTTCCAGTCAAATGTTTTGGTTATTTGTAGTTGTTTTGTAATACATTCCTGAGAAATGGACCATGAGAGTAATATTGTCTCTGTTCCTACATGGTAAAAACAATTAGCTCTGCCCTTTTACTCAAAGGATGGTTTAGCTGAATACAGAAATCCAGTGTTGATGTTGAAAAGTCTGATCACAATCTGATTTTCTTTTCCTTATAGATGATGGCATTATATTGTTGTCTGGGTTCCCATTGGATTTTTTCCCAATAAAGTCCAGTCATTTTACTAGACTATGTCTCAGTGTTGTCATTGTGGTTCAGTTTTCCTAGATGTGTGCTGTGTCCTTTCCATATGTTTCAAAATTTTTGTTTTTCTAATTCAAGAATATTCTTTATTTTACAGATTATAGTATTTGTTCTTTTCCAGTGCCTTGGTCCTCTTTGTGATCTCCTCTTACACATAGGTTGGATCTTCTTTCCACATCTTCTATAGCTATAATTTTTTCCTTGAATACTCTTAAAAAATCTCTTCCTTTGTTTCTTCTTGATATTTAAAATTTTCTGCTTTCCATCTTCTATGTGTCTTAAGGCACTATCTACTGTCATTCGTCACTCTTGTGTTCATTTTAGTTCAGTTTTCATTTATAATTCTTTTCCTTTAGTGCTAACTCTTTTCTGAATGTTAACCTGCCTTTTCAAATCTTCCTTTTATCTATGACCTCATTTCTGAGCTTTCCCAATTCATTTTTATGTGGTCCTTTCCATCATTTTTAAAATGACTTTAGCTCAGTTGGAACATTAGGGTACAATTTCACATGGTTTGTGGGCATGTCGTTTTAGCCTGTTTTCATCATTTTTGTAGGGACATTATTCTATTCCTTTTTTCCATCTTCTTATATTGATTTTGTTTATATTCTTTGGAAATCTTTTTCTGTTGTTCATTTTTAAGGGAAATGACATTTCTAGTACTCTTAGAAGTGTGAGTGGCCAGCTTTTCACAGCTCTGGCTTCCTTCCTATGTTGTTTTAATGAAGCAATCAAAAATGTAGTTTCTACTTTGTGATATCTGCCTCCTCTATTTCCCTCCCCCTGGATCTTTTATTTCCCATGCCTTTATTGTCCCTGTCTTGCTCAGTTTCAACTCCACCCTCAGCAGTTTCTTCTCAGGGTAGGGCTCTCTCCTGAAAGTCATTTTGTATTTGCTTTTCATGAGATAACAGGGCCCACAGTACTTTCAGACCTCCTGAGGTCTCTGCGCTCATTCATATACTGGATTCTGCAGAACCCCTTCCAGTTGAAGCTGCTATTCTCAGGTTGGTCCACTGTGTTTTCCAGTGGTGATTCTGGAGTTCTGTTTGTAGGGCCATCAGAGGTCCCTTGTCTTCATTCTGCATAAATGCTGATATAAGCCAGGTCTTGTAGCTGTCAGTGACTCATCTCTCCCCAACTCATATTTTCAAGTTTATAAGCATATCTTTTCACTCAGTTTTGTTGTAGATATGTCCATGGGTTTTTAATTTTGTTACCCTGGTCTTTGTATATACCTTAATGAGGGACTTTTACATAAATTTTAACACTATGCTGCTGCAACTATCTTACCAGAATCCATCCTAAGTCACTTTGATCATGGCTGTGTGGCTGGTGTTTGATCATTGATTTCTTGAAGATAGGGAGACTGATAATCTGTGTCCTAGAGCAAGGACACAGAGTTCCATATGTGGATAGGTTTACATTTTTGTTAATAGATTATAACAGTAATACACAGACATTCCCCAAATTTGGAAACTACATAATAGTATATAAGAAGAAATTAATATTGCCAGTTATACTACCACCATAGAAACACCCACTGTTAACAACCTGGTGTTTTCTCTTCTAGTCTTTTACCCAAGCAAACTTTTAAAAATATGTGTTTTAATTGAGATCATAGTATACACTGAAATCTCTTTGTCACAATTACCAGAGACTCACTCAATTTACCTTAGGGAAGAGGGAGATTATAGTTATTTCCAAACTGATAATAGAAATTTAATGGAGTGCTACCAGGAACTGTGGCTACTTAGGAATTGGTGATTCCCATGATTTCTCTCCTGGGCCATATGTGCTTCCGTCTAGCTTCTCCATGTCTCCCATGTCTGCTCTATTATAATTCAGATTGTCTGTGATAGACCTTGACTTCTTTCTACATTACAGTCTTTCAGCCTTAGCTCCTACTGATAATGGATCCATTTTCTGGACATTTCTTAGTCCAGATTCCTCAGAGAGAGGATCAGATTGTCCCAGATTATCTCTTCATGTTTAAGAGGCCCATCTTAAACAACCAATGGATCAAAGAAGAAATCACAAAGGAAATTGGAAAATATCTTGAGACAAATGAAAATAAAAACAAAATAAAACTTATGGGGTGCAGCAAAAGTAGTGCTAAGAGGAAAACTTATATCTATAGACACTTACATTAAAAAAGAAGAATTCAATAGAGACACAGACGTAGAGAACAAATGTATGGACACCAAGGGGTGAAAGGGGGTTGGGATGAATGGGGAGATTGGGATTGACATATATACACTAATATTTATAAAATAGATAACTAACGAGAACCTGCTGTGTAGCACAGGGAACTATACTTCACTTCGCTGTACAGTAGAAACTAACACAACATTGTAAAACAACTACACCCCAATAAAAAAAAAAGAATTCAAGTCAACTGCCTAACTTTATACCTTTAGGGAACTAGAAAAAGAAGAACAAATTAAACCTAAAGCTAGAAAAAGGAGAAAAATAATAAAGATTAGAGCAGAGATAAATTAAATGCAGAATACAAAAGCAATAGAGAAAAATTAGTGAAACCTAGTTTGTTCTTTGAAAAGATCAACAAAACTGACAAATCTTTAGCTAGATTGGCAAAGAAAAAGAGAGAGAAAACTCATCTCAAATGATGCAGAAAAAGCATTTCACAAAATTCAACACCCTTTCATGATAAGAAAAAAGAATGTTCAACAAACTAGGAATGGAAGAAAATATCTCAACATAACAAAGGTAATATAGGAAAAGTCCACAGCTAACATCAGACTCAGTGGCAAAAGACTGAAAGCTTTTGCTCAAAGATCAGGAGTAAGACAAGAATGCCTGCTTTTGTCACTTCTATTTAATGTAGTAATGGAAGTTCTAGCCAAAGCAATTAGACAAGAAAAAAAGAAAAAGAAAAAGAAATAAAATGCATCCAAATAGGAGAAGAAGAAAAACTATCCCTGTTGGCAGATGATATTATTTTATATGTAGAAAATCCTAAAAATTCCATACACAAAAAATCTGTTAGAACTAACAAATGAATTCAACAAAGTTGTAGGATACAAAATTAACACGCAAAAATAAGTTGCATTTCTATACACTAACAATGGACAAACTGAAAAGGAAATTAAGAAAATAACTTCATTTAAAATAGCATCAAAGGGGTAGGACCTTCAAGATGGCAGAAGAGTAAGAAATGGAGATCACCTTCCTCCCCACAAATACATCAGAAATACATCTACATGTGGAACAACTCCTACAGACCAGCTACTGAATGCTGGCAGAAGACCTCAGACTTCCCAAAAGGCAAGAAACTCCCCCAAATACCTGGGTAGGGCAAAAGAAAAAAGAAAAAACAGAGACAAAAAGAATAAGGATGGGACCTGCACCTCTGGGAGGAAGCTGTGAGGGAAGAAAAGTTTCCACACTCTAGGAAGCCCCTTCACTGGTGGAGACGGGGGGTGGGCAAGGGGGAAGCTTCAGAGCCACCGAGGAGAGCGCAGCAACAAGGGTGCAGAGGTCAAAGTGGAGAGATTCCTGCACAGAGGATCAGTGCCAACCAGCATTCATGAACCCAAGAGGCTTGTCTGCTCACCTGCCAGGGCGGGTTGGGGCTGGGAGCTGAGGCTCGGGCTTCAGAGGTCAGATCCCAGGGAGAGGACTGGGGTTGGCTGCATGAACACAGCCTAAAGGGGGCTACTGCACCACAGCTAACCAGGAGGGAGTCTGGGAAAAAGTCTAAGAGGCAAGAGACCATTGTTTCAGGGTGCACAAGGAGAGGGGATTCAGAGCACTGCCTAAATGAGCTCCAGAGATGGGTGTGAGCTGCAGCTATCAGCACGGAAAACAGAGACGGGCATGAAATGCTAAGGCTGCTGCTGTAACTACCAAGATCCCGTGTGTAAGTACAGGTCACTATCCACACCTCCCACCCTGGGAGCCTGTGCAGCCCACCACGGCCAGGGCCCCATGGCCCAGGGACAACTTCCCCGGGAGAACACACAGTGCACCTAAGGCTGTTGCAAAGTCATGCCGGCCTCTGCCGCCGCAGGCTCACCCCGCATTCTGCATTCCGTACCCCTCCCTCCCCCTGGCCTGAGTGAGCCAGAGCCCCCGAAGCAGCCACTCCTTTAACCCCCTCCTGTCTGGGTGAAGAACAGATGCCAGAGGGCGACCTCCATGCAGAGGTGGGCCAAATCCAAAGCTGAACCCCTGGAGTTCAGAAGGAGCTGTGCAAACAAAGAAAAAGGGAAATTTCTCCGTGCAGCCTCAGGAGCAGTGGATTAAATCTCCACAATCAGTCTGATGTACCCTGCATCTCTGGAATACCTGAATAGACAATGAATCATCCCAAAACTGAGGCAGTGGAATTCGGGAGCAACTGTAGACTTAGGGTTTGCTTTCTGTGTCTAATTTGTTTCTAGTTTTATGTTTATCTTAGTTTAGAATTTAAAGCTTATTATCATTGGTAGATTTGTTTATTGATTTGATTGCTTTCTTCCTTTTTATATGTATATATATATATTTTTTCTCTTTTTGTGAGTGTGTATCTCTATTCTTCTTTGTGTGATTTTTGTCTGTATAGGTTTGCTTTTACAATTTGTCCTAGGGTTCTCTCTGTCCGTTTTTCTTTAGTATAGTTTTCAGCTCTTGTTATCATTGGTGGATTTGTTTATTGGTTTGGTTGCTCTCTTCTTTTTTTTTATTATTTTTTTATTCTAATAATATAGTTTTAATAACTTTATTTTCTTTCTTTTTTCTTTCTTTCTTTTTTTTCTCCCTTTTCTTCTGAGCTGTGTGGCTGAAAGGGTCTTGGTGCTCCAGCTGGGCATCAGGCCTGAGACACTGAGGTGGGAGAGCCGAGTTCAGGACATTGGTCCAGCAGAGACCTCCTGGCCCCTCGTAATATCAGTTGAAGAGACCTCTCCCCGAGATCTCCGTCTCAATGTTAAGACCCAGCTCCACTCAATGACCAGCAAGTTCCAGTGCTGGACATCCCATACCAAACAACTAGCAAGACAAGAACACAACCCCACCCATTAGCAGAGAGGCTGCCTAAAATCATAATAAGTCCAGAGACACCCCAAACACACCACTGGACACGGTCCTGCCCACCAGAAAGACAAGATCCAGCCTCATCCACCAGAACACAGGCACCAGTCCCCTCCACCAGGAAGCCTACACAACACACTGAACCAACCTTAGCCACTGGGGGCAGACACCAAAAACAATGGGAACTACAAACCTGCAGCCTGTGAAAAGGAGACCCCAAACACAGTAAGTCAAGCAAAATGAGAAGACAGAGAAATACACAGCAGATGAAGGAGCAAGGTAAAAACCCACCAGACCAAACAAATGAAGAGGAAATAGGCAGTCTACCTGAAGAAGAATTCAGCATAATGATAGTAAACATGATCCAAAATCTTGGAAATTGAATGGCGAAAATACAAGAAACGTTTAACAAGGACCTAGAAGAGCTAAACAATGATGAACAACACAATAAATGAAATTTAAAATTATCTAGAAGGAATCAATAGCAGAATAAGTGAGGCAGAAGAACGAATAAGTGACCTGGAAGATAAAATAGTGGAAATAACTGCCACAGAGCAGAATAAAGAAAAAAGAACGAAAAGAATTGAGGACAGTTTCAGAGACCTCTGGGACACATTAAACGCACCAACATTCGAATTACAGGGGTCCCAGAAGAAGAAGAGAAAAAGAAAGGGATGGAGAAAATATTTGAAGAGATTATAGTGAAAACTTCCCTAATATGGGAAAGAAAATAGTCAGTCAAGTCCAGGAAGTGCAGAGAGTCCCATAAAGGATAAATCCAAGGAGAAACATGCTGAGAAACATATTAATCAAACTATCAAATATTAAATACAAAGAAAAAATATTAAAAGCAGCAAAGGAAAAGCAACAAAAAACATACAAGGGAATCCCCATAAGGTTAACAGCTGATCTTTAAACAGAAACTCTGCAAGCCAGAAGGGTGTGGCAGGACATATTTCAAGTGAGGAAAGGGAAAAACCTACAACCAAGATTACTCTACCCAGCAAGGATCTCATTCAGATTCGATGGAGAAATTAAAACCTTTACAGACAAGCAAACAGGAATAAAGATGCAGACCTACTAGAGAATGGACTTGAGGATACGGGGAGGGGGAAGGGTAAGCTGGGACAAAGTGAGAGAGTGGCATGGACATATATACACTACCAAACGTAAAATAGATAGCTAGTGGGAAGCAGCCGCATAGCACAGGGAGATCAGCTCGGTGCTTTGTGACCACCTAGAGGGGTGGGATAGGGAGTGTGGGAGGGAGGGAGATACAAGAGGGAAGAGATACTGGGACGTATGTATATGTATAACTGATTCACTTTGTTGTGAAGCAGAAACTAACACACCATCGTAAAGCAATTATACTCCAATAAAGATGTTAAAAAGGTGTTTAAATAATTAATTAATTAATTAATTAAAATAATAAATAAATAAAATAAAAAATAAAATAGCATCAAAATTTTACTCCTAAGTTTAGGAGTAAACCTAACCAAGGAGGGGAAAGATTTATACACTGAAAACTATTGATCAAAGAAACTGAAGAAGACACAAATAAATGGAAAGCAATTAATGGATTTTAATACTTAATATTGTTAAAATGTCTATAGTACCCAAAGCAATCCACAGAATCAGTGCAATCCTTAAAAAAATCCTAAGAGCATTTTTGGCAGAAATAGAAATATCCATCCTAAAATTCATATGGAGTCTTAAGAGATCTCAAATAGCTAAAACAATCTTGAAAAAGGAAAATAAAGTTGGAGGTCTCACACTTCCTAATTTCAAAACTCATTATAAAGATACAATAATCAAAAGAGTGTTGTACTAGCAGAAAGAAGGGCATATAGACAATGGAATAGATGAGAGTCCAGAAATAATCCTCACATATGTGGTCAAATGATTTTCAACAAGGTGCCATGACCATTCAATAGTGAAAGGAGAGTCTTTTTTAAAAACTGACGCTGTGAAAACTATATCCACATGCAGAAGAATGAAGCTGGACCCTTACCTTATACCATATACAATAATTAACTCAAAATGAATCAAAGGGCTTCCCTGGTGGCGCAGTGGTTGAGACTCTGCCTGCCAATGCAGGGGACGCGGGTTCGAGCCCTGGTCTGGGAAGATCCCACATGCCACGGAGCAACTGGGCCCGTGAGCCACAATTACTGAGCCTGCGCATCTGGAGCCTGTGCTCCGCAACAGGAGAGGCCGCGATGGTGAGAGGCCCGCGCACCGCGATGAAGAGTGGTCCCCACTTGCCACAACTAGAGAGAGCCCTCCCACGGAAACGAAGACCCAACACAGCCATAAATAAATAAATAAATAAATAAATAAAAGAACGTGAATTTCTTAAAAAAAAAAAATGAATCAAAGACCTAAATAAGAGCTAAAACTACAAAACTCTAAGAAAAAAACATAGAGGAAAGGCTTCATGACGTTGAATTTAACAATGATTTCTTAGATAAGACACCAAAAGCACAGGCAGTAAAAGTAAAAATAAATTGGACTACGTGAAAATTTAAAACTTCTGTGCATCAAGGGACACAGTCAACTGAGTGAAAATGCAACCTATGGAATGGGAAAAAATATTTGCACATCATATATCTGGTAAGGGGTTAATATCCAGAATACATAAAGAACAACAACAAAAATAAACTAACAGCCTGATTGAAAAATGGGCAAAGGACTTGAATACACATTTCTCCAAAGAAGACAAACAAGTGCCCAATAAGCACATGAAAAGATATTCACCATCACTAATCATTAAGAAAATGTAAATGAAAACCACAATGAGATAGTACCTCACACACATTAGGATGGCTACTATCAGCTCTGTGAGTCGATTTTAAGAAACATGTTGGAGCAGATCAGGATTTCTCAACCTTGGCACTATTGACATTTTGGATCAGATAATTCTTTGTTACAGGGGGCTGTCCCGTGCATTTTAGGATGTTTAGCAGCATTCCTGGCCTCTACCCACTAGATGCCAGTAGTACCCCCCTGCCTAGTCCTGGCAATAAAAAACATCTCCAGACATTGCTATATGTCCTTTGGGAAATCAAGTTGCCCCCAGATGAGAACCACTGAATTCAATCACACAAATACATGAAGAGCCTGCTTACTCCATAAAGTTGGTGAGAGATTTGACCTTCATAAAAGCATCCTTAAAATATTTTGGTTTAAGGAACTGCATTTTGCATTTACCAACAGCTAAAGGGAAAGTTTGTCTTCAGGATTCCCTTACCCTCCCCTTTAGAATCCCCTTGTATTTTTCTCCTATAAATGACTGCCACCTCTCACCCCTAATCTCAGGAATACAGTAGCTTGTCTTCCTACTGCCATTCAAACATAATCTCAAGAAAATAACTAGTAGGGAATTTAAAAGATGGTACAGGAGCAATATGATGCAAGGAACCGAACTGGGACCCAAGCACCCTGGGTGCTGGTCCTGGCTTTGTTACAACCAATTGTTTAGCCCTGAGCAAGTCAATTAATCATCTGGGCCTCTATCATCTCCTCTGCAAAGGTGAGTATTGGATCAGATGATCTTTCTGCACTCATTATCACTAATGGGTAAATGACTAACACAGAAAGCTTTGTTGGTTGCGTATTTGTTGCAACAAGGTGCAACAAGGCAACAGGGTGCAACAAGGTGGTCACACCTTTGTTGGAAATGATGCTTTCACTAGGCAAAGAAACACCTAGCCTTGAATGCCAGATTCTATGTCTATGTAACATGAGAAAGCATAGAAGATTCTGGAACATACATTCAGTCATGGAATGTAAAACTCTCACAGCTGCAAGGTATGGAGAAGACCTTGTCCTACCCTCTCAAGGAAATCCTGAGGCCTAGAGAGGGGGTGGGTAACTTGTCCACCTTTTATTGAAAAGTGGCGTAATCAACATGGTGTTTTAAATACAGGGGACTTGGAAACATAGGGAGAATGGCTTTTTGGAGGCTCTACACTTTATTCAGTTCTATACACTGTCACGGTCACTTATCTGAAACCACTTAGCACACTCACTCGTGTCTCCTGCCCTTGGTGGAGTGAAATAATGTATTTCCTGTATTCCTACAAACAAGTCCATTGATAATCAGGACAAACACACAATATGAAGAACAGGTGGATGCTGAAAGACAAAAAAAAAAAACCCTCCACTTGCCAAGACTAGAGAGCCAAACTACACAGAATATTAAACAGAGAAAGTTGAGTAAAGGATTATTGACTAGTAACAGGGGGATGTAGTAACAGGGCATTGGTTACTAAGGGTGAGGAGAAGGCTAAAGAATCTGGGAATGGCAGATACGGGCAGGAAGCAGGCACTGCCCTAGGGCCGAGGCAGAAAAACTAACTTGGGGGCCTTCCCCCAACACACTAGGCTGAGATTCAGATCTCGCTGGAGAGTGGGAGGGGGCCTGGCCCACTGCATGGTGAAATTTGCAGAAGTGACGCAGGTGGAGACAGTCAAGCAGGAAACTGTCCCCTGGGGTGGCAATAAAGCTTTCCAGAAGCTGCCTGAAGGGAACGTGGTTGAAATTTCTGGAAAGCTGGCTGAGGCACTGAAGGGATTTGCCAGGAAGCTTCCGGGAAGCCAGCCCCACGGGGTGCCCTTGAACTCAACGGAAGCCGGATGAGTTGCCTGCAGAACTCACCAGAAAGCCATGCACAGGGGTGAAGGGGGCTCCGTGGGCATCCTGCACGTCGCAGGAGCGAGAAGGAAGGACACCACCAGCCACCAGGAAGAGCAGCCCTCCCTCCTCCGGCGGAGCGCGTCCAGCGCCCTCTACTGGCGAAGCGCAGCATCCGGCCTACTGGCAAAGGAAAGAAGTTTGCAAGATTCAGTTCCCGTATCACAGTCGGGCAAAAAAGGATGGATTGGGAGACACGAGGCAATAAGCTGATAAGCAACACTTTCATAATCAGCAACACGATCATGGTTGTTATACACACATACACACACACAACACACGTATCAAAATAACACAATACACACATGGCTGTTCAGGTAACAACTATCAAACAAGAACGCCTTCCTTTAGTTCAGTCTCTCCTGGATGCACAGAATCTCCACCTTCCTGCACTCACCGGGGAAGGCACCACCTCCCCCTTGGTCGCGGGCAGAACCCCAAGGTCCAGGCTTTCCAGTTTTCTTACTCACCGTCTTCCCTAATCTCTGCCACAGGGTCTGCACTGGATGATCACACAAGTGTCATGAAAGCTTAAACAAAAAGTCCTGCTTGGGTCTCAGAAGCTTGGGGCATTAGAGAGGAAAGGTAACTTAGCTCCAGTGGCCTCGTGTCAGGTTTGCATCTGTGGTCCCAGCTACTGGGCATTTGCTGCCCCTTCTTACTCTCCAAAGCGTCCTGCTTTAGGCAGTGAATTATATGGTCCCCCAAATGTAGCCAGCAGTCAATCCACTCCCCTGGGTTACAGATGAGGAACTCTCCCACGTTGATGATAAACAAGAGAGCCCTTGGGGTGGCGGGGAGGACTGGACTCAGGTCTACTGTGTGACTCTGGCTGGTTACTAAGCCTCTCTCTAAAGGCCCCCAGGTGGGCGTGCTGCGAGGATAAGTGGAGACAGTGTATGCAGAGCGTCAGGCACAAGTTGAAGCAGCCCCATCAAGTAGCTCCTCCATCTGCGCACCGCCCCATTCTGCTCACATCTTCTCTATCTTTCTTTCAGGATGCATTTTTCTAATCACCCTTCAGAATAATCACTGCTAACAGGGAGGTTGAAGGGGATGAATCTGAGGGTCCCGAACTTGCTAAGCAAGAAGTCGATATTGAACTCTTTCTCCAGTTCATGCCTCCCTCCCTCCCCCCACAAATTCCTTCTTTTTGAAGGCTGTCAGGCACTTAGAGCAGCGGAACAAAGGCCACCCTCTGGGAAGAATGGTCCACCCAGGTACATGTCCTCCGTGGGAAAGAGCATCCAAGATCCCCATCTGGTGGCCACACTGTAGAACACACGCCTTGGGCAATTTGATGACCAGATAGTTGGGCAGTTGCCCTGAGGCTGTTTATGAGGCCAGAACCTCAGGCTGGGACCCCTCATGCAGGACGCTTGGTGATGCTGCTGGTGGGGGCTGCTTGGGACCCCTTGTCTGGGACACATCCCTCCGGCCGAACTTTGACACCCATTCAGAGACTGCTCTGCCAGGCTTGCGCCCTGGATCCAGGACAGGTTACTCCAGGGTTTCTCAACATCAGCACTATTGACGTTTGGAGCCAGACAATTTTCTGTCATGAGAGACTGTCCTGCACATTAGAGGAAGTTTAGTAGCATCCTTGGCTTCTACCCACTAGATGCCAGTAGGAACCCCTCCCAGTTCCCAGTTATAACAACCAAAGATGTCTCCAAGATGTTGTCAAATGTCCTCTGGGGGGCTGGGGAGGAATTGCCCCTGGTTGAAAACCACTGGACTATTCAGCCAGGGAGCTGTTCACTTAATAAACATTCTGGTTCTTAGCAAAACGGCAAGGAGGGCAGGGACGGTGCCCAAGTTGGCTCAGCAGGAGGCCCCGGGACCCACATCGTGTGGGCTCCTGGAAGCAGGTGTTAAATCAGCCCCCGGTCCTAGTCCTCCAGAACAGCCCTCCACACGCTTCACCCAGGGGGTCCCTCCTTGCCCATACACATGTAGGGCTATTTTGAGACTGGCCTGTTTTAAGTCTCAGTGGAAAACAAAACCTGTTGAGGACAGGTCTGGGTGATTCCATCTCAGAATCCTCAGATTCAGGAGGGCCTGTAATCATAAGAACAGCTACTGTTTATTTCCATCATGAAATAAGAACCAAGCCCCATGCTCAGTATTTTCCTGCCTTTGTTCCTCACTCAACTCTGCGAGGGGGGGGGGGGGGTGCCATTTTACAGATGAGAAATGGGGTCGCAGTGGTCAAGGAACTTGTCCAGGGCCTTGGAGCTTGTACTTGGTAGAGCTGAATTTTGAACTTGGGTTCCACACAGCCTTCTACCGGCCCCTGCTGTCTCCACGAGCTCACTTCTCAGATGCCCTTTAGAACTTGTCATCAGTAGCTCATGGTATAGGTGCTGATGAAGTTCTCCTTTTACTCTGCCTTGGGTATGCTAATTTTGTCTCTCTGAACAAGCTGGAGACACCTCAAGGAAGAAGATCATGCCTTTTGCTTCTCTTGTGCTGCTTTCAGAGCCAGCACAGTGCTTGGCACAGAGGTCTCCAAAGCACCTAACAGGTTCACCAAGCCAGCCTCCTTCCATGCAGAGTGGGGTCTCTCAAAATTATGATTGCCCTGCCTGGAAGTCCCCAGAATCCCACAGACCTAGCTGGCCCCTCTTTCCTTGGAACCATACCTAATGAAGAGATCCTTTTCATCTCCACCTACATCTCCCTCCGGTGGCAATCTAATTAGGTTCTTTCTACAATTAACTATTCGTAATCAAAGAGGAACAAAGCCCGTGTGTCATTCTTAAACTTCATCCGTTAAACAACAATGTCCAATTTTGAAATCCCTCTGCAGACAAGGAGGCACGGTATATGTGTGGGATAAGAATTCTCCAGATACGCTAACCTAAATTTAATTACGCAAGGAGAACAGAGGTTTAACTTCATTCTTCCTGGAACTGCTGTAGTTAAAACTCAATTAGGGACCATGCTGGCCAACATCGTTATCCGAGTGTCACTCTATTGAAAGGACAAACAGCTCGGCAACGTTCATACGAATGCTGGCCTGAAGCCTTTGCAAGGAAAGGGGCCATTTGGCCCATCCTCTGTCTTTCACCAGTCTTCTGAAAACACCATTTGTTCAATTGTTTTCTCTTCATTTATAAATTTTTACAATTGTTCTATCCAGGTCAAAGGAGGAAATGGCCATTCCGATGTCTTGTCTTATAATCATCTGTCAAGTGTTTATGACTGGCTGGGTGCTTCACATACAGTATCTTATTTAATCTCTACTTCAACTGTAGGAAGTAGATATCGTCCTTATTTTATTTATTTTTAAGGTTTTTTTTTGATGTGGATCATGTTTAAAGTCTTTTATTGAATTTGTTACAATCTTCTTCTGTTGTTTATGTTTTGGTTTTTTGGCCATGAGGCACGTGGGATCTTAGCTCCCCGACCAGGGATCGAACCCGCACCCCCTGCATTGGAAGGAGAAGTCTTAACCACTGGACCACCAGGGAAGTCCCAATATCATCCTTATTTAAAGACAAGGAAATCAAGGTTCAGAGAAGTTACAGAAACTGCCAGTCACACCAATGTGAAATGGTGGGGTCAGGATTTAACCCACCAGCCCATCTCCAGAGTCTGTGCTCATTATGTTACATGGGTGTTTTGAAATAGTTTCCCAAATATTTGATATTTAAATTAGAAGTATACTTACTCTGTTTTTGATTGTAAAACAAACAAAAACGGGATTCTTAACTCTTCCTGCATGCATTGTGCTAGCAAGTAGGACAATGTGTTGGGAGATTCCATGTTGGCCTTGTGCTGGGGTTGGAGAGTGATTGGCTTGTTGAGTCATACATTCATTCATTCATCTGAGTGGCAAGAGGCTCACCTGACTGGAGAAGGTGCTGTTCCCGGGAAACCCACTCTTTCCGAATCTGGGCCACAGTGCTATGAAGCCAGATGGCCAGGGCCACTACAGTTATCAGAATTTCCAGGAACTCAGCATTCACAAAGGGTTTTGTCAAATGTGAATTTGTATATCAGTGCCCCCGTTCACTATGTCCCTTTCTAAACCCCTGTCAGGAATCTGGGTGATTTTATCGTGGTTTGGAATCAATCATAAGGAAACTGCGGTGTTTCCATCCTGGCTATGATGGGGCAGATCATGCACTGTTGTCAGGGAAACACATCCCAGATGCAGTCCATGTCTTTGGTGGGGCTGTCTGCACAGACCACCCATGTCAATGGACATTTCTTGTGACTTTCTTGGGAGTACCACCAAGAGTGCATGTCAGGCCAGGCACCGTGCCCAGGGCCACCACTTCCAGTAGGGAAGTCATGTCCTTCCCAGGGAGGAACCCCTGCAGGGGGTGAGTTGGCCTGAGATCCATCTTACCCTCTACACCAGCCAAAGAAAGGGCACCTTTCTAATTTGCCCAAAGGCACAGATGGGATAGCGGTGGTGTAATCCTGTTGGTTTCAGAGTGTCCAGGCCCACAACACACTGGACATGCTGCCCCTAGTTCTTCCCACATAGAGAACAGAGTGAATTTGAAATCTCTGGAGGCAAGCCTCTGGACCCACTACAGAACAGGAGCAGAAATTATGAGGACCTGGAGGAAGGGCACCACTCCTAACCTTCTCCTTCTTCTGGGGATTCAAGGCCTCTCCACTCATACCTTCTCTGTCTACGTATTTTGTTCTACCACGCTTCTGGAGTCTGCTTCTCCGTAGACAACGAGATTATGTGAAACAAAGTTCTCAAGGAATCAAGTTTTCAGAATGAGGACAGGAAGAGCTTGGTGCTGAGATGATCACTTCTTCCAGTAACAGAAAATCATGGTCAGGAACTTCAAAAGGCTCCAGATGCAGAAAAGGGAACCCTCCTACACTGCTGGTGGGAATGTAAATTGGTACAGTCACCACAGTATGGAGGGTCCTTAAAAAACTAAAAATAGAGCCACCACATGATCCAGTAATCCCACTCCTGGGCATATATCCAGAAAAGATGAAAACTCTAATTTGAAAAGAAACATGCACTGCAGTGTTCAGAGCAGCACTATTTACAATAGCCAAGACATGGAAGCAACCTAAGTGTCCATCGACAGAGAAATGGATAAAGAAGATGTGGTACATATATACAATGGAATATTACTCAGCCATAAAAAAGAGTGAAATAACGCCATTTGTAGCAACATGGATGGACCTAGAGATTATCATACTAAGTGAAGTAAGTCAGACAAAGACAAATATCATATGATATCACTTATATGTGGAATCTAAAAAAATGAAACCAGTGAACTTATTTACAGAACAGGAATAGATTCATAGACACAGAAAACAAACTTATGATTACCAAAAGGGAAAAGGTGGGGGGAGATAAATTAAGAGCTTGGAATTAGCACATACAAACTACTATATATAAAATAGATAACCAACAAGGACCTACTGTATAGCACGGGGAACTATATTCAATATCTTGTAATAACCCATAATGGAAAAGAATCTGAAAAAAATATGTATCTTATATATATATTATATAAATGGATATATATAATATATATATATATTATATATATAATAAATCAACTATACTTCAATAAAAAAAAGTCTCCAGATACATCTGACCTGTCAGAGAAAGGTGAAGCACAAGGAGGTGGGTTACCCAAGGAGGGATGAAACCAGCACCTGCGTCCCATCCTCAGCCTCCCCCAATATCCTGATCCATTGAATGGGTCACTGCCCATACAGGGAGAGCCATTAGAGGCCCCAAGCTCATTTGGAGGATGAGTTGATGGCAGAGCTGGGAATGGCACCCTGGGCTGCTCTTTCTCTCCAGTCATGGGCATCTGCCTCCTGCCCTCCTAAGTAAAGGGAATGTTCTTTCTTTAGGATTAGCTTGGCTGGGTTTCCTGCCAAAATATCTGCAGTAGGAATGTGGTTGAAAACGCAGCAGGGACTAACCCGGGTGGGGACTCTTAGGGGGTTTTTCTGCACAAACGGAGCAGCAATGCATTGGAGAAAGGCAGAAGGATGGGGCTAATGAGCTGGGGGGTTCCATGTCAGCCTCATGGTAGGTTGGAGGGTGAGTGGTTTATAGGATCATTCGTTCATCCACTCATTCATTGAATGACTACATACTTCCAAAAGGTACTTGAGACAGCTTAAAATATATCTGATATTGAAGGGTAAACAAAAGAGAACACAGTACAACTCCTTTAGAAAACTGTCTGGAAGTTTCCAACATATGTAAACATATGCCTATACTTTGACTCAGCAATTTCATTCCTAAGTCTTTACCCAAAAGAAATAAGCTTATACACCCACAAAATATTTAACAAAGAATATTTGTAACATCTTTATCCATGATAGCCCCCCAAATGGAAATGTCCAGGCTTCTATCAGAGGAAAATGAACAAACAAGCTACAATATATTCATACAATAAATTTCTAATCAGTAAAAAAAGGGAACAAATTTGGGGTAGATACAACAACATGGATGAACTTCACAGAAATTATTATTTCACTTAGCAGAGAAAGAAGCCAGATATAAAAGTGTGTGTAGTTATGAGTCCACTTACATGAGGGTTAAGAAGCAGCAAAACTCTTCCATGGTAACAGCTGTCAGAAGAGCGGTTGCCTCGATGTGGTTAGAGGGAGCAGGAAAGAGATTGAGTGACAGCTCAAGGGAAATTTGGGGGATGATGGAGAGGTAGTACATCTCTTTTTTTTTTTTAACTGAAGTATAGTTGACTTTCAATGTCGTGTTAGTTTCTGGTGTACAGCAAAGTGATTCAGTTACACATACATATATACTCTTTTTCAGATCCTTTTCCATTACAGGTTATTACAAGATGTTGAATATAGTTCCCTGTGCTATACAGTAGGTCCTTGCTGGTTGTCTATTTTATATATAGTAGTTCGTATCTGCTAATTCCTAACTCCTAATTTATCCTCCTCAACCCTTTCCCCTTTGGTAACCATAAGTTTGTTTTCTGGGTCTGTGAGTCTGTTTCTGTTTTGTAAATAAGTTCACTGGTATCATTTTTTTAGATTCCACACATAAGTGATATCATATGATATTTGTCTTTCTCTGTCTGGCTTACTTCACTCAGTATGATAATCTCTAGGTCCATCCATGTTGCTACAAATGGCGTTATTTCATTCTTTTTTATGGCCGAGTAATATTCCA
Organism: Balaenoptera ricei; assembly: GCF_028023285.1. Taxonomy (NCBI): domain Eukaryota; kingdom Metazoa; phylum Chordata; class Mammalia; order Artiodactyla; family Balaenopteridae; genus Balaenoptera; species Balaenoptera ricei. The sequence continues at coordinate 8,397,580 of NC_082645.1, read as the reverse complement.
TTGTATATGTGTATCACATCTTCTTTATCCATTCTTCTGTCAGTGGACACTTAGGTTGCTTCCATGTCTTGGCTATTATAAATAGTGCTGCTCTGAACATTGGAGTGTGTGTATCTTTTCGAATTAGAGTTTTCATCTTTTCTGGATATATGCCCAGGAGTGGGATTGCTGGATCATATGGTAACTCTATTTTTAGTTTTTTAAGGAACCTCCATACTATTTTCCATAGTGGCTGCAAGGTTGTACATCTTGGTTTTGGGGTGAGTTACACAATGTGTATATTTGTCAAAACTCATCTAACTGCACACTTAAGGTGCGTGCATTTCACTATACATACAATATACCTAGAACAAAGCAGAGCAAACTACAACAAAAACTTCCACAGGCTGCTTTAAGAATAGACAAACAAACAAACAAACATCAGAGAGGCAGTCTAGAGACAGATGGGCTGCATTCAAACCGTGACCCAGCTCCTAACCAGAGTGGGACTTCAGTCACACGTAGTGGATGATAAACTGTCAGTGCTGTTTAAAAGAAATAGTAACCATTCAGGAAACTGACCCTTTACTTGGAGGCCATAAATGGTCTCCAAGATGGGGCTCACAAACCTCTGAGCGTAATGCATATTTGTGTCGGCAGCGGCTTCATAGCTTTCAGTTAGACCCTAAGATAACTGCTCCTAGATCCCAGGACGAGGTGATTCCTACAAATGAACAAGAAAGGTAAACATGGAGCCTCCTGACGTTCTACCCCCTGGAAGTGAACCACTAAATCCAGGTCGCCCTTAAGGGGAGGGGATTACTCACAGCGTGCCTCTCAGGGATGCCTCCCACAGGTGAGAAGGAGTATCAAACACGGCTTCTTGCGATTTAACTGAAAGCATGGCCAAGGTTTGAGCTTTCCCAGCCTTGCAAGAGCAATGATGCTCGTCTGTGTGGACCACTGAACCAGGGGTGTAAGGGGTAGGGGGCAGTGCTGGGTCGTGGGAAATGGAGATGAGAGAAATCCTCAAGCTGGGGCTTCCCTGGTGGTGCAGTGGTTAAGAATCCACCTGCCAATGCAGGGGGGACACGGGTTCGAGCCCTGGTCCGGGAAGATCCCACGTGCCGCGGAGCAACTAAGCCCGTGCGCCACAACTACTGAGCCTGTGCTCTAGAGCCCACGCGCCACAACTACTGAGCCCGTGCGCCACAACTACTGAAGCCCGCATGCCTAGAGCCCATGCTCTGCAACAAGAGAAGCCACTGCAATGAGAAGCCAGCGCGCCGCAACAAAGAGTAGCCCCCGCTCGCCGCAACTAGAGAAAGCCCGCGCGCAGCAGCGAAGACCCAACACAGCCAAAGATAATAAATAAATAAAATAAATAAATTTATACAAAAAATAAAGAAATGCATAATAAAAGACCCTTCACAATCTGGTCCCAATTTCCCTTTTAAAAAAAATCCTCAAGCTTGTAAAGATGCTGTGATTCGGAATTTCAGGAAGAGGGAAGAGGGTTTGAAAGCAGAACGAACCATGCAGTGGGAACCCAATCCCAGGAAAGGGGGAATCTCCTCTTCTTCTTCCCCCGCCTTCCACCCACCTTCCCCTCCTCCTCCAGCCTCTCCCCAGACTTGCCTCCTGGCTCCTTGCCCTTGGAGAAAGCTGTTGGAGTCTCTCCTCCAGGCCCCTGCAGTTGTTTCTACTCAGAAAAGGAAGAATGGCAGTGGAACGTGGTGACCCAGCCCCACTGTGAGTGGAAGACAGATGGGTTGCTCTCGGGTAGCAGCACAGGACAGAAATGACTCAGAGTTTGGAGGCCGGCTGACTGGGGAGAGCTTCAGAAAGCCTCTCGATTTCTGTGTGCCTGAATTTATCGTCTATAAGTAGGGATAAAAGTCTCTTCTTCACGTGGTATCATAAAGTCTGGACTAGAGAGGGCCTGGCACTTAGTAGGGCTCTGCACACAGTAGGTACCACATTAAAGCTCCCACAGCTACAACTGACCCCTGGGGAGCTTCTGACCTCTTTCTATTCTGTCACCTGATGAGTTCAGTGAGTGCCACTTGGGTTAATTAATAAGTTCGGCTAATAAGCCTGAGCTCCTCTCGAAGGCCAGGTGCTGTGCTAGGACACACTGGGGGTCAAATGGCTGTGGCCCTGTCCTTCTGGGGCCCACAAACACCTCAGGAGCCATTGGAGTCTGATGGGTCACAGCAGCCTCTGCTTCCATCCGGGAGAGACTCCGCCCTCCCCCTTCCCTTCTCAGCCTGCTTGACTTGCTGGGGACGGGGAGCGGCCCACAAGTGTTGGCAGGTACCTGTGAGTTCTGGCTGAGAGCACCTCTGATGAAGGTGCCAGAGATAATCTCGGTGATTCATTACTGCTGGGTGTTAACAGCTGCCTTGGCGTCTTCCCAGACTCTGCTTGAGGCTCGGAGCCACAGTACACCCTGTGACCCAGTGTGGAAAGCTGCCACACACACGTGGGCTGGGAAAGCAGGCACAGTGCTAGAGGCTCCTGCGTGGGGAGCTCATCCCGGGCACAGCTTCGAGTGCTGGCAAGAATCTGGCCTGAGATGGAGCTGATGCAGTCGGCCACAGGCCATCCAGAAGCTGATGGCAATGGTGTCTGAGGACCAGCTGTTCCAGGAGAGCAGTGCGGGGAAGGGGTTGGTAGGAGGCTGGGGGCAGGTACAGGTCTCTAGTCTTGACACACCTCCACCCATCCTGAACAGCAACAATATCAACTCTGATTCTTTTCTTTTTTTTTTTTTAAGTTTTTTCCCACTACTGATTTTTTTTCTTATAAATTTATGTATTTATTTATTTATTTTTGGCTGCGTTGGGTCCTCATTGCTGCGCGTGGGCCCTCTCCGGTTGCCGCAAGCGGGGGACACCCCTCACTGCGGTGCGTGGGCTTCTCATTGCCGCGGCCTCTCCTGCCGCGGAGCAAGGGCTCTAGGCACGCGGGCTTCATTAGTTGTGGCCCGTGGGCTCCAGAGCGCAGGCCCAGTAGGTGTGGCGCACAGGCCCAGCTGCTCCGCGGCATGCGGGAGCTTCCCGGACCAGGGCTCGAACCCGTGTCCACTGCACTGGCAGGTGGACTCTCAACCACTGCGCCACCAGGGAAGCCCCTCAACTCTGATTCTTGAATAAGGCCCACAATCCCTTATCCAAAACTCTGGGAGCCAGGTGCATTTGGAAATTCAGAATTTGAAAGGTTTTAGGAAAGTAATATGGTATAAATACCGTGTGGTATCTGATATCCCTGAGGGGTCTGGGACAGCACCCTATAATCAAACACACAAAATGGATGAGTATTCAAACCAAGCCAGAGAAATAAAGACTATAAATTGTTTCACGTTCATTTAGGAAGAGTTTGACCGTCAAACGAGTTGTGCAAAATCATGGTTTACTGAGCCCTTTGCATTTATGATCATAAAGAAGGAATCGTCAAAAAGCGCTAGTTACAAAAACAGTTAAAACAATAATAATATCGTCACATATCTACAATTGTTTTCTTGATCTTACTCAAGTGGGAAGAAAGCACCTCTAGAAAACTGCATTTATATAACAGGCAGTTTAGGTGAAAAACAGCATTCTGCTAGGTCAAGGCCCAGGCCCCCATTCCTATACCTAGTCCCCCCAACATAGAAATTCTGGAGCTGCCCCTGCAGGAGTGATTGCCCAGGAGAAAGCCTGCGTGAGGAGGTGCCTGGAAGGACTTCTTAGAGTACCTGCTCCCAGAGGTGGGCAAGGACCTTCCCCAGCCCTGGCGGAGACCCTGCTGGGGCTGAGGCCCAGCCTAACACTTCTGCTTAAAATAGAGAAAGAAGAAATCTCTCCCTTCTTCCCCCAGGGCTGTCAGGGCTGCTCCTCCTTGGTTTAGGGTGTTTCCAGGTGTGTGCGCGCGCGTGAGATGGGTGGGGACATGGCCTTGGACACAGGCTTGATGGGCAAACTGCAGGTCGCTCTGTCAGCGTTAAGTCCTTTCTTTTATTTCTGACCTTGAATAAGGGAACCCAGGGGAGAGGCAGACCCCAAGCTCTGGCCAGAGCCTCAAAGGGTAGACAGTGTCCTGGAGGCCTCAGCACTGGCCACCTGTCACAGGGAGACACCAGGGCAGGCGAGAGTGTTACAGGCGTGTCTCAATTGCCTGGGGACTGGTCCCAGAGACGGGAATTTTTAATCGTGTTACCCGAGAGCCTTTGCACATCAAAGTTTAGGAACTTGTGACACAAGAGAAGGGGTATCTCTCTCTGAGACGCAGGTTGTTGAGAATGGTGAGGTCCAGCCTCCTCCACCCAGCATGGAGGGGGAAGATCAGGGCTTTCTTAGCGAGAACTGAGACTTAATGAACATATACTATGCTCACACAGTTACTGTATTGTGTCTTTCAAACAACCCTTTGAATAAGGTGCTATTGTTCCCATTACATATTTGCACTCAGGGTGGAGTGAGCCAGGGGTGGAGTTGGGATTCCAACGCTGGTCTGAGTCTGTCCCCTGTTGCTGTCCCCTGTTGTCGTCTGTAATATAGTAACCACAGGAGCGGTGTGGAGTGTCCACAGTGCTTGCACCGTAACTGAGAGAACAGAGAGCTTATGATACAACCGAAAAAACCCTAGGAACTTGATCCTCCCTTAGCTTTACCTCCTGTTTTTAAAAGTCAATCCAAGGACTGTTAATCCAAGGCACGCTGCCAAGCATTTGTAGATGATTTACAATTTACAAAACCCTTCTCCATATTGCATCTTGTTTTGATACTCTCGACAAAGAGGCAATGTTTGTAGAGGAGGACTTTATGTCTCTATTTTATGGGTTTGGGAACAAAGGCTCACTGAGAAATGTGCCTTCCATGGCCAGAAGGCAGACGGCAAGGACTCGAGCACCAGCTTCCTTTATGATATGTGTGCTGCCCCATCAGCCTCCCTCATTCTACTCCAAACTTTATTTCCAGTCTTCCTGAGCCAGTTCAGGCTGGCTTTACCGCTTTGGGTTCCTAGAACCTAAAGATTTATAGCCATAAATAATTGTGCTCTAAGAGTTAATTTCAGGAAATTGACATGAAAGGGACCATCTAGCATAAGAACAACGTTTCTTGACTCCAGGGACAAGGAAACACCCACCGAGGGACTATGTCTTCATCAAACCAACCTCACCTCCACTATCTTAAAATTTAAAAAGCCTTAATAGGGAAAAATTAGGTTATGAGAAATCCAGAATTCAGGTGCTTTCCCATATGTTTATATCTGTTTACTAGTTGATGAGTTCATTTGAGAACTTAATGGTTAACCTTTTTTTCAGTTGAACCTCCCTGCTGCAAACTATCAAGGGGCATAAATATTGATTTAAATACATGCATTGGGACAGCTTCTCACTCATCAGATGGAGGCAAGCCGCACCTGGGGACAGGGTAAATTTTTGTGATCCTCTTCACACACTATGACAGTCTTTTATCCATATATAATCTAAAACAAAATTTTCATGAAGCAATCCTTACCCTTATTTATGGATGAACTCTTAGCTTTTTTATTCTATCTTTTCTTTGTTTTTAATGTTGGACGTGTCCCACTACATTGATTTCATAGCTCACTAATGGGGGTTAAGATCTGCAGTTTCAAAAATACTGGCCTATGAGTTCTTACCCACTCTCCTGTGTCCAGTTGTCACCTATATATGAGATTAGTCTCTACTTTCAGTTTTGATCTTTCCCCTGAGCTACAGACCCTAATTCCCAACTGTCTACTGAGCTTCTTCACTAAGAGGAACTCAAAGTGAATGTAACCCAAGCAGAACTTAACACCTCTTCCTCCTTTCCTCCCAGTGTCCCTCCCTAGAGTTCCCCATCTTCTGAGGGGATCACTCTTGATCCAGATGGCCAAGCCAGACATGTGGTTGGTGTCCCTCTTCCCCTCCTCACTGCCCATACCCAATCAATCATCGAGTCCTTCCTAAATATCTCTTGGATCCGCCTACTTCTTTCCAACACCACCCTCTCCCAGACATCAGGCCATCATTGTCTCTGAACTGATCCAACAGTCTCTAACTGGTCTTCTTACTTTCTAAAATGGTCCCCTCCAATCCACCCCATTCACACTGGAGAGAAGTGCTTCTAAAATGTGAAAGCTGACCAGTTCACTCTTTAGCATGAAAGCTTACAATAATCTCCTGGAACTTGTGGTAACATGGTTTCCTTTGCCTGGAACCCTCTTCCATCTGCCACCAACCCCACATCTTTCTCTGCTCAGCCCCTACTCATCCTTCAGGTCTCAACTAAGATATCACTCACTATGGGAGCTCTGACCCCCATCTAGACAGCAAATTCAGGTCAAATCTGACCTCGGCATCTTTGTGTGTGGTCCTTTAGCACCTTACCCCTTCCTATCCCAGCACTTACTGCCCTGTACTGTCTGTCTAGTTCTTCATCACAGCACGAATGCCCAGCCCAATGCCTGCAACAAATATTTGCTGAATGAAAAAATGAATACATCATAAAACATTTTTCTACTGCATCGTTTTAAAGGAGGGGGGTCTTGTATATCATTACATGAATGTACAGTAATGTATTCAACTATTCGTCAAGCATTTAGGTAGTTATGTTTTATTCTGACTATATATATTATTACAGTGAGCAGCTTTGCACACAGTTCTCAACACGCAATCTTAATTGTTTTCTCGAGCTAAAATTCCTAAAAATTGAATTGCTAGGCCAAAATGTATGCATGTTTTAACAGGTTTTTATTTATATTGCTAGATTGCCCTACAGGAAGTCTGGGTTAATTTGCACTATTACCAACAGTATAAAAGAGTTCTCCTTTTCCCTCATTCTTAGCAACAATGAGTTTCAGTTTTTTTTAAACTTTACCCAAGTTTTAAGGCAGAAAATAATAAATCCTTATTGTTTCATATGGGATATTAGCATTAACAGTTTCGTAAAATCTTTTCATGTATTATTCATCATATGAGGGTTTACAGAGGTACACAAGATAATAGCTGTTGTTTAGAGAGTGTCTACTTCAGGCACTGTCATATAGAGAAGAAGATTGTTTGTTGAGAACTTACTGCATGCAGATACTGTTAAAAGTTCTATTTACATGACTCCTCACCAAATCCTCACAAAACCCTACAAGTTGTGTAGTATTACATCTATTTTACAGAAAATCTAACTGAAATAATTACATATTATAAATTAATATTTTAAATGATTATAAATGTGAGAATAATTGTTATGCAATTACTATGTGCCAATTATTAATGTTTAGTGCTTTCAAAGTTCCATTTAATTCTCACAACAACCCTGTCATATAGATATGAATTTTTGACAAAGATGCTAAGGTAATTCAATGGGAAAAAGATAGACTTTTCAACAAACGTGCTGGACCAACTGGAATTTCATATGCAAAAAAGTATTCCTTGACCCTTATCTGATACTATACACCAGATTTAACTTGTAACGAATCATAGACCTAAAATGTAATAGCTAAAACTTTAAAAGTTATAGAAAAAAATATAGGAATAAACTTGATCTTGGATTATGCAAGAATTTCTTAGATAAGACACAAAAATACATAAACTATTAAAAAAAAAAAGATAAATATAATGGACTTGACCAAAATTTAAAAATTGTGCTCTTCAAAAGACACTGTTAAGAAAATAAAAAGACAAGTGACAGCCTGGGAGAAAACATTCCCAAGATACATATCTGATAAAAGACATACCCTGAAAATATAAAGAATTCTTACAATTTAATGAGAATACAACCCAATTTTTTAAAAAGTAAAAGATTTTAACAGTCCTTAATCAAAGAAGATATTTAAGTGGCCAATAGGTATAAGACAAGATAAAAACAAATGAGATACAATTACATATTTCTACAATTGGCTAAAATTAAAAAAGATTGACAATACCAAGTGTAGGTGAGGATATGGAGGAACTTGAACTCTCATACACTGCTGGTGGGAGAACAAAATGGTAAAACCACTTTGAAAAGCAGTTTGGCAATTTCTTATTAAGTTAGATATATACTTACCATGTAACTCAATAATCCTACTTCTTGGTATTTACCCCCCAAAATGAAAACACATTTCTGTGCAAAGAACTGTAGAAAATAATGATAGCAGCTTTATTAAAAAGACCCCCCCAAATGGAAAAAAAAATCCTGAAAGTCCATCAACAGATAAATGGAAAAATAAAATGCAGTATATCCCAATAAAAAGGATTGAACTATGACATACGCAATAACACAAATGAACCTCAAAATAATTATGTTGAGTGAAAGGGACGAGGCACGAAGGAGTATAGAAACTATAGCTTCACTTATATGAAATTCTAGAAAAGGCAAAACTATACTGACAGAAATCAAGTGAGCAGTTGCCAGGGGCTGGGGATGGGGAAAGGTGACTGCAAAGGGACACAAGGAGACTATTTGGAATAATAGGACTGTTTCATATCTTGATGACTGTGGCGGTTACACAACCATATACGTTTGTCAAAACTCATTATAATGTACAATTAAAATTGGTGGATTTGATTGTATGTAAATTGTATACTGCAAATTCTATCATAAAGGTGATTTTAGAAAGAAAGGAAGGAAGGAAGGAAGAGAGAGAAAGAAAGAAAGAAAATTCAATACCTATCATAATTCAGAAATTGGACTATTGGACTCCTGGGATTAGACCAATTTAAAGGTGTACACGTGCACTAAAAGTCATGTTCAATGATGTTCACAGCAGTTTTACTCACAGTAGCCCCAAACGGAAACAACGAAAACGTCCACCAATAGTAAAATGACTCCTGACACAACAGACAACGGGTTTTCACACAGTAGTTGAAAAGAGCAAACAACGGTGACATGTGATATCCCGATGAATTTCACAGAGGTAACATTAAGCTAAAGAAACCTTATGCAGGGACCTCCTTGGTGGTGCACTGGATAAGACTCCGTGATCCCAATGCAGGGGACCCAGGTTCGATCCCTGGTCAGGGAACTAGATCCCACATGCATGCTGCAACTAAGAGTTAGCATGCCACAACTAAGGAGCCCACGTGCTGCAACTAAGGAGCTGGTGAGCTGCAACTAAGGAGCCTGCCTGCCACAACTGAGACCTGGTGCAACCAAATAAATAAATAAATAAATAAAGCCATATGCAAAAAATACATGTGATAGAATTCCATTTATAGGAATTTCAGAAACAGGCAAAACTAATCTATGGTGATTGAAGTCAGAATAGCAGCCACCTGTGGGGGACATGACTGAGGGCCACAGGGAGCCTCTGGGGCCAGGAAATGTTGAAGAGCTGGATCTGAGTGGTGGTTGCACAGTGTATACATGCGTAAAAGTTTAGTTAGCTGGACACTCCAGATTTGCAAACTTACTGAATTTAAGTTAAACCTCAGTGGAAAAACAATGTTTTAAAGGATATACCTAAAGAATACTATGTGCCTATTCATTTCAGTTCCTGGATTTTAGACTTGGGAGATGTACAGACAAGCTGGGTTGGGTTTTTTATCTGCTCTTTATGAAAACAAGGAAATCGGTAGTATATACGGTGGCCACGCTGAGTCTCCCTATGAGTGAAAACTTGTTTGAGAACTGACTTGATGGTTTGGAAAACTACTATAGGGCAATCACATGTGTTCACATAGACTGTGCTAATTATAACTATTTCTTATCTGTTCATCGGATCAGATTTCCCAACCACTCCCTCCAGGGCACCTGGAGCCTTGAGAAGACTTAATTGCCATCTCCCTGTCTGAGGACCTATTAAAAATTGCTTTAAGCAAACGCTTGAGATGCAGGAGGAGTGGCAGTGGTTCATCGTGCAAGGCTCAGAGGGTCAGGGCCCCTTCTGCTGCTGTAATTTGCTCTGGGTTCCCTGGTGGGTGTGTAAGCTTGCTATGGTCGGGAGACCTCTTTGCTCTCCTTCTATCCAAGAAAGTCCTTGTTGAAGGTGGGTGAGCTCTGAGTCCCAGCTCCCCTACAGCCTGGACGGGAAGGGAAACTCAGAGTTCACAGGACTAATCTCAGTCTCACTGGATAGGCCCGTGCGCTGGGACAAGCATGTTATATGCTCTACCTAATTTAATTCCCTCAGTGACCTCCTCTGGGAGAAATAGAAAGTATCCCTCCTTAGAGATGAGACAACAGTGACTCAGCAACCTTAAGTGACTTGCCCAAGGTCACAGAGCTGGAAAAAGGCAGAGGTGGGAATTGAACTCAAACGTTCTGACATGTGATCCTCACACCAAGGGTGTGACCCACCCAGATCCCAAGCCAGTCCCTTTCCCCAACCTTCTTCCCTACATGCACAGCCTCAGCTACTCCCAAACAGATCTTGTGCTGGAATAAAACCCAGAACGACTCATAGATGTATCATGGAACAAGCAAGGCATGGAGACCCTCCCTTTGACACATCCCAGCTGTGGGGGGCTGAGCCCTCTCTCTCCTCTCCTGGGAAGTGCTAACATGTTTGTCTTGGCGGCTGGTCAGCGGATCGTGGGACTCTCAGAGTCATGCCTGAGGTGTCCAGGAGAGAGACCTCGCTAAAACAAAGTCATGGTACAGCCTAGCTGCTTAGAGCAAGGACTTCTGGGTAAAGATGGTGGCCCTTCCACTAACTAGCTGTGTAACCTGGGGAAGGTCACTTAATGTCTTTGAATGTCAGTTTCCTCATCCCAAACAAAGATATTAGGAGACACATCATATGTTCATACATAGGAAGACTCAGCATTTTGAACACGTCAGTTCTCCCCAAACCAGTCTATAGATTCAATGCAATCCCAATAAGTTCCCAGAACTAATAAAATTAGTATTTTTTTCATAAAACTTGACAATAAAGAATACATGGCAACCCCGAGGGCTAAAAAATAGTCAAGACATTGCTGAAAAAGAGTAGGTTGGGGGTAATTTGATGTCAGGATTTATCATGATGTTATAGAAGTTATATGACAAATGACACAAAGTAGACTCCAGCATTAGATGTACAATGTGGACATGACATGACACGGTGACATTGCCGACCGCAGGGAAGGAGGCACTGGGGCTGGGACTACTGGTTGTCCAAAGAGAAAAAAATAAAATTGAATCCTTTCCTCCACCGTATATTCTGGACTTTGTGTAAATTCCAGAGGTACTGAAGGACTTATAGGTGAAAGGCAAGACTTCCAAAGTTTCAAAGAAAATAGAGGGAGTATCTTTCTGACTTTGAGTACAAGAGGATTTCTTCAACAAGAGAGAAGAGAAAGCACTAATTATAAAAAGGAAAGATTAATAAACCTGACTACATTAAAATTAAGAATTCTGTTCATCAAAAGATACTGAAAAGAAAGTGAAATGGCAAGCCATATCCTGGGAGTAGATATTTGGAACATCTATAACTGACAAAAGATTAGTATCTGGAATATAGAAAGAGCTCCGGCTAATGCATAAAAGAAAGACAACGCAACAGAGATTGAGCAAAAGCCGCCAATAGGCATTTCTCAGAAGAGGGATCACAATAAACAAGCCCACTATAATCAGGGAAACGCAACACAAGAACCCAGTGGAAAACCATTTTAGAAAAAATGCTAAGCTCCAGGCAAGACATGAATTAAAAGGAACTTCTATGTTTATACATTTCTTTTTTTGTTGATTTGATGCAATCTCTTGGGAAAACCATTTGAAGGTTTCCAAAATTGAGCGTTTGGATACTTGTGGCCCAGCAATTCCACTTCTAATTATACACGCTAGAGCAGGGTTGGCAAACCATGGCTCACGGGCTTTTGTCTGTTTGTTTAGTTTTTGCTAAATAAAATTTTATTGGAACTCAGCCACCCTTATCTGTAGGGCCTGTGGCTGCTTTTACCCTAAGACAGCAGACCTGAGTGGCTGTAATAGAGGCCATAAGGCCCACAAAACCTAAAATATTTACTAACTAGCCTTTTACAAAGTTTGCCAACCCTTCTCTAGAGACATTTTTTACAGCCTCATTTTGTTTTCACCTATCACTTTTTCTAACCCACAACATTTTTGATAGACTTTACTTTTCAGGACAGTTTTTAATTTACAGGGAAGTTGAGGAAATGGTACAGAGAGCTCTCACATGCCCCTGGATCTAATTTCCCCTATTATTATATTAGCATCTTACATTAGTGTGCTACACGTTACATATTCATACATTGTTCTGAACTAAAGGGCATATTTATTCACATTTCCTTAGCTTCTATCCATTGTCTTCTTCTTTTCCAGGGTCCCTCTCAGGATGCCACATTACATTAACTTGTCATGTCTCCTTAGGCCCCTCTTGGCTGTGATAGTTTCTCAGACTTTCCTTGGTTTTGATCACCATGACAGTTCTGAGGAGTACTGCTCAAATATTTTGTAGGATGTCCCGCTGTAGGATTTATTTGATGTATTATTTCTCACGACTTGACGGGAGTTATGGGCTTTGGGGAGGAAGACCAGAGAGGCAAAGTATCCTTTTACCAAGGGAACATACTAACAAGAATTATCTCTGCTGATAATGACCTTGATCATCTGCCTGAGGCAGTGTTTGGCAGGTTTTGCTAGTAAGGAATTCTTCCCCTCACCCTCTGCCTTTGCATACTGCACTCTTTGGAAGGCAGTCACTGCACAGGCCACACCTATGGGATGGGGATGCATCGTCTTATTCCTTGAGGGTGAAATTAAGTATTTGGAAATTTTCTTCAAGGGAGATCTGCCTCTTCTCTCCCATTCATTTATATTTTCAGTCATTTATATCAGTATGGACCCATGAATACATATTTATTTTATACTTTGGGTCACGTTCCAATACTACTTTATTTTGTAGCTCAGAGTGTTCCAGCTTTACCTTTGGGAATTCTCTCAGTTGGTTCCTGTATACCCCTATCAATGTAGGTTTAAAAAACTTTTTTGAGCACCTTCTTACTTTCTAGCAACACAAGATACTCCAGGCTCACCATGTATATTTCCTGTCCCAGTTCTAGAATTGGGTTTCTCCAAGGACCCTTGGCTCCTTATTGAAGAATGGCATCAGAAACCAAGATCTGGGTGCTAAGACGCTTTTTGTTACTGGCGTGTCATTGCTTCTAGGCCCTCTTAGCTTACAGAACAGGAAATACATGTGTGTATATTAACCTGTATATATATATGTGTATATATGCATATCTACAAATACTTCTTTATGTAATCATCTGTATAAGCTACACATGAGTTCATAGTAATGTCTCCAACTCTAATCCATTACCACATGAATCATTCTTGCTTCTTCTCCTTGACTATTTGTAAATTCCCACTCCATCGATAAGAAACTGGTCTCCCATCATCTGCCACCTATTTACTTGATTGTCCAATTCCAGTGCACATGTTTAGTAATATCAGAAAAACTGTTGCATGTCCCCCTGGGAAACAATTTTATTAACCAGAGTACAGTGCTTATGTGTACTTTTTTATGCCTTTAGTCTTACTTATTTCCAAAGTTGCTTAGACCAGCATCTTACCCCACTCCCTCCAGTGGGGTTGTTTTATTCATTTGCAATACAATTAAATTCTCTGCGACAGTCTGCATCCCCCCATAGGATCCCCTGACCTCCTAGATGATTTTTTTAAAATTTGTATATATTAAGGTTCACTGTTTGTGCTGTAAAGTTCCGTTGGCTTTGACAAGTGCATACTATCATGCATGCATCACCATGGTACCACACTTTTAGGTGGTAAAGCTATTTAATAATTCACCCCTGCCCCAAGCCCCTGGCAACCACTCAGCTTTCTACTGCCTTCTAGAGACATTTTTACACATGTATACCAAGAGACACAAATGAGAATTCTCACAGAAGCAAAGAACTAGAAACAACCCAGATGTCCATTGACAGGAGGATGGATAAATACATTGAACTATAGTGCAATAATGAAATCTCATACAGCTGTAAACATGACTCAAGTCCAGTTACACATTACATGGATAAGTCTTAGGAAAGTAATACTAAGTGAAAAAGCAAGTGCCATGGGACCTTATAATACCATTTTTATGAACCTCAGATGCAAGTAAAACTAAACAATATATAATCAAACCAGCTACTTAAAAGCAAAGAAATGAAAAACACAAAATTTAGGATAGTGATTAGTCCTGGCAGAGGCAGGAGAAGGAGATGGGGGAGGAACAAACGCATAGAAGCAGGTCAGCACTGATGTTCTAGTTCTCGGGTGGAGTTCATAGGTGTTCATCATAGTATTATGATTTTAAATTTACGTTTGAATACACATGTATACATATATGTGTCAGATATTATATTAAATATTTTGAGTCGACGTAATCATACCTAATTTGTGGGATGCTGTGAGCATTAAATGAGATAGCATATGTAAAGTACTTAGTCTCCACCAATGACAACAACTGTGGTTGTATTATCGCCTCCTTAGAAATCACGGTTGGTTATCTCTGCTCCATGTTGGGTCACCTCACATTAGGCCCTTTCTTGTAGGTGACCACCAGTGAGGGGTTATTTGAGTGTACTCCACCAACAGCTGAGATTCCACCATCAGCTTCATGGATTTGGGGAGCCAGAAGTGAGGTGAGAGGTCAGGTGCTACAGCCATTTGTTTTGCACTTGAGGAAAAAGGGGTCCAGAGAAGTAGAAAGACATTCCTAAGGCTAGCCAATTTTTTGCGAGATTTCCAGGCTTGAACCTCTGTCTTCCAGACAGACGTTTCTAGAGCTGTTCTCTTGGATAAGGAAAACCTCCCAGTGGGTTAGTGGGTTAGACCCAATATTGCAGATGTGGCAGAGCTGAAAGGAGGTGTAGAGGATAACAGGAGACATTAAGGGGGAAAACATTCTTCTGCAAGTGTAGTAATTCTCATTTATTAGCCCATCCAGTGTGGTAACTACAGCAAGCAGTGGGTAACCCCAGGATAGGGAAATGGGGACCGCAGGCAGCCTGTCGTTGGTGTAGTACCAAGAAATGGCCACATGATGTCACCAGAAGCCACTTTTTGGAAATAAGTCAACTAGGGCTCCCAGCCTACTTCTGCCTTTTCAGTGCCTATCTAGCAGAAAGGAAATTTCCCTGGATCTCTGAGCCGCCTCCATGCCATGGGGCTAACAAGAGAAGGAAACTAATAAGCAAGTCCTCAAAATAGCTTCACAAGGGAAGGGTTTACTTAGACCAGCACTGTCCAATAGAAATATAATGTGAACCCTGATACAAGCTGAAAATGTAATTTTAAATGCTCTAATAGCCACATTAAAAGAAAATTAAAAGAAACAGATGAAATTAATTTTAATAATTTATTTTATTTAGCTCAACATATTTAAAAATTATCATGTCAACATATAATCAATATAATAATAGTAATGAGATACTTTATTTTTGTCTTGCTAAGTCTTTGAAATCTGCTCTGTGTGTTTTCTTTTAATTTTTATTGAAATATAGTTGATTTACAATGTTGTGTTAGTTTCAGGTGTACAGAAAAGTGATTCAGTTATACATATACATATACATGTATATCTATTCATTTTTAGATCTTTTCCATTATAGGTTATTACAAGATATTGAATATAGATCCCTGTGCTATACAGTAGGTCCTTGTTGGTTATGCTGCGTTTTAATTTACACTGACAGCCCATATCGATTCAGACCAGCCACACTTCAAGTGCTCAATGGCCACATGGGGCCAGTGGCCATCGTACTGGACAGAACTGAAACAAAGTCACACGCACCAGCTCTGAGAAGCAGTTTACATACAGTGGAGGGATAGTCAGACCCAGGGGCATCCCAAGTGCAAGGCTGATTTAGCAATAGCACCAGGTCAGCCTGCACTCCCCCAGATTCCTTGCCACCTGCTGGATAATGCCTGAAATTCTACCGTCTGCTCCTTCGGGGCTTCATATCATTTAACCCCTAAACGTGACACACTCTTCTCTTTTTTTACTCACAGGCCAGAGACCTGGGATCTGAGTTTATGGAAGGATGTGGGCCAGGAGGTCCTCCCTCCACGGGCAAGGGTACAGACCCAGAGGACAGAGGAGCAGCTTCTCTGGCCCACCAGAGACTTGTCAAAGAGAGTCCAAGGCCCTGTAACCCTCTCTCACCCACCCCTACCCCCAGTTAGCTTTCCTGACCCCTCACAGGGAATGCTCAGGACAGCCGAGCTCGCCGGCCCTCCCATCAAACTAGCTTCTGGGCAGAAGTGCCGGAGGAAGACCAGCCCGCCTGCTCTGTGAGCCCAGTTCCTGCAATGCGTCTACCACCCTGGCCCAGGACAGCGTGTCTGCACTGGACGGGGCAGTCTCGTCCACAGGTGCTGGGCAGGTTCCCCTGGACAGAAATGGGAATGATGTCCTCATGCTTCCTCTCCAACCTCCTGCCCCCCCCCCCTTACCCCTGCCTCCGCCTTGAGGGAGAATTTCAGTCTGGTGGTTTCTATAGGCCTTTGGGCCATTCTTCTGTAAGGACGCCTGTGGAGAAGGGAAAGGGGAACTCGATTTCCCAGGCTATTGTGGGACCTAGTGACATGCTATTATCTGGAGGAAATGTTGAACATTTCGGCTCCCAGGGCCAGACGGCCTACAGTGTGGAAATATCTGAATTTCTGGAGAGAGATTATTTTTCAGTGTCTGACACTGTGTTGACAGCCCACGGAGGAGGAGAAGGGCTTGCTTGCCGCAGTGGAATAGAAGCCACATTTCCTGAACAGCCCGCTCAGATCAGAGTGTTTTTAAAAGAATTAACCAACATTATGAAACAAAATGCTTGGGTACCCACAGCCCATGACAAACACAGCAGCCAGGGTAGAAATACAGATGCTGAATAAAGATTGGGAGTTCTGCATGATGAAAAGGATGGTGGCAGTGAGTGAAAAGGAACAAATAAAGCCAGAGAGGGAAAACAGTAGCTCTGGGCAGCACCACAGAGCTGAGACCCTCGTCCCACAGGACACTGCTCGCTCTGTCCAGCCTCCCCCCTACCCCACCTTCTCTCCCCTTGGTCCAGAACCTGGCCCTGCTGTATCGCCTCGACTCCACTCCACACTCCCCTCCCACCAACTGGAGGAAACCAAAGGACAGAAATTAAAAAAAAAATTTTTTTTTGGCCATGAAATTCCTAGAGGAGGGAATGTTTTCTGGTGAGTAACATCTTCAGAAAAACAAAAAAGCTGACTCGGCAGCTGTTGCCAGAAACTTATCTGCAATATCAAGTGTGTCTTACTTGGTGACTTATCTGATTTGGAAACAAATTCTTCACGATGCAGCAAGAATCTCACGTGGCGCCAAGTAAAACAACAACAAAAACAAAACAAACTTGTTGAAAATTTACAAAAGTTACACATGCATATTCATTCCCATTTCCCCCCAAAAGTTCCTAGGAAAGAGTGAAATGGCAAAGTCTAGAATTCCTTTTAACTGTGCATTTGTGTTGTGTGTGTGAGTGTGTGTGTGTGTTGTCAGTGTCTGACCTTATAAACCTCTTCAGTTTTGACCGTGAAATATCACATGGCCTAACCCCCAAACCCTAACACTCCCACTGTTAATAGCACTCCTATTTGGACACCTTAAAAAAATACCCAGGAAAGCACCTGTTTCTGTATGATTTGTAAAAAGTTTTACTTTTAAAGGTAAGGTGTTTTTGAGTTACTGAAGCCTAGCTTAAACAAAACAAAGCACTTTGTTTTTAAAGCTTAACTAGACAAGAATTTGTTTCTTTTGAATAATAATTTTAAAAAGTCAGCTATTTTCTTCCCAAATGATGAGGGGTATGTCATCACATAGCAGTAAAGACTGAAAATCCAACCAAATTAGGTCTAACAAAAAATGGCAGCCGGAGGAGCCTGAAATTGTAACCTATTCCCCAAGTCACTGAGAAATAAAATTAGGGCAAATTGAAGGGTGAGGAGAGTAGCAGTAAAGTATCCAGGTTTTGACTCTACAAAACCCCTAAAAGGCCCAGTGATTTCTGGAGGAAATTTCCAAAAGCCTCAATCATGAGTCACTGTAATTTGCTGCCCTCTGAGCCTCCACTGGTTTTGGCAGACTTCAGTGTCCCATATCTTCAGCCCAGCAATAGTGGGGAAGCTTCAGCTGGGAGAGGATGGGGGTGAGGGGATGGGTGGTGGTGAAATTGCCTTATAAGGAAACTTTAAGTCCTGGGGAAGGCCTGGTGTTTCATCAAACTAGAAAAATGTTAAAGACCTGAGACCTCTTGCCCCTCCCATTGACAGTTCAGAGACAGAGGGGAGTTAGGGATGTGTGTTCCCTAACAGGACATCCTTCTATTTAAGCGTGAAGGGTAACCAGGGTATAACCCTCCTAACGGCTATGTCTTAACCAAGCTCTGGAAGATGGAAGACACCCAGATCACAAAGGTCAGACCTTGATGTGAGCACATCGTGGAGCCTGTCAGAGCCTGGAGGAAGCAGAATCCATCATGGGGGTTGCCACACCCTGGGAATCACTAACTTCCCACTTTACAGGTGATGGGCTCCAGTGTCAGAGAGGGCAGTAACTTTAGGACTCCCAGCCAGAATTAAACCCAGGTGATTTACAGGGGATGGGGGCAGGACCTAGAGTCCCCACCTTACACCTGGCCACTCAGAGCTGGGGCTCTGCAGCAGAAAGGACGGGTGTTCCCTGGGATTCTCTTAGACTCGCACATTTGGGCTCAGCTTTGGGCCGTCTGGGATGTGCTTCCTGGCACATAATGACCACCATCAAGATTATTATTGGCATTAGGCATTTGCATGACACAATATTTTCAAAGCATTGTGCTGCCATTTAATTAGTTTTTCCTTGCAACATTCCTGTCGAGTCCACACTTGATAGCTGGGAGACTGACAGGGGGTTGGGGTGCAGGGAGAGATAAATGCTAAAGGTTGATGGAGAAGAGGGGATGGCAGCACTGTCTCTTGGCTTTCCTTCTTTCTGGTGACCCAGACGGGATAAATAACCTCCCCTACTCCCTGCAGATTCTGCACTCCCAACCCCCAGAACCGCACAGTCAAGGTAACTGTAACGTCCAGGACGGAGCGGGGATTCGGGGCAGGGGGGAGGAGAATCTCTTTGGTGTATTTTGGCTCAAGGTTCAGACACCTTTCCAAAAAAAAAAAAAAAAAAAAGTCAAGTTCAAGTTCACATTCATTCATAACTACAGACACCTTCAGTCTCTTTCCAAATCTCCATTAAAGCAAACTGTGAATTTACAGGGTTGTGATTCCCAGACCCAGGGCAGCCTTGGATAGGATAGGAAGATTTTAGCATCTGACGAGTCCTAATTAGGTTTGTTAAAATAGAGTGGCGCTGGCCAGCGGACCTCAGAGTTGGGCTGTGAAAGGGGCAGCTTCTCCGCTCACTGCTCATTGGAGAAGTGGCTTCACTGGGGAAGCCACAGATCCCACCTTAGAGACAAGACCTCACAGCAAGGCCTCTAGTTCTGCTCCTGGGGTTCAAGGAGAAAGCTCCGGGGAAGAGACAGAGAAGGGAGCCATGGCTGGAAGACTAAAACCCCAGGCGGTTAGCTTCGGGACGCACCACCCCGGGCCAACACCAGCCCCGTCCTCTCAGCCCACCTGCGCTTTTCTGAAGCGAGCTGAGGGCACCTCCTTTTCCTCTGCCTGGAAAGCCCTTTCACCAGGGCCCAGGGGAGTTGGAACCAATGGCAACCCCTTCTGCGAAGCACCAGCTACAGGTTCTCGGGGCGGCAAAGTTTCCCCTTGCCTGCAGGTGACCTGGAGCCAAGGTAGAGAGGGATGGACCTGTGTCTCCTGGCGATTCTTATCCTAGGTCCCCTCCTTCCCTCCCGAGAGAGATTCGCGTCCTTTCCTCCCCGTTCCCACACTCATCCTGGTCAAGGGAGCTCCAAGACGTGGGAAGGGCTGCTGGGGCCTGGGAGGGGAGCGATCCCGAGGGCTGACGGCTGGGAAAGGCTGGGTCCCCGGGGTTTTGCCAATCACCTGAACCGGACGGTTGAGGCGCAGGTCTGAGGAAGCCCGGGGACTTGTCCTCTGCGTGGGACCCGAGCTCCCTGCGCGTCCCAGCCGGGGTCCTCGCCCGCTGCCTGAAAGCAAGTCTGTAAAAGTCCGGGCCTTGGAGATCACCCTCGCAGCCGCCGAGACCAGCCACTGAGCGTGGAGGCGCGTCCCAGCAGCTCCGACCTGCCCGGACCAGCTTTTCTGCCCCCCGCCGCCCGCTGCAGCCAACTAAGGCCGAGTCTGGGCCACTTCCGAGGTTACTAAGCTCGGAAGCGCGAAGAAAGAGAACCAACACCAGCAATGAGTGGCTGCGGCCTCCTCCGCGCTGCGCCCCGGCGGGGCTGTCCGAGTAATGGAAACGGGAGGTCATCTCCCCGGAGAGGATTCCAGCCCCTGCAGGGGACGGGAGATCTGCCTACCCCGGGGAGGGCCTGGAAGCCCTGGGCTGAGGGCTCCCCTGAAGGAGCCCCGCAGCCAGACTCTGGCCCAGGGCCGGAATCCCGCCCGCCTGGAGCACCTGGGAGCGCAGAGGCCTCGCGTCGGTGCGGGGGAGGAAAATGATAACCTGCGTCCTCCCTGGGGCCTGGGGGCGACTTCGAGAGTGCCCTGAGCGGATTGTCCCCATCTGGCTCCTCCAGAGCTGCGGACAGATTCTGCTTTCTATTTTCCACTTGCTAGGGGCATGCCCTTGGGCTACTTTACGACTCGCCGTGCCTCAGTTTCCTCCTTTGTAAACCGGAGAGGAGAAGCTACATATCTCAGTAGGTTACTGTAAGGATTAAACGAGCTAACCCAGGTGGAGAGCTTCGAGCTGCGTCCAAAGCACACCCGATGTCCACTGGCTATCCACTCCTCAGCGTCCTAGCTTCTCTTTTGGAGAAAGGAGACCTTTAATCCATCTCTCTCTCTCTCTCTCTCTCCCCTTCCCCTTCCCCCCCATCTCTCTCCTTATCGCTCTGTCTCTCCCGATGGCTCTGTAGACCGGCAACATCTGAGTGAAGTGTGAGAAACGTGCAAAGTAAATCAGTTCCTTTTCTTATGTCTGTCCCACCACAGAGGTTAGCCTGAGCTGTGCACACTGGAACCGGCGTTTTCCACCCCAGCGCGGACGAAGTTCCCGTGTCTCGGTCAGCTCTCCGCAGTGCACTCGTCACTGGCGTCTTGTGATTCCTGAAATCTGGGTTTCTTGGCCCGCCTGGGACAGTCCAGGAGGTGGTGGGATGGACACGGAATCCCTGCCATTCCTCGTTCCGCCGGGAGACAGTGTCCACGCGGCCACCCCCGCTCAGCCCACAGCGGCAGCCCAGGGCTCCCCTCGGGCCCCAGTGCGCGGGCCGTGCGTACTAGGCCCAAGCCTGGAGTTCCCATCTCCCAGGCCGACCTGGCTTAGCAGCGTGGCAACCAACAGGGCTTCAACACCGAGGCCAGGGGGCGCAAAGTTCGGAATTCCGCGGGTCAGGTCTGAGGGGCTGGGAAAGCGCCCTTGCTGTGTGCGTTCCGCGGAGAACCGGGACCACCAACCGCCCCGCCCCGCCCTCCCCACGCCGGCCACTAACGCAACTCGACCTCGCGGAAGCGAGAGAAAAATTCTGAGCCGCACAGACCGCCAGGACGTCAGGGCTACGCCACCAACGGACCCCTCAAGGCCTCGTTGCACGTTCACCAGGACAAGTGACCAGACCCTTGATTTTCCCATCTCCAGATAAGAACAGTAACCCCTGGCCCTGAATCGCACTGTGCGCCGGTTGTCAAGACGCTGAAATTCACCACTTCCGAGGAGCCGGCAGCCCATAACGATTCCTGGACTCGCGGATCGAAAGACCAGAAGCGTCCCATACATTCCGAAAGCAATGGGTCCCAGGTTCAAAGCGGCAGCCCCTCTGGGCTCTCCCAAGGGGAGTTTCTATTCCCAGAGGAGGGGATGCGCGCCTTCGCTCAGCTGTCGCCGGATGCAGCCGATCCGGCCTTGCGAGCTGCCACTGGCCACTCAGGAGCTGAAGACGAGGCTAGCGGGCCTGCCTGCTGCTCTGTCAGGTGCGGACCATTTGGGGGCTCCCCAGTCGGCACGTCTAACCTGGGCAGAGGCAGGCTGTCTCAAGCTCGAGCTCCAGGCCTTGCGGAAAGGACCCACAGCCGGAACCCTCGCTTCCCTCCGCTACACAAACCCAGAACTCCAAGCAGGAGTCATAAGAGATCTCCGGGGAACTAGAGCAAAATATTGTCTCCCACCCCCTCTTTCCGTTCTTTATTAATTTCATGGAGAGTTCAGGGGGAACTGGCTTAAGGTCTGAGCTATCCTACATTGGTCTCCACGCCCACCTGTTTTGCTCTTGCGACACCATCTATCAAGGAGCCTCCGGTCAGGAGCTACCCCCTACCCCACCCCAGGGGTCTCAGAGTGTCCATGGCGTCAGCCGTCTCTCTAGTTCCGTCTAGCCTCTGTCCTTCCGGGTCCTCTCTGACACTGGCCGCAGTCCAGGGCCTGGGTCTTCTCTCCTAACCCTCCCACATGAGTGTCCATTATGTTCTTCCTGACCCCATGACACCAGTCCTCCCCAGCAGTGTCCACACTGCAAAGTGAACGAAGTTTTCCTGTTAGATTCTTTTTTTTTTTTTTCAAGCTTAAGTAAATGGGCATTTATCAGGATTATTCGGGCCAAGGACCATCCTGACCCCACTCAAATGAAATCTTTGGACAACTGAGAAAACAGTAATATTAACTGAAGCAGGTATACATTAAATATGTATAAGAGATTAGGATATAAATGGCATATAAAGGTCCAGAATCTATTAAGAGCTAGAAACAAATACAAGACACAGGTGTCTATATATACTGCTTAGATTCAATGTTAGATTCAAGGTCAGAGTTGAGAGGGGATCAATATAATCCAGTGCTCTCAGTTTAGGAGCAAGGAAACAGGCCCGGAGAAAGCCGGGGGCCTTCCCAAGTTCGCAAGGCAGGCAGAGGCGTCAAAGGAATCCAGTCGTGACTCCCAACGCAGGGCCCGTCCCACTGCAACTCAGGCATTTCTGCTTTAGGAATCACAGAGCAAAGAGCCCCTCATAGTCTTTTCTCTCCACTTTAGCTCTCACGAGGCGAGGGGATTCCAAGAAGGATCCCCTTCCGGGAATCCCGTAGTCTGTCCCCAGTCAGGTGTCGACTGTCAGTAGAGGGTCTGGTTCTCCCGGCCCTGGGAGTTCAAATCCAACCTCCCCCCAACAGCCTCGCGGGCCGGGGAGCTCCACACGGGTGCAGTTCTCCGAGAGCACCGATAGGTGGCGCGTTCCTCACAGGAAAACCGGCCGGGAATCCGCCCGCGCCCGTAAGACCCGGCTCCCTGCCCTACCCACCCGCCTAGGGTCCCTCTCCCGACAGAAAACGGACAGAAAGTGGGTGCAGCCGGGGGACTCGGGCTGGGTGCCGGAGGGTTTGAAAAGAAAGACCCTAGAAACCCTGATTCTAGCTCTTCGGCTCAGAGTGGCCTCACGCTCTCTTTGAAGAGGCCAAAGACCTTTGAGGGCAGAGGGTAAGGCTCTGCACACTTGGCCAGAGAAAACACCGGGACCCAACAGGGTCACCCCCTGTTGGGGTGTAGGGGGCGTTATCTCCCCTCAACGAGCGCGTCCACGCACCCGCTCGTTCACGCACGCTCGGCGGCTGCCCTCCTCTGCCACTATCCCCAGGCCCCATTCTTCCGCCTACTTTTTTTTTTTTTCTTTTAATATTGGGGCAGGGGGGGAGTAGGGAAGCCCGGCGCTTTTTCAATTGCGACGATAATTGTCCTCGAGATGGGTTTCTTAATCTGCTCATCCATTATTGACTTCTCTTCTAATATTTGGTTTTGCCGCTTTGATCGCCAGAAGATCACAGACTTGACTCCTTTGCATAACAATTTTGGGGCGGGCGTCCTTGGTGCGGGAGGGGAGGGACGTGCCTGGAATGGCTTTGGGGTCCGTATTCCATCCCTCCCCCCGCCCACTGCCCGTGAGGCCAGCCTTCCTCTCACTGACCTTCCACCCCTAACAGCACCATTCACGCCTGGAAAGTTCTGAAGGCGAGGGGGGGTGGGTGGAGAGGAAGCAGCTAGACCCAGCCCCGCCTCCCCACCCCACCCCCCGTGGGAGCAGGAACAGTAACGCCCTCCAGTGGGACCGACGAGGGGAGGGATTGTGCTTCCCCCTCGCCTCCCACTGCATTCCCAGCCCCAAGAGATGCTGTCTCTTCTATCTCACAGACAGATTGGGGAGAGAATGCACCTTACTTGGAGGTGAATGGAATGGGGTTGGCAGGCGCGGGAAGGAGACCACGCTCTCATCTGGCACTTAGGGCGAGGGACAAACCTCAGATGTCCAAGGTTCCTGACGGCCTCTGTGGGACCCTGACCTAGTCCCTTCCCCGCTCTGGGCCTCAGTTGGCTCATCTGTGGAATGGGCTTTTGGGTTATTGTCTCCCCGAGGTCGCTTTGATGTTGACCTTGCCACGTGTTGCCCGCTCTTCCCCCAGTGGGGCCTTAGGGCTTAGGGATTGCACAGGTGGGTTTTGGTGGGGAACAGAGAACCAGTGGCTATTTTAATCAGGATTTAAACAACTACTTCCCTCTGCCTTTGCGTAGTTCAGTGATGGGGGCGGGGGAGTGGTGGTAGGGGAGGTTTGGGGTCAGAACCCTCTGATCGTTGCTCTTTCACCCACCTCACTTGCAGAGCCTCGGTCGGAGGGAGTTGCTCTCAGGTTCCCAGCTGGCACGCAAACGCACACACCGAGACTGTACACAGGGCCTCGCACAAGCACAGCCACCGGCGCAGAGCCCATGCACACACTTACACTTGCACACACGGACACAGCGCAACCACGCAAGGGTTAGAGGGACACGAAAAATGCACACAACCGTTTCGTGCCCACTGGCACACACGTACACACGCACCCACCTGGGGCCTCTCACACACACAGTCACGTACAAACACGCAGGCGCACGGCCGCACGGTCGCCCCCCACTCCGGTTTCTGCAGGAGCAGGGGGACAGGGAAGGTGGCCGGAGAAGGCCTCGACACTGCAGTGACCCCTCCCCCCCACCGCCGACCTCCCCCGCAAGCGATCCAGTCTGAGCTCGGAGGTGGGGCCGGGGGCTGGGGGGAGGCACGCCGGTGCTCGCCCCTCTTTCCCTCTCCTCTCCCAGGCGCGCCAGACTTCCCTTCCCCACCCGCCCCACTTCCAGCCCAAACTTTTCCCTCCCACACCTCCCCACCAGTCCCCCGCAGCGCCGATCTCGGTGGGAACCCGGAGTCCTCCCCGCACTCTCCCCGGGAAGGGGGTCGGGAGGCTGCACCCCGGAGAACCAAAGGGGGGCGCGGCCTGGCTCGTGCCCCGGGGCCAGCGGGGAGGGCGGAGGGAAGGCGCCGGCCGGGAGCCCGAGCGCCGAGAGCCGGGTGCGCGGACTTCTGTTTCCTCTTCCCGGGTCAGTGGGAGAAGAGCCCTGGGACCAGCCCTCACCCCTGTAGGAGTCGAGGGAAGAAGGATGACTGCTAACTCTGGGGCGAGCCAGAGAACACGGTTTTGGAACCACAGGGGCACTTCTATGCAAAGGACTTGGATATCGTGGGTGATTTCTTCTTTTCTTGAGTTCTTTTTTTGACCACACCTTTGGAGTTGGGTCTGGACCTCCTGGGGAGCACGGACTCAGCTGAGGGGGGCAGCAGAACCCGGAAGCCACGCTGGTGCCTCTCACTCGCTCTCACAGCGGTACCCACCGGCGTGCACACTCCCGAGGCCAGTCGGTGTGGACCCCGACCCGCGCCGAGCCGGATCGAGGCGGGAGCCGCCACTCGGACAGGTGGGGACCTGGGTGGGCAGGGGGCCCCCTAGGCCTGGGGTCGCCAGGCTCTGGGAACCTTCTGGGGAGAAGGAGGGAGTGAGAGAAGGCGAAAAGCAAAATAAAGGAGAGAAGAAAATTCGAGCGTAGCAGCTGAATTTACTCTGGGTTTTTTTTAGGCGGGGGAGGGTGCGAACATTAGGGTTTCGATTCTGGGGTTTGGGTGGAATTCAATGTAAGGAGAAAAGCAGGATGTCTGATTAAAGTGAAAAATACAGAGAGGAGTGTATGTAGTCGCCTTGCTTTCGGGAGCCATGAGCTCTAAAATTCCCGGCTCCGGGGGGCCTGGCTGATTGCGTGGTACAGCTTTAGGGTGGTTTGGGGATACCGAGGAGAAGGTAAAGGCTCCTTTCCGTAGTCCGAGCCAAGGGGCCCTGCATCTCGCTCCCCAGCGACCCTGAGCAGCCCTAAGCCGACGAATCAACCCGCCGGCAGCGACGGGTCTGGTGTCTGCGCCCTGGTGTCCGGGATGTCAGGAGCCGACCCCGTGCTCGATTTTCGGGAGTCACTGAGATGTTTCCCCCATTTCCCATAGTCAAGCGGAGAAAGGGCTTAATTTTCTCTGCTTGTCCGGCTTTAAAGGGGAAAAAGCACACCAAAACAAAAACTGATTCTAGAACAAAAAAATCCGTGCTGTGAACTGCCCCTCCCTCGGATAAAAGGGAGAAAACCCTGAGGGGAGGCAGGATGGTAGGGGCATAAATCCAAATATTGAAATCCGCAAAGGTGACAACCTCCCACAGGAGGCTTTTGGGTGGCTTTCTAGGAACCTGGACATTTATAGCTGTACTTCTTGCACACAGAAAAAAAGAGAAATTCTCCCTGCCTCCCCCCCCCCCCAATCTTCTAGGTTATCTACAAATAAAGCAGCCGCCCCAATTTCTAGAGTCAACAGAACATTTTATTTCTAGGGTTTGCCTCCCACGCACTGCCCCACCCACCTCAGCTTTATCCCTTCCCCTGCCTCCCCCAGTTCCACTCCAAGCTTCCGGCAGAACCAATACCCAAGGAATCCCCCTGCACCCACCCACCTCCACATTATTATCGCCTCCAAATGAAGACCAAAACCCCAAGCGCTAATTGAATTAGTCTATTGAAAGGACTGTCAGGTACAATGACGTGGCCCGAGGCCCTACATTTCCCAAGGTCTATAGGCTTTGGGGACCTGCGATGTATAGTCTGACCTTCCGGCTCATAATAATACCGCAGCACTTGTAGCAGAAATCTCCTCGCATTCACTCCCAACAAAACCTCTGGTCACCCAGTCCCCGTAGGAAGGCTGCCCGCTATTGTGTTACGACAACTCATTCATGTCCCGCTCCACGAGGCCCCACCGCCATCTGATCTACACTCGAAATGCGATTACCACCATGTGCATGCAAACGCTCGCACTCTCGGCCCAAAGCACGCACGCACGCCTGGCCAGGCTGCGAGGTTTTCTTTCACAATTCTCCTCCTCACACCCATCCACAAAAGAGAGGTGGAAGCAGGCAGGACCGTGACATTTGTCTCTGCCTAAACGAAATCCAAACTTCTGTGGAAATGTGAGATGGAGGGAGACTTCTCTTTTCTGAACAGCATACACCCAAACCCTCAGGAAACACATTTCTCCATGCCCAACTGGTGGCGCAGACTCGGGGGTACACACTGATGTGTACATACACGAGCCTCCAGCCATGCACACAAACACACAGACACACAAACAATGCTTTTATGGACTCATTTCTCTCTCTTTGGTTCTTACATACACAAGCAAATAGACACGAATCCAGGCTCCTACCCCTCACAGCCAAGGGCCACTCTCCACATCCATAAGTAGTTTTTGCAAGATTGGGAAACAAAGGAACAATATCCCAGCCTTCACTGTGAGAAGCACTCATCACGACCCCCTCATCATTTTGACCCCCACACTTCTCTAGCATCCCCCAGACACACAAATACTCTCCCCTCGGTTTGGCCAGGTGCCTTTCGCTCAGTGGAAGGCCCTGGTTAGCTGCAATAGAGGAAGTCTGGGAGTGGGAGGGAGGCAGGAATTTTGGGGGGTCCCCCTGTCTTTCTTACCCCACCCTCCGCTATTGAAAGCCTCTTTGGGCTCCCTTCTTCCTTCAGTGAAGTAGGGAAAGAAATGCCCCCTTTGGCATTTAAAGTTCTTTTATTTCTCGTCATTCTCCACTTTTATGTGGGCTGGGTATGGAAGTGGAACTTGGGGACAGTCAATTTATTGCAGAGGTATAGCTAGGTCAGTGGCCTCCTGTGGGCCATCTTGCCCCAGCAGAGCTGCACAGCTCAGAACTTCAGGTAATGGAAATGGGCACCGTGTGTCTCCAGACTTCCATATCTTTGGCCCAGGAGCAGAGGGCATTTGGAGAAAAGGGCTCCATTCCATTTGCGTAAGTTCTCCCAACCTGCTTCCTGTCAGTCCACCTCCCTACCTGGACTCTATCAAGTTGGAAGAAATGCCTTAATTCTCAAAGGCACAAACCAGTACCCCAAAAAGGACTGCCACAAAAGTGTACTCACATGTGCACACACATTGCTCCACACACACCTAACCCCTTTACCCACATGCTTGTACACACAACTCACCCTGCCCGTATTTGCTCACCCACAGGCACAGTCCTGGGCTCACTCCGAGTCCTCTGGACCCTCACACACCCACCTGGGTCAACATTTGCTCGCTCTGACACCTTACTGTCAGGCTTGCCAGGACACCAAACCGCTAACACCGAGTTCCCAATAATAGGTCCATTTTCAGGAGGTAGAGGAGGGCGTGGGCTCGGAGGGGGGTCACGGAGAGCAGGAGGCTCTGGGTGCCGAGCATCCGGCGAAGGCCTGGCCTGGGGGAGGACCGGGGTGGGGGGGCGAGCCAGCGCGCCGAGCGCCGGCGCCTAATCCAGCCGGAGCTCGCGGGCTGCGGGGGCATTTATCATCCCATTACTGTAACAAATCCGGGCTCCACTACATGAAAGGTAAAATGAATTACCGACGTTAAGCCGTCAATAAAGTCATTTCTGTAAATGGTGTCTCCAAAGGGCCGCCGCATTATTCAGCTGGCTTTATCAGCTGGCTGGAAATTACGTGGAGGAGCCGGGCCGCGCGGCGCGCGGGGCCGCTCACTTTGATTAAGCGTCTTGCCAGCGCGATGTGACAGAGCTTTTGACCAGGGTTTTATTCACAAGCCTGTGATGAACGCCAAGCTGATCAGGCGGAATGAAGAGTAATTAAAACCTATAAATTATCTTCCGCAGCCCTTCTCGAGGCGTCTCCTGCAGGCGAGATAAGGCGTCGAGACCCTATTTACGGCGCTGAAAGGGACCGCAGCGCACAAAAGCTACGCGGCTAAATAGGATATTGATAGTGTCCTAATTAGAATTTAATTAAGTACCCACGCTCGCTTGCGGGATAAAGATTTCAATTTTGCGAACTTAAATATAAATAAAATCCCACCCCCATTTCGGGGAGAAAGGGTGGGGGGCACCGGGAGATTTCGGGGAGCCCTTGGGTGTAGAACTGAGGAGGGCCCCGGGAGACTCCCAGGTGCAGTTGGGGGGCGACCTGGGAGGTTTGTGTAGATCACGTCGGGCCTGCTTTAGCGCAGCGTTTCAGAAAGTGGTTCTCGCTGCCCCAGAGCCGCACAGAAGGTCCAACTAGGAACTCTGGGAGCCCGAGTTTCAGAAGACCCTCGGCTGACCCGAAGATGCAGCCAGCTATACGAACTCCCGCTCTCCACCAGCCCCTTTGAGAAACTTCGGCTAGTGCGGTGGTCCGGCTTATTGTGATTTTCGTTTTATTTTCTTCCTAACCCTCTACAAGGGATTATTTTGCATGTTTCCGCTAGAAGACATCCCCAAAGAGATCCTTTCTCTGCTGTCCCAGTTAAGGATGGTGGTCAGAGCCAGAGGCTCGCTGGAGCTCCGAGACAACATCCCCGCGGAGGCCTCAGTTGCTGGAGTTTTTTTAGCTACTCTCGAACCGAAGGCTTCAGCATACAGTCGGATCCTGGCCCTCCAAAAAGGCTCGGCAGACAAACCCCGCCGATGTCCAATGCCTCACTTTCCCCTACCCTGTCCCTCGCAGTGGGAAAACTTTTGGGGTGCCTCGACCAGGAAACAGTGAAAAAGAGCCCAGCGACTGGAGATGAATCTCCGTGAGCGTGGGAGCGGCGGGAGCCCCTGCAGTTCCCCCCAAAGCTTGGGAAGAATATTCTGGGCTAGAGCGAGAGGCCTCCACGGAGTCGGGAGCAATCCTAGGAAAATCTGGGCCACCGGGGGAAACTCGCTGTCCAGCAGGCTAGGGCAAATACCTGGGGTGCAGTACTTTTGTTTGATTTCACTTTGCAGGGAAATCTAACACGGAGGTTGCCCTGAGCCAAAAGCCGGGGCCTCGCGGGTATCCGCACCCTGACTTGCTTGGCCTAGGGGCCGATGGGACAGCTTCGACTCCGGCGGCCAGGGAAGGACTGGTGCTCGGGCTCTCTCGTGCCCTCTGGGCCTGGCTTTACGGCGGCAGAACAGCTCTTGGGGGTTGTCGAAGGTCCCGCCAGGGAAAGGCATGGGTACGGATATCCCGGGAAGGACACGCAGTGCAGCCGGCCAGCATACACTACAGACCTTCAAACAGACGGTGCTAGCTAGGCGCAGCTGGCCTCGGGGTTTGCTATTTGTTAAAAATAAACTGCTCCTCTGAAAGTAACCAAATCTAGGTCTGTTTCACATCTCCGACCCTCCTCGTCTCACCCCTCCCCCTCCACTACACACACACACACACACACACACACACACACAACATACACCATACAGGCACACCCCGACAGAGACAGCAACCTTTCACCCTTAATAACAGCAAGAAAAAGCCAGAGCAATAAAATAAAAGGCTGCTTCTTAGGCATGGGGGTTGCCAAAAGAGCCGATTCCCCTGTCTCCTGACCCTGCGCCTGGCGCGCACGCACCCGTAATCCTGCATTTCTCCAACAAGTTGTTTATGGAGTTGCTTCCCTATTTGCCTACACCCCGAAATTCAACCCTCCTCGGTCTCCTTTGCCCGTTCCTCGGTCTTGGCCCGAAAGAGGGGGAGGGGCTCGGGTGCGGGTTGGGGAGGGCGGGCCGGACACGCGGGGCCCGCGCCGCGGCGCCCCCTGTCCACCAGCGGCTGCCGCCCCCGGATTATTTATCCGCAAAGTCCCGAGCGCGCCTATTGGGCCGAGGCCCGGGTGTCAGCGCGAGTCCTGGCTCGCCATTGGCCCCGCACACGTGCGGCCCTGACTCACGTGCTTCCGGTTTGAAGGCAAAAAGTGTGCCTGGGTGATTTTTTTTTTAAGCGAGAGAGTTTGAGCAAAGATCCGAGCTGTCAGAGATTTGAAAAAAAAAAAAAAAAAAAAGGCAGCCCCGGCGCTGGCGGAGACGCGCTCTCCCTGCAAAAAAAGCAAAGGCGATTAAAGGCGCTGCCAGCCTCGCGCTCTGGGCACAGCTGAGCGTGACACTCGGGGAAGTCAAACCCCTCAGTACTGCCTAGGAAGATGGCTAGACTTTAAAGACTATTTTTTATCTTTAAGAAAAAAAATCTTGGAGATTTTTTTCTTTTTTATTGCTTTCTTTTTCCTTTCCTTTTTTTTTTTTTCCTCTCTTTTTGGCCGTGGCTTACTCCCCATTTAAAACAAATCATTGAATCTGGTTGCAGAAAGAAAAAAGAAATAGCCAAGTGTCTCCATATCTGGATGTCTACAAATTAGAAGGAGAGACAGCGAGATCTGCTCGATAAGAGCGAGCGATCCAGGCCAGGCGCCTGGGCTTTTCTTTCTGCACCCGCCCCGTGCCTTCGCTGGGGCTTCGCCGGCCTCCTTCTTCCGCGCACCCCCACGGGCCGCTGGCAAAGTGGGGTGGGGAGCGAGGCGGGGGGGGCGGGGGCCGGCGCGGCGGCCGAGGCGGCGGGGCGGCCGAGCATGGAAGAACAGCAGCCGGAACCTAAAAGTCAGCGCGACTCGGGCCTCGGCGCGGCGGCGGCAGTGGCGGCGGCGGCGGCCCCCGGCAGCCTCAGCCTGAGCCTCAGCCCCGGCGCCAGCGGCAGCAGCGGCAGCGATGGAGACAGCGTGCCGGTGTCTCCGCAGCCCGCGCCCCCCTCGCCGCCCGCGGCGCCCTGCCTGCCGCCCCTGGCCCACCACTCGCATCTCCCCCCGCACCCCCCGCCCCCGCCGCCGCAGCAGCATCTCGCGGCGCCTGCTCACCAGCCGCAGCCCGCGGCCCAGCTGCACCGCACCACCAACTTTTTCATCGACAACATCCTGAGGCCGGACTTCGGCTGCAAAAAGGAGCAGCCGCCGCCGCAGCTCCTGGTGGCGGCGGCGGCGGCGGCCGGAGGAGGCGCAGGAGGAGGTCGGGTCGAGCGTGACAGAGGCCAGACCGGCGCAGGTAGAGACCCTGTCCACCCGCTGGGCACGAGGGCGCCAGGCGCCGCCTCACTCCTGTGCGCCCCGGACGCGAACTGTGGCCCACCCGACGGTTCCCCGCCAGCCACCGCCGGCGTAGCGAGTGCGTCCAAAGCTGGGAACCCGGCGGCGGCGGCGGCGGCGGCGGCCGTGGCAGCGGCGGCGGCAGCAGCGGCGGCCAAACCTTCGGACAGCGGCGGTGGCAGTGGAGGCGGCGTGGGGAGCCCGGGAGCGCAGGGTGCTAAGTACCCGGAGCACAGCAACCCGGCCATCCTGCTAATGGGCTCAGCCAACGGCGGGCCCGTAGTCAAAACTGACTCGCAGCAGCCCCTCGTGTGGCCCGCCTGGGTCTACTGCACGCGCTACTCGGATCGTCCGTCCTCCGGTGAGTACCCAGCCCCAGGCTGCGCCGTGCCTTTCGGCTCCGCGGACGCCGCCCCTAGAACTCTTAGCCTCCGGGTTGGGGAGAGCATGCCGGATCTCGGGCGTCCTCTTCTCTCACGCCTGCTTCCTCCTCCTTGACCTCGGTCTCAGTCACAGTCGAGCCCCTGGATTCTGCGGCCACCTCCCGGGAGGCTACAGCTCATGGCACGGGAAGCTCGAACCTTCGGTTTTGAACTCCGAGCACTTCCGGTCTTGTGTTTTACCTTTATTATTCTTAGGAAAGACACAAGCAGTCGTTGCTTCTCCGTCCAGGGAAAGGGGTTTTTAGAATCAGCGAGAAGGTGGGCCTAGAAATCTGGGTCTGAAATCCCGCCAGCCTAGTTCTGCGGAGGCCGAAATCGAGCAAAGCTTTGATTAGAGTAATAATTTTCACTTTGTGTTCTTACAGACACAAACAGCATATCGATATTTTCTGCGGAGAACTCACTTGCATACAGATAGATTTAAGGAGACATAGGAAGAGAGAGAAACGCGTCAGATCGTCCCTCTTCCCCAGGCCGGGTAGCCAAGAGAGTCTGACCCGGGTGGGTGGAATTCAGGGAAGGGCAGTTGCCGAAACGGTGGGTGCCAAGAGCCCCTGGCCCCTGGTTTTCTAGAGCTGACAGACAGTGGGAGAGAAGACAGGCCAGGCTCAGGTCAGAAAGCCGGGCCGAGGGCATGAGAGCCCTCCTTCCGCCCCAGCTTCTCCAGAGCACGCCTCGCACATCCTCCCGGCCCTGCCCCTTCCTTCTTTCACTCCTTCCTTTCGCACGTCTGCCAGATAGCAGATTTCTGTCAGCCGTAGGTCCGTTTTTCTCGATTTTCCTTCGGCCCTTTACCCACATATTCCTTGCGCTTCGAGAACCCCAAGCTGAGACCTACTGTGGGACAGCCGCTAGGCCCCAGGAGAGGAGACTGCGGCCTGCCCGCCTCCCCGGACTGCAGCTCCCGGGAGACCGGTGGGCGCCACGAGGAGGGCGGCAGGGGTTCTTGGCCTCCGATTGGGGTTCCGGCCACCTGGGTCTGTCTGGCAGGAGGCCGGGCCCGGCGTAGCGGTGCGCCGCTCTACTCTGGCTGGTCTCCGCCTTCCCACCGCTGCCGGCTGGGCGCGGATCGATGCGCGCTATCAGCCCCCGCCATCTCGAGCCCCGTTATTGACACGTCGGGCTCCCTGAACCTCCGAAAAGCTGCTTTGATTGACTCGCCTGATGGATAGAGTGATTGAGCTGTCAGGCCGTGAGGCTCGAGCTGGCCAGGAGGCTACGATTTTATTACAAGTGTTCCTGCTTTTGCGCGCGCGCGCACACACACGCACACACAGAACAACAACACACTAACCACGTCCGGGACGCACAACGCGCAGCGGGGTCTGTCTGAGGATGTACACATTTCCTGGGCCATCTCTGCTCGCTAGGCTAATGACCACACTAAACCAAGGCCTTCCTCTCGTCCCACCCCGCCTCCCAGTGCTTTCTGCACCGGGCTCAGGAGTGGGCTTTGTCTTTGTTCTTGGCTGCTTTTTTTCTTACGAGCCTGGGGAGGCAGGGTGCTGGCTTCTTCTCCTGCATAGGCAGTTCAGGGAGACGAACCCCAGCGCAGACTTGCGGGTCGGCCAGGCCTGGACTCTTTTGTCACAGGACAGCTGGTGACCCCAGCGCTGGTCTGCCCCAGAAGCCAGGTGCCCAGTTTGCCCCTCTGTTGCTAGGTTTGGAGATGCTGGGCAAGACCCTTCTTCCAGACAGTTTTATAGGTTAACAGCCCTGACAGGGACTTCACTTGACTCAGGAAGCTCCCATAACCATGACAGGGCCCAGCAAGGAAACGCCAGGAGACTTGGGTGTGCAGGCTGATGGGCAAAGGTGCAGCCTTTACGGTCGGCCTTCTCTCTTTTCCCTTTTCTCTTCAGGGCTGGGCTCTGTAGCAGCCCTCTTCACAGACTAGGTTCTGAGGGACACTTCACTTTCCTAGGAAGGTTTCCTGTGGCCTCTTCCTATACCCATCTTAGAGGCAAAGCACAGATTTTTGTCGGGATTGTCTCACTCTCTGTGTCCCTCTGCCCCTGTTTTGCTCGTGGATAAATAACCTTGCAAATAGGTGGGCAGGGAAAGCAGCTCTGGCTTGCTTTTGTTATTCAGTCTTCAATCCTGAAATTGCACCTTCTGTGTCCAAAAGAGAGATGAGGGAGACGTGCCTGTGTTGCTGGATGCAGGAATGGGGAGGGCTCTCTCTCTTTCTTACTGGCACCATCCAAGGGACAAAACAGAGAACTCAGGGGCCAGGGCACGTGGGTAAGGCATACAACCGGGTGAAGGCCTTTTCTCCCTTTTCAGGGAAACGGGTGGCCAGCGTCTTGCTGGGACTCTATAAAGGGCTTCGTTTTAGGCCATAGGGACAGAAGAACAGGTCGAGAGAGCAGATGCTGAATACTTTGGAGCTAGACAGGTCTCTGACAGCGCCCTCCTTATTCCCTTGTTTTCTGGAGTCAATAGCTACAAGCAGATGGGGTTTTGTTGTAGGTGTGTGGGTGTAGGTGCGCTTCTTGAGGAGGGGGAGAGGATTGGCTTTCAGGCTGGCGATTTCCCCAAGGCAATCCTGTCCTAGTGTCTTTACTACTCCAGTGTTGAGCCTCTTTTTATTCCGGGACTGTGAAGACAGCAGGCCCCTGATCTCCAACTCTGGGTTGGGCCGGATGGAGCTCCAAATACCTCTCCATCTTGGACTCTGTGATTTAAGCTTATCACACGGCTCTCCTGTGCTGAACTGGGGTGTGGGTGCGCACACAACTTCGGCCAACTTGCCTCCGTGACCCTTCTGGCATCCCAGAGGGGAACCCAGCGACCCCAGTAGCCAGCCGATTGATCTAGGGGCTAGCGGGCGAGGGGGATAGGTGGGGGGCGGCGGCAGCGGGGTCTCGGCTAGCGCCCGGGAAGCGCGGGGCGCGATCCCCGCTCGGCTCCGCAATTCTCACGGCTTCCTCTGCCCTCTTCCCCCTCCCCTCTGCCCTCCGTCCCCACCTCCCACCCGTTCCTCTCCGCCGCTGCAGGTCCGCGCACCAGAAAGCTAAAGAAGAAGAAGAACGAGAAGGAGGACAAGCGGCCGCGGACGGCGTTCACGGCCGAGCAGCTGCAGAGACTCAAGGCGGAGTTTCAGGCGAACCGCTACATCACCGAGCAGCGGCGGCAGACCCTGGCCCAGGAACTCAGCCTCAACGAGTCCCAGATCAAGATCTGGTTCCAGAACAAGCGCGCCAAGATCAAGAAAGCCACGGGCATCAAGAACGGCCTGGCGCTGCACCTCATGGCGCAGGGACTATACAACCACTCAACCACTACGGTCCAGGACAAAGACGAGAGCGAGTAGCCGCCGCCGGCAGGGGCCGCGCGGTCCGGCCGCCGCGCCCGCGCCCCCTCCTGGTACCGCCACCGCCGCCTTGCCGGCCCCACGCCCCGGGAGAAATAATCAGCGCAAAGGAGGAGGAAGGGAACAACAGCGAAAAGAAAGAGAAAGGGGTCCCCAGGACGGAGAGTCGCGTTGGAACGAGACATTTTTCCAAAGGGAGAAAGACTCGGACAGGTGCTATCGAAAAATCAGATCAGTTCTCTCTTCACAGTATAAGGGACGAAACTGCGAACTCCTTAAAGCTCTATCTAGCCAAACCGCTTACGACCTTGTATATATTTAATTTCAGGTAAGGAAAAGAATTATGTGTAGCGAT
Organism: Balaenoptera ricei; assembly: GCF_028023285.1. Classification (NCBI taxonomy): domain Eukaryota; kingdom Metazoa; phylum Chordata; class Mammalia; order Artiodactyla; family Balaenopteridae; genus Balaenoptera; species Balaenoptera ricei. Next base: position 8,361,229 of record NC_082645.1, on the reverse strand, counting down.
CTCTATTTGCTGGACTTTTTATTAATCTCCTTTATTATTATTGTTATAATTATTATAATTATTATAATTATTTTATCCCCCGCCTCCGCCTCGCTGCCCCCAGCCCAGTTTCGTTTTCTTTTGAATGTTACTGCTTCTCCGGTGCCTCCCGCCCCGCATCGCTGGCCCTCGTTTCTCTGGGACTTTTCTTTGTGTGCGTGAGAGTGTGCTTCCTCGCGTGTCTGCCCTTCTCCTGGGCCCTTCTGTCGGTCTGTCTGTCCTGCCTCCCACCCCTTTCGTTTTCCGGAGACTTGTTGAGAAATACGACCCCACAGACTGCGAGACTGAACCGCCGCTACAAGCCAAAGATTTTATTATGTTCAGAAACCTGTAGTCTGAAATAAAGTGTACGCTGTGCTCACGAGCGGCTGGCGGCCCTCCTCTTTGCGGGCTGGGGAAGGGCGAGGGCGCAGGCACACGGCGGCCCGGCGCACAGCGCGCGCTCACCGGGCCGGGAGCCCCCGCGGCTCGGCCGGGCCTTAAGATCCATCAGCACACAACGAATACGGGGCGCCAGGGGGGCGCAGTGATAGGGGCGGCCCAGACCCGGGGATGGCCCGGGTTTGGAGGGTCTGCAGGGACATTCTTGGTCTCCGATTGCCTTCAAAGGAGCCCAAAGGCCGGAAACCCCCAGTCCTGACTTCGGAAACACTGCCGGGCTCTTGGGCTGCTTCCCGCGCAGAGCCAGGACCAGCCCGGCTGCAGCCTGCTCTGGTTCAACCTGCTCCTCGCTCCAGCTTGCTGCTTTTCTTTCTCTTTTTTTTTCTGATGCGAGTTTTGCTGGAGGTTTTCTCCTCCAGAAGCAGAAGGCCTTCGCAGGGCGGGGCAGCGGTGAGGGGCTGCCTCCCCTCCCGAGCGAGGGGCGCCTCGGGCTGCCTGGACTTCACGCTCTTCGTTCGGAGAAGTGATTTCGTTGACGAAACGGCTGGTCGAGAGCGGCACACGAGCCTCGCGGGGCTCGGAGCTCCTGGCTCCGTAAAACCGGGAGAGGAGGCCCGGATGCTGGGAAGCTCTGCAGAGCGGCAGCCCCTCGGTCCGCTGCTGCCGGGATCGCTCCGGCCCGCGACCTCCGACCTGGGCACAGGCCTGACTCCACACTAACCCAAAGCCTAAGCAGGGTCCCTTTCACAATCCCAACAAAGCCTGGCTTGCTTTCTGACCGAGAGGGGCGCAGACACACGACCCCCGGGCCCCCAGGACCCCCGGACTTAATAGAGGGAAATGTCTGGACACTGGCCCCAGCCCCTGGACCCCGCCATTCAGGGACTAGGAGGAGGAAGGGGAGGTCCCTTCTTATTTCCCTTTGGTCCAGGATTTTTTTTAATGGTAACGTCTGTTCTCTCCGCGTTCCCCTGTCTTCTGTAGTATGTATGTACGTACCTGTACTCGTGTGGCTGGATACGTAGGTGTCCCGAAAACCTCATGTGTATATGTGATCACGTGTAGATAGATATTGGTGCATCTGAGTACCCCACCGGGTTTTGTGTATTCCTGCGTGTGTGAGCATTATGCGATTGGGTGTTCATGTCTCTGTAATTAGATGCACACTTGGATGTTTGTGAGTTCACAGTGTCTGTGCATGTGCTTATTTATGTTTGCAGGTGTGTTTGTGCACACATGGGAACTCTGTTTCTGTGCTCTTCCCTTGGGTTTCTTTCCTGTTTGTTGGATTGATTTTGTGAGAAGTGGGTATGACCAGTGTCTGCCTTTTTTCTTGAAAAATTCCCCCTGATTTGGGCCTGTGTCTGGGGGAAGTGACATTGCTAGGTGCCAGGTCTAGGAAGCCAAAGGACCGTTGAAGTCCCTGATCAAGGCCTTGGGGGGTTGGGGTTCAGTGACCTGGAGTTGGAGAGCATATTTGACATTGCCATGGGTTCCCAACTTTACTGCAGTAAATCTCTTTCTTCTATTCCTTTCACACCTTTCTGGGGTGTGTGGAGTAACCTCTGCACATAATAGGTGCTCACCTAATCCTTGAGTGAAGAGTTGGAAGCAGTGAGGTGGGCCCTTCCCTGGGGATGGCCCAGGTGAGTTGTTTTCTAGTGGCTGGAAGTACATCCTTTGCTTTTCTCGGGGAGGAGGATGCGGGGGAGGAGCCTGGAATCTCCAAGCTCTCCAGGGCTTTGGGTTAGGGGGTCTGAGACCTGAGGCCCAGGGTACCCCTTCCCGAATCCAGACAGCTCAGAATATCAAGAAGTTTCCCGGCCACATCCAGATACGATGTTGGGGGTGCCCAGTTCTACAGAGAAGCTTACTGCTCTGAATGCCTAGAAACTGGGCTGCCCTTCCTTCTCCCTTCCTCAATGTGGCCCCTTAGGGTACCCACGCCCCTCAAGATCACTAGATCCAGAGCCTGGGGCAGGGGGCAGGGGCCAGCTTGAGCAGCAACTCCAAGAAGCATCCTGTTCCTTGAGGCGCCTCTTTATCTCTAGCAAGAGATCAAAGCCAAGAGTTCTCCCTCTTCACCCTGGGGAAGAGGAAAGAGGTGGTTACCTCTCCCCACAGTTATATTAGTAAAGTGTATAGATGTGTCATTATTATGTAATTTGATTTCTGGCCCATTATCTCCTTTTATCTTCCAATCTCTATGGGTAAGCAAAATTTTCTTCATTTTTCAGATGAGAAAACTGAAGCTCTGAGAACTTAAACATTTGGTCCATGCCTCCTCTGTGCCCCTGTGTCTTCCTCTTTGTCACATCTACTCATTACAACTGCCTTTTTCTCAGCAATCTGACCAAGGCCCTGAAGTCATCGTCCAGAATGACTTTCCTGTCTTCTCTCACTCTTCCCCATCCCCACTGGAAAATCCTCCTGATTGGGGCAGAGACGAGGGAAGGAGGACTCTGGTCATATCTCTTTCGTGCACCCCTACTAAAAAAAGAAAGTAATAATAAACATAAACAGGCATCGATTTCTCTTATTTATGGGGCTGGTTTAGCCAGCTGCCTGTGTATTAAAGTCTGGGGCTGCATCAAAATAAATACTGGAGTGTGCTATCCCAACTTCCTTATTTTCCACCTTTTTTTTTTTTTTTTTTTTTTTAAGATTGGATTGAACCATAAACTTAAATCTTCCTCAGCCCAGGAGGAAATACACACTAGCCAAGTCTAAACAGTATTGATCCCTGGCTCTTTCTGAGGGCAAAGGTCTCTGTTTTCTTCCTGGAAACTCCCTTTCCTTTGGTAGGGTCAGGAGGAGGAGGAGTGGATGGGGGTGGACGAAAGAAGGGGTATTTGGGTGTTTGGGGCTGCGTCGTAGGTCTGTGTTAGCTTGTGTGTTTGTGTGTCGTATTGTGCGTGGCCATTCACATAGGGGTGGTATTGAGTACATTTATTTAGGCTTGGGATGTGGAAGTGTGTGTTTTGAGTGTATGGGTGCCGATAGTGATTGTTTGGTGTTTGTGGGTGTGTGTATATATGCCCAGTTCTCTGGCCCTCTAGGCCAGGCAGCCCAGGGTACAGAGCAAGAGTCACTTGCTAGCTTACCCCCTACCTGGCCCCCACAGCCCTGTCACCTGTGACAGGGCTTCCAGAGATGATATCACCAGGGAGCCCACTGTGCCCCAATGCCCTCAGTAAAAGGGTCTAACTGCAGGGGTAGGGGTGAACCTGGCTGACTCCAAGAGACCGAGGCCAAGGCCAGGGTCAGGGAGGCCCTCCCCAGACTCCTTGCCCCGTGAAGGTGTCTGCCGTGGCTTCTCGGGGGCGGGGGGGACATCAGCTCCTGTACAGGTGTCCTTGCTTTTCCTCTTCTTGAAAGCCATTCCTCTGGCAATATACGCACCCCCTGAAGCAGCCCTCTCCTAGCTTTGCCTCACAGCCTGGGGCCCGTTTAATCTGGATGTCACCATGGGTTACATTGGAAATCCTGTTCACTCCATCTGGGGGGAGGTGGCAAAGCACTGCTCCATCCCTCATCACCCACGCCTGGGACTTCTGCTGTCTCTCGCTTTGAACCCAGGTGAGAGGGTTGTGGAAACCTGTGGAAAGGGGCAGGGTTGGGGACTCTACCAGCCCCCCACTCCTCCCCAAATGACTTAGGCCAGTCATCTAATGGAGTCCCATTGTTGGAGGGGGTCCTGCAGGGATTCTTGAATAAAAGGTCTCATTTAACTAGGGTGCGGATCGGGGGGATGGGAGGGAGTGGGAGGGTGGGATCTGGGAGGGAAAGTGCCTTTCAGGGTGTGAGAGCCTACAGGAAATGAGAGGCAAAATCCACACATCTCCTCTGAGTCCACTAAGAGCCTCAGTGTGTCAGTGAGCGGGTAGTACCAATGCACACGCAGCCACACAGAATACGTGCACACACTTCCGCCCATCCAGGTGCACAGAAATGCACTCACTCGTGTGTATACACGTCCACATATGTAAAATATGTACACATCTACAAACAAGTAGCCATGGGCTGATATCTGGAGCTGATGTATACAGAGGTGGGTTCCTAGCAAGCACATGGCCATTGCCCGGGTAGAAGTTTCTGGCACACATTTATACATGGTCTAGGAGTACACCTGCTTGTGTCCAATATACACCTGCATGCCCCAGCTGGTGGGCTTTGCTCCTAGCCAGTGCAGGGACATTGTTCCCAGGGCTGGGGACATACCTGCCTGCCCCCTCCTTTTCGTGGAGGCCACCAGGGAGAACTGGGGCTGAAGTGGGTGGATTGATTGTATGCGGGTGGAAAGACTGGGGTCAAGGCAGCCCTTTCCTCTCCCCAGAGATAGCTGTGGCTAGCTGACTCTGGGCTCAGACACACATACCCTGCTACACCTGTCTCCATCCCTCCCTCCCACCCCGCCTACCCTGCACCTTCCCAGGTGTACCTCCTAGGGGTGGGGCAGGCCCAGGGAAGGAGGGGGCAGACTCCAAAACTGATTTCTCAGAGATCTGGGTAAGTCCTGGGCCATTACAATTTGCTCCTTGAGCTTGCTTCTAAACGCAGCCTCTCCCAGAGATACCCACTCTGGAGGTGGAGTGGGTCCCTCCAGTCTGGAATTCTCCCCATCCATAGATATGGCGTGGGTTGCTGTGAGGACATTTGGGAAGATTTCAGGTTGCAATAATAGAAGACTGTGGATCTGCAGAAAAGCAGAGATTCACTGTGGGTGCTCAGACGCACACATCTTATTCTGAAGAGAGGATTCAGATCCACCGCTCCAGACTCAGGTTTTGGCTACAGGGGAATGGGGTGAGGGGAGGAGCGCTGTGCAGGGGGAAGCAGTCAGCACAAGCCTCCCCCCTCCTCAACTCTGCCAGGGGATGGGGTACAAATGCCAGCAAGCTTTTAGGGATTAGCAGCCACCAGAAGATTCCTCCCAGGCCCCACTGCCACGCAAGCACAGGGGTGGTGGGAAGCCTCAGCCTCCCCGTGGTGGCCGGAAGACCTGGACTGCTGGCACCCCAGGAACAGCAGTTACAGCGCAGAGGGGAGGGAGACCCCTGTGGGTAAGATGTAAGGAATCCAAAGACGAGAGGGACCCACTGGTATTTAAAATTCGGCAATGACCACTGCGAGAGGGGTCTAGGGCCCTGACAGAGGCCAACCAATTCTGGCAGAAAGGCCCACAGTTGTGCCATCTGATGAAGCCAACGCAGTGGGGAACTTGACCGATAAAGCTCTGCTGCTGCTCTGCGCCTGCATGGGGCTGGAGTGAGGCAGCCGTTAAGAGTCCCAATATCATCGGAGGTGAATATAATGTAGACACTGAAGAAAACTAAAGCAAGTGCCAGCAGCCACCTCAGCAGGTCCCTCCCTGCCCAACAGCCCCCTCCCCCCGCCACTTCCACGTGCAGGACTTGACCATTTGGTAGGGTAGAGGCAATTCAGAAGATGACACTTGCAGAAATTTAAAAATAATAACATAATCGCTATTTACTGAGACCCAACGTCGCACATTGCTAGTAGCCATTTGACACAATTTACTTTATTCCACCTCACACACTTCTTTGAGTCGGATATTATCATCCCCATTTTACAGATAAGAAAAATGAGGTCCAAGGTCACGCCAAACCACATTAAAGCTTACACTGTAATTATATGTCATAAAATTCCAGGACGATTCCCACGGCGCACTATCAAGTTTCCGCAGTAAGGAAACTTCGGCACAAGGTAGGGAGAGGCATGGATTTGGGTTAAGGACTATTCTCTCTCTTCTGGAATCTTAAGTAGGAGTAGTCCTCCGCCCTCACCCTCACCCTCCCCTCCTCCCTCCAGCTAGGAACTCACGTCCGAATTCCTGCTCTCAAACCCCACTCCAGCCGGCTGGGTCTCAAGTCAGGCTCCTAGGAGCTTCCGATCTTCTCCCCATTACGATGACCCCCCCTCCACCCACCATCAGCAGTGCCCACCCTCACGCCCTCCTCTCCCCCCTGAGCCCAGGCTGGGTCAGCTGACGCAGCCCTCCCCGGGCGTCTCGTCCTTTGGTCTTAACTCCAGCCAGGAGGCAGCTGCCTGGGCCCAGCGCGGTCCGCGGAGGGCGCGTCGCAGATGCACTTCCGGTCAGCGCGGCGACGGCGATAGGCCCGGACTGCGCTGGCCAGTCGAGTCGGGCTGGAGATCGGGGCGCATCTGGGGCTCGCCCTCCCTCTAGAAACCGCGAACCCCCAATTCTGCTGGTCCGGCGCGGGGCACCGGCTCGTTGGCGACGCCGAGGGGAAGGCCGCCCCGGCAGCTTAGTCGCGCCGGGCTCCTGGCAATGGACAGGGACCCGCGCTCCGGCCGCAGGCTCCGACACTCCCCGCCCGGCTTCTCTCAAGCAACTGTCCTTGTACAGTTTCGATTTGTGTCTAGACCGGGTTCGCTTTGCTTTCGGTCATTTCCTATGGGCTTCCCGGCCTCTGGGTTCCTCCTGGCCCCCTGCTCCAAGCTTTCCATTTTCGCTCCGGAGGCTGCCCTCCTGCGGCCAACCCCTCTGGCCGCGCGGACCCGGCCTTCGCGGAGAGTGTGCCGGGGGCGTCCCTTTGGCTCTCTGCCCTCCGTCTCCTCTGGTCGCCAGCCCGGCTCCCAAGTTTGCGCCCCAGACTGCCTCGCTCCGCTGTTCTGAGCGAGGCCCGGGCGTTTCGATCTCCCGCTCCCCTCCCGGGGCCGGCGCGTGGAGACCAGCGCTAACCTTGGAGGCGGCCACGCTCCCCCCTCCCCTCACCGTGTCCCCCTGTCACCCCCAGCCCCCCTTGACTCCGGGGCTACCCACTCGTGGCCACTGGGGGAGCGCCCCTCCCCTGGCGGTAACGCGCAGAGGCTTTCAATCTGGGCTGCGCAAACCGTGCCTCGGAGCGGCCGGGCCTGGGGGTCAAACCAGGAAGGAGGAGGGGTGGACCTCAAGGCCGTGGAGACCCGACTTTATTTGTATTGTTTCAACTTGTCCTGAACGGTTAGACGAGGTGCGCGCTCGCGCACACCCGCTACGGGGATCCCAACCCCTCGCTGGCTCGGCTGCCCGGCTCGGCCCGCCCGCTCGGCGCCCTGAGCGGCCCTGGCTGGCCCGGAGGCCCTGGCCTCCGAGGTGCCTGGCTGGGGCGGACCTGGCTCGCGAAGGGCCGCCACCTGCATTTTCCCGGACTAGGTGAGCGCCTTCCGAAATTCCCGACGCGGGATCGTTTTTTGGGGGCGAGAGAAAAAGTGGCAGCCGCAGCAGCAGCCCTGCCCCCTGCCGCCTCTTCCCACAATAAAGACCCACCTTTAGGGCGCAGACTTTTGCCCACCTCCCCTTTCCTTCTTTTCTGGAGATATTTGGCCAATTCGCTTTCCTAGGCACAGCTGTGGTTTCCCGCTCGGGTTAACTGTCTACTTGGAATTTCTTTAAAACTAGCGCAGTCAACTTGCCCTCGATCTACGTCTTTTCTGGGCGGCGCCCACCCAGGCCCTGCAGAGCTTCCAGAAGGGCGCGGCCGGCAAGGCGGGCGCGACAGTGGCCGAGGCCGGGCTGGGACGCGGTCGTCGATCCTTTGCTCGATTTCCCCCTGCCTCCTCCCTCAGCTGATTGAGCTCTGGCCTTCACTGCTAGTCTCCCAACTTCAGGGTGGGTTCCAACGCGCTGTTCTCAGCCGGCGGAAGCCAAGAGCTCCGTCGGGAATGGGGCCGCAGATCCCACCCCTGCAAGGACGGCCGAACCCTGTTCCATGCTCATCGGGCCTCAGTTTCTTATCTGTTCTCCAAAATGCCCTCACAGGGCCGACCTCATTGGAGGTGCACAGTGCGAAGTCTAGCGTTTGTGGCTTTGGGGACTGACGCCGTAGTGAGGGGCCCCGGGTGCTGGGTGAGTGTAGGGGAAGGGGAGTTTGAAGGATATAGCCTGCTCCAAGCTACTTTCATTCAGCTAAAGTGAACAGAATTCTCTTTCGGGGATAGAACTGTTGGGGGCCCTGGGACAGGTCAGGACCAGGGGATTCGAGGTGGGGGAGATTCTGAGTGTTCTGTGCGCCCCACGTGCAAACTTGGGCCCCGGATAGAAGCGGCCACGGGCTGAAAGTAAGCAGAGATGCGCGGGGCTCCTGGGGAGGCGCCGCCACAGCTGACTCCTGCCTGCCCTGAGGAGAGGACACCTCCGCCCCCAGTCGTGGCCGGGCCGCCATGGGGAATGCTCACTCTCCTTTCTCCAGGACACCCGGTCCCGGATCGCTCCCTCTCTGGGCTCCTCTACCTCCTCGGTTACCCCGGAAGGGCTGCCCGCGTTTGGATTTGGCCCACCAATCCAAGCAAGTCAAGACCCGCCTGGGTTGGCGAGGGAGCAGCGGCCCTCCCTCCCGCTTCTCGGGGTGGAGAGGGGACCCCCTCCCCTAGAGACCCTCTAGAGCCAGAGTGCTGGTGATCATTACTTTAAATTAAAAGTCCCCTTTTTTCTTTCCGTCTAAGCCCCAACTTAGTTTCAGAGGATGGAGCGTGAAAGCTCTTTTATGGAGATTACCGATGCTTCATTTATTCCCGCAAATGGCAAACACGGCCCCGAAGAGCCCCAGCAAGCGAGCTCCTTGTCCCGGATTCTCAGCCGTCTCCGTGTTCACAAGCTCACTTGGCTGTGAGACGGCCTCGTCGGAGAAAGCCCCTGCAGTGGGCTTACCTAAGGAAGGCGAGAGCTGTTTGCTGGGGCTGCGGACAGCAAGCTCCCCCGGGCTGGGGTCAAGACCTAGCTACAGACCCCTGACTTCAGAGTTGAGGGATGTGAGACCAGGGGGAGGGGCGTGTCCAGAGTGTCACCCTTGCGGATCCCTGCCATGTTGTGGATGTGGGCGGGGGAGACACTGCTAACCTCACAGCCACACCTCCCTTTTCTGTTTACAGTGGGGTTCTTTGGAACTTGGAGTGCACTGCAGGAGAGAGCCAGGAGACCCAGTACCCCCTCCTGACCTCATTCACTTTCTCATTCCAACCCTACACTAGCCCTCCCTGACCGTGCTTGGCCAAGAGCTTGTGTCCACAGTGGCAGCTCTCTGGCCACAGTTTTATTTTGATGCATATACACAGCCTCAAGGGCAGGCACCCCCCTCTGGAAAGGGTGGGTCGTTTTGGAAGTGGATCCAGAGCCTTTCTACCTTTGGTGTCCAAAACTCTCCTAGTGGCCTGGTGGTTGCCTCCTCCATAATCAGGGATTCTTTGGTCATTTCACCAAGAGGCAGTTGGAAGGAAGTGAAATGACCTCGGGGTGGCAGGGGGAGGGGGAATGATAGAGGGTTCTTATTCTTTTGAGACAGAGCAGGGAAGTTTGAAGAGGAAAAAGTATAAACTACTAGAAGGAGAACTTCCCAAGTTCAGGCTTAAATTCCTTTGTGACACTGTGTTATCAACTGCAACACAGTGGTGGCCCCATATTCCAGCTCTCCCACTCTGGGGGCCCCTCCAACACAAAGGCTATTGTTTGCAAGGGGAGTAGATAACCAGGAGGGACCACCAGCCCTTCTTTCTCTCACCTTATCCAGCTCACAGGTTGCAGGGAAAGTGGAAGTTAGCTCTGCTTTTGTTTTAGAGGGGTTTGTTTTTCTTAAGGCTCTATCTTATGGAAGCGTGTGTGCAGGACTTGCTCTCGTATCAACACAGACCAGTCTGGAAATAATGCAGTTTCCCTTACATGGCTAGTGACTTGTTTATAGCTTGCAAGGGAATCAAGCCCATGTAGTTGTCCTTTCTGCCTTTAATAGAGGATGACTCTTTCCCCACAAAGGTCCTCAGTGGCCAAGAGGGGCAGTCTAAACGGATCTTTGAGAGCGAGGTCACCCCGCGGAGCCTGGGGAGGTTCCACTGATGCAGTGAGGGGAGGCAGGGCTAGCTGGGTGGCGACGGGGTGCGACAGGAAGTAGATGTGATAACACCGCACTAAGTCAGGGAAGGAGGAAAGAGGGCTTGCTTCTTGCATGAACAGTTGCCAACTTTCATTAATTACTCAGTCATTTTAATGTGAAAGCAAACACCAAAATGCTCTAGTGCCCATTCTGGATTGATGGCCTGCAAAATTCGATGAGGAGGGGACCAAAGGGAGAGTAGAAGTGTTCCGGAGTCTTCAAGCTTTCTTTCAAATCTAGAGGGGTTTTTTTGGTTGTTGTTTCTACCCCCTCCCCCTACCAAATGCCTGTAGTCGTGGTCAGTGAATTGAAAACTTAAAAGTATTCCTTCACGAACAGAGGTTGGATTCTAACGATGACAAACATCGGAGGGAAAACCTCTGTTGTGTCCTGATCAGTTATTCAATCGCTCAACCTGACCTGAGTCAAGTGCCTGTGATGCCCTAAGGTGGGCACCAGTGGGCTGCACTCCCAGGGTTCCAGGTTTCCACGTAGCTGTGGCACAGCCCAGATTTCCAGATTAGCCAAATGAATTCCTGAAGGCTGGCTGTTTGGAATATTGTAAACACAATCGGAGCCCATCTCTTCATTTTAATAATCTCAGAGGCAGCACCTGTGGGACTGTTTTTGGTTGGTTAACTTAGCTGAATTTATGATCTGTGAAATAGAAAACAAAGGCAGGTTTAGATGCCCTTACCTTAGTTTATTATGTCAGTAGCTTGAGGAAAAAAAATTATTTCCCTACTTTTACCACGTACATCTGTTCGGGTTAGTAGAGTAAACCACAGATTTACAGAACTTAGATATTATATTCTATTTTCCTTGATACTTTCCCTTCTCATCCTTGTATTTGTTATCAGGGGCTATCTGCACACGTGCCTGAATTTTTGATGGGTTTTTCTGAGAAATATGGTTGTACGGAGCAGTCTCAAATGGTTTCCAGAAGCGTAGACTTGAACTTGGAACAGGGCGTTTAGAGCTGGGATCCAGCGTGACTCCTGGCATTCTGGACATCATATAAAACGTATGAAGCTAGAGGGGCATCGTTGAAACGATTCCAGGTCTGTTTTGGGGCAATATTCTTCAGAGTTATTATTAAGAAAAATACCTTCTTCAACATAAGCATCACATTTCTGTATGGGCAGAACTTGGGCAGAAATTTGAAACATCCGACTGGGGCCATTTTATGTTAAATTGCTTGCGGTAAGTTCACCATTGCAGGCCTAGCCCTTGAAGTTTACATTCTTGGAATTCTAGGACTCTTCCTGGGATTCTTTTAGGAACAGTCTATACATGTAAACCAGTTTAAGTAAAAATGACACAGTGAATGAAATAAGAGTTGGTTGAAGTCAAACAGCAACGTGGTCGTTTAAACTGCTTCCTCACCTTGTCTAGACCAGACTGTGGCAGGTCTAGAGCAGGCCTGTGGCCAATCCTCCTGCAAAGTGTACCATATGTCCCCGACTTCCTAGAGTTTGCTAGGGTGTAGGTAAGGGACAGAATGGGGGGACTGATACCCCAGAACTCCCTTTTAAAATCAAGTGAATTTACCTCTAATGAATACCTTTCATAAAATCCCAGGATGTTGACTCCCAGGGGAGGAATTCAGAGCCGGCCTCTGAGTGGAAAGATGAGTCGTTTCTTGTTGGTTGTTCCTTTTAGGCCCCTCATGAATGTCTGCACATTTCCTTCAAGAGGTTAAGGAGCTTACGGAGAGGCTGCACATGAACTACTTCAACCTAAGGGAAAGTCCCTTTTTTCTTAATTTCTACAGTTAAGGACTTTATAAAAGAGATCGATCTGTGCACTTTTCCTTGGAAACCCTAGACGGTGAGCGGTCAGCCTCTCTGTGGGGCAGAGATGCACAGAGGTGGGACACCAACGATCAAACTAAGTCCCAGAACCACCCAGGATAAAGATGAAGAAACCCTCTTGGATGTTCTGACTCAATATCCTTGGCGTCAGGACAAACAAGTCATCATAATCCTGCACAGTTTTTCTAAACTTATCCGGAGTCTCAGCTCTGTGACATTCAGAGAGGCAGATGCCAGAGTGAAAATGGAAGTTTATGCCACTGCTTGACCGCCCAGGCTGTTGTTTATTTATTTTCTTTCCTCTGTGGGACGAGTGAAGGGATGTAAGAGGAGAGAATTTCTGGGAATCTTCTTCCATGGTAGATATAAGGCTGATCTTTTTTTTTATAAAAATGGAGTTTGCTGTTTAATAAATAAAACTCCACATGTCAGTCTGGGAAATGTGACGTTTCTTTGAATGGATGAAAGATTGATGACGCGTTGAATCATGGGCTGTGTTGGGTGCAGATTCGTTCTGTTTCTAGATTCACGTTCGTTCAGAAGAAGGCAGGTCTCCTCCCTCAGGTAACTCAGGGTTCTGGTTAGGCCTCGCCTGTGGGCAAGGCTCAGCTTCGGAGGCCTTCGGGGGCCCAACGAGACGTGCAGACTTCGGGCTCTGGGTCATTTTTTTCTGGCCTTCAGAGTGCCTGTCCGTACTCTCCAGTTGAGGTGGAAGGAAATGGAGACTAAGAACTTTAGGGGAAAGGGGTGGAGGGTGCACTTGAGGTTTCAGTGCTCAGTTTAGCCTGTTTTCTTTCCATCACTTCTTGCGTCTGAATGGTGGGAACTTTCTGTCTGGAAGAGAATTATGTCTGTGCACAATTGTCAGTCATGCCAGGAAAGTTCTGGCTGCCCTGTAAAAGGGGACTGACTGCCTGTCTCCCTTTGTCCTAGGTTGGGAAGGCCTCCTGGTCAATAAATACATATTAATCATGTAAAAGGATTGACATGCAAATGAAGGGCACCACTGACAAGCCCTGGATGGCAGAGGAGAAACCCTCTGCAGCCGTGGTCCTGGCTGGAGGAGGCCAGGGCTGCACCAGGCTCTTCGCTGTGTGCTTTCTAGAGGGTTAAACATCCTTTTTCCAATAATTATGTGAAAGAGTTCATTGAACTGGAGGTGGCTTTGGGATATTTTGCTTGCAATCCTTCTTAGCTCTGCCCAATCTCCAGATTTTTTTATTTTAATTTAAGTCTGGTAATAGGCAAGCCACCCTTTGGATCGCCGTGTCTCTCGGCCCAACTGTAAGTCTCCAAAGGTACTTTGTTCTTCTGATCAAAGAAAAGTTGAACCAAACAGAAAAAAATGGTTAAAAGCTTAGCTGAATTTTTTGAAGAATGCGTGATGTTGCAGGAATAATTATTAGTTGCCATTATGAATTACTGCTTATAAAATAGCATGTTGTATATCGTTACAGCTTTCTTTACAGAGCAAAGACACTACAAAATAACCTTGGTATAGGCAGGACTAGGTTTGATTCATATTTTTCTATGTGCGTGACACCTGTGGGTATATACAGCCCACACAATGATTTTTTAGGTTACATGTGACCACTGGAGAATATGATTTGTCGTCAAGGCATATATTGAAAATCTTTTGCTGTAAAGACAAAACAAAAATGCTTTGTTATATGCTCCCAGCAGCTATCTGAGGTGGATATAGTTGCTTCATCCTTTACGAATCATTAGAATATAAGAAAATATTTTAACTCCTCTGGTAAACTAAGTCGTTCTATATAATGAAATAGAAGTGAAGGGAATTATTCGAGCCAGTGGCTGGTCTAACTTTGATCTTCCTTTAGGGGTATGTGATGTTTTAAGAGGTGGACAATTGGTATTTAGACACTTTAGGCTTAGACTTATGCCTCTAGGTACTTGGCAGCTGAGATGCATGCCTTCAGTCACTTTGGAATTGGACCACCAGCTGATTTTGGTGATATTCCTGCTCAGGTTGTAGGTGTCAAACTGGGCCCTAGTTTAGTAAAGACGATGGACGTCTGGGGTTCTGGCAGGTCAGGCCCTAGGAATATAGTTCCTGGGGTCGCGTGTGCGTGGGCCTGGTGGCTCTCTTTCTTTTGTGGTCTGTGTCTAATCTTATCTAACGCTCTGCAACCGAATAACAGATCTAGCCACAGCAACTGGGGGTGGGTAGGTGGGGCGGAAGTGGGAGCATAAACTGTCTTCCTCTCCTGGTCGGAAGCACTAACCGTGATGCCCTGTGAGTTAAATGTATCTGAGGATGACTGTGGGATCCCCGCTCTTTGTGTATCTGGGGCCATGTTAGCTCTGACCAAGATAGTGACTTGCCAAAACAGTTGCATTTTCCTTTTAAGTAAATTCACCAGTGTGTTTTTGGGTGGAGGCTTGTTGGCTGTGAAAATCAATACCCAGTTCGACGAAATCAAGCACTAGGTCTCCTAAATTCTCACTACAGACATATTACGCTTAATGCACTTTGCTAATGTTTATCTAGATTCTAAATGAATCAAATATTGCCTAGAATTCAAAACTAGTAAACATGCTGTCTCCTGAATTACTCTGTGTGTGTGTGTGTGTGTGTGTGTGTGTGTGTTGTGCATGTGTAAAGGAGAAAGTAGCTACTGCCAGAGCTAAATTATTTAACACGATTTTCCTGTATTGTGAAGAAGCGGGCTGAGCCTCATTTTTTGGATTATGATTTGTATTATGAAATGCTTATCAAATGTTTTCCAAAGATTAGTTTAATTTTAATTAAATAAACCTTTCTCAAGAGGAGGCTCCCAACTATTTCTTGTACCCAGAGGCTAACGTACTTGTTGTTTTTAATTATTTTCTGCTGTTACCCAAACTGCTTGGGGTACTCATGGCCAATTAAATCAAAGGCACAGGTTCCTTATACACAATATGTTTAATATTTAATTTTAATTAAATTAATTAAATTGTTTATTTAATTTTATGTGCATTATTGTGCATAGCATAATGCAAAATTCATGATCTTAAGAATTAGGGTTGGGAGGTGAATCAGAGAGCTTTCAAACAAGCTAATTACAGAGCTTAAAGGAAACTTCCCCTTCTTTCTGAGGGGAGACATCCTGACGTAACCTGAACTTTCTCTCGCAGTGTTCCGTGGCCGGAGCTGCTTGTGGATTTGGGGTTGTTGGCCTCTTTAGTCCTCTTGAGCTTGCTTTGCAGTTTGCAACTCGGCAGCTGCTCAGCAGAGGAAAGTGTACGTGCGGGCATGTACGTGCTGTTGTCACGGCTCATGCGCAAGTGACATTTTCTACTTTGCTGAACACGGAGCCACCAGCACAGCGCTCCTGGGGAAGGACCACTTTCTACCAAAGACACAGGCAAAACTTCAGTCATGTCTTTCCCACTCAGGAAAGGCCCGTTCTAATGGCTTTGAGCTGCCTGATATATATAGGCCAGTGCTTAAAAATGCGGAGGCATGTGGAGGGGTTCACCTTTTGATTGGAAGCAGTTCCTTAAGTAGGGGGGGAGGCGCCCACCGGCCTGGCTTCGTTTCCATTACACTTTGCATCTTCAGGGCATGGTTTTTCAGGCATGTTTTTATCTGCACGGTGCTAGGCTTAACTGCCTCTCACTAGAATGCTTAGTTCTTAAGAAATCTGTCTTAACAGACATAGAATTTAGAGACCAATAAAAGCCCGAAGAATGCTTAGTTTGCTTTGCCATCTCTCCCATCTGACTTTTCTCTAAAACAATGAACTCTGGAGCAAAGAGTCCGAAGCGCCTGAGTTGAAGGAACCCTCTGAATTTTGAGGCATTTTATTGTCTCCCTTGCCTACTTTCCTGACTTCTAAATAATGACACTATTACTATCGTGGCCTGGCACTTGGGACATCTGAGCCAAATCTTCCAAAGCTGACCTCATGAAGCAGTGAAGTCACTAAACTTCTTTCCATTTTGGGGTTTTGCACATCTGGGCCACGGTTGACTATTTACGCTTATCACCACACTATAAATTTTTTTGTGTGGGTTGGGGGGATAGTTTCTTTCTGAAAGCCTTTTGCTTATGGAGACTTGTAACTGTACTTAGTGAAATATGACCTTTAATGTGATTAGCTCAGCTACTGAGAAAAAAAGGAGAGGAAACAACTAATGGAAAGAAGGAAGAAAGAGAGAAAGAAAGAAAGAAGAGAGAAACTACTGTTCCTAGGTGAGACTATTTCCCTTTTCAATAGCCACCTTACGTGAGAATGAAGCTGCTAAAAATAAACTGTCTCTTCCTTGTTGGTGTTTGCTTTTTTTTCCCCTAAAGCTGGTTTTGTTTCAGTAGATTAAATATTATCATAAAAGTAGCTGATGATGCAGTAAATTAAAAATCAGTTTGTGGAGTATTTTTTGAAAACCATTTTGCTTCTATGGCATTTACCCAGTTGGGGCAAACAAAAGCATTTGTCAGGAGGAATTTTTGCTTTAAATAAGCGTTCAGGAAATGCTGAGAAGCAGTTAGCCGGAATGGGGGAAAAGAGAGTAAAAAACTGAAAACGGGACCCAGAATTTGGAGAGAGATTAATGTTGCCTTGCTACACAAAGAAGAAATAATTCACCCTTCATTTATGTTGCACTTCGGCGAGCTTAAAAACATTTTTAGTGTAAAACATGAGCCCTTGTAGCTGCAAGAAACGTATCTGAGGACAGATGCAGTTGAATTTGTGGGGCACTGCTGTGTCACCACGTTTAGCATCAAATTATGAATTAAACAAGAAGAATGAATAACAAATTAGGATTCGCCTAAGCTTAGCTTTGTGCAGTGGGACAATGAAAATTTATTTGAATTCTATTCCTTGATGAGGTTACAGATTTTCTCCCAACAGAAGATACACGTTAATACTGTGGAGACAATTATTGGAAGTTCATTTTCTGTGCACATCTTAGAAAGCTTTTCAGGGAAACAGAAAACTTCCGTGCAGATTTGGATTTTAGAAGAACCCTTACTCTACGTAACGTATTCTGTGGAACTCCCAATGTAGGAATAATTTGCTAAAAGTATTTTGAAGGATGGTATTAGAAATATGGAAGCTGAGTTGTATGTATGTGTATGTGTGTGTGGGAAGACAACTGCTAGAGTTTGGCTTTTAGGAGTTCTACAGCAGGCTGAGAAATGACGGGCTTCTTACAGCTGAGCTGTTTGTAAAAAAAAGACAAAAACCCCCATGATTTCCAAAGCTGACTGCGCTTTTAAAAGTACAGTCAACTGTTTCTCCTCATCTAACTGGAACCGGGAAATAATGTGCTGCGACCCTCACTAATGCCTTCACCACATGCTGAAATTGGGGTGAAGAAAGGAAAGGTTGCTGGAAAGTTAACAAGAGAGCAGACGCGCAGTCAAGTTAGATATACTGGGAGGAATTTCTTGCGTGGCTGGATGTGAGAAAACTTTTTAAGCCCTTAATGGAACCCATGTGCATCATCATTCCAAGCTTATTTAAGAGACAAAATAGACATATAAAAAGACATAAAAATATCACCTGGGCACACACTTAAGGCATTTTGGAAAATTAAACAAAACCTAACCCAGTATGACTGATGACTCTTTGCTACATAGGCGCGTGTTACACCTAAATGATGTCGCTTTGCTATTTTTTAATCAACTTTTTACTTTCCAAGAGTTTTCGATTTACAGAAAAACTTGTGAAGATTGTTGCCTTCATTTTATTATTACAGTAGCGGGGAGGGTGCCTCTTCCTGAGTACATTCTCAAGAGGCAGAAAGCTTCCTTCTGAGGTTAGATATAATGTAGTCTGTGTAACTTTATCAGGGCTCCTGTCTACCTTGAAGAAGAGGCAGGGGCTTCACACACAGACTCAGTTTTGAAAATAAAATAACAGTTAAGTGTATTCAAATAGTGCTTTTCTTTTCTTTTTCTTTTTTTTTTTTAAGCTAGGTTTAGTTGAAGGACCAGATTTTCATGGATTGTTTTCATGGAGGTGCCTCGTGCTTTTACTGCCTCCTAAACCTCCTAGCCTGTTCGCTTCTACAGATATAGTTCGTGTTATCTTGCTGAGTCTCTCTTGGCGTCACCTTTGAGATTCCGACAAAAACTGGGGCACAACCTGAAACCCAGCCTCCTTTCACCCCCTTCCCCTCCAAGTCCAAGGAAGATCTGTGCACCTTCGAGGCGTGTCCCGTGCCCCAGCCTTACTAAGTCTGTTCGGAGGCCTTGAGCAGTAAGTAGCTAATTTACTATGTTAGGTTTCTTCTCAAAATGGGCTTAATTTCAAAAGTTGAGGGCTAGGGAGGTAGTGTTCCAAGGGGGAACCCCTCTTGGAAATCAGTCACCAAAATCACTTCTCAGAGGTTTAAAAAAATAACCCACTGATTCCCTCCTCCCGCTGCCCCCTCCCTCCCTCCCTGCCTTTACTCCAACGTGCTAATCACATTCAGGCCAAAGGCAGGAATGGGCTACCTGACTGCAGCCCAGAGGACATTTTATTTTATTTACAGATGAACTGTTAACCCCTGAAATATGGATTCATCTGGAAGCTGTGACACAAGGAAGGCTAGCCCCGTCTGGGCAGCTCCAGCCCAGAGCTGCAATAGTACTTACCTTAATTAGCTGTGTCATTCAGAACAGAGCTGACCGGCCACAGGGGCCGCCCAGCGCCCTCCCAGCCTTCCCACCGAGGTGACTTCCTTAACGTGCACGCAGTCCAGTGCCTGGTCACGGAGGAGATTCCGCTCCAGCCCTCCATAGAACCTCGCTCCTTTCACCTTTCACCAAGTGGGGCTCCAAGGTAATGACGTCAGACCTGGCTTGGTACTCTCCTGTTTCTATCTCCCAATACCCGTTGACCTCTTTGAAGCAGTGACTTTTCAAGTATATGCCCTTGTTCCAGGAATAGTGCAATTGCTCAAACCTCTTAAGAACTTCCCTTTCCGAAGTTAGTTTACAAATCTATATATTCACACACACACACCATCCCAGACGCATAAATGGAGTCTTGTTATTTTATATCCGAACCTCACTCTTGCTCAAAACTCACTGGCCTTATTCATCAGACTTGGCTCAGAACGACTTTCAACTCTTGCCCAAACTCAGATCCTCTCTGAAGGAGGGAAGTTCTCCAGCACTGAGGATTTTCAAAAGAGTGTGCCACAGGCTCTGATGCACTTCTAGAAGAAGAGTTCTTGGGACTTTTAAGCATGGCAGTGTAGTTAGAATAAAATATAAGTTTCTGGCGTGTCTCTTTGGAAGGGGACAAGATATATTTGGGTGTGGAAATTCTGGGTCGGTGAAAATTCCGACCTTGAAGCCTGGACAGCAGACCTTCCCTACCCCACCTCACCCCATCCCAACCCACCGAGCCGCCTGAGCCTGCCTCCAGTGGGCACTGGGGAACTAGTGAACATTTCAAGTGAAGATTTGTTTGCATTTCAAACATGGTAGGCCGGGCCCCTCAGACGCCAGTCAAATGGTTTAGTTTAAGGCGTGATAACATGTCTGGAATGAGAGAACCTAGCAATGGGGTGTCTTTTACAGAACTCTCTACTTGCATCTTGAAGTCTTTTCTCCCATAATGTAGATCTGTAGACAACAGTGATGTATAAAAATTCATTGGCCATGAGGCATGTTCTGAGAATATATTTCTGTTGACAGGAGACCTAATCTGTAGCAAGCATGTTTCCTGTTTCCACTCATTTATTTTATATATATAATATTGATATCATATATATATATATATATATTAAAGAGCCCTAGGATGCCCCGCCCTTTCTTCTAGAAACAAGGACATTGGAAGAGGGCTGACTAGGAGGCAGAGTAGAATATACCCTGATAGCCCTGAGCGTGTGGCATCAGTAAAGCAAGGGCTTCCAAAACCATTTGTGGGCAGAGAATTTGATACCTGACACCTGAATGACAGTAGCAACACAGTCATTAGGGGAAAAATCAAAGCTCTCTCAGGTCTCCTTCTCCCTAGATTTCTGGTTAGCGCTGTTTTGTTTTGAATTATATTTGTGGGCACTCTAACAAAGCCAGTGCTTGATGGGGCCCTGCTGGAGGCGGGTTCCTTTTATGGAGGGAGAGTTCTCTGTGTGCCCAGAGCCCAGAGTCAAAGGGGGCGGGTGGGACACGGTGCAGAGTGCAGCGGTGGGGGGGGGGGATGGCGGGTGGAGGGCACCTCCTCTGGGAGGTCTGAGCACTGCCCCAGGGGGTCCAGGCTCGTTTTCCCACTGGGATCAGGAAGCCTCCTCGGCTGCCAGGCGTGTGACCTGGGGTGGGACTCTTGTTACTTCCTAGTGTGGGCCTATCATTTGCAAGATGAGGGGATTGGGTTAGCTCAGCCGTCCCCTGTCTGCTACTTGAGGTCCTTGACAGGAGTATGAGAGGAACCTAGAGCAAGTCCCATGTTTCAGGCAATTGCTGGAAGTACGCCTGTACTCCACTTGCTGAGGCGGCCCTGGCCAGCCAAACCTGATGTTCCCTTGCTTGCGGGTGAAGGTCTAGCAGCTTATGGCGCTCACAGATGCTGCTTCGTGCTGACCAGGAACTCTGACCGGCAGTTGTTGAGGACATGTACCTTTGATTAATAAAAATGGGAAAATAAATGTCTCCTTATTTAACAAATATTTAAAAGTTAACAACATTTGTAAGGCACCTGGCGTATTGTTGTCCCTTAGTAAATGGTGGTTATTATTGTTCATTTTATTATAGTTTATTTGGTTGGCAAAAGCTTTCAAAATGTGGGCACAGCAGGAACGTTGCATTCTGCATGGGGGGATGGTTGGGAGCCACTGTGAGGCTGGTTTCCAAGCCCCTCCAGGAAATCATATGTTCTTAGGTTCCACTGGCTGCAGCTTCTATTGCAGGCGGGTGTGGCGGTTCCCGGCGACTCCCAGGCATTGAATCTTAGGGAGCAGAATCTCCAGCTGCTGTTCCACCTCGAGCCCACCCCTCTCCCGGCTCCTTCTTGACCCCGAGCTGGACCAGCCAGCCTGCCCTAGTGGGCAGAGTCTTGGGAGTGTGCATGAAAAGTCTTAGGGGTCCGATGGCTTGCCTGTTTCCTGACTGTGGATTGCATGTTCTGACGGGAACAGGGATGGGTTAGGGAGAGACAGAAGACTTAGGAGGGACAGTGTTCTTCCTCAGTGATTTCACATATAGTTCTTATAGAGGTAATGCAATTAAGAATACAACTACAGGATTGTTTTCTTAGAATGTCATGCCACGTGTCATAGTAAGAACTACCATGTATTGATTGCTTCTTATTTGCCCAGTACTCTCCTGGGCTATTTACATATATCTCATCTCATTGACTCCTTATAACAGCCCTTTAGGATATGTCAGTATTTCTATTTTGTAATTTCAGACACTGATGCTCAGAGTGGTTAAGTAACTTGCCCAAGGTTACACAGCTAGAGAGTGGCAGAGCTGGCATTTAAAGACTATGGTCTTTCCAGATGTTAAAGATTTGCTGCTCTATGGTGAAATATCTTACAGTATGAAGAAGGCAAACATTAACAAGCTGAAGACTCATAGAGTGGAAGGTAATCCAGAAGTGCTTCCAGGGAGAAGAGTTGGAAGTTGGCTCTTGAAGGAGAAAGGGGTGCAGGGGATGGAGGGATGGGGCGTGTACTGAGCTGGAGGGGATGTATGTAAAGGAGAGGGGGAGAGATGGGGTGCTGGTTCTGGGGTGATGGAGGAAGGCTGAGGCCCTGGGGAGGGTCAGGCTGGAAGTGACACCGCTGTGGTTGCTGCTCTGGGGACAGGTGACAGGTGTGGGACACCTGGCTTTTTTCCACACCGTTGGCTCTGCCTCTCTCTTTGGCTACCAGAGACTGCTCTCTGCCCACTGGTGGCAGGGGCTGCTCTGGCCCCCTGCTCTGTAGACAGCAGTCATATTCCAGGAAAAACTGGCAAAGGATTTGCCTTCCTCCCTTCCTCCCTCCTCACTCCCTACTTCCCTCCTTCTCTCTCTGTCCTTCCTAATATTTGCTTTTCAAAGTCAGTGTTTAAACAATAATACAGTTAATTTGAAGAATCACTCATTGCGTAGTTTTACCACTCTCCCATCGAGTCATCATTTTTCACTTCCACCCCTTCCAGCTCCTGCCCATTTCTTTGTTCGTATCATGTTGACACAGATGTAAACATCAGGTAGACACAACCTTAAGTCTTTTTATTTCTTTAGACTTTGATATCAGAGCATGTTTTCTGTTGCCTTTGTGATCACAAAGCTGTAAATGGTTGCCTACATCCCCCCGGGCTGGGGGTGTCCTGATAGATAGCAGCCTCCCACCAGGGCTGCACTTCTAGTTGCTTCTTTTTGGGGGGCTTCATTAGAGCTGACGTTGTCACTGAGGTTGGGGCCTGGGGATTGTGGGAGCAGAATGCAGAGGGGTTTGGGCTGCCTGGGGAGGGGACAGGGCAGGTGAGAAGCCGCCTGACAGTGTGCCTCTGGGGTATATGTGCAGGTGGGAGCCAGCAGAGACCATGGGGTTAGGGTGGTGCTGCAGGCGTCGTTGGTATTTATTTCTTGAAACTGTTATGAGGATTAAGTGAGGTCATGTTTGCAAAGAGTCTGGCGTTCAATAAACCTTAGTCCCTTACTACTGTCTCCTTCCTCCTCCTTTCAGATGGTCTCAAGCAACCTGGAGAGGGTGATGGTGAACACAGCCATCTCTATATAAGCAGCCCATGGCTATGTGGTCAGCTCACTCATTCAACATTTGTTTATGGAGCACCTACTACGTTCCAGAATACAGGCCCGAAGGAGACAGGCAAGACTCCTGCCATCTCGGAGCTTATGGTCTAGCCTGGGAGACACCCAATAAACAGGTAAACACAAAGATAAGAATTTCCCATAATGATAAGTGCTAAAGAGGGCTGATATAGGTATTTAAATTGGGAAGTCAGCAGCTGCAGCTGAATTTTGTATGGAAGGGTCTGGAGGATATTTGGTTGGAAAGTGGGGTCAGAGTATTTGTTTTGAAATGACTTTTTTCTTAAGTTGGGAGTTTATTTGGAGGTGTCTTTGGGAGTGAGCTATTTTGGATGTTATAGGGGGAAGAAACTAACGTCCCCCAAAGCCCATCCTCTGGCACCAACACTGTTGAAGGGCTGATTAATGTTTGAGCCAAGTTCTTCAAGATGAGGTGGAATCAGGAATGTGAAATTCTGGGGGAAGAGGTTTGGAGCCAAGGGCCAGTGTGTTGGACCCACGAGGGATGGTGGAGCCAGATGCAGTGAGGGGGCCGCCGGGAGACCGAACAGGCAGGGCCTCTGGCCTGGGACACAGGTTGTTAGGGTACAATTCCTGGTGCAGGGAGTAACCGGAGGGTTTTGAGCAGGGCTGGGGTGCCCGTATCTGACTTAGGGTTTAAACATTTACATGTTTTAGAATATTTAGACGCAGTGGTAAATACTAGCAGCAGACCCTGTTGTGGTCAGGTGTACCTGGGAATATTACATGTGCCGTGTCTTACTGGAAGAAACAGGAGGTGTTGAATGGACAGAAGTAGCCCACCATGCTGTTGCCAATGAGAGACTCGGAGACCACGATTCAGAAGACAAGACATCACAACTGTGGTGTTTTTGTGACCACTGGGGAAAGGGAGACATGGGGGGGAACAGAGGATGGCTCTCTTTTGTTCTCCCTTGTGTGCTCTCTCCCCCGGCCCAATGAATCATGTGTCATCTGAGAACCCACCAGGCCTCAGGGTGGAGCCCTTCTCCAGAGGCTTTCATGAGTTTGGCTGGGTTCCTGGGACTTCTCTCAAGGGTCCTTCCCTTGCTGCTGCCACAAGGGGTGGGGGGCTGCCGAGAAAGGGCAGATAAGTAGGGTCAGGTCCACAGGAACACCGAGAGGTGCAGCTTGTGATTCCGTTGTGATTCTCTCAGAGCGGGTGTACACCCGCTGACTCACGCTTACATACAGACATACTTCCAGTCACATCAACTTGAGCTGCTTCTTGCCCCCATATGCAGACCTCTTACGTGTATCGACATACACAAGGGCCTGACCCACCGGACCCTGGCGACCACAGAAGTCTGCATACATTTGTCGACTGCCATAGGGAACTCGCCTCATCTGTGGGATTCACATCCAAACTCCCAGCACAAAGGGCCGCACAAGCAGAAGAGCCTTGGTCTTCTGGATCCTCCGTCTGAGGACCAGGTCCGGTTACAATCCATCATCCATCAGGCTCAAAATGCAAATTCTATAATTAAATTCCATTCCAATAGACAGGTGATTTTGAAACTGTGGCTCATGACCCATTAATGGGTCACAAAATCGATTCACTGGGTTGCAACCAACTTTCAAAAAAAAAAAAGTACAATAGATAAATACAATAGGATAGGAAATATGAGTCTGTCTCTACTGTGTGTAAGAGTGCTATCATGTTACAATTTACAAATTTATGTGTGCATGTGTACTGGATTGCAGTGTGACTTTATTTTTAACTATGATTTTGTGGCCAAAAAAAAAAAAGTTCGAAAAGCACCACAAAACCTTATTTCTTAGTCTAGCACTGTGATGGACAGTACAAGAAGACTCTTCCCTTTCCCTGCCCTCTGGGAGCCTGGGCCTGGGCCGAGCAAGGTGACGTGGCCTGGCAGTGCCCTGACCCGCGGTGTGGGAAGCAGGGAGGCTGGCAGCTGAGGCCTTGTCTGGTGGGTGGGCGTTGGGAAGGAGAGCTGGCTGAGAAAGAAGTCAAGAGATGCTTATAAAAAAGAATCCATGGGACTGGAGGAGGGGGCGGTGGTGGCAGAGGCTGAGGCTCCTTCCAGGTTTGGGGATTGGGTGACTGAGGCTGGGAGTGAAGGAAGGAGGACAGATTTGTCTTTTGCGAGGGTTGATAG
The DNA here is from genome assembly GCF_028023285.1 of Balaenoptera ricei. NCBI lineage: Eukaryota > Metazoa > Chordata > Mammalia > Artiodactyla > Balaenopteridae > Balaenoptera > Balaenoptera ricei. The sequence continues at coordinate 8,336,258 of NC_082645.1, read as the reverse complement.
TGAGATCCATCACAAACATATTGAGTTTGGGGATGGGTGTTAGACTTTTAGATGGACATGACCATGGTGGTCCATGGAGTCCAGGAGAGAAATGCGCCAGAAGTGCAGATTTGGGGTCTCTTGCGTGGGTGGGAGCAAGATGGGCTCAGGGAGGGTGTGGAGGGAAAGGAGAAGAGGGCCCAGGGAAGTGCCCTGAGAATCGCTGATGTGTGAGGGAGGACCAGAGGCGGGAAGCGGTGATGGAGCGTGTGGGGAGCGCCTGGCCTCGGGTAGAGAGCTGTCCTGGAAGCCCCTCTAGGGAAGAGGCCACCTGCTGTGTCACATGCAGCACTGCATTGAGGCTCTAACTGGGCAGAAGACCTGAAACAACCAGAGGGGCTGCAGGGGCCGAACTTCAGGCTGTTGACTCCATGGGCCCATGAACCTCAGAGACCTTTGAGAACTTTCCTCAACGTCAGGAGCCATAAAGAAAGAGAGAGAAGTCAGGGAAGGGCGAGACAGGGGGTCTGTTTGAAGGTGGAGCTGTCAAGCTGGCAGCTGAACCCCCTCCCCCCACTAGCCTCCCTTCTCCTGGCTGCACTGGGTCAGCCCCCTAAGGCAGCCAAGGGACCATGGATGTCCAGAGACCTGAGTTCTCATTCTGGCCATCAGAAGCTCCTCACTCTCCATGGGCCTCATTCCTGATCTAAAAATAAACGAGACATCTATCGCTAGAATAATCTCTTGGACCTCTGCCTTCTCTGAAATTCTTTGAGGCCATCTGTGAAATGGGGTTAATCGCCCTTGCCCTGTTCTTTCATAGGAGGAACCCTTTTGAGAGCCATCAAGAACCACCAAAGCAAGGGTGTTAAGGTTATAGTTGTTACCAATTAGATTCAAAAGGGCCTTTAGGGGCCCGAGTTAGCCAAGAAATTACTGAATCCCCCATTTTCTTCCTGGAAGTGCCTTCTCCTTCCCCTCTACCTCCTGACTCCTTCCCCACTGTATTCTCAAAATTGTGCATGGAGGTTGGTAAAAATCTGAGGATAGGAGGAAAAGAGAGGCAAAACTCATTAATCCAGTGAATAATTCTTGGGCACCAACTGGGTGCAGGTCTCTGTTGGATACTGGGGTTACTATGGAGACCAGGATGCAGGACTGGCCTTGAGGGCTCCCCTCTGCTGGTGCAGAGCAGAACCACCCCTGCAGCTTTTCAAATCCAGACTCCATGGGTCCTATGCTAGACCTACCTACCTCGAAGCTCCAAGGCTGCAGCCCTGGTGTGTGTCTGTTTAAAAAGCTCCACAGGGGATTTTGTTGCACTTGGAAAGGTGAGGACCACTGAGTGGGAAGATGAGAAGCAGCCCCCTGAGATGGAGTGGTTTAAGTGCTAAAAGAAAGTAGGATGGTAATTGCTGGGACAGAGTGCTAAGGAAACCTAGAGTGGGAGACGTGAGGCCCCAGGAGTTGGTGGGCATGGGTGCAATCAGGGAAGACTTCCTGGAGGAGATGCTGCCCACAGTGAGTTTTGAAGGATGCGGGAAGAGGGAACAGCATGTGCAAAGGCACAGAGGCTTTCCATAAATGGTCATGTGTTTCCTGAAAGGTGTCTACACATAAAGTGCACAGTTCAGGTTAAAGGTGTACCTCATAGGCAAATCTACCTGTGACCCTGAGAAAGTCCTACTGCAGACCCCTGTCTTTACACAAGAACTTGGATGGGCTTCCATCATGAGGCTGGATGTGTTAGCTGGGAAACCAGTTCCAGTTGACGTTGGATGAATGCAAACAAGGGAGGCAACCACATTAAACCATCTCAGGGTGACAGTGGGCTTTTTCTCAGATTTTACAAGGATCAGGCAAGAATGAATGGGTTGATTTATTGAGCCCTCATTACGGGCAGGCCTATACCTGCATCGTTGCTAGCTATCCAAAGGTAGGTATTATTTCCTCCATCTTAGTCAGCAGCTCAGAGAGATGGAGTGATTTGCCCAAGGTCACACAGCAAGTGAGTGGCAGAGCTAGAACTTGGGTCTAAGCTTTCCCGGGCACACAGTGCAGTGGTGAATTCTGCCTGGGCTTGAATCTTGGATCCCATATTTCCAAGGGATCTGGGGCAAGTTCCTTAGGCTCTCTGTGCCTCAGTTTCTTCCTCTTTAAAGAGGCAAGGCTGAGGGAGTCTTCCTGGCAGGGCTGTTATGAGGATTGAATGAGCAGTGTCTGCACACAGTGGGTGCCCAGTAAGTGGTAGTGGGAATGCTGCTGCGGCTGGTGGCGGTCACGCCCACTTCCAAGGCTGGGCTTCCCTCACTATCAAACACAGGGACTCAGACCGCAAGGGGCCAAGGCTCACCACCCAGCTCCGAAATTCTGGAATGGATTTTGAATCTCAGTTTCTGGAAGCACAGCTGATGTCCTGGAATAACTTGCCTGGAGGCAGGGGGATTATCCCTTTGACCTTCCTGAGTACCCAGTTTGCTCAGCCTGGCCGAGGCAGACGCAGGGATAGTGGCTTTCCTGTCCCTCCTTCAGGAGGATGGGCTGCCTTGGAGGGCTCTGGGGAAAACTCTGGATGGAAAAGCAAACTGGGCTGTTATGAAAAGGGTGCTGGCCTACCTGCCCCAGTGGCAGACAGGAGAGAGAGAGAAAACTCCGGAAGTGGCAAATTTTCCGCAAGTACTCAGCCGTAAAGCCCCTTTGAAGGGACTTATAAAGGGCCTGTGTGCAGGGGCAGGCACCGTGGCAGGGCCCAGGGGCCTTCGCAGGCTGCCAGGGCATGGCTGCGGGGGGCAGGCAGAGGCCTGCCGGGGGTGGAGGGTCTATGAACGTGAGCCTGATGGAGGTGGGGTGTGTGTGTGTGTGTTTGATGACAACACGTCCTTGGAAAGGACCATTCTGGAAGCCGCATGAAGCTGTGGGAAGGAAAGGCAGGAGACAAAGGCTGGAAGGAACAATGCCAGCGCAGATGGGCAAGATTCCGAGCCCAGGACCGGGGCCTGCCCCCTGGGAGACCCCGCACATCTGGGCCTGCCCGAGGTGGGTGTGCCGTAGGCCCAGAGCAGGCCTGGATGGCCGTAGGTGTTGGGAGGCTCTGGACAGATCTTCCTCTCCGCTGTGGGAAAAGCAAAGGAAGACAGCCTCCTGCATCTCTCTTGTCTGTCGACCCAGGTGCAGAGTCAGGGTAGTAATCCAGAAGATGTCATTTTAACCCATTGTGAAAGGTGAAGGCCTTCTGAGTTTGGCCCAGATCACCTCGGCTGCGTGGCCACAATCGTTATTTTCACTCGGCCAATGCAAAATAGTAGCGGTTTTCTGCCGGACCCTTTGGGGACCGGAGATACCGAAGGAGGTGTTCGGTGAAAGAACACTGAAGACTTAAAAGAAGGGTTGAAGTCCCAGAGCATCCACTGTGGGCTGAAGAACATTCCAGGTGCCACAGGGGCACCAAACAACACAGAAGATGAGCGCCTCCCCCACCAGAGAACAAGAGCCACCCAAACGCACAAAGACACAGCCACGGTGACTTACTTAACATGATCAACAACAAGAAGAACAAGTGCTGATACTTGTATGTATGTATATGTACATGTGTAATACTTAGTACGTGCAAGACACTGTTTCAGGTGCTTTAGTGATGTGGAGTCATTTAACCCCCTGGAAGAATACGAGGGAGGTGGAATTACTAACCTCCTTTTGCTAACAAGGAAACGGAGGCACAAGGAAATCAAATAATAGGCCTTCAGTTCCAAAGCGAGCGCACATACTGTGGGGAAGGATTGATGAGCCCCATTTTGCAGCTGAAGAAAATGAAACTCAGAGAGGCCAAGGTAACCAGGTTCACTTGGACATACACAGAAATCCACGCTTTGCTGACTAGAGCATGGACGATAAACAGGCTTGGTGTGTAACGTGAAGACCCTTGACTGCATTCATGCTGTGTGCAGGCTGTTGGCTGAACCCAGGCCGTCTGACCTGAAGCACAGGTGTTCTCTGCTGGTCCTCAGTGCCTGGGGGCCCCTCAGATCCCCAGGCCCCTGACACAACTCAACCTTCTGACATCCTCTCACCAGACACTTTGAGGGTTCCAGACTTCAGTGGTCTGTAAACATCTGGGGCCAAGGATCCCTTTGTTTAAATGGTATCTTATTCAGAAGCTTATGAAGACCACGAGGATACTGACCTGGCTGAGAATGGAGACCCCGGCCAGCCTCGTGGTCGGCCTGATGCTGTGCTGGCCCCTCGGGTTCCTTGGAGCACATGTGAACCCTTGCAACACGAGATGCTTTTTGAGACTCCGTCTAGCCTGACAGCGTGTGATCTGTTGCTCGTCAGACGGGTCCTTGCTCTGTAGAGAAGCTTGATCACATGTCCAGGCCCACAGTGGCCTCTGGTCTGTTTCGGGTAACAGTGAAAGAACAAAGGTTTCTGTGTCCCTCTGGCCCTTGTCCCGCTCAGCAAGTGCAATTGGTTAAACATGTCAGTTTGCGGTGAACGGACCTGCATTTTAGTCTCATCTCTTCTAGTTTCCTAGCTGGGTGACCTTGGACAAATCATTCTACTCATCCAAGCCTGTTTCTTCTCCCTCTTAGTGGGGGTAGTTTAAGTAAAATAACGCCTGCAGAGCCCTTGGCCCAGAGTCTGTCCCCCCTGTACGTATGCAGCACTACGACTGTTTATAGCACAGCCCTGAGAGGGGTGTTTGGGGCTGGCTCTGGCAGGCATACTGCATCAAGGCTGGACCCGGGCTTTACTTCTGGCAAAACTGGGAGGTGTTCTGGGCACCTCCTTCCTTCCGGCTGTCCCTCTTCTCTCTGCTCCCCTTTGATGCACAAACAGAGCTGTTACAGCATGAAATTCCCCTGCCCCACGACTCATCTTCTCAAGGTCGGAGATGCTTTGGGCCTCCCAAGCTGAACATCAGCAAGCCTGCTACCCTGAGCTCTTCTCCCAGGCAGGGCTGTGAGTTCGATCCACTAGAACTTCGTTGGCCTCTCCTGGCTGCCTGCACTGGGTCACCAGGGGGCAAACCGACCCCCTCACCTCTCTGTCCCCAGTACCCAGTCCTGGCCCAGGGCATTCAAAATAGTCAATCCTAGTGGAGCATTTGGATATAATAGTCTTACTTATTTCTCATTCGAAGGAGTGATCCTGAAGGTAAAAATGTCTGGCCAGCTCAGCTCGAGGGGTGTAGAGAATATTCCTTTTTACAAAGACCCCGATACCCTTTAAATTATGTGCGTAAGTGACAGGCCTTTGCCACGAGGCCAGAAGAGGGGTTATGCTGTTTTGTTTCAAAGAGGAGTTTTTGATCTCAGAAAATGTCATTTGAGGCTGTGAGTTAGGGCAGGAGGGAGAAAAGGGGGCTTCTTAAATTCCAGACCAGGGCCTTGTTTGAGAGGCTGGCGAGGAATTCTAAAACGAGCCATTCTCAAAGCCAGGGAAGGAGTCCTTTGTCCCCGTGGTAGCCAGGGAAGATGTAGGATGGATGCCAGGAAAAAATATAAATTTCCCAGGGGACGACACAGACCAACGGAAGGAAATCAGCATCTGTCCAGAAAAGCATGAGGGCAGTACCAAAGGCCAGCACAGTCACCACTCTTCAGGTTCTGTGGAGTGCATTACCTGACCCCAAGCCCCCAAGTCTATATTGCTTATATTATCCAGGTAACTGAAAACAAACAGTGGGTATCTTCTTATGCGATTGCAGATGCTGAGTGTAGATCGAAAAAGCAACTCCAAAGGCAGAGCCAGGGGGCTTCGGTGACCATCCACGTGTAAGAGGATGTTTGGGGGGTTTGGGCGGGGAAGGCTGAAGTTAAAGGCTATATTTGGTGACCCAGATTCCTGTCTACTTTGTGCTCTGCAGGCCAGAGAGCGTTGGGTGTGAATTCAGTACACTTGCCCAGTGGAGGTGATGGCAGAGGCTTACCCCAAAGGAGGGGGACGAGAGTCTGTGGCTCAGATGAGGCAAGGCCCTTGTGCCAAGGAAGCCTCGGGCATCTGCATCCAACAGCAATGCCCAGGAGCAGAGTGGGCAGCCCGACCCTTGGCCCAGGGGTACCCGGGAGCTGTAGGAATGATTTAGGGAAGGCCAGGAGGCAAGAGTTGACTGGAAGTTACATAGCTTCTAGTCTAATCCCCTCCTCCCACAGGCCAAGATACTGAGATCTAGAGCTGTTGAACTGCTGGCAGTCTGAATTTCAGCAGTGTTATTATACGTCTGATTCCTTAAAATATCAATAGTATCAGCATCTCTAAACAGCATCGTGTTTATCAAGTAACTCGCAGTTTGGGAACGTGAAAGTAGAATCCAGGCTGTAGAATGGCCACTTAGGTGAAACAAACAGACAAACAAGCCAACAAAATTAAATTAAAAACTGGGAAAATGCTTGCAACTTCTCATACCAGGAAAGAGTGAATTTCTTTATACATAAAGAACCATTGTAAATTAATAAGAAAAGAACCACCAACTCAACAGAAAATTTGACAAAGCATGTGCATCATTCACAGAAGAGGAAGTTCAAATGGCTCTTAAGCATTTGCAGAGTTGCTCAGCTTCACTCATAATAGTAGAAATACACAGTTAAAATATGAGATAATGCTTTTCACCTGACTGGCAAAGAGCAAAGAGTTCCATATCACCTTGTGCTGCCCAGGCTGTGGGGAAACTGGCACTTTTATATAATGTTGCTGGAAGTATAAATTGATAAAATCTCTGCAGAGAATAATTTGGTAACAACTATCAAAATGAAAAATGCACACTTCCTTTTAGGTCCAGGAAGTTTTCCTATAAATATGTTAGCACACTTGCAAGGTGATCATATACAAAGATTTTCACTACAGCACTGGGAACAACAAATAAGAGTCAAGTAATTAAGAAACAACTTAGAGGACTTATTAGATAAATTATGGTATAATTATGGTATATCCATATAATAAAATATTACATAACCATTAAAAAGAATGAGACAGCGTTGTACATGGATATAGAATAATCCTTCATATATATTGTTAAGTGAAAAGTATAATTGCACAACAAATGCTACTATTTCTATAAACAGCAACAAATATATATACATATATATGTGTTTGTGTATCTACATAGACATACATATATATACGCAGTTGCTTACACATGCACAGAATGTCTTTGGAAGGATATACTCATAAAAATAGTGGCAGTGGTTGCCTCTGGGAAGGAGAACTGGGTGACTGCATAGCTGAGAGATGGGGGTGGAGGGGAACTTTTCGCTGTGTGCTCTCTTGTCCCTTTTGAATTTTGTGTCGTGGGCATATATTCCCTGTTTTAAAGGCTTCAGCTATCTGAGATTCAGAGAGGAGGATCTCCAGGCCAATCTCACCCCCTAGTGACAGTCTCACTCCGGGTGACAGTGGCCTTGATGAGGCGCAGGTCTGGGAGTGAGGCTGTGTCTGGGACTGGCTCAGCTGCGGGCCACAGAAGGCCTGAGGGGGGGGGAGGAGCCGGGCTGTCTCAGCAGGTCTAGGAACCCTCACATCCACTGGAATCAAAACAGAGCATTGGAATTGCCCGTGATCTTGAAAACACATGGCTAGGTCAAATCACAGGCCCATTTCCCAGTGTCTGTCTGGCTTCCTCTGTCCCCCAACCCCGGAGGGTGTGGTCTGTGAGGACAGGGACGGTCACGCAGCCTTTTGTGTAGAATCTGTGATGACCCGTGTGACCTGCCCCAGCAGTGCTGCATGCATACCTGCGGGTACTTACAAGGGTGGTGATGGAGTCAGCTAGCTGTTGGGGTCAGTGGGTATTACCAACATGGCTGTTTACGCCCAGGTGTCGTCTACACGGCGAGCAGGTGGTACAGTGGGAAGAAGGTGGCATTTGGAGCCCCGCTGCCTTGGGTTTGAGTGCGGGCTCTACGCATATGAGGAATATAGTGCTAAATGCAGGCAAGGAAGCCGTTACACTGATGAGCCTTGGTGGTGACCTAAGGAAGCCGACCAAAATCTAAGCTTATAAATGCCTCAAAGCTATGAAATCAAAGCACTAAGGACGACCAATCATAAACAGCCAACTAGGCTTTAAGCTTTAGCCAATCAAATAACTTCCTTTCTTTGCCTCTGTGCTTTCTCTGTATAAAATCTTTCCTGGCTCCTCTGGTGGGGTGCCTAATTACTTTAGGCTTGGCATTGCCTGATTTCAATCAATTTTTGCTCAAATAAACTCAAACATTTTAATATGCCTCAGTTGATCTTTTAACAATAGATAGGAGCAAGATCCTTCACCTTTCTGAGCCTCAGTTTCTGATCAGCGAAATGGGGATGTACCTTGCAGGCTGTCACTAGGCGATGTGAGTCGGGGTGTGGTGTGCAGAGTCTCAGCCCCTCCCAGATGCCCGTGTTACCTGGTGTCACTGAGGTGACCTTGTTGGCAGATGGTTATGTTAACTAATGGGCTCTAGGCAGGTGGCCTAGGTTTGAATCCTGGCTGTGCATGTTGTAGGCTGTGGGACTTAGGGTAAGTTACTTGACCTCTCTGTGTTACATAATCTGTAAAATCGGGATAAAAAATAGTACGTAGCTCATCTAGGGTTGTCGTGAGGATTAAAACGAGATACATGTTCTGCTGTAAAGCACTTAGCATTGAGCCTGACTTGGAGGAAACACCCAAGAATATTTGCTTCCATTCTTATCATTCTCATTATTTTGAAACAACTTGATAACATCTAGTCAGTCAATGACTGATCTTAAAAAAATTTGGTTACCAGGTTGAACTTTTCTTTTTTTGGACACACAGTGGGAGGTGCTGAAATTGGCATCTCCCGTGTGGGCAGCTTACGTTTTCCGGAGATACAGATCAGGCAAATGGGCAAAATGTACCCAATTAGACTCACCATTGTTTCCCAGGAAACTGCATCCCATCTGGCAGTGCCCACGTGGGACCAGGTCAGGGAGGAGTCATGAAGGGTTTGTTTCAAAGAAGTAGAAAATCCTGTGCAGTTCAGCGAGGAACACGGAGCCTTTGGAGTAGTCTTTGAAGAGAAGGAAAATGAGAATCAGAAGACCTCAAAGCAGGGGAGAAGCAGTGTCTGTTCATGGGGGGAAACTACGGATTTTTTCTGAGATTCTGTGTACAAAGGAAAGGAGAGGCTGTGTTTGGGAAGCTGAAGCATTTTTGGCTCTCTTTCCAGGAAAGAAACATTATGGAAATTAAAAAAAGGAAACGGGTGGGAGCAAAAAACCTCCAGACAGATCAACTCCAAGAGTGTAGACGGTTACAGAACTTAGAGAAACTGGCTCTGAGGGGGCTTCGCAAAGGCAAATAACTCCAAAGAGGTGCCAAGCACTCGTGGAACCATTTATTGAAGTAATGTCAGAATGGAGATTTATAAGAGGAACTTAATAACCACAATAACTCACTTGACCCCTCCTCCCGAATTAGACGACACACGTCCACAGCAGCACTAAGGAGGGGAAATGTTTTGGGAGATGAGGGGAGTGGGATGGAGGAGGGATCAGTGTAGGGTACCTATATTAATTAAAGAAATGAACCCAAACGACACATCCCACAAAAGGGATACACGGGCCTAGCTGGGACTTCTTGCCTTCTTGGCATTCTATTAGAATCTTGTGTAAATGATTACTTTTTGATTCAGGGGTTCCGTGCTTCCATTCCATGGCTGGACCAGGCTGAACATCCAGGGAGAAGCCCACTCCTTCCCACTACTTCGGAATAGTTTTAAGACAGCAGGGAGACCCTTTCCCACCATGTTCCTCGCAGACCTGCGACATCACTCCCGTCCTGAGGTGCTTGCTAGGACGGCATGTGGGTTTCTGAAAGTGGCTTCACCCCGCATCTGAAGGCTCCCTGGCGACACGCCACTGAATCAGAATTTAACCCGAGACCACTTGTCACACAGCTGAGTGTCACTGGGCCAGACCTCTGGTCAACAGGAAAACTGAAGAAAGCGAGGGACACCCAGCCGGCGCCCTTCCCGGCAACCCTGGGTCATTCCAGAAGCACAGGGACATCTCGGCGCCCTGGGCACCACGAGAGAAGAAATTGAAACCGTATCTAGGTCCACGCTGTTCCTTCATTCCGATGATGATTTTTTTCTTTCACCACCACGAAATTTCAACCACAGGATGGCTGAAAGCAGCGGGCCGCACACCTCGGAGGCTGAAACCTATTTTGTAAGCACTTCCTCACAGCCTCCCAAAGTTTAAATATTAATTTGCCCGTAATTGGCGGAGAAAACAAACAGGCAATTAAAACCGTTACAAAGCTGACTTTCGCCTTCCTCTGCTGTCCCCTCCCTTTTCATTTCCCTGCCGCCTAGAACTGGTTGTAAGACAATGGGACCCCGAGCTGTGTGGAATTCTAAGCCCGGACTTGCCTTAAAGCTACAATATGGATTTAATTTATATGCAAATGCAAGCAATAAAAAGGCAGACACTGTAGAAATTATAGGGTTCCCCCCCTCCTTTCTTAGGAGATGCTCAAACCCTTTCTCTCCTCTTCCAACTAAGACCTAATTACTATTGGTTCCTACTACCTCTTTTCCTGTCCATTCTGGGTGTAAACTGGGCCGTTTAAGGAAGCCCACAGAATACTCGGAACAAGAAAAGGAGCCTCAGGATAATTTCACAGTCTGATTTCCCCTCCCCCCAACCCTTTTTTTTTTTTTTGGCGTGCCAGGCCCTCCTGTTGGCCAGTAGAACGCAAAAGTGATCAAAGCCAGCCGGAAGCCTTAAGTAGGCCAAAATGGGGCTAAAGTATGCTAATAGAGGAGCTAAATATACTTTAATCCTGTTATAATACAAGGTAACTTGGAGGCAGGGATAGGGCCTGGTGGCTTTGGAAGGGGCCGGAGGGGGTGCCGGGACCCCTGGGAAGCCTGAATAGAAGTCGCTTCCTATTCTTTCTCTGGCTGGGGGGGTTGGGGGGCGTGGGCGCCCTCTTCCTCAGATGCCCACACCAGCCCCGCCTGCCCCGTTCGTTTACTGAGTGTCAACAGTTGGGTGAGCAAGCCTTCGCAGCCCTTAGATCAGGACTCTGTGACCCTCCACATTGAAGCCACACCATTCATCCAAGCCTTCCAGCTGTTGCCTGAAGATGAAGGGTTTTTTTTTTTCCCCCGCAAAGTAGGCCGTGGCTTAGGAGAACACTAGGCAACAGTTAAAATTATGTCCTTGTCACCACCCAGCTTGCTCTGCAGATGCTGGGGCGGGGGCATCTCTGCAAAGCCTGCCTGGTCTGGCCTGGTGAGGAGCTACGAGGACCAACGTATACACTGTGGGCAGTACAGAGCGGGCCTCGGAAGGGAAACCAGCCTCTGTGGCCACCTTCAGAGCCGGCGTCCACCAGGCTAGTCTCTAACTTTAGAGAAGAGGGAGGGCACCCAACTTGATGAGGTAACTCTCTCTGGAGGAAGGGCTTGGGGTCCTCTGCTCCCCGTTTCTCTCAGGGCTCTGGGCCTTGGAGGCTTGTTCCAGAATGTCAGCGAAGCAGGACCCAGGAGGGTCCGCTCTCTTGCCAGAGAACCAGGGTCCAGGCCCAAGGACCTCGGAGGAGACTGATGGAATTTTCCAGCCGGCCAACCGCCACTGGTATCAGAAGATTGAACACGAAGGTCGTGTTGCGTTGAGGCCTACCTCCCGCTGTGGAGCTGGGAGTCTGAAGGGTGGAGTGGGAGGGGAGACGGTCCCAAATATCTCTCCGTTAAGTGCAAATTACATACTGGATGTATTAAGTCGTAATGGTGGATTTTGAGTCTGACTCAGTTTTGTGTGAGAATGCCATTGGTGTGCCCTCTGAAATGCTGAGTCGGTGATACATGCAAACAAAAAGGAATTCAGTCCCAACGGAATATGTTTTGTTGGAATTCAGGCACAGCTTTTTCTTTCTTACTTTCTTCCCTTTTTCTTTCTTAGTTCCTCTTACTCTCTTCCTTCCTCCCCTTCCTCCCATCAAGCCCCTACTTGGATGCTCTAAAGGGCAGAGCCCTTCTGATGCGTTGTGTGCTGGGAGAGGTGGTTTTATGAAGTTGACCAGAAAGTGTATGAACAATTAGGTCCTGAAAAGCGGGCAATGAGGTGAGAGATCTTTTCTATCTCCACTCTCCTACCCCCTCCCACCCAACCCACACCAGGCCTCCCCATTTCCTGGTCTGTAAAGTGACGGGTCTGTCCAAGGTGGTCCCTAAACTCCGCTCTGAGGCCTTTGACAGTCTAGGTGGCCATCCGTCCCCAACCTCTGCAGCAAGTACATATGGGTCTGGAAGGGCTGGTAACACAGTAGGTGCTGGAGGTGTGCCCCATGTCGATGCATGGAATATGTCACCCCAATAGTGCAAGGGAAGGGCTTGGAGGGGCAGTGCCACCTCGTGCAGAGAGAACCCACAGGTTTCAACTTAAGAGAGACTAGATTTTGATCCTGGCTCTTCCACTTACTGGCATTGTGATTTGAGGCAAATTCTTAATTTCTCCACCCTTGAGTTATGGAATCTGCAAAATGGGTGTAGGAGTACCTATGTCTTGGGGTTTTGAGGACCAGATGAGCTAATACCTGTGATGTGCTTAATACAGGCCTTAGAACATGGTAGGTACCTACCGAAAGTTACCTCTGCTACTGCAGAACTTGGAGTGTTGGCCACCCCTCTGTTATCGGATGAAAATTTCCTTTCAGTCGTTTAAATATTTCGGCAAGAGTCAAATGTAAAGTCTACGTGGGGCCAGTTCTGAGTGTTCTCCTCCCCCCATCCTCTTTCTACCACATTCGAGGGCATTTGTGTTGCTGAAATCTTGCTTCAGAATTGATGCCGAGGTGTTTGTTCCTGCAGCAGATAAAGGCTCTCGCACATCCTACTTATTTCTGGTTCTGCCTCTTCCTGGAGTCCTGGGTGGGGTAAGGCCCCGCTAAGCATAAGGGAAAAATTAAAACTATTTGCAAATGTCCCATCTGGCCACAACTTTCTATTTCTCACTTGAGTAGAATCCCCACCCCCGACTCTCCCCCTACTCCCCGCCAACCACAAATCTTGCCGTGTGAGTCATCATTTCTCTTCTTGCAACAACTCATAAAGTGGTTTTAATTATATGGTGTTTTTCTAAGTAAACAACGCCACCGAAAGAGAACACACCTTCTGATTTTTTGCTGAAATTAAGTTGGGAACCTCCCCCAGCACCTCGATTGCTGATGACGTCAGTGACCTGAGGCTTCTGATACTGTGATACTGTCCTTATTCTTGTGCAAGTTCTCTCTGGCCGGTAGCAACAAGGAAGTAGGAACCAGCCCAGAGATACAGTGAGAAAATCATGAAATGGAACTTCAGGACAGGGCTCCAGATCCCAGGGAAACCTAGGAGTTATTTTGGTAACAGTTTTGCCAGTGGAAAAATATGCAAAGATCTTTGTTTCCACCATAAACAAACACAATATTATTCCGACTGCAGGAAGACCATGAGGCATCCTTCCAGGACACTGTCGCAAACACATGAATAGTAACAGCAGATTACCGAGCGATCCCGCTTCCTCCTTTATTTAAACTCTTTATGTTCCACACGTTCATTAACATTTCCCTGCATGTCTCATTATTATCTCATCAAACATTTATTATTACTTCAAGATAGATAATTAAAATTTTATACAGTGATTTCTCGGTATGAAATCCAAGAGATTTCGAATCCCCCCCACCCCTCCCTAAGCACTCATCTGCACCCTCACAACCGGGTCATAAAACTCATGAACTTTCAATTCAATGTGCAGAAAGCATAGGAACAAAATCTAAAATTCATTTTGAATGGGAGTTTAGTTTCCTGCATAATGATTCAGCTATTGTAATTGTTAAAGAACCAGAGAAAGGGGTCTCGGAGGACAATCCTTGCTCTTCATCAAATAAATAACCGGACTCCATTGATAACATTACGAGATAGACAAACAATGTAGCGAGCGATTTTTAAGGCCAGAAGTGGATTCGTTAGAATCGAGTACTCCCAGACAGAAAATGCAATAAACTCAAAAAGATTAGCAAAGAATTACTCTCTTTCCAGGAAGCAAATTACATTTAGGATTAGAAATCCTGATACGGATTATATATCACACATATTGCACAGAGCACAAAAGTATCAAATTCATCGCAACCAGGATGAGATATTTTTTCCCTGGAATTTAAGAATGTAGGTTGGTTCTCGGCTACTTACATTTCGGAAGAGAATTTCCGGGTGGGAGGACCATCCAGCCTTAAGAAGTCTGGGACCTCTTGTGTTCCTTGGGCCATTTCCTCGCCTAGACTTGAGCCTGAGCAGAAAAATTATGTGAGACCAAACCTGGCCTTGAGGGGCTTGACATGAAATTTCTTAAATGGCTTGAATTTGGTTTTGGAGCTACAAATCTCATCACTTCACTGGAAAATAATGAGTGCCAAGCTCCGGGAAATTTAAACAGTTTCACATTTCTTTAAATATGCAAACCAGAAAGATGTTGACTTTGTCTAATTAATTAAATAGGTTAATGCCACTGAATTGGGGAAAAATACGAAAGCTATCCTTCAATCACTATCGCCCTGATCCAAAGAGGGGAAAGGCTAAGGGTTGTGACTCATCTCTTCTAAACTTTTCAAATGCGTGCTTTGAAAAGCATCACTTGGCAAACAACCATTTTCCCTCTATGGGGCTTTTCACCCAGAGCAGGTTCAGGTTTCAGCATTGTTCACCAAGAGAACGTTTGCTCTGCACTCACTGGGCAGGGCAGCGGCTGAGACTGTGGGCAGGTACAGCCCGGGGTTCTGAGCTGCGGAAGGAGTCAGAGGGCTGGTCTTTTTAACAGGCACTCCAGCTGTTGAGCCACTGTGTGTGACCACATGGGTCCGCCCTGGGATGGACGGCCAGTGCCACTTCTGGCCTCGAGGCCCACTTACTGACATTGTCTCCTCCTTCTCCCAGGCTGTTGCATGTTCTCTGTCTGTGGCCAGCACGCAGCTCAGCTACAAGAATTTATTAACATACCAAATAGGCCTGGGACGTAGATAAAGACACGGTCCTTGCTCTCAAGGAGCTTTGATTCGTTAATTTTCATTGTGCTCCTACTGTGTGCTGGCAAATGATAGTTCGTGCACTGTACAGGCAGAATCAACTTTGGTCTCAAAGCGTTTGGTATAGAGTGTGATCCTAGGAAGTCTGAAGGGTTTGCAGGGCGCGGGGTGGCTTCAGGTTGGGGAGACATGCGTGATGATGGAGCAGGGATATAGTGGTGGGTAGGCTTTGAAGAACACAGAGAAGGCTCTATGATAGGGCACCAGGAGTCTAGTCACACCTTTATCAAACCCGTACTGGGCGCCTGCATGTTAAGCAAGGCACAAGGTTGACTGACTAGCGGCTGGACCCCAGAGATCTCACTAATCTACAGTCTAACCGCTCGGAGAGGGGGCGGGATATGATTCGTCTTTGTGACTCCCACCCTGATAGCTGAGGAGGCAAGCACTCAAAAGCTAGATGCGTAACTGAATTGAAGTCGACGTCTGCCCTTCTGGATATTCTTTGCAAAAGGCCCCTGAACCCCCTCACCTCTTTTCTTCCCCTTAGCTATTTTTAGGACCTTCCTCTTTTGTTCTGCAGACTTTAGAGTCTCTTCTTCAAGATGCTGAGATCTTGGGTCGCAGCATCCTTCCTTAGATCCCAAGGCCTGAGGATTTTCTGAGTGCCCCAGGGGCATCTACCAAGGTGTCAAGCTTCGTTGGGGTGAGGTGAGAGGACAAAGGAAGTATTCGCCCTCCAATTTCCCTTTTGATTGGGAAGAGAAGAATTAAAATTTGTTGGTGCCCAGTGAGGCCATTCTCACAATGAACTTGTGGGATAGGTATTACATTGTCACCCTTGTGGAGAGAGGAAAAGTGAGCCCCGGAGTGGTCACAAAACTCGTGGCCAAGTGACCCAACTCCTCATTCAGAGTTTTAGAGGGGCACCCAGAACACTTTGCTTCCACATCTGTCTGTCCCCAGTGGCATGGGAGTCTCTCCTAGGGCAAGGATCACGTCTGAGTCGTCTGCTGCACGTACCTCGCACAGAACGACCCTCAGTGAGGATGGGCTGAATCAAAGGACAACTCTCCCATCGTGATCGGGGCCGAGAGCCGATTCTAGAGGATCATCTGTCACAAAAACAAACCAGCAAACAGCAGGATGATCTAACACCAGCAACATGTGCAGTTTTCATTTTTCATTTTTCTTTAATTCTCTCCTTGCTGCAGTAGTATTGACCAGTCAGGGAGAAATGCATGACTTTGTGTGCCCAGACACAGCCTAACATTGAGCAAATCTGAG
The DNA here is from genome assembly GCF_028023285.1 of Balaenoptera ricei. Taxonomy (NCBI): domain Eukaryota; kingdom Metazoa; phylum Chordata; class Mammalia; order Artiodactyla; family Balaenopteridae; genus Balaenoptera; species Balaenoptera ricei. The sequence goes on along the minus strand of NC_082645.1, from coordinate 8,319,982 downwards.
CTCACCCTCACCTCTAGCCCCATTAAATTGGTTTGATCAGCCTGGTGGCCTGGAATGTCTGAAGTCTTGCAAAAGACACAGGCATGCTTGTTAATGGGTCTCACAAACACTCCCAAATTTGACATGGCTCAACTGTTGCCAGGCTATCTCCGTCTGCCTCTAGCCCTGCCTCTGCCCTGCCATCCTCGCCATCAGTACAAGAGAGTGAATACATCTGGTTGACCCCTTCAAGCATCATTTAGTTTAGAACAAAATCCTGATTTTGATAATGGAGCAAGAGTTCACATCTTGGAAAAGTCAAAAGGACTAGAGAAATGCAAGGTGTGGGGATGAGGGGAAGTCTGGCTTAAGGCAGAGTAGGGCTGGTCTAGGCTCGAAATATCAAAGGTGTGACCTTGGACGAGTCACTTAACCTCTCTTGAATTTCTATGTCCTTTTTTTTGGAAACGAAGTTTACTAGGGGTTGCCACGAAGACAAGATGAAATGCCCAGTGAGAGCACTTTGCACAGGTTTCTGGTGGGGTGGGCACTCCATGGAGGATAGCTATTATTATTTTCATTTCTGGCTTCTACATAAATCTAATGTACATTCACTACAGCTCACTTGGCCAAAAACCTTTCAGTGTCCCATTACTCATTGGATCCTGGCATGATGAAAGTCTGGAACAGAGGACAGGAGTCTGGAACTAGTCCAGGTAAGTATTTTCAATGAGTGAAGGGGGCTGACCCAGAGGCAATAGAGAGTGGTGGGGTCTGTGGCAAACTGGTGTGCGCATGCCTTGTCTCATGGGGCTATTGTGGCCCATATCCAGCCAGTGCCAGGTATAAATGTGGGCTAAAGTCTCAGATTTTTACAAAAAAAATTAAAAGTCTTTTTTTTTTTTTTTTTTTTTAGTGTGAAATTAGTTGTTCACAATCTAATATTTTTTGAAAATACGGTACAGGTGAACTGCACGTGTGGGTCAAGTCAAACGTCTGTGGGCCAGATGCAGGCCTCCAGTGTATGACCTCTGGCCCAGAAACTCTGCCCTCTTCTGGACAGGCAGGAGGCACTGTGGAGCCGAGAATGGCAGGAGCTGGCAGAATCTACTAGGCGCTTCATCTTGTATAAACTGCTGTAAAGATCTAAGCCAGCTCTCGTAGGACCGTGGGGACAATTAAATGAATGTCTAGCCCAGCGTTTGGCAGATGACAGGAATTCAATGTTGTAGTGTTGTATGTCCTATAGGGAATATTTTCCAAAGATCTCTTAAGTCAGCGATGGCTTTGGGGGCTACATCAGTTCCATTTTCTGCCCCCATTTCAGGGTTAACGTCATTATAGGGTCTTAGGAGTATCATCATGATTTGGGTATAATCCGCTTCTCTCAATATTTTTTGCATTATTATTTGTGGTTGATAATTACACTTGAGGAATTTTCGTACTAGAAAGGCCTTTAGAAATAACCTAGTCCCACCTCTGTATTTCACAGAAAAGGAGACCTGACATCCCAGAGAAGCCGAGTGACTTACCCAGGTCCTACAAGCAGGCTGCTTGGGCTTCTGCTTTAGCTGTGGTTAGATTTGAGGTTCCAGGTCTGGCTTGCTTTAGTTCAGGGCCAGGCTAATAGCTTGTCTGACAAGGACCAGATGGGGAACATCACAATGTCTGGGTCTGGGGGCTGGTGGATGGTTCATGCTACTAGTTGTGACCTGAGTAATGGGGCCTGACTCATGAGGGGGTTTAGAAATTGGGGGAGAGTGTGGAGGGAGAAACAGGGGAGCTGATAGGAAGGGTATGGAAGAGAATTGCAGTCGGGGGAAGAATGAGTCCCTGATTCTTGTCAAGTATCCCCCATCCCCCCATCCTGCTTTATTTTTCTCCACCTCCTAAAATCCCCCACTGTTTGATGATGTAGTATCTTATTGTCTGATTCCTCCTAGTAGAATGTAAGTTCCACGGGGGCAGAGCTCTCTGTTTTGGCTGCTGCTCTGCCCCCCATGCTCAGCGCAGGCCCTGGAGCAGAGCAATGTTTGTCGTATGAATAAAAGCAGCAGTGTGTGCACACGCTAAAATAGTCGTATGTGTCTCCATCCTTCGCGCAAGGGACGGGGCCAGTCACAGCTCCACTTACGTCTGAGGTACCTTAGGTGACTTGCCCATTGTGACAGTGCTGAAAAGTTGCTGGTAGTCTGGACCCAGAAACCAGTCCCCTGATTCAAAGCATGGGTCTCAGTTCCCTTGTCACTTCGCATATAAAGTCCACAGTCTTGGCAATACTACTTTGTTGCTTCAGTGCTTGTGGGTGGAAAGGAAGATTTGAGTTAAAAGTTGGAATTTAAGAAGAAATCATCAGAAATTCATGTGTAGAGTATCATATTGCTCTGGTTTGGAGTGGTTCAATATGACAGAGCTTGTCATATTGAAATAAAAGTGATCCTACTTTTATCCTCAAGAGTTTGTCTGAAGTCATGATCCAGATGGAAAGCAGGAAGTGTTTCCTGAGTTTCGGAAATAAGGTGGGAGCCTCTGTCCCAACTTGGTGCCCAGACTTGTAGAGCCCTAAGGAAGTCGGGGATCTCCCCATTTATAGAATTACGGACTCACAAGGCTCAGAGCTGAATGGACCTTAGAAATACCATCTGGCTCCACGTTTTCCAAAGAATGGTGCATACACTCTGGCTAACAAGGATATGAACATTTTATACTTTAATAGTTACATACTTATTTTAATGTATAGTAGACAAAAATAACTATTTCATTAATCCCATGATTTCAGGCTATTGTTGTTTAAGGTAAGGCTTGTGAAAAAAGTGAGTTTTTAAAAAGAGAAGTATTAGGTTAATCAGAGGCTAAGGATTATGAGAAAATGGCAAAAATCCTTTTGGTACATAAATGCCTGAAGTTTGAGAAACTTAATTTTGTAGCTAAGGAAAAAAAAATTAGTAATACCCTTACCAAAGTCACTAAAGAAGTTGGTGGCAAAGCTACGACTTGAACACAGGTCTTCTGACTCCCAGGCAAGTGGAATTCCAAGGAGGGGAGGGCATCTTCCCAGCCTCCTCGACAATTGTATTCATCCTTTCCTGACTGCACTGATCTGTCGTCCCTCCATTCAACAAGTGTTTCCTGACCAGCAGTGGCCAGGTGTTGGGTGGGATAGAGAAGTGGTGGAAGAATTATGTCACTCTCTCTGTCACCAAGGAGCCTTCAGTCTATTGGTGAAGCAAGGCATTCACATGAGGCAAGAGTGATCACTATACACTTTTGATCATGCAGCCCCATCAGTCCCCCATTATGATTACTTATTTATAAACCATATGTATCTCTTTCTACACTAGTGTTATATTCAGGATAAAACATACACAAAGTTAGAGACTAATGAGAGTGAGCTAAAAACAAAGTAAGAAGTGTCAATACTTATAAAATTTTAAAAGATTGTATTTATCAATGGGACAAAAGGAACTAAATATAAAAAGAAAGAAATTCAAAGGAAACTAAATACTTATAGAAACAAAAGGGGATGCAATAAAGGTGCATTAAGTAATACTTTTTAGTATTTAAAAAGTTATTTTTATTTATTAATGGCAGAAGACATTTTGTTCTCATTCAAAATTATTATTAGTTTTAGAAAAATGTATTTGAACATGTTTTAATGTTGGTTTAACCCTTTGTGATAGACCATTGGATTCAAAGTTCTGGTGCTAAGTTTAGTTTTTAAAAAACACTTCGTTTTAATGGTTGTCAGAGCTGAAAAAAGAATCTTTATAAAGACATAGAAATCCAAATGGAAGAAATGCAATGTTGGCTATGCTTACTAAACCAAGATGCTCATTTAAAAAAATCCCATCCAGCAATGATGCAAAGGTTTTTACTGAAATTCATCTAGTCAGCTAATCAGTTTCCATCTTCCTTAATGTCAATTCTTGTAAGCTAATCAAAAGTTATATTTTTAACAAATGGGTTCAAGATCCACTGAAGCTCTCCTTTCAGAAAATTTTTAAATAGGTTAGAAACTTGTTTCCAAGGTTTTTTTAGGTATGCAAATACTAGAGCATTTTAAGGAAAAAGTATTACATATATTATCTTGAAGAAGAAAATTACACAGTGATGGAAACATCTCCAAACATCTGTGCTCAGAGTACTTTTACTATAGCACACATTACTTTGGCAAAACAGTTATTTATCACTCCTTGTTAAAATATTACTTTTACCTGGAAAGGATAGATTCTTTTTTTTAATTAAGAATATTCCAGCTGTTACACTATGAGAGCCAGTTTCGTAACAAAAAAGTCCAGCAAATTTAGAACGATTTTTTTTTGCAAAAGAAGACTCTATAACTCATGTTAAAATCGACTACTTTTAACAAAATACTTTGCCAAGAGATAACCTACAGTCCTCTTAGGGTACAAAAGATATTCATGGTCACTCCACATCTTATTACAAAGTGCTGTAAATATTCTACTACTTAAGATGATGTAATCCATAACTTCCACATACACTGTGTAGGTCACAAGACGCTGAAACAATCAGAGGAGTGAGGGAGTCATTATCATTCCCACCATACTGTGAGCCTGAGGGTCTGACTTAATGAACCAGTGAGGCCAACAATGGCAAATCCTGAATTAGATGTTTGTAAAGTCTGTGTTACTCTTTAGCCAGATAATAACACAAGTAGGATTTCCTATTCTTTCTTCATACATCCTACTCTGGAGGTGAATGAATTGGAGACAAATCCAGAATGATATGCATTGCAGAGTTATGTGGTGTAGACTTTAAGAAAAGTGGGCTGATGGAGAACAGTATGGAGGTTCCTTAAAAAACTAAAAATAGAACTACCATATGACCCAGCAATCCCACTACTGGGCATATACCCTGAGAAAACCATAATTCAAAAAGAGTCATGTACCAAAATGTTCATTGCAGCTCTATTTACAATAGTCAGGACATGGAAGCAACCTAAGTGTGCATCATTGGATGAATGGATAAAAAAGATGTGGCACATATATACAATGGAATACTACTCAGCCATAAAAAGAAACGAAATGGAGTTATTTGTAGTGAGGTGGATGGAGTTAGAGTCTGTCATACAGAGTGAAGTAAGTCAGAAAGAGAAAAACAAATACAGTATGCTAACACATATATATGGAATCTAAGGGAAAAAAAAAAAGGTCATGAAGAACCTAGTGGCAAGACGGGAATAAAGACACAGACCTACTAGAGAATGGACTTGAGGATATGGGGAGGGGGAAGGGTAAACTGTGACAAAGGGAGAGAGTGGCATGGACATATATACACTACCAAACGTAAAATAGATAGCTAGTGGGAAGCAGCCGCATAGCACAGGGAGATCAGCTCGGTGCTTTGTGACCACCTAGAGGGGTGGGATGGGGAGGGTGGGAGGGAGGGAGATGCAAGAGGGAAGAGATATGGGAACATATGTATATGTATGACTGATTCACTTTGTTACAAAGCAGAAACTAACACACCATTGTAAAGCAATTATACTCCAATAAAGATGTTAAAGAAAAAGAAAAGTGGGCTGGAATGTCAGCATCGGATGACTGAAGTGATTTGGAAGTGAGAGAGGAGCTGATTCGGGTCCATATGGCAGGACCCCTGGGCAGCCTCTGGGAAGGCGTGGGTTCCCTTTTGGTCTCTCCTTTCCCGCAGAGACTGACAGCCCACCTCCTGGGACAGAGGGTGAGCCAGAGCAGCATGATGGGCGTGGGGAGACGGGGTTGATGCTCCGCTGATTCCTAGCAGAGCCACAGGGTCTGGCCTATCTGCCTGCCACTCTCCAGGCCCATCCCTGTCCGTCCTTGCCTTGCCATCACTGCATCCGAGCTCCTTATGTGTCCTAGTTTCCTTGTTTCCCAGGGACAATCCTGCCACCCTGTCTAGGTCAGTGCATAGTTCCTTCAGAGGTCATGGCCCGAGGCCCTGCGTCTACAGTTGGCCCCTTAATGTTGACCTTGAATGCAGCAGCTCTCACGGATCTACAGCCCTTACACTGGAGGATCAAAGACTGTAGGCCACAGGACCATAAAGACATTTCCTGTTATGCCTCATAGAAACCAGGACCAGACCCTTCGAGGTTGGACCTGGAGGGAGGCTGCACTTGGCTGGCCGTAGTGAGACCAAGAGCTCTACGTCTGGTCCTGATCCGGAGATTCAGCAGGCCTCTTGAGCTCTCCTGCTAATTCCCAACACCACCACTTAGTAGTACCTTAGGGACGACTGCTGCTTCCTTTTTTACCCTTTGGCCAAAACACAGACAGAAAATGCATTCCTTTCCTGATCCCATCACAAAAGTAGAAGATTCTAGGTTCAAGGCTTCCTGATCTCCACTTAACCAGCTTAAATGCATCCACTCTTTCCAAGTCTGGGGAACAAACCAGGGCCTTTAGGGGACCTGAATTATAGGTGTAACCGTCTTCACGGGTGCATACTTCCTCAGCACCCACACCCAGGACATGTGTCTAGACTCCTTGATTCCTCAAAGTCCAAGTTCAAGACAGGGAGGCCCTAGATGTAGGGAAAGACACGTGCCTCCCTTGTGGTCTCATGCCTGCCCTCTTAGTTCTAGTTTTCTCTCTGGGGTTCCTCCTCTTTCCTGAAAGATTAATGCTGGGAATGGCCATCATGAAGATCTTGCTTTTCTCTTTGGGCTTATAGACCACTATGTGTTCATTCAATGAAAAAAAAAACATTTATTTTCTACCGTGTGCTTGGCTCTATGCTAAATGCTGAGTATCTGATGGGGAGTCCAGTGTGGGAAGCTGACGTTAAACAAGGGACCACACAAATAAATGTACGATTACAAACAGGATCAGCACTTCAAATTAAAAGTCTGGGTTCTATGGTAGACAGCAATAGTGGTGATGGGGTGGGCACTGAAGGTCTCTCTGAGGAAGAAATCTTTGAGTGAGGACTGAAGGATGAGCAGGAGTTACCTAAGGAGACAATGGAGGAGGAAGAGCCTTGCAGACAGAGGCAAAGCACAGCAAGGCCCCGGAGTTGAAGAGGAACTTGGCTCAGCCAAAGACCCCAAAGCTGGTCAGTGTGGCTGAGCCAGGAGTGGTCCTGATGGAGCTGGAGAGGCAGGCAGGGGCTAAGTCAAAACTAGCCTTGTGGGCAGTGGTGATGAGTTTGGACTTTATCCTAATAGAAATGGAAAGCCACTGAAAGTTTTAAACCCAGGGACTGACCTGGTAAGATTGTGTGTTAAGAAGTTACCCTATCTGGGCGGGAACAAGAGAAGAAAGTGTAAGAACAGACAGGAGGCTGCTGAAAGAGTTACACCATTGATAATGGTGGCTTAGAGTAAGATAGTGGAGGATCTTAGAATAAAATGGGAGAAAGAGACATTGACAGTACAACCCAGGAAGCCAACGACACTAGCAGAAATACCCACGCATAGACCGCAGCCAGGCCTGGAGGCCTTCCATGTGGTGATGTGAGGGATCTGACTCTTATCCACTCACAAGAGCCTATTATCAGCATTTCTGCCCAACTCAGTTCAACGAGGTCATTTGGTATCTTGAAATCAGCTGAGGGGACATATTTCCACCACAGAAATTAGCAAAGTCTAGAAATCAGGGCTTTCTGTTTTCAGCAATAATCCTGTTTAAGAATCTCATCTTAATCAAGGATGAAGGCATCTCATTCCCTCCTCTGCAGTTTTCATCCTTGACATAAACCCAAGCTACTCTTGTTTTTGCCCTAACTTCAGATTTCTTAGCAAGGCTCTAAGGACTTTCCAGTTTGGCTTCCATATAGTTTTCTAGCCCTTCTCTCACTCACCATGTGCTCCACCCAATTCACTGTTTCCTAAACATGTTGTGGCTTTTTCGTGGCTTCTGGGACTTTACACATCCTCTTCCTCTCACAGAGAATGCCCTTCCCTCTCTTCCCTGACACACCATCATCTCCAAGACCTGGCTTGTTTGAACCTCCTTTTGTTCCCACGGAATTAGCCACTCCCTCTTCAGGGTCCCCGTAGCCCTTTGAGTCAAAGATCTGTGACCCATTTATTGAATTTTGTTTAGTCACTTATCCATCCTTCACTTTCACTGGAGATTCTGCTGATGTCCAGTGTTCACATGTTCCCTCTCGGTCTCCCCACCCTCCACCCTTTGGATATGGGTCTGATCCATGGAAGGTCCTTAAGAAACACTGGTGTAATTGGATCTTCTTTTCTAGCTCCTTTGTAGCCCCCTAATGCCTTGCTCCATGACACGTGGCCTGTAGACCAGCAGCTATGGCATCATCTACCCATCGCAGTCTGCATTTAATAAGACCTACTCTGGATTCATTAAACACACATTAAAGTTTGAGAAGCATCAGACTTATATTCAAAGAATTCCTTACATCTGCCCAAAATCCTCGCGTTGCTTTTAGCTGACTGCTGGGACAAAACACCATTGCCCTGGCCCTTTATCTTCCCAGTGGCTCGAGAATGTTTCATTGCACCTTTGTGTGTCCTCAACCAGAATAAATGAGAACAGTCTTCTTAATGTGCCAGGCAGCAGGTTCTTCTCTTCTAATCAAGTCCATATGCTTTTTTGTGACTCCCTTTCTGGGATGTAAAAATAGCCCCATTACCAACTCCTCCTCCTAGTAGCCTTTTCTCTGTAGCCAAGTTAATTCCAAATAGAACATCTGGAAATTCTATTTTGTTGCCTAATTTAAACCAGACTAAAACCAATCTGCATAAAAGTTTATGAACTTTCTAAGGCCTCACACCTTATAATTTCCCCATCTGTGGAAGCCTGCAATTGGAGGCTAGAAGAGGAAGGATTTGGTCATCTCTTTCTCTAGGACTGAGGGAGAGCGTTTGTGGCTTTGTGTATTGGGGCAGGGAACTGGGTTGGCAGTGTGGTGGGTGGGTGGAGGGAGAGGGAAATGAGGGTAATGGATAGAGCTGTACTTCCTTGTGCAAAAATAAATCTGCATAAAGGTCTTTTAACCTTAAGCTGAGGTGATAGGTGGCATAAGGGGGTCAGGAGAGGGAGGATGCCAGGTGAGGGAAGAAAAATGGAGTGTCAGGCGATGGGAGAGGGGAATGGGGGATGAGGCATGCATCACCAAGAATAAATGGAGAGGTGTATTTCAGTAGCTGCCCATTGGAGCCAATGGCTCAGGACTTGGGGAGAGGCTAAAAGAGTTCATATATTTGTCATTAGTTGAACAGGGACCCCAGGTGAACTGAATGGAGGGGGCAGCCCAGAAGTAAGGGCCAGGGAAGAGCCTTTGTCTGACTGGATGGAGAACAGGAAGTGAAATCAACTCTAGATATTTTAAGGAAGTGTCAATATAATCCCATTCAAAATGGCAACAGGCTTTTTTTTTTTTTTTTTTTTTTTGTAGAAACTGACTAGCTGATTCTAAAATTTACCTGTGGAATAGCAAAGCATGTGCACTAGCCAAACGGTTTTTGGAAAGAAGAATGAACTTAGAGGATTCACAGCACGTGATTTCAAGACTTCCTATAAAGCTACAGTAATCGAGACAGTGTGGTATTAAGCTAAAGAATACACACATCTATGTTTTGAGCAGGGTGAATCTCATAGAAGGAATTAGATGCTTACATAATCACGGGAAAGGCAGGAGGAGTAGGGTCTAGGTTGGGCCTCCAGGAATGAGTCCTGGAACACCGCACTATCAAACTGGCCCCCCCAGGGGAGTGACTGTCTCGACCACCATGGAGTCCCCGTGATCCCGGTGTCAGGAATCAGGAATCAGGAAGCTGCCTCCACCTCACGTGTCTCTTGATACTCAGGAAGCTGAAAAGGAGACTCTGGAACCCTGCTGTATAATTTCCTTGTTCTCCATGATTTTCCTTGTTGGCTTGGGGAAAAGGGAAGGGGAAGGGGGAAAACATCGAAAGGAGCCTTCCAAATCTTGACAGAACCCAAATTATATCCAGTACACCAGCGGTAAAGCACTCTGGAAGTGTATTTCTTAGCTTTCCATCCTCTGCAGTTTAAGAAGTAAAGAAGTAGGGAGCAAAGGAAGTTGAGAAACCAACCCATAGCATCCACCACCTTTCACGCTTCTAGGGCCCCAGCTGATTCAGTTTATGCGTACATCCTTCAGGAGTCACCTGCCATTGCTCCTGATGGGCAGAGCTCAGTACTAGGTGCTAGAGCTGCAGGGATATATAAGGTAAAGGTCCAATAGGTATATTAGCCAACATGTACCAGGCACTGCGCAGAAAGTGTGCGAGGCTTGCCTTGTCAACCCTTACGACATCCTGATGAGAAAGCTTCTGTTATTTCTCTGCATTATAGGTGCAGAAACTGAGGCTAAAACAGGTAGATGACTTACAAGGTCACAGAGCTAGTAACCGGCAGACGTGGGATTTGAACCCAGCTCATCTAAGTCTGATGCTCATTCTTTCTGTTCTGCCATGCTGCCTGGAAGGTATACATCTGAAAGACATTACAGAGGATGGAAGGAAAAGTATGTCCAGTACCCGTAAGACCAGTCACAACACCCCTTGACTGTGGTTCCAATGGAGGGAGGGGAGGCCATGGAAGTTGCCCCATATGTTCTTCTCTCCACTGGGGAGGAGGTATTCCATACCTTCTACCGGGAGGTCACTAATCCCTTATTAAACTGCTTTATAGGTCTGGTTACTGTACACTCACTGGGTGAAATGGATTCAATTAAATTTTCAACATGGCAAGTGTAGTAGGTTGAACTGTGTTCCCCCAAAGATATGTCCAAATCTTAACTCCTGGTACGTGAATGGAACGGTGTTTGGAAATAGGGTGCTTGCAGATGTAATTAAGGTATGATCTTGAGATGAGACCACCTTGAATTGGAGTGGGCCCTAAATCCAATGACCAGCTTTCTTATAAAAGATAGAACATGAGGAGACCCAGAGAGACATAGGAAGAAAGCCATGTGAAGATGGAAGCAGAGATCAAGAGTGATGCTGCCACAAGCCAAGGAATGTCAGGAGCTGCCAGAACCTGGAAGAGGCAAGGAAGGATTATCCCCTAGAGCCTCTGGAGGGAGTATGGCCCTGCTAACACCTTGATTTCAGACTCTGGCCTCCAGAACTATGAGAAAATACATTTCTGTAGTCTTAACCACTCTGATGTGGTAATTTGTTATGACAACCTGAGGAAATTAATGCAACAGGTAAAGTAGAGCTGTCTTTGATGGAAGAAATTTTCTTTGAGCTTCAGTTGGGTTCTATTTTTAGAATTTATAATTGGTTTGCAGGCACACTGACCTTCATCTTTTGAGACTGAGCGTTCAACTTTTTTTCATGTTTTTTTTTTTAAACCTTTTTCTCTCTGTGAACTTCTCCCTAAATCTCTCTTGCTCATCCAAGTCCTAGATTTCCCCAGGACCGTGAGGAAGAGTGGAAAGCTGTGGGCTTTAGAGTCAGACAGTTGTGGGCTTAAGTTCTGCTGCTGCTGTGGGTCCTTGGGCAAGTTGCTTAAACTCCCTGGGCTTTGTTTTCCTCATCTGTGAAAATAGAGATAATCTCAATACTTCCCTCATAGGGTGGGTGGATAAGGTAATATACCTAACGTGATGTTCAGCAAATAGTAGCTCTCATTCTTTTCCCTTTTCCTTCAGGACCAAAGTCAGAACCCTCTTCCAGGAAGCTTTCCCTGAGGAACATTAGCTCCAGAGTCCTTTCCCTGCAGTGAGTCCCAGCTGCCCTTACTGACTACACCATCAGGCCAGCCTTGAGTGTAGGCTTTGTGTGCTGTTTCCCAAGGTGCATGGACCTCACCTTCCACCACCCGTCCTGGGAGGACCAAGCAATAGCCTCCACCTCTGCCCCCTCTCTTTCTTTCGTGGTTTTCATCAGCATCTAGCCTAGGGCTGGCCACACAGACGGAGCCACGAGCAGGTGTTACCCCTGAATGGATATCAGAGCCTCTGCCCAGCTATCGGGGATGTTGTGTCTTTACTTCCCGAGCCCCACTTCCTGAGAGTGACTGTGTAAAAGCTCAACCTGGAAATCATCAAGTAGAAATGGGTTGCGCCTAGGAGAGTTGCATTATAGAAATGGGGACTGTAGCCTCTAAATGGAGTAGAAGTTCATTAGTTCTTACTTCTCTCTGTGGCAAACACAATAATTCTTTTTCAAGAAAAAAAAAAAAAGAAAAAGAAAAAACCTGTCACTTTTGCCCCATTTCTCAGTGGCTTCTGCACAGTCTCACTGAAGGAGAGGCTCATTACGAAGACTTTATTAAGCTTGCGAAAGACGGGGAAGGGCAGCGAGAAGCAGGCAGAGCTAAACTTGCCAAAGTAAATGAACAAAGCACCTCCTGATGCCTGGACCCCTCGGGGACTTCAGCCCAGGAGATCTCTCTCGGAGGCTATTAGGATGCAACTTTATTAACTTCACTCAGGCACGTGGCAGGTAGCCCGGGGCGGCTCCAGAAGCTCCTGGCCGAAGCACGAAGTCCAAGTTCACCTCTTCCTCGGTCCTGGCCTGCCTCTGGCTGCCCCTCCTTGAACGTGGTCGCCGCTGCAGCCCACTTGCTCCTCTCGCCTCGAGGCCTCGGGATCAGAGGGTCTGCTGGGGTCATTTTTTATTTAGACATGCTTCTCACTTGCCTGTGCCTCTACAGCCAAGCCATACCTAAGAGGAGAGGGGGTGGGAGAGGGAGAGAGAAGAAGTCTGCAGGGATGGATCACTTTCTGCCCAGTTAGGATGGGCATATTCTTGTCACACCAGCCTGCTTGACCATCACCCCGCCCCTACCCCAAACTGTCCCCACGCTTGGAAAGAGGTGAACAGGGAGTATTACCTTAGGACAGCTTTGTCCTCTGGGAGAGTCATTGGGGAAGTCACTTCACCTCTGAACCTCTCTGTTTTCATCTGTGAAATGGGTCCAACAACAGCCACCTCAAGGGTGGGCCTAACTTTGAGGACACACGTGAACTCTAGCCAGCACCTGGCATGTAGCAGGCACCTGCCTATCACTCCTTCTTGCCTCTTGCTCTCCCATCAGCATGACAGATGTGCTCTTCGGGAATTGCTCTGGGCAGGGGACCTAGGTGCATGGGGAGCTGTAGGCTGGAGGGGGCGCTGCCAGCCTTGACCTCTCACTACAGCCAACCATGCTCTGAGTTTCTTCAAACCCTTTACAAAGCATCTTCTAGTTCCAGCCTATGCTTCCCTGGGAGGTCATGTGGTCCCCGTTGCCTTGAAACAAAGGGTCTTACCCTTTAGGGCATCCCTCCTTTTAGATGGCAGTGTGGAAAGGGGACCTTAAGTGCCCAAAGGTGCCAGCCCCTTAAAAATCTCCTCCTGCGTCTCTCTGGAGCCTTTTTTTTTTTTTTATTTTATTAATTTATTATTTATTTATTTATTTTTTGGCTGTGTTGGGTCTTCGGTTCGTGCGAGGGCTTTCTCTAGTTGCGGCAAGTGGGGGCCACTCTTCATCGCGGTGCGGGGACCGCTCTTCATCGCGGTGTGCGGGCCTTTCACTATAGCGGCCCCTCCCGTTGCGGGGCACAGGCTCCAGATGCACAGGCTCAGTAGGTGTGGCTCACGGGCCCAGCTGCTCCGTGGCATGTGGGATCTTCCCAGACCAGGGCTCGAACCCGTGTCCCCTGCATTAGCAGGCAGATTCTCAACCACTGCGCCACCAGGGAAGCCCTCTCTGGAGCCTTTGAGTTTGCATTGTGATGGGACAAAGTCAGAGTTGAGAAGGACTCAGATCAATCCTACAGGGACATGCTGGGCGGCGGGGGGGTGATGTCTGGCCTGGATGGGGGAGGGTGGGGTGGGGTCTCATGTGTTCCCACAACCATCTGTCAGGCTGGGCACAGTCGTGGGTTCTGGCAGAGGTGGCCGGGCCAGCATTGTGGTGATCAGGGGACCCTGGCTTCCACCTGCCGGGGGTCCCCTCCCAGCTTCAGCTCTTACTTGTTGAGAAACTTTAGGCGAGTTGCTTAATCTCTCTAAGCCTCCGTTTCTCCACTGGTAAAGTGGAAATAGTGATGGAGCCATCAAATGAGAGAGTGCCCAGCCCTCAATGTGTGTTGCTATTCTTGTTTTAGCTTAGTTTAGCTTTAATGGTTTTTTTGTTTGTTTGTTTGTTTGAGTTGGGATGAGGAAACTGAAGTTTGAAGACATGACCTTGCTCCAGTTGGCTCTGGAGACTAGGAGACAGGAAACATGAAGAAGAAACTTCCCAGGAGTTGCAGACTAGTAGGAAGATAGACAAGTCATAAATTACCATATGCCGGGTGATCTGTGAGCAAGGAAGGATGGATAAGGTGCAGGAGGGAATATATCATTCTGTCTTGAGGACGAGGGTTTGGAGATGGCTTGATCAAGGGGGCGGCAGGTGTGCTGAGTCCAGCTGGGAGGGTGGCAGGACTGAGAGGAGACAGATGCTAATCTGTACACTTTCCATGACATCTTGTTGCTGTTTGCACAATGCCGCCTGCCCGTAGGAGCCTCCAGCCCAGGTAGGAAGAGCAGCTATTATCCAAGGAGAGAGGAAGGTAGGGATGGGACCGGGTGTCACAGGGGGGACAATACCTCTGGCCTCCTCACCTGGGTGCCCAGCGACTTCGTCCCAGTTTCTCTGGTCTCTGGGAGAAGGCTCATTCTGCTTGAGGCCTTGGTTTCCTTATCCAAGGGAAGAGGTTGAGTTCCATTTCAGCTCTGAAGTTGTAGGGGTAATTAATTCCCAAAAAAAAGTTCATGGAACTGTCACAATCTCAGAGTAGTAACAAGTGAAGAGGGGGCAAGTGAGGACATCACCCACAAGGGGTGGAAGAGGGGGGGCTTGGGGTCCTTCAGAGGAGTGGGGTGTGTCTGAGCCTTCAGGTTGATGGCAAGTCTGGGGCTACAGTCCAGCACTCCTGATTCAACGGCTCATTTCTCTTTATGCCTCATTAGCTACATTTAGTCATGTGATACGGCCTTGTCATATGAGTTCATGAAAAAATATTTCAGCTCCTATTCACCTCTTTGCTGGGTGTCATCTCCCACCATGTTAAATGACAGGGCAAGGTTATGACTGAGTGAGGTGTGTGTTGGGACATGTGGGACAATGTGGGACTGCAGAAGGCATTTCAGATCCAGCAATTTGGACATGGTGGGGGAGGTGAGCAGTTAAAGCTTGAAGAAACTTCAAGTTGATTTGTAAAAGGGAAGGATGATTTCTCTCTGGGCTCTGATTAACTCTGTAAAGGCTTCGCAGAATCCCACCACTGTAGAATGCAAGCCCGAGCTCATTCACCTCAGGGATGGCAAATCCATGGCACACGTGCCACAACTGCTATTTGCACCCATGGCAGGCATCATTAATGGATCACAGCACTTTTTCTTGGTGAGCCAGGATACAGCCTTGGAATCTCTTTCAATGTAGTGTTCCAGCAGCCACTGTCAGTCAACTGGAGGGGACGTGCAAGGGAAACTCTGTCTGCCCTCGCTGATCTAGTCCAATTTGTTTTATGTGTAGGTGGAGAAACTGAAGCCCAGAGAAGACTTGCCGAGGCCTCTAGGTCAGCTCGTGGTAGTCCCAGCATTAGAACTGTGTTTTCTTATCTCCGAATCCTTTGTTTTGTGTACCAAACCATGCTGCTTCATCTACACCACTCTGAAAAAAAAAGTGCAAAAGATGCACTAATTAATTGCTCATCACCTGCCAGCGAGCACCAGCTTGTCTTCTTCTCCACGTCAAGGGTTCTTGCTCTGCCTTAATGGACAGTTTGTTTCACTGGTGGCCTCCCAAGCTTCTTTAAGTCCAACTTTGGTGAATTCACCTTCACCCTCATGATTTTCTGCTACCAAGTCTGGGGTACAAGGCAGGCTGAAGAATGTCCTTGGGGAAGGTGACAGGAGAAGGGAAAGGGCATTTTCCAGTATTACTTCCACACATTGGGAATCTACAACTGGAAATGGCCCTGAGGGTTTTTTCATAAACAATCATAATTATAAAAAAGAATCACAGGACCTCCAACACAGCTGCACATCCTCATGAGGAAGTGATTTTTTTTTGACTTACTGGAAATTTGTGTCATTAATGCTTCTCTTCATTGTTACCCTGTCCAGGTTCCATCCAGAAATCATTTTCTCTGAAGACTGATCAGCCAATTGCTAAACAGGGTAGGATCTTTAAATTGACCTTTTGTCTGAAACATGTGAGCGTGTGAAGCTGAAAGAGGGAGCTGAGACTCCCACTTCCCCAACAACTGGTTGATCCCCCAGGGCAGCTAATTGCATTTGGAAAACTAAGGACTTGCCCTGGTCTTCCCTTCTGCCGGGTCTGAACGCTGCTTTCAGGAACTACCAGCTCAGTCCAGCTCAGCCCAAATCAGCAGCCTGTTCTCTCCTTTTTAAAAAATATTCCATCACAACTTTATTATTTTTTATTAATTAATTTTTATTGCAGTAGAGTTGCTTTACAATGTTGTGTTAGCTTCTACTGCACAGCAAAATGAATCAGCCATACATATACATATATCCCCTCCCTTTTGGACCTCCCTCCCATTTAGGACACCACAGTGCATTAAGTAGGGTTCCCTGTGCTATACAGTACGTTCCCATCTGTTGTCTATTTTATACATGGTATTGATAGTGTATATATGTCAATCTCCATCTCCCAATTCCTCTCACTCCACCCCTTTCCCCTCCCCCTCGGTATCCATACATTTGTTTTCTACATCTGTGTTTCTATTTTGGCTTTGCAAATAAGGTCATCTATACCATTTTTCTAGATTCCACATATATGCGTTAATATACGATATTTGTTTTTCTCTTTCTGACTTACTTCACTCTGTCTGACACTCTCTAGGTCCATCCATGTCTCTACAAATGACCCAATTTCATTCATCAACAGAGGAATGGATAAAGAAGATGTGGTACATATATACAATGGAATACTACTCTTCTTTAGCAGAGGGTTCCTTTGGGGAAACTCACTTTGGCAATAATGACTCCACGTGGTGCCTTGGAACTCTGGTATTTTCTGTAGTGGTATCTAATCCTAACTTACAACAGTTCTTGTTGGCAGTGCATTTCACAAGTGGGAACACAGACTGTATCAGGGAAGCCGTGAGGTCTGTCAGGTGCCACACAGCAGGCTGGGCTCCAACACAAGACAGGATCTGAGGGCCCTGTCTCTGAGAACAGTGCACCCCTCCCACCTCTGCAAACCAAGACTGTTCACGTCACCAAACAGGCAGACTCAGCCCAGGTTGGACAGCTTCAGCTTGTTCTTGCTCAATTTCCCTACTCAATTTAAGAGAAGAGGACCGTCTTTGGGGACGGCTATAGAACATCATTGCTGGGCATGCTGAACTTGGCTGATCTGGAGTGGGTTCCTAAAGATGCTTATTTTGGTAATGGTGGTAATTGGTGATGCTGGACCCACTCTCATCCTCAAGCATCAATGCAGGGAGAAGCGTGCACTTGGACAGAGTATTATCTTCTAAGTGTGTAGCAGTTATTTCTTGAATACCTCCCGTCTCACAGACATGTATAAAATAACACATATGTACATGGGCGTGAGGTTTCAAAAGCCGTCTGCCGTATCCATCTGCTTGGCGGTAGTCTTCACCTAAGTTGTTCAAGACAGAAGTGTCGTTTTCATTCATTTTTCCTTTTAATGAGTGTCAACGAAGGAGAGTCCTTAACATCTGTGGGTCAACCACTTTAGCATTTAACAACCCTCATGGTCAGGAAATTAATCCTGACATTTCACCTAAATTCTTCTTGTTGACTGTTTCCTCCACTCCGGACCCAGTGGAGTGAGGAACAGCTGGTCACCATTCTTCCTCTGTCCTACCTGCTCACAGATGAAGGTTGCCATAACTTCAGTCTTTATCCTTTTCTTCAGGCTCAAGAGTAACCATTCACTTGAGGGTTTTGCCTTTCTGCCTAGGACCTGTTTGCGAACTTATTCTAAATCTTTTCCATATTTCCCACATCATTCTTGAATTGTGATAGTTCAAAGCAATCCTGATTAAGTGGTTCTGTTTTATCCTAGAACAAGCACTATGCAACTTTCTCTCCACTCCCAGGCAATCCCTTCCATTAAAAATAGCCCGATCCAAATGACTTGCAATATATTTGTATATGCCTGTGGTCCACTATGGTTCTCTGCTTTTCTTGTGTGTGCCCTTGTTGTATAGATTCTCTACCTATTATTTCTTTATCCTGAGTCTGGATTGATTTTGTTTTTTAAAGAAGTCTGCTTAACACATTTCCCTGTTGAATTGAATCTTGAAGATTATAGCCATGCCTGCAATATGGGCCACTGATGTTAGATGTTACAGAGGATTCTCTCACATTTTCTTCCTGTACTTACAGATTACTTGCATGCTTATTCTCTTGTGGTTTCCAAGTTGAAAAACAAAAATAATAGTATTAAATATTTACTGTATACCCAGGGGAGTACAGATCTAAGTTCCTGTTCTCAAAGGTTAAGATTTTTTGATTATACAGGATGCTTACACAGGACGTTTTGAGAGCATAATTTAAGATGGAATATATTCAGGGGTGGATTGTGTGATGATGATGAGAGTGAACATTTGCTGGACCGACTATATATCAAGCATGTGCTAAGCACATTATGTAAATCATTTGAAACAGATCATTAACGAAATAAAAATTCCAAGAAAGGATAGACTGGTGAGGGATAGAGATGTCAGAACAGTGTTCTGGAAGAGGTATGACTTGAGTTGGGCCTAGACCTGGCACAGATATCCTTGCTCCAGGTTCATTGCCTTTTCTATACATGGTGCTTGCTGGGTTTGTGAAGGCTAACATTTTTAGAGACAAGAAAATTGATGGATATTTTTAAGCTGAGACGTCTTGTTCATGTTATAATGGTATGTTATTTAGCAGATGACCCCCGCCTTCATGAAGGGCCACTAGCACAGGTGAATTTGGGGCAAGGGGTGGCTTAACAGGATGTGGGCCAGATTTTACAAAATGATTTGCCATTGACAAGAAGGTAATAGGCAAGAGGCTGTAGATAAAAGTCTGTTCTTTTAAGACTCCACATACCTGGGTCCATATTCATCCGTGCATGTACTCCCAACCCAGTTAAGAGTGAGAATGTCTGTATTTTTATTGCAAATTAAAAAATGATACTTGAAGGAATCAAATGTCAAGCCTCGAGATTCAGCCTCTGGCTCTGGGAGCAGAATTGGAGCAAAACCCCTCAAACTAACTCAGTGGGAAAATGAGGACCTGTGTTTAGCTGGCACTGTTTCCTGATTTACTCACCGTCTAAAAAGGAGAGACGTAAAGACACATTTCTTCCTGTGACTCAGACAGGCTCTACCTGAGCAATTGCTGCCCAGCAATACCAGCATTCTAAAACAGCATGTAGGGCTTCCCTGGTGGCGCAGTGGTTAAGAATCCACCTGCCAATGCAGGGGACACCGGTTCGAGCCCTGGTCCAGGAAGATCCCACATGCCACGGAGCAGCTAAGCCCGTGCGCCACAACTACTGAGCCTGCGCTCTAGAGCCTGAGAGTCGCAACTCCTGAAGCCCACACCTAGAGCCCGTGCTCTGCAACAAGAGAAGCCACCGCAATGAGAAGCCCGCGCACCGCAATGAAGAGTAGCCCCTGCTCGCTGCAACTAGAAAAGACCCAATGCAGCCAAAATTATTTTAAAAAATTAAAAAAATAAATAAAACAGCATGTATTCAAGCCACTTTTCTCTGCCAGGAGCAGGAAGGAGGGTGAGCCCTCCAAGTAGGATGAGGGACCCAGAAGATGAGGGGGTGACTATTGGAGGAGTCAGGTATGAAAATAAGTAACAAGATGTGCAGTGGGAGATATGTTAAAATCAGAACCCTGTATCTGATAATGCTCTCTCCATTCCATCGCTCCAGTGGAAGGCAGCTTTCCTGTCCTCTGAACCACCCCTGTGCCACAGTACTCCACTTACCTGATATTATTCTTATTATATGTATGTGTATATATGTATATGTATGTATGTGTGTGTGTGTGTGTGTGTGTGTGTGTGTATACACAGTACACGCCTATGTCCTCTCCTTGGTCATGAGCTCCTAGAGGGCATCCTTTCTGCTAAGGTCAGTCTGTGTCCCCAGTCATTTTAGCATTTCCCACAATGCCTTGTGCAACAGTCTCATCGTATTTGCTGACAGATGAGAGAACGAATGAATGGTGATGGGATGAGTAGGGCTGTAGGTGGTAGAGAGGGGAATGTTTAATTAATTAATTAATTCATTTAACTGATATTGAGCACCTATTGTATGCTAGGCACTCTCCCAAGTGTTGGGGATATAGCAGTGACCTGCCCTCAGGGTGTTTACACTCAGGTTGGGGACATCGAATCCTACTTGAAGTCTTGAGTGGGCTTCACCGTAGAGCTGGCTGTGACTTTGGCCTTGGAATATGGAAGGAATTCTGGTGGGTGGAAAAGAGTGAGGAGGTCATTATAGGTGCAGGGTGTGAGCAAAACCTGAAATAGACTATGTACATTTCCATCACATGAACATGTGAAATGTGATGGCAGATGACCTCACTACAGATTCTCCTGTCTCCCCGTGAGTACACTTTGCTATAAGAAGACAACATGGGGTCTACACACTGATTCCAAAATTGAGGGAGAGGAAGAAAGGGAAGATAACTATTTATTGGGCCGAACTTTGTTTCATTTACTCTGCACCGTGGCCCTGCAAGTTGGTTTTTGCCACCTCCCTTTTGCAGAAGAGGAAACTGTTGCCCAGAGAGGATGTATAACTTGCTCAAGGTCACAGAGGAGGATTTAAATCCGGCTCTATCTGACTCCCAGATATGCACTCTTGACACTTTACCACCAAAGCCAAGGTTCAAATCAACAAACAAGCAACTAACAAGCTGAATCTTCTCTGGTGAACCTCTTGGCCCCTGGTGTCTACTTTACAGCAGTCTTCCTAGGAGTCCAGTTCTGGCCATGCCATGCTGACTTTATTCTCTCTCAAGTTCTCTGTGGCTGGAAGCAGGATGGCTCTGCTCGGGGTTCATGCCTGTTCTCACTGCCTCTTAGCTTGAGGCAATGAGGCCCGTGGGAACTCCTCCAGGCTAAGCTGAGGGTCCCTCACCCGATGATGGCTGCAGGGGAATTCAAGTGGGAGATTACTGTTAGGAGGGACAGGAATTAGTCACCAGACCCACAGCAAAGTCATGGGGACAGTGGGAAGAGTTCCTCCCATGCTTCCTTAGACTGTTTGGATGAAATCATGGGGCATTCCCATGGGTTTTCTAATGGTTACACCCTATGGGCCACTTCCTTGATTTTCTCTAGTTTCCTATTCTTTTCCCAGAAGTGTTGATCTGATCCATCTCCTGAATTTCATTACCCTCAAGACTAGCCAAAGACTTGGACATTGTTTCCCTAGATCCTAGTTTTAGCCTTCCTGGGAATAAGCATGTGGACTGCTTTTCAAACAGGAGCTCTAATCATTGAGACTGGATCTCCGGCTGCATCGTATTCCCTGTTTCCCCCATTACATTACCATTACCCCCCATTACCCCCCATTGGGTAGAGCCACGTGATTAAGTTCCCTCCAGCGGAATGTGAGCGGAAGTGATATGGCCATTTCTTCCTGACCCATCACACCTCTCATGCTCTTTTTCTGTTCCCATTGGCTGGAATGGTGAGGACCAGGGCAGCCTTGGAAACCACTCGCCAAAGATGGCAAAGCCTCTGTCAGCCTGGATCACTGAATGACAGTGTGCAGTAGATCTACCCACTAATATGGAACTCGGCCCTGGACCATTACTGTAAAGTTATGTTGTGTTTGGGCCATGATACATCTTGGGTGTGTTGGTTACAGCTGTTTAGCTTACCTCAACTGTGTTCATTTCCTAGGGCTGCCATAACAAAATTCTACAAACTGGTGGCTTAGAACAACAGAAATTTGTCCTCTCACAGTTCTGAAGGCTAGAAGTCTGAAATCAAGAGGTTGACAGTGTTGCTTCCTTCTGAGGGCTGTGAGGGAGAATCTGGTCCATGCCTTCGTCCTGGCTTGTGCTGATGGCCGGCAATCTTTGCCTTTCCTTGGCTTGTAAATGCAGCATTCCAATCTCTGCCTCCATCTTCATATGGTGACTCCTTGTGTCTCTGTGTCTTCACATGGCCATCTTCCCTCTTTGTCTCTCTCCTCCTTTTATAAGGACACCAGTCATCTTGGCTTAAAGGCACATCCTACTCCAGTATGACCTCATCTTAATTTAACTAATTACAAGTGTAACCATCTTATTTTCAAATAAGGTCACATCGTGAGGTACTGGGGTTTAGGACATCAACATATCTTTTTTGGGGGTGACAGAATTCAACCCAGAACACCAATTAATACTAGCAGTAAAAAAATGCAGAGAAAGCCCCAAAGTCACATCAAAATTATTGCAGATTCTTACAGCAACTCACCTTTGGTCCTGGGGCTGACTCTCAGAAACTTTCCTCTTGTCCTTTCTTAGGAAACAGGCCCATCCAGCCTTTGCTCCCTAGATCCTAGGTCAGGTAGTTGGGCCTGAATCCTCAGGTAGATTTAAATGGCCTCTTAAATTTAAGCATCATGGGTCTCAATTTTCTTATCAGTAAAATGGGAATAATGATGTCCTGCTTACTTTACAAGGCTTCAAATAAGAATCAAATCAGTACATGATAGTAACAACCGATGCTCATAAACGTGCTTTATAGTTTAGCATGATTGTATTTTTTTATTTCGATAGATCTTTTCATTTTTCTGTTATTTGGCACTCAGGTGTACAAAATTGTGTTGAGCGATTCATGGCATGCCATGGCAAACATAATTTCTTCATGCAAATTTGCTCTCATTTTATCTTATTTATTTCATTTATTTTATGATTAGTTCTCATTTCCCATCACTCATCAGTGGCCACCCCCAGGGCCACAGATTCAGGGGTGCATTTTTTCCTTTGAATGGGACCCCACCACTTTCTGTTTTCTCAAGGAGTTCCCACAGTTTCTGTGATAGATTCGGGGGTCACCAGCCTCCTCCTCTCTTCTAGGTTGGACCCAGGGAGGGAGCTGGCAGCTCAAGCCAGTTCAACATGTGGTCCAACACAATAGAAGCCTGTGTGTACATATTTATTACTTTAGTTCCTCCTCCATTCCTCAGTTCCAAATAAATGAGGAAATTTTAGAAATAGAGATAGACTATAAGATAAAATAAGGGATAAAGTTGGTGTGTAGAAATCCCTACAATAAATCTGGTGTCATTTTTAGGGATCATCTTGAGATTCCTGGTAGCCAAAGAAAAAAGTAACCAAAGCACATGACTGATTATGAAAATGAGCAGGTTGATCATTAAGAGAAGCCTAGCTTTCTTGGCAAGGAGGCCTGAACCATTATCTCCTGTGATCCTCAGCGGTATTTGTACACTAAATACACGATTGCATAGCACACATTTTAGAGCAGGCAAATTATGTTTTTACTTATTTCCTTTATTTCATTATTTAAAATGATGGATGTCTTGCACTGTTGGTGGGAATGTAAATTGATACAGCCACTATGGAGAACAGTATGGAGGTTCCTTAAAAAACTAAAAATAGAATTACCATATGACCCAGCAATCCCACTACTGGGCATATACCCAGAGAAAACTATAATTCAAAAAGACACGTGTACCCCAATGTTCACTGCAGCTCTATTTACAAGAGCCAGGTCATGGAAGCCACCTAAATGCCCATCGACAGACAAATGGATAAAGAAGATGTGGTGCATATATACAATGGAATATTACTCAGCCATAAAAAGGAACGAAATTGGGTCATTTGTAGAGACATGGATGGACCTACAGACTATCATACAGAATGAAGTAAGTCAGAAAGAGAAAAATAAATATCGTATATTAACGCATATATGTGGAATCTAGAAAAATGGTACAGATGAATGTAGAAAAATGGTACAGATTTCTGCAGGGCAGAAATAGAGACACAGATGTAGATAACAAACATATGGACACCAAGGTGGAAAGCGGGGGCGGTGGTGGTGGTGGTGGGATGAATTGGGAGACTGCGATTGACATATATATGCTAATATGTCTAAAGTAGATAACTAATAAGAACCTGCTATATAAAAAATAAATAAATTAAATTAAAAAATAAAATGATAGATGTGTTGCTCATTATCACATGTCATTAGGGAATTGCAAATTAAAACAACAAGATGTCACTACGTACCTATTAAAAGGGCCGAAATCCAAAACACTGACAACACCGAATGTTGGCGAGGATGTGGAATAATAGGAATTCTTATTCATTGCTGGGGGAAATACAAAATGGTAAAACGACTTTGGAAGACAGTCTGGTAGTTTCTTACAAAACTAAACATACTCTTACCAATTGATCCAGCAATTGTGCTCCTTGGTATTTAACCAAATGAGATGAAAATTTTGTTTATAAAACACCAGCATACAAATGTTTGTAGTAGCTTTATTCATAACTGCCAAAACTTGGAAGTAATTAAGATGTCCTTCAGTAGATGAATGGATAAGCAAACTACAGTGCATCCGTAGAATAGAATATTAGTGATAAAAAGAGGTGAGCATTCAAGCCACAAAAAGACATGGAGGAACCTTAAATGAATATAGCTAAGAGAAAGAAACCAATCTGAAAAGGCTACATACTATATGATTCCAACCATAGAACATTCAGGAAAAGGCAAAATTACGGAGATGGGGAAAGATCAATGGCTGCCAGCGCTGGGGGTTGAGGAGGAAGGAGGGATTAATAGGTGGAGGACAGGGGAGTTTCAGGGCAATGAAGCTATTTTTCTATATGGTACTATAACATTTATCAAAACCCACAGAATGTATAGTACAGAGCATGAACCCTACTGTAAACTGTGGATTTTAGTTAATCATAATGCATCAATATTGGCTCATCAATTGTAACAAATGGACCACACTAGTGCAAGATGTTAAAAATAGGGGAAATCGGGGTGTGTGAAGGGGTATATGGGAATTTGTATTTTCACTCAGTTTTTTTCTGTAAATCCAAAACTGCTCAAAAAGCCCATTAATTAAAAAAAAAAAAGGATGCATATGTAGGTACTCCTGGAATTGCAAGACACTAGGGAATGGACTCAGCAGCCCCAGGCAGTGCCAAATTCTTCTTTTACTTGCATCTGTTTCATAGAGCCAAGGACCCTGCAGGCTTCCAGAAGAGCCTTCCTGACTTACCTCCAGTGAGGGAGACAGGTTCCACCTAAGGAGGGCAAGCCAGAGGGTTACCTCCAGTGAGGGAGACAGGTTCCACCTAAGGAGGGCAAGCCAGGGGGTGGGGGGACTAGCACAGAAAAAGGTGTCCCTTTAGGCCCCTTCTCAGCATTGCACATTTTGTTCTCAAGCAGGTTCCTTTAATGCCTTTTCATCTATTACCTAAACAGTTGAAAAGGTGTCACTTTTAGAGAATGTATTCAAGGCAAACCCCTACTTGTATTGTCTAGGGGTTTATTAAGACTCCCATTTTGTAGATCGGTAAACTGAGGCCCAGAGACAAAGTCCACAGCAGAAGCGGCAAAGGGAGGATTCAACCTGGTGCTAATGGCATGCTCCCATCATCACACAGATGTGTTCGGCTGGGGGGAGAGGCAACCCCACCCCATCTCCACCCCATCCCCGTCCCTGTCCCTCCTGCCTCGTGCATCCCCTCCTTGCACCTCCTGCCTCCTGGCCCTGGAGCCCCGCCCCAAGGCCAGCTCAGTCTTCACCTGACCCCACCCCCGCCCAGGGTCCACTCCCTGGACTTTCCCACCCTCTCGGGCAAAGCTACATGCTTGGGAAACGTGAGTTCACATTTACTTAGCACCAGAAAAGTGAAAAAAAACTTCTCCCTAACTGTTCATCTTAAAAAATATATGATCCGAAAGTGTACACACAACAATAACAGATGTTGTTTAACAGGCTTGTAGGACATTCCCATAAAGTTATAAACATATCTTTCAGTGGTTACTTAAGATAAACAGATACAAGTCACATATTTTTTGGTACAAGAGACAACTTGCTGTTTGGAAGCCAAATAAAGATTCCTGAATGTGAGATGCACCTGAAAAAGATTAGGAGATCATATCAAGGATATTAAACTTGGGCCAAATCTCACATGCTTTGCTTGGAGTTGTATGTCTCAGCGAAGAATCGGCTTCCATCTCCATGCAGGGGACCTGGGGCTGATAAGGACTCGGGGGACATTTCTCCCCACCCCTACTGCGTCTCGCTTCTCTGGTGCAAAGCCACAGTCACTGGGCAACCTGCACTGCTCACTGCCACCCTCCTGGCTTCGTTTGGCCAATTTTTGCTGACTGCTTCCTGTGTGTGCTGGGTGCTGACCAGGTGCCAGGCACGAAGGGCTGAAACGGAGAGCACAGCCTGATGAGAGAAGCAGATGTACAAATAGATACTTCATCAAATGCGATCACTTATGGAAGCATCCCGTGGTGCTCAATCAATGGGTCCTGGAAGCCAGACTGCTGTGGTTCAAACCCTGGCTCTGACAATTACTTGTTCTGTATCCCAGGGCAAGTTAATTTACCTCTCTGTGCTTCAATGTTATCATAGATAAAATGGATGCATAATAGTACCCGCCTATATAATGTATTGCCTTTTATGTAAAAAAAATTACCCAAAACTTAGTGGCTTAAAATAACAGACACTTCTAATGTCACCATTTCTGTGGGCCAGAAATATGGGCATTGCTTTTGGGTGCCCCTCCTCCAAATCTCTCATGAGGATATGGTCAAGCTGCATCTGGGGCTGCGGGCATCTCAGGGCTCCACTGTGGATGGTCTGCTTCCAGGTTCACTCACAGGGCTGTAGGTGGCCTCAGGGCCTCGCTGGCTGTTGGCCGGAGACATCAGGTCTTTGCCACGTGGGCCTATAGGGCTCCTCACACCTGGCAGCTTGCTTCTTCCACGGTGAGGCCAGAGGGGGGAGAGAGTGAGAGAGAGAGTCGGAAATCAGCGTTTTGTTATCTAATTTCAGATGTGACAGGTGAGTGCTTTTGCCATATTCCTGTTTGTTACAAGCCAGTCACCAGGTGCGACACACACGGAAGGGGAGGGGATTACACAGGGGCGGGAACCCCAGCGGGGTTGGGGAGAACTGGGGGCCACCTTCTAGGCCTTCATACAGGGTTAGCGCTCACCATGTAGAGGGCCTTTGCTCCTGGGGCCCTGAGCCCCTTTGTTCCACCCTCTTCAGAGGGTGGCCACGCGCTGAGTCTGCTGTTGGGACGCAGGAAAAGCTGAACAGCCTGGAGAAGAGATAAGGGGTGGGCTTAAGGGCGAAGCCCGGACCTGCAGCCGAGCCTGGCTTTGACTTGGCCCTGGCCCCTCAGACTTTATCGTGATACTGTCCACCTGGGAGATCTTGTTAAAATGCAAATTTGGATTTAGTACTGTGGGGCGGAGCCTGAGATTCTGCCTTTCTACTGAGCTCCCAGGCAATGCCAAAGTGGCTGGGCGGTGGATCGCACTTTGATTAGCAGCAAGGAATCAGGCAACAGGCCTTCCTTCAGTAGCTCTTCCGTGCAGAGACCCGAAAAAGCCAGGGTCCTCACCCCTTCTGTGCTTTGCCCAGCTGAGCAGTTAGGCCACGTGCAAATGGAAAAAGAACCGATGATACAGAAGCAAAGGTAACTGGGGGTCGGGGCAGTTACTTACCCTCTCTGGGAAGAGAGGGAAGACCCACAGGATGAGGAGTGATTAAAATAAGCCTGCGAGGTCGGCCCGCTCCAGAAAGATGGAGAGCAGGGTTTTAAGTTGGCTGGAAAGAGAAATTAGGGTCCAGGTTGCAAAGGGCTTTGAATGCCAGGCTAAAGTCTTTGGATTTGGTTCTGAGGTCCAGGGTTGCCAAACTCAAAGGCCTGCAAGGGTCCTTGCGAGACAGTAAGGAGTGCTGGCTTCAGCCAGAGAGAAGAGAGCCTGTCTATCTAAAGGGGCAGTTCCTACTCAGCTCCAGCTGATTGTTGCCATGTGGGATTGTAGCCAGATCTTTTGGTTTTTCAAGCGAAGTCACATCTGGAATTTTATGTAAAATCTTCCAATTTTCAGATGTTGTGAGGCCAAATAAAATTTATTTGCAATCATATCTGGCTTGAGAGCCCCCAGCCCATGACCTCAGATGGAGGCAGGAGACAACCAGGGAAGGTTTGGGTCAGGAAGTTGTCTAGTGGGGGAAACTAGCTCCTGGACGGTGTCCACAGCAGCTGCGAACATTGGTCAGGAGAGAGCACGCTGCCTGATGCCATCGCTTTGCACCTGTGAGCTCGAAGTCCAGTTAAGCAGTCGCACATCTGGATAAGAGGTCTCCCAGGCACCAAGGGAAGGTGGTCACCCCACGTGGAGACAGTCTCCTGCTTTAAACACAGAACTAAATATGCCTCCTCGTCTCCCATGGTGACCCTGAGACTGGCCACCTCTAGACGTGTTAGAGGGCATGGTGCAATTTGAGGTCGTGCAGCAAAGGAGAGTCGGGGATGTTTGTTTACATCTCAACCCTGTCATTTCCTAGCATGTTGTCCACTGGCAAGTCAGCCAACTGCTTTTGCCTCAGTTTCCCATAGTTCTAAAATAGTCACGCATAATTGTACTTCTCTCACAGGGTAGCTGGGAATCAAATGAGGTAATGTAGGGAAACTCCAGTGTCTTGCACCGACTAAGGGCTCAGTTAATAATACTTTTGTTATTATTATTATTATCCAGTTTGGGGCAATAGAACACTAGCTTTGGAAATGTCGTTAGGAGTCACCAATCTCCTCACTTTACAAAGGGGGAAACTGGGGCTCAGAGCGGGTGGGTGACTTGGTCAAGGTCCTGGGTGAGGTGGAGTCAGCCGAGATCCCCCCAGCTCCCACCCTTGTGCCACACGCTTCTCCTCGGCAATGAGCACAGGGCCCTGTGCGTGGCGAGCTGTGGAAAGAATGAATGGACCAGTCATCACGAGAACCAGCCATTCTTCTCATTTCCTTCTCCTCTTTGTAACACTGCATTCTTGAGTCACTTCAAAGCGTGTGAAGAGAAGAGAAGTGATATGTATGGGATTCAGGGATTTGGGGATTTAGAAATGGTGAGGAATTCACGTAGTGTTGGAGTTGGTTGTTACTGTTTCTAGCCAGCCTCCCTCCCTCCCTGCCCTCCCTCCCTCTCTCTCTCCCTCCCTCCCATTCTTCCTTCCTTCCCTCTTTCCTCCTGTCTGTCGGCCAGTTTTTCCTTCACGCAGTCCATTTTTATTGAGCACCTACTATACACCTGGTTCTTCAGGCACTGTGTTAGGCACTGGGGATACAAGACTGAGCAAAGCTGTCATTGTCCCTCCCTCACGGGACTTACAGTCTAGAAGGAAAACCCCTAATAATCAAATGATTTCACAAAAGGGGCAACGCTTTGAAGGGCACCATAGGGGCTGCTATAGGGGTGTGTGTGTGTGTGGCGGGGGGAGAGTAGAGCTCTGACCTGGTCAAGGGCTGTCAGGAAGAACCCCCAAAGACATGGCACTGGAGCGGTGAGAGGAAGGGCCAGCAGGAGCTCTCGGGGTGAAGGCTGGGTTGGGAGGGGGGCACACCCCCAGAAGATAGGAACAGGATATGCAAAGGCTCTGAGCACAGGCAAGAAAGCCAGTACGGGTGGGGTCCAGAGACGGTGGCTGGGATGAGGCAAGGGCTCTGTCATGCAGGGCCTAGAAGGTTCAGTAAGGTTTGGGGTCTTGATTCTGAATGCAGTGGGAAGCCACTACAGGTTTTTTTTTTTTTTTTATAGCAGATCTGCATTGTAAAGACATGGCTCTGGCGGCTGCTTGGAGCAGGGACCTCCATGGGGCTGGGGTGGAAGCAGGGAGATCAGTGCAAGCAGAGGTCAGAGGTGAGAGTGGCACGGAGGCTGAGAGGCGTGCATCGAGAGAAATTTGGGAGGTAAAACTGTCAGGATACAGGCAGTTGTTAAGTGGTTGTAAATACTTAAAGGATTTCCTTCACCGAGTGAGAAATCCCCAGGCTCAGGGAAGCAGCTGCTCTGCTCCCACCAAACAGGGCACATCAAGCCCCAAGCACGGTCCCTGGGAAGCTGCCATCTGCGTGCTAACACTGATCTTCCACCAACACCACATCGCTGAGGATTTATTAAGTGTGAACCATGGGCCAGTGCTGGGCTAGGCCCCACGACCTCTTTCCTTCTCACACTGATGGGGGTACAGGATGAGTCCTAAGGCTGCACGCGTAGCTGGACACTGCATCTACAAAACCAAAGATCTGGGGGGAGAAGCAGAGCAGACTGTATGCTTCCAGATGTTTGCAAAGATTCCTGGGTTGCTGTGGCCAAAAAGATATTTGGGTTTCTTGTGGATAAAGCAGCCTTCTTTATCCTTCAGAAGTTTGTAACATATCCAATCAATATCCATCTAGGCTTTCCTCAGAATGACATCAAACATCTATGTACAAGTGGCGAGAAATTCAGATATTTTCAAATAGAAGAAGAATGACTTGGAAGTATTGGGAAATCATGCACTTTGCAGACTGAATTTTTCAAGTTTTAGCCAGATGGCAGGGTTTGGAGAGCTCTGATTTAGCCCCGTCTGCACAGCCATTCTGGAAAACTGGAATGATAGTTTCTCTTTTGGCAGCCAATCGAGATGGCTGAAATGATAAGAAATGAGTTCTTCCCCTTGCCTAGCTGTAGGTATTTTTGTCCTTCGTTAGCTGCATCAAGCTGTCTGTCCTCGCCAGGTCCTAGGAACCCTGCTCTCTGGAGGACCAGGGCGCTGGGCCCTTCCCCCAGTTCTGGGCTGAGCCCTGCCTGCCTATCTCCCTTGTGCTGCAAACTCATCCACTGGACGGAGGCAAGGAGACGAAGAGAAATCTCTAAGAGAGAAAAGACACAATCTCTCTAAGTGTTTCCAGCGCTAGACCCTGTGGGCACTCTTTTTCTAACAAAAGGCTGGTAGATAAGAAGAGAAGCTGCCGGTGATTTGTTGGTCTGACTTTACCGATTTCAAAAGTGCGTTGCATGCTTTAAATGGCACTCTTGAGCATTTCCTATCCTCTCTACAGGTCCCAGAAAATTCAGCAGACTGCCAACATTATTGCTCCATATAACTAAGAAAGTGCTATATCGGTGGCAGCACAAATAGAGAAAAAAATGAATTGTTTGCAAAATTGCATGGATGCGTATGAAGATATTCAGGCCCAGATTTACAAATTCCTATAAATGCCACTTTTAGAATGCTCCTCTTATCCAGAGCTATTTCCTTTTATGGAAAATCAGTCTTAATAAAGATCCCATCACCCTTAGTAAACCTTTTGATGCAAGTATTTCTTTCATGTCTTACACAGAGGAAATTTCTCTCTCCGTTAGGACTGCTGGTGGATTGGTTCCACAACAAGAGGGGACACATTTACTTCTTGCTCCTTAAATGTGGGGAAAAAATGAAAGAGGGACTCTCTTTACTCTGGTTTGTTTTCTTGAGCTTGTAATTTAAAAATATCTTCTTTCAGGCTTCCTTATACATTGACTCTTACGGCACAGAGGTTCAGCAGAGGGGACCTTGCCATCTGACACGCCTTCCTTCCGCTGTGAAATCACAGCAATGCAGGCAGCAATAGCTGAGTAAAAAGTCTAGCCTCCAGTGCAGTTGTGTAATTTCCTATGATAAACAGCTTGGACGAACGCTAATCAAAATTACTTTCTGGTTCTACCTCATTCAGCAAGACACAGCCCTAGAGGCTGGGATTTGTTAATTTGCAGATGTCTTTGCTCATGTCTGACCATGCAGGCGGTCCCTCTCCTCTCTGTGCACACAGGAGTGGGGTGTGGGCCCCTCCATCATGGCGTCCTGGCCTTCTCACCTGCTGACCTGCTTCTGCAGCCCAGGCACCATCTACCATGTTCCTTCAGGGAAGCAACTCTGGAAATTTACATTCCAAAAAGCAAGAGGGCTCCCAGTGGTTTGAAGACAGTGATGTTGACAGTGTGTATTATCTTTCTCATCTCTAGAACCCCCCCTCTTCCAGCAGGCTGGTGGACATATGTGGTCAAATGAGCAGGGAGAGGTGAGAACATCTTTTTTTTTTTTTTTTTTAATTGGATATTGGGACCAAAAGATGAAATGTCAAGAGACTGCAGTTTGAGAAACTATTATCCACATGGGTTGAAGGATTTGGGGAAGAGCCCCCAGTAGGGAAAGCAGATCAGCTAAGATGATGTCACTGCAGTTTTAGGACTCATTTAATGACTCATCAGGGAAAAGGGAAGGCTAATTTCAACTACGTGAAGTGGCAAACATGTGAAGAGTGATTTACAAGTTCAGGCTACCACAAGCCGGCTTCGGGGTTTGCTGCCTTCTGTTTTGGTAGCGTTGTGAGAGGGACCAGTTAAAACCACCCCAAGGCTAAGTTTAAGAATATCAGTCTGATGGGACCAACTTCCTTGGTGTGAGCCTTGCCTGATCACCGTCTATGGACCAACTGAGTAGGAAGTGTTGCCCTGGAGTGAGAGCGATTCCACAGCCATGAATGCCGTTTCCC
Source organism: Balaenoptera ricei (assembly GCF_028023285.1). Lineage (NCBI taxonomy): Eukaryota > Metazoa > Chordata > Mammalia > Artiodactyla > Balaenopteridae > Balaenoptera > Balaenoptera ricei. The sequence continues at coordinate 8,287,501 of NC_082645.1, read as the reverse complement.
TCCTAGGTCTTAACCTTTCATAGTGAGACAGACAACCAAGAATGTAGGAAGTCAAAACAGCTATGTTTAGCTGAATTTTACATACCATAACCCCTTTACCATGGTCCAGCAAGGCAGGAATGCTCAACTCGGTCCATTCTGGCACAAATCCATTCCAGAGGGCAGTGATTTTCAATTTAGCACCGTTCTTGACTCTTCCTGAGAGTGAAGTTAAATGACCCAAGAATAACATTACTCTGCACCAGGACTAGCGAGACAGGTCTTCTAAAGGGTGGTCTCGAGAGTAGGTTTTCACCCAGGGAAACTCCAGCTCAGACACCACTCCAAAGTCCTGCTAAAGGTCAGGTCTCGTTCCTATTTGCAGAGGTCGACAGTGTGGTGAGTCATAACTGAGGTCTGAGGGAGAAGGGGGGCTTTTCGTTGCCTCCTCATTAATGAATCTTGAATCAATCAAGGCCAGGAATCTTGAATTAGTCAAGGCCAGGACCCTTCCACCTTCCTCCCAACGCTGAGCCCTGTTGGTGGTGACGAACCCAAGGCAAGGACGGGAGGCCCTTCTGCCTCAAGATTGATGTAGAAAGATATCCGCAGTGTTGGAAGGCGGGTTGAATGGGTGGTCCCAGGCAGAGAAAGAAACGGGGCAAAGGTTTGAAGCTTCATTGGTTAAAATATGTTGATGTAAAACTGAGCCTCTTAAAATACTCTGAGAGGGTCAAAAAAAACCACCTGACAGGGCTTATAAATAGGTGAGTGAGATGTTGAAATTATGTTAAGACAGATGCCTTTTTAAACTGCATTCAGAGCACCTTTTGGGGGCTCCTAGTTGCACAGTTCCTCAAGCAGGAGGTATTTCATCTTCACAACATCTGGAACTGTCGAGGAGGTAGCGCTGCAGACCTCAGATGCAGGCGCTTCTACATAAAAGCGCACCAACAAATCATGGCCGTAATCGCAGAGCAACACGAGGGTTTCCCAGGCAGCTACGGAGAGAAGGTGACTCTGGCAGCGAGGGAGGCTTTCTGTAACTCCAGCCCCTCCATGTTGCCGCTGAATCAGCTTTTCAAAGCAGCTTCTCTGCAACTCTCCACCAAGCAGCTAACAACTGCAAGCAAGTTTATTTTCTCGGCTTGTAGCAGGTGATTGACACAAGGAGTTTTTTTGTTTTTGTTCCTGCTGGTAAAATTTCCTCCGTCCCATAAATCTTCAGACTTGACAGAGTTGGGTAAATCTGCTGTTGTTCAAAGGAATCTTCGTGCTTTGGGTTTTCCACTGGCCTTGTTGGGAAGAGGTGTGGGGACAGTGACAGCCCCTTGCTACGTGAACATGGCCCCCTGTGGTCCCACGCTGCCTTCGAAGCGTGGGCAAAGCCAGACCTGGCTGGAGGAGCCAGCTGGACACTGGGCACTCAGCCAGAGAAGGGCCTTCTATTACAAACCACAGCAATACTGACGACGCTTGTGTTGATCTTTTCAGGGGCAAAGGCTCAAAGGAGCCTTCAAAACCTGTGGCTCAGTGCATCGCTTAAAATCTTTTTCTGTGGCCGCGTACCAGAGCCCTGCAGGAGAAATAAAAGCAGGGGGGTCCCACAAAGGACTGAGCTGGAACTTCACAAAGCTTTTCTGTAAATTCTAGCGGTAAAAGTAATACTGCTAATAATAAGGACGATAACCGTAAATGCTTTAGTCAGTTTTACTAAAGCCTTTTGGAGCTCGTGGGACAGATGGCAAAATGAAACTGGATGTTGGAAGCTTTGGCATTTATAAGGACCTCTTTGGTCAACGTAAGGACAGAAACTTCCAGGGTGCAGGAAGAGCTGGGATTGTAATGAAATCTCCGTCAACGTCACTGTTTCAGCTTTACTTTCGTGGCAAAACAGCCGCCGCCCTGGTTGTCTAAAGCATCCTTTAAATTCATTTCCTGGCAAGTGGAGCGGTACTCTTGGAACTTGAGCAATGCAGGCTGCCTGGGCCATGTTAGGGCCGAGGAAACCCAGCCGGGCATGGCTGGGGGTGGCGATGATCTCAGGGGTCAAATGTTTCAACATCTGGCATTTCCATGAAGCCAGCTTCAGCTCCGACACCTCCATTGGGGCAGGAGGGGCAGGACGCCTCTGGCTGCCGGCTGCCATTCTTTGCATCGGAGAGTTTGGTTTCTTTTCCCCTCTGCTTCTTAGAGAAGAAGGCCCGAGTACACGACTTCTACCCCCCTGTGGTAACTTCATGCCATGACATACACTCCCGGGGCCTTTGTTGCCACGCTTGTGAGAAACATCACCCAAGGCACCCGGGTCCCCCTTCGCATCCTGCAGCCCACGGGGTATCTTTAGGGGAGTGTGGGAGGTCAACCCCAGCATTGTATTTTCCGACTTTGAGATTTCTCAGAATCACCAACGCTGGGACTCTCGTTCTGAGCGGTATAGAGTCACGGTCACGAGGCAGAACCAGAACACGCTGCAGCCAGAGCCAACGGTGTCCCGGGTTCAACACTCACTGAGGGGCGGGGGTTCAGGAGGGCAAGTGGCCTGGCCAGCATCGCTGACACAGCTTTCACGGGATTTGTGTTTTCTTGCAGCCTATACGGCTATCTCCCAAATGTTCCCTGTGCACAGCATGCCTACCATCCCCAATTTTATACGGAGCAGATGGTCTTCAAAGAAATCAAGCAGCAGAAGCTGCAAAAGGCTTAAAGAAAAAAAAAAAAATGACAGTGAAACTCATATATTTCTTCAAACGATAAGATGAACTACAGATGTTCGCTGAAGGGTGATGGTGCTGCCTACAGCTTAAGACTTGACTTAAAAGGAGAGTCCACTTGTGTCTAGCGTTGGACAAGCCCGGTAGCTGTCAGCGTGTGATTTATGGAGGTTGTTTGTGAGATTTTATGTCACTGGGGACATGGCAATCGAAAGGCTCTGCTCTTCTGCCCGCAAAGCATCTTTCTCTGGGACCCAGGTGTGGAGTCCCGATGGAAAGGTGGTACCGCCCTGCAGCTAGGTGAGGGTGGACGCAGCCATCCCAGGCCCAGCAGGTCCTTGAGCTTCCTTCCTGAGTTCTGACCGACATGCCCTCTGGCTCCTGGGCCTCCCTCCCCACCCTCTGCAGGGTCCTTGGTCTTTGCGAACAGAGTTCTGTTCTTACCTGACACCTGCGGTCCGATTAATCTCACAATAAGCTTGACAAAGCTGCTAAAAGAGAAACAGTGGTTTGTTGCAGGGCCCAGCTGCATATAGAAAACAGCTGCTCGCTGGGCACAGTTTTTAAAAAAGGAAGAAAAGAATCACTGGAAAGTGTTAAAAAGTGAACATAAAGCGTGTATTGGAAGGGCCAGCAGAGGCCTGTAATTAACACAACAGTAGGTATCTGTGTCTCCATTAAAAGCTTCTTTTTCAGGACTTGTTGTAACTTGGTCATAAATACTTATGACAGACTGAAACTGAAGAAACTCCGCTGAATGCTGTCTCCCCTCGTGTCTCTTTGCTTTCCGAGGCCGGTTCTTAACAATGCAAAGGGAGCAGTGCGTTTTGGATACCCACACACGCTCTCAAACACCAGCCTTCGTACACATCTGTGCAAATGCAGACACCTATTCCATCACACGTGTGCACGGGACCCTGCCCCCGGCTGCCAAGGGGTGGTTTTGAGGCAGAGGCTGCAGAGCCTCGGGCAGAAGCTGCGGGAGGAGGTCCCAGACGGCCCCTGGCCTCTGCAACAGAAATGTGGGGTGCCTTTGAAGTTACCACAGCTCAGGTGGAAACCCCTCAGAGCGGCCCTAGGAGGAAGTCATTTGTTTTCAAACAAAGGGGAAAAATTTTCAGGACCCTGGTGTTTCCACTAAAACAAATCTCTGAAAAGTTATTCTCTGGGGGATCAAGGCCCAGCTGTTCTCCATCTCCACAAGGTTGGGAAGAGAGGAAATGGGCTGCCCTACTGCAGCAGGAGAGATGGAGGCTAGATAGAAAGAAGAATGTGAGACGGGCAAGGGCCTTGGCATGGGGGCCAGGAAGACCCTGTGGCCGCGTTCAGAAGCCGGGAGACGGACGACACAGCCTTTCAAGGTCTGTTCTGTGCTCCTGCTGAAAATAGCAAGCCGCTGCCGCTTCTCGCTGACACCGAGCTTGCTCACCACGGAACTGAGAATGAAAGCTGGGGCGGACGTTAGCGCATCTCCTCTCCTCTCCCCAGTTCAGGCAGAACCACGTCCAAAAGCCTCCATGGAGTGAGAATCTTGCTTATTTTTAAAAGACTTTACCCAGTAGTGGACATTTGTCATTTTTCATTCTGTTTTGACCACCCTGCCTCTTAATGCCATTTCTTGGATAGGAGTTCCTCATGCTGTGGATCAAAAGGAGTGGCAGAAAATTCCTCTCTCTCTCTCTCTTTTTTATTTTTATTTTTGGCCACATCACAGGGCTTTCGGGATCTTAATTCCCTGACCAGCGATTGAACCCCGGCCCCCCGGCAGTAGGAGAACCGAGTCCTAACCACTGGACTGCCAGGGAATTCCCTTCCTCTCATTTCTGAGGCTGAGAACTCGGGTCCCTTTTCAGGCTAGACCACTGGGCTCTCATGCTGTGGACGAAGCTTGTCTTGGCTTCATTCCGGTGTCTCAGCCGTGGAAGGTAAGTTCCAGGTGAAGGACGTGCATCACGCAGTTGGGTCTATCCAACACCGTTCAGGAGGTGATAACAGGACAGATAACCACACAGAGTGCCCAGAGTGTTTGGGTGCATCTAACATTGGGTTCAGGTTTGAAGGCTGAGTAGATCCCATCCACCAGCCCTGTGCAGATAGATAAATAGTAAAGGCCTGAACAAGGCCTGTGGGCAGCTGGCCAGGGTGGAGGCAGCTGGGACGGTTGCTCTTTCATGAAAACCATGGGGTCTTGTGACGCAAGTTGATGGTTTCACAGCCAGAGCTGGATGCAGATCTAGCTGAGTGATCTTGGGCAAGGCTCAGCTTCTCCGAGCCTCAATTTCCTCATCTGCAAACCAGGAGCCCTTACAGGACTGCTGTGCGGATCAAATGAGGCTCAGTGTGTGGCACATAGTAGGTGCTCAGTAAGTGGCAAGCTCTCTGCCAGCTAGAGGGAAATCTAGAGGGAGAAGAAGACGTGGTTTAAGGTTTGTGGGGACATCGTGGGATGTGACACCGTAGCCTCCACCACGGATCCTCAGATGGAAAATGTGTGTCTCACAAATAGCAGATTCCTTCCCCGTTATCCTGTTTGCAGAGCCCAGTGGAGGAGCTGGACTAACAGGGGTGTGCTTTAGTCTTTTTTTTTTTTAATTGGAGTATAATTGCTTTACAATATTTTGTTAGTTTCTGCCACACAGCGAAGTGAATCAGCCATATGCATATACACATCCCCTCCCTCTTGGACCTCCCTCCCTTGATCCCACCCAACTAGGCCATCACAGAGCACCAAGGTGAGCTCCCTGTGCTATACAGCAGGTTCCCACTAGCTATGTATTTTACACGTGGTAGTGTTTTTACGTCAAACCTAATCTCCCAATTCATCCCACCCTCCCCTTCCCCACTGTGTCCACACGTCCGTTCTCTACGTCTGCCTTTCTATTCCTGCCTTGCAAATAGGTTCATCTGTACCATTTTTCTAGATTCCACCCATATACATTAATATACGATATTTGTTTTTCTCTTTCTGACTTAATTCACTCTGTATGACAGACTCTAGGTCCATCCACATCTCTACGAATGGCCCAGTTTCATTTCTTTTTATGTCTGAGTACTATTCCACTATATACATGTACCACATCTTCTTTATCCATTCATCTGTCGATGGACATTTCATTCATGCCCCCACCCCAGATCCCTTCCCTTCCCTGTCCTGCGCTCTGGGGCCACGGCTCACTTGCATGCACTGCATCACCCAGGCCCCCTTGGCAGCTCTGGCTTCTGGGTTTGGCCAATTCCAGCCTGGCTCCAGCTCTCACCAGGCTCCGAGAACACAATTCCCTTCAGGCCAAGGGGTGGATACAGCTTCCTGTTGTTGCTGATCTCTGGGGCTTTGATTTCCCATGGTGGAGCATATTTCTGTAAATGGTCCCTCTGTTAAAATTATCCTTGGAATCTCATCTGAGTGTGCTTTCTCTTTCCTGCTGGGAGACCAAAAAAGAACGTGACTGGACCCAGGTAGAGTCAATCTAGGAAGGCTTCCTGAAGGAGGGTGTCTCTTGCCCAGGGTTTTGGAGGAGAGACACAGTAGCTTGATAGAGACGTAGAATAGAAGGCTGCTATTCCCGTAAGGGAGACTGGAGTCAACAGATGCTTAGAATCTGCGTGGGCTCTTCATGGGGATGGCGAAGGTCCTCAGCAACAGGACATCCCTTCAGAGTCAGAAAGGGAGAGAATAATGATACTAGAAAAAGAAAACAGTTGTCATTTAGTTACTGTCTACTATGTGACAAGCATTCACAACTGTGTGATAGGTATAGTATCAGTATTTTACAGATGAGAAATGAAGGTTGAGAGAGAGTCAGTAACTTGCCCAAGGTCACAATACACAGTGGAGCTGGGATTCATAAGGACTGCTTGTTACCCAAGCAAGGGTGCCCAATGGTCCCAGGCTGCCTGGGGCTGAGGGCTTTCCTGGGATGTGGGACCCTCAGTGCTGATTTTGAGTTAATGGCAAGATCTATTGGGTAGCAGTGGAGAGTTAGTGAAAGTGGGCAAGAACAGTCATCCCTGTAATAAATAAAGTTAATTTTCTTACCTCAAAAGACCCACTAAAATTGATTGGTAAGAGAGAAAGCACCTGAGGGAGAAAGAAAGATGGAGAAAAAAAACTACTGATTCAAATCTTAGGGCAACAGGGAGGTGGTGCCATCAATCTAAACGGTAGACTCTCCAACAACATTTCTATTTGTCTTGAGAATGTGACATTGTTCTTCCCTCTGACAGACTTACCTTTGCAATTCTTTTTTGGCTCCAACTAATAATAAAGGGAGGGTGCATTCTTTAAAATCACAGGGAACCATGGGCGGAAGGCCCAGGGGAGAAAAATGGTGGTGTCTGGATTCTGTGGGCTTTGAAGGGGAGGTAAGCCTCATGACAAGGCAGAGTACAGCCTGCTGGTCTCTGGAAGTATGAACACTGCCATCCCATAGGCCTGCCATTGACTCAAAATCAGCAGGCGAGTGTGGGATGGATGGCATTGTCTTTGTGGCTCCAGGATCATCCCAGATCCAGCCAAGATGCCCCATAATAACAACAGCAATGAAACAACCGTATATGAGGCTCCTGTTACCTTTGCTCCGGGTGTGTCATAGGCATTATTTTAAATGCTCGGAAAAACTTTGGAGAAGGTGTTATTAATCCAATTTGCAAGATGAGGAAACTGAGGAAGAGAGAATTCAAGGAAGTCCTCCAGGGACCTCTAGTGTGACACGGGCAGGTATGGGCTCCACACTGACCTTCCTCTGGTGTCAAATCCTGAACCAGGCTCTAGCTGCACAACACCTGAGTGCCCAGGGCTCTGGTGATGGCTGGTCATGTTCAGTAAACATTCATGAGTCCTGGAGTATTCCACCAACGGGAGGATGGGCTCCTGGAGTTGCTAAAGAACTCGGGCAGGTTTTTCAGTTCCTCACCAACCCCATGATGCCTGCCTCAGGTTCCTCTAGCTTCTGTGCATTTGCACATGCTGTGCCCCTGCTAGAACGGCCTTCCTTCGTTTGACCATCTGGATAGCCTCTACCCATCATTCAAGAATCAGCCTCCATGGATAAGGCTTTCCCACCTCCCTGCCCCCGAGTCCGGGTGAGGTCTGCCCTTCTGGGGTCTCTTCTTATCCCATTTGGACTGTGACCCCCAAAGCTGATTACTCAATAATCTTCTAGAGACTTTTCTGCCAACCCCTCCCCCAAACCCCAGACTGTGAACTCCTTTAGGGGTATGATGGTGGTCTCTTTGATTGGTGCAAGGGCGATATTCAACACTGTTTGTTGAGTGAATAAGTGACAGAGGCCAGAGTATCCCAGGAGCTCTAGCTGGGGTGTGTTGATTTCCATTGCCTCTGGTAGCAGCTGGAAGGCCCTCCACAGCATATTTAGTTTGCTTTATGCTAGATTTCCCCACATAAGCTCCTGGGAATCATGCCTTGCGGACGTGCAGTGAGATGCTTTCTCCATCTTGGTGCAGTTTTTCACCAGTCAGTGCCAAGACTAGGTACTGTTCTCGTGTGCTCTTAATTAATGGTGGCGATTTTGGAAAGGAGAGACGGAGGAGCCACCATAAAAATGTATACAGGGGTGGTTGCCATCTCATTTTATCAGTCTCCTGAGATTTCGTTAAAGAGACCTCTAAGGGCAGGCAGAACTTAGACTCAAGCTTAGCAACAGAAAGTATTTTTCACAAGACACTTCTCTGAGGAAGGATCCAAGCTCTATAAATATGTGACATGCCAAATCTGAAGGGAAGAGTTGATTTACAGATTTCCGTTTAGCCCAAAGTGGACCATCTGCTTGTTTAGAGAGGACTTTACCCCTGGGTCCCTCCGAAGCAGTTGGCACCTCCGGGGCAGGGTAGGAGGGGTCAGAAGCCTGGGCTCCTGGCATGCTCTACCACTTACCAGCTGGGCGGTGCTGGACACGAGCAGAATCCTCTGGCTTTGGCATCTCTACGATGGCGATGGTGATAACGATGATGATGGTAAACCTCTGCCAGCCTTTCTCGTAGATCTGCTCTCTGGATTGAGTATGGCTCACATATACTTCCAAATGCAAATGACCACATTCTCATTTTATGGTTAAAATCAAAGCTGAAGAACGACTTGGACAGACAAATCTGCTTCTAACTCTTCTGTTTTGCAACCTAAGTGAGGCCCAGGGAAACACTGTCACAGAGCTCTCTGGAACACAGATCTAACCTAGTGCTGAGTCAGTCCCTACCTGCGAGATGTGTTCCAGGGCAGGACCAAACCCCAGGTGGCGCTGATGGGAACCACTGAATGCCCGTCGAGCTGCACTTCCTACTTCAATTGCACAAATTATGTTAGGTGTTTGTTGGGCTTTGCATCTCGACCAGGAATATTCCCTTGTGAAAGTGCTACTTGAGTTCGGCATGCTGGTGTCAGCAATGTAAATATGATTTAATTGATTAATGGCATTAATGACTGGTAATTAAGGCATAACCTGAAAGCGGGAAAAATCTCATAAACCTATAAATGGAAAGATTTCCTTGAGTCTGATTGTTCTCCCTTGCCTGTGGACATTAGCTGAGGGTCAGCTGCCTTCTGCAATATGGGTTAAAAAAGAAATAAAATGCACATGTCAATATAGTACTTAGAATCCATTTATTGCACTTTCTTCCACTGAAAAAATCTGAGTTTTGTCAACCTGAAATTAGTTCTTAATCTCTGATCTGAAGGTCATCTGTTGAGGAGAAACCCTCTCCCGTGCTTGGTACAGGTGGTCTATTTCCGCAGGGTTCACTGTCTAGAAAATCCCGGGCTTCTACTGCATTCAACCTTCTTTGATTATCGAAAACTTTCCTCTGCTGCAAACACTCAGGAACAATGTAATAAGTAACTTCCAATTAAAGTTTTCCATATGTGGCAAAAATTGTAATGAATGAATAAGTAAAGACCACATAATGGAAGCCTATTAGCCAAGTGAATATACTCTTTTAAGTCAAGTCATATTTCTATACCACTTTTGTATTATCTCCCATCAGAAGAGAACGTGCAATTACCAATTTTATCTTATCTCGGGCTTATTATTAAAGAGTAGTAAAGGAAACTTCATTCTCGAAGCCATAATGTGATTTTTGATTAATAGGGGGATTCTTATGTGACAAGAATATTTCTCCTAGGCAGAGTCTGCCAGTGGATTTCTGTCTGTAGCTGGAAGCTACATCTCAGGTGGAACAACCATTCAACAATAGAAGCTATGTTTCTACATGGGGATCAGATTCTTAAGATGAGAAGGGCAGGGAAAAGCATGAGAAGGGCAGGCAAGAAGTTGATGGTGGCTTTGCAGATACTGTTGTTTATTTAGCTGGTTCCAATCATAATATCAAAACCAACACTGATTCTTGTCCGAGGGTGAGAGGAGCAGCCCACAACTCATGGCCTTCAGTCATTCCTTCCAGCCTCTGTTGGAAACCTGAGTGTTAAAGTTCTTCTACATCTGCCACTGTCTCTAGTGGGGTGGTCTAGGCACGTTCTGGGCACACGACAGGGATCTGGGAGTCGAATGACCCAGACGTCAGCACTGTCTCTCACCACCCACTGCACATGAAAATGGTTTGAATTTGAATTCCAGCCCTTCATGCCAGCTTTTCCTGGAAAGCTGCTGCAAGGAAGTCACCTGGGAACTTGCCCTTGGCTCTGAGTGGCCTGTGTTTATGCCAGTGACCTGGGGCGCGGTACGTAGGGGACAAAAAGAAGGCTGTCCCAGTTGTCCTGCAGTCAGCACCCTCCTCTTTTCAGGACGTGGCAGGACCAGATGGTTTCCTTTGGATCTGGCACTACTCCTGCCAGCTACATGACACTGAGCAGGCATTCAAACCGGTCTGAGTCTCAGTTTCCTCAGCTGGAAACAGGGATTCTACCTCCCTGGGGACTTACGAGGACTGAGGCAGTGCTTTAGCACATAAGTATCACCATGATGAAAATGAAGCTGTTGACCTAGCGGGTTGGGTTCCTTACGTGGCTTAATTCGTGGGCTCCCTGTGGCCCTCTGTCCCTCCTTGAGGCTGCTCTGCTGGTCATGGTCACCTCCCATCCCCAGGGTAGGTATGGTCAATCAAGGGGACCATACCTTTGACAAGCTGCTGGGATGGGATATAATTCTGTGGAGAAATTTTATTGTTTATCATTTGGAAGAACAACTCAAATGCCTAAAAGAGCACAAGCCCTTCCGGCAGAAGTTTTCCTCCTGTAAGCTGATCATAAAGGAAATAACTGAGCAAGCATAAAGGGTACAAGTATATGAATATTCACTGGAGCACTGATTTCAAGAGCAAAAAATTGGAATAAAGTAGTAAGGGAGGGCTGCTGGTTATATACACTCTGGTGCATCTAAATAGTGGGGTTCTGTGAAGCTGCTTAAAGATGATGTTGTAGAAGAATATCTAATATTGTAGAAAGATGGTTATGATTTGGTAAGTGGAAAATCAGGTTATAAAGCAAAATACTCAGCATGATTCTACTTCTGAAAAAAAATAAAAAACAACTTTAGGGATATATACCAAAACAATAAACATCAGTGTTTTAGGATAGTTGGTTCACGGGTTGTTTTATATTCCCTCTCTCTCTTTTGCTGATTTCTATGTTCTGATTTAAAAAAAATAATCAATATGAACTACATGTGTAATTTTCTAAAAGTGAGAAAGTGTTATTTTGTTGAGTCTTTCTTTCAGATTGAACCTGAAGCACATCAAAGTCCCCAACGGCCGGCTGGGCTTGCTCTGGGCTGAGCGGGAGCCAGCATGGGAGGTGGGCTTCCAGGGGGCCTGAGGCCCTTTCTAATCCCCGCTCCCTTCTCATGCTGCCCCTCCTCAGGACACTTTCCTGGGACAGAGCACCTCCCACAGGTATTTTCAGTCAATGGCCCCTTAGTGGGACAGCAGGGCAGACAGGTCATCTGGTCGACCCAGTCATCCTTGTGGACAGGGATAATTCATGTCTGGGACAAGATATGATGGGAAGAGCAGACAGAAACTGTGAGAAGAGAGGTCTGGGAGGGGAGGTGGAGGAGGGCAAGGAGAGCCTTGGGGCCTGAGGGTGAGGTTCCAGGATGGCTGGCTTCTTTACAGCTTTGCTACGCAGTGTGGTGCCTTCCAGAAACAGAAGATGCTGTGGGTCGCAAACAGGAAGATGTGGGCTGGGTTGGCCCTGCCCTGGGAGGCACCCTGCGCCACCCACTGCAGATGGGGACTTGGAAGGAGGAGGGATAAATACAGCTGGCTCCAAGGGGCAGGGGTAATTGGCTTCTTCCTTTCTAAGGCAGAATGCTATAACTGGAAGACCGCAAACACGGCCTGTGAAAACCAAGCCAACAAAGAGGGGGCATTTTTGGTCCCCGGCTGCTGGGCCTTTTCATTAGCCCCTGGGGCTGTGGTTCGGTCAGGCCTGGCTTCCTTCATCCCTGCTGAACGTGGCATGGAACACTGCTCTGCCTCATGTTGCCTAGGGGGTAGAGCCTGAGCGCTTCGTAGTGACCTGACTCAGCCGACCTCCCTAGTCTTGCCCGCTCCCAGCACACATCCTCCTCCAACTTCTTGGAATCTAGCCTGGTCCCCTCATAATGTTTTCTGCAAATGCAGAGGCTTTAGTCTGTGCTGTTCCCTTGGCCTGGAAACCCTTCTCCTTTTGCACACGTTGAGCTCTTCTTCATCTTTCAAGCGCCTGTTGGAATTTTCTATCAGGAAGCCTTCCCTGATTCACTTCACCCCACAGAAATCATCCCTATGTGTTTCTTAAACACTTAGATGTTCAGCGACGTGGAGGAAGAATTGAAGAAATAAATGTGTTGAGGTCTTTTTCCTTTGAGATTCCAGGCTGTGTTTTGAACTCCAAATATAAACCTCAGCCCTACAAAGTACTTAACATTATATTATTTGGATAATGATATTTTTACTTTATTTTAAAATAGGTAATATATTCACATGGTTCAAAAATATAACGTAAGTAGAAGCTAATCAAATACAATATTCAGTGGAAAGTTGACATTTCAATCTATCCTCCAGACCTACCCCTTTCCCCAACAGATAACGAGTGTTACCAATTTCTCCTGAATCCTTCCCAGCACATGAAAGCGTGCGCGCGCGCGCGCACACACACACACACACACACACACACACACACACAGTTCCCCAGTTCTTAGACAAATGTGTCATGCTATACGCCCTATGCTGCTCTTTGCTTTTTCACTCAACAAAATAAATATTTTACAGATTGGTCAATATCAGGTCCTCAAGATAATTTTTTTCATGTTTTCTTGTTTCTAAAATTCCTTTGAATCAGTCTATCCTGCTTCCTTCAACTCATCTTCTGTTGATGGGCATTTAGGTGGTTTCCAGTCTTTTGCTCTTATAAACTGTATGCAACTTTCTATGCAGTCATTTCCCGGAACTATTAATATATATGCGCGAATGAATTGTCGGATACATTCCTAGAAGTGGAATTGCTGGGTCAAAAGCATGTACAAGTAAGTCCCCTACATACGAACCTCCAAGTTGCAAACATTCAAAGATGTGATCATGCCTTCATATGTCCAATCACATAAGTTAGTTCACGTGTCTGGCGTATATTGTCACGTGCGTGCATCCTCTACAAGTGGTTGTGCTTTTGTGTACTTTACTGTACAATACTGTATAGAGTACAGTAGTACAGTATCTTTATTTCAAGCCCAGGATGTCTGGAAGCAAGCATAAAAGCAGCAGCAATGTAGCGGGTACTGCTGAAGAAATGAAGAGATTCACGACACAGGAAATAGCAAGGGGATTTTCTTTATTTGAAGAGGCACTGTTAGTTTTTGAGGCACAGGACCCAAATGTAGAACGGTACACGAAGGTGGCAGAAGCCATTCAGAATGCAATCCAGTGCTACCCTGTCATCTATGACGAGAAAAAAAGAGCTACTACTCAGACATCACTGGATTGTTTTTTCAAGAGGGTAGATAGAATTGAATCCAGCAAGGAATCAGAACCTGTGCCATCAACATCAGGTGTGGGTGAAATTGCAGCTTGCCCTCCGTCTCCTATTGTTGACTATCCTTCAGCTCTACCATCTCCCACCTCCTCTCCCTCCTCCAGTCAGTAACTCTTCTTGCCTGTTCACTCGATGCCAGCCCCTGGATGCCAGCTGTTGTGCTGTACTACTGTACTTTCCCAGGTACTGTACTGTAAGATTAACAATGTTTTCTTTATTCTTTGTGTTTGTTTTCTATGTATTATTTGTGTGAAAAGTGTTATAAACCTATTACAGTACAGTACTATATAGCCGATTGTGTTAGTTGGGTACCTAGGCTAACTCTGTTGGACTTAACGAACAAATTGGACTTACGAACGTGCTCTCAGAACGGAACTCGTTCATAGGCAGGGGACTTACTGTATATTTTTAATTTAGATAGTTATTGCTGCATTGCCCTTCATGAGAGTTGTGACAAATTACACTCCCCATAGCAATATTTAATGTGGTCAGTTAATGTCCATTGCTGGCAACACTGCGAGCCACATAGAACGTGTCTGCCGGCCAGAGTTTCCCCAAAGGGTACCAGTTTGTAAACTCAGCTCCAATTTCTGCCAAAACCTATAATGGACAAGAGGTGTTGGTCTCAGCATCCCCCCCTTTAGGCAACCACCAAGTCCACTCCTGGTGTTACTCTGCAGATGGCTGGTCTTGACCACAGAGATGATTGGTTGAGGGCTGACACATGAGTCAAGCTGGACCAATCAGAGACCTTCCCAGGATTCCTACCGGAACCCAGCTAGGTCAATCACCCTTGCTCTACTGGGATCAGAAGCCATAGGGACAATGTGGGCTTGGGGTCTCCAGGGGCCAGTTAGGCACTACATGCAGAAAGCCTCTCCACAAAGGACTGTAAGCCAAGGGCAGCAGAGAGAAAGGCTGAGGGCTGGTCATGCCCTTAGAGCCCCTGGATCCAGCCCTGCCTGAAATTAGCCACTCTGGACTTCCAGGTTATACGACCTAATACATTTTTGGGGGCTTAATTTATGTCATTTGCAACTGAAAGAATTTTAATAGAGTGCTTTACATGTATGATTTCATCTAATTCTAATAGCAGCCTTATAAGACAGAATTTTTTTTTCCATTTTAGAGATGAAGGAATTGACCTTCAATGAGTCTAAGAAATTTTCCAAAACTCACAAAACAACAAATAATGGAACTGGACTCTAATTCAGGTTGTCTAACTCCAACACCTATGATTTAACATTTTTTCTGCACCGCTTCCAGTAGTACCAACTTGTTTGGTCGAATGCATTCTTTTTGCTCCCTTCACTTTCTGACTTCTGTCCTTGCCCATAGAGCTAAGCCATGCATTTGGAACTGCATCAAGGTACAGGTTCAAGAAGGCTGCCCACCTGGAGTTCCTACCCGTTTATGGGAAGCCAGCTGGCAAGATGTGACAGGAGAGGATGTCATACAGCTTCCCTTCGAGGGAGCGGCAGATGGAGATGTAACAAGAGAAGGTGGTAGGTGTGGGGCTGTTGATGAGCCTCTTCTGTTAGTGGTCAATGCTGGGCCCAAGCCCTCCTCCTGTTGCCACAGAAGAGTCGCTCTGAAACACAGAGCACGCCAGGCCAACATACTGGGTTGGCCAAAAATTTCGTTCATAACATCTGGCAAAACCCGAGTGAACTTTTTGGCCAACCCATTACTTTCCGTGTGCAGGCTCTGCAGCAGTTCCAAAAGACACAGAGGTGGACAGGCCTCTGTCCCACACCCTGCCCATGTAGTGTGTTCATAGAAAATTCGAGGTACAGTAAGGCCAACAGGAACTGGAGATGATTGCCTTTGAACAGATTGTTTGTAACTCATAGGTTCCAAGAGAAAGGGGCATGCCACATGGGGAAGCACGAGGGTCAGTCGGGAGACAGAGGGACAAAGGGGAAAATGTGAGCGAGATTGTGATTTGCATGGGAAGGAATGGCCAAGGAAGGGTCAGCAGGCTTTGATTGGCTAGTTTGAATAAGCTCAGTGGGCTCTGGGGCCCAGGGGCTGTCCCGAGTTGCCTGATACCTGGCCCTGGGGTATTAGGGTAGGTGGGGAGTGACCCCAAGTGTGAGAGCCCAATAAAGGAGGTGGTGGGGTGTGCGCTCTGGGGTGGTTGGTTCCTATTTGAAAAGTGCCCTCGCAGGTGAGTCTTTTACTATCATTAAGAAGTAGCTAACCCTGGAAGAAGGTGGGGAGGCAGTCTCTCCAAAGTCAGCAAGGCCCCAGATGTCATCAGATACAGAAAATAAAAGCCATGGTTAGTGTACAATGTGACTAGGGATTGGTGCTCCGGATGGGGGTTTGGTCAGCTAACCAACAGTGTCCACACTAGTGTGTACTGTTTTGGTCCAACAGTGCTACTTTTTAAAGGAAATAATTGGGCAAATAAGCAGAGATATGTGTACAAGAACTTTTATCAATGTGATGTTTATAATAAAAAGGAAAAAAAGACTCTTAATGTACATCAATTAGCATATGGCTAAATAGTTCATCATTTATACTGTACAATGTATCACCACACAGTAATTGAGAGTATTGATGTAGAGGCATATTTGCTGATATAAACACATGGTCACAATATGATACTGAGTGAAAAAAAGTTATAATCAATAAGTATGTGTGACTCCACTTTTGTTAAAAATATATGCCACTAAATGTTTACTTATATTTGCAGTGTATTTCTATTTTTTTTGAAAAAAAGATTGGAAGGAAATGTATCAAATTATTAACAACAGCTCTCTCTAAAGGATAGGATTGTTGGTGGTCAAAACACATCTTTTTCTTTTTCTGAATCTGTATTATCTATGTTGTATTACATAATGGGTTTTTATTACGTGTGTAATGAGTAATATAAGTTTAGTAATAAAGAAACAAAGTATAGTCACTCTGTCTGCCTCTGTTGCCACGGAGAGAGTATTCCTTGGGTTATAAAACATTCACTTGCATGAATTTCATCCCATGAAAATAGTTGCATGTGGGGAAGAAATGACAGCTGCGTGAATACACACATTTCCCCTGTTTGTCTCTGGGACAATGTGGATTCTCAGAACACCTGCTCACGTTCCGTAGCGTAGCCTGTGTTTGATCCTTCTATCATGTTCTGGTAATGACTGGAAAACCACCATCCGAACCAAGGCTGCAAGTTTGTTTGATGTTCACAGAAGGAAAAGCATAGAGAATCCAGGACAAACTTTGTGGTTCCTTAGATTTAGAGTAAAAGTGAGTGGTGAGGCTGCCAGCGCTGGTAAATATTGATAAAAATGCATCCTGAAGCATTTTTATTCGTTTGAACTACATGAAATTGCCAATATTCTGCCAACTTTGACCTACAAAACGAGGATTTCTATAAGCTAGGCAAGGCTTCTCTGAACTAGATGATGAAGTACATCAGACAACATCTGTTTGGGGCTTTTGCAAAATATTTTGTTTGAAGAAGGCTCTGAGGCTCAAAAACTACGTGAAAAATCACAGAAGAGGAGATCTCTATGGTCCTTTTTAAGTTGAAAATATTGTCCTTTCCTTCCCCACTCCTGCTGACTCACACTCCCTGGTGGCCCATCCACGACTGATATCCATCCAGAAGATGATCTGCAGGTCCCGCTGGCCTTCCTGGAAATGAGGGTCCTCCCACCTGCTCAGTGCCTGGAGCTCAACAACCAGTTCCCTGACTTTAGCTTTAACCCTTGCCTCAGACTCCCCAGAATCTACATTCTCCTGGACATCTGGACCAAACCATCTCTTTTTATAGACTGTGATCAGGTCACAACTTTGGCCTAAAGTATGTCAACTGAAGCTGTGATAGACTCTGTTCAAATATGACCCCATGGAAAGCCAACCCCATTTTATTCAATGGTTACCTGACTGCTCTCAGGGAGGGCAGATACGGACAGATTCATGGTGGTGGAGGCTCTCTAAGGACTGCGGCACAGTCATGGGCCAGCTGGGGCTAAATGTACCATGCCAGTGATGGCTTCAGAGGCTGGGGGTTGGAGGGAGTTCTATACAAGTTGGGAGGACTTAGCAATCGTCATCGTCATCGTCACCGTCATTGTTGTCGTCGTCACGACCATGATCGAAACTTCTTGGAGGAGGGAAATTTGGGTCTGTATATCTGTATCTTAAAAGAGGAAATTGAACACACTTGGGTCTGAGCGAGATGTAAGGAGGGACTGGAGGAAAGACCCCCAGGTGGAAGCTACGCAATGATACATCATCAGCTGAGCAATGTGTTGGTTTCTAAAGGAGTTTCCATAGTAACCAAGTCACCAAGCACCTGCCACCAGCCTCAACATGAAGAACCTACTGGAAAAGGGAGATAGTGAGGGAACACAGAGGTCAGGATGACCTAGTGACCAAGATAGGCCGAGACAGAGGGGCAACGAAGAAGGGACAGAGTCTCAAAGAGAATGAAGATTGTTAGGAGGAGAGGAAAGGGGTGATGCCAGGTAGGAGAGGTGATTGAGACTGGGGGAGAGGAAGCCCCATGCTATGGAGTTCCCAAGGCGCCTGCAGAGGCAGGTGACTCCCTCACTCCGACGTTCTGCAGGACACACCCTGGCAGATCTTGCCTCCCCTCGGAAAGCTCTGTGGGAAAAGCTGGGCTGTGATTAAGATCTTTTAATTAAGGAAGCCGTTTGCACAGGAGACAACAAGAGGCGGATGGAGAGCTTGCACAAATTGGATTTTTTTTCAGTTAACTAGAAAAATAATAAGAGGAACTCGTCTTTGTATAAGTCAGGGGGCTAGGTCATTTTGAAGGGAGCCACGTAGCTACCTGCGAATGAATTCAGCTGCTCCTTCATTCATTCACCCCCAGTACACATCTAGTATCACTACTACTATAAATAGTGAAAAATAAGCATGTACTGAATGCTTACTCTGTGTCAGGCACCGTGCTACCTGCATTGCATCAACTATGTCTTCCGTTCCACTCAACAACCCCACGAAGCACACGCTGTTACTCTCCCTTTTCTGCAGGTGAGAAAACTGCGGGCCTCTTGGATAGAAAGGGGGGAAGCTAATCATGAGAGGGGAGGCAGGACAGGGGGTAATTTTGAGCTCCAATTCTTTTTCTTTTTATTGCCTCTCTCTCGTTCCCTTTCCTGTTTGAAGGCTCCTGGCCATTTCCTTTCTGACTGCGCACATCTGCGTGAAGCTTCTGTTTCTGCTGCCTCAGTTGTCCCCAGGGACACGGTGCAGCATGTACTGAGGCCGTGTGGTGGCTGATTTCTATGTCCTGGACCCAGGCAGGTGCGAAGGCGCTCATGTCAGTCACCCCGTCTGTTGCTTCCTTCTGTGTCGGTGCAGTCCTGAATTTGAACAGTCCCTGGGCCTGGGGGCTGACCCTGCGTCAAAGCTCTTGCCTCGCCTGCGGTACTCCTGGTGCTGGCTTCATCCTCAGGTCTGAATTTTTTTCTTGCTTTTGGATGGTACCCTGAGTGGCCTTGTTTCTTGTCTTAAGTCATCTAGTAACATCCAAGATTGACAGAAAGAACAGCTCCTGAGCTCCATAATCTTTGGCTGGGTGCCCACCTGCCTGGGTCTACCCCCAGAGTCAGTTTCCTGACTTCTGTTCCTCTACAGTCTATTGCGAAAGCCAGGTCCTAGCACCAAACCCCATTCCGTGTTTCCTATGTGTAGCCCAGCATCCCTTTCTTTGGGGGAACCCTCCTTCTCCTGTTCCACAGTATTCATGCTTGGTTGATGGTTTGGGTTGAGGAGACTATGACTGCCACTCTGCCCCAGTGGCCCAGGCTGGCCAGAGGGCTCTACCTTCTTGGCCCCAGTGATTGGTTCCCAAAGGGCATGTGACCCAAGCTGGGTCAGTCAGAGTCACCAGAGCTTCCTGACAGGCCTCGCAGGAATGAATGATGTGTTCCTTCCCTTTAGGACTATGAGATCCTGCAGCCATGCTGAGAGGCTTTCTGAGAGTGAAGTAAGGCCAGCCAAGAAGCTCTGAGAGAGGCCGTGACCCAGAGACAGCCATTAGATCCCTAAATCCCACTGTGCCTGAAGGCAGTATGCCCCTTGGACTTTTCAGCTTTGTGAGCATTACATTCTGTTTTGTTTTTCTTTTTTTTTTTTTTTTAAAGGCACATTTTGGCTAACCCAATTTTTTTTTAAATTTAATTAATTAATTAATTAATTTTTTAAAAAATTTATGGCTGTGTTGGGTCTTCGTTTCTGTGCAAGGGCTTTCTCTAGTTGTGGCAAGTGGGGGCCACTCTTCATCGCGGTGCGCGGGCCTCTCACTATCGCGGCCTCTCTTGTTGCGGAGCACAAGCTCCAGATGCGCAGGCTCAGTAGTTGTGGCTCACGGGCCTAGTTGCTCCGCTGCATGTGGGATCTTCCCAGACCAGGGCTCGAACCCATGTCCCCTGCATTGGCAGGCAGATTCTCAACCACTGCGCCGCCAGGGAAGCCCACTGTTTTGTTTTTCTTAAATGAGTCTGAATTTAGATTTTGACACTCGCAACTGAAAGAGTCCTGGGTCTCCCACTGTTTTTCTATGAGATGGTCTTTATTTCTTATACCCAAAACCCAGTTTTGGCAGAAGACAGCAGAACAGGAATGGCACGAGTCTTGTAATTTGCCCTGGTGTCTCCTTGTGGCTTTTGTTTGCTTTTTGTTTAAAATGTTTTCATTTTGCTTTCACACCTGAATGGTAGGTTGGCTCTATGCAGAATTTTTTTTTTTTTTTTTTTTTACTTTTTCTTAAGTAAAATTTCAAACATGTATAAAAATAGAATAGCATCTCAGCTTCCTGGAAGCCAATTCAGACCGGGAAATGTGACGGCTCTCTTAGTCTTAATAGTCAGGAAGATTAGGTGTTGGTAAGGAATGTCAACATTTTTTACTTTCTTGGCATTAAATTTTGTAATGTCTTTCTCACAGAACATTTTATGGAATGGATACCAAATGATGAAATGGGCTATTTCCTCAGTAGCTGTTATTTTACAAATAAAATATAATTGATTGCTGGGCCTCTTCATTCTGGATTACAGCTTAGGACACTTAAAAAAATAGAATAACATCATAAACTCTTGTGTCCCTGGGTATTTTAAAGATTTCTATTAGCATGGAATTGTTAAATTCATTTGAGAGACAGTCCTTGAGCTCCTGTTACGTGACAGGAGCTGGAGATACAGCAGTGACAAGATCCAGGGTTTCCTCTGCAGGTGATCGTATTCTAGTGGGGAAGATGGACGTAAGCAAGTTTACAAATGCTCACAGGGGCCATTTCAGAGAACAATAAACGGTGGGAAGAAGAGAAGTCAGAGCCCTAAGTGGATGGTGAGGGAAAGCTCCTCTGTGGAGAGGGCATCTGAACAGAATCCTGAATGATAAGAGGGCATCCTGGCATGTGATGACCTGGTAGGAGACTTCCTGGCAGTGTCAGCAGTGTGTGCGAAATCTCTGATGTGCAAGAAGGCGTATGAGTGGAGCAGAGTGGTAAGGGGTCGGCCTAAGTCAAAGGATGCACAAGGTGGAAACCAACCTGGGGTCAGGACTAAGCTCTCAGGCCAGGGCTGCATGTCTGGTGATATAGGTTGTGCACTGCATAATTCTAGGATGAGGCATTCACGCATAGCAGGGTTTGGCAAACTTTCTGTCAAGGGCCAGATTGTAAGTATTTTAGGTTTTGTGGGCCAGATGGTCTCTGTCACAACTACTCAGTTCTGCCATTGTCACACCAAAGCAACCGCAGACAGTATGTAAATGAATGGACATGGCGATGTTCCAACAAAACTTTACGGACACTGAATTTGAATTTCAAAATTAAAATTAAAACAATTAAGATGAATCATCTTTTGATATTTTTTTCAACCCTTGAAAAATGTCAAACCCATTCTAGCTTGCGGGCTGTATAACAGGCAGCAGGCTGGATTGAGTCCACAGGCTGCGGGTTGGCTGACCCTGACATAAACCGTGCAGTGGCCCGGTCATCTGAATGTCCCAGTGTCCCTTCTTCACTGTCTCTGCTCACACGTGACTCCTACCTGGAGGGTCTACTCTCTTCCATGCCCTCCATTCACTGGGCAACAGGTGCAAGCTAGGCATGGAAGTTCTAAAGATGATGAAGACATGTTCCTCGCTTGAAGGAAGCTCCCAAATGGTTCATCCCTCCAGGGTCAGGCCAAGCCCCTCCTGACAGCGAAGATTCCCAGGTCCCCCTACCCAATAGCACATTCTCCCTGCCCTGAGCTCCTGGAATCTTTCCTGTCTGCTTGGCGTTCATTCCCACAATAGTTCTCGCTTAAGCTATTTTGCTGGTCGTGAGTGCCTGCCTTGCTTCCCACCTGGAGCCCGTCCTTTTGGAGCAGACCTCCACCTTGGGGTCCCTAGCTAAGTGTGCTGCTGTTTCATGCCATTTGAATCGATTTTGAAAGAGCCCGATCTTATCAGGAAGCGTTGACCTCAAGTGATGGGTGGGATTTAAGAAGGAAGAGGAGAGGGGTGGGGAGTTGGGAGTCGGGTGTGCTCAGGTACTCAGACTGGATTTAACTGGGATTAATTACTGCTAATTCTACTGTCTCATTTGTCTGCATTAGGCTGCCCCATCAATGGCTTTTTGTGATGTTTTAATGATGAAAGGATGCTGTTTATAGAAACAGGTACCCAGCTACTCTGCTATAATTGCTGTCTCCTTCCAGGCTACACTCTGTAATCACCTCTCAATGATCTCTGTAGGCGTCAATGCCTTGGCGATTTCTCACTCTTGGCCTTGTCTGCTTCTCATTCGGTAGTTACTGTTTGACCTAAGAAAAAACAAAAATAACTACCTTAGTCTAAGCCATCGTCATCTCTTTCTTGGATTATCGCAGTAGCTTGCTAATTGGTATCCTTGCTTTTGCCCAAAATATACTCTCAATTATGAAATCACTCTGGTCCTTAAACATATGTCAGCTCAAGTAACACATCCATTCACCCCACCAATGACCTCCTCTCCCAACTGGAAAAAAAGTCCATGTTCTTGTAATGACTCAAAAGATCCCATGGGAGGGAGTCTTAAACTTTGTTGCTCCCTGGAACCCTCTGGAAGCATAGTGAAGCCTACGGATCCCTTCTTGGGATGTTTTTAAATGCATAAAATAAAATAAACAGGACTTCAAATGAAACCAGCTGTCATAGTCTGCTTGGCCTGCTATAACAACATACCCTAGGCTGGGTGGCTTAAACAACAGAAATGTATTTCTCACTGTTCGGGAGGGTGGAAGTCTGAGATCAGGATGGTCAGGCCCTCTTCCAGGGTTTCAGATGGCTTCCTTCTCGCTGTGTCCTCACATAGCCTTTCCTTGGAAATCTCTCTCTTCCTCTTCTGCTAAAGGTACTGATTTCACCATGAGGGCCCCATCCTCATGACCTAATTAGCTCCCAAGGGGCCCCCCTATCTCCAAATACTGTCACACTGGGGCTTAGGGCTTTGATATAGGAATTTTAGAGGGACATAACCTTTAGTCCATAACATCAATTGTAGTGGAACAGAGGTATCAAACTATTAAACAGCAAAATCGGGAGATAGTGATATATGCACTTCATTATTAATGCAGTATATAATAAAAATACTTTAAAAAATATTAAAAAGTTAATTTTTGAAAGACGCATTAGGGTGAAGGTTATAGTGGCCTAACTTGAATAAGAACCTTCAACCATGGTTGGTCTCTGGCAAGACGACCATGCATGTCCTGTTAGATGTGAAGATGCAGCTGTGATTCTTTTCCCAGCCCAGTTCATGGACACACTGAGTGCTCTCTGTGGACCCTGCCCAATATGATCTAACCCTCTGCTCGTAGCCTCTCAGACCTTGTCCCTCACCTACTCGCCCCTCTCTCACTCTTCTCTAGCACACTGGCCTTGTTGCTGTTTCTTCAACACTTCAGGCACATTTCTGCCCCAGGACTTTTGAGTCTGCTGTTGTCTCTACCTGGACTGCTCTTCTTGCCAGTATCTTTATGGTTCACTCCTTTGCTTCTTTCAGATTTTTCCTTAAATACCATCTTCTCATGAGTCCTTGTTTGAATACCCCCCACCAACCCTGGGCTCGCCACCCCCCTTCCTTACTGTATTTTTTTGCATTGCCAGCTAACCTACCCTATCTTTCCCCTATCTATTACCTCTACTCTCTGTGTCCCTCAACTAGAATGTAAAATCCACATAGGTGGATATTTATCAGTTTTATTCACTGTTGTACCCCCCAAGAGCCTAAAACACTGCTGGGTACAGAGTGGGCTCTCAATAAATATTTATTAATTGTATGCACAAATTAACAATATTGGCCTGAGCAAAACATAACCAAAGCGGTAAGCCTGTCATTTAACTTCCTACCAAATTTTGGTGTCCTGCACTTATTTTCTCATCAGTCTTCACTACTACATTGGAAATGGGCTCCTAAGTGCTAAATAAAACCTCCTTAAAGAATCCAGTGCTTTTGGGAGAAACATCCATTTAAAGGTAACGTCAGATTATTGAGATGATGTGTTGGGGCAGGAGTGGTGAAGTGGCCAATCCTGGGTCACCGTCCAGCTGTGTGACCCTGGGTGGGAATCTCACCTCTCTGATCCTCACTTCCTCATCTGTCAGAGGAGAGAGACTATCTCTATGGATCCAGAAGGGCTGCTCTGAGCTTTAAATGAGATAATTCATGAACAAGGCAAAAGCAGCTTCAAGAAATAAATGATAGTTGTTGGCTGCACTTGTAATAAGTAGAGAAGAAGAAAGCAAAGGGTTCCAGGAAGTTCGCTGCTCTGCAGGAGACATTTGATGTCCCGGGGAAAAGCCAAAGTCTTGCTGAAGAGAACGTACTGTGCTGGAGTCACCCTCCCAGCCTCCCCCCAAGTTCTGCTGCAGCCTTTCTGCAGGGCCTGCCCCAGCTCTGGCCGCATTTGGACGCCTCTGGCTTCGAGAAAAGGCCTGTAAATCAGAGCTGAAGGGACGGGATGGAGAAACTCAGGCCAGGCCAGTATTCAAAAGACAGCAGGAAATGAATACATTATTGGAACACATGGCAAAGGGGACTTGAAATGTCTGGAGCGTGAGTCATCAGGTACGCTGAGCTCAGAGCAGCCGCTGGCTCACAGGCCGGCTGTGACCATTGGGAGACCAAGCTGTGAATAATACGGCACAAACTCCAGCCAATGGGACTCATCTTCACATTAGCTTCTGTTTCAAATTATCTGCTGCCTGCCTCCTGTTTGTTAATGCAGATAATTGGAAGTTGAATGGCTGTAAGTACATTATGTGTTATTTTATTCATCCCTTCACCAGATTTATTAATCACCAACTATATGCAAAGTACTGATTTAGACACTGGGGGCATTCAAAAGGAACAATATTTGAAAATGATATAGAATCTTAAAGTTCACAAAAATAGTCTCCTGTCGTCTTCAGAACATGAAGGAGGTAGCAGCTAACTTATTTTAGTGATTGATTTGTTGAATGATTGTTGACTCATTACATCATGCAATAAATACTTCCTGGGCGTCTACCATATGCCGCTAGACTCGGGAGTGGGTAATAAACCGCGCTCGACTCGGGAGTGGGTAATAAACACAACAAAGACCTGTCGACATTGGACTTGCACTCTACAGGAGAGACGAACATAAAAAAATAAGCAAATGAACATGTAGTACAGTGTCAGGAAGTGATAGCGCCAGGAAGGACGAAATCAGGCTGGGATGGTTGAGATAGAAGTGTTGGTAGAAAGAAGGTGGCTCTGAGCACAGAGACCTGAACAGGGTGAGAGAATCAGCCAGGCACTTGTGTCAGGAGGAGCTGTGCTTCTGGACGCCTCTCTGGAAACTGAACCACAGAAAAATGAAGTGACTTTCCCGGGACTATACAGGCTGATTGTGGCTGATCTGGGGAACTGCTCTGACCTCAAGAATGTAACCTGTTCCACCCGGTTTAAAATACTGCTCTCGCCTTCAAGGAAGCCTGCAGTCCAGTAGTCAGATGCAGCCTAGAGTCCCCTAATTAAGAGCACGTGATGAATTCTACTGCAAAGTACATAGGTACACACACCTTAGGTAAATGATGTACGTTCTGGCTGCTGCCCAAAGCAGGGGCAGGGGAGGTAGTGAAATCGTGAATTAAGACCCTGTTGTTTACAGTTCTTTTCTTAAGATCGGTGGTTTATTTCTACTCGTTCATCCTGGAGATTAGCATATGAAAGTGTTTGCTGAGTTTCATACCTTGAGGTGAGCTAATGCAAAACTCAGTAAAAGAAAATGTCTGTCATCTGCAAGTCCTCTTTTATATAAAGGCAGTAGCAGTTTTCGGTCACAATTCTCTTCAGAAATAGAACTGTAAACTTTCATCTCTTACAAGAACTTGTTGCTCTTTCTGCCTTGCTGGCACGAGATGGAAATACGTATTGAAGACCCGGCTTCTGAGGGAGAGGGATGTTTAGACGTGCTTCTCTCCCTCACTCCCAGTGCCCGGGTAAGGGAACTCAGCTGCCAGTTGCAAAAAGAAGGGCCGGGACCCTAAGGACAAAAAGAAGGGACCAAAAATCATTTTTGCTTTTCTCTGTGCTTTTGAAAAGTTTATTTGATACTTGAGTGCTCAGGGGTTTTTTGGTCACCTCTTAAATGTCATTTTTTTCCTCCTCTATGTTTAAAAGTGATGCATATTTATAATAGGGAGTTAGAAAAACACAGAAAAGTAAAAAGAATACAAATCTCACCCATAATCTCAAGACCCGGAGAAAACAACAAAATCATGGATTTTTTTCCTGATCTTTTTTACTGGGTATATATATATATATATAGTTATTAATTATTGATATCTGATTATAGTTATAATTGAGTTTCTTGTGTCTTAATTAGCAATATTATATTACATATATATTTATTCATATCACTGAAAACTCTTTATAAGCATCATAGAGAGTTTTTAAAGTTCTTCCCTCTATTTTGAAAATATTACATGTTTATTGTGGAAACTTAGGAATACACAAAAACATTTATTTTGTGTGCCAAAGGACACTATCAACAAAGTGAAAAGGCAGCCCACAGAATGGGAGAAAATATTTGCAAGTCAACTATCTGGGATTGATACCTAGAATACATTAAAGAATTTCTGCAATTCAACAACAATAATATAAAAAACCCAATTAAAAAATAGGCAAAGAACTTGAATAGGTATTTCTCCAAAGAAGATATACAAGTGGCCAATAAGTACATGAAAAGACGCTGTGTCACTAATCATTAGGGAAATGCAAATCAAAACAACAATGAGATCCTACTTTACAGCTATTAGCGTGACTATTATCAAAAAAAAAAAAAAAAGGGGAGAAAATTACGAGTGTTGGAGAGAATGGGGAGAAATTGGAATCCTTATGCATTGCTAGTGGGAATGTAAAATATTGCAGCTGCTATGGAAAGCAGTATGCTGGTTTCTCAAAAAAATTAAACATATAATTACCATATGATACAACAATTCCACTTCTGGGACTATACCTAAAAGAACCGAAGGCAGACACTTGCAAAGATATTTGGTACACTCCTGTTCATAGCAGCATTACTTACAAGAGCCAAAAGGTGGAAAGGATGCAAATAGCCATCAATGGATGAATGGATAAACAAAATGTAGTATGAACTTTTAAAAGATAAACTGAGGCATATTAAAATTTTTGAGATTATTTGAGCAAAAATCGATTCAAATCAGGCAGCACCAAACTTTAAGTGGTTAGGAGTGCTCTACCAGCAGCAGCTAGGGGAAATACTTTTATAGAGAAAAGGAGGAAGCAAAGCAAAGAAATTATTTGATTGGCTATAGCTTAAAGCCTAGTTGGCTGTTTGTGACTGACTGTCCTTAGGTTACAATTTCAAAACCTCGAGGCATTTACGGGCTCAGATTTTGGTTTGCTTATGTAGGCTACCATGGATTAGGGCCGCTTCAGTCTAATGGCCCTTTGTTTAATTAATTTAACAATACATACAATGGAATATTATTCAGCCTTAAAAATGAGTGCAATTTTGACTGCTAAAGAAAAAATGATTCTGACATTTGCTAAAATGGTAAAAAGTGCTTTTTCAAGATTGTTGCAGTTGGTGTCAAGACTATCACAATGGGGGAGAGAGAGAGAGCTCAACTCCAGATATGACAAAGTCAGCTGGGGATTTACAACCAACAAGCAGAGTGAAGGGGTCAGTGGATGGGAAATTCCTAAGAAGAGACGTTAAGGTTAGGGGGCTTCTTGCTAAACTGACTTAACAGAATTCTTGCAAAAACTGGAGGATGCCGGACCAGCAAGGATAGGGACCAAGGTAAAGGTCCTAGTTGAGAAGAGGGTTCAGAAGAACCCTTGAAGACAGAGGTAGTGAAAGTGTGAAATAAACTAGACAGAAAAGAACAAATACTGTATGAGTCCACTTAGATGAGGATCTTAGAACAGTCACATTCATAGAGACAGAAATAGAGTGATGGTTGCCAGGGGCTGGGGGGAGTGGGAAAGAGGAGTTACTATTTACTGAGTACAGAGTTAGCTTCAGTTTTTGGAAGATAAAAGAGTTCTGGAAAAGAATGGTAGAGACGGCTATACAATGATGTGAATTGTATTTCATGCCAAAGTAAACTTAAAAATGATTCAAATGGTAAATTTTATGTTTTGTATATTTTACTGTAATTAAAAAATCAGTACCAGGGACTTTCCTCTTTGTCCAGTGGTTAAGAATCCACCTTCCAATGCTAGGGATGCGGGTTCGATCCCTGGTCAGGGAACTAAGATCCCACATACCGCGGAGCAACTAAGCCCGCGCGCCACCACTACTGAGCCTGCGCGCTCTGGAGCCCGCGAGCCACAACTAGAGAGAAGCCTGTGCACTGCAACTAGAGAAGCCTGCGTGCCACGACGAAGAGCCCGCGTGCTGCAACGAAAGATCCTGCATGCCGCAACTAAGACCCGACCCAGCCAAATAAATAAATAAATAAATACTAAAAAATAATCAGTACCAATAAAAATCACCTGTCTTTCTACTACTCAGAGATAATATCTATTAACATTGTGGTATATTCCCTTCTCATCCTATTTATATCAATTTATACGCTAGCTATTTGTACAGATAGGTGTGTGTATATATATATATTATATGTTTAATATTACATAGTCAAGCTCATACTAAATATATGATTTTACATATTTAAAAAACATTATCACTTTAACCATATACTGGCCAAAAAAGTCTTCTTAAAAATCATTTAAAATCATTTCATTCCATTCCATCATATGACTTGACTATAAAAGTTTTCACCTATAGTCTATTTCTTGACATTTATGTTATTTCTACTTTTTCACTATTATACATAATTCTGCAATGAACATCTTCACGTATGAGGCTTTTCCCCCTGCATTTCAGATTAGTTCCTTAATTTGTCTTTCTAAACTAAAATCAGAAGGTGACTTTAGTTTGTCATCTTCTGACTTTAAAATCTGATTTGAAATCAAATTTTAAAATCCTTGAGTCAAATTATTAAGGTGTACCTTCCTTCCTTCCTTCCTTCCTTCCTTCCTCCCTCCCTCCCTTCTTTCCTCCCTCCATCCCTTCCTCCCTCCTTCCCTCCCTCCCCCCTCTCTCCCTCCCTCCCTTGCTTCCTTCCTTCCTCCCTCCCTCCCTTCTTTCCTCCCTCCCTCCCTTCCTCCCTCCATCCCTCCCTCCCTCCCTCCCTCCCTCCCTCCCTTCCTTCCTTCCTTCTTTCCTTTTCTCTTCTCTTCTTTTTTCTACCTATTTTTTTGGGGGATTGTGGCAGGCAGAATTCTAAACAGGTCCCAAAATTCCTGACCCCTGGCATACACACAACTTCTCCCAGTTATTCAACCAAACACTAATCTAGATCCCGCTGTGAAGAGATTTTGCAAATGTAATTAAGATCCCACATCAGTTGACCTTAAAATATGGAGATAATCTGGGTGTGCATGACCTAATCAGATGACCCTTTAAATCTGGGTCCAGAGGTCAGAAACAGAAGAGTTCGAGATTCAGAGCGTGGAGGGTTAGACTCAGGTGAAGTGCTCCATTGCTGGCTAGAAGAGGGAGGGGATGTGTGGCAGGGAAAGTGCGGGGTGGTAGGTGGCTTCTGGAGCTAAGAATTGCCCCCAGCTGACCGCCAGCAAGGAGGTGCAGACTGCAGACTCACAACTGCAGTGAACGGAGCTCTGCCAATGACCTGAATGAGCTTGGAAATTCTTCCAGAGCCTCAGATGAGAACTCATTGCACGGACACCTTGATGTCAGCCTTGTGATAGACCCAGCAGAGGGTCCGGCCAGGCTGCGCCAAATCTGATCCACGGAACTGTCCGCTAATAAATGGGCGATATTTTAAGCCATCAAATTTGTGGTCATTTGTTACGGATAATAGAAAACTGATACAGCGATGTACTCGTGTTTGTAAGGTATGTGGCCGTGTATGTGTGTTGTGTGAGTGTGTGTGCGTGTGTGACGGGGCAGGGGGATGCACAGCTGGTTTGTTGAACCTTAGGTTTCACATGGTCTGCTATGATTTTATGGGTTGGTTATCTCTCTGCCGAGGTCTTTACAGGGACACTTTACATATATTTGCTTGTTTAATACCTCTGTTAGATATATGATTAGGCTCATTTTACAGATGAGGAAACTGAGGCACAGAGAGGTTAAGTGAATTTGCCGTGGTAACACAGCTAGTGAGTGTCAGAGATGATCTTGGAACCCAGACCTGAGTACGCTAACACCCTCCCCTTTCTGTACCACATGGCTGTCAGCAATTTTGGGTAACTTCATTGTTGAATAAGTTGGGTAATGGATTTCACTTATAAATCCAAAGAGGCCAGAGAGGAAGTCTGTAAATCAAGAAAGGAAGGAAAAATGAGAAGTCTAAATACAGTAAGTCCCCTATATATGAATGAGTTCCGTTCTGAGAGCACGTTCGTAAGTCCAACAAAGTTAGCCTAGGTACCCAACTAACACAATCAGCTATATAGTACCGTACTGTAATAGGTTTATAATACTTTTCACACAAAGAATACATAAAAAACAAAGAATAAAGAAAACATTTTTAATCTTACAGTACAGTACCTTGAAAAGTGCAGTAGTACAGTACAACAGCTGGCATCCAGGGGCTGGCATCGCGTGAACAGGCAAGAAGAGTTACTGACAGGAGGAGGGAGAGGAGGTGGGGGATGGTAGAGCTGAAGGATCGTCAGCAATAGGAGACGGAGGGCAAGCTGCAATGTCACTCACGCCTGACGTGGATGGCACAGGTTCTGGGCTTGAAATAAAGATACTGTACTCTATATAGTACTGTACAGTAAAGTACACAAAAGCACAACCACTTGTATAGGATGCATGCACGTGACAATGTATGCCAGACACATGAACTAACTTAAGTGATTGGGCATGTGAATTCACGTTCCCATCTTTGAAAGTTCACAACTTGAAGGTTCATATGTAGGGGACTTAATGTACTAGCTTCTTTCAAGGCCCGAGTTGTGTCCCACCTCCTTTGGGGGGACACTGGCACCTCTGATCTCAGCCTCCCATGACCTCCCCATTTATTCCTTTGCTGTGGGTCCCTCCCATTTGGCTCGAGGGGTTGCACCCTTGTTTTGTAGGTGCCCTGCTCCTGCACATGACTGAGCAGGCTGTCAGCCTGTCTGGGGCCAGGGCTGGGTCTTACTCTTCTTTGAACCCATAGCATCCCAGCACCTTACGAGCAGGGCCTAGCATGACCCTACAGTGACTGATGCCAGGGAAATGTTGCTGAAGAAGAAAACGGATCAATGGCCTCTTCTAGAATCCTTAAGAAATGTCCCTACACTTCATGAGGAGGTACCACCTTCTTTAATAAAAACAAACCTCACCACCTTCAATGCAGACGCTCTCTTACTCAAAGCTCTACCTCTGTTTGGGAATCTTGAAGGCCTCAGGGAGTACGGTTACTAGGTGCATAGTTCTGTGTGTGATTATTCCCCCTTTGCCATCCCTATCGTGTAGAGCAGATTTGTTTGAAAGTTCCAGCTTGCCTCATCCAGGCTGGAGGATGGCAAGGGAAGACTGGCTTGCTCTTTCTTTGGTCGCCCTAATCTGAGTTCATCTGGTTCACAGGACATGCCACTCTTCTGCACATGGTGATCAACTCTGGAGATTTCTGCCCACCATCCAGGAGCACGTGTAAGACCCTGTAATGCCTTGGCATCCAGGCCAAGAAAGAGAGGCAGATTCCTAAGTCCTGAGTCCTGCTGACCTAGGGCTGTTCCCATCATCTGGTTTTCTGTCTGAGGACCACTGCCTTTTCCCGTGACTCCAAGAATGCTTTCCCCGCCCCCTGGCAGGCTAGATTCCACCTTCATACACTGGTGTGCAGCTGCCATCCCAGCCTGCATAGCATAACTGTGTCCCTCCCCATACAACCTATCCATCCCACAGTAAGTACACTCATTCAGTAGAAAGGGAGGGATTATATCGTTGGAATCAGCCTCAAGTCCAGGGGTGGGCTTCATCTTACAGAGTGATGGAATTAGATGAGAGAGGTAGAGGGCAGGTGACTGGGGAGATTTCCATGGTTCCCAAGATTGGGGTGAGATCTCCGGACACAAGCAGCTGAGGTGGAGAGAAGGGCCGGGCACCGCAGAGGGACGCCCACCTGAGCACAAGTGCCTGTATTGTCTCAGCAATGGAGTCCAGGCAGGAGGCCTTGGGGAGGGCGGGAGAAAACCATAGCCTCAGTACTTCTGAGTGAGGGAGGAGAAAGATGCAGAAGAGGAGAAGATTTGGCAAGGCAGAGGGAGAAAGCAGAGCGGGTAAGTGGGACTTGCCCAGTGGAGCCGATTTGGAATCTTCCCTTTGTTTATGGAGCGAGAGTCCTGGAGATACACAATCTGAGCTCGGGAACCCTGGTGCGTGGAGGGGTTTGTCTAACATCTTGATCTACTTTCCTAAACTTTTTGGATGGAGAAAACCCCCAAGCCCCTGTGCCAAGCCATTTCCCCCTCTATTTGTTAAACCCATCTGCAGTTCAAGGGAAATCAGATTCATGTGTTTTCAATTCATTTACACTTAACTTATTAAAATATTGCTTTGTAAGAGCTATTTGATGTCCAGGAAGCCATTTGTGTCTCTTAAATAAATCTTTAAAGTTTCTTTTTCTTAGAAACAGGAAATTGCATTTTGCCAAATGCAAATTAACTTGCACCTCATCAAGTTCAACTTGAGCTCAAAACATATACTGCGTGAGGGTCGGGTGGGTTTCAAACTTGGCAAGCTATCTCAAGGTTTAATCGAAACCAAAAGACAGCAATTGGAGGCTCCAAGGACATTCCAAAGGATGGTATTATTGCAATCTGCCAGCGGAAAGTCAAATTCGCATGCAGCCTCATCTCAGTTACTCAGTGGTGGATTAGGAGCTCTCCTTCCCCGCCCCTCCTTCCTCAACCCTCTTTGCCCCTGGCCAGATCAAGATGATAAAATTAAGGTGCAGGCATTCCCCCGCCTCCTTGGTCAAGAGAACTGGGGTAAGTTAGGGTGGGGTCCAATGGGCTGAGTCTTTGGCTTCAGATTTTATCTGACTTTCTTTGTTCCCTGTGAGCTCCAGAACCAAGAGACTTCACCCTCACAGAGCCTAGACTTGGATTCAGACACACCGCATCCTCTCCTGGCGCATGTGGGGCAGGAGGCACGTTCCACATATGCAAAGGCCCCCTTCCCTGAAGTTTTTCAGCCTCATTTTCTCCTCTGCACTGCCAGGGTGGGGCAGGGTGGGCGGGGACCATTAGCTTCATTTTACGCAGGAGAAAGGGAGGGTCCGGGAGAGGTGAGGTGATTCGCCCAAGGTCACGAGTGGAGCCAGGTCGTCTCCCTCTGAACCCAGAGACACCATCCCTGGTCCTTTACCTGTGCCAGGTGAAGGGAAGAGCCTCCCAGAACGGTCAGCCCAGGCACATAAAATGCTAGGGAAGGAAACAACAGTTGCACCAGTGGTCCGTGTGGTGTTCCGCTGAGTTCCATCACTACATCTTGAACACTCAGCCTGTGCTTGGCCTTGTGTGAGGTCCGGGAAATGCAGGCATGAACAGCACGTGGTCTCTGCCCTCAAGGCACCACAGCCCAGTGGGAGATGATAGGTGCACAAATCAATGACCGGAACAGATTATGGTCAGCACCATTACTAAGGTGTGCACAGGGCATTCTAGAGGAATTCAGGAGGGGTGCTCAGCCCAGTCTGGAGGTTCTGGAAGGCTCCTGGGGGTGGAGGGAGGAGCAAACAAGGTGCAGCCAGGGTGGGGGACATTCTAGATGGAAAGAGCAGCAAGGGTGAAGGTGCAGGGGTGTAGGAACAGCACAGCGGATGTGGGGAATTCTAAGTAGTTTGCAATTATTAGAGCAAAAATATACAAAAAGAGAAGTGCGTGGGCAGCAGCCAGACTGTACCAATTCCTATCTGCCAGGTTAAGGAGCCTGGATTTAATCCTGAGTCAGGGGTTCTCAACTTCTTCTTGATGCGCCCTTTGGAAATCTGATGAAATCTATGGACCTTCTCCTGAGAAAACTATGTGTATCTTCACGTACACAAAATTGTGACTGCAATCTGGAGGGATTCACCTGTCTTCTGAAGCCCAGGTTAAGAGCCCTTTCTTCCTTTCTTAGGCAACAGAGAATTGCTGACAAATGTTAAGCAGGAGAGTGGCGTGAATAGACTTGCATTTCAGAGTGACATTCTGCCTGTAAAATGGAGAACAGATTGGAAGGAAAGTAAGACTGGAGGTGGGGAGACTGGTTAGAAGGTTGATGCCACAGTTGAAGAGAGAGATGGTGGAGACCTCAGAAAGACCAGAAACCTCCCTGGAAAAAAGACAGAGTAATGGCCATGGTCTTGGTTGCAGAGCTGACCCCTTTCAGATGGAGAACTTGGCAGGTGCATTTAGTTGTCATGTCATTTTAGTTTTCTTCAGTTTGGGAAAGTTCCTTAGTCTTTCCTTGACTTTCATGGTCTTGATAACTTTTGAAGAGTATTGTCCATTTATTTTATAGAATGACCTATAATTTGGGTTTGGTGGAGGTGTCCTCTGTTACACAACTTTAGCAAGAATATCACAGAAGTGATGCTGTGCAAATTTCATGATATCCTCTCAGAGAGTGTTTAACTTTTCCTATCACTGAGGATGTTAACTTTAATCACTTGATTGAGATAGTGTCTGGAGACTTCTCTACCTCACATTTTTTTCTCTTTGTAGTTAATAAGTTTTGTAAAGAGGTACTTTGAATGTATATAAATATTCCATTTCTCATCAAAGTTTTGATGTATCTAGTCATTTATTTGTAGAGTATGAACTCATATATTCCTATTTTATTGAATAGGTTACTAGTATATATATGTAATATATAATAGGTTTCTATCTTTCTCTCTCTCTCTCTCTCTCTCTATCTCTCTATCTATCTATCTATCTATCTATCTATCAGTTGGTCTATTTATATTGATGCTCAAATTATCCTGAATTTGGCCATTTGGAATACCGTCAATCAATCTTTTGATATGACTTTATCAATCTTCGAGCAATTCTTTACTTTCTGGCACACACACACACACACACAAGTTTATTATCTTACAGTTCTGGAGATCAGAGGTCTAAAATGGATCCACAAGATTACGTTCCTTCTGGAAGATCTAGAGGAGAATCCATTTCCTTGCTTTTTCCAGCTTCAGAGGCTGCACACAATTCTGGGCTCATGGTCCTTTTCTCGATTTTTGAAGGTAGCAGTGTAGCATTTTCTCTCCTCTCTGACCTCTTCTTCTGTCTTCATTTCCTCTTCTTCTATACCTGACCCTTTTGCCTCCCTCTTACTTATAACCCTTGGGATTACACTGGGCCCACCTGGATAATCCACAATCATCCCCCCCCCCCCTTTTGTGATCCTTACCTCAATCACATCTGTGAAGTCCCTTTTTGTTCTGGGGATTAGGATGCAACATATTTGGAGGGGCTATTCTTCAGCCCACTACTGACCCTCTTCAGTCCCACTAAATGGTTTTGGGGGTGAATTACTCAAGAAGAGAAGGGAAGAGAAAAGATGGGGAAGAGGAAGAGTGGACCACTTCACCTGTATTTGATCGATGGTAACACTGAGGCTCAGATTTCACAATTACCTAAGATCTCATAGTTTGTGTTAGGGCCAAGACCCAAATTCAGACGGCTTGATTCCTAAGACACATGGAGTTCTTTTTCCCTTATTGTGGTCTGGATTGTCACTTTCCAAATTGTGTTCCCCTCACCTGATACCTCAGACCTGGGAGTTGGGTTCTCTCAACCATGCTCACGGACCCTGCATTTTTCTAGAAGGCTTATGAGAATGTTAGGCATAGTGGTGCCCCATCATCTGGATGTTCAGGTCTTGTATTGTGTCAATTGACAACATCATTTTCTCCATGGTTTCTAGATAAAAAGAGAAAAATATCTCTAAGTATTGACACTTTCCTGTCTCCCTCTGACCTTCTCCACAACCCAACAGGAGATAGGAGTGACATCTGTCACTATCTCAGTAATCAAGTTATGATTTTTTTAACCTCTGTGGGAAAGAGAGGTTAGAGTGTGTAAATAAAGAGTTGGTCCAGGTTAATATGACTATTTCCTTGCAGAGATAGTACAAGCAAAATCTTTAGGGCCTCGTATACTAGCCAAAATAAACAAAGGACCAGCTTCCCCAGTGCCTGCCTGGGGTCAATGTGGATCCATCCCATTGGCCACATAAAGGAAATCAATGTTATCAGAGCATGTCAGCCCTTTTACCCTGAGGATATTCCCCCCATCTGCTGCCCTGGAATTCCAGTGTGTTTTCAGAATTGGGGATATCTGTGGCTGGAACAAGACCGTCTGTCATTTGGTTTCACCAGGAGGAAAGTGAATGACTAAGGTAAGAATGGAGAGGTATGAGGGGCAAAACGCTTCCCAGAAACTGTCCAGAAAAATAACACTCTTCTATAAAGATTTAAATTCTTGTTTTGTTTTTCCCCAATTCCCTCAAAACCTGGGAAGATTCTAGTACATTTGTAATTTCTTCTTTTATCTACTCACTCACCCATTCATTCAGTGAGGTTTATGGATGATTAACTCTGAGCCAGGCACTATGCATGGTATCAAGGGTTAGACTTGGGCAATGCTCTCCAGAAGCTCACAGGGCTTGGTCATGGGGAGCTATTTGAATGCCTGGTGCTACTGCACATTTTGAGCTGAGTTCAGAATTCCTGGCACACGATTGATGCTCCATAAATGTTTGTTGAATGAACAGACACAGTTCCTGCCCTCAGAAACCAAGATGGAGTCTGGAGAAACAGTCAAGTAAAGAGTAGCAAGCCAGAGAATGACGATTTCTACTCAAGAGAATCTCAAGGGTAGTTCCATCTTTTTTTTTTAAACTCACACTCATCAATCTAAAAAAACATATTCTCATTAAAAAAAAAAAATCAAACAAACTTGGAAAGCATAGACAAATCTAAAGAAGACAAGTTCACTTATAATCCTGAGATAAAGAAAAGATCATGAATGGAGCCTCCAACATGAAAATCCCATTTATTATCTTGGAAAGATGATTAATTTTATTAGATGCACATTGAACACCTGGCCTGGTTGGCCCAGCCCCTGGAGGTTGTTTGGAGTCTTTTGTGATGAGGCATGGGAAACACGGCATCGATGGGGCAGCAGATCTCAGATGGGGCTGAGATGCTTAGTTGTGTGTGGGTGTCCCTGAAGGGTGTGGGCTGCATCCAGGTTCCAGCTCTGGGTTTCCTGCTCTCCCAGGGCTGGTATATCTGAAGCAGCTGCTGGGCCACTTATGTTGACCACAAGGGCCTTCTGCCTGGATAAAGTCCTGTTCTCCCAACTGGCCCTGGCAGGCTTGATAAAGAGAGGGGGTTCAGGGTGGTCCTCCCTAGCCTGGTCCCCGGTTCCTGGAGCTTAGTGACCCACCATCCTGTCTCTGGGTTCTGTTCTGATAAAATCCGATATAATGTCAGGACACTCTGCTTTTGGGTTTTCCAAAATGAGATTCTGATCAGGAGAAGAACCTAATGATCTGCTGAATACAGAGGACAGCCCTGGTGGACCGGTTTCTTGTTTACATCATGATAATGGTGGGGAAGACAAGGGAAACTAACATCTACCGAAAGCACTCTGCTAGGCAGTTCCTTGTATGGTGCTTAATTTTGTCCTCACAGCAGTTCTGCATGGTTGCTCTTATTATGTTCATTTTCACAGATGGTAACAGAGGTTCAGAGACGTTGTGATTTGCCTAAGGTAGCACAGCCAGTAGAAGGCAGAACCAGGATTTGAACGCACAGCCCCTGACTCCTGTCCACACTCTTACTGACAGTGTGTCCTAGACTTAACCACACACATGGAGGCTTGTGAAAAGGAATCAGAGCCGAGTTTGCAGGGTTGGTTACTGGTGGCATGGTCTTCAACCCACTAGCAACTGGAATTGGTCTCCACTCACTCCCTTTCGAGCATCCCAGAATTTATGGAAGTTTCTGCTGCCCCTCTCAACCCAGCCTCCTGCTCTGACCTTGACACAACTTCCTGACATCTTGGTAAAGTACGCTTTCCTTCTCCTGGTGGAATACATCTTCACCTCCACTGCTACACTAGCATAAAGCCCTGGGGAGCAGCCCAGATCCGCTGTTCTTTCTCAGCTGAGTCCCTGAGGACTGCACCGTCTTACTGGTCTGTAGGGACCATCACTGCAGAGCAAAGTTTTTCACATGTATTTTATCCACAGGGTCCTCTGTCCAAAGGGAAGCAGCCGTGGAAGCCCAGGATGTGAAGCTGGTGAAAATGAATGTGATGGGCTGGTGGGCATGGGCTGAGGACCTGGAGTTTGGTCCCATCCCTCTTCTTTCCTGCTCTCCCCTCTTCCAGACAGCAGGTCCTGAAGGGGCTCTTAGGACCTTTAGAGCTCAGCCACTCGATTTGCAGACACTGCCTCGGTGAATACGCCCTGTCCCAGGAAGAGACTCCGAGCTCAGCATCCTGTTCGCCATCATCATCTGAGAGGGTTGGGAGTAGGAGGCCGGGGCGAGAGGAGACCTGGATTGGCTATGTTTGAGGATCCCTGGAACGGTCTCTAGGGAAACCACATGTCGTCAATCCCCGGCACTTTCCTCACTGTTGCTCCCCCTACGATACCCTACAATGTCCCTTTATGGTACTCAGACCCCTGACACATCATAAGTCTGGTGGTCAATAGAGGCAAATGCAGACACTCGCCTGCCCCATTGCTTCCATCCTGATGGATCTGCTTCTGTTTGATGCCAGCCATGCCTTGTCCCTGGACCTCTGACCTTGAACGCTAAACTTGTTTGACTTCACTTGATTGTGGATACTTGGCTCTTTCTCAGCCCAGCATTCTCCAAACCTGGCTGCCTCAGGAAGAGATTTTGTTCTATCTCTGGCTATTCCACCTCAAGTCTCATGTCCCCCGTCTTGCTCAGCATAAATAGAAACGCACTGCTTCTCAGCTCAGCTCTGAGAGAAGGCTGGAATTGTCCAAAAGGAGCTTTACTAACATGCCGTAGCAAAACAAAAAGGAAACAAAGAAATCGCAGCGGCACGGAATGATTGAGTTCAGCAAGCTCAAATTCCTTATTCTAATTCTTCCCACAGAGCGGCTTGGCTGGCGCCAATTCTGGGCTCACTGCCCTGGTTGCCTTTCCTCCCTCGATCCTGAGATGGCTTGGGCACTGCTGGGAGGTTTGGTGGCATTCTCTTTCCTGGAAGTGATTTCTTCATCTCCTTTCTGCTCTGGCCCTGGGTCATCACCCCCAGCTCCAGGTCGAGCTGCTATTGCAGTTGCCCTGATTGTCACGCATCCCCGGCTCTGGAGGGCGTCTCCCTTCTGTGGCCCCAAGCAGTCTTCTCATGGCTGCTGCTGAGGTGCAGTTGTCTCCTCCACGCCCCCAGCCTCCCAGCCGGCAGGTAGCCTCCCTGGAGGCCTGGAGTCCTCCTCCTCCCTTTGACCCCAACTCCCTTCTGCTGCAAAAGCTTGCTCATCTAAAGAACATTCACTCACAAACTTGGTGGGCTGTTTTAACCTTCGGGTTCTAGACTTTTTTTTTTTTTTTTATGAATATCAGGAGTCCCACTTTTTTTTTTTTTTTAATTAATTAATTAATTTATGGCTGTGTCGGGTCTTCGTTCCTCTGCGAGGGCTTTCTCTAGTTGTGGCAAGCGGAGGCTTGCCAGTAGTAACCATTTTTGATTCGGTTTGTAGAAAATTAAATGAATAAGTATAATTTTCACCATTTTGATGGTCTGCCTTGGCTTTTAATTAAAACATTAGTTCTACTACCACTGGGGTATACTACACTCTCACCCAAAAAGATTGCTCGGTTAATACAAAGTTATACTTAGTTATATTCAGTTAATCTGCTACTATTTCATAAGGTCCCGCCGAGAGCCCCGTGACCTCCAGGGCCCCTGCTATCCTCTCACATTTGGGCTGCGCTGTGGGTCTAGGAGGCCGCTTTGGCCTGAGCACACAGTTTTCGCAGAGTTTTAGCTTGATCCAGCCACCGGGGAGTGTGTGCCAAGGACAAGGAGGGAGGGAAAGGTGATGGTACAACTGCTGAGCACGAGGGGCTCACCCCACTGTGTTGAGGGGCTGCTCCAGAGAAGGGGGTCAGAGAGAAGGGGAGGCATTTCTCCACCTGCAGGACAGAGGTGAGCCCAGGGGTGCAGCTGAGCAGGGAGCCTAAGCCCATCAGCTGAGAGAGCCTCTGCAGGGCAGCAGAGGGCATGGGACCCAAGGGAGAGTTGAAGTTGGTGTCCTGGAGGGATTGATGGTGGAGTTCCAGACAGTGGACTGGATTAAAGTAGGAACACAGGAGCATGGGTGATTTTCCCTGGGCCTCACAGAAAGAAATGGAGTGAGTGGGAACTCTGGGAGGAAGTTGGGGTCCTGCAGGGGTGCCATCTATCATGTGGTGACTCCTTTGTACCTATGTGCTATGGGCGGGTTGAGAATTCTTATATTTGCTGCCTATAGAAGCTCAAATAACATCACCAGGATCTGGCCTTCTCACCCCCATCTCTCAGCATCTCTCTCGTCTGTGTTGGCGCCACGTCCACTGGGGCTAGGCTCTCCCTCAGCCTCAGAGGTGATTGCAGGAGCTCCAGACTTGACATCCTCTTGCTTCAAGCCCAGCGAGAGGGGGACCTGCCTCTCTCCCAGCCGGCGCACCAGCCCCTTGACTGAATTCGTTCACCGCACACCCCCATCCCCTGCCCAGGAGCAAGAGACACTGATTGGCTCAGGCTGGGCCCTGTGTTCCTTTCTGGAAACCGGGGTGGGCAAAGCCATCGCAAACTGCTGGGCTAGGTGATTCCATGAGATCAACTGAGACATCCTAAGAAGTATGTATGGGAAGGTTGGGTGCTGCCAGGCAAAAAACAGTGCCCTAAAGTATTAAAAAAATACTTAAGATGGATTATTGAATGTCTCTGAGAAACTCCTGAAGAAGAGAAAACTGAGGGAGGATAAGGTGACTATTTTTACGTAGACGGAGGTCTTTGCAAGGAAGCCAGCCATTTATTCTAGCAGCTTAGGAGGGCAGAACGGCCCCAGCACACCCTGAGCCCCCATCTCTCGGGGTGGAGATCAGTATTTCTTCTGTTAAGATTCCACATCCCAACAACAGTCACCAATTATGGAAAATATTTTTGCTTAACGCATAGTCATGGATTTTTCACCAGAGACAGAAAGTGGGTGACAGGAATCACGTCTGGCAAGGGGTTAGACAAGAGGAATGGTTTTCAGCTATGAAATCTATGAGAAACAGAAAAAAAGGTGGCTGAGTCTTGGGAGTGTGTGTGTGTGTGTGTGTGTGTGTGTGTGTATGCGTTTGTGTGTGTATGTGCATGTGCGTACTTGTGTGTGAGGGTGCCTGCCTGGGCGCTGGGGGAAAGGTTAGGGGAGAGGGGCGGAATTCAAGTTGCCATGGAAACCTGAAGTTGCTCAGCCCCCATCCTGATCATAAACTGGGGGCTGGTGCTTGAATGAATGATGAATTTGCCTTGAGCTTCTCATGGCAGAGACGCCTCATCAGGACCAATCAGAGCAGCGTGTTTGTGGTAGAAACAGCTGGGGCAGGGAGGGGTTCGGGGCCCCTGCTTTCTGGTTCAGGCAGTCTAACTGGCCTTCTCCTCCTCCTCCTTTTTCTGCAGGGCTTCTCTGGGAGGCTATGGAAGATGTCAAACACAGCTCCCGTCCTGAGCGGGGAAGTGAGAAGTGAGACACAGTAACAGGTGTGATCTTCACCTTGACTCTTATCAGGTAGGTAACGCTTCCCGTCCTCCCAGGGATCACTCAGTCTCTCTCTCTCTCTGTCTCTCTCTCTCTCTCTCTCAATCTCCTCAAATCCCCTATATTAAATTACTGTTGAAATGTTTCGAACTCTCAGCACCGGTATCATATGACAGAACGCATGGGGGTTTGCTTTTTAATCTTGCCCAAGAGAGAGAAATGAAAATGACTTGCAGGATTTTGACACAACGATCAGACAAAAAAGATTTTTATCCCCACCCCTCGAATAAATAGGAACTTGTCAAATGCCATTATCAAATCATATAGATCAGAATTCGTCTCAGTTTTTTGTGTGTGTGGGTCTAAAAGCAATAAAGAGTTATAACCGCATTCCAAGTTATGTTTGACGACTCCATGACCAAAGATTTGTCTGTCCTGAAGGCTGACAAGAGTTTGAGCTGATTTATCTCCTAGGACTGGAGACCCCGTCCCTCACTGAGCCATAAAACACTGCACTGAACTCTGTTTCTGATCACTCCGTCTGAACTGGGCTTGGATTTCCTGAAGTGACCAGGTCTGAGGCTAAACCCTCAAGATTCCGAGAGGCAGGGGAGGGGGTGGGGGAATGGACTCCTTTTCCATTCCTGGTTTTCATTTGCATGGGGAAAAAAATCTATTCTAATAAAGACCTCCGCCTGCGCTGGGTGATGTTCAGGAATTATTTCCTGCCACTGTTTGTCCATTAAATAAATAAATTGCTGCTGTCTTTGATTTTTCATCAAGGGACTTTGACAGATCTCGGATGAGTGACTTCAGGTTTAAAGACTTATTTGGGTTAGTTTGTCTTTGGGTGACTTGGCCATGAAGAGAATGTTAAGTAAAAAGTCTAGTTTCTTGACCCCAGGTGGAGAAAGCAATAGGGTTTACCCAGTGCCCCATCCCATCCACCATTTCATTGGTTCTTTTCTAATGAAGACAGATGCCAGGCAACTCTGGTTTATCCAGGTACTCAAAGGTGTAACTGACTTCCCAATTTATTAACAATGGTGATTCATTACCATGACAATTGGGAAAAACTGATTACCTTTGAATTTCTAATGAGGTAATCCTGACTCTTTCAAGCCCCTGTAATGAATCACCATTTTCCCTCCCTCCTCTGACCTAATTTTCCAAATCATGTACCTGTATAAAATATTGTGCAGAGGCATGCACCTATTTATCTTACAGGAGTTCTCTCCTTCTGAATTCAAGGGAGAAGACAACCCCTCCAACGGGGAGGGAAGATTCATTCATGTTCTGGGTACAGAATTCACCAGAGTCCGATCTCTTGGATAATCAATCTGTAGTGTGACAAGTCTGGGAACAGCCATTCCCATCCTGCTGGCTGGGACGTTGGAGTTTGTACCCGATGGAAATGGAGATATCTTTAGGGACAACTTGATTCCTCTTTCTTCTGTTAAAAGGCAATACCTGAAACTTAGTCTTAAAAGGCTGGGGTTTCTTGTGATAATTCTTTAAGATTCATAATGTCTCAGACAAGAGGACATGATGGTCTCACAATTGTTGGCCTTGACTACCATGGGTCTCAGGATCCATGGTCAGTTACAAGGAAGTTGACGTTTGCAAACCGATGTTCACTGAATTACTGAGGCTCCCTGACACAGGAATCTTTCCCCACGGTACCCAGGGTGCTTTTGATTAATCATACTATTTTGTCAGGAAAATGCAGCGGTGGGGTGGAGGTAGGGGTTAGAGGGGACACACCACTACCCGCTTTCTCCTAATTACTTATTAACTGACTCTCTTTTTATCTTTCTTCTAGGTCTGAGAAGCAGCCCTAACTCTGTCTCTCTGTTTTTAGAACCCTGGTTAAAAATACTCTAACATTTTTCCTGCTGATGGGAGCACCTCCCTCTCAGTTAACTCATGGCTATACATTTCCTGGACACATACACTGGACAAACTTATTCCCTTTAATACATATTTGCTGAATATCCACTTTGCTGGGCACCAAGGACAACCAAAGATAAATAGGACACACGGTTGATGCCTTGAGAGAGTCTCTCTTTCACTTAGTTCTCATAACGTCAGTGTGGTCCAGACCAGTACACTCCTATTGCATTTTCTTGTTTGCCCAGACTTTTAGCCTAACCAGCTTTCTTGGTTTGGAATTCCCTCCAAGCAGACCCAGGGATAAAGTGGAGGAGGAGGGGGCGAGAAGTGAGTAAGGAAGGGATAAAGCCCAGTGACACATATGTGGGCGAGGGGAACTCAAGTCCATGAAGTAACCTCTGCAAAACCATGGGGAACATGCCTCGGAATTGAGCCAGGGGACATGGGGGGCTGGTCACTTATCCAATGAATCTCATCTTCCTTGGTCCTTGGTGGAGTGTAGGCCCCTGCTCTTCAGGGTTGTGCCTGACTTAGCCGAGCAAACTCTGAAGTGCCAGAGAAAGCCCTTGGGGTGGGGAGAGGAAGAGAGTCATGGGCAAAAGAGCAGGTGACTGAGCACCACAGCTGTGGGAGTGCTAAGGGGCTATGGGGCCATAACTCCACAGTGGCTCAAATGAGAGGAGAAGGGTCATAGGTCAGTGTGAGATACTCATTAACCAAACAGGCAGCACTCTAGCCTGGGCCCCAAGGGGTCCAGAATAGGGCTAGTGGGAAGTGAGTTAGCCTGGTCCCCTTGCCTCTTCTCCTCATAACAGAATCCTTTTCCTTTTGGGTCTGTTGGCTCTCTGCCCTGGTAGAAAGTTTTCAACCGCATGACCTTACCTAATA
Source organism: Balaenoptera ricei (assembly GCF_028023285.1). NCBI lineage: Eukaryota > Metazoa > Chordata > Mammalia > Artiodactyla > Balaenopteridae > Balaenoptera > Balaenoptera ricei. The sequence continues at coordinate 8,242,760 of NC_082645.1, read as the reverse complement.
GCTCAGGTTAGCCAATCAGGATCCTTTTTGGGAATTTACCTGGATATGTGAAGAGAGTCTATCTTCAAAGGGATTTCTAAGTCTGGATTGATGGTGGTCTTTTTCTACCATGTTTGAAAGTAAAGCCAATATGCTGGAGAGCATAGCATTAGGAGAAGGTGGAGAGAGATAATGGGAGAGAGAGAATCGGGACACGTCGTTTGAACTACAGGATCCGTATCTGAAGTATCAATTCCCAAGGAAGACTTCTCTGACCCCTCACTCCCACCCCAAGCTGGTGGAGGCTGCCTTCCTCAGCTGTCCCGTAATGCCATGTTAATAAACCTATGATTGTACTTACCATATTATACTGTAATTGGCCAACTGCCTAGAACAGTTTGGCACTTGGGTGTTAATATTTGTTCCTCGAATGGATGAGGGGCCATGTTGTCACTTTTCTGGTTATCCTTTCACTGGATTGTGAGAAGAGCATCCTTCCTGGAAGCTGCTGGACCCTGTGGGATTCTTCATCGCTTGTTATTATCCCTCTTCATGGCTATATTTCACATTCCCATGGGGTCAGAGAACCATGCTGTGGCCCAACGATGGTTGGGTTGAGTCATCAAATGGAAGTACCTCTGAATGGTTCTTTGTAGAATTCCTTCATCCAACAGGCTCTTCTAAAGGAACAGATGAAAGGAAGGGAGGTTGTGGAGAACCTACAATTCTTGTGTCAGCTAGAGGTCATCTAACCACTGAGAACCAAGGCACACAAGATTCAGGCTTCTCTTTACGTTGATCATCTTCACTTAAGTGAGAAGAGAGGCCTCTGCAAGCCTATGGTGAGGGCTCATGCTGAGTGATGGGGTGTGCACCTGAGAAATTCTGACAGTCTGGTTGTTCACAACACCCCTGCTTACCTCCTTTCAGTACTTAACACATTCCCCATGTATTATGCTTATTGGCTTCTTTATTGGTTTTTTCATCTTCTGTGTTAGAACATAAGTTCCACAAGGGCAGGGGTGTTGATGTCTCTCTTCACCAGTGTACATCCAGGGCCGCACACTTTGCTTGGCACGCTACTTGTGCTGAACAAAAATGTGTCCAATCAATGAACAGAATAGACACTAATTTGATTGTCAGTTAAGTCTCAAAGCCTTAGCCTTGGGGAGGTCATGGACAGAAGAGGTCAGTGCAAGGAGATGAAGAGGGCTTCCTGGAAGAGACTCCTGAGCTGGGATCTGAGCGAGTGGCTTTACCAGCTAGTGATCTGCTCCTTGTCAGGAGGGCCGATGGGAATGTCTCCTGAAAACTCACTCCCACTGCAGGAAAACTAACTGCTCCAGAAGCACCAATGGATGGTAGTCCAACAGACTCGTCTTCTGCTGGAAGCAAAGCTCTCTGGGTTCTGACAATTTACAGTGTGTTTCCCTCCCTCCCCTTCTTCCTTCTTATCATACTAGAAGCTAGAAAACAACGTAGTTGTTGCCATTTCTTAACTCTTCTTATTCAGGAGAGCACTCATTAAAATAAGTTCCAAGCCGGCAGTGTCGGGCTTGTCCATTAACTACACTCTCTGACACTGAGACCTGGAATTTCTTTGGGTTGATCACTGAGTCCCTGGAAAGTCAGGTATTACTGGGAGATGTGACAATGACTCTGTGACCAGAAATAACTAGAAGAGAAACTCATCCTTTGACAGTCTGTTACACAAATTTTGCTCTCTTCCATGACTGGGGGAGGCAAGTAAAAATAAAGCTGGGGTAACTGTTAGATGGTCTAACCCATAAACATACCCAAAGTCACTAAAAAATTCAAGGTTGTGACTAATGGTTTTCCCAGTGGGAATCACAGGGTAACTCAGACTGAGAGTAGGAGGTGGGGGAAAGGCAGGTGACAAAGAAAGAAAAGAAATGAGAGGTATCTGATTATAACACAATACAATGAAATTGTTTATTTCTAGGATTATAATAAACCAATTAGACCTAAAGTAAATCAATAAACCAGTCTCTTTCTTCCTTTCTTGAATTATCTGGGGATATTTCCCCCCTTGGGAAATTTTGGCAAAGGGTAAGTGAGATTTTAATTGTTTAAGACAATTAAAAATATCAGAACTCATACATGCAAGGCAATCTTGGCCTAAAGTCATACAGGACTGCATACTCACCTGTGGATTCTTTTCTTTCCTCCCTCCCTCTCTCATTTCCATCCTTCCTTCTTTCCTTCCTTTTCTCCTAACAGAAATGTCTTGAGCCCTCCAAATCCTGGACCTTCCCTTCCTGTATTAGTTTCCTACTGCCGTGTAACAAATTACCACAAACACAGTGACTTAAAACAACACACGTTTACTATCTCAGTTTCTGTAGGTCAGAAGTCTGTGCACAGCACAGCTGGGTTCTTATTTAGGGTCTTGCCAGGCTGAAATCAAGGTGTCAGCTCGATCTGTGGTCCCATCTGAGGCTCGGGGTTTTCTTCCAAACTCAATTGTAGCTGGCAGAATTTAGTTTTCTGTGGTTGTAGGACTGAAACTCCCACTTTCTTCCTGGCTGGCATCCAGGGGCTGTTCTGAGCTCCTAGAGGCTACCTGCCATCCCCTGCTATTTGGCCTTCTCCACAATGTTTTCTTCTTTAAGACCAGCAGGAGAATCTCTCCTATCTGGAATCACTCTGACCTTTTTTCAAGGGCTCAACTAGAATAGAACCACCCAGGACAATCTCCCTATTGATTAACTCAAAGTCCACTGATGAGAAACTTATTTACATCTGCAAAATCTCTTCTGCCATATAATACAATCTTAGGAGTGATATCTAATTATATTCACAAGTCCCACTTAAGGGGAGGGGATTATACATGTTAGGTATGCATACCAGTTGGCTGGAATCTTGGGGCCCATCCTCGAATTCTGTCTATGATATCTCCCTTCCCCAGACTTTTCCCTTAGGATCAAAAATGAATTTGTAATAAAATGGTGTTGTCCACCTCTTGGGAGAGTACATTCACAAGACAACGAGAGGTGCTGGTCTAAGGCAGAGTTTCTCAACCAGGCTGATTTTGGTCCCAGGGAACATTTGGTAATGTCTGGAGATGTTTTTGGTTGTCACAGCTGGAAGGTAGATTCTACTGGCATCTACTGGGTAGAGGCAAGGAACACTGCTAAATATCCTGCAATGCACATCCCCCACCCCCCATCCAGCAGTGCATTACCCAGCTCAAGATGTCACTAGTGCTGAGGCTGAGAAGCCCTGACCTGGGTATATAGGAATGGAGCTAAGAAGTTGGAATGGGGAAGGGGGGAAGGGGAGAGTGAGTGCAACCATAGGAAATGGAAATCACACATTTTAGAAATGGTTAGAGTGAATAAACTTGAACATCTCCACTCATGGGTTGCAATATAGGATATTGATTCCATCAGACATGCAACAGGTACAGGAAGGACCGGGATGAATGCAGGGAAATCAGAAATTCTGAAACCTGGAGGCTCTTTGCAAAGCTGGGGTTTGAGACTGGAGGGCTTGCTGTAGGGGGAAGATAGAAAATTAGCTATCTCAGTGGGGATACCACCAGGTAAGAAACAAATAAAAACAACTTATTGTGCTAAAATGGAAACATATTCTCTCCAAATGTCTTGCAATTTGCTGAAATTCTTCTCTAGACATTTTTTTACTAGATTTTTGGAGTTAGAAGGGACGTCAAAGATTATTTAGGTCTGGGGTTGCAGACTCGAATGCCTGCAGGCCTCAGACAGACGGAGAAAAGGAGTAAGGGGCCTGATGTGGGCTGTGGTCACCTGGAGGGCACCCACCATGCCTGGGCAAGACACCTCTTCTCCACTCCCTCAGACTGCAGTATGAGGGCCCAGTATTGGCAAGTCTGATTTTTCAAATGAAGCTGGAGAGTCAGATTTTTATTTCAAACCTCTTAGTTTTCAAATATTGGGGATGGATTTCATCATCATCACCATCATCATCATCACCATCATCATCATCACCATCATCACCATCATCATATCATCATCATCATCACCATCATCACCATCATCAGCATCACCATCATCATCACCATCATCATCATCACCATCATCATATCATCATCACCATCACCATCATCATATCATTCTTATTACTGTCACTGTGCAGGCCAACGCTCCAGGTCTCTTCCAGCATTCTGGGCTGCACCTGACCCTCAGACCACTGCTTTGTATTCCTGATTCTCAGCAGTTTGCTCAGCCAGAGCATTTGGTGCAGGTAACAAGGCAGGCTCAGTTATAGGGGCTTAAAAAGTTGGGGATTGATTCCTCACATAAAAAAGCCCAGGGATGAGTAGTCCAGGGCTAGTATGGGGTTGCCCTGATTGGTTCACAAGCACCCACGCTCCTTTGTTTTGCAAGAGCACATGGGATTGCCGTCACTGCTCAAATACGAATGTTTGCTCCTCTGATCTCAGCATTTTACCTGAGCTCTGTTTCCATGCCTTTCCGTGTGCCCATGAAGTTTGTATTTCAATGTTGAATCATAGTGTAATAGGAGGACATTGTAAACAGCAATTCCACTCCACATGTAGGGTACCAGTAGTACTCACAGCACAACTCGAAGAAGTCAGGCAGCTTGAACATCTATGACCACATGCACGCACATTCAGGCAGTGACAGCTATGCTGTGACTCTTGCCTGATTGCCATCAACTCTAAGATGCAACCTGATTTTGGAGATGTTACATTGTGAAAAAAAATATGTCTTAGAATCAACAAAAGGTGATTTTTTTTTATTTGGGGTCAATTCTGGGGATGAAATCTACTCAGAGACCCTGGGTGCTGGACCCCATCCCTGCCACCCATCCCATCGTTTCCTGCTTTGCTTTCTCCCCAGAGGCTCTCTTTCAATTCTATTCCAAGTGGTCCAGTCCCAGTGTCTGGTTTTAGCTGGCTCCTTGGTATCTGCAGTGAGGACTCAAGGAATGAACACAGTTTTCCCCCAAAGGCTCAGATCTCAGCTTCTCATTCAAAGCTGTGCGACCCCAGTCCAGCTGCCTGACCTCACTGGGGCTCATTTTCCTCATTTGCAAAATGGTAATAATTATGCCTTCTTCCTGGAGTTAGTCTGCAAATTAAATTTTTAAAAAAATGTAAAACATTCTTAGCACACTGCTTGACTTAATAGCAGCTTAACAAATGTTAGCTTCCTTTTCCTTTCCCTTTACAGAACTCACTCAACTCACCCATTTTCCATATCTTTTACTCATTGGGGAAAAGCCCAGCAATTTACAATGTGTGGATTGCAACGTCATTGATCCAGACTCACTGGAGTCGAACATTTTAGTGCTGGAGGTTTATCTTCTTATCATAAGATAACCTCTAGTTTGCCTTGCATTAATTAATATTTCCTTTTCTCGCAGATAACATTGTAGAATGCCACCAGGCACTTATTCCTGAAAATGCACGATTCTTAGATTCTTTCTCGACAGAAGAGCTGAAGAAGTGGAAGACCCAGAGGACACCAGAAAATGGAAGGTGGGAGGTAGAGGGAGGAAGAAGGGGGGGGGGCATCTGGGAAGCTGAGAAGGTCACCTACTTACCTGGTGACTTTCATGACTGGCTGTCGTCCATGGTGGCAGCACAGTCAATCTCATTGCCAGATTTCCGTTTCTTAATTCATTAAATCTCCCCTTCTCCTCTTTTAGTATTTTTTTCTGGCCTGCTATCCTTAGGGATGCATTTTGTTCTTTTCCCAGCTTCTTGAAGTAACCACTTTGTCCTTTATTTTTCAAATGCTGTGCACTGACCTTTGAGAATAGCTTTGTTTGCCCCCCACCTGCTTTGATATAGATCATCCTTTCATTTCCCCTTTTTTTTAAACACTGTGTAATTTGTAGCTTTTAGTTTGTTTCTTTCTCTCTGTCTTAGTTTCTTCCTTTGTTCGTTTCATTCTTCTTTTTACTTTCCTATCCCTATGTTCTCCCCCCTGCCCCCTCCTCCCGCTCTACCAATGCCCTGGGGACATCACAGAAAACAAAAATGTAGCATCCTGACCCAACCAAAGGCACAAGACCCATATTAATGTCTCCCAACAGTCAAATCAGAAGCTGCATATTAGATAAAATAAACATTCTTTGACCACAGGCATCTATTATTGAGCCAAAACGGGGACCCAGCAGGTGCCAGTGGGTAGCCATAGTTCTCCCTTATGGTCACCTGTAAGAAATACTTATTCCTTCATTATCTTTTATCTTTTTATTTTAAGTTTAAAAGGTTGAAAGCCCAGTGTGTGCTAGGCACTACCTCAGGCGGTGAAAAAGACAAAAATAACCCCCTCCCAGAGCTTTCAGACTAGTAGGAAAGATAAGCACTAAACAAGTAACCACCCAGAAAAAAGTGTTAGTGGGAGGCAAGTGTTAGTGGGAAGGCCCACAGCTCTGCCAGAGCTTGGAACAAAGAACTCTGATTTGTGGTGACTGGGGGTAGGGAAGGTCACTCCCTGGGGGAGTGAGGCTTGAGCTGAAATGTGAAAGACGAAGCTGCAGGGACTGAGTCAGACCTGGAGGGTGAGTGATACTCAGCTAGTGAAGGTGAGGATTGGGGGCAAGGGGCAGACGGCACAGTGTGTACAAAAAGGCCCCAGGGCTGGGGTGCAGAGCCGGAGAGCGAGGGCCATGCATGATGGAGCTGGAGCTGCAGGCAGGGGCAGGTTCTGTGTGTCTTGCAGGCACTGTTAATGATGTTGGTCTTCATCTTAAGGTCATTGGATGGTCTTGATTAAATCTGTGTTTTGAAGGAAAGCGTCTGTTTCTTAGAAAATTTCGGAGCAGACCCATTTTTCAGAAAAGCTCCCTCTGGGCTGTTGTGTTGGGAACATATTAGAAGGGGCAAGTGTGGGCTCAGGGAGGCTGGTCAGGAGGGCCCTGCGGGTCCAGGGGAGACAAGAGTAGCTGAGACTAGGCTGGAGGTTGTGGGCACAGCGGGAACAGGCTGGACCCGAGGAAATGAATACGGGAGAACCAAGGGGACCTGAGGGCTTATTGGCTGGGAGAGAGGAAGACGATGAGAAAGGAGGGGACCTGGCTGCCTCCAGGGTTTCTGGCGGGGGCTCCTCCTGGTACAGAAGGTGGGCTGGCCGGGCTTGAGGGCAGGTCTGCGGTGCCTACCACGCTAGGCTCCGTGGAGGTGGGTTTCTCTTGGTGGTTATCTTTCTCCATCTCCGTAGTCTGGTCTCTCCTTACTGTTTTGAAACGCAGTTCTGTGGGATCTGATGAGATGTGTGTTTCTGAGTTGGAGGGTTTGGTTTTAGTTGAGGTAGCCGCACTCCCACTCGTAACGACCCTCCTGCAAAGTCAAGTGGAACCAGATGTCTAACTAGTTCCTGGCACCAAGAAGCTTATTTAAAACTGGATCAAGGGCTAGAGTGATTTGGGTGTGGGATGGGAGGTTTGAAGTGTTGGCCACATGAGCTGATGTTTAGAAAGCATCTTGTCAAATGGCGTTGAACTACTTAAGAGAAAGGCTCCCCCCGCAGCTCTTATCTTTGTTATGACTGCAGCATCTGCAGGGGGCGGCAGGGACCGGACGGGCCGCGTTCATGGAAAGAGCGCTGATGGCGGGCACTCTGAGTGGGGCTGGACCGAGACAGGCCAGGGCACCCTTTTGGAGACGGGGTGGGGAGCAGTCCCTCACTGGAGAAGTGAGTGACTGCTTCTGACGGCATTCTGGACTTGGGCAGTGTAGGCTAGACCCGGATCTACCAACCAGTGGCACAGCTAGCCCCAGTGCCTAGACTAATCATGGCTTTTATTTTCTCTCTTGTGATGCTTTGACATCTCTGGACCTTGCTGGCTTTGGAGAGACGGCCCCTCCCAGGGTTAGCCAGTTCCTGGAGGTAATAAACAACTCGTCAGGGCGCACAGCTTTTTAAGTACAAACCAACCAATCCAGAGCTCCCACCCCCAAACACCTGTTCTATGAGGCTGTCACACTCCAGGCCACTCTCCCCCAACACGCATCATCCCAGGGCCAGGTACCAGATAATGAGGGACAGTCCCCACACGCCGGGGCCACTGAGGTGATTCAGACCAGCCAATCCTAAGCGTGCTTCCCCTGACTCGCAGGTTCCATCCCGTGGAAACCACACTAAAGGCACTTGCCCAGAGCTCCCCTTGTTCCCTCTGCCTCCCCACCGACACTGCTGCTTCTCCGTCTGGCCCTCCGTGGCCTGGAGTGCCCTTTCTTCTTGGGAAGAGTCAGTGGCAGTCATCTTCTGATCTGTTGGCCTTGCTACACCTCAGATGTTCTGTTAGCACACACGCAGTGTTCTCTTTCGGAACGCTGGGAAACAAGGGTTTCATAACAAAGTATATGGCTTCACCCAGGGTTCTGCCTTGAGCTCCGAGTCTACTTCAGGTGTGACATGGGGGATGGTATCATTTATTGGTCCTTGCAGATGAAAATAATTATAGATGTGGCTGTTTTCAACATGGTCCCTAAATCCTTTGACACTCTTCTTACTGGGCAGTGGAGTCTACGTTCCCTCCTCTCAAATCTGGGCTGGATTGGGACAGCTTTGATCAATACCGTTTGGCAGAAGTGATGCTGTCGACTTTCCAGAGAGGGAAGAAAATGCCTTGCAACTTCTCATTCTCTCAACCCGTTTGCTCTGGGGGAAGCCAGACGCCATGAGAGGCCAAGTGTAGGTCAAGCTCTTCTAGAATTTGAGATTCATAAAATCATGAGCAAATTAAAGTGGTTATTGTTTTAGATTACTGATTTGGGGGGGTCATTGTTATTCAGCAATAGTAACTGAAACAATAGAGTAGATTTATTTTGCGTTTAACATATGTCAGGCGTTGTATTAAGCAATTATATACATTTTCCCACTTGATACTGTTAACGATGCTATAAGGTAGGAAATGTGCTCCTCATTTTACACAGGAGGAAGCTGAAGTTCGAGAGGTCAAGTGGCTAAACCAAGGTCACACAGGACTCGGTATGTAGTATTGCAAGACTGGAGCTCAAACCCAGGGCTGTCTCGGCTCCAAAATATTTTTGTCCCTTTTGGGAAACAATACTGAGAGCTCAGTTCCCTTTAAGGCAAGCCCCCCAGGAATGCTGCTACAGAAATGCTTCTACCTTCCAAGGAGTATCTGGAAAGTTCCAAATATTATCTCTGCGTTTTTCCTTTTCATTTAATGCTTTGCTCTTTTCAACCTGCATATTGTAGGCGCTGTTTTAGTCCTTTAGTTTTGGGCTGTAGACATGATTTTAGGTTTAGGTCACGTGAATCTCAGTTTAAATGAGCCAAACTGTATTCTCTCCCGGGTGAATCTCATAGGATAAGTTTCTGGAGGGTGGAGATGACTTTGGATTCCTCTCTGCTTCTACTACAAGGCCCTTCACTGATGAGGGGGCATGTGCCCACGTCACTGTGTTAAGGTTCAAACAGTGCCTGCCATATAGTGGGTGCTCAATAAATATTTGTAAATGAATGAATCAATGAAAGTAAGGAGTTATAATATACGTGAGTGATTCCTAGAGAAAGTCTTAAATTAATGGTATTATTTGAATATTGAGACTTCCTAACACACAAAAAAACCTTCCTTTTGGGTCTCATTTTGGAGTGGAGGGACCCTCACAGGCCATTTAAATCACACTGTAGAGACAGCTTTCTTCTCGCCACTGTCTCTCTTTGCAGCCCTGCTGGTTCTGGGTCAGAGGCCCACCGATACATTGGGCCTCTGTCAGCTGCCCCCGCCCCAGGATCTCCCTCCTTTGCTGCCCAGAGGGGAACCTTTACAGCAGCCCTGATACTCCGCTCCCTCAGAGAGTGGGGAACGGGCTCGCAATGCTCCTGGCTGGCCGGAGGGGCAGGTGCGGACAGAACGGGCTGCATCTGAGGGAGGGGCAGTCGACGGCACCTGTGTGCCCATGGCAGGAGAAAGCCAGGTATGGTACTTACTTGTCACTTGTCAGGGGAGCAGGGGGGATGGTTTTAGAGCTGCTTCTGAGGTGGGCTCCCGGCAGGGTGGGGATGAAAGCCCACATCCCAGCTCACTGACAACTTTCCATTAACTAACAATACAGGGCCTTCATTTTCAAGGCCAGGGTGGGCAATTGTTTGGACATCCACAATGATAATTATAGCCACCATGTATTGTGTTTATGTGTATTATGTGTCAGATATGCTGTTCCCATGATAACAAATTCTCATGACTTACCTGCAAAGTAGCTCTCACCATCCCCATTTTACAGCTGACGAAACTGAGACTCAGAGAGATCAAGTCACTTGGATAAGGTCACACAGCTAATAAGTGGTAGAGCTGGCATTCAGAGCTAAGTTTTCATGCCTTCATTCATCCAACCAATATTTACTGAGTCCTTCGTGTGTATGCTCCAGGCATTGTTATAGCACAGGGAATATCACAGTGAACAAGGCAGATAAAGGCCCTGCCCTTAGATTCTAGTGGAGGAGAGAGACAACAAATTAGGAGACATGTCAACGAATCAGCAGAGTATTTTCTGATTTCAGTAGGCCTTGTGAAGCAGATAAATGAGAGTGAGGTGAAAGAGAGTGGTTGGAAGGGGAGAGGTGGGCAAAAGATGAGTCCGCCCTTAAAACCTGTGCTTCGTCTCCTCTGAAGGCTGGGCTATGTCTGGGTTATGCATGCGGAATTACAACCCGGGGACGGGATTTGACCAGGGCACTTTGGTGTCATAGAAACTGTAAGATCTATTAAAGCTGGGCATCAGGGGCTTCCCTGGTGGCACAGTGGTTGACAATCTGCCTGCCAATGCGGGGGATGTGGGTTCGAGCCCTGGTCTGGGAAGATCCCACATGCCGCGGAGCAACTAGGCCCGTGAGCCACAACTACTGAGCCTGCGCGTCTGGAGCCTGTGCTCCGCAACAAGAGAGGCCGCGATAGTGAGAGGCCCACGCACCGCGATGAAGAGTGGCCCCCACTTGCCGCAACTGGAGAAAGCCCTCGCACAGATACGAAGACCCAACACGGCCAAAAATAAATTAAATAAATAAATAAATAGAATTAAAAGAAAAAAAAAAAGCTGGGCATCAATGCTAGACAAAAAGGGGAGCAGATTTTCTGGGAGAATAGATGTTGGACTCAGAGTCAGTAGACCTGGGTTCTGGTCCTAACTTAGCTGCTGATTTCCTGTGCAACCTTCGGCAAGGTGCTCAGCCTCTCTGGACCTCATCTCTGCAATGGTGCCTGTTGCCTCCTGGTGAGCAGGGTCATGTGAGAAAAGCTGCCCTGCACCCCTACAGTGCCCTAAGATTCTGAGACAGCCCCCCCGCCCTTTCCCCTCCACTCTCTTTTTGAATTGACCGGAGTCTCGCTTCACAGGAGACTGTGGGAAAGCAGGCCAGGGAGGATGAATTCCACTTGCTTTTCCCTTGGCTGTCCTGAGCCTCTCTCCTCCCACCCTCCTGTCCTGGTGGCATTGGGGACGTGAGGGACGCGCTCTCTGCTACCATTGATAGCAGCGTGATAGTAAGCTGCCCCTTTGTCACGGCAGGATTTAATGTACTCTCTGTTTTTGGCACTCTGCTGCCTCTTCCTCTATCAGAAGCCTCCACACTCTCCTCTCTTTGTCGCTCTGATTCCGGCTCAAAGGCTTTAGAGTTATCCCTTTCAAGCACATGTGCTGCTGCAAATCTTATTTCCCCACTGGCACCTTTTGCTTTGTTGGGAGCAACCTGTTGGTTTTTCTGAGCCGGCGGTACATTGTCTCCGATGCCCCACCCCTCCCCCGCCCCCTGGGTCCCTGCTTCCTTCTCAGGCTTGTGTGCGGTAAGAATCCCCCCGGGTGGGAATTTCTTTTCCTGTGTCTGGGGCTGGTCCCTGGCTGATGTGTGCCCCCAAACCCTGTTCTCCTTGGCATTCTCTTTCCTTATTCTGACTTCTCCTTTGTTGTAAACTCCATACAGAGAGAAGGGTTTCTCACGCTGTAATTTACAGACCTCTGCACTGTAAATTCACATGACTCAGATGTTCTGGGCAGGAGCTTCATGATGTGTGTGTGTGTGTGTGTGTGTGTACCTATAAGAATGGTAGATGTATAGATGGTGGATAGATGATAAATAAATAGAGTTTATGCACGTGCGTGTGAATACATGTAAGCAATATCTCAGAGCTTTATAGAAGGAAGGGGTCTCTGTCACCTGCCTTCCCTAACCCACCAGCCAGAGAATTAATCACTCCCCCTATTGTCCTTTTGAAACAGACGACCCCGCATTCACCCAGCTGATGCGCGGTGGAACAGTCCTTTAGACCTAGATCTTTCACTATTCCATCAGTTCTTATCGAGCACACGCTGGGACCCAGGAACCTTGCACGGTCCTTGCAGCAGCCCGTTTGCTGGTGTTGGTGCAGCTGTCGATGTTCCAGTATGAGAGCAGGTAGGAGTGTGGAGCAGATCTGGAGCTTTGTAGAAAGACGGGCTCAGCCCCACGCCGGCCTCCTCCCCACCGCGCGCAGACTTGTTCACTCTCCGCCGTCACCGCATCTTTCCACCCCTGCACATGCCCACGACCCCGCTGGCTCTCTTCCATGTCTGCCTTCCCAGCTAAACCACCAACGCGCTGACAGCAAGGATGTGTGCATCCCTGCACCTAGCTCTGTACCCGGCACGCAACAAGTGCTCGGTGTTTAGAATAAAGAGACCAGAATTTTTTTCATCTCTGGGCAGAGGATTATTTTTGAATTCCATGGCAAGAAAAATATTCTACGTGGCTTCTTTGGCCTCTTTTGTATGAGTAATAACCTGAAGCAAAGGGATTTGAAGACAAATCAAGTACTTAGTGGTAAACAAGGCATTTAAATATTCATTTAAATACTTTCCCTTCCAAAACCCTAAAAAAATATGGTAAGGAATTAAAGAGTAACAACTCCCAAGGACAGAGAGAGAGGAGATGAAGGCAGTTGAGAGATGTCAGCACATTTTTTTGAAGATGGAAAGTGACACATCAGTGAAACTGACTTAGCAGAGGAGAAGGAGCTGAGACCTCGCCTGTCAGGATTCAGGGAAGCAAGCTTATTCCAACCCAGAGCCCTGGAAAGTCTCAGAAGTTGGAGGCGCTGAGTACCTCTGATGCTAAAGGTTGGGAGCTCTAGGCAGTGAGACAGTGCAGAAGTCTTTAAAAAGAGCAGGTACTGGGGATTCCTCCCAACCCATGTAGTAGGCAATGGGCCCTACTTGCGGCAGCAGTGTCATGGAGGTCAGCTCTGGACAAAGCGAAAGAACCTCTAGCCTCAGGGACACCAGCCTAGTGGGGAGGGTGACCACATGAAGAACAGGGGCTTGAAGGCAAGTCTCCCTTCTGATCAGTGAGACTCCACACCCCCCCTTCCGCCTCTGTCACTTGGCCCCCTGAAGACTGGCCTCCAGGACTTGTGCTGCCTGCCGGAGTTTGGGACGGCCATGTCAGGAAACTACCCAGTTAAGGGAAGACGCATGGAGAATGACATTTGGGGGATCCTGATACACAAGCTGGCTCCCAGTACCTACCTCACTGGTAGTGAGGCCTCCTGTCAACATGTCCCATCCACACATACACAGCTTCCAACTGCTTCCAGCGACGGTCACTTCCATCTGACCGGGCAGCCAAGGGTCGCCAAATATTTCAGGAGAGCTTGTATTCTGAAGACTGGACAGAAGAAAATGCAGAAACACAGAAAAACTGGAACAAATTAATATAATCAGAGTAGTAAAATAGGTTATATCTATGGAACAAGAACAGGGGGCCACCGTAAAGAAGAACATTCAGAAGAAAAAGACAAAGAGATGGAAAATAGGAGGAAGATGTAAGAAAATGAGAGGATGGTCAACATTTTATTAATAAGCTTCCAAAATTTAAAAAAACAGGGAAATATAGGGCAGGGAATTTTCTAAGAATCAATACTGGCAGTTTTCTTAGAACTGAAGGACATGATTTTCCTGACTGGGAGGGTCCACGGAGGGCCCAGCACATACACACACACCTATACACACACACACCACACATACACACACACGCCACACATACATGCATACCACATGCACATACACATTAAGACACCTATACACACATCCTACACCACACATACAAACACACCACATACACCACACGCATGCATACACCCTATACCACATACCACACACTCACAAACTGCACACGTACCACCCACACCCACTCACAAACGCAGCACACACATACCACACACACACACACACACACTCAAACCAAGAACCGTTACTTTTCAGAACACTACGCATCAAGATGGGATCCTAAAATTTTCCAGGCTAGGAGGACAAGTTAGGAACAGAATGCAGACAGCAAGTCATGGGGCAGAAAAACCCTGTGATTATTCTCCAAGCTGTGGCCTCCTGGAGATTCCAGCCCTCGTGAATGAGAGAGGGTGTGATTTATGGATTTTTCAGTGACGAGAAACCTGGTGAACGATAAGCACTGTGCAATGGGCTCACTTTGCAATGCTGCTCAGGGTGAAGCTGCTACCAGGAGCCCCAGCAGGTCCTGCGGCGTCTTCCGCGTGTCACCAGAGCCTCGCCTTCACTCGCAAACTTAGTCACTCACTGCATCACTGGCTGAGTCTGAGCTGAGACATTTTATCCCGAGCGGGATTTGAAGGCAGCCCATAGGAAGGGTCTAGAATTGGCCCTCTGGCCCTGTGACGTGTGGTGCCCGGGCAGCAGGGACGGGGCTGGGCTGTCCCCGGTGCAGGGGGACACAGTCACAACCGCCACCCGCGAGCCCCTGGCAGGACCAGCGCACGGACGCCTGCCCCTGCTGAGGCTAAGCTGCCGTTGTCCAGGGCAGGCAGGGACGCTTCTGGAGGTGTCACTCCTCACCAACGCGCCATCTGTGTACCCGAGTTCACCAGTTCCCACGCTCTGGGGCCGTTCTGTCTCGGGGGTCACTTCGGCTCACTCCCCTCCCCACACAAGATACTGAGGGGCACCCCAGGTGGAGGATGTCCGGAGCTGGGCTGGAATCCCAGCACTGCCTCTTGCCCCGAGCAGGTTCCTTCTGTAACTCCTCTGCGCCTCAGTTTCTCTCGCAGCAAACTGATGGGATTGAACAACAAGATTTCTAAGGCCTTTTCCAAATCCAGGCCTCTGTCAGCCCTGGGGATTTATGATGAATAAGACATAGGCTTTCTCCTCATGGGGCCTCGGTGGCTTGTAGCCCAGTCAATATAATGTATAGAAAATTACAGCATGGGCAAGTCTGTGGGCATTTATTGGACTCCTGTATTTTTTTCCCTGGCCATGAGATCCACTGAGATACAGCCTGAATGCCTTGCTTAGAGGTGCAGTTTACCTTGCTGGTCAGCAGGCCTCCCTCAGCTGGCATCAGAGAGATTTATTCTGTTGAGACGATAAAACTTCACAGTTCTCTCTTGTTCTCTGGACCTTTGTGAATGCTGTTCCCTCTCTCTGCAATGCCCTTCCTGTTGAGCTCCCAATTATCCTTTACAATTCAACTCCTGCAAAATGTTCTTTGGGAAGGCTCCTTTCAACCCCTCTCACACACCTGGTGGACATATTTTGAATGAATGAAGGAATAAATCAGTGTGTGGCATGTGGGCCTCTGGAACTTTGTATTTTTAGGCAGTTAGGCACCTGCCACGCACATGCTCAATCTGCTTTTTACTCTATTGGTTAAAGCCCTCGGAAGTCATCCTTTCCCGGGCCTCCCCACTGAGGTCAAGCCTCAAAAACCAGAAATTGTTTGTTACCTTGCTCCTTCCCTTCAGCTCTGCAACCATGGGGCCCAGGAGAACTGTACCAGCTGTGAGCTGACTTGTTAGATTGGCAACTGTAAGGGACAGAAACATCTGTTGGCGCCCCTGTGTCACTAATCATTGTCATGGTTTCCATCCTGGCTGCTGACACCTGCAGCTGAGCCCAGAGTTCTGTGATCTGAGCCTGGTGATTGGTAAAATGCCACTTCAAGTGCACGCCTGTCAGAGCAGTCAATGTCAGCTGCATAGCCTGGCCCCAGGGCAGGCGAGCAGGCAGGCAGCTGACACGGGTGAAGGTGGTAGAAACTGGGTCCAGTGCAATGAGCTGGACACCTCACTTTCTGAGTTTTGAGTGATGCATGAGGCCGTCTCCTGATATCACGTGTCCTTGTTGATGGCTCATACTCTGACAGAACGTGTAAAGTGACAAGGTTTACATATGTCACTGGCAGTGTAGTTACAGCTCTTTCGTGGACAACCAGAGAAAAGGGTTAAGAGGTAAAGGTGGGAGATTCTGTCAATCAAAAGCAAATTTCAGTGAAACAAGTCTGACAAAGGATTGATGGCTTTCATATATAAAAAGCACTTACAAATCAATAAGAAACAATACTACAATAGGAAAATGAAGTAAGGAGAGAAATATCTCATGGAAGAGCTATAAAAGAGCAATGAACATAGAAACATGTTCAGCTTTGCTAATAGTAAATATGCATATAGAAATGAGATTTTTTTAACCTATCAAACTGGCAAGATGCTTTGAATAATTAATCTGCAGTTTTGGTGAGAGGAAAATAAGATAGTCACCCATTCTTTTGGGAACGCAAACTGGCATTACCTTTCTGGAAAACAATTTTGCAGTATGTACCTAGAGACTTAAAACTGTTCCTGATACTTGACCTTTAATTCCTCTTCTAGAAATGTCTGCCAAGGAAATAGAAACTGGGACAAAGATTTATATGTACAGAGATGTTTATTGCAGAGTTATTTGGAAGCAGCTCAAATGTCCAACCATAGTGGAATGGTTAAGTAAACTGTAATATAACAACACAGAGAAATATCACACTATCATTAAAACAATGCTTCTGAAGAATTTTAAATGACATGGGAAAATACTCATGATATCATTTTAACTGAAAAAAGCTGTACAGAAAATTATATGTACATTGTCAATTCAATTATGTAAATACTGCTCCCCATTAAATACTATCTATTCTCAGAAAAAATGTTGGAGGAAAAATACAAAAATACAGTGGTTATCTCTGGATCAAGAGATTATTGTTCATTTAAATTCTCTTCTATACATTTTCTGAATTTTCCAGAGTTTCTAATTTATCCACTTATTCATTCTACAACTTTAATGAGTACATCCTATGTCCCTGGCACTAGTGTAGGCACCAATTAGAAAAACCTACCAACATTCTCTCTGTCTATGTTTGTGGGATTGGAAGCAGACTGCTGGGGTTTAATCTTGGTTTTGTTGCTCAGGGTCTACTCTCCCTATACCTCATTGTCCTCAGGAATAAAATACAGGACGATACTAGTAACGATCTCATTGTGGCACGGAAACTGAAGTGTATCCACCACTGGGAAAGCCACACAGAGAGAGCTCCTCCTTCCCGGCCACCGAAAACCCAGCCTGCATGGAGGTGTAGAGTGAAAAGGGGGTTCCTCTTCTCCATCAGTGCCCCTCTCTTACCACATAATCCTGTTCCTATCCTTGGAGGTGCCACGTGAAACAGTTTTGTTAGTTTGCTTATCTTTCCCCAAAATGCTTTCTCTGCGTCCACGCGTCTGTGTAGATACAGAGTTCTCCAACCCTTTGAGACAGATCTAATCGTGCCCATTTGTCAAATAAGGCAGCAGAGGCTCGAGGGTAGTCAGTAGGGTGACCATTTTCACACAGATGGTTGGAGCCAGCCCAGAAATGCAGACCCCCGTCCCTCTAATGCCAGTGTCCGGGCCTTCTGGACTGGCCCTTCGTCTCTGAGGGCCAGAGAACCCAGACAGGTTCTTTACCTTGTAAGGAACACCATCTCAAGGCAAAACCAGGACACTAGAAACTCCGAAATCAAAGCCACTGTATTTTTTTTTTCCTACTGCCACTTAAATCTTACTCAGTGGGGATAGCCCTCCCCTTTGCCCTGGAAGCCAGCTTGAGCAGACCCATGATCCCTGTTTTCGACTTTCGTTGACCAAGTCCTGTGTTGCTGTGACCAACGGTTGGGAGGCACCCAGTCTTCTCTTCCCAGCTGGCCTGATTCCAGCACAGACTACGCACGGGAGAGGGCTGCTTCCCTTCTTCCCACCACCTTCTCCACCCACTAGCTGCTGTCTCCACTGACGGTCCCAGGGACCGCAGGCTGTCTGCATTTGGCAGATGTTTACAGCTGCCTCGTGCTTTGGCCAGCACATGTGGGAGTTCCGAGAGACCCCCTTGCTGGGCCCCTGTAAGCACTCCATCACAGTGGGTAGGGATTTTTTGGGTGGCCAGTCTTGACAACCTCACACTCTACAACCTCTTACGGGTGGATTCCGCTTACCACGTCAAGCCACGCTCTTGGGAAGGAGGATCCGTTTCAGTATGATCCCAACACTCCCTGGTAACCCAAGATTTGACCCCCAAGATTCAGAAACCATTTCTTTTTTGCCAGGGCAGGGGAAGGCAGCGCATAGGTCAACCAGTCACTTACAAACGGGATGGAGGCACCATGATTGTTTCAGGGATGTGTGTGTGTGTGTGTGTGTGTGTGTGTGTGTGTGTGTGTACTCATGTGCATATACACTGGGTCTGTGATTTATAGATGGAAAACAGAAACTCAGAAAGATGGAGTGTCTTGGGTAAGGTCTTTGGCTACTGTTGTGGCTACCGTTGTGAAGTCAGAACTCAAACTCAGGTCTTCTGACTCTGGCCAGAGCTCTCTCTGGGAGAGAGCTTCGTTGTCTCTGGAAAGAGGAAACGAGATTGATCGTCTCAAGGGACTGCTCAAGTATTCCAGGGCTGTGAGATTATGTCCCTTCTCTGGCTCCAGAATGGACAATAGCTCCTTGTCACCATGCATGGATGGGACTTCAGATGGTCCTTTATGGGTGACCTTGCTCACCATGGCTCAGGCTCATGAGTGGCCCTCCGTTAAGAATCAACAACAACTCCTCTTGGTTGGGGACCACCTGGGTGCCGAGCCCAGAGCTTGGCTCTTCGTACACATTATCTCTGAACGACAATGGAGAAACATGAAGAGTAGTGGGTAAGAAACACTAGAGGATGTTTAATAGCCTTACAATTTTCCAAAGAGAAGTCAAAGAAAAGGACCTAAATAAAAATTATTTAAAAAACCAACACATAAATAGCAGCATTATTCGTACTCATTAATAAGTGGAAATAACCCAAACGTCCATCGACTGACGAGTAGATAAAGTGTGGTACATTCATGCAATGGGATATTGCCCTCCATAAAAAGGAATGAAGTACTGGTACATACGACAACGTGGATGAACCTTGAAAACGTTAAGCTCTAAGTGAAAGAAGCCAGACACGAAAAGACAAATATTGTCTGATTCCTTTTCTATGACATGTCCAGAAGAGGCAGATGTATAGAGAGAGAAATTAGATGGGTGGTTGTGTGGTGCTGGAATGAGGGGAGAATAGGGCAGGACTGCTAACAGGTTTCCCTTCGGGGTGATGGAAATGTTTGAAAAGTAGATTGTGAGGATGGTCGCGCAACTCTGTGAATATACTAAAAACCATTGAATTGTGCACTTTAGATTGGGTGGATTTTATGGTTTGTGAATTACATCTCAATTTTATGGTACATGAATTAAAAAACCAAGGAAAAAAAAAAAACCCAAATGGCCATGCCATGAGGATTTTACCTGGCTTGTTTGCTGAGGGACCTAGGAATCCAATTGTAAGAATGAATCAATGCATTCACTTTGAAAATGGAATTACAGTGTGTGTTTGTGGTTCCAGAAATCCATCCCTTCTCAGTCTCTGTATTAGGACTGAGGCCTATTAGCTCCGTATTAGAAGTCTAATCTCCTGCTGAAGATGTGAGAATAAGTAATTTACTTTCAGTCAATCAAATGTGTTAAGAGGGAACTCTCGAGGTAGCCCAGGGCAAGAGGGATTGTTTTGTTTTTCTAATGTTATTGAAGGCCCTACCAAGCAACTGGCAGCCTCTCCGCAGCTGGGTGAGTTCTCTCAGCAGGGGGCCCAGTGGGCTGGAATCCTCAGCAAATCATCCAGACAGCCAGGACCATGAAATCCAGCCAGACCCCCAAAAGGTGACCCCCGCAGCCCCAGTGCCCTCTGAAGCCCTCCGGCTAGGCTGGCTTCCATTTCTGGTTCAGCGTGGCCACTGAGGAATGCCAGACATCTCCACGCCTGGCAGCCACAAGGCCACCAGGTGTGCTCGAGCCAGAGGGAAGGTTCAGGGCTGGGGAGATATTTCTGCTCTTTTTTCCTGACCCTCATGGAAGCCCGCCCCAAACCTCCCCGCCTCTATCCCTCTCCTGTTTCTTCTCCACTGCTGGCTGAGAGCATGGACAAACCTCTGCTGGAGGCCCATCTTCATGGGGGTGTCATTGCTTCGGGAAATGGTTGGGCTAATTGGAGACAGGTGTCCCCAGGTGCTAACACGCGGTCTCCCACTGGAGAAGTGGGTGCAAAGTCAAACCACATGGGCTACTTACAATAAGTGAGGTGTGAGCCTCTGGCCCTTTACCTTTTCCTCCTTCCTCCGAGCACTGCCCCCTCCCTGCAGCATGAAGGGGACAAAACCCCCCAGACTGCCCCCTGTGCCCCGCTCACATGTCAGGTGGTATGGCTGTGGTTTCCGCAAAGCACTTTGCTGGTGCAGAGGAGGGAAGGGCAGAGGCTTCTCGGAGCCCGTTCCTGCCCGGGCTCTTGAACTTGGCGTGATGTCGGGGAACAAGAGGAGAGGGATTCTGAGAAGAGCCAGGGGCAGTATGTGGAAGTGGGTCCTTTGAGAAGAGGCTCAAAGAACTGGGGCCTTTTGCCTGAAGGCTGGAGACCCTCTGTTCACATGTATTAGGAGTCCATTTAAACCAGCAGGTTTGGAAACTTTGGGGAAAAATACATTTAAACATTTTCAAGCTGAAAACTCCTCTCTGGGTGTCCAGTCCCACTCTCCACTTTCCAGACAAGAAAACTGAGACTCCAGTGTGACCACCACACGGGCAGAGCCAGGATGGGAACTGATGCTATGGGCCTCTGTGTCAGGGCTCGTATTTATTTTGACTGTGGATGAAATCTACGTGGGTTCAAAGACAGGTATGGAGGGAGCATGGGCATGGATGAGCTGGGCCATTCTGGTAATTCCTTTGCCTTCCTTCTTTCCATCTGCTGGATCCTCATTTGCTGGCTGGGGCAAAGGCCTGGTAAGAAGGTGAGGGGGCAGGTTGGGGGCCGGGAGACTTCAGAGCCCCTGAAATCACACCTAAAATACTTCCAAATCGGTCATGTTGTCTGATCCCCACAATATTAATGATTTCATTTCAAGGGGCTCTGAGATGTTTTGATTCTAGAGACAAGACTATCATGTTGATAAATTCAAATTTGGGGGCTATGAGATATGGGCAGCGGGGTTCGGTGGAGAGGATACTGGACTGGGAGATAGGAGTTCTGGGTTCTAGTTGGATTCTGCCACCAACTATTGTCTGAACTTTGCTGAGGCACTTCATGTGACTGGTTTTTAGCTTCTTTATCAGTAAAAAAAAGACATTTTTATTCTGTTAAGTTTTTCCTTTGCTCTGCAGAAGAGTTTTCATTGTCTATAGTCCCACCTGTCTATTTTTGCTTTGGTTACCTGGGCTTTTGCTGTCACAGCCAAAAAATCATTGTCAAGACCAACGTTAAGACGCTTTTCCCCTATGTTTTCTTCTAGAAGTTTTACAGTTTCAGGTCTTATGTTTATGTCTTTAACCCATTTTTGAGTTGATCTTTGTGTATGGTGCAAGACAGGGGTCCAATTTCATTCTTTTGCATGTGCATACCCAGTTTTCCCGAAACCATTTGTTGAAGAGACTATTCTTTCCCCATTGTGTATTCTTGGCACCCTTGTTGAGAATCAGTTGACTGTATATATGTGGGTTTATTTCTGGGGGTTTTATTCTGTTCCATTGGTCTATGTGTCTGTCTTACAACCTACGGAATGTGAGAAAATATTTGCCAACCATTTATCTGATAAGGGGTTAATATCCAAAATATATTTTAAAAAACTTCTACAACTCAATAACAAAATCACAAATAACCTGATTAAAAAATGGGCAAAGGACTTGAATAGACATTTTTCCAGTGAAGAGATCCATTCCACCAGGTACATGAAAAGGTGCTCAACATCACTAACTATCAGGGAAAAGCACATTAGCCACAATAAGCTATCACCTCATATCTGTTAGGATGGCTATTGCATAAAAACAACAAGAACAGCAACAAAAGATAACAGGTATTGGTGAGGATGTGAAGAAAATGGAAGCCTTGGACGGTGAGATTCCATTTCCAGTGGATGAGAATGTAAAATGGTGCAGCCACTGTGGAAAACAGTATGGAGGTTCCTCAAAAAATTAAAAATAGAGCTACCATATAATGTAGAAATCGCATTTCTGGGTATACAGGCATACCTCATTTTATTGCACTTTATTGTGCTTTACAGTTACTGTTTTGTTTTTTTTTTAATAAATTGAAGGTTTGTGGCAACCCCGTGTGGAACAAGTCTATGGGTGCCATTTTCTCAACAGCACTTGCTCACTTCATGTCTCTGTGCCACATTTTGGTAATTCTAGCAATATTTCAAACTTTTTCATTATTCTTACATTTGTCATGTGACCTGTGATCAGTGATTTTGATGTTACTACTACAACTCAGATGATGGTTAGCCTTTTTAAGAAAAAAGCATTTTTTAATTAAGGTATGTACTTTTTTTTAGATATAATGTTATGGCACACTTAATAGACTACAGTCTACTGTATACGTAACTTTTATATCCACTGGGAAGCCAAAAAATTCGTGTGACTCACTTTATTGTGATATTCACTTTAATGCAGTGGTCTGGAGCCAAACCAGCAATATCTCTGAGGTATGCCTGAATATCCAAGAAAATTGAAATCAGGATCTTGAAGAGATCTCTGCTCTCCCGTGTTCACTGTAGTATTATTTGCAATAGCCAAGACTTGGGAACAACACATGTGTTCATTGTCAGATGAATGGATAAAGATATTGTGGTCTATAGATACAATGGAATATTATTCAGCCTTAAAAAAGAGGAAATTCTACTATTTGCAAAAAACAGATGAACCTGGAAGTGATTATGCTAATTGAAACAAGTCAGTCACAGAAGGACAAATACTGCATAATTCCACTTATATATGGAATCTAAAATAGTCAAACTCATAGAAGCAGAGAATAGAATGGTGGTTGCCAGGGGCTGGAGGGAGGGGAAAATGGGAAGTTGCTATTCAATGGGTATAAAATTTCAATTATACACAATGAATAAGCTCTAAAGATCTGCTGTATAATATAGTGCCTATTGTTAACAATATGGTGTTGTACATTTAATTAAAAACTTAATAAGGCAGATCTCATAATGATTCTTACCACAAAAATTTAAAAAACGTGACAAAGAAAACTTTTGGAGGTGATGGATACATTTATTACCATGATTATGGTGATGGTATCACAAGTATATGCATACGTCTAAGTTCATCAATGTATACATTGAACAGGTACTTTTGTGTTTTTTTGGTGTACGAATTATACTTCAATAAAGCTGTTAAAAACAAACAAAAAAGACCTTGAAGCTTTCTGCTAGATACTAGACATTATTGATTACCTATCTAACAGCCATCAGCTTTTTTCCTCTTTGCCTGCCTTCTGCACAGAGGCTGAAAAAGTCAGGTCCTCTCTTTCCCAGCCTTCCTTGTATTGAGGGGTGGTCATCTGACCCAGTCCTGGCCAGTGAGATATAAGAGAGAAGTCTGGAACACCTGGAAAAAGCTGTTTCTTCTCATTAAAAGGACAGAAGTTCCAGAAGAGAAGCCACTTTTCCAGCCACTCCCTTCCTTTCTGCTCGGGACATGAATGAGTGAGGATGTGATTCCTGGAGCTGTAGCAGCCATCTTATGGTCATGAGGTGAGACAAAATGACATGAGCGAAGACAAGACCTTGAGGTTGCATGACAAAGAGGTGGGATGAGCTGGGTCCTTAATGACATTATTGATCCAGCCCCAGCACCAAAATCTCAGTACCTCTTGTCACAGAGATTATTAAATGCTTTTATTGTTTAAGCTATTCTTAGGCAGGTACAACACTTGCAGTCAAACATATCCTGATACATTAACATCCTAGAATTCTGTAACATATATTATCCGTTTACAGATGATAACTAAAGTCCCTGGGAATGATGGGTGTTCCTTCCGTTAGTGTCACTCTTTGCCTTGCGGCCTCTTCACCTGGCTGCCTCCTATGCATCCTTCAGCACAGATATTCCTTCCTCCAAGAAGCCCCTGCCCCCGCCCCTGTACACTGGGAAGGCTGTCTTTGCGCTACCTTTTGTCCTTACCTATGTTGTGCATTGCAGTTACCTGGGCACCTGAGCTTCTTTCTCATTGAGCTGTGAGTTCCTGCAGGGCAGAGGCCATCTCTTCTTCACACACACACATCTCTAACATCATGGAAAGCTAATGAGGTCTCCTAAGGCTGTGAGTGGCAAAACCTCATATCAAACTAGCTTAGAGAAAGGGGAGACATTGAACAAGGAGGGGTATTGCACAAACTCAAACGAACCGTTGAATAGTCAAATGAAGCGGGTGGGGCAGAGATACCAAAAGGCCCCAGGAACACCTGGAATCAGGAGTTCAGCTACCTCCAATATTCACTCCTTGTCTGTCTCTGTTTCTCCCTCTTTCTCTGTCCTTTTTGCCTTCTCTCTGTGTGTTTACTTCATTACCTTTTGTTGCTCCCTCCATGGGGTGGGAGACACTGCCACTCAGTTTTTGGAAGGGGGGCGATGGGGGGCTTCCACAGGCCTGCCCAGTGCCCCTCTGGCCGTCTCCCCTCCAGATGCTGTCCCCTCGGGGGTGGTGAAGGGACTCATGTCTCCTAGGCTGAGCTCTGTTGGTCTCCCTTCCCGTGGCCACTGCAGGGACACGTCTAGGTAACTGCCTGTTGGGCTGAGCAGGTGGGCTCTAGAGGGGGTTCTGGAGGAGGTGCGCGGTGGCAGGGGGCTGCCAGCAGTCTCTGAGCAAGACCCCACGGGCCTGGGGGGCACATGCTCAGTTGGAGGCTGGCTGACTTTTTTCCCTTGGTCACGGAACCCCTACCTGAGTGACAGCTGGTATCTGAGTGACAGCTGGGAGAGGATTCTGGTGTTTCCTTTCCCAACTACTCTTGGAGGATGAAGACCTCACCCTGTTAACCCCATCATTCAATTAGTGCAAAAAATAAATCAGATAGAAATCCCTGTGTCCCCACTGACAACTCAAGTCCTGCATTCAGGGACCCCCCCCATGGGTGGTAGGCGGCGTGCCCTTTCAGTGGCAGGGAAGAGAAGCTGGCTATATATCGGGATGGGAAGACCCTGGGAAACCCTCTCCAGTGGTTTTTAGAGAAAGCCCCTCAGGTAATCCAGCCTGGCACCAGTCCATGGACCTGGGGAACCCCTCTAGTCACCTACTCTCTGGAAGAGTGCGTCCTAAACAGGGTGCCACATGGGAATCACCCAGGGTTCTCAAAACCTAGCACTGGTCTCCAAGAAGAAGCGCTTGTTCATCTACGGTTAGCCTCAAGGTATATGGCTGGCCTTTAAGTCACCCTCCTTTCCTGTTTCTTTCCCCTGGTCCTGGGGAGAATTTTAGTCCATAAATCTCATCATAGATTAGGTTTTTCACATAAGTGGGATTATCATTTTGTACCTGGAGTTGGCATACAAACCAGAAGTGCTCATTGCCTCGGTGGAGGGGTCACAAGCAAATCAGCTGGGACGTGGGAAAGAGTGGGGATCTGCGGACAGGCTGAGATGGGCAGGGAGAGCTGGACCGCTGTGTAGGGCTGCCCCATTCAGAAATCGCGGGAGTGGCCTTCTGCCACATCGCTCCTTCCCTCCCCCAAGCGGAGAAGGGGCTGCCACCTTTCTCAGCAAACAAGCTGGGTCCCCTGCCCTGTATCGGGGACGTGGCAGCATCTGCTGTGGGTGGCTTCCTTCGTGCCTCTCTCCAGTGTTAGAATTCTGGGTGGGAGGAGGACCGAGGGGTAGGCTGCCCATGTCAAGATGAAGGTCAAGGCTGGAGGGGGAGGGGGGAGATGCAAGAAAAGTCTAGTAGGAAACCCAACTGGAGGGACTAAGGAGGATTTTAGAGGTAGGATAGACTCAGACAGCATGAGGACATTCTACGTGGGGTCATCCAGCATTCCCCCACCAACTCCGTTGTCCCGGGCTTCGGAGGGAAGATAATCTGTGCATCACCAGTCCTCTATCAATTCTCTGCTACGGGAAAAGCTTTCTCTACCTTAGGCTCTGATGGACAGGCAGTAAATGAGACCTGACCACTCCCCATTCAGCCATCCATTCAGGCCACTTCACCTATTGACACTGGTCTTACCAGGCCATCCCAGGTGCTGGGGTCTCCACGAAGAACAGGATTCCAGTCCTCAACTCTAGATGTAGAGACAGACGAATCAATAGATGTTTACAGTGCAGTGTGGGAGAGCATCAGTGGAGCATATACTGGGTACCAGGATGAACTAAAGGATGGAAGATAGGGT
Source organism: Balaenoptera ricei (assembly GCF_028023285.1). Lineage (NCBI taxonomy): Eukaryota > Metazoa > Chordata > Mammalia > Artiodactyla > Balaenopteridae > Balaenoptera > Balaenoptera ricei. The sequence continues at coordinate 8,216,262 of NC_082645.1, read as the reverse complement.
GGGTATGAGGGAGGGGAGGGAACTGGGAGGAGACACCTCCTTAAAAGAGGTGCCGTTTGAGTTGAGCCTTGAAGACAAAGGTAAGAATAAGCAAGGAGTGTTTTGGGCAGGGGGAAAAAGCATGAGCTGGACTCTTGAGCCACTGCTGTTCAGTTTGAATCCTGGCTCCAGCACATTTTACTTGTGACTTTGGGTGAGTGAGTCTTTCATGCTTCAGTTTCCCCATCTGCAAATGGGCATAATATTGATGCCCAGCTTTGAGGGTTATGTAAGCATTACATGAGTCTGTAATGTGTTTGGACCCGTGGTTTGCTATGATGCTTACTAGTATTGGTCATGGAAAGGTGTGGCCAGTTTGGGGAACTGAAATAGTTCCAATAGACAACAGTGTGGGTTGGGACAGGATCGCAGTGGGAGATGGGACGAGAATAAGCAATCTGCTGGAGCTGCTCTTTCTCCTGTAGGGAGGATGGGGAACCAGCAGAGTTTTCTTTGAAGAGACTGATAGATTTATAAGCAAGACAACGACTTTCTCCTTAAGGAAACTGTGAACATAGGAGACAAAGACCAGCAACAATATAAGTGGGAAGTGATTCAGGTCCAAGGCAAGATAAGAGGTCATGTAGAGAAGGAGACTTCACAGCAAGGGCATTGGAGCTGGGAGTCGAGACCACATTGAATTATTCAAGTTAAGAATCTCCTTGTTGGGCTGGCACATTCTGCTTTATGAATGGCTTTCACTCACCTGGTCTCAGTAACTGCAGAGGAAGGCTACCCAGGGAAGGGTTGGTGTCACTGTGGTACAGCTGCGAGAACAGGCATCCTAGTCCAAGGTCACTGGCTGGGCCCTGAGAGAACTAGCGCTGAAGTCAGGTGTCACCCTGGCCTCTGACTCTACGCCTGTCACTGAAAAAGGGGACTGAGCCGGAGGGTGGGCAAGCCCTGTTGGGGGGAAGCAGGCAGACAGCCCCTGGACAGAGTGCAGGGTGACCCTGGGACTGAAGCCATTCCTGGGTCACAGGGAATTTAAACTTGGAGGATTCTGGATTAGAGTGTTTGTGGCCAGGGAGTGGGGCCTGGGAAGGAAGCAGGAATCGATGGAGAGGGGTGAATTACAGAGATGGATTGGTCCAGTGATTGGGAGGAGAGAAATTGAGGAGGAGAAATCGAGCAGCAGCTGTAAGAGAGACTCGAGTTCACCACAGCATTTTCTGCCCTGCTCCTGCTCTTCCTCTGTGGGAGAAATGAAGAGAGAGTGGAAGGGAAGCTCCAGAGGGAGGTGTGGGCCAGGTGTGCACAGTGTGGCCTGCAGCCTGGGGCCAGGCGCCAGTAGGTAACTGCAGAAATAGGGAGCAAGTGCCTGGAACTGTAAAGTGATTTCACATAGTCACGGCATCCACACTTGTGGTCAGTGGACTCATCTCATTGAATGGGGTATTGGCCAGTTTGGGTACTGTTGGATTCTGTGCCAAGTCACTGTCTTAGTCTGTTAGGACTGCTGTAAGAGAATATCATAGACTGAATGGCTTATAAGCAACAGAAATTTATTTCTTACAGTTCTGGGGGCTGGAAAATCAAGATCAAGGCACCAGCAGATTTGGTGTCTGGTGAGGGCCCGCTTCCTAGTTCATAGATGGCCATCTTTTCACTGTTTCCTTACATTGTGGAAGGGACAGGGAGCTCTCTGGAGTCTTTTTTACAAGGGCACTAATCGCATTCATGAGGGCTCCATCCTCATGACCTAATTCCTTTCCAAAGGCCCCTTCTCCAAATACAATCACATTGAGCATTAGAACTTAACATGTGAATTTGGGGGCAGAGGGAACACAAACATTCAGTCTACAGCAGTTACCGAGTTGCACGTGGCATGTGCTGCATGCTTGTCGGACCCAGTAGGGGCACAGTGGCCTTCATCGCAGGTAGTTGGGAAGGTTTAGGGACTGCAGTATGACCAGGGGCTGGGCTGAGACTCGTTGTTCTAATATGCTGCTGGGAGAATTAGAATTGAGTGTGATGGGAAATCTTTGTGTGTGTTTTTATCTGTTATAATGAGGGATGATTGACTCTAAATTGGTAAGTCACAGACTGTAAACTGGCTGCCCACCAGCCAAATACGGCCCTTGGACATTTTTGCTTGTCCCATACATGCTGGTTCCCACAGTGTTTGGTAAAATTTGAATCACATGTCAACTAATTTTATGCAAACTGGATGCTGGCTCTCTTGAAAAATCAGTGTACCTGGCAAACCTGGGCCACACTTCTGTTTGTCCCCAGTTGGCTAATGCTAAGCAGTGGCTGCCCCTCTAGATGGGGCATGTGCCCCTCGATTCTCATCTCGCCCTGCTCTGCTCAGACCTGGCCAGTCTCACTAATTTACATGGCCAGCCTGGCCTCTGTAGGCTTTTTGACGTGCCTGATGAAGTCAATTCAGTTTAATTCATCAAAAATTTAATCAGGTGTCTATTATGTGACTGGTACAGGGTAATTATTATTTTTTAAAAATCAGGCACCTATCATGTTTTGTGGAGGGTAAAAAAAGGTTTTTAAAACATGATCTCTCGTGCAAAGAGAATGGCGACTTGGCAGGAGGCAGATCGTAGACATGAGATGCAGTGAGAGTCCCAAGCAAAGAGGCATATGGTTGGTGAGCAACTGATACTTCTAAGAAAGGAACAATTAACAGTATGAGTTCCTTACAGACGTATAGCACTGTACCTTTTCAAAGCCTTTCATGCACAATAGTTGCTTTGAAGAACCCTGGTGAGATAGGTGGGTTAGGTAGGGCAAGAATTAGCTCTTCTTCTTTACTAAGGAAGACACTGAGGCCAAGCGATGACTTGGCCAGGTCTGCCATTGAGGATGGAGTCTAAGCCAGGCCTCTGCATTCCAATCCAGTTCTCTTTCAAACCAAGCCAGGTATCTGGGGGTAGATTCTACTGCCAAAAAGGAAAGCTCATGTGGTCTGAAGACTCTGGTTGAATGATTATTTCAATATGGAAGAATCATCCCGCCAAGAATAATTCATCAAAGAGTGAATCAGTTCAGAAATGGACGCACCCAGACTGTGTCATCACCTGGGGAATGAGTTCTTATCTTTCAATGCAGGTCATGCCTTGTGAAGTTTGAGAGAAGCCATTTGGCCTGGCCCATTTCCTGCAATGTGAGGTCGTAGGTGTATCTGATGATTTGGGCTGGAGTCTTTGCTGGAGACATCCCAGGTTCCTAAACCACAGAGAAATCCATGGTCTGGATACAGTGTTGGCTGAGTACCTAGGGCGATGCACGAGGACTCGGTGAGCCAAGTCTCCAAGGCAGCCATCTTCACTCTTTTAGTCCCAGTTTTCCTACCCAGCTTCTGAGTAGCTCACTTTGCCTCTTGAGTCCAGCCTGAGGGATACCCACCAGCCTGCTGCTTCCCCGTGGGGAGACAGGAGGGGATGCGAGAAGCACGCTCCAGAGACATTTCTCCAGCTTAGAGGCAGAAAAGTCTAATAGTTATGCGGTCAAAATGCCAGAACTTGAAAGGAAAGGTGTAGAGGATGATCGACGTAACAAAAGAGGTGATTTCTTAAGTGCCCACTACAAATGACTACAGTCAGTTACTTTGCTTGTGTGTGTGTGTGTGTGTGTGTGGGTGTGTGTGTGTGTGATCTCAGTTCAATTTCAAATAAATCCAAAGTTATCTGACTCCAAAACCCGTATTTCCCACTCACTACTCTCCAAACCCTGCTGTGTCCCCTGATTGACAATGGAGGGACATTTGTCCCTTCATCTCTGCTCTTTTTCATCCAGGTGACATTTCATTGAAGAGGTGGGCGTAAGTCATTGGCCAATAAACAGATACACATTGCATGCAGCAAATTACAATAATTAGATTGTAATATCGATCCATTTTACATCTGCAGTCCTTATGTTTGTGTTTGAAATGGCCTGTAGGATTGAAGATGAGCAGGAAAGGAAATAATTACATGTTATCTGAATAAAATCTGCAGCAAATTACCTATAAAACTATAACTATCCAAACAGGATGACATTTACTTTATAAGTTCATGACTCCCTTTCTTTAAAGTTTGCTAAAAAGAGAGCAAAGTAATTACAGTTCTTTCTCTGATTGATTAAACATGACATATATGCTAATATGAAAGTAACGCTTGTCCTTTGTTACTCCATCGTCTGGCTTACAGTAATTTGCAAGGTAGCAGATAGAATTATTTCAGAGCTGCTAGTCTGAACTTTTCTATTCTAAAAATAGAATCTTGGGTCTCCTTTGCTTCAACCAAGAATTTATATTCCCTCTCTATGTTTCAACTTTCATATAGATGTGAAATGATGTTGCAGCTATTAGAGCCTCATTTTTTTCCCCTCTTGTACATCAGAAAACACATGTTGCCACAACTGGTTCAGCAAAAACAAAAACCAAAACAGAACAAAATGAAAACCAATAACAAAAAACCCCACCTGCTAAGATTTGCTTTAAAGCTATTATGTAGTTACTGGTCTGTCAGATGGAGTGTTTTTAACCTTCTGAATAAAATAATGTTAGACACGACTGAGAAAAAAAACCACAAAATTTAGAACATCAATAAAATATGCCACTTGTCAAGCTATAAGAGGACTGTTCAATTTAAAGCAGCAATTATTTAAAAAATAGGTCAAGACCACATCCATCAAAATTAGCCTGTATTTTGAGATTATAATTACTAATGCAGCAATTAATTATTTTAAAATCCATATGAATGAAAGAATTAGAAACAAAATATAATAATGGCAGCACACATATATTGTGCTTACTATGTGGTAAGGTGTATGAACTCGATTAATTCCTGCAACAGCCCTGTGAGCTAGATCCCATTATGAGCCCGTTTTCCCAGATGAGGGCAAAGAAGCACCAAGAGGTAAAGAAACTTCCCCAAGATCAAACAGCTATGAAGTTCTAGATATCCAGTTATTTTCAGGTCATGCTACTGGAATATTCTATGGAATATAGAATATATATCTCTATGGTTAAAGAAGATAAAGAATAGACTCTCGACAGGAAAGTGGTGAAGTAAGCCTTCCCCTGAAACCCTGCCTCATCCTAGAACAGAATGGTCTGTGGGCCTCTGACCCCCTCTGGCTTTGGTAACCCCCATGAGCCCAGAGACCCCTGTGCCTGAGAAGAAAGTAGACATAGGGCAGCGGGCCCAAAGCTCTGGTGGTCCACTCAGTCTCCTGGCTCAGCCCTGGTCCCTGGGGCTTCTCTGGCTAAGCTGAAGTTTGACCCCAATCCCACCTCACCTGACTTTTCCGATTCTGTGCTGCCTCGGTGTCCCTGGCCCTGGAGAGCTTGCTTATATGTTGTCTTCTTTACAGAGACAGCATGCTCAATGCTTCAAACATACTCAGAAGAAGACACACCAGGGTCTGAGTCCTAGCCCTGCCACTTAGTAGCCTCTGGGTGACTTTGAAACATTATTTCAGGGCTTTGTGTCTCAGTTTGCTCACCTGCAAAATGGGGATGTTCAGGGTATTTGTGAAGACCACATGATGTATGTCAAGCAATGGATTCATGGCATGTGCTGGAGGGCTAGTCCCCCCTCCCTCCGTTCCTTTCTTCCTTCTTCTTTCTTAAAAGGTCACCTCTCTCTCCAGGTCTCAGATTCTCATTGGACTAGGCTGTTGACCCCTAAAAATCCCTTCATTTTTATACTCTGTGGTTCAAAACTGTGATTATTGAATAATCAAGATACCTACAGGTCAGTTTCTATTTCAAAGACCCAAAGACCCAACTGTGGTCCGAGTGATGCTTCTTGCCAGATAGCTGAATAATTAGTAATTAATTTAATGCACATACACCGTGTCCAAAGAGGAAACAGACAAACTCATTTTGCCCTTTTGGGACTCACAATCCAGTCAGGGAGAGAGATAGACAGAAAGGCAGGGGGCAGGTTTAGATTTAACCCCTTGCACGCTAGAATAGAATAGAGGCCTGCCCGAGCGTAACTGGCTCACGGGAGTTGCCATTCGAGGATGCATCTTGTTCCCTTCAACGCTGTACCTGCTCTGTGCTCTCCTGGTGCCACTTACCTGGAGGTTGATGCTCAGTGTGGGGCCTTCATCTTTTGCCCCAGACAGCAGCATCTTTGCCCCTAATACCCTTACTACTTGGAACCACAGGCCACTGCCTCCTTCACAAGGCCAGAAAGCTGAGTGAGTTTGGAAGGATTTTCTCAGGCAATTAGTGGAAGTTAATTAAGTCCCCAAAGTTGATAGTGTGAAACGATAACCATGTCTGGAGATGCCAGCCAGCGTACAGCCTGACCACAGTTTCTAGCTAGAAGGGTGAGGCCAGGTCCTTCCCGCAGCAAGTCAGGCCAACTTGCTTCCTGATGTTAACTCCGTGTGGGTGGTGCCCCTGAGCCTCCGGGAGGGATGCTCTCCACTCTCTCTTTCTTTGCCTCCCTTTTCCTCTCCTTCCTGCCTGAGTTGAGGAACGCATGCAATACCCAAGACCCTCATAGAACTAAGGGCTCCCCGGCCCTTGCTTTCCGCCTTCTAAGCTACAGAATCACAGACATACACCATTGCTGGTAAATAGGTAATAACGAGAGGTACTACCACTTAACGCTTTACTTGCTGTATGTTAGCTCTGCCTAGTTGGGATCAGGGAGATTAAGAAGTTTGCCTAAAGTTTACACAGTTGAGAGGATGGAGTTTGAAATTCCGTATTCATTTATTGAGCAAATATGAAGTAAGAGTGACCATGCTCCAGGTGCTGGATGGGAGATTGACAAAGATGCTGTGGTGGTCATAGGCTCATAGAGAAGGTGGATGGAAAGTATTATAACAGGGACAAGCTCAGGTTTCAGCAGCAGCAGCAGAGAGGCAGAGAGTTCCAAGAAGGCTGCCTGGAGGAGGTGCCATGGGAGTTTAATTGTGGAAAATGAACAGGAGTTTTTCAGGTGACTGCAGGGGGTGGGGAAAGGCATTCTGGGTAGAAGGAAAGGGGACAGGCAAGGATCAAACTGGCAAGTGTTAAGGACAGTGCAGGTGGCAAATATTGATGCGATGTGGGGTGGACTGGGGTTGGAGAGGTGGCTGAGGCCAGATCCCAAACAGGATGTATGAGGACATATAAGGAGCTTGAGCAGGAAAAAATAACTATCAGAGGATTTTAAGCACCTCCTTCATCGTTTCCTTCATCAATGCTTCCTCTTCTTTTTCAGGGCTTCAGTGATCTACCTCTACGTAACCAACATGCCAAAGCTTAGTAGAGGAAAACAATCATCATTTTGTGCATTGTGTATGGATGCTGTGGGTCAGGAATTCAGAAGGGGCACAATGGGAACAGCTTAGCTTTTGCCAGCGACTGGGGCTGGGTTGGCTGGGGCTGGAGGAGGCACATCCAAGAAGACTTCTTCACTCCCAGGCCCAGCACCTGGCCAGGATGGCTGAGGCCTGGGGACCGGCTGGGACCACGGATCAGATGCCTCCTTGAAGCTCTCCAACATGGTGGCCTCTGAGTCATTAGACGCCTTACACTGGGGCTCCCATCTTTAAGAAGGAGCGGTCCAGTGAACAAAGAAGATGATGTAAGGCCTTTTCTGACTCAGCCTTGAAAACCACTGTGTCACTCCCACCATTCACCAGAGATCAAGCCCGTCACAGGCCCACAGGGCTCAAGGGGAGGGGATAGAGACCGCCTGTCTATGGGAGGGTTGTCAAAGAATTTGTGGCCGTGTTTTAAAACAGTCATACCTAGTAAAGCCCACAGGTCCTGAGACCTAGTCTCTTAACTCTGCTGTAGACTCTTATTAACTTATTAATCCAAGATCTTAATGGTCTTTAAACCAGAGATTTCCAAAATCCTTTACCTCTAGTGAAACACAGGAAGGAAGAGCTGGTGTCAGGGTGGGAAAGGGACCCCTGCCCACCAGAAACCCCTCTCCTAGCTTCCTCTCCCCCAAATACATTTTAAGGTCCCTTTCGCAGAATTCTGGATGATCTGAGGACCAAGGTTTCCAATTCATTCTCTTAAAGTATTGTTTGCCTTTTAATAAAGATTCCGGGGGAGGGGGGAGGGAAATCTCCATTGATGTAAACCCAGACTTGAGACGCTCGCAGGGACCTTTCAGGTGTGTCCCCTCCGTTCATGCCACTCAGCAAGGCACATTCTGTCCACACTTGGGGCCAGTTCTGTTTATATTATCAAACAAACCTAAACCAATTGCTTTCTGTACTACCTGCTCTCCAACCACTTTTTAAATTTCTGATCTTAGGTTTTGTTTTTCTTCTATCTAATGTTGCAGCCCTTCTCACCCTTACTCCCGTCTCCTTGTCGTCCACTCTTCTGCCAGTGTAGCCATGAGACTCACAGAAAGAAATTCTGGCGCCAGACCTCAGGGCTGCAGAGCGGGGAGGTGTGGAGAATGGAGATGTGGTCGCCTGGGCCACGAGCAGGAGGCCGATTGGTCAGACAGTGGGACATAGGAGGTGTGTCCCTAGAGCCCCCTTCTCCCCCTTCCCAGGCCTCTTCTCCCCCTGTGAGCTACCTCAGGCCTGCCTGTTCCCTTTCAGTCCCCAGACCTAGGGGTGGCAGATGAGCCGTGGCCTTGGCTGACCTCTCGTCCATGATGTGACTGGAGGTCACAGCTGTCTGTGCCCGGTTCTCTCCCACCAGCCTGCCAGGCAAGAGGAAAACTTTGGATGTTAGTCAGACAGGGAGCAAATGGCACCCTCAGATTGGACCCATCTGGGAAGAGTTTAATTAAGGGATTCTTTTACTCACTTCCCTGCTTCTCCTCACCCTACTGGTGTTCGCCTTGGTCCACTCAACAGGGAGACTTGTGCAGGGGAAGAGGGTTGCAGGTCAGGAGCCTAGAGCAGTGTCAGGGGTGGGAGAGTGTGGATCTGGGGCAAACGGAAGATACCCAGAGGTACGATTACACGTTTTGGGTGCCTACTATGCCCCAGGGCCTCCACATTTCCCACGATATGCCTGCCGCTTAAGGATGCGCTCCATTTTATGGATGGGATCCTCGGGGCTGCGGATCGGGCCCTCTCCACGGAGGTGAATGGCAGCGCGTTGCTCCCCGCCGCCGTGCCTGGCTCCCGGCCCAGGGGATGCCCCACAATTGCCTCCTAGCTGCCTCTCCGAAACATTTCCGACACTCATCAGTCATAACAAGCTTCCTGCATCAACTTGCTTTCCCAAACGCAAGATTTCGTATTGCCAAGTTAATTAACATGATACATTGACTTAGGGCACAGCTAACAAGCACATATTAATTTTGAAAAGTCAGGTTCTTTCACTGGAAATGAGCTGCTGATGAACACCTACCGCAGGAGTTTAAAAGTGCAGGAAAGGGAGTGGGTAATTATGGGCTGGCACAGCCCGCAGGTCTGAGTTTCTGCCCCCCGGAAACGCCCTGACAGTGAGTGATTGCCCTCCGCATCTGGCAGGGGGGCGCTCAGGGTTGCCCCAGTTCTGCCTCCCTGGTGTCCAGTCTCCCCCCTCCCCCAGGGAGCATCTTGGTTCATCTTGTCTCTCAATGTAGTAATCTCCGATCAGAACTTGTACCTGAGCTGTTCTTTGCCTAATTGCTTCCCCTGACTTGGAAATTTACACCCTCCCTGCCTCCCCTGACTTGCCGAAAAAAACCCATCCTTCTGGGGACATAGGTCACTGGGCAGCCTTGGACAAACGAAGGGAAACTAAACAGAGATACTCAGATCCTGCCTGCCTTTCATTCAGGGCCTCCCTGACAGTTGGAATTTCCTCTAGAACTCTGGTTTCATGAGCCAGATGTTTCAGCAAATTCCCTTCTCTATCTCCTCTCCAGATGGGGAGAGTAAAACTTCTCTGCACACCTTCATGTACTAGAGTTGGGATTTGTTTTCCCATCCTTCTTGGTGTAGGGGTGGCTGTTTAGTTGTAGGGTCTCCGTTCTGGTCTATGAACCCCCTTCCCACACAAGTTGCCTTCTCTCTGTGCTGGAAAGCCCTCAGGAGACTTAGCACTAGGTTAGGAATGCTTTTACCTTGGATAACAGGGAGAAGGTCTGGGTTCAAGTGCTACGCTGGTTCTTTTCAGCTATGGGAAGCTGGACGAGTCACTGCACCTTGTTAAATGCCAGTTTCCCCAGGGGCAACTTGGGGGTGATGATCCCCTCTCCCAGGGGGCTGTGAGTCAGTGCCTTAGCACACACAGAGAACTTCACAGGGCACCCACGGTGTGGAAGTTTCCTGGGAAATGCTGTTCCCTCTGCCCTCCTCCCCACACTGCCAAGTGCACCAGGAGCTACTGGGCTGGTTGAAAAGTTTGTATTTCTTGGGGGATGCGAGGAAACCACCACATACCTCTGTTTAAAAGCTTATTTTGTGGTTTCCTTGGTTATTTATAGAACCCTGACTTTCTCTCCCCCGCCTCTTTCCTCTTCACTTCATTCTCCCATATTTTCCCATCTCTCCTTACAGACCAGTCTCGCTAAAGAATCCAGGATGCGTGTGAGGGGCCTTGTTTCAATACCTGCGGTTTCGGATGACCCTCTTTCTATTGACAGGGGTCTCCTGGCTGAGTTTCTGTGGGGCTTTTTCTCCAGCAGCAAGGAATCCAGTCCCCCTCCAGCAGTAAGGAAGTCTCTCTCTAGTAAACCTCTCCTCCGCACCCCCAAAGCTGCTGCACGTCTTTTGCCTGATGAGACCAAATCCGATGGCTCAGCTAGCCTCTTCCCAGCAGGATTTCCAATGCTGGGTTTCTGGCTGGGGTCTTTTCTTGTCGCCTAAGTTGACTCCCTCCTCAACCTTCTCCAGCTTCCTGCCACCTAACCTGGCTGCACTCCGTTCCACTCTGCTGTACGGACCACCCCTCTTCAGTTAGGACCTCTTCATGGAATTGGTTAACTGCTTAACTGCATCTTCCGAGGACTTTAAGGCCGCATTCCTCTATCTGGCTCTCTGCTCAGGCCTCCTTCTCTAGGAGGAATCGCCACTAATGCTGGGTTCCAGTTCAAAACACAGTTCTCAAGTCTCTCAAGCTGGAGCTTGGACAGATTCTCTCCAAATGAATGTCCTTGGATTATTGACAACCTCAGCCCAGCTGAAGCCTGAGAGTAACCTCCCTCAGAACAGTCCCCCTGGGCAGGAAAGAGGAGCCCTGAGCCTTCTCGGGCCCCGGGGGCTGGACTCCATCACCACGATTACGGGGCACCGTTGCTAACGCTCATTCCACTTTCCATTCTTGCACTGGTCCCGAGGACACGTGGAATCTGAATACGACCAATAATTCTTTTAACTCCCTTGCTTTAATAGCTATCAGATGGAAACTTTGGTTCCTTTATTAAACGAGGCTGGATGTCACCCAGAGAACTACTGTGTGGTGGAATTTCTATCCTGGATTCACTTTCTTTCGGTCGACTCCTTCTCCCCACCCCTGACCCAGTTTTCACGGGGGCATTCTCAGGAAAGGCAGACTCTCCAGGCTCGCTCCCAAACCCTCCAAGTATTGTTCTGATACACAAAGTAACTTTAATCTTAAGTCAAATTCAGAGAGACGTTCACATCAAGCCTCTGTGAGACTGTCACTTAGGTGAACCAAATCTAATCAATTATTTTTGAAAATGAGTAGCCATCGGTCTAAACTCAGCGGACTGAGTTTCAGTCAGGTTTCTCTGCAGCTTTTGTGGCAGAGGCTCCTGTGTGCCTGTGTCTTAAACACATGGGTCTTTCTCTCTTTCAACGACCCACCTTCTCATCTCCTGGTGGAGGTGATGGCAGCAGGGTGGCTATGCCAAAGGGGTGCTTATCTGCCTTTTTTGCTGGTGTTCAGGAAGCATCAGTGGTCTGGGGACAGCCTGAGGCTGGAGATGTCTCTACCCCACAGCACCAGGGGCTTTCAGAAGCAAAAGGAAGGGGAACAGACTTACTAAAGTTCCTGTGTGCCAGCGCCAGGGTGGAAGCTCTGCGCTGCTATCTCACTTTCTCTCCTAACAGCCCTGCAGAAAAACCGCCACTATTGTGACTTCACAAATGATCCAACGAGTCTCTGTGACGTTGGTGTAGGTGGTTCTCCAGAAGCAGATGCTGGAGTTTGGAGTACAGATGTTTATTAGACATCAACAAATGTAAAAGGAAGGAGGGGGTAACAGGATTGGGGAGAGGGACAAGCTGAATTGGGAGGTAGATCCGGCAGAGCCCCAGCCAAACTGGGGAGCGTTTGCCCATCGGGACTGTTTCCTGTTGACTGAACTGGCTAGGTCCTTATACTCAGCCTGGGACCAGTCCCCAGGTGTGGTTGCCTCAGGAAGGCATGACCCCAAAAGTCCCTCTGTAATGTGGGTTGTGGATGGTGTACTTCTACATCTACCATGAAGGTAGCTCAGCCAAAGTTTTAAATGCTGGGCCTGGTATTTGTATGAAGGTGTGATTGCCTGCAAAACCACTGTCTCCACTACGCCATCACACTGAGTGCTCTCTGCAGATACGGAGTGAGTCTTCCCACCGGAAGTTATTTGGGATGGGAGTTATTTGCTTGACAGCATGAATTGTGGCTTTTCCTTCCTTTGTTCCCCTGATGGGGGTGACACTCCAACTCATTCTGGAACCTCCTGACAGCGTACTTCAAGGCACCCAGAGCCATCTGCTAACTGAGGCACCACGGCGGAGGGTCAGCCGACCATTTTCAGCTTGTAAATCTGGTGCCTGGCTCATCCGACTGAACTTCCAGCCATCAGCCTAGGGTCTCCAGCCACAGGGACACGCCAGGAAATGCCCTTCGGTCGTCTTTGTTTTCTTCCACTCCCAATCCACATCTCCGCTATGTTCCCCTATGTGGCTTTCCCATCAAATGCATCTTTTCATCTCTAAAGGTCAGCCATTTCTTCAGTGGGTGGGGGGAAGGGGCATAAGCTATCAGAGTAAGTCACTTCTTATCCCTGGGTTTCCCCCATTTACTTCCACACTAAAATGGGAAAGGGGTAGTGTGTTAGTTTCCTAGGGCTGCTATAGCAAAGTACCAAAACCTGGGTGACTTTGAAGAATAGAAATGTATTGCCTCACCATTCCGCAGGCTGGAAGTCTGAGATTCAGGGTCGGCAGGGTTGGTTTCTTCTGAGGGCTGTGACAGAGAATCTGTTCCTTGCCTCTCTCTTAGCTTCTGGTGGTTTGCGGGCGGTCTTTGGCATCACCTTGATCTCTGTCTTCATCTTCTCCCTATGTATGTGTCTTGGTGTCAAAATTTCTTCTCTTTATAAGGATGCCAGTCATATTGGATTAGGACTCATCCTAATGACCTCACTTTAACCTATTACCTCCGTAAGGACCCTGTCTCCAAATAAGGTCACATTCTGAGATACTGGTGGCTTAGGATTCCAATATATCTTTTTTGGGGGGGGAATAAAATTAAATTCATATCAAGTACTTAAACCACATGGTGTCTTTAAATTTATTTATTTATTTATGTTTGGCTGTGTTGGGTCTTCGTTTCTGTGCGAGGGCTTTCTCTAGTTGCGGCGAGCGGGGGTGCGAGGGCTTTCTCTAGTTGCGGCGAGCGGGGGCCACTCTTCCTCGCGGTGCGTGGGCCTCTCACTATCGCGGCCTCTCTTGTTGCGGAGCACAGGCTCCAGACGCGCAGGCTCAGTAGTTGTGGCTCACGGGCCCAGCTGCTCTGCGGCATGTGGGATCTTCCCAGACCAGGGCTCGAACCCGTGTCCCCTGCATTGGCAGGCAGACTCTCAACCACTGCACCACCAGGGAAGCCCCACATGGTGTCTTTAAAAGGCCTTCACAGCTCGCATACTCTGGCTTCCTATCTGATTGAGGCCCCCAAAGGAGGTGTAGGGGAGGCACCCTGGGAGTTAGGGATCTGTTCCAATCAGCTGTAAGACCCAGCTACCCCAGACCCACAGAAATTTTCCGGAAGTGTTCATGCCCTCATCCAGCCGTTGTTTGGGCACTACGCATTTGCCTTGGTTTCCCATTCCTGTTAACCGTTTCATGGACTCCCTAGGTTCCTAGAGGGGCTGGAACAATAGCCATCAGTGAGCCTTATGGTTTTGGGGTACTTTTGGGCTTTTCTCTCATACATAATTGCTTACAGAACCAAACCTATAAAGCAAATCAAGCCCAAGCTTCTCTTATTAAGATCAACGTGAAGGTATTTTGGAGACTGAGGCATAAGCTGGAGAGAGCCTCCCGGGAAAGTTCCTAGGAATTAAACCTATGACCTTGATTAGGGTAAAAACTGTCTGATGGTTTACTTTTCTTTGGGAGACATAGGTTACATTCGTTATGCAATCATTTTGAACTTTAGCACCTGCCAAGGGATCAGGGGATTTATGTGATGTCCAAGCCTTAGTTATCAGAGCTGTTATTCAAAACAAAATAATTGTTAAGTGTAAAGAATAGGGCAAGACAGAAACATATCCATAGCATATTGTGTTTGTGACTTGGTGTGCCTTGCCTTACCCTCTATTGGTGCTATATCTATATCTTTATCTGTATTTTTATATCCTTATATACCGGAAGATGAGGTTAAAGGAGAGAATTTCCTTCTCAAGGCGTGCCAAACTCCTCTGTGTACTACTTCAGGGACTCTTGCTCACCTGCCTCTTGTTCCATCTCTGTGAGGACTCAACCCAACACTGCTTCGCCTCCAACAGGTAGCACTTCTGACAGGTGGTCCCACCTCTTGACTCCAGTCCCAGAGCTTCCCTGTTGATGCCATCTTGGGACTGTGCTCAGGCCACACGTGCACAACCAGGAAGTGCAGAGGAGTTAAGGTCTGTGAGGCAAACCTCTGAAGGGAGACGGGATCCATGGATACAACTGTCCTCCCATCCCCCATCAGACACGGTCTGGAGAGGAGTTTACATGGCTTCCGGGGCTGAGGTCTGATGGATGGTCTCAACTGGCCCCATCGTCTTTGTAACACATCCTCACCTGGGCTGCCTTGATTTCCTGGTTTAACCGCTGCACCCCTCCACTCCTGATCCCTTGGGTTGCATTCTTAGTAAAAGAAGAACCCATAAGCCTTTTCCCCAAGCTCATCTTTCTGGGGGACCCAGGCTAGGAGTATCGGGAGAGAGAGAGAGTGGGGGGCTCTGCCCTGAGATGGCTCTAGATGTGGGAGTCCCTCACCCTCATCCGGTGCTCTGGCCAGGTGGTGGGGCTTTGTTTGAGTGTCTCTGGCTTGGGAGGTGGTAAGAAAGAGGGTTTATAGGCCAAATCACTTATAAAGCTACATTAGTAATCTGTGGGCTTTCTTTTGTGAGGTAGCTTAAAGACAACTATCCCTTCTTCTTGTGGTGGATTTGGGGGAAAATGGGATTCCTGCAGAAGTCGGGGAAGGCTGAGTCACGTGGTGGGATGAGGACCGGGCAGAACAGCAGGAGCCCTGGCTTCTGGGCTTGGCTCTTCCACTGACTGAGCTCTGTGACCTTGGCCAAGTCACACTGCCTCCCTGGGAGCCAGCTTTCTTATCTGAACAATGAGGGCTTAGACTAGATTATCCCCTTGATCACTTGCAACTCGAAAACCTTATGATACAATGTAATTCCTGCCACTTTGACTGTATTTGTATGGAAGATGTTTCCATTCCTATCCAAAAGGTCAAATGGATGCCCCTGTGAGATTTTTCAATATGGGAGCAAAGGTGAAGAACAAAAAGTGTTTAATGGTATCTTCTTTTCTAAAAAAAAAGGATTTCGTCGGAGCCACTCTTATCTTGTCTATCACAAGGGAAAACTAGACTCTAACAACCCACAGCTTTCAGCTCCAACTGTGGCTCTTTCTCTCTGCAGTTTAGTACATCACTGCTGAGGGCTGGTTTGGCGAAGGGAGCTCCGAATCAGCTGCAGATGGAGAAGTCTGATAGATCTCCCCCTCCACACACTCACGGTCCACATTTTTCTGCAAATCCCACCCTCCCTTCCCCCGTGCGGGAAAGGAAGGTTCTCTGTAGCTGAGGTCAAGGCCATGACCACACCCAGCACACTGACCACAGCAGGAGGAGGTTAGAGTCGGAGTGGGGAGGGGGACCTCACATCCTCCTTGGGAAGTCACAGAGGCCAATGCAAATCACTTTTGGTCATTGCCCAAATGGGAAAGAACATTTTTTCCCCAGATCATTATTAAGAATTTTATACAATCACACACGCTCTTCTCTCTCACGTGCAGACGTACACTCTCAAAGAGAAAAACTCATCCCTGAGTATTGGGTCATAAATTATATGAGGTACATTTCATTATAAAGTACATTTCTTTAGTCCTTTATGAATGCTCTCTACTTACCCCAGGGGGGTTGTAATGTACACTGACATCTTACTTTCTTCCAAGAAGCATTCCCTTGTATTGTTTAGTATGTGGGGCCTGGCTGGGCAAACAAACCCTGTGCTGGAAAATGAAGGCAGTCGACTCCTAAATGGGAATACAGTCACGCATCTATTCCCGGGCTCCAGGGAGCTCACATATAATCTTTAGAAAAACTGGGTAAGTAAACATCAGAGAAAGAAAGGTCTGATGGTGAAAGGGGGCTGCATAAACAGTGAAATGCATAATTGCTATGGCCCAGAAAAATTGGAAGCCAAGTGATTCTAAAGCCAGAAAGCCAGGAATGGGTATTGAACACCAAGTCAGTCCTCGTTATATCTGATTTTTAATTTTGATAGTTTACCATATGGGTCTTTCCCCCTCCCAGCCCCCATCTCATCCTTCCTGAGGCACGTTCTCTTAAAGTGGAGAAACATGAAAAGGTACAAAGTTGAGCAAATTAGAGACAACATCAGGGCCTTGCCATTTTCTTCAGTTAACAAAGCCAGCAGCGGCAGAGGGAGTGCGGCAGGATCTTTCAGCCCTTGGGTTTGTTTCACTGAAACTGAAATAGTTCAGTTTTACCTTGCAGAAGATCAGAAACCAAAGCTCATAAAATTGAACTCAGATGAAGAACGCTCCCGTCTTTGGAGTGCTACTAAACAATCTGCAAATTATTTAAATTAAACCAACCCAGCCTTCAACATCTGCACACAAAATGCTTAAATTCCAAGTGCAACTTTACTGGCATAAGAAAATAATAAGGGGAGTTCAATTTGTGTCAGCATGGCTCAGGAAAATAAGATATCATGTCTTGCTGTCTGCTTGATGTCAACTTCTCAGATGCGAGCCCTAATGCCTCATCCTAGACTGTCCGCACCAGAGCCTGCCAAACAGAGAAGTTCAGCCAAAGTTCACCAAGCTACTACCAAATAGCTTTTTTCCCCCTCCTTTTTCGATCATTAGAAACCTTCTGTTTTATATTGTGCACACGTGATCGTATCTACCTCTTAAAACATGTATAACTCTATTAGCTTCTCCTATTCTTTGGGAATACTGTCAGTTCTTTTCTGTGATGACTTTGTTCCATGGCTTAGAGTTATTCAGCTTTTAAACTTTCACTACGTATACTAGATTCTATCTGAAATGCTTGGTCAGGAGACACAGATAAAATCTGTAATATTCAAGATGATTTGAAAATAAATCTTTTTTTAATAAACAAATAAGTGGAAAAAAAAAAGCAGACCAATCAATTACTGTCTGAGAGGGCTTCAGAAATGCTTTTTCAGCCCTCTCTCATCCAAATCAGAGGCTTACTCAGGGCTTGTCAGAGAACCTGCCCTAAGACTAGCAACCTCCAAAAAATCCCCAGCGCAGACCTTGGTTCTAATCTCCCCTTCAGCTGGGCTCTTGAGAGGACCAACAGGGCAATTACACAGACCATTTTTCTCATTTTCGTTGTTTAGTCTTGATTTACTTCAAATGACTACAACTCTCATTCCTCCCAGTGAAACTGTGCACCCACACTTTTAATCATACAAAACCAACATTTTAATGCTGCTGGGTGATGTATCAATTTAGGGTCCTGGGATGACCAAAGAGCTAGAATTTCACTCATCAGCAGAAATGCAGCTTTAGTAGGTGTGTGAAGACAAAAATAAGTGCAGTGAAGTCTTTGATCTACTGCGTACATGTTCTATAAAAATACCTTTCCTATAGTGTAACATGTCACATTTAATCTATGTTCCATCTTTCCCATCTATCTTCCAACCATCACTTGGTCTTTTTAAAAGACCCAAACACCAATGCTCCAAGCAGCCTTGTGGGAGCAAAGTCTTCTTTGTTTCCATTTGGTGGTGGGGCTTAGGGTGGGGTGGGAAAACCCCACGGGGCAACAGGAAGAATAGCTCTATGGCCTATAAATTTCAATCTCAATAATGGGCTACTCCCTTCTTACTGTTTCAAACACGACTAAAATAATGTTGAAATTCACATTTCAGGTAAGTTACAGCTGATTATAAAACTGTTATAAAAAAGCTTCCTTTACAATTAGTGTTGATTCAGACAACTTTCAAACCCATGGTAAATATCTGGCCACCCATAGCTGACAATGGTTTATTTAAGCAATTTGATAAACTATTACACATCAATCTGGTCTGAATACAAACATTAAAATAAAACGAATCCTAAAATATAACAATATTAAAAGTATAATCTTGTCCCGCACTGATCATTATTTATCTTGATTTCTTTTCATCTTTTATATCATAAAATAATTCAGCTAAAACACTGCATGTAAAGGAACTTGTCTGATTCATATTTCATTTAATCTGGTATCAATTACTGACGGAGATTTGGAAAATTCAATGTCTGTGTAGATGAAATGCTTTAATACCTTAGATAGTAGCTAGTTTCTGGGTTCAGCCTGAAATGGCATGGTCAGAAAAGTTTAAAATATTTTTGCTAGATTCAAAGATGAGCAAGATTAAAAATTCCCAAATGTGTATTCTGGAATCCCTCCAGAAACATTCCATCTTTATTCATTATTGGATATTGTCTTGATTAAAATTCCTGTTGGTTTGTTCTATGGTTAAGTAGTAATCTTGTATCTTAGCATTTGGAATGTATTGGTATCATGTGACGAGCACAGAGCCCGAATGAATATAGAGAGATCTCTTTCACAAGTCAACAAGGAGGACTTATAGCGTTCAGATTTCAGCAGAGCTGTTTGCGGGGGGAGGTGGGCGGTTATCTGCTCAGCACATTCTTTCCAAAAAGTGAGTCAGAAAGAGAGCGGTTCAAAGCAAAATGATTTTTCCTAAAACACCAGTGTCCCGAATCAAGGCAGATTTCTCTAGAGGAAATAAGATAGTTTTCCTTTTCTTTTTCTTTATCTCTTTTGTTCTATTTCTAGCATTTGGTGCCCTTTATTGCTAGTTTCACCCAGTAACATGTGAAAAATGTACTCGACAATGCAAAGCAGATGACTCGATCACCATCTTCTGAGTCACCATTCTGTTCTCTGCATTCCTGCAGATGCCTTTCAAAACCAGAAAACGATTCTGCTAGGAGTCAGTAAGAAGGAAAATAAAAATGAAAAAAAAAAAAAATTGGGCCTACTTATACAGCCACACTGATAACTTTTGTGGCTTGTTCCCCACTGGCAACCTGCTTGGCACTGGGTGTTCCCAGGGACCCTAGGCACGGACCCCAAGCCCGGAGAAGATCTGGGAGAGCATGGAAGACCACTTTGGTAGACTTGGCTGGCCTTTTGTTTTATTTTACATTGTAATGGCCACTTGGAAGTGAGCTCTGTGGCAGAGAGGAAAGGGGAGGACATTGGTGAAGATCTGGGTCCCTCGAGGTGAGGTAAGCTGTCTCCATTTCTCGTGTGCTGCACATGCATCTGTTAGAGAAAGTCAGAGCCAAGGTTTTAGGCATAAACCCAATTTTTAAGAAAGTTGTCAGATACACCAAGTCACCTCCAAGTCTTCCCTAGCCTGGTGGGTGGGGGTATCTCATGAGATGAGATGAAGATAGGATCCCAGGGACCATGATTCTGGAGAAATGAGTCAACTGACTGCTTTAGTGGATGCAAAGGAGCACGTAGTAGGTGCTCTATACCTCTCTGTGCCTCAGGGAGCATGCCTCCTAGGGATCTGGTCTTTGCCTTGGGGAAGTAGATGGATTAGACCACATTTCCTGAGAGTTTTACCAAAGAACTTGCTCACTAAGCCGCCCATCCTCCATATGCAGAAATAATGACCAAAGTCAAGAAGCTGTCCAGTTTGTTGAATACAGACTCAAAGAAGAAAAAGGCTGTTTCATTCATCTCCCTGAGGCAAGTGCTTAGAACAGCGGCTGCACATAAATATGTGTCAGTGAATGAATGGTATGATATGAAGATTCTGAATCAAAAACCAACCAATGCAATGGTCAAGTGGCTTTTGAGTACAATGAGCCTAGAAGCACACTCTGTTCTAACAAGCTAAATTTTAAGAAGACAAAGTAAGGAAAGGGAGAGTACTAGTAATCGTTGGTACTTGTATGTATCAGGAAATTTCTCATGTTCTTTGATGGGTAGGTATTGTCCCATTTTCCAGATTAGGAAACTGAGACTTGGAGAGGTTAAATCGCTTGCCTAAGGTCACACAGCTAATGAGTAGTCGATCTGTGGTTCAGACCCAGGACTCCCATGTTGGAATGGTTTCAAAGATGTAATTACCGTAGCACTTCCTTATTAGAGGCTCACTGCCTCAGCGTTTAGGGATGTATCAGACTGCTTACACTTGATGCTTGAAAAAAGTTTTAAATTCTTTTCATGGGAAGTTTTTAGAATTTTGTGATTCAAACCAGATTAAGCAGGTGAAAGTGCTTTTTTAGACTGTTTGTCTTAACACTAAAAAATTTGTTCTGAATCCAAATCCAGTATAAATGTACTAGCCTTTTCTAGCCAAGAGTTTACAGAAGTAAGAAGTAAATCAACATTCCTTCAACCCTAGGAGGAAATGTGAAAGAGAGAGATGGATGTTTGATCAGGTCTCAGAGGGCTCCTTTAGTTCCAACTCTGCTGGTAAACAGCTGTGTGATCTTGGATAAGTCCCTTCACCTCTCAGGACTGCAGGCTTATCTATGGTCAAGGGACTAATAACCCTTGCTTTGCTTACTGCTCAGATATTGGAATCAAGAGAAATATGGAATTAAAATACTTTCAAAATTTATAGCATCCAATTAAGAAAACATTTATGTTTGTGATGAAAATGTCCTACTTTCTGTAATAATGGAGTTTGAGCTTTTTCCCATCTAATTTACCTAATTTTACTAATTTAATTTAATTTTCATCTTCCGAGATAACGTATACTTTTCTCGTTTAGAATTTCACTCAGCTTTTTTTCACTTAGCTAAATGGCACTTTTCTCCCTTGGCTTGGCACTTGCGAATATTGTTCTGATCTTTTTTTTCTTTTTAATTTTAGCTCAATCAGAATTTACTGTTCTTCTCTAAGGCAACAAGTCCAAGTACCTGAATTCATCTCAGAGAGTTGAGACGACATTTCTCTCTGTACATACATTTCTAGGGTTGGCCCCAGATATGAAATATAATTATGGTGCTTTCTTGCCTGATATTAGGCAAGTCTGAGGAGGCCTGGCGTACATTCCTTGGGCTCATGAGTAATTATGGTGTTGGTGATGATCAACTACTTTATAAGGTCTTGGGCTGCTGGGATTCTGGTTTTTACGTAATGCACAAACCCCATGAATTTAATTACCACCATCTTGGTGCCTAACAAATACGCTTCACTTGTAAGCCTTGTATGTATTTATGTTCAGATGGGACTAAAGGGTGCGTGTTTGTGAGTATTGTGACCATGACACCCCATACATTCACAAAAATTGTCCCCCCCAGATTCAGATTGGCTTTTGGTTGAATGGCCCATGCATTTGATGTTCCTTTCTTGGTTGGAAAACTATTATTCAAGTTCTCTTTTTCTCCACCTCCTTTCTTCTCCCTTCTTTGTCTAAACTGTATAATGCTGTGTTTCCTTTTGAAAGATTAGGTAAGAGGGAACACGTGTGTGAAAGTCGTGGCCAACTCCCATGTGTTGGGGGCTGGTGAGATGAAGGCCAAAGGCCAAATGACTTCAACACCTGACAAGTGTGTGGATCTCATTATGGCCATGGGGTCTGGAGGCCTTAAAAAAATCAATGGATTTGCAGGATGCATGGTCAACATTTGGTGAGAAAGCAGGTCTTCAATGATTTTGTTTCTAATCCATGGCAGAGGTATGGCCCTTCAAGAAAAAAAAAATCCTTTCATCTCCTAGCAGCAAAGTTTCCATCTACCCCATATATTTAAGGGATTCACAGAGCTTGAAGCAGTATTTGAGATTATCTTGTCCAATGCCTTTATTTTATAAATGAGTAGCATGAGCTCAGGAAGGAGAGTTTCCCAAGTCCTCATAACCGACCAGATTCCCTGACTCCCAGCTCAGCCCTCCATATGTCACACCCGCTGTCATGGCACTGATTCACATCCACTTATCCAGTGAGGGGCTTTTGAGCACCTACTCTGTGCTTGGGGGTAAGTGGCTTGGTTTGGGGCTCCCAAGGAAGTCATTCAGGCATAGTTTTGGCCTTCAAGGAATTTGTTAGCAATTTGGAGAGTCAAGACTAATATGACACAATGGTCTCATGTGCAAATGGCAGCTTATAGGTCAGGGTTGATGTAAGTGGAGCAGTGCCGTTCCTCAGGACGTCAGAGTGCAGACGTTGGGGAAGGCTAGGCTTCTGGGAGGAGACTTGGAGGCAGAACTTGAAGCAGGTTTTGGAAGTTTGAAGTTTTGGAATTCCAGGAAGGAGCAGGGCTTGCGAAAGTCTCAGAAGTCTTAAGGAACAGCATGTGAGTAAGTGTTGGGAGTGAAGACAAGCCAACTTCTCAGTCCCTGTGTGGGGGATGTGGAATGAGGTCAGCTCCACAGCATAGGAGCACAATGCAGACAGCCTTTCATCCAGGCTAAGGTGTCTGCTTCCTTGTGCAGAGGATGGACATCGATTACAGTTTTAAGTAGGGCAGTGAGGAGCAAAAATGAAGATGACTGTTTGGAGGAAAGATTGGAGGGAGGTAAGATGAGAAACAGGGAACCAGTTGGGTTAGTTTGGAAAAAGTCCCAGTGTGAGGTGATGAACCCCCTGAACAGGGAAGTGGGGAATACAAAGCAGCAGGTGGCGAGGGACCCCCTTAACTCTGCGGGGCTGCCTGGGTGAGGGTACAGTTTGCAATGCCAACTCCTAGAATGACTAAAATCTTTGCCTTCCAGGATCTTGAGAGGTTTGCTCTGGTCATCCATATGGCTTTTCCGGGAGTGCTGGCACAAGATATGATTCTTCATCATTTAGGGGCAAAGCTGAAGGCAGGGAAAGAGGGACAGTTGCCTCACAGGACCGGGACATCTCAGGCTGACACTAAAGTGCCCAGTGTCTGGGTAGAGTGATGGGCCTGCATCCTGACTTGGCCTCTCACTAATTCCAAGCTGCTGCCAAACCACTAACACGTTCCAAACCTCAGTGTTCTTATCTGTACTTTGGAGACGTAGTAACGCCTGTCGTAGTTACCTCACCCAGCGTTGTAAGAATCCAATAAGAGAGTATATGTGAACTCTACAAAGACTGTAATCAGTGTCCTGTCACAGCTCTAGCTGCTGAGATGGTGGAACATTGGATGCAGGGAGAAATTACACGAGAGCAAGGACGTATTCCCTACTGAGAAAGTAACCATCTTCTGCCTTGCCAACTTTGACACTGCTTTTTCACATTTAAGAAGAAATAGAAGTGGAAATAGCTTGAGGTTGCTGTTCAAACTCATTACAGTAAGCTGCCCTAAATCAGAACTGACCAGGCTCTGCTGGCAGAACTTTCAGAACTTGGGTGGCCCCATCCAAAGCTGAAAAATCATTGAAAGGATGGGAGAGGGGGGTGAGATGCTCATCCCTGAAAAAAGGGGAGATGGTTTTCAAACTATATTTTTAATATATTTTCTAAATTTTAATGACACTCTGCCTGAAACCATTAGCAGCTTCTCAAGCTCTCTGAGCAGGGTTTTCCTTGGAGATTGGCTTGATCATAGGTTTAATTCCTGACTCCTTTCTAAACGTAAAGAACCAGTTCATCTAGAACTCCATAAACACCCCCTCCCAAAGGCGGAGGCTGTGTTGGAGACTGGAGACAGAGCGGGGACCCTGTGGAAAGGTTTCTGGGTAATGGGAGGAAGAAGAACGTTCAAAACAGAATCACTGAGCGCCACCTGGTCTAGAGAGTGAGGGGCATAAAAATATATGTTTCGAGTGCTTGCTGAGTGCCAGAACTTGTTTTTGATTCTGATCGTATAGTGTCAGAGTTTAAGATACTCTAGATGTTTTTCTGGAGGCCAATGTGAATTCAGTGATAGGTTTTTCCCCGCAGAATGGCACAGATAACAGCCTTCGAGAGCTCATCCAGGCTCCATCCAGAGGGTAGATTTGGGTCAGGGGAGGCTAGGAGCAGACCAGTGCAGGGTAAACAGCAGGAATCCCCTGAACCAGGGCAGTGGCGGTAGAGAAGGAGCAGATTTGGAAAATAGTTTGGTAGCAAAAGTGAAAAGGGTTGCCCACTGAGAAAATAGGGCCCGTAGTTTTTGTCCCCTGTACTCCCCCTCACCCAGCACTTATGAGATGCTTAAACCCCTGGCCTTGAATGTTTGTTGATTAATTGCTTGGTTCATTACATATCTTAAGTTAAAATTTCACTGTTTATCCTATCCAGCGATGAGGACCAAAATTTAGCCATAATATATTTATCACAGTATCATTTTTTCTCGTTTCACTGAGATATAATTGACATACAGCACTGCATAAGTTTCAGGTGCACAGCGTAATGATTTGACTTACATACATCATGAAATGATTATCACAATAGTCAACATCCATTATCTCATATAGATACAACATTAAAGAAATAGAAAAAAATTGTTTTCCTTATGATTATAACTCTTAGGGTTTACTCTGTTAAGAGCTTTCATTTATAATGCACAGCAGTGTTGATTAGCTTTATCATGCTGTATATTACATCCCTAGTACTTATTTATCTTATAACTGGAAGTTTGTACCTTTTGACTGCTTTCACTTAATTTCCTCTCCTCCCACCCCTACCTCTGGTAACCATAAATCTGATCTCTTTTCTGTGGGTGTGTTTGTTTTTGAAGTAGAATTGACCTATAATACTATGTTAGTTCCTGGTACACAACATAGTGATTCAATATCTCTGTACATTTCAAAATGTTCAGCAAGATAAGTCCAGGTGTCATCTGTCACCATACAAAGATATTACATAATTATTGACTATATTCCCCACATTGTACATTTCAGGCTTGTGATATTTATTTTGTAACTGGAAGTTGGTACCTCTTAGTCTCCCTCACCTATTTCTCTCCTCCCCTCAATTCTTTCCCCTCTGGCAACCACCTGTTTGTTCTCTGTATCTATGACTCTGTTTCTGTTTAGATATATTGTTCATGTGTTTTGTTTTTTGATTACACATATAAGTGAAATCATACATTATTTATCTTTCTCTGTCTGACTTATTTCACTTAGCATAATACCTTCTAGGTCCATCCATGTTATCACGAATGGCAAGATTTCTTTCTTTTCTTAATGGCTGAGTAATATTCCATTGTATGTATATATACCACATCTTCTTTATCCATTCATCTATTGATGGGCACTTGTTGCTTCCATATCTTGGCTATTGTAAACAAAGCTGTAATGAACATAGGGCTGCACATATCTCTTTGATTTAGTGTCACGTTTAATTGCAAAATTATGTTCAAATAGGGGGAAAGCTCTTATGTTGGATAGAATATTTACAATGATTAAAAATCACATTTTCAATAAATGTGACATAGGAATGACATAGGACATTAATGACATAGGAACTTCTAACATAATGTTAAGTATAAACATAATACAAACTATGTCTAGATGGTATGCGCCTAATCAATTAAAAATACACACAGAGAAAAAAGAAAGGAAGGAAATATATCAGCATGTTAACCATGGTTACCTTGAGTGGCAAGGCTAAGATTGCTGTTTATTTTCTTCTTTCCACATTTTAATATTTTTCTAATTTTGCACTGTGGAGAGGTAGAAGTTTTCAAATCAGAAGAATAAAAATTACTGTGGAAGAAAAAAAACTCAAGAGGATACCATTTAGAGATTCAGAAGATTGTGTTCAAATGTCAGCACTGCCTTATGACTTAGGCAAGTCACTTAACCTCTGTAGGCTACAGTTTTCTTATCTGTAAAGCGAGCATAATAACATCTGCCTGCTAATTATGGGGCTATTGTAAATGTCAAACAAAATAAGGGGTGTGGAAGTGCTTTATCAGTTACTAGTTAAGTTGCTTCAGGAATATATGAGATTCTGGTTATTGCTATGTTCCCTCCCCTCACGGGGGACCCATAAGTGTCTGCTAGAGGGCCCTCCGGGTGGGTGTGGGTAGCTGGCAACCTACTCTGGAGAAGGAGGGGAGGATCTCATCCCAGCTGGAAGCTATTTTGCTTGAATGGAGACTATCAGGTCTAGCCAAAAATAATTTCATTGTGTTGAAGAAAGAGAGCTCAGAGACAAGCTGGGAGTGTTGGGGAAAGAGGAAGACGCTGGGCAAAGGAGAACTGAGCCCCGGCAAGCCCGTTGGGATTCTAATTCACTCCCAGTCTGTCTGCGAGGCTGAATTCTCCCTCCAGCGCTGTGACTCCGGTCTTGAGTAACACTGCACCAGCCCTTACTCCCTCTGGGCCTCGGGATCGTGTGTGGCAAATGAGGGCTTGTAAGGGCTGGTCCCTCCCTCCCTCCCTCCCGAATATGGGCACGTATTCTGTGCGTCTCATGTGAAATCATTCCTTTCATCAGTGCTGTAATAGAGTCACCATGAATTCAGATCCACGTGAAGAGGTAAAGGACATGAATGGAACATACACAAAGAGGGGGCAGGGCAAATGGGCAAGCCAAGAGATGATACGGTATCACGACCAACAAACATATATTAAGTCTATGGTAAGTGTAGGTCCTTATGTTTCATACTGAGGGTTCAGAAACATGGGTCTCAATCCCTGCCTACCTGGGAAGAGATGATGAAGACAGGGTCCCATCCTAATTGCCAAGAATGAATCCCAGGGAGTGAGCACGCAGGAGATCAGAGGAGGCAGATGATGACCAGGGTGATGAAGGGATGACTTGGAGAGCGGGTAGCCTAATGAGGTCTCCCCAGCTGCGAGTGAGCAGAAAGCACCAGTATGAAGATAGGTTTAGGGAACAATACACAGCTTCCCCCAGTTTGGAAGCTTCTAGTTGACTTATCTTGGAAAAATCATTTAACTCAAATGAACCTCTGTTTCTTCAGTTGTGAAAATGAGGCTATTAATGCTTCACAGGCAATTGGGATGATTAAATGAGGGAAAGAAGACGAAGTTCCAGTCATAGAGTATGTGTTCAAAAATATTCATTTCTGGGCTTCCCTGGTGGCGCAGTGGTTGAGAATCTGCCTGCTAATGCAGGGGACACGGGTTCGAGCCCTGGTCTGGGAAGATCCCACATGCCACAGAGCAGCTGGGCCCGTGAGCCACAACTACTGAGCCTGCGCGTCTGGAGCCTGTGCCCCTCAACGGGAGGGGCCGCGATAGTGAAAGGCCCGCGCACCGCGATGAAGAGCGGTCCCCGCACCGCGATGAAGAGTGGCCCCCACTTGCCGCAACTAGAGAAAGCCCTCGCACGAACCGAAGACCCAACACAGCCAAAAATAAAATAAATAAATAAATAAAGTAGCTATAAAAAAAAAAAATTAAAAAAAAAAATCATGTTTCAAAGTCTGCTCTGAAGACAGTTCACTTTAAAAAAAAAAAATTCATTTCCTTTTCTCTTTTTTTTCCTACATCATCTAATGGCTAGCCCTCGACCAATGATTGGAAACTGGTGGTCTATGAGCCAGATCTAGTTTGTAGATACTGTTTTATCCGGATCACAGAATTCTAGTTTACACTCTGTTTTAAAAATATTTGCATTAGCTGGTGACACTTGAAAATTAGGAGATTTTATATAACCATCCAGATTTCCAACGTCTCTTGAAAAATCAGATCTGGCCACAGAGGGTGGGGAAGGCCCACATGAACACTTGACACCTACTGGCTGGTGCTGAGTCAGGGCTGCTCCTGTGGGCGGGGCCTCATTCCCACTTCTCCACAGTCCGCAATACCCCCTGCTGAGCCCCAACACTGAGGCCAGTGTCAGCTGTAGTCTATCATTGTGTTTGCACCGTTTTTTATTCTCGAATTGAGTTTTTAGTGAAATTTCTTTTTAAAGCAGAAAAATGAAACATTGGCCAAGAGCATCATATGTTTCAAAAACAAAGAACAAAAACAGAACAGAAAGAGAGCATATTTCATTGGGGAGGTGAAGAAAATTCCTATGTGTTTAATATGCAGATGAAGCATGACTCTATTGAAAGAATACACTTGGCTTGCTTCACTTGTTACCTGCTTGGCCCCTGTAGACATTTGAGTTTATTGCCCTTAACCTGGGCCAGGTGCTCTTATCGGTATGTGTCTGTGGAAAATAGAAATCCCTCTTCATAATTTCCTCCTGCTTTGAAGGGGAAAATTCGGGCAGAACTGAAGAAGACATGCGGGCACCAATGGTCGTCAACACGAAGTCCAGGGAGTTGGCTACTGAACAAGGCCTCTTGCCTCCATGAATGTATGTCAGTTCACCATGAGGGCAGACATTCCTAGGTCTTGGAAATACATGATCCTTTCAGAGCTTCCCGGGTAACACTTCCATGATCAAAGATAACTCTAAGCTGATGAAATGATGGCTGGAATTAAAGGAAAAGCAATGGTTTAGAAAGGCACTGTCCAATAAAAATATGAGGTGAGCCACATATATAATTTAAAATTTTCTAGTAGCCACATTGTCAAAAGTAAAAGAAATGAGTGAATTGAATTTAAATAGTATATTTTGTTTTACCCTATATATGGAAAATATTGTCATTTCTACATTTTAACATGTAATTGATATAAAAAATAATTAAATGAGATATTTTAACATTGTTTTTCTTCTGATTAATTCAGTCTTCCAAATTTGATGTGTATTTTCCATTTATAGCACATCCTGGCCGCATTTCAAGTCTCACCAGCCTCTCATGGCCAGTGGCCACTGTACTGAACAGTGCAGGTTTAGAATATAGATGGGGGCATTAGCAGCTATAAGAGCTTTACTGCTTCCTTGGCTTTGCTGCTGGCTGGCCCTGATCAGTCAGATCTTGGTCTCTCCCTTCTTGTGTATCCCATATCCTCTGTATCATGTGCCTGTATCTTCTTCTCAACTTTAAGCAAGCAATTTGAGGACACCCTTCCCACACTGGCACCATGTTTTCCTTTCCTTGCAGACTCTTCTGGATAAAGGATGATGTGGGACACGGTAGCAGGTGCTCACTAGGTTTTCTTGACCTAGTATACTCGATTTTTGACTTGAGTTCTTCCATGATGGAAAATTCACAAATTCTCTGTTCTGAAACGGGATATTGACTTTGGCTACCCCTGTTAAACTTCTAAGATTAAAGATCCCACTGAATCTTAGACTTTCAGTGTCAACATCATTCATTCATTCATTCATAGATTCGTTAACAAACATGCCAGGCATACTGCTAGGTACTAGAATTCCAAAGATCACAAAAGCACAGTTATTACTCAATAATTACTCAATATGAAAACAAATAAATGCTGTTTAGCATGACAAGTACAGTAACAGATGTAGAGTGAGAGTGAGATAAAGAATAAGGAACATAAATGGAGGAGTAGCCCTTTTGTTTGGAGATCTTAGGGAAGGCTTCACAGAGGAGGTGACGTTTGAGTGGGATCCCAAGGAATGAGTAGAAATTCAGCAGGCAGAAAGAAGGGCATGAATTTACACTTGTGTGGCCAGCACATGCAAAACTCTGGAGGGCCCCAAATTGGGGCTGATGGCCAAAGCAGATGGTCCAGCTGTGTCTTTCCATTGTGAGCTTATAGGTGGGACTGCAGTCCCCTGATATGAGACAACTAGTTTGATATTCACTCAACCTTCTGTTTTACTGTAACTTTATCAAGATGCTGCAAGGTGTGAGATGTCTAGTTCTATGATCAACTTCAGAAGACTTCTATGTCTCTGGGTAACCCACAGAAATTTAGACAACTTTACTTGTTGTCTAAAGTACACAAGAACTTCTTGGGCCCTATCTAAAAGTCATTTTTATAGGAGTACCGTAAACAGATTTCTGAATAACCCTCAAAATTAAGTACCATTAAACCATAACCAAAATGTACATGTGGATTTGAGATGTGTCAACATGTGTTTTGCATCTTTCCCTTGTGAAATTTATGTATCTTGCATGGCCTTTGGGCAGAGCCCATGTGTTTCACATATGGTTGGTACATTTCTTATTAGGAATGGTATAAAGAGGGTCAGGAGAATCAGACTACTGTATTGATAAACATAAGGTTAGAGATCCACTGATAAAAAATGGCTTCTGAGACACCCACATTAATGAGAAGAACATTTATCTTGAAGACATATAACTTTTTGGCTGGAAGCAATCTTGGAGAGAATTTGGTCCAACCCATTTATTTCACACTTAGGAAACTGAGACCTTGAAGGATTAAGTGATTCACTCAGGGTCCTCAGATACCAGTGGCAAAGCAAGGATGAGAACTTAAGCTATCTGATTTCCAGCCCAATGCTCTTTTTCTATTTTCCACATTGCTTGGTTCATGATTTTCATTAAAAGCACATTATCATTTTCCAGTTTAAAATGATTTCTTGATAGCAGTTCTAGAGAGTTTTCCAGATTCCAACTATGAAAACATAGGAAAAGATGGAAATTTATGGGAGCAGAGTTATGCATTTATGACTTTGAATTGTAGCCCCTAGGCCGAGCAAAATTCCTGGCACTTAGTAGTTTCTTATTAGTATCTGGGGAATGAACGAACCACATCAACAACCCAAATGATGAGCAATGTGCTACCAGAATCTATGGGAATGCCCACAAAGGTTACAAGACCTATAAAAACTAAAGTGAAGACTGCAACTAGGGTGGGGGCAACATATGCTTTGCCAAAGAAACAGGGCAGGCTTGATCTCCTGTAGAATGTGTCTTTACTCAGAGACGATATTCAAAATATTCAATGACCATGGCCACACAGGCATTAGCCATCAGATTGGAGGCTGCTGTGAACAACTGGAATTGGAGCCAACCACTTAAATACCAGCACTGTCTCTTCTCCCATTTTACTGTTCTTTGGGATGCTTAGAATGTGGTTCCCCTTCCCACCCACCCAGTAATTCTCCTTTCCACGTCCCCTCCTGAGAGAATAAAACTCTAATAAAACTACAGAGAAGGAAGGAATATAGATGAGGATGTGGATATTATTACACGGAAGACATAGTCTCAGTGAGTAAAGTTCTCAGTGCGTAAAGTGAGGTAGGAAGAACCCTAGTAGCATTGCATGCTGGAATTTCATTTGACTCTTCTTCACCTTAGAGTCAATGAGCTGGGGAATTGAAGAAGGACATTTTTGCAGTTGGGCTGCACTAGACCTGCTATCCACTGGAACTCTGAATCCTTGGGCACATCCTTCTGCCCTCTGGCTACATATTTGGGAAGGAGCTTTACCAAAACCAAAGTGGTCAGCAAATGAGGTGAACAGAACTACCCAAAGCACAACTGCAGGTACATGCCAAGTCTGGATGCACCTCTGCTAATTTTAAGATTGGAAAAATGGAAAAATCTAACATGGAACATATTAAGAAATTGCACAAGCGATAAGGGGATAAAACATTGAGAAACTTCCTGAAATACTGTGAAGGATGCGTGAAGCCTTGTTTCCATGAAAGGAACAAAATACTGTGAGGAAGAAATAGCCTGAAATGTTGATAATGAGGACTGTAAAGAAAATAAATGTACAATTGCAGAATTTAAATGCTCACTGAAGACAGAAAATAGCAAAATTGATGATGCAGAAGACTGAAGCAACTATATTACAGACAGACTGGATAGTTCCCCCCCACTCTCACTGCAGAATGGAGCAAAAAATGGACACAGTGATGAATGGAGAGGCAACATAAAATAGAATCAAGAGTAAGGACTCTGAAAGTGTACTCTCTGGGTGCAAATCCTGACCCCAACCATACTAGCAGTGTGGCATTGGGCTAGTTGTATAATCTCTCTGTGCCTCAGTGTTCTTGATTGTAAAATAGAACTAATAATAATTACCTGCCTCAAAGGGATTTGTGACATTTAATTAAATTAATTACTATTGATAAGATGTTTAAACCAGGATTTGGCATATAGTAAACAGTATAATATATTCGTTAAATAAAAAACAAGCAAGAAGATTACAGACATGGAGGACAGAGGGTAAAAATTAAACTTAAGAACATAACCATCAAAATGGATGAAAGTTAAATAATCAGAGCAGCAATAATTACAAACACAATTACTATTTTTGAATTCTTGGTTTCCAGCAGCCCACCTGACCACCATCAGTATCGCTGGTCTTGTACTCGTGCCTCAACAGTTTTCAGCAACACTGAGAGAGTGTCACTACCCTCATTACTATCTTTTCCTCTACCCTCTTCATTTCTCTTCACTGTTTATATCACTACTTGAAATTATATTATACTTTTGTTACTTTCACTTCCACTAGAATTTATGTTCCATGAGTGCTAATCTCTCTTGTTCACCATTGTCATAGAGTAGATACTAAAAAAGTTATTGAATGAAGAAAGACCTGGGTGTCTTGTCATATCAGGTCACATAAATTAAGAGAGCCATTCTTAGATACGCAGTGGCAAGATTTTAGAAGAGAAAGAGAATTGGAGGCCTCAATGGAAGAAAAAATGAGTTGCCCTGCCTACAAGTGAACAATTTTTTTTCTGACATCGTCCTTATCCTCTGCTGTAGTATATGAAGGAAAACAATAGAGCAATGTCTGCAAAACTTTTGAAAGAATTTTATACTCATGTACTAGAGGATTAGATACTATAACTACCATGTGTCTTTCTTTTAAAAAGGGATGAATAAAAAATAAGACCTTGATAATGGGGAAGTGATGATATAAAGGGAGGGTGGGGGTACTTGTACTCTGCTCCTGTAGCTTTAAAGGCCATTCATAGAGAAAATACTCCCACATTTAGATCTTTAGTCCTTTAGTCCTTATAGTAGTCTGAATAATGGTCCCCTATAGATGTCCACCTCCTCATCCCTGGAACCTGTGATTATGTTACCTCACATGGTAAAAAAAAAAAAAAAAAAAAAAAAAAAAAAGTATATATATATATATATATACACACACACAAAGAGAGAGAGAGAGAGAGAGAGAGAGAGAGAGAGAAAGAAATATATATATGTAAAGAAATTTTCAGACGTGATTAAGTTACAAATATTGAGATGGGAGATTTCCTGCATTATCCAGATGGGCTCATTTGCAGTCACAACTGTTCTTATATCAATAAAAGGGAGGCAGGAGAATCAAAGTTGAGAGAGTAATAGGAAATCTGACAATGGAAGCAAGAAGTTGGAGTGGTGTGAGGAATGGATCATAAACCTAGAAATGTAAACAGTGTCTGAAAATGACAAGGAGACAGATTTTCCCCTCAAAGCCTCCAGAAGGAACCAGACCTGCTAACACTTTGACTTTAATCCAATGAGATTGATTTTGAAATTCTGACCTCCAAATTGTAAGATAATAAAATAGTGTGTGTGTATTTTTTTAAGTTGAGGTAAAATATACATAGTAGTTAATCATTTTAAGGGCTACAGTTCAGTGGCATTTGGTGCATTCACAATGATGTGCCACCACTACCACTCTCTATAAACGTTTTCATTACTCCAGAAGAAATTCCTAACCATTAAGCAGTTACTTTTTGTGTCTGGCTTCTTTTACTTAGTATAATGTTTTCAAGGTTTATCCAAGTGGTAGAATGTATCAATACTTCATTCCCGGGGACCTTCAAGATGGCAGAGGAGTAAGATGTGGAGATCACCTTCCTCCCCACAAATACATCAGAAATACATATACACGTGGAACAACTCCTACAGAACACCTACTGAACGCTGGTAGAAGACCTCAGACTTCCCAGAAGGCAAGAAACTCCCCATGTACCTGGGTAGGGCAAAAGAAAAAAGAAAAAACAGAGACAAAAGAATAGGGATGGGACCTGCATCTCTGGGAGGGAGCTGTGAAGGAAGAAAAGTTTCCACACACTAGGAAGCCCCTTCATTGGTGGAGACGGGGAGTGGGTGGGGGGCAAGCTTCAGAGCCACGGAGGAGAGCACAGCAACAGCGGTGTAGAGGGCAAAGTGGAGAGATTCCCGCACAGAGGATCGGTGCCAACCAGCACTCACCAGCCCGAGAGGCTTGTCTGCTCACCTGCTGGAGGGGGCG
The DNA here is from genome assembly GCF_028023285.1 of Balaenoptera ricei. Lineage (NCBI taxonomy): Eukaryota > Metazoa > Chordata > Mammalia > Artiodactyla > Balaenopteridae > Balaenoptera > Balaenoptera ricei. The sequence continues at coordinate 8,181,971 of NC_082645.1, read as the reverse complement.
GGGGCTGGGAGCTGAGGCTTGGGCTTCGATTGGATCCCAGGGAGAGGACTGGGGTTGGCTGTGTGAACACAGCCTGAAGGGGGCTAGTGTGCCACAGCTAGCCAGGAGGGAGTCCAGGAAAAAGTCTGGACCTGCCTAAGAAGCAAGAGACCATTGTTTTGGGGTGCACAAGGAGAGGGGATTCAAACACCACCTAAACGAGCTCCAGAGATGGGTGTGAGCCACAGCTATCAGCACGGACACCAGAGATGGGCATGAGACGCTAAGGCTGCTGCTGCCGCCACCAAGAAGCCTGTGTGCGAGCACAGGTCACTCTCCACACCGCCCCTCCCGGGAGCCTGTGCAGCCCGCCACGGCCAGGGTCCCATGATCCAGGGACAACCTCCCCGGGAGAACACATGGCGTGCCTCAGGCTGTTGCAATGTCACGCCAACTTCTGCTGCTGCAGGCTCACACCACATTCCGTACCCCTCCTTTCCCCTGGCTTGAGTGAGCCAGAGCCCCTTAATCAGCTGCTACTTTAACCCTGTCCTGTCTGGGCAGGAACAGACGCCCTCAGGTGACCTACATGCAAAGGAGGGGCCAAATCCAAAGCTGAAACCCAGGAGCTGTTCGAACAAAGAAGAGAAAGGGAAATTTCTACAAGCAGCCTCTGGAGCAGCGGATTAAATCTCCACAATCAACTTGATGTGCCTGCATCTGTGGAATACCTAAAGAGACAATGAATCATCCCAAAATTGAGGTGATGGACTTTGGGAGCAAATATAGACTTGGGGTTTGCTTTCTGCATCTAATTTCTTTCTGGTTTTATGTTTATCTTAGTTTAGTATTTAGAGCTTATTATCATTGGTATATTTGTTTATTGATTTGGTAACTCTCTTCCTTTTTTATATATATATATTTTTTTCCTTTTTTTCTTTAATTGAGTGTATATGTGTATGCTTCTTTGTGTGATTTTCTCTGTATAGCTTTGCTTTTATCATTTGTCCTAGGGTTATGTCTGTCTGTTTTATATTTTATTTATTTTTTTGGTATAGTTTTAGCACTTGTTATCATTGGTGGATTTGATTTTGTTTGGTTGCTCTCTTCATTCTTTCTTTTTTGTTTTCTTGAATTACTTTTTTATTTTTAAAAATATTTTTAAAATTTTCTATTTTAATAACTTTATTTTCTTTGTTTGTTTGTTTCTTTCTTTCTTTCTCTCTTTCTCTCTTTTTCTCCCTTTTCTTCTGAGCCGTGTGGCTGACATGGTCTTGTTGCTCCAGCCGGATGTCAGGCCTGAGCCTCAGAGGTGGGAGAGCTGAGTTCGGGACTTTGGACCACCAGAGACCTCCCACCTCCACGTAATATCAAACAGCAGAAGCTCTCACAGAGATCTCCATCTCAAAACTAAGACCCAGCTCCACTCAACAACCAGCAAGATCCAGTGCTGGACACCCTAAGCCAAACAACTAGCAAGACAGGAATACAACCCCACCCATTAGCAGAGAGGCTGCCTAAAATCATAATGAGGTCACAGACACCCCAAAACACACCACTGGACCCGGTCCTGCCAAGCAGAAAGACAAGATCAAGCCTCATCCACCAGAACACAGGCACCAGTCCCCTCCACCAGGAAGTCAATACAACCCACTGAACTAACCTTAGCTACTGGGGGCACACACCAAAAACAAAGCGAACTACGAACCTGCAGCCTGTGAAAAGCAGACCCCAAACACAGTAAGTTAAGCAAAATGATAAGACAGAGAAATAAACAGCAGATGAAGGAGCAAGGTAAAAACCCACCAAACCAAACAAATGAAGAGGAAATAAGCAGTATACCTGAAAAAGAATTCAGAGTAATGATAGTAAAGATGATCTAAAATCTTGGATATAGAATGGAGAAAATAGAAGAAATTAGCAACAAGGACCTACAAGAACTAAACAGCAAACAAACAATGATGAAAAAAATACAATATATGAAATTAAAAATTCTCTAGAAGGAATCAAGAGCAGAATAACTGAGGCAGAAGAATGGAGAAGTGACCTGGAAGATAAAATAGTGGAAATAACTACTGGAGAGCAGGATAAAGAAAAAAGAATGAAAAGAATTGAGGACACTCTCAGAGACTTCTGGAACAACATTAAACACACCAACATTCAAATTATACGGGTCCCAGAAGAAGAAGAGAAAAAGAAGGGACTGAGAAAATATTTGAAGAGATTATAGTTGAAAACTTCCCTAATATGTGAAAGGAAATAGTCAGTCAAGTCCAGGAAGCTCAGAGAGTCCCATACAGGATAAATCCAAGGAGAAACACGCAAAGACACATATTACTCAAACTATCAACAATTAAATACAAAGAAAAAAAAACTGAAAGCAGCAAGGGAAAAGCAACAAATAACATACAAGGGAATTCCCATAAGGTTAACAGCAGATCTTTCAGCAGAAACTCTGAAAGTCAGAAGGGAGTGGCAGGACATATTTAAAGTGATGAAAGGAAAAAACCTACAACCAAGATTACTCTACCCAGCAGGGATCTCACTCAGATTTGACAGAGAAATTAAAACCTTCACAGACAAGCAAAGTTAAGAGAATTCAGCACCACCAAACCAGCTTTACAACAAATGCTAAAGGAACTTCTCTAGGCAGGAAACACAAGAGAAGGAAAAGACCTACAATAACAAACCCAAAACAATTAAGAAAATAGTAATAAGAACATACATATTGATAACTATGTTAAATGTAAATGGATTAAATGCTCCAACCAAAAGACATAGACTGGCTGAATGGATACAAAAGCAAGACCTGTGTGTATGCTGTCTACAAGAGACTCAGTTCAGACCTATGGACACATACACACTGAAAATGAGGGGATGGAAAAATATATTCCATGCAAATGGAAATCAAAAGAAAGCTGGAGTAGCAATTCTCTTAACAGACAAAATAGACTTTAAAATAAAGACTATTGCAAGAGACAAAGAAGGACACTACATAATGATCAAGGGATCAATCAAAGAAGAAGTATAACAATTGTAAATATTTATACACCCAACATAAGAGCACCTCAATACATAAGGCAAATGGTAACAGCCATAAATGGGGAAATTGACAGAAACACAATCATAGTAGGGGACTTTAACACCCCACTTTCACCAATGGACAGATCATCCAAACAGAAAATAAATACGGAAACACAAGCATTAAATGATACATTAAACAAGATGAACTTAATTGATATTTATAGGACATTCCATCCAAAATCAACAGAATACACTTTCTTCTCAAGTAGTCATGGAACATTCTGCAGGATAGATCATATCTTGGGTCACAAATCAAGCCTTGATAAATTTAAGAAAATTGAATCATATCAAGTATCTTTTCTGACCTCAATGCTATGAGACTAGATATGAATTACAGGAAAAAATCTGTAAAAAATACAAATACATGGAGGCTCAACAATACACTATGAAATAACCAAGAGATCACTGAAGAAATCAAAGAGGAAATCAAAAAATACCTAGAAACAAATGACAATGAAAACACAGCAACCCAAAACCTATGGGAAGCAGCAAAAGCAGTTCTAAGAGGTAAGTTTATAGCAATACAATCCTACCTCAAGAAACAAGAAACATCACAAATAAACAACCTATCCTTACACCTAAAGCAACTAGAGAAAGAAGAGCAAAAAACCCCCAAAGTTAGCAGAAGGAATGAAATCATAAAAATAAGATCAGAAATAAATGAAAAAGAAACGAAGGAAACGATAGCAAAGATCAAAAAAACTAAAAGCTGGTTCTCTGAGAAGAAAACAAAATTGATAAACCATAGGCCAGACTCATCAGGGAAACAAGGGAGAAGACTCAAATCAATAGAATTACAAATGAAAAAGGAGAAATAATAACTGACACTGCAGAAATACAAAGGATCATGAGAGATTACTATAAGCAATTATGCCAATAAAATGGACAACCTGCAAGAAATGAACACATTCTTAGAAAAGCACACCTTCCAAGACTGAACCAGGAAAAAATAGAAAATAAAAACAGACAAATCAGAAGCACTGAAATTGAGACAGTGATTAAAAATCATCCAACAAACAAAAGTCCAGGACCAGATGGCTTCACAGGAGAATTCTATCAAACATTTAGAGAAGAGCTAACACCTATCCCTCTCAAACTCTTCCAAAATATAGCAGAGGGAGGAACACTCCCAAACTCATTCCATGAGGCCACGATCGCCCTGATACCAAAACCAGACAAAGATGTCACAAAAAACGAAAACTACAGGTCAATATCACTGATGAACATAGATGCAAAAATCCTCAACAAAATATTAGCAAACAGAATCCAACAACACATTAAAAGGATCATTCACCATGATCAAGTAGGGTTTATCCCAGGAATGCATGGATTCTTCAATATATGCAAATCAATCAGTGATACACCATATTAACAAACTGAAAGATAAAATCCATATGATCATCTCAGTAGATTCAGAAAAAGCCTTTGACAACACTTAACACCAAATTATGATAGAAACTCTCCAGAAAGTAGGCATAGAGGGAACTTACTTCAGCATAATAAAGGCCATATATGACAAACCCACTGCCAACATCGTTCTCAGTGGTGAAAAACTGACACCATTTCCACCAAGAGCAGGAACAAGACAAGGATGCCCACTCTTACCACTATTATTCAACATAGTTTTGGAAGTTTTAGCTACAGCAATCAGAGAAGAAAAAGAAATAAAAGAATACAAATCAGAAAAGAAGTAAAGATGTCACTGTTTGCAGATGACATGGTACTATACATAGAGAATCCTAAAGATGCTACCAGAAAACTACTAGAGCTAATCAATGAATTTGGTAGAGTAGCAGGATACAAAATTAATGCACAGAAATCACTTGCATTCCTATACACTAATGATGAAAAATCTGAAAGAGAAATTAAGGAAACACTGCCATTTACCATTGCAACAAAAAAGAGTAACTAGGAATAAAACTACCTAAGGAGACAAAAGACCTGTATGCAGAAAGCTATAGGGCACTGATGAAAGAAATTAAAGATGATACAAACAGATCGAGAGATATACCATGTTCTTGGATTGGAAAAATCAACATTGTGAAAATGACTATACTATCCAAAGCAATCTACAGATTCAGTGTAATCCCTACCAAACTACAAATGGTATTTTTCACAGAACTAGAACAAAAACTTTCACAATTTGTATGGAAACACAATAGACCCCGATTAGCCAAAGCAACCTTGAAAAACAAAAATGGAGCTGGAGGAATCAGGCTCCCTGACTTCAGACTATACTACAAAGCTACAGTAATCAAGACAGTATTGTACTGGCACAAAAACAGAAATATAGATCAATGGAACAGGATAAAAAGCCCAGAGATAAACCCACGCACATGTGGTCACCTTATTTTTGATAAAGGAGGCAAGAATATACAATGGAGAAAAGACAGCCTTTTCAATAAGTGGTGCTGGGAAAATTGGACAGCTACATGTAAAAGAATGAAATTAGAACACTCCCTAACACCATATACAAAAATAAACTCCAAATGGATTAAAGACCTAAATGTAAGGCCAGACACAATAAAACTCTTGGAAGAAAACTTAGGCAGAACACTCTATAACATAAATCACAGCAAGATCTGTTTTGACCCACCGCCTAGAGAAAGGGAAATAAAAACAAAAATAAACAAATGGACCTAATGAAATCAGCCTTTGCACAGCAAAGGAAACCATTAACAAGATGAAAAGACAACCCTCAGAATGGGAGAAAATATTTGCAAATGAAGCAACAGACAAAGGATTAATCTCCAATATATACAAGCAGCTCATGCAATTCAATATCAAAAAAAACCAAATAACCCAATCCAAACATGGGCAGAAGACCTAAGTATACATTTCTCCAAAGAAGATATACAAATTGCCAACAAACACATGAAAGAATGCTCAACATCATTAATCATTAGAGAAATGCAAATCAAAACCACAATGAGGTATCACCTCACACCAGTCAGAATGGCCATCATCAAAAAACCTACAAACAATAAATTCTGGAGAGCATGTGGAGAAAAGGGAACCCTCTTGCCCTGGTGGTGGGAATGTAAATTGATACAGCCACTATGGAGACCAGTATGGAGGTTCCTTAATAAACTAAAATTAGAATTACCACATGACCCAGCAATCCCACTACTGGGCATATACCCAGAGAAAACCATAATTCAAAAAGAGTCATGTACCAAAATGTTCATTGCAGCTCTATTTCCAATAGCCAGGACATGGAAGCAACCTAAGTGTCCATCCACAGATGAATGGATAAAGAAGATGTGGCTCATATATACAATAGAATATTAATCATCCATGAAAAGCAATGAAATTGAGTTATTTGTAGTGAGGTGGAGGAACCTAGATTCTGTCATACAGAGTGAAGTAAGTCAGAAAGAGAAAAACAAATACTGTATACTAACACATATCTATGGAATCTAAAAAAAAAAAAAAAGGTTCTGAAGAACCTAGGGGCAGGACAGGAGTAAAGACACAGACATAGATGTAGAGAATGGACTTGAGGACAAGGGGAGGGGGAAGGGTAAGCTGGGACGAAGTGAGAGAGTGGCATGGACATATATACACTATCAAATGTAAAATAGATAGCTAGTGGGAAGCAGCCGCATAGCACAGGGAGATCAGCTCAGTGCTTTGTGTCCACCTAGAGGGGTGGTATAGGGAGGGTGGGAGGGAGACGCAAGAAGGAGGAGATATGTATATATATAGCTGATTCACTTTGTTATAAAGCAGAGACTGACACACCATTGTAAAACAATTATACTCCAATAAAGATGTCAAAATAAATAAATAAATAAAATGCCTAAATAATAAAACAAACAAACAAAAAACTTCATTCCTTTTTATGTTTGAGTAATATTCCATTGTACATACATACTTCAATTTGTTTTTCCATTCATCTACTGATAGACATTTGAGTCGTTTCCATGTTTTGGGTATTATGAATAATGCTTCTATGAACATTCAAGTACTAGTTTCCATGTGAAGAGTATTTCATTTTTCTTGGCTATAAACCTAGGAGCAGAATTGCTTGGTCATATAGTAATTCTGTGCTTAGCTTTCTGAGGAACTTCCAAACTGTATCCTACAGTGGCTGCATTATTTTACATTTGACCAGGAATGTACAAGGTGCACAATTTCTTCACATTGTTACCAACACTTGTTATTTTTCTTTCCATTAAAAAAAAATTATGGCCATCCTAGTGGGTGTGAAGCAATCTCTCATTCAGTGTTTAATTTGCCTCTCTTGACTGTCAATAATGTTGAGTATCTTTTCCTGTGCTTGTTGGTCCTTTTGGAGAAATGACTAAGTATTTTGTCTACATTTAAATTAGATTTTTTTTTTGCTGTTGTTGAGTTGTAAGAGTTCTTTATATGAAAGATGCCTTTTCACTTTCTTGATAATCTCCTTCAATGCACAAAAGTTTAATTTTTATGAAGTCAAATTTATCTATTTTTCTCCTCCTGTTGCTTGGGTTTTGTGCCAAATCTATGAATACATTGCCAAATCTGAGGTCATATAGATTTACTCCTACATTTTATTCCAATAGTTTTATAGTTTTAGCTGTTATATTTAGATCATTGTTCCATTTTGAGTTAATTTTTGTATAGGGAGTGAGTTGAAGATCCAACTTCATTCTTTGGCATGTGGTTATCCAGTTATCCAAGCACCACTTGTAGAAGAGACTCTTCTTTCCTCTTTTAATGGTCTTGGCATCCCTGTCAAAAAACAATTGGCCATAGATGTTTGGGTTTGTTTCTAAACTCTCAATTCTATTCCATTGGTCTATATGTCTTATGGCAGTATCACATGGTTTTGATTTTTTGTAGCTTAGTAGTAAGTTTGAAATAGGGAAGTATGAATCCTCCAAATTTGGTTTTCTTTTTCAGTATTGTTTTGACTATTTGGTGTACCTTGCAATTGTGTGTAAATTTGAGGATCAACCTTTTCATTCCTACAGAAAAGGTCATTGGAATTTTGATAGGGGTTGCATTGAATCTGTAGATAACTTTAGGAAGTAACAATAAGTCTTTCAATCCATGAAATCAGATGTATTTCCATTTATTTGGGTCTTCTTTAATTTCTTTCAGCGGTGTCTTACAGTTTCAGTGTACAAGTCTTTTACTTCCTTGATTAAATTTATTCCTAGGTATTTTATTCCTTTGGATGCTATTATAAATGGAATTGTCCTCTAACTTTTCTTTCTGGATTGTTCACTGTTGTTATATAGAAACACAACTAATTTTTTTACTGTAATGTATATTTTATTTATTGAAATATATTTGATATATAATATATAAATTACAGGTGTACAATATAGTGATTCATAATTTTTAAAGTCTATTCTCCATTTATAATTATTATAAAATATTGGCTGTATTCCCCTTGTTGTACAATATATCCTTGAAGCTTATTTTATTATTGTTTATTATTTTTTTTTGGCCATGTTGCATGGCATGCAGGATCTTAGTTCTCCAGCCAGAGGTCAAACCCGTGCCCCTGCAGTTGGAGCATGGAGTCTTAACCACTGGACCACCAGGGAAGTCCCAAAAGCTTATTTTATACCTAATAGTTTGTACCTCTTAATCCCCTACCCCTATATTGCCCCTCCCCACTTCCCTCTCCACATTGGTAACCACTAATTTGTTCTTGACATCTGTGAGTCTGTTTATTTTTTGTTATATTCACAAGTTTGTTGTATTATTTAGGTTCTACATGTGATAACATACAGTATTTGTCTTTCTCTGTCTGGCTTATTTCACTTAGCATAATGCCCTCCAAGTCATCTGTGTTGCTGCAAATGGCAAACTTTCATTCTTCTTTATGTCTGAGTAATATATCATTGTGTATATGTATCTCACATCTTCTTTATCCATTCATCCATTGATGGACACTTAGGTTGCTTCCATATCTTGGCAATTATAAATAATGCTGCTATGAACATTGGGGTGCATGTATCTTTTCAAATTAGTTGTTTTTGTTTGTTTGTTTGTTTTTTCGGTTATATACCCAGGAGGGGAATTGATGGGTCATATGGTAATTCTATTTTTAGTTTTCCGAGAAACCTCCATACTGTTTTCCATAGTGGCTGCAGCAATTTACATTCCCACCAACAGCGTATGAGTGTTCCCTTTTCTTCAAATCCTTACCAATATTTGTTATTTGTGTTCTTTTTGATGATAGCCATTTTGACAGGTGTGAGGTTATATCTCATTGTGGTTTTGATTTGCATTTTCCTGATGATTAGTGAGAAACACAACTGATTTTTATGACTTTGCTGATTTTGTTTGTTAGCTCTGATATATTTGTGTGTGTTTGTGTGTGCATTCTTTGGGATTGCCTACATATAGAATAATGCCATCTGCAAATATTGATAGTTTTACTTTTTCCTTTCCAATTTGGATGGCTTATCTTGCCTCATTGCTCTATGTAGGACTTCCAGTGCAATGTCCACTGCAGTAGCAGTGGCGAAAGTGGGCATCCTTGTTTTGTTCCTGGTCTTAGGAGAAAGGTTTCAGGTTTTCACCATTTTGTTAGCTGTGGGTTTTTGGTGTATGTCCTTTATCATATTGAGAAAGATCCCTTCTATTCCTAGTTTGTTGTGTTGCTTTTTTTTTTTTCTTTTAATCATGAAAGGGTCTTGAATTTAGTCAAATGATTTTTCTATGTCTATTGAAATGATTATGTGTTTTTTTCCTACATTCTATTAATATGATGTACTGCATTAATTTTCTTCTGGTGAACCTCCCTTGCATTCCTTGGAAAAATCCCACTTGGTCATGGTGCATAATCCTTTTAATGTGCTGTTGGATTCAGTTTGCTAGTATTTTGTTCAGGATTTTTGCATCTACATTTATAAGAAATATTGGTCTGCAGTTTTCTTTTCCTGTTGTATCTTTGTTTGGCTTTGGTATCAGGGTAATGCTGGCCTCAGAATGTGTTAGAAAGTACTTGCTATTCTTCTATGTTTTGGAAGAGTTTGAGTAGTATTGGTGTTAATTTTTCTTTATGTATTTGGTAGAATTCACCAATGAAGCTCACTGGTCCTGGACTTTCATTTACTGGGAGGTTTTTGATTGCCGATTTTTTCTCATTACTTGTTATAAGGTTTTTGAGATTTTCTGTTTCTTGTTGGATCTTTCTTGGTAATTTGTGTGTTTCTAGGAATCTGTCCATTTCATCTAATTTACCAATTTTTTTCACATACAATTGTTTATAATATTCTCTTAGAATGCTGTTAATTTCTGTAAGGTTAGTAGTAATGTCCTTACTTTCGTTTCTTATTTTAATTATTTGTGTCTTCTTTCTCTTTTTTTTCTTAGTCAATCTAGCTAAATGTTGTCAATATTTTAGTCTTTTCAAATAACCAAAAATTTTTTAAATTTTCTCTGTTGTTTTTCTATTCTCTCTTCTATTTATCTCTGCTCTAATATTTATCTCCTTTCTTCTACTGTGTTTAGTTTTTTCTTCTTTTTTTTCTAATTCTTAAAGGTATAAAGTTAGGTGGTTGATTTGAGATTTTCCTTCTTTTTAAATGTAGGCATTTACAGCTATAAATTTCCCTCTAAGTATTGCTTTCCCTGCATCCCATAAGTTTTGGTATGTTGCCTTTTCACACTGTTATTTTTTAGAGCAGTTTTACGTTCACAGCAAAATTGAGGGGAAGGTACAGAGATTTCCTGTATACCTCTGCCCCACACATGTATTGTCTCCGTCATTATCAACATTGCCCACCTGTGTGGTACATTTGCTACATATAGTGAGCCAACATTGACACATCATAATCACCCAAAGTCCATAGTTTGTATTACAGTTTACTCTTGGTGTACATTCTATGGCTTTGGGCAAATGTATAATGACATGTATTCACCATTATGGTGTCATACAGAGTATTTTCACTGCCCCAAAAATCCTCTGTGCTCTGTCTACTCACCCTTCCAACATCTACTGCCCCCTTAAAACCCCTGGAAACCACTAATCTTTTTACTGTGTCTATAAATTTGCCTTTTCCAGATGTCATACCATTGTAATCATACTACTGTATGTAGCCTTTCCAGATTGGCTTCTTTCACTGAACGATATGTACTTAAGGTTCCACCAGGTCTTTTCATAGTTTGATAGCTCATTTCTTTTTATAACCAAATAATATTCCATTGTCTGGCTGTACCCTAGTTTAGTTATACATTCGCCTTCTGAAGGACAGTTTGAAACATGCTTCCAAGTTTTGGCAATTATGCATAAACCTTCTATAAACATCCATATACAGGTTTTTGTGTGAAGATGTATTTTCAACTCCTTTGGGTAAACACCCAGGAGCAGGATTGCTAGATCATATGGTAAGCGTATGTATGTCTACTTTCGTAAGAAACTGCTAGACTGTCTTTCAAAGTGGCTGTACCATTTTGCATTTCCACCAGCAATGAATGAGACTTCCTGTTGCTCTGCATTCTTACCAGCATTTGGTGTTGTCACAGAATTTGGCCATTCTAGCAGGTATGTAGTGGTATCTCATCATCGCAGTTACAATTTTCATTTCCCTGATGACGTATTTATGGAGCATCTTTTCCTATGTTTACTTGCTGTTTGTATATCTTCTTTGGTGAGGTACCCTTACAGTTTTGGACCCATCTTTAAATCAGGGTTTTTTGATAGTTTGTTTGTTTTTTTGTTTTGTTTTGTTTTTTGCTGAGTTTTAGTGTTCTTTTTATATTTTGGATAACAGTCCTTTATCAAACCTGTCTTTTGCAAATATTTTCTCCCAGTATGTAGCTTGTCTTCTCATTCTCTTAACATTGTCTTTTGTAGCACCAAAGTTTTTACTTTTTATAAGATACAGCTTATCTATTATTTTTTTCATGTATTGTGCCTTTGGTGTTATATCTAAAAAGTCATTGCCATACCCAAGGTAATCTAGGTTTTCTCCTATGTTATCTTTTAAGAGTTTTATAGTTTCATGTTTTACATTTAAATCTGTGGTCCATTTGAGTTAATTTTTGTGAAGGGTGTAAGCTCTGTGTTTAGATTTATTTATGTACTTATGTATTTTGCATGTAGAAGTAAGGCTTTTTAATTTTCATTCATCTCAAGATACTTTCTAATTTCACTAGACATTTCTTCATTGATTCTTTGACTGTTTAAATGTGTTAATTCCACCTGTTGGTGAATTTTCTAGTTTTCTTTCTGTTTTTGTTTTCTGACTTCATTCTATTGTGATTACAGAAGGTGCTTTTTATAATTTTAGCATTTTTAAATTAACTGAGAATTGCCTTATGACTTAATATATGGTCTATCTTGGAGAATGTTTCATATGCGCTTGTGAAGATAAAATGTTCTCCATATGTGTTAGATTTAGTTCGTCTGTCTAGATATTCTATCCATTATTAAAAGTGGAGTATTGAAGTCTTTAAAATGCTACAGGACACAAAGAGTTACAAACCAAAACCATAATCGTACTAGCATTTATATTTATCTATGTATTTATCTTTATCAGAGATCTTTATTTCTTCATATGACTTTGTGTTTCTGTCTAGTGTCCTTTCATTTCAGCCTGAAAGATTCCCCTTAGCAATTTTTTTTTTGGTAGGGCATGTTTACTAATGATGAATTCCCTTAGCTTTTGTTTATCTGGGAATGTCTTAATTACTTCTCTATATTTTAAAAAATTAATTAGTTTATTTATTTTTGGCTGTGTTGGGTCTTTGTTGCAGTGTGTGGGCTTTCTCTAGTTACAGTGAGTGGGGGCTACTACTGTTCGTTACAGTGCACAGGCTTCTCATTGCGGTGGCTTCTCTTGTTGCAGAGCACGGGCTCTAGGTGTGCGGGCTTCAGTAGCTGTGGCATGCGGGCTCAGTAGTTGTGGTGCACGGGCTTAGTTGCTCCATGGCATGTGGGATCTTCCTGGATCAGGGCTTGAACCCATGTCCCTTGCATTGGCAGGCAGATTCTTAACCACTGTGCCACCAGGGAAGTCCCACTTTTATATTTTTGAAATATACTTTTTCTGGATATAGAATTCTTTGTTGATAGTTTTAAAATTTCATCTCTTTAAAAATATTAATATATAATCAATCCAATAGAAAGTGGGTTCCATTCAAGGTGGTGATATAAGAAGATGCACGATCCTCCCGTGGACACACTGAGTCTACAGCTACATATGGAAACATTTTATCTTTAAAAAACATAAAGGCTGGCTAAGTGACAATTACACATTGGGCAAACAAGAAGAAAACCACATCAAAGTGGGAAGGAGTGGCTGGGACACAATCTCAACATAAACCCCACCCCTGGAAGGAGGGAACTCAAAACGTGGAGCTTCTCCCTGAAGCAACAAGAAGTTGTTGTTTCACCCACTCTACAGAAACCAATACAGAGAGTCAAGCAAAATGAAGAAACAGAGGAATATGTTCCAAATGAAAGAACAAGATAAAATCTCAGGAATATACCTCAGTGAAATGTAGTTACATAAGTTACCTAATGAAGAGTTCAAAGTAAAGGTTATAAAGATGCTCACTAAACTGCAGAGAAGAATGGATGAACACAGAGAGTACTTCAACAAAGAGATGGAAAATATAAGAAAGTACCAAATAGAAGACACAGAGCTGAAGAATACACTAAAAGGGTTCAATAGCAGACTAGATGAAGCAGAAGAAAGGATCAGTCAACTTGAAACCAAGGCAGTGGAACTCACCCAATCAGAGCAGCAAAAAGAAAAAAGAATGAAAAAAGTAAAGATAACTTAAGGGAATTATGGGACAACATCAAATAGACTAACATTCACATCATAGGACTCCCAAAAAGAGAAGAGAATGAAAAAGAGGCGGAAATCTTATTCAAAGAAATAATGGCTGAAAATGCTTCTAACCTGAGGAAGGAAAGAGACATCCATATCTAAGAAGCCCAGTGTGTTCCAAATAAGAGGATCACAAAGAAGTTCACACTAAGACACATTATAATTAAAATGTCAAAATTAAATACAAGGAGAAAATATTAAAAGCATCAAGAGAAAAACAACTTGTTACATAAAAGGGAACCCCCATAAGACTATCAGCTGATTTCTCAGCAGTAACTTTACAGGCCAGAAGAAAGTGGCACAATATACTCAAAGTGCTAAAAGAAAACAAAAACAAAAACAAAAACCTTCCAGTCAGTAATACTCTGCCTAGCAAAGTTATTATTCAGAAGTGAAGGAGAGATAAAGAGTTTTCCAGACAAGCAAAAGCTAAAGGAGTTTATCACCACTAAAACAGCCTTACAAGAAAAGTTAAAGGGACTTCTTTAAGCTGAAAAAAAAGGGTGTTAATTAGTAACAAGAACACATGTGAAAGAATAAATCTTTACTTTCCTATCGTTAAGGTAGTGGATTAATTACTTATAAAGCTAGTATGACAGTTAAAAGAAAAAAGTGGCAAAAATAGCTATTAATGAAGGGATACACAATATAAAAAGATGTGAAATGTGACACCAATACATAAAATGTGTGTGGGGGAGAATAATATTTAATTTTGAGCTTTACAATGGGATCACATTTAATTTGTTATCATTTAAGAACAGACTGTTATAAATACAAATTATTATATGTAAGCCTCATGGTAACAACAAAGCAAAAACTTATAGTAGATACACAAAAGATAAAGAGAAAGAAATATAAGCACACTATTGAAGAAAGTCATCAAACCACAAAGGAAGAAAGTAAAAGAAGAAGAAAGGAACAGATAAGAACTGCAAAGACAGCCAGAAAACAATTAAGAAAGTGGCAATAAACACACACCTAACAATAATTACTTTAAATGTAAAAGGACTAAATTCCCAATCAAAAGACATAGACTGGCTGAATGGATTAAAAAAAAAGATTTGTTTGTATGTTGCCTTCAAGAGAATCATTTTAGATGTAGGGACCAACAGACTGAAAGTGAATGGATGGAAAAAGATATTCTATGCAAGTGGAAGAAAACCCACTGGAGTAGCTATGTTTATATCAGACAAAATAAACTTTAAAACAAAGAATGTAATAAAAGACAAAGAAGGGTGTTACATAATATTAAAGGGGTCAATTCAACAAGAAGATATAACATTTGTAAATACTTATGCACCCAACATAAAAGCACCTAAATAAAATAAGCAAATTGAGATAAGAATTGAAATCATATGAAGTCTTTCCAACCACAATGGCATGAAACTAGAAATTAATTTCATGAAGAAAACTGGAAAATTCACAAATATGTGGAGATTGAACAACATGCTAATGGGTCAAAGAAGAAATCAACAGAGAAATAAAAAAATACCTTGAGACGAAAAAGAAGGGAAATGTAATATACCAAAATTTATGAGATGCAGATAAAGCATTTCTAAGTGGGAAGTTCATAGTGATAAATTCCTACCTCAAGAAACAAAAAAAATTCTCAATTAAACAATCTAACTTTACACCTCAAAGAATAACAATGAAGGACAAATAAGGCCCAAATTTAGTAGAAGGAAGGAAATAACAAAGACTAGAACAGAAATAATGGAATAAAGACTAAAAATACAATAAAAAAGCTCAATGAAGTAAGACCTGGTTCTTTGAAAAGATAAAAAAAATTGACAAATTTTTGATAGAGTCACCAATTTAAAAAGACTCAAAATCAGAAATGAAAGAGGAGATATTATAACTGATAACACAGAGATACAAAGGTTCATAAGAGATTACTATGAATAATTATATGCCAACAAACTGGACAGCATAGAATAAATGGATACATTTCTAGAAACATGCAATCTTCCAAGACTAAATTATGAAGAAATAGAAAATTTGAATATACTAATTACTACTTAGGAGATTGAGTCATTAATCAAAACCTCCCAAGAAACAACAGTCCAGAACCAGAAGGATTCACTGGTGAATTCTATCAAATATTCAAAGAAGATTTAATGCCTATCTTTCTCAAACTCTTCCAAAATAATTGAAGAGGAGAGAACACTTTCAAACTCATTTTATGAGGCCAGCTTTACAGGTTTACCCTGATACAAAACCAGAAAAGGACACTACAAAAAGAAAATTACAGGCCACTATCACTAATGAACATAGATGTGAAAATCCTCAACAAAATATTAGCAAGCCAAATTCAACAATATATTAAAAGGATCATACACTATGATCAAATGGGATTTATTCCACAGATGCATGGATAGTTCAATATCCTCAAATCAATAAATGTGATATACCACATTAACAAAATGAAGTATAAAAATCATATGATCATCTCAATAGGTACAGAAAATGCATTTGACAAAATTCAACATCCATTTATGATAAAAACTCTCAACAAAGTGAGTATGGAGGGAATATACCTCAACATAATAAAGGCCATATCTGTCAAACCCAAAGCTAACATCATACTTAATGGTAAAAGCTGAAAGCTTTTCCACTAAGATCAGGAACAAGGAAGGATCCCCATTCTCACCACTTATTCTCAACATAGTATTAGAAGTCTTAGCCACAGCAATTAGTCAGAAAAATAAAGAAAAGTTATCTAATAGGAAAGGAAGAAGTAAAACTGTCACTAGTTGCATATGACATGATAAAAAGAAACCCTAAAAACTTCATCAAAAAGTATTAGGACTAATAAAAGAACTCAGTAAATTTGCAGGATAAAAAACTATTGAAAAAAGAAATTAAGAAACAATTCCATTGACAGTTGCATCAAAAAAAGTATAAAATACGTAGGAATAAATTTAACCGAGGAAGTGAAAGACCTGTAAATGAAAAAAATAAGACATTGAGGAAAGAAATTGATGATGACACAAATAAATTGAAAGATATCTCATGTTCATGGTTTTTCAGGATTAATATCATGAAAACGTCCATACTACCCAAAGCAATCTACAGATTCAATGCAATCCCTATTAAAATTCCAAGGGCAGTTTTCACAGAACTAAAACAAATAAGTCTAAAATTTCTCTGGAATCATAAAAGACTCTGAATAGCCAAAGCAATCTTCAGAAAGAAGAACAAAGCTGGATGCATCAAATTCCTTGATTCCAATCTATATTAAAAGCAGTAGTAGTTAAAACACTATGGTATTGGTATAAAAACAACAGACACATAGATCAATGGAACTGACTAGAGGGCCCAGAAATAAGCTCACACTTGTAAGGTCAATTAATTTATGGCAAAAAGTCAAGAATATACAATGGGGAAAGGATAGTCTCTTCAGTAAAACGTGTTCTAAAGTTTGGACAGCCACATGCAAAAGAATGAAACTGACCACTATCTTACATTATACACAAAGATTAACTAAAAATGGATTAAAGACCTGAATGTAAGACCTACAACCATAAAACTTCTAGAAGAAAACGTATGTGGTAAGGTCCTTGACATAAGTCTTGGTGATGATTTTTTTTTAATCTGACACCAAAAACAAAGGCAACAAAAACAAAAATAAACAAGTGAGCCTACATCAAATAAAGCAAAGGAAACCATCAACAAAATGATAAATCAAACTGCTAAATGGGAGAAAATATTTGCAAATAATATATCTGATAAGGGGCTAATATCCAAAATGTATAAAGAACTCATACAACTCAATAGCAAACAATCTGATTTAAAAATGGGCAGAAAATCTGAATATATATTTTTATGAGGAAGACATACAGATTGCCAACAAGTACATGAAAAGCTGCTCTTCATTATTAATCATCAGGGAAATGCAAATCAAAACCACAGTAAGACTCACCTCACACCTTTCAGAATAGATATAATAAAAAAGACAGTGTTGGCGAGGATGTGGAGAAAAGGGAAGCTTCGTGCACTGTTGGTGGGAATGCACATTGGTGCAGCCACTATAGAAAACAATATGGAAGTTCTTCAAAGGGTTAAAAATAGAACTACCATGTGATTCAGGAATTTTACTCTGGTTATTTATCTGAAGAAAACAAGAATACTAATTTGATAAGATATATGCACCCCCATGTTTATTTCAAAATTACTTACAATAGCCAAGATAAGCAGACTACTTAAGTGACCATTGATGTATGAAAGGACAAAAAAATTGTGCCACATATATATAATGGGATACTATTCAGCTGTAGAAAAGAATGAAATCTTGCCATTTGCAACAACATGGATGGAACTTGAGGACGTTATGATAAGTGAAATAATTCAGACAGAGGTAGACATATTCTGAGTGATTTTTAAAATATGTGGACCCTAAATATATATATTTATATATAAAACCAAATTTGTAGATATAGAGAACAGATTGGTGGTTGCCAGAGGTGGGGGTTAGGGGATGAGTTGCATGGATGACAGGTTTCCTTCATTTCTTTTTTTTTAGTTTAAATAAACTAAATATAAAATAAAGAAAATATCCTACTGCCTTTTGGCTTCCATGGTTTCTGATGAGAGATTAGCTGTTAATCTTACTAAGGATACTTTCTACTGAGGAGTTGCTTCTCTCTTGCTTCTTTCAAGTTTTTCTCTTTGTCGTTTGATAAAGAGAAATTATGATGTGATCTTGATGTGATTTTAGTGTGGATCTTTTTAAGTTTAACTTACTTGGAGTTCATTGAGCTTCTTAGATTTTTAAATTCATGCGTTTCATCAAATTTCAGGAGTTTTCAGCCTTAATTTCTTCAAACTTTCTTTCTGTTCCTTTTTCTGTCTTTCCCCCTTTTTGGATCTACCAGAATGAATATGTTAGTATACTTGATGGTGTCCCATAAATCTCTTAGCCTCTGTTCATTTTTTAAAAATAGATCTTTATTGGAGTATAATTGCTTCACCATTCTGTGTTAGTTTCTGTTGTACACCAAAGTGAATCAGCCATATGCATACATATGTCCCCATATCTCCTCTCTCTTGAGCCTCCCTCCCACCCTCCCTGTCTCACCCATCTAGGTCATCGCAAAGCACCGAGCTGATCTCCCTGCGCTATGCTGCTTCTTCCCACTAGCTAACTATTTTATATTCGATAGTGTATGTATATCAACGCTACTCTCACTTCGCCCCAGCTTCTCCCTCCACTCTGTGTCCTCAAGTCCATTCTCCATGCCTTTTGCTGCGTCCCATAGGTTTTGGGTCATTGTGTTTTCGTTGTCATTTGTTTCTAGGTATTTTTTAATTTCTTCTTTGATTTCTTCAGTGATCTCTTGGTTATTTAGTAGCACACTGTTTAGCCTCCATGTATTTGTATTTTTTACAGCTTTTTTTCCTGTAACTGATTTCCAATCTCATAGCATTGTGGTCAGAAAAGATGCTTGATAAAATTTAGATTTTCTTAAATTTTCTGAGGCTTGATTTGTGACCCAAGATGTGATCTATCCTGGAGAATGAATGTTCCATGTGCACTTACGAAGAAAGTGTATTCTGCCACTTTTTGGTGGAATGTTCTATAAATATCAATTAAATCTATCTGGTCTATTGTGTCATTTAAAGCTTGTGTTTCCTTATTTATTTTCTGTTTGGATGATATGTCCATTGGTGTAAGTGGGGTGTTAAAGTCCCTTACTATTATTGTGTTACTGTTGATTTCTCCTTTCATGGTTGTTAGCATTTGCCTTATGTACTGAGGTGCACCTATGTTGGGTGCATAAACATTTATCATTGTTATATCTTCTTCTTGGATTGATCCTTTGATCATTATGTAGTGTCCCTCCTTAACTCTTGTAACAGTCTTTATTTTAAAGTCTATTTTATCTGATACAAGTATTGCTACTCCAGCTTTCTTTTGATTTCCATTTGCATGGAATATCTTTTTCCCTCCCTTCACTTTCAGCCTGTATGTGTCCCTAGGTCTGAAGTGGGTCTCTTGTAGACAGCATATATATGGGTCTTGTTTTTGCATCCATTCAGCCAGTCTGTGTCTTTTGGTTGGGGCATTTAATCCATTTACATTCAAGGTTATTATCGATATGTATGTTCCTATTACCATTTTCTTAATTGTTTTGGGTTTATTTTTGTGGATTTTTTTCTTCTTTTGTGTTTCCCACCTAGAGAAGTTTCTTTAGCATTTGTTGTAAAGCTGGTTTGGTGGTGCTGAATTCTCTTAGTTTTTGCTTGTCTGAAAAGCTTTTGATTCCGCTGTCAAATCTGAATGAGATCCTTGTTGGGTAGAATAATCTTGCTTGTAGGTTTTTCTGTTTCATCACTTTAAGTATATCCTGCCACTCCCTGCTGGCCTGTAGAGTTTCTGCTGAAAAATCAGCTGATAACCTTATGGGGATTCCTTTGTATATTATTTTTTGTTTTTCCCTTGCTGCTTTTAATACTTTTTCATTGAATATAATTTTTGTTAGTTGGATTAATATGTGTCTTGGTGTGTTTTTCCTAGGGCTTATCCTGTATGGGACTCTCTGTGCTTCCTGGACTTGCTTAACTATTTCCTTTCCCATATTAGGGAAGTTTTCAACTATAATCTCTTCATATATTTTCTCAGACCCTTTCTTTTTCTCTTCTTCTTCTGGCACCCCTTTAATTTGAATGTTGGTGCATTTAGTGTTGTCCCTGAGGTCTCTGAGATTGTCTTCAATTCTTTTCATTCCTTTTTCTTTATTCGGCTCCTCGGCGGTTATTTCCACCATTTTGTCTTCCAGCTCACTTTTTTGTTCTTCTGCCTCAGTTATTCTGTTATTGATTCCTTCTAGTGTATTTTTCATTTCAGTTATTGTGTTGTTCATCTTTGTTTGTTTGTTCTTTAGTTCTTCTGGATCTTTGTTAAACATTTCTTGTATTTTCTCAATCCGTGCCTCCATTCTATTTCTGAGATTCTGGATCATCTTTACTATCATTACTCTGAATTCTTTTTCAGGTAGATTGCCTATATCCTCTTCATTTATTTGGTCTTGTAGGTTTTTACCTTGCTATTTCATCTGTGACTTATTTTTTTGCTGTCTCATTTTTCTTTCTTTTTTTCTTATTTTTATTTTTATGAGTGGGATTGTGTTCCTGTCTTACTGGTCGTTTGGCCTGAGGCTTCCAACACTGTAGATTGTAGGCTGTTGGGTAGAGCTGGGTCTTTGTGCTGAGATGAGGAACTCCGTGAGACCTCACTCTGATGAATATTCCCTGGTGTCTGAGGTTCTCTGTTAGTCCAGTGGTTCAGACTTGGAGCTCCCACTGCAGAAACTTCGGCCCGACCCTTGGCTGGTGAGCCAAGATCCTGCAAGCTGCATGGGGGGGCAAAAAAAAAAAAAAAGAATAACAAAATAAAAAATAAAGTTAGACTAGGAAACTAACAGATATGTTAGAAAGAATATAAAAGTAAAAATATAGATGAATCAACAACTGGACAGTAAAACAGTACCACAATAGTAAAAAAGAGGAGGAGGGAAAAGAAAAAAAAAAAGGGGAAAAGGTCTTGGCTGTGGAGGGCGGGGTCTAAGTAAGGGTGAGGTTTGGGTGGTGGGTGTAGCCAATGCTTAGGACCCACAGGGCTGGAAAAGGCCCTGGGGGCTGTGGGCAGTAGGGCTTATGCCCAACAGGAACAGGAGGGGCCCGTGAGTTCCCCCCACCCCTGGTCTCAGAGGGCGGGGGACCTCACCTGGGAGCCCAGCAGGCTTCCTAGGCTTGAGTGGTTGGGACAAATGCTCTCTCCTGCTCCTCCCAGAGGGCCCCTCCCACCTGCCTCTCCTCATCTCCTTGGCCTCCCTCTTATGCCCCCAGGAGTCAAGTGGCCTGGAGGGGGCTTTGGAGGGTGGGTACAGGCCTGGGAGCTCAGCAGGCTCCCTGGGCCTAAGTGGGCAGGGCAAACGCCCCCTGCTCGTCTCCAGTTCCTCCTGGATGGCCCCTCTGGCCTGCCTCTCCTTATGTCCCTGGCCTCAGGGGCGCCAATCCTGTCTGGCCTCCACTTCTCCTCCCTCCTCAGTCCCCCCACGTCCTACCAGTTCACGTGGGGGTTCCTCCCATCTCCTTGGGCATCAGGGTCCCCTGTTCATTTTTCTTTATTCTTTTTCCTTTCTGCTCCGCAAACTGGGTAATTTCAATTACCCTGTCTCCACGTTTGCTGATTCTTTCTTCTGCATGCTGAAATCTTCTGTTGAACACTCCCTAGTGAATTTTTAATTTCAGCGATTGTACTTTTCAGCTCAAAAATGACTGTTTGATTCCTTTTGTATAATTCCTAAATCTGTATAGCTATTGCCTACTTGCTCACACAGGGTTCTTCTGATTTCCTCTCTTTTTCTCCCCATGATTTCCTTCAACTCTTTGAGCATATTTTTGACAGTTAATTTTTTTTTTTCTCTAGCATTTCCAATGTCTGGGCATTCTCAATGATGTTTTCCCTTGATTTCTTTTTCTCTTGTTTTTCGAACACTTTGCATTTTCTGTGGAGAACTGGACATTTTGAATATTATAATGTGGCAACTCTGGATGCCAGACTCTCCTTCCCAGGGATTGCTGATGTTGCTTGCTGGGGGGTGAAGTTGTTCATTTGTTTAGTGATTTTTCCAAACTATTTTTGCAAGGACAGTATCTTTTGTCACGGATGGTCACTGTAGTCTTTTTTCTATTATTTCTGTGGTCAGCCAGTGACATAATCCAATAAGAAATGAAAGAATTTTTTTTTTTTAAAGTTCTGTCTATTTTAAGTCTTCAACAGACATTGCCCAGGAAGCTGCTTCAGCACATGGTGGTTGAAACAATGGCCAGCCACTCTGGTAGTCCTTTGAACAGGCAGATTGAAACACACAATCTTGCTCCTTGGAGATCAAGGCCCTTATTGATCAACCTGGCACCAGCAAGCCTCACCAGGAATGTGGACCACCATCCTCACAGCTGCCTGCCATGGAATTGGAACATGGAGGATGGCAGCTGCTATGCAAAACTCTGAAATTAATCAAAATTTACTACTCTCTTTCTTCATCAAGTACTCCCCTAAATGCTGAAAGTGTTTGATTAAAATTCCAGAATTCTAAATAGTTGATTCTGATGGATCTTGCCAGTTCAGTAGTTATTTCACTGGAGGGATTAATTCCTGGAGCTTCCTACTTCCCCATCTTCTGTGATGTCATCACAACTTGTGTTGCTTAAACCCACTAAGTTTGTGGTAATTTGTTACAGCAGCATGAAGAAACTAATAAAAAGCCCTGATCTCTTCCTGAGTGCCAGGCTTATAGGTACAATGTTTACTCTGCATGTCTTCTTGGATAGCTTTTAGATGTACTTAGCAGAATTCTTGATTTCTATGTTCCTTCTTGAGAGTTCTCCTTATTAGTAAATGGAAAGCTTCTACCCACCCCCAGTTACTCAGGGTGAAAGCATAGGCATGATTCTTACCTTGAAACCTTCTTTTTCATCCCAACATCCAAACTATGAGTCAGTCCCATATCTTCTACCTTCAAAACATATCTTAAATCCATCCACTTCCACCCTCATCTAAACGACCATGCTCTTCTGTTGGGGCTACTGTAATGGCTTCTTAATTCTCTTCTTGTTTACATTCTTGCCACCATTGTATCAGTTCTTCACATTGTATCTGATTCATTTCTTTTTAATTAAATGAATTAATCATATCAGTTGCCTGCTTAAAATTCTTCAATGACTTGCTATCACAGTTAAAATAAAATCTGCCTTGTGATAGTTAATTTTATGTGTCAACTTGACTGGGCCATAAGGTTTCCAGACATTTGTTCAAGCATTATTCTGGGTGTGTCTTTGAGGCTTTATGGGGATAAGATTAACATCTGAATCAGTAGACTGAGTTAAGCAGATTGTCCTCCCTAATGTGGGTGGGCCTTATCTGATCAGTTGAGGCCTGAATGGAACAAAAAACTGACCCTCCCACAAGTAAGAGAGGACTCCTGCCTGACTGCGTTACCTGGGTCATTGGCTGGTTCTTTCAGGCCTTTGGACTCAAATTACACTATTTGTTCTCCTCGGTCTCTAGCTTGCCAACTGCAGAGACTTTTTAGCCTCCATGATCACCTGAGCCAATTCCTTATAACAAATCTCTTCATGTGTGTATCTTCTACTTATATAATATATATCTTCATTATATACAGAAGATCTATATCTATATCTATCTACAACCATCTAACTAATACAGTCCTACAGGACTCTGTCTGTCCCTCTAACATCATCTTGAAACCCACTTCCCCTTGCTTTCATGGTTTAGTCTCATTGCCCTTTCTTTTCTTTGATTGCGTCAAGCTGGCACTTGTTCCTCTTTCTGCCTAGAAGCTCTTACCCAGGTTTATGTATAGATGGCTCTAGTTCATCATTCAGATGACTGCTCAAATACCATCTCCCCAAAGAGGCTTCCCCAACCACCTAAGCTAATGACACCTTAATACTTTTATTAAATTATTCTGTTTAATTTTTTCTTAATTGCAGTTTTCATTAGCCAGTATTACTTTCTTTCTTTAATATTCATCTCCTACACCAGAGTTTAAGCTTCCTGAATTTAGGAGGGTTGTCTATCTTATACTCTGTTTTATCCCTAGTACCTGATCTATAGTGTATGCTCAGTGTGTATTTATTGAATGAATAGATTAATGCAATCAGTTTTAAATAACTTTTATAAACCTGCCTGAAAAATTGGCAGAAAATATCAAGAATAATTTTGTCTAACCCAAGACTACATTTAAAAAATGAAAAGTTGGAGACAATTCAAGGCATTAAGTGCCCAATAAATTGTCCTTCACTTAATCAGGGAGTCAAAGAAGTACAAACATAAATAATCAGAAAAATATAGAATAAAAAATTATCTAGAGAAAAGGTAAAAGTAACCTTTGATAAAAATAAAAACAGTGTGTATATCATTTAAGTCAAGGAGAAGATTAAAGCAAACAAAGTACATTCTTGGTAACAAAAGACAGGAAAGGATAAAGAAAATTTAACAACAGAAGCCAAAATTTACATAAAGGCAGAAAACTGAACATATCATTTATGAATATAAACATAAATGACTTACCCTCTATTAAAAATAAAATACCTTCAAATAGGTTTAAAATATCCAACTCTATACTGAGTACAACAAAGTGATGCAGCATCCTAACAATAAAAATTGGGAAAAGACTTACCATGGAAATGTAAACCAAAGGAAATCAGGGTGGCAATATAAATTTCACACAAAACAGATTGCAAGGCAAACTGTGTTACGTGGGATGGAAAGAGTCCTTTTATAATGATGAAAGGTGAAATCTACAATCAAAGTATAAAAGTAATATATACCATATGACTGTTATGAACTATAAAAAGCAAAAATGAAAGATAGAGTGAAGAAACAACAGTTTCTAGCCATGAGAAATGTCCTCTCTAGTATTTAATAGTTATTGGATAGGACAAATAAATACATAGAGAATCTGAATAATATAATCTAAAAGACAGTATTAATTGGTATAGTAAATGTTTTGCTCCCTACCAATGGAGATTGTATCTTCTTTTCCAACATGCATGAAACATACAGAAAATTGATCATATAATAAGCTCTTCAAAAATAGAAATAAATCAAAACCTTCTTAAAGGCAAAAATTTCTCACCTACAACATGGTAAAGCTAAAAATAGAGGTAAGGGGACCCACAGAGAAAGAGATACATAAACAAAAATTTCCAAATTAGTTAGCAATTTAAAAAAACGTATGAAAATGAGAATATTACATATCAAAGTGGATGTGACATGGCCAATCTCCACCATAGGTTTATTTTTTGCCTTAAATAATATAATAGTAGTATAATAATGTGCTAAAATAAAAACTGAAGTAACCAATCAAGTCAATGTGAGAGGTTATTTAAAAATCTAACAAGTAAAACAAGAAAAAGGAAGAAAGATTAAAGAATTATAATGAATAGGAAAACACAAAAAGTAAACACAATAACTTTTGAAAAAGAGGCAAATCTCTCATAAATGTAAATAAGAGGAAAGAACACAAATAAAATTAAGGATAAGAAAGGGATAAATCAAAGACATTTCTTTAAAGATTAAGCAAATATCATGTGCATTTCTTTGCCAACAGATAAAAATATATTGAAGGAAATGATACTTTTTAGAAAAAACATAAAAGATACATTGTGACTCAAGTAGAAATGGAAATCAGAAGAGTTCAATAACCATACAAATAAAGAATTTATTAAACTACTACCTCTTAAAAACAAGTCTCTGAGACAGAAAGCTTTTACTGATGTGATACTTTAGTCTTTCAAGGACCATAATTCCCGTGCTATGTAAACAATTCCTGAGCAAAATAAAAATGGGAAAGCTAATCAATTTGGAATTGGAATTGATTATGAAACTGATTGATTGAAACTGATTGAAATTGATTATGAAAGATACCCCAATATAAAACCCTATATATATGTGCATTTTTAAAACTATGAAATAATATCACATATGAGTATGTTTTGAAATTCACAAAGTTGAGCAAACCAAATTCAACAATAATATATAAGCACATTTCTCTATGAAATAGTGGGGCCCATCCTTATGTTTTAATATTAGGATATCTATCTTCATTCTAAGATGCACCTTTTCTTTTTCATGTCTTAACATCTCTGAAATTACAGTGTTTTTTTATTGAACTGTAGTTTATTTACAGTATTGTGTTAGTTCAGGTGTACAGCAAAGTGATTCAGTTATATTGTACATATACATATATATTCTTTTTCAGGCTCTTTTCCACGATCGGTTATTATAAGATATTGAATCTGGTTGTGCTACACAGTAAGTCCTTGTTGTTTATCTATTTTATATATCTGTTAATCCCATACTCTTAATTTATCCTTCTCCCACAATGTATTTTATAATCAATGAAATATGTAGTATAACTCATGCTAATGTTATTAGATGCTAAAAGAGCATTAGACATAATTAAACACCACTTTTGCTTTTAAAAAATTTATGAAGCCAGGAATAGGAGGATTCTTCTTAATAATAATGAATTCCTAACTGGTACCAATATTTTACATCACAGTTAGTAGTAAAATATCAATATAAGAAGTATTTCCATTAACATCAGAAACAAAACAAGAATGCCTACTCTTCCTATGAGAACAATAGAACACACAACAGAAAGTAGTAGAATTACTCTTGAAAGGAGGAAGCACATTTCTCAGTATTTCAAATGATGTGATTATATGCCTAGAAATTCCTAGATAATTGACAAAAAATCTTTTAGAATTGATAAGAAATTTCAGCAAAATTCCCTGATACAATAAGTAGACAACAATCATTATATTTCCCAAATGCCAGCAATATCCAGTTGAAAGATATAATGGGATTTTTAAAAGTCCTCCTAGCAGTGGAAAACAGAATAGTTAAGCATAACAGTAACAAGAGATGCTTGGGATCTATATGAAAATACACAGTTTCATGGAGAGATGTAAGGGTTCTGAGTAAGCTCCATACTTTTGAATGGCAAACTGAACGTTGTAAAGATGTTCATTCCTTCCAAAACAGTTCCTAGTTTTAAAATAAATCCCTTCGACAGGACGGAATGTTTCTAAAGTTCATCTGGAAGAATACTGTGGCAAAAATAGATGAAAGTAAGGAGAAAGGGCTTTCTCTACCTAATACTAAAGCTGTAATTCAAACCTACAGATTAAAACTTCAAAGTAATCAGCTCTGAAAGATCCCTGGCTGTCTGAGCAGGGATGCACCAGCAAGCAAACCTGCTGCTAGTTGGGAGGAAAAAATCACCTCCACACTTACCACCGTACAACAGACTAAATTCTTTTTGGACTGAAGACAGCAGCATAGAAATAGAAGATCACAAAACGGGAAAAAAAAGAAAACAGACATTTAATTGATTTGGGGATTGGGAAACACTTTTTCTAAAGTAGAAGAAAACAAAGAGAAAAAGGTGAATTTGATTACATAAAAAATTTTAAAGGCAAATGACAATTTGAGAAAAATATTTATAAGAAAATTGAAAAAGATGAATATCTTATGTATAAGAAAAGCTTTAAAATTAATAAGTGAAACATAAAAAATATTTAAAAACTCCTAGGTAAAGAACATGACTACATAATTAATGAACAAATTGAAGGGACTGAATATATCTATGAAAAAAATGTCATTCTTACTACTAGTCAATGAGATGAAAATTAGCACAAGAGCCAGCTACCATTTTTCTCTTTTCATGTTGGAAAGAATAAAATAATCTGTAAATACAAGTAAGGTAATAATTAAACAGGCATTCATAGATTGCTAGTTGGAATAGAGTTTAGCACAGCTTTTCTTAAGTGTAATTTTTCAGTGTGTATCACGACACTTGAAGCCTTCCACATGCTCAAGTAATTCCATTGTTTAGGAATATTGCTCCATGAAATAATCAAACATACAAAGGCTTATGCACAAATATTTGTGGCAGACATACAAAATAACAGATGTACACAAATAGCATAGGGAAAGGTAGATGCAGACGGAATATTATACAGTCAAATATAATCAAGTTCTTTGAAAAAGGAAGGACACAAAATTGCATATACATCATGTTCTCAATTCTGTTAAAAGTACATATATGTGCATATATATATATATGTATATAGTCAATGCAGTATATATATACATATATACATTTTTTTGAAGATGATTATGGAAAATACGTTTATTTGCTCAAGTTATGGATATCTTTTAAAAGACACACTTGCACTAACAATAAAGGAAACTTTTGATAAATTTGGGGACATTGTGAACTTCTGTTCATCAAATGACACCATTACAACTGTAAAACAAATTACAAATTAGAGAAGATATTTGCTTCACAAAACCTAATAAAAGACTGGTATATATCCTATATAAGGACTCCTGTAAAGCATAATGAAAAGAATAAATTGATATTATTTATAAAAATATATATACATGTATTTTTAACAAAATTGAGTACATGCTTTATACAAATTGTATAGTTACATATACAATAACATTCTGAAAGAAAATATACTATTAACAACATTTTCTTTGGCTGATGGGATTATAAACAAGTTTTATTTTCTTCCTTTTTCTTTGTGTTTTCCAAAGATCCTAAAACAAAAGTAGAATGGTCATAGAGAACCTACAGAACACAGATAATGAAAAACCATACATAACCTCTGGCTCTGTTTTCTGCCCTTCTCCTTCCTCCATCTCCCTACCCATGATTAAAAAACCAAGCAACAAACAAACAAACAAAAAGCACAACTGCATTAAAGATAAACAAAACAGAATGACTTGTTTTCTATTCCATGTATCTCTCTAGCTTTGAGGTCATGAGGCAGACAAAAGACTTACAGAAACTTAGAGTTGGAAGAAATGTCAGCTATCATTTATTTCAACCCTCTAATTTTCCTTTTTGGTTGTCCCTCGTGCCTTCTGAATATCTCTTTGGTCTTATCTCATTCTACTTGCGGAAAAGATAATATCTTGGTGATTTTCATCTTTATGTGTGTGTTAGTCACTTAAGAAACTGGAAGCCAGGAGTTCTCCGACCTGGCCATTTTTTTTTTCCCTCATCCATACAGGAAAAACCCATTCTGTTTGTAAATCAAAAGATTTTAAGGCTGGAAGCACCATTAAAGACCTTGTGTTTTGAGTAATACTAGTCCTACAAGGTGAAAACAAAAAATGAAGAGAGGCATTCTGCGGTTCAGTAAGTTTGGGAAACTTTGTATACAACATCGCCTTCTTGGAGATTCATAATGATCATGAGTATTTTAGATGCTTTGAGAATTCCTGCAGGTACTGCAAAAATAAAGGCAAATCTCTTTCACTTTAATTTCATATTTCCCAAATTTCTTTGATTGCTGTGGTAGAAATGGTTATCAACAATGCCTCCCATCTCTGGTAAACACAGACCATTCTTCCCATCAAGAGGGAGAGTCCATTTTCTCTACACTTAAATCTGGGCTGGCCCCGTGACTTGCACAGTGTGGGGAGAGTGACACTGTGTCATTCTAGGCCAAACCCTTAAGAGACTTAGTTGCCAGCTTCCCTGCTCTCTTAGGAGCCAGCTGCTGTGCTGTAAAGAAGCTTGAGCAAGACTCCTCCAGCTAGGAACCAAATGAAGGGAGGCCCTTGTCACCCTAGATGCCTCAGCTACTCACAGAGCTGGGTCCATTCTCTGAGGAGCACTTTGAGAATCTTCTCAGTAACAAGTCCTATGACAGACATGGGGGATATGACAATAAATACTCAGTTTCTGTCCTTTAGAAATTCCCAGTTTTATTTATTTTTTCAAGATGGGACTAGAAACTGTCAGTTCAGCAGAGAGCAAAGTATGATGACAGAGGTAGGCAAAGGATGTGGTGGAAGGGCCAGAGGACGACCTTGAATCCCAATTTCACACTTCAGGGTCAGAGAACATTTTCCTGGAAGGGAAGTCATTTCACCTGAAACCTGAGGATGGAGGGTGTGGTGGTTGTGAAATGTGTCCAAACATTCTTTGACCATTCTCCCCTCACGAGATGGAGACTGATTCCCCTCTCCTTGAGTGTGAGCTGAATTTAGTGACTTGCTTCTAGTGACCAAATGTGGCAGAAGTGATGTATCGCTTGTGAGATTAGGTCATAAAATGCATCGAAGCTTCCTCCTCCCCGCTCCCTCGTCTGTCTCTCTCTGTCCCTGTCTCTCCCTCTCACTTGCATTGGATGAAGCCAACTGCCAAGTTGCAAAGACCCTCAAGCTGCCCCATGGAGAGGTCCATCCAT
The DNA here is from genome assembly GCF_028023285.1 of Balaenoptera ricei. NCBI lineage: Eukaryota > Metazoa > Chordata > Mammalia > Artiodactyla > Balaenopteridae > Balaenoptera > Balaenoptera ricei. The sequence continues at coordinate 8,151,312 of NC_082645.1, read as the reverse complement.
ATGGTGAAGAACTGAGTCCTCCTGCCAATAACCAGCAAGGAGCTGAAACTTGCCAATGGCCATTGAATGAGTCACCTTTGAAAGGGTCCTCTAGCCTTCCTCAAGCCTTTAGATGACTGTAATCTAAGTTGATTGCAACCTTATTGAGAGAGCCTGAACAACCCAACCAAGCCACTCTTTCAAGGCCACTGCCACCTTGCCTGGTCTCCAGCCTAACTTCCAGTGGAAGAGGCTGCCTTTGAACTTGCCACCAGACCTAAGACCACAGAGCCCAGAAAGAGATGAGAATTCCCACTCTGCAAGTTTAATACCAGTCTCCCAGTTGTTGCAGTTTCCTGGCTGAGGGTCCATCTCTGTCTTGGAAGACTGACAGTGGAAATGATAATACCTCCCCCTGCCCTGGGAAAAGCCTACTTCCCACCACCGAGTTGTAACTTTATCTTGCATCAGTGGTTTCAACCTTGGCTGCATATTGGAATCACCTGGGAAACATTCCAAGCTTCCAAATGCCCAGGTCAAATCCCAGAATAAATTATAGCGGAATCTCTGGGGGTGGGACCTAGGCATGAGGAATTTTTTAAAGCCCCCCTGGTGATTCTAGTGTATAGCTGAGGTTGAGAGCCATCGCCCTATGCCCTTAGCTGGGTAAGCATCTCCCAGTCAAATAGTGGTGCTGAGGACTTTCATACCAGAGGTTTTCATATGAGAGAGAAGAAAATATGTGTGGGGCTTGGCAACTCAGGTTCATGGGCCAAGAGGCTCCAGGCTCCCAACACAAAGGGTCCAGGACTTTGTAGCTCAGAGAGTGTTCAGCTGTTATGTATGACCTCTCTTCTGATAGTAACAAAATTGCTAAACTTATCCAGCATTTACTATGGCCAAGAACTGCTCTGAGATCTTTACATGTATTAAGTGAAGTCTCATAACATCTTAGAGATGAAAAAATTTAAGCCCAGAGAGGTTAAGCAATTTACCCAAGTTTACACAGCCAGGAAGTGATAGAGCTGAGATCAGAATCAGGTATCTGGCTCCAAAGCCATCACTCTTTCTAACTTTGACATACTGCCTCCCTGGACCCTTGGCATGTCAGAATCTGCTGGATTGGGTGGGTGAACAGGAATTAAAAGTAAGAGTGGTTCCTTGAATTGGAAGACTTTAGGGAGTCCTGGAGACAGAAAACACTTGGGTTCTACAAATCAGGGTTAATTCAACCATCTTCCTGGTGAGTTTAGGCTAAGGATTTGAAGTGAGTCAGAAGGATTTTGTGTTATTATCCAGTAGACGGCCATGGGTTTGGGGCCCCTGGGTAAAGGAAGGAGACTGCTACAGAAAGCTGTAATTAGAGGCGATAGCTTTCAACCAGCCCCACCTGAGGAGAACAGTAAGCTCTCCTACGGGAGCCCGGCTGCTTTCAGAGAGAAGCAGCTCTATCCAGCCTGCCCTGCGGAGACCCAGGGACCTCTTGGGGCCCTGGAGTCCTCCTGGAATCGGGAGTCATGATGCCGCATCTGTCCAGAGCTCAGGTAATTTGTGGTGTCAGGGACACTTGCATTTTCTGGGCAAACAACCCCCTGCCAGATTCACTTAGGCGGAGGCCTCATGATTCCCTCCTCTACTTTGGTGTTCCTGCTTTTGCATGAATGTCGGGTCCAGTTGCTGTAGCCTCCCTCACTCTTGAGCAGTGGATTACAGTTTACATAACTACTTCACACACGCCTCTTTATTTTATTGTTACGGTGGCCCTCTGATGCAGGCCAAGCTGGAATTCTTTGCTTTAATTAAAAAAATTATTTTTACTGAGGTGTAGTTGATTTACGATGTTGTGTTAGTTTCAGGTATGCAGCAAAGTGATTCGGTTTTATAAATATTCCTTTTTTAGACTCTTTTCTGTTATAGGTTATTACAAGATATTGAATAGAGTTCCCTGTGCTATACAGTAGGTCCTTGTTGTTTATCTATTTTATATATCATAGTGTGCATCTGTTAATCCCAAACTCTAGATTTATCCTTCCCCCACTTCCTCCTTTGGTAACCGTAAGATTGTTTTCTATGTCTGTGAGTCCGTTTCCGTTTTGTAAATAAGTTCATTTTTATCATGATTTTAGATTCCACACATAAGTGATAGCCTATGCTATTTGGCTTTCTCCAAACAGGAATTCTTATTTCCGTTTTATAGGTGGAGAGAGAGACTGAGGCTTAGAGAGGGATTCAGTAACTTGCCAAGGACATCCAGCTGCTAAGGGTAGCAGATATACTGTGCTAAAAGTCAGCTTTCGGGCCTCCCTGGTGGCGCAGTGGTTGAGAGTCTGCCTGCCAATGCAGGGGAGACGGGCTCGAGCCCTGGTCTGGGAAGATCCCACATGCCGCGGAGCAACTGGGCCCGTGAGCCACAATTACTGAGCCTGCGCGTCTGGAGCTTGTGCTCCACAACAAGAGAGGCCGCAATAGTGAGAGGCCCGCGCACCGCGATGAAGAGTGGCCCCCACTTGCCGCAACTAGAGAAAGCCCTCGCACAGAGGCGAAGACCCAACACAGCCAGAAATGAATAAATAAATAAAAAAAAAAAAAAAGAAAAAAAAGTCAGCTTTCTTGTTTCCAGGTCTTTTATTTCATAGGCCTCAGCTCAGTTCTTCCTTGAGCACGTTAAGCTTTTCTAGGGCAGGAAATGCGTCTGCTGTTCCGTTCGCCTCCCCCATGAAGTCTTCTGGGTCTGTTGTGCAGTACCCAGTGCATAATGTTCGCCGAATGTCTGCCTTTCCAGAGCCGTCTTCCAGGGCCATCCGTTCCCTTGGCCTGTCCCCAGACTTGAACCCAACATTACGAAGTGGATGAGTCGGATACATCAGACATCACGATGCCGTCTTCTTAAAGGGAGACCAAGGAGAAAGACAGCAAGAGTGGCCTGCTGCCAGACCTGCGTACAGACATCACATCACTCAGTTTTCCAGAGTGCTTGCTGAGCATCTGCTACATGCCCTGCTCCGTGCTTGGCACCTGGGGCACAGGAACAAACCAGGCAGACATGAGCCCCGTCCTTCTGGAGCTCACAGTCTACAGGCGATGAGGCACGCATCGCCAAGTCCTTTCAGATCACTGTGGTGACATGACGATTGAGGAGAAAGAGTGCTGTGAGAGCGACATCCTGGAGACCCAGCCTCTTTGGGAGGCCAGGGGAGGCTGCCCAGACAGTGTGGTTTCTAAGCTGGAACCTGAGGGATGGATAGTAATCTGGAGTGAGGGGGAAGGAGTGGGTCAGGAGGAAGGAGTAGCTCGTGCAAACCCCCAGAGCAGGAGAGACTTGGTGAAATTCAAAGAACTAAAAGTGTCTGGAACAAGATAAGTGTCTGTATGTGATGGGTGGTGGGGAGGGAAAAGGGGGAGCATTATAAAATGAGAATGAAGAGGTCAACAGGGACCAGAAAATGCAGGGCGATGGGGTGAAATTAGTTGAAGGATCTTAAATGGGGAGTAGCAGACTCTGATTTTCACTTTAAAAAATCTTTCTGTCGTAGAGGATGCTTTGTGGCACAGGGGATGCAGGCAGGGGTGGAAGTAAGCAGGCTGTTGCAGTGTCCAGGTGGGAGATGGGAGTGGGCTGGACCACGGTGTTGTCTGTGGAGGTGGAGAGAAGCAGGGTGATGTGAGAGGTGTATAGGAGGCAGGATGGACATGACTTGGAGAGGGAACTGTTGGTGTCAAGGATGATATGCCCAGGGTTCTGGTTGAGGCACAGGGGATTGTGGCATCCTTCCTGAGATGGAGAAGAATGGAGGGAGGGCAGTGTGTGGGTTCTCAGATTGGGCTGTGTCAACTTTGAGATTCCCGTGAGATGTCTAAGAAGGGGTGCACTGAGGAGCTGGATATATGAGTCTCGAGTTCTGGAGTGAGACAAGGGACTGAGATGGAGATATTGACTTGGGAATACTGACCCTGTGGTAGAGGATACAACTACATAGGGAGGAGGTGAGGGGCTGGGACTGAGACTTGAGGATGTTCCTGCCAAGACAACTGCTAAGAAGCCACTGGAGAGGCTGGAATCATGGCAACCAGAGGAGGGGTGTTTCAAGAGAAGAGGAACCATTAAATGTGCCAGGTGATTCCTAGACAGCAAGTAAGGTGGGGACTGCAATTTGTTCCTAGTGGCCTGGAGGTAATGGCAGAGAAAGTTTGGAGGGAGTTACCTGGGTCTGCCAGGGAATGGGGATGAGGAAATGGAGTTAGTGCATGGAGTCGGTTTCAAGTTTAACTCTGCGATCCTGCAGAGGTGATTTCCCCCTCCTGGGTCCCAGTGCTTTTACCTGAAAAATGAAGGGGTTGAGCTGTCAAGTCTAAAAGTCATTCTCTAGTCCCACCAAAGTGGGGTTATTCCCGTTAGCAATGTATAACTGCAAGAGCTTCTTAATGACAAGAGTTTCCACTGGCTTCTTGGGGCTGTCAAGCCTGGTGTAACAAGCCAACTGGGGAATTTCCTGCTCAGCACCACATCTCCTCAGCTTGATCCAGGTCATTGCCCCTAGCGACGTTCCTCTCTAAACTATCTCAAATATGCTGATTTCTGCACCTCTGGAGCACTTACATAGTGGCATAATATTTTCCATTGTTTCTTGTTTGAATCTTTTGCTCCATCTCTTCTATGACCTTGCTAAGTACCTGTATGAAAAGCCAATCCTTGAGCATTTATCGAACAATAATTGTGTTCTAGGTACCAGTCCAAGTGTGTGGTGTGTGTGTGTGCATGAGTATGTTTCTGTGGTGATGACAGCAGTGGGGCATGGGGGTTCAACTACAAGTACAGGTGGTCCATAGAATCTGATGGACTTTTGAGGGTCAGTTTTTAGATTGGACCATTTAGAGAAAATTCTGGAAAGGAAGAATTAGAAGAGGCTTTATGCTTTAAAATGATATCTGATATGCCCTCTGCCAGTGCAGTCTAGCAGAGATCAATGTTTTGTTTTTATCCCTCTGTCTTGCAGGTATATAGGGGACAAACTGGGTTTCAGAGCGTTAAGCAAGTTACACAGCTAATTGGTAGCACTACAGATAATGTAAGTCTTGTGCACAGTGCTCCCAATGTCTCTTCTCAGATCCACAGAGCACCCACTACATGCTACACACTAGGATGTGGAAAACCTTGACCTTCACTGGGTCTAACTGGGGAACAAAAATGAAACCCTTGATGAACAATCTAGGGCTACATTTATAGTCATCATATATAAGTACAAAAGTACAGCAGAGAAGAGAGGCGTGCTGTGGGTCTCGAAGCTCTGAACTTTGAAACAGACAAAGAGGGTGACGGAAGGAGCGGGAGACGCTAAGGAGAGAGGTAGGAATAGAGTGGAGATGCGGGAGTGGCTGGGAAGACCTCACATGGCCAGAGACATGTGTGAGGAGAAACGAGGGGGAGATGGATGGGCTGCAAGTGTGGGATGAGGCTGGAGGGAGATTCAATGTGGCAGGAGAACCAGGAGCTATTATAGAAATATAGTACCATTACCAATTTTCTATAGATACGTATACAAACAAAAGTATAACCCGAAGGAGTTCATGGTTTTCTCTTTCCACTCCTGCAGCAGAACATTTGGGCATTGACTGCTTGCTGCCCCCCTTTTCCCTGGGGAGAGAATCAAGCTCAAAGGTCCACATCCCCAGCTGGTTGTGGTGAGAGGGGACCCAGTGCAGTCAAGATGGTGTGAGCAAGATGGCCCTGGAGGAACGTTCTCCTGGGGAAGGGTGACAGTTGCCCAGGGGTTGGGGACTATATACCTGGATCATCTTAAAGAGCAGGGAGAGAGAGTAAAATTGGAATTTCACTTTGGAGTGTGTCCCTAATTGGAATTAGCCCCCATTGTGTATTTGTCCCTTGCTTAGCAAACACCTTTAACCAAAATAAAGGCCAATTATACTAAAGCATGGAAATAACACATGTCCATAATGAACATAGAATCAGAGAAGATGCCACCTCTTCATCTCTCTTGCTTGGTGTACACAAACCAGAATGCTTTGCATTTATTCAAATATGAATTCAAATTTGCCCCTGATGATATTCTTACTAGAAACTGTGGTGTCAAGTAAATTGATGAGTGAGTCTTTTCCTCAGACCATAATGCTGAAATCTCATTTCTTATAACATGTGTATTTGGAATTTTTGGACTGAACAACTTGCTATACTGAATAAAAAGAAGGTGCTATCTGGGAAGTGGTACAACTTTTCAAGAGACATTATGGTGAAAAGTCATTAGCAGATGCGTAGGGAAAGGCATAACCTAAGGTATCTCTCATTGTCAAGCTTTTGCCCATGATGGTTTCCCTGTGCAAGACAACTTCCTCCCCATATCCCCTGTGCCTTTTTTGGCCTGGCACACTGTATTAGATTAATATTCATTCCTTTTTATTGCTAATCATTATTCTATTGAATCATAGACCTAATTGTAAGAATTATAACTATGAAACTTCTAGAAGCAAACATGGGAAAAACATCTTTACAACCTTAGAAGAAAATATGCACCATGCATAAATATATCAGAGGACTTGTGTCCAGAATATATAAAGAACTTTTATAACTCAATATTGAGACAACAAACAACCTAATAAAGATGGGCACATTATTTGAACATTTAACACAAGAAGATATAAAATGATCAATATGCATATGAACAAGTGGTCAACATTGTTAATCATCAGGGAAATGTGAATTAAAATCACAATGAGGTGCCACTATATACCCATTAGAATTGCTAAAAGTAAAAGACTGATAATAACCAAATTCTGGTAGATTTGAGGAACTAGAAATCTCATATGGTGGCAGTGTGAAATGGTACTGCTGCTTTGGAAGACAATTTTTGTTTCTTATAAAGTTAAACATACATTTACTACATGACCCAGCAATTCTACTCCTAGGTATATACCCAAAAGAAATGAAAACATGTGCCCACACTAAGATTTATACAAGGCTGATTATAGCAGCTTTGTCCTAATAGCCCCAAACTGGAAACAGTCAAAATGTCCATCAGTAATGTAATGGATGAACAAATTATGGTACATCCATACAATGGAATACTGCTCTCCAATAAAAAGGGAGCAAATTCATGATACACACAATAACATGGATGAATCTCAAAAGGGTTTTATTGTGCAAAAGAAGCCAGGCAGAAAAGAACATGCAGTGCCTGATTCCACTTATATGAAGTTCTAAAACAGGAAAAAATAAACTATATTGATAGAAACAAAATCAATGTTTGCCTGGGACCAGGAGGAGGGATTGACTAAAAAGGGCATGAGGGAGGTTTTGGGGTGAGAGAAATATTCTATACCTTGATTGGGGTGGTGGTTACAGAGATATCCATATTGGTCAAAACTCATCAAACTATACACTCAAAAAATGCATATATTCCTTTTATTGTATGCAAATGATACCTCAAAAAGTTTATTAAAAATAAGAATAGTATCCTTACGTGTCGAATAAAGACAGGTGCCTGCTGCTTCTTCAGCAGGACATCAAGATACATATCTTTCATGGATTCGGCATCTAAACTCAGAATATAGGCTAGAAATGGCTGGGGTCTACTGGAGGAGTAACCAGCTGATCTAGGGTGCCTGACCCATATAATCCAGAGTTAAAAGTTATCTTGCAAGTGCTCTTTTCACTACCTTTTTAGGTTGGAAAATGGATGCTGCCATATTGGACCATGAAGATGAGGGCTCCCCTTGCTAGCGTGAGCGGGTGGTGAGTTGAAGGAGCCCAGGTCCCTAAGGATTCCATACTACATAGATATCTACCTGCCTCTGGACTTCTAGGTTGCAGAAAGTGAGAAACCTGCCTTGTTTAAGTCACTATTATTTTGAGTCTCTTTTATGGCTTAACTTAAACTGGTATAATTATCCAAAATTGTCCAAGCAATCAAACCGTGATTTAGCCTTCAATTGTACTTTTGTCAAGCACTTCCAACCTAGACTGGTATTCAATCCAAGCAGTATATGAAAATCTTGTACCATTAATGAATTCCTCCTCCACTCATCCCACCTGGTGTTGAGGTCTGAGACCAATTTGGCTGTAGTTACCAGCCAAAGCCCTGTAAAGGTTAGATTTCCAAAGTAGAAAATGTTAAACTGTTCTAGAGGCAAAGAGAGCACTGGATCCAATGCAAATGTGTGGTTCAGAATTTTCAAATTCTGTCTTTGTTGTCTGAATAGTACTATGAAACTTAAGAAGAACTTGGAAGGGGCCTGTTAGAGAGGTTGTTGTGTGTTTTGTGTTCAAAGCTCAACTGGGACTGAGAAAACTTCCAAAGCTCTCCAAGATCATGACTGATCTCTCTCCTGGAATGAATAGTGTCTCCCCAAAGTACATACCCTCCCAGAATCTCAGAATGTGACCTTATTTGGAAATAGGGTCTTTACAGATTTTTGTAATTAGTTAGGATGAGGTCATACTAGATGAGGGTGGGCCTTAAATCCAATCACTGGTGTCCTTAAATGGAGAGAAATATCAGAGACTCAGATACAGACAGGGAAGAAGGCCATGTGACAAAGGAGGCAGAGATTGGAGTGATGGATGCATCTACCAGCCAAGGAATGCCCAGGATTTCCAGCAACCACCAGGATCTGGAGGAAGCAAGGAAGGATCCATCCCTAGAGGCTTCAGAAGAAGCGCAGCCCTGCTGACACCTTGGTGTTGGATTTCTAGCCTCCAGAACCATGGGAGAATAGATTTCTGTTGTTTTAAGCCCCTCAATGTGTGGTAATTTATAATGGTAGCCCTAATAAACGTGTAACCTGAATTTTCTTGTTTTACCCAAAGGGTGCTGAATCCGTCCTGTCATCTGGGTAAGTGAACGAGGTTTGAAGGCTCTTGCCTTTGTCAGTATGATGCGGGTTGTGGAAGGCATGTTTAAGATGATGTCAGGACCTTACTGGTGTCTGGTTCTGTTGAAATAACACATCTCAGTCCAGCCAATCTGTTATGCTTCATGCAACTCTAATTGACAACATTGCAACAGAGACTTATAAGCAGTTCTCCAAAATCCTTCAAATTTCCTGAAATGCAAATCTCTTTAGCTTAGTAAAGCTACGGTAGAAATAAAGACATCCAAATAAATCCTGAAAAAGTCCTCAGAACATCCTAAGACAGTGTCAAGATGCTTCAGAAGGCCACTGGTAGTCATGCAAACATTGGCTGTCCTGTTTTCAACTAAGTGGAAACTAAGCTGAAAGCTTCTTCTTTGTATTAATATATTTATATTCAGCTAGAAGCTCTTTATGTTGCTGATTCTGAAAGCAAGGAAAACTCTGGACCACTTCACACTTGGGTAGGGCAACCCCGTTTGTGAATCAGGACAGATCCCCACATGGGCCGTAGGAGAAAACTGCGGCAGTCTACGGAATGTTCCCAGATGTTAACATAATTGACGATTTTCTAAAAACGAACACCAGTTGTTACATGTGGTTTCAACATTTTTGTTTTATTTTCTATAATGGTTGCCTTTCCTAGTTGAGTGTTTTCCAGTTCTCCAGGACGCGTAACGCTTACCTTTAAAGGTGTGATCTCCCAACACTTCATTCCCTGGATATGTTTCTTTTTAACAAGCTAAAACAGACATAACTAGGGCACTGTTTCAGGCTGATATGACAAATGTGAAACTGAAGAATATTGAAAGCCATTCAAAAATTGGTTTGTTAAAAGACAGTGCTGTATAATGAAACCAAATGCATAGATTGGAATTTTCAAAGAAATCCTAGTGTGAAGATAAAAGAACATGAAAGATAATAAATGTTGAAATGATACACCACCTAATGGTATCCTGTCAAGAAAGAAAGATAATATGATAACTTACAGAGCATACCCAAGCCTCTATAGGTACTTGACCTATAGTTTGCAGGGAAACAATCTTTTTGTTTCATCTGGCTCGTATTAAAAATAGGAAAAACACAATCAGCATTTTTTTCCCCACTCTCACACAGATGGTGGAAAAATCCATGCAAGTTTTAACTGTCTGAAATTCTTTAAAGCAATATAAGACAGAAAGAATTATTAAATCACTTTTCCATTTCATATAATGAAAAACTGCACCACCACGGTGGGGCTGGAGCCATCAATTTTGGAACAAATGGGAGCTCCAATTGGTCCTACAGGCAATCAATCACCTGGCAGTCCTGGGTCCCTATCTCTGAAGTCATCTTGCTGTAGGAAAAAGAAGTTTAGAAAAAAAAATCAAACTAAAGTCAAACTGCTCATTCTCATTTATATAATCCCATTTTTGAGATTTACTTAGTATATAATTTACGTACATCACATACTTGGGGGTGTTTGGGGGACATATCTACATTTCATTCACTCATTTGTTTCTTCTTTTACTTATTAATTTGTTCATCCACTCATTCAAAAACTATTTAGCAATGATTACTCCAGGCATTGGGGATCCAAACTCTCCCTTTGAGCTCATGGTCCACTGGGACAGACAGATGGACAAATAAATGACTACAGTGTATCCTGATAAATTGTGTAATCAGTGTTATGTATATTGTTGACAGTGTTATGCATTTGGCTATTTCTAGGTATTCTGGGGCCAAATACAGAGCTGTTAGAAGGGCAATGGGGATTTATCTTGCCTCTTCTGTTTACTTAATATTTGAAGGAGTGATAGCTTATTTTTTATTTACTTCTGCATTTAGACTTGCCTCCAATATAAAGAATGTTTGATGTGACTTTTCAGAGTGCATGTGGTACCAAATGCTCAATTCTTGCTTGAATCTGGCTAGGAGAGACCATTTGCTTTTGAGGAGAGAATCTGGTTAGAGAGACTTATTAACATTGATGCCCTTCATAGCCTGCTGGATATGTCAATTCCCTTGGTTCTAGTCTCTTGCCTACCGACAAGGCTCCTCTCTTCTAGGATCTCATATCTAGGTGGCAAGTCTAGATAGGTAGCTAAAGTCACCTAACCATACGCAAATCATCACTTTTATGGTGCCTCAGTTTCTCCATAGGTGAAATGTAGTTAAAGCTAATTATCCCAAGGGCAATTAGTTGGGAAGAGAGAACAGTGTCTGCCATGTCATAAGGCTATGAAAGTGTTAGCTGTTCCTATCCACATTGCTACCCAAGCTTCTCTTGCAAGAGCTGAACACACTAATGAATGGACAGCCAGTAAATGCAGCCTCAGTTTCTACTGAGACCCCCATGCACATGCCCTGTTACCCTGCATGCCTTCCATTGGACTTGGAGTTCCCCCAGACAGGAGTGCTTTTCCTCTTGTCTCAGTCCGAGCTCCCAGAAGGTGGAATTTGTGTTTACACCATCCAACTATATATTCCCTGATCTTATAATGAAGAAACAGTCATTGAAGGAGGTTGCTGGCTGGTCATCCTTCCTGTGGGACAGAGAGGGAGTGAGCTTGAGTTCAGCAAGAGGAGACTTTAGAAAAGGTAATTTGAAGACGTTAAATCGAGGAAGGTTTGGGGAAGACTATGGAATGGGAGGGAAATCTGTTGGGCACTGTGGCAGAGGGGCATGAGCTCAGGGGGCAGGAGGATAGAGGAGATGATCTCTCAGGTCTCCTTTTCAAGCTCTCTGACTGAGGTTTCCCCCACATTGAGAGGATGGCACTGTGAAAGTTTTTCCTGGTGGAGGCTGTGGATTTCTCCTTCCCTGGGTCCCATGAAACAAAGCCACAGATAGAGCTATATCAACAGACAGAAAAGTAACGTGTGCTATTTAAATAATAGGGAGCCATTTCTATATTCAAGGCTGGAGAGCAGAGGGGAAGTGTGCTGTGGAAAGGTGTCCTTGGCAAAGGGAAGCTCCTACTTTATTTAGGAAAATGCTTTTTGGGCTGTTAGGTGGTGGCAGTGTTAGCCCCAGAGTTTCTTCCAGAACAGCAAGAGTTAGGGTGACAAGGGCTAACTTGTTCTGTGTGCAAAAGTCAAAGAGTAGCCAGCTTGAGCAGACCAATTGCTTTCTGAATTTTAAGGGAGTTTTAGTGTTTCCTTCACAGGCCAGGAGCCTGGATTTTGTGATTCTGGAACTGGCAGAAGAAAAGGGGAGAAAAGATGTACAATTGGGAACATACCCCCTCAGCATGGAGGCATGAGAGGGCCAAGAAGAGAGAGACCGCACTAAGGATTCCTTCTGGAAGGGCACGGGGAAGAAACTAGAAAGAGGACTGCAGCCTCTCTCCTTAACACTCAAGCCTTCAGGAAAGTAGCGTTAACCTTGACAACTGAGCAGGACTCTTAGGGATGAAGAGGTGGGAGAACCACGTAAGGTTAACGGGGGTCCTTTATTGGTTATTAAGGAGAAGGCATTTCAGAAGATTGGAAGCCTTGTGGACACTTGACTAGATCACTCCTAAGAGGGTCTCAGTGAGGGAGGAGCATATCTAGAGGCTGTGGCAGAGATGGCCGGGCAAGAAAAAGCACTGGGTCCATGGCAGGGGCGTGGAATCTGCCTGAGGCTTGGCCACCGGGCAAACGGAGGCGCGCAGGTGGAGTTCTGCAGGCTGTGTCACTCACATGCATTAGAGTAGCTAACACGGTGCCCTGCTTCCCAGGGCAGTGATGGTGGTGGTGGGATGTGTCTTAGAAACCACACTGTCTTCCAGAAGGGACCTCAGGGGCAGGCACTCATCAAACCCTTTCTTTGGAAAGTTAATCACCCCAGGGGGCTCCAGGAAGGCATACATGAGGCTTCTTTCTCCTAGAGAAATATTTACATCTAAAACTGCCAACTGTTGGTCAATTCCAAGCATCTGGTTTGTCTTTTCAGAACATCTTTGATGAGCACCTACTATGGGCGAGGTACTGGAAGCAGAGAGGACAAGACACTGCCATCATCCTTCAGGAGCTCCAGTCTAGTGGCGAGAGAGATGGGCAGGGTCAGATTCTGCCCACAGGCTCCAAATTGTACCAGGAGGAAGCCTGGGTATGATGGGGACACAGGAAGAGGTGGGGGCACTGGCGAGGCAGGGAAGGCTTGCTGAGTCTTCAAGGAAGTGTAGGAGAGAGCCAGGTGGAGAAGTGTGCTACCTGGGTCAGGTGCAGGGAAAGGCAAGGGCTGCAGGGAGAAAAGGAGCTCCCAGCCCAGGCTGCTCTCAATGCAAAGGGAAGAAGAAGGCACACTGGCCGGCTACCTACAGGAGCCGTTTCTCATCCTGACTTTCACGGGCTTTGCAGAAACAACTAACCTCTCTCCTGGAGACTCTAACCTGGCCGAAAATGAAATAAACACACTGCCCCTGATGGCTTCTCTCTGGGCACATGGAGCTCATGGGACAAATAAAACAGAAAGCCAGGGCTGAGCTGGAGGGAGCTGGCCCTGCACGTGGTGAATATTCAGACCCACAGATGGCAGTCTGAGGCACAAGGCTTCTTTCTGTGTCTATTGTCTTGAGGTGCTGAGGAGACACTAATCCACGACCATTGTGTGAGCCTGCAGCCCTGCCACTGCTGTCGTGCCTTGTGTTTCCGGAGCCCCAAGAGCACCCGCAACCCAGGTAGGAGCGGGTTATTTCTGCCTTTGCTTGCAGAGAAATATAATAACCTCAAGGAGAGGATGTCACAGCTCTTTGAACTGAGTTGAATGTTTGTTCTGGGTTATTTTTTCTGTTTCCTATTATAACACACATTTGCTGCTGAGTAAATATTGATCCCGTTGCAGTCAGCATTAGCGGCAGAGGGTGCTGAAAAATAGTCAGCCAGGTAATCAGGTCTGCTCTCTGGACTGAAAGTGAGTGTGGTGGAGGCCACGTCCACACCACAGACAATTTAATCAACATTTCTGTAATTACTAGGTTCATTTTGGTCCTTTATAAGATATACAAATCTTCCCTGAATAACACCTTTTTCTTTGAACAGCTATAAATCAGTCTATAATTTAGATCCAGGTCATGTGTATCAGAAAGTAGAAATCTTCCTCCCCCACTTTTTTTTTTTGGTGGGGTAAGTACTAGCTGCAAATTGAATTACAATTAGATTATTTGGTGATGTGATAAAATCCTCCTAAATTAAAATGCCACTAATGCTGAAGTAATGGTAATTTTGGCCAAGGATGAGCTCCAACTACATAAAGAAGAATTTACCAAACTAATTAATAGTGTAATCAAGTTTACAAGGGTTATAAGCCTGCTGCTTTCTAGTTCTTCCAACAGAGTAGTAGTTATTTATATGTTATTTTCCAGAATCATGGAGTCTAGGGTCATTACGTGTGACTACTCCCATTTAACCCCCTCTACAATATCCCCTTCAATTGCCTCTCCATCTTATCTTGGATACTCCAGGGTGGGAAGCTTGCTACCTTACAAAGTGATCCTCTTTATTTGGGGAGATCCAACAAAGAATACTTCCTGGATAGAGCCAAAATTGTTTCCTTACTTTTAGTCATGGGCTGTACAAAACTAGTCTAATTAATCTTCTAGGTATTCATAGACATAAATATTTGTGTGCTTTTATGTGCACTTAGAATCTAGGCTCTCAGAATATGAAGGAAAAAACCTTGAGTCAATTATTACAACACCCCTTCCCTTCACCACTCTAACCTAGTGCCTAAATTGCTGTTTTCACGTCCTAGCCAATATTCACGTAGCTTGTGACTTCAAGCAGTGTTGAAGAACTCACTACCAAATGGTGTTTCTTTAAATTTTTCTTTAATTTAGACCAGGCTCTAATGCAGACTGATCCTTCCCATGAATTTGTCAGAATTAATGAGATGAGATGTGACTGGGAAGATAAAATCAATTCTACAATGTTCTGTGGTGGTGTTTTCCATACAAGATTGAACCTCCTTGAAAACTCTCTGGAGGAAGGTCTAAATACATGAATAAATTAAAAAGCCTATAATAAGCCAGGTGAAACCTTCCATCAGACCCCCATTAGTCCATGAAGGCAGGACTAACACTTCTACTGCTGTTTTAGGCAGTTGCTGTGGACTTCCCCATCAGCTCCATCCCATCCTAACCTACTTTTCCATCAGCTTGACAAATTAGATGTCACTAGATCTTAATTTCTCAATTCTAAGTCCCAAAGTTTCATCTCTGAGACTGACTTTGCTTCTTGCCTTTGATGTTATTCATCCCTGTGGTCCCTGTGGCTGGGATCTGGCTCAACCACTCTTTGCCCCCAGCACCTCCTGTTGTCTTAGCTGGGTCCTCCCTACTCAAGCCCCACAGACCCAAACCAAGTAGATAGTGCCCAAGCCTGGCACCTCTGTTAACGAAGAGATTTGATCCATCACACGTATGTCTTCTCTTACTATTTCCTGTTCTACATACACATTTCCTGTAGAACTTAATCTTCCGTGAAGTCCACATTTACTACTACCATATTACCAAGAAAAGAAAAAGCAAGTTCATTTCCATCGTGAAAGAACCTTCAGTGGGGATGTAGTAGGAAGTCACTTTAAGTAGCTAAAGAAATGAACAATGCTGTGTGTCTGTGCAGCCTGACCTTCCTTCTGGGCACACCAGTGGCTCCATTTTCCGGTCTTCTTAGAGAGTAATTAGGACCAAGCTTCTCCAGATAGGAAATATGTTCCCTATTCAAGAAGTTTCAAGAATTAAAGAGTGGCAGTGGGTAGGGAAATGTGAAGTGGCTCAAGTGAACTCTGCTGAGATACCACCTGGAAGAAAGTGGTGACAGTGGATAGGGTTTGGAGCTGGGTTGAACCTGTGGGGCTGCCTCAGGTGGACCAAGGTAGCTTAGAGAAGGGAGTCAGTGCTTGGCTGGCTTTGTGGGAGGGGAGGGCAGGAGATGGGGGTGGTTAGGTAGAACCCAAGAAGAAAGTGCCAAGGGTCAAGTTTGAAGGACAAAGGCTGAAGATAGTGAATGAATTAATAGTGAGGACAGTAGCTTCAAGGATCAATAACAAGAACGGAGAATGCGAAAGAGATCAGCAGTTCACAACTAAGGTTGTGAATATGCTGCCATTTTTGCTTTATGTGGTGTCTGGTGTAAGGCTTGGGTTGAAGGTACCTGAAGAATAATGTGGGGCTAGATGGAGGGTGGTGAGGGGCTCAGCAAGATTTCCCAGTGACTCCTGGGAAAACATTATGGGCAAGCATTATGGGTGGATGGTGAGGAAATATATCTCATTTTTTTCCAAGTGGGGTGAAATAGGAATTGGTGTTTGAAATAGTTTTTATTACTTGTGTCTACTCTTTAGGGCAATGGGGGTTGGGAACAGTTAATATATCTGGAGCACTTTATTTCTCGATGGATATTTTGTTCAACTGTTAGAGGCAGATTTGAACATCAAATCTCTAATTGGCTATAGCATTTATGCAAGAGAAGGGGCTGGATGTGACAAACTTCATGCCATGGGACTGAGAGGCATATCTGTGTGTACTGAACAGCGAGAAATCCTTGACCGCTTGTCTGGAGGCTTCTCTCTCACTCCTTGAAGAAGGAAGGCAATTCAGGCCTCAGTCTCAGCAGGAGCAGGTACAGGCCAGGAACCTATGATCCTGAGGGTCCCTGTAGCTCCACACTTTCTATGAAAACCAATTTGCTCTCAGCTCACTTAAGAACACACTTTAGCAAAAACCTGGATAAAGTAAGGCTCATTCTGTCACATGTGGTTTAGAGTGAAGGCCCTTTAGGACATTTGCTTAAATGAGTACCACTTGACATTTGCACACAGGCTATATTTGTGCCAATATACTTTCATGCAGATCATCTAAAAACAATCCGTAAAAGTATGCTGTTGCCAGGATTGTCATCCCTATTTTACAGAAGAAGAAATGGAGTCTCCCAGAATTTAGGAAACCTGCATGGGATTATGCACATATCACATCATTAACAAAAACAAGAACAAGAACAACATAAGTCTATGCATTTTAATTTCTAGTAATATATGGCATTATTTGCTAATTTACTATCATTTAGATTTATAGTACAATTTAGGTGGCACATATTGCCTTTATGTCTTTTCGTTAAATCATGACTAGTTATATATCTATATGCTTATATCCTACTTTGTTTCAAAAAGGTTTTGAAGTGGCTTCAAAAATACAATATAATACTACCTTCAAAAGTAAAAACAAAATAAGCTGAACATGTAACTTATTTTTTTAGTTCAATAAATGGTTTTCATGGAGCTGATAGTGGTGGTGATGATGATGGCAGAGGTGGTGATGGAGGTGTTGGTGTTTTGGGGGCTCGAGGGGGAGCTGGAGATGCTGAGGTGGTGGTGGTGGTCTTGGTGGAGGTAGAGGTGGTGGAGGTGGTCCTGGTGTTGATGTTGATGGTGGAGGTGGTCCTGGTGTTGGTGTTGACGGTGGAGGTGGCCCTGGTGTTGGTGTTGCTGGTGGAGGTGGTCCTGGTGTTGGTGGTGGTACAGGTATTAATATTAGTGATAGAGATTGTAGGGGGTGGTTATTAACAGTAAGTGAGGCAACCACAGCAAAAGGAAAAGAGGGGTCAGGAAAATTATGGTCCAGCCAGAGATAAAGTTAATAAACTGGAGGTGAAAAAGAGAAAGTAGAGTTAGAATTAAAAAGAACTAGAAAAGTTTTTGTTCTACTTTCTGTCATAACTGGGAGTAAGTAGTTTCGCAGCAGTCTTGCCCATGGGAATAGCTATAGTAGTAATAATATCAGCTAATATTTATTGAGGGCTTACAATATTCCAGATGCTATTACAAGCAACTTCAATGCAGATCTCACTTAATCCTTGTAACAACTCATGAAATAGATGTCTATTATTATTCACACTTAACAGGTGAAGAACTGGAGGCACAGGGAGGTTTAAGTAACTTGCTCAATATCATAGTGACAGGAAGTGATAGAACCAGATTCTGTCTACAGCTCAGTTTCTGAACCACAGAGCTTTGGGGAACATGACAGATAGTGAGGTACATACACATGGCTGACCAGTGTCCCAGGTGGAGGGTAAATGAGAGATTGTCCTTGCTCTTACTCTTGGGTTATGAAGACTCAGCTTTAAGTATGCAAGTTAAGGGCCCAGGGAAGGGTCTACAGCCACAAATCAACTCATAAACCCCTAATCTTCAAGAGCAGGAGGAAAGAGCTCCTCATCTGTGGACCATTTCTGGAGGTCCGCTGGATGCCACCTGCTTGTTGCTTGTAAGCAGGGCTGCTGCTCTGTGTCTGGGTATAGATATCCACTGGAGGAGTGTGGTCTGGAAAAAAGTGTTAGCTGTTTTCCATTTTTACTAACTGAGCAACTAACTTTTATTTTTTTTCCAGGTTCATAATTTATTGTACAAATTGAGTATCACATGATGAGTTGACATTAGCTTCTCCAGGCATGGGAACATAACAGATGAGGTACAGTTTAGAATTCATTTATGTTGCTTTCACAGCTGGAGTTTTTTAGACCTTAACTTAAAGTGGAAGACTATCAAAGCAATACCTTTGTATGTGGCCAGTACACAATTCATTCTCCCTGTGAGAGTGTAAGTGTTGAAATAGTTTTTGATACCAGTGAATTGGAACTGGGTATCAGTTTCTGGACCTGCCATGCTTTCAATCTTCCAAAATGCACAGACTCCGCAGCTGGTGTCCTTCAACTTACACAGCTGCAACTTAGCCCCACCAGAAGAAGCTGCCTGTTTTTTTGTTTTGTTTTGAATTTTATTTTATTTTATTTTTTTATACAGCAGGTTCTTATTAGTTATCTATTTTATACATATTAGTGTATATATGTCAATCCCAATCACCCAATTCATCCCACCACCTCACCCCCGCTTTCCCCCCTTGGTGTCCATATGTTTGTTCTCTGCATCTGTGTCTCTATTTCTGCCTTGCCAACTAGTTCTTCTGTACCATTTTTCTAGATTCCATTTATATACGTTAATATATGATATTTCTTTTTCTATCTCTGACTTACTTCACTCTGTATGACAGTCTCTAGGTCCATCCACGTCTCTACAAATGACCAAATTTCGTTTCTTTTAATGGCTGAGTAATATTCCATTATATATATGTGCCACATCTTCTTTATCCATTCATCTGTCGATGGGCATTTAGGTTGCTTCCATGACCTGGCTATTGTAAATAGTGCTGCAGTGAACATTGGGGTGCATGTGTATTTTTGAATTATGGTTTTCTCTGGGTATATGCCCAGTAGTGGGATTGCTGGGTCATATGGTCATTCCGTTTTTAGTTTTTTAAGGACCCTCCATACTGTTCCCCATAGTGGCTGTATCAATTTACATTCCCACCCTTTTCTCCACACCCTCTCCAGCATTTGTTGTTTGTAGATTTTCTGATGATGCCCATTCTAACCGGTGTGAGGTGATACTTCATTGTAGTTTTGATTTGCATTTCTCTAATAATTAGTGATGTTGAGCAGCTTTTCATATGCCTCTTGGCCATCCACATAATAAGGACCATATATGACAAACCCACAGCAAACATTATTCTCAATGGTGAAAAACTGAAAACATTTCCTCTAAGATCAGGAACAAGACAAGGATGTCCACTCTCGCCACTATTATTCAACATAGTTTTGGAAGTCCTAGCCACGGCAATCAGAAGAAAAAGAAATAAAAGGAATACAAATTGGAAAAGAAGAAGTAAAACTGTCACTCTTTGCAGATGACATGATACTATACATCGAGAATCCTAAAGATGCCACCAGAAAACTACTAGAGCTAATCAATGAATTTGGTAAAGTTGCAGGATACAAAATTAATGCACAGAAATCTCTTGCATTCCTATACACTAACAATGAAAGATCAGAAAGAAAAATTAAGGAAACAATCCCATTTACCATTGCAACATAAAGAATAAAATACTTAGGAATAAACCTACCTAAAGAGGTCAAAGACCTGTATGTAGAAAACTAACTATAAGACACTGACGAAAGAAATCAAAGAAAGATGACACAAACAGATGGAGAGATATACCATATTCTTGGATTGGAAGAATCAATACTGTGAAAATGACTATACTACCCAAAGCAATCTACAGATTCAATGCAACCCCTATCAAATTAACAATGGCATTTTTTACAGAACTAGAACAAAAAATCTTAAAATTTGTATGGAGACACAAAAGACCCTGAATAGCCAAAGCAATCTTGAGAAAGAAAAATGGAGCTGGAGGAATCAGACTCCCAGACTTCAGACTATACTACAAAGCTACAATAATCAAGACAATATGGTACTGGCACAAAAACAGAAATATAGATCAATGGAACAGGATAGAAAGCCCAGAGATAAATCCACGCACCTATGGTCAACTAATCTATGACAAAGGAGGCAAGGATATACAATGGAGAAAAGACAGTCTCTTCAGTAAGTGGTGCTGGGAAAACTGGACAGCTACATGTAAAAGAATGAAATTAGAACACTCCTTAACACCATACACAAAAATAAACTCAAAATGGATTAAAGACATAAAATGTAAGACTGGACACTATAAAACAACTCTTAGAGGAAAACATAGGAAGAACACTCTTTGACGTAAATCACAGCAAGATCTTTTCGACCCATCTCCCAAAGTAATGGAAATAAAAAGAAAAATAAACAAATGGGACCTCATGAAACTTAAAAACTTTTGCACAGCAAAGGAAACTATAAACAAGATGAAAAGACAACCCTCAGAATGGGAGAAAATATTTGCAAATGAAGCAACTGATGAAGGATTAATCTCCAAAATATACAGACAGCTCATGCAGCTCAATATTACAAAAACAAACAACCCAATCAAGAAATGGGCAGAAGACCTAAATAGACATTTCTCCCAGGAGGACATATGGATGGCCATGAATGTTTTTTAAAAGAAGTTTTGATATTGTAGTGGATGCTTGTGGTCTGAGTTGTCAGTGGCTACACACATTACTGGCCAGCCACCCACAGGCCCATTTTGGGGGAGTCTGTGTGCTATTTCGTGGCTCTGCCCTTTTATGCTACAAACCCTGCCTCTGTCCCATCCGAGCAGGCTCTGTGATGCCCTGACACACTGACTTTCACACATACTTCTATGATTATCTCCCCTTCCCCCGGCCTTGCTGTGAGAACATGTGCACCCAGGACGATTTTTGTTCCCCATCTTCTGCTTTTTTTGGTCTGTTGCTTTCACTGATAAATTCTTTCACGTTTTATTCTTTTTCTTTTACTTCTTCTCTTAGAGAAAGGGTGGAGAAGGAACCACCTGCCTTACTGTCCTCCATGCTTCTCTCGCCCTCGGGAGACACGCCTCTCCCAGCACCAGTGGAGCTGTGGGCCTGTGACACACGGAAGCTGGGTTTAGAGGAGGCTGAATGCCTGTGGCTGGAGTTTAAACAAGATCGTTAACTTAATCTTCTACCTCAGAGAGCACCATACCAAAACCATTTTGTCTCATACAATGTCCCATAAAATGTCACTCCCACATACCATGGAGAGAGAAGGTAGATGCATTAATAATCAATTAATTTCAGAAAATTAATGTGCCCTGGCTTTTACACTAGAGCCTGAGAAAATAGGAAATATTCTTCTCTGTTAAATTTCGCATTTTTTTTCTATAGTGGAGGTAAAGTCACTGATTCTTACAGGCATTAAGAGGAGTGGGAAGATGAGGAGAGCATGGAAAATATGTTTGCACTCAGCAGACTACTGGAGTGATGATCCTTTTTTTTTGGCCAATGTTTATGGGAATGTCAATTTTGAGGAATTTTTAGCATTAAGAAGGCTTAAGATTGTAAATTGCTAATAAAGTTTTTATGCGGTAACAACGCCACTTGTAGAACTTGTACCGTAACCTCAAGTCTAGGATTTTCAGGGGAAACAGTGGTAGTGGAACACCTAAAGAACATTCCTAAAGCAAACATAAGCAGCATTTGTCAGAACCAATTATAGATTTTTATTGCTGCTTGGGAGTGTGCCGGTAAGGAGTGAGGAAACCAATCTGCTGCTTCAAATAATGTCCAAAATGATGCCAAAGTTAACAATAACTAGCTTATCTTTACATTTGCCAAAGTTTTATATGTCAATTAAAATTTTCAACACCATTGAATAAAATTGAACAACTTATAGCAGTTACCGTCACAACGAAAATTAGAAGGACACCTGTCAGAATTTAATAATCACATAATTTCTACCCTTACCAGGCTTTGATATCAGCCACAACTTTCTGCCTAATGAGGAAATTGACTGGTGATTGTGCCCATTGACTTGTGATCAGATTGAAAGGCTAGAAGATGGTAATGAGTCTACATAGAAGCATATTTACAGAAACGCATCTATTTGCAAAGGGGTCTTGTTCAAGTTCACAGAAATGCTTAATTAAGAATGAGCAAAGCAATAAAGTGAATTTCAAAATGATTTTTATTGAATTCAAAGATTGTGAGCTAAAAGCACTTGAGTTAAATGAAAAAGCAATTTTATTGAGTCAATGGTGAGTATAAAGAATGAAATCAATAAAAACCCCACTTGCCATTAAGTTCAAAAACAGTAAAAACATTTTATTAACTGTGTTGTTTTAAATTCAACCATATATGTTCCCTCAATTTGCAAAGCTTTTTTTTGCTACTGAATGTGGGCTTTAAAAATTGCTGGTATATGTAAACACACATGTGTATAATCTAAACCATGAGCAGCACTGACCTTGGGTGGGCCATTGAACTCCGCTGCTTGGTTTCATCACATATGAATCAAGGACAGTTATATGTACTTCACGTGTGTTACATTTCTGGAGATACTGTATGGGCTCCCAACGAGTGAGGTGAGCCTGCACTCACAAATGGCTTCTTATGCCCTTTATAATATATAAATATAAATTCATCATACGTAAGTGAAGGTAAATTTCCCATATGGTAAATATTAGGTCAAAACATGCAGTTGCTGTTTTTGTAGGTTAAAGATGATTGAATAACAGCAATTTTATATGGTTCAACCTGCTACAGCCCACTGGAATTCATTCATTCATCCATTCATTTATTCATTCCATCAGTCATTCAACAAATCAAGTGACTGCTCTGCCAGGTGCTGAGTGTACAGTAATAAACGAAGAAGATGATAAGATAGAGTGAGAGACAGCAAATCAACCAACTTTCAAATAAGCATATAACTAAAAATTGTGATAGGTGCTGTCACAGTAAAAATTCAGGGTGACAAGAGAATAATGGAGGAAACCCAGGAGGGTGGCTCACAGGCAGTGCCATTTAGGCTGCACCTAAGTGATGAGTTGGGTTGAGCCAAGAGAAGCAGGGAGAAGAGCATTGCAGCAGAGAGAGAAGCAGGTGTGAAGGGCTGGGGTGGGATATAGGTGGTCATACATCTACCTGAGTCCAGAAGGTCATGGGGAGAATGCTGAGGTCTGTTTCTTGACTTCATACCTGGATGATCAGCCCCATGGGATTGATGCCCAAGTGAGATGGTCTGGCCAGCTTGACTGTCTACCTCTGCCCATATGCTGCAAGGAACTGTCCATGGGGCAAGCACTACTGGCCTCCAGTAAATGATGCCCTGTTACTCTGCCAGACCCCTATGCAGAGTCTGGACTCAGAGCCTCAGGACTCAGCCTGAAAATGAGGGAGTGCTGGGCAGCTAAGGCTGATTGGCCAGTGGAAACTTTGTAGTTACCCAGAAACTTTTCCCTAACAGAGCATTGTTGGAATATATCAATAAGAACAGCATGTTTTATTTACTGAGGGCTTATTATGTGCCAGGCATCAAGTATTTGCTTCATTTAAACTTTTATTACTGTTATAATCTAATGAGATAGGCATTATTACCACCCCATTTTACAGGTGTGGAAACCAAGGCTCAAGGAGGTTGAGTGACTTGCCATGGTTTCACAGGAGGTGGTGGGCTAGGCTGTCTGATCACGGAGGCTCTGCCCTTAACCTCTCTGCTGTGTTGACCTTCCCATCCCTTTCCGCCCCACCACAGCTGTTACTGAGCATGCTGCATCATTTGTGGCTTGGTTTCCTTCAGGTGATGTTGCAGTCAAGCCACGACCGTGTGAGTCAGAGGTGGGGTCTCCCACAATTAATGCAGCTTTTTTTGTTGGACTCACTTAAGAAAGAGACAGATTCTCACATGAGAGCTTGGACAGTGGAGGCTGCAGTTTCCAGCAGATTGGGAGAGCAAGCTTAGCTTCTGACTCTTGGTAGAGACCCCAAGAATCCAGGGATCTGTGCATATCTTCCCGAGTGATGTGGTTGAGAAGGGTCTGGGGGAGACCAAGAGCTCTGCAGAGAGCCATCCCTTGCAGCATCCATTACAGACCTCCTAGCTCCATGCTTCTCTTGGCCTCCCAGCCCAGTCTCTGCAGGGCATTATGTTGGGCCACGTTGGGCCAGACCAACAGGCGGGGAGGAGGTCATTTCAACAGTGACAGCAGGGACAGGCAAGCAGGGATTCCAGGGAAAGGTGAATTTCCAACTCGATTCATCTTCTCCACTGAGAACTTCTCCTTTCCAGTGCCAACCCACAGAACTATGTTTTGGGGACAAACACTTTTCCTTGCCTTATTACAAATGACTGAACATATTTCATAATCCCGTAAGCAGAGTTCCCAGTCTACATTATCTCTGCTTCCTGGGGGCTGCCAAGCAAGAAAAGATGCCCGTGAAACCACTGGCGCCAGAAGTAAACGGAATGCCCTGCAACTGCTATCATCTCCCAAGTTCCTAGGCAGCTGGGGGGCCTGTCTCAGGCAGCAGGACTAAGGCACATCCTGCCGAGGCACTTTTGGATGGGGGCCCTCCTGTGTTCTCCAGGGCACATATCGATTTCAGGGCCCTGCGTGGAATCAGGGCTGGGAAGGGGAGGCCTGAAACACTGTGAAATGTGATAAAGCTGGTCTGATTCAGGGCATCCATGATTTGTGACACCTGCCTATCTGTTACACTGAGGCTGTTACACAACTGTCTGGGAATTCATCTGCATCCTCATGTGTGCCATGGTGCCAACCGACCTCGAAGTGGGTGGGCACCTGGAGGGAGGGGTCAGACTGGCTTTTACTCCCCCTCTTTGGCTGTGCAGAACTCCCACATCCGCCAAATGACACACTGGCAGGAATGATCAACACAAAACTAGATTGTTGATTTCAGCGCAGTGTTTAGCTTACCCTCTCCAAAATCCAGGTCGCTGGGATATTCGTCTGTCTCTGTCACCCTCACAGAAAACTCAAACAAAATTTGAAGGCCAGGAAAGGAAGTTCTCAAATTTCCCTGGAAACTTCTTTTGGTATTTCAAACTTACGAGGAAATAACTCAAATGTCCACTAACAGGTGAATGGATAAAGAAGTCGTAGCACCCACATGATGGAATACTGCTCAGTAATAAAGCGGAAGGATCCATTGGAATATGGACCGGTGTGGATGAATTTCAAAAGAATTGTCCTAAGTGGAAGAAGCCAGACTCCAAAGACTGCATGCTGTATAATTCCATTTATATGACGTTCTGGAAAAGGCAAAGTTTGGGGGAAAATTACTCCCATGCCAAGTAGTTTTCAATCCCAGGGGTATCTCAGGGACCTCAGTGGGGAATGAGGGTGAGGGAGCATTGGGAAGAATCTAAGCCTCTGCTTCATTTAGAGAAGCTTCACTTTTATCTATTTTATACACTGAGGTTTTGTTCCTTTGAAAAACTTGTTCTATACTTTAAAAAGAGTTTGAATACGCTAAACCAGATGAAATAGCATCTAGAGTGACAGAAAGGAGATTTAAGTCTTCTCCACTCCTTGTCTAACCCAACTGGCTTGGGAACTCTTGAGGTGAGAGAATCTGATTACTTTTATGATCTCTTTCCCTTGAGAAATGTACACATGTGCAGGGACTTACAATTTGCATGTCGATTCAGGGAGAGCTGTAGGTTCTCTGAAGTCCATCCTCAGAGCCCCTAAAAACCCAAGGATCTCCGGTTCAGTATCTTTGCCTTAGAGAGTGGGAACCCTACATTTTCTTCCTTAAACACAATATCATATCATCCAGCCCAGGTGTATCAGTTATCTATTGCTGCATAACAGGCCATCCCAACAGGACGTCTTGAAACAATAATATTTTATCATTTCTCTCAATTTTCTGTGTTAGTTGGTCTCAATTGGGTAGTTCTTCTCTTCCATGTCATGTTGGCTAGGGTCACTCATATGGCTGAATTCATCTGGGAGCTTATCTGGGTGCTCTGCTGGGGCTGGAATGTCCAAGATGACCTCAGCCACGTGTCTGGGGCCTTGGTGCTGACGGTCAGCTGGAACACCTTCGTTCTCTTCCATAAGGACTATCTCTTTCTCCATGTGGTCTCTCATCTACTGGCTAGCCCAGGTGGCTGGCTTCCAAGAGAAAGACACTGGAGGCTGCCAGCTCTCTTAAAGGTTAGGACCAGAACTGGCAGTGTCACCTCCATCACACTCTATTTGTCCAACCAAGTCAGAACCAGCACAGATTCAGAAGGAGGGAAAATAGATGCTGCCTCTTGATGCGGGGGACACTATACACCTATAGGAAGGGCAGGATTGCTGGTGACCATCTTTGGAGACAACTTACCACACTAGGTTCTTGGAGAGTTCAAGAGCATTCATCAGTGTTAAGGGCAACCCCACTGTACCAGCCAGAGCAATGAGCTCCTGGATTGGAACCGGAGCATTTGCTTCCTGCTTTTTAAGAATCTATTCTCCAATGTGTTTCTTCTCTTGTGTCACCATGGAGGCCATCAAAAGGTAGGTGCACTCCTGTTCCTCAAAGCTTATCTTTTTGCCCTCCAGCCTCATTATTCTGCCAGTTTCCCAATGACACACTCTTATCACCTGTAAACTTGACCGCCTATTTTAGACTTCATTATATTTTTCATTTTTCTCTTCCCAGAAACACATGTCTCCTTTCTCTAGACAAACTGGAAGCTCCCTAAGGCAAGGAACCACACTCCTATTTCAAGAAGCTAGCATAGTTCTAAATGGGAATGACCTTGTGACCTTGTTACAAAGGCAGCAGTTGTGCACAGGCACCGACCTTCAGGATGTCCCTTCTCCCCCACAAATGATAAGGTGAATAGCCTTTGGCTTCTGTGGATACCTGAGGTGGATGAGCTATCTGGCTGTCTGCCCAGCTGACCTGTGCTTTTATTGTCTGTATCTATCTGATGTGTTTCTTGTGATTTCATTAGAAAGCATCTCCCGTTGGTTGGGGTAAGGTACAATGAAAATAGAGTCCCACTGCAAACATTCCTGGAAAGCACTGATTCCACCCTCAGCCTTCACTGTAGAGTCAACAGCATTATCTCAGTGTTTTACTTTAGCTGGAAAGCCACTTTCTTGCTTCCTGACATTTCTGCTCCTTGCCTAGAATACTTCCTACTCTATCATTCCTTTATCCCAACTTGGCCCATTCTTCAAAGCCCAAGTAGTCTTACCATCCGCCCAAACCATAGGTTCTCAAATCCATGGTGTCACAGAGCTTGAGAGCTAGAAAACTTTTTGAGCCTCTAGCCCAGCAGTTTCAAACCTTCCAAGTATTGGGGTCCAAGGAGGGACCTCAGCTGCATATGGGTGGGTGATGTGTGGGTCCTATAAGCCAAGCTTGGTTCTTGCCGCTTCCATTTCAAGTTGAAGACTCTCTTATATCTATTTTAATTTTGAGCTTCCATGCAAAATATTACATGATAATAAAAAAAGATTTCATGCTTAAAACAATAATTGAAAACCATAGATCTAATCTAACTTCTTTGTTTAATGAATAGGAATAACTAGTCTAGAGGCCTGGAGTGAGCTGCCCACCTTTAGGTAAGCAGCTAACGGTAGGAGACTCAGGTCTCCCCATTTTGGCTGACTACTGCCTATTATTCCTAGATCATTCTGTACAAGAATGGGATCTATCCAGGCCTAAGAATGAGGCTAAAAGTCTTGATACTGCTTTGCCTTGGCTTAAGAAATCTTTTATTTGACTGGGATTCCGCCTCTGCCTTGCTGGAATTTTCTGTGCTACAGAAGAACGATTATTGCAGGATTATCTTGTGCTGTGGCACTGTCTCTAGAGCCTCCTGGGAGCTTGTTTTGCTAGCTCAGCTGTTTCTCAGCCTGCTCTGCCTGAATGATGTCAGCTGTGATGTTGTTTCACTCAAGAATCCCCCCTCCCGCTTCTCACTGCCTTGGAGTCTCTTTTGGTCCAACTAGCGATGTCTTCATCTTTCCCCCCTTTTTCCTGTTCTCTCCACTTTTGATATCCTTGAGGCTGATGGTGTTTGTCAGGTCTGTCTCTAACTCTGGGGAAAGAGCTGGTGGAGCCATCTGTGGGGTTTGGAGAGCATCCCCGCTTGTAATTATTTTTCCTACAGTCATCCTTGATGAGGCAAAGGCCCACTGTTGCATGAATCCCAGTTGTCACCAGGGCTTTCCCATCATACAGTGTGTCCTGTGGGGCAACAATAGCACGATGGGTCTCAGAGAAACAATAGTTGTTGATTTCCTCACCGACAATTGGATGAAGAAGTTGGTTCCCAGGACGATGCTTGGTTTGGCCCCTAACATTATTTGGCTGCAGAGTTCCCCACAGTGGGAGTAGGATTTTCGTCACTTCTCTTCAACCCAAATGTGAATGAGCTGTCAGAAACTGGGAGAGAATGGAGAATGGGCACTTTCTTCACATGAACACGAAGTCCTTGCCCCAGAATGATGGGCAGAGATGAAATCATCATAAACCCTCTAAAGCCTTGGTAATTTGTGTGATTATTGTGAAGGACAGTGAGACTTATTGAAAGGGCTAAATTGCATTAAATCCAGCTCAACATTTGGAAGAGAGTTTGATGTTAACAGAGCACAGACAGGGTGTTGAAAATCCAGGTTTTAATCCAAGCTCTGCCATTAAGTGCTGGATGACTTTGGGTGGGATCCTTTCTCTCTCTGTATCTAAATTTTCTCACTCACAGAATGTGGAGTTTTGAATAAGTGATCTATAAAAGCCTTCCACATCTCCTATTCTATCATTTGGAATATGTGTCTAGTATCAGCCCTGGGCAGGCAGTGTTCTGGGCCCTGCAAGGGAAGCCATCGACTATCCCTGAGCCAGTCTACACTATCAGTTTTTTGGTAAAGACCTGCCACTGTGTTCAGTTCAAGCAGAGACAGTTATGCATCAGGCTAATGAATCACTGCCAAAATGAACTGGCTTTTTTGAATAGAACGTTAGTAATTAGAACATTCGTTGTTTAAATGTAAATGCTTGCTTATAAAGAGCTAAAAAACGTGCTTCTCCTAAGTAAGTTGAGCAACTGCAATTGTTCTTTTAAGTTGTTCAGCTCCTGCTTTTTTTCATAGACTGTTATTGTAACTATTGATGATTTATGCCTCCTCCAAAAAGAATGTGAGGTAGCTTAAAGCAGAAAACACATAAAAACCACGACAATTAAAATTTTTTAAAGGAAAAAAAAAGACAACAGAAAAACTATAAGCGGGGAGATAGGCTTTCCAAATACCCAGGGTGAGTTGTTTAGGCACTTGATCCCCAGGTTAACTGCACTTCCTGGCTCTCAAAGGGCAAAGGTAGCCAGGAGGAACATGGTGTCCAAGCTTCCATGAGCGAGGCCAAGGACTTACTAGATGCGTTGTTCCCTGAGAAGCCAGATTCCTTCCCTGAAGGACAAGTGGGAAGATAGATCTGCAGAAAAATTCTTAGGATACAATGTGCTTAGTGTACATTTCTCAGTGGTCTCCAAATTATTTGATTGTGTACCTCTATCAGAAAACTATTTGGGACATGTACCCTCCAACTAGGTGTGTATTTATTTGCATATAAATTTTATATGTGAACTACTGTGTTAAGATTCTGTGTACATCATGAAACATACACAAAGAAATAAAAATGAGATAAAAATAAATAAGTTCTAACATTCTTTTCTCACATTCAAATGGTGTGGCTTTATTTGGATGAAATGTTTGTAAGGAGAACAATAATTATTTAAATGTTAATAAATGAATGAATGCTTATAAAATGCTTAAACAGAATGTCTTCTAAATATGTAAAGCAGTTCACTTGCAATTGCATTGACCCTTAAGTTGTGTAGCAAATGTGTTTTTTAAAAATAAACTTTTTTTCGAGGGGAGGGGACAACTTTAGATTTATAGCAAAGTTGCAAACATGGTACAAAGAGTTCCCTTGTAGCCTTCACCCAGCTTCCCCTAATGTTAACATCTAGCAAACATTTTTTTACAGGTTGTTATCAACTGAGCACCCCCTGGGATGTCTGACCCAAGCCCTTTTTAGGGACCATTAGCTTGTTTTGGGCAGAGCCTGAAAGGTGAGGCCCCAGCTCTCTTGTTCACAGCTAGACCGTCAGAACCTAAAACAAGGTCCAACACAGAAAAGGCACTTAATGAATACTCATTAAATGACTAAGTAATGGACTGAGAAAACAAAATTTTCTATATGTGTCTTAGAAAGTAGAGAGGGGCCATAAATATTTTTTCCTGTTACATGTTCAAATGAAAAAACAGGGCTTTATTTGTCACAGAAAAGGAGATTAATGAGAGTTTTGTCATTTATGTAATGGATTGCATGTTAGCTGATACGATAGTTCCAACTTACTCCAGTGATGGTTCGGATTTCTGTATAAATGGGTGTCCTGAGTAGGTGTCTGCTTGACTCACCTCTTATCCTGGCTTAGGTACCCAAGTGATAGCATGTGTTTTTTCTGTTAGAGCTTAGTTCACACAGGGATGACTTTCCTAGTCTGCATTGGTCTCTTCCTCTTCTGAACTTGCCACAGAACTTTCCACCTGTACTGACTCTCCCATAATTGCATTGTCTTCTATCTCCCCTTCAGGATCTTTATGGTTTAGTGGGTGAGGCTGTGCTAAATTATTTAGTTTCATGTATGCAATTCTTGCATCATCAACTATGTAATGAATGAGCTCCTTGAGTATAGGCCATTGTCTTCTCATCTCCAATGTCTAGCAGATTTTACAGTATAGCAATATCAAATTAAGATGCTGGAGTTCTCAGCTGTCATGCAGCTGTCATCCAGGAAGGTCACCACTGTGAGTTATCATTACCTGGTCATTCCACAACTTTCAACAGATATGCATTAAGCACCTACTGTCTTCAAGGCACTGTTTACTGCTCTTCAGTGTGTATACATGTGGAGTGTGTGTGCGCGTGTGTGTGTGTGCGTGTGTGTGTGTGTTAGATGGGGTGGTCAGGGAGGACCTTTCTGATAAGTCAACATGTGAGCAGAGAGCTGAATGAAGTGAGAGAATGAGCCTTGAGGAGGTAGAGCAGTCAAGGCAGAAGGAACAGCCAGTGCAAATGCCCTGGGGTAAGAAAGCTAATGCTGAGCCATTAACACCTTCCTTTAATTTCCACATTTAGAAGGTTTGATTTCCACATTCAGTCCACTCCCCTGGGACCTGAGAGAACCCTTCATCTCTGCATTTCAGTGTCCTCACTAGCCCACTAGGTGAGTCAATTGAACCAGATTTCCAAGCTAACGTATTTGTAACTTTATGGAAAAACTATTATGTGATGGAGAAAACATATTTTCTCTCCTCTAGCCGAGATGAGCCCTCTCCTCTCACATACTTCATTTCATTTTCAGATGTTGGTCTTACCCACTGAGTCTTCATACAGTTATTCCAGAGAGGCTTGTGGGGCCCACCTCCATGGGAAGGAGCAGTGACCAAAGGGGAGGTCATTCACTAGGGCAAGAGGCAATCCTTAGAAATAAAATAGGTCTGAGTAGGGAAGAGGGTGGCTCAGTCCGCCGAGTTCTGGATATTGTGTGGTCTGAAGGGAGGGCCTTTAAAGTGAGTTTGTTATCTTACACGATAAAAAAGGACTCTGCAGATGTGATTAAATTAACGATCTGAAGACTGAGCGATTATCCTGGATTATCCCAGTGAGCCCAATATAATCAAAAGGGTTCTTTTAAGAGAAAGAAGGAGGCAGGAGAGTCAGAGTCTGAGAAAGAGATATGACAGTGGAAACAGAGATTACTATGCTCTCTCTGAAATGACAGAGATTTGAAGTTGCTGTGCTTCCTTTGAAAATGGAGAAAGGGGCTACGAACCAAGGAATGCGTGTGGCCTCTAGAAGTTAGAAAAGACAAGGAAACAGATTCTCCTTTATAGCTTCCAAAAGGAACACAGCCCTGCTAACACCTTGATTTTAAGACTTCTGAACTCAGAACTGAAAGATAATAAATTTTTGTTGCTTTCAGCCGCCATGTTTGTGGTAATTTATCATAGCAGCCATAGGAAATAGCGTCAGCTGCGGAAAATGCATGACTGTTTTCCTTTTCCTGTGATCTAAGGCAGGACATCTGTGTGAAGACATCATCCCAAGGATGCCTGCCAGCCATGGCCAGTCCCATCAGGATCACGTCTTAGGAAATGTGGGCCAGCTCAGAGTTTGTGTAG
This sequence comes from Balaenoptera ricei, assembly GCF_028023285.1. Lineage (NCBI taxonomy): Eukaryota > Metazoa > Chordata > Mammalia > Artiodactyla > Balaenopteridae > Balaenoptera > Balaenoptera ricei. Next base: position 8,119,027 of record NC_082645.1, on the reverse strand, counting down.
GGCAAGTTACTGCTGTGGGAAGCAGAAGCCCCCAAAATGTCCTGGGGGCATGGGGGAGAAGGTCCTCTTGTTTGCCTACTAACTGCTAAATTATCATCTTATGACCTAAGTGTAAATAAATCAAAACTACATGTTCCATTTTAATCCAAATGAATGGACTGTTCCAAATTAACAGAAATCATGCCTGAGGATAGAGTGATCCAGAATGGGGGACTTTGGGCTATGTGGTGTTAGCTCAACTTCTGGAGGGACTGGAGACTAAAGTCAGCACTTGGTTGGTCACAGTCAGCCATATCTACGTGACCAAACCCCAATAAAAACTCTGGACACCACAGCTCAGGTGAGCTGCCCTGGTTGGCAATACTCAGGATATATTGTCACACATCATAGTCAGAAGCTATGACCGTCCATGGCTCCACTGGGAGACGATAACTGCAAATTCTGCACGTGGGGCCCTCCTGGGCTCTGCCCCGTGTGCTCTTCCCTTTGCTGATTTTCATCTGTATCCTTCTGTTGTAATAAACCATAATTGTGAGTATAACATCTTTCAGTGAGTTCTATGAGTCCTTCTAGTGAATTACTGAAAACAAGGGTAGGATTGGAGACCCCAGAGCTTGCACTTGGGTCAAAAGTGAAGGTGATCTTGGGGGCACCCTAACTTGCAGGTGTGTTCTGCTCTTTGAAACCTACTTGTTCTGAATGCCATTGCTCGCGCCGTGCTCTCAGACAGGGCTAAGCTGATGGCTGATCAATTACCTCCTGTCCTAGGCCAGCTACTAACATTTCACAGAGGCTGTGGTGACTTCAACCCAAAGGAGACCTTGAGGGTAGGCCTATTTGGCTCCATTTGGCCATACAAAAAGCAGCATACTGAGGCTTTATATGAAGATAGGCAGACAGCTGCAAATCTCACCCAAAGCAGGCTAAGCACAAGCACCCTGCCTATAGGACAAAACGTTGTCCAAGTTCTTCCTTATTTTGTTTGGTTAACTTTTAAAACACATTTGCACATTGAATAAAGCAAATTGGCTAGCTCAGATACTTGTAGACAATGTTAAACACGTCCTGCCAGTAAAAATGTTATCAGCTCTCATCCTGGAGGACTCACTGGGTGCCGGCCATGCACGGTGTCCTCACTTCATCCGTGCAACAATCTTGCTAGTGTGTGTTGCTCAGCCTTCTTTCATAGAAGGGAGATAGAGGCAGAAGGAGCTTTAGAAACTTACTCAAAGTCTGACTCCAGAGCTGACACCTATAACCACTCTGTTTTCACCTTCCTTACATCATGCTACCTTCTCTATCGTGTTTCAGTTGGAGAGATTACCGTTAACTAGAGCAGAGAGAGGCACCCAGCTGTCAATAAAGTATTCAGTCTAACTGTGTTAAAATATAGGAAACAATACCTATGGATTGATTGATTGACAAGAGGAAGCACAGTTCCTGCCCTCAAGAGGAGGAAGGTCAAGGTAACGTGGGGGCAGTGGGAAAGGAACTGGTCTTTTGAGAACTTACTTGGTGCAAGGTTCTTGACATAGAGGATTTTATTTAATCCTTGTAATCCTAGGAAGGATTATTAACTCTATTTTACAGATGAAGTAACGTTAACTTTAGGTTACAAACCCCTGCTCTAACTAAAGGCAAGTTACAGGCTGAATTGTGTTCTCCACCCCCACCAAATTCCTATGCTGAGACCTAACCCTCAGTATCTCAGAATGTGACCAAATTTGGCTATTGGGTATTAAAGAGGTAATTAAATTTAAATGAGGTTATTACAGTGGGCCTTAATCCAATACAACTTGTGTCGCTATAAGAAGAAGACATTCGGACACAGACAGATAAAGAGGGAAGACCATGTGAAGATACAGGGAGAAGACAGACATCCACAAGTCAAGGAGAGAGAAGAAACCAACCCAGCTGATAACTTGGTCTTAGACTTCCAGACTCCAGAACTGTAAGAAAATAAATTTCTGTTGTTTAAGCCCCCCAGTCTTTGGTACTTTGTTATGGCAGCCTTAGCAGACAAATACAAGGTACAGTGGAGACTCATCACTAGGTAGGACTAATTCCAAAGCCCTAGCCGGCCCTTTCTCTGTACCATGGAAAAGATCAGCCAGTGCTGTGGGAGACAGCCCGGCAGTAGCCAAATGAGCCACACGCACAGTGATTAAATGTGATGAGATGGATTGGTGGGCAGGGTTGAGGCTCAGGAAAGGCCTCCTGAACGAGGTGAGCATTCAGCTGGGTAGGGAAATTTGGGAAAGATGCAGATGGGCAGAGGGGGGGGAGGAGGGCATTCCAGGCCACAGGGCTGCTGATTTTGCTGGATCCCAGAGCCGCCATCCCTGCTGTCTGGATGGACGTTTGGCCAGCCAAGCACACATGTGGACACAGTGCTGAGGAATGTTGGCCCCGACTGAGCATGAGGAGATGGTCTGTAAATCAGGAGTCTCTTTTACGGACAACTTCTTCCCCTGAAGCCCCAGAAGGTGACCAAGAATAAAGAAGCCGTCAGCTTCTCATATTTATTAAGAGGCAGAGAGTGTGAGAAGGAGGGACCAGGAAGCACTAGCAGAAAAAGGATAGTTAACCCTGGAACAGTTAATCCAGTTTCCTGGGCCTTAGAAAAACAAGACTGACAAGAAACCAGTCATGGGGTTGAATACAGAGCATGGGAATGAGCGAGGGGAGGGGTCCCAAATCTGACACACAATGTATCAAATATAATAAGTCCTGTGAGGCCAATCAAATCCCCTGTCACCCCAACCCCACACTATGCCAAATAGTAAAAGCAGATGTTTTGCAAACTGGTAACAACTCAGGAGTCTTTTCTTGTGATTGGCAAGAGAAGGGGGCAGACTGCTGAGAGGAGTGGAGAGAGAAGGCTTTTGGGAAGGGTCCAAATATTAGTGCAGCAGAAACCTTACGCTGGGCTCCTCCAACAATAGGAAAAGAGGGATTCAATTTAGCTTGGGCAAGGAGAGAAGATCTATTGTAACAGGGAAGAAATTCAAACGCGATAGGAGAACAAAGCGACATTTCAAATTGCTGTGATTTATCCAGCCCCATCGCCCGACCCATTTCTTTCAAATACCAAGCTGACAGGGCCAATTGCAATACCTCATGGGAGAGCGGGGGTGGAAGGTCCCCTGTTATGCCTCTGGAAATTCAGTCTGTGCACACTTCATCCCGAGTCTTTGGCTTTCCTTTCCATGGCAGGGGGACACCCCCACTCCCACAGCTTCCAGCATATTCTTGGTGGGAGTAATCACCAGATGTAGCACTCTCCAAAGTAGCCATGGCACCGTCTTGGCCTAAAGGCAGTGCCAACAAAGCAGCCCCCATCCATCCCACCTGGCGGCGCTGCAGGGAGATGCAGGCGCATGCACAACTGCCCAAGGCCCAGCCAATAGGAGAAAGCCCGGGGCTCTGGAAGGGACTAGTAGGAGTCAAGCGGTTTAGGTCTAGGCTTTAGGCAATTCACTGATCCTCTTTGCTTTGTTTTCCTTACTTCTTCTATGGATAATATATGGATTTCTATGCTCTCATTTTTGGTGTGACATGCAAATAATTGTCTGTATTTAATATATACAACTTGATGAGTTTGGAGATAAGTATACATTCTTGAAATCATTATCACAATCTATGACATAAACATATCCTTCACCTCTAAAACTTTCATCCCACCTTCTTTATTATTATTATTATTACTATTATCATTACTATTTCACAATAAGAACACTTGACATAAGATCTACCGTCTTTGCAAATTTTTAAGCATAAAGTACAGTATAATTATTATTAACTACAGGCCCTATGCAGATGATCGCTAGGACTTATTCATCTTGCATAACTGAAACTTTGTACCCTCTGACTAATACCTCCCTGTTTCCTCCTCTCCCCAGCCCCTGGTAATCATTATTCTACTCTCTGCTTTTTATGAGTTTATTATTTTAAATTCCTCATATAAGTGGTATCATGTTGTATTTGTCATTCTGTATCTGGCTTATTTCACTTACCATAATGTCTTCCAAGTTTATCCAAGTTAATGGAGATGGTAAAATTTCCTTTCTTAAAGCTGAATAATATTCCATTGTATGTGCATACCACACTTTCTTTATTCATTCATCCGTTGGTGGATATTTAGTTTGCTTCCATGTCTTGGCTATTGTAAATAGTGCTGCAATGAACATAAGAGTGCACATATCTCTTTGAGATGCTGATTTCAATTCCTCTGAATATATACCAAAAGTGGGATTGCTGGGTCATATGGTTGTTCTATTTTTAATCTTTTTGAAGAAATTTCACACTTTTTTTTTTATAGTGGTTGCACCAATTTACATTCCCACCAACAATGTACCAGGGTTCTCTTTTCTCCATATCTTTGCCAACACTTTTTTTAAAAAACATCTTTATTGGAGTATAATTGTTTTACAATGGTGCATTAGTTTCTGCTTTATAACAAAGAGAATCAGCTATACATATACATATATCCCCATTATTTCCTCCCTCTTGCATCTCCCTCCCACCCTCCCTAACCCACCCCCCTAGGTGGACACAAAGCACTGAGCTGATCTCCCTGTGCTATGCGCCTGCTTCCCACTAGCTATCTATTTTACATTTGGTAGTGTATATATGTCTATGCCACTCTCTCACTTCACCCCAGCTTACCCTTCTCCCTCCCCTTGTCCTCAAGTCCATTCTCTACGTCTGCGACTTTATTCCTGTCCTGTCCCTAGGTTCTTCAGAACCTTTTTTTTTTTTTTAGATTCCATATATATGTGTTAGCATATGGTATTTGTTTTCCTTTTTCTGTCTTACTTCACTCTGTATGACAGACTCTAGGTCCATCCACGTCACTACAAATAACTTAATTTTATTTCTTTTTATGGCTGAGTAATATTCCATTGTATATATGCGCCACATCTTTATCCATTCATCCGTCAATGGACACTGAGGTTGTTTCCATGTCCTGGCTATTGTAAATAGAGCTGCAATGAACATTGTGGTACATGTCTCTTTTTGAATTATGGTTTTCTTAGGGTATATGTCCAGTAGTGGGATTGCTGGGTCATATGGTAGTTCTATTTTCAGTTTCTTAAGGACCCTCCATACTGTTCTCCATAGTGGTTGTATCAATTTACATTCCCACCAACACTGCAAGAGGGTTCCCTTTCCTCCACATCCTTTCCAGCATTTATTGTTTATAGATTTATTGATGATGGCTATTCTTACTGGTGTGAGGTGATACCTCACTGTAGTTTTGATTTGCATTTCTCTAATGATTAGTGATGTTGAGCATTCTTTCATGTGTTTGTTGGCAATATGTATATCTTCTTTGGAGAAATGTCTATTTAGGTCTTCTGCCCATTTTTGGATTGGGTTGTTTGTTTTTTTCATATTGAGCTGCATGAACTACTTGTAAATTTTGGAGATTAATCCTTTGTCAGTTGTTTCACTGGCAAAATTTTCTCCCATTCTGACAGTTGTCTTTTTGTCTCGTTTATGTTTTCCTTTGCTGTGCAAAAGCTTTTAAGTTCCATTAGGTCCCATTTGTTTATTTTTGTTTTTATTTCCCTTTCTCTAGGAGGTGGGTCAAAAAGGATCTTGCTGTGATTTATGTCATAGAGTGTTCTGCCTATGTTTTCCTCTAAGAGTTTTATAGCGTCTGCCCTTACATTTAAGTCTTTAATCCATTTGGAGTTTATTTTTGTGTATGGTGTTGGAGTGTGTTCTAATTTCATTCTTTTACATGTAGCTGTCCAGTTTTCCCAGCACCAATTATTGAAGAGGCTGTCTTTTCTCCACTGTATATTCTTGCCACCTTTATCAAAAATAAGGTGACCATAGGTGCGTGGGTTTATCTCTGGGCTTTCTATCCTGTTCCATTGATCTATATTTCTGTTTTTCTGCCAGTACCACACTGTCTTGATGACTGTAGCTTTGTAGTATAGTCTGAGCCTGGGAGTCTGATTCCTCCAGCTCCGTTTTTCTTACTCAAGACTGCTTTGGCTATTCGGGGTCTTTTGTGTTTCCATACAAATTGTGAATTTTTTTGTTCTAGCTCTGTGAAAAATGCCATTGGTAGTTTGATAGGGATTGCATTGAATCTGTAGATTGCTTTGGGTAGTATAGTCATTTTCACAATGCTGATTCTTCCAGTCCAGGAACATGGTACATCTCTCCATCTGTTTGTATCATCTTTAATTTCTTTCATCAGTGTCTTATAGGTCTTTTGTCTCCTTAGGTAGGTTTTTTGCTAGGTATTTTATTCCTTTTATTACAATGGTAAATGGGAGTGTTTCTTAATTTCACTTTCAGATTTTTCATCATTTGTGTCTAGGAATGCAAGAGATATCTTTGCATAAATTTTGTATCCTGCTACTTTACCAAATTCATTGATTAGCTCTAGTAGTTTTCTGGTAGCATCTTTAGGATTCTCTATGTATAGTATCATGTCATCTGCAAACAGTGACGGTTTTACTTCTTCTTTTCCAATTTGGATTCCTTTTATTTATTTTTCTTCTCTGATTGCTGTGGCTAAAAATTCCAAAACTATGTTGAATAATAGTGGTGACAGTGGACAACCTTGTATTGTTCCTGATCTTAGAGGAAATGGTTTCAGTTTTTCACCATTGAGAACGATGTTGGCTCTGGGTTTGTCATATATGGCCTTTATTATGTTGATGTAATTTCCCTCTTTGCCTACTTTCTGGAGGGTTTTTTTCATAAATGGGTGTTGAATTTTGTCGAAAGCTTTTTCTGCATCTATTGAGATGATCATATGGTTTTTCTCCTTTATTTGTTAATATGGTGTATCACATTGATTGATTTGCGTATATTGAAGAATCCTTGTATTCCTGGGATAAATCCAACTTGATTATGGTGTATGATCCTTTTAATGTGCTGTTGGATTCTGTTTGCTATTATTTTGTTGAGGATTTTTGCATCTATGTTCATCAGTGATATTGGCCTGTAGTTTTCTTTCTTTGTGACATCTTTGTCTGGTTTTCCTATCAGGGTGATGGTGGCCTCGTAGAATGAGTTTGGGAGTGTTCCTCCCTCTGCTATATTTTGGAAGAGTTTGAGAATGCTAGGTGTTAGCTCTTTTCTAAATGTTTGATAGAATTCGCCTGTGAAGACATCTGGTCGTGGGCTTTTTTTGTTGGAAGATTTTAAATCACAGTCTTAATTTCAGTGCTTGTGATTGGTCTGTTTATATTTTCTATTTCTTCCTGGTTCAGTCTCAGAACGTTGTGCTTTTCTAAGAATTCATCCATTTCTTCCAGGTTGTCCATTTTATTGGCATATATTTGTTTGTAGTAATCTCTCGTGATCCTTTGTATTTCTGCAGTGTCAGTTGTTACTTCTCCTTTTTCCTTTCCAATTCTATTGATTTGAGTCTTCTCCCTTTTTTTCTTGATGAGTCTGGCCAATGCTTTATCAATTTTGTTTATCTTCTCAAAGAACCAGCTTTTAGTTTTATTGATCTTTGCTATTGTTTCCTTCATTTCTTTTTCGTTTATTTCTTTTCTGATCTGTATGATTTCTGTCCTTCTGCTAACTTTGGGGGGTTTTTTTTGTTCTTCTTTCTGTAATTGCTTTCAGTGTAAGGTTAGGTTGTTTACTTGAGATGCTTCTTGTTTCTTGAGGTAGGATTGTATTGCTATAATCTTCCCTCTTAGAATTGCTTTTGCTGCATCCCATAGGTTTTGGGTCATCTTGTTTTCATTGTCATTTGTTTCTAGGTATTTTTTTGATTTCCTGTTTGATTTCTTCAGTGATCTCTTGGTTATTTAGTAGTGTATTGTTTAGCCTCCATGCGTTTGTATTTTTTGCAAGTTTTTTCCTGTAATTGATATCTAGTCTCATAGCGTTGTGGCCGGAAAAGATACTTGATACAATTTCAATTTTCTTAAATTTACCAAGGCTTGATTTGTGACCCAAGATATAATCTATCATGGAGAATGTTCCATGAGCACTTGCGAAGAAAGTGTATTCTGTTGTTTTTGGATGGAATGTCCTATAAATATCAATTAAGTCCATCTTGTTAATGTATCATTTAAAGCTCATTTATTTTCCTTATTTATTTATTTATTTTCTGTTTGGATGATCTGTCCATTGGTGAAAGTGGGGTGTTAAAGACCCCTACTATGAATGTGTTACTGTCGATTTCCCGGTTTATGGCTGTTAGCATTTGCCTTATGTATTGATGTGCTCCTATGCTGGGTGCATAAATATTTACAATTGTTATATCTTCTTCTTGGATTGATCCCTTTTTCATTATGTAGTGTCCTTCTGTGTCTCTTGTAATAGTCTTTATTTTAAAGTCTGTTTTGTCTGATGTGAGAATTGCTAGTCCAGCTTTCTTTTGATTTCCATTTGCATGGAATATCTTTTTCCATCCCCTCACTTTCAGTCTGTATGTGTCCCTAGCTCTGAAGTGGGTCTCTTGTAGACAGCATATATATGGATCTTGTTTTTGTATCCATTCAGCCAGTCTATGTCTTTTGGTTGGAGCATTTAATCCATTTACATTTAAGGTAGTTATTGATATGTTTGTTCTTATTGCCATTTTCTTAATTGTTTTGGGTTTGTTATTGTATGTCTTTTCTTTCTTTTTTTTATTCTTTAAATTATACGTATGTATTTCATTTACACTTTTTCTTTGATATATTGCATGATAAATAATTTGTTTCCATCTTAACCATTTTTTAAGTGTACAGTTCAGTGGTATCAAATATGTTCACATCGCTGTGCAAAAATCACCTCTGTCCAACCTCATAACTGTTTTCATCTTTTGAAACTGAAGCTCTATACCCAGTAAACAATAACTTCCCATTATTCCTTGCCCCCAGCCCCTGGTAACCACCAGTCTACTTTCTGTTGTTATGATTTTGACTATTCTAAGTACCTCATATAAGTGGGATCATACAGTATGTATCTTTTTCTGACTGGCTTATTTCATTTAGCATATAGTCCCCAAGGTTCATCCATGTTGTAAATATACTGCAGAATCTCCTTCCTTTTTAAGACTGAACAATATTCCATTGCATGTATATCCACATTTTGCTTATCTGTTCAGCCACTGATGGACACTTGAGTTGCTTCCATGGTTTAGTTATTATGAAGAATGCTGCTATGAACATGGATGTACAAATATCTCTCTGCGATCCTACTTTCAGTTCTTTGGGGTATATGCGCAGAAGTGGATCATATCGTAATTCTATCTTTAATTACTTGAGGAAACATCATACTGTTTTCCATAGTGACTGTACTAATTTCCACCAGTAGTACACCAGGGTCCCAATTTCTCCATGTCCTTGCAAACACTCATAGTCTATTTTTTTGATAGTAGCCATCCTAATGGGTGTAAGGTGGTATCTCGCTGTAGTTTTGATTTGCATTTCCCTAATGATTGGCGATGTTGAGCATCTTTTCATGTGCTTATTGGCCATTTGTATCTCTTCTTTGGAGAAATATCTATTCAAGTCTTTTGTTCATTTTGAATTAGGTTGTTTGATTTTTTGTTGTTAAGGTTTTTTTTAAATTTTATTTTATTTATTGTTTTATACAGCAGGTTCTCATTAGTCATCCATTTTATACACATCAGCGTATATATGTCAATCCCTGTAGGTCTTTTCTTTCTCTTGTGTTTCCTGCCTAGAGAAGTTCCTTTAAGCATTTGTTGTAAAGCTGGTTTGGTGGTGCTGAATTCTCTTAGTTTTTGCTTTTCTGTAAAGGTTTTAATTTCTCCGTTGAATCTGAATTTGATCCTTGCTGGCTAGAGTAAACTTGGTTGTAGGTTTTTCCCTTTCATCACTTTAAATATGTCCTGTCACTCCCTTCTGGCTTGCAGAGTTTCTGCTGAGAGATCAGCTGTTAACCTTATGGGTATTCCCTTTTATGTTATTTGTTGTTCTTCCCTTGCTGCTTTTAATATTTTTTCTTTGTATTTAATAGTTTGATTAATATATGTCTTGGCCTGTTTCTCCTTGGATTTATCCTGTATGGGACTCTCTGCCTTTCCTGGACTTGATTGACTATTTCCTTTCCCATATTAGGGAAGTTTTCAACTATAATCTCCTCAAATATTTTCTCAGCACCTTTCTTATTCTCTTCTTCTTCTGGGACCCCTATAATTCGAATGTTGGTATGTTTAATGTTGTCCCAGAAGTCTCTGAGACTGTCCTCAATTCTTTTCATTCTTTTCTCTTTATTCTGCTCTGTGGTAATTATTTCCACTATTTTATCTTCCAGGTCACTTATCCGTTTTTCTGCCTCAGTTATTCTGCTATTGATTCCTTCTAGAGAATTTTTAATTTCATTTATTGTGTCGTTCATCATTGTTTGTTTGCTCTTTAGTTCTTCTAGGTCCTTGTGGAATGTTTCTTGTATTTTCTCCATTCTATTTCCAAGATTTTGGATCATCTTTACTATCATTACTCTGAATTCTTTTTCAGGTAGACTGCCCATTTCCTCTTCATTTGTTTGGTCTGGTGGGTTTTTACCTTGCTCCTTCATCTGCTGTGTATTTCTCTGTCTTCTCATTTTGCTTAACTTACTGTGTTTGGGGTCTCCTCTTTGCAGGCTGCAGGTTCGTAGTTCCCGTTGTTTTTGGTGTGTGCCCCCAGTGGGTAAGTTTGGTTCAGTGGGTTGTGTAGGCTTCCTGGTGGAGGGGACTGGTGCCTGTGTTCTGGTGGATGAGGCTGGACCTTGCCTTCCTGGTGGACAGGACTGCGTCTGATGGTGTGTTGTGGGGTGTCTGTGACCTTAGTTTGATTTTAGGCAGTCTCTCTGCTAATGGGTGGGGTTGTGTTCCTGTCTTGCTAGTTGTTTGGCGTAGGGTGTCCAGCACTGTAGCTTGCTGGTTGTTGAGTGGAGCTGGGTCTTAGCGTTGAGATGGAGATCTCTGGGAGAGCTTTCACTGTTTGATATTACGTGGAGCAGGGAGGTCACTGGTGCACCAGTGTCCTGGACTCGGGTCTCTCACCTTAGAGGCACAGGCCCGACACCCGGCTGGAGTGCTAAGACCATGTCAGCCACACGGCCAGGTATGTGGGGGAGTTTATTGACTTTTGGGAAGTCTGCGGTCTTCTGCCAGCGTTCAGTAGGTGTTCTATAGGAGCTGTTCCACATGTAGATTTATTTCTGATGTATTTGTGGGGAGGAAGGTGATCTCCATGTCCTACTCCTGTGCCATCTTGAAGGTCTCCTGCCAACACTTTTATCGTTCTTTTTTTAATTAGTCATCCTAACAGGTATGAGGTGATATCTCATTGTTGTTTTGATTTGCATTTCCTTGATGATTAGTGACGTTGAGCACATTTCTTATACCTGTCAGTCATTTCCACGTCTTCTTTGGAGAAATGTCTATTTGGTTCCTCTGTAGAGTTCTGCGTACTTTATGGAGTTGCTCATTCCTTCCTTTATTCCACCACATACCCATAGTGGACACTGGGGTACAGCATGAGCACCACAATGTCCCTTCATGCATAAGCTTGTCTTTGGTGGGGGGGGGGCAACAGGGAGACAGATGATGCGTGAACAAATGGACACTTGAGTTGACTTGACCCTCCTCTCCATTCCCATTGCTTGGCCTTAATTTAAGTCCTTTTTGTAATTTTCCTCCAACAACTTCCTAATTGTTCTTCCTATTCTGCTTATGGTGATCACAGAATAGATTTTAGCTCTGAAGAGTCTCTGAGCAGATTTGGGATGTGACTGTGCCAGTGACAATGCTGCCCTGTCAGCATTGAAGAACAGCTGGATAAGAAAACCCTTTGCCTCCTAGTGGGCAGAAATGAACTTGACTGAACACTCTCTAAATTTGAGGAAGAATAGGCATGAAAGAGTATTATACCAGTTTGTGTGTGTGTGTGTGTGTGTGTGTGTGAAATCTACTGTGATGATGTTTTACTGTGGCATTCTGGGGTGTGCAATGTGTTTCAGCTTCAATGGCTTTATATGCATTCATGTTCCAGTCTTGTCCTCATGCTAGTCTATCATCCCAGTTCCTGCATTGAATGCTGGGCTCAAACCTCTAGCCTGTCATTCTTATTGATTAGAAGGGAAGTGACATTTTTTGGTTGTCTTCCAAGCCAATACAAAGCAATAATGAAGGCTTTTTCTTATATAATTCACCTAATCCTCAAGTCAACCCCATGAGGGAGATGTTAGTACACAACTTTATGGATGAGCGATATTCAATAATTTGTCCAGAATTATGCAGTTACTAAGTGATAGAGTTGATATTTGAGTTCTAAAGCCCTTGAGTATCCGTTTTAATAAAATCTTCACTAATTTGAGGTAATGAGACTGAGAATTGAACAGTGGTCCAAGGGAAATATGTTTTTCACTTATCATTTCTGGTTTGATGGTGTCTATTTTGCTGTCATTGAAATCATTTTATTTATGTCCATTGATTTCTGGCTTTTCAGGTTGTCAGATGCCAGAAAGATGTCTTAAAGTGTCTCCTAGAAAGATCTCAAGACAGAGTGCTATTGCTCTGTTCAAATGTCAGGTTAATTATAACAACGATCTCTGTTGACCAATGTTGACCCTAGAGTAGGCAAAATAAGAGACCGTGAGGTCTTAGAATAGGGGCCCCATGGTGAAAGTAAGGGGAAATGCCGGACAGTTCTCATTTCCTTTCTGTGGATTAAGGTTTTTAAACTCGTAGGAATTTATACTATTGGGAACTATTGTAGATAAGATGTATCTGAATTTTAGAAGTTGTTGACTAAATCTCTTTGAATCATACGTACACATTTAGGTGCTTTCATAGTAAATGGAAGTTCTTACCTAAAAATGTTAAATGCCTTCCTCTAATTCAGAGGTCTTAACTCCCTCTTTTCCTTTATTGCCTAATTTCTTAAAAATAGCTCATATTCATATTTTCAAATTTCTCAGTTTTTCTCTGAAACCGATTACAATTAGATCTTTTCCTCACAATTTGTGCACTAAGGTCCCCAATGGACAAAGCAACAGAACTATTATTGCCAGACTCATTCCTTTTACCTCCCTGGAGATTAGTATTTGACATTGGTGATAAATCCATACTTCCTAAAACTTTTTCTTTGCTCCCAAAGACCTAGCCACTCCTCTGTCACCTGGGTGACTACAGGCAGCCCTCTCTTTGCATGGCTCCAATATACACAAGTTTTAGTTTCCACAGTTAAATAACACCAGTCCCCAATAACATGGTTCAAATTTTAGTTACCATGACATAGTAACTATGAATGATTGCATAAATTTCACTGTTAGCTTTTAAGTCCAAAAATCTTTCCTTAAATAACAAATATGCATCATGATTAGAAATGTCCATTACATCTTTAAAGTCTGTGATGACTGGTCACTCTGCATCTTTTATTCAGTTCACACACTGACAGCAAAACATGTTGTGTTGCCTCCTTGTCTCCCAGTGATAAACCTACATAGTATTTTACAAAAATAGATAATCAAAAGAGGAAATTGTCCAACAAAGATGAAAGTGCAGCAAAAAATCAACAAAATATGATAATACTGGAGGTAAAATTTGAGTGAAATATAATGGATTTATAGAAGAAGTAGCTGGTCATAAGAATATCGACACTGCTGCTTTACAGGAAACTCTAGGATGTTCCAAGGAGCTTAGTAAAGACAAACTTATTGACATAAATGAAGAAAATGTCATGAAAAGGATGAAGATGTCCCAGAGGAGGTGACACCAGGAAAAAGCTACACACTAAAGGAATTCTCAGAGATATTTCACACACTGGAAGTATAAAGGATAAAGTGTTGGAAGCTAATCCAAATGTTGAAAGAAGTATGAAAATCCATTACGCTTTAGAAAAGATGCTACCTCTGTATCAAGAAGGCAATCACTCTTGTTAAGCTTTTTTTTCCACCAGTGAAACAAAACACTTTAATTCTCTTCAAGTGTTTTAAGTTACAGAGTATTAAATATTACTTTTACTATTTCTTTTCATTTGCCTACATGTTTATAGCCTACAATAAGAGTTTTTAATGTTTTGACAAAAATTTTTAAAGGTTTCAGAACAACTGTAATTGATTATTAAGATTGTTCTGCCTGAGTTCAGATTGCCCAGCCTTCTTTATGGTCCTGTACTACCATCCAAAGCATGGACTGCCTGTTTTAGACACCTTCAAGTTAGTGTGATTATAATTTTACACATTACTTTAACCTCAAACCATCCCCTTCTCCTGAATCCTTGAGTTCAGTTACAGTGAGTAGGACACAGTGGGTGCACAATAAATGTGCCTTTCCTTTTCTATTTATCCTGTTCCTCATAGAATCCTCCACTCCCCTGCCTCTTATTGGCCCCAAGCCCTATCTATCTGTCTCCTAAACTTGGTTTGAATCTGACCCTCCTCTCCATTCCCATTGCTTGGCCTTAATTTAAGTCCTTTTTGTCATTCTCCTCCAACAACTTCCTTATTGTTCTTCCATCCACCAGCCTCTATTTTATGTACCAAATACCCTTCACACAAATGCCAGAGCTATGGATCTAGGAAAAAAAAAAATCTGGTCACATTACACTACTTTACTAAAGCTACTATTACCTGTCTGTTGTCCTTAATGAGCTGACTTCTCGACACTTATTGAAGAAATCCTGCCCCTTTAAACCTCCACAGCTTTCCTCGTGATGTGTCCTCCTTCTGGGCTGCCTTCTCCCTCATCTTTTCTGGCCTGGGTCCACTTATACATATTTTGAGATCCATTATAAGTGTTTCCTATCCAAGCTGAGGTCTTCCAGTATCACCAAGTTTAGTTACTGCTTTTTCTGTGGTTCTATAAAGCTTTATGTATAATTCTGTGATGTACTTGTCATAGAATAACAAATTTATTTGTAAAGCCATATTTCCTCAGAGTGAGAGCCTTGTCTTATTCCAAGCTTCAGTACAAGAAAAGAACAATAGCAACAATAACATCAATATCAATAAGACTCCTTATAATTAAGGAGTTTTCAATGTAACAACAAAAAAATAGTAGCTGCATATGACGTTGGTAGACTTAATAACTGCAAAAGAATGTGCTAGATAACTTTCAACATGGGTATATTTCTATTAAACCACTAATCAATAATGGCAATCTCTAGGTGATAAATTTAGCTGAAGTGTGCCAGCACATATATAAATGTATTGTTTGAAATCCCAAAGTTGAAATAGCTTTTTTTAGACATCAATAACTCCAATAGATACATTTAACTGATAGATGTTTCTACAGAAAAATTAAGTCATTTTGTTATCAAGAGGCACGTTGAAGTTTAAACACACCTCTCAGGAATCAGGCCCTTGGTGGCTAATCCCATGCCCTTACCGGCCACCTTCCCTTTGAGAGGATTCCTCTCTGGGAGCCCTCTTTGAATAAGGTCTGCCCCTCCGCTCCTGCCTGGGACATTTTTATGTGGTACAAGCAAAGGAAAAGCAGAGAAACACATTCCTATCTTTTGCTCAGAATATAAATCTGTCACAGGAGTACTCCAAAGACAGTTTGGCCAAGGAGTAATGAAGTGAGGGAATCTGTAGGTGACCAGGGATGACACAGTAAACTCCAAATAATTCAATATGATTAGGGAATTAGCAAGGACCGAGGGAGCTGGTGAGAAGAGAAGCGTAAATTTCTCCTGGTGTAAATGAGCCCTGGATCAGCCCATCCAGGGAAGGGAGGTGGCCATTCTCTAAAGCTGACTGGGGTTTTAAAAGTAATACAGCTCTGAACAAATCCAAGGGGTTGGCTTTTGGAGATGAAATCAGCTTTGACAAGGGGGGAGTGGACAGAATCACAAAGGGTTCTGTCTATAGATTGGCTGCAAACACGGGCAGGCGTGGCTGCTACAGAGAGGCTGGCCTGGGTGCTGACTCAGGGCCGCAAAAGCTGGTCTCACTCAGTAGCCACTGAGCTTTATTCTTAGCACTGCGCGGGGAATCCAGGACCGCCTAGCTACCTGGGACTCACCAACCTTTATATTATAGGGTTTGCTTTCCCCCAGGACCAAACCACCAAAAATATTATTGATCATATTTATAATGTTAATAACAATGCTTCAAAAACATTTTAGTTTGCTTAGTGCGTTCATGCATATTTACCTTGTTTGAGTCTTACAGTAACCCAGTAGATAGGAAGATATGGTAGACGTTGACCCTAAGCATTTTTAAAGTTGTACTTTTATTCTTTTTACAAAACATCACATGTTTACTGGACAATTTTGCCTGAACAAACTTCAGAAAATACAGGTGAGTTTTAGGAAAAAAATTTCAGCCACCTGTAATCCCTTCATAAAGTTATGTATCCTTGCATTTTTATATACCATTTAATATTCCATTTATATGCACTGTTTTGCAACTTTAGCATATTTTTAATTATGAAAATATTTACATGTCAATAAATACACAATTTCATAACCTTTTCAAATGAATGGATATACATACTATTCTATTGTATTATTGTACATTGATTAATTTAACGAATCCCCTAGTATTGGCTATTTAAATCATTTTCAAGATTAATGATGAACATAATTATTAAATTGTTTTTATGTATTAATAAATCAAATCAATTATGATTCTAATATTAGGTATAAACATAATAATTACACAATTAATAAATAGTATTACGTTAAATAAATACCATTTAATATTCAAAATAATAACGAGGTTAACATCTTTGTAACTAAGTCATCAGGCACATCAATGATTATTTCCTGGGCCTTTTAAATCAGCTTGATTCTGCATTGATGCAGGTTTTCCAGAGTCTGCAGTTAATGAAAATGAACCTCAGATATTTCTGTCCTCTTTCTGGAATTGTAAACATCTCTCTTTGCATCATTGTTTTTCCTTCTTACTCAATTTCAGCCGCCACGCAGCTTCTAACATTTCAACATTAATCCAAAAACCAGTTTCTTAGTTGTCACATATGCCAGACATTACACTGCATATTAATGCATATGACACAGTGCATAAGAACTTGTCCCTGCCCTCAACTTGCAGTTCAGCAGAGAATACAAACAAGAGAAGGATGATTACAGTACGATTTGTAAGTGTTATGATGCAGGCAAGACCTGGGTGCTGTATGATTCCAGAGAGAAGCCTCTAACACAGAATGAGGAGTTCTAAAAGCTGCTCAGACGGATGCTGGGGCACGTGTGATGCGTCTGGATTGATGACTGTGAATTAGCCAGGACACGCGGGGCGTGGCAGGGAGAGGGGAACATTTCAGGCAGAGGTGGCAGTTTTCACTGTGTTCCAAAGGAGACGTTAGGATGACCCACTTATTAGAGCTGTCCCTTATTCATTGTGGTTGCTTGGAAAATACAGACCAAGCATAGAAAGGAAATGTGACATGGGCCGAGGTCTGTGATGGAGTTAGTAAGAGAGCTTCTAGACCTCGTAGGTGATTTGGGGTGTCTGGACTCAGATGGGTTCTATCCCAGCCTGTGAAAAGAACTTGCAAATGTAACTTATCTCGCGGTCAACAAACCCTGAAAAGTTTCAAGAATATTTGAGATGGTCAAATTATATACTTATTTTTGTTAATGAGACAAGAATTGTTTCAAGAATTAGTAGAATTGTATTTACCCTTGGTTAATGTCAGAATACATTGTTAAATGGGCAGTTTGTTGGCATTTTGAAAATCATGTGGTGATTTCTAATCATCAGCATAGGTTCACTAGGAACATGTCACACCAAGCTAATCTTGCTTCTTTTTCATTCAGGGTTACAGGGATGGCACATCTTCAGCAAATTTAGAGGATTCTGATTTCCGAAAAGCATAGGGTAGAACATGTTTTCATTGTTCTTGTATATAACAGAAAAAGTGTTAAAGTTGAAGAGACGTAGAGAAGAAAGAGATGAGGATATGAGAACAAAATACTCACAACTTAGATTGTTTTAATACGTGTTTATAATTCCAGTTAGGGATGAGTCGACCATCTTGTGCTTGATGGTGGTTAAATTGCATCTGAAGCAATGGATTTTGCTAAAGATACCACATTTGAGGAGGAATGAAGATGCCTCAGTGCTTGGAGATGAAGAATCTGGATACAGTGCTATATATGGAAAGTCGTAGGGCTATCGTGCATGGAAAAGAGAAACTTACAGAGAAGATGATATCAGTCTTTAAAATTTTAGGCTTCTTAAATCTATCAACTGATGTTCTTCATCGGTTTTAGAAAATTCTCAGCCATTTTTGTCTTCAAATATTGCTTCTATCCTTTTCACTCTTTTCTCCTATGGGACTCCAATTCACTGACTGTTTTGCTGTTAAACTTCGCATTTGGGTTTTGATCATGTGGCTTTGCAGTTATAGAATTTCCATTTTATTTTTTGGTTATTTTTTATATTTTCAGTTCTCTAGTGAAATTTCTAATCCTGCCTTTTATCTTCTTGAATATAGAAGGGATTGTTATTTAAAAGTCTTTGTCTGATAAGTTTGATAACTGGAGAACCTATGGATCTGATTCTATCTTCTGTTATTTCTATTATCAATCATTTTGTCTTACATCTTTGTATACTTACTTTTCTTTTGATTGTGTTCTCATAATTGTACTACAAACTTGTTTATGGAAAAAATGGTGAAACCAGAAGTGAGGCTACCTCTTTCCCAAAAGGATTTTTGTTGTTTCTGACAGATACGAGGGAAACCAGCAATTAGGGATCATCTTAACTCAGCTTTATAGCTTAAGATTTTAAGGGCTATTCAGATGACATGAATCTTCCCATGTCAGGGCTGGTTTATTTCTGATTCACCTTTATTTCTCAGGCATAGTCCTTCGAGGTTGCACCTAAAATGTGGGGCGTTTACGAGCTCCCCATCACTCCCCCTTGGCTGGCTCTAGAATCCAGCTCTTGTCTCTTTAGCCACATGAGGCTAAAAACCAGGGGAGTACTGCTTAGTCCCCCTACCCTTCACCCAAGGTGAATGTCTGCTCACAGGGGAAAAGCAACCCCTACCAAATTACGTCTTTAGATTTCCATTTTCTCCTGAGTTTTGGCCTGGAACTTCTTTATTACTTCAGTAGCTCTTAAAAACACTTTTTTCATCTCTTCTACTTATTTTCTGTAGGAGGGTTGGTTTTAATTACAAGTGTGTAATTACTAGAAGCCATTAAGTGAGAAAATAGATTTGTTCTGTTTTGTCCAGTGGTTGGATGAATTCTGATGGATGGAATTTACAAAGAGGTCAATTTCTACGAAATCAAAGGAATAAATTTTAGCAGTTATTCTAAAAATAATAAAATGAGCTGCACACGAAATTGGGAGCTTTCTGTCATGTCTTAGTTAAAATGATGCTTCACCAACGTTTCTTCTAGAGAATCTCTAGCAGCAGAGGAAAAGGAACTTGCATCCCTTGGGAGCATGTAGGAGACACGTGAGATTTCTTTAAGGTTTCCTGAACCTAAGACATATCTCAACCTAACCTAGCCCAAACAGAGCTCTGGATTTCTCCCCTATTTCTGTAATGGTACCAGCAGCCACCCAAACGTTCAGTCTTTAGATCTAAGAGTAGCCTTCATTATTCTCTTTCCCTCACACTCCCCATCTAATTCATTAATAAGAATTGTCAGTTCTCTTCCAAAGTCCTGGACTTGACTACTTTACTTCTCACTGTCTTTAGGACCACAGCCCTAACCCTAACATAACCCTAACCTAACCTAAGCCCAAGTTTGCTAGGGCTGCCATAACAAAGCACCACAGACTGGGCAACTTAAACAACAGAAATATTGTCTCAGAGTTCTAGAGACTGGAAGTCCAAGATCATGGTGTCAGCAGGCTTGGTTTCTTCTGAGGCCTCCTTCCCTGGCTTGTAGATGGCCCCCTCGTCCCTGTGTCTCCACATGGTCTTCCTTCTGTACATGTCTGTGTCTTAATCTCCTTTTCTTTTAAGGACACCAGTCATCTTGGGTTAGGGTCTACCCCAATGACCTCATTTTACCTTAATTACCTCTTTAAAGACCTATCTCCACGTATAGTCACATTCTGCAGTTCTGGGGGTTGGAGCCTCAACATAAGAATCGTGGGGCACACAACTCAGTCCATAACAGCCACCGTCTTTTCTTGCTGCTACCACAGTTACAGCCACCTTCATTTTCTTTCAGCCTCATCCCCTCACAGTCGCAAAGCCTATCGTCCACACAGCAGCCAGAGTGATTTTTCTGAAGTGCATATTATGTTACATCATTCCTGTGCTGAAAACACTACAATGGCAACCAGAATAAAATTCAAATGTAGGCACACAGAGCCTATTTGACCGCACCCTTGCATAACTCTCTGACCTCCCCGTCTGTCTAACATTCACTCTATGTCAGCTACCCTGGCCCTCTGTTGTCTCCACAAACATTCTAATTTTGTTTTGAGGAATTTTGGCTGTGCTCTCTTTCCTGCTTGGAAAGTTCTTCCAATCTTTCATGGCTGACTTTTTTTGGTCATCTCCTCTGTAGACCTTTCTCGACGCACTAGCTAAAGCAACAACACACCCACACCCCAACCTTCTCTAAGAGTCTGAAATGATAATATGTATTTTTTTGTCTACATGCTCTTTACCTGCCTCACACTCTGGAATGAAAGTGCTTTGAGGGCAGAAATTCTACTTGTCTTGGACATTGCTGTCTCCCGTGCCTAATGCAGTGCCCGCCATAGGAGATGCCCAAGAAATATTTGTTTACTTACTGATTTCAAGAATGTAGGGACTCAAAATCTCTCCCCTTTCCCCTCAATATTTTAATAAAGTTAATGACTATGGGCCTTTTTTCCTCCTGTAAATACACTTACTCCCTGGCATGAACTGCATATCTCCGGGGGAGCTAAAGAAATTCTTACTCAAGAAGCTTGGAGTAGAGAAGTACTAGATCTGAAGTGGTAAACTGGTTTCTTCCTATTAGCAACACTGATTACTTGGAAGTGGTTGAGATGAATGTTGAGGGTCCACCTGAGTTCATTGGGAGTGTGATGATCGATTCGCAATGCCTGCCACTGGCGCTGTATGAGAGAACACAGGCTCATATGCTGAATGCCTATTGCTTATGGGCTAACTGGCGTCCACAGCATCCACTAATGAATTAAAAGCTTTTCCTATATTCTGTCTTTAGTGGTGCTCCAGACAAAATGAAAGACCAAAATATTCTGCAAGTATAGATTCATATGATCATGGGGTTCATTTAGAATTATGCTAATTAGAGACTAAATCTTTGAGATAAGTTGACATATCCAGTCCCCTATCTACATGAAGGTAAATACACTTAAGCATTCTGCATTAATGACTAAGAATTCTAAAATATTTTCAAGAATAGAGTTTCTTCAACTTGGGCAGTAAGCCCACTTATATTTTCTGTCTTCACTTGGCTGTCACTTGGCTGGTCACAGAGTTCTTCCAAATATACATCAGAAATCACTGTTCAGCTTTAGTACATGCCTTCATGTATAGGTTTAAATGAAAATAGAATATTATTTCTTCTCTTCGTTTGTGAATTCAAAAGTTGGCACACATCCTCTGAACATCCGCTCTGTGTAGGTGTGTCAGGGTGCAGAGGTGAGAGAACAGTGCTGTGCTTTCCACAAACTCCCATCCCGACGGTGGAAAGACAGTCAGGATCCTGTGGTAAGTTCTGTGCCGTGCTCCAGGCTACAGACACTGCTGAACTTGGAAACAGAAATCTGATTGCTCCCCAGTCTTCTGGCCTTCAGGTGAAATAGCACTGTTTCCTTTAACTTTTATTCAAAATCACATTAGCATAACTTCCTCAAACAGACCCCATGGCCAAATTTAGCGCCGATGATACTTAACCACACCGCTGGGCATACCCAACCTCAGAGACATGGAGCCAAACGCAGCCCCACGAGTCCTGACCAGGCCTAAGTGTTTTTGCCAGAAGAAATTCCTAAGACTGATTGAATGCTCAAATCTCAAGGCAGCCCTTCAAGATTTTTGCCACTGAAGATTATGTTTGCAGACCAATCAGCAAAAAATAGAATGAGATTATCCTGGTGGTTTGGATAAAGAAGAGCACATTCTTTACTGTGTAGATGAAAGTTGAGAAAACATTTGAGTGGGGCGTTTCCCATCTGAATTCTCTGGATCCTATAATTAGGGATACCTGGGAGTTTTGGAATGTTAGACCTCAGTGAACAGATGCAAGCATTTTATGAAGTAGTGGGGGGAGCATTCCACATTTTTCCAATTATTTAGCAAAGCACAGCTCTTGGCCTCTTTGTATGAGCAAGATAATCAAGGCAGTCACTCACTGCCCTTCTATGTCATTAGAGCGGATGTCGATGAGGACATGCTATCTAGTGCCAAGACAGTGGCTGGCATTTAGTTCCCAAGGATCAAGGTGGAAGCAACCTAATCTGCTTATTTCCCAAAACCAGGGGGCCCTCTTCCAAAGGTAAAAGTCCTCGTTCATCTGTGAATTTGCTTTAAGGAAGGCTGTAGACAAAACCTCTTTTTTGTTGTCATTATTAAATAAGTCCCTAAACACAAATACATAAATAAGTAAATGCTTAAAACCATCTATTTGAATTACAGGTATACACAGGTATCTATTCATTGTATTTGATCCCATTTGTCTTATTTCCCCTGTGTATTCATCTGTATGTGTGTGTGCTTGCATTTGTACATACATGCCTGTATGAATTTATATATTACATGTAAAACACATTTGCATATGGAAGAAGGGAATACGGAAGGCAGCCTTAGCAAATCAGCTAAAGCTGCCATGGTTGATCCTTTGCCTAACCCTCAGCTCACTCACTGTGTCCTGCCTCTACTCCCCAACACTAAACTAGGTAGGAAGTAGCCTAACCCTAACTATGGCCTCTATTACAGTTCCCATGGGAACATTATTTTATTGAGCCTTCACATTTGCCATTTATAGGTAAGAAAACCGAGATGAGAGATTTTATAGGTCTGGATTTAAACACAAGAGAGGGTGTGTGTGTGTGCATCTGTATATACACACACACACAGCTCTGATGTTATCATACTGTGCTCTAATAACACCGGTTATATATCTTTTGGGATCCTCAAACAAGCCAAGCTCGAATGCTCCTCTACCTACTTTTCATGGGGCTCCTTCTCATCTTTCTGTCCTAAATATCACTATTCTGAGAGGCTGTCCATGACCATATTACTCAGATTTTCTTGTTTGCTTCCTTCAAATTTATTATAATTTATTATTAGTTTAGGTTTGTCTATCTGGTCCATTTGTGTACTGTTTGTCTCTAGCTCTCCCAGGAGAAGGTAAGCTCTGTGACATCTGAGGTCCCGTCTCTCATTTTCTGCTGTAGCCCCAGCCCCCAGTACAGAATGTTTGATGCCCTAGCACAGTTTTCTGGCTGGCTAGGAAACCCCACTTCACTGTTTCACCTGGTCCTGGGCACTCTATATTTGCTGCCCTGAAGGTCCTGTTCCCCTGCCCACAGTAACTCTGCTCTGTGGTCTTTCAGTTGTATACTGCTACCCAGTAAGAGATGCTCTGACATAAATAACCTGGCTAAAGTGTGACTGGGGAATGGTGGTGTCATTCATTCATTCACTACCTCACCCATCCCTGAAAAAGTACTGTCAGCCTTTTCTGAGACAAGCCTGGTGGGGGACATTAAGGACACTAATATGAATAGTATATGGCATTTGTCCTCAATAAGTTCATGGGCTAATGGGCAGACAAAGGACTCTGGTAGAAGAAACCACAGGGTACTCTGTGGGCTCAAAGGACGGTCCCCAAATTCAGTCTGTGTGGGCAGGAAGGCTTCTGGAGGAGGGATGCTGGGAGAATCTTGAAGGACCAGTAAGAGTTAGTCAGATAAAGTGGGGCCGGTCTGGGTGGTTATGCAGAGTGATTCAAGGGAGGAATCTCCATGTGCAAAGGCGGCAGGGTCCTTCGGGGGCTGTAAGAGGCCTGGTGTGTGGAGTGCATTGCAAAATCATAGAGGAGGGTAAGGGACAAAGATGGTCATGGGCAGGCAGCACACGTTGTGAGATGGGCTAAGCAATTCGGAATTCATCCTAATCACCGTGGGGAATCACAGAGGATTTTAACAGGAGAATGACGTAATCAGGGTAGTTTTTAAAAAGATCACTCCAGTTTACAGGGTGGAGAGGGCACAGTGTGCATTCATTTATTTACTCATCCATCCATCCACCAATCTTTATTTAGTACCTACCATATGACAGGCATTGCTCATTACTGGGGATGAACGATGATGAGTGGAACGGAGTCTCTGACCCTTCAATCTTCTGGTCTAGTGGGGAGGACAAACATAGCACCAGAAATAAACAGGAAAGCACACGTTGTGGTCATGGCTATGAAGGCGAAGGACAGGAGCTGTGGGAGCATTGGACAGGGTCCAGGAGGCCACCAGGAGGAAGTGATTCTTGTGTGGACCTCTGACAGGTGGTGAGGTTAAACTGGCCCTGCTCATTCTCCCCGCGAGACATCCTCTGGCTTTGAACCAAGATGGTGGCCGCGGGACTGAGGGAAGGAGGCAGTCTAGACAGATTGTAGGGAGGTAGAATCAATAGGACCTGAAGACATTTGGGGTGGAGGAGAGGGAAGAAAGGGGGAGGGAGAGAGGAACCAGTCACGAAGGGTCCAAGCATCTGACTTGGGCACTCTGTCTTGTGCTAGGAACCTCAAACACTGAAAGGTGCAATGACTGTGCTTGTCGTATCGTCCAAGCACTTCTCTTACAGACTTTATCTCATGGGATTCTCACAACAGCCTTATTTGGTATCCCTTGTCTATTGGATACCTACTCTGTCAGGTACTGTACTAAGTGCTTTCCATGTGTTGATTCTTACATTCATCAGATGAAGCAAGGGCTCCTGGCATATCAAAGCTTAGAGATGCTGAGTAACTTGATTGGGTCCACACAGCTCATTACTTTCAGAGCCTGGATTGGAACGCACATCTGCTGCTCTCCAGAGTGGCTGTAACCACTCTGCCATGGTGAGTTTGGAAGATCTGTGAGAGGGCGTTGCCTTTGCATATTTGCAGTTCATTAGAACTGTCAGTGCCTTGGCTCTAAAGGCATCATCTAGTGCTAACATTTAATGAAATTTATTTCTCTAACCTTTATAGACCTCATTGGATTAACACCTCAAGCTTTCCCTGAGCTAATAGGACTTGCTAACGGTGAAATGCAACCACTAAGGGAGATGAAAGCACAACTATCCTAACTATTCCCTGGTCACCTTGGGGGTTCCAGGCTCTTTCAGGAGGACAGTGGCTGATCAGAAGTCCCCAGGTGTGAGCAGACTAGGGAAAGGATAGAGACTCGTGTGCTAGAAGCCTCCGGCACTCCGCTGGGCGCCTTACCTTTGCTCCTCTCCATGGTCTTCTAGGCGTCCCTCCGAAGTGTTGGAGTCATTTCACAGTTAAGGAAGCTCCAGCACAGACCCGCGAAAGTCTTGTTAAAACTGCATTACTAAGTGACTAGGAAGCTGGGATTTGAATCCTGGCCTGCTTGTATCCCTGCCCCAGTGGAAATGGTGTGGCAGGAGACGTGAAAGGAACCAGGAGAGTTTCGCTTGGAAAGAAAGATCCTGAGAACGTTAGGGCGAAATAGAAAATAGATGCCTCCTCCCTGAGGCTCTAACAGGCAGAATTAGGACCAAAAGTAGGATGCAGATTCAGTTTCATTCAGCAAACACTAATCCTGCTGTGTGCCAGGCCCTACGCCAGATGCTAGGATATCAGGAACACAAAACCAGCCTTGGCCTCTTGTAGCTCACAGTCTGGGAGAACAGATGGACATGTGACCAGGTGCTTCCCACACGAGCCCCGCGTGCTGAGTGCACTGACAGATAAGGGAATGGAGGAAGAGGGCCTGAATACGTGTGACTGGGCTTAGCAGGGAACACTTCAGGTAGATGGTCTCCTTTAAACATGGCTTCAGTGAACAAGTAGGGTCTTGACCAGTAGAGACAGAGAGGCAGGATGTTCTGGTGAGCAGGGCAGCAGGAACAAGGGTGCCGAGGCAGGAGACTGGACGGGGCATTTGGGAAGAGTGAGCTCTGGGCAGGGTTAGCAGGTGGGTTCTACTTGGAGAAATGCCAACCTTGAGCCTGAAAAATCTAGTCTGAACTTGGACGGTGGGGGGCCTGGGACATCAAGCTTCCTGAAGTAAGAGGTGTGTGTGTGTTTTTTTTATAATTAATTTTTATTGGAGTATAGTTGCTTTCACAACGTTGTGTTAGTTTCTACTGTACAGCAAAGTGAATCAGCTATACGTATACATATATCCCCCCGTTTTTTGGATTTCCTTCTAATTCAGGTCACCTGGCGTGGGATGAATTGGGAGATTGGGATTGATGTATATACACTAATGATACTATGTGTAAAATATTGATAGATAACTAATGAGAACCGACTGTATAGCTCAGGGAACTCTACTCAGTTCTCTGTTGTGACCTAAAAGAGGTGTGTGTCTTGCTTCAGGCAATCTTGAAAGAAGAACATCCAGATTTCCACAAAGATATCTATCGACTGTTGGCTGCAGCTTTTTCAGATGTTGCTGATAAGGTGATTGTTGTTGAAGTTCAAGATTTGCTACTAGAAAAAAAATTCCAACCCCCATCCATCACAAAGGACCCAGGTGGGTCTCCGGATATGCACGGCCGCAGTTATTGTGCTTTTAAGTGTGAGCCTGAGATGAGAACTCAGGGATCTGAAAGTATCTCAGTCCATTGCAGATTGTCAGCTGAGTGAGTTGACAACTGGGTTAGGATGGGAAGGGGAACCTGGGGACTCAGATGACAGGAGTGCCCTGGGAATTCCAGCCCATTTGGCATTAGCCAGATGTGAGAGGGGCAAAGGGGATGGTACCCTAACATTTCCTTTTTGATGACTGTCTTGCCCTGTGTATTTATGGAGAAACAAGCACTAACATGATTTGGCATTTTTTTCAGACATTTGACTCTTGATTGCAAACAATTGTAACAGGCCTCTTAACTGCTTAGTTAATGTCCTTAGTGCAAAAGAATGGAGGTTGGTAGAATTATTATTATTTTTTACCATCCCCCTCCAACCCACCTCTAGTGCTTTTCAAATAGTTGAAGAAAGACAATTGCTGGTCTTCAAATTGAAGTGCATGGAAGAATGTCGTGGGATAAACAGCATTCAAGAGGTGAAAGATTACCATATATTTAAGTGTTTGAGCCCATCCGTCTTTTAGGGCAGAAGTCTTTAATCAGTACCAGTGATTACAGGGATAATGTCAAGATAAAAATCATATGCATTCTAGCATTTAAAAAAATTCTCTGCCTTAAGTCACTAATGGTAGCTTATATTATTAGCACAGAGATCATTCTCAAGGCCTAATGGGGCCTGGCTCGTTCCTCTCTTGGCAGGCCTAGGGCACTGGGCTCACTTTGTAATTTCACCTTTGGCTTGGAGTCTGTCTGTGTCTCCACAGGCACATTGATTTGAAAGCAATCAGCTGACTTCATCCTTAGAAGTGACTGTTAGCAAGAGATCACATGCCAGTTATTTTCAAGATAACCAGTTGGTTGACTGAAGTCAGAAGTTGCAGCAAAGTGGGTTGAGTGTGTAGCTGCCAGCTGAGTTTCCCTTTTGGGATTTGCTCTTTAGTGGGATATTGCACTTATATTTGTGTATCTTATGTTTTAGGGTCCATGGTCCGTTGTTATTTACAAAATGCTTTCCCATCCTGGAATTCCTGTGTTTCGTGAACGTTTGTTGAGAGCTTATTATGTAGAGGCTCTGTGCTAGGTACTGAAATGCATATGAAGACACGAGACATAGTCCCTCCCTAATGAAGTTTACAGTGCAGGCATTCATTCATTCATCATTCGTGCCTACATTCAGCACATGTTTACAGGATATCTACCGTGAAGGCCATTGATCCAGGCGCTGGGGCTGCAATAGAGCAAAGTTCCTCCTCTCAGGCTGCTTGCTTTTGGAAAGAGATGTTGAAAACTATACTTTGTCAGGTGTTGATGAGAACGACAAAGAACAATAAAACTGGGGCTATGGGTATTTTTAATCAAATGATTGTATTTCTTACCTTCTTTGGGTGAGATTAGTAAACCCATCCTAAGGATGCAATTGGCAAGGCTCAAGATGCACATAATGGCCGGGTCTGGCAGGGAGCTGCCCACAGAGGTAATGTTGGCCACAGGGCTGCGCCATCCTGGTCCTCAGCTCTCTGTCCTGGTACCTTGTCTTTCACAGCACCCCTCTGCTTTCCATCTGGGGCTCTACCAAAGTGGGGAGACGTTCCATTTATGCAATCTCACATTAAAAGCCATCCCTTACCTTCAGTCATTCCCCCAGAACTTGACTCTCTTTCGAGGGTTTTATGTATTTGTTTTTAAAGAAAGGATGACTTAAAAGTGTCACTTCTGCTCTGAATTTTAATATCCTCCTTTCTCTCCCAGGAGGGAAACCAGCCACAGAAGAAAGCTCCAAGGAACCATCGCTGATTAGCTGGGAACGAACTATGAGTCCTCGGATCAGCCTCAGGGGTCTAGGTATACCACTCACTGCTCGTGGGACTTGTTTTCCTCCCTCCCTTTTTTCCTTCTCCAGAACCTCCCATAGCTGTAAAGTCATCCTAACAATAGCGCCCTCAGCCACCTGCCTGGGTTGTAGTGAAGATCACCTAAGAGAATGGCTACAGGAGTCCTTCATGAACTCACCTCTCGGACAAAGGTCCACAGGGATGAAAATGGCCATCGGGTGTAGCAGGCAGAGCACACACTCTGGAGTTTGGGGGCCTGGGGGGGACCCCGGCACACCAGCTGCTGAACCTGGCTCAGGTATTGACTCCTCCGAGCCTGTTTGCTCACGTCACCACAGAGCCTGCAATGGTGGATGGCTGCCTGACCGAGGAAGGGGGCAGCGATGCCTTCATCATAAGGCAGAAGATGGAACAAAATTGTGCCCAGCCCATGTTTTGTCAACCCCAGGAATCTGTGAGCACCTTCAGAACATTTGTCACATCAGCACTTTAAACGTTTTCATTTACATTTGTACTTTAGCCATGGTTAAATAATAAAGGCCACAGAATCACAGGCTTTCCTTCATGGATGTCTTAATATACATTAGAATAAATATGTAATCGTTAAAATATGTAATTTTAATTACAATTAAATTAATTCCTAATTTAATTCCTAAAATACTTGTGAGCACCCCCAGTGCCATGTGGGCCTTTGTCAGGTGAGCACATTGGAGGTCCCCTTCTCAGGAAGCCCAGCCTTTCATGGGCTTTAATTGCCAGCACATTTTCAGGGAGCTTCAAAGTCTGATATTGTCCTTTCACAGATGTCATCTCATTCGATCCTTATGATATTCACAGCTGAGAACAAGGCTAAAATTATTTTCTCTAGTTTATGGCAGAGAGGGCTTAGGGAGAGGAAATAGTTTGCCTGGAGTCACGCAGCTTACTAGATGGGAGCGAAGAGGAGAACCCAGGTCTCTGGACTCCCAGCCCAAAGTGACTTCCTCCTTTGTCCTGTATGTCCTTGCTCCTCCCAGAGTCCTGGGCCACCCACCCGCTGTTGCCTCCTCCCCTCCAGACCTGGCTGAGACCTCAGAAGGCTGTCTGGATTCTCAGAGCTCAGCTGTAAATATTGGAGAGGGGTTTTCTTATCTGAGAGTCACTTCTCACTCATCCAGCTGCCAGCAGCTTAAGCATCCATCAACTTGCAGGTTGTAAATCAGTGCCCAACTCGGCAGCAAATCTGTGAGCCTGAGCTGGAGCCCAAACAGGCACCAGCCCCTGCCTGGGGAATTGCAGAGAGAACTTTGGGGTTGAGCCCAGACAACAGCTATCCTGTTTAAGGGATGCTTTGGGCCCAGACGCATTGTCCTGCCTCCAATGGAGAAAGACCAAAAGGAGGGAGCCAGGGGCTGCAAACCCAGGCCACAGAACCCCAGTCTGAGTCACACTGGGAGAGAGAGGAAGGAAGCCCAGGTCTTAGCTTGACGGTTTACCTGCCCAAGTAACATCAGCTCTACATCCAGAGAATCAGGCAAAGGAAGATACAGACACCTATGTCAAAGCTTTAGGGGCTGCTTGAGACCCATGCTCAGAGAGGGGATCCCTGTCTGCACCCTAATCCCCCAAACAACTCCAAAACCATCTTGGAAAGCCCACCTTCTTGCTGGGATTGAGAAAGACAGATTATAAGTAAAGAAAAAAAAAAAAAAGCAAATATTTCGATATCTCCTGGAATTGGTTAAAATACACAACAAAGCCTGTAAGGCCTTCCAGGATGGGGTCCCTGCCCAGCCCCCCAGCCCTGACCCTTTTCATTCCCACCTGGAACATTCCTGCCACACCAACCACGTGGTCTCCTAGACAGGCCTGATGTCCTCAGCCTCTGGGCTTTTGCACTGAGTACACCTCTGCCAGGGGCATCTTTTCTCCTATTTCCACCTAATTCCTACTCACCCTTCAAGACTGTTCCTTCACCAATTCATTGATTAACTCAATCAAACATATAAACAAATAGATGAAATAAATCTCAGGGGTTAGCCTAGCCATAGAAGAATAGTGCCCATGGCAAGCACCTTGGCAGGGCCAGTTAGGGAGGTCAGAATAACTGGACTTGAAATCACACTGCACACCCTTCCACCTTCTCTAGCAGCCCTCATCTGTCTGTTGGCTTGATGCCACAGCTTGTACTGGGACCCTCTCTTTCCCCCCCACCCATCAGGTTGTTCTTGAACCTTTAGGGCTCAGTCCTACCAGAAGCCCCCCATATCACCAGGCTTGTTGGGGGAGCTGACAGCTGAACTCCAAAGTGCTTGTTTACACCTTGCAGTTTTGGGGGTTTTCATAAGTTCCTGTTTGTCTCACCAAATAGACTCTAAGTTCTTCAAATGGGCCTTCATCTTTCACTCTCCTTGTTCACCTCCCCCCGTCCTTCGACCTAACTCCCAGCATCCTGCCCTGCGTGGCAGGACAAGGTCAAAAATATTTTAGGGATGACTCATGTGTTCTCCAGGGGTGATCCTCTCATGTGTTTAATATGCACACCCTTGGTGCCCATATTTTGTCAAAGAATGAGAAGCCTTTCTCAACAACAGTGTTTTTAGTCCACTTAAAATGACTCAAGTTAATCCTATAGCATCTGGGATTATTTCCCCCAGGAGCTCAAAAGTAATACAGTGGTAAATAGAAATGATTCTTCTCTTCTTTTCGTTTCTCGTATGCCATTCCACTACTTAATAGCTCCATGTTGCAAGTTGGCCAAGGACACAAGGGGTTAATTTTAGCTGGACAGAGAAAGGAAGAGCCCAGGCACAGCACTGTGGCTGATAGAGAGAAATCCTAGAACTAGGGCAGTGTGGGAGGGTGGGTTGGCAGGTGAATTTCAGAGAGGTGGGTCTCCTTCCTCACCTCTGACTGACGCCCGCATCATGACCACAGGCAATTCTGCATGACTGAACAATCGAAACTCTCTTTTATCTTACACAGTTCTTCCGTTCTCATCGGCAATTATTACTGATGGCTGGGCATGCTGATGTCTTGGCAGAGTGGGGCCTTCCTGCTGGGGAGAGGGGTTTTGAGTTTTACGTCCCAATATGACTTTGATGGAGTCGGACAAATTTCTCAGGCTTGGTGGACCTCCGCCCAGGCTGGAAATCTCCCCTGGGCAGCAGAAAACATCTGAGACACCCAGACCCTAAATGGGTTATTTTTGCTTTATGAATCCCCAAATATCCGGGGACTGCAGCCAAAAGAGTCTGAGGAAGGCAGAGGTGGGGTTCAGTCTCCAAGGCCCTAAGTGGTAGCTATGGAGTCCCTCAACTTAGGCGGTTAGGATGTGGTGTCCAAGCCCTTTGCTAGGTTGCACCAGGCCCAGTACAAGCTTCCCTGAGTTCAGGAAATGCAGAGGGTGAGTTAGCCTGGGCTCTACTATTGGGAAAGTTCTATCCTGGGGCTGTGCCTTTAAAGAAGATCACAAACTATCTGCAGTTAGGTGGCCTGGAGAGATAGGTTTGGAAGAAAGACAAGAATGGGAATCATGGTAGTAGCTGGGAGTGAATGTCAGTGGATGGATTAAGTCTGGGGCAGAACTGAAGGGATCTAGAAAATGGGCAGTGATTGCAGAGTCAGGATGAAGCAGGGCATCTGGAAGTTAATGCCATGAAGGCTGGTCATCTACTATCATCACCATGTTACATGTGTACCTGGAGTGTGGACTCAGGCAGACTTTGCTGGGGACTGGGCTTGACACCTGGCTCAGCAACCAGGACCTAGCATGTACCCAACCACATGGCCACGAGGAATGACATTTGTAATCTCAGAGCTCAGGAATAATTGTCAGAGAAACACTTCAAGTTGCCAGAAGCCTACCTCTGTCCTAGCCGGTCATCCCTGCTAGGATGCCATGTTAAGCTTCTTGGGCTGTAAGTAGAGATGTCTGATAGAGTCTTTCCCTTCTCCAGTCCTTGGCCCAAATTCCTTATAAGATTTGTTCCAATGGAATCCTCTTTATAAGCCAAGGATGCAAGCTGTTATTCAGTATGTGTGATGTGTCAGACACAGCTTGTTTTGAGTTTGTAAGAATAGTCTTACAGCCAAATGAAAGGGAAGGAGACCGCTATGCATGTGGACTTTGAACCCCAGAGGTACAAAGTTCTGAGGTAATCAAGAGGAAGCATGATTCAAGCATGTGCAGAGAGGAGCGGATGCCTGTGTAGGGCTTTGAAGGATGAATAGGAGTTCTCCAGGTAGATAGGGGAAGGGAATGCATGACAGAAAGAAGAAACAGCTTATGTAAAAGTACAGAGGCTAAGTTCCTTGATGTGTTCAGGGAACTGGAGGTGGGGGTCAGGTCATAAAGCACTCGTGTACCCTGGTAAGGGTTTTGGACTCAATCTTGTAGATGACGGGGAGCCACTGAAAGGTTTTAATGAGAGTGTTTACACAGTCATACAGATAACAAGGACAGCTTGAAATGAAGAAATTTTCTTAAGCGGAACACAGTTAGAGCAGGAAGAGGTCTGGATCCGCTTCCAGGAAAGGCAGGCTCTGCTCACTCAGCCAGTTGATGGCATGGTCCACAGTCACTCATTTCCCCTCCAGGCCTTTGCAGTCACATCAGCCAAATCCCTTCTGAAATATAGTTTTGTAAGCAGAGCATCAATGTAAGATAATGGATACAAAAGCTCTTCGGGGAAAAAAAATGAAGTATAAATGCAACATGCAGCCATCCCGTTATTATTTTCTTCCTGAGCTCTTAAGAAAAATAGCAAACCTATGGGCTCCGAGTGCCCATCCTGCCACCCAGGAAGGCTTAGGTGCACAGCTTCTCAAGATGCGCTGTGGAAAATGGAGAGCCACGTCAGCTGCTTACGGGTGTGCCAAATCGGTGCAACTAGGGTGTCGGACTGTCTGGTGCCCTCCCCAGCTGGGGGAAGGATTTGTTGGGGTTTTGAGGCTTAGCAATAGCTTCTCCTGTCCCGGGGCCCGCCCTCCAGCAAGGCCCCAAGGAATCACCACAGATCTTGGCTTGGAAACAAGATCCACCTGTCCCAGGCGGGCTAATCTCCGAGAGGCTCCAGTGACGGTGAGGGGCACATTGATCATTGACTGACAGGTCCCCAGGCCAGCTTGGAACGCCTGCTTGGGGTGAATTGGCAGTGCCTTCCGCTCTCCGGAGTTCATGGGAATTTGCTGTTCTTGTACAAACAGCTTCCCGTGCGTGCAGGCTGGAGAGGCGGGGGCTCAGTGTGCCCGGAACACAGGGAAAACCCTCAGATGCCTGGAAGAGCAAAGGTCTGCTCTGAGGCGTACTCTGTTCCTTCCTCAGCACCCCAGACTCACACTAGCTGTTCTATTCTCAATTGCTACCAAGCAATCAGCTTTGGACCGATTCTGGAGACTCGATTCTGTCGCCAACAAGCTGTGCTACCACAGGGCACTCTGCTTTCCTTTTCCGGGTCTTGGTCTCCTTATCTGAAAACAAGACGAGATAATTCTGGAGATTGCTGGCATCGACAGAGTGGTAAAAGGAGAAGACCTTAGCTTTGAAGTCAGCAGATGGGGATTTAAACCCAGCTCTGTGGCTCCCTGGTTGTCTGCTCTTGAGGAAGCTGGTTTCTCTCATCTACACGGTGCCTGGCGTTGTGTGACTTCTCCATGTAATAATCAATATGAATGTAATAATAAATATTTATTAATAATAAATAAATAATAAATATGAATAATAAATAATAAATATACTTCGGCGTAACCGTGTTCCTGACACGCAAGCATTCGTCAACACAAGCACATCATTGGAACAGTTTCAGGGCAACAGGCTCCAAGTGACAAAAATCTCATGATTCTGCTGGGCAGCTGTGGTTTGCAGTATTGCCCTCAGAAAGGCCCTCAGGAACCTCTGGAGTGCTAGCCCCCAGCCCGACCCCGTTATAGGCCACGGAGATCTGCCATGGTTTCCTCTAGCAAGGCAGGTGCAATCCCTGAGGTCCTGATGCATGGGCCGGTGGGCTGGGATAAACCCACCACGGTACCAGGGGAAAACCACTTGGATCCTGTTTCGAGAGAGGACTGAGCAGCAATCCGAGCCCGTGGCTGAAAGAATCAGCCCAGCTGGCTCCCCAGGTGGGGCTCAGGGGAAACCTTTGTCACCGGGGTGGTTGAGAGCAGCTTCTGACTCAGCAGTGCAGATGCCTGGAGCAGGAGCCCCCAGGTCTCCAAGGAGCAGCTGTCACCACAGGTCCTGGACCTGGGCCCAGACCTAGGCTTTGTCTAGAGCAGAGAAGGGGGGCACTGGCTGTCCACTTGGACGGGGACACCATGCACTTCCGTCTGTATTCTCTGCTCCTGTATTAGAAATCCTGAGGAAAAAAATAGAAACACACTGGAGAAGCAACAACATCAATAATTGACAGGAATAAAGCAATGCAGGCGCACATCTATACAAGGAGATGCAGTGCGGCTGTTAAAAGTGATTTGTGTGAAGAGTTTTCCATAAGATCTGAAGGTATGTGTCTTACAATGTCAAATAAAAACTGGTATATCCACCTGATTGCAAATAAGTAAACCATAGGCTTAGGAAAAACAATCCTTGAAGAAATCAATCACTGGACTCTAGGTGGTCCTTGTTGGCTTTCTACTTTGATGTCTTTTCAAATGTTCTACCGGGTGCATATCGTATTTTCAAATGAAAAAAAAAAAAATTAAACCAGAATTTCTTTGCCATCATGCTGAGACAAGCAAGCTGGAGTGCTTTATCTGCAGGTTTAAACTGGGCAGCAGCTTGATCATTTCAACATGATGGCAAGAAGATTCTGAACCATGCGAATGCCAGGAGAAGAGCCAAAAGACAAAAATTTCACCGCCACGCGGAGCGCGGAATGTCACACAAATGCCTTTTGTTCTTGGAGCCTCCATCCAGAGCACAAATAACAACAACCCACACAATAGTACACAAGTTAAGAATATAAGTTAACGTGGCTTAAACTTGTTGTTGTTATATTTACAAACATACAGGGATTTTTATATTCTTTCAAATAGATGCTGACCCTGCAAAAAACTCTCTCAGATGGGCAGGTACATTTATGCTCACATTGTTGTTACAGCTCAGAAAAATCTCTGTCTCCTCTTTGGAATTGTCCTGGGATCCACAGCTCAGGTTTATAGATGTGGTCAAAGCTGCCACATCTTTGCCTTTTCAAGATGGATTATGATTTTCCAAAACCTGTTTGGAAACTCTGTCTGTCCTTAAACTGGGCCATTACCTTGGGAAACTTTTTCGGGTAAAAGTGAAATGTGACAAGAAAAGACCAGAAACAGAAATGACCTGCCTAGGAAGGTGCTGCCGACGAGACTGGCACCAAGACCTCCTGCGGGACTGCAGCTTTGGAATAATTGCACAGTCTCTGCGGAGGACTACTTTGGGGGCCGACATTCATTGTTATGTATGACTTTGCATGTGTCTGTAGGAAAACATTAAACATTTAAATACTGATGGAAAGTTTACCCCCATGTAAGTTTGAACCAGAAAATGAAGCACAGCCCCTGCTTGCCTTCAAGGGGCTCCCCAAATCTGTCTCTTTGCCATCCCTTCTTGCATATATATCTATATATACCTATATTGATATCTATATATCTATATATATACACACACACACATATATATATATTTTTTTCGTCCACATATTTCAATATGGGTATCTGGAAGAGATATGGGAAACAGCCCATGCTCAGTGCATTAGCATTTTTATAATGAGTGGGGAAGGGACCCTAGGGCAAAAGGTCAACTCTTGGACAAGAGCAAGATGAATCTTTTCTCCCTGTGCCTCTGCTGCCTGAATCACCTGGAAGCAGACAGACCTGGACTTTGTTACAGGTAAATAATTACAGTTGTATCTGCCATAAATATCTCGCTGAAGGGGCCATTGCAAAAATTGAGATTGTATCTCCAAGCAACTGTCAAATGGCTAGAATAAATTCAGAGGACTTGAAATACTGATGTACAGTTTCTATCATAGATATCTCTTGGTCTAGACTTTCAGACTGCATCTTGACAGAACACCTAGGATGGCTGAGAAATTAAGGAGTCAGGAACAAAAAAATTACATAGTGTTGGTGTTCTGTGCTGTGTGTCTTCTTTATCTGTGGCCTTGGCAAACAGGAAGTCCTTGTGAATTGGGGGGCTTGGGCAGAAATGTTAAAGGCACAGATCCCTGGGAATTAAAAAAGCCAGGGAGGTAATAAATCTTAGACCAAAATGGAAAGCCTGAAGAGGTCAGTGAGCTACAGCCAACCTAATATCTGTACTTCTCAGGGCCGCAATAAATCTGACACTACTCCTCTTGGCTCAGCTGGCTTC
Organism: Balaenoptera ricei; assembly: GCF_028023285.1. Taxonomy (NCBI): domain Eukaryota; kingdom Metazoa; phylum Chordata; class Mammalia; order Artiodactyla; family Balaenopteridae; genus Balaenoptera; species Balaenoptera ricei. The sequence goes on along the minus strand of NC_082645.1, from coordinate 8,082,216 downwards.
TGTGCAGCCGGCAGATCAAAGCCTCCCCCAGGACACTCTGCAATCACCTGTTTCTCATTGGCCTGGTGGGTGAGGCAGGCAGGATGGGGAGGGAAGGATGGGGCTGTCCCCTCCTTCTCAGCACCATCTGGGGGCCATATTTAAACACCCACAACCTGGGGTTTAGGGAGAGGATCCTGGGGAAACTAGAAGGCACTGCCCTAAATTGGAAGAAGTGAAAGATCAGCTGCAGAAAGGAGTGGCAGTGAAGCAGACAAAGGTTTTCTATAGGGGGATGCTTTCTTGTTCGGGTCCAAAGGGAGGAAGGGAGGAAGGCCATCTTTGAGCTCTCTGAATTTGATCACTTGTCAATTTCAACTCAGCTGGATCTTTGTCTTACACATTCCCCCCAAATAATTCATTTTTTTCTCCAAAAATACTTAGTAAAAGTGCCCATTTATTTATTTATTTGTGTCAAAAACTATGGCAGACATCTTACTCACCTTATCACTAACTCTCCTAACAGCCCTGCGAAGGAGATATTATTATTTTCTTTCTTCAGATGAGGAAACTGAGGCTCAGGGCAGTTAAGCACCCTGGCTATAAGGTCATACAACTAGCGGGTAGCAGAGTCAGGGTCTGAATCCAAGGCTCCGAGACTGAAAACTCCTCACAGCACCTATTCTGCCACAGTATATCTACTGTGATCCGGGTACCACTAAATCCCGCACAGGATGTAAAAATAAAGCAGAAGAAGATCCTAGTTTTAAAAAAATGCCCTGAAAGTTGAGATCTGACATATCTATAAATAATAGTGATACAAAATAGTGTGTGATAAATGCCTTGCGAGAGGTACGGATGAAATATGAAGGGATTTGGAGGCGGCAGCGATTGCTTCTGAGTAGCGTGGGCACTTGTATTGGATCCCAGAACATCAGTAGGATTTGGGCCTCTGGCTCTAAATGGAACGATATTGCAGCAGAGAAAATGGCTGTTGAGAGGCCCCAGCCAGCAAAGCATGGAGGACATGTGGAGACTTCAAATAGTTGAGTTTGGAATAAGCTACCCCAAGAGGGGTATTATAGGGAGATGAACTTGGAAAAACCTGTAGTTTAGGGGTGTGTATGTCTTCTTATACGTGATAGAGCTTGGACATTTTTTTCCTGTAAGCAAAAGAGAGCTATTGGAGATTTTTAAGCATGTGATTTAGAAAGCTTATTTTTTGTGTCAGTGTGGAAGACAAATTGGAGAAGACAGAAAGGATGCAGAGAGATGAGTGGGAGGCTCTTGTAATAATCCAGGTTTTGAGGATCCCACCCTTGAAGACTGTTTGACTTCTATATATTTTTGGATTTGTTGTTGGGGGAAGATCAACTTTTTTTTTGTTTTGTTTTGAACTTTTACCAAATGTCCTTTTCTTAATTGAAGAATAGTTGCTGTATGATATTATATAGGTTGCAGGTGTACAATGTAGTGATTCACAATTTTTAAAGGTTATATTCCATTTACAGTTTTTATAGAATATTGGCTACATTCCCCATGTTGTAAAATATATCCTTGTAGCTTAATTTTTACCTAATATAATAGTTTGTATCTCTTAATCCCTTGCCCCTAATGTGTCCCACCTCACTTCCCTCTCCCCACTGGTAACCACTAGTTTGTCCTCTACATCTGCTTCTATTTTGTTATAATCACTAGTGTGCTGTATTTTTTAGATTCCACATATAGGTGATATCATACAGTATCTGTCTTCCTCCGTCTGACATACTTTACTGAGCATAATGCCCTCCAAGTCCATCCGTGTTGATATAAATGGCAAAATTTCATTCTTTTTTTATGTCTGAGTAATATTCCATTGTATAGATGTATCACAGAAGATCAACTTCTTAACGTCCATCAACAGAAGTGTTGTGAAGTCTTAGGTGTTCTGTGTCACATGCTGTGACTCATTCTCTAGAGGTGAGCAAGTCTCTGGAGGCTGAGTAAGCACCCAGGGGTGATTAGATTGTGAATAAAGTCAGAGATCCTTCCTGGTTTTCTCTCGAGGCTCTTCCAGAGATCCTTCCTGGTTTTCTCTAGAGGCTCTTCCAGAGATCCTGTCATTTCCAGACCAGCACTTCCACCAGGTTGTCCTTTTTCAAGGATTTGGAATTCCCCTCCAAGAATCTATTGATGCTCTGGGGAGAGGAGAACAGGATGTAAAGGAAGTAGAGGGGGCTGGGAGTCAGAACACCAGATTCCAGGCTCTGTCCTAGCCCTAAACTTTGGACCAACCACTCTACCTCTTTGGATTCAGTTTTACCATCTCCCAAACATGGAGAATATAATTCTTGGTTCACCTAAGGTTGGATAGGATTATATAGTGCAGATTGCATGGGCTATTGGCTTTCAGATACCCCAGTCCTAAGAGCTCCAGACTTCTTCGGAGATGCTTCAGATACTGCCCACAGATAAGAACAGTCTGAGCAGATCCCCATGAATGCATTGTATCAGTACATATTTCGCTTCTGCTGCAAATATGTAATGCATGAATTAATGACTAAACCCCTGGTGTTGTAAAAAAGAGATTCATTTGGGAATCGGGAGATGTAAAAGAGAATCCAGGACCTACGTTAAATAATGAGATCTTCAGCAAGCCTTTTATCCTCACCTGGAGCTCCTGCTTCTTTATATTTAGCATGCTTGGTTTTGAACAGATGATCTGTATCCCTTCCAGTGGTGAGGCTATATTTCTCCATTATGTGGGGATTAGAGGTATTTGAATAAAATGTATTGTGACGATGCTTTAATGAATGCTTAGAAAGCAAGACCCTGTATCACATCAGCTATGCAGACGATGATCAGATACAGGGAGTCAGGCCTGGGACCATCAAGACAAAATGTATGCACTTTACTCTTAGAAAGGCCACCTAAGCCCTCACTCGGTGCTTACTAATTCTTAGTTTATGTACAATTCTAACATGGGTGGTGATTTGATGTTACAGTCTGCGGCAGAAAACCGGTGGCAGGAAAGGAACAGCTGGCAAACGTCATGTACTTATGAAGCAGTGCTAAGTGACAGTCTCACGTGAAGCTGGTAGAAATGAAAAGGTGAAAGGCATTAAGGAGCTCGAGCAAGAACTCAAAGGTACTTGAAGATAGGAATTGTTGATCCTAGGGGGGAAATGTTTTTTACACAATCTAACTACATCTATCTCCCTCTATGGCAGGAGTTAAGCTCATGTGACATCCAGAGGAATCCAAAACAGTTAGGAAATTGGCTCCCAAGCTAGAGTAGATGAACTAGTAAAGAAGCAGAGCAAGGGATACACCAAATAATTGTTTTAAAACTCAACCTGTCAAATCCGAGGTCTGAGGGAAAAACTGCCTTCAGAAAAACATGAAGTAAAAAGTGCGTTGAGAGCCAAGGGATCCAAGATTAAGAAGACTGTTCAAGTGGTTCAATTAGACACACTAATTGATGTTCCAATAATGACCCTGGGTCATTATGATAAAAAGAAATGTCCCTCTACTGAAGGAAACACGGCCGTGCGTAATTTCCCTGGGAAGCTTTCTGACCAACAGAGTGAATTTGGGATGGAGGGATTGGGGATTCAATCTTTGGTTCTTAAAGGATTAAGATTCAGTTACTTGGAAATCTCCTTATCTAAATCCCCCCCCCCCCCAAATATCAGGCCCTCTCCTGGCTGTTCTCCTTCTTCTAGGGATACATGGATTCCAGGGGTGGCTTGGGGAATGTGTCCCCACTGAGCCCGGAGGGAAGTCATGCCCAGAGTGTCAGGCAACTGAGACAGGCTTCAGTGCTGTCAAGCGCCCTGTTCATCTCTATCTTGTGCTGCTTTGGGAAGATACACAGAGAGAAAGCATGACTGAAAACCCCAGCTGCCTCGTGCCAGACAGCGTCTCCTTACTTCCTCTCCCCGCCACCTCACCGCCATAGCTAGTAATTTGCAACAACTATTGTGCATCTGGTGACCTGGGTTGTGGGATGACGGGGGTGGGCAGGAGCCTGGGCCTGAAAGCCTTCGTGAAAGGCCAAGGAAACCCTGGTTTGGATCCCTGTTCCCTGTGGTTACACTTTCCTCAGACGAGCGTCTGTAAAAGCAGAGAGGCATTCCAGACTGTGGCCGGGAGGAAGCCGGAGACCACTTCACAGACGCGGTGCTGGGATGGAGCAATTGGAAGACTCTTAAGGGAAGAATTTGGCTGCTCTCGCCATGTTAGCACTCAGGGCACCTGCGAATGTCAAATGTGAACAGTCTCTAAATCTGAGGTCTGCCTGTGGGCACGGTGCTCATATGTGGGATTACCCCGTGTTCCTCCAGACCCTTGCAAAGGGAGGAGGGAACTAAAATGTGCCAAGCCTATGCTAAGTCCTTCACTTGCATTTGTTCCCTGAGTCCTGATGACAGCTCTACGAGGTGAGGAAGTGCTAGACCCATTTCACAGACAGTGGCACTGAAGCTCAGAATGGTTAAGCCGTTTTCCTGATGTAACCTTCCTAGTGTGACAGCTGAGGGTTTCAAATCAGATGCGCCCAATACTGCCACGCTCTCTGCTTCTTTCCCTCTACAGGCTTCCTGGAGGACCTCTCTCCAAGACGTTGGAGAACAGAACTCTTCCATCCTGGACCACAGCGGCAGCAATTCCTGGGAACTTGTTAAGAATGCAAATTTTGGGGTCCCACCCCAGACCTACTGAATGCGAAACTCTGGGAAGGGTGATCCAACAGTCTGTGTTTCAGTGAAGCTGCCAGGTGATTCTGATTGCAGCTAAAGTTTCAGAGCCCCTGCTCTAAGGCCTTGCTAGTCAAAGTGTAGTCCCAGGACCGGCAGCAAGGAATCACCAGGGAGATTGTGAGAAGTGCAGAGTCTCAGGCCGCCTCCTGGATCCTGGATCTGAGTCTGCATTTCAACAGGATTCCCAGGGATTTGAGGGTACATCAAATTTGGAGAAGGGCCTGACTCTGTTGGTTGAAGGTACTGCTGAGTCCACACTGTGGTCCAACCAGGTTCTCCTGAAGTTCCAGGAATAGACTGGTACCACCCCAGATGGAGCAGACAAATAGGGGTGGGTGAGCAGGGCTGGGCTAGACTGTGAGTGGCAGGTCAGGTCCAGCACCTTGATGCTCTATTTACAGGAGGTTAGAGCGTCTGGAAGAGACCACATCATCTGATGACTTCTGTGAAATGCTCCCTGGAGGACAGGGATGAAAAGACTTTCTCCTTCCCTACCAAACTGACAAATACATAGTAGCTGCTGGTCTGTGTGTGCTGAGAAGGACTCTCTATCTGTGTCTGGGCTCAGTGGTGGTGAGTCCTGGGATCAATTAGCAATGTCTGTCATAGGTGTGGGATAGGGCAGTGGTGGCACACATGGTATAATGGTGTATGAGAGTAGAAGGGCAGGGGATGGAGAGTTTGCGCAGATTCAGAACAATTAAGAAGTTTGGTAAATGTAACTGCAGATATGTTTTTCTCTTTACAGAGTTTGTAGACAAATTCTTCTATATCCTTTGTTAAAACCTAACTACCATTTTAAAAAGATAAAAATGAGTCTAGTAAAAAAAAATGCAAACAGTACACAAGGTATATAAACCCTCCTCTCGTGACAATCACTCTCAACAATTTCTGGGATATCCTTCCAGAGATACTTTTATGTACACACACACACACACACACACACACACACACACACTTCACTTAATTTATTTGGAGTTTGGATCACTCGAATCATTATTTTCCAGTGTTACATAGTACTTCATTATTTGGATGCACCATAATTCATTTAGCTAGTCCTTCATTAATGGGCATTTTGATTGTTTCTGATCTCTTTACTACCATGGATTACACTGCAAAGAACACCCTTGTGTACATGTGTTTGTTCTCAAGTGTGATTATTTCTGTAGAATTGATGATCCAAGGGAACATGCTAACATTGATACATTACTACTATCTAATCCTCAGACTTTTTATTTATTTTATTTTATTTTATTTTTTTTTAAAGAAATGCCTTCCTTTTTTTTTTTTTTTTTTATAAACAGTTTCACTTAATTTTTATTTATTTATTTATGGCTGTGTTGGGTCTTTGTTTCTGTGCGAGGGCTTTCTCCAGTTGCGGCAAGTGGGGGCCACCCTTCATCGCGGTGCGCGGGCCTCTCACTATCGCGGCCTCTCTTGTTGCGGACCACAGGCTCCAGACGCGCAGGCTCAGTAGTTGTGGCTCACGGGCCTAGTTGCTCCGCGGCATGTGGGATCTTCCCAGACCAGGGCTCGAACCTGTGTCCCCTGCATTGGCAGGCAGATGCTTAACCACTGCGCCACCCGGGAAGCCCAGACTTTTAATTTTTTAGAAAACTATTTTTTATTTCTTTATTTTAATTTTTAAAAAATCTTATTGGAGTATAGTTGATTTACAATGTTGTTATTTTCTGCTGTACAGAAAAGTGAATCAGTTATACATATACATATATCCACTCTTTTTAAGATTCTTTTCCCATATAGGCCATTACAGAGTATTAAGTAGAGTTTCCTGTGCTATACAGTAGGTCCTTATTAGTTATCTATTTTATATATAGTAGTGTGTATATGTCAAATCTCCCAATTTATCCCTCCCCCTATTTCCCCGCTGGTAACCATAAGATTGTTTTCTACATCTGTAACTCTATTTCTGTCTTGTAAATAAGTTCTTTTGTACCATTTCTTTAAATTCCACAATATGCGATATCATACGATATTTGTCCTTCTTTGTCTGACTTACTTCACTCAGTATGACTATCTTTAGGTTCATCCATGTTGCTGCAAATGTCATTATTTTGTTCTTTTTTATGGCTGAGTAATATTCAATTGTTTATATGTAGCACATCTTTTTTATCCATTCCTCTGTCGATGGACATTCAGGTTCCACGTCCTGGCTATTATGAACAGCACTGCAATGAACATTGGGATGCATGTATCCTTTCAAACCATGTTTTTTTTTCCAGATATACGTGCAGGAGTGGGATTGCTGGATCATATGGTAGCTCTATTTTTAGTTTTTTAAGGAAACTCCATACTGTTCTCCATAGTGGCTGTACCAGTTTACATTCCCACCAACAGTGTAGGAGGGTTCTCTTTTCTCCTCACCCTCTCCAGTATTTATTGTTTGTAGATTTTTTGATGATGGCCATTCTGACCAGTGTGTGGTGATACGTCATGGTAGTTTTGATTTGCATTTCTCTAATAATTAGTGATGTTGAGCATCTCTTCATGTGCTTTTTGGTCATCTGTATGTGTTCTTTGGAGAAATGTCTATTTAGATCTTCCTCCCATTTTTTGATTGGGTTGTTTGTTTTTTTGTTATTGAGCTGCATGAGCTGTTTGTATATTTTGGAAATTAATCCCTTGTCAATCACTTTGCTTGCAAATATTTTCTCCCATTCTGTGGGTTGTCTTTCTTTTTGTTTACAGTTTCCCTTGCTGTGAAAAAGGTTTTAAGTTTAATTAGATCCCATTTGTTCATTTTTGTTTTTATTTTTACTACTCTAGGAGGTGGGTCAAAACAGCATGGTACTGGCACAAGAACAGAAATATAGATCAATGGAACAAGATAGAAATTCCAGGGTAAACCCATGCACCTATGGTCAACTAATCTATGACAAAGGAGGCGAGAATATACAATGAAGAAAAAGACAGTCTCTTCAATAAGTGGTGCTGGGAAAACTGGACAGCTACATGTAAAAGAATGAAATTAGAACACTCCCTAACACCATACACAAAAACAAACTCAAAATGGATTAAAGACCTAAATGTAAGACCAGATACTATAACACTTTTAGAGGAAAATATGGGCAGAACACTCCCTGACATAAATCGCAGCAAGATCTTTTTTGACCCACCTCCTAGAGTAATGAAAATAGACTTTTTAAACTCTCATCAGTTGCCCCAGCAATGTTCTTTGTAGCAAACAGATTCAGTCTGGAATCAATGGTTACTTTTAGTGTCATGTCTCTTTAGTCTCCTATTTGGAAGAGTCCTTCAGTTCCTTTTGGACTGAGGATTACAAACCAGTTATTTCATGGAACGCTCCTCAATTTGTGTTTCTCTGAGGTTTTCTTGTGATAAGATTCAGATGATGTATCTTTGGCAGAAATACCACACAGACAATGCTGGAGTCTTTTCATTGCATCCTAGCAGGTGACACATGATTTTTATTTGTCGCATTGCTGCTGATGTTCACTTTGGTCACTCGATTAAGGTGATGGGTGCTTGTTCCTTCACTTTAAAGTGACTCTTTTGGTCTTTATAATTAATTAGTATTTTGTCAGGAAGAATTTTGAAACTGTGTAAAAGTCTTGTTCCTCATCAGACTTCCCAGGTACTCATTTATTGATATTTCTTAGTATGTTTTACTATTTAATTCAATAAGTTACATTCCATTACAATCATTACTTACTTTGGTGCTCAGATTGCTCTGATTTTGGCCATGGGAGCTCTTTCAAACCAGCTTCTGTGTGCTTTCGAACTGTCTGCATCACTGAGCTTCCTTGCTGTCTGGCCCCTGAGATGTTCCCGTATCATCTCGTACTTTCCCCCAGTCCTGCATTCAGCCACTTCTCCAAGGAGTCCTGGTTTCTTTTAGGGCTGAATGATGTTTACATAGACACACACACACAGACACAGACACACACACACACACACACACACACGAGCACACATTTACATTATAGTTATTTCTTTGTCTGTCTATACATATTGAAAATGGTGAGTTCACAGTGGTACTTACAATTCCTACCCTGCGCCACATGGTTCAGTCTGATTTTCTCCCTTTCCATCTTTTAAACTCTCTGACAATAATAACCTTAGGTGCTATTATCCTAAATATATCTACTTATTTGTTCAAGCTTCTTGTATATAACCCGTCTCCCACCTTGACCACCACCCCTGCCTCACACAGATGTCCTCCAAATCCGTCCAGCCTTTGAACCTTGGGCTTGGCTACCCACATGGGGTTGCTCCAGCACCCTCTCTCCCCACTGGTGAAACCCCTCCTGACCTCACTCAGGCCAGCCATCCTTGTGGGGTCCTCCTTGGTCTTCTTGGGCTGTGACTCCCACTCAGGGCCACAGTCCCCCTCATAGATGCCCTCATCTCATGTGGCGCCTACCTTGTTCTGCCTCACCTAAAAGCTTTAGGGCTGAAGTGCCTAGTAGGGAAGGGAAGGGAAGGAGGAGGAAAAGGAAGACACCAACTGGCACTTTAATCATCTAGTGAACTCCTTCGAGGGAAATGACCCTCCATTGTTCCCTACTGTTGAACCTCCCTCTATCTTGGGGACCTTCCTGATTCAAGGGACCTTAGAATGTTTTCCTGAAAGAGATGCATGCTCTTGGGGTCTGGTCTCGAGGAAGAGTGTATGTGAGGGCAGGTTTCTGAGGCTGTTAGTGGGGCCGAAAAATCTATTCTTGAAATTCTTGTTTTGGGTGACTTGTGAAAATTTGGATCCTCTGATAAGCAGACATCAAGATGGGATTAGACATGAAAGAAATGTATTAGGGGCAATGGCTCTGAGAGGAAACGAGTGGAGGAGAGGCTGGGAGAGCTGTCTTACTTTGATGGTGACCTGACTTCAAGTGAAGGAGAGAGGGAAGGAAGGAGAGGTGGGTGAAAGCATTTCAGATTACAGTGTGGTTCTATGGAAAGTTCGATAAGGCTTTTAGGCGGTGCCAAGCCAGTCTCCCAGCAACGGAGTCCCCTGTCACCCAGGAAGGGGGCCTGCCTCAGCACCCCTGCTCTGTTTAATTATTGGTGAGGGGACGCTGTGGGAAGAGTGGTCTCAGCACAAACGCAATGATGGACTTCAGAGCATGGCAGCTAGGCATGGGTTAATTATGCTTCCTGACATCAGAGATGTGAGAGGAGCCTTCTCGTGGCTTCCATGTGAACAGAGGGGCAAGGCGTCTCTCAGGAAAAGTAAGACTGCGTCATCATCTGTTACCATACAGGGAAACCGGTGATCAGAGAGCTGCAACTGTCTCTACGAGCAGAGATACACAGAGAAAGGGGTGAGTGGAAGTCCAGTAAAGAGGAGAAGGATCTCCTGCCAGGTGCCTGATGCAATTGGCTCTGCGCTTTTAGACTAAGTGAAGGCGCCCGCCCATGGATCCCTTTGACTGGAACACTGAAACTATCTGGTGCAACTGGTCAGTTTCAATGTGGCCAGACTACCCTCCCATAGGCCCACTGCACCCATCTCTCCCCACTCTTGACTCTTGGATCTCTGATCCCCTGATTTCATTCATACTTTAAGTCCCCATGATTGCCTGGCCCCTCCTTCTTGGTTGGCAACCCATTCGCATCCCTTTCTTGGGTTTAGCAGCCTTAGCACCTCCACACCAGTGGGTTTTCAACTGGGCTTCTCCCTTGGGCTCAGTGGCTCCCACAGCTGTGTGTAGGAATCATTTTCTCTTTCAACTCTTCTCAGCAGGGCTCACTGACCAAACCAGGCCACTGACCTTCACTCCTCAGTGTAACTGGCAAGTCAGGGAGAGTGGGGACAGACCAGGGCATGTGGGTCCCTCAGGTAGCCCTGGAAGAGAGTAGGGAGTGCCATACTCCTACCTCTCCTGGGTTAAATTGATCAAAATACTCTTCCTCTTTTGACATTGCCCATAGCCTTCCAGTTTCACATCTAATGTTAGGAAATAGTTTCAATCCTTACATTTGTAGAGCAACTATGCATCTTTTTAGGTTTTACAATAATGCTAAGAAGGATGTGATGACATTTTATAGGTGGGAGAGTGAAAAACCCAGAGAGGGTTAGGTGATACGCCTAAGGTCACATAGCTAGACTCTACAGAAGTGCAGCTGAGTTAATGCTTGGTCGAATGTTCTTTCCACAACCCGTTACTCTCCCATCTATTGTGTGTCTCCCACCCATAGATTCCTTCTCAACTCTCCCGAAAGGCTGCCACGTTAATTCTGATTCCCTCCCCCAGCTTCTGCAACCTTATGAAATAACTTGCTCTACTGAATCATTGCTTTACCTACAAGATATAATTGTATTCTACTGCCTCTGATTTCATTATCTCTGTTTTGTCACTCGATCTTGCTTTTTCTAGGGGTTCCAAAGGATTTACAATGAACGATAAGAATGGAATTATAAGCACCAAAAAATAGAGAATAATTAAATGTCAGTCATGGCTGTGATAGAGTGAATGGAATTCTGTATCTCACTATTTGGGGCGCTGACTCTGATGATACTCATTAACTGTTTTTTTATTCTTATGGCTGAGAATTTGGCTGGGAATTCAACCGTATGTGATAGATCATGCTTACCTTGTCTTCTCCCTTACCCACGTGCTTCCCCCGGTAGAAGATAAGCATCTTTGGGAGTGAGAATTTTTAAATGAGATTGTTTATGCATCAAGGAATAGGTATTAATACTTAAAGGGCATTCATATGGTGATTGTTTTCTGGAGATGAGAAATGTTATTTCTCTATTGAATTATGGAGGCTACTGGATTATGCATTGCCACACTGATGTGCCAGCTCTGTTTCTTTCTGCTCAGAGTGATGCTTGGAGTCTCGTTTTCAGACTTGATGCCTCTGTAAATTGGCCTGAATGTTTTGTGTGTACATGGGCATTGGTGCCAAGGAAAAACAATGGTTGCTATCTAAGCGTGCTGAGTCTACTCTGAGGTCTGCATTACAGGCAGGTACAGTCACACTCTGGAGTCTGTTCTAGAATCATGTGCTCTGCCCAAGGCCCCACCCTTAAAGGAACATGGTAAGTGCAACGAGAAAGGGTTAGATCTACAAAGTGAGCCATAGGAAGAGCAGCCGAAGAAATCGGGTTGTTTAGTATGAAGAGGCAAAGGCCAGAGCAGATGTGAGAGCTGTCTTCAAATGCCCAAAGAGAACGATTCTGTCTGGGAGGCTGACACTTGCTCAGTGTTGCCCTGGAACACAAAACCAGAATTTAAAGATAGATTTCTTTTACACTTTTGCAGTGCCTAACGACCCACAAAATCCTTTCAAAAATATTGTCACTAGAAAGTAATCTCCAGGTTGACACGGGTTTTACTGAAAAAAAAATTTTTTTTCATTTAGTGTCTGCAGCTCCTATGATAGTGCCTGGCACATAATAAATGCTCAATATGTATTGGCTGAATAAATGAGTGAATGATGTGGCTCACGTGGGGGTTGATGTTATAAGTCCATTTTGCAGATGACAAAAACTGAGGTTCAGATAAGGGTTTAATGATGTTGGCTTTCTACAATGAATTGGGTCATCAGCTGTGGTAGAGAGTTCATCAGTTTTTGAACAGGTTAATTCATGTTTCTGCTACTACTATTTCCCTGCATCATCTAGATAGTCAAATTTACAGGGGCTGGGAAGACCACGGAATGGTTGTCTTTCTTACTGTCAAGGTAGTAAGAACATGGTTTTCACACTTCTGCTCTCCATTCCTCACGTCTCCTCCCCTTTCTATGCCTTTTGCATCCCTCCCAGTTTACCTGAATACCTCTACCATATAACTACTCTCTCCTTCTTTGCCCCACCAGTTGGTACAAAAGCTATTTTGATTGACCATTAGCACTTTAGTGAGCAATAGGTCAGCACACTACTTCTCTCAAAGTTATTTGCTTTAGCAAAGCATTCATTTATAGAGAAAAACTCAAAGGAATAAGTCTATAATAGTTGAATTCCAGGCACCATGCACCCTGGAGTATGAGCTATTCTTGGAGGGGGAAGAGATATGGAGACCTTTCTCATTGACCCTGGAATCATGGTAATCAGGCAACCTCACACTCCATTTACAAAAGCCCAGCCCTGCTTAGGGCAGGTTCACCAGAGGGTCCTCACCTTTCCAGCCCCACCTGATTCCATCATCCTTCCCCATACAATGACCCCAGCCAGGCCTCCAGCTTTCTCACAAAGCTTGTAAAGACTGCCCTAGCTGAAGCGTCGATGGATACGTTTTTGATTGACAAGGAACCCAAGAAGAGCAATGATTAAAGAGAAATATTCATTAAAATGGTTAAAGGTGAGGAAACTTTGAAGGTCTCAGATAAAACAAATCTATGACACTCCCGTTTCCACTAGAGTCTGCAAAAAGCCTCGTTCCTTGAATGGATATTCTTATGTGACTTGAAGTCTTTTGTCTCTGAAGGAAAGCGCCCACCCAACCCACTCACCTGGCCTCTGTTACTCATGCACAGGGCATGGGGCTCTTGTCTCAGGGAACTCAGGAAACCACACTCCATTTCATCCCAGCCACTGGTACGGACTCCAAAGGATAAGAAACTATGGGAATTTTAAAAAGCGCTGGCAACAAGGAAATCATTTATGGGACCACTAATAAGAAAGCAAACCTTGTACAGAAAATCTGTCTGCTTTACTTTCCCCTTATCAATATTTCTCCAAAAGTCAATTTGTCACCGTACGGTCAGAAAGCTCACTCCGGCCTCCTTTAATGTTTCACGCTAGGTTTGCCCAACAAGAGTAATAAAAATAACGACAGCATTATTCCTCTTCTCTCTTTGTTTTCAGTGCTTCATTTGTAGATTGGAATAATGAATTATACTCACATTATCTGTACTCTCTTGCTCTTGACTTCCTCTGCTGGCTAAAAGTGAAGCTATTATCTGATAGTCAAAGACAGAAGAGCCTTTTCTCCTGCAGTCAGTGATCCTGTGATGTAGATACACTCTGGGGTGAAATTATCAAGAGTATAATTTCAAGCTATATAAGAGAAAATTACCAGCCAGAGTGGAAATGAATGTGGAACCTGGTGAAATATCAAATATTTCATTAGTAATCCTTTTGGAACAGAAATAAGTAGACAACAGAATTAGTTGTGAGTTGGGCATAAAAAGGCTAATTAATGTTATTGTATTCAGCTGATTGACTTCAAGGCTATTAAATCATTATTTTATTGTCTGGATCTCTGCCTCATTCAGCCTAAAGAAGCCATTTCATCAGAAGAACTGTGTTCTTTCTCTTTAAAAAAAATTTCTGCTTATTGTAAGGAGACCCACTCATGTGCCTGAAGTTGGTTTCTTACACAGTTAAGTTTACATCATTAATAGATCTTCCAGTGCAGTTCAGAAGATGTAAAATTCACATCTGGCATCAGGAACAGATTAGAAGTGGACATTGCCCCCACCATGGGGAGACCAGAAGCTACATCTGGAAGGTCCTGCAGAGCTCATGTTGTCCATCCCTTTACACCAACAGGTGGACGTCCTGACTACTCTTCATCAACTTCTCCATCCTCATCGTTGTCATCTCCTTCTGCCTCTTGCAGAAACCTGGCTCCATATTCCATTCCACAATCCACTATCCACAAAACCAAGCAAAATAAATCTCTCTGTCACACAAGCTCATGCAAAAATATATTCGAACCTATTGTGATGACTGTCTCCAAATCTTCACCGATTTCACAGGTGTCATTTAGCAAGGGATAAATATGGAGAACCAAGTTTAACCTAAATATCCAAAGAGAGTTTCTCATGCCTTAGCCTGGGCCTGGGACAGAGTGGCCATTGGCTCATTTGACATCTCTAAGTCAATTGGAAAAAGGATCTCTTCCTCTGTGCCATAGCAGTCTTCCACCAAGTCTCATAGCTTAGCAAGCAAAGGGCAGGGTTGGATTTCAGCACAACTTGTTCCTTTGACCAGGCACCCTTGAGCAGTGAACAACCTGAACAACCATACACAGCAGGCCCAGGATGAACTCTTGGCAGAACTGACTCTCACCCAAAGAGTGTAAAGTAGGCAAAATCCATCTCTAGGGCTGGGTTCCATCATTGCCTTCGTGTCCCTTCTTTTTTTTTTTTTTCACTTTTGAAAATCAATAATGGTTTTTATTAGAATACAAAACCTGCTGCACATGCCCATTAAAATCCCATTTAGCATCCATTTTATTCAAGATTCAATGGGGCACCATTTTATTTTATTTTATTTATTTATTTTTTAAACATCTTTATTGGAGTATAATTGCTTTACAATGGTGTGTTAGTTTCTGCTTTATAACAAAGTGAATCAGTTATACATATACATATGTCCCCATATCTCTTCCCTCTTGCATCTCCCTCCCTCTCACCCTCCCTATCCCACCCCTGTAGGTGGTCACAAAGCGCTGAACTGACCTCCCTTTGCTATGCAGCTGCTTCAAAGTGAGAGAGTGGCATGGGCATATATACACTACCAAACATAAAATAGATAGCTAGTGGGAAGCAGCTGCATGTCCCTTCTTTTCCTGCTTGCCTGTCCCAGGTGCTAGAACTTATTCTTCAGTCAGAGGCTAAGAAGGAAAGAAGGTGGTTCCTTTATCAGGGGACCTTGAAATCCTATTCTAATAAGGGTTCCTTAAAGAGCAAGAAGTCTTTGAGATGCAAAGGAATACATTTTAAAAGTGTAATTCCAGGTACCCAAAAAGCAATGAAAACTTTCTGATATTTTACTGATTGATCTTTCATTGGTTACTTGGGGGGAATCCATGCAATAGGTGAAATTTCTCTCCCCTGGATTCTGGAGACCAATTGGCCAGCCTTCACTTTTTGGGTCCTATGACCATTCTCAAAATGGCAGAAGCTAGGTCATGGAGTAAGGCCAGACATGAAACTCACTGGGGATTGGGCTGTGGGTGGTCTAGCTAGAAATTTATATGGGCTGCTTTCAGTCTCTGCAGAGAATAAGGGGATTGGAGAAACCCTTTACATAAAACATTCAGACCTAACCCTTGCCAAAATGAGTAACAAGGGCCTACATGATAAAATATATTATCTGACTCTATCAATCTCACGTGATAACTCACTATTTTTTTTACCACTCTCCCTACCTTCTTTCTTTCTTTCTTTCTTTCTTTTCACAGAAGAAAATGGAAAAAGAAGTAGAAAAAAAAGTGAAGTTTAAAGAGATTTTTCCCATGTTAGTGGGCATGATGGCTTGAAATCAGGTGGAAAGTTTTATTTTTATATTTTTAAAATCAGTAGCTCTATTTCCTCTGGATAAAACTGATAGAAATGAAACTGAATCTGTATTTAGGGAAGAAATTATACAACCCTGGATGGATGTGTGGCCTGGTTCTACTTTCCTAAGTTTCCTAAAGACAGTGATGTAGTTGGTGAAGGGATCCTTCTATGGGTCTTGTGGGTAGATGCCACAATAGGTTCAGGTGGGAAAGGGAGAAACTAGTGGGGATTTGAGTTTTCCCCAGATATGATCGATAGACCCAACTTTCAAATGCAGTGGATTTTTGCCAAGGAAAACCACATCGTTATGCTCTGAGAACCAGTGTACTCCTAGCTGAGAGGGATGCTTTATAGCAAGCTTCCTTGGAAACCCACGTGGTCATGGACCCAGAGCTCACTGTGTGAGCTCAGTGGGAAAGAACCTGGTCAGGAGACCACGTTTTCATGTCTACATGGTCATATTATCTCAGAGGGGCCACAGCTCTGTTTCATAGCCCAGCCTGTGGTCTTGCCTCTGAAGTACGTGAGGGCACTTGTGGCACCAGGACTGGGTGAATGATGGAGCTTCCACAAAGCCACCACACACTTGATGAGGCAGGAAGTGCATTCATTCTACACCAATGTGCTGCACCTTTGGCCTATTCCAGGCACCCAGCACTTGTGCAGGGCATTCAAAGACAATGCAGGAATAGTCCCTGACTTTAAGGAGATCATGATCTGACGGGTGGAGACAGAATAGAAACAGACAGTGAATGAAATGAGCTCTGAGTTTCGTGGAAGCACAGGGAATGGCCCCTATTATATTTTTGAAAGCACCTAGAAGAGTCAATCTCAGCTTGGAGGCAGCAAGGGTGGGGTTCCTTCTGAAAGGAGACCCTTCCCGTCCCCAAGCATCATTCATCTTGATGGGTCAGTTTAGACTATAAGACAACACAAAATAGAGGAGAAAGCTGAATGCAATCTTGATCTTATTCTGTTTCTCTTGGGACTCTCCATTAGCTCCACTTAAAGTACAATAAAACTACTTCAAGAAAGCAGCAAGTTTGTAAGTTGTCTTTTAAATGCTGGGTCTGACTCTCTCAACTTCCATTTCTTCACCATTTTATTTGAAAAGGTTGGAAGACTACAATCTACATCGTCCAGAGCCCTGGATGCAAATTAGGTTCTGCTAATCTAATGAACTTGTGGGAGATTTGGAATACAAGGCAGTGGCCATCTTGGCTGCCAGCAAGGAAGGCGGTGGTCACAGCAGTGACGGGTCACCACAGTGAGAGTCAGATGCAATGGGAGCAATAGAGTACTGGCTTCATGACCCCTGGACCACAGTCAGGGTGGTGTGACTTTGAAACTGGTAGTTTAGTGGTGGTTCCTCCACCATTGGCTCCTCCAGACCTTCCAAATATTCTGTGAACAATTACTCCATGTATTAAATCTTTCCTGCCCCAAATACTTGGAGAGGTTTCTGTTTCCTGCCCTGAATCTTAAGAGATACACACAACCAGCATTCTCCTTGGTCAAGAGCTATGTACCAAACCACTTGGCTTCATTCTGTCCCTTTGAGTCTATAGTGGATTCCACTTTTCTGACTCTTGGTCCCCTTCTTTGACTCAAGTCCACCCCTTGGGCTCATCTCTTTCTAGTCTCCTAGGCTATAGCACTTGTTGATGGCCCATCCCATACACCAGAGGCCCGTATCGCCTTGGTCCACTGTGGTAGCTGTTGTAAGGAGTTCTCAGCATGGTGACAGCTTAGTGCAGAAGTAGCCCCAAGGGTGAGGAAGTTAACACCACTGGGGAGCAACCAAAGAGGTGTTGGAGTCAGTAAGCAAACATACCCCATCCTGCTCCATCATTTTGTGAGACATTTCTAAGACTACAAGGTTCCTCTGAGCTCCTGCTGCCCATAATGGAAACCACTTTCTGATTTTCCTCACCTTCCTCTCTGGCACTCCACAGTTCCTTGTTGTACTTCCTCCAATCACCTCTCAAAGAAACTGCTCGCACCTGAGTCTTCCTCTTGGGTTTGCTTTTGGGGGACTCCACGCTGAGATCAAGGTAAACCTGCCACTCAATCCAGTTTCTGCCTTAGGTGTTCTCACTGCATCCGTCACAGGTCTTCCTGGGGCTCTCCCAGCTTTAGCCCTGACAGTCCCACATGCCTGGTAACCCCTCAATCCTGGACACACCAAGATAGTGGGTCACCTTAGCACAGGTTGGCAAATGGGAACAGATCACACTGTTTTATGGCCCATCTCAGAGAACCCTATGATTCGCTGCTCAAATAGGGATCTAGAAAAATCCTGATAGCTCGGTAAACCAAAATTTAAATGCTAAAACTCTTTTTGGCCATTGGTTGGCCATTAGCGAACTGCATTAAATACTTGCATTGATTTTGGTTTCCACCTCTAAAGGGCCATAGCCAGAGAGCTGGCATGGGAATGTGGCACCCGTGGTGTGCAGGCCCTGGGGTCAGCGGCTCTGCAGTGTTTCCCTCAGGGCAGGCTTGGCAGCAGCTTTGCTGAACCTCATGACATGGTTGCAATTCATATCTTGCCACTTCCTTGACTTCATTCCCTTCCTAAAGATCGGCCCTCGAGGGCTGTGAGCACCTACAAGGTGTCCAGCTCCATTCTAGGTGTGGTGACAAACAGGTCCAAAGGCTCAGTTCCTGCTCGAGAAACAAGTCACACCCTTCCCATCACTCCTGGGTTCAGCTAATTCAGCTCAAGTGTCTTTTGTAAGTGCCACCCCTCTTCTAGATGTGGTGGGATACATTTGGGCAAGCTGGAGGTCCATTTTGGGGGGAATGTGGACATTCATCAAATAATCACACAGGTTATGCATTAAACTTGTGGTAAGCGCTACAAGGGAAAAGTACAGGGAGTCCTGAGAATATGAAATGGGAACTGTCCCCAGCTCAAGGGTTAGGGAAGTCAGTTCCAAGGAAGCAACATTAAAGCTGGGACAAGAAAGGAGTAAACGATAGCCAGTGAGGGTCTAGGGAGAAAAGGAGAGATATGGAGAATGTTCCAGGCCCTAAGAGGCAAGTGGTTTTCAGAATGAGGACCTGAATGAAGACGCATGTAGCTCATGTGTAGAAGCAAAGGGGATTGTTGAGTGAGCAGCTGCAGCGGTCTGTGGGGTGGGGGGTAGACAGGCAGCCCTTGTAGATTGTTTAGGACCTTTTGCTGTATCTTTACAGCCCTGGGGTAAAGGTCAGGCAACGCAGAACACTGTTCACTCTGCTGCTGATGAGGTAGCAGGAGCTCAGGGAGGCCACACCGTGTGGCCTTGAAAGGATGAGGATGGGGTAGGAGGTTTACTGCCTTGAAAAGCTGGTTGAAACACCATTTCAGAGATGGACCAGTTCCAATACATCCACAAGGGTGAACATCGTGTTTCAGGAGCTGTCCCACAAATGCCCAGATGCTGCGGGAGCTGTGGACCCCTGGTCAGTCTCCAACCCTTCGACTTTCCACTTCTTGCCCTTGGATAAGTTGCTTCACCTCTCCGGGGTTCTTTCTGGTATAATATATGTATGAGTACTTTGTGAACCATGAGAGACGTCACAATACAAGGTATTGTAATTAAGTGTATAAGGTCAAAGTCAGATGGCACTTGGAGATCAAACATTTACTTCAGTCAAGAAAAATGGAGGCCCAGGAAGGGTCAACACTTGCCCAGCATCATTCCACAAGCTAGAAGCGGAGAGAGCCCAGCAGAGGGGCAGCTCTGCTGACCTCCAGGCCTGTGTCCTTCCAGCACTCCACTCCTCCAGGTAACCTAGCTGACAACCTACCTGATAACTCCACCTGGACCTCCTACTCTTGGTCTGTAATAAAATATGAAACAGACAGAAAGTTGCCTGTTTAGGACTGAGTCCACCAAACAAACATCTAAAACCATGCGACATAATCCAACTGGTCTTCACGGCTGGACTGGTCCTCCTTTCCTGACACACAGCCAGCACTTCTCCTAAAGCATCAGCAAACCTCTCTTAATTGTGGGAGGGCCTCTGTTGGTCAATGAAACCAACAGGTTTGCTAAATTTTAAGAAATGCGATTCATTGCCACTTGGTGCATTTACAGACTTTGTTGACAGGGGCAGGGGAGCTCAGCCAGAGTTTTAGGGTAGGCTCTCCGTCCTTTGTATAAAGAAAAGCCACCGCGTAGAAGCAGAGGGGAGACCTGGGTTTGGACGGAGGAGAAAAGATCTTTGTATTGGAGCAATCTGGATGGCGTAGAGTTGCTGGCTGTACTTCCTGGCTTGCTGGGGAAAGGGTGGGGTTGAAATAAACAAGGTAAGAGTTTGAAATCTACTAAGTGTCTATATTCTATATGTGGGCCTCCAACTCAGGGGAGCTGGCAAGGGATTTAGAAAATAGGTACCAAAACGGGGGACTTCCCTGGCGGTCCAGTGGTTAAGACTCTGCACTTCCAATGCAGGGGGTGCGGGTTCAATCCCTGGTCAGGGAAATAGGATCCCACATGCCACACGGCTCCCCCCAAAAAAAGTAGGTACAAAAATTGTGTAACAAGCAATTGCAAAGACAGTCAATGTGGGTAAAATGGGAAGCAAGGGCTTTTGGATGTAGTCAAACCTGTGGTCAAAGCCCAACAGCATCATCTGATCACTGTGCCAGGTGGGGAGAGCTACTTCATGAAGACAGTAATTGGTATATCATGGCGCAACTGGGAGAATTAAAGGGGACAAATCAACTTGCACATAGTAGATGCTCATTAATATTCATTCCATCTAAAATCAGAATCTGTATTTATGATCCTAAGAGTAATTTTAGGCCAAAGCTCTCTTAGGCTAAATATTTTCCTTAAATGCATATTAATCCCCACTCCACCCTCCCCCAACACACACACACACACACACACACACACACACACACACACAATTGCTTTTTCCTTATGTCGACTAAACAGCATCATAAGAGACTAACGTTGCAATCAGCAGCCTTGATGATGGAGATTTTGGTAAAAAGGTAGAAATCTTTCCGGTAGGCCTGCCACAGCCAGGCGTCCACAGGCAGGTGGCAAGTGCTGTCTGCAGACACACGTCTTGTTTAACGTGTGTGATCAGAGAGACAGCCCAGAGGGCCTCTTCCCTCTGGAGCTGTGTGCGCCTAGTTCTTCAGAATCTGTCTGTTCACAAATCCAGCCATCTCTGTAAGTTGCTGCCTGCCTGCGTGTGTCCGTGTTTACTGAATAAAGTTTTCCACAAAGCACAGTGCCTGGTTGGAATGCTGGTGCCGAAGGAAGCACATTTGAATTTCATAGGAGGCAGCCTCAAACCAGGCTGGAGCCCTGGACTAGAAAATTTATGAAGGCACACTCTGAATTAATCAGCAAATATATACTAATTCACGCTGACCTTTTTTCAAGCTGAGGCCTTTTTATCACTCACTGTGGGTTTAACATTGGCCTACCGAGTGTTATTACAAAGGACTCAATGGTTGGCCGTAATTATATCATGCAAATGACATTTGCTGTTTTGTTTGAGCTGATTCCCTCAGATGTTTCCTTCTTTTATCACACTCCTCACACATCTGTGTCCCCGCAGTGGCTCTGCTAGCTCTTCCTCTCCTGGTCCCCAAGTTCCTGGTGCCGTCTGTCCCAACTGTCAGGCAGACACGACCTGCTGTGCGGATGCGGCGGGTGTGATGCCTGCCTCTGACACAGGTTATGTTGACAGCTGGGCAGAACAGGTGTACACCGATTCTACCATCAAATGGCAACACACATTTGGCTCCCTCCCAATGCACAGGCATGAAAAACCTGTTCTCCTCACATTTCTTTGGAGATTGATTGACTGTTCTTTGACACAGCACACTGTGACTGTTTGTAAGTTCCCTGGTCCTTCGCCGGCTCAGACGTATTCCAGAGAAGTCTCAGAGAAGACCTCCGTGTGGCACCATGAATTATTCATCTGCTTCTCCTGGTCGGGGGTGAGGGAGAACGGAGTCTCTCCTCCCCTCCTCTCCACTCCAAGACCCGGAAACTGCTCCGCCGTGTATCTGGGGAGTTCAGACAGCAAGGGGACGACTGCTATGACTGACTGCTGGAGAAAAAGAGCACTCACGAGGTACATGAATATTTGAATTCTGAGATGCTTTAAAACAGGAGCAGCGTTCTCCAAGACCAAGCGCATCCTGTTACAGACCCAAGGAATTATAAAACGATGATTAAAAAAACTGTAACAATTTAACTCAAGTTAAATTGTTCATCTCTAGGAAGCAGCGGCAGATTGGGTTTGGTCTCAGTTAAAAAAAAAAAAAAAAAATTAAATCCTATGATAAAACGTCTTGGTTAAATTTTTTTAAAAGTTCCCATTGAAGCAGGCAGTGTTGTGACCAACTGAATGCTCCGACAATTCCACGAGTGGGTGACGTCTGGTTGAACTCTGATAGGACAAGAAAATCCAAATCCTGCTACCAAGCAGAAAAGGGGTCGGTGAGCATGTCAAATGCACCTGTGGGTCCAGGGGTGAGCAAGTCAAAAGCTGCAATGCTTGATTCTTCCATTGCCGGGAGGACACGGCTTTCCAGGAAAGCCAGGCAGATGCGGAGTAGGGGACCCGCTGCCCAACGGTTTCCCACCCCCGCTTTCCACCCTTTACCAGAGCCCTGCACCAGCAGCTCCTGTCTGGACACACTTGCCCTACTGGATTTTCCCCTCTCTTTTTGCCTTGCATGCTGACTCTTCTTTTCATTCCTTAATTCATTCTTTAATTTCCTTCAGTAGGTGGAACAAAAGAGCTCCAAAACCAAGATGGCTGTAGCAGCGGGAGCAAATGTGCAATTAAATGAGTGCTTCGTGAAACTGGATTTTTACCTCCAACCTCACAGAGTCCTGAAGCTCAAAGCAGAAATCTGTGGGCTTATTTTGGGGAATGTATGGTATCAACATCTAATGGCATTTTAGGGCTTTAGGCTTAGAAACTGCCATTGTTATCCTGAATCGATGATGTTATATTAGCACTCCACCAATTCATTTTATACAAAAGTACAAATCTAATAAACTCATCTAAAAAATAACCCTAATGTATTCAACTGCTAACGCCTCAGCAGCCTAATATATCTGTATACAGCAGAATTCTAAATGCAGTGGAGAATTCTGAGACGGGTTTATGCATTGCATGCTTCTCATAAAACCTTATTTGAACATGTGATTCCAGTTTACATTTTATTAGTAAAGCTCTCATTTTTCATACAGAATGAGAAAGCAGATAGGAGGAAAAGTACATTCCTGCAACTTCAATTCTGTGTCCAAATAACTTACAAGATGGACACAAAATGGACAAGACTCTGACTGCCCTGAAGACAATTACAGAAAATACTTAATTAGGATGCAATGCCGGTTATTTTAAGCCATACAAAAGAGTTCTGTACATAATAGAGTGGCTGTTTCATGCAGCTCATATGATAAAATTCTCACCAGTCTTAAAATGACAGATGTAATATTACCTTTAATAAGTGTCTACCGATGCATGCAAATTGAATTAGATCGTGGGAGTACAAATTTTCCTGATAATTAAGATAAAAATCTCATGTCAGCTTAAACCCTGGTGTATATTAGTAACTCTGTATATTTCTTTTCTCTGTTCTCTACCAATTATTTTTTTGTGTGGCCTCTTGATTACTGAAATAGTCAGGTCAGGGGGGTAAAAAACTGGCCCTCAAAATAATTATTATAAATGGGAGCAAGTCAAATCCCTGATTACTACTCAGTGTATACTAAGTTTAA
The DNA here is from genome assembly GCF_028023285.1 of Balaenoptera ricei. NCBI lineage: Eukaryota > Metazoa > Chordata > Mammalia > Artiodactyla > Balaenopteridae > Balaenoptera > Balaenoptera ricei. Next base: position 8,058,524 of record NC_082645.1, on the reverse strand, counting down.
AAATACCAAGCACAATTCAAATAACTTGAAATAAATTCAACTGTGTGCTAACTTAGTGTTTCTGGGGTCTCATGAGGTGTTACTATGCACTTAAGGCTAATATAGAGCGGATGCCATTTAGGAGCAGTAAAAACAGAGAATTTGAAAGTTAATAATTCCATTGATTTAGAAAACCTGAGTTTTGAACTGATTCTGCAGTGTTCGGTGTTAACATCGCAAATAAAGTAGGTGCTCAATGTAATATTTTATTTACGAAAAAACCTTGGAAGGCTAAGAAAAGGCACACACACAGAAATGCACACACACACATCCCTTGTGTGTGCACATGCAAAACACCATGCCCACATACGCACGGCTTAAAGGGTAAGTGTTCTGCATGACATTCAGCTCCGTTTTAATACCCTCCACTGCTGTGATCGTGGTCCCCCAAGGGAGACAAATATCCTGAGCATTATTAAAAGTGGGATTATCCAATCTAATAGTGAAGATTTGGGAACCAGCCAAGAGGAATCAGAATCATGAGGGTAAAACAAAGAGGACTTATCGGTGCCCAGACCACCGGGTTTGCCGTCCTTAAGCTTCTGCTTGGTGGCATATGATTGACAACACCTGACAGGTGACTATCACTTGACCAAACAATGAATGCCCTCAGATGCTGGTGTCCATGGGGTTTGGCTGCCACAATGTCCATCTGTGAAAGGGAACACTGGGAGGACATATTTCCTGATGACCCTGGAGAGGGCACTGTCCTCTAATTTGAGCCTCACAACAGTCCTCTGAGGTTTTTACTATGATGATAAGCATTTCTGCCTTTCTATATGGAAAACTAGGCTCAACGGGGTTAAATGGCATGCCCAAGATTAGAAGGTAAGTGGCAGGGCCAGGATCTAGACACTATCCCTTTCACTCCAAAGACAGCTCTGCAAGAAACCACGCCGATATCCAGACTTGGTTCTGCCACTTATTAGTTGTGTTTGTGGCCAAATCGAGATCCAGCCTCAAGAGTCTGTGATATTAGAGAGTGCGGCAAATTGGTCACTGTGGGAGGGCGGTCCCTTCGCAGGTCCATCAATTACTACCACAAAGAATGTGGGATTTGCCACCCTATACCAGTAATGTCCCTGATGGTTATAGGCATTTGAATTTGCAACTCCTTTACACATGGCCACCTTTCCTTCCTCTGCCCTGAAATATATTTTTGTGTCTTATGCTAATCAGACATTATTTATATCACTCTTTAATACTTTAGTACATTTTCATACTGCAGCTTGCCCCCCAAAATATCTTCATAGCTCTTACGTTATTTCTCAGGAAATTTCTTACAGAGGATATTTTTGGAAAATCCCTGTGGGCAGTGAGTACTAGTTGCTCACCCTCAGCATACATTCTCTCCTTTTTTCTTAGTAACAAAATCCTGACTTTCAACTGGACGACTATGTACTAAGACTACATTTCTCAGCCTCCCTTGCATCTCAGTGTAGCCACAGGATTAAGTTTTGTCCAGTCAGATGTAAATGGTATTGTGCTGCACTTCCTTGATGTCTCCTTAGAGGGAGGGGTGGTCCTTATTTGGCCCCTTCGAATGTTGGAGGCCTTGGACATAAATTGGCTGGAGTATTTGCAATCATTTAAGACCATGAATTTTAAAATTTAAATTGCTTCTACTTCTGGTACTGGTACCTAAGTTTAGCAGATCCATCTTTCTACTGAGAACAACTAGAAAAGCTGAGGGGTTTTGTTTGTTTTATTATTTTCTTCAAAACGTCTATTTGAATGTCTTGGGAGCTATCACAGTGGTAAGGATTCAAGAGACCAAACAGCAGGAGGGCGAGAGATGCTGTGCCCTCCATCATCACTCAGGGGGTCTAAGGAAAATGATACTGGGGTTCCAAAGCCTTTCTGACCCTTTGCCCAACCAGGCATCTCAGTCTTTCTGCTGGATTCTTCCCAAGGTCAAGGGTGGGGAACACAAAGATGTCATCAGCAGAGTGATCTGGTCGTGCTGAGAAAGGTCATGGGAGCCTCGATGTGCTTGTTAAAGTACCACCCACCACACAGAGGGCTGAAGATCACTGAGGAATCCTCTCTCCTATCTCCTGCAAGGCTGAGCCACTGTGCCCATGCAGGTACATATCCTTGAGATTCTTAAAAAAGGGAAGTTAAATAAGCCTCAAATTCACTGCCTCTTTCCCCACTAAGGCACTTGTGAATTCCAGTGTGGTGGTTTAGAGGCTGGAAACAGCAGAAAGCACTGACTGAGATACTGAGAGCTGAGGAGAGCATCCAGCAGTCTGACAAGGCTGAGGGACCTGGCCAAACATTGGAGCCCAGACCCATCAAACAGGAGGGGTCATGGCAAACACACCAGGCCTCAGTTGGGACCCTATAATGCCTTACCCTAGAAATGGTCATGAAATAGATTAGCCCTTATAAAAATGTGGTGGCAAAATAAAGTAGTCCTTCAAATCAGCTCAATCTGAATTGGAATAAGACATACTACTCATTCCCTAACTGCCTGCCAGAAATAAAAGCAAGTCTTTGGAGGAAGGTATCATCATTTTGGAACCTAAACTTAGTTTTACAGTTTTCATCTACAACATCTTACTTTCAGTAAAAATTCAACAGGCATGCTAGAAGACAAGGGCCACATGACTAAAGCCAAGAGAAAATACAGCCAATAGAAACGGACCCATAAATAAAATAGATATTTGAGTTAGATAAGACTTTTAAAGTAAACATGATTCGTATGTTTAAAAATTATATAACAAGATAAGAAACTTCAGCAGATAACTGGAAAACATAAGGAAGTTTAAAGAGAAATTCTGGAATTTAAAAATAAAATTGAAATTAAGAACTCAGCAGAAGATTTTAACAGCAGATTAGACCTAACTGTAAAAGTTGTGAACCAGAACATAGGTCAGGAGGACATATTCAGACTGATGTTATTGAGGAAAAAAGAATGGAAAATATAAAAAAGAACATAACAAACATGTGGGACATGGTGAAAATGTCTCACATATCTACAATTATTGTCCCTGAAAGAGAGAATGGGACAGATGTCTGAAGAGATAATGTCCAAGAGTCCAAGAGTAAAAGCAACATACTGAGGACAGCAGGAAAAGATGAGAGACTTCCAGGGTCTTTGATGATACTATGAACCCTTCATACTACTCCTGGTCTGCATACCTCTAGATATGTTTTCATGATAGAGAAATAACTCCCTTCTTGATTTAGCCACTATTTTTCAGGCTCTTGTTACTCATAAAACAAATCTTAACTGAAATATCCCTCTTTGTTTTGTTTTGCTTTTTTTATTGAGTAAAATTGGTATATAACATTATATTAGTTTCAGGTATACAACATAAAAATTAGATATGTGTATATACTACAAAGTGTTTACCACAGTAAGTTTTGTTACCATCCATCACCATACAATTGACCCCCTTCACCCATTTCGCCCACCCCCTAGCTCTCTTCTCCTCTGCTAAACTACCAGTCTGTTTTTGTACCTATGTGCTTTGTTTTGTTTGTTCATTTGTTTTGTTTTTTAGATTCCACATATAAATGAAACCATATGTTATTTGTCTTTCTCTGTCTGGCTTATTTCGCTTAGCATAATACCCTCAAGTTCCATCCATATTGTTTTAAATGACAAGATTTCCTTCTTTTTAATGGCTGAGTAGTAATCCATAATTTCTTCACCCATTCCTCTGTTGATGGACACTTAGGTTGTTTCCATATCTTGATTATTATAAATGCAATGAACATAAGGGTGCATATAAGTTTTGGAATTAGTGTCTTTGTATTCCTCAGATAAATACCCAGAAGTGGAATAGCTGGATGATATGGAAGTTCTATTTTTAATTTTTTGAGGAACTTCCATGCTATTTTCTATAGTGGTTGCACCAATTTACATTCCCACCAGTAGTGTACTAGGGTTCCTTTTTCCTCACATCCTCCAACGCTTGTTATTCCTTGCCTTTTTTATAATAGCCATTCTAACAGGTGTGAGGTGATATCTCATGGTTGTTTTGATTTGCATTTCTTTGATAATTAGTGACATTAGTATCTTTTCAAGAGCCTATGGGCCATCTGTATGTCTTCTTTGAAAAAAATGTCTATTTAGATCCTCTGCCCATTTTAAAATCAGATTGCATGGGTTGTTTGCTATTGAGTTGTTTGAGTTCCTTTCATATTTTGGATATTAATGCCTTATCAGATATATGATTTGTAAATATTTTCTCCCATTCAGTAAGCTGCCTTTTCATTTTGTCCATTGTTTTCTTTGCTGTACAGAAGCTTTTTAGTTTGATGTAGTTGCACTAGTTTTTGTTTTTGTTGCCTTCACTTTTGGAGTCAGATGTACAAAAATAATCACCAAGACCAAGGTAAGGAGCCTACTGCCTATGTTTTCTTCTAATGGTTTTATGGTTTCCAGTCTTAGATTCAAGACTTTAATCCATTTTGAGTTATATTTTGTGTATGGTTTAAGACAGTGGTCTAGTATCATTCTTTTGCATGTGGCTGTCCAGTTTGCCCAATGCCATTTTTTGAAGAGACTGTCTTTTCCCTATTGGATATTCTTGGCTAAAAGAGCCAAGAGTCATAATTAATTGCCGATATAAGTGTGGGTTCATGTCTGGGCTCTTTATTCCATTCCATACATCTGTGTGTCTGTTTTTATAGCAGTACAAAACTGTTTTAATTACTATAGTTTTGTAGTATAGTTTGAAATCAGAAAGTATGATACCTTCAGTTTTGTTCTTTCTCAAGATTTCTTTGGCTATTCGAGGTCTTTTGTGGTTCCACACAAAGTTTAGACTTATTTGTTCTAGTTCTGTGAAAAATGACATCAGAATTTTGATAGAAATTGCACTGAATCTGTAGATTGCTTTGAGTAATATGGGCATTTTAATAGTATTAATTCTTCCAATCCATAAGTATGAAATATTTTTCCATTTATTTGTGTCTTCTTAAATTTCTTTCAACAATGTCTTATAGTTTTCAGTGTATATGTCTTTCATCTTCTTGGTTAAATTTATTCCTAGTTTGTTTGTTTTTTTTTGATACAATTGTAAATGGGATTGTTTCCTTAATTTCTCTTTCTCATGGTTTCTTATTAGTGCCTAGAAACGCAAAAGAGTTCTGTATATTGATTTTGTATCCTGCAACTTTACTGAACTTTACTGAATTACTAGTTCTAACAGTGTTTTTGTGGAGTATATAGTACCCTGTTATCTATAAATAGTGAGATTTTTACTTCTTCCTTTGAAATTTAGGTGACTTTTTTTTTCTTTTTCTTGCCGAATTGCTGTTGCTTGGACTTTCAATACCATGTTGAGTAAAAGAGCCAAGAGTGGGCATCCTTCTCTTGTTTCTGATTTTAGAGGAAAAGCTATCAGTTTTTCACCACTGAGTATACTGTTAGCTGTGGGTTTGTCATATATGGTATTTATTATGTTGAGGGTCTTTATTATGTTGTGGTATATTCCCTATATACCCACTTTATTGAGAGTTTTTAATCATAAATGGATGTTGAATTTTGTCAAATGTTTTTTCTGCATCTATTGAGAGGGTCATATGATTTTTATCCTTCATTTTACTAATGTGGTGTGCCATTTTGACTGATTTGCAAATGTTGAACCATCCCTGTGTTCCTGGAGTAAATCCCACGTGATCATGGTGTTAGATCATTTTAATATATTGTTGAACTTGGTTTGCCAATATTTTTTTGAAGAGTTTTGCATTTATGTTCATCATGAACATTAAGCTGTAATTTTTTTTTTTGTGGCATCTTTGTCTGGTTTTGGTATCAGTGTAATATTGGCTTTGTAGAATGAGTTTGGAAGTGTTTCCAGCTATTTTGTTTCTTTAAAGCATTGAGAAGGTTAGGTATTAAATCTTCTTTGAACATTTGGTAAAATTAACCTCTGAAGCTATCTGGCACTGGACTTTTGCTTCTTGGGAGGGTTTTTTAAAAATTACTATTACTGATTCAATCTCCCCATGAGTAATTGGTTTATTCAGATTTTCTATTTCTTCATGATTCAGTCTTGGAAGGTTGTATATTCCAGGAATTTATCCATTTTTTAATAGGTTGTCCTATTGGCTGGTGTATGATTGATCATGGTAGTCCCTTATGATGTTTAAAAAATTTTCTGTTATCAGTTGTAACTTCTCCTCTTTCATTTCTGATTTTATTTATTTGAGCCCCCTCTCTTTTTTGCTTGGTGAGTCTAGCTACAGGTTTGTCAATTTTATTTATCTTTTGAAAGAATCAGCTCTTTGTTTCATTGACATTTTCTAATTTTTAAAGCCTCCGTTTAATTTATTTCTACTCTGATCTCTATTATTTCTTTCTACTACCTCTGGGCATTGCTTGTTCTTTTCTTTTTCTGGTTTCCTTAAGTGTAAAGTTATTTGAGATTTTTTTTTTTCATTACTTGAGGTAAGCCTGTATTACTATGAACTTCCCTCTTAAAAGTGCTTTGCTGCATCTCATAGGTTTTAGAATGTTTTATTTCCATTTTCATTTATCTCAAGGTAGTTTTTGATTTTCCCATTGAATTTTTTAAATTGACCCATTGGTTGTTCAGTAGCATGTTGTTGAATCTCCACATATTTGAGATTTTTTTTCCAATTTTCTTCTTGCAATTGATTTCTAGTTTCACAACTTTGTGGTCAGAAGAGATGCTTGAAATTCTCATATCAGACAAAATAGACTTTAAAATAAAAACTATTACAAGAGACAAAGATGGACTCTACAAAATGATCAAGGGATCAATCCAACAGGAAGATATAACAATTGTAAATATTTATGCACCCAACATAGGAGCACCTCAATATATGAGGCAAAGGCTAACAGCTATAAAAGGGGAAAGTGACAGTAAAACAAGCATAGTAGGGGATTTTAACACCGCACTTTCACCAGTGGACAGTTCATCCAAAATGAAATTAAATAAGGAAACACAAGCTTTAAATGATACATTAAACAAGATGGACTTGATTGATATTTATAAGACATTCCATCCAAAAACAGCAGAGTACACTTTCTTCTCAAGTGCTCATGGAACATTCTCCAGGATAGATCATATCTTGGGTCACAAATCAAGCCTTGGTAAATTTAAGAAAATTGATATCTAGCAAGTATCTTTTCTGACCACAATGCTATGAGACTAGATATCAATTACAGGAAAAAGCTGTAAAAAACACAAACACATAGAGGCTAAACAATACACTACTAAATAACCAAGAGATCACTGAAGAAATCAAAGAGGAAATCAAAAAATACCTAGAAACAAATGACAATAAAAACACGACGACCCAAAACCTATGGGATGCAGCAAAAGTAGTTCTAAGAGGGAAGTTTATAGCAATATAATCCTACCTCAAGAAACAGGAAACATCTCAAATAAACAACCTAATGTTACACCTAAAGCAATTAGATAAAGAAGAACAAAAAACCCCAAAGATAGCAGAAGGAAAGAAATCATAAAGATCAGATCAGAAATAAATGAAAAAGAAATGAAGGAAACAATAGCAAAGATCAAAAAAAACTAAAAGCTGGTTCTTTGAGCAGATAAACAAAATTGATAAACCATTAGCCAGACTCATCAAGAAAAAAGGGAAAAGACTCAAATCAATAGAATTAGAAATGAAAAAGGAGAAGTAACAACTGACCCTGCAGAAATACAAAGGATCATGAGAGATTACTACAAGCAACTATATGCCAATAAAATGGACAACCTGGAAGAAATGGACAAATTCTTAGAAAAGCACAACCTTCTGAGACTGAACCAGGAAGAAATAGAAAGTATAAACAGACTGAACACAAGCACTGAAATTGAGACTGTGATTAAAAATCTTCCAACAACCAAAAGTCCAGGAACAGATGGCTTTACAGGCGAATTCTGTCAAATATTTAGAGAAGAGCTAACATCTATTATTCTCAAACTCTTCCAAAATATAGCAGAAGGATGAACACTCCCAAACTCATTCTACGAGGGCATCATCACCCTGACACCAAAACCAGAAAAAGATATCACAAAGAAAGAAAACTACAGGCCAATATCACTGATGAACATAGATGCAAAAATCCTCAAGAAAATAGTAGCAAACAGGATCCAACAGCACATTAAAAGGATCATACACCATAATCAAGTGGGGTTATCCCAGGAATGCAAGGATTCTTCAATATACGCAAATCATTCAATGTGATACACCATATTAACAAATTGAAGGATAAAAACCATATGATCATCTCAACTGATGCAGAAAAATCTTTTGACAAAATCCAGCACCCATTTATGATAAAAAACCCTCCAGAAAGTAGGCATAGAGGGAACATACATCAACATAATAAAGGCCATATATGACAAACCCACAGCCAACATCGTTCTCAATGGTGAAAAACTGAAACCATTTCCTCTAAGATCAGGAACAAGACAAGGTTGCCCACTCTCACCAGTATTATTCAACATAGTTTTGGAAGTGTTAGCCACAGCAATCAGAGAAGACAAAGAAATAAAAGGAATCCAAATCAGAAAAGAAGAAGTAAAGCTGTCACTGTTTGCAGATGACATGATACTATACATAGACAATCCTAAAGATGCTACCAGAAAACTACTAGAGCTAATCAATGAATTTGGTAAAGTAGCAGGATACAAAATTAATGCAAAGATATCTCTTGCATTCCTACACACTAATGATGAAATATCTGAAAGAGAAATTAAGAAAACACTCCCATTTACCATTGTAACAAAAAGAATAAAATACCTAGCAATAAACCTACCTAAGGACACAAAAGACCTGTATGCGGGAAACTATAAGACACTGATGAAAGAAATTAAAGATGGTACAAACAGATGGAGAGATATACCATGTTGTTGGATTGGAAGAATCAACATTGTGAAAATGACTATACTACCCAAAGCAATCTACAGATTCAGTGCAATCCTTATTGAACTACCAATGGCATTTTTCACAGAACTAGATCCAAAAATTTCACAATTTGTATGGAAACACAAAAGACCCTGAATAGCCAAAGCAATCTTGAGAAAGAAAAACGGAGCTGGAGGAATCAGGCTCTGGACTTCACAGTATACTACAAAGCTACAGTAATCAAGACAGTATGGTACTAGCACAAAAACAGAAATATAGATCAATGGAACAGGATAGAAAGCCCAGAGATAATCTGATGCATCTATGGTCTCATTATTTTTGATAAAGGAGGCAAGAATATACAATGGAGAAAAGACAGCCTCTTCAAAAAGTGGTGCTGGGAAAACTGGACAGCTATATGTAAAAGAATGAAATTAGAACACTCCCTAACACCATACACAAAAATAAACTATAAATGGATTAAAGACCTACATGTAAGGCCAGACAGTATAAAACTCTTAGAGGAAAACTTAGGCAGAACACTCTATGACATAAATCAATGCAAGATCTTTTTTGACCCACCTCCTAGAGAAATGGAAATAAAAATAAACAAATGCTACCTAATGAAACTTAAAAGCTTTTGCACAGCAAAGGAAACCGTAAACAAGATGAAAAGACAACCCTCAGAATGGGAGAAAATATTTGCAAATGAAACAACTGACAAAGGATTAATCTCCAAAATTTACAAGCAGCTCATGCAACTTCATATCAAAAAACCAAACAACGCAATCCAAAAATGGGCAGAAGACCTAAACAGACATGTCTCCAAAGAAGATATACAGGTAGCCAACAAACACATGAAAGAATGCTCAACGTCACTAATCATTAGAGAAATGCAAATCAAAAGTAAAATGAGGTATCACCTCACAGCAGTCAGAATGGCCATCGTCTAAAAATCTACAAATAGTAAATGCTGGAGAGGGTGTGGAGAAAAGGGAACCCTCTTGCATTGTTGGTGGGAATGTAAATTAATACAGCCACTATGGAGAACAGTATAGAAGTTCCTTAAAAAAACTAAAAATAGAACTACCATACGACCCAGCAATCCCACTACTGGGCATATACCTGAAGAAAACCATAATCAAAAAGAGTCATGTACCACAATGTTCCTTGCAGCACTATTTACAATAGCCACTACATGGAAGCAACCTAAGTGTCCATTGACAGATGAATGGATAAAGAAGATGTGGCACATATATACAATAGAATATTACTCAGCCATAAAAGGAAACAAAATTGAGTTATTTGTAGTGATGTGGATGGACCTAGAGACTGTCATACAGAGTGAAGTAAGTCAGAACGAGAAAAACAAATACTGTATGCTAACACATATATATGGAATCTAAAAAAAAAAAAAATAATGGTTATGAAGAACCTAGGGGCAGGACTGGAATAAAGAGACAGATGTAGAGAATGGACTTGAGGACACATGGAGGGGGAAGGGTAAGCTGGGATGAAGTGAGAGAGTGGCATGTACTTACATATACTGCCAAATGTAAAATAGATAGCTAGTGGGAAGCAGCTGCATGGAACAGGATTAGCTCAGTGCTTTGTGACCACCTAGAGGGGTGGGATAGGGAAGGTGAGAGGGAGATGCAAGAGGGAGGAGATATGGGGGTATATGTATACATATAGCTGATTCACTTTGTTATGCAGCAGAAACTAACACACCATTGTAAAGCAATTATACTCCAATAAAGATGTTAAAAAAAAATAATGCAGGTATGTGTACAAGGGATGTCTCCTACAGCACTGTCTGAAGTAACAACAACCAAAAATGATGTAAAATTGGACAGAGTATGAATGTCCATTAATAAGGGAAGAGATAAGTACATTCAGTGTAGTGATTGAATTGAAAACTATGCAGCCATGAACGAGAATGAAGTAGACCTCAATGTACTGATTCAAAGAAATACCTATTACATATGGTTAAATTTGAAAGCAATTTATGGAGTGATATGCATGGCACCATTTCAACGTTTGAAGAAAAAGCAATATGTATATAAATATATCTATCGAAGCACAGGAAACAGATGAGAAAGATACATATCAAACCGTCATCCTGTCATCAATCGTTCTAAGGAGTGGGATGAGGACTGTGGAGGAATTTTATTAATTAATTAATTAATTAATTAAATTATTTAATTTATTAATTTTATTAATGCAAATAATTTAAAAAGGTGTGGAATTATGAGAGACTATTCTCATTTTTTTCACATGCTTTTTAAGTACATTTTGAGGCCAAATTAGACTTGATTTTTAATCATAAAATTCAATATCTCCAAAAATAACTGCTTTGAGCTCCTCCCTGAGCCTCACTCTCCTCTGTCATTAGTGGAACCTGGTGGAAAAGAATGAGAATGAGACACCTTGTGCCTGGGACCAGGCTGTCTCACTAAATGACCAAAGGACAGGTAGGGTCCTGAATTCAACCAAGTAGCCAAGGACACACGTGACTCTGGGCTGGTTACCGGTGTGGTGCCATCAGAGCACCTCATCTGGTTCTTTCCTCTGACTGCACACACCCCGCCTACCTTCTGAAGCTACCAAGGCTCCCAGACAGCTCCGCATTCCCGGAACACATTCACACCCTTCATCCATCCATTCCTCCATCTGTTCACTCATGATTGACTCAGTCCCAGTGATGAGCCAGGCGTGCGTGGTGCTAGGTGTTGGTGGTGTAGTGATAGAAAGGTAGAGCCCCTGGCCTCAAGGGAAGGGGCGGGGTTGGGGCGTCATATAAGGACATAGAGGAGAGAGTCGTGTAAGTACAGCTGTGTACTCACACATTTCAGAGCTAAGCAGAAGATGGTCCAGCATTCACTGAGGGTCTGGAACAAGGTGGGTACTACTCTCTAGTCCCTCACTGGGTACCCTGACTTCCCCTCACAGCACTGTGGCAGCATTCAGGACAAGGGCTCTTTCTGTGTCTTTGTCCTCTGGCACCTGTCAGCACAGGCCGGGCAGCAGGTGAGGAAGTTGCTCTATGTCAGCAGTGGTGGGAGGGGAGCATCGGGCCGTTTGCCCACTTCTTGTTTTCCCAGCTCCCATGTCAGATTTGAGCATCTCAGATTTGAGCTCCCTCCCTCAGTCCTTCCAGAAAAACACTTCTCTTCCTTCTCTTCCCTCCCTCCCTCCCCCTTTGTCTTTATCTCTTTCTTTGTCTTTCTCCTTTCTTCCTTCCTTCCTTCCTCCATCCCTCCCTTCTTCCTTCCTTCCTAACTTTCTTTCTTTCTTTCTTTCTTTCTTTCTTTCTTTCTTTCTTCCTTCCTTCCTTCCTTCCTTCCTTCCTTCCTTTCCTTCTTTCTTTCTCTTTCTTTCTTTCTTTCTTTTTCTTTCTTTCTTTCTTTCTTTCCTTCTTTCTTTCTTTTCTTTTCTCCCTCTCTCCCTCCCTCCCTCCTTCCTTCCTTCTCTCCCTCCCTCCCTCCCGCCTTCCTTCCTTCCTTCCTTCTTTCCTTCCTTCCTTCCTTCCTTCCTCTCTCTCTCTCTCCCTGTAGCTCTGTCTTCAGTATTTGAGAGCTGATGGAGTAGGAGAGTTCTGATAATCTAACACTCCCCAGTGTCAGAGGCGGACCCAGAGGCCGAATGTGGCCATCACTTGCTCCAGCCCTCATGTTTCGCTGTGGACAGGAGCAGGGCAGGGGACCTGAGCCGCAGCTGGAGTGAAGAGGGCGTACCGTGCCCCCTGCCTCCACTCAGTTCAGGGCAGTGAGGGAGCGTGACTGTGAGGGCCAGGTCCAGGGAGCAGCAAATTGGGGGTCAGTTGTTCTAGAGGGAAGTTTTAACGATTTAGGGCTGAAATCATGTAACTGAAAAGAAAACATGTTCAAGAGGTTGCTGTGAGTCCTCAGTACCTATAAGAAAAAAAATTTATTTCCTTTTCTTTAAAGTGAATTTTCTCTGCAGTTTGGGGTTGTCAGGAGAGCTCCTCAATCTCAAGGCTGTGACTGGCTCAGTGGGTCCTCTCACCTCGAGGTCACCAGCCATAACTGTCCCCAGGGGACAGTCAGAGATGTGTTTCCACCTAGCAACCTGTGGAACACAGAAATGAGGCTGGGTCAGCAGCTGGGGAACAAGGGCCTGCGCCTGGGGTGGCCCTGTGCCTGGGGTGGCCCTGCCCTCGTGAGGTGGGAAGCGCGGAGCAGCTCTGCAGTGTGGATCAGACCTACTCCGCACTGGGCCTCGGTCTCCCCATTTGTAAGATGAGGGACTTGGACCGGATGATCCCAAGACCCGCTGCCCTGATCATGCAGGGCTCTGACAGGGTATGGCAGCGTGTGGGGGAGGAGGGGGAATGGGAGGGGAGAGGAAGGAGGAGGGAGGTGAGATAGGCGTCCTGGTGCTCAGCTGTTGCATACCCTCCTCCTGCCCCACTGAACTGGGGCTCTAGCTGACATCTCACCACCCCCGTGGCTGACCTGACGGCCCTGAGCCCACCTTTCCATCCCCTCCTGAATCTTCCCCGTGGAGAGCCACTTCAGACCTCTCTTTCTCAAAGCCTCCAGTGACAGTTGGCTCATCCTGCGCCAAGGGCTACCTCTGCCCCATGGTCTCTGCATGTCCCATGGGCTCTAAGCTGAGGTCTTTGCACAGCGTCACAGGGGTGTGTTCAGCACTGCCTGCCTCTTGGGGTCCTCCCTCAAACACCTTTGGTCCCTGGGTACATGGGGCCAGCCATCATCCCTGCCACCATCAGGCACTGAGACTGAGCGTGGGCTCCAGGGACTCTGGGTCCCTCTGTTCCAGGGCACCTTGCTCCCAGCCAGTTGCTAGGCCTCTGAGCAACGTGCCTTGTAAAAGGAGGACACACCTTGGAGGTTCACAGTGTAATTTTGTTCAGGGTGGCATATGATTTTAGGTGTTGCACCAACAAAGGAGTTAAAAACCACTGAAGCCCACAGAGGAACAAGAGTGGCTTTCTTTGAAAGGCTCTCAGTCCTTGTGATGAGCTCAGGGAGGAAGTCTGCATTTGTGCTGGTCTGTATGGCCTCCCTAACTCCAGCTAACGTTCTTTATTTATTATTTATTTGTTCATTTTTAAACTTTTTATTTCATATTGAAGTAGAGTTGATTAACAATGTTGTGTTAGTTTCGGGTGTACAGCAAAGTGATTCAGTTATACATATACACGTATCTATTCTTTTTCAAATTCTTTTCCCATTTAGGTTGTTACATAATACTGAGCAGAGTTCCCTGTGCTCTACAGTAGGTCCTTGTTGGTTATCCATTTTAAATATAGCAGTGTGTACAAGTCAGTCCCATACAGCTAATGTTCCTTTTTAACAAATAAACAGTGAGCTCTAGGCTCAGAACCTTCAGTGGGAAATGTTCAAATACTAATGTTTGGCTTTTGTTATATACTTTCACCATTATCATCTCTTTATGGTAAATGAGACTGGTTTTCCATTTAATAGCAGTATACAAAGTTTAAAACTTTTAAATGGATTCACATAAGAGACAGAAAAGAAGTTGACTTGAATAAAGATTATTCCAGCTGAGGCTTGGCTGTGCCTGCAGTTCGGGAAAGCTCAATGCAGAGAGGGTGGGAACTCTCCAAAGGCAATAATCTCTACCCTCATGGGTTGGGTCAAAAGGGCCCTCCAGGTACCCATTTAATCTTGGCCCCCATTCCTTCTCCCCAGCTTTCCAATTCCCTAACTCCTTATCCCAGCCATCAGTATTTGTGTTGGTCCTCCTGCCATGCTTGGGTGGTCTCTGGTTTATCAACCCCAGCCTTCTTCATTTCGGGTCCTAGAATCAGCTGTGGAGTAAGCCTGGTGGAAAAAGACCCCATGCTATCAGCTTCAGCTCCATAGAACACACCTCACCATCCCCACTCTCCCACTCTCTTCACCAAAGCAGCCCACCACCCAGAGAAGTAGTTACTTCTGATGGCGTTGGCTTCCCAATGTGTATGGCAGACTCATCTACCCAACATAGCTGAGGGTCTTCACTTAGGGGTCACAGTGGGTCAGTTACCTATCTCAGAAAGTGTTTTGAAAATAATATGTAAATGACCTATGAAGATTCTTGAATGAATGTGACAAAAATATAACTTAAAAATGCAGCAGTTGCTGATGTTCATGGTCAGATTCCTTGCATTTTCACTTGGGCCATGTCTTAGGCTCATTCTTGCTGTAAGCTTGAGTTCTGATACTTGTCTTCCCTCTTCTGGCACCAGTACCAGGCTTTGCCTCTTTGCTACTTTCATCAGTTCTGCTGACAGCACCAGTTATAAACAACCTACCCCAACAGGAAGTTCACTGGGATAAATGAAGGTGCTCAGTTAATATTAGCTGAATGAATGGATAAGCTCCATGCAAGGTTTCAATCATAATTGTTGCGTGATGCTTTTGCAGAAGATGGAAAGTTCCAACAGTTATCTGGGACAGCATGGCAAGCTGAACAGACCCAGTTAGACCTTTTGGTTTTAATTTCAGTTTGATGAAATAATTCCACAAGGAAACAGTACAAATTTGAAGGTTTGAGCTTAAGGCCCCCAAAGAAATCATTTCTTTATTACATTGCAAGTTAATATTTTCTTTCCATGTCCTGTTTGCCTATATAAGCAAAACTATCATTTGTACTGCTTTGCAAGAAAGAAAAAACTTTAATCACACCCAAACTCATAATCACATTCAAATTGAGTAAGTTTAAATTAGAGATTCAAAGTCTACCAGACTTTCTAATTACGTGTATGTATGTATTTTTCCCTCATGAAAATCTGTATATTTTCATGCTTTGCAACCTTTCTGTTCAAAAAGATATTGTGAACATCTTTCCATATGAGTAGATCCAAAACTACCACACTAATTACTCACTATTGAAATTTTAGATTGTTTCCATTTTTTCTTTTATAACAAATAATATTGTGTTGAACATTCTTGCCCTCTACTATTGGAAAATTAGGTTCTTAGCAATTTTCAAAAATGTTCTAAATAGCACTTTATGAACAATATGCTAAGAACATCTTTACACACGTATCTAAGTATTTTTTACTATAAATTTCTAGTAGCTGGGTTGCTCACCAAAGAAAAATGTACTTTTTTAAATGACTTTGGTAACTTATCAAATTGCTTTTCAGTAATATTGTAACAATTTATATATCCATGGGCAAAATATAAATGTACCTAATTCCTCACATACTCACTAGAACTGTGTATTATTTTAAAATGTTCTCAATTTGATAAGTGAAAGTGGTGTTTTTTCATTGTTTCAAAATATTTCCTTTATTACTTGTGTAGTCCTTGGATTTATTGGTTATTCATTTTTCTATTTTAGTAAGTAGTCTCTTTATACATTGGTCTATTTTTTTTTCTATTGGAGTAGCCACTCTCTTTATCTACCCTTTGTCTACTTCATGTGTTCTTAGTTTGTGGTTTGTTTTTAATTTTTTGCCATATTTACATAATTATTATGTAATTAAATCTTTCACTTTTATTGCTTTATGGTTTCTGTTTTTGGCGTCATATTTTAAAAGGCCTTCCCTCTCCCAGAATGATAGATATTTTTACCTGCAAGTGTCTTCATTACTTTTGTGGGTTCATATTTTACACTTATATTTTTAAGGAAGTTAAATTTTTATAAGGTATGCATTAGGAACTTAATCATTTCTCCAAAATATTAGTTACTTTTTATGATATTAACTATCAAATAATCAATCTCTTCCTTATTATTTGAAGCACCGTTTATTATGTACTAAGTTCTTATACTTGTGTTTATTTCTGGACATCATTTTCCACTGTTTTCCTTGTCTATTTTGGTGCTGCTGCCACACTATTTTGATTACTACAGATTTGTAATACGTTTTAGAATTTGAAGGAACAAGGAGTCCTCTATGATTTTTTCTCTGCATGGTTTTACTTGTTTATTCTTTCATATGCGTTACACAAGTTCTACACACACAGACATATACCATTAATACTGGTGTGGAATTACATTAAATTGGTAGACTAACTTGGAGCAAACTGCCACCTTAACAATATTGACTCTTGATTGGAACCAGGGATCTGATAAGGCTATTTATTCAGGTGTTTTAAAAACGTCTTTCAGCATTACTGAGGACCATATTCTATAAAATGACTCAAAGGGCCAAAATCTTGCCAATGATCCATGGATTACCAATGCTGAATTTACTTACAGGCCCAGATAACTTTCTTAAAATGAGTACTAGAAGTCCAGAAATTGGAAGCTACTTAAGTAGAATGCCACTTTTGTGTTCACCCTAAAAAATATAAGGACACTAATCTTGCCAAATATTTCAGGAGAGGTCATTTTTCTTTTAATCTAGGGTATCAGATTTATAGAAAAATATGATAGTATTAAGTCTTCACCTTTCCCCCTCTCATCTACATTTCATCCACCCTCCAAAAAAGTCCTCTGCAGTCACATTAGACGGTGATGGAGAAGGACAAAGGTGACAGCATTCCAAATGAGAATTCTCAGTAATTCTCTGACAAGCCCCCACCGGCTGCCTGCACCGGATTCAAGACCAGGATGTGCCATTTTGCACTCTATAATGTCATGTAATATGTACCCGCAGCCACTGGAATGAGGAGAATTTATGATGAGGACACAGGACTCCACGGAGGAGTTCCTTGCTTTTGCGGAAGTTGTGAGTTTCTCAAATTTGAGAGAGAGGAAGAGGTAGCTGCCCTTTGAATTAAACAACACAGCTGTTCAGGGCTCTAAATGACTATTTAATTTCCGACCAGATACAGGAACCAGGCCGTACCCCCAATTGAGGGCACGCCGACAAAATGGCCAAGTGTGATCCTTAATTTGTCAATAATGATTTTAGGCCATGACCCTTAATAGGACCCTGTCACTGGTGAGGTGATTTATGCCTCCTGTGATGACATCAGTACCAATAGTGCTGATAAAAGAACACTTATATTGGAGCAAACAGGATGATGAATGGAATCCGGGTCTCCTTAGTCATCTCATTACTGCCTCTCCTTCAGCACGGAGCTAATGTAGCGAGTCATCGCGCGTCTGGGGAGTAGTTTGGAGGCTGAATTTAATAGTGGAAGTGCGGAAAATGTACTGTCGCCCTGGGTCAGGAGTGGCAGAGGGTGCATTTTAAGTCTGTGTGTACAAGAAGAGGCAATTGTGCCGAAAATCGCTACACTTCTGTGCCACCCAAGACTGCACCATGCCCCTATCTTATTGGATGGCAGAGTCTTCTTTCCACATGTTTTCAAAATGTGACTCTCTAAAATCCCAGTGTCTTATCTTCTGGACCATGAGGGTCTTCCCCTTGAATATGTCCATTCTTCCCTCCTCCTCCCTTCCTCCCTGCCTGTTCCCCCTCATAGATATGGCTGGTCCCTGACGTGGAGAAGAGACTTACAAAGGTGCAGGAATGATGCAAAGAGGCCCCTTCCAGACATGTGGGAGTGGGGGCTAGAAGTCAGGAGGTTGATCTCTCCTCATGGCTTCAGCCCTGGCTAGCTGTGTGATCTTGGACAAGTCACTTAGCCTCTCTGAACCTTAATAACTCTGTTTTTGGAAAAGGGAGCATCTAGGTGTATTTCCAAGTTCTCTTCCTGCTCCAAAACATAAGCCTTTTGAAAAGTGCATGCTTTGAGAGCAAGAATGAAAACCATGAACCCAATCTTTCCCTGAAAACACCAATTCTGGGTAATATCAATGACAGAGGGGCCTTGCACATAATAAGGAGGAGAATATATCCCCATGGACTATTCAAAAGATGTGTATGTCACCCATAATTTGGCCAGCCCTGAGTGCAGTGACTCTGCTGTACAGAGGGGAGTAGATGCAGTTTTATTAGTGCA
Organism: Balaenoptera ricei; assembly: GCF_028023285.1. Classification (NCBI taxonomy): domain Eukaryota; kingdom Metazoa; phylum Chordata; class Mammalia; order Artiodactyla; family Balaenopteridae; genus Balaenoptera; species Balaenoptera ricei. Next base: position 8,039,787 of record NC_082645.1, on the reverse strand, counting down.
ATTTTATTGCCCTCACCAGCTGCACTCTTTTCTCTATAAAAGGTAATTACTTCCAATGGTAACAAGCTAATTGATTGCTAATTAAATCAATTGGCACACTAACCGCTGTCAGAAAGTGACAGATTAGAGGGTCATGTGACGGTGTGTTAGTAATGAAAAGTGGACATGGTCTGAGGGTGATTGACACATGAGATGAAAAGCGATTTGGGATCTCCGAGGTGGTCAGAGAGAGGGCAGGGAGAACATGATTGATTCAATGGTGACTGTCAGAGAGGAAATGAGAATTGAATGGAATTCAGTGTCTGCCTGAACCCTCACCACATGATGCTCCAAGTTTTTTCACATGTAAATAAGGGAGATGGAGACTTCTTGCAAATGAAATGACAAAATAGAAAGGACAAAGAAGGAGGGGGACACTGAAAGTGAAAGTGTGTGAGCCTTAAAGGAACAGAGTTTTTTTTTTTCTTTCATTTAGCAACTTGAGACAATATAAGAAGAATAATTATTGTTCATAATTTGCCCACAAGTCTCAGCAATCTGGCTGCCTGTGTGCTTATCATCTTTGGATGCCTTTTAGAAGGTGTTTATCTGCTGTCATTATCAAAAAACGAAAGTATTTATTGTCTGCATTTGCAATACATCATAGCCTGATGAAGACAGTGAATCAGATATTAATTTTGGGTGCAGGGAAAGTGCACAATGACTGCTGCAATGATAGACACATGTTTCAAAGGAAGTGATGTTGGCATTTTGAATGCCCACTGCCTTGTCTGCAGCAGGCTCTGAGTTCTGAAGTTGCTCTGGAAGTTTCCAACAGCCCTTATACAGAGATTAAGAAAGAAACCACCCACCATGTGGTGTGGCCCGAGGTCAGTGGAGGTTCCCTATCCTTACATCCTAAGATCTCTCCTCTGATACCTACTGAAGTCTGAAAATCTATCATGAGCCCCTTATCACTCTGGGTTTTGAAGAGAAATGGAGAAGTGAAGATCTGGGGGTAAATCTAACTGCATTTACTGGCCGTGGGCCGCAAGGAGTCGGCCTAGCTTCTCTGAACCTGTTTCCCCATCTGTGAAATGGGTAGAATATTACTCACTCCCCAGGGCTGTGGTGAGAACTACCTAAGATATTTCATGCAGAATACCCGGTGCACAAAGCTTGCTTGAGAAATGGGAGTTAATAATATTAATCCTAGCAGTAGTTACACTATTAAGCCTCAACATAAGCCCCCAGTTCAGCCTGGTGAGAGGAAAGACCAAGTTCTGGAGCCAGAAAGTGGTGGGGTGAACCGGAATTCTGAAATTTCCTCCCTTTTGGAAAACTTACCTAATTTCTGATACCTCCAGTTTTATCATTTGTAAATGGAGTGAAAATACCTATTTCAGGTTTGGGGCTATTTTGAGGATTAAATAATTTAATGCATGTGGAGTTCCTAACACAGATGCTAATAAGTGTTATTTTCTTCTCCTACACACTAAGATTTTTAAAAATAGGCAAAATTGCCCTGTATTGGGTTCTTGAAAGGCTGTTTTTTTGTGTGTGTATGGCCGACAGGAGCATGGCTACAGTCGAGTGCTGGAGACCTGGGAAGTCTCTGGCCCTTTATGTCCTCAACTAGTACCTGCACTGTGCATCTGTCACTCCAGTCGTGATTTCAGTATTCAAAGGACCGGGTGTTGGTCCCGTAACAAATCAACCTATCCCATGCTTTCCATGTGTCCTCACCCAGCCAGGGCCTCCCAATTCCATCTTGTTCCAATAGTGATCTGCAGAAGCCAGCAAAGGTTTCACAGCTTTGCTGGTGAGGCAGAGTTCCTAGACATGGGTATGCTGAGAAGCAAAGAGAGAGATGTGCAGTATGTTTCCTTCCGCAAGGGGCAATCTCCCTCACACCCACAGCACGCCTGCAGGAATCTGTTTGAGGCCAATGATGGCTCAGAAGCAGAACTCTCTCTGATTATTCTGAACAATTAGCTGAAACAGCACAATGTGCCCACATCCCTCAGGAGCACGTGAATTGACACGCACATACTCAGGCCCATCCCGCTCTGGTTCCACTCAGAGGAACCCTGCTCCTTCGCAGAGGAGAATAATCTCATAACAGAGCCCCCTGTCAGTCTACAGGGACTGCCCATGATGCTTAGAACTTTTCTGAATGACTCAAGGACTTGAAGGTTGAAAATACAAATTCCCATAATTCTCATGAGGACTTGGCCCAGTGGTTTCCAACATTTGCTGTACGTGGGAATCACCTGGGTAGCTTCAGAAATACAGAGGTCTGGGACCTGCCCCTGAGATTATAAATTAGGTGTCTGGGGTGCAGCATGGGCAGTGGGATTTTTAAAGCCCCCCCAGGTGATTTATGACAGCCAAGTTGAGAATGATGACTTGGTTATGAGACAAGGCAAACACACCTGTGTAGAGCAGGGGCGTGCCTAGGGAAGGATTTTCTGCCACACAAAAGTGCTTTCAATCTGCTCCTGGGTTTCTGAAATCCTGACATCTGGGGTCACCATCTATTGCATCATGGTGCATGGGTTAGGCTGCAGATCATCCTGTGAGAGGGAGGTGGGTTGTTTATAGCGGGTACACTATGGACCTTTCTGGAGAGCATGCTTCATGACATGAGGGGCGAGCTAAGGCCACTGGGTTGCTTCAGGGAGAAATAGCTGTGGAGAGCGGTACAGGGGAGCCTCCTTATTATGGTGAGTTCCAGGCCTTGCTGCCAGGCCAGGGGCCAGTATTTGGGGTTGTGAGACTATTCCCATTCCCTTTCTCTCTTATTCCCGAAGTCACAATGTTCCCACAGATACCATGGACAGAGCACACATTTTCCTCATGGATCCCTCCACCTCGGGGTGTGCAAGCCCCAGGGGGAATGGTCCTTTGGTGAACCCTCAGCCCATCAGAATCTTGAGCGGCTTCCATTTCAGTAATTGAGGATTGTGGTAACTTTTGCAGGTGACTTGTCAGGTTTGCAAATGCAAGACAGGTTTTAGCAAATTGTCACTTCAAGTCATTGTCTCAGAAAAATGTAAGGAAGTTCTGTGGTTTGAGCTCATCTCTCACCTTCACAGAAGGAGGCAATGCAACAGCAGGGAGTGGATGAGCTTCTCCCAGGCCACCCAAGTGTGGGTCACTGAGGGAAGTTCCCATCATTTTACACCATCTGCTGGAGTGTCTGCAGGATCTACCCTGTCACCCGGACTTCCAGACCTAATTACACTTCTTGGCAGATGGAGAAGGCTCAGTAATGAGAGGCTGTGTGGCATAGTGGTTAAAGGCACAGGCTCTGGAGCAACTTTGCTGGGGCCCAAAGCCTGGCTCTCACACTGTCTAGCTGTGTGACTGTGGACAGGTTACTTAAACTGTCTGTGCCTAATTTTTCATCTGTAAAGGGAGGATAGTTACCTTTATATACCCCATAGGGTTGTTGTGAGGATTAAATAAGCTAATATATTTAAGACTGTAAGCTATGATTATAAAAGTATAAAAAGCACTTAGTTACTTCACTTTGCTATTGAAGAGTCTGGGTTGGACAATGGCCAGTGAAGATGATAGCTTTTCTGTTTAATTATTTGTTATTTAATTCAAGGAAGCAATCAATTCCAGCCTGGACCACACGGAAAAGGAATAATACAAAGGCGAAGATAGATAGACTGGCTTGACAATAGAAGACTATAATAAGCCCCCAAGCAATCTTCTAGATGCGTTTGACTAAAGGGCTCATCAGTTGCTATAATGATGACGATAATTATCGCAGTGATACTTCAGGCATTGTGCTACATGCTCTGTTTAACCCTCTTAACACTCCACAAGGTTAGTGTTGTCAGACCGATACAACAAAGAGGCTCAGAGAGATGAACTAACTTGTCCCAAATTACGTGGTTAAAAAGTGATAGAAGTGGGATTCAATTTCAGGTCTGTGTGACTTGGTAGTCTGGACTATTAGAGTAAAAATTGATGGTAGCATCAGAACCCAGCTGAATATTATTTATAGTTTCTCACATATCATTATGCTTGCCATAGTCTTATAAGCAGTTGTATCAGTTAGGGTTCAGAGAAACAGAAACAGTGGGAGACACATATGAAAATATTTATTGCGAGGAATTGGCTTACATGATTGTGAGGGCTGGAAAGGCAAGTCTGAAGTCCAAAGGGCAGGTCATCAGGAAGGGCAAGCTGGAATTCTCAGGCAAAAGCCAAAGCTACTATCCACAGGTAGGATTTCTTGTTCTTTAGGAAAACCTCAGTTCTGCTTTTAAGGTCTTTCAGCTGATTGAATCAGGCTCACCCAGTTTATCTAGGATAATCTCTCTTACTTGATGTCAACTGATAATGGACTTAATCACATCTACCAAATACTTTCACAGCAATACCTAGATTAACGTCTGATTGAATAACTGAAGACTACAGCCTAGACAATTGACACATAAAACTGATCATCAAAATCCACCCCTTGTTAACTTAGCATCCATACATAGCTGTTTTAAAAACATCTTATTGGAGTAGAGTTGATTTACAAGGTTGTGTTAGTTTCAGGTGTACTGCAAAGTGATTCCATTATACATATACATATATTCATTCTTTTTCAGATTCTTTACCCATATAGATTATTACAGAATATTGAGTAGAGTTCTCTGTGCTGTATGGTTCTTGTCTGTTATCTAGTTTATATATAGTAGTGTGTGTAAAGCAGAAACAGACTCACAGATTTCGAAAACATACTTAATTTCCAAATAAAGGCAGTAGCACAGTTACACTTACCCCTAAAATAATACAACTATTCTGCATACAACCAAAAAATGCTAACTTTTTCCCCAGAAGAGCATGCAAAGTCCTTGAATGATATTTACTCTTCTCCTTTGATATTTTATAATTTAAATATTGTGATATAAAGCTAACTATTATTAGTAGTCTTATATGAGAAGGGGATAAGAAATGTAGAAAACAAAATTTTTTTCTTAGAATATATAGAAACATATTCATAACAAAATAAGGAATAAATGCTTGTAACTATCAAAGTCCTGGTTTCTGCAACTGGTTATGTGTTGTAGATGGTATTTATAATTATGTTCTTTTTCTGTGGATGCAGAGACACAAGGAGGTCAAACTGATCACGTGACGGTCTCAACTTCCAGTTCAAGGAAATTATTTTGTGTCCCCTGGTGAAAGCATTCCTCCCTTTGGAATGAAAGCCTTTAGACCAGCAGAGCCTAAGATCACAGGGATGGGAAGCATACGTTTTGCTAGTGCATCACTCTCATTCCCACCTCGTAAATCCTGGACCCATGAATACGGGTTATGGGAGAAACAGCAGAATATATTTAACACTGATTTAGAACATATACAGCCTCCTACAGGATGTTACCCTGCACCACTCGTATTGCCACCTAGTTGGCACTGTAACTAAGTCTTCAGAAGGTCATTCCTCACTTCTATCAAGCCAGCTGTTCAGGATGACAGGGAACACATTAAAACTAGAAAATTCTACGAGCAGGGGCCTGTTGCCACATTTGATTTTTTTGAAAAGTGACTTCTTTTATCAAATCAGTATTGCCTGGAATACCACCATGATGGTGGATAAGGCATTGTGTCAGTCCATGGAGGGTATATTTGGAAGCAGTACTGCATGCAAGGAAGGCAAATATATATCCAGGGCAAATATAGTTAGAACAAAGTGCTGTCTCTTCTGTGATGGAGACAGTCTGATGTAATCAACCTACCCCCAGGTAGTTGGATGATTACTCTGGGAATGGTGTCATATTGGGTGCTGAGTGTTGGTCTTTGCTGCTGGCAGAAGATAGGGCACTCAGAAGTGGCTGTATCCAGATTGTCCTTGATGAATGGAAGTCCACGTTACTGAGCCTCTACCTAACTTCCATCCCTTCCACCATGTCCACTTTGTGGCCATTGGGCAAGGACAGGAATGGCTGAGGAAAGAGACTGACTGTTATCCGCAGAATGAGTCATTCTATCCACTTAATTATGAAAATCTTCCTTCACCAAGGTCACATGTCAGTGAACATTCACATGGGACAGAGATGTCTTATTCTTTGTCCATTCAGAGAAGTCTATCCACGTGTCTCTTCCTCAGACATGCTTGTCATCAATTTTCTAATCATGTTCCTTCCAAGTCCCTGACCATCCATCCATGCTACTGGCTGCAGCCCATAAGTCAGCATGGACTTGTACTTCTGGCCATCTCTCCTTCCTATGAACAACCATGTGTACTACTCAAGGTTCTACCTGCCTCTTCACTGTCTTTCAGAGAAATTCCAGAAAGGGGCTGAAGTGCTGCACAGTCTATTTTCAGGCAATGCCTGGGGAAAAGGTAGAACCATCTGTTAACGAAGCCAGAGTTTTCTTTTCCTCAGTCAGCTGGTCATAAGAAACACTCCATGAGGCCATGGATGCAGGCTGGGGTACAGAAGGTAGCAGGGGTCATACTCATTTGCATTTGGGCCATTTCTTCATGGAACTTATGTTTGTCTTTCAGACCTGCTTGAGTCCAATCTCATATATACCACTTCCATTTGGCAAAAAGGTGCTCCTGTGCTTGGCTAACTTATGGTTTGGCGGGTTAGTTCATGATGGGCAGCTCAGCTCACATGGTAATTTGATGGTCCATGATTAAGTAATTGTTCAGTCTCTATTAAATCCCAGGAGCAAGTTAAAAACTGTTTCTCAAAAGGAGAGTAGTAATCCATGGAGGGGGGCTGGACTTTACTACAAAATCCTGAAATTCTGTGCTGTGATTCACCTATGGGGATTGGCCAAAGGTTCCAAACAGCAGTTGCATTTGACAGTGATGCTTCAAGCCCTGTAGGATTTGCTGGATCAAGTGCCAGAGGAGTTTGCACAACAGGCTTCTTTTGTTCCAGACTCTACTGAAAGTTAGTGACTTTTGAGGTTACTCAGTAAATGGGCTGGAGTAGCACACCCAAATGAGGAATGTGTCGTCTCAAAAATCTAAAGAGACCCACTGGCATTGTGCCTCTTTTTTGGTTGTAGAAGAGGCCAGGTACAACGACTTATCCTTCACCTTAGGAAGGATGTCTTGACATGCCCCCGCACACACACCTTGATCCCGAGAAGCTTCATTGAGGTGAATTTTTGTCATATTTATTTCCTACCCTCTGACATGCAAATGTCTTAACAATATGTATAAAGTAGTTGCTACTGCCTGCTCAGCATAATAGCTCAATGTAATGAACCAGCATGATGTCTTGTGAATGTGAAAGGTGATCAAGGTCCCTGTGGACTATATAATGACATAGAACTGGAGAGCTGATAGACCACTGAGATAGAACAGTGAGGGTGTATTGCTGGCCTTGCCAGCTGAAAGCAAACTACTTTTGGCTATCTTTGCTAACAGGTCTCAAAAAAAAAAAAGTATTTGCCAGATCAATAGCTCCATACCAAGTACCAGGGGATGTGTTAATTTGCTCAAGCATGAAACTACATCTGGAACAGCAGTTGTAATTGGAATAACCATCTGATTAAATTTATGATAATCCACTGTCATTCTCCAAGATCCATCTGTTTTCTGCACGGGCCAAACAGGAGAGATGAATGGGAGTGTGGTGGAAATCAACACCCCTGCACCTTTCAAGTCATCAATGGTGACAGTAACTTTTGCAATTCCTCCAGGAATGCAGTATTGCTTTTTCTTTACTATTTTTGTAGGTAGAGATAATTCTGGCGGCTTCCACTTGGCCTTTCCTTCTATAATAGCCCTCACTCCACAGGCCATGGAACCAATCTGGAGATTCTGCCAGTTAGTTCTGAGATTCTGAATATACATATTCCAAAAGGGTATTCCAGATCTGGGGAAATAAGCACAGGATGCATTCAGAGACCTACAAGGACCCACTCTGATGGACCTGAGATAAATCTCTATTGGTCACCTGACCTTTATAAGGTCCTACTCTGGTGGGCCACAGTGATGTTTTGAGTCTCCAGGGACAAATGTCAGTTCAGAGCCAGTGTCCAAATAGTCCCCAAAAGGTCTGATTATTTCCCTTTCCCCAGTGCACATTCTCCCTAGTATATGGCCATAGGTCCCTTTGAAGTAGGGAGAAAGGTTAATAACATAAATTTTTCGTACTGTATTGGGGTTTTTCCTCAAGGGGACCCCATCTCCCCTTCATTCAAGGGATCCTGGGTCTGTAAACTGACTAAAGTCTTGAAATTGATTGACGTGCTGTAAATCTCTGTTTTGATAATTCAATTTAGAATTCTGTTTACCTGAACCCTTCTGCTTATACCAATCAAATAAAAAATTCATAGACTGCCTACCTATTTCTTTTCTAGGGATACTAAGATCAACTAGCCAATACCACGTGTCTCTGTAAGTCAGACTGGTCTGATTACTACTTTGACCTTATTATCTATTACGGTAACCATACTCACCTTGCCTTTGATAATTAAGTGCTGCCACTTGGTCCCTACCACTTGAGATCCAGTGATCCACACTGCATTTAAGGATCCTAGTTCAATGGCAACAATTCTCACTGTAATATCTGACCTACAAAGAAGAGCAAGCACACACCTCTTCAAGGATGCTAGGGAAAGGGTAGGGTGGGAGGAATTGGGAGATCGGGATTGACACATATACACTATTGATACTATGTATAAAACAGACAACTGATGGGAACATACTGTATAGCTCAGGGAACTCTACTTAATGCACTGTGGTGTCCTAAATGGGAGGGAAATCCACAAGGGAGGGAATATATGTATATGTATGGCTGATTCATTTTGCTGTGCAGTAGAAATTAACATAACATTGTTAAGCAACTATACTCCAGTAAAAATTAATTAATAATTAAAAAACTGGGAGAAAAAAAAAAAGGATGCTGGGATCTCCTCACAGACTTATTTCTCACAGCCAAGGTAAAAGTGTATCAAAAGCTGGACCCTTCCACAGTGGGTGAGTTAGTCTTACATGATAAATCCACTCTACCGTTCCAATCTCCCTAAACCTTTTTAAAAAATGTTATATTGGAGTATAGTTGATTCACAATGTTGTGTTAGTTTCAGGTGTACAGCAAAGTGATTTAGTTATACATATACATGTATCTAGTCTTTTTCAAGTCCCTAAGCCTTTGTATATCTGCCTTTATAATACACTAAGACTGTTCTGGCACTTCGATTCATTTAATGTAAGTCATCTTTGGTTCCATGTTTTGGCCAACCAAACATATTTTTAGAGCCCTTTCTAACCCTTCAATCTAAAACATATATGAGTACCCAGCACTCCTGACTTAAAGAGCCACCATGATGATAATAATTAACAGTCAAATAAAAATATTTCAAGCTTCTGTAACATTTATTATTAGAGCCAACATCCTCCCAAAATTATTGTGCATTTTGAGGGACTTGATGTTTTGCTCTGTCTTTCCTTTCTTCTTGAACACTCAAACATCTTTCCTTCTATGGCTTTTTTTTTTTTTTTTCACCTCTACCCTAAGTCAACCTAAATGTGGAACATAACCCCTGTCATTGCTTCCTCCTGAATATTTTCTGCCTAATGAAGTTGTGTGCAGTAGGCTTAGGGGAAGGTAGGAAGGTTATTTCACAGCTCAAAATTGAACCTCCAGTTTGTTGTAGAAAGTCCTCAGCCTTTCCTACCTCTGGGACCTGTTTCCTGGAGTTTCTTCATCTCGTGTCCCAGGTGTTTCCCATGGTGGCAGGCCTTCTCTGCACTATCTCTTCTTGTACCTCTTGACTTCTCCTTTTTGTTTCTAGGCACACTTACCACCCTTCTCACAGGCTGCCCAGATATCTTCAGGTGTTCTTATTTCATAATGCATGCCAATTTTTTATGTTTGTTTGCTTCCTTTCTCTACTTCCTGACCAAATTTTCCCCAGTGAGGAATTTTGTCCAAAGCTTTTAACATTCTATCTATATAGTTTTTCCAACTCTATATACAATTTAGTTCTCTATGAATGTCTTTTCACATCTGTTACTTTATTTGTTCTTCACAATGACCTTTTCAGGCTGATAGAGCAGGTAAATTATCAGCAGTTTACAGATGAAAAAGCTGAGACTGGGAGAGGTCATGTGAGCAGTGTCTGATTACCCAGCAAATGAACAACCCAAGAAATGAACTCTGAGCTGATAAAGAACCTTTGACATCATTGTATCCCACCTCTCGTTAGTCATGGGAATCTGTTTGTACAGTATCTCTGCAAGTTTCAAGAATGTTTGTCTGGTTTTAATAGGGGAAAAATAAAACTGAATCATTTACTTGTCAATTTACTCATTGCAGACTCCAGTGAATCATTGTTTGATGATCATCTTCCCTGGCACCTGGGGCTTCCCTAAGTAGTTCCTTTGTCACGCTTAGAAGGGGACTACAATTCAATCTTCCCACTTTTGTGAAGTGAGTGTAAAGAAGGAGCCTTCTTTTGAACTGAATTGGAGGGTCTTCCTTGGCTATTCAGATGGGTGAAAGCAGAGAGAGCCAGCCCTAACTCTGGCTGGTATCCTGCAAGCCCTTAAATCTGACCAGCTTTTGCGGATTTGACAATACATTCACCCGGTTTTCAGTTTAAGTTATATTTGCCTGTTTGCCTCACCCACCCCACCCACAAAGCTGGTTGATTCTCTACGATAGTGGATATTGGCTTGTCTGTGTCTGGGGCTAGAGTTAGCCAGAAGGTAAGGTAGCACTGCCTTCTCCAGGGTCAAATTGAGAAAGATGCTAAGAGCTTCTCTTGGAGGACACATTACTCTGGGGAATAGAGGCTGTGGGAGAGGCAGAGCCATGGTCAGGAGATTATGACATCTCCAGGGAAGGTGGAATGTTTGCAGCCTAAATACAAGGAGTCAGAAAAGGAGCTGCAGGTTGGTGGTCTAATGAATGCATTGTGCCAGGGTGAGGAATTATGCATAAATTCCTCCACAGATGGGAGCTGAAGTAGGCAGCCTTTTAGTTTAGTGCCCAGACATGCCATGGTGTGGGGAAGGGCAGGGTAAAAAAAAAACCTAACTGCTCTGGACTCTTTGATTTGCCAGTATGACTCCCCTTCTGCTTAATCTCCTAGGGCGAGGTCCGGTATTCTTCCAGGTCACAGCTTGTGAGGTTCAGTATTCTTCCAGGTCACAGGTCTTGTGATAATGCCCAATGCCCGTGTCTCTTGGACACTCCTGCACTAAGCCCACTGTTCCTATGGCCTCCACTGAAAACAGAGAAGAATCAGACACTGTTTAGTACAACCATAAGCAACTAGTAAGTCCTTGACTTATTTACTTACTTACTTACTTGCTTAATTGCATACACCTTTGATTTTTAGGAAAATCAAGGTAGAAGAATGAATCCAAGGATCCTTTTCTTTCTTGCTTTTAAGTTTCATGTGGTCTTAAAAACAAAATCCTCAAACTTGCTAGAGCATCTTTTAGCAAACCCAAGGCCATAGATCCTTTCTGGGCCGCCTTCACCCGTTTCCTTGGCATGTACTTTCTGGTCTGCTGTCTTGCATGGCTGCATTTTCTCAGGCATGCAAGAATGCTACGTGTTCCTTAAAAGTTTTTTTTTTTTTTTTCATGTTTCTTGACCTAAGCTGAGTCTTTTAACTTCAGGGAGAGCAGCCAAGTGTCAAATTTGGCCTTTCCCAAGTGTTGCTTACAGAAGGCCCAGCAATCCCCTGAAGTGATTGGCAATGCTGTTTTTTGGGCCAAATGCAGAAGGCAGCTGCAGATGGTGTTATGGGGAGATAGTGTGCATAAGGCACCTCTCGCCAATCCTGGATGTGCAGGTCCAGCTAGGCCACCAGAGTCCTGGCTCCTGGTCAAGACCCCAACCTTCTCCCATGAAGGTCATGTGGGATCGCATCCAGATACCTTAGGAGACTGTCTGGCAACCTGATCCCCCAGCATGAGATGCCTCCCTTCCCTGGCCTTGTAGCCAGCCTGAACCTGAGGGAAGAATGCTTGACAGAATTAAGGTCTCAGGGTCTGTCTGAATCTCACAGCCTTCGGGAGAAACCTACTTTTCTTAAGCTTTTTAGGTGAAGAAGTCCAGCTTCTGATACTGACTCTGCGGACCTTGAGTCTTTAGCTTTACTCTCTGAAACTCAGTCTCACAACAGTCCCCTGGGGGACATATTTGTGGTTTGAATCTTTTCAGCATCCATTACCCACTTCTTCTGGGAGTAACACCTCAATGTTCCTTTGTCCATTCCTAGCTCAGTCCATGTAGATCTGGTGAGAATCTTGACCCCAGGTAAAGAGAACATCACCCATAATGGACCAGCCTGTACTTTGCATTCCTCCAGCCACAGGGATTGGTTCAGGGATGAGCACGTGACTCAGGTCTAACCAATCAGTGTAATTCCATTGCCGTGACCACAGTTATTTCAGTATTGAACAGATGACTCAAATTGTTCCAATTAGAGTGAGTCCTACAATTTACAATGTAGCAACTGGGGGAAAATGCTCAGTTTTCAACTGGACTTGAACCTGGGGGGAAGTAGGACTAGAGTTGTTGGCACCATTTGCTACTAAGTGGTGCCTAAGTATAAAACCAAGATGGTGAGCGGAGTCAAGAGAATAACTGGGTCCTGATGACATCATTTTATTTCTGGTATCAAACAATCTGAAATTATTGATACTCTTGGATTTTCTTCCATGTTATCAATACATAAGACAGAAACATTTTTCGAATTTAAGCAGTTTGATTCTGATTTAAAGAGTCCTAATTATACTCTCTGTGTCACTTCCAACTGTAAACTTGATGTATTCAGCCTCATTTGAGGCTAGATAATAAATTTTCTCTTTGTGACTCAGGCCAAGGCTTTGGTAGCTGAGTCTAGCCAAGAGAGTGAAATTGCTAGGTCCAAGGGTATGCAAAAGTTCACTTTTAGTAGTTATTGTAAAAGAGTGCCTATTCAAGTGTTTTGCCTTTTTTTTAAATTGGGTTGTCTGTATTTTATAATTAATTCATAGGAGTTCTTTGTTTATTCTGGTTATCAGTTCTTTGTCAGATAAGTGTTTGTAAATTTCTTCTCTGTAGCTTCCCTTTCACAGCCTTAATGATTTTTGATGAACAAAAGTTCTTAATTTTAACAAAGTCCAATTTATCAGTGTTTTCCTTTATATGTACTGTTTACAATATCTTTGCTTATCCCAACCAAAGCTATGAAGACATTCTCCTATATTATCTTCTAGAGAATTTATTGTTTTTACTTTACACAAGTAGGTTTACAATCCATCTGGAATTGATTTCTGCAAATGGGATGTGATGTAGAGGTGAAGTTCAATTTTTTTTTTCCCATAGGGATAACCAATTGACCAGGAATCGTTATTGAAAATGTTATTCTTTCTTTGCTTCATTTCAGTGACACATATTATATTATATATGTGAGCCTGATACTGATTTTCTATTCTGTTCCATTGGTCTATTTGTCTGTACTTGTGTCAGTTGCACACTGTTTTAATTGCTGTTCCTGTCTAAAAGTCTTGATATCTGGTATTATCAGTCCTCTAACTCTGTCCAGTTTTTTTTTTTAAACTGCCTTGCTAATACTGACCCTTTCCTTTTCCTTATAAATTTTAAAATAATCTTCTCAAGGCCAACAGAAACTTGCTGGAAATTTTATTCAGATTGCCTTGAATTGAGACATCAATGTGGAAAGACTTGACATCTGTAAAATATTAACCTTCCTATCTATAAGCATGGTATAGTCTTCCATTAATCTAGATCTTCTTTAATTTCTCTCTGTACTGTCATTTAAGTTTTGTGCAGAGTTCTTGTACAACCTTAGTTAAATTTATTCCTAAGTATTTGATGGTTTTGATGTTATTTTAAATGTTTTTATTTTAAAATTTTATTTTCTAATTATTTCTGCTAGTATAGAGTAATATAATTAATTTTTATTGATTCTATATCCAAAAATATTCCTAAATTCATTTATGAATTTTAATAATTTATATGTATATGATTTGTGGTTTTCTATGCACAAAATTACACCATCTACAAATATAGTCAGTTTTATTTCTTCCTCTCTAATATTTACTTATTTATTTTTCTTAGCCTATTAAACTAGTAAGGACCTTCAGTACAATGCTGAATATAAGTGGTGATAGCAGACATCCTCAACCTCAGTCCTGTTCTCAGAGAGAAAGCTCATTATTTCAACACTTATGTAAGATGTTTGTAAGATTTTTGTATGTACTCTAGTACAAGGCACCCTAACCCCCGTGCCATGGACCAGTACCAGTACATGGCCTGTCAGGAACCGGGCCGCACAGCAGGAGGTGAGTGGTGGGTGAGCGAGCAAAGCTTCATCTGTATTTACAGCTGCTCCCCATCACTCACATCACTGCCTGAGCTCTGCCTCCTGTCAGATCAGCGGCAGCCTTAGATTTTCACAGGGGTGCGAGCCCTACTGTGAACTGCGCATGCGAGGGATCTAGGTTGCACGCTCCTTATGAGAATCTAATGCCTGATGATCTGAGGTGGAGCTGAGGCAGTGATGCTAGCGCTGGGGAGCGGCTGCAAATACAGATCATCATTAGCAGAGAGGTTTCACTGCACAGAGACCGTAATAAATCAACTGCTTGCAGACTCATATCAAAACCCTATCAGTGAGCAGCAAGTGAAAGCAAGCTCAGGGCTCCCACTGATTCTGCATTATGGAGAGTTGTATAATTATTTCATTATATATTACAATGTAATAATAATAGAAATAGAGTGCACAATAAATGTAATGCACTTGAATCATCCTGAAACCATCCCCCTCCCCAACTGGTCCATGAAAAAATTGTTGTCCACGAAACTTGTCCCTGGTGCCAAAAATGTGGGGGACCACTGCACTAGTAGATTAATGAAGTTCCCTTCTATTCTTTCCTTGCTAAAGGTTTTTTTTTTTTTTTTTAATTATGAATGAATAGGTATTGGATATATTAAATGAACTTTCTGTCTCTATTGAGGTGGTCATGTAATTTTTCTCCTTTATATTTTAACATGGTGAATTATATAGATTTTTAAAAATGTTAAATCAAGCTTGTGTTCTTGATAAATTATCTTTTGGCACACTGCTAGATTTAATTGGTTAGTATTTTGTTTGGGATTTTTGCATCTATATTCATGATGGATACTGGTCTGTAATTTTTTTTCTTTAATGTAATGTTCTTTTCAGGTTTAGTATTGCAGTTATGCTGGATTCATAAAATGAGTTTGAAGTGTTTCATCTTTTACTTTGCTCTAGAAAAGTTTGTGTAAAATTGGTATTAATTCTTCCTTTAATGTTTGGAGTAATTCAGTAGTATAGTTATCTGGATTGGGAATTATTTTTAGTCAAAGTTTTACATTACAAATTCATTTTCTTTAATAAATAAGAATGATTTAGATTATTCTATTTCTTCTTGCGTGCATTTGAAAAATTTTACCAGAGAATTTGTCCATTTTTATCTTATACATTTTCAAATTTATTAGCAAATAAAAAATTATAAAATCTTTAATGTCTGTAGACAGTGTAATGATATCCCCTTTTTCATTTCTAATATTTAGTCCTCTCTCTCTCTCTCGGTCATCTTACTAGGGTTTTATCAATTAATCATTTTAATTTGACTTTATTGATGCTCTTTATTGTACGTTGCTTTTAAGTTTATTAAATTCTGCTCTTCTCATTTTTTTTTGTTTTAGTTTCTGTGGATTCAAGTAAAATAACAGTTTCTTGAGATGGGTCATATATTGTAGCTTTTTATCCTCTTTTGCTAATATATGCATTTAAGGCTACAAATTTCCCTCTAAACACTACTTAACTTTATCTCCCAATATTAATATGTCATCTTTTGATTAAGACTCACCTCAAATTATTTTCTAATATCTATTGTGATTTATTCTTTGATCCATTTATTTAGAAGCATATTGCTTCATTTAAAAACATCTGGAAAATGGATAACTAATAAAAACCTGCTGTATAAAAATATAAATAAAATAAAATTCAAAAAAAAAAAACCGGAGAGTTTTCAAGTTACCCTTTGTCTCTGATTTCTTGCTTAGATCTGTTGTCAGAAAATATACTCTATGATTTCAACCCTTTAATATTTGGTGA
This sequence comes from Balaenoptera ricei, assembly GCF_028023285.1. Lineage (NCBI taxonomy): Eukaryota > Metazoa > Chordata > Mammalia > Artiodactyla > Balaenopteridae > Balaenoptera > Balaenoptera ricei. Next base: position 8,023,719 of record NC_082645.1, on the reverse strand, counting down.
TATTTTCTTTATGGTCCAACATATAGTCAATTTTGGTAGAGCTTTTGCGTATGCTTATAAAGAATGTTTCTTCTCCAGTTGTTAGGTGCAATGTTCTACATATGTTATTGGCATTTATCCTGCTTGGTGTTCTCTGAGCCTCCTGGATCTGTGTTTTGGTGTCTGACATTAGTTTGGAAAAATCCTCAGTCATTATTGTTTCAAATATTTCTTCTGTTTCTTTCTCTTTTTTTTCTCCTTCTGGTATTCCCATTATGTGTATATCACACCTTTTCTAGTTGTCCCACAGTCCTTGGATGTTCTCTTCTGTTTATTTTATTTTTTTCTTTCCGTTTTTATTTTCTTTGCTTTTCAGTTTTTGAAGTTTCTATTGATACATTCTCAAACTCTTTCCTCAGCCAAGTCTAGTCTAATAGTAAGCCCATCAAGGGCATTCTTCATTTCATTTAGAGTGTTTGGGGTTTTTGTTTTGTTACAGTATTTTTTTCTCTAGCATTTCTTTTCAGTTCTTTCTTAGGGTTTCCATCTCTCTGTTTACATTACCCATCTGTTGCTGCATGCTTCCTACTTTATCCATTAGAACACTTAGCATATTAATCTTAATTGTTTTAAATTTCCAGTCCAATAATTACAAAATTTCTTCCATTTCTTGTTCAAATGCTTGCTCTCCCCCTTCAAATTACATATTTTTTCTTTTTGTATGTCTTGTAATTTTTTCTTGATAGCCAGACATGATATACCAGGTAAAAAGAACTGCTGTAAGTAGGCCTTTAATAATATACTGGTGAGGTGTGGGGGAAGAGGAAGCACTCTATAGCCTATGATGCGTTCTCAGTCTTTTAGTGAGCCTAGACTTCTGGATTGTACACTTCACCAGTGTCTCTCAGGCTTTGTTCTCACTGCTATGTGGGACAGGATGACTAAAGTGGGTTGAAGTTAGGTATTTCCTTTCTCCCATGTGAAAGGCTAGAGTTGGGTATTTTCTTTCCCCCAGGTCACTTAGGCTCTGATCTCTAGCTAACTAGTTTCCCCTGAGGGCAGGCCTTGTTAAGACAAAGAGTGCCCTAGCATATTCAAACTGATTCCCTACCCTTGCTGGAAGAACAAAGGGATTTTTCTCTCATATTTACTTTGAGAACCTGGTTGAGTTTCTGGAAGTAAAACTTACAAAAGTGTGGGGGCACCCCTATAACTTGGTTCCCTGGAGTTTTAACTAAGTTGTCCACACTGAGCCTCCAATAATTTGTCAGTTATGGTTTAAGTTTTCCTACCCTGGCACTCTGTTCCAATGGTGGTTTTTGCTTGTGAATCTCTGCTCAGGTAAGCCTTGACTCCTTGTATTCACCTGTCTGTCTCTCCAGTCTTAGGAGCAAAGGTTTTTCCTGTGTTCTCCCCTCTCTTATAGGTCTAAGAAGAGTTGTTGGTTTTTTAGTCTGTTCAACTTTTTATTTGTTAGGATGGAGTAGTGACTTCCAAGCTCCTTCCATGAGAAATCAGAAACTGGAAGTCAATATATTATTTAGATATATCTGTTGATTCTGAATTTTGAACCATAAGTAAACCCTTATTGATATTTTTCTTTTTTTTAGATTTTAAAAGAGTTACATTAATATCTCTAGCTCTGATTGTGGATTTATCTATTTCTCCTTTAAATTCTGTCAATTTTCTGCTTTATATATTTTGAAGCAACGTTATTAGGTGCATCCAGATTTAGCAGTGTATTTCTTCTAGTTGGCCTTACCCTTTAATCATTGTTAAATATCCCTCTGTATCTACTAATATTTCTTGCATTAAAGTCTACTTTGTCTGATATAAATATAACCCTATCAGTTTCTCCTCCTTCCTTTCTTCTACATCTTATTTGTATATGCTTTCATAGCATATATTTTTCTATCTTTTCACTTTTAATCTTTCTTTTTTATATTTAAATCATATCTCTTATATGAAGTACATAACTGGGTTTTTTATGTGACTCAGCATCTTTGCCTTTTAATTGTAGTGCTTGGTCCATTTATATTTAATACAACTATTGATATATTAGGAATTAAATAAACCATTTTGCTACTAGTTTTCTATTTATTATTTGTTCATTTCTTCCTTATTGCCTTCTAAGAATTAATTGCATATTTAAAAATTTTTCTCTTGTTTTAAAAAATATATATTTATTTTTATATATTTTGTATATTTTAGAAATTAGAAATATATATTTATAGATATACATATATATATACATATATATCTGAAGTTATAGATATATATATATTTTTAAGAAATTACTCTAGATATTACAATATTCATCCTTAAGTCTACCTTAAATTATGTCTTTTATTCTTCTTGTGCAATATAAAAACCTTAAAATACTTTACCTTCATTTACTCTCCCTCATTGCAGTTTGTGCTTTTGATAGTGTGCATTTTAATTCTACATAAATTTTAATCCCCATGAAACATTATTATTAAGTGTTATTAAAGACTAATATTATCTTATATTTACCCACATATTTCATATTTACACTTTCCTGGGCTCATTATTCTTTCCTGATTTAACATGCTTCCATCCCGGTACTTTTTCTTCTGCCTAAAGAATTTCCTTTAGCATTTACTTTAATGGTGATGAATTCCCTCTGTGTTTGTCTAGAAAATCTTTTTAAAAAATTTTTTTGAAAGACATTTTTACTGGATATAGAATTCTAGATTAACTATTATTTCCTTTCAACACTTTAAAGATGTAATTCCATTTTCTGCTCTCTTTAATTATTCATACTAAAAAGTTATTTTTAAGTCTTATTATTGTTTCTTTGAAAGGAAGGTACCCTTTCCATCTAGATGCCCCTTTCTTAAAAAAATAACTTTATGTTTTAGGATATTTTTAGGTATATATAAAAGTTACATCAATAGTATATTTTCATATAGCCCACACCTTGTTTTCCCTATTACTAACATCTTCCATTAGTATCATATGCTTGTTATAATTAATGAACCAATATTTTTAACTAAAGTCCATACATTATTCAAATTACTTTAGTTTTTACTTAATGTCCTTTTTCTTATTTATTTTTTATTTATTCAATTGTTTGTATTAGTATAAACTCTTGGGTGACTTCCCTAGTGATCCAATGGCTAAGATTCCACACTCCCACTGCAGGGGGCACAGGTTTGGTCCCTCATCAGGGAACTAAGATTCCGCATGCCATGTGGCATGGCCAAAAAACAAAAAAATAAAATATATATATAAAAAAAAAACTCTTGGATATTTTATATTTTGTGTTATAGTCCAATACTAATTTAACTAAATTGTTTCAGCTTCAGTCATTGTTTGCTCTTTCATTTGGCTCCTGTGATTCTATGTTCCTTTGTCATACTCTCATTAATGTGGGGTTTTTGTTTGTTTGTTTGCTTGTTTTGTTTTAGAATTTCCTTACTTTCTGGCACAATAAGATGCTCCAGTCTCATCTTGTATATGCCCTGCTCTGGTGCCTAGAATCAGCCATCTATCCAAGGACATCTGGTTCCCTTTATTGGAGAATTTTCTCAAAAGCCAAGATCTGGGGTTTGGTTGTGCTCATTGTTGATGGGGTGTCTTTGTTTCTAGATTCTCTCAGCTGACAGCAAGAATATATGTGTGCATACTAACCTCCATATATATATATACACACACGTCTGTAAACATTTCTATGTATATCCATCTATGTTTACCCATTTACATGATATCATCATGCTGATATCTTTACCTGGATACCTTCAAGATTTTCTCTCTTTCTTTGGTTTTCAACAGTCTGACAATGATGTACCTAATTGTGATTTACTTTTCAAGTGACTTATTTGAGATTCTTAAAGCTACTTGAATGTGTGGCTTGATGGTTTTGGAAAATGGTTGGTCAATATTTCTTCAAACATTATTTCTGTCACTCTCTCCTCTCTTTTGGGAACTCATGGCATATATGGTAGATTTCTTTATCATGTCCTGTATGTCTCTAATGAAAATGTCTTAATTTTATGTTCTTTTATCTCTGTAGGCTTCTACCTGAATACTTCCTCTTGATCTGATCTAATTTTTCAGTTTACCAATTCTGTCTTCTGTAAAATAAACTGTACAGGTTCTTGACAAGTTCTCTTCCTCCAGTGAGCATTTCATTTTCCCCTGGCAGGCAGTTAGACTATGGGCGAATTACCTTGATCCAGTCAATACTGGTATACTTCCATTTTCTCCTAACTCCTGAATCTTAATTGAAACTTGTTTATTTAACAAGACCCCTCCTCTTCAGTTGGTTCTGAGATCAAGTTTTATCTCCCTAACACTGTAACTTTATTGAAATCTGTCTTCCATTTTTAACTTTTCAGCATTGGTTGGTTTATCAACATGTAACTTATATATTGACCTGAGAGAAAATTGCAAACAAAATGTCCAGCTCAGTGTATTAGTTTGCTAACACTGCTATAATAAGGTACCATAAACTGGGTTGCTCAACCAACAGCAATTTATTATCTGACAGCTCTGGAGGCTAGAAGTCCAAAATTAAGGTATTAACAGGGCCAGTCTCCCTCTGAAGGTGGTAGAAAAGGGTAGGTTCTAAGCCTCTCTCCTAGCTTCTTGGTTCCTTGGTTTGTGGGAGCATATATCCAATCTTCACATGGTATTCTCCTCATGTCTAAATTTCTCCTTTTTGTAAGTACCTAGTCCCATTGGAGTAGGGGCATATCCTACTCTGGTATGATGTCTACTTACTAATTACATCTTCAAAGACCCTATTTCCAAATAAGGTCACATTCTGAGATACTGGGGATTAGGACTTCAACATATAAACTTGGAGAGGAGGACATAATTCAACCCATAACACTGAACTCAAAACGTTTCTTTTTCCTTCTGTATCTTTGTCCTTAAGTCCTGGCTTCCCTTATTGCTTTCCAGGGTCTTTAAGCAGATTTTTTCAGATTGTAGTCTGTTTTTATAATTGACTTTTGCAAGAGATTTAATGATACTAGCTGCTCCATGACTTGACTCTATACTAGCTACTTTTGACTTAAAACATAAGTCTAACTAATCCAATTTTAACATGGTGTGTGGTTCTTCATTTGAAAATTGAAAGAGAGCAATACAATGACCATTTCAGGCATATGATGCATAGTAACTGGCAAAGAGACAGTTGGGTATTTTCTTGGCTGGGGAAAAGAGCTATTGAGTTAAGGCAAGGGAATTCAGAAAATAATCTACACACAAATCCTGAAGTAGCCCACATGTTTAGAGAGTCCATGCAGGATGAACTCACTCTGATATCACCATCATTTTGCTGAGAATTGATTTAACCCTTGGCTGAGCATCTCCTTATGTGAATTGATTAGCTCCTTGTGATTAGCAATTGGTTACCCATATTTGCTTCCCAATACTACAGATATAACCCCCGCCGTTAAGCTGCTTACCTCCTTCAACTCTCTACAAAAACTGGGCCGCTGCTACCCTCCCATTATTCTCAGATTTGGTTTCTCTCATCCTGGACTCAACATCACAAATTGTCTCTCATCCTTCTAGGCTTTGATCTCAGGACTCATCATATTAATTCCCTAGGATCTCCTTACCTCATTCCTTCAATCTGAGGCTCCTGATTTGAGGTTCTACCTGTGACATTTTTTCCTTCTTCAATACTATCTAGATTCCACTTACAGCTATACTGCCGTTGGATGACCCAAGTAAACATCCAGCCTCTGGATGGTCCCACATCCTTTTCTTCACTATGATCCTCCAAAGTCAGTGTTCCCCCTTGGCTCACCTCAGGTTCACCAGCAGCTCCTACATTAACTCACAAAACTGAGGGTAAGTCCCATACCCATTATCTCTGGAGAAATCGATGAATACCATTCTTTCTTTTTGTTAATCTCTTTCTTCTTCATAACATTCTTGTTATGAAGAGAGTTTGTCATGGAGTAATCAATTTTATTGGGCCCCCACTGTGTGTAAAACAAGTTGCTAAATGTTCTTTAATTATTAAACTATTCATTTAACAACTATTGATTGAGTGCCCAGGCTTTGGAGTGACACGATGGTGAAAAAACCAGATGTGTTCCTGCCCTATGGAGCTCAGAGTCTGGTTGAAGAGTAAGACATTTTTCAAGTAATACCAGAAATGTACAAATGCAACTGAGATAAGTGGGAGGAAGAGAGGAACATGGTGTTCTATGTCCATTTAAGCCAGACTCCAAAGTTCCCTTTCAGTCCATTCAGGACTTCTTAAATCCCATCATAGGCATAGCATCAAAACAGTCTTGGTGCTATACAGAAGGTTCTTATTACTTATCTATTTTATATATAGTAGTGTTTATATAGCACAGGAAACTCTACTTAATACTCTGTAATGGCCTATATGGGAAAAGAATCTTAAAAAAAAAGAGTGGATATATGTATATGTGTAACTGATTCACTTTGCTGTATACCTGAAACTAACACAACATTGTAAACCAACTATACTCCAATAAAAATTAACAAAAAAAAGAGGATTGGTGCAGTGATTCTCAATCCCAACAGTGTATTAGAATTACATGAGGTGCTTTAATAAAAAAGAAGCCATTGGGAGATTGTGATTGACATATACACACTACTATATATGAAATAGATAACTAATAAGGACCTACTATATAGCACAGGGAACTCTACTCAATACTCTGTAATGACATATATGGGAAAAGAATCTAAAAAAGAGTGGAGATATATATATGTATAACTAATTCACTTTGCTGTACAGCAGAAACTAACACAACATTGTAAATCACCTATACTTCAATAAAAATTAATTTAAAAAAAAAGATGCCAAGGCCCCGCCAAAAACTGATAAATTTGACTCTTTGGGAATGGGATCTGGCATGTGATATTTTAAAAAATAGCTATCCACAAGGATTATAACATACAGACTGAGTAGAGAATTCCTGCTCTGGGGAAATGAAAGGGTCCCAGATGCCTTAGCTTCACGGTTTATCACCTCTTTGTTATATCGTCCCTTCTGTTTTTGCCTTGTCTCCTGTTTTCAGGAATGGGGCTCTTGTTTGGTTCCCTTTGTTTCAAACCAGAACAGTGACCTCAGGTCCAACATCTGGGTCCCTGACCCGTAAGCCCCATCCTGGCAACATAAAATTCAAGTAACTGATCAGGACCCAGGTCTTCTGAGGGGCCATGCCGCTGTGACCAACAGGCATGTCCCTCAGCTGGGCATGAAGTAACATTTCTATTTGCATGTAGAATAATGTAAAAGAAAGAGGGAAGTAGAAGAGGTCCAGGATGGGGGAAGTGGGATCTAAGTGGCATGGCCACTCCCTGAACCCCGCCTATAATGCTCTCCAGGCAGCAAGGTGATCGGCTACTGCAGGACACGAGCCCAGTGTCACAGTGGCCCTGAGCTTCTAGAAACTTCCCAAAAAGGCACTCAGAGCCACAGGGACCACGTGACTGACCAAAACGGCTGCCTTCTATTCTCTGGTGAGCTTTCCACACTCTTAGGAGAAACATGACTTCTACCCCTGCCCTCGCCCAAGAACTTCAAACCCTGCTTGGCTTTCCCTCTCACATGGGGCCCAGAGCCCATTTATTTCGCTTATTATGTTAGTGCTGCTGTGTATGAGTTTCTGCCTCACATCTCTCTGTGAGTTCAAAGTTTGTTATAATCCCTAGCAAAAAATAGAGGTATTTTTTTTCCAGATTGAGGGACAATTCATTTGCTTTGATAATAAAATGGACAGGACAAGGCACCCACTTCAATAAGAAAAATTCAGTTCTTCCTCCTTGGTTTACTCCCCTGGGGAGTAAACCTGGGGATTCTGCTCCTGAATTCCAGGGTCAGCTGCCAGATCCCACAATGACGTCACTGTCTGCATGGATTCAGGCTTATGCCTGCTAACACTGTCTCTGCATTGGCCAGGACACCTGCCTGGCCGGACTCTGCCCCATACCTGTTGCTCTACCCTGCCCCTCCTCTCCTCCATCCCTCCTGATGGGCCTGTGTGGACTTCTCTGGGTCTGATGGTATGTTCACCTTCTGATCACTGGAGGGTGGATACTCTAGGTCAGCAGAGGAAGGCATTCTTGATGCCTGATCTGGGAAGGGGTTCAGAAAGGCAGAGTAGAGGGAGTGGAATGGGGCCCCTGGGGTGGGTGGTGGAGGGGCTCCCCCATACCACATCCATAGCTTGGAAGGCACATGAGATGTTGTAATTTGGCCACAGTGAAAAAAGTATAGAACTGCAGAAGCCTCACATTTGTCCAGATGATATTGGGGTCTCTTAAAAGCTGACTTGATACCTCTGAGACTCTCTAAAGGCTCAATAAGGAGGGCGTGAAGTTTAGTTATAAGAATCGATGTCTGGAACTCCTAAAAAAAACATTTATTCCAAACAATGGCTTTTCCAATTACTGAAATTAAAAAAAATTTTGTGTATTTATAAAAAGAAGGCAGGTAGCAGGTCAGAAAGTGGGCTCTAGAGCTAAACTGCCTGGGTTCAAATACCAGCTCTACCACTTTGGAGCTATGTAACTTTGGACAATTTACATAACTTCTTTGTACCTCGGTTTCCTCATCCATAAAATGTGGATAATTGTAGAAACTATCTCATAGGGTTGTTATGAGACTTAAATGAGTTAATATTTGCAAAGCCCTTAGAATGATACCTGACACATAGTGCACATAGTGTTATATAAGTATTTGTGGTTTTTTTTAAAGTATAAACTTTGATGGTAGCAGACAATGTCCTCAACAACATCCCAACATTATATACCATTGCGATTTTTTTTTTTTTTTTAATAAACTTATTTATTTATTTTTGGCTGTGTTGGGTTTTCGTTGCTGCGTGCGGGCTTTCTCTAGTTGCGGCGAGCAGGGCCTACTCTTCATTGCAGTGCATGGGCTTCTCATTGCAGTGCCCTCTCTTGTTGCAGAGCACGGGCTCTAGGAGCATGGGCTTCAGTAGTTGCAACACGCGGGCTCAGTAGTTGTGGCTCATGGGCTCTAGAGCACAGGCTCAGTAGTTGTGGCACACGGGCTTACTTGCTCCGCAGCACGTGGGATCTTCCCCGACCAGGGCTCGAACCCGTGTACTCTGAATTGGCAGGTGGATTCTCAACCACTGCACCACCAGGGAAGCCCCACCATAGTGAGTTTTATTTAGCTAGTTTGTGTGTGTGCATGAGTGTGTACAGGTGTGTGTACACACATATTTTGGTAATATCTCTTTATTCAGATTCATGGTTTATACCAAAAACTCAGGCAATAAAAACATTTTTTCTGGAGAATCAGCTCTCTGGTGATTTTGAATAGCCCAGTTACAAATAAAAGACATCTAGAGTAATCTATTTCAAACGATGATCTCTGCCATCTCCTCAGACTCTCCTGGGAGTTGGGGTGGGCTAGGGAGTGAAAATAAGGGTGTAGATGTGGTTCTTATTCCCTCATCCTTTTCAGTCAGAAGAACTCTGCATCCAACTCTTTTATGCATGAACAAATATTCCCACAGTTAAAGAAAACATTTAAACAGAACTGATGCAGAAGAAGATTTGAGTCTGTGTGCCCCTCGGACCATTATCTACAGGTGATATTTCTCATCACCAGGCTCAGTGAGTTTTGGATGAAAGAAAGTTCAAGGTTGTTCTTCCCAGCAAGAACCTGGGATGAACTTTTCTTGATGAAGTGACAGGTCACACGCTTTAATAATCAACTAGGAAGACCTGGTTAAATCTCCCGTATAAAAATTAGAGTGCTTACCTAATAACTGTGTTCAAAAGGAAAGGCTCCTCTATCCCCATGGGGGCTTTAGGAGAACCCATGGGCTGGGCCAGCACAGTCCTCCAAGACTATCTGGGGCTGACTACAAAGCACCAGACTCACACTTAGACGAGGTTCCTGTATCCCTGCCTCAGGTAGCCACAATTCATCTATCCTGCAAAATCTTCACTGTGGCCATTACCACACCTCCACCCCAGCCTCAGAAACCACAACAAAACCCCCAACACACAACTAATTTTGAGCAACGTTGACTCCATTCTAAGACTATAAAATAATAGCAGCCATTCAATAAAAAGGATATGCTAACACACTAAGCATATACATCAACTGTAAGATGTGCCCCAATTTCTCAAATATTTACAATTTTAAAAATTGCATCTTAAAAGCAAAGAAATATGATATCTGCAAATTTGTCCCCCCCCCAGGTATTATTTTGAATTATTTGTTATAAACAATTTAGTGTTGGAGAACATTTGTTGAATATAATGGTTTGAGTTTTGAAGTAAGTAACCTTTAATTGTTGGACAATAATTATCTGGCTGAAGTCATTCCTGGAGCAATACATAAGCTAAAATGATCATTGTAGAGAAAAATATTTATCTTTCTAGATTTATTTGTAAGTATCTAATTCATTCAGAAGTCAGATATAATCACTGAGATCACTGTCAAAATAAAACCTGCCAATATTCTGCAAGATAATGATAATTTGGTTTTTCTTTTATTTCTCCTATCTCTTCTTTAGATTTTTAAAATTTTGTTTCATTGGTTAGAATTTCCAGAACAATGTTAAATAACAGTGCTTAATAGAGGTTACCTTCAACTTTCCCTAATTTTGATAGAAATTAATCTAGTGATTAATCATTAAATATAACACTGGTGGTTGGTTCGAACAACGTTTTATCATTTTCCAGAAATATATATCTACTTCTACTTTACATAGAAATTTAAAAATTAGAAATGTAAGAAAAACTTAATCCCATGCCTTTTTTGGCATCTATAGAGAAGATCATAACAATTTTTCTTTTTTAACATATTAGCACCACGTAATATTAAATATCTGAATATTAAATTACCTAGAATTTATCATTGTAAAAGGGGGAATCGAAACATAGTACTGTTTTGTAAAGTGAATTATTTGTTTTGTGAATTACCTGTGACAAGTTTCCTTGTCTCTATAAACCAGCATGTGGTTGGTGTCTCAGGGACCAGAGACTAATTATAATTGCGCCAGCCTAGGCAGGACACCATTAGGAGGTCAGACCTGCCAGAGGAAATCAATTATAGGGGATGAGCCTTGTTTGGATGTGTTTCATGCCACTGCCCCCTCGGAGGTCTAAGACCTTGCTTCCTGGTGCAAAGATCAAGAATGCCAGAGCCTGTCATTTGTACACCACTTGGCACTGACCGCCCCCCACCCCAGTCATCTTCGCCTTTGTTCAGTACAGAATTAATGACAAGACATGGAGAGGATGTGGAGATAAGGACTCCTCTTTATGAGACGCTCACTGCAGCCAAAAGAGCAGATTGTAGACAAATCCAATAATCCTCTGGCAGAAAACAGGCATATCGCACATTTGCACACATGTTCTCAGAGATCACACACATACTCATACACTTATAGCCTTCTCCTCACATTAGGAGATTTGTTGAATACAGTGAGGGCTTAATACAGGCTTGTTTCATGAATAAGTGAATGAGTAAGAGAACTCAGTTGTCCAAGTGTGTCCTCGTACTCACCCACATACACACATACTAATGTCCACTCATAGATACACAGGCAAGTGGAAGAACACCCTCCCTGTAACTCTTCACACGCGTCAACTACTGTCACGGTCCCCTCCAAGCTGCCATGCATCCCCTCTGGAAGTCTCTGCAACAGGTAGGAGGACACTTTTAATCTCAAGGATCAAAACTCTCAATTCAAACTGCCTCAACCACAGATAGATTTAATGCTGCACATAATAGGAGGTCCAGAAATAGAGTTCCAGGATTGATAGATCTGGAGGCTGTCAACAAGGACCGAACTTCATCCTGTCACCTCCTTTGCCATTTGCAGGATCATTTTCACCCTGAGCCTAGTTCCCCTTCTGGGCGCAGGATGGCTCCCAGGACTGCACATTTCCTAGTTCTTATCCAGGGAGAGAAAGCAAGAGGCTTCCTGAGGCTTTCTCAAAAGCTAGGAAGAACTTTACAGAAGTCGACAGTAAACTTCTTCCTGCACACCAATGACCATAGGGTAGAGCCCTTTCCTGAAACAAGGAGGTGGGATTGTACTTACCAAGCAGTCTACCTCTTGAGGCAAGGGCCACAGTGATGGACAGATGCTGGAAAGTCAAGCATCAGAATCACAGCAGTCTGAAAGTGATCTGTAGTGCTAGTTTCCAGTGCCATGCTGCTGTGAACACCCATGTACAAGTTTTTATGAGGACACATACTTTCATTTCTCTTGGGTATATACCTAGGAGTAGCACTGTTGGATCACATGGTAAATACGTTTGACCATTTGAGGAACTGCTGGACTGTTTTCCAAAGCACCTGCACTACTTAACATTCAGCAGTGTAAGCGGATTTCGATTTTTCCACATCCTCATCACATTTGTATCTGTCTTTGAATACAGTCATCTTAGTAAGTGTGAAGTAGTATCTCACTGTGATGTAAATTAATTTAATTTTGGCTCTTCTGGATTCCTAGAATTTCTATATGAATTTTAGGTTTCAGCTTGTCAATTTATGTAAAGGAGTCAGCTGGAATTTTTATAGAGACTCCCTCGAATCTATAGAGATTAGGGAGTTTTGCTATCTTAACCATACTGAGTCTTTTGATCCATGAACATGGGATGTTTTTCTATTTATTCAAGTCTTCTTTACTCTCTTTCATCCGTATTTTGTAGTTTTCATAGTATAAGTGTTGCACTCTTTTTGTTAAATTTATTCCCAAGTATTGTATTGTTTGATCTTATTATAAACTGACCTGTCTTTTTGCATGTCATTGACTGTTTATTAATTGCTGCTGTATAGAATTATAGTTGATTTTTGCATATTGAGCTTGTGTCCTCAACCTTATTGAACTTGTTTATTAATTCTAATAGATTTTTAATGACCTTAGTCTGGCTTTCTTTCTTTCTTTTTTTTTTTTTTTTGGTGTTTTTCTTTACAATAATTCTCCTCTTGCAAGGTTTATAACAAATTTAATTTTTAAAAAACCCAACAATATACATGTATGGTACAATTGTTCTGTCCCAATTCTTGATGTTCCTCAAGTTTGCTAAATGAATATTGTTTTATTGTACAGATGATGAAACTAAACTTTAGAAAAGTTAGGTAACTTTCATAAGATCACAAGGTCAAAACAAAGATTTTCCTTTTTTTCTGTAGAGCATGTGAGAGATGAAGATTCACAACATTTCTTTACACCACTTCAGGTCCTAGGCTTATGTGTGCGCGCGCACACACACACACACACACACACACACACACACACACACACACACACACACTGGGGTTCATGTTTTTTTCAGACCTGCACTACTGCGAAGGTTTTCTCTGGTTAACTTCCTACAAGTCAGTAGTGATGTACATGTTAGCTATGTCTTCAAAGGCTGTGCATGACTTTAGAGTAAATCTCAATCCTTTTTAACCACCATTTACAGATGGAGAACTAAGAAGGGATGTGACTTGCCCAAGGTTACATAAAAAATAGTGGTAGAAGAATGATCCTGGTCATGTCAGACTTCTTTTGGTTTGTCCTAAAATCTGTAGCCTTTTTCTTTTGCTGGATCTAGAAATTGTTTATCATACCACTTCAGAGATAAAATTGTAAAGGGAAATGTATAATCAAAAAGTTGAATTCCTTGAACAAAGACTGAGAAAGACTAACAGCCATCTATTTGGGAGAATAAGCTTCATTCATATATTAATTCTTTCAACAAATACTTATTGAATGCCTATTAAGCTGTTATACACCAGGTCATGAGCTAGGTAAGGGGGTACAGTGGTAAAGATATAACCCTTGTTCTCTACAAGTTTACAGCACAGTGAGGGATAAAGACAAGCTGACAATTTCTACACTGTTTGACAAGCTCTGGGAACTATGGGAAAATGCCAGTCACTCATATGGCCGGGCAGAGAATGATTCTTGGAGGGGAATGTGTCTAAGCTGAGGTTAGAATTATAACACAAAACAAAGGATGTATAAGGAGTGAGAAAGGAGAAATAGAGTAAAAGCAGCAGCAGATAATCACAGTTGGGTAATTTGAAGCCATTCTGGACAGCTGAAACAGAGGAGTTGAGGGCAGCGAATAAGTAAGCACGTGCACTCACTGCTTAGATCATTGCCTGGCATGTATTACACCCTCCATAAATATACATTGAGTGGATGAACGAGTGATGGAGGTGAGTCTGGAGAAGGCAGGAATCATATCAAGAAGGATCCTGTACAAACATAGAGCAAGTTTGAATTTTATTCTAAAGATACTAAGCCATAATGGATTTTCATCTGGAAAGTGGTATGTCAGATCTGCCCTCTGGAAATGTGGAAAACTTATTGGAGGTGTACAATTTTGTGTATGATGAGGAGGTTGTTATAAAAACTCAGGTGTCCCACAGTCAACATTGTTCTCAATGGTGAAAAACTGAAACCATTTCCTCTAAGATCAGAAACAAGACAAAGTTGCCCACTTCCACCACTATTACTCAACATAGTTTTGGAAGTCCTAGCCATGGCAATCAGAGAAGAAAAAGAAATCCAAATCGGAAAAGAAGAAGTAAAACTGTCACTGTTTGCAGATGACATGATACTATACATAGAGAATCCTAAAGATGCTACCAGAAAACTACTAGGTCTAATCAATGAATTTGGTAAAGTGACAGGATACAAAATTAGTAAGCAGAAATCTCTTGCATTCCTATACACTAATGATGAAAAATCTGAAAGAGAAATTAAAGAAACACTCCCATTTACCATTGCAACAAAAAGAATAAAATACTTAAGAATAAACCTACCTAAGGAAACAAAAAACCTGTATGCAGAAAACTATAAGACACTGATGAAAGAAATTAAAGATGACACAAACAGATGGAGAGATACACCTTGTTCTTGGATTGGAAGAATCAACATTGTGAAAATGACTCTACTACCCAAAGCAATCTACAGATTCAATGCAATCCCCATCAAACTACCAATGGCATTTTTCACAGAACTAGAACAAAACTTTCATAATTTGTATGGAAACACAAAAGACCCCAAATAGTCAAAGCAATCTTGAGAAAGAAAAACGGAGCTGGAGGAATCATGCTCCCTGACTTCAGGTGATACCACAAAGCTACAGTAATCAAGACAGTATAGTATTGGCACAAAAACAGAAATATAGATCAATGGAACAAGATAGAAAGCCCAGAAATAATCCCACACATCTATGGTCACATTATTTTTCATAAAGGAGGCAAGAATATACAATGGAGAAAGACAGCCTCTTCAAAAAGTGGTGCTGGGAAAACTGGACAGCTACATGTAAAAGAATGAAATTAGAACACTCCCTAACACCATACACAAAAATGAACTCGAAATGGATTAAAGACCTAAATGTAAGGCCAGACACCATAAAACTCTTGGAAGAAAACTTAGGCAGAACACTCTATGACATAAATCACAGCAAGATCCGTTTTGACCCACCTCCTAGAGAAAGGGAAATAAAAACAAAAATAAACAAATGGGACCTAATGAAAAAAGCCTTTTCACAGCAAAAGAAACTATAAACAAGACAAAAAGACAACCCTCAGAATGGGAGAAAATATTTGCAAACTAAACAACTGACAAAGGATTAATCTCCAATATATACAAGCAGCTCATGCAGCTCCATATCAAAAAAACAAACAACCCAATCCAAAAATGGGCAGAAGACTTAAACAGACATTTCTCTAAAGAAGATATACAGATTGCCAACAAACACATGAAAGAATGCTCAACATCACTAATCATTAGAGAAATGCAAATCAAAACCACAATGAGGTATCACCTCACACCGGTCAGAATGGCCATCATCAAAAAATCTACAAACAATAAATGCTGGAGAGGGTGTGGAGAAAAGGGAACCCTCTTGCACTGTTGGTGGGAATGTAAATTGATACAGCCACTATGGAGAACAGTATAGAAGTTCCTAAAAGCTAAAAATAGAACTACCATATGATGCTGCAATCCCACTACTGGGCATATATCCTGCGAAAACCATAATTCAAAGAGTCATGTACCACAATATTCACCACAGCACTATTTACAATAGCCAGGACATGGAAGCAAACTAAGTGTCCATTGACAAATGACTGGATAAAGAAGATGTGGCACATATATGCAATGGAATATTGCTCAGCCATAAAAAGAAATGAAATTGAGATGTTTGTAGTGAGGTGGATGGACCTAGAGTCTGTCATACAGAGTGAAGTAAGTCAGGAAGAGAAAAACAAATACCATATGCTAACACATATATATGGAATCTAAAAAAAAAAAACAAAACGTTCTGATGAACCTAGGGCAGGACAAGAATAAAGTCGCAGATGTCGAGAATGGACTTGAGGACACGGGGAGGGGGAAGGGTAAGCTGGGATGAAGTGAGAGAGTGGCATGCACATATATACACTACCAAATGTAAAATAGATAGCTAGTGGGAAGCTGCCGCATAGCACAGGGAGGTCAGCTCATTGCTTTGTGACCACCTAGAGGGGTGGGATAGGGAGGGTGGGAGGGAGACGCAAGAGGGAGGAGATATGGGGATATATGTATATGTATAGCTGATTCACTTTGTTATACAGCAGAAACTAACACAACATTGTAAAGCAATTATACTCCAATAAAGATGTTAAAAAAAAACTCAGGTGAGAAGTAAGAAATGTGGAAGATAGAGTAGGGTTGAGAAAAAGTGCTGGCTGTAGAGAGTAAGGAGGAATTTGGCACTTGGTATCTGGATTGGAAGAGTGGGTAGAGAAGTGGAGGTAGAGAAAGGTGTCCAGGTTTCTGCACCTGTTTTTATTTTTGGCATGAGATTGGGGCTGAGGAGATGAGGCAACAGTGGGGAAGGAAGCAGAGGTGCCAACTGGGATGTAAGATGCCATCTCCCTCCCTCCCTTCTTTCTTTTCTTTCTATATCAATTCTATAGGGAGAAAACTGGAAAAGAGGTGATGTTGGATAAGCTATGTATCCTTTATAGCCCTCCATCTCTCATGTTTAAATAAAGAGGTTGGGTGACCACTGAAGTTTCTTTTAACTTGGAAATTCTCTGCTCCATAATATATCTTTATCAAGACCCACCTACTCGGTGTGGACTTCCTGCAGAGGGAGTTTTTAAGAAACTTTTGGTAAGAGAAAGATGAGTTAAGAGTTGAGAACTCTTAACTGTCTGGAACTGTCTGGAACTCAGAAAACCTGGCTCGGCCCAACTACTTGGAGGAAAGTCAATTCAAGGTTTAGTCTCATCAAAAATGAGAATGAAAAATGGTAGACTAATGATGGCAAAGAAACCTTTCCCCTCCAGCTGCCTCTTGCTCCAGGGAGTGGCTTGGAGAAGGGATCTTCCTTTCTCCTACTCACACCCCTTGCTCTATTCCTAACCTAAACGTTATTGATTCTTCTGTTCGTCCTGAATGAGTTCTTAGTGTTCACTCTACTTCCTGAGGAGGCTCATCTTTGATACTCAACTTAAGCTGTTTAGGAAATTCAAGTGTCATTCACTTTGGCTTTGAGAGAGACCTTACTAACTGGGGATACATCTGCTCTCACCGTGGGGAATCAAGGTCAGTATCTTATATTCCAGTTATTTGAAGCCTGCTCCTGGCCTGCCGTCAGGCACACAATGTATAATATTTATATCAGTGATCAGTGGAACCTTCCTATTGGATAAATAGGAATACAGCTTCCCAAATGTAAAGGGAAGCATGTTTCCCTTTCTATTTCATGTATCCTTTTCATGTAATAAATATTACTGGCTCAGACAGAAGAGAAATCTCTAAGAACTCATCTATATAACTTGAGATTATACTTAAAGATGAAAATCAAATACAGGCAATAGATGGAATATACCAGAATTGAAATTTTAGGTCGAAGTACTGCATATCTTGATCAGGAATAGAACAATGTTTTTTAATTTGTTGTGGGTTACGTAGCTATTCCTGATTTTGTAAAATGTAAAACCTTTTATCTGGAAATTATTTTTTATATTTGGAACAAATGATAAATCCTTTGTGGTTTTAACATTTTATTTGCTATCTGCTTTACACATTTTCTCAGCTTTGGGAGTGCTTCCAGATAGACATCTGCATGGAATAATGGAGAAATCTAAAGAAGAAAGACACCAAACCACTTTTTTCAAATCACCTTAGGCAGTTGCTGATGAGGTGGCTTAATAGGAAGATGAAAGCTTTGCTAACCTGGATCTCCACTTATTCAATAAAGTAAACAGGAGATGAACTTGGGTAGCAGGGAATATTTAATTGCTGCAGAGTTCTAAATGCTTTTCTTTAAAAAAAAAAAAAAAGCCAATGTGATTCAGAAGCTTTTTTTTAAGCTTTCCCTTTTAGATATGCAAGCAGATAATTTTAACAAAAGGAAACATTGTTTAAAATACAGTGTTGCTTAGCAAAAAATATTGATCATCTTCTCTTGTGACCCTCAGTCCAGCAGAGCTCTCAGCCTAGCTTCTCTTACTGTGCATCTTTGTACCTCTCAGTGAACCTTTAGGCTTTGCTTTCTTTTTTCTGTATGCCTACTACATACCATGTGCTTTACATATACTATCTCAGTAAGCCAATGCTGAGAAACAAAATGTTAAGTCCTTTTGAGATCTGCTCCCACCTGTTTTTTTCTTTCCCCAAATAGTGAGTGAGGTTGAAATGCACAATCCAATACTTAGGGTTTAATCTCAAGTTCACCACTTTTTATCCTTCTGCAAGTTACATAATACGTATCTGAGCAGCTTTCCTAGGTGTGTATAGGTAGCAGTGTTTCTTGCTTGAGCCTAATTCATTCTTACTCTAGGAGACAAAGTGATTAGGTTGTGTCTGGAAGGATCCACTAGTTGAAGAGGGAAGATTCTGCATTCAGTAGCCTTTGCCCAGACAGACCTCTGAATAGCACAGAAGTTACATTTCTTTCTTTTCCTTATTAATATGCCACTTTATCTGCAAAAAGGCTAACATTGCCAATCAAAGAGAGATAAGGACTTTCTCTATGGGCTGAAGAAATTTAATGGACCAGCACACTTTTTTCCAGTAAGCTACAGCAAACGTTATTGGCTACTTAATCAACATCCATTCCTTCCAAATAGTACCACATTTTATTCAGATTTCCATGTTTAACTGTGTGGCCATGTGGTTTAGGAGAGGTCGACTCCATCCTCTCATGTGAGTGCTGATTGGTCTAAGCCAGTTATTATATTATATTATAACACCATATTCCTTTGCCGATTGGTCTGAGCATGAACAAGAGAGATACTTCAGATCAATGGGTCATGGGGAGATAACTACTGGGGACTTCTCATGATAATGAGAAGATAAAGAATGGAGAGAACATGGTAAAGATGATAGAATAGACATATGCAAAGAACTTAAGTCCTGAAGCTATCACTGTACTATTGAATCAACTAATCTCATGGGATGATGAATGTTCTTTAGTAAGCCACTTGATGAAGAGTTTTCAGTTATGTACAGCTGAAAGCACCCTGGCTGACACAGAAGCCTGTTGCCTAGTCATCTCCTATAACGGTAGAAATGGAGAAGGAGTGGCTCGTTTCCCTTTTAAAGCTCCCAAGCAATTTCTGCTCCTGGCTCTTAGCTTCTGAGAAGCCAAGGAGGTTGGTGATATGAAAGGTAAAGTAAGTGGTCGAGGTGTGACTAGCCTAGAGGTTTAACTATGAGTTTCTTTAGGTAAAATTGGAATGAAATTCATATGAGAGGACAAGCCACCACACTAATGGCGTGGGGTCAGTTGTAGTTTGAGATAATGTTTTATCTCCTCATGCGATTCAGAATTAGCTACACCTTGCACCTTCCTCACAAGATGTGCAGAAACTCAAGAGACCAAAGAGAACTATCTCCCAACAACAGGTACTATTATTACCCTTATTTTACAAATGAGAAGATTGAGGTCCAAGATTTTGTAATTTGCTCATGGTTACATGGTCAGGTTTTAATTTCTACTCTGCTTCTTCTTTGCTATGTGACCTTGCTTAATTTATATACCCTGCCTATTCTACCTCCTTACTATCTTTACTAAGTCATTTCCTCCCCTTTCCCACTTGCTTATATCAACCCCGTGCAACGTCTCACCTGGATCATTGTACCAGCTTCTGTCTTACTCTTCCTCTCCTTCAACTTTTTCTAAAGATTGCAGCCAGGGTTTCCTTTCTAAAATGCAAATCTGATCATATGATCCCCCATCCTTAAAATCCTGTAATGACTCTCTCCTATGTACAGTACTTACCATGGTGTGTGTCATCCTTACACATTTGGCCCCTGCCTGCCTTTCTTATAGTCACTCCTGCCATAACGAATTGCAGTTCATATTTTTCAAGCTTCCATATGTCCACCTTTGTGGTTCCCTCAGCTAGGAAAGGCTTTTCTCCCCCAGTCCATCTGGAAATTGCCATCATAGTTTTATAATTTTATGTATTGAATTTCCTCAGTGAAGCTTTGTCAGAATCCTTTCCTCTCATCAAACAGATTAACACTCCCTTCTTTTTTTATTTCCTCCTTCTGTCTTTCACCTCCTTATCCCTTTGGCTCTTTTCTCCTTTCTTGTGTCTTATCAAATTAAATCTCATAAGCTCAGCCACCTATGTCCTGCCAATAGCAAAGATCCCATAATCCCCAGGACCATGTGCACATTCCACTGTGGTTTCTAGAGTCACCGTCCTCCACTTGTCAAGTCTTACCTGGCCTTTTGCAAAATTGAGTGATGATTTGACCCCTTCGAAAAATGCAGAGATCAGATCAGCCCTGGGCAGGGCTAGAAGTGGGGATTGATTAGAATGGGCATAAGGACAAGTTTTGGGCGAACGAAAATGGTTTATAAATTGGTTATGGTGCTGGGAACACTTCAGGTAAATAAGATATAAGCTGAAGTTGTTGGGTGGAACTTCTGAGGCAATCTTCTTAAAAAGAGAGCAGATCCATCTAGCACATGTCCCTCTGACTCTTACCTTTCTTTATGCCTGGATCTTGGAAGCAGTGGTGAAGGTAGAGCAGCCATCTTATCACTAGGAGGCAACAAGCAGATGGGAAGGATGACAGAGAAGAAAACAGAAGGAGTCTGGGACCCCGATGAAAACTTTTTAGCATTCCTGGATGGCCTACCTCCAGGTACGTCATTTGCACTTAAATTGTTTAAGACACTGCTTTTCAGATTCCAGTCACTTACTGCCAAATGCGGTTTCTAACTGACATATTTTTGAAGCTGTGTGTCCACATTGATAAAATCTAGAGGATCAATGAGTAACACATTCAATCAATGTAGGTCAACCAACTTATTTGGGATTTTGACTCAAATCAGTCAAAATCATTTGCTTGCCTTACACCTTTCATAATTGGCAGACTTTTACTTTCCAAACATCCAGGCATTTGTTTTTAGTTTTCTTTTTCCTCTACTGGTATAGATGCATCTTTCTTGGTCACAGGTTTGCTGCTCAGATGGAAATCAGGCCCTCCCCATTTCCACAAGGTGGAACAGGTTCTAATGTAATCAGTTTAGGTCAGCCCTGGAGAGTTCCTTTGTTCTCTGTTTTTATATAAAAATCTGTCAACCGGAACCAAAATAAATCAATAGTGGCTAAACATGGAAGTTCCTCTTTTCAAATTTCTTTGGACCCCTCAAGAAATCTGAAAACAAGAATTAAAGAGATTCCATTAGGAGTCCTCATGGAGGCTGAGAGGGGGATTAGGGCTGCCTTGGGGGTAGGTGCAGAGAAAAGCATGTGTTCTTCATTAAACTTGGCCCTGCCTGCCTCACCAAGTTCCCCTCAGAGGACCTGGCTCAGTCCCAGGCATGGCAGGAGGGAGGTCTCGGGTTCTGCCAGGTTTGGTGCAGCCCACTTCTCTTCCTGGCCAAAAGATCCACAACTTACACACACTTGAGATGGAATCTATTCCATGGGAAGATGTTTCCAAATTTTTTCCTCCATTAGCAAAGAGTTCAAGTGCTTTAAACTTTACCTAATGATTCTCTAAGCAAATCCTCCTCATCTCTCCTCCCTGAGGCCACTTCAGTCCATTTTTCCTGCCAACACTGAGCCCGCATTCCATGCCAGTCACTTCACTGCAGTTGGGAGCACCAAGAGGAAGAATCTGTGTCCTATCCTTACAGGCTCCTGGGCTATCAGAGTCTCCTGGGTTGGTGGAGGGCTCCCATAGGCCAATCCCAGACCCGTGCAGGCAACTGCTTGGGAATCATGTGGGCAAAGCTTTATCGGGGAGATGTTGCTGCTGTCAGTCTGGGGGAAAGGGAGGTTGGGAGCTTGTGTTTTGACTCCATTCTGCAGGTGAGTCTGATGCAGAGCCAGATTCCTAGGGGCCACAAAACCTCTGGTCTGGCCAGAAGGCTTTGTTCACTGCTCTCTGAAGTGTTACTTTTGTCCACCTTTCCCAGGCCCTCCTCTTGCTCCATTCTTATTTAAATCCAACTATCATTTCAGTCCCTAGAGCCAAACTCAGTTCTAACAATCTTCATGAAGCCATTGGTGACAACTCTGGTTCAATGATTCCTCTTTCTCTGGGCTCTTTGATGTTGGGCCCTCCCTCCATTTGGAGTGAATCCAGAGAGCCACGGTAATTTCTCTTGTCATGAATATGCATTGTCTCATTTATCAAAGTGTAGAAGCCCTTATAGGTTGTGCATCTGATTTCTGGTCTTCTAGTGCCTCAGACCATGCGTGACTGAGGCACTGGGTTGGGACAGTCACTGCAGATGTCTAAACTATGAAGTTTGGCATCCTACAGCCATGGGTTCAGCTCTAGGCTGAGCAATATCTAAGATCTATGACTTTAGTCAGATTCCTAAATCCCCTGGGTCTCAGGTGGCTCAGTTGCAGAGTAAAGGGCTTAGCACAGAACCAGGCTCCCAACAACTGTTGACTAAATCATCATTATTAGTTATGATATATTTGGTTCTTGTTTTTCTTTCCATTCTTTTTATCTCCTTTACGCTTTGAAAAAAAATTCCGATTGTTGGTATGAAAAGAATTTGGAGATACTAATACGAAGGTGATGTAAATATAACCTACAAAAGCAGGTATGTTGCAGCTGTCACAGACTACACACCATGCAACCCTATTACATTTGAAAATGAGACACAGTCACACCATGGAGGTGCATTTAGCATATAAGCTTAGTGCTTAAGAAGCTGTTGTTTCTCTTTAGGGGAATACAGCTGGACTATTCTGATACCAGGTCAGCAATGTTGGTCTCTTTATAGTTTCTTTAGAAAGACAACCATATGCATGGTAAGTTGAGATCAATAACAGGTTATTCCTCCTTAATTATGCATGTATCATGCAAATATAAACATATACCTAAAATCAGCTAAACTGAGAGAGTAAAACATAAAGAGAGAAAGAGGTCTTACAGATCTTTGCTACTCAAAGCGTGATCTGCAGGCCAGCAAAATTGGCATCAGCTGGGAGCTTGTCATCAATGCAGCGTCTTAGGCCCTACCTCAAATCTGCTGACTTAGAATCTGCATCGTAACAAAATCCGCAGGTGATTTGTATGCATGTTGAATTTTGAAAAGAGGCTGCTATAGAGAACCCTTAAAAGACAACAATGAGAGGTCTAAGACACTATTTGGTCTTTCCCGTAAGCCTGAAGTGATGTCGTGCCCCGTTGGTAGCACTTCCTTCCACACTCAAGAAGGGGCTCCTTTATTTCTTCACATGCTTCATGGGAACCTTTAATAGAAGTGGAATCAGTCATCGTTCACATATTCTTGCTCCTCAGTATTGTCGGCCACCACGCTTGCTTTAGGTAATAGATTCTAGAGGGATGACATCGTGACCATGTTAGACCCATTAACATTTCTATCTCCCAGTGGTGGTAAAAATAGATAGGCTTGCAATTCATTTATTTATCAATGATTTTACTGAGCAGCCAGACATTGGTTTAGGCCCTGAAGAGGAAAAGGAGAACAGAAGGCGGCCCTTGCTACACTTGATGAGGAAGTCAGCTGTAACAAACAGACCCTTATAGTCCAACATGCGGGCAACATGACATGGGGTAAAGAAGAAGTGACTTTGAACTCCACAGTGAAATTGCTGACAAAGGCCATCTTCCCTTTTCCTGCTTTGTAGAAAGGAAGACCTGAGGAGGTGGCAGTTGGAATAAAAAGACATCCTTGAAAGACCTCTGTGAATCTGACTCACAAGATCCCTCTCCTCCGTGGACAGCCTTTCTTCTCAGAGGGACGCAATTGCTTCCTACATCTTTATTAACCCTTAATTCCAGGGGTCAAAAATGTCTTTAAATGTATTTCCTCCTGAACTGAGATGATTAGCTTGCCTTGAGTTTATTTTTCCCACCATTTCTCTACTTAGGTTTTTAAAAAGATTTCACAGCATCTCTACTACAATTAGATCAGAAAACAAAGAAATAAACCTTATCCGTGATTTCTGCCAATATCTGGCAATGCCATGGAAGAGATGTTTTGATTAGGCAATTTTCATTACTAAAAACACTATAGCACAATAAATTAATTCAATGTTGTGCACTTATCTATTAGAAACATTACTATAGGAGTATAAAAATGTTAATTATTCATTATCATCACTCTGATTATTTGTTGTGGCTGATAATTACATTGAATATATTTTATATCAGTAATAACCTTCTGTCTACATTTACAACATGCTGTATCTTGGGGGCTTGTCAAGTTTTTTCCCCAAGCCTTTCCTTTATTAAGACACAGACCTCAGGAGTACATAACCTTTATGTTGAAGACTGATTTTCTTCTTTCATATAAAGAACAAATATTATAGATTAATTAATCCAGGATGATTATTATTTAATCACTCTTCCTCTGGCTTCACAAGGGATTTGGCTTTTATTCAGTTGCTCATTCACATTGTTATGAAGAATAAATGCAGTCATAAAATATTTGTGTGCTATGAATTCACAGAACAACTAACTGAGAACCTGGAGGGGGATGGCTGCCAGCTGGGCACCCGCTTGAGCCCCACACCATGTGGCCTCAGCCTCAAACACAAGCAAATGACCTGAGGTGAAGAGACTGAATCAGTGCAGGAGAGCTTAGCCTCTGACCTGACTGGATTGGGGGTAGTTCAACCACAGACCTAATATTTCAGTCCCACAAAATTTACTGAGCACCTACTATGCACTGTCACTGTGTTAGATTTGAGAATAAACTCCCCACTCATTGCTTGACCTTGAAACCATTATTTACTGCTTTGTGCCTTCGTCTCCTCATCTGTAAAATGGGATAATAATAGAACCCACTTCGTTGGATAGTGAGGATTAAGTGGGTTAATAATAACTGCTGAAATGCCTTGAATGGTGCCTGGCACTGGCAAGCACTCAAAAAATCTAAGCTATTATTATCATTCAGATGTCATTTCTCTTGTCTAGATGGAGGCAGATGCATGAGAAGTAAGAAACACACACGACTAATTGTGCAGATGCAGTGATCAAAGTCTGTTGGAAGGCACAGAAGTAGGATGTGGTCAGTCAGCCTGGGGTGTGATGGGTGAGGAAAGACTTCCAAAAGGAGGAGATCTTTGGAGCTGACTCCAAAATGAAGATACCGCTATGCTGAGTAGATCCACTGAGGGGTGGGTGTGGGGGAAAGGGAGGGAGGGTTGTCCATGAAGCCTGCGAAGCTTGTGGGGAGGGAGGGAGACGGTTAGGTCAGCAAGGACCAAGTTCCATGGAGACAAACATAGGGGGCTGGCAGCTTGGACTTCACCCTGAAGGCATCGATGAGCCATGAAAGGGTCTTCAGCAGGGGAGTCACAAATAGATTGGCATCGCCACAGCTTGGAGTGTAGAGGAGATGGTGGTTGAGAGTCTGGAGAGAGGCTCATCGGCAGCTTCCAGGCAGGAGCTGTGAGGTCTGAGCTGAGGCAGAGAAATGTGGGTTCATGTGCAGAAGCTGTACAGAGGCCCAACTAACTCCACAAGTGGTCCAAGGAGGCATTCTGAAAGGAAGCGAAGCTTTTGAGTTTGATTTTAAATAACAGCTATATTATTGCTGGGGTAAAATTGGAGGATGAGAAGGAAGGTGGGTTAAGTATTATAGGTGAAAGTGCAAGGTGAAGTAACAACATGCAACACTTATCATGTGCTTACTGCATGCCAGGTACTACACAAAATGCCTCACCTGTGTTACTTCTTTAAATCCTGGCAGAAGCTCAGTGAGGAAAACGCCCTTAGGATGCCCACTTTACAGATGAGGAAATGAAGGCTCTGATTGTTACATATCAGGGCTACAGAGAAAGAAGTGGGAGCTTTGAATTCTGGAACATTCCCCCTCGATTTTCATGGTCAATGAAACGAGTGATATAATTCTTGTGACTTCGTAGTGTTTTATTCCGTGTCTTCTATGGGAACCATCAGGGCCCTCAGACAGGGCTGCTGTCTCTGTGTGTGTGGTGGAGAGTTCACTGGAAAACCTACCGAGCTTTTGAGCAACCATGGTTACGTGTCATATAAAGTTTACCTTTTAATTCCCGTAGGAAATGTCTGCTCCTATGAGGTGAGCGTTTATTCTCACTAGACAAGGAGAAGCCTGAGCCTCAGGGGCCTGCTACGTCTTCCAACTACAGGAGACACCCTGGGCAGCGGTTTCTCAGCCAGCAGGACCTGCGGTGCTGATGTGTGTGTCCGGATGTGGGGGACAGAATGAGGTTTGGTGTGGAGGTGGAAAGGGGGTCGAATCATGGTGAGCAAGGTCTCTGAGCAGATCCGGGCACAAGTGCTCCAGAAAACACTCGGGACATCCAGGCTCAAAGCACTGAGGTGAAATATAGAAGAAAGCAATTTTCAAGTTCCTTCTCTCTGAGTCCATTTCCTTGGATGTTCAGTGGGTAGCTCTTCTGTGATGGGGACTGGAGATAACGCTGGTTAACCAGTATGGGACTCCACGACTGTTCGCTTTTGTCCTGGGGAGGGGATCCAGACAACCAAGACATCCAAGATCTGCAGTGCACAACACTGTACCCGCCGGGAGTAGAGGGGGCTGTGACTCCGGGCTCACACCAAGTAGGTTGGCTTCCAACAGAAATTCGAATTGGGGCTTGGGGGACTTTTTTGAAAGACATTAATTAGCTTAAGAGTGCCCTTTACAATCAGTTTTCAACCCTGTCTGCTTAGAATTGCTCAGGGAGGTTCTAAACATGCTAGTGTGCAGGCTGTCTCCCTAGAGATTCTGACCCATTTGATCTTGGGTGGCCCCAGGCATTGGTCTATTTAAAAATCTCCCCAGGATAATAATGTGTCGCCAGAACTGAAACCACCCATTTAGGCAGAGACTGAAGGCCAGCTGTTTGGGCCCCACCAGGCACGAGCCAGAGCTCCAGGGGCACTTCCGCCAAGGGCAGGCACGGTTAACAGGCGGCTTTGTAGGAACAGCAACAAAACTTACGAAGCCAGGGAAGTGCCACAGGCAGGCTCCTGCAGAGGCTGGGCCACTCCTGTCCGCCTCCCCTGGGAACAGTGCCATGTGGACCGTGCCCTTTGGGTCAGCCACAAAGCACAGAAACACTTCATTCAAGATTTCCATTCATTGTTCAGCCCTGGGACAGGGGAATGCATGAGAAAACCTATGACTGCCCCTCCAGCCCAGCTTTTTAGTAGGAGAAGGTGCTGCCCTTGAGCAGAAGACATGGCCGCAGGGCTGAGGTCTTGAGCTGTGCTCATAATCCCAGCTCCCCCAAGGGCAGGGCAGGTCTTAACTGGCTTAGCCTGGCCTGCATCTGTGTAGTCAGTTCTCAATTTTGCAGGAGAGGATTTTCCTCTTTATGGTTTACATGTGGCTGACATCTAATTCCAGCCTGTTTCTTTCCACTATTCCACACCCTCCTGGGTCTTCCTCCCTATGGCCTACATGGCACACAGACTCCTACAACTGTTATCTAAGCAGACTAAGATGTCAAACCGGTTCATGGTGTTTCACTTGGCTCTCAACACACCACAGGCACTAAATAGAGATGTCTGTTGATTGATTGGTTGTGGCCACCGGATCATGATGAGTAGATCAAAGACTAAGAAAATTATTTTTTTATTGTCTTCTTTCCTCCATCGTGCTGATGAGCAAGAGTTGACTGTGATACTTTCTAGGTTGCGCTTTTTGCAAATGCCTTCCAGGTCCAGAAGTAAAGAAGAGAAATTTTCTCCTTATTGCTAAGGTGTTATCTTTCTATAGCCTTTTGTTGGTTCCATTGTATTTTATTTTTTTAACATTTTTATTGGAGTATAATTGCTTTACAATGGTGTGTTGTTTCTGCTTCATAACAAAGTGAATCAGCTATACATATACATATATCCCCATATCTCTGCCCTCTTGCATCTCCCTCCCTTCCACCCTCCCTATCCCACCCCTCTAGGTGGTCACAAAGCACCGAGCTGATCTACCTGTGCTATGAGGCTGCTTCCCACTAGCTATCTATTTTATATTTGGTAGTGTATATATGTCCATGCCACTCTCTCACGTCGTCCCAGTTTACCCTTCCCCTCCCCCTGTCCTCAAGTCCATTCTTTATGTCTGCCTCTTTATTCCTGTCCTGACCCTAGGTTCTTCAGAACCTTTTTTTTTTTTTGATTCCATACATATGTGTTAGCATACGATCTTTATTTTTCTCTTTCTGATTTACTTCACTCTGTATGACAGACACTAGGTCCATCCATCTCACTACAAATAACTCAATTTTGTTTATTTTTATGGCTAATATTCCATTGCATTTATGTGTCACATCTTCTTAATCCATTCATCTGTCGATGGACACTTAGGTTGCTTCCATGTCCTGGCTATTGTAAATAGTGCTGAGATGAACTTGTGGTACATGACTCTTTTTGAATTACGATTTTCTCAGGGTATATGCTCAGTAGTGGGATTGCTGGGTCATATGGTAGTTCTGTTTTTAGTTTTTAAGGAACTTATATACTGTTCTCCATAGTGGCTGTATCAATTTTCATTCCCACCAACAGTGCAAGAGGGTTCCCTTTTCTCCACACCCTCTCCAGCATTTATTGTTTGTAGATTTTTTGATGATGGCCATTCTGACTGGTGTGAGGTGGTACCTCAATGTGGTTTTGATTTGCATTTCTCTAATTATTAGTGATGTTGAGCATCCTTTCATGTGTTTGTTGGCAATCTGTATACCTTCTTTGGAGAAATATCTCTTTAAGTCTTCTGCCCATTTTTGGATTGGGTTGTTTTTTTTTTTTTTTTTTTGATATGGAGCTGCATGAGCTGGTTGTATACTTTGGAGATTAATCCTTTGTCAGTTGCTTCATTTGCAAATATTTTCTCCAGTTCTGAGGGTTGTCTTTTCATCTTCTTTATGATTTCCTTTGCTGTGCAAAAGCTTTTAAGTTTCATTAGCTCCCATTTGTTTATTTTTGTTTTTATTTCCATTTCTCTAGGAGGTGGGTCAAAAAGGATTTTGCTGTGATTTATGTCATAGAGTGTTCTCCCTATGTTTTCTTCCAAGAGTTTTATAGTGTCTGGCCTTACATTTAGGTCTTTAATCCGTTTAGAGTTTACTTTTGTGTATGGTGTTAGGAAGTGTTCTAATTTCATTCTTTTACATGTACTTGTCCAGTTTTCCCAGCACCACTTATTGAAGAGACTGTCTTTTCTCCATTGTATATTCGTGCCTCCTTTATTAAAAATATGGTGACCATATGTGCATGGGTTTATCTCTGGGCTTTCTATCCTGTTCCATTGATCTATATTTCTGTTTTGTGCCAGTACCATACTGCCTTGATTACTGTAGCTTTGTAGTATAGTCTGAAGTCAGGGAGCATGATTCCTCCAGCTTCGTTTTTCTTTCTCATGATTGCTTTGGCTATTCAGGGTCTTTTGTGTTTCCATACAAATTGTGAAATTTTTTGTTCTGGTTCTGTGAAAAGTGTCATTGGTAGTTTGATAGGGATTGCACTGAATTTGTAGATTGCTTTGCGTAGTATAGTCATTTTCACAATGTTGATTCTTCCAATCCTAGAACACAGTATATCTCTCCATCTGTTTGTATCACCTTTAATTTCTTTCATCAGTGTCTTCTAGCTTTCTCCATACAGGTCTTTTGTCCCCGTAGGTAGGTTTTTTCCTAGGTATTTTATTCTTTTTGTTGCAGTGGTAAATGGGAGTGTTTCCTTAATTTCTCTTTCAGATGTTTCACCATTAGCATATAGGAATGCCAGAGATCTCTGTGCATTAATTTTGTATCCTGTCACTTTACCATATTCATTGATTAGCTCTAGTAGTTTTCTGGTAGCATCTTTAGGATTCTCTATGTATAGTATCATGTCATCTGCAAACAGTGACAGTTGTACTTCTTTTCCGATTTGGATTCCTTTTATTTCTTTTTCTTCTCTGATTGCCATGGCTAAAACTTCTAAAACTATGTTCAATAATAGTTGTGAGAGTGGGCAACCTTGTCTTGTTCCTGATCTTAGAGGAAATGGTTTCAGTTTTTCACCATTGAGAATGACGTTGGCTGTGGGTTTGTCATATATGGCCTTTATTATGTTGAGGTAGGTTCCCTCTATGCCTACTTTCTGGAGAGTTTTTATCATAAATGGGTGTTGAATTTTGTCTAAAGCCTTTTCTGCATCTTTTAAGATTATCATATTGTTTAAATCTTGCTTTCTCTTGGTTGTCAGAAGTGAATCTAGTCATTTACTTATGAAACTAAAATTAGCCACCACCTTGTGGGAACTACCTGAATTGCAAGCATATTGTAAAAAAACCTTAAAGGATGGTTCTCAACCTTGGCTGACAGTAGAATCACCTGGTGAGTTTTTAAAAAGTATTGTTTTACCTGGATCCCTCCACCTTAGATTCTGATCTAATCGATGTAAGGTGCTTATACACTGCTTCTAATTGCATTATTTTTGGAAGTTTCCAAGCTGATTTTAAAGTGATGCCCACCAGCCTCCTCTTTCTTTTTCTTCCCTCTCTGATGGGTATTCTTTCCTGCCACATTCTCTTCAATCCTCCCCATGCTTCAGTTCTTCAGGTTCTCTTTCTAAGCAGGTCCACCTAAATTAGTTGAAGTTCAGGAGCCCTCATCAGTTAAAACCTCTATTCTCTTCCAACTCATTGGCCTACCCAGAATCATCTGCATGTAAATGAGAACACCCAGGGAAAATGCCTTATCCTATGTCCCAATTACTATCTCTGATGGTGATTTTAGCTGGTGCAGAGGACTCCATGCCATTTAGGATAGGGACCTTTTCACCTACTGGTCCATCTGATCTTTTTTCTAAATTGTTTCCCAAACAGTGCTCCACTGTTTTTTGATGTCTCTTTACATTTGTTCTTGATGCAAGAATTTCCAACAGAGAATCATAACAAGTGAGTCCATCTGAGCAGTCCTACAGTTAAAACAAAATATAAAACCTTATTTGTTTTACCCAGTACTTTTCTAGATTGTTAGCAGAACTTCTTTCCTAGAGCATTATTAGAACCATGATTTTAAAAAACCCATTTAATTTGGGATTGACATGTACATACTGCTATATTTAAAATAGATAACCAATAAGGACCTACTGTACAGCACAGGGAACTCTGCTCAATATTCTGTAATAACCTACATGGGAAAAGAATTTGAAAAAGAATAGATACATGTATATGTATAACTGAATACTTTGCTGTACACCTGAAACTAACACAACATTGTTAATCAACTATGCTCCAATATAAAATAAAAATAAAAAATAAATTAAAAACCTATATAATGGATAAGAAATGCTGTTTTAGAGCTTTCCCTTAGTTTCATACCTTGTGGTCCTGCCTATGTGCTGAAAGCAATGCATGTCCAGTGAAATTATGAGGGAAGCATTCTGAAGTCCTGTTTTCCCTCCCCTCTACAATGGGACTGAATATTTTTAGGCTTTCCCCTGTCAGATATTTTACATCTTGATTAGTATTTTCAGGATAAGTGAAAAAGTCATAAAATTTACCTAGGCCAGAAAAGTCTAATAAAAGTTGCTTCATACCCAAGAAAACAGGAACAGAGACACCTCTATTTTGAGAAAAAATGCTTCATTCAGCAGCATCATCAGTGGTCACTACTAATTGGGACCTTTATAATTGGGAATATTAATATTGGGAATTAATATTAATTATTATAATTATTTATTATATAATAATTATATATTATATATAATATATTATTATATAATATATAATTATTATATATTATATAATAATATATTATATATAATTATACAATTATAATTATACAATTATAATTATTATTAATTATTATATAATTGGGAATATTAATTGGGAATATTATACCTTGTATGACTGTCACTCTCCATGTTGTACCTGTGTGTTTCCCCAAACACCTGCTGCGGGTTTGTAACTGCAGAGCTGTTGGAAATGACAGACCAGCAGCGCTTTCTCTCTCTTCCTCAGCTTTCTTGCTGTTCCCTGGGAGAGGGGTTCACGCTTCCTTTACCTTATTTATCTTCCCCTAAGCCACTGTCTCAGGACTGAATGGCAGAGGGTCTGTGACAGCAGGCAACTACCCCACATCTTCGGAACTCATCTTTCTCTCTTTTTCTTCTTCCCTGCCTTCCCCTTTGCCTGAGCATTGGCACAAGCACTGGATTGCCCAGCAGACACCGTAAGTACACACTCAGAGATCAGCAAAGCCAGGACAACAAAGAAATTGATGAAAACACCATTAAAAGTAGAATTTGATTTTTTTAAAGTTTGGAAGGTAATTGTGGGGGAAATCAGCTTTTTTTAACCTTTATTTTAAGAGCTATTATAGCTCTTTTTTTATTATTTAAGTGGGGGCACCATACCCTTTTCCAGTTTTGGTTACTGAATGGTGTGATACTGCCTATCATAGCACTGACACAAGCGGTTCAGGGAAAGGAGAGAGAAAAAGGGACAAGTGTCACCTGGAAAAGATCCCTGAGGGGACACACGTTTGATAGTGGCCTTGAGGGATGGGATGAGGTTAGAGCCAGAGGAAGAAACTTTTGGTTCGTCCATCTTCCAACCACTTTGCTTTCCTTAGCTCTAAATACAAAATGGGAGGAGTCCCACCCCTCAGCCTTGGTCTGCTGGCAACATCACTGTTGTTGTCTATAACATCACGTTAGAATACGGAGAAACACCTGGTCCCTCTGAATTCACATTCAGAAGAATTCCCCAGCTGATGACAAAGCCCCCATGAAGAGCAGATACTCTGAGGCTAGTGCGTTGCTTGCTTTCAAATCATTAATAACAATGAGAATGCTAATAACGTTAATGTGAAACAAAAGGGAGGAAAAGAATGACCACACGTGTGCAGTGCAGCCTGTAAGGTGATAGGAAAAGATGCCCAAAGACATCAGCCTACCGGAGGGGTTCCAGCTTGTCTCAGCCCCCCATAATATTACACTCGCTCCCTTTTACACACCACATATGAGGCAGAAGTTCTTTAAATCTATCTGGCTTATTTCACCTGGAAACCCTTGAGAGCAGACTCTGTAGAGAATGAGGAAACTGCAGCAAAAAAAGGCAAATAATTTGCCCAAGTGGCTGACTTAGTTATCTATTTGCCGAGCAACTTAAAACAACTTATGCCTTAAAACAACTTGGTGGGGGTTTCCCTGGTGGCGCAGTGGTTGAGAATCTGCCTGCCAATGCAGGGGACACGGGTTCGAGCCCTGGTCTGGGAAGATCCCACATGCCATGGAGCAACTAGGCCCGTGAGCCACAACTACTGAGCCTGCGCGTCTGGAGCCTGTGCCCCGCAACAAGAGAGGCCGCGATAGTGAGGGGCCCGCGCACCGCGATGAAGAGTGGCCCTCACTCGCCGCAACTAGAGAAAGCCCTCGCACAGAACCGAAGACCCAACACAGCCAAAAATAAATTAATTAATTAATTTAAAAAAAAAACAACTCCTGTCTAGACTATAAAAATAAACCTGAAAATTTAATCAACATTAAAAAAAAAAAAAAAAACCAACTTGGTGCCTTCAAATGATAATCACTTATTGTCTCTTATGGTCTCTCTGGGCCAGGAATCATACTGGGCATAGCAGAAATGGCTTTTTTATGTTCTATAATGTCTGGGGCCTCAGCTGGAAGACTTAAAAGCTGGCGGACTGGATTTGTCTGCAGGCCAGCTCACTCACATGTCTGGAGGTTGATTTTGGCCGTCTGCTGGGGCTGTTGTTTGGGACGCTTATGTGTGGCCTCCCTATGTGACCTGGCCTTCCTTACAACATGGCGGCTAGATTCTTTCTCTGGAGCAAGTGTCCAGAGAAAGAAAGAGCCATGTAGAAGCTATGCCCTTTATGACCTTACCTCAGAGACCATGCAACACTACATCTACCATATTCTACCTGTTAAAGCAGCTACAAATGTCCATCCAGGTTTGTAGGAAGAAAACATAGACTACCGCTTCTCAAAGATCAACATCAGTGTCACATTAAAAAAGAGCACTTGGGATGGAGTATATATTGGACATCTTGCAAAAACAATCTCCCATAGTGACACAACTGCTGAGAGGATTGCTTCCTCTCCCAGATACGGCTGCACCAAAACATTTGCCTTTTCACAACAATACCAGATTCCCCACTGGAGGGAGACACACTTGTTCATGGATGTCTGAGTACCCAGAGGCATACTCTCCCAGCTCCAGATTTGGATGATCCCCCCCTAAGATGGAGAAGATGAGTATTGCCTGAGCCTTGTCTCCCTTTGACTTGCTGGTTATCTGAGCTCCCAGCCATTGCTTTCAAGAGGAATATGCATGACAGAACCCCGAGCTGATGAAGTTCCGAAGAATGAGCCCCAGCCTAATCACCCAAACAAGTTTGCCTTCTCACCTTCGTGTTTTGCAGAGGGGACATCCCTAATCTTGTTTCCAGCTGTTTCTGCATTTCTATGCTGCCTATCACCTTTTAGACCCAGATGCGATATGAATTATTCATTTGATCTGGGGCAGGTGCACCCATTTCCTCTCAGGACCCCAGGGGCAAGCATAGGAAATTAATTCACAACGTCTGTAGCTGAAGTCACTTGCAATTTCCACACCAAGGAAAAAATAAACTGAAGAATATGGGACTTGAGAAAGCTCAGAGGTGTTGAGAAGAGTCATCAGCAATTGTCCATTGCTCTATAGAGACAAAAAATGGGTACTGATTCCTGCATGAAAGGTTTATGTTAGCTATCAAGAAAGGGCTTCTCAGTCTTGGAGGTGACAAGAGATAGTGACTGAAAAGTGTCACAGAAGCTCTTCCCTGGAAATCTTGACACAATAGCACAGAACTTCCTGGACACAGGGGGATGGACCTGCTGACTTCTCAAGGTTCTCCCCAACCTGACTCTTCTGTTATTCACAGAGTACCACTCCAGAACTAATGAGTTGGAGCTCATACCCTGAAGAGGAGCTGAGTTGGGGTCTCTTCCCCCTGGGCATTATATGAACCTGACGGGCATGCATTAGAGATGGACATTGATTGTAGCCCTGAGTGTGGTCAGCCCTCACTGCTCTGGATTTCCCAAGGGCCATTTGGTTATGACGTGGTATCATCAGAAATGTCATTCATGCTGCCATCTTCATCGTTTTAGAACTGGCTTCCCCTTATTATAAACTTTAAAATATTCTCCAGCAGTCTTGATCCTCTAAACATGTCCTCACCCATGGGAAACTTCTGGATGGGGGGATTGATCTTGAGTGTAAGAATAAAATAACTGTAGACAATTAGACCTTGGGGAGGAGAGGAAGTAATTTTCAGATGGTCTCCATTGAGTTCTAAAATTCCTCTGAGTTTCCATAGGGTCCCTCAGGTGCAGGGAAGGGCAGAGAGTGGACTGACCCCAGTACTAACTAGAGTGACTTCTGTTTATCTGTTTTACACACTGAATGAAGGGATCATCATTAAAAAGAACTCAAGGAACACAAATGCAACTCCCTTGACAGATAGAAGCAAGGGGGATGCTGAAAGAAAGCCATTTCTTAACCATAAAATATTAAATGGGTTTTACATAAAGAGAATTATCTAGGAACCTCAAAACCTTAATTCAGTCACATTTCCTTCTAGAAAAGTCATTCCTTCATACTGAATGTTTTGACTGTAGATCATGCAATTTTTCCATGACTCAAAAGCCATTGTTTGTTGGGGAGCTATGGAAACAGAAGGTTTACAAGGTACTAAACTGCCTTTTCAGAATTACCTCGGTAGGAAGACTCTTTTTTAAATTTTTTCTCTCTGCATCCATTTTTGTTATTTCAGTAGTTGCTCGACCTGCACTCTTGGGATAGTTATGCACCTGGCTGAATTGATTCTTTTCACACTTCAATTTGAAAGGAGTCATGCCATAAAATAAAACGACCCTGATTCTTTTCTTCACTGCCATTTTATCTGGTAACTATTTGGCCTTAGCAACCCCTACTGATTGATAAGTGTGAGAGCTACAAGGAAGCCATGTAACTATAATTCTAAGTGGATATGGTTATTTATGGCATGAAATTTAGCAAATGCATCTGCTGCTAGGAATATTTGACTTATAAAACTTCCAGGAAAAAAATATCCTTTAAACACTGAGGGTTGATTTTTTTGGTTAAGATTCTTTTATGGTCATCTTTTAGATCATAACTGATATGATGATTCATGATTGCTATCATTCTGATTATTAACATACTGTTGTGGTGATGGTGAGATAGGCGCACTCAGTATAATTGAACTTTCCATGTAAAAATAATAAAGAGCCATCACTAGTAAATTTCTGTTATATGCCAAGCACCTTATTTACTTGATATCTTGTGCTTTAATCCTCATGTTCAAACGCTTTTTTTTATAGGTGAAGAAACTGAGGCTTCACCATGCTTGGCCACATGTCCAGTGGCTCACAGCTGGGTATAAAGGACTTGGATTTGAACTTGGCTTTGTCTGACTCCCAGGTCCATGTTTTTTGTGACCCTATTGGACTGGCTATCCCACTAAGTGCCATTAGAGGTCCCTGTGGCTAGAAACCTGCATCCTTTTCTTTTAAAAGCAGATTCAGTGCATTCTTTAAGCTTTTCTTGATGATTCTGAGCTATCATGGAGAATTTCAAGTCGTTTAAAGGTTCAAAATGAGTACTTAAAGACTATGAGAATTTATGAGAAAACTTATCCCTACATCAGTTAAGTTAGATATGTCTAGTGTGTATGACTTTAAGTGGCTTTTCTGCCTTCTCTCTCACCAGGAACTCTCACTTCTAGCTTGGGGAGATATATCACCATGTGTGTTATGATTAGGTGCAAAGTAAGAGCAAATAGATTCCAAGTGAGGGCCACTGAGCTCTAACATATGAGCACTAGGACAGCTGTGTTGGCTACTCAATAATTTTGTTTCCTCTTGGATCCTCAGCTGCATTTCAGATCACTGGTTGCAAGGAAAGTGACTTTTAGTTAAGGATATTTTACCGTAATTACTATGATTGCTGCCATTACAACTACAAGAACCCTTCTTATATCTTGTCAAATATTGAGATGCTACCAAATACCCTTTAAAGGCATGTTGGTTTGCAAAAACCAAAAAGGCTTTGTTATCTGGTACATGCATTTATACAGTGCTCCATTGCAAGAATACCTAAAACAGTAATAGGATTCCATGGTTTGTGATAAGTTATATTAACTTTTATTGGTATTGTGCCATGATTAATTCACTGATCTATCAAATATTAATTGAACACCTACTCAGTACCAGGTACTGTTTTAGGGCCTAAAAATATTGTAGTGAATGAAACAAAGTCTCAGTCTTCATGGAACTTATATTCTATCAGAGTTTTCTATCTGAATGACAATTTTAAATTATGGTCATATCTGTCATCACATGTGACCTTCAGAAAAACTCTCAGAACTTGGCAGGGCAGGTATTAATCATTCCATTTCACAGATGAAGAAACTTACATGAATTCTTCCCTTTCCGAGCCCAGGAAGGACTGAATTTAGTGAAGTCTGTTAGGAGAGAGGAAGCAAATGGGGCTGAGTGTGTGAGGGAGTGAGCACAGGTGTGTGAGCACAGGTGTGTGACCACCTGGGGGACTTTACAGCTGTGAAGCCCGTGATCCCCGAGCTGAGCTGGATGTGGTTTTAACATGATTTGGAATATCTCCATTCTTGCTCCCATGTCGTCTTCTCTCTGGCTTCTCATCACCGCAGGAACATGTAGCAAATACCAAGGAAGGTTCTGCTGGGCCCGGCGGGGCCCTTCCTCCCTCGGCTATAACGTGTGGCGTGTGGGATGGACCCATGGGCACAGCCTGGTGGGAGTGTCTGTCCCCATGTGCGAGGGCATCACATGAGAGCAGAGCAGTGACACATCTACCGACAAGAAAGGACGTGTTCATCACAAACAGGACATTACACCTCTGCAGAGACTCACTGAAAAAGCATTTACTGCGAGACGCAAGTTACACACGTTCCTCATGCAGAAGCATTTCTTAAATGTTCAGATGCCCATTAATTCCCCAGCAGGGGAGGGGTGTTGGGAGGAGCACGGGGGAGCGGCCAGCCGCAGTTCCCATAACCTCCACCCTTCAGGACTCCAGGAAGGACTCTCCCTGGCAGAGAGAAGGGGGCAGAGTTCCCTGCCTTTGGGAGATTTCTAGGGGCAGAAACGTACAGAGAAGCTAAGGAAGTCCCAGGGAAACCGCCCTGGAAGCCAGCGATGCGTCACCTGCTTAGACCCACACCCCTTGATTTCTGCCTTCCACCATCACCCAACGCATCTCATGTGTTCCCCAGGGAGTGTTCCAAAAGATCCACCCACTGAAATAAATCATGTTTTATTTTTACGGCTCCTCGTTATCTCAGCTCTCGAATGGGAGTGACTCTGCTACTGGCCTGGGAGGCTGTGAGGATTGAAAAAAGCTGCAGTGCGAAAAAAAGGTACAAAATCTGTGACGGGCTGCAGCTCTGCCCTAGGCAGCCTACCTCGGGGGTCACTCTGTTTTCTGAGGCAGGGCTCAGGCAGGTCTGGGTTTGCACCTCCTTTCATTCTGCACTAACCTCTCCAAATTTAAGTTTCCTCACCTAAAAATGGGTGAGGACACTACTAACACCTACTTCACAGGGCTGTATTGTGGATTGAATTAATACAATGCATTGCAACTTAGTACAGGGCCTGGCACACGGTAAGTGCTCGAAAAGTTAAAGCTGAAGTTGGGGATGTGCCGATGATATCAGATCTTTGATTTTATCCACTGATCACGTGGAGTAAAGAAAACTTTGTGTAGCACATTAGACATTTGAAAGGGCAGTCATGTCCACTATTTAATTAGCTTATTATATAGTCTTTAATGATAAAGGATATTCATTTCTTTACAATCCCTCACCTGACCAATCAAACATTTTTCTGTAACATTCAATCATGTATTAACTTAATACAAAAGCACTACACTCAGTCTTTCCTTCAGCAATCCAGAGAAAGGAGTCAGTGGTATTATGGCCACTTGAAGATTAGGAGGCTGAGGGCCAAGATGGTTGGTGACACCCACAGGGACACAGGCTGGCTGATCTCAAGCTGTCCCATTTCCCGGCCTGTGGTCTACGGATGCACCACTTACCTGCCCCCCTTTCACCACCAGCTGCTGCCAAGATCCGTCTGATAGATTCCCTTAGTTGCAAAAAACAACAAAAACAAAACTTGAATTAATTTAATCCAAAGTCCTTTCTTTTATCCATAAGGAGCATCATAAAGGTGGCCAGCTCAGGAGTTCTGGTGGTGGTGAGAGCAGTGGAGTGTGGAAGGCGTGGTCCTCGCTAACCAGAAACATGGCGACAAACTGCTGCCACATGGGGGCCCTTAGACACCAGTTCCAGCAGCCCTGTGACTCAGTCCCTGAGAAGGAATGTTCAGGAAAGACATCTGACCAGGTGAAGGGTGATCAGAAAAGAGGAAGGATGAATGGATGAATTTTATGTTTGTTTGAAACAATTTTGGATTTGTTCTTTAGATCTAGAAATCGAGGTTAGCTAATGGTTTTCCTATTTAAAAGAGCAAAATCTTCAAGAGCCGGGTCTCTGGGGATAGCATCAGGAAGATGCCGTACTAGAGACAGGAGGACTGAAAGTCTGTATTACTGCAAACTGCCTCAAACAAAGCCTATTTTTCAGCTATCATTCAGACCTCATTGGTTCTAATTTCTTGAAAAGTGGGAGGCAAAGAGACATCCAAAACCATCTGCTTCATTGTTTTGTGGGAAAACGTATGCAGTTAAAGGGGAAAACATTATTTGCCGGGTGTGATGCTTTCAGGGCTCCCCCATAACGATTTGACCTTAATATATTAAATATTGTAATGTTTTGTTACATGTCCCAGGGCAAAAAAAAAATCAGGCTATCACTTATTAGCTTTCTGTTCCTGGATCCTTCCACAGTTGATTCGACTGAGCAGAAGATAGTGGGGAAATCCAAAGGTAAAGGTTAAACTCTGTTTTATTATGTTTACAGGATTTAAAGGGTAAGTCAGGAAGTGCTTACATAACAGCAAGTGAAAGTGGTGGATTAGTAACCAGAGCGGGACTTAAAAGCAGCCTTAATCCTCCGAATCTCCAGGGGTGAAAGGTCAACCTCTAACACCAGGTTGTGTAAAGAAAGGAGAAGTCACAAGCTTCTGTTTCATCATGGCCCTGCTAATCCACTGAGGAAATGAGCAGCTGGGGGTCTGGGGAGAGGTGCCCGTCTCCTCCCAGGGAAGCCACCTGTGAATTCAGCCGAGAGGGCGTAATTAAAGTCAGCGGGGCCCATGCAGGGGGTAGGCGGGACAGACAGCGCCCCGCTGGGGGCTTGCACAGCCTTGGAGGAGTGAACCGTGCCGGGCCCCCTGCCCAAACCTGCAAACAGACCCCAGCTTTTCCCTGACAGGCTCTTAAGCAGGCTGGTAGACCAATGACAATCACACACACACACACACACACACACACACACACACACAAGCACACGCATGCACATATGCAGCTTATTGGTAACTCTGCGAGGGGTTAGTGAGCATACTAAAAAGGCCAGCTGCTAAGAACATGGGTCCCACGGAAATATTAATAAATCAGTTCTTCCTCACTTTCCCTCTTGCTCACTTGCTCTCCTCTGTCGCTCATGAAAAATGGGAAGAAAAAAAATTTTTCTTACTCATGAATATAAGATTTAAATAGATCCTCTAAAATTACAGGCCTCCTGCTCCCCTAGGATTTGAAATACTTTGGGAAGTAATTGCCTGTAATAGACTGAAGTGTGTTTATCTAGCTCTCCACTCCCTGACTGTCTATCTATATATCCATCTAACTGTCTCCTACTTATCAATTGGATGTGTGCTTAACACATCTTAAGACACAAAAATAACCCCAAAGGCAAGTGTGACATCACATGGACATAAGCACTTTTTATGAGAAGCCTAAGATTAGGGACAGCCAAATCCAGGATGTAGATTCCTTTTCTTCTCCGTCTGTTTTGGTAGCCATTTCAGGCCAAGAAAAGTGGAGTCAACTTTTTGATCCCCAACCCCAGTCTTTGCCCAAGGAAACATCTTTCCCTAAATTCCCCGTTAAGCCATAGTGTGTTACATGGAATGTTTAAAGTGCACGACTTAGTATACGTCTTTCTTCCATGCATGGACAAATCGGAACTTTGGATACAATCAATTTATGGAAGAAAGTTCCAACACATTTCAGCACGAAGCTAAAAAAGCTTTCAGAGTAGCCGTTCCATATTTATTCTGAACTGGCCTTTATTAAATCACTGGTGAAAAATACGGAGATTCGTCTCAGCTGTAGTTTCATCATCTTAAAACAGCAGAGGCATTTATCTTATGAAATTGCACAAGTCGGGCACTGTGCAGACTGATGGCTTGGAGGTGCTCTTGGCATTAGTATCTGATTGTCTCGCCTAAGGTGTTTATAATGCGTACAGCTGCTAATAGCTTACGCAGTTCATTTTTTACAGAATCTGTGGTTTAAGCATTATGCTTAGAATATCTAAAATATTTCTTCCCTTCTTTTAAAAAATGGTATCAAACTGTTCAATGTGAAATGTGAAAAGTGCTTAGTTGCATATATTTCATTCTCTGCCACCTTTTTTTTTTTTTTTTTTCTTCAGAACCCTCAACCCTTTCCTTGGTGTTTCAGAGCCTGGCTCATTCCCACCAACTATTTTCTTCATTAGTCAAAACTCATAGCCTAACTGCATTTGGAAAATGAAGGGGGAAGTTTAAGTATTTGCTGCCCTTGGAATATGGGTTTAAAAAATAGATGGAGCATGGGATTTAGGTGCAGGTCATGAGGATGGAACCTCAGCCTGACTGGTACTTCAGGGAGACACTGAAGACCGCAGCCTTGTTCAAACGCCCAGTGTAACAGAATCCCAGAAAAAAACATCACTTGTTATTACACCTATTTGGTTTTCAAAGGGTCAGATTGTGCCTCTTGACACAATCATTTGGCCAGTCGTATTTGAGGCTAAAATGATTCCCCAAGCATAATTCTCAATGTCCCTCACCTCCATGCAGCATTATTTGTGTGGAGACGGGAAGGAGGAATGGAGGTCTTTAAAACTCGAAGCCAAATCAACTGGAAATTCCAGTCACAAGGGAACTGGTTTGGGAGGGAACTCAGCTGAAGAAGCTGAGGAAAGGGACTGGTTATGATAAATGGTTACAGGGTCAAAAGCTGAGATACAATGATTTATTTAAGAAAAAAACAGTTTCTAAGTTATTGCCCCCAAACTAACTCTTAGTCAGAGAGAATAAGGCGCTCCCAAAGGAAGCAGCGTCCAGTGTATTCATGGGACAGAAGTCGTGGGAGATTTCAGGATACCAGCAGGCAAACCCGACCAGGATGGCCACGGCGGCCTGTTGAAAAGGACCAGACAGGACTTACGTGCACATAAGGGATCGAAGGAGGGATTATTTCTTCCTAATCAGCAACCTTTCAAATGTCTTTCTTCATCTCCACATTTGGAGTCTGATGTTCAAAACGAGGGAAGCCTGAAAGAAGAATTTGCCTATTTTCGTTTTGCCTAAATAAAATCAAACGGATTTGAAGTGAAAATGGCTTTGTCCTATTGAATTCCCAATTTGAGGCAAACTTTGGTAAAGCACAAGCAGGAAACAATGTCTTAGACCTAAAAATCTTCTACTTAACTTTTTGAGGCTGTCACAAACGAAAGGAACATGTCAGACAGAATACATATCTAGATTCAAGAAAATAAGACCAATTGCAATCCCTTACCTCACAGATGAACCAGACATTCTGTTCAAAGCCATAGAGGTAAATGCACAGGGTCCAGGCACTAGAACAACCCATTTTCTAGGGCCGAAGGCCACATCTAACTCCTCTCTTTCACATAGGAGGAAAAAAGGAGAAATTAGGGGACAGCCCTGTTGTCCTGAAGCACGCAGGGATGGGGAAGTTCGGGCTGAGGGCCAGCTCTGTCCCTTACCGGCTGTGTGAACTTGGCCAAGCACTGCTCCCTGCTGAGCTCTGTCTGGGAAACGGGGGTGATGGTGGCCTCTCTGAAATGTTGCTGGGGGCATTGAAAGGGATACTGTGGGGAAGCACTTAACACAGTGTCAAGCACAAAGTAAACCCTCCGTAAGCACAGCATTTATTATCAATTAGTCTGGCAGGCCAGGCACGGTGGTCCGGCTAATTTTCTCTGTAAGGATCAGCTTTAGTGACCCAGCAAAAGTCTCTAAGCAACAGAGAACTGCACTTAGGAGAGGCTCGTGCCACCTGCTTGCAGAGGCCAACCCCAAACCACAGACCTAAGGCTCCGCACGGATGCCAAGCTCGTGTTCGTGCAGCCGCCTGCCTCTTCCTGAACAGCTGTCTTTGCCAAGAGCTGGGCACGGGTATCTTTGTGGCATAACCTGCTTGGAGTGGAGGGGGCGGAGCTGATTACAGGACTTTGGGGGTCAGAGTCGGGGCACAGAGAGAGCTGCAACTCCCCAGAAATTTAGCAAGCCCAGGAGCTGGCATAATGTGCATATTTTAGAGAAGGTGTCTGGAAAAAGGCAATACAAACACAATTCTCATTTTCATAAGGCAGTTTTCTTCTTTCAAAACAACAAATTATATAAAACTATACAACATACATAGGAAATAAAGGTGCATCCTTAAATCCTTTTTAATGAGGACACAATGCACGGAGGTGGTACTTCACTCAGGATGCTGAGAGCAATTGGGTAGGTATAACCAATACCCAGTTTCTCTAGGGGAAACAAAACAAAACAAAACAAAGATGCCTTAAATTAAACTTAGTCTTAACACAGGAAATAAGTGCTTTCTTAGAATTTGTGTGACCATGGCATCAATCCTCCCTGTATCAGCCCAGTTTCTTTTTCTCTACAGAGAGATTCAGAACAAAACCGAAGTATTTTCAAAGCAAACAACTCTTAACTCCAAAGCCTTGCTTTCAAACTGCTGGTTGAACAGTGACAATCTAAAGAAAGAGTCAATGACTTGAATTCCTGTTACAGGAATTATACTACATGATAAGAGGTGATTCTGGTATCCACATCTTTGCGTTGCTGGTCCCCTTCCACTGTGTCACTCTCTTGTTATGAATAGCATTCTTCTGGTTAAGCAGATAATAACAAGAAGAATGAACAAGAAGAAGGCACTGTTTGAAACACTTTGCATGGATGGGCTCACTTAATCCTCTCACAACCTCTGGGTCAGGCACCACCACTGAGTTCATCTGGAACAGGGCTCTGGTGCGTTTTGGGGACACTGGGGG
Organism: Balaenoptera ricei; assembly: GCF_028023285.1. Taxonomy (NCBI): domain Eukaryota; kingdom Metazoa; phylum Chordata; class Mammalia; order Artiodactyla; family Balaenopteridae; genus Balaenoptera; species Balaenoptera ricei. The sequence goes on along the minus strand of NC_082645.1, from coordinate 7,979,024 downwards.
GGCAACTGGCTGGGGCTCCAGTCCAGAGCCCTGGGTCACTAGCAATGGGTGACTCTTTCATGGCACCCAAAAGCCAAGAGCCTATAAAGACCCAGTGTTTATTTTTTCAATGAAATCATGCCTTGAATGTCAGGCCTGGGTATCTTATCTATTGAAGATGTGTTGCTCCAATGAGCTGGGGGGGTCCTTGCAAGCTAGTCATATCAGAGAGAAACCATAAAGGAAAAAGAAAAAAAAAGCTTGGAGAAGTCTTGCTTGCCAAATCCGATTTTACCACATGTGGCTCCAGTTACCTCAAGGAGTGTCAAGAAAATTTCAGAGTCAAATGAATTCATTCTCATTTTCAAGTGTGAGGGGAAAAATTCGTTTTTCTTTCGAAAATGGCACGAAAAAATAAATGTCTGATCCTCCTTTATCAAAGTGGTATCTGCATGATTGTTGAAGTCTTTTATTTTTACTCTTTCAACATGTTGTTCACTTAAGCTATTCAAAAAAATAATGTTGTTATGTTTATAATGACCTAGAAAGAAAATTATATCCAAGAAGCTTTACAGCTCCTAAAGTATGTCATCCTCTCCTGTACCACACCCTAATAGCGAGGATAATAATTTACTCACAAAGATTGATAGCTGGCATTTCTATGGGAGTTATTCAGCTATTGCATGAGAATTAAAATAAGATTATCTTCTCACCAAAGGAGTTAGTAATCACCCCAGGCTAAGGCTGAGGTAGAGTTCAGAGGAATCTGGGTTCTGAGGACCTTTATTTCTCTATGAAATTAGTAACTTCCTTGCATATTAAATAAATTGCACACAACCTCAAATACCTATTTTGAAAACACAGACCTGCCCTGCAGGTCTAAAAATAGATTTTTCCTCTCAAAAATTGGCCCATTTTGACCACTTTGGCTTTTGGCGTTGTCAAAGATATTTTTCCAAAGACCCAATTGCCTCTTTTCCAGCCAGCAAACTGCCCAGAGACAGTGTTCTTTTAGCTGCAGCCCCTGGGGCTGGACAACTCATACATCAGTCAGAGAGGGAGAGACGAGAGGGAGGGGGAGTAGCGGGTGTGTGTGTGTGTGTGTGTGTGTGAGAGAGAGAGAGAGAGAGAGAGAGAGAGAGCAAGAGAGAGAGAGAGAGCGGGAGAGAAAGGAGGGACTCCACAAATAGTCTGTGTTGTCCCATTTGTCTCTCAAACTCTAAGGCCATTTCAGCAAGAGAATGGGTTTTGATAGAATGTCTTGCCTCTCTCAGTCTGTAACACACATTTGATTTGCCAGCACACACTAGGGGTCTATCCTATTCTATTACCCACCAATCTAGTCATCCCAACTACGTTCTGACCCTCCGTGTGTGTGTGTGTGTGTACACCACATGGATATGCACGTGTGTGATGAATAATACTCAAGTTAAAGGCTATAGAGATTCACACATACACACCCCAAAATATTCTGTAGGCACATGTTCAATATCTTCTGAATTCTCAAAATCAGGAAAAGGAAGGGATACTTATGCACATTGCACTAGAGGTCATAAATATAAACTCCAGAAGTCACTGCTTATTTCTGGAAAATAGTTTAATCAATGCAGATATATTGTACAATTGAAATGTACAATTGCATTGTTTTTCCATGATAAAAATTGTTTATGATCGTAGGCATTGTTTAAATCCAGGAAGATAGAACAAAGAGAGGAGGAAAAAAAAAAAAACATTCCTGAACAGAGAATTTAAAGAAAGCCACTACTCACAGTTTGGTGTGTTTGCTCCTAGTCTACACACATAGCTTTAATAGCTATAATCTAAGTTCTCCGCAATTTTCTGTCATCGTATTTTTCACTAAAAATAAAACAAAACCATCCTACTTTGTTATAAGGTCTTTGTAAACCTAGTCTTGAATGACTATAAATAATTACATTGAATAGAGTATCATAATTTACATATCCAGTTTCTCATGGTTGAGTATGTCATATCAGAGCAGGTCTGAGTCCCATCCTTCTGTTTGGCGACTGTGAGACCCTGGGTTAGTTATTTAACTTCCTTGTGCCTCAGTCTCCTCATCTACGAAATGGCCATGAGAGTGGCATTTTCCACATGGGGATGTTGGAAAAAGAATGAGTGAACACGTTAAAGTGTGTGCTCTAGTAACTGACGATGCTTCCCGTGCATGCAGTCGCTCACCTGTCTCTCCATCCACCACGTCTCCTGGTCCATGGAGAGGTTCCTCTCCTGCCTGTACTGTGGTATGGCCATCTCATCCTTTCCCCGTGCAGACAACTGCCCTCCCTGCCAGGGTGAAACACTTACAGTTTCAAACTCTATTTTTTGCTCTCTTGACTTATTCTTGGCTGCACCCAATATTTTGACCTTTTCTCCCTTCAACTCTTTTGGGTTCTTGGAAAGCAGTAGAAAGTCAATTATTTTCCTTATACGCCATAAGATGCTACCATTCCAGCCCAATAATATACAGGCACAAATTCATGGTTATTGATGAACATCCATTTCCCAAGGTCTTTGGCACAGAAGGATGTCAGAGGATTGACTGCATGAGGAGGTGGAAAGTCCCATTCATCATTTTTCAGGTCTCAAGTCTTAAGATGGTCCAAGGATGGGCTGGTCGATGGGAAGCTGGTTGAGAAGCTGGGTGATCCAGGACCACTTAAGGAAGGTAGGAGGAGGTCCGAGTCAGATCTCCTGGGGAAGACGGTGCCAACATCGGGGCTCTTCTCAGAGACTCATAGAGAGACAGGTGGTGACAAAGCAAGCTCCTTCTTCGGGCTGCACAGCTGGTACCAGGTGTTTGATTCCCAGGCTGGGAGAAGTGGACACGGCCCCAGGTAGAGGCAGACTTCATGTCTCTGAAGTGGGCCCTCTGCCAAACAAAGACTCCATCAACTCCTGGCTGTGCTGGACCCTCCTCCAGCTGCAGGCATTTCCAGCCTCAGCTTGGGGGAAATTCATGCTTATTGTCGCTGATTTTACTTATGTGTCTTTTATGCCTTTACGCTCATCAGAGGCTTGTGTTTGCAATATTTGTGTGGATGTTTATTTAATTTCAATTCATTTATCAATTCTATTTTTCTGATTTAAAATTTGGTGTTCTGACTTTATCTCATTGCCTTCTACCTGCTTTCATTGAGGATAGTTGTGTGCAGGTTGTTTTGTTTTTTTTTAATCTTGGACTATTTTGGACTCCTTCAGTTGGTTTTCTGGTCATTAATAATACTTTAAAAATACAGTATTTGTATAGTACCTCCTATATGCCACGTTTTAAATAGCACTTTGTGCATATTAACTGATTTAATTCTCAGAACAACTATATGATGTAGACACCTTTGTTATTCCTATTTCCCAGATGAGTAAATTGAGTCACAGAGAGGTTAAGTAACTTGACAAAGTCATGCAACCAGCAAAAGACAGAGTCTTGATTTGAACTCCAGATCTCCCTCTAGAATTCACCCCTTAAATCACTCCCTATGGTGCCAGCCCATAATAGTAGTGGCCAACATCACTTGTGGGCTTACTGTGTGCCTGGCCCTTGTGAAGTGCTTTACATTTGTTGCCTAATTGAATCCTAAAGAAGAGAATGTTATCATCCCAGTTTCCAGATGAGAAAACTAAGGCCAGAAAGATTCAAATCCTGTCTCTGCTTCTCAGCAGCAGACCTGGGGTATGAATCCAGATGTGTGGACTCCAGAGGGTACATCTGTAATGATCCTGCAAACCATCCTCATTTTCTTCATATCTTTTAAAATAGCGCAGTCTTTAAAACCATGGATGTACTTGACTCATCTTGAAGGAGGATTGTCAAATTCCAAACGGAAAACAATAAAAGCTAATTTCTCTCTAACGTCAGTAGTACAATAGGATCTTGGCACACAGTTCTGGTAGAAGGATCAAAGCAAGGACCAGAGCCTGTCTGCACCCCGACAAGGTTGGGGCTGGCGGTGCGCCCCAATAGAGAGCTTAGGTTTCCAGGCTCCTGGCTCATGCAGACTTGGAACTTTACCCACAAGCTTTGAGCTTTGATTGAACTTTAATGTCTCTTTTCTGTTTGGATGCCCATGCCCAGAGGCCTCCAGCTCATAGGCATAATGTCTTGTAAGTCAAATGATGAAGAAATAAGGATTGGCAAACACCAGGCTCACCCCAGGAGAACTTCCAGGAGCCCATCAACTCCCTAGTTCCGGCGCCTTGCTGTGGACAGACAAGTTAATGAATAACTTGACTGGATCTGGAAGATGCATACCTTGAAGGCTCTTATGGCTAAGTCATGTCATAACTCAAGTGTCAACTGGGAGGTGAAACAGCACTAACCTCCTTTCCCCGTCCCCCCAACCATAAGGAAGGAAAAACAAATTTGTAAAGGGAAATAAAAAGCAAAAGAAAAGTGAAGTAAATCAGATAAAGACAAATATCATATGATATCACTTATATGTGGAATCTAAAAAAAAAAATGATACAAATGAACGTATTTACAAGACAGACACAGACTCATTGACTTAGAGAATGAATTTAGGGTTACCGGGGTAGGGGGAAGGATGGGGGAGAGAGATAGATTGGGAGTTTGGGATTGACAAGTACACACTGCTATATTTAAAATAAAATGCCTTTCCATGGCGGAGGAAAAAAAGCAAAGGAAAGCTAGTATTTTTTGATCACTGAGTGAGGTCATACATTATTTCATTGAATACCTGCTGCAGAGCTAAAAGGGAAATGTTTTTATTCCCGTTTCACAGTTGAAGGTACTGAGGCTTGGAGAAGTGAAGGACGGTCATCAGCCAGCAAGAGACAGAACCTACATTTAATCTGACTTCCATCAAGTCAGGCTAACTCATCATGCAGCCTTCCTGGGAAGACAGGTGGCCTGGGGCGCCATTCCTCAGGGAGGACAGGCCAGGAGCAGGCCAACACCACACAAGCAAGCACAAGAGATTCCAGCCCCGCACTCGTGGCCGAAGAAAGGGCGTCCAGGAGCCTGGCAGTTGCAAGAGATTGAAGCCGTGACTGGGTCCAGTTAAAACAGTGCAGCGATTTTCCATATGTGCTGGGACCTGAGCTAGAGGCTAGGGAGATGGAGAGTGGAGCAGAGGTGAGGAAGGAAACCTAAGACAATGAGACCCTGGGCTGTACCGCCAGGAGCGGGAGACGGGGCAAGGGAACCGTCTCGAACTTGGGTGCTCGCGGTGTTACAGAACCTGCACAACCACTCTGAGATTGCATGTACTGCCCTTGTCACACTTAGTCTTACGTAAAATGAACCTGACTTTCAAAAGCAGAGGTAATTGTTTTTAAAAGAAAACAAAAATAACCTTTAATCTTGCAGCCCCAGATAACACCAGTTGGCATAGGGGTAAAATGAAATTGCTACGTGTGCATGCCTAAGAGATTCAAAGCAAGAGAAAGGCGGGGTATGATAGGTCGTCTGCCTCCTCTTCTGACTCTCAGTTCTCAACCGTCACACAATTCACAGTTTTTCTTTTTACCAAAAAAGTATGCTTTTATCAGTATCCAAACATCATAGATCTCTCACATATAAATATTTTTGCATAATATATTTATATATTACATATATATATAAATTTTTTTTCAAGAGACTATAATACAGCATGCATCTCCACTTGATGTTTTCACTCTAGTTACACTTCTTTGTAGATCTTTCCACACGAGCATGCACCCGGTACCTCACTTTTTTTATTTGTTGCTTATGTGTTCATCGTTTGAATATGAAAGCTTTAAACAGTCCTCTATTGATGGGCACTTTGCTTCCACTTTTTCCCCCCAAATTACAAACAATCCTGTAGTGAATAAACTTGTACATGTTTTTCGGCAAATGTTTACAAAAATATACATGTATTCAAAAGATAATTCCCTACAAGTGATCTCAGTGGTAAAAGGGAGCAAGCATGCATTCCTAGTTCTGGCAGATGTCACCAAACCGTCTTCTAGAAAGGTTACCCCAACATAAATGCCCATCAGTGGTGTGTAAAGCCAACTTCCCCATGCATCATCAATCCTTTAATATTTGGCCATCTAAGTTATAAAAATTACTGTTGCTTCTATTAAATTATAACAGAAATTGTTCATTCTTTATCTAGGCCTATTCACAAGCCGCATACTCTTTTCTTATTGATTTTTACGAGTTCTTTGTTAACTAAAAAAATTACTCTTTTGTGATATGTCTATCATATATTTTTCCTCAGGTTTTTTTCCTGTCTTTTCACCTTCTGTATATAATTTTGCTTACAGATATTTTAATTTTTAACTCATCAACATTGCCATTCTATGCTTTTGTGGTTTCTAAATTATGTATCTGCTCTATAAATGATTCTCATTTTTTGTTGTCTGAAACTTATGTAACTTTGTGTTTTTCTATGGTTAAATCTTTGGTCCAGTTGTAATATCTTTCCTAAAAGGGGTAATCCAGCTTACCTTTTTCCAAGCGATTGTCTCAAAACCATTAAAAAATATAATCTCTCTTTTTCCTGATTCTAAGTGTTGTTTTATCTTCTATTTAGAGCCCACATATATTTGTGTCTATTTCTGTTCTCTCCATTCTACTCCACTGATTTTTTTCCCCTGAAATTATTTTCTTCAGGTCCAAAGTAAATTATTTGTTGTGACTGTATAATACATTTTAATATTTAGTAAAACTAGTCTTCTCTCATTATTCTTTTTTTTCCAGAAGTTTTGATGTTTATTTTTCCAGATAAATTTCACAGAATATTGTCAAGTTTTTTTAAAAAACCTCAATATTTTAATTAAGATTGCAGTTTAGATATTAATTTTGAAAAAAAATTATATCTTTCTATCAAAGAATTCATTGCATCTTTTATCAGCACGTAACTGTTTTTGAGACTCTTAATCTCTTCTATATTTAAGACTTGCACATATGTTAAATTAAGTTTACTTATAGATATTATATCTTTAGTTGCCATTATTAGTGGAATTTTTATTCTATTATATTTTCTAACTGATTCTTGCTTCTCCACAGAAAAATGTATTGATTTCTGTACATTCATTTGTTAACTAACACCCTATTGAATTTTTTCTCCCATGTTGAATTTTTTTCTAACAGTTTTAAAGTATCTTATATTTTCTGGGCCTATAATTATATTGTGCAAAAATAACAAATTTGCCATTTTCTTTTAAGTGTTTATATCTCATTTTTTTTCTTTTGTCTGGTTATAATAGTTAATACTTCTAGTAAAATATTAAATAATAATTATGATAATATCATCTTTGTTTCATTTCTGGCTTTAAAGAAAACATTTCTACTAGTCAACATACTGACTTTTGGTTTGAACACACACACAGAGGTATTTAATTATTCCTGTTTTTCTATGACTTTTTTGGTTGTATTCTCATAGTTAGGAATAAATGTTACTTCTTTATTTTATCATATTAAGACTAGGTCTATATATTTCTGTTTTTACTAAGTGTTCTTTTTTAATTTCAGAAATAAGTATTTACTTGGTGAAGTTCCTTTTCATCACATGTTGATATTATCAGTTTTTTGACATAATAATGTGATGTATTCCATTAGTAGATATTTGCATTTTGAACTCCCTCGTGCATTCCAACGTTGAATCCTTATTGCTGAAGCATATTATTCTCAATTTTTGTGGTCCTGAATACTTTTTTACTGCTGACATTTTATCAATTTCCATTTTGTATATATTCAAATTGATAAATGAGCTTCAGCTACAGTTTGTGTTTTTGCATGAGTATTTGTGTGAGCGCATCTGTATAAATTGTCTTGTCAGTATTTGGGTTTATTTTTACTAGTTGTTTACTTAGCGCCCCCTTCACTAGCCTTTGACTCTTTTAAGGGGAAAAGCTGTGCCTGAATCATGCCTGATCCCTCAGCATCTCTCAGTGTTTAGCATTGAGACGCCACTCAGCACATGGTCATAGAGCTGAGTTCGTGGTAGGGCTGCCTGATAAAATAATATATTAGTGTAAGTCTGTTCCAAACACAGTATGGGGCATACTGATACTAAACAATTATTTGTTATTTATCGGAAATTCAAGTTTGGCTGGGTGTCTTATACTTTTATTTGCTAAATCTGGCAACTCTAGTTTTTGGAATAAAGAAAGACGTAGTATGCTAAATACCTGCACCAAAATTATACTGAATGAGACCACAACCCCACTTATCTCTCAGAGGTGCTCTGAAGAGCCAAGTGATGATGGTTTCCTAGGCCTGGGAGCCTCTGAGGGTGAGTATGGAGGGGCTGTTTGTGGGAACTGTAGCCAACACTTCTGGATATGTGCCATAGGTCTGTCTCGTGGTTGGAGTGCTTGGCTGGCTCTGGTATGATACTATCATAAAAGAGGGGAAAAAAAGTAGACCACTCTGGGTTTATAGCAATGACCAGTGCAATAAAATAGAAAAACAAGTAAATGGGCATGTTTAGTGAATGGAAGTAGTGATTTCTTTTTTTTTAATTTCTTTCCCTTTGGCACTTGGCTGAGACATCCAGAATAAAGCTCCTAAGTCTTGTCACGCTGAGTGGAAACAATAAGCAGACCAACAAAGACTTAAGTGTAGCTGTGTAGACATCAAGTCATCCTTAATTAGGCCCAGAGAAAACCACTTGCTGGGCGAGCCTGGTGAAGATGAAAGCTGGTAGCTGCCCTGCCCTCACTAGCCCCACCCTGGGGAGATGTGGGTATGAAGCCGCATTTGGTCCCTTTCCCACATGTTGACGGGCCAGTCTGCAGAGAGAAGAGGGTGCATTTGGCTGGTAGGTGGGTGGAGGGGATTTCCCAAGCAAGCAAAATTTGGGAACCTCGGGGATGGGAGAGAAGTTATGAGGCTAAAGCTTCCTTATCGGCTGGGAACTTGAATGTGATAAGTCCTCAGTCTCAGCTGCTTTGTCTTTTAGTCAGAAAACTCCACGTTTCTTAGCCCTTCCTTAGGTGTCCCTTCCTATTTCTCAGCTTCATCCCCTGCATTAGTCCCCCACCCTGGCTGAGTACACTCTACTCGTAATAAATCTCTCACTTCCCAGGAGGCACCACATTCTCACCTCAACCCTTGAGCATACTTTTGGCTCTGCTTGCAGGTCTCTTCCAGTCATTATTGCCTAGACAATGACAATCTCTTCAGAGAGATGTCCCCGACCCCTCCAGGTACAGTGACACGGATGTGTCTCTGTGCTCCAGCAGAAGACTGGTGGTGCCAGCACACACTTTGCGTCATAATTGCTGTGTATCTGCTTCTCCAACTTCTCTGTAACCTTGTTAAAGGCGAGAACCATGCCCTAGTTTGCTACATATGCCTGGGCCTAATCCCTGGTGCAGCAGGGCCTCAATAACTAATAAGTTTTAAAAGTTCAATAAATAATGGTCCAAGCTTTCCCCAAAAGACAAAAAAGGAAGGATGTCCCAGGACTGGGGCACAACCCTAAACTGAGTGAGCCAGTCTGAAATGTTGGATACTTTAGTCCATGTCACTTGACCCGTTCTGAGTACCTAGAGTGGGTTCAGCCCTGTGCTGACTGCCACGTGCACCTCCAGACTTTGAACACATTGTAATCTATAGTCCCGTAGGGTGTAGATGAGACCAAATATGATTAATACTAAGGTAACCTATTTTTTAAAACTTATAGTAAAATGAATCAACAGAGTCATCAATCGACAAGGCCATATTCAGTGAAAAAGCCTGATATTTTAAAAAGAAAAATAGTTTATTGGAAAGAAAGCCAATCTAGGTTGGAAATCAGGCTCTACTAATCAGACATTGTGTGACTTCAGGCAAGCAAAGAAAACTCACTGAACCTCAGTTTCCTAATATATAAAATAGGGATAATAATAAAAGACAAGGATTAAATGAGATTATGCCTATAAAGCACTTACTACAGTACCTGCTACATAGTAATATCTCAAAAAATGGCAGCAAATATTATTCTACACCATGCTCAACCTTGGGATATCTGTGAACATGCAGATATTTCAATGTTACATAAATGAAAATGTTAGAATATTTAGTTTTTTTCTGGTAGGTTTTTTGGTTTTTTTAATGGAGGAACACAATATGTGCTCAATGAACCACACTCTTTACGGTGGTGGAAGGTTGTTTTCAGTACTCACTCCTGAATCCTGCAAATCAGTGAGACCAGCCTAGTCTGAGTTTCTAGAGGGCCAAACCAAGGCATTGCATGTCTGGATAAATGTTACCGACTGCCAAGTTCAAGTTACCACAGGTTCTGTATGCCTCATACTTGCTCATCCACTGTCTTTCCTGTCGATGGGAAGGTGAGTGTAAGAGGATAGAGGCAGGGAGATTGGTTTTCTAAAGAAGATATAAACCTCTGAGCTTTCTAACACTGCTTGCCCCCAAGGTGTAGATTTTCCTCACAATTGTACAATTCCTTCTCATATTGTGAAAGAAAGGGTGCTATTCTTCCTCTCTCTTCAGGGCAAACATGAAAGAAGCAGAATCCTCTGAGAGTCCTAGAAGAGAATTCAGCCCCTCAGCATTCCTGGGTGCAGCCATTAACTCCCCCCTCTTGAGAGGGAACATTCTGGGTGCTTGCCACTCTTCTTGATGCTTCCTTGTTTACTTGTCTGTCTTCTCCAATGGGCTGTGAGCCCAGTGAGAACAGGGACTGCATCTTGTTCATCTTTATTTCCAGCACCTAGCATAGTGCCTAGCACATAGGAAGCACTCAATAAACATTTGATAACCCAATGAAAAAAATGAACAGATGAATCAATCAGTAAATAAATATAACATTCCAAGTGTGTTTTTACTCTGTTTCTGGGAAACCATTTGGAGCATTTGCATCTAGGAGCAGTCGACCCAGACTTGTTCCCACTCCTGTCTGTTAAGACACTTTGGAAGATACCTTTTACTCCAGAACCAGTTTCCATATAATATGCATGGGATTCCTGAAATAGTCCCATGTTCATGCCAGGGTCAGCTGGGACTTGTCAGGCAGCTGCGGAAAAGCTAGAGGAGCTGAACTGCCCAGCAATCCTGACAGTGTGATTCCCAGAGCATGGACACCTAGGTCCAGGGGAGCACCAAGCATAACACACACTGTTTCCACTTGCTCTGAGCTCCCTTCAAGTAGGTTCTCTCTGACTTGTCCAATTCCATGGGCATCTCCACACAGGTCTGTACATACCAGATGCTATTTTTAGATTCTCCAGTTCAGAAATGTTTCTCTGCAAAACTGTAATGTTTCCCAAATTTTCATTTTAGAATCACCCTCCTTCCCAACTTAGATTTTTTTCTCCTGTCAATCACAATTAAATTGTGCCCTCCCACAATTTCCTGGCAACCCAGGGGATTTCCACAGGTCTCATAAATATCCTGCTCTAGACATCTCTCTCTTGTGTTTGCTTCTGTCCCATCCAAATCAGGGTTAAACCTATCTCTTCCAATGTATTATGGAAATTAGACTCTTCAAAAAGAAAATCCAGTAAGATATTTGACTATAACAAAAATCCCCATCCCAAAGAGAGGTGATGGGCATATCATACTAGCATACTAGTGAAGAAAGTTGGGGAGATATTTTTAGGAAAGCAACATGAGGGGTTGTTGAATGGATGTTGCTTAGGATCTGTCTTCCAGTGTGCTAAGGAGACACATCTTAATCACAGTGCTACTCTCAGTAAATACTTGACCAATGAAAGAGGAGTGACCCAAGGGCAGATGTAAAAATGAAAGATATCTGAACATTTTACCAGTTGGCCACATATAAAAAGAAATATAAATTTGCTTGAAGACTCTGGCCTTTTATTTATTGATGACAATGGTGAGAGAGATCTGGTCCAGTGCTTGGTATGTAATGTATGTTAGATATAAATCATTATGGATTGAGGGCACATAGAGGCTTTATTTAAATCTCATTGCCTTCATTTGGGAAATCTGTGGAGAGTCCCGTTAATTACCCATTTTTGGTGGAATTCAAAACTACATTCTGAAAAGGTGACTGATCCAAGCTGCTTGTGTGACACTGAGATTCTTGGGTACACAAACGTGACAGTGGAAAGTGTTGTCCTACTGTATCCAAAAGAAGATTATGTGCACTATTTAGCTATTTAAATTCAAAAAACAATGGCTAAAAAAATTCAAGTTCAACTTTTGAAGGAAATTGCATTGTAATGTTATGCTTTGAACATGGTCATCTCTCTCAACTCAAATACATAGCCAAGATGGATAAATACAAAAATTTAAAAAGATAATTAACAAACAGATAAGTAAGGGTGAAGCAGGAGACCTGCAGGACCCCAGGTCTATAATACGATAAATGTGGGAAGGAATTTGTATTCTATGGCTAACAGGCTAAAAATACCACCTCCCTCACACACACACACACACACACACACACACACACACACACACACACGAAGCAGGATAGCAGAGCTTAGCTCACTGGCTGGAACCAGAAACTGAGGCAGGTCATCCTTGCCCATAACTGAAATCTGAAGAGGTTGTCCACATTGTCCTAGAGATGAAGAGGAAGTTTACACTTAAGACTTAAGAGAAGTATCCTGCTGGCTCCTTAATCCCATGGGAATGAGAACCCCAAGCCACCAATATAAACCGTAGTGTTGGTCTGGGGCATCCCAGGAGAAGAAAGGAACACAACCACAAAGCCACTAGACACTAAGTGATAAGCAAAGGGAGAGAGAATGCAGAAAAGAAAAATTCTTATTCAGGATGAACCAACCTGCAAAACAAAGTCCCAGAATACATGAGGAAAAATGATTTTTAAAAGGTCAGGTTAGGGCTTCCCTGGTGGCGCAGTAGTTAAGAATCCGCCTGCCAATGTAGGGGACACAGGTTCGAGCCCTGGTCCGGGAAGATCCCACGTGCCGCGGAGCAACTAAGCCCGTGAGCCACAACTACTGAGCCTGCACGTCTGGAGCCTGTGCTCCTCAACAAGAGAGGCCGCGATAGTGAGAGGCCTGCGCACCGTGATGAAGAGTGGGCCCCGCTTGCCGCAACTAGAGAAAGCCCTTGCACAGAAATGAAGACCCAACACAGCCAAAAAAAAACGTCAGGTTAAAAAAAATCAGGGCTTCCTGGTGGTGCAGTGGTTGAGAATCTGCCTGCCAATGCAGGGGACACGGGTTCGAGCCCTGGTCTGGGAAGATCCCACATGCCATGGAGCAACTGGGCCCGTGAGCCACAATTACTGAGCCTGCGCATCTGGAGCATGTGCTCCGCAACTAGAGAGGCCGCGATAGTGGGAGGCCTGTGCACCGCGATGAAGAGTGGCCCCCGCTTGCCGCAACTAGAGAAAGCCCTCGCACAGAAATGAAGACCCAACACAGCCATAAATAAATTAATTAATTAAAAAAAATCAAATTAGATTTGTTTTTATCCCAAATGAAATGAAAATAAGAGAGAACTCTGAAAATGACTTTAAAGTATGATGATGAAAAATGTAGTAGGTGGTAGAAGACCACTGATTTACAACAGCAAATTAAAAGTCTAGATAAATTGCAAAAAATCGTGTTTGTGAAGATTGAAGAGTTGTAAAAACAAAGAATTAAATGGACTAAAATTTCAGAGAAGAGACAGTTCTTCTAAGTGAATAGTCACTTACTGGTTCTTGGATTTAGCTGAGGGTCAGACCTACCCAACACAAGGGGATTTTTTAGAGGGAAGAGAAATGAGGAAAACTTTTGGAGGTTGTGTAGAGCTGGCATAACAATTTGGAAACCTCAGGAAGCATTAATGCACAATTGGTGTTCCCCATGGTTAATTTTCTAAATTTAGGGTTACGTGAAAGGCTACAGAACTTTGGGGGGAAATACCAACTAACCTCACAATATTTAGGAGAAATTATCCTGCTTGAGGAGTGTGGCCCACCTCAAACACATGCCTGTCCTCCTCCTCAAGACATTTGCCAAATTTGGAAGAAGCAAAACTGCAAACCTCTGAAGGATGAGTCTAACTTTCTCTAGTATTTTAAGATTGAGGAGATAGAAAGCTACCAGTCTATCAATCAAAAGCTCAGGAGGAACATGTCTAAGAAATGAAGAGGAAGCAGAGGTGAATGAGATGAATCTTACTAAAGCTACAACCCAGTCCCAACCTGGCTCAAGCTCTGATTAGATTGAAGTGGTCAGCTCCTTACAGGTCTACCTAAAGGTTCAGAGAAACTTTGCTAGTGGAACATATTGTCCAGAGTGTTCATAAATCATTTTTAATAAAATGTCTAGTATATTTTAAAACTTACCAGATAGTGAATTATAAAAGGAATCAAATGAGCATTCTAGAACTACAAAATACAATATCCAAACTTAAGAACAGGAACAGATAGGATTGGATAAGATAAGACAAGATAGGATAGGATAGAAACTTGAAGATAAGTGAATAACAGACATAAAAACTGAAGTTTAGGAAAAGAATACATGGGAAATCATAGCAGTGCACAAGAGACATGGGAAATAACATAAAGGACAAAGGTGTGTGTGACTGGAGTCCCACTAGGAGGAGAAAGAGAGAATAAAAATAGGTATTATTGTAGAGAAAATTTTGCAAAGCTGATGAGAGATACCAACTTACAGATTCAGAAACTCTAAGCAATGTAAACACAAAGATAAAGAAAATTGAGGCATGCAGAGAACATGTTACTTTCAAAAGATCAACAATAAGACTGAAGGCTAACAATAAAATATTAATAAAACAACATCTTAAAATGCTGAGAGTAAATGTTCCAATCTAGAATTTTCCTCCCCTGAAAAATACTTTTCACAAATTTAGGTAAAAAAAATAACCAATTACAAACCTTGGAAATGATAAGTGTATTCAACTTAATAAATAAAACTTCAAAAATAAAGTCTAGATTGGACACAAAGAGCAAACTGTGAAATGCAAGATAGTTCTGAGGACTTAACCCAGATTTAGCACAGGAAGATAAAGATATTTAATATTGTAAAATGAAGCTAAAGGTGGGCTTAGAGAGAATTTTATAGTCTTAAATGTATTTAATGAAAAAATTATGTGTTTAGTTCAAGAAATTAGAAAAGCAATAAAAACATTAAGTAGAAGGAAGAAATAGTGATATGAAAAGAAATTAATGGATTAAAAATCATGCTAATAAATCAAACACATCAACAAAATCAAAATCTGGTTATTTTTATTAAGACAAATTTTAGCAAGCTTAGTCAAGCAAGTAGTAGAAAACACAAGTAAATGACATTAGGGAGTACAAATGAGACAAAATTATAGATATAATAGAGATTTTCTCTGTATATATATATATATATATATATACACACATATATATAATATGTAATATATATTGTTAAAACATATAAAGAATATATATTATGGATATCTTTTTAAAATAAATTTTAAAACTTAGAATGGTAAAGTGTCTGGAAAACATAAACTACAAAAATTGACTAAGAAGAATAAATACTGTGGTACATTCAGACAATGGAATATTATTCAGCACTAAAAAGAAATGAGCTATCAAGCCATGAAAAAACATGGAGAAACATTAAATCCATATTACTAAGTGAAAGAAGCCAATCTGCAGTGGTGACACTGTATGATTCCACCTATATGACATTTTGGAAAAGGCGAAACTATGGAGACAGTAAAAAGATCACTAATTGCAAGAGGCTGTGGAAAGAGGGATAAATAGTCAGAGCACAGAGTATTTTTAGGGTAGTGAAAATTCTCTATATGATATTACAGTGATGGAGACGTCATTATACATTTGTTCAAACCTGTAGAATGTACTACACCATATAAACCATGGACTTTGGGTGATTATGATGTGTCAGTGTAGGTTCATCAATTGTAACAAATGTATCACACTGGGGGGTGGGTAGTGGTTATTGATAACGAGAGAAGCTATGCATGTGTAGGGGCAGGGGGAAATGTAGGAAAACTCTGTACATTCCGCTCAATTTTGCTGTGAACTTAAAACTGCTCTAAAAAATAAAGTCCTTTAAAGAACTGACAAAGGAATGAATAGAAAACCTAGATGATTCATAATCATTAAAGTAATTGAATCCATAAATATCTATATCCTTACCTTATATCTTACAGATTAAAGCTTACCCATAAAAGACACCAACAGATGCTTTTCAGATGAGATTTTCACCAACCTTTAAAGATCAGATAAGCTCTATATTGTATAAGTTGTTTCAGAAAAAATAAAAGGCAGGAAATTGTCCCAATATATTTTATGAGCCCAAACTTGATATCAACACTGGAAAAACATGGGCAAGAAAATATTATTGATCAATCTCACTTGTGAACATTCATGCAAAAAAAAGTCCTAAGTAAAACTATAGCATATCCAACCTATCATTTTAAAAACAAAAATGTTTCAAGAGTAAGGTTTATCTAAAAAATGCAAAGATATTTAGACAGTCCTATATATTCATATGTATGAATATTATCCTTTAACAAAATAAGAATAAAAACCTATAATAATTTTTAAATGCAAAAAAAGAGAAGCAATTGTAAACTTCAACAGTCACTCGTGATTTTAAAAATAAAATAAAATAAAACTGTTAGAGATCTAGGAACCTCTTTTAACTTGATAGAATATATCACAAATCTATGGAGAGAGAGATAGATAGGAAGTGAAAAGGAAAGGGAAAAGGGGAGAGGAGAGGGGAGGAGAGAAGAGGGAGGAGAGGGAGAAAAGGAAAAAAGGGAAGAAAATCCTTACAAAACAGCAGTATTTCATTACAGTCAGGAACAACACAAAGGTGACTACCATCATTACACAGTATCATCAGTGGCAAAAAAGATAAACAAAGATTAATTGCTATAGATTTTTAAACAGATTTATTAAAGTATAAGTGGCATATAATAAACCGCATCTATTTAAAGTGTTCAATTTGCTAAGCTTAAAACCATCACCACAATAAAAGTAATGAATATATCCATCACTCCTAAAAATTTCTCCATATCCCTTTGTAATCCCTCTTTTTCTCCCAGACCCAACACTCAGCCCCATGTAACCACTGATGTGCTTTCTGCCACTATACAGATTATTGCAGTTTCTAGAATTTTATATAAATGGAATCTTGCAACATACACTCTTTTTCATCTGGATTCTTTCACTCATCATAATGATTTTGAGATTCATCCATGTTTTTGCATGTCTCAAAAGTTTATTCCTTTTTATTGTTGAGTTATATTCCATCATACAGATATATCATAATTTGTTTATTCATTAACCTTTGGATAGACATTTGGGTTGTTTCCAGTTTTGGGCTACTACAGCAAAGGCTGCTATTACCTATATATTAAATATAATCCCAATCAAAATCCCATCAAGCTTATTCTTTACAAAAATAGACAAGCTGATTCTACAATTTATGTGGAAATGCAAATGACCTAAAATAGCCAAAACAACATTGAAAAAGTGACAAGTTGGAGGACTTAATAACTGATTTCAAGATTTATTATAAAACTACAGTGAAAGCTCAAGACAGTGGGGTTTAGACAAAAAGATAGACATGTAGCTCAATGGAACAGAATTGAAAATTCAGAAGTAAGTCTCACATATATAGAACTGATTTTCAGCAACAGTGCCAAGGAAAATCTTTTCAGCAAATGGTGCTAGAACAATAGGATAAACACATGCAAAAAATGAAGCAAAACAATAAACAGAAAACTCAAAAACCTCAACACTTATCTGATGACAAAAATTAACTCAAAGTGGACAAGCTTAAATGAAAGAGCTAAAATTATAAAATAAAACTTAGAGAAGAAAAGGAAAATCTTAAAAACCTTATTTGGGTTTGGCAAAAAATTTTAAGCACAACACTAAAAGTATGAACTATAGAAGAAAAAAATCAATACATAGGACTTCATTTAATTATAAATTCTCTTCTTCAAAAGATAATCAAAACAGCATGGTACTGGCACAAAAGCAGACATATAGATCAATGGAACAGAATAGAGATCCCAGAAATAAACACATACACCTACGGTCAATTAATCTTTGACAAAGGAGGCAAGAATCTACAATGGAGAAAAGATAGTCTCTTCAGCAAGTGATGATGGGAAAGCTGGACAGCCACATGTAAATAAATGAAGTTAGAACACTCCCTCATACTACACACAAAAATAAAGGCAAAATGGCTTAAAGACTAAATATGAAACATGACACCATAAAACTCCTAGAAGAGAACATAGGCAAAACATTCTCTGACATAAATTGTAGCAATGTTTTCTTAGGTCACTCTCCTAATGCAATAGAAATAAAAACAAAAATTTTAAAATGGGTCCTAATCAAACTTATAAGCTTTTGCACAACAAAGGAAACAATAAACAAAATGAAAAGACAACTTACGGGATGGGAGAAAATATTTACAAATGATGTGACAAAGAAAGGCTTAATTTCCAAAGTATGCAAACAGCAAAACAAAAAAACAAACAACCCAATCAAAAAATGGGCAGAAGACCTAAATAGACATTTCTCCAAAGAAGACATATAGATGGCCAACAAGCACATGAAATGATGCTCAACATCACTAATTATTAGAGAAATGCAAATCAAAACTACAGAGAGGTATCACCTCACAGTGGTCAGAATGGCCATCATTAAAAAGTCTACAAATGATAGATCCTGGATAGAATGTGGAGAAAAGGGCACTCTCCTACACTGTTGGTGGGAATGTAAATTGGTGCAGCCACTATGGAAAACACTATAAAAGTTCCTTAAAAAACTAAAAATAGAGTTACCATATGATCCTGCAATCCTACACCTGGGCATATATCTGGAAAAGACAAAAGCTCTAATTCGAAAAGATCCATGCATCCCAATGTTTATAGCAGCACTATTTACAATAGCAAAGACATGGAAGCAACCTAAGTGTCCATGAACAGATGAATGGATAAAGAAGATGTGGTATATATACATACATTGGAACATTACTCGGTCATAAAAAGAATGAAATAATGCAGTTTGCAGCAACATAGATGGACCTAGAGATTATCATACTAAGTGAAGTAAGTCAGAGAAAGACAAATATACCACTTGTATGTGGAATCTAAAAGATAGTACAAATGAACTTATTAAGAAAACACAAACAGACTTACAGACATAGAAAACAAACTTACGGTTACCAAAGGGAAAGGGGGGGAAGGATAAATTGGGAGTATGGGACTATAGATCAACAGCAACGATATACTGTACAGCACTGGGAACTATATTCAATATCTTGTAACAAACTATAATGGAAAAGAATACAAAAAAAGAATATATATATATTCTTTTTTATATATATTTATATATATATATAAAAAACAAAACAACAAACAAAAAAGAGACAAAAGATACTGTTAAGAAAATGAAAAGACAGACCACAGACTGGGATAAAATAGTTGCTAAGCTATCTGTTAGTCTATCTAACAAAAGACTTTGAATATATAAAGAAATTTTACAAGTTAATTTTAAGAAGACAGACAACTCAATTCTAAAAACTGGGCAAAAGATGTGAACAGACACTTCATCAAATAAAATGTTCAGATGACAAGTACAGGAAAAGGTACATAACTTCATAAGGCATTAAGGAAATGTAAGTTAAAACTACAATAAAATGCTTCTACATACTAAGTAGAATATCTAAAATTAACAAGGCTGAACATATCAAATGTTGGCATATCAAGCCGAGCAACTGGAATGTTCCCACACTGCTAGTGGGAATGAATGGAAAAGTTTGCCACCATTTGGGAAAGAGATTGGCAGTTTCTTAAAAGTTAAACATTTACTTACCATAAGACCCAGTCATTCCACTCTTTACTTACGAGAACTGAAAGCTTTTGTTCACCCAAATATTTATACATAAATAATTATGACAGCTTTATTTGCAATAATCAAACACTATAAAAATTTGAGAGTAATAAAGTCATTCTTATACTTATAATGTAAGTATTTAGTTAGAAAACCCGAGAAAAGTTTTGAAGCAGTAAGAAAGCTCATAAAGATTTCTAATGGACCTTGAGGGGATTATGCTAAGTGAAATAAGTCAAGGAAAGACAAATACCATATGATCTTACTTACATGTGGAATCTAAAAAACAAGCAAACAAAAAACTAGCTCATAGATACAGAGAACAGATTGGTGGTTGCCAGAGGTGGGATGTGGGAGATGGGTAAAATGGATGAAGGTGTTCAAAAGGTACAAACTTCCAGTTATAAAACAAATAAGTCCTGGGGATGTAACATAGAGCATGGTGACATAGTTGCTAAGAGAGTAGTTCTTAAAAGTTCTCATCACAAGGAAAAAAATGTAACGTGTGGTTTAGGATGTTAACTAGATTTATTGTGGTGATCATTTCATGATATACACAAGTATCAAGTCATTATGTTGTATACTTGAAACTAGTATAATGTTGTATGTTAATTATAACTCAATAAAAATCAATTAAAATGATTTCTAGATTGACATACAAAAATCAATATCATTTCTATACACCAAAAATAAGTTAGAAACTATCATGGAAAAAAGATAATATTCTAAGTGTTAACAAAACTAAAATTTTTTTAGGAATAAATCTAACAGAAGACATTTTCAATAAACTTACTGGAGAAAAATTACAAAATATTATTAAGGAAATAAAAGATAATCCAAATAGAGGTATAGACATCATTGAAAATTTTTAAGTGTTCAAAAAGATGGCAATCTTACCCAAATGAGTCTATAAATTCAGCATAATTCCATTCAAATACCAATAAGAATTTTCATGGAGTTAAAAAAAAAAAAAACTAAAACCCATATAAAGGAACAAAAGGTCAAAAGTAGCCAAGTAAAATTTGAAGAACAAGAGGGAACATTTACCCTTCCAGGTATTAAAACCCATTATAAAACTGTAGTAATTCAAACAGTATGGTGTTGGTTCAAAGATAAATAAATAGAGCAATAGAAGAGAGTACAAATTTTAGAAAGAGAACTGCCATAGATAAAAACTTTGTAAAATGACAGAATGGTAGAGCAAATCATAGGGAAAAGGAAGGACTATATCATATATGGTTTGGGGAAAATCAGAGAAAAATTAATTGCAATTCCTATCGCTTTACATACTGGGAAAGTATATTTGCTATTCATATAATTAACTAATGCTTGGTATACAGATGCTTGGTATAGCAAACATATAAACAATGCTTCAAATTAATAATACCACCTAACAGAAAAATAAATCAAACATATGAATAGTCATTTTCACATACAAGAAAGTCTGATCAATATATGTCAGATAAATGTTCAATTTTATTAATAATTATAGGAAGAACCTTTTGAACAATTTCACATCAGATTAGCAGAATTTTTTAAAGTTTCACAATACCAGCATATGGTGACTTGGGAACTCTCATACACTGCTTTTGGGAAAGTAAATTGGTGTAAGCTTTCTGGGGTACAATTTGGCAGCATCAAGTAAAGTTGAAGACAGGACATGAGTCAGAGACTGGGAAATAGCGTGATTTACAGATCTTTTAGTGAGGATCAGATTGGTATGTGGCTAACTTTGTATTTTGATTTCTTTCCAACAGCATTTCTCAGAAAAGAAAGAAAGAAATACAGAGAGGAAGAAAGAAAGATAGAAAAGAAGAAAGGCAGATAGAAAGGAAGGAGGCAGGGAGGAGGGAAGAAAGAAGAGGAAGGAGAAGAAATTTTTAAAAGGAAAAGAAAAGAAAAAGTTTGGATCTTTCATATAAAAGTACTATAACCTATTGTTTTTTAAACTGCTAGTCTTGGCAGTTGGTGTCAAAAAACAATTTAGTATAAACTAGCATCTTTAAAAAATATTCTTTGTTTGGGGATGGTTTTCCTTCATAGTTTGTTTATTTTTTACCTTTCATCACACTTCGCGAGAGTATTATTTTGTGAAGTTTTGGTGTCAGATATGTGTGTGTGTGCATGTGTATGTACTGATTTGCAATGTGAAATATATTTATTTCTATGCATTGCAGAGAAAAAATGTTTGGAATACATGGCTATACAGTACCACTGTGAGTCATTTACTCATAGAAAGAATAGCGCCTGTCATGAATGTGTCTTTCTTTACAGAGCTATGACCCATGCAGAGGGGCAACCCGGGCCAGTGGGGTGCCGTCCACACCGTGCTCTCATCCATTGTACTAAGTAAACAGTGCTGAACAAGAGGACTGATCAGAGAAGTTTGTGTGGTCACCAGAGTATGGCCTTACAGCCTTTCCTACTCGGAAAGGGAGCAGGTAGCTGTCCAACTGACGTCAGCGTGGAATAGATACCATTTGGAAGGTGATGACATCTGAACCCACCTGCACTTAGGAAATAATCATTGTAGATCATTTACTCTTTGATGTTATCTGTCCACACTCTGCTCTTACAGCAAAGAAAAGCAATGGATCCTACCAACAACAATAACAACAGCATTTTCCAGTTGTGTAGCACTTCCATGAAGGTCAAAATAAAGCAAAAGAAGACATTCCCCCTTCCCTTACTCCTAACCTGTGATATATCTAGACCTGTGAATAGCGCATATAGTTCTGTCCTTGACATCTAAAAGAGGTGGGATAGAGGTGGGAGGCAATCATGATAAGCAATAGGATTGAGACACTGTCACATAAAGTCTGATCTAAGTGCACAGACATTTTAACTCTGAGAATAAGGCTGAAAAGAGTACTTCCCACCAGTGTCACAGGAAAAACAAAGACCTACCTCATAGACATGGGCTAAACAAACAGAATCTTACTTAAAAGATGATAAAGAAATGTACTACTTTTAAAAGGGTCTGGATGAATTCTTGGGTGATAAATCTACCCTTGGTTAATATGGGAAACGAGAGCTATTTGAGACGCATCCCTAAAGATGCAATACACTCTTTTCCTTGGTGACTCTCATTGGAAAAAAAAAAAAAAAATCCTGGCTTGGTGAACCATGAAAGCGACCTTATAAAATGTTTCTAAAATCCTTAGTATATTACAGGAGAACCCTTCAGACCAAGGACACCAAGCCACTAAATAGTCAAAACCCACTGCTTCTCTCAGGGTGGAAGAGTGGCAATCTCATCTTTATTCAGCCCTGGCTCCCCCAGTACTGAGAGCCCTCTTCATTGCTCTCCTTCCCCTTTCCCAGCAAATTCCCAAAGGTCTACCAAGGCCAGATGTGAAAGAAGGTGAGACACAGATGCAAACATAAATTCTTCCCTCTGTGACAGTGATTGCTCAGCCATGCATGCCCCCACCCATGTCAAATGCACGGTTCACTCGGAAAAATCAGGGACACATGGTGTTGACATTGCTCAGGTTCCAGAAACAGAGCTGGGACAGCAGGTGATGTGTGTGTGTGTGTGTGTGTGTGTGTGTGTGTGAGACTCAGGTGGTGGGGCTTGAGGAATGGAGTTGGTTTGCTTGTGTAACTTTATGGGAATTAACTTTGTAGAAATTGATTTAATTTCTGGCCCGAGTCTGAATAGAAGGCAACAAAAAGAGGTAAGAGTTAGATTTAAAGGAAAGTCAAGGAAGACAGTAATACTGGCCTGGAGTCAGGGAGATGTGAGATCATGTACCGATTCTATCATAGCTGCGTGGCTTGAGGTCAGTCACTTGACCTCTTTACACTTCACTTTTCTCTGGTATTAAAGGATAGAGTGAGAAGGTTCTGACTACCACGGGACTCCATGATTCACCCTGTGCCTAGCATCAGGAAAAAAAAAAAAAAAAAGTTAAATTGCTGCAGTGTAAAATTCAGTGTGTGTATGCCCAATCTGGTTAAATTGTTCTCAGACAGGTAATACAGAAAATGTATCCAATGTTTCTGGCAGGTGCTGTCAATGCTCCTGCCTCAGGGTATTATTCATGTTACCTTGCTTACTTCTCCTGGTCCTTCATCCTCAGTCCCCACTCTCAGTGTGATTAGCATACCCTCAACTGGTCTCCCTGCATCTCCCAGTGACTTCCCAGAAAGCAGCTCTGACTGTCCCAAGACCGTGCCTCTTGGAACCCAGAGTGCTCCTGATGCCACTTTCTGCCCTGTCTCCCCTTTATCCCTAATTTGCCTGGTGTTGAGTTCGAAGCAAAGCCTTGGGAGAAAACCAACAAAGCAAAGACTTGCAGAACAACCCAAGCCTTCATGTTCCATCTCAAGAGCAAAAATTTAATCTCTGCTTTTTACAGGTTAAACTCAATTAGTTGTCACATAACTTTTCCCAAGACTTTAACTATATGACAAGAGAAAGACTAAATTGTTTTTAGTATTGATATCAAGAAAATTAGGTTCTTGGTTCTAAAAAATGATATGGTTAGGATCAGTGCTGTCTATGATTAACATACTCTTTTCTTTCTCTAATTAGTGCAAATTTCACCACCAAACAGCCAGTCAACAACAGAAGAATTATACAATGAAAGTTTGATGATGTCATTTATTGAGCAATTATCAGGCACTCTTCTAAGCACTTTACATGTACTGACTTCATTGTACTCTCCCTAGCCCTATGAAATAGCTACTATTATTATCCTCATTTCACAGATGAGTCAAGTTTGGGGCTCAGAGAGGTTAAACAACTTGCTTAAGATCACACAGCTAGTCAATGGTAAAGCTATGTTTCTAACATAGTGGCTCCAGGAAGCTCCTGCATCTTTGGTGTATTTATTTCCTGCTGGCATGTACCTATTCATCAAATATTTATTGAATTCTTGCTGTGTGCTAGGTAGGCTTTCATGTCATAAAGCATTTTGTCTGGTGAGAGAGAGAGAAATTAAGCAAATAATTACACAAATAGGTATCTGAATTATGATTATAATAAGTGCTATAAAGAAGAAGTTCTGAGCGCTTCTTGGAGAAACTATAATAGAGAGAATGGATCTCTGCCAGGGGGTCAGGAAGGGCTCCCTGAGAAAGTGACCTGTAAGCTGAGAGCTGAAAGATAAGAAGGGGGAAGGAAACATGTACCATAGCAAAGAAACAGCATGTTCACAGCAAAGGCCCTGAGTCAGGAACCAGCTTAACATTTGGGAAACCAAAAAGATGAAATGATGGAGTGAAGTAAGAGAGGAGTGCAGGGTGAGAGACCAAGTGTGTAGACCTTTATGAGACAAAATAAATCTTTGGCCCTTTATCCTAAGAGCTCTTGGTAGCGCTGTTGGATATTCTCCATTTGCCCCTCCAAATCCACTCTAACTTCCTCACCCTCTTCTGGGCCCCATGGAGGTTGACCTGAATTGTCTATGTTCACAAGCTCCCTTATGCTCTGGTTCCAGTTGGGTCAGCCCACGGAAGCACACGCAGATCAAAGGGCAGGTGAGGAGGGAGGTAAGGGTATCTCCTCCCCAGCCTACTTCTATGCAGGTCATGGCCACTATATTCCTCTACATAAGGCCATAGATTTTATTTCTCCATCTTTTTTTATTATTATTATTGCCTCTTTAAGGAAACTTTTAAGACATTTTATTTTGCTAATCACTCCCAAGTGAAATTGTTTATGTACTCTGTATATCTGTGCTCTATACACAAAACGGAATTTTTTTTCACATCCCCTAACCAATTTTCTCCCTCCTGGGAGTGAGATCACTCCTACTGAGAAAGCCTGAGTTATAGTTGTTCCCTCACACTGACCCTTCAGCCCAGAGGGTCATTGGTGATGGGTCCCACTGTTGCTAGACTGGGGATACACCACCATGCCTTGTTGGTTTCCCTTACCATTGTCCACGTTTTTGGAAATAACTCCTTTATTGAACTCCCCTGTTTACCATCTGAGCCATCATTTTTCTATCAGAATGCTGACTGGTACAGCGCCATTAAAAATCTCTAAGAAGGAGAATGGCATTGTCAGATTTGCACTTTAAAATACATTGGAATTGTGTGAAGAATGCAGTGAAATAGGGTAGGGGTAGGGAACTAATTCCAAAGCCATTAACATGGTGACAATGACAGGCAATGGCATTGTAGTTACTGGGGTAGACTTTTCAACTTTACCCAAATAATTGGTGTCACTTCATTAAACTCGAATCTCTGTATCAATTCCAACAGCAATGACCTCTTGAAGGAAAAACATTATGAGAGAATCTGCCATTTAATATTATCACATAAGCATTTGTAAAACTTACAAGAAGGCTGAGGAAGGAAGCAGGTGAAGTTTTCTCCCCTTTTGGGTATCATACCCATTTTTGGTATGGGAAGGGCTAAGCTTAATTGTGTCTAGATGCAGAGTCATGGACCAGATGGATCCTAAAGCTCTTTAAGGCTCGAAGCCAGTCATAGTAGGAGACACAGTTAACTGAATGTCCCCTGATACTCTAGTAGGCACTCTACATTTATAATCGTATTAATTAATCCAATAGCCCTGCAGGATTTGTCATTATTTCTCTACTTCAGAGATGGGTAAACCAAGGTTAAAAAAAATAGGTGGTAACATTTCTAAAGTTAAACATATGCAGATGGTTCTTTTCATCATTTAAAAGTCAAACTCATTGTATCTACTAAATGGTACTAAACTCAGCATGATCCTGTCCATAGGAAGAACATAGTTGGCAAATAACTTTCACTCCTCATTCCAATTCCATCTGATTGGAAGTGACCGCCTGGAATGCTGTATTGAGAATTGTGAGACTGGACCAGGCAAAGTGGGAAAGATGGCCATAATTGATTAGTGATGTCTGTCACAGATAAGAGTGGGAAATAGGGGCATATATGCTACTTACACTCCATCCCTCATAGACTTCTGCTATTCTAGGAGATATAAAAATCAACAGCTCTTACCTCATGCTTATCCCCCACCAGGCTGAAGCTTGAACTGTCTGTTCTCAGGCCGCTAAGTCTATCTGTAAATGTGATGTTATACTTTCAAACAGGATTTGTTTCTGTTATTCCACAGCTTGAGCCAATGAGCCCATAAAAATAATGTGTTGGAGCAATCTTCTTTCATTACCTGTCATGCACTCAGCATGTTGACATCTCCAAATCTCAAGGAACTATTTTCACATCATATCACTGGGCCAAGGAGATGTAGACTAAGGTCTTTGGCGTTTCCCCCGCCATCCTCCCCTGCATAGGTTCTAAGGTCTTTCATGGAATAAAGGTTAGAAAGACAAACACTCAAAGCATTGTCACTCAGGCAAGCACCCTAGGATTCTAGAGAGTGGTAATGTTTGTTTTTTTTTTCTGGCGGAGGGACATGAAATCACGTATAAAATAGAACAGAAGCACCAGATCCCCTAGTAGGGGTAACAGTTGAGGATGAAAATCACAAACATTTAATTTAAGCTAGATATAAACAGATCAATTATGTCATGGACTATTCTGTGATATACCATATATTCATTTATTCTCCCATCAAGTCTATATGGTGGATCCATGCAAAGTAATATGAGATAGAGTGTCCACCTCAGGTTGCAACTGCGACAACAGGTCATCCACTAAACAGAAAGGAAGCAGAAGAAAACACAAGAGCAGTGATAAGACCACACCTGCATCCTGGCCAGCTGAGCTACAGCTGTCACAGTAAGCGGGACATGTTCACCAGTGGAAGGGACTGTGGCGGGCTGTGCTGGTCACAGAGATTGCACAGAGTGGGCAAGGGCTGCTCTGAGCTCTGATGGGGGGCAGACACTCAGTTTGTTCTGCTAAGACAACTTTACTGCAAAATGCCTTCTAACTTTCAAAATGTATAGTGCATGAACCAAACCCATAGTGGTCAACCCATGCCCGAAACATCAGTGCTCAGACTAACTGAGCAATAAAATGAGTACAGTCCAGTGCCTACTTCAGAGGCAGTTTTAAATGATGAAACGAGTTAATACAGTGCCTAACACATGGTAAGCGCTCAATAATATTAGCTATTATTACTATTATTATTTCTGTTGTAACAGATGATATTCACAGTGATGATTATCCAGCTCCTAATGATATTAGCAAATACTGGTACTACTCAGATTACTAAATGTCTTCTGCCTTCAACTGCATCTTCTTGTTTCTTCCTCACCACGGCTCTCTGCTGGTATGTATTACTATCCCCATTCTACAGATGAGAAAAGTGAAGCTCAAAGCGTTGACGTGGACTCCGGTCTGGGTCTCTCTGCTGCCAGAGCCTATTCTATAAGTTAGGGATGGAAAATCAGGGCATGATTAATTTATGCATCCCCAGCCCTGACTCCTGCTTGGGTTGTGGGGGGATTTCTCCACACCGCTCAGATTTTACCCGGGATAGCCAAGCAGGATTTAGTTTTAAACTCTGCATCTTGGTCTTCTGCTTTCTGCCTGTCTTCTCCCAGTCTCTCTCACCTGGTGGTCAAGAGCAGCGGAGCCAACTCCGAGCTGAAATTCTGTCTCTGCCCTTTAGTAACTGTGTGAGTTTGGGCAAATGACGGAGTGTCTCATTGTCTCAGTGCCCTTATCTCCAAAAGGAATGATGATGACGTTGATGATGATGATGAAAGCTCCTGCATCACAGGTTGTTGGGAGGAGGCTGAGCTATCCAGGTGTAACCACTCTCCAGCACTACTTTCTCTGAAGTGGAGGTGGGGTGGAGGTAGGGCGCATGGCTCTTCTCTTCTCCAGCCGCGCACCTTTCCCCCTGTATCCCTTTCCTGACCGTCACTCCCCATTTCTTCACCATCTCTACAACCTCGGCCCATCCCTGGGGCCCCCGGGGAGCCCCGCACCCCTACCGCCCTGCCGGGGGCAGCATCTTTGCTGAACCCGCACAGCGGTTCTGCACTCACATACTATCGGCGTCTGTGGTGCCCTGTCCCGGTCCCACCGTGACTGTCTCCCCTCATTGAGGTGGAAAGACTGGAACAGGACCACAACAAACACACAACAATTCCTCCAGCCTCCTGGACGCACTCCTCATCTACTTCTGTTTCTTCCCACAACCCCGGAGACTTTTGGTTTCTGGCGTTTCCCTGGGAACCTTCAGACCTCATTCCTTTCCTATCTCTCCAGTCAGCCGTCTTCTCCTCCCCAGAGATGGGTTGTACCTCATCCCGTGTCCTTTCATTCTTCTCTCCCTTCTGACTTTGTCTCTTCAAGGTATGGACACCAGGGACACAGGGCTGGTGGGTGGTGGAGGCACCTGGTGGGAACAGGTTGGGGGTTACAATTTCTTTCATCCCTGGTGCGCCAGGGCCCAGCAGGGGTGAAGGAGGAAGAAAGATTGGGCAAGTGTGCAGGGTCGTGATCATCACAATAATGAGATCATCACAGATTATTTGGTATCTATCAATATTTTAATTGAATTAATTTTAATTTTTAATTTAAGTTTTTTGAGCTTTATAAAAGATTTTTTTGCATTCTTTTTTTTTTTTTTACACAGCAGGTCCTTATTAGTTATCCATTTTATACATATTAGTGTATATATGTCAATCCCAATCTCCCAGTTCATCTCACCACCACCAACCACCGCTTTCCCCCCTTGGTGTCCATACATTTGTTCTCTACATCTGTGTCTCAATTTCTGCCCTGCAAACAGGTTCATCTGTACCATTTTTCTAGGTTCCACATATACGCGTTAATATACGATATTTGTTTTTTCTTTCTGACTTATTTCACTCTGCATGACAGTCTCTAGATCCATCCACGTCTCTACAAATGACCCAATTTCGTTCTTTTATATGGCTCAGGAATATTCCATTGTATATATGTACTACATCTTCTTTATCCATTCGTCTGTTGATGGGCATTTAGGTTGTGTCCATGACCTGGCTATTGTAAATAGTGCTGCAATGAACATCGGGGTGCATGTGTCTTTTTGAATTATGGTTTTCTCTGGGTATATGTCCAGTAGTGGGATTTCTGGGTCACAGGGTAACTCTATTTTTAGTTTTTAAGGAACCTCCATACTGTTCCCCATAGTGGCTGTATCAATTTACATTCCCACCAACAGTGCAAGAGGGTTCCCTTTTCTCCACACCCTCTCCAGCATTTGTTGTTTGTAGATTTTCTGATGATGCCCATTCTAACCGGTGTGAGGTGATACCTCATTGTAGTTTTGATTTGCATTTCCCTAATAATTAATGACGTTGAGCAGCTTTTCATGTGCTTCTTGGCCATCTGCATGTCTTCTTTGGAGAAATGTCTATTTAGGTCTTCTGCTCATTTTTGGATTAGGTTGTTTGTTTTTTTGATAGGAAGCTGCATGAGCTATTTATATATTTTGGAGATTAATCCTTTGTCCGTTGATTCATTTGCAAATATTTTCTCCCATTCTGAGGGTTGTCTTTTCGTCTTGTCTGAAGTTTCCTTTGCTGTGCAAAAGCTTTTAAGTTTCATTAGGCCCCATTTTTTTATTTTTGTTTTTATTTCCATTACTATAGGAGATGGATCAAAAAAGATCTTGCTGTGATTTATGTCAGAGAGTGTTCTTCCTACGTCTTCCTCTAAGAGCTTTATAGTGTCCTGTGTTACATTTAAGTCTTTAATCCATTTTGAATTTATTTTTGTGTATGGTGTTAGGGAGTGTTCTAAATTCATTCTTTTGCATATAGCTGTCCAGTTTTCCCAGCACCACTAATTGAAGAGATTGTCTTTTCTCCATTGTATATCCTTGCCTCCCTTGTCATAAATTAGTTGAACATAGGTGCATGGGTTTATTTCTGAGCTTTTTATCCTGTTCCATTGATCTATATTTCTGTTTTTGTGCCAGTAGCATATTGTCTTGATTACTGTAGCTTTGTAGTATAGTCTGAAGTCAAGGAGTCTGATTCCCCCAGTTCCATTTTTTTCCCTCAAGACTGCTTTGGCTATTCAGGGTCTTTTGTGTCTCCATACAAATTTTAAGATGTTTTGGTCTAGTTCCGTAAAAAATGCCATTGGTAATTTGATAGGGATTGCATTGAATCTGTAGATTGCTTTGGGTAGTATAGTCATTTTCACATATCGATTCTTCCAGTCCAAGAACATGGTATATCTCTACATCTATTTGTATCATCTTTAATTTCTTTCATCAGTGTCATAGTTTTCTGCATACAGGTCTTCTGTCTCCCTAGGTAGGCTTATTCCTAGGTATTTCATTCTTTTTGTTGCAGTGGTAAATGGGAGTGTTTCCTTAATTTCTCTTTCAGATTTATCATCATTAGTGTATAGGAATGCAAGAGATTTCTGTGCATTAATTTTGTATCCTGCAACTTTACCAAATTCATTTATTAGCTCTAGTAGTTTTCTGGTGGCATCTTTAGGATTCTCTATGTATAGTATCATGTCATCTACAAGCAGTTACAGTTGTACTTCTTCTTTTCCAATTTGGATTCCTTTTATTTCTTTTCCTTCTCTGATTGCCGTGGCTAGGACTTCCAAAACTATGTTGAATAATTGTCGTGATAGTGGACATCCTTGTATTGTTCCTGATCTTAGAGGAAATGTTTTCAATATTTCACCATTGAGAATGATGTTTGCTGTGGGTTTGTCATATATGGCCTTTATTATGTTGAGGTAGGTTCCCTCTATGCCCACTTTCTGGAGACTTTTTGTCATAAATGCGTGTCGAATTTTATGAAAAGCTTTTTCTGCATCTATTGAGGTGATCATATGGTTTTTATTTTTCAGTTTGTTAATATGGTGTATCACATTGATTGATTTGCGTATATTGAAGAATCCTTGCATCCCTGGGATAAATCCCACTTGATTGTGGTGTGTGATACTTTTAATGTGTTGTTGGATTCTGTTTACTAGTATTTTGTTGAGGATTTTTGCATCTATATTCATCACTGTTATTGGTCTGTAGTTTTCTTTTTTTGTAGTATGTTTTTCTGGTTTTGGTATCAGGGTGATGGTAGCCTCATAGAATGAATTTAGGAGTGTTCCTTCCTCTGCAATTTTTTGGAAGAGTTTGAGAAGGATCGGTGTTAGCTCTTCCCTAAATGTTTGATAGAATTCACCTGTGAAGCCATCTGGTCCTGGATTTTTGTTTGTTGGAAGATTTTTAATCACAGTTTAAATTTCATTCCTTGTGATTAGTCTGTTCATATTTTCTATTTCTTCCTGGTTCAGTCTTGGAAGGTTATACTTTTCTAAGAATTTGTCCATTTCTTCCAGGTTGTCCATTTTACTGGCATAGAGTTGCTTGTAGTAGTCTCTTAGGATGCTTTGTATTTCTGCATTGTCTGTTGTAACTTCTCATTTTTCATTTCTAATTTTATTGATTTGAGCCCTCCCCCTCTTTTTTTGATGAGTCTGGCTAATGGTTTATCAATTTTGTTTATCTTCTCAAAGAACCAGCTTTTAGTTTTATTGATCGTTGCTATTGTTTTCTTTGTGTCTATTTCATTTATTTCTGCTCTGATCTTTATGATTTCTTCCCTTCTACTAACTTTGGGTTTTGTTTGTTCTTCTTTCTCTAGTTCCTTTAGGTGTAACGTTAGGTTGTTTACTCGAGATTTTTCTTGTTTCTTGAGGTAGGATTGTATTGCTATAAACTTCCCTCTTAGAACTGCTTTTGCTGCATCCTGTAGGGTTTTTTTTTTTTAGAAATTCACGTTCTTTTATTTATTTATTTATTTATTTATGACTGTGTTGAGTCTTCGTTTCTGTGCGAGGGCTTTCTCTAGTTGCGGCAAGTGGGGACCACTCTTCATCGCGGTGCGCGGGCCTCTCACCATCGCAGCCTCTCTTGTTGCAGAGCACAGGCTCCAGACGCGCAAGCTCAGTAATTGTGGCTCACGGGCCCAGTTGCTCCGTGGCATGTGGGATCTTCCCAGACCAGGGCTCGAACCCGTGTCCCCTGCATTGGCAGGCAGATTCTCAACCACTGCGCCACCAGGGAAGCCCCCGTAGGTTTTGGATCATCATGTTTTCATTGTCATTTGTCTCTAGGTATTTTTTGATTTCCTCTTTGATTTCTTCAGAGATCTCCTGGTTATTTAATAATGTATTGTTTAGCCTCCATGTGTTTGTGTTTTTTACATTTTTTTCCTGGTAATTGATATCTAGTATCATAGCGTTGTGGTCAGAAAAGATGCTTGATATGATTTCAATTTTCTTAACTTTACTGAGGTTTGATTTGTGACCCAAGATGAGATCTATCCTGGAGAATGTTCTGTGCGCACTTGAGAAGAAAGTGTAATCTGCCGTTTTTGGATGGAATGTCCTATAAATATCAATTAAATCTATCTGGTCTATTGTGTCCTTTAAAGCTTGTGTTCCCTTATTAACTTTCTGTTTGGAAGATCTGTCCATTGGTGCAAGTGAGGTGTTAACATCCCCCACTATGATTGTGTTACTGTCGATTTCCTCTTTTATAGCTGTTAGCAGTTGCCTTATGTAGTGAGGTGCTCCTATGTTGGGTGCATATATATTTATAATTGATATATCTTCTTCTTGGGTTGATCCCTTGATCATTATGTAGTGTCCTTCCTTGTTTCTAGTAATATTCTTTATTATAAAATCTATTTTATCTGACATGAATATTGCTACTCCAGCTTTCTTTTGATTTACATTAACATGGAATATCTTTTTCCATCCCCTCACTTTCAGTCTGTATGTGTCCCTAGGTCTGAAGTGGGTCTCTTTTGGACAACATATATATAGGTCTTGTTTTTGTATCCATTCAGCGAGCCTGTGTCTTTTGGTTGGAGCATTTAACCCATTCAGGTTTAAGGTAATTATCCATATGTATGTTCCTATGACCATTTTCTTAATTGTTTTGGGTTTATTTTTGTAGGTCCTTTTCTTCTCTTGTGTTTCCCACTTAGAAAAGTTCCTTTAGCATTTGTTGTAGAGCTGGTTTGGTGGTGCTGAATTCTCTTAGCTTTTGCCTGTCTGTAAAGCTTTTAATTTCTACATTGAATCTGAATGAGATCCTTGCCAGGTAATCTTGGTTGTAGGTTCTTCCCTTTCATCACTTTAAATATGTCATGCCACTCCCTTCTGGCTTGTAGAGTTTCTGCTGAGAAATCAGCTGTTAACCTTATGGGAGTTCCCTTGTATGTTATTTGTCATTTTTCACTTGCTGCTTTCAATAATTTTTCTTTGTCTTTAATTTTTACCAATTTGATTACTATGTGTCTTGGTGTGCTTCTCCTTGGGTTTATCCTGTATGGGACTCTCTGTGCTTCCTGGACTTGGGTGGCTATTTCCTTTCCCGTGTTAGGGAAGTTTTCGACTATAATCTCTTCAAATATTTTCTCTCGTCCTTTCTCTCTCTCTTCTCCTTCTGGGACCCCTATAATGTGAATGTTGTTGCATTTAATGTTGTCCCAGAGGTCTCTTAGGCTGTCTTCATTTCTTTTCATTCTTTTTTCTTTATTCTGCTCCACAGCAGTGAATTCCACCATTCTGTCTTCCAAGTCACTTATCCGTTATCTGCCTCAGTTATTCTGTTATTGATTCCTTCTAGTGTAGTTTTCATTTCAGTTATTGTAATGTTCATCTGTCTTTGTTAAACATTTCTTGTATCTTCTCTATCTTTGCCTCCATTCTTTTTCTGAGGTCCTGGATCATCTTCACTATCATTATTCTGAATTCTTTTTCTGGAAGGTTGCCTATCTCCACTTCATTTAGTTGTTTTTCTGGGGTTTTATCTTGTTCCTTCATCTGGTACATAGCCCTCTGCCTTTTCATCTTATCTATCTTTCTGTGAATGTGGTTTTTGTTTCACAGGCTGCAGGATTGTAATTCTTCTTGCTTCTGCTGTCTGCCCTCTGGTGGATGAGGCTCTCTAAGCGGCTTGTGGAAGTTTCCTGATGGGAGGGACTGGTGGTGGGCAGAGCTCAGTAAAACTTTAATCCACTTGTCTGCTGATGGGTGGAGCTGGGGTCCCTCCCTGTTGGTTGTTTGGCCTGAGGTGACCCAACACTGGAGCCTACCTGGGCTCTTTGGTGGGGCTAATGGTGGACTCTGGGAGGGCTCACGCCAAGGAGTACTTCCCAGAACTTCTGCTGCCACTGTCCTTGTCCTCACGGTGGGACACAGCCACCCCCAGCCTCTGTGGGAGACCCTCCAACACCAGCAGGTAGGTCAGGTTCAGTCCTATGGGGTCACTGCTCCTTCCTCTGGGTCCCGACATGCACACTACTTTGTGTGTGCCCTCCAAGAGTGGAGTCTCTGTTTCCCCCTGTCTTTTTGAAGTCCTGCAGTCAAATCCCGCAACTCTTCAAAGTCTGATTCTCTAGGAATTCCTCCTCCCGTTGTCAGACCCCTGGGTTGGGAAGCCTGATGTGGGGCTCAGAACCTTCACTCCAGTGGGTGGACTTCTGTGGTATAAATGTTCTCCAATTTGTGAGTCACCCACCCAGCAGTTATGGGATTTGATTCTATTGTGATTGCGTCCCTCCTACCATCTCATTGTGGCTTCTCCTTTGTCTCTGGATGTGGGGTATCCTCCTTCGTGAGTTCCAGTGTCTTCCTATTGATGACCACTCAGCAGTTAGTTGTGATTCCGGTGCTCTCGCAAGAGGGAGTCTTAGCTGCATTCTTACCAGTTTTGTAACATTGGACAAGCTATGGAAAGTTCTCGAGCTTTATAAAAGTTTTTAGTAAATGTTTCCATCAATTTATTTTCTATATTCCTTAAAAACAAAAAAATCACATTTAATACTAATGCTCTAAAATATTAAAATGTTTTAATTCTATTTTTTTTAAATCTTACATTTAAATATCATCTATCTGTATTACTGAGTTTTGGGGTGCCCTCTTAAATCTTGCACCGGACAAACTTTCTGTCTCATTTGCCTCACCCTAGTCCCCTCTTTACTACTAGCTTTTTAAACATACACAAGTGACTAAAATCTCTGTGCTTCAGTTTTCCCATCTGTAAATGGGTATCATACACTCTCCTCCAATGCAGTCCTGAGAGTCAAGGCTAAGTGAAGAAATGCATGTGGAAACTTAGAACAGTGCCCAGAACATTGCCAACACTCCAGAAATGTTATAATTATTATTACATGCAGGAGTGGAATGAACACAGCCACGTTCAGCCTCATATTCAGATTATCTTCAATTATCTTCAGAAGACTCCTTTGCAGTCTTCTCTCTCTTCCTCCTCCAACCTCCCCTCAAGCGTACGTCATCCCCAGAATGACCCCAGCCACCTAGCAACATATCACAGAACTAAAACTTCTCCAAATGAAATTGCTGATTTTTTTTAACATTAGACAAAATTATCATGCGTAAGGGTGCATATGGCAGGACCTGCAAGAGTAAACCAAAGAAAAGACTCTCCAACTTTAAACATCACGCATTTTAAATCCACATCTTTGAAAAAAATCACCATTAAAATCACTGTGTTGAAAATCCATTGAAACTAAAAAGATAAGAGCAATGACAGCCAAGGGGTATCCTAAGAGGACCATGCAAAGACCTTATGGTTTGGAGATGGCTATGGAGGTGGAGAAGGGGTGGGAAATGAATCCCAGAGCACCTATCATCTTGGGAATAATAAAGGCAGTTTCGGCTATCAGCTTTCAATGCAACCATCCTCCAAAGCTGGAGAGAGGCCATCACGGAAGACTTTTCACCTGTCAGCTGACATATTTTTCAACTCAATTCACATTTGAATCGTCCAACCACCCCCACTTTGACAACTATTGTTTCCCACTATTTCCCCATTAGAAGGGAACTTTAATCCATATGTTTCTGATTCATTTACACCTAACGCATCACAATGTTATATTGAGAGAGCTGGTAGAGAGTCAGGAAAATTCCAGTCCTTCTTTCATTTTCTTGTTCTGCCCCCTCAATTCCCACTTCCCTCACTGTGTGGACCTGGACTCTTCCTTTGGCCAGCCGTAAATCACCTCCACTCCAAAGGCTGCAGTTGAATTCCCTGCTCCCAGCTCAGGATATTTCTATGGGTTTGCAATTTGGCAAACACAGTTCCTTTCATCCCTATAAAATGGAAATCCAAACATATCTTTTATAGAAACCCCACACTTATTGACCCCCCTCCTGCTACCCCCTGCCCTGCTACAGCCATCAGGCTGATACGAAATAAAACAGTTGTACTCAGAAAGGCACCACTCTCACTGGTCCTCCCCAAACCCACCAGACCCCCAGCACCCACTGCCAGCTCAGTGACTTCTACAGTGCAGACCAGCAAATGCTGGAGTTCAGTGCTCTTCCACTGTTGGTCCTGCCAAAAGTCCACAGGGTGTCATTTGCAGAGTCAAATGACAGCCACCAAGAGGTTAAAAAATATTCAGCCCCAAAGCTCTTAGAGTATTTGGGATAGGTGGGTCAAAGGTAGAAAGACATAAGAACACATTAAAATGACATTTTAAAGCCTGCAATTTGTGGCAGTCAGAGCTCATCTACTCAGCAAATGTCTTATTTAAAACTAGTTGAGTGCGTGTGTGTGTGTGTGTGTGTGTTGTATTTGGATTTTTTTTTTTTAATCCTGTTCTCAAAGACCCGTTAACATATCAGATGCATACCCTTCCAGGAATAAGTTATCAGTTTCATGGCTTGACCAGTAAACTGAGAAAAACAAGTCATTTGTAAACCCTGTACAATTCATAAGTTCCCAGTTATAAAGTAATCCCTGATATCCACTCCAAAGCCCCAGGGACAGCTCAATACAACCAGTTTTTGGTGATCTGGTGATGAAAGATATATTATTGAAATCCAGGAAACCTTGGGAAAAAAATGTAGAACAAAGCTATCTAAATTGAAATGAAATGCAGATTGCTTGACTGCCAGCAGAAGTTTCTTTCTTCCTTCCTTCCCGTCTTTTTTTTTTCCCAAACAATTTCACATAAATGTCTCAAGGCTTAGGACATGCAATTAAAAGATTTATATGTACACTACACTGGAAGCAAAACAACTGCATGGGTTTCAGGGTCTGGGGCATTTTCAAGATGGTTTGGAGAGGCTTGTGGAAGACACAAACTGACATATGACCCATTTCCTCTGCCCCACCAGCCGGGCTGTGCTCTGGGTGCCACTCTCAGAACTCATTTTCCCAAGCTCTTTAAGCCTGTCCTGCTCTCTCATATGACTAGAATTACTAGAATGTCCACCACGTTCAGTCGCTGGTGAAAGCTGCCTTGTCCTGAGTGGCATTTTTCATTAAGCAACACCATTCGAGGCATGTTTGGGGAAAGAAACCCTATGGGAAAGTCGGATAGCTTAAAAAGACAAAAGAGGCTCTGTCTGGCACAATGATACAGTTATTGTAGGATTTCACACTTTCAGCTCAACTCCCAAGTCCTCTGTAAGCCAGACTTACGATCACAGTCTGACTGTCCCTCCTCCAATTCAAACAGGAAGGTCTCCAGATTCAGGAAGGATTTCACTTACAATCACAGAACTTTGCCTGTGAAAGGGACACAGACTCGTGTCTAAACGTTACCAGAGAAGACAATAATATTCGTTAGAATTACCAAGCCAGCAACAAGATCAGCAGTTTCTCTCGTAATTGCTTCCTTTTCTCATTTGCCAGAATTAGAATTTCAAATATATTAGCTCTTTCTCCCTGGCCATTCTTTCTCTCGACACCACCTCCATTATCAACAGCTCCCCAGAATTTAGTAATGAAACCCCGGTGTGGAGTAGATGCCTTCTGAAAGGAGATGTTATTAACAGAGAAACGTACCCTGACGAGTTCAGTGTCTGCAGAAAGAAAAGTCGGATGTGATTCAGTGACCATATTTTCAGAACACTCTATCAATGACAGTTGGAAACATATGTTTTTTATAAATTTCTCATTCCAAAACAAAGACTGACAGTAAAGCCCAGGGCTTTGATATTTATATAAATTTTTAAGTGGTTCGCTGGGGAAAGTACATTTCAATTAGCGTGTCACTGCTCATCGTGGAGGCTTCAAGAAAGACGTTCTGATTAAGCTGGCTGTTTAGCAATACATCAAAAGTTGGGGCTTACCTAAGCGCTGTTCGCTTCAAGGCCAGTTGTGTCACCTGATGCAAGGCAATGTTTCTGAGTTTTTATTTAAAATCAAATTAGACGTTCAGAATCCTACTTTAACCTACATCAATTCAAAACATCACTCCATTTTAGTTCAATAATTATGAACCAAGTAACTGTGTGGTGTCAGGCACCAGGTTAAGTGATGTAAAGAACAGCTATGAATGAGGCCTAAGTAAGTCCTGGCTTCTTGGAAGCTATGATCAGGATGGTTCTTGGTGTAAATGATTACTGATTACCAAGTGAAAAAAAAAAAAATCTATTTCTAGTTATGAGTTCTTTGGGGGGAGAAGAGATGAGCTATGGTCAAAACCGAATGAAAATAAATTTTGCCTTTTCTTGTGGCTTTACAAAACTACAATTCTACATCTTCAAATAAGAGATTTTCTTTCTTGAAACTTCTTCTCATTTGTCTCTTGAGGCTGAGATTATGTCTATAAACTGTAGATAAATCAACAACTCATCACTCAAAAGTCATACTGTTAGTTGTATTTTTTCCCCTTTTAGGTACTCTGCTGCCGCCCTTAGGACAGCATTGTAAGTTATGAGGTTTTCAGTTGGGCTGTTTTCTTTGACATGTCACTATTTGCATCTCATTAGCTAAGCAGACATTCTTAAGATTGATGGTACAATTTTGTGCAACTCAATCCAGGGGAACATTCCAATCTCTCCAAGGCTGAAGAGTCCGGGAAAGACAAGGACACCAAATTTGTTCTCCTTATCTACCCAATTTAGTAGCTATTTGTCACAGTCAATTAGTCAAGGGTGAAGTAATTACCCATGGCTTCAGTTAGGGAACAAAGTCTGGTTGGCTGCAGAAAAGGGAACAATCAGTTCATATGGGAAATGTGAGGTGAGTAGGTGATATGGTTAGAGGACACAGGGCAAGACAACGCCCAAAGTATCTCTGACTCATGCCTGAAATTCTGCCATTTATGATTCATCCCTTTGTGTTAAACATTGCTTTCTTCCTGGAGTTGTTTTAAAATTAGTAACAAAATAAGTCTCTGCTTCAACAAATCTATATTTATTGAGCCTTTTCTACAAATCAAGTGTGACATTACAAAAAGTAGTAAGATGTGGTCATAGCCTGCAAGGAGTGGTACACAAGAAGTTCCATTCTTCAGAAGACACACCCCTGATATCCCACCCCTTTAATGACTGCTCTTCTCACTCCTTCATTTCTTTTTTTTTTTTAATTATTATTATTATTATTTTTTTTTAATTTTAAAAAAATTTTTGGCTGTGTTGGGTCTTCGTTTCTGTGAGAGGGCTTTCTCCAGTTGCGGCAAGCGGGGGCCACTCTTCATTGCAGTGCGCAGGCCTCTCACTGTCGTGGCCTCTCCTGTTGTGGAGCACAGGCTCCAGACGCGCAGGCTCAGTAATTGTGGCTCACGGGCCTAATTGCTCCGCGGCATGTGGGATCTTCCCAGACCAGGACTCGAACCCATGTCCCCTGCATCGGCAGGCAGATTCTCAACCACTGCGCCACCAGGGAAGCCCACACTCCTTCATTTCTGACTCAAGTTTATTGAAAGTAGAGTTTACTTTCACTAGCTCTACTCCCATGCATTTAATTTATTCCTCACTTCGAGGCTCCTGCCCTCACCAGGCCTTTGAATAAGGTCACCAAGAACATTCCAATCACCAAACTCGAAGATCATTTTTGTTCTGCCCATTTCTTATGTAACCTCTCTAGAGAGGTTGACTTTTCCAAACACTTCTCTCTTGGAACTCTCCTCTCTTGATTGTTCAAACTAACCCCTCTTTCTGTACCTTACTTTTATTTATTTATTTTTAACATCTTTATTGGAGTATAATTGCTTACAATGGTGTGTTAGTTTCTGCTGTATAACAAAGTGAATCAACTATACGTATACATTTATTACCATAACCCCTCCCTCTTGCACCTCCATCACACCCCCCTACCCCACCCCTCTAGGTGGACACAAAGCACCGAGCTGATCTCCCTGTGCTATGCGGCTGCTTCCCACTAGCTATCTATTTTACATTTGGTAGTGTATATATGTCCATGCCACTCTCTCACTTCATCCCACCTTAACATTCCCCCTTCCAGTGTCCTCAAGTCCTTTCTCTATGCCTGCGTCTTTTTTCCTGTCCTGCCCCTAAGTTCTTTAGAACCTTTTTTTTTTTTTTTTTGATTCTGTATATATGTGTTAGCATATGGCATTTGTTTTACCTCTTTCTGACTTAACTTCACTCTGTATGACAGTCTCTAGGTCCAGACACCTCACTACAAGTAACTCAATTTCATTTCTTTTAATGGCTGAGTAATATTCCATTATATATATGTGCCACATCTTCTTTATCCATTCATCTGTTGATGGACACTTAGGTTGCTTCCATGTCCTGGCTATTGTAAATAGAGCTGCAATGAACATTTTGGTACATGACTCTTTTTGAATTATGGTTTTCTAAGGGTATATGCCCAGTAGTGGGATTGCTGGGTCATATGGTAGTTCCATTTTTAGTTTTTTAAGGAACCTCCATACTGGTCTCCATAGTGGCTGTATCAATTTACATTCCCACCACCAGGGCAAGAGGGTTCCCTTTTCTCCACATGCTCTCCAGCATTTATTGTTTGTAGGTTTTTTGATGATGGCCATTCTGACTGGTGTGAGGTGATACCTCATTTTGGTTTTGATTTGCATTTCTCTAATGATTAGTGATGTTGAGCATCCTTTCATGTATTTGTTGGCAATCTGTATATCTTCTTTGGAGAAATGTCTATTTAGGTGTTCTGCCCATTTTTGGATTGGGTTGTTTGTTTTTTAGATATTGAGCTGCCTGAGCTGCTTGTACATTTTGGAGATTAATCCTTTGTCTGTTGCTTCATTTGCAAATATTTTCTCCCATTCTGAGGGTTGCCTTTTCGTCTTGCTTACAGTTTCCTTTTCTGTGCAAAAACTATTTTCATTAAGTCCCATTTGTTTATTTTTGTTTTTATTTCCCTTTCTCTAGGAGGTGGGTCAAAAAGGATCTTGCTGTGATTGATGTCATAGAGTGTTCTCCCTATGTTTTCTTCTAAGAATTTTATAGTGTCTGGCCTTACATTTAGGTCTTTAATCCTTTTTGAGTTTATTTTTGTGTATGGTGTTAGGGAGTGCTCTAATTTCAATTTTTTACATGTAGCTGCCCAGTTTTCCTATCACGACTTATTGAAGATGTTGTCTTTTCCCCATTGTATTATATTCTTGCCTTCTTTATCAAAGATAAGGTGACCATATGAGTGTGGGTTTATCTCTGGGCTTTCTATCCTGTTCCATTGATCTATATTTCTGTTTTTGTGCCAGTACTATACTGTCTTGATTACTGTAGCTTTTTAGTATAATCTGAAGTCAGGGAGATTGATTCCTCCAGCTCCGTTTTTCTTTCTCAAGATTGCTTTCGCTATTCGGGTCTTTTGTGTTTCATACAAATTGTGAAATTTTTATTCTAGTTCTGTGAAAAGTGCCATTGGTAGTTTGAGAGGGATTGCACTGAATCTGTGGATTTCTTTGGGTAGTATAGTCATTTTCACAATGTTGATTCTTTGAATCCAAGGACATGGTATATCTCTCCATCTGTTTGTATCGTCTTTAATTTCTTTCATCGGTGTCTTATAGTTTTCTGCATACAGGTCTTTTGTCTCCTTAGGTAGGTTTATTCCTAGGTATTTTATTCTTTTTGTTGAAATGGTAAATGGGAGTGTTTCCTTAATTTCTCTTTCAGATTTTTCATCGTTAATGTACAGGAATGAAAGAGATTTCTGTACATTAATTTTGTATCCTATTACTTAACCAAATTCATTGATTAGCTCTAGTAGTTTTCTAGTA
The DNA here is from genome assembly GCF_028023285.1 of Balaenoptera ricei. Taxonomy (NCBI): domain Eukaryota; kingdom Metazoa; phylum Chordata; class Mammalia; order Artiodactyla; family Balaenopteridae; genus Balaenoptera; species Balaenoptera ricei. Next base: position 7,936,411 of record NC_082645.1, on the reverse strand, counting down.
GCATCTTTAAGATTCTCTATGTATAGTATCATGTCATCTGTAAACAGTGACAGTTTTACTTCCACCTCTCCAATTTGGATTCCTTTTATTTCTTTTTCTTCTCTGATTGCTGTGACTAAAACTTCCAAAACTATGGTGAATAACAGTGGTGAGAGTGGGCAACCTTGTCTTGTTCCTAATCTTAGTGGAAATGGTTTCAGTTTTTCACCATTGAGAACGATGTTGGCTGTGGGTTTGTCATATATGGCCTTTATTATGTTGAGGTAAGTTCCCTCTATGCCTACTTTCTGGAGGGTTTTAATCATAAATTGGTGTTGAATTTTGTCAAAAGGTTTTTCTGCATCTATTGAGATGATCATATGGTTTTTTTTTTTTTAATTTTTTTTTAAATTAATTAATTTATTTACTTTGGCTGTGTTGGGTCTTCGTTTCTGTGCAAGGGCTTTCTCTAGTTGCAGCAAGCGGGGGCCACTCTTCATCGCGGTGCACGGGCCTCTCACTATCGCGGCCTCTCTAGTTGCAGAGCACAGGCTCCAGACGCGCAGGCTCAGTAATCGTGGCTCAAGGGCCCAGCTGGTCCGTGGCATGTGGGATCTTCCCAGACCAGGGCTCGAACCTGTGTCCCCTGCATTGGCAGGCAGATTCTCAACCACTGCGCCACCAGGGAAGCCCCATATGGTTTTTATCCTTCAATTTGTTAATATGGTGTATCACATTGATTGATTTGTGTATATTGAAGGATCCTTGCATTCCTGGGATAAACCCCACTTGATCATGGTGTATGATCCTTTTAATGTGCTGTTGGATCCTGTTTGCTACTATTTTCTTGAGGATTTTTGCATCTATGTTCATCAGTGATATTGGCCTGTAGTATTCTTTCTTTGTGACATTTTTGTCTGGTTTTGGTATCAGGGTGATGGTGGCCTCGTAGAATGAGTTTGAGAGTGTTCCTCTCTCTGTTGTGTTTTGGAAGAGTTTGAGAAGGATAAGTGTTAGCTCTTCTCTAAATGTTTGATAGAATTTGCTTGTGAAGCCATCTGGTCCTGGGCTTTTGTTTGTTGGAAGATTTTTAATCACAGTTTCAATTTCAGTGCTTGTGATTGGTCTGTTCATATTTTCTATTTCTTCCTGGTTCCGTCTGGGAATGTTGTGCTTTTCTAAGAATTTGTCCATTTCTTCCAGGTTGTCCATTTTATTGGCATATAGTTGCTTATAGTAATCTCTCATGATCCTTTGTGTTTCTGCAGTGTCAGTTGTTACTTCTCCTTTTTCCTTTCCAATTCTATTGATTTGAGTCTTCTCCCTTTTTTTCTTGATGAGTCTGGCTAATGATTTATCAATTATGTTTATGTTCTCAAAGAACCACCTTTTAGTTTTATTTATCTTTGCTATTGTTTCCTTCATTTTTTTTTTCATTTATTTCTGATCTGATCATTATGATTTCTTTCCATCTGCTAACTTTGGGGTTTTTTTGTTCTTCTTTCTCTAATTGCTTTAGGTGTAAGGTTAGGTTGTTTATTTGAGATGTTTCTTCGTTCTTGAGGTAGGATTGTATTGCTATCAACTTCCCTCTTAGAACTGCTTTTGTTGCATCCACATAGGTTTTGGGTCATCGTGTTTTCATTGTCATTTGTTTCTAGGTATTTTTTGATTTCCTCTTTGATTTCTTCAGTGATCTCTTGATTATTTAGTAATGTATTGTTTAGCCTCCATGTGCTTGTATTTTTTACAGATTTTTTTCCTGTAATTGATATCTAGTCTCATAGTGTTGTGGTTGGAAAAGATACTTGATATGATTTCAATTTTCTTAAATTTACCAAGGCTTCATTTGTGACCCAAGATATGATCTGTGCTCGAGAATGTTCCGTGAGCACTTGCGAAGAAAGTGTATTGTGTTGTTTTTGGATGGAATGTCCTATAAGTCCATCTTGTTTAATGTATCATTTAAAGCTGTGCTTCCTTATTTATTTTCAGTTTGGATGATCTCTCCATTGTCTACTTTACTTTTAAATGTTGGTGGACTTCAGGGTCCTGTCCTTGGACCTCTTGCCTTTATTCCAACCAGTGGTTCTCAATCTGGGCCAATTGTGTCCTCCAGGGACATTTTACAACTTCTGGAGACATTTCTGGTAATTATAACGGGGGCAGGGGGATGCTATTGGCATCTAGTGGGTAGAGGCAAGGGATGCTGCTAAACATTCTACAATGCACAGCCACGTCCCCCCACAACAACAACAACAGAAGCAGTCCCATCCAAAACTGCAATAAGATTGAGAACTCTGCACTATCTGTGGGTGTTCTATACTCTCTGTGTTCTGTACTATCTAAGGGTGATAACAATCACACGTATGGCTTCCACATCTACTCCTATGAAGATATTACTCAAATCTTTATTTTTGAATGAGATGGAGAGAGCAGAAGTCCAGAGCCACACACTCAATGGACTGTAGTTATGTCTGCTTGTGGGCCCCCCAGCAGCTGGAAGTGAAAAGGCCGAAACCGAGCTCATTTTCTTCTCTCACAGAACATCTCTTGGTTGATGACAAAATCCAGTCTCCCAGATTTGAACCCTGGGAATTAACCTCAACATTTTCCTTCCCCACCACCAAGTCCTTCTGATTCTACCTTCCAAAGCACTCTCAAATCCATCCTACCTCACCATCTTCATGGCCACTACCTTAGTTCAGGCCCTCTTCATTATCACATGCCCTCAGAATTGACTTAGAACTGAACTTTTACCTGCAGATTCACACCCTTGCCACAAGTAACAAGTAACAAGTAACTTCCTTAATGAAACAAATCTTAAGTCAGCTAAGTGTGCATTAGAGACAGCATTTCCAGCAAGGGTGGGTCATCAGGCCACTAAGTTTGTTGCTTTTTCTCCCCAAGATTCTCCTTCCCCTCAGAGCTCTCTTAGATTACCCCTGCCCCACAGCACTGACCTCGGGGGATAGGAGAGACCACTGTCTGTTGACACTCTGTTCCTAGGGCAGGATTATGGCCCTTCCCAAGACACCCTGTGCAGAGCTGAAATGAACTTCATAAGTGGTAGGATTTCAAAGGGGAAATCAATTCAGAACTCAGAGCATGGTTCTCAAGATGCAACTTCCCCTTCATTCAGCCTGCAGCCAGTTTCGAAGGTCTCCTTCTCCTCCAGCCTGTCTCCTGTAGTGGGTGCTGCCTTACTCTTCCTCCTCCTCCACCCAGAGAGCACCACCAGGAGTGTTTGTCAAGATGTCTTTCCTGCTCAAAGGTTAGGCTGAGTAGAGCAGGGAGGGTTCAGAGACCCTGAAGTTGCTCTCTCCTGCCTCCCTCTCCAGCCCACTCCTTTCCTGGAGGACTGACTCTGTATGTGAAAATCCATTCTGAGGAGACCTGCCAGGTCTTCATATAAAACAGATGACAACATTACAAGAAATACGCAAAGAGCAAGGGCCTTTATATATACATACACATAAATATATATGTATATGGTGAAAGTGTATTCTTTGTATTTTTCATAGTGAGTCAGAGATGTTAGAAATCCCTGTCGACTTAGAATTTTTCTTACCTAGACTGTAGATTTGCTTCCTCCATTAACTTTATATGTTACTCTAACAAGTCTCTTCATCTCTCAGAATTGAAGTTTTCTCTTCAGTAAGATTTGGGAGTTGCATCAGATCATCTAGAAATTTGTCTGCTGGGCCTCCTCTCTGTGAGAGAAATTAAAGAGACAGCTATCATTTATTATATACAAAGAGGTACTAGATTTGTTTCTTTCCCTCCAGAAGATTACAGTAGCATAGGGTTAAAATCAATGTACAGACAACTCTCTAATAAAAATGTCTATGCTAAGGGGAAAAGAGACAGGAAGGAGGGAGATAGTACAAGAGACTGGGGCAATTAGAGGTGGATTCTGGGAAAAGAAAGTAGTAAGGAAAGAGTGATGTTAGTGTTGGTCTTTTTCTGGATTTTCTATCTTTTCCATGAGCATGTGGATATATCTTATATGCCATAATCTTAATTACTATAGTTTTATATTGTCTTGATATCTGGTAACAGAAGAACTCATCTTGGTTGCTCTTCTTCAGGCTTATTTTGATCATTATTGGCCCTTTGTATTCCTATACACATTTTAGTATCAGCTTGTTAATTTCCATTTTAAAGAGCAATGAAAATTTTGATTAAGATTGCCTTGAATCTATTGATCCATTTAGGGAGATCTGACATCTTTACAATATTGAATATTTCAGTCTATGAAACATGATATATCTTTCTAGTTATTTAGATCTTCTCCAATTTCTCTCAGTTATGATAGTCTTTACAGCAGAAGTGTTGTGCATCATTTGTTTGATTTATTTCTAGGTATTTGGTGGATTTCTAGGCTATTTTTTACTGTATCTTTTTAAAAGTTTATATTCTAGTTGTTTGTTGATTGTGTGTCAAATACCATTAATTTTAAAATAGTGCTTTATATCTAGCAACCTTAGTAAAGTCACTTATAGTTTACCTATAGATTCTTTTAGTTTATGATTTATAAAATCATGTTGTCTGTAAATAACGATAATTTTATTTATTCATTTTCCATCTGTAGTAGATTGAATGATGACTATCCAAGGATGTCAAATATTAATTCTTGAAACTTGTAAATATTATCTTGTTTGAAAAACGCTCTTTGTAGATATAATTAAATTAAAAATCTTGATCTAAGGAGATTGTTCTGAGTTATCTGAATGGGCCCTAAATGTCATCATGAGTGTCCTTATAGGAGGGAAGGAAAGGGAGATAATAGACACACAGAGAGGGAATTGATACAAACATGGAGGCAGAGACTAGAGTCATAAAGGCAACCACAAACCCAGGAACCACCAGAAACTGGAAGAGAAAAGGAATGGATTCTCCTCTAAAGTCCCCAGAGGGAGCACAGTCCTCTTAACTTTTGGACTTCTAGTCTCCAAACCTTTAAAAAGAATAAATTTCTGTTGTTCAAGCCACCAAGTTTGTGGAAATTTGTTACAGCAGTCACAGGAAACTAACACACCACACCATCCTAATGGTATGTATGTATGTATGTATTTATTGCTTTCTTGCTCTGCCTAGGACTTCCAGGGCAATGTTAATATGAATAATACCTTTATTTCAGTAGAAAAATTATTTCCTAAAAATAGGGACAACAAGTGTTTCTTTTTTGTTGATAGATATTTTTGTCTTGTTTCTAAATGGTAAAACTTTAAATATTTCAGCATTAATTATGACGTTGGCTGAAAGGTTTTTGTAAGAAATTCATTAATTTTATTTGGGTAAGTTTTGTTTGTTCCTGGTTTGCTAAGAATACTTTTGTGAACCAAAGTTAAACTTGATAAAATTTGCAATTATGTAAATTTTTCTGCAATTATTGAGATGAGGACATAGTTTTCCTCCATTATTCCATTTATGTGTCAAATATATTAATTGAGTCTTTAATGTTAAATATGCATTGAATTCCTGGAATAAACTCAGTTTGCTCATGTCGTATTATCCTTCTCTACTTCTGGATTTGATTTGCTAATATTTTGTTGAGAATTTCTGTACCTATGCTCATGAAAGAGATTGGATTGTAACTTTCCTTTCTTAGAATGTTCTTGGCAAGATTCTGAAATCAAGATTATACTAGTCTCTTAATACTAGTTAAAAAGAGTGTCCTCTTTTTCTATTTTCTGAAAGTTTTTGTGAGATTGGTTTTATTTCTTCCTTCAATGTTAAGAAAAATTCACAAGTGAATTTATGTGGGTATGGACTTTGGTTACAGTTTTTGTGTGGACACATGCTTTTATTTTGGGGGTGTATATACCTAGGAGTAGAATTTCTGGGTCATATGGTAACCCTATGTTTAACTGATTGAGGGACTGCAAGACTTTTTTCCAGAATGGTTAAAGAATTTTACATTCCCACCAGCAGAGTATAAGGGTTCTGATTTCTCCATATCCTGCCCAAAACATGTGATTATCTAACTCTCTTATACTGGCCATCTTAGTGGCCAAGAAATAGCATCTCATTATGGTTTTGATTAGCATATCCCTTATAACTAATGATGTCAAGCATCTTCTCATGTGCTTTCAGTTATCTTTTAGAGCAATAAAATATAAGAGAGAAAATGTTTTTGTATTTTCCTTAATTTTGTAATTTCCACTATTTAATTACTTTGTGTAGAACTAAATGTCCATTTATTATAATATTTATTCTGCTTAGAGGATTTCATTTAACATTTCTTAATACTTAGCACAGGTCATTTGGCAATAAATTTTTTCAGCTTTTGTTTATCTGAAAAAAGATTTTCTCTTCATTTTTGTAAATATATTTTCACTGAGTTTAAAATTCTGAGTTGACAGCTTTTTTCTTTCAGTTGCTTTAAAGATGCCTCATTATTGTCTCCTGGCTTACATAGTTTTGACTACATGTCTGCTGTCATTCTTTGTTGCCCTGTTTGTAATATTTCCTTTATTTCTGCCTACCTTCAATATTTTCTCTTTAATTTTGATTTTCAGGAGTTTTGTTATCATCTGTCTTAGTGTGTATGTGCTCTCTCTGTCTTTCTCTGTGTGTGTATGTGTGTGTGTGTGCACTTGTGTGTGTTTTTGTTCTGCTTGGATCTATAGTTTGTTGTCTTTTATTAGGGGAAAATTGTCAGTCATCATATCTTTAAGTATGCATGTTTGACCCTGTTTCCTCTTTCCTTTCCTTCTGGGTCTTAAGTTACCCTTATGTTTGACCATTTGATATTGTTCCACAGTTCTTGGATGCTCCGTTTTTGTCACTTATTTTTTTTTCTCTCTCTGTTTCAGTTTGGATTATTTCTACTGACCAATTTTTGAGATCATTGCTTCTTTCTTCATGTGTGTCCTGTCTTATTATAAGCCCATCTTGGGAATTATTCATCTCTGATATCCTGTTAGCGTTTTCCCTCAGATTTCTATTTGACTCTTTTTTATAATTCTCCATTCCTTTGCTGAAATTCTCCATTTGTTTATGTGTGGTTTTTGTTTTTCATGAGATCCTTTAATATAAATTATCATAGTTATTTTAAAGTCTCTATCTCATAGCTCCAACATCTGTGTTATCTCTGAGTTTCTGAGTATAGTTCTGTCAATGGCCTTGTCCCTTGACAATGGGGTAGTATTTTTTTGTTGTTGCTTGTTTCTATGTATATCTCATAATTTTTTATTACATATCTGATATTATGTGTAGAAAGACAATAGAGACAGAAGCAAATAGTATTTTTGCCTGAAAGTAGCCATGTGTCTCCTTGTATCAGACAAGAGTGTGTGTATCTGCTGGGGTGTGGTGAGGGGGAGGTTTGAGTCAATGCAGATAATAATTAATTTGGGTTTTTGTTTTGTTGTTGCAGATTGACCACAAACTTTAAGTTTCTCCCTCAGTGGTGTGCTGTTAACGTGTGCTTGGAGAGAGGTCTAGCTGTGGGAAGACTTTTCTCAATGTCCGGCTCCACTCTCAGCTTTCAGGAGTCTCTGCACACCTGTGCCATGTTCTGGCCTCTCCTCTAGGATTAGACAAATGTTGCTTGTAACTCACTGCTAAGCTAATAGTTGGGGCAAGAGGATTCTTCATTCTTCTCAGTCAGCTTTAGTCTTACATACACTCTGTGCACCTGCCTCAGGAGTGAAGCATTTTCTGTGTTGCTGCCCTTCCCCATCCATGGCAGTTGAACCTTTCCTTTTACTTGTGGAGGCTCTTGGACAGAGATAATTTCTTGCCCCTTCCCCAATGATAGCAGACTTCTGCTTTATATCTATGCAGAATCCCTAGGACTAAAAATGTTTTCTTCTCCCCCTCAAGAAAAGACAGCTTTTGACCTCTACTCCTTCTCTTAGAAGCTATGGATTTTGCTGAGCCCTGGGCAGGACGATTTCCTACCCCTCCTTCAGTGGCTTAAGTCTTTGTTTCATATGAGAAAAGGGTTCAGAGATGTGCATGGTGTTTCATGCCTGTCTCCCCACCCCACAGCTATCAAAAGCTTCCTGCATGTCTACACCATGGAAGGAAGTTTTCTGGTCTCTTGACCTGTCCCCAATCTTTCTTGGGAGAACACAGTAGAGGCTCATAAAGCATAGCTTGCAAGTGAGTACAGCTTCTTCTTGTGGCTGGGGTTCTCAGTATTCTAAATTGTCACTCTAGCCCACACTTGGCCTTAAGAATGTATTAAATTGATGGAGGTCATCTCTTTCTCTCATGTTCTGTCCAACACGATTTGTGTGACTCATCGCCCTTCGAAGAGGTTTTTCACTTTTTGGAATTTAGTTCATTTGTTGTCTTGTGACCTCTGTCTGTGATAGGCTCAAGGAAAGTTTGATTTTGTAGATTATCCTGTTTTTTCTTATTGACAGGATGGGAACTATGTTTTTCTGTGGTTTCCCACATTTTAAGAATGAGCACACACTCTGTGCCAAGCTCTCTTCTGGAAAAAACTAGCAAGATCCATCCTTTTTAGGAATTTATATTCTAGTAGAGACAGACAGACAGAAAATAAGCACATAGATAAGTAAATAAGCAAATATGAAGTATAGGATAATATATAGATAAACTCAATCCATGAAAAGAACTATAAGGAAAAACAAAGCACAATGCAATGACTGAGGGTGATTTTGAAATGTTACTTTCCAGTAATTATTGAGAAGAGACTTGAGAATTAACCAGCTATGCACAGATGTGGGAGAATATTCCTGACACAGTAAACTAGGAAGTGAAAAAAGTGCATGAAGCATGGACTTAATATTTTCAAAGAAACAACAGAGAACTGATCTGGATAGAACATAGAGAGTGATGGAGAGAATGGCAAGAGATGAGATAGGTAAAACTGGTGGGGGGTATGATGTAGGACTTTACGGTCCATAGTAAGGAGTATGACTTTTATTCACTGGAGTGGTTTAAGCCAATTATATCCTGATGATCAGTCACTTGATTAGTTATAGTAATTCTAGTTACTAGGGATTACATGAAGTTGATTTATTTCTAAGACTAAAATCCCTAGCACATCTTGACCATTTCTTCATATACTAGTCAGACTTGTTGAGGTGGAAAGGATGGTAGAGATCACCTAGTCTCACCTCATTAGTAAGGTTTCTTATCTTGACACTTCCTGGCTTCTTAATTCTACCCATGCAGTTTTATGCATCTCTTTTGAAAGAAAAAAAAATCAAAATTCACTCTGTAACCTTGAATTCAGAATTCTTAGACATCTGAATTAATCTCATATCCCAAGAAGAAATGCCTCTAGTGGAATTGCAGCACTTTTCAGATTAACTTCACAATACAGTTCCCACAAGGTTGCACTCAAAGTTCAATATATGTATCAAATTTTAAAATACTAATGCATTTTACCCTAACCCAACCTAGAGACTTTCATGAAATGTGCACTCTCCAGGGGATTGTCCCACTTTTCTACCCCTCAAATGAGGAAAAAAGACATAAGTATTTATAAATTTGATTTTTGAAACCTCTGAGACTCAGATGCCAAACTTCTCACCTTTTAAATGTAGCTAACAGCATTAGAAGTCGCTTACTACTTATACACTAAACTCTTAGAAAATATGATGCACAGATTTTCAGAGAAGGCATGCTTTTGAAATGCCATAAGACCTACTGTAGTCATTAAAGTCCAGAGAACTCAAAGCTGAGGTTCCCTTAAGAGAATATCTTGTTTTTTCATCTGTTCATTCTCTTATTTATTCTTTTAGCAAGTGTTTATTGAGCATATACTACAAAATCACTATTTGACGTTCTGTGAGGGCCACAAAAAATAAGCAACACAGCTCCTGCACTGAAGGAGCTGACACAGTTTAAAACAGGGGATGAGACAGGCAAAAATAGATATAGCTGTAACACAAGAGTCACTTCCATGCTGCCAAAAGCTACAGAGAATGAAAGGTACTTAGTTTTTGGCCACTACTGAAGTAAGAATGCTCTATTCGTTTGCTGTATGCAGCATTGGAACGTTCAGGGCTGCTTCTTATTGAATGAGTCTTCTTAATGTGAGGGTAGCCTCCTCCTCTAAAGGCACCCTTTCCAAAGATAAGAAGTTGGAAAGGGGAAAGTAGTTTTAGGTGTTGGTGGGAGTTGTGTGCTTGGGTAATTGAGACAGTGGGAACATGGTAGGCACCTCACCTGAGTCTCAGAACCAGTGATCCAAATATAGTAAAAGATGGAAGATATGGCTCTGGAAGGCTGCACATATTGGGGTAGTAATTAAAGACATGAGGCCGGATGCATTCTTAAATAGAGAGGGTATAAAATCAGAACAGTGAGAGCTGATCCTGGAGCTTTGGGGAATACAAATTCTTTCATAAAGTCTGCAGCTATGGCAGAGCCCTGCCTGGGTGGAAATCACATCCGGAGCCCTTGTGTCATTAACACACATCTAACTAACTGTATTTTTTCCTGGTACAAAGCACCATGCAAAGCAATTATGCACCACTGACTCCAGGCTGGATGTTTATGTGAAGGCTAGACATGGATTCCAAGTTATTTAACTTGACCTCTTGTGTATAAAAGCACTTTAGTCAAAGGTTGCCTGTTCATCTTTATTTCGTGTAAAGCAGATCCCCCATTGTAAGTACCTCTCCTTCTTACTTTTCACTCCTAAGTAACTTCATCCTCCTGGTCCTCTGGGGAATCACCCAGGTAAATTGACAAAGCACATAAACCCAAACTGCCTGGGTCAAGTTTTGGTTTCTGTTCTTTCTTCAATTATAAGTACCTTTCTCAGGGGGCCCTGGGGCTCAGAAGACAGATAGAATTTATCTAACTGCTGCCAGAATGTAATTTAAAATGAGTCCAAGAGGAAAAGAGCCTTCCCAAATATTCCCACTGTGGGACAAGGGGTGGGAGGGTGCTTGCCAGAGCCAGGCAGGAGGGGTGAGGAAGCTTGTGAGCTGTTTCTGCTGACAGCCTTTCATGGACTTTAGAAAAGTAGCTAACATGACTGGCTATACCTTCTGCCCTTCTACCTTGAAGAGTGGGTGCTTTCTCCAAAAATGACTCTATCTGATGTGTATTTAGTTCAAATCTTGTGGGAATTTTCAATTTACAAACAGATCCAGCATTAAGGCATGATTGTAGTGCAACTCTCGGCAAAACAGATTTAGCAAACATCTATACAGACTTCCCAGATGCGTTGTGACTGAGCCAGGACTTAAATTCAGACTTTGCACCTTTTCCAATGCTCTGCACTTAATTCTGAGCAACTGGAAGCATTTGATGTAGAGCATGAAAAATTGCTGGTAGGAGAGTGGCTAAAATGTCGTTCATTATTCGTCTAGGCCATTGATGGGAGAGGGAAAGGAGACAGAAATTAGCAATCCAGGAGGAAGACAGAAAGACTGAGGAGAGAACAGAAGGAGAGGAGTAATCCTAAGTGGGTGAACAGTCAGGGAGAAGGGACCCAGGAGGGTGTTAAACCCTGAATATTTGCACTCTCCATGGTAGAGCAGGATTTGTATCATCGCGGAGCGTGAGGCCAGGTGATGATGTGGACCAGGCAGGAAGCTCCTCCTCTCAGTTCACTGAGGAATTTATTAAGCCAGAGCTGCTCAGAAAGGAGGAGACGACAATGAGATTTGCCTACCTCATTCTGTCTCACACTGGAGGCAACACAAATGGGGAGGGGGAAAAGAAGAACATCTTAATGGCTTGCTGGAAAAGACGAGGAGGTCAGAGCATCCAACAAACAAATAAAACCTGCACTCGAGACTTCCCTTTAAGGCTGAGGATAGCTTACACCAGCCAAGATGGAACTAAGAGAACATAACGGGTGGGGAATGAGAACATACTTTGAAGCTTCTCTCAAAGATTTTTGCATGATTTGGGCACACACACATCCCTATAGACCACAAGGGCTACCCACAGATGCTCCACAGGCACGGATTGCTTCCATGACAAATAGGGTGACCTGGCCCCACGGGGACCTAATAAGGAGAGGAGGGAAGTACAGAGAAAGCAAATGTGATCAGCAGTGCTTCTAACTTAGAGTAATTCTTATTCAAAGGCAAATGCGTACTTATAAATATTTTGTCTGTTTTTTCCCGTGAAACAAATGCAGTGGCCATTTACCTGGAAGGTGAGTCTTCATTCTGTTTTTAAGGAGAGGCACTTTCCAATTGAAGGTGATTGACACAGGGTACTGTTTGTACTTATACGTAACCCGTATATTTCACTACAGGTGGCAAAGTTTTAAAAAAATGATGGTGATCTTTAATATATTTGGAAATGATTCATAAGAAAAACTATTAAAGTTATCTTTGAAATAAAAATGAGGGAGGGATTATACAGAAAGCAAGATAAGCTTGCTAATTGTCTTATAGATATTAACTGGGAGTAGAATTTTGCTATGGTGGGAAAAGAGAGGGAATAAGATATTATTTATTGTTTTATTTCAATATTGTTTATAGTAAGAAACTAATAGACAGTATCTAACAAAGAAGGTATTAAAGGTATTGTATAAAGATATTCACTGAAAGGTAATGAGAAAAAACGAGCTTTTTCAGCAAGAGAAATATCAAAAAGAAAGTGAGAAAACAAATGAACAGACCACATAGTGTAACACATGTGTGAACACACACACACAGTGAAAGTCAAAAAGCATTTTTTTGGGAAAAGTACATTTTATAATGCTAAAAGCTATAATTCACAATAAACATATAATTATATCTATGTATCCAATAAAACAGCAACAACTTGGATAGAACAGAAACTACAGGAGAAACAAGGAAAAATGGACAGAAATGCATTAATAAAAGACAATTTTAACACATTTCTTATAGTCCAAGATAAATAAACAAAAAAAATTGTAAGCAAAGAAGACCTAATAACACAATCTGTAATGTAGATCTTATGGCTATATGTCAAATTCTTAATTCCAATAACAGAGAATAAGTCTTCTTTTACATACACATAAGAAGTGTTTTAATTAAAAAAACAAGAGGGGAGGTATCTGCTGACTCATGTACCTGAGAAATTTAGGGGTTAATCTCATTCAGGTACACTTAAATCCAGGTGCCCAAACAATGTCAAGAATCTCTTTATCACTTGGTCCTGCTTTGCTTTCTTTTGGTTTGATTCTCAGGCAGGTTTTTACCAAGAGGTGACAAAGATGACCACCAGAAGCTCTAGCTTGCATTGTGCTGACAGTTAAAGATTGTGACTCTGTCCTCTAATATCCATATCAGTCTCTAAAAAGAACTCCCACAGGTCATTTACTCATGTACATGTCTCAATCCAATCACTATAGACAAAGTACTCCACTGTTCAACCTGAGTCATATGCCAATCTCAAGAACAAGGAGATAGATCCATGTGACTGAAAGCCTCTCTAGCATCATGTAAACTAGAACAGAAGGCTCCCAAAAGAAAAATAGGGGGCTTCTTATTATGAGAGAAAAAAGTTGGGCAAGCAAAACTAAAAGTTATTTGCCTCACCTTCAATGCAAAGTGAAGAAGGTTATAATGCACAATAGAAACAGAATGCAGGGGTAGAACACATAAAGAAGTGATCAACTCTATTTTGGAGAGATGTAAGGAACACTTTAACATAGAAGATAGTGAGGTGGGTTTTGAAAAATAAGTGTAAGTTATCTAATCCTATCAAGGGGAGGACATTATACGTGGAAGGAACATTCATCTAAAATGAAAGAGAATGATACATTTAGGGAGCTCTGAGTAGTTCAGTACAGCTTAGGGGAGAAGAGAAGTTTGGGGAATGCTGAAACATGAGGATGGAATAAGTACTTTATTTAGACCACAAAGGTCTTATATGTCACTGTGCTAGTCATTTCCCCACTTTGCTTTCAGTTCCATTTCCACCTTTGCTCTGCAGGAAACTACAGTGTAAGATCCTTCATTTATTGGCTACCTGGGAAGTTTAAACAATGAAAGGCACAGGTAGAACCTGGAGGGTAGAAGCAGGGCAGAAGCCAGGGTATTTGTCTCCTGCTCTCCATTGAGTGACCTTTTTAGCATCAGTCGCTTATCTCTGTGGCTGAAGCTCCTGCTGACACCCCTTCTCAAAGATCTCAGCCCCACCTCTACCGCCCACCTGCTCCTTGTTAATATCTGCATTGCCTTATCATCCTCTATTTGGTTTTTTAGCTCTTCCATTAGCTGTGAAAACAATTCCCTCTATTAAGCTCCATCTATTTGAAAACCTAGAATAATTGCTCTTTTCCTCACCAGACTATGACTAATATGGTAATACTATAGAATTTGGACTTTATCCTGTGCCCAGTAAGAAGGGTCTTATTCAGGGAAATGATAGCCTAATTTATACCTTAGAAAAACCCTTCAGGCAACAGTTGGGGAGAAATTGGAAGAAGGAAGATGTTATATAAGAGAGAGATGATGAGTGTCTGAGCTAGAGCAGTGATTGAGAGAATGCATTGGATTAATAATATATAAAGGATGTGGCACTGTCAAGTTCTAATGACTTATTAGATAAGAGTGTTTGCACATAAGTATCATCCATTTCAATATAAGCTTGTGAGGACTGTGAGGAAATGGCACATTTTCTCCCTCATCCCCCATCTTTTAATTCACATCAGAGTCTAGCATCAAATGATTTGTGTCTGGCTCACTTGGAGGGCAGCCTGAGAGTGCAATTAATAGGAAGGTCCTAGAGCTGGCCAAGGGAGGAGTTCATTCCTGATGAATACATTCTTGGGTATAATATGTACAGAGGAAAAAACCTAGATGGAGAAACTAGGAGACTAGTCAGAGGCATAAATGAGATAACCACGGGATTATTAGAATACCATTGAATGGCCCAGAGTACACTGAGGGCAGAATCTTAGAAAATGAGTCAAGAAATTTGGATCTTATGATCTCCTCTCAATTTGCTACAATCTTGTTCTCTTTCCATTAGCACTGATAATTGAGCTTTAATGGGAAGGCAGAGTGATAATTTTCACTTTCCAAACACAACAGTTGAGCACTGATCAGTGATCAATCATAACAACTCTGATGCTTCTAGACATGAATTTCCTCCTACTGTCACTTCTTTTCTCCTCATAGGCATAAGGACATCAGAATCTTCTTCATGTTTCATCCAACCCATGATTATATCTCTGTCAGAGGCACCAAGAACTTTGTGGTAGGAGAGTATGGTTGACTCTTTCATATCTACATCAGAAGATTTAGGTCCATACAGCAAAGGGGATTGCTGTGACTCAGCCTAGCACAGCCATATACCAGGTATATACATATACAAGGTAAGGTACAATACCCCAGAGATGTTCTTGTTTCAAACTTGTTCTTGCTCTGGTCACACTTTTGCTTGATGTTAAACCAATGACTGCATTTATCAAACCTGATCAAAGTGCTGATCCTTGGGTATTCCCTGACTCCAAGCTTTCCCTAATGGGTTCTGGTCTTTCTAGATTTGGAATGTCTCAGAGAAGACGTTCAGGTTTCTCTTCCACACCTAGGAATTCAGTCATACCTGTCTCAGTTATCTATTGCTATATGACAAACTAACCCAAAACATAGAAGTTTAAACAACAAGTATTTTATTATTTCTCATCATTTTGTAGGTTAGGAATTCAACCAGCGCTCAGCTGGGTGATCATTCTGTTCTACGTGGCATCAAATGACATCCGTTGGGATGTCAACCTGGTACTTAAGCTGGGTCTGGATCTGGTGGATCCAAGATGACTTCACATCTATGCTGGCACCTTGTATGGGGTGGCTGACCAGATGGCTTAGCTATTGATCAATATACCTACAGGTAGCCTAGTCTCCAGATAGTTAGATGTCTTAAATGGTAGCTTAGAACTCCAAATGTGATGTGGCAGAAGCTATGTGGGCATGAATGATCTACTCAGAGCACACTTCTGCTGTATTCTATTGATTGAAGCCGCCCAGATTCAAGGAGAGTAGACATAAACCATGAAGCCATGTTTTAAAACTACATATTCCCGGAACTTGCTTGGTGGTGCAGTGGTTAAAAATCAACCTGTCAATGCAGGGGCCACGGGTTCAAGCCCTGGTCCGCATGGCAACTAAACCCATGTGCCACAAATACTAAGCCTGCACTCTAGAGCCTGTGAGCCACAACTACTGAGCCTGCATGCCACAACTACTGAAGCCCACATGCCTAGAGCCCGTGCTCTGCAACGAGAAGCCACTGCAATGAGAAGCCTTAGCACCGCAAAGAAGAGTAGCCCCCACTCGCTGCAACTAGAGAAAGCCCGTGCACAGCAACAAAGTCCCAACGCAGCCAAAAATAAATAAATAAATTAATTAATTAATAAAAAATAAAATAAAATAAATAACTAAAATGTAGGGGAGACCTTCAAGATGGCGGAGGAGTAAGACGTGGAGATCACCTTCCTCCCCACAAATACATCAGAAATACATCTACATGTGGAACAACTTCTACAGAACACTTAGTGAAAGCTGGCAGAAGACCTCAGACTTCCCAAAAAGCAAGAAACTCCCCACGTACCTGGGCAGGGCAAAAGAAAAAAGGAAAAACAGAGACAAAAGAATAAGGATGGAACCTGCACCTCTGGCAGAGAGCTGTGAAGGAGGAAAAGTTTCCACACACTAGGAAGACCCTTCACTTGTGGAGACGTGGGGGCGGGGGGAGTCAGGGGTGGAAGCTTCGAAGCTTCGAAGCAGAGAGATTCCCGCACAGATGATGGGTGCTGACCAGCACTCACCAGCGTGAGAGGCTTGTCTGCTCAACCGCTGGGGTGGGTGGGGGCTGGGAGCTGAGGCTCTGACTTTGGAAGTCAGATCCCAGGGAGAGGACTGGGGTTGGCTGCGTGAACACAGCCTGAAGGGGGCTATTGCACCACAGTTAGCCAGGAGGGAGTCCAGGAAAAATCCTGGACCTGCCTAAGAGGCAAGACACCATTGTTTTGGGGTGCTCGAGGAGAGGGGATTCAGAACACCGTCTAAACAAGCTCCAGAGATGGGCATGAGCCGCGGCTATCAGGGCAAACACCAGAATGGGCATGAGACGCTAAGGCTGCTGCTGCAGCCACCTACAAGCCTGTGTGCAACCACAGGTCACTATCCACACTTCCCCTCCCTGGAGCCTGTGCAGCCCGCCACGGCCAGGGTCCCGTGATCCAGGGACAGCTCCCTGGGAGAACACACGGCATGCCTCATGCTGTGGCAATGTCATGCTGGCCTCTGCCACCTCAGGCTTGCCCCGTACTCCGTAGCCATCCCTCCCCCAAACCTGAGTGAGGCACAGCCCCCTAATCAGCTGCTACTTTAACCCCATCCGGTCTGGGCGGGAACAGACACCCTCAGGCGACCCACATGAAGAGGCAGGGCCAATCCAAAGCTGAACCCCAGGAGCTGTGCAAACAAAGAAGAGAAAGGGAAATTTCTCCCAGCAGCCTCAGGAGCAGTGGGTTAAATCTCCAAAATCAACTTGATGTACAATGCATCTGTGGAATACCCGAATAGACAATGAATCATCCCAAAATTGAGGAGGTGGACTTTGGGAGCAACTGTAGACTTGGGGTTTCCTGTATGTGACTGACTGCTGTGTAGCTGACGGGATCTTGTTGCTCTGGTTGGGTATCAGGCCTGTGTCTCTGAGGTGGGAGAGCCAAGTTCAGGACATTGGTCCACCAGAGACCTCCTGGCTCCATGTAATATCAAATGGCAAAAGCTCTCCCAAAGATCTCCATCTCAATGCTAAAACCCAGCTCCACTCAACGACCAGCAAGCTACAGTACTGTACACCCTATGCCAAACAACCAGCAAGACAGGAAAACAACCCCACCCATTACCAGAGAGGGTACCTAATGTCCTAATAAGGTCACAGACACCCCAAAACACACCACTGGATGTAGTCCTGTCAACCAGAAAGACACGATCCAGCCTCATCCACCAGAACACGGGCACTAGTCCCCTCCACCAGGAAGCCTACACAACACACTGAACCAACCTTAGCCACTGGGGGCAGATACCAAAAACAGTGGGAACTGCAGCCTGTGAAAAGGAGACCCCAAACACAGTAAGTTAAACAAAATGAGAAGACAGAGAAACACACACCGGATGAAGCAGCAAGGTAAAAACCCACCAGACCAAACAAATGAAGAGGAAATAAGCAGTATACCTGAAAAAGAATTCAGAGTAAGGATAGTAAAGATGATCTAAAATCTTGGATATAGAATGGAGAAAATACAAGAAATTAGCAACAAGGACCTACAAGAACTAAAGAGCAAACAAACAATGATGAAAAAATACAATATATGAAATTAAAAATTCTCTAGAAGGAATCAATAGCAGAATAACTGAGGCAGAAGAATGGAGAAGTGACCTGGAAGATAAAATAGTGGAAATAACTACTTCAGAGCAGGATAAAGAAAAAAGAATGAAAAGAATTGAGGACACTCTCAGAAACATCTGGGACAACATTAAACACACCAACATTCGAATTATAGGGGTTCCAGAAGAAGAAGAGAAAAAGAAGAGACTGAGAAAATACTTGAAGAGATTATAGTTGAAAACTTCCCTAATATGTGAAATGAAATAGTCAATCAAATCCAGGAAGTGCAGAGAGTCCCACATAGGATAAATCTAAGGAGAAACACGCCAGGACACATATTAATCAAACTATCAAAAATTAAATACAAAGAAAAAATATTGAAAGGAGCAAGGGAAAAATAACAAATAACACACAAGAGAATCCCCATAAGGTTAACAGCTGATCTTTCAGCAGAAACTCTACACGCCAGAAGGGGGTGGCAGGACATATTTAAAGTGATGAAAGGGAAAAACCTACAACCAAGATTACTCTACCCAGCAAGGATCTCTTTCAGATTCAACAGAGAAATTAAAACCTTTACAGACAAGAAAAACTAAGAGAATTCAGCACCACCAAACCAGCTTTACAACAAATGCTAAAGGAACTTCTCTAGGCAGGAGACACAAGAGAAGGAAAACACCTACAATAACAAACCCAAAACAATTAAGAAAATGGTAATAGGAACATACATATCGATAATTACCTTAAATGTAAATGGATTAAATGCTCCCACCAAAAGACATAGACTGGGTGAATGGATACAAAAACAAGACCTGTATATATGCTGTCTACAAGAGACCCACTTGAAACCTAGGAACACATACAGACTGAAAGTGAGGGGATAGGAAAAGATATTCTGTGCAAATGGAAATCAAAAGAAAGCTGGAGTGGCAATTCTCATATCAGACATAATAGACTTTAAAATAAAGACTATTGCAAGATACAAAGAAGGACACTACATAATGATCAAGGGATAAATCCAAGAAGAAGATATAACAATGGTAAATATTTATGCACCCAACATAGGAGCACCTCAATACATAAGGCAACTGCTAACAGCCATAAAAGGGGAAATTGACAGTAACACAATCATAGTAGGCGACTTTAACACCACACTTTCACCAATGGACAGACCATCCAAAATGAAAATAAATAAAGAAACACAAGCTTTAAAGATACATTAAACAAGATGGACTTGATTGATATTTATAGGACATTCCATCCAAAAACAACAGAATACACTTTCTTCTCAAGTGCTCATGGAACATTCTGCAGGATAGATCATACCTTGGGTCACAAATCAAGCCTTGGTAAATTTAAGAAAATTGAAATCATATCAAGTATCGTTTCCAACCACAACGCTAGACATCATTTACAGGAAAAAACCTGTAAAAAATAAAAACACATGGAGGCTAAAGAATACACTACCAAATAACCAAGAGATCATGGAAGAAACCAAAAAACACCTAGAAACAAAAGACAATGAAAACACTATGACCCACAACCTATGGGATGCAGCAAAAGCAGTTCAAAGAGGGAAGTATATAGCAATACAAACCTACCTCAAGAAAGAATAAACATCTCAAAAAAACAACCTAACACTACATGTAAAGCAATTAGAGAAAGAAGAACAAAAAAACCCCAAAGTTAGCAGAAGGAAAGAAATCATAATGATCAGATCAGAAATAAATGAAAAAGAAATGAAGGAAATGATAGCAAAGATCAATAAAACTAAAAGCTGGTTTTTTGAGCAGATAAACACAATTGATAAGCCATTAGCCAGACTCATCAAGAAAAAAAGGGAGAAGACTCAAATCAATAGAAGTAGAAATGAAAAAGGAGAAGTAACAACTGACACTGCAGAAATATAAAGGATCATGAAAGATTACTACAAGCAACTATATGCCAATAAAATGGACAACCTGGAAGAAATGGACAAATTCTTAGAAAAGCACAACCTTCCGAGGTGGAACCTGGAAGAAATAGAAAATATGAACAGACCAATCACAAGCACTGAAATTGATACTGTGATTAAAAATCTTCCAACAAACAAAAGCCCAGGACCAGATGGCTTCACAGGCAAATTCTATCAATCATTTAAAGAGCTAAGACCTATCCTTCTCAAACTCTTCCAAAACATATCAGAAGGAGGAACACTCCCAAACTAATTCTACGAGGCTACCATCACCCTGATACCATAACCAGACAAAGATGTCACAAAGAAAGAATACTACAGGCCAATATCACTGATGAACATAGATGCAAAAATCCTCAAGAAAATAGTAGCAAACAGGAACCAACAGCACATTAAAAGGATCATACACCATGATCAAGCGGGATTTACCCCAGCAATGCAAGGATTCTTCAATATACGCAAATCAATTAATGTGATACACCATATTAACAAATTGAAGGATAAAAACCATATGATCATCTCAATAGATGCAGAAAAAGCTTTGACAAAATTCAACACCAATTTATGATAAAAACCCTCCAGAAAGTAGGCATAGAAGGAGCTTACCTCAACATAATAAAGGTCATATATGACAAACCCACAGCCAACGTCATTATCAATGGTGAAAACCTGAAACCATTTCCTCTAAGATCAGGAACAAGACAAGGTTGTCCACTCTCACCACTATTATTCAACATAGCTTTGGAAGTCCTAACCATGGCAATCAGAGAAGAAAAAGAAATAAAAGGAATCCAAATGGGAAAAGAAGTAAAGCTGTCACTGTTTGCAGATGACATGATAGTATACATAGAGAATCCTAAAGATGCCAGCAGAAAACTACTAGAGCTAATCAATGAATTTGGTAAAGTTGCAGGATACAAAATTAATGCACAGAAATCGCTTGCATTCTTCTACACTAATGATGAAAAATCTGAAAGAGAAATTAAGGAAACACTCCCATGTACCATTGCAACAAAAAGAATAAAATACGTGGGAATAAACCTACCTAAGGAGACAAAAGACCTGTATGCAGAAAAATATAAGACACTGATGTAAGAAATTAAAGATGATACAAACAGATGGAGAGATATACCATGTTCTTGGATTGTAAGAATCAATATTGTGAAAATGACTATACTACCCAAAGCCATCTACAGATTCAATGCAAACCCTATCAAATTACCAATGGCATTTTTCACAGAACCAGAACAAAAAATTTTACAATTCCTATGGAAACACAAAAAACCCCGAATAGCCAAAGCAATCTTGAGAAAGAAAAACAGAGCTGGAGGATCAGTCTCCCTGACTTCAGACTATACTACAAAGTTACAGTAATCAAGGTAGTATGGTACTGGCACCAAAAAAGGAATATAGATAAATGGAACAGGATAGAAAGCCCAGAGATAAACCCACACACATATGGTCACCTTATTTTTGATAAAGGAGGCAAGAATATACAATGGAGATAAGACAGCCTCTTCAACAAGTGTTGCTGGGAAAACTGGACAGCTACATGTAAAAGAATGAAATTAGAACACTCCTAACACAAAAAGAAACTCAAAATGGATTAAAAACCTTAATATAAGGCGAGACACTATAAAACTCTTAGAGGAAAACATAGGCAGAACAGTCTATGACATAAATCACAACAAGATACTTTTTTACCCACGTCCTAGAGAAATGGAAATAAAAACAAAAGTAAACCAATGGGACCTAATGAAACTTAAAAGCTTTTGCACAGCAAAGGATAACATAAATAAGATGAAAAGACAACCCTTGAATGATAGAAAATATTTGCAAATGAAGCAACTGACAAAGGATTAATCTCCAAAGTATACAAGCAGCTCATGCAGCTCCATATGAAAAAAACAACCCAATCCAAAAATGGGCAGAACACCTAAATAGACATTTCTCCAAGAAGATATACAGATTGCCATCAAACACCTAAAAGAATGCTCAACATCACTAATCATTAGAGAAATGCAAATCAAAACTACAGTGAGGTATCACCTCATACTATTCAGAATGGCCATCATCAAAAAATCTGCAAACAATAAATTCTGGAGAGGGTGTGGAGAAAAGGGAACTCTCTTGCACTGTTGGTTGGAATGTAAATTGATACAGCCACTATGGAGAACAGTATAGAAGTTCCTTAAAAACTAAAAATAGAACTACCATATGACCCTACAATCCCACTACTGGGCATATACCCTGAGAAAACCATAATTCAAAAAGAGTCATGTACCACAATGTTCATTGCAGCTCTATTTACAATAGCCAGGACATGGAAGTAACCTAAGTGTCCATCGACAGATGAATGGATAAAGAAGATGTGGCAACTATATACAATGGAATATTGCTCAGCCATATAAAGAAATGAAATTGAGTTGTTTGTATTGAGATGGATGGACCTAGAGACTGTCATACAGTGAAGTAAGTCAGAAAGGGAAAAATAAATCTCATATGCTAACACATATATATGGAATCTAAAAAAAAAAAAAAAAAGGTTCTGAAGTACCTAGGGGCAGGACAGGAATAAAGACTCAGACCTAGAGAATGGACTTGAGGACATGGGGGGGAGGGGGAATGGTAAGCTGGGAAGAAGTGAGAGAGTGGCATGGACTTATATATACAGTACCAAATGTAAAATAGGTAGATAGTGGGAAGAAGTCCCATAGCACAAGGAAATCAGCTTGGTGCTTTGTGACCACCTAGAGGGGTGGGATAGGGAGGGTGGGAGGGAGATGTAAGAGGGAGGATATATGGGGATATATGTATATGTATATGTATAGCTTATTCACTTTGTTTTATAGCAGAAACTATCACACCATTGTAAAGCAATAATACTCCAATAAAGATGTTAAAAAAATTGTAATGGACACTTAAAAAAAAAAACTACCATATTCCCTTTTTACACAAATCTTCTAAATTCAGTTCTAGAAAGAACTATTGAACACCTGTGCCAAACTTATCACTTATAACTTATCACTTATGAGTTTTGCAAAATGTAGTTACACAATGTTAAAGTTTTCTTAAGTACGCAGGGATTCTCAGAGCCTTTAGAAGGCTAATATGCATTGGAAATCTCCAAGAGTAGAATATGGTGTATGTCATCTAGCAAAGTATTTTAACATTGGAATGCCCTAGGATTAGTTTTCTGTATAATACATCTCAAAAACTATGACTTAAGACAATGACTGAAACAAATAGAGAAGAAACAGACATCATCTCTTACATTCTGTAAGTATGAGGAGAACAAAAGCAAGAATAAAATTTTTAAGAATAAAATGGATATGGTTTTCTAAGATGACTTAAGTAACTAGAAGACACCTAAAGCTGAATGACAACAAAAGTGTTATCATGGGTTAAAGAAGCAAGCTCATAGATGCCCCCAGTTACTATGGAGATAAAAATAAGTACCTGCTTCAAGAAGTATTAGTCATAAACTACCCAGAATCTTTTATAGTCTTTTTATTTTTGCTGAACATCTTAATTAAAATTTAAAATGACTGACAATGTTAGCTTCCTTGAGAACTGAAGGAGCTTCCATAGAAGTCCACAGAATGTGCAATGTCTTGCAGTCCTTGCTGAGGGCAAAGCAACCCCATAAAACAGTAAGATATCAATTATTTATTATAGTGCTATGGAAGAAGCCAGGGTATCGGGCCTCTTTGGCTTTCGGGATTTGGGTTTGCAAGTTACAGGACAGAAGGGAAATAACTTTGAAATTACAGGAAATCATAGACAGGAAATTTCAGTTTTGGTCAAAAACCATAATGTTTTTTGGGGAACTCCATTTGGTGAACCTGAATAATAACTGAAGGGGGTAGGGGAGTCTATTAAGCTGTTTCAGGACCTGGATATATCCTTCTGGAAAGATATATGGCTTCACGTTACTTTCAGCATATTAAGGTTCCATTCACAAACAAGATGATCTACTGTATTCATCATTCACAACTCACTTCCATACAGATTGGGAACAGTACCCTGAAGAGATCCCACCGTCTATCCAAAATGCAACATACAAAGACATGAAGGGTCTGGTTTTGATTTGGGGACAGGATGAGGCTACAGGAAGCTGCCCCAACACCAAGATGACCTCTGGGCTCCCACTGCATCTCGGTGGGGACAGGCATGGAGGGTGAGGGGAGAGCCAGGACCACTGCAGGGGCAGACAAGGTTGGCAGTATGGTGAGGTGCACAGCCCATTGACCCCTTTCTCTCTTTATCCTGGTGACATGAACAGCTTTGTGTTGCTGCTCCCATTGAAACAATGAGGGAAAAGGGATGTAGGAACACAGGGACAAGGAACCAGTTGACACTTGCAAAGCAAAGTGTTTGTCTCACATTTTTCCCTTTGCCAAAGGGAGTGACTTCTACATACTCTCTTCTTCACCATTTGCCACTTCCCTACCTCTTGCTAGCCAGGTTCTAAAGGATCATTGGGCCAGTTTCCGTGGTGTGGTACAGTACCTCCCTCGGGGCTCAGAAGGATGATTTTAGGTGGTGTGCAGTCAAGGCATGAAGTAACATTGGCTTGCACAATGAGAAAATGAGTGCTTTTCAATACTCTCCAAGCCTTCTGATTACATCAAAGAGGTCTCTAACACTGGCTAATCTCTTTTGCTTCTTGCACTCAACAGGATCTAGCCAGATATACCACAGGGTTTTGTTTACATTGTATCTATTTTACAGTTTTCTTCTGTTGTGATTCTGGTTTTTTGTTTGTTTTTTTAAAAATTTTTATTGGAGTATAGTTGCTTTACAATGTTGTGTTAGTTTATACTGTACAGCAAAGTGAATCAGCTATACATGTACATATATCCCCTCTTTTCTGGATTTCTTTCCCATTTACATCACCGCAGAGCACTGAGTAGAGTTCCCTGTGCTTTACTGTAGGTTCTCATTAGTTATCTATTTTATACATTGTATCAATAGTGTATATATGTCAATCCCCATCTCCCAATTCATCCCACCCCCTCCTTCCCCCTTGGTATCCACACGTTTGTTCTCTACGTCTGTGTCTCTATTTCTGCTTTGCAGATAAGATTATCTATACCATTTTTTTAGATTCCACATATATGTGTTAATATACAATATTTGTTTTTCACTTTCTGACTTACTTCACTCTGTATGAAAGTGTCTAGGTCCATCCACATCTCTACAAATGACCCCATTTCGTTCCTTTTTATGTCTGAGTAATATTCCATTATATATGTATATACCACATCTTCTTTATCTGTCCATCTATAGATGGACATTTAGGTAGATTCCATGTCCTAGCTATTGTAGATAGTGCTGCAATGAACATAGGGGTGCATGTGTCTTTTTGAATTATGGTTTTCTCTGCGTATATGCCCAATAGCAAGATTGCTGAGTTACATGGTAGTTCTACTTTTTAGTTTTTTAAGGAACCTCCAAACAGATGGAGAGATATACCATGTTCTTGGATTGGAAGAATCAATATTGTGAAAATGACTATACTACCCAAAGCCATCTACAGATTCAATGCAATCCCTATCAAAGTACCAATGGCATTTTTCACAGAACCAGAACAAAATATTTTACAATTTGTATGGAAACACAAAAGACCCCGAATAGTCAAAGCAACCTTGAGAAAGAAAAATGGAGCTGAAGGCATCAGGCTCCTTGACTTCAGACTATACTACAAAGCTACAGTAATCAAGACAGTATGGTACTGGCACAAAAACAGGAATATAGATCAGTGGAACAGGATAGAAAGCCCAAAGATAAACCCACACACCTATGGTCACATAATCTATGACAAAGGAGGCCTAGAATGTATGATGGAGAAAAGAATGAAATTAGAACACTCCCTAACACCATACACAAAAATAAATTCAAAATGGATTAAAGACCTAAATGTAAGGCCAGACACTATAAAACTCAAAGTTAGCACTGAGGGAAATTGAAGCCCCAAGGGCTTAGATAAACTGCCCATGCTCACAAGAATAAATTTTTATCTCTTCATTCACCCATCCTAGCTCCTCTCCATGCTCAGGAGACTACGTACCACCCCTTGTAGGAGAAGATAAAGAACAGACAGTGGCTGCTATTTCTATACAGAACTACAACATGCACGTTACAATGCCTACAGCTGCAAGTAACAGAATAGCCAACTAAAAGTAACTTAAACCATATGGGGTCATTATTTTGTCACCTAACAAGAAAGTAAAGATTGACCCAAATCAGATAATAAACTTTAAAAACATTCTGAGTAAGATCTTAAGTGAGAGATCATCTGTGGCATCTTAGGCATTAAGCCAGATAAAGTAGCAACAAACCAGTATTTCCCCTTCAAGTCCCAATGAGATTGCCCACTAGACTCTAGGGAAGGGTATAGTACCCTTCCCCAGTATGGACAGGAAGTGGGGTGAGACCTGGAGTTGAAGTGAGGGGCAGATACTGAGAGAATCTCAGGTGGTGGTCAGAGCATGTGATCTAGATAGCAGGCAGCTGGGCAGGAGAGAATACAGAACAAAGAAGTGGGGATGGGGCCAGATTGCAGTGTGGGACTTGAGGCATGTAGTCAGGTAGCGAAAGGAAGAAAGAACAGCCAGCTCCAAGTTCCTGGGTCAGGGTCACAAGCAGGGTGAAACTCAAAACCTAGACAAGACCTATAAGGTCCCTATCTGTCTAGTCCCATACTTTGAACTTTCTATTGAAGTATAACATACATAAATTAAAGGTCATATATTTTAAGTGTGTAGCTTAATGAATTTTCCCAAACTAAACACATCCAAGTAACCAGCACCCAGATCATGAAACAGAATATTGCCAGCACCCTAGAAGCTCCCTCAGAACAGACTTCTGGTCATTGACCCTGCAAAGGTGAACAACTACTCAGCTTTTGCACCTTCTATAAGCACAATCATACATAGCATGTACCTGCTTGTGTCTGATTTCTGTCACCCAACCTTTTGTTTGTAAGACTCCACCATATTGTTGTGTATAGTTGTGGTTCATTCCTTCACATTCTGAATAGTTTTCCAGTGTGAATGTATCATAATTCATTTATTCATCCTTCTGTTGATATGCATTTGGGTAGTTTCCAGTTTGGGGATATTACCAACACTGACTGATGTTATGAACATTAGAGTACATATTTTTGGCACACAATGTATGTTTTCCTGTGAGGTATATACCTAGGAGGAGAATGGTTGGGTCATAGGGTCTAGCCTATTTTTATACTATTCTGACCCTTGCTCATTTTGCTTTCCTCCTGAGGGTCTTCCCATACATGCCATTTTCTCTTCCTGGTGCATCTTCCCCCTCACCCTTAACCTGGCTAATCCCCACTTGTCAGCTGATGGGGCAAATGAAGCTGTTCAGAGGAACCTTACGGTTCCCTTACTACGACAAGCCCCATGTTGATTTGCTATTTCCTAAAATCCCACTGATAATGAACAGGTTTGTTTTCACGGCCTGGGATAGAGCTAGATCTACAGGCAGGAGTCAAGTAGCCCTTGTATGAGCTCTTATGTGTGTGGGGAGGTGGGGGGAGCAATCTGGACCTGGCTCATGGGTTTTACAAACAGTCTTCAAAGAAGAGCCTGTTTCTAAATGATGTAAGCTGGATTTGCTCTAAGGGAGATTGTCTCCAACCCCCTTCCTCCAACTTCTTCCTCTTCTCTTAGGACACTTCTCTTTCTTCTTTTCATCCCCTCTCTGAATTATAACAGCTGGGCCCCCACCAAGCTTGCAAGTATTGGCAGGCCACTCCACAGATCATGGCCAGCTTCCGTTTCTTCTTGGCATTAGGACACTAATCTATAAAAAGATATTAACATTTAAATAGCTCTTTCATGTGTATAGGAACCAAAATGCAATTTCAGAAACCTCTTTTCAGAATTATACCCCAACTTCACTTTAATAGCAACAACAATAAAAGCACACTATATAAATGTTAAATAACATATGGGTTTTTAAACTCTTTTCCTTTATTACAGATTATAAACCAAGGGAAAAAGTTTAAATAAGTTGCCAAATTCACACAGCTATTAAATACAAGAGTCAAATTCCAATCAAGGATGTATGGTTCCAGCCACTGTCATCTGAGATGGGAGTCAACAACATTTCTAAGTCCCTTTCCCTGAGCTTTCCACCAGATCGCCCCAGTTATACATTGGTAACCTGGATAAGAAGAAATAACTGAATCAGTCTACTGTCTTTTTTCAAGGCTGTCACACTTTTTTTAACTTCCCAATCAGTGGCTTCCATACTATGAAGGTGTCATTCTTCTATGGCCATTAACAGTAAGGAAAGAATCAATGTCTTGGAGGAAGATGAAGCCACAGTCAAAACAGGTTTCTGGTAAGTAGTGTTTTTCTCTTTTATGGAAAAATATAGGTATTAGGTTAATAAATTAAACTATGTATATATTTAGAATCCACTGCATATGTATAATATTTATTAAAGTGCTGAAAATTTATTATTTTTTAATCAAACATCAATCCAATCCACCAAAGGTAATGGAGAGAATAAAGGATTCTTCAGAAGAATAAAAGATTCAGGACATACTGCCCAAGATGTGTTTTTGTGTTTGTAGCCTAGGAATCTGTTTGATTGATTTACTGGTTCTTTTAAAAAGGTGGAGTACAGGGAGAGCTTTTCCTTCTTCCCCATCTTGAAGGGTGTATACTCACCTCCCAACTGGCATGAACCTACTAGCCCATAATTTGACTGTCTACTCAATTCTAGTCTTCCACCAAAAATAAACCAAAAAGTTCATTTCTAAACCCTTTTGGTGAGATTTTCCATGTCACATACATGGTTTTTAGGTCACATCCAAAGTTCTCTTATTGCTATATATCCCTCATAGACTTTAGACAAAAGAAAAACTTACCCATCTCAAATTTAGGATATTTGATAATAGTCTGCTACAAGGAAATGATTAATTTATCAACAAAGAAGGAAGTATTGGCTCACCAAAATGAGAATTTCTTTTCATTAATGAATAGATTTAAATAACCATCACAGAATTTGACACATGGTGGGCCTTCAATGACAGTTTCCTTTGCCTCTCCTGTTATAAATTAATGCATTAATTCACTCAATCACTCATTTATTTGTTTGTTTCTTAGTTTGTTATTCCATTAGACATTCACTGGACACTTACCATATATCTGTCAGTCCCTGTATCAGTCCCTCTTGAGATAAAGAGATGAGTTTGAGTTTTTAATCTCATCATTTCTTCCTTTTGATAATTATTTTTGCTGTACACAATTTCTCTCCTTGAAGCAGTCAAATAGAGTTGAATTTTTCCAAATTGATAATGGGCCCATCCAGCTCTTGAGTTTAGTCTGGTCAATAAATGCATCACGAATCTTTTCCTATAATACCAACTTGCCTTAGAGTGTGGTGTCAATCTCATACCCCCAACTCAAAAGAGCACACAAGAAACTGAATATAGGAAACCAAATATAAATGACAACAAAAAAAGTAAAACCAAGAAAAGGATGCATTAGTCACTGAAAGGGGGGAAGAGGAGTCCTTCATTATTCCACAAATATATGTTGATCTCTTACTATGTGCCAGTTATAAGTCCTGGGGAGACAGCAGTGAGCAAAGATGAAGATTTCTGTCCTCATTGGCTTTACATCTGGAACAATCCCTGAACACATCCTATTTGCTGGATCTTTACATATAATTCCACCTGTCCTCCCCTCTCCCAACAATCTGTCTGAAGTTCAAATGGATTAAACAGCTATAAGCCAACAGAGCTAGACTCTGAATCTAAACAATGCTCTGTCTAACCATGGGGCTGATTTGACAGCTGGTCTGGGGAGTTAAGTAAGTCAAACTCTGTCCTCCCTCTACCACTTCCTGCCTTGGTGGCCTTTGTTAGCAAATACCTGTTTGAAACCAGAGCAGGACCAGATAGCTACTGGTGGTGTCTTTCGGCTCCAAGAAATGTTATTTGTGAATAAAAGTTAAAGGCGTTTCCTAAAGGCCTTTCCTAGAGGGTGCTGTGGGGATGCCTGCCCCACTAGCCTAATTATGGGACCAACGTCTGTCTCAGAGACAAACTAAGAGGTGTCACAGCTACTGAACTTACCCCTCTGTAGCTTGCCCTCCACTGTTCACAAATGCGTCATGATTTTAAACCCTCCATGTTTTTGCACATTCCCCAATCTAGAAACCCACCTGCCCCATCCATGGCCCTAACTTCTGTGCCTATTAAATCTAATTGTTCTTCAGGGCCAGGCAAGGCCCTCTTCCACAAAATCACCTTCTTAGTCTGTCTTGCCTAGACCCTTTGCTTGGGCCCCCTCCCCCAAATTTCTTTCTGTTTTGAAATGCGTCAGGGTTGTGTTCCTATATGTCTACCCCACCTGACTGAGAGCCCCCGAGGGCAAAAACATGTCTCATTTCTCTTTCTTTTCTCAGGCTCTGGGTCTGGGTCTGATACAAATTCATTGCTAACCTTATTTTATGAAGGAACAAATTAATCAACTTTGATTTGTGAGGAAATGAATGAATGATTGAATAAGTAAATAAGTGATTGAAAGTGAATGAGGAGTGGCAATGCCATTTGAGGCAAGGGGAGATTTTACAGTGGTGAGCTACATCAACCCTTAGTAACAGTGGGGAGAAGGGCATTTGCTCTGAGTGGTCACTTTCTGAATTGAAGGCCTAAACTGTTATAGATCCATAGTCCTTTAGGCACAATTCACAAACTCAAAAATCTCTGAAAAATCACAAGTTTTAGCATAATTCATTTGGTGACATGAAATTATGGGTAGTGTTTACTGACCCCACTTAGTGGAAAACAGTTGTATGTTTTTCTGCAGAAATCCTCCCACGTTTGATTGGGGGTGACTCCCAGATCCTCCTGAGCTGTTACTTAATATGAAATATATGGACAGTATTGCTTTTATAAAATCTAAAGCTGGTTTCTGAAACACATCAGATCCCAAAAAGTACAGACAAGGGACTGCATGTGAGTCTCCCCTATATTCAGGAGCCAAGGAACCAAAGCCCAGTGGATGCCCAAAGAGGCTCCAAGAAGAATGGTTGGAAAATCTAGGACCATGTCTAGAAGTAGATGTCAGGAGAGAAAGAAGGACATAGAAGCCCAAACCAGAGTACTTTCCTCCTGTGGACTAGATTCCATCCCAGGGGACATGGGTGGATGTGGAGATCTCCCTAGATCACTAACAAGAAACGGCTGTCCCCAAACCCTGGCTTCCAGGTGACCACCATGGCCAGTTCCTCATAAGGCCCCATACCCTCATCACAATGCTGGGCCTGCTGGCCTTCAAATGTTAGCTTATTATTAATCACAATAATGAAAGGTGTGTCCTGCAAATGCTTTCAGTTTGCACTGTATCTTAAATGTCCATTCCTCCAGTGCCTTGTTCAGGGAGCGACATAGAATAAATAATAAATAGGCTCAATAAATTTTTAATGAATGTATACAATATCTTATTCTTCCTAATGTGTTTTTATGTGCATTGTCTCATTTAATCCTCAAAATGACCCTGTGAGTCAACCAAGTGAAATGAGTCCCAGGGAGGTTAAGGTATTTGTCCAAGATGACAACAAGCAAATGGTTCTGCTGGGACTTGCACAAAAGTTGTCTGGTAAAAATCCTCCTCTCTTTTTGGAGTATTATTGTGCTTCCTTCCTATGTCAACTGAACACTCAGAAACAAAGATGGTCTGGTAAAAATACTTGGAAAGACCTGGGAATAAGAGAAACCACTGATACAGTATTAGCAGGTGTCTCATGGACTTCAGGTAGAGCCATTGGGAGATAATGCCTTTGCCTGTGTCTATCCTCTAGGGAAGTTAATTTGGTGAGAAATCCAGGACTGCCAGGAGAAGGCGTGCCAAGAATGCATAGACAGAGGTCACAGAGGAGCCAAAGCTTGTTCCAGGGCATCCTAGATCCCAGCACTACTGCCCCCCTTTTTTGCCCATGTCTGAAGCTGACCTCAGGACCAATGAAGGGATGGGGACTTTTGAAGGTTAATGGAGGAAACAGGAACTACTTGACAAGGAGACAGATGGTACCAGTGCCCACCTCAGGTAATGAAAATATGAACTTGCTGCAAAACAAGAACTCCATAAACATCTTTGGTAGAGGAACTTGCCCAAGGTAAGGATGCCACCTCCCTCTGTGAGAACAAGTCTGTAAAGGAGGTACTACCTCGCATGCAGTCATCCCAACTCTCCTCCGAGTGAAGAGAAGGATGATTCAGCCTGGTACCCATCCCTCCTCTGTGGCCTCTGTCTGACCTCTGGAGAACAGATACTGGGTCTGAAGGGAATGAAGTGTGGTGGGCAGAGAGGGGCTCAGTGTCCTGTGATCCTGCATTTTCCTCAGCAGTAAGCAGGGTCCTGGGAGCCACCCCTGCCCTGCAATTCCCCACACCAGGGAAGGGAGCAGGTATTCCACACTTAGTATGGCTTTGTTTCCAGTGACTCACATGGATCTATTCTTCCTTCCCTTCCCCACTCTGAGCAGCTCAAAAGCTGGTCAGATGCATGTTATGTGAATTCCAGGCCAGTCCTCTAACTCCCTGATGGCAGAGAAACCAGAAAACTGAGAAACCAGGTTAGGCCTCAGCCTCTATCTCATCTTTTACTCCTGGCCTGGCCCAGGCCATCCATCAGGAAACACGTCACAGGATCTTCTTGTTTCCCCTCTATTTACAGATTCCTTGTGCTCTTTATCCTGAAACTCTGGATCATGTTTGCCTGTTGGTGCCCTGCTCACCACAGGGCTGTGTGCTTTAGAGACATAGGTTTTGTGAAGGACATTATATAATGATAAAGGGATCGATACAAGAAGAAAATACTATGCTAGTTAACATATACACAACCAATACAGGAGCACTTAAATATATAAAGCAAATTCTAACAGATGTAAAGGGAGAAATTGACAATAACACAACAGTAATTGGGGGCTTTAGCACACCCCACTGACATCAATGGACAGATCATCCAGACAGAAAATCAATAAGGCAACAGTGGTCTTAAATGACACAGTAGACCAGTTGGACTTAATAGGTATCTACAGGACACTACATCCAAAACCAGGAGAATACACATGCTTTTCAAGTGCACATAGAACATTCTCCAGGATAGATCACATACTAGACTACAGAATAAACCTCAACAAATTTAAGAGGGTAGAAATTATGAGTTAGTGAATGCTGGAATCACCTGCTCTCCCAGAGAGTTTGTTAAATGCAGATCCTTTGGTCTATTCTAGACTCACTAAACCAGGATGTTGGGATGGGGGATGGATTCCAGGAATCTGTGTTTTAACAAGCTCCCCAGAAGATTCTGATGCAGACACATAGAACATTCTTTGAGAAACACCTTTATAGGCTTTGGGAGTCAAGCCTAAGTTAAACCTTAGCCCCATTGGGTAACCTTGGATGAATTAATTCCTCTGAGTCTCTGGTTCTTCATATAAAATGAGGCTAATAATATCTACTTTATATGATTCTGTGGATTAAAGAGAATACATATATAAATTGTCCAGCAGATAGTTGGCAGTAAACAGCAGCTATAACAATACTGAGCTGTGGATCAGTTTGCCTGGCCCAGTGTCCTTCCTCATTCCCTTGATCTTGCAGTGGCTCCCAAGTGCTCAACTCTGCTTTTTCTTTTTAACTCAGTGAGCAGAGCTCATATATCTGTGGTAAACAGAATAACACCCCGTCCCTAAATGTCCATGTCCTGATCCACAGAACTGAGAGAATCAAGGTTTAGATGGAACTAAAGTGGCTAATCAGCCAACCTTAAGATAGGAAATTACTCTGGACTATCTGGGTGGGCCCAATGTAATCACAGGGTCATTTAAAGTGGAAGAAGGGGACAAAAGAGGTCAGGGTGATGCAATGTCCAGCAACAGAAGGACTCAGCCCACTGTTGCTGGCTTTGATGATGGAGGAAGGCGGCCAGGTGCCAGGGAACGCAGGAGCCTTTAGAAGCTGGAAAAGGCAAGGAAACCAATTCTCCCTGGAGCCTCCAGAAAAGAATACAGCCTTGCCAACACCTGGATTTTAGCCCAGTGAGACCCACATCATATTTCTGACCTATATAACAGTAAGACAATAAATCTGTATTGTTTTGAGCCACTAAGGGTGTGACAGCAGTCATAGGAAACTAACAGTACCGAAGACTGGACTGCTAGGTTCTGGAAACCTCACTCTGTTCCCTGCTTAATGACTTTGTGGTGGCATCAGTGTTTATACTCTTTGGGGCCCAAATGACACAAATGGAGTCTCTAGATGAATTTCTATCCTACCAGGTAATAATACTACTAATAATCATAATGGCTAAGATGCATTGAGCGCTTGCTAGGTGCTGAGTGCTTTATATCTCATTTAATTATCAGAACCATCTCTGCAATTCATTCTACTATCAAACCAATTTTACGTGGGGAAACAGGCTAGGAGAAGTACTCAGTCCAAGGTCACACACTAGTAAGAATCAGAGCCTGCATTTAAAGCCAGGTTTGCTGTCCCCAGAGCCCAAGCCCCTAACTGTATCATTAACAGCCTAGTTCTGTCCTGTGGCCAATGGAAGAGGGAGTGTGTTCTCAGGAAATCTCAGGTTGAACTACCTGCTAAGCTTACCCATACATGAAAAGCTGCCTCCCGCTAGCCTGGCAGCTTCCTGGTAAAAGCTGGGAGAGCTGGATGGAATGGGAGGGTACTTTGCAGTCATCCTCTTGCCATGGTTGGTGGCATCAGCAAGAGAGAAAAGTTCAGAGACCTGACTTTAGAATTCCACAGCCAGGCACAGGGGCAGTCAATGTTTAGGTTGTCCCAAGTGTTCTGTAAAAGATGCGGGACTATTAAGGCTGGGGCCCAGGCTCTTTACCAGCCACTGATAGGCTGTGTGACCTTGAGCGAGATTCCTGACCTCTTTCCATCTGGTCTGAAAATGGGGCCAATTGTACCAACACTTCCCCATCTCAGCTGGCTGCTGTGGCAATCCAATGAGATCATGTTTGTGGGCATGCTTTGGGAATTACAGAAGCATCACACCTTTAAAGAGTCCTGTGATCGCTATTATTTAATTTTTGTAACTCGAGGTGAATGTGGCTCATTATTGCTGTGATTAGCAATAATTATTATATTAAACCACACCAGAGAAGAGAATGTTCTCTCACTGGCTTCTTCAGCAGGATCTATGGAGTAAGCATTTCTCAAAAAAATGTTTTAAAAAAATGAACAAAGCTGTAATGTTCTGGCACACCATTGTGCAGAATGTGCTTTGTTTCTTTGTTTTGTTTCGCTTTGTTTTTATCATTTTTAAAAGAGAAAGTTCAAAAAGATGACACCTTGAACATTAGGTTAAGATTTGCTTCTGCTTAAAAAGGATTTTAAGTGAAAATGCCCTTTCCAAAAATGCTTTTTCATCAGGAACATGGAAGCAAGCTTGGCCGTGGCCCCTGGGATGATTCCAATGAGAAGTGAAGGGCAGACGCACCTTAGAGACTAAGGTAAAACGTACCCAGGGAACACCCCATGCAGAAGAGGAATCACCACCACCCAGAGGGCACAGGGCCATTGCCAACTGTCCTAGAGAAACCAGGAGTCCCTGGGATCCACTGCAAAGCCCCAGACCCTAGGAAGAGTGGTCCTCTACCCAGAGATGGAGTCGCTCCCCACCAGGTGGAGGCCAGTCTCTCCTAGAGATTCACGCTGCTTGACTCTGCCACCACTATTAATTCAGAGCTGTGGGTAGATCATCTGCTTCTCATAGGCCATTACTTGTTAACACATTGGGTCACAGTGGTCTTCAGGGCCCTGGTGCAAATTATTGGACCAGACTCAAGGCCATTGTTCCTTCTTTCCTTCACTCATTTTTTCTCCCTCTCCTTCCCTCCCTCTCTCCCTCTCTAATTTCCTTTCATTAGTTGGCAACATTTAATGAAAACATACCATAATAATTATAATACCAGACGCTGGGCACAGATGAGTTAAGTACCATTCTAACTCTCAAGGAATTCACAGACTAGCATGGAGTCCAACATGTAGACACGTGGTACTGTTTAGCGGCTTCACTGTGTTCACAGTGGCAGGTGCCAAGTGCAGAAGGGAAGGAGGCGTTGTGCCCACCCGCCCGGATGGAGAGTCCTCAGCAACTTTGTGGAGTAATATGCAAAACAAGGGGTAGACAAAACACAAGCATTGGGTCAGACTCGTTGGATTCAAGTCTCGGGTCTGCCCACTCACTCACTTGCTATAAGACCTGGAGCGTCAGTGACCACGACAGTGACAAGAAGGTTATGCCCAAGTCATGATGGTGTTGCAAAGGGCCTGGTACAGTGCTTCACATAGCACAGCAACACCGGCTAGTACCTATCCAGATAGTGACTCCCAGGTGGCACACCCTGTGTTGATGCAGATTCAAAATCACGTGACTGTGATTGACTCCCTGCGGCTGCACAGGCTTGCCCCCATCCTTTCACAAACCTCGCAAGCATGCAACTCCACATGAGATTGGATTGGGCCTAATGACCTCACCTCTAGCACTGTCACTGCCAAGAATGGTAGTAAGAATAGTATTAATAGCATAGTAGTGAAAACACTCCTCAGCCTCATCTCCCTCAACTGTTACAAACTAATATTTGGAGGCAAGTGTCTCCTATTTCTCTGTACTTCACCAATACAGTGCCTGTACAAATGTTACATTACCTATGTGTCCTTGGATTCAAGAACCTCATAAACATTTATAATGAGTGTGTGCATGTTTTCCACCAAGATTTCTTTGGGCAGCTTTTAGTGACTCATCAACAGAACCCCATAAATTCAAAATTAAAATCTGAGTTTAATTCAAACTAAAAGAACTAACAGGATTTTTAAAATTCTAATACACATTCTAATGCTGATGAATGTGTGGAGAAATGAGCACGCTTGTGTACTGCTGGTGGGGGTACGTTTGGTACAACCTTTCTGGAGAGCAATTTGGTGATGTGTATCAGAAGCGTTACCTACGTTTTTACCTTAAACTTAAAAAATTAAATTTTAATTTAAATTTTACCGGTGATATTGCCTGTAAAAATTTTTATCCTAATAATCATGAATGTGCAAAAAGATTTGTCTTCAAGTATGCTTATTGCATGTTTCTTTATAACAGAGAAAAATTGGAAACAACATAAATGTACAATAATAAATTCTCATTAAATACATTGATTTAATAAAAAATGAAATTTACTTGCAACCATTACTTGCAGAGGAGTATGTAACAATACAGAAAGTGTTTATGGGGACTTCCCTGGTGGTGCAGTGGTTAAGAATCCACCTGCCAATGCAGGGGACATGGGTTCGAACCCTGGTCCAGGAAGATCCCACATGCCGCAGAGCAACTAAGCCCGTGCACCACAACTACTGAGCCTGCACTCTAGAGGCCACTAGCCACAACTACTGAGTCCACATGCCACAACTACTGAAGCCCACGTGCTTTAGGGCCTGAGTGCCACAACTACTGAGCCCATGTGCTGCAACTACTGAAGCCCACACGCCTAGAGCACGTGCTCTGTAACGAGAAGCCACCACAATGAGAAGCCCATGCACCACAACGAAGAGTAGCTCCCACTCGCCACAACTAGAGAAAGCCCGTGTGTAACAATGAAGACTCAAGGCAGCCAAAAACTAAATTAAAAAAAAATTTTTAAAGTGTTTATGATATATTAGAGGATGCAAAATAGTTTCTAAAACTGTATAGTCGAAATAAATTTTGTAAATTGAAAAAAATGGTTAAAAAAGAAACTAGACCTATCTAATCCCAAATGTTAGTAGTACTTACCTCCAAATTGTGAGATTACTAATAATTTGTGTGTGTGCCTTCCTACACTTTTCAAAATTTCCATAACCAATGTCTTGCACAGTGAAAAAAGAAAAACAAAAAATTTTAAATCTAAAGTTTAAAATTTAGGAGGTTTAAATTCAAATGATCACTTTGCTATGTGTCCTAGGATAAACTACTTAACCATTATAAATTTCATTTTTTTCCATCTATAGAAAGTAGGTAATTATACCTACCTTATAAGGTTGTAGGAGGTTATATTAGATAATACATGTAAAGGGCTGTGCATATAACATGAACCCAATAAATTTATATTCCTCTCACTTCTTCTTCCAGGAGTTCACTAACAATGTTTAATGCTTAATGCACAAGGTAGGATCAGAGCTTAGGTAGGGTCTTAGTTTAGGCCTGAAGTTAAACCTGTTGTGATGACAGGAGAGAGGAAGGTATATGACGGGAGAGCATAAGAAAAGGCATGGAAACACACAAAACAAGTAACCTGGGCACTGTTTCTTTGCTCTGCTTCTCCTGCTACTCTACTGAGCAAGTCCTAGATGTTATCTCAATGCTGACTCCTCATCTTTAGCAATTCTGCTGACAATTTTTTTTCACTCCCATACTTGTTATCTGTGTAACAAATTACTCCAAGATTGAATGGCTTAAAATGGCAATCAGCATTTATTATCTCATATAGTTTCTGTGGGTCGGAAATGAGAGAGTAGCTTAGTTGGATGGTTCTGGCATGGGAATCTCTCCTGAGGTTGCACTCAAGATATAAGCCAGGGCTGCTGTTTCTGAAGGCTTGAGGATCTGATTCCAAGATGGCTCATGCATATGGTTGGCAAGTTGGTACTGGCTGTTGATAGGAAGTCCCAGTTCTTCCCCATGTGGACCCCTCCACAGAGTTGCTTGAGTGTCCTCATGACACGGTGGTGGGCTTTCCCCAGAGTAAGTGATCAAAGAAAGACCAATGAAGAAGCTGCAATGCCTTTTTTGAACTAACCCTGGAAGTCACACTATAGTTCCACAATGTTCTATTGGTTATACTGGTCAGCTCTATTCAATGTGAAAAGAGACCACACTGGGGTACATGTGTGTTAGGAGGCAGCAATCTTTGGGACCTTCTTGGAGGCTGGCTACCACAATTACACATGTAGTCCCTCTGTTTGGAACACTCTTCCCCCAGATGTCAGCACAGCTTACACTCTCACTCCCTCCAGGTCTCTGCTCAAAAGTCACTGTACTGGAGAAGCTTTCCCTGAACTCTCTCCCAGAATGGAATCCCTCCCACCATTCTCACTCTCTCTCCTCTTACCCTGTTATATTTTTCCTTAGAGTACTTATAACACCTAACATGCTACATACTATTTGTTTGCAATCTGTTCCCCACTGTTTCCCCCTCCCTAGTAGCATATAAACATCATGAAAGGCTTGCCATGATTTCTCCTGGTACCCAGGAGGAGCTCAGTAAACAAATGAATGAGGCATGACATCACTTGACATTTCTGATAATTTCATTGAAGTGGTGTTCATATCACCCACAAACACATCAATAATTCCCTCTTTGGTGCCACCACCCTAGCTTGTAAATCCTTCTAAAACTGGTGGATCTAGCTTTCTGAATGCGATCTTCTTGCTTTACACCTCTCCCAACCCAGTGTCCTGAGCCCTTCTTGCCTGCCCTGCCCCTCCTAGTGCTTAGCCTTCTCTATCCAGACTTCCCCCTTCCCTGGCTGCCTCAGTGTCCTCCCCTTGACATCCACACTGTTGAGGCTTCCTTATTCTGGGCCTTACCTCCTAAATGCCTACAGAAAATAACAACTAAGAAGTATATATACCCCCACTCCTCCTCCCATACCCATGGCAAATATTGCGAAGAGATCAGGCCATCTCTTACTATATCTGGGCCAACAAGCTAATGACACTTTGCCAGGTAGATAATTGGTCTCTGTTGCTTAACACACTGTCAATTCTAGTAGCAGGCACTGTAACAGGGAGATCATAGAGATATTTGAATATGGGAGGGACAAATGATACAACGTAAGTAATGTATACTAAACACCAAGCATTGGTCTTAAGAAACTAATGTGGATACCTCTAACATTTAATCTTCATAACCATCTACAAGGAAGTTACTACTATTATATCTATTTTACAAATGAGGAAACTGGGGCTCAGATAGGTAAATAACTTACACAGGATCCCTTAGCTAGGAATTGGTACAACTAGTCCAAATTCAGGCAATCGGGTCTGGAATCTTCTCTTTAACCATTATGATATTGCCTTAAGGTCTTCAATAACCAACTGGCTTCATGGGGTCTTAGGAATAAATGTCTAGTTGTCGGGCCTAACTAAGAGTCCCCAGGAAATTTTCTCTGTCTGAAATTGCCCCCAGAGAACTCTCACTCACCCTTAGAGATCCAATTCACTTCTTACCATCTCTATGAAGTTTTCATTGATATATTTATGCCACCACTGCTTGGACATCATACTATTATTTAAATTACCAGCCTGAAGTGCAAACCCATGTTTTCTTGTAGGTTTTCTTTACTGCATCATGACTCCATAACTTTCTCATTTCTTACTCCTCATGGTTTAGCAAAGTATCTGGCCTATGATAAACCAGGTAAATAAATAAACATCTCTATTTCCACGATATGCTTTCCCAGGCTATTTTCAAAACCTAACATTCAAAGATAGGCTAAGTTGTATATATATGCATATGTATAACTGAGTCACTTTGCTGTACAGAAGAAATTAACACAACATTGTAAATCAACTATACTTCAATCAAATTTTTTTAAAAAGATAGGCTAAGTTGTACATTTTTTATTGACTGGGTATTCTGGTCTTCAGTGGATACTCTTATCATAACAAAATGAAGAAGTTGAGCAAAGGATAGCTTCCCGGAAATGCAGCATGGAAATCTTCTCTAGAAGTGCACTTCATGGAGAGTCATAGCCCAGAGAATGAGTGTAAGCACTCCAGTTCTGTCCTAGGAAAGTCATGAGACACTGTATTCAAATATCACTCACCATGGCATCACCAGGCAGAGTTTCTCTACTACTGAGCTTATGAATCCCCTGCCTCCAGCCCTTCTAGTTGCTTTGCTAAAAGGAGGTTTAGAAAATCTCTGGGAAGTCACAAAACTGACACTGCAGCAAGAAATCTGTGTTAACTTCCACCAGCTCTTTCTAACCACAGGGCTCTGCCAAGCTCAGAAGTACTCATGGGCTTGCCAGGAGAGCTGGACAGACACGGTAATGCAATGGGAAAGCTGTGAAGGGTGAGAGTTACATTCTTTTAAAAAGTGGGAAAAGCTTCCAGACTTACTAAAAGAAGGTAGACTTAAAGCATAAATGAATATGGAATTAGTGCCAACCTGCCCAGGATGGGCCATCAGGTGGCATGATATGGTGTTCTTTAAGTTGACACCTATGTGAAATAAAAAGTGCTGTAACCTGGAGGGCAAGAAATGTGACCTTCCATAAGGCCATCCTCATTTCTGGACCTTGGTTTCTTCCCTGTAAAATGAAGGGAGTGGATCATGTGAGGAAACATTCCAATCTTAGTGAGGGTGTATAGAATGTGAAGTCAGTCATTCATGATGTCAGAGTGTAATTCCTATTGTAGCCCTTACTCCAGTTTGACTGTGGTCTGCGTCTCTCTGCTCTAGGATGTATGTTTGACTCACCTCTGTATGTAGTCCTCATTGTACATTGAACAGTGTTTGACATAAGATAGGTGTTTGGTAGGTGAATAATGAATTGCTTAGAGTGAATTGAAATCTACTTTGAAACGTTCTTTCCTATCAGACACCCCACTGTATTTTGGATTGGACCAAAATATCTTTACTAACATAAGCTGGCTCTCAATCATGATGGGAAAATATGTAGAGAGATCTGTTCTCTGGATCTGTCCAGAAATATAGGGATAAATTGAGCACTGAGTGCCTAGTTTACTTAAGGTATCTCTCCAGTAAATGGTAGAACAAAATAAAGAACAGTTCTGTCAGACTCTGAAATCTGTAGTTTTCTACTATACAAGGGGGATATTCTTCCATAGTCATAGAAAGTCCAATGTTTTATGTGTAAATAAAGTCTACAGACACAATTTAAAGATGCTTAATACTTGAGTGACCCTAAAAATGAGTTCTCCATTAAAATGTAGAAGGGGATTTGGCAATACCAAGATTATGATGGGGAACACAACTTTGGAATCCCAAAGAACTTTCTTACCTGCCATCAGTGTGAATAAAATGAGCCAGCCATGTCCTATACTTGTTCTACACTTTTTCTAGTCCCCCTTGTGATACAAAGAAGGAGACGAGATGGACAGCCTTCCCCATAACTATTTATCAGCAGTATGTCAGCATAATGAACTGTGGACCCTCTGCAGATTTTTCTGTAAAGGTAAAGCTCATCAGGATAATGGGAAGGCTATGAAAGCTCTGCATTAGGACATGATGAGCAATGCTGGCTGTAGTAAGCAAGGACATTGTGTTGAGGTATGAGGACCCTAAAGCTATGAGATCTGACATCCTTGTTAGCACAGAAATTTGACCTAGAGCAATGATTTCCAACATTTTAAACGTCACAGTACCTTTTTCAAATAAAATCTTAATGGAACCCCAATATATAAAACAGATACAAGCAGACCTGATTGAAACTAAGATGGGAGGTCCATGGCTCCGGCTCCTCATTTGTTCCCTCCCTCCGAGACATCTCAAGACATCTCCCTGGAAACCGAGGGCTTCACAGAACTCAGTATGAAAATCTGTGGCCCAAAAGACACATCTCTGTGACTTTTTTCCACATCAATACCTAATTCTCTAAAATTAGAGATGGTAATTTTATTGTTTGGGTAAACAAATTGATATCGATATGGAAAAACATCATACTTAAAAATGGACTAAGCCTTTTCCACTTATTGAAAGAGGACAATGTGAAATACTGCTCAAAAATTTTTTTAATCATTGCAAAGTGCCTGAGGATATTTTCTGGTGGCCAACAGTCTAAAGGTCTAAGGGAGACACAACAGTGTCAGCTTAGCTGAAGCATACACGGAGGACAGAAGAGTCCCTTGGCGTCCAGCCATCTCTCTGCCCAATATTCAACAGGAGGGCAGCATAGAAAGCAATCTAGTAGAGTGTTGACAGAATTAATCAGGCTCTATTTTCCAGTTTTCTTTTGCTCCCTGGGCTAAGAAATTAGAAGGCTCCGGCTGAATCAGCTACACTTTGAGATTTCCCCAGAAACACAATTTTCCTGGGGAAATAAAGCTAATGAAAGGAGAGGTTGACTATGTTTGATTTCCTCAAAGCCCACTGCCTGATTTTATGTGAACTGTCTGATTTCTTTTAGACCTTTAAGTCCATAGCTCAGTGACACTGCATTGCTCAGAGAAGACAGAGAAAAACATTTGTGAATAAATGGAAAAGTCATAGTACTGTGCCTTGCACATGGATGGCACTCATCTAATGTCAAAGCCCTTCCACAGATTATTTCAATACATAGTAATAAATATCTACCATTTATTCAAGTCTATCTCTGATCCTTATCATAATAGGCAAGTTAGATATTATCCCTCTATTTTACAGAAGTGGAAACTGAGCCAGCGCAAGAATAAATGACTTGCCCATAAATGGCAGACTTCCATTTTGAATTCAGGACTCTTGGACATCGAATCCCCGAGTCTGACTGCCTCTCAAGGCTGCTTTTCCAATCTCAGTCCTTCTCAGGCATGATGCACTATTATAAAATTACCTCAAGAGCTGGGAGTGTGGTCCTCTCCAAGACAAATTCTCTTCAAACAAGAGACTGGAGAAGTGTGTTGATCTTCAGAACTCAGGGT
Organism: Balaenoptera ricei; assembly: GCF_028023285.1. Lineage (NCBI taxonomy): Eukaryota > Metazoa > Chordata > Mammalia > Artiodactyla > Balaenopteridae > Balaenoptera > Balaenoptera ricei. The sequence continues at coordinate 7,892,515 of NC_082645.1, read as the reverse complement.
AGACAGCCGGCATGATTCTTTCTCAGGGATGGGGAGATGGGCCAGTTTAATCTTTCTGGGTATTGGGGGAATATTGTGGTCTCCATAAACATGAAGGAGTTTGTCTGCTATTCTAAAGGCAACAGGGAGGCGCTGAATCTCCTGTAATATTTTACAGAGGTGGGATTGAAGGTCCAGAAAGGCTTAGCATCTTGTCCAAGATCACTGGTCTCAACCCTGGCCTCAGTATATGATTCACACTCCCTGCAGTATCCGCATCAACTGGTGAGAAATGCATAGTCTCAGGCCCAGACTCACTGAATCAGAAAATGGTTTGAACAAGATCCCCAGGTGATTCAAGGTGCATCGAAGCTTGAGAAGCACTGCTCTAAAGCACGTGTACTTTCCCGAATCCTGGGCCCCTGCCTGCTGTCAAATTCTGCATATTTGGGCTTCCTGCAAGTCAGAGGCAAATGGAGAGTAGGAGGGAATATGTGGTTTCCTTTAGGGGTGATTGTCAACGCCCTCCGCTACAGGCTCCGCCCCACCAACCAAATAATTATCAGCTCCTGGGCAGGTGGAGCCCGAGTCCCCAGACTGGCCCACTCGTGGTACAATACACGTTTGCTTAATCACTGTTTCCAGAGGCGCCTCATCAATCATCACCTCAAAGCACCCAGGAGAAAGAGGTCCTGGTAGATGAGCGCTCGGCGCTGAGAAGGACCGAGGCTCCGGGTCGCCCATAAGAGGGGCGCGTGGAGTTGGGATGTGGAAGGTCGGGACTAAGGAGCGTTAGGAATTCACCCTGCCGCTCTGATTGTTAATTAAGTGACTCGTCTACTGGAGGACAGTCCTGCATGTTCCCCCAGGCATCTGTTAGTTCTTCGAAAACCACTACTGACAAAATGAGGTTTGCCCTTGGTACACAGATAATGAGACTGAGCTTGACAGGTGTGGCGCGATTAGAAAATTTCTACATGAAGCTCATTTTGCTAGCCACTCCACAGTAAACAGACTCATTAGAACTTGCAGGTCCCTGGAGGCAAAGCATGTTTGACATTATTAATTGGCTTTTCTGTATAAGGAGTCAAATAGATGAAAAGGTTTATCAAGCTGAAATAATTAATTTTGCCTGAATTCGCTGACAGTTCATTTCTCCTGTAAAAGACCATTTTAAGGTCCCCTTTTTTTTTTCAAATTTCAAAGTTCAAAAGACATAATAGTGGCAAAAGTGAAGCTTTTTAGTAAATTATAATTAAAGGGAATTTAATTAACTTAGACCTGGGGAAGGGGAAATAAAGGAATTGCTATCTGTGTCTATACAGAGGTCTAGATGGTTGAACATATCATGACTTAATAATGCATTAATTTTAATCTAATCAAAGCATAATAAAAGAGGTAATTATATGTTTAAAAATTACCAGGCTCCAATAGTGGGATTTTTAAACACTTAATACTTACCCAGTTTCTCATTAGCAAAGTTATAATTGTTGTTCTCAGATTCTGCTTATTTAAAGATGGGGGTTACAGGCATGAGGTTAATTGAATAAATCATTGTAAGAACCCATGTTGAAACTATGATGAACTACAAAGTTTGCAATTCCTGGCTGCAAAAGATTTTTTTCTTCCCTTTTTTCTCTCTGTCTTTCTGTGTCTCTAAAAATAGCAAATTATTTCCATTCCTTTATATGTGCTTCTGAATCCTCCCACACCCACTCTTTGCTCCACAAGGCCAAAATCCATTTCACATGAGATTCTGAAAAGTTTTCCCTCATCTTCCAAATTTTACCACTTTCATCTCCAACAAGGCATTTTGTAGTTTCAGTGCGAGATTTCCCAGCCTTAAATGATGGATAATAAGGTGCCGGGATGGGGTGCTTGGTGAAAAGTATCATGATCTCTCCAAGTGGTCATAAAACAGTGGGGTTTTGATTTCTGCAAAGGCCAATGTGTCTGGACATTTCATTGATTAAAGACTGAGTTCTTAGAAATGTCTTAAAGGGTAGAGCTGTTTTGCAGCAAAGAAGCATCTTCCCACATTAGCCAACATACTCATTTTGTAGTTCAAAGATGATCCAATATTTCCTAAATCTCTCTGACCCTGATGAAATAAAAACTGGTGTGGGAGGAGGAGGACGAGGTAGAGGAGTTATGGAGAGTGGTTCTTCCTTACCTAGTAGTATGTTTTCGACCACTTCCTCAGGCCTTCACCTCCTTCCATCACAGGCTGGGCTCAGGCAGCCTGAGTACCTTCACCTAACCTCCCCCAGCCCCTACTCCACGCCATGGTGACTGGCCTCCTGAAAACCTACTGACAAGGTTGGTTCTTTTCAGCCTTTCATTGATGCTTTTCTAATCCAGAAATACCTGTCGGCTATCTTCATTAAACAGCAGGGCGTTCATGGAGTCTCCCTGTTTATTCCCCGTCCTCAATTGGAGGCAAGAGCTTGGTTACCTGAGACTCACTCTTATATTCCTTCAAGTAGTGTCTTTAAAAAGTGATCCCATTCAAGTGAAAATTTACACAGAAATATTCACATCCTATTGCATTATTTTGCAAAATCCAAGTTCGCTTCTGCCTTTTGCCAAAACATCTTCAAATGAGGAAGGAGAGAGGTAGGGCACATATAGTGGCCACTTTACACGTACCATCTCAGTTCTCAGAACAACCAAGTGAGATCATCCCCATATTAAAGGTGAGACAATTGAGGCTCAGAGGTAGGAAGAAAGTTCCTTAAGTTCACACACTTAAGCAGAGCTGCTCTGCCTGACCTCAGGCCCTTATAATTTCCATTAGAAAGGAGTAACCCAAAAAGTAACAGACATCAGATTCCCAAACTGTAAACACTTGTAACATTTACCAAAGAGTTAACATTTGGGGTAAGAAATGTCATAACCCAAAAAGCAAATATCTACTTCCTTGTACAGAGGAATACTCAAAAAGACATATTAAAAAAAAAAAAAAATCCTGGGAAACTTGAGACCTTCTGATGCAACAATCACAAACTTACTGTCGATCATATTTCCCACTCCTGCTTCCTTATATTAGTTCCTTAATTAACCACATATTAATGACCAGGGACCATTGTGATTGAATAAAGGGTTGGACATGAGTGGGGCAGGAAGGGGGAGGAGGTCATATGTGCCAAGATTCAGGGCTTGTGCTGTGATAACTCACCAGCACGTTTTCTTCTGAAGTCAATACGTTGTTCCATTTCAAACACACTTAAAGAAAACACGAACTGATTTATTTACAATTCTGAACTACTTATCAAACAGTAATGATCAGTGCCTGGTCAAACACAGGCTGAAAATATGCCATGCAATGCTTAGTCATTCTGCTGACGGAACTAACATTTCTCCTCTATGCCTCTCGTTTTCTCATTCCACTCTCCCTGTGCTTCTCTTTCTTTCTTTCTATAATTCTGCCTGATAAGAATTAGAAACTCAGAAGGGATCTGTGTTAGTGTGGTCAGTTCCGAAGACTCCAAAGCCCACATCTACCCAGCACCTCCCTTTCATTCATTAACCCACCAGGGGCCAAGACTAATTAGATCAGCCTGCTCATTTTGAGCTGATAATTGATTTAAATAGGTTGCTCATTTAAAATAGAAGAAAAGCCTGCTAAACATTTGGTGCTGGGATTTTTTTTTTTTTTCTCTTCCTTCCCCAAAACTTTCAATTGCTTGTGCAATGTAGCATAAAATGTAGAGGTCTCCCTTTATTTTCTCTCCTTTTTTAAAGGGGCCATAAAATTAATTATAATAAGTAGGCAACTGGGCAGGGGCAGGGGGTTAACTGATGGCTCTAATGAGCAGCGGAGCTTTGGGAAAGCTGGGCCACTCATGCTGTTTGTTGGCTGCAAGGGGGCCGTAACTTCCAACAGGAGCACAGCCTAAAAAGGTCCTTCGGACTGATTCTGTCTTCATGGCAACCAAAGTAGCTTTGCTAAGCTTCAAACAAAAGGAGCCTTCCTTTCCAAATGTGGGGACATTCTGAAATTGTTTCCTTACCATTAAGCAAGAAAAGACCTTCAAAAGGCCATTCCAAGATACACTCCCTTCCCACTCCCCCCTAAACCCCTGGTTTTTACACAATTTGTGAGTGGGAAAGTTAGAGGAAAACTTGGACCTACTCTCTATTCTAAAGACCTTTCCCTTCTCAAAACGTCTTTCATGACCCGTCCCGCACCATATTGATTTATTTCAAGTGTGGATCAAAAAAGTTTAGACTAGGCTCCTCTTGGAAACTAAATTGTCCTTCTAGTTTATGCTATTCGGCTGACTGTATCCCTTTGACACAATGAAAAGAGCCTTTGTCTGCAGCCTGGAGGGCAAGAGGTGGAAGCAACACTTGTAATTTGTCCTGTAAGTTTTATTTTGCAGTGTTTCCTATCACAGGAAGGGAGTTCTCGGCCTGGTGAGGGGAGCTGAGGGGTGTTACAAAATCTTTAAAGGTAAATAAAATGATTGGAAATAGAAAAGTTACCCCCCAAACTGCATGCGCTATATTTCAGATGTTCCTAAGTTCCAACTTTACAGAGCAACACGATCCACATGAGAAGCATGTGGGTTTTGAAGGCAGACAGACAAACCTAGGTTTCTAACCTGATTCAGTCACTTCTAAGCTCTGTGTAAGTCACTTGCTCTCTCTAAAACTCAGTCTCTTTACCTGTAAAGCGGAGACACTAAAGTCTATTTTGGAGGCATATCCTAAGGGTTAGAGATAATGTCAGCCTAGCAGAAGGCCTGGCTTTAATAAGCACTCAAAAAATAGTATCGATAATGCAAAACTGGCTTCCTAATAACCAGGGAGGGTCACTCATACCTGTTTTGTTGCTGGAGTCCAGGCACTTCGGGAGACGGTGTCATTGTATTGCACACAGGGCCAGCCTCAAGGGTGTACAACCTGAGCAGTGACACAGGGCCTGACACTTAGAAGGACCTCACGTTGCTGTCCTAAAATGCTTAATTTTTGAACAGGGGACCCTGCATTTTCATTTTGCACTGGGTCCTGCAAATTATGTGGCCTGTCCTGATGGCACATTCCTCTCTGAAAATGCTGTTCCTGCCAATCTTGGTGTCTTGAAGGGTCTCCTTCTATGAGGTCATGTCTGTGTTGGTGGCACACTGCTTTTGCACTTATAAATCACATTTTTTCTGCCTCTTCCACAAATTAGAACCAGAGGTGTAGCCTCTCCGTTCCTGTGGGCCCAGGGCATGACTGTCATGAAAAACTATTCAAGAGCACATGCTAGTGGCCGAAGGTCAGAATGGCACCTCTGCGGTCCCATCGCTGGCCCACTGAGAGAGCTCGTGTCTCTCAAGTAGAGGATGGAGGCCTGGGAGATGACAATGAGGACAGACCACCCCTTTGTTAATTCAGCATTCTTGTGGTGGATCATTTTCACTGTTAATGACATACGAGTTGAGTCCCAGGTAATTTTTTTCAAAGCAACCAGTTGTGAAATATCTTGAGAAAACACTGCCAATTTCCAATCCTAATGACAGAGACACTGAAGGTAAATAAGATGAATATTTATGGGATACCTGATTGCCTAAATGAGTTCCCTAAGGTATGAATAATTGAATGTGCGTATGCTAATTAATTGGGAAAAGCCAGTAGGTAACTCCTTTCTATTTACGTTAGCCTCATTTTATTTTATTTCTTAGAACTATTACGGTTCCCAGTTATTTCGTATGCTTCAGTAAATTTGAGTGTCATTGAGAGAATTTTTAATAGACATCATGAGTCTTAATTTCAATAAATGTATAAGCCATGGTAGAATATGTAATGATGGTTCTTAAGACATAGTTACTTGGGCTTCCCTAACAAAAGCTATTGTTTATTGGTGCCTACTGCTGGCTAGTATTTTACATACGTCTCCTGATTTAATCCTTACGCTAACCCTATAAGGTTAGATATCGAACAATTAGCTCCATTTTACAGATGCAGAAACTGAGATAACAGTTAAATGAGCTGCTCATGGCCATGTGACTGTAAGTATTGGAGCACAGATTCAAATTTGGCCTGCTTCAAAGTCGAAAGTCTTTCCAGAAAGGGAGCCCTGACTTTAGCTTAGAGTAGAAGTTTGGGAAACACAGTCCTTTCCTTATCATGTTGCAAATATGGTCCACGAGGACTTCAACCTGATGTCTGTCATCATTCTCAAAGAGCCACCCAAGTCAAACCAGTCGAAGCAACTAATTTTTTTTTCAGAGGCTATGCTTTTTAAATAGTTTTTATTTGGTTTATTATTTTTTTTTAGTACACAGAACGTACAGAGAGCTCTCATACGTCTCCCTCTTTCCACACCCAGTTTCTCCTATTATTAACATGTTGCATTCCTGTGGTATATCTACTGTAATTGGTGAGCCACTATTGATACATTATTATTAAGTAAAGTTCATAGTTTACAGTTCACTCTCTGCCTTGTACCTGCTATGGGTTTTGACAAATGCACGTAATGTATCCACAATTATGGTATCACATGGATTAATTATACTGCTTTTCCTCCACCTCTTCGTTCCTCTGCCCACCTTCCCCATCATCCCGCATCTGAAACCCTGGCAACCACTGATCTTTTTACTGTCTCTGTAGTTTTGCCTGTTCCAGAATGTCAGTTGGAATCATACAGTATGCAGACTTTTCCGACTGTCTTTTTCCACTTAGCAAAATGCATCTGTTTCCTCCATGTTGTACCATGCCTTGATAGCTCGTTTCTTTTTATTGCTCAGTAATATTCCATTGTAAGGATTATCACAGATTATTTATCCATTCACCTATCAAAGAACACCTTGGTTGCTTCCAAGCTTTGGCAATTATGAGTAAAGTTGCTATAAACATTCATGTGCATGTTTTTGTGTGGACGTAAGTTTTCACCTCATTTGAGTAAATACCTAGGAACCTGATTGCTAGATCCTATGATAAACTTATGTTTCGTTTTGTTAAAAATTGCCCGACTGTCTTCCAATGTGGCTTCACCATTTTGCATTATCACCGGCGTTGAATGAGAGAGTTCCTATGCTCTACATCTTTCACCAGCATTTCATGTTGTTATTGTTTTGGGTTATAGCCATTCTAACGGATGTGTAGTAGTATCTCATTGTTGTTTTAATCAGCCATTTGTTCTTGTTCAACTAACAAGAGTAAGCAGCCATCTCCAAAGTAGGATGTGTACATCCCATTATGCAGACAAGATAATCCATTGAAATACGCAGAGAGAAAATGCAACCACTATTTTTTTTCATTCATTATGTGAAGTTTTCTATTCTTTGTGTATATTCTTAATGCATATATTATTAGCATAGAAATTGTGTATATTTAATAAATTAAAAATACTTATCCTGTTGAGATTCATGTCTTCCCATTTTTTTTAATTGACAAAAGTGTTCTATTAAAAGAAGACCCCACTGCCATAGAGAACCGTGGATCTATGAAGACATCAAAGACAGAGACCTAATATTTCTTTGAAAAAGTGAAACTTGATTTCCATTCAATATTGAATTTGATGTTTAAAAGTCTGAATTATGTCAAAGCTGAAGTTATCTATGCTATTTTGTACTGGATACATCTACTAGTGTGACAAATTGGCTGTTTTCCCAGAGTGGCAGTTGTCTGAATTCATCTGCAGGAAGAATACATACAGGTGTGTTTTCAGAATATTGTCAGAGTGGTCTTAGCTTTTCAAAGCAGTTTTTCCTATACCATTTCACTTCACACGTTAACACAATGGCTACTGCTGTTTTAGATTCCTTTTCAAAACTGGTTTTTGAGTATGGCTAAAAGGTGTTGAACTGATAACCCTTACAGAGTTAGCTCTATTGTTAATCTCATTTTGTAGATGAGCAAACTGAAGCATAGAAAATTTAAATAACCTGCCAAATGCCCCCCAATTTGTAACTGGCAGAACCATGATTCACACTCAGGCATAGACGCCAGAGTCCAAGCTCTTACCCATTAGATTATTTGTGCCTAAAAACATCTATATGCCAGTGTCTACATGATTTAGAGAAAAACCTGACCAGTTTAGCAAAAGGAAAACCAAATTATGGACTGCACCATCAATATAGATCTTTGTTTTCAAATGCAAATATATGCTTTTTTCCAAAGCAATGTGTGTGCAGGGCAGACACTGGCAAAAATTTTGATTGCTACACATCCTGTGAGTTTGATGGGAAATACTAAATATCCTCTGTATATACAGAGAAGGTCTAAACCAAGAAGATCATATTTGTAAAAATATCACTTTTCACATCATGAAAGCAGCGTGAGAGCCTATAAAAACACCAAGGAACAAGTTGATACAACCAGTAGAGAAAGAAATGTATGTTTGGAACTCATTAATGAGCCTGATCCTTCAAAATGAGATACTGGAAAATACTGTCTTCAGTGTGACAATTGGAACTCCAGAACACTTTAAGAACAAAGATGAAAAACATTAAATAGGATTTTCCTCCCTTCTTCCTTACTTCTTTTCCTCTTCCCCCCCTCCCTCTCTCCCTTCCTTCTTTCTGAAATAAGAGAGGATATTAAGAATTGCATAGTCAATTCGAGAACCACTGGTTGGGAACAACAGCTCTAAAGAAAGTTAAGGAGGAAAGTATGTTCATAAAGTACAAGAGAACCTTTTTCCTGAGATACGGAGTTAATAGCTGGGCTGGTCAGAATTTTAGATTTGGACCTGCTCTTGAAAAGTCAATGAAGTATGATGATAATGTGGTTGTCAGTCTTTGATATGGCCTCCAATAATTTAGTACCTTCTAGTATTCTCTCCTTTGTGTAGTCTCCTTAGAGGCCTGCTGGTGTGACCAACAGAATATGGGGAAAGTGATGTGACCTAAGCTAGGTCACAACAGACATTGAAGCTTCTGACTTTCTCTCTTTTGCTCTGAGAGAAGTCAGTCACCATGCTGTTAGGAGACTCAAGGTGTCCTGTGAAAAGACCCACATGGAAAGGAACTGAGACCTCCTACCCATAACCAGTACCAACTTGTCAACCACATGATTGAGCCACCTTGGAAGAAGAGCCTCCAGACACAGTCAAACCTTCAGATAACTGCAGACCCAGCTGACATCTGACTGTGACCTCATGAGAGATCTCAAGTCAGAACAGCCCAATCATGCTGCTCCTGGATATTTAACCCACAGAAACTAAGAAATAGCAATTATTGTTTTTTTAAGTTACTAAGTATTAGAGTGATTTGTTATGCAGCATTAGGTAACTGATTCTGTCAGTAAGTCTGGAAATTTGGTCAGAAATACAAAAGGTCTGAGGCTACCACTGAGCTGAAGGGGTGCAGGTTGCTTAGCAGAGGGCTGTTTGGTGGGCGACTTAAGATATGTGGAACTCTGACCCTAGAGCAAAAGTGTGAAGTAAAGGATGTCCTGAAGACTGTAGGCAAAGCCCACCAAGTCAAAAACCACCTGTCAGCACCAAATTAACACTAAAAAATGCCTGAACTAAAAAGTAAGTGGCTAAATTAATGTAATGCAAACTGGAAAATATTTTGTTTTTCAAATACTCCTTGAAACATAGTAGGTTATCAAATTAGTGAAGAGAGAGAAGGAGAAGGAAGGAAAAGTAAGAAATAGAACATTCTTAGGAACATTTTAGTTTTATCAATCAAGCATTTCTCTAAGTCTGTGTTCTTCAGATAACAGTAATAATAATAAAGCTATTAAATTAGTTCAAAGACCAAAAATTTCTAAGGTAGAGAAGATGCAAGGTTAATTGAAGATGTTAGAATGAAATAGATATATCTATTGGGCACAGGATACAGATTGTGGTGTCACTGTTTTCCCCTGTGGGACAGAGGCATGTCCCAAAGATGATTTACCAGCATGAGGTACCAGGATATAAAGCCAGACTTGACATAAACAAGTGTGACCAGAAGGGATGTTAGGTGAAGCCACCTGTTCAAATAATAACAGTAGCAACAACAATAATAATACTAGTTAGCATTTATTTAATGCTTACTATGTACACAAGCACTGTTCCAATTCCTTCATAAGTATGAACTTGTTATTAATTTAATATAATAACCCAAACATCTGTCAGTTTTCTATTATAGCTTCCTACCTTTGAAGTCTCATTGCATTTCAATGCCTAAAAATACCCCTCTTAGAAGAGGGCTCCTTTAATTACCACTATTCACATGCCTACTGTGTGCCAGGAATTGTGCTTTATGTTTTATACAACAGCATCACCATGTGCAATTGTGTAGGTTGTGCAGATATACATATGGACCCAACTCCAGATATTAGCATATCTCATCCTTCTAAAAATCTATGTCAGAATTATTATCTTCATTTTACAGAATAGTAAACCTTGACTCAGAAAGATGAAATCACTTAATATAGCCTCAGAGCTTATAAATAGAAGAAATAGAACTGAATACCCAGAATAGTAAACCTTGACTCAGAAAGATGAAATCACTTAATATAGCCTCAGAGCTTATAAATAGAAGAAATAGAATTTAATACCCAGAATTCGTACCCCTAAAATGTATGCCCTTTCCTCTCTAGCATGTAGATTTAACAAGAAAAACACATGCTTATAGGAGTCTCATTTTAAACAAGGGCTAGTTTCTGAGGTCAGCTACAAAAATGAAAATAGCTTTTAGTCTAAATTGAATAGATTCATGAAAATATATTAAATAGTCATTTCAGACAAATAATGTGGCAATTCCATATAAACGGTCTTCCTCCCAGCCCCTCCCCCCCAAAAAATATTAGTGACTTAAAACAACAACCATTTTTGTTTGCTCATGATTCTGCAATTTGTTTAGGGCTTGGGGGAGGTTAATATGTAGCGTTAGTTGAGCTCAGCTGGGTGGATCTTTGCTCATACAGTGTAGACTGGTATCATCATGAGACTGCACTTAGCTGAGGCTAAGACAGGTAGCCTTAGTGCTCCTCTGTATCGCCTGTGTTTCCATATGGTCTATCACAATTAGTGACTTAACCTAAGATTCTTTACATGATGGCTGAATTAGAGGTTGAAAGGAGAAGATACAAGACCTTCTAAGGCCTTGGCTTGGTAGTGCAAGAGCATCATTTCAACTATATTTTATTGATCCAAGCAAGTTGCAAAGCCATCCCAGATCAAGGGAAGGGGAAATACACCCCACCTCTAAAAGGAAGGATGAGTATATATGTACAAGAAAGAGAGAATTTGCTTTTGGCCATTTTTGAAAATGATCTACCACACTATATCCTCTAATAAAACCTTTCATGTCTCCCACATTTGAAATACATACACTCCTCTTTCAAAAGTCTCATTCCACTATGGCAGCAGCTCGAAGTTCAGATCTCATCATTTGCTTCAGATCCGCATGTGTATGAGGCTTCTTTGTGCAACACTCTTGGTCTGGAGATCTGTAGACTAAAAACATGTTATCTGCCCTCAAGTTGTCCAATATAAAATGGTAAGACGTGGATTGAATAACTGTACTAGAAGCTTTCATTCAGAATGGGGAAAATAAAATGATATCAGAAAAATAGCAAATTAGGAACTTCCAAGCCCTTGTTTTCCCCATGAAAATATTTAAAATAAATAAATAAAGTAAAACAGAACTGGCTGAACTAACCTTATAGGAGCTTCGGAAGAGTGAAAAATCTACAGCAACCAAACAAACGTCCAATAAAGAAAAGTCCACATTCAAAATTGTAGGAAATTTTGCAGCATTATTATTCAACCTTTCCACACTCTTTCTCTGCATGGTGTTGTCTTGATTTGAAGGAGACAGTAGCAGAATTTCCACTTTTCACCCTTGAACTGGAAGGAGCAGAGTAGTTGATACTCACAATGTTCTAATCTGTCTGGGGGTTGCCTAAAGAACCGATCTCTGTCTTACCTAACTCAAATCTTAGATGAGGAAGAGTAACAACTGCTACTTGTGAAAGCTACAGGGGAACTATAGAGCCACATATACTGGGCAAGAGATTGTGCATGGAAACATACAGTAGACCATGTAAGGCCCCATGGGATGAGAATGTTTGGGAAATTAAGGCATTCAAAAGCAGATGTGTATAAAGGGAATAGAGAAAGTCACATATAAGCCCAGGCAAGATGCATGCTCAGAAAAAACCTGAGAAGACCTTAAGATTTCATCTCAGGTTTATCCCTAGGCTCAGAGCATGCCCAGCTACTCAGTGAATGACTTTCCAGGCAAAAAAACAGTCTGCAAAAACTGGGAGAAGTGACTGTCTTTACAGATGCCCAATTTCAACAAAAAATTACAAGGCATACAACAAAATGGGAAATCAGGATCCACTCAAAGAAACAAAATTAATTGGTAAGTACCATATATGAAGAAGCATAGACATCAGATTTACTAGACAAATACATTAAAAGAGCTGTCTTAAATATGCTCAGAGAGCTAAAGAAAAAAAAAACAAAAAAACTAATGAACTCAGTAAAACAATATATGAACACAATGAGAATATCAACAAAGAAATTATTTAAAAGAACCAGGTTCTGATGCTGGTAAAAAGCAGTAACTGAATTACAATAATCACTGGAGGGTTTCAACAGCAGATTGGAAAAGGCAGAAGAAAGTATAAGTGAACATAATACAGAAAATGAAAATATCAAGTCTGAGGAGCAGAAAGAAAAAATAATGAAGAGAAATGAATAGATCCAAAGGGACATGTGGGACACCATCAAAAAGAACAATATATGCATTATGGGAGTTTCAGAAGAAGAAGAGAGAGACAAAGGAGGAAGACAGATTATTTGGAGAGAGAATGTCTAAAAAACTTCCTAAATTTGCTTAAATACATGAATCTACAAATACAAAGAAGCTCAACAAACTCCAAGTAGAATAAATCCCAAAGAGACACATGTTATAATCAAACGGTCAAAAGACAAAGACAAATAGAGAACCTTAAAACAGCCAGAGAGAAGCAGTTTGTCAGATACAAGGGATTCTCAATAATATTATCATCTGATCAATCAGAAGAAATCTTGCAGGCCAGAAGGCAGTGGGATGATATATTTAAAGTGCTGAGTGAGAGAGAAAAAATCTTGTCAGCCAAAAATTATATATCTAACAAAACTGTCCTTCAAAAATGAGGGGAAAATTAAGATATTCCCAGATAAACAAAAACTGAGAGAGTTCATTAGCATTAGACCTGCTAATAAAAAATGTTAAAGGGAATTCTTCAGGTTAAAATAAAAGGATACTAGGCAGTACCTCAAAACCATATGAAGATATAATAATCTCTAGTCAAGGTAAACACATGGGCAAATATAAAAATTGGCATTATTGTAATTTTGGTTTGTAACTCCACTTTTTATATTCCTCAGGGCTTAAATAACAAATGCAAAATTATAAATGTATGTTAGTGGACATACACTGTATAAAGTTGAATTTGTAACATTAATAATATACATGAGGGGGGAAGAGCTGTATAGTAGTAGAATTCTTGTATACAGTTGAAGTTAGGTTTATATCAGTTTAAATTATATTGTCATAAGCTTAGGATATTATACATAGTTGCCTTGATAACTACTATATATATATATATATATATATATATATATATTTTTTTTTTTACATACACACACACACACATACACACACAAAGAGAAATGAGAAGAAATCAAAATGTGACAATGCAAAAATTAACTAAACACAAAAGAAAGCAGTAATGGAGGAAATGAGGACAAAAAAGCTATCAGACAGAAAGCAAATTAAAAAATAGCAAAAGTAAGTCCCTCCTTATTAGTGATTATTAATATATAAATAAAAATTAAATTTCCCAATCAAAAGGTATAGATTGGCAGCATAGATTTTAAAAAAAGGGCATGATCCGAAGATATGCTGTCTACAAGAGACTCACTTTAGATCTAAAGACACAAATAAATTGAAAGTGAAATGATGGAAAAGTGTATTTCATAATATAGTCACCAAAAGAAAGCTAGGATGACTATACTAAAATTAGATCAAATAAATTTTAAGACCAAAACTGTTAAATGGATAAAGAGAGACATTATATATTGATAAAAGGATCAATACACCAAGAAAATATAATAATTATATGTGCCAAATCTCTGAGCTCTAAAAATATGAAGCAAACATTGGCAAAACTGAAGGGAAAAGTATGCAGGTCTACAATAACATTTGGAGACTTCAACAACCCCCTCTCAATTTGGTAGAAAAAAACAGACAGAAGATCAATAAAGAAACAGAGGACTTGAGAACACTATAAGTTAATTGAACCTAATGGACACATACAGAACACTCCACCTAACAAAAGCAGAATACATGTTTTTTTCAAGTGAGCATGGAACATTCTCTAGGATAGACCATATATTAGGCCACAAAACAAGTCTAACTAAATTTTAAAAGGTTGTAATTATACAAAGTATCTTTTCTGATCACAATGGAATGAAACTAGAAATCGATAACAGAAGGAAAACTGGAATATTCACAAATATGTGGTACAGTTGCTGCCGAAAAGTATGGCAGTTTGCCAAAAAGTTAGACATGGAATTCCCATATTATCAAGCAATTCCACTTCTAGGTTTATATACAAAAGAATGGTAAAGCAGGGACTCAAACAGATATTTACATACCAGTTTTCACAGCAACAATATTTACCATAGCTGAAAGATGAAAACAACTCAATGTCCATCAACAGACGAATGTACAGGCAAAATGTGGTATATACATACAATGGAATAATACTCAGCCTTGAAAAGGAATGAAATTCTGATGTAAGCTACAACATGGGTGAACCTTGAAAACATTATGCCAAGGGAAATAAGCCAGATACAAAAGGACAAATATTGTATGATTCCATTTATATGAGGTACTAGAAGAGTCAAATTCATAGACACAAAAAGCAGACTAGTGACTATCAGAGGATGGATGGAGGCAGGGTAAAAGGAATTTAACGGGATAATGAGATAGTTCTGAAGATGAATACTGTGATGGTTGTAAACAATGTGAACATATTTAATGCCACTGAATTGTACACTTAAAAATGGCTAAATGGTAACTTTTATGTATTGTATATTTTATCACAATTATACATATGTAAGACACATAACAGCAACTAGTCCTTAGTAATTTTGAAATTCAGCTGGTTACATGTTGTCAATTCTCTAACCTGAGGCAGGGAATATTCCTTGATTAGTTACCAGTTCTGCCCTTTGGGCTTGGTAGTTTAATTCCTGTAGGCTCTTGGCTATACCTTTACAATACGTGGTCCATATTTGCAGCAGTATAGCTCTCTCAGCCTGCTTGCAGAAAATTGGAAGTTCAGAAGCTTCTTTTCTTGATGGACTGCTCTGTCTCCTTTCATCCAAGCTGGTGATATTTTCACTAATGCAATCTTCTTTAAGACTCTGTGGGTTTTCTACACAGTCCACTGGGCTTATCCTATGTTTCAAAGCCATATCCATAGTTCATTCTGATACAGATATTTCTGCTGAGAGACACTGCCTTAAGATTTTTTTTTTAATTGGAGTATAGTTGACTTACAATATTATATTAGTTTCAGGTGTTCAACGTAGTGATTCAATATTTTCATATATTACAAAATGGTCACCATGATCAGTCTAGTTACCGTCTGTCACTTTACAAAATTAATATAATATTATTGACTATATTACCTATGCTGTATGGTACATCCCCATGACATTTATTTTATAACTGAAAGTTTGCACCTCTTAATCTCCCCCTCTTATGTCACTCACCCCCAACCTCTCCCTCCTCTGACAACCACCAGTTTGTTCTCTATATCTTTGAGTCTGTTTCTGTTTTGTTATGTTTGTTCATTTGGTTTGTTTTCTAGAATTCACATATAAGTGAAATCATGCAGTATTTGTCTTTCTCTGTCTGACTTATTTCACTTAGTATGATATGCTGTTGGCCCATCAATGTTGTTGCAAATGTCAAGATTTTATTGTTCTTAATGGCTGTGTAATATTCAATTACATATATATATGTGTGTGTGTGTGTGTGTGTGTGTGTGTATCTTCTTTATCCATTCATCTATCAATGGGCACTTAAGTTGCTTCTATATATCTTGGCTCTTGCAAATAATGCTGCAATGAACACAGGAGTGCATATATCTGTTCAAATTAGTGTTTTTGTTTTCTTCAGAAAAGTGCCAAGATTTGGAATTCTTGGATTGTATAGTAGTTCTATTTTCTATTTTTTTAGAATCCTCCATAATGTTTTTCATAGTGGCTGCACCAATTTACATTCCAAACAACTGTGCATGAGTATTTCCTTTTCTCCACAGCCTTGCCAACACTTGCTAATTGTTGTCTTTTGAAAATAGCCATTCTGACAAGTGTAATGTGGTATTTCATTGTGGTTTTGATTTGCATTTCCCTGATGATTAGTGATGTTGAGCATCTTCTCATGTGCCCACTGGCCATCTGTATGCCTTCTTTGGAAAAAAAGTCTAATCAGGTCCTCTGCTCATTTTTTAATCAGTTTTTTTTTTAAACATTGTGTTGTATAAATTCTTTGTGTATTTTAGATATTAATGCCTTACCAGAAATATTTTCAAGTATTTTCTTTCATTCAGTAGGCTGCCTTTTCATTTCATTGATATTTTCCTTCCCTGTGAAAAAGCTTTTTAGTTTGATACAGTCCTATTTGTTTGTTTTTGCTTTTGTTTCCTTTGCCTGAGGAGACATATCCAAAACAAAACATTGTTAAGACTGATGTCAGAAATCCTACTGTTTTCTTCTAGGAATTTTATGGTTTTTCAGGTCATACATTTAAGTCTTTGATCCATTTTGAGCTTATTTTTTGTACATAGTGTGAGAAAATAGTCCAGTTTCATTCTTTTGTATGTAGCTCTCCAGTTTTCCCAGCACCATTTATTGAAGAGGCTGTCTTTTCCCTGTTGTATATTCTTGCCTCCTTTGTTATAGATTAATTGACCATAAAAGTGTCAGTTTATTTCTGGGCTCTCTATTCTTTTCCATTGATCTATGTGTTGGTTTTTGTGTCAGTACCATACTGTTTTTATTATTGTAGTTTTATAGTATAATTTGAAATCAGGGAACACTGCCTTATGATCTTTAGAAGCTCTTTTGTTTAGCTGAAAGAGTCTATGAAGCACCACTTTAAATCTTTCTGAGGTCTAAACAGAGTCTTTCAGCTACAGTCTTGCTTCAATATTTACCCTAAGGACACATTTACTGGAAGTACTCTAGATTTGTTCTTTTCCATGAGGCCATTTCTTATTTTGAATACCTTTTACCAGCTGAAGAAATTGTCCTAAGTCCTCTACATTTCTTTAAAATTATGCTTGAAAACTAAAAGTTTCATTTTTTAACTCAATTTTCTCTTGCAACAATTTATTATATGTTTTTAAAAGAAGCTAGTTGGTATTTTCAACAGTCTTCCTGGAAATATCCTTAGCCTGATCCACTAGTTTACCTGGCAATTTTTCTTTTTCCAAGTTATCTCAGGTGGTAGTCTTGTTCATAGTTTTTCCATTACATAACGTTGGTCCCTTTTTTCTCAGCCTTCAATAGCAGTGCCCACACAGAATGTTCAACATTTTGCTAGCCTTCATGAAGAGCCTTTTGCTGCTTTCCCACAGTCTCCTTGCTGTCGTTACAGTCTCCTCTTGGTATTGTGTCCCAAAGCCAATACCACACATTTGAGGCTTTTTTGTTGGCAACAACCCCTTTTAAGAAAAACCTCTGTTTTAGTTATTTATTGTTTCATAAGAAAGCACCCTCAAAAAACTTTGTATCTGAAAACAATAATGATATATTACTGCTCAGAATTCTGTGTGTTGGCTGGGCTCAGCTGGCTGGTTCTGCTCCATGTAGTATTAGTGAGATTATTCATGCAGCCTCATTCAGCTTGGGCTGGAATATCCAAGAAGGCCTTTCTCACGTATCTGACGTTGGATGCTGGCAATCCCCAATTGCCTCATTCCTCCCCTCTATGGTGTCTCTGTTCCTGTGGTCTAGACTAGATTCTTTATGGAATGGTGTCTGGGTTCTAAAAGGGTAAACGTTAAAGCTGCAGTTCTCTTAAAGGCTAGGCCTGGACTCAGCACCTTCCACCACACTCTCTCCATCAACGCTATTTGCAAGGCCAGTCCAGTTTCTGTGAAAGAGTAAAGCACAACCTAAAGAAAATGATATCTCCTGCTACCTCAATCAAAGGATGCATCTTTATTCATATACAACAATATTCAGTGTGGGTTTTTTTAGTCACTTAGTATTATTTATTTTTATAAGCTTATTGAAAGAGATATTTTAGACATATTTACCCAAATTTGTATCAACCATCACTATTGTGCATATGGAAAATAAATAAATAAAAGTGAAGTAAATTAGTTAAGCAAATTTCCAAAATTTGCTCATATTCAGAGTTTGACTTGAGAGTCAACATTTGTGTTTATCCACACAATATCATCCTCTGTGCCATCAAGTGCACATCAAGGCAGCATTCTTAAAGAGTGCTCCACTATTATGTCTAGAAATTTCCTCCAAGCTGCTAACATGCATTATTCAAGTTTTGGTGCTAATATTTTCTTGATTGACTGAGAGGCAACTTCAATCAGTTACATCAGTCCCATGTTGCTTTGAATTTCCTTCTTAGACTTGGCAGTTCCTCTTGCCTGAGGTTGTATTGCTTACTATGATAGGCAATCCTTTTGCACGTATCTCAAGGACAGAATTTTTCACAGCCGTATATACTGGGTCCCTTCCTTTCTGAACCCTCATAAAGTACTTGGTCTTCACATTGCAGGAAGATGTGGAATTGTGGCCACTGTCCAATGGTATTTGTTTTTTGTTCCACTACTTTATATCCATGTCTTCTGCCTTCACTATAACATTTTATATGTGTCAAATCATAGTGTAATCTTTTAAAATACATTTAAATGATAATTAAACTCAATAAATGTAGTGCCAGCAATGTATATAAGTCAATTGAAGTGATGGTACTGATGAATAGTGATAACCAAGTTCGTGCTTGCATAGTTAAAGGCAACTATGTCTTGAATGCTACTTGGCTGATGGTGTCAAATTCCATAAATCGTAATGTACATCTCAATTTCAGAGATATTTATATGTTAAAAAATATGATATTTGTTGAGTTTCTCCTGTGTATCCAGTGATGTGTTGGGGCTGTCTGATAGATATATTTAAAAGTTTAAAACATAGTCCTTGTCTCAAGAAATTTAACAAAAGAGTTGCTCAGATGAAACAGATAACCATGACTAATGTCATAGAATAAATTTTAAAGTAAATAGCAGGACATGTTAGAGTCTGAAGGGATGTGAATAGTAGAGGCCATTCATCATGTCTCTCTATGTTTTATTACCTCTTCATATTTTTTTCTATGTTTTGGTCTTATTGTTATTAATGTATAGAAAGAAAATTTTATTATATTTAAAATATTAATACTTTGTGAGTTATAAGTTTTTGAAATACCTGTTCTAGTTTGTGGTATGTTTTTAAAATTTGTTTAGAAGTTTTTGATCATACAGAAGTTTGCAACTATAGCATACTAAAATGTATCCATGTTTTCCTCTATGGCATATAATTTTTATCTTATTTTAGAAATGCTTTACAGCTGGATATTCTCCCATATCTTCTAAAAGTTTTTAATTTTGGCTTTTCACATATAGTTTTTAAGATCTGGAATTTGGCTTTTGTGTATGGTGTGAGGTAAGGATTTTATTTTCTCCACACGAATGACCAATTATCTCAGGATAGTTTATCAAAAGTCTATCCTTCTTCATACTCCTGATTTGTAGGTGCATTCAATTTAGAGAGCACAGTTGAGTGAATAAAACCATGACTTCTTGAAAAATAGAATTCTCCCTTGAGAACATAAAATCATAATCAAATTATTATGTAAGTACTGATATAGGAATGGAATATACTCTAATCTGGTAATTCTTAATCTTTTAATGTCAGAAATAGGTTCTGATTAAACCTCTGGACCTCTCTCTAAAAGGAAAAAAAATGCACAAACACATTAAAAATGTTGCATGTCATTTCAAGAGTTCATGGGCTACTTGGAGCTTGTCCATGGGCCCCTTCCCCCTCAGTTCAGAGTGGGGAAATTGGGGGCATGTTAGTATATTACTCAAAAGCTCGCAGGTACTATATGTCATAGCCAGAAAAAGAATCTCCTATGTCTCTGCTTTGTACCATTCCACATGTATACTTACAGTTGAGCCATTAAAGAAGAACAGAGAAACACCACAAATTGTGATCACATGCTCAAAATAATCAAAGAATTGATACCAAAACAGTAATATGAGTTCCATTCCTGATCTAAATTTAACAGTTGATTGTAGATGACAGATGGAACTGTATAGTTATAAAGAACAAATTGAATCTGAGAGAAGGAATTAACTTCAATTTGTTTATTGGTTCTGCTCCCCATTTAACCAGAAGGTCTTTAGTAACAGGTTGTTTCTAGATTGATGTATGGTTTTGGCACCCTATAAATAATCATTGGAAGACCTAATTTGTTTGTTATATGTACATTACCTAAGTGAGCTTATTAAAGATAAGGTTGGACTGGTATCAAATTTAATTCAGGGCAAACCAAGAAAGATTAGGGTGCTTTGTGACTGATTGAGCCAGGAAGTTGAAAGTCCGCAACTAGACAGATGGATGTGTTCAGTCGGGCATTTTTAACCAAGAGCCATCACATACAATGTAGGAAGCTCAGTTAATAAATTAACCAAGAAAAGAATGATCTGACTTTGGAGGGATAGAATGATAGGAACTTCATCCAGGGTATTAGAGAAATTTGGGATTAAAAGTGTTTTAAAATGGTAAAAAATTAAAAGCTGTGGAAATGAACCCAGTTGGGCAGTAAATGAGGATTGAAGGTTATGACAAATCTACTGGTGGTTTTGGTGATATTGATCCAGGTATTTCTCTACCTTTATCATTCTGGGGGAAGAGTCAAACTACTCTGTTCTTAGCTGAGCCCAAACCGCCAAATCCACAAAGATTTAGTTCCCATCCAAGCTGGATTGATGTGAGGCTATACCCTGAGAAGCTCTTGACCTCCATGATCCCTGAAATAGTTCCCAATTATTCCAATGAAACTGGACCACTGAAAGAGTAAAGCTACATCTCCAAGGAAGTGGTTTTGCATTCTTGACAACCCTGTTTCTTTGAGCCATTCAATAGACTTGCTCTTGGGCAAGCAGCTTCTGCATCTTCTATAAAACTGAGGGGCTTAAATGTCTTCCCTCCCACGGGAATACATTATATTATACCATTTTTGTGGTCCTTTATCTCATTTTAATTTTTTTTTATTCCCAGCATTCTACCCCATCAGGGAATGAATCTCAGTCCTCCTTTCTTTCCCTCTCACAGCATTTTTTTCTCCTCCAGCCTTACTCTTTCACTTACAGAATTCCCCCCTCTTACCTGCTTTCACCACCACCACTCAACGGTCCTCTTGCTCCACAATTTCATTGGAAGATTCTGCTCAAGTCTTCTGTGTTTCACTTTGAGCCTTTATTAGACATTAGCAGTAAAAGTAGTACTCAAGTGTCAGTAGTAAAAATGGTAGTGGTGGTATAGTAGTAATAGTAATGGTATTTGTTATTTTTATAGGAGTGCAGTAGCAGTAACATCACGCTCTTGCAAAAGCATTCAACACACTTTCCCATTGTTATCCCTTTGATCTTCCCAAAACCTACTCTCACAAATCTTTAGAGGGTTAACTATCACTTAATGAACCAACTTACTGAGAACAAATTAAGTCACTAGGGAGCCCAGAGAAATATAAACTGAGGCCTCCAACCAGAAAGAGCTCCCACAGAGCTCATTAAAAAGCCAATGGACTAAGAGGCATATAAGTGAACAGACTTCAGTGCTATAAAATTTTACAGCAAGTAGATACAATGCCCTGGGGTGGTCAGGGGAGGTATCTAGGAGGTGTTAAGCTCTGCCAGGCATTTAGCTGGAACTGGGCATTCCTGATAAGGGGAACACAGTGAGGAAAGGCACAGATATGGGGAAAGGGCCAGAGAAAATGAAGAAGAAAGATAGATCAAAGATCCAGCCCCATCATTAGTGGAAACTGTGAAAGACATGATATGAAAATGAGCTCTTTTCTAATAAAGCCACAATTACATATATGAGCTAAATGAAGTGAGGCAGTGGATCCCAAACAAATCTAACTCAGACTCTTTGCTTTCCATCTACCACTCTCTTGCTTGCACTTGGCAACGATTCTACCTGTGGTACTGTGAGAGTGTATTTTGCAGGTTGGGGTTTGTGTTCTATTGAGACAGACGTGTAGAGCATCATCATGATAACAAGGGACATGCCTTAACCTGCAGGCAGCTGACACAATGGCTGTATGGTACTATTTATGGAAGGATTTCAGTGCTCCTTATTAATAAAGGTCCATTCGTAAGCCTAATTACGTCCTTGGCAAATCATAGAGTTGACTTCTGCACCATTTCCTCTTCAGTCGAAAATGGACACGTTCTTTATTGGTAGATTTGAGAAGTCAGACAAATTTGTGTTCAGGGCTCCTGCTGCACAAATGTATATACTTGTCCCTTCTTTCCAGCTCTGTTCCCTTGCCTAGCCCTCTTATCCTTCCAGATTCAGTGGCTACAGAGGATCAAGGATCCCTCTGAATGGAGGAATTCACTCACATGTAGGTGGAACTCTTTGAAAACATCTTTATTGTCTAGCCATTTTGTAGGAACGTGCTCTTATGAAGAGGATACTGGTCGAAGCCGTGTTCAACTCCCCACAAGTCTACGATGCACAGGCCAGCAACCCTCACCCCCGCCCCACAGCAAAGAATTATCCAGTCCAAAATCTCCATAGGGCCTAAGTTGAGAAACCCTGCTCTAAGGAAATGAGTGTTCTATAAGACTATTTTTGTTTTTTATTAATTTGTTCAACAAATATTGATTGAATGTCTACAACGTACCAGGCGTGTATTGAGTTTCATATACGTATTTAACGCACACAACAGATCACATTGATATTATTATTATCCCCATTTTACAGAGAAAAAAATCTGAAGTCCAAAAAGGTTAATTTACCTGCAATTATCTAATTAGTAGTGAAAGGGGATTTTAATGCAGTTCTTGACAAGTACTCTATACTTTGATATACACGAATGTTAATGGAACAAATAGCATTCTGGAGCCAGCCAGATCTGCATTAAAATGTTGGTTCTTCTACTTATTTGCATATGTAGTGGAGACAAGGCTACCTTCTTTGAAGGAGGTGTGAGGAGTGAAATAGGCGCTGGAAGCATTGTATGACAGAGCCTGTGATAGTGGGTGCAACCGAAATGCTAGCTCCAATTATTTCATCTCCATCCCTTAATATGAATGTCGCAGACATCTGCAAACCACCTCATCCAGCCACATGCTAGAATTCTTGAGAAATGAAATAAAAGGGGGGGCGGTGATTTTTCTACTGAAACATGAGCAGATATTCTTGATTATTTCAGCCCCGGGGAGAATGTGGCTTCTTCGCCCAGTGGCAGGCCCCCCTCCTTAAAGCGGACTCTGGAGTGAGGATAGGCTGCTTTCTGCGGAGGGCCTTCTCCCATCTGTCCAGCGCTTCCTCCAGCGGAGCTGCCCGGACCCGGGATTAACCCGGGAGTGACAGACTGTCAGCCAGCCCTGCTCCAAACACTCCCTCCGAGCACTCGCAACTGTCAAGAAGGTTTTTTCCTGACGGGAGAACACAGTTTCCCATTTTCAGAGTTAAGGCATAAACGCACGAGGCAGCTGGAGATGCGGAGCCCGCTGCCCTCAGAGCGGAACTTCACAGAGCATCAGCAGACAGGACACTCTCCCCCGGCTTTAACCAGTAGGCTTTGTCTTTTTCATTTCTTTGTCTTTTTTATTTCTCCTTTTGTCCCAAGGCTGGACACTTTACAAAGTTAAGTCTATTGCCTTGCCATATGATTTCTAGAAAAGCAGAACAGCTTTGGCTCCGGGATAATTAGAGCATCACAACCTGCCTCCAGCTTGGGAGGGAAGAATTTACCAGGGCTTTTCTCCACAGTTCAACTCTGGTACCATCTTCAATTCTTCCCCGTCCTCTGATGGTCCCTTCTTTTCTCATCCACTCCATAATCATCCAGTCTTCTACTACACATCTCTGTGCTTAATTCACAAATACAAAAAGATAACCAAGGATCAACAGATGTTTGCAGAAACCAGCGATAGAGATGAGAAGGATCTGAGAATACCAGACTTCATAGTAAAGGGAGATTTTAAGAATAATATGCTCAAAGGAATTTACAAAACGAGAGTAGGCTACAACTAAATAGGGGCAATAAAATAATTTTTCAAATAAATATTAGAAATTAAAAATAAGATGGCCTAAATAAAAACACACCCAAAGTGTTAAAAGAATTTATTATGGAAAGCTACTTTAAAAAGTACAGCAAAAGAACAAAAAAATAGAAACCTGAGATTTGAAAAATAAGAAACATAGAAGGATAATCCAGGGACTTAACATCTACCAACCAGGAGTTCCAGGTAAAAAAGAAAAGACTACATGGAGGGGAGAAAATAACCAGTGAAAGAATAAAAGATAAACTTTCCAGAACTAAAGAAAGATTTGACTGGATGCCGGCAGACAATGGAGCAACTCCTTCAATGTTCTGAAGAAAAATGATATTGAAACTAGAATTCTATACCCAGAAAAACTATCAAAAAAGAGTAAAGATAGATATTCTCAATCATACAAGGTCATAAAGTTTACCTACCACACATTATGAAAAAAAAAATTTGCTCAAGGATGTACTTCAGTACATAAGAAAGGAATCTAGGAAATAAGAAATCATGGGCTCTAAGAAACAAGGAGACTACTACAGAGGGCCGTGAAAGAAATACCAGCTTCATGTGAGCTGGAACCAGCAGGTGGAGGGTCCCAAGGAAAGTTTCTTCAAAAGAATTCATTTTATTCAACAAAAATTATGATTTAAGTAGAAGCAAGTACCATGCTAAAATGGTACAGCTTTTTTTCTCAAAAAGGATAAAATATGTAAATATAAACTCCAGTAAAATTGAAAAAGCATGAGAAAGTTATGAATCATAAGCAGGGAATGCTAAATTATGGCATTAATTTAAGCACTTTATGGCATATTTTAAAAAAGAGAATCCCTTAGGCTTTGACACTTGGAATATTGTCTTATAAACAGCATGTTTGATGATATGAAATTACTTTTACTTTCTCCATGGACCTAATCACACTATTTAGTTCTGTAGTAAACAACAGTTACATATCATGATACTATAAATTTTATTTATTGATTTTTATATTTGTAATAAACCTATGGACAAAGCACTTAACACATAATTGTAATTACAAAACAGAATATCAGTGCCCAAACCTTGATAATATAAAAAAATAATAAAACTGATGGAGGATGGGAAGTGGAGCAGAGGGAGAGAAAATGGAAAGTATCACAGAGGTAGCTTATTTCTGAATAATGATGAATCAAGAAATAGCGTGTGCCTAAAACAGATAGAACCAAAAGTAGAAGCTTCATTATATTAAGAAATATTTTAAAGATCACCAATACAACTGAAAATAACAATTTAACCAACAAATTCAGAAGACACATAGAAAGAAAGATAAAGTTAGTACGTGTAGATGAGTTAAATTCCTCATCTTCCAAATGAGGGAATCTATAAGTCAAAAACAAATTATAAATAAATTTAGAATTATGGTGCTAGCCAATGAAAAAATTTACAAACCTGGAAATGAGAGTGGGGGTAGGAAGACTATTATTGTCTCAATTGTTAATAGTCTGTACTACATCAATTATTCTTTTTTTCTAGGTGTATTATTTGTATAATTCATAAACTAGAGAGTGACAACAAAATAAACACACTTCCTAAGAAGTAAATGTGGAGACATTCTGGATTCGTGCAAGTGTTGGGCTGCCTAGCATAGCTTTTACCCACGTATTTAAAGCTCAATATATATTTAACTAAATTTATGATAATAACTCTATAAGAAGATAAAACTAAAATCCTGTTGGTCTAAGCCTAGGAGCTCAAGTATGTCCAATGGCATAAGAAGCAATAATAGCAGGATTTGCAAAGTTATACAAGAGGTTTTGTATTCATTCTATAACTAGATTATGGAATACTGGGAAACAAGAAATTATGAACCCCGATGTTAGATCCAGAAGACATAATTTAGATATGTAACGTGTATCGGACTAAGCATTATTCTTTGTTGCCGTCAACCGTAGGCAGCTCAGTCCCAGTAACCTTCAACTGTTCCCCTCCTTATATAAAACTGATCATGTCCAGATTTATATAAGATGCATTTAATGCCCTTTACCATCTGACAGCATTCACCCCCTCCAAACTCATCTCCTACTACTCCCGCTGTGAGCTGGAGGTAAAACTAAACCAAAACACCTGCATCCAGAGCCAGGGGCAATAAAAGGACACAGGGACACCAATATTTTTAGTATTCTTTAGTGCTTAGATTATGTTTTTTTAAATACCACTTCCCACTATGAGGTACCAGAGGTTCTTGGAGAAATGCCTGATTCCAGGCTGAGGGAGGATAATGTAAAAAGTGAACCAGGCACATCTTGTCATATCACATTTCTTTTCTCTACGTGGAAAATCTTAGTTCCTGATAACACTGGCATAACTTATTTGCTTTACCCTATGATGACCATTATATAGTCTTCAAAATTATAACATCAGTAGTACTTCTAATGTGAAAATACTGAATGGAGTCAGTTCTGTTTGTCCTCAGAATATATATTCTATGCATGCTCAGTCATAGGCCAGTGTTCAAATGTCCCTTGGGATTATTCTTTAATTTTAGGTACAGTTAGATTGATTTGTTTCCTTTATTTTCAACTTTAACATTTACTTTTCCTTAATTCAAGACATTTACAAAATTCAAAAGTAGAACTATACAAAAAGACACATTCAGAGTAATCTTGTTCCCATCCTCTACCCTCCACTTCTCTCCTCTACCTTTTTTTTTTTTTTTTTTACTTTCTGGTTTATCCTTTCAGTGTTTCTTATTAAATAACTAGAATCTATCCTGCTCTTGGCAGTATTCACTTAACAATATACGTGGAAATCAGTTGATACCAATTCCAAGATATCTTGAGAGATTACGTCCCAGAATCTTTTATCTAGTAATTTTTTTTCCCCCTGGCCGTATGGTGCGGCATGTGGGACCTTAGTTCCCTGACCAGGGATTGAACCCAGGCCCTCAGCAGTGAAAGTATGGAGTCCTAACCACTGGACCTCCAGGGAATTCCTTATAGTAATATTATTTTTATTTTTTTAAAAAAATGCTAGTATACACATATATATAACAAAATAGTCCAGGCCCTTTTTAGTTGTATCCTGAGGGCACACAAGATTTTTCTTTGGAGCCATTTTTTCTTAAGCCACAGATGAGAATCCTCCACTCTGACCCAGCTGTTCTATTTATCATAGGCCAAGCTGATCCTAGCCTCTGTATCCATGTTCCCCATGCTTGGGATGTGATCCTCCTTCTTCAATTGCCCTATATTTGAGGCAAGTTCAAATCCTATGCCTCATGATGGCTTACCTAGGCTTCCTTCCTCCCAGGAACTGTGCCTGTGCACCCCAATGTCTAACATGATGGCCAGCACATAGGAAATGTTCAGTAATGTTGAGGATGACTTTAAGGTAATGTGGAAAGAAGATAGGTTTGGGGGTCAGGTAAACTCTCAGTTTAAATTCTAGTTTAGCCACTTTGTAACTACATTAGTTATCTATTGCTGTGTAATTGGCCCAAACACAGCAGATTCAAATGACATACATTGGTTATCCCACAGTTTTTTGGGTCAGGAATCTGACACAGCTTAGCTGGATGCCTCTTTGGGTGTCTCACAGGCCACAGTCAAAGTGTTGGCTGGGGCTGTGGTCTCTTCTGAAGGCTCAACTGGAGAATCCACTTGCAAGTTCATGCCTGTGGTTGTGGTATGAGTTCAGTTCCTTGTGGCTGTGAGACTGAGGCCTCAATTTCTCATGAGCTGTTAGCTGGAGGCTTCCCTCAGTTCTCTGTCACATGGGCTTCTCTACAGAGTATTTTGCAACATGGCAGTTGCTTCATCAGAGTGAACAAACAGGAAGGGAAGAGAAGTACCAGACAGAAAGAAAGTGGAAATCACAGTGGAAAAAGAGAGAAGTACCAGAGAGAGAGAAAGTGGAAAACACTTTTATAAATTAATCTGGAAGAGATAACCCATCACTTTGGCCATGTTATGTTCCTTAGAAGAACTTCTTTGGACCAGCCCACAATCAGGTAGATGGGATTGCACAAAGGACTGAACACCAGGAAGCATGCCAGAAGCTGCCCACCACAGAAACGTTTTAACCTTAAGCAAATTACTCCAGCTCTCTTTCTTCACCTGCAATATGGGAATAATAATAGCAACATTGTGGTGTTATTGTGAAAAACCAAAAATAATACATATAAATCACTAGTAAGAGCTCAATATATGGTAATCATTACATTATTAACTATGCTGTCTGACCAGCTACAACCTTTTTATCCCCTCTACCCAGTCTTTACTCCTCATGCTTCTGCTCCTTAGAACCTAAACGTCTTTACTTCTTTACCTCCCTAATATTTTATTAACAACATGCCTCAAATGACCAGTGTGATAGGGCAATTTCTAAGATAAAATATGTTTTCACAACTTGGATTCACCACTTCAGCTTTACAAAATTAGTTGATTCTTTTCATGACTTCCTATTTGAATCTAGTACCTTCAGAGAAAGACAAACCAAGCACACCAGCACCCCAGAAAATACTGATTTACAAACTAGAATGCTCTTTCCTTTTTTTGTAAACCTAGGTGAGAAACTGACTCATTACACACCTGCTAGAGAACTCATGGTTTTGCAAGACATAGTATTATAGTTCACAATTATGAGACATTCTAAGAGATTTTTGCTAGGTTTTGTTTTGTCTTTTCTTTTCTTTCTTTCTTTTTTTTTCCATTATGGCAAGAAATTTTCTCGTCAAGTCTCAATAGTTTACCTTTGTTAGAGTCTGAGAAACTCTTGAGAAACACATGTCTAAAGGAAGAAATTCTTGCAGCCAAAATTTTAGGAAACTCCCACCACCTGTGTGAATCCATTCTAACGTGTCCTGAAATATTTTGCTTATGAAACATATAGGAAACTATCTCTATTCCAATTCTTCTTCCTAATCTCCTATGAATCAGAACATTGACTTGGGGAGTTAGGGTGATCCACTCACATGACCTTTCCAAGCCCCAGTTTCCCATCCATAGAATGAGCCTCATGACCCTATCTTCATGACCTGTCACTTGATCCTTTTTGCAGGACAAGCAGGACATGGGCAATGCTCTAGGCCTACCTGGGAGGGGCCTCTAGAGACCCAGCAGTGGAAAAAGTGTGTTGTGTCTCTTTTAACTGTGGTCACAGAGATTGATTTTGAAAAAAAAAAATCAACTCAAGGGAGTAAGCATCAAGCTAGAGATTAACAGTTAGAACTGAGTTCCTAATCAGGGGAACATGGGGACATGGCAAACAGAGGGGAAGTCCAGATGCAAAATCCACATAAAAGACAACAAGAAACAAAAAGGAAAAAAGAGGAAAGATAAGTTAGTTCTAAGAAACTAGAATGGCCTGGAGCTGAAGAACTGGGCAGTGATATTCTCCTGTTTCTTTAGCTCCATAGGGGTCTGCTGGAAACATTTAAAGGGAAATCCTTGGAACAGACACCTACCACCTGTGGCTATTGAAAAGATATACATCATTTAGATACCACTGAGTGAAAAAAAATGCCTTAGAACAAAACATCTTGACTAACAGCAAGGTGCAAAATTATTTCATTTTGCTCTGCATTTTTGGAAACAATTGACTTCAAACCTCCATAACTTTGTGCCTTAAAGTCTCCATCGCAGCTGTGGAGAAATTCTTCATGTTCTCTGCTATGACACTGGGATTTTTGCAGCCAAGAACGGACACAAAAAGATGTCAATCATACCCAGTAATGAAAAGTTAATTTCTCACTCCCTATTGTGAAAGCAGTGCCTTTGTGATAGCCATTGTAGGAGTCTGTGTTCAAGCTCATTTACCTTCACACACAGAATATCTATTTTATCCTAGAAGTTTAGACTATTGTCACCCCAGATCACACCTAATGCATTAGAATTGTATTACCATTATCCTCTATTAAATCTGTGATGACATTATAATGTCTATGTCAGAAATAATGAAGAGATTAATGTGGAGAAAGAGATCCTGGTGTCACCTCCCTCTGCATTTTGACATCAAATACTGTTGGCTCTAAAAACCAGTCTCTGTCAGCCAGTGAGAACGGGGACCTTGACAATGGAGAATCCATTGAGAGATGGGAGAGGAATTTTCCAAGTCGTGTAGACAGCTGCTGAAGTGATAATTTTGAATAAAAGTGAAAGTCCTTCCTTTTTCTTCTCTTCTAGAAAAATCTATATTTATTCCCTTAACTTCACAGAACATATCCTCCTCAGGGGGTGGTGATATATGCTAAGGAGAGCTTATTTGAAGTGGTTCCTCCACAGCTGGATTTACGAATGGATACAATAAAGACACTTGAGGAGAAGGAAAGTCAGCACTAAACATGCTGATCCCAGATTGTGAAGCAGCATCCCCCTCAAATTTAAGGGGCTGGAAATTGTCTCCCCTACTGCTTTGCTTCCCCTCCCCATCCAGTGGGCCTGAATGGGGGAACAGAATGACAGAGGCAATTCATTCATCCACACAACAGATATGTATCGAGCAGTGGATTATCATTCCTTACTTCATAAAGCACTTTATATTGTATATATCTGATGACATTTCACCCCATTACAAAATAGGAAGGGCATGCATTATCATTCCCACTTTTTTTTTTTGAATTTTATTTTAGTTATTTTTTTATACAGCAGGTTCTTATTAGTTATCTATTTTATACATATTAGTGAATATATATCATTCCCACTTTATAGGTGAAGAAACTAAGTCTCAGAATGACTTTTGTATACTTATGTAGCTGTTAAAGACTGGAGATATGAACTCATACTTCAGAGTTTGAGCTTTGTTCCATAGCCAGTTGGGGCCAGTGATGGACTTAAAGTGGGAGTACAGGAGTGGAGTTTTATTTCAAAAGCTTACTCTGGCTGTAGAATGGAGACTGAGTCTCAGAGAAGGAAGATGGGAGGCATGAAGGCTGGAAGCTGCCGAGGTAATCCAGGCATACAGTGATGGTGACCTGAACTAGCAAAAGAGAATCAACTACAGATGTATTTAAGGAGTGCTTAGTAACTAGTAGTTGGAGGCTGGAAATTGGAGGGTGAGGAAGCATGAGCTACTGAGGATGTCTTGCGTCTGCAATCTGAACAACTGGATCTGTGGCAATGTCATTATCTGAGATAAGAAACATGGAAGGAAGAGCAAGTTAGGAAGGAAAGGGAGGATTGTAAGCTCCACTGTGCATCATTTGAGGAAGCAGGTGGAAATAGTTTGTCAGAGGTGGGTACATGGTTTTGGAGCTCAGAAGAGGCATCTTGCTTAGGTTGAGATTTGGGGGCACAGGATATTCTAGGAACAGAGATACCAGGTACTCATAACGGGAGCATTTCCAGGGAGTGGTGGAGGTGGAAGTCAGACTGCAGGAAATGGGGAGTGAATGGACTGAGGATACAGGGTAGACAACATTCTGAAAAAAAGTATGACTGAAGAAATAGAAAAAGAGTAGTAGGTGGAGGGAGCA
This sequence comes from Balaenoptera ricei, assembly GCF_028023285.1. Taxonomy (NCBI): domain Eukaryota; kingdom Metazoa; phylum Chordata; class Mammalia; order Artiodactyla; family Balaenopteridae; genus Balaenoptera; species Balaenoptera ricei. The sequence goes on along the minus strand of NC_082645.1, from coordinate 7,860,789 downwards.
TGGGGTACAGGAAGAGTGGTTTTATCCAAATTGGATAATTTGGGGGAAATAAAATGAAAAATGGTCACTTAGGAGGCAAATGGAAAGTAGCCTTAAACAGGAAGAGGGTCACCTCTTATATTTTCATTGGAGAAGAAGAGAAGGGTGAGTATGATGCAAGAACTTTTGGGTGGTGGGGGAGCGCAAAGAGGGAGATGTCCCACCCATTGGCTCCTCTATTTTCCTTGTGAAATGGAATCCAATATCTTATGCTGAGAGTAAAGGGGCATTTGTAAAATTAGGAACCTGGAGCAGATGGGGGGAAGTGAAAAGAGAATATAATGAATGAAGTTCAAGTCACAACTGGGGACTGTTCATTTGGGATAATTGAAATAAATGTAAAATGGGACCAAGCTGAAACATTTGCAGGACAGATGATGTGTAGAGTTCAGCTCTGCAGACCATGGGGCAAACAGAACCATGTACCTCAAGTTTAGAGACCAAGCAGGAAATATGCTTCCTGGAGCCCTGGGGCAGCAGTACAGACCCACTATGGCACCCCAACATCAATACAACCTATTTGAGAACCAGGACAGGTTTCTTTATGAAACCAGACAAACATCCCAAAGGGCTGAGCTTTCCATCAATGTATCTTCCTCAGTATTTATTAGGCAACTTCTATAGTCCAAATTATTCGCTACTGAATACATTACCTTCACTTTCTTCATTTTGAATGGCAGGACTTATAGACAATAAGGGGGTGCTGATGGGTATTAGGTATCAAGGAAGGGAACCAGGGCCTGAACTAGGGAAGGCACAGAACTGAGCAGGGCTGAAGCTGAACCTGGAAGCTGGTGGTCACTGCAACCCAAGGATTTGAGACCAAACACCAATTTCCTCATGGTAAGTAAGAAATCTAATAGGCAAAAAAAAGCCTTGAAGAATCAAGCACAGAGAATTCCAGGTTGTCTAGTAGTAAGAATTCAGAAAATCAAGGAGGCTTATTTGTCTGAAACAAGACAAAGAATTTAAGAAAGAGTCTAGAAAACTGGTAGAGGAATAAGAGGGACTGTAGACTGGGCCATAGACCGTCAGAGCTGGAGTTGTGGACTTATTGTCCTCTCTGCCCAGAGAACTAGCTAGAGTTGGAGCAAGGAAAGGGCAATTTCTGGCATTGACTTTGAGGAAAGTATCCCAATTGTAGACGTACCAGGCAGGCAGTCAATTAAGAGGCATGTGGAGAAGAAAGAGCTGCATCTTTGCGAACATGATAAGGTTGTTTCTGAGTCTGTTCAGGCTGCTATAACAAAATACCATAGATTGGGTGGCTCATAAACAACAGATTATTTATTTCTCACAGTTCTGGAGGCTGGGAAGTCTAAGATCAAGTTGCTGGGAGATTCAGTGCCTGGTGACAGCCCTCTTCCTGGTTCATACATGGCCATCTTCTCCCTATGTCCTCACATGACAGAAGGGACAAGGAATCTCTCTGGGGTCTCTTCTATAAGGGCACTAATCCTATTCATGAAGCCTCCACCCTCATGACCATTAGGTCACCTCGCATAGGCCCCACCTCCAAATACCATCACATTGGGGATTAAGTTTCAACATATGAATTTGGGGAACATAAACATTTAGTCTATAGCCATTTGCCAGTAGACTCTAAGGCTTGTTAAAGATGGAGGCAAGTCATCTTTGTGATTCAGGGTGGGAAAGATTTCTAGGCAACACCAATCTTCAGGTAACATCAGCATAGTCCTTCAGAAGTCTAACCATCATAGTTCATTAATCCTAACAAATAAACGTGTTTTACAGGGAGTAGAGGAGAGAGAGACTACATTTAAGAATATCAATAATCTGGTCACTTTCCTCCTTCCCAACTTTCAGGCAGACATTTTACTTCATGGGTTTCTAATATGCCATATTTATATGAACTGGTCCAGTATCTTTAAGAGTTCTATCCTATGAGTAGGTGAGGACCAAGACATCTCATAAACTCCTTGCCTCTCCACTCTGGGGCTTATAAAGTTTTTCCAAGTTCTAATACCTGAGCGTCTTACTTTCTCTCACTGCTTCTGGTGTTTCTCTGGTTGCCTCTATTCATTTTCACATTTGTGCTTGAGCTCCCCACTTAACTTGGATCGCACGGTGCTTGGATCTCATTGCGCGTACTTAGTTGTGTGCACACTGTGTTGGCTTTGCCCCCAGCCACCTGATTGCTCCACGCTCCTGCTCCTCTGTGTGCTCAACCCCAGCTCCTGGAACCTCCAGGCCGCCACTTACCCAGGACAAGAATTCAGGTAATATTCAGTCTCCTCCCTGGTGCCTTTTCTTTCTCTCCCCTGAACTGCTGCCTGAACTGCTCACCAATCAGAGTCACTTTCTCACAGACTTGGTTTCCGTGAAGCCCATTTGATGTTATAGCAGGACATGGGGGCTACTCATCCCTAATTCAACTTTCTTACAGAAACACTGACCAGTTTGCTGTTCCTCTGAGAGAGAGAAAAAGAGAAAGCTAGCAAGCAAGAAAAAAAAGCAGCCCCTCACATTGAGAAGTTGACCTGGCACTCACAGCTAATCTTTGTTATTCTCCTATGAGATGTAAACTCACAGAACACCAACCTCAGACAAGATGACTCCAAGGTCATGATAAAATAAGACCGAGCAAGGCCACGTCATAATTGCGTCTAAGAAAAGACAAAGACAGGGTCACTGTGCCACACACGACACACCCAGCACCCCCATCTCTGGGCAGAATGAGTGACTACTTCTTTACCAGTTACAGCTTTATCCTTACTCTTGCCTCCCCTCCTTAGAGATCAGATTTATTGAGACACCCAATTATAGAACTACCCCCATTTTCTGACTGAATCAAACCCCTGCTTCCTTAGACTCTCCCCCAAATCACTCAACTGAAGCCCAAATCCCATCATAGCTTCTTTCAAACACCCCCTTAGTGAGACATTCCACGGTTCCCAGAATCTATTCTCTCCCTTGCTGCAATGAGTAATAAACCCAACTTTCTCAAATACAAGTTTGTCCCTGGTGGCCTTCAGCTGAGGGACATTGACTCTACCCAACAGGAAATGGCCCCTCCTGTGTTCCAGGCCCTGTACTGGGCCATGTGGATACAAGGACAAACATGGCATGGCCTTATTAAATCCTTACAGCTACTCTGTGAGATGGATTTTATCATCTTCACTATATAGAGGATGAAACTGAGACCCAAGAACAAACAACTAAGAAGTGGTAGGGTCAGAACTAATTTACCAGTCTGTGGGTTTCCAAAACTCCTATCCTTCCCTTAATTGGAAGCAGTGGCATTTGGTTCCTTCCCATAACTTGGAACAGAAGCAGGCGTCACCCAACATCTCCAGAAACAGCAAAGAGGAAAACCAGACATGGCTGACCAGTAAAACAAAAGGACAATAGACTAGGTATAGTACGATGGCAAAACTAGGTAAACTCGTTAGAGGCCAGGAGACACAGTTCTTGAGCCCAATGGCCTAAAAGGCAGTATGGATTTGAGAATGAAACAGCGTTCCACTAATTTCAGGCAATTTGCAATATCTCAGTTAATAGGAACAAAAACCAAGGAGAATAAATGGATTGGCTCATGATGAGCTCATCTTAAGGGACAAAGGTACAATAGGAGCTGCAAATATTTCTAGCAGTAGGCAGAGCAGCGGAATCAATGCTCCTCGGGTAATGAGAGCAAATGAAAGGTTGAGAAATAGAGAAAATAAAAACAGCAAGGAAAAAAGTCATCATTATCATGGAGTTATTGAAGCAGTGCTCCCTGGGGAAGGGCAGAAGCCAGATCTTGGGCACAATTTCAGCCCGATCGTGTATATTGTCAGGAGTCGCCTTACACTGGCAGAGGACCATCTGTGTGAGCCTCGCTGGTGTTCTGGCCTTTGGGGTCGAGGATCCTGCAGTCTGAATTCATTTTCTCTTGGCAAAATGTATCTGTCCGCTCTTCTGAGCAGAGACCCAGAGCAGGAGAGAGGGCCTAGAAATCTTATTGCATGTCACGTTGCTCTTAAAAATCACATTTTTATGGGTGTAAATGAATCAGAAACATATGGATGAAATTTCCTGGCTTGACGTGAGCAGTCTCATACCCCAGGCAGTGCCCTCAGAGAGGATGCTTGGAATGTCAGTGTTGGTGCCAGAATCCTGGATGGAAAGGTCAGGGGAGGAACCCTCCCCCACCCCCGTACCCCACCGCTGCAGCACAGACCCTGTAGCTGGACCTCAGCAGACCCACGAGAGATGTTCCTGCACCAGACCACTGCCCATTCCCAAATGTGCTCGTTCTCGTCCAGTAACAGAGGCTGAGGGTGTGTGCACACACACGCACACATTACACACACAAGCATGTGCCCACACCCATTTTCACTCCCCCAACAAATATTATAAGCTAAGAGGCGAGGATGAACACAAAGCTGTGAAATAACAATGTCTATTCCTGTTTAAATGATGAAATCTTCCTACAGAAAGAGTAACTTAAAAATAGAGACAAATACTAACACTAGATAGTTGAGCAATTGCAGGAAAATTCAGCCACGTGATTGTGGCATAAAAATCCATGGGTATGAACAGGGAACATTTATTGAGCTACCGTTTAAAGCCTTGAGAAGAGACACCAATCTCCCAAGGCTTTGTGTTCAAGCATCTATATTTCAGGCCACAGCAAAGAAACATAACCAGGCTGTGTCATATTCCTCGCATGTGGATTAAGTCAAAAGTCAAGATGATTGGGATGAAAGTATGCACAGATGTCTCTCTGTCATACAATGTCTGAAAACCTATACGGATATAACCTGAGTGAATGAACAAACGTGGGCTTTGGTGTCACTGCACAAGGGCTGAACCCTAGCCTTGCTATTTGCTAGTTGTTTGACCTTGGACAAGTCACTCAACCTCTCTGAGCTGTTTCATTATGATATATAACATACCCCAAACTTTAGAGTCCAATAAACGATAACTCTCATCAGAATGAAAAGTTTCTCATTTACATTTTAAAACTGGACCTTCAGAATCATCCAGATTTTGAGCTGAATTATGAACGTATTTCTTAAGTTCAGGTGTGAGCACAATCCGTCCCAGATGCTAGCTCAATTTTTCATTCTCTGCCCCTGAGCCCACCTCCTTGACTTGGCTACCAAATTGGGCAATTCAAAGAAGTGCTGTCTGACTGCCCAGACACATTCGGAGCGCTCTCTCTGGGTTCCCTCATCACACCAGCCAACGTTGCTTGTTATCTGCATTGTGCTCTTACCACACCACTCTAAGCACACCTTCCCCTCTGGGTCCAAGCCCCGGATCTCTGCCATTATTCCTCAAGGAACAATAAAGTTGGGAAACCTTTTCCCAGCTACTTAGGTCTCCCTGTCTTGCCAGCCGAATGTACCATACTCAGGTTGACTCTGCCTCTGTTCCTCCGCCCTGATTTTTGTTTGCTTACCAAATAAAATCCAAATTCTTTGCCCTGCCACAGTCTCACGCCTGCCTCCCTCATCAGCCCCTCCCAACATCCTTTCAACTCCAGCCAGACAGGTTTACTCACCATTGTCTAACCACACCCAGCTCATACCTAGCTCCGTGTCTTTCCTTGGGAAGTTTTCTCCACCGCTATCCTCTTCTAGATGTTTGCCTAAATTCCAGTCTTCTTTGAAGAGCTCCCATGCCCCCAGTCCGTCTTCTCCCACTCCAGTACAGGGAGCTTTCCCTGCCTGCTCCAGCCCACGTGACCTTCCCTTCCCCAGGACATCCATTTCCGATGCCAGTGTGTGGTCCAGCGTGCAGAGGCTGCTACAGCAGTGACTCTTCCCATGCATGTCCTAGCTCCCTACTCTGGGTGGAAACCCCTAGTGGGTAATCCCTAGTGCCTCCATGGTACAGGCTCTGCAGTGGGTGATTAGTCAGTATTTTATTATCTTAAAGACAGATTGGAGCAGTTAGAAGTTGACATGAAATTGGATTTTGTTGATAGAAGAGTTGTTTACTTACTGCTGTAATATGCAATCCGTTCTTTAGTTCTTATCATCTTATTCTCTATAAACAACGGGGCCCTTGGAATCCTTATCAGGAAAGGAAAAACTGCAACCCCCTAGGCTCTGCCTGAGGCGGACACTGTAAATGGACACATTGTGCCCTCTGAGAAGCAGAATCAAAGTCCCAGCAGAAGAGTTCTCCTTCTCTCCATGTACCCTCCACTCCAGACTATGGCCCCAGGTTGTGCTGCAAAACTGCAGAGCTCAGGGCATGGGGTGGGTCGGGATGCCTCCTGAAGTCACAGTGTGTAGCAGAACCCTGAGATGGAGAAGAGGGAGGGCTCTGGGTGGGGGGGACCTATGTGAAGCCCTTGTGTAACAGGCATTACATCCTGCATCCGCGTTACATGGTTACAAGTCTGCTCCGTGTTCTGCCAGGGATGACAATAAGCAAGTTAAACTGAAAATACTTAATGCAAAATGATTATATTTTGCAGACTTTTCCTAGAATATGACCTAAAGCAAGTCATTGCATCTTTCTATGGCTTTCCCTATGCTTACCTATGGAGATGATAATGGCACCAACCTCCTAGGGTAGTTGTGAAGGTCATTGTAAAAAAACAAAATGTGGTACATCCACACAATGGAATATTATTCAGCCATAAAAAGGAATGAAGTACTGATACATGCTACAACCTGGAAGAACCATGAAAACATTATGCTGAGTGAATGAAGCCAGATGCATAGATGCAAAAAAATATGCCATGTATGGTATGATTCTATTTATATGAAATGTTCAAAATGAGCAACTCCATGGAGGCAAAAAGGAGATTAGTGGTTGTCAGAGGCTAGGGGCAGGGAGGGATGAAGAGTGACTGCTAAGGGGTATGGGGCTTCTCTTACGGAAGATGAAAATATTGTGCAATTAGATAGTGGTGATGGCTGTACAACCTTGAAAATATACTAAAAAACACGGAATTGCACGCTTTAAAAGTAAAAAGCATAAATTTTATGGTCTGTGAATTATATCTCAATTTTTTAAGAAAAAAAAGCAATATAGACAGCATGTTTGGCAGACAGCTTGGCAGAAACGAATGCTCAGCAAATACTGCTGTGATTGGGATACAGATTATTGGAAAGAGTAAGGTAACAGGAAAAAAGTTAGATGTGGGATTAAACCCTGGTTTGTCCACTCACTAGCTGTGCTGAGTAACCTTGGGCAAGTTATTTCAACTCTCTTCGATCCAGGTTCTGCAAAGTTGAATTGGGAGCCATAATACTACCCATCTTGTTGTGAGTATTAGGTAACACATGTAAAGTTCCCTTGCACAGCACTTGGCATGGCAGGAGATGCTCAATAAACCATAGTCCTCTTCCTCTTTAGTTCCTATTAAATCTCATTCCTGTAATAATTGTCATAACACAGCTGGAGCTGGCCAGGAGTTGGGGTGTTATCCCTGGAACTAATGAGACCCCAGCAGGGATGCTGGGTGGGGTCACGCAAAGTGCTTCCACAGAGAGCCCCAAAAGAGAATAACCAGAAAAGCAGGTGAGAACTGCAGTCAAAAGGGAAGCGGAGCTCAGCACTGGGAATGCAAGCCCACAAACTAAGTCTCAGCAGCATCTGAGACCCTGGCTTTGGTTGCAAAGTAAGTCAAAGGGTCAGGGACCAAGCAACCAAGATCTGGGAGCTGAGACACACTATGTAGGATAAAGGCCATGAAAAAGCAACGGTGTTAGGGCCCAAGGCAAGGCCAGGCCTGTTTGTTTAAAAGACACTAAACTAGATTGGACCCAAGAAGTGATATCTGTTATCCTCACTAGTCAGTAAATCATTCTCCCTGTCACAGAAGCCTACGTAAAGGGAGGGGATGGAAGGGGAGAGGGGGAAGGGGATAGTGGGTTCTTGGGAACTGGGTGTGATTAATCATCACCACCTCTCCCTGGACAATGAAATTCAGTGTGCAGCAGTTGGGGGTAGGAAATCCTTTCTTGAAAATTCTTCCTCTTCTTATCCCACAGTCTAACAATCCTGCCAAAATATTGCCACAGGATAAATTTAAGGACAAAATACAGTGATTTGTTAGATACAAAATTTCTGAGATGGGAGGCTTTTTGCTCAAGAGTTGAAATTGTTGCATTGACAGATGTGGGTGTCTACTGCTGCCGACTATCTTAGGGGGTGGGAAAGGGGAGAATTTGATCCCACGAAGAAATTCCTCTTAGCTGTCTCTTAATCTATTCTGTGATCAATACTCACACTATCATAATACTTAAACTCTTCTCCCTTGTTGTCACTCGTGTACGTATGAATTCATTACCAAGGCCAGATGCAGGACAATAATGGGTCTGCAGATAAAACAAGGGCAAGTTATTTTATTATAATCCATAGAGGAGATACCTGGTCAACATAATAAATGATACGAGGCACCTTCCCTGCAAATGGCATGGCCAGTGCAGTTTTTCCTCCTTCCCTCTTCCACAGAGATAGATCCATTTCCTTAAAGGCCATTGGATTCCAAGGCAGAGACGTGCACATATGTTTTTGCTTAGGGCCTGCATGTCCAGTGATGTCTAGGCTGTTTCTCTGGGACCTGGCCAACAAAACTTAGTGAGTTTAGGCTTGCAACAGCAGACATTCTGCATTTCAAAAATTTCTCCTTTCAGTAGAGTATACTGCACCTCAAGGCAGAAGCTGGGGACTGGAGCCTACTGGGAATGCAACTATTAACAAAGAGCCGTGAAAGCCTTTGGCTGCTAGGACAATGCTAGGATTCTTCCTGGATGAGCTCCACATCCTGATTTGCACATTTAAGTGCTCCCTGACACACATACCCACTTATACAAATTTAGGCCCACACATACAAGTGACCATCAACACGCATATCCCACATGCATATGCATCTCACACACTTACGCATGTATACACAAGTACCCTTGTGCACATGGTTGAAAATAAACATATGCACACATATACATTGTTCATATGTATGAGCACAGTTATAAAGACCCACAGATATACATGTGCCTGTACACACACACGTGCACACACACACATGCACACACACACACTCTCTTCGTGCATGTAGGTCCTCATATCCATGGCAGGAATTCTGTGACACTCTTGCAGTGTCCAAATTATAGCCACATTTATAGCCTTCTAGACAATTGCACCCCACTATAAAAGTGACATATGTTAGGAGACATAATGAAAACAATTACAGTATTTGCTCCACCACAAGAAGTCTATAAATCACAGTGCCTTACATTCAGCAAAAGGAGAAAGCAAAGCATCTCTCAGTACATAACCAGAATGTGACCAGGTATTAACATTGGACAGAACTTTTAGTGGAAACATCAAGGTGACAATATTAACACAAGCCAGTAAATAAATAAGGGCTGATTTGGCCACCAGCAACTTCTGAAACCATTCTGATTTGAAATGGATGAGGACCTGAGGGTGAGGCCCATACACATCTCTGTGGCTTTCAAATTGAGACAAGCTTTCTGCATTCCTCCTGGCTTGGGGATATTATTTTTGCTAATGGCATTTCAAGGGTCCAAAGAGGCCATTTGCTTACACAAGAAATGCACTGGAAAGGAGCGACGTCTTTTTTGTTGTCATTTTTCAGCTTGGCAAAAACACATCTCAGAAGTAAAGCAGAAATTTTGGAGGCAGTTTGCCTAAGACCCCAAACCAGATTTACAACCAGATACATTCTGTAGTGGGGCTATATTTGTTCCTAAATAGTTGGCAATGGGAATTATGATTTTCTTAGACTTAGCCTTAACAAGTATTGACTCTTCCCTCCCTCCCCATCCTAATGGTACTTCCCACCTCCCACTGCCCATCTCAAACCCAAAGAAGCAAATCTCTCCTTACACCATCAGCCTCAGAGAAACATGAAGCCAGTTGCTCTGGAGTTGAGTTCACAGATCCTTTCTCGGGGCCACAGTCATGCGCTGCAAGAACTGGAAATCTGGTGGCCAGAGAAACAGGAGATTAGGGGTGGGTCAGGATGTAGGGGTTAGGGAAAGCTGGGCAAAAACTTTGAGTCTGAGAAATCAGAGCCCAGGGTGCTGCCTGGAATTCCAAAATGGGGAAAGATTTCAGCTGCTTTCATATGGAAATTGGCCTGGAAGCAGACGTTGAGTGGAACTGAAGCCAAGACCAAGTTCAGTGAACCTAACACACCGTTCAATCAACCATTGAAACCCGGGAGAAGAGAAGGCAGGAAAGGGAGGGCAGAGGGTCAAAGAGGCTTCCTTTCATTTGGACTTGGTTATGGAGGTGGCAGTTGGAGGGATTAAACACTGGAAACAACTTGAAGGCAAAATCCCATCTATCCGGAGGATGAGTTCAGCTGGGCTTTAGGTGAGAGAAAAGAAGGGGAGAGAAGAAGGAAATAGAGGAAAGCAAGTGAGCTAGGCAAGAGAAAGAAAGAGAGAGGAAGATAAACAATGATAATCACTCAAAGCAATGATTCTGAAATTGACAAAATAAGCACAATTACATTAATGTGGTGGGTGTAACAGAAAGAAGGAAAGAACTTGAACTTGCCTCTACTCTGCCAAGATTCCTCCCACCACCCCCCTTAGATAAAGGCTTTCAGAGATATGAAGATTCTTAAGGCAGATAACAAATTGCACTTATGGAGGTTTACTTTTGGACTTGTTTTTAGCTTGTTTTTTTTTTTTTTTTCTTAATTGCATATTCAAAGGAAAGTTAAGAAGCATCTACTCTTTGCAAAAATAAGCTAATATGGTTTATTCCTGGATACTTTTTTGGGGACTAATTTCCTGTCTTTTGTCCTTGATTTATTATTGCCTTTATTTGTTCTCCCCCATTTGGTTCATTTCATTCTTATTTTAAAAGAACAGCTCCAAAGACCCTTCTATTTTCATGGAAATTGCTCAGTAGTAATAATTTCAGATAGCTTCCAGAAGAATAATCATCATGCTGGCTGTTTCATCCAAGATGCTTTGCAGCATTTCACATAACAATTTACTAATTAATGACAAATTAAATGGAATTTGGTAAGAAGAATCAGAGGTTAGAGTACTGGTGTATACTGTGTGTAAAAAGGTATGCAAATACCTTCAGCCCATTTGTGGTTCATCAGTGGGAAATAATAGCTATTCTACTTGAAAATTTCAAATGCAGGAGGGCTGCTGCATAGAAACAGAATTTGGAAATTATTCATCATTTTAATTTTTGAACAGTTTCTTAGATTAGACACTATTCCTCATTTTAGAGAAACAATGAACGTAGTCTTTTTGTTTCAATAACTTTAAAATCATAGGAAGTTGGCCATACTTTGCTGTTTATATTAATTACATATTAGGAGGCGAGAAGCAGTTTTTGGAAATCAGCACTTTGCCTGCTCTCACACCTCTATGGCAGAGTTGAAGCAGCCATCTTGTGGCCGGCAAAGCCTAAAGTATTTACAGAAAAATTTGTCAACCCCTGTCCTACAGGGTAGAGCTAGAGAGAGAACACTTATCCTAAAGAAAGAATAAAGGTTTTTAACTGAGAAAATAGTGAAAGTATTTTAATGTTTCCTACCACTGCTTAAAGCCCACAAATGGTCGTTATCAATCCAGCTGTCATAAAATTTGCCAAGTATTCTTTCTTGCTCAATGTACATTGAGGGGGGGGGGATGCTTTCTTTAGCCAGTTCTTTGGTAGCCCAATAAGCAGATGACTCACCGCAGGGAAACACTGGTCATTCCTAATGAGAAAAGGTTTGCAAAGATTGAAATGTGTCTGCTCTCTGTGGAAGATCCAGGGGAACAAAGGTTTCCTATGTCAATAGAGTGATTGCTTTGGGCATGTGTCAGTTAATTTATTTTTATTGTTTCTAATTTTGAGAGTGAGACAAAGTATCTTTAGTTTTCATTTTCAATTAATCTTCTTTTCAAAATATTAATGTTTAAACGAGTTTTGGAAAATGAAAAATTTTTTACTACATTTAATATGTTCCCCCCAGGATACCGGGTGCTACAACCACACATCAATTTAATTCCAGATCATATGGAATGTGTCATGTTGACGGGAGCAGAGACAAAGCCCAAAACAGAATAGCCCTTGCATGTCCACAACTTGGTACCAGCCAACGGTTGCTATCACAGCCTGGCCAAATGTCAGCTTAAAATGACAAATTTCAAGATCATTATTTTTATGTGAAGTGGTCCCTATTTTTCCCCATCAATAGCTTGATTATGTGTCTGAATTGGCCGGCTGCACGGTCTCTCGGCACAGTCTCAGCACCTTTCCTCCTGGAGCTTACAGTCTCTTACAGTCTCAGCCTCATACGCACGGTGGTTTGGAAGATGCACTGGACTAGGAGTTTGCAGTTTGACAGACTGTGTGAGCAAGTAATGTGACCTAACGACTCCATAGTGGAGAAGGAAATGTGATTAGGTTGGGATGTCCAAACTTGGTATCTGTATCACCTCTCAATCACCATTTCAAAAAATAGTACTGAGCACCTTCTGTGCCCCAGCACTGTGCTAGATGCTGGGTAAACAGCTAGGGAAAAATAGACATGCCCTTGCCCTCAGGAAGCTTGCTGGTACGTGAATATATTGTGAGAAGGGGGGTGAGGAAAGGTAATTAAACACTCACACACACAAATATACAATGACAAATTATGACAAGAGCAATGAAGAGACATTAACAGGGAGGGTTCTACTTTAGGTAATGAAGGACTGTCCAGGGAAGAGGCATTAAAGGTGAATCTTGGGGCTTCCCTGGTGGCGCAGTGGTTGAGAGTCTGCCTGTTAATGCAGGGGACACGGGTTCGAGCCCTGGTCTGGGAAGATCCCGCATGCCGCGGAGCAACTGGGCCCGTGAGCCACAGTTACTGAGCCTGCGCGTCTGGAGCCTGTGGTCCGCAACAAGAGAGGCCGCGATAGTGAGAGGCCCGCGCACCGCGATGAAGAGTGGCCCCCGTTCGCCGCAACTAGAGAAAGCCCTCGTGCAGAAATGAAGACCCAACACAGCCAAAAATAAATAAATAAATAAATAAAATTTTTTAAAAAAGAATTATCTTTAAAAAAAAAGAAAAGGTGAATCTTGAAGGATGAGCCAGCTAGAAAAACTGTGCATGGGCCGGGAGCATTCCAAATAGACTGTGCAGCAGAGGTAAAGGTGCTGCGACAGGAAAGAGCATTGCACAACAGAGTAACTGAAGTAAGACCTGCACTCGTGGCAGACATTACTAATCGATCGGAGCTCTTCTTTCTGTAGAAAATAGACAAAGCCTCAGAATTCTCAACACAGCATTCCAGGAAGCCACCACCGATCACTTGGAGTTGGTGAATGATGGAATCCATTTGTCATCCCTGGACCACATGATTTTGGAAGGTCCTCCCAGCCCTGGAGTTTTCTGATACTCTGGTTCTCATTTTAGTCAGTATTTGAATACTAGCTCTTGGTCTGAACATCCTTCATGTGCCTGTTTTCTTCCAACTTTATAAACTTCCGGGAGATAATGAACTTTCTCTCTCTCATCCCATTCCATTCAATTCCTACAGCCAAAGCCCCTTTCTACACCTCTATTTTAAAGGAAATTCCCCTTCCATGGTGAACTCTCACCCACATGTAGAGGTTATCTATTGCTGTGCAACCAATCACACCAAATCCTAGTGACTTAAACTAACAATTAACCTTTCCCCGAGGTTTTGTGGGTTGGCTGATCAGTTCTCGTTCCCACAGCAGCCGTCAGATGGGGGCTGGGGTCAGCCAGAACAGATGGGAGAGCAGAGATGGCTGGGCCTCACTCCCCACTTGGCCCTTCACCCCAGCTTCTTCCTGGCATGGCAGACTGGAGTAGAGTCATGAGAAACAGAAGCAGATGCTGCAGGGCCGCTTATGTCCGAGTCTCAGAACTTCCATCACGTCACTGCTTCCTATTGGTCAAAGCAAGTCACAAGGCCAGTCCATATTCAAGCCCTCTCCCTTTTTTTATGGGAGGAACATCAAAGATGCATTGTCAAGGGGCATGTTCACAGGAAAGGGGAGAATTTGTGGTCATATATTTTTATCTAGCCCAACAAAACATTATTTCAAAATTGCTGAGGTGGAACAAACAGCCAGGCTGCCTAAATCCTAGCCCATTGTTCTCTCTACCCTTCAACACTCAGGCCTTAAGGCATTGCTTCCCAGTAGGTAATTGGGAGGCCTAAAGAAATCATGATCATAATTCTGAAGAGCATGGTTGGCCTTGAGCCTCATGCAAGCTAAAGACAAACAAAACATTCAATTTGGAATAGACCTGTTTATTGCTATAGTGACACCATATCATTGACAAGGAAGTTCCTGATTAGTTCAATTTCCAGAGAGGGAGAGAGAGCACTCACCTCTGAACCACCTGTACTTTTCCTTTATGGCTTATCTACTTATCGCTTTCTACCTTGTAGAGATAGCACTGATTTTTGTAGATATCATAGTAGAAAGATCTCGAACTCAGGGCATACGCACAATTTGTATCCCAAATGCACCTTATACTAGCTGGGTAGCCTAGAGTTAAATCTCTTTGCCATTGCATCCTCAAGTTTTAAATGAACAAATAGTAACTTGCAAAGTTGTTGTGAGAATCAATGGAAATAAACACAAAGCTTGTAGTGAACTTGCTAGCCTATAGTGGGGACTCAATAAATGCTACTATTGCCATTGTTAACTAGGTTTGCTCCAGGAAGACTTTCTATAAGAGGCAGTATCGGGCTGAGATTTGAAGAATGGGTAGGATTTGGGTGTTGGGGAGGAACCTGATAGAGAAAGTATCAGACAAAAAACACACAATGTGACTCATTTAGGTGAAAATAACTGTCCCAACCTAGCTGAGGGTCTCATCCTTAAATTTAGCCTCAGTCCATTGGTTTAGGAAATAAAGTAAGGAAGGAGGCTGTGGCCAGAAACACAAGGATTTTGACTGTCTGGATAAGGAGGCTGGGTTTTTTCTAGCAGACAATTGAAGGCCACTGAAGGAGAGAGTGACAAAATGAAAAACAAACAATCAGAGGAAGATTTAGGCCCTGCCTGGGTGCGGCAGGATGGCAAGACTAGAAAGACCAGAGGGAGGAGAATCAGTTGGGAGGGGAGACGGTTTGTGGAGGTACAGTGCTCTTGGGAACATCTTCCAAATGAATGCTTCATATCTCATCAACTGAGTAGGTGGGTGATTTAGAAATATGTCCACAAATTCTTTGATGCTCCTCCTGTGAAAAGACAGGGTCTACTTCCACTCCCTTGAATGTGGATCTACCTCAGTAACTAACCTCTAATCAACAGAATGCAGCAAAGTGATGGTGTGGGACTTCAAAGGTTGGGTCATAAAAGGCACTAGAGCTTCCACCTTGTTCTCTTTCTCTTAGGATGCTTGCCTTTGGAACCCAGTCCCCAGGCCACGAGGAAGCCAACAGCCCCACGGCAAGGCCATGTGTGCCAGCAGACCCAGCCCCAGCTGAGGTCCCAGCTGATGGCCAGTGTGAACCTCCCCCCATGCAAATGGGGTAGCCTCCAGGTGGCCCAGGCCCAGCCTCTGTTCCCCTCTCTGAGCCCTGCCCAAAGTGCTGATCTGTGAGCAAAGTGAATGTTGTTGATATTTTAAGCCATTAAGTTTTGGGGTGTTTTGTTTCCTCAGGAATACATAACCAGACCGGCTGTTTTAGGTGCTGGCTGGATGTCACGTACAGTCACCTTCTCCTGTTTGTGCAGAAGGTCAGTTATCTAGAAGTCATAGTATTTTTTTGTGGGATGCTCCCCATCACATCACCCTCTCCATTTCTTTCATAACATTTATCACAATTTGCGGTTATAGTCTTTATTTGCTCATTCACTTATTTTCTTTTCCTCTCCCCCTAGAATAGAAGCTCCCTGGGTACCCTGATCTTTCTCACTGTATCCCATCACCTAGCTCAGTGCCTGGCACGTGGTGAGCAGGTTAAAAATATCTGTGGAAAAGTAATGAGCGGATCAACACCATGAAATCCGGATACATTCAATTCCATTACACAGGACCCACTTACAAAAGCCATGTGTCAACGTTTTAAGAGAAGGAAAAAATCTATGCAATTTAGGATTTTTAAATTAAAATGATTTGCTTTGGGACTTCCCTGGTGGTCCAGTGGTAAAGAATCCGCCTTACAATGCAAGTGACGGGGGTTCGATCCCTGGTCAGGGAACTAAGATCCCACATGCCACGGGGCAACTAAGCCCGCACACGCCACAACTACTGAGCTCCCGCACCTCAACTAGAGCCCGCGTGCTGCAAACTACAGAACCCGTGCGCTCTGGAACCCTCACGCCACAACTACAGAGCCCATGCACCCTGGAGCCTCTGCGCCACAACTGGAGAAGAGAAAACCCGCATGCCACAACTAGAGAGAAGCCCACGCGTCACAACGAAGAGCCCACACGCCTCAGCGAAGATCCTGCGTGCCGCAACCAAGACCCGAAGCAGCCAAAAATAAATAAAATAATAAATAAATCTTTAAAAAAATGATTTGCATTCATTTTTTTCTCATATGAATCGGTAACAGGCAGCCTGTGACCCATCGCTATTATACACACCCCTCCCAGCTCACAGAAAAAGAATCACCTTAGATGCTTCTCCCGAGAACCATTGACACACAGCGTCTCGACAGACCCTCAACAGCTCCGCGTGGCAGGTATTCCTATTCCCAATTAAGAGATGAGGAAGCTGAGGCTTAGAACGATTCCAAAACTCTCTCAAGATGCACGGCTATGCAGTGAAGAAACCAGGGTATGACTGGTTTGTCAAACCAGGTATGACTCCATACTCGTGTCATGCGGGGCTAGCCAAGTTCAAGTGGCCCAAGAAAGCCTGAGGGCATCTTTCTTTCTGTGTGAGGGCAATCCAAGGATGCTCTGCATTCGTTCAAAGGCAATTCTTGAGGGTATGCAGCGATAGGGGTAAGAGTATATACCGATCCTTCCTTCATTCTTTTAGTCATTCAACAAACTCTTGCTAGGCACATTCATTGTAGAGGCCAGAGCCTGGGAGAAGGACGCGAGCTCGGGGAGGTACAAGGCAACATGGCAGATGCGTACCAGACGTATAGAGAAGACAGAGGAAAGCACAGAGGATGTTCTGTGGCCCAGTCCGAGGGCTTCACGGTAAATCTCATCCTCTCCCGCACAGTCAGGCTCTCGCTTCTCCCCACTTTAGCCTGCTTTCCCCTGAGGTTCCTTCTTATGAAGAAAGAGCGGATGGGGCTGAGGACAAAGCCCTCTTAGGCAAAAGCCAGTGTCTGCAGCCCTCCCGGGGTGTCCTGCATCCCTCACATGCTGCATCACCCTGCTCTTCTGTCCCCAGGCCTCCTGGGCAGGACCAGCGGGCCCGGTGAACACGCTCATGTCCTCAGATGTGGCAAATACAGAGCAGCAGGGAAGCCTACCAATGACAGGGCCGAAATCAATTTTAATTGGGCCCCATGACAGGATGAAATGTTTTTGTTGTAATATTGTCTTGATAAAAGCCATTGTAATATTTAAAATGTGGTATTGATCCTTCTGCGGGGACGGTAAATCCTTGCAGATCCGAGAGCCTGACCACAGAGGATGGGCTGGCTGCTGGGAGACCGTGAGAAACACGGTGCCCTTGGACTCCACCGTCACCTGCAAGAGTGGAGGAGGCCAAGCCCGGCCAGCCCTCACGTTCCTCCCACATCAAAGTGGGGATGCCATGATCCCCGAACTGACACAGGAGAACTTGAGAGAAACTGTTTAAACACAGGAATCAAAATATGAAACTAAATCACCTGCTCGTGTTTTATTAGGCCTTGTTCTGAATCAGTACAAGACCCAGGGCCCATGATTCCTCACGCTGAAAGGGAATACTTTTTCATCCTAAAACTGAATCAGGCTGCTTAAGTAAAACAGATGTTACCGTTGAGTTCCATGATTCCCAGCCCTCCCCCAGCCATCCTCTCTCCCTGAACTGGACGGAGGGAGCCCTCCTGGTGTCCCTGAAATCCAAGTCAGGGCTGGAAAATCCGAAGCCTTGGAATTTCTCAATCCTGAGCCCACAAAAGTTCTCTCTTCTGTTTACCGGGGAGGGAGACCGAGCGGGGTAGGCAAGTCTGTTAGCAGAGGATTTGAAGATACAGTGGCGAACTGAAAGGCAGAGAAGATTTTCATTTCCTGTGTTATGGGGTGAAATAATATCAGTATTAAAAAACCTGGCAGCGAGATGGGAGATAGCAGTTTTTACATTGATAAGTATTTGTTCATTTCCTGACAACAAAAAAATATAAATCTCTTCAGAAATTAAATGCCCCGGCTTGTTGGAGCACTTCTGTGGTGCTCTGTGCAAGGCTGGTTCCCTTTCTCTGGGCCTCTGCGGGCCGGGTAATCACAGCATCAGTCATTATCCCTGGATCACGCGGGCAGCGGGCAGGGCCCAATTCTCCCACTTTTTTGTGTCACTTATTTTCTCGGCGGGCCCGATTTGCATTTTAATGGAAGTAGTTTATAGACTTCTCCGCTGCCTTCAGAGTGCCACAAGTGGCATCATTAAGTGAGCTAAGCCGGATTAATGCTGATAGTAAAGTCAGATAATACAATAACAGAGGCCTGCTGCCATTTGCATTAGGTGAGCAGCGCGGGGCTGCCTGGTGCCTGGCGATAATTTGTAAGTGCGATATGTTGTACTTGAGAGGATAAGATTAAATTTAGTGGGTTTAACTGTCATCCCAGTAAGTCAATTACTTCATCTTTTCAGCCTTTGAATTTCTTTTATAAATAAAATAAATGGAATATTGAGCTGCTCCGCAGCCATTTCGAGCTCCCATGAAGAAGAATTACACAGGCTGGGCCAAAAAAATAAAAGACTTCGGATTCAGCTCCATAAACAAAATATAAACTCCATTCAGGTGCCAGCATGGCAACAGCCTCGAAATATTGTCCATCTCTCATATCACAGGCATGACAGATTCCATTGTGACTTTAGTTCCTCCATAATAGGAAATATTTATGTCGTGCCTGGGTCTTTTCTATTCCACTCCCTCCCATTGTGGGAAGCAAACACTCCAACACAGAGCCATGGGCCTCTCTGCTCCCTCCCTCCTGGCCCCTGGTTGCCCAGCGCTAAATATTTAGAGTTGGGGGCGGATATTAAGAAAGCCTCATGACTCAGCTGAGAGAGAGGAGATGCATCCGATTTCAGGCAGGTCTCAGATAAACAGAAGGGTTCAACTTCCTTCACACCATCTTCCTCTCCTGCACCCTGGGTTGCTGCCAGTGAAGATGACATCTCTGGATGAAAAGCTGAGCTATCTAAGCTATCTAAGATAGCGAGTGGGATCTTGATAGAAGACCGTCAGCATCTTCATTTATTCACAGAGAGAGGGGAGGAAAAATCAAGGAGAGAAAGAAAATCAAGCAGTTAAACCTTTACAGGCACCCACCAGTGCAAGTTATGTCTTAGGAGACCTGACTCTGCTGTCTTCTCCACTGACTAATAGGCATCCGTTTTAAAAAAAAAAAAAATAGGTAATCTCTGTGACTGCTGTTCTTAATCATGGATGGATGGATGGATGAATGAGTGAGAGAAAGAGACAAAGGGCATAATCTTTGTCAAGACCCTAGAAGACTGGTAGCTAAAAAGCACAGCACCAGGTATTGATGACCCACCCCTGGGGAGAACCAGGATTCCAGCCAAATGGATTTGACTGTGTATACTTCATGCCCTGACCTGTTTTGGGTGCTACAGAACAAAAGGAAAGGCATTAAAGATGGTCCTTGGAGAGATGCAGGAAAATGTTCAAGCAGCCAGCCTTTAATGAAGAACCCACGGTGAGGCAAAGATGAGAATGAGGGCCCAAGTGGCCCTCTGGTTCCTTCTCAGCCTCCCACCCTCTGCTTCCACTCCTCTACACAGATCTACTTCAACACGCTCCACATCGGCATAGGCTACGCCTCCTTTTCTTGGCGAGCCTTCCTCTTCTTTCTTCACCTGGCTAAACCCTAGCCTTTTGCAAGACCCCGGTCATGCATTTCCTCCTCCGTGAGCCTTGCCCAGCCCACACAAACCGATGAAGACTTTCCCTGAGCAACCCCTGATAACAGCACTGAGTGACCTGCTCTGCAAACATTTATTGGCACGCCGCCTCCCCTACCAAGCAACAGGTTCCTTGAGAAAACAGCACCGTAACTCCCTCGTTCATTCATTATATCATTCTTACACCCGTCAAGTACCATGAAGTTCTTGGTATGTTTCTCCAGTCATAGACATCTGTTGTTTCTGGGTAGAATATCTTGGGTAGACCAGTAGACTCCATCGCTCTTAACCACTGGATGGTGTTTTCTGTGCGGAGATCTGTGTGGAGTGCTGTGCTGAGTACTGTACCGACTGCTAGGGACACAGAGATGAATGTGTCGCAGTTCTCGCCGCTGAAGAGTTGAGCGCAGGAGGTGAAACAGGCGTGTAAGCAATTCAAATACAATGCATGCCTAGTTGTTCCGGTGTTGAGCGCGAGACTTGACCTGCAAGAGATGCTAAACAAATGTTGGTTAAATAAATGAAGTTTTGATGAGATGTGGGGACTTAGCCTGGGAGATTCTGGAAATTCTTTAATGTTATAGCTGTGAGACTGCTATCACATCTTTCTCTGTCCCTTTCTTGGTCTCTAACCCACTCCATCTTCACTGTCACTGTCAAGTATTTCAGCAAAAGAACTAGAACAACCTCTCCAGAAGGTACCATGAGCCTTAAGAAGGTAAAAGCTGAAAACCATCTCAGGTGAATGGAGCTATTCGTGCTTTCTGAGAGTTCTCTGGAGGATCCATCTCAAGTCTACAGACCACATCGCCCCAACAGAAATCTCCCTAAAAGACACCAATTCCCATCTGAATGCTTTCCGATCTCTTACTATGTGGCAGCACTCTGTTAGTTAAATACTTCAGAGGAATCTAAGAGTGAATCATATTCTGTCTTCAATCAGTTCAAAATTCTACTTCATTTGGGTGATATGGTTTGTCACAGGGAGCTGTTAGTGCAAACAGCCTGCCTCCTGGATTCTGATTTGTGTCTTCAGTCAACTGTCAAAAATCTGCAAGTCAACTATTACTAATAACAATAATGACTATTACATTTGTATATGTTGTATACTTAAAAAAATTTAAAAGTACTTTATATATCCTTTATCTCCTTTGTTAAGTGCCAAGTGTACCTTCCCTTGCACCCTGCCCCAAGAAAGCTTCCAGGGGCTGATAGGGATTCCTACTGGGAAGGCTTTGCAGGAAAGAAAATGAGGTGTGTGTGTGTGTGTGTGTGTGTGTGTGTGTGTGCCTTTCTCTGAGCTGATTCCAAAGCCAAAGATATAAATGACTTTTAGATTGCCCCTTGTTTTGTATTATCCACGCCTCTGCCCTTCACTAGTGCAGATAATCGAGAGTTCACTGTACTGTGATTAATTATACAGCAGGGCTGAGAGCCAGCAGTCACCAAAGTGCTAGGAATTTCAGGCACAAACCCTGTTTACCCTTTACACTTTAATAGGGACAAGGATTTTGTTTGTTTACTTGTTTAATATTGTTTGTTTACTTGTTTAATTGTTTAACTAGATCTGGTATTGACTTAGTGCCCAATCTGTGCCAGGCACTCCGCTAAGCACTCTTCTATACATCGCCTCATGGCGCGTACTATTATTATTCCCATTCTAGAGCTGAGAAAGCAGAGCGTAAGAGAAATTAAGTGACTTTCCCAAGGTCACACAGCTAGCAAAGTCTAGAGCCAGGCTGTCTGCAAATATTTTGTAAAAAGACGATTAATGACTTAATCAGTGACTTTGCTTTATTGTCTAACAACCATAGGTATGAAACACATACTTCTGTTTTAGCCTAATTGCTCCAATGATTTCCCTCTAATATCTTCCGTATGGAATCCAAAGCGCTTTGCAGGATTCCAGGCAAAGTTTTCCTGAGTCCATGGACAGTTCAAGAAAACAAGTTCTGATCCTTCAGAGCCGTGCTTGAGGTGTAAACCTCAAGAGGTTAGAGCTGAGGCTTGTGGCCCAGGCAGTTAAGGTGATGGCAACATAGCACATTGTAGGTTCCTTTCTTTAAGTAGTTTCCCCTCGAGTAAAGGGAAAGAAGAGGTACTCGCAGGGGTGGAATATATGCCAAGATGTTGTACACACACGGCCTCATTAATCACGGCAATCCTGAAAGGTTAACGCTATTACTCCCTTTACACAGGGGAACCAGGGGTACAGGGAAATAAAGTGTGTACGCTCGCACAGATCAGACCCAGCTCCCTCTGGCTTCAAAGTTCATATCTTTCCAGCCCTCTTGGAAGTTAAACGTATAAACTATAAAACTACACTATTAACAATACAATGTCAGAAAACTTGATAAGATTATAGCCTACATCTATGTGATATAACACATTTTTTTGTCAGATTTGTTTCAGGCTATGACCCTTAAGAATAATGATTAATTTCAGCTCTTTGCATGTGAACTATTCTCTGTCTTAGTCAAAACAAACAAATAAACCTTTGCATTATGCATTCCAGGCCTAAACATTGTTCACTTCTTGTTTCCAACTACATCATTTCATTTTTTCTGTCTCTTAACCCTATTCTTGTTTATACTATTTCTAAATGTAGTCTTAAAACCATCCCATTGTCCCTGTTTTCAAATGAAGGTATATCTAGTTGATCTTTGATAACCAATTCCTGTGTCTCACTTTCTGCCCACAAGTTTGCCTATATAGCTACCCTACACTCTCCAGTTACATCTTTCTTTCTCTTTTTAAAATTTATTTTCTTACACCAAATGGGAAATACTTGGTCAGCATATCCCATATTATATAGTCCTTCATGGATTTGAGAAGCTCACTTACACAGCTATGTTTTATTAATTTACTTTTACATTTTAGTCAAAAAAGAATGTGCCAAAGGAAAACAGACTTCAAATGGAATTCATCATTTCGAAGCACAGTTCCATAACCAATTTGACTTCCAGTTGTTTTATTATTCCAATTAATCTCTTTAAACCTCTCTAAAGAGCTGGCATTTACATTTTTCATTTCCATCGTTAGGAACATTCTTCTAATAATAATATTTCCTAATGCCTACACTATTTCTGGGTTTGATTCTGCGATACGTGGTAGCACTAATCAGCAACCTGAACCTGAGTGTTCGTACAGATATCAGTGTCCCATTTTCTCTAAAATTAGCAATGTCACGCAAGCTTTCAGATGCTGTAATTACAACCGCAACAGAGCAGAAAAGCTCCCAACAGCCACCCAGGCTCCAGCAGCTCCAGAATCAGCCCACCCCATCTGGAAATTCAAGTGTTCCTTCCTCTCTTTCACGTCTGGCTTTCAAAATAGCTCCCTTCTGCTTGAGTCCCTGCTCCAAACCCCTGATACAATGCAAGTTCTGTTTCCAAACATGTCACGAGTTCCTTCCCGAATGTCCATGGGTGTTAGCATCTGGACTGACCTTGGGTGGCTGTCTGAGGCCCCAGGTCACAGAGTGCTTAGTCCTTAAATACATCAGCCGGGAAAAGGCCAGACCAAGTCCCCTGAAAGTCAGAGGGGACAGCTGTCTGCACAGGTGATGTGGAGAAGGCCAGAGAACACCCTTGTCCCCAGACATCTGGCCTGTTGCTCCTTCCCAGGACACCCAGATTGCCAGCTCCTTGGACTGAAGGCAGTGGAGTCAGGGCCCTTGTCCCTCTGCTTTACGGAGCCTCACCACAGTGGGCACTCAGACAAAGGTACGACCTCGCCTCTGGCTGAAGATTCTCCTCCCATCCCTCCCTCCTCTCCTTGGCTGTGAGCAGTGCCGGGCAACCAAGAAGAAACCCCTTCCCTCCTTTCTCTCAGTCCCTGCCCCTGCTACTCCCCCTTCGAAGAGGACAGTGTCAGTTGTGTGACCTTGGGCACATGTCTTGACTTCTTCCCAGGTATCCCCCCCAAGAACTGAAGTCCCATGTAAACATAAGTTAGATGAGCTCAGACACTGGACCTTGTTTAGCGCTGTACCCTGGCACCCAGCACAGAGCTTGAAATATCGCATGCACTCAAAAAATATTTGTTGAATGAATAACTGAACTTTGTAACTGAGGACACTACCTACCTCAGGGAGTTTAGAAGGGATAGCTGTTTAAAGATTATCTAAGAAAATCTGTTTTAAATTAGTTTGTTCCCATCTCTTAAAATGAGCGGTGACTCCTAAGCAAAAAACAAAAAACAAAAAAACCCCACATATCCCAGAGGTATAAGGTGAGTGTGAGAAAGAGAAGAGGTTATAAAAAAAGGTATCCAAATAGGCCTATGTGGTGGTTTTAAAATGTCCACAAATTCCTTTATATTCCTTCCTTCAACAGTGGAGCTTAATTTCCTTCCTGTGAATAATCTGAGCTTAATGACTCATTTCTAACAAATAAAATAAATAAGAAGTGACAATGTTCAGCTTTGGAGACGAGGTCATAAAAGGTACCACGGCTTCCTGCTTGCTCTCTTGGATCACTCACTCTGCAGAAACTAGCTGTCACCTCATGGAGACAGGTGAGAAACTGAGGCCTCTAACCCACAGCCAGAGAGGAACTGGTGTCTCGTGCAAACAGTGAGTGTGCTTGGAGGTGGATCTTCCAGCCCCAGGAAAGCTTCCTGATGACTGCAGCCCTGGCTGAACTCTGGTCTGAGCCAGAGTCACTCAGCTAAGTTGCTTTTGAATTCTTGGCCCATGGATTGTGAGATGATTTGTGTTTGTTGTTTTAAGCCACTAAATTTTGGGATAATTTGTAATGCAGAAATAGATAACTGATACAGCCCCATAAAACCCCTCACCAAGAGGCCTGTCCAGCACTCCTGGGCTCAGAACTCCCTCACTTCCTTGGCAGGTAAGTGCCAAGTCTGCTGGTAGCAGGTCCTGGGCAGGGAAGTACCTGCCATCCCTCTTTCTCCTGCAGACTGGCACGTTTGCCCCTCCTTCCAGGGTTTTCCTGATATTGGCAGCTCCAGTTGTCATTGCCATGGCAGCTTTAGACCCCTGTCTCTGTTTTGGCTTCCACAGTAATCTCTTGGCAGAGATCAAAACATCCACAGGCCAAATAGGTCCCTAACTCTTCTTTGTTTGACTTGCATTTTGTTTTGTTTTAAGATGTGAGCTATTCTTTGAAAATAGGAAGGGTACTTTCAATTAGGATGATGAAATGACCCATATGTATTTAGTTTGTCTCTCACCAATTAAAAATAACATCAAAAGAAAAATTGTAAAATTTTTAAGCTGCAAATACCAAAAAACATGGAGATTGGACAACAGCAGACAAGAGATTTCAACAGAAATCTATTTAGAGGCGAGTGGAAGCGTGACAATGGACTTTGAGGGAAGGAAGCTCAACGTGGGGAACTATGGAGGATTATACTTATTAAAAGTGGACCCAATATGCCCTGAACACTCTTGGAAAGGCTCAGAGCTTCTGAACATGAAACCTCATAAAGAAGGCATGAGGTGTGAGGCTGAAAACAGGATAATTGGTTGGATAGCTGTATATGGAGAGGTGGAGCTCCTGCCTTGCAAGCACCTACGCAGTCTGGCAACCAGCACCCTCCTTGCCGAGTGCTTTGGCCTTGACAGGAGACTGTGGCTTACCCTTTGGGGAAATTGAATCTGAGAATCTCCAGACTTGGGAACACAAGCCAAGTTTGGTGTGGGAGACACTGGGACACAGGGCTGATGAAGAAGCTTTCAATATTTTCCCCTGCCCTGTTTTAAAAATCTCAGTAGCTTCGTTTATGACTACCAGGGAGGAGGTTTGAGGATAATTCTTGAAATCAACTGAATGGTCTCATGGAAGTGCCGTGTTAATAGGCTGACATTAAGAGTCCCCCTCAGAGAAAATGGTGACTCACTGTTTAACCACCTTACAGAGAAGCCCACCAGTGAACAAGTCTCACCCAATGCATGGAGCTTCCAGCTAACTTCCAGTGTCCTGCTCCGAAATGTGAACAACCAGACAAGGACCACCAGTAATTTGAGGAAATACTGACAGAAAAGTCAGAGATTAAAAAAAAAAACCAGGGCTTCCCTGGTGGCGCAGTGGTTGAGAATCTGCCTGCCAATGCAGGGGACACGGGTTCGAGCCCTGGTCTGGGAAGATCCCACATGCCGCGGAACAACTGGGCCCGTGAGCCACAACTACTGAGCCTGCGCGTCTGGAGCCTGTGCTCCGCAACGAGAGAGGCCGCGATAGTGAGAGGCCCGCGCACCGCGATGAAGAGTGGCCCCCGCTTGCCGCAACTAGAGAAAACCCTCGCACAGAAACGAAGACCCAACACAGCCATAAATAAATAAATAAATAAATAAATAAATAAATAAATACAATTTTAAAAAAATAAAAACCAAAACCAAAACAAACACACACACACAGAGAAGAAAGGAATCAGAAGTAAACTTTAAAAATATAATCAATAATCTGAAACAAGAAAAGATACTATATTAGTTTTTCAAGGCTGCTACAAAAAAAATTACCACAAATTGGGTGGTTTAAACATAGATATTTATTATCTCATACTTCAGCAGCCAGAAGTCTGAAATCAAGATGTCAGCAGGGTTGGTTCTTCTGACGGCTGTGAGGAAGAATATGGTCCAGGCCGGTCCCCTAGCTTCTGGTGGTTGCTGACAATCCTTGGTATCTGTTGGTTTGTGGTTGCATCACCCCAATCTCTGCCTCTGCTGGAATATGACCTTCCATGTGTCTCTCTCTGCATCTTCACATGGCCTTCCTATAAAGACACCAGTCGTTAGATTTGGGTCCCATCATAATCCAATATGACCTCATCTTAACTTAGCTAATTACATCTGCAAAGATGTTATGTAAACATGAGCTCACATTCTGAGATTCTAGGTAGACCTGAATTGGGTGGGGGCACTATTCAACCCAGTACAGACACTATACTGAAACAGCAACAAAAGCAAAGGAACAACCAGAGAATAGGAAAGCACACCTGGAAATGAACCTAGAGCAGCCAAAGTAAAAAATTCAATAAAATATTCTATTAGGGTTCACACAAAGAAGCAGAACTACTATGAATATTATAGAATATGGAATTTTTATAGGAATTTAGACTTTACACATTGTAAAAAAGTAAAGTCTTGAAAGGGAAAGTAGAAGATCAAGGAACAGCCCTAACCAGCCCTCCTGAAGCACAGGTACCGGTGGACAAGTTGGTGATTTCAGGCACCTTCAGCTTCTGGAGTGGGGCTGTGAAGGGTTGCTGGGTAGAAGTCTATGGGAGCTGCTTCTTCATAGCTCCTGTTGCAGTGAGTTTACAACCAAGCATCTGATGGGGGCTTGGAGTCACTGTTGGGCAGCAGAGCCAACACGAGGGAAAAGAGCTGGACCAGACAGGGGAAGAGTATATCGAGTGGGCAAGACAAATTGGGACCTGCTGGCACCTCTGTCTGTGTTTCGCCACTCACCACTTCTAACCACGATGAGCTCCAGTGGTGATGACTATTTCCTGTCTACCACCCAAGTCTTACACAAACTTCTCTTTGGGCCAGCTAAAACTCCAAACCATACAGAGTAGGTGATTGGGGGGAAATATAGTTTCATGTTAGCCAAGTTCACATAGTGGAAAATCAACATGGTGGAACCACTCATGGTAGTTGATTCTAGAAAATATACATTAGTCTAACCAAGCTGATATGGTACACAACTGGCATAGAGATGAGGGAATTGTGCAGAAAGTAGAACAAAAAGATAAAGAGAAGACAGAAAAGTTAAGAAAGTTTGGGATTTGGTCCAAGAGGTCCAATATTCAAATTATAGAAATTCTTGAAAAAGAGAACAAATAAACCAGAGAAAATAAAATTATTACAGAAATTAAGGAAGCTTCCCTGGTGGCACAGTGGTTAAGAATCCGCCTGCCAAAGCAACGGACACGGGTTGGGGAAGATCCCACATGCCACAGAGCAGCTAGGCCCGTGTGCTACAACTACTGAGCCTGCACTCTAGAGCCTGCGAGCCACAACTACTGAAACCTGTATGCCTAGAACCTGTGCTCTGCAACAAGAGAAGCCACTGCAATGAGAAACCTGTGCACTGCAATGAAGAGTAGCCCCCACTCACCACAACTAGAGAAAGCCCATGCACAGTAACGAAGACCCAATGCAGCCCAAAATAAAAAAAAAAGAAAAGAAATTAAGAAAATGCCACAGAAGTGAAGAGAGCTAGGCTCCAACTTAACAGGGCTCCTCTGGTACAAAGTGTAATGAATGCAAGAGAGCCAAGGTTCATAACTGAACTTTCAGAATACCCTGGGCAAAGATAAGATACTAAAATTCTACAGGAAAACAAAATACCAGATCACATAATGAAGACCGAGAGTCAAAAAGGATAACATTGGAAATTCGAAGACAATGGAACAATGCCTTCAATATTCTGAGGAAATGTATCTTGAATTCTCAACCTAGAATTCTATACCTAGCCAAAATATTCAAGTGTATAGATAGAATTTTTAGACACATTAAGGATAAAAAAGTTACTTCTCATGCACAATTTCTGGAAAAGCTACTGGAGTCTGTACCTCAGAAAAACAAAATAGTGAATAAATCAAGATTGGAGTATGCTGGAGTATAACACTTTAAAGTCACAAAGGGAAATCTCAGGTTGACAGTTATGTACCAGGGCTAAGGAGTAATCCATAGTAATTCAGGAGAATGGATAGTTCTTCAAAGAAAAAGTGAAATCAATACATATGACAATATAAAAAATATAGATGGGTATTTGAGAGCTGCTGGAACATTAGGGGGGGAAATGACCAAAAAATTACCCTCCCAAAATTCATAGAAAACCAAAGAAATTAAATCATAAGGCAACAGTTAATTCCAGGAAAGACAAAAAATAAAAATTATTTGAAAAAGGAAGTGTAATCATAACAAGCTACTTAGCCCACTGGTTTTTGTACAGTGATAATGATATACATTTTGACTATTGATGTCACCAGCAACTGGGACCTAACACTACTGAGATGATAAGAAAAAGGAAGTGGGAGAGGAAGCTCATATAACTACCATAAAAAGAAAGTTACAGGTTGGTAGATAATGTTGAAAATTGATAAATTAAGAAATAGTGGTATGAAAGAGTAAGACAGAATAGTACTGTGTTTTTATCATAAACCTTAATACTATTAGAGGTTTTTTAACATGCATAAATATTAACTTAATAAAATAAGTTAATTGCTGTTGCTGTCCAGGCCCTTAGAGGTCTAATTTAGGGCCTGTTGAACCTAGAGTATGAGGACTTATCTATAATATTACTGAAAGAGGAGAAAAGAAAAAGATCTGGAGGAATTGGGCAGCCTCAGCAAGCTAGCCCAGACAGATAACAAGGAAACACTGGGGCACTGTCAGGAAAGGAAAATATCACTGGTGGAGGCTGGAAAGGAAGAAAGCCAAAGAGTAAAAGAGACCTGGGGGTGAAACGCATCTGAGGAAGAAAGCAAGGTCTGCACCAGAAGGAGTCAAGTGTGGGTCCTAGGATCCAAGACAAGTCTGGAGGAGAGCTCTAGCTTGGCAAAGCAAAGGGGTCAAGGATGCATGGTCCAGAAGGGAGGGCTGAGCATTTGGCCCATTGGCTGCTGCACCATGGCACAAGCCAGGGTAACCTGCTTAATGGCCAGGCTGAACAATGATCAACTGTATTAAGACCCTGGAAGCTTCGAAGAAAAAGCAGCCCACGCTACGCTTGCTCTGATAAATGACCAGCTTCTATTTTTATTTAATCTTCATTTATAGGCCACACTTCTCTTCACTAAGAGATGGAAAGCAAGGATCTGAGTAACATCCCAGATGTCTGAAGCATGTGAGGCGTCCCCGAACCTTGAGAGTTGCCTGGAAGGAGTGACACTGGGTGGGCTTCAAGGACCAGATGTCTTGGGAGGCCCCAGGGGAGCGTCTCAGCCTCTAAACCTCTCTGGGAACCAGGGTCTGCTTTAAAGCATCCTCTCCTCCAAAAGTGACGCCAAGCCATCATTTTCTGCTCTTGGCAGAAGCACAAACCTTTCACTTAGACCTGATGTACTGTGTGAAAACAGGAGTCTGCAGGCCATTCGTTCCCAGCCCTGTCAGCTGGGAGAGCGGCATTTCCCCCAGGAACCATCAAGAGGAAAGTCGTACATTCAGTTCACCAAATGGTACCAAGTCCCCAGCCCTGACCCCTTCTGACTGGTTGGTTTGTTCCTTCCTCAAGACCAGATTTACATAGGGTGATACCATTCACATAGGTGACACATGGAGAGGCTGGGCCTCATGATCTACAGAATCTCCTGCCGTGTAAGTACAATAGAAGAGGGACTCACCAAGCCACAAGAAAGCCGGCTCAACAGGTCCAAAGGCAGCACAGGGACACCATCATGCCCTGGGGAGCTGGAATGCTGAGTACTTTTGCAGAGATTTGGGGGAAGACATTGTTCAGAAAATGCTGCAATCCATATTTTTTCCAGATGTGAGGGTGATCTGCCTCCAACATCTGCCACTCAATACATATTTGCAATGCTTTATGGCACTTTTTGTTTACAAGTCAGACCTTCCACATTGGATGGCTAGCCCCTCATGGGCCAGGATCATGTCTTACACTGAGCATATGGTAAGTAAGTAAAAGTTTGTAAAATAAATGGGCCATGCTTACTAATTGATTTATTAAGTGTAGCAAAGGTCAGGGTTTCCAGAAAAAAAAAAACAAAAACACCCAATGTGCATTCCCATCTAGAGAATCCTGGGATATTGGGGCAGGACCTAGGTCATCGTCTATCTTACCCTTGGCTTCCTGGACAAAATGAGAGAGAGTTTGAAGATGTACAATTTGGATTCTGAAGCTTTGAGATTTGGTTAAGATTTGAAAGTGAAGAGGGAGACAATGGAAAAAGGAAAATTGATTGAGCACCTACTGAATACCGGTCACTACATTGGGCATTATCGTCTCAGTAGAAATCTGTATTATTATTTCTATTTACAGATGAGAGGCTGAGAGAATAACTTCTCCTTAGTGAAGTGGGCAGAAGCGATGATTTGCACTGGCCTCTTCTTGCCAGTGGCAAGTTCACTCAGTCTCTTTGCTGAGGGCGCTGGCCATTAAATCGCAAGTTGGACCCACCACAGTGAGAAGCAGAAACGGGAATACTGATGCCAATTAGAGGAACCATCTGTGTATAGGTGTGTGACATGTTTGGAGAACTTGGGGGAGGGAATAAAGAAAGGTTAGATATCCTGTAAGGACACTGGTCAAGGCACCTTAAGTCAAAACCTGTTGAGTTTATTACCCACACCCTTAACTGTATCACAAAACTGCTGTGACCTAGAGGAGCAAAGATTTACACGCAAATGAACAGAAATGTACCTCATTACGGAATACAAATCTCCTCTTTCTGAGAATGTCATTCTTTTCACCTGGGCACATGGTTTAGAGGAGATATGTGCTGCCATTAGGAAGCGAATATGTGCTTCCTAAACCGTGTGCTTCCCACTTCCTTCATTTGTCCTAATGTTCACCTAAACCACACTTTATCTCCCTTTCATATTCAGAAATCTTCCTGAGTATTCTCCAAAGAAACATCTAGAGATCTTCCCAAACCTTCAAATTTGTGACTGTGGAAATTTTATTTAGGCTGTTGGCTTTTTCCTAAATTACATTTCCAACTAGAGCCACATGTTGCCTTGACCTAGTCTCCATCAAATGTTCATCACTTTACAACTTAAACTAAAACTACATGCAACCATTCCTCAAACAATCCCTGAGTTTGCTTTTTCTGCATCACAAGGGTTACGCATTGAGGTGAGTAGAGAGCTACAAAACCCTGTTGCGGTGTGGGTTCTCAGTCACTCACTAACTCTGCAAACCAGTGACTGTGATTCAAATTTGTGTCTCAGGGCAATTATAAATTCCTCCATGTCATAGGCTTTCCAGGCCACTCTCTTCCCCTACTAATCATCAAAAGAGCTAAATCTGATACATTCAAGGGTCTATGTCAGAGGCTGCAAACTAGGAGCTCATGGGCTAGGTCCATCCCACTGATGTATTTTATTTGGCCAACATAGTATTTGAAAACATTGGCTTGGTTGCCAACACATAAAGAGTTTCCCATAAATTATCTGGATTTCTGGCTTCTTTTGAGAACTTGGAGGGTCTAGCCCTAGTGCTGGGCTCCAGTCAGCCAGAGGAGTGGGATGGTAGCTACCCATTTAAATGAGTCATCCTCACCTCTGAGATCCATGGTCCTTACAATTCTCCATTGTCTTATAGCCAGCCCTCTTCTCTCATTTACCTGGCATGCCTGTCATTGGTGGCCTTTTAAGATTTTGACCCTTGATCTGTATAGTTTATCTAAAGTTTTCCTGAGTATGATATACATATCTACATTGCATTCAACTCAATTCTGGACCATTTTCTTTTCTCTTTCTACTCTCTCTCTCTAGATCAGCACATTTATTCCCATGGTTTTCAATGTCTTCTATGCGTTTCTGACTCATGAATTTATGCTCAAGCCTAGAGATTTACTCTGAACTCCATACTCATATGCAGCTACTTACTTGGCAAGTCTATTTGACTATCTCATAGGCGTCTCATCCCTACCATGTCCAAAGCAGAACTCCTCATTCCTCCTGCCCCCCAAAAACCTGTACCACCTGTTTTGTGCACTTTAATAAATGACACTAACACCCATCCAGTTATCCAAGCCAGAAAATCTGAGTCATCTTTTATTCTTTCTCCCTTAACCCCTCACACATATATATTCCCTCAACTCTCCTGTCAATTCTACCTCCAGATCATATCTCAAATCTGCCCACTTCTCTCCATGCCCAGAGTCACTTTGAAGGTCCAAGCCACCATCATCTGTCACCAGTATTATTAGAATAGTATCTTAATGCCTTGATGCTCAAAGTATTGTCCACAACCAGCTGTATAGATGCCATTGGGAGGTTGTTAGATATTCAGAATTTTTACCCCCTACCTTCTAAAAAAGAATCTGAATTCTAACAAGAATGTGAAATGCATGAATACAGAAACAAATGAAGAATTAAAAGCTCAAACTTTTAAAATCAATTGTGATGAGTGGCCAGGAAACATCTTTCAAACTCTGAAAAAAAAAAAAAAAAAGTCTCTCTAGATATTCAGGTCAAGGACAATGCCCTAATTATTGTCCGTATAGGGGATAATCTTTGGCAAATCCATTTCCTTTATAGTAATGCTTCTTTTTTCACAGCAATTTACTGATTAAATAAGGTCTGATACTCTGATTTGAAATTGCAAACATTGCTGATATTTGAAAAGTAAATAAAACAAACAGCAAACCCAGAACCACACAGTAACGCCTCACATTTGGATTAGTGATAAAGAACTTCCACAGACATTTCTTCATTTGAGTCTGTAATAGCTCTAAGGGGAAGGCAGAGCAGGGCTGGTGAGCCTCATTTTACATAGGGAGAAACTGAGATTTCAAGAGACTAAATGATTTGTTACGATTACACAACTTGGAACTGATAAAGCAGTACTTTAAACGTAGATTTCTCTAACTCCAAGGCCAAAATGCTCTCCAGCGTATCGCATTCCCTTCATAAATATGAACTGCAGCTACATTCACCAAACAGACCCTTAGTTAAGATACAGAGAAATCACATGTGTAAACAGAGGTACGTCCGCACTCCTGGTAACCACCCTTTCTCACTATGGACATCAGCCAATACGTAGTCCTTGGCTAGGAGAGCTGTGGACAAAGAGGGTCATCTCTCCAAATATTCTGTGTTATTTGTCTTTTAGATGTAACAGACAATCATTTTAATGTTCAATCAGTTTCAAATACATTTATTTCAAACAGTTGGCTCCACGACGAACCAAGAAACTGAAGGCAGAGTCTAAATTTGGGCTTCAAAATCTGTTTCCAAGTATTAATTTTGAGTGGAAACAATTTTGGTTGAATTTGGGGATTATAAATATCCCCCAAGAGTTTTTCGGCTCTAGGCCTCCTGTCTCTAAGTTTCGCTCTGGTTTCAACCTAGGGGGTTGTTAGATTAGAAGTAGACAGCTTTGGCATGTGGTTACTCCAAACGCCTGTAACCGTCTTTAAAACATGAGCTAGAAATGTTGATATTATAAATGACCATTTTTCCAAAACAAGGTTTGCAAGAGTTGAAAGTGGAGTCGGTTGCCAGAAAGTCTTCGAAGGAGGATTTCCATTCAGCGAGATCTGGTTACCTATTTCATAACAAAGAATAAAGAAAAATCTTGGGGCTGCAATTCATACACTTTTGGACCGAAAACAATGGGCTCAGTGGGGACACTGGATTTATAACTCTTTGGAGGCACTAACTTTACCCACCCGTGTAGGAGCCATGGATAATTTTAGACAGACAGGCACTGAAAAAAATTCCTGAGATATTAAGGGGCACCAAAAGTCACTTACAGAGGGGTGGTGTTTCACTTGGAATAAATAACACAACAAGAAAAGCCATGCCTACGAACCCCTGTGGTAATATTATACCAAGAAGAGGATTGTTTACGGAAAAATCAAAGTATGTTTTTAAGTCAGTTATGACCCTCTTAGCCAGTAGTTCAAATTCAAGCCCATCATCGTGAAAATATTATCATTGAAAACCACAACTGTTGTACTTTCCTTTAGAGTAGGCTGTGCTTTCATGGCTGGTCTGTGCACATAAACTTGACCAGTGTCTACAGGGAAATGGCCCCATTTCTGCTGTGAATAGCCCATAATTTCATGGTCTAGTCTTAGAGTGTTTTCCTCCTAAGGCTTGCAAGACCCTCACCACTGGATGATGTGAGTGCTGTGTGACCTGTACGGGGAGGGCATCCCTGAAGTCAGATGCTCAGTAGCGGAGGAGAGGGAAAGGCAGGCCCTCAGGTTTAGGTCCTGGTAACTGAGGCATGAATGGATGGGATTTTCAGAGAAAAAGCCAGAATTGGTAAGAACACAGGTTAAAACCCAGGGAGCTGAAGCTATCACGCAGTTTAAAAGGAGAGAGAAAATGCAGACAGAAGAGAGAACCAAAGATCGGAAATTGACGGAAATTGAATTGAATTGAGTGCAAGAGCAAGGGCATGACCAGTATAAACTGTTGATTCTGCACTTCATCTCTGCATCTAGAAATGAAATACTAGAGTTTCTTAGATCAAGTTCCCTGGGAAACAGACTCTGAGAAGACAATTTGCATGCAGGAGGCTTGCTGGGGAGTGAGAGGAGCAGAGCTGGGCAGAGAGAGGGGCTGAACTACAAGAAGGTCCCAGCAGAGGTCTCTGATCCATGGGGAGGTCTGGAGCTCAGAGGGCCCTTTAGACCTATCCTTCCTTGAGGCAAGGGGACCAGGCATGTACGATCCCCACTAGCTGACCAATCGCTGAATAAGCCCCAGAAGAGACTGTGACTTTGGACACTGCCAATGTACCTGGCAGCTGGAGGAATGACTGTCCCCATCCTGAACGGGGATCTGAGTGGATCTGAGTGGCCCACTGCAGCTTCGGGGCTATACTCTGTATCCAGTTACATTGGGTATCAGTGATGTATTTAGATAATTGGTCTGGTTCAAGGGAACAGGGCCAGGTTGACATCTTCAGCTGAAATGGGAAATTCCACCAAGAAACTGATTCCATATACCTTTGGGATCATGCATAGTCTCTAATGTTGTCTTTTGGTCTCCCTAAACCATTTTCCCTCTAAAGAAAGCAAGCTAAACTGCCTCAGCTGAGCATAATCGATCATGAATATTTTATTCCAATTAAAACTTTTGATTATTGTCCAAAACAGAAGAGAATAACTAGTAAAATAATGAATCAAGATTTTCTTCTTGTATCAGATGTAAACTCTGGGAAGTTATCAGTTGACAAAAGCCCCTAAAACATCTGTGCATCAAAATTCACACTTATTTGGAATAAATAAATGGAAATGCTAATTGGTTGCATATTCTCATGGTAACAGAGGCCTTGGCCAGGCAAAATGCTTTATGTAAAGCAATTTTTTTTTTAAGTTTAACAACAAAAGTGTAATTCTTTTTAAAATTCCAAATCCCACTCCCCTACATGCTTGACTGATCTCTCTCACTCTGCCCTACTTTTTTTTTTTACCCACATTTGTCACCTACTAACATACTACATTGTTTACTTATTTATTGTCTGTTTTCCTCCTCTAAAATTGTAAGCTTCATGAAGATAGAGATTTGTGTCTATTTGTTCACCGATGCATACCAAGTGCCAAGAACATTGCCTGACCCACAGCTGGCACTCAGTTAATATTTATGGAATGCAAAAATGAACTCTGCAATTGTTCACCTTGCTCAGGATGTCACCATTCTGTCTCCCACCAGACATGTGTTTGCTCTCAGCCCAGTTTCCCTGGCTCTAAAAGATAACAGTTCATTCATTTTCTCCAGCTTATCTTCATGTCAGAGAGGTCTAGGAATCCCTGTCCCAATGCCTACAACACATTCACACAGCCTAGCACAGCTCTGAAGAGCCTAGACCACCCGTCAAAATCCTGTTTCTCACTGCCATTGTCTTCCAACCCTAAGCTTTAAATACACCCTCTACCGCATTAGGGTCTGAAAGGGAGGCGTGGTCTCCTTCTGGGCCAGCAGGAGGGAGATTGATCTCTTCCATATGTGCTGTCTCCTCAGACTTCTCACTCCCACTGTTATGACTACATTTCTAATGCCCCCATTTTGATGGTCAAAGCTTCCAGATCTTTTTGCTCTAGTGTAGGAAATCTTACTGAGTGGAAGACGCTCCTTTGCTACATCCTGAGCAGGGATGCAAAATCTGCCCAGAAAGCCCAGGGACAAAATGTATTCTTTCTACATCAAATGTCTCCACTTGGGACAGTCTACACTTGAGGGGGAAAAAGTCAACAGCTCTACAAACTGACTGGTAAACCATGAAAGAGAATACCTATCAGCCACTGCGAGCCATGTTCCAACTCTGTCACTCCTTTACTGTAAGGGCTCTGCCCTGGAGACATGCAAGCTAAACAGCAAGATTTCACTTCCAATCAATCTGCCTGGCAAAGCCATTCAAAAGGTGGGTGACAATAGTTTCTATGAAACCATTGTTTATTAAACAATGAATTAGACCCACCTCTCCTCCCTTCCCTTCCCTTCCCTTCCCTTCCCTTCCCTTTCCTTCCCTTCCCTTCCTTTCCCTTCCCTTCCTTTCCTTCCTCATAAATATCTCCAAGAGAATAAATACTCTTTTACTGTTGCAACAAGGGCTGGCTAGTTGAGGTGAGGGCTAATAGATTTTTCCACTGTACCTTGTGTCCGTATATGTGTGTGTGAATGCATACTTGACTGTTTAGAAGTGAAAAAATTGCCGCTCCTCATAAAGTTTTTGTGTTTTCTTGACTTGGCAGGTCAATCTAATCAAAGTGGGACAGGAACCCCAGGCATTGTGGGAAAAATAATACTTCAGGCATAATCTGAAGCCAAACCGGCTCCAAGGTATTGAAAGGCATGGAAAACAATTTGAGAACTTGCAATACACTGGGGTTTACAATTTTACCACAAAAGATAAACATTTGTTTAAGTCAACCTGTCTGCCTGGTGTGGAGGTATGCATATGGGAAACGTTGACAATGCAAACAAGGCCAGGAGGTGTGAAATTTAAGCACATTATCTCTCACTGTCAGATGCTAATGACTCTCGTCAAGGTGGAAGAGATTGGTTTAAACGCAAAAATGATTATCCTTGGCAATAGAAGCACAAGTGAGATCTTAGCCAATTATGTGGGCTCTTGTTTTTCCTGACAATACTCCTCATTAGCTTTTGGCTCTGATGTACATGTTAGAATGGAGATTCACGTGCCCCTCTAGATGACTGCCGTACAAGCCATAGATCCGTCCAAAGCATACATATTTCCCAATATACAGGAACACCAGGCGTGGGACGTGATACAGTGTGTCAGTGTCCTGACCCTATGAAAACATACAAGTCTAAACACCTACCAAGAGGTGGGACAGGAGTAACTCATCTATGAATGGTTTCCCCCAAATCTCTCATATATAAAATTATACCCTATTTGACCAAAAAAAGATCCAGATGGGGAGGTGGGGCTTAAATGCCATTGATTAAAGTTTACTTTTATTCTTAAAAAAAAAAGAAAAAAAGAAAGAAAAAGAAGGTTAAACTCATTTACTCTTAGTGTTTGTCACCTATGGAGTTGTTCATTTAATGAGTATAAGGAAATTTAATGCACCGTCATCTTTATTGGGATGAAGGTTCCATTCACCAGCTCTGCTTGTTTTAATAGGTTTATTGTACAGTTGTAGACATGTGCTATCGCACTGGGATGGATATGCTTTGAATATTTTTATAATTGTGGATAGTATAAAAGTCATTTTCTGTTAGATTGCACAAATCCATTACATTGGGAGAAGGACACATTATTGTAACAGGATTAATGTGCAACACATAAACATAATCAGTAATATTCTGTTTGATAAATTATCTCATTTTAATCGGAATGTAAAGAGATTTCGGGATAGTTCCTCCTTTGATTTGCATAATTGTATTACAGACAGGCAAATTGCATTATATTCTTCATTAACAATAGATGGCTTGTATAACTATTATATTTTTGAAGGCACTGCTCTTAGATTCATCCTGCAATTTGTCATGTTCTGACATTGCTGGGGAGCTTAGTTGGGAGAGAATAGAACCTAAAAAAGATTACTTGATTTTCGCTGAGTCCAGTAATACCTCCGCTTCCGGTTGCACTGTGGTTATGCTATTGTTTGTTTTAACAAATTGCAACCCAGTGGCAAAGCACTTCCTTTAAAAATCTTCTAATTCAAGGACAATTCAGCCCTTATAGATTTTCACAGTGATATGTCAGCCCTTCTAACGAACTCCACATATAAAAATGTGAATTAAAATTAAATTAAAACCATACGATTGATTTTCTGTTTTTACGATGGCAAATGCTCTCCCGGACAGAACTTCCCTCCCCTCTCTCCAGCACAGACACGAGCTAACAAGTTGTCTGATACTCTCAATATTCCTCTACTCTTTGGGGACGAGTGGTGTTTACAGTCACTCAGTGGTGATTATCATAGCCCCCTTCCTAAGGCTGGGCTCATGACAGCCGTCAGCAGCCCTTACAAAGTGCAGTGCTGCATCACGTGGCATTTCAGTGGGTCTGAAATCCTCAGCTTTCAGGGCCTGAAAGAGGCACCCTTTCTAGGATACCCTCTTAGGCAGGGGCCCTCCCTCTTCATGTCCCCCACTGCCATGCTGAGAGGAGATCCTTGTGGGGCAGACACCACGGGGCCACTTCTCTGCTGCAGCTCCACAGCCAGCCTGGGGCCTG
The DNA here is from genome assembly GCF_028023285.1 of Balaenoptera ricei. Classification (NCBI taxonomy): domain Eukaryota; kingdom Metazoa; phylum Chordata; class Mammalia; order Artiodactyla; family Balaenopteridae; genus Balaenoptera; species Balaenoptera ricei. The sequence goes on along the minus strand of NC_082645.1, from coordinate 7,821,462 downwards.
TCACTCAGCAGGAGCCATAAGTGGGGGGTGAATAAATGAATGAACGCATGGATGGATGAATGAGTGGAGACGTGGATCCCATCAAAGTTTCTGGTGTTTCTGGATGAAAAATTGAAAAAGAAAAGCTTTCACACTCAAAGCAAATTGTATTTCCTACCACTTTCTCCACTAAACTGAAAATATGACATCCTATTACAATCCCTTAATGATTCCCATTTGCTTTACATGTGCTTAGCACCTGAAAGTTTCCAAAGAACCTTGACTTTTATTTCATTTGAATCTCACAACAGCCCCTTGGCACAGATAGAACCAAATAATTCACATTTAAGAAATAAGGGTTGCCTGAGAAGAAGTGGGCGTGCAGGGAGGGAGAAGGGGAGAGTTTATAAAGGCTGTCTCTTTATCACCCTGGCGGCCATCCCTCCCACCCCACTGGGAGCTGTGGTCTGCCCTCAGGCCATCTCCCTCCCCACCCCACCTCTCCACCATCTCGCCCACCTCCCACCCTGCCTGAGACCTCTGCCTGCTGACTGGTCTTCACTCCAGCCTTCAGGTCCCCTTTCTCTCCTTCCTCCCCTGCCCTGAACTCTGCACTTTTAGAGGGCATCCCACACCTAGTTGCTTGGGTCCCTTGAAGCTACATCTTTATTTGCTTATTTATTTTAATTTGTACACCTTTTGTTCCTCTACATAACAGACACCACAGACAAGGTGGACGGCTCAAGGGCGAGTTCAAGAGACAGGAACCCACGGTTCCAGGAAGCACTGCTCCCCTGCAGCTCCCAGGTTCCCAGGCTCAAAGAGCCCCTGAATCAGACTGCTCCTTCCTCTGTGGCGGGTTCTAACCCAAGACCCTGCGCTCTGCCCCAACATCTAGCCTCCGGGTGTGTCCTCAGCCCCTCCACTCTGACATGTCTGAACTGTCCTAGCTATTTGCAGGGGCTCCTCACTCACATGCAATTAATTCAGCAGATAAAATAATGCTGGAGGGAGGAGATATGTCCCTCCACAAGGCCGGTGTTGTACACTTGCTTAAACTCTGGCCCTTGCCTTCCTTGAGGCTCATTGTCAAATACTCATAATCTCTATGGAAATGTGCCTGTGAGCTTTTCAATGGCGTCACTCCACAAAGCCTGCAGATCTGAGCTCTCGGCTGCATGCAGGCTGAGTGGTCTGCAGGGAGCTAGGCGTTAATGAGCGTCCCTGGAGGCACACCCCCCAGGAGACAACTAAGGAGGCTTAGTGCGTCACGCCTGGAAGGAGAGACAGAGAGACAGAGGGACAGAGAGAGAGATGGTCCCCATCTCCTGACCAGTCACATGGGAAGAAGAGCTGGAGGCAAAAAGTGAAGAAATGCTCTCACGAGCAGCAAGGTCACAGCAGGGCTGGATGGGACCGAGGCAGGCCCATGGGAGCATCCTCTGCCTGGACCATGAGAGCTTGGCAACACTGGGAAGTGGAGGGAGCTCAGATGGGTCCTGGCATCTCTGGGGTTTATAGCTTGGAAGCCCAGGAAATAGCAGCATTCTAGGCAGGAGATCAATGTTCCCAGGAGGGCACCAGTACCTGTGCCAGAGGCAAGATTCCATCCTGAAGGGGCTACGCTGGCACTTGACCCCTGTGAAAACCACAAGAGCTTATTAATGAAGACCTGTGAGGTCCTTGAAGGTGCCCAGAGACAATGAGAAGGGAGTGGTGAAGATCCACCTCCTAGGAGCACAGAGTAGATCCTGGACTGTTATTCATAATGGAACAGCTTCTATGCCCAAAGGCCAGTGAGAAAGCCTGGGGAAAATGTTATCTCCGTCATTGGTCACTTTGTTGAATTAGAAATTGTACATACTGCCTCAGGTAAATTGGGGTCCTCTTGGCGAGTTCTGGCCTTCCAAAGTCAAGAAGGCCTGGAAATCCTTTCTAACAAGGTCAAAAAGCAACTTCCCTGCTGGTGGAATAAAACTAAAAGTGAAGTCACAGTCTCTACCAAAACCCATCAAACGTAGAGAAGGGTGGAATTTTTGACATGTCCATTTTCTTTGCCCAAAAATTAACATTGCATTACAATGGAATACTACTCAGCCATTTAAAAAAAAGTGAAATCTTGCCATTTGGGACAACATGGATGGACCGTGAAGGTATTACACTAAGTGAAATAAGTCAGATGGAAAAAGACAAATACCATATGATTTCACTCATCTGTGGAATACTAAAGCAAACAAAACAAAGCAAAATAAATGGGCAAACAAAAGCAAACACATAGATACAGAAAACATAGTGGTTACAAAAGAGGAAGGGAAGGGGTGGGGAGAGTGAACTGGGTAAAGGGGGTCAACTGTATGGTGACAGACGGAAACTGGACTTTTTGGTGGTGGGCACACCGTACTGCATACAGAAGTCAAAATAAAATCTTGGGCCCATGAAATTTATATAATGTTATAAACATTTAAAAAAAAAAAAAGTTCTGCCCCCAAGTGCTTCACAAGCAGACAGAGGAAGAACTTTTAGTTCCGCAAACCAATAACGAATGGATGTGAAGGTAGATGTAGCCAAGTGCTAAACTGTAGGGTGGTGATAGCAGCTTCAATACGGTGGTGCCTCCTACAGGCTGAGCTCTCTGCACTGGTCCCGTTTACAAATGTGCAAACAAGGTAGGAGAGGCCAGGAGGTTTTGGACCCACGCAGTCTGGTTCCAGAGGCTGTGACCTTAACCCCACGTCTGTGCTGATTCAGAGAGAGATCAGGGTGAGCTGGACTGGTGAGGAAGACTTGGGCTGGGTGGCCGGCAGGCACACAACGTAGGAAAGATAATCAACGAGACCAAAGGCCCAGAGGGAAGGAATGGGCATGTGCCCTTCGTGACCTGCCCACAGGCACCCCAGGTTAAGGACCAAAGCCTGTCTCTCCCACTGGATTTTTCTAAGGTGACCGCAAGTCGGTGGTTACTGGTGCCGTTTGGGATATACCCCAAATCAGACCAAAGCCATTTCCTGCCCCCTGTCCCATCTCATTATTCAGATATCACTTGTGTCATAGAATCACAGAAAATCAGATGCCTGGAAACTTCATACCAGCCATCTGTCCCAGCCAAGCAAGTTCTAAAAGGGTGGGCTTTGGGGACTTCCCTGGCGGTCCAGTGACTAAGACTCTGTGCTTCAACCACAGGAGGTTCAGCTTCGACCTCTGGTCGGGGAACTAAGATCCCACATGCCACGCAGAGTGGCCAAATAAAAAATTAAAAAGTAAAAGGGCAGGCTTTCTAGAACTCACGCAGGAGCTCAGCACAGACGTGGGGTTAAGGTCCTCCTTTGGGGCTGCCTGTGGGACCCAAGTGCAGGGCCAGCTAACAAGAAGCAGGACAGCTTGCTGCACCACTAGCCGGACTGCAAACCTCAAAGTGTGTGTCTGAGGCTCTCTGGGTGACCTGGAAGTGTAGCTGGTGACCACAGGCATTTCTTCAGGGAAGGTGAACCGGGGTCAACAGCCAGTGGAAAAGGGAGAGTTTATTTTACTGCAGGACTAGCCCTACAAAGGACCCAAGTTGGAGAGGTCCTGCAAAGGCTGTTTCTCTCACCTGTCAGCCTCTCACTGAGCCTGAAATGCCACCATTCATTCATTCACATGACAAATAGGTATTGGGCACGTCCTGGGTATTAGACATCAGATGAGAAATTAGGGATAATAGAAAAAATAATTGAAGTCTACTGGAAGTCCAGAGTCTGGAGGGGGAGATATATATGTAATCAAAACGCTAACACATACACAGACACACACACACTTACAACTGGCTAAGTGTTTAAAAGGGTAAGAGCACAAGTGACAATGGAGCACAAAGTAAGGGGAGGCTGATTTTTGACCACAGAGCAAAGAACATTTAAGTTGGATATTAAAGAATGAACCGTGCTTTCGAGGTTAATGATGGAGATGCTCATTCATGGAGGGGGGAAAGCATGTGCAAAGGCACGAGGGTGAGAGGGCAAGGCGTGTCAGGGGAAGTGTAGTGTTAGGGAATGGCCCTGTGGTTCCATGAGGCCCTGGAGTGAGCGGCCCTGAGAGAAAGGATGGAACCCAATGTAAAAAGGTCAATTCCCAGCTTTACTATTTATGAGTGGTTTAACTTTGGGCAAGTTTCTTAATCTCTCTGTGCCCCAGTTTCCTCATCCACCAAATCAACATGGTACTATCATCTCCCTCAAATGCTGTTGTGAGACTAATATGAGTCAATCCACGTAAAGTGCAGAGCACAGCGCCTGGTGAGTAGAAAGTAGTCATTCATTAAATGTTGACTCTTCTTCTCCTCAAGGGTCTCACACGATGCCGGGACAGAATGACAGTTACAGATGTAGAGCTCTCTTTCATAACAGATCCTCTACTGAGTTCCTTACAAAGGACATCTCATTTAATCTTTACTATGAAACTCTGGGAGGTTGGTGTTGTTTTTCCTATCTTTGTAGGTGAGGAAATTAAAACTAAAATCAAGGGACTCGTCCGAGGTCATGCAGATACTGCATGGAAAACAGGCTAGAAAACATTTCTCCAGTTCAGGTGTGTGTCAAACGTGTGTGTTCATACCCATGTGCCCCACAGAACTTTGTCCTACGTGTAGGCACTAAAGGAAAGTTTTAAGTAGGAAAGCAAAGTATCAGACTAGTTTTTTAGAAAGAACACCCTGAAATGCAACCAGAAAACAAATATGAAAATATTCAAATTCACTGATAACCAAAGAAACAAGATGTTAGTTTTAAAAACAAAAACACCCAGCATGGATGAAGGTCTGATCCAACAGGCAGTGTCATAAATGGCTTGTGGATGAGTGAATCAGTTAGACCTTTTTGCAAAACAAGTCTGTGTTATGTTCCAAAAGCCTTTAAAATGCCCAGATATTTTAAACCTATAATGCTATACTACTGAGACTTGATCTTTAGAAAAAAATCCAAAATTGGCGAAAGCTTTTTATATGAAGTTGTTTATAAAAGTAATAGTAATAATAATAATAATAAAAACAATACTTAAATGAAAACATCCCTATCACAGATGCTTTAGGAGTCATTGTAAGTAAAAAATAATCAGGAATGAAAACACTGGTTAATGCAGTTCTGTCTGAACCACGTAAAAAGACAAACAGGAAAAAAGTCAGAAGGAAATATAGAAAAACATTAGCAGCGGTAGAATTATTGGATTTTTTTCCTTCTCCTATTCTTCAATATTTTTCAAATACTCCATGTGATGCATATATTACCTTTATAACTAGAAAGAATAACTTTATTTCAAAATTGAGAAAACTTTCATGACAGGTATTTACTTATTTGGGTGAAAAAAATGATTCCCAAGACTTTTTAACAAAATCGTAGGCAGAATCCCAGTATGTAAAACAGATTTTTTTAAAAAGGCAGTTCTGGATCAAGTAGGCATGGAGGGGCCCAGAAGCCCTGTCCCTACCTCTGTAGAGGCGTCCCCAGGGTATAATATAAAAACCAGCAGTGAAGGCAGGTCCCCAGTTTTGTAACCAGCTCGTGCTCCCTCCAGGGAGACCCAGATGTCTGTTTCTATCTCTGGGGTCTTTGGCTAAGCTGGCTGAGTTCCTTGGGTGTGATTCAGATGCTGTAGAACTGAAGACCAACATAGAACCTCAGCGACTTCCCCAGCTCGCAGCCATCTCGTGAAGTCTTAGGGAAGCACCTGCCAGGACCACCCACTGCTTGACTCCTGGGAGGCAGACGCTGAATTCACCTTTAATGATCCTAAAATCACTGGCTTCAGTCTGTGGAGAACAAGCATCTAACCACACAAACTTGGACCCAGCCCTGGATGGTGAGTGCTGACTGCTAGGGGCTTCTAGCCGTGCCTCTGGTAACATCCCAAGATTCAGACCAGCAGGGCTTTTGAAAAACCTTAATTTTATCCAAATAGCTGTTTGTCTTCTTTCATCCTCCATTCCCTGACCAGTTGAATCCTATGCCTTCCCTCTGTAAGTGTGAAAGAAGCATTTTCACTACAGGGGTGCTAATCACGTACTTCCTTCATATAACAGTGACTGCTCTTGGAAAGAGAATTAGTCCAGAGAACAGTTTTCCTTCAGCATCAGTGTTTCCACAGCAAGCCAAGCATGAGGCGTGCTCACCCTTGTGAATTTTCCATTGGTTCTGGGAGTTACACATTTTAACCCAAATAAATATATTTGGCACAGTATCAAATGGAAAAAAAATATCATTCATAATGCTTCTTTTCTTTCTTTCTTTTTTCTGCAAGAGCAATTGAACTTCAAACAGAAAAAGGCATCAGCTCAATGCAAAACTCCCAATTCCCTATACCTCTGGTAAATTTAATTTCATGGACCTCAAATAATTAAACGTAAATGGAGGTACCATCAGCCCTAGGAACCTGCGGATACAGAGGGCTGACTGTACTACCCCATTACACATAAGGGACTTGAGCATCAGGGGATTTTGTTATCCTCGGGGGTCCTGGAACCATTCCCCCTCAGATACCGAGAGACAACTGCATATTAACTTTGAGGGAAACAGAAAGTTCCAGTCTTTGGCCCATGTGGTGTTGTAGAGGCCTGTAGATGACACAAAGAGCAGGCCTAAGCCCCCAAATCCATCCATTTTGCTCTTACCCAACAGGGCAGCCCCAAAGCCAGTCTGTCTTTTCCTGCCAAGAATTACAGTGGCTCCACGGTACCAATGGGCTAAGGGCAAACCCATCCTCAGAAAAAGAGAAACAAGTCAAATATCACATCTTTCTTGGGAAGCCCAGTTAAGGTGAACTTATATGAAGGACTGACTATGAATTCTCTCCCTCTCACACCTCCAGTGGCTTCCTTACTGCACAGATACTGGAAGAATGATTCTAAACACCCGCCCCTCCATCATGGTGCTCCTTGCTGACTAACACTTCAAGGATGTCCCACTACTTACATGATGCGTATAGACTTCTTAGCTTGGTACGTGAGTCTCTGATTGATAATAATCCTTAAAATTATAATAAAAGTAGCTGGCACTTACTGAAACATCCCTCTTGTGCCAGGCACTCGATGAATATTATTTTATGTAATATCATCCTCACTACAACCCCCGGAAGAAGGTTCTACGATCTCTACTTTACCAAGGCAAAAGCAAACCCAGTGTGGTAAATAGCCTGACCTCTGGAACATGGAGGGCAGGTTTCAAACCCAGGCTCCTCTGACTGGGAATCTTCTGTCTTAACCTCCTGGCTATTCGTTTGGAGCTTCCAGAGGGGCAGTTCAGATGAGGCGGGGGGAGGAGTGAGAATCAAGATACGTCTTTCTTCTCCATCAGCCCTGAGTGAGAACAATGCACATGAAATGTACTGTTTCATTTTATCACGCAACAAGCATAATTAGGAACAATGAGGAATGACCACGAATCATGAACCTCTTTTCTTCCCAATTAAAATTTAACGACTGTATTTCTGCCATTATTGCCCAGAGCAGTGGTGCAGGCTGTGTGTTAACAAGGCCAACTCTAAAAGCCAGGGGCTCAGCCCGGGCCTGCCCAGGCATGTGAGTGGGTACTGCCTGCTTCACAGGTGACTGCCGTCTGTCTGCCCACCTGCCCAGCGGCACTGGGCAAAATAAACTGGATGGGCAGGAGGGGGTCAGACCGAGGAGAGTTTCCTGTAATAAACAGCTGGTAAATACGGTAAATTCCATGTACACAGTGGGAAAAGCACAGGCTTTGGTGACGGATAAAGCACGATTCGAGTTCAGACTCCACCGGTTGCAGGCTGTGTGCTCTCAGACAAGCTCATTAGCCTCTCTGAGTCAGTTTCTTCATCTGTGAGTGAGAAGGAAAATCCTCCAGTGGCACCGTCGGGGTTCGTAAATGACGTAAGCAGACTCAACGTGGTGGCAACTGTCATCTTTGACTGCCCATAGGCGTGTATATGTCCATGCCGCTCTCTCTCTTCATCCCAGCTTACCCTTCCCCCTCCCCGTGCCCTGAGAAAACCATAGTTCAAAAAGAGTCATGCACCCCAGTGTTCATTGCAGCACTATTTACAATAGCCAGGACATGGAAGCAACCTAAGTGTCCATCAGACAGATGAATGGATAAAGAAGATGTGGCACGTATATACAATGGAATATTACTCAGCCATGAAAAGGAACGAAATTGAGTTATTTGTAGTGAGGTGGATGGACCTAGACTCTGTCATACAGAGTGAAGTAAGTCAGAAAGAGAAAAACAAATACTGTATGCTAACACATATATATGGAATCTAAAAAAAAAAAAAAAAGGTTCTGATGAACCTAGGGGCAGGACAGGAATAAAGACGCAGATGTAGAGAATGGACTTGCCTATAAGCGTTTAACACTCTCTTTCTGTTCTAATTGTTCTCCATCATGTAAAACCCACATTCCCATCAGAGTTTCCCCAAAACTACATTTCCCAGCTTCCACGGCCATTAGGAGGCAAACACGTGATTTAATTTTACTGCTCAGATGCCCCCGCCCTGGGCTCTGAGGCGAGCGAGCAGAGTTATAGGGTGGAAGAGGTGGGCCTGGGTCATCTGTTTTGCTGGCAGCGTGGGGCAGTGTGGCTGTGGAAGAGACGGCTAAGGTGGCAACCTCCTGATGACGGCAGAGCCGGCCCCTCCTCTGGCAGACTGTTCTGCAGGGGTTGCTGAGAGCTCCTTCAGGAAGGCCTGCCTAGAATCCTTTTCTCCAGTCCTCTCAGTGATTCTGTGCATTTTCTCTACTTGTAAATGTATCACCTCCTGCTTAAACTGGCCAGTGTGGACAGTGTTACTACAATGCAGAGCCCTGACCCATAGAGAGGGTGACATGGTGGCACCATTGAAACCTGTTGGTAGAAGTGGAACAAGTGATGGCAAGAAGACTGCCGAGAGTCAGTTATCCTGATCCCAGTTGGAGGGAAGAGGGCCCAGACCAGGGCAATCCAACGAGTCATTCTAGAGAGTCGACCACCTACACGTCTCTTGCATCTTCCCTCTTCTCTCCATCCCACCACCAGCACCTGAGGCTCCAGGATCACACCCTCGCCTGCAGCCAGGGTGAGTTTGCAAGTGGCATCATTTCACTTCTCCTGCTGAGAAGTTTCCCATAGCTTCTTTTGTCGTTAGCACAGAGTCAGACTTTCTCATCATGGCCTACAAGAACCCTCATGGTCTGCAGCCCCTCCCCTCCCACTCTCCAGCACGCTGCTCCCTCTGACACAGCGCGCCTGACCTGCACTTAACTCCTCTGTCCTCACCTTCCCCTGCCCTATGACCTTTGAAGACACCCAGCCAGTAACTCCAGCTTCCAACCTTCCACCTTCTTGTATCCAGTTAACTCCAATTTGCTCCCTTGAGAGGCCATCTGTGTGCCCCAGGCAAGGTTGGATCTGCTATAGTGCTCGAACACTGCTCGTTCATGGTCCCCAAAGCTCTGTATGGGAAGTGCCTGTTTAACATCTGTCCACTACAGACTTTTGCTCCCACTTCTATCCTGCATGCTGTTCCCAGCACCCCTGAGTCTGTGTGGAGACATGGACTCATGTTAACACAAGTGATGAGAGTCCAACTTTGGATTTAAAATGACTCAGACATGGATGGGCCTTCTCCACGCTCACACTCTATCCATCGACCAAATGCAAGTGAGGGACTTGGCAGCCCTTGAGCATGGCAGGGCCACAAGGTGGAAGGAGCTTGGGTCCTTGAATGCCTATGTTGAAGACTGCCTGCCAAATACATAGGACTGATATTGCATAAGTCAAGAATAAACTCTTATTATATTACAACACTGACATTTTTGGTAGCCAGAGTTACCTTAACTAAAACAACCCTGCTGGAGTATAGAGGGAGAACACTGGGTCTGTCCTGGTCACTGCTGCAGCCCCAGCACTTAGCATAACTCCTGACACAATACGTACTTAATTGTAAGGGCCTGATAAGCATTTATGGCATGAATGACAGAGAAAGAAGTTGACAGGCCAAGGAAACAGATAGGATTGGGGAATGCAGGCATGGGAGGGTAAAACCAATTCAAATATTGAGAGCGTTTTAAGGGCAGCTGTACTTGAGAGAAGAGGGGTGCCCTTTAGTTAAGCCCATAAAATATTCCAAGAGGACAAGCCCTGTTGGTCCATGGAAAGACAGGACCAGAGAGGAAGCAATTTCTCTCATTTTCTGTACAGCCATCACTCATTCATTAAAGTCTTCTTTCTTTCTCTCAACCTGAGTCTTACATCCTGGCATGGTCCTCTGGAGAGAGGAAAACAGCGCACACGTTTTTCTCTCCATCATAAATACCTGAGTAACTTGGTGGCTCAATTGAAAGCACTGAGGTGTAGGGACAATTTCCTCTTTCAGTGCCTGTGTAGACGCATGCTTATGTGTATTTGTGCAGCACACATATGTATGTGTAGAATGAAGCTTGGCTCAGTAAAACTAAAAACTTATCTCAAATATACAGTGTGGGCACATATCCTGAAAGGGAAAAAAAATCCTTCTCAGGATTATAAAATTTTATAGCTGGAAGGGACCTTAGGAACTCTCCAATTTAAATCCCTGATTTTACGGTTGGAGAAACTGAGGCCAGAACAGCCAAGAAACTTGCCCCTGCTCCAACAGCTTCTTGTTACAGAGTTGGGCTGGTCTCCAGATCCCCACTCCGGTGCCCCTGAGGCTTTTTCAATGTTTAGGACTTTATCTGTAGGCAAAGGGAAATGAAAATATGAGGCCAGTATTCACTTACTCACTGGCCCAGGCAATAGACTTTAATGGACACTTCATGAGTGACCTCGGGACCTGGCCGTATAAGGGTTCCATCCCCAATGGCCAGCAGGACATTCAGCAGCCACACAGCTGTTCATCCAAGCTCCTCTTCTCCAGGCATTTCCCAGAGTCCATCTAAATCTAGCTTAACCCCACTGGAAACCCACATGTAAAATGATTACGGTCACCATGTCGTGAGCATTGGAGTGTGTTCCAGAAACCGTGGCAAGCACTTCACCTAAGTTATTCCACATAGTTCTAACCACAACCCTGAAAAGTAAATATATTTTGCTCTGTTTTGCAGCCAAGGATACTAGAGCTCAGAGAGGATAAGTAACTTACACGAGAACACACAATCAAAGTGACGGACCTGGGATTTGAACTCTGGTCCATCAGGTTCCAGGGCCCGTATATCCACCTTGCCACATGGACACAGCCTCTCCAACAGAAGACTTGAGAATAAAGTGAGACGCAAAGGACAGACAAAGAGTCACCCAGGAGATGACAGGACTAGAAGATGTGTCCTTTGGTGAGGCGTCCTATTTGGTGTTGCTGACTTACGTCTGCGCTTCTGCTCTCCAGGGTGGGTGGGCTCTAAAAGCTGGCTCTCCTTGCTGCCTGCTCTGTTTTCCCCAAACCTGGTGGGACTCTATACCATTTACCACTCCACCCAGCCCAGGCCGACCACAAAGTTTGTGTGAAATGTCGAGATGAAATGTACACATGGAATTTATACTCAGTAACTCCCCATCCCTGGAAACTATCTAGACCTCTATACCTCCCACCCACGTGCTCCCTTCACATCCTTCATGCTACCTGGATGGAAAACAGGACTGTGTCATTTTCCTTTCCTACTGCACAGTGCATAGCGTAGTTCCTGGGCGGGGAGAGCGAGGGTGCAGAATAAAACTTTTTTTTTTCCCAATGTTGTCTGGAAAAATATTTTTCTAAAATATCTGTAGTGTGGAGAAGGGTTTGCTCTCTTTCCACCATGATTTTTGGTTTCCTACAACAGAGTGTGCTTGAGTCAAATGGGAGTTTTGTCTTCTCTAGAACCATAGGCTTGTTGTCCCGAAAGCTTTCCTCCCTTGGGCAATGGCCCCTCTCCTGTGAGCTCCCCACATACCCAGTACAGCAGACCTCGGAGATATTGCAGATTAGGTTCCAAACCATTGCAGTAAAGTGAGTATAGCAATAAAGAGAGTCACACACATTGTTTGGTTTCCCCGTGCATATAAAAGTTATGTTTATGCTATACTGTAGTCTATTAAGTGTGCAGTCCTTTTATGTCTAAAGAAACAATAGTTAAAAAATACTTTAGTATTTTAATATTTTAATATTAAATTAAAATATATTTTAATACTTAGTTAAAAAATACTTTATTGCTAAAAAATGCTCACCATCACCTGAGCCTTCCGCAAGTCGCAAGTCGAAATCTTTTTGCAATAGTCACACCAAAGATCGCAGATCACAGATCACATAACAAATATAATAACAATGAAAAAGTCTGAAATATTGTGAGAATTACCAAATGCGATACAGAGACACAAGGTGAGCAGGTGCTATTGGGAAAATGGTGCCAATAGACTTGCTTGATGCAAGGTTACCACAGACCTTCAATCTGTAAAAAATGCAATATCTGCGAAATGCAATAAAGTGAAGCAGAGTAAGACGAGGTATGCCAACCTCCTCATCCAACCTTCTGCACTCCCGACTGATCTAGCTTCTCTGGTTTCCCAGATTTTCGATAAGTGATGCTTGCATCTGCCAGAACTGGGACTTTGGCAGGCTTCCAAATAGCTTTCAGCAAGCACTAGGTTGCAAAAATATCATTTGGTCCGTAAACTGTTCATACAACTGGTTGCATTTCCCAGAGTCCTTTCCTCCACCCCTCCTCCTTCACTAGACCCAGTGACACCCAGCGTCAGCCTGAAGACTGGGTCTTTTTCTGCATGAGTTGGCAGAGTTTTCTCTCTCTCTCTCTCTCTCACACACACACACACACACACACACACACACACACACACACAGTGCTTTCCATGCCAATCCAGACAGATGGAGAAGAGCACGGACCACATTCATGTACTGGAAGGTAGGTGTCTGATTTTCAGTCCCCTTACCCTCATCTCTTTTTTCAAGCCCAACATAGACTAGAGGAGGACAGAATTTTTTTAACCAGAGTCAAGTTCTTGGCTAGCACAGCTGTGTTTCTCACTGGCAAGAACATGTGTGGGGATCCTTAGAAAGTTGTTCGGAGGGATGGAGGCAGGACCAGGTGGGAAGCAGCTGGCACACGGGCGCTGCATAGAGATCAGCTCCTGCAGCCCACAACATTGAAAGCAGGCTCTGGACCCTAAGTCTGACTTGTCCAGGGGGTCACGTTACACGGGACAACCCCTCTTCAGGCTGGAACAATATCTCAGTGACAGGAGCTCCACAGTCCACATCCTCAAAGCCCCTTTAATGCCTGTTCCTCACGCAAACAGCCACCACTGACTGAGTGTTACCTACGCTGTGCAAGGCAAGGTGCCAGGAACTATGTTTACCTGTATATTTTTATCTCTGAGATTTACAGCACTCTAGGGTAAGCATACTGTCTTCATATCATATTAGTAGTGAAGAAACTGAGGCTCAAAGAGGTTAAAAAAAGAAGTACTCAAGGTCATGAAGGTGGGATTCACATCTAGGTGATCGGACTCTGAAATCCCATTCTCCCCAGGACACCATGTACACGTTCTCCCAAATGACAACACTGGAATCCAACCTGCCAATCACACGAAGGACTCTCAGTGACATCTGCACCAGAGGGAAAAGCCACTCCTTCATGCTTTCAATCAGTATTTGTTGGGCACTCTGGGAAATAAAAAAAAAAGTGAAGTCCCCTGCCACAGAGGTCACTTTCATTGACAACCTTAAAATATATGAAAAATTAAATAAGAAGCACTATATACCACCTCTTGTCACACATTCCTAGACCCACAAGGACTCTTAGACGTCATCTCCAACGCCCTGGTTTTAAAGATGAAGAACTTGGGGTCCAGTGTGAGAAAGGGCTTGTCCAATGAACGCAGAGTGTTGAAGGCAGTTTCTAAACAGAACTCTCATGTCTGACACTTCATGCTCTCTCCACACCCCACGTCCCATGGTCTCTCTGCCATCAAGACTTTAAGAAAGGCAGCCTCACAAAGCAGTGAAAAATGACTAAGCAGGTCTCCTGCTGAGGAATAGATGGCCAGCTACCCCTGATTTTTACTGGGGACTATAGTCCCCTAGCTGCTGTGAGCATGCATGACCTATGAGGGCAGAGAGCACAGCGTATGGTCACACAAACCTTCCCGACCACACCACAGCCCTAAAGAGGTTGCTGGGAGTCTAGGGGAAGGTAGATATTGACGTGTTCAAAAACAAATTAAGAAACAGATTCTCCCCATGTTGTAAATGTCATCATGTTGGCTCCTAATCAACACTTTGAGTATTAGCATTGTTTTAATCATTCTCCTATTGGAGAACAAATGTTGCATGTATAATTACACTGCTGCATTGTACTGTACAAATAACCATGTAATAACATCGTTGGAATTTCTTGGTTCTTCATGGTAATGCCAAGTATAATTACCATGTAATCTGCCGAGAGCAAACAAGGTTGTAATTATTCCGTAATCCAATCTAATTATGGGGCAACTGGATTGTTATTTGTGTTCAGGAGGAAAATATACACACAAAGAATACAAGAAGAAATGCATTCTCCCCAACTGTGGGATGACAAGTCGGGGGGCTTAGAGAGGACCCTCAGCTCTGCTACCATCTGCTAAGATGACGAAACGCATGCTCATTGGTCCATCAAGATTTGGAGCCTGTCGTCTTCAATGCTGACTCTGGATTGGCCAAGAGAAGGACTGACTACAAGGGCAAGTCAGAAGAGGGAGTAGAGGAGACAGATGTCGGCAGAGTGTGAGCACCTGTGCCAGCTCTCATAAATCATCTCACCCACCAGCCTCTCCTGTACCTCTGGCACGTACCTGGGACAGCAACATACAAATTTCTGTAAATATGTTCCCATGTGATTCAGACCTATCAAACAACGATGTATTGTTGCTTCTACTATGGTCCTTTTATGGTGGATGCAAGACTGGCTCTGGGCCTTACAGAGGAGCCAGGCAAAGAAGACAGAGAAGAATGAGATGAACAAACATGGGAGGAGGCCTTGGCAAGAAATGCTGTCTGTGTAGCTATACTCTTTTCCTAGGGCTGCCTCAAGAAAGTGCCACAAACTGGGTGGCTTGGAACAGAAACTTACTGTCGCACTATTCTGGAAGCCCAAGTTCAAAATCAAGGTGTTGGCAGAGCCACGCTCCCTCTGAAGGTTCCAGGGAAGAATGCTTCCTTGCCTCTTCCTGTCTTCTGGTGGTTTGCTGGCCATCTTTGGCTTCCTTGGCTGCAGGTGCATAACGCCAATCTCTGTCTCTGTCTTCATGTGGCATTCTCCCTATGTTTCTGTCTCTTCATATGGAGTTCTTTTCATAAAGACTTCAGTCATTGTATTAAGGACCCACCCTACTCCAGTATGCCCTCATCTTAACTCATTACATCTACAATGACCCTATTTCCAAATAAGGTCACATTCTGAGATATTGGGAATTAAGACTTCAACATATCTTTTTTGAGGGGAAACGGTTCAACCCATTACAGGGACCTTTAATCCATATATGTACTTGACATACATTTATTTAGTATCTACTATGTGCCTGGTGTGTGATGATTGCCTAGTTTTTCTTTTCTTAATTGAACATTGATTTTGTGTGTGACATGCATTATCTCATTTAGGTATGAGGCTTAGACAGGTGGGAATCCAAGCCCAGGCAGTCAGACCCCAGGACCTGCATGCTGAGCCCCATGCCTAGCCTTGCCAAGCCCAACATGGCAGTGGGACATACAGAGACAAGAGCCAGGGGACCATCAGGGAGCCCTCTGACCAAGGTCTGGTCACCATCCCAGAATGGTCCATAAGGGGGGCTTAGGAGGAAGCACTGCACTATAGACAAGGAATTTTCTGAAACTGGGCATCCAGAAGAAGGAAATTGAAAACGGAAGATGGAAAGTGTGGTTAAGTGTTAGGATGGAAGGACAGGAGATATGAATGGTTACATCATGACAGAGCTTATCGGGTCCCACTGGATGCTTCCAGGGCCATCCAGGACTGCTTGTTGGATGTTCCAGACCTCCTATGGATGGTGGCTTTTGCATCTTGCCAGGGCTCCTTTACAGGGAAAGGACTCACCACTTCCTTTTCCATCCATGGATGTGGTACCCAACTGTGGCCCCCTCCTTTTGGCACCCATGGGCAGGAACACCCACCCATCCTATTGCCTTTCCTTCCTCACTAAGGCCTGTCTGTGAGCCATATGGCCCCCAGCCTCGGGAACTTTCTTCCTTTCTCAAGGTACTGAAAGCTTTTGGAGGAAGTTAGAGTTACAGTCTTAAAACAGATTGTAAATTCTTTATTTGGGGACTAATCTTGTCAGGCTGGTCGACCCTGGTGTTGACTGCTTTTCTAACCTGACATCAGTTAATCCCCACTGCTCAGAAGTTAATCCCTTTGAGAACAAGATGAAAAGTGGTTTTGTGAGGCAATATTTAAAGGCCTACAAACAATAACACGCCTTTGCCCCTGCTTCTGCAATTTCTATTTCTGGAAAGGGTTCAAAAACCTGTTTGTGTGAATGTATGTGAAGAACTTTCTGTGGCTGATCTTGCGAGATGGTACTTTTGATGAATAATGTAGAAGTGTTTATACATTAAAGCAGAAGGCACATGGCGTAAGTATGTGTGTTTATCAAATATGGCACAAGCAAAGGGCAGACAACAGCTAGTATGGAAATTTCAAAGACTGTGGAAATGCTGGAAGAGATTCTCTAATTGTGAAATATCAGAGGGAAAGGATGGAAAGAGGCCTTCAGGAGAGTCCTCAGGAAAAACTGATATATATTATCAGTTATTGTATTCTGGGCCCTTGACTCATTGGAACTGTACTGTGAGATTTGATAAGTAATATATCCCCTCACCCTCTCACACTCCCAACAATCCATCATGGTATCAATGGCTCTATTTTATAGAAAAAGAAACTGAGACTCAGAGAGTCTACTGAGAGTCACATAATTACTAAGTGGTAAAGGCTGAGATGCAAACCCACATGTGATTCCCAAGCACAGGGTTTTCCACCACCTGCTGGAAGGCACACACTTACAGAGCAAAGACAAATACCACATATCGTATGGCTGGAATGAGAGTCTTGCTTTTGGTCGCCAGGTGACTTGTATTTATTTCATCTGTCAGAGTTCAGCTCAGAACCCTCCACTTCCAGGAAGGCTTCCTGGACTAGGCAGAACAAAAGAATAGACTCATAGAATTAAAATGTCAGCACCCCTACAAACCTTATAGGTCATATTCACCGGTTTTCAATTATGTTTTGAGGAGTCCTCGAGGTTCTACTAAGTGTCCTTAGGAGTCACTGGGGGAGGTGGCTGTGAATGAGTGAAGAGGTACCTGGGGGTTGGGGATTCAGACCTCCACACAATGCTACAGCACTTCATAGGTACTTGTTACATATTTACACTTTAAATGTTGAGCTTCTTTCATAAAATTTCACTTGAAAAAGGGCTCTATAGCTGAGATTAAAAAAATAATAATGAATATATGTTGCAGTTTGAAAGGCACCATTACTGTCCAGTGTTCTATTTTTATAGATAGGAAAACATAAGCACAGAGAAGGTAATTTCCTTGCTCAAGGTCACAAGGATAGATAATATCCTGGAACTCAGGTCTCTGAGTTTCAATCCAATATTCTTACTAATGATCCGTCTTTCTTCCTGACTCTCAGATCCAACCAGATCCTGACACTTCCTGATATAAGCAGATATATGCACATGTATGTAGGTATGTAACACGAAAAAATACATAGATAGATCATACAGTTGTATATATTTAACCAGCTCCTGTGAACCAAGCTGTAAATTCATTGACAGCTTAGATCACATCATTTCTAGAGCTTATGACTCTCGTTGCCCATGAGCAGCCTAGCTCAGGGACACCCCAGAACAGGAACCATCTCTTGTGAATCTTTATATTCCCAGTACCTAGCAAGATGCCAGGCACATGGTAGATCCTCAATAAATGTTTAGAGAATGAATAAGTAAATCTGACGACCAGTTCTCAAGTCTCTGCTTAAATAATTCCAGTGACAATGAACTAATTACCTATAAAACAGCTCATGTTCTCTTGGGTAGTTCAAGGTGTTATGTTGAGTAAAAATCTATGCCCCCATAGATTAACTATTAACAAACCAAATCCAACACTGTATAAAAATGATAGTGCATTATGATCAAATTGGATTTATTGCTTAAATGCAAAGTTGGCTTAGCATTTTAAAATCTATAATATCATTCATTTCATCGACAGACCAAAGGGAGGGAAAAAACATATTAACATCCCTTGATCCAGGAAAGCATTGAAAATAATTCCCATCATTGGTAAAACTCTCAGTGAATTAAGAATAGAACTAAGCATCATTAAATAGGTAAAGGATGTCTACAAAAGGATAATTATACAACAAACATCATGCTTCATGGGAAGACATTAGAAACATCACCCTTTAAAATCAGGAACAAGACAAGTGTGCCCACTTTCAATTCTCTTCAATAGTTTTGCAAGACAGAGAGCTAGCTCATTACAGAGCTCAAAAGATATTAACATTGTGAAGAAAAATATAAAACTGCTTTTATTTGAAGACATGATTAACAACATAGAAAATCCTAAGGGATCAATGAAAAATATAGAATTAACAAGTTAATTTAGCAAGGTTGTGGGATATAAATCCAATACACAGAAACAATTACATTTCTACGTGCTAATAATAAAGATTTAAAAATAATACCATTTACACTAGCACAACATATACTTTTTAGAAATAAAATTTATAAAACATATATAAGACTAAAAGACTCTAGACTAAAATCTGTAAAATATTGATGAGAAAAGTAAAAGGAGAATATACTATATTCATGGATCAGAAGGCGCAATATTGTTAATGTGTCAATTCTCCCTCAACTGATCTACAATTCACAATCCAAATCAAAATTCCAGCAGGATATTTTTTTAGAAATCAATAAGCTAATTATAAAATTTATGTAAAAATACAAAGGATCTAGAATAGCCAAAAAGAAGACAAACATTCCATTTTTTTAATGGGCAATATATTTGAACAAACACTCCCAGAGGAGATATACAGATGTCCTATAAGTACAAAAAAAAAAAAAAAAAAAAAAGATGGTCACATCATTAGTCATCAGGAAAATATACAAATTAGATATGATTTCACATCATTAGAATGACTAAAGGCAAAAAGACTGATAAAAGGCAAAATTATTCTATAGTGACAAAAAGCAAAATAGTTATTGCTTAGAGCTGGGGGTGAGGGATTGACATGTGTAAAGGGACATGTGTTTTTAACTTTTTGGGGTGATAAAAATGCTCTGTATCTTTATTATGGTGGTGGTTACATGGCTGTATACGTTTATGAAAACTCATCAAAACTATCCACCTAAATGGATGCATTTCATTGTATATAATACACTGCATTAAAGTTGTATAAAAAAAATACCAAATTGACTATAGCAAGTGTTGGATGTAAAATAACTGAAACACTCATACTTTGTTGGTGGAAGTGTAAAATGGCACAACTGCTTTGGATAAGTACTTAAAAGTACTCTCTGACCCAGAAATACCACATCCAGGTATTTATCTACAAGAGTTGAAAATAGATGTCTTCAAAAATACTTGCTCCAAATTAGCAACAACGCCAAAGTTCATCAACAGATGAATGGATAAACAAATAGTGATATATTCATTCAATGAAATACTACTCAGTAATAAAAATGGACCAGTAGCAAATACACAGAATCATGAATTAATCTCATAGATACAATATTGAGTGAAAGAAGCAAAACACAAAAGAGTACATATGATATGATTCTCTTTATATGAAGTTTTAGAACCGGCAAAAGATTTATGGTTATAGAAATCAGATTAGGGGTTGCCTGGGGCAGGAGCAAGGGATAGTAGATGCAAATGGGCTGGGAACTTTCTGGAGTGATAGGAATATTCTTTATTTTGATTGGAGTGGTGATTACACAGGTACCTTCATTTGTCAAAACTATACACCTAAAATATGTACATTTTATTGTATGTAAATTATAACTTAAAAACTGTTGAATAAAAATATACTGGAAAGTAGGAAAAATACTGCCATTATTTGGAAATGTTATAAAAAAATCTGTTGGTAAATAATTAGAAATAAAAGAAAATATTAGCAAGATGAGTGGATATTAGAACAACTTTTCAAAAGCTAACTCCATTTCTATACAGTAGCAACAAATAACTGGAAAAATACTTTTTTAAAAAAGATCTTTTTTAATAGCAATATGACCTTTAAAGTACCTGAGAATTATCTTAACCAAAGATGTGCAAGACCTGTACACAAAAAATTTTCAAACATTACAGCAGGATGACCTTAAAGATCTAAATAAATGGAGTACAATGCCATGTTTTTGAGTAGAAAGATTTAACACTATGAAAATGTCTAACCTTCCCCAATTGATTAATAATTATATGTAATTGCAATCACAATTCCAACAGAAGTTTTTATAAAGTTACTTTAAAATGGTAGTACAACAGGACAAGCAAAAGAATAAGAGAGAGGAGATACTTACCATAACAAATATCAAGACTTCTTGTGAAGCCAGGGTAATCAAAACAGTGTGGTATTGGCAGAGGATAGACTAGTTGACCAATGGGACAAAAACAGAGCCCTGGAACAGATCCATGCGTATATGGGACTTTGATATATGATGGAGTGGCAGCACAGATCAGGAGGGGATGGAGGGACTATTCAATAAATGGGAAAAGTGGTCATCCACATTGTGGAAAGAAGAAATTTAATCCTTACCCCACAGCACTCACAAAAATTGGCTCCAGATGATTGAAGGACTTAAATGTCAAAAGCGAAATTTTAAAGTTTTAGATAGGTCAATAGCTTCCTGACTTTGGGAGTAGAAGAAGGATTTCTCAGGCAAGACACAAAAATCATAAACTTTAAAAGGAAACATAGATCACATTCAGGTAAAACATTTCAATTTACAAAAAAAAATTTTTTTTTTAAGTGAAAAGACAACTCACCAAACGAGAGAAGATATTTGTAACATATTTAGCTAGCTAAGGATTACTGCCCAAAACATACAGAAATATTGAGAAAAAGACACATAATCCAATGGAAAATGGGCAATACACAAATATTTCATAGGAAAAATAATACAAGTGGACAATCAACATCTGAAGAGATAGTCAACCTCATTGGCCCCCTGGGAGATACAAATCAATACCACAATTGACAAAAACAAGAAGGCTGAAACTACAGATAGTGGATACACAGGCTCCTGGAGCACTGCAGAGGCGAGTGGGAGTTGGCATTGTCTTGTAAAATTGAATATTCACATACCTTATGAACCAGTAGTTCCTCTCCTGGGCATATAAGAGAAAAATTTGCACATGTGCACACACACACAAAAAAGTGTAGTAATGTTCATAGCAGTACCTGTTCATAGTAGTAAAAAACTGAAAACAAACCAAATAATAATTGTATATTCACACAATTCCATGTGATATAGCAAGAGAAATGAATGAACTCCAGCTACATGTGATAATATGGATGAATATTTCAACCGATATTGAGTGATAAAAGCAAGTCTAAAAATACTAGAATAAAATACCCTTTATTCAAAAACTGCAAAAACAAGCATGATGAAGCAATTTTTTGTTCAGCATACATAGATATGTGATGCATACACACACACACATATATACATATCTACACACATAGGTGTTGATGTATGTATAAGTCTATACATATATGTATATGAGATACATATATCTACACATACGTGTTGATATGTATATGCGTGTATGTGTGTATATACACATATATATGATAAAACTGTATAAAATAAAGCAAGGAGATGACAGAATTATTCACAGTGAAGGTTACCTTGACTGGAGGAGGCAGGGGATGAGCACAGAGGGATGAGCACAGAGGTTGAGCACCGAGGGGATGTTGTGTTTCTTGGGTTGTGGAGGTAGGCAGAATAATGGTCCCCCGAAGATGTCCATGTCCTAATCCCCAGAACCTGTGGATTTGCTATCTTATAGGTCAAAAAGGGACTTTGCATGTGTGATTAAATTAAGGACATGGCAGTGGGTAGGTGATCCTGAATGATCCAGGTGGACCCAAACTAATCACAAGGGTCCTTACATGTGAAAGAAGGAGGGAGCAGGGTCGGAGTCAGAGTGATGTGACACAACCAGCTTTGTGGCTTTGAAGACGGAAGAGGCCATGAGCCAAGGAATGTGCACAGGCTCTAGAACATGGAAAAGGCAAAGAAGCCGGTTATTTCATAGAGCCTCCAGAAAGGAATGCGACCCTGCCAACACCTTGACTTTTGCTCAGTGAGACTCATTTCAAATTTCAAATTCTGAGCTCCCAAACCATAAGATAAAAAATATCTGTTCTTTAAGCCACTAAGTTTGTGGTAGTTACTACAGCAGCAATAGGAAATAAATACAATAATCATTATATTGAGAAATTATACACATAAATAAAAGAAAGCCTCTAAGGGATCAAAGATGACAGGGTGTTATATACCAAGGATTATGGGGGTCCAACTCTAAAGTCCAAAATAATCTGTTAACATTTGCATATTTATTTTTTAAATTAATTTTTATTGCAGTATAGTTGATGTAAAATGTTGTGTTAGTTTCAGGTGTACAGCAAAGTGAATCAGTTATACATATACATATATCCACTCTTTTTTAGATTTTTTTCCCATATAGGTCATTACAGGGTATTGAGTAGCGTTCCCTTGTGCTATACAATAGATTCTTATTAGTTATCTATTTTATATATAATAGTATGTATAGGTCAATCCCAATCTCCCAATTTATCCCTTCCCCCCTTCCCCTCTGGTAACCATAAGTTTGTTTTCTACATCTGTGACTATCTCTGTTTTGTAAATAAGTTCATTTGTACCATTTTTTAAAATTCCACATATAAGATATCACATGATAGTTGTCTTTCTCTGTCTGACTTCACTCAGTATGATAATCTCTAGATCCATCCATGTCACTGCAAATGGCATTATTTCGTTCTTTTTTATAGCTGAGTAATATTCCATTGTATATATGTCCCACATCTTCTTTATCCATTCATCCTTCCATGGACATTTAGGTAGTGTCCATGTCCTGGCTTTTATAAATAGTGCTGCAATGAACATTGGGGTGCATGTAACTTTTCAAATTATGGTTTTCTCCAGATATATGCCCAGGATTGGGATTGCTGGATCATAAGGTGGCTCTATTTTTAGTTTTTTAAGGACACTCCATACTGTTCTCCATAGCTCCTGCACCAATTTACATTCCCACCAGCAGTGCAAGTGGGTTCCCTTTTCTCCACACCCTCTCCAACATATATTGTTTGTAGATTTTTTGATGATGGCCATTCTGACCGGTGTGAGGTGATACCTCATTGTAGTTTTGATTTGCATTTCTCTAATAATTAGTGATGTTGAGCATCTTTTCATGTGGTTTTTGGGCAGGATAGCTGGGTAGGAAGGGTGAGAGGCTGAGACTGGGATTTTTAGTTCTGGCTCAACCACTATTACCAGACACCTCTCTAGGTCCCAGTATCAGGATGATTAAACTGGATTGGTGGTTTTCAAATTCGCTTAGCAGAAAAACCCTTTTCTCACAAGGAATCACAAGTGGAATCCCAGTGATAAATGCCAAGCTGTTCTTCTTGTCACACAGTGGGAGGGGGAGCTGGACCAACCTGGGAGCGACCAGGGAGAGCAGCTGTGGTAACAGCCAACGGGGAAGGGAAGTGATCCCCAAATGCAAGAAGCTGGGAGAGTGGATCAGCCTTCCAGGAAGGACTGAGCCTTGTAGGGCAGGGCCAGTTCCTATCATCATGTCAGTGGTAGTCTATTTTAGCTGAGTGATGAACAACTGCAAAATCTCAATGGCTTACAACAGCACACGTTTATTTTTCTCTCACATTGGTCTGTAGATCTGCTGGACCCCGCCTGCGTCAGGCTGCTGGCCAGGTACAAATATGCCCTACGTGTCTTCACTCTGGAACCATGGTCTTCTCTCAGCAGACCATGGCGCACAGGAGGGCCGGCCACATCAGGGGTCTGCAGCATCATGCCTGCTCCTCCAGCATGTCACTTGGCCAAGACCAATATCAATAGAACAGGGAAGCGTACTCCACGAACTCCATTGGGAGGACTCGCCAAGTCCATGGGCCATGGGCCTGGGTATGTCATTCTGTAACAGGGAGGGAGTAACGAATTGGGAGCAGATCATAAAACCATGGATACTGTCCACGGGGCTCTCAGGGAGAGGGGTCCAGCCTACACCGCGGGGCAGAACAGACCTTCCTGGAAGTGGCCTCCCCACCACTTGCCTGGTGGCAACTACTGGAAATGTCAGGATAGTTGGTGTCTAGGAAAATTAGTCTCTGTATGGTATACCTTCAGAACCTAAATGCACTGAAACGTCTTTCACCTCTTGGGGGAAATGAGTTCCTTGTTGTGTATGGTAGCTGCCCCAGAAAAAATATTTGCTGTCTGAGCCATCCTTTGAGGCCTAAATTCTCCAGCTCACAGTAGAGCTATCCTTGGAGATTATTATAGCCTAAATCGTGTCCCCCCGCAAATTCATATGTTGAAGTCCTAACCCCCAGTACCTCAGAATATGACCGTATTTGGAGATAGGGCCAGTAAAGTAGTGATTAAGCTGAAATGAGGTCCTAGGGTGAGTCCTAACCCAATCTGACTAATAAGAAGAGAAAATTTGGGCAGACAAGGGGGTTCACGTGTATAAAGAAAAGACAGTGTAAGGACGCAGCCGGAAGGCAGCCATCTGCAAGCCAAGGACAGAGGTCTCAGAAGGGACCAACCCTGCTGACACCTTGATCTTGGACTTTCAGCCTCCAGAACTGTGAGAAATACAATTCTGTTATAGAAGCCCCCCAGTCTGTGGTAGCTGTTATGGCAGCCCCAGCAAACTAATACAGTGATTATTGCCACTCTGCAGAGGGGGGCATCGTTGCCCCTCCTGCCTCACCTGCCAGACGGAATATGCACACAATAACAGGCACCCCTCGGTCAGGATCGGGAGATGCAGCAAGTGGGCATTGAAGCCCCTCTGGCCCCTGCTGTCCTCTTACCTCCTTTACCCTCTTGTTCCCTGAGGCTAAAGCCTCTTGTCTCCATCTACTTGATCCCAAAGCTCTCACTTTCTCTCCTCCCCATCCCACCCCCAGGCATGCAAAATTAGGTTTTAGGCGTGCCTATCCTTTCCGTCCCTGGATGGCGTCACCACAGAGCCCTGGTTCCAACATCAGTCTCGGGCACTAGATTTGCTCCTCCTCCCATTAGCGTGGCTGTGGACTGGCCATTCTGCTGAAATCATCGCAACCCAACAACGCCAAAGTTGCCCCTAAAGAGGAAAGGGCCAAGAGGACAGGGCCAGATGGGCTCTCAACTGTCCCCCTTGACAGTGTCCCCTGTTCTCCGAAGCCCAGATCTATGGCGAGCCTTTGTTCCCCATCTGCAGCAACGTGCTTACTCCCCAGACAGGGAGAATGCAGTGTGACCCCTGGAAAACAAGGACGTGGCGGACAGCAGCCTGCCCCGCTGCCTGTGCCCCGCGGGTTTAAAGGATTAGAGGGTTCTGATGTTCCCGTCCTCTGAGCTAAACTCTCCACAGATGACCGTTTTAGCACAAGGAAGCTAGAAGGCAGTGGTGAGAGACAGGAAAGCGATGGGTTGCCTCTGATTTCCCTTGATCTGAATTGCTTTTTCAGGCCCCCACGCTGAGATTACTCTTGTTTTTTGAGCCTTTGGGTTTGAATGGAGCTCTCTCCCATCTCACAAGGGACTGGAGAGAGAAGAATGAAGCAAACGTCAGTGGCAGGGTTGATAATCCTACAGCCATTGACTAGAAGAGCCCACCACCGGGCCTCTGCGTCTGGTTAATCTGTTGTGTCAATGCATACTATTAGCAGCCCTTCATTGATGGATAATTGACAGAGTGAGCAGGGGTGAGAGCTTAGTCTGCAGTGTGAGGGCACATTTAGGAAGATTTAATCTGCAAATGATAGACAGGGTGGAGTATACTGGCTCTTCCAAAGCCCTTGTCAGGCACTGGGTCAGACCCAGGAGGACCAGCCTGAGGACAGCCCGTTGCCTCCTACTTCATTGGTCCAGTCCTTTCAAGGCTGAGTACCTCCACACTCCTCCTAGACCCATCCTCAGGCCTCCAGCCCGTGCTGCTCTCATGCCTGCAGCCTATGCTCTCAGCCTTTTACATCTTAAACTCTACTCTAAGTGGGCAGGATGGGAGGGAGAAGAAGGGGTGGAGGAGAGGAAATCTAACCACGGGCATTATAATTACTAATTTTAACATGGTTAGGCTCAGGAGCAGGTGAGGAATTACAAATAGATTTTCCTTTTGGCCTTTTGGGTTTTCCACACCTGCTGTGTGGCTTCCCTGGAATCTTTCTGGGGGAGTCTAGCCCCACTGCAGTTACATGGCCTGGCTCTGGGAACCAAGCAAGAGCAAGGAAGAGGGGGAGGCAGATTCTGACGGAAGAGGCACAGAGAGGAACCCCACTTAGTGATGGGTAGAGGAGAACTTGCCTCAGAGCAACTCTGGGTACCAGTCTCAGATGGAAACTCCGAAGAGGAAGGGCTGATGGGATCATGTGTCACAGGTACAAGTGAACGTGGGGACTGAGGGAGAATCAGTTCTGTGTAATTCTTTATTTAAAGACCCATAGCCTAGCCTTTGTTTGCCTCTTTGCTCAGGATGCTTTTTAAGTTAAGTCTCAGATCTTTCTCCTGTTTCTAAACTGCATGTGGGAAGAGCTGGGAAACTCTCTGTGCCTCAGAGAATAGTTTAGCAGGTCCACCGGAGCTGTTATTTCTCCTGTGAGACTATTCTTCTCGTCCCAGGAGTCAGCGAAGCAGATTCTTTGTCTTCCATCTAGATGCATCATCACAGAGAGATGGAGTAAAACATAAATAAGCTTGAAAGCTGTCTCCCTTCCTCTCAGGACCCAGGGGGCAAGAAAGCAGACAAGCCCAGACAAGGGAGGCACTTAAGGGCTAGAGTTCTTCCTCACTGCGGGCAGAGCACATCTCGTGCTACCCGCCGGGCTGGTTCTTAGAGAGAGTGGTCCTTTCACAGCCAGCAGAGGGACCCTGCAATACAACAACAGCCCAGGCCAGGTAAGGCAGCGGGCTGTTCCGCTGGGTCTTTTTTCTTGTAGGGGCAGCAGGTCCTGACCCCGTGTGTGTGTGCTGTGGGGTATGGGAGGAAGCAGCCTAATTGCATTAAGGGTGACCACGTTGAAGAACATCTGAGTCCTTGAATAACAGTGCGTCCCTATTTCAATCTTCAGGCTTCCCAGGCAGCTAGACCAGAGTTAGAGACCAAGCATCCCCTGGTTTGATGGGAATGAACCGTGGCACGGAGTTCAAGTCCTTCTCAAGTACATCAAGGTGGCCAGGCATTCAAGAGTTGGAGCATCCCAGCAAATAAATCACTTCGACCCTTTTAAAATACAGAGTTAAAAACAACTTTCAAAGAACATTGGCATCTAAAACAGTCTACTGTATGACCAGGCTTTGTGTTAGCCAATTCGCCAGTGAGAGACTGGCAAGCTTTAATTACCCTGAGGAGATAATGCAGTGGCCAAAGAGGGTCTTGTTAAAAAGTTATGCTTACTTGGAAAGACCAAGGATGGAGATTGCTCCAGCTATATGCAACTGGGAGCACGTTAGGCTGCAAGGAGGTCTTTGCTGAACTGTGTAACTCTCTTGAGATTGCTAATGAGGAACCAATATGCCAGCTCTTGTTATTATGACAAGCTAGGGGCTCCAGGACTAAATGTCTAGTTCAGGACAAAGTTACTCTTGAAAGATGGGATCTGAGAATCAACTATTATATAATTCAGGGCAAGGCATTTAATCTCACTAGACTCTAGTTTTCTCTACAATAAACTGAGAATTAGAATATATTCATGAGCTTGTCAACAAGGCAGCTTATGCATGGTTAAGAAGTTATAAAGTGTTTCACAAACAGTAAGGAAATTTCTCACTGTGCAACCTAGAGGTTCTAACAGATACATTTAGGAAAAGGGAAGGATGGTAGAGGCTCTGTAAAGGCAGGTCCCATTTCTGATTTGTTCCCTGCAGAATCCTTAGTGTCTGGTAGAGGAAACAGTGCACAATAAAATATTTGCTGAATGAATGAATAAAGTTAGCGGAAGCAACTGGCCCACGGTATGTGGACTGTCTTCCTATTTGATGTCTTTGGTGCCAAATGTTTCTTTTTTTCTTTCCCTGAGCCTTTTAGGCCACATTGAGTCCCTGCAGATTTGCCTGCTGCCAGAATCTTTCTGGAAATTTCCATTCAAACAAATGGTTCCTTTAAAATGCCACCATTTCTGAAGACTAGAGATTCAGGAAGACAGAAGACAAGCTCAGAGGTTGGTCTTTGGTAGGAACAAATCCAGTACTCTAACAGGAAACGTATTCAATAGTAGGGTTTGATGACTAGCGCCCTTGTCTGAACCATGTGTTCACCAAGTCCCTGCTTTGGCCTCCCTCCCTGTCTGCTATACCAGAACTAAGGGGATCCCATTTCATTCTTACCACTCAAATCCTAGAAATGGTCAGGGAAACTTAAAAGCAAGAGAGTCTAGCAAGACCACTATCCCATGCAGCTGGACCCAGCTTCTGCAGCTCTCAGCCCAGAGTTGCATCGTGAGGACTCGACCCCACCTCCTAGATTCACTTCCAGGAGATCAAGTGATGCCTGGTCTCCAGCTCAGGCCAGGCTGTGTAGGAGGCCTAGAAGTTGAAAGAAGGGCATGTTCTTATTCAGGACTGAGAAACTCTCAAAAGCAGGTATCAGGTTGCCAGGCTATGGCACTAGGTGCAAAAATTCAGCAAAGAACAACTTCTAAGAGAAAACCAATATCTCCCCTGAAACTAAATGGAAGACTGAATGGCAATTTCAGGATTGAGGTACACTCAGCATGAGACCCAAATGGAGAGTTTAAGGAATTAGGAGAATTTGTGATTTAATAGGTGAGATGAGGGATCAAGGGAAAGAGGAGCTGAGTTGAGCCACCTGGGATAAGATGAGCTAGAGAAGGAATGCTTCCCCTCAAGCAAAAGTAAGTCAGTCAGTCAAACCAAGCTACAAGGGGTCGTGGAACAGCTCTGTTGCAGGAGTCAGGTTGCATGGTTCTGGTCCATTCTGTAATTAATTAGCCTCCTAACATTGACCAACTCACTTCACTTCTTTTTTTTTTTTTAATTTTTGAATTTTATTTTATTTATTTTTTTATACAGCAGGTTCTTATTAGTCATCAATTTAATACACATCAGTGTATACATGTCAATCTCAATCGTCCAATTCATCACAAGCCTCCCCCCACCCCCCCGTGGCTTTCCCCGCTTGGTGTCCATACCTTTGTTCTCTACATCTGTGTCTCAATTTCTGCCCTGCAAACAGGTTCATCTGTACCATTTTTCTAGGTTCCACATATATACGTTAATATACGATATTTGTTTTTCTCTTTCTGACTCACTTCACTCTGTGTGACTGTCTGTACATCCATCCATGTCTCAACAAATGACCCTTTTGTTCCTTTTAATGGCTGAGTAATATTCCATTGTATATATGTACCACATCTTCTTTATCCATTCGTCTGTCGATGGGCATTTAGGTTGCTTCCATGTCTTGGCTATTGTAAATAGTGCTGCAATGAACACTGTGGTACATGATTCTTTTTGAATTATGGTTTTCTCTGGGTATATGCCCAGTAGTGGGATCACTGGGTCATATGGTAGTTCTATTTTTAGTTTTTTAAGGAACTTCCATACTGTTCTCCATAGTGGCTGTATCAATTTACATTCCTACCAACACTGCAAGAGGGTTCCCTTTCCTCCACACCCTCTCCAGCATTTGTTATTTGTAGATTTTCTGATGATGCCCATTCTAACTGGTGTGAGGTGATACCTCATTGTAGTTTTGATTTGCATTTCTCTAATAGTGATGTTGAGCAGCTTTTCATTGCTTCTCTGCCATCTGTATGTCTTCTTTGGAGAAATGTCTATTTAGCTCTTCTGCCCATTTTTGGATTGGGTTGTTTCTTTTTTTAATATTGAGCTGCATGAGCTGTTTATATAATAAGGAGATTAATCCTTTGTCCATTGATTCGTTTGCAAATATTTTCTCCCATTCTGAAGGGTTGTCTTTTCGTCTTGTTTATGGTTTCCTTTGCTGTGCAAAAGCTTTTAAGTTTCATCAGGTCCCATTTGTTTATTTTTGGTTTTATTTCCATTACTCTAGGAGGTGGATCAAAAAAGATCTTGCTGTGATTTATGTCAAAGAGTGTTCTTCCTATGTCTTAGCCTAAGAGTTTTACAGTGTCCAGTCTTACATTTAGGTCTCTAATGCATTTTGAGTTTATTTTTGTGTATGGTGTTAGGGAGTGTTTTAATTTCATTCTTTTACATGTAGCTGTCCAGTTTTCCCAGCACCACTTATTGAAGAGACTGTCTTTTCTCCACTGTATATCCTTGCTTCCTTTGTCATAGATTAGTTGACCATAGGTGAGTGGGTTTATCTCTGGGCTTTCTATCTTGTTCCATTGATCTATGTTTCTGTTTTTGTGCCAGTACCATATTGTCTTGATTACCGTAGCTTTGTAGTATAGTCTGAAGTCAGGAAGTCTGATTCCTCCAGCACTGTTTTTTTCCCTCAAGACTGCTTTGACTATTCGGGGTCTTTTGTGTCTCCATACAAATTTTAAGATTTTGTTCTAGTACTGTAAAAACGGCCATTGGTAATTTGATAGGGATTGCATTGAATCTGTAGATTGCTTTGGGTAGTATAGTCATTTTCACAATATTGATTCTTCCAATCCAGGAACATGATATATCTCTCCATCTGTTGGTATCATCTTTAATTTCTTTCATCGGTGTCTTATAGTTTTCTGTATACAGGTCTTTTGTCTTCCTAGGTAGGTTTATTCCTAGGTATTTTATTCTTTTTGTTGCAATGGTAAATGGGAGTGTTTCCTTATTTTATCTTTCAGATTATTCATCATTAGTGTATAGGAATGCAAGAGATTTCTGTGCATTAGTTTTGTATCTTGCAACTTTACCAAATTCATTGATTAGCTCTAGTAGTTTTCTGGTGGCATCTTTAGGATTCTCTATGTATAGTATCATATCATCTGCAAACAGTGACAGTTGTACTTCTTCTTTTCCAATTTTTATTTCTTTTTCTTCTCTGATTGCCATGGCTAGGACTTCCAAAACTATGTTGAGTGATAGTGGTGAGAGTGGACATCCTTGTCTTGTTCCTGATCTTAGAGGAAATGCTTTCAGTTTTTCACCATTGAAAATGATGTTTGCTGTGGGTTTTGTTGTATATGGCCTTTATTATGTTGAGGTAGGTTCCCTCTATGCCTCTTTCTGGAGAGTGTTTATCATAAATTGGTCTTGAATTTTGTCAAAAGCTTTTTCTGCATCTATTGAGATGATCATATGGTATTTATTCTTCAATTTGTTAATATGGTGTATCACATTGATTGATTTGCATATATTGAAGAAAACCTTGCATCCCTGGGATAAATCCCACTTGATCATGATGTATGATGCTTTTAATGTGCTGTTAGATACTGTTTGCTAGTATTTTGTTGAGGATTTTTGCATCTATATTCATCAGTGATATTAGTCTGTATTTCTTTTTTTGTAGTATCCTTGTCTGGTTTTGGTATCAGGGTGATGGTGGCCTCATAGAAGAGATTGGGAGAATTCCTTCCTTTGCAATTTTTTGGAAGAGTTTGAGAAGGATGGGTGTTAGCTCTTCTCTAAATGTTTGATAGAATTCACCTGTGAAACCATCTGGTCCTGGACTTCTCTTTGTTGGAAGATTTTTAATCAAAGTTTCAATTTCGTTACTTGTGATTGGTCTGTTCATATTTTCTGTTTCTTCCTGGTTCAGTCTTGGAAGGTTATACCTTTCTAAGAATTTGTTCATTTCTTCCAGGTTGTCCATTTTATTGGCATAGAGTTGCTTGTAGTAGTCTCTTAGGATGCTTTGTATTTCTGCGGTGTCTGTTTTAACTTCTCCTTTTTCATTTCTAATTTTATTGATTTGAGTCCTCTCCCTCTTGTTCTTGATGAGTCTGGCTAATGGCTTATCAATTTTGTTTATCTTCTCAAAGAACCAGCTTTTAGTTTTATTGATCTTTGCTATTGTTTTCTTTGTTTCTATTTCATTTATTTCTGCTCTGATTTTTATGATTTCTTTCTTTCTGCTAACTTTGGGTTTTGTTTCTTCTTTCTCTAGTTCCTTTAGGTGTAAGGTTAGATTGCTTATTTGAGATTTTTCTTGTTTCTTGAGGTAGGCTTGTATTGCTATAAACTTCCCTCTTAGAACTGCTTTTGCTGCATCCCATAGGTTTTGGATAGTCATGTTTTCATTGTCATTTGTCTCTAGGTATTTTTTGATTTCCTCTTTGATTTCTTCAGTGATCTCTTGGTTATTTAGTAACGTATTGGTTAGCCTCCATGTGTTTGTATTTTTTATGTTTTTTTCCCTGTAATTGATTTCTAATCTCATAGTGTTGCGGTCAGAAAAGATGTTTGATACAATTTCAATTTTCTTAAATTTAAGAAAAGACTTCATTTTTGACCCCAAATGGGATCTATCCTTGAGAATGTTCCATGCTCACTTGAGAAGAAAGTGTAGTCTGCTATTTTTGGATGGAATGTCCTATAAATATCAATTAACTCTATCTGGTCTATTGTGTCCTTTAAAGCTTGTGTTTCCTTATTAATTTTCTGTTTGGATGATCTGTCCATTGGTGTAAGTGAGATGTTAAAGTGCCCCACTATGATTGTGTTACTGTCAATTTCCTCTTTTATAGCTGTTAGCAGTTGCCTTATGTATTGAGGGACTCCTGTGTTCGGTGCATATATATTTATAATTCTTATATCTTCTTCTTGGATTGATCCTTTGATCATTATGCAGTGTCCTTCTTTGTCTCTTGTAACATTCTTTATTTTAAAGTCTATTTGATCTGATATGAGTATTGCTACTCCAGCTTTCTTTTGATTTCCATTTGCATGGAATATCTTTTTCTGTCCCTTCACTTTCAGTCTGTATGTGTCCCTAGGTCTGAAGTGGGTTTCTTGTAGACAGCATATATAGATGGGTCTTGTTTTTGTATCCATTCAGCAAGCCTGTGTCTTTTGGTTGGAGCATTTAATCCATCCATGTTTAAGGTAATTATCAATATGTATGTTCCTATAACCATTTTCTTAATTGTTTTGGGTTTGTTTCTGTAGGTCCTTTTCTTCTCTTGCGTTTCCCACTTAGAG
Organism: Balaenoptera ricei; assembly: GCF_028023285.1. Lineage (NCBI taxonomy): Eukaryota > Metazoa > Chordata > Mammalia > Artiodactyla > Balaenopteridae > Balaenoptera > Balaenoptera ricei. The sequence continues at coordinate 7,788,151 of NC_082645.1, read as the reverse complement.
AAGTTCCTTTAGCATTTGTTGTAGAGCTGGTTTGGTGGTGCTGAATTCTCTTAGCTTTTGCTTGTCTGTAAAGCTTTTGATTTCTCCATCAAATCTGAATGAGATCTTTGCTGGGTAGATTAATCGTGGTTGTACAGTCTTCCCTTTCATCACTTTAAGTATATCATGCCACTCCCTTCTGGCTTGTAGAGTTTCTGCTGAGAAATCAGCTGTTAACCTTATGGGAGTTCCCTTGTATGTTATTTGTCGTTTTTCCCTTGCTGCTTTCAATAATTTTTCTTTGTCTTTAATTTTTGCCAATTTGATTACTATGTGTCTCAGCATGTTTATCCTTGGGTTTATACTGTATGAGACTCTCTGTGCTTCCTGGACTTGGGTGACTATTTCCTTTCCCATGTTAGGGAAGTTTCTGACTATAATCTCTTCAAATATTTTCTTGGGTCCTTTCTCTCTCTCTTCTCCTACTGAGACCCCTATAATGCGAATGTTGTTGCATTTAATGTTGCCCCAGAGGTCACTTAGGCTGTCTTCATTTCTTTTCATTCTTTTTTCTTTATTCTGTTCCACAGCAATGAATTCCACCATTCTGTCTTCCAGGTAACTTATCTGTCTTCTGCCTCAGTTATTCTGCTATTGATTCCTTCTAGTGTATTTTTCATTTCAGTTATTGTATTGTTCATCTCTGTTTGTTTGTTCTTTAATTCTTCTAGGTCTTTGTTAAACATTTCTTGCATCTTCTCGATCTTTGCCTCCATTCTTTTTTCGAGGTCCTGGGTTATCTTCACTATCATTATTCTGAATTCTTTTTCTGAAAGGATGCCTATCTCCACTTCATTTAGTTGTTTTTCTTGGGTTTTATCTTGTTCCTTCATCTGGTACATAGCCCTCTGCCTTTCCATCTTGTCTATCTTTCTGTTAATGTGGGTTTTGCTCCACAGGCTGCAGGACTGTAGTTCTTCTTGCTTCTGCTGTGTGCCCTCTGGTGGATGAGCTTGTCTAGTAGGCTTGTGCAAGTTTCCTGATGGGAGGGACTGGTGGTGGGTAGAGCTGGCTGTTGCTCTGGTGGGCAGAGCTCAGTAAAACTTTAATCCACTTGTCAGCTGATGCATGGGGCTGGGTTCCCTCCCTGTTGGTTGTTTGGCCTGAACCCAACACTGGAGCCTACCCAGGCACTTTGGTGGGGTTAATGGCAGACTCTAGGAGGGTTCACGCCAAGGAGCACTTCCCAGAACTTCTGCTGCCAGTGTCCTTGTCCTCACGGTGAGCCACAGCCACACCCTGCCTCTGCAGGAGACCCTCCAACACTAGCAGGTAGGTCTGCTTCAGTCTCCCCTGGGGTCACTGCCCCTTCCCCTGGGTCCTGATGTGCACACTACTTGTGTGTGCCCTCCAAGAGTGGAGTCTCTTTTTCCTCAGTCCTGTCAGAGTCGTGCAATCAAATCCCGCTAACCTTCAAAGTCTGATTCTCTAGGAATTCCTCCTCCCGTTTCCAGACCCCCAGGTTCAGAAGCCTGACGTGGGGCTCAGAACCTTCACTCCAGTGGGTGGACTTCTGTGGTATAAGTGTTCTCCAGTTTGTGAGTCACCCACCCAGAAGTTATGGGATTTGATTTTATTGTGATTGCACCCCTCTTACCATTTCATTGTGGCTTCTCCTTTATCTTTGGATGTGGGTTATCTTTTTTGGTGAGTTCCAGTGTCTTTCTGTCGATGATTGTTCAGCAGTTACTTGTGATTCTGGTATTCTTGCAAGAGGGAGTAAGAGCACATCCTTCTCCTCCGCCCTCTTGGTTCCAAAAATCCCACTTCACTTCTTATATGCAAAATTAATGAGAAAAACTAGGTGAGGTGAGTCATGTGGAGCCCTGCCAAGCTGTTAGTCTACCATATGTGTGTAGATATCAGTGCTATAGGTCAGGTTTAAATAACAAATCCAACAAGGCAGCCGAGCCTATATTTGAAATAAGAAATTAAAATATAATGACTGGAGAGACCTTCAAGATGGCAGAAGAGTAAGACATGGAGATCACCTTCCTCCCAACGAATACATCAGAAATACATCTACATGTGGAACAACTCCTACAGAAAACCTACTGAACGCTGGCAAGACCTCAGACTTCCCAAAAGGCAAGAAACTCCCCACATACTTGGGTAGGGCAAAAGAAAAAAGAAAAAACAGAGACAAAAGAATAGGGATGGGACCTGCTCCTCTGAGAGGGAGCTGTGAAGGAGGAAAAGTTTCCACACACTAGGTAGCCCCTTCATTGGTGGAGACGGGGGGTGGGTGGGGGGGAAGCTTCAGAGTCACGGAGGAGAGCGCAGCAACAGGGTTGCAGAGGGAAAAACAGAGAGATTCCCACACAGAGGATCGGTTCCAACTAGCACTCACCAGCCTCAGAGGCTTGTCTGCTCACCTGCTGGGGCGGGTGTGGGGTGGGAGCTGAGGCTCGGGTTTCAGAGTTCAGATCCCAAGGAGAGGACTGGGGTTGGCTGCGTGAACACAGCCTGAAGGGGGCTAGTGCACCACAGCTAGACAGGAGGGAGTCCAGGAAAAAGTCTGGAACTGCCTAAGAGGCAAAAGACCGTTGTTTCAGGGTGCTCAAGGAGAGGGAATACTGAGCACCGCCTGAATGAGATTCAGAGACGGGCGTGAGCCATGGCTATCAACGCAGACCCCAGAGACGGGCATGAAATGCTAAGGCTGCTGCTGCAGCCACCTAGAAGCCTGTGTGCAAGCACAGGTCACTATCCACACCTCCCCTTCCGGGAGCCTGTGCAGCCCGCCAATGACAGGGTCCCGTGATCCAGGGACAACTTCCCCAGGAGAACACACTGTGTGCCTCAGGCTGGTGCAACATCACACCAGCCTCTGCCGCTGCAGGCTCATCCCACATTCCGTACCCTTCCCTCCCCCCGACCTCAGTGAGCCAAAGCCCCCTAATCAGCTGCTACTTTAACCCCGTCCTGTCTGACACGAACAGATGCCCTCAGGCGACCTACACATGGAGGCAGGGCCAAATCCAAAGCTGAACCCCAGCAGCTCTGCAAACAAAGAAGAGAAGGGAAATCTCTCCATGAAGCCTCAGGAGCAGTGGATTAAATCCCCACAATCAACTTGATGTACCCTGCATCTGTGGAATACCTGAACGGACCACGAATCATCCCAAAATTGAGGTGGTGGACATTGGGAGCAATGATATATATATTTTTTTTCCTTTTTCTCTTTTTGTGAGTGTGTATGGGTATGCTTCTTTGTGTGATTTTTTTCTGTATAGCTTTGCTTTTATCATTTGTCCTAGGGTTCTGTCTGTCTGGTGTTTTTTGTTTGTTTTTTGGTTTTCATTTTAGTTTTTATTTATTTTATTTTATTTTTTATTTTTAGTGCTTCTTTTTGGTGTGGTTGCTCTCTTCTTTCTTTCTTTTTTTTCTTTTTTCCTTTTTCTATTACTTTTTAATTTTTTTATTTTTAATAATTATTTTTCATTTTAATAACTCTTTTATTTTATTTTATTTTTTCTTTCTTTCTTTCGTTCTTTCTTTTTATCTCCCTTATCTTCTGAGCCGTGTGGCTGACAGGGTCTTGGTGCTCCGGCCAGGTGTCAGGCCTGTGCCTATGAGGTGGGAGAGCCGAGTTCAGAACACTGGTCCACCAGAGACCTCCGAGCTCCATGTAATATCAAACAGCAAAAGCTCTCCCAGAGATCTTCATCTCAATGCTAAGACCCAGCTCAACTCAACAACCGGCAAGCTACAGTGCTGGACACCCTATGCCAAACAACTAGCAACACAGGAACACAACCCCACCCATTATCAGAGAGGCTGCCTAAAATCATAATAAGGTCACAGAAACCCCAAAACACACCACCAGATGCGGGCCTGACACTAGAAAGACAAGATCCAACCTCATCCACCACAACACAGGCACCAGTCCCCTCCATCAGGAAGCCTACACAACCCACTGAACAAACCTTAGCCACTGGGGGCACACACCAAAAACAACAAGAACTACAAACCTCCAGCCTGCAAAAAGGAGACCCCAAACACAGTAAGTTAAGCAAAATGAGAAGACAGAGAAACACACAGCAGGTGAAGGACCAAGTAAAAACCCACCAGACCAAACAAAGGAGGAAGAAATAGGCAGTCTACCTGAAAAAGAATTCAGCGTAATGATAGTAAAGATGATCCAATATCTTGGAAATAGAATGGAGAAAATACAAGAAACGTTTAACAAGGACCTAGAGGAACTAAAGAGCAAACAAACAATGATGAACAACGTAATAAATGAAATATAAAATTCTCTAGAAGGAATCAATAGCAGAATAACTGGGGCAGAAGAACGAATAAGTGACCTGAAAGATAAAATAATGGAAATAAGTACTGCAGAGCAGAATAAAGGAAAAAAGAATGAAAAGAATTGAGGACAGTCTCAGAGACCTCTGGGACAACATTAAACACAACAACATTCGAATTATATGGGCCCCAGAAGAAGAGAAAAAGAAAGGGACTGAGAAAATATTTGAAGAAATTATAGTTGAAAACTTCCCTAATATGGGAAAGGAAAAAGTTAATAAAGTCCAAGAAGTGCAGAGGGTTGCATACAGGATAAATCCAAGGAGAACCACGCCAAGGCACCTATTAATCAAACTATCAAAAAGTAAATACAAAGAAAAAACTATTAAAAGTAGCAAGGGAAAAACAGCAAATAACATACAAGGGAATCCCCATAAGGTTAACAGCTCTTTTATCAGCAGAAACTCTGCAAGTCAGAAGGGAGTGGCAGGACATATTTAAAGTGATGAAAGGGGAAAACCTACAAACAAGATTACTCTACCCAGCAAGGATCTCATTCAGAGTTGACAGAGAAATTAAAACCTTTACAGAAAAGGAAAAGCTAAGAGAATTCAACCCACCAAACCAGCTCTACAAGAAATGCTAAACGAACTTCTCTAGGCAGGAAACACAAGAGAAGGGAAAGACCTACAATAACAAACCCAAAACAATTAAGAAAATGGTAATAGGAACATACATATCGATAATTACCTTAAATGTAAATGGATTAAATGCTCCAAACAAAAGACATAGACTGGCTGAATGGATACAAAAACAAGACACATACATAGGCTGTCTACAAGACACCCACTTCAGACCTAGGGACACATACAGACTGAAAGTGAGGGGATGGAAAAAGATGGTCCATGCAAATGGAAATCAAAAGAAAGCTGGAGTAGCAATACTCATATCAGACAAAATAGACTTTACAATAAAGACTATTGCAAGAGACAAAGAAGGACACTACATAATGATCAAGGGATCAATCCAAGAAGACGATATAACAACTGTAAATATTTATGAACCCAAAGTAGGAGCACCGCAATACGTAAGGGAAATGTGAAGAGCCATAAAGAGGAAATTGACAGGAACACAATCATAGTAGGGTACTTTAACACAACCCTGTCACCAATGGACAGATCATACAAACAGAAAATAAGCAACTGCATAGCACAGGGAGATCAGCTCTGCGCTTTGTGACCACCTAGAGGGGTGGGATAGGGAGGGTGGGAGGGAGGGAGATGCAAGAGGGAAGAGATATGGGAACATATGTATATGTATAACTGATTTACTTTGTTATAAAGCAGAAACTAACACACCATTGTAAAGCAATTATACTCCAATAAAGATGTTAAAAAAAAAATAAAAGAAAATAAGGAAACACAAACTTTAAATGATACATTAAACATGGTGGACTTAATTGATATTTGCAGGACATTCCATCCAAAAACAAGAGAACACACTTTCTCCTCACATGCTCACGGAATATTCTCCAGGATAGATGATATCTTGGGTCACAAAACAAGCCTTGGCAAATTTAAGAAAATTGAAATTGTATCAAGTATCTTTTCTGATTACAATGCTATGAGACTAAATATCAATTACAGGAAAAAATCTTCAAAAAATACAAACAGATGGAGGCTAAACAATACACTACTTAATAACGAAGAGAACACTGAAGAAATCAAAAAAGAAATCAAAAAATACCTAGAAACAAATGACAATGGAAACAAGATGACCCAAAACCTACGAGATGCAGCAAAAGCAGTTCTAAGAGGGAAGTTTATACCAATACAATCCTACCTCAAGAAACAAGAAACATCTCAAATAAACAACCAAACCTTAACACCAAAAGCAATTAGAGAAGGAAGAACAAAAACCCCCAAAGTTAGCAGAAGGAAAGAAATCATAAAGATCAGATCAGAAATAAATGAAAAAGAAATGAAGGAAACAATAGCAAAGATCAAAAAAACTAAAAGCTGGTTCTTTGAGCAGATAAACAAAATTGATAAACCATTAGCCAGATTCATCAAGAAAAAAAGGGAGAAGACTCAAATCAATAGAATTAGAAATGAAAAAGGAGAAGTAACAACTGACATTGCAGAAATACAAAGGACCATGAGAGATTACTACAATCAACAATATGCCAATAAAATGGACAACCTGGAGGAAATGGACAAATTCTTAGAAAAGCACAACCTTCTGAGACTGAACCAGGAAGAAATAGAAAATATAAACAGACCAATCACAAGCACTGAAATTGAGACTGTGATTAAAAACCTTCCAACAAACAAAAGCCCAGGGCCAGATAGTTTCACAGGCGAATTCTGTCACACATTTAGAGCAAAGCTAACACCTGTCCTTCTCAAACTCTTCCAAAATATATCAGAGGGAGGAACACTCCCAAACTCATTCTATGAGGCCACCATCACCCTGATACCAAACCAGACAAAAATGTCACAAAGAAATATAACTACAGGCCAATATCACTGATGACCATAGATGCAAAAATCCTCAACAAAATAATAGCAAACAGAATCCAACAGCACATTAAAAGGATTATACACTGTGATCAAGTTGGATTTATCCCAGGAATACAAGGATTCTTCAATATATGCAAATCAATCAATGTGATACACCATATTAACAAATAAAGGAGAAAAACCATATGATTATCTCAATAGATGCAGCAAAATCTTTTGACAAAATTCAAGACCAACCATTTATGATAAAAACCCTCCAGGAAGTAGGCATAGAGGTAATTTACCTCAACATAGTAAAGGCCATATATGACAAACCCAGAGCCAACATCATTCTCAATAGTGAAAAACTGAAAGCATTTCCACTAAGATCAAGAACAAGACAAGGTTGCCCACTCTTACCACTATTATTCAACATACTTTTGGAAGTTTTAGCCTCAGCAATCAGAAAGGAAAAAGAAATAAAAGGAATCCAAATCGGAAAACATGAAGTAAAGCTGTCACTGTTTGCAGATGACATGATTCTATACATAGAGAATCCTAAAGATGCCACCAGAAAACTACTGGAGCTAATCAATGAATTTGGTAGCATAGCAGGATACAAAATTAATGCACAGAAATCTCTTGCATCCCTATACACTAATGATGAAAAATATGAAAGAGAAATTAATGAAATGCTCCCATTTACCATTGCAACAAAAAGAATAAAATACCTAGGAATTAACTTACCTATGGAGACAAAAACCTTTATGCAGAAATCTATAAGACACTGACGAAAGAAATTAAAGATGACACAAACAGATGGAGAGATATACCATATTCTTGGATTGGAAGAATCAACATTGTGAAAATGACTATACTACCCAAAGCAATCTACAGATTCAATGCAATCCCTATCAAACTACCAATGCCATTTTTCACAGAACTAGAACAAAAAATCTCACAATTTGTATGGAAACACAAAAGACTCCGAATAGCCAAAGCAATCTTGAGAAAGAAAAACATAGCTGGAGGAATCAGGCTCTGGACTTCAGAGTATACTACAAAGCTACAGTAATCAAGACAGTATGGTACTGGAACAAAAACGGAAATATAGATCAATGGAACAGGATAGAAAGCCCAGAGATAAACCCATTCACATATGGTCACCTTATTTTTGGTAAAGGAGGCAAGAAAATACAATGGAGAAAAGACAGCCTCTTCAATAAGTGGTGCTGGGAAAACGGGACAGCTACATGTAAAAGAATGAAATTAGAACACTCCCTAACACCATACACAAAAATAAACTCAAAATGGATTAGAGACCTACATGTAAGGGCAGACACTATCAAACTCTTAGAGGAAAACATAGGCAGAACACTCTATGACATTAATCACAGCAAGTTCCTCTTTGACCCACCTCCTAGAGAAATGCAAATAAAAAGAAAAATAAACATATGGACCTAATGAAACTTAAAAGCTTTTGCACAGCAAAGGAAACCATAAACAAGACAAAAAGACAACCCTCAGAATGGGAGAATATATTTGCAAATGAAGCAACTGATGAAGGATTAATCTCCAAAATTTACAAGTAGCTCATGCAGCTCAATATCAAAAAAACAATCAACCCAATCCACAAAAGGGCAGAAAACCTAAATAGACATTTCTTCAAAGAAGATACACAGATTGCCAACAAACACATGAAAGGATGTTCAACATCACTAATCATTAGAGAAATGCAAATCAAAACTACAATGAGGTATCACTTCACACCAGTCAGAATGGCCATCATCAAAAAATCTACAAACAATAAATGCTGGAGAGCATGTGGAGAAAAGGGAACCCTCTTGCACTGGTGGTGGGAATATAAATTGATACAGCCACTATGGAGACCAGTATGGAAGTTCCTTAAAAAATTAAAAATAGAAATACCATACCACCTAGCCATCCCACTACTGGGCATATACCCTGAGAAAACCATAATTCAAAAAGAGTCATATACCACAATGTTCATTGCAGCTCTATTTACAATAGCCACGACATGGAAGCAACCTAAGTGTCCATCAACAGATGAATGGATAAAGAAGATGTGGCACATATATACATTGGAATATTACTCAGCCATTAAAAGAAACGAAATTGAGTTATATGTAGTCAGGTGGATGGACCTAGAGTCTGTCATACAGAGTGAAGTATGTCAGAAAGAGAAAAACAAATACCGTATGCTAACACATATACATGGAATCTAAAAGAAAAAAAAAGTTCTGAAGAACCTTGGGGCAGGACAGGAATAAAGACGGAGACGTAGAGAATGGACTTGAGGACACAGGAAGGGGGAAGGGTAAGCTAGGACGAAGTGAGAGAGTGGCACGGACTTATATATACTACCAAATGTAAAATAGATAGCTAGTGGGAAGCAGCCGCATAGCACAGGGAGATCAGCTCGGTGCTTTGTGACCACCTAAAGGGTTGGCATAGGGAGGGTGGGAGGGAGCAAGAGGGAGGAGACATGGGGATATATGTATATGTATAGCTGTTTCACTTTGTTATAAAGCAGAAACTAACGCACCATTGTAAAGCAATTATACTCCAATAACGATGTTAAAAAAAAAACAAAAAACTAGGTGACCTCAGCATTCCCTTAAATTTCTATTATTTCTACCAAAGTCAATCAAATAATGAGTTTAATTTCCACATGGTTGGAGAGAAGGAAACTCATGTCTCCCTGGCACCCATGCTGAAGTTTTCCTGACTTTGCCTTATGTAAACCTGCAACAACTCTAAGAGATTGGCACCACTCTCCCCACTTAACAGATGACATCGCCAAGTCTTAAATCAGTGAAGCAATGTGTCCCAGGCTACGAGATGGAGGGTGGTAGGACGAAGACTCAGACTCTGTTTCCACAATTTCCCATTCCTCCCGTGCTCCCTCACAAGCCACATAAAGAAGGCCAGTGTCATTTCTTTGTAGTCCGGCCTTGTCAGTCCTCAGGAGAAAGCCCTGTGCCAGACAACACTATTTGCATGCCAAGCACCGAGCAGGACACAGAGGGGATGCCAACACGTAGAATCTGTTCTCCTGCCCTCTGGCTTGGGTGACAGGCTTCTGGTAAATGACATCTACTGAAAGTGGCTGCGGGGATCAGAGTAAGAATTCACCCTGACACTTCCCATGTCCCATTCTTTATTCCTAAAGCAACCATCTTCATCCAGAAGAACCCGGGGGCTTTTCACTGCACCATTCAGATATTTGTGGCACTGCCATAACCCTCACTTTTCATCATCTCTTTTCTTTCATCCCTGTAAATTCCAGTTCTGGCTGGGGGTAGGGGGTGGGTGGAATTAAAACCTTTCCCTGTCTGCATGTGGAAGTCCAATGCAAAAATAATTAAATCTCCACCCATTTATCTTTTATCTCCAATACCAATCCATTGTTCTGAGAACGATTTGAATGGTGTGCTTCCCCTGCTGTGTCATTTAAAATTGAGTTCACACTTAGCTAACTTTTTACTGTTGGGAATGTTTCTGCAGCAGGCATTTCAGCCTCCTCACAAGAACAGTTCTAATTTGGAGCTCAAACAGAGGGAGGGAGCTGGTATTGCAGGAATGTCAGCCAAGCTCCTGGTTTAATGGCTGTGCGGTAGCTGAGTAGTTGCAGATGTGAGCACTTCAGGGAAAGCAGCAGCGCTAGGATGTGAGGGCCTCCAAGACCTGGTATTTCAAAGTGGGTAAACTTAAACAAAATTGTGGCATAGGATTTCTTTTCGATGCTATTTTTTGGTGTCAAAGCCGCTACTTGATACCCAACATGGTAGCTCCAATGAATCTGTTCAATCTACTCTTCATGATCATGGCATCGCTAAGGTAGAAAATTAATTGGATGAGGTTAAATATCCCCTTTTCATGTCAAAAAAATTGGTTTTTCTAGGGATTAAAGGATTAACGTGGTGTTAAGTCCCTAAAGAGGTTAAAATACTTCATTATTCATTACAAAACACAAAGATCGGGCTGTTAGTTTTTTTCTTATGTCCCTGCCACTCATGTCATTAAAGGGAGCACCACGGAGAACTGATAATGACAATTTCAGAGGCTCTTAATGTTCTTCAAAACGTATGTCTGCCCTGCTTACAAACTCTTCCTGGGTAAAATAGCCTGAAATATATCAGATTGAAGACTTTTACGGCCTAGTCTCAGTGTCAGATGATCAATGGGCAGGGCTGAGCTTTCAGGAAAGTCATCGGGGCTGTAACGTGTGGCATTTCATATCGACGTTCTCTCAGCTTCTGACCAAAGAGCACCACTTCCCATCAACAGCTGAGAAGATACTTCCAGTTTGGATCAAAGGATGGAGAAAGCTGGGCTATGCCAGGTCACCACAAGACCGGGCCCTTTTCATATTAGGGTTTATACTCTTTCTCTACCCCATACAAAAACAGTGATTTCAGCTCTGTTTCCATCATATTTTGCCATTTTGAGTTGGAAAATTCCCTACATCCAATGCCGGCTTTTTGCACCTGAGGAAACCGGGGCACAGATCTGTGATATGACTGGCTCTTGGTCACTCAAATGTAAGTGACAAGGTGGCACTGGAACCCAGTTTCCTGACAATGATCCTCCCCCTCCCCATTATACTTCCCCAGCTTCTGCATTCTCCTCCAGATGGATGGCTTGGTGACCAAGGGCTCATACTTGAAAGACGGATGTTGGAAGTTACAACTCAGACTGAGACCACAGCACATGCCCAAGGTCACCGGGCCACACAGTGACCATCTGTGACCTCAGCCCAATGAGGACCAGGTTCTGAGCTAACTGGACACAGTCTTCACAGATTCTGGAAGCCTAGTTTCACCTTTCATTCAAATCCATCCTGGGAGGCTCATGGCCCTCTCCTGGGGGACATAAAGGCAAAGCAATTAATTCAGACATCATCAGGACAGTCTATGCCGGGGCAGAGAATAATGAGTCAAACATAGAATTGAGGGTTTGAGATAATAATGTCAAGTAACTTTCATAAAAGGAGAGTCAGACAAGATAAAGAGCCGCGAGAGGTAACATACAAAACACCACCAGGGTCAAAAGAGGGAGGCCTGTTCAAGTTGGGGAATCCAGAAATGATTCATGGGTGAGGAAGTGTCTTTTGCGTGAGTCTTGAAGGAAGGATACATTTCAGGAGGTGTAGATAAGACAAGGACATTCAATCTGAAAGAAAACACATACTGACACCTGAAACTAACACAACACTGTAAATTAACTATACTTCAATAAAAATAAATAAAAGAAAACACATACATGAAGAGGAAGGCAGAGAGCACTGTTCGGGAGGCCGTGAATGATGATTTCTTCAAGGCCAACTGATACGTCTTCCCTTCCAGGAAGCACTCCCTGATTGTTCCGGGCTGGTTAAGTACGCCCTTCAGTGCTCCCTCAGCACCCCAGGCACACTCCCACCATCGCATTAGCCAGAACACTGTGCCACAGATTTGCCCCCATCAGACCCTAAACAACTTGAAGTCACTTCGGATCACTTTTTTTACATTGTTTTGTGTGTAACCCCAGCACAATGCCTGACCCATGGTAAGTTTCCCCCAAATATTTGTTAAATGTGTTAAGGGCTCAGTTTGGATCACTGAAAAGAAATCATCAAGAGAAGTCTTAAAAGGAAGTTTGGGGCCTATCTGGGGAGGGCCTTAGTGTCTGGGGTAGGAGCTTGCGCCTTATTCAGCATGTGATGGGGAGTAGGAAGGTGATGGAGAAGGAAAGGACATGAATGGAGCTGCCCTTTGAGAAGAGCACTCTGACTCGGGAGTGAAAGATGGATTGGAGCAGGGAGAACCAGAACCTGAGCACAAGGTAGGCGGGCTCCACAGGACACCCTGAGCCTTCAGGAGGCAGCCCTGACCTGCCCAGGGTCGATGAGGTGGGGGTCAGGGAGATGAGCACAAGAGGAGTTGCAAGGAGAGGAGGGGGCGGATGCACGTCCACCCACAGCTCTGTGTTCCTCGGTTGGCAAGGATGGGAAGAGGGAGCTTTCTAACATCTATTTCTTGGAGGTATGGTCCACAAAATATCTACTGCCAGATGCAATACCCAACGCCCAGAGCTCACCACATCCTTGGGAAGATATAATTCACAAACCTTAATTTTTCAGACGCAATAACCACAAGGGGAAAAGAATGTTACTTCTGCATCTTCACTGGAGAAAGCTAAGGTACAAGGTTTGGCCCAGAGAGACACAGGAAATCAAACTCAACTAAAACATTGGAAAATCACTGTTGATGCAAAATCCAAGTTTTAGATGTTGTCCATATTCACACACACACACGCCCCAACTCACCTGATTTTCAATTAGCATTCAGTTAGTATGTCACAACAGGCAACATTTTCAATTAGATGCTAACATGTATTTTACTGTTTTTCTTTAAATTCTGAGTGTTTCATATTTGCCTCCAATAGAGCAAACTGCCAAACTTTTAAAAAGCTGCAGAGGGCTTCCCTGGTGGCACAGTTGTTAAGAATCTGCCTGCCAATGCGGGGGACACGGGTTCGAGCCCTGGTCTGGGAAGATCCCACATGCCGTGGAGCGACTAAGCCCGTGAGCCGCAACTACTGAGCCTGCGCGTCTGGAGCCTGTGCTCCGCAACAAGAGAGGCCGCGATAGTGAGAGACCCGCGCACCGCGATGAAGAGTGGTCCCCGCTTGCCACAACTAGAGAAAGCCCTCGCACAGAAACGAAGACCCAACACAGCCATAAATAAATAAATTAATTAATTAATTAATTAATTTTAAAAAAAAAGCTGCAGAAAGACCCAGAGGATCAGTGGGTAGGACAACAGAGAGCTGAAGACTCAGGGTGGTCAGTGAATTTTACCGTGGCCGCTCCTGCAGGCTCCTTTACATTGTTTCATTGTGTACTGTCTACCCACATGTCCAGTTCAATGGTACACACGTGGCCTTTAGGGAGTCCCCAGTCTAACGTCGCGAGACTCAGTTCTTGCCTTTGAGAAAATGACAGATAATCAGCTTGAGAAGTCAATGCACGGGGACTTCCACCGGTGGTCCAGTGGTTAAGACTTCACTTTCCAATGCCGGCGGGTGCAGGGTCCATCCCTGGTTGGGGAGCTAAGGTCCCACATGCCTCACGGACAAAAAAAACCCAAAACATAAAACAGAAGCAGTATTGTAACAAACTCAATAAAGACTTTAAAAATGGTCCACATCAAAAGAAAAAAAGTACCTTTAGAAAAATTAAAAAAGAAGTCAAAGCACGCACACCACATACGCAGTCCACACACCTCACTCCAGGCATCTCAGCACCCAACAGCAGCAATACCAGTGCAAAAATATTACCACAGGAGTACATAATCTATGATTACAGAATTATGAGAATCAGTGGGAAAGCAGTAAAAAAGACAATGGCTAAAGGAGAAGTCTCCAAGTCAGGGTCATGGCTTAACAATTTACTAGACGAATAGCTTTGGGCAAATTACTCAGACCACTTTGACCGTCAGTTTTTTCATCTACAAAATGAAGGTAATAGTAATAAATACTTACCTAAGCGGGGTTTTTGGCAAGCTGAATAAGAAACCATATTGTAATATATGGCATAGTATTTTGATATATAATATATATACTTGCATGTGCATAGCTTACGTAGTATGTGTATGTATATACAGTATGACATATAGTATAAATATAGCATATTATACTATGTTATTAATATATCGTTATGATATAACTTTCGTTTGAGTATGAATGGACTATCTTGTATACTGAAATGAAGAGGAGGGCTGGGCAGAGCTGAGACAAGTGGGATTTCTCTGGCCGGCAGCAGCAGGGGCTGGGCGGCCTCCATGGGGCAGGAGAAGAAGGGAGGGAAGGAGCTTAACCTGCACAATACGTGCAGGAGTGGCGGTCGCCTGGCAAGAAGGCAGGCGGCAGGGGGACCACTTGTCTGCACGTGCCTCAGCATCAGGGTCAGACAAACGGTGCATGGAAATCTAGAGAAGCATGAAGCGAAGGGCAACAGCAGACAGGGATTGTCTGGCGGAGCCTGCTGAAGAGGAAGGGTAGGTAAATATTAGTGTAATTCGGAGAGACTTCCACGGTAAGCCTGACCAAAGGAAACCAAAGCAGGTTGATGTCACAGGTACTATTTTAGATCAATCATTATTATGTTAATGCTAACATCAGCTTGCATCTTCACGTGGCCCTTTTCAACATTCTTGATGCACTCTGATGCCAGGGTCTTCCTTGTTCCCTCACCTCAATGCAGTAAAGCTGCAGATGTATTACTTTTCCTACTTTATAAATATGAGAAACCTGAGAGCAAATATTCTAGGATCTGTGCAAAGCCACACAGGCACCTGAGGACACTTCTCTGCCCTCGTAATTAGGGAGTCTTCTTGTTGGGTTGTGCCACTTTGGATGGTATCTAGTCTTTCTCTAGACCCCTTTGAATAATCCTGAAGGCCCAGGTCCATCTCTTTTGTTTCTTTTGCAACTTTCAAGTCCCTTCTCCCCCCCCCCCCCCCCCGTTCCCCTCCTTGAAACACACTGGAGCCCCGCTGGATGCTTGACCTTGCAGGTGCTCAATGAATCCTCATGGAACCACGGACCGAATGGCCTTCCTGCTGGGGCACTTGCTTCACCATTCACAACTCCAGCTGGCCCTCAGGGCTGACTTCACATCCCCAAGGGTTTGCCCTGAGTGAGGGTTGGATTCTAGGGACCAGCACAGCTAATGCTGTGACACACTGGACATGAGGACCAAAGTCAGGAAGATACCACCCTGGTCAGTAGCTGTGCCCTGAACCAGCTCCACTGCAAACAAGCTACTGGTGGTGGGGAACATGTCAGCCCTGCACGCTGTACCTCGAGGCACCACTCTCCAAGGGGCTCCCAAGTTATTCTACAGCCAGGGTGTCCAAATTCTTTTAAAGCCGAGGTGGTTTCTTGCACAGTGTATCCGCTCCTGGCTTTGGGAGAGGAAGGACAGCACGCCGGCCAAGCGTCCAGCTCTCTTACCCCCGGAACAGAGCAAGATCGGAGTTGATGACAGTGCATTTTAGAAGAGACTTTTCTGGTATGGTGACAAGTCCCTAAGCCAAAGACTCTCTGGAGTCAAAGCAGTTTGAAAGGCAGAGCCTCGCAGGCAGCTCACTGGCCCCTCCTCTCGGTTCTCATGGCTCAGTTCCTGTCCTGAGTTTGATCATCAGAATGTAATGTAGCTGGACGTTACTACCTTAGCTTCCCACAGAAAAGCCTGTGCTGAAAGAAGATTGAATGTTATGCCCTTAGCCTTTATAGAGGGTTGTTAGGAGTAACATTTGAGGAGCGTATCTCTGCCTTTGTAGAACTGCAGTGGAAGATGGTGCCCATTGTGCTACCTGGTGTCCCACGCAGCCCGGATCAATAAATCCTCCTTCCACACAATGCCGGGGAAAGTCTATCTCTCCCAACTTGTATTCCTTCTCTCTTCAGATATTACTGACTGGATAACCAAGTGTGCATTCCTTTTCTTTTTTTTCTTTTTTCCTTCATTTCTATTAAACTGGCACTGAACTCAATCCTCAACTTCAGTAACTGATTCCATCCCTGTCTCTGCCCACGTCTGTTTCTCTCTCCTTTCTTTTTATTTGCTTTTATCTTTTAATGGTCATTTTATGTATGGCTAATTTTGTAGGCTGCTCAAATCCTGCCTCCCATTTAAGAAAAGAAGAAATAATAGATGATTGATAGACAGAGATACATGAAAAGTATTAGGTAAGTTGATTAAGCTTTGGGTGAACAGATGGAGGTGAGGGGTGGGTGGATAGACTGAACTGAGTTTCATCATTTCATTCACACAATTAACCCTAAAAGGAATCAGGAGTCCAGAGTCAGCCCTGTTATTGAACCAAGATTTCCATTCAATCGAACTTAGCAAAAATATATTGAATATCTATAACCTAAATGCAAATTTTTCCGGGATACGGTTTGTGTTTTATTCATATTTATATCCAGCACAAGGCTGCCATTATAGTAGGTGCTCACAAAATGTTTGAGGCAAGTTGAATTCAATTAAACTAGAAACTTACTCTACCAGATGCAATACCCAATGCCCAGAGCCCACCACATCCTTGGGGAGATATAATTCACAAACCTGAATAGGTCGCAATGGCCATAGAATCAATATTCCCCTCCTAGACCACTAATGCTGATCGCCCCAGACCATGCTCATTCCTGCTGCGGGCCTTTCTCATGCTACTTTCCCATCCACAATGCCCACTCACTTCCCATCCATTTAACCAGCTCCTACCAGCCTTTGAGACTTAAATCAAGTCTCACCACCATAAAACTTGTTTCCAATTCCAGCCAGCCCACATTGATTTCCCCTTCCCTGATCATCCACTGCACATGAGGCCCCTCAGGGACCTCCGACAGCCCATGACTCTCCCACCCAAACATCCCACGGGGGCCTCAATTTCAGCATGTACAGAGTGGAACCTCCCCCTCCACCTGCCAGGTAATCTGAGTCGGTGTGTGTGTGTGTGTGTGTGTGTGTGTGTGTGTGTGTGTGCGTGTGCAGGTCCTGTGATGGAACTACCAGAGACAGAGATCAGATCCTGGCCCTACCACTGTGTTGACATTGATCTTTGGTCAGGGTTCAATCAAAGAAGCAGAACCACTGGTATAAATCTATTGTGTTGGCCAAAAATTTCTTTTGGATTTTTCCATAAGATGTTACAGGAAAACCCGAACGAATTTTTGGCCAACCCAGTGTGTGTGTGTGTGTCTGTGTGCATGTATGTGATATACGTGTCCATATATGTATATGCTTTCCTATATATTTATGTAAAGGAGTTTTTTTTTTTTTACAGGGATTTGACCTTACACAATTGTGGGAGCTGGTCTCTCTAAGATGTGTCTTTGTATCTGATACTGGAGCTTAAAATTGGCAGGGAAGGCAGCTGGGAAGGGAAGATAAAGGGTGCCAGCTAAAAACTGTCACCATCTGCCTCTACAAGGATGAGGTCACTAGCCACTGCAGCTGCTGACCTTCAACACACCCTGATAGGAGTTCAGGGCGGAGATCGGAAATGAGGCCCTCTGCGCTCTGGGAAAAACTGGCAGAACAGGACTTCAGATAATCATTTTCAGGAGAAGATTTTATGAACCCAATTTCTTGCATCTTCTCATATCTAGAAAAGCACTAAAATCATTAATGGAGACATCTGCTCCTTATGACTGGCAGCAACCTTCTGCCAAAATGTGTGATTGATTACACTTATCCCCCTTCACCTAAATCACATATATACTGACCTCCCCCCCCCCACCTCTTCGGAGCAGTTTCTCAGAGCTATCTGAGAGGCTGTCTCCAGGGCTACAGTCCTCATTTTACCCCCAATAGAACTTAACTCACAACTCTCGCATTGTGCATCTTTTTCAGTCGACAAGAGCAATAAGGTGTGTCTCACAAGTACAGCTAATGCCCACAGGACGGACTAAAGCCCATGTCAGTTCCACTTTCAGTCCAGTCCTATAGTATGGGTGTCTCACAGAAGCCCGACTCCTTTAGGACAGACCTAAACACATACCTGCCCTGGAGTTGGGAAACTGAAAAAGGATTCAGGGGAAGGTTGCTGGTCCAACTACCTCCATACCAGCGAGGCGAACCAGTAGGTCAGTGGCAATGTGTGTGAGCTACCGAAAGGCTGTTCCTCGGCCCTCTAAGTCTCCCACAAGAATCTCTCTCGTGACCCACCTTAACCCAAAATACCTAAGAAAGAGAATTTCGAGAAATTCCCTTAGCCTAGCCAAGTTGAAATATTTTGAAGTCACCACAACCACGTATAATCTTCGTGGTCTCGAACAAGTGACAATTTTCCAAGCTGCAGTTTTCC
This sequence comes from Balaenoptera ricei, assembly GCF_028023285.1. Lineage (NCBI taxonomy): Eukaryota > Metazoa > Chordata > Mammalia > Artiodactyla > Balaenopteridae > Balaenoptera > Balaenoptera ricei. The sequence goes on along the minus strand of NC_082645.1, from coordinate 7,769,481 downwards.
CATTTGTAAAATGGCAATAAGATAGCAAAGCATTCTCCTGAGAATTAAATATAATTATACCTATTGAGTTCTCAGTACAGTGTCTGGCATAGAGTTAGTGCTCGATAAGTGGTATCTATTAAGATTAATCTGTCTTCTTCCTCCTATTTTCCTAGCTCGGTCGGTGGCCTTAAAATCTACCCCTTCACCCAAGCTTGGGCTTGACTCCTAGTGGTAGCGAGTTGGCTGAGTTGTCATGAAGAGGTTCTGCCTTTGCCAAGCGACTTCTGGGAGGCCGGTCTATTTCCAAGGAGCTTGAGGGGTCCTCCGTGTGCCAGGGTCTTGCAACTGCCCAGTCACCTCCCTGCCCATCCTGCCCATCCATGGCTGGCACCACATACCCTACCTGTTCTCAGCCTGGGCCTCTTCCAGCAGCATCTCTACCTTCTTCCCAACTCCCCAGACCACAGACTCAGGCAAGGGCCTTCATGGTCCCCAAGACAACCTTGGAGATTGGGCTTCTTTCCAGGGCACACAGTGATGGCTCTGGCTGGGACAGGCACCCCAGGAAGCCTCACCTGGGAGCAGACAGCCTGCATCTGGGTCCTTGGCCTGGAGCACAAAGACCCTAGGCTTTCTTTCTCCATCAGGGGAAAGGCAGCTCTTCACGGCAGAAAAAGAAGTCCAAATCACCATAAAACCCTGGAGCTGGTGTAAAACAGGAAGTTCTGGTCTTTCTCCAGGGCTCTCAGTAACCCAGGAAGTCTTAAGTTCCTTCCAGAAATTCAGGCCATATTAAAAGTGAAAATTCAGAATTTTATGCTTTCCCTGCCCCCTAGAGAAATGAGATCTTTTTTGTCAACATTGTTTAAATAAAATTAGAGCCTTTATTTTTTAATAATTCCTACTAGGACAGTAAATAAAAACTCAAGGAGCAATTAAAAAAAAAAAAAAAAAGAACTAGAAGTCAGCCTTGAACTCCACCGTCCCCTTGACTTCTCATATCTAATCAATTACAAAGCCCAAGCCTTGCCAATAATCCCCGGGTTTAAGACTCAGTGTGTCTCCCTCTTTCTATCCTGTCACCACATTAGTTTAGAGCCTACTATGAAAGAAGAACAGGCAAATCCAACACGCCACTCCCCAGTTTACAATTGGCTCCTCTATCCTTTTCAAGGCCATATTCCTTTATATATCCCTAGGGACTGGCTCTCCATGACCTAGACCCTGGCCCTTGTCCAGCCACAATACACAATAGGCCTATTATGTCACAGTCTCAGCATTGTTCTACATGTGACCTTTTTCTGTTTTTATTTGTTTTCATAGTAACCTACACCTATATAGGAACTGACACTAACACCATGCCTATCTACTCCTCATCACTACTTCCTCAGCCACATGTGACCACCCATAACGAGATTAGCTACATGATTCTACATCTATGCTAAGCCTCCCTGCTCACCCTACTTCCACTCTCTGAGTTTTGAGGAACAGCTGGCCAGAGGGAGAGTCTGGAACTGCAGAAGAGACACACACACACTCAGAATTGTTGTCTCAAACTACCCAGTGTGAAGAGAGAAGAAGAGGTCAAATCCCTGATGCTTCCAGCCTTTGAAAAAAGTAGCTCCACTCAAGGAGAAATGTAGATCAGTGGGTGTCATCCATTAGTCAAGAACTCGTTCCTCCTCCGTGGGGCACAGCATGAGGCCAAGACTATCACTGTGGTGCAGGGGTTTTGAACCATGGGAGTGGTCTCTGGAGAAGGCTCAACTGATGGGCTTCATGTGGATAAATCCTCTGACATGTCATTCGAGCTTATGTGTGAACATACCTCTTTGGAAGGAAAGGGTCCAAAGCTTTCATCAGATTCTCAAAAGGATTCCTGACCCCAAAATATTGTAGAGCCACTCTACATGGAAACGTGAGTGACTGGAAAGGCGGTGGGCCCTCAGGTATGCCCAGGAGTTAGGGGTGGGGGTGGGGAGGATGAAAGGCTAGAGACAGCTCTGCCTACCGAGGTTGCAGAAGACTGGAGAAGGAGTGTGTCTGACGGCCAGTGTCTCGGGAGCCCACACCGCATTCATGCACCCCCGCTAGCGTGCACAGTGTACAGCTCTGGGAAAGGATCATGGGCTGAATTTCCACCTTCGTTATCCCCTCAGCGGGACACTACGTGCAGTGAACAACCTGCTCCACTGTACACAGTAGCCTTCGGAAGCTGCAGTTCACTTCCAACCTAACCGAAGAGAGGATGCATCTTCTCTTCCGGGTTGACACTGCCTGGAAGGTACTGCCAGTATCTTTTTTTTTTTTTTAATTTATTTATTTGTTTATTTTTTTGGCTGTGTTGGGTCTTTGTTGGTGCACGCAGGCTTTCTCTAGTTGCGGCAAGCGGGGGCTACTCTTCGTTGTGGTGCACGGGCTTCTCACTGCCGTGGCTTCTCTTGTTGTGGAGCACGGGCTCTAGGCGTGCGGGCTTCAGTAGTTGTGGTGCGTGGGCTCAGTAGTTGTGGCTCGCGGCTCTAGAGTGCAGGCACCATAGTTGTGGCGCACGGGCTTAGTTGCTCCACGGCATGTGGGATCTTCCCAGACCAGGGCTTGAACCCGTGTCCCCTGCATTGGCAGGCGGATTCTTAACCACTGCGCCACCAAAGAAGTCCCTGCCAGTATCTTCTGTCTCAGACCCTTCCATCTCAGATCCTCTGCATTCCTAAGTATTTATGCTCTGCCAAAGGCCCCTCTTGTGCTGTTGCTTTCTGTGATAGAGGGCTCTTCTAGTGCATTTCACTGTTTGTGCCTGAATTCTTTACGGGGAGAAGATATGTAATGCTTTGCTGTCCCCTGCCTCAGGGTGCCTAGTACATCAGCAGATGTGTTCATTGAGTGATTGTGTGGCACCTTCATCCAGCCACAACCCACCAGTGGTCATGCAGGACACACCCAGTGGACCACCCCACCATGTTCTTCCATCAGCATCCCCTTAACTGGAGGAAACCCACACACAGCCCTCCTCTTGCCTCCCATACCCCATGCTTCTCTCATTCCCAAAGCAATCACACCCTCAGTGGAGAGAAGGGGAGAGAGAAGGTGTGTTTTGAATGGAGGGATAAGAAGAAAGAAGGGGAGTTACTGAGGAAAGGGTGAAGCAACAGCACTAGTGACTGGGAGAGACCGTCCCCCAAGGGGAAGAGTGGGTGGCCCAAGAAGACCCCTGCACCTGGCTCCCTTTGGCACTCTGAATGCTCAACATGCTGGCCACTGTGCTCCCTGCTCTGGATAAAATTCAGTCCTTGCCTTGTGGAGTTTGCTGTCTCAGCTCTGAGGTTAAGACATTTGTTCCAGATTATGAGGTTAGCAAGAGACAAGTCAGACTTGAGCCCTCGTCTTCTAATTCCTCGCTCTGTTTACTTTAAGCAACAGCCACTGTAGAACATGATCCAAAACCTAATCAATCACCACCACCCGTCCACAGCCTCAGGACCCACATCACCCAGGCAGGAGTGTGCCTTCTTTGTTTGAGGCCCAGAAGCTTGTCAGCTCCACCATTATCTCAGATCCGTTGGCGGCCCTGTTCGTTGCCAACCCAGCATTCCAGGATCATGGATTGTGGTACCTGAGAGAATTCCTTGCTGAGTGAGCTTGGGTTCCTGCGATGCTGAGTGAGCTTGGGTTCCTGCAATGCTTAGGGAACCTCTGTTAAATGCCCTGTCCCCACAGGAAGACAACCATAAAGAATTTCATGACTATTTCTCCAGGAAGCAAAAGCATAGCATACAATTTGAGTACCAGGTTGAGGATATGGTGACTCACAGGCATATTCAGACCAGGGATCCTTCCCTCCTTCACACTCGTGTCTGCAGAGCCTGAGTGGTGCCCTCTCTGGGTCATTCTCGGGTGGAACTGAGGCTCCACAGAACTGCAGCCAGAGCCACATCAGGCCTGGGTTCCCTGCAAACTCAAGCAGCAGGAGCTGAACGACTCCTCATCTGAGTCTCACTGTGCCTATTTCCAACAGGAAGGGGTTCAATAAGATCAGAGCCTATCAAACTGTTCTTTTAGTTCCAGAACACTTTCTTCAAAAGAAAACGATGCCAAAGGGACGGTGGGAGGGGGACACAAGAGGGAAGAGATATGGGGATATATGTATATGTATAGGTGATTCACTTTGTTATAAAGCAGAAACTAACACACCATTGTAAAGCAATTACACTCCAATAAAGATGTTTTACAAAAAAAAAAAAACTGATTAGAACCAAATGGGTCCAAGATGGCGGACAAGAAAAGAAAAAGAAAACAATGCCAAGAAGGATAAACAAATACAGCCAATAACAGCAGAGCTCCACTGGTTGAATGGATCCCCGGGCTCTGAGGGAGGCCTGAAATTCTACCCTGCTCAGGCAGATAAGCCTTAAGGCAGCTCCAAGGGACCCCCAGGGTCCCACAGAACAGAGCTTGGAGAGCAGTGGGCTAGATGATCCCTAGTAATCCTTGACATTTCTAAAGTCATATCATAAAGGCTCGATTATTAAATCTTGATTCTCACTTGGCTTTTATTAACTTCTTACCCATCTTCTTAACTCCAGTGACAGAAATGGAGGACCACTTGTTCAGGAAGTGGTAGGAAACATCCTGCACCTCTCTCTTCCCTGCAAGATTTTAATCCAAAGGTGGTCGGTGTCCTCAATTACAACATACCTTTCTATGGTGCACACTACATCCAGCACGGGTCACATCACCGCCCTCTCCAAGTATGGCTTCTTTACATTGAATATGCCAGCTACCCTGCTATGGGTATCATTGGGCTCCCTGGATGTTAGCCTTGAACACGAGCCCCTTGCACCTTCTCAGTGCCTAGAGAAATGGTGGTTGAGCATCCTTCTCTGGCAGCAGTCACGTTCTTTGTCTTAGTTTTCATGCTTGGCTTCTGAATGTGCCAGGTCATATTCTCTACATGTATGTCTGTGGTCACTGATCTCTCATACAACATGTCAAAAACTCTTACAGAAGTTTAATTCCTCGTTTAAATTTGCCAAATATTTTTAAATAATGAGATGAGCTTGCTAAAACCAGTAATTTGTTCTCTAACAAGTAATGTTATAGACTGAATGTTTTCGTCTCCCCAGAACTCACATGCTGAAACCCTACCCTCTGAAGTGATGGTGTTAGGAGGTCGGGCCTTTGGGAAGTAATTGGGATTAAATGAGGTCCTGAGGGTGGAGCCCTCATATTTGTCACAAGAGCACTTGCTTCTTTCTCCACTCTCTGCCATGTGATGACACAGCTGGAAGTCGGTGGTCTGCAGCTCAGAAGAGCCTGCCCCAGAATGTGACTGTGCTGGTACCTGATCTTGCACTTCCAGCCTCCAGAACTGAGAGAAATAAATGCCTATAAGCATCCCAGTCTATGATACCTTGTTATGGTGCCCCAACTAATTAAGACAAGTATCAAAACAAAATTTGGTATTCCCTGATAGCCTCAAAAACACAAATACATGTAAGAGTCAGAGAAGCTCAAAAAACACACCAAAAAAACCCAAAAAACAAAAGCAGATGATTGGGTCCCATCCCTGTACACTCGGTCAGTCAGTTGGGACGGGCCCTGATGTCTATACTGTTAACAAGCTCCCCAGGTGATTGATGCTGGGAGAGTGATGAGTTCTGAAGACATGGAATTTTCACATTTGGAAGCCTCCTAGACTCTGCTGATTTTGAGTGTATCTTTTCCCTGTAATAAACAGTAGCCATGAATATAATAGGTTCTGTGAGTTCTGTGGGTCTCCCTAGTGAAACAAACCTGAGATAGTTTTGGGAAATCGCTGAGTTTGCAGTTGGTGTCAGAAGTGAGGGTGGTCTTATAATTCAAAAAGACACATGCACCCCAATGTTCATTGCAGCACTATTTACAATAGCCAGGTCATGGAAGCAACCTAAATGCCCATCGACAGACGAATGGATAAAGAAGATGTGGTACATATATACAATGGAATATTACTCAGCCATAAAAAGGAACGAAATTGGTTCTTTTGTAGAGACGTGGATGGTTCTAGAGACTGTCATAACAGAGTGAAGTAAGTCAGAAAGAGAAAAACAAATAACGTATATTAACGCATATATGTGGAACCTAGAAAAATGGTACAGATGAACCGGTTTGCAGGGCAGAAATAGAGACACAGATGCAGAGAACAAACGTATGGACACCAAGGGGGGAAAGTGGCAGGGGTGGTGGTGATGGTGGTGGGATGAACTGGGAGATTGGGATTGACATGTATACCCTGATGTGTATAAAATGGATGACTAATAAGAACCTGCTGTATAAAAAAATAAATAAAATAAAATTCAAAAATTCAAAAAAAAAAGAAGTGAGGGTGGTCTTGAGTGGACTTTTCCTTCTAAATTTGTAGGTTGAATCCTTGCATTTGGTATCAGAAATCTTGGGCAGACTTGGCAGTCTGGAGGACGGTGTCTATAACCTTGCAGTTTGGCTAACTCCAGGTAGGAGGTATAAGGAAAACCATCCAAGCCCCAACTTAGTACTTCCATAGAGAAGGGGGCCTCCTCACCCATCAAAGTCCCAGTCAGCTGGGTCTGTGAGAGTTCTCCAGCACTGACTGTGGGGCTTAGGGCTGGCACTAATGATAACACTACTGACAATGTCCGTTGAGATCATAAATACCTGCATTTGTACATTTCCCTTCACAGCACAGTTGTCATGTTATTAAGATATCACTTTGTGTTATTTAATCCTTTTTACTTCTCAGAACGTTCTTCTGCCTGTGACCTCATTTTACCCTCACTATGTGCCTAAGAAAGAAGAGGCAGGCTTATTATACTGACTGTTCAGATGGGAGGCATAATGTGACTTGTGCAAGGTGACACCCACCACAAGAGTGACAGCCAGCACCGGACCCACAACTCTCAGCCCCGGGTTCCTTTGAAGATTCCAGCCAGCCAGGAAGAAAGTCTGAAATTCCTCTCTCCATTTCTTTAAGACTGTCTATACCTCTTAGAAATACTACAAAGAAGCTGAACATTGATAGAGCAAAATTAGCCAATGTCTGACCTAAGCCGTATTTGCAATAACTCTCCTGTATTCTCTGATGGCCCAGGAAGCTTCTCTGTCTTTGTGGTGGACACTGTCAGTGCTCTGCCCAGACCACCTTGAGCTCCTTTTCTGTGCACACCTCCCCTGAGCTTCAGTGTGCTTCTCAAGCAGCCTGTACTGTTGGGAACTACCCCAGGGAACAGAGCCATGTTGCCTGAATACCGAGAAAGCTGGAAGAGTTCCCCCCCCCCACCCCCGGGGTAACCCTGAGCCAGTGACTGATGGGTGTGGTGTATGAAAGCCCAGCGCTCCTGCCTCTGTTTGGAAGTCATAACACACTCCAGGGGTCCCCTGTGAGATCAGGATACAGCTGTCATGTGCAGAACTTTTCCTGAAACCATATTCTTACTTAATTCTTCCCTTTCCAGATTCTCCTGGGAGCACCTCCTTGGCAAATTACTAATATACAAATGCTCATCTCAGGGTCTGCTTTTTGGGAACCCAACCCAAGACACTTGCTAACTCCTGTCTGCCATAGAAAGACTCAGAATCTTGGGTCATTGGAATCAGGAGAGCACCCAAGTTTGTCCCTGCAGGGAGAATATCACCAAATACTGAGGGGTCTGATGGAAAAAGACCTCTGAACCCGATAGATTTGGGTGTGAAATGGGGGCTTAAGACATTTGCTAGCCATGTCACCTTAGGAAGATTACCAAACTTCTCTGAGATTCAACTGTCCAATCTACAATTTATGGGAACAGGGTAGTGTTATGAGCTGAACTGGGTCCCGCTAAAATTCCTGTGTTGCAGCCCTAACCCCCAGTGCCTCAGAATGTGACTATATTTGGAAAGAGAGCCTGAAAAGAGGTAATTAAAGTAAAATGAGGTCTATGGGTGTGCCCTAATCCAATATGAATGGTGTCCTTATAAGAAGAGGAGATTAGGACACAGACACACATACAGGCAGAAGACCGCAGGAAGCCACAGGGAGAAGGAGGCCATTTGCAAGCCAAGGAGAGACACCTCAGGGGAAAAAAAAAAACAAAACCTGCCAACACCTTGATATTGGACTTCTAGACTCTAAACTCTGAAGAAATAAATTTCTGTTGCTTAACCCACCCAGCCTGTGGCCCTTTGTTATGGCAGCCCTAGCAAACTAATACAGTTGGGAATAACGATATCTCCCTGGCAGGTTCACGGTGAAGCTTCAGTAAGAACAATGTGTTGAAGAGTATCTGGGAAAGTCAGGTCTGGTACATAGTGAGAGCTCAGCAAATGGTATGAGCTCCCTCCCGACCCCTCCAATATGCTGTATTTCTCCTGCAGGATTTACCGCATATGAGTCTTGTAATAGAGTGCGTGTGTGTGTGTGTCTAAACTCCCTATACTAGAATGTAAGCTCCTTGAGGGCTGAGATTGTCTTTTAAAGACTTTTTTAACCTTCATATCCACAGTGCCAAGCTCAGTACATACGTACCATATAAGAAATGCTTGTGGAATGAATGAATGAGTGAGTGAATGAATGAAAACCCCAACACTTTCACAAACGATAAAACTAAGGCTGGAGGAGTGATGTGACTTGGCCAGGGTCACCCAGCTAGTCAGTGACTGAGCCAGGGAACAGTGTCCCGGGAATCCTGACTCCCGGTCCAGGGCGCTTCTTTCTCTTTGCCATCTCCTTCAGCACCAACAGTGGGACTGTTCAGAAATCAACTCCCTTGGCACACAGGAAGTGCTTTTACCCTCCTGTTCTCCCTTGCTCTGCTGAGGCTCAGAGTCACTTCTCCTCTGGGTTCTGCAAACACAGAGCCTCTCGTGGGTCTCCCTGAAGACAGCTAGACCAAGAGCAGGTCCAGCTCACAATCAAGCCAAAGAAGCCCATGTCACGCACACGAACAGCCACTGCAGTCGTTCTGGCAAAACAGATATCCTGATAGAACTCAGTGCCAGGCTGCACGGCCCTAGCTCCATGAATATGCTCTCTTACCCTCCCCCTTAGGCCCAAGTCCTCGAGGTACTGATGTTGGCAGGGGGAGGGTCTGGCACAGCAGCCAGTTAACCAAGACTCATCATTTGGAAAATGATTCCTGGCACGGGGCTAGGGTGGAGGTTGCAGACTGGCATCTTGAACTCCAGATCATTTTTGAAGAGTTCTTATCACTTAGAGATACCTAGTGAAGTCTTCCAGATGGAATACGCTATCGGGGATTTGCTTCAAAATAATTCAGGGCACGATGGGAAGTGGGTAGAGACACAGATGAATCAACATAGGTATGAGTTAACGGCTGCAGCGGGGGATGGGTACATGGAGGTTTATTCTATGATTTTCTTTTTGTGCCTATGTGTTTGGAACGTTCCAAAATCAAAAGCTTAACATGTGTACTTAGGAATTGTGCAAGAGTGAACTTAGCAGGTCCGAAACTGGTATTCTTAGAAAGGCCCTTGACTGGCATCTGGGAACCTGGCTGGTAAACAGTTCCCTACATGAATAGAAAACATTCCCCAACTGAGAAGAGCCACTCGCTATACCTAGACTGGGAAACAGCATGGTTTATGCCAGACACTTGCTTTCCCCCTGGAGTCTGGAATTTTAGTACGTGCTCAGCAGAGGGACCAGCTCCCAGTAAAGACTTGGGTGCCGCGTCCCTAACGGGCTTCCCTGCACAGGAGCGTCACACACACATCACTGCCGGTTGGTGCTGGGGGAAGAGCGGGCTCTGTGTGACCCCTCCTGGGAGGCAGGAAGCAGAAGGAAGCCAGAGCAAAAGAAGCCTGGGTGCCACCTCTGTCGTTTCCCGTTATGATGCATCTGCATCTCCTGCAACCTGACTGCGGTAAAACTTAGCTGTGAACACGACTACCTGCTGAGCCCCGTGAGTCCCCCCAGTGAGTCTCCAAATACTGGGGTAGCCTTGGGGACCCCTGACACAGTTTATTTTATTTTAGTAGTCTTTTTAAAAAAATTTTATTGCAATATAATTGATTTACAATGTTAATCTGAAACTGCTAGACTTAGAAAGGCCCTTGACTGGCATCTGGGAACTTGTCTGTTTACACTTCAGGGAGAAGTAACTATCATTTTAAAATCGGGAGATTTTACATAAAAGTTTGGGTTTCCAGTTTCCCTTGAAAGAGCACAAAACCCGACAACCCTGGATCTTTGCCAGGAGTTGAGCATGGCCTCTCCAGTTCTACAGCTCCCACCAAGACAGCCTCACGTATTTTAGTGTTTATATTTTCTGGCCGGCCTCTGCAAGCATTTGAGTTTTACACTCTAGAGTAGGAGGAGGGGGTTTTGACAGGTGCCTCAGAAACACAGGGTCCTGAGGTGTGTTCATCAAAAGGCACTGACTCGCTGGCCATTACATTTCCTTCAGGCCCTTCGAGTCCAACAGATTCAGCAAATATTTACAAAGAACTTAGAGTTACTAGATTTGTGCTAATAATATTAACAAACAGTGGTAATACTTACCATTTACTTGCTCTGTTCCGGGCTTTACCTACATCATTCCTAATACTGATAACACCTGCAAGGTAGATCTTATAATTGCCATTTCCAAGGTCATTTGTTCTGTGACTGCTGGGCGTCTAGACCACATGCAGGCAAAGTCCTAGGCAGTGGAGACCTAGGGGCAAATAAGACAAGGCTTCTGCTTGCGTCACCTTACATTTTTATCAGTAAAGACAGACAACAAATTAGTCAACAGATGAATAAATATTGTATGTATCAGGCAATAATAAGTACTGTGAAATAAAATCAAGCCAGAGGAAGGGCCGGAGAGGGAGGGACTTGAAGATGTGTAACCAGAAAGGACTTCTCTGAGGACATAATATTTGAGCGAGTGGCTGAATGAGGTACAAGTGGGATCTCACAGGCTTGGGGCTGGGGAATAGCTTCCCAGGATCAGAAAGAGCATGTGCAAAAGTCCTGAGGCAGAAGTGAGCTTGGTTTGTCTGAGTTGTTAGAGCTTGGTGAGCAAGAGGTCAAAAAGGTCAGCAGTACCTGCATTATGAGGGTCAACAGAAGGACCTTTGGATGTTATGCTGGGTGAGATAGGAAAATCCTGGAGTGTTTTAACCAGGATGTAGACCCAGAGGTGGAAATTGAGGGTCAGAGACAATAAATAACATTGCCCATAAATAGCAGAGGCAGAATTCAATCCCATGTCTATCTGATTCCAGATAGAGTCCAGGGTCCATGCCATTGCAAAGGGAATGTTTCTTTCTTTGAAAGTTCTCAGAGAACTGAAAACCCAACAAAACTCTCAGTTTCCCTTTGCTCTGGGACCCACCCTCATAAACTCAAAGTTCGTGGAAGCTTCCTAGTCTGCGAAAGGGGCATCTGTTACATTCGGCTTCTTGGCCAAGATCAAGTGTAGGTAGATATTGCTTAACGATCATTAAAAATTAGCAACACACTATTTACAATAGCCCAGACACTGAAGCAACCTAAGTGTCCATGGACAGATGAATGGATAAAGAAGATGTGAGATACACACACACACACACACACACACACACACACACACAATGGAATACTACTCAGCCATAAAAAAGAATGAAATAATGCCATTTGCAGCAACATAGATGGGCCTAGAGATTATCATACTAAGTGAAGTAAGTCAGACAGAGAAAGACAAATATCATGTGATATCACTTATATGCGGAATCTAAAAAGTAGCACAAATGAACTTATTTACAAAACGAATAACTCACAGACATAGAAGACAATCTTATGGTTACCAAAGGGGAAGGGAGGGATAAATTGGGAGTATGGGATTAACAGATGCACACTACTGTATATAAAATAGATAACGAACAAGGATTTACTGTATAGCACAGGGAACTATGTTCAATATCTTGCAATAAACTATAATGGAAAAGAATCAAAAATAAAATATAGATATATACGTATATATGTGTATAACCAAATTACTTTGCCGTACACCTGAAACTAACACAATATTGTAAATCAACTATACATCAATTAAAAAAAATTACTAACACAGGAGCGTGTTCACATGAAGTCATTCATGACAACTCATGGGTAAGTGCAGTTTTTGTCCATTAAACCACTTGAAAACCACTGATATGCTTGCTATTTAAAAGAACTTGAGAAAAAGCCTTAGTTAAGAAAAAGAGAATCATCTTGTAATACAAATTATGACTTCCTATCTCCTTTCTTCCCTGAATTATGGTTTCTGTACATGGGGTTTTCTTAAAGCAGTTATTAACTCAGGTGGCTGAGTTATTAGTGCCAGCACCACTGCCCTGTATCACCGTTACTAAGATCTATAACATTAGACACAGAGTGCTGAAGTTTACGTGTGATTCAGCCCCCTCTCCTCTCGGTGGAGAAGGAGCTACACCCACTGGAACCGGCCCATCAAGTCTAGGGAATTTACACCACCTCTTTAGAATTCTCATCCTCTCCTCACTGTCATATTAAAATAGTCGCCCTGAGACACTGGGACACTGGATTCTTTTAGTTCTGTATCTGAATTTTATTTGGCCAAACAGAAGCAGCCTTTAATTCTCAAGGGGGCTCCCACAGGAAGAAAACGTAGGTGTGCTCTGAGCCTGCGGATGATCAAAGAGAGAAACCAACTTTTGTGCCAGCAACTCTTGATTATTCAGGGGTGGTTGATCCAATTTGTGGATTAGCTGGGCCTCTTGGCCTTTCCTGATTTCACTGATCATTAGTCCATGGCCCCCTCGGGCCAGGAAGATAAAAGGAGTGCCAGGCAAAGCGGTCCAGTGGCTTCTTGGCGGGTCCCGTAAAAGGGGGCAGGGCAGAGAGGCAGTCATAGGCAATGGGGAAAATGAGGTTTAGGGATTATCCGGATTTCAATGAGCTGGTTTCTCCATAGCTCCCTGGCCCCCCACCTGAGTGCCTAACTCTGGATAATGGCTAGTTTACTTTGGATGGGGTGGAGCAAAGAAATGGCCCAGTGGATTCTGAAAGTGATATTTCAAGTGCCCTGGGGGGCAGGGCTGTGAAGCTGCCCTTTACAAGGCAGGAGATCTTTCAGAGCCTCAGGTTTCTCCCCATTTCAGGGCAGGCATGGGGAGGTGGGGTTGTTGGCTTTTATACAGGACATTTCTGCACCAGAACAGCACTGCTTTTAACCCTGGAAGGGAGAGAGTTCATCCTCTTACAAAGCACTTTCTAGGATTCCAAAAGTTCCCAAGGAGGGTGGGAGGGGAGAGAGAAAGAGAAGGAGGGAGGAAAAAAAAGGAGGAGGGAGGAGGAAGAAGAGAAAGAAAGAAAGAGAGAAGGATGGAGGTAAGGGAAGAAGGCCTGGGGTGGAGGGGAGGGGTAGGAGAAACTGCAGTCCAGCCTGAAGGGGTTTTGATTCCAAAAGTCCTAGAACAAAACCTTCTCAATGATCAGATCAGACTGATGAACAAGAGCCACGGGGATCGTAAATCCAGCCCCTCCACAAAGTCGAGCCAGGAAAGAGGGCTAGAGGGATTTGGCAGAAGCAGAGAGGTAGGTCTTCAGAGGCCAGATCTGCCACTTAGCCACTGCGTCTTTGGGTGAGTTACCCTCGAAGCGTCAATTTCCACATGTGAACATTAAGGATAATATGAGTGTAGTTCCTTCAGACTGCTGGGAGAAAAACTGAGATGCCCAAGTACAGGTACCAGCCCAACAGGGGACACATGGAAAGCGCTGGATGGATGAACAGAGTTCCAGAAGGGGCGTTAGCCTCAGTCCCTGCAGAGATGCCCACATCCTCGTCACTCGCATCCTGTTCCTGGCACCTGAGTGTGCGGCCAGCTCCACCACCCCGTGGCGTGTCAGCTGTTGACGGTAGGAAGGTATCCAGGACACCACTGGGCTCATTTATGGATTGCCCTAGACCCACAGTCTCGGGACAAGGAGTCTGGTCTGGGCATTTGAGATCCAAGTCTTGGATGATACTGGCTTGTTCTGTGATATTGAAAAGTCATATGCTTTCTCTTAAATCTGTGTTGCTTTTCTTTAAATGGGAACAAGAATTCCTCCTGACTCTATGAGGAGTTGAATCGTGTGAACTAAACAGTGAAAAGTGCCATAAATGAAAGAATGATGCCAGAGAGTTAGAAAAAAAATCTTTTTTAGTTACTCAGAATGACTTCCTAATTTTCAAAGTTTTTAGCAAATATTTATAGTCTAACAAAGGAACTCCAGATGCCCAGAGAGTAACCTCAGGCCTCCCTCCTTGCCCTGAAGACAAGGAATTACAGGCAGTCCTCACAGGACACTCACTAACCCAGCGCCAGCAGCGAGCTCAGCTCAGTGCCAGAGCTGGAGATGCAGAGGTAAAGTCAACACTTTTCTTATCCAGAGACAGAAGGATCAAGAGCTGCATGAACTTCTCAAACTTTCTGGTCTCAGGCTCCCTTTACATGCTTAAAAATTATAATGTGTTTACGTCTATTTATATTTATCACATCATAAGTTAAAACAAGTATTTACAACACAAGAACACACAAGCACACATTTCAACACCCATCAGAGGGATTCCATCCTCACAGGTCATGGAGCTTCTGGAAAATTCCCCCATACACTCATGGGAGAATGGGAGTGAAAAAGGAAATACGGTTTTAGTATTAGTATGGAAATCATTTTAACTTCTTAGACCCCCTGGAGGAATTGTGGGGATCTCCAAATTCCCTGGACCACACTGTTAAGAACCACTGCTCTGGGGGTGGTGCGACTCAAACTTTAATGTGCCTACACACCACCTTGGAATCATGTTAAATTGCAGATTCTGCAATTATACATACATACATATATATACTCTTCCATTATAATTTATTACAAGAGAGTGAATGTATTGGGTTGGCCAAAAAGTTCCTTTGGGCTTTTGGCCAACCCAATAGTTTCCTGTGCTATACAGTAGGTCCTTGTTGTTATCTATTTTATATACAGTAGTGTTTATATGTTAATCCCAAACTCCTCATTTATCCCTCCTTCGCCTTTCCCCTTTGGTAACCGTGAGATTGTTTTCTATGTCTGTGAGTCTGTTTCTGTTTTGTAAATAAGTTCATTTGTATCATTTTTTTTAGATTCCACAAGGAACTGATATCATATGATATTTTTCTCTCCCTGTCTGACTTACTTCACTTAGTACGATAATCTCTAGGTCCACCCATGTTGCTGTAAATGGCATTATTTCATTCTTTTTTATGACTAATGTTCCAGTGTATGTATATATACCACATCTTCTTTATCCATTCTTCTGTTGATGGACCCTTAGGTTGCTTCCATGTCTTGGCTATTGTAAATAGTGCTACCACGAACACTGGGATAAAAACTGCAGATTCTGATGGATAGGTCTGAGGTGGAGACCAAGACTCTGCATCATTGCTGACAAGTCCCAAGGCGACACTGATGCAGCAGCACTTGGACCACACTTTGAGCAGCAAGGCCACAAAAATCAGAGGAAGAAAAGTTCACCTTTGACTGAAGTGACCATAAGTTGGATCTTCCAAATTGGGCAATATCATTCCAAATAGTGGGATTGGGTAGGAATGCCATTCCAAGTGAAAGAAATTAAGTAAGTAAGTAAAGGCACAGATGTAGGAAGTTGTAAGTTTGGCCAAAACATAGGGTCCATAAAACCTTTAAGTTGCCGAACACTCCACCTCAAGGCCACAGCACTGTGTGTAACTTCTGGTCCAGGCAGAGAAGCACTGGCCTGGGCATCTCAGTGTAGGAGTGTTAGACCTACTCGCACCCATCATTATCACCAATACATGTCTACTGAGCACCAGTGAGAAGCAAGGAACTCCAGGGGACATTGATAGCCTTGCTTTTCCATCATCTATCCCCATTTCAACTTTCCCTTGAGATCCATCATTTTTCCACACTCAGTTTAAGCCACTTGGGTAGGGCTGACCCAGGAGAAGCATGTGATCCACGTCTGGCTAATGAAAGCACAGCCTCCCTCTGGCCATAGTGATTGGTTGAAGAATGGGCACAGGACCCAAGCAGGCCACTGATAGCTCCCCCCAGGCTTCTGCTAGTTTTAGAAAAACAACATGTGGGGAGACCACCTAGACAGAGATGCCCAAGGAGCCCCAGCTCTTAGTCTTCCCAGCCCAGGCTCCAGATGCGTGAGTGAAGATGACCCCAGCCCCAGAACCTTCTGACAACAATCATCTAAGGAACCCCAAGCAAGAAATACCTAGCTAAGCCCAGTCAACCCTCAGATTCATAAGCAAAATGAATGAGTGCTGCTTTAAGCCACAGTTTTTGGTGGTTTATTATATAATAATAGGCAGACAGAACTGGTCTGCTTGACTTACCTATTAATTCCAGGGCTAAAAACACCAGGAAATGAATCAAAACTCAGGACAAGGAAACCACTGGACAAATAACAAATTCTCCAACTGTCTTCACTTTGAACCAACATGGTATTTGTAGGTTTTGTCAACGGGCTCTCAGTGCACAGCTGCCTTGGGTAACTGTCATTTTCTTAAGCATCTGCCATGGGGCCAGTCATCATGTCAGGCAATTCAAATGCTGTAAATGAAGTCTGAACAGAGACATATCATTACCCTATTTAGAGAGAAGAAAACTGAGGTGTAAAGAGATTAAGCACAGCTGGTAAATGATGGAGCCAAGACTTGAACCCAACGCCCATCTTCCCAGAATTCCAAGCTGTCTGTCCAGTGATTTCTTCTCTTTCCTGGGTACTTTGAACATTCCCCACAGAATCAGCACTTTCCACCGTGAGGCAAAACTAGAAAACAATGAGACTCCTTTTCTGTTAGTAGGAGGAGGAGGAGGTCTGCCACAGGAGGTCTCATCACACCTGCAGACCCTGCGCTTTCCTGTTTTCAGAGGTCTGTGCGCCCCACTCTGACGCATGCATCACGCTGTTAAACACAGGAAGCTGTGTGGTACAGGGAAGAACGGCAAGGCCTGCTGATCAGAGGCTCTGATTAAAATCCTGGCTTTGCCACTTGCCAGCTGTGGGACTTCCAGGCAGTGACTGCAGCACTCTTTCTGGATCAACCTCCTCCTCCCTAAAGAGGTACAGAGAGTGCCCCTTGCACGGGCTGGTCATGAGAATTAAGCCCAATAGTCCGGGCTGCAGGTGGAATAGAGTGAACCTCCTATAAAGTTTGGCTGTTTCCATTATGTTGTAGAACACTGCCCACTCACTGATGCTTTACTGCTTTAGTTGGTTTCTTCATCTCAGGTTGTGAAATCCTCACAGAATGAGACATTTCTAATATTTCTTCAGGGTCCCAAAGCCTGTGGTAGTGTATGAGACATGTGTTGGGTGTGTAGTTAACATTGAAACCTGGTAAGTCGACAGCTTGCCTGGTTTAAATCTCAGCCTTTATATTTCACATGGCAAGACCATGGAAGGCCACAAAGACCATGGAAGGCCACACAGGCCAAAAGCGTCCTTTGACAATATAGATGGTAAAAGCATACAAGAGATGTTGTACAGGAGGGGGAGACAGTGGACAATGTTTCTATGACTTCCCCAGGCTTTAGAGAACATGGAGTTGGAGTTGACAGACATGGATTCAAATCCTGACTCAGCCATCAGCGAGCAGGAAGCATTCAGTGAGTCTCCAGCCCTGTTAGTCTCAGCTTTCTGATCTGTAAAGTGGGTCTAACACCACCTACAAGGCACTGTGGTGATTAAATGAGACATTTCATGTAAGGCATATGTTGGCATGTGTAGGCTCCATGAAAAGAAATGATTATCATTAGCTGTACATTTGGGGATAAAATCCCTGGCTTACTCACTTGACATGGCAGTTTTGTGGATCAAGGGAGACTAGATGGCATGATGCTTTCAAAATATTTATAAAGTTCAATGCAAATGAAGTTATTAAAATCCAGAATAAAGTCTAAATCATCCAATATAAATATCCTTTCTGTTTGCACAGGCAAAGCGGAGTACAGAATATAAGGAAGAAAGTGCTGGAGAAGGAGTCGCATCCATTGATCTGGAGCTGAAAAGGACCTTCGAGATCATTCTACGTACCACATTTTTCAGGTTGGGAAACCAGGCCCAGAGAGTGCCACCATGCGGCCGAGCTCACACAACCTGCTTGGCATAACCAGGAAGGGAACTCTGCACCCAAATGCCTAGTCCAGTGCCCTTTCACTATTTTCCTTCCATCTGGCTTGCATTGGCTGCGTGATTATCCTGGTATCTGCCCTCTGGAACATTTTGAAGCAAACATTGGATGCAACTGAAAAATAAGTAAATAAATGCAGATCAGTTTTAAAACCAGAACATTTATTTCCTCCTGCTGGGGAGTTGCAGAGAATATACCTCTGGGATATCGTTCTCTAACTTCCTTTCTCAGTAATGGTATAAAAATTGAAATGAGTGCTAAAGAAGAATAAAGCGTCTTGGGGAAAATATGCTTTCTACAAGCTGCTTCTCTGTCCGCCCCACAAAGGCGCTGAGCTCTGAGATCCTGGCTTTAGGTCGCACTGACATTCAGCCATGAGGCCAAGTGTTTGGCTTTGACAAAGAGAGTTCTTCAACGTTGGAAAAAACTCATCAGTGTCAGTATCTGAGTTCCTCTGTTGTCCTGAAGCTCTCAATATTTTAAACACTCTGTGTGTAATGCTGGATTTAAATGTTATTTTAATTCCTTGCACATAACGAGGCTGCCTTTTTTCCCTGGTCATCCAGGCTTGAAGGTCCCGTCACCTCTGACCTGTCTCCCTGCTTTGAGCTCTACATCCATCTAATTCTTACACAGTCATTTCTTCTTTCCATGCTCATGCCACTGGCCGGCAGCGGCCCTCACCCCTCATGCCTCCCACAGCCTGCCCACCAGGATCTCAGAGCCCACACCTTCCCACAATCCCAAACCCTACCTGCATCAGCCCTAGATTCACCCCTGGATCTGTCACTTCAGAGCTCCCTTGTCCACAAGCTCAAGTCCAAAAGTCTCAGCCAGGCAGCAGCTGTCTCCTGTTTCATTCCTGCCTTATCTCCCTCCATCCCTTGAAAAACTAACCGGCTGTTGCCTTGTGATGGCAAAAGCCTGCCGTTCTCTGCATCTTCCGTGTCCTCTCCCACCTCTACTTACCAAAATCTCACTCAGCCTCCAGCTCCTAGGAACCCCAGGGCTACTTCTTCCAGGAAGTCTCTGCTGGTTACTCTGGCCAGACATCCCACGTTCCCTTGTCAGAGCTCCTCTTCCTGCAGCCTCAGCCCAAGCCATCATGCCCCCACACCCATGCCCTTGTTTGTCGAAGTGCCTGGAGAATAAGAGACGTATTCTCTCAGGCTTAGGACCACTTTTCATTGTTGACCCCTCACAACGCAAAGCACTTTGTCTTCCACATCCTAGGTGCTCAATAATTATCTTTTGATTGAACAAAAGGGAAAACAAACTTAATGAAAACACTCACTCTTTAAACTTATTGCCTTCTAAGACACCCAGCAGAATTCAATAGGCTGAGAATTAAATTCACCAATTCTGATTTCTTCTCTGGATATTAACTTGGAAGTTCACTGGCTGCCCTGTGCCTCAGTTTCCCCATCTGTGACCACATGACAAAAACATTTCTTCCTAACCTACTTCAACCAGGCTATTTATTTTCACTCAAAAGGTGGCAATGTCATGCTTGTTTTGTTTTGTGTTGTGTTTTCTTTTTAAACAGGCTAAGTACACAGAGACCTGGAGGGTTCTGTTTGGAAGAGAAAGACCCTGGGCCCATTGCCTGGAGTTCAATGCCAGCCCACAGAGGTTCTCTCACCAACCAGAAAGGAAACAGCTGTGGTGACAGATGTTGGTGGTGCTGATTATTCCAGGGTTGTTTGCATTCAGATTTCCCCGGCAGTCTCGGTTTTTTTTGAAGTCAGTCTCCTTTGAGGGGTTTCCCCAGGTCTGGGGGTGGAAACAAACCACCCCTTTGCCCCATGCATTGCATTTGTTTCCTCTCTCTACTCCACAAGCACACAGATAAGGGACATCCACCCAACGTGAGCACTCTCATGCCCACGTGACTTCGTTTTGAACATGAGCAGTGGCCTGGGGGAGAGAAACCTTTTCACTCCTCCTTAGGTTGCTTTGTGTTTTGGTAGGTGTTTGGGTTGGAGGCGGGTGGTGTGGGGGGTGGGCATGTCTGGCTAAACCTTATCCAAGGCCAGTTTCTCCAAAGATGTGCAAACTTCTGATCCCACTAGGGACTTCAACTGAATACCAAAAAGGGGTGTCTTTGTTCCCTTGAAACGGAGTATTTACTTTGAGCTGGTAAAATGAATTAATGAAAGGAAATGACACCTTCAGCTTCTGGGGGAGGGGTGGTAAGTGAAGTCAGGAAGGAGGGGAAAGGTCCTTCCCTCCCCTCACATAAAGGGGGAGATGGGCAGATGAGGATGGAGGCCGGTGAGGCAGGGTGGATCCCATAGGGTTCTCTAAAACAGGCTCGGCTAGAAAACAGGTTACACTTTCCTGGGATTAAAAATTGCCTCATAATACTGTAAGGCCCATGTATATGCAAGCAGTTGGCAGTTATTACAGGCCTAAAATAGGAAACCATTCGCTTGATCTTTTGCTTCAATCCTATTAAGGGCCCCCTGGAGCTCTAGAGAGATACCAGCCTGTCATGTCCCTGTTGCTGTGACGACCCCTTCTTTATAGAACAAGAAAGAGAAATGGTAGTGATTGGCAGACCTTGCTTGCCCCCGTATGTAACACAAAGGGCGACAAAATGAAGAGGAAGTGAAGCCCTTCTCCGAGGTCTGCGGCTTCTTAACCCTACACCACCTTCCACCTGGACCAAGGCGCCCCCCACGCCAGCCCGCCTCCTCCAAAGGGAAGGGGGGCGGGGGGAGGGGGGACCACCGGCCTAATGTTTAGTGCTGAGGACCAAAGATCACGAGTTACGTTTTCGTGTAATCGCAATACCGTAAGGTAAAAAAATATATACATAAAAGCCCGGCTTCTATCAACTTCTTCTGGAAGCGAGGAAAGCAGCGGACGAGGCGTTCCCAGCCCAGGGCTAGGCCGATGACATTGTCAGCCGGGCACTCTTTGCCCTACTTTGGAGGGGGGGGCGGCTCGGGGGCTCGAGGCAGCCCGGGCCTGATAAATCCCACCATATGGTGCCAGACTCCGGCTCGCCGGCCATAAATCACGGCCTCCCTTTTCGGGGTTTCTAGCCCGGCTCCTCCGTCCGATTCCCGCTCAAGGGGAGGAGAAGTGCAAAAGGCCGTCTGCGCCCGTTTTCTCCGCGGCCTGCGTGCGCCTGGAGGGGGCGGGCGTCCGGCCCGTGGCCCCGAGACCGCGCGGACAAAGGCCCTGCCCGCCGCCCGGTCCCATCGGGGCCCGCGGGGGCAGAAGGGAAGCCAGCTGACCCCAGAAGCGAAGGCATCGGCGTCCGGCCCGGCCCGCCCTATAGGAGCGGGGGCCCGGGCCCGACGCGGCCCTGCCGGGGTCCGGCCCCGTGCGCCCCTCGTAGCCCAGGCGCCGGCTCCGCGGCCGCGTCCCGCCGGCACGCTCGCCTCGCTCGGCTCCGCCGCCCGCCCCGGGTCCGCTCGGCCGCTCCCTCCAGCCGCAATCAGTTTGCAGCCTCATCCGGGAAAACTAAACCCAGAACCGTCGCCGAGGCCCCGGGTTGCCCTGAAATGTACACCGATTAGGAGTCCAGGATGATTTCCGTGGGGGGGGAAGAGGGAGAAGCTTTGTGTCCCGTCCTCGTCTCCCTGACTGTCTGATGGGGGAGAGGAGGGAGAAAAGGAAAAGAGAAAAAAAGAAAAAGCAAAGTTTCTTTCGGGGGAAGCAGTGCAATAGGAAATGAAGATCCGCTCTGTAGTTTAGCTGAAAGGAAACGCTGTCTAATCCTGACACGTATCGCATTTAAAATAAAACTCTTTTATCTGCAGGCGTGCCGAGCCCCCCAAACATTGTTCGGACTCCTAGAGGGGGAAAGACGTCATAAAATGAAAATTTGTTTCATTGTGGGTCTCTGTGCCAACAAAAGGCTTTTAAAGGAACGCCAAACAAAGCGGGTGCCAGGAGGGGGCCTTCCCAGGTGAGCCGGAGAAGGGCTCGCAGCTCCCGTCCGGTCCAGGCGAACGCCGGGGAAGAAGTTGGGGAATAAAACCGACTCTTCCTCCTCGTAAACCCCCCAGTTTCCTTTCCAAGACCCCATCCCTCTCCCAAATAAATTACAAGCGACCGTCTTCCTACGCCAAGCGCCCCTGACTTCACAATAAGCCCCGAAGATTTTTAAGAAAAGATGTTGAGGTTTGGAAATGGGGAAAGCGGGACATGGGACACGCCGCTGCCCTGGGTTCAGTGTTGTCGGTTCCTTTTCCGCCAGGCGGGATAAAGGAAAATATTTTAACTGCATCCGAGAAGCTTGTTTTTAATTCTTTGTTTCCCCCCACCCTTTTTCTACTTTTTTTTTTTTTTTCCTTCCAAGAAACAGATCAAGAAAAACTAATTACAAGGCACGGCACCGAAGTTAAATGAAAATGTAATCCGGCAATACGGAGAGCAAATTAATTTTTTAAAAGATAGACTTTAGTTAGGAAAAGGAAAATACATTGTTCTCCCTGGTAACATTGGTTAAAACTAGACTCGATTTGGGGCTGAAAAGTCAGTACTAACCCAGAACTCTGAGGTCATTCTCTGAGTACGTTGTCTTTAGAAATTCTAATTTGAAAATGTTCAAGCTTCCTTTTGGGTCTTTGTTTTGGTTTCTATATGGAAAGGTTTGGGGTTTTTTTTGTTTTGTTTGTTTTGATTCAAAATACTCCCTTTCTGTTTAGAACGAGTGGTCTTGGAACCTGGGAAGATTTAGGAAAGGATTTTTTGAAAGTGCCCCAATTGATATTTTACTGAAATAAAAAACAAAAAACAAAAAAAACCCACAAATTTTTCCCTTCCAGGTGGATGTCGCATCTCTAAAAATGCTCTTGACTACTGGAAAAGTGGGCACCAGCCATACATCTGATAAGTTGCTCTAAACTAGGGCTGGCTTCCAGCGGCTCCCCTCACACCAAATGAGGAGGGTTTTATTATTTCTGCCGTTAATGATGGATTTTTTGTTTTCATTTTTGTTTTTGTGTGTTTGTTAAACACTCTTTTTTGTGTTTTCTTCATCCTATGTTATCTTCCCAGGGGAAAGTTTAATTTTCATTTCAAAAATGCACAAGCTGCCACACAAAGAGGAAATGACAGTGCTTCATCCTAAAGATATTTTTAAATGTCCAAATATTAAAATATGATAAGGAATATTTTCAAACGGAATGAAATGTGTGCCCGACTTCTTGGCTGTTTGTTACAATCTCCCACACGTTTCTTTCATGTAGTGTTTGTCTGAAGCCATCACAAACTCCATCTTGTTAATTTTCTTACATTAAGATATTAAAAATGATCTTCCTCAAATCTTCATCCCATGTTTGTTTTGTTTTGTTTCGTAGTTTGACTCACATCAAACTGAGTTTGGCAACAAATTGGTTGACAGATGTTATACGAGTTATTTGTTTTTTTAAGGATGAAATTTTAAGTCTGTTTAATTTATTTTTAAATATGGGACTCCCACACCCCCCCCCCCCGCCCCCGTTTTACTGTACTTGTACAGAGCAGGGCTGTAAAAGAAAAGAAAGCCACGGCCTCCTTTACTGTATTGGCAGTGAATCTGCGCCACCTTCTGGTAGGTTAGAGAAAGACGAAAACACTGCTGCTTCCAGAAAAGAATTCTTTTATTCCCCCTGCTTCTGTGAACATTGTCCTTTTTGTATCCGGACTCAGAGCACCAGTGAGCTTCTGTGAGAACTCGCAGCAGATCTCCTACAGCCTGATTTTATAAAGATTCTTTGAACCAGGAAACCATTTCTTTATCACGTTCTTAAAAGAGCTCACAAATTCCCTTACTGGCCCCTGCATGTTAATTTACGGAAATGCCTGTCAGGGAAGTAAAGGATGGCTATAGAAGAGTCCTATTCTAGTTTGGCTTTCCTCAGTAGAGTGCTTGAAAACAAATCGGAGGCTATAACTGTAACAGCAGAGAAACAAACGCTTCTCTTTCTTGGGTTCATAAGACCCTCATTACCCACAATTAATCATAATGACATGCCGTATTCAGGCTTCTTGCTAGGGTCTGGCGAAGAGCACACAGATGTGGCTTGCTGTTGATTTCAATCCCTTCTGCAATATGGATTTCAGAATAAAAAGCTTGTTAGTACACATTACCAGCTCCCGGGGTCTGCTCTTTCTCTCAAAAGTGCCGGTCAGCCCTAGGGTGCCGTGGGTTTTGTGGCCTTCATATACGGAGCGTTTTTTTCACGGCCTTTCTGCCTGGTGATAATGACCACACAGTCCAAAGGTTGATACTCTTTCCTCAAATCTAAGCTAGATTTTTGAAAATAGAATGTCTGTTCAATTCTATGCATATGCATATATCTGTGTGTTATATCCATCTTCTCATGTGAGAGTCTCTTATTCAAAAAGAAAATGAACTTTATGATGAGCTTTAAAGAGTGTTGAGAAAATTAAGACCCTGTTCCAGTAGGGAAGAGCCGAAATGTTTTGCCTGCATAACAGAGTTCATAGAGAGAGAGCTGTGCAAGTGGATGAAATTAGCTAAATCATTGTTGAATGGTTCATCTTATGTTAACCTGTAAGTATTCCTGAGCCCTTGGCATGTGCCAGGTCTGTGAGCTGAAACAGCCGTGGCTGGCTGTCACAGGCTAGTTGCACAGCAGGTAATATTGTCTTCACCTGGATTAGCAGGGGCTTTCCTGCAGAACTGTGTTTGAGGCGTGTACCCAGACAAGGCTGTTTTGTTATTTGCACAGCATTAAGACAACCCCATCAAGGAAGACCAACAATTACTTTGTCATCAGCAAAATCTCTTTATTACAAAGTTAACAAGTTTTCAAAGAAGGTATACAGAGAAAATGAAAAACTTTCTTGAGGGATAGTCCAAAATAGGACTGTTGTTGGGAAAATATGCTATCCATTTGTCAAAAAGGTTTAGCCAAAAATGAATTGCATATTGCTAAAGATTTACATGCAAAGATTAAGTCATAAAAAGAAAATGAAAAAAAGACACAAATAGCCAACTTACAGCAGAGAAAACACACGAGCCAATAAATACAAGAACAGACCAGGCCATGCAAAGCAATTACATAATGAGATACCGTTTTATATCCAATACCCATGCTGATACTATATTATAGATACTATAACACTATTCATTTGACAAAAAAATTTAAAAGTCTAGTGACACCAAGCGCTGGAGAAGATGTAGTTTCACAATCTCTTAAACAATATTTCTCGAAGGAAAAGATATATAACCACCTTGGAAAACAGTTTGGCACATACAATATATAACTCAACAATTCTACTTCTTGGTGTATAACCAACAGAAACCTTTTAACCTGTACACTAGGGAAAAAAATGTATAAGTGGAGGGCAGACAGCAGAAGCAAGAAGAACTACAATCCTGCAGCCTGTGGAACAAAACTCACATTCACAGAAAGATATACAAGATGAAAAGGCAGAGGGCTATGTACCAGATGAAGGAACAAGATAAAACCCAAGAAAAACAACTAAATGAAATGGAGATAGGCAATCTTCCAGAAAAAGAATTCAGAATAATGACAGTGAAGATGATCCAGGACCTCGGAAAAAGAATGGAGGAAAAGACCGAGAAGATGCAAGAAATGTTTAACAAAGATCTAGAAGAATTAAAGAACAAACAAACAGAGATGAACGATGCAATAACTGAAATGAAAAATACACTAGAAGGAATCAATAGCAGATTAACTGAGGCAGAAGAACGGATAAGTGACCTGGAAGACAGAATGGGGAAATTCACTGCTGTGGAACACAATAAAGAAAAAAGAATGAAAAGAAATGATGACAGCCTAAGAGACCTCTGGGACAACATTAAATGCAACAACATTCGCTTTATAGGGGTCCCAGGAGGAGAAGAGAGAGAGAGGGGACCCAAAAAAATATTTGAGGAGATTATAGTCAAAAACTTCCCTAACATGGGAAAGGAAATAGCCACCCAAGTCCAGGAAGCTCAGAGAGTCCCATACAGGATAAACCCAAGGAGAAAGACGCCGAGACACATAGTAATCAAATTGGCAAAAATTAAAGACAAAGAACAATTATTGAAAGCAACAAGGGAAAAACGACAAATAACATACAAGGGAACTCCCATAAGGTTAACAGCTGATTTCTCAGCAGAAACTCTACAAGCCAGAAGGGAGTGGCATGATATACTTAAAGTGATGAAAGGGAAGAATGTACAACCACGATTAATCTACCCAGCAAAGATCTCATTCAGATTTGATGGAGAAATCAAAAGCTTTACAGACAAGCAAAAGCTAAGAGAATTCAGCACCACCAAACCAGCTCTACAACAAATGCTAAAGGAACTTCTCTAAGTGGGAAACACAAGAAAAGAAAAGGACCTACAAAAACAAACCAAAAACAATTAAGAAAATGGTCATAGGAACATACATATCGATAATTACCTTAAACGTGAATGGATTAAATGCTCCAACCAAAAGACACAGGCTTGCTGAATGGATACAAAAACAAGACCCATCTATATATGCTGTCTACAAGAAACCCACTTCAGACCTAGGGACACATACAGACTGAAAGTGAGGGGATGGAAAAAGATATTCCATGCAAATGGAAATCAAAAGAAAGCTGGAGTAGCAATACTCATATCAGATCAAATAGACTTTAAAATAAAGAATGTTACAAGAGACAAAGAAGGACACTACACAATGATCAAGGGATCAATCCAAGAAGAAGATATAACAATTATAAATATATATGCACCCAACACAGGAGTACCTCAATACATAAGGCAACTGCTAACAGCTATAAAAGAGGAAATCAACAGTAACACAATCATAGTGGGTGACTTTAACACCTCACTTACACCAATGGACAGATCATTCAAACAGAAAATTAATAAGGAAACACAAGCTTTAAATGACACAATAGACCAGATAGATTTAATTGATATTTATAGGACATTCCATCCAAAAACAGCAGACTACACTTTCTTCTCAAGTATGCATGGAATATTCTCCAGGATAGATCCCATCTGGGTCACAAATCAAGCCTCAGTAAATTTAAGAAAATTGAAATCATATCAAGCATCTTTTCTGACCACAACGCTATGAGATTAGAAATCAATTACAGGGAAAAAAACATAAAAAATACAAACACATGGAGGCTAAACAATACGTTACTAAATAACCAAGAGATCACTGAAGAAATCAAAGAGGAAATCAAAAAATACCGAGAGACAAATGACAATGAAAACACGACGATCCAAAACCTATGGGATGCAGCAAAAGCAGTTCTAAGAGGGAAGTTTATAGCTATACAAGCCTACCTCAAGAAACAAGAAAAATCTCAAATAAACAATCTAACCTTACATCTAAAGGAACTAGAAAAAGAAGAACAAAAAACCCACAAATTTAGTAGAAAGAAAGAAATCATAAAGATCAGAGCAGAAATAAATGAAATAGAAACAAAGAAAACAATAGCAAAGAACAATAAACTAAAAGCTGGTTCTTTGAGAAGATAAACAAAATTGATAAGCCATTAGCCATACTCATCAAGAAAAGAAAGGAGAGGACCCAAATCAATAAAATTAGAAATGAAAAAAGAGAAGCTACAACAGACACCACAGAAATACAAAGCATCCTAAGAGACTACTACAAGCAACTCTATGCCAATAAACTGGACAACATGGAAGAAATGGACAAATTCTTAGAAAGGTATAACCTTCCAAGACTGAACCAGGAAGAAACAGAAAATATGATCAGACCAATCACAAGTAATGAAATTGAAACTGTGCTTAAAAATCTTCCAACAATCAAAAGTCCAGGACCAAATGGCTTCACAGGTGAATTCTATCAAACATTTAGAGAAGAGTTAACACCTACTCTTCTGAAACTCTTCCAAAAAATTGCAAAGGAAGGAAAACTCCCAAACTCATTCTATGAGGCCACCATCACCGTGATACCAAAACCAAAGATACTACAAAAAAAGAAAATTACAGACCAGTATCACTGATGAATATAGATGCAGAAATCCTCAACAAAATACTAGCAAACAGAAAACAACAACACATTAAAAGGATCATACACCATGATCAAGTGGGATTTATCCCAGAGATGCAAGTATTCTTCGATATACGTGAATCAATGTGATATACCATATTAACAAATTGAAGAATAAAAACCATATGATCATCTCAATAGATGCAGAAAAAGCTTTTGACAGAATTCAACACAAATTTATGATAAAAACTCTACAGAAAGTGGGCATAGAGGGAACCTACTTCAACATAATAAAGGCCATATACAACAAAACACACAGTGAACATCATTTTCAATGGTGAAAAACTAAAAGCATTTCCTCTAAGATCAGGAACAAGACAAGGATGTCCACTCTCACCACTGTTATTCAACATAGTTTTGGAAGTCCTAGCCATGGCAATCAGAGAAGAAAAAGAAATAAAGGGAATACAAATTGGAAAAGAAGAAGTAAAACTGTCACTCTTTGCAGATGGCATGATACTTTACATAAAGAATCCTAAAGATGCCACCAGAAAACTACTAGAGTTAGTCAATGAATTTGGTAAAGTTGCAGGATACAAAATTAATGCACAGAAATCTCTTGCATTCCTATACACAAATGATGAAAAATCTGAAAGAGAAATTAAGGAAACACTCCCATTTACCATTGCAACAAAAAGAATAAAATACCTAAGAATAAACCTACCTAGGGAGACAAAAGACCTGTATGCAGAAAACTATAAGACACTGATGAAAGAAATTAAAGATGACACCAAGAGATGGAGAGATATACCAACTTCTTGGATTGGAAGAATCAATATAGTGATAATGACTGTAATACCCAAAGCAATCTACAGATTCAATGCAATGCCTATCAAATTAGCAATGGCATTTTTTACAGAACTAGAACAAAAAATCTTAAAATTTATATGGAGACACAAAAGACCCAAAGAGCTAAAGCAGTCTTGAGGGAAAAAAACGGATCTGGAGGAATCAGACTCCCTGACGTCAGACTATACTACAAAGCTACAGTAATCAAGACAATATGGTACTGGCAGAAAAACAGAAATATAGATCAATGGAACAGGACAGAAAGCCCAGAGATAAACGCATACACCTATGGTCAACTAACATATGACAAAGGAGGCAAGGATATACAATGGAGAAAAGACAGTCTCTTCAATAAGTGGGGCTGGGAAAACTGGACAGCTACATGTAAAAGAATGAAATTAGAACACTCCCTAACACCATACACAAAAATAAACTCAAAATGGATTAGAGACCTAAATGTAAGACCAGACACTGTAAACCTCTTAGAGGAAAACATAGGAAGAACACTCTTTGACATAAATCACAGCAAGATTTTTTTGATCCACCTCCTAGAGTAATGGAAATAAAAACAAAAATAAACAAATGGGACCTAATGAAACTTCAAAGCTTTTGCACAGCAAAGGAAACCATAAACAAGATGAAAAGACAACCCTCAGAATGGGAGAAAATATTTGCAAATGAATCATCGGACAAAGGATTAATCTCCAAAATATATAAACAGCTCATTCAGGTCAATATTAAAAAAATAAACAACCCAATCTAAAAATGGGCAGAAAACCTAAATAGACATTTCTCCAAAGAAGGCATACAGATGGCCAAGAAGAGCATGAAAAGCTGCTCAACATCACTAATTATTAGAGGAATGCAAATCAAAACTACATTGAGGTATCACCTCACACCAGTTAGAATGGGCATCATCAGAAAATCTACAAACAACAAATGCTGGAGAGGGTGTGGAGGAAAGGGAACCCTCTTGCACTGTTGGTGTGAATGTAAATTGATACACCCATTATGGAGAACAGTATGGAGGTTCCTTAAAGAGCTAAAAATAGAATTACCATATGACCCAGCAATCCCACTACTGGGCATATACCCTGAGAAAACCATAATTCAAAAAGACACATGCACCCCAATGTTCATTGCAACACTATTTACAATAGCCAGGTCATGGAAGCAACCTAAATGCCCATCAACAGACGAATGGATAAAGAAGATGTAGTACATATATACAATGGAATATTACTCAGCCATAAAAAGGAACAAACTTGGGTCATTTGTAGAGACATGGATGCATCTAGAGACTGTCATACAGAGTGAAGTAAGTCAGAAAGAGAAAAACAAATATCGTATATTAACGCATATATGTGGAACCTAGTAAAGGGTACAGATGAACCGTTTGCGGAGCAGAAATTGAGACACAGAAGTGTAGAACAAACGTATGGACACCAAGGGGGGAAAGTGGCGTGGGGATGGGGGTGGTGGTGTGATGAATTGGGAGATTGGGATTGACATGTATACACTGATGTGTATAAAATGGATGACTAATAAGAAAAAATAAATAAATAAAAAGTAAACATAAAATAAACTGACCAAAAAAATATACATAAGTGTATTCAGAACACCGCTATGCATAATAGTGACCTAAATGTTTATAAATGGAGTGTAGGAAAAACACAGTGGTGTAGGAACACAGCTGAGTGTGTACAGCCGTCAAAGTGTATACAGGGAGACACAGTTACAATGATTAATTTGAGGAGTGTAATATTAAAAGGGAAAAAAATAGTGCCAGAAGATTACATGTGGCATAATACTCTTTTTTATCAGAATTAAAACAATTCAAATACAACATATATGTCTTCCGAAGTCATGTAGATAAGATGAAGTTACGAAAAAGGAAAGGCTCAGCACAGACTTCTAGGTTTTCTAAAGCAGAAGGAGGAAGGAGGATAGAGTGAGGGCAGATCACAAAGAAGAATGTAAATTATTTCAATATCCTAGTTATAATATTGTGTGGTGGGCTCATGGGTGCTTCTTACAGTCTTAAAATTAAAGGAATGAATGCATATTAGAGGATCATGTACTCAGCCATGATAAGAGTGTATCATGAACAAGCAATTATTTGCACTCAAGGTTCAATAAAAATTAAAGAAAATAAAACAGGAAAAAATAAAGGTGTTTGTACAATTTTCTTATGAGAAAAGTTCTTCCAGACATAACACTGACACCAGAAACCATAAAGAAATTACTGGTAAATATGACTACCTTTTAAAATTTTGTATCAGGAAACAAACAAATTCATAGAAAAGAAATTAGATTTGTGGTTACCAGATGTGGGGATAGGGAAGAGGGAATTGGCAGAAGGTGGTCAAAAGGTATAAACTTCCAGTTATCAGGTAAGTACTAGGGATGTAATGTACAACATGAGAAATCTAATTAACACTGCTGAATGTTATACATGAAAGTTAAGAGAGTAAATATGAAGAATTCTCATCACAAGAATTTTTTTCTTTAATCTTGTATCTATATGATATGACGGATGTTCACTAAACTTACCGTGGTAATCACTTCATGATGTATATAAATCAAATCATTGTGCTACATATCTTAAACTTAGTGCTGTAGTTAATTATATCTCAATAAAACCGGAAGAGGAAAAAACACAAAAAAGAAACATAATTTAGAGTGTTAAAAGCTGAACAAGTTAGTAAAAATATTTCACCACATGTGAAAATGAGTTAATGACCTTACTATATGAAAATTCCTTCCAAGCAACAAAGAAATATCCAAACTGAGAAAAGGGCAAGGGATATAAACAGTCAAAACACAAAAGAATATATACAAATGGCCAATAAATTCACAAAAAATTGTGTTCCAGATCATTAGTAATCTAAGAAATGCAAATTAAAATAACAATGAAAGATGGAAATGGTTGGTAATGCCTGGTGCTGGCAAGGTTTGAGGTAATGGGCTTCTCGTACAGGCAGGTGTAAATCGTTGCATCATTTGTGGATTCCAGACATCATCATAATCAAAATGGCAGCTAACATTTATTGAGCCTTTATTATGTGCCAAACACTCTATCAAGTGCTTTCCATGTGTTCAATTCCCACAACCATCCCAGAAGATAGGTACCATTATTATCCACATTTTTTTTAATGAAAAAATCTTGAAATGTGTATCAAAAGTCTTCAAAATGTGCTTAGTGTGCTGTATTAGCAACCTCCTAAGCTTAAATTGCTCAAGATTAAAATAGAGAGGACTGATGTCTTTTTAACACTTTTTTTTCTGTTCACATCTTGAATGCTCACATAAGTTCAGTGCTTCCCAATATTGAATCTTTCTATACTTCGGATGCAATGAGGTTCTGAAGGTGTGAAAGAAAAGACATAGCCTTTGACCAGCAATTCCTTTCTAGGGATATACTATAAGAAAATGTGTAAAGATAAGTGCTAAATTTTAGCTGCAAGGGCATTCACACCAGTGCTTTCCGAAATAAGAAAATTATAATAACCTGAATGTAAGACACTAAGAAATTGGCTGAATAAATTGCAGTATATTCATAGGATGCAATATTCTGCAGTTTTTTTAACCTATCAAACTGTATTTTTAATTAAACTTTTTATTTTGAGATAATTGTAGATTCACAAGAAGTTGTAAAAAGTAATACAGAGAGAGCCCATACACCCTTTATCCAGTTTCTCTCCATGGCACATCTTGCAAAACTGTAGAACAATATCACAAGACAGAACATTTCCAACACCACAAAGATATTCATGTTGCCTTTTGACAGCCACACCTGCTACCCTCCCACACTTTTTCCTCCTTAACCTTTGGCAACGACTAACCTCTTTCTCCATTTCTGTAATTTTGTCATTCAAGAATGTTATATAAATGGAACTATACAGTATACAAGCTATTGGGCTTTACTGGCTTTTTTTTTCACTCAGCTTAATACTCTGTAGGTTCATCTAGGCTGTTGCGTGTATCAGGAGTTTGTTCCTTTTCATTGCTGAATAGTATTCCATGGTACAGATGTACCACAATTTATTTACCCACTCACCCACTGAAGGACAGTTGGGTTGTAACCAGTTAGGGGCTATTAGAAGTAAAGCTGCTATAAATCATTTCTCTACGGGATTTTGTGTGAACATATAAGTCTTCATTTCTCTGGAATAAATGCCCAGGAGTGAATTGTTGGACTATATGGTAGTTTCATGTTTAGTTTTTAAAGAACTGCCTCCCTGTTTTCCAAAGTGTCTCTACCATTTTATGTTCCCACCAGCAATGGACTTCCGATAGGAGTATAGTGATATGTCATTGTAGTTTTAATTTGCATTCCCCAATGGTTAATTTAGATGTTGAATATATATTATTTAACTCTAAAGAGTCTTTATATTTTAGAGCATTTTATGTTCACAGAAAAATTGAGAAGAAAGTACAGTTTCTATATGCCCCCTGCCCCCAGGCATATGGCATCTTACACCAGAATGGTACATTTGTTACAATCTATGGACCTACATTGACACATCACCACCTAAAGCCCACAGTTTACATTACATGACTTACACCCAAAGCCCATAGATCATGCTTAGTATTGTACATTCTATGGGTTTTGACAAATATATAATGACATGTAGCCACCATTAGAGTATCATACAGAATAGTTTCACTGCCCTAAACATTCTCTGTGCTCTGCCTATTCTCCCTCTCCCCACTAAGTCCTGGAAAAAACATCGATCTTTTGACCGTCTCCATAGTTTTGCATTTTCCAGGTCATTGAGTTGGAATCATACAGTATATAGCCTTTTCAGATTGGCTTCTTTCACTTAGCAACATGCATTTCAGGTTCCTCCATATCTTTTCATGGCTTAATAGCTCTTTTTTAAAGCACTGAATATTATTCTGTTGTCTGGATATATCACAGTTTATTTATCCATTGACCTACTGAGGGACATCCTGGTTGCTTCCAATTTTGGGCAATTAGAATAAAGCTATAAACATATGTGTTCAGGCTTTTTTATGGAATAAGTTCTCAACTCCTTTGGGTAAACACCGAGGAGCTTGATTACTGAATCATATATTAAGAGTATGTTTAGTCTTGTAAGAAACTGGCAAACTGTCTTCCAAAGTAGCTGTACCGTTTTGCATTCCCACCAGCAACGAGAGTTCTTGTTGCTCCACATCTTCACCAGCATTTGATGTTGTCAGTGTTTCAGATTTTGGCCATTCTAATCGGTGTGAAGGGGTATCTCACTGTTCTTTTAAATTGCATTTCCTCAATGACAAAGGATGTTGAGCAACTTTTTATATACTTATTTGCCATCTGTATATTTTCTTTGGTGAGATGCCTTTTCAGGTCTTTTGCCCATTTTCTACTTGGATTATTTGTGTTTTTACTGTTGAGTTTTGAGAATCCTTTATATATCCTACATACTTCTGGATTTGTGGTTTGCAAATATTTTCTCTTACTCTGTAGCCTGTCTTTTCATTCTCGTAATAAGATCTTTCAGAGAACAGAAGTTTTAAATTTTGATGAAGTACAATTTACCTATTTTTTCAAGTATCATGCTTTTGATGTCAAGTCTAAGAACACTTTGCCTAACCATAGATCCAGAAGAATCTGTCCTGCTTCTTTAAAAATGTTTACTACTCCATCTTCCCAAAAGTAGAAGAGCTCTGCAGTCCTTTCAAATAATATAAGAATGTAATTACTGATGGAAATTTCCTCATAATATTGTTGTTGAGTCAATTAAAAAGCAAGTTGAAAACATGATCATTATATTTTTACAAATAGAATATGTATGCAAAAGTCTAGCAGAGTGTCTCAATTTGTTATCAATGATTTACCTCCAGATGTAGATATCATCACTGAGTTTTTCTTTTCAGTTATCTGATTTTTAACATGATAATTACTTATATTGATAAAGAATTTGAGAGCGTAAATAAGAATTTTGAGGCATTTGAATGTATTAGGAATAATAATTATAATATTAGCTACTATTAAGTGAGCAGCAGCTATTATATGTCAGATAAAACACTAGGTGCTTTATATGCATTATCATACTTAATCCTGACCTCTATGAGGTAGGCTTTACCTGCACCCATCTTACAGGTCAGGAGATAGGTTCAGAGAGGTTAAGTCACTTGACTGTGTTTACAAAGCTAGTAAGAGCTAGGCTGCTAACTTAGGATTAACCCGTTTCCTACGACTTCACAAAAATCACTGACATATTTGTCATGCTTTATGGTTTACAAAGCACTTTTCACATGTGTTCCCATTTAATCTTTTCTTTTTAATTTTATTGAAGTATAGTTGATTTACAATGTTGTGTTAATTTCTTCTGTACAGCAAAGTGACTCAGCGATACATATATTTATATATTCTTTTTCTTATTCTTTTCCATTATGGTTTGTTACAGGATATTGAATATAGTTCCCTGTGCTATACAGTAGGGCCTTGTTGTTTATCCATCCTATATATAATAGTTTGTCTCTGCTAATCCCAAACTCCCATTCCTTTCCTCCCCTACCCCCCTCAATGGAATATTACTCAGCCATCAAAAAGAATGAAATAATGCCATATGCAGCAACGTGGTTGGACCTAGAGATTATCATACTAATCGAAGTAAGTCAGAAAGAGAAAGACAACTACCATATGATATCACTTATATGTGGAATCTAAAATACGACACAAATGAACATATCTACAAAACAGAAACAGACTCACATTTAATCTTTTCAGTAACCCAGAGATGAAGTTGAAAAGGGCACTGAAACTTGACTTTGCAAGATTTGATTTTAGTCTGTGCCCTCCATGAGATGTGAAATGTCACAAAATGAGAATTTGGAACAGATAGTGTCTCTCCAACTTATTTTGTCCAACTCTGCTTTGGGGATGCCCTCTGGAAACTTTCCATCCAAAAGGCTATACACAGGAACTTGGACAACCTGTGGCCCCTCCCTGAGTGAAGACAAAGCAAACTCAGCAGATAGATATAGAAAATATCCTCCAAGGATCACTGGATAGCTATTAGGGGGAAGAGAGGGGTCTGGGATCTGGGACCCCTCCCCACCTATGAGTGAAAACATGTCACTCAGGATTCAGATTCAGCCATGAGTCCCCTTCCTCTCCATTTTTCCCCATCCCAAGCTTCAGCAGGAGAAACTCTGCAAAGTCAGTCTTAAAAGGAAGAGCTGGAGTAAGTACATACATCTTTGGAAGTGGTCAAGTTGGTCTTCTGAGTTCTCCCACTTCCTTTTTTTTTACCCACTCATTTTTGTGTCCCCTTCTTCCTCACTGATTAGACTCAGGCAGGCTTTTGATTGTCTGGTGTCCTCTCCCTACTCTGCCTCCCCACCCAGAACCTAAGACGGATTTCTTCCTCCTTCCTGAACTTGTCTTCACACAGGCCATTTGGTCTCCATCCATGTTTTGTTTGGCTTACATGGTCTTCATTAAATAGTTGGGCTTTAGTAGGCTAGCTAGTTTAATATCAACTAATTTAACTGACAACATTTGAAAATCAAAAGATTTCAAAGAACTCAGTTTCTGGACTCTCTTAAAAAGTTGGAAGATCTGGCAATATTGGACCACATTGCTCCATAGACCAACAGGCTAGAGCTGAGTCTAATTTTAATGGGGACACATTTTCTTCAGTTTATGACAAGTTACAGTTCACTGATTACATTCCCTACCAAAGAGCATGATTTTGTGTACCCTGCTATAACTTATTCTCCCTCTATTCCCTGCCTCTATAAAGCACCATTTCTTTTTCAGACTGACCCCAGGTCTTCAGAGGGAAGCAATCTGATTAAACGTACTGACACTACAGAAACTTGCTATTGAACTGTGCTCCCCAGACCAGCAGCATGTGCATTACCTGGAAGCCTGCTATAAATGCAGAATCCCAGGATCCACCCCAGACTTACTTAATCAGAATTTGCATTTTTGATAACATCCCTGGGTCATTCAATTGCACATTGAAGTTTAAGATGTGTTGCTATAGGGTCATTGTCCCATGGTGCCCTTTGCCCCTCCATCTCACCCAGGAGTTATGGATTAAAGACCTAAATGTAAGACCGGACACTATAAAACTCTTAGAGGAAAACATAGGAAGAACACTCTTTGATATAAATCACAGTAAGATCTCTTTTGACCCATCTGCTAAAGTAATGGAAATAAAAACAAAAATAAACAAATGGGACCTAATGAAACCTAAAAGCTTCTGCACAGCAAAGGAAACCATAAACAAGACAAAAAGACAACCCTCAGAATGGGAGAAAATATTTGCAAACAAATCAATGGACAAAGGATTAAACTCCAAAATATACAAACAGCTCATGGCGCTCAATATCAAAAAAACAAAAGACCCAATCAAAAACTGGGCAGAAGACCTAAACAGACATTTCTCCAAAGAAGACATGTGGATAGCCAAGAGGCACATGAAAAGATGCTCAACATCACTAATTATTAGAGAAATGCAAGTCAAAACTATAATAAGGTATCTCCTCACACCAGTCAGAATGGCCATCATCAAAAACTCTACAAACAGTAAATGCTGGAGAGGGTGTGGAGAAAAGGGAACCCTCCTACTCTGCTGGTGGGAATGTAAATTGGTGCAGCCACTATGGAGAACAGTATGGAGGTTCCTTAAAAAATTAAAAATAGAATTACCATATGATCCAGCAATCCCACTACCGGGCCTATACCCAGAGAAACCCATAACTCACAAAGACGCATGCACCCCAATGTTCACTGCAGCACTATTTACAATAGCCAGGTCATAGAAGCAACCTAAATGCCCATCAACAGATGAATGGATAAAGAAAATGTGGTAATATATACAATGGAATATTACTAAGCCATAAAAAGGAACGAAATGGGGTCATTTGTAGGGACATGGATGGACCTAGAGACTGTCATACAGAGTGAAGTTAAGTCAGAAAGAGAAAAACAAATATCGTATATTAACGCAGGCATGTGGAATCTAGAAAAATGGTATAGATGAACCTGTTTGCAAGGCAGAAATAGAGACACAGACATAGAGAACAAATGTATGGATACCAAGGGGAAAGAGGGGGCGTGATGAATTGGGAGATGGGGATTGACATATATACGCTAATATATATAAAATAGATAACTAATGAGAACCTGCTGTATAGCACAGGGAACTCCACTTCGCTGTACAGTAGAAACTAACATAACATTGTAAAACAACTATAGCCCAATAAAAATAAAATAAAATAAAGAGAAAGGTTCATAAAACTGACCAATGAGATTTTAATGTGAATAAGTGAAACTGAAGATATTTCATAGATTTTAAGAGAGTTATTTTCAGATTCACTCTCTTTTAGATTTAGAAGATCTAAATTCTCTTATTTTGTGGCTAAATCTTGGAAGCTGAGATGGGGGAACTATCTTGTCCAAAATCAAAGGCTAGTGGTCCAGCTAAGAGGAAAAGAGAGAGAAGGCTTCCTCACAATGTTGCCAGAGGGAGAGGAATGACATGGTCCCTGGGTTGTGATCTCGTATTATTTTGGAGGATTTCCAAGCAGCTTGGATTTGCCTTGGTCCTGCTTCATCTAGAGCAGTGATTCTCAGCCTAAGTGTGTAGAAGAATCACCTGAAGGGCTTGGCAGACAGATCGCTGGACCACGTGCCTATCATGTGGAGACCCCAGGCCTCATGTCAGTTCCTTCTGCGCCTCCCATAATCACCTCAGCCGAGGCTCAAGGCCTGGAGGTGAGTATCTGGGTGGCACAGTCTACCCTTGGGAGGATGATTTAGGAAAGAGGGCCATGCAGGTCTTGAATGAGGGCTTAGAGCCATTCAAGAAGGGACTCTCTGGGTCTGAGCACCTGGAGTGTGGCCAAGAAGGTGGGTGGCATGGCCTCTACATGGTCTAAGGACCCCCCAAGACTCCTCACCGGTTGGGAGAGGTACAGCCAGAAAGCCTGCGCAGGGTCTCTAAGCTTTGCTACTGAAAAAGTAGACCGACCCAGTAGTCCCAGCATCACTCTGGAGCTTGTCAGAAATGCAGGATCTCAGGCCTTACCCCAGACCTCCTGAATCAGAGTCAGCACCTTAGCAAGAGTCCCTGGGACATCTGTGAGCACATAAAGTCTACGCAATGCTGGTCTAAGCACGGGACCAGGGCAGGGTCCCCTTCCCTGAGTCTGAGGGCAGGACTCATCCTAGTTGAGAACGATGTTTTAACTTATCTTTGGGTCTGGTGTAGAACCCACTATCCATTTAGCAAGTGATTAACATTTGTTCAATATGACAAAGTTCATTGCAAATCAATACAAGTTCTTTCTAATTCCATTTTAATTTAGTCTCCCACATGATCATTGCACAAGAAAGTGAATCATTCTGGAGTTACTCATGAATGTAGCACAACAGAAGGTAAGAATTTGATAATGTAATATTCCTAGAACAAAATAAACTGTTTTTTCAGGAGAAGGACAGAGAGACAAAGATAGAGAGCAATCCAGCTGCCTGTTGCCCTAGCCTATTCCACGTACGAACTTGACTCTAGTTAGTCAGAGAGTAGCTCTAGACAAGAAAGCTAAGCTGGTGGCCTGCAGACTGAATCCATTCACACAGTTTCACATTAAAATTGGTATTTTCCAGCTTGTTTTGAAAAAATGGAAAGATCTAGAAATACTGACTCCATATTCACAAACGTTCGCAATTGGCTGGAGCTGAGTAGCACTGCCCATGACCTTGATGTGCGCGCTCTATGCCCCCAAGCCTAACGCTCCCAGCTGTCTGTCCTCACTGAGGTCCAACTACCACCCTACTGGCTCTTGTGGATATTTATTCAGCGTTTTCCGCTACAGAAAGCCCCCAAATTTGGCTAATGTAAAAGATAAAACATAAAAAAACCTCAGAATAGGAAAATCCCATCCAAAGCATGCATTTAACAAGCATTAGTTGAGTGCTGGTTGCTGGGTGCTCTGACTGGAGAAATAGATGGAAGGCAGGGGTGGAGCTTCCAGTTTAGAAGGAAAGAAAAGTTAAGTGCGTAAATAATCACCATAAGTGTTCAAAGTGATCAGGATTACAAGAGAGATGCACAAAGGAATAACCACACCATTGCAGGCATGACTGTCCTGCTTCTGTGGGAATGTAGCCCAAACATCTTAAGTCCTCTTTTGGGTGACACATCAGTAGGAGACCTGGCCACCTGCTTAAACCCATAGCTCTTGGTGAGGATGCTCATTTTCCTGTCCAGACTTTTTGCAGGAGATGTACGCAGGCTTCATCTGCCTTGACAATGGATGGATCTAAGAATAAGAATCACAAAGGTAAGCAAGGACAGTTCCCTGCATCCAGAATATTACAATGAACTCTTCCCACTTGCATCACTGTTCTTTGAGTATTGGAAACCAGTATCATTAAATTCTACTCTACACAGCAGTGATTAGGGTAAAGTTATGTAATGCATTATTCTAAAAGGGTCATACAAGAACACACACATGTACACACACATGCACATCTATATACATATGTGTGTATTTATACAGCTGTACATATGTATGTATAAAGAGTCCTATCTATTGCTCCATCTGTCTATCTACCTAAATAAATTGACAAAGCCATGTTGGTTTCATAAGAGTAGATTAATGTACTGGGGCATGTTCAGAAACACCAATTAGAGAGGACCTGCCCCTCACTAATATCCAGGGACACATTGGGCTGGGGGTCCCATGGGACTGACCAATCACATCTTCCCTGGTGCTTTTCCCCAAGTTAGTTCTTATATTTCTTTTCTGACACTGGCTCAACTTAGAAGAAAAATGTTAAACCTCCTACTCTCTCCCTATGCAGAACAGAAGGGATTTGGGCTCCCTGAACATAAGGGCTGTTACCTTCTTTGGATTTATGAACTGCATGATTACAACCAGGGGGAAATAAGTATATGGAGTACTTGGGAGATGAATAGTTTGAATGGAAAGTAAGACATGAATAATTAATGGGATTAAGAAAAAGGAGTGCCTACATTTATTTCAAGGTGCCTCTGGGAGCTTCTGGGAGCTTTAAAAATCCTCAAGACTTTAAGGATGCACCATCTCTGTGGAAAGTAACACCAGCTTTTCAGGTATTAGTTCAACTCCAAAAGTCCCGAAATAACTGACAACATGTCTGACTTTTAGGGTGGAAAATACAAGTGCTGAATCTTTGGCATTTTAGATACAACTGTTAAGGACACATTGCAGAAAAATACATCAGAGCTGCAGGGCACCTCAGAGAAGCAGCTGTTGTGGAAATGGCAGAGACATGAAATGCAATCAATCCTGACCTTGCTCTTAACCAGCCGATGCCATAGGCAAGTCACTTCCTCTCTGTGGACTTCATGTACTGTGTCTACAGTAAGAAGATTGGACCAGAAGAATCTTGGGTTCCTCCTAGTTCCAACCTCCCTCTGACTCTTCCCAGTCATAGGATGGTAGACTGGAGAAT
Source organism: Balaenoptera ricei (assembly GCF_028023285.1). Classification (NCBI taxonomy): domain Eukaryota; kingdom Metazoa; phylum Chordata; class Mammalia; order Artiodactyla; family Balaenopteridae; genus Balaenoptera; species Balaenoptera ricei. The sequence continues at coordinate 7,728,105 of NC_082645.1, read as the reverse complement.
GATTCCCAAAATATCTTGGTCTAAAACCCAGAACCTGAGAATGTTACTTTATATAGCAAAAAGGGCTTTGAAGATATAATTAAGGATATTGAGATGGGGCAATGATCCTGGGCCCTAATTGTAATCACAAGGGTCATTATAGAGGGAGACTAAGAGAGATTTGACACAAAAGAGGAGAAGGCTGTGTGATCACAAGCCAGAGACGGGAGTGATGGGGCCACAAGCCAACAGGCTGGAAGAGGGAAGGAACACATTCTACGCCAGAGCCTCAAGGAGAAGCCAGCCCTGCCGACACTCTGATGTTAGTCCTGAAGTCTCTGGTCAGACATCTGGCTGCCAAAACTCTAAGAGGACAAATTTCTGTTGTGTAAAGCCACTAAGTTTGTGGTGATCTGCCACAGTGGCAACAGGAAAGGAGTGCACATGTAGACACGCGCCTTCCAAGGGTTTCATGGGGATGGTGCCTGTTGCTTCCCACATGGTCTGCTCCACGCAGCAACGTTACCTGCCTGACTCCTGAGGGCGGCTGAGGTGGCAACCCCTGGAACCCCTCACTCAGCAGGGCTCTGATGCCATCGCCACCCATTCATTTATTCGCTCTTCATTCGGCTGCTGTTCATGGAGCACCTGTAGCCGGGCACTCCGCAAGTGCTGGGGCTGTAAGACTGCACAGAGCACGTCCTTCCCCTCCACAGTCTTAGGTGACAGACAGGTACAATAGCCCTGGGAGAGTGGAAGAAGTGACACAGAGGTGGAGGGATAGAGAGGAGGGGCCTTGCCACTGTTGTCATCACAAGGGGGCTCCTAGGAGGCAGCAGGAGGGTCCTGGGTGCCAGACAGGGAACAGAATGGGAGGTGGAAATATTCCAGGGCATTTGCCCACGTCACTGCCCATGGCCACAGTAGGGCAACAAATCTGACTCCAGGCCCAGACACCTTCTCACGGACCCCGGCCTCCACCACTATTATCTACCCAAGGACAGAACCCTCAGGTTAAGCCACTGGCCTGTGCTTTCTCAGAATCCTGCCTCTTGGGGGTTCCAATTAGTGTTTTTCAAACTGAGGGCCATGACCCATTAGTGGGTTGTGAAATCAATTTAATAGGTCACAACCAGGGTTTTTTAAAGCAGGATAGAACTGAAGAGGAAACATTAGAGTTTACTGCACACTGTCAGTGGAGATGCTAATTTGGAAAAGTTTAGTTTCAGAAAAAAATATTATATATCTGTATACAGGACCATGATGCAAAATGGATTTGTTACTTATGGGGCTTGTGTGAAATAGTTTGAAAGTCGCTGATTTAATTACTTCAAAATGAGATTCACTGCCTTAACGTTTCTCTGGAAAAAGGTGGGCGCGGGGTGGTAATAAACTCTTAACTGAAATAACTAGTGAACCTAACTGAGCTTACACAAACAGCCCAGTAAGTCCATGCTGTGCATCTTGCTGTGTAGATGGCGCTGTCCTCGGTGGCCCAAAAGACACAATAACAAACAAAACTCAGAACTCAGTACTTCCAACTCTCAGAAGAGGTGAGACAGGAGCACACTTACTACTGATTCTGGGCAAGAAATGCAGTACAAACACTGAACAGGTACCTTGAAGACTTTCCAGCCCAGAAATTGTAGATGCCCTGATGGGGAGGGTGGTACTACTTGAGCTGTCCCTTACACTTGAGTTTGTTTTTAATTAAGTGAGACGTGTAAAAGGCATTCAGGAAGAGGGGCAGGAAAGTACAGGGCTTCTCCAAGAATCAGGAAGTCATCTTTTTTGATGGAGCACATTATGAATAAGGGTAGGTAGGGCTTCTGCAGGAGGTAACGTTGCAAAATAGATTGGGACCTCCATCGGGCACTGACACTCCTTAACCGTCAGTTTCTTCACTACCCAATGAAGTTAATGGTACTTACCCTACTCACCTCTCCAGTGGCACAAAATACTGAAAGAGAGAAGAAATGGGAAGATGCATTGAAGAATATTGCCCAATTCACCCCACTCACGCAACAGACTTTCCTGAGCCCTGCTGGGTGGCCCGTCTGGAATATGTTGATGGATGAGCAATGCCCAGTCCTGTGGTGCACGCAGGAACTCAAAGAACAGTTCACCCCCTCTGCCTCGGAAAGTCAGAAAGTGTCACCAATGGCAGGACACAGGCTGAGTCGAGAGAGATGAGCTGGAATTTGCAAAGGAGACGGGAACTCTAGGCAGGTGAAACACCACGTGTCAAGGTTATAGAGCTGTGAAAGGGGTTGATATGTCCATAGAATGGTGCTGGGGCTCAGGGGGCGTAGATAAGGCTGCCCTGTACAATTTTGCTCGTTAAACAGCACCCCCCCTCCGCTCCCCCCACCCCAGCCTGGAACAAGGACTCTCTGCTGAAGTCACGAAGGGAATCTAGTTCAGTCAGTGCTGGGCTGACCAAACCTTCTGCCATGGCTCTCCCAATTCACACAGAGGCGCCATCTGCCGGCCAAACTGTGTGCCTGCAGGGCAGGGCATGTATTTTTCTCATTTGCACCAAGGTTCTACACAGGTTAGAGAAGGCTTGCATTGATTGGCTGGACTCATGTGGAAGGCAGATGAGATTTAGAGGGTAAAGGAGATTCACTTGGGCAGCAAAGTGAATGAGAGCAGCTTCACCATCAGTTCTCCTTGGTGTGGGCTTCAGGACTCTTCTCCCCATCCCCAACTTTGGCTCCCTAATCAGACTTTTGCTCTAGCACAAATACTTAACTTCTCCCTTCTCGGACCACTCCGGACCATCCTCTTCTCCAGACTATGGTATGCCCCTCTGCCACCTCCTCCAGACAGTCTTTCCAGATTCTCCCAGCAGGAGTAATTGTTGCCTTTTATTCAGTCCTTCTCCTGCCCCTGCAGGTCTGTGCTTAAGCACGTCTCCTGCATGCAGGTGGCGTATGCAACCCTGCATTTCAATCACTTGTGTTCCTCCTGTCTGCTCAGCCCATCAATCTCATGGATACACCTTGAGGTCAGGGACCACGTCGTTTGCCCCTTTACAATTCCACATGGCTGGAATAGCAAATAGTGGCTCAAAGGACCGTTTCTAATTTACTAAGGGAAAGGAAATAAATCTCAGGATGAGCAGTGGTCGGGTAGGTGCCACGAGCTGGATGTGGAGGAGCCCTCTTCAGGGAGGGCTTTCACCTTCACAGAGTAGACACCTCTGCCTCCTACTACAGCTCCTCACCTCAGATACTCCCATAGGATAAAAGCCGTACAGTGCCTAATCAGAGGCCAGACTGAGGAGTAGAATCCCGTGACTTCTCTTCGCATTAAGGGGTAGAGAACTGATAGCGTCTTCTTTCTCTAGAGAGGCTTAGGTACAGGTCAGGGAGCATGAAGACATGAAGTACTTAAGAGGAGAAAGGGGCACCACGAAAAGGAAAAGGGATTAAGAATATAAATAAAGAATGCATAGAGCCTAAACCAGCACACGAGGAGGGGAATTGGAACGGCAGCCTGGAGGTGCAGTGGATCCAGCTCGTCCCACAGGCTGTCCCCGCAGCATGGAGCTTCAGGCCCCCCGCTTGCAGACATCAGCTACCTCTGCCAGTTCACTTCTTCACTATGTACAAACAACTTCAGACTTTGGCTGGGGGAGAAGGAGGTTCTAGGAGAAGACGGGATGGGAACTAGCTGGGTTCAGGGTTGAGAAAGGAGCCCGGGAGAGGAGGCCAGTGTGACCAAGGTCAACTTGCTGGATAAGGAGCAGAGGTGGGGTGTAATGGAAAGAACAAAGCTTTACAGAGCAGATGCCATGGGCTGAATGTTTGTGTCTCCCCAGTTCACATGTTGAAGTCCTAATGCCCAATATGATGGTATTTGGAGGTGAAGCCTTTGGGAGATGATTAGGTCATGGGAGTGGGGCCCTCATGAATGGGATTAGTGCCCTTTGTAAGAAGAGCCACAAGAAGGATGATCTCTCTCTCCCCACCATGTGAGGATACAGCAAGAAGGCAGCCATCTACAAGAGAGCTCTCACCAAGAACCCCATCGGCTGGCACTTGATCTTGGACCTCCCAGCCTCCAGATCTGTGAGAAATAAATGTTTGTTGTTTAAGCCATCCAGTCTATGGTAATTTGTTACAGCAGCTCAAACTGACTAAGACAGCAGACAGAGCTGGACTCTCTTACCACATGTTGCTGCCCCTCCCAGGAGAATGTCTAGGCAGAAATACATGCATGCTTGTGCACCCCCACACACACACCAACAAGGAGCACTTGTCAGCCCCACACAAAATCCAGGGGATGCCTGGCACTGTTGTGGACCTGAGAGCTACAAAAATGAATGTGGATAGATCTACATTCGAGAATCAATTAAACAATAATGTCTTTGCCTTAAAGAGCTCACTTGGGAGGCTGTTAGCCTTCACAGTAAATCATAGTGCAAAGGAGATTATAAATTATATGACAAAGCTATAAATAATGTAATGTGGGAATCTGGAGAAAAGCTGGATTCTTTTGTGCAAGATTATATAGAAGCGTGAACGCATGGTAAGTCCTGTGGTCTGAGCAGGGACATGCTGAAGAAAGATCTATCATCTCAGCAACTGGAAGGCAGAGATCAGAGCTAGAAAACCAGTTAGAAAGAAATCGCAATTAAAAATAACAGTTCCTAATCCTGAGCACGTCCTTTGTGCCAGGCCCTGTTCTAAGGGCTTTATGCATGTGACACATTTGTGCCCACAATGATGTGTGGTGGTATGAGTTGAATTGTGTCCCCCAGATATTCATATGTTGAAGCCCCAAACCCCAAAACCTCAGAATGTGATCTTATTTGGAAATAAGGTCCTTGCAGATGTAATTAAGACGAGGTCATTGTGGAATAGAAAGGACCCCTAATTCAATGTGACTGGCGTCCTTTTAAAAAGGGGAAATTTGGACACAGAAACACATACAGGGAGAACACCATGTGAAGATAAGGGCAGAGACAGAAGTTATGCATCTCCAAACCAAGGAACTCCAAAGATTACCAGCAAACAACCTGAAGCTAGGAGAGAGGCCTGGAACAGATTGTCTCTCATGGTCCTTAGAAGGAACCAACCCTGGTGACAACCATGATCTCAGACTTCTGGCCTCCAGAACTAAGAGGCAACACATTTCTGTTGCTTAAGCATCCAGTTTGTGGTACTTTGTTCCAGAAGCCCTGGCAAATGAATACAGTCTGTTATCAGCCCATGTTGCAAGGAGGAAGCGGAGGCACAGAGGTCAAGTAACCCCCAAGTCACACTGAACCAGTAAGTGGTAGGGCCTGGAGTTGGTGCAGGTGGCCTCCTTCCTGAGCCCACACACTCAACCTCGTATTTTATATGTAGGAAGTCACACGGGCCTGAGCCAGGCCATCAGTCGTAGGAAGTCACACAGGCCTGAACCAGGCCAGCAGTGGCGAGAAGTGAGAGGGGAAATTCATGTGAGAGCCGTGCCTGAGAAAGAAGTCCAGGACCCCTGTTCAGATATGGCAGATGAGAAGGAAGCAGGTGTTCAAAACGGTGCTTTGGTTATTAAGGGTGGTTAAGTCTAGATATTATTGTAATTAAAGAATGATTTGGGCAATCGTGTGTTTAATATCTGTCTTCCCAACTACTGGAAGCTCATGAGGTCAGGGGCAATGAGTTGTACCCCACAGTGTGTCTATGCCCACACTTATGCCTTGCCCACTGCCTGGCAGAGCACACTGGGTAAATATTGGTAAAAACAAATTGCTACTACCTTCCTTTATGCCCCAGAACACAAAAGAAGGAGGGGTGAGGGGTATCATGTAAATATGTTTTCTTCCTGAAAGAAGCGCAGGCTGGGATCAGCCCCCTCTTCAGTGTGATAGGCCTGCTTCTCCCACAGCATCCCTCCTGGCGCACAGAGGCAGCTGTGTAAGTCGCTGAACAGCTTGTGACTTTGTAGGAAACGTGCACTCGTCCAGGTGGCTTATGAGCAAGAAACCGACCCTCATCAAACACTCACCAGCTCCTTTGCAAGGAGGCTACAAAAGGAATTTTTCCTGCCACAAATTCTTCAGGTGGTAAATTTAGGAAAAAGTACCTGGAGTGGCATGTGCAGACAGCAACCAGACTGAAATGGAAAGCCACATCCACACCGTTCTCAGCACGTGCATGGCAATGAGTAGAAAGAAGGAAGGATTTATCACTTAGCCAAGCACAGTTCTCAGTGCTTCATAAAGTCAAGTAGAGACTGATTGGCCCCCAAAATCGATTCTCCCCCTTCTTCCATGAATAAGGACTGTTCAGCTGGTCACGTGGCCACCTGGATTAAATACTATATTTCCCAGGCTCCCTTGTAGCTGATGTGGTCATGTGACTCAGTTCTGGCCAATAGGATATAAGCAGAAGAGTGTGAAATGGTAAGGGGACCTTCCTTAAAGGATGGTTTGTCTTTTGTCCTTGCTTTTTCAGACCTTTCTCCAGCCTTCTGCTGGAACATGGATGTGGTTGCAATCATAGCAGACCATGAAGACAAGGACAAACTTTAGGAATGGTGGAGAAGTGAACAGAAAGAAAGTGGATTCTGAAAACCTTACAGAGAGGAGTTTCCAGGCCAGCCCAGGCCGCACAACTATAGACTTTTAAGCGGGAGAATTATCTGCTATCTGTTTAAGCACTGCCATTTGGGGTCTCAGTTACTCATAGCAAACCTAATACTACTGTCACACATATATTGGCTCACATACATTGGCCAACAAATGAGGTAGGATATATATCCCGGTTTATGAATGAAGTAACTAAGGCCAAGGGAGCAACTCACCCAGCGTCACGCTGCTTATAAGATATGAACTCAGATCTGTCTGCATTCAACTCGTTTGTCTTTTCTCCTGTATCAATGACGCCTCCGCACTTGGGAATTTCCAGGACACTGTGAACATTGTGAAGTTGTGCAGCTTTGGGCAATTTCCTGACGTGGTTCACATACCAGGTCAGTAAGGCCTCAGACTGGTTTACGAAAGCCCGATGCCTTAGCTCCAATCCAGGGTCAAGGCTGGACAGCTGCCAGCAGCCAGGAGCCTCTCAGAGGTACGCTTATGGTCACAAAGGGAAACCAGGCTCAGAGAGTGTGTACGGATCTGTGAAAGCCATCCCACTTCCAGCAAAGTAAACCCCAGCCTTCCTCCTACTATCGACGGTTTTCAAAGAGTACTGCCGCTCTGCCTTAATAGGCACAGACCAGGGCCGACCACTTGTCATGGTCATCTTATCCTGTACATGCAGCATTACTCACGATGTCCTCTTCTCGAAGGGCAGACTGACTCAGGGGTTTCCTGCAGGGGATGAAGAGAAGCAGAGGCTTTGGACAGGAGGCAGGGCTAGATCAGAGGCTTCCGGAAGTCAGGGCTGGATCAGGAAGTGGGGGCCACGGCAAGTGCAATGCGGAGGGTTTTCTATGTACAAATTCTATAAAATTGGGGATTTTTTAAGAGAAAATATATTGGCTCACATACATTGGCCAACAAATGAGGTAGGATATATATCCCAGTTTATGAATGAAGTAACTAAGGCCAAGGGAGCAACTCACCCAGCGTCAGGAGGATTCAGGAGAAGAAAACTTTCCAAAGGCTCCCTGAGAAGATATTTTAAACACAGCTGCCTTTGGAAAGTCTAAGCTTCTTATGATGCTAGGGATTTTTAAGGGGGAAGAAAGATTGGTGTTTTGTTCGTTTGTTTGTTTGTTGGATGGGATGTTTTCTGTTTGTGGTTTTGGTTGGTTAGTGGATGGGTTTTGTTTTTTCTTATCTCTAGTGCTAAGATCTCATCATTGCACTAACTAGTGCGCATGAGCTTTTAGGGTTGTGAGTCACGAATGTAAACATTCTCAAGGTCCAGAACTTGTATTTGGAGAAAGATGCACGGGTCTGGAGCGACCACTTGTCTCTTCTCACATCCCTGGCAGACATTGCTAATCAATCACTGCATGCTTTCTCAAGGCTTATGATGGAACCTCAGATCTCTGAGCCAACCAAGTGGAGTTTCATTCTTATCTTGAAAACCTTCTCCACACCTGCTCTTTGAAGACAGGGGCTGCAGGTTGCCCTCAGTTCTGCATTTCCAACATTTAACATGAGACCTGGCATACAGTAGATCCTTGGGACACACTTGAGGAAGAGAGGAACAGAAGAGACAGGAGGAGCCATTAAGAGAGTCAGCTTGCAGGGGACCCAGTGGATTGCGACAGAGGCTGGATCTCATGCCTGATCCTGGATCCTCAGAGCCCAGCGCCCTTTTCTACCCACCTTGTGCATGTAACCCCACCCCTCCCCCTGGGCACTGGGGAGCTCCTTACATGCTGGGGGTTTATGCAGACACAAAACTGCTGAGGCGGAAAGAGCACTGACTCAGGTGCCGGAGCACGGGGCTCCTATCCCAGCACAACCACTCACCTGCTGGGGGATCTTGAGCGAGACGTGGCTGGCACCACCCTCTGGACTGCCCCCTTTGTGGACAACGAGAGCCTTATGCCAAAAGGCTGCTGTCAATCAATGCTTCTCTCCCCAAATCTGTAGGGGTCCACTGCTGTTGTCCTACTTCCAGTGGGACTGCAGGGGGCTTCTGCCCTCTCACTCACGCTCCTGCCTCAACAGCAGCTCTCCTCAGAAGCCCTTCCTGGGTATCCCAGCCCATGGAGTGCACCTTCCTTCCTCAGAGCCCCTCACACTGATGGCCTGCCCCATGGGCCTGAGCCTATATTTAGTTTCTGTTGTTGGTGATCCATCTCCCATGGGTGTGTACTCTTTCTCCAACTAGCTAGGAGATTTCTTGAGAGCTGAGAATGTGTGCTTTGTATTTCTGTGGTATCTCTCACAAGAGTAAAAGCAAAGTGAGAGATAATATAACAACAAAGATGATGAAGATGATAGTGATGATGATGGTGATGATGGTGGTGATGATCATGACGGTGATGGTGATGCTGCTGCTGCTGATGGTAATGATGATGGTGATGATGATTATGGTGACGGTGATGGTGATGATGGTGATGATAATGATGGTGATGATGATGATGATGGTGATAGTGATGGTGATGATGGTGATGATGGTGATGATGATGATGATGATAGTGATGGTGATGATGGTGGTGATGGTGATGATGATGGTGATGGTGATAGTGATGGTGATGATGGTGATGATGGTGATGATGGTGATGATGATAGTGATGGTGATGATGGTGGTGATGGTGATGATGATGGTGATGGTGATAGTGATGGTGATGATGGTGATGATGGTGATAGTGATGGTGATGATGGTGGTGATGGTGATGGTGATGATGGTTGATACCCTTTGCTGAGCATTTTACACACACATGCTCATCTTTCCCTGATAACTACTCTGAGGAGTGTTATCTTTCTAATTTTGCAATATGAAAGCTTAGGCACAAAGAGTTTGCAGCATTTGCCCAAGGACGCCACGAAGAAAGTTTGGAGTGTGGGTGTCTCTGGCCCAGAACCCATGTGTTTAAGAACATGTGCCAAGCCTGCAAAGCTTGGCAAGGTGCTGTTCTTGCTTTACACCCATGTCCACACACGTGGCTGTTCAAACACCTTCAGTTTGTGACACTTCTGTCTAGTTCATCTCTATATTCCCAGTGTCTGGAGTAATATTCAGTATGTGAAGGTCTGAATGAATGGAGATGTTCTAAAAGAAAGGTCACCCCCAACCTCAGGCCTTGCCAGTCTTTCACTGGTTCAATACTGCTTATCCATCCATGGCCCCAACCTCCTACCCCCAAGCATATTACATACCCATAAGGCTATTAGAACAAGCTAAGGAAGACCGACTCATTTAAAATTATCTCCTCAAATGGTATTTACCTAGCACTCTCTCTAGCCCTGCATAAGCAATTCATCTTTCACATTTCCTTTTAGCACATTTTAGGACTTCTTAATAAACTCTGGGCAGTTAACGAACTTACATATCTGATGTCCCAAAATGCACATTTACACAGCAGCTTCTAGAGATAACTTACCCCCAAATTCTTCAGTTACTACCTGCTAAATCATTTCACTTTTCAGTGGAAACAAAGACTTAGACAGGATTTAAATCCACCCCCTTCTATCTGCAATGCCACTGCCCCATGCTAGTTCAGTCCCAACCTTTCCAAGAGTCTCCCAATGCAGTGTGGTTACACATCACTCAGGGACCTTGTTAAAATGCTGATTCTGATTCAGTTGGTCTATAGTAGAGTTAAACAGTCTGTATTTCTAACAAGCTCCCAGGTTATATAGATGCTGCTGGTCCCCGGACCACATGTGAGAAGCAATTTTCTACCTTTCTCTGAGCTTCAGCAGAACCCCTCCCCACACTCCCAAGTCCATCCTCTATCTTCCCAGTAATCGAACACACAAAGGTGATCTCATCACTTTCCTCCTGGCAACTCATGGGATCCTGTCCACACTCCTTGGCCTGACTCTGGTCCTGGTGACCATCTCGGAACTCAGCCTGTATCTCTGCCTCACCTCCCTTCATTTGCTCCATCATACTACTTACTCTTCCCCAATACACCCAGGGTGTTTCTCCCTCCTCTCTGTGGCGCAGTTATATCTGTTCTTCAACAAAGTCTTCCCTGACCTCCCTTTTCTTCTTCTAGCACTCCTCAAGCCTGATAAAAAGCCCCTTCCCTCTGACTCCATAACACCCTCTGTGTACTTCTACCGGAGCAAAGGCGTATTGATCCAGGTTGGCGTCCCCACCAGACCAAGACTTTTTGGAGGGCAGGGACCAACTGTATCTTGCTAATCTCCACATCCTCTGTGGCTCAGCAAATATTTATGATAGAATGAACAGATGAGAACCTCTCTGAAGAATTCTTTGACACATGAAGGTGGACAGTTAATAGAATTTCTAGAAGGAAGAATAACTCATTTGCTGTTAATACAAATCATTGCTACGTGTATAAACTAACTTTTCAAGGCTAATAAGATGTTTGCTTATATTAATATATTTGACTGTGTCATTTGCTTTGCAAAGTTCAGGTAAAAATTCTAAATGCTGACTGGCCTTAAACAATTCTTTAAAGATGCAGTGAGCAAATTAAATGTATTTCGTTCATAATCTGCACCGGGGAAAATGCTCCTTGAAGTGGCTGCGGCACATTTTTATTCTGTCTTGGAGCCATTGTTTTCTGAAGAATGGTTTATTCAGAGATTATAATGTAAAATCACTAGGAATATTTCACTAGAGATAGGTAGATAGATAGACAGACAGATAGATAATGCTGATAATTTCACACAGCATTAAGAATAAAAATAACAACCACAAGAATAATAGCTATAGTTTATTAGACATTTACTCAGTACCAGGCATAGGGCTCACTCTTTACATCTGTGATTTCCCCACACTAACCCTGGGAGACAGTCTCCATTATCCCCATTGAACCAACGGGAATACTGAGGCTCAGAGGGATTCATCAGTGGGTTCCCGTTCAGTGTCGGAGGCTTCTTTCCGTGCTCATAACCACTAAGCAAGACTGCCTCTGTCAAATGTTTACAGTGGTCAGATGTTCAAAGACGTGTCAAGTGGCCACGTGGCATGAGATGCAAAGAAAGTGTAACAGACCGTCCATTCTCTGTGAGCTGCCAGCTTAAAACCTATGCAACACCCAAGATGGCCATGTTAGCAGAAGAGATGCATAGTAAATTTATCCTTGATGGAACCCCACTTGTAGTGGGGAGTATGAGACGAACTAATTATTTTTATGAGATGAACTAGATTATTTTCACTAATCTAAGTGAAAATATAGTAATTAGGCATGGAACCCGTAAGAGCTGCATGGAGTTAAATCAAACAAGTGTTACACGGGAGCAGCCTATATTGGGGATCGAGGTGGCGAGAATGACTGGGAGGGAGAGAGGTAAACATCTAGGAGAGCCCGATGGGGGCCAGATTTTGTCCCACTCCTTCACACATGTCATTTCATTCATTCCCCAAGGTGTCCCTCTGATGCCTTCATAGTTGCCACCATTTTACAGATGCAAAAACTGAGGCTCACGGAGATTCAGGAATTGCTACGCAAGTGGTAGGACGGTCTTTTGAACTCAGGTCTGTCTGTGTTTTCTATGTAGATTTGTAGAGATATGCTCACCTCCCCCCAACCCCAGTCCCTACAATGCTGCCATTCTTAATGGATTTTTTTTTTAAGTTATCTAAAAAGTCACTTGCTGGCAGATTCAGCCTGAGGCTATGGCAAACACCAGCCCTCAGCAGAGGAAAGAGACTTGAAATTTCAGGAAATCACGGAAAAATTAGTAACTTGAGAGCATTGAGACTTATTGAAAGGGCAGGAGATTAAGAAAAAAGCAATTTCATTTTATTATTGGAAACTTGAAGAGATGAAAATATGACCTTTTTCTGCCTCCCCCGCTTCTAAAAAGTGACAAAAGTGTTTCATATTCCTACAAGCTATATTAGGAAAAGTACCCCCAAGTGTGTGCTGCCTCCTGGGAGCTCAAAGTTTCAATCTCTTTTTTCTTCTTTGGCAAGAAGAAAAGAGATGCTGTTTTAGGACAGGAGTGTCCATATGGTTTTGATCTGGGCCAGGCCTTGGCCAAACAAAGCTGTAACCCAGCCTGTTCCTCAAACCATATCTGCCCCCCCAACTCAGAGGTGCACTTTCCCACCTAACCGCTAGGTCCTACCCAGACATCTGCCAAACACTAAAGAGAATCCTCAGATCAGAGACCCCAGAGCTCAGGCCCCATCCCGGAGGACAGCACACCACAGGGTGGTAGGAGGTGTCTTCCACTCACTCTTACCTCTCTGAGCCTTAACTTCCATATCTGTGAAATGGGGAGACTTTTGCTCCTCCATGGAGTTTTGTGGGGAGCAAAAGACATTGCACAGTGTTTTAACTAGGCATTAGTTTTAATTAGTATTAACCAGGCACTTAATCAAAGAAGCTATACGTGTGATTGCCATCCTCTACAATAATATTAAAGCAGAAAGGTCGTCCATTGAGGGTAGCCTTCAAGGGACATGAGGTTAGGAGGTACTCTTTCCTCCCACTACTGTGAAGGTGGCGGCCATTGTCAGAGGACAGCACGTCTACCGGGGTGCAGGTGGCACTGCCACACTGGAGAGGAGCTACGCATGCCTCACTGCAGTTCTACGGCCATGGAGCAGGCCAAGGCCAAGGGCAAAGACCTCTTTAACAGGAGAAGCCTGGGCGACTGCAACGGGCAACGTGGGTCAGACCAGTGCCCGGGCAGCCTGCACTGCGTCCTGGCCTCCTTTTACAGCATAACACACACACTGTGCGGTGTACCCTGCACCAGAGCCAAGGAGACAAATGAGGTCTCAAAGCCAGCCCTGCGCTCCACTGGGCAAGCCCGTCCCCTGGCTGGAGGAAGGGAGCACTTCTTCTGAATTTGCATCCAGCTGTGTAGGGGCCAGTGGTGGCCACCTGCCTCCAGTGGCGTTCATAAGACCAACTTGGTATCATAAAGAGTCCTTCCTTCTCTCCTTCCTTCCACCAACCCTTTCCAAGTCTCCCCTATTTGCTCGCTCACTGAGTCCCTGCCTCAAGGGGCCCAGGATCTGATGGGGGACAGACATGGAGGTGAATGACTACAGAACAGGACAACACGGCCAGGAAAGCTGCTCCTGACCGGAGAGAAGGAGCACCTGCCCAAAGAGGTAAGGAACTGACCCCAGCTCACACGACTCGCTGTCATCGGGCAGAACCCACATGAGAAAACGTCACGAAAAGGGCAGAACACGCAGCTAAATGCAGAGAGGACGTGGGAAAGAGAGCGCAGGAGGAAAGGAGAGGCAGGAGCAGGAGGGAGGAAATTAAAGGCATCTTAGAAAATCGTGAGATGGAAGTGAATAAACAAAGAGCCCGGCTGGGAGGCAGAAGCCGTGACCGTGCGTGTGCAGACATGGGTCTGCCTTTGCGTGTGTTTACACCAGAGAGAAACACATAAGGGTTTGGTGCACTCTGTATGAGGCATTGAGACGGTCACTTTACAGACACTGTCTCCTTGAATTCTCGCGGCAGTCTTGGAAGGTGGTCTTTGTTATTCCCACTTGACAGATGAGGAACTTGGAACTCACAGAGATGAACCCCAAGTAACCCAGCTGATATCCACAGAGCCCACGCTGTCTGCAGAGCAGCACAGGAGAGGCAGAGCTATGCTTCACTGCTGGGGACGTAGTCCCTCCCGTGCCCCTCTTCACCTCCCCCCCGTGGCAGCTATAGACTCAAGGCAGCAGCAGCCCGGGGTCCCAGAAGCTCTGGCCTGGCCACACAGCCGGGACCTCAAACGCCACAAGCAGATGAGGTTGAAGTGTCTAGCATGGAACCAAAGCTGCCATCAGCACAGTGTCCAGAAAGCACCTGGGGAGCTCTGTCCCTCTCAGCCCAGGCACATGGGGCCACCTAGTTATATTAATTAAATTAATCATGGAAATGAACTGACCCTGGTGACGGGCACAGCACTCAGCCTCAAGTACCTGGTGACTGTCAGAAAATCCAATTAAAGCTGAGCCAACCATTCTCCAGAAAGATCACTGGGGGCAAGGGTAAGAGCTAAGGAGAAGCTAAGAAAAGAAATCATATCTTCACATCCATTAAATCACCCTCCCTCTTAAGCAATACCTCTTGTGCCAGGGAGAGTCCAGGAGGAACCTGAAAGAGAATTAAATGGAAAGAAGGGATCAGCCTTTTCCCCCTTTTGCCGTTTTCCTGGGATTATGGTTGGGAGGCATGTGGTGGGCACATCACACACGCGGGCCTGTGTGTCATCTAGAGAGCACTGGTCTAGGAGTGCAGGGGCCCAGGGTCAAGTCTGGGCTGGGCTCCATCAGTAGGGAGCCATTCGACCTTCGGCATTGAACTCACTGAGCCTTAATAAAATGGAACGCTAGAAATGGACCAAAGCCACGTCATAGGGTGGCTTCAGAGACCCAGGGAGATCATGGGTATACAGGAGTTTGAGGAAGTAAAATCTGCTAACAAGCTTGTGTTTTGCATAATGAAACAGCAAACAGAAAATACTGGTGAAGCTGCTTAAGAGGGCGGGGAGAGGATGTATTCTTCCTTTCACCCATCCATTCCAAATGTACTGAGCCTCCATATGTCCCAGGTTACAGAATAGAACACGGCAGCCTGATGCAGAGAGCCTTTTATACATATGCCAGGACAGGAGGTACTGTGTGTGTTTTTCTTCCCATTATATCAATAATACTTAACAGTAGTTAATACTTAGAGTACATACTCAACAAATATTTGTTGATTGAATGAGTGAACTACCAAGTTTGTAGGGCTTCAAAACAAGTAAACAGATATTTCAATAAAGCATGATAAAGTTAGGGGAGTGATAAAGGGGCCCTGGAAATTCCATGAAAGGTACCTCAGCCGCTGGGGAGGGGAAGGAGCGAGCGTTAGGATGGGCCCCCGGAACAGTGGGCTGGGAGGGAGAAGTTAGGGAAAACAGACCAAAGCAGGGCTGGTGGGCCAGAGACACTCCCGGGGCCCTCCATCCGCCTTCTGGAAGGAGGACCCAAGGATGGGGAAGTCAGACCATAGCCTTACAAAGATACTCTGGACGTGCTCAGCCAGGTGAGAGAGAAGCCAGCAGGAAGGGAAGCTGGAAACGTGAGTGAGATTTGGTTTAAGCCAGAAGAATGGGCTGCGCCAGGGACCAGAAACGAAAGTGGAGAGCTCCGGAGGGCACGGCTGGAGAGGAAGGGCGAGGACTTGAGAATGACGGTGGGTGTGACTTGTGGGGATGGAGGCAGGGGAATCGGCGGGGTGGCTGGGCGGGGGAGGGGGGGCGGGGAATGAGCGCAGGCGTGTGTGTGCGTGTGTGTGTGTGTGTGTGTGTGCGCGCGCGCACAGAGATGCGCGCACGTAACACTCCAGCTGATAAAACTGACAAAGGCGACGGCGCCTCGCGTCCCCCCGCGGCCACCGAGCTGGCGCAGCCAATGATGCCCGAGGCGAGGGGGAGGGACCAATGGAGCGCCGGGCAGAGCCAGACCCAAGCAAAAACAAAGCCGTCTCTCTGAAACAAAAACGAAACAGACGTGGCCGGGGAAAACCAAATGTTTGTGAGATGATGTGAACAAAGGGGAAAAGTCAATCTAGGCAAGTTTGAGTGTCTGCTTGGAGCCTTCGGCGGCTCTGATCGCTGAATACTTTATGAGAACGTCCTTTGCCCCTTCTCTCCCTCTCTCCCGGAAGGAAAATAAATCCTTGGCCAAATGAGACTTGACGGCATGAAAAGAAGACCGTCTCCAGACTGTCCCAGCTGGCTTTGGCGAGACCGGGCCAGAGGTGCCGCGTGGATAACATTGTCGCCGGTGGCTCAATACTGTCACCCCCCCAAACGCCCACCACCTCCCGTGGTGCAGAGATCGTGGCCCTCCGCAGAGCTGGGACAGGCGCAGCGCCAAGGAAACCTTTGTTTATCTCCCTAGCCCTTCTTGCCAACCGGCGATGCACCTCCTTGGTATTTCTGCCGTATAAAATTGCTCTTCGTACCCCGATTCGCTGCACTGCGGCCTCTCAGCCTCACTCCACCTCCCACTGGGGGTCACCGCCCCTCTCCCTTCTTTAAACCACAGCCGCATCGCATCGCACAGCGAGGCCCTTTCGCAGTTACCCATAAACGCAAAGGCAAGGAGCCACCAATACCTGTTTGAGGAGCTGGCATTTTAATCAGCACACTCCAGCTGCCATAAACCCCGACTAGTGTCCCACCTCTCCTCCTCCCAGGGCCCTCTCCCAGCCTCCCTGCTCACCCCCATCTCTGTAAAAAAAGCCATAAAGCCTTTCTCCAATCGCCTTCTTGGAGTTTATGCAACCCCCAGAACACAGGTTGATTGGAAAGGTCTCTCTTCCTGGATAACAACAATTCAATGTGCCTTGACATTTTAATAGCCTGCCATCCCGGTGAACACAATCGAGCAAGGCAGTGAAGCAAAAATCATTAGGTAAGCAAGATAATCTAAGCGGGATCTGCCTCCTGCACGCTGGCATCTGGGGGTAGGTTGCACAGCCGGGGCAGTCCGCAAAGCTGGCCTCATCCTGCTCTGCAGAGCTCTGTATGTGTGCTCCAACACGTACACTTGTTCAGCTAGAGACACGCACCCCTGCAAACAGGTTTTGGGAGATAAACATACTCAGGCAAGTACAGGCTCATTGAAACCCCAATATGAGATAGCTTGAGAGCATACATATTTACAAATGAATCAAAATACCTGCCACTTCTCCAAACAACCACCAAATTAAACTCACTGCTCTCAGTTCGGGTTTTGTTGTATCACTGAGAATGAGGCAAATATTGGCTGGGATTCCTAATGTCAACCATCTAAAGGCTGATTATTTCCATGCATATATACATATTTATATGAAGATTTTGAATGTAATGCCATGGCTAAGTATATAATTTAAACATAAATATGTAATATAAAACATTTATGCTTACTGTATGCCCGGTAATATTATAAATGTTTCGCATCTATTAAGTCATTTAATCCCTGAAACATATGTACTACTATCCCCATTTCAGAGATGAGGTAACTGAGGCACACGTAGTTGAAGCAACCTGTCCAAAGTCATCTTCTAGTAAGTGGCGCAGAACCAGGATTTGAATTCAAGCAGTCTGGCCCTAGAGTACAGACAGCACTAGGCTGTCTCCTAGAAAGTAAATCACACAAATAAATGAAACGCGTGTTACACGTCTTTCTAAGGTCAGTGCATTCCTTCATGAATGTGTATATTTGCACACACAACACATACATTTAGACAGACACTCAAAAGGTGCAAAGCAGTATGACTAAAGCAGTATGACCGACTGCCTTTCAACACAAACACCTGCATGTATGTATTCAGCCGTAGTCACATACTGAACACCTTGTGAGTCCCAGGATCGTATGTTAGTACTGATGATACAACAATTCATTAGACACAACTGCCACCTCCTGTAGCTCGTAGCCTACGGGAAAGTCAAACCAGCAAACAGATGCTTGGCCTTGCAGGCGACAGGCTAGAGATTGGCACAGAGCTGCAGAGGCTCAGAGGACCTGCCCCGGCTGCCCCAATCTGCCTCACACGACCCTGTCCCAGGTTCTTCTTGGGAAGCCACACACCAATTCCCAAGAGGTTGCCATCACTCCAAACACGTGGAGTTCACCATTTGGGGATTGCCTTTAAGACGTTTTTATAAGCTGCCCAAGAAAATGAGTCCTGTTACTTAATAATTACATGTAACACACATGCTCACACCCCTTTCTTGGAAAGGAGGTAGAATTGACATCACAAAACCCGGGAGGGCCACAGAGAACAGAAAATTCTCCTGTTGGATCCCAATCCTTCCAGATGGCCCATGCTCTTCCCTCTCTCCCCACACGGGATTCCCCGGCACAGACTTGTTTCCCTGGGTGCTGACTTGGCAAGCTTTTCACTTTATGAATATGACCCTCGGAGGGGAGAGCCCCTCTCAGCAGCCCCCGAACTATGTTATCACCGCTATTAAGGAGCTTAAAGAGGAGCTGGGAGGAGAGACACCGCTGGAATTGCAGGCTGATTGTGATTGATGTGTTCCTATTAGCGTCTCAGTGTTATCTCTCTGGATGGCAAGAACAGCCAGTGGCTTGTAACACAACAGATTACCTGAGTTCTCAGCCTTAGAAGGATGTTTAAATAAAATATAGTCCCTCTTAGCTAGAGGCTCATTTTCTCCACGAGGCTCCCAGACTATTTCACGTCAGCTCTGATTCGCTGCGACTCTCCTCAGTAAACATGTCTTATCATTAATAATTCTTTACAAGCACAATCTCCAAGAGTCCTCTCCTCTCTCTCTCTCTCTCTCTCTCTCTCTCTCTCTCTCTCTCTCTCTCTCTCTCTCTCTCTCTTTATCTCTCCCTCTTTCTCTAGGTGGCTGGATTCAGACACATCACGCGCCAGTTTGGGTTCCAAGGTGCTTCCCTCTGAATTTTCACCTGCCTTGCCAAAAATGATTGATTACGCCGGGCCGACTGGGTGTCCAGCAATACCCAACAAATGACTTTGGCCCCTAACAGCAGGCCTTGGCCAGATAGAAATCAATATTTCACCATTAAAATCTATCAAAGAAGAGTTAAGGCACCATCTGTCCCTGCCGCCTCTCTATGGTGTGTGAACATTAAATCCGACACTTGTACTACATGGGTAATCAATATATAGTGGTTCACAGATCATTTGTGGTTCCCTCTTAGCAGTGATGGATGTCTGGAATCGTTGTGATTCATTTTGTCAGACCATTAAACAAGATTCTGTCCAGTTCCTTCCTGATTTCATTTAGAGGATCATTCTTCACAGTTCATAAGAGGGAAACGTTTTTACCAATCTGCTTCTATTTCAATAAGTCACTTTATAGAGATTTTGTGTCCTCTAGACTGTAAAAATTCTGGAGAGATAGTACAAACAGACCTCTAAAACTATTCACTGCATGACATATGCATAAAGTGTGAAGAGAGGAATGTAAATATGTTTACCTCTTTATCTGCAAATGTTGGTTTTAACCCCCTCCTGCCTGGAGCGCTGGCCTGCGGGCACTCTGGCAATAGGGCCCACCACACAGGGAGGAGGGTGGAGCTGGTGTCTGGAAGCTAATTTACAGAGGCGAGGGAACCACCCACATACCCTCCCTGGCATGGCTAAAAGCAATGGAAATGGCTTTTCCGGAGGTCGCATTTCAGACACTTTCATTTCTACAGTCGTGATGATCTGCCTTTGACCCACATGATTGGCAAGGGCCCCTCTGTAACCGAGCAGAGCATGCGACCCAAGAGAAGAACCACTTGAGGGCTGGGTGTGGGCAAACGTAAGGACCTGCGTGACAATATCAGCCACCGTCTGTGCAGCGCCAACTTGTGCGTAAGTCTGGCCCTCACAATCCTACGAGGCAGGTACTATTTGTCCCACTTTCCAGTGAGGACACTGAAGCTCAGAGAAGGTAAATAACCCGCCTGAGATTACTCTAACCAGGGAATGTGAGAGTCAGGACCCAGACCCAGGCCTGTCTGACACCAGAGCCCACATGACTGTGGTCAGCTCTTGGTTGGTGGCTATTACTTTGCGGATGATTTTGTTTCAACCCACGTGAATTTCCCTCAAGCCTCCTAGGATGGCACCAACCAATCAGGGTGCTATTAGGAAATAAAACTGTATTTTACTATTATTTTAAGTAAATCTGTAGCAGGATCACTAAATAAAGCACTCTAAAGCCAAACAGTTGATATTAAACTATTTTCTGTTTTTAGATTATTAGATAATTATATCACTGTAGCTGATACTAGTGTAGATAAACAGATGTTGATTTAAATATTAACAGATGTATATATACATATGTATACGTAAAGATATATACACATATATTTTACATTTAATTATATATTACATGATAAATGTATATAATTTTAAAGATTTTAGAGATAATTTAGCTTTTCCTTCTTTCCTTTCCTTTTAATATAAAGTAACAGAGTCTCAAAAAGGATAAAAGCTGGCCCTGGGACAGGAAGCTTGTTTCCTGACTTCCAAGTCAAAATACAACATCAAAAAATTATAAGTAATGGAGTTTACTCAGTTATAATTTTTTGGTGATATATTTGTTGAGGGGAAGACTGGGAGAGGGTGGTACCTATTTTGCAGTTGAGCAGCAGGGAAAACCTCTAACTGCTCAATGCACTAGCCACTCTGCCCTCCTGCCTCGAGGTGAAAACAGCAGAAGGTCAGGCAGGTCGCATCGCTTCAGACCCCAGACCACCTGGCTAGAGCCATGTGGACAGTATCACCCGGGGAATTTCCAGGCAAGTGCACTTTCAGGAGGCGCTTGGCATGGCAGAGAGAGCTTGGATTTAGGCTTCAGAAAGACTAAGCAAAAAACCCATCTGTGCTGCTCATTAACTGTGTCACCTCAGATAAGTCTCTTCACCTCTCTAGGCATCTGTTTCCTCATCTGAGAGTGCCGCCAATCACACCTACCTCCCAGGGTAATCGTGGGCATTAAATGAGACCACGTAAGCTCCAGTAAAGGTCCCAGCACAGGATATGTTAGTTACCGGCCTTTTATTCCTTTCTTCTTCCCTTCCTTCCTCCTTGATGTCACTCCATAAATTTGTATTACACTATATTTCAGCCTCTAGTAAGAACTTGTAATGGGATCTGCCACATAAGAATTTATCTAAGTCCTTCTTGATTCTAGAAACATAAAACCTAGGAATTAAAATGAGAGGTCTTTGGTCCAACCACTGACCCAGTGCAGGAATCACTCTCACCACCTGCCTGACAATTCGTTTTCCATGACCAGGAGTTCAGGCGGTCACCAGGAAGTCTACCTCAGCACTGGACAGTCTTTTAATGATAAATTTCCTGCTAAACCTGCCTCCATGAACATCCCACCCATTAGCCCCAGTAATAATTCCAATCCATAACTACCTCATGTTCCGTATAATAATTTAATAGAATGAAAAGAAATGTTCCTGTTAATTTGTGTTAAAACGACCTTCTTGAAGCAGTTTATCAGACTGAAATGCAGGCAGTTTGTGACTGTGCTAAAGCTGGCTTTATGCGTGTCTTTCAGCGTTAGCTCTGAGTACATCCCAGCGCATACTGAGTGTAGTCAAGGGTTGGGATTTTTTTTCTTTTTTTTATAATGAATCTTCCTTGGTCCTTGTCACTCTCCGGGTGTTCTCTGTCTCTGCAGTTCCGTTCTTGAGCACGAAACCCTGAACTGCACAGAACACTCCAATTCAATTTTATACTTCAGGTTTCATCCATCCATTTCTTCCTTCGTTCTATCCACTTTTCCTCCATCTATCTGTCCTTCCATCCATCCACCCTTCCATCTCCAATATCCCAGTCAAAGCAGGAATGGTCTGAACAATGCCCCTTAATAATGGGACACAAGAAACTCCAGCCCTAATAGCAGTGCCAGCCTCAGGAGCTGCTGAAGCAGCAGCTGTTGCCCACATTTCACCAATGATAGCAGGCATCGGCTTAAGCCCCAGGTGGTCAGGCTACTGTCCCTGCCAGGGCCTCAGGGCATGTCACTGTCTCTCAGCTCTTCCCACCATTTGCACACAGCAAAATCACAGAATTAAATTCAACGATTCTATACTGCACATTTCTAAGAAAGCCACGCTGAACTCTCAGGGTCTGTCCGGCTCATTCAAGCCAGAGCAGACCTCACGTGGGCCACCAGTGCTT
Organism: Balaenoptera ricei; assembly: GCF_028023285.1. Classification (NCBI taxonomy): domain Eukaryota; kingdom Metazoa; phylum Chordata; class Mammalia; order Artiodactyla; family Balaenopteridae; genus Balaenoptera; species Balaenoptera ricei. Next base: position 7,705,896 of record NC_082645.1, on the reverse strand, counting down.
TGCTCTGCCAGGTCGCTCGGTTCTATGATGACTTGCATTACTGTGGTTAATCCTGCGGGTCCCACTCAGGTCCCACTCCTTGCTAATGGATCACGTCCCAGTTGTTAACATCTTGAAATGCCAGGATTGCTGCCAGGTTCTTGGTCTGTCTGCAGACCTCTGAAACCAGCATCTCTTCTCTCCTAAATCATGTCCTGGTATCTAAACTTCAATAATATTTTCTTCTAATTTCACTTTCAACTCCTGCTCCAAGGGGCCCACGGAACTCTAAGACCCAAGATAGATGGGACACAAGACTTAAATCGCTCCTTTCAACTCGGAGCCACGTGGGGACAGAGTATCAAGGAGAAGTCAGGGCATTTCATCTCTTCCCAACCGTAAGACTCCTCGGCCAGCATGTGTCAGGTGAGGATTTGGGAGCCAGGATGATAACGGCCGCCAGTGGTGAGAAAGGAAGGCGGTGGCTGGACCAGTCCTAGAAGCTTGCACCTGCCGAGGGACTGTCAGCTCCACAACAGAGCCTCAATCAGAGAGGCTGTTTGCACGCAGGCAGTCTGACTCCTGGTGCCCTACGATGGGGAAAGGGAACCATGAGGGATATTAGAACTAGGAACCCAACAGGGGTCCTGCTGCAGGGAGCCATGAGGGATATTAGAACTAGGAACCCAACAGGGGTCCTCAACCGGAGTGGGGGCACAGTGTCTCTTGGGGGCACTCAGAAGTGTGACAGTGAGTTGTTGCAATGGCTGAGAGTGCTGTGGGCAATTAGTGGGCAGGACAAGCCATGCTAAATGTGCTCTAACAGATGAGACAGTCCCAAGTGATGAGAAATTGCCCATTTAAAATGCCAGTGGTACTGCACCGATTGAGGCCAACTTCCTCATTTTCGTGTGAGGAAGGATTTGAATGATTTCCTTCCAGAGAGACCTAGAGAGAATTTTTGTTTCTGCCCATTGGTGTCAGTGTATATTCAGCTTCCCCGGGAGAAAACTTTCATGTAGGTAGTTGCTTCTCCTTAAACTCATCAGTAGGGCCACAGTCCTTAGAAATGGGAAGGGAAGTGATATTCATTGAATGTGCCACTCCTGCATGAAGTGCAATACTTAGCACAGATTATCTCATTTCCTCTCTGAGAAAAAAAAACAACAACAACCTGGAAATCAGGTGGTATTGAAGGAAAGGAGACTCAGGCCCAATTAGTAATCAGCTCATTGAGTAAGCTGACCAAGGTCACGGGGTCATCCGTGGCAGAGGCAAGATTCCAATTCAACGCTTCCAGGCAGCAAAGTCCTTCCCTGGAGCTACAGGAGAGCAGCAAGCTGGGTGCCCCAAATCATTCCTCTCTCTGGTACCTCAGGGCTTCTGGAGCCTACACCAGCCTGGAGCAAAAGTAGAGAAAAGCCAAGTTCATCTTGGTGCCTTTCTCCCCCTCATATAGCTCCCTTAACCAAATCCCTTCGCTACCGGAGTTAGCCAGTAGAAGCTGGTTATGAGTTACTGTTGCCAGGGAACTTTGCTTTTTGTAAGAGTACCTATGCAATGCAAAAAACGTGAACATATAAGGAAGGAAGCTCCCATTGCAGAATGGGGATGGAGAGGGGCATTAGTGCTAAGGAGAAGTAGAGCTTCTGTCTAGAACTGTTACCATTTCACAACTTTGCCTTACATAAACCAGCCTTTGAGACCCATTAAAGAAATGAATGGGCTTTGCCCTGGTGCTTCTGACTAACTGAGGGTTTGCCTTTTCTTTCTTATTGGCCTTGAACCATTCCATACAGGGAAGGGGGTAGGTAATAGTGAAGAGAGACACAGAGAAGATGAGGGAGCTGTTGCTTCAGTTCAGGCTTGAAGACCTTCAGAGAAACAAGAAAATAGAAAAAGAACAACAGTGCCAATAGCATAATGGCCCATCTTGGCAATTTTTTAAATCCTTATGTATCTACTCAGAGAGTGAACCCGCTGGGATCCCTATTCTATCACCACTTTTTAGCTTGTGATCTGGGCAAATGCCTTAACTTGGCTGAATCTCCAGATCCTCGTTTGTATAAAGAGGGGGGTCATTTCCACCTCACACTGTTGTCATTAGGAATGAACCTGTAAATAAAGCACCTAGCACCCAGTAGGCGCTCAGCCAGTAGAAGCAGCGAGGGCTGATTCACACAAAACTGGAGCGAATAGGGTGGGTTTGAGTGAAAGGGTGCAGAAGAGCTCATCACCTCCAAAGCTCCGACTCTGCTATCGTCCATTTCTTTTTCTCCTAAAGAGTGGGCAAGGGTGGGAGTAGCAAGGAGGGGAGTTTTCAGGGTAACAAGACTAATCAGAATTTCACCATCAAAGCAAATATATCCAATTAACAGCTATTAAAGAAGCATTTTCTGGCACTGCGCACAATGAAGGCCATTCTATCTAGTGGAAATTAATCTTAATTATTGGTACCTGCGTACATACATGCAAAGGGAAGCAACTCACATTAATCTACATTAAACTTAATAGCAGTCCGTGTATTATCTATTCTGAGTCAAAATTGACTGCTGGCCCCTGCATAGATATCTGCAGTGCTAATTCAAGTAATTACCGTGCAGTGGGTCTCAAAGACACAATTTGTTCCCTATATAATAAATCAGCTGCTAGGAGCTTTTTATAATTAAAAACCAAAAGGAAAAAAATAGAACTGTATAAGCAAATGTCATTCTCTTCTAAGGGAAATTAGGAAAAAGGAAAGTATGTCATCTTGCTGCCTCGTCTGAAAAGAGAGGGAAGCAGCCATCTCTGCTGGAATCCCAAACAGAGAAAGGAATACAGTGTTAGGTTTCAGAACTGTGGGAAAGAATGTTCTTCGAACCTCAGATTTAAGGTTTCTAAGAGGCCTTAACTTTATTTCCAAGGAAACTGGTAAAGCCATCTGAGAGAGATGCCTTACATGAACCGGAATTTTCAATAGTTTGGATGAGGGTGGAAGGCCAAGTTGATTTTACTAAATCCCACTGAGGTGGGACCCCTTCCATCAACCACGAGAAAAAGAGAAGGGGGGTGATGTTCTCTTCCTCTCTGCTGCCTGAGGCCCTTCCTGTCAGGGCATCGTGCATTTACCCAACAAATCAAGTCTGAGGAGATGCCCTACCTTTCACAGATCTCCTTCCCGCTTGTCCTCTCCATCTTTGGAAACCACAGGCCCTCCTGCCACCTCAACAACTCAAGTCAGTTAGGACTTTTCTTAGTTGTCTAGAATCGTACACCTACTGTTGTTCTATGACCTCTGAGGTCATCCAGCCCCCCTCCAATTCAGCCAGCACTTCCTAAGGTGTGGCATGCCCACACCCACTGGAACGGGCGTAATTGAACCACATGCGGATAACACAGCGACTTCGTCTGCCCATTGCTGACCAGCAGGTGCACCAAGGCCACACTCCACCTCAGGAGGACAGCTTGTGCCACCTCTGCAGTTGGGACACAAGCTCGCCCATGCCAGATTTTCCCAGACTGGCCACCTGTCCCCTCATCATCAGGCCCCAGCTCACCCCAGTGCAGGACCCTTCCTAAGGCCCTACCTCCCCGCTGCCCATCCTCAACTGTCACTTCTGGGTCCCCCTAAGCCTGCCCTCACCCTGCCTAGCAGCCCTCCTGCCACCCAGCCAAGGCTGCCATGTCCAGCTACTGAGGTTGTGCCTATAACTGCAGACGGAAAGCTGCCCCCGGGACCGTGCAATTCAGTGGCCCTGGCATCCGCGTGGGGCCCCATCACCACCATCTTGTCTCAGGCTTGACACCTCCCTGTGCCCCCCGCTCCAGCTTCCTCATTCTTTTTCCACAGGTGCTGCTCTGCTCTCAGCCTCCAGGGCTCCTCCTCGAGCCACAGCCATTCCCTACCCCTCAACCCTTCACTGTAGAACATGGAGGTCAGTCTCTGATCCCACGTGTGAAACCGCCACCCCAATCCCTGGTCCAACCTTTTCCAACCAGGCTGAAACTCCCTCTTGGATCACAAAGGTCCCTCGAGGCCATGGTTCTTCCCATCTCTACTCTCAGTCTGTGTGGAGCTCTCACTACTTCCTCCTACCTCTTACACCTGTTTGCTTTATTCTCCATTATCCAGTAGTGTCACTGAACACAATTTTAACATTGAAAACCATGTATATGTTCCCTGGACTAATTTTGGAAAATATAGAAAAATAAAGAAAGGCAGCCTCTTGGTGTTAGCCTCTCAAGTCTTCCTTCTGCGGACATATAGCATACATTCTAATATACAAAAGGGCACATGATTGATACTGAGTTTTTAAAATGTTTCTCATTCTTTCAATTTTTTTGAGTAGGCAATATGTGCTCTGAACTGTCAGTATCCCATTCCAGAGGCAATCAGCATTGCCAGCTATTTTATAATTTGAAATTTTCTAGCAATAGGTGATAAATTAAAATATATATATATAAACCTATTCATAGATATATGCATATATACACATATATATCTTTTTACACAAGTGATGGGATCCATCACACTCTTTTACACCTTGCTACGTTCTTTTGCTTAATAAATGTTAAAATGTTAGAGATAATTTACACTGTAAATGTTGATCTGCACTAGCCTCCTTTTTTTTTTTTTTTTTAAATAAACCCACAACTCTGGGGGGTTTTCTTTTCTTTTCTTTTTTTTTTAAAGATTTATTTATTTATTTATTGATTGATTGATTGCTATGTTGGGTCTTCGTTTCTGTGCTAAGGCTTTCTCTAGTTGCGGCAAGTGGGGGCCACTCTTCATCGCGGTGCGTGGGCCTCTCACTATCATGGCCTCTCTTGTTGCGGAGCACAGGCTCCAGACGCGCAGGCTCAGTAGTTGTGGCTCACGGGCCTAGTTGCTCCGCGGCATGTGGGATCTTCCCAGACCAGGGCTCGAACCCGTGTCCCCTGCATTGGCAGGCAGATTCTCAACCACTGCACCACCAGGGAAGCCCAGCCTCCTTTTAAAATATATCTCTTTAATTAAAACAGTGACTAAATCATAACACGGTTGGGGTTGAGGTATAACAAAAATCATGAGAGGTATTTGAACAACTGAATCTCAGAACACACTGTTCTCCTCTGTGTATGAATTCTGCCACCTCCCCTGACCACCCAACCTTATCCATAAGTGGCCCTCTGGACCTGCTTGAATACCGCCAATGACAGGGAACTCACTTCCCCAGGAGGTACCCTTAGGTGGTGAGGTTCTCATCCTGAGCCTTCCACGCTTCATCAAACTGAAGTCTCTCCAGTTTCCCAGATCCCTTAAACCAGTGATCTCACCTTATAGGTGTTGTTTAGCATTTAAAATCTATCCCATCCATTTGGATACTTAATAGCTACTGCTCGTCTGAGTTTCTTAACCATTTCATAGGAGGCTGCCTTGCCCATTTAACTTCATTTTGAGTTTCCAAAAGGCAGGGACCAAGACTTGGGCTTCTCTTGCATCCCCTTCCAGTGCCTCCTACACTACACTACACCTGGATAATGTTTTCATATATCTTCCTCATCTCAGCTAGGTCATTACTTCCTCCAGAGAGCCTTTCCTAACACTCCACCCCCAGAATTTTTTTTAGTCATTGTAATTGTTTGTGATCTGTGTTCCCAGTGGATAATGCAAAGCCTGCAGATGTTCTTTGAATACATATATTTGGTGAATAAATAAAAGGACAAATGAATAATACTAAGAGGGAGATCAACTGTGGCTTTTTCTTGAGAAACAGTGATGACACATAGGTTAGTATTAAATTTTTCAAAGGGATCTTGTAGAATCCAAATGCTAGAAACGGACTCCCCCAGGAGCTCCTGGATGCTGACAGGCTACCACTTGCTGTGTTTAGCAGCCCTGGAGCTCTGTTAACAAAGCACCCAATCATGACCAAGCTGCAGAGACACAAAGCTGGATGCTAACTTTCTAGGCCATGCAAACTTCAGGAAACCAAGTGGAGTCTTGGAATCAACCCTAAAGAACACTCCTCTTTCCTAACCCTCTGCCCAGAAATTGCAGGCACCTCTAAGTTGAAATTGTCAGTTAACCTACCAACAAGCATTACCTGAGACCATACTAGTTAAGAAAAGACCAGTTCCGTTGTCTCAACACTCTAGGTAGCGATATACAATGAATTCACATAAACAGCTAAACAATACTGTAAACAAAACACCTCAAATAAAACATTCATTATTGTGGCGGGAGGAGCACAGGGCTTAAAGGACAAACATTTGAATCCTGGCTTTGCTTCTTCTCAGCTGTGTGACCTCTGGAAGTTTACTTACCTCTCTGAACTTTATCTCTACAATGAAAGTAATAACGCTGCCTCACAATTGTCCTAAGCATTAAATGAAACTTGAAAAGATTGCATAAGTGAAGGTGGGCAGAAAATGCATGTGGACTTTAGAAGGTGATGGGTTGAAAGTGAGACACAGAAGAGAGACGTGGAAAAGGAGGAAGGGGGTTGGCCACTGGCAGAGGGGGATGTCATCTCTGTGTGGTGTGATGGAGGACACTTGACACTTCCATAACTGCTCATTCATCCTGTTTTTCTTGTCACTCCACAAATATTCAGTGAGCATCTACAAATGGTGAATAAGTTAGACACAAGGCCTGCCCTCATGTAGCTTACAGTTTACCACGGATACAGATACACAAAAAAGGACTTCAATTCAGTGAGTTCTTTGCTCCAAGGTGGGAAGGAGACATGAGACATGGGAGTGGCTTCTAATCCAGGCAGGTGAGTGAGGAGGACTTGTGAAAAGCAGGTGACATCTCAGCTTCCAGAGACAAGTGGTTGTCCAGGCTGGGGTGGGGCGAGGCAGAGGGAGTGGTAGTGGAAGAGTATAGGAGAAGATTGAGGTTCATGCTTACACTGTCTCAGAGAGTGCAAGGGAAGAAGTGACCAGACAACAGAGCCTCATAAATCACAGTAATGAGCTTGGATCATATCCTATGAGCCAATGTAGAATTTTAAGCAAGAGAGTGACACACATGATCAGATTTGCATTTTAGAAAGCAAAATGAGTTGTGGCAGAGCAAGATAGTTACAGGGAGATAAGCTAGGAAAGAGCTGTAATAACTTAGTTAATGGAGACATTATAAGGGACCAGAGAAAACAGAAAGATGTTTAGAGAATATGACTCATAGCATTCATGAAACATTGGAGTAAAGATGAGGAAAGGAAGAAGTCAACAGTGGTTCCCAGGCTTAGGCATCCAGGAAAAAATGTGCCACCATCGACTGATCTGAGGTTTTGAGGAAAGACATCGAAATTAATTTGGAGTATGTCAAGGTTGAGGTTCTTGGGAGATATCGAAGTGGAGTTGGGCAAGAGCAGATTAATACGTGGATTTCAAATCAGGAAAGTTCTGGACTAAAGACAGAAGTTTGGGAGTATATAGATGATAAACCACTGCTGGGCTTTCAATGAGATTTTCCAGAGACTAGGAGCAAAGGGGAAGACAGGAGAGCTGGCAGAGAACCCTCTAAGATGTGGGCAGAAGAAAGGGACTCAATTCAAGAGACTGAAAGTCAGCTGGAGTGGTGGGAGGAAACCCCACAGAGAACACAGTGTTACAGAAGCCAAGGAAGGAGAGGGTGTTGTCAGGATGAGATAAGATTTGAGAAGTATTTATTGGATAGGGCAGTGGGAGTCTTGGTGACTTGGGCAAGTTCCAGGGGAATCCAGATTGCCAGTGTTGAGAGGCAGGTGGGATTTGGGGAGGAGGAGACAGCAAGTGTAGACAAAACTCACCAAGAACTCACTATGACGGTTAAGATGAAAGATAGGGAAGTACCTGGAAGGGGGTGAGCTTGGGAATAGCTTTGGGAATGATGTTGTTTTTCAAGGTGGGAGAGATTTGAGCATCTCATAAGAAGAAGCCAATAGGAAAGAAAGGTTAAAAATATATAGAGGAGAGGAAGGAAACAATGGTAGAGGAGAATCCTGAGGGAGATGGATGGAGATATGATCCAGGAGGTATTTCCCTGGAACAAGAATAAAACAAGATGTATATTTGTTAGATATCCTTTCAGGCCCAAATCCGGTAGGACTGGGACATGAACTCAGATCTTAGAAGTCAGGGAGTAGCTTTTTGCTACCATTAGTTAAGCAACTTAGTGTTAGCAGGTCTCAGAATTAACAGCTCTGTGATTTGCTTCACTTTTGCCTCATCGTTGCAAGATGGCTGCAGCAGCGCTGAGGATCAAACCTTAGATGACAAATTCATAGTCAAGAAGCATGAGTTGGCACAGGGCAGAGAGTTTCTCCTCATATACCTCCCTCTTAAATGAGAGAAAAATATTTTCCAGAAGGCCTCTAGAAGACTCCTTGATACATCATATTACCTAAAGTTGGGACTGAAGCTTCGTCCCTGGAACAAGGCTAGACTCTCTTCTCTGAGATGAAGGCATCTCCACCCAGCACCCAAAGAAAATCAGGACTCCAAAGGCAAAGAAGAAGAAGTAGATAAGGTTGGTCAGTGAGTTTGGAAGCAGAAAGTTGAATGAACTCTCATCAAATGTTTATTTTCTCTGTCAGTTTGTCATCTGCTAAGAGTGAGAGGAAAGAGTTGGTAGGTTATGAGGTCTTACAGGAATGAAGATCTCCAGAATAACCACTGTGAAGAACGGGAGAGCAAACCAGCCAAGGAAACATCTAAAATTCCAAGGGCGTCCTCAGCAGGGAGAAAGCTTGGGGAGGAAATTATAGACCAAAGGAAAGAGGAGAGGGAGGGAAGCTCTGCCCCACGTGGTCACGTACACCAGGGTCTCCCAACCTCGGCGCCATTGGCACTCTGGGCCTATTGGTTCTTTGTGGGGGGTTGTTCTGTGCACTGTAGGATAGATAGCAGCACCCTGGCTTCTACTCACTAGATACCAGCAGCACACACACACGCCCTTCAGCTGTGACCACCAAGGACATCTTCAAACATTGCTGAATGTCCCCTGGGGGGCAAAGTGGTCTGACTTGAGAACCACTGCTATACACTATCTCATTTAATCCCACAGTGCAGATATTGTGGTCCTGATTTCAGGGATGAGATTAAGTGCCCAAGGACACACAACTAAGAAGAAATGGAGTCAACATTCAAATCAAGTCTATGGGAGACATTCTTCCCTCCGGCCCTGAGCTCCACAGCCTGCAATGTACCACCAGCACCACCACCAAATGGGAACTCTCAGCACCCTTGGTGCCGGCCTCAGCCTTCCCATCAGGGTCTACACCCCACAGAGTCACTTTGAGTAGTGATCTGTTTTTCCGGAAAGAATTAGAGAACCCATAAAAATTAAATCTTTACAAGGGCTCTACACGCTCTTTTCTAGGAAGTCAATCATTCCAGTAAAACATGTGGCAACATTTTCCCAAGGACTTGGAGAAGGAAACCACCATCCAGAAAGGAAAATCTTTCAAGCTGGAATGTGCTCTAGGCTGCCTCTTTAAATAAAAAAAAAATGTTATATGCCTGGGAAACATTATATCTGCCAAAGCAATACGAGGAGCTCACTGTAATAACGACAGCCCAATTCCATGCTGCCTTTCATCCCCAAGACTCCAAGAAGGGCCTTAAAAGTGAAATTTTATACAAGTGCACACAAACGCACACGACTGGAAAAATTCACACATATATCACTTCGTCCACCTCTCTAATGAAGGTGGAATGCAGTGGCAGATGTTTCCCAGCTGCCTGCCACTCGCCCTCCGGCAGTTTAGTACAGGAAGCCGAGGACACTCGATCCAAGAGGAATTGCAGGGAGAATCCAGGGAGGTAAAATCCAATCCTGCCAATTGGGATTCAGCCAAATACATGAAATACCCTCCACATCACTGCTCATGCCAAGAGACTGAACGAAGGAGAATGACAGGCATCTATCAGCATCAGAGAGGCCACGCTCTCCCCACGAAGATTTGGAACTAGAAATGCTCCCTTACACTTGAGGCATAGGTGCTGTACACACAGCCTGCACCACAGCCCAATTAAGTCAATGTTATAGGGTTGGTCCCCAGTCCAGTCAGATATCTTTACTCTGCTGAATAGCCATTGGCTGCATCTCTATTGCAGAGATGGCTGCTGGTCCCATTACATGCTCAGTCTTTGCATAAAGAATACCTCACTGATGTACGTGGGCGGTAGGGGAAATGAGGGGTTGGCGGTGCATACAAAGTGAGGTGAAAGGAGCTAACATCTATGGGGCATTCAGCTCAGGTGAGGCTCTGACCTAGGAGTTTTACCTGTGTCATCTCACTAATCCTTACTAGGTCTTAGTATCTGAACTTTACAAATGAAGAACCTGAGATTTTGGAGAGGTTAAGATATTTGTTGGGGTTATACCCCTGATAAGCCAGGATTCAAGCTCAGGTCTGCCAACCACAAAGCGAACATTTCGTTTTACCACCGTATCAAGACAGAGAACATTTCTCACATGCCAGAAATCTCCTTGGTGCTTCCTCCAAGTCATATGTACCTTTCCAGGTAAACATTGTTCTTGCTCCTATCACCACAGATTAAATTTTGCCTGTTTTTGAACTACATATAAATGGAATCATGTAGCATGTATTCTTTGATATCTCACTTCTTTCACTCAATAATTTATTTGTGAGATTCATCCATATTTTTGTGTTTGTTATTGTAACTTGTTGATTCCCATTACTATAGAGGATTCTACTCTGTGAATATGTTATTGCTTATTTCCCCATTCTATTGTTCATTGGCATTTGGCTTGTTCCATTTAGGAATATTATGTATGAATAATGCTGCTTCAAACTTTCTTGACGTCTCTTTTGGTGCCCACAAGTTTGCATATCTATACCTCGGAGTAAAATTGTTGAATCGTAAGATACAGGTTTGGTCACTTTTAGTAAATAATGCCAAATAGTTGTCCAAAGTGTTGTACTAATTAATACTCTCACTAACAGTATGTGAAAGTACCATTTACTCCACATTCTCCAAAAATTGGTATTTGAGTTTTGTTTTACTTTTTAACCATTCTGGTTGCTGTGTAGTTGTATCACATTGTGGTTATAACTTCCTTGATAACTAATGAGTTTGAAGATCTTTCCAAATACTTATTAGCCATTTGGTCCATTCCTTCCTTTGCGAAGTGGTGGTCTGTTTTTATATATTGATTTGCTGGAGATCTTTATATATATACTCTGTACATAAATTCTTTGTTGGATGATTGTATTGCAGATACCTTCTCTCGTGCTGTGGCTTGTCTGCTCACTCTCTCTGGTGTCTTTTCATTCTTAATTTTAATGATTCTAATGAAGCCCAATTTATCAATTTTTTGTCAAGATTTTATGTATGATTTTTAAAATATTGACCACCCAAGTTGATAAAGATATTCTCCTATGGAATATTTTGAATATTTATTGTTTACCTTCCATATTTGGATTTATAATCCACATGAAAAGAATTTCTGTGTATGATGTAAGATAGGAGTTAATATTTTCCCCCTCTAAATGGGTATCAAATTAACCTCGAACCAGTTATTGATAAGACTATCCTTTTTAACTGCACTGAAGTGGCAACTTATTCACAAGACAAACAACCATATATGTGTAGGTCTGCTTCTGACTTCTTTATTCTGTTCCATTAGTCTGTTTGTCTATCTTTGCACCCATTCCGCCTGCCTTAATCAACATAGCTTTATATTAAGTCTTTATATAGTGTAAGTCCTCCAGCTTTGTTCTGCTTCCAGATTGTCTTCACTACTTTTGACCCATGTTATATGTATTTTAGAATCAGCTTGTCACTTTTTAAAAATATCTGGGATTTTGAATTGAATTGCATTGACCCTATAAATCAATTTTGAAAAAGTGGACGTCTTTACAAAATTAAGCCTTATGATCCACAAACACTGTGTATCCTTCCATTTATTTAGGTTTTCTTTAATTTCTCTCAAAAATGTTGTGTAATTGAAAGTGTGGAGGTCTAGCTATTTCTGTAGATATAGTCCAAAGTATTTGGTAATTTTAATCCATTATAAATTTTAGATTTTAATTTTAATCCATTTTTAATCCATTTTTAAAACTTTATTTTTCTATTATTTGTGAGTAATTCTATGTTGTCCTTGTTGCCAGTGTCTTTGCTGAATTAAGTTCTTAATTCTAATCATTTATCTATACATTCTTTTTGTATACTGTAAATACATAATCATGATGTGTCTAAATGGTAATAGTGAGCATACTTGTCCCACTTACAGTATCAAAGGGAAAGCTTTCAATATTTCAGCATTAAATAGATACCCTTTACAAATTAAGATTCCTTTAATTTTACTTGGTTGAGAGTTTTAATAATGAACAGAGTTTTAATTTTATGAAGTACTTTTTCTGCATCTCTTGAGATGATTATATATTTCCTCCTTTATTCTGTTAATGTGGTGAATTATAATGATTGATTCTCTAAATGTAAGTTAACCTTCCATTCTTGGCATAAGTCCCATTTGGCCATGATGCATTCTTTTAGTTGTATATGACTAGGTTTGAATTTGTTTAGATCTTTGGGGTCTATTTTGATTTCTTTTCTGAGTCATGGGTTTAATTTACATATAGTTAAACTTCATTATAATCAGAGAATCTATTCTGGAATATGATATCCATCCTTTGAAGTTTCTTAAAACTTGTTTTACTGCTCAGTTTACAGTTTATTCTGGTAATTATTTTATGAGCACGTGAAAAGAAAATATATTCTGCAATTATAAGTTGCAGAGTTCTATGGATGTCAATTAGGTGGTTTGTTAATTGTATTGTTCACATTTTCTGTGATTCTACTGATATTTTATGTATTTACTTTATCAGTTACTGAGAGAGCTATGTTAAAATCTCACACTTTGTTAGTAAAATTTTCTATTTTTTCTGTAATCTGTCATTTTTTGCTTTATTTATTTGGAGGCTATTTTAAGTGTATAATTACTATATCTTCCTCAGAGGTTGACCCTTCTAACGTTTTGAACTGTTCTAACATTTTGAATTGCTTCTTTTCCTAAAGTCTGCTTTGTTTGATTCTAGTATAGCTATACCAGTTATTTTGGCTAATGTTTTCTTGTATAGCTTGTTCTATCATTTTGCTTCCAATTTCTCTGTGCCCTTACATTTAAGATGTGCATTTTATTTAAGTATCATTTGGTTGAATTTTGCATTTTTATCCATTTGGACAATATTTTTTAACTGAATGTTTAATGCATTTATATTTAAAATAATTACAGATGCATGTGGTTCTAAAATCCGCCACTTTGTTTTCTAATTGTCCCATTTCTTCTCTCATCTGTTATTTTCCCTTTCTTTCTTCTTTTTGGACTAATCAAGAATTTCTATTATTCCATCCTCCCCTTATATTAATATTAGCTTGTTTGTTGTAAATTCTTTTATTATTCTTTCAGTGGTTATTCTAAAGTAGTGATTCTCAAACTTTAGCATGCATCACAAACAGCTGGAAAGCATTTGAAAATTCAGGTTTCTGGGCTTCACCTCAGACTTTCTTCTCCAGCAGGTCTAGGGGGGAATCCCAAGAATTTACATTTCTAACAAGTTTCCAGGTGCTGCTGATACAGCTGGTCCAGGAATCACACTTCAGAAAAACACCGCCCTAGAGATTACATTACATGTCTTTGCTTTATTAGGATCTATTATAAATTGAGACTTTTATTATTTCCCAGATAATGCAACAATCTCAGAATTCTTGAACTACATTTACCCTTATTTCTAATTTTATAATTTTTATGCATTTTAATTCTATGTTCTTTTAAAATCACAAGATATGATTTTGTGGTTGTTATACATAATAAACATTTATTTAATTTATACATGTACATTAATTTGTACATATACCTCTTGTACTGTTCATTTCTTCTTGCATTTCTGTATTTCTATCTGAGTTTATTTTTCATTTGTCTAAAGAACTCTTTTTAGTATTCATCTTATTGTATCAATTGGTAGCAAATTCTCTCAACTTTTGGTTGTCTAAAATGTCTTCATTTTATCTTCATTTTTGAGGGATATTTTTGCTGGGTATAGAACTCTAGAATGGGAGAGATTTTCTTTCAGCTTGATAAATATGTCTTTCCATTGTCTTTTTTGCTTCCAGCATTTCTGTTGAGACGTCAAATGTCAGTCTCATTGCTGCTCCTTTAAGGTTAATGTGTCTTTTTAATACGGCATCTTATAAGATTTTCTATTTATCTTTGATTTTAAGCAGTTTGACTATGATATTCCTAGGTAAGGTTTTATTTGTATTTACTCTATGTGGTGTTCACAGTGCATACTGAATTTGTAACTGGATGATTTCCATCCGTTCTGGAAAATTCTCAGAGAATATCTCTTCAAATGTTGTTTCCAACATATTCTCTCTCTCTTCTATTTCTGAGTTTATGCTTACAGGTTGTTAGAACTTTTCACCATGTTCCAAGTGTCTCTTACACCCCTTTCTGGTGTTTTCCAACTTTTGTTTTTTTGTGCTTCATCCTGATATTTTCAGCTAGCCTACACTTAAGTCTTCTAAGCATTTCTTTTGATTTATCTATTGTTCTGTTAAGTTAATCTATTGAATTATTTATTTCAATTATTGTAGTTTTCAGTTTGAGAAATTCCTTTTAATTCTTATTTATAGATTTCAGCTCTCTGGTGAACTCCTCTATTTTGTCATCTATTTTTTGCACATATTTATCACAGTTAAAGACTGTGTCAAATTATGATACCTGAATTACCTATGGGTCTGCTTCCATTTTATGTTTCCTTCTCTTGTTTTTCCTTCTAGAATGATGAGTAATTTTTGAATGAATGCTGGACATTATGTATAATAAATTGCAGAGAATTTGGGTAACGTTATCTTTCTCCATAGGGATTTTAATTTCCTCTGGCTGTCAATTAAAGTAGAAAAGATCACCTTGTCTGAGTAATAACTGAGATAATTTAAGACTTGATTTTGGTTTTCATAAGAGTTGACCTTTTTTAGGTCTTCCCTTAATCTCGGGGTATAGCCTTGATAGGTCTCAACTGAAAGCCTCAATGTTTATAAGGCCCTCTTCTGTATTGTGTCTTGCACTCCAATAATTGCCCCTCCCCCCCAGCACTCTGAGACTGCAGAAAGTTCTGCATTGCTTTATAGTCTCTATGCTGGCACATGCAATTTAGAAATTGGCAAATGCCTCAAGGTGAAAGCAAGACAGAATATAGGGCTCACTTCTCCGAGGTTCTCTTTTCTCTGGGATCTTGGTCTGCCATGTCTGCCATGTCCCCATCGCCTTGGTAACTCTGAACTCCAGATTTTGTCTTGATAGCCCCATGAGATTGCTAAAAGTGCTGATTCACTGTTTTCTGCTTAGTCTCTCAGCCCCATTATGCTTATAAATCAGTAAATACTTCCAGAATAAAAGCATCAGAAAATATTGAGCATCACTTTTTTCTAGGATCCTGGCCCCACAATGCCTGGCTGATTTGGTTATTCTCCAATGTCTTCAAGGAATTGTTTGTTTTTTCCTTTTATAGAGCTTTTATTATCTTCACTGGGAAATATATTCTCATACAAGCATATTCTTATGCAGTCATAGCCAGAAGTGGAAGTTGATTGGTTGTTTTTCAGATCCCCCAGGTGGCTCTAATATGTGGTCATAGTTAAGAACCACTGTCCTAACTTATCACACTGTCTCATGCACATGTAGTTTGCTCTACCAGGAACTCCATTGCACATACTCTGCCTGGCTAATCGCTAGAGGAAGCCTTTCTTTATCTATGGAACAGATGGGGTCAGTGACCTTTCTACGTAAGTCTATAAAACATCATGTCTATCCAACTTTATCACTTAATCCATTATATTCTAATCTGTGTGCTTTTGCACTTATCTCCTCCATCAGACTGTGAGTTTCTTATGGATAGGGACCATGTCACTTTTTTGTTGCATCTTGTAAGTACTTGAATAAATGATTTTAAATATCATACTGCTCTTCAATTCTCACTGTTCTAAGCAACAGTCCTCTTTCTCCCTTTCCAGTCCCATGGAATAGCTTTTGGATCCATCCCAACATAGCTGTCCTTTTGATCCTCTGAGGCCAATTTAACTCTTCACCTTCCTTGGCTTAATTAGTATGAGGCATTTCTAATCCTGCTACCAACTCTGAATATCCTTCATACTTCCCCTTTTGTTTTCACATACGTATGGCATTCTCTTTCTGCTAAATATACATGTGTATGTGCTTTTTTGGGTGTATTAATTCAATCAGTCAATAATCATGTATAGAGCTACTAATATATGCACAGCTGTGATGGAAAGTATGTCAGATTTCGTTATTCAAAGCTCAGCTCCAAGGTCTTTCTAGATCTGTTATTTTGGGGGATGGTAGTGCTCTGCTATCCAGAGTTCATGGCCTGGTTGGAAAAGCGAAATGACCACATCCTTCCACTTTGAAAGGGATGGAGAATACTTCCTGCACTACACTAGCTATTTAGCTAACTGCTAAAATAGTGTTATCATAGTGGAATTTTTCTAGACATGTGTTGGGAGAATGGGAGGGGGGGTGGGAATCAAAACTTGCTGACAGCCCAAAGAAAAATATCTTCCCACCAGAGTAGCTGTTGCTAAGTTTAGTTAATATGTGTCCTATCAGTGAGAAAATAGGAGCCTTTCTTAAAATGTCTTTTTTTGTTTGGTTGCTTGCCTGTTCCAAGACTGATTAGCTGTTTTGTGAATGCATCATTTACAAGGTGTGTGTGGGTGTGGGTGTGGGTGTGTGTGTGCTGGAGGGAGCAAGAGAAATGGGAGGGAGATTGTCTTTCTCATAATTGCAACTCCAGCTAGGCTCCTTCAGTGCCCTTACTATATTTTCTCCAATGGTGTTGGAATAATGCTGTGGACAGCAATGAAATAGGTTGTAGAGAGCATCTAGCCGCTTGTTCTTCCTGTCTTTTAAGCATCAGCATCCTTTTGTGATCCCCTAGGCAAGAAAATGTGGATCAAGACTATCACTCCGTGATAATCTCCCAAAGGTCAAACTTAGATTCAGTAAAGAAATCCTGGTAGAGAGAGCTATATAATTTCAAAACAAAAGATTCAAGCAAGTAGTTGTATTTCTCTTTCCAGAAAGCAAGGAACACAATTTACTTACCTTTGCATTTCTCATGGTACCCACTGCAGTGATTTCCACTCAAAAATGTTGGGAAACAAATCCAAATAATGATAGAAAATAAGATAGATTGTCATCTGTTTAAGGTGGATGAGGTCTGACTTTGGCCAGAAGAAGAGGAATGTATAATATGAGCTATCTGGATTCCTTTCAGCCCTGAGAGTGATAAGTGAGTAACCCAAACTCCCTTTCAGACTTCAAGTGTTTTTTCCTACTTAATAATCTGCATTTCCAGTTTTCTGTAGATTGATACCAACAGCCATATTCCAGACTAATAATTACCAATAATTGCAAGTATAAGACACCTTTTTAATGACAAAAAATTCCCCTTACCCATACATGTGAGAAGCCATACATTTAGAATTGTTGATTGAGAAAATACATGACAAAATCAACTATGAGTTCAGTATGTTTTTTAAGTATATTTGAATCAATACAACATCTGTGCATATTTCAAAGTCAACATAAATGTCTGTGTGGGTGATATTATACATTATGCATACAGACACTATTTGACACTTATGTGGATTTACAGACCCATTGAAATAACTCTTACCCTTTGTTCCCTGACCTTTCTCCCTCCATCCCCTCCGCTCACACGTCCTTCATTCCACGGCACTCTTCCCTCAAGGATCTCATCTTCCTTACTTTTGCACTTGATTCCTTCTCCCTCCTTTGCCTGGCTTGCCTTGTCTGCTCCTTTCCAATAGCCCTAGTTTAGCCATTCCTTCCTTTGAAATCAAATTATTTCTTGTATCCTTTTGGAGACCTCCATTAGCCTCATGCAAATTTGGCCCCACTCCTGGCCATCAGCATCTCTCACTCACCTTGAGTCAACTAAACATCATCAAATGTCTCCTCACACTGTCTTCCTTGCTTGATGGTTTGCCTGTTATAGCCCTAACTGGCTGTTTTGTATTTTTTGAGAATTCATCAGTGAATATATGAGACCTCCAGTTGTAATCACGTCTGTCCTTTGTGAAGAACTCAGGAGTGGGCTCTCCAGCCTGGAGGAGTCCATAAATATTTGTCAGGAAAAATAAAATTATGAAGTGCGGCAGGGGGTGGGAGGGGCACTTGTAATCTCAGGTGTTCCCTATTTACAGAATCTAATTCAGCCACACAAATTAGCTGAGAATATCTTGTGGCCCGCAAGGGAGACTGTCCTGACCTTGTTGTGTAGGCCAAAACCAGAAGAAAGAGAAAGATAACAAGGGGCTGAACTTTTCCATCCTGCAATCTTCATTCTTGTAGTTTTTATAGTTTGGCCTCATGGGTCCCACAAAACAAACCCGCCCCCTCTTTCAGAAGATACTTTCCATAAATTAAATGGTAATTTTTCTGTTCCCCCTTTGATGTCTCCCTATAGGTTTAACCAGCCCAGTTATTCTTACTATTCCCCTTGCTGGTCTGACTGCTGACCTGACCACTCTCTTCTAAACATACCCTCATTCATCTACATCCTTCTTAAAGTGGAGGACCCGGAACAGAGTATACCACTCAAGATGAAAAGAGCCAATGTCTCCCTATAGGTTTAACCAGCCCAGTTATTCTTACTATTGATGTCCCCCTATAAGTTTAACCAGCCCAGTTATTCTTACTATTCCCCTTGCTGGTCTGACTGCTGACCTGACCACTCTCTTCTAAACATACCCTCATTCATCTACATCCTTCTTAAAGTGGAGGACCCGGAACAGAGTATACCACTCAAGATGAAAAGAGCCAATGCAGACTGTGAGGAAGCATGACATCCCCTCTTCTTATCACTATGGCCTAAATCCACACTTCGGTTTGGAGAAGCAGTGTTGACATAGAGTGTCATTTATAATCACCTATTAGTTATACGTCTTTGAAGGGAGCTTCTAGCTTCTCCAAGTCACAGATTTCCTGTCAAAAAAATGTACCCAACTTCATTTGTCACTGGGAAAATGAAAGTTTAAATCCATAGTGCAGTATACTAGACCCACCAGAAAGTTTATAATGACAAAGAGACAATACCAAGTGATAGCGAAGTTGTGGAGCAACAGAATTGACATACATTACTGGGCAGAGTAAATTGGTGCAGCCACTTTGGAAAACTGTTTGACAGTACCTACTATAGCTGACACAGTAATTCCATTCTTAGAGATACACTCAAGAGAAATGAGTGCACAAGTTCACCACAAGACACATCCAAGAATGTTCAGAGAAACACTAACCACAATATCCCTAAATTGGAAACATCCCAAATACTCACCAACATTGAATAGAGTGATATATTCACACTATGGAATATTATAGCATGTATTTGGAATGAATGAACTCCAAATACAAGCCACAATGTGGATGGATCTGACAAACAAATGCTGATCAAAATAAGCCAGACATAAAAAAAAGCACATAGTATATGATTTTATTTACATACAGTCCCAAACTGGATGAAACTGGTTTGTGGTGGTAGAAATCAGAACAGTGGTTCCCTGTGGTGTAGGAATGGTGACCAGAAGGGGGCAAGAAGACTCTGGGGGTCCTGGAATTGTTCTGGTCTTGAACTGGCTACCGGTTACATGAGTGTGCTCAAGTTGTGAAAATGTACTGCATTCTCCACTTAAGATGATGCACTTTTTAATATGTTATACTTTAACAAAAAGTTAAATAAAATACACCATAATAATAACAATAGCAACAAAACTAAGGCAGCCAAAACTTCTTCAAAACTACCAGAAATTGAGGAGACAAAACAAATAGCTAGTGCAAGTCACTCAATTTTTGTTTATAAGAGCATTGTCCCACCTAGAGCTAGGTCCCAATGGACCATCTTTCTTTTACCATGTTCCACTACCAGTCTGGTCACTTTTGAACCTGCTCTGTGGGCTCAGGCCCTCTCAGACTCGTGTCTGCTCTGCCTTTGAAATTTTTAATGACAAAAAATTCCTCTTACCCATACATGTGAGAAGCCATACATTTAGAATTGTTGGAAAGCATAGTCACTACAACATATTAAGAAATTGGAAAGCATAGTCACTACAACATATTAAGCATTGACCATGTGTTAGACAAGAGATTAAGTTAACATTATTTTATTGTATCTACCCAAAAACTCTATAAGAAAGGTGCTTAATCCCTACTTTACAAATGAGGAAAGTGATATTTAGAAAGATTAAGCCATTTGCCCAAAAGTGTAGATAATGGATTAGTACCTGGATTAGAGGTAGGATTGACACCCATACTCTTAATCATTTGATCTTTTGTCTCTGAATGAGGGCACAACACAGTGTTTGGGTTGCTGTTACGTGCCTTCCAGAATCTCTGGACTTAGGTTTGCTTTTTGGCCTGTCCCTCAACATGTGTGCTGCCTAGCTAGTGACTGACACCCTACCTGCTCCTGACCTCCAGCAGTGGCAGCATTCCAGGCTCCTGGCTGCACAACCAGGATGACTGAGTGCTTTCAGAAAATGTACTGTATATTCTGCTCCTGACATCCATCTGGTGGCCTCTGTTCATGGATTTGGCATTGACAAGATCCAAGATTCCAAGAAAGAAACCAGATAGAAAGAGAAGGTTATACCTTAAAAGAAGGATTGGAGCCTATAGGAAGCTCCCAGTTTAAGTCTGCAAATCTCTGTGGGATTTTCATCCTTCATGGCTGAGTCCAGAGAAGAAAGTTGACTGAAAGCTGGAGACCACCCCTTGACAAAATATTTTTTTAAAATGGAAGTTCTCAAGTATTCCTGTTTTTTGGCTTTTAGCTATGTGGTATTTCAGAGATTTCTTGTTCTTAAAATCTGTTAGCAATCCCCAAATCTACAAACAGGCTTTAGAAGATGGGGGTGGGGAGAGGAGTGAGAAAGATTGTTTCAGGAGCAATCCCTCTGAAATGAAAAGCTGAAACCTAAATTGGATACAGCTGAAAATATCTCAATCCTGCAAGATTAGTCTTGACACACGCCCCGCAGCAGAAGCATTCTGTGTGTTAAAGGAATTACTCCAAAGGTTTTTCTTTTCTTATTTCCCACTTATTTTTCTGAAAAGCCGTCTTCTGAAACTCTGTGTTTTACACTAATGCAAAGCCTCTCTGCGTTATTGTCCAACATGGATTCCAACAGGAAACATTTTCCTGGAGGCCATGATTAAACAGGCTCCCTGGAATTTAGGCTAACCTGAGCCAGCATGAAGCATCAACACTCCAGGAATACTCAGCCCCAGCCAAGGAGACCTGAGTGACCACAGCAAGACAAAAAGTCAGCCACATGAAAATTGAATAGGACCAATCAAATCATTGCTTTGTCCTCCAGGGAGCAGTCCTGATTTCCTATTTCACGTCTTTGGTTTTGTAGGGCTCTAATACCCAAACCCTCACCACTTCCTCTTTGAAGTTCCTCCAGATTTCAGAGTTTTGCAGACAGGGGTGTTGTTTGCTGGATTCTGATCCAAGTCAATGGGATAATCTGTCTACTCTCATTATTAAGAATCTCTGTTCTCATCTCTGTTTGGATGTCAGCTTTTCAGATTTATAAAATAGCAGCAAGCTGAAAATGGGTTTGAATAGGAAATTAGAGAAATGGAACTTCAGTTGAGCAGCATGTGTGCTCTTATTTTTAAAAAGGTCTGGGTCACACCAGATGCCTTAAAACCAAGTGGACCACGGGACATCAGCAAAAGAAGGGACAGTGTTTGGGAATCAAGTCAAATTCAAACGCTTCTGCAGGGCTTAGTCCCCCAAAATGCTGGTTCACATCTTCCAAATGCCAAAAAAAATTCACTTTATAAAACCAGCCAGATCTAATCTGAACTACCCTATTGGTTCCAGCAATCTACAGTTATTGTACTCTGCCAAGAGGACTTTTCCTCAGGCACACTCTTCAGGAGAGTCATATAGTCTATTGGCATAATGGTCCTTTTTCAAGAGAAGTATTTCATTTTAATAAAAATGTGTACCACCATATTTAATCAATCAGGCTGATTGACAACAGCAATAGCTGAGTCTTGCAGCAGATGCTGCTGCTACCTCATTCTTATTCCAGTTTCATTTCTCAATCAAATCCATGTGTAAAAAACATAATGTGCTGCCAACACAATGTAATAAAACCTCAACTGAAATGCACACCAGCACGACAGAAACTGATAACTCCAAGTATGGGAAAAGTTAACTTCAGAAAAATCACTTCTGACACCCTACTATTCAAGTTTTATGGACAAGAGATGCATCATCTCACTATAGCTAACATGAATGGACCAAATTCATGGATTTGTCCTGAAACAGAAAATAATAATTTCGAAAGCAACGTTTTCCAAAAGCTGGCAGAAGAAGCCTTTTTAAACAGCCCAGAAACCATCCTCAAAATTGGCTGAGTTTGTTTGAGATGCACCATTTGTGTCACAGAGCAATAAATTAGTACTTGAGCAGCATTTTTTTTTTAAGGTGGTGCAGACTGGTTAAAGATGATGTATCACTGGTTGTCACAGATTGAAGCAGCAGTTTCCAAAGTTAATTATTCATAAAGGAATAAAGGTAACCTAATTATAGCAGTATCAGGACAGAACCCAGTTACTGTACTCAAATTCTGAACTCCAAATTTCAGACTAGGGGAATTGCACGTATTTCCCTGGTGCTTTATTCTTGCAAAAGCGCAAGTTAGGGAGCAGAGATATGAGTGCCTATAAAAAGGGATGGATCCATTGTCCAGAGATGTGTAATTATACTGGGATGACTAGTGTCCCCCTAAAATTTATGTCCCCCTCAGAACCTCATCATGTGAACTTATTTGGAAATAGGGTCTTTGTAGATGTAACTGCAGTTGAGATGAGGTCAGACTGGATTAGAGTGGACTCATCCAGTGATTGGTTCCCCTATAAGAAGGCCATGTGAAGACACAGACATAGAGCCACAGTGCAGTGGGGAGATAGACTTGTGAAGACAGAGGCAAAAGTTAGAGAGATTCAGCTACAAGCCAAGGAATTTCAAGGGTTTCCGACAACCACAGAAGTTAGGAAGAGGCAAAGCATGTATTGCACAATGCAATAATGCCAACTTTTGAACAATAACATGGCAGTAATTTCCTCCAAGGAGTTCATTCACAGCTGGACACAATATGGCCAAATAGTCAATGTCACAGAAGAATTTGGCATCACAGAAAGACTTTAGTCATAGGTAATATTTAGCAATGAAATACAGGAAGTCACCTTTTTTTCAAGGTGGCACTTAACATAGGAGTTGTTCCTACCAAAAGTTAAGAAAGTCTAGGGACTTCCCTGGTGGTCCAGTGGTTAAGAATCCGCCTTCCAATGCAGGGGACGTGGATTCGATCCCTGGTCGGGGGAACTAAGATCCCACATGCCATGGGTCAACTAAGCCCGCGTGCTGCAACTACTGAGCCCACGCACTCTAGAGCCCACACACCACAAATAGAGAGAAGCCTGCGTGCCACAACAAAAGATCTCACATGCCACAACAAAGGTCCCGTGTGCCACCACAAAGATCCTGCGTGCCACAACTAAGACTCAACACAGCCAAATAAATAAATAAATATATATTTTTTAAAGTCTACACAAAGTCTTTCTTCAGGAGACCCATGCACAAGAAGACTCCTCTGGACAGTTGCAGCAGGAAACTACAGTTAAAGAATTTGCTCAGCTATGTGCATGACTAGTTGGAGTGATCACAACTACAGCTCTGGAATATGGCTGACTGAGATGCACTCTCAATACCAGTCTCAAGCAATTGCAACCAGAGTGAGAAGCCTGCACATTTAGCATATCATACAGAAGGATGTGACCAGCCCACTGTGAACTGACCTGGACCCATGTGGGATGTAGAAGAAAATTCAGGCAAGGCACACTCCTGAAGAGTTACACAGGATCTAGTAAGCCATCATGGAACGCTAAGAGCCTGCTCTGGTTACATTTGCATCTAGTTACTGCACGTGCATACCTGTCTCAAGCTCATTGTTGGTAACCTGTCCAGGGTTTCTTCTGCACGGTGGGTTTGGTTCTTCTCAACTCAATACCTTTTGACTTTATGAGGTCCTCAGAAAAGAAGCCTTTTGGGTATAGTGAAAGAAAACCAACTGGCCCAGAGTCCAGATGAAAACCACAGTCAAGAAACACACAGCTCAAGTACACAGACCTTTTATAGAAGAATGAAGCCTAAATGAGAACTTTTGCTGAGTCTGGGAGCAGGAATGTGATTCTCTGGAAAAGAGAGTAGATCCATAGTCCATTAGGGAAATCTATAAATCTACAACTGATTTGTAGTTCCTTTAGTTCCTCGTCTGATCACACAGAAAAATATATTTCAGTATTTATAGAGATTTACATTCTCCCATCTCAAAAATAGTTATGCATAACCCACTTTAGCTGAACACTTAGCTGACCACTGAATAGGGTAGTTTGGACTTTCTCAGGAATTTGATAGTGATAATTGGCTTCAACCCCTCTCTGGGCCAGCACTATCCCTAGTGTTCAGAATAAGCACCTAACATCTGAAGATTGCCTCAGCTCTCTTCTGGAACCAATGGAAAACAATGGGTCAATCTATAAAGAGCTTTGAGTACACAAGCCAGGAGGGTTTTGAAATATATTTTGGTTTTCCTGTGCCCAAGGCCCGAGGCACCAGACCTCCCTGGTAATGTCGGGTAGTAGCCAGGCCCTCCACCTTCCAATTTCTTGAGTCTCACAGGCATGCTGTGAAGGTACTGGTTAGCCCAGGATATAGAAATGACTATTACACAATTTGGCTCTTTGGTTAGCATTTATTTGCCAGTCTCAATCCTCAGGCTCCTAACTATTACAACCACAAACACACATATTTTTCCCAACACCTACACACACACACAGACACACTGTGTTCAGAAATGCTTGGAATCGTTTTGTTGGCCTCTTATCCCCCTTACTGATCATATATCCCCTTACGTATGATGCTATACCCCACATTTCAGGAACTAGACTGCTTTAACCAAGGTCTTTGATTGTCAATGCATAGCTGGCAGGAGAAGGTTCTGCCTCCACATCCCACTTGCCCAAAGTTTTGACAACCCCAAAGGGTTACCCAAACCTCCAGAAAGAGGAAAAGCTCAAGAGACTTTGTACTGGTTGGGCCTCAATAGGAAGGGGGAAGGTCTAATTCAGCAGCCAAAGTGATAAAAGCTAGAGTCAAGGCTTAATGGATTGCTCTAGGTAGAACAGGACCAAGGATCCTAGCCAAATGGGAAAGGTCAGGACACTAGAAACCACCAACCTCCTAAGAAAACACGACCTTGGTGTTCCCTACTTCTCACCTATCTACAAGTGGCTGGCATGTCAGCAGGGCATAGACACAAGAAGACTCACTCTGCACCCACCATTCAAGGACATGCATGAGAGCTGCACCCTGCCATACAGACACTGGCTGGGGACACCCCCCTTGGCCTAGAAGGAATTTGTCAACCAAGGGTGAGAAGGAGAGAGCTATGGAGAAGCTACTAGGCTAGGATCCAGGAAAGAAATCACCTAGTCAATCACCCTGATCAAGTGGCTTCATTTTCTCATATGTAAAAGAGAAGCAACACTTGTCCAGGTAGGCTTGTGAGATGGAAGGACTCAGCACTGGGGTTTGACAGACCTGATATTTCAAGTGAGCTCTTCCATTTCCTAGCTGAATATCTTGGACATTTAATTCTGAGTTGTAGTTTCCTCATCTGCAAAAATGGGGGTGATAACCAAACACAATAAATCACATGTATGAAGTTTCTGGCTTTAAACTGTAGGCACTTATTAATGACAGCTACCACTATTATCCACTTCACAGTAATCACTGCCATAAACAGCAAGGAAGACCATGCATGGCAGTGGTTATAAAGCTGTGAGTCTCATTTTGGACATCAACTTGTCACCCTCTTTTAGTGGACACCTTGGAGAAGTGTACACGTCTTCAAAAGCTGCTGCTATGGCTCACAGAAAAAAAAAAAGTCTTCCTCTTTTGGGATGTTTTTCATAATCAGTTTACAACCCCATTTAAGATCTGCCTTATCACATGGTTTTGACCACAAAAATAATGTACCATTCATTCCGCCTCAGAGAATATATTCAGACTAGTATTGAGGTATTTTAAGAAATAAAATATGTCTTCAAAGACTAAAGATTTGTTCCCACTGAGGAAACTAAAAAAATGTGCACCCAAAAGAAAATTAAAAAGAGAACCACCAAAAATATTCATTAGTGAATATCCTCAGAATAACTGTGTAAATTTCAAGAAAACTGTTTCAAAAGTTAACATTAGACTCCCTCTTGCAAGAACACCAGAATCACAACTAACTGCTGAACAATCATCAACAGGAAGACACTGGAACTCACCAAAAAAGATACCCCACATCCAAAGACAAAGGAGAAGACACAATGAGATGGTAGGAGGGGTGCAATAACAATAAAATCAAATCCCATAACTGCTGGGTGGGTGACTCACAAACTAGAGAACACTTATACCAGAGAAGTCCACCCACTGGAGTGAAGGTTCTGAGCCCTGCGTCACGGTTCCCAACCTGGGGGTCCGGCAACAGGAGGAGAAATTCCTAGAGAATCAGACTTTGAAGGCTAGTGGGATTTGATTGCAGGACTTCAACAGGACTGGGGGAAACAGAGACTCCCCTCTTGGAGGGCACACACAAAGTAGTGTGCACATTGGGACCCAGGGGAAGGAGCAGTGACCCCAGGGGAGACTGAACCAGACTACTTGCTAGTGTTGGAGACTCTCCTACAGAGGTGGGGGGTGGCTCTGTCTCAATGTGAGGACAAGGACAGTGGCAGCAGAAGTTCTGGGAAGTACTCCTTGGTGTGAGACCTCCCAGAGGCTGCCATTAGTCCCACCAAAGAGCCCGGGTAGGCTCAAGTGTTGGGCTGCCTCAGGCAAAACAGCCAAAGGGAGGGAACCCAACCCCACCCATCAGCAATCAAGCAGATTAAAATTTTACTGAGCTCTGCTACGCAGAGCAACAGCCAGCTCTACCCACCACCAGGACCACCCATCAGGAAACTTGCACAAGCCTCTTAGATAGCCTCATCCACCAGAGGGCAAATAGCAGAAGCATGAAGACCTACAACCTGTAGCATGTGGAACAAAAACCACACTCACAGAAAGATAGACAAGATGAAAAGGCAGAGGCCTATGTACCAGATGAAGGAACAAGATAAAACCCCAGAAAAACAACTAAATGAAGTGGAGATAAGCAACCTTCCAGAAAAGATTTCAGAATAATGATAGTGAAGATGATCCAGGACCTCAGAAAAAGAATGGAGGCAAAGATCGAGAAGATGCAAGAAATGTTTAACAAAGACCTAGAAGAATTAAAGAACAAACAAACAGAGATGAACAATACAATAACTGAAATGAAAACTACACTAGAAGGAATCAATAGCAGAATAACTGAGGCAGAAGAACGGATAAGTGACCTGGAAGACAGAATGGTGGAATTCACTGCTGTGGAACAGAATAAAGAAAAAAGAATGAAAAGAAATGAAGACAGCCTAACAGACCTCTGGGACAACATTAAACGCAACAACATTTGCATTATAGGGGTCCCAGAAGGAGAAGAGAGCGAGAAAGGACCTGAGAAAATATTTGAAGAGATTAGAGTTGAAAACTTTCCAACATGGGAAAGGAAATAGCCACCCAAGTCCAGGAAGTGCAGAGAGTCCCATACAGGATAAACCCAAGGAGAAACAAGCTGAGACACATAGTAATCAAATTGGCAAAATTAAAGACAAAGAAAAATTATTGAAAACAGCAAGGGAAAAATGACAAATAATATACAAGGGAACTCAATAAGGTTAACAGCTGATTTCTCAGCAGAAACCCTACAAGCCAGAAGGGAGTGGCATGATATACTTAAAGGGATGAAAGGGAAGAACCTACAACCAAGATTACTTCTACCAGGCAAGGATCTCATTCAGATTCGATGCAGAAATCAAAAGCTTTACAGACAAGCAAATCTAAGAGAATTCAGCACCACCAAACCAGCTCTACAACAAATGCTAAAGGAACTTCTCTAAGTGGGAAACACAAGAGAAGAAAAGGACCTACAAAAACAAACCCAAAACAATTAAGAAAATTGTCATAGGACATACATATCGATAATCGCCTTAAACGTGAATGGATTAAATGATCCAACCAAAAGACACAGGCTTGCTGAATGGATACAAAAACAAGACCCATCTATACGCTGTCTACAAGAGACACACTTCAGACCTAGGAACACATACAGACTGAAAGTGTGGGGATGGAAAAAGATATTCCATGCTAATGGAAATCAAAAGAAAGCTGGAGTAGCAATACTCATATCAGATCAAATAGACTTTAAAATAAAGAATGTTACAAGAGACATGGAAAGACACTATGTTAATGATCAAGGGATCAATTCAAGAAGAAGATATAACAATTATAAATATATATGCACCCAACATAGGAGCACCTCAATACATAAGGCAGCTGCTAACAGCTTTAAAAGAGGAAATCGACAGTAACACAATAATAGTGGGGGACTTTAACACCTCACTTACACCAATGGACAGATCATCCAAACAAAATTAATAAGGAAACACAAGCTTTAAATGACACAATAGACCAGATAGATTTAATTGATATTTATAGGACATTCCATCCAAAAACAGCAGAATACACTTTCTTCTCAAGTGTGCACAGAACATTCTCCAGGATAGATCCAATCTTGGGTCACAAATCAAGCCTCAGTAAATTTAAGGAAATTGAAATTATATCAAGCATCTTTTCTGACCTCAACACTATGAGATTAGAAATGAATCACAGAGAAAAAAACGTAAAAAATACAAACACATGGAAGCTAAACAATACGTTACTAAATAACTAAGAGATAACTGAAGATATCAAAGAGGAAATCAAAAAATACCTAGAGACAAATGACAATGAAAACACTATGATCCAAAACCTATGGGATGCAGCAAAAGCAGTTCTAAGAAGGAAGTTTATAGCTATACAAGCCTACCTCAAGAAACAAGAAAAATCTCAAATAAACAATCTAACCTTACATCTAAAGGAACTAGAGAAAGAAGAACAAACAAAACCCAAAGTTAGCAGAAGGAAAGAAATCATAAAGATCAGAGCAGAAATAAATGAAATAGAAACAAAGAAAACAATAGCAAAGAGCAATAAAACTAAAGGCTGGTTCTTTGAGAAGATAAACAGAATTGATAAATCATTAGCCAGACTCTCAAGAAAAAGAGGGAGAGGACTCAAATCAATAAAATTAGAAATGAAAAAGGAGAAGTTACAACAGACATGGCAAAAATACAAAGCATCCTAAGAGACTACTACAAGCAACTCTATGACCATAAAATGGATAACCTGGAAGAAATGGGCAAGTTCTTAGAAAGGTATAACCTTCCAAGACTGAACCAGGAAGAAATAGAAAATATGAACAGACCAATCACAAGTAATGAAATTGAAACTGTGATTAAGAATCTTCCAACAAACAAAAGTCCAGGACCAGGTGGCTTCACAGCTGAATTCTATCAAACATTTAGAGAAGAGCTAACACCCAGCCTTCTCAAACTCCTCCAAAAAATTGCAAAGGAAGGAACACTCCCAAACTCATTCTATGAGGCCACCATCACCCTGATACCAAAACCAGACAAAGATACTACAAAAAAAGAAAATTAAAGACCAATATCACTGATGAACACAGATGCAAAAACCTTCAACAAAATACTAGCAAACAGAATCCAACAACACATTTAAAGGATCATACACCATGATCAAGTGGGATTTATCCAGGGATGCAAGGTTTCTTCAATATACGCAAATCAGTCAATGTGATACACCATATTAACAAACTGAAGAATAAAAACCATATGATCATCTCAATAGTGCAGAAAAAGCTTTTGACAAAATTCAACACCCATTTATGATAAAAATTTCCAGAAAGTAGGCATAGAGGGAACCTACCTCAACATATTAAAGGCTGTACATGACAAACCCACAGCAAACATCATTCTCAATGGTGAAAACTGAAAGCATTTCCTCTAAGATCAGGAACAAGACAAGGATGTCTGCTCTCACCATTATTCAACATAGTCTTGGAAGTCCTAGCCACGGCAATCAGAGAAGAAAAAGAAATAAAAATTGGAAAAGAAGTAAAACTGTCACTGTTTGCAAATGACATGATACTATACATAGATAATCCTAAAGATGCCACCAGAAAACTACTAGAGCTAATCAATGAGTTTCGTAAAGTTGCAGGATACAAAATTAATGCACAGAAATCTCTTGCATTCCTATACACTAGTGATGAAAAATCTGAAAGAGAAATTAAGGAAAAACTCCCATTTACCATTGCAACAAAAAGAATAAAATACCTAGGAATACACCTACCTAAGGAGACAAAGACCTGTATGCAGAAAACTATAAGACACTGAAGAAAGAAATTAAAGATGATACAAACAGATAGAAAGATATACCATATTCTTGGATTGGAAGAATCAACATTGTGAAAATGACTGTACTACCCAAAGCAATCTACAGATTCAGTGCAATCCCTATCAAACTACCAATGGCATTATTCACAGAACTAGAACAAATTTCACAATTTGTATGGAAACACAAAAGACCCTGAATAGCCAAAGCAATCTTGAGAAAGAAAAACGGAGCTGGAGGAATCAGGCCCTGGACTTCAAACTATAATACAAAGCTACAGTAATCAAGACAGTATGGTACTGGTACAAAAACAGAAATATAGATCAATGGAACAGGGTAGAAAACCCAGAGATAAGCCCACACACATGAGGTCACCTTATTTTTTTTTTTTTAATATATTTATTTATTTATTTATTTTGGCTGTGTTGGGTCTTCGTTTCTGTGCGAGGGCTTTCTCCAGTTGCGGCGAGCGGGGGCCACTCTTCATCGCAGTGCGCGGGCCTCTCACTGTCGCGGCCTCTCCCATTGCAGAGCACAGGCTCCAGACGCGCAGGCTCAGTAGTTGTGGCTCACGGGCCTAGCCGCTCCGCGGCATGTGGGATCTTCCCGGACGGGGACACGAACCCGTGTCCCCTGCATTGGCAGGTGGACTCCCAACCACTGCGCCACCAGGGAAGCCCAGGTCACCTTATTTTTGATAAAGGAGGCAAGAATATACAATGGAGAAAAGACAGCCTCTTCAATAAGTGGTGCTGGGAAAACTGGACAGCTACATGTAAAAGAATGAAATTAGAACACTCCTTAACACCATACACAAAAATAAACTCAAAATGGATTAGAGACCTAAATGTAAGACCAGACACTGTAAACCTCTTAAAGGAAAACATAGGAAGAATGCTCTTTAACATAAATCACAGCAAGATCTTTTTTGATCCACCTCCTAGAGTAATGGAAATAAAAACAAAAATAAACAAATGGGACCTAATGAAACCTAAAAGCTTTTGCACAGCAAAGGAAACCATAAACAAAACGAAAAGACAGCCCTCAGAATGGGAGAAAATATTTGCAAACAAATCGATGGAAAAAGGATTAATCTCCAAAATATATAAACAGTTCATGCAACTCAATATTAAAAAAACAAACAACCCAATCCAAAAATGGGCAGAAGACCTACATAGACATTTCTCCAAAGAAGACATACAGATGGCCAAGAAGCACATGAAAAGCTGCTCAACATCACTAATTATTAGAGAAATGCAGATCAAAACTACAATGAGGTATCACCTCACACCAGTTAGAATGGGCATCATTAGAAAATCTACAAACAGTAAATGCTGGAGAGGGTGTGGAGAAAGGGGAACCCTCTTGCAGTGTTGGTGGGAATGTAAATTGATACAGCCACTATGGAGAACAGTATGGAGGTTCCTTAAAAACTAAAAATAGAATTACCATATGATCCAGCATTCCCACTACTGGGCATATACCCAGAGAAAACCATAATTCAAAAAGACACATGCACCCCGATGTTCATTGCAGCTCTATTTACAATAGCCAGGTCATGGAAGCAACCTAAATGCTCATCGACAGACGAATGGATAAAGAAGATGTGGTACATATATACAATGGAATATTACTCAGCCATAAAAAGCAATGAAACTGGATCATTTGTTGAGACGTGGATGGATCTAGAGACTGCCATCCAGAGGGAAGTAAGTCAGAAAGAGAAAAACAATTATCATATATTAACACATATATGTGGAACCTAGAAAATTGGTACAGATGAACTGGTTTGCAGGGCAGAAATTGAGACACAGATGTAGAGAACAAATGTATGGACACCAAGGGGGGAGAGCAGCAGCTGGTGGGGGTGGGGGTGTGATGAATTGGGCGATTGGGCTTGACATGTATACAATGATGTGTATAAAATTGATGACTAATAAGAACCTGTTGTAAAAACAAATAAATAAAATAAAATTCAAAAATTCCAAAAAAAAAGTTAACATTATATAAACATATACACTCATTTACATTCATTTAAAAAATCAGTTTATTTTCATTAATATCTATACTGCTATGTATCAAAAAATCGAATGTACAAAGGTATAAACAATTTCATTTCTTTTTCTTTTTTTATTTTAATTTTTTTGGAGTATAGTTGATTTACAATGTTGAGTTACTTTCAAGTGTACAGCAAAGTGATTCCGTTATACATTCACTCTTTCTCAGATTCTTTTCTCATATAGGTTATCACAGAATATTGAGTAGAGTTCCCTGTGCTATGCAGTAGGTCCTTGTTGGTTATCTATCTTATATATAGTAGTGTGTGTATGTTCATCCAAAGGTCCTGATTTATCCCTCCCCCCAACATTTCCCCTTTGGTAGCCATAAGTTTGTTTTTAATATCAGTAAGTCTGTTTCTGTTTTGTAAATAAGTTCATTTGTATCATTTTTAAATTAGATTCCACATATGAGTGTTATTATATGATATTTGTCTTTGTCTGACTTACTTCACTTAGTATGATAATCTCTAGGTCTATCCATGTTGCTGCAAATGGCATTATTTCATTCTTTTTTATGGCTGAGTAGTATTCCATTGTATATATGTACCACATCTTCTTTATCCTTTCCTCTGTTGATGGACATTAAGTTTGCTTCCATGTCTTGCCTATTGTAAATAGTGCTGCAATGAACATTGGGGTGCATGCATCTTTTCAGATTATGGTTTTAATGGGATATATGCCCAGGAGTGGGATTGCTGGATCATATGGTGGTTCTATTTTTAGTTTTTTAAGGAATCTCCATACTGTTCTCCATAGTGTTTGTACCACCAACAGTGTAGGAGAGTTCCCTTTTCTCCATACCGTCTCCAGTATTTAGTGTTTGTAAACTTTTTGATGATGGCCATTCTGACCGGTGTGAGGTGATACCTCATTATAGTTTTAATTTGCATTTCTCTGATAATTAAGGATGTTGAGCATATTTTCATGTCCTTTTTGACCATCTGTATGTCTTCTTTGGAGAAATGTCTATTTAGATCTTCTGCCCATTTTTTTATTCAGTTGTTTGTTTTTCTGATGTAGACCTGCATGAGCTGTTTGTATATTTTGGAGATTAAACCCTTGGTCTCTTCATTTGCAAATATTTTCTCCCATTCTGTGGGTTGTCTTTTGTTTTGTTTATGGTTTTCTTTGTTGCACATAAGCTTTTAAGTTTCATTAGGTGCCATTTGTTTATTTTAGTTTTTATTTTCATTATTCTAGGAGGTGGATCCAAAAAGATATTGCTGTGATTCATGTCAAAGAATATTCTATCTATGTTTTCCTCTAACAGTTTTATAGTGTCTGGCCTTACATTTAGGTCTTTGATCCATTTTGAGTTTATTTTTGTGTATGGTGTTACAGAATGTTCTAATTTCATTCTTTTACATGTAGCTGTCCATTTTTCCCAGCACCACTTATTGAAGAGACTGTCTTTCCACCATTGTATATTCTTGCCTCCTTTGTGGTACATTAGTTGACCATAGGTGCATGGGTTTATTTCTGGGCTTTCTATCCTGTCCCATGGATCTATATTTCTGCTTTTGTGCCAGTACCATACTGTTTTGATGATTCTAGCTTTGTAGTATAGTCTGAAGTCACAGAGTCTGATACCTCCTGCTCCGTTTTTCTTTCTCAGGATTGCTTTGGTTATTTGGGGTCTTTTGTTTTTCCATATAAATTTAAAATTTTTTTGTTCTAGTTCTGAGAAAAATGCCATTCATTCCATTTATTTTTTGACAGAACATAGCATTGGTTATTTTGTCTCCAAATATACGACTTCCAGCTGGGAAGATTTCTTCATCAAATTACCTGAGTTTTTTAATTTTTTTTGGTTTTTTTTTTTGCATGAATGACTCTGGAGAAGTTTTAGAGGCATCACAGGCAAAGCCTTAAGGCGACACTCTCAGAGTATGGACTGTAGACTGCCAGACTAACATTTCAGAGGCTTCCATTTCAAGATAGTGAACTGAGTTCAAGAATAGGACTTCCCTCCTTCCTATGATCCTTTCAAAATGACAGAAGATTTTTTAAATCATAAAATAAATAATAATGAAGAGAATAATAGGGATGCTGTCTTTGAAGAAGAAATTTTGGCAAATTTCAGGAAAACGAAACGTTTATGGCAAATGTCAGTACATTAGTAGGTGGACCCAAGCAGAAGTGTCCACAGCCCAAAGTACACAGGGTAGGTAATGATGGAATAAGGCATGCATCTTCCAGGTAGTACTCCAGGCTTAACTGCGGCACCTCTCCACCCCAGAAAGCAAGTTTCCTCTCTAAAGAAATTAATTATTTTATTTTGGGAAGAACAGGACAGGAGGTACATGTGTACATCCCAGAGTCAGGTCTTCTTTAGGGATACCCTGGAGAGAAGCTTGCCAGTTGGTAGACCTGCTCCCATACACAGAAACTGGTAGCATTTCTGTTCCACATTCTTAAAAATGAATTGACAGCTAAATATGAACCAACATTTGAGGAAAAAAAGATAGACAAACACCTCATAAAGCATCATTTCTATTTATTCATCTTTAAAAATTAATGGACAACTAAGATGAACAGATATTTGAGGAAATAAATAGAAAAACACACCATAAGAGATAGAGAGAATTCAAAGAATCAGAGACTTGAAAAGACTTTATATTCATAAGATGAAATCAGAAAACTGGGATTTTTTTTAATGACAAAAGAGAATAGTAAATATTCCTTGGAAATTAAATTGTCAAAAATTTCAAAATTTTTAATTTAATAGAAAGATTAGAGAATATAATTGAGGAAACTTCCTATAACATTGAACAAAACAACAAAGGAAGGATAATAAAAGATTGAAAAAGAGGCGTGAAGGATAAATCCAGGAGGTTCAACAGCCAATTAAGAAAAGTTCAGAAAGGGTAAGAGAGAAATTAGGGAAGGAAGTTATGAAAGAAACAATAAAAATAATTCTAAGGACTGAAGAGAAACACAAATATTGATTAGAATTAATTAAAAGATGATTGAAACCTTGATGTATCATGCTGAAATATCAAATCAGCCAAGATAGCATTCTTGAGATTGCAGGGGGGAGAAGTGTAAACAGGTAAATATAAGGGAATTTGAATCAAAATGGATCAGACTTCTCATCAGCAATGAAGGATGCTAGAAAACACAAGTTTCAAGGGTTCAAAATATGGAGGTAAAATTATTTTGGACCTGGAGTTCTATATCTAGCTTAAGAATGAGAACAAGACAATTTCATTTTCAGACATGAAAGTGTTCATAATATTTTGTTTCTCTTATACATTTTCTAAAGAATTTACTGAGGATACACTCCCAAAAGAGGGAGTAGGGCACGGGAGAGTGGGCAAAATCAAGAAAGGGAGAACTATGGAGTGTAGAAAATTGTAAAGCTCACTAGGATTCCAATGAAAAGAAGCCCCTAGTAGTAAGTTGGCCACAAGCCTTGAAAGAAAATATAAAAAGTTGTTGAGTTTCAAGAACATTGTCTTAAGAAAAATAAAAAGAATTCCAAGAAATTAATGACTGCAGAACTAAATGATATTTGTAATATAATAAGAATATATATGGTTTTCTTCTCCCTATAAGAAAAAAATCAAAACCCAAGGAAATAAAATGTGTACAAAATAGTTATGGCCAAAATAGAAAATAAACCAAAATGTGGCATAAATCTAAGCAATTTTGAGTGTAAGGAAAAAGAACATTTGACTCTGATGTTAAGAATGTTCTCTTTTGACTAATCAAAGGGCCTGTGAAATTGGACCTGGGAAGAAGAAAATGCTCACTACTTAGTTCTGCACTAAACAATATCACCATAATGTAAACATTGATTACTGGCTTTCAATATTTAGAGACATTCATAAACAAAGCATAGAAAACTGAGTGGTTACAAAACAGAATGTAAATGTTATCCACACTGATAACATAAAACATAAAGACTTAGCTCGACAGAAATAAGGAGATGAAAAGGGAGGAGGAAAAGAGAGGGAAGGATTAGGAAGGTAATACATTCATTTTGCAAAATTAAAGGTTAAGAGACACAGATGAAAGCAATGGACAAGAAATAGAACTTTACATGTATATTATTTAAAGCTACATGGTAACTAGTAGAGGAAGTTAAAAATATTAGTATAACTA
Source organism: Balaenoptera ricei (assembly GCF_028023285.1). Classification (NCBI taxonomy): domain Eukaryota; kingdom Metazoa; phylum Chordata; class Mammalia; order Artiodactyla; family Balaenopteridae; genus Balaenoptera; species Balaenoptera ricei. Next base: position 7,669,232 of record NC_082645.1, on the reverse strand, counting down.
TCAACAATTGGGGGGAGCTAAAATTATCTCTCTGCCCCTTTCTCTTCTCTCTCCTCCTCTGGGATTCCCACAATGCATATATTGATTGGTCGGCTTGTTGATGTCCCACATGTCCCTTGGGCTCTGTTCAACCTTTTTTCTTCCTGCTCCTCAGACTCAATAATTTCCATTGGTAATTTTCCACTGGGAAGGAAGAAATTAATATTTCTTCAGTGTGACTCTGTGCCAGGTACAGTGCTAGGTGTTCTACATCTGTCATCATAGTTGATACTCACAACAATTCTATGCATTAAGTACTTTTTACTCCCATTAGAAATTAGACAACAGAGGTTTAGAGAGCTTAACGTGATGAAGATCACTCAGCATTTAGCCAGGCCAGGCTAACATCTAGGCTGACTGATGGCCAAATATATGTTGTTACACAGCTAGAATTGAAATCATTGGTGAAATAGGATAAAACTTCAATGTGAACATGGTTTATAAACTTTTAGGTGCCTTAAAGAGCATTCCAGAAAAATGTGTGAACCAATGGAGAATTATGTAACCAAAGATTGGGATATGGTATGATTCCACTCACAGCAATATTCCATAAAACTTCAAAGGAAGACAGTAACTAATTGAAAATGAAGTTTCATTTGCTGAAAACTAATAACCAAAGAATTTGTAATAATTTCTCCTGAATGAAAAGTGAGATAAATGATGTGTGCATACTACATAGGAGAAGTATTTGACCCCTTATCTTCTTAGTTAACATTGACTTTTTAAAAATACTGATTACGTTATAATCCTCCAAATACAAATAGCAATGGAGGGACAGAGGAGGAGACGACAGAGACAAGAAAATCCCTGATTAGGAGGTAATTTATTAAAAAGAGGGACTCTTTTGCATGCACTTCCTTTCTACCACTATCATATAGGAAAACTTCTGCAATCACAAAACTTATCTGAAAATCTGTCTATATACAGGCAAGATCTCATATCAAGAGGAGCTAAACCTAGAAACACATTTATGGTGAACTGTTCATAAGACCCTATGGGTTTTCTGGACCACACATGCCCCAACCAGCCTGTGGGTTCCCACTCCCATTATTCTCCCAAGTGATAAGGCACATGGCATCAGGTATCAGGCAGCTATTGTTGTATAACAAAAACTCACAAAACTTCAGAAGATAAAACAACAAACATTTATTTCTCACATGTCTGCAGGGCTCAGTGATGATCCCAACTGGGCTTCATTGGACAGTTTTGCTAAATCTCAGCTGGGATCTCAGCTTGGTTAGGGGTTGGCTGATCTAGGCTGGCCTTGGCTGAGGTGACTCAGCTATGCTCCATATGTCTCTCATTCTCCTCTAGAATCAGGGGGTCAGCTCAAACATGCCCTGATAATGATGGAAACAGTACCAGAGATTAAAAAAAAAAAAAGGCAAAGGCTCTTGAGGTCTGGTCTCAGAACTAGCACACTATTTCTTCTCTTTTATTCTATTGGACAAAACAAGTCACAAAGTTGAGCCCAGAGTCAGAGTGGGAACGTACTGCAGAGATGCATGGCAATAGGTGTGAATATAGTCAGAGGAACAAATGGGGACCATTAACACAGTCTACCATAGGCCCCAGTCACACCTAGTCTGCCAAAGACTTACCTCCCAGTTTAGCTGGAAAGAGGTTCCTTGAGGGCAATAACTATATGCATTTATCGTCATTTTATATTTACAATTACTTTGCAAAACATTAACAAGATCTTGATTTTATAGATGAGGATATCAAGGCTCAAACAATTAATATCTGTCATTTTACATTATATAACCCTGGAATCTGAACTCTTAACACCCGTATCAATTGCTAAAGTTCTCTAACCATTTCAGGAAAGTACCAGTGCCTCATTAGTGATCCAAATTCCTGCCACACATTGTCTTCATGTTTGTACAGAGTGAACAGTTCCTGGCTTAGGTCATTGAGATTTGTATTCTATGGAAAACCAGACTTTGGGGAGGAAAAAGTAAGCAATATTCTGAATACAAGGCACTGTTCTTACCTTCTATCAATAAATATCATAGAGTTGGGGATTATACACAGGTTTACAGCCCTTACAAAGGGCAAAACAGATTTTCGTTTCCTTTCTTTTTCTTTTAGGAAGCTGGGGGTTGAGTACTTGCATTGGCAGCCACTCTTGGATCTGTACAGTGAATCTACCTCAGATCTTGAGGATCTTTCTATGGAGATCAGGAGGGTGGGATTTGGGAGCTGTGTCTAGCTCTTCAGCAGAGGTGCTATCGTGCCCGCCATGGGGAAGGGTTGAGAAACTATGGGAAGAGTGGAGGTACGAAGCCCAGGAACTTCAGTGGTGGGATTGGGCAGGAGGCGGAAGTCCTGGCCAGACCGCCCCCCACCTCAACACACAGTGCCCCTCTGCCTGCAATCCACACCGTCCGCCACCCTCTGAGCACATAACATGCTGAAGGAGCCAATCCTCAGTTAGTTTTGGTCCCAGCACCTTCACCTGCCAGCCCCATGCTATGCATGAAAAATATCAAAATGAATCGTGAATGATTCTTACCTTTAAAGAACTCACAGAGCAATGGGGACATGCAGCACGTAAGGGTCATCAAGGCTCCCTGGGAGCGGTGACTTTGAAGCAGGGAGTTGCAGTACAGGTGGGACTTGGCCAGACAAAATCTGGAAAAGAGACTTCCAGACAAAGAGAAGATGCTGGCCAAGTCTTGGTTATTATTTTTTTTTAATTGGGGTATAGCTGTTTTACAACGTTCTGTTAGTTTCTACTGTTAAGCGAAGTGAAGGAGTTCCCTGTGCTATATAGCAAGTTCTTATTAGTTATCTATTTTATACATATTAGTGTAAATATGTCAATCCCAATCTCCCAATTCATCCCACCACCACCACCACCCTCCACTTTCCCCCCTTGGTGTCCATACGTTTGTTCTCTACATCTGTGTTTCTATTTCTGCCTTGCAAACCAGTTCATCTGTACCATTTTCTAGATTCCCCATATATGCGTTAATATACGATATTTGTTTTTCTCTTTCTAACTTACTTCACTCTGTATGACAGTCTCTAGGTCCATCCACCTCATTACAAATAACTCAATTTCATTCCTTTTTATGGCTGAGTAATATTACATTGTATATATGTGCCACATCTTCTTTATCCATTCATCTGTCAATGGACATTTACATTGCTTCCATAACCTAGCTATTATAAATAGTGCTGCAATGAACATTGGGGTGCATGTGTCTTTTTGAATTATGGTTTTCTCAGGGTATATGCCCAGAAGTGGGATTGCTGGGTCATATGGTAGTTCTAGTTCTTTAAGGAACCTCCATACACTTCTCCATAGTGGCTGTAAAAATTTACATTCCCACCAACAATGCAAGAGGGTTCCCTTTTCTCCACACCCTCACCAGCATTTAATGTTTGTAGATTTTTTGATGATGGCCATTCTGACCAGTGGGAGGTGATAGAGGTGACAACTCATTGTAGTTTTGAATTGCATTTCTCTAATAATTAGTGATGTTGAGCATCTTTTAATGTGCCTCTTGGCCATCTGTATGTCTTCTTTGGAGAAATGTGTATTTAGGTCTTCTGCCCATTTTTTTTTAACATCTTTATTGGAGTATAGTTGCTTTACAATGTTGTGCTACTTTCTGCTGTATAACAAAGTAAATCAGCTTTACATATACATATATCCCCATATCCCCTCCCTCTTGCATCTCCCTCCCACCCTCCCTATCCCACCCCTCTAGGTGGTCACAAAGCACCGAACTGATCTCCCTGTGATATGCAGCTGCTTCCCACTAGCTAGCTATTTTATATTTGGTAGTGTGTATATGTCACTGCTACTCTCTCACTTCTTCCCAGTTTACACTTCCCTCTCTACATGTCCTCAAGTCCATTTTCTACCTCTGCGTCTTTATTCCTGTCCTGCCCCTAGGTTCATCAGAGCCTTTTTTTTTTTTTTTTTTTTAGATTCCATATATATGTGTTAGCATACTGTATTTGTTTTCTCTTTCTGACTTACTTCACTCTGTATGACAGACTCTATGTCTATCCACCTCACTACAAATAGTTCAATTTCATTTCTTTTTATGGCTGAGTAATATTCCATTGTATATATGTGCCACACCTTCCTTATCCATTCATCTGTCAATGGACCCTTAGGTTGCTTCCATGTCCTGGCTATAGTAAATAGTGCTGCAGTGAACAGTGTGGTACATGACTCTTTGAATTATGGTTTTCTCAGGGTATATGCCCAGTAATGGGATTGCTGGGTCGTATGGTAGTTCTATTTTTAGTTTTTTAAGGAACCTCCATACTGTTCTCCATAGTGGCTGTATCAATTTACATTCCCACCAGCAGTGCAAGAGGGTTCCCTTTTCTACACACCCTCTCCAGCATTTATTGTTTGTAGATGTTTTGATGATGGCCATTCTGACCACTGTGAGGTAATACCTCATTGTAGTTTTGATTTGCATTTCTCTAATAATTAGCGATGTTGAACAGCTTTTCATGTGCCTCTTGTCCATCTGTATGTCTTCTTTGCAGAAATGTCTATTTAGGTCTTCTGCCCATTTTTGGACTAGGTTATTTTTTTTATATTGAGCTGCATGAGCTGTTTATATATTTTGGAGATTAATCCTTTGTCCATTGATTCATTTGCAAATATTTTCTCCCATTCTGAGGGTTGTCTTTTGGTCTTGTTTATAGTTTCCATTGCTGTGAAAAAGCTTTTAAGTTTCATTAGGTCCCATTTGTTTATTTTTGTTTTTACTTCCATTACTCTAAGAGGCAGGTCAAAAAAGATTTTGCTGTGATTTATGTCAAAGACTGTTCTTCCTATGTTTTCCTCTAAGAGTTTTATAGTGTCCAGTGTAACATTTAGGTCTTTAATCCATTTTGAGTTTATTTTTGTGTATGGTGTTAGGGAGTTGTTCTAATTTCATTCTTTTACATGTAGCTATCCAGTTTTCCCAGCACCAGTTACTGAAGAGACTGTCTTTTCTCCATTGTATATCCTTGCCTCTTTTGTCATAGATTAGTTGACAATAGGTGTGTGAGTTTATCTCTGGGTTTTCTGTCCTGTTCCATTGATCTATATTTCTGTTTTTGTGCCAGTACCATAGTGTCGTGATTACTGTAGCTTTGTAGTATAGTCTGAAGTCAGGGAGCCTGATTCCTCCAGCTCCGTTTTTTTTGTTTTTTTTTTTTTTTTTTTTTCTCAAGATTGCTTTGGATATTCAGGGTCTTTTGTGTCTCCATACAAATTTTAAGATTTTTTTGTTCTAGTTCTGTAAAAAATGCCATTGGTAATTTGATAGGGATTGCATTGAATCTGTAGATTGCTTTGGGTAGTATAGTCATTTTCACAATACTGATTCTTCCAATCCAAGGAGATGGTATATCTCTCCATCTGTTTGTGTCATCTTTGATTTCCTTCATCAGTGTCTTATAGTTTTCTGAGTACAGGTCTTTACCTCCTTAGGTAGTTTTATTCCTAGGTATTTTATTCTTTCTGTTGCAGTGGTGAATGGGAGTGTTTCCTTAGTTTCTCTTTCTGATCTTTCATTGTTAGTGTATAGGAATGCAAGAGATTTCTGTGCATTAATTTTATATCCTGCAACTTTACCTCATTCATTGATTAGCTCTAGTAGTTTTCTGGTGGCATCTTTAGGATTATCTATGTATAGCATCATGTCATCTGCAAACAGTGACAGTTTTACTTCTTCTTTTCCCATCTGGATTCTTTTTATTTCTTTTTCATCTGTGATTGCTGTGGCTAGGACTTCCAAAATTATGTTGAATAATAGTGGTGAAAGTGGACATCCTTGTCTTGTTCCTGATCTTAGAGGAAATGCTTTCAGTTTTTCACCATTGAGAATGATGTTTGCTGTGGGTTTGTCATATATGGCCTTTATTATGTTGAGGTAGGGTCCCTCTATGCCCACTTTCTGAAGAGTTTTTGTCATAAATCGGTGTTGAATTTTGTCAAAAGTTGTTTCTGCATCTATTGAGATGATCATATGGTTTTTATTCTTCAATTTGTTAATATGGTGTATCACATTGATTGATTTGCATATATTGAAGAATCCTTGCATCCCTGGGATAAATCCCACTTGATCATGGTATATGATCCTTTTAACGCGTTGTTGGATTCTGTTTGCTAGTATTTTGTTGAAGATTTTTGCATCTATATTCATCAGTGATGTTGGTCTGTAATTTTTTTTTTTTTTTGTAGTATCTTTGTCTGGTTTTGGTCTCATCCTTGTAGAATGAGTTTGAGAGTGTTCCTTTTTCTGAAATTTTTTGGAAGATTTTCAGAAAGATGGGTGTTAGCTCTTCTCTAAATGTTTGATAGAATTCACCTGTGAAGCCATCTGATCCCAGACTTTTGTTTGTTGGAAGATTTTTAATCACAGTTTCAATTTCATTACTTGTGATTGGTCTGTTCATATTTTCTGTTTCTTCCTGGTTCAGTCTTGGAAGGTTATACCTTTCTAAGAATTTGTCCATTTCATCCAGGTTGTCCATTTTATTGGCATAGAGTTGCTTGTAGGAGTCTCTTATGATGCTTTGTATTTCTGCAGTGTTCATTGTAACTTCTCCTTTTTCATTTCTAATTTTATTGATTTGAGTCCTCTCCCTCTTTTTCTTGATGAGTCTGGCTAAAGGTCTATCAATTTTGTTTATCTTCTCATAGAACCAGCTTTTAGTTTTGTTGCTCTTTGCTATTGTTTTCTTTGTTTCAGTTTCATTTATTTCTGCTCTGATCTTTATGATTTCTTTCTTTCTACTACATTTGTGGGTTTCTTGTTCTTCTTTCTCTAGTTCCTTTAGATGTAAGGTTAGATTGTTTATTTGAGATTTTTCTTGTTTCTTGAGGTAGGCTTGTATAGCTATAAACTTACCTCTTAGAACTACTTTTGCTGCAACCCATAGGTTTTGGATCGTCGTGTTTTCATTGTCATTTGTCTCTACGTATTTTTTGATTTCTTCTTTGACGTCTTCAGAGGTCTCTTGGTTATTTAGTAGTGTATTGTTTAGCCTCCATGTGTTTGTGTTTTTACATTTTTTTTCCCCCTGTAATTGATTTCTAATCTCATAGCATTGTGGTCAGAAAAGATGCTTGCAATGATTTCAATTTTCTTAAGTTTACAGAGGCTTGATTTGTGACCCAGGGTCTTATCTATCCTGGAGAATGTTCTGTGTGCCCTTAAGAAGAAAATGTAATCTGCTGTTTTCGGATGGAATGTCCTATAAATATCAATTAAATCTATCTGGTCTATTGTGTCATTTAAAGCTTGTGTTTCCTTATTAATTTTCTCTGTGGATGATCTGTCCATTGGTGTAAGTGAGGTGTTAAAGAAGTCCCCCACTATTATTGTTTCCCCTCCTATAGCTGTTAACATTTTCTTTATGTATTGAGGTGCGCCTATGTTGGGTGCGTATATTTTTATAATTGTTATATCTTCTTCTTGGATTGATCCCTTAATCATTATGTAGTGTCCTTTCTTGTCTCTTATAACATTCTTTATTTTAAAGTCTATTTTATCTGATATGAGTATTGCTACTCCAGCTTTCTTTTGATTTCCATTTGCATGGATTATCTTTTTCCATCCCCTCACTTGCAGTCTCTATGTGTCCCTAGGTCTGAAGTTGGTCTCTTGTAGACAGCTTATATAAAGGTCTTGTTTTTATATCCATTCAGCCAGTCTGTGTCTTTTGATTGGAACATTTAATCCATTCACATTTACGGTAATTATTGATATGTATTTTCCTGTTTTCTTAATTGTTTTGGGTTTGTTTTTGTAGGTCCTTTTCTTCTCTTCTGTTTCCCGTTTAGAGAAGTTCCTTTAGCATTTGTTGTAGAGCTGGTTTGGTGGTGCTGAATTCTCTTCTCTTTTGCTTGTCTGTAAAGCTTTTGATTTCTCCATCGAATCTGAATGAGATCCTTCTTGTTTAGAGTATTCTTGGTTGTAGGTTCTTCCCTTTCATCACTTTAAATATATCATTCCACTCTCTTCTTGCTTGCAGAATTTCTGCTGAGAAATCAGTTGTTAACCTTATGGGAGTTCCCTTGTATATTATTTTTCATCTTTCCCTTGTTGCTTTTAATAATTCTTCTTTTTCTTTAACTTTTGTCAATTTGATTACCATGTGTCTCAGCATGTTTCTCCTTCTGTTTATCCTGTCTGGGGCTCTCTGTGATTCCTGGACTTGGGTGGCTATTTTCTTTCCCATGTGAGGGAGGTTTTTAACTATAATCTCTTCGAACATTTTCTCGGGTCCTTTCTCTCTTTCTTCTCCTTCTGGGACCCCTATAATGTGAATGTTAGTGCCTTTAATGTTGTCCCAGAGGTCACTTAGACTGTCTTCATTTCTTTTCATTCTTTTTTCTTTATTCTGTTCCATGGCAGTGATTTCCACCCTTCTGTCTTCCAGGTCACTTATCCGTTCTTCTGCCTCAGTTATTCTGCTATTGATTCCTTCTAGTGTATTTTTCATTTCAGTTATTGTATTGTTCATCTCTGTTTGTTTGTTCTCTAATTCTTCTATGTCTTTGTTAAACATTTCTTGCATCTTCTCCATCCTTGCCTCCATTCTTTTTCCGATATCCTGGATCATCTTCACTAACATTATTCTGAATTCTTTTCCTGGAAGGTTGCCTATCTCCACTTCATTTAATTGTTTTTCTGGGGTTTTATCTTATTTATTCATCTTCGACATAGTCCTCTGCCTTTTCACTTTGTCTATCTTTCTGTGATTGTGGTTTTCGTTCTGCAGGCTGCAGGACTGTAGTTCTTCTTGCTTCTGCCATCTGCCCTCTGATGGATGAGTCTATTTAAGAGACTTTGCAAGCTTCCTGATGGGAGGGACTGGTTGTGGGTAGAGCTCTGTGTTGCTCTGGTGGGCAGAGCTCAGTAAAATTTTAATCAGCTTGTCTGCTGATGGGTGGGGCTGGGTTCCCTCCCTGTTGGTTGTTGGCCTGAGGCAACCCTGCATTGGAGCCTACAGGCTTCTTGTGGGGCTAACGGCAGACTCCGGGAGGGCTCACGCCAAGGAGTACTTCCCAGAACTTCTGCTGCCAGTGTCCTTGTCCCTGTGGTGAGCTTCAGCTGACCCCCGCCTCTGCAGGAGACCCCCCAACACCAGCAGGTAGGTCTGGTTCAGTCTCCTATGGGGTCATTCCTTCTTCTCCCTGGTTCCTGGTGTGCACACAACTTTGTGTGTGCCCTCCAAGAGTGGAGTCTCTGTTTCCCCCAGTCCTGTCAAAGTCCTGTAATCAAATCCTGCTGGCCTTCAAAGTCTTTTTCTCTGGGGTTCCTCCTCCCATTGCCGGACCCCCCGGTTTGGAAGCCTGACGTGGGGCTCAGGACCTTCACTCCAGTGGGTGGACTTCTGTGGTATAATTCTTCTCCAGTTTGTGACTCGCCCACCCAGTGGTTATGGGATTTGATTTTTTGTGATTTCATCCCTTCTACCGTCTTATTGCAGCTTCTCCTTTGTCTTTGGATATGGGGTATCTTTTTCGGTGAGTTCCAGTGTCTTCCTGTCGATGACTGTCCAGCAGTTAGTTGTGACTCTGGTGCTCTTGCAAGAGGGAGTGAGCACACGTCCTTCTACTCTGCCATCTTGAACCAAGCTCCAGGTCTCAGATATTAAAATCCCCAAATTCCAAAAGCTTGAGTATTGAAATCAGAATGGCGAGTTTGCATACCACCTCTACTGTTTACTCCTGCAACAAATTGGATTAATCCAGTCCTCTCTGAGGCCTCATATCTTCCCCAGTGAAATGGGGATAATCATAGGTATCTTACAGCAGGTGAACACATGTTATAGGCTATGTAAAGTGCTATCTCTATAGACACTCATTGCTGTGATCATCATTGTCACTACTATTATTATTAGTCATTAATTCAGTGCCAGGGGCTCAGCTGGAAACTGAGGATTCAGAAGTGAATAAAACTCAGACCTGCCCTCAAAGTGATCACAATCTAATAATAATAATCCATGCTCATGCAGGGCTTATTATGTGCCATGCTCTGTGCCCAGCACTCTACATGTATTAGCTCATTTCATCCTCACAATCATCCTGCAATGATTACTCTCATTTTGCAGATGGGTAAACTGAAGCACAGAGGAGTTAAGTAACTTGTGCAAGATGCCACAGTTGGTTGGTGGGTAAGGTGGCTCTTGAGTACCCACATTTCACCACCATCCCATATAGGGAGAAGGACAGTTAAGGGGCAACCATAATGATGACATAAATATTGTGAGTATAAGTCGAGTGAGGGGTAGAAGGAGTTGTCAGCAAAGGCTTCTTAGAGGAGGTGGCCCCCAAGCTGAGATCTGGCTAGGAGGTGGGAAAAGACATGCCCAGCAAGAGGAGCATATCAACAAAGTCCCTGAACGGTGAAGCTTCTCCTTTCATGTGGGAGGGACTGAGAGAAAAATGGGAGGGAGCAGGATATGGTTGGAGAGGTGGGCTCCTGCCAGGAGTCAGGTCCTGAAGGGCATTGGGCGCCATGCTAAGGAGGCCTGACTGTCTTCTGAGGGCACCAGAGATTTGCATTGGAAGGCTCCCTCTGACTGCAGTGTGAAGGACAAATTGGGAGAAGGAAGCATGGGTGATAGTCAAGGTCAGGGGCTACCACAGAAGTCTAGCTGCTATTACTGGGGTCTGAAAGTAGACTGTGCCAGTGGGGATGGAAAGCTTGAAAACTATTAAGCTATAGAGACTGATGAAAGAGAAAGAGGAAGAAGAATCAAGCGTGACTCCTGGGTCCTGGCCCGGGTGATTGGAGTGTCAGGGTGGCATGCACCAGGACCTGATGAGCAAGACCTGGGAAACACTATTTAAGGAAGGGCATAGGAAGCAGAGCCTGGAGAAAACCGAAGAGTAAGCAGAGCGAATGGAGCAAAACAAGCCAGTGCCTGCCCAAGAATCCAAAGAAAGGGGAAGGGTGAAGGATCTAGATTAGACACCAAGAATTTGCTTCCAACAGAGTCCTGAGTACTTAAATCCAGACCTGGATGTCTAAAACACAGAACTTTTCCTTGTGATTCAAAAAGTCCTTCTTTTCAGTCTTATTTGTTCCCAGTCTTCATGTTCCAAGATTTCACATTTCACTGCCCCACTCATTTAGTACGTTTAATTAATTTCTCAATATCTTTGTGGACTCTTTACTGCTCTCTGCACACATAGACATAATAGGATGAAGGAGGAGGTTCTGCTGACTGGTATTTGTAATGTGCTGAGACTGATGAATGAACCCATACACACACCATCACCATCACCAATAAAAATAGCAACCCTTATTACTAAATGGGAGTCTCATCTCCTGTTTATTGAGCATCTATTATGTACGAGGTGTTCAGTTATGAGTTTTACAAACATGGCCAATAAACAGAGTAGAAATAACATTTCTCTTTTATAGAGGGAAAAACTAAGGCTTGAAGAAGTTATGTGAGTGGCTGAAGATCACACAATAAATAATAAAAAGCAATGGGATATATGTGCACTATCCTCCAAGGGTAGAGCCCTTTAAAATGTTTGTGTACCTACATGACTGACTTCCTTTATTTCCTTCTTATGATTTGAGGGAAGAGGAGGAGTTTCGGGCAGGGAGAGGGAGCAGAGCAAAGGAAACAGAATTAAGTGGAATCAGGTCAGGGCATCACTGTTCCCAAGCCCAATATTGTAAGTTGTTGGCTATGTGTTCAAACTCAAACACTCCATCCTGCACAGCCTCTTTCAGAAACAAATAAGCACCTGAATGGTTTTTTATGTTTGCCATAGAGATTTATCCAAAGAAACAGAACACTCTGATGTAAAAATTCCTGGCCAGCTTTGAAGAACACAACTTACAAATCATTTGTTCATTTAACAAATATTTACCAAGCACCTACTGGAGGCCAAGCATTGGTCTAGGTCCTAGGGAGACAATGGTGAACATATCAACCACACCAGCATGGGAGAGAGAACTGAGGTTGCCCTTCTTGATTCGCCTTTTTGGAGGGGACTTGAAGGATGAGAGTGGTCGAGGGGAGATGGAGGGCCTTCTGGGAAGAGGGGCCACTTGACAAAGGCCTCTTGCTCTAAAGCTGTGTTTTCACCACTCTTCCCGACCTCTGTGTCTTGCAAGCTCCAAATCACCCCTTAAAACTTGGGCAGGCTTGCCTGGCCTGACCTCCCTGGCTGGGTCTCAGAGCTTTCCTGTGGGATTCTTCTGCACCCTTTGCACACTTCTATAGGAGCAGGTAGGAGCAGACAGCCCAGCCTGGGCCTCTCTGGTCTGAGCTCTCTGCCAGAAGGGAGGAGTCTTTCAGCTCCAGGACCTTGGTGCCAGCACAGAGCGGATCCTCAGTAAACGCAGTGGAATACCCACAGCATGCTGAGGAGGTTTCCAACACACATCAGGACCCTTTGGGTAGTCCTGGGCCACACTGCCCATTTAGTCACTTTACAGTTCCTTTTCGAGGCAGGGAGTTGGAGATAATAGAAAGGTTGGAGGCCCGGGCTCTGCAGGAATGATTGAGCACACTGCTTATGGCTTTGTTTCCCTCCCTCATCAAAGGACAGAGTGAGACCAGCATGGTGGACTTGGGACGAGATAGGACTTACCAAAGCCCATGAGTAGTGTTGTTTGTGCTACAGCAAGTCCAAGGTCAGCCTACATCCTGTAGTCAAGATGGAGCAGAGAGAGATTGTCTAGAAAGAAAGTAACATCACATTTGGTTTTTCCTTTACTTCCCTTTGACCTACAATTCTGTGACAAAGTGTTGCTGTTGTCTGTGATTCACTTGAAGCTTAATTTTTCAACAAGAACAGAGTTGAAGCACCTGGCATAGAATACAATGGTAACTAAAATAATATTATTTATGGAGAACTGTAATTTTTGAACAGGTAAAATGATCTCATGGCTTAAAAATGAAAGTGATATAAAAAGATGGACATTGAGAACATTGCCCCCACCCATGCTGTTCTTTGCCCTGTTTGATAACCCTGCTCTCTGCCCCCATGACTCACCAGTTTCATTAGTTTCTTACCTGTCCTTCCAGTGATTCTTTATGCAAATACAAGCAGGTATGGAATTTTGTCAAATGCATCTTCAGTATCTGTAGAGACAATCATATGATTTTTCTTCTTAGATCTACTTTGATGAAATGTCTTTGCATTCTTAGAATAAGCTGCACTTGTTATGAAGTATTATTCTTTTAGTATGCTGCTGCCTTCTGATTGCTAATATTTTACTTATGATTTATGCATCAATATTCATATGTGAGATTCATTTATCATTTCTTTTCTGTATAGCCTTTGTATTCAATGTTATCTTTGCTGGGTAAAAATAATTTGAAAGCTGTTCTTTTTCGTATATGCTCCAGAACAATTTAAATAGTGTTGGAATCATCCTTCCTTTAAAGGTTTGGTTAAATTTGCCTGGGAAACACGTAGCCCTTGTACTTTTAAAAAATTAACTCCTTTACAATTTTCTCTAATTTTTTCTATGAAAATTGGTCTGCTTACAGCTGGTTTCAGTAAATTATATTCTTCTAGAAAAATCCATTTCTTTCAGATTTGCAAATTTAGATACATAAAGTTGTGCAAAATTATTCTTAAATTTTCCTTCCTTTCTTCATCATTTTCTTCTTGTCATGCTTTTTTTTTTTTTTTCATTTGTTCATTCTTCCCTGATTTCTGAGAAGGCTTATCTGTTTTACTGATTTTGCCCCAATGATCCAGGTATTCACTTATTTACTTTGTTCCCCCCACCACCACTGTTATCTAACTCATTAATTCCTTTTATTTTTATTTTATTCCTTCTGCTTTCCTTTGGTTTATTTTGTTGTTCTTTTTTCTAACTTTTTGATTCTTAATTCTTTCAATTTCATCTACTTTATATTTTACACAAATATTTCTTTTACATTTTAGATTATGACATTTCCTATGAGTACTGCTTTTGTTCTATCCTCTAGATTCAGAATCTAATATGTAGTATTTTCACTACCTTTGGTTTTTAGAAATTCTGCAATTTCGATTTGTACTTTAATGCAGGACTTGTTTAAATGAAGATTTTCTTAAAATACTTTTATTTTTATTAATTTTTATTTTTACTGCATTGTGAACAAAAAATAGTGTCTATATTATCTCTACTTTTTGAAATTTATTGTGACTTCCTTTGTGGTGGTCAATGGTATGGTCAATTATTGTGGCTGTTCCATGGGCACTTGAAGCAATGATATATTCCTACCTTCAGAGAGAAAGGGAGTTTGTTCATAGTAAATGCTCGAATGTTATTATTAGCAGCATCTAAAATCCCTCCAAGTCATGAAAGGAACTTGTCCTACTCACCAAGGAAATATAGAAGGAAAACTGGATTTTCCAACTTGGTTTTGTAAACAAAACCTTATGTTTTGGCTCTGGATGAGGTTTTCACATCTACCTTTATGATTATGTGGCTTAGGTCTTTTGTATCCTTATTCATTGTGGGTCCAATTGATCTGAGAGGATGTGTTACTATTTCCTGAGGTGTGAAAAGGGGCGGGGGGTAGGGGTGTGTGAAGAAATCATAGGTTTGTTGGAGACATCTGTCAGATCATCTCCAAACAAAAACACTCTTGTCATAAAGGAAAGCGCCCCCCCCGCCCACCAAATTGACCAAGGTCTATATTGTTTAATTTCTATTGGTATTCTTGAAAGGAAGAAGAATTAACCTTTCATTTAATCTGATGATTATGTATGGTTTTCTAACTACTTCATACATAGATTTTGCTTACCAAACCAAGTTGGAAAATCCGGTTCTCCTGTTATATTTCCATGGTGGGTAGGACAAGGCCTTTTCATGCCTTGGAGAGATTTTAGATGGTGATGTTGCTAATAATAACATTTGAGCACTGACTATGGGCCAAAGTCTCTTCTAGGTACTTTGTATGTCTTAGGTTATTTAATCCTCAAATTAACTCATAATAACCCATTTTACAAATTAAAAAAACAACAACAACAAGACAAGTGTAGGTAAAATAACTTGTCCAAGTTCAAACTGCTAGTGAGTGGCAGAGCCAACCTTAGTCACTATGCTCTGTTGCCTCTTCTAGAGACCAGCTCTTCCAGGGCCTTCATTTTATAGGTGAAAGAATAGACCTAAAGTTGTTGAGTCAACCAGTAAGCTCCTAGCAGACCTAAAACTACACCCTTAATATTTGGACCTTCATCCAGAACCTTCCCATTATAGTGCATTGCCTCTCACTATGCACAGAAGCAGTGTTTTGCAATAGAAAGAAGTTGTAATTTGCTGGATGACATAGGCTAATCATTTATGGCAACCCCTGCCTGTCTCTCCTCATAGGTCCATAGGGTAACACCATAGTAGATAGAAAGATGTTTTAGTCTATGGGCTACCTAAATACTTTCTGGTTCCTGAACAGATCGGTCAGCTATGGAATAAATTCACTTTTAATATGATTAGGATACACAAAGTTACAAAATACTAAAATTCTATGAGACAGAAATTCTTCTAGGTGGGAATGTATTTTCAATAGGCATCTCCTGTACTCTCCAATTCCCATGCATATGACCTTCGTTCTTTATTTATTTATTGTGGGTGTCAGGCTTAAAAACAGGCACTTTCTCTGGACAAGTAGGAACAAAAGACAGCTAATCGGAAAGAATATTAATCAATCCTCAGGGGAGAGTGTAATCATTAAAAACAGCACATAAAGGGATGAGTTTCTTGTATTTCTTGTATCCAAGTCCAGCTCTCAGAGCCTTTCTCTCTTGCCAAAAGTGATCTAACATCTCCCTACATAGCTTGGCTTCAGATGGCAGGATTTTTTTTCTTTTCCATTCCATACTTATTCCAAAAATTATGAAAAGAGAATGGAGTTTATGACATTTGGGAAGAAACGGTCCACTGTATCTACTTTACTAAGAAAGAACATAATGGTTTTGGCAAGATAAGAGAATTTCATTCTGAAATTGTAACAATATCCTGCCCCAGTGGAATTATTTGGCTTACCAAAAATCAAAGTTGTTAAGCTAGCCAGGGCAGGGCCCTAAGCCAAATGACTAGAGGTGATATCGTGTATAACTGCATACACAGAGGCTTTCAAAAGCTCAGGTTAAGGAACCTGCTTCTGTGGCTGGGGCTGGCGGTGTTCCAGTTGGATTCATTCGTAATCAGGCAGCAAGATAGGGTCAAATACAAGCCCTGGAAGCCTGTCCGCTAACTGTACCAAATCTCTATGAAGTATGAGAACGGAAACTAAGCACTTTCTCAAATCACGACATCATGAAAAGATCTGTCCAAAGCTAGTCCCACAACCTGCCTCCTCTGGGCACTGCAGCAGAAACTGAATAAAATGTGTTCCCATCATCTTAAAGAGCAAATCCATCTCCCAAACCTTCTAACCTAGTGTTTGGTGAATGTCAAATGAAGGTGAGAGCGCTTAAAGATTTGGGTGGATTTCTTGGAGAGGTTCTAGACTCTCCTAGTTTTCATTTCAAACAAGAACTGAAATGATTTAGTTGTGGCCTAGCTCAGATCTAAGGGAATTGCTTCAATGATATCTCCAGCGCCATTGACCAAAATGTTCTTATTTACAAAAGATTTATTTAAAAGGAAGTATGGCCACCTCATGCTTAACCACATAGATTATCAGGAGCCCCTTCCATGACACCAGGTGAGATAGTTGAGCAGGGAACTTTCACACGTGGTTCAAATTTAAGTCATAAATGAAAATGTATCTGGCAAAAGTGGGAAAAGAGTTGAAAAAAGTTGTTTTTCATGAAACTGAGTGTCAGTATTTTCAGAGAACGAGGTAACCTCTGAAACTCAGTTTCATGGTCACTTCCAAGATCATTTAGTTCAAGCCACGCATCTAATTGCTCCAAATAATCTTTGGATGATCTGTTTGGTGGGCAGGTTTCTCTTCCCATTGAGGGACACACATTATCTATAAGGTGTGTATAACTTACATATGACCCAGAATATTAATCAGTAAAGGGAACACCAGCACATTATTTCAGTCATGGTTGGACAGGTACAAAGAACAGAAAACCACTCAATTTAAATCCTTTCTTAAAGAGTTTACTGGAAAGAAAGTATAGGTTTCATGGGAAGTAGAAAGACATGAGATGGTTTTTCTCTCTCCCTTCTTTTTCTCCATCACCTACTGTCTGTTTCTGTCTACAGTTAGCAACTTCCAGTTCATTATGACTTTTGGGCTCTGATACACGACCCTTGTCTTTTTAGTTACCCTTTTTTTTGTCATCATATTGATACAGGCTGGGACCTGGGACCTGGGATCCTTTGCTGCAGTGCTGCAATGCTTGCACCTGGACACATGTCTACTCAAGCAACAACAAAAACAAACGAACAAACAAACAACAAAACTATAAAGGACAAAAAATAACTGTGTGCATGCGTAGTAGGGGCAAATTCTGGACAAGACACAAAAAGACCAAAAAAGTCCAACTGCCACTTCTGAAGAGCCAGGAGCAAAAAACAGGGTGTTGGGAGCAAAAGCAGGCTACTGAGCATGCCCTCTGTACTCAACACCACCAAAGGGGTGGGCAGACCACCTAAGCCACCCCTCCGCCTGACTTCTGGACACACCCCTACCCTCACCCCATATAAGGAACCAGCTCACTGCCCCACAGGGAGCAAGCAAGGGAATCTGTTACTTGTTTTTGCTCCCTGCTGCTGCAGCAGGAACCCCAATAAAGCCTTGCCTCAATTTCTTTTCTGGCCTCTTATTAATTTCTATGGATTGACAAAGGCCAAGAACCCTTGGCGGTATCAATATCGCATTGTGTCTGTGCAGAACCAATCCATGGGGATTGGTGTGGCAAGGGACACCTGACCTGACCAGAGCCAGTAAGCTTCTATGAGACTTTAGCAGAGGTTCCTGAGAGACAGGACATGCAAGGGGAAGGACTTGAGGCTGGAGCGGCCAACACCATCCAGCCTCATAAAGCCCCAGCTTACGGCCAACACAAAAGATACAGAGAAGGATGGAAAGAAGTTGAGCCCTGATGGCAGTTTTTGAAACCTAAATCCTGGCTACACATGAAGCCAGTCCTGCCTGTTAGTTTCAATAACTTTCTTTCTTGCTTATGTCATTTTGAACCAGGTATTCTGCCATGCATATTCCCAAAGGTCCCAACTGCTGTAGCCAAAAGCCCCAGATTCCACTGAGCCAACCCCATTCCTGACCTGACCTTATGGCTCTAGTTTCCGGATTGGACTCACTAGGAAGGGCGGGGGCATGCTCAGGAAGGAGTGGAGTTTACTGTGGCGTGTGGGACAACCCTTTTCAGAGCTAAAGGTGAGGCAAAGGGAGAGGAAGTTACTAACCTCTTGCATTTATATTTATTAATTAAGGGCCTTGATCTCATAATTAGCCTAATCTTATTTTTTCTATCCTATCTTCATTAAAGTCATGAATGTCAGAATATAAGGGATAGATGGAAAAAATACCGGACTCTGAGGCACTCCCATGTTGCCTTCGATTTAACAGCATTCCGGAGACCTTCAAGATGGCGGAAGAGTAAGACGCGGAGATCACCTTCCTTCCCACAGATACATCAGAAATACATCTACATGTGGAACTGCTCCTATAGAACACCCACTGAACACTGGCAGAAGACGTCAGACCTCCCAAAAGGCAAGAAAATCCCCACATACCTGGGTAGGGCAAAAGAAAAAAGAAATAACAGAGACAAAAGAATAGGGACGGGACCTGCACCAGTGGGAGGGAGCCGTGAAGGAGGAAAGGTTTCCACGCACTAGGAGCCCCTTCGCGGGCGGACACTGCGGGTGGCAGAGGGGGGAAGCTTCGGAGCCACGGAGGAGAGCGCAGCCACAGGGGTGCGGAGGGCAAAGCGGAGAGATTCCCGCACTTCCCGCACAGAGGCTCGGCGCTGACCAGCACTCACCAGCCCGAGAGGCTTGTCTGCTCCCCCGCCGGGGCGGGCGGGGCTGGGAGCTGAGGCTCGGGCTGCGGTCGGATCGCAGGGAGAGGACTGGGGTTGGCGGCGTGAACACAGCCTGAAGGGGTTAGTGCACCACAGCTAGCCGGGAAGGAGTCTGAGAAAAAGTCTGCAGCTGCCGAAGAGGCAAGAGACTTTTTCTTACCTCTTTGTTTCCTGGTGCGCGAGGAGAGGGGATTCAGAGCGCCGCTTAAAGGAGCTCCAGAGACGCGCGCGAGCCACGGCCATCAGCGCGGACCCCAGAGACGGGCGTGAGACGCTGGGGCTGCTGCTGCCGCCACCAAGAAGCCTGTGTGCGAGCACAGGTCACTCTCCACACCTCCCCTCCCGGGAGCCTGTGCAGCCCGCCACTGCCAGGGTCCCGTGATCCGGGGACAACTTCCCCGGGAGAACGCACGGCGCGCCTCGGGCTGGTGCAACGTCACGCCGGCCTCTGACGCCGCAGGTTCGCCCCGCCTCCTCTGTACCGCTCCCTCCCCCCAGCCTGAGTGAGCCAGAGCCCCCGAAGCAGCTGCGCCTTTAACCCTGTCCTGTCTGAGCGAAGAACAGATGCCCTCAGGCGACCTACATGCAGAGGCGGGTCCAAATCCAAAGCTGAACCCGGGAGCTGTGCGAACAAAGAAGAGAAAGGGAAATTTCTCCCAGCAGCCTCAGAAACAGCAGATTAAATCTCCACAGTCACCTTGATGTACCCTGCATCTGTTGAATACCTGAATAGACAACGAATCATCCCAAATTGAGGAGGTGGACTTTGGGAGCAACTGTAGACTTAGGGTTTCCTTTCCGCATTTAATTTGATCCTGGCTTTATGTTTATCTTAGTTTAGTATTTAGAGTTTATTTTCATGGGTAGATTTGTTTTTTAGTTTCGTTGCTCCCTTCTTTCTTTCTTTCTTTTTTTTTATTACTTTTTAATTTTTTTATTTGTAATAATTATTTTCTATTTCTTATTTTAATAACCTTTTAATTTTATTTTATTTTTTCTTTCTTTCTTCTTTTGTCCCTTATCTTCTGAGCTGTGTGGCTGACAGGGTCTTGGTGCTCCAGCCAGCTGTCAGGCCTGTGCCTCTGAGGTGGGAGAGCCAAGTTCAGGACATTTGTCCACCAGACACCTCCCAGCTCCATGTAATATCAAATGGCAAAAGCTCTCCCAGAGATTTCCATCTCAATGCTAAAACCCAGATCCACTCAACGACCAGCAAGCTCCAGTGCTGGACACCCTATGCCAAACAACTAGCAGGACAGGAACACAACACCACCCATTAGCACAGAGGCTGCCTAAAACCTTAATAAGGTAACACACACCCCAAAACACACCACCGGACACAGTCCTGCCCAACAGAAAGACAAGATCCAGCTTCATCCACCAGAACACAGGCACAAGTCCCCTCCATCAGGAAACCTACACAACCCACTGAACAAACCTTAGCCCCTGGGGGCTGACACCAAAAACAATGAGAACTATGAACCTGCATCCTGCTAAAAGGAGACCCCAAACACAGTAGGTTAAGTAAAATGAGAAGACAGAGAAACACACAGCAGATGAAGGACCAAGGTAAAAACCCACCAGAGCAAACAAATGAATAGGAAATAGGCAGTCTACCTGAAAAAGAATACAGAATAATGATAGTAAAGATGATCCAAAATCTTGGAAATAGAATACAAGAAACGTTTAACAAGGACCTAGAAGAACTAAAGAGCAACTAAATAAAAAATGATGAACAACACAATAAATGAAATTAAAAATTCTCTAGAGGGAATCAATAGCAGAATAACTGAGGCAGAAGAACGGATAAGTGACCTGGAAGATAAAAGAGTGGAAATAACTACTGCAGAGCAGAATAAAGAAAAAACAATGAAAAGAATTCAGGACAGTCTTAGAGACCAGGGGGACAACATTAAATGCACCAACATTCGAATTATAAGGGTCCCAGAAAAAGAAGAGAAAAAGAAAGGGACTGAGAAAATATTTGAAGAGATTATAGTAGAAAACTTCCCTAATATGGGAAAAGAAATAGTCAGTCAAGTCCAGGAAGCACAGAGTCCCATACAGGATAAATACAAGAAGAAACAAACCAAGACACATATTAATCAAACTATCAATAATTAAATACAAAGAAGAAATATTAAAAGCAGCAAGGGGAAAACAACAAATAACATACAAGGGAATCCCCATAAAGTTAACAGCTGATCTTTCAGCAGAAACTCTGCAAGCCAGAAGGGAGTGGCAGGACATATTTAAAGTGATGAAAGGAAAAAACCTACAACCAAGATTTCTCTACCCAGCAAGGATCTCATTCAGATTCTACAGAGAAATTAAGACCTTTACAGACAAGCAAAAGCTAAGAGAGTTCAGCACCACCAAACCAGCTTTACAACAAATGCTAAAGGAACTTCTTTGGGCAGGAAACACAAGAGAAGGAAAAGACCTACAATAACAAACCCAAAAACAAAAGACCTAACAAACAAACCCGAGTGGCTCCTGCTCGCCGCAACTAGAGAAAGCCCTCGCACAGAAACGAAGACCCAACACAGCCAAAAATAAATAAATAAATTTTTTAAAAAAACAACCTAGAAACAAATGACAATGGAAACACGACCACCCAAAACCTACGGGAAGCAGCAAAAGCAGTTCTAAGAGGGAAGTTTATAGCAATACAATCCTACCTCAAGAAACAAGAAACATCTCAAATAAACAAGCTAACCTTGCACCTAAAGCAATTAGAGAAAGAAGAACAAAAACACCCCTAAAGTTAGCAGAAGGAAAGAAATCATTAAGAGCAGATCAGAAATAAATGAAAAAGAAATGAAGGAAACAATGGCAAAGATCAATAAAATTAAAAGCTGGTTCTTTGAGAAGATAAACAAAATTAATAAACCATTAGCCAGGCTCATCAAGAAAATAAGGGAGAAGACTCAAATCAATAGAATTAGAAATTAAAAAGGAGAAGCAACAACTGACACTGCAGAAATACAAAGGATCATGAGAGATTACTACAAGCAACTGTATCCCAATAAAATGGACAACCTGGAAGAAATGGACAAATTCTTAGAAAAGCACAACCTTCTGAGACTGAACCAGGAAGAAATAGAAAATATAAACAGACCAATCACAAGCACTGAAATTGAGACTGTGGTTAAAAACCTTCCAACAAACAAAAGCCCAGGACAGATGGCTTCACAGGCGGAATCTATCAAACATTTACAGAAGAGCTAACACCTGTCCTTCTCAAACTCTTCCAAAATACAGCAGAGGAAGGCACACTTCCAAACTCATTCTACGAGGCCACCATCACCCTGATACCAAAACCAGACAAAGATGTCACAAAGAAAGAAAACTACAGGCCAATAACACTGATGAACATAGATGCAAAAATCCTCAACAAAATACTAGCAACAGAATCCAACAGCACATTTAAAGGATCATACACCATGATCAAGGAATGCAAGGACTCTTCAATATACACAATCACACAATATACACAAATCAATCAATGTGATAAACCATATTAACAAATTGAAGGAGAAAAACCATATGATCCTCTCAATAGATGCAGAAAAAGCTTTTGAGAAAATTCAATACCCATTTATGATAAAAAACCCTCCAGAAAGCAGGCATATAGGAAACTTACCTCAACAGAGTAAAGTCCATATATGACAAACCTACAGTGAACATCGTTTCCCATGGTGAAAAGCTGAAACCATTTTCTCTAAGATCAGGAGCAAGACAAGGTTGTCCACTCTAACCACTATTATTCAACATAGTTTTGAAAGTTTTAGCCACAGCAATCAGAGAAGAAAAAGAAATAATAGGAATGCAAATCGGAAAAGAAGTAAAGCTGTCACTGTTTGCAGATGACATGATACTACACATAGGGAATCTTAAAGATGCTACCAGAAAACTACTAGAGCTAATCAAAAAATTTGGTAAAGTAGCAGAATACAAAATTAATGCACAGAAATCTCTTGCATTCTTATACACTAATGATGAAAAATCTGAAACAGAAATTAAGGAAACACTCCCATTTACCATTGCAACAAAAAGGATAAAATATCTAGGAATAAACCTACCTAAGGAGACAAAAACCTGTATGCAGAAAACTATACAACACTGATGAAAGAAATTAAAGATGATACAAACAGATGGAGAGATATACCATGTTCTTGTATTGGAAGAATCAACATTGTGAAAATGACTATACTACCCAAAGCAATCTACAGATTCAGTGCAATCCCTATCAAATTACCAATGGCATTTTTCACAGAACTAGAACAAAATATTTCACTATTTGTATGGAAACACAAAAGACCCCAAACAGCCACAACAAACCTGAGAAAGAAAAACGGAGCTGGAGGCATCAGGCTCCCGGACTTCAGACTATAATACAAAGCTACAGTAATCAAGACAATATGGTACTGGCACAAAAACAGAAATATAGATCAATGGAACAGGATAAAAAGCCCAGAGATAAACCCACACACGTATGGTCACCTTATTTTTGATAAAGGAGGCAAGAATATACAATGGAGAAAAGACAGTCTCTTCAGTAAGTGGTGCTGGGTAAAGTGGACAGCTACATGTAAAAGAATGAAATTAGAACACTCCCTAACACCACACACAAAAATAAACTTCAAATGCATCAAAGACCTAACTGTAAGGCCAGACACTATCAAACTCTTAGAGGAAAACATAGGCAGAACACTCTATGACATAAATCGCAGCAAGATCCTTTTTGACCCACCTCCTAGAGAAATGGAAATAAAAACAAAAGTAAACAAGTGGGACCTAATGAAACTGAAAAGCTCTTTCACAGCAAAGTAAAACATAAATAAGATGAAAAGACCACCCTCAGAATGGGACAAAATATTTGCAAATGAAGCAACTGACAAAGGTTTAATCTCCAAAATTTACAAGCAGCTCATGCAGCTCCATATCAAAAAAACAAACAACCCAATCCAAAAATGGACAGAAGACCTAAATAGACATTTCTCCAAAGAAGATATACAGATTGCCAACAAACACTTGAAAGAATGCTCAACATCATTAATCATTCGAAAAATGCAAATCAAAACTACCATGAAATATCATCTCACACCAGTCAGAATGGCGTCATCAAAAAATCTACAAACAATTAATGCTGGAGAGAGTGTGGAGAAAAGGGAACCCTCTTGCACTGCTGGTGGGAATGTAAATTGACACAGCCACTATGGAGAACAGTATGGAGTTTCCTTAAAAACTAAAAATAGAACTACTATACGACACAGCAATCCCACTACTGGGCATATACTCTGAGAGAACCATAATTCAAAAAGAGTCATGTACCAAAATGTTCATTGCAGCTCTATTTACAATAGCCAGGACATGGAAGCAACCTAAGTGTCCATCAACAGAAGAATGGATAAAGAAGATGTGTCAGATATATACAATGGAATATTACTCAGCCATAAAAAGAAACAAAATTGAGTTATTTGTAGTGAGGTGGATGGACTTAGAGTCTGTCATACAAAGTGAAGTAAGTCAGAAAGAGAAAAACAAATACCGTATGCTAACACATATACATGGAATCTAAAATACATATATATATATATATATATATATATATATATATATATAGTCCTGAAGAACCTAGGGCCGGGATAGAAATAAAGACACAGATGTAGAGAATGGACGTGAGGACATGGAGAGTGGGAAGGGTAAGCTGGGACGAAGTGAGAGAGTGGCATGGACTTATAAATACTACCAAATGTAAAATAGGTAGTGGGAAGCAGCCGCATAGCACAGGGAGGTCAGCTCAGTGCTCTGCGACCACCTAGAGGGGTGGGATAGGGAGGATGGGAGGGAGACGCAAGAGGGAGGAGATATGGGGATATATGTATATGTATAGCTGATTCACTTTGTTATAAAGCAGAAACTAACACACCATTGTAAAGCAATTATACTCCAATAAAGATGTTTTTAAAAATAGAATAAAATAAAGTTCAGCATTCCTTTTTTAAAAAAAGTAAAAGGGATAGTCTACAGAAATCACTTCCAACTTCTTAAATGATGCTTGTATTTTTTTTTTTTTCACATGCAAGTCTAATGGAAATTTTTAAAATGTCCATTTCCTTGTTATTCTCCTATGGACATGCCAACAATATTTAAAATTTTTTCAGTATTCCAACGTTAATTTTAATATCAAAGACACTGGAGTGACTTAGAAGTTCCAATTTAAGCCATAGATGAAAATGTATCTGGTAAGAAATGTTTTACATCCTGTTTCTTCATTATGAGACTATTTAACCCAATTCTTTGATTTAAAAATACCTCTAATAAGTCATGATGCAAATAATCTTTCCCCACACCTCTTCTTTCAAGATATCCAATTTATTTCATCACAAAATAATAAATCTCAGGCTCTGAACCCATTTCTTAGCCAAGAATGGTGCCACTGAAATTGTTCATTGCTCCGACTGAAATTTAAAGTTGTTTAGGTAGGGTAAGGACATGACTTTCCCATATGTGTTTTAGTCCTACATCTAACATTTCATAGAAATAAATCAGGTTCCACATATTCCTGTGGTGACATCACGGGCAATAAAGATCTGCGTCTTTCAGCCTGGGAAGAAGGAGGGCTTGGGATCTCCCCCAGCTTAGCATCTACTTGCGTGATGTTGGCAGATTATGTATGATCTTTGTAAGTTAAGCCTTTGTTTCTTCATATTATATTATAGATAATAATATTTGCATCATAGTTTTAATGGGGTAATTAAATGAGGTGGTATATGTAAAGCATATAATAGATTCTCAATGTTATTATGTACCAGCTCTTACTTAAGGTAACAAATAATTGTCCTTCAAATAGAAACATTCATAATTCATGAGTGTCCCTTTTCTACCAGTTGTCAGCATTGTCATAAATCTTGCAGAGTTATAAAATTAAATCTACATTTTTCATGAATTGAAATGTTAATGCCCTGTTAAAGCTACTGAAATGTCTCATTCTGCCACTAATTGGCTCTGTGACCAGGGACAAGCACTTAACCGATGTGAGTTTTGCCTTTGCGTTTGTAAAATGACAAGATTGTGCTGCCCAGGATGAATTTTAGAGTCTCTTCCAGCTCTGCCATTCTTTTCTGGGAATCTTATAATTCAGTTAAGTTGCTGTGTGATATATATGAATCGTCATGAGATAATCACATCTCGATTTTAAATGAATTCATATTCCTCTCAAAAAACAATGCTGCCATCTAAAACAAGTCTCCCAAACAAATATCAGGATAAAAGGAAAGAGAGAGAGAGAGTGAGAGATGACAGTTACAATAATTCGTATGCTCAGATTTTGTAATTTTGGAAATCTCTAAAAGTATTTCTCAAAATTTGAAGAGGAATTTTGTGACACAGGTGTAGCGAAAGAAAAGCACGTAGCAGGACATGGTGGACGCTTATCCATTAGATTTACAATCTACTGCTCCACATGCAAAGCTCTAAACCCAAGATGCCTTAGTTACTGGAAATCCTAATGACTGCTGTACTTCTTTTTTTCTGAAACTGCAAAACAGACTTGTCTAATTAACCATTCCTTTGGTATTTATTTTGAAACCAACTGTGCATTTCTTGGCCCCTTCACATACAAGCGATGCCAACTCCTACACAATTCCACAGAATTCTTGCACAGTTCTCACTTGCTCTGCCCAATTTTTTTTCTTACTCTCCTCTCGATTACCTCATAAATGGTGAACATTTCAGAAATTACGATCCCATTAGAAGGAGATCTCTACACATTGCTCTATAAGACACTGGAGGAAAAATTCAAAAGACGCTTCTGCACAAAAGTGGGGAAAAGTCCCATAAATTAAATTTTGAATGGACAGAAGAAAGTAAGTGTTGTGTATGAAGAGCTCAGATTCTCTTTGACAGATGGTACACAGTGCTTGCTGCTCGGGGCTTACTCCATTGCCAATACAGAAACAATAAACCTGCTTACTGATTTTAAAGAGATCTGTAATTAAGTATGACATTCGAACAGATAAAGGTTTACCAAGGCAGCACAGCCAGGATTTAAGGGGTCTTAAAATGGGATACTATTTAATTGATGTAAATGTCATTCCCAGGATGGCAAAACTTCAGGAACTCCAACTTGTATGTGTGTGTAGGTGTTCATGGCTGTGAGTACATGCATGTGTGCACAATGAGATCTAAAGTTTTAAGTGGTGTGTGCTCATCTGAAATTTTCTTGAGCTTAGAAAAGCAAAGGTTGCAACCCCTTACATTCAGTTGCCCTGGGCAAGCAAGAAAAATATCTGTCAAGACCCAGGTCTCACTGTTAAGGCTGGAGTTGAGAAATGCCCTCCAAATGCCTTCAAGTCAACATTAACTATGACAGAAGCAAGACTATTATTTAACGGTAGCAGCAAATGTCAAAAACAAACTGTGCCTGGCGTTTTGACAAGACACTATTGAAAGAGAACCACTTCTTCAGCACTTGTGTAACCATGGGGGAGAACGCAACAATTAATATCCTGAGGTCTGGTAATAGGATTTCCAGGGTGCTTGGTGGTTTCTTTCTGATACACATGAAAGGCGTAGGCAAGTGGCGGACATGGGCAAAAATAATCCGAAGAGATGAGGCCTGGAGAAAAGGGCTGATAGATTAGAAATCAGGTGCCATGTGGCTAATTAAAATGTAACTCCTTCTATGGGAAAGTGCACTCTCACAGTGGTGACACTATAAAGTATGCGGACAGAGCCATCATCCCTAGGCAAACATAAGATGCTGACAAAATCTATCTACTATTTCCCATATCCTTCCTTCCCTCTGGTGTCCTCTTGCCAGCCTGCAGCATCTCACCTGAGTTTCCCGCCCTGGATGACACCCCAGCCTAACCTGGCCAAACCTCCAGCCAAACAATTACTCAGCATAACAACGACCAGCCAGTGTTCTGTCCTGCTTCCTTAGGAACCTGCTCGCCGTTGACTAACCTGGTGAGGGAAGCTGTGGGCGGTGGTCATCGGCGTAGTAGATTCCTGCATTCTGCTCCCTTCCATTTTGATAAAAAACATTAGGGAAGTCATCCTGATGCAGAGGGGGTGCCAACGTGCTGCAGCAGTACAGCACCCATACTTTGAAATGAATAGACAGGAGGGAAAGAAGAACTACTATTTCACTGGACGCCTGTTTACATATTACTGCATTTCATGTTAATGGCCCTCCAAGAAAGGTAGGAGTGTATTTCCATTTTATAGATGAAAAACTGAAGTTTCAAGAGCTTGGGGGACTTGCCCAGGGTCCCAGTCTGTAAGTAACTCCTTGGGTGACACAAATCAAGCCTGAGTTTGTTCAATTCCCAAGGCTCTTTCCTGACTCTGCTCAACCTCAAGATCGCGCCTTGATCAGCCACAGGATGTTCTTTTTCAGTAAAAGTCTGATGACGATGGGAATGCTCTGAGCTGTGCTAGACGGGGTAGCCTCAACAAGCAGGGCTCCCACAAGTAACCCCGTGGGCAGCTGGGGGCCCTGCCTGGGCAGAGCACGTCCTACTGGTAGGCTCTTTGGGAGCCACTTAAACTCCCCAGAGTGAAATGAAGCCATGTTTGAAGTCCGTCCTCCCACCACTTCCTCAAGCTGCAATCTTCACCACCTCCAGACCGGACTTTGGGGTCTTCAGAGAACATCCGCCTGTCTGTCCATGGGGTGTTCCTGTCCATCCCATGCCCAAGAGAATTGTCCTCCCCTGCTCGAGCTGGCCTGACCCGTCAGTACCCATGCCCCTGCCTTCTAGACGCCTTTCCCGGGCCACCGTGTTAATATCCTCTTCCTACTCTAATAGAACTTACCGTCTATACAGCTCGCATGCATGGATCCCACCAGGCCAGTACTTACGTATTGTGGGCACATCAAAAGCTAGACCAGCCAGCACAATAATTCACACAGACTTCTCTCAGACTGAACTTTTTAAAAGGTCAGAAGTCAAAACCTGTTAAAAATTTTATCTCCTTTCTACGCTGTCAGATTTCCATATGGGACTGTGTCTGTGGAGGCTGAGGTAGGATGTCTGCTATCAAGAGAGCCCTCAGGTTCAAGTCCAGGCATTCCCTGAGGGCTAAAGTCGTCAGACTCTCTAAGTATGCTTATGTTAACTTCCTAGAGAAGCTGGATCCCAGAGTGAAGCAGCATATGAATCACACGTCTATGAAGTCAAGGTCACATTCGTGTCAGAGATGCCTCGGTGCCAAGCCACTTAGTGATGGTCTTGGAAATCTGCTGGAAATGCACATGCAAAATAGTTTGCAGGGACTTGCAGGGATAATACCATGTGCTGGTGAGAATCCTTGACTGTTGGAGCGGAGTTAGACCAGAGTTTGAAATGCTGCTCCGCCATTCAGAAAAACGTGGATGTTGGCTGCTGTAAAACGACCTTACCTGTGTGGTAGGGATATTTGCAGGAAGCACTAAGGAAACACTTGATTCATTCCTTCCCCCTCACCCCCTCCCTTTCAGATGACAGGAAAAGACAAAAGTGGACTCCTTCCTTCTTCCCCACCCTTCCAGGACTTGGATACAAAGTTTATATTTTATGTATTTTAAAGGCTATAATTTTAATTTTACCACCAAAAGAATGTTCATTCCCTTATAACTGTGTTCACTATGAATCACTTATGAAGAGAAATATTCTAGTGGGAAGAGAGTGCTACAAAATGCTTTAAACCAACTCAGGTGGACGTTACCAATGATCACCTATATTTGCTTCTCCTGTCAGGGGAGGGATTGCACATTCCAGCCCCCTTGCAGGTAGCTGGGGCCACAGGACCAGAACTAATCCTAACAAAGATTTAAGAATCACTAATATACTTCTTCTGGGGGAAAAAAAAGTTGAATCTGACTCAACTTTATTATGAATTTTACATATATTCTAGAAGACTTGCTTCAACATATCCTGACCCGCTTTCTCTCTTGGACAGGCATGATATTGACCCACACTAGGTCTGAGGCATAGAAAATTCCACAGAGATTTGTCTTTACAAACATCTTTAAACTTCGTCTTCAGTTTGTCAGTGTGCAGGCTTCCGAAGTCCAGTGTGTGGAGACCGAGCACAGCAGCTGCCTCCAGCTGATCCTAAGATGATGGGGCAGCGGTCTGTCCTGTAATGTCCTGCTGCAAAATTTCAAGTTTTTGTGAAGGCAGAAGGAACTGTTTCAAAACAGAACTGTCACCGTCATAACTTAGTTGAGCAGACATTCCCAGATCTAGGAGTACCATGTGATGACTATAAAGGGAATAGAAATGACTTTCATTCAATGGCAGAAATTCCCAGGGAATGCATTTTAGAAACTTTTCTTCTAAAACAAACAGATTCAGCAGTTGGGTTCTTTCTTTCTTTTGTCTACTCAATTGCTCATCACAATGAATTGGTCCACGATCACATTCTGTACAAGTTACTCAAAACACGTTTCTAAGACAAAATCTCGCGAACTGAACAAACTCGTGGAAACACAGTAGTACTGAGTGAATTTATTAGGTTCAGAACAGTAATAAAAAAAAGATTATTTTAAATGGAAATACGTTTCCTAAGTGCTCATTACTTTTAAAGCCCACCTTCGGGGAAGCCACAGAACTATTAGCAGTTACAAATCCTGCCGTGACAAAGCAGAATAAAACACAGTTGTGCCAGCACGGAATTTTGACTTAGAATCAAAACCGTCCCTTGTTCATGAAACTCCTTATAGACACCTCAGCCAGAGCAACGGTGAAAGGGAAAAATTGCCCATATATGGCAATCAGTTTCCACACGAGGCTCATCAATAGTCCAGTCTTTCACAGGCACATCATTATCTATCTGATCCTTAACAACATTGTCTTCAGAACAGTTGACATACCCTGGAAAAGTCTGTCTTGTAAATCACAAAGAAGGATGACAGGTTTCACAGATTTCATCAGTGATAAAAAGAAGGGAGGCATAAAGGAACAGATACTAGGATATTCACACTTCCTGGCACAATGATCTCAATGAACTAAATGTATTTCGAAGGCAAAAAAAAAATCTCCATACCCCAATTTTTATTGAGACCAAGTAGGAAACCACTGACTTAAACCTATTTATCTCAGCTCCCAACTAAATTGAATTTTTGAAATGTAAAGACAAATGATCAGGCCAATGGCAAGATTTTACAGTATAAAAAATGGTGGGGAAGATTGAATCAGGGCGGCAGACTAGTCAAGCTGTAGCTCTTCCCTCCTATCCCAAATCCATAGAAACAACAACAAAAGATTTTTAAAAGGTAAAGGAATCTGTAAGTATACTGCCAGATAAGGAGAAGTATCCTCCATGGACCAGCCACTACAAGGAATCCCTGAAAGCAAGAGAACAATTGAGAGAAGATAGTGGAAAGAAACCACAGCTCACTCAAGGAAAGGATTTGCTAAAAATGAAAACTAGGGACATTCAAAGCTCATAGGTGGCTAATGCCTGGAGCCAGAAATACCAAGGGCAACAGACGTCATGGGTTAGAGCAGGCTCCTGCAGAAGCAGCCATCTGGTCAACCCCTCCATACTTCTACTCGCTGCCTTGGACCGGGCAGAGACAGACAGCACAGTATCTGCCCCTAGATGCAAGCGGTGTGAACACTAAGTTCAGAGGGGCCTGGGAGTGTGCCCAAGGCAGACCAAGGGGCGCTCACACCCAGAGACAGACTGGCGCAGGTTCATCCTGCCCTCCCCTGCCACGGATCTTTAGAAGAGTTTAGAACTTTAGAAGATTAATTAATATCCTCAGAAAATACAAGAATGGCCACACACTGCCACACATACACACACACAAAAATAGAGATCCTGGAAATTAAAATTGTCATCACTGAAATTAAAAGTTCTGCTGAAAAAAAAAAAAAAAAAAAAAAGTTCAGCTGATGGGCTGAACGCTGAATGGGTACAGCTGAAGAGCTGGAAGATCCAGTTAAGTAGTTCTTCTAGAATGTAGCACAACAGAGAAAAGCTAAGGGATATATAGAAAACAGGAACAAAAGGTCCAAGATCTCCCAAATAGAGGAATTTTAGAACAGAGAAGGTAAACAAAGGAATAATAACAGCAAAGACAGAAAAAAAATTGCCCAGGATTAAAGAGATGATGTCTCTGATTGAACAGGACTAGTAGAAGACATACTCCTAAACATCGTGTGAAGTTTCAGAGCACCGAGGACGATGAAACAACTCAAAATAATTACATACAAGGGGGGAAAGGACTCTAATTAGAATTCCAGTACAATCAAGGCATCTGGATAAGTGTTTCACTCTAATGGTCATGAGCCCACAGAGGAGACCTTCCTTTCCACCCAGCCTCTGCGACCATTCTAGTACCGTCCATACTGGTACTAACAGCTGGTCACCCAGGCCTCAGATCTCCAGCCACTTCTGTAAACCATGGAAACACAGGTGTTCAGATCACACCCTGGACCTCGAGATCTGGAAGTGAGCCATTAAATCCCTCCCTGACTACAAACCCCAAGCCGATCACCCTTCCCATCAAACAGGGTTTTGGCCTCCTTAGACTTGCTGACCTTTCACCTCACACTGTTCTCGCATGCAGTCAGGTTAGCACTGCTGATTCAACTTCCTTCCCCAATTTGCCTGGATCCCACGATAAATCTCTTGACCTTGCATTAGGAGCCTCCTTTAAT
Source organism: Balaenoptera ricei (assembly GCF_028023285.1). NCBI lineage: Eukaryota > Metazoa > Chordata > Mammalia > Artiodactyla > Balaenopteridae > Balaenoptera > Balaenoptera ricei. The sequence continues at coordinate 7,636,580 of NC_082645.1, read as the reverse complement.
TTTCCACAAAGGCTTGCGCCACGTCTGCCAATGAACTCCCCACTAGACTCAATCTACTCCATCACAAATGGCCCAGCCCCTGGGCTACTGAGCCCATTTAAACATGGCACCACCATGTTAACTGACTCCACTGCAAATATGTGATCTCCAGCCTCACCTGGGTCCTGGATGGTCTCAAAACTCTCTGAAAATTCTTTCTTCACCTCTAGTCAGTTCCTGGGCCTGTTCTTCAAAGATACGGCCCAAATCTCCACTATTCTTTCAAAGTTTTCTAGCTGTCCCCAGCTCCCCTTACTAGTAATAAATGACAATACATGATCAGGCTTTTCTCAAATATATTTTGTATGCAATGATATACTTTAAATGGTAAGATAAAATAGGTTAGAAAAAACATTTTTCGACATAAAACAATCAGATATCATCACCTGTACTTCTAAAGTCAATTATTCCCTCCAACTGTACTTCATCCTACCCGTTACCCTCTGCCTGAAACCCCCTCCTATTTTGGCTTCTACATCACTCTCGTTTTTCCTCCTACTTCTGACTGTACCCCCTTTATCTCCTTCACCAGCTTCTCTGCCAACAGGCCAGTGTCCCTCAGATCTCTTCCTTTTCACTATAACATGCTGCCTAGGTGACCTCATCCACCCCCACAGCTGCATTTATTAGTGTCATATGCTGATGACTCCCTCATTACACCCAATAACCCAGGCTCAAATATCCCACTGCTTATAGCCATCTTTACCAGAGGCCTCCTACATACCTCAGCCTCAACATATCAAATCAAACTTCTATTCACCTACTTCTCTGCATTCCTTTTTTGGTTGACAGAAATACCATCCACTTAGTTTTCCAAGAAAGAAAAATTAAGTCACCTTTCACATTTCCTCTTCCTTGACCTTTATACCCAAGTCACCAAGTTCAGATGATTTAATCCAAAATGTATCTCAGTGTGTCCCCTCACTCTTCATTTCCAAAGTCATTACATCTCTCTCACCTGGACCCTCCACCTTATATTACATGTATCTATACCTGTGAGAGTCAACCTGGGCTGCACATTAGAATCACCTGGGGAACTTATGAAACTCCTAATGCTCAGAGCACACCTCAGGTCAATGATATTAGAGTCTCTGGGAGTGGGATACAGGCATCACCATATTTTTACAAGACTCCACAGGACTCCAATATGTAGCCAGATTTTAAAATTTTCCAGACATGAGCCCATAGACTGAAAGTGCATACTGAATACTAAGCAAGAAAAATAAAAACAAATTTTAAAACTAAAGAAGTAAAAGTGAAACTAACTTCGAAGATGAAGGGAAAATCATGAAAAAGTTCCTGGAGAGAAAAGACAGATTATCTACAAAGGAAAGAAAATTACACGAATAGCAGACTTGTTGTCTGCAACATTAGATGACAGAAGACAACAAGTTAAAAAAATCTTCAAAGTGGTGGGATTAGGGGGGAAATTGTGAACCTAGAATTCTATGGCCTGCTAAATTGTTCTTCAAGAATGAAACAGACTTTTTCAGACACACAAAGCTAAGACTCTTCTATTCACAGACCATCACTGGAAGAATTACCTTACGAAGAATATATGTCATTATGCAGGTAAGTGAGCCGAAAGATTAGAGAAGTATTTAATGATATTGACCAAGTCTAGATTCCACCTAGAAAACAGATGTGTGAAGTAGAGGCCCCACTGAGAGGTTCCAAAGACCTTAATGAAGGTAAAACAGTTCAGTGCAAACAAATGAAGATTATAACAAAAGTATTACCAGGGTTCTTGCTAGCTAATTTTAATTATTTGCCTGTGCTTTCATAGAATTTAATTTTCAGTTTTCAACTATTCAATTTTTAAAACTTTAAATAATAAAAGCCAGAAAGCACTGCCAATATAGCAGTATTAAAAGATGTTTACCACTTTCACTGCAAAAAAAAAGGATGTAATATATTTATACACTTATCAAAATATCAAAACAATTTTATTTTTGTCATAAATATCTTTTCTTGTTTTCTAGGTGATATGCAAATAATTTAAGAACTCAAAGTGATAATCATTCAATTCCTGTAACACTAAACTTAGTTTCCTGCATTATTTCTGAATAAATTCAACCACCCATGTTAATTTTAATAAATTAATCCTCAGTAATATAATTCTAAGATTAACCACAAGGAAGGAAAAAAGACTCTTAACCAAGATGATAATTATATATTTAATACATCTTGCTTTAAACAGCAAATTTCAAAGTAAACACATCATAGACCTTATAACTTATTAAAGATTTATAGTGCTTACAAAGTTGATTCTAAAAATATACCTTATTTGTTCTAAATGAATAACATTATCTGGAAGATAGAATAATAAATTACAGTAGTATGTTTACCACCACTATAGTTAAGATTGTGTACATATATTCAATAGGAAATCCTCTTAGGATTTTCACACTTTCAGCCTTAAAACATAAGAGCAGATTAAAGTTTGGCATACAAGATCTCAGTCTGACAGAAATGGTTTTAAAATCAAAAATGGAAAAATATCTAGTTGACAGATTAAGAGAGCATGAGCACATGCACACACACGCACACACACGCACACACACGCACACACACTCTCCCTCACTCAATCCTACACACACACACACACACACACACTCTCCCTCACTCAATCCTACACACACACACACTCTCTCTCTCTCAATCCTACACACACACACACACACTCTCTCTCCCTCACTCAATCCTACACACACACACACACACACACTCCCTCACTCAATCCTACACACACACACACACTCTCTCTCACTCAATCCTACACACACACACACACACACTCTCTCTCTCACTCAATCCTACACACACACACACACTCTCTCTCCCTCACTCAATCCTACACACACACACACACACACTCCCTCACTCAATCCTACACACACACACACACACACTCTCTCTCTCACTCAATCCTACACACACACACACACTCTCTCTCACTCAATCCTACACACACACACACACTCTCTCTCTCTCACTCAATCCTACACACACACACACACTCTCTCTCACTCAATCCTACACACACACACACACTCTCTCTCTCTCACTCAATCCTACACACACACACACACACACTCTCTCTCTCACTCAATCCTACACACACACACACACACACACACTCTCTCTCCCCCTCACTCAATCCTACACACACACACACACACACACACTCTCCCTCACTCAATCCTACACACACACACACACACACTCTCTCTCTCACTCAATCCTACACACACACACACACACCCCTCCAGAGTAAGCAGATTTCACCCTTGTGTATCAGACAACTGCCATCAATTTCAAAAATAAAAACTGGGGGAAAAGGTTAACTAAGACTATGTTTAAATCACACTCAAAAGGCTCTAGTTGTTGGAAAAATATGCACAAAACTGCTACCAGGATCTTTAACATGCACAATATGCCATCCCAATACATTCTTAAACAATACATTCTTGAACTGTTCACTAATGGGCACATGGATACATAAGAAATTATGTGCCCATCCACTCCTCGGATGCAATCCACTGACAATCAATCATATGAAGCAGCCCAGCTCAAACGGTTTGCTTTACAGAACCCAACAGATTATAGAACCCAAGACAGTTAGAAACTTGATTTTGACCTGTTCGGGAATTCTTACGCGTTCCATGTGCAAAAGCAGTGGAATACTGTACTGCAAATGACAGTTAATATCACTAACACTTTGTGGCACTCCAGAAGGTCATTTTGTATTTGTAAAACATATTTACTCTAGTTAAATTTTTCAATGGTCCTTACTTTTAATTATATGTATTCTTAAAGATTTAGACTCAAAACAATTTAATGCTGATAAACTCTCCTGCTGGGAGTTTCACCTCCAGTAAAATCTGTTAAAACAAAAAATTACTCTTTGGACTCTCTCCTGTAATGAAGGTATGAAAATGTTCCCTGGAAGTTCTTTTTCATCATATATTAAAACAGCCAAAGCTCTCCGAGACAACATTAAAATAGAAACTAACCACACATTAGGGCACCCATAACTCGTACTGCTATATATTAGAAAAATAAAAAGGCACAACAGTAAGCAAAAGAGAATATACCGCTTTCCATTTGCTTTTTTTTTTTTTTTTGGCTTTCCTCATATTTTATTTCAGTAAGTTTATAAATTGTTCAAAGCATTCTTATACTCTGCATGACGATAACTGAATATTTTGGCACATCAACATTGTGATACAATATATGGTATGTCTAAAAAATTAATTTAAAAATTTCATCTATTAATCAACATGTTTTTTAACGTAGTGCATACATATTTTACAGTTATTTAAGTCAAATACATAAAGGTTTGTACTTGATTTACAGATGAAGCAATCACAGATTGCAGTAACATATGTATGTGTGTATATATATGTATATGTGTGTATATATATATACACACACCAATTAAGGGGAAAACTGCATCCTGGCAATTTTATAGTCCGAAGTTTTGTTGGTATAGCTATCATTTACACGCCCTTTTCATCTTGTTTTTCTGTACAAAAGATATGTTTTTGCCTTCTTCATTCTTGATGAGATTTTTCTGCGATAACTTTACATTCATACTGTAAAAATTAAAAGGTTAAAAGGTTAACAGATTAATGTTTATTTTGAATAGCAATTTCCATATAAACTAAAAAGGTCTAAACTTAACAGTTTATTAACATATGCCCAATTTATTCCTCAAAGAATCTGAGAGTTATACAACTATTAGGATTAAATGACAATTATGAAAGGAAAAAAGAAACTCGCATTCTAGAACTGAAAGGGGCATAGCCAAAAGCAGGGAAAAAATGATATTTCTACATTACAAGCAAATGATAATAGTATATGATTTAGATCAATCCTAGACTATGAAAGGAAGCAAAATAAATTTCTTTGTGTGTTCACTAAGGCATATTAGCAAAGGAAAGGTCATGAACTTAAGGACAGGACTAATATTGTGAATTCCGATAATATTTTTTTCAAATAACTTAAAAATTGAAAGGAAAAAATCTACTATATTAGCAAAAGCTTCTGGTCAAAACAATATTTTGAAAGGACAGCTATAAAAATGTCTACCCATAGTTCAAAATAAAGTAAACCAATGGATTTAGGATAATTGGGTGGCTGGACTACCAAAAAGACAACAATGTAAAACATTCAATTCTCTCAGCTGGCTAAAATGGTAAAAGTGACAGCACTTATTCATGAAACTGCCGTGGCATCTGAATGCCAGTCCCTGACCTTCGCCATCTCTGACTGGGCTTATCAACAATGTCCTTTTCCTTCTTAACTAAAATGATCAAACATCTTGATTTGCTGGAGACAGTCCTAATTTATATTTATTGTAGCAACATAGTTATAAGCAGCGCTTCTTCTCACTTTTAAAACTGTCCCTTTTTCATGGAGCAGAAACGTATAGATTAGTAAAATTAATTAATTAATTAATAAAAATTGGAGGATAAATCATATCACCCTATCCGTAACACATTTTAGCTTTTCTATCCAGTGGTTCTTTCCATTTTTAATACACTTGTGATTAAATTCTTACAAATGACTTATTCCATTACTGTATGGAGAAAACTTGTCTTACATCTCAATAACAGGAAGGTAAGTAAATAAGCATGAGCTTACCATTGCCAGCTGTCGACCGATGTTTCCCATTGTTATGCCTCCGGCAAAAAATATACACGGTAACCAAGAGCGAACATAGAGGAAATCTGGAGATGTATATCTAGAATAATAGAAATATTTTGAACAACTCACAAAGGAAGTACAATGACACTTATTAAGATAATTACAATGGAAATAAGTTACTCTGTAGATTAAAGTGGCTAATGCAATTTTAAAATCTCAATTCTGAGATTTTAGGAAATAAGCACCAAAAAGAATACTTACTGATAAACACCGTTATAGACTAGCAGTTGAGTGACCAAAGTTGCCAAGAAAGCAATTCCTATTCCGAGGCCAAAACCACTTCTAGATCTATCAAAAGTCCACCACAGTCCAATGGATAGTGCAGCCAGTGTGAGAGACAACTGTATGTTGTTATCAAAATCCACTTTCTGAGATCAGTGTTAAAGAGTCATCTTAAAATTTGTAACCAAATAATATAACTTGTTCATTTTTCTAAAATAAAAGATGTTAACGTTGAGAAGAGAATAGACTGCGTAGTCTAGAGTGCATTCAGGTTTTTAATACAATGTACGAGAGTAGGGAGGATTAAAACTATTTCCGATATGTACTAAAGACGCACAGAGGGCATGATACTTCACTAATAGATCTCACCGACGTGTTAATCTCTCCAAAAAAATGGCACAGTATATACATTGCCGATTATCAGATCAGATCCATTATTTAAGAAATGCTTTCCTTGCAAAAAAAAATGTAACTAGAAGCCTCAGAACACAAGTATTGCTAAAGGAACACACTTTTGCTAAAAAGGAAACCGATACTACTTCTCAAACAGGTTTAGAATTACTTGAGAATCATACAGGAACTTGCAAATAGAGGAGCTGACAACTATTTAACAGGGTACCACATTCTCTATGTGATTTACTGACACATTTTATAATAATGCAGTTCAGAAACAAGAGTACCAAGGACACATTATCCCTTTCTATTATGTCAACTGTTCTAGTTTTAATTTGTTGAGGATAAAGCCTTGAAGTGAACATTATCTCGCAACCTGCCAAGCTATTTTGGTGCCTGAAACTTTCTGGTATAGGACAGTTTGCTCAAATGATGTTTTATTTCCGTCATCTACTTAAGCACCTATTCACAAATGTACAGCCCTTTTCTACTTCAAAATCTCTGGGCAAAACGAAGCTTTATAAATTCAATCTTCTCATTTCTTTGCTAGAGGATTACACTAAAGGAATTAATTTCAAGTGCCATTAAAAGGGCATTATCTATGTCCCAAAGGCCACATCTTGGCTCTATATACAGCTCCCCAGAGGATACTATATAGCTTGCCAAACCGGCCATGTTGCAACTACAGAGAAGAGAGGGGAAGTTCCAAAAATACGTATAAAACCATTTTCCGCTTCCTTTAACACCCTGCTGTTTACCACCATTCCCCCCTCCTACCCAACCAGCGTGTATCCTGAACACCCAGACTGCCACTCTTGGTCAGTCCTTGTCTAGGCTTGATTTATCAAGAGACCTATAGTCTATGGTATGCTTTCTGAAAAAGCTTTTATTCTTTAGTGAGTATTATACCTCAAATTCCAAAGAAACACTTGTGCACTCTGATTTCTCTATGCAGTAAACATTCTTGTAAAGAGTGGAATTTGATATTAACTGGGTTCTATCTTTGCTGACTAAATTAACTTTGCTAAGAGTCAAAGCAAAATAAGGAGGCTTCTAGGGTGCGGGTAAAACATCCATCTTAAAAATAGTACAATGTGATTTTCTAAAGTCTAAGTAACGTAATATTAAGTCTGTGTTATATATTTTGTAAACATTTTGGATTTTGCTTAAAGGATGAACAGAATAGCTAAGATGGCTATATTTAAGGATTTCATTGAGAGGAAGAAAAGAATGACCAAAGTAAAGAATTTAAATTAGATATATAAGTCTTTTTAATTCCAGAAAATGTTATTTAAATTACTCAACTTAAAAATACCTGAACTATCTAGGATAGAAGGGTCTAATCCACCAGACAGAGACAAATTTACACACTTGTGGGGCTCCTGGGTAGGAGAAGGAATGTTCCTAGACTCAAGTCAGGATCTCCAGGGTCTGGCCTCAGCTCTGGAGCAGCCTTGCAGTACGTATGACTTAGCATAGTACCAAACCTCTCTAGCTTTCATTTCTCTTATTATCTTTATAAAGAAAATGTAGAACTAGGGGATTTCTAAGTTTTTTTCTAGATATAATATTCTATGAGTCTACCTTTTTAAAGTCCTACTAACCACTAGATTTGTTTGTTATAAAATCCTAATTCTCAAAGATTTCACCAAACTAAACATGTTGGGAAACTCTTTAAGACAAAAGGGTGAAAAACAAAATAATAAGAGCCACTGAGGGACTTCCAAATTCATAGATCTCCAAGAGCCAGCGCAACTAGGAACAGAAAGGTAGACGTGCTTTCAGAATCTAGGACCCTGCTTCTTTCCTTGGTTCCTCTTCTCCAGCTTCTCCAAAACACCTCAATACATGCTGTTAGAGACGCTGGAATCTCCTTGCCCCATGACCCACACTCTCTCCAGCCAACTGCCAGCCCCGAGCCCAGCGCAGAGTTACAGGAGGAAACCTCCGGCAGCCGGAGTCACACATCTTCTCTTCCCCAAAGAGAAGGTTCCTGCCACCTCCATCCTCTAAGCCATTTCTTCCAGAAAAGGGAAGGCTGAACTAGCATTTCCCAGATCCTCTTCTACAAAGGGAAGTTGGGAGGTCAGCGGGGCGGGAAGTACGGAGGATGACAGGATAAAATCCTTATGAGGGCAAAAACTTTTGTTCTGGGGGTGGACATTTTTTTCTGGGGGGTAGAAGCAGAGGAGAGGTGGGAAATAGAGGCTACCTTATCCTTCTAGACAGGACACTGTGAAAATACTCATTAATCACTAAATTAAAATATCAAAATCCTCAAAATGATCAAACTTTAAAAATATGTAACTTAGGAAAAAAAGTTCTTTTTGGCCAGTCTAAGTTGGCTATTTCTGCCTCTGCCACTTTTAAGAACATTTCTGTGGTTTGTTGGTGTTGATTAAAACCAATAAATAACAGTCTTTAAAAAATATATATACATATATATATATATATATGTATATATATTCTTCAAATTAAAAAACAGAAAAAACCAACCAGCACCTGAAGCCACCAGATGTCCTTACTGACAAATCTTAAATGAAGAGAGAAAAGAAATTCCTTTGAAAATGTATCTGTTTCAATGCTAGTTACCAAAACTAGATGCAGGTAATTAAGTAACCTAATTTAAGAAAACCATGTAAATTTTTTAAATGTGCAAAGTTCTGAGTGATATCGAAAAATAGGGATTGAAAGGAAAGGCTATACCCCACGCTGCAATTGCACAGGTGCTCCCATGATGCTTCAACAATGCGGCGTGCATTCTTTTTATGACTAAGTGGGCATATCACAATTTGACAACAGTGAAGTTGCGAGGGACTGTTCAACCTTTGGTTTGTCAAAAGCTGCTTTGTTATTACGCATTTCATTACAGCAGGAAGGATACAGCGCTGGCATGATTTATACCAACAAAGACGGCTACACACCGCATTACACTGGACCACTCTCTTTTAAATTTATGTGGTTCTCCTAGATGCCTGTCAATGCAGGGGTATAATAACCCAATCACGGCTGTGGGGAAAAAAAGGGAAAAAATTAAGGCATCTCCAATGGTATACAGGCAAAACTTAAGCTAAGAGTCACAACCATCATAAGCATTTGAAAGATTCTCTAGAAAAGCTTTTCAACTTACGTAACATTAATCGTTGATATTTTAAACTTACCTTCCAAAAGAAAAAAAAAAAGTGAGGATAACACCATCAAAGACAGCATTGTAAATGAGTACAACAGTACTCTCAATTATCATAGGCAAAACACTACTTCAGCGTATGATTCAGAATTTAGCAGATTGGACTAGATGATTCACGCTACTTTTCTACTACTAACATCTCTGAGACTTGGAAAACATCAAAGCAGCTGGCAGTTAAGCAATGTTCTCTCTAAGCTATATAACCATGAAGCACGCTATGAAATGTCACAAATCTAAAGAGAACCTCAAAGCGTAAACACTTACAAGCTCATTATATACATCCTATTAGATGGCTGTAGCCGTCCTGCTACACATACAATCCTCGTCCCCCCAGCTTCTTGTCTCAGTCTCTTGTGTCTAGTGCCTTGTCCTGACAACTCCCTTCCAACCTGGCCCTCTGATGAGACTCTAGGTCAAACTGTCAAAGCAGGGAAACTTGCAACAGAAATCTACCTGTGAGACTCATTCTGTAGAGGACAAATGGAGGAAACACGGTCTACAGAATTATATATTTTCAGTTAAAATTTAAATCCACTGTTAAAAGATCAGAAGAAATCTTTTTAGTATATTTCTGCATTTTGGAAAGAACGTTTTGAATACTAATGGTGCAATTAATTAGTATGAATAACTCAATTTTTAACTTAAATACTTGTCAAATCTCAACATTTTATTCATTCACCGGGAGAAGATTTTAAATGCTAAGTTAGTCATTAAAAAAAAGAGTATTTCATGAACCAAAACATTCTTCAACAAGTTCTAAGGAAAATATACTTCTACAGATTAAATTTAACAGCAAATAGCTGGGCAGCTTTAATTTGCTAATCTTCCTAAAAACAGAATGTTTATGCTGCCATTTGGTAATAAAAACACAACTGTCACATCAGTTGAAAAGTATGTTTAAAATGTCCAGTATTACCTATGATGTATCATGAAATTATTGTACCCAAACCTATGCCTGAGGTGTTAGAAGCCCCTGCCTGGCCTGGTACTGGCTAGCTCTATCTCACAAACAATGCACTCAATCTTAAAGGAAAAACAGAAATCAACTAATATCAAAAATCAGAGGCTAGCAGACCAGTGGAACAGCATGAAAACCAGACTGCACCGTCACCCTTTCATCTGGAGTGGAGATGTTGCAATGATGCAGACATTTTCTAATCCGCAAAACTGAAGGTGCTCTTCTGATTAGGCTTTTGCTGAGGATAGATGGTTCACAGACCATCAAGACATTAACAACAAACTTCAGCAACGCAGAGCTCCAACAGCTACTAGTAAATTTTAAAGTTTCAAATTATACTCCTATTTAAAAGGTTCTGCTCTAAAATCCTGTGAGATTAACTGACAGCATTTCCAAATGTCTACAAAATTAAAGTGGTAACAAGCATGCCTAACAGTTGAAATATATCTAGATGAATATTACCTCTTTTTTGTTCTCAACGGGTCATGAAACTGGCAGCTCATGTGTCATCCCTCACTCTCTCTCTCTTTCTTTCTTCCCTTTGCCTGTTGCTGAGGAAATCAACTAAGATCAGATATTCCAAGTCAATTTTCCTCAGCAGCTGATGCCATAGGTAAAGAATGATCACATAGAGAGTACTGACGTGTGTGCAAAGATATAAATAAGTAAAATTGACTGTATTTTTATGCATGTGATGTCAGACTCACACATGAGAGACAACTGAGGAGAGAAAGCAAAAACACAAAAAGAAACTTAAACTGCCACGCTGCCAACCTTGGGATTTGCCAATAAAAATCAAATCCATTGAGTATGCATGGTTCTTGGACGCTCACTGAGAGGGAGAATTCGAGGGAGCTTGTCACTTCGCATTAAACGTCTTCTTTCTTTCCTTTAAATAAAGGCCTGGCAGAGTCTGAGAGCAACATCTACAGCACAGTGAGGCTGCACTGCTGAGAGCTCAGCAGAAGTATGTCTGGCCTTCTCGTCCTCTTCCTCCACTTTCTTATTTTAACAAGAGAGACCGTTAAGATCACGCCTGCGTAAAATCATATGCAAACACAGTCCTGCTTAATCAGACGGTTCTCTGATGCAAAAATCACATTTCTTGGGATATATTTCAGTTATTTCCCAGTGACTAGTTGAAGGGTACCAAGACCAAAAACAAGAGAAGTTTGTAAAACGTCAATATTAAGTCATCATTTTTCATGGTCATGTTTTTAATGCAGTGCTGCACTAAAAGAAACAGTTAAATCAAACATTTTTCAAGGAAAGGGGGCTGAAAAAGCACAACCACTGAACGAGATATACTTTCATGGAAAACTACGACAGGATAAGCAATGTGTTCATCCAACAAATACTTAAACCCCCATAATGTGTCTAGTTCTTGGTATTTACTGGGGATTTAAAAAGGGAAAATGAGTAAGACATGACCCCCGTCCCACAGTGACCACAGAAACAATTAAGTAGAGTAACGTGTTGGGGCAGCACTGACAGGGCCCGGGGGTCCAGTCTTCTCCTGGTGTGTGCCGAGGGGAAGCAGGGTGCGAGCGTGTCAGGAAAGCTTCACAGAAGAGGTGACCCTTGAGGTAGGAGTGTTCAGCAGCTGAGTGGTCTGGAAAGGGCTTTCTAATCAAAGGAAAGCATTTGAGGAAAAGCACAGACAACAGAAAATACCTGGTATCATCTGGAAACTGGAATCTTTAGGCGGAAAGGGAGTTTCGGGTCCAGAAAGACTCTGAGAAGGATACAAGTTGGCGGGGGCCATATCACAGAGATTTGCCCCACAGTCACTGGGAAAATAACACCATCACACGTGTGCCAGAGAGAGGGCCAATCGTTCTTCCAGCAGTGAGTGTACAACACAGGACAGGAGAGGAGGGACTTGGGGTGCAGGGGGCACAAAATCAGAGGCAGAAAAAGAAAAGACTGAAAATTCCAAGCAGAGCGGTTGAGGGCCTAGACCAAGAAAGAGACAAGGGAGAGATGTGAAACTTGGAAACCAGACGTGGGCAGTGAGAGACAACGGGAGGATCCTTCTAAGAGTCTCCAGGAACTGGGTGACTGACTGCATGACTCAACAGAAAAGATCTGTTTGCTTCCATTTTTAAATTAGATAGTAATTTCACTCGTGATTTGTTAGTCAACTTCTCTGGACATTTTATCCACACAATCTTTTTTCTCCTACTTATTCTTCAGAGAGATTCCTTTGTAGCTCTCAATCACATTCAAGAGGTTCTTAACTCCAATTCCAATGCACTGCACACGTAAAGAACTTAACCAACTTGAAACACCAAACATTATTAAACTAAAAATAGAGAACCAGGAAAAGGAAAATGGGATCAAAAGGAGTTTATCAGAGTTCTCTACTAGTTGTCCCTCCAGAAGCACCACTAGCAAATTTTCCAGCACTGGGTTTACATGTAGAAAGTGGTGATTCTGGAGACCCTCCAGAAGGTAGCTGCTCAGTCTACGAATATTAATTGGACAGGAAAATCAAAGGACAATTATCAGTTTTTCTGATTTAAGATGATAAGAGCTTTGAAAATGCACACCAACACATATACACAAAAACATATACATACCATATACACACGCAAACTGTACACACTGTTTCTTACAGCATTTACTTTTTTTCCTTAATATTTTCCCTAAAATTGGAGGGGGGCAGCGATTATGCAAGAGTCCATTTTCCATCTTTGGCAACTTCCACAAACCTGGTATCCTCACCCCCACCTACTAAACACCATGACCTACCCAACATCAACAGCAGCGTTAACTGGAATCTCAATTCCCCAAGGCCTCTCTCCTTTCATTTGCTGGGCACCTCATAGAATGTACTGCTTTCAGAAGAAACACTTAAGCAAGAATGCAAATCCTCCACATGAAATGATATGAGGTTAGGTTTGTAAGTGTGACAAGCCGAGCGGCTGGGAGAAGGTAGGAAAGTAGGGACAAAGTGACTAAAATGTAGCATTAACATTACAAGTTTTCCTTCCTAAATGTGAGTTTGTGTCAAAAGTGCCCATATCACAGGCAGAGATGTAACCCCTGTTCCTCTCCATAGTGGAGGTAGAATGAAACCTCAGCCAAGTTCTCCTGCCCTAGCCCAGAATGTGTAGCACAGGCCAGTGTACTCCATCCAAACCTGGCACTTAGTCTGGAAGGTTCAAAAGAGATACCCAATAGAGGGAAGGATGAGTGGCTCTCTCTGCCCCCTTCCCCAGCATGTGATGTTTCACCTAGCCACACCATTCCCTGGCCCTGGAACCCTGGACTCATTGATATCCTCTCCTTATCTGTTTCCTCATCCCCCCAAAATAGGCACAATGCAAACATCTCACTCCCAACGCTGCCCTACAGATCGCTGGGGTTAAGGGATATGCCCAGAACATTAGTAGACATTCAATAAGCAATAATTTCCCTCCCTTGGCCTTCCTTTTGTCTATTCTGAAAAGACATGTTCTTCCAAGTCCGGAAAAGCTTCTATTAGCAGCAAGACTGCAGCTCTACCATAGGAGAAAATAAAGAAGTAGAAAAAGTCATTGGGAAACTTTTTTTCTTCTGAACTTAAATGAAAGAAAGGAAAATACCTGAGGACTGGTAGACACAACAGAGAATAATAAAACATAATTTACGCTTTGCCTGTTTGGACTATGTTGCCTGTTCTCTCAGAGAATAACAACAGCTCTGGGGAAACTAGGAATCATCACCTTTACAAGTTCTCTTTTAATGTGAATATTGTAATAGTGAGACATCAATATATAAACCATGCTGAAACCTTACCACGAAAATACCCTTCAATCCATGCAATGGGATTATGTAATTGTCAAATAAGTTTCACAAGGTCATTTTAAAATGTCTCACACCTAACTCCTCACTGTTGGCCCTCTAGCTCTAGGACGGAAGTCAAGGAGGATCTACGCTATATTGCAAGGTAGTTATGTATATTAGGTGTGAGATACCAAATGGACATTCATAAAAGCACTTTTCTCTCTCAATCAGAATTATCTTCTACCACATCATTACAGCTTCCTTCTATTACTTTATTATATAAAATAGTATCCATCTATTGGTCTCATTAGAAAAAGCTGAAGAGCTATCCATTATGGAAGCTCATCATCAATACAGCATTCTGAAATGCTCCACTCTATCCAATACACACTGTCCACCAAAACAAAGATCTAAATAGGATAATAATGATTTTAAGCAAAGAGAATCTACCTTACTGATCTCTTTAAGAATCTATTATTCTGAATGTATATCTAGAAACAAGATACCAAGAAACAAAGCATATGCAAAAATCTAAAAAATAACAACATGAAGCTTTAAACTTGAATAAAACTATAGTCAACCTTTGAACAGCATGAGGGTTAGGGGCACCAACCCTCCATACAATCAAAAATCTGAGAATAACTTTACAGTCAGCCCTCTGTATCCACAGTTCCACATCCACAGATTCAACCAAGATCGGACTGCGTAGTACGTATTTACTGAAAAACATCCACACATAAATTCCAACTTATGTTGTTCAAGGGTCGACTGTCTCCATCTTTCAAGTTTTTATCTACTTCAAAAACCAAAACTTCAAAAAACATACATGTCAAAACCTTAAAACCAAACAGTGATGATGATCATCAAAATAACTTAACGTAAGTTTATATGAGATGGATTGACGGAAGAACAAAATTAAGAGGTTAAAAGCCTCATCTCTAAGAGAATCAAGATTGTTTTTAGGATTGAATTTTTAAAAGTCATATGGGTCAGTCAGATAGAAATCAGACACAAAAGAGTACGAACTCTATGATTCCATTTATATCACATTCTAGAACAGGCAAAAATAATCCAGTGACAGCCTGAGGCTGGGGGTAGGCTGCAAAAGGGCACAGGAGAATTTAGGGGGTGATAGAAATGTTCTATACTTAGATTGTGGTGGTAGTTACATGACTTGTATGTATTTGTCTAAACTCATCAAACTGTTCATGTAAAACAGGTCTATTGCACTCTATTTAAATTACACCTCAATAAAGCTGATTTTTTAAAAGTATTGCCCAGACAATATTGACACTCATTTACCCTAATTCCTTTCTAAGCGTTACAGACATGGCCTTCACGTACCTGAAGCTGTGCCACAGCACGGCGGTACCCACCATGCTGAAGAAAAGATGCTTGCAATCACATCAGGTGGAAAAAGCGTCACATTTCTCTGAATCTGAAGTAAATTTAACACTAATGCAAGAAATACTCCAATAAAAAACAGCACTACTCCTCGAATCATCAAGTTCACACTTCGGCTAGTGACAGATGAGATATAGGGACCACACTTTTTGGGCCCAGGTGACTGTGTCTCTCCTTCCGCCATGGTTTCATAAGTTCAGTAAGTCAGCAAAAAAATTTTAAAAAGAGGAAGAAGAAATGGCTTCTCAGCTGAAAAGCCAACTGCCTGAACCAAAGCAGATTGGCGTTTCAACAATATTGCATCTCGTCCTAAAATAGGACCTACCAGAAATCCTGCAAGAGATAAGAAAAAAGAAATCAATGTGTCTAATAAATGACTATACAATTTTCCTGATTTCAATACTAATTCATTTTAAAGGCCAAATAATGAATTGACAAGCTTATATATTTAGTTAGTTATTTACTAAATAAGAAGACATTTAAAAAGCATTTTTATATGAATGATGTAATAAAAAATAAAGTGCTAAATCTATATTTACTAGGACAGAATTAGTGACCTAAGAGACTAAAAAGTTAGAATAATAGTAAAAACAGCTAGCTCCACATCAGTGAAAAAAGCAGGATGGGTTATCTGAGACACTTCTACTAGAAACTGGAAGATCAAAATCCAGGTTTCTGTTTCTTCTACCCAAATCTCCAAGCCCAAGTAACTGATGGGCTTGGAGATTTAGGTAGAAATTCTTACGCTTTACAGAAAATAAATAAATTTATACTTCACAGAAAATCAACATATTCTGATTGAAAATGTTATATTGTTCTCAATAAAATGTGACTTGCTCGTGAGGACAATCTCCATAGGGGAATAAAATGACCTCTTTTGATGTTTAATGCTGATATATGTGAATTTCTGCACAAAAGTATCTTACAAAGAAACAGACCACCACCCACTCACTCACACATACACCAAGCACAGAAACCAGACCTGACCCGCTGTCACCAGGGCCCGAGTTGTGTCCCACCCCTGCCTTGACCCAGTCTGCCCTTGTTGCAATCATGGGGAGCTACTGTGAGAAAGCTGCAGGAGGAAGCAGAAGAAAGCGAGCTAAGAAAATAAAGAATAACCTCTTGGCTAGATTCTCAGAAGTTTGATCCACATGGCTCCTGATCCCTAAAACCTAGAACTTTGCAAGTACCGTCACTCTAGGTGTTCACTCACCCCTCTAAACCAAAGTGAACTTTCCTTTGTATATGTTTAAGACAAATAACATTTGAGGCTATCTATGAGCTGTCCTTTTAACTCTCACAATAACCCTAACAGGTAAGTGCAATTATGCCCATTTTACAGGTGAGGTATAAAAGCAAAGAAAGGTTAAGTCACTCAACCAAGTTCCCAGCCTTAGTAAGAGGGCAAGCTGGGATTCAAACCCATGCAGTCTGGCTGGCTCCAAAGCCCTCATTCATACCATTATGTTCAGCCTCCCAAATTGTTACATGTTGCCCTAAATTCTTTTTCTATGAATACTTTTTTTTTAAGTGGGAAAGTATTATAAAGACTATTTTCATAACTTACCATTATCCCACCTAACAACATTTCTTGGGATATTTCCTTTGAACCTCTAAGTATTTTATTTAAACCTTTACTATGGCACTTCTAATAGCTACCTTATGTGATGATATGCATAGTTGCTTTACGGATTATAAAATGTCTGTGTAGATCTTATTCACTATCAAGTTTTCGCTGTGCCTATGTACCCAGAAAGGTACGTGCCTAGCTCATAGTGGGAGCTCTACATATTCATATTTGTTTCATTAAATTAGGTTAACTCTTTTTGAATCAAACTATATTGGGTTAAGCAGGCCTTTTTTTTTTTTTCACATCTTTATTGGCGTATAATTGCTTTACGATGCTGTGTTAGTTTCTGCTTTATAAGAAAGTGAATCAGCTATACATATACATATATCCCCATATCTCCTCCCTCCCACCCTCCCTATCCCACCCCTCTAGGTGGTCACAAGCACCGAGCTGATCTCCCTGTGTTATGTAGCTGCTTCCCACTAGCTATCTATTTTACATTTGGTAGTGTACATATGTCCATGCCACTCTCTCACTTCGTCCCAGCTTACCCTTCCCCCTCCCCATGTCCTCAAGTCCATTCCCTACATCTGCACCTTTATTCCTGTCCTACCCATAGGTTCTTCAGAAAGTTTATTTATTTATTTTTTAGATTCCATATATATGTGTTACCCTATGGTATTTTATTGTCCTCATTCTGACTTACTTCACTCTGTATGACAGACTCCAGGTCCATCCACCTCACTACAAATAACTCAATTTCGCTTCTTTTTATGGCTAAGTAATATTCCATTGTATATATGTGCCACACCTTCTTTATCCATTCATCTGTTCACGGACACTTAGGTTGCTTCTACGTCCTGGCTATTGTAAATAGAGCTGCAATGAACACTGTGGTACATGACTCTTTTTGAATTATGGTTTTCTCAGGGTATATGCCCAGTAGTGGGATTGCTGCATTGTATGGTAGATCTATTTTTAGTTTTTTAAGGAACCTCCATACTGTTCTCCATAGTGGCAGTATCAATTTACATTCCCACCAACAGTGCAAGAGGGTTCCCTTTTCTCCACACCCTCTCCAGCATTTATTGTTTGTAGATTTTTTGATGATGGCCATTCTGACTGGTGTGAGGTGATACCTCATTTTAGTTTTGATTTGCATTTCTCTGATGATTAATGACGCTGAGCATCCTTTCATGTGTTTGTTGGCGATCTGTATATCTTCTTGGGAGAAATGTCTATTTAGGTCTTCTGCCCATTTTTGGATTGGGTTGTTTGTTTTTTTGATATTGAGCTGCATGAGCTCTTTATAAATTTTGGAGATTAATCCTTTGTCAGTTGCTTCATTTGCAAATATCTTCTCTCATTCTGAGGGTGGTCTTTTCGTCTCGTTTATGGTTTCCTTTGCTGTGCAAAAGCTTTTAAGTTTCATTAGGTCCCATTTGTTTATTTTTGTTTTTATTTTCATTTCTCTAGGAGGTGGGTCAAAAAGAATCTTGCTGTGATTTATGTCATAGAGTGTTCTGCCTATGTTTTCTTCTAAGAGTATTATAGTGGCTGGCCTTACATTTAGGTCTTTAATCCATCTGGAGTTTATTTTTGTATATGGTGTTAGGGAGTGTTCTAATTTCATTCTTTTACATGTAGCTGTCCAGTTTTCCCAGCACCACTTCTTGAAGAGCCTGTCTTTTCTCCATTGCATATTCTTGCCTCCTTTATCAAAAATAAGGTGACCATATGTGTGTGGGTTTATCTCTGGGCTTTCTATACTGTTCCATTGATCTGTATTTCTGTTTTTGTGCCAGAACCATACTGTATTGATTACTGTAGCTTCGTATTATAGTCTGAAGTCCAGGAGCTTGATTCCTCCAGCTCCGTTTTTCTTTCTCAAGATTGCTTTGGCTACTCAGGGTCTTTTGTGTTTCCATACAAATTGTGAAATTTGTTCTAGTTCTGTGAAAAATGCCACTGGTAGTTTGATAAGGATTGCACTGAATCTGCAGATTGCTTTGGGTAGTATAGTCATTTTCACAATGTTGACTCTTCCAATCCAAGAACATGGTATATCTCTCCATCTGTTTCTATCAACTTTAATTTCTTTCATCAGTGTCTTATAGTTTTCTGCATGCAGGTCTTGGTCTCCTTAGGTAGGTTTATTCCTAGGTATTTTATTTTTTTTGTTGCAATAGTAAATGGGAGTGTTTCCTTAATTTCTCTTCAGATTTTTCATCATTTGTGTATAGGAAAGCAAGAGATTTCTGTGCATTAATTTTGTATCCTGCTACTCTACCAAATTCATTGATTAGCTCTAGAAGTTTTCTGGTAGCATGTTTAGGATTCTCTATGTAGAGTATCATGTTATCTGCAAGCAGTGACAGCTTTACTTCATCTTTTCCGAGTTGGATTCCTTTTATTTCTTTTTCTTCTCTGATGGCTTTGGCTAAAACTTCCAAAACTATGTTCAATAATAGTGGTGAGAGTGGACAACCTTCACTTGTTCCTGATCTTAGAGGAAATGGTTTCAATTTTTCACCATTGAGAATGATGTTGGCTGTGGATCTGTCATATATGGCCTTTATTATGTTGAGGTAAGCTCCCTCTATGCCTATTTGATCTGATATGAGTATTGCTACTCCAGCTTTCTTTTGATTTCCATTTGCATGGAATATCTTTTTCCGTCCCCTCACTTTCAGTCTGTATGTGTCCCTAGGTCTGAAGTGGGTGTCTTGTAGACAGCCTATGTATGCGTCTTGTTTTTGTATCCATTCAGCCAGTCTATGTCTTTTGGTTGGAGCATTTAATCCATTTACATTTAAGGTGGTTATCGATATGTATTTTCCTATTACCATTTTCTTAATTGTTTGAGTTTGTTATTGTAGGTCTTTTCCTTCCCTTGTGTTTCCTGCCTAGAGAAGTTCCTTTAGCATTTGTTGTACAGCTGGTTTGGTGGTGCTGAATTCTCTTAGCTTTTGCTTGCCTATAAAGGTTTTAATTTCTCCTCAAATCTGAATGAGATCCTTGCTGGGTAGGGTAATCTTGGTTGTAGTTTATTCCCTTTCATCACTTTAAATATGTCCTGCCACTCCCTCAGGCTTGCAGAGCTTCTGCTGAAAGATCAGCTGTTAACCTTATGGAGATTCCCTTGTACGTTATTTTTTGCTTTTCCCTTGCTGCTTTTAATATTTCTTCTTTGTATTTAATTTTTGATAGTTTGATTAATATGTGTCTTGGTGTGTTTCCCCTTGGATTTATCCTGTATGGGACTTTCTGAGCTTCCTGGACTTGACTATTTCCTTTCCCATATTAGGGAAATTTTCAACTATAATCTCTTCAAGTACTTTCTCAGTCCCTTTCTTTTTCTCTTCTTCTTCTGGGACCCCTATAACTCAAATGTTGGTGCATTTAATGTTGTCCCAGAGGTCTCTGAGACTCTCCTCAATTCTTTTCATTCTTTTTTCTTTATTCTACTCTGCGGTAGTTATTTCCACTATTTTATCTTCGAGGTCACTTATCCGTTCTTCTGCCTAAGAACTTATCCGTTCTTCTGCCTAATAACTTCTAGCCAAAGTTATTCTGCTATTGATTCCTTCTAGAGAATATTTAATTTCATTTATTGTGTTGTTCATCATTGTTTGTTTGTTCTTTAGTTCTTCTAGGTCCTTGTTAAATGTTTCTTGTATTTTCTCCATTCTATTTCCAAGATTTTGGATCATCTTTACTATCATTACTCTGAATTCTTTTTCAGTTAGACTGCCTATTTCCTCTTCATTTGTTTGGTCTGGTGGGTTTTTACCTTGCTCCTTCATCTGCTGCGTATTCCTCTGTCTTCTCATTTTGCTTAACTTACTGTGTTTGGGGTCTCCTTTTCGCAGGCTGCAGGTTCATAGTTCCTGTTGTTTTTGGTGTCTGCCCCCAGTGGGTAAGGTTGGTTCAATGGGTTGTGTAGGCTTCTGGGTGGAGGGGATTGGTATCTGTGGTCTGGTGGATGAGGCTGGATCTTGTCTTTCTGGTGGGCAGGACCGCATCCAGTGGTGTGTTTTGGGGTGTCTGTTACCTTATTATGATTTTTGGCAGCCTCTCTGCTAATGGGTGGGGTTGTGTTCCTGTCTTGCTAGTTGCTTGGCATAGGGTGTCCAGCCCTATAGCTTGTTGGTCGTTGAGTGGAACTGGGTCTTAGCATTGAGATGGAGATATTTGGGAGAGCTTTCGCTGTTTGATATCATGTAGAGCCGGGAGGTCCCTGGTGGACCAATGTCCTGAACTCGGCTCTCCCACCTCAGAGGCACAGGCCTGACACTCGGCCGGAGCACCAAGACCCTGTCAGCCACACGGCTCAGAAGAAAAGGGAGAAAAATAGAAAGAAAGAAAAAATAATGATAAAATAAAATAAAATAAAGTTATTAAAATAAAAAAATTTTTAAATTATTAAAAATAAAAAAATTTTAAAGAAAAAAAAAAGAAAGAAGAGAGCAACCAAACCAAAAAAATCTACCAATGATAACAAGCACTCAAAACTATCCAAAAAAAAAAAAAACCCAGACAGACAGAACCCTAGGACAAATGGTAAAAGCAAAGCTATACAGACAAAATCACACAATGAAGCATACACATACACACTCACAAAAAGAGAAACAGGAAAAAAATATACATATATCTATATGTAAAAAAAAAAAAATGGAAGACAGCAATCAAATCAATAAACAAATCTACCAATGACAATAAACTCTAAATACTAAACAAGATAAACATAAAACCAGAAACAAATTAGATGCAGAAAGCAAACCCCAAGCCTACAGTTGATCCCAAAGTCCACCACCTCAATTTTGGGATGATTCGTTGTCTATTCAGGTATTCCAGAGATGCAGGGTACATCAAGTTGATTGTGGAGATTAAATCCGCTGCTCCTGAGGCTGCTGTGAGAGATTTCCCTTTCTTTTCTTTGTTCGCTCAGCTCCTGGGGTTCAGCTTTGGATTTGACCCCTCCTCTGCATGTAGGTCTCCTGAGGGCATCTGTTCTTCACTCAGACAGGACGGGGTTAAAATAGCAGCTGATTAGGGGGCTCTGGCTCACTCAGGGTGGGAGGCAGAGAGGGGTACAGAATGCAGGGCGAGCCTGCGGCGGCAGAGGCCAACATGACATTGCAACAGTCTGAGGTGCGCCGTGCGTTCTCCCAGGGAAGTTGTCGCTGGATCGCGGGAGCCTGGCCGTGGCGGGCTGCACCGGCTCCCGGGACGGGCAGTGTGGATGTGACCTGTGCTCGCACACAGGCTTCTTGGTGGTGGCAGCAGCAGCCTTAGCATTTCATGCCCGTCTCTGGGGTCTGCTCTGACAGCCACGGCTTGTGTCTGTCTCTGGAGCTCGTTTAGGCGGTGCTCTGAATCCTCTCTCCTCGTGCACCCTGAAACAATGGTCTCTTGCTTCTTAGGCAGGTCTAGACTTTTCCCCGGACTCCCTCCCAGCTAGCTGTGCACACTAGCCCCCTTCAGGCTGTGTTCACGCAGCCAACCCCAGTCCTTCCCCTGGGATCTGACCTCCAAAACCCGAGCCTCAGCTCCCAGCCCCCGCCTGCCTCAGCGAGTGAGCAGACAAGCCTCTCGGGCTGGTGAGTGCTGGTCAGCACCGATCCTCTGTGTGGGAGTCTCTCCGCTTTGCCCTCCGCACCCCTGTTGCTGCGCTCTCCTCCGTGGCTCCGAAGCTCTCCCCCATCGTCCACCTTCCATCTCCACCCACGAAGGGGCTTCCTAGAGTGTGGAAACCTTTCCTCCTTCACAGCTCCCTCCCAGAGGTGCAGGTCCTGTCCCTATTCCTTTGTCTCTGTATTTTCTTTTTTCTTTTGCCCTACCCAGGTACATGGGGAGTTTCTTGCCTTTTGGGAAGTCTGAGGTCTTCTGCCAGCGTTCAGTAGGTGTTCTGTAGGAGTTGTTCCACATGTAGATGTATTTCTGATGTATTTGTGGGGAGGAAGGTGATCTCCACGTCTTACTCCTCTGCCATCTTGAACGTCTCTCCTAAGCAGGGCTTTTGGAAGGTAAACCTAATCTAGCACTTAATCATCTTTAAAATATATGTCCTCTAAGCTTCCAAGTTTCAAACTACCTTATAAATGAATTTTGGGAACAAAACCCATGTGTAAACCGGAGGGAGGGGTGGGGGTGTTGAGTTTAGAAATAATCAGTATGAAAATGAGAACATCTGTAAGCACTAGTAACTTTCACAGCCTATCAGTTCCACGTGATAAACAGAGACAGTAGACTTTTTTACTGTGCCTCTACCACACTCAAAGTTCTGTGCCCAACACCCAAGGGGGGAATTTTACCCTCAAGCTCACAAACCTACTTACTCTAGCATCACTGAGCTCTATAGCTTAGCAGCCTTGAGAAAACAGTATATATTATAGCTGATTCATAGGGAAATATATTCTAAACACCTACTGAAAATCCTAGAAAACATCTCCCCCTGACCTGGTCTTGCAGACTATTCCTTGCTGTGGTATGCAGCATGTCAGCATGTCATGTGTTCTATAGTGTTCAGTAGCTACAGAATTCATCATCATCATTATCATCATAATACAGCACCCATTTATGGAGGGCCTACTCCATGCCAGGCATATAGTAACTCTAATCTTCAAAATAATGCTAAAGGTAGGTATTATCATCCACATTTTACAAATGAAGATATAAAGTCAAAGAGACTTAGCAACTTGCCTATGGTCACATGACATGCAGTATTAGCGCTGGAATTGTACCTTACATCTGACTGATGCCAAAACCCATCCTCTTTCCTGTAAACCTTGAGTCCCATTCCAGCCCAACTCCTTAGACTTCTTTTTTGGCATCCCCTATAGAAGGGATTTGGTTACTGAAAAGATGGATAGACACCGGAAAACAATCTTAACTGTAAATATTCTCAAGGTACTAATGTCAGTTAGTGTCCAAGCAGAAAGACCATAAGAATAAATGTACAAACACCTTGAAATTTTCTTTAAAAGTACTAGATCCAGGAGTAAAAAGATGTATTAAAGAAAAAAATCATATGGCCAACTTACATACAGTATTAGACCAAGAGTTGACTCCTCATTTCCCAAACTTCAGTAGACACAGCAATACCCCCCGCTTTCTGCTATTAAAACAGCTACTAGAGGACAAAGAGTAAATATACATTTTAAGTAACCCAAATTGCTCTAGTATATCTAGTAAATTGTTTCTGTCTGTGAATTTTTCCAAAAGGGAATTTTATGTTGAATAATATTTTTAAAAGAACAAAACAGCTTCAGTTTTAAAAAGCTATTCTGGTGTGGTAGGTCCCATCTCACATCACTCACCAGTGTTTGTCAAAGGGCACTGGCATTTTGGGCAGGGCAATTTCTTGTTGTTTGGAACTGCCCTAAGCATTGCAAAACATTTAGCAGCCCTGGCTCGTGCCCACTAAATGCCAGTGCACGCCCCCTCCCCGCTCTGAGATAACCAAACATGGCCTTACATGTTTCCAAATTCCCACAGAGAGGCAATGTTCTCCCACTGAGAGATACTGATTGCTAGACTCTTTCCGCATTCTATTTCCAGGCTGCTAGAGACTTTCTACAATGTTTATTTATGTAATTCTGCCCCAGCTGTTTACTCAACCTTTCCTCAAAAGTGCTTGTTTATAGTTTCCTACTTCACCCCAAAAGTTGTCTTTAAAAATAACACAACACTTGTTTCATGTTTATTTGAATCAGATTTTTTAAGTCCAAAAAGCTAATTTTGTGACTACATAATAATACAATACTATATAATTACTGGAGACAAAAATAAAAGTTAAAATGTTTTAGAATCACAGTATCCTAAAATGTAAGAAATGGAAGGGAATTGGGAGTTCATCTCTTCCAGGGGGTATGTGAGTCTGATGTAAAACAAAACCAAAAAAGTTGTGGATATGTGCATTTTTCTGGTTAGGGAGTTGGACATTTTTATATCAAGTACTCAAAAAGTTCATGATCCAAAAGAAGTTAAGAACCAGTGATCTGTTTCCTGGCAAAGCAAATGAGACCCAAAGTGGTTAAGAGAAGTGACAAGATCAAGAATGTATACTACTGGGTCTTGCTACGACAGACAAACATGTAAAGTGAACTCCTAGAAATGGCCAGACTGACTCATCAAAGGGGTAAAAAATTCCACAAGACCATTCACCACCTACTATGCAACAACTAAGTTCCTAAATAAAGCATGTTGTTTATAATAGTCACACATTAGGGGAGTAGGTTATTTTAAAGTGAAAGCTCTTGGAATATGTATCCCTAATTTGTTTGTTTTAAAGTTTGGTTTTTCTGATTATGTATTGATAATATCTTCCTAGAGCGTATCTATACCTTTAAATGTTACTGTTACATCAGCAATAAATTCGATTCTCAAAATTTTTTTAAAAACCTATATTTGAAAAATTTAGATTACCCAAGAAACAATTTTCTTATCAGGGAAGAAGTCTCTGGTGTAAAGATACCATTTAAAAGACAATATCTCAATAGATCCTCAACAATAATCCTAGTAAGTAGGCAGGTGTTTTTAATACTTAATCTTTTTATTTTACAAAATAAAATAGATTAAGTAACTTTCTGAGATTATAAAACTGTTGCCAGGTAGTACCAGGACTAGCCCCAAGCACTCTGACTCCATGTCCAGAGTATTTCCCATTTCACAGTTGCCTTTTCTACAAACACCATATAGAAACAATTGAAATGTCACAAAAGAAACAGTTTTTAAAGCCATGTTGAGAAACTACCGTTAATACCAAAATAATACTTTTTTTTTTCAAAAACTGACAAAGAAGAAACTTCCACAGAACATGAAAAATTCTACCTTGAGCCCTGACCTACAACTTCTATACAGTACGTTACTGAACAAAAAAGAAAAATAGTTCAAATAGTTTGGATAGATAATAACAAATCATCAAAACTGGAAAAACATTATTCCCAGTCTCTGGCTTCCTGTCAATGGATTATTATTACCTTTAGGTAAATAAAATAAGTGATTCTCAGCTTTGTGGATGAAAATCAAAGTTTACATTTGCCACTGAAACAACTTCCAGGCAACAGGCATTTGAAAACAAGCATACAAACAAAATCTCCTTAAGAACCGATGAAGTACCAATTGTATTTTAACAATTGCAACACCCCCAAAACCATACAAGATTATTTGTCTTCAAAGGAAGAGCAGTCACAGAAGTATGTTTACTCCCTCAGATTACCTGTCTCTTCAGGTGCTTAGGTCAGAAAGGCTACTAAATAATAAAATTAAATTACTACCTCACATCTTTTTTATCCTATGCTCTTGTCATTAGAATGGCATTCTCAAAATAGAATAAGCATTACAGTTAGGAAAAACACACTTAAATCAATGAAACTCTCCTTAAATAAAAGCACACAAATGTGAATCATAGGCTATGGACGCTAAAAACTTCTAGGAAGAAAAACATGTTTGCCTTGAAGACCCTGCAACTCATCTTTCCTGTCAACATTAAAACCTAAACACAGAAACCATTAAGCAAGCAACATTTGCATCCCATTATTGCTTTTAAATGACAAATCTCAGTCCCTAAAAAGGTTACTCCATCGTTTGAGAATAATTTTCTGATAACAATGAAAACAAGCTCTGTCTTTAAATTACTAAATTGCATTTTATCCTTTCCTTTTCAGCCCACCACACGTAAAAGCAACAGTTGTCAGTTTAAAAAGAATCAACCTCTTTCCCAAATAAATGTACATGATTCACAGCTTCGTCACTTTATATCAAATATGTACTGAGAACTATAACAAAACACACTACTCAACGTCATGTCCAGAGAAAGAATAAAAGGAGGAAACAGGAAGAGTACGTGGCTATTCTCTGGGGGGGCCCCTATTAGTGGGGGCATCCCTTCATTCATTTTTCACTCAATGGTTCCCTATCAGGGCCAAACCCCAAAGTTGGAAGACACAACCTAGCCTCTGCCAGACTGCCTTCATTCCTCCTGCACCCAAGACAGGAGCCTGTCTTCCCCCGCAATCCTCAGCTCCATTGCAATAGTGATCCCGGCCAGTCTCAGTGCCCCAGCTGTCAAGACTATTCATTCCTTCTTGAAGCATTTTCTCAATAATCCTACAAAATAGTCAGCTCTCCCTGGTCTATTTTCCTAGACTATCTAGCTAACGCCATACTTCACTAACTTGTTGCCAATGCTAACTGGACATGGGTCACTATCACTTAAGTTTTACCACCCTTCCCCTCGTCCCCCATCATACCCACACTGCTTTCCTCTACCAGATTGCCAAACCCCACTGACCAACCCTAAAATCCCAGAAACTATCACCAACCGACTTCTAGGTCCTGAAAAGAGTTATCTTTGTCTTTACCACACACCTACTCCAGAGGTTTCCAATTCCAATCCAAAATGCCGAAGCCCCACTCCTCAACCCAATATCAACACACCTTTTGGCGGATTCTAAGCATTCTACAATACCTACCTTTTCGGATCCTTCCCCCTCCCAAGCCTGAGTCTGGTCTCCCTGGCTACGAGCCTGCCGAGTCCTGACAGCTCTATGCTTGACAGCCCGCCGACCTCCACCCCATCAGGTCTCCGGGGTCGCCCTTCCCGTCGTCCTCCAGCCTTCTATCGGCTCGGACACTCTTCCACTGTCCGGGGAGCCTCGGCCTCTCCTAGACCCTCTCCCCAACCCAGGTGTCCCCTTCCGGATCTCGCCGACCCTTCTCCAGGTTAAGCGGAGCCCCTCGCCCTTCAGGCCCCATCTGTGGTCCTGGCTCCTCGCACTTGCCAGCAGGGTTCCCAGGCCGCAAAAACGCAAGCGGTTCCTCTTCCCGAGGGCCACCACCTTCCTCAGGCCCCTTCCCTCAGCACCAAGTCCCCCGCGCTTCCCCGGGGAAGCCCAACTCACCCCCGCCTCCGCCATCTTCTGGGACCGGCCCCCACCTCCGTCGCCGCTTCCTCCTCCCCTCCCACAACTCCGCCCGAGCTCCACTGCGCCTGTGCGGCCGACGCGGACACGCTCGGACGATCGGGGCAGAACAACTTCCGGTTCCCAACGGCGCCAGGTGGTGGGCCCGCGAGCCGGGGCAAAAGGACTTCCGGTCTCCGCGAGGGTAGCGGCGGGCTGTAGGCGTGGACTGTCGAGTGGTGAAAGGCTGCTAGATCTGCTGTTGTTTGCTGACCGGGCAGTCGTCGTTTTTACTGGTACATTTATTAATGAAAATTGAAGGAGAAATTAAATTTGCAACAAAATGCATCTAAGCAAGTATTTATATGGCCTTTCTTGTTTTCTCTAATGTTTCCTAAAGGTCTTAAATTTCTCTCCTGTAGGTTTTCACACTACCAGTAAAAAAAGGGATGTGGGTGGATTATACTGAATGGAGGAGGAATTTTAAAAAGAAAGGAGAAAAGCACCCAGAAAAGAGACAATAACTTCAAAATGTCCTGACATCATTGTTCTCTTTACAGCAACATGAGTCCTGTTCATCAGGTCTTGCCTCCTCTAACCCAGCTTTTTCAAACACTTCAAAATTGCCTTCAGTGAAATCCTTGTGGAAGATTTTAGGCTGGAGAGACCTTTGTTTTAGTTTAAATATTTACTGATTGCAAGGAGGGACAAGACCTAAAAAGCAAGAACTGTGGGGCCCCCAGTTCCTAAGGTTCTTCCATCCAACGCAGTCATTCCTACTTCAGTATGAGGCAGAATACAAAGTCCTCAGGAGAAATACAGAGAGCCACCGTCTTCTGATTAAGTTTGGGAACAGTTTTCATGCATGATAAGGAGGCAGATATGATGAAGCTGTACATTCTCTGGGAGCTCAGAGATGGAAAAACATGAAATAGATGGTGGAGCCTGGAGGGTGGACAGATGTATTGAGACATGAGATCTGAATGTCACACTCATGAATTTGGACTAGATATTTGTTATTATCATGGAAACATGAAAATCACAAATTACTTGATGCCAGAGTGTAAATTGATGAAGAACGCTGAGAAATCAGAATAACTTTGGGTTACTTTGAAGCTGGTGTAATATGGCTGAGAGAACACTGGTGAAGGATTGAAACCTGGCGCTGTGACAGCAAGTGCATAATCATGTCCAATAAATTGATTTCTCTAGGCTTTTTTGTTCTCATTTGTAAAATGAAGGATTGGTCTAGATTATTTCTAAGGTTCTCTTCATAGGCAAAAGTATCAACAATGATTTGCTAATTCTGTGACTTCAGAAAAAAGTTTTTTCTGTTAACCTTACATGTTGTTTGGTTTCCCAACTGAATGGGACAAAAGGTAAACTAGAAAACAAAAACCTTTTTACTTAGCTAACACAAACACCCACAAAAGTTTATTTGCCTTGTTGAAGTGAGATATTGTTAGACTAACATTAATGATTGTCCAAGGGTTGATGACTAAGCCTCTAAGAACCTTGGACTTGGAAGGCTTACCCGAATTAAAAGCATCTGGAGTTTTCCTAGTCAGTACCTAGAACCCAAAACACTAGAGACTCTAGTACTAGTTTTGGTGGTGTTTTGATGTAGGAATACATATAGTTGTAGGACACAAAAAGTCAAGGATTTTTGCCTTTTTGAGATTACGGGATGGATCATTTATTAATCCATTCATCCCTCAACAACTATCACCTGAACATCATGCACATCCCAGGTACTTGGCACTGGACCTCAGGAGGAAAACAAAACCTTTTCTGCCTTGTGAAGTCTGCAGTACAGTTGAGGAAACACACAGTAAATAGTTAAATTAGTGTATAATTTCAAATTGAGACAAGTGCTACAAAGATGATGAACATCTCCATACTGTGAAAGGGGACTGGGTACGACTTCAGGTGTGACTTGAAGATAGAGATCTTCTAAGAGCAGGGTGAAGAGCAAGTGTGAAGGCACTAAAGCTGCAAAATCTTGGAACATTCCAGGAACTGAAAGGAAGGCAAAGCAGCTAGTGGGTAGCCATTAAGAAGAAGGTTACATATTGAGGTTGTGTGTTAATTTCATGGCTTACTATGTGCCAGGCACTATGCTAAATTCCGTTTCATTTCACATGCTCAAAACCCCTTCAAAACAGTTACTATATAGTAGATGAGAAATTAAGGCTAAGAGCAGCGATTCTCACCCTGGCTGCATGTCAAGATCACCTGTGGATCTATTACAATTTCTAGTGCCTGAGCCTCACTCTCCATACATTCTGATTTGATTGGACTGAAGAGGGGGCCTGGGCCCTATTAATAAATCCCTTGTGTAATCCTAATATGAAGCCAGAGTTGAGAATCACTGTCTTAAAGTTAATTTGCCCAGGGTCACTTGGCAACAAAGTGGCAGAGGAGAGAAATTAAACCTAGATCTGTCTGATTCTACAACCTGTGCTTTTAGCCACTCACTAGTGCCCTGTCAACATTCAACTACGTGTAGCGCCAGTTGCATGCTAAAAACTTTGTAAAACACTGAGAAATAAAAATGAACAAGACAGAGCCCTCGCCTTCATTAAATTCACAGCCTTTTAAGGCAGAAGTCTCAGTAAATGAAGCTAGGCCAGCTCATGTAGGCAGAAACAAGTCAACTGAGGACTGTCATTGAGATCAGATACGTTCTTCCTATTTTAAGCTAGATTGGCACTGAAGGTAACTGGTGCATCAGGGTATCTACGTAGGCAGCTATTGCAATCATCATCTGAGAGATGGTACAAGCCTGAACTAAGACAATGGTGAGGGTTCACAGAGAATTGGCAGGACTTGCTGACCACTGACATGAGGGTGAGGACAAGAAAGAAGTGGAAGATGACTTCAGAGTTTCGAGTTTGATAGACTGAGTGGAAGTGAACACCACTGATCTAGAACAAGAACACAGGAATTGAATCTGGGGTTGAACGAGTTTGAAATACTTGTGGAACATTTAGGTAAAAATGTCTAATAGAGTACTGGAAACGTGCATATGGAATTCAGGTGAGCAAACGGATAGAAATAGATATCTGGAATCCTTGACCTCCAGGTGGTAGTTGAAGGCATGCCTTGCATAGTGTGTATGCTGTGTATGGAATTTTTTTTAAAAGACAATAGAGATCAAGAGGAAAAAAATCCACAAAACCTGACATTGCTGTATTTGAATAGTTCAATAAAGCTATTTTTATCTGCAGTGATATTAAACACAGTCAACTTATGATTATCTATGATGAGATTTTAATACTTTCCAGACCTTCCCTGGGCACACAGCAAATTTAACAGATGATGCATAACCATGGAATGCAAACCAATTTTAAATATTGGCTAAATATTTAAGAATGCTATATGATGCATTCAGAACTGTAACAGAAATATCCTACAACAGTGTTTTCACACATAACTAATTTGTATGTAACCCTAGTTTTGACTTCAATCATTTTGATAATATTACTTAAACCTACAAAAATTATAATGTTCTAAACATAAAACTAGGTAGAAAATCCTTAGGCTTAACTCCTACTTCTATAAACCAAAACATTTGCAAAATAAATATGAACAAAAGCATAAAATAAGTAAGCTTCAAATTATAGTAATGTGAAAGGTGTTTCTTGAAACTGAAGCATTTCAATAAAGACTGAAGTAGCTGCTACAGAATGAATTATTTTGAGATAAAACATGCTCTTATTACTGTTTATCATGTGATGGCCCAATTCTTTCACTACTTCTCTTTATTGAACCTTTATTTGTACAGTCAACCCTACCATTATTTGGCCTTCATTTAGAGCGAATGATAATTTAAATCCATCTCTGTTGTTTTTTAATCAATGTAAGACAATTAGAATCCAATCTTAAGAGAAATCATGTAGCAATGCTCTGCTGGAACGTGTTTATCAACATGATTCACAACATGCTTGTATTAATATTTGATGGTTGTCATGTAATTAAAATCACATCATTTAAAAATTCTCCAGTAAATTTATGGACCACTGAGAATGTACTCATGTCCTCTAAAGATCTGCAAACACTACTTTGAAAAAAGCTATCATAGGTTATCCAGAGTTTTTGCTTATTTATGCCTTGTAAAATTCCTTAGCATAAATCTCCAATTCCCAAAATGTATTCCGTAGAATTAATATTAACAGGAATTTGTGGAGAAAAATAGGATTCTGTGCTCATATTTGGTAAGCACTGGATTAGAAAAAATTAAACAGATATTGTCAATATGGGAATTTTGCGACCCTGTAATATTCCAGGACACAATTTGTTCCATGAAACATTTGTTCCCCCCCCCCCTTTGGAGCATCTCACAGAGCTAGTGGTTGGCTATGTTTATATATTGTCAAATAAACATCCCTCTCTAATATGTTTAGGGGAAGTTGAAGTATTGATGTTGCATTTTACAGTGAAAGCTGTTTATAAAATCCTCTGTCATCAATCAATCCATCATCATCTACATAGAAAGCAGGCTCTTAGGGCATATGGCACACTTTTCAGTGCCTAGGATGGTGCCTGGTTTGTATTGTAATACAAGTTCAATAAATATTTGTTGGGTTAATTAAAATTTTGTTGTGTTTGTTATTTGTTTTATGTCAATAGTGGTTGCTACTATTTTGGTTTCATGAACTACGTAGCATCTGGAGAGAAGACTGATCAGAAAACTATTTTTATGTAGCCTTCTTATATAACAAGTGTTTATCCTGAAGGAGCAGAAAGAAATTTGTCTTAGAATCTGTACTGTCTAATACAGCAGGCACTAGACACATGCATCTATTTAAATTAATTAAAATAAAATAAAAATTCAGGTCCTCAGTTACACTAGCCACATCTCAAGAGTGCAATAACCCACGTGATGGACAGTGCAGATTATAGGACACTTCTATCATCACATGACGTTTTACTGGGAAGCACTGATTAGATGATTTATGTAAATTTACCTGCCTCAAAATACTGACAAGGTAAGAAAAAACATCAAGAAATAGAGGCAAAATCATTATCTATCCACCAATGTGTCCATCTAAAATTTATTGGTTCTCTTAGCATGTTGGAGACAGAATTCTGTAATGCAGAGGAGCCCAGTGGTTTTAGTTTTACTTTAGGAAAAAGTTTGAGTTATGGCATTCTAAGCTTTCAGACTTGGCACCAGCCTCTTCCAGAGGGACGTGCCCATTTCAGAAGGCAGTTTGGTTTCTCAGCAAGAATCATGAGTAGGTGACCTATAAGAAAGTCTATATAGCACATAAAGGTGGGCCAGGTTATAAAGAAAAAGCTTCCCGCTGGAAACAGTGTTTGTTGGAATGTATTTTAAGTAGGACCTTGAAAGCATCAGACATCCGAAAAGATCAAGAGGAATTAGCAGGCTGAAATCTAAGGGGAAATGGGACCCCAGGCAAGTAAGCAGAGCAAGGAAGCCACTCTTGCCCTGAAATTATTTGCTGATTGGGAAAAACTGAAATTCTGTTTTGGCAGACTTTTCAGACAAGAGACAATGTAACATCTTGGCTGCGAACTTTTGGCTTCAGAGACCTCACATTGAAAAGGCAGGATCCCAAAGAACAGCACCTTTGACCCTGTGAAGTAATCCCACTCCCCACCCACAGGCGGAAATGAGCGGAGCAGTGGGAAATTCAAAGGTACGAAATAAGTACCTGTGGAAATGTAGCCAGAAGCTGGCCTTCAGGCAAGTTTGCATGCCAAATTCACTCCACCCCAGTAAATACAAAAACTTCCTATCTTTAGTTTTGTTTAAAGTGGTCTTAGAACGGATAGGGTCCAAAATGCCTGTGAATTGAACCCTTCTAAATGTTCTTCCAGCCTTTTCCAAATACCAAGCCCACATCTAATACATCTAGAAGTTTCTTTAGTAACACTCACCTTAACCAAGTATCCAGAGCTTTCAACTTATTTGTCATAGGAAACAAAAACCACCCCTTTCATATTTTCATTTCATCAAATTACAAATTTTGTATCACTTTATGTAATTTCTACAACACAACTGGTAACAATCACAATGAACTCTTGGTGGACACACAGCCTAATTGCTGGGGTCACAAGAGCCTGGGGCAGCCGGCTGCGGGAATGGAGGAGGCTCTGCCAGGGAAAGGGGGCTTTTACTCTACTCTGAGTGCAGGATCTTCTTTTTTTTTTTTTTATTTTATTGAAGTACAGTTGATTGACAATACTGTGTTACTTTCTTCTGGACAGCAAAATGACTCAGTTACATACGTATATCTATTCTTTTCCATCTTCTTTTCCATGATGGTTTATCCCAGGATATTGCATAGAGTTCCCTGTGCTCTACGGTGGGACCTTGTTGTGTATCCATCCTCTATATAATAGTGTGCACCTGTTCATCCCACACTCCCAGGCCTTCCCTTCCCTACCCTCCTCCCCACACCCCAGCCACATGTCTGTTCTCTTTGTGAGACTGTTTCAGGATCTTCTTACATCCTTTGTCAGCGCTGGGAGGAGACCAGGAGGCTCACAGAGGGAAAGGACTTGCCCAAGGTTTATTATCAGTTGGGTCAGAAGAGCAATCAGATCTTTGATTCCTAATCCTGTGCTCTTTTTTTTTTTTTTTAAATAGAATTCATCTTGATCTCAGGACCATGCTTTACATCTTTTAGATCATGTAAAAGACATTTTTTCTACTGTATTAGCTTAACAGACTCTGAGACAATAATAGATCATTCTTGGTATATTTGTAGGTAAAGCTTTTGTACATTTTCTTAATAATATGCCCAGAATACTCAATATAAGTTATTTATCATTTCATAACTCTGTACACTGAGATCACCCACTATTCCATAATAGTTACAAATGTGAGGTGATTTCATAATAGGGATGCTTATCTTCTTGCATGTAAACTCATTCAATGTCTACTGCAATTACTGACCTTAGCTTAATTGTAATTTTTTTTTAATTGGTGGCTAGCTCCATACCACATTCAAACAAACTGAAAGAAAAGAGGAATGACAGAGGCGCTTATAAATCAATCTAGTCACAAGACGGCAAACTAACCTGAATTCTCATGGTTGCACTGCTTCAATCCGTGATGATTAGTGATGTGATGATCAATGCTGGCTACAGAAAAAAAAAAAAAAAAATTGTGGTCAAAGAGGTGGGCAGGATGGGGAACAGGACAGGTTGAACCTCCAATATTCTGAAAGAAGAGGGCAATGAGAAGGGTATTCACCATTTAGTACTGACCTTGGTGTAACCCTTTCAGGACGTTTTTCGGGTCTGTTAGGAAGCAGTGATGACTAAAGTCAATAAATTGACTTTAGTCAATGTATATAAAGTCAAATGGTCCCTGTAAGGCTTGGTATGTATCATCAGGCAACAAATAAACTAAACAAAGCCCAAACAAGGTCACCATGGATGAGGAAGCAAATGCAAAATACAACTCTGAGACAAAGTCACTGAGGTATAAAACATCAGGGCTAGAAGACAACTGGAAAGATTATAGACTATAAACTATTTGTCAGAGAGGCAATGATAGAGACCAAGAAAAAAGAGGCGACACTAGCTATTAATTATTGCAAGGGCCCATACAATCTGAGGTCAAAAAACATAGCAAGGTGCTCTCTAAGGGATTTCTCTCCTGCTAATTCACCACACTGTCGTTCCAGCTCTGCAACGCTCCTCCATTCAAACTGAATCACACATGAGGGGCTTATACAGCTTTCACTCTCCCGAAGGGAATAGGTGTATTCTAAGCTCTTATTGAACTTAAGCTAGACTCACAGTTGTCTAAAAGTGTATATTGCTTTTATAAGGGGCTGAAAAATGTAGCAGAGAATTTCCTCTGACTTGCCAGTTACATATATATAAAAGCAGAGGATTTTATCTGATAACAGGTGGAGGACACAAATGATTAAATAGTTTAAAATTTCCCAAAAGAAATATGTATAAGGTAGGTGATGTAATAGACATAAAACACACCTATAGAAATTCAAGGGCTTGAATTTAGATTTCTTTGGGGATTTAGATTTCCCCAAAACAGGAACTATCGAAATAATTGTCCATAGAAATAAATTATTTGAAATGATTTTAAATTCAAAGGGGAAAGGGAGGAGAGGGATAAATTAGGAGTATGGGATTAACAGATACAAAGTACTATACATAAAATAGATAAGCAACAAGGATTTACTGTATAGCACAGGGAACTATATTCACCATCTTGTAATAACCTATAATTGAAAATAATCTGAAAAAATATATATATATATAACTGAATCACTTTCTGTACACCTGAAACTAACACAATATGATAAATCAACTATACTTTGATAAATTGTTTTAATTAAAAAAATTAAATTTAGTTCCTTTGGAATTTGAGAAGCATTGCTTTTTCTTTAAGGCTAGGAATTAATGCTTTAATAATGATGACAGAAAATTAAAAGAACTTAAGACTTTTCAGAAACAGATCTTAGATTCATAAAATTAATTTTAGTATTGAAGTATGACAGAACCATCAGTAGAAAAGATATTCCAAACTGAGAAATAGTATATGTTGCTCAGTGATGGCCTGGAGAGTCCTGGTGATGCTTAATATTCTCAGAGGGTTTATTGGACACCTTAGCTCCAGTAGATCTCATAGCTCCTCTGTGATTTTAAAGATTGATCCTCTGCTAGAGCTCAGTTTTCTTTGAGGAAGCCTGTACCAGTGGAAAAGCGTGAGCACTCTTTAGAAGCAGGCGTATCTACGTTCTGGTCTCTGCTCGCTATCACCAGCTGGGTATTCTTTGGCAAGTTGCTTGACTTCTCTGATCCTCCATTTCCTCATCATTAAAGCACTGGTTGGCCAAAAAGTTCGTTCGGGTTTTTCCAGAAGATGGTACGGAAAACCCGAACGAACTTTTTGGCCAACCCAAGACTTCCTGTCGTAAGGAATATATCTGATAAAGTCATAAAAGATCATAGTTTTGTGGGTATTATTATTAATGACTTTGATATACATCTTGACAAATGGCCTTATTTCTATCGAATGTCTCCAGGATTGGGACTTTCTCGCCTCTTCATCTTTGCACACACAGCTCCAGGTATGAGAGGGTTCCTCCTGGGGTTCAACTGGACTCGGATTCTTTATGGCTCCCACCTCTTGATTCCCTTCCATGTGACAGTTTTAAATTGTTCGATTCTCCTCCCACTCCCCACTCCCCACAGATTCTTGTCCTGGCTAAATATACTGTTTCTTTACTCATTTTCCATAGCACAGTTTCTCTGCCCCCTTCTATAACTGTTGCTTTCTTCTGGACATACTTCAGTCTGTCAATTTACTTGCCATAGGGCTACTTCCAGAACAAACACCAGAGTTGCAGGCTCACACCCCTTGTTTTGGATCCTTCTTTTAACACAATGTTCTATCACAGTAGCATTTTTTGGCAGCTACATCCCACTATTAAGTTGTATTGAGTTGTTAAATTTAAATAACTCTTAAATCCTTTCCATGTGCAGAAACCACATTTTCTTTATCTTTTTCTTTTATAGTTGTGAGTAGAATTGGGGCTGTTTTGGATGTTTCTACCTTGTCCATTGAGGGTGAGGGGTGGATGCCTAAACGAAAGTGTTTATAATTCAAAAGGGTTGAATTTCTTCTTCTTAAACCATGTTCATAGTTACTACCTATAAAGATCTCTGGGGTACAAATTCCACCATTTAACATAATGCCTTTCAGCTTTGTGTTACCTACAGCCTGTATCTGCATGCCATCATGCTACCATAATCTTATTCCAAGTCCATAGTAAACAATTTGTGTAGTACAGCGCCAAGCCCAGAGGCCTGTGGTGGGCTCTAGAGAGAGCCCTGCCTTTTAGTTGACATAAATCCATTCATCAGAGAGAACTCTGCCTACTGTACACCCAACTCACATTCAGAGTGCTATCGTTAGAGGTTGGTAAATTGATGTAGAAATTCAAGCTAAGCACTTCATCCTCACTAATTTATGCTGTTTTCTTTGCCAAAGGCTTACAAATCATCTCCTTAATAATTGGTCTCAGATGTCAAGCCCATCTCTGGAGTTCACAGGATTCACCTCTGTTTTGAGAAGAAGACATTGTCCATTTTCAGTCTTCCCTAATTCTCAGGATTCTTCAAAAATTATTGACAGGAATTCCTCTGTTTTATCCCGAAGTTCTTTCAGTGTCTAAGAAATGCACCTCATCATGAATGTCATGAAATGTGTATGCATTTTGAACAGTCAGCACCTACAGATTCTTACACATTCCTTCCCTATCTGACAGTCTTTCAGCTGGAGAAAACGTAGGAATTAAAGCAGATAAGCAGTTCTGCTTTCTTCCTTTTCTCTTTTAACACTGTAAATGTCTGGGTCTACCAGGCTCCTTAAATCATGGGCACCTTTCTGGGCCATCTGTGACTCACCACCTCAGTCCTGAACCACATACATTTGTATTGTTCATAACTTCACCCTGAGTGCTTGCACTCTACAGTCTGACCTGTTTTCAGCCTGACTCTGTGACTTATTTGTACTTTTCACTTCTACTTGCCTTCTTAGACCTGAGAGTTCTCATACTTTGACTTTTCTCTTTGCTCCTAACCCTTTGGTCTCCCAAGGGGAAATGCTTCTCTTCAGCCAATGGGTTCTTTCCTTAGGGTGATACGCTTGGGTCTGGCATCCTCACCAGGTATTCCGGTTATTCATTGCTGTGTATCCAACCAGGTAGCAGCTGTATCACCTTTCAGTCACAGGGTATCACTTCTGCCATACTCAGCTGGTCAACTGCTCACTAGGGTTGGCCCAGATTCAGAGAGAGGAGACATAGATTCCACCTCTCAATGAGAGCAGTGTCAGATTTGCAGACAAGATTTTAAAACACCATACCAGATTAGCAGAGCCCAGCAAACAGAGACCAAGCATCATGCAGCAAAGGCATCTGTCACTTGCTTTTCCTCCTCCACATAAGCGGACAAGTCCTTTTTGATGACTTCATATGTTTCACATAGCTCCCTTCATTCTGGACATTAACATGTAACATTCTTACAGACTTACGTGGCTGTTTAGTCTTTGAACATGACTGCTTGTCTATTTTCTGTTTGGATTCATCAGAGAAGACCCTCTGAACCCAAATCAGTTTATTAGGAGCACTTCCATTGCTCCTACCCCACTCTATTGCCAAAACTTAAACTTTGAAAATGTTTAATTTCTTTTCTTAGCGTCCCTATAAATGGAATGCTACCAATCCTTTCCTTCTTCTGTGTGCATAATGCACTTCCACATATACACATACACACTAGGTATTTGCCTCTTGTCATCCCTCTTAGGGTGCAGAAGGTATAACGGCATGGTCAGACAGACGTGGCTTAAATTCCCGCTCTCCCTTACTAGCTATCCAGGTAATCTGAAGTATGTGATTTTACTTCTTTGTAAAATTTAGTAAATTTTATGTGACACATGGGGATGCCAGTGGGATTAGATGAAAGAATACGTGGGAAGAATTTAGTACAGGTTAGGCACTCATTAAATGGTAGCTCTTAATATTATTCAGCTCTTATCCTTTTAACTGAAAACTACAATGATTACCTCCATCCTGTACTCCGGTGCTGCGTAAAACAGCACCTGTATATCTGTACCAAACACCCTGGCAGGTGACTTTATAACACCATGTGTTCTTTGTGAGCTGTTTTCCTGGTTTCATCAGCAATTTTCATAAGATCCTCTAGGGTCACAGTCACCCATTTTTTTCTCTTCTTTTGTAAACCTTCTAGCCCCTGGCTCAGCTCTGAGATGCACAGTCCAGAGGTGCATCTTAGATTATATAAACTCCGCTACGTTGAACAGTTGAATGTAGGAGCCAAGAGTGTTGCCCCAAATTTCTCTCCACAAATAACTCTCAGACACGTTCCTACAGGGAACTTCATGTAGAGGAATGCTGCTTGTCCAGAATGATTGCAGTGCTTGTACGTGTATAATTAGTCGCTAGTCAGTGTGTAAATACTGTCTAAATTGCTTTATTTGTGAATGTGAAAAGCTCTGCAGAAATACAAAATATTATAGGAACTGGGGCTGGACACAGGAGATAAGGTACTGTGGCGGGAGAACAAGTGAGTGAGGTGTCAGTGTGTGTTGTGTATCCCTCTGAGGGGACAAAGCTTCTGGGTTCTTCCCGCCGTCACTTTCTAAGAACACTGACTCCCCTGGGTGAATAATTTAAAGGACAAATTACCACTCTTCTGGGTACCAAAGCTAGCCATAAGCTGAAATTAAATTAAATCATAAAGCCCTACAAGAAACTGAGGGAAGAGTCAGAAATATAAAACCAAGGGAATCCAGAGCTAGCATGAAATATTAGAGTCTGTGCGATGTCCTTGCCTTCCTGTGCTGATGAAGGGAAAAACTGAAAACCACCCTGGTACAGACTTAAAGGACCACCATCAAATATCCATTGTTAAGTACTTGGCAGTGGCTATTGCAATGATTTCAGTTCCAATGGGGTATTGGAGGAAGGTAGGAGACAGAGCACTAGATCAACTTCAAGTCCTTGCACTTCAGCTAAATAGCTGGGTGACCTTGAGCTAGTCACTACCTAATCTGGGCCTTAGTTTTCCTTCATCTTTGAATTGAGAAACATGAAATCAGAGTTTGTGTTTCTAAGATCTTTTTCCCCCATAATAGCTCAAAGATCACAGTGAGCTGATAAAAACATGTATAAAATTTGCTACCTATTAAACATATAATAAAATATAAATGTTAAAATATATAACAAAACATCTATTAGAATATAGAAAGTTCATTAGCTTTTTTTTATAGCTCCAGCCCTAGGATCACCATTAAAAATTTCCTTATATGTGCTCCTTAGCAAGGGGCCAGGAGACACAGGGATAGCTGTGGAAATGGAAAACCATAAAGCTTTGTACTAGAACAGTGTGTCCCCACGTGTGTTTCCTCCAGAGGGGAATCAGTGTTTACGTGGTGGCTTAGAGGGGTGGTCCCCCCCCTGTATGTTGGAGTCAAGGGGCCTTTTAAATACCTAAGAGTGGCTTCTGAGGAAGGAATTCTGCATGCCTGTACTAAAGCAGGAATCCAAGGATCAGGCGTTCCATCAACGGAATGAGGAAGAGTTGTGAAAGAGTGCTTTTATTTAATCAGTACAAAGCAGGGACTTTGGTAAACAGGCTGGCAGCGCTTCTGCTGCCAGTGTGGCATGGAGCTCTAAAATAAAGTAAAAGTCAACAAAGCAGCTGGTGTTTTCTAGGTTGCTATGTCATTGAAAGGCCTGGGACACATCATAGGTCCAGCATAATGAGCTTAACTCTATCAGCGTCATGGCTAAGGCTGCACAGCATTTACTGCCAGGACAACATCACAGGAACAGGGAAATAAAATCCTAAGACACAATGGTCCTCACCCCTGCTGGAAAGCTGTCCTCAACCTCTTGGCTTACATGGGGGAGGGCTATAGGAAAGGTCACATGTCAGGAAATGCTCACCTAACTGGTGGTGCCCAGATCTTTGGATTTCATGGGTCAGTAAAATTTCAAAGGGAAAGAGAGAGACCGTCCCATGGAGGCCAAATTTGACACCATTATTTCACAAAATAAAAACA
Organism: Balaenoptera ricei; assembly: GCF_028023285.1. Taxonomy (NCBI): domain Eukaryota; kingdom Metazoa; phylum Chordata; class Mammalia; order Artiodactyla; family Balaenopteridae; genus Balaenoptera; species Balaenoptera ricei. Next base: position 7,594,817 of record NC_082645.1, on the reverse strand, counting down.
TCCACAACGACTATCATTTTACAAAAGGGTATGTTAACACTCAAATGAAGGAAGGACACTGTCTCAAAATAAGAGTCCTCTAAATTGCTTACATTTAGTTTTCAGACATACTCACTGCATTGCCCTCGACTTTTTTTAGTAGTCATGATCAGTGAAAACTTCTTGGACCAGAATGGCCCTTAGACCTGCATTTAGAAGTCCCGCTCTTTGTAAGATACTCTTAGAACTAGAAAGCCTTTTCCTCCAACAATTCCAGGCTTAAATGTCCTCAAGGCCAAACTTGCAGCCCTATTTCTACTTTGAAGCTTCTCCTGATTACCTATAACCCTTATGATTTTATACTCTCTGAATTCTTTTAGCACTTATAATTTTAAAATATAATTTAGCAACTTTACTTTGTGGGAAAAGTTTTGGAAATTTAGAATGTTTCATACATAACATTTTTTTAGTTAACATTTGTAGTTTTATTTTTAACTAAAAACTTTTTAATTTTTATTACTGAGAGAACCACAAGTTAGACATCGTTGAAGAAGATCTCAGCTCAGGAAAGAAAAAAAAATACAGAAATCTAGAACAAAGATAAATCACCCATTATTCTAAATGCATCTGAAGTTGGATACGGTCTTTTAAGGTTGACAGAATAGAATCCAATATATTTTGATCAGGAGACTGAGGTGTTGAACAGACTGTAGTAGTACATTAAGAAAAGGTCACTAGACCTTTGATTTTAACATTATCCCTTCTTTCATCAAGCTCAGTAAGCGTCAGGACAATCGCTCCCCTACTTCTTGTTCTAAATGGTCCTATATTCTCATTTATGTAGAAAAACAGAACTCTATACACAGAAAATTATCTTAGAGGTCATTTAGTCTATCCCCTTGTTTAACTGATAGGATATCTAAGACCCAGCTAAGTGAAGCAACTTGCCCCAAATCCCAAGGAGATCAGTATTAGAGCTGGAATTTCTACTGTGATGTATGATCTTGTAGGTATTTTATATAAATAATCTTATATCCCCATATCTCCAGATATGCAGTACACTATACATCAGTGAAGTCCCTGAGAGAGATTATAAGGAAGACAAGGTTTTCCCAGTCCCATAGGCTCTCTTTTCTGCTTTCTTTTCACTCTTGACTATTTCTTCTTCCCTCCTTTGGTACCCATTACTCCTACCCTCTCCACTCACCACCCTACCCCCCCCCCCCTTCTAACTCATTAAAACCTAAGTTCTCAAGAAAGGCTATGATAAATTTATCCGCACAAGGTAACTTCCTACTAATCTTTATGGAGTGATTGTCATGTGCCAAACATTGTGCTGGGCATGGCTTCATGTGTTACTTCTCCTGGGGGAACTTGCAATTTTACAAGGTAGTGAACTAAGCCAACAAATTAAGTCAGGTTCCCTGTTTCCTTGAAACCACCACGTATAGGCAACAGTCTACTTCCAAAGTCAGCCAAGCTCTTTACAGTTGGAATTCTGCCTTTCTTTTGTCCCCTCAAGGCAATTATCACAGTCCTAGATATTTAATAATATTTATAATCTATGTTGACGACATAAGAGACCCTTCTTCATTTTCTTTTTTTGGTGCTGGTCTTTTCTTCCTTAAGTAAAATCCAAGCCTTAACCTTTCCACTTAAATACATCTTTGTGATATTTTAAACATTTTTGGATGTTATTATCAAAACTACTCACATCCAAACCTGGAAATAAGGATTACCACTTCTGGAAAATTATACCATATGATCTCTGCCAATTCTCTAAACTTCTCTGGCTTCAAGTTTTCACATTTGTGAAATGGAAAAATTACCTTTAATAGAGTCTGAGGTATTGGAGGGTTGGGACCACAGCTTTTAATCTTCCGTAGGTTACCATACAAAGCTTTGTCTCGGGCTCTGCCCACACAGATGCTCAGGAAATGATTGCTAACTAAAGATTTTTATGAGCACTGATAGACACATGAATGCAAAACACGATTTTTCCCTTGCCCCGAGTTACCCGGGAACATCATTCTCATTCAGAGATGACCACATTTCAGAAAGTGGGTCTCATAAAACATACAATTTAATGAAGCCATCTGGGAAGATGATTGTCGTATAAATGCAAGGTATTGATATTATCTGGCTACTTGGGGAAATACCATGTAAATGAAAGTACAACCCAGCTCCATAATTCAAATCAAGTATTGATGTACAATGTCTTTGGATAATGGACTTTGAAGATTGGTATTTCTCTCAAATCTGAGGTTACTTTTCTTCCCTCCTTTGCAATTTTGCTATTTTTGCAGTAAGATTTTATTTTATTTTTCAGAAAACATCTTTTTTGTTTAACAGGAATCTATCAGTGTCACCTGGGAGTCTTGAAACAGAAATTTTACATCTGACTTTATCGGGTTTTTTTTTTTAAGCTTTTCTTTTGAAGCAAGAAACGATGCAAACAACACAGGCGTTTCTTTCCTGCTCCAATAATTATACAAAATGTTGTTCAGTAATTCAGCATCGGAACTTTAGCTTTTCTTTTGAAGCAAGAAACGATGCAAACTACGCAGGCGTTTCTTTCCTGCTCCAATAATTATGCAGAATGTTGTTCAGTAATTCAGCATCCCAACTGACTCAACTGCTTTCTTCTTCCTCTTTTTTTTTTTTTTTTTTTTTTAATTCTTCTAACAGGGAGGTGTGCTCTACTCCTGACATTATCCTGAGGGCTGTTCTGGATGGAGCCACCCAATGACCTTTTTAACCAATGTTACCTCCTTTTTCTGAGAGACAATTGCTAAAACAATACCAAGCTCACTCATGCCAGTAATCACAAAATGAACATTCAACCAGCTTTGGCACTCAATCTTTTATATGGTCGGGAAAAGGGATAGAACATTTCCTCCACACGTAAGACTCTGCCTTACTACGTCTGCTGAAGGAATTACCTCTTGCATTGAGGCAGCAGCTGCCCCCATTCCGTAAACCAAAGTTCCTCTGGGCTTCTCACCATCTCTGCAGGAAAAATCGGATGCAGTGTTTGTGCCTGATTTCCAGAAAACCTGAGTCCATTTAGCCCTAGCTAGCCTCCACCTCCCCGCTCAAAACACAGTCACCAAATAACAGTTAAATACAGTCAATCACAACATGGGTCCCAGATGTTGGTAGGATTCATGGACATGGTCTGGGTGTGTCTGCGGTGGGTTTGCTGGTCCCAGTGGCCACACAGAGTGTCCTTCTCAAGAATGTGCAGGGGTGGGGCATGGAGACAGAGAGGTTGTTCTACATGCTTTGCCTAGCTGATGACTGGGGTCGAATAGATAGGGAATTGGTGCTATATCCTTGATCTTTAATCCTTTTCATATTCATTGAAGAAACTCTTTCTCCCATTGCTCATTTTCTTGCATCTCTAAATCATAGCCTAAAAGTAAGTGTGCCCAGAGCTGAGGGTCAAGACATGGCCTATATCCCAGGGACAAATCTGCATACTCAGAAGCAGGGTAAGGAGTATCTGCTGGCCTTTTTTCTCCTCGGGCTCTGCCAGGCACTGTCACTGCCCATCCCTGATGGAAAAAGAATATTCTGAGTTTCAGCTTAATGAGGCTGATGGGAAGTCTAGCATCTTGGAAGCCACATAAGCAAGCTCATTTAGTGAGTGCTATGGGCCAGACTGGCTACAAACATGAGGGTATAAGAAGGAAGAAAACCCAGTTTGCGTACTCAGAGAGTGCTCAGCCTGGTAAGGACCTCATAGTAAATTTGACTATATAGATCTCTTGATATTCTCAACATTATTCTCAATTTTAAGAGCCTCCCAAAGTATTTTTCATGTTGCAAAACATGCAACTAAATTGCAAAGGTGATGACAAAAATAGTCTGGACATCCCAAGGGATTGGAACTCTGACTGCAGAGATAACAAGTAGAGAAACAATCCCATCCAAATAGCTGACGGTAATGAATCAGCAGCTAGTATGTTGAGAGAAGCAGCAGATTTGCAGCAAAACAAGATAGGTATACTGAGAAAAGCATTTCAATTTCTCATAAGACATTAGGCAATTAGGGAATATTTATTTTTAAAAGGTACCTTTATAGAGAGAAATTAGTCTTTCAGATAACCACATATTTTCTTAGCTGACTTCCATGCGTCAGAGATAGGCAACCACAATATGAGAAGACAAAGAAGTGTGACACAATCTTTTCTTTGAGTCACAATATTGGTGGGAAGATGAGGTCTTGCACGTGGAAAAATTAAAGGGATATTGTTTCACATTGTAAAAGATTTTTAAAACCCTTTGCCTAATATCTGAGAATTCTATGACGAACAAAACAGATGTGTGACTACAACGAAGAGGTAAAAAATTGGGTTTAGAGGCTTTTTGTAGTCAATACGATGGGGTGTGGTTGGAGATGAAAAAGGACTTGAGGTTAGGAACATGGGAAGAGCTGATAAAGTGTTTTTCTGTGCAAACAAAAAGCAAAATCCTTTCTAATGATTATCCCCCAAGTGATTTTCTGTAAGCATCAAAAGTATTAGACCAATAGGGTTTCATACTCTGTCATTAAAGTGTCTGGGAATTTTTGAGTCAAATATAGATATGTTCTAAAAAATTAGAAATTGTTTTTCTGATTATTTTTTCTTCACAGCAAAGCATTCAGACTGTATAGAAAATGATAGAGAGAAAAGCAAAAATCATCCATAATCCTACTACAGAGAGATAATCAATATTAACATTTTGGGGGATACTCTTCTACACACGTTTCTACGTATGTATACACACATGTTAGCATATACTTTTTATAATAATGAAATCATATTAGGCATGCTGCAATTTAATGGGTTTTTTTACTTAATAATATATCACTTTGTATTTCAATAAATATAGGTTTAAATTAGTATAGTGAGTTGAGTAGTGCCCCCCCCCCCAGATTAATGTCCACCTGGAACCTCAGAAAGTGACCTTATTGGGAAGTGGTGTCTTTGCAAATTTAATGAGTTAAGAGTCTAGAGATGAAATCATCCTGGATTTAGGATGAGCCCTAAATCCAATGACTGGCATCCTCCTGAGTAAAAGGAGAGGGAGATTTGGACACAGAGAGACAGAGGGAGGGGGCCATATGAAGATGAGATAAAGATTGGATGGATGCAGCTACCAGCCAAGCAACACCTGGGGTCACCAGAAGCTGGAAGAGGCAAAGAAGGATTCTCTCCTAGAGCCTTCAGAGGGAGTCTGACCCTGATGATACCTTGATTTTGGACTTCTGACCTCCAGAACAGTGAGACAATAAATTCCTATTGTTTAAGTCACCAAGTATGTGGTAATTTGTTATGGCGGCTCCAAGAAACCAGTACTGTACAGTTAGCATTTTTATTGGCTGCATAGTATTTACTGTATTCCATTCCTCATGGATTACCACAGGGAATGGAACACAATGATGGACATTGTTGATGGCTATTAAGGTTGCTTTCAGTTTTTCACTATTGCAAAAAACATTGCAATGAATATTCTTGTTGAGGCAACTTTATGCCTTTTTATGGGGAGGGAACACAGCCTAATGGTTAACAGCATGGGTTCCAAAGCCAAAGATACTGCTTGGGTTAGAATTTTGGCTTTATCACCTACTAGCTATTACTCTAAGTAGTTACTTAACTGGAGGCTTGCTGTTGTGGGAAAATATTTTTTTACAGTGTCTGACATATAGTAAGTACTAAATAAATATTTTCTATTTATGATAAATGACTAGAGATGGCTAATTCTTTCCAGGTCAAAGAAGAGATACATTTTCAAAAATCAAATGCAAGTATAAAAGGCTGAATAATCTAATAAGCATCAGAGTTCACATTTACTCACAGGAATATACATTTTCATGGTAAAATTATAAGTGTAAAAGGTTATAAATACTTAATTTCTATCATCTCCAACAAAACAAAGAAAGCACGTTAGTAATTTCTTTTTATTGACCTTGAAAAGGCAATTGTTAATTGTTCAGCATGTTGGCATTTAAGTCAGACTACATATAATTTCAACCATGGGTCTGCCACCTTCTAATATGGAGGAAAATTACTAAACTTCTATGTTCCTCACTTTTTCAATCACAAACTGGGACAGTTTTCCCAGTCTCACTAGGACAATTCTAAAAGTTAACCGAGGTACTTTATGCAAAGTGCCTAATTCAGAACCTGGAACTTGGTAGAGGCATAAAATAGTGTGCTACTATTGCTAAAAAAAAAAAAAAAAAATTAATGTCTAGACACTGAGGAATAGTCTATTGAACAAAAAAGACAAAACCTAAGATATTTGCAACCACTTCATAGATGAATAACAAATACAGGTGGTCTACAAGCTTTTGGATCCTGCACTCCATCAGTAAAAAATTTGCACCACGCACCTCCAATATACGTATATTTATTTATAAATTATAAACATATATAATGACATTCATATGCACTTCATAAAACTCAAAAATAGAAATTTCAAAGGGATGAAATAAAAATTTTAAAGTTGTGGCATTTCTTTTCTACATTTTAGTGGATCATCTGCAATGTCCCTCACCCTGGGTTCACATGTTTCACTTTGAAGATCACTGATGGTACAGTATTCTCAACTACAAGATAGTATGAGGATGGGATGGGCTTAAGGATTTGCTGATCATCTAACTGCACATGGAACTAACCAGCAACAGATATCTGGAGGATGTGAATATCTGTCTGCCTGACAAACACCCTACTTGCTCATTTTTCAAGATTTGGTTCTAAGACCACCCTTTGCATGATACTTCTGGGATTTCCAGGTAGAACTGACAGCTGCTTCCCTTGAATTCACCTCTGCCTATACAGATATCGAGCATGCATCTAAACACTTGACTGTATTTATTAGCTTCTGTGTCTCTCTCCCCATATTGATTATCAGCCCCTCAGTGGTGGGATCATGCCAAATTCTTCATTGATTTGCTAGTACTTGTTGTATAGTAGATCCTAAATAAATACATACCAAGTGAACAAGCTGACAAAACTAGATAGCCATACAGTGCCTCAAATTAGGGCGTTTCGTAAGCTCATAGAAGAAAAAAAAAAAGAAAATGCTTTGAAATGAAATGCCAACTAGAGCATCTTCAACAAAGGGTTAAATTTAATTAGATTGTAATGTCTGACTTGTTTGCAGCAAATTGGACAGAATTTCCCAGCGAATCCTCCAGATACTTCAACGAAATTCTTGGTTGCCTCACTCCTCTGCACCGCCCCTCCTCTGCTCTACAGAGGAGGGGAGTTAGGTCTGGATAGGGATGTTTATGTACTTGCTAATCATACGTTTGTTTTCCCTCTAAGCTCAGCTCTGCCTGCCATGAATCGTTCCAGATGACAATCATTTTCATGCTTTCAAACAAAGGCTCCAGAAGGACCAGGAAGAAGAGAACAAAGCCAGAAGTTTAACATCAATAACAACAAGAAAAGAAGAAAAGATATTTAAGTGTTCTGCTCCCTATTTTTTGCTACCTTATCACAGCATTTTAGTACTCCTGTTCACCTGAAATTAGAAGGTTGTGGGTAGGTTGGGACAAGAATTCAAATGGCTACAGTAAATAAAAAGGCTCAGTTCCACCCTATACTTACATCCCTCAAGAGTCATCTGAGCTTTTAAAATTCTCTCTCTTTCTCATCCCCCACCCTGTCTTTCATGTTAACTTGAAGCCACAACTAGTAACTGTTAGCAATATTTATTTCCACACTTGTTTCCCTAAAACATTGTTTTCCAAAATGGGTTCTATGAGATGTTAATAGATGCTCCATGGAAAAAGGTTCTGTGGTCAAATGTTTGGGAAATTTATGGTTATTACAAGTTAAACAGATTTCTCTGCAACAGGTCTTCTCTTGCCCTTTAATTTACCAGTGGACCTAGTCAATCTCCAAAAGGAAGCAGAACCCTATTTTTCTGGAATCATTGAGCCAGACTAGTGTTCTGATTAATACAGTGGAAGAAATGCCACCCTTTGGCGTAAGGGTTTGTCTTAAACTGGGAGCTCTTGTCATCAGAGACATAGACATTCAGAACTACCTCAGTCACTTAGATTGGTGTGCAACTCTTGACCACATAGAGAAAACCTCACCAAGGAACTCTCCTAAACACTCATACAACAAATTTCATTCTTCCTGTAGGTTGACATCCCTGTACCCTCGAGTCTGAAATGCCAATTCTGCAGAAAGAGATAGGCTAGAAATATAGCCTGGTGGAAGGGCAAAAGGACCTGAACAGGCACCATGGCTTTAGGAATATGCATCTCAGGATCTATATTGTGCATTTAATCTCTCAGCAGTTGCTTGCCAGAAGTGGAAATTCCCTTGCCTCTTGGGGTGCTTTCACAGAAAAGCCCATTTTTTCTATTTACTCCCACCCACCCCAAAACAAAGCCTTTTTATTATACACAGCTTTTGTTTACACTGTGTTCCCACTAAGAATTCCTACTTAGTCTTCAATCTCCTGCTACTGCATGAAGACTGTTAAACTCTCTCAGTTCTCTGAATACCCACACCACTTAATGACTATACCAGAGGTCAACAAAGCATGGTCCTCCTTCCAAATTCAGCCTGCCATCTATTTTTGTAGATACAATTTTATTGGAACACAGCCACGCCCATTCATTTATGATTGTCTATAGCGGCTTTTTCCTCTATAAGGACAGACTTGAGTAGTTGACCCAGAGACCATATAAAATGCCAGCCTAATATAATTACTATCTGTTCTTTATAGAAAAATTTGCCAAATTCTGGTCTACACCCTTTCTTTAGTACTTATCAGAAGCTTCACGTAGGGATCATACTTTGATGTTTCTGTATGTCTTCTCAATGAGTTTGAAGGCCCCCTGAGGACAGGGTCTATGATTTGTACATGTTTTGAACACTTTGTAATACTTAGCTCAGAATAAGTTATTAATGAACATTAACTAATCAATCAATTTCTTCTTGATTTTCTTTGAAAGAGCACAGTTTACCCAAATTCTCTGTAAGATGTTTCTGGTACCAAAAAGGAAAGAGAAAATGATATCTTGTTACTTTCACACCATTTCAGTCTAGTTGTTTGTGATGCGAAGTGGGCACACCCTACTCACATTGGTTAGCTTCAGATTTTCTCTGAAAGGAAAGTAAAACTCAAAGGGGTAGCTATGTATTTCTTCCTAGTAGTCCGGAAAATATTATCCTTTCTATACACAAATTACATAACTGTAATATTTTCCCCGTCTACTATATACTGATTCCAACAACCCCAAAACAGCTGCAAAACACACACACACATGCACGCACACACACACACACACATTATAAGTACTAGCAGACATAATTTGGATTGGCAGAAGTTGATCAACACTGTTAAAAAAGAGACAGAAGGCCCAAAATGGAGTCACTTTTGCTATGCCCCACATCATTAAACCAAGAGTTAATACCTAACTTAATTACAGTTTCAGCTTCTCCCAGGAATGGAATCTTAAACCAGTCAATCAGGAAATACCTAGGTGGCACTAGTGAGGTAATCCATCTAGTAGACCCTGCTGTCCCCTAGAGGAAGGTGACCTTGCCACAACCAATCCATTTTTTGCTAATATAACTTTCTTGTCCTGCTCCTTTCTGCCTATAAAAATCTTTAATTTTCTACAGTTCCTTGGAGCTCCTTTCTATCTGCTAGAAGGGATGCTGCCTGATTCATAAATCATTGACTAAAGCCAACAAGATCTTTAAAATTCACTCCGTTGAATTTTGTTTTAACAGTATTGGTGGCAGCAGTGGGATCTGAAGGAAACTTCTGATGGCTTCAGGGATGATGAGAAACACAGGTCCTGGTACCGATGAACACTTTGGGTTCTCTGCCTTCCTCACCATCTCCAAGATCTGTGGGTAAGTTCCACTCAGGTTTGAGCTCCACTGTCTTTGCATTAAGCTCCTGATCTAATTAGCTTTCCAGTCCAGGGCAGCTTAGCTTAAGCTAGCACAGTTCCACCCAGAGCCCAAGCCCCTAGTCCTTGCTTCAGTCTGCAATTCCCCATTTGATTAGAATCCCAGCCCTTGGATCAGTCTCCAGATTCCACATTGGGAACTGCTGGTGGTTCAGTCTGCAGTTACACATTTGATTGGAATCCCAGTCTGCAGTCCCTTTTTGTTGGGGTCTGTTGGTTCAGTCCTTTCTCCATTGCCACACTGGGAATTGCCGAAGGGCCACACAAGGCCTTCTATTGACCAGTTCACAGTAATATCTCTTTGACTACTACTGGTGTGTTAAGGTAAAGCTATTGCTAATGGAAATCTTGAAAGCTAAAACCTGAAAATTCAGTGGGTGCCAAGCACTTAAAAGCTGTTAGAGCACTTGCCACCTAACTCTAAGGCTCTATGTTAGGATAAATTGGTCACAGAAAGGGTTAGATTGACATTAGGTCACCTGCAACCTCAAGAAAGTTTCCATGCAATGAGGTACACTGAAAACACAATCCCCAACCCAGCGCAACATCCCTCTTAGGTATTAGTTTGGCTCTGAGAGACCCAAGACTTAGCTAAAGAAATGGGATCCTTAAGTTCCAAAGAGTTGAGCATGCTACCTCCAGCACACCTGCTTATTTTATATCTAAGAACTATGGTCCCAGAAGCTGTAGATATCTACAAAAATGTCAAAATATTATGAATACCACTTAGAATTACAATGGCCATTAAGAGGAGCATTCCAATTAGAAAAGATTATTTAAGAAGTTCACTTGAAAGCAAAGACTACCAAATCAAACAAACAGAATGGGACACCTATTTTAATTGACATGCCAAAGCCTATAAAAGGCTTCAAAATTCCAAAACAGCTTCATTGAAAGATTCATTACAAACTGCTAGTGAAAAATTGAAGACACAATAGGTACCTAAATCAAGGGACTATGGGACTGACACAATTCCTACTACTCTCCTCTATCTTATCTTTCTTTACTTGAGTACTCATTCTACTACTCCTTTTTCTGAATTGTCTTTCCACCCTGCAGACTATTACATGACTATACACAAAAGTTGGCCAAATTAGTGGCCTTACAGATACTCCCATAACTACCCTCGAAGGAAGGTCCCCATGAAGCAGGAGACAGATGGGCCCCAGGCTGAGTATCTGGAAACTGTCCCCTGTGGAGAGATACTCCAAGATAAAGACAATGGCAGGAGCAAGGAGGAGTTGAGTCCTGCTTGAATAGAAGATAAAGAGACCACATATTTTTCATTCTTGAGGTCAAGGAGACCTCCCAAACTACACATGCACAGAAAGGTTCCTCAGAGGTCACAGAAGGAAGGAGGTGCCAGACCATAATGTGTTCTTCTTCCCAGAAACCCTTGCACTGGAATCCATCTTGGTTAAAAGATGCACGCACACACAGGGGAGGGCCCTGGGTTAGACCAAATACGGACTCAGAGCCAGGCAAAGCAAGATGACTGGCCAGAGGAAACCTAGAAGAACTGCCCCATATAAGTGATTTGAACTACCTTAAAGATGCAACTCTTTCTCTGAGCCCTCCCATGTGTGTCTATCCATACGTGCTTTTTTCCTCCTAATAAACACTTTACTTGTTTCACTACTTTCCGTCTCTTTGTTGAAATTCCCTTCTCTTAAGCAGACGATCCAGGACCTTGTCACTAGCCATTGACCGTCATGATCTAGTGGTTAGGATTTGGTGCTCTCACTGCCACGGTCTGGCTTCAATTTCTGGTCAGGGAACTGAGATCCTGCTTCAGCTTCTGCAAGCCAAGGCTACCCAAGATCACCCATATTGACTCTTCCCAGGTTAACAGAACTCTGAGAGAATTTGTGATAAACTGCTACATTTTTCCTTTAAGCAGTGAAGGGGAAACTAAAATTAAAATTAATGGAAAACCTTACCAAATTCTGGGAGATGCCACAGCTTGAAGATGGGATCTTGGGAAAACTGGTAAAAGCCAAAGAAGAGTGAGAATTCTTACCAGTGTCAGCATTCCTGAATCTCTGTAGTACACTGTTGAAAGAGAAAAATAAAATTTCATGTTGTCCTTTTATTTCCAAAGTCAGACCCATTGATTATTGATCCTTTCTCTCCCAGAGACAGTTGTTACCTTCTTGTTTGTCCTGTTGTGTGTCCTGAGAACTCAGCTTGGTAACCATCAGAAATGTGGGTTGAACTCCATTTGCAGCTAGAGTTTATTGCCAGCATTCAGAGAAATTTTCTATTTGGCTATCTTTGGGAGTGGCTCTGGATCTTAGGAGGGTAATATTTTTGCACTCTCTTTGGAAACACATCTTGGGCCCATGGGGTTGTAAATGAAAAATGTTGCCTGCCATATTAGTATACAAAGGATGTGCAGCCATCAAGCCACTACAGCCGCCCCCAACGGTGCACCCTGAGGGAACTCAAGATGGGAAAGAACAGGATACTGGTCCTAGATAGCTAAGGTGCTTTTCAAAGGAATGATTTTGATGAGCCCAGAATCTTGTGTCTTCCCATACACAGAAACGTACTAAATTCATTAACTTGAGATATCTGGTTTTCTTTAATTAACAGTAATCTTTTGATGTTCCAACTACCTGACTTTTGTTGCAAAACTCCCAAATATCCTGGCTACTCCCTTACCTGTTCAGAGCAGTCTTTCAGAGCTGTCTGAGAGGCTACCTCCCAGGCTTGAAGTCCTCAGAAAGTCCACTGAATAAAATATAATTCTCAACTTTTAGGTTGTGCATTTTTTTTCAGTTGACAGCGTTGTTCAATACTGCCAGAAATATTTTTGGCCTCTTCCCCTAAACTAAACCAAAATTATGTACCCAGAGGGACAGAGAAAACTTCTGAAGCCTTTGTGAAAGAATTCACTAAAACATTCCAAAGACAAACAGCTCTAAATTCAGAACATAAAAATCTTTTGATTTCCATCTTAGTTGGAAATCTTCTCCCTGATATAAAAAAGCAAATTAAAGATAATATGGTTGGATGGAAGGATCAGCCCTTTGATATCATTTAGGCTGCAAACCAATTCTTTGCGGTATTAAAAGCAACTGTCCTTATCTTACAATTCTTTGCAAGACCAGAAATGTGGCTCCAGAAAGAATTAAAAATTCACCTATCCTTTTAACCAAGCCCCAAACCTCCCCTAATTTATCTCAAAAGGCTTGTAAGTGTTGTAAAAATTCTGGCCTTAGAAAACAAAAGTCCTTCTTGGAGAAACTTGCATACTTTCCCTGTGCCTTTGAGATGTAAATGTTCTTCTACCTGGTTTTCTTCAGGAACTCTTATCTAGGCCGTCTCTTTGGAATACACACTTTAGGAAAATAATTCTTATCAGAAGGAAAGGGGAAAAAGTTATCTGGAATTTAGGTAAATGACAAATCTTAAGTGTCTTCTTCATAACTATTAGTAAAAAGATTTACCATCTGAGCAGATAACCTTAACTTATTCCATTTGCCAAAAACACAATTTGAATCCTACTTCTTTTATAAATTAGTTGAGTTTAATATTATCGTACTCATCTCATGGCTACAATTTTAAGACAAAAATTATAAGATCTCTGTTTGTGTCTTTATGTTTATGTATGTCTATAACTGTATGTTAAAGATGTGTGTTGCAAAAATTAATTTGTAAAAAGCTCTATTTAACTGACTTAAAAACAAACAAGCACTGTATAAATTAAGTATACTCTCAGAACTATAAAAACTCTCCCAGATATTTTTCAAGTTCATGTGATCTAGGATAATCTTCAGTAAAGAAAAGCTACTTTAAGTTTGTTGGTTTAATTAAAATAGACGTGTCTTTAGAGTCATCAACATTGATATTACTGAAAACAATGCAGACATGCAACTCTTACTTTACCTGGGTTTATTAGTCAGATAATTTCATGTTATCTCTGTTACAACATTTTTCAGCAAGAAAAACAGCTTGAGGGGATGGCTGACTTTGCCTAATGTCTCATGAAGTTTTTGTGGGTAGTCTAAATGTAATTGTTGGGAGTAAGTAAATGTAATAGGTGTGAGTGGGATAGGAATTTTTAGGTGAACTTTGCAGCAATAATTGTTTTTTATGGTATGTCTAGCTAGTTTTCCCAAATCTTTTTGGTAACTTGAAACCTTAGAGTTTTACTAAGTTAAATTAAATTATGGATAGTCATTAAATGTCTAGATCATTTCCAAATAAAATAAAATATTGAAACACATTAATCACTGAACATAAGTTTATCTACTTTTGGCTCCTCATTACCAAGAAAATAATATCTGGTTCTATTGGTAAACATGTTTTGTGCCACATTGAAAAATTGTGCTATGAGGAAGCATGTTTCTAGAAGTTATGAAATGTCTTTATAAATTTCCCAATTCACAGAATGCTAGTGTAACAGACAGTCCAGAATTGCCTACATTTTAGCTTTCACTAGGAATTAAGGATTCTAGGGTTAAGAATTTCAATTAATATGTGTAATTAAAGCTACTTAGAAGTAATAAGGGTGAAAGGGAACAACTGTGTATGAAAAGTAGGTAAGGAAAGTAAAATGGTTGATTGTCACAAAATGAAAAAGAGGAAAAACATATGACAAAATCTGAAGAAATATTTTAAAAGTTGTAGAAGGTTTGTAGAAAAGAATCTTTGGAAAGGAATTTTATGTGTGGTCAAGATAGCTAAGTTTGTGATGAATTTATCTAAGTTAAAAAATGAATTTTAATATCAAAGTACACTAGTGCAAAATTGGAATTTAGTGTTCTCTTTGTTAAAAGGACAAAGTTTTTACTGGACCTTTGGTCTGTTTGGATAAGAAAATTGTGAAAGTTTGTTTACCTTTTAAGTAATCTACCTAGACAGCAAAGATTTTCTGTCTTATCAAAATAATTTACTGGGCTCCATATTGTCTTTATCAGCTCTTTGATTATCAGCTCTTTGATTAATACTGAGAAAATTCAATCTTCTCCATATGAGAAGAGCTAACTTTTGTTCACAACTATGTGGTCTTCTGTATTTGCCTTTAACATCTTCTATCGTTACTTTGGTAAATGGTTAATTTAGTATTGTTTCATAATTATCTGTGATATTTTTAGTCAAGTATCCAAAATTTTTTATATTCTTGACACACTTACCAAAATCAAATTCTAAATGAAGTCTTTTTGACTTGAAACTAACTTTGGGATTTTCCAGAGGGCTTCCGGAACACCTCAAAAGAATTGTTCTCTCTTCTTATAAAAAGAGAGAGAGGGAGACAGAGACAGAGACATAGAGACAGAGAGGTTAAACTAATTAGGCTTATTTGATATGTTAAATTACATGGGAAGCATTGTCAAATAAGGAGCCTTCAGAAGGCTCTAAGCCTTCTTTAAGTTATATTTTTCCAGGTATATAAGTTCTAGAAATTGTATGAAATTTCTGGAAATCTGATATGTCCTAGTATAATATTATCAGTCGCAATTCCAGTTATTATCTTAAAATGTATATCACAGAAATAACTACATTTATTTATCAAATGAACTCCCATCAGATCTTTAACAATGGGCATTTTTAACTCTTTTGTCATTCATAGATAGTTATTGTTTTACTCTGATGTTTTTGCAAAAGTGATACTCATGGAAAGAGCCTTACCAAGTACTCCTGACCATTGACACTACTGTGAAACTAGAAGGCTTTGAATCTTGGGTACACATCCCACAGCTGAGGAAGGCTCAGAATGCTGGAGACCTCTGAATCCAACTTACTAGGAAGAGAAGTAGCTGACATCAAGGTAGACTGAATCCACCCAAGATACCAGATCAAGGCTTCATACTTTACCTAAACATAAAACCTTTTCTTCTTCTCTTTCTTTCCTTTACTCTGGCATTGGCCTGGAAAGATAACACTATCATCTGTGTCTCCCAGGCCATTACTAAGGAGAGTAACTTCAGACTGCTGGATTTGTCATCAAAAACTCTGTTCACGAGGCTAAAGACCCCCTGGTCCTTCCTGTGACCAATTTTTCTTCGATTCCCAATGTCACCATAAACTATAATTGATCCCCTTTAGAAGTCACTTACAGAGTCTGACTTTTATAGCCAGATTATCCAATGCCTTTTTTTGACCTTTCCTTTATTATAACTGGATTTGCTCAATTAGACACAAATATCTATGCAAATCATGGTATATTTGCATCTCCACATTCTTACGTTATCTGATATTCTTATATGATCTGATTTAGATCTGTCCTCAATCATGAAAAGATCTCACCAGCAGCAACAATCTTTGCAAGGAATTTAGAACAACATTCTGTTTCAGTCTAGAAGATTTACTTCCTAAATGCACTGAAAGCCTAATTGACCCCTGGCTTGCAAACAAAACAATTCCTGCAAATGAATCCATTAACAGTGTCACCTTAGTAGGAGTGGTTTGTGCCGCAACAGGATTTCTTTGTCTGTGGTGGTTATCATTCTTCTTGAGCCTATGAATGCCTAGATGACTGGTGCATAACGAAACAATGCCTCATAGTTTATCTAACTGTGCCCCTAACTGTTCACAATCAAACTGAGATATCTCATTGGTCACCTCCCCTGCATTTACATTGTCAGGTTAGAAAGGACCTACCAGGAGGTATTCCTGATCCAGAATTCACTTCCTTTGGCAGGTCCCTACTTCCCTGTTTAGGAGTGAGTATGAATGACGCTATAATCAGGAATCTCTCCTTAACTCTTGACGATATTGCAGAATCCACTGCTAAAGCAATAGCTGTCCAACAAAAATCCTTAGACTTTCTGGCCAAAGTTGTTCTTGATAATAAAATAGTACTTGGTTATCTTTTAGATGAGCAAGGAGGTGTCTGGGTTGTGGCCAACATCACTTGCTGCACCTGGATTAACACTTCTGGGGAAGCTGAGACTCAGCTGCATAAGATCACTGAACAAGCCACCTGTTCAACAAGCCAATGGCTTCAATGGGGTCTTTCTCTGACTTATTTGATCTTGATTGGCTTGGGAATTACCCTGTTTATAAATAATCATAGTAATCTCCCTGGTGTGCCACATCCTCTCAAAAGCTTTAAAAGTATGTTCACAGCCTCTACAAAGCAAGCAAATGATCTCCCTAAAACTAGAATGTCAGAAAAGGAAAGAAGAGTATGATCATCTTCAAAAATGTCAACCTGAAGTTGTGACCTGTAAATACCACAGGGATTCAGCAAAAAGACATCAAGACCTGTAAATATCACACAGAGGATCAGCAAAAACTGCAAGAAATTCAGAGCGGTATCTGGGAGTCCTGTTAATGCCTTAAATTTTGATCACATCTCTCAGGCTGAGAGTCTGACCAACTGGGGGGAATTGCTAAAAAAGATAAAACAGGTCCCAAATGGAGTCACCTACGCTAAGTCCATCATCACCAAACCAAGATTTAATACCTAACTTACAGTTTCAGGCTCTCCTAGGAATGGAAGCTTAAACCAGTCAAACCCGAATTACCTGGTCCGCACTATGAGGTAATCACCTGACTGACCCTGCTGTCCCCTAAAAGAAGGTGCCGTTGCCATAACCAATCTGCTCTTTGCTAGTATAACTTCCTTGTACTATTCCCTTCTGCCTATAAAAGTCTTTCATTTTGTACAGTTCTTTGGAGCTCCTTTCTGTCTGCTAGAAAGGGTGCTGCCCAATGCATGGATCATTAAATAAAGCCAATAAGGTCTTCAAAATTTACTCAGTTTCATATATATATATATATATATATATATATATATATATAAAATAATACAGTTCTCTGATGGCCATCACTCTGGGCTTTCTAGTGGCGACTTGGTGGTCTGAGTGGCCTGACTGAGACCTATGGTCACAGGCAGGATGGTCCTGCGATAGCCTGTCATTTTAATACTGGAGGTTGCCTACATAATAAGCCTCTGCTGGATCAGAATAGAGGAGACAAGAAGCTCTTTGCATGGTGATGTTATCGATTCTGAAGAGTTCACCAGCTAACATTTGTCAGGGCAAATGAAAATCCTAAGCTAAAAGTGGTGAAAGAAGCTCTTTTCAAAAGTCAGTAAGGAAATCCTTTTCATTATTAGCAACTTTTATACACTCAGATGGAGTAAATCAGCCATTCAAAAATGCTCATTTAGTTCGTTCGGTGCCAAGAAGTGGGTCCCAATAATGTGTGTGTGGTTGACACACACATAACTGCATTCTCATGGCTCCAAGTGGTTGAGTATGCTGGCCTGAGTTACCCATTTGTTAAATCCACCTACAATTTGTTCTCTACCCATGAATACAATTTCCTGAAAAAGAAAAGGAAACATTCTCAGAGCTCCCCAGCTTCACCACTTCCATTCAGTCTGACTCATCTTTGTTCCTGGATAAATGTGAGGACTGGCTTGGGGTTAGATGTGATGTGATCTTTCTCAGGTCTGGCCCTGGTTGGTGGCCCAAGCAGAAAGAGTCTGATTTTTCTATCATGAAATTGCAGCAGCAGATATGTTTGAATCTATAGAAAGTAGCCTTTTTATAATACTAACAATTTTCTGTATTTTCATTTTTATGATGTCTACTGGTTGAGAGGTGATAGGACTTCGTAGAATTTACACTCTAGTGGTTTGATAAATATATAACACGTTGAAAAAGAGTTTCACGGGAAAGTAAACATTATTTATCAGGGCTTTAGTTTCTCTTATATTTACCTTAAGCTGAGCAGTATTATAAGTTGTTTGTTTGATTTTTATTTATTTTTCTTTTATTTGGCTTTCTTTCTAGATCCTAATCGAATCCAAATAAAAACAGCACTTAAGCACCCCTGAATATGGCATAGGGGGACATGTGTATATCCTTGTCTTTATATTATCTTTTGTTCACATACTAAGGGCGTTGGAAGGCAAAATGTGGTGAGGTGCTATTTTATAGCATGTTTCATGCTTATCAGTAATTTTTTCTCTCTGACCTTCTGCCTCACCCAATTAATTTTCTTGAACTGCTCACATACTAGGAGAACATTGGGGGGGAAAATAATGTTAGTACTAGTGAATATAATCTTGGAAGAAAAGCTGTGCAATTATTCAAAGACCTAATCTTATCTCTGTTTCATTTTTATATCACTAGTCTACATTTAAAAGTATTAGATATACTGTTCTGCTGTCCCACACCTTCAAACCCCAGTAAATAAATGCTGCTAAGTGCCACCAGGAGTGAAAGAGCTTGTAATGAGAAGTGTGAGGAGATATGTGCTCCATTCATCATTCTGTTCAGTCCAATATTGAGGCTCTTGTTATCAGCAGGATTCGTGGTGGTGTCATCGTGGCTGGCATAAATCTTCTGTCAGTGTGGGTCGGACTGATGCCCTATTAAAAGTCTGCTTTCACCTAATCACAGAATGACCTTTCAATGTCTTTAATTAACCTCTGACCTGAACCATCCCAATGTCTTGTTGGTAGGTAAATCTATGGCTTGACATTTGCTTATGACACTACATTTGTCTTGGTTTAATCATCGTACCTTTCATATGATGGCTTGAATGAAATACAGTTGGGATCCCTGCTAATAGATTAATTTTTAAAAGGTTAGAACATAATATTTTCTTCTGAGCTCCCAGTGATATCTTTGCAGACATTTCCCCCTGGGGAGTTGGGGGTCTCCCATTAAAGTAACTTCAGGTGGGCCTTCAATTTCACCAATAATGTCATCTTTTCTACTCAAAGTTATGCCTTTGGAATGGCATGGGGACCCAGAAGTATTCTAGATCCTATGAATGACCAGAGGACAAATGCTTTAAAATACGATCCATCCTTACTTGTTCAAGACAAGAGAATACCGCAGTGGCATGGGATTAAAAGAAAGCAAGAAAGAAGGGAGGGAGAGAAAGAGGGAGGAAGACACATCTCTCTTCCGGGAATGTGCTTTTCTACTCTGGAATATGTGTGTGCCTCAGGTCCTGAGACTTCCTTGGATAATAAAATTTCATTGCTCCACTAAGAGGAACCCTGTTGGTGACCTCTTACTTGAATTAGTAACTATTATAAATATAAAATATTTATAAAGATACACACTTTTCTTACATACAAATGTAGTTATAAATTGACGTGGTTACTAATTCATTTAAATTGAGTAGGTCATTTAAAATGGCACATTGTGATAGGCCTATAAATCATAACATTATCTGAATAAAGAAAAAGTTTTCAGCTACCTAAGATTTACCTAATTTTATACTCAATCAGAAGCCCCATGAAGGGTTTAGACTAGATGATCTCTCAGATCTTTGTCAGTTATAAAAGTCTATGATTCAAAGTCTCAATATGAGAAATTCTAGGTTTATTGTCCCTGAATTCAAAAGGTTTTCCTGCCTTTAAAATGCAATTTAGACGTTATATTAAAGACTGTAGAAGCTGGAAAGTTTTCAAGTGTCCCACCTGCCTTTGCTCTCTTCCCTGCCTCTTCCTCCTACCTGGGCCTTTGTTGACTCACCTGTAAAGTGAAGATAATAATACCTACCAGTAGAATTGTTTTAAAGATTAGAGGAAATGTGCATATAGCACCCAAAACAGTGTCTGGCATGCAGTGATGTTCAATTCATTCTGAATGCTGGTGGATCTGTTAGTATCTGCAGCATTTGCTGATAGATATTATCTCTTAGGTTGATGCACTAGCCTGACCCAATCTCTTTTCTTCTAAAATTATACAATTTAATGGTTAACAACTTTGGAGTCACTCTTGGGTTCAAATACCTGCTCTATCAGCAATTTTCTGGCTGTATTATCATGAGCAACTTACTTAAGCTTCCAAAATTTCTCATCTATAAAATGGGAAAACAGTTGTACCTATTTAATGGATCTACTGAATGAGATAATGCATGAAAGGCACCATATCTGATTTTGCTCCATATTTTATCCTCATTACCTAGTAGAGTACCTGGCATACAGTAAGCACTCAATAAATGCTAAGATTTAACTATTAGGTATAATCATTCTATTATTTAATTATATATCAATATTACATATATATTATCGGTCATCATCATCATCATCAAAGAACTTGTTCTATTTCTGTCTTACATCTTCATTGGTTTCGAAGTGGTGGTTACATATTTTAACAAAAGTTGGTTTTGGTTAGGTCCTAGGCTGAAATGGGGAAGTGATGTTTGCTAATGATATCATCCATTTTGCTTAATTATTCATTTATTTAAGAAGTATTTACTGAGCAGATGTTATGTGTCAGGCTCTGGGGATACAATGGAAAACTGAAAGACACACAATCCCTGCTGTCTTGGAGCCAAGATTTTATGAGAGAGAGAGACTGTTATTAATCAAAGAAGGACACTAATAAGTGAAAAATTATATAACTTTGCCAAAGACCATGAAGGAGATATACACAGCATTATGAGGGGGTTTTTAACATAGTCAGAGAAGTGAGAGGAATCTGAAAGAGGATAAAGAAGCCTAACCACATGAGGGTTTATATGCCATGTTAAGAATTCTTTTTCTTATCCTAAATTTAATGGGAAGTAGGGAATAGTGCATGTTGAGTTTTGTGTTTCCAAAAGCTTACTTACCTTGATGACCATATGGAAAGTGAATCAGAAGGAGACCAGGACATAAAGGGAGATGTTAAATGTCTATGATTTACATTGTATAAAATCCCAAAGGGTAGTCTCCATCATGATTCTTTCTTTGTATCTCAGAATAAAGTTAGATTGATGCCTTCTTCATAGACACCAAAAAAGTAGAGGGAGAAAGGACCCTGCCCCCCAAATATGTAAACCTTTCCTTTCACAGTTAGTAGCAATACTAAGGACCAAGAGATACCACATAGGCCTCTGAATTTATTCTTCTCCTCGGCTGCTTTTGCTGTGACCACAAGAGAATAAGACTATCTATGTTTACTGCCTTATATTACGGGCAGTCACGTGCCCTCTAATTGGAGAGTTGAATGTCAAGTCAATGACCTAGGCTCATAAAACCTCATTGGTTATTATACTGATAGGGCTAGGCTACAATGCAATTAGAGTTATGAAACTCATCTCTAAACACTAGGTCCAACAAAACCACCTCTATCTATAGAGCTCTCATGGCAATCAACATCTGAAAGAGGTAAAGTGGCTAGTTTATTCATATTTCCTCCTGCAAATATTATTCAACTCTTATTATATAGTAGGTACCTCCTAAGTGTTAAATGGTGAACTAAGTCCAGCCTTGAGGGGGACATATGCCACATCATGTGGTTTAAAGGGAAGGGCTAACACTTATGAACTTACTGGGTACTTGATATTTTATATAGACTATCTGACTTGCTCATCAATACAACTCTACAAAATAGAAATTGTGATCTCCACTTTGGGAAAGTTAGGATTTGAACCTAGATCCATTTAACATGCAGCCCTTGCCCTTCCATCACACCACACGCTATTCACCAAGGAGACCCGTTTCAGAGGTAGGTCCACAAAAAGGGGAAGGTGGCAAGATTCACCCTCTCTCCAGTGCCTTCTTTTTAAAACCACAGCAGAGCTTCTGAATCTCAGCACTATTGACATTTAAGACTGGATAATTCTTTGTTGCGTGGGGCTGTCCTGGGCATTGAGGATGTTTGGCAACATCACTGGCCCCTATCTACTACTTGCCAGTAGCATTCCACTTGTGGTGACCAAAACTGTCTCCGGACATTGCCAAATGTTCCTGGCGAGCACAATTGTCCCTGGTAGGGAAGCACTAGTGGAGAATACAAGCAAGAGCTCAAAGGACAGAACACTGAGGTGCACCAATATTTAAAAGGAAAGAAGAAGAAAAGGAATTATTGTGACAAACCAAGAGAGGAGAGTTTCAAGAAATAAATGGTTGACAAAACTACAATGAGGTACCACCTCACACCAGTGAGAAAGGCCATCATTAAAAAGTCTACAAATAACAAATGCTAGAGAGGGTGTGGAGAAAAGGGAACCCACCTGCACTGTTGGTGGGAAGGTAAATTGGTGCAGCCACTATGGAGAACAGTGTGGAGGTTCCTCAGAAAACTAAAAACAGAATTACCATATGATCCAGCAATCCCATTCTTGGGCATATACCCAGACAAAACTATAATTCAAAAAGATATATGCACCCCTATGTTCATAGCAGCACTATTCACAATAGCTAAAACATGGAAATAACCTAAATGTCCATTGACAGATGAATGGCTAAAGAAGATGTGGTCCTTATATACAACGAAATACTACTCAGCCATGAAAAAGAATGAAATAATGCCATTTGCAGCAACATGGATGGACCTAGAGATTGCCATACTGAGTGAAGTAAGTCAGAAAGAGAAAGACAAATACGATATGATATCACTTATATGTGGAATCTAAATTACGGCACAAATGAACCTATCTACAAAAGAGAAACAGACTCACAGACATAGAGAACAGACTTGTGGTTGCCAAGGAGGAGGATGGTGGGGGAGGGAAGGACTGGGAGTGTGGGATTAGCAGATGTAAACTATTATATATAGGATGGATAAACAAGTTCCTACCGTATAGCACAGGGAACTATATTCAATATCCTGTGATAAACCATAATGAAAAAGAATGTATGTGTAAAAGTGAGTCACTTTGCTGTACAGCAGAAACTGGCACAATATTGTAAATCAACTATACTTTAATAAAAAAAATTTTTAATTACATAAAAAGAAGAAAGAAATGGTTGACAATTCCAGAGAACTTACATAAAATATGGATAGAAAAAATATTCTTTGAATTTGGTAATGAGGAGGATCTTGGTGACCTCAGGGAGATAAATTTCAGGGAACTAAGTTTCAGGGGACTAGGAAAGAGGAGGCAGAAGCCTAGCAGTGACGTAAGTAGGATGCATGGGATAGAGCTAGTGAGAGCGGCCTCTTCTTTCAGTAAGCTTGAAAATACTGCACAAGTGATGCTGTGCAAACTCTGGGCGTAAAACTTAAGATATTAGAAGCTTCTATTTTCTGTATCTTGAAATACTCTCTCTGGGAGCCCCAAGCCACCCTATGAAAATCCACCACTACACTGTGATCGCAGTCTCAGCTGAACCCAGCCTACCCCCCATCCCTGCTGAGTGGCAGACCTGCAATCGAAGGCATCTTGGGGCTCTAGACCAGCCCACCCACCAGCTGAACACCATTAAGTCACCTGTGTCAAAGCTGCTTGGAGAGGAAGTGCCCAGCAGAGTCCTGCCTAAATTCCTGAGCCACAAAATCATGAGATATTATAAAATGGGAAGTTTTAGGGTGGTTTGTTACCCAGCAATACACACCTGGACCAGAGTGCGGTGCTAATCCCAGTTGCCTTCTCCCAGTCATGAGATTTAAGGAAAAAGGATGTTAAACTAACTGTCATCCTGTCCCCACTGCTCTGAGAGTAACTTTGCAGGATGTTTTGTGTCATTAGCAGGTGATGGCCAAGTACTCAGACTCTATAGTCCCACATACCCAAGTTTACATCTTAGCTTCTCTGCTTCCTAGCTGCGCAAAATTCAGTGAGACATATTTATATAAAGTTACATTTACTTAAACTTGCATAGTTCCTGGCACAATAAATACTTGCTAAATGTTAGCTCTTATTTAAACAATGAGTTTTTCCATCAGAGGGTAGCAAATCATCGCTTTTTTAATCAAATGAGCCTGACTTGGACTCACTTCATCCCTCCCAACTAGCAGGACCAGTGAGACCTTCTTCCTTCACTTTCTGCTTCTTCACAACCATAACGGCAAGTCTGTTCTTGTTGGTCTTCTGGTGCCTTCCTCTGCTTCTCACTGTTTGACCTACAAACCTTCACACACACACACACACACACACACACACACACACACACACACACACATACACACCACATGAGAAAACCTCTAAACCACAAGTTCTCCTGCAGGAAATGTGAGTATTAAAGGATTGACTTCTGAATGTCTTTTCAGCAACCACGAAACTTTCAGTTCCAATTTGTGTGACATGTGAATTGCTCCTGTTGGAAATAACTGGAAAGAAAGAGAGAACTAGGTGTTGGGAATAGCAAAGGAAGAATAAAGGCAAAGGAGGAGTAGAAGTTTTTGTAGTGAAACATTAGGAATTCTGAAGGAAATTGAAAAAAAGAGAAAGACACCTATTTATGCCAGAAAGCAAAGGTCTAAGCTGTGTATGAACAGGGCCAGGGGTAGAGGGGAGGCTGGAATCCTGGCTATTGAACAGATATTTCAAATACACAAAATTAGCCATGAAGGGTGCCCAAGGCTTTTTCCATCTCAGGGACCCAAACTACTCTGCATTTCTGAAACCACAGGGGACCCAAGATCTTGGAGATTGGAGTTAGTGATTCTGAGTCATAACGTTAACAAACATTGAACAGGTAGAGGACAAGACACAGAGAGCAAATGCCTCCTAAGCAGCATACCAGCATAGTACCTGAAAAAAAATCTACAGACATCTCATCGATCTGCTCCATTAGGGAATTCCTACAAAGTCACTAATAAGCAATGGGTGTTAAGATAAAATTAATTACACAGCACCCATCATAACTAATTTAAATGGGTGAAATGTCACCAGAAATTTTAGTGTGTTCTTTACTGTTTTACCTTCACAAACATAAGAATATAAGGTGAGTGACAACCTCTGGACTTTAACCCCGATTTTCACACTGTTAAACGTTCCTTATTGTCCATGGGCTTTTTGAGTAGAAAACTGGGGATCAGTGCATGTGGAGGGCAGCTGGGGGAGGGGACGATACTAGGAAGGTGGGGACTTAACAGAATGGTAGCCAGTAGCCAGGAAGTCCATCAGGATCCTTGCAGTACCATGGGTGGGAACATGCCGACTTTGTAGAAATAAATTGATTTGATGCCTTTTGAGTCAAAGTACTTAAGATGTGTCTGCCTTGCTGAGAACTATTCCTTGTGACCACAGGGCACACAGCCACAGACCAACCGTTTCATATTTGCAGCGGTTCCCGTGAGCATTAAAATGTCTCCACTCAGCCCCATTTAGACCTCCCTCCCACCAACCAGGGCTTTTCTTGGCAGGGGTCGAGTGTGAGTGGGGAGTAAGAGGGAGAGGAGCCAGATCGCACATTCATAAAGGGCCTGAAATTTATATTTTTGACATTTTCTTCAAATAAAGTTATATAAACACTATACTTTTGGAGGGTTAAAATATTAATTTTTTAAATATAAACAATTAAACTTTACCATGTATGTATACCCCTGTTTTGGCATCTCCTTTTCAGTATATTTGGATCCTCAGAAATGGGAGTGCTCTGGGTCCTTTCCATCTCTGGGAGGCCCTGCCCAACCCAACAATCACCTATAACTCTTCCCCTCAAATGTTGAAATTTTTAAATGGAAGCCTAGATAGACGCTAAGCTGAAGATGGGAGTGATTAGGGAATAGGTAGTAGGTACAGGCAGATGCAGAGGAAGATACTAAAATCTATTCCACTGAGCCCCAGTAGAAGGAATATCCCTCAAGAGCTGGCGCTCAATCTTTCATCTCTAAATCCCTAATTCATGGTATAGTGGCTAGAACAGAGTAGGAGCTGAATGCATGTGTGTCAAACGGGTGAATGAATGAATGAATGAACAACACAAACCTGGACAGATTATTCTTTATGCAATATATGGTACTGTCAAATTCAACTGCCTGCAAGGGAATCATTTGTCTATGGAGCAGGCAAATTTTCAATCTGAAGCTGACTTCAAGCCATTGCTCAGACCAAGTGTCCAGCTAAAGGAACATAAATGATTTTTCATATCCTACCAAGGAAAGCATACGTGGGAGAAAGAAATCCGCAGCTGGAAAAATCAGAGCATATTCCAAGACCAAAGAGAAATTCCTTTTGGATTGTCAATTATTTGGGATTACCTGGGCCTGGGTCACAGGCCATTGGTGTGGATAATCAAGAATTGACTGCAGATGTGGACGTTAAGCCTGCCTGGCTCAGACATCCCCCAGTGGCCTGATCACAACTTCCTCCGCTCCCCACCACACAGAGCCCAGGGTAGAAACGGAGGTGTAAATCCACAGCAAGGCTGGAGGCAGGGACCTCCTACTAATACCCCCAAAGTTTAGAGTTTCCCCCAGAGCTTCATGGATAAACTAGGGTTTGTTATAAACTCTGCAGCAAAGGTACACAGGAGTGAGGGCATCACAGAGAAGAGAATCAGAAATTGTCCATGCCTGCTGCATTTTCCTAAGTTACTACAACCTCCTAATACATCATGTGTATTAAAAGCAGGGACAACTATGAACGAAGTTGAAGAGTGGGTGCTCTGCTTTGGGCACTGCTGCCGCTTGTCATCTCTGCTTTGTCCCTGACACTTGGCCTCCACTTGAGTCCACGAGTTGCTCAAGGTCTTTTCCTGACAGCTTCCCCTGGGGGTGATCTACATTCCCAGCCTCTTCTCCTGCCCCATAACCAATTTCCTGCTGCACACTCTGTTCTGCCAGAGACCTGCCCTCAGCTCTCAAAGGTTAAAGCTGGGATAATTTGATAAATTAATCTGGGCTTTCAGAGTAATGTGTTAATGGGCACTCCTTCTAACAAGAGTTTTCCAAAGAACTTTCCCTATATGTGTTGACCTATCTAATGGAGTAGCTCAGAAGGAGGGCAGCAGGTGTGGAGGGTTGGGTGGCATCAGCCAGAGAGAGAATATTTTGGGGTCTGTGAACTGAGGCTTTCAAGACTTCTGGTTTTCTATGACTGGATCTGTCTATAGAGGCAGGTGACGAGCAGTCTTTCCTGTACAGAAGGACAAATCCAGGGTGTCACTTGCTATTCTTCTACCCCAGGGAGCGCCTGAGGGCATTTTAGAGGCATCCTACTTTATTATTCAAGTTTCGTGAGAATATTTAAGCAAATACAAAGGGATACAAGTTGAGAAAATATGCTTAGCCTCATAATCAATACAGAGGAAGAGACCCACCATGAACTAAGAATTCTGTGACCCATTCTAGTGAGGGAGAGCATGGGAAGCACATAAACAGAGAGTCTGCCCCTGGCTGAGCTTTATAAAGGAGTTCTTAGCCTCACCAGAAAGAGTGGGATAATTTATAGGCTAACATTTTCTTTTAATGTGGATAGCATTTTCCTCATTTATAGTGAATTAGGTTAAGCATGCATGGGGAGTGAGGGAGAAAGGCTTTTAGTGATGCTCTAAATGATTAGTAATTTGAATAAAGTAAAGAACCTCTAAAAGATGGAGGACTGCCACACATTAGCCGGTCTCTCTTCTGAGTGCTAGAACCAGCCACCTCTGGGGTTGAACCAGACCAGTTTCGAAGAAATTGTGGTCATTAAAGCATTAAGATAAAAAGATACAGACTGTGCTAAATATTTTAAACTGGTTTTAAGCCATATGTGTGTATGATGTAAGTGACATTGAAACAAATGACTGAAGACTGAACATATTGGGTACTTGGTGTCCTGGGAGCCACCATGTTGCGCTTTGGCCCTTGGGTCACACCAACTTGCCAGGACCCAGAGATAAAGTGGAAGTGATGGGCAAAAAACATCCCATCTTGAGCTTCAGTTTCCTTATCTGCAAAATGGAAATAATAATAGTCCCCCCTTAGTGTTGCCATTATGATTAGAGACAATATATGTATTTTACCTAATGAATAGTGGGCACCAATAAGTTAATAATATTGTTTTAAGATCAAAACCATTCCTTTTTGTTGGACTGTATTCAACATTTTAGGCATTACTTGTCTTCCTCCTCTTAACCAATCCAGACCTTTCCTGCTTACGGCAGCTATTGCAGGCAAACAAGATGAAACTCCTTATGTATATGGTTTACCCTAAAGCTAATCCAGCTGGAAGAGTTCCAAGTACTGTTTCTTTACCAATAATTTTCAACAAACAAAAATATAAGCAACAGAAATTCTTTACCAAGGTTTGCAGGGCATCGTTTGTTTCTATCACTCTGCATTTGCTTTAGGCGTTCCTGGCATATCAATAAACCTTCATCCTCTTCACATAGACAGGCGAGTGAAGCGAGCCCAAGGACCTCGGTCTGGTCCTGGCTTCATCACCCCTTCCCTGTGCAGCCTGTGGCTAGTCTTCAGACTCTCTGGACCTCTGATCCACTCTCCATAAAATGCAGACTGTCTTCACTAAGTAAATAAAGTAAATTAAATGAATTAAAACTCTCAATTCATGGGTCAAAGAATCGTTTTTCTAGACACAAAGTTTTAATGGCTTAACAGGACCACCCTCTCCCCACATTTCTCTGGCTGGCTTCTCACTGGACTCCTTCTCCTTCATCAGCCTCCTGGTGAGAGGAATGGTGAGATTTTGAGTGGTTTGGAGCCAGGTAGACTGAAATCTGAATCTCAGTGCTTCTGTTTACTGGCCACATGAACATCAGCAAATTGCTTATCAGTCCAGGGCCTCAGTTTGTCCCCCTCTAAAATGGGCTAAAACAGCACAGAGCCCAATCCCGATGTCAGCAGGAGAATAAAATAAGGATAAAAAGGGCCTAGCACATAGTTGGTATGGAGGAACTTTTAGCTCCTTTCCTTCCAACAATCAAACAGGAAAAGTGGCGGATTTTCAAGACCCCTTCCCCCCATGAACTCTCACACGGGACCCTGAAAATAGTCAGTGAAAAGATTATTTTCAATTGTCTCTAAACACACACACATACACACACACCACCCCCTAAACCTTCTCCCATCTTCCCCACTTTCCCCGGAAATGAAACCTGCATGAAACTGAGGCCCACGCAAGAGGAGACCATTTCAAAGAGGCAGGTGGGGAGGGGTCATTGCTTTCCAGAATCTTAGCCACCTCACCCCCTTCAGGCCACTGGCCTGATGAGAAAGAAGGTGATTCTTTTTTTCCATTGTTTTAATTTAATTCTAATTGAATGTATGGCTGGAGATGCCTTAAAAGGACTCTTTTTTTTTTCTGGTTAAATGTCCTCGGGGAGTGTACCCCAAGACCTCTCTCTTTGTGATAACTTATTCTGGTCAGCTGAGCTGGGGTCTCTTTATTACTTCTCCCGACCACCCCCCCTCCAAAGCCCCAGCAGGAGGGGCCCCCGCTGCAGTTGCTGATGACTAGCGAATTACTCAAGTGTGAACTGTTTCACTGTCTGTCACTTTGCTCATTAGGCGAGTGAGAAAATGTATCTATGGCTCTGTCTCACGGTCCTCATTAGCTTGGTGGCTCATTTTCACTTCCCTTGTTTGTTTTAAAGACGAAGGCATAAGAAACAGTCTTCCCTCGGTGTTCCTCAGCATAATTTTAAGAAGCAAAAGCCTGGATAATCTTATTATCTTCCCAATAATTGTGTTGTTCAGATGATAGGGAAAGGGTAATTGCCTCTACTGCATTTCCAGCCAGGGTATCGGGGTGCAACTGTTTTTGTTGTGCTAAGGATCGAAGTCCTCAGCATTGGGGTAAGATCATGGTGTTTTTGGAAAGATAATAAACAGATACTCCAATGAGCCTGTACCCTGAAAATGTTGTTTTATTTCCTTCCAACACTCTAGTCCCTGTAGGTTAAATATATATGTATATAAAATTAACATGTATAGTATATATATATTATTAACATATACGTATATTATTATGAACACCACCTTTGTGTTAAATGTAATTCTATTTCCACCTGGAGATTTAGCAAAAGGATCAGGTTTTTTTTGGGGGGGGGGCAGTGATATGGGAGGGATATATAGGGTATATTTAAGATTTGATTTTTATGAACCATTCTTTACAGGCATTTATGGTTGTTTATCCTCCCAAGATTTATTTACTGAGATGGTGAAACAGAGCTGAGATCACCTAATATCATTCAAGATTTTGACATTCTGGTTGCCTTCCTGATAGAAGTGTGTCAGCCTATTTCTTATTTGCTGCACTTGACTTAAGGTGTTCAGGATCCATTTTTGTTCAGCCACATAAATGTTGTTCCAAATTCATTAGCATCTGTGTGGTGCCCCAGCCACAGATACCCTGTGGCTGATGATTTAAGTGGGGAACATCTGTCCCACAGGGCTAAAAGACAAAAAAAAAAAAGCTATGTTCTTTTCTTTACCTAAATTTAAAACTTCTCACATGCATGTAGCATGTTAGAGTTGGCATTAGCTGTTAGCATCAGGTCACATAAACTTCTGCATAACCAAAAAATAAAAGATGAAGTAGACCGGTAAATATGCAGATTATGTTTCTGTTTATTTGCATTTTCAAATCTAGAGTTTAAAGTCTAAGAAGTGTGGAGAAAGAGGCATTCTCTTATTTTTTTTTAAAGCTTGATTCTTTGAATAACAATGCCAGCTAAAATGCCTGATTTTCATCTCCCTCAACCATTTTCTTCATTCAGAGAAATGAGAATGCACGTAAACCATTCAAGGGAAATATAATGCATTATTATAATATGACTTGGCCTAAGTAGCTAATCACTTTTTATTAACACTTTTTGGCCCAGGGAGTTGGGATTTCTCCAAGCTGGCTGTCAGGGTAGGGATTCTGGGAGTCTATATTAGTAATTAGCATGACAAGATCTTGACTCCTGGGGTGATTCAAATTAATACAAAATAAAAGTGCAAATTTCCAAATAGCTTTGAAAGCCATATCTAGTATTAAATTTATGTTATTAAAGCCCTTTCCAGCCAGTATGACAGGGGTCCAAAGCGGAGAGTTTCCTTAAATATCTGCACCACTCATCTTGGACTCTTTAAAATTAAATAAAAGAGCATACAATGAAAGATCAAAAGAATTTTCTGTACAATTGAGTTACGCCTTGGCAGTAAAGTTTTCCACCAAACCAAATCCCTACAAAGCGATATGAGTTTCATGGTCACAGTTGCTTTTGGACTTTCCTTGATACATTTGGCAGCTATCTTGAGAGAATCCAAAGAGCCGCTGACAGCATCAATCACTCATTTCATAA
Source organism: Balaenoptera ricei (assembly GCF_028023285.1). NCBI lineage: Eukaryota > Metazoa > Chordata > Mammalia > Artiodactyla > Balaenopteridae > Balaenoptera > Balaenoptera ricei. The sequence goes on along the minus strand of NC_082645.1, from coordinate 7,563,030 downwards.
GCAGGCGCTGAGGCGACAGGAGGGCGCTTGGCGTATTACCATCTCTGCACCGTGCAACCCCTCCCGGCAGGAGAAAAGAGAAACGAGAAACAGTACAGCACAGAGACATTATGTAGTCCTCGTCTTCGAATAAGGTCCTACTAATGTGTAAATAACCTGCTTTCTCTAACCATGTCTTTAGCAGACTAAGTGGTTAATTGCTATTGATCAGCTCTGCCCATTGTTCCAATATCAGTCATTATTGAAAATAATCTCAGTATCCTTCATTAGGCATGCATCTGTTTCCATGGGAATGCATTTTTAACACAGAGAGCTACTTGAGTGTTATTGGTTTCACTGGTTGTGCGGCACTGAGGGTTGTGGTTGCCCAATCTGTCATAGTTAATCAACTCTCATCTCTTAACACTGGCTGCAGTTATCAATGAGCTAAGGATTAATATTCTGGGCGAAGCAGATGATAAATCATTTGTATGTAATTAGTGTACAGCAAGGTTACAGCTGACATGAATTTTTATCTTAATTATGAGAGAAATTTGTTCCATTAATTTAATTTAGTTTGCATGAGTGGCTAGACACCTAACAAAGTTAATCTTACACCTGTCATTACAACATTAAGGAGCGAACCTAGTGTGTTGAGGCGCCCGTCTCGGGTTCTCCCGCAATGAGGATAATGTTGTTCATCCTGATGTGAAAACAGATGATCGTAGACAGAAGATGTAAAGTCGACTCTTTTTAAAGTTGTCCCTGGGGATTTATGGGAGCATATCGAAGTGACTCAACAGACATTGCTGCACTTTGGATACCACTGTCCCCTTTCAAAATTACCTGCCTCCTGCCTTGTAAATCAGGCGGAAAACACCAGACGCAAGAAGAGGTGTGTTATGTTTTTAATGCATATATGTTAACTTCAAAAGCTTTTGACCAAAGAAAGCTTGGTCTCATGACAAGCTATTATTGCATTTGTATCCAATGCAATGAATGAAGAAATGTCTGCTGTTGAGGTTGTCTATTCTAAGTGCTTAGTGTTTATGTTATAATTGAATAGAATAATTCACATCACTCGATCTACTGTGCAAGTGGTAATTATGCAGGCATCACGGAGGCTTCAGAGTACTGCACGAAACTTAATCCTGTACTACTTATCCAAGTTATTACTAAGTCTGATCAATCATATTTGATTGATAGATTAGGTGGGACTCTGTATGCTGCAGAATGTGATGTTCTTTATTTTCCTAATGATTAGCTACACATTTAAGGTTAAAAAAAAAAAAAGTCTGCCTTATTTAACCTGGCTTATTTAAAATGTTTTCCTTACAGACTTACCTCTGTGCTAAGTATTTGACCCTGGATGTCTGATCTGGTGTAGGGGAAATCTTTAAAGGGGTGGGGCGGGAGGAGTCGCAAAGTCACAATACAAAAATCCTCATACACAGTATGACTGAGGAACAATTCAGTTGAAACAGAACTAAAAATGGGGTCGTGAGAGAGCCCATTTCTGAAACGGCGTATTTGTAGTATAAGTTCTGGCATCCAGAGGAGTGGGCCTTTGTACTTAAGAACCCCCAAATCAGCCTGAAACTGGAATGCTAATTGCACAGTAACTCAGATTAATGTATTGTAATATGAGTCCACAATTATCACTTGGACATAGGGTCAAGAAGTGTATAGTTGGTTATTCACAAGAAATGACTGATTTAAAAACAAAGAGCTCTAATGGAATTCAATAGTGCTTTTCAGTCATTCTGCTTGGCATCTCTATTACCTGAGATGATTCACAGCCCATTATGGGAGCTTCCATGCTAATAGAATGTCTATCTTCTGTAATACAGACACATCGAGCACTAACTGGGAATCTGTCACAATGAATTTCATCTAGATTTCACTTCATCTCTTCATGGACTGTAAAATTTGCTCTTGTACAATGCCTAAATTTACTGTGGGTAATTGAGAGAGATCTATAGATGCAGCAGCCCTCGGTAAAAAGCAGTTTTCCAAAGACCTATTGTAAACTGTGCAGCTTTGCCTCAGCTGGGGAAAGATTATGGTGATCTGCATCTTGCCTTTACTAATGAGATGTTTTGGTGAGTTCAAAAGAGAGGTGGGGGGCGGAGATGCTTAGAGGATTCTGCCACATGGAAAAAGGAAAACAAGGAAGACTCCTATCTTTCATTCCCAGGAAAGCTTTGCAAAAGGGACAAAAAATAAGTTTGGACACAGGTTTCACTACCTTCCGTGGGAAGTATAAATCAGGGCTACAAGAGACATAATATTTTCCAAATCTAGCCACATTTACTTGGCAGAAAAAGAATGTCTCATGCATGACCCAGCCTTCCAGGAGCTCACATTTGCCTCCTCTTACAGCTGCAGGTAGAACAAATTCCACCTCTCATTTGCTAAACCTTCCGTTTCACAGATTGTTAATCCTAACTAAAATATTTGGTATTAAGCTATCTGCATGAATTGTTGATAAAGAATTAAGATAACACTTGAGCTATTAAATATAATGTGTGCTCATATTTTTTCAACGGATACTTGGGTTACTGCTCATAAAGTATACACGCTAACCTTTTTTTTCTTCTTCAAACCGTTTCCCTTTCTTTATTTTACTTATCCCCATCAAAAGCTAAACAGAATCACCGGGTGCCCTTAACAATCATAGGATTTAATATTTGTTAGCCAATTAGAATTGTGATATATTCTATAGCTTTTTTCCTAAGCCAGGAACTGAATAATAGCATCATGCTTCACTGGCAGTGAAGTGAGCTGAGCCTTTACATTAGGAGAAAATCAGAATGGTATGACTGCAGTTCATTACTGAAATAGGTAACTGATGAACTGAAAAGACAAAGGGCATTGTTAAATGAAATGTCATTATTAGAGGTGCTCATGTTTAACAAATGTACTGTAAGTTAATTCAGTAGTGTTTTCTATAAAGTTCTTCACTGAATGTTCACTGCTCATTTTTACTATCTCTGCATACCTAACATCTCCTTATACATGTTTTAAAGGAAACAATGTCAACTCCCAATCACAGGGAGTAATTAAACCTAGGTCACGACCATCTTCTGAGCGCAGGTGCTTGTGGCACTGTCACTGAAGACCCCGACCAGATGCAATTGCATTTCTGTTGCTAGATTTACATGCGATCTGCTAGGATGTAAATAATGCCAAAAAAAAAAAAAAAAAAAAAAAAAAAGCGCGCAATCATTTTGGAGAAGACGAGAGATGTTTTCAGCTTAAAGAGAAACAAAAGCAATGAAACCCCTTTGGCATCTGTGCAAAACTGTTTGCTTGGCTCTGGAGGTGATAAAAATAATTTATGAAGCTCTAGATTTTTAGCAAGAGGAAATGACCTCAGCTTTTGGCCATCTGATGCAGTTAGCGAAGCCTCTCTCTACTACTTTTATGGATTTCCTTGAGCTGCATATTCTGTGACCTGTATTTCAGATTTATTGGCAGATACATAAGCCACATTTAGTAATATAAAATGCGGTGAATGCATCAAACAACTCAGCAGGGACCAACTGACAGCCAGCGAGAGGCGGCCTCTTCGAAGAAGCCACTCCGAATCGGATACCTGTTTATGCATCTGTCCAACCAGGCTCTGAATTTTTGTTTGAAATAAAGACATTATTTCCAAACAAAAGAGTCTCCAGCCAAACACATAATATATTGGGTGACAGGAAGAGGGTGTATGGCCAACTTTAAAATCTCAGCAAACCCTCAGGATTTTGAGTGTGAACACTCTTGGCTTCCAGTTGGAGGGGCAGCATGACTTCTCAGCAGGAAGAAGGGGCCCCTGCATACTGGGTTTGGTTCTAAGCAAGACAATAGAGTGGCATTTTGATGAGGGAGATGCAGACTGACCAATAATGTCTTTCGGTAAATATCAGTACTTACTGCCCTGATTAAGAGAAGAAAAGGATCTGGGAGGAAATGGGTATCAAATAGGGCTGTACACCCAGCACTTCCACAAGAGCTGGAAGAATTTTTGTAAAATCTATACTCCCATCTCTGGTGCGTTAAAAGGCAGGGCCCAAGGTGGCAAAGTGGAAAGACAACCAGTGAGGCAGTCAGGAGGCCTGATTGCTGGCTGAGCTTCCTGGGTATCATCTTGGGTAACTCATACCCTCTCTCTGGAGCTCACAGTGGGACTCCTGGCATCCCTTCTGGCACAACATCCCTTAATTCTGTAAACAGTGGGGTCCAAATGATTGCTGTAAGAGAAGTAAGATCACAGGATGGAGGGGACACCTCGACCAGCAGTGAATTACTTGGGAAGATTCAGGCATTGGCATAAACCCAAGCAGAAAAATGACGGACACGTGGTTTCACGGGGAACTTTTAATTCACCTTCTTGTGACTGTTACATTTTGCTGCTAACTATTCCCTTGTAAAGATAGCCTTGTGGAACTCAGATAACTCTCCCCCAAAACACCTTCCAGGTGAATTCACCCTATGCTGGCCTCTCCATTCTCTGAAAATAGACCACTCTTAGTACCACTTAATACTGCCCATATGAACAAGTAAGCAGAATGATTGAAGGCTCAAGTCCTAGAGTCAGATGGCCCAAGTTTAAGATCTTGACCTTGGGCAAGTCTCCTAACCTCTCTGAGCCCCACTTTCCCCTTTTGTAAAACAGGGATGGCAATAATACTGTTTGTTTAATGAGTTATTGTGGTGATGAAATGAGTTCCAATTTGTACAGCACTTAGCACGAAGCATGACAGAGTAAAATTCTCAATCAATATTAGGTACTATTATTATTAACATTATTATTATTACTCTCTTTCATGCCTTTTCTTAACAAGCGAGCAATTCGTTAAAGGCAGAATCACTGCAAACACATATTATCTGTGTTCCCTGGAGTGTTGGGCTCCCATTATGTTTTCAGAAAGTAAGTATTGATGGATAAAGTCCTGTTTAAAGATGGGGAAAGGAGATGAAGCATAAGAGCAATAGAATAAAAGTACCTGGGCTCCTGTTGCTTGAAGAGCGGTTCTAATGATGGCCGCCATTATTAAACACTCCCCTCATGCCAGACGCTTTACATAAGTTATCTCCAATCACTACTCTGCGAGACCTGTATTATTTTCCCTGTTTCACAGAAACAAAAGTTGAAGTTCAGAGAAGGTAAGACATATTCAGAAGGGATACATCATGGAAGTGAAGGAATGGGCTTGAAGCCCAGGTCAGTCAGCTGCCGATGTCCCATCTCTGTCATATAGCCCCTTCCACCACAAAATACTGTCCAATCAGACAGATACTCAACTTCCGAATGTGCCACACAGCTGCTGCATGGTGGGAAGGAATTAGAGACGAGGTCGCCATAGAAGCCCTCAATGCTGAGTCACAGAGCAAAATGTATGGCAGGCAGTGTGAAAGCTGAAAGTTGAGTCAGCCTTCAAAAATGCACAGTATGGAAAAAAAGGTGCAGAGCATAGTCATGTGGGGATTACACCACAGCAATTATCATCACCAGGGTTCTCTTTGAACCCTAACAATGGTGACTTAAAGACAAGGTGATAAATAATTCAAACATTGAACATGAATATTAAACAACAATAATATGATAACTCGTTACTTGGAAATAACAGTCATGCCCTGTACTTACAAAGCTCCACTAAAATGTTCATTGGCATTAAGTTAAGGGTACTCAGATGAGGGAATTCACACGGGTAAAGTTGGGACATGACCTGAGGAGAAAAAGGAGATTCGGAGAGGCAGGCAAGACCATCCATAAAATCCCAACTGGAAGCGTCAGTGCAGGTTGTGGCTTGGACTGGGGCCAGTGGAGAAACATGTGGTCCATGCAGGACATGTTGGGGACCATATTTACAGGAAGGACGTGGTATCAGGAATGTCTTTTGTCTGATTAAAAATATCTGGTCTCTCCAAGCAACCATTTCCAGATCTGAATGTTGTCTACCCTTCAGAAATGTTTCATCCTAGACCTGAGTTATCCACATTGTTTACCCAAATGCCAGGTAGAAATGCTTGGGGTGTTAAAACCGAGAGCACAGGAATCCATTTGCCTTGGGGACACTTTCTTAAGGTGCTTCATGGCAAAGGAGTCCAGAGTTCTGCTTGCAAATTTAATAAGAGTTGAGGCAAGAACCACCTTTAATAATTCAAAGCTAAAATTAGACATGCACCTGAAAATTTCAGGTAACAGAAACAAAAATGAGGGGGACTTTGTTTATTTAAATTATGAGGATAATTGCCTCAATTCTCCAATTCCCCTCACTCGGATAGACTTGGCTTGACTGTACCAGTATCCATGGTGACTCATCTAATAAGTAAACTGCATTAGCTCTGCTACTAGCAGAGAGGAAAGGAAAAGGTTTTGAAATCTATCTTTTGTGGCTTCCTTCCAGAGCAAGGGATTTCATTATATCCCGAAGACATGAGGCAGTTCAAAGAGATTTGAAATATGGAATGAGAAGTGGAGGAGGAGAAGTTTGGGCTTATACACTTGCTTTTTAGTTTTGTTTTTATATATGAAGAAACAGAGACTCTAGGGGGAGGCTTTATTCTTCAGGTCCAGGATTTTATTTTTAGTTTGTTCTGTGGTTGGTATCTTTCCAAAGAGTTCACCTACAAAAGGAAGCTTTCACGTTTACCCTTATGTACATAATTTCAAATAAGGATGACAGGGGATCCTGTAAAAAAATACACATGCATGATTTTATATTCCATGGCTGGAATGAACCTTGATGGAACAAACGCATAATGGTACCTGTTTATTAAACCCAGACAGTGTGGAATGATAACAGAAATCACTCCAAAAAAGGCGCCGCCATATCCTTCCAACAGCAGAACAATAACTTGCTTTGCCTCCATCTACTTCTGAAAACCATTTTATGATTACAAGCATGTAAGCTATTCTAATTATTACTGTAAATAATTAATCATTTCCTCTACAATCACTTATTAATTAGCTGTCATAACACTGTTGTGAATTAGGAGGAAGACAAGAATTCGACATTCAGTTATTAACACCTAATTAAAATATGCATTGTTTTCCATATGTTGTTTGTAGCTGTGCTTCCTCACACTTGATCACAGAATTTCTCTACCAAGGAACACCTTCCATTTGCTTAGCGACATCGCCACCTGTTGTTGGGAAGTGGAAAATATCCTTTTCTGTTTTTTCACAGAAACAATAGCTTAATCCTTACCTCAGCTTTTATTTGGAATTGAAAAAGTTTGATCCACAGTGTTTTCTTCCTGAAATATTTTTCTAGACTTTACTTGCCCCACTACTGACTAAAGTATTCTACTGACTAATTTAAATAGCATCATCTAAGTGGCAAAGTAAGTGAACCCACTAACAAATTACAGTGAAATATTCAAACTACGCTGATGCAGGTGAAGTAAACGAGCGGGAATTAGCTAGTTAACTAATTAGGTTACATAAAGTCATTACTGAGGGAAATTTAAGATTGATCACCAAATCACCTACAGATTTACTTTATACTAACTCATCTTTTTTTTATATATATATTTTTATTTTTGGCTGCATTGGGTCTTTGTTGCTGCGCGTGGGCTTTCTCTAATTATGGCGAGCAGGGGCTACTCTTTGTTGTGGTGCGCGGGCTTCTCGTTGCAGTGGCTTCTCCTGTTGAGGAGCACGGGCTCTAAGCGCATGGGCCTCAGCAGTTGTGGCTCGCGGGCTCTAGAGCGCAGGCTCAGTAGTTTTGGCGCACGGGCTTAGTTGCTCTGCGGCATGTGGGATCTTCCCAGACCAGGGCTCGAACCTGTGTCCCTTGCATTGGCAGGTGGATTCTTAACCACTGCGCCACCAGGGAAGTCCTAACTCATCTTAATAATAAGAGCTCACATTCATTGATTGTTGAGTGCCCATCGCTATTCATTCTTGCAACAATCCAATGATGGAGACACTGTTATCGTGCCCATTTTACAAATAAGGAAACTGAGACACTGGGGAAGTAAAGTAATTTGTTGATGCAGGGTGAGCTACATAATTCGCAGGGTCCAGTGCAAAATGAAAACATGGGGTTTCTTGTTTCAAAAGCAGGAAAAAAGTGCCATTAAAGGTACAAAAATATAAAGCTTTATCCATTCTCCCCCATCTCTCTCTCTCAACTTACGATTTTTGTATTTGCTATTTAATGCCATTCTAAGCAAAGAAAACTTTAATTTTAAGTTATTAGTATGAACTTTACCATTCATTTTTATATGGTGCGATGCCAGTTTTAAATGCAAATATTTAACTCATATGCAAAAGAACCAAAACTACGCAATTCATTATTTTGCAGTTTATACCTGTAGTATGTATTTTGCTCTTACCAGAACAGTGGAAAGGCTTCACAGAACTAACTCAGCTGTTCCGATTCCACTTGATCCGTGCATGTTCTGCCAGCACTCTCTACCTTTGGCTTGCTGATGAGTGAGGAAGGACTGAAGGGAAAAGGGATTATAATCCTTTTTCCTTCTATGACATTATTTGCAGTGTAAGTGGTTGGCTAATACAGAGGAATAATATAAGAAAGGATGTGGTAGGGCTCCCTGTCATTTGTGTTTCTTAGACCGTCACTGCCTTCTTTCCACGTTCAAAGCAAGTTCTGGTTCAAAGGGAAAGTCAGTCACAGACATAACACACTTACCTTGTCGCACTCGGGGTCTCACTGAACTCCCACATAGGCGGGTCCACCAGAGCTATGTGCTTACGAGGCACTGTGAACTCTCTAAGGGGATGAGCTGGCAGGGAACGGCGGACACCCACACTCTCTCATCTCCTCTACCCACATGCGTGCTCCAACGTCCGGTCCAACTTCACTGACAAAACGTAAGGTCAAAGATGAAACTATCAAGAATTCCAAGAGAGTGACAGCAGAGTGTTAAACCAAGGGTGAGGCTCCCTGCACGTGGCGTCCTGAGAGACTGTACAGGTCACACACCCACGAAGCAGTCGCCGAGATGACGGACACATGAAGAACCGAGGCCATCCAAGTCCGGAACTCGTGCTCTGAGCTGCCATGCTCTGCTGCCCCTCAGATGGCACTCAGAGGCACCGCCAAAAGGTTCTGCTTTATGTCCATTGTTCGTAGAATAAAAATAAAGACGGTGGCAACTAGAAGGCCTTAGAAGTACAACCTCCTCATTGTAGAGACAAGGGACACAAAGCCTGAAGAGCCAGGATGACAGCCCTGATTCCCGAAGCCAGACCTCCTCATTCAAATTGTCGAAACGAATGCAGTATCTCCTTCCCCCTCTCTACTCCTCCCCCAGCCCTCCCTTCCCTTGGGGACCCACTTCTTTCCTAGGCCCCAGCCATCCCGTTCAGCCCCTGCACCAGGCCCAGAGAAGGGCACATAGGCAGGTCTGGCAAAGCCCCATGCTTCACAAGGACCACGTTCCAGCTGTGGGGAAAGAGACACCCTCTTCCTCCGGGATCTTGAGACAAGTAAACCATGAAATGATGGAGCATCCAGTGGCCAAACTGTCACCATGTAGAGAGGACTGTGGGAGACCGAGGTCAACGCGGAGGAAAGCAGAGCTAAGAGACGCAGAGAGAGACAAGTCCCCATGTGTGTACAGCTTTGGGCATCTTGGTTGAGTCTCCAGTTACATCAATGAGCTAATAAATTCCCCTTTTATTCTCAGGCAAGTTTGAATCAGGTTTCTGTCTCTTGCAACAAGGAGTCCTCACCTAAGACAAATGAAGATACAGATTTGAGGACCATCACATACACACAATCATTGAAACATGATGCGAGCGCAGGGAAAGAGGTCCAAAGATGAAGCTCTAAGGAAGCTCATGTAAGGAGAGAGCAAAGGAAAAGAAGCCAGCAAAGGAGACCGGGGGAGCCATAGGGGAGTTTTCAAGAGACTCATTACAGGAGAAAATGTCCACCAGGCAGCAGTTAAAAAAAAAAAGTATGCGCAAGGCCAAGTAAGACAATTTAATCTAGATGAGGATTGGAGAGTCTAGGGACCTGGCAATTAGGACAGTGGAGACTCCCACCAGGAGTTCCTTGGATGGTGGGAAGCAAGGCCAGGGGACTGGGGGTTAAAGAGTGAATGGAAAAACGTTGTGTCAACATTGGTAGGTTGGATCTGCATATTGATGACTACTTACTTCCTCCTGAGACGCAACTAAAATGGGAAGAAAAAAAAAAAACAGCTTAACCTGCAAAAACAATGAACACAAGAGAGACCACAGTGGATGAAATTTGATGACTGCAGATGAGAAATGTACTGACATTTTGGGAAGTGGGAAAACAGACAAAAGAGAGGAAGAGAGACCCTCTCCGAGCCCACTTGGGTTAATAGTGGGGAGTGATTTACCACCGGGAACCCTGAAAACCACAGGGCTGAGGCACCCGGCAGCTTGGAGAGCAGGAGTTAGGCTCCAGGCTGATACAGGAAGGTTGTTTGAAGCCTCTACCAGAGCAATTGTCCCTAATTTCCTCCGTCATTTATAGCTGGGTCACTGATTCCCTGATTCCCACAAGAAACCAGAGAATTAATCTTTGGAGACAGTGAAACCCAGGAACCCCTAGCAGAGGGGGGTCATGGATGAGGCTCTGTGCCCCAAACCGAGGGATTAATGTGGCTCACGGCTCAAGCCCCCTCCTGTCTCCTGTCTTTTACCGGGACACCAGTAGTCAGGTGTGTATGCCCCAACCAAGACACTGAAAGAGCTCTCCAGGCACAACGCAGAGTACAAACAGTGGTGGTTTGTACTGGGGCGCTTTAGCTAGACAGGAACTACACTTGGTAGAATCCCCTTCCCTGTGTGCTTCTGGGGTAGGGTGACAAGAGGGGTCAGTGCGAAGTGTGGAAAGAAGAAAAGGGAAGCAGCCTCCGTTACGCTCTGAACGAGGCACCAGTGCAGCCCCCGCACGCTGTCACTGATCTGCTGGCTCACCCCGCTGCAGCGCAGCCCCCCGCAGCCCCACAGATCTCCAGCCCCACAGATCGCCTCCAGCTTCTCCGAATTCTTGGTCATGCACGTACGCAGCTCTATGGCGAAATGCTCCAGCTTCTTTGGTAGGTCACCTGCATCACTGAGGTTGAGGTGGCCAGAGCCTCCATCGCAGACACCCCACCCCCTTTCCCAGCTTACAGAGGAGGTTAGGGAGATGAAGGAAGAAGTCCTCGAGTCAAAGCTGCCTAGAAGAGTCCCAAGTACCCCTCCTGGGCTCAGTCACTGGAGCAGGAAAGCGTGGCCCTGAGGTCAGCAGCAAACTGCACTCACTGCAGTGTGAGATCTGAGAGGTGCGTACTGCACTCACTGCAGTGGGAGATCTGAGAGGTGCGTACTGCACTCACTGCAGTGGGAGATCTGAGAGGTGCGTACTGCACTCACTGCAGTGGGAGATCTGAGAGGTGCGTACTGCACTCACTGCAGTGGGAGATCTGAGAGGTGCGTACTGCACTCACTGCAGTGGGAGATCTGAGAGGTGCGTACTGCACTCACTGCAGTGGGAGATCTGAGACGTGCGTTCTCAAGGGCGCCACAAAGGTGTCATCAGCCAGTAGGGTAGTGGGGAGACCTGTGGTTTTCCTTCTTCCTGCACTCTGTGTTGGTTTCCTAGGGCTGCCATAACAAAGTATGAAAAGTGAGGTGGCTTAAAGTAACAGAAGTTCATTGTCTCACAGCTCTGGAGGCTAGAAGTCCAAATCAAGGTGTCAGCAAGGCCATGCTCCCTTTGAAACCTGTAGGGGAATCCTTCCTTGCCTCTTCCTACTTCCGGCGGTTTGCTGGCCATCTGAGACATTTCCTGGCGTGCAGCTGCATAACTGTATATGGTTGGATTTGAGAATTTGTCTTAACTTTAGCTTCACTTCTTTATGTTTCAGGTTTTAATGCTTCCATCCATAAAATGAGAGAATTGTGTTAGCTTTTTAAAAGGATTAACACCAACAGCGATAACAACAAAAACGCTCAATTTTTCGACAAAAAGTCTGGGTTCCTTCTCTTCGCCAAGCACAGTCCTAAGCCTAAGGACATTCCAGTCAACGTCACAGGCACCCACTCTGCAGCTTCATGCAGTTTACAGTAAAGAGGGAAAGAGAGTCAAAAATATTCAGAATAAATAAACTGTGGTACATACATACAGTGAAATGCTACAAAATGCTAGTAAAATAAAATACTATTACACATGCCAATCTGGTTGCATCTTACAGCCACAATGCGGAGCATCTGTAAGAAGTTCAAGAATAGGAAAACTAGCCTATGGTGATAAAAGCTAAAAAAGAGAATCATTTATGGGAGAGGAGAGCACAGCCTTCTGGGATGTTAGAAATGTTTTATGCTTAACCTGGCTGGTGGCTCCTTGGATTTAGACATATGTAAAAATTCTTCAAGATTGGCCGCTTCGTTGGGTGTATGTTATACCCCAATACAATGTTAACAAATGTCCCCATATAGAGTTAATCATTTGCAATAAGTGCTACCAAGAAAAACTAGTGTCCTACAAGAGCACCTGATCTGATCTGGGGGGTGGGGTCCAGGATGGCTTTCCCAAGGAAGTCAGAAGTAGAAAAGAGGGGTTCACAGAGGTGAACCTGCAGGAGGTGCTGAGGGGAGAACAGCTTGACCCCTGGAAGATGGGAAAGGGCGCCAGGGAGGCTAGAGCCACAAGAGGGAGTGTGTGAGGCAAGCATGAGGAGGCGGGCTCGGGCCAGAGCCGGCAGCTACTTGCAGCCCGTGTTAAGGTGTTGCACTCAGCTCTGGGACCTGTGGAGGGGCTTGCAAGGAGAGACACATCATAGATGACTTAGAAAACAGTGGATGTTCAATTCAGGTACTTTTTCTATTGGCTGAGTTGACAACTGAGGATCTCTCTATAGCAATACTTTATTGTTCAGCTTGCACTTAGGGGGATCCCCTCATTTCATAGAGACCCCCTCATTTAATATAACTTCTCTCCCACTTTTCCTGCCCATTCTTTACAAGACAACAGTCCCGCTGAGTAAGTCTCTGACATACATACAGGATCGTGCATGCACGCCTCTCCCAGATAGAACCTTTAGGGTGGATTACACCTAAATGTACGGATCAAGACCCTCTTGCCTCAGCAGCCGGCATGGTCCTCGAGTGCACCATTGCCCAGGAAGGCTTCCATGGGAACACCAGTGCTTCACAAGGCGTCAGTTGATATCTGTAGTCAAATACATTTGTGAGATACACAAAGCACACAGTTTTTCTATTGCAGGATTTCTCCAGGTGTTTCCTATATGAATATGCATTAGGACTTTCTAAGGCGGGGTGGGGTGGGAAACAATACACAACATTTCTAAACTTATTTGACCCATGGAGCCCTTTTGTGGGGTGAACGAGGTGAGCAAGTCAAGGTATTACTCAATGAAACACACTGTGGGAAATGGTGATCTGAAGTCTGACAGCACAGTGCTTTGGCACGACTTACTAATTAGTGATTTATTCATTACAACAAGCAATAGCCTCCTTTATCTTAATTCATTTTTAGAATAAATATAAATAAATGACAGAAAACTGAAGTTGCTATTTTAGTTTTGTCTTTCATCAAGTTCTAATTCCTCCTTCAACATTATCTGTGCATCTTCTGCATTTGTTCTTTGGATGCTCATTCATCTGCATCGGCTGTAGATTATTCTCTGCCCTGGTAATTTTAAGTACCTAATAAACTTCCACCAACTCTTTGTATCATTTGAAAGAAAGTTTATTGCTCTTTAACCCTTTTTAGAAATTACCATAAAGCTAACTGGACTCAAATCCCCATCCTATCACTGATGGCACATAAAATAGTGTTTTTCATATCTCAAGTCCAAAATCGTGTTACCTGTTGTAGACAGTTTTAGTGGAAGAAATTGCAAAAGTATATATACATAGAAATGTTAATTCTGCTCTAGCTGACATATTCAGAATTTTTGGTATTCAACCCAAGCTTTGCATTTGCTTTGCAATTTTCAAAATGCAGAGCCTTACGCTCTCTTTCAAAGGCTCTGGTATCATCCAGAAGCAATTATGAAGAAAAACGAAATTACCTTTCGTCATTCTATCTTCTCCCGGCCTTGGAAACGCAGACTGACAATGAGCTGACAATTACATGCAATCCACTTTCAGTTAATTTCACCATAAATTGAGGCTGAGGACTGCTGACAAATAAAATATATTATTCGTCTGAAAACATTCTCTTTGGGGCTCCAGATCTCCAATCTAGTTCATTAGTGGTCACGATCAAACTAAGTTGAGAATTGATTTATGCAATAGTTATCCTTCTGCAATAATTAATTCAGAAAATAATACTTTGGTGGAGATTTAAAAAGGAGCAGTTTCTAAGGCTCTGATAAAATAGAAAACTTTTAAAATAATTATGAGGCAGTGTCCCTAAGGGAGGAGATATGCATTGCTCTCTTGCCTATTTCCACAAGTCACTAGACTTAAATCACAGTCAGAGATAGCTCCTTGAACCTCAATTCAGTTCATCTAACCACTTTTGGTATGTACTATGTGCTAGGCACATACAGTGCATACAGCTAAGTCTTGGAGTATCACAGAAATGGAGCATCCTCAATGAGTGTACTATTAACTGTCCTAATAAATGTTGTAATAGACAGAAGAGCAAAGTGTTTTGCAGTCATAGAGGCTTCAGGGATTAATTCTGCTTGAATCATTGGGGGATGCTTCATGGGAGACAGTGGTATTGGAACAGGTCCTAGGACAATGGGTACATTTTTAATTGGCTGAGATGAAGCACTGTGGGCTGGAGGGAATGCAAGTTCAGTTCCAGGCAGAGGGAACAGTATAAACAATTGCAAAGAACCAGGACGATTCCAGGCGGGTTCTGAGAAGAGGTGAGAAATCTAGGGTGGCTGTGTGAGGTTAGGAGAGGAGGACATGCTGGGACGAGATTGTGAAGGGGAAACTAAATCCTCAGACTATTTCTAATAAATGGGTTTTTGTATCAGGGGGCTGCATTGTTCACATGATAAATCGGGTGGCGGTGTCATGGGATGAAAGAGTACTGGAAGGTATTGTAATTGTTCTGCCGAGAGCCAATAACAAATTGTGGGAGACGAAAATACAGATGCAAGGAACAGAATCTGGGAGTAATCTAGTTCATCCTCTTAGAAGTCGAGGCACAGTGAGGTCTGAGGTTGGAAGGATCCTGTGGGCGTTGAAGTCATGGAGGCTGTGAGCCAAAGATGGTGAGGAAAATAAACTATGAATTAAATGCTGAAGTCTTAAAGGAGGGTGGGCATATCTTGGAAGGTGATAGAGGAGGATGATATTTCTTCACTGTTTGGCTCATTTATTCATTTGAAAAACCTGTCATTGAAAACCTACTCCACTGGGCATTGGGGATACAGACACCAACAAAACACATTAAGTCACCAGCTTTGATCAAAGAGGAAACTTATTGTCTTCAGGCAGAGGAAGGTTTCAAGGTTAGTTAGAAATTTAACTGAGCATATTTTTATACCCAACAGGTTCTACTACAAAGGAAGCAAGGAAGAATGGACGTCATAGGTGACTAGCAAGTACGTTTTGCATGTTTATGTATATTTTTATTCTATTCCCCTGGTTGATTAAAATCTTACTGGAGTACAGAATTCTAGGTTAAAAATAATTTTTCATTAGAATTTTGAATGTGTTCCTCCGTTTTATTCTAGCTTCCAGTGCTACTGTTGCAAAATCATGCCATTCTAATTCTCATTTCTCTGTGACCTGGTCTTCCTCTCTGTAAAATCTTGGCATCTTCTCTTCATCACTAGTGTTGTGAAATGTCATTATACTGTGCTTTGGTGTGAATCACTTTTCCATTCATTATGCATGGCATTTGGAGGGTCTTTCTAATCTGGACACCCCTTTATTATATCTTTGAAAATCGCCTCCCCTACTGTCTTCTATTATGATGTCTGACCTCCTGGACATTTCCTTTGCTCTATCTTCCAACTCTTCTACTGATTTTTAATCAGCTATCTTTTTTTAATTTCCAAGGGCTCCCTTTCATATGTGAATTATTATTAATTATAATTAGTAAATATCTATAATTGTAATTATATAAGTACAGCATACAAGGCTGTGAAGTGAGGTTTTTAAAAAAATTTGGAGTTTTGGCTGAGGCTTAAAACCTAGAATGTAATGTACCCCCATATTCCAAAGAAAGATGCTAGACCATTCATATAAGGCTCACTATGAGATTGTGAAACAGGTCCTGTGCCCTTAGCCTACCTTCCACCTCTATGCATAAATGAAGAGAAAGCAAGAAAGAGGAAAGGAGGGAGGGAGGGAGAGAGACAGAGAGAGAGAGAGAGAAAGAAGGAAGGAAGGAAGGAGGGAAGGAGGGAGGGAGGGAAAAAGAAAGGCTGGAGACTCTTCAAAGTGAGTCAAGATTTTCTTAAAGAATTATACGTGGGAGTGGGAACATTTAAAGTGGATACTTCTCTCTACCCCTCAGGCCCAGCAAAGGGAGGCTTCTCAACACACACTCAAGACCCTGGGATTTTCTGCCATGGGTAGAGACTAACATCCTGGGCCCCAGCCAGCTTCTGCTGAGCTGCAGACACCTGTAGGTCTGCTCTATGCTGCAACCTGGGCAGTCGGGCAAAGTGTGGGAAGAGAGTGCTTTGGGGGAGAACTAGACTCATGTCCTCTGGACTTAAGGGGTCTGATGGGTGGGGGGGGTGGAGAGATTAGTGCCTTCTAATCACCTGAGGCTACCTGGTAATACCTGTGTAGAACAAAGAAGAGACTAGAGTGGGAACAGTCTATGAACTTTCATAGTTGGATTGGATGGGGATTCACGAGTTCCAGGAACTAAGTGGAAAACCAGGAAGGTAAGAGTGAGCTTGAAAGGACCCCCCACCTGACAGTTATGCATTAGCAGAATGAGCTTTCTTCAGGAGCACATGGAAGGAGAACAGAGGGAACTGCATGAGATTGAGATGTCAGCAGCATGGTGCTTCCCCCAGTGAAGTGTGGGGAGAACAGAGCAAGGTCAAAAGTCCCACGAGACAGTTGGCAAAAAAATTACTACAACGGCATGCTCACCAGAAAGGATCAGCCTGGGACACCTGTCACACAGAGGCATCAATGACAGGCACAACAGCCCAATCAAATACAATTTTCCCCTTCTCATTCCGGTTCCCCTTGGGCATGACACTGGGAGGGGCAGAAGCATCAGTTAGCGAACGTGGGAAGAAGTGGGGTGAGAGCGCTAAAAGAATAGTCCATGAACCCCTGCTTCCATTTTGCAGAACTCCAGGTCAGATTCAAGCTAGGAAGGGGGAGAAGGTATGAACTGGATGAAAGACTGAAGACTAGATTAGACTGGACTTTTTAATACCTGACAAGGAGACGATTTTAACCTCCCAAAGTGCCCATAAGAGCCTTAGGATCTGCACAAGATCTGATCCAGATGGGGGGGAAAGGAACTCTAACAGAGCAACTTTAAAGAAGGTGGGTGGGAGGAAAACCAGGTTTCTTCCTGTTTGCAGCTTATCGAGTATAACCCGTTTACTGACCTGGTTATAATAGCTTTTTTTGGTTTCCTCTTCCATTTTCTTCCATTCTTTTTGTCCTTGTGGAGTCATACTTTCGCTATCATACTATCTGGATATCAGGACAGAAAGAAGATGGACACATGTGTCTAGTCCAGTCCCTTTTTTAACCACAAATCAACGCAACTGCATTTTTTTACACCAACAGCTCTTTTTCCAAGAATGATTAAGTTGACCTACTGATGTTTGAAATGAGAAATCAGTAGATGATAGGACAGTCCCAAATTCCCATGTAAATATTGGGTGTATTTCACTTACGTAAGCTTACTCAAGAGAACAGTTATAACTGTGGTCCGTCTGAACTCTTTTCTCTGAAAGGATAATCACTGTCACATCTGCCACCTGGTGGCCATTCTGATGCACACATTATGCTAATATTCCACACCTGGCCCACACCTTTTCATCCATCCACCCATCCATCCATCATCCATCCATACATCCATTGTGCACTTGTTCGAGGCAGGCTCTGAGCATGAAGATAAACAGAAAACACACAGCCCTTGTCCTTCCTTGAGGAGCTGACAATCTAACGGGGAGAAAAACATGCATTTTTTAGGGAGATTTGTAAGAGCTAAGGCACTAAGGTTCAAGTCTGTATTTTCAACTTTTTTTTTTTTTTCTCAACTGGCTTCTTCCTTGCAATTTAATAAAAGATATTCCAGTCCCTGCTGTCTTTTAAAAAAGCCAAAGAAACAAACTCTCCATCAATCACGTACCCCTAACCATCTTATTTCTTTCCTTCAATCCATAACCAAGCTTCTCCACAGAGGAGTCTACATCCTCTGTCCCCTCTTTCTTGCCGCTAATTCACTTTAAAGTTTTTCTTTATTTCATTTTTAATATATTTTACTATAAATAGTTAAAATATGCAGAAAATAAGAATAATAAAATTGCCCATGTATTTATCACCCACCTTTATCAAATATTGACATTATATCATATTTGCCTCAGATCTTCTTTCCCCAGGAAATAAAACATTACAGATAGAATAGATGATCTCTGACCTTCCTTCCCACTCCTTTCCCTGCTCCATCTCCCCCCACCCCAAGCGAATCACAGCCATGAGCATAATTCCCAGGCAGGCTTTCACACTTTTACTACATATTTATGTATCCGTAAGCATTGACTAATATTATTTTGAATGTTTGTTAACTTAGCAAATCCTTATGAACGTTGCTTTTCTTAAAAATTCAACTTTGGGGTTTCCCTGGTGGCGCAGTGGTTGAGAATCTGCCTGCCAATGCAGGGGACACGGGTTCGAGCCCTGGTCTGGGAAGATCCCACATGTCGTGGAGCAAATGGGCCCGTGAGCCACAACTACTGAGCCTGTGCGTCTGGAGCCTGTGCTCCGCAATAAGAGGCCGCGACAGTGAGAGGCCCACGCACTGCTATGAAGAGTGGCCCCCGCTTGCCACAACTAGAGAAAGCCCTCGCACAGAAACGAAGACCCAACACACCCAAAAATAAATTAATAAATTAATAAAAAAAAAATTTCAACTTTGTATGTTTCACAATGAACCATCTTCAAACACATAACTCTAGTTCATTTTCACCACTGGATATTAAACCATTGTATGAAGATATCCCAAATTATATATATCCATTCTTCGTTTGATGAACATTTAGGTCATTGTATTTTTCTATCTCAAACAATGCTTGCCGTGAACAATCTCATGCACACCTCCTTGTCCACATGTGTAGTTCTTGAAAAGAGGACCCTCTGTCCTGCAACTGGAAAGTGAGGAGGAAACTCCCTGCCCTGTTCTGGAAAGTGAGGAGGAAACTCCCCAGGCATTTTCTCTATTGAGGGTCTTTGCCGGTCCATCACATCCTCTACTCTCAACAAGAAATGTCACTACCCCAAGCACTGGATTCAGTCCTCTATCCACACAGCCTGAGAACAGAAGTGACTTACCTTCCAAGTTGATCCCACCTTGCGATAAGTCCAATTTTGAGGATGCAGAACTGCAACAAGATGATTTTTTTCTCTCTCTACTAATTTAATTCTGATTTCTTTTTCTCTTACTTTTATTGCTATTAAGTAATGGTTCAAAAAAGAAGCCTGTTAGAATTAAAATTTTTAGGATGATGTTTTCTAATTTTAGATTATTTAAATGCCAATCTTATAAGCTGACGACTTCCATGTCATTCTGTTTGCAGGTAGAGTAAATAGAGCAGTTTTGTTGTTTTAACAAATCCAATCAAATAATCCAGAAACACTGCAGCAATCATTTGTCTTTGCCAAGAAATGTGAAGGGTCTTAGGAGAACATTTCAGAAATCTACAACATAATTGTAAATCTTACTAGTAAATTATTTCCATTTTATTTGATTTCAAGATAATGAAAGCATAATATGTCTTTATTTAAGACTATTTAAGAAGTCTCTCCTACTGATCCAGGAAAACATCATTGTTTGGTCTCTCTTCTAAAGTAATTTTGGATTTTTTTCATTTAGCTTCACACAGAAACTTGATGGAACTGTGGTTCCTTGGATAACGTTACATAAATGCAGTTTATTTAGAAATACATTTCCTGAGTCAATTGTTTCCTCCCCTACCATTTCCAGACGGTGTAAGGGCTGGGTTTAGGCTGTTGCTGTTTACTGAGTCCCCATAACATGGACAGTAGTAGGAGTTTTACATGAGCAATCTTGTCACTGGGGGACATTTGAAACCCAAAGTCCATTTCTGTAAACCAAGGGCTGAACTGACTCCAGGGATACAATGGACATGCTTATGAAATTCTTTTTCTTCAAGCTCTCTGATGGCTGTCCTTGCGCTTAGGTGAAATCCGAGCACCTTGGGGGTGGCCCGCAAGGTCCCGCGTGGGCGGGGCCCCTCCACCTCCCGCTCTCTGAACTCCAGCCCCTCAGGCTCCCCCAGCCCCTCCCCACTCTGCCCTCGCGCACATCCCTCAGCCCCAGACGCTCTCCCCTACGGTGTCTCTTACTCCACTCCAGGTCTTAAATGGATATCCTTGGAGAAAATCTCACGGACTTCCCACTCAAGACCATTCTTCCTGGTCCTCCTTCTCATCCCACCTTTCAGCCTGCCATGAAGGGCACTTATTTCACCTGCAATCCTGTAGTTTTGATGTGATTATTTTTTGACTGTGCACGTTCATCTCACAGCTCCATTTTGTTCACTTACTGTATCCAGTGTTTTTCCGTCAGAGGTTTGGGGGTGCTTGTGGCATATGGAGAGACAATTCTTCCTTGTGCGGTGCATTAGTCGGACTACGCTGTGATGATGATATCAAACAACCGCCAAATCTCAGTGCTCGCGCTGATATCCCACTCGTGCGGCTGGCTGGGCTGGGTTTGGCTGGGCTTCGTCTCAGGTCTGCTGCCTTCTCTGTTTCTTACTGAAGGACCCAGGCAGAGGGAGCCGTCGCTGCCTGGGTACGTGCTCGTAACTGTTGGAATGAACAGAAGGGCTCTTAGCATTCCCCACCCAGAACTGGCGCAGTCTCATATCTTCCCTCATTCCTCCAGCCAGAGCAATTCTTATGACTCAAGTTCAATACAGGGCACTTGCCATCCACAATGGCTGGGTGCTAGATTGTTGGTAATGACTCTCAGTCACTGTGAAAACTGCAAATGCCCCTTGGGTGCTGGATCACACCTCCCACCCCCACTGAGAACGCTTCTCAGCGCCTGGCACACAGTAGGCACTCAATGGATATCTGGTAACAAATTAACTTTGCCAAATTACCCTCCAAAACCCTTGCAAAACCTTAATGATGAGGGAGTGTTATGGCATTACTGTCCTCAAAACATTAATTATTTCTTCGGTGCAAAGGTTATAGCTAACGTGAGGCTGAGAATTTTTTTCATATATACAGTGACAATTTCTTTGAGTAATTCTCTATTCAAGTCTTTGGCTCATTTTTCTATTAAACTTTTCTTCCTCATTTGCAAAAGCTCTTGTCACTGGTAATGAATATTTTTCCAGTTTGCCTTTTAAATGTTTTAATGAGTTTTTGACAGGCAGACATTGCTAATATTTATATAGCCTCATCTCTTACCCTTTTCTTTCCTGGCCTGCTGCAGTGAACGTTTTTACAGGCAACATGATGTTGCACCAAAAGGACATACTCTAATGTATTTACCCATTCCCTTTTCATGGGCTATTTACAGAGTTTCCAGGTTTTTCTCTCATAAATGACATCATGATGAAGATCTTTGTACATAAGTCCTAAAAATGGAAGTATCATGTCCAAGGATATGTTGTAGGTTCTTGATACAGTTTGCCAAATTACCATTGATACCCTACTTTCCATGTCCCACACCCCAGAACTTGACACCCCAGGATCGACACTCCAGATCCTCACATCCTAGGCACCTGTATCCCAGGTCCTGCTGATGGACCCTTACTGGCCAGCTTTGTATAGCGGCAAGCAAGGCGAGGGGGTAAGAGTGGGTCTGGAGGGGCAAAGAGAGGTTGTCCAGAACAACCTAGATGCTCCTTTTGCCTGGAAGGAGATCTTCCCATGGCACCTTCTTAAGATTTGGGTCTCCCTTCAAATGGCACCTGAAAGCCCTATACGGACCCCTTCATCTAAAAAATGTACATGATGACAGATCTAAAACAGCCTCTGACTCCAAATATTCCCTATCCCATTACACTGTTTCTTTTCTGTGAAGAACACTTATTTGTATCCAATACTATCTTATTAATTTACATGTTTAATTTCTGTCAGTAATCATCTTGTCTGGTTTGCTAACTGCAGTATCTCCAGCACCAGGAACGAGTCTTTGGCACAGAGAGGGTGGTTGTCAAATTGGCCGCTCATCGAAATCACCTGTGAAGCTTTAAAAATCCACTTGCCTCCCCAATCGTTTTACCAAGAAAATGTTAGATATCATTTTCTGCAGGAGATACAGAATGTAAGAGATGTTCTCAAGCATTTATTCATTGCTGTGTAGCTGGATCCTCGTCAAGTCCTTTCTAATGTAGTGAATAGAGTGTGGTTGTGAAAATTATGGAAATTGTTGGAATTCTTTAATAAAACTACCACGTTTGGGAAAATGCACTAGAAGAACTCATCCAAGTGTGTGTGTTTCCGTGTGTGTGTGTGTGTGTGTGTGTGTGTGCTGGGTTGTGTCCAGAAGCAGAGGAGGGTTAGGTTTGCTTGTATCGTCTGTGCCTCTATTTTTTACTATAGAAATGTGACATGCTAAATACCGGGTAGTGTGTTGTAAAATTTTACTGCATGAGAATAGATCAGCATACAACTAAGAATTTTCAGGAAGAACTCACTTAACTTAAAGACTCTTAGTTTGTTTAGGAATCTTAAATTTTGTATGCCACTGTAATCTAAAAAGAAACATAATAATAATGTAGTCACTGTAGTTACTGTGTTGCCCAGGTACATATACCTGTATTGTTTTATATATAAACAATATATTCCAAGGGAAAAAATTCAGTATTCATGCTTCATCCCAGATCAATTAAACCAGAATCTCTGGGGGTAGAACTCAAGGCACTGGTACCTTTTAAAACTCCCTTGGTGATTCCAAGGTGCAGCCAAGTTTGAGAGCCACTGACGTAAAAGGAACTCAGGAGTATCTGTTGGATGGATGGATGGATGATGGAAGGATAAAAGGACACTGTGAATCAGAAATTTGGGGCTCTAGTCCCAGCACTGCCAATAACATGCTATGTGCCCTAAATTGTGTCACTCTACTTTTCTAAACACCCATAGTTGCCGTCTAAATTCCTGCTTCAAGACTTCACAATTCCCCTTCTTGGTTACAGTAAGAGCCCTGGAGTGGAAGAGCTGGGAGAAACGTGAGGACAGAATGATTGAGGCTTTGTAAAACTGTCACCCAGGATAAAGGTGATCCTAACAGGAAGCTCTTTACCATAGCAACCTTTTACCTGGAAAAGGAAAGTATCTGTGGAGTTCCCGAGAATATTGCTCTTAGAAGAACATCACACATCTCTGTACTGGATGTGCAGAGGAGGGACAGACTGATCCTTAATCCCCAAATGCCCCACTAGGGAGATAAAATGTGTGTATGGGCACCCTGAGCCAGAAGAAGGGGAGAGATGCATTTATCTGAGTCCTCGCAAAGCTCCTCTTCTGATATTATCTGTTTGAGGTCTTCTCTAAGGCAAACCTGGGCTACTCAAACTTTCTTTCTTTTTTTTTTTTTAAATTGTTTTTCTTGTGATGAGATGCTCTTTCTTTTCTTCTTTTTTTTAATGTTTATTTTATTTATTTATTTATTTTTGGCTGTATTGGGTCTTAGTTGTGGCACGCGGGATCTCTGTTGCGATGCACGAGCTCTTTGTTGCAGTGCGCTGGCTTCTCTCTGGTTGTGGTGCGTGGGCTCCAGAGCGCGTGGGCTCAGTAGTTTTGGCGCAGGGGCTTAGTTGCCCCGCGGCATGTGGGATCTTAGTCCCCTGACCAGGGATCGAACCTGCGTCCCCTGCATTGGGAGGTGGATTCTTAACCACTGGACCACCAGGGAAGTCCCTACTCAAGCTTTCTTTTTTTTTTTTCTTTTTTTCTTATTTTTTATTGAGGTATAGTTGCTTTACAATGTTGTGTTAGTTTCTGCTGTACAGCAAAGTGAATCAGCCATACGTATACATATATCCACTCTTTTTTGGATTTCCTTCCCATTTAGGTCACCACAGAGCACTGAGTAGAGTTCTATGTGCTATACAGTAGGTTCTCATTAGTTATCTATTTTATACATAGTAGTGTATATATGTCACTTCCAATCTCCCAATTCATCCCACCTCCCCTCGTATCCATACATCTGTTCCTTACCTCTGTGTCTCTATTTCTGCTTCACAAATAAGTTCATCTGTATCATTTTTCTAGATTCCACATATAAGTGATATTATACTATATTTTTCTCTTTCTGACTTACTTCACTCTGTATGACAGTCTCTAGGTCCATCCACATCTCTGCAAATTGCACGATTTCATTCCTTTTTATGGCCGAGTAATATTCCACTGTATATATGTACCACATCTTCTTTATCCATTCCTCTGTTGATGGACATTAAGGTTGCTTCCATGTCCTGGCTATTGTAAATAGTGCTGCAATGAACATTGGGGTCCTACTCAAGCTTTCTTGATTGTTGCCATGGCTATTTTGCTGGATTCTTTTTTTTTTAAATATAAATTTACTTATTTATTTATTTTTGGCTGTGTTGGGTCTTCATTGCTGTGCACGGGCTTTCTCTAGTTGTGGCGAGCAGGGGCTACTCTTCATTGCAGTGTGCAGGCTTTTCATTGCGGTGGCTTCTCTTGTTGCAGAGCACAGGCTCTAGGTGCATGGACTTCAGTAGTTGTGGTGCGCAGGCTCAGTAGTTGTGGTGCACAGGCTCTAGAGCATAGGCTCAGTAGTTCTGGTGCACAGGCTTAGTTGCTCTGTGGCATGTGGGATCTTCCCAGACCAGGGCTCGAACACGTGTCCCCTACATTGGCAGGAGGATTCTTAACCACTGCACCACCAGGGAAGACCCCTTGCTGGATCTTTAAAAAAAAAAAAGGCATGTTGCCACCCTGACTCTGCTACTGTCACCCTACATAGACGGGATGGTTTCTTACTGGGAAAGATAGCTGCTCGTGTTTATTTAAAACATTGCAAAGTCATTTACAACAGGGAAGTCCAGTGTGGCCTACCTGAGTCCTATTATTCTCCAGGTCCTATTCCCCAAGCTACTTTAAATACAGCTATTTAGGCTTGCTGCTATGTGAGATTGTGCTACCCGTTCCCTAGGCATCAACACCTGTCCGGTCATTCAACAATGGCTACAAATTATCCACCTTTAGTCCCCCTCATCCTATACCATCTCAGGGAAGGACAATTTTAAGATTCCAAAGATAACACATCTGGGAAGTTATGAGAGTGGGCACCTTAGACACTGAGTTTCACTGGCTGCACAACGGGTGAGAGCAAAATATCACACAACACAGTCAAGAGAGTTCTCATAGCACCTTAATTTGCATATTCAAATTTCTCAAATTACTGCTAAATACTGTTAGCAATATTTACCAACTACATTTTAAAAGGAAACGGTCATTCTTAGGATGCTTCCAACAATTTGTATACTCTGGTTCTAGAGAAATCTCTGTTCTGTCAGGATAAACTCCAGGAGGAGCACAAAAGGCACAAAGAATTTCTTCAAGGACAAACATTAACTGAGTACCTACTTTTTAAGACGCTGGGGATGCAGAGAGGAACACACACACAACCTCTTTGATCTCAAGGGGCTCAAAGCCTCACCCTCCTCGCTCTGCCCCCTCCCGCCCCACCCTACACACTCACAGAGGGAAGGATCTTTCCTGCAGAAAAGTTTTCACATGTCACCTCTTTCTTCATCACTTAAAAAGAAAAGGCTGGAGAAGCCCATTATGGAGCGGGTGCAAGGGGCTTGTGGCTAGGGACACAACTCCTTTATATAGCTGCCATCCTCTGGGACAGACAAGGGGTGCTTCGGGCAAATGTAGCTAAAATGACGTCAATACCGGAGTCGCGTTCTCAGAGACGACCTTCTCCTCAGGAAGAACGTGAAACTGGGGATGGTGGGGGTGAGTTCCCGGCTCGGACACTGGGGAGGCAGCGAGCTGAAGAATCCTTCTTCGGGTACTCGGTTCCCTGGTCCGTATATCAAGAAGTTTGCCCAAGTGCTTGTTAATCAGGGGACACCCCGATTCTGAGCCACAGCCAGCCGCGTCTGAATCGCCAAGCTCATCGGTGCTCAAGCCTTGACCCGGAAGCAAGCGGGCTCGCGGAGAGGACCGAACCCACGTGGGGCATCTGATGCCCGTGAGAAGCAGAGACGGGAACCTGGATGCTAAATTTCCCCAAGATAGAGGAATAATCCCTTTCATAAAGCACCTCGAGGAAAATGCAGAGCCCCGGCGCGAAGCTCCGCAGAATCTGGACCTCGGCAGGCGGCCTGGACTGCAGCTCGCGCGCCAGATCGGGTCCAGACCTCTCCCGGGGCTCCTTTCGCGCATGCGTAGTCGCGCAGCGCTCCCTTCCCAATGCGCATGCTCCGCCGGGCCGGGGAGCTCCCGGCCGGCGGCGGCGGCGGCGGCAGCAGCGGCGGCGGGAGGAAGTTACCGCTTTGCACTCCACCCCGGTAGCAGCTTCGGGGCCGGGGACAGCTTCCTCCGGACGCTCCGCTGGCTTCGCTACCGCCGCACGGCGGTCCGACGGGATCATGGGGTTGCCCAAGGGGCCGGAAGGCCAGGGTCTCCCGGAGGTAAGGAACCCCCCCTCCCTCCCTGACACGTCCGGGTTTCCGAAAGAGGGCCGAGCCCACGGGGCCGGCTGCGGTGAGGGCACCCCGCCCCCTCTCTCAGGTGTGTCCACCGCCGGGAGCACCGGCCCTGTCCGCTGGGGGCCGAGCAAGTGTGGGCGTGGGCGGGGACGAACTTCAGCCGGTGCCGGGTCTCCCGGGACGGAGGGAGCCTTCCCAGCCCAATACCTGCGCCGACGCAGCCCCAGGCCCCGCGGGGCCCGGGGTCCCACGTCTCCGGCTTCCCCCGGCATTCCCCCGCGATCCCCGGCGCCGCTCGGCTCGCCGCGAGGACAGGGGGTGCTGCGCCCAGTAGTCACGAGACGCGCGCTGGGACGGTCCGGGCTCGGGTTGTGCAAAGGGCGGTGACCTTGTGGCTCCGGCCGCCGCCTCCCCGGGCCCACGGGGTCCTGGCGGCCGGCGCCCGCCGCCTTCGTATCGGGAGGGAATGCCGCCCTGCGTTTGTCCCCACGCCCCGCCGGGCCGGCGGGAGGAAGTTTGGGAGCCGTGCAGAGTGGCCGGGAGGAAACGGTCGCTGTATCTCCAGAAGGGAGGTGTTTGTTATTAAGTACTCACTTGGTCCTGAGGAACAGGATGATCAACGGTTTCTGGATTTACACACACATTACCTGGGAGGAGAGGAAAAGTGCATTTCCTTTTGGCTGCAAATATCACTTAGCTAGGTGCTTTGCATCTGTCTTCTATTCCAGTTGATTTACTCAAAAGCTAGTCTAGTTTACTAGGTTCTTGAAAGAAATGGAATCCACGCTGCACCTCTGTCCCCTTTCTAGGGTTCTGAAACAGGCATTTGTCAGAGGGACCGATTCCTTGACATGGTGCGTGGTCCCTTCACACTTAGCTGCCTATGGTCAGTCTTGCTTCTTTGCCTCTTTGCCCCTCTCCCCGCATCCGCATCCTGAGTTGTTAAATCCCACTAGTACCACTAATTGAGGGATCACTGTTCTGTGCATAAAAGCTGGAGGTGTAGTAATGGAAGGACAGACTTAAGCTGTCAGTGTGTGCTCCCAGAATGCAAATCCATTTTGTTATCTCCAGAAAACCTAGCAAGTTTTCTGACGTTTTCATTGTCCCACTGTACTACCAGTAGGGTCCTTCTAAAATAAAAAGCAACTTGCTCCTATTGGTCCTTTGCTTAACCTTTCACTGTCAGGAGACTGGGTCTAATTTGTCACTTTTCCACGTTCCTGGCAATTAGGAGGCAAACAGGGTGAACATAATAATCCAATTATTATCACTTCGTTCAAAGACCAGTACATATGAATACGTCATTAAGCTGTCAGTAGTCTGGTTAATTCATTAAATTTAATTTTGTAAGCCCTTTATTGTATGTACGTGAAGGACAGAGATATAGTTAGACGTGGCTCTGCCTTCCAGCTTACGTGAACTACGGTGTCAGACAACTGATAATTTAGTGTGCCTGGTTTAAGAGCTCACAGCATTCATCTTTATCAGAATTTTAGTTTTAACAATGGGATGTATTACCCAGCCTGGTGGCTTTTTATGGCTTAAAGAGAGGATATTCTTTCATTCCCTGCATGTTAGCCAGTGACCCTTTTGCATTTAGTTCTAGTGTTAATCTGTGAATTGAATTTGGAGTCCTATCAACATTCTCCATTCATTGTCTCGTGCTAAAAAGTTACTTCGCGGGGTGCATTGCAAAAGTACACTTCTCCATTCGTGGAATAAGTGGATGGGAAGCACGGGCCAGGCACCTGCCATGGTGTGGGCAGTGGGAGCTCATTAGGTGCAAGCTGAGGCAGGGATGCCACTCCCCAGATGTCTTGTCCTCTTCTTGGAAGTGTTTTCACGATACATGATTGAACGAATGAAGGGTTCCTGTTTTACATCCCGGGAGTTTTTTTTTTTTTTTTTAGAAATTCACGTTCTTTTATTTATTTATTTATGACTGTGTTGGGTCTTCGTTTCCGTGCGAGGGCTTTCTTTCTAGTTGCGGCAAGCGGGGGCCACTCTTCATCGCGGTGCGCGGGCCTCTCACCGTCGCGGCCTCTCTTGTTGCGGAGCACAGGCTCCAGACACTCAGGCTCAGTAGTTGTGGCTCACGGGCCCAGTTGCTCCACGGCATGTGGGATCTTCCCAGACCAGGGCTCGAACCCGTGTCCCCTGCATTGGCAGGCAGATTCTCAACCACTGCGCCACCAGGGAAGCCCAATCCCGGGAGTTTTAAGCAAATACTTATATCATCCCATCTTCCTTTTCTAGTCTATTTTTATGAACCATAACTATTCTTTATTTTCTCTTCTCTTTGTGTCTCTTGGCTTGTAGATGGTTCTCAACCGCCACAGATCTTTTGCCAAGGAAGAGAATGTGTGAATAATTAATATTTACTTTTGCATGTCTCCTAGGAATTAGTGAGTGCTAACCTTCAGAATCTTTGATAGGCCAGACCAGGGTCATTTGAGAAGGAAGTAAGATGAGCAGTGTGGCAAGGCTGTCTCTTCCATCACCGCCCATTGCAAGAGATTAACAGTCACTTTAATACTTCCATGTTCAGCTATGTGTTAACATGTGTGCTCCTTCTCCTGGCAGTTTGTACTTTGAAATAAACTTGAATTTCCATTATCAGTGTCATGACTATGAAAACATTTTGTTAATGCATGACTGGCTTAGGTCATGCACTTTATGTAATGTTTGAGCATGTCATTCCATATTTAACAAGTGTGTTCTTGGACCCTAATGCTGTTCAGAACAGAGGAGTAAACATGGGTGGATAACACATGGAATATATGTGTCCTCCCCTGAACCAGCTAATAGTCTATTTGGAAAGACCGGCGTGCACATTAACACCAGACATCTCACTCAGAAGAGGTTGATCATTGTATGAATGACAGACGATAAATAAAATAGAAATGCAGGGGAGTGACCACTTTAAGCCATAGGGTTGACGTTGAATAGGAGCTAGAGTTTGAAGATGGTGTCTGGGTGGTTAGAGAATATCAGGAGAGCCGTGAAGGAATGAGAGTGAGCAGGGCTTGTTTAGGTTGGCCACAGCCATGTCTGTATTGTTTTGGCGGGAGGTAAAGGATGAAGCTGAAAAGATAGGTTGCAGCCCAAGATCTGAATGCCAAACCAAGACGTTTGGAATTTATCTGATAGACAGTGAACGATGCCTTAATGATGAGGGCCGGGGGCTGAGCTGAAGAGGGATGATGAGAAAGCCGTGATTTAGGAAGGAATGAGCAAGACAAATTAACAGGGAAGGAAGATTGAGAGGCAGTTGCCATAGTCCTGGCATGATGTGCAAAGAAAAGGGAAGGGAGGATAAACGTGAGCTGTGTAGTTAAGGAAGATTTAGCAGGCATCGTTGGGTAAGGGAGTAGTCAGAGGCGGGTGTGAGGATTTAAACCAGGGAACCTTGGCGTTGTTTTCTGTAGAGAGGTAGTTTTTTATTTCCTGCAATAATGGAAGCCAGGAAAGGCACAGTTCAGGAAAGTAAATGGAGGCAAAAGTACTGGAATATTTAGGTATATTGAACTTGTAGATAAACAACCTGAGAGCGAAGGTAGGATATTAATTAAAAACATTTAAATAAAATCCTTATTTAAATATATTAAGTGATTATTTTATCTTTAAGGCAATCCTGTTATGTGGTAGTAATATCCCTGTAATGTATCTGGGTTGAAAGCCTTCCTTATATTTGCTGTAGAGATCAAAGTGCAGGTGGAGACACATGTTTGAACTCTTTGTTCTTGCCCCTCTTGTCAGTAACTTCTAGGATCAAGATGAGTATAAACTTAAACAAACCGAACTACCTGTTCCGTTTGAAAGGAGTTTATAATCCAGTCGAGAAGCCTGCCATACAAGTCACATGTTAGAGAACAGGGCGGTAATGTGCTGGAATCTTCCTTTCCCTGCATTCCTTCAGCACCTGATGAACAGTCCATACTACCTGTGCACGTCTTCTCGCCCCACCTGTGACGATTAACAGCTGGTTGAGGACCAGGGACCCTGTTCTGTGCGACTCTGGCAGCACTGTGTCCCCACGCTCCTGCATGAATGCAGTGATACAGCCAATGTCATCTGCTCCTTGGCAGTGAGATTGCGGCATCGGAAATATACCTGGTGTTCCTTTATTCAAGGTAGCTTTTACCAGCCTTTTGCTTTTGTTTTAGGTAGAAACAAGAGAAGATGAAGAACAAAATGTCAAGTTGACTGAGATTCTGGAGCTCTTGGTTGCAGCTGGATATTTCAGGGCAAGAATTAAAGGCTTGTCACCTTTTGACAAGGTAAGACGAAGTCTTTCTAAGCATTAGGCTAGTTTTTGTCAGGACGGCACGGTTTACTGTGGCATTAGGGTATTTTTGGTTAGGACGGCATGGTTTACTGTGGAAAGGAGGAAGAGATTGTGTTGTTACTTTCTCTACGTCCTTGTTGCCATTTCTCCTGGATTCAGATTCATTATGGAAGTGTTCAAATTTCCTATTAAAAGAAAATAATCATGTATCAGTAAATACGTCCTTTCTGTGCACGAAGCTTTGAGATATACAAATAAGCAAAATAAATACTTCCTTCTTTCAAGGAACTTAAAGCTTGGGTGGGGAGATAAAGTTTATGTAAGATAAAATAATTTGAGCTAATAGGGAGCTATCCCAAGTCGGGGCGCTCACAGACAATTTCCAGGTATTCTGTGGGTGGTAAACGCTGGGTTTAGAGGAGGAAGAAGTCACTATGGGATGAAGTCATTTAATTCAGCAGAACCTTGAACAGTTCTTATGCACAAGGCATAGTAGTAGGTGTTGAGGGCACAAGGATAAGAACAAAGGCCTTATACCCAAAGAGCCTGACTTCTAAAGAGTAGAGAAGAGAGGCAAGTAAAACATCGTGCATAGACTAAATGGCACAATTCGGTAAGTGCCACAGTGAATTATGCACAGAAATGAAGCATTCGGATCAGTTGGGGCAGGCTGGGAAAGCTTCCTGGCGGAAGAAAGCGTTGAGTCCTCCAGTGGGCCACAGCCCTGGCTGCACATAACAGATTCTTTTGTAATACAGATATCTAGGCCTCAGCCATTGAAATTCTGGTTTGTTAGGTCTGGGCTGGGCACTGGAATCTGTATTTTTATTATGCATCTCACATGAGTCTACAGTATAGCCAGGGATAAGATTCACTGTTGTGCTTTTCTAACATCAAGCTGTGTCTAAAAATGTTTTGTTTCGGAATGGATTTTTAGCCTCAGTCTCATTTGCATCTCGGAGAAATCCCATGACAAAACTAGAGCAAGGTTTCTCATCTCCTTTAGGTAGTAGAAAAAAAATGAGATGTATGGAAATTAAGTAATGAGTCACAGAATGTCACCCTTGTTACCCACCTATCTGGTCCATAAAATACGTAATTTCTCTGCAATCTGGCACTTGCCTGTAATTGGATTAAGACTTCACCCAGCTGAGAGTTAATGTCTGTCCCATCAGTATAAAGAGGATCTATGCATCACAGGTCCATTTAGTAATAGAAGTCAGCTTCTCGGTCCACTGGCCGTGAGTCAAGCGCTCAGTAACTGCACGTGGCTAACAGTGCTGTACTAAACAGTGCAGATACAGACTGTTCCCGTCTTTGCAGAAAGCTTTACAGTGTTCAGCAGTGCTGTTTAGGTGAATTGTAGTGGATGGAGTCAGGATACGTATTCTCTCTCTGAGGGTACCCAATTTTGTACATAAAAACTCTTTATATTTTATCTACCTTCCGCTTCTTCCCCTCTTCCCAAACTAGGAAGAGAAAATAGGTATTTTTTTGTGTCTTTCAGGTGGTAGGAGGAATGACCTGGTGCATCACCACTTGCAGCTTTGATGTGGATGTTGATTTGCTCTTTCAGGAGAACTCTACGATAGGTCAGAAAATGTAAGTTATCCAGCTTTCCACGGAAGAGACTGAAGGGGGAGAAAAGAGCTAACTCTTGAGCGTGTGCTGTGTGCCAGAAGTTGTGTTAGACGGTTTACCTATAGGCTGAAAGAAGCCAAGGTCACACAGCTAACATATGAGAGTCGCCTAATGTTATTCTAATGTTATATAGGCTATTTCTGGTGCTTTTCCTTGATCACAGTTTGTCGACTGCTCATGTATCTCTTTCCAAAGGCAGTGAATTTGCATGGAAGTTGAACAGGTGAGAGAAGGGGAATCTTTCCCTCCCCGTTGCCTCTGGGTAAGGCAGAGCCCCACCTTGCCTGCCATCGAGAGAAGGCAGCCTGGGCTCCTCGCTAGAGATGTCACAGGAGGGTGCCCTGGCTGGTCATCCGTAGCTCAACAGGGGCTTGGTGATTTCATGAGACCATTGGGATCCCCAGTTCTGCTCAGCCCTCCCTGGGCAGCCGTGTGACCTTGGGCAAACCTTAGTTCCCTTTTCTGTAAGAAGGAGGGTTTGTGATCTCAGATCTGTGTGATTCTGTGACTGACTTACTCATTTTTCTGAAGCCTTATCCTCCCCTAAATGGATTAAAGATAGTTTACAAACACGCATGGGGAGCAGTAATACTGGAAAAGTGAAGCAAAGCAAAAGGAAAAAAAAAAGGAAACAAAGGGCAGAGTTGGGGATAAGGGACACACCTGTGAGGGGCCATAAAGGCCCTGTTTTTCCAAGGGTGGGACACAGATTTGACTGTGAAAAGAAGAAAAAAACATGCTAAATTACCCAATTTACAGTTTCCATACAGTAGAAGAAAAATAGGTCCCTGTGAATCACCAAAATTCTTAACACAAAGACCAAAAGGCATCTCTTGGCTCCTTGTTAAGGAGGACATGCTGTTTGACACAGAGATACTGTCATCAGTGCCCGGCCATGAGTAGTGGGCTCTGTGTCCTGACACCTGTGTGGGGCTGTGGCATCATGTCCAGCGACCCGCAGTGAAAAGCCCTCCACTGGGAGGGTACGATGGAGTCCAGGCGTGTGGCCTGCTCCCTGCCGGTCCAGCTCAATCCAGAGGTAGATGGTATTCTTGTTCTTTTGTTTGTTTTTATTTAGGTGTTACATACTTGAAGGTTAAAAAAAAAAATTCAGATACTACCAAAGGGAGCAAAACATACAGCTGATGTCTCTCCTCCTTCCCATTTTACACCCCAGTTTTATTCCCTGGAAACAGTCATCTTTGGCTGTCCAGGTTTTAGATTCTTCAGAGTGGTCACTAATACATCTCCAACTATGTATACAGTCTGTTTCATTCAAGTCTAATGAGAGGAGGAAATTGGCTCACCTGTACCACTCACTACATCCCCTTTGTCTCCCATCTTCCACTCTTTTAATTGTTTTCTGGTTTTTCTATGATCACTTGCATAATTTGAATCTACTTAAGCTTCTGTTTCGTGACCCATTAACATAAGGTGGTTTCTCCTAGGTCCTAACTGAGTAAACATTTTAGTATCTCTATCTTTCCTTCTATCCTTCAGCCTCCATGTACCATCATGACATCACTCTTATAATGTTTAGTGTATAATATTTATAGTCTCTTCTGTAGTAGCAGTTAAATTGTCCGTGCTTTATCTACAGGTAAATTCTAAAAACAAATCTATAAACAGTATTTACAATAAGAACTGAGAATTGTGATGGGGTCAGAAAGAAGGAACTGTAATCTTCTGGACCATAATGGTGCTATTGAAAGGAGAATAGTCAATGTATCATAGTCAAAAGCAATCTGTTTTCATTTATTCATAGACTCAGTAAATATCAAACTCCTACATTTAGTGAACAATCAGGCATTGTTCTGGATACGTTAATGAAAAATGTCCTGCCCTCATGGAGCTTATAGTCTGTTGGGGGAGACAGACCAAAAACTAATTTAATAAGTAATTAAATTATATATAGAAATAATATGTGCTATGAAAAAAATTAAAGCTGGGAGGGGGTACGAGGAGGGACGTAGGGCAGGAGGCAGTTGTTTTAAGTTAGTGTAGGCCTCATTGAGAGGGTGATATCAGAGCTAAGACTTGAGGGACGAGGGTTCCAGGCGAAGGGAACTGCCACCGTGAAGGCCCCAAGCAGAAGCTTGCCTGCAGTGGAGTGCAGTGTGGGGAGCAGAGGACGTCAGTGCAGAGAGGTCATGGGGGCAGATCAGGTGCAGTGCCTTGTAGGTCAGAGTAGGGACTTGGGGTTTACTCTGTGTGAGATGGGAAATCCTTGGAGGGTTTTGAGCAGAGGAGGAACATAATCTCTTCTGTGTTTAAGAAGGAACCCTGGTCTGATTACCGAATTAAGGGGAATCAGGGAGATTCTTTAGCGTATTATAGTAATCCTCCCAGGAGATGATGGTGCCCTGAACAGTGGGCTGGCAGTGGTGGCATTCTGGATCTATTCTGAAGGGAGAACCAACAGGATTTCAAGACATTGGATTTGGAGCGTAAGAGAGGAGCTGAGGGTGATTCTGAAGTATTTGGCCTGAGCGAGTGGAGATGGTCTGTGCAAGTCATTGGGAATCAAGCACACTGCAATTTGCTTCATGTTTATACGGCTTTTTTCCCTTGCATGTCTGGTTGCCTTTTTTTTTTCTTGATGACGAAGAAGCACGTAGTTTCACCTGTAATGAAGATCAGCCAGCTTCTTAATCAGTCCATCGACTAACATGAATTCACTGTCTTCTTGAGTACACTCTTGGTTGAAGCCTCTTTCTGTTCCAGTTTGAGCTCATTGCTTCTTACACCTGTGGCACCCCTAATGTTCTGGGATTTCTTTCCAGTGCATTCCATCTGGGCTATGATTCTCAATCCCTTATCTGTGTTTCTGATATCTAAAAAACACTGAAAATGGGTTTTTTTTTCTTTCAAGTGCCGATACAAAACTTATTTGGAAGCATAACATGACCTGAACTGACTTAAGGTTATTTATAGTCTTTATTGATCCCATTTATATGAATATTCATATGTTTTACTGCAGAAATATTCATTTCTTTGATTATAGGGTGCTGCTCTAGATTTCACTGGGTGTTACCTAATACACAGTATGTGCCCCTCAGGTATACTAAGGTACAAACATCTAAAGAATTCTGACTTCTGAAACACATCTGCTCCTAAAGGGTTTGGATAAGTGGTTGAGGGCGTATTACGTTCACTGGTAAGTATTTGATGCGTAGCTTTTAAGTGCAGAGCCATGAACTAAAATTGAAGGCAAAGCTGTTGACAAGGGTTAACTTGTAAAGACCCAGCAGACTCCTAGCAGTGCCTCAGACAGTTGGGTCTTTTATTATCTGCAGGAGAAATAGCATAGCCGTAGGGCACTGAATTATCCAAGAATCTTTTCTGTTTGGTTTTGGAATACGTTCTGTGTCTGGGGGCCTCCCCACAAAGTTTCTGGTTACTTGCAGATCAGACTAATAGTGCCGTGTGTTTGCAGTGCCTCCGCACACCCCGGCTGCTGGGAGGGGGGCCGGCAGCACCTCTGAGGGGCACACTTGCCTGTACAGGGCACGGTTTTCTTCCAGGCTCCGCCGGGACCTTGTCCTCCTTCTTGATCCTTCTTTCGTGTGGGTTCCGTGAGCTTCGACCCTCTATCCCCAGCCTGTCCTAAAACCCCATTACCACAGAGTGCTATGTTCTGAGGTCCATAAATGAGATTTTAGGCTTACAACTGGGTTCGTTTCTACAGCACATGTTTACCGGCGACCTGTGTGCAGAGCACTTACACATGCATTTTATTATTTTACCTTCACAGCAACCCTTGAACAGGCAGGACAGGGATTACCCCTTGTTTTATGATGGGATTATTGGACCAGTGGGACCGGGTGGCTTGCCAGAAGTTCCGTGGTAGGTGATGCAACTTGGAATTTAGACCCTGGTTTAATTCACTCTCTTTCACACTGTTTGCAGCGGAGGAGGAAACAGTGCACTGAACACTTAGAAAACTAAAGGAATCAAACCAGTCACCTGTAATGAAACGTGGGCTTGTTAGATGAGGAATCTTAGATTAGGAAGCCCATCTGGTGACCTCTGAGACTGTCATGTTCCCTGATTTTCGGAAAGTCAGAGGATCTCCTCTGAGCTCCAGGGAGAAGCCGAATGGGGGCTGGTAGGTTTCCGCAAGAAGCGTTCCTGACTTCTGCCCCCTCAGCCGGCCTGTGTTCCCTCCGGCCCCCACCCCCACCAGCAGTGTTAGTGCCTTCAGCCCCTTCCACATGTTGCTGACGCTGTGGACTTGGCAGTCATTTCTGGGAAGCGGGTTTAAGAGGGTTGTAAACCCTGAGATGACCCTGGGCGTCCTTCCCTCAGGGCCCTTATGAACTGGGAGAGTGGGCCGTCTCTGAGGAGTGGCCAGGGAGAACCTTGTCTGAAGGTAGAGGGTTGGCTGGATGGTGATTTGTAAGCTGCTGAACAGTTGCAGGCAATCAGTGACCCTGCACAGACCCACAGATCTGTAGCCACTAGAGGGTGCTCTCCTCCTGCCGAACCAAGATGTGAATGACTAGTGAAGACCTTCCCCGAGCAAGGACGCAGAGCCGGAGCTGGGGACCATCTTCATTTGCTAAGCTTAGAGTCTGGGGAGCAGGGCCAATTAAGCATCCATCTCTTCCCCTCACAGGTTTCAAAGAAATTAAGCAACAAGGAATGGGAGTCTTACGGAAATCACATTAAAAAAGTAAAGCTTATCAGAGAGAGAGCCTTAGCTATGTTGCCAAATGGGTTTGCCAATCCTTCCTACTAAACTGTCCCATTCGGGCCCCAGGAAGAGTTGGACGACCAGAGGCTTCCCCACTGGGGCAGGACATGTACCTCGTGGCAGAGGAGATGCATGTGTCCTAAGGACGGGCTGCTCAGAGAGGAGGGCCTTCAGGGGCCGCTGGGAGTCAGATGACACTTTCCTTCCCCGTCTCGGACCTTTTGGATAAATTACACACACACCCCTTCTGTTTGCAGTGAGAATGTCCTCCCGTGTACTTCTCTCCTGGGAGGCGGGTAGTCCTTCCTTCTGTGAATGTGTGCAGCAGGGATCAGTCTTCCCTCTCCAAATTTTTTCTCTTAACCTATTGGACTTGATATTGTGATCAGTGTAGCTGGGGCTGTGACTGTTTCCACTCAGCAGTGTTAACCTTGGTCCCACCTGGTAAAGCTACTGTAGGTATAAACATGGTTTTGTAGCATATTCTCCAGGGATCATTCTCTGGGAGCTGTTTGGCTTCTGTCCCTAGATTGCTACCTTGGTTCCTACCAAGAGTGAGGGCATGAAACATACTGAAGGGAACATAGGTAAGGAAGTACTCTCATCCAGGCCTGAGTTAGATGTCGGTCTTAAGGGTGTCTGTCCCCTGAGAAGGATTATGGAACTGCAGAAAGACAAAAGTGTACAAGATTTCTTTGAACAAGAAATACTTTTGGTAGATAGACCCAAAACTTACTGCATTTGAAGCATCTAATAAGAACCTGGTGACCTTGTTCAGCAGGGCCTTCATCTATTAGAAAAAAGTCTGACAGTTTTAGATGAGGCCACAGTAACTGCTGTAACTAGCTACGATTTTTTTTTTTTAGTGTCTTAGATGGGGTATAACCTAAACTATCCATGTAGGCTGAGCCAGAGCTCCCGTTTCTCCACATGGCCTCACAAGGCCACAGCTTGTGACTTGTTTCTCAGGCTTCCTAGGTTATGTACCATGGCTTTGGGGGTTAGCGGACCCATTAAATAACCTCTGTTCTCCTTTTGAATGTGATCCGATTAAGGTATAAGAAATAGGAACCAGACAGTTGGAGATCAAATAGCAGCTGGTTAGAGAAGATTTAAATCTGTGGTGAAGTGGACTTGCACACAAGTCCCTCTATCACTCCCGCCATAAAACGGCCCCTCCCAGGCCAGGGCTCAGCTGTGCATCCAGCGGGGCGGGTGCTCAGCTCCTGACGGAGGCAGGCGATGCTCTGGGCCTCAAGGAGCCTGACTCCTGCTCTCTTCCTCCAGCCACTTCAAGAGAAGGCTGAGCAAGGTGTAGGAGAGAGATCAAGTGTCCCTCGTGAGAGGTGGAAAGCACCTTCTCTCTGGAAGGAAGAGTGAGGGCATATGGTTCCTCCAAACCTAGGATTAATTTTAGAGTATCAAAAAAATTAAAGGCTATTTTTTATTTCAAAGATATTTTGTATTGGAGTAGAGAACTTCTTTTTTTTTTTTTTTTTGAGCATGAGGCCTCATGTTTTGTCTTAATATTCTTGGCACCTGGCACAGAGTCTGGTAATTATTTGTTGCTTGAATGATATTTAGAACAATTTTTTAAATGATTAACCTAATGGTTTCCAGACTTGGAAAAAGTAGGGCAATAAAGTGAAATGTAAAAGAATATGCAGCACTAATAACTTTTTATTTTACCATGTAAGGATGTTAAAAAAAATAGCTACTACCTCAAACATCACCATAACTTCAAGAAACAAAATATTTTAATATAAAAAGTAGGATGAACACGATCTTAGAATTAAGGATGAAGGTAGTTTTGTGTCCTTACACACAACACACGCCTAAGTTGTGCTTATTTTTCTCAATTTGCCATCAGCCAGGAGAAATGTGGTCATGGTCTGGTATTGAGAAACCTCAGATCCCTCTGGGTTGCAGCCAGACTTGAGAGATGCCTTAAGAGCCACTTGGTGTGTTCTCACTCTTGGCTTGTTGTTTTTCTCTGAGCAGAGCTCTATCAGAAAAAATTGTCTCCGTCCTGCCAAGAATGAAGTGTCCACACCAGCTGGAGCCCCACCAGATCCAGGGGATGGATTTTATTCACATATTTCCCGTTGTCCAGGTAAGAGCATCTGTGGGGCTTCTTGTCCTCTGAACACTGGAATTCCTGTAGCGGGTCTGGCTCTTGGGCCGTCTGGCCTAGATCCTGGATCTGATGGGTGTGGTATGGATTTGGTGGCAGCAGAACATGAGGACACTCCTCAAAACGTTGCCAGTACTCAGTCTACCCTAGTTTCACACCGTCACCTGTTCTGATCTTTGAATGTTTCCATTAGTAGCTTTTCATTGCCCTTCTGGTAAAGATGGAAGCCCATAGCCCCCCATCGCCCCCCATGCACTGGTCCCCTTTGACCTCTCCAGCCTCAATTTATTCTTTGCTTTTCTTTGTTCTTTCTATTCTAGCCCCTCTGACTTTCTTTCAAATTTCCTCATACACACTGTGCTTCCTCCTGTCACGGGGCCTTTCAGGGTGGGAAGGTCTTCCCTTCTCTCCTTACCTTTATCTTCCAGATCTCAGTTCCACCAAGCCTTCTCAAGAAAGCTTCCCCTGACTGCCAGATCTAGAGCAGTTTCCTTTGCTATATCCTCTTATACGGCATATTCCCTACCCTCACAGGAATCTTCCTCACTGCAGTTTGTGACTGTGTCCATTCAATGTTTGGTTATTTGTACGTCTCTCCCATCAGACTGTAAGCTTCCTGAGGGCAGGTACCATGGCTGTCCTGCTTGCTCTTGTGTCTCCGGCACCTCTTGGAATGTCTGGCACTTTGTAGGCATTCAGTCCTACAGAGGACTAAATTTCTAACAGGAGACTTATCTCCACGCCGGCTTTTCCCCAAGGCCCTGTGATTAAGTGGCCGTGCTGTACAAGTCCCTGTATTCTGTGCGGTTCTTGTGTCTCAGTCCCTCCTCCAGGCACCACAGAAAGAGGAGGAGCAAAGGGACTTACCTTTGTTGCCTGCTCTGTGGACAGTACTTTGCCTCGGATCCTAATAGAGTTCTTTGAAGCATCTATTGTAATCCCAGTCTTACATCTGAGGAAAGTGAGACTCGGAGAGGATAATCCATTTGCTTAAGGGCAGAGAACTAGTGAGTGGAGAGGCAGATTCCTCTAAACTCCTTGTCTTTAAGCCTGTACTTTCCCCTCCACCACCACGCAGCCACCCAGAGGAAAGCCGCGCAGCTCCTGCTAGAGAGGTTTTGTGATTCTGTTAAGATTAGGTAGTGTAGCAGTTAAGAGCCTGGACTCTGGAGACTTCCTGGGTTCACATCTTGGCTCTGCCACTTTCTAGCTGTGTGATCTTGGGCAAATGACTTAACTTCTTACCTGATAAGTAGAAATAATAATAGTACCTACCTGATGGGATGAAAGCTGAGTAAGTTAGTATGTGTAAAGCACTTGATTGAAGGGCTGGGACCTTTCAGTAAGTGCTTTGTAAGTGTTATATAGTTGTTTCTGTTGTTGTTAACTGCTATTGGGAATCTTTCCCTGCACTAGACTTCAAATCAAATATGTTGAAATTTATAACTGAAATTTGTAAATTTGAGGCCAGGACTTTAACTCAGGATTTGACTTGTTTGTTTGTTAGGGGATGGTACCCAATCGTTTTGTGAAAGTAAGTAGTAGGGAGTCTGTGTAGATTCTTACAGAAACCTCCAACCCCATCATACTGTGAAGTTGTTGCCCTTTCCCCTGAAACCTGGATCTCTAGTGACTAGACCTTACTCAAAACTATGCTAGAACTTTGAGGACCAAAACCCTAGTCCATATATGAGAAGGGGATGAAAGGGAAGTGATTGTCTGCAGTTGGTTTGGGCATTTTGAGTATCTAATGGTTGTGTTGTGAGCAGAATGTCGGAGGGCTCCCCGTCTGGATGTGAGAGCCTCGCTAATGGTTACCCCATGTCCTAATTTCGTGGATCTGTAAAATTTTAAAGCGCAAATAGAGGTTGACCTGTGGTTGCAAGCTGTATTTTGGCAGGAAGGGACGTTTTTAAAGGCAACAATTATTTTGCTTTCTTTACCATTTCCTAAAAGAAAGGCCATTTAACTCTCACTCTCAGAATAAAGGACAGTCCTTCAAATGGAATACATGTAGCCTTATGAAAAACTCGCCACATGCCTGTAGTTTTCTGTTTTGCCAGACACCAGTGAAAGAGCAATCGTGGACCAGCCACTGGGAACCACTGAACTGGTTGTCTTGTGTGGGACTAGCAGTCCACCACCCTTGTTCACGCTGTTCAGCACAGCTGTGGTGACACTCTCTGAATGCAACCAGGAGGAAAGAAGAGCTAACTTCCGGCTACTGGTAGTTCCAGGTCACATCTTTTTCTCCCATGTGGGGCCCGTGAATCCTGTGAGGGTAGGTATTTTTCTCAAATGCTAGGGGCTTGTGGGAGAGCTCAGCTGTCCTAGAGGTTCCCTCCGCAGCCCTTCATGCTGGGAACTCCAAAACACAGCAGTCGAGTCTAAGGAATCCTGTGAATCAACGGGCTTTGCCTTCCTCATCTGAACATGTTCTCCAGGATCCAGCCAAGTTACTACTCAGTGTCGATCTAATTAACAGAGGCAGATCTGAAAAGGCAACAGCAGTGAAAGGCCAGAACCTGGATCTCCCGATGCAAAGCAAAGCAGAGAGAAATTGAGTTGAACAGTGACTCAGCCTCCTTAGATGTCCGGGGCCGGTGCTGGGGTACAGGTGAGGGGCTGGAGTAGCCCCAAATGCCGTCCGATTTTCTGCCCCTGCCCTTCTGGATTTTAGTCAGTGCCTGAGGTCACTGTTTGGAGGTGGGGTGGAGTGGAGTGATGGAAACAAATGGAAGATACTAGCAACAAAGGAATACTCCTCATAGAATTATTTGCAGCCACTGCTCTCCTGGGCAGCTGCTTCCTAAGTGTGTCCTTTACTTGAGCTGGCCGCCCTCCCTGAGCGCGCATTCCTGCCGTCCCCGCAGGAGCCCTGCGCCATGTGCATGTGTCTGAACCTTGCCACGTGTGGCCATGCCCTGGGGAAGCACAGCGACCGTCCAGAAACTGCTCCTGAGATGTAGTAGCTCTCTCTGGAGAGAGGATGGCATCCCTCCGTAAAGTTCTTTAGTAATAACGGGAATGAATGAAGAGTCAGGAGGAGAAGCAA
The DNA here is from genome assembly GCF_028023285.1 of Balaenoptera ricei. Classification (NCBI taxonomy): domain Eukaryota; kingdom Metazoa; phylum Chordata; class Mammalia; order Artiodactyla; family Balaenopteridae; genus Balaenoptera; species Balaenoptera ricei. Next base: position 7,520,438 of record NC_082645.1, on the reverse strand, counting down.
AGGCTCTTTTTGTACTTTGCATTCTCACCCTCAGAGCGCCTGGGCCTTCCGCAGGTTGTGGGGCGTGGGTGTGTGTACGTGTGTGTTTCCGTTCCCTGGAGTTGTAAGTCAGTGGACACGAGGAGCAGCTCCTTGTGCGTATGAACCCCGTAGACCTAGGAAACATGGCGTGAAGCCCAGACGTGCGGTGTCCTGATGTGGCCGGCAGCTGTGTGGCTTGCTGGCTGTGGATCGGTGGGCGGATCACGTAGTCTCTCCGAGCCTCCGATTCTGTAAAACGCGGCCAGTGCCAGTTACCTTATAGTGTTGGGTGGATTCGAGAGCTATGCTTTGAGTGCCGAGCTACCCTGAAGCCTAGGGCTTATGCTCAGCACAGCTGGTCTCAAGTCTGAATATTGGGGGAATTTTTTTCCACCTGTCAGACAAGGGTTACACTAGGCATTCTCACTGGTTCCCTTCCCTTCCTCTGGTCTGTGGTGCGAGCAGCACGGGAAGGACAGAGCTCCAGTGAGATCTGCCACCGGGCGCAGGGAGGTTTGGGGGATAGCTCTGTCTGTGTCGGGCTCCAGGTGTTCACAGAGCTGTCTAGCACTTGTGTTTCATTTGCTCCCACAGTTGCCCTGTGACGTGAAGGGAACTGACACTCTCACCTCCTCTTTAGCAGAGAGGGAAACTGAGGCCCGGGCACCTGAAGCGAGGCTCGAAGGCTCCTGCGTGGCTGTCCGCTCAGGTCCCCCCGGATCTCAGCCTCCAGACACCCAGCGGCTGCTTTTCCTGCAGGGCAGTGTGTGTTGATGGTTATTCGTCGCCTGGGCAGTTCACATCCCGTGATTCAGATGCAGGACCGGTGCCGTCTCTGCGTCGGCCTTTACCGCGGTGTGTCTCATCCCTATCAGCTCAACGTTTCCTCACTTTCTTCCCCAGTGGCTGGTGAAACGAGCCATAGAAACAAAAGAAGAGATGGGTGACTACATCCGCTGCTACTCCGTATCCCAGTTCCAGAGAACCTACAGCCTCCCTGAGGTCCGTGCTCTTTCCTCGTCCAGCTGAGAAGCTGAGTGCGCCGTGAGGGACCCCGGGACGGCGCAGAGCGCCCTCAGGCGCCCCTGCACTCCCGCCCGCCCCCTCCGGATCAGCCCTGAGACTGGGCCTCCTGCCTCATTAGAAGTGCCTGTTTAGATGGGCACTGAGTGTCAAGCCCTACAGTCTTGTCCTTGTCTCTCAATTGTGGTGCTTGATCTGGACCTTTTGTTAAATTACAAGAGCGTGAGTGTATTTTTGTAGAGTCATATGAAGGTTTTCGAGAGACCCCCTGCTTGGGACGCACCTGTAGTCACAGTTGAATAGTCACAACAGCAAAACTGGCTGATCACTGTCGGATGCTACATTCCAGTCCCGGCACATCTCATGCCTTCTACTTTTTGATCCTTATGACTGCTCCCTGAGACAGGCTGTGTCATCCCTGTTTTGCAGGTGGAAAAGCTAAGGCTTAGAGGTTCGGTAACTTGCTGAGGTTTCAGAGCTCATAAGGATCTGAAGTGAGAACGCTTGTCCTCACCACTGCACTCTGTGGTCCCCCTTTTTCTCACCGGTTATAGGGATCTCTTTTGCAGCCATCGGCAGAGGCCCTAGCTTTTTCCCATGCAGGATATATTCCAATTTGTTAGAAAACTGAGACTTCTTCAGGCAAAGTTGTGATGAGAAGTCAGTTTATAAGACGGACTGCTGAGCAGTCCAGTTGAGTTTCAGTCTTTACGCAGGAAGATTTGTTTCATCCCTGTGTCTTCTTGTCTTGCAGGATGATGACTTCATCAAGAGAAAAGAAAAGGCCATCAAGACAGTTGTTGACCTCTCGGTGAGTTCCCTGCCCGAGTTCTTCTGTAAGGGAAGAACATAGGGTCATAGCCTCCAAGTAGCCCTTTGAGTTAAATCACAGAAGCCCGTACCCCCCGAGGTTTCTATCTGCCGAGTTGCCCAGGAGCTGACCTCAGGTGCACACGGGAGGAAGGCCCTGCCTGCCATACGTGCCCGGTATCCGAAGCCAGCCTTCAGGGTAGCACGTGCCACAACCACTGCCCTGTGTTCCCCTTAGTTCCAGTTTTCCAGACCCGAAGCCCTTCCTCATTTGTGCCAGTGGCAGCTGTAAACTTCACATAGCTCCAAAGAGCAGACGACGAACTAGAGCCGATGCATTGAGGTGACCCCCGCCCTGACGGCTTCGGAGAGGCAGAGTAGCTTCTGAGCTTTGTGTGGGAAGCTCTGGGATGGCCTTTGTCCCCAAGCACAGTGTATCTTAACCACAGGGTCTGCGCTCATGTGCCCACTTCCCCAGTGCAAGGGCCAGAGGAGAGCTTTGGGCCTTTTCAAAACACTCTGGGCCAGAGCCCAGCAGAACCTTGTCAGTGCTACCCTCTCCTCACCCCCCAGCCTTCCTACTTGAGCTGATGGGAATGGAGTCTCAATGCCTGGGTGTAAATTCACTTTCTTTAGAAAATAATGTCTAGAGTTATTCTGCATTTTTTTTTTTTTTTACTTTTAAGAATAAATATATGGTCTCCCCAGGTGATGACTGTGAAAAGAATAACACTACTTTGATGATGAAAGACATGAAATGCTCATTTAAAACAAAAAAGCCTTTGTCAGTTTATGGTTGTAATTTGTATCTTTTCCACAGTTCCATTTTGGAAATGGGAGAAATGGAAAACCTTTAACATAGTTACACTCTGAAGCCAGATGCTGTTTTCAGATTTGGTGGCAGTATTAAATAATAACACTAAGAGGACATGACAGAACAGCAAGTAATTTTTTTCCTGGCTGTGAGGTAGATGTTCAGTTTAGAACATCTTTAAAGTTTTCTTTAAAAAGATTGATAGATGAGAGGAAGAAAATCAACCTTAATCTAACAATACAGAAGCAGCCACTTTTGATGCTTGGACATATTTCTTCTGTGTTTTTAATGTGTATTTTTATAGTAAATTAGAATTATACTTTGAAGGTAATTTTGTAGTTTTTTTTCCACTTACCAATATAGAGTCTTGTATGCTGTTAAAGGTTCCTCCTAATCGCATTTTCATGGCAAATAATAACCAATTGGTTGGATGTGCTGTTGCTTTCCCTTGTTTTAAATGATGCTTCATTTCTGGAAAGATCTGAGAATTAGGTGACAGCATTACCTCTGATACAGGGAGCTGGGGAGCCAGTGGCAGGAGAGGAAGGGAAATTCTCTTTTCCCTATAAACTCTGTACCATTTGGATTTTATACTAAGTCTGTGTATTACCTATTCAAAAACAATAACGTAAAAACTATTTAATTTTTTCTAATTAAGAAGCTGTAGGAAGTTTATTTTTCCGAAATTACAACTACAGTCATATATTACTATATCAAATCTTATAAAATCCAATTCTTTTTTTTTTATATTTTCAGCATGTTGTTTTATTTAATTTTATTTTATTGGAGTATAGTTGCTTTACAACGTTGTGTTAGTTTCTGCTGTACAGCAGAGTGAATCAGCTATACGTATACATATATCCCCTCTTTTTTGGATTTCCTTCCCATTTAGGTCACTGCAGAGCACTGAGTAGAGTTCCCTGTGCTATACAATAGGTTCTCATTAGTTATCTATTTTATACATAGAATCGATAGTGTAAAAAATATTTAATGTTTAATTGAATATCTTCATGTGCAAATCTCACTTGGAGCCCTGGGTAGAGAGTGAGAAACATTACATTTTTTGGCTGTATCACCAAGCATAAAAGGCCAGTGTAGCTGTTGATCAAACTGGGCCTGATGTCTCTTTACCTATTAAACATTTCAGGCCTCTAGAGACACATTATTTCTTCTTCTCGTTTGTAATGGAGTTTTTAAAGATAATCGTCTTCTGCTTGGCAACATGACTTAAATTCTTAATGGAATTTAAGGAGATAATGACAGTGACAAATATATAGTGCCCAAACATTGTTCTAAGCATTTATATATAACTTATCTAGTGCTCACCACAATCCTATGAAGTAATAGTATTTTTTTTTTTGACAGGTGAGGAAACTAAGGCACAGATCAGTTATGTAGGTTGCCCTAGGTCACATTGGTGATGACGGAGCCAGGATGCAATAAAATGCTAGATAAAATGCTGTTTGCAGCTCATTAGAAAATAACATCAAGATAAAGGAAAATGGAAAAAAAATTGTAGGTCTCTGATAATAGTTCAAATTGCTTAGTTTAGTTCCTTTTCTTATGTGTGAACTTACTCCTTGGTTGACTGTCAATACATTTGCAACAGGAATGATAAAAAAATTTTTACGGATGGCCAGAGCTGGCCTTTGGGTTTTGTTTGTTTGTTTTATTCTTTCTCCATCTACTGAAAATACTCCCCCATTTCTAGATGCTGTCTTCTTAGGTTTCTGAGCTGAGCTCTGCTGCCATTAACTTCCATCCTTCCCACCCACCACTTCTGCACACGCTTGCTTGCGGCCTTGGAGTGAGGGTCCCAGGAGCTTGTCAGAGACTCCGGGCTCCATGTCGCTGTCTTCTTCTTGTGAGTCAGTGCAAGACATGGAACAGCTTGCTGGGTTTTGTTTGCTGTCACTCTCTCCAAGGAGAGCCCCTCCCCTCGTAAAGGGAATAAAGTCTTTCCTAGGTGACCAGGGTGTAGCTCTTTGCAAGTCTTAGTTTCTCAAGAATGTTTTCTTCTCCTTCCAGCCTCTCCCCAGTTCTGCCCTTCAGATGTCTCATCACTGTTTCTTACCTGCCCTTTGCTGACAAACGTAGAATCCCAAATTTAAACTCTGAATGGTAAATTAAGGATTAAAATTCGGTCTTACATACAGCGCCAGGTTTCTAGAGCCAGCCTTTTATAAAATATGCATGTAGCTGCCGCGTACTGACTGAGTGCCTTCTATGTGCTTGATGTCTAATGAGGCATTTTACAAGCATTATCTCATGTACTCCTCATCAACACTCAAGGACTTATGCGTTATATTTCCGTTTTATAAATCAGGAAGTTGAAACTCAGAAAGGTTAATAAATTCCCTACACAGTTGCAGAGCTGAGAAGAGGCAGCCAGGTTTTCATTTTACATCTGGCTCCTCAAACACAGCAGGTGTTGGTGCTTCTCTAGTTTTCTCACTCTTCACCTGGTCTCTGATTTCCTACATATCCCTGACACTTATTTGGCCATAATGTTTCTGACTGATTTCAGGACCCTGGGGTATTATTTATCAAGGTCCCAGAGACTCAGATGCATGCAGAGTGGTTGGGTGCTCTGCCCTTGTGAGGGCATCTACTCTGCCTTTGCCTGTTTGAAGACCATTTGTCCAGCTGGAGAATGGGTGCCAAGTGGAGATTGTCCTGTTGTCTTTTTTTCCATCTATTAACAAGTTATCATTGTGCCTCAACAAGCAGACTTTACTTACTCTTGCTTACATGTCTTTTTAAAAATAAATATTAAACATTTTAATATTTTTCAAAAAATTTTAGCTTATAAGAATATAAGCTTGTCTTTAGCCATCTTTGTAGGACTATTCCAATTTTTTGCATTCATCCTTGGTTATGTAGCTCATCTATTTATTTATTTTTTTAAAATTTTATTTATTTATTTATTTATTTATGGCTGTGTTGGGTCTTCGTTTCTGTGCAAGGGCTTTCTCTAGTTGGGGCAAGTGGGGGCCACTCTTCATCGCGGCGCGTGGGCCTCTCACTATCGCGGCCTCTCTTGTTGCAGAGCACAGGCTCCAGACGCGCAGGCTCAACAATTGTGGCTCATGGGCCTAGATGCTCCGCGGCATGTGGGATCTTCCCAGACCAGGGCTCGAACCCGTGTCCCCTGCATTGGCAGGCAGACTCTCAACCACTGCGCCACCAGGGAAGCCCCTCATCTATTTTTTTGATGCATGATTTTTTGTTTTACAAAAGGTTATTTTTCTTTCATACTACTACTGTGGTAATAATGAAAAATTAGGAAATGGAGAAAAAGTACAAAGACTAAATCACCCATGATACCACCAGCCAGGGATAACCACTGTTATTCCTAGTAGGAAATATATAGTCAGCCATAAAAAGGAACGAAATTGAGTCATTTGTTGAGACGTGGATGGATCTAGAGACTGTCATACAGAGTGAAGTAAGTCAGAAAGAGAGAAACAAATATCGTATATTAATGCATGTATGTGGAACCTAAAAAAATGGTACAGGTGAGCCAGTTTGCAGGGCAGAAGTTGAGACACAGATGTAGAGAATGGACATATGGACACCAAGGGGGGAAAACTGCGGTGAGGTGGGGATGGTGGTGTGCTGAATTGGGCGATTGGGATTGACATGTATACACTGATGTGTATAAAATTGATGCCTAATAAGAACCTGCGGTATAAAAAAACAAAACAGCTAATACTAAACTTTCATTGGGTTATTTGTATGGAAATATGTTAATATAAATGTTTCAGACATTACATGAAATTTCTAAAAATCTTGTATTTGTATGGAAATATGTATGGAAATATGTTAATATAAATGTTTCAGACATTACATGAAATTTCTAAAAATCTAAAAAAAAAAAAAAAGGAAATACATAGTTATGGATATCAATATAGAAAATTAGAGATCACAAAAAATGACATGATACTACATATTCTGTTTTGTTGTGTGGTTATTTTGCTCAACAGTATAATCAAGGATATATTTCCATGCCCATAAATATAGCTCCATAGCATTTTTAGTGGCTGTACATTATGCATTGTGTGGTACTGACTTAACTAGCTTAGTTTGTTTTTTGGGGTTTTTTTGGTTTGGTTTTGTTTTGTTTTGGCTATTATGTAGGACATCCACATAGCTAAATTTTTTCTTTTATCTTTAATTATTTACTTGGGTTGCATTCCATGAAGTGGAGTTGGTTCAGAGGTTATGCCTCAATCTGTTAGTACCTCTTGCCAGATTGCCTGGCAGAAAGGCTGTTGTGTGAACTTTTAACTTCTGAGCTCATCACCTTCCAGTGTTCTCTCTTTTTGTCTTGGCCTCATTTTTCTTCGTCCTGGGGATTATTCCCAGTACTTCTGCTTCTCCTTTGAAATGTGTTCTTTTCTTGACTTCTCCATATCTCCTTTTCATGGCATAGGTGGCCGCTTTGTAGAAGGCCTGCTTGATGGGAGGTGGTATTTTCAAAGGACATAAGAAAATGAAACTATTGCCCAGGACAGGCCTCCCCTTACCCTTCCACTTTCGCATCATAATCATAATCGCTCACTTGTCTCACCTAATGTGCTGTTGTACAGCCTACTTCCTCCTTTTCTGAACTGTCAGCCTTCCATATTCATGAAGTATCTGACCTGTGCAGTGAGGTCTTTTACTCCCTCTCAACCTTGAGTAAAGAGTAGCTGTGAAATTTTACCCAAAGCCCCCAAAGATACATTTGCTTACTATTTGTTGAGCATTTCTTGGTAATGTTTAGAATTTTGTATGAGAACAGAGGGGACAGAGGGAAAAAAAAAGACTTCTTATGGGTCCCCTAAGAGACCAGGTCATTTAAAACTACGACTCCACTGTGTTCTTCCATACGAAACGCTGTGAGGAGGGCCTTTCTATCCAGGACATGAAATGTAAACGTGGCAACATAAGTAAAAAAATATATATTAGTACATTTTATCAATAATAGCAAATATACACATGTATGTATATCTTAGCCCTTAATGTGTATCAGATAATGTTAGATAGATTGACTAATCCTTACGACTCTCTCCATATACCTATTTTACAGATGGAAAACCTCAGAGGTTAAAGTAATTTGCCCCAAATCAGAGAGGTAGTAATGGGGCATGGGTAAAACCCTGTCTGTCTGCCTCCATATATTCATTCCGTAATAGTAATTGAGCACTCACTGTGTGCCAGACCGCGTTCTAGGGTATGAGGTGAAAGCAGGAGCATTGCAGCTGTAAGGGATTCAGGGGATTTCGGGCCTCATCAAGGGAGGAGATTTGACGGGGGCTTAGCAGTAGCACACACAGGGTCTCTGGGCGGTGCTTTGACAGGTTTGCCTGAAGGGGGGAGAGGCTCTCAGTGCGCAGGCCATCCCGAGGCCTAGGCGCTGGGGCTGCCATTCAGAAGGGGACGCGAGGAAACAAGGGAGCCTCGGCCGGGGCAGGTTAGAGAAATCCGAAGGGCAGCTGCAGCCTGGGGTCTTTATAGCCACGGGGCTTATCCCGTCTGTGGTTCGCAAATGTCAGGTGCAGTTTTGCAGAGCATGCAACGTGGACGGGCTGTAAGCCGCTAAACTCCGCTTAGTGGGGCCATCTTTTAAACAGCTGGGTCTGTGGAAAGTTTGAGGTTGGCGCTGGAGTGTTTTGAGCTGTGGGTCTCAGCCTGCTGTGAAGAAGTAAACCTAGGAGTCAATATACAGAAGCCATCTTGGCTCGTGTATACAAAGCAGTGACCTCCTTCTCACCCACCGAGTTACACCGTTTGGTACAAACCCAAGGGGACCTGAGGTGGGACTTGTGCCGGACCTCAAAGAACAGAAGACAGGCCTGCACGGCGGAGCTCGTGTAAAAGAGAATAGAGGAAGAACAAAGTTTAGGGGCGTCTGGAGAAAACCCTACCTCCCCAGCTAACTTTCCTACCCATAGACATGATTGCCAGCCGCCTCTCAGCATTCCCTCACTCAGTTCCCAGGGCTTCATTTTTGCGGTGGTGGTGGTTGTTTTATTCATTTGAGAATGAAGAAAACAACCTGATTTGTCTCAGTTATAATGACTCTCTTATGGGGTGTTTCAGGGCCCTGCACTTGATGGGACCATCAGCGGAGGCCCTCTGGGTGGAAGGCAGCATTTGTTCAGGGGCTGGTGGGCGGAGTGTGTCCGTGAGAGTAGGGTTTGGGTTTGGGCTGCCAGGTGAGCCCTGGGAGAATGAGATGTGCTTCCTGCTGAGTTGGGTGTGGTCCGGCCCCCTGGAGCTCTGGAGGGCAGTGGCTGCTCGTGGCTGTCTTGCTGCCCGCTGGGTATTTCCTGAAGGGGTTGCCCACCGTAACTGAGAGGCGAATTATTTAATCGCTGCTTCTTTAGTAGCAAGGTGGCGGTAATGGCATCTGCCCTGCTCCTACCTCATGGTGTGGTTATAAAATGTGAAAGGTGAGATGTATGTGATGTGCTTTAAAGTATAAGGATAATTACACAAAGGCCAGCATTTGTCATTGTTTGGCAGAATAAAAGGCCCTTGTGGCTGTCGGTTTCAGTATGCTATTGTTTTGGAGTCAGTCCTTCTTCAGACTCCAGTTTCCTGTCTGGGGTGGTTGACTCTATGAATGGTAACTAAGGAAAGTAGCAGTTAAGCTCAATCATTATAGTGCCGCTGTAATGGTAGAGCTCTGTGGAAATTAAATCGTACACAGTAACTGACGTCATATGGGTCTATTATGTTTTTCATTTCCCCATAAATCTGTTTTGTGTTATTTGTAGCTTCCTATTCATGTAGGCACCAGCAGCAACCTAGGAGTATTTGCGGCAGTGAGTTACGAGAACAGCCCTCCAGGGTCATCCCAGCACCTGTTTCATTCCTTTTCCACAAAATTGTTGAGATTATATATGTGACAGAAAGGATGTTTTTCTGTATGTTTGAAACTTTTCATAACAAAAAACGAGATAATAATAAAATTAACAAGAATTATCAAGAGGGGAACAATTCTAATTAGCATAAAAATACCACTGTCTGCAGAAACCTGATAGTGTGCTTGTCCTGGTGACGTCCAGGTAGAGATTAGGTGTGGTGAACTCCGCTAGTGGAGAAGAAAAGATCCAGGGACAAACTGGAATACCTTGCACAAACAGCTGCCTGTTTGCACCCGGAGCCCTGAGCAAATATTATTAAGGTTTTGTTTGATGCCAATTTGGCAGTCAAGAAGGACATTCATTTGGGGTAGAATGGCAAACCAGGTCATCTGGGGGTGAAGGCCTACATTAATTGAGCACCTACTACGTGCCGTGTACTTTGTTTAGGAAATATATATATATGCAGTTTCAGAATGTGTCCTACACAAAAGAGGTCTGTGTTTCTACATTTATAACTAAATAATACTCTAAAAAAGTCACTGAAAGTTTAAAGTGTGTTTTGTGTTCTTATAAGTTTTTTAAGGATAAACCTCAAAACACGTTCGTAAAGAGATATATGTCTCTGAAGGGTTTGTATTTACTTTCCTTTTCTGGTATTGGAGTTCAATAAATGGAGATTTCTATGCCATGAGAGAATTTTTTTTTTTAAACATTCTAGGTTAACATGTATATCTGTGATTGTTGCACGGTTTATGCCTCTGGGTGGTAGAAAGGTCTGGATATGTAGTGACCGGAAAATTTGTATTTTTTTCTGGAAAATTTTATTAAGGAATAAAAAAGATTTGAATAGAAAGATAAATCTTGCTTTTCAAGGCAAGATTCAGTATTATAGAGATGTCAGTTCTTCCCAAAGTAATGTATACATTTGGTGTGATTCTAGTCAAAGCTCAACAGTTTTTCATAATGAACTTGACAAGCTGATGCTAGAATTCATTTGGAAGAGAAAATGTGTAAGAATAGCCAGGAAATTTGAAAAAGAACAGTGGAGACAGGATAAAGACTCATAAAGCAAGAGGAATTGAAGAGGATAATATTGGTACATGTTTTATATATATGTATATAGTTGTCATTTTAAATCAAGGAAAGGATAGACTATTAAATTGGTGATGTTGGGATTCTTAATTTTCCATTCAGAGAAAAACATATATCTATAGATACCTACCTTTCACTAGACCCCCAAAAAAATTCTGAATAGATTGAAAGGCTAAATATAATCTATAAAAATAGCATACAAGAGCTTTTTTTTTTTACAATCCCTGGGTTAGGAAGTAAGATGATTGATAAGTTTGATTGCATGAAATATTAAAATGTCGTAGGACAGGGCTTCCCTGGTGGCGCAGTGGTTGAGAATCTGCCTGCCAATGTAGGGGACGCGGGTTCGAGCCCTGGTCTGGGAAGATCCCACATGCCGCGGAGCAACTAGGCCCGTGAGCCACAGTTACTGAGCCTGCGCGTCTGGAGCCTGTGCTCCGCAACAAGAGAGGCCGCGATAATGAGAGGCCCGCGCACCGCGATGAAGAGTGGCCCCCACTTGCCACAACTAGAGAAAGCCCTTGCACAGAAACGAAGACCCAACACAGCCATAAATAAATAAATAAATAAAATAAATAAACCCAAAAAGTTTAAAAAAAAAAAAAATGTCGTAGGACAAAAAAACCAACAAGATTAAACAAAGTTGACAAGCCATAGATTGGGTGGAGATATTTGCTACAGCATAAAGATCAAAGGGGCAGATTCCTTGAAGGCAGTCGCCACGTGCCGGCTGTCCTCCGGAAGGGGAGCTGTATACCCACTGCCATGGGAAAGGACTCCCGCCCCTGACAGGCTGGACCAGCCTCCTCACGCTTAGTAACTCTCTGCCTCATCCACCTCTTAGGATGCTTACAAGCCCCGTCGGAAGTACAAACGCCAGCGGGCAGCCGAGGAGCTGCTGGATGAAGAATCACGGATCCACACTACGCTTTTGGAATATGGCAGGTAACGAAGGCGGCCCCGTCCGAAGTGTCTGTTTGATAAAACCATTGAAAGGAAAAGCTAATTTAAATGGCTTCATTGGGATGAACTTGGTTGGTTTTCACCTGACTGAGTTCACGGGTTTGAGCCTGCAATTGCCAGCACCGGGGGCTTTTCTCCCTGGTGTTGAATTAGCTCAGTTTCTGTGGGTAGCTTCTCTGATGGCGGTAGAGACCTGATCTTCGAAGTTCCTCACCAAGCCCCCATCCCCGGCTCCGCCCTGCTCAGGGAGCTGGGAAGTGTGGGGCATTCGCAGAGGCTGAGGTGGCCTACCCTTCATGCCCCTGCCACTTGTTAACATCTTCAGGTAAACTAAGAATTGAAAGCAGTTACAGCAGTTGTACTTTGTGTCAGAGTCTAAAAGTTTTGGTTTCCTGTGAAGAATTGTCCTGACCGGGAAAATGAAGAATTTAGAAGTAGTTTTGTCACTTCTTAAAAACATCCCTAATTTTTAAAAATACAGTTCTTATAGCCTCAGTTTTCAGTTACACACACACACACACACACACACACACACGGAAATGCTTCTCCTCGTTGAATTTTTTGCTTGACTCTGGGTATTAACCTTCCTTTGTGTCCTGAATTTTCTACTGAGGGTCACTGATTCCTTGATGTGAGTATGTCGCCTGTGCTTCCTTCCCCTCTGCTCCGAGTGATTGCTGTGTGCTGCCCTGCTCATAACCCAGCCCTCACTGGGGGGCTGGAAGTAACAGCGCTGCCACCAGCATCTCCAAGTGAGCATCTGATGGCTTCTCCCTCCAGGGTACTGGAGACAACCAGAAGGAAATTAAGGCTTAATTGCCTCACTTCTTCCATCTCTCAGATGGAATTGCAGTTGCCACTTTTTGTTTGTTCGTTTGTTTGTTTTTGAGAGAGTAATGCGGGCTCAGATCCTTTCTTCCTGAGAATGAAAGCTAGTCCGTTTCATTCAAAGGAAGTTGTTAGTTCTGGCCCCGACCTGAGCGTGAAGGCTGCCCCACAGCTCACCAGCTGTTGCTGCGAATTGAGCTGCTTCTGAGTCGGGCACCTCCAGACCAGCGACATAATTTGCAGGGCCCAATCAGTGTAAAATGAAGATGCAGGGCACCTTAGGCCCCTGAGAATCATGAATAATGGTTAATCATTAAGGATTTCACGACAGCGGCAACAGCCACATGCGGGGCCTTTCGGGTGTCAGGTCCCGTGCCACTGGACGAGTTGCACGCCTTGGACACTGTGAGGGGGGCTCTCTCGCCACCCCTCAGCTGCAAGCGGGCACACGAGACTGCGCTGGTCCGGGCGAGCCAGAGCTGGAGAGGCAGCCTCTGGGAGTGTCACATGTTCCGGAGCCAGAGAAGACTTAGGGAAGTGTGGTTTTTGGTAGTTTGTATTGTTCATACCTCCATTTTTTCCAATGTCCAGTACGTGTCTCAGAACTAGCCTTAGCTCTTATTGGTGGGATCATGCTGACTCCTGATTTCTGAGCCTGGGGTGGGTGTTTGATGAAGCCTTTTTTTGCTTGTTTTTTAGGAGATGGGGGTTATTTTGCCTTTTTTTTTTTTTTTTTTTTTTTTTTAAGCTTTTCTGGTAAGGAGAGGGTGAGTTTGTGAAGGTGGAGAATTCTGATGGTTTATTCAGCTCATTCCCCTTTTTGAGAATGATGAAGACAGCATTCAGAAAGGTTAAAAAATAACCTGCCCAAGGTCAACTGCTAACTCTTAAGAACTAGTAAGAGCCTCAAACTGGGACTTGAACTCAGGTTTGCTGGACTCCAAAAACATGTCGTCATTATTAGCTACAAATGTTGTTTGAGCCTCTGGTGAGAGTTTGGTTCTTGATTTTAGGAAGACAGGCCCAGCCTTGGTTGTTTGATCTGAGACTGAACAACCAGAGAGTGGTTATTAACAACTGACAGAGCAAATGGGATAAAACTTATAGCCCCAAGAAGTGTTCTTTTATTCCCCTTCCTTGGGAAGGCTGCTCCCCTCCTTTCTGTCTCTCTTACTCTTCCCTTAGGGTTTTAAGTCAATACTCTCCACTGCTTGAGATCTCTCCCATTCGATGAGGATTACATAACAATGTCTTTATGAAGGACTTTGAACAGTTTGTCTCATGTAGAAAACAGTAAATGTCAACTGTTAGGTGCTGTCACCACCACCACCAACACTACCATCGTCACCATCACTACCACCATCATCATCATCACCATCATCTTCATCACCATCACCACCATCATCTTCATCTTCATCACCATCATCATCACCATCATCTTCATCACCATCATCCTGAGCAGCGGCAGTTTTCAGTTCTCAAACGCCCTTAAATGTGACCTTTAGGTTCAGATGAGGAGCCTAACCTCAGCCTCTCCTTTCAGTTCTCCTCGTCCCTATGTTCTCATTACCCCCAGCTCTAGCCCTCCCTCCAGCCCCTTTGTGAGAAGCCTCACCCTCTTCGCTTTCCTTCCTAATCAGGCAGGGCTGGGCCCCTGCTGCCTCTGGGACTCACTCCACCCCTCCTGCCTCCCCCTCACTGTTGGGGCGTCCCTTAATTGCTCATCCCCACCTGGGAATCCTAATCCCTCATCTGTTGTCCGTGTTTTCCTCTTCATCTCACCTCTTGACAAGAGGGAAAATACTTTGACTCCTAGAATAAGAAGGTCAGAAAACAGTGTTTCTTCTTTGGGATTAGAGGTCAGTCATCAGCCTAAGCCCACAGAGCATCTGGCTTTGAGGCCAGCATCCCAGTTTCTTCTCCCTTTTTTGGCTTTCAGTTGCTCAAATAAGGCTAGACTTTGAGCCTGGCCAACTATGCTGAGGACCTTACGGACTGTGTGTCTTGTTAAAAACATGTTGGGTATATTTGTTTAAATGTTTTGTTGTTGGAAAAACAAGACTCATAGTTTCGATTTTAGACTTAAACACAATTGTATCTTTATAGTATTTCAATTATATTATGGGTCCAGTCAACTTTTAGGAGCTAACTTAAACAACTAACCACACTATGAAACTGTCACTGTGGGGAGATGCATTTTAAGTGCATATGACATGTCTCTCCCAACCTGTGTCCCCTCTGAAGGCCCATGACATGCTCATAGAGGTATTTAGTAAATGCTTGTTGAATGAACAAAGAACAGAATCCACAGTCCTTAGTATTTAGGGCTTTTTTATGCCCCTGATTTGTTCTGGATTCCAGATGATTTGATATCTGTCTTACTTTGCCCTAGGGCAGAAAGGTAGTTTGTTTTCTAGAACTGTGATGTGCAGTATGGTAGCCAGTAGCCACATGCGACTGTTGAGCACTTACAATGTGACCAGTATGGCTCAGGAACAGAATTTTAATAATTAAGTTAAATTTAAATTTTTTTAATACATGCTTTAGTTATTGGAATATGTTTAAGTATGTCCGGAATAACTTGGGTATGTGAACACTAATTTAAAGTTCTAGAAGATGTACATCCTTGATGATAAAGACCAAGTCCTGGGTCTGGAGTGTGAGAAAGTGACTGGGTGGTGAGAGGGCTGAAGCTCTGTTGGTGTTGATGGTGTAGACGTCAGCCAGGTTGGCGGGTCAGAGCTAACAACGGGAAATCCAGGAGCACACTGAAGCACATGGCACTGCATATCAGGCTGGCGCTTGAGAGGAAAGGGCCCAGCTGACAGGGCAAGAGGAAAGGTAGGTTGTAGGATAGAGCATGAAAGGATGCTCTAGGAAGAATGAAAGAGAAGTAAATGTGTTTGTAGTAGAAATAAGTTGAAGCATCTCCCTGCTTTTTGTGAGGATGATAGGTGGCAAAAGGGTATCATGTTCTCCTGGTGAAACTCAAACAGCATGGAAGAGTCTCCCAGAGATGTGGGACCAGTGAGCAAATGAGGCAGGTGTTGTTAGGCAGCTGAGGACAGCTCTTTTGTGTCATGGAAGCGTTGCCACTATGTCACATGGAGAAGGAAACCTTTAGAAGAGTCAGCGGGACTCTTCATTCAGCAGACGTTCATCAACTACCTACTATGTGCCAGGCACTGCACTAGACGCTGGGGATACAAAAGTGAATATTCATAGCAGCACTATTCACAGTCACCAAAAAGTGGAAACAAACCAGATGTCCATCAGCTGCTGAATGGACAGACAAAATGTGTTTTTTTCATACAATGGGATACTATTTAGTCATGAAAAGGCATTAAGTACTGATTCATGCTATAGTATTGATGAACTTTGAAAGCATGCTAAGTGAAAGAATCCAGGCACAAAAGGCCACGTGTTGTATGATTCCATTTATATGAAATGTTCAGAATAGGCAAATCCACAGAGACAAAGTAGATTAGTGGTTGCCAGGGGAAGGGGATAGGGGAAAATTGGACTAACTGCTATTTATGTGTATTAGGTGTGGAGCTCTTTGGGTGATGGAACTATTCTAGAATTAGACAGTAGTGGTGGTTGCACAAAATAGTGAATACACTAAAAACTACTGAAGTATACATTTTAAAATGGTGAATTTTATGTTATATGAATTATACCTCAACTTAAAAAATGTAAAGAAAAAAAAGTGAATGAAGCAAATTTCCTCCCCTCCAGGGCTCAACAGACAGATTGCACATAACACATAATTATTGTACCCCATGGGTGTCAACACAGAAGTGCATATCTGTGTGGGCCTGACCTAGTTTTGGGTGGTCAGAAAAGTCTTCCCAGAGCCTCTGTCTTTAAGGAGAAGTAGCTGGGACCTGGGAATTGAATTACTCAGATTTAGCTGTTTACTGCTTTATTTGGAAAATCTGTAAAGTTCCTGGGCCTTAGATAAGGCCCGTCTGCCTGAGGGTATGTCTTCTGCCCTGAAGGTCTCCACAGACTGAAGGCCTGGGAAACAAAAGAATACCCAGGGTGCAAGGACACTTCTAGGAGTGGGAAACTTCAGAGATACCCTCTGTTGGTCGGCGCTCCCTGGTTCAGGACACAAAACCTTCCCACTAGTTTCAGCAGAAAGGATTGATTGCAGGGGTTGGATGGGAGGAGTTAAGAGATGTGACGTAGGCTGAGCACGGTCACTTCCCAAGTGTCACATTAGATCTGGGCTGCCTAGGATTCTGCTTCTGCCTCCATCATCAGGAAGCTAGTGAACAGCCTGTGGAGTTGGGAAGCTGGTACTGCAGCTGCTGACAAAGAAACCACCCACTTTGCCAAAATCAGAAAAACACCGTGACAGCTT
The DNA here is from genome assembly GCF_028023285.1 of Balaenoptera ricei. Lineage (NCBI taxonomy): Eukaryota > Metazoa > Chordata > Mammalia > Artiodactyla > Balaenopteridae > Balaenoptera > Balaenoptera ricei. The sequence goes on along the minus strand of NC_082645.1, from coordinate 7,503,661 downwards.
CTGGCCCCAGGACCAGGTTACTTCTACTGTGATCCGCACCAGTGCAGTAGATCCTTTGTGCTTTTGCTGTCTCCTTCTCTGTTACACGTTGAAAACTCCAGCAAATGCATCTCATTGATGGAACCTAAGTGGTATTCAGAACCCCAGGTGCAAGAGAGTGTGGAAAATAGAGTTGTTTTTTTCTCCTGCCTCCACGGTATAGAAAGATGCTAGATGTTGACTAAGCCAGTTCACAGAATCTGCCATAAGGTCCTGTACAGGATTTGGGTGGATACTCAAAACATAACTTTGGTCTGCTGCACTTTGGGCCTGTAGATCTGTGCCTAGAGGATGGACACAGTGTAACCAGCAGTGACTTTTGGTCTCTCCAGTTATAAGACAACGTATTGCAAGGTCGGGTGATACTTTTGGCTTCTTGGTTTCTCCATTTTCTTGGAGAAGGATGCAGACAGGCAAACAGGCAGTTGGACATGATTTCTGTCCAGGAAGTAGGGGGAACACGTACAGGCACAGGGATGGATCAGCCAGGGCAGAGTGTTTGAGCAATTGAAAAGTTTCCAACCCAAACTACCCAGCCTGTAGTTTGTATCTCCTTCTGGCCCTCCCGTACCGTCAGTGGTAATTTATAGAAATCCTATGGACGCTGTTTAAACAGGGCTTGGGATCATGTTTGCAATCCCATATCAGTGGTACAAAGCTCAGAGAGGTGAAGCAATTTCCCCCATGTAACACAGTTTGCTGGCACCAGAGTGAAGACTCTAGCTAAACCCATTGTCCTGACTTTTCTACTTCCCAACCCACCTTGTATACCAGACTCAACTGTAAACTAAGCCTGTGATTTGTCAGCAAAGTTCTAAGAAATCCTGTGCCCAAGTGTGTGTTTCCCTTCGTGCTCATCACATGGCAGGCAAAGCACTGGTCCCAGATTGAGATTTTCAGATTGAAAGTGGAACTGACTTTTGGAAATGACTAAAACCATCCAAAGCAAAGTCTGGGAATGCTTCAGAGAAGAGGTGGCTTTAGAGCTGAGGTGTGCGGAGTGAATAGGAAAGTAGGAGGAGCCAGGAGAATAGCACAGTGTGTGCAGAGCTCCGCTCAGGGGCCGATGCCCAGGAGTGGGGAAGGTGACCTGCTGGTGGTGAGGCTCAGCGGTTGTTAGGCGGGGCCGTGGAAGGGAGGCCCTAGTGACAGTGCCCACAAGGGCATGTGTTCCCTGCCAGTGACAGATGTGGACCAGGCCAGCGGGAGGTTGAATAAGGGATGGGGAAGGAAGAGGGGGCGTGGAGGCCCGAGACCAGTTCAGAGGCCAGCACATGACCCAGCAAGCAGGGTGCGGTGTGAGTGAGGGCAGAGCAGGAGCCCTTAATTTGTTTTTCTTAAATGGTTGCATGTGATTTTATTTCCTTAAAAACTATTTAAAGGTAAGTGAGTTTGGGTGTTTTGTTCTAGGTCGAATGGTTTTTGCATTGCTTTAAAAAATAGATATTAATTAGAACCTGAAAAGCTAATTTAAACTAAAGTGCATTTGTGAGCGTCTTTGAATTTAAGCTTGCGTAAAGTGAGCACACAACATTATTGGCGTCATGCTTGGATTGTGTTTGAGAATAAAAAATGGGCTGGACATGAGGTTATGAAAGTAGTCATTAGAGAGCACGTTTAGCTTGAGCAAACACATTCACATATCATACAGATATTTTTAAGGCTTTTAGCTTAAACCGTGGATCTGAAATCCAGTTCCCGATTCAAAGAGTAATAATCGCACTTAAAGAGAACGTTGCACTCTGCAGGAAGAGCTCCCATTTATAGTATTTATATGGCAAATAGAATGGCGGGCCCTTTATTCGAAAACAGTGGAATATGTTTTTGGTTTAGGCACTTGAAACATGTTCTCCAGTCACCAAATAGCCTAAATTCTCTTTGGTGCTTTTCATATAAAAATCCAACTAAAATGCATGTGATCAAATTTATTTTTGTAATAGTAATTGAACTCCCCTCTTTTGTGGCTTGCAGGAGGTATGGATTTAGCCGCCAGAGCAAAGCAGAGAAGGTAAGAAAAGCTTGGCTAATGGGAGAGAATGTTTGAGAGACGCAAGCGCTCCTCCCCTTTGCCTCTGTCTGACACGGACAGGCTCCCGGCAGGGGTGGGACAGCAGGGCTCTGGTCCCTGGGCAACCCTGGGCAGCGGGGACGTGCCAGCTGCCTGTGGCCCCTGAATCTGCCTCGTGGCATCCCCGGTCTGTTGCCCCTGCAGGCCGGGGAGCTGAGGCAGCGCCTCATCGTGGGGCTGGAAGTGAAGGGTGATTGGAAGTCATGACACCAGGGTCAGACAGATGGCCTGCAATAACTCTACAACTGTAGAGATGAAGTCCAGTCCCAGAGCCCTGAGCGCTCCTCATCTGATGAGAGAGGCCTGACACAGGTGTGAACAGGCTGCTGGCGGTGAGAGAGAGCACAGCATGTGTTACAGGCTGGCCCTGTACTAAGACAGCCTGGTGTGGAAGAAACGGAAAGTCAAGATGGGGTTTTATAAGTTCATGAAAGAGTCTCAAGGACTTCTCTTCATTCATGTATTTTTTTTGTATGTATCAGTATTCATTCATGATTCTTAATTGTCAGCAGCAGGGCAGGCATATAAATCTTACAGTGCCAAACCTTTCCTGTGTTCAGGCCCTTTGTTCAGGGCTCTACGTGTATTTTTTCACTTATTCCTCTGAACAACTCTATGAGGAAGATACTTATTTCTGTTTTTCAGGGCAGAAAGCTGAGGTTCAGAGAGGCTCAGTGATTGGTCTAAGATCACACAGCTCCTAACGTGCCATAATAAGAATCTGAACCCAGATCTGTGTGACATCAAAGCCTGTGCTCTTATCCACTGCCTTTTCAATAATAACATGCTAACTAAAGTGGCCAGTGGCCTCTTAAAAAGTAGAGTCCACAGCTTGAGATCTAGTAAAACCTCTTTCCTCATTTCCCTCCTGACCCCCAGATTTTCTTGAATGAGACACCACTCCCCCTGCTGTTCTCCTGCCACGCCTCCTCTGTCCAGATCCCCCATTCCTCAGTCCTTCCGGGAAGCCTTCCCTGACCCCGGGCTCCCTCTGCTTTCTGCGGTCATTGTCTCGGTCCTTGGAGGGCACTGACGGTGACTTGGAGCATATGTTCTAAAGCCAGACTGGCTGGTTTCAAATCCTAGCTTCTCCCCTTCACTGTGTGACTTTGGTCAGTATACTTTGTTGTGCCTTAGTTCACAGCATCTGTAAAATGGGGGCAGAAACTGCACCACCTCACAACATTGTTGTGAAGATTAAAAATATAAAGGATGTAGAATAATCCAACCCATAGTGCACATCTACTAAGCATTAACTATCATCATTATTATTATTATCATTAACAATCATTTATGCATTCATTATGACATCTTCTTTTTTGGTTTTCTTATTATTTTTTCCACATTGGTGTTTTCACTCAACCAAACAGCCGTTTCCTCCAAAGCAAGGTTTTTTTTCTGGATTTGAGTGTCATGTGGCATCTAGTGTATAAGAACTTGATGTGTATGTGTAATATGTAATTTTAAGTCTGAAAAGAATGTCTATGTATATGACTATATTCTGAAATAAGGCAATTTGGTTATGATTGGAAAAATCATGAGATACCCATGAAATATTATTCGCATTGGCCTTGCCTTATCATTCTCATGTGAGATGGCACATTTGAACTGGAAGTCTTATCCCCTGTAGATATATGCAGGTGCTCAGGCCACGCCCCAGGGTCAGTCATAGGCTTGTTATAGAAATGCATCTCAGAACTGGAATGGTCTCAGAAGGGTATCTGAGGGCAGTCCTCTCTTTCAACCCTAGAAGACCCCAGTATCCAGAGAAGGTAAGCCTGAGGTTGCCAGCTAGTGAATGGCAAAGACGGAGCTAAAACCAAGAACCCTAGACTTGCAGCCCAGGTTTGGGAAGCAGCCGTTATTCCAGGTGTCTTGAGTGTGGTGCGGTACATTTAGAGCTTGAGCTGCGTCCACAGCCTGGAGCTTGAGCACCAGGGCAAGCAGTTTAGAGTCTTATCCTTCAGACCAGTGGTTTTCAAACTTTGCTGACCACTCTTGGCAGTAAGAATTCTGTTTTTCATCATGGTTCAGTACACACACACACACACTGCACACACCTGCAGATACAAACCCAAAAAGAAAAGTTTCACAAAGCGGTATATAACCCTTTACTACCTGTAGTGCACTTGGATGTGTTGTGTTCTGTTATTTTTATTTAGTTTATTTAGATGCCAATCATACCTGCTAAATTACTTTCATATCCCACTAATGGGTCTCTGCTGAAAAGCAGGCAGTGATCTTAAGGCAGTGATCTGCTCCTGGCAGGAATTAAAGTAGGGGAAGACCCAAGCAAAGTGTAAGGGTAAGTCTGGCAAAGGTGTATGACCCGATAGGAATTGCGTCGGCGAGCAGTTCAGAAATGGAGGCGGGCACTGGGCGAGACCCGAGGCTGCAGCTGCTCGGTCTGTGGTTGTAGTGGAAGCCCCGGTCTCTGGATCTCGTTTTCTTTCCCGGGGACTGGGTGACTTGTCCAGATCTGTGTGTTTTCTTTCACAGACTCATGCTCCTTTGCAGCGCTGTCCTTTCTCTACTGAATCTCCAACTGCAGTGCTCAGCTGTTTTCCCGTCTTCCCTTCCAGGCCGAGGACAAGAAAATGGCACTTCCCGCAGGGCTGTCAGCTGCAGAGAAAGCCGACGCCCGCGAGGAAGACGAGCTTCAGGCTGCTGAAGAGGTGAGCGGTCCATGTAGCCCCTGAGGTTTCCGCCTAAGTCTGTGGGGGAAATCTCGCTTTCATCCGCAGCCTTCCAGGATGGCCAGCTGCCTCCCACAGGCAGCTGCTGCTGGCTGGCCTTTCACGCCCTTTTCAGCTTCCTTTCATCACCTCCCATGAGGCTCACCGTAAAACGAGACCGGCTGAAACAGCCCTTGGATGCCACTGCGAAGACCTGTTTCGACACCGTGCTTAAGTCTTGTGTGGTCAGACCTGCTCACTGCTACCTCTCCCCGTTCTTCTTTTAGCAGCGTATTCAGTCCCTGATGACCAAGATGACTGCCATGGCACGTGAGGAGGTGAGGCAGGCGTGGTCCTGTGGGTGGGCGTGGTGTGGAGGTGGAGACTTGGCACCACCCCGGCTCTGCTATGAGGGGGCCTCTTCCGAGTGTCCACCTTCAGGGCCCTCTCGTTTCAGCACCCTGCTTCCCGTTTCCTTGGGATCTTTCTTTTGGAAACCATTTATATACATGCACGGTGTTGCCGTCCATGGGAACCTCTAGGAGGGAGATTTGAAGGACCCATGTGAAGACAGGCTGTCCCAGCTGGGATGGCATCACAGGGCCTCTGCAGGAGAGCTGTGGTTCAGCCCTGCCCCTCCATAACTGCATGTGGCATCCCGTGCCAAAGGAGCCCTGGTTTCCCTCCTACACCACCTAGGTAGATGATAGGGTCCTAAATTTATATTCACTCTTCCCAGAGCTCATGACCTGTGTAAAAGGTTTAACCAAGTGCCTTGAAAGGAGAATTCCTTTTTAGGGCAGGAGGGGCCTGTGGCAGTCAAGAGATAGCTCAGGAATTCTGAGATCCCTTTTCCTCTCCCATTTGTCCTTTTTTCCTCTGAGTCCTATGCCTGCCAAGTTCCCTTCAGGCTCTTTTTAGTGATCCTCAGCAGTAAAAACCCTGGAATGATTTTCCAGAATACCCAGGGTCCGAGGAGAATCTAACACAGTCTGCTGAGTGACTCAGGAGGAGGGAGGTGACTTCACCTTCGCCCTGAAGCTTGTTTTCTCCCTTCCGTGTTTCCGAACACATGAGCAAAAGCCAAATTATTTTTTCCCCTGGGAATATTATCTATTTTACTTTAATAGTGTTCAGGGTTTCCAGTGGTGTGAAAGACAGTGCACGGCCTTGAGAACACCCCCCCACTGTGATTGCAGAGCCGTCTGACCGCTAGCTCCGTGGGCCAGATCGTGGGCCTCTGCTCTGCCGAGATCAAGCAGATTGTGTCTGAGTATGCAGAGAAGGTATGTGGGGACCCAGCTGGAGCCTTTGCCTCAGATAATGCCCCAAGGACTTCTCCTGCTTCCCTCCCCCCTCCCAGCAGTGAGGGAGGCAAGTTGTAATTCATCAGCCACGTTTGTCCAAAACATACACCGTGCAGAGCCATCCGCAACTCCCTGCCCGTTAGCTGAATTCATTTTCTTCTGCAGTGCCTGTTTTTCTATAAATATAAAGAGAAAACCTGTCTCTCAGAGCAGTTATTGCATCTGATCAATGGATGTGTTAGGTACAGCACCTGCGTCTTTCCTTCTCTACCAGGCTTCTTATAACTTGGGCTCAGTTTGGTGATGGGGCTGAGGGATGAAACTTTGCCACTTAGGAGATAAACCCCATAAGTCAGCCAAGCCCAAGGCAAAATTTTGTGTTCTGCTTTATTAACAGGGTATAGAATGAACAAAAGCCTGAAAGTCATATTTCAGCGTTAGATTTTTTTCCATCCTAAGAATAGGCAGCGGGACCTTGAATATTTCAGGGAGACAGTGATTAATCATTTTGCACATAACTGATTCTGGTCTGGCTGAAATGTGGTATCGGTAAAATCAGATTTACAGGGCATTGTTTCACATCCTTCCTTCCCCAGCCCTACTCAGGCTTCCCCACTAAAACGTTGATGTCTGTTGAAGCATCCAGCTTTGCTTTCCCTGTCTCAAAAGCCTTGACGACAAATTAGCTCTGCCCTGACCCTCTGAGCAATATTCTTCTGAAGCAGTTGCACAGATGATGTAGTTGAGGAACAGGTGCCACCTGTAATCTGGTAGTTATAATCTGCCGTAAACACAGCAGGTGGTCATCTCCCACCAAGTGAGGGGCCTTCTGAGCAAGACTGAGTAAAATGGTACAGAGTAGTGCTTACCAGAGGGGAGGAAGGCGGAGGGAGGGCGAAATGGGTAAAGGGAGTCAACAGTACGGTGACGGATGGAAACAACTTTTGTTGGTGAACACACTTTCAGAAGTCGAAATAAAATGTTGTACACATAAATTCATGTAATGTTATAAACCAGCTTTTTAAAAATGGCATAGAATGTCTGGAGAATGGAGTTCTGTTGTTTTCCCCACCCTCCAAATCAATGCTTCTTAACATGGGTTTTCTAATCCAACTTTCATAGAATCCAGAGTATCCTGTATTTTAATTTACCACCTAGAAAAGGTGACAGTTGTCAAAGTGTCATCTGAGATTTGACCGGAAAAAGATTTAGGTCATCCTAAAAGTACCAGTAAAATCAAAAGACTTGAAGACATAGTTGTGGAAAGAGTGATTAATTCACTGCCCTAAGAAGAAGTTATCTTGGTGTGCAGTCGGCACACACACCTGAGTGGCAAGAGGGTGAGTCTGTGCCTGCCCTTAGGTTGCCACATAGCATTGCTGAATCCAGTTTTTACAAAAAGACAAATGGATGGGGCACTCACTGCGGTTCCTGCAGGGACTCTGATGTTTATCTTCATACTTGCCCACTGCAAGCAGATAAGAGCTCAGATAATAAGAGGGGAAGCAAGTAGGCAGACCCTCCTTAGTTTACCTGTCCTTGCTTGCGAGTCTTGAAGCTTACCTGTCTTCCCCGTCAGCTCAGCAATTCCTGCTGGGTCTCTATCCCCTGAGCGTTCCCTACCTCACCCTTGTACAGTGATCTGATGGCTGCATTCTGTATTCTTGATTCTCCACATCTGTTCTGTTCTTCCAGAAAAGAGTGAAATAGTAGTTTTGGACAGGTCTTTTTCCAAGGACGTACGTAATTAAAACTTCTCATGGAGAATTGGAGTTCACCAGTTCATTGCTTGATTGTCTTGTGTTGTTTGCATTAAATATACAGCATTAAAGACGAGTGCTTTTAAAATTAAATTGCCTTTAATCCTGTTCCCGTATCACAGTTATTTCACATTTGCATATTTAATCCAGTGTTTGTCCCCAGTTAACCATGGTAACACCTAGTTGCAATCATCATGTGTGTCTAAAAGGTAGAACAGTGTAGTTACAAACACAGCATTGGAGTCCTATCTTGGTTCATGTCTGTCTCCTCAACTTCCCAGCTGTGTGACCTTGGGCAGTTTATTTAACTTCTTTGCTCTAGTATCTTCATCTATAAAATGGGGATAATATAACTTTCCTGCCACGGCGTTGTGAAGATTAAATGAAATGTGAACAAAATGCCTAAAACAGTTCCTGGCACATTATAGCCATGCACCTAATGGTAGGCTTTATTTGCACTTTTACAATCTGCTTTTTTTTTTTTTTTTGGTCACATCAAATTCTAAACATTTTCCATGTTTCTAATCTTCAAAATAGTTTTTACATGGATCTGATAAAGTAATTCATTACATTTCAGCTCATTTTTTATTATGTTTAATCCTTTAACCTATGTATAGAGTTCATTTTTATTTAGTCTAAATGTACATCCAGCCTAGTTTTCCTGCTCCTACCCACTTAATATCATTTACCAAATAACTTCTTTATACTCATTTGGAGATACTTTGTTATATTTTTGTATTTTAGATCTAATTTAAACTATGCATTTTCTTGCTCTATTGGTTTATACTTCTATTTTTATGCAAGTTCCATGGTAAAATCATGTTTGCTTTTTTGTTTTTGTTATTTGCTTTATTTGTTTGCTATAGTCTTGTCAGTGTCCTCCAGCCAGAGACCACTAGGAACATACCCACAGTTGAACAGGTTGGGTTTATTGCTGGTTGCCGTGAGGGAGACCACACACCAATGGGGAATCATACAGCATCTCAGTAAGGAGGCATTAGGAAAGACTTATGGGATTCAGACTTGTTTTAGGGGATTTGGGGGAAGGTTCAAGAAAGTAGAGCTTTGCTCTGTGTTGTATGCCTTAAGGAGGGGCAATTCAGTGGATGGAATCTAAAGAAATCTATGAGACGAGGGAAGTGAATCAAGGTTAAAGCTTGTATGCCCGTGTTATCTGGTATAGGGGGATGTTTGATCATTTAGGGGATTTGAACAATGTTCGGTTTTTGTCCGTGTACAAGCATGATTACAGAGTGGTCGGTCCTTGTGGTTGTCTGATGTCGCTGTTCTCTGGAATTATTTATATTTAACACCGAAGCCTAGTATACGTGCAGGCCAGCTCCCAGCAACATCAAGGCCTTGCTGAGAGTACCAGATTAGCTCTCAGATGTCAGGGGCTGCTTTTCTCTTTCTCTGAATTTAGTTATGTATTGCTGCACAGGAATATTACACAAATGCGGTGGCCTAAAATAACATAGTTTATTACTGCACTTGCTGTGGGTCGGTGGTTGGCACAGTGTAGCAGGGTCCTTTGTCTCAGACTCTTACAAGATTACAGTGAAGGTGCTGACCTGGCCTGCAGTCTCCTCTGAGGCTTGACTGGAGAAGGATCCACTTCCAGGTTCACATGGTTGTTGGCAGCATTCAGTTCCCTGACACCCACTGGCTGAGGTCAGCAGTTCTGGCAGTCAGCTGGAGGCTACCCTCAGTTCCTTGCCAGGTGGGCCTCCCCAACATCGCTTATTTCATCAAAGCCAGCAAAGGAAGCACCTCCCCACAGACAGACATTACAGTTTTATGTGGCATAGTTATGTACATGCATCCCACCGCGTTTGCAGAGACTGTGGGGCTCTGTTAGGGTTGCCCACCACAGCGTATTTGTTTTTAATCTTACTGCCATAAATTGGGCTGAAACAAGGCACTGGCAATTCATGTAAAAACCCATGCCCCTACCTTCCTGGCCTCAGTAATGAAACCCTTGAAAGTAGAGATGGGATTGAGGAACGCTCAGGAGGAAAGCCTTTGGTGGCACTTGAAAGAAACCCAAATTAGGCTGAGATCAGGATGGATTTTTGCTTGGTGAAGAAAAGGGACACGATAACTTCGGGAGGATGGAAGTGTGAAAGTGATTTTGTGACTAGGGAATGAGTCAAACAGCCTGCCTGGTGCGAGTGGTTGGAAGGTCGACAGGCATTGAGAGGTAAAAAAGATGTGCAGGCTTCTCTTTCATTTGTAAAGTTCACAGGTTCTTACAACAGCGTCACATGGTACATAATGCGTGTTTTTCAGAGCAAGTCCCTGAGATACATAACTCAGTTTAATATGGTTCCTGTAAAGCAGGGAAGAGGAGTGTGAATAAGCTTCCAGATAATATAATTCATGAGTGTCAGCAGGCTCCGGCCGGGGAGACCGTCTCCCTTTGTTTCCAGAGGGTGACACTCTTCCCAGAATGTACTTGGTGAGGCGCCACTGTGCTTCGTGGTGTTACTGACCAACACGCTCACTGCATCGTAGCGTTCATTTTTACAGGGAAGAAGAATCTAGTACTGCAATTTGCAGAAAACTAAAAGCTTGACTGTCCCCAAAATACTTCCACTCTGCTATCCCAGAAGGAAGGAAAGGAAGCTGAGCCAGGCAAGGCTGGGCCAGGGAAGGTGCAGGGTACCTAGAAAGGCAGGAGGGGACTCTCCTCAATGCCGCCTGTTGATCAACTGTACACCATTTTGACTCATCTGCAACTAAATCATTCTTGGTCAACATCTCCCTGAGACAGGATCTGAAAACATTTTGTCCATCTAGAGGCACAGATCTGTCTTGGGGAATCAGAAGAATCTACCCTGAGTGCCTTCTCAGTGCCAGGTACTTTAAAAAAAATTTTTTTTATTAAAGTATAGTTGATTTACAACATTACATTACTTTTGGGTGTACAGCATAGCCATTCAGTATTTTATAGACTATACTCTGTTCAAAGTTATTACAAAATAATGGCTGTATTTCCCTGTGCTGTACAATGTGTCCTTGTTGCTTATTTATCTTACATGTAGTACTTTGTATCTCTTAATCCCATACCCCTATCTTGTCCCTCCCCCAACCCCTCTCCCTACTGGTAACCACTAGTTTGTTTTCTATATCTGTGCATTTGTGTTTTTTTAGATTCTATATATAAGTGATAACATACAGTATTTGTCTTTCTGTCTTATTTCACTGAGCATAATACTCTCTAGGTCCATCCACGTTTTTGCAGATGGCAGAATTTCATTTTTTACAGCTGAGTAATATTCCATTGTGTGTGTGGGGTGTGTGTGTGTATATACACCACATCTTCTTCATTCATCTGTTGGTGGACGCTCAGGTTGCTTCCACATCTTGGCTGTTGTATAAATAATCCTGCTATGAACATTGAGGTGCATGTATCTTTTTGAATTAGCATTTTCAGTTTTTTTGGACATATACCTAAGAGTGGAATTACTGGATTATATGGTAGTTCTATTTTTAGGCTTTTGAGGAACCTCCATACTGTTTTCCATAGTGGTTGTATCAATTTACATTCCCATCAGTAGTGTACAAGTGTTCCCTTTTCTCCACATCCTCACCGAAATGTGTTATTTGTAGACTTTTTGATGATAGCCATTCTGACAGATGTGTGATAGCTCATTGTGGTTTTGATTTGCATTTCTCTAATAATTAGCAATGTTGAACATCTTTTCGTTTGCCTGTTAGCCATCTGTACCTCTTCTTTGGAAAATGTCTGTTCAGATCTTCTGCCCACTTTTTAATTGGGTTGTTTGTTTTTTTGATATTGAGTTGTATGAGCTGTTATGTATTTTGAATACTAACCTTCTATCGGTAATATCACTTGCAAATATTTTCTCCCATTCCAACAGTTGTCTTTTCATTTTGTCAGTGGTTTCCTTTGCTATGCAAAAGCTTTTAAGTGTAATTAGGTCCCATTTGTTTATTTTTGCTTTTATTTTTTTTTGCCTTAGGAGACAGATCCAAAAAAACATTGCTACGATTTATGTCAAAGAGTGTTCTGCCTATTTTCTCTTCTAGGAGTTTCATGGTTTCAAGTCTTACATTTAGGTCTTTAATTCATTTCTAGTTTGTTTTTGCATATGGTGTTGGGAAATGTTCTAATCTCATTCTTTTACATGTAGCTGTCCAGTTTTCCCAGCATCACTTGTTGAAGAGACTGTCTTTTCTCCATTGTATATTCTTGCCTCCTTTGTCATAGATGAATTGATCATAGGTGTGTGGATTTATTTCTGGGCTTTCTGTTCTGTCGCATTGATCTACGTGTCTGTTTTTGTGCCAGAACCATGCTGTTTTTGCTTTCTGTAGCTTTGTAGCGTAGTCTGAAGTTAGGGAGAATGATATCTCCAGCTTTGTTCATTTTTCTCAAGAGTGTTTTGGCAATTTGGAGTCTTTTATGGTTCCATATAAATTTTAGGATTATTTGTTCTAGTTCTGTGGAAAGTGTCATGGGTATTTTGATAGGGATTGCATTAAATCTGTAGATTGCTTTGGGTAGTATGGCCATTTTAATAAAATTAATTCTTCCAATCCAACAGCACAGGATATCTTTCCATTTCTTTGAATTATCTTCAATTTCCTTTATCAGTGTTTTATAATTTTCAGAATATAGTTCTTTCACCTCCTTGATTAAGTTTATTCCTAGGTATTTTTTTTTTGACACAATTTTAAATGGGATTTTTTTTTAACTTTCTCTTTCTGATAGTTCATTATAAGTATACAGAAATGCAACAGACTTCTATATATTAATCTTGTATCCTGCAACCTTACTGAATTCATTTATTAGTTCTAATAGTTTTTTTGGTGGAGACTTGAGGATTTTCTTTATATAGTGCCATGTCATCTGCAAATAGTAACGGTTTTACATCTTCCCTTCCAATTGGATGTCTTTCTTTCCTTCTTCCTTTCTTCCTTCATTTCTTGTCTGATTGCTGTGGTTAGGACTTTCAATACTATGTTAAATAGAAGTGGTAAGAGTGGACATTCTTCTCTTGTTCCTGATTTTAGGGGAAAGGCTTTCAGCTTTTTCCCATTGAGTATGATGTTAGCTGTGGGTTTATCGTAAATGGCCTTTATTATGTGGAGATATATTCCCTTTATACCCACTTTGAGAGTTTTAATCATGAATGGATGTGGGATTTTGTCGAATGGTTTCTCTGCATCTATGATCATGTGATTTTTATCTTTCCTTTTGTTAATGTGGTATATAACATTGACTGATGTGCAAATATTGGACCATCCTTGAAATCCTGGAACAAATCCCACTTGAGCATGGTGTATGATTCTTTGTATGTGTTGTTGGATTCAGTTTCCTAATGTTTCATTGAGGATTTTTGCACCTACATTTATCAAAGATATTGGCTTGTAATTTTCTTCTTTTGTAGTGTCCTTATCTGGTTTTGGCGTCTGGGTAATGATGGCCTCATAGAATGAATTTGGGAGTTTTTCGGAATAGTTTGGGAAGGATAGGTATAAGTTCTTTGTATGTTTGGTAGAATTTCCCAGTGAAGCCATCTGGTCCTGGACTTTTCTTTGCAGGGAGTTTTTTTTATTCTGTTTCACATCTAGTAATCTGTCAAATTATCTGCTTACTCTTGACTCAGTTTTGGCAGGCTATATGTTTCTAGAAACTTGTCTGTTTCTTCTGAGTTGTCCAGTTTGTTGGCATAGAACTGTTCATAGCATTCTCTTATGATTTTTGTATATCTGTGGCATCATTTGTTATTTCTTCTCTTTCATTTCTTGTTTTGTTTATTTGGGTCCTCTTTCTTTTTTCTTCTTGGTGAGCCTGGCTGAAGCTTTATCAATTTTGTTTATCTTTTCAAAAAAAAAGACAGCTGTTAGTTTCATGAATTTTTTCCCATTGTTCTTTTGGTCTCTATTTATTTCCTCTCTTATCTTTATTATTTCCTTCCTTCTGCTAACTTTAGACTTTGTTCTTCTTTCTCTAATTCCTTTAGATGTTAGGTTAGGTTGTTTATTTGAGGTTTTTCTTGTTTCTTCTAGAAGGCCTGTATCACTATAAACTTCCCTTTTAGAGCTGCTTTTGCTGCATCCCATAGATTTTTTAAAGTTGTGTTTCCATTTTCATTTGTCTTGAGGTATTTTCTGACTTTCTCTTTGATTTTATTATTGGTTTTTTAGTAGCATGTTGTTTAGTCTCCACGTATTTGTGCTTTTCCTATTTTTCTTACTGCAATTGATTTCTAGTTTCATACTGTTGTGGCTGGGAAAAAATGCTTGATATAATTTCTGTCCTCTTAAAGTTGTTGCGACTTATTTTGTGGCCTAGCATGTGATCTGTCCTGGAGAGCTTTCCATATGTACTTGAAAAGAATGTGTATTCTGCTGTTTTGAAATGGAGTGTCCTGTAGATATCTATTAAATCCAACTGGTCGATTGTATTATTTAAGACCACTGTTGCCTTATTCATTTTCTCTCTGGGTGATCTGTCCATTGATGTTAAGTGGGGTGCTAAAGTTCCCTACTATTATTGTATTATTGTCAATTTCTTCATTTATGTCTGTTAATATTTGCTTTATACTTTTAGGTGCTCCTGTATTGGGTGCATATATGGTAACAAGTAAAATATCCTCTCATTGTATTGATCCCTTTATCATTATATAGTGCCCTTCTTTGTCTTTTGTTATAGACTTTGTTTTAAAGTCTATTTTGTCTGATACAAGTATTGTTACACCTACTTTCTTGTCATTTCCATTTGCATAAAATATCTTTTTCCATCCCCTCATTTTCAGTCTGTATATGTCTTTAGCTCTGAAGTGAGTCTCTTGTAAACAGTATATAAATGGGTCTTTTTTTTTTTTTTAATCCAGTCATCTACCTTATGTCTTCTGATTGGAACATTTAGTCCCTGGACATTTAAATTAATTATTGATAAGTATGTACTTATTTCTGTTTTATTACTTGTTTCCCTATTGTTTTTATAGTTCTTCTCTGTTCATTTCTTCTTCTTCTTGTTTCTTCCCATGTGGTTCGTTAGTAGTATGCTTGTGTTTCCTTCTAGTTTTTGTGTATCTATTGCCAGTTTTTGATTTGTGGTTACCATGGGGTTCATATATCTTGGCTTATAACTGTATCTATTGATACTTGTTGTAAACTGATAGTCATTTAAGTCCAAACACATTCTAAACGATCTACCTTTTTTTACTCCCCTCCCACACGTTTTTTGGGTTTGATGTCACATTTTACATCTTCAGGTCTATCCCTTCACCATTTACTGTAGTCATAGTTGCTTTTCCAGTTTTTTGTCTTTAATCTTCATACTAGCTTATTTAAGTGGTTGATCCTCAGCCCTCACTGAGGCCTTTCCTAGTTGGATTTTTCCTTTTCTGTAGAGTCTTACTTCTTGTTATAGACTTTTCTTTTCCACTTAGAGAAGACCCTTTAACATTTCATTTAGGGTAGGTTTAGCATTGATGAACTCTCTTAGTTTTTGCTTATCAGAGAAGTTCTTTGTTTCTCCTTCAATTCTAAATGATAAACTTGTTGGGTAGAGTATCCTGGGTTGCAAGTTTTTCCCTCTCAGCATTTTGAGTATATCGTGCCACTCCCTCTATCCTGCAAAGTTTCTGCAGAAAAATCAGCTGATAGCCTTGTATATGACTCTGTTTTTCTCTTGCTGCCTTTAGAATTCTCTCCTTATTTTTAAATTTTGCCATTTTAATTATGATATGTCTTGGCATGGGTCTGATTGAGTTCATCTTGGTTGGGACCCTCTGTGCTTCCTGTACCTTAATATCTGTTTCCTTCATCAGGTTTGGGAATTTTTCAACCATAATTTCATCAAATATGTTTTTGGCTCCCTTCTCGTACTGGGACCCCTACAGTGTGAATGTTGGTAATGCCTGGTGTTATCTCAGAGATCTTTTAAACTGTTCTCATTTTTTCATATTTGGTTTTTTCTTTTTGCTGTTCTAAGTGGGTGACTTCCATAATTCTATCTTCCAGATCACTTATGCGTCCTTCTGTATCACTTAGTCTGCTATTAATTCCTCATAGTGTTTTTCATTTGTTATTGTATTTTTCACTTCTGACTGGTTCTTTTTTATATTTTCTAGTTCCTTGTTAAAATTCTCACTGTATTCATCTATTCTTTTCCCTAATTCAGTTAGCATTCTTATTACTAATGCTTTGAATTCTTTATCTGGTAATTTGTTTACTTCTATTTCATTATTTATTTTTTCAGGGGTTTCTCTTGCTCTTTCAGTTGAGACCAGTCCCTCTGCCTTCTCATTTTGCTTAACTTTCTCTGCCTCTATGAACTTACATGAAACAGTAGTTATCTGTTACAGTCCTGAAGGGTGTCCTTATGTGGCAGTGTCCCTATGCAGACTACATTTGCCTCCTGCGTTTGGTGGGAGAGCTGGATTTGACCTCAGGGTGTGCTGGCAGCTCTCACCTTGGTAGAAGGTGGGGCTATAGATGGAGGGGCTAAAGCTGGAGCCAGCTGTGAGCTCAGGCTTCCCCTCTGCTCTGTGGCCGTTACTGCCCTATCAGGGGCAGGGTCAGATCCCCAGTTGCTGTAGCAGAAGCCCTGAGGGTTGGCTCCAAGCCGGCTCTGTTCCCTTTAAGTGTGTGCTCTCCCCTTTCTCAGCACTGGGACCCTTGCCCCAGACGGGGGAGCAGTGCTGGAGCGAGAGGGGCCTGTGCGGGCTCTCGGCTCATGATGGGGTGCGGGCTGTGGCGACCCAGCCACAGACGGAGGTCAGGGCTGCTTCCCTGAGCCGCCTGTGCAAGCGCCGCCGTGGCTGCTCGCACCCTGCTCAGACGCAGCCTCGGGGCCATGTCTTCTTTGTCCCTCACAGCCAGGCCCCGCCCCCAGCCTCCGCCTCCCCCGCCCTGTTGAGGAGCCATGCCACAGGGCAGATGGGGCCCGTGTGGGCTCTCGGTCTCTATCGGGCTGTGGGCTGTGGAGTCCAGGTGCCGTCAGAGAGCAGGGCTGCTTCTGATGCGCCGGCTGAGCGAGTGCCAGCAGTGGCCGAGCTCCCTCCCCCGTCGTGACGGCCCTCAGTCCACCGTGGCGCTGCGGTGTGAAGTCAGCTGGGCCGGGGTGTTCACGTGTCTCAGGCTGGGGCACGTGCCGGGGTGGGGAACGAGGCAGCCACTGGAACAGCCCTCCACCCTGCCCTGAGAGCAAGCCACCGCAGACGTGCTTCTCGCGAGCCGAGCGCAGGCTTCCCACAGCCCTCCTGTTTGTCCGTCCCACTGGCGCTCCAGTCAGCTCGAGGGGCTCGTCTTCCCGGTGCGGGACCCCGGGAACGGGGAGCCCAGCATGCGGCTTGAACTGCTCACTCCCCAGGGTGGATCTCCGCCCATGTAACCTCCCTTTTCCTCTGAGTCCCTTCCCAGGGGACCCGACCTGATTGCTTTCCTTCCCTTCCTGCCCGATTCCATGTGGATCTTTCTTACAGCCTTGGTTGTACAGGAGTCTTTCTGCCAGTTTCCAGTTAGTTTTCAGTGAGAACTGTTCCGCCTGCAGGTGTGTTTTGGATGTGTTCATGGGAGAGGTGAGTTCCACTTCTACTCTACCATCTTGATCGAGCTCCGTTCCAGGTACTTTTTGTACCACTGTCTTATTTAATTTTCAGAAGAGCATGCTGCCTCCTTGCTTATAATCCTGTGCCTTCCTGCATCATTATGTTGATACTTACTCACGTGCAATTGAAGCTACCTGTTTACGTGTACGTGGGCCACACTTTACTCTCCTCTGTAGCCTCGGAGCCTCACCAAGCACCTGGCAGTGTTGGTGCTCAGTACGTAAGCATGTGATATTATATCTGTTTTGCAGATGGGATGATCATCAGAGGGGTTAAATAGCTTGTCTACTACCGTGCAGCTAATAAGTTCCAGGTTTGCATACAGGACTGTCTGACTTTGAAACCTGTCTCTGTGGCAGGGTGGAGTGTCCTCAGGGGGCAGCAGTGACGGCCTCCTTGGCCATCTTTAGTGTCTGCCTCCCAGGCTTTGCAGTGACCAAGCCTGTTTAGACTCTCCCACTGTCTGACTGCCCACTTGGGCTGAGTGGAGTGAAGAGGCCGGGTCATGTTGGGAACTAACCACAGAAATAAGTTAGAAACTGATGCAGCCCAAGCACTCACACACAGTCACACCTAAGCTACTAAAAACTGGGGGATTTTCTGTTTGGGGTATGTGAGTGGCTTTTCATATCACTGGAAAATGCCACATTAAAATATTCTCATCCAGCTCTCCAGAGTGTAACATCCTAGCCAGAAGACTGTCAACATCTTGATCTTATTTTACGGTGAGATGCATTTGGGGTCATCAGGGGACTTATTTGTGGAGGAAATTCTTTTTCTCAATAGGTTTTGGAAACTTTCCTATCCAGCACAGGGACCTTGCCTGCATCAGAAGGTCATGGGGTGCTTAGCAACTAGGAGACCCTGACTTTTGTTAGAGAATCTGTCCTGAGCTGAGCTGGAACCAGTGTGATTTCTAATAAGCTTAGGTATGAATGATTCTAATCTCATCACCTAGCCCCACCTAAAAAACTCTTCTTCTAGCCGCATTAGCACGTAGGGTTGGGGAAGAAGTGCGGTACAGGGGAGGAGGTGCCCTCTCAGGGCCCTCCTACTGTGGCCACAGATGGAAAAACCCAGGTTGGGATTGGGGAGGGGGGGGCGAGGTCGGGGAGGATTTTTAAGCCCCTTCCTTCTAGGCTCCATTTCTTCACTTAAGGTCACAGATGTTAGACAGGTCATATTCTAAATCTGTAAAGTTCTGGAGGGCCAAGATTTCATCTTTCATCTCTGTATTCCTGTTGCCTGGCACATAATAACGCTCGCCCGTAGTTACGGGTGCCTCTCCTTCCCAAGGCTTTTCTCTGATGTGTGGGTCAGCTCCTTGTCGTCTCCTTCGTAGCACTGCTCACAAGGCACTATTTCATTTGTCTCTGCCTGTCTCCCAGGACTAGAATATGTGCTGTCAACCAGGGCTGGGAGCATTATACATGCCCTGTGTCTTAACGTAATGGGGTTTTCATAAACATCTGTTGAAGGAAGGAAAAAAGGAAGGGAGGAAGAAGAAGGAACGAGAAGAGCTTTCAGAACTCTCTCTTGCTCTGTCACGATGGAGGCTTGGGGAGAATGTGGCGGGTACAGCACCTTTATGGTTGAGTGGGTGTTACCTGACTAGACCTTGAGATCTGTGTCTTCTCCCACGTTTCCAGTGCCTAACACTGTGCCCCAGTAAAGGTTAGCTGATGAAACAAAGGAGGCTGGGGAGAGAGATTTAAAACAATGAGAATTTGGAGATGAAGGAACCCTGTATATCTGGAGAGAATATGCTAATATGTTTGTGTCTCCGAACTGCTCCAAGATTTCCTAAATTCTGAGTTATGTAACACAGAAACTAACAGCGAAGAGAATGATACTAGCTAATGAGTTGTTGACCTGGGGGGATTGTCTCAAGTCACACAGCATAACCTATACCTTTCAGAGTCTTTATCAGTCTGGATAAAGACATAGGAATTAGCTTCGTCAGATTTAAACGTCATTTAAAGCTAGAATAGAAAAGGTGGCTAATAGATTGGAGAATAGAGTCAACATTCAAAAATATCTTAGACTGAAATGTTAAGCCCAAACAAATAAATTCATTTTTTAAGGAAGGTAAGAGTGAACTATTTTATTTCAGAAAAATCAGTCATACCAGTTCAGGATTTGATGAGGATGCCGTCCGACCTGACATTAGTTCATGGGGTAAAAGTGAGAGGTTTTGGATTTTGTTCACACCTCCTAAATATTAGCTGCATTCTGGGCAGATAGACTGTATTGCTCACCTTGGGACCCAGAGCTGTGCATTAGACTCAGCAAGTTTACATGAATATGGGTCTTTGAAGTTCATGGGACTTCGTTAGTGGGAGTCAAGAATATTGAAAAGCACATTTATGTATCTGGTTTCATTAATGGGAGCAGAGTGTAGATCAGGGAAAGTGAATGATCCCATCCTGTCTGCAGTGCTCAGATTCCATTGGCAACGCTCGAAAAGGATCATGAGCTACGGTATGTCCAGGGGATAGCCAAGATGGTGAAAGGAGCCGACATCTTATTATGAAAAGGAGAGAAGACAGCTGTGGATGCTTCTTTGTTAGAAAAGTTGGACTGTTACACAAGAGCGATTACACTTTATCTCTGTGGCTTCCGGGAGGAATGGGTGTGTGTGTGTGAGTTTGCAGGTCCGTTTCTGCTGTTCGTTTCTGCCAGCTTTTTCTCGTGATGCTTTGACTTCATATGTGCTTTTGATTTTTTTTTTAAATTTTTTTCTTTTTTATTTATTTATTTTTGGCTGTGTTGGGTCTTCGTTTCTGTGCGAGGGCTTTCTCTAGTTGTGGCGAGCGGGGGTCACTCTTCATCGCGGTGTGCGGGCCTCTCACTGTCGCGGCCTCTCTTGTTGCGGAGCACAGGCTCCAGATGCGCAGGCTCAGTAGTTGTGGCTCACGGGCCTAGTTGCTCCACGGCATGTGGGATCTTCCCAGACCAGGGCTCGAACCCGTGTCCCCTGCATTGGCAGGCAGATTCTCAACCACTGCGCCACCAGGGAAGCCCATGCTTTTGATTTTTGACTGTCAGTTCATACTGCTTGGAAATTTATCTGTAGAAATTCTTTGAGACCTAGAGTTGAAGCTCTGTTCTTCCAGAGAGGATTTTCTTTTGCTCTGACACGCATTTGGGCACACCCCAGCTCAGGCCCATTGTACACATAGTCTTGACTTGTAGGTTTTTTGGACCATCCAGGTAGTGTGTGAATTTAGATTATAGAACTGCACGAGGGCAAATCTGTTGTCACAGAATCTAATTGCAGATTTTTTTTTCCTCCTACATCTGTGTCAAGGATTATGCAAAGCAGTTGTTGAATTGTAAAAATCAAAGCCTGAGATCAACTGGTTTTGGCAAGTACTCTCAAGAAAAAAGCCAACCTCCATGGGTACACCTACCTCTTGGATTCCCACTTTTACTAACTTTTTGGCCTTTTAGGATTTCTTACATTCTTGCTAGCGCATAGATAGATTTTTTTTTTAAGATTAAAAAAAATAAATATTTTATATTGTCTGTTTACTTGTTTTCAGTGGGAGGGTTTGTCAAGGTCCAGAAACTGAAGTTCATCTATTCAGTATGGAGAACTTGTGGCACCCTCATGAGATAAGGATCTTTTATTATTGACAGCTTAGTAGCCATATTTTAGTGGGGGAATGGGAGAGGGATGACATAGGAGAGATTCCTGTATTAGGAAGGTTGATATGTAGATAACCTTTTGGGTCTCTTTCATTATGAAAGTATATAGTTTTAGCTAAAGTAATCATTTTTTTGTTTCTCTTAGGAATTTACTATTTTGAACTGGACTAATATTATCGAGTGACATTTATATCTGGTTCCCCTAAGAACAGAAATTGCAAACATCTGTCAGTTATTAGAAAACATTGAATCTGCACTAGAAGTCATCTTAATCCACGCTGTGGTTTTGAAAGCACGTTCTTAATCTGAAATTGTTGAACAAAATTAGATTGACACTTTAGCCCCTGCTCTAATGTAAACACAAAGGAATATTTATAGATGGTTGGCATTCTTTGAGAGATGTTGGGCTTTTCAAGTAAAAATCAGTTAATATACCCCGGGGACTTAATTTTTTTCTGTCCAGGATTGGCTGTAAAGCCCATTCTCCTTTCTCCATCCGTCCAACTTTGTTTCATCCTTTAGGATCCAACTTGGTGATCTTTAGTTTTCTTCCCACTGTGACTGTCAGTGAACAGAATGTCAGATGAGCCATACTGTTTCAAAGACCTGTTGCTGCCCTCATCGGTCTAGTTCTTTTGGCTTTGAGGAGGGTATTGGAAAGAAATGAAAAGTTTCAGTTACTTAATAAAAAGTGTGTTTGAAATATAGAGCAATCAGCTTTCCGTTGACTAGGTTAAGAACTCTCTTCAGTTTCAGCTCTGGAATAAATGATTTTTTTTCCGTTACAAAAATAACTTCCCGTTAAATAAAGCAGTTTGCACAGCACCATCTCTAGACTCGGGCAAATGGAGGAATTCACAAATTTATATGTACGGTGGGCCAGTTCGTGTGCATATTATTCATTTTAATTGCACTGGAGAAATGTCAGATGCGGAAATGGCACTTAATAGCCTGACATGTACGTGAGTGCTTTGCAGATGCACGTTTAAGGGGCGGCACAGAGCAGTGAGAATTGCTACCTGGCAGCAAGAGAAAGGGTTTTGAAAGCCCATGTTTGCTTGGGACATACACTGTCATAACAGAGATGTAATAGTACGTTCGTATGGAGACTTGAGCATCCTGTCGGTGCACTACAAGTATTTTCTCTCTGGCTGGTTGAAGCAGCTGTCTAGTGAGGGTGGAATCAGAAAGCGCGTCCCCTCTCAGTATCGTGGGCGGGCCCACTGCATTGGCTGGAGTCAGGGTAATGAGGCTGCCCCAGACAGTGAGTAGATTCCCAAGAGAGCCAGCCCCTTAAAGTAATGGTTCTCAAAATTTTTAGTTTCAGGACTAAACTAAGAACCCTTAAAAATTACTGAGGAGGTCCTAAAAACTTACATATTAGTTCATTGACAAATAACAATGATAAATGCATTACATATTAACATCAGAGCAGTGATACCGTCACATGTCATATAACAGCTGGAAAATTTCACTGTACAGTCATGAGAGAATGAGTGAAAAAAAAATCATATCCTAGTATCATTATGAAAAGGATTTTGACCTCAAAGACCCCCTGAAAGGATCTTAAGGGACCATGTGGCTAAAAATTTAAATTGAGAGAGAGGCAGGGGCAGTGGGGAGGAATAGCCAGCTAGCCTGGAAGTCCTCTTTCCAGGTTGCAAGCTAGCTACTGGTTTTCCTGCAGGAAGGGTTCTTGGAAGTGAAGTCAAAGGTCATAGTCTTAAACAAAGCTGTGCGTGTTGCCAGGTACACTGATGAGAGGGTGTGGAAGCTGGGTGGGAAATGCAGTTTTCATTCTTTGGGGACCTTGGCCGTAAAAGCAGTTTCTCAGCAGGAAGGCATGCTAAGAGGGGGAGACATCATCCAACTCATGCCACAGGTGCAGGACAGCACTGAATGAGTATGTGCCTACCCCTCACCCCCACAGACCGGAGGAGGGAGGTCTCACCGGGAGGTGACCGAAACGTGGGTCCCCTGGAGACTACTTGCCCACAGCTTGACCTGATCCAAAGCCAGAGAGACAGCCAGAGGAGGTCAGGGCACTCAAGATAATCCTGACATCAAACATAGAGACCTACCACGTGGGGTAGTTCCTATGATTGGGGAATTAATTCCATTTCAGACATCAATAAATCATGAGACGGAAGGTTTACGTAATTCTGCTAGTAAAGCAGAACGCTCTGAGGATATGCCAGTGACATTTTGGAAATCAGTATCAAGGGAATCTAAGCTGGATGTTAAAACCCAAATCTGAAATGAACTATAAGAAGAAAGCTACTAAATATATAACAGACAAAAGTGGCCAAATTGATAACATAGTTCAGGATGATGTAGTCCAAGTGGAGGAGATATAATCAGTTAATTATAATTACGTTTCTGACAAGTGATTGGAAAATCAAGAGGGAGTGCTCGTTCCTTTTCCCCCTTTTTTTACGCTCTCGAATAATTTTCAGGAACAGTTCTCCTTCCCTTGACTGCAGGTTGTAAATATCTTGATGTGCCCAGAGTTAATTGCATTTTAAAAGTTAACTCCAGTTTGAAGAAATTCAGATAAGCTGGAGTGTGTTAGTTGACATTCTCCAAAGATCCCTGGTCTCAAGGCTAGCTAGTCTGTAACGCCTGGTTCTCCTTTATGGCCTAGCAGCTCACAAGGTAGAAAATGATGTTTCCTGCCATTTTATGCAGCCGTATCTTGCCGGTTGACTCCCACCTCCAGAGTCATTAAGCAGCAAAAAACTTATCCTCTATTAATAGTGCCTCTGACTTATTCAGGGAAATCCTTAACCAAGATAAGTGGTGACTGTACCATCCAGTTTCTTCTCCGTCTCACTTTTCTGTCTCTTTCCACCAGAGGTAAACCTTCCAAAACTTTGAAGCTCATGATCACTGTTAAAACATGCAGGGAAAATCAGATATTCATACAGTTTCGTTGTGCTTGGGCTTAAAATCAGTGATTAGCTTGGAATTGGGGTACTTCCAGTAAAGAAGGCAGTGTGGTTATAATGGGTGTTCATTGGCTGGTCATTGAAGCTGTCTATTCTGTGATCACCCAAGAAGTGTTTTAAAGATGCCTATTGGAATAGGGTCAAACTTCTTGTTTCTTGTTCCTGGGACTTCCCTCTCTGGGGTCTTGAGGCAAGTGTTTGTTTTCAGTATCTGCGCCAAGCTGCCCCCTTCTTTGCATGGTTTCTTGGTAACGTTGCTACGTTCATCTCATCACCCCAACCAGAAATCTCTCCCTTCCTCACCTCCCGTCCTGACAGTCTCTACGTCCTGTCCAGCCCTTCTTCTCCATCCCTTCGTCATTTACACAATTTCAGCACCTTCCTCCTGGCCCCTCTCAGCAACTCTCACCCCTCTCAAATCTATCCTCTGTGAACACCAGAGGAATAGAAATAAGAAATGGGCCCGTGGATGGGGAGAATAAGGTGAGAGAGAGACTGTTTCTTTTCATTGTAAGTGCTTCCGAATGGTTAAACTTTTTAACCATATGTTTATAATACTTTGATGAAAGTGAATCAATTCATCATTCTGGATAACTGCAGAATGGTCTTAATGAAGATACTAAGATGACCATGTTATTCCTCTATTTGAGACCCTTTGATGAGCACCTATTGCTTATGTGCTATCAACCTAACCGCAGTTATATATCCCTGTGCTTCTGCACATGCTGTTCACTCTGCCAGGAAGGTAGACTCTCTTGATAGGGCTTTTGGTCGTTGGGTCAAAGTCTTCTTCTCTGAATTGGGTTTTGCACTGGACCCCGGGGCCCCACTGGCTTGGTTGTGACCGGCTGCCCAGTAGTGTTCCGCCCAGACTGAGCAGGGACAGGGCTGTCTTAATGCACTGGGGTGGGCTCATTAAAGCCTTTGGGTCTTCCGTCTGTTTCCCACAGCAGTCTGAGCTATCAGCGGAAGAAAGTCCAGAAAAATTAGGAACCTCCCAACTACATCGTCATAAAGTGATTTCCTTGAACAAGCAGATTCTGCAGAAGACCAAACAACTGGAAGAGGTGAGTGTTTTCTTTCATAATTTTATTCAAGTAAAATAAAACCATTCTTCAAGAAGAGAGAAACTGGGGAAGGAGTTAAGATCTCCATGTCAGAATGGTCAAAGGAGATTCCAGAACAGGGGTCGACACTCGCAGGCCCTCGGGCAGTCCAGCCGCCACCTGTTTTTGTAAATAGTTTTATTGGAATACATGCACACTCACTTGTTTACATATGTTCTGTGGCTTCTTTCAAGCTCCAGTGGCAGAATTGAGACCTACAGAGCCTAAAGTATTTACTGTCTGGCCCTTTACAGAGACTATTTGCCAACCTCTGTTCTAGAAGAAGATCACAGGACAAGAAGAGCATTTATTAATTCACAAAGATTAGCTGAGCACCGCTGTGCTGGGCACTGAACTAGGCCGTGGTGGTGAAAGAAGAACAAGTTACGATCTCTGCTCTCAGGGGTCGGAAGGTAGTGATGAGGAGACATACTCTAGACAAATACATCATTTTTTTCTGTCTTTATAAATTTAAATGCTTCAGCTCATTAATTTTAAATTATAGGGATAATACAAGCTCACTGTAAATAAACAAAATAGTATAGAACTGTATGAAGTTAAAAATGGGAATCCCCTTGTAGTCTTGCCCAGTCCCATTCCCTAGAGCAACCCACTGTTTCCTAGGCTTTGCAAGCTCTTATATATGCTCATTCACCTGGGGAGAGGGGGTTGTCTGGTTATAAAAATTGAGTTTGTTTTTCACAGATATCTCTCTGTCAGTAATAGTAATGTCTAATAAGGACTTTTTTTTAGAGTAATTACAAAGTGCTTTTCAAAATTAACTCATTCAGGGACTTCCCTGGTGGCACAGTGGTTAAGAATCCACCTGCCAACGCAGGGGACACAGGTTCGAGCCCTGCTCCGGGAAGATCCCACATGCCGCGGAGAAACTAAGCCCGTGCGCTGCAACTACTGAGCTTGTGCTCTAGAGCCCTAAGGCCACAACTACTGAGCCTGCGCGCCTAGAACCCGTGCTCCACAGCAAGAGAAACCACCGCAATGAGCAGCCCGTGCACGGCAACAAAGAGTAGCCCCCGGTCGCCACAACTAGAGAAAGCCCGTGCACATCAACGAAGACCCACCGCAGCCAAAAATAAATAAGTTAATTAATTAAAAAAAAAATTTAACTCATTCAGTTCACACACCATTCTTGTGAAGGAGGTACTATTATTACGCTCATTTTACAAATGAACTTGAGACACAGAAGTGAAGTAGTTTTGCCTGTGGTCACACAGCTTATTAGCAGTGGAACCAAGATTGGAACATATAGATCTACCTCATTCTTTCTGATGAAAGAACATCGTATATATACACAGTATATATGTACTGTAGTTTATTTCACCTGTCCTCAATTTATGAGGTTTTTTCCCCAGGACTTTTTTCCCAGTTGTAAATTTATGCTACCATGAACATCTTTGTACAGTCATCTTTGTGCAAGTATGTAAATATTTCTGTAAAACGGATTTTAAGAAGTGGAATTGCTGGATCAAAAAAATATGCATTTTCAATTTTTCTAGAAACTGTCAAATTATTCACCAATTGTTTTACTGATTTATACTTCTACCAATAGTATATGAGAAAATCCAAACTCTTTAAATCCAAGAACCTCTCCTACAAGGCCACGAGGGTAGAAAGTGACCAGGATTCTCCTGCGACCTTGGTGTTGAGAACCACGGAGAGAGCCTTAGCCCAACAGAGAGATGGAAGGAGGAGTAAAAGAAGGAGAAGGAATGAAGAACATGGTCCAATAGGGGAATATGCTGCCAAAGGCATAGAGCAGGAAGGCAGCTAGTAGATAGCTGACAAGAAACCTGAGGTTGAAGAAAGAGGAATCCAGAAAGGAAGTGTTAACCAGCAGCTGAAGTTTGGGGGGTAAGTCTCGGGGTTCATGATGAAGAAGAAGATGGAGATGGGAGAATCATGGAGGACTCCAGCAAGACAAAAACTTAGCTAAGCTATTGGGACAGCCCCTGTTAGAGAAAAGCTGGGCAGATCTGTGATTCGTTAATTAAAGAGAAGCGATGTCTTCCCTGTCAGGATCCAGCCCCCGTGTGTCTTTGTCGGTGACTCATTCCTTGATGAGCAAGCCGACTCTTTCCTTGGCCTCCCCGGGGCCTGTCTGTGACCCAGCTCTTCTCACACTTTAATCCCCAGTTTACTGGTTCGGCTCCTTGAGGGAAAGGCCTGCGCCATGCTCTTTGCCTTCCACTGCACACCTCATTTGAGCAGAGCCTTGGGTACATGTCAGATGGGTGGGTGGGTGCAGGGGAGAGAGGGGGGCAGGAAGGTCGGTGAAGCAGGTGCGAAAATAGCAGGAAGTCTTCCTGGAGCTTCAAGAGTTAAGTCATTAGGATTTCAAGAGAAAAACAAACTTTCTCCAGAAATGCTCTCATCTACTGGTGACACAGACAGGTTAATAAAAGTCCTCATCGCACAGATGGCACACTTTGAAAAGCAAGAAGCCAGAGCCCCCCTGCTTCCCTCCTCTCTCTCCTGCCCTCTGCTTGAGGTGGCTTCCTGAGAGGCCTGGCTGGAAATTCATCAGTTGTGAAGACTGGTAACTAGAAGCACAGTTTAAGAGTAATGATTTTTGAAGGTGACATAATTCTTAATAGGTTGCTTACAGGTTCAAAGATGGGCTGAGTTGGGAATTCCCTGGCGGTCCAATGGTTAGGACTCCATGCTCTCAACTGCTGGGACCCGGGTTCAATTCCTGGTCGGGGAACTAAGATCTCATAAGCCACACGGCACAGCCAATAAATAAATAAATAAATAAATGTTTTTAATGGGCTGAGTTACTTTGAAATAATCGTTGAGATACAAAATACAATTTCTCATTGTTAATTTGTACGCAGGTAACAACCAAAGTGTCTGATGAGACTTAACTGTGGTTTTCTACCACATCCCCTTTTCAAAAGTAGAAATGTAACAAACGCTTTGAGCTTTGAATGGAATGTTTTCAGATATCTAAAAGTTCATAGACAGCACAAGATATACCTTTTTTGTAAGGAAAAGGGAAATGACATTTTTGAGATGTAAGTTTACGATTGTATAACTTGGAGCAGTAAAGGTAGTTCATTTTCTTTCTCTTCACGTTGAAGTCCTGAATCCTTTCTTCTGTCTGGCGTTGTTTGCCATCCAGTCAAATTCTATGCTAGCATCTCGAGTGCAGCAATGCAGTTTGTATCCTGTGAACGGGCAAGTTTGTTAACTGAAGTGATTGTAGCCATACAAGGAAGTGAGACCTGAATTTGAACCCAGGCCTTATCAGTTATCAGCTACGAAACTTTAGTAAAGTAACTTAACCCCTCTGAGTCTTTATTTCCTCATCTGTTAAATAAGGATAATGTCTTCGTCCATTGAATTTAGTAAGGATTCACTGTTAGGATTTACGCAGAAAACCTAGTGTATCACCTGACATGTAGGTGGTGCTAATTGAGTCAAAAACGTCCATATTTGTTTAGTTTAAATCTTTCTGAGCTTCCCTTTTCTCATCTGTGAAATGCAGATACCTCCCATATCTGTGCCATTGTGAGGATCAGATGAGAACAGATGTCTTTTATCTTTCATTTACAGCTGCAGGCAAGTCATTCCGACCTACAAGCCAGATACGAGGAAAAAAAGAAAACCCTGACAGAGGTGAGCAGGTTTCCTTCCTCCATGGGTCTTGCTGGTAGTCGTTTGACCTGCACTGCTGATGGGATGCCTGCATCATCAGTCCATGTGGAGGGGTCACCATCCCCTCCTCAGGGCTCAGGCCCATCTGGGGACAAAGGACAGTCACATGGTAGTGCATGGCTCGAGCCATCAGTTTATCCCCACTGCCGTGTTCTAAGCCATCAGAGTCTGGGTGGGAGAGATCGCTTTGGGCTGCAAGGGTCAGGGAGGCTTCCTGAGGACAGTGGGCCTGACAGGCAAGGCGGCCACTTTGAAGAACACGGTGCGTCTTTCACAGTAAAGGGCCCCTGCTCCAGAACACTGGATTCCTTGAGAGTGAGAAGGTTTCTTTTTGTGAGATGACACGACTACAGAGGGTGTAATTTGTTGTTCACAATTGCCGGTGATCTCCTAGGCGGAATGGAAGAGGGGCTGCGGGTCTGTTTGACCCTGTGGTCCGTGTCCTGACCCAGATGGCGACCGTGCCGTCCTCCGTCAGCATCACAGCATACTTACCTCCCGCTTGCGACTGCCTCGGAAGCCAGGCGAGGAAAACAAACATTGGTGATACCAGCTCTGCCATGCGAGGAGTTTAGTTCTTTTTATTTCTGTCCCTGTTTCCATGGAAAGCTAATCCTCACCCAGGTCTGAAGAGCTCTACCCACTGTGATTTTGGTGCTCGGGCTACAGCTGTACTTCACAAGGGTCTCCCCGCGAGGGCCCCACCTAGTGCTTTCTGGACCACGTGGAAGCGGGACTGGCCTTCAAAGGCATCTCTGAAGCCGAGGCAGTCCCTATTTTTTTTTTTTTAATTTCACATGAAATTTGCCCCTTTAAAATTGTCACTTCTCTAGCGGTATGCAGCACTTAGTTCACTGCTTTGCTATAAACCCAAGAAAGCTTTGTAATTCTGAGCTGGACTGGTGGCTTCAATTATTGTCAGAATGTTTGAAAAGGGCAGACGCAAGGATGACAATTAGAGGAATTTTTCAAAAAATTCTTTCTAAAGATGCCTGTGTTGCATTTGGACACATCAGCTTTCTTTACACTATTCTGTGACTCCATTCCTTCTGGATTAGATGGCAAACTCCTGGGGTGGAATCCCTGCGGCTGTCTTACTTTTCATGCTACACAGTCCCTGGCTTGAAGTTTGCCAAGTCATGGATCCATCTTTCTATAACAATCTGGAAGAGATTAAAGGCAAAACATTTTGATATCAATTTCCCAAAACACTTACTTGTCTTAGGATATAAATCCAGAATGGCTATCAAGTCACTTTTGGTATTAAGCACTAAATCAAATATATTTTGAGCCCCGTACAAGTGCTAGAAAGGTGGAAGGTATGAGTTAAGTCAATAATAGGAGATAGTCTTCCTATCCTCACATAACAGTAGCAGCTAACGTTACAGTGTGCTGGGTGTGCTCTGGGCACATCATTTGTATTAGTCATTGAATCTTCATAACAGCCCTGGCAACACACTGTTGATATCCCTGTTCTGCAGCTGGAGAAACTAAAGCCGAGGGGCCGTTCAGATTCCACGGCTAACAGTCTGGCACCAATGACCTCTTAGCGAGCTTGCTGTCTAGGAGGGCAGTCAAACTGATTCCCGTCTAGAAAAATGGGAGGCTATCCCAAACCTAGTGCTGAACAACTTACATGGAAGACGGATTTGGTCAGAATACTGAACACTGTGAACCTGAATCAGTAGTAATGAACTTTGCCTTTGGGCCTCAGTCTTCTTATCTGTTCAAGGCAAGGACTGGGCAGAATGAGCACGCTGAGCCCTTTCATGCCAGTGTGCCCAGGTTTTACCTTTTCAGCAAAACCTGCCTTGCAGGATAACCTGGTAGCACTGGAAAACAGGCAAGATCTGCCTTCCCAGTAACCTTAGGAAAAGTGAAGCGGAGCACGGAAGGTAGAGGACAGAAGGGAGCCCTGACGTGTGGCCGTGGGATGGGGGCTGCCGCAGGCCCCTGCGTTAGCGGAGGCCCCCAGGTTCTAGCCTGTGCGCTTTCAATTTCAGCAATCACAGCTTTGATTTTGTACGTGAGAGGTTCATTCTGTTTTAAATATGCAGTATCCTGTCCTGCCTCTCTGAGGGCATTAACTGTGTCTGAAGTTTTTCTTGATCTATAAACTATTCCTTCAGATCAGAATTCATTTGTTGAATTGATACATTTTTTATGGTTATATCTTTCTTCAGATGTTTGATAATTCTTCATGGTGTGCTTACTGTTGATTCTGAAATTTTCTGTTACCAACTGTATGGGTTCTGTGTCCATTTTATGCAGTGACTATTCTGGAAGGGTGGGTCCCACTGATTGGTGGGATCAGCCAGTGGTACCTGATGTTCGGGGCTGGGGCACCGTCTCTGCTGCCGCGTGTTGCCAGCTCTCTGGGGGCCGCCCTGCCTCTGGGACCCATGCGCCAGCTCTTGGGTTAAGGGAGCCAGGCTTCACTGCGTAGCCCGCTGGCTCGTCCTGATGCAGACCCCAGCCCTGCACCCCAGGCCTTCCTGCGTCCTCTGGGTCCACACGGCAGTCCTCCACGGGCCCTTCCTCTCTGCTGCCATCTTCCTTGTCCCCGAGGTACCCAACTCCTGTGATCCAGCAGAATCGCCTGGACTTTCTAGGACTTGAGGCAAGAGGAGCTTGCTGCAGCTTGTGTTTGGTCTTCCATTTTCAGCTAGAACTCTTAGAACTTCTTTAACTTGTTTTTTTTAAATAGGTAACCCATTCACGTGGTTCAAAATTCAAAAAGTATGAAGGGTGTCCCCCTGTAACCCAAGCATTCAGCTACTCTCTCCAGAGGGTGACCAGTTTCTTGTGACTCTCTTCAGAAAATTTTCATGCATATACAAATAACATGTAGGTTCTTTTATACCTGTGTTCATCCAATGTATACCTTCCTTTATACACGTTGCAGGCACATTGGAATCATGGTTTTATATGTTGTTTTCTTCAACCAACAGTAGATGTTAGAGAGCATCATAAAAGAGCTGTTTATTCTTTCTTTTTTTAATAGCAGCTTAGTATTCTGTTGTGTGATAGATCTGCACACCTCAAAAATTAAAATCTGAGTTTTTTTTAAATTTCTTTTTTAAAATCCCCAACTGTCTGACTCAGAAAAAGAAAGTGGAATTTTTCAAGATGGGAGATTTAACCCTGCCCCTGTCAAGCAGCCGTGATAGTGGCATCCTGAAATTGAAACCCAGGTCTGTCTCTCACAGCCACTGTTATTACTTACCTCTTCCTACTGAAAGGCACCTGCTGTCAGCATTACTTTTGGCTTTCCACCCATTTGCTGCTGTGATTTAAAGGTACTGCCTTTAAGGTCTCATTTACCAACAGAACGTGTCAAGAAGGGTCTGGTTTTGACCTCTCCATGCTGTCCCTCCACCCCCATCCTCTTCCTCTCGTCCACCTATTTTCTCAACATACAGCCAAATCCAGTGGGCTGTCAGGAAGGGGGTGCAGGTGTGAGCCGGGAAGGAGAGGACATCTCCTGTCCCACCAACGTGCCTCCTTGTCTCTCGCAGCTCAAGAGTTATGGTGAGAAACTGGACAAAGAACAGGCCGCCCTTGAGAAGGTAGAAGCCAAAGCTGATCCAGGGTAAGAGGTTTCAGCATGTGCTTATTTTCTCCGTGAAGGTGTCTGGTGGTTTGAGCGCAGGGCTGACGAGCCGGGGGTCACTGCTGCTGGCCCCGTGCCGCTCAGTTACTTCTCCGCTGGTCTGGGGCGCGCCTGTTGCCCAGGGGGTGCTGAGTTAGCCTCGTTCCTCTTCCCCCCAGTTCCCCCTGGGGTCAGGAGCAGCTCGTTTTGCGTTTTGTTTTGTTTTTTTCTGTTTTTAAAAACTAAGTAATACATTCAAGGTTCAAAAGGACGTGCGCCGAAAAGTCTCCTCCCGCCCTTGCCCCCCTCCCTTTAGAATCAACCATTGTTACCAGGTTTTAACAGCACACGTTTTAGGATGTCCCCTGTCCTTTGGGAGTGAAGGTACAGTCTTTTTTGACCAAGACACAGCTGCTGGGTTTTTGTGTTTTGTTTTGTTTTTCAATTAATTGTATTTAGACAATTTAAATTAAATATAATCACTTACATTTGACCGTTTTAACACCAAACTGTTTGGGTGGTGAAATCTCCCAAGTGTCACTCACTTGAGTGAAATCATGAAATAATAAAATGCTTCAGGGACAGACTGAGCAGTTCTGGGTTTGGTGGATATTTTTAGCAAAGAAGTACCTACAGATTACTTGGCTTTATGATTAGAAACCCTCTTTTCATGATGTGGAGCAAAGTACTATTAGATACTTGACATTTTAAATTTCAAATGAGTGCTTTTAATGACCTTAAGCAACTCGTTTCCTTTCAGAAGGGAAATGAAAAATGGGAATTAAAATTACGATACTGTCTGTGCTCTGAGTCTGTTAAGTAATTAGTATCATTAAAAATATACAGTAATCTTGAAACTCCTTGTTGTTTCTGCAGCTGACATTTTAATGCTGAATTCTGTAGTGTTTGTTTGGATGTGGCCTGATGGACTCGGCTTATAAATGAATAATAATGTCAGTTAAAGGGTAGTCATAACCATTTGTGGGAAGCCCATTAGACACTCTTGGGAGAGACAAGGAAATTAAGAAAGAAATCCCTTTTTATCTGGGGTCTTGGTTTTCCCCGTGATTCATAAAATCATAATAGTTTGTTGCAAGTCAGTCATTTTTTGGTCTTTTCTTTTCAGCATCCTGCAGAACTTGAGAGCCCTTGTAGCCATGAATGAAAATCTGAAAAGTCAGGAACAGGAGTTTAAAGCACATTGTCGAGTAAGTGTTGCTTGGTGTCGGCAGAAGTTAACCGAGATTCTTGTAAAATCTCCTGCTTTCCCTCCCTTGTGCTGCCGAGGGTCCTGTCCAGGTGCGGTCGGAAAAGCAGGCTCACCAGGCGGGCACGCGGCAGTGTGTGAGAGGAGTAGAGGACTACGGTAGGTGCCCTCCGAGGACACCGCAAGTGACTTAGGTGTGCCAAACCCCCGGACTGAGAGCACAGTCTAACAAACGATGTTTCCTAATTTACAAATGTACCGAAAAGAAAAGCCTCACAGAGTGCGAAAGGCATAGCACCTTAGGAGACCAGGGCCGCCCTGAAGACCTGGCGTGTCTTTGTGTTGCGTGTTCTGCCACGTGAGACCTCGTGGTCCGGTAGCGGGCACGTGCTCAGGTGACCACGTGGGAGGCAGGAAAAGGGAGTTGAGTCGTGTGTGAGTCCAGGGGGAGAGGCCGCCGTGGCGCCAGAGGCATCCGGAAACTGGCCTGACTTGTGCAGGGCCGGGTGGCAGGGGAGGAGTGCCTTGGTGAGGCAGGGCTCCGGGCCGCAAGGTCCCAGGAAAGGTGGAGAAGGGTCGGCACGGAGAAGGAGGCTTGGACCGGGCTGTAAGCCACTCGTTCGTTCCGTGTCCCAGGGGTTACTGCGAGCCTCGCCTGCCCTTTAGGAAGAAAGGTGCCTTCTGATGGAGGTACAGCTGCCTGTATCCTCCTGAGTAAACCTTCCCAGGCTGAAAATCGGGGGTCTGGGGAGCTACTGCCTAATGGACTTTCTGTCTCCACGTAAACTCACGAAATGTGAAAAAAAAGACTCTAGATCAAGGTAAATAATTACCTCCGATTACTAGCCTGTCCAGATCTTACGAATGTTCGTATTACTTTTTAAGGAGGAGATGGCACGGCTGCAGCAGGACATTGAAACCTTGAAGGCTGAGAGGGCTCCAGGCAGAGATGAAAAGGTACGGGCTGTGGAGGAGCGCTCCCGTCTGCTGTGGCTGTGTGACTTCCACCGTGAAGGGGTTTCTAGAGCACTCACCAGCGAAGAGTCTGGTGCGGAAAAAGACCAGACTTTCCTCGGCCTGGTCCTCTGAACACACATTTCTCAAGTAGTTTTCTGAGATATTTGTCCCTGTCCTTTGTCTTCCTTCTATGGGTCAAAGCGTCCACAGGTGTGGCCAGCAGCAACTCCAGATAAGAATTAACGGGTCCCAAGCGCGGCTGCCCTGTCTGTTAGCGACAGGGTGTTTGCAGGAGCCCCCTGAGCTCTGTTCCCACTCGTGCCATCTGCCTGTAAATTCTGTGCCAGTTTGCTCATTTCACCCTGCGCTCCTGCCCGGGGGCACAGGAAGGCAGCCGAGAGCAGCACGGGATGTGAGGTCAGAGCTCTAGCAGCACGGGAACACCCCGGGCTCAGTAACACGGCCCACTGGCTCTCGGAACAGAGGCCTTGATCTTCCAAGGAGCTAGTGTGGACAAGGGCAGAAAAATAAGTCTGTTTCTCTCACCAAATGAGATCGTAGGGATCGCTGTGGTTTGTCCCTTCTCACACTCCAGTCAAGGCTTATTTGCTGAGGCTCCCTGTGCTTAAGATGTGAGAGCTGAGTGTGGCTTTGGACCCCATCGACTGCACCCTCTCTCTTGGGGAAATAGGGAACCTGGGGCTCAGAGAGGGGAGGGGACTTGTCCAAGCAGCCAGCATGAGTCCAGATGCTTTCCACCGGGGCTGTGTGGCACTCTGCCCTGCTCAGCAGGGAGATGGGCCTCAGAGGTGCCACCTCCCTGTTTTGATGGGTTGTGCCACTCCAGCCACAGCCGTGAGGACTGGCACGGGGATAGCAGAGTGAGGCCGTGCAGTGGGTGGTGTCCTGGGACCACCCACCCACATCCAGCCTTTCCAGTTGTTTCTAAGACTTGGAGCTCAGAGGCTCACATGAGCTCAGCCAGCCTCTGGGTTTGCACAAATCACAGACTTTCAGGACGGCATTTCTCTTCTTAGCAGTCACACCTTGTTAGAGGGATTGACTCACATTCAAAGACAGTTAGAGTTTAGCTTGTTAGTGTGTGGCTGAGAGGCATTTAAGAACAATTTAAAATCTGGGGCCCGTGTGCAGGCTTTGCCCTGTTCAGACGTGGTCTGCCCACCCCCCCCCCCCTACATCTGGACCCTCAGCTTTTCTGTCCCATCCCTTTCCTCAGAAACATTTTTTTTCTTTTTTTCTTTTACTTTTCCTCATTGCAGACCCTCTCCGGGGGAGAGCAGCACGGTGCCCTAACGCCGGCGATGACGCACCACGTAAGTACCTGCCCATTCTCAGGACCGCCGCTGTCCTCTGCGGGTGTGGCAGCTCCTCACGCGTCCTTTCATCCCGTCTGCGGCCACCTCCTTGTCTTCGGGCTCTCGGGGCGTGGCTCCATCTCCGCATCCGCCCCTTGGGTGGAGCAGGACCTCCCGGGGACGGCCCTGACGGCGGGCACCTGGCACAAGGCATGCCGTCCCCACCTTGGCATCTGAGCCGGGAAGGGGACAGGCCTGTGTGGTCCACACGTGCCCGTCACAGCCCAGGCTCCGAGGGGCGAGCAGTGCACAGGGAGAGAGCTCTCTCTGGAGGGGACTGCATTCCAGGGTCAGCAGCCTGTAAAGGGCTGGGTAGTAAATATTGTCAGCTTTGTGGGCCAGCTCCGCTGTGGTCGTCGTAGTCTATAGATAAGTGAAAGGACATGTCTACATTCCAGTAAAACTTTATTTACAAAACTAAGCACAGAGGCGAATTTGACCCGAGGGCTGTGGGATTTAGCTGCTGGGCTATAGTTTGCGGACCCCTGTTAAACAGGTGCTTCTAGGAGAAAGGAATAGAAAAGGAAGAGGAGAAGGAAGAGAGAAACAGGAAAGCCTCTCACATTCTCCTCCTTTAGGGTTTCTCTTCCCTTCGTGCCCTCAGAGGCTCCTAGAGAGTGAGCTTCGGGACTCCCATGGTGAAGGCTACTGAGGTTTGCCTGCAGCTGAGCCCCATGGAGGAACTGCGGTGTGCGTGTGTGTGTGTGTGTGTGTGTGTGCACGCACACAGTGGGGAAGGGGCACCTCTGACACTATTGTAGCTTTCCCCAGTTCAGCAAACCATCCAGCCATGTCTTTTACCCCATTGGGTTCAGTGAGGGGCTAGTTTCTCTCTTTTAATTCAGCTCTGTCCAAAGGGCCTTTCTGCAGTGGTGGAAATGTTCTCTATCTATGCTGTCCAATATGGTAGCCACTAGCTACATGTGGCTACTGAGCACTTGAAACGTGGCTAGGGAAGTTGAGAAACTGAATATTTTTAAGTTTTAGTTAATGTAAATTTAAATAGCCACTTGTGGCTGGTGGCTATCATATTGGAGGGTGCAGGTCTAAACAGAAACATAGGAAGCAAGCCATCATCATCTCCAAACACAGAGACATAGAACAACAGGCTTTTAAATAACGGTTGTCTCCTCCTCCTCGTGGATTTTTTTTGGTGCGGGAGGAAAGGGCACGTGGACTTGGGGGATACTTCACTTAAGAACCCTGGATGCAGCCTGGGTCCCGGAAGAAGGAAGAGTTGTTATAAAGTGATGTGAAAGAGTGTTAAGGGTCTCACAGGACTTAGGACCCGACCCTGAACTCGGCTATTTGAAAAAAGAAATTTGGAACCTCAGGATGAGGGAGATATATAAAAACTGTTCAACTTCAAAAGATTTCATCAAAAAATGAAAATTTCCTATTCCCAGATAATTTTGTTTTTTTCCAATTTCAGGAAGACCTAGACAGTCGGTATAATATGGAGAAAGAGAAGCTTTACAAGATCCGTTTACTACAGGTGAGTGAAAACAAGAGCCAATAAATGCCTCTAACTAGGCTTGTGTGCCTATAGCAGAAGTAGAAAGTCTCAGCATCTAAGAGTGGAGAGACTCGGGAAAGCTGCTGTTTGCTCTTCTATCTGGAGTGCAGCTCAGTGGATTATGTTGGTTGTAACACCTCACATTGGTATGTTATTTCACCATCATCTCGTTTGATTTGAGATGGGTGGAAAGTTAGCTATTAGCCTCATTTTCTGTATGAAGAAATTGACTCACATCTGTGAAGTACAAGCAGCTGGAAGGTGCCAGAGCCAAGATTAGAGGTCTAATGTTCTTGTCCAGTACTTTTTTTTTTTAATTAAGAAAATTTTATTTACAGTAGAACAGAGCACTTAGGAATATATTTAACAAAAGAATTGTAAAACTTGTACTCTGCAAACTACAAAAAATTGTTAAATGTCCAGAAGAGGCAAATCTGTAGAGACAAAGTGAATTAATGCTGCCTAATGGTGGGGGTAAGGGGTCGGGAGACATGGGAGTGACTGCTGATTGGTACGGGTTTCTTTTGGGGTGATGAAAAAGTTCTGCAATTTTAGGTAGTGGTGCTGGTCGTACGACTCTGTGAGTATACTAAAAACCATTGAATTGTATACTTTGGGTGAAATGTATGGCCTGTGAATTATATCTCATAGCTGTTTAAAAAAAAGTCAGGGGGAGGATAAGGTAGACTTAAAAATATTGTGTTCTTGTCTAGTACCTTTCCCCTAAAATTAAGTGCCCACTTTAGCTGTCTTAATTGATAGATAACCTTAGGGGTTTGTGAGAAGGCCATCAAATATGGGGAGTTTTAAAGTTGGCTCTAAATTCACATAGATCAAAATTACATTATAGAATCTTTTACATTGCCAGGGTCTGGCTCATGCACATTCAAAAGCCAGGAGTTAACTTGTGTTGCACTTTGGCCTGGGCCTTCTCTCTGTTCTCTGGGAAAGGAAGGCCAGGTTCTGGCGGGAGTGGCCAAGGGGCTGCAGGGGCCAATGGGACCCTCTTTCTCCTTTCTCTGGCCCGTGCTTATTTTGCTGAGTTGTTTGGCTAAATTCCGGGGAGTCAAATTTGTCCTGATACAAAGACACTGTACCAATCTTAAAGAGACACAGAATTAAATAAAATCAGGACAGTACAGCTGCATCCTTGGAAACTTTTTGACTGTGTGCTTACTATGTGTTCAGTGTTGCATTAGATCCCAGGAATAGTAAATGGGTTGCTCTATCTTCTGGGAGCTGGCTAGCTGTTTGAGAACCAAGATATGTCCGTATACATCAAAGTACAAGGGGGCTTATATGCGAATTGCATACTGCAGGCTGGAGACCTGGGGGTCAGTCATACATACTGGCTAGAGGGAAGGTGCAGTAGAGCCCTAAGCCTGCTGAAGCCTGAGCCAGGGCTGGGTCAGTGAAAATGGACAGAAATAAACTGGCAGGTGAGAGGCTGAGCAGCTGTATCCATGGAACTTGGGAGGGGTTAGAGAAAAAGTGGAGTCGAGGATGGTGGGGGAATTTCTGACTTGGGCACCAGCGTGGATCCTTGTGTTATTCATTGAGCAAAAGCCTAAAGGAGAAAGGATAGGGCTGAAGGGGATGGGAGTGTGAATAGAAGTGTTCATGAGATCTGTTTAGGGCCTTTAAAGGTTGGGGTACTCACCCAAGTAGGAACAGTCTGGGCTGGAGATCTGGGGGTCAGCGCTGTATAGGTGATAACCTAGGATGTGAAAATACAGGCCAAGAAGAGGGAAAGAAGGACTCCACCAATGAGGGTTGAGACCAACCGGGCAGCCGGAGGCCCAGGGAAAACAGGAGCCCGAGGTCTCGTGGCAGCTGAGCAGAGAGCCCAGTGGAGAGAAGGGTCGGTGTTGCCAGAAGTCAGGAAAGCGGGAAGCTGAGAATTGCCATAGGTGCAGAGAGAAGGTCTGCGGTGACCTTGGTGAGAGTGGTGCCAGTGGGTGTTGGGAGCAGCTAGCGGCAGTGGGTTGAAGGGCGACCGAGGGGAGTGGAGGGGTCAGAGCCAGTGGGGCACGTTGCTCTCGGGAAGTTGTGCTGTTAAAGGGAGGAGACAGATGGAAGCTGAAAGGTGATCAGGGTTTAAGGAAGGGCCTTTTTAAGGGTCAGGGACTTGAACGTATTTAAATGCCGATGAGAAGAAGCCAGTAGAAAAGGAGAGGTTAAAGAAACAGTGAAAAGAGTGCATGATTTTATCTTTGGATTCCTGAGAAGGTATAGGAGCCAGAGCCTGAGCACGCATGGGCGGTGCAGCCTTGGCCACAGGGAGAGGTGCATCTTTCCCTCCACTCTAGCCGGAGCAGCAGGCACTATTTTGGTTTGATCACGAGAGTCGATAGTGGGTTTTGCGCCTGGAGGGGTTTTTGCACCCTAATGAATTAGAGGTCCCCGTCTGCCGCTGTGATCAAGTGGGCCAGGAGACGGGGAGGACGGGGAGGCCGTGAACCTGTGGTGGGAGCTGGGTGGCCCTCTTCAGCGCTGCCCCTCGGGGAAGCCGCCCGCCTCGGAGCCCGAGGTCTCCCCGGTGCCACGCACAGCCCTGCCTCCCCGGATGCACCTGGGGCAGTTCAGCTAGAAGAGCCCAGTTCGTTTCACAGGAGGGGGAAAGTGCCAGAAAGCTGCTTTGGGAGGGAACTGTAGGAGCTTTCCAAACACGCTAAGGGATTTGGGATTTGCACGGAGGCAGCAGGGCAGCCCCCTTGTCACCTGGGAAGCACTTCTGTTGCCTGGTCCCTGCCTGGCGCCGGGAGTCAGCTGCTCTGGAGTCCTTGGGGGCCTGGTGGGCTGGCTGGCGGCACCATCCACACATGCCCTCCCGTTCAGAATCCTCCCTCCGATCCATCATTTTGACGCCTTCTCCCTGTGTTGCCGGGGGAGTCAGGGTCTGAGACGCGCGCCTCAGGCCGCAGCCGCGTCGGGTGCCTGCATTCCAGGGCGGGTGTGTGGGCACACGGTGGGTGGGGGCAGTGTTTTGGCTCCCCAGAGGGCACGTGAGGCCTTTCACCAAACAGTGCTGTCTCGCCCTCCCTTTTGCATCTAGGCTCGAAGAAACCGAGAAATAGCAATTTTGCATCGCAGGATTGACGAAGTGCCCAGCAGAGCCGAGCTAATACAGTATCAGAAGAGATTTATCGAACTCTACCGCCA
The DNA here is from genome assembly GCF_028023285.1 of Balaenoptera ricei. Taxonomy (NCBI): domain Eukaryota; kingdom Metazoa; phylum Chordata; class Mammalia; order Artiodactyla; family Balaenopteridae; genus Balaenoptera; species Balaenoptera ricei. Next base: position 7,463,029 of record NC_082645.1, on the reverse strand, counting down.
GAGTAGGTGCATCGACCACACACAAGCTCCCGAGGCTGACCCTGGGAGGGGCAGGAGGCGAGGGGCTCTGTCCCACTTCAGCGTGGTGGCGCCGTCCATGAAAGCCACCCCTGGGAGGGCCCCCAGCTCATCGTCAGGCCCACTCATGTCATGTAGCCCAGAAGCCCAGGAGAAACACCATGGAGCTCTGACTGCCCTCTCCCTGGACAGATACTTAACGCTGACTGAGCTCTGAGAGCGATGCTTCTAGCCCACCCTCATCCCTGTCAGTCATCGGGCTCCACTTTCCAACGTCACACGGAACCTCGTGACCCCGGCATCTCTAGATCAGCCTTCGCCCATTGTTCTTCTCCTCTGCAAACCTTCTTGCTCGTGTGGTCCTTGCCTTTAACAGCACCACGTTCACCCAGGGATTCAGGACTGGGTCTCCCTCGGCCTAAATCAGTGAGCGCATGCTGCTGCCATATCTGTCCTCCCTGGCATCCTAGCTCAGCCCAGCGAGCATTAGCTGGTCTGCAGCCCCTTGTGAGCCCGTCATCCACCCATCCAGTCACATCACTTCTCTCCAGTGGCAAATCCTCAGGCGCTTCCTAGACCCGCTGAAGAAAGCCTCTCTCCTCATCCTGCCCAGGATCCTCCCCAGTCTAAGTGGCCTGCCTGGAGGTCCCGATTTCCTGCCCTCAGTCCCCACTCTGGCCTCCTCAGTCCACACGCTGCCTCTGAACACACCATGCACTTTGACATCCTAGGCCTTGACTCCTGTTAACCTGCGCCTGGGACCCCTTCTTCACTCTGTTAGACAAAATCCTTCAAGGCCCAGCTCACATCCTCTGTAAACAGATCCTGGACCATCACCCCTTCCTTGGGCTCCCACTCTTGCTTGTCTCCCGGGTACCCCAAACTCAGCACATACAAGACTGAACTTGCCTCCCTCCCCGTCTTTCCCCTCGGTCACTGAGATCGCTGTCAAGCCCACTTAGACCCCCCTGTCGTCTCTGCTGCAGCCACCTTCTCATCACTGCCCAGAGTCTAACCCCTTGTCTGCACTCTTGCCTGAGGGGTCTTTCTCACACACAATTTGATCATTTTACACTCTTGCTTTAAAAGCCTTGATACTTAATAGCTCCCCATAACTGGGTGGACAGTCTTCAGAATCCTAAGTCCTGCCTTGTCTGGGCCAGCTGGCCCCCCTGCAGTCCCTGTGTCCCCCACCCCTGTGAGCTGGTCCCAGGCCCAGGAGGCCAGTGCCCTGCAGTTCCCGCTTGGAAAACTCCAAGTCTTCTTTCAGAATATACCCCAGATCTTCCCTTGAGATGTTGGCGTCTCAGCCATCCTTCCTGCTTCAAGCCGGAGCACTGTCCCTACTCAGAACATGGGTCCAGACGCACGCTTCCTTTCGCGTCTTAACCCCACCACCCTGATGTTTCATGCGGTCCTCCCATTTGACTCAGGTGATCAGGGGCAGGTGTCAACGATGGCAGTTTCTCAGCAGAAAATAGTTCCTGCCTTAAGTTAACTCTTTCTCCCTAAGCACGGGCTTCAGGAAAGTGAGCCGGCTGTGGCTGCTGCTGCTGAGGGGCGTGGGAAGGGAGGGAGCCCGCAGGCAGGAAGAGCTGGCATGGCGCTGCTTCGTCCCTCCGCCTTCCTCCCGGGACCCCTCACCGGGAGGGCTTCGGACAGACCCGCGCCCCGCACGCCGACAGGGAGCTTCCGCTGGCTCCGCGTCCTGGCTGCCACACGCGTGCCGTCAGCCTGCGGCAGCCCTGCGCCGGCCTGTGTGCCCCGTGGGGCCTCCGCACAGACGGCGAGTGAGAGCCAGCGCTGGCAGGTCCGAGTCCTGCGGTGCCTCCGCGGGGAGAGGGTACGCAGGATTGTTCTGATACATTTTCTCACTCATGTGCTGATTTCTTTGCATTTGCAGTTTCAGCAGTGCACAAAGAAACCAAGCAGTTCTTCACTCTGTATAATACCCTGGATGACAAAAAGGTTTATTTGGAAAAAGAGGTAAGAGCCTTTATAGAAAGAAGAAGCATAATCAGATGAGCAGCTACCCGTGCTGTCAGCGCGGGAAGTTCACACGGACCTGGTGTCGCGACGCCTTCGGCTGAAGTGGGAGGAACACCTGTCGTGTGCCCAGTGCCGGGTCCAGAGTCAGAAAGTGCGGGTTCGTCGGGGCTCCCACTGCGCAGGGTGGCCAGCAGCTGTGTGGTGCCTCGTGAGAGACGACGTCATAAAAAGAAACATCCTGGAAGCTTGAGAGCTGCATACGGAGGAGGGCCTGGAGTTGGTGAAACTGTAGTTTGAGTTTTAGAGGAAGGAAAGAACCAGCTAAAGGAAATGGGGAGGGTGGGCTGTCAGAGTTGACGGGGGGAGGTGGCGGTTGAATCCTCAGCGGCAGACAAGAGGCGTGAACTAAAAGAATTGTGAGAACGAAAGCAGGAGTGGGAGGGGTGACCGGGGCTGCCCCTCCGTGTGACTCTGGCTCAGGCCAGATCCGCTGGTGGTCAGGGCCCTCGATGGAAGGCAGACGATCGGGGCAGGTGTGCAGCTGTGTCTAGGAAGAAGCAGCGCTGTCTTCCCGTCGGCAGCAGTGTGGCGGCTCCAGCAGGCACTCTGGACTCACACGGGTTTGGGTGTCAGTGCAGCCTTACCTTCCTCACCTGTAAAACGGGGAGAACTCCTGCAGTGATGGAGACAGAACGAGGCAATGCCTGTGAAGTCCCTCGCTCGTGGTGATATGTGTTAGCTCCTGCCTCCCCCTCCCCTTGAGGGTGACAGAACCTATTTTTATTTTATCATCATCCTGCAACCCGCACTAATTACCACTTTACTAAGAACAATATTACAGATGTGTCTTTTACCTGGACCCAAATGGAGACATCAGTGAGTACCGTCCTTGACTGCCTCTTGTCAGTCAAACCAGATCAATGTCTCTTCTCCGAGAGGCACTCCTTGAGGAGGGGTTGGGTTCTGTTTTCTCTGTATCCAGGGCCGTACCCAGTGATGGGCACAGAACAGGCATCTGCTAAACGTTAGAGTAGATGATCCGAGTGCGTTTGGGGGATTTACGTCAGCCCTGGGGGTACCTCTGCTGCACGCCCTGGCCTTGGGGTCTTCCCGCCTGGTGAGGGAAGACGGGCAGCCCCTTCTGAGGAAGGCTCGAACCCCACTGACCTTTCTTCATCAGCAGTGTTTAAAATTGTTGCATTCTTGTAAAAACAAGGAGTATGCAGGGGGTGGGGCTGTTTAATTCCAAGCCATACTAATGCGGTTAGAAGTTTGCATTTGGATAAACTGTACATTTTATCTCAAGTCTATTTATACCTGTGATATTTTAGCTTTCAACATGCCTGTGGAGTCACAAGGCCAAGAATATCATCTCCGTTTTACAGAGTGTGAACCTGAGTCCAAGTATAGTAAATGCCCAGTCCTGAGCTCACAAGCCGAGTCAGTGACAGAGCCAGAAAGAGAACCTAGGTTTCTAGACTCCAGACTCAGAGGCCTGCCCTGGATGATCATCAGGACAGATAGAGGGTCCTAGGTGCGGGCTATGGCATTTCTAGGGGAGAGGGGCCTTGAATGGCGCACCCTCCCCCCGTGGAGGCTCCCAGGGCCGCCCGGCAGCTGGCCGCATTGGCAGAGACTTTGTGGGAAGGAGTAGAACGAACGGGCACAGTGTTGTCACCCTCCGCGCCCACTGACCCTCTGCTAAGCTGATGGCCCTGAAAATAAAGGGCAGTGTCTGGTGAGATCGAAAGGGCTGTGGTGCAGCCCTAAGGGCCCTAGTGTTGGCTTAGGCTTCCCAGCTGGGATTTGGGTTCCGTCATTCCTGTGGTCATGGCTGTGGGAAGCTAGATGCTCCGGGGAAACTCTGGAGGTGAGAACACGTTGCTCTTTTTTTTCATGTTACTTTCATCTGTGCGAACAAGGTGTGTTCATCTCAGCATCAGCCTCCAGAGACACATGACAAGCTTGCGGTGGCTGGGGTTAGCACAGGCATCTTTCAGCCTTTGCTTGTTTCTGTTCTTCTTTCCTCCCCAGATTAGCCTGCTGAACTCAGTTCATGAGAACTTCTCACAGTAAGTGCTCTCGGTCCTCCTCCTGTCAGTAGCTCGTGTGCCCTGCGCTTTTGTTGGCTCACCTCTGCCTGATCGAGCAAGGCTCAGTGCCCAGGGTGGGATTCTTACGCTTTCACCCCTGCTGCTGCGTGCGGATGTGCCTTGGTTTACGCAGAGCTTGAGTTCTTGCAAAAACTTAATGATACAGTGAATTTTAAAAACACCAAGGAATAGCTTAGGGAAAAGGTGAACTTTCAAATAATTTGACTATGCCTAACTACTATGATTTCTTCATAGATTACTTTTGTCCTTCTAGGATTAGATTAATAACATTTGTTTTTGAGCACATAGAGATACTTTAAAATTTAGATAACGAGGGAATTCCCTGGCGGTCCAGTGGTTAGGACTCTACACCTTCACTGCCGAGGGCCCAGCTTCAGTCCCTGGTCGGGGAACTAAGATCCCACAAGCCGCGTGGCGCAGCCAAAAAATAAAATAAGATAAAATAAAATTTAAATAATGAAATAATCTATATGATTTTTTAAAATACTTTTCAAATCTTGTGGTAGATTTTGTCTTTTAAGTCATGTGCATACTCTAAACTACTTTGTTCAGGTATAAATATGTTCTCCAAAAGTTGGATGGCAAGGCCCATCTGTACCCAAATCATACCAGCCCTCAAGCATGGCCATTGGCCTGCCCACCATCCGGGCAGCCCCAGGCTGGCTCTCCGTCCATCAGGCTTCCTCTCCTTCCAGCACAGGTCTCTGCTGTCCCCTGGCAGGTGACCAGCAACTAAGATCTTAATGGATAACAAGCTCTAGACTTTAAGTTTCATTTCTAACTAAAAACAAACAAAAATCCTCACAGCCCCATTTAATATTCAGATTCAGTTAGTGACTTAACAACCTTGTGACATTTCTAAAAATGGTGCCTGCGTCTTTATCCCCTGATCATTGAGAGAAGCTGAGGTTTGAGTGTTTTTGTGGCGAATTCTGCTTTCTGTCAGCCTGTCCTTTGGAAGAATTCTTATTCTTGTATCCGTGTGCTGTGATCCTTCTGATGTCATTTCCTCTGCAGAACTGGAGGTGAAGGGGCATGTTTTAGGACATCACTTCTTTAGCTGCTATTCCTGGAAACAGGACCAGGTTTCCCAGCCTGGTTTTAGGAAAATCTCAGAAAATGTCTCTCAGTCTTGAGCAGTGCCTCTAAATCTGCAGATTTTTAAAAACTAAGGTTCTTAAGCAGAGCCTGCCATCATTCAAAATTTAAAAAAAAAAATTGTTAATTTTAGTCACGTTTTATTTTATTTAAGAAAATATGTATTAGTAAGAAAACTATAGGGAGAGTGGGAAAAGAAGATTACTATTCAGTTACAAGACCAGGCTAGTTTTCATGCCTTCCTCGGAGTTTAGAATCTTTGGCTGCCTGGAATCTCGGGGGCCCCACGGGTCCATCCTGCCTTGCAAATGCCTGCTTGCGTCTTGGGGCGTTATCTGGGTACAGGGCTGACTCCTCGGCGCCTCCTCTTTTCTGAGAGTCCTGTTTGCTGGTCATACCTCTGCTGGTCTTTCTTTCAGAGCCATGGCCTCCCCCGCTTCCCGGGACCAGTTTTTACGTCAGATGGAACAGATCGTAGAAGGAATTAAGCAAAATCGAATGAAGGTCAGATGGTTTCCTTTCTGTAATGCAGCCAGGGTTTCACACTGGTGGTGAAGAAGGCCCTGGGGAAAGCAGGCCTCTTCTGTTTGTCCTGGGAATGTGCTCTCAATTCTGAAGACACATCTTCAGTGTCTCTGCAAGGGGTCCCACCAGGCCTCTGACCCTGCAGTGGGCAGGCCAGCTCCATGGGCTACCTGCACTGGTCGTTCACGGGCTGTTCTTAGCAACAGCTCTGTGGACTGAACACCTACCATGTGCCAAGCACTGTGCTAATCCTCCTAAAAGCCCTCTTAAGTGAGTGGGGTTCCCCCCATTTCACAGATGAGGAAACTGACTTTCACCAGCAGGCCTTCTCTCTTGCCCAGAATCACATCCTCACTGGCTCTTTGGTTCCTGACATTCTACCGTTAGGGATTCATTCCTTAGCATCTTAAGAGCATTTTAGTTTCCAGGAACCCCCTGTAAAAAGTGCAAGTAATTGCTGAACTCTGCTAAAGTGAGAGGATATTGAGTCTCAGAAGTCAGAAGAGAAAAGAGAGGAACTGAAGAGGGGTGTGGGTGCTCCAGAGATAGCTTTGCAGAGAACCATCCAGACGGGGCGCAGCGTGGGGACTTCCACGCTCTGTGGCTCTGCAGGGGCCACTCTGTCAGTAGGAAAGAAGACTTGCTGACGGTCTGGAAGCCGGACACGCAGCCACAGCCTCCCACTACCATAGCCAGACAAATCCTAACTAGTGCTTCCAGTGTCTCTTGCTTTTGGTCGTGTTTTTAAAACATATCACACACCTGGTCCTCGGGCACGGCAGTGAAACCTTCTGGGGACTTAGGGCACTCCTCTCACAATCCTGGGGCAAAGTGGTCCAATGAGGGCAACCAGAGTGTAAACACATGAAAGGAAGGATTGCCTGTAGGACCTGTCCTAAAAATGCACTCATTCAAGCTGCCTGGAATCCCATCTCACCAGAGATGAACTGCGGGCAAAAGCTTGCCATATCCCTTTCCCTGTAGCAAAATATTCATCTTACTATTAAGGACATCAATAAAATCATGTCAAAAGAGCAAAAAAAAAAAGAAAAAAGTAAAAATATGTCACTGGTGACAAGACTATTCAACGTCAAAAATGAGGGCAAAGTTGAGGCAGCACCTGTCCCCGTGCGTGGACCCTTACCCAGGGTGGACAGGCTCTCTTGCAAGAGGGAGTGGAGTCCCTTCTTGATGATCTGGGGTGAGAGGGAAGTGGGGGCAGAGAGCCTGGCCAACCGCAGGCCTGTAACCACCCAGCCTCAGTGCGGGGACCTTTCCAGTCGCCATGCTCGTCCTCAGGGAGATGCTCTTGTTCATAGTAAAGAACAACGGGAAGTTACTGGGGTTTTTCCCCTTTGGCTTCCCCTTTGTTTACTCTCTGATGCATTCCTGGGGAAAGAAATGGGCCCGACCCCTTCCTTCTCTCCATCCTCCCCCAGGCTTCATGGCGAAGGCACCTCAGTAGCTGGCCAGCGAAGGAGGCAGCCCTTGTGCCCGTGCCCCCGCGAGGTGGCCGGGCACCAGAAGGATGGTCGGGTCCCGGGGCAGGGAGGGCTCTCTCCTCTCGGGTCTGTGCTGCTGGTGCCTGACAGCAGCACCTGGCCCGTAGCAGGCACCCAAGGACTGTCTGTTTTAAGTGAATTCATTCTGTTGACTCCAAAAGCAGTTCTCAACGAGGGTTCCAGGTAGGGTCTGAATATTGACTGGCACTCGAATGGAGTAAGTCTGCTCTGCAGAACAGTGCTCATTTGGATGGATGTCTTTTGTTGTGTTTATTTACAAGAAACAAAATCATAGCCCTCCGTATCTGGGTGTCATGATGGGTCCTGCTCAGATCGAGGTGGCGGGGGGGGGTGTGTACCCCAGAGCTCAGGTTTCCCCAGAACTGTCAGGTGCAGGGTGTACACGGAACAGACGAGCAGTGAGTGCGAGTAACAGATGAGGTGTCCATGGAAGAGTTGCTGAATAAAGAGGGAACTGCCTGCCTGTTTCTTGTGAAATTGTTTACATTCACACACACAAAGACTCATTACAGTAAGTCCCCTACAAACGAACTCCGTTCCAAGAGCTCATTCGTAAGTCCAATTTGTTCTTAAGTCCAACAAAGTTGGCCTAGGTACCCAGCTAACACAATCAGTTATACAGTACTGTACTGTAATAGGTTATAATACTTTTCACACAAATAATACATAAAAAACAAACAAAAATATAAAGAAAACATTTTTAATCTTACAGTATAGCACCTTGAAAAGTACAGCACAGTACCAGCTCCATCACCGCTGCTTTTACACTTGCTTCCGGACATCCTGGGCTTGAAATAAAGATACTGTACTACGGTACTCTATACAGTACTGTACAGTAAAGTACACAAAAGCACAACCACTTGTAGAGGATGCACACACATGACAGCGTATGCCAGACACGTGAACTAACTTACGTGACTGGACACGCAAATGCACGTTCTCATCTTTGAAAGTTCACAACTTGAAGGTTCGTATATAGGGGACTTACTGTAAATGAAACAGTTAACGCCCAGTGATAGGAGAATTGCTGAAAAATTATAGAGTCTCTGTGCAATATTATGCAAATAAATAAACCAACCTCAGAAATGATGCATAGAAGGAAACTACTGGAAGGAAATTCATGAAAGTGTTAGTAATAGTTGGACATTGCCAGCCGCCCTTGGTCAGAACATGCCTTTCATCACCGTTTCCCAAACTGTTTCAACAGATGGAGAAGAAGAAGCAAGAGAACAAAATGAGAAGAGACCAGTTGAACGACCAGTACTTGGAACTGTTAGAAAAACAGAGGCTGTACTTTAAGACTGTGAAAGAGTTCAAGGAGGTAAGAGGAGGGCTGGGCTGGCATGTAAGGCTGGGCGAGATTTGTGTTCACCCCCAGATGAGCCTTTGCAAACCAGAGCATTGCTTTGTTTTTCCACTGGTCTGAAATGGGAGATAGCAAGTTGGCAGTCGATGTGACAGTAAAGCGTGCATCGCGATTGCGTCGTTCTGTGGCCCATCTTGAGGCTCTAACTGAACATTCTAAGAAACGTCACTTCAATTTCCTAACACTCGGTAACCACATTAAACTCACAAGTAAAATGGCATCATCAGCCCACCTGGAAACAGTGTTTGCTATGGGTTCAGGTCTAGCATTTTCCCTCTTCCCAGTCTTAGACTGGGGAGGGACCTTGAGAAGCCACATGGGAGGAGAGTGAATTTGAGTGTGGCAGGCTTGCGTTCAGATCCTGCCACTCGCCAGCTGTGCAGGTGGGGAGGGACCTCATCCCTGTTGGGTCAGATGAGAGAGGAGAGCATCTAGTCTGTGTCTGGCACCTGTCACACCCACACGTAGATGAATTTTGTTTGCCCCTGTCTTTTCTCCCTGCATTTGGGCAGGATTATTCTCCATCATTCCAGAAGGAAACGTGCTCTTTTCTTAAGAAAACTTCCAGAAAGGAGACTTCATTCTGTTGCTTGCCAAGATCTGTCTCATCAGCTTTATTTTCAGGAATTTTTTCCCCCTTTCTAATGTAAATCCATGTGGTTTTAGTGAATTTAGAGATTGCTGAAAATACAGGGGGCGGCTAAAGGTAGTTGTATCCTGGGGTGTGGTCAGCGGAATAAAAAATACAATCTTTCCATACCAGTAATTTGGTCCTTACCTGTTTTAAGGCTCTTCCCTCTCCCTTCCTTGTCTTTTTCTTCTCTACTTCTCCTTCCCTTTTTTGTAACTTAACTTTTGAGAACCACAACCGTAGGCGTTTCAGATTCTCTCGTCCTTTCAACAAATTTCTTCCAGCTCCTGCCACGGCCCTGGGATAGATACGTCAGGTCATAAAACAGACTGGGTCCCTGTGTCCGGGAGCTTGCACTGTGGTCGGGGAGACAGAGAGCAAGCTAGGAAGCAGACCCTCATAAACAAGTAGTAACAAGTAAGAAGTACTTGCAGCCATTGCCTTGGCGGGGACTAATGTAGAGGGTGTGGTCAGGGAAGGCCTCTCTCCAACGAGAAGGACCTGGCCTTGGGCAGAGTGGCCAGGCGAGGTGCTCCGGGCCTGGGAGCCCCTGTGGCCGGCAGGAGTTGGAGCTGACAGGGAACAGATAGGGACCCGCTGCTCCCCATCAGAGCTCGCTCTTCCCAAATAACGCGCAAAGAGAAGAGGCCCAGAGGAGAATTACATTTCACGTGTTGCGTGAACGCCAGCACTGCCCTTTGACAGCAGGACCAGAAAGCGGATGAGTTGAGGAGGGTAAGTATAAGCTGTCAGAAGCAAAGCAAATGAAAGTGAAGTAGAAAAGCTCATGGTTGCACTGCAGGCTGTCAGGCTGAAGGCTTGGGGTGATCTCTGAAGGAAAGGTTCCCTCAGACGTGTCAAGATTGAGGTTTCCACGTTCCCGCCTCCTCGGCACAGTTACTCTCAGTCAGAGACTGAGGGTGGGGCCCTCAGAGCCCGAGAAGACCCCAGGCTGGACCTGGTGCTGGCCTCAGTTTTCAAAGGGGGAAGGTGGAATGTAATATGCTCCTCAGATAGCTAAGTGTATTTCACTTAAAGGACTCACCTTTTTAAAAAATTGCATGTCCCCTTGTTTTTTGATGTTTAAAATTGCTCTCTCTTATAAAATGATAGTGACAGTATGCATTCCTTTTTTTTTTTATCATTTTACTTGGCAAAAATTTAAAATTAACCACCACAGGTTAGCATTCCCAAATCTTAAAATTTTTTTTCCAAGATCCTCTGAGGTAACTTGGGGCCATCACAGGTGTTGAGGTTTGCTTGCTACTCCCCAGTCTCCACCCCATTCCCCCAGGCAGAGGAATTCTGCTCTTTTACGTATTGCAGTGTCAGGTAAGATCTCATTTGTGGAAGGAACACAGTTCGAAAAGGCAGACTTTCATCCCAGGATGGACTCTCCTCCCAGAGCCCTCTGCCTGCCTCCTGTCTGTGCCTCTGCCCGACCTGCTTGCGTTTCTGCTCCCCAGTTCTGAATCCTCACTGCCGCCTGGTCCCCAGCACCGTCCTGGGCAGTGATGGTTCTTCCTGCAGAGCACGGTGTTAGCCAGAACGTGGCCTTTGACCACTGCCATCGTCCCTTTATGCTTCAGTTGACTCCACGTTAACTGAGCCCCATGACGCCTGTGGGCTCCGTGCCGGCACCGGGTCATGGCCTCGTCCTGATCCAGCCTCTTCTGGGATCAAGGCCTTTTTGACTGGCAACATCGGGTTGTCTCTAAAATCCCATTAGCTTGCTTGCTCTGGGACGGTTTATTAATAACCAGTCTGCCAGGAAAAAACACATACTCTGGAATCACCTGAATCGCATTATTACACCAACTAATTGTGTTTCTCAAAGCACAGTCTGTCACAAGGTCACCAAACCAAGATTCAGATTCTAGCCTGGTTCTGACGAATGCCAGCCATACATTTTTATAACGCTGGCTTTTGGACGTAATCTCCGGTGAGCGGAACTCAGGGTGTCTGGCACGTAGCGAGCCCCGTACCGTCTTCAGCAGGAAAGAAGCAGGAGGGAGGAGACATTTTCCCTTTTCTTATAGAAAGAAATACCTAAAGGGCCCTTTCTGTATTTGCTTTGAACAGACAGACAGTATCATTTTGTAGTCCCGAAAGGCTCTGAGGAGATTCCATGAAATGTAATCAGTGCTCACGCACCAGGTGACAGCCAAGGATGTCTTTACTGAGAACTTCAAGCATCATCTCAGTGTGGTGTGACGAGCAGAATCACCCCGGTGGTCTCTGCCACAGCAGTGTTTTGACGCTTACGAGTTGTTTGTTTTGGTTTTTGGGGTTTTTTTCTTTGTTCAGAAGGTGAGGTGGGTAACAAAAGTTATTTATTCATTGTTTTATTGTTTTATCCTTTTATTATGGAAATTTTGAAAAACACACGGAAGTAGAGAAAGTAGTGTAACAGTATAATAGCATGACTCTGCCTGTCTTGTTCTGTCTTTACCCCTGCCCCCCCACCCCCGCCTTTTTTTTTGGCTGGAGGTTTTTCGCCCAAGCAAATCTCAGTAACTCGTTTTAAATAAGAAAACTTTCTTCTCACCTTTTCTGACACAACAAATGTTACTTATCTTCACCTTCTTTTTCTTCCCATCCCCAGGAAAAATTAACTATCTACCCCTCCAAAAGCACGTGCTTAAAAAATGTCCGAGTATCTTGCTTCTGGCAGAACAATTCAGCTTCACCCCCACCCAGCCCAGAGCCTCCCCAGCTCTGAGTGGAAGATACGCAGAAACCCGACGGGTGAACCAGGGTCCTTGCAGCCAGAAAGACCAAAGGGCCTCCAGACAAGTGGGAGCGCCTGGCCGGGCCCAGGGAGATGGAAACATTGACTTTAGGGGTCTTGGATGCAGAGGGGCCAAGGGTGACAGAAAATTTTTCCTCCACACTAAGTGGATCTCCAGCCAAGCATGGCAACTGGAGGCCTAGCCACACAGCCAGGCCTGCACCCTCAGGCTCGACCCCTCCAGGCGCTTCCCCCTACCGCATTCACCTCTCACTCGGCTCCTTGTGACGTGGCCCGGGGAAGGGGTGGAGATGGTGTGCTAGCAGATGGAGGTACCCTGAGCTGTCAAGGCCACCACGAACAAGGGGGAAGGAGGACACACAGTGATAAGCTTTGGAAGAAGGGGATACAGAACGATGCAGCGGTGGGCCTTGCACCCTGGACGCCAGGCTCCCCACGCGGGGGAGGCCCCGTGACCCCTGCGCGCACAGTGAGGGCTCTCCTTCAGCTCACTTTGAGGGGGCGGCGTCCCTTGACGCGTCTCTCTCCCTCTGTCTTCTGTGGGTTTCTCTCGTAAAGCCAAGGGTATTCTTAACCTTCACTCTTGCCGGGGTAGGAGCTTTTCTACGTGCTCTGCCTGCTGTGTGGACTGGGGCTGCCTCTTATAACTCCTTAGGCCGTGGTCTCCGAGGACTTTCCCCCTTCCTCGCTGGAGGGGTCCGAGATTGGCACATAGGTGTCTGCTTTCTGCTTCTGTCCCTTGGGATCTTAGAGGCGTCTTGAAGTCTTTTGGAACGGCAGTGCCGAATCCTCTCCTATCCTCAGTCTGACAGGCCAGAAACCAGTCGTCTTTGTAGCCGCTGGGGCCTTGAAGGTCAGCGTGTGGCCAGGAAGCTATGCCATGCCGGTGGCGGCGTGCAAGGAGGCCGCTCCATGGTCCGCAGGGCTCCCTGCGGGATGGGAAAGGATGGAGAGGCCATCGGAGCCTCACGCGGGTGCTGACGCGGCCCCCACCTCTCTGCTCTCTCTCTCTCTGCTTCCCCTCCAGGAGGGCCGCAAGAACGAGGTGCTGCTGTCCAAGGTGAAAGCCAAGGCCTCCTGAAAATTCCCAGACGGCGTCGTACGTCACTGATGTCTTTTTCTAAATGCCGTGTATCTACTACAAGATGGTGAAATGGTTCTGAACGCTGCAGCAAAGATGCAGGTGTGATGATCTCGACACCCTGGACATTTCCTTTCTCCTGTTTGCTTCCATTGCTGTCGGTGGAATCAGATGGTGCAACCGTTGTGGCTCGGATAACACCCATCCTCCGGTGAAGAAATGTGGGCAGTATTTGTTCTCTGTGTCGATTCAGCTCTTATTTCCCCAGTGACATTGCACATATGAAGGTACCGTGTTTGTCTGGACTCTGAATAAAGTAATGTTAATTGAGCAGCCGCTGAGACGGAGGCGCTGAGGGAGAGAGCAGGGAGGCGCAGACCCTGCTGCCAGGCTCCCGGCGAGTGGCCCCAGAGCTTGACCTCCGGGACTTTTTTTCCCTAATAAACAAGGGTTTTAGCTGAATGACCAGCCCAGGTGAGTGTTGCTCACCTGGGCCTTTCACTTGCCCGTGGTGCCTTTTGTTCCCGTCCCCTCGGGTGCCAGCCAGCAGGTTTGATGGTGTAGCAACTAGAAAGAAAGCTCAGCACCTGCCTTGGCTTCACCCTCAGGCTCCGCTCAAGTCCATCCCACCAGAAATCGAAAACAAGGGCCTCAGCTTGAGGACACGTAAGTAAGAATGACCCCTCACCTCGCCCTCTTCTCCTGGGAGTCCCAGCCTACCCGTGGATGGTCCTGTGCCTCCCCCTCGCTAAGAGCACATCACACGCCCTCCGCTTGCACAGGTCAGGGCTGGGCCCGGAGATGGGCTCTCCCACCGGGCACGGCCATCCAGGCCAGCGTGTAAGTGGCGGAGGGACCAGCCGTGAGCAGGTGCCAGAGGGCGTCCCAGCAGGAAGAGCAGCGAGGTGGGTGGAGATCTGGAGGGCCTCGTGGAGCCGGCTGGGGCTGGGCTGGATCTGAAGGGGGAACAGCAATGTAATAGCAGAGACTGGTGGGAAGGCCACTTTGGATAACGTATGGCTATGATTAAAACTGAAGAGGGTGTGGGGAGAGTGCAAGGCATGCTTGTGGAGAGAGGAGTGAGCGGCCAGTCTCTGCAGGAGGCTTTAGAGACCAGTCTGGAAAGGTGGGCTGGGACCCGCCTTTGCAGGGCCTTGAAGGGAAGGTGGAGGGCTCAAGTTTCTCCTCCGGAAGGAGCAGTCCATCCAGACGGAACTCCTCCTGCCCCAGCCCTGGGGAATCTGGCAGCTTGGGGTCAGTGAACCCAGCACGAGACTTGCACGTCATTCCACACGCGCCTTGCACACGTACCAGTCAGCAGGTTTGGGCCATAAAACATAAAAGCTGAAACATGCAAGTAGGGCTCTCAGTGCAGCCACGGGGACACCGCGCTCATTTTTAGTTCCCTGATGTATGCGTTAAGCAGGGCTGATGCGTACAGACTTAAACAGCCTCTTGCTGGATTAGCAGCCCTTGGCTTCTGTGTCCTGGCAGCGAGGCCCACCCCATGAGGAGGCCGCCCCCGGTGCCCAGTGATAAGGGCACTGCGCCTGGGCCGTGCGCTTCTCACGTGCCCTGAGCCCGGTCATTTGTGGGTTCTGAAAGGACTCGATGAAGTTGAAGCAAGTGACTGCCAAAGAGCAGGTGGTGCCCCGAGGGCAGGGGAAGGAGACGACAGTTTGACTGGAAACCGTTTCGGGTTCAGAGAAACATCTTGGTTATATTGTTGAGAAGCTCATAGGCCCACTCCCTAACTAACAACTTTTGAGCAATTGGATTATTCGTGTATTATCCACAGGTGGTAGGGAGGAGGAACAGGTAATATCGGAGGTTGTGGCGGTCCTCCTTCTAGATGATCGGGGAAAGTAGGGCACGACTAATCCAAAGCAACCAATAATTCTTCTAAAAGTACGGGCGTTTACTTTGGGCTGTTTCTAAACAGTTTCGTTTGGTTTGGTTTTGGTGTAGGGAGGTTATCAGTAGATATCTTTTCCCATTTTTTAATCTACGAGGCCTAAGCCAGATAATAAATCAACTTCTGTTCCTTGAGCACATTTTGAATTAAACTACAGAAGCCCGTCTTGAGAATTCTGTTTGCCACAGATAAGCCACAGGGCGGACGGTGCCCTTGTGAGTAATGAGGACATAAAACGAGGACGTGCTTTACAGTTAGGCCTCAGAGGCTGAGGAGATGCCGCGAGGCCCTGATCATTTCAGAAGCCCTTCAGGGGGCCCTCCCAGGATTGTGTCCTTCCGTGTGCCCACAGAGTATGGCTGGCTGTTCTGCTAAGCCCACAGGCTTTTCTGGAGCTAAAAAGTAAGTTACTTTTAGGAAACCTGTGCTTCGGGAGGAACAGGGATTCCCCGGGGAGCGGTCCATTGTCCCTGCTCAGTCAGAGCAGTGAGCTTGCTGACGGCAGGTGCCCTGGGATTCTCGGGGAGCCTCTGGGCTGGGGCTCCCCTCCATCCCACTTGCACCTCAGGGAGTACACGGGGCTGCTTTGGTTTAAACGGAAATCAGAGCTGCTGTGAGCAGGACATGCCAGACGATCACGAGGCGTCTGGGGACGTATTTGTTGCAGTCCTTGGCCTGGGTTCCGGCTCCTGGCCCACTGGGCTCAGCTAATCACACCCGAGGGAGGCGCTGAGGTTACAAGCCAGGGGCCTGTCTCCCTTTTTAACAGGGAGGGCACAGCCCAAGCTCGTCAGGCCTGAGCTCTCTTAGAGTCTGCAGGGTATGGTTTTAATTGGGTGTGGGTTCCTTGCCCATGTTCTGTGGAGAGCCGGGTCCTACCAGTGTCCACTGGGCCGGCAGCGGGGCCAGAAGACAGGAGGCCTTTCCCAGGCTGAGGATCCGCTCCCTGACGAACCCCGCAGCTCCTGGGCCTCCTGAAACCAGGCGCAGGGGATGGGGAAGGCCGCAGGCTGTCAGGCTGACAGCCCCGATCGCGTCTGTAGTGACCAGAGCGGCCCTGCCCGAGGGCGCTTTGGGCCGTCAGCTGTGGCCTGCAAACCTGTGCCACCCTCATCTCCGTCGCCTCAGCACGGCCTTGTGTCGCCCTCTCTGCAGGTGACGGGTGACCAGTGTGAGAGGGGAGTGGACATTTTGGCAGCACGTGCTGAGTTACTAGGCGGAGCCTGAGCTGCAGTTAGTGGGCGGTCCCCAACCTTTTTGGCACCAGGGCCCGGTTTCGTGGAAGACAGTTTTTCCACAGAAGGGGGCGGGAGGGTGGTTCAGGCTGTGATGCGAGCGATGGGGAGCTATGCGGAGCAGCAGATGAAGCTTCGCCCGCCCGCCCGCCGCTCACCTCCTGTGTGCGGCCCTGTTCCTAACGGGCCCCGGACCACTACCGCCCTGGGAGTCGGGGATCCCTGGCTTAGAACACACTCTGAGGAAGGAGGTACTTTATGAGTCGCACATGGCCAGCGTTGGCCTCAAGGAAAGCACGACTTGCTGCAGAGCCGGACGGTGAAGAGCCCACGTAGGGTGAGGGCCCGCTGTCTGTCCGGGTGGCTGGGCACTGGCCGGGAGGGGGGCCTGTGTGATGCGTCTTCAGAGTCCCCAGGCCCTCTCTTGGTCCTTTTCCGCCAGCCCACAGCATTCCCTCTCACAGCACATGGTGATAGGCTGAAAATGCTACTAAAAAATAATGTTATGGTCTCCCCTGTTCTCACAATAAATGTGTAAAAACATTAGGGGAGATTTAGTGGCTGGTCTGCAGCCTCTTTGACAGCGTGGGGACCATGACGGGTTCTCCGCGTCAGCCTTACGTCAGTTCCTCAAAAGTGCCAGGCTCACACCTGCTTTGCCTCTGCCTGGACTGCCCTCCCTCCCAGATCGTGGGCAAGGGCCTTCACAGACCCCCCCGCTGCTCACACAGCCCCCTCAGTGTCAGCCTGCAGCCCTGACCACACACTGCCCTCTCCCCTGTGCTGTCTTGATGGCACACGTCACTGTTGGACTCTTATGTAGTCTTCTGTGACATGTGTTGCCTGCCCTCCCCTCTGGTGTGTAAGAGCAGCAAATGCAGGCACCTCGCCTGTATTGTTCCCCGCGGTCTCCTCGGCGTCTGGCTAGAGTGGCTGATGAGGAAATTCTGGCTGGATAAAACAGCTTCTCCAAATTGCAGCAATGCATCCCCGTATTAGCAGAGTTTAGATTGAACGTTTCATCTATTTTATGCTTAGCTTGAGAACAAGGAGGCAATTTTATTCCGCAGCTTTAGAGGATCCCAGAGTCTTTGTTACACTCTAACCTTGATAGTTGGGATGAGAAAGGTGTCAGAGGATTCAGGCCTTTCAAAGGAATTATGTTTTACAGAGGTATCTTCTCCCCATGTAGATGGGGGGAAGGGGGAAGAAAGGAAGCACATTACTGTCAGTGATCGGGTCATGAGTATGTTTTGGCTCAAAGTAAGCCATGCATAAAGGTAACTTGTCTGGATGAAATGACTGAGCCACATGAAACCAAGAAGTGGGAAGCAGCCCCGGGATACAGCATTCTGGATACAGAAGTATGAGCAGTACATCCCCTTGGAGGGTAGTCAGACAATTCCTATCAAAAGTGCAAATGCACAAATCTTTCGGGCCAGCCATGCTACTTGTAAGGATTTTTCCTATATACAAGGATTTTCATTGCAGCATTATCTGTAATAGTAAAAAGTTGGAAACTACCACCAACATAGGGCAATGGTTAAATAAATTGTGGCAAATCCATACAATGGAATATTAAGCCACTCTGTATGTACTGCCATGGAATGATCCCTAAGATGCATGGTTAAGTGGGGAAAAAGAGGCTCTTGGCTTAGTAGTGTTTGTTTCTAAAAAAAAAAAAAAAAGAAAAAAATGGAAGGGGATGGAGAAAATGCCTGTGGTTGTCCCTGTCCGTACGTGTGTGTGTGCAGATAGAGCGCCTCTGAAGGGACCCACGGGAACCTGACAGCCTTGCGTGCCTCTGGGAAGAGGGCTGGGGGGGACTTTTCACTCTGTACCTTTTGTACCTTTTGAATTTTGTACCATGTACATGTATTATCTATTCAAAAAATAAAGTTTTTAAATTTTAACTTTGTTTACTATTCTAAACAATAGAAACATGACATCAGATTCTTGTTCACTGCATCTGCTTTCTTTAGGAATTGAAAGTCCTTGAGCCCGAAGTAGTTAATCTCCTTGTCTTGGGTCTTGGGGGAAATAGAGAAGCGAAGCGGGCGCCCTCCTCTTCCGGAGGAACAGCTCCGAGGAGACGAAGCAGTGAGAGTGGCTCTGCTCTGATTACGTGAGTGGGTTTGGGTGGCAGTGAAGGGGACGCGGTCAGGGGGACGGTGAAGTGACTGCATCCCGGGAACAGACCAGGGCTGCTGTATGGTTGCCTCCGTCTCATGAGGATCACGGCACAACCCGTGTTGCTCTGGCTTTTCGGGCTTTAAAAGATGGAGGTGGGACCTCTGAGTCATGGCCCGGGGGAGTTGCGCCTGCCCTCTGTGGAAACTTGATGTGGGTGGTCCCTCTCCTGGGCAGCGGAACCAATTTTGTCCAGCTCTGGGCGGCAGTGTGTCCAGCCCCAGGAGAGGAATCGTGACAGCTGTCCTAAAACAGTCATGAGAATTCTATTTCTGTTTGCCAAGAATTGGTCTACAGACGTGCACATAATTGGGTGTCTAGCCCAGTTACGGCCAATACGGAGGAGACCTCCTTCCTGCTGATGATCAGCACGAGCTGCAGAGAAGCGCTTCTGTTCCGCAGGTGGCTGGGGAGGAGCAGGGCGCTGGAGCAGCCGTCGCCATTTCCAGGCCGTCAGAAGGGACAGCGGCACCCTGAGTGAAAGGCTGGAAGGAGCCTGGCTCCCAGAAGGCACGACGAGCTTCCGAACCAACGTGGGGACCGCTTGCCTCCTCCTTTCTTCTTTTTTTTTTTTTTTAATTAATTAATTAATTTATTTATTTTTGGCTGCGTTGGGTCTTCGTTTCTGTGCGAGGGCTTTTCTCTAGTTGCGGCAAGCGGGGGCCACTCTTCATCGCGGTGCGCGGGCCTCTCACTGTCGCGGCCTCTCTTGTTGCGGAGCACAGGCTCCAGACGCGCAGGCTCAGTAGTTGTGGCTCACGGGCCCAGCTGCTCCGCGGCATGTGGGATCTTCCCAGACCAGGGCTCGAACCCGTGTCCCCTGCATTGGCAGGCAGACTCCCAACCACTGTGCCACCAGGGAAGCCCACCTCCTTATTATTCCATGAGAAAAATAAATCCCTGTTCACTCATTCATTCAACCAACAAATATTTGAGCTTCTGCTCGGGGTCAGGCCCTGGGAATAGACCCAAGCAGGCAAAGGAACCTGTTTTCCTAGAGGTACACTCCTGAGGGGAAAGTGTACAAACAGGTAACACGTACGCTATCGCATTTTGCTTCAGTGTGCTGACTAAGCAAACCAGCAAAGTGTCTGGTTTGGTGGTGATGGCTGCAATTTTATAATGCGTAGGCAGGGGATACTACTTTGCATTCTTTACTGAAAACTACCTCAGTTTATATTCTGGAAGTTTTACCAGACAACCAGATAATTTGCTGCCTATCATAGATGCCTCATTTTATCCGTCTGATCAGTGATTCTCGGCGTTCAGAGCCTCCTGGTTTCATCCAAGCTTGCAGTAGACAAGTAGATGCTCATGGGAGCATCCTGCTTTACAGAGTATCTCCTGTGCCTAATTGCCTTTCTTTTTTTTTTAAATTTATTTATTTATTTTTGGCTGTGTTGGGTCTTTGTTTCTGTGCGAGGGCTTTCTCCAGTTGCGGCGAGCGGGGCCACTCTTCATCGCGGTGCGCAGGCCTCTCACTATCGCGGCCTCTCTTGTTGCGGAGCACAGGCTCCAGACGCGCAGGCTCAGTAGTTGTGGCTCACGGGCCTAGTTGCTCCGCGGCATGTGGGATCCTCCCAGACCAGGGCTCGAACCCGTGTCCCCTGCATTGACAGGCAGATTCTCAACCACTGTGCCACCAGGGAAGCCCCCCTAATTGCCTTTCTTTCACTTTTTAGTCACCCTGATTTTCTTTCGATTCTATAAACTGCAGACTGTTTTACATGCTTTCATTTGATTACACGCCAGGTACTGGTTTCATGGTTTAAAAGCTATGGGTACTGTCTCTTTGCACAATTTTAATATTGCTCTTTCTTAAAGATAATATTTAGGTGTTGTCAGATTAATTCCAGTAAGAGAGAAAATATGTTGTGCATTTTTCTAGATTTGTGTGCTTTTCTGTTTTAGTGGTTTGAATCACTAGTGGTTTTATTACGAAAATCCTATTTAGAAAAAAAAAAAAAAAGACTGTTCTTTAATTGTCGGCCCCTTCTTTAGGATATCTGCGTTCTTAGCATTAAATAAATATTAATAAACAAAACCTCACTACTAGTGAAGTGATGAATCACATAGATAGATACCGTGTGAAGAGAATTCCAGGCAGAGGGAGTAGCAAGTGTCAAGGTGTAGGTAGGAGCAGGCCCAGCAGGTGAGTCCGAGGAGCAGGAAGGG
Source organism: Balaenoptera ricei (assembly GCF_028023285.1). Classification (NCBI taxonomy): domain Eukaryota; kingdom Metazoa; phylum Chordata; class Mammalia; order Artiodactyla; family Balaenopteridae; genus Balaenoptera; species Balaenoptera ricei. Next base: position 7,442,417 of record NC_082645.1, on the reverse strand, counting down.
GTCCTGCGTGGGAAACCACTGGAGGGTTTTGAGAAGATTTCAGGAGAGACCCCTCTGGCGGCTGTGCTGACTACGGACTGCAGGGGGCGCCAAGGACAGAAGTGGGGAGTCCGGCTAAGCGGTGACTGATAATCCAGCTGAAACGTGCCTGGAAGGGGTTTTATGAGACAGTGCTTACCCTTTCCACACTACACTCTGCTGTTTTTCCTGTCCTACGTAACTTTTGGAAAATGCTAAGCATTGAATTATTGGATTGCATTCTTCACTCCCCAGAGCGGACACGTTTGTCACGGCACCCTGGCAGATGGAATGTGCTTCCCCACCCTTGACTTTGGGCTCGGTCTGGTCTGTGGGTTATTAGCAGCCTTGATAGGAGCAAAGGTTTGAGAATGTGCTGTGTGCCGGGCTTGTCCCCTTGCACATCTCTCTGGAAAAGAACTTACCCTGCTGGCCCGAGAAGGTTCAGAGATACATGGAGACCAACCCGCAGCTTGAAGCTGAGCCCAGAAGAGCCCAGCCTGGATCAGTGAAATCCCAGCAACTCACAGACACCTTAGCAGGGAGTGAAGGCTTGTCGCTCTGCGCCACCCAGATTCTGTAGTGATTGTGTACAGACACTGAGAACACAGCTGTCTGAGATGATCACCAATTGATTTCATGACAAGTTGTGACCTGGAGTTTAAAAGACACTTCTCTGTATCATCCAGCTTTAGTGTGGAGGGAGAAGGTCAGGGGCCAGAAGAGAGGGCTTCCGGGGGTGGTACCCACATGTGGAAGAGATGCTCACAGAGGACAGCAGTCGTGAGCAGAATCCAGATTCCCTTCAGACACGCCTGAAGAAACATGGAGGCTGCGATAAAGGGGAGAAAAGGAGCATACTTTATGCAGGACTAAATTTACAAAATAAAACTATGAGGTTAGCCACACCCACCCTACAGGCCTGGAACTTTATGGAATTGGATTTGGACATGAAGACCCTTTAGTGATAACTTAATCAGCAAATAAATTCTGGCAAGGAAGAGATTAATTCCTCTTACAGCCTCCCAACCCTCTCTCCCTCATGTCCTACAGGCAGAGAGATTTGAGGCAGAACAGAGACATTAGGCTTAAGGGAGTTCCTGCAATGTTTATTGTAAATCCATTAGTTTGTCTATAGATTTCTACTTCTGATACTCTGTATTGAAAGGAATTACAAGTACATCCTTACATAAAGTTAATCATCAACTGCTCTGTCTCAGAAACTGAGCATTTTGTAAATTATAGTGAGTAGTCAGGGAAGGCCTCACTAACTGAAGAAAAAGTTCAACTCTGAAAGATCCAACAGAAATTGCCATCAAGTTAGCCGGCCAGCAACTCCCTTTCAAGAAGAACTCAACATAAATGATTCCTTCTGCCTGGGATGCTTCCATAATGATCCTGCATTAAGTCAAAGCCCAGGCCAAATGAACACAGTGATAAAGCATCCTATCCAATAGTGAGAGTAAACCAAAAACTTGCATTCCCCTCCCCACCCCCCAACCATACCTAGACTCTTCCTCTAAGGCTCCTGCCTGAAATCCAACCAGAACAATGCAAGTGGGGCCACTACACCAGGTGTGGATTCCGTGCTGCGGAATGCAAGCCAACATTGAAACATGGAGTCCAGTCAGATCTCTGTTGTGTCCCCTTCACTTTCCCATGTTTGGATTCAGGCAGACCTGAGTCCAGGTACTGTTCTACCATGTGCTGTGTGACCACAGGCAAGCTTCTCACCCTCTTGGGACATGATTAAATGAGGACAGTACCTACCTTGTAGGACAGACGTAGGATTAAACGAGTATTTGTATATGAAACCTAGTATAGCAGCTACACGCGGTGGGTGCTCAATAAAGAGTACTGTTAAATGTATTCCTGGTTGTGTGTTTTATGAGGGGAGGGATGGGGAGAAGACCATTAACACCACCTAGCGTCTTTCAACCAAGAGGGGAGGATCCTCACTAGCCCCAAGCTTGAGCTATAGCCCTTAAAACCCACCGGTGACGATGTTTGAGGATGCCATTTGATCAGTAATGATGTGCCCACCTTTTCCACTGTATCCAGCTTGTCAGTCATCTCCCGGTCCTTTCTTCCCTGTCTCAGTTCACAGAGGATTTGAGGCAGCCTGTAGGAAATACAAAGAATATGATGGTAAAGTACAAATAAGACATAAAACGCTAGAATAGGGAGAACCTAAATAAGAATTGGGATTATAGACTGGCTAGGAACATCAAACACAAGTAGGTTACCCCTTCCTACATAGATTCCAAAGTTAAGCCATAAATTTGGTTCTGCCTCCTGATCAGAATAAAAACGGAAACATGGTCAATTAAAAGTTCCCATTATCATAAGAAAACATGCCTTCACAAAGAGTGTAATCAGATGACTTCAACTACAGCTTTATGTGAAAGGCATTGATAAGTTTCATAAGACTATTTCTTGAAGCACCTTCAATGAAAGAGAAGAACATATTTCCAAACTACGACTCCAAGAAGGCTGTCCTAGGGGCCATGTCCCGTCCTCTAGCAGCAAAGGAATGGTTGGACCACGTACTCTTCCCAGACTCCCTGCAGAATCCCTCCTCTCAGCAGGGCTGAGCAAGTTTGGGACTTCAGATGGCTTGAGGTTATACGGGTCCTCAATAGCAAAGCACAGAAAGCTCAGGAAACAAAGGTTGTTTCTAACTCATTTGATGATAAAATCTGATCTGACCCAGTGTGAGGTTATCTTTAGTTCTTTTCTCACAGTGTAAATATTCATGCATTTTACTGCAGAAGTACCCATGTGTTTGATTAGAGGCTGCTGGCCCAGACCAGCTGGGGGTATTAATTAATCTATGGATTACACACCATATTGCATTTCTAAAACTTAAAAAGGGATTCTGTCTGTCCCAAAGATTTTGGAAAAGGCCCAGTGGACCTATATTGTGATAAACTCCAAAGTACAGATACTCTATACTGTTAGTTGAAAGATGGTCTGCATACCTCAGACATCAAGTGAGCCAATGGTGGGGTGAACTGTTTCATGTAAATTAAAACACCTAATCAATAGGCAGCCAGCCACCTCCAAAATCAGGTAGACTCTGGCCAAGATGACTTAGTCCAGGCACCCCCCCTCATCAAGGCCCTTGGATTCCTCCATACCTGGGCCACATTTAATATTTTCAGGAAGGCCAAGATTCACTGTGGCAGTTTTGGGGGGAGGGGTTGGTGGTGGTGTTTGTGTTTTAGTTTCACAGCAGACATTTTCCCCATCGCAGTGACGTACACGTGAGTGTATGTACATACGAACATGTATCCGTGTGTGTGACCAATCACGTGTGAATGATTCTGAACCCAGAAATGAATGCTTCAGAAGTACTTTATTACGTCTACAAGTCAGAATGGTGAAGTAATGGAAGCATTTCTCACAGCTGCTCTCCCTTGCACAGAAGCAGAGGAAAGGCCTCACCAGGGGTTCCCAGTGCTGGCGACACAGTGGAATCACCCAGGGAGCTTTAAAAAGCACTACTGCCTGGATCGTACCCCCCAGAAATGCCAATTTAATTGCTCTAAAGAGCAGCCTAAGCATCCAGCAGTGTCTCTCACTGATTAAAAAAAAGATCATCTAGAGAACTTAATAAAATATAAATTACCAGACCTCTTCTTTGCAAGTCTGATTCAGTAGATATGGGTTGAACTGGACAGTTTTTTTAGAAAACAAAAGTTCAGATGATCCTTGTCACCCAAATTGGGATACACTGCCTTGGAATTTGGGAAAGATAAGTTGAATTGGGTGGATAAGGGTGAGGGGAGGGCTGTTTCACAAAGAAGACAGGCTCCTGAGTGGGCCACCAAACAGGCCACTGGGACCCTGTGCTGAGGAATATGCTAATTAGATAAAGGAAGGGCAAATCAGCTTTGACTCTTGTATGAATTCTAGCCAATTTGCAGTAACCACCTGATGTTCTGTCTGAAGAGGATTCTGAGGCCAAGTTCCTCCTCAGTGGGGAGATGTGCCGAGATCAATTAGCAATGTCTGCCACATCCACGGCAAGAGGACATAGCTGCACGCTTGCCAACCATTTGCTGTTGTTCTGGAGAACCTTTGGCACTGCTGCTCCTATAGTCCAGGCCCAAGTGGTATGGTTCCCAAACGTCATTAATACTCAGCTGTGGGGAAGGCTCCCACCCAGATCTCGGGTGAAGGGGAGAGATCCCAGTTCCCTCCCCACAACCCTACCTGCGTGTCTCTCCAAGCCCTGGGTTTATCTCTGCTTGGTGAGAAGTTTCCTGAAGGCATTGTTGTAGTTCTTGTTCAATGCCGTGTAAATCAGGGGGTTGAAGAAAGAGTTGGAGTAGCCAAGCCACAGGAATACGCTTTTCCAGATGGGGGGCAGGCTGCAGGCACAGAGGGGGCTGATGAGCTCCGTCAGGAAGAAGGGGTTGCAGCACAGCACGAACACGCCGATGAGAACGCCCACCGTCACGGCCGCCCGCTTCTCCTCACGCTTCCGCCACGAGGCTCTGTTCATCTGAAAGGCCACCCGCGTGAACACCATCTCAGCCTCGGGAGGGGCCTCCTTCACCTGGGAACAAAGGAAACGTGGAATTCAGAAATAAAACGTATCATCGGATGGTACAGCGACATGAGGCCGCTCCAACCTTGGCCGACCCCTCCCCTCCTGCCTCACTCAAGATGCAGTGATCCCATACTCCATCAGTAAATATTAGGCGAAAAAGTCCTTGAGGGCTTCCCTGGTGGCACAGTGGTTGAGAATCTGCCTGCCAATGCAGGGGACACGGGTTCGAGCCCTGGTCTGGGAGGATCCCACATGCCGCGGAGCAACTAGGCCCGTGAGCCACAACTACTGAGCCTGCGCGTCTGGAGCCTGTGCTCCGCAACAAGAGAGGCCGCGACGGTGAGAGGCCCGCGCACCGCGATGAAGAGTGGCCCCCGCTTGCCACAACTAGAGAAAGCCCTCGCACAGAAACGAGACCCAACACAGCCATAGACACATACATACATACATACATAAAAAGAATGTAAGCAGACAAGAATATCATTAAAAAAAAAAAATTAAAAAAAAAAAAAAGTCCTTGAAACCGTAGGTTAAAATAAATTCTGAAGGCTCTTCTGGGAGTGAGAGTGGTGGTCCCTACAATGTCAAATAATATGATCTAAAAAGCAGGGGATGAGGAGACGGTTAAGAGCCGGCGCCTTGGTGTCACACCCTGGCTTGAGCCCCCGCCCCGCCGGCCGAGGCATTCCCCGACCTGGGAAGCCGGGCGACCAAGTCCCCATGGTCGGGAACTGGGAACGTGTTGCGTGCACAGCACTCACCATTCAATACTGTGGAGGCGGGCGGGGCTGGGACTAGGGCCCCGGAGAGAACAAACCCAGGCCTGCCCCTCACAAAGTTCCCGGGAGAGGCAGCCTGTAAACATCAATACTGCAAGAAATTATACGCTCCTGTGCTAAAGGGATTCACTTTAAATTGGGAGATAATTTTGTATTGCTTAGCTTAAAATAAACAAGCTGCGAATGCCTTTGTGGTGATAATTAGCTACCATTTAAGGAGCCTCAGGCACACTCTCTCCACCCTCTCACCCCCATTCTTTTTTTTTTTTTTTAACATCTTTATTGGAGTATAATTGCTTTACAGTGGTGTGTCAGTTTCTGCTTTACAACAAAGTGAATCAGTTATACATATACATATGTTCCCATATCTCCTCCCTCTTGCATCTCCCTCCCTCCCACCCTCCCTATCCCACCCCTCTAGGTGGTCACAAAGCACCAAGCTGATCTCCCTGTGCTATGCGGCTGCTTCCCACTAGCTATCTATTTTACGTTTGGTAGTGTATATATGTCCATGCCACTCTCTCACTTCGTCCCAGCTTACCCTTCCCCCTCCCTGTGTCCTCAAGTCCATTCTCTAATAGGTCTGTGTGTTTATTCCCATCTTGCCCCTAGGTTCTTCATGACCTTTTTTTTTTTTCTTAGATTCCATATATATGTGTTAGCATACGGTATTTGTTTTTCTCTTTCTGACTTACTTCACTCATATGACCGACTCTAGGTCCATCCACCTCACTACAAATAACTCAATTTCGTTTCTTTTTATGGCTGAGTAATATTGCATTGTACCCCCATTCTTTGATGAGTCTCAGCTTAAAGGCCACCAGCCCTCTCAGAGGGGCCTTCCTGCCCCTGTCAACTACAAACTGGCACTTGCCATCTACCTCTACAAGGATTAAATCATGAGCCGCTGCAGTGGCTGACCTTCAACACCCCCCTGAAAGGCGTTCAGGGTGGAGAGCAGGAATGAGGCCCTCTTTGCTCTGGGAAAAACTGGCAGAACAGGTCTTCAGATAGTTAGATATTTTCAGGAGACGATTTTATGAGCCCAATTCTTGCATTGCCTCATATATAGAAAAGCACTAAAATCCTTCATGGTGACGACTGCTCCTTGTGACTAGCAGAAACCTTCTGCAAAAAACTATGTGCTCAATTGTATGTACTCCACCTTCACCAAAATCACATATATACTGCCCTTCCCCCCTGCCTCTTTGGAGCAGTTTCTCAGAGCTATCTGAAATGCTGTCTCCCAGGCTATAGTCCTCATTTTGCCCCAAATAAAACTTAAGAAGTCACAACTCCCACGTTGTACTTTTTTTTCAGTCAGCACCCCTCTAAACTCAATCACATCTCCCTGTGATTTGGTATCATGTTCCCCTCCTTTGTAGCAATGTGTGTGATCATGGGTGTTATATGTGGCACCCCTCGGGGCCAAGCTGAACAAGGGCAGGCCTGGGTCTTCCTTGTACGGCACCTGCCTGGCAACACCACCTGGCACCTGACAGGTGCCCAGGAAACAGCTGCTAAGTTGCCATTTCAACAGCATGGTCTGCACCTGCAGTTCTCTTCCTTCCCGGAATGCTGCCAGTCATGATGCTGGAGAAAACTCAGAGGCAAGGGGCTCCCAGGCAAGGACTGCATCTAGTTTCCCTCCCAGACACAACTGGCATCAGGCATCAGGAGAGCCACCCAACCGCGGGGCACTTCACAGTGTCCACAGAGGGAAGAGCCCTGTCTCCTCTCGCCTGGGGCAGGACGGTGGGAGCCAAGAAGGCGACCACGTGGTCTGACCTGGCACACCTGGGGCTCCTCACCCTCAGCTCTACCTTCAAATTCTTGGTCTCTGCTACTCCTCCCCACCCTCATCTCTATTTATTCAGAAAATCACTAGGTCAGCCTGAAACAGATCATGGCGATATGGACAAAGTTGAGTCCTTTCCTTTGTTAGTGTAAACCTAGCATCTGCCCGCTGCCACTTGGAGAGAGAGAAGGAAAAGTTCTCTCGCGGAGACCAACCAGCACTTCCCTCCTCTCCATCCCTCTGCCCCTTACAAAGGCCTGTCTTGGCAAACACACACCCTCTGGGGGCCAGCGGGCACCCCCTCTTTAATGAGCCGTCCCAAGGTTTCCGGTCCCAAGACAGGTGGGAGTTGCAGGTCACCTCTCCCCTTTAGAAGAGATAACACTGACCAATTCCCTCATAGTAGACCACCATCATCCACCAAAGGAAGCCTGGGGGATAAAACGTGTCACCCTGAAATCACCCCGTGAATCGTAGCAGTCCATTTTCCGGAGGGAAAAGTAGTGTCAGAGCACAAGAGGAAGTGTCAGGTGATGTTTGTCTTTCTCCCACTCAGCTCATTAATGGGCACTTTCCCAGCCATTTCTCCGCTGACCTCAATGACCTCCCAGGCACTTGAGTTCCTCCCTGGGTTAATGCAATTCCAAATCCTTGTTATGCTACAGAAGTAAAGACATGGGGTCAGTTCAGTTCAAAGGGATCCTGGGGGAAGAGAAACAGAAAAGGCAGTAGAAAGAAAAGGCAGTCCCCCTGGTTTGCTAGGAGACTGACAAGGTTGGCTTTTTTCATTTGAAATGTAATATCCAACAGTAAACCAAAAGACACTAAGAACAACTCCAGAAAAGCCACTGTAAAACAGAGACTATGCTAAACACTTGTAATGAATGACTTTGATTCATCCTCACACCAATCCTTTGAGGGATTATCTCCATTTTACAGTTGAGAAAACACAGAACCTATCTTAGGATCACATTTGTGCTTGGGATGCTTTCAGAATGAACATCTACGGCTTCCTAGGAAATGTCTAGGAGCTCTAGCAACCAGCTCTGGGGCCATCCCTGAGCTTCTCTGTCTTTCCTCTTTGGTTGGGTGTCTCCTCAGCCTCTTTGCCCTGACTTTCCTCTGTACACCTGTGGGAAAACTGACCATTCAGGTTTAACAAGCCTCTGACGCTGGCTTAGAATCCACTAATCTGAAGGCAAAAATACGGACTGTTGAAGGCACAAAACCAGTAGCACCCGCCACTTCTTGGTCCTGCTGTAAAAGGACAGGTGCTCTGGACACACAGAAATTTGGAGACATCAGATGTCATGGCCAAGGCCACGCTAGCAGGGCAAAGCAGAACCAAGGTGCCTGCCCAGCCTGTTTGGTTCCAGGCCTGTATGGTTTCTTTCTGCCAGGGAATGGAAGGGAGGAGAAGGGGACATGACCTAAAAGATGCGTTCACCTAAACATCTCCATAGAGTCTGAGGCTTTTCCACCTAAAATTAATTAAGGACCAAATCAGCCAGACAATATATTCTCAGAGATTTATGAATCACCTACTGTGGATATAGGGACTACATACCGGAATTCCCCATCAAGTCCCAATTTCAAATATTCTGTACCACTATTCCCATAAGCACTCTGATATCAGGGCATGGATTCTGAATCATCATTCTGAATATTGTGTCACGATCAACACTCCAGGAGGTCAGGGACCTCGTGTGTCCCGTCCACTGAAAAGTCCCCAGCACCTTGTAATATATGCCCTATAGTAAAATCTCAATAAACACTTACTGACTAAATAGATATTTGGGGGAGAAAACTCTAAGTCTCTTGCATTTCTGCACATTTTGCTAGCAAAGACACTGACAGCCCTTGTTTTGGACTAGCTTATCAAGGATGTTTGAAGAGCAAACAGCCTTGGAAGATAGAGATAGTGCCTCCCAGTAGAAAAGAAGGCAGGTTTACTTGCAACCCATCATAAAAGATTCATGTTTCCTAAGAGCAAAGGGCAGGTTTACTTATTGGCCAGCCCTGGTCAATACAGACTTGAGTTCCCTAATCTGGGAGTTTCTCTACTAATTTGTGATGCCAATCCAGTGGGCCACTCCATGTGACTCCCATGGAACTTTGAAGGAAAGGGGGAACAGACGCACACATGAAGCTTGTGCTGCCTGTGTACCATGAGTAATAAAGGCCTTTGACTCTGATCTGGGGGTCTCCTGCCTTCTGCCAGGGTCCAGTAAACTAGGGTAGGCCGACTTGTTTGCTTGCAAACAGGCTAAAATCTCAGACCTTCACAGTTCCTGAGAGTGGTTTAGTATTTGCCATGTGGTCCCACACACCATCTTCCTCAGTTATAACAGCAGCCAGTAAAGAAGGAATGAGGAAACCAAGGCTCAGAGCAAGTTAGTGATTAGATAGGATTCCAGTCGGAGCCCCCATTTCCACATCTCCAACCACGAAGAACCTTATCTATATGCTGGGCTCCCTGAAGGATGACAGTGAGACAGTAGTACATGGCAGGACCTCAGAAATGTCAGCTTCATGTCCCCTTGTCCCTTCCCCACCCCCCCAATTAAAAAAACAAAAATTCCAGCTGCCACATATGTAAACCTCTAATGTTGTCGGATGAACAACCTAATGCGAACTAGAAAAGGAAAGCAGAAAGAAGGAAGGTTACTAATCGCTTCTGGGACCAACCAGTTTGCATTGTGATGCATGGTCAGGCACCCAGTACAGGGAGGCTTTTCACAAGGCTGGTGTGAGGAGGCACACTAACCCTAGTGACTAATCAAGCCCTGCAACATCTGAGAGAGGGCAGAGGGCAGAGGGCAGAGGGCACTGAGACGTTTCCGATTTCGGTTGAAGGCAATCTGGGTTGTCACTGGAATCCCCCATTTCTAACCAGAGCTCGGAGGGTCAGGAGTTGGAATATCCAGAGCTCCATTCTCTCGGCCCAAGGTGCACTGAGATAACCAAGCTCCAAGCTGCATTTCTAAAGGCATCTTGAAGAGATAACTAACCAAGATAGCCCCTCAAAGTAAACAGGACTTGTCTAGCTTATCTGACAAACTAGACCAGGAAATCTTCTCAGCGGCTTCTCTTGTGCAAAAGAAGCCAGAAAATAAATTAAGGATGTTTTCTTGTAAAAAAAATAAAAGCAGAGCACTGCTGGGCTTGAAAAAGATTAATTTTCCCTTGAGGGTAATTACATACACCACAGAGTACAGTTTTGCTAAACTTTTGGGTATGATGATAATATAAAGTACAATTACTATTAATCTTATATTTGGAAAACATGGATTTGGCGGGGCTGTCAGTCACCCTGGAATGGCTAAGGCACCACTGGAGTTAATGCTGAGAAGGGGAAATTGTAATCAAGCGTGTTAATTAAAGTTACACGACATTTGTTTCTGCTCTTACGTCATCTGATCTAGTCACCCCCCTTTATGGGTGGAGGCCAATGGAAGGTCATCTGTTGAGGCAAGAGCTCTTACCCCGAGGTGCCTAGACTCCCAGGCCAGAGAGTCTGTGCACAGAAGGAGGGTGTCATGGAGAGAGGGGGGGTTTCGCCTTTTGCACACGCATCGTCCAGCCTCAGTGTTCTGACCGGCCTTCTTAGGGGGCCATGGCTCCCCCTGACCACCACGGCCCCGCCTCAGAGAGGCCCAGTTCCTGCTGCACTGGGGGTTCCATCCCTTGGGAGAGCCAGTAGGAGGAAAGGCTGAGTGTTCACTCTCCAGAGATGGGCTTCAGGGAGTGCCCTAGGCACGCTGGGCAAGCAAGTGCCTACATGCCTTTCTGGACAGCAAGTCCAAAGGTTTGTTCAGTCTTCAACGAATTCTGTGACTTACCAAAGGGTTAATAACCATGGAGTCTGGATGTCACTCTACCACTGAGAAGCTCAATCTCTTCCAAGAACTACACGGATTTAAAGGTCATTGGTGAAAACACATGATCCCTGCACCATGCCCATCTACATCCCCTTTCGTTTCCCCTGCCCTTTCCACTCTTCCCCAACAGTCCAATCAGAGAAAAGAGAAACGGAAGCAGATGTAAAGAGACAGAATGAGCAGAATGATGTAAGAGAACAAGGGAGAAGTTTATAGAGAGGGGAAAGCCAGGGATGTTTCTAAAAGTATAGGGAAAACGCTCCTTCATCCACCCAAGTAGTTCTGGAAACTCTCAGTGCCAATCTTAAAAGAATCAAACCATAAGCCAGATGTATTGTTACCACTGATACAATTTGATTAATACAATTTATTTTTCTAAAGTTAAAATAACCTTGCAGTCTGGCATGGGAATGTGTTTCAGTCATATTTCTTTTAATAGGTGGAATCAGAACAAGGGTGATGATTTTCCACCATCCTCTTCCCATATCTGAGCTCTGACTGAACCCAGGTCTCACACATGGTTCTGTACACAAGCCCACCAGCCGCTGGTCTTTGGAGAGGAACAGATGACAACTAAACATTGGAAAAGTGGCAAAAACGTCAAGGGCTCTGTACAGATTTCAGGTCACTTAGGGCTTATATACTGTATGCTCGCAACACAAATCTACTAATGTGGAGAAGTGGGCTGGAGAGCCAAATATTTTGTAATATAACATTATCTAAAATTCCAATCCAAGTCATCGTAAACGCTATAGCTCAATACTACAAATTTATTTTGACCTTTACAGGTTCCAAAGTGCTTTCCCATACACTATCAGTCTTTTGGGATCACTGCCGCCTGGACAGACTTCTAGAAAAGCACCTATAAGAATTTATTATTAATTCTGTAATTGTGGCTTACTAAAATTAATCCCTTGAGAGCAGAGACCACTTCTATGAAACCTCAAAGGCTACTACATTGTCTGATGCATAGGTCACTACAAGTCAGCCAAGTAACCTTGAACCCATCTGCGTGTCTTTTTGAAGGGGTTTTAAAATACATCCACGGGTTCATTGACACGTTTCCCAAAGGTGAAGCCTAATTCCCCCTCCCTTGAGTATGGACTGGAGTTAGTGACTCACTTCTAAGGGATAGAATATAAGGGAAGTGATGGAATATAACTTCTGAGACCAGATCATAAAAGGCACTGACTGCAGTTTCCTCCTTGCTTCACTGTCTCAGGCTAGGGGAAGCCAGAGGCCATGTTGTGATGACACTCAAGCAGCCTTGTGGAGACGTCCTGCTAACAGACATGCAAACAAGCCACAGCTACAACCACAAGAGACCTTGTGCCAGAACCGCCCAGCTAAGCCATTCCCCATGCCTGCCCCACAGAAACTGTGAGTTCATACATGTTTGTGGTCTTAAGACGCTAAGCTTTGCACTAATTGTTAAGACATAAATAGCAAACCCACCTATAATGGTAAGAGGTATAAAATAATAGTTTATTACTTATAATTTATAAGAAGAATTTCAAAAAGTAATAATGAAGATAGTGCAGCAGCTATCATTTAGGGTTTACTATTTTAGTCACTCCACATACACTATTATCTCATCTACTCTTCACAAGAATTTTAAGAGGCAGATGGCAATATTTCCATTTTACCTGCAGGGGAATGCAGATGGAGATGAACTCACTTGGCTGAAGTGCTAATAAGTGGCACAAAAAGAATTGAAATCCAGGTCTCCTTGCTTCTAAATCCCACGCTCTTAACCACTGTGCACACTGTCTCCCAACACATGTTTATTGATTGAGTGAATGAGTGAAGGGTATCACCCAGGGCCACGTTATAACCTTCACGAACCCGAGGCATCCTTGCCTCTGTGGGTCCTTCCTCCATTAAAAAATATTAAAAATTATATTTTATGACCATATTATTATAAAGACTAATGTAATCGAGGCTGGGCTCATTATTACATATTCATTAACAATTATATTCATTTTTTCCTCTAAAAGAAATTAAATTTAAACTATTTCCACGGGCCCCTATAAGTATGCTGGCTCTCGGTAGTGTACTCACCGTGCCTAATGAATAAAATGGCCCCAGTATCAACTTGTGCACAGATATCAGATAATTAAAAAGAACAAAATGTTCGATGTCGCATTTTAAAAGCCAAACAAATCATCTCTATTGGCTTTGTTTTTTTCTTCTTCCAAGCAGTAAAAGGCACAGGGCAGAAGGAAACAGTCATAACCCATGGGAGGTGCATGGTGAGGGCAGAATATACTCTGTGTGTCGTGCTCAGTCTATGAGGCTGAAAAAAGGGATGCAGGTGGGAATTAATCCCGTCTCCCAAGAGAAGCTGGCAGTACCTCTGTGCTCAACTGTGTTCAGCTCTCCTGGAAAGGTGTTCACGGGCCTAGTTTTGAGATCCTGCTCCCTGTGCATGAAAAATGTCGCCTGCCATATCAGTAAACAGAGGATATTGAGGCCCTCAAGCCATCAGCCACGGAACTGTGCACCCTGAGGGGATTCAGGACAAAGAAAAGCAGGATACAGGCCCCAGATAGCTAAGGTGCAAATCAAATGGATGATTTCAATGAGCCCAGACTCTTGCATCTTCCCGTACATAGATAAGCGCTAAATTCATTAACTTAAGATATCTGGGGCTTCCCTGGTGGCCCAGTGGTTAGGAATCACCTGCCAAGACAGGGGACACGGGTTCAAACCCTGGTCCGGGAGGATCCCACATGCCGCGGAGCAACTAAGCCCGTGCGCCACAGCTGCTGGACCTGCGCTCTATAGCCCGCGAGCCACAACTACTGAGCCCGTGCGCCACAACTGCTGAAGCCCACACGCCTAGAACCCGTGCTCCGCAACGAGAGAAGCCACCACTGAAGCCCGTGCACCACAGCAAAGGGTGGCCCCCGCTCGCCGCAACTGGAGAAGGCCTGTGCACAGCAACGAGGACCCAACATGGCCAAAGATGGATAAATAAATAAATAAATTTATAAAAAAACAAACTTAAGATATCAGGTTTTCTTTAATTAACAGTAATCTTTTGAAGTTCCGACTACCTGCTTTCTCTATATATCCTGGTTCCTTCCTTACCTCTTTGGAGCCGTCCCTCAGAGCGACCTGAGAGGCTGTCTTCGGGCTTAAGTCCTCAGAAAGTCCACTGAATAAAACATACTTCTCATCTTTTAGGCTGTGCTTTTTTTTTTAGTTGACATCCCCATGACCCACCTTGACTGTGATATGACTGCCTCTCTCCCATGCAGGTCTAGATGCTTGTGAGATGCTTGTGACAGTGCTCAGAAGTTAAGTTCCTGGAGAGAGCATGGCATACTGAAAAAGGGGTGGAAAAGAACAGTGACTTTTAGATCCGGGACAAACTTCAGCTTTTCCACCCCATAACTGTGTGGTCGTAGATGAACTCACTTTATGGCACTTGAGTTTGGTCATCTGTAAGATGAGAGCTGTGTGGCGAAGACGGTTAGTGTTCACCAAATAGCCAGAGGCTCCCCAGGTTTTCACCGTGTCTGGCCAACGGACTGTGACCCGAAGGGCCACTTCAGGGTAAAGCAGGTAAAAGTTGCTGTATCTGCAGGTCTTGCTTCCCCTTCCACAGCAACCTTGGAAGCCACATGTTCAGGACAGCATAGCTAAAGGATGACAAGGAGCCCGGATCCATGAGTCACCGCCTGGAGGAGAGCTGAGCAGGAGGAGGGCCGGCAGACCCACACTGAACTTTGAGTGAGAGTGAGATAAACCGTTAGTCTGGGGGTTCTATGTTATGCGGCATATCTTAGCTTATCCTGACGAACAGAGACTGTAGTGCCAATTTGTCTGGACCCTGAGGATTAAATAAGAGGATGTAGGTAAAGTGGCACAGTGCCTGAAAGAGGGAACTCAGTCAGCATTTCTTTCCTTCTCTACTTTAAAAACTTGAGGCACTGTTGCAGATCCCTTTCGGATACTATTTTAGTGTTGGGACCTAGTCACAGAATCCTGAAAATAGATGAAGGGCGTGCACAGCCTCATGACCAGAGGCCTTCTGCCTTCCTAAGTGCTTCTGTCACCCACAGAAAGCAGTAAAGACACTTTGCAGGACCTAAATGCAACTTGACTCATTTCCCCGGAGGGCAGACAAAAGCAGGTGGGGGAACGCATGGAGAGAGTACTCCCGGCACATTATTTTAAATTTCTGTCTGGGTGTCCTATGGTCAGCAAGCTTGCAAATGCTGACTCAGCAACAGTACCCAGGAGTTTGAGTGACAGCTTGCTGGAGCCTAAAGAAGCAGGGTGTTCTCGAACCCCATCTCATCTGTAGATGTATCTCAGCATCATATGAGTCAGGACTCTTAGCCTGACTTAGACCAATGCTGTGTCCTAGAGCAGAGACTTGCAGCACAAGGTGCGGAAGGGGCTCGCCCCAGCAGGTGGCGCCAGCGGGTGGCTAAATCAGGGCACCACGCTGCCCCGCCTCCTACAGCTCTTTCTCCCTGCCAGTGGCCTCCCCATTGGCCAGGCTCCCGACCAGGCACATCTGCTTTGTATCACCCGCCTGAATGGGTTCTGTCAAAAATGAACACTCAACTCAGGCTTGGCAAGCCTTTCTGGCATCCGTTTCACCATGATTTCTCTGGGTGCGCACTGGATTGATGTAGTCAGTAAAAGCCAGCCCTACCTCGGCCAGCAGAGAGAAAAGCGATGATCACCCCAAGATTTCCGAGGGACCTTTCAAAGGACGTCATTAATTCTGAATAAAGCTCTCCCCTACCAACACTTTCCAGCTGACATTCCTATTTTATCCTACAAAACTCCTCTGCCATTTAATGAAGGGCGTGCGGGTTGGCGAGACGCCTGCTTTTAAAAATACACACGTTTGAATAACCTAAGTATCGGAGTTAACTTTCAAAAGTAGAACAAAACTAACAACAGAAGAACTTACCCCGTCTCTTTCCCTCCCCCCTCATGCCCCCTTTCCCTGGTCCATATATTGTATTAGGAAAGGGGCAATAAGTCCTGTTATTCTCTAGGACTGAGAGCCTGAAACCCCCATTCACTCAAAAGGAGAGTTTGGGGCTTCCAGGGTTTGGAGGGAACTGTCATCTGTTAGGGTCTGGCCAAAAGGCAGAAAGCCCCGACTCTAAATACAATGGAGAGAAGTTCTGCCAAATGCAGGTTCCTCCATCTCATTCATTTCCAGGCTTATGCGCGGGCCCATTGTAGATTGCCAGGCAACGCGCTGTGGATCTCCTTCCTCCAGCCAGCTCTGCCCCCCATTCCCCGTTTGCCAGGTACTGTGCTAGGTGCCTCGCATGCTTCCTCTCACGTAAACCAACAGCCCTATGAAGTAGGAATTCACTTATTCAAAGTTGAGGAAACAAAGCCCACAGAGATTAAGCAACTGCCCCAATGTCCCCAGCTGGGATTTCAACCCACGGTTCTATCTCGTTCCGAAGTCGCTGAAAGATAGCACTGAGGTTGGGACAGTGAAAGCAAAGCGACACCTGGATTCATTTTTATCCTCACTTCCGCCTTGGCAGGGAGCCGGCCGATAGGGTTGGGGAATCGTCTCTGGACAGCAGGGTGTGGACGGGGGCGCAGTGGAGACATTAAATAAGGGGCGAACGGTCACAGGAATTCGCTCCTCTGCAGGACGTATTCCCAGCCCCCTGCAGTCACGCTTGGTCTAGCCGGGACTAGGAAGTTGGCGGCAGAAGACTCGAAAGGACACAATAGCTCCAGGGGAAAAGCAACAGAGGGCGCAGCGAAATCAGACGTGCCCTCACCGCTACCGAGCAACGCTGCCCCTGTCGCCCCCTTCAGCCGCGTGGTGCAGCGGTGCCGGGTCCAGCTCCAGCCCCAGTGTGCACGTGCTGGAACCCCTTCTCCCGCGCGCACCAGCTACGCAGCTGGCGGACCCTTCGCGTGCGCGCCAGGCGCAGGTGATGCGCCCCTCGGTGTGCGCTGCAGGAGAGCAGATAGCAAACTCCCCGGCCGCTCCGGCTCCGCTGGGGGCCAACCTTTTCGCGCGTGCGCCAAGTGCGCAAACTTTCACTGCCAGCTCTCCCTTTCGCCAAGCTTCCTCCTCCCGCAGCGACCCGCTTCCCCAAAGCCCCATTGCTCAACCCGCGCCTCACCTGCACGGTGGCGGGCAACGGCAGCACAGCCCTGCGGCGGCGACCGACGCGAAACTTGGCCGCCTTGTATATCTTCCAGTAGACAGATAGCACCACGCCCAGAGGCAGGTAGAAGGCGCCCCAGGTGGAGAAGACGGCGTAGGAGGGTTCCTGGCTCACCTAGCAGCGCCGGAGCCGAGCGTCGTTCGCCTCGCCCCAGCCGAAGAGCAGCGGCGCGAGGGCGATGAGCGCGGAGAGGGCCCAGGTGAGCGCGATCAGGAGCACCGAGGCTCGGCGGCGGGTGCGCGGCGTGTACGGCAGGTGGCGCGTGATGGTCCAGTATCGGGCCAGGGCGATGGCCGCCACGTTCCAGATGCTGGCGGGGCAGCGCAGCACGTCGAAGGAGATCCACACGTGGCACAAGCTCCGGCCCAGACGCCACCGTCGCCCGGCCGACAGCTCGCTCGCCAGGCTCAGGGGCGTGATGCACCAGCGCTGCCACGAGCTCGTCCGACACGGCCGTCGAGGTCACCACGTTATGCGGCACACGGTGGAGGGCGCGGACGCGCAGGATGGTGACCAAGACCATCAGGTTCCACAGGAAAGTGGCCGCGACCAGCCGCACCAGCTGCGTCACCACCGGCGCCGTGAAGACAGAGAAGGGCGGCTCTCGACCAGGCAGGGCGGCGCCACCTGGGGTCAACTGGACGACCCCGCCGGGGCTTGGGCTGCTGCTCTAGGCTTCGGGTCCCAGGCGAAGGGCGCGACCCCGGTGGAGGCCAACGAGAGGTTAGCTGCTTCCATGGCGCGCGGCGCGCGGGATCCCGGCTCCTCGGCGGGGACGCAGCCGCCCCTGGCGCTCAGCGTGGACAGGGAGGGCGCGGGCGTCGGAGGGGGGCCCCGTGTGCCCGGGGAGGGCAGAGAGGGGTCCAGTTCGTCCTACCACGGTCCCTCATTGTGCCGCAGCCCTCCTTTGGCGCCTCTGCTTGGAGCCCTCGTGGACCTCTTTTCCAGTGGAGGAAAAAAAAAAAAACAGAGTGGGACCCCTCAGGAGTCCAGCTGCGCCGGGCGCGCCGGTGCTTCCCGCGTCTCCTCGCCGTCCCCGGGGCAGCGGGCTGTCGTAGGGCTGGGAATCCGCGAGCACGCGGTGTCCGCGCGCAGGGCGGGCTTGGAGAGTGGACCCCACCACGAGCCGGCGGCCCCTGGAGCCGAGCTGCGCCCGGGGTGCGCGGGGGCGGGTGGTCCGGAGAGCCCGCCGACTGGAGCCGGGCCTTCAGGCCGTCCCGCGAGTCTCCCCGACCCCGCCGCGCCGAGAGAACCGTAACGCGGGAGTCCGCGGAGAAGGTTCACAGTCGCCGAGGAATCCCGCGGCCGCCACCTTCGCGGATCCCTGGGACCAGCCTGGGGCACAGTTTGACATCCGGAAACGGAGGGACCGGCCCTCTCCCGGACCGAGAGATTCTGGTCTCCTCGATCCCCATCCTAGGTGAACTAAGAGACTCAGGTGTTGGGTATGTCAAACGGGAAGCTCCTCAACCCGGCTCCATCCTGCCTGCCGCACCTCGGCCCGGCGAGGCTTCCGGCTGCCTTGAGAAGTTCCCTCGCTTGCTCTGTGCAGAAAGAAGGCGGCTTCTAGGCAGTTTGGCAGCGGCTCTGACGCGGGAGGGTTCGCCACCTCCTCGCCATCGCTAACCCGTCCCATCACGTCCCTACTCGCATTCCCACCCCGCCCTCCCTTTGCGGAAGTTCCTGACCCGAGTGTACGTCTTCCAGTTTTTCACATCCAGGGTGAGGATCGGCTTATATTTTGTGGACCCCTGGGCAAAGGTGGAAACCAGCGAGAAGTGAAATTCCCCTAACCCGCCGCCCAGCCCCCATTTTCAGTCTCTTACACTTTAAAAAATAGTTCAATCATAATTAAATCGGCCTAAAGCTGCAATACTTCTGTGCCTGGGAGTAGACTAGAAACCTAAAGACCACAGAGCCCAAACCGCCCCTTCTCTTGTCAGGGCAGCCGGACTGGCGGCCATTCACTGGCTTCTTACTAACACCCCGGGAACAGCCTCAGGCTGAGCAGGGCGCCCAGAAGAGGTTCTTTCTGGAAAGGTTCCCTAGGCTGCAGCGGGGGGAAGTGTTTTTTCCCTGGTCCTCTGAGCAGCCCACCCCTGGCATCTGGGGCAATCCTTGGGGATCTGGACCCTGCAGGAGGGACACAGAGAATGTCCTCCTTACTCTCCCTTCCTCGTCCATTCACAGAGTGGGGACTCTTGCCTTCTGCATCCTGTGTGGGACTGGCCTTGCTTACACACCCAGACTCACCCCTGGGGCATAAGGAGCAACAGGCAAAGGAGTCAAGATAAAAATACTTGGACTTGGGCTTCCCTGGTGGCGCAGTGGTTGAGAATCTGCCTGCCAATGCAGGGGACACGGGTTCGAGCCCTGGTCTGGGAAGATCCCACATGACGCAGAGCAACTAGGCCCATGAGCCACAACTACTGAGCCTGCGCGTCTGGAGCCTGTGCTCCGCAACAAGAGAGGCCGCGATAGTGAGAGGCCCGCGCACCGCGATGAAGAGTAGCCCCCACTTGCCACAACTGGAGAAAGCCCTCGCACAGAAACAAAGACCCAACACAGCCAAAAAAAAAAAAAAAACTTGGACTTGCAGGCGTAAGTGTCAAGTGGTTGACAAAAAATCTCAGAAATGATAGGTTGTTCAGGGATCACAGAGATGGGGGGAGCTGTGGTCAGAGAAGCCCTTAGGCTTACTGAACTGTCAGGAAGGCATTTAGATGTTGGATGAGGTGAATGGAGGGTGGGACCTGGCCAGAGTGTGAGTAGCTGGGGCAGAGCCACCAGGAGATGGACATGCAGAGTGCAAATGCCAAGGAGCAGGGTTTGCACTCGATCGTGGAAAAAGCTGGATTTGGGACAAAAATTGACATGACAAAGACCATCCTTTAGAAGGAAATGGTGACTAGCATTTGAAATAGTTTCACAAGAATTTCCTCCCTATTTTATTGGGCAAACATTGTAACGAGAGCAAAGAATATCAAAAATGTAGAAGCATTCATCTTGCCCCAGTCGGATGCAGGACATGCTTTTATTTTCCCGTCTTTGCTTCTATCCACATACATTTTTCATGCCTAAAGTCAATTTTTTATTTTCCAGATTTCTCTTAACATTTTTCGTGTTGCTATATACTCTCTTCATAGTGGTATTTTATATTGTTCCATGTATTAGGTGAGAGACTTCGAGCAACTTAAGCTTTCTGAGACTCAGTTTCCTCATTTTAGAAATGAGGATAATTAACACCTGTCAGGAGATTATTGTAAAAGTATGGTTTCATAGTTGACTAAGTGTTCAATAAATGATGACAATTGCCACTATTTTTAACTTCTAGTTCAAAGCTTAGATTCCATTCTCTTGTGACGTTTGATGCAGATCGGGTTATTACAGTTTTACTCTCTCAAATATTTGTAACTACAAAATACATTCACACATTTTATTTCATTTGATCGTACCCGCAAGCTTTTTAGGTATTTTTCCTATTTGCAGATGGAGAAACAGCAAGAGGTTTGTCGCCTGGTGACTGATGGGGGGGGGGGGGCTTAGCTCTTCCGACCCCCATACCCCATTTGTCCATGACACCAAGTGGCTCTCCATTCACTGGACTGGGGCTTCAGTCTGATGGTTTTCATTGACTTCTTCTGTATAGATTGTTTTATGTAAAAAGTCTGTCACTTTAGAAAATCATATTGTCTCCATTACAAGTCGTTTTGGGCTTTTCTACTCTCATCTCAGACCACTCTCCCCTGCTCACCACACCTCAGCTGCGCGGCCTCCCATTCCTCTAAGGTGACAAGCACGTCCCATTCTCAGGGCTTTGGGGTATGCCTGGGATGCTCTTCCCTCAGGTAGGTGTGTGGCTTATTCACTTCCTTCTGGTCTCTGGTCCAGTGTCACCATCTCAGGCCTTCCCTGACCATCGGATCTATAGTCCATCAGTCTGTCTAAAGACGGCTCTATCCCACTCCTCCGCTTTATTTGTCTTCACAACAGTTCGCAGAGTGCCATCATGTTATTTAATTCCTTTTGGATACCTGCCTCCCCTACTATATAAGCTCTTCTCAGGCAGGAAATTTATTCAGCGCTGTATCCTTAACTTCTACAGTTGACCCTCGAGCAATGCCGAGGATTAGGGGTGCCACGCTGTGGAAAATCTACCTATAACTTTAGTCAGCCCCTCCTATCTGTGATTCCGCATCCGCTGATTCAAGCAACTGCGGATCACGCGGTACTGCAGTAGGTATTTATAGAAAAAAAAAATCCGTGTATAAGTGAACCTGCACAGTTCAAGGGTCAACTGTATTTCAGTGCAAAGCATATAGAAGGTGACAATAAATTTGAATGGATATGTTGAATGAGTAAATGAGTCACTATTGGGAGAGGTGATCCGGGAGCCCCGAGCCCCCCTGCACATTCATGTAGGGCAGGCCAAGGTTACAACGCCCTGACTCCTCATTATCTAGGCCATCTCTCAGAGTTGTGTGTGCAGCAAGCCACCTTAAAGGATGAAGTAACCTCTCCCCATGGGCAAAAGGCAAGCTTGCTTCTGTTACTATAGCCGTGGTGAGCCCCCCAAGCTCAGTGTTCCTCTCCTGTAACAGAGACCCCTGCCTGTGCAGGATCTAGCCCAGGCCCTTTCCGTAACCCCCATGGGACTTGGGAAACGTGGGGAGCCGGCATACATGAACCTGGAGCTCTGGCTACAGCTTTTCCCCAGAGGAATAAAGTCCTCTGTCTCTGACCTGGGGGTCTCCTGTCTTCTGACAGCATCTAGGAAACAGTTACAGCGTAGCTTGTTAGCTTGCAAGCCAGGTAAACTCCCAGGCCCTGCACAGTACTTGCCAGGTCTTTCTGGTTTGCTGATTTTTAAATTACAATTAGCAAAATTCTTTTGCCCCTTTGAGATTATTTCCTTGATACATTTTCTCCCAAATCTAATAACTGAGTTGAATTGTAGGAACTGCGTGATTGTTCTTTTTACATACTTTCAAACTTTACCTTAGAGAGATTTATTGGATTCACTGTTGTGTTGGCCCTGGCTTTGGAGAAACAAGAGAGAGACTGACAGCCTTGACAAAATCAATTTTTTTATTCGAAAAAAAGTTTAATTGGTGTATAATGATCTATTTTAATTGTTTTAACTTGCATTTCTTCAATGGCTAAAAAAAGCCCTGATTTTTCCACATGGTGATTTACTGTCTATATATTCTTGTGTAGAAACCATTCATCTCCTTTTAACTACTTTATACAGGAATCTGGGTACCGACCTTATGACTATTGATCAATTTCAGTGTAATTATAGAGCAGATTTTCATCTGTGTTGTTGTCACATACTTTTTTCTGTCATTCCTGTGTTCGTGTTTATAATTTTATTACATTTTGTTGAATAATTTATTTGCTTTATATAATAGGACTCATTGATCTTGTCTCCACCAATGTCTGCAATTTACTTTGCAATTGTAAATTTCTTTGCTGCCCTTTATTTCTGTTTCTCAAGTGTATGGGTGGATTTGGGAATTCAACTCCTTGATTCCTCTGGAGTCGTTGTGTGTGGTGCAGCAGGAGATGGTGATCGGCCTTCTCATCCCCAGGCCCTGTGTGATCGTCCGCAGCGAAGCCCAGCCCTGACTGTTGAGGGCAAGACATTGAGGCGGTACGGATGCAGGTGAGATGTTGTCCTGGCCCGAAGACCCTTCATCCATCTGTTCCATGACCGGAATGCAGCAAAATGTGCCAACCGCTGATTAGAAGTAGAAACAAAGGTGTCTGATCTTGCTGGGGGAGAGGAGTCACCTCCCATGGGAAGGAGCAGAGGGGCAGGCAGCCTTTGACCTGGACATTAAAAGATGGAGGACTTTCCCTGATGGAGGTGAAGGAGGAGGGAGGCATAGCCGGCTGGGGGAAGAGGGTGAGCAAAGGCTTGGAGGCAAAAGAAGAAGAACAAAAACAACAACAAACCCAAGGCACTGGCAGAGAATAATCAGGAAGTGCCCGACATTGACTGAACAGCAGTTCATTCCCTTCTGGTTTGTCAGGTTTTGCTTTTAAAGAAAACAGAGGTAGAACATTTCAATCATCTTTAGTCAGCTGATCCCGCTATTTCTCTTTAGTGTTTCCATGCATCTCCCATGATTACCTTCTTCTGCTGTTATTAAAAAAGCATTTGTTCTTTGATATTATTGCCCTTGTGTTCTCCCAGATTTTTAATGTTATTTTATCGGGCTCTTTTCCTATTTGTTCATCATCTCAGACCAAGTGTAAGTGTCACCTCCTTTGAGAAGCTGGTCCTGGTCCCCACCTCTGTCCCACCCCCAGCCTCAGCAGTGCTCTTGCTCTGGCTGGGTCCTGAGGCCAGTCCTGGGACAGGGCAGGTTTCTGCCTCTCCCCTGGAAGGCAGCAGGATCCCTGAGGTTATGGCTGGGTCGCTCCCTGCCCTTCCTCCCAGCATCTACACAGTGCCGGGTGTGGCTCAGTGAGCATGCATGCATGAATGAATGAATGAGTGAATGAATGAATGAATGAACAAATAAGTGAGTGAGTGAATGAATGAATGAGCGAATGAGTGAGTGAATGAATAAGTGAATGAATGAGTGAGTGAGTGAATGAATGAATGAATGAAGAGAGCCAAGAACCAGCTAACTGAAGGTAGAGAGCAGTTGAGGGTGTGGAAGGGTATCAGGGAAGATATCTGGTCGTGGAAGGTGAGGAGAAGGGATGGGTTAAGCACAAAGCCAAGCAAAAGTAAAGAAACAGCAAAAGAGAAGGGAGGAAATACAGAGTTTCAAAAAAAACTGAAAAAAAAAAAAAGTTTGGGGCTTCCCTGGTGGTGCAGTGGTTGAGAATTTGCCTGCTAATGCAGGGAACACGGGTTCGAGCCCTGGTCTGGGAAGATCCCACATGCCGCGGAGCAACTAGGCCTGTGAGCCACAACTACTGAGCCTGCGCGTCTGGAGCCTGTGCTCCGCAACAAGAGAGGCCGCGATAGTGAGAGGCCCGCGCACCGCGATGAAGAGTGGCCCCGCTCGCCGCAACTAGAGAAAGCCCTAGCACAGAAACGAAGACCCAACATAGCAATCAATCAATCAATCAATAAAAAAAAAAAAAAAAGACTCCTCATTTCCTCCTCTTCCCTTTAAAAAAAAAAAAAAAAGTTTGTAGTTGGGGAGGAAGTTAGGATCTAGTGGAGAAGCACCCCCGTATCACAGCCCAAACACCACCGCCTCAGACTGGTCTCATGCATTAGTTCTCAAACCTCAACGTGCATCAGAGTCACCCAGAGAGCGTATTAAACCCAGATGGCTGGGGCCCAGCCCCAGAGTTAGGCCTGAGCTGGGGGCCAAGAGTCTGCATTTCTAATGAGCTCCCAGAGGTAGCTGCTCTGGGTCCACTCTTTGAGGACCACTGGTCTAAAGCAGGTTTTCAGCTATTCTCTCTCTACTTTCCACTTTCCTTACATGACTTATTAACCCTCACTCTGTGCAAGCGCTTTCTATCACTTGACACACTTAATTTTCACAAAAACCTTCTGTGATACTTTTATTAGCTCCATTCTACACATAAAGGAAGAAGCAAGAGAAATTAAATTATGGTACCAAAATCATATAGCTAGTGAAGCTCTAAAGTCTGTTTGACAGTAAGAGCAATTTTAAATGCTGTCAAGATTGGGACTCACTGTCAGTGGTGGGACCCTGGACAAGGTGCTTATGGTCTAAGGCCTCAGTGTCTTTTTAAATGAGGTTATTATAGTAGCACATGTTTCACTATGGGTTGTTGGGAGAATTCAATGTGTTAATTCACAAGAGCTGATAGCATAATTATGATCTGAAGTGTACCCGATTCTTAGGGGCCTGCCCTCCCAACTAGAATATAAATTCCATGAGGACAAGATGTTTGTCCTGTTGGTTTCTGGGACCCCAGAACACATAACGAAACCGAACACACACTAGACCCTCAATAAACACATCTCGTTGTCTTGTTTTTGGCCAGACAACCTTTTCTTTTAAAACCAACATTACTAGTATCTTTGAGACAGAGCTTTTAGTATATTTGCATATGAACATCTAAGCACATTTACTACCTCCATCTAGGTCAGAGTTCCTCAACCTAAGCACTGTTGACATTTTGGGCTAGATATTCTTTGCTGTGGGAGGAGAAGTCTGTTGCTGTAGGATGTTTAGCCACATCTTTGACCCCCACCCGCTAGATGCCAGCAGCACCTCCCCAGGGCTGACAACGAAAAATGTCTCCAGAAACTGCCGGATGTTTCCTGGGGGTCAAAGCCCCTGAAGTTGAGAACCACTGACTTAGGTATTTCAGACATGTCTCTCTGGCTGGCCTCTCCCCTCTCAAATGTCCTGCTTGACCACAGAAGGCTTAGTCCTACTAGTTTCCCTTCCTACGGCTTCCCAGAGAAAGTTCCTCCACATTGGCATGGCCCCTGCCTTAGCTTCTCAGGAATCAGACAACAGCACTGGGGGCTGGATATGGCTGTTCCAAATCACCATATTGTAGGTGATAAGGTCCCTCCAAGGGTGGGCCCCTGAGGAGTTCTCATCCGTCTGGAGTGCCAGCCTCAATCCCTCAGTCCTCACGGCCCCACCCATTTCTGGGGTGTCTGGCCCTTAGAAGGTCCCATCAGAAACAAATGTTCCTCCTAAGGCCTTTCCTTAGTCGCTCCCCTCACCTAGACAATACCGAAACCCAAAGGGGTACCTTCCCTGACAGCAGAGTTATTTAATCTGCATTGACGCCTGGTGTGAAGCTTTACAAAGCAAGTGTGAAATGCAGACATGTCACTGTATCCTTCCGGCTACCATCCCAGCTCCTTTTTGCTCCTAATACAGACGGTTAAATTCCTGAACAAGAATGCTTCTGCATGAACGTGCACGTGCACACACACACACACAAGAACAAAGAAATTTTAAGGACAGTATGGTCTAAATCCACATTTGGAGGAATTTTTTTCCCCTAAAGGAAATGTGACCCGTATTTCACACCCAGTGAACATGCCCTTTTATGGAGCTGTGCGAACCAGTTTCCCTCCTTGTGGTTCCTGAACATCTCTATTCCAGAAAGGACTGCACCCCTGCCTTGGCATAACCAAAATGCTCAAAGGAACTGCCTGCCGGCAAAGGTGAAATTCAGGTGTCCACCTCCAGAGAAAGCAATAGCTGCCTGTGACTTTAAAATAGCCATCTCTCCTCCTCACACCCACTGCTTGTCTTTATCAAGGTTTTAAAAAGCACAAGGACTAGCCTCAGGCAGGTACCCCATTGCATCCATAGTTAGAAATAAATCTAGAAACGCATCCTCTATACATTAACATATGTCATAGTGTCATCTGCCTTTATAAAATGATTTTTAGCCACATTTCCTCAATTATGATTTACATCGAAATTTAACAGTTAAAGCATATTCCTCTCCTACGCTATGAATGTCTATAATTAGCCCTCAGCCACCCAGAGATTTGTGTTCTATCTGGAGTGGAAGAAGGTGGTCTTTTTCTCACCTCACACACAGGAAGGAATTGATCTGGGTTTGGTGTTGGTCCCAGCCTCCCCACTCCTGTGACTTTGCTTTAGAATAAAAGTGGGCAAAAATAATTTTTCCAGATAAGCAACGAGCTTATCTGCAACTCAGTCTCAGAGTAACATTAATGTTCAGGTGGTGACGGGGAAGAGAAAACACGTTCAAGGAAACATCCAGGTGTGATTGGCGTTTGTTTTTCCACGGTGTGGGTGTTGAGGCCAATTTGTTTGCAGGAATGTGGGAGAGATAGTGCCTTAGAGTAATCGTTCCTCCTACAACTCTTGGAGTTTTAATTAGCAGATGGGTTCCATTTTTTTCCCCAGCTACTTTCTTTTCCAGGACCAAAGGTAATTTATTTTCCATGCATTCAAACCTCAACCCTTGAAAATCCCTCCATTCTTACTAAAGCAAAGACCTCTAGCAAAGACTCTTGGCCTACAGCTGAAAGTTCTCTAACGTCAATGATGATAATAAAGCCTGTCCAAGAGCCGCCAAGACCCTGCATCAATAGGTTACATCCCAGGGTGGCTCCACTGAACAGAGGGCCCTGCCTAGTTCAGTGTTTTCCACGCTCAGTGGTCTCTTCCCACCAGTCAGGGAATTAGCCAGTCTAATTACCTCTGGCTCACCTTCCCACATGTTGCTTCCCAGCATCAGAAGGGGTTAGAAACAGAATAAGGAAGACGAGGGGGTGCATGGAAGAGAAGGGGTGTCTCAGTGGACTTTTCCCGCATTTTAAGCAGTTCACAGGAAGGCAAAATTGGAAAGCACGGCTGTAATGAGATCTGGAATTACCCACATTCCCCCTGCAGGCTAATTTGCACCCTGAACCCTATCTGAGCTGTTGATTTAGCCCCAGATCCTGTAACTGAAACATCAGCCCTAGAATGACCAATAGTTGCAATTTCTAACTCCAGAGGAGCAAAAGAGAGAAGTGCTTAGAAAACAGAATAAATCCAAGATCTCTTAAGTCTCTTAATTTGGAGAGGTCAATTAGGAAACACCTCACTGAGAGAAGTACAGATTAGAAAAATCGATCAAGACCAGATGATACTTGGTAAATTTAATGTATAGATTTATAGGATGAATACAGAGAGCCATAAAGAAATATCCTACCAATCTGTTGCTTGTTGGTGAATTTTAACTATAAGGTGTTAGAGAAAAGCATTAAATATTTTGAAAAAGGCATGGATTTAAGTACAGATTCAAGGAAAAATTCCTCACTCACTGTCTTGCCTCACAGTCTTGGATGAAAACCCCAGTTTGGCCCAAGATCCTTGGGGGCAGAAGGTATTATGATTTCTAGAAGCCTTGGACTTTCATTCCTCCTGGGGGGAGGGAGGGTGTTCTGAGATGAATTCAGATTCTTGAGCTGCAGGAAAGGCCTTGGTGGTTCCTATTTCCCTGCTGTGATAACTGGTTGCTAAATGAGCTTCAGAAGTTGGAAGCGGGAATAATACCTTCAAGTCGCCCAAGCCATGCCAGTTGGGCTCACCTCTGCCTCCGCTTCTCCTCCCTGCCTCTATCGTTTTGATCTTTCTCTTTCCTGGAATTTGATTTTCTGCGGGTTGTAAGAGGGAGTCATTATCATGCCTGCGCCGTGGACTTTCTTTGACGTTTATAATTTCAGATTCCAACACATTCCAGGCACACTCTTTTATCTCCAAAAGTTTGAATTCCTTTTTGGGCTTTACAGAAAGTCTGGTCTCTGGATACTCTTTACTTTAGGCAAACTTAACTTTTACCTTAAAAGAAAATACCTTTATTGTGCACGGAATTATTTTCTTTCTATGAAATTTTTCTTTCAGTCTCTAAGGATTACAGAGAAAGCAGAGGGCTTTCAAAATTCTCTTTCTTGGTTTTGAGCCCGCTTTTCCTTCAACATCTCCAGATGCTTCCCAAACGATGACGTGACCAGAGGCTGTTTGCCAACTGAGAGGACAATGAAGGGGGACCCTGGAGCCTGACACGCGTGGGTGCAAATCCCAGCTCAACCAGCGGCCAGCAGAGCCCCTTGGTCAGGACACCACTGCTCTGCATGGCCGTCCTCTTGTCTCCTTGTAGCTTGTCGCCCTAATAAGGGAGTGACTACCTTGTCACATCCCGCTCCAAACAAGACCCAGGGTAACACGATGGACCCCTCCCCTTCTTCCCTCTTTTCCATCTCCCCCTTTCTTTCCTCACTTCCTTTTAAGCCCTCAGAGTTGACAACCAGCTCCCCCTTTAGGATCAAAGGACCTGGTCCCCTGGCAGCTGGGGGAGCTGCCACAGAGTCCTCCAGCCCCAGCTTATTCTGGAATTGCCTCTGCTGAAGGGAGTCTGGTCCAGGTTGCACCCCTCCCAGGACCACTCAGCCATGACCAACACAGAGTATAAAGTCTCAGCCCCCCTTTCCAACTTGAGACTCAGAAGGATCATCTCAGCTTCAGAGCGCCCAGTGGGCTTAGCTGTGAATTTTTGGTGACTGTGTCCCAGCTCAGCTTCTCCCTCAGCCCCTGAAGGTGATGTTTTCCCCTGAGCCACACCCCAGTAAACTTCCTGCACACTAATCTCCATCCCAGCATCTGTGTCCTAGGGAATTCCACCTGCAACAGCTGTGATGAGGTAGGATACCGAAGACACAATTTGATGGATGAGGAAGTGCACATGAAATAGGTTGAGAGCAATACAAGGTGATGGCTAACGAAGAGTCGTTAAGTTACCATTCAAAAAACACATTCACAGGAAAACTTCAATGCGGTGAAAATAGTGAGGGGGGCTTCCTGGAGGAGGTGTTGTAAGTGTTGGGACTTCTTGATGGGTAGGACTTGAAAAGAAGAAAGAACAACACAGGATGCTTTTGACAGAGGGAATCACTCAAGCAATTTGAGACTGAACATCCCTAGTTTGTGAAACAGGAGTTTTAGGAAGGCAAAGCAAACACCATTTGCTGGGGGGTGGGAGGGAGCTAGATATAGGGTATGCTAGACTGTGGTTAAATATTAGATTTGGAAGAACTTTGACAGCCAGGCTGTGACATCCAATACCCACAAGCAGTGAGGAGCAATTAGGCATATTGGAGCAGATGAGGACACAAGGAAGCTTATCTAGGTATTGGTGACACTGATTCATTGTTGGGGCCAGGTGGGCAGAGATTTCATAGTAATACTTGATGCCAGTTATTGAAAATCACTCCTAATTTTACTTATTTTAACAAAAATCCACTATTTTTTACTTGGTTGTAAATGACAACCTGGATCCAAATTTCACTACACGTGTAGCTGTTTTATCAACCTTTGACTGTTCCATTGCAATTACACTTTCCCCCTCCTGGGATGTTGGCACATAGTGTAGGGAGTTTGAGAGAGGTACCAGGGCGTGTACTGCCATGATTTCCCCCTCCTGGGTTTGTGTGCTTAGGAGTATTATTGATATTTTGCCAGCAGTTTTTATGACGGGTTAGCATTGGGACTAAATTGGAGGAAGGAAAGCAGGCGGGTGAAAATTCCACTGATGCAAGTGGCATGAGAAGGGAGCTTGGCATCTGGGCAGGGACGATGTGTAGCATGTATCAACATCTCATTCCTTTTTATGGCTGAATAATATTGGACTGAAGTGTATAAACCACATTTTGTTTAACCACATATCTGTTGATGGGCACTTGGGTTGTTTCTACCTTTTGGCTATTGTGAATAATGCTGTGATGAACATAGGCATGCAAGTAACTGAGTCCATGTTTTTGATTCCTTTGGGTATGTACCTAGGAGTGGAATTGCTGGGTCATATGGTAACTCTATGTTTAACTTACTGGGAAGCCACCCCACTGTTTTCCACAGCAGCTGCACCATTTTACATTCCACCAGCAATGTGTGAGAGTTACAATTTCTCTACGGCCTCACCGACACTTGTTATTTTCCATTTTTAAAACTATAGACATCCTAGTAGATGTGAAGTGGTATATCATTGTGGTTCATATTTCATTCTTAATTGCAGAAATTATTTTTGTATATTTCTTTTTTCTTACTATGCAACAATTTTAATAACCTAGCTCTATATTGATTTTTATTGCAAGCCTTTTAGAAATAGATACACTGGACTTAAGCTGCCTTAAAAGGGCTCACATTTTGTGTTACGAAGCTCTCCATTCAAATTGCTTTTCACTTCCTAGATGATCTTGTCATGGAGGATTTTCTTTCTCTGTGTTTCTTTGTCAAGTCTCTAGTGTTATGCCTGTACGGTCCAGTGGAGATTCTTCTGTTTCCTGAGCAATTTGACAGTTGAACTCATCTAGTCAAAAGAGCTGATAGTCCTTGTTGTCTCTTTTGAGTAACATTTATATTCTGTTGGCAAGATATGAAACTCCCAGCGTCAGAGTGTTCTTTATTGAGGGTGAAATGATACAGGACTATGGAAGTAGCTACAACCAGACCCACCTCTTACCCTGCCATGATTGACTTCGTGACAAATTCTGGAATCCTCAGACTGTCTTTCTTTAAAAACTTCCCTAGCCAAATACTAGCCATTATTTTCATTAATGACTTCAAGAAGGGCTAATGGCAGTCAATCACAAAGGAAAATAAAACTCTCTTTTCTTTCTTTTCCTTATATGTTTTGAACACAAAATAGAGGAAAAGTATAAGGTAATCTTTGGGTATTGTTTCCAAATCTTTAAAAATTATGCCTGCATGCAAAAAAGCATTTGAGGAATCTATCACCCTTTGAAGATAAAGCACTAGATAAACTCGGAGTAGAAGGGAACTTTCTCAACATAATAAAGGATATAAATGAAAAACCTATAGCTAATATCATATTCAGTAGTGAAAAAGTCTGAAAGCTAAGATTAAGAACAAGACAAGGATACCCACTTTCATCACTTCTGTTCACCATGTTTATAACCACAGCAATTAGGCAAGAAAAGAAATAAAAGGCATCCAAATTGGAAAGAAGGTACTAAGACATGTCACAGGTGACATGATGTTATATGAAGAAAACCCTAAAGATTCCACAAAAAACTGTTAGAGCTAATAAACAAATTCATCAAAGTTGCAGGCTATAAGATCAACATGTGAAAATGAATATTTCCATACACAAGCAGTGACTAACCCAAAAAGACAATTAAAAACAATTTCATTTACAATATCATTAAAAAGAATAAAATACTTAGGAATAAAATAAACCAAAGAGGTTCAGGACTTGTAAATTAAAACTACAAAATATTGCTGAAAGAAATTTTAAAAGACTTCAAGAAACAGAAAGACATCCTATGTTCATGCATTGGAAGACAATATTGTTAAGACTGAAATACTCCCCAACGTGATCTATAGATTCAATGTAATCCCTATCAAAATCACAATGGCCTTCTTGCAGAATAAAAAACCTGATCCTAAAATTTATACAGAGTCTCGAGGGACCGCCAATAGCCAAAACAATTGTGTAAAAGAAGAGCAAAGTTGTAGAACTCATAATTCCTAAGTTCAAAAGTCACTACAAAGTCACAGTCATCAAAATAGTGTGGTGTTGGCATAAAGACAGACACAATAGACCTCTGGAATAGAAAGTCCAAAAATAATCCCATATATTCATGGCCAGTTGATTTTGACATTGATGCCAAGACCATTCAATGGGGGAAAGAACATCCTCTTCAAAAAATGGTGCTGGGACAACTGGATATCCACACGTAAAGAAATTATGTTAGACCCTTACCTCATACCATATACAGAAATTAACTAAAATAGAGCAAAGACCAAAATGTAAGAGCTGCAACTGTAAAATTCTTAGAAGACAACATGGAGGAAAATCTTCATGACATCATTAGCTATCAGGGAAATGAAAATCAAAACCACAATGAGATATCAGTTCACACTTACTAGGATGGCTACAAGCCACAGTCAGACAATAACCAGTGTCACTGAGGATGTGAGAAATTAGAACCTTCATACACTGCTGTTAAAAATGTAAATGGTGCAGACACTTTGGAAAACAGCCTGGCAGTTCCTCAAAAAAGTTAAACATGAGTTACTATTTGGCCCAACAATTCCACTCCTAGGTATGTTCCCAAGTGAAATGAAAATATGTGTCCACACAAAAACTTGTACACAAATGTTCATAGCAGCATTGTTTATAATACCCCCAAACAGAAACAATTCAAATGCCTGTCAATGGACAAGTGTTTAAATAAAATGTGGTATATTCATACAATGGATTATTATTTGGCCATAAAAAGGAATGAAGTACTAGTTCACGTGACAACATGGATAAATCTTGAAAACATGCTAAGTGAAAGAAGCCAGGCACAAAAGGCTTCATATTGTATGATTCCATATATGTGAAAGATACAGAATAGGCATATTTATAAAAACAGAGAGTAGATTAGTGACTGCCAGTGGCTGGAGGCAGGGGGCAGGGGCTGCTAATGGGTACCGGCTGTCTTTTTGAGGTGGTGGAAATGTTCTAAAATTGATTGTGGTGATGGTTGCACAACTCCCTGAATATGTGAAAAAAACTTTCAGTGGGTGAATTGTATGGTACATGAATGGTATAATAATATATATTATATCTCATTAGAGCTACCAAAAAAGGGTTCAAAGGAATTGGACTCCTCCAGCCCTTCCAACCTTGCCCTCACTCACAATAGAGTGGGAAAACCTCCAGTTTCAGCTGCTGGTCTCAAATTGGCCCCCTGTTTGTTCTTTTTGGGCTTCTCCTGTTCTTAGATCCATCAGCTGATGCATTATTTCCCACTGTTTCCTCCTGCACTTTGCCAATAACCAGCAGGTCTGTGGCTGTTTGCTGCTTTGTCCCACTCACCTGTGTTTTGGGGTTCAACGGGACACTCTGTAACCTACTTTTTGTTGTAATTATTGTCTGTGGCTTTTTTGTTTTGCTCTCTGGCTGCTCTGTTTTGATGTAATTATTGTCTGTGGTTTTTTGTTTTGCTCTCTGGCTGCTCTGTTTTTAGGTAGAGATTCAGAAAAATCAAAAACTTATTCTGTCAGGGTGACCACCATCTTCCTAGGATTCCCTGTAGGAGAGCTTTGTCAAGTATCCCTTTTTGATATGAATTTCAAAGATTCCTCCCCCCAACCTGTTTAATTGGTCTTTTGTCATTTGAGCTTTGTGGATGGGTCACTTGGAGATGAGGAGGTGGGAGTTCTGAGGGTGATTCATAGCTGCCCACACTGCACTTTATATGACCTGGGGGTCGCACCTTTCTGATCGATCACTAGCGAATCCATTGAGCCCCTTGTTTTAACAGCCTCGAGGCTCTGTAGCACGCTGGACTTTCCCAGGTTGTTATTCCTATTTTCTCTTGAGCTTCTTCAATAGTGCAATTCAGCCCATCTATTGCTTAGAAAATATTGCTATGGTAACCTATTCCGGCATGTAAAGCTGTTACTTAGAGTTGAGGGAAATGAAGGTGGACGAAAAAACTGAGTACTCCAACCGTTCCAGCACCGCTTATTCCCCAAAGGCACCTGAAAGAGTTAAGGGAAACAAACATGTAGGTATTGAATACATTGCGGCACTCTGTCCATCACAGATGCGGAAGGGTTCAATCCAGCTGGCGTTCGCAGAGGACACTTCTCTGAAGCAGAGAATGTTGGTGAATTTAATTCCTTGCCACACTTGGGTTTGCAGAAGAGTCTGTAATGAGACTGCCAGATGTCTAATTTGGGGTCAAAAGATAGCTTGTTTTAAAGCGTCTTAAATTCCTGTGGAGTTCTATTAAGATTTAAACTCCAGTTTCCACAGCTGTGAACGTTGTTCCAAGGCTGAATGCAGAAGTCCAGTGTTTTACAGCCTGTGTCTTCCAAATGGTTGCCAAGGATCCCGGGAAATGTGCACAGGTACAAAGAAGTCTTTCAACTCGAAATGGGGGAAAGGTGCTATATTAATTTCCTAAGGCTGCTGTAATGAATTACCACACACTTAGTGGTGTAAAGCAACACAAATTTATTATCTTACAATAATCGGAAGTCCAAAGTGGGCCTCCCTGAACTAAAGTCAAAGTGTCAGCAGAGCCTTTTGGAGGCTCCAGGGAGAATGTTTCCTTGCTTTTCCAGCTTCTAGCGTCTGCCTGCATTCCTTGACTCACAGCCCTTCCTCTGTCTTCAAAGCTGGCCCGGTAGTATCTTCAAATCTCTCCCTGACTCTCTGATCTCTGCTCCTGTTGTCACATCACCTTCTTTGAGTCTGACCCTCTTGCCTTTCTCTTATAAGGACCCCTGTGATCACAGTGAGCCCATTTGGGCAATCGAAGATATCTTTCCATCTCAAGATTATCACTTAATCACATCCACAAAGTCCCTTTTGTCACGTAAGGTAGTGTATTCATGGTTTCTGGGGATTAGGACATGGGCATTATTGGGGGGGGGGCATTATTTTGGCTGCCACAGATCCCAACATATCCGAGGTACTCCTGCTCTAACCAGAACCTGGTCTTTTCACCTGGGTCCCTATTGAGCTGAAACCCTCCAGGCTCTGGTGCCAGGGGAGCTAGAAGGTCACATTACACCTCAAAGCCAAGGATGCCCAGGGATGCTGTTAGGAAACAGACACTTCTTAAGTTTTACTTAGAGTGGGGAAGACATCAAACAGGAAAGTGTCCTACTTAAATCAATTACTCACCTGCCAGCCTTCTCGGAGACTCTGTTTCTTCGACTACCCTCACTTTCTCTTTTCCATCTTCAATGTCTCGCTCCTTTGCCCAAGGATATGTTTAAGTCTCTTCTATCCTAAAAAAGCAAACAGCATTACCTTCCCAGGACACTACAGCGGCTCTTGACCTCGGCAAGGTGGCAGTTCAAGAACACTTTTACTTAACAGGAAATCAGTGCTCATTACACAGGACACCGTGTAGCTGCTGTACAGGACTCTTCACCGCCCTCTGTCTTTGTGTCCACCTACAAATGCTTCCTACCCTTCTCCAAATACAGAGCCCTGGCTCACCTGCTATTCCCCACCACACATCACTCCTCACCATCCTCTCACGCAGCCTTGTCCCCGGCGTTTCCACCATTTTCGCTTGGCAGGAGCAGTTCCCATCACCTGGAATATCCTCCAGTCCTTGCTCTTCTTCTTTACCCAAGAGATCTCTCCCGGGCCCTCCTGTCTCTGGTCAATGCTCGTGTCATGCATGAATCCCCAGGCAGCATTAGCGGCCCATCCTCAGGGCTCACACGAGGCTCTGCTCATGATGGATTTACTTCCGAGTGTCTCCTCCTCCCGTGGACCACAAGCTCCTAATGAGTTGGGATGGAGTTGCTCCCCTCTGCTGCTGCAGCGTCTAGCACAGCGCCTCATCCAAAGTAGTTACTCAGTACAGTTCTCATGGGTGACGGAATGACTCCAAATGTCCTGCTGCAAGTTCTCTTATGACTTCTGGTCCTTCTTGCCTCTTCCCTTGGAGATCCTGCTGAATTCTCAACATCGACTTGCTCCGAAGTCCCTCTTCTTCCCCAGAAATCAGCACCTCTTCCTGATTTCTTTTCTGTTCAAGCCCTGTTTATTAAACTCTTAACTCTGTGTGCTAGACACAAGGGGTACAAAGATAAATAAGGCCCAGAGCCATGCCCTCAAGGAGGGTCTAGATCAGGGTTTCCCATTCTTGATGCCACTGACGTTTGGGGCTGGATCATTCTCTGTTGTGAGGGCCTGTCCTATGCACTGAAGATTGTTTAGCGGCATCTCTGGCCTCCACCCGATAAGTGCTGGCCGCATCCTCCTCCCAAACATGACGACCAAAAACGTCTGCAGACCTTGTCAAATGTCCCCTGTGAGACAAAACTGACCTCCGTTGAGAACCACTGGTCTAGATGCAGAGACATCAAGAAACAGAGAGAGAAAAATTTCCAAATGAGGTAGATGTAAGCACAAAGTACAAAAATGATCTGTAAGAAAATTAAATTGGAGACTTGGAAAATACTTGTATGTACACTGATGAACTGGCCAAGAATCTAAAGCTTCGTCACATGAAATAATTAAAAGGCAACACAAGACAGCATTTTCATGATGGGAGACGAGGGGGTTAAAACTTGTTCAGTCCTTGCTATGCAGAAGCTGCTTTGCATTTGTTGATTCATTTCATTCTCACGACAATCCTGCGAGGCAGGGATGGTTTTCCATTAGTTAGAGGAGGAAAGTGAGTTAATGAGTTAAGGTTACATGCTCAAGGTGACACCTCGGCTTCTTTGTATTTGCTAATGGCACCACATTCCTCTCCGCCCCCCGCCACCCCCACCCCCCGTCTTTGTGGTCAGCACACTGTCTTCTTTGAGCCACCCCAGTGTCACCCCCGAAACCATCAGTGTCGTGTCTGGAGGAATGCAGCATCACAATGTCTCATATCTGCTCTTGTTTCCTTCTCTAATTCCCAGCTTTCCCCACCTCCAGTTTCACCCTGGTCCTCTCCACCCTAAACATTAGCCAGCATGAATCCTAATGCACAATCTGACACTGCACCCGCTTTCTTTCCACTGCGAACCAAATTAAAGTCCAAGCTTCATGGCTTGGCTTTCTAGCCTCCTTTCTCTGAGTTCCACCTAGGTTCCTAGTCTCGTCTCTCACTGCCTCCTAAAGTACACGTCCTGCTTGGCTAAGAGCAGCTAGTATATCTGAAGTGCTTGTATTGGTTCATAGACGCCTTACAGCAGCCCAGTGAGGTAGACGGTGCCGTTCTTGTTTTACCCAAGCTGCTTCATTTTTGCCTTTGCTCAGGCTGTTCACATCGTTGCCTGGACACCTGGTTCCTCCCTTCCGTCACCCCCTTTGCTCCAGGTAAAGCCTCCTGCAAGACTCCGCTCTGACGTCACACCTTCCCAAAGCTGCTCTCTATCATTTAACCCTTGGAGACGGTTATTCTCTCTGTATAGTACATTGTCCCTGTATTTATGTCATATCCCTCTCACAGTAAGCTTCTAGAATGGCATCAGAACCGCCCCTACACTCCTGGGGTTCCACCCTTAGTAGATGCGCAAATACACGTTACCTGAACAAAGTTGAGGCCCAGCGCTCACGTGGTTTCTGACCTTTAACATTTTTCCTCTATCACAGCCGCCCTGGTAGCCCTGTTGACCGGAGCATCAGGGCTGCGAGGCACGCCTCCTGAGCCCTCGGCCTGCATCGCCCGCTCTAGAGTCAGGGCTCAGGGGCTCTGTGTCCCGTCTGCATCTGGGGACACCCGCGCCAGCCCCGAGCAGGATGGAGCCTGGCGAGCGGGCACCCCTGCTCTCCCCCTACTCGCCCCGCCCCCTTTCCTCTAGCCTGGGGCCGGGGGAAGGAGCCCCCTAGGTCCCTCCTCTGCCAACAAAAGGAAGACCGATCAACCCGCGGATTCTGCGCAGAGGGGCCGCGGGAGCGCAGACGCAGCCGCAGACGCCGGTCGCTCCCGCTCGGCTGCCGCGCCCCCTGCTGGCGAGATGCGGAATCACAGAAAGCGCACGACACCTCCCGGGCTTTATTGGCCTACGTCCGAAACCATGACGTTTTGATGGTGGGGAGAGGGTGTGAGAAAGCAGGTACGTCCGAGGAAACATTGTTTCGTTTCTGACCCACCCTATCCCTTTTCTGATGTTCTCGGTAGTAGCTTCAATAGCTGTCATTTCCAAGAGCTGACTCGGCTCCATTCGGTGCCCAAGTTTTCCCTTGCTCTACAGCGTTTAATCCTGCGGATGCCGTGACTTCCTCCCTTTCTGTGGATGAGGAAACTGAGGCCCAGAGAGGGAAGTCGCTGTTCAAAGCCTCACGGTCAGTGGTGGAGTCGGGATTCACACAGGTTGTGACTCCAGAAGCTGCGGCCCTGGAAGGTTCGATGAGGGCAGCCCGGTCCGTTCCCAGCGCCAATGCTCCACACGAGGCTCTGAGGAATGCGAAGGCCCCACGTTCTCCCGCCCCGCAGGCCCCCAGATCCAGAGCAGTACTGCATGATCTCTCCCTGGAGGTGGTGAACTTGCCGCTTGTTCCTCCTTTGATGCGTCCTTGCCTCAAGGGTGTTTGCATGTTTCAAGTCCTGGCTTTGCTCCACGTCAGCCATCTTCCCTGCGTAGGAGGCAGGGGTCTGCGCGGGGAGAGCCTGGATGGTGGGAAGCAACGTGGACTTTCTACCCTCCCCCAACAGAGGGAGAGAGAGACCAAATCTGAGAGTCACTTGAGTGTTAGAGGGGCCTTAGAGGTTATTTCTTTAGGTTCTTTCTTATAAGCAACAAAGAGCCACTCAATGATCTAAACTGAAAGGAATTAATTGAAATGACAGTGGATGGCTGGAGACCCCGGCTTGGAGAAGAGGCAGAAATAGGGGCAGGTCGATAATGGGCAGGACCACAGCCAAAGTCACGTCCCACAGTCAATCTGGCGTTAAGTCCTGCTGCTGCCTGCACGCCACAGCTGGAGGCACCTCTGCTCCTGACGCAGCTGCCTCTGGAAGATGGATGAGGAACCCGCCACTTGCGTCTGTGTCTTTTTTAGTACCTGATTCAGCATTCTGACACCTTCAGGTTACACCTAGGTCACAGCCCTCCTGACTAGAGGGGAGGCTTTCTGCTTCCCGATGGGAAGTGGTCCTGCCCACGCACCAGGACTTACATGGCTCGGTCTCTGAACCCAGGAAGGAGGTTAGATGCTGGGCAGCCCCACAAACCAAAAACGCCCACTACAGCGGTCATCTAGTTAAAATTTGTTTGCATCCCCTCCCCTCCCCCTGCCTTAAATTACAGATGAGATGCTGAGTCCTAGAGGGGAGAATGGCTTTCTTAATGACATCATCTCCTGTGCTAACGCCAACCAACTGGATCCCAGTTGAACGGAGCACTGTTGGGGGATCTCGGGGCTTTGGCTGGCTGGGGCAGGAAAGGGGGCCAAGGTTGCTGTGCTGTCCTGCACTGTGCTTTCCCACGTAAGGCATTCAGACAAAGGCACAGCTGTTTCTTGCTGGAAAGCCTGAATCTTAGGTGTCTCCTCTGGCCACCCTGCCTTGTGGATGGCTAAACACACTAACGCCATTTCCTGTGTTTGGCAGTTTTACTTCACAGGATGAGAACATTACAAGGTTTAGCAAGAGACTGTCTGTGTTTGTACTCTAGACTGCATGTTCCCACACCTAGCCTTGCTGAGAATCATCCAGAGTCCTCTGCCCTGCTAAAGGCCTATATGGACAATCTCCTGGGCATGGGCAAGAAAAATCTTAAAAAAAAAAAAAAAAATCTCGGGGTTTCTTGTGTGGCACATTTCCTGTGTGGCATTTGGGAACCCACTTCCCAGAACAGAAGCCTGTCTTCCATAGGTAGAGAAGGTTCCAACAGCTCTTTATCAGCTAAAGTCCACCCGAACCCAAGGATGCAGAATTTCCAGGCTTAGAAATAGCTGGGACATTTCTCTATATATCTATCTGCATGTCACATGACTTGGAAAACAATATTACAATTGCTTACGACATCTATCTTCTCTAGACCTACCAGGCTCCTAAGAGGAGCTCAGCCACACGCATCTGTGTCCTCTGCAGTTCCTGGCACCTAGCAGGCTCTTGATTCATGAACATTTAGCATTATCCAAAGTCATTGTTCCCTCCACCAAACACCCGATACAAATCAGCCTTGACAACTGCATGAATCACCTTGACAGTTGCCTTAGGAAGGTACTGCAGGATTGGAGCACTTCCCAAAACCTGGGTCTGATCAGAATTCCAGGGGACCTGGGCTGTCAGAAATCCTTGGCCTGTTCTCCAGAAGGCCCAAGATAGCTCAGGCTTCTCAGTGAGTCCTTGTGCCTGATCCCGCTGGGCAGCAGGCCTTTGGCGTAGGATTTAGGTATTCATAAAGACCGCTAACAGGTACTTCGTACTGTCCTAGCACCTTACATGTTAGTGCATTCAATTCTTACCACCTTACAAAGTAGGTTTTATTACTTCCTTTGTTCTACTCATTTCACAGGCCCAGAAAAGAGGCAGAGCTGGAATTTGAACCCAGGCATTCTGGTTCCAGAGCACTCATTTTTAACCACTACGATTTTTTTTTTTTAAATATAAATTTATTTTTGGCTGCATTGGGTCTTCGTTGCTGCATGTGGACTTTCTCTACTTGCGGCGGGCGGGGTCTACTCTTCTTTGTGGTGCGTGGGCTTCTCACTGCGGTGGCTTCTCTTGTTGTGGAGCACAGGTTCTAGGCGTGTGGGTTTCAGTAGTTATGGCACTCGGGCTCAGTAGTTGTGGCTCGTGGGCTCTAGAGTGCAGGCTTAGTAGTTGTGGCGCACGGGCTGTTGTTCCGCGGCATGTGGGATCTTCCCGGCCCAGGGCTTGAACCCACGTCCCCTGCATTGGCAGGCGGATTCTTAACCACTGCGCCTCCAGGGAAGTCCCACCACTATGTATTTTTGAATAAACAAGATCCTTTTTTTGGATATCCCAAATTCAGCTTTAACTTGGGCAGCTAAGACCAAAATGAATTTAGAAATAGCAGTGACACATGTGCAGCCCAGAGGACCCAAAGGTCTCTACTTGCTGGCAGTGATCTGCGTAGCTTCAAGTCCACGCTGC
Organism: Balaenoptera ricei; assembly: GCF_028023285.1. Taxonomy (NCBI): domain Eukaryota; kingdom Metazoa; phylum Chordata; class Mammalia; order Artiodactyla; family Balaenopteridae; genus Balaenoptera; species Balaenoptera ricei. The sequence continues at coordinate 7,401,176 of NC_082645.1, read as the reverse complement.
CTGGCCTTCCTGGCTGAGGCCACTTAATCCCATTTGTCAAGTTAGTGGCCGCACACATGCCGCCAGCAGCTGTGTTCTTAGCACAGGAACCTAAGGGCGCCTTCTCTCTGTGCAAACGAGCCTTGCAGATGGTGCTGCCCTGCCCTCGTATCTGGTTCTAGTGACCGCTCCCTCACATGTGAATCCTGGCCAGGTTGGTCAAGTGTGGTTGCCTGGATGTCCCGAGGCTGGACCAGCCTGCCAGCACAATTTCACATAGGACTCCCAGCAAGTCCTGAAGTAAGCCGTTATCATAGTAAGAACAATCTTTCCACCTCCTGTTTATATACTTTTCTCACAAATGACAAAACAGGAACTAGACACACTGAGACAAGGAGAGCCAGTGTGGGACATGCAGGCATCCAGAACTCAAATCCAGGCAGACCAGGCAAGGTTAAAGCATAGTAATAAATGAGATACAAAGTTGATGTAATTATTTAATGACACAGGAAAATAATGTTATGAAACAAGATGGTTACAAATAGTGGGTAACGATGACTTACTACACCTTTGATAAAAAAAATGAAAAAGTATGTGTACAAAACACTGGAGGGTTATGTATCAAAATATTGGCAGTATTTACTTCTGTTCAGTGATTAAATATTCTCTTTGCTTTTGTGTACTTTCTGAAACATGATTATTTCTGAAACAAAAAAGAATAGTTACTGGAAAGAGAAACAGTTATTAAATGCCGGAAGTCCAGCAATCAAGGTCTGAAACCCAGGACATGTCTAGCTAGGGGGACAGTGGTCCAGCCCAAGTGTGGAACAGTGTATCATTCTTTTCTTTTCCTACTGCAGTGCTGTTTACCAGACTGTTTCTTCTACATTTGATACTTATATTTAATAGGAATCTATGAACATGAGCTGGTACAACAGCAAAATGATGCTAGCAACTTTGGTTTTAAATAACTACAAAATGTAATAACCATTCTGTAGTTACAAAACACACTAGAAATAAAACATAAAACACACCAGAAATCAAAAGTTCCTACAACAAAAAACCCCATCTGACTAAACCACTGACTTTGCTGCTCATTCTGATGTGTGTTCATTTTCAATTTTCACCATAAATCTATTTTTGTTTCATGGATTTGGAAGAGGCAATTTTTCTCAAAAAGATGCTTTGTCTTCTAAGTACTATGAAGAGTTGGAAGGGCTCACCAAAATCCAAACCACTTCAAACAAACAAGTTTGACTGAGGAGTGTCACCATTCTCTGTGCCTTAAAAACAAAAGTCTGCTAAGTTACCAAATGGAGAACAGCAGAGTATTACACCTGTAAATGAGGCTCAAAACTCTCAGATCTCATCCCCACCCTACCCTCCATGTCAGGACTGCTGGGGCACTTTATTCAAATAACAATGACAACCCGTATTTCTTACCCTTAAAAAAGTAAAATGGAGAAAGGATCATTGTTTTAAAATCCAACATATAAAAAACACAGTGCCACCTTTAACCGGAGGTGCGTCTTAGGTATTTCCCAAAGCTCTCTGCCCTTTTACGTGGCAGCATTTTCAGGAGGGGTCAGAAAACTACTGAAGTTAAGGACCAAGAAACAACGAAAGGTCCAAGAAACAACCAAAACCAAAAAAATAAACTGAGATAATTTCAGCTGTCCAGTGTCAGCTGCCCTGTGTGGCACCTGCCCTGTGTGGCAGGCTGACACGGCACCCTAAGCCATACACATCTTCAGACGCCAGGAAGGAAAGGTGCCAAAGGAGTTACACTACAACACTAACCAGTCTGGGGAAGAAAAGATTTAAACTTAAAAACATTCTATCATCACACAGACTAAGAAGGTCCCCTGCTTCGTCCTTGGCCAATCAAGAAATACTGAACTGTTTTATATCCCCGAAGAGGAGACCCACTGGAAATGTCAGTGCCGGCGCCCCAAGTCCATTCATACTCGTTAGACGAGTCCCAAATCCTATGGCAACAATTCCTTTGTTAGAGCAAGAAAAAAAAAAAAATTCCATTTCAGGACAAAGGCGTGTCTTCAGTGAGAGAACTGCCTGCCGTCAGATGGTTTCCTGCTTATGTGCTTGAAGATCTTGGACTTCTCGACTTTTCTGGCTTTCTGGTAGCCGAAGCCACCGCCGCCGCCCCTTTTTTTAAGTTTGCCGTCGTTGCTGTTCACGTCTAAAGGGGGACGTTAAGGAAATCAAGCAACACAAAGACAAGGACTCCAGTCTACCGTCTGCAGAAGAACCAGCCAGCTGTACCCCAGGGGCCCCACCACCCCTCCCCAGGCCACGAACACACGCGAACATTCCAATCAGCAGTGGCCATGTGACTGTGGAATAAAACTAGCAGGATAGATTTTTAAGGCCAGTGTAATACTTCTATTATTCTTCCACACAATGAAGCCGAAGAGGTAAATTGGTTAAGTGTGTAGGAACACATTAAGAAATACTCCCAGTGTCAAAACAAAATGACTTTCACCTCTGTTGGGAGCTGATTCAGAGGTGCCTGACCGAGTGGAGCTGCTCTTCCTGTCACACGGGGACTCAACATGTGTTCACAACAGCAGACACTGACTCGATGCCCACGATGCGGACGGCCACCCAAAGGTGGTCCTCCAAGTCCCCGTGGGAGTTACTACCACGGTGTTAGCGAGCAGGCCTCACTCCAGCTGGCTGCTGCTTCTGTTGAAAGTGTGTAATAAAACACATATTACATATCACAACAGAAGCAACTGGACGTGTTCCCTTTGCCTTTTATCTTGAGTAGCACTTAGGCTATTTTCTTTCGCTGGTCTTGCCATTTCCTTGCACGAAATGCTTCAAGGACTGAGAGAATGAAAGCCCTCTGAGAGGTCCCATCTTGTCTGCAGCTTCTTCAAGATATCCCGCTCCTCTGTGTACCCTGTACAGTGAAGCCACACACCGCCAAGCCCCACCCCTCTGAGCTTTACCCTGTACAGTGAAGCCACACCCCGCCAAGCCCCGCCCCTCTGAGCTTTACCCTGTACAGTGAAGCCACACCCCGCCAAGCCCCGCCCCTCTGAGCTTCTCCGCACAACGTACAACTCCCCCTGCTGTCTGCCACTCAAATTCCGCTGTCTTTTTTAAAGCCATGAACTGTCTCGCTTCTGTAGTCTCCACCCTGACAATTAACCCCTGCCCACCCCACGTGAGCACTGGCAAGAGGTCAGTGACCAGCCTGAAGGCCTGGGCCCTGCAGGCCTCAGCCAGAGCAGACACACCAGCCCAAGTGCTAAGCCCCAAGGCCCCCGGTCACGCTTCTGTCCCTTAGTGCCTGGACGAATTCATAACCACACAGAAAAGGATACTCAAATCAACAAAAGGAGGCACCTTGAAACCAAACGACAGAGCAACCTGAGGCAAGTTTAAGTTATTAACATTAAAGATCTGTTTCAGCGAATGGGAATCATACGCTCGAATGTATGACTTATACGCTTCCTGGGCTGACTTATGAAGGAAGTAGTTCTTTTCAATCAGTTTTTCAAGCTGAAACAGAAAGAAATATTGCTTTTAATGAAATAAAAAAGCACGTCATATAAAACATTTGTTCCACTACACTTGCTCCAAGCTTTGTAATATCTGCAAAATCAGGCTGCAGTTATGAATGACGACAAAATTCTTGTAAGATACGGACGGAAACAAGGTAGAGAGCTCTGGAACGTGGTCACCAGCGCAACAAGACACGGAAACAATCGCTCGGCCCGAACTTCTCACTTTATGAACAGGGAGACTCGGAGGACAGAGAGTGTCAGTGAGACGCTACGAAGGTGGTGCTGGGACGACCCTTCCTCCCCCTCTGCCCTGCATACCTGAGACTGAATGTCAGAAATTTTGGACCAGGAAAACTCAAATTCACTTAAAGGAACCTAGAAAACAAAAGCATGCAGGTTAGTAAAGCAGGATGGCTCTGATGCAGCTCATCAGGCACTGAAGAGACGGAAGGGGAACAGGCCTGTGGAATTCCCACGGGCCAGACACCTGCTCCCTCGTCTCCCAATGCCAATGGGACAGGCTTAACCTCCCTCTGCTGACTGCACGTGAATCATGCTATGGAATCCTCTTGAAAGAAAAGGCGAGAAACTGGCAGGGGCAATGAACCACTGAAGCCCTTTTCTCTAAATAAAGATCTCGGTGGGTGCAACGTGATGAAGCAGCTTGAAGCTTCCAGCTGAAAGAACCACTAGCCCTTCTCTCCAACACCACACTGCCCTGTGACTGGGGTCTGTGACACTAGGTCACAGTGATCACACACTCCTACAGGAAGGATATTTCTTACCAGTCGGAACTTATTAGATGACTGGGAAAGTGCGAGACCGGTGCTAGATGCTGGGGGAAAAGAACAGCTGCCCGAGTCACAGGCCCTGCTGTCAGGGAGCCTGCCGCCGTGGGGGGAGACAGGTAAGTGATGAGACAACTTGCCGAGCACCCGTGCTGGGGGTCATGAGGAGAGCAGGGCCTCCCAGAGGAGACAGCAGCTGGCGGAAGCAGAGGCTCTCTGAGAGCCGGGAAACAGGCATCTGGAGAAAACGTGCGAGGGCTGATGGCAATCCCTAGGAGCTGCTCCACGATGGGGGCAACGAAAATCCACCAGGCGACACTGTGCCAGTGAAGAGGCAAATGTTAGGCAACACAAGGCCCAACAAGCATTCTCAAGACCTGGCGACAGAGAGGCCAAAGCCAGATGAGGGCGGACTGGAGACCAAAATCAGAGGAGTTGAAATGTAACCCACTTTTCAAAACGGCAAACTGAGGAAAGGCGACAGGCAGTGGCCACGCTGGACCTAGTGAGAGGAGAGCGGGTTTACGGTTGAAGTTATTTTTTGGTCAGAGACTTGAGATGGTAAAGAGCGAAGTGCCAGGGAGGGACGGAGTCAATGAAGAAGGGCCTGAAGGAGGAAGAGGTAGGAGAGCATGGGCTCCCTGGGCTTGGGACGAGGTGCAGACACGTGGAGAAGGGCTGCAGCAGGGGAGCAGGGGCAGAGATGACCGGCGTGAGGGAGCTCGCTCACAAGGAGTGGAGACGGTTTCAAACAGGGCTGAGGGGACGAGAGCGGAGACTGGGGACAGGGACGCACCCTGCGCGACACAGAGCTCAGGGACGGGGCCTCGGGGACAGTCTCCCGCTCACAGTTCCTGGGGGCGACCACGTAAATCTCATCCGCTAAGCTGCTCTAACAACTGTCTGAACGGCATGGCGACGACGCTGGACTCCTCGGACACACCGAGGAATGGTGCTTAAGGCCATGTGCACCGGTAACCAGTTCCTCCCGAGAGCAATCTGTCGCCAGCTTAAGGTTTTCCAAGTGAAGGGCTTTACCTTGGATTGCTTCAAGTAGCGAAGGAAACCCAATTCTTCAGGGCGCAAAATGAGCAAGGCATGCCCTCTGCCGTTCAGGCCTCTGGCTGTTCTGCCCACACGATGAATGTATTCCTTTGGTGGAGAGAGAAAACCTGAGGTAACACACTGGTTTCCATGGCAACCTGTGGCGATCTGCACGTCCAGAACCTGCACGGTAGCGGACAGCAGTGTGCCAGCACAGCAGTGTGAGACGGCCCCCACCTCCACCTAGTGGCGCCACACAGCCCGTGACCAAGCTCCCCAAAGCTGGCCCCCCATTCCTTCCGCAGGGAGCATCCGCATAGAGGTAACACAGCCATGCCCGGGGCCAAGGAAAGCTAGACAGAACATTCACATTAATTCTATGACCTAATCAGATGACTATTAAGTGTGCTTCAACTTCAAAAGGGCTTTGGGAAACACACTTAAATGCCGGCTGATAATTTATATAATCTATTGTCTGTTGAAATACCCAATAAAACTTATTTTACTACATATAGTAAAGAATGGTATCTATCTCTGTAAGCAAATTTTATTTCCTTCTGACATCTACTGCTCTTAACCGATCCTTCCAAGCATATAACATGCCTAACGTAAGTCCCACTGACACCTGTCGAATCTCCCTGCACACACACCCTCTCTGGGTCCTGCAAAAGCCCTGAACGCTATCAGTCTCAGAGAAGTCCTGCAGTCACTGCACACTAGAGGGGTATTCTGCGGAATGCGGTATTTCTCAGGGAACCTTGGGGTCATCCGGAGGGTCATACTGAACAATCCAGTCCACTTCAGGAATGTCCAGCCCTCTAGCTGCCACGTCTGTACACAACAAGATCCCCGAATCTGCATTGCAGAACTGGAAGAACGTGGTCGTACGCTTGTTTTGTTTCTGCCTTCCCTAGAATCAAAACAAAACATCCATTGGAACAGAAAACTTGAAGTTGTTTGTGGGAGGTCTCGATGTAGAATCCCCAAACCGTGGAACTATTACCCTGCTTTACTTCAAGTTCATAACCAGTCCTATTTCCTCAAGGGATGGCGTCCGCTCCTCCTTTCTGGTCCCCACCCCTCCACCCCCAGCAAAGCTCCCTCCACACAGGGTCAGTCACCCACTATTGCCCAAACGACTTAGAACTATGTTTGGAGGAGACAGCAATACCTCAATCCCCACGATCTATATAACTTGATAAGTGTAACCTGTTTTTAATAAATTCATCATAATCACTTACATGAATGGCCAAGACAGGCAAATCGATGTAGTTCAGCAACTCATAGTGGTATTTCACGGACTTACAGGACGAAAAGAAGACCATCAGTTTCTTCTTCCGGTTCTTCTTAAGGAATGTAAAGAGGAGGAGGAATCTCTTTTCGGAAGGACAGACAACGTATCCCTAGGAGAGGTGCAAGTGGACAGACACAGAAGAATCAAATGGACATTTTCAGCTTCATCAACTAATATAATTTGATGGAGAGCACAGATTAATACAGCATATACACTGTTATGCCTCACCTACAGCAAAATTACTGCCTTCATTATAACAATGCATTCCTAAAATAAGACTAATTTTAACTCTTTTGATTCCTTTTATTGGCTACAATCACTGGATACTAAATACTTCCCATATTTCTGAGACTACTGGTTATTAAGTTCTTGTAATCATAATGTACCAATACCTCCGTTAACTGGAACCCTCAAAGTGTATCAATGTTTCATTTTTAGAAGGTCCTTAACAGCAAGACCTCAAATAACCACAGCTTAAGTGCACTGTCCTAAACATGATAACAAAGCTGGGTGAATATATTTTTAAAAACTCAACAACCAGTGAAAGGTTTTTAAGCTGAAGTGTTACAGGAAACAGATCATTCAGCAAAAGACTCAACCTTAAGCTCTATTTTTAATCAACCTAGTCTGGATCTCTGTCACCTCATTTCCACAGTGAGGCGCCTGAAACCAGCCTCTCCGCCTTCTAGCTCACCTCACATCTTAGCGCAAAAGATTATTAAACAGCAAAATGTTTTTTACTCATCTAAAATTGGCAGTGATATATTCAGTTCATTAACCCATTTGCTTTCTAGACGATCCTCCAAACACTTGCAAGGAAACACCAACGACCCTTAGAATCGAAGGTATTGACAAAACGTACCTGCTCAAGACCGTCCACGGTTGCATGAGCTTTATCGTCATCAACACCAACATACAAGGGCTCCTTTTTCAGAGAAATCCTTGCCAGGTCTTCAACTTTTCGAGTTTGTGTGGCAGAAAAGAGCATGGTCTGTCTGCGGGCTGAAACACACCCACATAAACATGACCCAGATCCTTCAGGGAACCCTTAGAATTGCTTCACAACTAAAAATGCTCTCAGTGGAACTATCAGAAATGAGAGACATGGTATCACTATAAATAGTAAGAAAGGAACATCACGGACAACTTTAGACCTTTGACAACTAAGATGAAATGGACAGTTTCCTTGAAAAAGAAACTGCTAAAGCTTGCTCAAGAAGAAATAGAAAACCTGAAAAGCCTTGTATCTATTAAGGAAATTATAGTTAAAATCTTCATGTAAAGAAGACTCCAGCCCCCAATGGCCTCTGCTGTTGAAGTCTATCAAACACTTACGAAAGAAATATTATCAATATTTCATAAACTCTCCAGGACATTGAAGAGAGCTTACTTCCCAACTCATACCTTTCACAAAGTTTTAGCAAAGTGAATCCAGAAATATATATAAAGGATAATGCATCATGACCAAGTGGGGTTTATTCTAGGAATGCAGGGTTGGTTAACAGTTGAAAATTAATCAATATAATAGACTAAAGAAAAAACATCTGATCATTTCAATAGACACAGAAAAAACATCTGTCAGAATTTAACATTTATTTCTGATTTAAGAAAAATCTTAGCAAACCAGGAACAAAAGGGATCACCCTCAATCTGATATAGGGCATACAGATCTAGAGCATCTACAGCTAACATCATACTTAATGGTGAACGACTGAATGCTTTCCCACCTAAGATCAGGAGTAAGACAAAGATGTCTTCTCTTGCCAGTTCCATTCAGGATTATACTGGAGGTTCTGGCCAGCTCAATCAGGCAAGAAAACAATTAAGTGAAAAATTTTATCTCACAGAAGATATGAAAAAACCTGTACACTGAACTCTGAAACACTGCTGAGAGAAATCAGGGCGCTAATAAACGAAGATCTACCTCATTCATGTGTTGAATGACTCAACATTGTCTTCCACCAATGATCAATATTCAGTACAACCCCAAGATCCCCGGAGATTAACAAACTGATTCTAACATTCATATAGAAATGCCAAGGACAAGACCAGCCAAAACAATTTTGAAAACGAACAAAGTTGGAGGGTTAACACTACCTAATTTCAAGACTTAACAGGAGGAACTGGAAATCCATACACTGCTGATGGGGATGTAAACTGGTACAAGTTAAACATTCACCAGCCACTCCATTCCGAGGTAATCACCCAACAGAAAAGGAGATATATGCCCACAAAAAGAGCTGCAAATGGATGTTCATAGCAACTTTTTTTGTAGTAGACCGAAACTGTTAACAACACAGTGGTCCATCAACAGTTAAATGGATAAACAGGTTGTGGCATATTTATACACGAGAACGTCACTGAGGAATAAAGCAAAGAACTACTGATACGTGTAACGGCACAGACGAATCACAGAAGCATCTGCTGAGCACAAGAAACCAGACAAAAAGAGAGTTACACTGCATATGAATTCATATGAATCCCTGGAAAATGCAAACCGATCTACAGTGACAGAAAGCAGATCCACAGTCACCTGTGAGAGAGAGGTGCGTGGCAGCTGTTGGAAGCGGGGGACGGTGAGAGGGAGGGATTACAAAGGCGCACAAAGAAAGTTCTGAGGGTTATGGAAATGTTCACTGTATGGATTGTGGTGATGGTTTCGAGGTGTAAACAGGACAAAAACGTATCAAAGCATACATTTAAAATATGTAGATTATTATGTTAATTATACCTCAATGAAGCATTAAAAAACTAATTGTATAATGCACTGAACCATGGTGTTTTTATAGACATAAGCAGTTTATAATGTTTCAAGTACTATAACCAAGGTATGTACCACTCAAACATAACACAGAAGGCAGCAAGTCGATGGCTACCCAGAAGCTGTGAGATGGGGTGGCGGGGACGGGCGGGGACGAGACGTACGTTAAGACTGTTCAGCTCGCGCGGCAGCCTCTCAAATGGCAAAACCACTGCATTAAGTCACTAGTGAGAGTGATGCTTATGTTGCAGACTACATCTGAGGGTGACCGGCACAACCACTTCACTCGCTAAATTAAAATTCTGACATTAGTAGTTTTCATACAGGAAAAACTCTCATCTACTTCCAACAGCTACTCGGCAAATCACACGCAGATGCTACCTACTTACTTGGCAGAAGTTTAATAATTTGCTTTAATTCTTCTTCAAACCCAACATCCAAGATACGATCAGCCTCATCAATAACCAGACACTGTAGGTTTTTATACATAAACCCTGGGGTATTCTGACAAGACAAAGGACAAAGAAAAACTGTTAGCTGTCAAGTTTATGTTTCACACAGACAAAAGATGGGGACCACACAATAGTGTTCTCTTACCTGCATATGGTCCAGGAGACGGCCTGGTGTGGCCACAATGACGTTGATCCCATTGGCAAGCTTCTGTGCTTCAGCAGATCTGTTGCTGCCACCCATTATTAACCCATACGTGTGAACATGGTGTGTCATCAGCTCCTTAAGGACACCAAAAGTCTGCATGGCCAGTTCCCTAGTAGGTGAGAGAATAAGGACTCCTGTTCCTAAAAAGCAAAACAGGATATACAGTGAAAGTCCAACTGTAGTTATCACCAGGAGTCCACCAACAGCTACAACAGACTTCCAGTGAGATACTGGCAGAAACAGTGGGACCACAGACTTACCATTCCTGGGCATGAACTTTAACTTAACAACGAGTTCAACTGCAGGAATGAGAAATGCCAGGGTTTTGCCACTGCCTGTTTTTGCAGCTGCTAGAAGATCCCTAAAAAATAAAAAGGAAAAGGAGAGAGACATTTAGTCTACTCACTCAACAAGTACCATGTACTATCACACATGTTTTAGGCACTGAGGCTAGATCATAACAAGAAAAAAGTCCCCACCTTCTCTATCACTGAAATCAATCACATGGGTTAAATACTTAACTCAAAAATAAGAATTGTGCTAAAAACAGAAGTGAACAATTTTCTCCAAACATCAGTAAATAAGCTAAAGCCTTTAACGAAGGTTGGGTATGTTACCCAACACGGTGCAAGATCGATAGAACATAATGGTATCTTCTTTCCAAACTACTAGCGCTAAAAATAGAGATACTAATGCCCAAACCTCAATGTTAATCATACCTGCCTTCCAGAAGTGGTCTGATACTTTTATGCTGAATTTCAGTCATGTTTGTAAAGCCCATTTCTTTTATTGCCTTCAGAGTGTTCTCATTGACAAGATTAGTCAGAGAATCAAACAAAGTATCCTCAAAAGCTCCTAAGGAGAAGATAGTTTATCATTAGCAAATTTATCTTTTCTTAATAGTTAATATTGCTAGTTTCCTAAATTAGTTTTGCTGATTGAAAACATTACTGGGTTGGTGTCAAGCTTAGAAGAGCTTCTTCCAATAAGAATAAACCCCAACCATTCCAATATAATATCAAGAAAAAAACCTTATACTTTTCAAGTTTCTCCACTGCTAATGGCTGTGTGATGTAAAGTCCAGAGCCTATACTGTAACAAAATAACAGACGGAGAGGTGGTACAGTCAAGGGACTTGTATGAAATGAAAATGCCAAGGTGGCGGGAAGGGGAGAGGGGAGAGATGGGGGTGGTTTGCTGGGGGAGAGTTCAGAGAGAAATGAAATGTTTAAGAAATGTGAAATAAAAACTGAATATGAAATCAATCAAAATAGTAACTCTCACTCCAAAAAGACAACTGAGAAGAGTCAGATGTAGCCACAGATGGTTAGACTGTACCCACAGATCAGGTGTGCTGTGGCTCTCCAGCAGGGGGAGGCATCAGGATCACCCGGGAGCTCCCCGCCCCACACGTGCCCTGGCTATAACCCAAGTTTTGGCAACCTTGACACCACTGACATTTTGGGATGGATAATTTTTTGTTGTGAGAGGCTGTCCTATGCATTATAGGATGTCCTGCAGCATCACTGACCTCTGCCTACTGGATGCCTGTAGCCTGCCCTCAGTTCTGACAACCAAACATATTGGTGGCCAACCCTCATGGTTTGCCTGGGACAGAGGTTTAAGGGATGCAGGACTTTGAATGGGAAAACTGGGATGAGCTGGTCACCCTACCTGGGAGGTAAAATTACCCTGTTTGAGAACCATTGCCATAACCTTTGCAATTTTGATTATGGAGATTGGGTGCTGGGCCGCAATTATTTTAATAAACAAAAAAACCCAAACCAAATAACCCAAGCAACTGCTAGATATTTCTGGTTAGGAGCAACTGATTCTAGCCTAAACGCTTGACTTTACAGGTAAAGAAATAGAGGCTAAAGGAGGTGACTCTGGCACAAGCCCCTCAATAATGTTAATTTCACCCTTCTCTTTTAGTAACGGAGCCAGAAACGAACCTCTGGGCTCCAGACTTCCGGGCCAATGATTTTCCTACTACTACATGGAGTGAGCTTTAGAAAGTGACAAACCAAAGGAACAGAGGACCCCAAGAGCTATTCGTGTGCATGTCAAAATATTTAGTGTTAGAAATAAAGAAAAGGGAAAAACAGAGAAACAACAGGAACTAAGGCACACAACGTGGATGATAAAAATAGTTAGCTATAAATCCATTTCTTGTCAATACTTATCTTTTCCAGGTAAATTAAATGCCACAACTGAACTTTTAGATACTATAATCCAAGGAGGCATGACATTTTAGAGAAGATCTATCTGGAAAGCACTGATAGCTACCTGTCAGTCCCAGGGGCAGGCTGGGCACCATGCTGTCATCGTCCTCATTGTCTGGCTTCTCCACACTGTTTCCTGTTTCTTCAGGAGCCTGGGCACCATCTTCAGAGTCTCCTTTGTCTTCAGTTTTTGCTTTTTTGGAATCTTTGGATTAAAGGACAAACCCCCCACAAATTTTTTTCTTAAAATAAGAATACCAAATGAGACCACAAAATAAAAGATGTGCGATGCAAAAAGGCGTATTTTCAAAAGCTTAACGTATTTTCAGTTTTAATTTGCTAAGAATCTCTTTTTCCTGATTAAAAAATCTGGCTATATTAAAAAACCCAGTGGGACACACAGATGTGCCAACAAACTTTATGTTTTAGGCTTCTTAATACATATTCTTTTCCTGAAGTATAGTTGATTTACAATATTGTGTTGGTTTCAGGTATATAGCGAAGTGATTCAGTTCTACATACATATATGTATATGTTGACATTCTTTTTTAAAAATTCTTTTTCATTATATTGACTACAGTTCCCTGTGCTATACAGTAAATCCTTGTTCTTTGTTTTATGTATGGTAGCACGCATCTGTTAACCCCATACTCCCAATTCATCCACCCCCCCCCCTTCCCCTTTGGTAACCGTAAGCTTGTTTTCTGTCCGTGAGTCTGTTTCTGTTTTGTAAGTTCATTTGTACTATTTTTCAGATTCCACATATATGTGATATCATATAATATTTCTTTCTCTGTCTGACTTACTACCTATAGATTGTACCATCTTAAGTGAGCAAGAAATTTTTCATAAGTCGAACTAAACAATTTAAGTATGTTAATCACACCCAGTTCTATAAACTTTACTGAGAAAAAAAAACAAGGGCAAGTCATTAACGTTTTTTAAAAAAACTTGTAACAAGCACGGTTTTTCCTCCTATGCCATTAAACATAAATTTTCTATAAAAGCTAACTTTGTTTTAAAGGGGAACAGAAACACAAAAGGCTCTTCGTGGTACTAGAGGCAGACTACAAAGCAAGAGCAACAATCTACTTAGCTGGGCGACAGAAACTGGCCTGTTCCTTGAATGTAAGTGGTGAGGGGAGGAGAGGGAAGGCCTCCTGGCTTTTCATTTCTACATCCACGACTTTCGTAACATAGTCCCCTAAACTACCTTCCCAGTCTCACCTCCCATCATGCTCTTAAATGTTCCACCCTGGGCCAAATGGGTTGACTGCCGTGCTGGGCTTTGACAAGCTTATGGCAGTTAGTGATGCTAGTTAGAACAGAATCGACCTAAACCAGAACTCAGGACTCTCTGTAGCCCAGGACTGGCCTCTTCCTTGGACCTTATTACCACCCTTCTGGGAAATGGTCAACACTGCAGGACCCACACGTTCAAAGGCCATGGATATTATCAGCTGGTCTTCAAAGCTTATTACTTCTGTTTTCCTTAAAATAGTTCTTAAAGGTTACCAATAGGATTTAAACTCCCAGCCCTGTGATTCAATGCTTGAGAGAAGAAATAATATCACTTCCTTAGGCATACTCAGAACAAGAATCCTAAGGGCACTAATAATTTTAGAATAGGATTACAATCACTTTAAATCAAAACTGTAATGTCTAATCCTCATGCTCTTCTCTATCTTATTTCACTTTCTGTTGAAACGATTTCCCATAACTTACAAATGTATTATAGCCTGTAGGTAGCAAAAAGACAGCCATGCGTGTTTGGAAAATTCAAAGTGTCTTTCTAAATGAAACCTTTCTTTCAGACAAAAGATGAATAGGATATGCTAACACAAGTGCTGGCAAACTTCTATAAAGGGCTAGACTGTAAACATTTTAGGCTTTGCAGGCCATATGGTCTCTATCACCACAAAGGCCAAGTAAAATAATGGGCATCTCAGTGTTCCAATTAAGCTTTATTTGCAAAAATAGGCAGAAGGCTGAATAGTTTGCTGACACCTGTTCTATCCTGTCTTGAAATCTCTGCTTGCTCACATTTCAATTAAAATGCCTGTTCTTTCACCTAAGCTTATTCAATCCAAGAATCTTGCAAAAGAAAATAGCCCTGCCTCCCCAATCCTGGCCATTCTACTCACTTGGAAATTAACGTTCCATTTATTCAGAAGTTTCCTAACTGCTATTTTATACACTTTGCATATCCAAATTATCACTAAGTTGCCTTTCGAAGGTAGGAATTTATTGTAGGAAAAAGGAATGGGGCAAAAAAGACGTAAATGAGAAGAATCACTAATGCAAAGTCCTTGACACATAAAGACCCAAGAAGATAGATTCTACTACCAGCCCAGATTTCTTTAGTGTCAGTAATTCCATAATTCTCTTTGGAAACAGGTAAACATAAAATATTTTCCATAAGATCTTATGGAAAAACCCGAATGAACTTTTTGGCCAGCCCAATACTATGTCATAGTACGTTCTGTTTATCATAAAAAGCTCAGATAGTTAACTGCCAAAGAAGAGCAGTATTTTGAGAAACGTTAAACTGCAATCCCCCCCCCCCACAACATTTGCTTTAGCTACCAGGCTAGTTTCTCGTATGCCAGTAAGTACAGAGGAGTCTTGCGTGTCATGTGGACATAAGAAGAGAGGAAAAGCAGAATGAGAACTTGAAAACCTGAATAGCTTAAGTTCAAAGAAAATACATACCAGGCCCAGTATCATCCACTATTTTTCTCTTCTTCTTCTTCTTCTTCTTCTTTTTTGATTCTGAATTGGGAGACTGCAATGCTGCTTCCCCACTGGTCAGTGTGGTAGATTTCTTGGAGGATTTTTTAACTTTTACATTTTCCACTGTTTCTTTAGGTAAGTCTCCATTTTGGGCTTCTGACCAGCCTGCATTCATAGACTGTTTCAGGAATTTTTTAACTTTTCCACCTACTACTGCTTCTTCAGAGATGTCTCCATTTTGGGTTTCTGACAAGCCCACAGTCACAGACTGTTTTAGGGCCTTTTTAATTTTTCCACCTCCCACTGTTCCTTCAGACACATCTCCGTTTTGAGCTTCTGACAAGCTCACAGCTGAGGCCCCTGTTTAAAAACAGAGCACACACAGTGACAAAGAAGGAGAGGTTTACTTAGAAATGCTGGTATCCCAAATGAGAAATGTCACGGCTTCCAGGACTGAAATGATTTAGTTTTTACTTCCCTGTCATGTATATTAAGACGACTTCCAATTTTAGTGTTCTACTGCAGGACAAATAAATTAAAAAAAAAAAAAAAAAAAGGAAAAGCTGCATTGATTTTTTAACTTCAAAAACCACATCTCTGTCTGTAAGGAGCTAAAAGTCTGGATCAGGAGAACTTCAGTGAGGTTAAATAAACAAATGGGGCCAATGTTACTTACAAAATATACATTCTAATATTAGGTATTTGATATACTTTCCTAGACATCAGTGAATTGAAAACTCTGTTGATGTAACCACTTATTTGTCTTGATATTTATCATATATAAATGCCTAAGGCTGTCTCTACATAAGTTTCTGTTTATATACAGAAGAAGCACCATCTTCTGTTACCTTCAACTAAGAAGTAGTTAGCAAAGCTTTGTTATTCTATAGGAAATGGAAATATAAGGGAACTTCAAAAACATTATTCCTAAAACCCACACACCTCTTCTCTCCTCCAGAATTTCTTTCAATCAACTAATCTCTGCAGAAAACCAGCTAGTGTAAGGCGTAATGCCTCCAACACTGCCCTAGGGGGCTTCCGTATTATACAGGATCGAAAAAGGGTATCATAACTTCAGGATGTCTGACCCACTGTCAGGAAGTTAGAATTGCAAATGAAGTAAGTAAAGAAAAGTGACATTCAGGTAAAATGCTTTTCATGGAAGTCTTTAAGGATGCAAATACGTAGAAGTTCGTAAGAAATTTACAACCTAAAGTTAGGGGTGACAGGAAGACAGGGCACGAGATTACGCACATGCGTATGATATGTGCAAAAAGACATTTTGGGAGCTGAAAATGATGGAGTTCAAGAGTTGAAACAGAGGGCAGGTGCGTAGGGGAAGGCAAGGTTATCAGGAATGTTCTGTGAAGAGTGACACCCAGCTTGTTCTGAAGCGACAGAGACATGAGATAGATGATGTGAAAGGAAGATGGGGGGAGGTGAGAAAGTCCCACGTGCCTGATTGGAAATGGGGGTTGGGGATGACCCTAGAGGTGGTGAGGAAGTCAGAAAGGGAGGGTGGAAGTGGGGCAGGCTGGAAACGAACTCTAGAGGCCTCCTGCCCGAACTCTGTAGGTACAAACTGCTGCTCAGAAAGGGCAGATCGGGGGCCACGCGGAGAGTCGGCATCTGCGCGGGGCCCGACGGGAGGCCGCCCCGGGCTGCCTTTCCACGCTCCGCAAGCACGCGCGCTCTGCGGGGACGCTGCCAGCGCTACATCGGGGCCGCAGGGCCTCCCCACCAGCGCCGCTCGGCCCCGCGGCCGCCGCAGGGCGCCACGGCCCACGTGCTGGCTCCCTCCGCAACCCAGGCCGCCGCGAAGCTCAGCGCATCTCACCCTGGAGCTTTAGGTTTCGCTGTCGCAATTTGAGGTTCCGCTTCTCGATCTTCTTGCGTAAAAGTTTCATCGGTAAATGAGACATGTTGTCGGTGAAGCGCCTTCACGGCCGCGCCACAACCCGGCTTCTCTGCTCTCCCCGGTGACGTTACTTCCTTCCCGGCCACACGAGCTCAGTTCAGCCAGCCGGAAATACGTCACAGGAGCGCTCGCGGTCGGCGGAGCGGAAGTGGGTCCGGAGCGGAAATGCTTCCGGGCGCGTGCGCCGTCTTACCCTGGGAGAACGGATTCTCTGCAGCGCCGTCTAGGGGAACGTAGGCCTGGCTCTGCACTGTGTTCCTTCCCGGTGTGCCCGAGCCTGCAGAGCACTGGGGACATTTGGTAGTGTGAGCTTCTCCGGGGGAAGTGGGAAAAATCAAGGCCGAGGAGAGGGCCTTAGGGAGTCTCCATTCTTATGTTCCTACCATCTTTGGATCCTGGACGATGTAAGTTGAGTAGTACCTGAATTTCGTATATGTGTGTTTTCAAACTTGTTTGATCGCTCTCCTTAGTGAGAAATGCACTTTCCATGTCACTTGCTACCCAGTAATCCACACATAAATATAACATTTCTCAAAGCAATACCCTAATTCTTGTTTCACTTTGATGTTTTTCCTTCGATACCATTCATCCCATCCTAAATTCTGAGTCCGTTAAATATTCTGATTAGAATGCATTTAAATTGATTTTACTACTCTATTAAAGGATTGGCTGCAGTTTGAAAAATGAAGGTTTATAATCCCCAAAGCTCATACCCACAGACCCTTCAGAAGTCAGGACAGAAATTACAATCTGGCTGGCCAGTAGACATTTTTGTGTGTGTGGAAGAGGGTACATTAAAAAAAAAAATGTTATCAACATTAAAAATTTGGGATAGTTCTTGTGGAAATTCACATTTTTCTTTAAAAATTGGTCCTAATGGGCTCAAATTCCCCTTGGCAATAATCAATTTGAGCTGAACGATAATTGGAAGGGTTAATGAAAGCTAGAATAATTTGTTCACTTGGAGTGGCAGAGCATGAGCTCATAGGGATTAGACATAATCATAGGGAAGAAGAGAGAGGGAGAAAACTTGGGAGGGAGTTTAAACAGAATGTAAATAAACTGACTGAGAAATCACGTTGAATTGGACTAGAAATTGAGACAAACCATGATGTGCTTAAGTTGTTACTAATTCGGTGGGTTAATGGATGAGTCAGAAATTTAAACTGGCACACACGCACAGACACACACACACACAGACACACACACATAGACACACACACCCACAGACACACACACATAGACACACACACCCACAGACACACAGACACACACAGGCACACAGACACACACACACAGGCACACAGATATACATACATGCATACATACACACATATCTCAGTTTAAATATATATGTGGCAGTTTAAATTGATATATATCAGTTTATATATTTGTCTATATACATTGTATTTTTTATATTTAAAAATTTTTTTGTATATTGTGAAGTTTTGACATCTTAAAAAACTCTGGCTGGAGAGAGATTGCTCCTCCAGGGACTAGCCAGTTTTTAGAGAGAGCAAAAGACTCAGCCAGGAGCATGCCTTTAATATGCAAACTAAGTAATGCAGAGCCATACCTCCTCCATCTGGCCCATGTACCCCAAGAGGCAATATTCCTCTGCCTTAATCATCCCAGGGCCAGGTACCAAGCAACTATGGACCACTCCTATAGTTTACAGCCCACCTAAATTATTTAAACCAGTCAACTGCAAACTGTTTATTTTGCCTTGCTTTGCTTTTCCTGAGGAACCTCCAGTAAAGGCTGTGGCCTAGGCTCTCCCTTTGGTCCTGCCGCTTCTGCCTGTATGGGATGCTGGTGCTTTCCCATGTGGCCCTGCATGGTGTGGCATGCCTCCTCCTTCTAGTACCTGTGAGTATAATAAACTTTGTTTTCGTGAGCCTCTCCTGTGTCTCCTCTTGTGGTCATACCTGACGATCACATGAAAGAGCACAGAATATACATACATATCTAATTCTCTCTATATATACATAAACATATATTCACATGATTACACACCTGAATATTGGGTCTGTGACTTTGAAATTCACATCCATCACTCTTAGGTGCAACAACTAATATCTTCCATACTTTCTTAAGGTACATGGAAGTGCTTAATTTTAGGGATTGGCAACCTTTCAGTAGCCATATATAAGGCTATTGATGCCACTTTTTCTAGACTTTTAGGAAAGGGATGAGAGGTGATAACCTTGCATCAACTCTCAAAATTGGGGGTAGGAGTTTTAACAGAGTGAATTTCCAAGACCAGGTCTGGTAAACAAATAAGTATCACTGGATTGGACTTCAGAAAATATCTGTGAGGTTTGGAGAGGTGGCAATTAAAAACATGTGCCTCTGAAAATCCTTTTGTCTCTCACTGCTAGGGCCTATCTTAATATCTATTTAGTATATGTTTGTAAATGTCTTTAGAACTTTTTGCCTTGGTTCCCCATCCCAGATGTCTGTCTCCCCAGAATATATTCATTTCTCAATTATTAACTCATTTAGCAATTATTTTCCGAGCATATCTGTGCTATGAGTATGTGATTGGTGTGTGCTAAGTTCTGAGAATAGAACTGTGGGTAAGATCGATGTGGCTCGCCTTTGTGGAGCTTACAGAACGTACATGGAAAACAACCATGGTAAACTGTGCAGTGAGAAGGGAAGTACATGACAGGAAAAACACCCTAGTCTGGAAGTGGAGTCCTTCGTTCAGTACCCACTGTGCATGTACACTGGGCTAGAGGCAGGCAGAACAGGGCGTGGAGATGATGTCTTTTACCTGCCTACTAGAAATATTTAAATTTAATATGGACCATATTCCTTACCCATACCATTCTTTCAATTTCATTTGAGATCCTTAAGGCTTAGACAAGTGTTTGTATAATAAAAAGCAGATTTGTCCGTGCAAAATTTCTTCTCATTCAAAAAAAAAAAAAAAAAAAGCCTCACTTCACTGGGAAAAGAAATCAGTCTATTTCACAAATCCCTTAGAATTTGTCAGAAATAACTGACTCACTCTCTAATCACTGTATTTGGATGCTTGAAACGTTTTCCTAGGGACTTTCAAATGCTATTTTCTATAAGGTTAACCACCCTTTAGTGTGTAGGAAAGTGCTACATTGCTGTAAGTAAGTGGGGTGTTGCACCCTTCATGTGGCTTGACCCTGGTTCTCGGTATTGTCTTAAGCAGATGGCAGATGCTTGAGAAATGTCTTCATCAATGAACTGACAGATATGAAAATGAGAGAGCATTTTAGGGAGCATTGCCACAATTCTCCAGGTCATGATTATTGCAGTGGTTCTAGGGACTAGAGTATATAACCTTTCTCTAAGTGTATTCATTTGTAATTTAAAAAAATCTACTCTGTTCCAGGTACTGTTTCGGGCCCTGGGAATCAGCAGTGAACAAGACAGACAAGGTCTTTGTTTCCAGGGAGCTTAGTGCCTAGAGAGGGACTAAGTGCCTAGAGAGGTACTACTGTACAGTAGTACAGTAAAACAGATATTAATCAGTTAAATAAGTGAGCGAACAACGTAACTTTTCTTGGAGCTAAATGCTGGAGAGACATTAAAACAAGATGATGTCATATAATAGAGAGAGACGGATAGGAGGCCAGGGCAGCATGCTACTCAGGGTGGGAGGTATTTTTGTGGAGCCAAAGTCAGCCATGCAAAGATCTGAGGCCAGAGAAAAGGCTGGCAATGACAAGCCTTAGTATTCCATTAAATAACAGTACAGGACCACAAGAGCAGCTATGCAGGGGAGAGTCCAGGGCTTGGGCCAGGCTTGGGGAGGGAGGCTTGAAAAGGTATAGGGATTGGTGGGGGAAAGTGAGAACTTCAAAAAGACACCTTCCTTTGACTACCTGCCCCCTGAGCCCTCCAATCTGACCACTGATGACAGAATCATAGACTGACTTTGCTCTTCCAGTACCTTGTGGAAATAAGAGTTCAGAATTGGGATTTACTTTAATACACTTTTTATTTGGCATGACTTTATTTATTTATTTTTAAAATTTATTTATTTATTTATTTATTTATTTATGGCTGCGTTGGGTCTTCGTTGCTGCACAGGGGCTACTCTTCGTTGTGGTGCACAGGCTCTAGATGCGTGGGCTTCAGTAGTTGTGGCTCGCAGGCTCAGCAGTTGTGACTCGCGGGCTCTAGAGCGCAGGCTCAGTAGTTGTGGTGCATGGGCTTAGTTGCTCCGCGGCATGTGGGATCTTCCCGGACCAGGGCTCGAACCCGTGTCCCCTGCATTGGCAGGCGGATTCTTAACCACTGCACCACCGGGGAAGTCCTGGCATGACTTTAGATTTACAAAAATTTTGCAATGATAGTACCCACCACTCAGCTTCCCCTTATGTTAACAGCTCATGTAGCTGTAAGACATTTGTCAAAATTAAGACATTAAGACTGGCAAATTACTATTAACTAAATTACAGATTTATTCAGATTTCACCAGTCTTTCCACTAATATCTGTTTTCTGTCCCAGGATTTTTGCCATTTTCTAAATAATCCATGTGAATAAATGAGGGTAGTGGCTACCAGCCAGAACCTGGTAAGTTCTACATCTTATTTCCTAACATGTCATTTTTACTGGTTCTTTATTTTACAACCGAAGATCTCTCCTCCTCCCATGCTTACTTACCCTATCTTTCCCAGGGTAGTGTTGTCATAGTAATTTTAACAACCACCAGGTCAACTTATTTCCCTAAAAGAATTTTGAAAATGGGCCACTTTCAGAGAATGAGTTTAGGGAAGCAACTGCTACCCCCCAACCCTCTACCTAGCTGCTTTACTACAGTGAGAACTATGAGAAGTCTGACCCTTCACCAACTGATTTCATGCAATTTATCAAACTACCTTCCTATATTACACCTATTGTCTGGGTCTTTACTTCACAGTTAATTTTCCATTCTTGAAGACAGGAGTGTTGTTTCATTCATCTTTAGAGACCACCGACATTTAGAACTTTCCATTCATTCACTGATTCTTTCAAACTACTATGAATCCATGATGATGTGACAGGTAATTGACTATATGCTGGCAATATAAAGTTAAATTAGCCAAAGCTCCCTCTGTCAACATGCTCACAATTTTGGAGAAAGTCAAAGATGTCTCCCTTCCCATTTAGACTTCCCATGCCAGCACAGTGCCTGGATTTATGTAGACCCTCAATAAATGTTTGACACCCTGTTTTGAGAAGACTTCTCTGACAGCAGTGGAGAGAATAGAGGTGAGATGATCAATCAGGTGGTGTTGCAATGGTTCAGTAGGGACATTATGAAGATCATGGGGCTGGAACAGAGTGAGTTTCAATATATTTTCTGAGAAAGAATTAACATAACTGGGTGACCAGTTGGATGAGGGAGTTAAGAGAGAGGGAAGAGTAGAGGCTGCTTCTGAAGTTGCCAGCTTGAGATGTGCTGTATAGAATACAGGAAGAGAAGAAAGCTTGGAGGACAGTGGTGGAGAGGAGGAAGGGGAAAGGGAAAATGAGCTTAGTGGGAACATTTAGTTTAAGAAGAAGTACATATAATAGAGGGCCCACAAATACCTCTTGAATGAGTGAAGGTAGGGATGGATTGCTGCTTGAATGTCAACGGAAAGATGGGGAAGATGGACTAAATGGGGCGAATGTTTTTTCTGTATAAAATTCTGAGTCTGTGATGCCAATTGCCCAGTATTCTTGGCAGCCGGAGCAGGTAAAGGAGGAACAAGAACAGGTGGCACAGGACCTGGGTCCTAAGCATGGATAGAATTTGGTTGTGGAATGGCATAACAGAGGTGTAAGGTGGGGTTGAACCTCCTGTCAGCAAAGGAGCAGAGTCATTAGAAGTTTTTGAGGGCAGTTGGGTAGGTAATAGGGAAGATAAGGAAATGTGGAAACAGATTGTAAGGTCCTTAAGTAAGAGCCTGAAGTTTAGGCATAATGTATGACAATATAGGCTCTTGAGAAGGGCAATGGGGATGACCAAAGTTATGCTCTTGGAGGACTTTTTTGTCAGCAATGTTCAGGAGGAATTGGATACGGGAGGGAATTGAGACTGGCTGGTGGCTGTTTTGCTAGTCCAGGAATAAAGTGATGGGATTTCATGGTGCTTGTTTCATGCCCCCATGTGGTCTCCATTGCTTGGCACACCTTCCCCTCCTTCCCTGCCTCCACTTAGTTTTGCCCCCCCCCCCCCAGTCAGCTACCTTCTCTTCATCCTTCAAGACTCTGTTTCAGTGCAGCCCCCCTCTGGGGAGCTCCCCCAAACCCCTGTGGGCTGAGCTGCTCACTCCCTCCTCGGGACTGCCTGTGTATTGTGTTTCTACTGATGCTCCTGGATGGTAATGTGTTCTCTGGAATATCTTTCTTTCTAGTACCCTGTGAGCTACTTAAAGACAGAGATACTATCCTTCGGTTCCAGAACTCTGCCTAGCACATAGTAGGTACTCAGTGAATTGAATTAAATTATGTTGGATAAATTAATGACAGGGAAAATGGAAAGAAAAGTATGGATCAAGGGTGAATTTGGAGGATAAAACTGGAGAGATTTACTGATTAATTTAATCAAAAGAAGAACTGTCACCTATAGAGTTGATGTATTCATTGAGGGTAGAGTGGGGGTGGTGATCTGTAATGGGAGTAATAAATTCCGTCTGGAACATACTTACTGCCATATACAGTAAGTCCCCTGCATACTGACCTCCAAGTTGCAAACTTTCAAAGATGCGGACGTGAATTCGCATGTCCAGTCACACAAGTTAGTTCACATGTCTGGCGTACATTGTCATGTGCGTGCATCCGCTACAAGTGGTTGTGCTTTTGTGTACTTTACAATACTGTATAGAGTACGTAGTACAGTATCTTTATTTCAAGCCCAGGATGTCCAGAAGCAAGCGTAAAAGCAGCGGTGATGTAGCTGGTACTGCTAAGAAGCGCCAAGCAATAAGGATGGAAACAAAAGTGAAAATAGAGAGTGGAGCAAGGCAAAAAGATGGTAGACATCGCTCGTTCTTATAACATGAATTGTTCAACCATCGGCACGGTTCTAAAGAACAAGGACGAGATCGTGGAACATGTGAAGTCTGCTGCGCCGATGATGTCGACAATAATATCGAAGAAGCGTGGAAAAGTGAGGAGATGGAGAAACTTCTCAGTGTGTGGATGCAGGATCAGCATCAGCATCGAGTCCCTCTCAGCTTAATGCTGATTCAAGAGAAAGCTAAAAGCCTTTATGAAGACTTGAAAAAGAAACATGGCAAAGAATCAGAGGATGCATCTTTTCATGCCAACCATGGCTGGTTTCATTAGTTCAAGGCTAGAGCCAACCTTCACAAGGTAAAAGTAAGTGGGAGGGAGCGAGTGTAGGTACGGTAGCTGCCCGGGAATTTCCTGAAACACTTTGAGAAATTATTGATGAAGGCGCGTACTTACCTGAGCAGGTTTTTAATGTGGATGAGACAGGACTGTACTGGAAAAGGATGCCAGACCAAAGTTACATCAGTAAGGAGGAAAAGTTGATGCCAGGCTATAAAGCAGCAAAGGATAGGCCAACTCTGTTGTTTGGTAGCAATGCTTTGGCCATATGAAGCTGAAGCCTCTCTTAGTTCATCATTCAGAGAACCCAAGAGCCCTTAAAAATATAGCCAAGGGTTCTCTTCCTGTTGTGTGGAAGAGTAACCCCAAAGCCTGGGTTACACAGACCATTTTCCAGGTTTTTCCACCACTTTATCCTGGAGGTAGAGAAATATTGCTTGGAGAAGGACGTCCCATTCAACAGTCTTTTGCTGTTCGACAGTGTTCAGGGCCACCTCCCATTCATGGATGACTTGCATCCCAACGTCAAAGTAGTGCATCTGCTATCGAATACTACGTTGCTCATCCAACTTATGGACCAGGGGGTTATAGCGACTTTCAAGAAATATTATTTATGTCATACTTTTTGTCAGGCAGTAAAGGCAAGTGACAAAACAGGAACAACCTTGCAGCAATTTTGGAAGGAGTATTGTTGCTCATCCAGAAGGCCATAAAAAACATTGACTTTGCTTGGTGTGAGGTTATGGCCATCACCATGAATAGGGTTTGGAAGAACCTTTGCCTGCAGTTTATTCATGATTTTGGTGGATTTGAGAAGGTGGATGAGGAGTCCAAAGAGGTCTTCAGCAGCTTTAGTGACACTTAGCCCGAAGCTGGAGCTAGATTTGCAAGAGGATGACTTCATTGAACTCCTTGCTGTGCAACACGAGGAGCTTACTAATGAAGACCTGATGGAATTGGAGGCCCAGAGAAAGGACGAAGAGAGACAAGAGGAAGAAGAAGTAACTGAAGAATCAAAGAGATTCACGACACAGGAAATGGCAAGGGGATTTTCTTTATCTGAGGAGGCCCTGTTAGTTTTTGAGACACAGTACCTAAACATATAATGGTACCTGAAGGTTGCAACAGCTGTTCAGAATGCAATCCAGTGCTACCGTGTCATCTGTGACGAGAAAAAAAAAGCTACCACGCAGACATCACTGGATCGTTTTTTCAAGAGCGTAGATAGAAGTGAATCTAGCAAGGAACCAGAACCT
This sequence comes from Balaenoptera ricei, assembly GCF_028023285.1. Taxonomy (NCBI): domain Eukaryota; kingdom Metazoa; phylum Chordata; class Mammalia; order Artiodactyla; family Balaenopteridae; genus Balaenoptera; species Balaenoptera ricei. The sequence continues at coordinate 7,375,675 of NC_082645.1, read as the reverse complement.
GTGCCATCCATGTCAGGCGTGAGTGACATTGCGGCTTGCCCCCTGTCTCCTATTGCTGACGATCCTTCAGCTCTACCATCTCCCACCTCCTCTCCCTCCTCCAGTCAGTAACTCTTCTTGCATGTTCACTCGATGCCAGCCCCTGGATGCCAGCTGTTGTACTGTACAACTGTACTTTTCTTGATTTTCCATGGTGAGTTGGTTCTCCTTTTGTTGTTGTTGTTGTTACTTGGAAGTGCTTTCTTCTTAGGCAAACAATCACGTATTGGCAATAGGGAGGTTACTCTACCTATTTTTCTAGTCACCATCCCTTATCTAGCTCCTTACCACAATGCCGGCACAGGGGGAGGCAAACTGCCCCAGCAGTTTCCATGGACAAGGAACTCCCTAAGAAGTTCCCATAGGCATTGGTGGTCCTTCTGTGATGCACGCGTATCTTCCAGTTGACCCCTAGGTGGCAGCCTCTGAGTATCTTCCTGTCAGGCGCGTGCCCCATTCATTGTCCCATGCAGTAAACCGCTCCAGAACATCTACAACATCAATCTCATCTACGTTTTGTGGACCCTTTAGTCCCTGCATTGGTTTATCTTCCATCAGTTTTCTTAGATAAGGCATTGCAATGGAGCTAAAAGTGCTAGAAAAGTATACATGGTTAGTTATTTTCCCTTGTGCTCTACATTTCTTTCCTCTTCCTTCTCCTCACTGTGATACCCAAGGAACAAGCACAAGAAAGAGGAGGGAAGAAGAATGTAACAGACAAAGGCCTCATTCCTCCTCTTCAAATCTTTGGAGAGGAACACCTAGACTGCTCTAGAGGGAGGTGAGAGATTTGAATTGAATAAGAGGTTGACATATTCAAGAGCTAGATTTTTAAATAACTAAAGATGAAAAGTTATAGAATCAAACTGAAATATTTTTAAGGGACCTCACAACACAACAGATACAGGGATCTGACAGGACAGGGTAAGAGTTTAAAAAGTCAAACTCAAAAAAAAAAATTTTTTTTAAAAATTAAAAAAAAAGTCAAACTCTGCAATGTTTGCACCCCAATGAGCCTGGAGAGTACAAGCTTAACTTCATAATTCTTAAGGAACAATGCATTAAATTTAATAGATGTTATGGACTGAATGCTTGTGTCACCCCCCAATTCTTATGTTGAAGCTCTACCACCTCAATGTGATGGTTTTAGGAGGTGGCGCCTTTGGGAGGCCATTGGGAATAGATGAGGTCACGAGTGCCCTCATAAGAGTCACTGGAGAGCTTTCTTTGCTTTTTGCTCTCTGCCATGTGAGGCTACAATGAGACATCCTCTATCTGCAACAAGAAGAGGGTCCTCACAATGCTGGCAACCTGACTTAGACTTTCAGCCCCTAGAACTGTAAAAAATAAATTTCCATTGTTTATAAGCCACCTAATCTATGGAATTTTGTTACAGCAACCTGATCTAAGACAACAGGAAACATACACATGAACTCTAATAATCAAGGCAATAGTCCTGTTGACTGTTCTGGACTCCCATTAGTGCCTTTTCTGACTCTAGTACACAGCCATGCATGGAGCTGTCTGCTGTGTCAGCACTCAGCACCAGAGGAATCATGTTCAATCATTCATTCAGCAAAATTGATTGAGTGCCCACTGTGTGCTGGCAGCGTGCAAAGCACTAGGAACACAATGGTGAGCAAAATGCAGACACAGTCGCTGTTCCCTTGGTGCCCTGAGTATGAAGGTGTCAGACATTAAGCAAATATTTACATGTGGCTGTATCATTATAAAGGAAAAGCAGGGTTCTATGAGTGCACACGGCGTGTATAAATACTAAAGCCAAGGGCTGTATTACCTGCCTCTTGTGGGGGCAGTGCTGCCACCTAGGAGGCTCTTTGGAAATCTGTGGGAGCATTTTTGTTTGTACCCCAAAATAGTAGGAGGCGTTTAGTGGGAGAGGAACAGAGTGTTTGCCTACAGCTCACAGGACAGTCTTCTATACAAGGTATTGTCTCACTTCACACGTGACTTTCATATGTACTTATGTGTTTAATTATCTGAGCTTGGCACTGAACTCCATTTCACATAGAAATACAAAGTATTTTTGCATGATTTTAACATTGTAGAATTTTCCAACAATGTAACTTTAATGTAAATTGCGGTAAGATTATGCTTTATTTTGTTTGCAACTTGAATGAGAGAAGTGACCCTTTGTAGTCTGGACTCAGCCACAGACAGGCATGGGTGCAGCCTGACTGACTGCCTAGCTTAGAGCCCCTAGGAATAGTGCAGCGCTTCTCAGCTCTGACTGTCCTTAAGAGTGACCTGGGGAGCTTTTATAAAGTACTCACGTCCAGACCTCACTCCAAACCAATTAAATCAGAATCTCTGGGAGTAGGCTGGCTTCCTCATTATAAAAGATTTCTCAGTTGATTATAATATTTGGCTAAGTGTTGAACACCTTGTGCAGGTTCTTTGGTGAATTCTGTTTCTACCAATAGGACCATCTATCTCTCTGGTAGATTTAGAGGACTGGTTTATTGGATCAACCTCACCTGGCCAGGTAGAGCATTCCAGACTTTATAGGCCATTGATTAGCTCCTTTTTTTGGGTTGTAGTTCCTGGTGAAAATCAGTTATATACTCCTTTCTATCCTGTTAAATCCACCACTCTTAACAACATATTGACACTTGAAAGATTTAAGCCGACAGTAATTCATTTGCCAGTGCTGAGAATAAGTAGATTCCATGCAGATTTATGAGTTTGTATTGCACAACACTTAAGCACAGTGTTGTACAATATGCTTTTTGTTAAAATTATCTAAAGAGGGAGACAGGGAGGGTTATTTGTGTCAAGGTACTAAATGTTCTTTTATTTAAGTTGTAGCAAATTGAGAGGAATGAAAAAACATTTTTCTTGTGGTAGGCTACATGTAGAGAGATTGAATCAACTCTGGCTGAGATAGACAAACTATACACACAAAAATGCTAAGCGTCATGTAGAGGAGATACTAGTTTGTAGAACCTGGTCTTGGGCCCTGGCTGCTTTGGTTTATTTGATTCAGGGTCATTTGTACCTGATGCCGGAGGTCTATAAATCACCACCAGGGGGCCCTGAAAGCGTTTCTATCTGATTTCTAGGACCGTAGTCTCTTTCAATGAGCAGAGCTGATAAAATATCCCTGGTGCAAATTGGAGGGGTGCCTTGGACCCTATTTAAAGTTTGGCTTTCTCCCATGGATATTTTTGCCCAGAATGTAGCAGCAGCTGCTGAAATAGCTTTGATGTACTCTGCGTTTTATCAAGTTTTTACTGTAATGTTGAATAATCTTTTATACCTTGGCTTCTATTTGATGAGCTAAGGTTTTGTGTAAATTTGATATTCGCTGTGGTAAGAAAAAAAGGTTTATTTCTTTTTAAATTAGAAGCAAAAAAGAAAACAGCTAACTTTTTTGTCCGTCTTTTTACTGAGCTAAAATAACTGGGGGTTTGCAAAGTCTGTTCTGAGTGTATGGTGAGTTTTCTTAACACCCCATCCTTTGCATCAGATCTATGCTGAATTTTCCTTTAGATCTATTTCAAGAACCTTGAATTATTTTCAAATGAATACTTAATTATGTTACCTGAAAGATAACTGTTAATTGCTCAAAAGGGATATGATTTGTAGCCTTAAACTAATTTTATTAATCTGGGCAATCCATTTAAATTTTTAGAGAAATATTTCTCACATTCAGATAGTTATCAGCAGACTTTGCATCATTTCAATATATTGCATTTTTATTTAAATAATCTCCTTTGGAGAGGAGGGATTCATACCACTAAAAATGAGATACAGGAAGTAAGGCTTTATTATTGTGAAGAAATGAAAGATTATCTGTTTAGTCTGCTTATGTTTTGAACTGACTTTTGCAGGTTTAGCATTACATATCTGAAGTATGAGTATTCTCAAGTATTAGAAAGAATTTTATAGTTTTAATGAAACCTACATTGAATTCAAAATTAAAGTTGTACCAAATACAACTATTTAATAATACATGAATATATTCTAGTAATAAATATATAAATAATAATGAATAATTTATAAATATAAATGAATAAATATAGAACTAATCCAGAAAGTTCTCTGGCCCTGTATTCAATGATAAACAGATAACCACTTGCCAAGAATCAGAAGGAGAGATTGAAGTATCACAAATCTGGTGAGTAGAGATGTCCTTTAAGACATTATTCACATTTTAGATTTTATACATATGTGAAATCAGATACTACATTCAGTTCTATTAAAACTGTTGTTTCCTCAAACTCCACAGTTTCTATATAGACAAAATGTTTTTGTGATATGAAATAAAGTTGAAGGTGAATTTGCAGGATGCTTAAGGCCCATAGAGAAACATATATTCAGGGTTAAGTTATTGAACTGAATTTGTTTCTGTAATTGGTCACTGGATGTAACTGAGTCTGTGTGCCTTTATGGTGTGCTTGCTCTTTGTCAACTTGTATGTTTTAGATTTTCACCTTATAAATCCATTTGATGTGTTCTTTTACCCAGTGCTCTCATAATACCAAGAAATTATGTCAGTTTGCTAAGACAGCTGCCGTTAGTAGGGCTCCAAAATGCCAGGGGTGAGCATATCATCCTAGAATGAATTTAACAGTTTATTTCTGGCAACAACTTCTTTCATTCAGTGAACTCCAAGACTGTTGGGTTAAATGAAGGGCACAGATTTTGTGTTTATGTACGTGTGTGGTGCGGAGAATAATTTCTTCCCCAGTTCTTATAGATAAGTATTTTATATAAGTAAATTTAAATGTACAGGAGTCAATCCAAATATTTGCATTTGAAAGTTACTAGTAGATATGGTTCTTAGAGATTCTAGAAACATTCCTCAATTGAGAAAATGGAATTACTATCTACAATGCTAATTCAGTCTCATTGAATTGATGGTAGAGAATTTCCTTACTTAACTAAAGGTCACTTATCTTCTTTTTTTATTGAGGCATGGTTGATGTACAATATTATATAAGTTTCAGGTTTACAGCATCGTGATTCACAATTTTTAAAGATTATATTCCATTTATAGTTCTTATAAAATATTGGCTATATTCCCTGTTTTGTACAATATATGCTTGTAGCTTATTTATTTTATACCTAGTAGTTTGTACCTCATAATCCCCTACCGCATATTACCCCTGTCCTCTTCCCTCTCCCCACTGGTAACCACTAGTTTGTTCTCTATATCTGTGAGTCTGTTTCTTTTTTGTTATATTCACTAGTTTGTTTTACTTTTTAGATTCCACATATAAGTAATATCTGTTTTTTTTTTTTTAATATCTGTTTTTTAAAATATTTATTTATTTTATTTATTTATTTTCTTTTCTTTTTTTTTTTTTTTGGCTGCGTTGGGTCTTAGTTGCGGCATGCGGGGTCTTCATTGAGGCGTACGGGATCTTTCATTGAGGCGTGGGCTCCTCGTTGTGGCGCTCGGGCTTCTCTCTAGTTGTGGTGCGAGGGCTCCAGGATGTGTGGGCTCTGTAGTTGTGGTGCATGGGGTCCAGAGTGCATGGGCTCTGTAGTTTGTGGCACGCAGGCTTTCTAGTTGAGGCGCACGAGCTCAGTAGTTGTGGTGCATAGGCTTAGTTGCCCCACGGCATGTGGGATCTTAGTTCCCCGACCAGGGATTGAACCCGCGTCCCCTGCATTGGAAGGCGGATTCTTTACCACTGGACCACCAGGGAAGTCCCATAAGTCATATCATACAGCAGCAGTCCCCAACCTTTTTGGCACCAGGGACTGGTTTCATGGAAGACAGTTTTTCCATGGACGGGGGTGGCGGGATGGTTCAGGTGGTAATGCGAGTGATGGGGAGCAGCAAATGAAGTTTCGCTCGTTTGCCCACTGCTCACCTCCTGCTGTGTGGCCCAGTTCCTACCAGGCCGCGGACCACTACCGGTGGTTGTGGACCCCTGTCATACAGTATTTGTCTTTCTGTGTCTCACTTATTTCATTTAGCATAATACCCTCCAAGTCTATCCACGTTGTTGCAAATGGCAAAATTTTATTCTTTTTTATGGCTAAGTAATATTCCATTGTATTTTTTATATATATATATATATATACACACACACACACACACACACACACAGAATATATATATATACACAGAATATATATATATATATATAAAGAAGATGTGGTATATATTGGGTTGGCCAAAAAGTTCATTCAGGTTTTCCATTACAGAAAAACCCGAATGAACTTTTTGGCCAACCCAATGTATATGTGTATATATATATTCGTCTGTTGATGGGCACTTAGGTTCCTTCCATATTTTGGCAATTATAAATAATGCTGATATGAACATTAGGGTGCATGTATCTTTTTGAATTAGTGCTTCTTTTTTTTTTTTTTTTCAGATAAATACCCAGGAGTGGAATTGCTGGGTCATATGGTAGTTCTATTTTTAGTTTTTTGAGGAACCTCCATTCTGTTTTCCATAGTGGCTGCACCAATTTACATTCCCACCAACAGTGTATGAGGGTTCCTTTTTCTCCACATCCTCACCAAAAACTTGTTATTTGTGGTCTTTTTGATGATAGCCATTCTGACAGGTGTGAGGTGATAACGCATCTTGGTTCTAATTTACATTTTTCTGATGATTTCATGTACCTGTTGGCCGTCTGTATCTCTTCCTTGGAAAAATGTGTATTCAGGTCTTCTGCCCATTTTTTTAATTGGGTTATTTGTTTTTTTGATGTTGAATTATATGAGCTGTTTATATATTTTGGATATTAACCCCTTATTGGTCATATCATTTGTGAATATTTTCTCCTATTCATTAAGTTGTCTCTTTGTTTTCTCGATGGTTTCCTTTTGCTGTGAAAAAGCTTTTAAGTTTAATTAGGTCTCATTTATTTATTTTTGCTTTTATTTCCTTGCTTTTATTTCCTTTGCTTTAGGAGACAGATCTAAAAAAATACTGCTACAGTTTATGTCAAAGAGTGTTTTGCCTATGTTTTCTTCTAGGGGTTTTATGGTTTCCAGTCTTACATTTCCTTTTTTTTTTTAAATTATTTAATTATTTATTTATTTATTTTTGGCTGTGTTGGGTCTTCGTTTCTGTGCGAGGGCTTTCTCCAGTTGTGGCAAGCGGGGGCCACTCTTCATCGCGGTGTGCGGGCGCCATCGTGGCCTCCTTGTTGCGGAGCACAGGCTCCAGACACTCAGGCTTAGTAGTTGTGGCTCACGGGCCCAGCCGCTCCACGGCATGTGGGATCTTCCCAGACCAGGGCTCGAACCCATGTGCACTGCATTGGCAGGCAGATTCTCAACCACTGCGCCACCAGGGAAGCCCACGTTTCCATTTTTAATCCATTTTGAGTTTATTTTTGTATATGGTGTTAGAGAATGCTATGATTTCATTAAAGGTTACTTATCTTCAAGTATATATTTGGCAATCTGGAAATTAGAAAAACAGATGTGTGACTGTCAAAATAGATCGCTCAAGGTCCAAAATGTAAAGCCCATGTCTTTTATTCAGGAAAGAGCCTCTCAAGTCCTACTAATCTCTGGACTCTTGATCTACCCACACTCCTATGAAGAATGGTGACTTTGATTTCTCATCTGCAGAAACCACAAACGTTGGGGGTGGGTGGGCGGAGGAGAACAGATACAGAGAGCCATGCTGATAGGCAGCAAGAAGCGATTGCTGACATTGAGAAGGACACTATAAAACACATTCAAACTTAAAAAAATGACAGAAATTTTGGACTGTAATTTAGGATTATTGAGCATAGGAGTAGCCTTCTATCTTTCAGCAGCCTTTGAGAGTGTTACTATGTGGCACCGGAAGTTTCTAATGATGATTCCTGGAATCTTAGTTTTCTGTGTTGTCCCAGAAATACCAAGTGGGTGGGATTCTGCCACACCCCTATTTCTCACTTCAACTCTTCTTTTTATCTATTTCATATGTTAGAATTGTATAATGAGGCTTCTCGCTTAAAATGTATAGTATTTGAAAGCCAACAGTTTATAGTTTGGTTCCATGGTGAGGCTGAATCATTAAGAAAAGATTAAATTATGCTCAACCTTCTTTGTGTAAAAGGCAGAGAAAGATATAAAATATTTCAGAAATATTTGCATTAAAATGGTGAAAATAAAAGTTTTGGCATGGTAAGCTCTAAGTAAATATTTGTTGAATGGATGAATTACTAAATGCAAAAGAGACAAACTCAATGTATCATAAAAGTTGCCTTCCCTCACATCACTGAATAAATAAGGCAGGACTGAATGTGGCTCCTTTATTGAATTTTGTTGTGTTTATGGATACCTGGGTTCAGTCTTCTAAGAACAGCTCAAATAGAGAGGTGACAACATTTGGCAAGGCACTTGTCGGAAGTGCCTTCAGGTATCATCCTGGAATCTTTAAAAAGTCTTTAAGAAATAAATAAATCATCGTGGGGCTTCCCAGGTGGTACAGTGGTTAAGAATCCGCCTGCCAATGCAGGGGACACGGGTTCGAGCCCTGGTCTGGGAAGATCCCACATGCCACAGAGCAACTAAGCCCGTGTGCCACAACTACTGAGTCCGCGCGCCTAGAGCCCATGTTCCGCAACAAGAGAAGCCACCGCAATGAGAAGCCCGTGCACCACAATGAAGAGTAGCCCCTGCTTGCTGCAACTAGAGAAAGCCCATGCGCAGCAACGAACACCCAACGCAGCCAAAAAAAAAAAAAAAAAAAAAAAATCATCGAAGTATTTGGAGTTGAAGCTGATGAGCCATTCTCTTGCAGATGTGGAAACTGAGACTGACATCAGCTCTGGAGGAAGTGCAATTTATTTTATTTATGTAATTAATAAAGTTAATTAAAGAGAAAGGTACTTACTTTCTTAAAGGTAATTGATTCATTTGTTATTTTGTGCATTGAGTATCTAGTGCCAAGAATGAGGCAGAGCTAAACATGAAATATATATATATATATGAATATATGTATTTTACAATTTTAACTATATATATATACACGCACATATATATAAAACTAAAATTGTAAAGTACAACATGTATGTATGTAAGCACCACATATACATACATGTATGTGTATATATCCTTGGTTTTATCTCTTGACTGCACAGCCTAAAAATTTTAGCATCTGGCACTTTATAAGGAGAGTTTGCCAACTCCTGTTCTATGGTCTCACCAACCAACACTTGGATGTTGCCAGTCTTTAATTTCAGCTATTCTGATGGGTCTGTAATCGTATTACACTGTAATTTTAACCTTTATTTCTCTAATTTCTAAATTTACTGGGTACCTGGCGATTTGGATGTTATCTTCTAATGAATGTCTATTCAGGTCTCTTGCCCATTTTTCTTTTGGGTTGTCTGCCTTTTTCTTACTGATAGATAGTTCTTTATATGTTCTGGATGTAAGACTTTGTCAGTTTTGTGTTGCAAGTTTCTTCTTCCACTGCCTAGTTTGCCTTTTAACTTTCTTTGCGGTCTCGTTTGATGAACAGAAGGTCTGCATTTTTATTTACCCATCTTTTTCTTTATAGTTATGTTTTGTTTAGGAAGCCGTTTCTTACCTTGATCATGCAAATAATCCCCTAATTTAGCATCTAAAACAGTGACTCTCACACTTTCCTGTGCATCAGAGTCACCTGAAAGCCTTGACTGAACCCAGCTGGCCGAGACCCACTGCCACACTTTCTGGCTGAGCACATCTTGGGCGAGGCTGGAGAGTTTGCATTTCTATCAAGTTCCCGGGTGGTGCTGATACTGCTGGTCTGGGGTCTTTATACCTATGATCCACCAGAAGTTATGAAGGGTCAGTTTTCATTTCTTTCCTATGGAAATCCAAGTACCATTTGTTGACAAGATAGTCCGCTCTCCACTATTCTGTAAACCAAGTGTCAAAAAGTACATGTATTTGTTTCTGGGCTCTCCAGTCTACAGTGGTCTCTTTGCCTGGCCTGGGCCAGTGCCACTGTCTTGTTACTACTGTAGCACTATCTTGAGTCTTGATATACGGTAAACTGCCCATCCTTCCTTTCCCTTCAATATACATTTATGACCAGCTTGTCAATTTACTGTCTCTCTCTCTCTCGGAGTTTTCATTAGAAGTGAATTAAATCTATGAATTGGTTTGGAAGAATTGATACATTTACAATATTGAATCTCCTAATTCAGGCTTCTCAACCTTTTTTTCCCTAATATTCCTCCAAGGAGTCTTTTTTAGACTTTTTCCCTCTAATTACCCCCCTACCTCCATGAAATGTTAATGCCACAGAGATACCGTATATCTGTGCCTTACACACAGATAAGGACAGTAAGATTTTTCATCCCTCCAGAACCAATTTTTATTCCTTCTGGGGGAGATTTCAGTCCTGCTGTGAATATGTATCCCAATTCATAGTATAGCTTTCCATTTATTTAGATATACTTTGACTTCTCTTAATAATGTTTCTAATTTTCTGTGTAGCAGTCAAACACACTTATTTTTAGGTTGATTCCTAGGTATTTTGGAATGTAGGGTTCATGCCCTCCTGGGTTGGCTGTGCAGCTCCCAGGCAGGCTCAGGTGAACAGGTGTGGTCACTGCTGTGCAGGGCCTCCTGGCTCCCCACCTCATTAAATCTTGATTTGAGGCACCATTTTTCAAGACCTATGGTTGAAAGTCCTAGTGGAATTCCAAACTCATTTGTCATTTGCACTATAAAAGAAAATAATATATATGGTTGTAAGTGCAGAACAGACATTTGGAAAGGAGGGCCACATCTTGGAAAGCATTCATAATTAAGGTGTAAACAACAGTGATTATTTGTTTCATGGTTTATATGAACAGTGTGAAAATGTATCAGTAGATGGCACTGTTTCTTAATAGATAAAGAAAGCCCTAAACTGGTGGAATAGGTTTGAGGAAACTATTTTTTTGTTAAATCGGAATTAAGAATAAGATAAATAAAACTAAAGAAAGTTCTGCAGAATCCCCTGTGATCTACTTCTCTGGTGAGCTTAATTAAAGTCAATGAAGACGCTTAAAGCTCTTTCACCCCCTCATTTGCGGTGGGCTGTTGCTCTAACTGTGTCTTTTCCCAGACCAGGAGAAGTAAGTGACAGCATATTGTGCAGTTGGTGTGGCCAGAATAAGATCACCCAGGCGGAAGCGCCGCGTGCCTTGCTGTGTGTGGCCCTGTGATCTGCACAGAAGGCAATGCTGGTTTTCGTTTTCAGAACGATCTGTGTGGAAGACAGCATGAAACACGAAAGGAATAAAACCCAAGCCTCCCATCACTGTGTTTTCTGTGCAGCAGAGTGGAAGATCTGGTCGCAAACCCTGCCTCTGCCACGTACTAGCTATTTGACCTTAGCAAACCATTTAATCGCTCTGACCTCAGTTTCATTACCTGAAAAACGGGGGTAATACCTACACGACACAGGGTGTTGTGAGGAGTAAATGAGGCAACATCTGTAGAGCACTTAGCCTGGCACCAGAGGGTGACAGTGTGCTATTGGGATTAGTCCGTGCTCTTTGGAGCTTTGAAAGTGGCACAGAAAGTAGACCTCGTGGGATGTCAGTGATAACTGTCGTGTGCCCAGGTGACAAACATCATCGAACCTGGCTACTTGCATCGCTCTCAGGTTTGAGCTCTGCAACCCAGGCGAATGGACTTAAGCAGTAGAACCCAAACCTGTTTGCTTCCTGGTTCCCCTGAGGAGCTTCCAGAAAGCAGCAATGCCTCGGCCCTAGAGATTCTGATTTAACTGGTCCAGGGTGGGTCAGGTCTGAGGATTCTTCAGTGGGCAGCTGCGTTGAGATGCCGGTTTACAGTGAGCCATCTTTACATGGTGTCACCTACAGAGGGTCTCAGGCTTGGGGTGTGGCCGCAGGTTCGTATGTGAGTATCCGGGAAGTGTCGGAGCCATTCCTCTCCTCCCGGGCGCTGTGCGGTCCGCTCAGGTAGCTGGCTCACAGGCATCTTTGACAGCTGGTTCTGACTGGGCAGAGGGGCAGTTAAGATATAAGGGGCATGTTTCCCCCTCAGATGTGCTCCCTGAAATAGAGAAATAAAGCTCCGTGAGCGAATCAGAGAGAACATAATGAGGGATTGTATTTTTTCTCACCTTTTTCTTATCTTTGTGCTTCTGTGCATATATATGTCTGTGTGCATACCTTCCTGCTTTCTTTCTGTCATGTGTGTTTGTTCTGTTTCTTTCTATCTGCCTCTCTCTGTGTGTCTCTGCTCTGTACCTGTCTGCATCTGTTTGTCTCTCTCTTGATTCCTCTGTTGGGGCAGGGCCTGATTTATGCACCCCACGGTTACCAAGTATATTGGTCAGGGTTCTGCAGAGAAACAGAACCATTAGAAGATGATGTATGATTATATACATATAGTTATATATGTATGTCATATAATGACATACATATATAAAGAGATTTATTATGAGGGATTGGCACACACGATGATGGAAGCTGACAGGTCCCAAGATCTGCAGAGGCAAGCCTGAGACCCAGGAGTGCCGATGGTGTGAGTTTCACTTTCAGTCCAAGTCCAAAGTCAGGAGAAGACTAATGTCCCAGTTTGAAGATAGTCAGGGAGAGAGATATTCTACCTTACTCAACCTTTCTGTTCTATTCAAGCCTTCAACAGATTAGATGGGACCCACTCACACTGGGGAGGGCAATCTGCTTTAGTCAGTCTACTGATTCAAATGTTAATCTCACCCAGAAACAGATACACCTAGAAAAATGTTTGACCAAATATCTGGACACCCCGTGGCCTGGTCAAGTTGACACATAAAATTAACTGTCATACCATAGACGTCCGTATGTCCACCATCCTAGAATTTCTGGGTCAGAAAAGTCTTAAACCAGACGACTAAGGGTCAAATCAGGCATGTCTTGTTGGTCTCCCACCCTCATGCCTATGTTACATCCAATGATAATACACCCAGGAAGCTTCACTCTGTATGTTACCTACGTGACCACTTTTTCTAGGTCATGACGAGGTATGAGGTCACTGAACATGAGACCCCTTTTCTATCTATTCTAATAGAGTATAACAGAACTAGGTTAAACATGGTTTATTTACATCACTGAGAAAATCTAAACACATTTCCTACTTGCACTGGCGATATTACTCAACTGAAAGAATTCAGCAGTTTGACTATGCAACTGCCTGAACTCACTTCTTGATTAACATCTCTGGAAAAAAAAGAGTTTCAGTTATTCGCACCCTGTTTGCCAGGGTGAACCCCAGGGCGTTTTAGTTGTCCGTCAGGAAAGAAGGTTTTCCCCAAACTCACTGTCTCCCATCCTGACATCTTTTTTTAGGTTATCTCATGCTCCTTCCTCACTGGAATTTTGCCTGACATCCCCAAACATCTAAATGCTTTATCATCCAGAACGTATACGCCCGGGCTGCTCCAGATGTAAACTGTCTTGTGGAAATACCTCGGAGTTTGAAAATGTCAATACAGGTTTGTCAGTATATAAATTTTGTGACGTTTAAAACAGAACTTTTAAAAAAAGGTTTTAAAGCAAACTGTTCTATCCAATGGGAATAAAAGAAAAGGCAGGTCCATAACTATATAATAGAAATATAATACCCTGAGCTAAAGACTATGTAATTATGCCAGTGTTTTATATTCTTTTCTGAAAATCTTTGGGACAAATTATTACAATTTTCTTGTTTTATGTGGAACATTAAAATATTTCCAGCAGTGCTGTGTTTTGGAAAGTGTAGGGAAAAAAGCAGTTTCAAATATTAAAAATTGAAAACAATAAATGATAATTTCTGTGCTCTTGCCAGAGGCTAGAGGCAGAGGTGAGGCTCTGGCACAGAGAAGGCTGAAAGAGATGCAAGTGTAAGAACTGATGGTGGAGGAAGCAGAGAGGGCGAGGCGTGGACCGCAGGAACCTCTCGAGGCTTCTTCCCTCAGGATCCTCTTGGCAATACTGGTCAGCGCTTAAACTATCCCAGAAAGCAACCGTGTGCCTCTAATCTCTAGGAGCAACTTCAGAATCATTCCGGGCCATTTCCAGTCAATCTGGCAGTATATCCAGGTCTGTGATGGGAACTGGGATAAACCGGGGCCATTAATTCTGCTGGAGTTCTTAAAGCCTCCCAATCAATTTAGGGGCAGATTCTTTTTGCCCTGCAAAGGAATCCAGCTTTTAAAATAAAAGTTGAACCAAGAGGCAAGGATGATCCAGTAACATTCTGTGTTTTCGGGCTGGCTGAGCACAAGTCAGGAATTTGGTTAGTGGCACCAAGGAAACAGATGAGAAGGAAAACCAAAGACTGTGTCACGGAGAAACGACTGATTTGCTCTGAGGAAACCTGTGTAGGAGGCCTCTAGGGATAACCTGCTTTTTGAAGCTATTGAGTGTCAAAAATAAGTGGAGCCTGGTCCGTGGTTGAGATCACTTCCAAGTGCTTCTAACTTCTGTGAAGCAGCGTCTCACAGTCGTGGCATCTCTGGCTTGGCTTCAACAGGGGCACACACAGCACCTCCTGCACTTTTCTCTGCCAGTTTCAAAACCAGAGTATATAGGTGCAAATACTTATTTCTGAGAACTGGAGGAAGCCTAGTGATTTGGGTGGTAAGAGATCCACAGAGTTATCTTGCCACACGGCAACTGCTGACTGGCGTCTTTCTCTTCATTGAACCATAAACTCCTTGCAAGCAGGGTAGCAAAGACTCTCTCCTTGACCTGACTTTAGTCAGGGTCCTCTGAGCCCTCTTCTTGACTAGATCCTGATTTGGATGCTGTCCTTATTTAGCCCACTTAGTCCAATTTAAGCAAAAATCCTGCTGGGTCAGTTTATCAAAAAATCCCCTACCCTTGATATCTAATCAAATCCCTCACCCTCAATATCTTATCGCCCTTGTCTGCCTTCAGCAAGAATACTGTTGAGTTGGTCTAGCAAGAATTCTCCTTATCTCTACTGTTTCCTCTTAGTAATTTTTCATCAACTGAAAAATTATCAATATCTTATCACCCTTGTCTGCCTTCAGCAAGAATACTGTTGACTTGGTCTAGCAAGAATTCTCCTTATTCCTACTGTTTCCTCCTAGTAATTTTTCATCCACCGTAGTAATTTTTCATCCACTGACCTTCACCGTGCTCTTTGGCTGTAAACCCCCCCTTGTCCTTGTTGTATTCAGGGTTGAGCCTGACCTCTCTCCCTTATTGCACCCTCCCCCCCCACCCCAAATTGTGGTAGTCCCTTGAATAAAGTCTTCCTTACTGTCTTAACAGGTGTCAGAATACTTTTTTTTCTGCAGCTTGACTTTGCATCTCTAGGATCAAACACAGGACCTGGATCATAATGGGTGCTCAATAATTTTTGAAGGGATAAAGGAATGAATGAAAGAAATAGGTAGCTTGGTTTAGCATTGCAAGCAGGGGCTTTGAAGACCACAGACCTGTGTTCAAATTCGTGTTCTGATATTTCCCAGCTATGAGGTCATGGATAAACTATTGAACTTTCTTATGTTCAGCTTCCTCAGCTATAAGAATGAAGAAAATAGAACCTATTTTATAGAGTTGTTTTGAGGAGCAAATGTGATAATGTGAAATGTTGGGTACTTGGTTTTTGATCAATAATGATTGTCATTGTTATTGTTATTAGTAACAGTGATGGCAAAATGACCACCCAGCCTGGGGCATGTAGGGAAGGTGTAATTCTCCATTTTTTCCAAGGATTTCCCATTTTGTTATAGATGAAATTGTGTCCCCCTCCCTGCCCCCCCGCCCAATTCATCTGTTGAAGTCTTCACTTAACAATGTGACTATATTTGGAGATAGGGCCTTTAAGGAAGTAATTAAGGTTAAATGAGGTCATAAGGATTGGGGGCTGATCTGATAGGAATGATGTCCTTATAAGAAGAGAAAGAGACATCAGAGCTCTCTCTCCCCCAGCGTGCACAGAGGAAAGACCGTGTGTAGATATAGCGAGAAGGTAGCTATCTACAAGCCAAGAAGAGAGGTCTCACCAGAAACCTTCGCACCTTGATCTTGGACTACCAGCTTCCAGAACTGCGAGAAAACAAATTTCTGTTGTTTAAGCCAGCCAAGTCTGGTATTTTCTTATGGCAACCGGAGCCAACTAGTGAATATTCTAAGGCCCACTGCTGACACTTAGCTCCTCACTATGTAAACAACCCCCTTTACCCCCTCACGTTGTAATTTCTCCATCCATCATTGCATTCTTTACTTACTCAATCTGATTTTTATCAATTCCATCTAAGCCTTTGTACCCTTTTCCAGAATTTGGCTCTTCAAAGACTATTATTATCTTCTCATCAAAGTATCTTGCAAATGAAAATTGATATCCAAAATTTTGAGTTCATAATTTTATGTGACCAAAGTGCTAATTAATTTTGTAAACAAGACTTGAGATGATTGGAAAAAATTACAGAGAATTAATGCAGATTGGGAAGGCTTCATGGAGAAGCTATATCGTGTGTTAAGGAGGGAGAGGAATTTCATTATTTTGGCCAAAGAGAAGGTGGAAGCCTGCATTTTTTGAGGCATTGAGCCCATTAATGCTTGTGATTCAACTTTTAAAAGAGCAATTCCCTTTCCTTGATACCATCTGGGGGAGCAGTTGTTCCAGTTATTTATTGCCTAACAAACCACCACAAATTTAATGGCTTAAAATACTGATTATTTATTTTGCCCATGAATCTGAAGTCTGGCCAGGGCTTGGCAGGGACAGCACGTCTCTGTGATGAAATCTGGGGCAGGCCTACTGTGGGCTGGAGGAGCCACTTCCAAAGTGGCTCATTCACGTGACTGGAAGTCTGGTTGCTCAGCTAGACTCTGGGTCAGCTGCTTGGGCTTCCTCACAGAATGGTAGCTGGATTCCAAGAATGAGGTCTTAAGAGACAGGAAGGAAGTAGAAGCTGCCAGTTGGTAAGGACTGGTCTTGGAAACTGGCATGGTGTCACTTTTGCCTTAATGTATTGGTCAAGTTGTCATGGAGCCCAGATTCTAGAGGAGGGACCCTAGACCTCTCCTCCTAATGGGACACCTGTCAAAGAATTTTGGGTCCATGTTTTAAATATGGCACAGCAGATTGTATATATCAGGGGTTCTCAAATCCTGGCTGTATTTTAGAAACACTTTGAAGTTAAAAATAAAATACCAGTGCTTGTGACCACCTCCAGAGATTTTGGTTTAATTGGGCTAGGGGAGGCCTGGGAATCTATATTAAGCAAAATTCGAGGTGATTCTGACATGCAACTTTGGTCTGTGGGTCAAAGTTCCTGTGTGCAAGGATTGGCAAAAATGAGCCTTGAGTCAAAGGGTGAGAATGAGACTCCTCTGGCCATCCGGAGCCTGATGCAAGATGACACAGCTCAAGAAGTTTGCCTAAGAGTTATCCCAACACCACTGCCTACAAGATAAATTGCTTCCAAATGAGTATGGGGAAAATCTTTCAATTAAAAGGACCTGCCATCAACATACATGTTTTTTCTCATTTCACATTTTCCCTGAAGATTGTAAATATTACTGAAAAAATCAACAATGCTGCCATATTGCCATGATCTAATTTGTCTTTTCTGATTGTGTGAAGCATTGGTAGGCATCTGGCATCACATTTCCAGACCACAGAGAACGAGCGATGTTAAACATTTATAGTGTACTTAATCATCTGTCAGAAATGTACAAAAGCATAATGTCTCATTAATAATTATTAAATCATTGAGTCACACAGAAGGAGATGTTCCCCTCTTTCCTTACATAATGACCAGTAACCACTAAAACATAGGCCATTTGTGAGGCATGACCAGCATATCTGATAGTGGAAATCTGCTTGAGGAAATTAATAAAAAATCTTATTAAGAGATAGACTTTTAGAAAGGAAGAAAACATGCGTATGGATGCTGTAATATTTAGCCAGGGCAAATAGATGCTCCCTCCCTGTTTAGAGTCAGGTTAAAATTCAGTCAGGTAATTGCTAGGAGTGAAGAAATGTGAAAGGAAATGATCTTATTTGCTTTCTGAGGTTAGATAACTCATTTCAAAATGCCCAGCTTTGGGCTTTTATTCATAAGTATATGTATCATTTTATGAATAAAAGAGATACATATTTTGATTTGGAATGAGGCTGGACTGGAAGGTGTAATTTTTCAGGACTTGGTTTTTATTTCTGATGCTGTTCATGAGGATTTTTTATTTTATAGGAACTTTTAATATCAGGCAATGTCATTTTAGCAACATATAATGCAAGAATTGAATTACATCTGTTGTAGATTCCACCCCCCATCTCCCAATATTCAGTCCAGAGTATTTAAAGATTTAGCCTTTAAAAAATTTGCAAGCTATATTTTTCTTTACAGCAGCTGATATGATCAACTCTTCTTTTTTTTTTTTTTAATTAATTAATTAATTAATTAATTATTTTTTACTGTGTTGGGTCTTCGTTTCTGTGCGAGGGCTTTCTCTAGTTGCGGCAAGCGGGGGCCACTCTTCATCACGGTGTGCGGGCCTCTCACTGTCGCGGCCTCTCTTGTTGCAGAGCACAGGCTCCAGACGCGCAGGCTCAGTAGTTGTGGCGCACGGGCCCATCCGCTCCGCGGCATGTGGGATCCTCCCAGACCAGAGCTCGAACCCGTGTCCCCTGCATTGGCAGGCGGATTCTCAACCACTGCGCCACCAGGGAAGCCCTGATCCACTCTTATTTTTCATTTTCAACCTTAAACTTTCTTCATTCTAAGTAAAAGTGAAGCTTCCTAATCTATACATGTGACAATTGCATGATCTGGTCAACCAAGGTGGTGGTTCAAGGTTGTGTGGAATTGTTATGGGTATCGCATGCTGTCTGTTTTGGCCTGATGTGGCATTCTGTGCTACCAATATTCCTTCAGTCAAACTTTTGGAGTCTTTCACACATTGCTCTTTACCATGCTAAGGCTGGGCTTTGGCTAAAAGTATTAAACACACAATATTTGCTTTTGGTGCTCATCTTTGCAGTTCTGGGCCAGTAATCAGTAACCACATTCCTTCCCGCCCTTAGTTATCCCTCTGCACAGTTGTTAGACACAGCCTTCTCATAGACCTTTGAACCACTGTGGATTGAAGCACTTGTTAGTTGCCACTTACCAGGAAATCGTCAGAATGTCTTGTGTGTGTTATCACGTCTCCCAGAGGTTTTGGGAAGGAGGACCACGTTTAAAATGCCTCTTAAAATTTGGTAAGATTTACTTTCATGTTAATTTGCCTGAACAAATGAATAAAAGTCTTCTCCTCCATTGTCCATAAATGATTTAAAGCATTTATAAGGATACATTTAATTTTTTAAAACACCATAAATAGGATTAGGTGAGAAACAAGAAAGAAATGTACTGGTGGAGATATGAAAAGGGGCCAGGAATGAAGGCAAAACAAAAATGCAGACTATACAATCTGTTACTCTTGAAACAGATGGGCCTCAAATTGTTCTGTAAGTATTCTAGAGACTAAATGAAAAGGAACATTTGCTCGGTTGTACTATTCAGAGTACATGAGAATAAAAACAAACCCATCCCTAAGGAGAGGCACAGTTCATTCTGATATTATGGCAAGAATAACATTCCTTCTGGGATTCTCTCTAATGAGCACACTGTATAGTGCAGCAGTGTCCTCAACCTCCTCCGTGTAGACACCTGAGGCTCCACTGGTGTGTCTCTTGTGTTTCTCAATGTAGACTGATGGCGTCACACCAAAGCCCAAGTCAGTGAAAGCCTTTGAGAATATGAAAGGGAGAAAGGCAAAAGACAGTCTTAGTTCACAAATTCCTGCTGGTCTAGC
Organism: Balaenoptera ricei; assembly: GCF_028023285.1. Classification (NCBI taxonomy): domain Eukaryota; kingdom Metazoa; phylum Chordata; class Mammalia; order Artiodactyla; family Balaenopteridae; genus Balaenoptera; species Balaenoptera ricei. The sequence continues at coordinate 7,355,894 of NC_082645.1, read as the reverse complement.
TTAATTCAAGAGTGGACCTTAGAATATCTGGATGGAAGGATAGATTTTACACATTCTCCATCATAATTTTTTCTCTAAACTGAGCTTTTGATAAATACCAGAAGGCAGCAGCATGTTTAATGTTACACTTGCTTAAGGTGTGCGCATTTTGTGTCACCAATTAAGTATGGACCCAAAGGCCCTAACGGACAGTGGCTGGGGGTAAAAAGTTGACACACCCTGTGAAAACAGGTGCTGAGAGAGGGCTTACCTGAATCAATGTCCATTCCACTCTGGTAAGAGGTCAGCTGAAAGAATCTCTGTGTGCAAGAGCCGAGGGCTGAATTGTGTTTTACTATCTCTAAGCATTTTTGCAATTACTGTTGCAGGAACACGAGAATCAAAGAAGTAGGGCTGACAAATGATAATAGTCAAGGTGAATCATTGCCAAAGGCAGAGGGAGTGAGGAAGTAAGATGGCTGATTTGTGCAGATTCTAAGATGCATCTAAATGGAGCTTTCTGGCAAAGCAGTTGATTTACTTGTCCCTTTATTCATGCAATACGTAAAAACACATGGTTTAGTTCCGTCTATTTTTTTCATTCTCACCTTCCATAGGTAGATTGATCTCCCTATGCCTTCCACTGGAGGTTTTGGAGCTCACTATTTGTTGTATGGCTTCTCAGCGCCAGTTACCCTCAGAGAGCAGGGTGTCAGGCCTACTCATATGGTCATATAAAGACTTCAGTCCTATATTCTGTTAATGACGGAGGTCCTGGTGTCAAGGAGAGAATTGTTTCCATTTTCTTGTATTTAAATTGAGTAATAAGATAATGGCTAGGAATTACCATTAGCAACACAGATATGAGAGGTCATTCTAACTTCCTCACTAGAATAATTGTTGGGAAGCCATAGTTTTATGCTGAATGATTTTGGGACCTAATTACTGAATGTGAAAGGCTGTTTTTAAAATGTCAGTAATGGTAGAAAAAGATCCTTTATTCTTAAAGACCAGCCGGGAATGAGCAGTACAAAATGTTCTCATTAAAATTTCCCTTCTCTTTTTGAAATAGATAATCAAAGATCCTGGCATTTCTATCATTTTAGGAGATGTATACATATATGAGGAATGGCACATAGGAAGACTCAGATCTTTACGACACATGGAAGTTCACAGAATAAGAGAAAATTCAAAGTGGAAGGCAATGTCTAGACCAGCCTCCTCATTTTGCAGATGAGGAAGCAGTGATCTACAAGGGGCGCATTACTTATAAATGTCGTAAGTTTAATGGCAGAGCAAGTATTGGGTCCAGGGTTCCTCTTTCTGAATCTAGTGGCCTGTCAGTGGTGCCTAGGAGATGCTGGCTGCCCCATTCCTCCTTGCTCCTATAATGTCTACTTTGTTGTTGCCATAATATGCCCAGCCCCAGTGAGACAGATGGTGACTATCATGGTAATGTTGACTGAAGAAAATGCACAACCTAAAAGCGGAGAGTTATGTTTTATTCGGCGAACTTTCTGAGGACTTCAAGCTCAGGACACAGCATCTCAGATAACGCTGAGAAAACTGTTCCAAAGAGTCAAGGGGGGAGGGGGAATCAGGATACACAGGAGTTTTTGCAACAAAGGCCAGGTATTCAGAACATCAAAAGATTACTGTTAATTAAAGAAAACCAGACATCTCAAGTTAAGGAATTTAGCTCTTCTCTATGTATGGGAAGATGCAAGAGTCTGGGCTCACTGAAATCATTCTTTTGACATGCACCTCAGCTATCTGGGGCCAGTATCCTGTGTTTTCTCATCCTGAGTCTCGTCAGGGTGCACCATGGGGGTGGTTGCAGGGGCTGACTGCTAGATGGGCTTGGCAGTGGGCAGCCCGTTTGTCTCCATCCTGAGTTCCCTCAGAGGTCACCATCCCAGCAGCTGAAATGTAATGGCTTGATGGCTGCAACAGCCTTTGTTTACTGGTATGGCAGGCAATATTTTAGTTCTCAGGAATCACGTTCCTCTTTGCTAGTGGGTATGCTGTGGACTATGGTATATGAGAGGCACTTTGCTGGTGCCCTTTGGAAGAGTTTTACCTCCCTGACAAGATGAGGCACTTGAGATTCGAGCCCTTTTGCTAATACTTCCCTTGCTTTCTCTTTCGGACACTCTCATGGGACGATGCAAGGCTTAGAGCTGTGACAACTCCCCTTGCGACCATAAAAGGAGATTGTTGCCTCTGTATTGAAGTCTGCAGACTAGAAGGAGAAAATTAGTCTCATCCTTGTGGCCATCACTGATCTCTGAGCAAGCCTGCGACTGACTCATCTTCTAATTAGGTTAGCAGAACATTCCTTTGATTTAGGGCAGGCAGGAGGGTGCTTGAATAGACAAGAGGCCCATGTGTTTGGAGAGCGGTGAATGAGAGGGAGTACAGAAGGAGGTGAGGTTAGGAGGTAAGGGGAGACCAAATCAGATAGGGTTTTGTAGCTTGTTAGGGACTTTTAGCTCAGTGAATGGGAAACCATTGGAGACGTGTAAGCAGAAGCATGCTGTGTTCTGACTTATGTGTAACTGAATCACTCAGGCTATGTTGAGAATAGACTGTTGAGGTCAAAGATAGAATCAGGAAAACCTACTGGGACTCTATTGACATAATCCAGGGGAAAGATGGAGGTAGCTTAGGCTAAGACAGTAGTAGTAAAATTGTCTAGAAGTCATCAGAATCTGGATACATACTAAAGGTAAAGATAATAATGAATCGACGTAGTAAGTAGAGAGAGAGACATAGAGAGAGGTAAAGACAGATAGAGATAGAGAAAGAGAGAGAGAGAGAGAGACACAAGATTTTGGGCTTGAGTGATGGGAAGAGCAAAGTTGCCATGAACATGACCTAGTTGGGGTAGACAGCAAGAGGAATGAAAGTTGGGATGATCAGAGGTTCCATTCTAGACATGTTAAGTTTGAGGTGCCTATTAGACTTAATGGTAGCCAATAGTTAAATTGGCTGTCAGATCATGATGTCTGGAGTTCAGGGGAGAAATCCATGCTGGAAACGTAAATTTGCAAATTTTTATCATATTGATTGTATTTAAAGCCATGGAGCTAGATGTGATCTGTAAGGGGCTAAGTATGGAAGGGAAAGAGAAGAGATGCAGACAATGATCTCTGGGGTGCTCCAACATTTAGAGGTGAGGAGAAACTGGAGTCTGAGAAGGAGTAACCAGGAAGCTAAGAGGAAAACCAGGATAGAGGGTGATCCTGGAGGGCAAACCAAGAAAGTGTTCAAGGAGGAGGGAGTAATCACCTGGGCCAACAAAGTCAAGTTGGCTTAAATCCCCAGCCAGGGTATAAGGGGATACTCAGGGTCTCCTTCCAATATTTTCTAGTGGTCTTGGGGGTGGTGGGGAGGGGGAGAAGGAATACTTGCATGTCTTCAAGTTGCCTCTGACACCACAGTCTTCTAGTTTAGACTTCTTAATCTCTACTTGCGTTTTGACCACTCCGTACACTGTCCCATTTTGCTACCACATCACTATACTGGGGACTTCCTTGACCATCTCCTCTCTCCAGTCCGCGTGTGTGGCAGACTGAATGGAAGATTTAGGGCGTCTGGGCGGGTGACATCACAGGGCAACACAACATTCAATGGAATGAATCAGCCAGGATAGGGTGGGTTATGCTATGGTAACAAACGACTTCAAATATCAATGACTGAAACGAAGAAATAAAATTCTTCAGTTGGGCATGTAAGATTTATGTATTTCACTTTCTGTACATTTTGCCAAAAAAGAACTGCAAACAAATATTGGGCTCTACTTAGCAACAGGCATGCTGAAGTATTTAGGGATGATATGTATTGATGTCTGCAACTTACTTTGAAATGCATCCAAAAAATAAAATATATTGATGAGTGGATAGAAGGATGAAAGGATGGATAGGTATGTCCTTTATAACCTAACTTGGAATCTTATGGAGCACTGCTTTCATACATTCTGTTTGTGGAAACTGTCACAGAGACTTGTTCAAGGTCAAGGGGAGGGGAAATAGATTCCAGCTCTCAATGGGGGGTGTGGCAACATACTGGACGAGTATGTGAAACTAGAGATATTGCTGCGGTCATTTTTAGAATATGCAGTCCGCTGCAGCTGCATCTAATCTTTTTCTTGATGGGAATGTGTATAACAGCAGTGCTAAGGAAGCCTCCAGCAGCTGAGGTGATGCTTGGCCATGGTGTAAGGAGTGATAGAATCGGACAGTCTGATTAGGTAGGCAGGACATATTTATTATTCCCAATTTGCATATGCGGAAACTGAGGCACAAGAGTTGACAAATATGCCCAAGGTCATGTGCTTTCATAAAGGAAATACTGGAAGTGGTTTCTAGTCTCCTGAACCTCAGCTCAGCTCCTGAGACAGCCAAGAGATTCTCACCCAGGCGTGAGGCATTTCCTCAACGTGAGGCAGGAGACACAACAGAATCTCCACGAGTGGAACCTGAGAGCTTTTATCTATCAAATGGAAAGACGCTTTTTAGAAAAGGTGAAAGATTCTGTATTAGATCTTACTGCTGCAATTAACTGTAGAACGTTTTGTTGAGTTCTTTGATTCTAAAATCTATTCATTTAACCAAGAATCCTTAATATAAAATCCCAGATTCTGAAGATTTTAGGAAGTGTACTTGAATTTAATGAGGGAAAGAAAAACCTTTACTTCTTAGAGTTAATTCCTTGAGGAGTTAGAGGTGAATTGATGAAATGAGTTAGTGACTTACTGCTTTCCCCTCGTGTCTGATTTCTGTAAACCTTTAGCGATTATTGAATGAGAAGAGTACTCTCTTTCCTTAGAGATCTTCAGGTCAATAAATGTTTATTGAGAACTTTCTATGCGCTAGAAACTGTGTTATGTATTGGGGGAACACAATACACACACCGTAGTATCTCCTCTGAAAAAGCTTACACGTAATTTATTTGAACGCCAAACAAGAAGTGCTGTGATATTTAGATATGTACACACTGCTTATGCTGGTATTGAAATTAGTTTGGGAGGGAAGGGACAGTCTTGCAGTAGAGGATGCTGGACAGAGTCAAGAAGGAATTGCAGGAGTTCCCCAGGCATAGCTGGTGGGAAACAAGCAGAATACAACTGAATCTTTTGGAGCTTCATGCAATCCAAGATGAACTGGAATGGTAAAGATGATGAATAAAATGAATTTCCTCTCCTTCTGGTGTAGTAGGTTCCATTTGTCCACATCAGTGGATTTTCTTAGCCAATGTAACCCTCCACCTTCATGGATTGGATAGGGAACTCATCTGTTTTCTCATTTGCTTAAAATGAAGAAAAACATTATAAATACTTAAAATGAGTAGCATCTTTCAAATCCTCTTTGTTTGGTTTGTAGAGCTGAAATTTCCGTACTTGATCAATATTAACCTTTCAAGTTGGTTTGGGTTTTGGATGCACGGATTACTTAGTCTTTAAGGACTAATTACTTTGGTTCCAGGGAGGGATTTGATTCCGCTTTTAAATGTGTTTCTCTTTGTAGTCTCCTCCTAAACTGGAAGATGGGCTGTGTCTTGCTTTAACAGTAACTTCTCAGTTTCCAACAAATTTGATGTGTAGCCACTAGGGAAAGCAGGATGAGGATCTTCAGACAGAAATTCCAGAGCCTCAGCTTCAGTTACAGGCTTTGCATCCCTCTCTCCTGCGGTGCTTTCTGAGCTAATTCTCAGAGGTCTGGCCTATCTCAGGTTCTAAAATGTGCCTGGATCACCACCACATGTCATGGCAAGATTGACACATAAAAAAAAGCCAGTCACAACTAAAATGCCCAACCAGAGAGGAATGTCTTCGTAAGTTATGGCACAACCATGCTATTAAACGCACTGCTGTGGCTAAAGCGAATGAGGTAGTTCTGGGTCTTCTAACAGAGAAAGATCTCAAAGATGTACTGTTGTGTAAAAAAAGTGAGCTGCAGAGCAATCTATGACACCATTTAGGTGACAGTTACTCCCATGAAACCGTACTGTATGTTTCATGGGTCCACATACGTGGATGTAAATGCAAGGAGAAGCTCTGGAAGCAGAGATGCCAAAGGGTAGCAATGGTTGTCTTCAGAAGACAGGATTGGGGGTAATGGCCAAGTAGGAGTTGGAGCTTATTTGTTATAGTTGAGAGTTCTTGTTACTCAGGGAAGAGACCATACTCATGAACTACCCATGTGACCTTAAAAACTAAATAGAAGTCAGTTGGAAGTGACTGTTCTAGGCAACGGTTGCCTTGGAGGGGGTTTAAATTAATTGAACAAGGAGGCCATTAGACAGATGTGGCTCTACTGCTGCAGCGCTGTCAGTGAGGAAGATGTTTTTCCTCTGCCCCTCTAGGTCTTCTGGCTGGTCCAAGATTTAAAGTGACATGAAACAGATTAACAGGAGAAGATCAAACAAAGGTTAGTAACACGTATACATGTTACAATAAGTAACTCGCCCTCATCTTAAATACCATCTTCAGCTAAAGACAAAAGAGGATGCTGGGGGTAGGGGGTTGGGACTTCAAAGGGGAGGAAGGCAATTCACAAGGAGATGGACTAGCAAATGTTTGGTAGATAAAGGTCTGCTAGACTGGGCAGAGACAATGGGACACACAGTGGACTTTGATCTCTAGGCCCTGTTCCGCCCCCCTAACCTCGCCCATATTCCTTGCAGATCTCTCTGGAGATGGATGTATTCGGGGAACAGGCTCTCTGTCAAAATTCTTTTCGGCAGTTAGAGGCCAGGTCAAAGTTTCTTCTTCAGTCTTTTGGGCCTTGATTGTTTTCAGCTTGAAATAACACACATGCATGCCAGAGACATTTTGGGGTGGCAAGTTTTGCTCCCCTTCAACGGCAAACCGAAATCTGAGCTTGTAAATGCCTCAAGGTTATGAAATCAAAATGTTAAATGCTAAAGACAACCAATCACAAACAGCCAACTAGGATTTAAGTTTTAGCCAATCAAATAATTTCCTTTCTTTGTTCTTGTGCTTTCTCTGTATAAATCTCTCCCCTGGCTCTTGTTGGAGGAGCTCTTTTAACCACTTTTGGTTTGGCACTGTCCAATTTGAATCAATTTTTGCTTAAATAAACTCTTAAAACTTTGAGTAAGTCTTATTTTTTAATCGGGGAAAGGTTGAGACCCCTCTCAAATGCTGGTTCTACTGCCCATGGCTGTGTTAATTTAGCAAGTCACTTATCTCCCGAGACCAGTAACAACAAACTTGCAGGCTTGTTGTGAGAATTATGTTTGATAATTTATGAAAAACACCAGGCTCTTTTTCTTTCTGCTCATGAATTTTGGATCCTGGCTTCATGGCCCCATCTTCGGTACTGGCCTTGGACTTTTCAGGGTTAGATACCCACCTGGAGTCTCCTGAGTTCTGTTGTTTTCAGTTCTGGAAGCCCGTGCCTCTGGTTGAAGGTCCCCTGGAACTTCTGTCGAGAGAATCATTCTCCCATTCCCCCTCCAGTCACATAGAAATCTACCTGCAGGGTCATTACCTCCCTGGGGTGGAGGAGGTAGCCTCACACATTGACATCCTGTATCATTTATAGTCTCACCCATTAACACGAAGAGGGATGTTTTCAGTTCTCACACATTCTGGGGCATAATTCTCCTCTTCCAGTTGTTCTTTGTATGGGAAGTGGCATTTGTAAATCAATGGCAGTTTTGCCTGAGAGCAAACAGCAAAAAGAGAGCCAACAGTGCCTGCAGATTTGTTGGGATCAGGTACAAAGAAGGCAGACTTTTCTGGGGGCAAATTGTCCACAGTGACTTCCAGTAAGAGGGGGGCTGCTACCTCTTCCCGTGAGAGAGGAGACACTCCCAAGTTAGAACACTCGGCTGTCAGTGGGACAACACCGCCTGCGTGGGACAAGAATAGTTTAGTTTCGTCCTTTATACATATTTTGTTGTTTTACAAAATCATTTCCCTTTGGAACTTTCCAGGATGATGGGAAGTGTGGATTTTTAACCCCTTTTGTTTTCCCTTACCCTGCTGCTCTCTGCTTGAGCCTCCCCTTTCGACACTGCTAATGGAGCGATTTTGCTGCCGGCTTGCTGATTTACAGAATATGTTTGAGACCCAGGTTTCTTATTATCTTTATTTCTTGTTAATAATATGAAGAATATGAATTTCCTGTTGTTGATTGAGATGAAGGCTTTTCTGTGGATGTCTTTGGAAAAATGAACACTCAGCCCAAGGAGGTGTCCACCCTGACTTCTAGAAGGGTTGGCTTCGCCCACAAGTGGTCCAACAGCTGTAGAACAGTAGGAATTTAGAAAATCTGACCCAGGAATCGGCACTTCTTCCTCATTCTCTTGCTCTATTGCCTGAAACTTCCACTGTTAATGAAACCGTGCACCTCAGATTGGGACTTGAACCTATGTGCCAGGATTACAACCTGGCCGAAACTTAGATTGGAACTTGAACCCACAGTCTTTTAACTGAGATCACACACCTGGTCTCAGGACTTAATGAAGCTCGGGTTCTTCATGTCTCGTTGCAGAAAGAATTCAGTGAAAGACAAAGTGGTAGGTAAGAAGTGGATTTATTTAGAGAGATACACATTTTATAGACAGAGTGTGGGCCATCTCAGAAGGCAAGAGGCCCCGAAATATAGGTGGTTAGTTTTTATGGGCTGCGTAATTTCATAGGCTAATGAGAAGGAGGATTATTCCAATTATTTGGGGCAAGGGGCAGGGATTTCCAGGAATTGGGCTACGGCCCACTTTTTCGCCTTTTATGGTTAGCCTCAGAGCTGTCATGGTGCTGGTGGGTGTGTCATTTAGCATGCTGATGTATTACAATGAGCCTATAATAAGGCTCCATGTCCACTGGAAGTCGAATCTTCCACCATCTTGGACCTAGCTGGTTCTGACCAGTTTTTGTCATGTCCTATGGCTATGTCGTTGCTTTAAAGGTTGTGCCCTGCCCCCTTCCCTCCTGTCTCATTAAGAGTCTTACCCAGGGGTGATTCCAGTAAAATGCAAGATGTGTTCCTGGACAAAACTTGGGTCCACTCACCCATGCACAGCAAAGCCAATCTACTGACACCAGGCTGTGGTGAAGGAAAGTGAGTTTGCTGCAGGACACCAAGCAAAAAGTCCAGGCAGCTAGTGCTCAAAAAGCCCAAAGTCCCCAATGGGTTTCAGCAAAGCATTTTAAATGCCAGGTGAGGGAGGGGGGTTGCAGGGTATGTGATCAGCTCGTGCACAATTCTCTGATTGGTTGATGGTGAGGAAACAGGGTAGTGTCACAGGGGTCAACATCATCAATCCTCAGGTGCAGGTAGGTCTGGGGGCTATGCGTTCATGGTCATCAAGTAGTTAATTTCTTTCATTCGTTGGGGGTTTTAGCATCTGTAAAACAACTCATGAAATGTGCATCAGATACTATTATCTGGTACTTCAGAGAGGAGCTAAAGCAGAGGATATGGGGGTGGTGTCTGTTCTGGGAAGGCCCCAGAGGGTCCTGCTCCGTTACAGATGGTCTAGGAAGGGGAGTTGATCAAGTCAGAAATCTGCAAATGGTATTTGTGTAATTCTAGTTCCCAAAATGTTCTTTAAAAATAATGCCTGAGGGACATGGCATTAAATATCACCTGTCAGATATTAACAATATAAATCTGCACAGTAAATGTTTAAGATATTTTCAAGTAGAGTTGCTGACATTTATTTAAGTACATGTTTTCCACAATATACAATTTTCAGGTAAACTCTTCCATTGTCTTGAAGGATCAGTGTTCTCAGAGAATATGTTCAGTGACACTTGTCAACAACCTGGTGGAATTGTTAGGGAACCGTTGACCAAAATTGCCTGCCTCCCCAGCTCAGCCAGCCTGCTCTGGGACCATGGGTCATGCTCAGTCCTGACTGCCCTCCCCAACTCGGAAGCAGGCAACACAAAGCCCTAGGCAGATGGCTGAGGGTATCATCTTCTAAGACCTTTTGACTCTTCGACCCCAAGGATTTGCTGGGAGAAGTATGTGGACCTCAACTTATACTACATTCTACTGCATGGGGAATAAGGTTTCAGCAACATTTTAGTAAAAAAAAAAAAAAAAAAAAAATTCAAATTCTGTACTCCAGAGCCTGTGGAAATAGAAGAAATGGTTCTAATGGAAAATCATAATGCACCTAGCACGCCGTATGGCACGAGTCACACTCTACCCCACTTAACTCCCACCATATTTTTAAATAATATCAAGAAGTAATAGCTCATTTACAAGACAAGCGTCTTGTGGGCAATTCTAGCTGCTTTAGCCTTTAGCATTTATAGCCTCCATAACAGAGTTAGATGAAGGATAAGGATGTTGGAAATAGAAATTGGATGAGCCAGCCTGCAGTGTCTACCACAGCAGAGTCAGGATTTGAACCTGGGCTATCTGACTCCAAGACCTATTCCCTTAGTCATGATTTCTACAGACTCTGCTTTATTTGAAAAAAAAAAAAAAAAAAAAAAAAGGTCAACCAATGAAACTTTAAAAGAGCTAAGTTATAAGAGTGAAGTTGAGAAATGAATGGACTATTCAAACTGGTTAATTGAGAAAACTTCATAAGGAGGCAAATGGGGGTCTAGATGAGAAAAGGACTGAGCCATTTAAGGAAAGAGAAAAGGAAGGAGGTGAGGTGGGGAAGGGGAGGAGAAGAAGAAGAGAGAGAGAGAAGAAAGAGAAAAAGAGAGAAGGAGAAAGAGGGAGGATGAGGGAGGGGAGGGAAGGAGGGAAGGAAGGAAGGGAGAAAGGAAGAAAAGGAGGAAGGAAGGAAAGTTTGGGTTTAGTGTATAATTCCATTTGGAATTTATTCTATATAAGTAATATAAGGATCCAAGCTTGCCAGAAAACTCTGAAACAATTTAATAGTTGTCTATGGCTTGAAGGGGAGTGGGTTTCACCACCCCAAAATATGCCAAAGATAATATTTGGCATGAGGATTATTTTGAGCTTATCAAGGTCAATGTCTAGAGGAAACAAGGTTGTACCTGGAGAAACAGGCGAAGTGTCGAGGCTGAAGAACAAGATGAGAATGGAGAACAACAGGTCAGCACACCTGAGAATAAAGGCATAGAGAGGGCCGGGAAGCAGTGTCTAAGTGGCGACTACACATGGCACTCCAGCTCTCAAATGGCCCTCATGAGCTATGCCGGGTGTGCGCAGGGCACTGGCTCACAGGAGGGATGACGGAGCAGGCAGAGGCACTGGCCTGATAACCCTGTGTCACTGAGATGGATTGTCACCGTGGGGCAGCCACCAAAAGATTTTCTCTATGGGTCTCAGTTTGTTGACAGCACAAACATATATTGTCTGCTCTCCTTGCCTATTTCCCTGGATTCCTTTTTCTAGCTCTGCAGAAGCTGTTACGATTAAATGTACCTTGGCTTCACCATGCACCCCCTCCAGGCATTTGAATGGTCTTTTTATCACCCCAGGCCACGGAGCATGGCTCCTTAACCCTCTGCCAAAGATCACTCAGTGAATGAAGCCAAATGCAGTTCTTTTAGAGCTGTTGTTGACACGGTGTAGGAACCATTCTCTGAGCACAATGTATGGAGTGTTTTCCTTATCACTGGGCCATGAAGGCAGCTTAAGTGGAAAGCTGGCACTTGCGGTTGGATGACTGGCTTCTGGCGTCTTTTCTCCCCATAAGGTAAGAACTTGGATACTTTGAAAGATGAAGAGAAGAAGTGCTCCGTTATTTTTCGTATTCATACTGGAGGCCTGTGGTCTGCATTCTGCGTATATGCATCTCAGAGCAGACTGCCTGGTGCATAATTCAAATTTGGAAACAGGCACTGTGAAAGCCGTAGAGAATGCGTGCATTCTCTAAGCAGGTAGAACGTTCAGCATCCTTGCCCTCTTGTACTGGGTTTTATTTTGCATCCTGCTTTTTGCTGTTTGCTTTCAGAGCCTCCATGTACAGTTGTAAACTAGGCTTATAAGTTGTGCAGGTTGTGCACTGCAAAAAGGCTCCTTGTCTAAGGAGACTCCATTATGTTGTATACATTGTGGCTTTGTGTACTTACTACACAAAACCTGGAAGATGGCAATAAGTGTCTTGTTCTAAAAAACATGGAAAATATTCTGACAGATGGCAGTGATGTGTGATGTGTCTTGAGGAAGGGGTACTTTTTTCTTATTTGTACAAAGTCCCTTGATGAGCAAACTTTAGGGAACTTGAAAGACAGAGAGGTTTTCTCCCTTGCTTCAGTATATGAAGGTAGCCAGGTGTCTGTGTGGCCCTACCTAGGTATTATCTGGTGGTAGCTCATCGAAATGACGGGCAGAGGGTCTCTTAATGGGAATTGAGGAGGCAGCCCTGGCTTGGCTCTCTTGTTCCCCAGAAATGTGAATGGCTTTCCTATGACCAGGGAGAGATTGGGAGTGGTGGTGGTCTCCATGAGAAGTGGAGACCCAGGTCCTGATTGTCCACAGTACCCTGCATGGAACGGAGGCTCCACAGAGCCAAGGTTGCCGGGGGGGGGGGGGGGGCGGGAATGGAGGTGCTTGGAAGTCTTGGCAAAGGATCTCCGAGGCCCACCTTGGTACAGACCAGGGACATTCCACCTTCTAAACAGGTCTTGCCAAACTGAGCACTGAGCATCTTAGTAGTGTTAAAAAAACAAAATTCAACGAGTAAATTTTAGGATCTAATTGGCTTTATTCAACAAGTCACAAATCAGGCAGCATTCCATCTAGTAAATAGAAAAGGGGCTCTGAGGAGCTGTACAAAATTAAGGCTTTTATAGAACCTAGAGGGAGAAGGAGGTTATTAGCTAAAGAAAAGAAAGGATTGTTTCCAGCAAGGTTACCTCACTAGTGCTGATCAGGAACTGCAGTTAAGTCTTAGTTTGCAGTACTGGGGGCAGTGGCCCCACCTTGGGCCTGTTGTTTCCTTCTCTCCCTCCTTCTCCCCCTCCCTCTCCTCCTCCCCCTCCCCTTCCCCTTCTTCCTCTTCCTTTTCCCCTTCTCCTCCATCTCCTTCTCCTCCTTCTCCTTCCTCTTCCTCTTCCTCTTCCCCTTTTTCTTCTTCTTCTTCTTCTTCATCTAATCCATCTTCTTTTCCTCCTCCTCCTTCTTCCATCAGCAACCAATAGGGATGTAAGAACATGGATCCCTTCCTCAAATTTTCTGCTCTGTGTAAGCCATTTCTCCCTTCCTAGGACTTATGTATGAACTTACATGATATTAGGCACCTTACCTAATTAAATCTAAACAAAAAATAAAGCAATGTGATGTTACTTACACCCAAGTCCAACGGAGCAAATTTATATACGCTACACCTGAAAACAGATGGTGCATTTAGCTCAGAATCACAGTATGTCCAAAGCCAGTGCCAGTCACTGGAAGCAAGTGTGACTTTGGTAAAATCTGTCTTTAGCGTTCTGTTTCTTTCCTTAGAAAACACACTATCTCATTTAGCTTCATTCGCTTCTTCGTCCCAGGAACCCAGCCTGCCTCTGGTGCATGTTGTGCTGCCTCAGGTCCCCCTTCTTGCAGGAAGCAACCCACACCCTCCTTCTTGCCTCAGTCCTGACCCTGTGTAAGCGTACGTGTCCTGTGACAGACACATCCCTTCCAAACTTACCCTCTGACAACAAATCAGGGGAGAGGCATTAATGACTTGTGGTGAATTAATAGGTTACCCTGCTGTCAAAGACAAAAACAAACCAGAGACCCAGTTAGCAAAGGCCATTTATTCCTAAGCTAACAGCAGCACTGTCACTTTCCTTTCAGCAGGGGTTTGAAGGGGCTGTATAGGTTTTATAGAACAAAAGGAGATGTCTTGAGACAGTCTCTGACTGGTGAGCATTCAATCGGCGTGGCTTTCTGATCGGCCTTTAAGTATATTTTGGTAGCCTTTAAAGAGTTCACTATCCGTTTTTACATGACTGGGGAATTTTCAGGTTGGGCAGAATTGGAAGGGCTTTTCTGCCTTTCCAGGGCTATCTAAAGATATTTCTTAACTCTGCAGGGCAGAGTGGGCTATCTGGGTGTTGGTTGGTGGGAATATGGAATAATATCCTCCGAAGTGAGAAAGAACTTTGAGACCAAAAAATGAAGCAGACAACTCCATAAAGTGTAATGGTGATTTTCATTGCAGGTAACTTCCATACAGGCAGGACCGGGCAGAGGATGGTTCAGATGCGTTCACAGCTTCACTCCACACCGCCCAAAGGGGTACCGGGGATTTAAAGGGTCCAAAGCTAGAAATAGAACCTGACTACCAAGGGAGAAACACATCTGTGCCAACAGGAACCAGGGTTTTTTTCTTCCCCCAGGGGTCTCATTACCATTATTCCTCAAGGACCATTAACCATCTGCATCTGTAAAAGGCATTCTTCCAGTTCTCCTATCAGGGGAATGCAAGGGTAAAAGTTGACTGGGAACTTATCTGGCTTGGGTGCATTCCTTGTGAGTAGGCTAAAGCCCAGTCACGCAGAAAGGGGAGGGGGTAGGACTGCGGGCCTAAGATGGAGCGGACAGAATAGAGTCAGTGTGGTTCAGCCACACACTGGGCCTGACAGAGACCAGGCGGGGCTTCTTTCCTTTGTGCGAGAATGTGTTTTTCTTACTTCTCAAGAAATAGTTTCTTACTACTGGGATTCTATCCCTTCCTTCTGTCATATTTCAACAGCAGCAACAACAGCAATGATCATGAAAGAAAAAAAAATCTACTGAGTACCTACTAAGTACAGATACTACGAGGTAAATGTAATGATTCCCGTTTTAATGAAAGAGAAACTGGGTCTCAGAGGGGTTGAGTGAACTGACCAAGGCTCTTCAACTATGCAGCTAGCCAGAGTCAGAACTGAGACTGAAGCCTGTTTGGCTCTGAATACCAAGATCTTTCAACTGTACCATCTCCTCCTTGGGTAAAGCCAACCAGGAGAATGATGGCAGCAATTGGGGGAACTGTTCTGGGTAAAGAGCTCCACTAACATCTTCTAGATCAAACCTTCTCTTTGGGCCAAACTATAGCAGCCTGCACATAGCTCTAGCTTTGCATGTACAAAGTGTCTGTTCTGAAGTTTAGCATTCTTCGATTTCAGCTGTGGTTGCATTAATGAAAATGCCCAAAGTTTGTTTAGGAAGAGGTGGAGATAGCTAGAGGGCTCTAGGGTCTGGAAGGTACAAGTAGACTGTGACAACCCAATTGTTACTAAGTGCATTTGCTACTGGGATCTGCCACCAAAACCTTACATCTTGAGATAGAGGGTAGAAAAAAAAGGAAACTTTTCTTAAACTTTCAAAAGGAAAAAAAAAGTAGCAGTAGAGAAGAGTACCAAGCTTCAGACATTTTCTCCATTACTACACAATTGAGTGCATTTCTTCTAGAATTTTCAGCTCAGTCACATGACTCCACACCGTCCTTTTATGGACCTATTGCTGCAGTAATTTGACATTAATGTGAGATGATAGGGCACTATGTTGAAACAGCCTCCATGGAGTGGAGAGAAGTGATAGCAACCATCCAAAAGAAGATAATGTTCTTTTTAAGTGTGTGCCTGATGGGACTTGATTGTACCGTACATGCTGTAAAAATTTCTCCTTCTGCCACTCTTGCATCCTTGGGCACCTGATACCCTTGGATCTCAGGTGTGAAAGCTTTACTGAAAGCTCCCTTCTTCACACCCCTTAGTGTGCATACTTGGAACGGGGTGGGGGCAGACACTGGAGGATACTTTCAGGAACTCTTTGGCTTTTCATCCACCACCAGGATAACTCCACCTGCAAATGGGGTATGCCATTAGTACTTAAAAAACACCCACGGAAACTGGTTTTAGTTACAGCTTGGTAAGGGGCACCTCTGGGGGCAAGAAGGGAAGTGGAATCAGATGTTCAGTCAGGGGAGGGGTAGAAGAGTTAGAAGTTCCTGCCACCCCACCCAGATGCCTAATGAATGCAGATGGGAGACAGGAGACCAATAAACAGACGTCTCTGTTGTTTGTGAATTTTATTGTGGAGGAGAAAAAGGTTACCATGTAAATTAGAGCAGAAAGCCAATACAAATTACTCATTACTTTTTAACTGCCACCAACCAATTAATGTTCTTTTCTCATACTTAAAAACTTGTACTTCCCTTCCCCAGAGCTTTTGAGTCATACTAGGAAGGTGCAAAATATATTCATTCTCAAAGCATGATGACTCTCAAACTCTTGGGCATGAGCCTTCATCTTAAAGATACTCAAGGTGTACAGAACTAGGGACCCCCATGTTTCTTAGCCCACTTGTGCAAAGCAATGCAGGAAGGAGGGCTCATGGTTACATTGACAACTATCTGGTGGTTCCTAACCTAGAAAGCTGAGATCTGCTCACTCCTACAAACTACTCAAAGTAGTTTTGTATTAGCCAGATGTCTGCCGAGGTCTCCTGACCACTGAGATTCAAATGAAGTTGGCTCTGATCTTGTTCCAAATTCAGTAGGAAGTCAGAGTCATTCCCAGTCTTTTGAGGGATTCTGGGAGAGGGTGGCTTACATTTCTGCTGGTTGCCTGTGGCTTCAAGCCTCTGTTTCCCAGAGTAATTCAGTTCACAGAGCATGTTTCTGTCCTGCTCACGCTGTCATGTTCCAAAATTCATCATCTGAGCTGTAGAACTTGGCCTCTTTCCTTGCTTTACAACCCTGTGCCCCAAAGCCCAAGGCCTTGAAGTGGTAATTGACTTCAGTGAAGATTTGGGAAAATAGAGAGAACTGATACTACAAAAATCCAAACAACCTAAAATTGGACAATATTCTTTATAACCCCTTCACCATTTTCACCAACCCGAGCTCCAGCTTCACAATGTGTTCTTTGGCGTTTCTCACTCGTTTTTTTGCTCCCTTCCTTTATCCTGTTTATTTCTCTTCCCTCCTCAACTCCTGTCCTCTTCCCACTAAGGAATAACAACAGGAGAAAGTCCAAAGCGCTTAGCTCAGCCCCGGGTCTCTTTGCACATCCAAGGGCTCACAAAAGTGGTTTGCAGCTCAGTGGACCATGAACAATGGCCTCAGACTTTCTCCCTCCCCACCGGTGTCTGCTGAAAGGGAAAAAGAGTAGGAGAGAGATTTTAGGACTCACTGATATGGTTAATGACACTCCCCCAGCTCCCTCCTTAGAAGCCAGAAGGCTTGCAGTCCATTCGGTTGTGGTCATTTTCCCCTGTTGATTTGTTGCACTCCTTCACTGCATCATAAGTCTTCCCTAGTGGAGCTAAGCAGACTCCTTATATGCTAGGATGTGTCTCTTACGGGAGGTCTCCAAGTATCATTCCTGGACCAAGAGTACCATCTGGGAACTTGTTAGAGATGTAAAGTCTCAGGCTCCATCCTAGACCTAGAATCAGAGATTCTAGGGGTGGGCCCAGCAGTCTGTGGGTTCACATGTGCCCCAGATGATTCTGATTTACACTCAAATTTGAGAACCACTGAGCTAACAGATGGGCTTAAAAGACATCCGGGCAGAGCACGCTGTCCACAAATGCCAACAAGTCAGTAACTAACTAAAGTACATGCAAAACACTACATTCTTCCTACAGAGTAGATAATTGTAGGGAGGCTGAGGGCCTTGTGGGTTGTACCAAGTGAGGACAAGGAGGAACATTAATGGAAGTTAACATTTACTGGGAACTTACTATGTGCTGGGCACTGTTTTGTTATATGATAACTCATTTATGTCTCACAATAATCCTGTGATGTAGGTATTATTATCTCCATGTAACAGATGAGGAAAGTGAAGCACAGAGGAGTTAAATAACTTGCTCAAAGACACACAGCCAAGAAGGGACAGAGCCCGCACAAGGGCTTTGTGGCTCCAGTCTTCAACTCTCACCACTTTGCCATATGCCTTCTTTTCCACCAGCCTTTCTTGAAAGGGTACTTTGACGTCCTGCTTCCACTGGTAATGGAAGAAATGGATTCAAAAGAATATTAGCTACTCTGCTTGGAAAGAAAGCAAGCCAAGAAGCTAGAGTCATTTCTATGGCTCTCTTCTTATTTGTAAATAGGAAAAAAAAAAAAAAAAAAAAAACATTGGGAGGCAATATACTAAAGGGAAATCTGAACTTTGAAATGAGATGGCCCTGGGCTCAAAGCACTGCTCACTGTAGGCTGAGTCTCTGGGGAAGTTACTCTCCTCATCTGTAAGATGGGTATAATAATTTACATCTCAGAGTTGTTGTGAGAATTAAAAAGCCTACATATGTAAAGCTCCGGGGTGAACAATCCAAGAATGTGCATCCCTAGCTTGCCCCTTCCTTTCTTCTGCATAGAATGATTTCCATAGAAAAGTAGAATTTAGGAATAGGTCATAATTTTGCGGGGTATTCCTAGATACAAACAAATGAAAGCAGAATTACTAATTCTATACACTTTTTTTTTTCTTCAGATTTTATTCTTCTTTTGCAAGGGTATTTCAGAGCGTCTGATTACTAGTACACCTAGAAGGGTGCCGAGTGAGATACCTTTTGATTAGGTGAGCAGAGGTAAAAAACCACTGGTCTTGAACATGGGTTACCGGGAAGCAGAGGGGGCTACTTCCCTGTACCCTGGGCCTGTGGGTTACTGTTTATCTCCACAGTTGGTCTATGGAATTGCTCTTGGTAGCAGCTGGATCCTGGATAAAACCTTCACCAGCAGACCAAATATTGCCTGCTCCTTGAGAGCCCCCTCACTGGCCTACTTAGAATCTGCACCTTCTAAACATCTCAAGGCCTCTCAGCAGCAAAGATCAGGAGCAAGCATTCTTGAGATAAAATGTGCGAGGGTGATAAATTCACCATACAGTACTTTTCCTCTTCAATAATCTCACTTCCAAATCCCTCCTGACCTTAAAATGATTAAGATGATAAAAAAGCTTTGTCATTTCATTGACCTACCATTGGCCCTCATAAAAAAGTCATCATGAACTTCAAATGTTAGTTAGTGTATGGTTACTAATATCATTTTAACTTTTCATATTTTTACTTTCTCTCATAATTATTTGCATTTTAAGAGTTCATTCACCTGATCAAAAATATTTACTAAGTATTTAGATATTTATAGAGAGACAGCATAGCCTAAGTTGTGAGGTGTGGGCTCTGTGGTGACAAACTGGGTTTAAGTCCTTACTAGCTGTGTAACTTGGTTAGTTGCTTAGCTTCTGTGCCTCATTTCAACATCATCATTATTGTGAAAATTAAATAATTTGAATCATATCAAGCTCTTAGAGCAGTGCCTGGCACATAGTGAGTGCTCAAAATGTTCTTTGAGAGACAGGGAGTGATAGAGCAGACACATATTCTCTGCCAGACACAGGTATGCACAAAGTCTCATGAGCTCAACTCAGCTCTCTAACGATATCATGTTGGCTACTTCAGAAATGATTTTTGGGGCTATAACAAAACTGTAATGAAATAGCTGAAATGTACCGAGTACTTATTACATGCCAGGCTCTAAGCTAAGAGCTTTACTTGGATTAGCTCATGTAATCCTCAACAACTCTGTGAGGAGCCATTATCCCCCTTTTTCAAGGAGGTGGTCTGAGGGGTAGGGCTGGGATTTGACCCCATCAGTGTGGCTGCGAGCCCACCTGTATGGAACCTCCGATCCTTACTGGGGTGTTGGTACTTGATGACAGCCTGTGTTCTCTCTCCCTCTGTCAGAATCTCTCATCCTCCCTGACGTGCTCTGGCCTTATTGCCCACATTAGTTCACAGTGATGCATTGCCAACTAGAAACAGACTTTTTAAAAACCAGTGGGCCTGTATTTTAAAAGCTTTGTTTGCAAAATCAATGGGACGGCTGGCTGGGGCTGCTGTTTGCAGAAGAGATACAGAGGGAGAAGGTACAAGGAATTTGGCCAAATGCGAATATTTATATTTTTCCAGATAATTAACTATGGCAGCTTGTAAGTGAAATATTTGCCAGTGCTCATGAACATTATCCAGGGTAATGTTATCTTTTGATTAAACAACATATGTTCCCTAATAATACGTATGTATGAGGGATAAAGAGAAAGGTGCCAAAATGCTCAGAATTTCTTAGATTTGGTGGGTGTCAGCCAGATTCTCATGTAGTTCAAGACTTTCGAGGGAGAAAAGGAGACTAGGATTCTGTTGATTATACATTGTTCTTTTTCTAATCCACCTACAAACAATATTGTGCATGTTAATAATGTGAGTAATAATACATGCAAAGATAACTGGATTAAGTTTGGTAGTAGTAAGCAAAATGAGCAATTTTATGAATTACGGTTTGATTTAATTTCTCCATGAGACTCATTTTCTAGGTCCGTGGGTCTCAAAGGTTAGCTGCGTCAGCATTACCTTGTGGCCTTTGAGAACGACCAACCTAGGTTGACGTTAGATTGTGTGAAGCAACACAGGAACGTACTGAATTGAGCAGGGGTCCCACTGTGGTATTCGAGACGTGTCTATTCCAGCGTGCTCTGAGAGATTCACATACATTTTCGTTTATCAAAGTATTCGTGATTTGATGAAATGGTGTCTGGCATAAAATCCACCTGGGTTAGCCAAAATTGTAACCTGGACCCTAATTATAAACCTGCAAGTTATTTTTCTTGCTGTAGACATCAGCAGATCTTCAGGAATACACACAAAAACAGCATCAATGAAAAGATGTCTGTCTGCGGGCATCACAGTGCCCAGATGGGTGCTCAAGTTCTCAGTCACTGGTTGGTTCATTGGTGATGCATCTCCACTCAGTACTTTCCTCAGCAGCTCCTCAGCTTCTTGTAGGCTTAAATTCTCAGGATGTACACTTCAGAAGAATGGGACCATTGCATGGCTTTTTGGATTATTTTGAGTAATATTATTAATATCCTAGCACAGTTACAAATATTAGAAAATATCTAACTCAAACCAAATCAAATATGAAAATATGACAACCAGATTGTCTGTACCATGACTCATTGCATGGTGTCCCATGATCAACAAGTATTATTTCTATAAGTGAAGTAAGTCAGAGAGAGAAAGACAAATATCATATGATATCGCTTATACGGTATGTGGAATCTAAAGAAAATGATAAAAACATTTATTATCTTATTTACAAAACAGAAACAGACTCACAGATTAGAGGAATGGATTTATGGTTACGGAGGGGTGGGTGGGAGGAGGCATAGATTGGGAGCTTGGGATTGACATGTACACACTGCTATATTTAAAATAGATAACCAACAAGGACCTACTGTATAGCACAGGGAACTCCACTCAATACCCTGTAATAACCTAAATGGGAAAAGAATTTGAAAAACATTAGATACATGTATATGTATAACTGAATCACTTTGCTGTGCACCTGAAACTAAAACAACATTGTTAATCAGCTATACTCCAATATAAAATAAAAATTTTAAAAATTAAAAAAAAATAAAAGTGAAAATAACAAAACAAAAAACCAAGTATTTCTAGAATAAATAGAGTCAGGCTCAATTTTAATTGGGTGTTAAGACTGTGGTATGTCAGATCCAGCGTGGTTAGAGAAAGAATTCCCCTAGAATTCATGGACTTCTCTTATTTCAACCTAAGGTGATTAACTCAGAGTCTTCCTCCTGGTCTCTTATATTCCATTGCAACTTTAATTCCCTTTTCTGGTCTAGAGCACCATGAAGAATATGTCAACTTTAATCAGCAGGTGAATCGTCCAGGTTGTTGGATTCTGAAGTGAGGGCTTTGAATAGCTGTGGAGCAACGTGAAGACACTGAGGTATCTAATTAATATATGTCAGTGGCTCGCAACCAGGGCCAATTTTGCCTCTCTGCTGGGGACAGATTGTCTGGAGACATTTTTGAGTATTACAGCTGGGGAACTGCTACTGGTATCTAGTGCATAGAGGTCAGGGTTGCTGATAAATATCCGACAGTGCACAGGACAGCCCCTCTCAGCCAAAAATCATCCTGCTGCAAATGGCAATTGTACCGAGGTTGAGGAAACCCTGGCCTGGGAGCTGAGATGCCCTCAGTTCACTGGACGTATTAGGAGGGTAAGTCATTGCAGCCTGTGATGCCTCAGTTTCCTACTGAAAGATCCAAGAAACCTAGAGTGTGACTTGGGAGCACCCAGTCCTGTCAAGCCAGCTAGGAGGAAGACGTGGACAGAACGGAGCGTCTGTTCTCGGCCTTTCCAGAAGAAAGGCTGCAGCTCTCATCCAGCAGCGTGGAATCCAGCTCTTGCAAGAATGTGGCATTCACTCCAAGACTGAGAAACAAATAGGTGTTTTCCTGTTATCCTCCTGTGGAGCTGCGCAAGTCATTACACGGCATTTTGAAGGAAGAATGATCGGTTAATTTATTCTGGCTGGATGTGGAGCAAACCAGTGCCGGACACTGGGTGGAAATCCATACCTGTACCTCATTATCTCTAATGGGAGTTTCAAAGGCGCTGGCGGATTTAGTGTCCTATTTGGTCTGAGTTGTATAACACATGTCAGTACGGCTGTTTCCTTGCTATGTCATTAATATTTAAATAATGTGATTTAAAGGTCTATCTGCACCTACAGCAATATTAAAATACATCATTCAGGTTTTCTAGATGGTTATGCAAAGGACTAGGAGTGGCGACTCGCAGGAGACAGTGAAAAGTTAATGGCCCTACCTAGAAGAGAGAATTAGCCACAAATATTTTTATTGTATGAATATAATTAATAAATTAAGAAGGTTGCATCTTTTTTTTTTTTTTTTTTTTTTTTCCTGGTCAGAAATCTACATCCTTGTATTGAATTGTTGCAAAGATGAACTACAGGGGATGAGTTCTGCCTAGACTAGCTGGGGGTGAGCAGCAGAGGTTGGGGGACTTGCCTTCCCTTTACTGTCTCCCTTCTGAGGTTTCCATCCCCTTTACCTCCGTGGTCCACCCTCGTCGCCTCTCCTGGGAGATGCCTCGGCTGGATGGCTCTACCACCTTTGCCTGCAGTGCACCTCATTCCCAGCAGAGAGAGCTAGTCTCCACCGTTGTTGCTTTGGAAGGAAGCTCATTAACAGATTTACCAATGATGTTACTAAGGAAGGGGTAGTAAACATTTGCCACTGTTTGGCCCCTAGCATTCACCTGCCGCCCCCTCCTTCTATCATGTCTTTGTTCAACTGTAAAGCCAGGTGCCTGGCTCCCACCGTGGGTGACAGAAGCCCTGAGTTTTTCCTCTCTAATTGAGGAAACAGTATGCAAGATAAACTCATCTCAGGGTCCTCATGCTGAGCAGAAGTTTCCTGCTCTTTGCAGCTCTGCAGCTTTCTTGGTTCTCCCTGTAACCAACCCCGCTTTTACAGTGGTCCATAGACTCTGAGCTTCCTACTGCTGTCGTGCTGTGGGCAAAGAATTAGCACATTGAACGGCCTATCAGCAGAATCCGTGCCTGATTTAGGAATGAGCCTTCCTAACGATGCAGGACAAATTGGTCATGAAATGCCTTCCAAACTGTGGTCAAATTTACAACCAAGAGAAGGTGCTTTGGACAAAGAATGTAGTTCGCCATTCCAGTAAGTGAATGTTGCCCACCATCAAGCCAGCAGCCACTCCAGCCACCTTGATGGTGCACCCTGAGGGGAAGACAGGATGGAGAAAAACACGATGCTGGCCCTAGATAGTTAAGGTGCATATCCAAGGAATAATTTTAATGAGCCTAGACTCTTGCAGAGCGCACCCTCCTTACCCCATTCTGTCTACAGATTTGTGGGTCTGCCCTGTGTGTGGGTGCACAGAAGCTCAAACAGGGATGAGAGATGGTCCTCCTTGATGGTAGCAAATTGGATTGTACTGTTTATGCCTGAAGGTGACACTTCATCAATACTGGAAGAAGCAGAAAATCTACAGGAGCTGATCTGCCCAAGTTGTTGCCAGGGATGAGGAAGGGAACCCTGAACAAGGATGTTTGCAGGCAGCAGTGAGAGGAAAACAAGCTTTTTCTTGCTTGTACCCTACCAGTTATTATACTGGTTTCACTTAATTTACCCTTATGAGTTAACAGAGTCAGTTTCCTACTCTTGAAGCCAAAGCTCTGTACACACTATAAGTGTGTCATGCCTCGCAGAGGTATTTGTGTTGCAACGCAGGATAACTTTTTAAATTCAAGGTTAGATTTTTCTGGCATCACAGGTAGGAGTGTGGAAGGAGGAGAATGGCATACTCCTTCACAAGATGAAACACAGTGAGTTCCCCCAGGTTTGGGCTGCATCCTTGCTGGATGCTGTCAGACAGAGGGCCTGGTGGGAAGGTCCACTACCACGGCCACCTGTGGTCATCTTGATGGCTTTAATCATGACCCTGTTTCCAGGTCACTTAATGACTCCAAAACTAGTTCTCTTATCTATAAAGTGAGAATAATAACAACTCATAGAATTGTGAGAATTCAATGAGGTGACACGTGAAATAGCTTTTTAAACTGTAAAGGGGTGTACAAATAGGAGAGATTTTTTCTCACTTTAATTTTTGAATAGATAACACATTTATGGCATATGTGGTTTAAAATATTTTAAAAGACATAAAAAGAAAGTTCCCTCTTACTCCTGCCCCTCAAGCACCCAGGTCTCATCCCAATCTCTTCCAGGTCTACACTGTTTTTAGTTTCTTTATGCATATGCAAACAAAACCCAACATATTTTCTCCCTCATTTTACTCAAAGGTCGAGTTATTCTTCTGTAACTTGCTTTTTTCTATCTAGTTAAATATATATCTTTTCGCAACCTGGCGAAAACACTTGAATTTGTTTCTATACCAATATATAGCTCATTCTTTTTCTTTTTTAATAGCTGGTTTAGTGAGTCCTCTATTGATAAATATCTGGGTTGTTTCCAATATTCTTCTGTTCAGATAAGTCTGCAAAGAAGCATTGTGTGTGTGTGTGTGTGTGTATGCACGCGCACACGCGTATATGTATGTATATTTACATATTGAAATTCCTCTGTCAAAGAGGGAAGGGTTTTTCTTTCTTTGCTGGTGCAGGTGCCCTGGTTAGAACAGGAAATCTTAGGCAGAGCTCTCCTTCTGTAACTCTCACCAAGCTCTGATTATTTGGCCCTGGACAAGAACGGATGGAGCCAGAGGTCAGTTCTCTGTAGCTTTTAAATTTGAGGAAAGAGAAGGCCAGCGGGAAGCCTGGGTCTAGAGTTGGATTTCTCTCCTCAGGACGTGATGACTTGTTCCTATAGAAAAGGGACCGATGTTGCTTCTTTTCCATATTTTGAAGCACTTTTCTCAACCAAGGAATGGGGATATGAGCCCTCACCCCCAGCACCGAGCTCCCAGCACAGCTCACTCCGTAACGTTAGCCACACGGCTGTCCTGTCAGCGGGGTATCCGATGGGCCCTCGCTCCATTCAATTCACTGTTACAGAGTGAAATACAACAGGTGCCAGAGGAGAGGGAGCGGAACAAGTCCATGTGTGTGTGGCCATCGTTCACAGTTTGTGGTCTCAGAGGCCCAGTGACTGCACTTCCTAGTTGTCTCGGTGGGTGTCATGTCGCAGTGATGGTGAGAGAGCTCACGCGCCCCCCGCAGCTGAGCACAACCTGGTCAGACACTGACCCTTCTGTGGCTTGTCCGAAGGCAGCCGCTGCGAAACGGCAGAGCGTGTTCGGGGCGACGTGGAGCAGTCACTGTGCAGAGGAAGTGCTGTTTGTAGAGACGGGCGGAGGTAGCTGCTGAGACGAGCCAGGCGGGACTGGATTGTGACAAGTCTTGATCGCTAAGTTCAAGCTTTCAAACTATTCCAAAAGCTACGGGTTCCGTTGGGGATTTTAAGTAAGAGTGTAACCCCAAACGCGCTTGCATTTGCCTGTAGAAAGAGCACTCTGGCACCAGCGTGGCGATGGATGGAAGCGGAAGACCCTGGGCGGGGAGCGCGGTGAGGGCGCCCCCCTAAGGCGGGAGGTGGCAATGCAGGCTGCGACCCACTGGGAAGCGCAGGGCGTGGGAACCGTGAGGGGTAGGAGAGGGCAGAGGGCGGGCTCTGGGATGACCGCCCGGTTTCCGGCTCTGTTGGCCACGTGGGTGGTGGTGCCATTTATTGAGCTGTACGCCCAGGAAAAGAAGCCGGTGCTGCGTGAGGGCTGAAGGTTCCGTTTGGCGGCGAGCTTGAGTTGCTGGAGAGCCATCGAAATGGAGACGTCCAGCGGGCAGTTTGACGTGCGAGTCTGGCTTGGGAGAGAGATCAGGACTGGCAATTGTACGGATCAGCCTCCTCTACATTTTTTTGCCACCGTTATTTATTTTTCTGGGAATGTTCCTTTCTTTTTTTCCTGTCTGCATCCTCTCTCACCGCCTCAAAACTGCCTTTCCCTTACAGTGGAGACCATGCCACCCAAGATGTAAAACCTCCTGGGAGGCTGTTTCTCAGCTAGTGGGCCCTTGGTGACGGTAACCACCTGCTTGCTGAAATGGAGCCCGGCCTGCGCATTTGAAAGTAATGTTAGCAGTTCTAGTCTCTGACGGATGCCGAGTCCACTACTTACAACCGCAAGTAATGAAAAGATAGCTTAAATGTTTCTTTCTTCTTTTGATTACAGGAGTAATTATGCAGGTGTTTATTTGATCAGCCTATCAGTCAGGAGACTGGAAATTCTTAAACTGCATCCTTTCAAAGCATCAGTGGCAGATTGCGGCCACCCTCTCACTCATGCACGCCCACTGTTTCTTGTCTAATGGAATTAATTAACCATTGTTCCTTCCTTTCCATGTGGATGTCTACAAACCTCCAGGCAGATGCCCTGGTAAGAAACCCACTGCTAGAGAAGAAAGCGAAAGCCCCTTCCATGTGTCGTCTTCTGGCACACTGCAGAACAAGCACCGTGGCATAAATCACTCCAAATTCATCAGCTCTGGCGCACCATCAAAGAAGAAGAAAGACTTCTAATGGGGTGAGCGAATCTTTGTAAATTCAAGAGCTCCTTTGAAAAATCCCTGACATTTCCTACTGCCATAGAAACCATCTTTTTCAAGTGGATTGTAAATAAAAACAGGGCCCTCTGGCTTCGCATTTATATTATATGTCTATGGTCTTTTAAATATGGAAAAGTATGCTTTATTTCTCTTGGAGGTGTCTGCCCTGTTGATCTTATTCTCATTGTATCTGACTGTAGTCATAGGGAAAGCTTATGTTAGCCTTTCTGGGTTAAGAGATAAGAAATTCACACAACTGATAGATGCCGATACTCGTTTTAATGCAATCGGAGGTTTTGTGTTCCCGAGAGCAGATGAATCATGGAAAAGAATTTAAAAAAATCTCTCCCCCAGCAACGGTAAAATAGTGTCATAGATCTGTGTGGAATTGCTCACAGAACTCCTGTGACATGAAGGCTGTGACTGTTTGGAGACATTTCATTTGTTTATCACAATTCACTTTGTGAGGAGAACCCAGTATTTCATTGGGGGCAGATATGCGCCCTTTGCGTATCCTTCTCGAGTTTTGACTGGCAGTCCCGCGGAAGAGGGCCTCTAAGAGTCTGCACGGAGGATGAGAGAAGAGTGGCTGGGAGTCGCTCGTGCCATTAGCTACACCTGCCAAACACCGAGCAGGCACGGAGGCATTCTGGGAGATGCAGGGCTTGAAAGCTTTCTTTGCTGACCTTGAGTTAAAGCAGAACTGATTTCACACATATGAAATGCACCCCAGGAAAAGTTCTCCCTCAAAAAGCTGCCTGTTTACCCTTGATTTAGCTAAATGTTCCTCTTTTGCATTCCCCTAGCCTCCATCTTGTCACTCAAGAATACTGAAATTATCTGTTTCTGTTTCACCCACCAAACTCTCCACTTTTTAAGGGCAGGGACAGGGTTTGATTCATTCTTATGCTGCAGTGTCCAGCCAGCACCCTGCACCTAGTAGGTCCTCACGAAATATCTTTCAAACAGAACTGACATGCGTTGAAAAGCTGTATCTTGTAACTAGGAGTGAGCTTCTTCAGGGTGGGTACCATGTCTCATTTATTTTTGGAATAATAATGAAGATAATAGCTTACATTGATTGGCTATTTGCATGCATTATCATTTCTAATTGCCTCATCAATTCTATAAGATACCTTCTATTATTGTCTCCATTTTTCAGATAATGAAACTGAGTCAGAAAGGTAATTTGTTTGACCTGGTGCAGCTAGTACGTGGTGGATCTGGGGTTCTGACACATACTCTCTAATTCCAGAGTACGTGGCCAGTGTCACGATGGTCTGCTGCCTCCAGGCCTACGCATAGTCCCTTATTTAGAGAAGATATTAAGAGATGTTTGTTGAATGAGTAAATCTCATAGGAACTCTGGTAGCTCAAAGTTGTCACATGCCTGGCTCACTTTTTAGAAGCAGTCAACACCTCGTTTCTCACGGTGCTGCTGGTTGATACTTAGGAGGTTGATCTCATGACCCAATCATGAGAGTTCTTCACAAATATTTTGTTTCTCATCCTTCCAGGCACAGTAGAATTCACTTCCTTGTTACTTTCTGTTAGTCATGGACTTGTGACTTGCCTTAGCCCATGAAATATGAGCAGAAGTGATATGTGTCACTTACAGGCAGAAGCTTTGAGGGCCAACGTGTGCTTCACCATATACGCTTTCCCCTGCCGTGGTGAACGTGGACATAAAGGCCAAGACGGAACAGAGCTCCTTGACGATCCATGTTGGTCGTGTGTAGTGCGAGGGAGAAATAAACCTTCTTTTGTTGTTAGCCGCTGACATGGGGGCTTGGTTGTAAGTGTAGCATAACCTCACCCATCTTGCCTAGTCCAAATATCAAATGACTGCTTCTCTCTCATTTCAATCATCTGGACATCACTGGCAGTGATGGTCAAAGTACAAGAGGTCTTCAGAAGACCCCTCGTACTTCAACAAATATTAAATTACTCCTCCTACCTTATCCTTTTAGACGTCAAAGGCACAGAGTCCTGCCTTAACTTGGAAACTCTTGATGGTACCCACTAGATATAACTCCTTTTGAAAGTTTTGTTAGTATGATTGCTTTTATGGATTTGGCTATGTCTTAGGTCGGGTTCTGCAGAAACAGACCCAGAAATGAGAATTCCTGTACAAGTGCTTTATTCAAGAAGGGCTCCCAGTGGAGACCAGGGAGGGGCTGGGGGAGCAGGACAGGAAGGGGGAGGGAGCCAAGGCAGCATGTGATCTCAGGCCAAGTTTTCAGGAAGATTCCCAGGGAAAGGTAGGTGACACCTCAGTGTTTTCTTTCCTGGAGCAAGGGAGTTAGGCTTCCCTTCTCCCTTGGTGAATAGTTTTGATTAATGGTTACCCTGTAGAAGATGGGATGTAAACCCCAGGAGCTGACCTCCTAGTAAGATAAGGGCATTCCCAAAGAAGATACACAGGCACTGGCTGTTGAAAGCACACTGAAGGGGGAGGAAGGGTGTGCACAGAAAAAGTTAATTAGGGGACATTTCTTAGTTTTGACGTATTTTAAACACTCTTTGCTTAGACACTTGTCAGGGAAAAATCAAAGACTGGCCTCCCCATTTCTGGGTGATAATGACAGACAGGGGGACCTGGGGGTGCAAAATGACCTTCCTGTCATCAGGGAGGCAGTCGCGATGAAAGATGATGTTGGTACTTGTGACTTCTGAGTCTGGTGCCAGAGAATTGTGCACCCGCTCTGGGGCACTCTTGGCATGAGAGCTGATTGTATCAAACTCTTAAGTGGGCCCTACTTTAATACAATCTGACGTGCACACTTCTTACTGGCCCATAAAGACAAATTAAAGTATATCTATTTACATTACAAAAGCATTTAGTGAAGCTGAAAGGTTAAATGCCAGCATTCCTGGAAACAGTTTCCAAGATAGCAAAAATAAGAATCTTACTGTGTAAATTGTTAAAAAAAAGTTTACCAGAAGAGTTTGCAGGATCTCTTTCTTCTGAGGTTTTCAACAAGGACTTATCTAGGGGCATGGGAGTATTATCCTAGATGGGATGGGAAGGGAATGACCTTTCAAAGTCGCTCAGATGTTGTGATCACACTGCAACAAAATTGGGATTCCACGTAACTGATCAGAACTGTTTATGCACAACACCAGACACTACATGAACATATGGCAGGAACACAGACACTGTGGAATGTATACATTGCATCGTTACGTTTGTGTGACTTCTGACTTATACATCTGTCACAAAGAAGGAATGAAGCCTGTGGTTATCTTTCTCTTAGACTGACAAATGAATGTGTAAAAGTTGGAGAAAAGACAGACATTGTATTTATCGGATACTCATAAACTACCAGAAGCTGTAAGTAAATGTGTGAGAATCAATTTCTTCGTGCTTGGGAATATTAACAGCATTTCAGTTGTAACTGCAGATAATGTGAGATTTGAAAACAAATACCAAATATGTTCCTGTTTGGAAATGTTTTAAACTTTAGTCTTTATCAATAAATCTAAATCTCTTCATTCCACCTAAAGCTCTGACATGTTATTTTCAAAATGTTGTGTTTTCCTTCTGGCACACACTCTTCTGCTTCCTTACCCCTTCTATAACAAACAATCATACAAACAAACAAAGATCGCCTCAGACCTTTAGAGTTCATTGTGCTATGCTGGCCCCAGCTCAAAAGTTGTCTGAACTTCTTAGCAGAATCATTTCAACATGTTTTGTTTTACTGTCTAGCTATAATACTTACCAGGTCTTTTTTTTTTTTTTTGAGAAAGGGGAGGAGCAGGAATGAAATACACCTTTCATTATAATTTATTTTAAGCAGGAAGGGAACATGGCTGTGCAATTGGCTTTTTTTCCCTTGCAGCTCTTGGATTCCCTGACTCTTTGTGGAGTCTTTCTGGGTGACTCTAGGTTACCTGCTGCAGCAGAATTGTGCCTCTTGCCTCTCAGTATGGAAGGTGCATGTATAGCATGATCTGTGGCAGGTAGGATCAGCAAGAAGTAAAACACTAAAGCTTATGGGTACAGGTAGATGTGGGTACGGTGCTTTAAAAGTGTGTCCACAAATTCTTTAAAATTCTGCTGACACCCCATCTTCCTCTTTTCTTTGAATCTGATTTTACCCTCATCATGACCCTGAACCTTAGCTTTTTCCTATTCTTTTTCCTTCTATCTTTCTTTGGGTTGGGTTCTCTTATCCTTTTGTCTATGCCTTTACAGGCACCCAAGATCTTCTTATTCCCTTACCCTTTCATTTTGCCTGCTTTGACCGTCACTAACCACACACAGCTCCCCAGTGTCTGTATTCTGTTTCCAGTATTGTCATAGGTGTGCATTGTCGTGGAAAACTGGTATGAGACTGTCTGTCTAGTAAGTATCCATGCCCCCCTTTCTCAGCGGGGGCCTCAGTTCAGCAGGAGACTCCTTTTCATTCTATTCTGTTGGTTCTCTCTTATGTCCTCCTTTATCCCACTCTGCCGTACTCAAGCCCTCACCTCATCTATTCCTCATTATTTTCTCTCCGCTTATAATCTTACCTTCTGCTTTGCTAAGAAGACAAGTCTTTCAAGGTGAGCCTTCTCAAATAATTAACATCCTTACCCTCATGTTTGTAAGGAAACATCCCCTGAAATAGCAGTGGCTCAAACAGGATAAAATTTATTTTCTCTTATGTATAGTTAAGAAGTGGGAGGTTCGGGGTCCTACTTTCATGATCCTCAGGAACCCAGATACCTTCCAGCTTAGTGCTCTCCTGTACCTTGGGTGTGGCTTCCATCTTCATGAGCCACAATGGCTGCTTGAGATCCAATGATTGTATTCACATTCCAGGAAAGAGGATGAAGAAAAGGAAGAAAACAGGTGTATCCCTTTGTTTAAGGACACACCCCAGAAATCACATACAACACATCACCTTACAACTCACTCAAGAGTTAGCCCTCCGGCTTTGGTAAGTCTGAAGAATGCAATCTTCTCTAGGTAGCCATTTGCCCAACTAAAATGTCAGAGGTTCTTTTTCTAAGGGAGGAAGGAAGAACAATGCCACTTCATGATATCTCTGTATAGTCACCATTCTCTGCCTTTATTTGTCTATCCAAGGAAATTGAGTCCTGTCTCCTTTCTAAGATGACAACTTCTGTATGTTCCTGTGATCCCACACATTTCATAACGATGTGAAACTGTATACTTGTTTTCAGAATTAGGTTAACTGTGTTTATTTCTCTTTGTATTTCTGACAGTGAACATTTTTCCTGCCTCTACCATTTATCACATTTGATTCTTTTTGAAGATGAAGTTATTCCAGAGGTTTAGTCATTGTATTGAATAAATAACATAAAATTACTCTTCTGCCTGCCTGCTACCCTTTTGTATCTTTTGAACTTGCTTTAATTAAAAAAAAACGTGACTGTGAATATACATATGTGTATATATGAGCATGATATATATGAGTATATATGCGTATATATGAGCATGATATATATGAGTATATATGCGTATATATGAGCATGATATATATGAGTATATATGCGTATATATGAGCATGATATATATGAGTATATATGCGTATATATGAGCATGATATATATGAGTATATATGCGTATATATGAGCATGATATATATGAGTATATATGCGTATATATGAGCATGATATTTATGAGTATATATGCGTATATATGAGCATGATATATATGCGTATATATGAGCATGATATATATGAGTATATATGCGTATATATGAGCATGATATATATGAGTATATATGCGTATATATGAGTATGATATATATGAGTATATATGCGTATATATGAGCATGATATATATATGTATATATGTGAGCATGCTACTCATTTTCATGTCATTTTAAAATGCTTTATTAATGTTTCATTTAAAAGTTAATGTATTGGTTATGAATACATTATTGGTCTCAGGAAGTATTAGCCTGCTCTGTTATTTTGGCTGGGCTATTCGGATCTAAGAGATTGACTGTAATCTTGTACCAGAGAGGATGCTTTGAAGGTAAATTTTCATTTCATGATAAAATGTTATCTGGTCCCATGATATGTGACTCAGTCTTAATTTATAAAGCTGACCGAGTGATGGCACAGAGAAGCCAATGCCATTGAAAGAAGAATTTTTATTATGTATATTTCTTGAAAAAAGGGGACACACATGCCATGCGGGGTCACGCGGGGAAGTACCAGGTTTGGTCAGGAGGTGGAAGCAGGAGTGAGGGGATAGCCTAGGCCGCAGGGAAAGGAAAGGCAGGGCAGGGTAAACGCTTTAGGATTGGGTAGTTTGAATAATTCCAGTGGGCTTTGGGGCATAGGGGCTGTCCCTAGCTGTCTGGTACCTGGCCCTCGGTGATTAGGGCAAAGGAATATAGTCTCCTAGAGTGCATGAAGCAGAGAGAGGAGATGATTTAGAATGTGGGCTCTGGATTGCATAGTTTGCCTGTGAAAGACTTGTTCCTGGCAGAGCCCTTTGTTACCTCTAGGAACTGGGTAGCCCTGATGGGGACAGTCTCTCCCTGCCAGCGAGGTATTTAAGATGCCAAAACATAAGAAACAACACCAAAAAAACCCCATGATTACTCCAGCCCGCCATCACTTTCTTAGTTCTCGTCTTGTTATCTCACCACCCCATCTCCGTTTCCTCTTGCTGTCAGATTATGTTCTCTCCTAACATTCAGACCTAGGTCATCCACTTCTTTTGCTTTTCAATCTGGTGCTGTCCTCATGCACTTTCGGGGCCTTAATCAGTGCCTCTGTCTATCAAGGATAGGGGTGTGGTCTTGGAAACTCTAGTTAGTGTTTCTCTTTGGACCTCTGCTTCTTTGTGTATAAAATGGGAGGGGCTGGGGAGTGGAGGAAGGCTTCATTTTTCCTCCCATCTATGCCTTTTTTCTCAGAGGCCATAACAGCCCCTGAAAAGGGGCCTCTTCCTGAGATAAGGTGTGGAGGATATTCTCCATCACCACGGTGTTTATTTACCCGGGAGAACAGAGGAGGGCAAGATGGAATATCTCTGGGTCTGACAGGAAAGGAAGGAGTAGGAACAGATTTCAGAACTCTCTGCCATCCAGTTGAGTATACGACACTCTAATTCTGCTTGTATATTCATCCTGGTGGTTATTAATTTTAAGCACCCATAATATGAATGTCTGCTGTTTCCCAGCACAAGCCATTGTCTGCAGCCTGACAGGTCTTTGTTAATTGTCTTATTTCCACCAATGTGTCTTTCTTCATCCTTCTCCTCTGCCTTGCATGCCCTCTCCCCTTCTTTCCTTTTATGTTTGCTCTTCAAGGCCTAGGGCTTTTAACTCCTGATTTTCTTCTCTGGTTTTTCTGACCTTCCTGAAGCTCTTCTGCTGGGTTTAGGGTCAGCACCATACAAGGATCCCTTAACTAATCCTAATTGTTATATATGTGTTAGCTTTTTTTTTTTTTTTTTTTTTAAAGAGATTTTGCAGATGTAAGTAAGGTCCCACCCAAATCAGTGGATTTTTTTTTTTTTTAATTTTTTTAATTAATTATTTATTTATTTTGGCTGTGCTGGGTCTTCGTTTCTGTGCGAGGGCTCTCTCCAGTTGTGGCGAGCGGGGGCCACTCCTCATCGCGGTGCGCGGGCCTCTCACCATCGCGGCCTCTCCTGTTGCGGAGCACAGGCTCCAGACGCGCAGGCTCAGTAGTTGTGGCTCACGGGCCTAGTTGCTCCACGGCATGTGGGATCTTCCCAGACCAGGGCTCGAACCCGTGTCCCCCTGCACTGGCAGGCAGATTCCCAACCACTGCACCACCAGGGAAGCCCCTGTGTTAGCTTTTTAAATTGGACCCTGAGCTTTGGGTGGTCAGAGGCCGCTTCTGGATGAATGTGGTCACCGTTTACATAGTACGTTTTCTCCATGGATCTCCCGATGGCCTGCTGTTCTTCTTCCTGCATCAGCTGAATGCTCTGCTGCTTCAGAATTCAGTGCTTTTACCCATGTGATTCCCTATATTTGTACACTCCCTCCATCTACACTACTGTTTCATTGGCCTCACTATGACTGCTTTAAACCTCAGTCAATTCTATAAGCTTTGGTTTGCTTATCTGCCACTCCCTAGGCTGTGAGCCCCTGGGGGAATGTGACTGGCAATGCTTGGCACACAGTAGGTTCTTAAGAACTGCCCTTAGTATAATTGAGGAAGAGGCCCAGCTGGCTTTTCCCATTTTATACTCTTCTCCACCCAAGACCCACCACCTTTATTTTAGCTTGAAGGCTGATATTTTACCAGCACAGAGAGGGACAGAACGTGCCATGAATTCTGACTTCTATTTGACCCTGTAGAGACAATCTGAATATTTCCCCTGTGGGTGCTTGAGGGAAGCAAATTAGCCCCATGCTTGTCAGTTTCCCTCCTCTCTTCGTGCTGTAGATGAAGGTACAAGGAATGAAACTGGAACTCTCTTAACCTTTTCAGGTCTTCAAATAATGATTTTCTAGACAGATAAGACTAAATTGGTGTTGGATCTCTGCTCAGGAGCAGGAAGGATGGCTGTTGACAGGCTGCATGTGTCTTGCTCTCAGCTTCATTGCCTTCCCTGCTTCTCGGTGGAGGAAATCAAAACTCTGATGGTCAGATTAGGTGGTTCTTAGCCTCTGGCCCTTGCCTGCTGCTGCCGATGTGAGAATTAGGCTTGTCTACCGGTTCAGATGAGGTGGTCAATAATTTGAGCACTTGAAGAAATGATTGAGGTAATAAGATCCTTAAACGAAAGGGCTCGTGAAGTGTTAAAAAAAGCCCACAACCCAAAGCATACAAACGGCAGTCCTCCCCCTCGACTTCCCACTGAAGAGCAGAGGGTTACCTGCCCAGAGTAGAGGACAAGGTCAAAATCGCCTACTTCCTAGGACTGCTCTGAACTGCCTCTATTAGTCATTCCTTTGAGTGTAGGCATCTGTCTAAAATGGAGCTGCCTGTTAACCAGGAGACATCTGCTGTTGACCTGTGTTAACAAGACCTTCATCCAGGTGTTCAGCTGCTCTTGGGGGAGCTGGACCATGGGTCAGGTGAGTCTTTAAGAGGAAAGGAGGTTGGCAATAATCCAGAGGTCGGGGTTTGTTTTCAAGGCCCATTTTCATTACATCCCACAGAGAAGGTAACTGGTGGGCATTGGCTTCTTCCCTGAAAAAGATACATCAGTGGTTGGGAGGAGAGGTCCTCAAAAACACATGTGGCTTAGGTTTCAATGTTGCCAAAACTAGCAATGGCTTCTTCAAAGCATCCTTATCAAGGGCCATGAGTCAATCCACATTTATTGGGTGCCTTGACTCTTGGAGGAATGAGAATTGGAAGGCCAGATAGGAAAGTTGTCATCAGACATCTTTCAGTTTAGTGGCGGGCACCATTATAAAATACACTTTTTCTGTAGTTGCTCCTTTATGTTACTAATCCTTTTATGGGATGGCTTTGAATCTCAATCATATAACTCTGCACTATCTGGGATAAAGTGTTAGGAGAAATGGGCCTGGATAGTCATTCCTCTAAGGTTTAGCAGAAATCAAGCTTTATTTATTATTTATTTTTCATGCTCTATAGCTAAAGGATACAGAGTATCATTGCATCTGACTGTCACAACAGTGCGACTTTTCTTCTAAAACCAGTGGAGCAGGATTGGTTTTGTGCAGTCACACAAGGAATCTGAGAATCACAATGAACCACTAAATAAAGCCTAAATAAGATTGTATAAAAAGTACTAATAAGAGGCTGATATTTTTTCTCTCCGTCTTTTAGTCTCTTGCTCTCTCTTTGTCTCTAGCTCTCTTTCCTTGTGTTTATAGAAGGATGGGAGCTCTCTAGATATTACATGGTCATTTTTTTCTTGTGACCCTTTAATTTCACTAAAACATCTCTCATTATTGGGAAAAATTAGGTTCAGAAGAGCATTTACTATTGTTCTTTGGTTTACTTAGTGGAAGATGAAATAGTTACTTGTGTGGCGTTTATGTGATTTTTTTTATAGTCCCTAAACTGAATATTATACAATGGTATGACCTTTTTATCAAAAAGCTGAACAGTTCTGGCCTGCAAAGTGTCCAGGGCATAGATGATCAAAGTCCCCTTCTCTCTGTCTTGATCAGACTTTCACCAGGTTCATTCTAAGCCACATTTCTCAGAGGCCAGTGACGAGGCCTAGGGTAAAGTCATACTGAGAAAACATGTCTTATGAGCTGAAGGAGCCGGGGGAACTGTAGCCTGGAAAAAAAAAGACTAAAGTGAGACTTCATTTGTTGTCTTGAGATATTTAAAGTGGTGTCCTGTTGCAAAGGGGCAGAACTTGGCCTGATGCCTAGGAGTTCAGGGCAGGGAGACCTGAGTAACTATTCCATCAGAATTGCTAAAGCCATGAGACTTCTGTCACTTGAATTATTCAAGCAAAGGCTGAATGCTCACTTGTGGGAATGTTTTGGTGAGATTAGGCTGAGTTATCCCATGTGCCTGCATCTCAGGTGAGGTCTTCCCCAGAATAACCCTCAAAAGAGCAAGAATTCTTTTATATTTGAATTCTTACACAGGGAATACAACAAATGCCTATTTGGGGAAGACAAATAAGCGTGGAGATTCTTTAAATACTTTAGTTGATGCTACTTTTAATGCATTAAGATTCAAATAATAGAATCAGTAAAAGATGAAGCAAAGGAATTTCTGAAAACTTTAGTAATGGTTTCTGGGTAT
The DNA here is from genome assembly GCF_028023285.1 of Balaenoptera ricei. Taxonomy (NCBI): domain Eukaryota; kingdom Metazoa; phylum Chordata; class Mammalia; order Artiodactyla; family Balaenopteridae; genus Balaenoptera; species Balaenoptera ricei. Next base: position 7,318,351 of record NC_082645.1, on the reverse strand, counting down.
TTGACCTTGCAGTTCAAAATATTGAGGTTGTTATAAATAAATAATTAAAAAATAATATAATACAACAGTACAGTAAGAGTTTGCTCTCTGGCAGTGGTTCTTATCTGGGAAGGATTTTGCCTCCTGGGGGATATTTGGACATTTTTGGAGCCATTTTTGACTGTCGTGACTGATAGAGGTTGTGCGTGCTACTGCCACCTAGTGGATGGAGGCCAAGGGTGCTGCTAAGCATCCTGCTGCTCTTAGGACAAGTCCCCACAGCAAAGAATTATCCAGCCCAAATGTCAGTTGTGCTCTAGCTGAGAAGTTTTGCTTTAAGGAAATCAGGAATATAACTACAAGACTAATAAAAATCATCTCAGTGACAACATCATGTGGAGTCACAAAATCCTATATTTTAAACAACTATTATGGGAGTAAAGATGATGTGTTTTGATGAACCACGTTTTGTGTTATGCGGCTCAAAAAATGTCTTTGGTAACAGCAGACATTCTGTTGTCAGCAGTGTATGTGAAGAGTTCCAAGAAAGCTGTTTCATAAAATGTGTGAATGAAGAAAGCAATATTTCTTTTTTTTTAAAATTTATTTATTTTATTTATTATTTATTTTTGGCTGTGTTGGGTCTTCATTGATGTGCACGGGCTTTTCTCTAGTTGTGCTGAGCGGGGGCTACTCTTCGTTGTGGTGTGTGGGCTTCTCCTTGTGCTGGCTTCTCTAGGCGCGCGGGCTTCAGTGGTTGTGGCTCGCGGGCTCTAGAGTGCAGGCTCAGTAGTTATGGCTCACGGGCTTAGTTGCTCAGCGGCATGTGGGATCTTCCGGGACCAGGGCTCAAACCCATGTCCCCTGCATTGGCAGGCAGATTCTTAACCACTGAGCCACCAGGGAAGCCCCAAAAGCAATATTTCTAAATCAATATGTTATTGTATATAATATGTGATTTTAAATATTTATTTGTAACAATTTAATAAACTAAATTTTATAGTCATTTGGCAATGTGATTTGCTCTAATAGTTGATATATTGAAGAGGGCCTGAAACAATTTTTTGTCCTTCTCATTGGGAAAAATGGCTGCATGCCTTGTATTCAGGCGAGCCTTGTATTTGGATGTGAACAGAAAATCTAATTCCAGGTCCTCCTAAGCTCTATGTGTCTGTGTTTGGTCATGGCATACATTTTTTGTCATGATATGAAATTCCTTCCTCTTATGAATCTGGAAATAACTTCCAAAGGTAATCAAATCTTTCCTACTTTTATTTGCTTTAAAAAATTACACACTATAAAATTCAGCACATTCTATGAGTTTTGACAAATGCATACAATTGTGTAACTACTGCCACAATCAAGATGCAAACCAGTCTATCATCCTCCAAATTTTCTCTTGCTTTCCCTTTGTTATCAACCCCTTTCCTCCATGTTCCTGGTTTTAAAATTTACTCTTACACAACTTACAAGTAGAATGCTTATTTTCAAAATAAACTCTTCTGCAGAGACCCAGCATCTAAATCAGACCCACGCAGATCTTCTCTGGGCAAAGTGGGTCATGGGGTCCTGAGTTCACCTACTCTGCCTCCCTCTGGCCCCAGCAAGGGCCTTGGGGACTTTTTTGGGAAACTGGTGCTCTGTAGAACAGCCAGCTCCACTGATTAAATTCTTCCATTGATCAAATGTTAGGTCAGCCCTTACAGTGTGCCAGGCTGGTAGCTGGGGATGGAGAGAAGGATGAATCAGATAGATATGGTTCCTCCCTTTAGCAAGCTTAGACTCTAGTAGACTGACATCAGTCAAGTGTCAGTGAAGCTGAGGAAAAAATGATGTCTTCTCTGATGGAATTATCCCTGCTCCTGAGCAGAGGAAGCTTCATGGGAACCCTTAGGGGGAAGGTGCAACCATGAGAAAGCTGGTGTGGCCAGACAGGCAAGGAGTTCCTGGAAAAGTCATCAGGGATTAGACTGAGTAAGGGTTTGTTGAAGGAAAGAAGAAAGAAAAAGAAAGAAAGAAAAGAAAGAAAGAAAGAAAGAAAGAAAGAAAGAAAGAAAGAGGAAGAAAGAAAGAGAAAGGAAGGAAGGAAGGAAGGAAGAAGGAAGGAAAGAAAGAAAGGAAAGGAAGAAAGGAAGGAAAGAATAAAAGAAGGAAGGAAGGATATTGAAAGAAAGAATATTGAAAAAATTGAACTTCATCTCAAGATTTGGGGTGAAGGGTGTTACACAAGACAGTGACATGTTCAGAGCTCTCTCTCAATTACACTGGTTACCATTAATAGAACAGATTAGAGTGTGGGATGGGCAAATATGGATGTAGATGGAGTAGTGAAAAAACTGTTTCAGCATCAACGGGCAGGAGATGATGGTTGGCACATGGAGGTGATGGTGAAAATAAAAACGAGGTAATTCATTAAATATAGGCTTCAGAGGTAAATTAACACTGGCCTATTGCTGAGATAAGGAGAGAGTGACAGGGAGGTTGACCAGATGTCTGGCTCGGGGACTGCACTTACTGAGGTGGTGCCCTCTGGGTTTGGATCAGGTTTAGGAGGGGAATACAGAGTCTACTTCTGAACGTGTTAGACTGTGGGGCATGGGAGATATTCAGAAGGAAATCCAGAAGAGGTAGACCGATATCAAGGTCTGGAGCTCCATTCCAACCATTGTTTACTTATTCTTTGGAAAGACCCACCACATTCTGGTCCTTAGCTAGGAATTGGGGTGAAAGTATAGCTGTGATGTGGTTGCTGCCCTGGAAGCACTGGAGAAGGAAACAGGATACATTTGGATTAATGTTGTAAAAGAAATATGTTCACACAGCCATGTGGCTCAGCAGAGGATGTGATTTCTTTTGCCTGAGGGAGTCAGAAAATTTTTTTCCAGCTTTGCTAGACCAAGGGTTTTCCTAGATCGAAAGTGGAAAGAACATCATTCTCAGGACAGAAAGTAAGTACAAAGTTTGCAAGGTATGAAAATTGATGGTCCATGTGGGGACTTTCAGATAGCTGGGTATAGGCAGGCTGTAGAGACTGTGTACTAGGGAAGTGGTTGGAAAGAAAGACTTTTGGGTCCAAATGTTGAACATGCAAAATGCTTTGCAAGGGAGAAGCCAGGCAGGGCAGCAAGGAGGAAGGAGACACAGTAGGATCTGTGGCTGCAGATTGCATTGTGGACTGGAGAGAGAGGGGCTGGGGTCAGGGAGACGGGCTGGGAGGAATCCCAGGTGTCCAGATGGGAGAAGAGGAGGTTCTCAAGGCTGTGGCCATAGGGATGGAGAAAAAAATGATGATTCGGGGACTTAGGAAGCAGAGTCTAGTGGTCTTGGTGAGAGAAGAGATGAAAGGACAGAAGACTATATTGTTTCCATTTTGAACAAGCAGGTTGTCGTGATGCTGTTCATTGCAGGTAGGCTGTAGAGGAGCAGCAGTGTTGTGGTCAAGTAGTGAATTCCGTTTTGCACATGTTGTTTGTGAGCTCCTGAAGGGCCTCCGTGGACCCCCAGTGGGAGTGAGGATGATGTGAACCTGTCGTGTCAACTGTGATTCTCTGGCAGGTTGTGTCAGACCCAGCCCATACTATGTTGCATTCCAATGGTTTGTTTTATGAGTCTCTGCTTAGATTATGGGTATTCCCAGGGTAGGAGCTGGGCTGTATTTTCCCTTTCTCTCTAGAGATATGTTGTAGGGCAGTGTCTTTCAAACTTTTTTTACTTCAACCACAGTGAGAAATACATTTTATATCATGCACAAACATCCATCTAAAATATACCTAAAATTTTCTTAGAAAACATTTACCCATAGCAACTGCAGTGCACTGTACTCTCTCCTTCCCTCCCCTCATCTCTCCTCCCCTCTCCCCTTCTCATCTCTCCTAATTTCTTCTTTTCATTTTCTATTCTAATTTTATTTTAAAAAGTTACTCCTTCCTATATTCACTTCAGGACGAGTAGTCTGCTGTCAGCTGTGTGTTAACCACTGACGCGGAGCACAGAGTGTAGTAAAGATCCTGGAATCTGTAGTCAGGCAGACTCAGGTTTGAACTTTACTCTGTCACTGAATAGCTGTATGGCCCTAGGCAAGTCATTTAACCTCTCTGAGCCTCAGTTTTCTCACTTGTAAAATGGAGACAAATGTTTCAGCCATAGTGAAGAGCAAATAAGAAAGTAAATATATATTAAACAAACCTAGTGGTATTAGTTTGTCTTGCTGCTGTAGCAAATTATCACACAATTAGTGGCTCGAAACAACACAGATTTTTAAATCTTACAGTTCTGGAGGTCAGAAGTCCAAAATGAGTCTTACTGGGCTAAAATCAAAGTACAGTAGGGCTGTGTTCCTCCTGGGGGTTCTGTGGGAGGATGTGCTTCCTTACTTTTTCTAGTTCCTGGAGGCTGCCTGCATTCCTGGGCTCATGGCCTCTTCTTCTATCTTCAGTGCCGGCAGCACAGCATTTTCAATGCCTCCTGGACTAACCTTCTGCCTCCTTCTTCCACATTTAAAGGACCTTGTGGACTCCCTCTTGCAAGACCACTGGAATCACAACTAACTGCTGAACAATCATTGACAAGAAGACACTGGAACTCACCAAAAAAGATACCCCACATCCAAAGACAAAGGAGAAGTTGCAGTGAGATGATAGGAGGGGTGAAATCACAATAAAATCAAATCCCATAACTGCTGGGAGTGTGACTCACAAACTGGAGAACATTTATACCACAGAAGTCCACCCACTGGAGTGAAGGCTCTGAGCCCCACGTCAGGCTTCCCAACTTGGGGGTCCGGCAACAGGAGGAGGAATTCCCAGAGACTCAGACTTTGAAGCCTAGTGGGATTTGATTGCAGGACTTCGACAGGACTGGGGAAAACAGAGACTCCACTCTTGGAGGGCACACACAAAATAGTGTGCGCATTGGGACCCACGGGAAGGAGCAGTGACCCCATAGGAGACTGAAGCAGACCTACCTGCTAGTGTTGGAGGGTCTCCTGCAGAGGTGGGAGGCAGCTGTGACTCACCATGAGGACAAGGACACTGGCAGCAGTTCTGGGAAGTACTCCTTGGCTTGAGCCCTCCCAGAGTACGCCATTAGCCCCACCAAAGAGCCTGGGTAGGCTCCAGTGTTGGGTTGCCTCAGGCCAAACAACCAACAGGGAGGGAACTCAGCCCCACCCATCAGCAGACAAGCAGATTAAAGTTTTACTGAGTTCTGCCCACCAGACTGCCATATATACACTAATATGTATAAAATAGATAACTAATAAGAACCTGCTGTATAAAAAATATAAATGAAAATAACAACAACAAAGGAACTTGTGTACATTGGTCTCACCCAGATAATCCGGGACAATCTCTTTATCTTAAGGTTGGCTGAATAGCAAACTTAATTCCATCTGCAACCTTGATTCTCCCTTGCCATTGAACATACTGTATTCACAAGCTCTGGGTATTAGGATATGGGCATCTTTAGGGCCACTATTCTGACCACCACAACAGTACAGTGAGTAGAACCTCATGGGTGTCCAATAAAGACCTGATACATTGAAGTTCCCTTTTAACTCTGACTGTCTGTGAAGTTAAAAAATATGTATAATATGAAACAATGCAACACACACAAAAAAAATCTGACCTTTAAATACAGATTCAACTTTGAGCCAGATGCCCATTTAACCTTTGGGAAATTGACGTTTGACGCTAAGTACAGGACTTGGCATTTGACTGTCTTATAGTTTTGAACACAGGTATCAGTATCAAAGAATCTTCTTTAAATGCTTTGCTTCAGTTGACAATTTGGTGAGCATGCTTTGTTGCCAATACTCAAATCAACGATGAAAATATTGAGCAGGCCAGGCCTCACGTCGAAGTCTTGAAGAGTTCTCCTGGAGGCTTTTCTTGGCCCTGAAACTGATCATTCATCAATACTTGCATCTGACCTGAGAGATAGAAGGAGAGGGGGAAGAGAGAAAGACAAGAGGAGAGAGAGAATGACTAAGAACAAGCTGCACTTCTGAGAATATGACACAAAGCAGATGTTTTTTCTGGGGATTGGTGTCTTGGAAAAAAAATGGAGTTATAATAAGGCCACTTTTTAATAAATATTTGCTATTATTATTATTCTACCTATTTTCAGCATTTCTCATAGAAACCTGGAGCTACGTATAAGACTCTTGCTGTTTCATGTTGGAAAATTCGCCTCCCCTGCCGATGAGGTTAAAGAGCTAAATCCCTGGCTACTCAGGCAGCTTGTGAGCCTGCAGTCAGGGCAGTGCCTAGTTCCCTGACACCTTGACTGCAAGAGATTTGAAAGAAGGGTCAACAGCAGCACAAAAGGATCTGGGAGCTCAGGTCGCATCTTCAGCAGCAACACAGAGGAGGGTGACATAGGGTCAGAGTTAGGGATCATGAGGGTGAGTTTACAGCAGGTCTGCCTCCTCTGAGCTGGGGGAGGGGGAGGTAGTGATAAGGGAGACAAAGCACCACAGCCACATAAGAGAAGGTGAAGGATGTCTCCACTCATTTTAATGTTTGGCCCACATGGCATCAAACATGGGGGCTTTGGGGACTGTCCAAAGGATAAGTTGACTTTTTCATACTCCATTGTCTTTCCGTGCTCTTGAAGAGTTCCAGCTTTCTGTTTTCCAGATGTTTTGCCTCTAGATGCATGACTGAATCATGTGGTTGCCCACTGACATCTGAAGTCACATTGATTCAAGGTAAGGCTGTCCCGGAGTATAAGGTTGGTTGTTCTTCTGAAACCATGAGCAGGGGCCTGGCTGAGGACAGTTCTGTAACCCAATGCCTAATCCAGAGCAGACCCTCAGTAAATTTTTGTTGAATTTGAGAGAGAATGGATTCAAATTGCTTCTCAATAGAATTTTGTATCCATTTTCTTGACTCCTGGTCATTATGCAAATAATTTTGTGACGAACTCTGCCTTTTTTTTTGTGATAATAAGATTTCATAGTGGGAAGAGAACAAACTTGGAATTAAGCCCATGATCAAATCTCCATCTGGGCATTTACTTATATTTTTGTGATTTTGAGACAATGATTTAAATGATCTGTGTTAGTTTGCTCATCTGTAGAATGGAGTTAATAGTATTTCCCACCTTACAGAATTATTGTGAGAAGTACATAAGACTTTTTCTACCCCACCTGAGTCAGGATGCTTTTGGCTCCAGGTTACAGACACTCAGTGAACATTGATCTGATTTATGAAGATGTTCATTGTTTTGGTTTTTTTTTTGTTCATTGTTATCTTACAAAGCAACTTATAGGTTGGCAGTTCCACGGTCTTTCGATGGTTCAACAATTTCAGTTGGGATGCAGACTCTGTATATCTTTGTGATCTGCCATCTTGCATTGCCTCTTCTTCAGTTTATACTTTATGGCCACAGGATGGGCGCTCCAACTCCAGGGCACCATGTGCTCACAACATTGCCCCAGGAACAGTGGCGTCAAAACCCTTTCTTCTCAGAGATCTGTCTTTTTATCCTACAAGTGAAGGCCTACCATGATAGACTTCCCCTTATGAATCATTGGCCAGAACTACGCCCACCCCAAGACCAATCTCTGGCCAAGAGAGATGGACTTTCCACTGACTTAGAATGATCATGATTCACACCCTGGATGGTGGGTGGGGTTGCTTGCTTTCTTCTCTGTGATCCAGGCGTCTCTGCCCCCAAGCAGGAGGATGGAGAGGACTGCCTGCTGGGTTGACCACGAGCGACATCCAACATGCCTCCTACGCACGCTCCCTTCCCTGCCTGCCGTCTCCCCACATGCCTCATCTGCAACCTGTGCCTCTGATCTTTGTTTTCTTCCAGAGGTCAGAATCCCCAGTACACTGGTAGTTCTAAAGGGTTAAGAAGGAACCCCCTACAACATGTTTTCTTTGTTTTATTTGCATCTTCTGTCTTCCCCAATACGGCATGAAGTCTTGAAGAGTAAAGATTGTATCATATTCCTTTTTGTCTCTAGCGTCCAGCACAAATCCTGCTTGACGGTTTCTGTTCACAATAGGTGTGTTAAATGAAATAAGTGCCTGAAACCTGAAATTTAATGAGAAAATCATGCAGATTGGGGTAGGAATTCAATAAAAAACCTGTGTTCAATAAAAAACACAGGTCCAATAAAAAACCTGTGAGTATAGAGTAGAAGAGTGATTGACCAAAATGCCTGATAGGTGGAAAATCAGATATTACCACCTAACTTGCTGTTGATTTGCAAAGTAATCTCCTGTGTATCTAGAGGCAGCATCTTCCAGGGAAGGGAGAAAGAGCTGATATATGGTGTGAATCAGCTGGGTCTAGCACAAACACAGCTGTGTGCAAGTGTGCGAACGTGTACCTAGTCAAGTGGGACTTTTCAATGGTCTGTAACCTTCAACTCCAGTCTTGTGTACTGGCCTTTTGTCCACCTTCGCCTTGGGCCTTTGCCTTTTTTGTGTATTACCCTCCTCTTCCACCCAATGTACCCACAGACAAGGTTAGTGTCACGCTCATGTCTGTATTCCCTGCAATAAGAGTGCTGGGCCATTGCACAGGAGAGCTCAGTAAATTCTTGTGGCACTGAATTGGATTTTCTCAGGAGAGGAGGAAAACACAAGTGGTCTCCAGCCGACACTAAGGCTTGCCTGCATGGGGAATCTTTAGCCAGCTTTTGGAGAGGTCATCTAGCATTGCCTGAAACTTCAATTCTTATTATGTGGTTCTTCTTCTTTTTGTTTTGTTCTGTCTTTTCTACCTTCTACACCATTGATTCCTTAAGCACGCTGGCATGTATGGAGCCATAGGCAATGATTATTGCCCAGGATTGGGGAATCCTTTGAAAAGGTTTTTTTCTTTTTTCTCATAGAATGCAGTAGTTAAGGCTGACACTCTCATTAAGCCTATTTCCTCACTCTCTGAATTGCTATATGCTACATGCTCCTAAGAATGAACTGTCAAAACCACATTCAAAACCCATTCAAAACCACACACTGTACATTCAGTCCAATTCATTAGATTCCCTCCAACTTGGGACTCTTATGTGCCTGCACATAGATAATTAACACCAATTTCCCCAAGAATGAGGAAGGTTGGAATCATGGGATGACATATTTATTTGATTTATAATGTGACTATCTTATAAATTGCATAAATCTTTGGTATTTGTGGATGGAATATCTCAAGGTTGACATTATTCTAGGTGTACAGGAAGTAGATGTCTGACTAATGGACCTCACAGAGATCAAGACAGAAGGGAGAACAGTAGGCAAGTGGGAAGAGGTCAAACATGGGACAGCAAACTTTTCATCCACTCCCTCTACCATCCCCCTTAGGTTTTTCCATGTGCCAAGGATGGATAAGTCTGAGGGCATCACTAAGGCAAGAGCCCATGGAATTCATGGTTCGTATGAGCACTTGATGAGATTGAAAACAATTAGATGGAAATGCAAGAAATGATTATTAGACCTTCTATTACTTGGAGCCTAGTGATATTTATACATTTCTAAAATCCAGTGAAGATCATTAATTCTGATAATAATTCTAATATTAAGCTCACATTCATTGTTATAGCTTTCTGAATATGTCTGGTGCTGAGAGGATGGATTGGTGCATTGGGTATATTTGCTTGAGACGGACAAAATGTGAACCACGTGGAAGAGAATGCTGTTGAGAAATACACATCTGGATTCTGAAAACCTGACTCTTTCCCTAATGAACTGACCTTGGCCAATGTATTTAGTCTCTGAGACTCAGCTTCTTTCATGTGATAAACTAGGGAATTACCACCTATATCTTACTCAGCATTCGTGTGAGGGTCAAATGAGGTCACACATGTAAACAGCATGAAACAGTGCCTGGTATCTGGCAGAAGCTCAATACATGTTAATTCTCTTCATTGTATGCAGTAAGCTTTTAAAGTGTTAACACAGTGTAATAGGATGTTTTAATGGGACTCTTTCTGTCTTTATTTTGGCTGATACCCAAGACATTAAGTGCCAAAACCTCCCATATAACAAAGCAAGATGCTCTATTGTTGAAGAAGGACTTGCAAAGGAAATTAAAGTCCATAAGCCCCTCATCCATGTTGGGGGATGTGGCTGAGATAGGAATGCTCACCAATATCTCCTGTGCTTCCCTTCATTTCCTGGCCTCCTTGCAGGTAAGCGGGGCCACAGGACTGTTCTGGCCAATAGGCTGTGAAGGGATGGGACACTTGTCACTTTTAGGCCCAATCGTAGAAGAGTGGGTGTGGCTTCTACATGCACTCTGTTCCCTAGTCTTGGTGTTGTGGCTAAGCCACAAAACTGAAATTGCCTGGAATCCTGGGTCACCTGATAAGCAACAGCCCTCACAAGACATCCCGATTCTCAGCAGGCTTCTCCTGAGAGTGGAATAAAGTTTTGCTAAGCTACTGACATTTGGGGGTTAATTTGTTATTGCAGCTTAATCTGTCTATGTAAGGAGAAGCTGGAAAGTCAAGAGAAGACTTCTTTGAGGAAGTTGTCAAAATATTATAGTGTGTTCTTTCCCTTGTCCTGATGGGAAAGGGGAGGTGGGTACTTCCCTTTCACTTCTACCTAGTGAGAGGGACTTCAGAGGGAACGTGCAGAGAGCTGGACCTTTTCATCTGGGGACCATGAGGAGGAACGGAGACTGTAGGATCCAGAGTTGGGAGTCTGAAGGTGAGATCCTGTGGCCAGTGGGAGAGCTGGTTGCTTTGGGAGCAGGCTATGCTTCCAGAGTTTGTGAGACAAGGATGAATGAGATGAATTAAGAGCCAAGTGGAAGAGACCTGGCCTAGAAGGACTTTGCTCAAGCCGACTACTTGTAGGGGCATTAGGACCTAAGAGAGTCAGGCTGTGTCTGGGAAGGCTGCAGGGGCAGGGCTGAGGAGGGAACCCCAGGCAGCCAGTTGGGGGAGAGGACACCAATCATCGGGCTCTGAAATGCCCGTGCAAAAGGGACCCAAGGAGAAGAATCAGCCTTAACCCTCTGCCGCAGCTGGAGGTCATCCTTTCCTGCCCATGAATTCTCCTCCATTCTGCCCCTGGAGGAAGCAGAGATGTCTCTTTGAGTTGAGGAAAGGGCCAGATGCTCTAGGTGGGGAAATGGAGAATGTGGCCTTGACCCCCTCCTGGATGAAGAAGCAGCATTGCTATTAAGTACCGATGAGAGTTTGACTCTTGCTTGAGACTGAATAGTTATATTATGAAAAAAGATTGGGAGTCTAAAACTAGAGAATTTTTTAAATATATAAGAATGACAGAAAAAATAGAGAAAACGTTTTTAATATAAAGAAGAATTAGTCTCACAGAGCAGATTTGAAAGAGCAGAGTGGAGAAAAATGTGTGATTTTAAAAAAAGTTTTGTTTTGCTGCACTTCCTCTTTCAAAGATATGGTTTCACAAGCATCACGTATTATACTATTGATTACATTAAAAACAAAACACCCAAAAAACAAAACAAAACAAAACAAAACACCCGAAACAGAGCAGAAATCTGAAATACATAATAGGAGAGAGGTCTTTTCTTGAGCAATGTCGCAGAGTATGACAGTGAATAAGGTATCATTCTTCTAATTATAGAACATAATCTCCTAATATGGGATAGGCTACCAAGAGCCAAAGGTTCATGAGCCTTCTGTATAGTGTCTTAAACACTTAAAACAGTGTCTTTTAAAAAGTCAATTAATTGTAATCCAAAATTGCTTGATAGTTAGAGCTCAGAGAAAAATTTAACAATGATTTTCCTAAATGCCCTTTATTCTCTGCAGCGATAAAAACAGCAAAACTAGAGATTATACTCTACAAACATGTTTCATGAAGAAACAGGTACTACAATTCTTGCCTTTTTAAAATGGTGTGTTTTTTATCCTCCTCTAAAATGTTTTCCATTATCTACTGTTCCCCTGTAAGAGCAGCAAATAGTGTGGTGATAAGCTCAGTAATTATGGACACTGTAGGTTCTGGAAGATTTTTGTAGGTGGAGTCAATGGGCAGCATTATTATCTGAGACCACCACACTGGGTTAAGTGTCCTTCAGGATGAATCTTCAGAGGATCTCAGTGTGTCTTCCGTGTCATCAGTAGAGCCTAGTGGGGGTAGTGTTGGATAATGGGTAAATGAAGGGCTTTGAAGATGGCTTTGGAGATGGCAACCCCCAGACCAGCCCAAACTGTTCTCCCTGATGACTGTGCAATTTTGGGCAAGTCACTTCACTTACTTAAGGCTCAAGTTTCTTCTTCAATAATATGGTTATTACCTACCGAGGGTTACTCTGAAGGTTAAATGTAATAACACACGTAAATCACTAATACAGTGCCAGGAAAATAGGGTGAAAAAGGTTAATAAAATAAATAGAATTATTTCAGGCTGATTATACAATGACATTAACTAGAATGATAAAAGAATGGATGATGCTATAAGGATAAACCAATAATGATGAAATGAAAATTGGATAACTGTGAAAGGAGACAATGATAAACAGTGTAAAATTTATCCAGTTATAACAAAATGTGCATATGTCACAGTCCAAAGATACACAGTTTCCCTCTTTCAAATTATTTTATAACTATGAGAGACCTGAAATTTCCTTTTAAAATTCAGGAAGGAATTAATTATTTAACCTATTTAGGACTATTCCTTCTACATTGATGTACGGAAAGCGCTTCACACATTAGAAGAATCACCACAGTCTGCTTCTGTCTTGTTTTGTGGTTGTACTCTGCTTGGCTCGCATCAGAGGATTCTCAAAGGCTTTGTTGATAGTCCCTTCCAAACGTGTTATTGGCTCTCAAGCTGTAGTTGAATTACCTTAAAAAGGCGGGCGCGTGCTTCTCTGAACTGAACTCATTGCCCCCTAGGGCCTTCTGTTTCTAGAAACATAGATACATTTTTAATCTCTCTCACTTGCATACAAAGATGGCAGGGGATTGCTCCTTGCCAAGCGACTGGGTGTTTTAACCCAATGGAAAGATGGCAAATTCCTAGGAATAGCCAAACTGCTGCTTTTCCCTCCAGAGCCCAAGGATCTTGGGTTCACGTCTGTGGCCGTTACTTGCAGAATTGGACACTGTCTGCAGCTTTGAACTTGCTGCCATTTGGCCTGGGCTCAGAGCTCTGGGCTTCCGCAGAGGCAGTGGTGTGTGTGGGGAGGGACTCGGCCGTTTGGTTTTTCCCGGGCATCTGCTGGAGGAGATTCAAGGTGGAAGGAAAGAGCGGAAACAGAAGCTCCCAGTGACACAGCGCGCCCATCTCCATTCATGCCCGAGTTTGTGCATCTAGGTGCTCTCTGGCTTACAGATTATTTAGACCCTTACTTTTTTTTGCCCTTCCCTAAACGGGGTGCCATCTGACCCTCCTCTATGGGTGTTGCTTCTCAGACAGTGACAGTGACAGATAATAAACATAAACCATCCATTTCCTCCTGCCAGCAGCTCTCTAATGCTCAGAAAGGCATATGTGTGGCCATAATACATGGTGGCACTCTCTCTTCTCTCATTTATCTGCTGCAGCCCTTATTCTACTGCCCTGTGTTTACCTTCATCATTAGTAACCTCCCAGAGGTCACAAGCAGGACTCATCTCTTTTTCTTTTGTTTTCCTCCCGTTATAAAAAGAACACATCAATTTTTGACTCTTTGGAAAATTTGAAAACAAGTAATTAAAATGCTATTCTGAACCCCACCACTGAGAGATACTGGGTATTTATGTTGTGTTGTATTTCCATCTTGGTTTGACCTTGTGCATGTATACAATTGAAATCACACTACATATTAAGTTTTATGTCTTGTTTTATTTCACTTAACATTATATTGTGAGCATTTCCTTAGACCAATAAGCATATTTCTCATAACTTGAGTGGCCAATACTGTTCCACTGTACAGGTATTTCTGATTTATTTAACCTTTCCCTTGTTGTATGTAATTTTTCACTGTCGTAGACGATGCCACAGTGAGCATCTTTCCCATAAATCTTTGCTGTTCCCACAGAGGATGGGATACACAGTGCTAAACACTTTCCAGAGAACTTGTATGAATTTACAGTCCCTTCAGCCGTGTCTCAGAGTTCCATTTCCACCAAACTCCCTCCATTGCCATGAAGTGTCATATTTTACTGCCTATTTTAGAAAAAGGAAATGACACTCCACTGTTATTTCCATATACGTTTCCTGGATAATGAATATAATCTGTACAGCCTGCTTTACTTATTTGGGGTACAAATGTGATTATATTGCTCTAATTACCCCCAAAGGATGATTTCAGCATTTATAGCCAATATGAGCAGGGAGTTCAATATGTCCTCTTTTTTCTTTTTTTTTTTAACATCTTTATTGGAGTATAATTGCTTTACAATGGGGTGTTAGATTCTGCTTTATAACAAAGTGAATCAGTTATACATATACATATGTTCCCATATCTCTTCCCTCTTGCCTCTCCCTCCCTCCCACCCTCCCTATCCCACCCCTCTAGGTGGTCACAAAACACCTAGCTGATCTCCCTGTGCTATGCGGCTGCTTCCCACTAGCTATCTATTTTACGTTTGGTAGTGTATATATGTCAATGCCTCTCTCTCACTTTGTCCCAGCTTACCCTTCCCCCTCCCCATATCCTCAAGTCCATTCTCTAGTAGGTCTGTGTCTTTATTCCTGTCTTACCCCTAGGTTCTTCATGACCTTTTTTTTTTCTTTCTTAGATTCCATATATATGTGTTAGCATATGGTATTTGTTTTTCTCTTTCTGACTTACTTCAATCTGTATGACAGACTCTAGGTCCATCCACCTCACTACAAATATCTCAGTTTCGTTTCTTTTTATGGCTGAGTAACATTCCATTGTATATATGTGCCATATCTTCTTTATCCATTCATCCGATGATGGACACTTAGGTTGCTTCCATGTCCTGGCTATTGTAAGAATGCTCAACATCATTAATCATGAGAGAAATGCAAATCAAAACTACAATGAGATATCATCTCATACCGGTCAGAATGGCCATCATCAAAAAATCTAGAAACAATAAATGCTGGAGAGGGTGTGGAGAAAAGGGAACCCTCTTGCACTGTTGGTGGGAATATAAATCGATACAGCCACTATGGAGAACAGTATGGAGGTTCCTTAAAAAACTAAAAATAGAACTACCATATGACCCAGCAATCCCACTACTGGGCATATACCCTGAGAAAACCATAATTCAAAAAGAGTCATGTAGCACAATGTGCCCTCTTGAGGCCTCGCAGCCAACATCCCCAACCCTGCCTCATCTGAGAATCCACAGGGAAGAATTCGTCTGACTTCTGAACGCCTGGGAATAAGGTAACTGGAAAGCCTGATCAGTACCTTCTGTCAGAGGCTGCAGAGGGGGTGGCTACTGAAGGCTTGCCCTGAGCAATTCAGGTCCTTGTCCACATGCCCCACACATACTCACTCACTGTGTTCAAGCTCAGCCATGGTGTCAGGTTGGCTGGCTTGGGGGTGAGAGTCATGCTTAGAGCACTGTCCCATGCTACCCCAGATCTAGCCTGTGAGCTTCAGGGACCCTATAGTGCCTGAGCCATTAGATGCCTCCCACCTTTTGGTGAGGTCCTTTTGGTGCCCTGAACATCCTTTCTCGCCACAGACTTTAAGGGCCAGGAACACCTGGTCCAGCCAAGGTGCTAGTTTAGAATCTGGGAGCTGGGGAGTGGGGGCCAAGACTGTGATCTCAGAAGGCTCTTGGGCTGTTCATGAAGCGGATCCATTCCTTCCAAGATATCTGTCTACCAGGTGGAGGGAGCTTCTCCTAAAACCTGGGTGTGAGAGTATCCTCTGTGGGTTTACTGCCTGACTTTGAATCCTGGCTTTACCATTTCTGAGCTGGGTAATCTTGTGCAATTTGCTTAATCTCTTTAAGACTCAAATTCCTCATCTGTGAGAGAGGATTTATTTAAATACCTTCCTCTTAGGATCCCTGTGAGGATTAAATGAGATAATCCATGTGAAGTGTATAATGTCCCTGGCACAAAGACACACAACATAAGTTAGCCACAAAATTATTATGCTATATAAAACTCAAAAGGTCCTGTTGCATCCAAATGAAAGTTTTGCTACCAGGGGACTTCTTCTCCATTATGTGGAGAAACTGCTGGAAACTTATTTCTTGTTTTAAAAATCTGTCTTAAATTCATTGATTAGTAAAGTTAAACATCAACCCCCCACCAGCCCCGGCATTGCTATATTTATTTGCTCTTTGGAGAATTGTCAGTCAAAGCGTTTCCTGTTTTCTGCTTTCTTTTTATTTTTTAGTTAAACTTTTTATTTTGAGGTAACTGTCTATGCAGTAATAAGAAATAAGACAGAGAGATTCCATGTAACCCTTGTTTCAGTTTCTTGAACATCTGTGTGTGTGTGTGTGTGTGTATTTATTTTTTCCAGCTTGTTTCTCTCTGTTTTTCAGATTATATCATTTCTATTTTTCTATCTTCAAGGTCACTAATTCTTTCTTCTGTCCTCTACATTCGATGTTGAGTCCATTCACTGATTCTTATTTAGTTTTTCTATTTTCTTATTCTAAAATTTCCGTTTGGTTCTTCTTTATATCTTCTGTTTCTTTGCTAAGTCTTTCTATGTCTTCATTTGTTTCAAATGTGTTCTTAACTGTTCATTGAAGCATTATACGATGGCTGTTTAAAAACCTTTGTCAGATAACTCTGACATCTCTGTGTGGGTATCTATATTTTCACCATTCTAGCTGAGGTTTTCTTAGTTCTTTGTGTGATGAGTGCTTTTTGATCAAAACCATTTGGGGTATTATGTTATGGACTCTGGGTCTTAGTTACACCTTCATTTTTAGCTGGTGTTTGTAGCATCGCTCCATCCGAGGAAGGGAGCCCACCCTCGTTACTGCCAGGGAGGGGTGGGAATACCAAGTCCCCTATACACTCTGTTGACCTCCAAGGGTGGTGAAGCTCTTCCTCACTGCTGGGTGAGGGTAAGAGATTGGCTCACCACGAGGTCTTTACCCCACCTTTGCCTGCGAGGGCAGAGATACATTGTCACTGATCCCACATAGCCTCCAGGGTCAGGGGGCAGGGTGGCCTCATTCACACTGGGCAGTGGTGAAAGTCCTGACTAAATGCTGGGGGTCTTCTGAACCCCAGCATGGTGCCTTGTTACTGCTGGTAGGTTACTTACTTGGTGCTGTTATATTGCAGCCTTCCCACATGGTCTCCATAACATGGGGGTGGGGGACCACATTACTGCCTATTACATGCCTGTTACTGCAGGCAACTGTACTGCTTGTCCTGCTCCCTACTCTGCCTTTTCTGCCATCGCCCTGGTGGAAGAGTTCAGAGACCTTCTACCAGACCAATGAAGATGGATGTCTAAGCTCCCCACCTGGCCTTTGCTGGCATGGGTGGGGTGGGCCACAGTTTTATCTGTGATGTTTAGCTGGAGGAGAGCATTATGGTCTAAAAGTTATCTGTCTTGCTAGGTTGCTCCTTGCTAGGCTTTCCTTAGGGAGAGAAGACTTTTGGGGGATCTTTTTTTGGGTCTGCATCCATTGGCCTTTCCAGGTTGCCAGCTTCTGAAGCTCCAAGTCTGGGGTATGTATATGGGGCAAAAAGAAAACCCAGGGAGCTCACCACTGTGTCATTTCTCAGGTCCAAGGTTCCTAGCTGGTCTGCCTTCTTCCCTCCATCTTTCAGAGTCTTCTTGTTTGTTTTACCTATAAGTTCAGGGGTTTTAGCTGTACTTAGTGGGAGGATTAGGGAAACGTATGTTCCCCAGAAGTGAAAGTTTCTCTCTGCCTCCTTTTCAAAAATAAAGTTTTATTGTTTTCCTTATAAACTTTTCAGAAATCAAATATTAAGGATATCAACCTTCTGAATGTCAGAACTGTAAAAAATATCTTTTCCTATATGTGGTTATTTGTATGCTTGTTCAAGACCTGTGCTACATTCACTTAAAAAAATCATATTGATGTTAGTGGTGATGGTGATGATGATGAATCAGAAAGTATTGGCTAAAATCAAGTGCTTAGATCTTTAGCCAAATTGAGTTCTGTAGGTGGTCTCCTGTTGCCATAGATAATTTTGAATCAGCTCCAGGGGAGTGAAGTCTTGGTAGCAGATTCAAGGTTTGGCATGTCCCTGTCCTCCAGGAGGAATTGAGACTTTCAAGGGACTGACCAGGAGGCTGCTGGCAATTTGGCCTCCAGGAGGGCTGAGGAAGTTCCTATCAGCAATCCATGCTGGCTCTGCCGAAGGATCTTGATGACACCTTAGTGCCTTTACAATCAGAGCGGCAGTGAACAGCTTGTTCCCTTGGCAAAATGCTGGAGATCTGCCCTTTCTAACTCCAATGCTGCAAAATTGAGACTCTTGGACTCAGCGACGTTGGGGACATTATTTATATGACACTTCTACGTACCTGCTGGGCTTTCTGGTCCCTCCAATCAGGGGAGACCCTCAGGAAAAATGTGACCCTTGGGATGATGGTTTTGGGTGATTCTAACTCCATTTTTGCCCTTCATTCATTTATTCATTCATTGAACCATCTATTCCATCGTTTATCTACTTATTAGAGAACTACCTTATTTTCAGGAGGCATCAGGGAAACAAATGAAAAACATCCTTTTTGCTGATAGGATGATCATAAGTAGGGAAGACGGTGACCATTACATTTACAGCCATGATGGAAAGAAGTACAAGGTCGTCCCAGAGTGCAAAGCAGGCTAGTGATAGACTGTCAGAAAGGGCTTCTGGAAGGAGGTGACACGTGGGGTGAGTCTTGTTGGGGAAAAGGAATTAGCCAAGTGAAGAGGGAGCAGGCGTGCAAGGTTGACCACTGAAGCAGAGGGATGTGGTTCCAGGATGGTGGGACCACAGAGTGGGAAATGCCAGGTGTGTGAGAGGTGAGCCTGAGAGGCAGAGGGGTTTGGTGCTGCAGGACTTTATTGTCAGGCTACCGCGCCTGGATTTCAGCCTAAAGACAACATACAAGCATGAAGGGTTTTTATGCAGAATAGTAGCACAATATTCCAGAAAGCTCATTCTGACTATCATGTGGAAGAAGAATGGATTGGAGAAGGATGGGCCTTTGTCTTGAATATAATCAATCACTGGCCACTTCAGTCTTGGAGGAAATCGGTATGTTCATTTGTACCAAAATGTGAGTGATTTTACATGATCTTAAGAACAGTATTTTTGTTGTTATTGTCGTAAATGAGGATTGGGAGGATCTGATTTTGTGGTGAACCCTCAAACCATACCATGTGGGTGAGCATACATTTGCTGAGGTTTGAGATCTGCTGGCCAGTCCTTCGCATAAACTGCAGGTAACCGAGGGCTGTTATCATCAGATGAATTCCTTTCCATCCATCTGTTTATGTAAATAACAAGAAGGGCCTTTCTTGTGAGCTGTGAAGATTGTCCTGAAGGAGAAAACAGCTGCTTTTCAGTGTTCTGGAAGAATGATAAGAACTGATGGTAAAAGAGGGGAAAATGAAGGCCACTTCCCATTCATTTCCTTCCTTTGGATCAGAAACTATGAAAATGTAAATCGAACCTTGAAACACTCAAGCAGAAATGGGAAAACAAAGGACAAAGGCTGTTTGAGACACAGCTAGTGAGTTTGGGGAGGCTGGGAGGTGGGGGAGATATTCGCTGTCCCCAGGAAACAATATCGCTTTCATCCAAAGGAAGAAAAAATAAGTTCTCTAGTTTCCTATGTCCTGAGGCTGAATTTAATTAAAGCAAGAAAGGGCAGAGAGAAGTGATAAATAAAACAAAACCTAGATCTGTAGGAAACTGCCCTAGAGAAGTTAGAGGAGAGTGAGGCTGGTAATCATCATTACATGAGGGATGAGATATGTCAAGGGTAGAGGATGTCGTGTGGACAATATAATGAAGCACCATATGGGAGGAGATAGTAAAATCCAAACACCTTTTATAATAGCAGAACTAAGATGCAGGGTGCATGCATGAGCACTGGTTCTTTTCAGTTTGACAAAATGGATCTTTGAAGTCTCCCTCTTTATCAGCCTGGGGAATGAAAGCAGTGGTACCTGCAAGGTGATGCCCTTGGCTGAGGGCCACTTAAGTTTCATTGGAGACGTGAGAGAGGAAAACTGAGTGGTGGATAATTTGTATGGTAAGGATCGCATTTCAGATGATCTTGGGGAAAAGGTAATATACTCCAAAACATAACCAAAGGTAACGGGAATGCCTGGAGCAATTGAAAATCCAAGTTCTCAAATGCGGGATGGCAACCCCAGGTTTGCCACTTTTGGGCTGGGTGACTTTGGGCAAGTCACAACTTCGCTATTCATCAGTCAGTCAAGGAATGGGGCTAAGGTGCAATACCTCATTTTAGCTATTGTTAAAAGGATTAAATGAATTAATATGTGTAAGGCACTTAATTCCTGGCACACAGAAAAAGGAACGTATAAAAAAAATTTAAAAACTATTGGATGAGGACTGTCTGCCCAAGTTATTGGGGTGTCTGGTGTCAAACTCAGTTTGAGACAGTATAAAAGCAAAAATGTCACTTGGACGCTCTGAGCCAACTTGTGGAAGAGTCTAGAATCAAGAGAGTGAGAAATCGGGCTTCCCTGGTGGCGCAGTGGTTGAGAATCTGCCTGCCAATGCAGGGGACACGGGTTTGAGCTCTGGTCTGGGAGGATCCCACATGCCGCGGAGCAACTGGGCCCGTGAGCCACAACTACTGAGCCTGCGCGTCTGGAGCCTGTGCTCCGCAGCAAGACAGGCCGCGATAGTGAGAGGCCCGCGCACCGCGATGAAGAGTGGCCCCCACGTGCCACAACTAGAGAAAAGCCCTCGCACAGAAATGAAGACCCAACACAGCCATAAATAAATAAATTAAAAAAAAAAAAGTTCAGCTTTAAAAAAAAAAAAAAAGAGAGTGAGCAATCAATACTAGCATCCTGTGGGGAATGGGAAAGGTCAGGATCATAAATGGATGGCGGAGCCGTGAGTCAGGGGTGGGCTGGAGAAGGCATGGAATCAGAGCCAGCATAGAGCGAGCTGACGGCAGTCTGTAAGCAGGGATTTGTGTCACTTTGTTCATTGCTATAAGCCTAGTGTCTAGAGCAGCGCCTGATACATAGCTGGCCCTCCCTAAGTGTTTGTTGAGTGAATGATTGAAGTGTTGAAAGGGCAGTGGGCATGTTGGCCTGGTTTAAAGGAACAGAATCAGGATGGGCAGATGTTACAGGGAAACAACCTTAAAGGCCACAGTAACTCCCACAGCAAGGAGTCTGAGTTCTCTGGGGTGTCTAGAATTAGAAAATCCTGAATTTGAGTAAGGAAGGCTGAGGAACATCAATTAATGTCTTTCTCTCTCTCTCTCTCCTTCCCACCTGCCTTTCCTCCTTCCTTTTGGATCTTTGGCTTTCATCTGCCAATCTACCCTGATATAAAGGAAGTGGTTGCCTTCTAATTTTTCTCTCTTCTGTGGATGGAGCAAGGACACAATCAAGTGAGTTTAAGGAACAGTTAAGAGATTTCAGTTAGGTTTAAAGAAGAATTTCTTACCAGCAAGGAGTGCTCAATCCTGAAATCTGTTACAGAGGCAAGTGGGGGAAAACCTGGTCTAAAAGATCTCTGCCAGTAGCATAAATTCTCCATTCTCTAGAAAGCTCTGTGATCCTACATGAAAGAGAATGAACGAGGAAAACTCATGAGGGATCTCTGCCCAGGAGGATGTGGAAGTGAAGACGACCTTAAAGATGACTCAAAGATTTGCAGGCTTGCAAAATGGAATTGGGTGATGGGAGGGAAAGGCCTGAAGTCCAAGGACCAGGCCAAGGCAAATGGCAGCATTCTCTTTTCAGCAGGTCAAAGAAGAGAGGGCATGAATCCTTGGTGTATTTATGGTTAGTTGCTAATTCTGGGGTTTTAGCCTGTTTGGGATATTGTGATAAGGATGTGTAGGATTGTGGTGGTGGTGGTGGTGGTCTTTGTGTAGGTGTGAGTAGGTGGTATATGTATGAGGACCTGTATGGATGTGTGTGTGTGTGTGTGTGTGTGTGTGTGTGTGTGTGTGTGTGTGGATGAGAATGAAAAAGAGGTGTCTATATTTTCAAATGCTGCTAAAGTGCTTAGAGATCCTCATTGTGGGTTTCCATGGAAACATGAGATTTTATCTCAGAAACAAATGGCAGGATCCTGGAGAAAAGGGCATGGAAACTCACATTTAATATCTTTTTGTAATCTACTTATTTTTGTGCATTTGTGAGGGCAAGTAAGCTAGAGGATTGATCAAAATATTCAGAAATACCTTAGTGGTTATTTTAATAAAAAAAGGAGGACATTGGTCATTCGGCTTTTGTTTTACACAGCTTTCACATAACACAGAGGTTGTTTCTAAGATTCTCTCTTTGATTTCTTACTTTACTTCAGCTTGTGTACCAACCAATTCTTGTTAAATATTTATGGACAAGATTAAAGACTTTATAAAACTTAGCAGCTGGCAGCTGTCCTCCCCTAAAGGATAAAGCAGAGAGTTTTCATTTTAATTGGATAACTATGTGACAGAAATATCTAACCCTTAAGGGAAATACAAGAATTAAAATATGTAAAGCAATTTTCAAAAGAGAAAATCGCCTTTTACATTTTGTAGTTTTTATTTCCGTGTGTAGTTTGTGTGAAGGTGAAGTTACGGTGTTGTCTTTTATAGTTTCCTAAGGTTGAAGACATATTTCAATGTTTCAGAATGTTTCCTAATAAGATTCAGGCCGTGAAAAGACAATTTTGGTCCTTGATGTGACACAAAATCACTCATCATACTTCACTTCTAAGAATCTTTAACACAGCTGTCTCATGACCAAGTTGTAAAATGAGAGAGTAAACTGAAAATTTCTGGGGGGTGGAGGAATCCATTAAACTGGCTGTCTGACATTGAATGTAACCAACAACAGTTGAAAAAGTGTTTTTTCTTTTTTTTCCATTATTAAGCCAGCAATTGCCTGACGTTGAATAACCAAACTGTTTGTATTGAGCTTCTGACATTGATCTCATACTGTTTGAGAGATAGAAAGACATTCATTGATGTTCCTCAGCTGATCTTGGACAAGTCACTTCCCCTCTGTGGGTCTGATACTCAACCATAACATATGGGGCTTGGACAAAATATTTCCTAAGATTTTTTTTTTGTTTTTGAGGGCCTAAGTGTCTAAACCAGGGTCAGCAAGCAAGGGACCATGAACCAAATCCTGTCTCCTGCCTGTTTTTTTATAACCCTGAAAATTAAGAATGACATTTTAAAGTGGTTGGGGGAAAATCAATAGAAGATTAATATTTTGTGATACCTAAAATTATATGAAATTCAAATTTCGGTGTCTATAAAGTTTTATTGCAACAGATCCAAGCTCATTCATTTACATTGTTTTGTCCACGGCCGTTTTCACACCACAGTGGCACAGCTGAGTACTGTGACAGAGACCCTATGATTCTCAAAGCCTAACATATTCACTCTATAATCTTTGCAGAAAAAGGTTTCCAACTTCTACCTAAATGATTCTCAATCATTTAAAAGAATCGGTCAAATCATCTTGTTTTGATTGTTTGAACAGTAATGTTCTTAATAGAATGGATTACGTTTGGAAAAAGTTTTGTTAGATCTTTTCTCTGTGTTTAAAAGGGGGAAAATGTGGTTTTCTTCAAACAAACCGGGTAACTTTTTGACATGAACCAATTTCTCTGGGTAATTTTTCCTCTCTCAGCTTCATGTGGGGAGTGTTAGCTGCATTCCTGTAGGACTGGGGGAGGCGGGAGAATGTCACCTATGGACCAAAGGTTTCAAGAGTCCACTCCTTCAAGGTCTCCCTTGTTTACAAGGTCTCAGACCCAAGCTCTGAGAAAAACTCTTGACTGGCTGAAGTGCAAATGAAACCAATCACTAGCAGACCTGGGGAGGTAACCTTTATTGATCCTTTGCTCTCTGCCAGCCTCAGTGTTAGGCATTTGCATGCATAGTTTTTAAAAATTCTTTTTAATGACCTCATCTCCCAGGCGGGAGGGCCTGGGGCATGGAGAGTTTAGACAACTGGTAAGTAGAGGAGTGTAGATTTGAGCCTAGGTCTGTCTGACTTCCAAGCTCAAGTTCTTACAAAATCAACTTCATATTTACAAAAACTCTCTTCCCAGTAAGGAAGTAACCCAAAGAAACCACAAATAAGTCCAGAAGTCCTACATTTTTACATCATAGACAGGTCTGGGAACTTCTGTCAGTCTCTTTGGATGTGTCAAAACTCTCCCTAAATAGCTTCCAATCTCTGTTTTCAAGT
The DNA here is from genome assembly GCF_028023285.1 of Balaenoptera ricei. NCBI lineage: Eukaryota > Metazoa > Chordata > Mammalia > Artiodactyla > Balaenopteridae > Balaenoptera > Balaenoptera ricei. The sequence continues at coordinate 7,294,101 of NC_082645.1, read as the reverse complement.
GTCAGAGCTCTCCTTGATGAGACTTTGTTTGTTTTGCATGGTATGGCTTCTGTTGTTGGCATCCCACTGTTTTTAAGGGCTGACTCCCAGTGTGCAGAGCTCCCAGGAGGCCTGACACTTTGCTGGCTGTTGGCAGGCGGCACCCCGTCTATCCAGTCTGCTAGGAACCTTCCTACACTGGCTGATTACGTCTTCCTCTGAGCCCCGCATCTGTCTTTTCCTTCATGTCCAACATTCTGCCGTGGAGCGCCATTGGACTGTAAGCTTCTTGAGGGAAAAGATGCAGGAGAAAATCTGAGAAGTCCTATTCCCCTCCCTGCTCTCTCTGCTTTCCCTGTCTGCGTTCTGCCCCTACTTCATGAGCAGTGGCAGAAGCATCTTCCATTCGTTTCTTTAGTTAAGCCTTGGCCACGTTGGGATGAGCCATTTCCAGCATCCATCTTTGGCAGCCTGTGGCAGTGCTGGGTGGATGGACCCACATGTTTATGAGCATAACGTGAGGCCCAGGCCTCTCTCACAGTCCTGCGCCCTGATGCCCACCCAACATGCAGGGTGGGCTGAGTGGTTAGGCCGAGGGTCCCTGTTCTCTGCAGCTGGGCTCTAGGCATAGAGGAATAATGCAGACCGTTTTGAACATCTACTACGTGCCAGACATCGTTCCAAGCACTTTATAGGTATTATCCTACTTAAGTCTCAGAACCCTGCCCATTTTAGAGGTAAGGAAAAGGATGGAGAATAGTTAAGCAACCTGCCCAATATTATAAGCTGGCAGAGCCAAGAATTAAATCCAAACCTTCCAGCTCCAGAAACCAAGCCGAGACAAGCTGAGTGGCTTGGTGTTTTGCAGCTACCAAGAGTTCATTCCAAAATCTCTGGCAAAAAATGTGCAGCTTCAATGAATACTTTTCACTCAGGTGTTGTTATTCAGATCCCCAGCTTTGTTTTCTTAGGGGAAAAAATCCAACTGAGAAAGGATCATACTTGGAGTCATCTGAAAAACAATTTGATAGCTGTGATTGTTGTTTAGAAATGAAGCCCTTTCTCACTTTGTGCTCCTGGAGCCTTTATTTCTGTGTGTGGGGGGTGGGGGAGGTGGGGAGTTGGATGAGCTGTGAAAATAAGTGGATTTTCTCTGATGTCTAATCCACTAATTATGCAGAGCAAAATTGGATCACACTTGTAATTCAGTTTTTATTGTTTGCATTAAGAAATGCTATTGGCAGAGCTGTGAACAGGAAAAGGGAGAAGGACGTTGCAAATCATTACTTAATGTGAACAGAGTGAATGGTAATTTTATGGGGGGAGGTTTGGGCAAGGTGTTGCATTTGGACTGCTCGGTGTAGTTAATGGAGCTGTAGCAGTGGTGGCTAAAGTGGCAGCAGAGAATATTAAGGAAAGTAAAATGGAAAGAAATTTGAATATAAGTCATAATGACTACTCTTATGCTTGCATACAGGATGAGGAGTAAAATGCAATGCATGGATTCTTTGTCATTGAGTTTAAAGGAACTGTCACCCCCAAATTGGCTCTAATGATAGAAATTTCAGAAAGGTGATAAACTTTTGGGTGAAAAACTCAGGGCTCACCAGTATTTGGACCTTTCTTCAAGTTTGCTCAGAGCCCAAGGCTACCACCTCCTCCTTTGTGTGTAATAATAGTGCTCATCTCTGTCATGGGATTACTTTTATGCCCCAAACATCTTGAAGCTATTGGGGGTGTACCTCCCTCCAGTCTTCATGGCTTACCAAGTGCCATCAAACACTAACATTCTAAGGAAAACATCAAGAAGGTGAATTTTGACTTAGAAAAGAGAAAGACCCAGAATGAAAGTAGCCTTGGGTGGAATGTATGTGGGGAAAGGAAAGTTTTCTAGAAAGTTTTTATGGTGTTGAGCTGGGATTGTCTCTGCCTAGTACTTTTGCTCATATCTCTCTCTCCCTCACTCTCTGTCTGCCTGTCTGTGTCTTTCTATCATTTCTTACTAGGAATGATAAAATTATCTTTCAGAAAGAGGCTTGCTTCAAAGCCTGTAGTTCAATTTGGGGCCCAGTTGACACCATTCTCCACTTGGGACAGTGTGTTTCTGCCATGTGCCCACTGGGCAGGTACCACCCCATCTCCCAATTATGAGAATGAAAAATGGCTCCAGACGTTGCCAGATATCCCCTGCTGGGAATGTTGCCCTTGGTTGAGAACCACTGGGGTAGCCCATCTTTTTGATTCACTGTGTTAAACTCACCGATGGAGGATGGAAATTGAGGAGAAAAGAGGAAGTCTAGTCCTTGTGGATTTTCCCCCCATGACTTGCCCATCCTTCCTTAGAATTGGAGTTTTTCTAGAAGTTTATTCAGAAGCTGACTGTGTTTTCATTCCTTCTCCAGGAAGGAGTTGCTTATGGTAACTCTACATTTAACCTGTTGAGGACCTGCCAGAATGTTTTCCAAAGCAGCTGCGCTCTTTAACGCAGGTTTTGCAAATGCTGTTTCCTGTGACCCCCCTTCTCCCATTTCCTCCTCTTTTAGAACTTGTCTCAAATATCACCTCCTCAGGGACACCTTAGCTGACCTTCAAGACTAGTTCAGGCCTCTTTATTACATGCCCTCATCACAACGAAATTAATTTTTGTGTAAAGTTTTATTAACTTTGAGACTCTTTGTGCCTCAGTTTATCCATTTATGTATTTATTTGTAAAATAGGGGTAATGCTGTCTAAATTACACATGAGAATACTAGAGTTAAAATGTCTAGCATCTCAAAGCCTAGCACATAGTAGGGCTAAAAATGGCAGTTATTATTTTAATATTCTCTGTATGGAATATAAGATCAGAACCATGACTGCACATTCGTTAAGCATGAACCAGATATAACTTGTTTTCCCACAGTTTTTTGTTCATAGCTAGTTGATACTTGCTTTGTGTTTTGTTGCTTAGAAATGTTCACCAGCAAACAAACAGGTGGCAGAGTTGTAAGAGAATATAATAGAAAGAAGATGTAAATAGAAAAAATTCTATTTATTAATTTATTTGAATTGGGAAAATGGCTAATATTTGATTTTAGAAGGAAAGACGCTAGTTTAGCTAAAGGAATCCCAGCACTGGGTGGGGCATATTTTATGAACCATGATTCTTAACAACATATACAAAGATTTTTTTTTTTTTCATTTGCATACCATTAGTCCCTCAGACTCCTGAAGAGCCAGTCCTCACATTTCCTTCTGCTTTTTTCCCCTGAAGCTTGGCCAAGGCAGAAGCCAGTTCCCCAGTATGGCAGTGATACTCTCCGGCTGAGAACTGGACCACTGATCTGTTTCTCAGCAGCTCCCCAAGGCTGGCTATGCTGAGGAGAAACCACAGAGAACCATCTGGAAGTGAGGGTTGGCGGCATCTCACCTCCTGCCCACATGTGCAGCTATAATGTAAGTGTCATGCGCCAGGCAGCGCTAACATTGCTAGAGATTAAAGGGGAAAATACTGGTCAGGGACCATTAGTGGATGCAGGGACTGTTGACAGCCCTTTCCAACCTGGAGAGTGAGGAGTTGGGATCTTGCAGTCACAGTTGAGGCAAGACAGATCAGGGCTTTGGGGTGCCTCCCATTGCTAGATTCTAAGGCTTTTCTAAGCTGAGTGTTGGGCAAGTGCAGAACAAGGTGGGGGAAATACTCCCTTCTTTCAGGGGGCTACCAGAGGAGAAATACAATTTATCAAGAACTGTCCTTAGGAATCTCCCAGGTTGATGGAACTTTCCTCTTCTGGCCTCCTTTTCTTCTTCGTCTTTCAAGTCTTCTACTGAGTGCCCTGGGGATGCTGGGCACCCCAGGCTCCCTGCTGGTCCCTGGCCTGTATTGGATGCTGTTGGTACATTCCAGATGCCTGATGGGCATTCATCCCCTGCTGTGAGATGTGGTTGATAACCACTCCTTGCTCTCTCCTTCCCAGACAGTGGGAGCCTTCTCAAAAGAGGATGTCCCCCACTGTCCCATCCTCTCCTCCCTTCTTGCCTCCAGGTGGGGCCAATCCTAAATTACACTGAAGCTCATCTCCAGCTGAGACCACATCCTTGCTCTTGTTCCCCTGTCTTATCCTGCTTCCCTCTCTCTTCTCCTGGAAGCATTCTTTCATAAACCACTTGCATAAGAATCCCTGTCTTAGGCTGTGCTTCTAGGGAAGCCAAGATAGTGCCCCTACTCAAGACTTCCTTCTGTTTTCTTTTCAATTAGGACCTGTCTCTACTAGGTGAAGATGGGTCATATTAATAATTGATCATAAATAAACCCTCCTAGTATATTTGTAGGCTAAATGTGTTACTTTTCCTGATAACATAATACCTTACCACCAAGAATATTTACTTTTAGGACTTCTTAAGTAGCAATCCCAGTGGGCAAATGTCAATGGAATTGTAGGACTTTGGCTGAGAGTGTCTGCAGGGAGGAGAAGGAAGGGATGCTTCTGGTCAGTTGGACCTTTTAGCATCCATTCCAGAAAGACTTTCTGAATCACCCTCACCATCTGCAATGGACTGAATGTCTGTTTCCCCCCATATTCAAATGTTAAAATCTTAGTCTCCAGTGTGATGGTATTTGGTTTGGGAGATAACGAAGTCATGAGGGTGGAGCTCTCATGAATGAGATTAGTGACCTTATAAAAGGGACCCCAGAGAATTCTCTCTGCTCTCTACCAAGTGAGGATACAAGGCGAAGTCGACAGTCTGCAAGCCGGAGGAGGGCCTTGAGCAGAACCCGACCGTGCTAGTATCCTGATCTTGGAATTCCAGAATTGTGAGAAATAAATTTCTGTTGTTTATAAGCCACCTAGTCTATGTGACTTTGTTATAGCAGCCCAAACTGACCAAAACACCATCCCTGCCCACCAGTGAATTGAACGCTCCTTCCTTGATCTGATGAGTACCCCTTTATTGCACTTATCATATTGCATGGTGATTATTTGTTTTCCTGGCTCCCTCCCCCACTAGACTAGGAGTGTCTGGAGAGCAGGGACCTTGTTCTATTCATCTCTATATCCTCAGTGCTCCTCAGAGTACCTGGAACCCTGTGTGAACTCAATAATGCGTGTGACTGATAGAAGCCCACCTCCTTCTCCTCCGCTTTCATGTATATTGGGACCTGGGCACACATGACATTTTGGGTGGGATAAAATCTTTAGAATATTAATCAATTGTCTTTCTTCCCGGTATTTCCCAGATTTTGAGACTGGAAAATGTTACCCCAGGCTGAGGGAAAGAGAAGAGAGAGAGGTGATGAGAAATGGGAAGCTGATGGGTCTCCGAAATAGCCTGGGGGTGGGGTGATGGTCAGGCAGAACCCAAGATAGACTTACAAGGTCCAAGAACAGAGAGGACCCTTACTGTCTTTCCCTAGTGGGTCTTCTGTTAGGAAGGAAGACCCAGGGGAGAGGAGGGCACATGGTGAGTCTAAGCAGAGGGGCCTTACATAGGAAGTCAGCGTTTCCTGGGAACTAGGCCAATCCAGAGGCGATAGACTTTTTCCTATATACCCAAGGGGCCCAGGAGTGGCTGGAACTGAGGGGCCAGTTGGTTGGGTAAGATGTGACTCAGCATCTCCCTGATCCTACAGACTGAGGGCTAACCAGATGGAATAACGCTCTGGAAGAGGGGCAACTCCCAGCCCACAGAAATTGTTCTGCTATTTTTGTGGATTAGGGAGTCAAACAAAAGAATAAAGTTGAGTTATGGAAAACATTTTAAAGGCTACTTTTAGTGCACAGCTCAACTCCAGACTAAGACTTTTATTTACTTTATGCTAAGAAGTAAAAGTGAAAACCCTAAGCAAACGAATCAATACTATTGATCAACAGTGGACGTAGGAGTCAGGGAGATGCAGGCTAAGGAGGGCCTGGGGTCTGGGGCGTGGCTCACGGGATTTCAAGGACCCAGTGGAGCGATATACTGGTTGCCAATGAGGACAGGAGCAAAATGATAGGTGATCTTGGGCTTTTTCAATTCCAAGCACACCACCCATGAACATCTTGTAAACATAACAGGGAGGCCCAGACATTTAAAAAAGTCAACCAGAGGAACTCCGACAAAGAGGTATCCCCAGGCACTGTTGTGGTGGGGATGTTGAAACTGCTGTGGCTGTGAAAACTGAAACCCGTGCCAAATGCTCACTTGCCTGGAGTCAGAAAGGCAGCCTGGAAAACTTCGCTCGACAAATCTAATCATTATTTTTTCCCCTGGATATTTTTGGGCAGACTCAAGACTGCTTGGAGAAATGGATATCCATACATAGAGATAAATATTCATATTCAGACATAAATGCCTACAGATAAACACTCCTATGCAGACATAGATACACAGACATTATCACTTATTGAATACTTACAGTTTGGGGGGTTCTATATATGATTTCACATATATTATCTCATTTTTTTTCTCCCTTCAGCAACGAAAGGTGGATGATATTAATCTGTTTTTACACAAGAGGAAATTGAGTGGTGAAATAACTTGTCCAGGCTCTCAAAGCTAGAAAGGGGTAGGGCCTTCCTACATGATTGTGCATAATCAACACTGACTTTTCTCTATATAGTTATGGTGGATGGATTTATCTGAATGACCATCCCCTGCTCCTCAACCCTCATTATTCAGCTCATCCTATTTATCAACATTATTGGCAAGAGCCATATGTGAATGATCCAAACACAATTGTATGAAACAGAGAGACAGCAGCTCTGGAGAAAGGTCGTGTGTGTGTGTGTGTGTGTGTGTGTGTGTGTGTATGGGCATACATACACACATATGCAGGTACACATGTTGTGTTTCACATGTGTGGAAATAGAAATTCAGAGAAGAAAGTGACTTGCGCAAGGGCCCACGAACCAAGTCTAGAGGAACCCTGGGGTGCTTCTGCTTGAGAGATGGAGAGATGGAGTTGCCGGTCACCAGCTCAGCCTAGAATTGGGAGGCTACCCAGTGAGAGAGAAAGGCACTAGCCACCTTGCTAACTCTTCCTAAAGCAGCTCTCAACTTCAGAATCTGACCTCAGTGTGATTTTTCAGAACATCAGATATCCCTGCCTTAAGATGAAGGCATGGGTATATTTTCCTAAACCAAATTGAAATGGATTTTGGATTAGCTCCTATTGTTCAGAAAGATCCTCTCTGCACTGGTTGTTCTGAAGTTCCCTGGCCTCCCAGCACCCTGAGTCTCCTCTGGGAGTTGTGTTGGAGGTTGTTCCGTTATCTTCTTTCCATCCCTGACCAGGCAGGTCCACGAGCTGACCTGTCCCTTCGCCAGGTCTGCACCAGGCCCTAAGGTCCAGACACGACCCACTTGCTGCCTCAGACCATCAACCCAGCCCTTGCTTCTCTTGGAAGAATGAAACTTGGAAGCATTTATATATATTTTTGTTACATAAATTTTTAAAAATAAAAAATATTAGAAATAGAAATATAACAAAACACCTATGTACCTTCCACACAGATTTATTTATTTTTTAAGAAATAAAACATTACAAATATAATTAAAGTTCCGTCTGTATCCTTTCTGGCTCCCATGTTCTCCCAGAGGCAAGTACTATGGCAACAAATATAACTATTCTACATGTATTTCACATTTTCATGATATATTCATATTCACATAAAATATTATAAACTTAAAAGACATAAACTCATACTGTATATGAATTAAGTTTTATATTTAATATAAACATAATTTATATATAACATAATTATATAAAATTATATTTATATACTGCATAAACTTTAAGCTTAAATTAAATATAATAATTAATTAAAAATGAAATTATTTCTACAAACATAAACTAACATTTATTATTGTATGTAAATGCTGTATGTACATTAAAATTTATACTGTATATAGTTTATGTAAATTAAAATTTACAGAATTGGTATAAACTCTTCATATCATAGTATAACTTGCTTTTTCTTTCAATGCTATATTTTCATTTCTATCTATTTTGATGTATGTTGTGTCCCTTCATTCTTTTGAACTGCTGTGGAATATCCCATTATAGAAACATGCCTCAATTAAATTATGATTGTTCTGTGGTTTGCAAAGTACAGTTGTTTGAAATTTCTCAAAATTACAGACATTGCCCACATTGATAGGGACAGAGTAAAGGGACAAATTAGGTAATTAAATAATTAATCCCACTAGGGGATTTTAAGTAAAGAAAAAAGTATGGGAGACCCCTGTAAGTTAATGATCATTCAAGAAAGCAGGTTTGCTTAACCACAAAACCAAGCAGGCCTGCTAAACAAAAAACCCATGCAGCAGAAGCATGAGACTTGTCCCAAAACAATAAAACAATGGTGGCATGAGACCCACATCCTGCCCAGTAAGCTCAGTAAGTTAATGACCCCTAAGACATGCTCTCAGCACACATGAAAAACAACAATTTATGGAAAGGTGACATTTCAAAGTGAAAGACCCTCATTGTACTGAAACCTAAAATAATTTTTCCATAGTGCCATGACAGTCCTGGCTTGACCATGTAGGGACAAGAAAACTCCCATGCCCAACCTGGAGGAGGGGCTGATGATGGAAGCGTGATGTCTACTCAAGAATGAGGAAGAAGGGCTTCCCTGGTGGCGCAGTGGTTGAGAATCTGCCTGCTAATGCAGGGGACACGGGTTCGAGCCCTGGTCTGGGAAGATCCCACATGCCGCGGAGCAACTAGGCCCGTGAGCCACAACTACTGAGCCTGCGTGTCTGGAGCCTGTGCCCCGCAACGGAAGGGGCCGCGATAGTGAAAGGCCCACGCACCGCGATGAAGAGTGGCCCCTGCACTGCAATGAAGAGTGGCCCCCGCTTGCCGCAACTAGAGAAAGCCCTCGCACGAAACGAAGACCCAACACAGCCAAAAAAAAAAAAAAAAAAAGAATGAGGAAGAAGGTGGTCTTCTCCCCTTCCCCACTTTTCTTTTGATTATAAAAATGTAGCCCACTAAGTTCTTGGGGCACAGCACCCTCTCGCCCACCTGCTTGTAAGCTTCACAAGCATCCTACTCTAATAAATCATTTCTTATCTACCTCTTTGCCTCTGGCTGAATTCTTTCTTCACTGAGACATAAAAGAACTGAGCTCCTTGGAGACCCCCAAAACGCCACCTAACGGTTCAGCATTACCCACATTCTTGGGGATAGACATCCCCTTGTGCACACATGTGAGTGATTTTAGGACAGATGCCTGGATGTGGTGTTGATGGGTGTTGTCAGATTATTCTCCAAAGAGGTGTGCTTGTCCCACCACCTCACCTCCTACCAGAAGGATAGGAAGCTCCCATCTTCCACACCTTTGTCAGGACCAGACTTGTGAGCCTTGAGCTTCATTGCCGATTGGATGGGTGTGATCTGGTTTCTCATTGGTGCTGTCAAAGAGGAAGAAATTTTCCTCTACCCTTCTAGGTTCTTCTGGCTGGTCTAAGAATTAAATTGACATGAGACAGATTAACAGGAGAAATTAAAAAAGGTTTAATAACATGTAAGCATGGGAGAGACCAAGGAAAACCGAGTTGAGTAACTTGCCAAAATGGGTGAAGCCCTCACCTTAAATACCATCTTCAGCTAAACACTAAAGAGGATGCTGAGGGTAGGGCTTTGGGACTTCAAAGGGGAGGAAGGCAATTTACATGGAGATGGAAAAGCAAATATCTGGTAAACAAAGATTTGCTGGACCAGGCAGAGACAATGGGACACAGAGTGGAGTCTGATCTCTAGGCCCTGCTACTCCCTCACACCTCACCCACATTCCTTGCAGATCTCGCTGGTGATAGCTCTATTGGGGGAACAGCCCCTCTATCTAAATTTTTTAGGCAATCAGAGGAACATCAATTTTCTTCCTGAGTCTTTTGGGCCTTGATGGTCTTCAGTTTGAAATAATTTGCATACCAAAGAGACATTTTGGGGTGGCAAGTTTTGCTCCCCTACAGTGCTTTATTCATATCTTCCTGACTGCACAAGAGGTTGACAGTCTTTTCATATGTCTGTGAAATGCCTTTTTATTTTTATTTTTTTTTATTTTTATTTTTTTTTAATTTTATTTATTTATTTATGGCTGTGTTGGGTCTTCGTTTCTGTGCGAGGGCTTTCTCTAGTTGCGGCAAGTGGGGGCCACTCTTCATCGCGGTGCGCGGGCCTCTCACCGTCGCGGCCTCTCTTGTTGCGGAGCACAGGCTCCAGACGCGCAGGCTCAGTAATTGTGGCTCACAGGCCCAGTTGCTCCGAGGCATGTGGGATCTTCCCAGACCAGGGCTCGAACCCGTGTCCCCTGCATTGGCAGGCAGATTCTCAACCACTGCGCCACCAGGGAAGCCCGAAATGCCTTTTTATAGTTTGTCTATTTTTCTCTTGGGTTATTAATTTGTAGGAGTTTTTTATATTCAGGATTTTAATCCTTTGTTAGCTTTGAACATTAACAGTGCTTTTTCTGGTTTATGACTTATCTTTTAACTTTATTTATTATGTCTTTTGTTATGTAAAAGTGTTAACTTTTTTTTTGTTTTTGCAAGTTTTTTTTTTTTTTTTTTAAGCTCTTTTAAATTTATTTATCTATTTATTTTTGGCTGTGTTGGGTCTCCGTTTCTGCGCGAGGGCTTTCTCCAGTTGTGGCAAGTGGGGGCCACTCCTCATCGCGGTGCGCGGGCCTCTCACTATCGCGGCCTCTCCTGCTGCGAAGCACAGGCTCCAGACGCGCAGGCTCAGTAGCTGTGGCCCACGGGCCCAGCCGCTCCGCGGCATGTGGGATCCCCCCAGACCAGGGCTCGAACCCGTGTACCCTGCATTAGCAGAAAGACTCTCAACCACTGCGCCACCAGGGAAGCCCAAAAGTGTTAACTTTTATGTAGTCAGATTTCCCAGCTGTTACCTTGATGATACGTTTTGTGTGTCCTGTTGAAGAAATCCATCACCTACCTCTCACTACTGACATTGTTCCATTGGTAAGATGACATCTGTGAGTATATATGAGAAGTGAGGAGGGGCGTTTCTTTTGCTTTCTAAGCTCTTAATTACAACAGCAATCCAGCGATTAGGCAAGTTCAGGTTTGCTCTAATGATTTCAGATTATTTTCTACCATAGGGTATAGGGCAGTGCTTCAAGGTATGAGTTCTAGAGGGAGAATGCCTGTGTTTGGATCACTTACTTTGGGCAAGTTACTTAAACTCACCCTGGGGATGATACTATAGTATCTACCTTGTAGGATTGTTGTGGAGATTAAATTAGTTACATATGCAAAGTACATAGAACAGTTTCTGGTACATCATGAGAGCCAACTGTTATCTACTACTATTGTTGTTAGTATTATTTTCTCATTATACTTCCCAGTTTACCTATGGGCTGGATTTCTAGAGGCTACCTTGAGACATTAAATCTCCATTCTTTACATGCTTTCCTGTGCCTAGACTGAAATCACCTTGGTGTGCTTGGCCACATGCCACTTAGGGGATTTATCCACTGGGAGGTCAGGAACTAAAAATGCTCATGGTCTAATCATTCCAGCTTGTGCCCCGGTTTGGTGGTACCAGACATTTCATCTCATATAGTTTTCAGAAAAAGTACAGAATTAAAGGTTTCAAGGGGTCAAGTACTATCTGTGTTCAGACAGAGTCATCATCTATTTAAATCTCCAAAGTGAGACATGCATTGACAAAGGTGACTTGCAAGGACTTCATAATGTGCATCTCTTGTGGTTGTTTGCTCAGTGCCCTTTTCCTTTCTTCTGGTTTGGTCTCCCTTCATTTCTGTGCTTCTCAAGCAAGCTGCCAATCAAAGCATCACCTCTCTCCCACCCCCAGGGATCGAGATGTTACCCAAATTGAATTACCCCTCTGGCTATACTAATTTTTCTAAAAGGTGGACATGCAACCCAGCTGACCAATCAGAGACCTATGAGCACTAGATTTGCTTGGCTGGTTCCATATTTTTCATCTCATATATCTGCTTGCATGGAAAGACCTATCAGAGAAGAGGACGCTGGTCTCAGAGAAGTGATGTAATGAGATAGACACAGTCCTGGGGGGGTACCTGAGTTTTATTCCATGGAGCTGGATTTGGAACTGGGCTGGTGGGGGATTCAGATGTTTAGATCCCATGATTTCTAAACCCTGGTTGTTAAGCACTTGTTTTGATTCTGTGAGCTTCTGCAGTATTTTATAACCTCATTTTACCTTTAAGCAAGATCCAGTTGGGTTGGTGCCACTTGCCACTGCAAGAGTTCTGTCTACTGAAGACATAAATAAAAGGTATAATGAAAACATTAATGGCTTTTCTATCAGTTCTGGGTCCAGATCATGCTTCTGCCACTTAGTAGATATGTGGCTTTTACTTATGACTCAATTATTCATCTGTAAACAGTGGAAAATAAATACTCTGTAGGGTTGTGTGAAGTTAATAAGACAGTGAGTATAAAGGGTCTGGCATAGTTCTTTTCACATAGTAGACACTAATACTTTAGCTATTGTTATTACTGTTTTTATTACCACTTACTACTACTCCTACTACTATTGCACTAAGGAAAATTTGATTATGCAGGTCTTGCACGACAGGCATCTCTATAAACTCACCAACTTTTCTCTGGATCTATGTGCATGAGAAAATAGCTAAAATATGTAAAAATCATATTGATTACTTTGCCCATGCAGGGCATATTATGAAATGGCAAGGAGGAGCGTCAGCCCGGTTACTGATAGGAAACAGGAAGGGCAGACAGAGGGTTTAACTGAAGACAGCTTAATAAAAGGACTTTATGGGCAAGTGGGCAAGATTAAGGGGATTGACATGAAATGGTGATAGGCTCAAGGACCAGCATCAAAGGCTGGTGTAACTGTTGGGAAGGCTGGAGGAGCGGCTCTGGGCTTGGCATCCAGGAATAGCTCCTGAGACAAGGTGGCTGCACTGGCCCAATGGGGGAGCACCCACCGCCACCCCAGTGAGGGAGGAGGGGGATCGGGGCGCTGCCACTAGCAGTGCTTCTGCCATCCAGGTGCTGCCACGGCACAACTGCCTCTCCACTCCACGGGGCTGCTGACTGCTCAAGGTAAACCCCACGTCTCTATGACCCTGCAGCCAGAAGAAAATGTCTGCCTCCCTTTTGCCTTCCAAATATCACACATGTGAATCCAGAACCCTGGCACAATGGGTCTGGGTTTTTTTTAACCTATCACGGGAGGGCTTTGGGAGCAGTGGTTGGGAGAATGGAGTAACTCAGTAGAAACCTAGTATCTGGAGAGGGAAAGGGCTCAAGAGACATGGTTAGCACACGCAAGCTCCATGGACTCAGCGGAAATCCATGTGCTACAACCCGGCACTAGCCACTGGCTCTGTCTGGGAGTTTGCTTTCATTTAGACAGTGAGAGGAACGTCTGCATCAGGGAATAAAAGAGAAAGAGTATGAATACTCTTTTATTTTATTTTATACTGCCATGCATTTGCTTTATTTATTCCAGGGTTTCTCATCCTTAGCACTATTGGCATTTTGCATCATATATGTTTCTGTTGTGGGAGGGACTGTCCTGTGTACTGTGTACTGTGTCCTGTGGACTGTGTGCTGTGTCCTGTGTACTGCGTACTGTGTCCCATATACTGTGTGCTGTGTGCTGTGTACTGTGTACTGTGTACTGTGTGCTGTGTACTGTGTACTGTGTCCCGTGTACTGTGTGCTGTGTACTGTGTCCTGTGTCCTGTGTACTGCATACTGTGTCCCGTGTACTGTGTACTGTGTACTGCGTACTGTGTCCCGTGTACTGTGTACTGTGTGCTGTGTACTGTGTACTGTGTCCTATGTACTGTGTCCCGTGTACTGTGTGCTGTGTCCTGTGTACTGTGTGCTGTGTCCCGTGTACTGTGTCCTGTGTACTGTGTGCTGTGTACTGTGTACTGTGTACTGTGTCCTGTGTACTGCGTACTGTGTCCCGTGTACTGTGTACTGTGTGCTGTGTACTGTGTACTGTGTCCTATGTACTGTGTCCCGTGTACTGCATACTGTGTCCCGTGTACTGTGTACTGTGTGCTGTGTACTGTGTACTGTGTGCTGTGTACTGTGTCCTGTGTGCTGTGTACTGTGTGCTGTGTACTGTGTACTGTGTACTGTGTACTGTGTGCTGTGTGCTGTGTTCTGTGTACTGTGTGCTGTGTTCTGTGTACTGTGTACTGTGTGCTGTGTCCTGTGTACTGTGTGCTGTGTGCTGTGTGCTGTGTGCTGTGTTCTGTGTACTGTGTACTGTGTGCTGTGTTCTGTGTACTGTGTACTGTGTGCTGTGTCCTGTGTACTGTGTGCTGTGTGCTGTGTGCTGTGTGCTGTGTTCTGTGTACTGTGTACTGTGTACTGTGTCCTGTGTGCTGTGTCCTGTGTACTGTGTACTGTGTACTGTGTGCTGTGTCCCGTGTACTGTGTGCTGTGTACTGTGTACTGTGTGCTGTGTCCTGTGTACTGTGTGCTGTGTACTGTGTACTGTGTGCTGTGTGCTGTGTACTGTGTACTGTGTGCTGTGTGCTGTGTTCTGTGTACTGTGTCCTGTGTACTGTGTACTGTGTACTGTGTACTGTGTCCTGTGGACTGTGTACTGTGTGCTGTGTACTGCATACTGTGTCCCGTGTACTGTGTGCTGTGTACTGTGTACTGTGTGCTGTGTCCTGTGTACTGTGTGTTGTGTACTGTGTACTGTGTGCTGTGTGCTGTGTCCTGTGTACTGTGTGCTGTGGACTGTGTACTATGTCCTGTGTACTGTGTGCTGTGTCCTGTGTGCTGTGTACTGTGTACTGTGTCCTGTGTACTGTGTACTGTGTGCTGTGTCCTGTGTACTGCGTACTGTGTCCCGTGTACTGTGTACTGTGTGCTGTGTACTGTGTACTATGTCCTGTGTACTGTGTGCTGTGTCCTGTGTGCTGTGTACTGTGTACTGTGCGCTGTGTGCTGTGTACTGTGTCCTGTGTACTGCGTACTGTGTCCTGTGTACTGTGTACTGTGTGCTGTGTACTGTGTACTATGTCCTGTGTACTGTGTGCTGTGTGCTGTGTCCTGTGTGCTGTGTGCTGTGTACTGTGTACTATGTCCTGTGTACTGTGTGCTGTGTCCTGTGTGCTGTGTACTGTGTACTGTGTGCTGTGTCCTGTGTACTGTGTACTGTGTCCTGTGTACTGCGTACTGTGTCCCGTGTACTGTGTACTGTGTGCTGTGTACTGTGTACTATGTCCTGTGTACTGTGTGCTGTGTGCTGTGTCCTGTGTACTGTGTGCTGTGTACTGTGTACTATGTCCTGTGTACTGTGTGCTGTGTCCTGTGTGCTGTGTACTGTGTACTATGTACTGTGTACTGTGTGCTGTGTCCTGTGTACTGCGTACTGTGTCCCGTGTACTGTGTACTGTGTGCTGTGTACTGTGTACTATGTCCTGTGTACTGTGTGCTGTGTCCTGTGTGCTGTGTACTGTGTACTGTGCGCTGTGTGCTGTGTACTGTGTCCTGTGTACTGCGTACTGTGTCCCGTGTACTGTGTACTGTGTGATGTGTACTGTGTACTATGTCCTGTGTACTGTGCACTGTGTGCTGTGTTCTGTGTACTGTGTGCTGTGTCCTGTGTACTGTGTGCTGTGTACTGTGTGCTGTGTGCTGTGTCCTGTGTGCTGTGTACTGTGTACTGTGTCTTGTGTACTGTGTCATGTGTACTGTGTGCTGTGGCATATTGTATACTGTGGCACATTGAGCCTCTACCCACTAGATGACAGTTGCATCCCCCCATCCTAGATGTGAAGACTAAAAAAGTCTCCAGACATTGCCAAATATCTCCGGGGGGGGCAAAATTGAACATCACAGATATATTCAATCTTTATATATATGATATTTGAGCAACTGTCATCACTGAGAAGAGAGGGAAGGAGACAGCTAACATCAATGAAGCATCTGCTCCATTCCAGGCACGGTATTAGATGCCACCTAACCTTCGTTTGCTTTCAGGCACCGTGCTCTGGCACCAGAATGGCCTGGCGAGGCAGGCAGACCTGGGTTCAAATCCTGGCCCCCCCAGTATCGGCCTGGCCTTGGGTGAATTAATCTCTGCAAACTTCTGTTTTCTTTTCCCCCTGTAAACTGGAGCTAAACTTTCAGGGCAGCTGCAAGGATGAACAGAGGTGAATTATGGCAAGTATTATCAGTGATTATCAGGCAGAATTTGCCCGTGGTGGGGCAATGTGCCCTTTCATTTGTCTCCAGCACAGCGTTTCCAGTCTTGTGGTCAGTGACGGCATGATGCCACTGCCAATCCTTCTTTCCCTGTCTTACTCACACAGAGACAGTTGACCAGCAAAAAGGGACTATGTCTTTAAGGGCAAAGGGGAAAGTGAGTAATGCAAAAAGCCTGGCACTTCTAAGTAGCTGAGTTTACTTTCTCCTTGACAGGGCTGCTGACAGGCCCGTTAGCAATACAGAGGCTAATTACTTGCCAGGAGTAAAAGAAAATATGTCATTTGGTTGTTCTGGCTTTTCCCAGTGCAATAAATCACAGCCACGGGACTCTGGCTTCATTTGATTTAATAAAGATTTTAAAGAAAGAAAAAGTTTTCCTTGCTTTTATTGAGGGTTTTTATAAGGGGTTTCTATACAATGGTGTTGATTTTTGATTCCAGCCCTCTGTATGGTTGAAAGTGGATGAGCAGGTAAATTCTTCCTTTATCCTGGGAAACAGTGCTTTCTGGCTTGTGGGTGAGCTAACCTCAAGTGTGAGCTTAGACACCAATGTTCCTATGAAAACTTCATACTGTTCCCTGATACCAGCACCACACCTCTCTCTTATATACCCCCTTCTTCATGGACAGTGCCTCAACATTTGAAATCATCTCATAAATTAATTCATTCTAGAGATGTTAATGACTGGTAATTGTTTTACTTTTCACTTCTGCTCAAAAGTTTTGCACTTCAACGGGGGAATTTCTAGTACTGCGAAGTTTTGATAGAAGAGTTCTCAACCATGGCTGCACATTAGAATTAGCTGTAGAGCTTTATCAAACTCCTGGAGCCTGAGGTCCTTATTCTCAGATATTCTAATTAAACTGGTCCTGAAGGGGCCTGGGGCAATAGTAATTTTTTAAAAGCTCTTCAGGTGATGCCAAAGTATAACTATTATTGAAAACCCTTGCTTAACTATGAAGGATGACATTCCCAAAGCATTGCGGATTCCTATGTCTACCAGGAAGATTTGTTGCAGTGAATGCCTCAGTCCCTTCCTAAAACAGAGCACACAGCTATTGCTGCCGCATCTCTGTGTGGGGTCCAAGGACGTCTCAGGGAAAGTGGAGTGAACAGCAGTTGACCAAGGAGGCAAGGAAACTACCTGGGACAGAACATTTTCAGTCAGTCTTGTCCAGTTTGGTCTTAGTTAGGAAGTTTAGTTTCACCTAAATCTCTCCAACTAAATAGAGATTAAATTGGACATTGAAAACTGGCAGTACGTGGGCCAATTCTGACCCACCCATGTTGTCACAAATAGCAGGGTTTCCTCCTTTTTATGGCTGAATAATATTCCATTGCATATATATATTTTTTCTTTATTAATCAGTAATGGACATGTATTAGGTTGTTTCCATGTCTTGGCTACTGTGAATAATGCTGCAATGAACATGGGAGTGCAGATACCTCTTCAGGATAGTGATTTCTTCTTCAGATATATACTCAGAAGTGAAATTGCTGCTTCATATGGTAGTTCTATTTTTAAATTTTGGAGGAATCTCCATACTTTTTTCCATAGTAGCTGTACCAATTGAAATTCCCACCATTTTGCACCAGGGTTTCCTGGTGCCTCCCTGTCTTTTTGATAAAAACCACTCGAAAAAATGTGAGATATCTCATTGTGGCTTTGATTTGCATTTCCCTGATGGTAAATAATGTTGAGCACCATTTCACGTACTCACTGGATACTTTTTCCTTCTTTGGAAAAATGTATATGCAAATCCTCTCCATTTTTTAAAATTGAATTATTATTGGTTTTTTGCTATTGAGTTTATGAGTTTCTTATACATTTTGGATATTAACACCTTATCAGATACATGGTTTGCAAATATTTTCTCCCATTCCAAAAGAATAGATACTTGTATACGTATACTGAATCACTTTGCTGTACACCTGAAACTAACACAACATCGTTAATCAAATATACCCCATAATAAAATAAAAATTAAAATTTTTTTTTCTCCATTCTGTAGGATGCCTTTTCATTTGGTTGATTGTTTCTTTTGCCGTGCAGAAGCGTTTTCATTTAATGTAGTCCCACTGATTTATCTTTGCTTTTGTTACATGTGCTTTTGGTGTCATATCAAAAAAACTCATTGTCAAGACCAAGGTCAGGGGTATTTTTCCTTGTGTTTTCTATTAGAAGTTTTACAATTTCAAGTCTTATGTTTATGTCACTGATCAATTTTGAGTTAATTTTTGTGAGTGGTGTAATATAGAGGCTCAAATTCATTCTTTTGCCTGTGGGTATCTAGTTCTCCCAACACCATTTGTTGAAGAGACTCTCCTTTCCTCATTGAGTATTAATGGCTCCCTTGGCAAACATTAGTTGACCATATATGCCAGGTTTTATTTATTTTATTTATTTTATTAATTTTTTATTTTTTATTTTTTAAACATCTTTATTGGAGTATAATTGCTTTACAATGGTGTGTTAGTTTCTGCTTTATAACAAAGTGAATCAGTTATACATATACATATGTCCCCATATCTCCTCCCTCTTGCATCTCCCTCCCTCCCATCCTCCCTATCCCACCCCTCTAGGTGGTCACACAGCACAGAGCTGATCTCCCTGTGCTATGCGGCTGCTTCCCACTAGCTATCTATTTTACATTTGGTAGTGTATATATGTCCATGCCACTCTCTCACCCTGTCACATCTCACCCCTCCCCCTCCCCATATCCTCAAGTTCATTCTCTAGTAGGTCTGTGTCTTTATTCCCGTCTTGCCACTAGGTTCTTCATGGCCTTTTTCTCTTTCCTTAGATTCCATATATATGTGTTAGCATACTGTATTTGTTTTTCTCTTTCTGACTTACTTCACTCTGTATGACAGACTCTAACTCCATCCACCTCACTACAAATATCTCAATTTCGTTTCTTTTTATGGCTGAGTAATATTCCATCGTATATATGTGCCACATCTTCTTTATCCATTCATCCGATGATGGACACTTAGGTTGCTTCCATGTCCTGGCTATTGTAAATAGAGCTGCAATGAACATTTTGGTAGATGACTCTTTTTTTTTTTTAATTTTTTAAATTAATTATTTATTTATTTATTTTTGGCTGTGTTGGGTCTTCGTTTCTGTGCGAGGGCTTTCTCCAGTTGCGGCAAGCGGGGGCCACTCTTCATCACGGTGCGCGGGCCTCTCACTATCACGGCCTCTCTTGTTGTGGAGCACAGGCTCCAGACGCGCAGGCTCAGTAGTTGTGGCTCACGGGCCTAGTTGCTCCGCGGCATGTGGGATCTTCCCAGACCAGAGGTCGAACCCATGTCCCCTGCATTGGCAGGCAGATTCTCAACCACTGTGCCACCAGGGAAGCCCGTAGATGACTCTTTTTGAATTATGGTTTTCTCAGGGTATATGCCCAGTAGTGGGATTGCTGGGTCGTATGGTAGTTCTATTTTTAGTTTTTTAAGGAACCTCCATACTGTTCTCCATAGTGGCTGTATGAATTTACATTCCCACCAACAGTGCAAGAGTGTTCCCTTTTCTCCACACCCTCTCCAGCATTTATTGTTTCTAGATTTTTTGATGATGGCCATTCTGACTGGTGTGAGATGATATCTCATTGTAGTTTTGATTTGCATTTCTCTAATGATTAATGATGTTGAGCATTCTTTCATGTGTCTGTTGGCCATCTGTATATCTTCTTTGGAGAAATGTCTATTTAGGTCTTCTGCCCATTTTTGGATTGGGTTGTTTGTTTTTTTGATATTGAGCTGCATGAGCTGCTTGTAAATCTTGGAGATTAATCCTTTGTCAGTTGCTTCATTTGCAAATATTTTCTCCCATTCTGAGGGTTGTCTTTTGGTCTTGTTTATGGTTTCCTTTGCTGTGCAAAAGCTTTTAAGTTTCATTAGGTCCCATTTGTTTATATGTGTTTTTATTTCCATTTCTCAAGGAGCTGGGTCAAAAAGGATCTTGCTGTGATTTATGTCATAGAGTGTTCTACCTATGTTTTCCTCTAAGAGTTTGATAGTGTCTGGCCTTACACTTAAGTCTTTAATCCATTTTGAGTTTATTTTTGTGTATGGTGTCAGGGAGTGTTCTAATTTAATTCTTTTACATGTACCTGTCCAATTTTCCCAGCACCACTTATTGAAGAGGCTGTCTTTTCTCCACTGTATATGCTTGCCTCCTTTATCAAAGATAAGGTGACCATATGTGCGTGGGTTTATCTCTGGGCTTTCTATCCTGTTCCATTGATCTATATTTCTGTTTTTGTGCCAGTACCAAACTGTCCTGATTACTGAAGCTTTGTAATATAGTCTGAAGTCAGGGAGCCTGATTCCTCCAGCTCCATTTTTCGTTCTCAAGATTGCTTTGGCTATTTGGGGTCTTTTGTGTTTCCATACAAATTATGAAATTTTTTGTTCTAGTTCTGTGAAAAATGGCAGTGGTAGTTTGATAGGGATTGCACTGAATCTGTAGATTGCTTTGGGTAGTAGAGTCATTTTCACAATGTTGATTCTTCCAATCCAAGAACATGGTATATCTCTCCATCTGTTTGCGTCATCTTTAATTTCTTTCATCAGTGTCTTATCGTTTTCTGCATACAGGTCTTTTGTCTCCTTAGGTAGGTTTATTCCTAGGTATTTTATTCTTTTTGTTGCAATGGTAAATGGGAGTGTTTCCTTAATTCCTCTTTCAGATTTTTCATCATTAGTGTATAGGAATGCCAGAGATTTCTGTGCATTAATTTTGTATCCTGATACTTTACCAGAATGATTGATTAGCTCTAGTATTTTTCTGGTAGCATCTTTAGGATTTTCTGTGTATAGTATCATGTCATCTGCAAACAGTGACAGCTTTACTTTTTCCTTTCTGATTTGGATTCCTTTTATCTCTTTTTCTTCTCTGATTGCTGTGGCTAACACTTCCAAAACTATGTTGAATAACAGTGGTGAGAGTGGGCAACCTTGTCTTGTTCCTGATCTTAGTGGAAATGGTTTCAGTTTTTCACCATTGAGGACAATGTTGGCTGTGGGTTTGTCATATATGGCCTTTATTATGTTGAGGAAAGTTCCCTCTATGCCTACTTTCTGCAGGGTTTTTATCATAAATGGGTGTTGAATTTTGTCGAAAGCTTTCTCTGCATCTATTGAGATGATCATATGGTTTTTCTCCTTCAATTTGTTAATATGATGTATCACGTTGATTGATTTGTGTATATTGAAGAATCCTTGCATTCCTGGAATAAAGCCCACTTGATCATGTTGTACGATCCTTTTAATGTGCTGTTGGATTCTGTTTGCTAGTATTTTGTTGAGGATTTTTGCATCTATGTTCATCAGTGATATTGGCCTGTAGTTTTCTTTCTTTGTGACATCTCTGTCTGGTTTTGGTATCAGGGTGATTGTGGCCTTGTAGAATGAGTTGGGGAGTGTTCCTCCCTCTGCAATATTTTGGAAGAGTTTGAGAAGAATAGGTGTTAGCTGTTCTCTAAATGTTTGATAGAATTCGCCTGTGAAGCCATCTGGTCCTGGGCTTTTGTTTGTTGGAAGATTTTTAGTCACAGTTTCAATTTCAGTGCTTGTGATTGGTCTGTTCATATTTTCTATTTCTTCCTGGTTCAGTCTTGGTAGTTTGTGCATTTCTAAGAATCTGTCCATTTCTTCCAGGTTGTCCATTTTATTGGCATAGAGTTGCTTGTAGTAATCTCTCATGATCCTTTGTATTTCTGCAGTGTCAGTGGTTACTTCTCCTTTTTCATTTCTAATTCTATTGATTTGAGTCTTCTCCCTTTTTCTCTTGATGAGTCTGGCTAATGGTTTATCAATTTTGTTTATCTTCTCAAAGAACCAGCTTTTAGTTTTATTGATCCTTGCTATTGTCTCCTTCATTTCTTTTTCATTTATTTCTGATCTGATCTTTATGATTTCTTTCCTTCTGCTAGCTTTGGGGTTTTTTTGTTCTTCTTTCTCTAATTGCTTTAGGTGTAAGGTTAGGTTGTTTATTCGAGATGTTTCCTGATTCTTGATGTAGGCTTGTATGCTATAAACTTCCCTCTTAGCACTGCTTTTGCTGCATCCCATAGGTTTTGGGTCGTCGTGTCTCCATTGTCATTTGTTTCTATGTATTTTTTGATTTCCCCTTTGATTTCTTCAGTGATCACTTCCTTATTAAGTAGTGTATTGTGTAGCCTCCATGTGTTTGTATTTTTTACAGATATTTTCCTGTAATTGATATCTAGTCTCATAGAGTTGTGGTCGGAAGAGATACTTGATACGATTTCAATTTTCTTAAATTTACCCAGGCTCAATTTGTGACCCAAGATATGATCTATCCTGGAGAATGTTCCATGAGCACTTGAGAAAAATGTGTATTCTGTTGTTTTTGGGTGGAATGTCCTATAAATATCAATTAAGTCCATCTTGTTTAATGTATCATTTAAAGCTTGTGTTTCCTTATTTATTTTCATTTTGGATGATCTGTCCATTGGTGAAAGTGGGGTGTTAAAGTCCCCTACTATGATTGTGTTACTGTCGATTTCCCCTTTTATGGCTGTTAGTATTTGCCTTATGTATTGAGGTGCTCCTATGTTGGGTGCATAAATATTTACAATTGTTATACCTTCCTCTTGGATTGATCCCCTGATCATTATATAGTGTCCTTCTTTGTCTCTTGTAATAGTCTTTATTTTAAAGTCTATTTTGTCTGATATGAGAATTGCTACTCCAGCTTTCTTTTGATTTCCATTTGCATGGAATATCTTTTTCCATCCCCTCACTTTCAGTCTGTATGTGTCTCTAGGTCTGAAGTGGGTCTCTTGTAGACAGCATATATATGGGTCTTGTTTTTGTATCCATTCAGCCAGCCTGTGTCTTTTGGTGGGAGCATTTAATCCATTTACATTTAAGGTAATTATTGATATGTATGTTCCTATTCCCATTTTGTTAAATGTTTTGGGTTTGTTATTGTAGGTGTTTTCCTTCTCTTGTGTTTCTTGCCTAGAGAAGTTCCTTTAGCATTTGTTGTAAAGCTGGTTTGGTGGTGCTGAACTCTCTCAGCTTTTGCTTGTCTGTAAAGGTTTTAATTTCTCCATCAAATCTGAATGAGATCCTTGCTGGGTTGAGTAACCTTGGTTGTAGGTTTTTCTCCTTCATCACTTTAAGTATATCCTGCCCCTCCCTTCTGGCTTGCAGAGTTTCTGCTGAAATATCAGCTTTTAACCTTATGGGGATTCCCTTGTGTGTTATTTGTTGTTTTTCCCTTGCTGCTTTTAATATGTTTTCTTTATGTTTAATTTTTGATAGTTTTATTAATATGTGTCTTGGCATGTTTCTCCTTGGATTTATCCTGTATGGGACTCTCTGTGCTTCCAGGACTTGATTAACTATTTCCTTTCCCATATTAGGGAAGTTTTCAACTATAATCTCTTCAAATATTTTCTCAGTCCCTTTCTTTTCTTTTCTTTTTTCTTCTTCTTCTGGGACCCCTATAATTCGAATGTTGGTGCTTTTAGTGTTGTCCCAGAGGTCTCTGAGACTGTCCTCAGTTCTTTTCATTCTTTTTTCTTTATTGTGCTCTGCAGTAGTTATTTCCACTATTTTATCTTCCAGGTCACTTATCCATTCTTCTGCCTCAGTTATTCTGCTATTGATCCCGTCTAGAGTATTTTTAATTTCATTTATTGTGTTTTTCATCGTTGCTTTGTTCCTCTTTAGTTCTTCTACGTCCTTGTTAAATGTTTCTTGTATTTTGTCTATTCTATTTCCAAGATTTTGGATCATCTTTACTATCATTGTTCTGAATTCTTTTTCAGGTAGACTATTTCCTCTTCATTTGTTAGGTCTGGTGTGTATTGACCCTGCTCCTTCATCTGCTGTGTGTTTTTTTGTCTTCTCATTTTGCTTATCTTACTGTGTTTGGGGTTTTCTTTCCACAGGCTACAGGTTCATAGTTCCCATTGTTTTTGGTATCTGTCCCCAGTGGCTAAGGTTGGTTCAGTGGGTTGTGTAGGCTTCCTGGTGGAGGGGACTAGTGCCTGTGTTCTGGTGGATGAGGCTGGATCTTGTCTTTCTGGTGGGCATGTCCACGTCTGGTGGTGTGTTTTGGGGTGTCTGTGGCCTTATTATGATTTTAGGCAGCCTCTCTGCTAATGGATGGGGCCATGTTCCTGTCTTGCTAGTTGTTTGGCATAGGGTGTCCAGCACTGTAGCTTGCTGGTCGTTGAGTGAAGCTGGGTCTTGATGTTGAGATGGAGAACTCTGAGAGATTTTCACC
The DNA here is from genome assembly GCF_028023285.1 of Balaenoptera ricei. Classification (NCBI taxonomy): domain Eukaryota; kingdom Metazoa; phylum Chordata; class Mammalia; order Artiodactyla; family Balaenopteridae; genus Balaenoptera; species Balaenoptera ricei. The sequence continues at coordinate 7,269,659 of NC_082645.1, read as the reverse complement.
ATTTGGTATTACGTGGAGCTGGGAGGTCTCTTGTGGACCAGTGTCCTGAAGTTGGCTCTCCCACCTCAGAGGCACAGCCCTGATGCCTTGGCTGGAGCACCAAGAGCCTTTCATCCACACGGCTCAGAATAAAACAGAGAAAAAATAGAAAGACAGAAAGAAAGAGGATAAGGTAAAATAAAATAAAATAAAATAAAATAAAATAAAGCTATTATAATAAAAATAAGGAAAAAAATTATTAAGAATAAATTTATTAAGAACTTTTTTATTTTTAAAAATAGATTTATTAATTTTTTATAATAAAAAATAAGAAAAAAATTATTAAAAAAATTTATTAAGAAAAAAACTTTTAATTTTTTAAAATAAATAATATGAAAAAACTTATTAAGAAAAAAATTTTTTTTTTAATTTTTAAAAATAGAAAATAAGGAGAAAATTATTAAGAAAACATTTATTAAGAAAAAATAATTTTTTAAGTAAAAAAAAAACAAAAAACAAAAAATGGACAGACCGAACCCTAGGACTAATGGTGAAAGCAAAGCTATACAAAGATCTCACCCAGAAGCATACACATATACACTCACAAAAAAAGGAAAAGGGGAAAAATTAATATATCCTGCTCCCAAAGTCCACCTCCTGAATTTGGGATGATTCGTTGTCTATTCAGGTATCCAACAGTTGCAGGCACATCAAGTTGTTTGTGGAGCTTTAATCCGCTGCTTCTGAGGCTGCTGGGAGAGATTTCCCCTCCTCGTCTCTGTTCGCACAGCTCCTGGGGATCAGCTTCGGATTTGGACCCGCCTCTGCGTGTAGGTCGCCTGAGGGCGTCTGTTCCCCGCCCAGACAGGACGAGGTTAAAGGAGCAGCTGCTTCGGGGGCTCTGGCTCACCCAGGCCGGGGGGAGGGAGCGGTACGGAGGAGGCGGGGCGAGCCTGCGGCGTCAGAGGCGTCATGACGTTGCAGCAGCCTGAGGCATGCCGTGCGTTCTCCCGGGGAAGTTGTCCCCGGATCACGGGACCCTGGCAGTGGCGGGCTGCACAGCCTCCCGGGAGGGGCGGTGTGGAGTAGATCCTGTGCTCGCACACAGGCTTCCTGGTGGCGGCAGCAGCAGCCTTAGCGTCTCCTGCCCGTCTCTGGGGTCCATGCTGATCGCCGTGGCTCGCGCCCGTCTCTGGAGCTCGTTTAGGCGGCGCTCTGAATCCCCTCTCCTCGCGCACCAGGAAACAAAGAGGAAAGAAGAAGTCTCTTGCCTCTTCGGCAGCTGCAGACTTTTTCCCGGACTCCCTCCCGGCCAGCCGTGGCGCGCTAACCCCTTCAGGCAGTGTTCACGCCGCCAACCCCAGTCCTCTCCCTGCGATGGAAGCCGGAGCCTCAGCTCCCAGCCCCACCTGCCCCGGCGGGGGAGCAGACAAGCCTCTCGGGCTGGTGAGTGCTGGTCGGCGCCGAGCCTCTGTGCGGGAATCTCTCCGCTTTGCCTTCCGCACCCCTGTGGCTGCGCTCTCCTCTGTGACTCCGAAGCTTCCCCCCTCTGCTACCCGCAGTCTCCGCCCGCGAAGGGGCTCCTAGTGCGTGGAAATCTTTCCTCCTTCACAGCTCCCTCCCAGAGGTGCAGGTGCCGTCCCTATTCTTTTGTCTCTGTTATTTCTTTTTTCTTTTGCCCTACCCAGGTACGTGGGGGGTTTCTTGCCTTTTCGGAGGTCTATTGCCAGCGTTCCGTGGGTGTTCTATGGGAGCAGTTCCACGTGTAGATGTATTTCTAATGTATCTGTGGGAAGGAAGGTGATCTCTGTGTCTTACTCTTCCGCCATTTTGCCCCGACCCCCTGCCAGGTTTTATTTACAGACTCTCAGTTCTGGTCCATTGTTCTGTGCCTGTTTTTATGCAAGTACTATATTGTTTTAATTACTGTAGATTTTTAATATAGTTTGAAATCAGGAAGTGTAATGCCTTCAGCTTTGTTCTTTCTCAAGATTGCTTTTTAGGATTGCTTTGTCTATTTCCGTGAAAAATGCCATTGGAATCTTGATAAAGATTGATTCGAATCTGTAGATAGCTTTAGGTAGTATGAACATTTTAGCAATATTAACTCTTCTGATCCATAGCATGAGATATATTTCCATTTATTGGTGTCTTCTGCAGTTTCTTTCATCAATGTTACAGTTTTCAGTATGTAGATCTTCCACTTCCTTGGTTAAATTTATTAAGTATTTTATTGTTTATTTTATTGTTTTTATTATTATTCTTAATGGGATTGTCTTCTTTCTTTTTCAGATAGTTCATTTAGTGTACACAAATGTAACTTATTTTTGTATGTTGTTTTCTTATCCTGAAACTTTACAGACTTCATTTATTATATCTGAATTTTTTGTGTGTGTGGAATCTTTGAGATTTGCTATGTATAAGGTCATATCATCTGCAAATGGAGACAATTTTACTTCTTCCTTTATATATTAGGTGTCTTTTATTTCTTTTTCTTGTCTAATTACTCTAACTAAGACTTCCTGTACTATGTTGAATAGGAATGGTAAGAGTGGGCACACTTGTATTATTCTTTTTTTTTTTTTTTTTTTGTTTTGTTTGTTTTTTTATACTGCAGGTTCTTATTAGGCATCAGTTTTATACACATCAGTGTATACATGTCAATCCCAATCGCCCAATTCAGCACACCACCATCCCCACCCCACCGCAGTTTTCCCCCCTTGGTGTCCATATGTCCATTCTCTACATCTGTGTCTCAACTTCTGCCCTGCAAACTGGCTCATCTGTACCATTTTTCTAGGTTCCGCATACATGCATTAATATACGATATTTGTTTTTCTCTTTCTGACTTACTTCACTCTGTATGACAGTCTCTAGATCCATCCACGTCTCAACAAATGACTCAATTTCGTTCCTTTTTATGGCTGAGTAATATTCCATTGTATATATGTACCACATCTTCTTTATCCATTCGTCTGTTGATGGGCATTTAGGTTGCTTCCATGACCTGGCTATTGTAAATAGTGCTGCAATGAACATTCGGGTGCATGTGTCTTTTTGAATTACGGTTTTCTCTGGGTATATGCCCAGTAGTGGGATTGCTGGGTCATATGGTAATTCTATTTTTAGTTTTTTAAGGAACCTCCATATTGTTCTCCATAGTGGCTGTATCAATTTACATTCCCACCAACAGTGCAAGAGGGTTCCCTTTTCACCACACCCTCTCCAGCATTTGTTGTTTGTAGATTTTCTGATGATGCCCATTCTAACAGGAGTGAGGTGATACCTCATTGTAGTTTTGATTTGCATTTCTCTAATAATTAGTGATGTTGAGCATCTTTTCATGTGCTTCGTGGCCGTCTGTATGTCTTCTTTGGAGAAATGTCTATTTAGGTCTTCTGCCCATTTTTGGATTGGGGTGTTTGTTTCTTTGATATTGAGCTGAATGAGCTGTTTATATATTTTGGAGATTAATCCTTTGTCCGTTGATTCATTTGCAAATATTTTCTCCCATTCTGAGGGTTGTCTTTTCGTCTTGTTTATGGTTTCCTTTGCTGTGCAAAAGCTTTGAAGTTTCATTAGGTCCCACTTGTTTATTTTTGTTTTTATTTCCATTACTCTAGGAGGTGGATCAAAAAAGATCTTGCTGTGATTTATGTCAAAGAGTGTTCTTCCTATGTTTTCCTCTAAGAGTTTTATAGTGTCCAGTCTTATATTTAGGTCTCTAATCCATTTTGAGTTTATTTTTGTGTATGGTGTTAGGGAGTATTCTAATTTCATTCTTTTACATGTAGCTGTCCAGTTTTCCCAGCACCACTTATTGAAGAGACTGTCTTTTCTCCATTGTATATCTTTGCCTCCTTTGTCATAGATTAGTTGACCATAGGTGCGTGGGTTAATGTCTGGGCTTTCTATCTTGTTCCATTGATCTATGTTTCTGTTTTTGTGCCAGTACCATATTGTCTTGATTACTGTAGCTTTGTAGTATAGTCTGAAGTCAGGGAGTCTGATTCCTCCAGCTCCATTTTTTTGCCTCAAGACTGCTTTGCCTATTCGGGGTCTTTTGTGTCTCCATACAAATTTTAAGATGATTTGTTCTAGCTCCGTAAAAAATGCCATTGGTAATTTGATAGGGATTGCATTGAATCTGTAGATTGCTTTGGGTAGTATACTCATTTTCACAATGTTGATTCTTCCAATCCAAGAACATGGTATATCTCTCCATCTGTTGGTATCATCTTTAATTTCTTTCATCAGTGTCTTATAGTTTTCTGCATACAGGTCTTTTGTCTCCCTAGGTAGGTTTATTCCTAGGTATTTTATTCTTTTTGTTGCAATGGTAAATGGGAGTGTTTCCATAATTTCTCTTTCAGATTTTTCATCATTAGTGTATAGGAATGCAAGAGATTTCTGTGCATTAATTTTGTATCCTGCAACTTTACCATATTCATTAATTAGCTCTAGCAGTTTTCTGGTGGCAGTTTTAGGATTCTCTATGTATAGTATCATGTCATCCGCAAACAGTGACAGTTTTACTTCTTCTTTTCCAATTTGTATTCCTTTTATTTCTTTTTCTTCTCTGATTGCCGTGGCTAGGACTTCCAAAACTATGTTGAATAATAGTGGTGAGAGTGGACATCCTTGTCTCGTTCCTGATCTTAGAGGAAATGCTTTCAGTTTTTCACCATTGAGAATGATGTTTGCTGTGGGTTTGTCATATATGGCCTTTATTATGTTGAGGTAGGTTCCCTCTATGCCCACTTTCTGGAGAGTTTTTATCAGAAATGGGTGTTGAATTTTGTCAAAAGCTTTTTCTGCATCTATTGAGATGATCATATGGTTTTTATTCTTCAATTTGTTAATATGGTGTATCACATTGATTGATTTGCGTATATTGAAGAATCCTTGCATCCCTGGGATAAATCCCACTTGATCGTGGTGTATGATCCTTTTAATGTGTTGTTGGATTCTGTTTGCTAGTATTTTGTTGAGGATTTTTGCATCTATATTCATCAGTGATATTGGTCTGTAATTTTCTTTTTTTGTAGTGTCTTTGTCTGGTTTTGGTATCAGGGTGATGGTGGCCTCATAGAATGAGTTTGGGAGTGTTCCTTCCTCTGCAATTTTTTGGAAGAGTTTGAGAAGGATGGGTGTTAGCTCTTCTCTAAATGTTTGATAGAATTCACCTGTGAAGCCATCTGGTCCTGGACTTTTGTTTGTTGGAAGATTTTTAATCACAGTTTCAATTTCATTACTTGTGATTGGTCTGTTCATATTTTCTATTTCTTCCTGGTTCAGTCTTGGAAGGTTATACCTTTCTAAGAATTTGTCCATTTCTTCCAGGTTGTCCATTTTATTGGCATAGAGTTGCTTGTAGTAGTCTCTTAGGATGCTTTGTATTTCTGCAGTGTCTGTTGTAACTTCTCCTTTTTCATTTCTGATTTTATTGATTTGAGTCCTCTCCCTCTTTTTCTTGATGAGTCTGGCTAATGGCTTATCAATTTTGTTTATCTTCTCAAAGAACCAACTTTTAGTTTTATTGATCTTTGCTATTGTTTTCTTTGTTTCTATTTCATTTATTTCTGCTCTGATCTTTATGATTTCTTTCCTTCTGCTAACTTTGGGTTTTGTTTGTTCTTCTTTCTCTAGTTTCTTTAAGTGTAAGGTTAGATTGTTTACTTGAGCTTTTTCTTGTTTCTTTAGGTAGGCTTGTATAGCTATAAACTTCCCTCTTAGAACTGCTTTTGCTGCATCCCATAGGTTTTGGGTCGTCGTGTTTTCATTGTCATTTGTCTCTAGGTATTTTTTGATTTCCTCTTTGATTTCTTCAGTGATCTCTTGGTTATTTAGTAACGTATTGTTTAGCCTCCATGTGTTTGTCCTTTTTACGTTTTTTTCCCTGTAATTCATTTCTAATCTCATAGCGTTGTGGTCAGAAAAGATGCTTGATATGATTTCAATTTTCTTAAATTTACTGAGGCTTGATTTGTGACCCAAGATGTGATCTATCTTGGAGAATGTTCCGTGCGCACTTGAGAAGAACGTGTAATCTGCTGTTTTTGGATGGAATGTCCGATATATATCAATTAAATCTATCTGGTCTATTGTGTCATTTAAAGCTTCTGTTTCCTTATTTATTTTCATTTTGGATGATCTGTCCATTGGTGTAAGTGAGGTGTTAAAGTCCCCCACTATTATTGTGTTACTGTCGATTTCCTCTTTTATAGCTGTTAGCAGTTGCCTTATGTATTGAGGTGCTCCTATGTTGGGTGCATATATATTTATAATTGTTATATCTTCTTCTTGGATTGATCCCTGGATCATTATGTAGTGTCCTTCCTTGTCTCTTGTAACATTCTTTAATTTAAAGTCTATTTTATCTGATATGAGTATAGCTACTCCAGCTTTCTTTTGATTTCCATTTGCATGGAATATCTTTTTCCATCCCATCACTTTCAGTCTGTATGTGTCCCTAGGTCTAAAGTGGGTCTCTTGTAGACAGCATATATATGGGTCTTGTTTTTGTATCCATTCAGCCAGTCTATGTCTTTTGGTTGGGGCATTTAATCCATTCACGTTTAAGGTAATTATCGATATGTATGTTCCTATGACCATTTTCTTAATTGTTTTGTGTTTGTTTTTGTAGGTCCTTTTCTTCTCTTGTGTTTCCCACTTAGAGAAGTTCCTTTAGCATTTGTTGTAGAGCTGGTTTGGTGGTGCTGAATTCTCTTAGCTTTTGCTTGTCTGTAAAGCTTTTGATTTCTCCATCAAATCTAAATGAGATCCTTGCCGGGTAGAGTAATCTTGGTTGTAGGTTCTTCCCTTTCATCACTTTAAGTATATCATGCCACTCCCTTCTGGCTTGCAGAGTTTCTGCTGAGAAATCAGCTGTTAACCTTATGGGAGTTCCCTTGTATGTTATTTGTCGTTTTTCCCTTGCTGCTTTCAATAATTTTTCTTTGTCTTTAATTTTTGCCACTTTGATTACTATGTGTCTCGGCGTGTTTCTCCTTGGGTTTATCCTGTATGGGACTCTCTGCGCTTCCTGGACTTGGGTGGCTATTTCCTTTCCCATGTTAGGGAAGTTTTCGACTATAATCTCTTCAAATATTTTCTCTGGTCCTTTCTCTCTCTCTTCTCCTTCTGGGACCCCTATAATGCGAATGTTGTTGCGTTTAATGTTATCCCAGAGGTCTCTTAGGCTGTCTTCATTTCTTTTCATTCTTTTTTCTTTAGTCTGTTCCGCAGCAGTGAATTCCATCATTCTGTCTTCCAGGTCACTTATCCGTTCTTCTGCCTCAGTTATTCTGCTATTGATTCCTTCTAGTGTAGTTTTCATTTCAGTTATTGTATTGGTCATCTCTGTTTGTTTGTTCTTTAATTCTTCTAGGTCTTTGTTAATCATTTCTTGCATCTTCTCAATCTTTGCCTCCATTCTTATTCCAAGGTCCTGGATCATCTTCACTATCATTATTCTGAATTCTTTTTCTGGAAGGTTGCCTATCTCCACTTCATTTAGTTGTTTTTCTGGGGTTTTTTCTTGTTCCTTCATCTGGTACATAGCCCTCTGCCTTTTCATCTTCTCTATCTTTCTGTAACTGTGGTTTTTGGTCCACAGGCTGCAGGATTATAGTTTTTCTTGCTTCTGTTGTCTGCCCTCTGGTGGTTGAGGCTATCTAAGAGGCTTGATGGGAGGCTCTGGTGGTGGGTAGAGCTGACTGTTGCTGTGGCGGTCAGAGCTCAGTAAAACCTTAATCCACTTGACTGTTGATGGGTGGGGCTGGGTTCCCTCCCTGTTGCTGTGGCGGTCAGAGCTCAGTAAAACCTTAATCCACTTGACTGTTGATGGGTGGGGCTGGGTTCCCTCCCTGTTGGCTGTTTTGCCTGAGGCAACCCAACACTGGAGCCTACCCGTGCTCTTTGGTGGGGTTAATGGCAGACTCTGGGAGGGCTCACGCCAAGGAGAACTTCCCAGAACCTCTGCTGCCAGTGTCCTTATCCCCACGGTGAAACAGAGCCACCACTCGCCTCTGCAGGAGACCCCCCAACACCAGCAGGTAGGTCTGGTTCAGTCTCCCCCAGGCTCACTGCTCCTTCCCCTGGGTCCTGATGCACACATTACTTTGTGTGTGCCCTCCAAGAGTGGGGTCTCTGTTTCCCCCAGACCCGTCAAAGTCCTGCAATCCAATTCCCACTAGGCTTCAAAGTCTGATTCTCTAGGAATTCCTCCTCCCGTTGCCTGACCCCCAGGTTGGGAAGCCTGACGTGGGGCTCAGAACCTTTACTCCAGTGGGTGGACTTCTGTGGTATAAGTGTTCGCCAGTCTGTGAGTCACCCACCCAGCAGTTACGGGGTTTGATTTTACTCTGCTTGCGCCCCTCCTACCGTCTCACTGTGGCTTCTCCTCTGTCCTTGGACGTGGGGTATCCTCCTTGGTGAAGTCCAGGGTCTTCCTGTCAATGATGGTCCAGCAGTCAGTTGTGATTCTGGTGCTCTCGCAAGAGGGAGTGACAGCACGTCCTTCTACTCCGCCATCTTGGTTAATCTCATATGACTCTTTTTGAATTATGGTTTTCTCAGGGTATATGCCCAGTAGTGGGATTGCTGGGTCGTATGGTAGTTCTATTTTTAGTTTTTTAAGGAACCTCCATACTGTTCTCCATAGTGGCTGTATCAATTTACATTCCCACCAATAGTGCCACTTGTATTATTCTTGTTCTTAGAGAGAAAGTTTTCAACCTTTTACCCTTGAGTATGTTTTAAGCTGTGAGTTTGTCATATGTGGCCCTTATTATGTTGAGATATGTTCCTTCTATACTCAATCTGTTGAGAGTTTTGTTTTTTTTTTTAATCAAGAAATGATGTTGAATTTTGCATCTGTGGAGATGATTGTATGATTTTTGTCTTACATTTTGTTAACATGTTTTATCACATTTATTGATTTGCATATATTGAACCATCCTTGTATCTCAGGGATAAATCCCATTTGATCATAGTGTATGATCCTTTTAATGTGCTGATGAATTCAGTTTACTAGTATTTTGTTTAGAATTTTTGCATCCATGTTCATCAGGGATACTGGCCTGTAGTTTTCATTTCTCGTAGTGTCCTTACCTGGCTTTAGTGTCAGGGTAATGGTAACTTTGTAAAATGAGTTTGGGAGCGTTGCTTTCTGTTCAGTTTTCTAGAAGAGTTTGAGGAGAATTGGCATTAACTCTTTTAATGTTTGGTAGAATTCTCAAGGGAAGCCGTCTTGTCCTGGGCTTTTCTTTGTTGGGAGGTTTTTGATTGCTGATTCAAAATCCTTACTTGTTCTTGTTCTGTTCAGATTTTCTATTTCTTCATAAATCAGATTTGATAGGTTGTATATTTCTAGGAATTTATTCATTTCTTCTAAGTTGTCTAATTTGTTGGTATTTCTGTGGTATCAATTGTAATGTTTCCTCTTAAATTTATAATATTATTTGAGTTATTTCTTTTTTTTCTTGTTAAGTCTAGCTAGCAATTTGTCAATTTTGTTTATCTTTTCAAAAAACCAACTCAATTTCTTGATCTTTTCTATTGTTTTTATGATCTCCATTTCATTTATTTCTGCTCTGATTTTTGTTATGTCCTTCCTTTTGCTAACTTTGGGCTTAGTTTGTTCTTGTTTTTCTAATTCTTTAATGTGTAAGGTTAAGCTGTTTATTTGAGATTTTTCTTTTTTCTTAATGTAGACATACATTACTGTGACCTTCCCTCTGAGTACTGCTTTCCAAAACTTAAGTTTTGGTATGTAGTGTTTCCATTTGTGTTTGTTTCAATATATTTTTTGCTTTCTTTTTTTATTTCTTTTTTGACCCATTGGTCGTTCAGGAGTGTGTTGTTTAATTTCCATGTATTTGTGAGCTTTCCAGTTTTCTTTCTATTATTGACTTCTGGTTTCAAACTATTTTGTTCTGAAAAAAGTATTTGTTATAATTTCAGTCTTTTAAATTTTGCTGAGACTCATTTTATCAACTAACATATGATTTATCCTGGAGAATGTTCCATGTGTGCTTGAGAAGGATGTACTCTGTTGCTTTTGGATGGAATATTTCGTGTATGTCTGTTAGGTTCACTTGGGCTAAAACATAGTTCAAGTCCAATGTTTCCTTATTGATTTTCTATCTGCATGATTTATCCATTGTTGAAAGTGGGGTATTGAATTTCCCTATTTTTATTGTATTGTTGTCAATTTCTCCCTTCAGATCTGTTAGTATTTGCTTATTATGTTTAGCTGCTGCAATGTTGAGTGCATATAGTTATAGCTGTTATACCCTCTTGAGGAATTGATCCCTTTATCATTATATAATGACCTCCTCTGTCTCTTGTTACAGTTTTTGACTTAAAGTATATTTTTTTCTGGCATAAGTATTGCTACTCTTCTTCTCTTTTAATTTACATTTGTGTGGCATATCTTTGTTTGCCTCTTCACTTTGAGCCTGTATACGTCTTTGAAGCTGAAGTGAGTCTCTTGTAAGCGGTAAATAATTGTGTCCTTTTTCATAATTTTATTTTTTTATTTAAGTATAGTTGATGTACACACACACACACACATATTCTTTTTCGATATAATTGTGTCTTTAAAAGAAATCAATTTAGCCACTCTATGCCCTTTGATTGGAACCTTTAATCCATTTACATTTAAAGTAGTTATTTATAGTAAAGGACTTGCCATCTTGTTAAATCACTTTTCTGGTTGTTTTGTAGTTCTTTTTTTCCTTCTCTTGCAGTTTTCCTCTGTGAGTTGATGATTTTCCACAGTGGTATACTTTGATTGCCTTCTCTTTATCTTTTGTGTATGTATTATTGTCTATTTTGTTTTGTGTATGTATTGTTTTTATTTATTTATTTGACTGCACCGGGTCTAGTTGCAGCATGCGGACTCTTAGTTGTGGCATGCGTGATCTAGGTCCCTGACCAGGGATCAAAGCTGGGCCCCCTGCATTGGGAGCATGGAGTCTTAACCACTGAACCACCGGGAAGTCCCTTGTGTATGTATTGTTGTCTATTTTGTTTAGCTTTTTGTTTTTTACCATGAGGCTTACTTGAAACATCTTATAGATATAACAGTCTACTTTAAGCTGATAACATAACTTTAATCACATACACTACACTTTTATTCTCCCCCATCAATATTTAGGTTTTTGTAGTCATTCTTTGCATCTTTTTATATTGTGTATATTTTAGCAAATTTTTGTAGTTATAGCTATCTTTAATACTTTTGTCCTTCAACTTTTATACTAGTGTTAAATGATTAACATACCTCTATATTACAGTATTAGAGTATTCTGAATTTGACTATGTACTTGCCTTTACCAGTGTGTTGTTTATTCATAAGATTTTATATTAATAGTTAGCGTTCTTTCAGCTTGAAAAAGTCCTTTCAGCATTTCTTGTAAGGCAGGTCAAGGAAAAGCAGCAGTAGTAGTCAGAGCCAGTGGTGTGTGCATGCTTGGCTACAGGGACCAGCTGCAGATGCACGTGTCATAGCAGGGCTGGTTGCAAACACACATGTAGTGGTGGTGGCCAGAGAAGGTAGCAAGGCCAGGGTCAACAGCAGGACACTGGCAGCTGTGGGGACCCTGGCTATCAGCATGCACTCCTGTGGCTACTGGGTCTTGCTATGAGCACACAGAAGTAGAGGCTGCTGATAGGTATCAGGCTGGTGGCAGGCAAGTACACAACCAGAGTGTCTAGCCCTGACAGCCTGCATAATTTTAGGTGTCAGTTGTGGGGGTTTAGGCTGGTGTCTTGAGCTCATACAGCCACAGAGGCCTGGGATGGCTGCTGGTATAGTTCCCAGACTCTGGCAGGGATGGAGAATGGGGGGGTGAACAGGGACTCAGGTAGCTGATGATAGTGAGTGCAGATACCTGTGAAGCAAAAGCTGCCTCATATTCCACTGAGAAATTAAAGTTATCATGGTGGTTTACAACAGTGGTTTCTCTATTTTTACTAAAGAGAAATTTTTGTTTCCTGACTATAAACTTCATTTCTAAAAGCAGTATGTCCAATCCACCACCTTTTTTAATTGAACACCTATTATGTATCAAATACTACAAAAGGCATTTTATATATATGTGGTTTTATTTAATCCACACAACAATCTATTTAATCCACATATCTTATGAACGAAACGGAGTCTCCAAAAGGTTGAGAAAATTGGAAAAAGCCATACAGTTACTAGACAGTATGTCTCCAAGCAGGTATCTTACTAGTGGTCAGTCAATTAGTAGCTTGTCATCATCATTAAATAGAACAAAATACCTTAAATTTATTATTATTGAAAAAAATTTGAAAGTAACATATTTATTGTTTAACTTTAGGTAAATTCAACAAAAATCAAAGAAATAAAGAAAATAACTCTACCTCCCAGAGACACTGTACCATTTTGGTGTATTTTGGGGTGTGTGTGTGTGTGTTTGTGTGTGTGTGTTTTATAAAGTATACTTACTTCAAATGTATTTAACAATTGAGAAAATTCTTGAATGTTGACAGTGTCATTTTAAGCTTCTACTTTAAAAGAAACTTTAGTGAATTTTAGATTAATTCATCAACTATTTACTGAATATTTACTGTGTGCTAAGCACTGAAATTTCAGCAATTAAAATAACCATCAGGGAAATATGGTGTGTGTGTGTGTGAAATAAACAAGTAAATGCAAAATTATAATGCAGTGTGATAAATGCTTGGATAGTGATAAGCCCTGGGAGCTTTGGAAATCACAGGGAGACTGTTCACTTCGCCAAGTGAGAGAGTACAGGTGACGTCTTCATTACTTGGAGCAGGTGACACAGTATTGTAGCAAGAGTTGAATATACCTAGGTGAATAGGTAAGAGAGGGTATTCCAGAAAGAGAGATCACATGTGCAAGGCCTCTGATGTCTAAGATTATTTCTGAATGCAGTCCTCTGACCTCCATTTTGTCTAGGAAAAACAGCAAACTGACTATATTTTTCTTTATGCCAATAGAAACCGCAAATTATAGACCCATCAGCATAATGGCTTTCTCCTCTACTATCCCATTGAGTCACTTACAATTCTAGGCTCATTCTCCTGGGAGAAAGTCACAGGGACTTTGTATCTAGTGGAAAATATATTTTTTACCCATGGCAGAAAATCTGTTAATCATATTCATATAATAGACCATATGGTGGTGCAGGGCTGGGAGGTGACAAGATAAAGGCAGAGAAAATCACTTGCCACAGGTTTGGGTGATGAATGTATCAGGTGGGTCTTTGTCCTGGGAAAGAACATAGATTCAACTGTGCTCAGGTAGGGTGGAATCTTCTCCCATCACAAGTGCCGTGGCGGTTATTACAGAGGTTGTGTAGGGCAGGCACTTACCTTGTTTAATGAAATATTTAAAAGGGCAAAGTCCCCGCTGTAGTTTTCTCTAAAATCGAATAGGGAAAGAATCAAAGTTTTTTTTTTTTATCTGACCAGATCACTTGAAAAAATCATGAAGCCATAAAAAACTCTCTTTGGTACATGGGAACATCACGTGTTCATAGACAGTAATGCTCTTTCCCACTTTTCCTCCTGCCTCACTACGCACTGTGCCTAGAAGGCACGTAGTTAAAAATGCATGTGAAGGAGAGTAATTGATAATTGTAATAGTTAACCTTGCAGGACAACATACCATATGCTTTTGCACATGTCTCATTTCTTTCTCTCAGCAACTCCAACGGGCAGAGTTATAAAGAGGAGAAAGCTTGGGGAGGTTAAGAACTCATCTCAGGACACAGAGCAGGGATTCAAACCCGGGTCTGTCTGACTTCAGACCCTTAATATTTTTCTCTGTCTCACTTTGTCTGCTAAACTTTGTGGATCTAGGGTGTAATTGTTGGCACAATGGATGTCCTGAAAAGATAGAGGTGAGCATGTGCTTAGCTCGTATATCAGAGGTATAAAAAGTAAGCGACTGAAACAGAGGGAGAAGGGAGAATGGGCCTCATCACCAAGCACGGGCTTGGACTATGGGTCCACCCTTCCCACCTCATCAAGGACACCACTCTACTGGTGGCCTTGCTCCTTTCCTGCATCGCCTCTTCTCACTTTCTACCGTAGCATTCCCATCATCATCTAAAACTCTGTAATCTTAAAATTAACCTTCTCTGAGTCCCACATACCTCCTCCACGTAATACCCCACTTTTTTCCTTCCGTGATGGCCAATCCCAAGAGTTATCTCTGCCCACTTCCTCCACTCTTATTTTTTCTTAAACCTACTCTATTCAGACTTTTGCTATCATTCCTCAACAAGGTCATTCTTTTTTTTTTAATTATTAGATGGATATTTTATTTTATTTTATTTTTTATTTTTTTAAACATCTTTATTGGAGTATAATTGCTTTACAATGGTGTGTTAGTTTCTGCTCTATAACAAAGTGAATCAGTCATACATATACATATGTTCCCATATCTCTTCCTTCTTGTATCTCCCTCCCTCCCACCCTCCCCATCCCACCCCCACAGGCGGTCACAAAGCACCGAGCTGATCTCCCTGTGCTATGCGGTTGCTTCCCACTAGCTATCTATTTTACGTTTGGTAGTGTATATATGTCCATGCCACTCTCTCACTTTGTCACATCTTACCCTTCCCCCTCCCCATATCCTCAAGTCCGTTCTCTAGTAGGTCTGTGTCTTTATTCCCGTCCTGCCACTAGGTTCTTCATGACCTTTTTTTTTTTTTATCCCTTAGATTCCATATATATGTGTTAGCATACTGTATTTGTTTTTCTCTTTCTGACTTACTTCACTCTGTATGACAGACTCTAACTCCATCCACCTCACTACAAATAACTCCATTTCATTTCTTTTTATGGCTGAGTAATATTCCATTGTATATAAGTGCCACATCTTCTTTATCCATTCATCTGATGATGGACATTTAGGTTGCTTCCATGTCCTGGCTATTGTAAATAGAGCTGCAATGAACATTTTGGTACTTGAGTCTTTTTGAATTATAGTTTTCTCAGGGTATATGCCCAGTAGTGGGATTGCTGGGTCGTATGGTAGTTCTATTTTTAGTTTTTTGAGGAACCTCCATACTGTTCTCCATAGTGGCTGTATCAATTTACATTCCCACCAACAGTGCAAGAGTGTTCCCTTTCCTCCACACCCTCTCCAGCATTTATTGTTTCTAGATTTTTTGATGATGGCCATTCTGATCAACAAGGTCATTCTTGTCAACCTCACCAAAGGCCTCTGTGTCACAAAATCCAGTGGCCATTTGTTGGTCCTCCTTTTACTCAGCCTATTAGCAGGATCTGACCAGTTTCCCTCTTGAGAACACTAAGCCTCTAGGACCCACTCTCTTTCTATCCTGCTACACTTGGCCAATTCTCAAGCTCCTTTGCTGGTCCATCCTTGCATCAGTTAGAGTTTATGTTTGGCTGCTAGTAAGAGATTTCTGAAAAATAGTGGCTTAAACAAGGTATGTGTTTCTCTCTCTCATGTGACTTGAGTGCCACAGGTAGACAGTCCAGGCTGGTAAGGTGGCTCATGTGTCATCAATATCGCAGCCTCCTTCTATCTGCCCCATTCTCCCTAGCCCATGGCTTCTCTTCTCCATGTTTCCTCATGGAATTAAAATGGCTATGCAGTGCTGGTCATCATAAACACTTCTAGGCAGAAAGAAAAGGAAAGAGGAAGTATAAAAGGGCACACTTTCAAGCTGAGTCAACATCCTTTGCAAGGTTACCTTAATACACTCTACTTTTCTGCAAGGAAATTCTAGGAAATGTAGGTTTTTATTTTTAAGCTTGGAACATTGCAGCTTTTTTTTTTTTTAATTTATTTTTGGTTGCGTTGGGTCTTTGTTGCTGTGCACGGGCTTTCTTTAGTTGCGTCGAGCGGGAGCTACTCTTCATTGCGGTGCGCGGGCTTCTCATTGCAGTGGCTTCTCTTGTTGCGGAGCACGGACTCTAGGCAAGCAGGCTTCAGTAGCTGTGGCACGTGGGCTCAGTAGTTATGGCTTGCGGGCTCTAGAGCTCAGGATCAGTAGTTGTGGCGCACGGGCTTAGCTGCTCCGTGGCATGTGGGATCTTCCCAGACCAGGGCTCGAACGCGTGTCCCCTGCATTGGCAGGCGGATTCTTAACCGCTGCACCACCAGGGAAGCCCACATTGCAGCTTTTCAATAACATCGAGGTTCTTTTATTCGGAAGAAGGGTAAAATGGTATTGGAAAGGCAACTAGAAGTCTCTGCCCATTCATCGTTATTATGACCTTTCAAACTCACGTCTTCAAACTGCTTCTTTTCTCGATCTGTACTAGCTTCCCAGGTGTTCTCATCCACTAGATATACAATCCTCATTCCCTAAGTTATCTCTCTAGTCCTAATCTTTCCTCTAAATTCCAAAATTGGACATTTGGTTATCTGCTTTATGTCTCTACTAGGTGTCCAATAACTATCTCAAACATAACAAATCTAAACCTGAACATGTGATTCCCTCACCAACTTCCCCATCTCAATACACAGCAACTTTGTACCTACTGGCTACTCAGACCAAGAAGGAACCTTGTAGTTTTCTTTCTGTCATAATGCAATATAGAGTTAGCTTTATTTAGGAAATCTGTTGAGAATCCAGCCATGCTCACCTCCTCGACTCCTATTTCCACCACTTCATTTGTTGTCACCTCCCACCTGGCTTGTGGTGGTAGCCCCTAACTGGTCTTCTTGTTTCCACCGTTGTTCATCTACTTTATTTTCCACTCAATAGCCAGAGGAGTCCTCCTAGAAAATAAAGGGGATCATGTTTTTTTTCTCTGTTCAAAGCCATCCAATTTTTTCCTATCAGAGTGGTGTCCAATTCCTTACCCTGAGCCTTCAACGTCCTTAATTATCTGGCTTCACTTCTTACCTCTCCTCCTTCTCCACCTTCTTCACTCAGCTCCACGTGCTCTGGCCATCTTGCTGTTCTTTGTACACAGAAGGCATGCTACAGCTTTAGGGCCTTGGAACTATGTCTTTCCTCTTCCCAATGCGTCATTACCCTAAATATCTTTATGCAGTTATTGCTTCAATGTTGACTTTTAGGTAAGCCTTCTCTTACCACCTTATATGAAACCCCACTGTGCCTTTACAAGATGTTCTTATTTTTCTGCTCTGCTAAATTTTTTTCATCGTACTTATTGGCACCTGACATATTCCTTATTTGTTTATTATCTGTCCTTCCCTCCTCCCAATAATGTAAGTTTCACAAGAACAATGATCATGACTGTTTTGCTTCCTGCTGTATCTCCTCCTTCCAGAACAGCACATAGCATAGGGTAGTTACTCAGTAAATACTTATTGAATTAATGAATGAATAATCATCTTGACAATGGCATTACAAAAATGTGAGGGTTTAGCTCCCCTACAGATAAGTGGGCTGTCAATCTGTTCTACTGTTAATACAAAATACTTCCTCAATTCTTGGAGCTGTAGCTTATAGCCAAACAAGGCAGCAGAGCCAGTCGCTTCAATAGAGCTGTTGAGTTTGGATTTTGCTCTGCATTTACCTTGACTGATGGTTTTGTTCAAGTTATGCTTTGTGGGAAATTTATTCCCTCCTGGAGTTTCTTCTGCCAACAGAGGGAAGACAATCATTTCTTCTTGGCATGATTTCCGGCTCAATCTTCTCTGTCTTCGAGAACTCAGTTGTAATCATACAACTGTTCCAAATCTCATCTTGGTCAAATCAAATGCTGCGCTGCACTTGTAATTTAACCATTCTCCCCCTACTGCATCCTGTTCTCCTTATTTTCTCAGCTCCCTTATGCAAGATTGATTTGCTTTGCTTCCCAGTTAGATCTTTAAGTCTTGCTTTGGAGTTCTGGTTATGAAACGTTTTATTTCCTCATGGTATGTGTGTTTGTGTATGTCTTAAATTCACATATATGGAATAACTAGAGCAGGGATTTTTGTACTTAGATATAAAATATTTGGAATAAAAACATCAGATGTAGTTTAAAAATTTTGATTTACATGCTCATCCTGGTTCTGGTTCCAATATGACTGACCGTATCTAAAATCCTTGCCCTTTCTGAGGTTTTTAATAAATGACCCATAAGAAAGTGTTCAGTAATTAGATTACTTAATCATTTTAAAAAGCTCCCTTTACAGACAAGGGAAAATTGATCATTCTTTCTTTGCAGAAATTTGTATAAAATAGTAGAGAAAAGTCTTGATTAAATGAAAGTAAACCACAAAATTTTATTTCTATTTGCCACTTTTAGGGGAAGCCTCAAATGACCTCCGCACCCAACAAGAGTAATTCTTGCTCACTTATCCACTTATTCAATTATCAAACATACTATATTTCCTGTTCATAAAAAAACTGCTATGAAAAAATTGCAATTATAGGATCTAGAGTTGGAGGAGACCAGTCCTGGTTAGGGTTAGAGTCAGATGCAGTAAAGAGGCAAAACAATAGCTTAAACGAGACAGAGACGTTTCTCCCTCACAAGTTGTTCTCCAGGTAAAGCAACATGGAGAGCTTTGGCATTCTGTGCGGTCAGGCACCCAGGTCGCTCCTCTTTTCTGTTCTACCAAATCTAGAATGTTGTGCTTGTCCATAAAGTCCAGCGTTTCTTGCCATCATTTCTGCATTCCAGCTCTCAAGAAGGAGTAAAGTGACCAATAAGGGCATGGCCAGTTCCTTTAAGAATGTGACCAGAAGTTGTATTTATCATTTCTGCTCACATCGCATTGGTGATTAGTCATTTGTCTTAGTCACATGGCCATGCCTAGGTGCAAGGTAACATGGGAAATATAACATTTATGCCACATGCCTAGCTGAAAATTGGAGTCCTAATACAATAAAAAAAATGAGGGACAGCTAGTAGTTTCTGCCACAGATAGGAAACCTCTCATTTTAGAGATTCATAAACTAAGGCCAATAGAGGTGAAAAATATGGTCTCAGGTGTTACAGGCCAATCATGGTAGAACTAGGTGTAGAACCCAGGTTACAGTGGCATGATGGAAAGAGCATGGATTTGGAGTCAGACAGGCCTGCGTTAGAATCTCAATTTTGCCTATTACTCACTGTGTGATTTTGGGGAAAGTTCATTAACCCCTCTGAGCTTTGACTTTCTTATTTGTAAAATGGGAATAATTTCTCTCTCAAAGATTATCTGGGATGATAAATGAATTAAAGTATTAAAGCACCTGTCAGGGTACCCAAGCACATCATAAGCACCAAGTAAGTGGTAGGGTTTTCCTACCTGACCTTCCTGGTAAAATTTCATACTGCATAATGTGATAGATTTAAACATACACAGGTATGACCCTGTGGAAAAGCATCATGCTCAACCCAAATCTTTTACTTTTCTATCTCTGTACAATTTGAGTTAATATTCAGTTATGATTTCAAGGTACTTTAAGAGATGGGCACAAAAAAAATGGAAAAAAATTTTAAGGAAAGTTTCAACTATTTAGAAAATTTAAGTTGACTAGACTCTCTCTTGCTCTGAGCATACCAGTTAATTAACTGAATATTTAGCATAATTTCAATAACATATTATATCCTGCCCATAGCCTTTGTATTAATGGCTTTTGTCATTTTCACTTTTATTTCTATTTCTGTGTTTTTATCTCCAAATCTTAATGTCAACATCTGAGCTTTAATTTTCTTTTAATGATTTTGGATTTTAAGTGAATTAGTGTCCAAAGTTTGGGAAAAAATTAAGTTGGCTCTTTTATAAATCTGAGTGAAGAAATGTTGTTTATATCTAGTTCAGATATTTTTCCTGGGTTACTTAAACAAATTCTTTCTAGACTTTATTTTTAAATAAAAATATCTAAAAGTACATGTGTAGATTTGTTTGAGATAAATTCCTCCAGTCTGGGGAGAAATCACTCATATCCAAACCATATGTGATATGTAAAGTAGCATTTTGAATATTCATATTATGGTGTGAAAATCAGATCCTCAGAATGGTAGGTCTTACAGAATGAATTGAAATGAAAATAGCAGTATGAATGTCACTTCCTTAATGCCAATATTGCAGTTTTAACCAGCATCTTTTTTCCCTTAGATTGGATCACTAGAGAACAATCATGCTTGCAGACATGGAAAACATACCCTCATTCTAATTATATAAGGCACTTTGGAAGGAAAACAAAATTTAGCTCAATATCTTTTGAATGAATTCTAATTCTGGTAATGTGACACTGTTATTCTTGTCCATTTCTCTCGCTTAGCTTGTTTTTGAAACATCAGCATTTCATTATGTTTCTACTAATTTTTGAGTCCAGGTTGAAATCACCTCTGAAATGTATTGGATATTTGTTTGCAGCCTGCAAATTCACATTTTTTTAAGCTCCTGTTGTTTTGCCAAATACTTCTCTCTCTACTTTCATTCATCTTATTAGTGTCCCTGTCAACAGATTTGTCTCAGAACAATCTAAATCATTTTCAGTTATTTTTTAGTAGAGGGGAGAAAAAATTGGACAGCTTATGGGGAGTATCTTACTTCACTTTTAGAATGCATTTCACATACTTATTTTGACATACGTGGTCAGTACATCTTAGCATTATTCATCTCCAATTATGCTATTAATGGATTTTCAATTGAAAATTATCCACAGAACATGTATCAGAATACTTTTTACAGCTGTATGAATTGATTCATACACCCATAATGTTCAATCAGCCTTTGGCTTGTATCAACACGTTGTTTAATGTAAGGATTCTTTTCCCCTTTGGAAGCATTTAGCTATTAGGGAGTCCCAGCAGATTTGTGGTTAATCATGATTCCAGAATATTCTCTGTGTAGGTAGAACTAGATGATGTTTTTGCCACCATCAAGGGTTACACTTGAGTAAGAGAATTAGAAGGTGGAAAACTTGGGAATTTTAGGAGGAAAAGCTTCATAAATATTTTAGTGTTCATAAAATGAAAGAATGGATTCCACAGACAAAATTGAGAGAATGTCAATAATCTTGATACTATTATGTAGTTAAACACTAAATGTCAGTTCCAAAGAGAAAGTAAGAGCAGGTGCCTTTTATTTAAACCAGTGCTACTCTACATGTGTCCAAGGACCACTGTGTAAACTTTTCATTCCCATGAGATAAGTACAGAAATTAAGATTACTTAGAAACTGTCACAGTGATCCAATGTTGCTGTGACATCAAAGTGCATGACCAGTGGACTTGTCTTATTGTACACTAGTTTGGATGTTGATGAGTTCCTATTGTGTCCTGTGTTTAGTCATGTTTAGTAAGACTATGTATCAGTCCAAGGTGGATTTGAAACAAGCAAACAAAAAATCCATCCATATCCACATAAAATATGAGAAGTGCATCTCTAAACAAGTTGGGGCATTACTGAGTAAACAAAAGAAAGCTTTAATGTTGCTCTCAACTTCCCTAGGGGTGGAGAAGGGAAGAAAATGGGGGTCCCTGGTCCAGGGAAGGGTAAATGTTATAGTTCTCACAGATACAGACAAAGTATGCAAATCCTGATGATGGAGGGAAATGGGCTAGCATCATCTAGGCATCTGTTGAGTTGCTGTGGTCAGTCAGCCCCATTCAGTTAGAGAAGAACAATAGTTCTGGCTGCAGATTCTAGCAGGTGTGATGGCAACTGCATAGACCTGAGCATGCATCTTGTCATTTAAGGCTGGTCTGAAGAGCATCATGGGGAAAACTTCCTGGAGCCTCCTGGAGGGAGCTTCACGTTCATGGGGGCAAACTGTGTGTGGTCATGGTTTTCAGGAAGAGCAGCAGACAGGCAATGGGACAGCTTAGTCACCTGTCAACTCCTCAGTTTTTTCAATGTATATTGCTAAAAACCAGTCATTCTTCTTACAATTAAAACATTGTATTCTAAGCTAAATTTGAATGCAACACAAGAATAAGTTTATCTTATAAGGCTTAAACTTAATACCTACAGACTTCCATTATATTAAGATAGAGTCTAACGACCAGAGAGAAAGTCTTGTACAAGTGACATTATTTGATTATGTACAATTAATTCCATTTGTTTTCTGTATTCCTCTAGAAACTTTTTAGGACCTCACTCTTTGGAAATTTTAGCATGAAGCTACCTAATTTTTGTTTTAGGATAATATATAGATCCATCAAATGGGTAATTTTTTTTCTTGTGTATGGTCCTTCCTATAAGTTCCATACTCTAAGATCCCACTGTATTCCCAGAGGTGTTCAGTAACTTGAATGTATGAGATAGAAAATGTTTTATAACTTTTATTTAAATATCTCAGCTGTCATGATTGAACAGATATTTCTCAAAATTTTACCCTAATGTTATATGGCTTAACTTTACTCATGAAAACTGTGGCTAATACTGTTAATTGGCTCCCCCCAACCCATTCTTCCTTGGTACTTCTCAATATAGAGGCTGGACACTGAAATATTTCTTTATCTAAGTCTCCTTTTCAGCTATAGATGGCCGTGGGACCCATTTCTGGCCACAAACTTACACAGAATGCTGCTGAGGACACTTCTGGGGAATCATTTGCTTTTCTGAAAATATAATAGGGATGGGTTGGCTAGTACAGCACTTTGCTTCTCTCCTTTGGCTGTGAGTAAGGACTGGATGAAGGGGGCTGCAGCAGCCAACTTATACCCACGTGCTAAGAGGAAAAGAAACCCTTATTTGTTAGAATCATTGTGGTCCAATCCCTGTTACTTGCAGATGATTGGCTTCTTAAGTGATAGGGAAACCTTATCCTTTGAATAACATATTTACAAATTTCCAAAGTGCTTTCCTCAAGTTTCATTGCAGAGTGCATTTGAATGTATTAGAACACGTGAACCTGGCTCTGTTAGGTCCTAACCTAATGTATACTTTAACTCCAGCCAATCTAAAAAGTGTAGGAGTGAAACTCTATGGTTCAAGGTTAATTTCTTCCAATTATTCCAAGGCTATAATATACAAATTTCTACTCTATCACTGCTATGCATTTTGCTTCCCTCAATTTTCATTTCACATCTCTAGTGCTCTTTCTCTTTCTTTTTCTCTCTCTCTCTCCCTCTTTCTCTCTCATTTTCTCAGCTTGAGATATCTGATGTTTGACTTGAACTAAATAACTAACTTAAAATTATTATTGTCATTGTAGAAATATACACAGAGGTAAGCCATTTATATTAGAATTTTATGTAAAAGTTATTTGTATATGACAGAGTTTATTGTACTTTTCAAAAGTTCTTGTTCCCATATTGGGAATAAAAATTCAGAGATAGCATCTGAAGCATAGTAGTTCTTGAAGTGGCTCGAAGTGGCTCAAAGTGACAGAGTGGAAAATAAAACAGAAGATGAGATGACAAAACTATTTTGTGAACTTGGTTGATTTAGTCAACACATTCAAGGTGTCTCAGTGACGTTTCCTAAATCACCTTGTGCAGCTATCCGGGCTGCTCCTCCTCTCCACTCCCAAGGTGCTGTGTGTTCGCCCAGTAGAGCACTTACAACCAGCTGTATTGTATTTGTTCATAGATAGTCTTTCCCCCTAAGCAGTGAGGCCCTTGGGGGTAGCAACTCTGTCCTTTCATGCCCAGTGCAGAGGTGAGCCTGGCACTTCCTGGGATTTCAAAAATAATTTAAGGACAGATGGAAAGAATGACAGAACCTCATAAAAATATTAAAAATCAAGAAATGTTTATCTGAAGTAAGTTTGGACACAGAAAATCTGGGGGGAAGGTCATATAAGTACCTTTGTCTGCAAGAAACATGTTCTTTCTTTTCTTTGAGGGAGAGGATTGAATTCATGGATATTCATCTTGATTTTTTTCCCCACAATTGAGGAGAGGTTACCTATGATGAAAGACGGAAAGTCTGTTATAAAGCATTCCACTCTGGGCAGCTTGCCTTCCCTTCTCTGTTTCTATCGTTGCTTCTTTCTTTGTTTATTTTTTGAACTTTATTTTATTTTTTTATACAGTGGGTTCTTATTACTTATCTATTTTATACATATTAGTTTATATATGTCAATCTCAGTCTCCCAATTCATCCCACCAGCACCACCCACCCCCCCTTTCACTTTCCCCCCTTGGTGTCCATACATTTGTTCTCTACATCTGTGTCTCTATTTCTGCCTTGAAAACTGGTTCATCTATACCATTTTTCTAAATTCCACATATATGCGTTAATATACGATGTTCGTTTTTCTCTTTCTGACTTACTTCACTCTGTATGACAGTCTCTAGGTCCATCCATATCTCTACAAATGACCCAATTTCGTTCCTTTTTATGGCTGAGTAATATTCCATTGTGTGTATGTACCACACCTTCTGTATCCATTTGTATGTCGATGGGCATTTAGGTTGTTTCCATGACCTGGCTATTGTAAATGGAGCTTCAATGAACATTGGGGTGCATGTGTCTTTTTGAATTATGATTTTCTCAGGGTATATGCCCAGTAGTGGGATTGCTGGGTCATATGGTAATTCTAGTTTTAGTTTTTTTAAGGAACATCCATACTCTTCTCTATAGTGGCTGTATCATTTTACATTCTCACCAACAGTACAAGAGGGTTCCCTTTTCTCCACACCCTCTCCAGCATTTGTAGATTTTCTGATGATGCCTATTCTGACTGGGGTGAGGTGGTATGGCATTGTAGTTTTGATTTGCATTTCTCTAATAATTAGTGATGTTGATCAGCTATTCATGTGCCTCTTGGCCATTTGTATGTTTTTGGAGAAATATCTATTTATGTCTTCTGTCCATTTTTTGATTGGGTTGTTTGTTTTTTTTAATATTGAGCTGCATGAGCTGCTTGTATATTTTGGAGATTAATCCTTTATTCATTGATTGGTTTGCAAATATTTTCACCCATTCTGAGGGTTGTCTTTTCATCTTGTTTATAGTTTCCTTTGCTGTGCAAAAGCTTTTAAGTTGCACTAGGTCCCATTTGTTTATTTTTGTTTTTATTTCCATTACTCTAGGAGGTGGATCAAAAAAGATCTTGCTGTGATTTATGTCAAAGAGTGTTCTGCCTATGTTTTCCTCTAGGAGTTTTATAGTGTCCGGTCTTACATTTAGCTCTCTAATCCATTTTGAGTTTATTTTTGTGTATGGTGTTAGGGAGTGTTCTAATTTCATTCTTTTACATGTAGCTGTCCAGTTTTCCCAGCACTTTGCTGGGAAAAGACAGTCTCTTATTGAAGAGACTGTCTTTTCTCCATTGTATATCCTTCCCTCCTTTGTCATAGATAAGTTGACCATAGGTGCATGGGTTTATCTCTGGGCTTTCTATCCTCTTCCACTGATCTATATTTTTGTTTTTGTGCCAGTACCATATTGTCCTGATGACTGTAGCTTTGTAATATAGTCTGAAGTCAGTGAGTCTGATTCCTCTAGCTCTGTTTTTTTCCCTCAAGATTGCTTTGGCTATTTGGGGTCTTTTGTGTCTCCATACAAATTTTAAGATTTTTTGTTCTAGTTCCATAAAAAGTGTCATTGGTAATTTGATAGGGATTGCATTGAATCTGTAGATTGCTTTGGGTAGTATAGTCATTTTCACAATATTAATTCTTCCAGTCCAAGAACATGGTGTATCTCTCCATCTGTTTGTGTCATCTTTGATTTCTTTCATCAGTGTCATATAGTTTTCCAAGTACAAGTCTTTTGTCTCCTTAGATAGGTTTATTCCTAGGTATTTTATTCTTTTTGTTGCAATGGTAAATGGGAGTGCTTCCTTAGTTTTTCTTTCTGATCTTTCATTGTTGGTGTATAGGAATACAAGAGATTTCTGTGCATTAATTTTGTATCCTGCAACTTTACCAAATTCATTGATTAGCTCTAGTAGTTTTCTGGTGGCATCTTTAGGATTATCTATGTACAGTATCATGTCATCTGCAAACAGTAATAGTTTTACTTTTTCTTTTCCAATCTGGATTCTTTTTATTTCTTTTTCTTCTCTGATTGCCGTGGCTAGGACTTCCAAAACTATGTTGAATAATAGTGGTGAGAGTGGACATCTTTGTCTTGTTTCTGATCTTAGAGTAAATGCTTTCAGTTTTTCACCATTGAGAACGATGTTTGCTGTGGGTTTTGTCATATATGGCCTTTATTATGTTGAGGTAGCCTCCCTCTCTGCCCACTTTCTAGAGAGTTTTTTTTTTTTATCATAAATTGGTGTTGAATTTTGTCAAAAGATTTTTCTGCATCTATGGGGATGATCATATGGTTTTTATTCTTCAATTTGTTAATAGTCTCTCACATTGATTGATTTGCATATATTGAAGAATCCTTGCATCCCTGGGATAAATCCCACTTGATCATGGTGTATGATCCTTTTAATGTGTTGTTGGATTCTGTTTGCTAGTATTTTGTTCAGGATTTTTGCATCTATATTCATCAGTGATATTGGTCTGTAATTTTCTTTTTTTGTAGTATCTTTGTCTGGTTTTGGTATCAGCATGATGGTGACCTCATAGAATGAGTTTGGGAGGGTTCCTTCCTCTGTAATTTTTTGGAAGAGTTTGAGAAGGATGGGTGTTAACTCTTCCCTAAATGTTTGATAGAATTCACCTGTGAAGCCATCTGGTCCTGGACTTTTGTTTGTTGGAAGATTTTTAATCACAATTTCAATTTCATTACTTGTGGTTGGTCTGTTCAAATTTTCTATTTCTTCCTGGTTCAATCTTGGAAGGTTATACCTTTCTAAGAATTTGTCCATTTCTTCCAGGTTGTCCATTTTATTGGCATAGAGTTGCTTGTAGTAGTCTCTTAGGATGCTTTGTATTTCTGCGGTCTCTGTTATCACTTCTTCTTTTTCATTTCTAATTTTACTGATGTGAGTCTTCTCCCTCTTTTTCTTGATGAGTCTGGCTAATGGTTTATCAATTTTGTTTATCTTCTCAAAGAACCAGCTTTTAGTTTTATTGATCTTTGCTATTGTTTTCTTTTCCCTTTGTCACATTTGGGGACAACTCTGAAAGGCCCTCCTAATGGCAGAGCTCCCTATGGGCGTGGCTGTGATTGGTGTTCCTGATGCATTGTAGCTCAGCTTCTTTCTGTTCAACTGGCTTCCTTCATTTCCTCAGAGGTTTTGTTGCTAAGCACACTCCTCCATCATACTGCTGTATGTAAATCTTGGACCTAAGACTGTGTGTACCAGAAGTGATCCTAGGGAGCAGTCTCTCAAATGGGATTTTGGAACTAGATCCCTCACTGGCTGGCTGGCAAGGAGGAACCCAAGGTATGTAGTGGGTACAATCCTCAAAGCTGGGATAGGGTATCACTGGAAGATACAATATCTCAGATGTTTGGAAGGCAGAGGGGAAGTAGTGAATCTTAAGAATATGTAATCAGATGACTGTTGCTAAGTGCTATTGGTGCATTGGAGAGACATAACAAAAGGCTGAAGGTGATTCACCACCAATTTAGGGTAAACTGTGACAGTGAGAAAACCTCCTTGGTAGCATAAAAGAGACTCTAAGTCTTTTGCAGCTGGAGAGCAGAGACACCTGAGATTAATTTTATTCTTTATATTTTTCAAAAGTTTCCAAACTTGCTAAAAATAAATATGTCCTTCCACTTTGGTAATTGGAAAAATAAATAAATAAATTTTATTTATATAAATTTGGTACAGAGATCAATTGGGCAATTCAGTGTGTCTACCCTTACAGGACTGCTAGCTCAAGTCACTAAAAATGTTTAGCTGAGGATCAGGCCCAGGGTTGTGGAAGTCCAGAGAAGGTTAAATACTAAGCCTCAGCAAGTCTTCTGTGACAAAGACAGCACTCTAGTTTGGATAGAGTGGGACTTGAAGTCTTGGGACAGTGACATCTGTGTCAGCAAATTCAAGAAGTTTGAGATCGTCTCTCTCCCTGTACCCTCTGGCTTGCAGAAAGGGCAAACTCCTTCCTTTGAAATATCAGTTTTCCCTCCCTTGCTTGAAGACAATGCAGAAATCTCTGCCTGCAAGACGCCATGTGCTGACCTTATGATGAAACTTCACTCCCCTCTCTTGGCCGCCAGACCCATAAATATTGTCAAATCACAACATAACTTGGCCAGTCAGGTTCTGAGTCTGCTGAGGGAAAAACAAACCCTATGCCAAAGGCACTGCAGAACCTAGCCATTACATACCTGCAGAGCTGGGATAGCATTTATGGGATTGGATCCTAAAGGTGCTGAATCAAGTAGTGATAAAACATAAAGTCGGCTAAGGGAGAATTGATGAAAATGAGAGCCCTCTCCTGTGACACAGGATTCAACTCTCCCATGATACAGAAAAGGACCCTGGGAGACTGTGCCAACAAGCTGCTGGAATGACTCTTGGAAGCTTAGAGAAAGCAATGAGAAGTACACCACAACTGCTGTGGCAGACAATAGAAGAAAGGCACAAAAGACTTAGAAAATGAGGCGTGTTACTGTGGATATGCTATGAAAAGGAGGAAGGCTGACTGTTCTTTAGGAGGGTCTGCAGGACACTCCATTTACCAAAGCAATTAGGGACGCCCTGGTGAGAGGGGACCCAGCAGCACCAAGATTAAACCAGGGCTGAGGGTAGGAGGTGCTGTCACAGAGCCATGCTCCCTTGTTTCAGTGGGGATGATCAGATCTTGAAATAATAGAGGCTGGCTGTTGACACTTAATCAGAAGCAAAATGGGTAAAATTGTAATGAGTGGCAAGGTTGGAATGGCAGCCCTGGGCATAAGCCACAGAGAGTTCTAGAGATAGTTAAGAGAACATGGTGTCCCTAGGGGCAAGAGATATACACTGAAGATGAACTAATACTACACTTCAGCCCCATTCAAGGCTTTCCTTAAAAGAAACAGCACTGGGAAAACTTTTCAGGGGCAAAGATTTGGGTGTTGTAATCAATTATCCACTTTTTTGGAAATAAAATTGGCCCTAGGTAAGAACATGCGTAAACTCATAGCCATTGATGAATGTCTTGGCTGGTTGGTAAGGGGTCTGGAATGAGTAATATTGAAAGGTTGGGAGCATGAAGTCATGTGAATGGACATAGGGGAGTGGGCACAAAGGGAGATCTTTGTAAGTCATGTTCATGCTCATCAGTGAGCATCTACCGTGGGAGAGACACTAAATAGGTAAAGAGAGAGATAGTCCCAGACAGTTCATGTCAGCCAGCCTCTGTCATCAGACACTGCAATGCAGGTGCAATGGGCTCACAAATGAGTGCCCTGATGGTAGGAGTGGAACCTGTGCATAAGGCTGGTAGCGTGGGCTTCCTCTTATCAAGGCTGATATAAATGTGCTGCTGCTGAGTGTTCAACCTTCCTGCAAGAGTCAGATCCTGTGCCCCTGCTCTAACACCATCCCTTGAGGAAAGCAACCACCATTTTGTGGTATATTGATTACACTGGAGCCCTTTCACCCTTGAAGGACAGTAATTTGTCCTGAGTGAGGTCAGCGAATATTCTGGGTACGATTTTTCTTTCTCTGTACCCAGTGCCTCATCTAGAACTAGTATCCAAGGATCTACAAGATGTGATTCAATGACAACGGAATTTGCATAATATCCAAGATGAAGGGTCCCACAGCAAAGGAGGTGAGGCAGTGGGCACGTGATCATGAGATCCTCTGGCCATATCATATAGCACACCCCCCAGAGGCTGCCAGCTTGATAGGATGATGAATGCCCTTTGGAAGGTGAAGTTGTAACATCAGCTGGGGGACGCAGTATACATTCTAAAGAAACAACCTTGGTTAGATAGGTTACAAGGGTCTGAGAAACATGGGGTAGAAGAAGGAGTGGTGACCCATTTGGGGAGTTTGTGCTTCCTGTCTCCTCACTTTGTAAGTCTAGATGTCTTGATTCTGAGAGAAGGAATGTCTCCATCAGGGGAGAGAGTAAGGGTCCATTAAGTATTAGTCTACTGTTGCTACCAACCTACCTTGTGCTACTCATGTCAAGAGGCCAGCAGGAGGAGTCACTTGTTGGCAGGGATCATTGATCCTGATGATCAGGAGGTGGGCTTGCTGTTTCACAATAGGGACAGAGAAATAGTTTGTTGCCCAGGTGATCCACTGTATGTGGACGGTCCTCTTGATAATCTCTTGCCCAACGTGACATAAATGAATATGTGCAGAGCTTGAGAAGGACATAGTGACTAGGGGCTCAGGCCTCTCAGGATGAAGGTCTCAGACATGCCACTATGTAAGCCACCTAAACCAGCAAGGTGCTAACAGATGGAGATGGAAATCTAGGATGAGTAGCAGAAAAAGAGACAATGAGTATCCTTTAAGGCCTTGAGAGCAGGTATAGCAGCAGGAGATATGGTTCATCCCACAAACCTTCCACCTAAAATTTACCCGAGAAACAGGACCAGCATGGGTCCTGGAGAAGCTATTCCCAAGTGGGAATAGCTAACAGATGGAGCAAGTAGATCCAAACATAGTGACGTAATGGAAGCTACACTGCCCAGATGCCCCCCCCCCCACTCCACCCTCCACTTACGATGGACACATTCATTCCTTAGCTACTGAGAATGTCAACTGTTGATTGCTCTAAGCTGCATCCTTCTCCTGGCATTGTCTTTGCCCTTTTGAAGCTGACTCAACCAAGTTCATGCCCCTTGCAGGGAGTTGTTTACATCTAATACTGGCTGACGCTGGGGTATAAAGGTCTAGCTTCCTTACCTTAACTGGGGATAACTCCGAAGATCTATACAGTTCCAAAACTCCCTGTAGAATCACCTGAAGCCTCTTTAGAAATTGCACTGTGGTTCAACTCCTCCCTCTATCCCAACCCATTCCTCACTCCTTTTACATGTACTGTTCCTGAATATACTCCCCCCAGACCTCCTACATACAAATCTTTACATCAGAATCTTTCCTGGGACCTGGGCTAAGAGGGAGTGGTTGGGATATTTTGAGAACAAGTAGAAATTTCCTTCAAATCTTACCATATACGTAGGTGGTGCCTCCCATTACCTTATGCAGGGTTGGCCCTCACTTAGGGAAAGGTTTTTCTTAGAAGAATGGAGATGAAGTTCTAGGAGAGAAAATACCTCAGTAGACATGAGTCAACAAATGGGTACCGTCTTAATGATTATTGTTTACTCTGTGTCATCTAGTCAAGTTGAAAGGGTCTAAGAAGTAATGTTTACTTTAACAAAATCAATGATTTATGCTTTGAATCAATTTATATTAATTTTAACTCATAGTTTATGTATAAGTTGGTGAGAAATCATGATAAAATGAAAATAACTTGACCTTGGAATCAGAGAAGACAGGATTTAAATTCCTACTGGCCATTTACAAAATGCATATTATACAAATGATCTTTTTTGAACTTTAGTTTTGTTAATTTCTAAGAAGGAAGTAATACTTACATCTTGGTTTTTTTTTTGTGAGAATTGAAGAAAGTAATGTCTACGGAGTCTCTAGGTCTGTAGTCATGAAGCATGATGCATGGACTCATCCTTTCACTCAACAAACATTTACTCAGCAAAAATCTTTATTAACAACAAACATTTACTATGTGCCAGGTCCTATGTTAGGTGCTTGGGGTAGACAAATGGACAAGCACAGTCCCTAATTGAAGGGGTTCACACTTTGGGCAAGAGACATACACATAAAGAAGAGGGAGCTATATGTAGTAAAGACTGTCTTAGTCCGTTTGGGCTACTATAATAGAACACCATAGACTGAGTGACTTACAAACAACAGAAATTTATTTCTCACAGTTCTGGAGGCTGGGAAGCCCAAAATCAAGACAGCGGCAGATCCAGTGTCTGGCAACATCCCACTTTCTGGTTTTTATAAGCAACTGTCTTCTTGTTGTGTTCTCACATGGCAGAAGGGGAAAGACTAATCTTATAAGGACACTAATCCATGCATGAGAACTCCGCCTTCATGACTTAATCAGCTCCCAAAGACTCCACCACCAAATACCATCACATTGAAGATTAGGTTATTAGGTTTCAACATGTGAATTTAGGGGGGGACACAAACATTCAGTACAGCAATTTGTTCAACTTGATGGGTGGTAATGCTCTAGATCTTCCAGTGATTTTTGAAGTAGGCAGGACTGATTAAGCATGTGGTAATTAGGTGGGTTTCCAGGAAGTCAATCTGTGAGGTATCAAAACATCCCTGGGTGAGAGGGAGAAGATCGTATTTCCTGGAACCCCTCCTGGGGAGAGTGGGTTTCACGTGCTTGGGCCCAGAGCTGTTGTTGATAATGGAGACACAAAGGACTGCTGTCCCTATTCACCTCCTTCGTGCTTCTGCCCCATGGTGGTCTCCAGGCCCTTCTCTCACCATGCCTTGGAAAAATATTTTAAAAATATAGTTTG
The DNA here is from genome assembly GCF_028023285.1 of Balaenoptera ricei. Taxonomy (NCBI): domain Eukaryota; kingdom Metazoa; phylum Chordata; class Mammalia; order Artiodactyla; family Balaenopteridae; genus Balaenoptera; species Balaenoptera ricei. Next base: position 7,237,427 of record NC_082645.1, on the reverse strand, counting down.
GGATTGACATGTACACACTGCTATATGTAAAATAAAATGCCTTTCCATGAAAAAAAATTGTTTTGAAGGAGCACCTATTTTATCAGCCTGTCATGGTTGCCACGTGTCTGAATCCAGACCATTGCATCATCATTTTTAGTAAAGAAACTGAGGCTGAGAAAGAGTCAAGGTTGCAACTGGTGTGTAGCTGGCAGAATCACGTTAGGGATTTAATCCTTGCAGACTCCAGCTTGTTTCATCATGCTCTCCCTCAACATTTAAAACACTGACAAAAATTCGAGGCCTACGACAGTGACATAAGCTCTTAGCATAAATTTTATTTCAACAACCTTTGTAGTGGTCATTTTGTTGTCACGCTTGCCCCAATCAATGAAATGGATATAGGGTCTTGGGGCTGCAGCTGTTTGTCTCATCATTTAACCTTCGGAAGCAGATTTTATTAAAGTGTTCCTGTTGCTGAAAATGAATTACAAAGCTTTCCCTTTTCTGTAGGAAATAAGAGTGCCCAGATGAGATTACATGGCTTCCTATGATATCTAAATAAGATTAGTTTGCTGAAGATCACATTAAAATCCCATTAAAGAGATGGTTCCGCTCCGGGCCCCCTTCTCCTCAGGCAAGTTCTGAGCAAGCTGATGAAAATTTCTCAGGATGACACACAGGCATTGCGCACCCTGTGGAGACATGGGGGTGGGAGTGGAGATAGTCCCCGTTCATCGCAGGAACAGGATCTGCGTACATGGCCCATTACTTACAGCTGACAGTTCCTGACTCTAAGGAGGGAAGACTTTAGGGAGGAAATGGTAATATGATGAGCAAGGGATGGAGGAACTGAGGTCATCCCCAGAGAGGATCCAGGAAATCATTAGTTCTTTTTTTTTCTTTGATAAGGGTAATAACATTAATGCTTAAGTATTTATAGCCTTCCCTCAAGCCTGCTCTGAGGAGAAAGGATGCTTTGCTCTCAGGAGGGTGCTAGGCCTGGATTTTTGTTGTGTTGCTCTAAATAATCAGTGCAATTTTAGACTGGTGCTGAGCAAAGTTAAATTATTAAGAAGAAATAGGGCAACTCCTACAATGCCCAAACAGCAGTTTTGAGAGAGCAAAGGAGAAGCCAGGGGAGAGAAAAAGAAGGGGGAATTGAGAGGGGCTATTATGATAGCTGGGCCTTTGGGGGAGTCAGGAAATGATGAGATCTGCCATGTAATTACCCTTTTCATCTCTACAAGGGGCTTCTTTGAAGATCTAAAGTGCTTTTCAATGATGTTTTGGATGTAGAACTGAGATTTATGTGAATGACAGTGATGTACCCTTAAAATGGCCAAACTTCATTTGTTCATTAATTTAATTATCAAATTTCCTTGAGTGCTAGGTGTTTATTAGAGATACAGAGAAGATGGATATAGACCCTGCTGCTCAGGGGTTCACAGTCGAGTTCTGCAGATGTGTAAACAAACACAATTTGATGTAGTAGGTACTTCAGTAGAGCAAAGGCCATGTCTCCTTGATGTGACAATCAGAGAAGGCTTCACAGAGGAGTCCTGGGCCATGTGAGAATTTGGAGGGGTCAGTCTGCCCGAGGCTTACTAGAGGTCATGCTTGGGTGTTTTCAATTAGCTGCCAAAGCATCTCCTCCTGTCCTGGTTCCTGCTCTCATCCTGGGGGGGCTCAGTGCTCAAACTTTATATGACTTTCTCTGCTGATGGGAGAGAAATAAAAGTAAAGAGGGATAGTTTTCAACATTTGGTGACCGTACTGACATTTGTTTTGAGGGCCTTCATGAAAACAGCACTGATAGAAATTGTATTAGATCTTACTGGGCCCTTATCTCACTTCTCAGCGTACCTCTTTATTAATACTATGTAGCTTTTTTTTTTTCTTGTTACTAAGATGAAAAATGGAATCAGATCCAGTCATTTGGAATCCTTTGCCTCTTTTTTTTTTTTTTTTCTTGAAATGAATATAATCTGCATTGTTAAAAGTTTTATTGAAACACTTGAGACCACTTACTTTTTATAGCAGTAGGAGCACAATTTAATGAAATATAGAATAAAAATAACGAGATGGAATGAGCCAGTCAAAAAACTAGCTCTTTAAAAATACAGATAATTCTTACAAAAATACACCTCAAGCTGCACAAAAATAAAATGAGCTCTTGGTAAAAACACCAATTTGCTAACAGCACTTTTGTGGGCGGCAGTATTATCAGTTGGGGTGGAGATTAATTTTATTCTCCATATCTCTCAAAAGTTTCCAAATTTGCTAACAACAAATATGTCCTGCCACTTTGGTAATCAGAAAAATAATAAATAAATTTATTTATATAAATTTGGTACAGAGGTCAATTGGTGTCTACTAGTAAGAATTCTAGCTCAAGTTACTAAAAATGTTTAGCATTGTTAATTTTTTCATAGACTGTTTTTAAAAGATGAAACTAGGCCTTACATCTTTGCCATTTGTGTTCAATTAAGTAACAGTTAATGAAACTGTGGAAGTAGTCTCACACCATTCTTTCTCGAATGGTGGTGGTGGTGGGTATGATGAAAATGTTGGTGATGATGTTGACTTCAAAAAGCTGCTGATTCCTGTAGAGTTAAATGGGGTCAGCTATGTACTCTATTTTACAGGTAAGGAAATAGAAATTAGATGTTTTTTCAAAGGTATTTATCTTCCCCAGGTCATCTACCACCACAGATGGAAATGAACCAAAACCCAAATCTTCAGATTTCTAGTTAGTTTCTCTCTCCATGACACCATGCTATTATTGTTATATTATTGTTAATGCTTCTTTGCCTGCCAGAAACTACAGAGATTAGTTTTCAGTGTATTTATTCAAACCTTTTTAGACTTTAATGTTTTTGTATGCTCATGCATGAACTTAGGTGGTTCGTCCTAGAAAATGAATTTCTTTCTTTCTTTTCACTTGGGGGTAAGCACTTGGTAGTAGTAGTTTTCTTTTTAGCTTTGATTTGATTGGTTTGAATGAAGACTGGGTTTTTGAGTTTGCTTTTTAAAAACAAAAGCTTATTTCAGTCAGCTCAGTGGAAAAAAAGAAGCAAACCATGGCTCTGTGTCATTTCATGGAAAATGCTGTTTGAACTTTCCACTTTCAACTAATTGTGCTATTATGTAGACACTATTTATGTGCAGAACTCTGATCCTATTTGTACTGTGAGGTTGAAAGTAGTACTTGTATGATGTGCGAGGTGAATGTCATTGACTCTAAGTCACAAGGGTGCTTTGAACAAGAAGGATAAACATAATCAAATTTATTCAGAGAATTTAAGGTCCCCAGATTTTGTTTTTGGAGCAACTGAGAAGAGGGCTAACACAAAATTAATCAATTTTCTATTTTGTAATTCAATTGAATAAATCCTTGTGGTTTGGATGACAAAGTGTAAGCAGTTTAGATAGCAATCTTCATCTTGCTTTATCCTTATTAAAGAATTTGACTTTGGTAAGGATGCATGTCAGGTACCTTCTGTTTTCACTAGCACCTCACAGTTGATTAATTTGCTTCATCCTCAATTTTCCTTTCTGTGTTTATCTTAAGGCAGATTAACTTTGGTCAGATATTCCATCCTTCCCATGTTAAAAGGGACAAACAGTGATTCATTTTCTGCTATTTGTTTTATTTATGAAAATGAGTTTGACCCAAATGTAAATGCACTGTGTGCATTTGACTTTCTGGGATACTTTAAACTTCAGCTTCAGGAAAAAAAAAAAAACAAAACAAAACACCTCAGCCAGATTAAATAAGGGCAAATGAATGATAAGTAAATACCTTATATAATGAAAGTACAAAGGAGTATTTTCTTTGGAATTGAAAGGTAACTTAGCTGACTTCCCTACCAGTGAGATGAAAAACAAACACATTTCCTCCTGCATCTATAGGTGTCACTGTTGAGATGCACTTACTGAAATAAGCTCTATGCAGATCTGAATCTCAGAAAGGGCTTCCAGGATGGATTTTATAGAGTTCTTTTGACTAACTCTTGTAATATATATATTTTTTCATATGAGCATAGTACTTAAGTCTGATTTCCTGGCACAATTAAAGCAACTAATTGAACTAATTGAATGTTCTATTCTTTTGGAACAAAGAAGTCACTTTGGGCAAGGACATATCAGTGCAGAGTGGAGTAAAAGGTAGGAATTACTCCTCAGATTTTGCCTCAATACTCCTAGATTAGTAATTTGGGGAAATTAATGTTTTCTTGATTCCTTTTTTTCCCCTTCCCACTGTCAACACACAGCAACTAGAACATCTGATCCTGTAAGAACTTCTGTGCGCAGGGCTTCACTTCCAGATGATATGTTTTCTTCATCAGGACACTAATGAGAGAATCAAAACAGTGTTTAACTGATGTCACTGATTTTCTGAAAGGGATTCCTAAGTTAGAACCAGGATAAATGTTAACATATTAGGATTCTAAGAGTTTGACTTTATAAGAGTTTCCTTATCTTTTTGTTCACAAAGTGATTTGAGAATTTGGGGAGATCTCTTGGCAGGACTAACCTTCAGGAAATTGTTAAGGGGTGATCTGTGTTCTCTGCATATAAGACTGCTGCTAATTTCCCTATTTTGTCCAAGTACCCCCTCCTAATCAATATTTGAGTTAATTAAATTATTAAGCAGTTATTGCTGTTCTATTATGTATGTTTCATTTTTCTAGAGGTTAGTGATATAGAGAAACATTAGGGACAATCCTTTGCCTTCAAGAATCTCAGCATTTAACAGAAATAAGAGACAAGCAAGTGAAGTGTAAGAAAGAAAGTTAAGTGTTTAGTTTGTGCGGAATGTAAAGTGGAGAGCTGTCAAATTTGCTTGGGGATCTGGGAGTGTTTCAGAAAGAAGTTTATTGAGTCAAGTTGAATAGAGTGTACTGTGAAGAAAGGGTGGTAAGGAGAGATAGAAATATTTGATGTGGATGAAGCATGACTTATGAGGGCCACAGGCACAAAACACTGGGTGTGTTAGGGGATAGTGAGTAGCCAGACGTGGCTGAAGATTAAGGATGAGTATGGTGGGGGGAGGCAGTGCTCCCATTATGTCCCTTTTGTTGGATGTTCTGAGCTCCTCACTGTGTTTCACCGAAAGAGACTGGCCTCACATACTAGTACCACAGATATTCTTTTTCTTTTCTTTTTCCCAACAAACTTAACTGCTCATGTTCAACGCCTTCAAAACAGAGTAAATAAGTTCATTTGTACCATTTCTTTTTAGATTCCACATATAAGCGATATCATATGATATTTGTTCTTCTCTGTCTGACTTACTTCACTCAGTATGACAATCTCTAGGTCCGTCCATGTTGCTGCAAAGAGCATTATTTCATGTTTTTTAATGGCTGAGTAATAGTACATTTTTTATATTTACCACATCTTCTTTATCCATTCCTAGAGTTACAGATGTAGAAAACAATCTTATGGTTACCAGAGGGGAGAGGGGAGGAGGGATAAATTGGGAGATTGGGGTTGACATATACACACTACTATATATAAAATAGATGACTAATAAGGACCTGCTGTGTAGCACAGGGAACTCTGCTCAGTACTCTGTCATGACCTATATGGAAAAATAATCTAAAAAAGAGTGGATATATGTAGATGTATAACTGATTCACTTGGCTGTACAGCAGAAAGTAACACAATATTGTAAATCAACCATACTCCAATAAAAATTAAGCAAAAAACAAAAGCAAAGACCAGAGTAAGACAGGTTTCTCAATGGACAGTTTCTATGTTAGAGCTGACACCTATCGTTGGGTTTGTTTTGGGTAGTAGTTGTTTCAACTACTATTGATCTTGGCAGATGAGGAGGTCAAATGGAAGGATTGTGTCGATGGGTTTTCTGTGACTGATGTAGTTAACTAAACTATTTCTGTTACAGATGGGCATTAGACGTCTTTTGCTTTGCACTGAACATTAGCTAGCTCTTTGTGGCTTATATAAAAATAGCCAGTACTTCTATAGTTCTACTGTGTGCCAAACACTATTCTAAATATTTTACATATATTAATTCATTTACTTTTTCTAACCACTCTGTGAAGTAGGTAACATTATCATCTCAATTTTATGCATAAAGAAATGAGGTGCAGAGAATTAGAAGACTTGCCCAGTCATACAAGTAATAAATGAAAGAGCTGGGATTAGAACCTGGATAGTTTGGTTAAGGTTACATATTATGTAGTAACTGGATATTTCATTAGCTTAATTGCACTATATAATAAGTTACTTTTAGTAGTTTTTATTTTATGAGAAATGAGGGATAAGTGTAAAGCTTTAATTTGGGTGGATTTCTGTAAGAGCAAACAAGAGAGATACATGGTCAGAAAAAGTGGAGTTGGGGGGACTAACAGCTTCTCTGATCAATTCAGAAAAGCTCTCTGGATGATGAGTGATTTCTTTATTCTTGGAGGATGACTAAAACAACAAGCTCTGGAAAGAAAGAGAGAACTTTCTGTCATCTTAGAAATTAGTTTCTAAGCAGCTGCTAGGAGAAATCCCAACTGGGTGTATCAGACTCAAGAGGTTTGACAAATGTACATAGCAAACTCTGAATATTACTATTTTATTTCATGTTTATAGAGTAACAACAGTATCCTTGGGGCTGTACAGATTCAAAAAGACATCATTCCTGCCCTAAGGGTTTACAATACAAATAGTCAGACTTGCCATATTTTACCAGAACCAAGTGTTTGAGTGTTGCACACCACTTGCCCCTCTCCACTTCTCTCCATTTTTAATTAGCATACACTCCCAGGGCAACTGACACTCCACACTGAATTTACTCAATGCTTTAGGCAGGGGAAAAGCAGAATGTGCCTAAAATATTTTTTCAGCAGTTTTAATACATCAGAAATGATATTCACCAATTTTTATGTATATGGCAATTAGTTGTTCCATTAACTTTCCCTGTCAAGCTGAAATATCCGATCAAGAATGAAAAGGATGAGAAAGAAATGCTAGGAAAATCCATTCACCTGTAAATTCACCACTTGCAGTACTGGCCATATAGGCATGCACAGTAGGTGATTTAAAAGTTCCTGGCATTTCTTGAGAGTTTGTTATGGATAAGCAGATGTTTCAGTGTGGAAGAAGGAGCGCAAGATTGGTGAGGCTTCAGACGCCCAGATGCGGGGGCAGTCACTAGGCACATCTCTTTGTATATTTTATGTTATTTAATCTTCCCAGCTAATTTGGGGGATAGGTACTATTTTACAATCACGGAATTTGAGTCTCAGAGAGGTTACATTGTAAGCAGCTCTTTGCAGGAAACCATCCTCAACAGGAAGCCCCTTTCCTTATCACTTTAGCAAAGCTATATTGTAACTAGCTTTTATAAATTTATTTATTTATTTATTTATTTTTGGCTGTGTTGGGTCTTCGTTTCTGTGCGAGGGCTTTCTCCAGTTGTGGCAAGCGGGGGCCACTCTTCATCGCAGCGCGCGGGACTCTCACTGTCGCGGCCTCTCCCGTTGCGGAGCACAGGCTCCAGACGCGCAGGCTCAGTAGTTGTGGCTCACGGGCCCAGTTGCTCCGCGGCATGTGGGATCTTCCCGGCCCGGGGCACGAACCCGTGTCCCCTGCATTGGCAGGCGGATTCCTAACCACTGCGCCATCAGGGAAGCCCTGTAACTAGCTTTTAACTAGGCACCCCCATGCTCTACTGGAGCACACCTTTCAAATCTTTTAATCACACAATACCTTGCCTAACTTGTCAGTTCTTTCCCTAGATCAAAGAAGTAGAAATGAAGAATAAGTAATTAACAGGTGACCAGATCGCTTCCCTAGCTTCCCCTTCAGTAATCTCCTGAACAAACTGTGTGACCAAACTGTGTGAACAAGATAACATGTAGAGGAAGATCACGAGGAGTTGACAGGTCTGCACACAAGGCTGCACGCAGTCGGGGGATGACTACGACTCTGACCCCCCATCTCAATGATTAACTGAGATTACTTCCCTCCTTTCCTTTAAAACTTTCATGGCCAAGCAGAATCTTCAGAGGTGGTTCTTTGGGGACACTGAGTCCACCATCTCCCCAGATTGTTAGCATTCTGATTAAAGATAGTATACTAATGTTGATGAGTTTGATTTTGTAAGCGGCGAGCAGCAGGGCCTGATTCGTTCAGTATCGACATGACTGGCTGAAGGTCACACAGCTAAGAAAGTTGAGACTGTGATTAGAAACCTTGATACTCTCATTAGTTGCTCTATTACACTACTTTCTTTTTTAGAGACAAGACATTAAGATTACTCTTCTAGCTTTCCCCTAATTGTTTTATTAAACCCTTGACAACTGCAACATTCTTACTGAGATTTACATTTAAATTCAATGTTGAGATTTAAATCCTCATTTATACCCTTTTTCAAGAGCAGGTGAGAAGATGGCAACATAGGTTGTTCCTAACTTCAGTCTGGCTCACAAAGAGACCAATTAGCAACTCTCCATAAACAAGACACCAATGTGATAATCCCAGAATCCAAGAGTGACGCTGAAGCAGCCCCCTGGACCATGGAGACTGAGAAGGATGCATTAGAAAGGTAGGAGGAGCAGTTTCACTTTGACTGCATCACTCCACCCCCAGGCTGGCACAGCATTGCACCAAGAGGGCCCCATGGACCTATCATTTCTTCAGTGAGAAAAGAGAGCCCAGGGTGGATAATGCAGTGTCCTCAGCATTGTGGGACACCTCCCAGATGGCCCACTTGAGTCCTGCCTCATGAGGGTAACTGGGGAGGTCTACAGGGTTTGACCACTAGGGATCAGATAGAGGTGAAGGGAGGCAGGGCTTACAATAGCTCAGATCTTGGCCAATTGAATTCCTGCTTTCAGGGGTACCTGAGGAGAGATCCCAGCCAGTGGTTCTGTCCATCTGCAGAACTGAGCTAGTGACCCAAACTATCCAGGGAGCATGGTTTGGCAGTTCTGCCAGTGGCTGTACCAGCCATGGAGCCTGTTCTACAGCCCTGCCTGGGGAGGGAAGCAAATTTCCAGCCCTGCCTGACAGCTGAAAATAGCCTCCAGTCCTCCCTGACCAGGAAGCCTGGCCAGAGAGCCTGGACAGCCGTGGAGCTCATCCTACAGCTCCATTTGGGCATGGATTCAAGCCTGCAACCCTGCCCAACTGTTGAGTATAGAGCCTGTGGCCTCACATAACCAGGGAGACTGAAAATTTGGAGCTCAGCCTGTGCCCTTGTCTGACTGCCAAACACAGCCTGGGACCTCATCCAGCCATAATCCAGCCAGTGACTCTGCCTAAATGTGGAGCATATCTTGTGTCTTCACCTGATCAGGGAGTTCAGACAGTGACCCCGCCTGACCACAGAGCACAGTTTCTAGTCCCATGCAATTGTGGGATACAGCTAGAGGCCCTGCCCAACCAGAGAGCTCTAGCCAGTGACTTCACCCAACGGTGGAGCATAATCGGTGACCTACCTTATCTCAAAGCCAAGCCTGTCGTCCCATCTGATCTCAGAGCACAGCCCAACCATGAAACCTTGCCTGCCTGAACATGGAGTCCTGCCAGTGGCAACATCTGAGACTCTATCCAACAAGGAGTGACTGTGGATGCCAGCCCATAGCTCTGCTCAATTACAGAGTCCAACCAGTGGCACTTCCCTGATCTGCCAAAGAACACATCCAGTGACTTCATCTGACCAGAGGCATTTGCAGGGCTCAGCTAGTGACTCCACTTGACTTCGAAGTGCAGTCAGCAGGTCATCCCAATGGAGGTCAGCCTGCAGCACCTCCCCCACCTCAGAGTAGAGGCAATGGTCTTCCCCAACTAGAGACCCTGATAGGAAGCTCCACTTGCCCATGGATGCTACCAGATAACCTGTCCAGTACTGCAATCTGAGCTGACTGATGAAGGACTATCCCTGCTGATGTGAGCCTACAAAGGCTGGAAGAGGAGACTGCTTACTTATATGCACAGACAGCAGTGCAACAAATCAAGAGTCACACAAAGAATCAGGTAAATATGACACCACCAAAGGAAACTGTTAAAGCTTTAATAGCTGATCCTAAAGAAATAGAGATCTATGAATAAATAATTCAGAATAATCCTCTAGAAGTTCAGTGAACTATAAGAAGACACAGACAACTAAACTAAATAGGAAAATTAGGCATGAACAAAGGAGAGTTCTACAAAGAAATAGAAACCATCAAAAAACTGAAACAAAACACCAAATAGAAATCCAGGAGCTGAAGAATACAATGATTGAACTGAAAAATTCAAGAGAGAATTTTACCAAACAGACTCAACCAAGCAGAAGAAAAAGTCAGTGAATTTGATGATAGGTCATTTGAAATTATTCAGGCAGAGGAGAAAAAGGAAAAAAGAAGAAAATGATTGAAAAGAGAATGAAGAAAGCCTAAAGAACTTACGGAATATTATTAAAAGAAACAGTATATGCATTATGGAAATCCCAGAAGGAGAAGAGAAAGGTAAAGGGACAAAAAGTCTATTTAAAGCAGTAATGGCTAAAATCTTCCAAACTTGGGGAGATAAACAGACATCCAAATTCATGAGGCCAAAGGATCCCAAATAGGTTGAATCTGAAAAGGGTTACACTTAGACATATTATAGTTAAATTGCCAAAGTCAAAGACAAAGAGAATTTTGAAAGCTTCAATAGAAAGTCCACTTGTCATGTACCAGGGAGCCCCCATAAGACTATCAGTGTATTTCTTAGTAGAAACTTTGCAGGCCAGGAGAGAGTGGGAAGATGTATTCAAGATATTGAAAGAAAAAAACTGTCAACCAAGAATACTATACGCAGCAAAGCTGTCCTTTACAAATGAAGCGAGATAACAACAAAACAAATAAAAGCCGAGGGAGTTAATTATCACTAGAACAGACTTACAAAAACTGTCCCTTTATGGCATTCTTCAAACTGAAATAAAAGTATGCTAATTAACATCATAAAACACATGACTATGTAAGACTCGACAGTAAAGGTAAATATATAGCCAAAGTCAGATTCTCTAATATTGTAATGTAGTATACCAATCACTTAAAAATCTAATTTAAACATTAAAAAACAAAGTATTAAAAATAACTATAACTAGCATAATTTGTAATTGGCAGAGAGAAGTAATAGTATGAATTCCTGCATGCTATCAAAGTTAAGTTCTTATCAGCATAAAATAGAATGCTACAACTATAAGGTATTTTATGTAAGCCTCATGGTAACCAAAAAGGAAAAAATCACTAGTTGATACACAAGATTGTGATAAAGGAGTCAAAGCATACTACCACAGAAAATTACCAATCACAAAGGGAAACAGCAAGAGAGGAAGCAAGGAACAAAAAGGATTTACAAAACAGTCAGAAAACAATTAACAAAATGGCAATAGTAAATTCTTATCTATCAATAATTACTTAAAATATAAATGGATTACAGTCTCTAATTGAAAGACAGAATGGCTGGTTGAATAAAAAAGGATCCAACAATATGCAGCCTACATGAGAGTGAAAATATGGAAAAATATATTGCAAGAAAATGATAACCAAATGAAAGCAGGAGCAGCTACACTTATATGAGCCAAAATAGATTTTAAGCTAAAAATGGTGAAAAGAGACAATGAAGGTCATTATATAATGAGAAAGGGGTCATGAAGTTATAACAATTATAAATATTTATGCACCCAACATCAGAACCCCTAAATATATGAAGCAAAACTAACAGAACTGAAAGGAGAATTAACAGCAATACAATAATATTTGGGGACTTTAATACTCCACTGTCAACAATGGATAGATCATCCAGAGAGAAACTCAATAAGGAAACAGAGGGAAACTCAATAAGGAGACAAATCCTCAATAAGGGGATTTGAACAGCACTATAGACCAAAGGGACCTATCAGGCATACACAGAAGATTCCAATCACCAGAAATAGAATATGTATTCTTCTCAAGTGCACCCAGAATATTCTCCAAGACAGATCATATGTTAGGGAACAAAAACAGTCGTAACACATTCAAGGATATTGAAGTTATATAAAAATTTTTACCTAACACAATGGTAAGAAACTAGAAATCAATAACAGGAATAAAGCAGAAAAATTTACAAATATGTGGAAATTAAACTATGTACTCCTGAATAACCAATAGATGAAAGAAGAAATCAAAAGGGAAATCAAAAAATGTCTTGAGACAAATGAAAATGGAAACACAACGTACCAAAACTTATGAGATACAAAAGCAGATATAAGAGGGAGGTTTATAGCTATAAATGCATATATTAAGAGAAAGACTCAAATAAATAACTTAGCATTACACCTCAAGGAACTAGAAAAAAGAGGAACAAATTAAGCACAAAGTTAGTAGAAAGAAGGAAATAATAAAGACTCAAGTAGAAATAAAAAAATAGAGAACAGAAAAACAATAGAAAAAATTAACAAAACTAAAAGTTGGTTCTTTGAAAGAGAAACAAAATTGACAAAACTTTAACTAGACTAACCAAGGAGGACTCAAATAAATAAAATTTTAAATGAAAGAGAAAACATTACAGAAATACAAAGGCTCATAAGCGACGACTGTGAACAATTATAAACCAACAAATTGAACGACCTAGAATAAATGGATAAATTCCTAGAAACATACAACCTATTGAAATTTAATTATAAAGAAATAGAAAATCTGAACAGATCAATAAGAAGGAGATTGAATTAGTAATCAAAAACCTCCCACAAAGAAAATTCCAGAACCAGATGGTTTCACTGGTGAATTCTACCAAACATTTAAAGAAGAATAAACACCAATTCTTCTCAATTTCTTTGAAAGAAATTGAAGAGAAGGGAACACTCCAAAACTCACTTTACAAGGCCAGTACTACCATGATACCAAAGCCACATAAGGACACTACAAGAAAAGAAAACTACAGGTCAATATCACTGATGATAGGTGTAAAAATTTTCCACAAAATACTAGCAAACTGTATTTAACAGCACAATTAAGGGATCATACACCACGATCAAATGGGATTCATCACTGTGATGCAAGGATTGTTCAATATAGGTAAATCAATAAATGTGATACATCACACTAATAGAATGAAAGCTAAAACAATATGAACATCTCAAGAGATGAAAAAAAAATGTATTTGAAAAAATTCAACATGCTTTCCTGATAAAAACTGTCAACAAATTAGGTATAGAAGGAATGTACCCCAACATAATAAAGGCCATATATGACACTCCTACAGTGAACATCATACTCAGTGGTGAAAGACTGAGAAATCTTTTTCCCTAAAATCAGAATCAAGACAAGGGTGCCCCCTCTCACTCTTCATATTCAACATACTACTGGATGTCCTAGCTAGAGCAATTAGGCAAGAAAAAGAAATAAATGGCATCCAAATTGGAAAGGGAGAAGTAAAATTATCCCTGTTTGTAGATGACATGATATTATATACAGAAAATTCTAAAGACTCCACCAAAAAACTGTTAGCACTATTGAATGAATTAGGTAAATTTGCAGGATACAAACTCAATATACAAAAATCAGTTGAATTTCTATATTCTAACAACAAACTATCTGAAAAAAAAGAAAACAATCCATTTACAAAAAGATTTAAAAAAATAAAATACTTAGGAATAACCAAAGAGGTGACAGATTGGTGCACTGAAAACTATAAGATATTAATGAAAGAAATTGAAGAAGACATAAATATATCTTCTGGATACATATGTGTGTGTGTATATATATATATATATCATACATACATATATATCTCATCATCATGGATCTGAAAAATTAATATTGTTAAAATGTTCATACTGCCCAAAGCCATCTATAGATTCAATGCAATCCCTATCAGTGTTTTAATGGAAATTTTTACAGAAACAGAAAAAAATTACAAAATTCACATAGAACCACAAAATACTCTGAATAGGGAAACCAATCCTGAGACAGGAGAGCAAAGTAGGAGACACCATAACCCTATTTTAAACTATATTACAATACTAAAGTAATCAAAACAGCATGGTACTGACATAATATAATAGATACATAGGCCAATGGAACAGAATAAAGAACACAGAAATAAACCCATGCATATATGGTCAACTTATATTTGACAAGAGAACCAAGAATATTTAATGGGGGAAAGGATAGTCTCTTCTCTAAATGATTCTGGGAAAACAGTGTTCACATGCAAGAGAATGAAACTGGACCTCTATTTTACACCAGTCACAAAAATTAACTCAAAATGGATTAAAGACATAAACATTAGATCTGAAACCATAAAACTTTTAGGAGAAAACATAGAGAAAAAGCTCCTTGACACTGGTCTTGGAAACAACGTTTTGGATATGAGCCTAAAAGCACAAGCAACAAAAGCAAAAATAAACAAGTGGGACTACATCAAACTAAAAAGCTTCCACCCAGCAAAAGAAATGATCAACAAAATGAAAAGGCAACATACGGAATGGAAGAAAATATTGCAAATCATAAGTCTGATAATGAGTTAATATCCAAAATATGCAAGGAACACATACAACTCAATAGATAAAAAGACAAATAATGTGATTAAAAAATGGGAAGACCTGAATAGATATTTTCCCAAAGAAGATATACAAATGGCCAATAGATACATGAAAAGATGCTCAACATAGCTAATCATCAGGAAGATGCAAATTAAAACCACAAGGAGATATCACCTCACACCTGTTAGAATGGCAATTATCAAAAAGACAAGAGATAAGTGTTGGTGAAGATGTGGAGAAAAGGGTACCCTTGTACACTGTTGGTTGGAATGTAAATTGGTACAACCACTGTGGAAAACAGTATGGAGGTTCTCAAAAAATTAAAAATAGAGCTACCATATGATCTAGCAATCCCGCTTCTAGGTGTATATCTGAAGGAAATGAAATCACTGTCTCAAAGTAATCTCTGACTCCTTATTCACTGCAGCATTATTTACAATAGCCAAGACATGGAAACAACCTGTGTCCATTGACAGATGAATAGATAAAAAAATACAGTATAATGGAATAATATAATTCTGCCCTAAAAAGAAGGAAATTCTTACATTTTCAATCATATGGATGGAACTTGAGGGCATTAAGGTAAATGAAATAGACAGAGAGAGACAAATGCTTCATGATCTCACATGTGAAACCTAAAAAACTGAACGCATAGAAACAGAGTAAATTGGTGGTTGTTGGGGGGATTGGGTGAGGACTGTCAGAGTATAAACCTGCAGTTATAAGATGAGTAAGTTCTGGAGATGTAATGTGCAGTCTAGTGACTATATTCTAGTCTATATACATATACTATATTGTATGCTTGAAAGTTGCCAAGAGAGCAAATTTTAAAAATTGTCACCACAACAATAACAGAAAAATAACTGTGTGAGATAATGGATGTGTTAACTAATCTTATTGTGGTAATTATTTTGCAGTATATAATTATACCAAATCAGCACGTTGTACATCTTAAACTTACACAATGTTATATGTCACTTACATCTTAATAAAGTAGGAGTAAGAAAAGAAGAGCAGGTGAAAGCCTGTCCTTTGCCCTGGACATCGCCCCATGCTGTGTGCAAGAGTTGAAGGTGACATGCTCCCTAACTACAGAGAAATGAAAGGTTGCCTACACCAGGGGAAGGCTGGCAGGGAATTCACAACTTGATAATCAGTTAAAACAGTAGCAAGGATTGGTGGGCACCCATCTGAGTTTAAGAATGGCTCAGGAACTCTTTAGTAGGACAGAGTTTGGAAAGTGACCAGGTGACTTTCCTACCTAGCAGGTCTCTTCTGTGCCAAGCACAGGTCCCTCAGGTGCCACATGGAGCTTACATGTCATAGACCTTTGATTCCTGGTTTGTGATATTTTGCTTTAACTGTCCTGGGGTTAAAATGTTTTTTTTCTGATGATATAGCAGTTAACCCCTGTCCCTAGGGCTGGATGTCAATCATTGGGCCTAAGTAATTTGAAATTATCTGCCTATGCGTTTATGGACCATTACAAGCTATTGTAAGCTTGTAAGTTATTACAATCTTCTTGCAAAGAAGAGTAAATAAGGATACTATCATTTACTCTTCTTTGCAAGATGGGGAAACTGAGGCATTGATGTCACGTTGTTTTCTGAAAATCACTCTGGTAGTGAGTAGCGAGAGGCTGAGTGGACGTAAGCTCGGGTCTGTATTCCTCCTGAGTTTATTATGTGCCCCTCAGTGTAACCAGACGACTTCCGTCAGAGAAGCTCTATTGTTTAGATCAGTGTTTTTTGGAATGTGGGTCCCTAATGAATAGCAAGGGAATCTCCTGGGAACCTGTCAGGAGTGCAACTTCTCGGGCCCCACCCTAGGCCTGCTGAATCAGAAACCCTGGGGTGGGCCCAGAGTTTGTACCTTAACAAGCCCTCCAGGGCTTTCTAATGCTCAAATTTGAGGACCCCAAGTTTACGCCCTTCTCCGGAGACTGTAATTCTCTCCTTCCTGTGCTTTGTTATCTTTATCTTTTCCCCACATATTAGAATTTTCTGTATTCCTCGAAGGCCAATTCAAGTCCTTCCTCCTTCATGGAACTACTCTGCCCCCTCAGCCCACAAGGATCACCTCCACTGATGGGCCTGCATTCCTGGATGGTTTTTCTCTCCTGGGTGAAGGTCCTTTGTCTCTAAGCTGTACTGGAGGCTTCTTGCTCTTTGTTACACTTATCTGTAGTCCTTAAAGTTCCTTGTACATAAGAAGGCACAACAAATGCCTTGTGGTGACTGATGGAACACTGAGTCTAAATATTTTATTTCTGACTATCCATCATTTTACGTGCCTATGTGTAACATAAAAGGGGAAGGATTCTTCTGGTAACAAAGGGGAAATCTGTTTTATTTTGTTATATTGCTTCTTGTTCCAGAAAGGATTTAAGAAGGCTTAAAATGTAACAAAATAATATATGTTAAAAATAAGAAAGAAAAAAAAGGCAAAACAAGGTTAGGGACATAAAATGGATCCAGGAGCGAAACCAATACAAAAAAAGCTGTTACATAGTACAATACACTCACTGCAGAACTACCAAATATTGGCCCTTAGCTTTCTTGTCAGGGTTTTGGAAAATAAGGGCTTTTAAGCCCCAAACAGAAATCTGAATAGACTTGTCTTTCACGAAGTCACATAAACTCCAAAGTTATTTCTTAGTTCCTTTCCCTGCTTTTGGGTTGGACAAACAGCTGCAGGATGTCTAGAAACCATCTTGGACCTTTTTGAAAGAAGATTCCAGAACGTGATGGTCCTCATTACTGCAGATGGCAAAGTGGTAATTATTGTGAATAAAGACACCCTCTCTACCTCTGAGGGGCTGGGAACTGTCCCAAGGGAAGTAACTGGACGGAGGAAGAGGGCCGTGGCCTCCGTGGAACTCCCACAGAACAGAGAGACGTGGCCTCTGTCTTGTATATTGTTTCCATTGTCAGCAAAAGCATCTAGTAAAGTGAGTGGGTACCTGTATGCTTTTTGGATTACAGTGACAGAGACTCAACTGAACTAGCTGTGGCACAAAGTGGGGCTCAATATAAGGATAATGGAGTGTTTCAGGGAATGTCAAAGACCTCAGGAATGGACAGGCATCCGAACATGGGAGCCGTAGGGAGGGCTTTTATTTGACCCTGTCATCTTTGCTTCTCGCTTCATGGCTGTTTCTTCTCTCAGAAGACTGGCTTTCTCAGCTCCTCAGGCCACAAGATGGGGGATGGTGGCCACCTTAGTAACCATGCAACAAGTTCTAGTCACCAGAAAGACCTGGAAATTGCTCTTGATCCCAACTCCAATTTCCTCTGGAAGGGACTCTGGATCAAGTGCCCACTCCTGGTCCAATAGATAGAAATAGATAGGAACGTTCTGCCCAGTAATCTGTAAACTGGAAGCTTAACTCCTAGAGAGGTTCTAGGTCCTGAACTTAAATCAGGACAGCACCTCCTAGTTCTACTAGAAGTGTATGGCTATTTTCCCTCACTTCACTCATATTATTCTTACCATACTTCTCTAGGGGTAAGGAGCCTGGAGTTCTAGCTCAACTGTATATATGAAATGAAAGCCCAGAGAGTCTAAGTGACTTTTCCACAGGCACACAGCTGTTTACCAGCAAGAATGAACTACGAGTCAGAAAACCATTTTGGACTTGTCTCTACCACTCACTGGTTTGTCATTTGGTCAAATCTCACCCATCTTCACTTTCCTTGTCTATGAAATGGATTAATTATTCCATCTGAAGCCAGCATGCAGAGTGATTGCAAGAGTCAAATGAGTGGTTCTTGAATCTGATGGATCATTAGAATCATACAGGAATCTTTAAAAAATATAGATCCCGGGACTCTAGCCCTGGATATTCTGATTCAGTAGATCTGCAGTAGCACCCACGAATGTGTTCTTATAAAAGTCTCCGGGAAATTGTGATGATCAGCCTGGATTTGTTCATCCTAAAACAGCGTGAGAAAATGGTCCATAATTTGCACAGCCTGGTGTGAAATACATTATGACCCAAGGGACATAGTCAGAACAATCTCTTCTGCGTGATGTCCTGGACTGGGCAGAAACTGCTTTCTCCTCCAAGATCATTTAGGGGGATTATCTAAGGGATAGTGGGGGAGAACAGCTGCCCATTCTAGGCCATGAATTTGAATGTGTGTGTGTGAGTCTGTGTGTGCATGTGTCAGTGTGTAAATGTGTGCATGAGTATATGTGAATGTGCATGTGTACCTGTGTGAGTGTGCATGTGTGTATAAGCATGTTTATGTAAATGTAAATGTGTAACTGTGAATTTGTGTAGCATGAGTGTTTGCATGTGTGTTTTTGTATATGTGAATGAGTATGTGTGTTTAAGTGTGTGCATCTAGGTGAGTGTGTGTATAGGGAGTGGGCAACGGCACGTTGCAGGACGCACTTCTATCCAAGGCTGAAGAAACTTGCTGGGTTTAAAGAGACAAAGTATTGTGATACTGGTGGTGTCCCTACTGTACACCAGGCATTTTAGACTTACTGCATGTAATTTCTCAAACAACCATGTGGTGTGGGTATTATGATCTCCATCTTATAGAACAAGAAGTTGAAACAGAGTTTTCTTTCGTCTGAAGTCAGACAGATAGGAGGTGGTGGAGCTGGGATTCAAATTGAATTCATAGGTTTTGATTTGGAGAACTTTTTGAGTGACAAAGCTTTTTGAGTGACAAAGCTTCTGATGGTATCTGAATGGCCAGAGAGTGTTAATAGGAAAGACTTAACATGACCACTTGGATCACTAAACAAAGGATTCGCTTCTTTCTGCTCTCACATTATTTGCCTTTGCCTTGGTCTAATGTTGGCTGTCTTGGGTACTAAATAATAATGGGGTATTGTTAAATCAGGCTGATATTTTAGCCTGGCTAATGATAGGAGGAGTAGTAGCAGCAGTAAAAGCTGTATTATCATGGTATCTGCAGTTTCCTGCTGACACTAATTTATGGATGAGGCACCATATTGGAAGACTATCACTGTAATAGACAGCAGCTCTACAAGGCAGCTATCACAATCCCATTTTACAGATGAAACTGAGGCTCAGGGCTAAGTAGCCTAAGACCAGGAGTTTCTCAAGTGCCAGAGGGAGGATTCATTAGAACCCAGGTCTGTTTGGCTCTCGGTGTTAGGCAGAGCTGCCTCTGTCTTTTTTCCACAGCTTCCACTTCTCCCTTGGTGATGGGTCCCAACTGATTGTATTTCCATCTGCTTTTCTCTGCCTCAACAAGACTCTTCCTTTCTTCCCTGCCTGGCATTTTTGTTCCTTAATTCAGAAAGGGAAAGAGACATCAACTGTACTCGTGTGGGCCCCTTTAGAAGCAGAGAGTTTCAAAATTAATGTCTCTTGGAGTTAGTCAAGGAAGTAATTACCACCGGGGCACAGAGGGTACCCTCAGCCTCCAACATCTGGCTCCAGGAAAGTCGACTGTTCATTATTAGCACATGATTAAGTAGTTTATCATGTGAAGGTAGTGCTTGTGGAGGGTATGCACTTACTTGTATTTATTTGAGGACTGCTTTTGTTCTTTTTTTCTCGCAAAGTCTAGGAAGGTGGGTGAGGGGCTGACCACATAGACAGGTGCAGGAGGGAGGTCTCAGGTCTGCATGGGGTCAAGTGCAGGAGCAATAGGGGTAGAAGGATGGTATCATTTATTGAGAACTGTGAATGGGGAGGTAGTTTCATCCTCATTTTTGTCCATGTGAGAGCTAAAGATCAGAAAAATGACATTATTTGCCTAAGGTTGTATAGGAGCAAGAAAGGGAGAACGTTTTGCTTCAGTCTGACCTCAAATTCAAACTCTTACACCTTAAAGCTATTGGCAGGACACTGAGGGAAACATCAAGACCTGGGAGTAATCAGAGCAGCATTGAAACTGAGGTGGTACCAGAAGAGGAGGGGTCCAAAGATTGACCAAAGAAAAAAGATAAATGTGGCAGGTGGTATTCCTAATGATGGCCAGGCTATGCTATATCTGTCTCACCTCACTTACTCTGTTTACAGTGTAATGCTGAACTTCACCCTCAAGAGGTAGAGTCTATTTTCCTCCCTTCGAGCCCTGGCTCACTCACTCTTGGAACATGCACCTTGGAAGCCCTTAGCCAACAGGTAAAAAGTCTGACTATGCTGAAGCTGCCTAGCTGGAGAGACCTCATGGATAGAACACATAGAGATAAAAATTCTAGAAAAGCTCCAGCCGTCCAGCCCCCAGCTGTGTCAGTCTCCCCAGCCCAGACACCAGGCATGGGAGCAAGTGAGCTTTCAGAAGATGATTCTAGCTCCCACCTTGAAACGGCCCCACCGGCTGCAAAGAAAAATGGAGAAACGGACTCACATCTTCCCTGCTGAGTCCTGCCCAATTTGCAGATTTGTGAGCAAAATAAATGTCATTGTTTAAGCCACTACATATGGAGACAATTTATTAGTACCAAGTCATGGTAATTGCTGAAGCAGCACTTGGTGAAGCAGATATTTCAGGATGGAAGTCTTTGAGATCTGAATCTCTATCTGGCTCTCTCTTTTAGGCTGGCTCAAGCACAAAGTCTTACATGAGCCAAGGAGGCCACTTGATTTCTGATATTCTTCTGAGGAGTATCCACGAAATAGCTGTCTTCATATGACCCCATGTGTATCCTAGCAGTGTGTGGTTTTAGGCTTGCACACATGAAATATCACTGTCAACACAAGACAATGCATTCCAAGGGCAGATTCAGAGAAGCTGAGTTGGCCTTGGGCTGGGACACTTGGGGAAGCCTGCCAGAGCAGGCTTCGAGATTCAAGCTAAGTCCTGAAGGATTTTGTGTGGTACAGGATCAACAGGGCATTCCAGACAAGAAGCCAATCCGGACAAAGGCATGGGATGGGCAAGCTTATGGTAACCTTGTGATCTGAAGGACCAACCTGGTCAGAGTGAAGGGTCCAAATCTGGGGAAAGGCCGGGGCAGACTTGGAGGATTAATCTGCCTGAGAGGATTCCAGAGAAGGGCACTGAGAGCTGGGCCTCCAGGAAAAGGGAAAGCGCAAGGTCTCCTGAAGAAGAATTATGAATTCTGTTACATTCAGTCATTCATTCAACAAACGCCCCCCTAGGATTACCAGGTTCCCATAGCCTGCTCTGGAATAATGGCAGATACCCTTCTATTTCTGGACATAGTAGTCAGCAGAGCAGGCAAGGAAAGGTCTGAGGCTATTGTAACTTCTCTACTTAGGCTCTAGAGGGCACCCTTTCCAGTGTCTTCCAGCTTCTTGCTCTCAAATTAGCACTTCTTCCTCTGGCCCATTTAATCTATCCTACTCCACTGCCTTTAAACACAGATATCAAACCACAGCTAGTATTTTTTTTTTTCTTTTTCTTTTACTTGCTTTCTTCTTGAACAAAGGCATCTACTGAATTTATTCTTCAAAATAGCTTCCTTAGCTCCCTTTAGTCCAGCACCAACCATCAAGCTTTTCTATTGCCTACATATTTCCCATGGCGATGGTGATCTTCAATGACGTCCCTTCTCTCTGCTGCATTTGAGGATGCCAGCCACGTTCTCTGAATCAGCACTTTTCCCAATCGTCTTTCTACATCGTTGCCTACCGCAGTCTCCTCTTGTGCTTGTCTCTGTCTCTCGTGCTTCTGCTTTGTTTTCTTCCTGAATGCAAGTGTTTTCCAAGGTTGTTAGACGATGATCTCTGCTTTCCCTTAGGCTTTCTCCATCCCCGGGTCCATTTAACTATCACTTCTAAGTGAACAGTTCAATGTTCATCATGGTAGCAACTGCCGTACTCCCCAAGTACTGAGCACTAGCTTGGGCTGGCTACCATGCTAAGTACTTTATGCCCTGTGAGATTGTTGGTAGCATCATTTAACAAGTAAGCGAACTGAGGTTCATGGGGGTTAAATAACTGGTTAATCAGAACCTGGCTTTGCCTGACTTTGAAGCCAGCGCTCTTAATCCTTGAGTTGGATTGACTCTTTTATACTCTCCTGCGCACCCATATATCAATGGTCACTGGATAGTTTCATCTGGCTGGTTTTCTGTCATTTCTAGCTTTTTTGTTCAAAATCTCAAAATTCTCTTTTTCAGAACTGCCTCAGTTCTCAAGACCCGAACTGCCTCTAAATGTCTTAAACATTTTTGTTAACTATTCTTCTATCGCCCCCACCCCCCACCCCCCAAATAGAAAATACACGATCAGGACAAATAGGTCAGTTTGAGGACCTATGATCACCGTGGGTGTGGGCACCGATCTGCCCCTCAGGAATGGAAACCATTACATGAGTTTGTGAGTTAGAACACAGGCTGCCAGCAGCAGAGGACAATTTTTGCCTCTGCAACTTTGAGGATGTACATTCATTTGTTGAAAAGAGAGTAGAAGATTGCAGTGTGCAGTTTACAAACACGATTATGGACTTCTCTGATGGACACTCTCAACAATCCCAGGCACCCTCCTCTTCCTGTTCTCACAGCTGACCCAGGAAGAGTAGCCCCTCAGTCCTGGACTATTGATGGTGGGATGTCTGAACTGTGGGCAACCTTAGCAGTTATTTTAGGCTAATTGCCTTCTTTTACAGATGAGGAAATGGGGATTCAAAAGGTGAGGCATCACCTCCTCCATGAGGTCTACCCTGATCACTCCACTAAAAATAGCTAAAGATTTCCCTTTACCCACATTCCAGACTCGCCTCACTCTGTCCTGCTTTCCTTTTCCTAAGGCTAGCATGACCCTGCACCCACATTTGCCCAGTACACTTGTGGTTCATAGCTGCTGTTTCAGTATAATTATTAATAGTGCCTCCTTTCACTGTCAAGTACCCCAGTTTGGAGGATAAACTATCTGGTGACCCTATCCAGAGGTCCAAACAGCTATCCCTCTCTTCCCTGGAACACTTCCTTCCATATTGGCTTCCCAACCGCAGACAGAACCATCCTTTCTTGACAGAAGTCAAATTATTCCATCCCTCTGCCCAAATTGCTCCATCTCTTCTTCCAGACAATGTGATCCAGACTCCTTAACACCTTCTAACACACCATATCATTTACTTGTTTAGTGTTTCTCATTGACTGTGTGACCCTCCCCCTAGAATGGAAGATCCGCGTGGACAGAGATCTTTGGTTAATTGCTGTGTCCCCCATAATTAGAATAGTGAAAACAAATAGAAATAAAACTGATATGCAGGCTTCTGATCTCCTCCCTTCCCTCGCCCCAACTCTCCCCAACACCGGGGCATGGTGGGCTGGGAGGTGAAATGAAGTAAATGGAGTTTGGTCAAGTACAAATCCTGTGCCTGAAAAGTTCCAGAGGGTGAAGGGCAGGGTGAGATGTGTGACTCCCAGCTCTGCAAAGTCCCCTTATTTCCCAGCTCTGTGAGAGACTCAAAGGAAGTCAGGGATGCAGGGACAGAAAGATCAACCTTCTAGGAAAACTATAATTCTTGCTCATTTTGCTCTTGCCCGCCGGCTTCCCACAGTTTCCTTGACCATACTTGACCTTGCACTTACTCTCCAATTTCACAATTATACTTCATTCCCCAAGTTCGCTGTGATGTAGGGTCATCAGTTCATTGTAACAATTTAAAAAATCTGCTTTAAAATTATCTTAAGCCTGAAGACGACTGTCATTTATTAAAGTGGCTTATCTTTTTCTTTTTTTTTTTAAAGAAGAATGATCAAGAGTGACTTCTTGCTTCCCCTGCTCCCCTGACTGTCTCCAGAAGGCTGCAATCTGTCCCAAATGGGAGGAAGGGTTATGTTTGCCAGAAACATGGGTTTTTTTTGCCTTTATTCCATCCTGCAGCTCACATGCAGGAGCGGTGGCGGATTACCAGTGGTGTCGCAGGCTTGTCGACCCACAGCTGCCAGATCATACTTTTTCATTTAGAGGCAAATCATGGAAAGAATCAGAAAGGCTTATATTGTCAGAGGTAGCAGGAAGGCAGTAAACAAATGTCTTATTAAACAGCCTCTGTGGAACCTCCAGGTTCAGGCTGATTTCCCGGTCGAGGAGATGGAAATAAAATCCCTGGCATTTTCCACAAGACCCTGGAGACAAGGATGCTCTGTTATCTGTCTGTGCTCTTGCCCAGCGTGGCCACGG
This sequence comes from Balaenoptera ricei, assembly GCF_028023285.1. Taxonomy (NCBI): domain Eukaryota; kingdom Metazoa; phylum Chordata; class Mammalia; order Artiodactyla; family Balaenopteridae; genus Balaenoptera; species Balaenoptera ricei. Next base: position 7,212,840 of record NC_082645.1, on the reverse strand, counting down.
AGTTGGCATTACTGACACGTGTATGGTTCCTGTGCAGCCCAAGCCTTCCCACGTTTCTAGAGGTTCCCAGTGGGGGGATGGAGGCTGCTGCAAGCAGGGTGATCGGAGGCCTTAAGGAGAGAACCCCCAGGCACCAGGCACTGTTTCCAGCTGGAGGGACAAATGGAATCTGGACATCACAGCAGCTGCAGAACAGCTTCTGCAAAGAATAAGGCAAGGGAAGGGTGGGGGAAGAGGTTCTTTCTCAAGCTGGGTGTGTTACTACTTATTACCTAAATACCATGTGTGTTCTCAGCCCTGTGCTTCTTCTAGAAAGTCCTTTTCTGCCCTCTTCTGATTCTTTCCTTCATGGTCCAGATCAAAGCCCACCTTGTCCTGGGACACAAAGGCCTCTCCTTTACTGCTCCTGCTTATACAGCTTATTTGTCAATGACAATGTGTGGCATTGGATTCTGACCTGCGGAAAAAAAATGAACAACCTAAAAGTTGAGAAAAATGTTTTATTTGGCTGACAAAACTGAGGACTTAAGCCTGGGACACAGCATCTCAGATAACACTGAGAGACTGCTCCGAGGAGGCAAGGGGGGTGTGCTACTGTTGACACTACAATAAAAAAGAAAAAAAAAAAAGAGACAACAGGAGTTTTTGCAACAAAGACTAGGTAGTCTGAACAACAAAAGATTACTGTTAATTAAAGAAAACCAGATATCTTAAATTAAGGAATTTAATACTTTTCTATGCATCGGAAGATTCAGGAGTCTGGGCTCATTGAAATTATTCCTTTGATATGCATCTTAACCATCTGGGGCCAGTATCCTGGTTTTCTCCATCCTGAATCTACTCAGGTGCACATTTGGGGGTGACTGCAGTGGCTGAGGGTTTGGAGACATCCTGAGTTCCCCCAGGACTCACCGTCGAGCATCTGTAATGTGATGGCTTGATGGCTGCAACATCCTTTGTTTACTGATATGGCAAGCAATATTTTTCATTCACACCTGGAAGAGGATGTGGAGACAATTTTGGTCAGCCTCTTCTTTTACAGAGATGAGGATCAAGAGCCAGACATAAAATATCATGTTTAAATTTACACAGCTGGATAGTGGCAGAATAAGGAGTACCACATAGGGTTTCCATCTCCCAGGAAGTTTTCCTTTGTTAGGCCATCCTGAGCAGTGCTAAAAGTGCTGAAGTTTTTGAATGATTCGGGCTCATTATGGACAGAGAGTACCCTGTGTGCCTAGCTGTGTGTGGCTGTCTGGGTCACATTAAATTTTTTTACCTTTTCTGCGTATTAAAGTACTGTATTTTGTGCCTGTATCTTTCTTTATTTCATCAGTTGTTGTAGTCCTTGTGATAACTACCCATCAGTCATGTAACTACACAAATATTGAACACCTATTATATGTGAGGAAGGTGCTAAGTGGTAAGGACACTACAATAAAAAAGAAAAAAAAAAGAGACAAAATTCCTGCCTTCTTAGAGTTTAATAAATGGAAACATAGAGCTGTGACAAATGCTAGGAAAGAGGGTTATGGATTGCTGATTGCAGGTGCATGAAGGGGACTCAACTGGTAGGGGCTCAGGAAAGACTTCTTTCAGGAAGTGATATCTGAATTGAGATCTGCAGGATGAAAAGGTGAGGAGGAAAGGTAGCAACTGCTAACAAGGAAGAGGAATGGAGAGAAAGCCAGAGAGGCTAGAGCATGGAGAGTGAGGGGGTGAATGTCTGCAGGGGCAGGAAGGGCCAGGCCATGTTAGGTCTTGTAGGTCATTTAAAAAACTGTGGTACTTTTAAGTTTTAAATGAATTGTTTTGACACAGGAGACGTGAGTCTGGGGACATATCAGACTCGAATTTTGAAACTCTTTCTCTGCTTGTAGTGTGGAAGTTTGATCAGAACAAGGCAGGTGTGCCTGCATTCAGGCAGTCTAGACTTGGGTGCTCGTGGTGGAGATGGAGAGAAGTGGGGGGTTTCTCTTAAGAGATCTTTAAGGGTTAAAATTGACAGGAACTAGTGATGGTTTAAGTGTAGAGTGTAAAGAAATGTCAAGAATGACTCTTAGGTTCTGACTTTTGGAACTCCATAAATGGTTCCCTGAAATGGGGAGCTGTGGAAAGAACCAGGTTTCTGGGGAGAAGATCACTGATTTGACTTTGGAAATGTTGAGTTCGAGATGATTGTGAGCTATTCAAGACGAGATGTCAAGGAAGCATGTGAATGTATGGTCTGAAACTTTAAGGAGACATTATACCTAGAGACATAAATTTGGGGGTCAAAAGCATTTAGATGGTATTGAAAGCATTGCTAAGGTAATATAGCCTATGAAGAAATTATAAAGGGAGATTAGATGACCCTGCACAGAGCTTCTGCCTTCCAGGTAGAGGAGGATATAATGAAACAGGAAGAGGTGCCAGAGACATAGGAGAACCAGGAGAGGATGGAATATGGAGCTAAGTGAAAGGGTGCCACAAACCATATTCCCACCACCAACTTGATTGAATCTATCCCCAAATATTCTGCCTTTAGTCCTGTTATAACAGATTAACTCTCCACCTCCTAGCTAAGACTAGCTCCTCCTCTTGTGCCTTGTACCCCATCTCCTGTCTGCTCTTGCTCCTGAAGCTGCTATTGGCCCCATCATTGTTTTCCCTAACCATGGTATCATTTCCATAAACATACAAGCATGATGCAATCATTCCCATTATTAAAAGCAATAATAATGGCCCACACTCCCTTCCAGATATCCCCATCCTTATATTTCTTTTCCCCAAATAAATATTTGATAGAGTTAGAGTCTTGTTGTATGTTCTTCACCTTCTTTACTTTACCTCTTTTAGTCTTTTTTGAGCCTACTCCAATGAGTTTTATCTCTCCTACTCCACTGAAACTGCTCTTGTCTAAGTGGCTCATGACTTCCACACTGGCAAATCCCAATAAATTCTCAGTTCTCATCTTATTTGATTTGTCCTTCTGAAACACTTTCTTTGCTTGGCTCTGTAACTCACCTCCCTTTTGGTTCTCTTCCCAGTCTAACAAGCTGCTTCTTTTCAGTCTCCTTCTCATCTTCCTGGTGTCTAAATGTTGGAGTGCCCAAAGGCTCGGTCCTCAAAACCTTTCTTTTTCTTTAGTTACATTCACTCCTGAAATCATCTCACTTAGTCCCATGGCTTTAAATACCATCTAAACACTGATAACTCATGTAATATTATATCCAGTCCAGGGTTTTATAAACTCCAGATTTTAAATTGATTTGATAAATGATTTACCTACTTGATAAAATGACTTGTCCAAAATTGATTTCACCACCCCTCAGCAAATCTGCTTCAACTGCAACCTTCCCCATCTCAGTAAATGGCACTTTCAGTTTTTTCAGCTTTTAGACCAAAAAACTTAAGCAATGCTTGACTCCTTCTTCTGTTTCTCCCATATTCCACCTACTCTACCAGCAAATTTTGTTGACCCTTCCTTTGAAATATATCACATAATCTGATCACTTCTCATTATATTCTCTTTACCTTGGTCCAAAGAGTTATCTTCTCCTCTCTGGAATGTTCGCTTCCATATTGGTTCCCTGACAGCAGACAGAAAAATCCTTTCTAAACAGAAGTCAAATTATGTCATTCCTCTGCCCAAACTGCTCCATCTTTTCTGCCATAGAGAGTAATCCAGGCTGCTTACCGCGTCGCCCCAGACTCTATACAATCTGGCCCCCACTAACTCTCTGACCTCATCTCTCCCACTGCCCCCCATGCCAACCACATGCCAGCCACACCTGTCTCCTTGTTCCTTGTTCTTCTTAGAACACAAATGTCCCAGCCTCAGGATCTTTGTACTCGATAATTCCTCTACCGAGAACTTTCTTTCCCAAACATCTGAGGAGCGGGGTCTCTCAATTCCTTTAGGTTTCTGTTCACATGTTTTGTAGAAGATAACATTACAGCCTTCTAATCTGGGCACTCTCTAGCTCTTTTATCTTACCTTCTTATATTTCTTTCATGCTCATTACTCCTGACATATTCTACATTTATTTGCTTTGTTCATGGAATATCTTCCCCTACCCTCATATAACTGAAATACTGGAGGTCAGAGATTTTGTCTATTTTGTACTCTGATATATGTCGAGGGCATCTAGTAAGTGATGATTAATTATTATTTGAATAATTAAATGAAATTATTTGCAGGAGGACAAGTAATTTGGTTTATAAAAATCAGTCATTAGAATTAACTACATGGATGTCACTGGAGTCTTTAGTCGGAGCTATTTCTGTTGAATCAGTTAGGAGTGAGTGAGTGGTGAGAAAATAGAGAAAATAAGAATAGAAAATACTTTCAAGGAGCTTGACTTTGAAGGATAAAACAGGGTGATATTAGAGTAGAATGTGAAGCCAAAGTTAGCTTATTTTTAAAGATGGATTAGACCTGAGGATGTTTAAATGTTTATCTCTGAGAAGATTCACTTTAGAGTAAGATGTTAATTATACCTGAATGGGACAAATAGCCATCAGTGAGATGTTCCTGAGAAGAAGGGTAGGTCTACTATCTAAATACAGATGGAGGTTCTGGTCTTTGAGAGGAGAAGGGGTACTGATGGAGTTGGGGTTGGAAGTGCCTGTCTCAAGGATTCTTTCTTCTTAAGAGTAGATGTCAGTGTCATCTGAGGGTGAGTGGGTAGGTGGGGTGAAGCGGTAAGGGTAGGGGTCTGAGGAAACTGGAGAATGTACATAATAGTCATCGAGGAGAGTGGGAGCATGAGTTCACCAGGGCAGAGTAGCTGGATTGTCAGACAAGGGGAGGGTCCATTTGAAGTTTGTGATCATGAATTTATAAAAACGTTAATCTAGTCTGGTATTTCTGGCATCATTCAACTGTTCTGGTAACGGTGTGCAAACAATGGAGATAAAGGGATGATAGGGGAGATGATCATCTGGGATGAGGAGGTCAAGAAGTTGAGACATTTGGGTGATATGTCATTTATACACATAGTGAAGTCATCCAGGGTCATGTCAGGACTTGTATGGAGAGAGACACAGAGCTGGTAGACTAGCTAAACTAGACTGCAATGGATGATCTGGGCTTGAAGTTGTCTAGAATGATGCCTTGGATATAATTTCTCCTGAACCAGCAAAGGACATATGTGAAATTGTGGGTATAAACGAGAGGCTGGGGATTCTTGATGTCTTCCTAATTCTTCACGGAGTTCTGGTGAAAGCATAGCAGCCTCACAACCTGATCAGAGCGAGGATCTACCTGGCCAGAATTCAGATTTCTCTGCCTTTTATATTGTCACCTTTTATTGTCATTCTTCTGCTTTCTGTGTCTCGTCAGGTCTTAGCAAGCCTGTAGATAACAGGTGAAGACATGGAAATGGAGCATATAAGCAAATGTCTTATTTTTCAAAGGAGGAGGCTTAATTGTTTGGAAAGGCAATGGGGAGAAGAGGGGACTGTTACACCTGGGATGTGAGAGAAACAATATCCACCCAGACAAGAAAAAGTCCTACCTTCAGTAAAAGCCAGGTTACAGTGAATATGAATATGTAGGGATTTCTCTGGGAAGTTGTTGAGGAGCTGGAGAATCAGCTGTGTACATAACGAGTTGTGTTGGAGAGTCTAAGGGTTCCAGAATCAGACTGCTTGGTTCAAATCTCTATTCAGTCATTTGGTACATGTGTGACCTCAGGCACTTCATTTAACAATTCTTTTTTTTATTGCCTTAATAGAGACAACAACAATAATAATACCTAACATTTCAGAAGTATATTAAGAGAAAATAATGTGAGCAAAGAAACCTGTATATTGTTTATTCTACTATATGTTATGTTCCCCTGAAGTCTGCATAACCATTACGACAAGTTTAATTCTTATTCCAACAAAAGATCATTTAACTACTTTGGTGGTCGTTCTTGAGGACACAGTGAGAGGGTCTGGAAAGTAAGGGAGGAGTGGAGAGCTGGATGAAGTCAAGGAGGTCCTGGGCATTGCTGGGGATGATGATAGAGAAGAGGGGTGGCCAAGTGGACTTACACTCCAACCAGTGACTGATGGAATGACTGATATGTGGCCTTGTGCAAATGGTCTCAACCATCTTTTTAAGAAGGATGGTCACTGGGTCTGATGGCTAGAGGATTTAGTGTACAAGTCCTCAGATTGTATCTATTCTCGCAGCTCTCGTCTAAATGTATAGGACAGTCAGAGAAAGCAGATGCATGACTCAAGGGAGATAGACATAATGATAAAAAGTCGTGATGATTGAGAAGAAGGAAATCAGGGATTGATTTTATGCTTTTTTTTAATGCAAGACCATGCTCAAAACAGCTATAAAAACAAAGATATGGTCCTTTTACAACCATCTTGATTAAAAAGGTTACTTTTGCTAGAATTTGTCACAAAGTGTTACATATGTCACTCAAAATTTTAAAGTACAGTTAATGTCAAACTCTTCTATTTTTCTCCTTACCAGTGAGAGAAAAATCTCAATTTATTGCTTTGCAATATGAGACTGTGATATTTAATTTCACAGCAAATGGATTTTCTATTTTTCAGATAATATTCTAGTTATTTTATAGAGATTTTCCTACTAAAGACTTTATAAAACCATGTTGCAATGTGTTTTCCACAGTAGTAATGAAATGTGATTCTTAAACTGAGTCCACACGTGGGAAGGAGTTACATAGAGGAATGAGGTCTCCCTGCTTTGCATAATAGGTATTGAGACTGCCTTTCAGAATACACAGATTTTCTGGTTCAGCAACTTTGCTATTTTACTGGACATTGGTCAAAACTATGGCACTCACAAAAGGAAAGACCTATGCACACCAAAGATTGGTTCATTGAAATACTATTTACCAGAATTGTTAGCATCTTTGCACGTCTACAAAGTAAATATAGTAACTATTATAGTAAAAATAATTGACATTTGTACCAACTTTTGAAGTTTTCCAGTGCTGTTATATGTATTGTATCTTATTTGATCTTCAGAAAACCTTGCGAGTTAGGTGAGATTATCTTCTTAGTTTTAGAGCAATCTGAGTTATCTACTTCAGATGACTTGCACTGTCATATTGCTAATGAGTAGTAGGATGGGAATTCCAACTCAACTTCTTTTTTGTTATATAGTTTCTTTTGAAATATTAATAGAGATTAATTGGGTATAATTTTATCATTAAGATTAAAAGTAATATTTTTGAAATTACTTTGATATGATGGTACAGACAATGTGTTAAACCAAAATATTTAATTATCCATTCTCTACTCTGACAAGTAACAGAACATTTGCTCTGTTATTACATGTGAATTCAGTCAGATTTGTGACAGAAAAGTCCCTAACATGTCAGGCTTTCTTGGGCGAGCAATTGGCCTTTGGATATTTCCTTTTGCCCAAGTGTTGGGGCAAAAAACCAAACAACAAAACAACAGCAACAAAACCAAGAGGATTTGGCAGCTTGTAGAAATTATTTATCTGAGGCAGAGCAGTTACCCAAGCATATTAAGTGAATCAGTGTTCTCATTAACATTTGGGGACAGGTTCAATATGCTTATTGGGCCAACAAGGACCTTTGTTTCATTCATAGTTAGAGGAATAAAGACACTAACACCCATCTGCCTTCAGCAAAATTCTTAATAAAACATAATTTGGTCATTTAAAAGGATAAATTAGGTGAAGTTACAAAATATTACAATACTCAAACACACACACACACCACACACGCACACGCATTCTAATACCTTCCTGTACAAACTCCTGTACATCACCCTTTACAACACACAAAATTCTGCCCAACAAATCTATCTTCAGTATATATAATAGAGTACTATTAGCTCCCATGTAAAAACAGACATACCTAGACTCAGACACACAGGTGTATAAACCTCCATAACACACCCATATTTTAAACACATTCACTGCCATACCTAATTCCTAGTGTCATTCACATGCACCAGTTAATGTTGGATTGCAATTCTCAGGATATGTACCATAACAATTCCCACACATGTAGCACAAGCACCCTCACATGCAAAACATTCAATGATTAATACAAACAGCAGAAATGCTGTTCCTGTTTCCCTCCCCCATACACTGATATAGCAGCGTTTTTAACTCCTGTGTCTGTGAAATTGTCCTCTGCCTAGAAGATGCTGATGCTTGTTAATGCATTTCATGCAGCTAATTTTCTATTTGCAAGCACAAATCTCACTTGATCCTTGCTAATCGAGAGGATGCTGTTATCAGGTAAGAAGGAAAAAAAAAGTATAACTAAATGTCTCCTCCATTTTTCATTCATGACGTTAGTCCATGTTCCTAAGTAAATAGACTAGTGGAGGAGTTTAGCAGAGTCTTGAAGGAGAATGGGGACACCAAAAGGCTTGTTTGTTCTCTGTGTTGTGCACCAGGAAGAAAACACTATTTTAGCAAAGTTCTTTTTTCAAAATTAGTTTCTGATAATTTCCGAAGAAGGTATGTAACATATATGTAAATTATGAGTATAGCAATAATGCACCATCCAGCTTAAATTCCATAGCATAACCAATACTAATTCTTTGTTTACTCAGTCCATCTCTTTCTTTTTTTTTTTATTGTAGTATAATTGCTTTACAATGTCATGTTAGTTTCTGCTGTACAATGAAGGCGAATCAACTATATGTATACATAGAAGCCCTCCCTCTTGGACCTCCCTCCCACCCCCCCATCCTGCCCATCTAGGTCATCACAGAGCACCGAGCTGAGCTCCCTGTGCTATACAGCAGGTTCCCACTAGCTGTCTATTTTACACATGGTGGTGTATTTATGTCAAACCTAATCTCCCAATTCATCCCACCCTCCCCTCCCCCCACTGTGTCCACACATCTCTTCTCTATGTCTGCATCTTTCTTTAAAAACTCCTTTGATAGAAGAACTTCAGAACACTTTAACTCTGATCACACACCCACTCCTAATTTGTAATTTCTGTCCAGTATTCTATTTCTGTCCTTTAAGTCCCCACATTTGATATTATTGTTATTTTTAATATTTTATAAGATAATGTTGGATTAGATTTATACGTGTTAACAATTTTGTTGCTTATCTTTTTCTTATCTCTATGATCACTTTTTAATTTTAATTTTTATTAAAATATAGTTGATTTACAGTGTTGTGTTAGTTTCACATATACAGCAAAGTGATTCAGTTATATATATATATATATATATATATATATATATATATATATATATGTTCTTTTTTAGATTTTTTTCCATTATAGGTTATTACAAGATACTGAGTATAGTTCCCTGTGTTATACAGTAGGTCCTTGTTGGTTACCTCTTTTATATATAGTAGTGTATATATTTTAATCCCAAACTCCTAATTTATCCTCCCCACTTTCCTCTTTGGTAGCCATTTGTTTTCTATGTCTGTGAGTCTAGTTCTGTTTTGTAAATAAGTTCATTTGTATCTTTTTTTTTTTTTTTTAGATTCCATGTATAAGCACTATCATATGGTATTTGTCTTTCTCTTTCTGACTTCACTTATCATGATAATCTCTAGGTCCATCCATGTTGCTGCAAATGGCATAATTTCATTCTTTTTTATGGCTGAGTAGTATTCCATTGTATATATTTACACCACATCCTCTTTATCCATTCATCTGTCGATGGACACTTAGGTTGCTCCCAGGTCTTAGCTATTGTAAATAGTGCTTCTATGAACATAGAGGTGTATGCATCTTTTTGAATTATACTTTTGTCTGGATATATGCTCAGGAATGGAATTGCAGGATCATATGGTAACTCTATTTTTAGTTTTTTAAGGAACCTCTGTACTGTTCTCCCTAGTGGCCGCACCAATTTACATTCTCACCAACAGTGTAGGAGGGTTCCTCTGTGATCACTTTATTTATTTATTTAGGAGTTTTTTATTGGAAGTCTGAGTGTGCAATTCTAGGTTTAGTGATTTTCTTTCAGCCCTTTTGAAGATATTATTCCACTGTTTTCTGGCTTCTGTTGTGGTTGAGAAGTTTGCTGACAGCTTTGTATGATCTTTTGTCGATCTATGTGTTGTTTTCACTACAATATATCTAGGTATAGATTTCTTTATTTACCCTGCTTGGGATACATTATATTTCATGTTAATCAATAGTTATCTCTTCAAATATCATCTCTGACCCATTTTCTCTATTCTCCTCTTTTTGGGAATCTGATGAGACAGCAGTAAGACCATCTCATTCTTTTTTCCATATATCTTAACCCCCTGTTCCTACTTCTCATCTCTTTGTGTTGTCTTCTTGGCCAGTTCTGTTACTATACTATTTTACTCTTTGTTATGTATAATCTGATATTTAACCCAAACTTTGATATTTTTAAACAAGTTTTTTTTTCAATTATAGAAGCAATTACAAACATGCCTGGTCATTTAAAATATTTTCTTACTTCTTCTTATTTTTACGATTCCAATTTGTATTTCTTTATGTGTTATACTGATAATTGTATGATGGTCTATATTTGGAATTTCAGAGTTCAAAGTCCTTAGAGATCTAATCCTATTTGTTTGTTATTCCTGTTGTGTCTCACTCATGATGGTTTGTTTTCTTGTCTGTTTTGTGATCTTTGATTGCATTGTATTTGTTTGATTTTAATTTCTGGGAATCCTGTGGGCCTAAATTACAGATGATTTCCTTCAGAGAAGATATGTGTTGGCTTCTGTTGGAGGATTCTCATAATTGTCTTCCTTTGAAGGTCTCTTGCTTTGTTGTAAGAGTTTCAGATTCAGTTCCTCCACTTTGCTTCTGTCCCCAGAAATGGTCTCTAGATTTCAGTGTTGCTGTTCACATTTGCTCTTAGGGCAACCCTACCTTTAAATTTGCTGACTACTCCCAGATTCCCTTTCAGCTTTGATGGAAGGGTAAGGACCTTGGAGACTGCCATTTCTTCTTGGAGGCCTAGCTATATATTAAAAAGAATATTTTATGTGCAATGTACTTGTTTTAGTATAACAGTTCTTTGGATTATGTGGTCTGTGACTCTGCTAAAAATGGATTTGCAAACTCTGATTTTAATTGATAATCTGCTTACTCTACTGATATTGAAAATCTCCCAGTAGGATCTCTGCTTATAAAAAGACTTTGAAAAATATTTCAGGGGGTATGACCATGGGAGCTTAGAGACTGATGCCGGAAATAAGCCAGGCAGGCATACTGAAGAATAAACATGTAGCCAGCAAAGATATAGTCATCACTGCAGAAGACTGAAAACCGGTTTATGCCTGCAGCAAGGAAAAACAAATGTCCAATTTTTGATGAATGTTGTTTTTCACTTTCATTGTTAGAATATTATTATAAGCTCTTTAATTAATGCTTCTCTGACCTCCCCTAAGACCTACTCTCCTGCCAGCCCCAGCTCCGCCCCACTACACTCTGTGTCTCTCTGTGCATGCATTAGTAGTCCTAGGATAGTCAGTAAACTCCCTGAGTTCAGGGGGTGTTTCACATGTCTGTCACATCATCCCAGTACTTGGCATAATGCCTGACAAATCAAGGATGCTCAAGCCATATTTGCTGAATGAGTTAACTCTATGTTGAATTGTAACCATTTACATTGTGAGTACCTAGACTGGGTCTTATTAATCTTTGTATCCTTTCAACATTTAGCACAGTCTTAAGTAAGACAGGCATTGGAAAATATAAATAAGTGAACTAGGTAAATGTTAAGTAAATATGTATTTGAATGTTAATTATTTTAAGTCCTTATGCTTTTATTAAAGTTATCAGTGCCTATAGGTAAGTGAAAACAAACTTTGCATTCTCATAAGTACATATGACTGTCTCATCCTGCATTTCCTGGTGAAGACTCATACTGAGTCACTCTTTTATGCGCTGACCCTTGTACTTTGTACCACAAATGATTATTTTCCCAAATATACGTGTAAATAGAATTTGGGATTTTAAATTTCCTATTGTTCTTTCTTTTAATCATTATAGATAATGTAAAATGTCATAGCAATTTATTCCTCATGTTTTTACATGTCTGAAGGATTGGAGTGGCTACAGAATGGAGCAAAAAGGAATAATGTGAGATACCTCCTGAGCAATCTTTACTTGCATTAAGTTTTTTTTTTAAATTTTTATTGGAGTATAGTTGATTTACAATGTTATGTTAGTTTCAGGTATACAGCACAGTGAATCAGTTATACATATACATATATCCACTGTTTTTTAGATTCTTTTCCCATATAGGTCATTACAGAATACTGAGTAGAGTTCCCTGTGGCATACTTGCATTAAGTTTTAAAGGAGACTAACAATATGGTTTATTTGAAGAGGGCATGTTAAGTTAAAAAAAAATATAGACTGAGTTTATAGTCATTCATTTAATCACTCAAGAAATATTACGGATCTCCTTCTGTATGGAAGATCTACTAGATTCACAACTAAAGGGAACAAGCTACACAAAATAGTTCTTCAGTAAATTCTGAGACCATCAAAGATCTGTTTTTCCCACTCAAAGAAATGCATTCACCTTCTTGGATGGGCACTTATTAATCTCCTTGACTACTTTGGGTGGAGGAGGGTGCATGGGAGGAAGCCACTTTACAAATTTTTAAAATTTCTTTATTATATTTTAATCCCTTGTTTGCGGTCACATGCTTAAGACTGGTAGCCAACCTGTAGTTTTTCTTTGCGTCACCACATTCCGTGGTCCTTCTTGCTCTTTGGTATGGATGAGAACCTCCACCTCGACCTTGGACAGTTGTACAAATTTCATGTGGGGCTGTCTCTTGAAACAATAAATTGCTTTCTTCTCTATACTGAAGTATAAAGCTTTCTCTGACAAATGAAACTCACCAACTCTCATCTATCTGGAACTGAAAAAGAAGGGGCATCAGATAGCCCCAGAACTCCCTTTGAGAAGGATCACAGAGATAGACCTTCTGCGTGTGTGAACCTTAATGACCATTCCTAATAGCTTCTGTATATTCCACTAGATGGTTTGCAGAGCAAGCCTGTTCTGTTGTCATTGGTCTTTACTAGTTAGACTTCACAAAGGAGCCAAGTGTGAACATAGAACATTCATGTGTCCTATATTATTGCTCTCTTTTGGACTGCAGAAAAAGCAAGGCTGCTGGCTTTTTGGAGATTTAAATAAAGCAAAAATTTATTTCCATCTAGGAGCAAAAAGAACTATGTTGTCCTGCATTTGGTGTCTTGGTCCAGATTTGAAGTGGAGAAACATAACTGGCTTGATAACTGGCATCTATTTCAGAAAGATTTAGAGAATTGTCTCTGTTTCTTAAATTGTGCTAGGCAGTGTGAAACAGGTGAGAGAGGTTTACAACACTGTCTCTGCACTCTGAAACTTTCATCTTTTGTTCTAGACAGAAGAAACAGATAAAACTAAGAAATGGTGTCGGCTAAATGCTAACCTTATCTGGGTTCTAGAAATTTGAGGGCGTTTTCTTTGGCATAGTTGGTAGTGAAAGACCATAGGGTGCATCTGTTTTGGAAGAAAAACAGACCTTGACAATAATCTTTCAAATGCTGTCTGATTTTAAAGAGGAAATAACGTGGCTGAACCACGAAAGCTATCTTGGAGGTGAACAAAGACTGCTTTCATTGAAGTGGTGTCATTCTACGATGGTCTGGTTTGCCTTTGATTGAGCCCCCAGGACACCTTGGAGCAATGTGCTAAGGCTACAAGAGCTCTCATTGCTTTTTATAACCACAAAGAGAGACTTTTTTTGTAGAAAAATTATGAAATATAGGAAGGGAGAAAAATAATAAAAATCACCTGAAATTCCACTATCCAGTGAAAAATTAACTTTCAATTTTTTCAGATTTTTATTCTAAACATAGATAAATAGTTATGACTAAAATTATCTTTCAAGTTTACTTTGTTTCATCTCATCCTATTATCTTTTCAGGAAACACCAGTGACCTGGATTTTGTATTTGTTTTATTTTTCCTTACATATCTTTGATACTCTCCTTGCCATTTCCTGTAGCATTACATGCAGTACATTTTTTGCTTCTAATTCAGTATGAATTTCTGCAATTATATCATTTTTCTCCTCAATTTTCCTCCTTAGCTCCTCATACCATTTTCCACCCATTCTGTTGTCTCTTATATTTGATCTTTTTCTGTTGTAAAGTGAATTCTCAATTATTTTTTAATTTCTCTGATAGCTCAGAGCAGTCAGTTGCCTAAGATATTCCTCATTTTTCAGAGAAAGGCTTCTGTTTGACTTTCCTTGTTGTTTCTTTCCTGTGTTAGCCTCATAATTTTTGCTAGATTCAGCGTTAATTTAAAAAATGTTTTCACTTTGACTGCACGTAATCTTTTCTGCCCAGTGGAACTTCTGTTTGCTGGTGTTTTATCCCATTCAAGACAATTATTTCTCAATTACACTCAATCTTTCTTTTTCTAGGCCTGGCAAATTCGGTTGGCTTTTCCTTCCTGGCTACAGAGTGCCCATTATACTCAGTTGGAGAACAGATTCAAGTGCATTATGCACATTTCTCCTTGTCCACCCATCTCCCCAGTGCCCAGGTTACAGATGAAGTAATGTGGGCACAGAGAGGTCAGGTGGAAAGTCTTAGTTTACAGAGTCAGTGGCAGGGTCAGGGCTCGATGACTGTTTTCCTGAAAGACTCTCTTCCCAGAGTTTATGCTACAAAACATACTGTGTCAGAAAATTCACAAGGACTTTGACCTTCTTGTTAAACCACCCAAGACAGATGAGAGTTTTGTGTAGATATCTAGTTCTAGGACTGATGCTGTCTCTGTGATTGGATTTATAAATGTAATGGTTTAGCCAAGGATATGAGGTTACCAAATGTTTCACCACACCATAAATGGACCATTTATCTAGCTTCTTATAGTAGATTTCTTATCATTTTCCAACCTTGTCTAATAATTTCTCAGGATTTCTCTAACATTCTAAAATAGTTTCCTCAGTATTTCCTAGCTTCCTGTCTTAGTTTGGGCTGCTATGACAAAGTACCATAGGCTGGGTACCTTATAAACGACAGAAATTTCTCACTGTTCTGGAGGCTGGAAGGCTAAGATCAAGATTTGGTGTCTGGTGAAGCCTTGCTTCCTGATTCAGAGATGGCTGTCTTCTCTGTGTGTCTTCATAGGGTGGAAGGAGTGAGAGAGCTGTCTGGGTTCTCTTTTATAAGGACATTAATCCCTTTCATGAGGGCTCCACCCTCATGACCTGATTACCTCAAGGGGCCCACCTCCTAATACCATCACCTTAGGGGTTAGGATTTCAACATATGAATTTTGGGGAGACACATATATTCAGTCCATAATACTTCCTACAAAAATTTCCTTGCTGCCTACTAACTGTTTCCAAAACCAATTCCTTATACCTTAAACTTTTGCTCTATCAGAACTCACATTCGGTGTCAACTTTTGAATCAGTTATCTATCGTCACTATATAGTGCTGCATAACAAGCAAGGCCCCAGATGACAGATGATTGGTGCTAGGAAATTTAGCCCTAGTTGATTAATCCAGTAACCAAATTACATGAGCATCTTCTGGTCTTAAGTATTGTTCTAGATGCTGAGATTGACTGTTGAACAAAATTGATGATGAGAGCTGTCAAGAAGGGGAGAGGAAGTTCTATGCAGGAGGAGGTGGCATACCAGACAATGACAACTTTGCCAAGGAAAGCATGGTAATAAAACTCAGCTAACAGTTCCTCAGGGACATCCCACCACTACTGTAGACATTGTCAACCTTTTCTTCACAGAGTCACATGGCAGATGCTGTTCACATGGGAGACTTTCCCATAGGCACCTTGATCTTGTTATGACTGCTTCTTGGCATGCTTCTTTAACGTTCTCTTTTTCACTCCAACTCAAGAAAATGTATAGAACAGTGAGTAACTAAGGGTTATGAATATCATTATAAGACTAACTTTGAATTTGTAATTTATAAAAAGTTAATCACGTAAAAATCTTAGTTATTTAAATTTTTATTAGTAATACATCACTTATGAACTGTCTCACTCCTGGTTGTGAAATGCCAATTTGTTTCCTGGTTGGTGAGCACAATGACGAAAAAATGTTGTCTGATGAGACAAAGTCCAGACTTACTAACATTCATTGATTCAAGACTCTCCATGGTGTCTTCTCTGCTTAACTCTCCCCCAAATCTAATGGTTCTACATCTGGTTTACCAAACTGGTTGTAGGAACAACATGGCACACAGTTTCCTATTTGTAGCCTGTTGCATGTTTTCATGTTTGGGCGCCTCTCTGGAATGATCTACTCTTCTTTCCTCCCTCCTACTTCTTGGACTGGTCAACTGTTACAATCTTTAAACAACTGGTTCAACCTCTTCCTCCAGGAAGTCTTCCTTTTCTCTCCCAGTGTGATTCCTCCAAATCCTCCTCTGAGTTCTCATAGCACCCTAAGCACACCTCTATCCTTACCACATAGTGCAGTGCACTTTAGGTACTGGACTAAGGGTAGGCTCAACTATCTTTCTCATGTTTGAACTCCTAGGAAGACAGAAGACAGTTCTCTCTAGAGGTCTTGATTCTATTGCTTTCCAGTTGAGGGTGCTGCTGATTTGATTATCTCCCAATTCTCCATCCAACCTTTTCCTTTTTTGCTTAATTAAAAATGCTTAACGCATAGCTATTAAATTGTTAATAAGCAGAAATAAGTATGTCATTAATTTTAAAATACTTTATTCAGAGAATGGACTTGCTGTAACATTTCAGTGGTGGCTTCACAATAATTAATGAATTTAATTTCCAGTGCTAAATACATCATAATTGGAAGCTGAGTTTATGTGCTAATTGCAATTAGGCCCAAAAGAGAGTATAGCTTCCTGGATGGCCATAATCTATTTATTTTTGGTTTTCCTTTCGAAAAGCACATCTCCTAAAAGTGAACCTTCTAGGAGGTTGAGTTGGCAAGAACACTGGGCACCCTGGGCCTCAGAATGCTCTTGAGTTTGTGTTTGCCAAGGATTATAGTGATTGGCTCTGATATAAAGGGGCACAGGCAGGCAGGCGTTGATCTAAGGACCACCTTCAACTCCTGCTCCTCATGTGACTTTGAGTAAGCTATTTCACCCCTCTGAACCCTTCTTTCCTTATCCAATAAAATAATTTAAATCACAACTAAATGAGGTTTAACGATCTGACACATAGTAGATGTTCAGTATACTTGGTGCTCATATTATGATCTTCACTACAACAGAGTTGAGGGTCTCTATACATTGAGATTCAGTTAGTCTCTCCAACTCGCCCACGATTGGTAGTCTGGCTCAAATGCTCCAACTTTGAACTGTTATTCTTACAGCAGCTGGTCACTCGCTACCCTTTCAATTCATCAGCTGCTGCTCCTGGGGTGTGAAATGAGAAGAGCTGTCATTTGCAAAGGCTGAATCCCCGCGAGAGGGGACCCTTCTGGCCCCAGGGCTCTGGCTTCCGTTTGCTTGACCTCCCTGGGGCTCTCTGATTCCTTGGCTTCCTAATAAAAAAGCCCATTTTCAAAACCTCAGAATAAAGGCAGGCATGCACGGACTCCCCATCTTTCATTGTGCATTTTTCCCCTGCTGCCTGGAATTGCGTTCGATGCAGCAAACTCAAGAAGAGAGGAGACGTGGCTGGGGGTGGGAGTTCTGTGGTTTTGATTCCCACAGCTGCGTGCTGCAGAACCAACTGCTTTGCCATGTGCCCACTAATTACACGCCGCATCCACCAGAGGAGCCTCAGGGCATTCCCACCCTGAGCTAGGAGGCTGCCTCCACCTTCCCAACTGATTGAAAGGCAGCTGAAGGGCCGGGCTGCTCATGTTACCAGCCATAAAAGGCTTCTGGGGTTTGTGTGTGCAGTTCTCAATGAGAGAGCCATTGTCTCAGTTCAGGACACTGTGCTTGGATTTAATCAATTCAATGTTTCTTATCAAGTTGCAGTCAGGAAGGTTTTCAGGTCAGCTTGCATGGGAGGCCATTTTTGGTTGGTTGGGTAATGAGTTTCGTAAATAAGAATAGATGGAGACCCTTTTTGCTGTGGATCACAGGAAAGGTCCAACCTAAGGAAAACACCATTGAACTGGATTCCTCAGTTGACTCAATGGTTTTGTTTTCAGTTTTAGGAGAAAAGGTCAGATGAAACTCTTACAGTTTAATATTGTGGTTTTTCTCCGAAGAGGAACTTCCAGGCTATGACTTAGAATTAGCACACAGTCTCCATTTCCCTTTAATAAAATGTCTAATGTTCTGAGTGATAAATTTTAGACTATGAATGATTCTGACTTATTAAAGGACGATTGAATTATTTTCCATAGGTTGAGCTGGGACCAGCCTTAGCGGTCGGCAGAGTAGTCTTTGGTGATTAGCTATGACTTCTATGGTTCTAGCAATATATCTCTATTTAAATTTCTTAAATGTTTAATATCCCTTTTATTCCTCATCTGAGATAAAGCTTAGAACACATATCTGATGTGAAAGAAGTAACCCTAGACTTGCACACTCTCCTATAAATGACCTTCATGTGGTCTTTTTCTAATTTCGCGGAGGGGGAAGGAGTTAGGCAGAAGTCACTGGACACCGGCAAGAGGACAGGGCGCCACCTAGAGGGAGGCTGGAGGAGGTTGCAAAAAGAAGAGAGGCTCAGCCCTGGTTTATTTTCTAATCGCCTCTCAACGCCTCTTTAAATATCCAGGTGTTGTTGGCTTTCATTCCTCTTGCCGGAATCAGTCAGATGATAGTCTAAGTAGCTATTTCTTACACTTGTAAAGAGAAGCAGTAATTTCAAAAACAGTTATTGCTTTTTTCTGGTTTTTGTTTTGTTTTGTTTGTGAAGGAGATATACAGGGTGGAGGGCTAACATTACAAATGGTTTGGGAACAAAATCAGGTTGGAAACAACACCTTGTATGCATTTAGGGAGGTAGTCACACTAATAATACATGGGCCAGGTACTATTAAATCCCATAACTGAGATTTAGAAAGGTTGATTAATTTTCCCAAGATCATACAGCTAGAGAGAGACCAGAAACTGTGGGCTTATTTACTTTGTTAACTGCCCTTGGAGTCAATGACCTGGTCCTCGGGTCCTTAGGTGGGCACTGCAGGGCACTTATCCTTGAGTTTCTTAGGTTTTAGGGGATTCTTGGTTCCCTTCAAGGCTATTGCTGCACAAGATTGAATCTTGCTTTACACCAGTCAGCTGAACGAAGCCTGCTCTCATTTTATTCTTGTTCACTCTGCATTTTCCCACCCTGGGCCTGGTGTCCTCTGCTCTGGCCTTGAAGAATGAAATTCTTTGGGTGACCTGACTTGGTATTTAACACTCCTACTGTTTTTGCTTTTCTTCTCCGAAGCCAACTTCTTGACATGGCCGTTTTGAGATTTCTGTCATCCTAGATCCTGGTTTTGACTCCGGGAAAGGTTTCCCACTCCCTGTTGACTTTTGTAATTTCCTGAAGTTTTCTTTCTGTTTCTATGCTTGTCTCTTGCTGTATTCTCTTCTTCTTTACCACTATAACAGCCTTTTCTTGGGTTTAGAAGAGTCACTATGATCAAAGTAGCTCATTGCAAGCAAAATAGATTTCTAAGGACATTGGATGAAGTAAAAATTTCAATTAATTTGCAGTTTATTTCATCAAAAGTTGCTTTCTGTTTTCTGCATATTCCAATCAATTGGAGCTTTGTTCTAACATACCAAAAATACTGGACCAAAGGAAGAAACAAAATGCAGCATATTCTTGAGATGATTGTGATCTTTTTGACCCTGGAAGCTTGAGTGTTCACTGTGTAGAGTGGCAGAGGTGGGCTAGGTTCAGGTGTTATGAAATATCACAAACCAGTTCTAGCTGTTTGGAGAAGACGATGACTATCTCACTAATGGTACCTGACGCTTGAAGCCACGCTGAGCATGGCATGAAATATTTACCATCTCCTTTTAGGTGAGAAGGAAGAGCCCTCATTAAAATTTCATATTTACATTTCCAACCGTCAACCTCCTTTCCAGTTTGTGCCAGTTTCTCAAATTGTTCAAAGAATTCACGCCTTCAGGGAATGAATTTTGAGGGAGGCTCTACCGTTATGTCCGCTGAATTTTCCCTAGACTGGGATGGTTGGGAAAAACTTGAGTATTTTTTGGATGGGAGAAGCAGTTCATTTCTGATATGTAAGGAGCCTGAATCTTGCAGAGGGACCCATACATGCAGTGGTCTCTTGCATTACTGCCCTTACAGACAGCAACCCCTTTCTCCCCAACTCAGAGAGTTTAACGGGCAAGGAAAAATGGTAGAGGGCCTTGACTTCATCCATCTTAATCTCTGAGTGTACTTTATTTGCTAAATATTTTTTGAAGGAGCTGACATAGTTTTATGTGGGAACGATACTTCATATGCAGGGAGTCGGACTATCCATGGTTGCCATCTCCCACTGAAACCCAGAGATGCCCTGATTACCCATGTTCACTGTGATGGAAAATTTGTGGGGCATTGATTTGTTTACACCTCCTCTAATCATTTTCACAGTTTAGTACTCAATTACTCTACTTGTTTCAGGGATGCCTGACTCATATTCTTCATTAGTTAAGATTTTCTGCATTTATTAAACTTTTATTAAGCATTCATTCGACAAATATTGGTTAAGTACCTCCTAGGTATCAGGAGCTATGCTGGCTGCTAGGGATACAAATATAATCACATAATCCTTGTCCATGAGGTTCTCTTTAAAGAGCTAATTAAGTAAGTAGAAGGTCACAGATTTTGTGTGTGTGTGTGTGTGTGTGTGTGTGTGTGCACTCGTGTGCCTGGAATGCCAAAAGAGAGCCTAAGCTGGATTGCACAGATGTGCTTGTCGTCGTCAGGCGAGAGACGAGAACAAAAAGAAAAGTTATTTTCAGTCATGGTTTCTCTTCCATGCCTTCTAGGAGAGCTGGTAAAGATGCTGTAGGAGGGACCAAAGGAAGCTTTTGGATGCTCAGGAAGAGGTAGAGATGGAGGCAGAGAAGAGACAAAGAGAGAGACAGAGAAGCTGAGAAGCTGAAAAAGAGAAGTGGAAAAGGAGGCAGAGAGTGAGAAAGTACAGATTCCGTGCTCCGCCTCCAAGGGGCTCACAATCTAGGAGGGAAAAAGCACACCAGCTGAGCAGGAAAAAGGACAAGCAGAATAGTAAGGTCAGCACAATTGTAAGGGGAACCCTTGAAATGGAGGAGAGAGAAAATCTAACTCCCATGTGTCGTCACTTCTGATTCATTCTGAGGAGTTAATAACGTGTGACCTGGTCAACGAATTCTACCCTGAACGCCAGGGGTGCTGGCTGAGAGTCTCACTCTTCCTCTACTCCAGGAGCCTCGTGTCTGTGGCTGTGGTGATTCCCAGGCGGCCTGACCTGACAACCCTTCTTGCATATGAGGACCTATGAGCAGGAATCCTGCACTTCTTTACTTTTGTTCTAACACTGGAGGGCCTACTTTAAAAATCTTGTGGGTTTATTTTGTATCCATTCAGTTCATGGTATTTTTATTTTTTGAAAATGGCTTATAATCTTTCCTCCAATTATTGTTTTAAAAAGCTTAGTTTGATTATTTAGGGACAGACCATGTTCTGGCTGACATTCATTTAGAGAATGTTAACCTTCCTATCTGGAAATCAGAAACTTCTTTTCATCCCTCTTAGTAGTTGTTGAATCCATCTGTTTCTTTTAATCTCTACTGACATTCCTTGGCTAAGGTCCCCTCCATCCCTCCCTCCCTTTCCTTCCTTCCCTCCCTCCTTCCTCCCTCTCTTCCTCACCAGGATTACAGCATCAGCATCCTCATTTGTTTTCTTGCCTTTAGTCTAACCACTCCCTCATCCTCAGTCTACTTTCTATTCTGTGGCATCTCTGATGTCAAAGACAAAAGTAAGTCCAAGACAAAATTAACACAGCCTGTGTATCATAAACTTTTGGAGAGGGACCCATCAGCTGTCACTTTTGTTTCAGGAGAATTTCAAAGGTGTAGAAAGGAGAGCCAGTTTTCTAGAGTAATAAAAGGAAACACCAAGATAATTTCTGATTGGCAAGCATTCTACTAAGTTGAGAGTTTGGATAAGATTTTCTTATTGCTCTTTGTTACATTTGGCAGTCTTTGGCTGCAAGGGGACAAGCAAGCAGTTTGGGGACATTTCAAAAGAGGAAGGACTGTTCACTAGTATAAGCGGAGGATTTTCTGTGACCTATTATTTCCCAGAACAAGAGGGAGTAGAAAAATCTGAAAGAGAAATTAAGGAGACACTCTCATTTACCATCACAACAAAAGGAATAAAATACCTAGGAATAAACCTACCTAAGGAGACAAAAGACCGTATGCAGAAAACTGTAAGACACTGATGAAAGAAATTAAAGATGATACAAGCAGATGGAAAGATATACCATGTTGTTTGATTGGAAAAATCAACATTGTGAAAATGACTATAGTACCCAAAGCAATCTACAGATTCAATGCAATCCCTTTCAAACTACCAATGGCATTTTTCACAGAACTAGAATAAAAAATTTCACAATTTGTATGGAAACACAAAAGACCCCGTATAACAAAAGCAAGCTTGAGAAATAAAAACGGATCTGGAGGAATCAATCTCCCTGACTTCAGACTACACTACAAAGCAACAGTAATCAAGACAGTATGGTACTGGCACAAAAACAGAAATATAGATCAGTGGAACAGGATAGAAAGCCCAGAGATAAACCCATGAACATATGGTCACCTTACCGCTGATGAAGGAGGCAAGAATATTCAATGCATAAAAGACAGCCTCTTCAATTAATGGTGCTGGGAAAACTGGACAGCTACATGTAAAAGAATGAAATTAGAACACTCCCTAACAGCATATGCAAAAATAAACTCAAAACGTATTAGAGACCTAAATGTAAGTGCAGACACTGTAAAACTCTTAGAGGAAAACACAGGCAGAGCACTCTATGACATAAATCACAGCAAGATCCTTTCTGACCCATCTCCTAGAGAAATGGAAGTAAAAACAAAAAGAAACAAATGGGACCAAATGAAACTGAAAAGGTTTTGCACAGCTGAGGAAACCATAAGTAATACAAAAAGACAATCTTCAGAATGTGAGAAAATACTTGCAAATGAAGCAACTGACAAAGGCTTAATCTCAAAATATAGAAGCAGCTCATGAAGCTCAATATCAAAAAAACAAACAACCCAATCCAAAAATGGGCAGAAGACCTACATAGACATTTCTCCAAAGAAGATATACAGATTGCCAACAAACACATGAAAGGATGCTCAACATCACTAATCATTAGAGAAATGCAAATCAAAACTACAATGAGGTATCACCTCACACCAGTCAGAATGGCCATCATCAAAAAATCTACAAACAATAAATGTTGGAGAGGCTGTGGAGAAAAGGGAACCCTCTTGCACTGTTGGTGGGAATGTAAATCGATACAGCCATTATGGAGAACAGTATGGAGGTTCCTTAAAAAACTGAAAATAGGACTACCGTATGACCCAGCCATCCCACTACTGGGCATATACTCTGAGAAAACCATAATTCAAAAAGAGGCATGTACCACAATGTTCATTGCAGCTCTATTTACAATAACTAGGACATGGAAGCAACCTAAGTGTCCATCAATAGATGAATGGATAAAGAAGTGTGGCACATATATACAATTGAATATTATCAGCCATAGAAAGAAACGGAATTGAGTTAATTTTAGTGAGGTGGATGGACCTAGAGACTATCATACAGAGTGAAGTAAGTCAGAAAGAGTAAAACAAATACCGTATGCTAACACATATATATGGAATCTAAAAAAAAAAAAAAAAAAAGCTTCTGAAGAACCTAAGGGCAGGACAGGAATAAAGACGCAGATATAGAGAATGGAACTGAGGACACACGGAGTGGGAAGGGTAAGCTGGGACGAAGTGAGAGAGTGGCATGGACATATGTACACTACCAAATATAAAATAGATAGCTAGTGGGAAGCAGCCGCATAGCACAGGGAGATCAGCTTGGTGCTTTGTGTCCACCTAGAGGGGTGGGATAGGGAGGGTGGGAGGGAGATGCAAGAGGGAGGGGATATGGGGATATATGTTTACATATAGCTTATTCACTTTGTTATACAGCAGAAACGAACACACCATTGTAAAGCAATTATACTCCAATAAAGCTGTTAAAAAAAAAAAATGGAAAGAGAAAACTAGTTGTGTTCTCAAGTTTCTCTCTCATGACCCATAACTGGTTGACTTCTAAAGTGTAGAGGCTCACATGAATTTTGTATTTACTTTTTTTTTTTTTTTAAATATCTTTATTGGAGTATAATTGCTTTACAATGGTGTGTTAGTTTCTGCTTTATAACAAAGTGAATCAGTTATACATATACATATGTCCCCATATCTCTTCCCTCTTGCATCTCCCTCCCTCCCACTCTCCCTTTCCTACCCCTCTAGGTGGTCACAAAGCACCTAGCTGATCTCCCTGTGCTATGCAGCTGCTTCCCACTAGCTATCTGTTTTACATTTGGTAGTGTATATATGTCCATGCCACTCTCTCGCTTTGTCCCAGCTTAGTATTTACTTTTTGCCTTCAGTACGTTGTAAAATACTATTTTATAAACTATATGAAGCCAAAATGAAATATTAGCTAACCAAATTCAACAGCATAGTAAAAAATACATCAGATTGATTTCAGGAATGTAAGAAAGCTTTAGCCTAGGAGAGTCTATCAATATAACTCCTTACATTAATGGACTAAAGATAAAAAAGTATGATTATCTCAAGAGATGCAAAGGAAAAGAGCATTTGATAAAGTTCCACACTTCTGTGTGATTAAAAACATTTAGAAAGCTCTGATTAGAAGACAATTTCCTTAACTTGACAAAGTTCATATAGAAACATCTTACATAACATGTCTTACGTGATATTTTGCTTTTAAGATTGGGTCAAAAATAAGACAAGAATGTGTGTTATTACCATAATTATTTACCACAGCACTAAAAGTCCTGGATAAATAAATGAGAGGTGAAAAAATAAAAGATAAGTAATTGGAAGGGAAGAGACAAAATGTATTCCTTAAAAATGATATATTTATCTACATTGATAACTCAGTAGATTACATAGACAAAACAGAGAACAAAACAGAGAATTCTGGAAGGTTACTAGATCCAAGATGTATTAAGAATAATCACTGGCATTCCTTCAGCCCCGAAATCATCTTCACAAAATAACATTCACGATATAGCATTCTCAATAGAGAACAAAAGCAACAATAACTTATGGATTCATCATTTTTCTTTGCAGAGAAAAAAATGAGTGTTTAGTAAAGCTTGAATAAATATATACTGGGTTTATGAGGGAAAGTTCTAATCCTATAAAGATGTCTCTCAGAATTAATTTATAAATTCAATGTAATACCAGCAAATATTCCAAGAGAAATTTTTGAGCAGCCACTTTCAAAACTTACTTCTGTTACCAAATCAAACTTGGGTCCATTTGCCCGCACGCAGTAAAGCCAATCTACTGACACTGAGTTGTGGTGAAGGAAAGTGTAGTGTTTATTGTGAAGCACCATACAAGGAGTCTAGAACAGCTAATGCTCAAAAATCCCAACTTCCCAATGTGTTTCAGGAAAGCATTTTTAAAGGCAAGGTTGGGGGTGGTGGTGGTGGTGCAGTTGCAGGGTGTGAGGTCAGCTTGTGCACGATTCTCTGATTGGTTGATGGTGAGGTGACAGGGTGGTATCACAAGGGTTAACATAACCCTTAGGCTCCAGTACGTCTGGGAGCTTTGGGCTCATGGTCATCAAGTAGTTAATGTCTCCAATTTGTTGGGGTTTTAGCATCTGTAAAACCACTTGGGAAATGTGCATCAGATGCTATTAATATTATCCAGGTACTTTAGAGAGGAGCTAAAGCAGAGGATTTGGGGGAGGGGTCTGTCCCAGGAAGGCCCCATAGGGTCCTGCTCGTTTACACTTCTATGTGAGAATAAGAGTTTACAAACAGGTCAGTTTTTGAAGAGAATAACAAAGTATGGTCTTGCTATACTAGATATGAAGGCAGACTCTAAGTTATTATGATAAAAACAGTGTGGTACAAGTGCAGAGGCCGAAAAACTCATTGATGGGAAAAACAGAGATAACAAAAGACTCCCAGGTACATGGAAGCTTCATGTATGATAAATGTGGCATCAAAAATCAGGAGTAGGTTGGTGTGATGTTGTGATTTATATATGTCTCATATATATGTGGTCTTCATCTATGGTTCCTGGCTCATAGCTCCCCAAACCCTTGGAATTTCCTAAGTGTTGAGAGTGATAAAAAGTGTCTTTTGCTATGTTAATGTTGTGACTTTCAGAAAGTACTTGAGTCTGGGGGCTGGTTGCCAGGAGAACCAATCAGGTGGTTAGAGAGTTGGAACTTTCAGTCCCACCCCCTGACCTCTGGGAAGGGAAGAAGAGCTGGAGGTTGCATCGATTGCTAATGGCCAATGATTTAATCAACATTGCGTATGTAATGAAGCCTCCATAAAAACCCAAAAGGACTGGATTTGGAGAGCTTCTGGGTTGGTGGACATGTGGAGGTTTGGGCAGAGTGGTGCGCTCAGAGAGAGCATGAAAGCTCCGTTCCCTTTCCTCATACCTTCCCCCAGCATCTCTTCCATCTGAGTTATATCCTTTTTTAATAAACCGGTGACCTTGCAAGTAAGATGTTTCTCTAAGTTCTGTGAGCCACTGTAGCAAATTACTCCAACCAGAGGAGGAGGTTCTAATTTATATCCAGAAGTATAGGTAACAACCTGGACTTGTGACTGGTGTTTAAACTGCAAGGAGGTGGTTGTGGTAACCTCCAGTCTGTAGCCAGTTGGTCAGAAGCACAGGTTAACAACCTGGGCTTGTGACTGGCATCTGAAGTTGGTGCGGGACAGTTCCATAGGACTGAACCCTTAACCTGTGGAATCTGATACTATCTTCAGGCAGATAGAGTCAGAATTGAGTTGAATTCATGGGTACCTTGCTAGTGTCCAAATAATTGCTTGTTGGTGTGGGGAATTGCCTCCTCCACAAGTTGAAATTGATGATCAGAATAACAAAAGAGTCAGGTTGGAAAAAATGGGCTCCCCCTATATAGAAAAATACTCACTCCGTATACCAAGATGAACTACACAGAGCCCACATGTGGAAGGTAAAACTATAAAATTTTTTAAAAAGTAAGACGTTTTTCTCATGATATTGGAATGACCCTCAAAGCACACAAGCCATAAAGTGAAAGATTTATAGATTTGTCCATATCAATCATAAGAATTTCTGTTTAATAAAAGGCACCCCCAACACTGTTAACAGAAGGATAGCAGGCTGGGAGAAGACATTTGTGTGATCTGAAAACAATACAGAATTAAACCTAGCAAATACAAAGAATGGCCAAAAATTAACAAGAAAAAGACAGGAAACCCACCAGAAAAAATAAGTATAGGATATGAGTCAGTGAGTGAATGAGGGAGAAATCTGGAATGATATCATGAAAACAAACAGATGCCGCATTAGTAATTAAACCACATTAGTAATTAAAGAAATGCAAATCAAAACAAAAAACAAAATACCACTTCACCTTCGTCAAATTGCTAAAAATCAGAAATGTGGCTAATTCCAAATGCTGTAAGAATGTGGGAATGTAGCAGGACTCCTCACACACAGCTAGGGAGAGGGTATAATGACATAGTAACTGTGGAGCCAAAGTGACAGCAATAAGCGTACGTAAGTGGATAATAGTCTATGACCCAGAAATCCCACTTCAAAGAAACTCACACAGGTCCCCAGAGGGATGTGTTTGAAGGCGTTCATTACAGTACTCTTGTTGGAAACAGGGGGTTGGAGGCAACCCAGGTGTCCATTACTAGGGGCATGGTTTGGTAAAATATGATGAATACAAATGATAGATTATTTTTGCAAGAGTATGTTGTGAACTAGATGCATAGTTAACAACATAAATACATTTAAAAGCAGTACTGAGCAACAAAAATAAGAAACTGAATGAGATCCATTGCACATAAAACAGCATTTTGCATTTCTTAAGGAAACATACTTATCCAATGACATGTATGCCTATATGTTGGGTTGGAACATATAAGGGGGTTAGAAGTTGGATCCAAAATAAAGGAAAACATTTATTTAAAAGTAAAATAAAAAAGTGTTTTTCATGACCTAACAATGGTAACAGCAACAACAACAAAAAATGAGCAGAATTTATACATGACGGAGCATATATGTGTTGCTTATTTAGGGAAATCTTCTAGGGATATCAAGAACCCTTCTTAAAGGAAATTACTTTACTGGAGTCTTAGAAGGGATACAAAGATGGGATATTGAAAGTCCTTAGGTGTACCCTAATAATTATTCTTGGAGCATAATCTCATAATTTAATCAGTTTCTTAGCTATATTGTTTCTAATATATGTCAATGATATTTTTCTAAAGATATTTTTTAACATATTTTTATTATTTTTAATTTTCTAAATAACTTTTCCTGTAGTGTTATTCAGACTTATATTTTATGGTTAGTAAACTTGACTGATGACATTTTCTACTGACTTTTTGCCAGACTATAATATTTTTAATTGAGAAAATAACTTTTTCTATGGTGTTAATGTAATTAGTAAGTTCAGAACAAATTCTGCTAATTGGGTAATATTCTCAGTTCTATTTTCTTTTTGGTTTTGAAATGTGTAAATATTTTAGATCAATTATAGTCACAGATACTGCCTTTTTACATCTAGACTTTCTTTGACAAACATTTTTATAAGACCAAATCCATCAATTAACCTATCACAATTCTTTTAATGTTGCAAAATTTCGTTCCTTTGAACTAAAAATAGGAGCTGCACAAAAGACCCTTCTTACACATGGAGATACTCCCAAGTTCAACTACATAGTGTTAAGATTAAATCTTGTTCATCATATGAACTTTCATCATTAATTTGTTGAATCCCTTTCTTATATCAGTTGGGATAAATCTCAATGTCTTCCTGATGCAACTTTTATTTTTTAATAACTTCAATTCATAAGAAGTTTTGAAAAATAAAAATTTTTGGTATCCATTTGCTGAATAATTTGATTATAAAAATTTTCAATTGATTCTCAATAAAATACAACCAAAATTTAGAGAACTTGTTAACAAATAATCAATGCCATTGTAGATACTTAAGCTCCTTTACAAAGTAGTTCTTCAAAGGCTCAAACATTTCTAAAATCTGGTTGATGTTAGATGACAAAAAGAGAAAGTGTGTACTGAAATATTTTAGATATCAACTTTAATTCCACCAGAAACATTTTTCAGTTCAGTTATTCTAACAGGGTAAATGCAAAACTTAAGAGAATATTATAGTTTGGATGACATGTACAACAACAAATTGCAAGTACATTTTTTTGTTTGTTTCATAGGTTCCTTAAATTGTTAAGAATGTACTTTTTACCACAAGAGGGTGTTCCACCAAAATTTCTATTCTTATTATTACACCCCAAAATGAATAATTTTATTTTCAAGTTTGAACATTTAAATTCAGATTACAATAGCATTTTCAATAATGTCATATGTTACTCCTTCAATAGAATGAACTTTCAACAACTTTATTCTCAAAAATTGAATAAAAAATAGGACCATTACCAGAATTAACTGGCTATCTCATTATAGCAGCTGATGATATGTATATAATATAGGTATCACTGAACTATTCGAATATTTTTTTTCAATTTCTTCATCTATGCACATGAAGATTTGAAGTTAAAATTGAGTAATGAGTACAATTGAAATTGAAAATGAAATTAAAAGTGAGTAAAACTAATTTAGAATACCAATTATTTGATCTAAATGAAAAGTCTTGCTTCACAGAGTGATATGCAAATGCATGTCTGCTTCTGCATATGCTAAATAGTTGCCCTTGGGTACAGTCTTAAAGTAACTGCAAGCTTTTGAGATAGATGCTGTAGTTTTGCACAGATCTGTGTTCCTCGTTTTCTTGTGGTCAATGGTATCACTGCCTGCCCCTCCCCCTACTGTGGATATAGGTCAAAAAATTTTACGTGCAAGTTATGTTCACCATCAATTTATGAAACAGGTTGTGAAATAGGCCAAATTCCTGAATTCAGTTTAGGAATTAAAAATGTGCATTTTTAGTTCATTGCTGCCAACAATGTTTATCGCAAAAGAAAAGGAAAAAACCCCAAAATATAAAATAGGTAAACATTGTAGAATTACGCCATATAACAAATGGCAAAACCATTGTACAGAAGGGTTCCAGCTCCTCTCTACGTACTTATGACAGGGGTGTTCAGCTTCCATTTCCTGTACATATTTTATATCTTACAACTCATCATTTTATAGTTTCCTATGTGTCTCAATGACCCAGCCGTCTGGAAGCATTTTGTAGGCTGTGGCCCAGGCCATGACATAACTGACTGGTGTACCAATTGATGGCAGGGACAGCAGTTTTGAATATTTCTTTCATCAACACCTTAGCTGTCCCCAGTTGCTAGTGTCTGAGCACTCTTTGTTTAAATCACTGAGCATCCTGAACAATGTGCTTAAAAGTGAGGTATTAGTTATATTGTGCTTGGAAAGGGTCAGGAAAAGAAACATGGGTTATGATCAGTCATCTCAGATTTTACCATGTGTCCAAGTCGGAAATCTGTTCACATCCCACCAGATGAGACTGTGTTAGAAGCTGGAGTACAGAGTGGAGGCCTACCAATTCCAGATGGCCTTATTTTAATACAATCATTAATAATGATATCTCATAAATAAATGGAAAATCCAGAAGGGGTAGGACAATGAGGCAATAGGAGAAAACCAGGACTGTCCTGGCCAAGCTGGAAGTAATGGGCACTGTCTGTATCAGTAATCTTTTGGGTAAAAAGAATTATTTTCTGGGAAGAAGCATGTACTAGCACACGTAGTTAGCAAACTGTCGATTATCTGAGCTAATAGAGATGGACCTTAATCTGGGTAAGACTAAGTTGCCAGCAATTTCCCAATTTTTACTGTCATGGTCACATCTGACTCTAATGTTTGAAAGATTAAATACCTAGAAGTTTATTCATCCATGCTTTCAAAAAGCTTTTACTGAGAACATATAGTATAAATGACCCTCTCAGTGGTAGTCTTCTAGTTCAAGGAGAGGAATCCAGACTCTCTTCCCTCTCAGACTCTTAAATTCTGGCCATACACGCAAACATTCCCTATCTTGCCCTTGTGTATAAGTACAAGAGATTTGGGGCAACAAACACAAATGTGAGTCACATAATAAAAACAATGGTGATCAAGAGCCATCACTTGAAGGAAGTCAAGTCCTGGAATCTGACAGCACAGGAAAAAGGAATGGGAGAAACCTTCCAACAGAGCCTGGAAATCAGCAGCATGACTGGCCAAGATACAACATGGTTGGAAAAAATGCAGCCTCGGTAACTGCTAGATGACTGAGATATTTTGAATATATATACAAAATAATGGAAATCCCAAAGAAGAACTGAATAACTTTTTAAGGGGAATTAAGGAAAACATCACAAAGGCAGTTTCCTTCTTGAAGGAACAAGAGGGCCATGATAGATGGACCCCAAGGATGAGATGGTCTATACAGCAGTGGTCTCCAACATTTTTGGCACCAGGGACTGGTTTCCTGGAAGACAATTTTTCCATGGACGGGGGCGGGGGGCGGGGGGCGGGAGGATGGTTCAAGCGGTAATGCGAGTGATGGGGAGCTATGCAGAGCAACAGATGAAGCTTAACTTGCTCACCCGCCACTCACTTCCTGCTCTGCGGCCCGGTTCCTAACAGGCTGTGGACTGGTGCCGGTCCACGGCCTGGGGGTTGAGGACCCCTGCTATACAGAGAGAGCAGGATATATGAAAGCAAAGCAATGTGAAAGCCCTTGTAATCTAGTCATAAGTTAAAAAGGCAGAAACTGCAATTTTACAGTGCACAAATTATGTGCACTAAGGACTAAAAACAATATGGGAAAATGGAAAATGTTTGGTTTTAGGATGGCGGAACTGTTTTGTTACTGCTAAGAAAATAATAGTCTGAAGAAATTATTTTGGTTGAATTGAATTCTTATAAAGAATAATCTTTCAACTGAACTTTGTTTTGGTCATTATGCTCACGATGAATAACCACATTGACACAATTATTATATTATTATAATAATTGAGGTTAACATATTCCTTAGCAAATAAATGTTTTTCTGAATATAAGTAGAACTTTTCTCCCAATGTGAGAAGCATGAACTCTTATTAATTATCTACTTTTTCATGATTTCATCACCTTCATCCTGCTGAGTGCCTTGAGGGTGATTTCATCAATGCAGGTTTAATTTTAGTTCAACCAAGCTCAGTGCCTTTGTGTTTACAACAGATAAGTGCTATGTAAAAATAGATGGAAACTGGTAGGGGATGTCACTATTATTTTAAAAGGCCAGAATTAATTTGTCTTTCACAGAGAAGGAAACATTCCTTGGCTGTGACATGTATTATTCGGTCCAGAATCATTACATCTTTTGCTTTCCATTCTATTCTTCTTGGGGCTGCCATGAGCAGTCTGGACAACCACCTCCATGAGAAGTACAAGCCACAAGTCAGGGGGCAAGGGTATCCCTAGCACATTTAAACATTTGTAACTGAGTTGGTCTGGATAACTTTAATCACCTTTAATTTTTCTCCTACAACAAGAGATGCATTTTGCCATCTCCTTGCCTTTATTCATTGCAACTAGGATGGCAATGTCCTTTTCAATTTCAGAGCTGCAGATTGGCTTAAAAAGTAGATGGGGAGCTGGGAGATCTGGAGTTAATCTCAGCCCATCTATTAGTTTGACATGCCACCTGCAGCAAGCTTCTTCTCTTTCGGGGGCTCAGAGTCCTTTGTGAAAAATGAGATCGTACTTACTCCCAGGGAGGTGGTCAGGATCAAACAAGACAATGTCTGTGAACCACTATCTAAAAGTAAAGCAATTATACTGCAATAAAGATGTTAAAAAAAAAAAAAGTATAAAGCACTAGACAAGTCTGAGTGGGTTTTTATGTTTATCAAGAAGCTAATTCATACATAGAAGTATAAAATTGATTCATTCAAGTATGTTAGTAGTTTGGAGCAGTGGTTTCTTACATAACTAAATTTAATTTACTTAATTCTCTTCACGGTAAAAACATAATATAAGGGTTTCTACCATCATGATCCAGTTGTAATTACTTTTTATTATGTTTTTATTATCTTAATCAAGCTAGTATCAACATTTCATGAGAAAGATGTATACGTTCATTTAAAGAGCAAACATTTGGAAGCCAGGATGATATGTCTAATGATAATAATAGCTATTATTTGCTGTACTTATGTGCCACTGTGATAAGTGCTATATATGAATTAGCTCATTGAATGTTCAGAGTGATCTCAGAAGGTAGTGTCAATTTAGATCCATTTTACACATGAATAAACTAAGATCCAGAGAGCTGCAGTTGGCTATTAACCAACACTGGCTCACCTGCACTCCTTAGAGAGGCAGTACTGTGTAGGACCATGGACCTGAGTTTGAATCTCACCTTCACTATTAATTAGCCCAATGACTTTGTGTGAGTCGCCTCAAACGTGTAAGCCTCAGGATCTGCTTTTGTAATGAAATAAATAAATGTGAATATAAATAGATCAACAGTAGATCGTGGTAAAGATCAAATGCGGTTTGAAGTGTTTCTTACAGGGCTTAGCGCATTATAAGCACTCAATGAAAGGCAGTTGCTATTATGATTATTAATACTGTTATTATTTTAATGAGACTTTTTGTACTTGGTAGGATCACAAAAGTAAATAAAACAAAGTCCCTGATTGTAAGGTGTTTAAATTATTGTATGGATTTTCCTTTAACCTACCGTCATCCCTGCTGAACATGATCTAAAAAGTGTCAGTAGCCTTGCTTGGTTCCCAATCATCAGCCTTGCTTTGCTGTACCAGTTACCAGCCTACTTACCCGCTGTATGGTCAGGCCACTCAAGATGGCTGTTCTCTTGCTCTCTGTACATCCCCTGCTGGACCAGGGACTACGTCACCTACATCTTGTTCACACGACTGACCTTCCTTCATACTTGCCCCAGACCCCAGCAAGTGATTGTTCTTATCAAAGGGGCAGTGAGGGGCATGTCCCTCTCCTAGTTTCCCAGTGAACTAATAAGCCAACCTGATATAATTCCCCCAATGACTGGCAATCTCCCCTTCCCCACCCCAGGAGCAAGACTGATGCCATGTCCGGCCCACCTTCTATGGCACACTGTGGGGTGTCACTCTAGGACCTCGCTTCAGATGTGTAAGCTCCCCCATCCACTAAGCCACTGATGTCTCTGTTGCTGACTCTGGGCTCTTTCTTCGGTCTTGAGGCTGGGAAAGCGCAGGGCTGTAGGCCTGCAGGGTGCAGCCCAACACCCTCATTCCCACCCTCACCGTCCCCTTGGACCTGATGCAGGCCTGTTGTATGGCTGAGGCTTTGGCTCTCCTTTAATAGAGATTTTGGCTCTTCTTTGAGGTTACACTGCCTTGGGCTGCTCTGGAGGACCCCTTCTTGCTCATGTGGACTCCCTTCACCCCTCTATTCCATACTGCTCTCTGGAGGTACCTTATAATGTGATGTGGGATAGTCAGAGAAGAGAGGGATAAGTCTCTCGAGGAGGTCTCTTTTGGTTTAAGAATTAGTGGGTACTTTCGGTGAACCAGACCCAGCAGAAATAGGGCATATCTTCTTGGTGAGCTGCTATCCACAGATTAAAAGAGTACTGAGAATGTAGTTGACCATCATTCAATATTTGCTGAATGCATGAATTTTCCAATTTTATCTTCGTAACAACCCCACCCAAGAGGTAGATGTTATCCACACTGCAATAAAATGTGCAAGCTGAAGCTCAGGAACATTAAGTCACGTGCTGTTAAAAGTTTGAGTCAGGATTCTAATCTAAGAGGTCTGAACCCACCGTCAGCCAGTCAATCACTATGAGATATGGTCCCCCAGATGCTTTGGGTCTCTAGGAAAATCTGTGCCTTCTGTGAGCTTAAGAAATGGCGTTGCATAGAGCTAAAAGTCAGATTGGACTGTACCACTGTGCGCAAGGGGCAAGCTGTGCTCTGTTTTTGTTTTTTATAACTTTTATTTTATATTGGAGTATGGTTGAGTTACAATGTTGTGTTAGTTTCAGGGGTACAGCAAAGTGATTTAGTTATACATATACATGTTATCTATTCTTTTTTCAGATTCCTTTCCCATATAGGTTGTTACAGAATATTGAGTAGAGTTCCCTGTGCTGTACACAATAGAGCTGCGCTCTGCTTTCTGCAATGCTGGGCACTTTTCTACTTCGTATCTTATGCTGGTGTCTGTTGGTGCTTTGGTCATGACATTATATTAACTGGAGATCATGTTGTTACCAAATAGCCTCCATCCCTAAAGTATGAATATGAAATTAAGGTTAACACTCAGCATCAGGAGGTCCTAGAACTCCATTAAAAATTTAGATGTGGGCCCACAGGCAACTTGGAATATTTAAATAGCTTGCCCTGATTCTGTTTCTAAACCAGGCTGACCTTTCACCATGTGACTGGAAGTCAATGAAAACGACCACCAGGCTTCAAGACCCTGTTTTATCTATGGCCTTCTCCTCTCTCTTAGCTCTTCCCTGGCTCACACTATTTCCAACTCTTTAACATTTTGAGTTTGTTTCCTGTTTTTGATGATAAATTTGGCTTGTCTGTTTTTTAAGCTCAACATTCCTTAGAATATGGCTTGTAGTAATTCTTGGCTCCTCTTCCATTCATTCATTCACTCATTCATTCACTCATTTAGAGTCTAGAAAATCCAGTTTACATAGATTTGCCTCTTGATCTTGCTGCTGTGTGACTATGGGAGTTTCTTAATCTCTCTGGACTTATTACTTTATTTTAAAATGGCAATAATGGTAATATCTGTCTCATAGTGTTATTGTGAAGATTCAGTGAATTAATACATGAAAGTTGCTTAGAATACTGTCTGTCACATAGTGAGGGCTATCTATATGTTTGCTATCCTTGTTATTATTATAATTAATTCCTTCATTATTTATTTATTGGGCATATTATATACCAGACACTATGTTAGGCTATACGCTGGTTTATATACACAAACCATCTTGGATCTCATAGTTTATTAGGGGAAACAGGCATATAACTAAACAAGAGTTGATAGTACAGTTCATGAGTTATAAGGCAAGGAATTACAGAGAAACATGAAAGCACAAATCAGCAGCCTCTACTAAGAGCATGAATTAAGGGATCAGGGAAGGCTTCTGCAAGAAAAAATACTTTGGGGCTAAGGCCCCAAAGTTAAGCAGAAGATAAGCAGATAAGTAGAGCAGACAAGCCTCCCTTAACTTTTGCGAGGACTGGGAAAAATATACAAATAGAAGCTTATGTATCATAGGTCTGAATATTTGAAAGTTTAAATCAAACTAAGTAATCAACTAAGTCTTATCTTTCCTTCATTGAAAAATATACCTTCATAACAATCTGGAAGGCCGGGTCTCAGGCGCTCTGAGTTTTGTGTTGAGATGGAGGAGCACAGGGACAGCTGACCCCTGACCCCTCCCTGGTCACAGACAGGCTCCCTTTGCTTCCCATCCCCAGATGCCTCAGTCCCATGTGGGGCCTTGTGTGCACATGCATGGAAGGACAGGTCCATCCACATGATCGCTCCCTGCCCAGCTCCCTCTTGACCAACTCCCAGACCTGGGGATGCCCAGGGCTGTGGCCAGGCCAACCCTCAGGACAGATTCAGAGAAGAGAGACACTGGAAGCAAGCTTGAGGCCCCTGAGACAGGAATTCTGGGATCCCAGGTCCCAGGAATGAGGTCTGGAAGGAGTAAGGCATGATCTCTATGATTCCCATTCTGTGGAGAGGGGACACTGCTAGGAGAGGACCAGACTAGGGCCCTGAAAGCAGTGGTTCTCAAACTTTAATGTTCATTGGAATCATCTGGATGGTTTATTAAAACACAGATATCTGGGCTCTAACTTACTGAGTTTCTGATTCAATAGGTCTGGGTTGTGGTCCAAGAATTTGCATTTCTAACAAGTCCCTAGGTGATGTTTATGCTGCTAGTCTGGGAGCCATTTGAGAACTATTGCTGTAAGCATGGGGCCAGAAAAGGACCCTTCCTTCTCATGGCTAAGGGAGTGGGGTATAGAATCCAGGAGTGTTCCTGGTGCAGGGGACAGTGTGTGAAATGACCCAGAGACAGGTGAAGCTTCTGTTATAGTACATGGAACTGATCCCCATACCTTAACTCCAGCCATTGGGTTGGCCACAATGTGTCCATCTGGGGACACTGCCACATAAAATGGCATCCAGCCAGACTACCAGGGTTAAGTGCCAGAACCCTGGGGTGAGCAATCTTCCTTCTTGTTTTCTTTGTGTAGCAACGGTGATCATGAATCAGAAATCTGCCAGAACTTAGACTGTATTCTATGAACCTTTTATTTTCTCTTAGTTTCTTATACTGTCATTGTTATTCAGTCCCTGTAGCTCAGCTCCAGCTGGACACGGTAAGCCTCCAAGCCGGTAACTTTTGTAATGAGACACCCAAAAGTTACAACCTGGATCAGGTTGTCTAGTAATCTACAGAGGCCTCATCTGATGAGTAAGAGATAGCATGTCTAGGTTCTTCCAGGAACTGTTTAGTCTGCTTTGTTGGTAAGAATCACATTAAGGTTGAAACTTAGCTGTGGAGATCAATACCGGATGGATTTATTTAGCACGTGCAGGAGAAAATGGCAGAAGTGTCTGTTAGCCCGATGACATTCTGTGCTGTTATTGAAAGTTCATTATTCAACTGATGTCTCTGCACAGGAAGGCTGAACTTTGACACATTAGATATGCTGACTGAAGCCATGGCTGGAGCATGCAGGTCTGAACATTCAGTTTTCTTTCTGGTGTAGCAGGCCCCCAAACACTGATGCTGTGCTTTAACATTTAAGCTACACAGGTTTTCCCCTTGCCTCTCTCTTTTATCATGAAGTTTTTGCATACGCTCTCTAAATTTCTTAGAATGACTTTATTCTTTTGTTCGGCAAATCCAGTGTTTCCTTCTTAGTCATATGCCAAGGCCACTTTCTCCAGGTGGGTCTGGTTTGATTCCCTTTTACAGAGTTCAGGGCCAACGGGCAGTGTTTGTCAAGTTACAAAGAGCTGAGCCGGTGCCAAATTCAGGGCAGGGCCAGAGAAGGTGTTTGCAGTTTACAGAAGCAGGTGTAGCCTGAAAGACCGGAGAAAACTGAACATCTATGAAGAAGCATCATGCAACAGATCCAAGAGATGAGAGAAAAATGGTAGGGTGTGACAGGAGCAGAGAAGAACAAAGAGGAACTGCAGTGTCAGAAGAGACCAATAGATATAGCCAGATACAGGTCCATGGGGGCTGTTCAATTAGTTAGACTGGTTTCACTAGTTATATATACTAGCTTTACACACACCAGTCTTATTTTATATTCTGATTAAACTTGTTTTGGTCTTTTTCAACACTTTACATGTGTTAACTGACCCCAATTAACATATTTTGAGATAATTGAGTTGTTTGTAGTCACCTGATTTTCCTGAACTCAAATGGAGAACAACAACAACAATAAAAAAAAAAAAAAAAGCAAAAGATCCCCCAAAACTTTAAAGGCATTTCCTCCCCTAAGGAATGGTAGAAGATTATTTTGGGGGATGATTGGAGAGTATCAGAACTTAGAGTCCCTGCTAACCAGGAACTAATCAGGACAACGATTTTAATCAATGCAAAAGTAGCTGAATTGCATTCCATTGTATTTATATTGGTTTATCCATTTACCAGTTGAAGACATTTGGATTGTTTCCTGTTTTTGGAATTTCTGAATAATTCTGGTATAAACATTTTGTGTTTAGTTTTTTGAGTGAACGTAAGCTTTGTTTCTCAAGAATGAATATCTAGAAGTGGGGTTACTGGGTCATATAAAGTGTATATTTAACTTTATAAGAAATAACCAAATTGTTCTCTAGGTTGGCTGAAAGATTTCACATTCCCACCAGCAAAATATGAGAATTCCTGTTGGTCTACGTTCTTGCCGTCATTTGATATTGTCAGTATTTTTAAATTTTAGTCTTCTAATAGATATGTAATGGTATTTCATTGTGGATCTAATTTGAACTCCCGTAATGACTAATGGTGTTAAACATCTTTTAACGTGCTTATTTGCCATCTGCATATTTTTTGGTGAAGTGTCTCTTCAAATCTTTTGCCCATTAAAAAAATTGAATTGTTTGTTTCGTTTTTGAGTTTTGAGAGTTCTTTAAATATTCTTGATACAAGTCCTTTGTCTGATATGTGATTTGCAGATATTTTCTCCAATTCTGTGACTTGTTTTTTAATTCTCTTAACAGTGTCCTTTACAGATCAAAAGTTATTAATTTTGATAAGGTCCAATTTTTCAATTTTATTGGTTGTAATTTTGGTGTCATATCTAAGAACTTTTTGCTTA
The DNA here is from genome assembly GCF_028023285.1 of Balaenoptera ricei. Classification (NCBI taxonomy): domain Eukaryota; kingdom Metazoa; phylum Chordata; class Mammalia; order Artiodactyla; family Balaenopteridae; genus Balaenoptera; species Balaenoptera ricei. Next base: position 7,173,333 of record NC_082645.1, on the reverse strand, counting down.
AATCAAATTATGACAAATTTCTCCCATGTTTTCTTCTAGAACTTTTATAGTTTTACCATTTTCATTCATGTCTACAATTCATTTGGGTTAATTTTTTTATGCCTTGTGAAGTGTAGGTCAAGAATCATTTTATTGAATATGGATGCCCATTTTCTACACTCGCATTTGCTGAAAAGGCCATACTATCTCCATTAAATTGCTTTTGTACTTTTGCAAAAAGTACAACTGGATTTTATTCAGTCTTTCAGTAGAATTTGGTATTTTCATTCTTGAAACAATCTCTTACCCTTGATTTTCTTGATACAATAATCTCTTAGTTTTACCCTACTTATGTAATGGGCCCTCCTCTGTCTCCTTGGAGGAGATCCCAGTCCTTTGCCTAGCTATACTATTTTCATTCATTAAGGTTCACTACCAGACATCATTTTTCTTTATCCTCTATTCTCTCCCTAAGCAATTTCATCTGTACCCAAGGTTTTAATAACAATCTATAGGTAAATAAACTTATAAACTTATATCATCAGCTCAGATTTCTCCTCTGAGCTCCAGACATTAATGTCCATCTGCCTCCTTGATGTCTCAATTTAAAACTCTGCGTGTCTGGAATGATCTCATGATTCATATAAAATATGATTAGTTCTAGTGTTTCCTATCTATCCTGTTCTGTGGTCATATCTGACATCCTCCTTTCCCTCTTCCACCAATATTTAATATTTCACAATTGATTTAGCCTCTTAAGTACCTCTCAAGTATGTTCACATCTCTTTATCTCCACTGTCATGATCCAAGTCCAAGCCAGTATCATCCTTCCCATGATTATCACCATCATCTTTTAGCTTATTGCTCTGCATCCCATATTTCCTCCTCCAATCAGAATGAGCTTTTAACAGAGTCTGATCATGTCAGCCTGCCTGCTTAAAACTGATTTGCTTTCAGAATGCTCTTTACCTTGGACCACAAAGCCTTCTCTGATCTGGTCCTTGCCTAACTCTCCAGCTTAATCAATTAATTCATTCATGTACTTATTCAATAAATATATACTGAGTGTCTACTATGTGTCAGGAAACTATTCTTACTGCTGGGCATGTAGCAATAAACAAAAAGTCCTTGTTTTAATGGAGCTTATATTCTAGCGGGATTGTACATACACAAAATACATAAATGTATAAACAGTATGTATTTATACTAGTGAGTGGGAAAATGCAAAACATATCAATGTAAGGGGACAGCGAATTATGGGGGAGGTGTTATTTTAATAGAGTTGATGGGAAAGGGCTCCCTGGGAAGGTGATATTTGAACAGGGATCTGAAGAAAATGAATGAGCAAGCCATGCCTATTCCAGGCTTCGGGATCAGTCTCTGAGGGCTCCATCCATTCAGTCCTTTCCTTATTTTCATGCGCTGATTCATGGTCTGCTTTTACACCCAGCAGTCAGCACCTATCTGTCCGAGGGTTGCACTCAGGTTGCCAGAGCCTGCTTTCCTGAAGTGCCTGGTAATTTATGTCTCTCCTGGGACCTCCTTTATCCAATGACTGATGGGTGTAATGAGTGAATGAGCATAAATATTTAGGCTCCCCTGTCCTTAGTCAGGAGAACTCTGGGTGTGACCTACCGTGTTTCCAGACTTCCCCTGCAGGATTAAGTCAACGTTATCCTCTGCAAGGACATCAAGCCCTCACTTGACTTCCTTCTATGCTGCTGTCATTTCTTCATTCCCCTACTAGTCTTTCCTGAGAGTACTTCCTAATAAATTCCATTCATTAGGATCCTTGTCTTAGGCATTGCTTCTGGAGAATCCAAATGAAGTCAGATGCTATATAATATATGATAGAAGTTTTGCATTAATTTGAGAAGAGAATTGCAAAAGTAGAATCAAATCATCATATAGCGTATGGTAGTGTCATATCTGTGTGTGAATTAAAGGCTTTTATGGATCAGACCATGGCACATTTCAACTTGAAACAGATCACTAGCAGCAAAAGTATAGTAGTAAATATGTAATGAGAAATTTTTATGTTCCTAAGTTTAGTGATAACTGCACTAGGTAACTATTTAATCCAGAGTTCAATAATGCCACAATTCGCTTAGAATGCACAGGAAACTGGCTTCGCAGAGCTACTAAGAAACATCTTATTAAAACTGCCACTATGGTAGTGCTCACTGGCAGAGTTTTGATTAAGTGTAAGGTTGGAAACAGAGCCTGGAAATTATTAATACCATTTTGTAGAATATACTTATGCAAATAGCCATTCCTTACACAAGTATTACAAAAACAGATTAAAACCAAAATTGGTTTTAAGGTTATATATATATTTTTCTTGAATACAACACTGGTCCTTTAATTTCAGCAGAACACTGTAATATGTTACATTAAAATTAATGTTAATTTAAATTTTATTAACTTCATACTTTTGTTTGTATTTAATTTAAATATGGTTTAGGTTTTATTGTTGTATATGAGCTATATGCAAAAGAAGTTTATACCTAATTTTATATCTGTATATTTTTAAGTACTACTCTAATAAAAATGGAAGGGAGGTATTGATGGTCTCAATAATGTATTTCACTAAAAGTGGTCCATATATCACTGAGGTTTGAGAAATAGTTCTTTAACCCATTTAATTTAAATCCACTCAGTCCATTCAATTTAAAATGTGACCCCTCAATAAGTAGCGGCAGCATCAACTTGGAGCTTGTTAGTGTTTCAAATTCTTGGGTCCCAGCCAGACCTGCTGAGTCAAGAAACTCTGGAGTTAGAGCCCAGCAACCTGTGGTTTCACAAGCCCTCCAAGTGATGCTGATATGCACGGCACTGAAGTTCCAGAACAACTGCTCTAATCCTTCCTCTCCTCCTTTGTTGAAGCTCTCATCCTCTGATGGGTCTCCCTAACTACCATCTCTACACTCCTAATCCTCCTCTGCACAGCTGTGAAAGGGATCTTTCTAGAGCATATTTATTGTGCCACTCCCCCTTTGAGTACCTTACATGGTTGACTTCTCTAAGACTGTTATCTTGTCTGTAAAATGAGAATAATAATGCCCTTCATCAAGTTGTAAGGGTAAGCATAATATAGGCATTAATTAAATGGTGATGGTCACTGTTATTATTATTCTCCCCATCATTTTTGCCATCAGTAGTAACATCCTCTATTGCTTAAAGAATTAATTATAAATGTTTTATAAGTTTGGGGAATTATCCACCATAGGAGTCTTGATGGAAGATGACCCCAAATGTCCCAGCCTCTCTTGTGTCAGGCACTTAGCTTATGTTGTCTCTCAGATGTGTCCGCCCCTGACACTGAACGGGGAGTGAGTGACTCAGAGCAGCAGTGAAGGATTCACGCTGGCTGTGGGTCAGCAGCTGCAATAGCAGTTTTCAGGAGCAGCAATGACAGAGCACCTAATGGGGTCCAGCGTCCAGAGTCCAGCATTTGTAGTGTCTGTGGGAGAAGCTGTGAGGACAGTGGTGTCATCCCAGCACTAATTTGGGGGAGACTTTTGGGATAATTTGGGGGCCACTTAGCTTCTCTTTTTCTTGCCTGTTTTCTGTGCCTGATTTTTCCAGGTCTTTAGGAGATTCGGTGACCTATTTGAAATCTGTTTAAGTCTACATCTCCTTTTGGGGCATCAATCAGCCAGTCACAGTATCTCTTGCTTACAACCAAGAAAACAATTGGTACGGGCCTCAAACTCCATTTCCATATTCAATTCTCCTCAATTTTCCTCCCTACAAACCTAATGGTTTGACAGTCCTGGAGCATTTACCTTTTCACAAATATATCACATAATTTCATGCTTCTTTATCTGTGCTTATGATATTCCCTCTGCCTTGGAAATTCTTCTTGTCACCTATTTTGTCTGGTAAAATCCTATTTATCCTTTAAGACCCATTAATACTTGCCAGAATTAATTTCTCACTATTGATGATTAGATGGGTGGCTTACTTGTATTCTGAACAAGAATACAGAAATGAAATACTGAGATGTTTAGAAAAACAGTGAGGAAAAATAACAAAACTTCCTTTAGCTAGTAGGCCAGTAGGACCCAACCGAATCCATCATTTCTGTATCTGATAATTGCCCACTTTCCTTCTGGGGGATTTATACAATTTAGGCATTGTAATTGTAATGAGAGACAGTATATTTTAGCATTATGAAATAAGTAGCCCACTAAAAAAATCATGACACTGGAATATGATGAAGAATATTGATAAAAGGAGTCAATGTATAAATAAAGACACAAGGTCAGCTTGTCTCATATTGGACATAGACCCAGTTCTGGACATTGTGCTTGACTTCCAGTGTATTTTCCATCCTCTCCCATTTGTGCAGCAGCCATGTAGACCCTAATTCCAAAGGTGTACCCTAATTAATCTGGGGCAACCACCATCACCAATGGTTTAGGAATCCAGACTTAAGCCAGTAACATGATATCATACTTGTCTAAGTGAATATGTTGGCCCAGTCAGACTAAAAGACTTTTGATTCTCTGTCTCCTTTACACACTTTCTATCTGTCTGTCTATCTATCTATCTATCTATCTATCTATCTATCTATCTATCTATCTATCATCATCTGTCAATTGTGTCATCTATCTGTCTTCCTGGACAGGAAATTTGAAGCTTTAGTGACCATCATGAATTAAACTACAATCCCAAGTTTGAAGTCAGCACTGTAGATAGCAGAGAAGAAAGACAGAAAAAAAAAAATCTGAGTCTTGATAATGTTGAGCTACTAATTCACTAGCCCTGAATCCTACCCAGTGCAGGTCCACTGCATAGCGCCATGCAGTTTATGCATTTTACAACTGAATTTACATAGACTAAGATGTGACTGGTGGCTCTGAGGTTCTTAGTCTGACTTATTGATATTAAAAACAATATATCAGGGACTTCCCTGGTGGCACAGTGGTTAAGAATCCGCCTGCCAATGCAGGGGATACGGGTTTGAGCCCTGGTCCGGGAAGATCCCACATGCCGCGGAGCAACTAAGCCCATGCGCCACAACTACTGAGCCTGCACTCTAGAGCCCACGAGCCACAACTACTGAGCCCACATGCCACAACTACTGAAGCCCATGCACTCTAGGGCCCATGCTCTGCAACAAGAGAAGCCACCACAATGAGAAGCCCGCACACCGCAATGAAGAGTAACCCCCGCTCACTGCAACTAGAGAAAAGCCTACACGCACCAACGATGACCCAGCAGAGCCAAAAAAATAATAAATGAATAAATTTATTTAAAAAAACACACAACAATATATTATATCACCTTTAATAGTTAAGACAGTTTGAACTTTTTCAAAGTTATTACTTGCAGACAAAAGGGCTCTGATATCTACATTCCATGTATGCACCTAGTTTTCCTATTTTGTTACTGCAAATTACATTCAGCTCCCCGGCTACATTGATACTTCCTTGAGAGTAGGTAGCAATATGTCATTTTTGTGTAGCTTGGATATGTCTTAGTACCTGGCACAAAAGAAGGATTCAATAATTTTGGTCAAATTTTTACACTCACGTTCAATTTATCTAACTGAATTTAAGAGCATTTGGGAAAAAGACAATGCATGATAACTCATTTATATCTCTGGTACCTATTATAAGAAATATACTCAAACTAATTACTTGGTTGATAATTATAACTGACATTACAGTTACCATCTAGTAAGCACCTGTTATATGTCAGTTGTGACTGCTGACGCTTCACATGTATGAACTCATTTAATCTCCACCAGAAACTTTTTAAGTAAGAAATAGTATCTTCAATTTGCAGTTGAGGAAACAGAGTCTTAGGAAAGTAACTGACCTAAGTCAGGGTCCCACAGTCATAAATGTAAGACCATGATTCAAACCCAAGTCCACGTGGCTCATTAATAAAGATAATAATACGATATACACATTTCTTCTCTCCTCTGACACTCTATGATTAAATAACTTTATTCCAAGAAAACGACTCTAGGCTCCAGGGAGCTTATGTTCAAAAACGAAAATGAGCCCAAAGATTTCATCCTTGCCCCAGGGCACCACGCTCCCACTCAGAAAGTCAGCAAATGGCTCAAACCACCCACTCTCTGGAATGGTCTGGAAACCCAGTCAGCAGAGGTGGGCACCAGAAGAGCAAGAGTCCGTGAGAGCCAGAGTCCTGATGAATGTACTCATTACTGACAGGCCATTTACTGGCACTTTCTGCTCTGCTTCAACAAAAATGAAGCATGAGACAATCACACCAAGACACAAATTTCAGATCATCAGCAACTCAGTCATGCAACAATCCTTACCAACTTCACATGCTCAACAGTGGTCTAGGCCCAGGAGGAGGCTGAGAAGCAAATGGGCTTGAGATACAAGGAGATGAACAAAATATTACATGAAAATATGACTAACAAATAAGGTGATGAATGCTAAAAGCTAAGTAAATAATGAAGGAAATATGCGACTAAGAAAGAATTTGAATGTGAAAGATTTCTGTAGGCTGAGATGATTACAAAAAGCTTGAAAAAATGGCAGAGCTTGACCTGGGGCCTTGACAGGCAAGGAATATGCCAAGATGCAGAAATAAGACAAGTACCAAAGGACACTATAAAGACCAATGTGTGGCCAAAGTGCTGTGAGGAGAAGGAGTGAGAAGATCATTGAGTTAGGTGGGGACAGACTTAGGAGTGGAGTTTCTGGAAGGTTTAGAACAAAGAGATGACATGAGGAAAGAGAAGCAGGACTGACTTGTTAATGGACTTCACAGACCTGAGTTTTCTTGTGTAACTCAAGCTTTACCAGTATTTGAATAACATGGGTCACATGAGACGGATACCCAAAATCTACTGGGACTTTCCCTAGAACCTCATAGCTCTGTAATCTTTCTTAGTCTTCTGGACTTTTACCCTTGGTGATCAGTGGCTATGAAAGGGCAACACCGCATGACCTCCATTGCTAACAGGGCCAGCATGGCATGATCAGAATGCCTCTGATTTAGGTGTTGTCCCCAGTGCCCTGTTGAGTGATGCTGGCACTGTTGTCCTTGCCATGTCAAAGCCACTCATAGAAGTGGGTATGAGGCCACCTCCTCCACACACCGAAAGTTCTTCTCACCTGGACTCCATCTCCTTACTGAGTGACTTATGAAATGAGGACTTTCCACTTCTCTCACTAGGGCTCTTATGGATGACTAGACCAGGCTGGGATCCAGTATCTTAGGTAAACAATATCTGGCCTCTGATTCCACTCATTTTCCAGAATCCTCTGGGCCAAAAGCAAAAATCCAAAAACCATAAAATCCCTGTGCAAGTTGGCTCCTGGCACCTTGCCCACTAGTACATCAAATGTGCTCAGATACAGGCATTTGCAGAACATGCCCTCAAGATTAGGCATGTTCTGGTGGGAAGCAATGCAGGACTGAAGAGTCAGTGTTTGCCTTCAGGAACCCTTGGATGAATTTCTTCTCACCAGGCTCTACCTAGTTAGAAACATGACCTCATTCTCTATACTGCTGTACCTGTACATTTTACAGACACAAGACCTTCCTTGTCCTAGCTATGCAAAAACCATGAAAGTACCTGGATCCAACGGTACCATAGGCAAGGGCCTGAAAACATATTCTCAAGTCAGCCTCATCCATAGAGGGTTTTCAGGACTAAGAGGCAGCCAGTAATTAACAACACCCTCCCAATCACTTCTCAAACTTATGTTTTATCAAACTCCAGACTAATAAATTCTGCTTGGCTATTTGGGAAAAGAATTCGCTAGAGGGAAATGAAGCTGCTTGGAAAAAACCTAGAGAAAAACAAACATACAGAAATACACATTGATCCCTGATGTATTGTTCCTATTAAAACTAACTGTTAAATTTGGCTTTACAGTAGCATTTCCCCAGCGTCTGGAGTTAACCTCGTATATGATCCACAGAGGTTAGCACTTGCCCTGTGTTAGCAACAAACACTTCCTTCAGGCCCTGGAACACAATTCCCCTTGGACTTTCAAATCCAGGATCATAAATGCAAAATGACTGGAGTTATATCATCTGTTTATATCTGGGGTGCTATTACATTTTATATACCTCTCACTGGCTTCAACTAAGCATCTACTACCAGTATGATGAGGTAGTTTATATTCAACAGGACACTAGGTTCAAAAGTCTCCTAGTATTGATTTTACCAGGAAAATGCTCTGATTTATTTCTGAAGTTGGTTCTCAATTGCTGAGGATTCTTTGTGGGGGAATAGGGATGATTAAAGTTTCAATAAGCAAAGGTCTTTGCTACCCCAGTACTTCTTAAATATCCATCCTATTGGATGCCTTTGCTCAGAGACATGGCAAGACACAAATTGCTGTGTGAGGTCAGCTTTGCATTGAGAGATGGTTCTACCCAGATATTAGTCATGATATAGTAGGAGGCATGCAGCAGTGTTGTTACTTATTAGAATGTAACTCGTAAACTGTTAACACTGGCATCAACCAGTTTTAATAGGACTCAGACATACTGTGGCAGGCAAGCTGGGTCTGACCAAGCAGACACTTTTATCAATGGACAGTTAGCAATCTGGAATTCAGGTGATCACAAATGGACAGAGAAGCAGGGATTCAGAAATAGTAAGTTAATGGAAGTTAGGTTTGTCTGCCCTAAGCTCAAGAGGTGACAGGAGGAAAAGGCATATTAGCCCTGGTAATAGGGAAGATTTCTCTAGGGCAATAGTTCTTGAACTTAAACGTCTTTAGAAAGACCTTGTGGGCTTGATAAAACACTTATTTCCAAGCTCTACCTCTGGAGTTTTCAATAGATATGAAGTGAGAAATGAGAATTTGCATTTCTTTTTTCTTCTCAGTTTTATTGAAATACATCTGACAAATAACATTGCTTAAGTTTAAGGTGTACAGTGTTATGATTTGATACATGTATTTATTGTGAAATGAAATGAAATGATTGCCACAATAGAGTTAGTTAATACCTCCATCACCTCACATAATTATCATTTTTGTGTGTGTGGTGGAAACATTAAAATCTACTCTCTTTGCAACTTTCAAGTATATAATACAGTTTTATTAATTATAGTCTCAATGCTGTGCATTGAATTCCCAGAACTTATTCATCTTAAAACTGGAAGTTTGTAACCTTTGACCAGCATATTCCCATGTCCCCCACCTTCCAGCCCTGACAAGCACAATAAATCCCTAGTCATTGGAAACATTTTTTATTAATCCAGCTCCTTCCTCTCCAGGGCCTTCTTTTCTTTTCTAAGTATAGTTGATTTACAGTGTCATGTTAGTTGCAGGTGTACATATATATGTATATGTGATTCAGTTATACCTATATATGTACACATATATGTATTATATATATTCTTTTTCAGATTCTTTTCCCTTATAGGTTATTATAAAACATTGAGTATAGTTCCCTGTGCTATAAAGTAGGTCCTTATTGTTCATCTATTTTATATATATTAGAGTCTATATGTTAATCTCAAACTCCTAATTCATCCTGCCCCCATTTCCCCTTTGGTACCATAAGTTTGTGAGTCTCTTTCTGTTAGGGAAGTATGTTCATTAGTATGTTTTTTACATTTATTTTTAAAATTTTATATTAGAGTATAGTCAATTTACAATATTGTGTTAGTTTAAGGTGTACAGGAAAGTGATTTAGTAATACAAAAACATATATCTATTCTTTTTCAGATTCTTTTCCCATATAGGTTACTACAGAGTACTGAGTAGAGTTCCTTGTGCTATACAGTAGGCCCTTATTGATTATCTATTTTAGGTATAATAGTATGTATGTGTTAACCCCAACCTCCTAATTTATCCCTCCTCCCCACCTTTCTCCTTTGGTAAGCATGAGTTTGTTTTCTAAGTCTGGTGAGTCTGTTTCTGTTTTGTAAATAGGTTCATTTGTATCATTTTTGTTTTTTTACATTGCACATTTAAGTGATATCATATGATATTTGTCTTTCTCTGTCTGACTTACTTCACTTAGTATGAGAATCTCTAGATTCATCCATGTTGCTGCAACTGGCATTATTTAATTCTTTTTATGGCTAATATTCCATTGTGTATATATATATATATACCACATCTTCTTTATCCATTCATCTGTCAATAGACACTTAGGTTGCTTCCATGTCTTGGCTATAGTAAATAGTGCTGCAATGAAATTGGGGTACATGTATCATTTTTTTTAAAATTAATTACTTAATTAATTTAATTTTGGCTGTGTTGGGTCTTCGTTTCTGTGCGAGGGCTTTCTCTAGTTGTGGCAAGCGGGGGCCACTCTTCATCGCGGTGTGCGGGCCTCTCACCATCGCGGCCTAACTTGCTGCGGAGCATGGGCTCCAGATGCGCAGGCTCAGTAGTTGTGGCTCACGGGCCTAGTTGCTACGCGGCATGTGGGATCTTCCCAGACCAGGGCTCGAACCCGTGTCCCCTGCATTGGCAGGCAGATTCTCAACCACTGCGCCACCAGGGAAGCCCCCATGTATCTTTTTATTATAACAGCTTTAATGGAGAATAATTGCTTTACAATGGTATGTTAGTTTCTGATTTATAACAAAGTGAATCAGCTACAGTTTCTGATTTATAACAAAGTGAATCAGCTATACATATACATATATACGCATATATTCTCCCTCTTGCACCTCCCTCCCACCCTCCCTATCCCACCCCTCTAGGTGGTCACAAAGCACCAAGCTGATCTCCCTGTGCTATGCGGCTGCTTCCCACTAGCTATCTATTTTACATTTGGTAGTGTATATATGTCCATGCCACTCTCTCACTTTGTCCCAGTTTACCCTTCCCCCACCCTGTGTCCTCAAGTCCATTCTCTACGTCTGCGTCTTTATTCCTGTCCTGCCCCTAGGTTCTTCAGAACCATTTTTTTTTTCTTTTTCTTTTTTTTTTAGATTCCATATATATGTGTTAGCATACGGTATTTGTTTTTCTCTTTCTGACTTACTTCACTCTGTATGACAGACTCTAGGTCCATCCACATCACTACAAAATAACTCAATTTCATTTCTTTTTATGGCTGAGTAATATTCCATTGTATATATGTGCCACCCCTTCTATATCCATTCATCTGTCAATGGACACTTAGGTTGCTTCCATGTCTTGGCTATTGTAAATAGAGCTGCAGTGAACATTGTGGTACATGACTCTTTTTGAATTATAGTTTTCTCTGAGTATTTGCCCAGTAGTGGGATTGCTGGGTTTCTCTGGATATTTGCCCAGTAGTAGGATTGTATGGTAGTTCTACTTTTAGTTTTTAAAGGAACCTCCATACTGTTCTCCATAGTGGCTGTATCAATTTACATTCCCACCAACAGTGCAAGAGGGTTCCCTTTTCTCCACATCCTCTCCAACATTTATTGTTTGTAGATTTTTTGATGATGGCCATTCTGACTGGTGTGAGGTGATACCTCATTGTGGTTTTGATTTGCAATTCTCTAGTGATTAGTGATGTTGAGCATCCTTTCATGTGTTTGTTGGCACTCTGTATATCTTCTTTGGAGAAATTTCTATTTAGATCTTCTGCCCATTTTTGAATTGGGTTGTTTGTTTTTTTGATATTGAGCTACATGAGCTGCTTGTAAATTTTGGAGATTAATCCCTTGTCAGTTGCTTCATTTGCAAATATTTTCTCCCATCCTGAGAGTTGTCTTTTGTCTTGTTTATGGTCTCCTTTGCTGTGCAAAAACTTTGAAGTTTCATTAGGTCCCATTTGTTTATTTTTGTTTTATTTCCATTTCTCTAGGAGGTGGGTCAAAAAGGATCTTGCTGTGATTTATATCATAGAGTGTTCTGCCTATGTTTTCCTCTAAGAGTTTTATAGTGTCTGGCCTTACATTTAGGTCTTTAATCCATTTTGAGTTTATTTTTGTGTGCAGTGTTAGGGAGTGTTCTAATTACATTCTTTTACATGTAGCTTCCAGTTTCCCCAGCACCACTTATTGAAGAGGCTGTCTTTTCTCCATTATACATTCTTGCCTCCTTTATCAAAAATAAGGTGACCATGGGTGTGTATGTTTATCTCTGGGCTTTCTATCCTGTTCCATTGATCTATATTTCTATTTTTGTGCCAGGACCATACTGTCTAGATTACTGTAGCTTTGTAGTATAGTCTGAAGTCAGTGAGTCTAATTCCTCCACCTCTGTTTTTTTCCCTCAAGATTGCTTTGGCTACTCGGGGTTTTTTGTGTTTCCATACAAACTGTGCAATTTTGTTCTAGTTCTGTGAAAAATGCCCGTGGTAGTTTGATAGGGATTGCATTGAATCTGTAGATTGCTTTGGATACTATAGTCATTTTCACAATGTTGATCCTTCCAATCCAAGAGCATGGTATATCTCTCCATCTGTTTGTATCATCTTTAATTTCTTTCATCACTGTCTTATAGTTTTCTGCATACAGGTCTTTTGTCTGCTTAGGTAGGTTTATTCCTAGGTGTTTTATTCTTTTTGTTGCAGTGGTAAATGGGAGTGTTTCCTTAATTTCTCTTTCAGATTCTTCATCATTAGTGTATAGGAACGCAAGAGATTTCTGTGCATTAATTTTGTATCCTGCTACGTTACCAAATTCATTGATTAGTTCTAGTAGTTTTCTGGTAGCATCTTTAGGATTCTCTATGTACCGTATCATGTCATCTGCAAATAGTGACAGCTTTACTTCTTTTCCGATTTGGATTCCTTTTATTTCTTTTTCTTCTCTGTTGGCTGTGGCTAACACTTCCAAAACTATGTTGAATAATAGTGGTGAGTGTGGACAACATTGTCTTTTTCCTGATCTTTGAAGAAATGTTTTCAGTCTTTCAACATTGAGAATGATGTTGGCTGTGGGTTTGTCATATATGACCTTTATTATGTTGAGGTAAGTTCCCTCTATACTTACTTTCTGGAGGGCTTTTTATCATAAATGAGTGTTGAATTTTGTTGAAAGTTTTTTCTGCGTCTATTGAGATGATAATATGGTTTTTCTCCTTCAGTTTGTTAATATGGTTTATCACATTGATTAATTTTCGTTTATAGAAGAATCCTTGCATTCCTGCGGTAAACCGCACTTGATCATGGTGTATGCTCCTTTTAATGTGTTGTTGGATCCTGTTTGCTAGTATTTTGTTCAGGATTTTTGCATCTATGTTCATCAGTGATATTGGCCTGTAGTTTTCTTTCTTTGTGACATCTTTGTCTGGTTTTGGTATCCGTGTGATGGTGGTCTTGTAGAATGAGTTTGGGAGTGTTCCTCCCTCTGCTATATTTTGGAAGAGTTTGAAAAGGATAGGTGTTAGCTCTTCTCTATATGTTTGATAGAATTCTCCCGTGAAGCCATCTGGTCCTGGGCTTTTGTTTGTTGGAATATATTTAATCACTGTCTCAATTTCAGTGCTTGTGATTGGTCTGTTTATATTTTCTATTTCTTCCTGGTTCAGTCTCAGAAGGTTGTGCTTTTCTAAGAATTTGTCCAATTCTTCCAGGCTGTCCAGTTTATTGTCATATAATTGCTTGTAGTAATCTCCCAGGATCCTTTGTATTTCTGCAGTGTTACTTCTCCTTTTTCATTTCTAACTCTGTTGATTTGAGTCTTCTCCCTCTTTTTCTTGATGAGTCTGGCTAATGGTTTACCAATTTTGCTTATCTTCTCAAAGAACCAGCTTTTAGTTTTATTCATCTTTGTTATCATTTCCTTCATTTCTTTTTCATTTATTTGTGATCTGAACTTTGTGATTTCTTTCCTTCTGCTAACTTTGGGGTTTTCTTTTTCTTCTTTCTCTAATTGCTTTAGGTATAAGGTTAGGTTGTTTATTTGAGATGTTTCTTGTTTCTCGAGGTAGGATTCTATTGCTATAAACTACCCTCTTAGAACTGCTTTTGCTGCATCCCATAGGTTTTGGGTCTTCGTGTTTTCACTGTCATTTGCTTCTAGGTAATTTTTGATTTCCTGTTTGATTTCTTCAGTGATCTCTTGGTTATTTAGTAGTGTATTGTTTAGCCTCCATGTGTTTGTATTTTTTACTGATTTTTTCCTGTAATTGATATCTAGTCTCATAGCATTGTGGTTGGAAAAGATGCTTGATATGATTTCAATTTTCTTAAATTTACCAGGCTTGATTTGTGACCCAGGATATGATCTATCCTGGAGAGCGTTCCATGAGCACTTGAGAAGAAAGTGTATTCTGTTGTTTTTGGATGGAATGTCCTATAAATATCAATTAAGTCCATCTTGTTTAACATATCATTTAATGCTTGTGTTTCCCTATTTATTTTCATTTTGGTTGATCTGTCCATTGGTGAGAGTGGGGTATTAAATTCCCCTACTATGATTGTGTTACTGTCAATTCCTCTTTTTTATGGCTGTTAGCATTTGCCTTATGTATTGAGGTGCTCCTATGTTGGGAGCATAAATATTTACAACTGTTATATCCTCTTTTTGGATTGATCCCTTGATCATTATGTAATGTCCTTCTTTTTCTCTTATAATGGTCTTTATTTTAAAGTCAGTTTTGTCTGATATGAGAATTGTTACTCCTGCTTTCTTTTGATTTCCATTTGCATGGAATATCTTTTTCCATCCCCTCACTTTCAGTCTGTCTGTCCCTAGGTTTGAAGTGGGTCTCTTGTCAACAGCATGTATACGGGTCTTGTTTTTGTACCCATTTGGCCAGTCTATGTCTTTTGGTTGGAACATTTAAAAATATATATATTTATTTTATTTATGTACTTTTGGCTGCTTTGATTCTTTGTTGCTGTGCACGGCTTTCTCTAGTTGCGGCGAGTGGGGGCTACGCTTCATTGCTGTGTGGGGGCTTCTCATTGCGGTGGCTTCTCTTGTTGCAGAGCACAGGCTCTAGGCATGTGGGCTCAGTAGTTATGGTTCGTGAGCTCTAGAGTACAGGCTCAGAAGTTGTGGCACCCAGGCTTAGTTGCTCTGAGGCATGTGGGATCTTCCCAGACCAGGGCTCGAACCCATGTCCCCTGCATTGGCAGGCGGATTCTTAACCACTGCACCACAGTGGAAGCCCTGGTTGGAGCACTTAATCCATTTACATTTAAGGTAGTTATCAATATGTATGTTCTTATTACCATTTTCTTAATTGTTTTGGGTTTGTTATTGTAGGTCTTTTCCTTCTCTTGTGTTTCCTTCCTAGAGAAGTTCCTGTAACATTTGTTGTAAAGCTGGTTTGGTGGTGCTGAATTCTCTTAGCTTTTGCTTGTCTGTAAAGGTTTTTATTTCTACGTCAAATCTGAATGAGATCCGTGCTGGGTAGAGTAATCTTGGTTGTAGGTTTTTCCCTTCCATCTCTTTAAATATGTCCTGCCACTCCCTTCTGGCTTGCAGAGTTTCTGCTGAAAGTCCAGCTGTTAACCTTATGAGGATTCCCTTGTATGTTATTTGTTGTTTTTCCCTTGTTGCTTTTAATATTTTTTCTTTGTATTTAATTGTTGATAGTTTGATTAATATATGTCTTTGCATGTTTCTCCTTGGATTTATCCTGTTTGGGACTCTCTGCACTTCCTGGACTTGATTGACTATTTCCTTTCCCATATTAAGGATGTTTTCAACTATAAAGTCTTCAAATATTTTCTCAGTCCCTTTCTCTTTCTCTTCTTCTTCTGGGACCCCTATAATTAGAATGTTGCTGCATTTAATGTTGTCCCAGTGGTCTCTGAGACTGTCCTCAATTCTTTTCATTCTTTTTTCTTTATTCTGCTCTGTGATAATTATTTCCACTGTTTTATCTTCCAGGTCACTTATCCGTTCTTCTGCCTCAGTTATTCTGCTATTGATTCCTTCTAGAGAATTTTTTATTTCATTTATTGTGTTGTTCATTATTCTTTGTTTGCTCTTTAGTTCTTCTGGGTCCTTGTTAAATGTTTCTTGTATTTTCTCCATTCTATTTCCAAGATTTTGGATCATTTTTACTATCATTACTCTGAATTCTTTTTCAGGTAGACTGCCTATTTCCTCTTCATTTGTTTGGTCTGGTGGGTTTTTACCTTGCTCCTTCATCTGCTGTGTGTTTCTCTGTCTTCTCATTTTGCTTAACTTACTGTGTTTGGGGTCTCCTTTTTGCAGCATGCAGGTTTGTAGTTCCCATTGTTTTTGGTGTCTGCCCCCAGTAGCTAAGGTTGGTTCAGTGGCTTGTGTTGGTTTCCTGCTGGAAGGGACTCGTGCCTGTGTTCTTGTGGATGAATTTGAATCTTGTCTTTCTGGTGGGTAGGCCCGCATCTGGTGGTGTGTTTTGGGGTGTCTGTCACCTGATTATGATTTTAGGCAGCCTCTCTGCTACTGGGTGGCTTTGTGTTCCTGTCTTGCTAGTTGTTTGGCATGGGGCGTCCAGCACTGTAGCTTGCTGATCTTTGAGCAGAGCTGGGTCTTAGTGTTGAGATGGAGAGCTCTGGGAGAGCTTTCGCCATTTGATATTACATGGAGCTGGGAGGTCTCTGGTGGACCAATGTCCTGAACTTGACTCTCCCACCTCAGAGGCACAGTCCTGACACCCAGTCGGAGCACCAAGACCCTGTTAGCCACACAGATCTGAAGAAAAGGGAGAAAGAAAGAAAGAACGAAAGAACAAAAGGAAGAAAGGAAGAAAGGAAGGAAGGAAGAAAGAAAGGAAGAAAGGAAGAAAGGATGAAAGGAAGAAAGAAAGAAAAATATAAAATAAAATAAAGTTATTAAAATAAAATTAGAAATTATTAAAAATAAAAAAGGATTAAAACATAAGTTTTAAAAAGAAAAGAAAGAAAGAAAGAAGAGAGAAACCACACCAAAAACCAAATCCACCAATGATAGCAAGCACTAAAAACTATACCAAAAAAAAAAAAAAACCCAAAAAACGGACAAACAGAACCCTACGACGAATGGTAAAAGCAAAGCTATATGGACAAAATCACACAAAGAAGCATACACATACACACTCACAAAAAGAGAAAAAGGGGGACTTCCCTAGTGTCACAGTGGTTAAGAATCCGCCTGCCAATGCAGGGGACATAGGTTCGAACCCTGGTCCGGGAGGATCTCACATGCCGCAGAGCAACTAAGCCCGTGTGCCACAACTACTGAGCCTGCCCTCTAGAGCCCACGAGCCATAACTACTGAGCCCACGTGCTACAACTACTGAAGCCCGCACACCTAGAGCCCATGCTCTGCAACGAGAAGCCACTGCAATGAGAAGCCTGTGCACCATGATGAAGAGTAGCCCCCACTGGCCGCAACTAGCATAGCAACAAAGACCCAATGCAGCCATAAATAAATAAATAAATAAAATAAATTTCAACAATTAAAAAAAAAGAGAAAAAGGAACAAATATGTATATCTATATTTAAAAAGAAGGAAGAGAGTAATCAAATCAATAAAGGAATCTACCAATGATAATAAGCTCTAAATACTAAACTAAGGTAAACATAAAACCAGAAACAAATTAGATGCAGAAAGTAAACCCCAAGTCTACTGTTGTTCCCATAGTCTACCACCTCAATTTTGGGATGATTTAGGTATTTCACACATGCAGGGTACATCAAGTTGATTGTGGAGATTCAATCTGCTGCTCCTGAGGCTGCACAGGGAAATTTCCCTTTCTCTTCTTTGTTCACCCAGCTCCTGTGTTTCAGCTTTGAATTTGGCCTTGCCTCTGCGTGTAGGTCACCTGAGGGCATCTGTTCTTCACTCAGACAGGACAGGGTTAAAGAGGCAGCTGATTAGGGGGCTCTGGCTCACTCGGGCCAGAGAGGGAGGGGTACGGAATGCAGGACGAGCCTGCAGTGGCAGAGGCCGGTGTGATATTGCAGCAGCCTGAGGCACATCATGTGTTCTCCCGGGGAAGTTGTCCCTGGATCACGGGACCCTGGCAGTGGCAGGCTGCACAGGCTTCTGGGAGGGGAGGTTTGGATAGTGACCTGTGCTTGCACATAGGCTTCTTGGTGGCTGCAGTAGCAGCCTTAGTGTTTCATGCCCGTGTCTGGTGTCCATGCTGATAGCCACGGCTCACACCCATCTCTGGAGCTAGTTTAGGCGGTGCTCTGAATCCCCTCCTCTCACGCCCCCCCCAAAACAATGGTCTCTTGCCTCTTAGGCAGTTCCAGACTTTTTGCTGGACTCCCTCCCAGCTAGCTGTGGTGCAGTAGTCCCCTTCAGGCTAGTTCACGCAGCCAACCCCAGTCCTCTCCCTGGGATCTGACCTCCAAAGCCTGAGCCTCAGCTCCCAACCCCCACCAGCCCCAGCAGGTGAGCAGACAAGCCTCTCAGGCTGATGAGTGCTGGTTGGCACCAATCCTCTGTGCAGGAATCTCTCTGCTTTTCCCTCTGCACCCCTATTGCTGCGCTCTCCTCTGTGGCTCCAAAACTTCCTCCCCGCCCACCCACCATCTCCACCAGTGAAGGGGCTTCCTAGTGTGTGGAAACTTTTCCTCCTTTACAGCTCACTCCCAGAGGTGCATGTCCCATCCCTATTATTTTGTCTCTATTTTTTCTGTTTTCTTTTGCCCTACCCAGGTACATGGGGAGTTTCTTGCCTTTGGGGAAGTCTGAGGTCCTCTGCCAGCATTCAGTAGATGTTCTGTAGGAGTTGTTCCACACGTAGATGTATTTCTGATGTGTTTGTGGGGAAGATGGTGATCTCCATGTCTTACTCCTCTGCCATCTTGAAGGTCTCTGTATGTATATTTTTGAAGTATGGTTTTCTTCAGATATATGCCCAGGAGTGGGTTTGCTGGATCATATGGTAGCTCTATTTTTAGTTTTTTAAGGAACTTCCATACTGTTCTCCATAGTGGCTGCACCAATTTACATTCCCACCAACAGTGTAGGAGGGTTCCTTTTCCTCCACACCTTCTCCAGCATTTATTGCCTGTAGAATTTTTGATGATGGCTATTCTGACTGGAGTGTGGTGATACTTCACTATAGTTTTGATCTGCATTTCTCTAATAATTAGCATTGTTGAGTACCTTGTCATGCACTTTTTGGCCATCTGTATGTGACTTCTTTGGAGAAATGTCTATTTAGGTCTTCTACCCAGCTTGATTGGGTTGTTTGTTTTTTTGATATTGAGCTGTATGAGCTGATTGTATATTTTGGAAATTAATCCCTTGTTGATTGCATTCTTTGCAAATATTTTCTCCCACTCCGTAAGTTGTCTTTTTGTGTTTTTTTCTTTATGGCTTCCTTTGCTGTGCAAAGGCTTTTAATTAGGTCCTATTTGTTTATTTTTGTTTTTACTTCCATTATTCTAGGAGATGGATCTAAGAAGATATTGCTGTGATTTACGTCAAAGAGTGTTCTGCCTATGTTTTCCTCTAGGAGTTTTATAAGATCTGGTCTTACATTTATATCTTTAATCCATTTTGAGTTTGATTTTGTATATCATGTTAGAGAATGTCTTAATTTCATTCTTTTACATGTAGCTGTCCAGTTTTCCCAGCACCACTTATTGAAGAGACTGTCTTTGTCATTGTATAGTCTTGCCTCCTTTGTCTTAGTTGAATTGACCATAGGTGTGTGGGTTTATTTCTGGGCTTTCTATCCTGTTCCATTGATCTATATATCTGTTTTTGTGTCACTACCATACTGTTCTGGTTACGGTAGCTTTGTAATATAGTCTGAAGTCAGGGAACCTGATTCTTCAAGCTTCGTTTTTCTTTCTCAAGATTGGTTTGGCTGTTTAGGGTCTTTCGTGTTTCCATACAAATTTTAGATTTATTTGGTCTAGTTCTGTGCAAAATGCCATTGGTAATTTGCTAAGGATTGCATTGAACCTGTAGATTGCCATGGATAGTCTAGTCATTTTAATAATATTGATTTTTCCAATCCAATAACATGGTATATTTTTCCTTCTTTAAATGCACCAACCAAAAGACATAGACTGGCTAAATGGATACAAAAACAAGACCTGTATATATGCTGCCTACAAGAGTCCCACCTCTGGTCTAGAGACACATACAGACTGAAAGTGAGGAGATGGAAAAAGTTGTTCCATGCAAATGGAAATCCAAAAAAGCTGGAGTAGCAATACTCATATCAGACAAAATAGACTTTAAAATAAAGACTGTTATAAGAGACAAAGAAGGATATTACATAATGATCAAAGGATCAATCCAAGAAAAAGATATAACAATTGTACATATTTATGCACCCAACATAGGAGCACCTCAATATGTAAAGCAAATGTTGACAGACATAAAAGGAGAAATCAGCAGTAACACAGTAATAGCTGGGGACTTTAACACCCCCACTTACATCAATGAACAGATCATCCATACAGAAAATCGATAAGGAAACACAGGCTCTAAATGACACATTAGACCAGATGGACTTAACTGATATTTATAGAGCATTCTCCATAAGCAGCAGAATACACATTCTTTTCAAGTGCACAAAGAAAATTCTCCAGGATAGATGACATGCTGGGCCATAGAGCAAGCTTTGGTAAATTTAAGAAAATTGAATCATATCAAGCATCTTTTCCAACCACAATGCTATAAAAAATCAAGTACAAAAAAAACCTGCAGAAAAAACAAACATGTGGAGACTAAACAATATGCTATTAAACAACCAATAGATCACTGAAGAAATCAAAGAGGAAATCAAAAATTACCTAGAAACAAATGAAAATAAAAATATGATAATCCAAAACCTACTGGACACAGCAAAAGCAGTTTTAAGATGGAAGCTTATAGCAATACAAGTTTACCTCAGGAAGCAAGGAAACTCTCAAATAAACAACCTAAACTTATACCTAAAGCAACTAGAGAAAGAAGAACAAAGAAAACCCAAAGTTAGTTGAAGGAAAGAAATCATAAGGAGCAGAGCAGAAATAAATAGAAATGAAGAAAACAGAAAAGATTAATGAAACTAAAAGCTGGTTCTTTGAAATGATAAACAAAATTGATAAACCTTTAGCCAGACTCATCAAGAAAAAAGGAAGAGGGCTCAATCAATAAAATTAGAAATGAAAAAGGACATTTTACAACCGACACCACGAAATACAAAGGATCATAAGAAACTACTACAAGCAATTGTATGCCAATAAAATGGACAACCTGGAAGAAATGGACAAATTCTTAGAAAGGTACAATCTCCCAAGACTCAACCAGGAAGAAATAGAAAATATGAACAGACCAATCACAAGTACTGAAATTGAATCTATGATTACAAAGCTTCCAGCAAACAAAAGTCCAGGACTTCACAGGTCCAGATGGCTTCACAGGTGAATTCTATCAAACATTTAGAGAATATTCCTTCTGAAACTATTCCAAAAAATTGCAGACTAAGGAACACCTCTGAACTCATTCTACGAGACCACCATCACCCTGATACCAAAACCAGACAAAGATACCACAAAAAAAGAAAATTACAGGCCAATATCACTGATGAACATAGATGCAAAAATCCTCAGCAAAATAATAGCAAACCAAATCCAATAATACATTAAAAGGATCATACACCATGTTCAAATGGGATTTATCCCAAGGATGCAGGGATTTTTCAATATCTGCAAATCAATCAGTGTAACACACTACATTAACAAATTGAAGAATAAAAACCATATGATCATTACAATAGATGCAGAAAAATGTTTTGATAAAATTCAACACCGATTTATGATAAAAACTCTCCAGAAAGTGGGAATAGAGGGAACATACCTCAAAATAATAAAGGTCATATATGACAAACCCAGGGCCTTCCTTCTTATTCTTGACAAGGTTGTTATCAATGCCAATGTCATTGAAATCCCCCAATTACCTACATAAAAATGAACAGACATTATAACTAGGAAAATAACCTTCCCCAAGAACCTTAAACTTTTCCCAATTATATAAAAATTGATTCTTATGTTTTCAGGGAGACGGAAATAAAATAATGTAGTAGATAGAACTTTGAAAAAAAAGTCTCTTCACCAGAGTGTATATCATTTTATATTAACAACAGGATTGTCACTCTTTAGGTAGGCATGATACACTGGAATACTTTTATTTCTTTCAAAGAGCAGCATGATGGGAGCAGAGCAGCTGAGGAGGGAAATAGCCTTACCCACCAGATAGAAATTGGACATGAGAGGAGTTGTGAGAGAGGATTTGTTCTTGACCCACAGGAGAGCAAAAAGCAGGAACACCTGATGTTCCAGAGGCCAAATTTTTATCAAATAAACTTCTAACAACATTCTGAATAACGCTTTTTCTGAGAATCACAGGTAAAGGAGCTTGGGATGTTAAAAATAACATCAGGATTCCCACAGCACAAGTTTTGATCACTAATGAATCCTCAGTCAGCCAGGTGACTAAGGTGGCTGTCATTTGAGCCTCTGTGTTTTCAAGAACAGACAGTGTGGATTGAACCAGCCATGATCTGGGGGAGATATTCTTGCAATGCATTCATTCTATGGGAGAAAGGACCTCTGCTGATGCTGCCAGGGCATTGGCCTCTCTCTGCTCCTCTTGGCATCTCACAAGGCAGGCTGCAGGTGCTTCCCCAGGAATCCAGCCATGGCCTCATTCTGGTATTAACTATTTTAATTTTGTTGAAGAAAAAAAGGTTTTTTAACAGTAACTCAATGGACTGTGGGACTGTGAACTAGGGAAACTGAATGCTTACTATTAGGCATCCCTACTTTTTGCTCTCCTTTGGGTCAGGAGGCAAAAGCCCCAAAGGAGAGTTCTCTACTGCAAAATAGTCACTTTAGAAGGTCAGGAATTTAGTACAATGGTGGGGCCATAGCTCAAAACATTAGTCATCTTTCTTTGAGAACTGCTCTCAGAGTTGGTCTATAATACTTGCAACTAAACCAGTCTATATCTTTGCTAAACTCATTCCTGGAATAAATATATAATATATAACCTACCCAGGTGGCTACTTTGAAGGGGGAAACTCTCAAAGTTGATGTATAAGTTCTGATGTGTTTGGTTAAAAAATATTAAATCATTTACTATATAGTCATACCTTCTATGTTAATTTGTCTTTATCTGTAACACAGGGCGGCTTATTACTTTAGATTCTGTTTTCCGTGTGTATTTCTTAATTTTCTGGGAGTTATGGACACACAGCCTCATGTTTCATAAGTCTTTGAATGTATAATATTTGTTTCATGGCTGTATTATCCCTTCTGATGCTAAAAAGCTGCTGATATCCAGCAGTGATCTAATTTGATTCTCAGTATATTTCAGGTAAATTTGAATGCAAAAGGGTAAATTAAGATCTATTGCAAAGATGTTTTATTTACCGATTTATCTACCCTCCAATTTATTGACATATCTATCTATCTCTCTGTCTATCTGGAAGCAAAGAAGGAGAGAGGACAAGAGAAAGAGTAAAAAGAGGAGGAGGGAAAAGAGGATGAGGAAATAAATGAATCAAAGTCTTCAAGGAATACTTCACCTTAGAGCATGGAATTTTGATCTCTAATAAACAGTGCTTTCACACTTGAGGGTTTAAGTCTCAGAAAGATCCCAAATAATCTATATTATCTATGAGCTTTACAAGAAAAGAATTTTCCCTGTTAACCTATCTTCTCAGAGAAAATATCTTAAACACTTCAAACTTAACACAAGGTTGATAAGAGGACCAAACATACAAATAAAAATTCTCTACAAAGAATTCAGAGTCTCAAAGTTGATTTAGAAGCCCCTATTAGACTCAATCATCAGCCAAAAATACTTGAATGTCTTTCCTATTTAAGCTCCTGAGTCTGTGTAGCCACCCATGCCCAGGGCCATACCCCAAACCTGGTCAATTACTGATAATGACACTACCAATTTCAAAGATTCCATCTCTGAACACCTTCTATCTTTCTAGAATATTCTCTTTGGTCTGTGTACTTTAATAGTCCTTCCATCTATTGACCTAACCACTTTTACAGTGTCCATCCTCTCATGTCTCTTACCCAACTTATATTCCATGTCTCTTCAGCTCCCTTTCTCCTGCATCATACTTCCTGGCAGAATCCGAAGGTGGTTACATCCAGCTCTGTAACCTCTGTGCTCCTGATTACAAGCAGCCATACATGGATATGAAAAATACACTGCCATGCTAACTGGTCTAATGTTAAATAATCGCCACTAATTTCAAGTGGGTCATTATCATGCTTATTAGTCTTACTACATTTCCTTAGTCAATTTACTTTCCCTCTCTTCAATATAACTTTTTTACACCTCCCCTCACTTTAAATATTCAAAACCAGCTCTCCAGCACCTTACTCTCAACTAATTTCCTTGTTTTTTTTTTTTTTAACCAAGAAAATATATTTTCTATTGCATTGGAAGTTGCTTTCATTTTGGTTTATTACCAACCAGCAAACGAGTCATGTAAAGGGTAGACAAATGAGTAGATGTAGCTGTCCATTACCTCCCCAGTTCCTCTCAGAGATACTGTAAGTTTAGTTTAAAACAACCTTCATGGATTGAGGCATCTACTAGGTTAGAGGAGCCCAGAAATATAAAGGCTCAATACCCTTTATCCAGGGAGCAGTCACAGCAGTGCTCAAAGGTCTACTCCATTAAAATAAAGGATTTCTTTCACAACTCATTAGGCTCTACCTTTAAAACACATTCCGAGTCTATTACCTTTACTGCACCTACATTAGTCCAAGCCACCATCACCTGTGAACCAGACTACTGCAGAAGCCTCCATTAAAAAAAAAAAAAAAAATTAATTAATTAATTTATGGCTGTGTTGGGTCTTCGTTTCTGTGCGAGGGCTTTCTCTAGTTGCGGCAAGTGGGGGCCACTCTTCATCACGGTGCGCGGCCCTCTCACTATTGCAGCCTCTCTTGTTGTGGAGCACAGGCTCCAGACGCGCAGGCTCAGTAGTTGTGGCTCACGGGCCCAGTTGCTCCGCGGCATGTGGGATCTTCCCAGACCAGGGCTCGAACCTGTGTCCCTTGCATTGGCAGGCAGATTCTCAACCACTGCGCCACCAGGGAAGCCCCGCCTCCATTTTTATTCTTACCTGGCAGCCAAAATAATCCTTTGGAAGCAGATATCAGTGCATAGCCTCTATTGCTCACAACATTCCAATAGTTTTCCATCGCACTTGAAATAACAACCTAAATCATTATAATTAGTCATACATGATTTGTCCTGGTTGCCTTTCCATTGTCCATTACTCTTCTTCTCTCTCTGCTCTAGCTTCACTGGTCTTCTTGTTCTTGCTCAAACACTCCAAATATGTTCATGCCTCAGTTCTTTGTACCTGTTCCTTTAATCGTTAGCTCATGCCCCAGATTTTCACATGGCTCACCTCTCAAGTAATTAAGATCTCTACTCAAATATCACCTCATCAGAAAAGTCTTCACTGGTAACTTGTTCAGAAGTGTTTCTGCACTCAAATACAATCACTGTCTATTTTCTTCCCCTGCTTCATTAGTTTTCTTAGCATTTATCACTACCTGATATTCTAAGTTTATTTACAGTTGACTCCTCCATCAAGATGTAAGATCATAAGGGCAAGAACTATTTGACTAACCACTGAATTTCTTGCATCTAAAATAATGCCCGCCATGCCTTAGGCACTTAGTAAAACATTTGTTGAATAAATGAACAAAGTATTAGAATTCTACCTATTGTCATATTTTAATCAAAACACTGTGATAGCAATTATCTTCCATTATTGTCCCCACTGACCTGTGGAGTAAGTGGTGCAGAAATGACTGTGCTCATTCTTTAGGTAATGAGAACTATGTCTCAACATTTAATAAACTGCCCAGGATCACTCAGTTCATGGTGGCAAACCCAGATGCCTGTCTCCAGAGTCCTAATCCAGTTACCACATTTGCCACTCTGTGCAAGGCATAAATATGGACTGTATTTCAATGAGCAGCTCCAGGTCACCATATAGGCCAAAGGTTCTAGAATGCTATTTTGCATTAAAAACACACTCTCCACTCCTCTATGGCCTTTAAATATGATTTTCTAGACAAAATGCGATTACAATTCCCATTAGGAAAAAAGAAAGTGGAAGTAGTCTTACCATTTAAAAAATACATACACTTTATGGTACCAAAGAGCATTTTTATTTTATTTTATTTTTTCTTCCAGTTTTGATATATAATTGACATATAGCACTTTTAGCATGTATAGGACCTCCTCTTCCAAAACACAGTCTCTGCCATAGTCTCTTGTCTCTCCTGCCATGGAAATTTAATCTGAGAATATTTATACTCCTTGCTTTTTTGTACATGGCCCTCACCATGTACCTAGTTCATAAACACTTCTAATTACTGTAAAGTACTTTCTGCAATTTGATGCCACTTAGCCACATTTTCCTGACGGTTTCCATAGCAAACTTTTCCTCAGAATTTCCTCATAACTGTCGGATGCATGAACATCCGACAGTTGTCAAAACATGAGTTGTTTTCCACCTTGCTAGATGAAGTCATAGAAACATGATTCAAACAACACTTTTATCTCAGCAATCGGCAATAGTTCTGGGCCACCAGCAGCATTTGCTTTCCTGCCATAGTGTCCTAGCGATTTCCAGTGCATCGTGGCCCAGGTGGTAGGCAACGTGCCTGTCAGTGCTCCCAATAAAACGTTGGCTCTCATCACTCATGGCCAACTTACAGATAGATATAATTGAGGGCTGGAACAATTAAGAACCATAAAATCCTGTGACTTTGCCTTCCCACATAACCTGCTGCTGTGCTCATGTTCCCACACAATATATCTGTCCCTTGTACTCAGCTTTACTTATAGCTCCCAGTGGGGAGTACGGAAATCATATTTTATATTTATAGCTCCCTCAGCATCGTGAATATTGACCTCTTTTTTGCATTTCTTACAATTAGCATTCACTGTCTAACTGGTTCATGGATAACAGTTAACACCACAGGACAAATACTGAGTGCATTCACAATTCTAAATATTATAATATAGAATTATGCTCTTTTGCCCTGTGAGTGGACTCTTCTAGTTAATATTCTGTCATTAGAGTCAATCTATAATTAACATTTGATTTTAAATTTTGTCATGGGGAGGATGTTTAATATTTAGAAATGGAAGCTATCAAGGTAAAAATAGTTTTTTTCCTACCACACACATTTACATCTGGACATCTAGAGAGAAAGTAAAGAGGAATCTCTAAACTTCTGCTTGTCTGTGTTGAGATGTAGGCTCAGTCTCTGCCTCATAATAAAAGAGGTAAATTCAATGGGAGGAGATGACTTTCTATTATCAGGGAATAAGGCTCTGAAACTATTGGTGAATATTAGGGACTGTGCTCAAAATAATAGGTATTCTTGCTTCATTATGTAGTGCTGGATGTCTCTATATTCACTGATCATTTAAGAATGATTTATTTATCTTGAAAGACTGCTCTTCTTTTCCTTCTTCCTAACTGAAACTTACATTTCATGGAAAGATTCCCAACGTCAGAAGAGATATAAGTAAAGAAGCAACCTCCATAGTGGGAAGCAGCTGCATAGCACAGGGAGATCAGCTCGGTGTTTTGTGTCCACCTAGAGGGGTGGGATAGGGAGGGTGGGAGGGAGACGCAAGAGGGAGGAGATATGGGGATATATGTATATGTATAGCTGATTCACTTTGTTATAAAGCAGAAACTAACACACCATTGTAAAGCAATTATACTCCAGTAAAGATGTTAAAAAAAAAAAAAGAAGCAACCTCCAGAGCTGCTTAGCAACTGGAGCAGTTTAGCAACTGGAAGTTTTGGATCTTCAAGTTAATCTGGCCACCTCTTTCTTTTCACAGGTGAGGAGACTGAGGCCTGGAAGGATGCAGTGACTTTTGTAGTCACTCATGTTTTATGACTTTTCTCTTCTACCAAGATTTAGTGCAAAATCATGGTAAGATTAATTTCATTGTTTGTTTTATAATAACCAAGTTTGACACAGTCAAGTTCATACTCTTGAGGCATAGTAATATTCAGACAGGAATTTATATTAATTAAAAAGTGGTTAATAACACAAACCGGCAGACAAAACTTTCAAGTATGCCTTCCTCTATTGACTGAAGTTTCTTAAAGCAAAAATTTTATAATTGCCAGTCCTTTATATTCTTCATTCATAGCTAACAACACAAGAATGTCCTTGGTAATGTTCTCCTGCTTCAATTCTAGATGAATATAGGTGAAAGGAAGAAAGTGAAGGTTTATTTCTCCTATGAGGCTCATTCTGATTTCTGATGTTTGGTATGGGACATTGCAACATCTAGCTATGGTATATTTAGAATATTGAAAGAACTGAAGGTTTGGAAAAGATAGAATCAAGATCTCCTTGAGTTAATTTTTCACATCTCTTCTCCCCTCCCCAACTTCCTAGCCACCATAAGATGTAGGTAGTTACCAGGGAAGTTGTTGATGAAAGTTGGCTTATAAAATATTTTTTTATGAATATATCAGGTTACGTCAGTCTTGGGTGGCTCACTGACCAACTCTCAAGGAATTCTGGGCTTTCTGTGCCTGTAAAGTCCCAAGCATATGTGTCTTAATTTACCTAACCCGATTCCAACCATTCATATTTATGATAATGGCTAAAAAAGGAAATGGTTCTAGTTGTCAGAATGCATACAACGACTCTACTTTTGTTCAGGTACACAGTCTCATATCCCATTTAGTTGAACATAATCAGACAAATGAAAATTCTAAAGGATTTAAGAGGAAAATTCTCTTTTTATCACTATACCATTTAAATGTCATTTTGGCGTCTATGCACACAACTATGTGGCTTTGAAACTGAAAAAAATGTCTCCAAATTCCAAATATCTATTACAAATATCTATTTTCACCAATGTTTATTGTGTTTAAGGACGGTTCTTACCTTTCCCATGAATCTACCAGAACCACTCACAATTCTCACTAATATTTCCCTTAAATGAACAGCAGAGCTCAAAATGACATTGTCTTTTAATAATTTTTGTAGTTTCAAACATTACTCCTTTGGTTGTTAATAAGCATTTCTTTGCATATCAGAGAGACCAGAATAATGCATGACAAATCCTATCTTAACTATAGTTTACATAAATTACTTTTTA
Organism: Balaenoptera ricei; assembly: GCF_028023285.1. Lineage (NCBI taxonomy): Eukaryota > Metazoa > Chordata > Mammalia > Artiodactyla > Balaenopteridae > Balaenoptera > Balaenoptera ricei. The sequence continues at coordinate 7,144,379 of NC_082645.1, read as the reverse complement.
AATGTAGTTACCTATGCTGATAGATATGTTGAAGAGAAATTAAAAAAAAAAAAATTCTCCTGGCTTACTGACAGTATTTTCTCATTTAAAGAATCATTACTAATTGTTTAAAACCCTTATATACACTTAAACTACAAGTTACATCGCTAAAATTAGTCATCTTACAATTCTTCATGCTTTTTGAGGAAAGAAAGGAATATAGTAGAGTGGAAATAGTCTTAGAATTCTCAGGCATGCTCTTTAGTCCTAGCTCAACCTTTTATTAGCTTTAAAAACTTGGGCAAATTACTTATTTTTCATAATTTTGTATGTATATTCTGATTTTAAGATTTCATGCAAGTATATAAGAGTGAATTGAAACTCATTATTGGTAGAAATGTTGTCAGAAGCCCCCTTAGACCCACATTACACATACAAGACATAAACACATAAAACTACTTTCTCTGTCTCCTGATTCTGTTGGCCATTAATATTTAGGAACTAGAGAGATCACACAGATAAACACAAAGGTTTCATGGATAATTGATCATTGACTTAAATTCTTCCTTAAAAGTCCTTCAAAATATGTTCACTGTGTCATTCTATTATGTTGTCAATAGCCTATTTCATTGAAAACCTGAGAAAAATATAAAATACACTAAAATTATATAGAAGGAATGATTAAAATAAAATATTTGAGAGGAAATAAAACATATTAAATATTTTAGAAGAAACCAAAAATTTTGCCAAAGAACTATTCTTCCCTAAAACACCAGATACAGAAAAATTCACAGGGAAATTTTGCTAATATTCAGAGATCAGATGGCTCAAATATTGCCAAATTATTCAGAGAATTGAGAGAGGTGGAAAATTTCCAAATTACTTTCTCTAAGGCCATTATTGCACTGATAATATTGCACCATAAAGCTACAAACAAATCTCACTTATGAATATTAATATGAAATTCTGAAATAAAATACTACATTAGTAAATGGAATTCAGCAACACATGAAAGAAAAACGAGTGCAATTACATCAGGAATGCAAGGATGGTTCAGTTTTAGTGAATCTATAAATAAAATTTGCTGCTAATAGAGATAAAAGGAGAAAAGTCATATAATCCTTTCACTGTCTGTCAAAGGTATTCCAAAATAGTATTTGATGAAATTTAACAGACATATTGCATAAAAAACTCTTAGTCAAATGTTCACAGAAATAAAGGGATTCTTCCCAATATATATATATAATTTCAAACCAGAAACTAGAATCTTGCTTAAGAACAAAATATTATTTTCTAAGTACTAGCTGATACAATTAGATGTAAGAAGGAAAAAAAAAAATAAAAATGTAAGAGATTATGATTACATGCAAATGGTATGATTATATATTTGAGAATTCATGAAATTAAGTAAAATTATTCACAGAAAAAAATTGTGTATTAGATTATAAAGTTAGTATTCAAAAGTAGCATTTTTCTCTAAAGACCCAAAACTAGAAAATATAATAGAAGAAAAACAATCTCATTGTAATGACCATGATATTTATAAAATACCTAGAAATAAAATTAATTAAAACATAAGACCTATATGAAAGAAAAATGTTAAATGTCTACTGACTGAGAGACATAAAGGATTTGATATTTTTACAAGATTGCATTTTTGTATCCCAGAAGAAGAGGATAGAAAAATTCAATAGTGTAAAGATATTATCTCTAAATTGAATTAAAAATATAATTTAGTACAAATTTTTTAAATGGCAGTATTAATTTGTTTGGAAAAAGATGACATCTTTATATGTTCATATAAAAAATAAGATAGACAAACAGAGAAGACATTTCCGAAAAAGGAGAATAAAGAGGTACCTTGTTATGTATTTTTAAGTCATATTAATTAAATTTTGATAGAGGTAAGTAACATTCATCCATCTATCTGTCTATTTGTCTATCTGGTTGTACTATATGAAATTGCTGATTGTGAGTCCTTTCTGACCTATGAAAATGTCAAGTTCATATGGCTCAACCTAATATGCATGTGGCATTTCAAATCAATGAGAAAAATCTGGCAATTCACAAAAAAGGTGTTTAAAGGCATGGAAACCAACTCAGCTTCATTTATAATTAATGAAAAGCATGTTTAAAAATAACATTCTCAAATGGGTAAAATAAATTAAGTGTAAATATACATCATGATGTCAAGTATATGGGGCAATAGGGAATATATATTATTGGTGGTTATTTAGATTGGTACCAACTATTGGGAAGGCAATTCAGTAATATCTGTCAAAAATGCAGTGTTTTTCCTTCAAATTTTCATTTGAAAAATTTATCTTACAGATACGTTTGAACATATGTGCAAAAAAATCTGCCTAAGAATTAGTTGCTGCATGGATTATAATAGCAAAAAATGAAAACCATCTTAAATGTCAATCCACAGGGAATAAGAAAAGTAAATTTTGAAGTGAGTATATTATGGAATGATATGTAGCCATTGAAAATTAGGTAAACATATATGTACCTTTATGTAAATATTTCTTAGGCATAGTTAAATGGAAAAAAGCAAGGTATAGAACAGCAAGGATGGTAGGTCCTCAATTGTGTAAAACATGAAAAAAGAATGAAAAAAAATGTGTGTGTGTATATATATATTTGTAAATGTGCAGATCTCTGGAACCATACATTGAAATAAGGAATAGTGGTTATTTCTGAGAGAGAGAGAGAATGAGGAAACTGGGAATTTCAAGTGGGAAGGAGACAGACTTTTCATGTGATGCCCCTTGGTACTGTTTGAGTTTTTATGATATTAGTTAAAAGCATCAATACTTAAAAAATCAAAAACAAAACATATTTGTTATATAAAATTTTGGGAGAAATTTTGGTTTTATTTTGACCATTTTAAAAGTTTGATGTATATGTAGAGGGCAGTTTGTATTTCTATTACAGAATTTAAAAATTGACAAAAAAATTCTGTCTGGGAAATTAAACTTGGTCAATAAATATAACAACTAAAACATGTAACTTTTCTTACGATTACCTTTTCTCTAGTGGGGGCAGGACACAATGTCTCTAATGAGTAATAGCAAAATTATAAACTTTTTTCTTGGTGAAAACCTGTGGGCCACACAGCATGCCTATTTTCTTGTATCCCACAAACATTTCTGTGGATGGGGTTATACTGTCCCAGGCTCATTCCCAAACCCTCGTATAAAATTTGTATTCGTCTTTGGAAAAAGCATATGAAGAAGTCTGAATGATGAGAAATCCCTTTTTACATTCTTTCTCACCCTGCAATAGTAGCGCCAGCAGGGCTGGAAAATAATATTCGAGTCTGAAGGCACATTCGGTAACTACAGAGACCTCCTTTGATAATTCTGAAGTTATTTTAAATGGGGCCGTCCATTTTGTCTGAGTCGCACAACTCATCCAGAACCGAGTACAGTCATCTATTGTCGCCCGCTGATCACCCGTTCCTCCCATGATCTTTGTGTTTGATCTCGGAGACATTAAGCAGCTTGGAGAGCAAAAGCATCATTGGGTACCCTGCCACCTGCCCTCGTCAATCGACTTGATGGAGAGAACCTTTTTATTTGCCATTTACCCACTGCCAGAGAGGGTACACTGGGGTGAGTAGCGTATGTCTGAAGATTTCAGCAGGGGGTTCTGTCTGCAAAAAGATAACCAAGTTAAAACACAGAAAACGGTAATGCTTTTTTAAGCAAGGAAGTGATGTCAACCACCAGGTGATCCGCTTAAAAAGTGAAGTTCCACTAAGAGGCTTGTACAATTGCTTCATGGGATATCTCCGCTCTTTCCTTGAAGGGTCAACCTGGTCTGGGAGTTCCTCTCAATAGACTCAGCAGGTAGTGCCAACAACTCCCTAGCTTTTTAAAGAGCTCTGTCTGCTTCCTTTTTTTTACCCCACTGGACTGTGTTGCTGAAGTAACTGCCTTGTGAAAGGAAGTCTATGCCAGGGCACTATTATGTACCCGTGCAGCTGGGGTCAACAGCAAAGAAATTGATGCTGGGAGTAGTAGATCGCTGGGGTTGGACACACTGCCCAGTAGCCGAAAGCTGGACCACTCTCAGGGTAAATTAGGCGTCTATAGCGGAAAGCGACAGCAGTAGCAACTGTAGAGAACTGGATCGTACAAGCGTCTCTAGCTATCGCACAATGGAGCTTTCTGCTCCATAGCAAGGGAGTACTAGGAAAGTCAGGTGCAACCTCGTAGAGTCATGGGTTAGGGCTGTAATCTAACATTCCCAGCCCCTATTTTTCTCAATAGATTTAAATGAAAACTAAGAAACTTGTGCAGTAAAGCATATTCTGTCTTCAAGTTTCTAAATCAAACTGAAAAACATAAATTTATTTGGGATATATTTCCATTTGGAAAACAAAATTAAATTCATGCCAATGAAATTAATTATACTTTCTTTAATAATAGATATGTATTTGTTATATCAAAAAGGGTATTTGTAGCATATTATATTATGCAAAATATCTAAAATCTAGTTTAAAAAAAAATAATTAAAAGGAATATGTGTTTCTTATGTATCAACTGGACAAACTAACCAAGAAGTTCAGACTATCCATTCTGCAACACAATCCAAGCTACGTGGAAATGTGGTCCAGGTTTTGTCTCTGGCCTCTGGATAGTCTCTTATTAAAACTTAAGCTCACACGTTGTGCTGAAGGAGGGAGACAGGAATTGAACTCTGTAAGTCTGGACTAGAGATCAATGAATGTTTTATGCAATAATTCTAAGAAAAGAGGGAAATGAGGGGAATTCTCCTTCACCATTGGCTTCGATACACTGTTTGTCTGTAAGTGTGCACATTTCCCCATCCTCTCACGTGGCTATCAACCTAGTTGAGACCTCATCAATGCTTCACTAATGCTTCACTAAGAAACATCCGGTCTCAGTGCCTTGATTTGGGGGACGAATATAAAATTTCTTACATTTTACATTCAAATATGTTGCCTGGAAATTCCTTTATGGATTTTCTGATTAAGACACTCAGCAATGATTTTCAGATGCCACAACCTCTGTGCCAGAATGTCTGGTATGAAGATATAGCTGACTTGTTTTAGGTCAATAAAAACATAAATGTACACACACACGTATATATTTTATAAATCTCTCTCTCTCTCTCTCTCTCTCTATCAATCTATCTATCCATTTCATGTATGTATGCATGCACGTATTAGAAGTGGTCACTGAAAAGAGAAGCCCCTAGCTCAAAATGCTGACAAAATTTCTGTTCCCAGAGTCCTTTCCATAGATGGTCCATAGTCTTGATTCACCTGCCATTACTCTCCCAGGTTTACTCTGACTCAAGCCTTAACAAATAATTTCTTTTTCTTGATTCTGCCTAGCAGAGCTGTGATATCACAGCATTTCTGATAGTAATTTTACCGAGAAAGCAAAAAGGCAGGCACAGTGAAAAGTTAAAAACATTCTCTTTCTAGTGGACAATCCTTGACCCTCTAGCATGAGTCCGCTGGTCCAAAATTAAGAGGTTCTTTCCTGTACGTTATGTCTCCTGGTCGTTTATAAGAAGCAGATGCCTCTTACCTCCTACCACAAGAGAGCAGCATGTAAATATCACATTGGTGCTTGTAGCCACCTGACACACCTCTCCAGTCCAGACCTCACCTTAGAGTTTCAGCACCCTTGATATCCTCATTTTGAGGCCCATTAACCTTAAAAATTCGTATTTCTTTCTCCCCACACTGCAAACTTCTCATTAGTAAATGAGGCCATTACTTAATTTCTCAGGCTAGAAACCTAAAACTTGATTTGTCCCATTCCTCCTTCACTGCTTATCCCAACAACGAATACACGGATACACACACGTGCGCGCCTGCACGTGACACGCACACACACGTCATTCTTCATCAAATCCTGGGGATTCTACTTCAAAAACAGATTTTGAACTTGCCCCTGACCAAGTTCTCTGCTTCATTTTCTCTTACTTGGATTACTGAGTTAGTTTCCTAACTGGTTTTCACACATTCACACTCACTCTTTGGCATTTACAACCTTTCCTCCAACTGAGAAGTGAGAATGATCTTCCTAAATTAAAAGTGGGTCATGACATTTTTTTTCCTTCTAACCTTTTACTTTGAAATACTTTTAGACTTGCAGAAGTGTTGCAAACATATACAACTCTCATTGTACAGAGAGTTCCCATAAATAGTTCACCAAGCTTCTTCTAATGTCAACACCTTACATAACTATGATACAATTATCAAAACCAGGAAATTAACACTATTAACTAAACTAAGGACATTTCTGGAATTTCTCCAGTTTTTCTACTTATGTCCTTTTTCTGTTTCAGAATCCCATCCTCATAGCACTCTTCTCCTTTTAAAAGCTTACAAGGATTTCCTACAGTACTTAGAATAAAATCCAAATTTCTAATCATGTTTTAAAAATCACCACATTCTTTCTGCTCAGCCTATCCTTGCAACTTCATTTTTCTGAATTCTGTCCTTTGTTGTGCTCAACCTTCTGCACATCTTTCATTTCCTTGAATACCCTGAGCTGTCTCACACCTCAAGGCCTTTGCATGTCTGTTCCCTCTGCATGGGATGCTCTTGTTCTGGTTCTTTGAGCAGCTAGCTCTTCCTCTTCCTTTTGGTCAGCTTAAATATCACTTTTACCAACAGATCTTAAAACATAGGTCCCCTAGGACATTCTCTGTTTCATCTGTTTGCTTACTTTTCACAGAGCAATTATTTTACATTTTGCAATTATTTTGTCAACTTACTCTATTGTTATCTTGCCCACTAGAATATAAGCTCTAGGAGAGAAGGGATCATATCTATATTAGTTTTCTATTGCTGCTGTAACATGTTGCTACAAACTTTGCAGGCTATAAAAACACAAATTTATTGTCTCACAGTTCTGTATGTCCGAAATCCAGTGGGTTCAGCTGGTTTCCCTGCTCTGAGTCTCAAAAGCTGAAATTAAGGTGTCAGCAGAGCTGTATGTACTCCTTTCTGGAGGCTCAGGGAGATAATACGCTTCTAGGCTCATTCAGGTTGTTGACAGAATTCAGTTCCTTGTGGTTATAGGACTGAGTTCCTGTCACAAGGGTCATTCTTATCTTCTAAAAGCCACCTACATTCTATGGCTCGTGACCCCTTCCATCTTCAAAGCCAACTATAGCAGGTTGAATTCCTCTGATGCTTCAAATCTCTCCTGCCTTCCTTTTCCACTCCATCTTTCTGACTTCAGCCAAGGAAGAGTCTCTGCTTTTAAGGGCTCATGTGATTAGATTGGACCCACCTGGATAACTCAGGATATTATTTGTTATGGACTGATTTGTGCTTCCCCAAAACTTGTAAGTTCAATCCCAAACCTCCAATGTGACTGTATTTGGAGATAGGGGCTTCAAGGAAGTTAAATCCTGCCATAAAGCTGGGGTCCTCACTTGATAGGCCTGGGGTCCTTACAAGAAGAAGAAGAGACATCAGAGATCTCTTCTCTCTCTTTGAGCACACACAGAGAAGAGGCCATGTGAGGACACAGTGAGACAGCAGCTTTCTACAAACCACGAAGAGAGGTCTCACCAGAAACCAACCATGATGGCACATTGATCTTGGACTTCCAGCCTTTAGAACTGTGAGAAAATGAATTTCTGTTGTTTAAGTCACCAGGTCTCTGGTATCTTGTTAATGCAGCCCAAACAGACTATTTACATTTCTAGGCCATTAGCCTTAATCACATCTGTAAAGTACCTTTTCCACGTAATATAAGATATTCACAAGGGATTAGATCATAGACATCTTCGAAAGACCATTAGTTAATCTAATACATATCTGTCTTTTTGACTGTTTTATCACCAGATCTAGCTCATGTAGGCATTAAATAATTGAATAATAAATGATTTGATGTAATTTACTTGAAAATTATTTTAAGAAAGGCAACTGGTTTAATCCCAGACACCATAAAGCACCTCCTATCTTCTCCCTGTACTGATGCCTGATGTTGCTTTACCTCCTGGTGTGCTCTGAGCCTAGACCAGTAGATGGTTCAATTCTGTTTATCAGAAAAATTACAACAGTTGGAAAATGTTCTCAGTCTCTTGAGTTTACAGTCGTTAAGCAGGGATTCCATCAAGGATATTTCTATAACTTTATTTCTTATATCAAGTGGCTACTAGAAACAATAACATGTGTTTTGATGAAAAAACCAGAAATCCATTTTTCTTTAATGTAAATTTTCTTTGCTGTCTACTGTCTCATTCCCTGTGCAATTTAACGTTCTCAGACACAGAAAAACAAAACAAAACAAAACAAAATAACTTCTTGGTTAGCTTTTGTTTGAGAAAAGCTTTCTACGCATCCTTTAGTCTTGGATCACTCCCTCTGAATAGGTCTTCACATTTCTTTCCTCCTTCCCATCTTCACTGCTGTAGCTGATGCCAATGTGGGGATTAAACACATGAACTGTAGGAACTGTTGCCTGTGCCAATCCTCTGGCATTGAAGTGTGTACAAGAAGCGTTGTGAGAGCGACTGTTTCCTTGAACTGTGATTTTCAACTTGCCCTCCTGTGTTTAACTTTGTGAACGTATCCCTTAGAAGAGTATGGTGAATGGGAAAAAGCAAATGTTTTGCAATCAGCAAACAAATTCAAAATATGGCTCTAAGCATGAATAGCGATACATCCCTTAAACTGTGTGAGCCTCCATTTCCTCATGTACTTCCTGTATCAAGTACCATGATAATGGTACTTCCCTCCTGGTGCTCATGTAAGGATTAGTTCATGTAACCACCCCTCACTAAACTCAGAAATAATGTGGGAATAGAGATTTTCCTATACAGTTTTATATCCTTCGAATCCACAAACACACGTACACTCACAGCCTTATGTGAAGTTGGGGTCAGCAGAGGTTATCATTTGATTTGGTCATGGGGAAAGAAGCTTGCTGATGATAAGAATCAGAAAACTTAAGTAGCTAAAATGAGTAAGAGAGGGAAAGTAATTTGTACAAATGTTGGGTCCAGAGGTCCAGAAAGGACGGAGGGCAGATCCAAGGAAAGATTTTAAGTAGCTTATCTCTTCCTGTGAGAAGGGAACTCAAAAGTTTAAATTGGGTTCTGACTCATTCTTGGCATCTCCATACAATATATAGATTTTAGAAAAATGAATAATGTAGGGTGGGGTGGGAGGAGGTGGAAAACAAGAGAGAGACAGAGACAGAGAGAGGAGGAGAGAGATTTTTAACATTTTTTGCAGTTCTTTTCCATACCTTCCCACACTCCTACAATTTCCGTTTTAAAAGCACTCAGCTTTTCAGCCCATCTAGTCTCATGCTGCTACATTTTGTCAGGCAACACGAACCTCTGAGGTACTCTTGAACCATCACTGAAAGAAGAATATGGAATAATAGCCATAAAAAGAATGAAATAATGCCACTTGCAGCAACATGCATGGACCTAGAGATTATCATACTAAGATAGTAAGTCAGACAAAGACAAATATCTTATGATATCACTTATTTGTGGAATCTAAAAATGATACAAGTGAACTTATTTACAAAACAGAAACAGACTTACAGACATAGAAAACAAACTTATGGTTATGAAAGGGGAAACGGGGGAGGAGGGATAGTAGGAATTTGGGATTAACATATACACACTACTGCATATAAAGTAGATAAAGAACAAGGTCCTACTGTGTAGCACAGGGAGCTATATTCAATATCTTGTTATAAGAAAAAGAAGTTTTGAGATGCCCTTGTCATCAGGCCCCCCTACAAAGGCACAGTGGCAGGACGCACACCTGGTAACAGGTGCTCAGAAGAGCCCCCCCATCGGCGACATTAACAGACTCCGACCTTGGTCTCACCAAGGAGTTTTTCAGTCGCCACCAGCAGAGAAAGCTGAGTGGGGCTGTGAAGGAACGGGCAAGTTAAAAATGTCTGTTTTTCTCCAAGCAGTTTTCTGATAATGGAAGAGGAGATTATGCATTTTGAATAATAAGGCCTGCTGGGAGTGAGACTGATGCTTGGAGGTGAGGAGTCTGTGCTTTCAGAGAAAATGAGCAGAAACCCTGGCAACTAAGATGCACTAACATGTACTTTTGTTTTTCAAAAATAAGCTCCTGTCTGAGCTGAAGATCAACGCCACAGGAATCAAAGCCCGCTGCTGACAGGTAAGTAGGTTTAGAAGAACAGTGGCTTGTTGAAAGTTTTGACGAGGGAAAAATAAAGATTATCTCTTTGAAATAAAAAGAGAGAAGGTATGTAGATTCGGTTATTTTTCTTAGACTAAAGCAGCCTTGAGAACTAAAATTATTCCTACATAAAATCTTACCCCAAGTAGAATTTGGATGCTATTGCCGTATATGTGTTTGCTTGTTTAAATCTGAATGTTTTTCTTTTTAGGGATATTTATAATAGTTTTCATTGAGAGGATCAGGCCTCTGGTATCCCTCCTCTTCTCAGAATTCACATTTTCAATGATGTTAGCACTTGTGAATCCTTTTCATTCATATCTTCTGGGCAAGAAAGAGAGGAATTTTACAAAATGTAACCATTAGGGCACTGAGCAGGTTAAAGGGAAATTCATCTTGATTCTAGAGAGAAGATCTAGATGAAAAGGTTAAGAAAAAAATTAAAATGTAGGACTCATTAATAGTCAGGATTAACCTTTAGCCAACCCTCTTGCTTACCATCCACATGCCTGTCAATGAATCAGCTGATACATGCACGTGTGAATTTGGACCACCTGAGTCTTGGACTTGAGTCTTTCTTAGCAGAAAAATAGAAATAGTAACAAAAGCCCAAAGTTCAAGTTCCAATATTCCCTTTCTTTTCTACTTCTTGTTTTACCTTTAATGATTTTGGATGGGCACATGAAAGCCTGGCCACCAGGGACAAATCCCGTGCAGTAGTAGCTCCACACTGGCTCCAGAATTACTGCTGTTCTCCTGAACTTCACTCTCAGGACAACCTGGTCTTTCTGGCTGGTACCCATTTGAACTTACCTCTACTTCAGAATGGCATCTTTCAAATTTGGGAAACTGGCTATTGGATTTCTTCCTGGTATGCACTCCAATTAATTCCTGGACCAACCCTTGGCTTTGGTGACTCTGTGTTTTACCACAACTGTGGATAAAAGGCATGAACACTTTGGATCCCTCACTCTACCCTGTGGCATATGACTGGGATGGAGTCCCTCCCTAGTCTTTTTAAGAAGGGAAACCATAGGGAGAATGAATAACGAAGTGGTTACCAGTGATGCCGAAAACTGTGCCTCTGTGCACTGGTGCCGAATTGAATCTTGGAGACAGAATCTTGGGTGAAGTAGAAAAGAATAGCTTTATTGTTTTGCCAGGCAAAGGGGGATACAGGGGGCTTGTGCCCCTCAAAAACTGTGTGTCCCAACTTGGGAGGATTTGGTGAAGAGTTTTATAGCAATGGTTCAAGGGTGGGGTTGCTGATAAGGGTTAGGGTGTGTGCAGGGCCTGCACTACTTTAATCTGACCTCAGGTGGTCTCGTCCTAATGAGCTTCTCTGGTTCCTTTAATCTGGCCTTAGGTGGTCTCTTGATGAACTTCTCGAGGTTATCAAACTATGATCTTCTCTGGAATGAAAAATGCTAACACCTTCCATTTGTTGGGGATTTTAGTTCTGTAAAGAGCTCAAGGATATTGTTATGTGTATCCCTTGAAGCAGAACCAGGACCCTGCCCCAAGGCTGCACTATTGTTTCTTGGCTGCTCCTCCCATGTCTCTTCATCACCTCACCTCCCTGATTAGCAACTGTTTGAAAGGCGTCCATGCCCAGGAGCCCCACAGGGTCCTGCTTGGTTTCACCAGTATCCAAGGAACTCCTACTCTATGAGTGGATGAAGCCTTTCATTTTGGTCTTTTGTTTGCTTTTAGGATCTATAGGCTTAAACATATGTATTAGCAGAGGAGAATTGCCAGAAAAGAAGAGAAAAATTTAATGTGCAAGAGAAAGGGAATTATTAATAGAAAAAGATCCTAAAGGAGGCAAATGGGGAGGCATGACAAGAGGGACTATCCTCCTGAAAAGGAGAAGAAAAACATCTCTCACCTAATAGAAGAACAGAAGATGACAGTGCCTGAAGATGGAGAGAAGCTGTAGGTTGGGAAAGAGCACAATAGATGGCTTTATTTCCACTAGCCTTAACATTTCCTAGGAGTAGTGATTTCAAATTTGATATATGTGGGGACTGCAAAAGAATTCAGAATAATCTTGGATTAAATGTTAGCCAGTACGTTCCAGGTTTAATTCACTAGTGAGTAAAATGTTCCACAAAATCTGAATGACACAAGCCCTAACAGCATGATATTCACTCTTTTCCTGGAATATCCACACCAGTTACTTCTTCCAAAAGCACCAGGGAAGGGTCATGAAAGTCTGAGATGAGGACAGGGGTGAGGCATGAGGGTGTGTTCCCACATGAATGAGGATGGCAGGCTGATGGCTTCACTGCTGCCCCATCCAGACCACTTATCTTCAGGACCCCCTCCCTCTCCACCATGCTTCTGTTATCATTGCCAGCTCTTTCAGAGGGGTCAACCACAGCAAAGCTGATGGGCACCTGGGACATGGTTCTTTTCAGCTGGTGATCTCTGCCTCTCATGGCGCACAGGTGCTCTGGGGCAGCGGGGTGGAGAGGGGACTAGGTCAAGAGAGAGTCAGACATCCAGGCCCACCTCATACCACAGCTGGAACTACCAGCTACTTTATATTCTGTTCTTGCCAGTTAGTCCAGACTACTCAAACTTCTTGTCTCGGAACGATTTTCCTTGGGAATTTCATTGTCTGTCCTCCCTCAAGCACATTTATGCCAACAGAGATATATATCTGTACTCAAATGGTAGGCTAGATCCTTATTAATGGGATTCTTTGATCCATGACAATGAAGGGATGTGGAAGGACATCTATCTCAGTGACCCCAGGCATGAAAACAAGTTCTCCAAGGCCCACTCTTAGATTAGACTGAAAAGCATACTGACTATACTAAATCTCAAAGGAGCACATTGAACTCATGGAATTTTATGGGTGAGAGTCAAATGAAGTGATGTTATGCTTCATTTTTATCTCTCCTGGGAAATTCATCAAACTTTATAAGGGTTAGGAATGAGGTACTTTCTTCTGAATTAATTGGATGCTTCAGTATTATGGCAGTGGTTTTCAAACCATTCCATAATTCTTTATAAGCATCAGCTGAAGAACATGTAAGAACATTAAAATTCCAAGATCTAGTCAAAAAACAGGCAGAAGACCTAAACAGACATTTCTCCAAAGAAGATATATAGATTGCCAACAATCACATGAAAGGATGCTCAACATCACTAATCATTAGAGAAATGCAAATCAATGTTACAATGAGGTATCATCTCATACCAGTCAGAATGGCCATCATCAAAAAATCTACAAACAATAAATGCTGGAGAGGCTGTGGGGAAAAGGGAACCCTCTTGCAGTGTTGTTGGGAATGTAAAATGATACAGCCGCTATGCAGAACAGTATGCAAGTTCCTTAAAAAACTAAAAATAGAACTACCATATGACCCAGCGATCCCACTACTGGGCATGTAACCTGAGAAAACCATAATTCAAAAAGAGTCATGTACAACAATGTTCATTGCAGCTCTACTTACAATAGCCAGGACATGGAAGCAACCTATGTGTCCATTGACAGATGAATGGATAAAGAAGATGTGGCACATATATGCAATGGAATATTACTCAGCCATAAAAAGAAATGAAATTGAGTTATTTGTAGTGAGGTGGATGGACTTAGAGTCTGTCATACAGAATCAAGTAAGTCAGAAAGAGAAAAACAAATACCGTATGCTAACACATATATATGGAATGTAAAAAAAAAAAAAAAGGTTCTGAAGAACCTAAGGGCAGGACAGAAATAAAGACCCAGATGCAGAAAATGGACTTGAGGTCATGGGGAGGGGGAAGGGTAAGCTGGGATGAAGTGAGAGAGTGGCGTATACTTATATATACTACGAAATGTAAAATAGATAGCTAATGGGAAGCAGCCACATAGCACAGGGAGATCAGCTTGGTGCTTTGTGACCACCTAGAGGGGTGGGATTGGGAGGGTGGGGGTAGACGCAAGAGGGAGGAGATATGGGGATATATGTATATGTATAGCTGATTCACTTTGTTATAAAGCAGAAACTAACACACCATTGTAAAGCAATAATACTCCAATAGATGATGTTAAAAAAAACCCAAAACTACAATGAGTTATCACCTCCCACCGGTCAGAATGGCCATCATCAAAAATCTACAAACAATATAATGCTGGAGAGGATGTGGAGAAAAGGGAACCCTCTTGCACTGTTGGTGGGAATATAAAATGATACAGCCACTATGCAGAACAGTATGGAGGTTCCTTAAAAAACTAAAAACAGAAGTACCATATGACCCAGCAATCCCACTACTGGGCATATACCCTGAGAAAACCATAATTCAAAAAGAGTCATGTACCACAATGTTCATTGCAGCTCTATTTACAATAGCCAGGACATCGACAGATGAATGGATACAGAAGATGTGGTACATATATAGAATGGAATATTACTCAGCCATAAAAAGGAACAAAATTGGGTCTTTTGTAGAGATGTGGATGGTCCTAGAGACTGTCATACAGAGTGAAGTAAGTCAGAAAGAGAAAAACAAATATTAACACATATATGTGGAATCTAGAATGGTACAGATGAACTGGTTTGCAAGGCAGAAATAGAGACACAGATGTAGAGAATAAACATATGGACACCAAAGGGTGAAAGTGGTGGTGTGGTGGTGGTGGGATGAATTGGGAGATTGGGATTGACATATATACACTAATATGCATAAAATAGATAACTAATAAGAACCTGCTGTATTAAAATAAAATAAAATTCAAAGAAAAAGAATTTAAATCCTATTATGCTTATTTACAGTGCCTATTCTGGTACCTAGCTTTTTAAAGATGCTCAGTATATGTTGAGTTAAACACAAAGTTTTAGGGAAGAGATCAGTTGAATACAATGTTGAGATGATGGGTGTGCAATTTAAATCAGAAAATTTCACTCACTGAGAGATGAGAGCCCTGTAATAATTATCTGAAAGCTTCAGTGCAGTGCAATAAGTATGTGAATTGTAACTCAAAGGGTGAGAATAGGAGTAGTGATCTCCTTCGGAGATGCTTTTTAGGGAAATGTGTGGCTAGGGAAAATCCAAATTGCAGTTAGGATGAGATGGCAGCAGAACATCTGTAGAAAAGAATGAGCTTTTAGGAGTTCAATTTATAACTTAAAAGGCTTTGCAGAGACCTGGTATAAGAGTTGGTTGAGAGAAAAATGGTCTATGGAATGAGAGTAGCAGCGACATATATACATTACCAGATTTAAAATAGCTAGTGGGAAGCAGCTGCATAGCACAGGGAGATCAGCTCTGTGCTTTGTGACAACCTAGAGGGGTGGGATAGGGAGGGAGGGAGGGAGGCTCAAGAGGAAAGGGATATGGGGATATATGTATGCATATGGCTGATTCACTTTGTTGTACAGCAGAAGCTAACGCAGTATTGTGAAGCAATTATATTCCAATAAAGATCTATTAAAAAAAAGTATATGCATAAATTTAAAAAAATGCATTTGAACTTAAAAAAAAAAAAAAAGAATGGGCTTGCAGACCCCTGGTGAAGGCAGGAATTTGCACACAGAAAGACAAGTTTGGAGAACCAGGAGGACAGGAATGAAGAGTGGAAGGAGGGTTTAGGGATTTGTTAGTGCTGAAAGATTGGTAGGATCTGCATGGATCTGACTGGGAAGTGTGTTGGCTTTGCACCATTTTTCTCCAGAGTGTGGTCTGGAAATTTCCTTTCTTAACCTTTTTTTGTCCCTGTTAGAACAATGCAGACATTCCAAGTTGAAAAACCTTAGTCCTATTAGATACCTTCTACTGTAATTTTCTGTGATAATAAAAATAAAGAGAAACCTATCCTGTCAAATATCTTTCAGGACACTGGCATGGCATCCTTTAACCTGACAGAGATCTCTTTAGACTAGATACAGAGGTTCCCAACCCTGGCTACACATTAGAATCACTTGGGTGCTTTAAAAAAATTCCTGTGCCTGGGCCCCCACCCTCAGAAATTCTCAAATATTTGGGATGGAGCCCAGGCACAGTTCAATTTTAAGAACTGGACAGGTGATTCTAATTTGCAGCCAAAATCGGGAGATGCAGGTCCAGAATTTCTCAAATCATGATCTGCATGCATACAGCTTTCCAGGCCAGATCCCCAAACCATCAAATCAAATTCTTGGAATTTGGTGGCTGAATCTTGGAATCATTGTGTTCTAATTCGCTCCTCAACTAATTCTTAAGGGAAAATTATGGAGTGGTATGAGAACCACTGCTTTCAGACTGAAACATTCAGTTAATTCAGAAGGAAGTACCTCATTCCTAACTCTTAAAAAGTTTAGATGGATTTTTCAAGAGAGATCAGAATGCAGCCCAGCATCATTTCATTTTGACTCCCACCCATCAAATTTCATGAGTTGAGTAAGTTCCTTTGGGAATTAGAATAGTCAGTACACTCTTCAGTCAAACTGAAGGGCAGTCCTTGGAGAATCAGTTTTCAGAGATCCTTGAGCTTGGAGACAATAAAGGACTCTGGCTCCAAGTGGCATTTTGTTCTCTGATTTCTTTCCTCAAGCAAACATTTGAAGTCACACTGAGCCTTTACTATTGAGCACAAAAAAATCCTCTTCGTTGCTTAGTTGCCTAATTGAGTCTCTCTTCTCATGAGACAATCTGTTACTTCCTAAAGACTAAGACTTCAAAAACACACACATGCCAAGAGCAATCACATTTTGCTTAGGGGTCCTTGAAAGTGTAAGCTCAACTAGCAAGACCTGACTTGTCTACACCAAAATGACACACTCCAGCAACAAATGTTAATTTAACAGTAGAATTGTTGATGCACCTCCAATAATTTTTTAAGCTTTATCTTTACAACAGCTCATGCAGGATAGCAAGCTCTAATATCTTTCTATTTGGCACATGTAGAACACAAAATTCAGAGAGGTAAACTCACTTAGCTACATAAACTCAGAAACATAGTTGTGTAGTTGAGACTTGAACCCAGTTCATACTGAAACCAAAGCCTGGGCTTTTTCTAAAACAACACACTGCTCTGTGCAATTTAGTGAGGATTAGGTCCTGAAACCCACTTGCTGAGTTTCTTTGTATAACTCCTCAGAGTCTCAGTTATCTTATCTGTAAAAATGTGAATGTGTGTCTCGACAGAGGACTAGAAACTGAAAACTCACATCCAAACCAAGGACTTGTTTTATTTGGAAAAGTCAGGTTATGTATGCAGTTAGGAAGTGTGTGGTGATCAATACTACTATTAAGCAAATATTTCCACTTATCTTCCTCTGGCACACAGTTAAATTGCCCTTATTCACTCCTTAGGATTTATTTGTATCTGTTGTGAGTTGCTTTGGCCAATTAAACACACAGCAAATGTTTGGGATCCAGTGCATAATTAGACTCATTCTTGTTTTTCCTCTGTCGTGGCAAGTGGCAGTGTTTGGGATAGTGACTGCATTATCAGTCTGGGTCCAGGAGTGAAGAATGTGGAACAGATCCCACAGCCGCCCCCCAGCAAACATGTAGTCTCAGCAGAAAATAGTCTTATACTGTTACAAATTTCTAAAATGGTGGTGGTTTTTGTCATAGCAGCATAACCTCACCTGTGCTGAATGCTATAGAAATTAGTGCCCAGTAGTGCCTTCTACGTGACAACACCACCGAAAATAACGACAACGACCATAACTGAATATATGTTACATTTTCTTAGTGGTCATTTGGCAGGTGGTAAGGAAACTGATATCAAAAGCTGGAGGGATGGTTTTCTATCTTATTCAATGGCAAACATTTGGTAAAAATATTATCTGCAGTAACTGGAGGAAGAAGTAGGAAAACAGAACTGTAACACTGAGCTATCACATGAAAGAAATGAGCTCTGACAATTGGCCAGTTTTCAAAAAGAAATAAAAGAGAATAGAAAGAATAATGAGATCCATGTATTTGTAGGTTTGGAAAAGACAACTGCTTCTTAACCCCAATGACTAAAACATGAAACCAAAAAGGCTTTTGAAAAACAAATATTGGTTAGAACTCAGCCTTATTACAAGGATCAAATCAAGAGTAGGATTGGACTAAGATGTCTCAGAGTACTGTTGTGGCATCCAGTAAATCCCTCAATTAAACAAAATCGCTCAGAGAAGAGGTGACAATGGCTTTTCACTGAAGCCTGCTGTACTTAAGGTACCCACAAATAAATCAAGAAAGCAAAAGTGAGAATCAAGGGGTTGAGAAAGCAAACACACACAAACCACACACATACATGAAAACATAATCTAGGAATTATAACTGGGAAAGAAAATGCAGGTAGTACTATTGTGATGGTTAATTTTATGTGTCCACTTGACTGCCCCAGAGAGTGCCCAGATATTTGGTCAAACATTATTCCAGGTGTATCTGTGAGAGTGGTTTTGGATAAGATTAGCATTTGAATCTGTAGACTGAGTAAAGCAGATTGCCCTCCCTAATGTGAGTGGGCCTCATCCAATTAGTTGAAGGCCTGAATAAAACAAAAAGGCCTCTAATAAGAGGGAACTTCCTCTGTCTGACTGCCTTGAGCTGGGATATCTTTTTTTTTCTGCCTTCAGACTTGAACTGAAACAATGGTTCATTCTGGGTCTTGAGCTTGCTGGCTTTTGGGCTGGAATTTACACCATTGGTCCTCCGGGTTCTCAGGACTTTGGATTCAGATTGTAACTACATCACTGGCTCTCCTGGTCCTCCAGCTTTCTGTGTGCAGATTGTGGGATTTTTCAGCCCCCATAATTGTGTGAGCCAATTCCTTGTAATAAATCCTCTTTCTCTTTATATATACGTCTTATTGGTTCTGTTTCTCTGGAGAACCATGACTAATACACCTAGTAAGTTCTTGTGAGACTTACAGCCAAAGAAACTTTCAGCATGTACTAAACAATCTGTGATCATATAAATATTAACCTAATCTTTGGGCCCTGAAACTTTCTGTGTTCAGGAAGTGGTCTGAGAAAGCTACTCAGCCCCAAAGAGGGTGTATTCCCCAATGGCTACTATGCATGTGGATAAAGATAATAGGTGAAGAAGAACATTTCAGAAAGCAGAACCAAGGACTGCAGAGAGCAAGGGCCTTGAGAGTTTCTTCCAAAGAGTAGAATCAGTGTTTAACCAAAGAATATCCCCATCTTCAATGAAGGTAGTCCTTGCAAATATCTGCACCATGGGATTTCAGCATATCTATAAACCAGTGTTTGCTGCCCAACTCCTGCAATTTTTCATTGCAGGAGTGTTCACTGCTGTTTTTCTGCCCCAGCCCCCAGTGTGTGTTGATATGCGGAGGGGGCAGGTTTAACTTTTTAGTTCAAAGATCTCCAGATTGCAAGAAGACATCTGGGACTGAAGTAGAGACTTCACAGGTCACCCAGAGAGTATAGACTTTTAGCTTGATACTTTGACAAAATGGGATTCTGGGGCTGTCTCCCTTAGTGATGAGAATGTATTTTTTTGTGTAAAAAGGAGAATGAACTGAATATTTGGTGACACGAGGGGAGCCTGCATCCCCTCACTAAATATTTCTGTCATCACTTTCTGATACATGGTAGGACAGCACTTCCTCTGTTCCCTTCCCCTCGACGCCTACTTGGAATTAGGCATGACCGTGAGCTTCAAATGGAAGCACATGTGTCACTTCAGAGTAGCCTTTAGCTACTTTAGCAAGCCAGTGTGTGACTTGCCAAATTTTCTCTTCTCTGTCCAGTATAATGGGTATCACATGCTAAGTCACTTAGATTTGGGAATTCTTTGTTACTGAGGCTTAACCCAGACTGTGCTGACTGCTTCACAGAACATGCACTCCCTCCAAATTATAACCAGCTGCTTCACTGTTTACACTACCTGTCTGGCCCTGCAAGGCATTAAGTTTGCAACTCCTGAAGACAATTTCTAAATTTTTCATCAATAAAATTCTGCATTTCTCACTCATTTCCCTCCCTCTGAGCAGAACTACATTTAAATTGAATTTGGACTCTACAATAGGAAATTTACAAACTTTAGACTAAGGAATCCTAGATTTCAGGCTTGAGTTCATTATTTACCAGCTATATAAACCTTGATGAGTAGGTTAGCCTTGATTAATTGGTCTATTAAAAAAAAAAGAAGATAAAATACCAGCCATACCTACTTGACAGCAAAACTAGTGAGGAAATAATATACATGAGAGCATATTACCAAATAAAAAGCACTGGGTTATTCTTCTTCTTGAATAATGACTCCTCACATTGCAAAGTCACACACACACCCATATATATATATCTCAGAAAGCGCTTTTTTCTCCCTGTCAAAAATTCCTCGCTGTAGTTAAAACAAGTTTGTACTTACCCCATCCTCAGTGCAGATAAACTTGCTACTGACTTTCATAGATGTGAAGACTAATTCTCCTCAGAATTTCTTTATAGTCCAAGTTATATTCTCAATCCATAGCCATCAAGGCCATTCCGTATATAAAATCATAATTTTCATTTATCAGTTTTTAAAAATTATTTTTTCTAAATGCTTTGCTGAATAACACATCTATATGAATTTTTTCTATTACATACTAATGACTTTGTTTATATCTCTATCATAGCACTTAACCCAATTTGCTTACATTAGAATCAATTTTCTATCTTCCACATTAAATTGTCAATCCTTTGAAGGATTATGTCTACATATATTTTTGTATGTATCCAGAAACTTATTCAATTAATAGATTGGATTTAGCATATTTAAATAAAATTAACAAATTTAAATTAAATTGGCATATTTAAACTTAATTCAAATTAAAAATCCATAATAGTATAATAATATAGACATATATTATTATGCTATATGTGTATATCTGTATATATACATATAGCATATATACAGTTGACCCTTGAACAACAGGGGTAGGGGGTTAGGGGAGTCGACCCTCTGTGCAGTCAAAACCTTGCATGTAACTTATAGTCAGCCTTTCATAAAGGAGGCTCTTCCTTATTTGTCGTTCTGAATCTGCAGATTCAACCAACCGAGGACTGTGTAGAATTTACTGTTGAAAAAAAATCCTCTTATAAGTGGACTTGCACAGTTCAAATGTGTTGTTCAAGGTCAACTCTATATAGTTATAATAACTCCATAATATTATATATATATAATTTAGTATTATAATATAGGACTTCTAATAAAAATTATTTGCTACCAAGCACATATTGATCTTAAAAAATTTTTATAAATCTAGCATAGCCTGTATTACCTCCCTAATGCCTCTCAGGATATGCACTTACAGTGTGGAAAGAGCACAGGCTCCGTAATTTACTGGCTGTGAGGTCATGTACATGTATTTGGCCCTTTGGAGGCTCAGTTTACCTGTCTGTACAATTGACATGGTAGTACCCATCTCATTGCCCTGCTGTGGAGTCAACTGAGAAGTAGACATAAAGTTTCTGGTGAATTACAGTAATCACCCAAATTTCATTCTTTACCTGGATTCATGAAGAGGATCTAACCTTCACAGTATGCTTTTTTCTCCAGGTATGGACTGGAATTTTTCCTCCTTTAGCCCAATATACTTTAATTTGAAAACCTGAAGGTTAAAAATGCAAAGGAAACCTTGCTTTCTTTTCCAGTCTATAAAATAACAAGGAAAACCCTGAGTTGGAAGCGTAATTCAACATTTCAAGTATCCTGTATTGCCTTCATTGAAGTAGCTAATACAGTTTTAAAAATTTCCCATTTGTCATTGCAGTGATAATTAATAGATATTATTTTACATACAGAATATTATGATATTTTTGTATAAAAAAGTATATATGCCAGCATACATGAATGTATTTATGGGAAAATGCTATATGAATGTAAGTTGATTTTTTAAAACATTATCATTACATTATATTTTTGTTACTTAAGAATGATAGACAGTCTGTATGTGCTTCCTCCTTCATTTGGTCAATACAAGTAAAAGCTTTTGCTTTTTGATAATATTGGCAAATATTATTAATTAACCACTTGAATTTGAGGTTTCTCTTCTAATGGCTTTGGCAATATCTGTTTCAATATCTGATAAATAAAACAAGAAATTAATTCATTCAGTTTTTTTGCTGATGCTTCAAAAACAATATCAAATAAATCACCACTTCTAAATGTGTACTCTGAATGTCCAATAGTGACTTTTACATCCCATCTGAGTTGTGAAGGGTATATATTAAGTCTATTTCAAACCAAAAAAATGTACTTTTCTGAGGAAGAAATGTGTTTAATAACAAATTTGTTTAATAACTGCTAGCCAGGGCTGAAGATTAAATATTATTGCATTGTATATGTATGCCACATTTTGTTTATCCATTCATCCATTGTTGGGCATTTGGGTTGTTTCCACCTTTTGGCTATTGTGAATAATGCTGCTATTAAACATGTGGTACAAATATCTGTTTGAGTCCCTGCTTTCAAATATTTTGGATATATACCCCAAAGTGGAATTTCTAGATCATATGCTGATCCTATGTTTAAGTTTATGAGGAAATGCCAACTCTTTTCCGCAGCTGCTGCATCATTTTACATTCTTACCAGCAACGTATAAGGATTCCAATTTCTTCACATCCTCATCAACACTTGTTATTTAAAAAATTTAATAATAGCTATCTTAATGGGTGTGAAGTGATAATTTAGATGATTTTTGAATAATACAGGTTTAAATGTTAACTGATTGGGCTAAGAGTTATGAGGATATGCAACATTTGGACAATGTTTAAGTGTACCCATCTCCAGTTAAAATTTCCCACATATAAAATTAAACTAAGATACATTCATTAACTGAATAAATATTATACCACTCACCGTGTTGAGCACCGTACTAGGCATAAGAGTATTGTCACGGCTCATGACAAGTCCCAATGTATTTGAGAAATTAGGTTAAATGTCTCTTTAGCAACTGCTGTCACAGTAAGAACAACTTGGTCTGTTGAGCTGTGGGGGCAGTAATGTTGTCTTACATTTGATTATTCATTTCAGAGCTTTTAAGGTATTTTGACGTGGACCATCGTATTTGATAGCGTCTTTGTCCTTGTGTGTAAAACAGTGATAATCATCTCTGGAGGTCAGCACATCAACCTAAAATATATATTTACTGTTCTCTGATGGCTTCACCAGACCCACAAAGATCCTTTGAGCTCCAGGACATTTGATCACAGTCTGGTTACGCTCTTCGGATTTGAATGCACTTCAGATATAACATCCTAAATCCTCACTCCCCCATTTACCTTTCTCTCTTCCTTAATAGTTTGTGCCTCTGTTAAGGCCATGAATATTACGATGAGAAGAAATCCAGGCTGGCCCATGGCCTGACTTTAATTAATCACGGAGCTGTCCCTCTGGGCCAGGATATCACTGTAACATCCTTCTTAGGACATGCTCTTAGTAGCCACTAGCAATTATTTCTATTTGGCCCTCAAGGTGCCTACCAGCCTTCCCTTTATCAATACAACTATCTCACATGACAGATGGAGAAACTGAGGCTCAGAAAGTTGATCTTTCCACTAGTGCTCCTATTATTAGTCTCCTTTTAAAAGATGAGGGACCCAGGCTCAGAGAGAGTTGAGATGCTGGGCTGAGATTCCTGAATTCCTGAATCCTAAACCAGTGATCTTCCTACTACCACAGGAAATTTCTGATAAACATGGAGCTTACCTTTCTTCTTGATCCAAGATTAAAAGCAAGAAAAAATATGGCCAAACCACTTTCTTCCTTCTGTAAGCCTAATGTCTTTACTAGGACACTAAAAGTTAGAACAAAAGTTCTGACTATAAATTTACATTTTTCTTTTTGCTGACTTAATATTTGTTCAGCACAAGCTTATCTTGAGATTTTCCTACTAATATTGTGTTTTTAAGTCTCACTGTTTTCCTGTGTATTTTTTAATTTAACCAAATAAATTAAGACGATAGACATATCTGAGAATTGAAGCTCCAAATATGATCTTCCATAACTTAAAAATATTGCAGTCTGGCCATGTCTTCTGAACTCCAAATATTTATCTTAAGAACAATCTTTCTTTGCCTAGCAATACAGGACCAAGCTTTAAGTTGGCAGACAACCAAACCCTACCAGGTGACTTCGGTCCCTGAGTGACTGACTGCCTTTAAATGGCTCATGTTTTATTACAGCGTGTGATTAAAACATGAAGACAAGTAATAAAATCATGCCCAGGGAGACCATCTGAATATATGGTCCAGGCTCAAGAGAGGATTGATTTGGGTTCTATTAAAATGAAATTATGGTGGGCCATAATGTAGGGTTGTTTTGCCATGAACCCTGTCACAGAGTATTTCCATATGGATTGCATCACTGTGTACATGAGGGATCACGTCGGCAGATTCATATGTACCAGATCATACACCTAGAGAAGTTGCTGTTGCCAGTGGAGCTATCTCTTACATAGCCTTTAATAAACAAACTTTGTCTCTACCTATAGTCTTCTCTGGCCCCCAGGCTGGGTACAATATCTTTCTCTGTTCTCCCTTTGTGCCCTGTGAGTATCTCTGCCATGACTCTTATCACGCTTGGGTGTAAATGTTAACTTTCTTGGTTGTCACACCCGGGAGATTATGAGTTCCTTAAGAATGGGAAATAATTTTCATGCACTTTTATATCCTGAGTGTCTAACATAATAGAAGGTAGTCAATAAATATTTGCTGCATGCATGAAGATAACTTGTGGATAAAATTCCATGGATTTATTTCTTAGTAGATCTTTTGCCTATCTCTATCATGGTATTAGGGTATGCCTTTATTTAATGACTTACCTGTCACCCTGCTATACTGTAAACACCTTTGGGGCAGGAACTGTAAGGCATTCATTCAGGTGCCCCTGGTTCCTCTCCGTAGTAAGGATCCAGTGGGGCATGATGACCTGCTGCCACCCTCCTCTCCAGCCTCATTTTATACCACTTCTCACCTCTTCCTCTATGTCAGGTTACACGAACCATCTCCCAGATGGTTCACTTTTGCTTCTGTATATTTGCACTCGCTATTCCTTCTTTTACCCTGAACATTCCTCTCCTCCTCCCTTACCCCTAATTTCCCTTTAGGTCCAGCTTAAACATCACATCTTTCATATGGGCTTGCATCCCAACCCTCTTGGGTTGGACTTGATGCTCCTATGACTTGCTCACACCAGCCCTGGTGTTTGCTCGATCATCACCTTTATTCTATTGTGTCAGTCCTTTGGAATAGAACATCTTCCTTTCTGAACTGTCAAGTCCATGGATCTTGTGCTCCAACGATTTCCCAGCATCCACCACAGTGCCAGGCATCTATCAGATACATAATTAACATTTTTTGAGAAATAAAAATTTCCCACAATCTGGCTCCACCCTCCCCAATTTGCCACATTTCTCGTGCATCCCAACTTAACCTCTTTAGTCCATAAAATTTACAGCTAGTTTTCTCCCTTAGAGTTCTGCTTGCAATGCCTTTCCACTTTTTCCTAACTCTGCTTAAACTCCATTTTCTCCAATAAATTTTTGTTGGCTTCATCAGTACTCGTTTATTGCCCGATCCTTAGAAATCTATTATATTATCACCTGCACCACACAGATTATTTCCTGAGAAAATTGCACCTACTGTTGTTATTGAAAGTGACATTTGCCTCCCCAACCAGAATATTTGCTTTGGTAGCTTCCACTGTAGCGCTGCCTCTGCTCCATGGTGCTCCCTTCCCATGCCAGTTCAAGCTGGGCAAAATCAGATTCCATAAACACAGTCTTGTATTATAATAAATGGTAGAAGGGAAATAGAGGGTGTGAAAAACAACCTGTGAAAATTTGTATTTTTTAATCTTTTTTTTTTTTTAACATCTTTATTGGAGTATAATTGCTTTACAATGGTGTGTTAGTTTCTGCTCTATAACAAAGTGAATCAGTTATACATATACATATGTTCCCATATCTCTTCCCTCTTGCATCTCCCTCCCTCCCACCCTCCCTATCCCACACCTCTAGATGGTCACATAGCACCGAGCTGATCTCCCTGTGCTATGCGGCTGCTTCCTACTAGCTATCTATTGATAGTGCAAAAGAAGCATCAAAGTAGTCATTGTGGGCCAAAAAAAAAAAAAAAAAAATCAAAGAAAAAAACAGGATTTTATTGAACTTCTTTGCCCTTATTTTATGGTTTTATGTTGATTTTTCATTTCTTTTTTTTTTTTTTTACGCTATCTTTTCTGTGTTTGAGGTCTTTACGGCTTTAAATCTAGCTCTAGCGTAGGCTTAAAACAAATTATCTTTGACTTCAATTTCAGACCATTTTAAACTCATCTGGGAGGTCTGAGACCTGAATTCTGGTCCTATCAATGTGTCCCTAAGTAGCTCTGTGATTTTCTGCAAGTCACTTGTTCTCTCTGCATCTCCACAATGAAAGGTGATATTGAATGATCTTAAATGGCCTGGGAAAACATGGCACACTTTTCTAAGTCATTCTTTCACCACTCTCCTCTCTCATATTTATCATTCCACTCAGCTAGTGCAATTTCGTTACTACCCCTCAGCCAGGTATTCCCCCAATCAGGAAAGCCATCTTGATCATTTTCCACCAAGTGATGTTCACTTCCCCTGCCCATCGTGATTCAAAATTTTGTTCTTTCAAAACATAACTAAGTACCCCACAAGGATGCCAGTTATTTCCTTGTGCATAATTCATTTGATAGAATATTTAATTTGCTGATGTTCTTTCCTATAAACTTCTTTTAAATTCCCCTAAATCATAATCTCAAATTTTCATTAGTTTTTGTCTTCTAATACATTTATAACCTCTGCATAGTGTAGCACAATTATCTCCTAATAGTAAGAATCAGAACAGAGAAGCTCAGGCAAAATGATAAAGTTGGCAAAAAGGACTTTGCTTAAGCTTTGTACAGAGAAAGGATTTAGACGAGGAAAGGACTGACCTCTTACTTATGGAGGACAATGTCGTGGTCAGAATGACAAAAAGCAGATATGTCCATCTCTTATTTTCTTTCTATCTTCTTTGTTTAAGAGGCTGGGCTTTAAACTACTAAAGATTGAGCAGCCATCCGACATATCATTGGGAAGAAGGTAAGAAAGCACCCAGCTGCATTAAATAATTAAGATTCCAGATTAAAATCAGAGAGGATGTAGGATTGCACATGTATTTTAAGTTACTGCTGAGAAATCATGAAATATGAGAGAGATAGGACAAGGAGGGAGGGGACTGGCAGAGAGCAGGAAATGCATCAGAGGCAACAGCACACCAAGAGAGCAGGAAAGGCAGTGGCTAGTGCCGAGGACAATGCATTCTGGCTCCAGCTTGTCCAGACTTGCATCCTGTTTCTAGCACTCTAGCTCTCGGCCTTAGGCAAGGGACTTATCTCCATGCCTCCATTTCCTGAGCTGAAAGATGGACATGGTAACGGTTACCTTTTGTTGCTTGATGTGAGCACTAAGTTAATAATGTTGCCGAGTTTGTAGACTAGCACCCACTAAAGGGTGACACTCAAGAAATGTGGACAAACATTTCTTTTTGAAATAATTCTTTGAAATTCTTGAGTAGACTAATAAATGGGTGGCATTTGAATATTTTGGGAAGAAAATATTGATTACAGGGCAGCCAGAACCCATGTTCTTAGTCAAGCCCGACTACACTCGTTGCCTCTTTGTTGACACACATGATGGCAGATCAGTAGAATTCTACAGTGTCTGTCTACATTCAACCAAGTGTGAAATGACGCTTCTCACAGTGATCACATAGACACAATGGGGAAACAGGGGAAAGTTCGAAAGCCTATTACAAAGAGATGAGGAGAAAAAACAACTTCTCCCAAATCTTGTTGATTAATAAATTGCCATCAACCTGCAGGAGAATCTCTACCTGTAGAAAACAGGACTCTGTTCTTAGTCTCGTCTTATTCAAAATGCTCACCAATTACCAGTGTAAAACATAAAAGATAAGGTCATTAAGTCTGTATCTTTCACCCAAAGGAGAAAGTTTTCATATAAAGGAAAACAGCCCGAAGATTTTGATTATCTGCAATGTTAGAGGAATACCAAGATAGTTTTAGGGGTTAAATATAAAATGCTACATTTATGGGAATTCCCTGGAGGTCCAGTGGTTAGGACTCCGGGCTCTCACTGCCAAGGGAGGAGCTTCAATCCCTGGTCGGAGAACTAAGATCCCACAAGCTGTGCATGGCCAGGCTAATAAATAAATAAATAAATAAATTGCTACATTTAGATTGAAAGAGGTGAGAGGTATGGCTTGGCACCAATTCTGGTTTTCCAATGACCTAAAGTCATTGGAAACATTAGGTAACGCTATCACATATCTTTAGGACACTAATGGAAAAGCATTCTCCAGACAAAGGAAGGGGGTACGCCCTCTGTGTTCTCCAGCCGTGGTTGGAACATCCCTGGAGAAGAAGCGGGGCCCAGCCTGTTCAGCACTTGCCATGTGCCAGACATTGTTTTGACCAGTGTACAGATGTTGATAAATTTAAGGCTGTGTCATGTTCTTGATGTGACATTTTAAAATGGAAGTTGAGAAAGCAGACAGAACCCACAGGAAGTAACCAGATGGTAAGGAGTCAGGATGACCCTCAGGGAAGTAGAGATGAAGAGAATAGAAATACCTTTAATTTATTTTTAAATACCATCTTGGAAAAAAGAGTTAGGATCAAGAGATGGATATAACAATGAGGTCCAATTTAAAGAAAACCTTTTAGCGAAACTAGAGAGAGCTCTCTGACCCCACAAGGGCCCATGTCAAGCTGGAGAATCTCTAGTGAAAGAGACTTTGTGTCAGATGCTGCCCCGGGTTTGGTTAGATGACTTCTGGGCTTCTTTCAATTCTGTATCCTGTGGCTCACTATTAACAAATGATTGAATACTATTTTTAAATTAAAAAAAATAAGATTTTGTGATTTATGACATTCAATCTGAGCCATAAAGTCTATTTTCACTCTCCAATGCTTTACCAGTTTCCCAAACCACAAATATCCTGTTAAGATAAAACACAATTTTTGATGAAAGAGAAGTAAAATAATGATCTAAAAAGGTATAATATCCAGGAAAATGTCCCTGGTAACCACTATTTTTTCTTCAAGTCCATGAAGAAAAGAGACTTCAGTTCTAGCATTGTCCCTCATCTGATGCCATAAATACTCTGTCCCTGGGAACAGAGATAGGGAGCTGGTATACTATGATCCTTCTTTGTGTTTTTTAATCTTTCATCTTCCCAGAGACATGTTACTGAAAGGAAGTGATTATGTGCCATCAAGCACTTCTGGAATATCAAAATATGACTCTCCTTAACAGTCCTTTTCCCTCTTTAAGCGTACAGCTCACAGAATTGTTTTTTGAGGTATGGATCCTTTACAAACTTTTCTCTTCACTCACCATTTCCTTACAAACCCAGGGTAGAGCCATATATTTTTAACTGGCTTCCCATATATATCTGCTGTTATCTGTCACTTCAACCTCCTGATGAAAATGTTTGCTTCCAATGTCTTTTTAAGACAAATATGCTGCCCAAACTGTACCAGTTCTAAAAATTGTTAATAATTTTTCACGGCACATTTTTTTCTTCTAAAGCAAATGGCTTGTTGCAACCAATGGAAGTCTGATTCTATTTATAAGGAGGAAGCTGCTTCTCTTCTAGAAGATTTTATCATTCTTTGGCACAAAGATAGACCTTAGTTTATTGGCCCAAGATGATTTCAGCAAAATTGTGTCCACATAACTGCAGAAGTAATTAAGCTCACATGGGGCTATCTGTCCTGCTGTCAAGGAATGGGGAAAAGTCCCTGGTGCAATTTAACATAAGAAATGCTGACACTGACTCCTGGAGATAGTAGATAAGAGACATGCTAGATCATGGGAGTTATTCTCACTCCAGTGTGTCATTGCCATCCATTATGAAGTTGAGCCTAACTCTGAAGAGAGCAGAGTGTACTGAATTCAGACAGAAGCCACAGCTGCCAAAAGTTCTGTGTTCAAAGCTCAGCAGAAACCAAAGGAAACATGGTAACGTGGTTTAGATTTGCCAGCCCTTCTAGGCAGGAGGCCTGTAGGATAGTGGTGATGCTACCAAACAAAACTTGGGTCCACTTGCCCTCATGCAGTAAAGACAATCTACCAACACCAGGTTGTGGTGAAGGAAAGTGCAGCATTTATTGCAGGTCACCAAGCAAGGAGTCCAAGTAGCTAGTGCTTAAAAGGCCTGAACTCCATGAAGGCTTTCAGGGAAAGGTTTTTAAAGACAGGGAGAAGGAGGGTGGTTGTGGGGTGAGTGATCAGCTCGTGGGCATTCTTCTGATTGGTTGGTGTGCGGTAACTGGGGGTCAACATCATCAATCTTCTGGTTCTCACCAGTCTGGGGTCTACATGCTTATGGGCATCGTACAGTTAACTTGTTCCACCTGGTGGGATTTCAGTATCTGCAAGACAGCTCAAAGGGCATGGCTCAGTATATTATCTATAGCCCTTGAGGAGGAACTAAAGGTTCTTGACTTTGTTTAATGGCTAAACTATTATTACTTTGTCTTGTTTGACTCCTTTCACTTCTCTGATTAAATTTACTCTCAGGGAAGGCCTAGAAGATTACAGACAAGAGGTAGGAGGACGACATGGGGGAGATCTGTTCCAGAAAAACCCCATACGGTCCTGCTCGAGTATAGTAGGAGGGTGGGCAATGGGTCAGGCTGCCTGGGTTTGATCTCTGCCTGGGAATAAAGTCCCAGGTCTTTGTGATACTAAATGTCTGTGCTGTGTCCATCACATCAAGCTTCCTGTCTCTGTGCCCTTGTACTTACTTGAGAACCCAGAACATACTAAACCTTCATTACAACTGTGTAGAACAAGTGAAGAGGCCAAGATGTTGCATGGCCTATTAAAAATATCCCAACCTAGTTCAAGTCCCTGACCTCCATCTCTGCTGATAACTTTTTGTGGCCTTAGAGAAGTCATTTTGGCTTTTGAGCCTTTATTTTGTGGCCTGTTAAGTGGGACTAATAACACCAGCTCTAGTGCATGGCGTTCTTTGAGGATAACATGGCACCATGGGTGTGAAAGCACCTTTGATAGTATTTTTATTCCAGTGAAGGCAATAAAAGCTATTGGAATAAGATTACCAGGCATGGCGAGATCTGGATAGCAACCAGAGTTGCCAGTCTTCCAAATCTGACAAAGCCCAGAACAGGTTAACTATGCCTCTGTGTGTCCCCTGCCCTAAGATGAGGTGAGCAGGAAGTTTCTTGGCTGAGACAGTAGATACCTCTGCATTAGGGACACCTTCTTCCTGCTTCACCATACAGGGCATATGGCAAGATCTTCCAGCAAAAAGACAATAATGTAGACACACCTAATATCATTGGTGTTTCAATCCTCAAGAGGAGGCATTTTTGGAAGAATGGAGGCAATTAGGTACCTTTTAAAAAAAATTGAAGTATAGTTGATTTACAATATTTTATTAGTCTCAGATGTAGAGCAGAGTGATTCATATATATATATACATATTCTTTTTCAGATTCTTTTCCATTATAGGTTATTACAAGATATTGAATGTAGTTCCCTGTGCTCTACAGTAGGTCCTTGTTGTTTGTCTATTTTATATATAGTAGTGTGTATCTGTTATTCCCAAACTCTTAAGTTATCTCTCCCTCCACCCCAGGTTTCCCCTCTGGCAACCATAAGTTTGTTTTCTATGTCTGTGAGTCTATTTCTGTTTTGTAAATAAGTTCATTTGCATGCTTTTTTATATTCCACATATAAGTGATATCATATGTTTGTCTTTCTCTGTCTGACTTACTTCACTTAGTATGATAATCTCCAGGTCCACTCATGTTGCTACCAATGGCATTATTCCATTGTTTTTATAGTTGAGTAATATTCTATTTTATATCTATATATCTATATATCTATCTATATATCTATCTATATATATATATCTATATCTATATATATATATAGATATATATATACCACAACTTCTTTATCCGTTCATCTGCTGATGGACATTTAGATTTCTTCCATGTCTTGGCTATTGTAAATAGTGCTGCAGTGAACACTGGGGTGCATGTATCTTTTTGAAGTATGGTTTTTTCCAGATATATGCCCTGGAGTGGGATTGCTGGATCATATGGTAGCTCTAGTTTTAGTTTTCAGAGGAACCTCCATGCTGTTTTCCACAGTGGCTGCACCAATTTACATATCCCACCAACAGCGCAAGAGGGTTCCCTTTTCTCCACACCCTCTCAAGCATTTGTTGTTTGTAGATATTCTGATGATGCCCATTCTAACTGGTGTGAGGTGATACCTCATTGTAGTTTTGATTTGCATTTCTCTAGTAATTAGTGATGTTGAGCAGCTTTTCATGCGCTTCTTGGCCATCTGTATGTCTTCTTTGGAGAAATGTCTATTTAGGTCTTCTGCCCAAGGCACCTTTTCTCATAACTAGTGGAAGGAGATGGGAAGACCAAAGGCCCATCGTGTGCACGCCATGCTGCCATGCCCAGTGCCTCTGAGCAGTTACCTTCATAGTCAAAGCAGATTGAGTGTGGACTTAGGCCAGACATGCCAGGATCAAAGTTAGCGCCATAGGATTTTTATTCACTCACTCACTAATTAATTAATTGATTCATGCATTCAAAATATTTATGTCACCAGGTTATAGGCCAGGTACCATTCAAGCACTGGGTATGAAATATTAAAGAAAACAGCAACATCTCATTTCCTGTGGAACTTAGATTAGGGCAAATAGGCAAAAAAGCAAGCCGATAATTGGATAAAAAATTATATTTCATATATGGATAAGTGCTGTGATGAAAATAAAACAGAAAAATGTCATAATCTCAGTTTCACTATCCATCAAAGGGAACTCACGATATCAAATCTGCAGGAGTGTTGGCAGGAATGTACCAAGCATGATGACTGGTACACAATGGGTGCTTAATCAATATCTGTTCCTTTAAACATTCTCTTTGATATGAATTCTCTTTTCTCCCTCATTTTTAAAATATGAATGAAAACAATATATAATAAAATTTGAAAGAGAAAAGATCTCAGAAGAGTGGTATATAGTCTGAAAGACACCAAACAAAGGAAAAAGAGTGGTCGTATACATTTGACTTGCTGTTTGGAGGGAGGGAGGTGATATAGGTGGTCACCTGTTCATGAGCGTTAAGAACAAACTTAAGTGTAAGCTGGCAAAATTACCTTCCTTTTCCTCATTGGGAGTTTCCCTGAGTCCTCCTTACTTGCCAGTAATGAAAGTCAAACCCCCAGTTTTATCTCACAACTCTCCCCAAATCAAGTCCCATTGCTACATATCTAAAAATCACCTTTATCAATTGTGATGAGGACGGTGGTGTCACCATTTATTGAGCACTTATTATGTGCTAGGTCTTGTGTTTTACACAAACCATTTCATTAACTCTCAAAATAGCACTAAGAGAGGTATACATTCACCCTTTTTTTTATAGATGAAGAACTTGAGAAAGAAAGAGTTTAGGATACTTGACCTATCAAGGGAATAGCAAAGGCACTATGTGAAATTGTCTAGGACATACCACGATAATCTTATTTCAATTTATCACCTTGTTCTAGACTGATGCAGCTACAGACCCCAATGCTTGCTCTCAAGCTTGGTTTCCACCCTTAGCTCCTAGCAGCTTCTGTCTCTGCCAAGTTTGTATCTCAGTTCTGTCTCAGTATCCATTTTCCTCCTACATCCCTCATGTGGGCAAGTTTAAGCAAGGTTAAATTCACTCTATCCTTCGTGCAAATTCCAATGTATACAGTGACTAGGGGATAAAATTAGGCCAATGTATAATTAGGGAATGGTGGGGACTGTGGCATGGGAAGTACCTACCCCATCTAAATGGGGCAGCTGCTACTCAGCTCCAATTTTTTGTTCCTGTATGAGTAAGCAAGTGTTATCAGTGAAGCTGGAACTTGGGTTTGCATTTGAAATATCTTTATTTTTAAGACACAGTGAAGTCCGAATGACCACAGTTATACAGTCATAGGCTGCCAGGCTTTGAGCTCTGAATTTGATAATTCAAATTTTCAAAATATTAGGAGCTCAGGTATATAGTTTAAACCCTTGATATGGCAAGTATGTCTTTATGCTTATAATATAATATGAAGAGGGAACTGACTTATTTATGGTCCCATAGCTGGTCAGCTGCACAGTTGAGACTTTACTCTAACCTCCCAGCTTTCAGACCAGTGGTCTTCCTGCAACACTGCCACTCACAGGCACCATTTTGGCAGGTACCTAAGACTAACCAGAAATAACCTTCCACACTTTTGATTGGATTTGGAGTTAAAGAAGGAAAGGTAAGAAAAGGATTGGATGTAGAGGGATTACATGATTGATTCAACTTAGTATTTCTTAAGCTACTGTGTAATTGAAATTATCTTTATAATATTCTCACTCCTTCACAGGCACTAAACCTTTGAGGGCCATCACCATCCCTACACAAATCAAAAAAAAATTTTTTTTGTATTACATAGGGTTTAAAAATTTAGCTGTGAGATTCAATAATGCTAAAAATCTCAGTAGTGTACAATGTACTATCTTATTGACACTAACTCCAATGCAGAGATTCATGGTTAGGTGGCTCTCCAGGCAGGAATTTCTCCAAATAGCTTAGGAACCCAGATTCCTTCCACCCTGGGACACTATGTGATCCTCACATGTGACCAGTAAAGAGGGAGAGTCACATCTGGGAGACTTTTTTGGGGATTCAGGTTGGGAAAGGAGTACATCACTTTTCCCACATTCCACTGGCCAGAACCGGTCATATGACCCACACTTAGATGCAAGAAGGGTGGGGATTATACTTTTCCTATATTCCCAAGAATAGAAAGAAATGGATTGGGAATAATATGATACTAGTTTTAGGAAGGAAAAAGTAAAAAAAAAAGAAAAAAGAAGGAAAAGCCAGCATTATTCTACACACATGATTTTTCCCACTGGAGACTTGGTTCTCTATGACTGAATTATGAGAATTAAGTTCTTTTGCTGGGAACAGAATTATTACTACACATGCACAGCAGCAGGTGAAATGCAAGAGACTGAGGATGAGGATGTTCAAAGCTTCTGTCAACTGCTTCCAGAAGGACTTTCACAAGTGCGGTGGACCCAAGATTGCTATGCAGTTCGCTGGAGGTTGACTATCAGTGGGAATGTTCCAGAAATGGGGGACCAACAAGTCAGAGGCCCTTCATGGCTTTGTCTCAGCCTCTTGTAGGGAGTGCACTGTGAGAAAAGGCTATTTTCAGGGAATGAATCAATGTCTCCCTGCCTGACAGTTTTGCCTTCTAAAGACATTGTACTCTGCCATAACTTGGGAGGCTTGGGGGTTTGTTTTACAGTTACCAATATTTTTCTCCACCAGTTTTTGAAGACAAATACTGCTGTTTCTTCTGAGGCTGATAGAGAAAAATTAGTTAAGAAGTGAGGGAAATAAAATGCCCTACGTGCAAATACAATGACTATAATCGAGGGAAAACATCAAACAAACATACAATGGTCTTTAATTAAGAATAAAATGATGACGCAGACTTGGACAAGAATATCATCTTTGCAATTAATATTCAGATTAAGTCTCAAGACTCCAGACACCCTCTAAATTGAATCACTTCCTACCAAATAATGTGTCTATAATTCAGTTTATCCTCAGGAATAGTAAGCTGAATTTACTCTGATCTACCCTTATGTCAGGACATTTGGCTCACTATGAACATTTGTCCTCACATCTTTTTTTCTGGATGCTCAGGCAGAAGCTCTCTGAACAATAGTCACCATACAAATGCTGAGAATTCTAAAATTCAGAGTCAAGTATCTCAGAGCTTATATTAATCTACTTGGGTTTCCATAACAAGCACCACAGATTGTGTGGCTTAAACAACAGAAATTAATTTTCACAGGTTTGAAGCCCAAGATCAAGGTGTCAGCAGTGTTGATCTGAGGCATATTTCCTTGACTTGTAGATGGCCATCTTCGGCCATCTTCTCCCTGTGTCCTCATAGAATTTTCTTTCTGTATCTATCTGTGTTTGAATTTCCTTTTCTCATAGGGACACCAGTAAAATTGGATTAGGGTTCATCCTAAAGACCTCATTTTCATTTAACTACCTACTTAAAGAAACTATTACCAAATACGGTTCACGTTCTGAGGTACTGGGGGTTAGGGCTTCAACATTTGAATTTTGAGGGGATTTAATTCAGCCTATAACAGAGCCCCATTTTTCAAACTCTGGAAAGTGTTCTATGCGTATTCTGGAGTGGGGGCAGTTAAGATGTCAAACAGAAACTATGCATATGCTACCTTCTTGGAGCTTCATGCCACACACAATGCCTGAAGATATTCCCCTAGATTCTTTACTTCCTTGAGCTAATGTATTCTATTCTGAGTTAAGTGAGCTTGAATCTGGTTTACTTTTGCTTGATACTTGAAGAAATCTGACCTGTTTACACACCATATTCATAGGGATTCCTTCAGGACCTCCTGAGTTTGGCCAAATTAAAGTTAAGTTATTGAAGGGCAAGCTGTTGTTTTTAAGAATCCAAATGGTTAGCTGGCTCTCATTTTCAGCAAGCTTAAGATTAATAAATGACAAATTTGCAAGGCATATTTTACATGCCCCATTAAACTGGTGGGATTAAGTGTGCACAAAAAATGTGCACACTTTTGATGTGCATAAAGCACAAAAAGCCCAGGTAGAGAAAGCATGCCCAATTTATGGTTCTGTAGGAGACTTTCTCTGTAATTATCATCTTAACATTAAAGAGCATAATATACAGTAATGCTAAAAGGTACACAGCACTAAAGTCACTGTGTCTTTTGACTTTTCTAGGAGGGCAATCATTTCTCCCTCCTGTCCCGGCCATGCAGCTTCTCCGTAGTCTGAGAGCATTCACAGCAAATGAAGTCAGTCACTCCCGGTGGGTTGTTTGCTTACTAATGTCTCTCAGGAGTGGACGCAGGAGGCACCCAGGAATGATTTCTTGCCATCCTATTTCCAACAAGCCATCCAGGCTTCCTTCCAAGCAGATGTGGCTAATCATATCCACATATGCCAATGCTTCCAATTACCTGGAAATCGTAGTGGTCAACAGAGTCTTTTAAATGACCAAAAGCTTGGATTTTCTCCCCAAGGTCTTAATAATTTGAATGGGCCTTGAAAAATCCTAAGGGATTAATGCAAAAGGATGAATAATAGCCCAAAGAAATTCTTTAAAAAAGAATAATCCCTGGAACATTTCGTTTTTATTTACTTATTTATTTTTGGCTGCATCAGGTCTTGGTTGTTGCGTGTGGGTTTTCTCTAGTTGCAGTGAGCTGGGGCTACTCTTTGTTGCGGTGTGCAGGCTTCTCATTGTGGTGGCTTCTCTTGTTGTGGAGCATGGGCTCTAGGTGCGTGAGCTTCAGTGGTTGCAGCACACTAGCTCAACAGTTGCAGCACGAGGGCCACAGAGTGCACGGCCTTCAGCAGTTGCAGTGCATGGGTTCAGTAGTTGTGGCTTGTGGGCTCTAGAGCGCAGGCTCAGTAGTTGTGGTGCACAGGCTTAGTTGCTCTGTGGCATGTGGGATCTTCCTGGACAGGGATCGAACCCATGTTCCCTGCATTTGCAGGTGGATTATTAACCACTGCACCACCAGGGAAGTCCCTGGAACATTTTAAAGTGCAGTAAAAACTCTATGGAAGGAATTTCTTTGAGAAAGAGGGATCAAAAGGATAAGATGAGTCACTGAGTTTTTACCAGAGTATTGTTTGGATTTCAATCATTTTTACTGAAAATATCTACGTCCTTCATAAAGATACAGGTGAAGTTATTCGCACTTATGCCATTAGGTAGCCCTTTTTCAAGGATTTGAATAATAAATTCCTGCTTTAATTTTTCCTGTCCTTTCCCCAACACTTTCAAAATGTTTGCTTACCTATATATTTTTTTGACATTATAATCAAAAGATTAAAGACTGATTTACAGCCCAAGAGTTTCAATATACTCAGTTCTGAAGCTTAAAAGACCCAATTCTGTCAAATGGACTCCATTCTATCTCATTCTTTTTAAAAGAGTTCTCTTGAAATTTTATTAAACAATAATTTTCAGGACAAATAAGAGAAAGCACTGCTACATATGTGCCAGAAAATATACATGGGACATGTAACATGAAAAGTAATAATTTAGAAATATAAACATTCTTAAATGTCTTATCTTGCACTGTGCTCTTGTATACGCACTGTCACAAGTCCTTTAAGAAGTTGACAGAGTACAAATCTTATATTCAATTTGTTACTAAGAATCTACTCAGCAGCAGAAAGCATGGAAATAATAAGGATTGAAATCGGCTTGAAATGTCACCTAATCTAGCCCCATCAGAACCTTGAATTCCCTTGATGCATTGTTGCCAAGAAGCTCCTCTCTCATGTCTGAGCAGCAAGAGCACCCACATTTATTCTGCTGTGCTTCACTTTGTCTTTTTTGGTCTATCTTGTAAGCTCCTTGATGGTGAGGTGCTCCACCATCAGTAACACAACAGTCTCTCATTTGTTTGGACATATCAAACCTTAATCATTGTTTCTTGACTTGAGTCAAGTGCCAAGTCTCCTGGCCCAGCCAAATAATAATATCTGAATGATTCCTCATTGATAATTGTGATAGGCAGAAGGCTGGCCCCCAATGACGTGTACACCCTCATCCTCAGAAATTTACATGGCAAAAGGGACTGCACTGATGTGATTACATTAAGGATCTTGAGATTGGGAGATTATCTGGATGGTTCAATCTAATCGCAAAGGTCCTAATAAGAATACAGGAGGATCAGAGGCAGAGAGAAGAAGATATGACAATGGAAGCAGAGGTCAGAGAGGAGAGATTGGAAGGTGCTTTGCTGCTGGGTTTGAAGATGAAAGGGGGCCATTACCTAAGAAGGCTGACAGCCTCTAGACGCTGAAAAGGCAAGGAAACGGATTTCTCTCTGGAACTTCCAGAAGGAACATGATAGTATATATAAGCCCATGCCACTCTCTCACTTCGTCCCAGCTTACCCTTGCCCCTCCCCGTGTCCTCAAGTCCATCCTCTAAGTCTGCATCTTTATTCCTGTCCTGCCCCAAGGTTCTTCAGAACTTTTTTTTTTTTTTTTAGATTCCATATATATGTGTTAGCATATGGTATTTGTTTTTCTCTTTCTGACTCACTTCACTCTATATGACAGTCTCTAGGTCCAACCACCTCACTACAAATAACTCAGTTTTGTTTCTTTTTATGGCTGAGTAATATTCCATTGTATATATGTGCCACATCGTCTTTATCCATTCATCTGTTGATGGACACTGAGGTTGCTTCCATGTCCTGGCTATTGTAAATAGTGCTGCAATGAACATTGTGGTACATGACTCTTTTTGAATTATGGTTTTCTCAGGGTATATGCCCAGTAGTGGGATTGCTGGTTATATGGTAGTTCTATTTTTAGTTTTTTTGAGGAACCTCCATACTGTTCTCCATAGCGGCTGTATCAATTGAACTGGATTTTTTAAAAAAAGGATTAGGTAGTGCAAAGATAAGAAAAGGAAAGGATAAAATACAACCTTATAATTTGTTGTGTTATAGAAGTTATTTGCTATATGCACACTTTCAGATTAAATTTTTAAATATAATAATAATAACAATAACAGCAATAATGATAATAACAATAAAACCATTGAGAAAGCCTGACATAGAAATTGGAACATAGTAAGAAACAAGTAAATCATTAGTGAAGTCCTTGGAAAACCTCTGTCCTCTACCCTGTCTTATTTGCCAACTCTGGTGTCATCCAATATTCATTACTTCTGGCTCCTACTTCTAATATCCACAGAAAGGCTATAAACTGAGGTAGAATGCCTGCTTCGCCAACTCTATTGTTGCTAGAAGACCTCAGTTTTAGGCCCGACCCTCTAAGTTTGGACCTAAGATCAAGTCGCTCTTTTCCACAGACACCCCTTACACAGAGCGGGTCTTTGCTCTTTAACGTACCTTAACATGGTCCACAAGCCCGAAATTGAGCCAGACCTGACTGACTCAGCCTTGGAAAGGGCCCAGGGAGAGCATTCATCTCCCAAAACGCGCCATCTTGACAGACAAAACAATTCTAATTGTATGTGACTTTCTTCCTTGTCACCCTTCCCTACTACCCTCAATCCACAAATGCTCTAAACCACATAGAGTCAGGATGCTTGGTGTTAGATGTCAGAAAAATCGAATTCACAGCTGACTAAAAGGAGATACCCTTAAACAAATCAGGTATGGCTGGATCCAGGTACTCAAACTCTCTCCAGTAATCTCTTTCTTAAATTAACTCTGTTTTCCTCTAGGCTGGATTTATTCTTCACTAAGCTCCCACACATAATACCAAGAGTGGCCACCAGCAACTCTAAGCATAGGCTCCATCAGCATAACCGTCCAAGGAAAGACTAGAATCTAATCA
Organism: Balaenoptera ricei; assembly: GCF_028023285.1. NCBI lineage: Eukaryota > Metazoa > Chordata > Mammalia > Artiodactyla > Balaenopteridae > Balaenoptera > Balaenoptera ricei. The sequence continues at coordinate 7,103,791 of NC_082645.1, read as the reverse complement.
CTCCAGCAAAAAATCTTGAGACTACTCTCACTGGCCTGGATTGGGATTGTTGCTCACATCCAAGCTGTGTGTGTCTGACAGGCTGCGAACATACCTCCAACACCAGCTTGACAATGCCAGAGTGTGGGATCAATCCTCCTGAACCCATGTGGGCTGACACTAGGAACACTGGTTTCCTGAATACCAAGCAGAGTGCTGCCACCCAGAGGGAGAGGAAGGGAATCTTAGGAGACAAAAACAAGTGTTCAACCACACCTTCTCCAAAGTCACTTCATCTTTATCTTTGTTAGGCCTTGTTTAGTCCTTGGTCACTCAGCTTCTTTTTCAATTGGTTTGCTTGTTTGTTTGTTTGTTTGTTTATTTATGTCTATGCTATTCTGTCTTTTCTCCTGCTTCTCTGATTCTCTCTCTGCCTGCCTCTTGGTTCCTAATTTTCTGTCACCTATACCTCTCCTCCACTCTCTCGCTCTCCCAAACAATGTGGAAATCTTTCTGTCTGTAGTCCTCAGCTTCTTAATATACTATCCAACCCCATGGCACTCTATACTTTACCTTTTTGGTTCTCATTTTGCTGGTCTTTACTATTTTGGGTTGTTCTTATTTGCTAAACTGGAAGCTCCGTGAATGTGAAGGGACCGTATATTGGTCACTCACCCCTGAATCCCCAGGACCTTGCAGAACATCTGGCACATGGCAGTGGCCCAAATACTCTTTGTTGAATAAATAAGCAAACGACTCCAGTGAAAAAAGTTTGTATAGATTTGGCAACATGCATTTTACTTTTCAAGATATATTCTCCTAATGAGCCCCAGGAGAAGAGAGAAGAGGAAAATGAATAATTGAGGTCAAGACCAGTGAATTCTTACAACCATCCTAAGGAAGTCATGATTTCAGGAGAAGTAAAAAATCAATAGGCATCTTATGGGAGTATAAATATCTACAGAAATATGCAGATTGACCAGCTCAGTGTAATTGACTGCTAAAGATCTGATACAAAAACACAACTCTTTAGAGTGCCCCCATAAAAGTGCACATATTATTCAGTAGGACTTGTAAAATCAAAGTTATGTTTCTATTTATTAATTAACAGTTGCCAGCAACTGGATGTCAAGTAGTTTGATATAAAAACAGAGAGACGCAGCAAAAGCAACTCACAGAATCCTGTACTTTTATCAACACTTCCATGCAGGTATTTGTAAAGACAATCATTTCAAATGAATTCAATTCCTAAGTCCATTTTCGTTTTATAAGACTTGAGAATTTTCTGGTAAGTCATCATATAATTACAGGTATCTGGACCTTAAAACCTTAAATATTACCTCTCTAGTCCCTTTACTGGATGGAACTAAGTACAAAAAACCTGTGGTTCACTTAAACAAATTAACTCAGCTTCTACAACATGCTGGACAAAATAAGCCTTGGGTTATCGCAATCATCCATCAGAAAGCTTACTTTAATCTTCCAAGGAGGGCTAAAGAGATGCAGCGACCCCTGTAGCATATGCATATATATCCATCCAAGTTAGGATCACTTTTAAATATCTGGGCAAGGGGAGGAGCTAATTAGAACAGGCTCTCTGGCTCTGTGGTGTTTCTGCAGTTGCACTTTTAAGTTCTTAGTGTTCTACATCATGGTCATAATCGTGAAGCCACACACAGTGCATAATATTCTTGTTAGTTGGATTGGGGTAGAGTATTCAGAGACTGAGTTTTGAAAAAGAGACAAAAGTAATCTCTTTGAAGAGACATATTATCGAGATGAAGAAATACATATACATAGCACATACATACAACAAACAGATATGAGAATACATATAACATATGTATATATTTGACAGATGTGTGTGTCTTAAGAGCAAAAACTAACATTTACTGTGATTTAAAAGGAAAACTGAACACAGGGAACTATACTCAATATTTTGTAATAACCTCTAAGGGAAAAGAATCTGAAAAAGAACACACACACACAAAAACACACACTCGGGCTTCCCTGGTGGTGCAGTGGTTGAGAATCTGCCTGCTAATGCAGGGGACATGGGTTCGAGCCCTGGTCTGGGAAGATCCCACATGCCGCGGAGCAGCTAGGCCCGTGAGCCACAACTGCTGAGCCTGCGCGTCTGGAGCCTGTGCTCCGCAACTAGAGAGGCCGCAATAGTGAGAGGCCCGCGCACCACGATGAAGAGTGGCCCCCGCTTGCCGCAACTAGAGAAAGCCCTCGCACAGAAACTAAGACCCAACACAGCCAAAAATAAATAAATTAATTAAAAAAACAAACAAACAAACAAAAAAATAACAAACAAAAAAAACACACACTCATGTATATATATATATTTAGGCACTGAATCACTCTGCTGTACACCTGAAACTAACATGATATTGTAAATCAACTATAGTTCAAAGAAAAAACTGAAACTCTTTGGAAAGGAAAAACAAAAAAAATGCCTGTTAGGCACAAATTTCAAATTCATTCTGGTTAGGCTAAAAACAAAACTGGGTTAAAAAAAAATTAAAGGGAATTTGGAGACCAAAGCTAGTTCTAAGCTTCTGCTAAGCTACTAACTTTGTGATTTTGGACAAGTATCAATTTTTCTGGGCCTCAATTTCTTTACCTGCAGAAATGGGTGTGGAGAATCTCATGAGAAATCAAGAAAACAGTTATTAAGCTTAATGTTCTACCTAAATATTAGTAATTAATACCAATAGAACATTGGATTCAGGGAACAAAAAACACACTACTCTTGAAATGTAAATTTATTATAAAGAAGCACACAGGGCAAAGTTAAATTCAAATGTTTTAAGACTTTTTCTGAATAATAAAGGCATATGTATACTTTTATCTATATATCTACTTGGAGAAAGATATCTTTCATCCAAAATTCATAACTGGAATTCACTACCTGTATAAACTTGCCAACTAACAAAATTTAACAAATTATTTAAAAAATATAATGCTGGGCATGTCTATTATAATACATCACAAACCTGATAATAAATCCAAGTGAGCCTCAAGGAAATGAAGTAATTGTATTGATAAGATCACTTAGTCTGGTGGAAAAAACACTGAAGTTCAAATCTAAAATAAAAATTTGAGTTTAAATGCTGTCCTGCCACTTACTACCAGTAAGACTTCAAGCCAGTAATGTAACCTCTGAATTTGTTTCTTCATCTGTGAAATCTATTTCTTTTATTTTGAGGCAAAAGTTACTTGGAGGAGAGAATGAGGAGGTGAGTACAGTAAAACCAAAAGTATTATAGTTATGGATGATGGCAGAGAATGAAAATTCAATCAAAGAAGAAATAGGAACAAATGAAATGGAAACATAAATAATAATTCTACTCAAAGAAGACTTAGAAGAGTTGAAAAAGATATGAGTTACTGATGAAATATGTTAACAATTTTAAAAGCAGAGTTAATGTAAAGGGTCCTTATCTACTCACATGATGATGAGTGCTTTAAATGCTGGATAAAGGAAAGTAAATTATATATATTAATTCATATACCATGTATAAAAGGTATGTATATAATATGGGAAGTATTGATCATAAATGAAACCTATTATATTGAATGGCAGAAATGAATTAACTTTAAGCAACAAGTTTGTAAGTTTTTAATTAGAGGATTTATAAAGGTAAAATTATGCCATTAGATGAAGTGAAAGGCAAAGCAAGAAAATAAAATGATGACCAGAACAAAAAGCATCTCCTCATATTGCTGTGGAAGACAAGTGCCTTGAGTCTTTTGAACACCTAAAAGCCATTTTTAAATCAAGATAAAACAAACTTTATGGAGCGCTCTACATAATGTCTAACATGTCACTATGTACTTTACATGTATAAACTACATCATAAAAGGAAATGGATATCCTGTCCAAAATGAAAGAATAAACAAAAATATAAGGAATGCTAAATATTCTTACATATGCTGTCTCATTTACTTGTCCATATAATTTGTTGAGGTTTGGGTGGGTATGGGAAAGCATGAGTGTATTATATACATATATATTTTTTAGAAAGTATTTATTTATTTGTTTATTTATTTGTCTCTGGGGGGTCTTAGCTGCAGGCTGCGTGCGGGATCTTCGTTGCGGCATGCGGGATCTTTAGCTGCGGCACGCAGGCTCTTAGTTGCACGCGGGATCTAGTTCCCTGACCAGGGATTGAACCCAGGCCCCCTGCATTGGGAGTGCGGAGTCTTAACCGCTGGACCACCAGGGAAGTCCTGAGTGTACTATACTTTAACATGCTTACTTCCACTCTGTGGGGTTATAAACAATAGGGATATAGATACAAGAAGAGCAAGTGAAATCCAAGTATTAGTTTTATTGTTGGGCTGAGCCATCCCTAAAGAACCAGGTCTCTGCTATAGCTAGATGGGAGGTCATGGTGAGGAAATGAGGCCAAAGTGATGGTGTCTCCTTTTTCTTCTTTACCCTAATGTTGGGGGCCCACCTGCGGTGCTAGGTCTACAGAGTAGACTCTGATTTCCACCCCCAGCTGCAAGTAGAGCAGGCATGCCTTCGAAACTCTCAGGAAAGTGCAGAGCAAAAACAGCGACATTCTTCACTCAATATCCTTGCCCAGGTGTGCTTGTGGCTTGGCAGTAGGAAGTGGAGGTAGAGCACCCACCTCGCCTGAGTGACCCTGGTCCGAAAGAAGATGACATGAGTGAACAGTAACTTTGAACATCATAACTCTACGCAAGGGGGAAACGTGACCTAATGAAGGTGAAGTTTTCATCTGTAGAGTCAGAGCCTCTCTTGGTGATGACAGCAAGTAGATGGAGAGTTATGCAGAAGACACTTCCAGAGCATGTTGGCAGAGGGAAAATAAAGGCTTAATTTCATTCTCTGGAGACTAAGGTAGGAATGTGACACAAAAAAGAGAGGGATGTCTTCTTTTGGAACCCATCAAAGTAAATGATGTTACTCCCACTTTTCACAGAAGGAAACGATGCTGAGAACAATTATGTGACTTGCCCAAAGTCATATATCTAATAAACTGTGACATACACATGAGACAACTGCAACTAAAACCTAAACTGCTTGAAAGTGACTAGAGTAAGAAGTTCAGAGAAGACAAATTAGTGGGATGCATTGAGCAAGGAAGGAAAAGCTAAGCTGGCACAGAAGCCTAGGGAAAAAAGAAGGTGGTATACACAGTGCAATTTCAGCACCAATGGATGGCATGGTTATTGTGTCATCAATACAAACAACATTTAGAATCTTTCCAGGTAAACAAGCACCCGAAACCCTTTGGAGCTATCAACACTCCAGGAAATTAAAGAGCTAGAAACCTCAATGGTCATAACAAATACACACATGGTGACTTGTTTCCTCTACAGCTCAGGGAAAGCAGATTAAGGAGGAAGGATGGAGATAAAGGGGGCCTGGCCATACTCTGATACATTTCACATTGAAGGAGTCACTACTTTTTAAAATTTCTTTTATTCTCTATGTAAGACAAAATCAAGGTTTCTTTCACTTAGATAGATCTGAGCTTTTCAGAAGCTTTTCATAGCATTAGCTAATCAGACCCATCTAAATGTGGAAATGATCCTTGTATAATTGGGAGTCTCAAAGACATCAGGACAAATGAGAAACAACGGAAAAAGAAAAGTGCAGCAAATGTTCTATTGAACTTCCTTCTCTTACTTATAATTTAAAATAAAGAAATCCACTTAAAATTTAACATGCAAATGATAGTACCCTTTTCAATAAAAAAGCAGTCCTCAATATTGTCATGGGAGAAAGATAATATTTCTATAATGGTCACTTATATCCTTTTTAATACATACAAGTGGTACATTTGTTACAGAAACATCACTGCAAAATATGTTATAATGAGAAAACATAGACACATTACACCCACAATCCATTTCATTATTATGATTGCTTTGCAACTAATCCATATTTGGAGGAAACATCTCTCATCCTAATGTGTAACCCTTATGCTTTAGCACAAGGCAGTCCACGGATGGCAGCAAAACAGAATTGTAAAACTAGAAAAATAAAGTGTAGCTGTCAAACTTTAGTTATGTATGTGATATCAAATTCTGAAAACAGCAACACAGCCTTCCAGGGTCTTTTAGAGGCCGACGAGAGTCAGCACTCACAACTTACTTCTTGTGCCCAGCAGAGAAAGGTGAACATAATCATTGAGGAATTAAAGTGTGATATGAGCCTGGTATCACACCGGTGACCAACATTGATCTTCAAGAGTTCTGCAAACTATAGGTGGTGATTGCATGTCAGTGTCTGTTATTCACCATTTGATTCCCCATACTAAATTCAGTCTCTGGTACATAATAAAAACCCCTTTCAAAAGTCTTTGTTGAATGAAGGTTGAGAGGCTGACTTGAAAATGAAGTTCACAGAGAACTGCAGGGAACTAGTGGACAGAGACCTGTGCTTAGGGCTAAATGTAGAGTTAATGCCATATCAGAATGAGGTTAGAAGTATGTGTATGGAGTAGGGCTGCTCAGGCATGGCAGAAGCTACTCTACTTAAGCCAATGGAACTTACGTCAACAAGAGGTCAAAGTCAGAAAGGAATGAGAAGTACAGCGGGTAACAAAGACCCAGGCAGACACCTCCAGAGTCTGTTAAATCCAATAAAAATGGACAGCATCCTATTCAATTTAACACAGAAACCTTTATTTTGTGTATTTACTATTTATAAAGTACTGCTACAACTACTGTACACAAAGACAAATGTAGTATGGGTTTTCCTCTCCCCAAGGAGTTATCAGTCCATTAGGATAGACAGGAATTTAATTATTGACCTTACCATAAGGCAAATTGAAATATGTTCTCTTTAGAGGTTCATCCAAACCATGATGGAAGTTGAGAGTAAAGATTGATTTGATTTTGACCTGGGAAATCTAGAATGGAGGTGACATCAGGTAGGTCTTAAAGAATAAGAATAAATAATATCACCTAAGGATACTGATCGGAAAATAACCATCTGAGGCTGGGGGAACAGCATAATAATTTTTAACTTTTTGGGAGTTATAGACCCCTTTAAGAAGCTGACAAAATGCACATGTAAACTTGCATGTATAATTTACATGAAGTTACCAAGACCTCGTGGTTTCCATGAAACCCATCCTTGGATGCCTAGATCTATGGACCCCAGGTCAAGAACACTTGGAAGAGTAGGAACAAACAGGCAGACACAAAGGTCTGAAAAGTGACTTGAGTATAACATCTAATGAAAAGTGACTTGAGTATAACGTCTAATGAAGCTGGAGGGGATGTTTGGGGCCTGGTGAAGAAAAGTGTTGAACATCACATTAACGGTACAAGAAAGGAAATTAAATTTATATTTACCACTACTACTAATAGCATTGCAAAGCTATCATCAAATGGGCAGCCCTAGAAGAAGAATTTTGGTGCTAATAGTTAGATCTGCTTGACCTGATCAAATCACCATCCTAGGTGGAATAAAATTAACGGGATAGTAAGTATAGAAAATTATATGAAGAGAGCTTTCTATGATGCCTTTTGCGTTTTACCCAGGCCCTGCTCCAGCTATTCTGACAAAGTCCTTACAGATGGGTGCATGTGGTGCACAGAATCATGAAGGAACTTCTTCTGACAGAGGAATTATGTCTGTCCTTTCCTGACACTCTTACCCTACCAATTATCACCATCTACCTGCGACTTTTACTCAGAAGTGGCTCTCAGCAAGCGCAAAATAAATGTTTGCTAACTAATATTGGGATATTGCTGGTCAATTATTTGCTGACCTTGTTTTTGCAGGTGTACTTTTCCTGACCTTAGGGTTGTCTATTCATGCTCTCAGCTTCTGTTACATTTCTCTTTCTTTAGGTCAGCTGCCTACCTCTTTGACCACGTTACCCTGCTCCCTGACTTCTAGGATGATGGACATCCAAGTTCATGGGTGCTCACCTATTCTTGGATTCTTTCTTGATTGTGCTGCTCTGTAAGTCTATCCTTGTATTTGTTACCTGGCCTCTGATAACCCCCCTTAACCTTTACCCTTCACCTCTTCACTGTCTTCTCAACTTCGGTACTTCTTTTTCCTCTCTCAGTAACTCAGTCCTGCTTTAACTCACCCTCTGCTATAATGAGCAATACCATACCAGCACCATGGGTGTTTGTGCCAAGGCTCACCACAACAAAGAGACATGTTTAATGCCAGGCAAAGTGGGTACACCTCTCATAATCAGATCCTGATGCAATAAAGCAGGACCTGGATTCCCCTGAGGGTGTACGTGTGGTCTTCAAATGATTGTCTCCTTCCCTCACCATCTAATCTACATCTCCTTCATGCCTCTTGTTCCCCACCTCCCACTCTTCTTCATGTTCCATGTTTTATTTTCTTCATAACACTATCACTCACTAAAAATTTTATCATTTAACCTTTGTTCACCTGTTCATTGTCATTTCCTCTATAATGTAAGTTCCATGCACACAGAAACCTTGTCTGTGTTATTTATCTCTAGAAGAGTCTAGAAGAGTGCCTGTCACATAGTCTGCCAACAAATTGTTGGACAAATAAAATGAATGAGTAGACAAATAAATGAATGGCGCTTTTTTGGAAAGAAGCTGACAATTCCTTTGATCCCATTCTCATCCCAACATGTTGTGACTGTGACATTTTCTATGGATATTCTCAAAGATGGGGATATCCTACACATAAATGTCCATCGTCACTTATTTTCCTCTTTTCTTTCTCTTCCTTCTGCATGTTACCATGCAAGCATTTACTTATTTTACTTGTTCACTTACATATTTTGCAGAAAATACAGATGCTTTTGTAACAACTGTGTGAAGACATCTTGATGAAACTATAAAATTAAACAATATTTCACAGCACTTTTGTTCAGAGGCCACAGAGACCATCAGCTTGACACCTCAGCTCTTTAAAAAACATAAAATTTGGGGAAGGTCAGCTGCTAGCCAGTTAATCACATTTTTTACAGTTGTGGAATGTTGCCTTTAAAAGGTCCTCAGAGGTTATCTAATACAGAATCCCTCATTTAGCAGGTGAGCAAACTACAGTCCAGAAAGTTCAGGGATTGCTACCAACCACGTGTCTATTAGTGACAGGGACAAGTCCAGAACACTGGCCTCCTGACTCTGAGGCCAAGGTTACATTTGCCCTGTGTCAACAAATGAGGAAATATTATTGCTCTTTTATTGCCTATGGAGATCAGGTTAAGGAAGAGCTGATGCCAACTGAAGACCTCGAGCAACAGTGATTTAAAATCAGGCTGAACCCTGATGGATGTTTATAAATATTCAAACTTTATAGGCAATGACTATTCAACAAACATCCATTTATGTAACATCCATTCTTTTCACATGTGCTATAAAGAGCACATGTGAAAAGTGCTCATGTGAAAAGTCTTTATTTCTAGGACTTAGATAACAAAGGATAATACGGAATTTCACTTATGTAATTTGCAATAGATTTGCTTTCATCAGCAGGTGAGGGAAAAAAAACACAGATTTCTCATGAAATACCAATCAACATTTAGCAGCTCAGTGCTGTCATAAGTGAAACTAGCCATTGTTCATGTTCTGTTTCAAAGAAAAGTTGATTTTTAAAAAGAGCTTTTCATGAGCAGAAAATTGCTAAAAATTAGACCATTTTATGGGTAGGAAACCATAAAACTTAGCCCACTTTAAAACCTGGCTTTGTGTAAATTTCTATAATTGTGTCTTACATACATTATTTATTATTGACAGTTGAGCTGAGAGCAAAAATGGTACAGACTAAGAAAAATCTACTCTATATAAAATCAAAATGACAATTTATATTCTTTTTTCAAAAAGTGGAGTGGTACACTTTTTTTTTTAACAACTTTATTGGAGTATTATTGCTTTACAATTGTGTGTTAGTTTCTGCTTTATAACAAAGTGAATCAGCTATACATATACATATATCCCCATATCTCCTCCCTCTTGCATCTCCCTCCCACTCCCCCCATCCCTCCCCTGTAGGTGCTCACAAAGCACCGAGAGGATCTCCCTGTGCTATGCGGCTGCTTCCCACTAGCTATCTATTTTACATTTGGTAGTGTATGTATGTCCGTGCCACTCTCTCACTTCATCCCAGCTTACCCTTACCCCTCCCCGTGTCCTCAAGTCCATTCTCTGCATCTGGATCTTTATTCCTGTCCTGCCCCTAGGTTCTTCATAACCTTTTTTTTTTTTTTTTTTAGACTCCATATATATGTGTTAACATACGGTATTTGTTTTTCTCCTTCTGACTTACTTCACTCTGTATGACAGACTCTAGGTCCATCCACCTCACTACAAACAACTCAGTTTCTTTTCTTTTTGTGACTGAGTAATATTCCATTGTATACATGTGCCACATCTTCTTTATCCATTCATCTGTCGATGGACATTTAGGTTGCTTCCATGTCCTGGCTATTGTAAATAGAGCTGCAGTGAACATTGTGGTACATGACTCTTTTTGAATTATGGTTTTCTCAGGGTATATGCCCAGTAGTGGGATTGCTGGGTCACATGGTAGTTCTATTTTTAGTTTTTTTAAGGAACCTCCCTACTGTTCTCCATAGTGGCTGTATCAATTTACATTCCCACCAACAGTGCAAGAGGGTTCCCTTTTCTCCTCACCCTCTCCAGCATTTATTGTTGGTAGATTTTTTGATGATCGCCATTCTGACTGGTGTGAGGTGATACCTCGTTGTAGTTTTGATTTGCATTTCTCTAATGATTAGTGATGTTGAGCATTCTTTCATGTGTTTGTTGGCAATCTGTATATCTTCTCTGGGGAAATGTCTGTTTAGGTCTTCTGCCCATTTTTGGATTGGGTTGTTTTTTTGATATTGAGCTGCATGAGCTGCTTGTAAATTTTGGAGATTAATCCCTTGTCAGTTACTTCATTTGCAAATATTTTCACCCATTCTGAAGGTTGTCTTTTCATCTTGTCTATGGCTTACTTTGCTGTGCAAAAGCTTTTAAGTTTCATAAGGTCCTATTTGTTTATTTTTGTTTTTATTTCCATTTCTCTAGGAGGTGGGTAAAAAAGGATCTTGCTATGATTTATGCCACAGAGTATTCTGCTTATGTTTTCCTCTAAGAGTTTTATAGTGTCTGACCTTACATTTAGATATTTAATCCATTATGAGTTTATTTTTGTGTATGGTGTTAGGGAGTGTTCTAATTTCATTCTTTTACATGTAGCTGTCCATTTTTCCCAGCATCACTTATTGAAGAGCCTGTCTTTTCTCCATTGTATATTCTTGCCTCCTTTACCAAAATAAGGTGACCATATGAGTGTGGGTTTATCTCTGGGCGTTCTGTCATGTTCCTTTGATCTATATTTCTGTTTTTGTGCCAGTACCATACTGTCTTGATTACTGTAGCTTTGTAGTATAGTCTGAAGACAGGGAGCCTGATTCCTCCCGCTCGGTTTTTCTTTCTCGGGATTGCTTTGACTATTCGGGGTCCTTTGTGTTTCCCTACAAATTGTGAAATATTTTGTTCTAGTACTGTGCAAAATGCCATTGGTAGTTTCACAGAGATTGCATTGAATCTGTAGATTGCTTTGGGTAGTATAGTCATTTTCACAATGTTGATTCTTCCAATCCAAGAACATGGTATACCTCTCCGTCTGTTTGTATTGTCTTTAATTTCTTTCACCAGTGTCTTATAGTTTTCTGCATACAGGTATTTTGTCTCCTTAGGTAGGTTTATTCCTAGGTATTTTATTCTTTATGTTGTGATGGTAAATGGGAGTGTTTCCTTAATTTCTCTTTCAGATTCTTCAACATGAATGTATAGGAAAGCAAGAGATTTCTGTGTATTAATTTTATATCCTGCAACTTTACCAAATTCATTGATTAGCTCTAGTAGTTTTTTTGTGGCATCTTTAGGATTATCTATGTATAGTATCATGTCATCTGCAAACAGTGACAGCTTTACTTCTTTTCTAAATTGGATTCCTTTTATTTATTTTTCTTCTCTGATTGCTGTGACTAAAACTTCCAGAACTATGTTGAATAATAGTGGTGAGAGTGGGCAACCTTGTCTTGTTCCTGATCTCAGTGGAAATGGTTTCACTTTTTCACCATTGAGAATGATGTTGGCTGTGGGTTTGTCATATGTGGCGTTTATTATGTTGAGGTAAGTTCCGTCTATGCCTACTTTCTGGAGGGTATTTTTTTTTATCATAAATGAGTGTTGAATTTTATCAAAAGTTTTTCTGCATCTATTGAGAGGATCATATGGTTTTTCGTCTTCAATTTGTTAAGATGGTGTATCACATTCATTGACTTGCATATATTGAAGAATCCTTGCATTCCTGGGATAAACCCCACTTGATCATGGTGTATGATCCTTTTAATGTGCTGTTGGATTCTGTTTGCTAGTATTTTGTTGAGGATTTTGCATCTATTTTCATCAGTAATATTGGCTTGTAGTTTTCTTTCTTTATGACATCTTTGTCTGGTTTTGGTATCAGGATGATGGTGGCCTCATAGAATGAGTTTGGAAGTCTTCCTCCCTCTGACATATTTTGGGAGAGTTTGAGAAGGACAGGTGTTTGCTCTTCTCTAAAAGTTTGATAGAATTCGCCTGTTAAGCCATCTGTCCTGGGCTTTGATTTGGTGGAAGATTTTTAATCACAGTCTCAATTTCAGTGCTTGTGATTGGTCTTTTTATATTTTCTATTTCTTCCTGGTTCAGTCTCGGAAGATTGTGATTTTCTAAGAGTTTGTCCATTTATTCCAGGTTGTCCATTTTATTGGCATATGGTTGCTTGTAGTAATCTCTCATGATGCTTTGTATATCTGCAGTGTCAGTTGTTACTTCTCCTTTTGCATTTCTTATTCTATTGATTTGAGTTTTCTCCCTTGTTTCTCTTGATGAGTCTGGCTAATGGTTTATCAATTTTGTTTATCTTCTCAAAGAACCAGCTTTTAGTTTTCTTGATCTTTGCTATTGTTTCCTTCATTTCTTTTTCATTTATTTCTGATCTGATCATTTTGATTTCTTTCCTTCTGCTAACTTTGGGGTTCTCTTTTTCTTCTTTATCTAATTTCTTTAGATGTAAGTTTAGGTTGTTTATTTGAGATGTTTCTTGTTCCTTGAGGTAGGAGTGTATTGCTGTAAACTTCCCTCTTGGAACTGCTTGTGCTGCATCACGTGGGTTTTGGGTTGTCGTGTTTTCATTGCCATTTGTTTCTAGGTATTTTTTGATTTCATCTTTGATTTCTTCACTGATCTCTGGGTTATTACATAGTGTATTGTTTAGCCTCCATTTGTTTGTATTTTTTACAGATTTTTTCTTGTATTTGATATCTAGTCTCATAGTATTGTGATAGAAAAGATGCTTGATAAAATCTTAATTTTGTTAAATTTACCAAGGCTTGATACGTGACCCAAGATATGATCTATCTTGGAGACTGGTCTATGTGCACTTGAGAAGAAAATGTATTCTGTTTATTTTTGGATGGAATGTCCTATAAATATCAACTAAGTCCATCTTGTTTAATGTATATTTTAAAGCTTGTGTTTCCTTATTTATTTTCATTTTGGATGATCTGTCCATTGGTGAAAGTGGGGTGTTAAAGTCCCCTACTAAGATTGTGTTACTGCCGATTTCCCCTTTTATTGCTGTTAGCATTTGCCTTATGTATTGAGGTGCTCCGACGTTGGGTGCATAAATATTTACAATTGTTATATCTTCTTCCTGGATTGATCCCTTGATCATTATGTAGTGTCCTTCTTGTCTCTTGGAATAGTCTTTATTTTAAAGTCTATTTTATCTGATACGAGTATTGCTACTCCATCTTTCTTTTGATTTCCTTTGCATGGAATAACTTTTTCTATTCCCTCACTTTCAGTCTGTATGTGTCCCTATTTCTGAAATGGGTCTCTTGTAGACTGCATATATATGGGTCTTGTTTTTGTATCCATTCAGCCAGTCTATGTCTTCTGGTTGGAGCATTTCATCCATTTATATTTAAGATAATTATCGATATGTATGTTCCTATTACCATTTTCTTAATTGTTTGGGTTTGTTATTGTAAGTCTTTTCCTTCTCTTGTGTTTCCTGCCTAGAGAAGTTCCTTTAGCATTTGTTGTAAAGCTGCTTTGTTGGTGCTGAATTCTGTTAGCTTTTGCTTGTCTGTAAAGGTTTTAATTTCTCTGTCGAATCTGAATGAGATCCTTGCTGGGTAGAGTAATCTTGGTTGTAGGTTTTTCCCTTTCATCACTTTAAATATGTCCTGTCACTCCCTTCTGGCTTGCAGAGTTTCTGCTGAAAGATCAGCTGTTAACGTTATGGGGATTCCCTTGTATGTTAATTGTTGCTTTTCCCTTGCTGCTTTTAATATTTTTTCTTTGTATTTAATTTTTGATAGTTTGATTAATCTGTGTCTTGGAATGTTTCTCCTTGGATTTATCCTGTATGGGACTCTCTGTGCTTCCTGGACTTGACTAACTATGTCCTTTCCCATATTAGGGAAGTTTTCAACTATAATCTCTTCAAATATTTTCTCAGTCCCTTTTTTTTCTCTTCTTCTTCTGGGACCCCTATAATTCGAATATTGCTGCTTTTAATGTTGTCCCAGATATCTCTGAGCCTGTCCTCAATTCTTCTCATTCTTTTTTCTGTATTCTGCTCTGTGTTAATTAGTTCCACTGTTTTATCTTCTGGGTCACTTATCCATTCTTCTCCCTCAGTTATTCTGCTGTTGATTCCTTCTAGTGTATTTTTAATTTCATTTATTGTGTTGTTCATCTTTGTTTGTTTGCCCTTTAGTTCTTCTGGGTCCTTGTTAAACGTTTCTTGTATTTTCTCTATTCTATTTCCAAGATTTTGGATCATCTTTAATATCATTACTCTGAATTCTTTTTCAGGTAGACTGCCTATTTGTTCTTCATTTGTTTGTTCTGGTGGGTTTTTACCTTGCTTCTTCATCTGCTGTGTGTTTCTCTGTCTTCTCATTTTGCTTAACTTACTGTGTTTGGGGTCTCCTTTTCACAGGCAGCAGGTTCGTCGTTCCCGTTGTTTTTAGTGTCTGTCCCCAGTGGCTAAGGTTGATTCAGTGGGTTGTGTAGGCTTCCTGGTGGAGGGGACTAGTGCCTGTGTTCTGGTGGATGAGGCTGGATCTTGTCTTTCTGGTGGGCAGGACCGTGTCCAGTGGTATGTTTTGGGGTGTCTGTGACTTTATTATGATTTTAGGCAGCCTCTCTGCTAATGGATGGGGTTGTGTTCCTGTCTTGAGTGTTGTTTGGCATAGGGTGTCCTACAGTGTAGCTTGCTGGTCGTTGAGTGGAGCAGGGTCTTAGCGTTGAGATGGAGATCTCTGGGAGATCTTTCACCATTTGTTATTATGTGGTGCTGGGAGGTCTCTGGTGGACCAATGTCCTGAACTCAGCTCTCCCACCTTAGAGGCACAGGCCTGGAGCACCAAGACCCTGTCAGCCACAGAAAAAGAGAAAAAGGAAAAAAAATATATTGTTGCTCCCAAAATCCACCGCCTCAATTTTGGGATGATTCATTGTCTATTCAGGAATTCTACAGATGCAGGTACATCAAGTTGATTGTGGAGATTTAATCCGCTGCTCCTGAGGCTGCTGGTAGAGATTTCCCTTTCTCTTCTTTGCTTGCACATATCCCGGGGTTCAGCTTTGGATTTGGACGCGCCTGTGCGTGTAGGTCGCCTGAGGGCGTCTGTTCTTCGCTCAGACAGGACGGGGTTAAAGGAGCAGCTGCTTCGGGGGCTCTGGCTCACTCAGGCCGGGGGGAGGGAGGGGTACGGAGGAGGCGGGGCGAGCCTGCAGCGGCAGAGGCGTCGTGACGTTGCACCAGCCCGAGGCGCGCCGTGCGTTCTCCCGGGGAAGTTGTCCCTGGATCACGGGACCCTGGCAGCGGCGGGCTGCACAGGCTCCCGGGAGGGGCGGTGTGGAGAGTGACCTGTGCTCGCACACAGGCTTCTTGGTGGCGGCAGCAGCAGCCTTAGCGTCTCATGCCCGTCTCTGGGGTCTGCGCTGATAGCCGCGGCTCGCGCCCGTCTCTGGAGTTCGTTTAGGCGGCGCTCTGAATCCCCTCTCCTTGCGCGCCGTGAAACAAAGAGGTAAGAAAAAGTCTCTTGCCTCTTCGGCAGCTGCAGACCTTTCCCCGGACTCCCTCCCGGCTAGCTGTGGCGCACTAACCCCTTCAGGCTGTGTTCACGCCGCCAACCCCAGTCCTCTCCCTGCGATCCGACCGCAGCCCGAGCCTCAGCTCCCAGCCCCACCCGCCGCGGCGGGGGAGCAGACAAGCCTCTCGGGCTGGTGAGTGCTGCTCGGCGCCGAGCCTCCGTGCGGGAATCTCTCCGCCTTGCCCTCCGCACCCCTGTGGCTGTGCTCTCCTCCATGGCTCCGAAGCTCCCCCCCACGCCACCCGCAGTCTCCGCCTGCGAAGGGGCTCCTAGTGTGTGGAAACCTTTCCTCCTTCACAGCTCCCTCCCACTGGTGCAGGTCCCGTCCCTATTCTTTTGTCTCTGTATTTTCTTTTTTCTTTTGCCCTACCCAGGTACATGGGGAGTTTCTTGCCTTTTGGGAGGTCTGAGGTCTTCTGCCAGCGTTCAGTAGGTGTTCTGTAGGAGCAGTTCCACCTGTAGATGTATTTCTGATGTATTTGTGGGGAAGAAGGTGATCTCCACCTCTTACTCTTTCGCCATCTTGAAGGTCTCCGAGTGGTACACTTAAGTTGAAATATTTTGTGTACTAAAGTTGTGGTTGGTGGGAATTAGAATAGCTGAGTTATCACCTTACCTTACAGGGTGGATAATAAAATGTCTACAAGCCTTCTAGAAGCAGAATGCTCCCAAGATGATGTCCCACATTTCCAAGAGGTGGGTCTTATCAATCTATCTAATTGTGCTTTTATATTTACTTACGGGTTCCCTCAGCCTCCTGAATATTTTACAGGATGTGTGAAGACACAGTTTTTTAAAAAAATTAATTTATTTAATTTTTTCATTTTTGGCTGCGTTTGGTCTTCGTTGCTGCGCGCAGGCTTTCTCTAGTTGTGGCGAGCGGGGGCTACTCTTGTTTGTGGTGCATGGGCTTCTCATTAAGGTGGCTTCTCTTATTGCAGAGCACAGGCTCTAGGCGCTTGGGCTTCAGTAGCTGTGGCACATGGGCTCAGTAACTGTGGCTTGTGGGCTCTAGAGCACAGACTCAGTAGTGTGGTGCATGGGCTTAGTTGCTCTGTGGCATGTGGGATCTTCCTGGACCAGGGCTCAAACCCGTGTCCCCTGCATTGGCAGGCAGATTCTCAACCACTGCACCACTAGGGAAGTCCTTACTGAATACTTTTTATAGAGATAATTCAGGTTAAGTTTCTGGCCCCACTTTCTCCCCCATGGCACTAAAATACTGTAATAAGTGTTAGAATTTATTGAATGTTTCCTATATACTCTGCTATGTTCTAAGTGCTTTATTTGTATGACAAATTTAATCCTCACAACAACCCTTTGAGATGTGTACTATTATTGTCAATTCTATGTTGGAGATAAGGAAACTAAGGCACAGAGAAGTTAAGTGGATTGCCCAAGGTCACACAGCTCAGAAGTTAGGCTGAGTTAAGACGATGTACACAAGTCTAGCTGTAGAGCCCACAGTCTAAACAATGCTCTGAGCATCATGTTTACCAGTAATTCATTTTAAGTCCAGATGGTCTCCACTGTTGAGGGTTCTGGTGTGTCTGGGTATGTGTGCTGAACTTACCTGGCTCCAGGTATGGCTGTTGGCATGAGGTCTGTGGGGTCTTTAGGAACAGAGCCTTACAGTACTAACACATGCCTAGCTTCCAGAGTTGTGCAGGAATTCTCAGTGAGGTGAGGAAGGGGTTACCGGATACTAGGCTTCAGAATGCATGTCCATACCATAGAGAAAGAGAGAAAGAACTGTTTCTCTATGATCTGAATTGCTTGGTGCCTATTATGGGCTGAATCATGTATCCCCAAAATGCATATGTCAAAGCCCTAATCCTAGTACCTTAGTATGTGACTATATTTGGAGAGAGGGTCTTCGAAGAGGGAACTAGGTTAAAATGGGGTTTTTAGGGTGGCCTCTAGTCCAATTTGACTGATGTCATTTATAAGAAGAGGAGAGTAGGACCTAGGGGGAGACAGCAGGGTTGGGCATGCACAGAGAGAAGACCGTGCTAGGACGAAAGAGAGAAGGCAGCCATCTGAAAGCCAAGGAGAGAGGTCTCAGGAGAAACCAACCCTGTTGACACCTAGATCTTGGACTTCCAGCTTCCAGAACTGTGAGAAATTAAATTTCTGTGGTTTAAGCCAACCCTTCTGTGGTACTTTGTTGTGGCAGCCTGAGCAAAGAAATATAGTCTCCCAGCAATCCTCCCCGGGACACCTTTACTTGAGTTCAGAACAGAGTTGGGAGTCTTTGTCACCCTGCCATACACCACAGAGCAGATTTGAGTTCCAGGATGTTTGAGGTGTCACCAGCTGAGAAATGCTGAGCTGGGAATCAACAAGAGGGTCTTGACACCCAGAGGGGCAGCACGATGGAGTGACGGTGCCTGCCGTGTTGAATGGAGCAATTTTTAGAGAATGGCTTCACCATAAAGAGCAGTGAGACAGAGACAGCCCTGCCGGGTGGCAGGAGGACATGGCCGTGGCCAGCAGAATGGCACAGACTCCAGGAAAGTGCAGCATATGTCACACATGCCTCTGGAGATTTTAAACATTCTTAAGAGGGAATTTTCAGGAAGCTGGGGTTCATGCATCAGCAGTTTGGGGAAATGAACCAGAAAGATTAGGTATTAATATTAGCGCTCCCACATATGTACCCAGAGGGTGTTGAGGCTTGGGGGTCCACACAGCTGACCCCAGAGCAAATGTCTATGAAGATCTATCTGAAAAGCTAAAGGAGGTGTATTGGAAGAAACAAAATGACAGGCAAATAAGGGTGAATCAGGGGGGAAATAAGGGGGAGGAGATTTGAGCAAGAAGTAGAAAGGGAGGGCCCAGGGAGGTAGATTTAAACCCATCCAACCACCTTCCAGGGTTGTTAAGGAGGCCTTAATTGAAAGGACTTTGTAAATAGGACAAGCTATGTAGATGTTTATTAAGCAAGAAAGCTGAACTTTATTCAAGATGAACACAGGCAGGAATTCAAGGGCATGAGTAGGAAATGCACTTGGAGGAAAACAATTAATAGGCTAGAGAAAGAAAGCAAAGCAAATTGGGCAGATTAAAAAGGAGCCAATTAAAAAGAGAGGGGTGAGGGGAGAGATTCAGTGTAAGCCTTCTTCAGATGGAAGGAGAGGAAAAATTAGTCATGTGTTGACCTTCCCGTGAAGGAGCAGATAGAGTGTGAGACCCAGCTTAACTCCCAGACTGGAAGAATGGGTCTGGAGAAGGCTGCTGTTTACACCATAATCAGGGAGCTGGTGGGAGTGGTGGGGAGTCGAGCGAGAGACCCGATGAAACTCCCCCTGAGAGCGAGGCTTTCTGTCCTCCAGCCATCAGCTTTTAATCAGTGGTGAAGATTGGAAATGAAAGGTAAGAGTCAAACGCTCCTGTTTCCTCTCCTCTGCTGACCCAGTCCTGGAGGCAGGTAGAGAGGGCGCTGGACGGCTCACTGACTTTGGAAAGAGCATATCTTTCCTACAAAGTGACCGAGACACTTAATACCCATTATTCCTGTTTTTATAAAGGAGAGAAGACTTCCCTATCCCTAGGAGAGCATCATAATGGAGGGACATCCCAACCTCTCTCGGTCCCCAGTCCTCTCCTCTGCCTACATGGAGGAGGAGTGACATAGGATTGGTGGAGTTGGGTAGCCCCAGCTCCTGCCTACTTTCTTTTCCTCTCAGATATGCCTGTTAAATCTCTCTCTGCTCTTATTCCATGTAGCAATATGCTCTGGGTGGAATATGAACTCTGTCCAGCTCTCTAGAGCCTGCGCTCCCTAAATGAGGTGTGACGCAGGTCGCAAGTCTTGCTGAAGATGGTTGGATAAGTGTGTCCCAGAGTCTGCTCTGTAGACTTAGCTTTCCCCCCAGCAGATCCCAAGATCTAGATTAGGGATGTAGTGGGAGGACTAAAGCATATCTTTCAGCACAGGTTCACTGACGAAAATCTTCATCTGTGTCCGGTATCTGCTCTCAATTGCTTAAGAATTTAGAAGAGAAGAGTCTGTGACTATTTTGCAATATCTATGTAAATCACCGATAAACTACTTACTGCCTAAATAACCATCGGAAAAATCACTTCTTTCTGTGAGCCTCAGTTTATTCATCTGTCAAGTCAAGAAAAATAATTTCTGTCAAGTCAAGAAAATAATTATTTAAGAATAATAATTTTAATTCTCAAAAGGCTCTTCTGAGAATTAATAATGTATGTGAAGGCCACAAATTAGAGTTAGCATACATAAAGTTAGCATCTGTTCATCTCATGTAATTTGGAGCATTTCTTCCAAATATTCTATATTTTAGTTTCCCCAACTTTAAAAATGATGTTGCTAATATTTATCCCTTTTTGACAAGCATAAGAGTGGGATTCTTGGGAGTTACTATCTAAAGTGGAATGGCTTCCATCTTAGGCCAGACAAAATTCTATAACTTGAAGGGTCCAGCCACTGCTTTGTGTCATACCTATGCACACCAGCAAACATACAGCTTGATTTTAAAAATGCTCAAGTTTTAGATGTTTTTAATGCTTTCAGTGCCAGATCTTCAGAAAATGATTAGTGCCTCCTGCAGCTTGAAGATAATGGCACAAAGTCTGGCTTTCCCGTTTTTCCTCTCCAGAATCACCCAAATGAAAAAATGACAAGTGAAGACACAATTTCTTCTTCAATGAAAGCAGGAGAGAACCAAAACTCTGAACCATAAAAAAGGCAGAAGGACTGCAGGAGCCCAGGAGGAAGTATATAGTGAGGATCCCCCAGGCTGCAGATCTCTGAGTACACTTCTCCAAAGGGACGTACACATCCTGCAGTACAAAATTTGAATCTCTTGTTTGCAATAACAGAAACAAAGTGCATGAACTGGTGACAGGAACTTTTATACACATAGTATGGAATCAAGAATCAGGTGAGGTGGAGCTAATTAATGAGTCACACAGATAAGACCTTTTGTTATCACAGCAAAGGGATATAGAGAGCCTTTCCTTGTAAGCAGTCCCTCAGCTGCCTTGCTCCTATTTCTAAGAGTCACTAGGGGCTAAAAGAATATGAGCACAAAATATTTATAAATAAAAATCTTGCTCCTCTGAGGTAATAGTACAGAACACTCAGAAAGAACAACAGAGAATCTATACAAAAATACAAAATATATATATATATATAAAGAAATAAAGAAGGAAAGCAAATGAGGGATGAAAAGAACTCATTGGGATAATATTTTCACATTGTGAAAATTATGCCCAAACAATTTCTCATATAATTATAAAACTTAACAAAGCAATCACTCCTATAAAATAGGAGCACCAGACAGAGATTCCAGAGCACAGTGTTGACGTCCCCCGGCAACAGAAGCAGTTGGAAGGTGAGGGATTGGAGTTCCAGGAAAATCGTGAAGAAATAATAAACCCAGAAAAAATGTTAAGATAAATTGGAAGTAGCTAAAGGGAAAATAAATGACACTGCAAAAAAAAAAAACAAATGTAAATTTAAAAATAAATAAAATATATAACATGTATTTTATCTTCTCAGGACAATTAATAAAAGTGTTAAAAATGATATTTAATCCTCTTGGGAATGATTTGGGTTCTTCATTAGCAAAATCATGCACTGTCCTGTTGAAATACCATAGGCAATCTTTGGTGGTCATCAGTATTTTAAGCTGATTTTCTTCTCTAAATTGCTCAAGGATATAACACCTTTGCTAACTCCTTTGATTTAGGTTTTCTTCTCATCCTATTGTCTTACTGTTCATTGTGATTTTCTTGTTTTCTATGTATCTGCTTCTTGTCTACCCCTCTCTACACATTTTCTAATTTACTATTTTTTTAATACTTTATAAGTTAAAAATATCTTATATAGCCAAATGTAACCACTGTGTAATAAATACAAGTTGATGATGATTTAGCAATGACCTCAGTCCCTAGCTTTTTATTTAAATTGCATGAAAGTTGGCATGTGGTATTTGTGACATCAAAGAGCTTTTTGGGGGCCCCTTTTGATCGAGATGAGGTCCTAAATTGCTGAAATGTCAAGAAAACTGACCTCCTGAAAAAGAAAGTACTGTTTTATTATGATTATATTTATGAATAAAAATGTTTCAGTGTGTTATTCTAGTCATAGTTTTCCACTGCTGTTGTTCTGTTTATTTGTATCTTTTCTTTCTTTCTTTCTTTCCTCCTTCCTTCCTTCCTTCCTCCCTCCCTCCCTCCCTCCCTCTTTCTTTCTTTCTTTCTTTTTCTTTCTTTCCTTCCTTCCTTCCTCTTTCTTTCTTTCTTTCTTTCTTTCTTTCATAAGGAGTAAGTCTTTACTCTCCAAAATCACTAGACCATTGTGAATGAAATTTATAGAGTGAATTTTTAGGACACTATGCTGTAATTAACTACTTGGAATGGGGCTGGATAAAATAAAATACATCTTGGAATAGGGTTGGATAATATTGCGGATGTGTCTGCAAGTATGAGACCCATGCTGTATGGAATCAAGTTCTGATTCTCCTAATTATTAGCTAGAAGACTAAGGGTGAGTAATTAAATATCTCTAAGTTTCAGTTTCCCCCTCTGTATAAGAAGAAAATAAAAATGTCTATCTCAGAGGACTGATTGTGGCCACTCACCGTGCTGATGTATGTTTGGCGTTCAGCAGAGCGTGCTATATAGTCACAGAAAGAATGCAATAAATGCCGGTGGAAATTATTCAAAACCTTACAGTCTAAATAAAAATCATAATACTAATGGGAGGTAATATTTAAGAAATGAAACTCTGTTATGAAGGGTCATAAATAGGTTAAAAGTTTGTGCTCAGAAGAGTTAAATGTTACAAAGTTAGAATCGTCAAGTTATATTAGGGAAAGGCTGGGTAAAATGTTCAGCTCTGTTATTGGGTCGTGAAATATGATTATTGTCCATTAAGCCCAAAATCTACAGGAAGAGTGAGTTCAAAACTGTGAGCTTTCCTACTTGTTCTCAGAGCAGGCTTTTTATCGGTTTTCCTCTTGACTGATAGAAGAGATGAAAGAAATGGAAATAAAATGATTCCCAATAATATCTTGGAAGAGAATGTAGCTTAATAACAACTTGCTTAATAACAAGCAAGTCTAATGTAGGAGTGAGAGTAAGGGGAAGGGAGAAAAGCCTTCAGGACACTAGCTTTGTGTCTGACAAGATGAGGAAAGAGGAGGAAACTTATATAACGTGTTTTTCATCAGTCTTGCAGCGGACAGCTGAGCTGTGCTATCGTTGCTTCGGAGAAGGAAAGAACGCTGATCTTGACTCTGTGTGTGTGAAGGGACACCAGAGCATCCACTTACAGTGTTCACTTTTATTAAAGCGCCTGAAGAGAGAGCAGAGACTTTGAAGCGTGGAATCTGTTTGAATGCATTCTCAGGAAGTAAGGCAGGATGCCAGCCCTCTGGGGAAGAAATCAAAGGCTCTTCTTCAGAAGCTAATGCTTACAGGCATTTATTTATTTCACACTTTAAAAAACTTGAGAAGAGGAAGGCAATGAGACCTGGGGGAGAAGGCTCTGAACTGAGAAGCCTGTGCTTCTGAGGTCGGTAACTGTATAATCTTCCCTTCCGCCCGCAGGCCTCAGTTTCCTCATCTATACAACAAAAGGGTTGAAGGGTTTAGTCTGTAGGATCCCTGAGTCCCTCTTCAGCCCCAAAATTCTATGATATATTGTAATGTCCAAAGAATCAATCTGTAATCCCACAATTTGTTCATTTTCCCCCTACTGTTGTTTTATTGTTGTTTTAGTTGCCATTTTATCTCTCACTGTTTTCCTGAGCCTCTTTGTTACAGGCAAACCCAGTGCACTTTTACCTCTCTGCCTTTGCTTAATCTGTGACCTTTCTTTACCTTTACTGCTTCTGCTTTAACAGCTAGGTCTGTTTTAACAACACAGGTCTTTGGGACTCAACACAAATGTCTGCTGGAATAAACATCTAGGCCCAAGATGGAGTTACTCTTGTCTGGAATGCCACGTCAGCAGATGGAACTTTCATGTTCTTATAAATACTCCACTTGACCAGAAATGCAGGCAGCCCTATCCCCAAATGCCTAGCCACTCTGTACTCTACACTTATTTTTTTGTTCCTTGATGTTTCTAAATAAGGTCATATTGATACCGACCAGGGTTCTTGGCTTTCCCCAATCAATAGAAATTGATCAGAGGCCAGACAAGAAATTCAGGCAAGGCATTATTGGGGCCCCTGCTGCAGCAGGGGGGAGCGAGAACAAACAACAGATTCCCTTGCTTGCTTGCTCACTCCCGGTGGGAGGCAGTAAGCTGGTTCCTTATATGGGGTGAAGGTAGGCGTGTGTCCAGGGGTCAGGTGGAGGCGTGGCTTAGGTGGTTTGTCCATCTCTTTAGTGGTGTTGAGTGCAGGGGGCGTGCTCAGTACCCTGCTTTTGCTCCCGGCACCCTGTTTCTGCTCCCGGATCTTCAGAAGTGGCAGTTGGGTTGTTTTTTGGTCATTTTGTATCTCTTTGTCCATAATTTGCCCCAACTGCACATGCACACAGTCATTTTTGGTCCCTTATAGTTTCTTTGTATTAAGTTGCTTGAGGAGACGAGGAGATGTGTGTCCAGGGGCAAGCCCTGCAGCAAAGGGTCCCAGGTCCCAGGTCCCAGCCTGTCTCAATATATGCAACCCCAGCCAATCATGTTATCTCTGTGACGCTGCCTCTAACACTCTATAAAACTCGTTTTTGCCCAAGATCCCTCAGGAAGAGTACTCCACTACTTGTTAGGCACTGTACTCCTCTAATCCACAGATTGTTCCCCTTGAATAAAGAACATCAAGCTAAAAAAAAAAAAGAACATCAAGCAACATTGTTTTATTTTTGTCATTTGACATGTCCTTACTCTCCCCCCCCCAAAAGGAATGATATTTACCTCCCTGAATTTCAATAAAACTTCCCTCATGCCCTCTTGAGGAACTCATTATATTCCTTATGATATTGTCATCATTCATTTGTATATTGTCTTTCAGATTAGCAAGAGCAATAAACTCTCCAGTTCTTGGGACCACTGTGGATAGGGACATAGCCGTTATCACAGTATTGAAATTTGGCTATAACTTTGGTAAAGAGTCATTCACCCCTTCCCTCAGGACACCCCATGTCCCCTCATTCAAATAACTAAAAGGTTGACACCTGGCCCAGCAGGGTCTGCAGGGTCCTGGCCCAGGCTATGGCTTTGTCCTTTCAAATAGGTTAGATGTTGTACAAGTTGTTAATTGTTTGGAATGTTGTTCCTGCTCTGTATCTCCAAGCCCACAGTCTCCTGTACAGTAGCTTGTACCTAGTACATGATGAATATATGTTTGTTAAATAAAAGAACCCAAGCTTGTTTCAACATTGTAAAAATTATAGGAAAAGAGTTAGGGGTGGGAGAGAGACAGAGAATGAGATATGATTGTTCTGTGAGTCAGTGTTTAAGCCCTGTCCCTTGACTTCAAAAGGCATCTAAGAATTTTGAAGGGAGGGCAGTGAGTAGAGGAAGTAAAATTTGAAGATATTAAACAAAATTGGAGTGAAGTAAATGTATAATTGAGTAATGCACTGTGTAGCAGGTTCTGGGCTTTTCAAGAGTTTGATGAAAGACGACCTGAGTTAGAGGAGTATTAAATAATACTGCCTCTGACCATGCCTCCTTTCATCTCTGTCCCTTTTCTGTATCTCTCCGGGCTGCTCTGCTCTGTTTGTCTTGACTCCAAGTAAGAACCCTTCCTAACTTTAGTCCCTTTGCCCTCTCCTTTCTATATTCTCTTGTTGTAATGAATAAATAAGTTTAGCAAGGCTGAAGGACACAGTCAATATATAAAAATCAGTTGCAATTCTATATACTAATAGTGAACAACTGGAAATCAAAAGTAAAAAAAAAATAATAGTACCATTTAAAATACCACCAAGGAAAATGAAATACTTTGCCATAAATCGAATAAAATCTGGGCAAGATCTTCAAGCTGAAAACTACAAAAGTCTGATGAAAGTCATCAATGAAGACATAAGTAAATGGAGAGTTATATTATGTTCCTGGATGTGATGAAGCAAGATATTTAAGATGTCAATTTTCACTGATTGATCTACAGATTCAATGTAATTAAAATCCTGTTAGAATTTTTTGTAGCTATCAAAAGCTGGTTTTTAAATTTGTTTGAAAAGGGAAAGAGATTTGTATAGCCAGAACAACTTTGAAGAAGAATAAAAATACATTACCTGATTTTAAGACTTGGTATAAAGGTATAATAATCCCGACAGTTTAGTATTGGAGAAAGGATCTACAGATAGATAAATGGAAAGAATAGAAGCTAGAAACAGACATGTGGAAACACAGCCAATTATTTTTGATAATAGTGCCAAGAAAATTCAATGGAGAAAGGATAGTTTTTTTTTTTTTTACAACAAACAATTGGACATTCATATATTAAAAAACGAGAATCTCAGCCTATCACTTATATCTTATGTGAAAATTAATTCAAAATGGATTGTAGACCTAAATATAAAATATAAAACTATACCATTTTTTAATAAAACATAAGAAAAATTTTTATGACTTTAGATTAGACGTTTCTATCAGGATCAAGACCAGGAAAACTGCTCTCTGCTGTTAGATGTTGGGATAGGGTGAGTTTCCTTGGGGGTAAGCGGGTAGTGACTGAAGGAGGCATGAGGGGTCTTCCTGGGAGCTGGCCATGACCTGGGTTCCAGTCACATGGGCATACTTAGTTTGAGAGATTCCCCAAGCTGAAAACTAATTACTTGCATATTTTTCTGAAATATACATGTATACTTCAATAAAAAGTTTACATTTAAAAAAATGCAAGAATACTTTTATCCTTTGAAAATGTATTTAATTTACATCCAACTTTACAGGAATACAGGAGCTGCATAAAAGTAAAACATGTCTTCCTTGTGTGTCATCCTTTTCTTTTTATTAAGGGTCATTTCACTGAAGTTCAAGTCTTTCCTTAGTTGCAGAGTTGTCTCTAATGCATAAGTTTATCACTGCTCAGGGAAAGAGTTGATTTGCTACCCTCCATCAGCCTGGTCACCCTCACCCAAGATCCATAACCACCAGTCATTTCCACAGACCAAGCCAGACGCAGATGAAATGAAGGGCTTTTCTGGAATGTACCTGCTGTGTGGTAAGGTTGCTGCCTTCACTTACTGCAGGTTTTTCCTCCTATCAGACTCCTAAGGACAGAGTTGCTTATGTCTCCAGCCACTATTTCTCCCTTAGTCTCTGCAAATACTTCACTGTATCTGGAAGTATTTTACAAGATATTGCAACCTAAGCTAGGCAAGAAGTCCATCCCAAGAAGAGTTGTGCACCAAATCCTGGGAATGGAAACAGTTCTTAACTTCCCTCCTTCTGTCTCCTGTCAATCCACACTTAGTCTGCCTCAGAGAGGCATAAAGGAGCCCTCCTCTATGATTTCTCTCCCTTTTCTCATGGCCTCTTGGTCTTCTAATCTAACTTCCTCACATTGTCTTATTTCTTCTTCCTCTCACCCTCTAACCTGACTAAAGTTAGATGGTTACACACAGTTTTTTTTGTTTTTTTGTTTTTTTTTAGTAAATGTAGTTTTGTTGAGAGGGAGGATTGATAAAATCAGATTTTGCCCCTGGTCTGAGGGGTTGAAGAAAATTTTCCTTTCAGACTCAGCTTTATGGTTAAATGTTAAAAAGTTAAACTGGTGAGGTTGACCAGCACTTGACATAACTGCAGTGTGTTATGCTCACAGAATCCAAGTCACTTTCCTCATTTTGCTTTGTTTTTCTGACCATCCCTATTTCTAGATTGATAGCGGCAGGGATCCAGTCAGAGAGGTGGTATTCACCACAACCAGAAAAGTTAAGGTGGGTACAAAAATTTTAATGCTATGTTACTATGATTCAGAAATAGTAGCACTTTGTTTAACTTCATAGAGATGCAGAGTTTTTGAAATATTTCATTTCTAAAATAACAAAGACACCAACGTTTCTTTCAGCCACTTTTGATGTAAATATAATTCCAGGGAATGCCATACTCAAACAGAATGTTCAAAATATGTCAGGGTTTATTGCCAAATCCAATGATTAAACTGTACCATAACGGTTCAGGAGTTATTACTAAACTTGGCTCCTACACTGACTGTCCGCAATTACTATGAGCTTACTATGATGGCATCTTCATTTATTCTGTCTTCTCCTGAAGTGTGAGATGATCAACTGTCAGTGAAATTGATTTAATATATATGGAAGCCCTAGTGCATGTTGGTGATTCATCAATATTAGTTTACTTCATTCATGGTATTTGTGTTTTCTCTTATTCCCTTTTCTATCATCTTATTTTCTGCTTCTAATTTTCTCTGGACTGGTAAAATAGATAATTCCCAATTAATTGACAGTTTGTTCATAACCTGCCTTCTTTCAAACAGGACCCCCCAAAGCAAAAATCCAAGTGAAAAGATCAATAAATTTGACTGCATTGAAATTTAAAATCTCTGCATTGCAATAATCGCCATATACAAAGTTAAAAATCAAGTGAGACTCTGTGAAAAAATATTTGTAACATATGAAACAAGAGGTTATTAAGCAAAATAGTTGAAGTACTACACATCAATAAGGAAAAGAGAAACAAAAAAACTAGAAATGGCAAAAGATGTAAAGAGACAATTCACAGAAGAGGAAATATGAATAGCCAATAAATGTATGAAAAACTGATCAAACTCTAGAAATTAGGAATATGCAAATTACAATAAAAATGACATACTGCTTACCCTCCATAAGATTAGAAAAAGTGTTAGAACATGATATAAAAATGCTGGTGAGTGCATGAGGTACTAACTGTAATATATTTTTGATGATGTATAAATTGCTATACTTCTCTGGGAGGAGATTTTGCAACATCTCTTCAAATTAAAAACATACATCTCTTATACAGTCCAGCTGTGTAATTGCTCAGTTTCTATCCTGGAGAAACACTTGCACACATGCCTGTGGAGGCATGTGATAATAGGTATCATTTATTGATAAATTGCTTCCACTGGTTTAAGTGCTTTCCATACTTAAATGCCTTTAATCCTCATTAGTTCCCATTGGTATCCCCATTTTACAAACTTAGAACCTAGAATTTGAAGTCGGGTAGTCTGGCTCCAGAAACTGTGTTCTTCCCATTATGCCATATTATCTCGCAAGAGAATTGTTCTCTTGTAAAAGGATTTCCATTGCAACATTGTAACAGGAAAACACTGCTAAATGATTTGGAATGTAATACGGTATGAAAAAGGAATCAGGTACATTTGTATCATTGGTTCTTAAGCAGGAGCAATTTTGCTCCCCAGGGAATATCTGGCAGTGTATGGAGGTAGTTTTGATTGTCACAAATGCAAGGGGATGGAAGGAAGTACTACTGTTATCTGGTAGAGGTCAGGGATGCTGTTAAACATCCTACAATGCACAAGGAAGCCTCTCACTACAAAGAACTATCTGGCCTCAAATCACAATAGTGACCCTGATCTACATTTGTATGAACTGTTCGCTAAGAAATATTGTTCATTTCACAAGGCAACTTGTAGATTATATCACTTGTTTAAAAAAGACACACACACATATAGGGCAGTATATATCCTTAGTGTGTGTAAACTTACCTGTTTGCATATGTAAGTTTGGGAAAAGGTCTAAAATAATGCATACAAATTCTTAAATGTGATTACTCCTGAAGGGTGGTGGAAGGGGCAAGACTGTGGGGAAAGGATGGACAAAGAGAACTTTAAAGATAGAAGCAATGTTTTAAAAGTGTTAAGAAAAATGTATTTGTGTATATTTATAGAATTCAAATTAATTTAAAAGTACCACGGAGTACTAATTACCACTTACCAACCTGACAAAGATAAACAGAAGACAATGGGCAGTCATGGCAGGGTGGAATGAAAGGTTGCTCCGACATTTACACCAAGCAGTGTATATTTTTTAAGAAATATTTCCTATGAAACGTGATTTCAGGAGGCCTATGGTTTGCTCCCATTCATATAAAAAACCCTAGAACCATTCACTATGTACATCTGTGTATCAAAGTAGAAAGGTACTGAAGGAAACACCCCAATTGAGAGGACTCTAGGGAGAGAAGTGGAATTCAGAACCGAAGGGAGTTTCTCTTTACTTGTTTTAGATAAAGATGGTTCAAAAATAACATTCTGTGTCACTTTAGTAACTGGAAAAAAAATCAGTTAAAAATGTGCACAGATACAAATACATAGGGTGTTATTGGCTGCGACATTACTTAAATTCCTAAAACAAACAAAAATAAAACAATGTAAATACCCAAGAACAAGAGATAGAACAAATAAATTAGTCTCTACTCATTTAAACAAGTGTCTTATTAAGAATAACATTTTGGAAGTATGTTCATTAGTATGGGTAGATGATTAAATTATATGACTAAATGAAAAAAGGCAATCACAAAGCATATACATGGAAGGGGAGTAACCAAGATTTTAAGAATTATCTCTGAGGGTTGGAAGTAGAAGCGTTTTTGTGTTTCCTTAATTATGATTTGCTCTATGTTCAAATTTTTCTTACTTGAATTATTTCTTTAATAAAGAAGTTTAAAGAATAAGAAAACCAAGTGTTTTAGATAGCATAAAGAGTCCATGCATTATAGCAATAAAGATATATTTAAAGTAACTAAGAAAAATAATAGAAAAGGGAACTAAGAGCAAGAAAGTAAAATGAAATCAGAAGTAAAAGGCAGAATAAATCACAGTAAATTGGGGTCCGAGTTTGGCTCTGCTGTTTAAGCGCTGACTGGCTGGGTGAGTTACTGAAACTATTTGAACTTCAGTTTCCCATCTATAAATGCAATAACTGTAGCTACTTCTTAAGCCTGTTTGAGGGTTAAACAAATTATATGAACATACACTGAAGTATTGTTTAGCGCTTTAGAGAAATCCTCAAAAGCTCAACTGAGATAAATACTATTTACTGAGGATTTTCCAAAGTCTACATAATTTATTCATTTCTCTAGATCCTCAAAAGTGGTTGAGTAGCCATGTGTTAGAGATTGCTCTCTGATAAGGACCCTGAATGTAGTCTTTAACCTTGTTACTCAGCGTGGTCAAAGAATCAGCAGTATTTCTAAGAGATTGTTAGAAATACCAAATCTTGACTCACCCCAGACCTATGAAATCAGAATATGCATGGGAATCCCCCTAAGACAGAGGTCCCCAACATTTTTGGCACCAGGGATCGGTTTCGTGTAAGTCAGTTTTTCCACGGACGGGGTAGGGGGGTGTTCAGGCGGTAATGCGAGCGATGGGGAGTGATGGGGAGTGACAGGTGAAGCTTTACTCGCTCGCCCGCCGCTCACCTCCTCCTATGCAGCCCCGTTCCTAACAGGCCTTGGACCAGTACCGGTTGGTGGCCTAGGGGATTCATATGACATTGAACTATTTAATACCAGTTAAGAATAAAATCATGTGCTTTAATAGTCAGCTGGGCTAGGTTTGGACTGTCAATGGCTTATGTAAATTGAGGCATCTAATAAGGGCATGTGACTAGTGAGACAGGCATCTCATCTCTAGTCAGAAGGGCCAGTATTACCCATTTTGGTCTCAAGGTTAACTGCAAGGTAAGTGATGAGACATTGTTCAGTATAACCACACAGTACACATGGCCATTGCACCTGCACATTGAGTAAATGTCACTAAATCTGTGAAATATTTCAGAAGCTAAGTCAAACCAAGGTGCGTTCCCATGTGCTGCGGTGGAGTGAAATTTGATCAATAATTCATTCCTTCTACACAAATAAAGGTGCATAAGAAATGTCCAAAGACAGCAGAGAGGCTCACTTCAGCTGATCAATAACTAGTCAAAACCTGTGGTCTGTGGTAACTCTTGAGTCAGAGTTTCTATCCTCTTGGCTTCTACCTGGTTGGGAGGGGGGCATTGTATTTAGTGTTCCTGTTGCAGTTTGCTAAGGTCCTAGCTCAACCTATTCTTCAGAAATTGTCCTTGTGCCTTTGTAGGGCTGTGACCAAACTAGTAGAGGTGTTCTTTTAGTTAATTGAGAACAGCAGAGAGCTCTGCAAAAAATGCACAAATCATGGTTTGATACCAGGGTGCCCTGACTATTGACACGGCAAAGCCATCTAGACTCTAGAGGAGGCTGGAAACCCATCAGACATTTTTAGAAGATTTTGTTGGGTTTTTCACTTTTTTGGTTTGTTCTTACAGGAATATGCATTTTCGAGGTTTGTCTTGGGGTGTCTATCAAGGAACGCATGTTTTGAAGGGGTGAGGAAGGGAATGCAGTTAGTATGTCATAATCGGGTGACTGAGAAGATGGAGAAAAATGTCAGGATACTGAGTCTCTCCTGCAGGAAAGAGGTAAAGGAAGAGATGGGAAAAGTTGGTGGTAGTAACTCCACCTCTCTGCCTGGGTGCACACCTCTGTCACTTCTCTTTGTTCAAAAGCAGTGTTCTATTGAGCAAGGAGCACAGGCTTTGAAGTCAGAAAAATACTAAATTCATCTCTGTGTTTTGACCCTTTCTTGTTGGGTATCTTGCAGCTCATTACCTCTCTCAGCTTTCTTAGCTGTACATTGAGACTCATAATATCTAATGTATGGGGTTGTTATATTCACTTAATTAAATTAAATTGCCTAGCTTAAAACCTGGCACATCCTGAGTACTCCATAAATAGTAGCTATTTGTTGATTACTTTTCTCTTAATGAGCAGTTGGTGACTCTCTTCAGATCTTCCTGGGCAGCTCTTACCAACAAGCCCAGGTAGAATGGGTCACTGTCTCCTCATAACCTTTCTGGCAGTTATAAAACTTGCCCTGACTATTGCTCATTATTTTATAATGATGTATTTAATGTCTGTCTCCTGTCCTTCCTATGAACTCTTTAAGTTTAGTGACTGTCTTATTTATCTTTGCAACCCCAGTATTTCCTACAGAGCTTGGCAAAAAGATTCACCAATAAAGCTAGTGGACTCAGTGTATCAATGGGTTTTAAAGATGGTGACAGGGCTACAGGACGACTCTCCAGTACAACTGAAGGACACCGGGATGAAGCCAATTCCAAATCAATGAAGCACCCGGGATATCTCTGGCAAGAACTCTAGATCACGGGTCCCCAACCCCCGGGCCACAGACCAGTACCAGTCTGTGGCCTATTAGGAACCGGGCCGCACAGCAGGAGGTGAGCAGCAGGTGAAGGAGAGAAGCTTCCTCTGTATTTACAGCCGCTCCCCATCGCTCACATTACCACCTGAGCTCCACCTCCTGTCAGATCAGCGGCAGCATTAGATTCTCATAGAAGCTCGAACCCTACTGTGAACTGTGCATGTGAGCGATCTAGGTTGTGTGCTCCTTATGAGAATCTAATGCCTGATGATCTGAGGTGGAGCTGAGGTGGTGATGCTGTGCTGGGGGGCGGCTGCAAATACAGATGATCATTAGCAGAGAGGTTTCACTGCACAGAGACCACAATAAATCAGTTGCTTGCAGACTCATATCAAAACCCTACCAGTGAGAGGCAAGTGACAGCAAGCTCAGGGCTCCCACTGATTCTGCATTATGGTGAGTTGTATAATTATTTCATTATATATTACAATTAATAATAATAGAAATAGAGTGCACAGTAAATGTAATGCCCTTGAATCATCCTGAAACCGTTCCCCCACCCCCAACCCCAGTCCGTGGAAAAATTGTCTTCCATGAAACTGGTCCCTGGTGCCACAAGGGTTGGGGACCGCTGCTCTGGATGGCTGTGAGTGCTATGGAACAGATAGAAGCTAGTTCCTGAAAGGTGAGGATTAAAAAGTCCACAATCATAAGATATTGCTTGGCCATATAAAAGAATGCAATAATGCCATTTGCAGCAACATGGATGGACCTAGAGATGATCATACTAAGTGAAGTGAGTCAGACACAGAAAGACAAATAACATATGATAACACTTATATGTGGAATCTAAAATATGATGCAAGTGAACTTATTTACAAAACAGAAACAGACTCACAGACATAGAAAACAAACTTACGGTTACCAAAGGGGATAGCAGGGAGTGGGGAGAAGAGAGGTAAATTAGGAGCTTGAAATTAACTTATACACACTACTATATATAAAATAGATAAACAACAAGAGCCTACTGTATAGCACAGGGAACTATATTCAATATCTTGGAATAATCTATAACGGAAAAGAATCTGAAAAAGAATATATAACTGAATCACTTTGCTGTACCCCTGAAACTAACACAACACTGTGAATCAACTCTACTTCAATTAAAAAAAAAAAAAAAGGCCACAAACAGTGAAGCAAAGTTCCTTGCCATATACGATCAAAGAGACCAAATTTAACATTCTCTCCAGATGGTGTTGGAACAAATTCAAATAAGGTTGAGGACAAAACTCCTTCTTTTTTTTTTCTTCCCACAGAGTATTTCGTAGGTTTTTCAACTTGACACAAAACAGCCACCCCATAAGAACCAAACCCAAAAATTCAAGGTAAAGCTTGTTTTCCTTTCTGGAGCCTTCTGAGGCCTTATCCTTCACTGGAATGTCATCTGAGTGCCTTTATTTAACAAAACCCCAGAATCATTAAGCCTGAGCAGTCCCACAGCTCCAGGATGCCTCATCCTCAGGTAACAAAAGCAGCTGTTGCACACCCACCAGCCTAACATGGATCAAAAATCTGGCAGGGTTCCCTCACGCCCCATCTAAGCTAAACGAAAGCCCTTAGCATCCCCAAACTTTCCACCACCCCACTACCCATGTTGAGTTGGCCGCGGACCACAGCTATGGCTCTTCCAGCCAATCAGAGGAAACGTTGCCCCGTGTACTGACAGGTCGGATGATTCTCATCACCAATATGCTTACCTTACTCCCTTTCAAATTCAGAGAGCTTACTCTTTCCCCACCGGACTTGGGCTTTTGTGTACTTTTTCTTTATTGGAACTGGCAACATGAAGCTACTTAAACACAGCTCCATCTGTCAGTTTCGGGTCCTGCAGGTAGAGTGTCGTGTTTGATTTCAGATTATCATTTGTTGTGTTGTCAAGAAGGGCTTGGAGGAGGGAGAAAAAAATAACCTGCGTGCAAACTGTTCTTTGGTTAAAATGCACAAAGAAATTATTTGCAACTTTGACTGTGACTCTGATCCGTGCTCCTCACGTTTCTCTACAATCACAGCAACAGCTTCTGTGACATTCATAAGGTGATCCCCAAAGACTTGCCCACAGCGTAAAGCAGACCTTAACCCTGGGCTTGGAGCCCACTTTGGGTCATTCCTCATCCGCAAAGCAACCAAAAAGAGTAAGGCTTGTCTTTAATGGGCAATGCATGAGCATAAACAGAACCAATGGACCCTTGTTTAACCCCCTGATATGTGGAGAACTTACAGATAGGATGGACTACTCTTAGAAATTCTGCCTCTGGGTATCTGTGCCAAGGAGATGAACTAAATACAGAATATACCCTAAGTACCATTCTTTGCAACATATTTATAATCGCAAGGTATGGAAAACAAGATAAACATTCAACATTAGTAACAGACCAGCAGAATGTTGATCATTTTTGAAGCTGAAAGATGACAGGTGGTGCATGTGCTGTTTTCTGTTAAAAAATCATAATTATAAAGATAATGTTCATCCAAAAACCACATGCAATTTGCAGATATGGTGTGATTTATGTGTATTAAAAATACAAACAAAAAAGATGGAAGTCACCAATGGCACATGACCTAATGTTTAGTGCCACGTCTTGGCCACACTGTTGAGAATCCAAGTGTGCCTTAAAAAAAAAACAGGCACTGCAGGCAAACATTGTATTTGATTTGTTTTCTTGAGAATTTACTCAAAATGACAGTCTTGAAAAACAGACTGT
This sequence comes from Balaenoptera ricei, assembly GCF_028023285.1. Classification (NCBI taxonomy): domain Eukaryota; kingdom Metazoa; phylum Chordata; class Mammalia; order Artiodactyla; family Balaenopteridae; genus Balaenoptera; species Balaenoptera ricei. The sequence goes on along the minus strand of NC_082645.1, from coordinate 7,067,764 downwards.
AGGAGCTGAGTGAATAGGAGAGTGGACAGGTAAAGTTGGACATAGTGTAAAAAGTGGAGGTGGGTAGTGCCACAGCATCTGCAGAGGGAAAGCAGAGATAGCTGGGCAGAAATGTGAAGGCACCGGGATGCCACAAATGTAGGTAGAATGTGAAACTGATCTTCATCTGATCCAGAGTGGGAAAATGGTCCCCTTTCTCAGACCCAGATTGGAGGAAGCGGCTTTGTCTTTAGAAACAAGGTTTCTCTTTCCCAACCCGGCAGCCCCTGGGACCCAGGGACCACAATCCAGACACCAAATAAAAATGGATCTGAGCTCTCTCTCTGGTGACAGCAGAGTAAATAGTCCTGATCTATTTCTCTACCACGCTCCATTTTGGTTTTTGACTGTGATTCTCAATCTCTCATCTTCAGACCATGTAACCTTCCAGACAAGATTTGGTATGCTGTCTCCCACTGTGGTTCTCTTCCTTCCCAATTTAGGTTCTCCTTGTGTTGTGCTACCTCACAATACCTTGGGACAAAACACCTTCCTACTTGCCCTCATGTCTCAGGGCAACCACATGGCTCCTCAAATAACTCCAATATGACAAACAAAAATCATTCAGGCAGAGAGAGAGGTAGAGTGATCTGCATTTATTCAGGGCACTAGACAATCCTACTAGCCCTGTTCTTAATCCCATGATGAGAGAGTTTGGGGACAGTGCTTCAGAGAAACCCCAGATGTCTCTCTATTTCTTTTCTTTATTTCCATCAGGACATTTGATGGAATCATTAACACTGTCAAACAGAGCAACTAAGTTCAAGGAAAAAATATAGAATCCACCAAGAAAAGATGAGTGCTTTTTTTGTCAGTGAAATTGAATTTTGATTGACAAAGTTCCAGAATTGTGGCAAGTTAGTGTACCTGCCACATCAAGAAAATGAGTGGTGTCACAAGAAAATGATCTCAAATACCAGTCTGTAGGGAATTCACTCTGGAGAAGATGTATGCCATTCTTTGAATTAAAAAAAAAATTGGCCACTAATTTTTAAAATTACTATTGCTATATATGTTCAACTAACTTTGAGTTATTCATACTCACGGAAGGGAACAAAATCCTAGAAATCCAGATAATAATGAGTAATTCAAAACCGTATTTCAGTAGCTTTTCACAAAGCTGTATCAATCTGCCCACCACCCAACCACAGTGTTAAGATTGTCACTGCAGGTTGGTATACATTTTTGTGCTTGGATTATTTGATGTGGGATTTGGCCAAAACCACATAACAAAGAATTTCATTTCCACAGGTTTCAGCTGTCATTTAAATTTTACCCTGAAAACTACTCAGGATTGCAAATACGATTATACCTCTCCTGGCCTCTGCTGTATACAACTTTGATTCTTCCCTTGAAAGTCCTTTTGTTTAGCCTGGGATACAAGTGTGATAGGGAAGCAAAGCAGGCAACATGGTTTGTCAAAAATGTCTAGAATTAAGTAGGAGGGAGAAAACGCAAATTCTCATCATTGCTTGCGTTTTCTCCCTCCTACTTAATGTATGTATGATGTTCATATGCCTCTTCCCATGTCTACTAAATGAGAAAATCACTAGCTACCTTAAACTGAATGCTTACAATGTACCATGAACTATTCCAAGGTCTCAATATTATTAACTTGTTTATTCCTTACCAAAAAACCCCATGTGGTAAGTACTATTATTGTCTCTGTTTTACAGACAAGGAAACTGAGACAAGTCATCTGAAAATCAGATAGCTGGTAAAATGAGCTGGGACTTAAATGGTGACCTCAGGACGCTCCTGCCTCATGGCTATTTCGTGCAGGGGTGTGTGGCAGAAATGACTGACTCTCATGGGGGCCCCGTCCACTCCTAGAGAACGCACTCATGTTTTAGCTGGGCATGGGGCTACCACAGCATTTTCCAGCCTCTTTTGCAGGTAGGTGTGGCTAAGTGACTACGATAAGAATGTGAGTGGAAAGGATATAGGCAGCTCAGATAATCTTAAGAGTGACTGCCCTGATTTCCCTCCTTCTTCTGCTTTCTGCTGTCTGCAAAGGCTGTTGCTAGAACTCTGTTTGAAGCTATGCATTTGAGGATGGCAGACTGACCCTCCAGCCTGGATTACAGGATAACTTTGAGAAGCAGACACCTCTACCCCATCCCAGACTGTTATGTGAGAGAGAAATAAACTCCTCTTATTCGGCCACTGGACTGTAGTTCTCTTTGTAATAGCAGCTTGTGGCACAGTATTCTAACAAATACAGTTTCTTAAGTAGTGTTGTACTGGACCAAGCTTGTACTAATTCTTGAGAGACAGCTGTTCAATATTCAGGAGTTTTTTGAGCTGGTTGCTAAACTGTTCATGGTAGTTCACGAAAATTGGCAAACATTACCAATCGGGGCTATTTTCAAAGTTAATTTAATTTAATTTTAAAGAGTTGGTTTACTAGCATAACATTGGGTATGAGGCTTTAATGAAATAATTCATATAAATGCGTGGCAGAGTGACCAGTATCTAGTAAATGCTCAATAAATAATTATATTATTATGGATAATAGATAAATTAAAATAGACATTAATTCATTAATTCTTCATACTCAAAGAAAAACCATTAATACCTTATTTCCTTTCCTCAAATCACACAGATCTCCTTTGTGTAAAACAAACCTTAAGGATGCCATATTCTCTCCCACCCATCCTGGGTATAATGAGCTCGTAGCAAGTTTTTCCTTTTTTTTGTAATTTTCAGAACTGATTTACAATTTATTAAACACAGTCATTTTTCTTTTCCCATAAGTAAGATTTAAAAAATGTAAACCAGAAGGAATTTTATTTCAAAATATGATCTTTAAATATTACTAAATACAGAGGAAAATTTTCTTTCCAAGATTTTAACTTTTCTCTCTTAAGTATTTTCAACTTTTGAAGAGCCTTCTTCAGCAATGAAGTTTGCAGCACAACTGCTTTATCAAGTTGTTAGAAGCCTCAGAATTCCTAGAGTCAATTTAATTCTAAAATTGTTAAGCCACTGATAATAAAAAAAAAACACCTTGAAATCTGTGATCACTTATAAGATCTTGCACTTTGAACGTGTCCAAGCATGTGATCTACCCGCTTCCTGCTGAAACAGGTTAATGGGATTGCACATCACTAATCAATAGTGGCACTCTTCCTGCTCAACTTGGAGAGTTCCTCAGCATCTTCTTCAGCAAAGCATTCCAGGCAACCACTATTAATCAGAGGTGAAAATTCTTTCACAATTCATTATAGTCTAACCTCCCATCACTACAGGAATACAAGGACTAAAGTCTTGACCAAGTATCCAGTTTCCACAGCAGGGTTCCTGATACCAGCTGAGACCTTCTGATCCCAAACACTTCCCGAGCTGCTGATTGGCCCTGACATTTTGATTTCCATTGTTCTTTATAAAGTCCAAATTCTTTAACATGGTCTAAGCACCAGACTACCTTCCATCTTTATCCTGTACCACTCTTTCCCTTGTGCTGGTTATTCTTTACTTGCCTCTCTGGAGATATTCTCCATCTGTCTCAACCCTGTCCTGTGCTCTGAGATGCTGGCCTCTGCAGACTATTTCACTTGGATTCTCTTAGGGTTTGAGTGGCTGTGTTCCCCTGCTCGTGACAAAAGCCTCATCAGGCAAGACTTCTCCCACATCTGTGTCTCCCTGGCTTACAGGGACAACCTCTATCTTGGCTCTGCAGGTTCCCACTTCTGCTGATAGCTGTGTGCTTGCCCAGCCCTCATTGTTCAGCTTCCCACACCTCTGTAATACTCTCCTCAGCAAACTCTCTTCAATTCCCCTTTTTGAATATCCTGTATCTTTCCTTCCAAGACTTTGTAGGATACACCCCCTTGACTATACACACACACACACACACACACACACACACACACACATACGCGCGCGTGCATGCCTTGTCAACCCTCTCACTCTTGAGATCTTAGCTCAGGTATCATATATACAGGGAAATTGTCTCTGATCTCTTATAGCCTAAATCATTTAAAAATATCTCTTCTTCATAGTCTTCATCTTCATTTATAAGTATACATTTATTTTATAATTATTTCATTAATGTTTGTCTCCTTCTACTAGCACATATCATCCTTGAAAACAGGTGAATGTTACTAACCAGGATATCCGCAGTGTTAAAGAAAAGACAGAGCCGGACAGTAGTTAAAGCAGGAAAAAGAGATTTTACTCATGAACTATTGCAATAGGAAAAAGAGACCTCAGTATGTGTAGAGCTGGGTTCAATTTGGAATACGGTCTGGAAAAATGGGGTTTGTAGCGGAGGAGCAAGGTGGAGGTCAGGAGATGGAAAATTACTGAGAGAAAACATTAGGAGTCAGGGAGAGTTCTGGCTAAACTGACTTGAGAGGATTCTTGCTGAAGATAGGTCAAGGTGATCAGTTATGGCCTGGGGCATGGTGGGGATGAGAAATTTGATGAGATATCAGGGGTAATCAAATATCCAGGGTGGGTATTGTTGCTAAACTGACTTAGCAGAAATTTTGCCAAAATTGTGTGGTACAAAGATAGACACAGAAGTCCAAAGATTGAGTCCTAATTGAGAAGAAAGTTTAGAGGAACCTGACAAAGTTTGGTCAATGAGAGAGTTTTGGTCACAAGCGCCTGTTATGATGTCTGGCATACAGCATAACTAGACCTGGGAAATAATGTCTGATCAAACGCCTCCTAATGCCAGGACCTTGGTCCTCACCCCAGTAGCTTATATGTTCCCTTAGGCCTGTCTGGTCTCTGGTGCCAGTTAACTATAATTAATCTGATCATACCGTCAACCAAGTTTCTGATCCAACAATCCTTTCGTGGATCCTTCCAGCAATGGAAAACTCACCCCCTCTCATAAGTCATATAATGGTAGGGTAGCTCCATTGAAAAAAAATGTTTTCCTTCTATTGAAATGGAATATGTTTTCTATTAGAAACATTGTCTTGTTCTCTAAAGCACCACAGAAAACTTAAAACCATCTTCCGTGAGACGATTCTTAAATATCTAAAGACAGACATCAAGCTCATGTTTTGATTCTTCTTTGATTTAAGGAAGGTCACCTTGCTCCACAACCATTCTTCCCCTTTTCCAAATACTGCAGTTCTCTGTTTAGACCTTAAATTTAGCATTTACCCTGCTGGGCTGCTAATTCTCCATTCCAACTCTCAGGTGCATTTTCTAGCCTCTCTGCCCTGCTCCTTGCCCCAGAAGGCTGAACTTTGTAAACGTCATCACCTAAGCTCCATTATCTGGCACAGAAATGACAAGGCCTTGTAACATGACTGTGCTCACTCATTGTTGGGGAGCTTCCCAGACAATATTTGGCCTCAGTTTGAAAGTCTAGACAGATCCTAAAGGCTAGGATAGTGGGAGGCTCTCAGCTAGCTCTGCTCCTCCTGGCAGGTCCCTTTATGAATCAGAATCTGAGTAGTTCACCATGCTGGCTGCCCCAGGATGATAATCATTGAAGTGTAAACAGGAGACCAGCAATTTTGGTTGAATGACAAGTATACCTACAGATCAGAGTATCAACATCATTTGCTAGAAATACAAACTTTCAGGCCTAACAGAAACTACTGAATCAGAATCAGTACAACAAGACCTCCCGTGTGATTCATAGATGTATTACAGCTAGTGAAGCACTGATGTACAGGATATTTTGCTACATTTCTGAAGACAGGAGGACTTTTTTCCTGGAGAACTATACCCATCCACCCACTCTATATAGCCCCTCTCATCCTCTTATGACTATCTTGTCAATACTTTGTGAACCCCTCTGTAGCCACAGTTACAGGCCTGTGGGGTGGGTGCTGGATCAGAGGTGGGACAATCAAATTCTCTGATTTCAGTATTTAGAAACCCTAACCCTAACCCTAACCCTAACCCTAACCCTAAGTTTTTTTGAAATGTGGATGAGAGATTTCAGTTTATCATATACTGGGTTTGAATTGACGTGACACAACCTTGGGCATTAGGGGGCTGCCATATTCCACCCTGTGTGCCTAGAAGTAGAGAAAGCCATTTTGTAAAAGAAGATCATATACACCTAAATTTTTTTCACTTGTTTTGTTTGTTTGCTTTAATTATTTGCCCAACTCAGTTTTTATTATTTGTGACCAAAAGAGTCTAAGACAGATGGTAAATAGCTTTGGGATGATATGAATAAGGTTGGGGTGTCATGGTGAAATATTAGAAAAAACTGGCAGGTATTTTATGCTAAGCTTATGCAGCATTTTTACCCTGCTGAGTTGTCTAGTTTCAGGGTCCGCCAGAGTATTGTATACAAAATAAAACTTTTGTTTTTAGTCCTTTGGGTTATGGCAGGTCAAAGAACTGATCCAAATTCCAAATTGATCAGAATCACAAGACACTGACTGACCAATCAGAACACTATACATTTCTATAGAAAAATATAATTGACAAGCAGACTGTCATTAAGCCAGGAAAATCATGGCAAGGAGTATTTTATATTAGAACATATCTGACATTTGCACAGTATTCCCACAGCCATTGTCATATTTTGTACCTAAGATGCTCTGTTGTTTGGCCTGTTAGAAGAATCTCACCTGGGGAGTGCTGGTAAATTTGTATTGCTTGATTCCCTTTCTTCTAGAATCCACGATGAGCTCCACGTTACCCCTTGTTTGCATGTGCTTGCTTCCAATTCAAGTTTATTTTTTCTTTTTTTAAAAAAAATATTTTATTGCAGTATTGACTTACAATGCTGTGTTAATTTCTGCTATACAGCAAAGTGATTCAATTATATATATATATAGTGATTCAGTTATATATATATACATATATATATTCTTTTTCACATTCTTTTCCATTATGGTTTATTACAGGATATTGAATATGGGTCCCTGTGCTATACACAATTTAAGAGTTTTTTTTGGCGTATGTGCATACTTTATTTTCATTTTCTAATTGCTGAAGGATTTCAGAAATATACAAAGTAGGGAAACCAGCCCCATCACTCAGCTTCTGTCCTTTTCAGCCATCTGCCTACACCCTCTAGCAGAAGGAAGATCCCAGACGCCACATCATCTCATCTGCAAACACTTGAGCATCCTCTGCGCCCTCTTATGTGCAGGGTTTTATTCTGACGTCCAGTCTCCCACGGGGGTTTTGGTTTCCTTCCGGGAGGTGGCCGGCTTGTGTCCGGTGCTCGGCGCCTGCGGGCCTCAGCGGGCACCTGAGCGGCCGCGCCTCTCCTCCAGCGACCTGGTGGACGGCCTCGTGGCACTCGTGAACAGCAAGGTCAGTAGCCCCCAGTCAACCTGGTGAGTCCCTCCCCCTGCCCACTCCCTCCCCAGCAGGCCGGTTCCTGCTTTGCTTCATTTGCGATCAGCACGCTCAGGGCACGTGCCTGTTTGTTGCTTGCCCAATACTACAGGAAAATACGCGGAATAGAACAAAACAGGAGTCCACAAAGGAGTAAAACATCTGGGACACGTGGCTGAGCCACGTGATAAACACGAACCCCACTCCGTCCACCGGAAGGGCCACGTCTGGAAATTCGTGAAGGCTTTGGTGGTTGTAGGTGACATTCTTTGTGTCCTTTGTCCATCACTGAATGTGCAGTTGGTCTCCATAAGGCTTGCTTTCTGGGGCTGTAGAAGATAGAGTGGCTAGGACAGTTTCCCTCACTGTCACGTCTGTGAACGCCAATTCCTTTTATCCTGGTAGATTTTATGGAAAACTGTACTTGTTTAATGGTCATTTCATAGGATTAGTTACCATGGGGAAATTTCCCACGTTACTGAATGTAAATTATTGTAATTGTCATTATTATTACTCAAATTAGAAAGATAATTACCAAGCTAGTCTTCAATTCTGGGAACATGCTCTGAGTCTTTCAGTGCCTCCTTTGCAAATACATTCTTAAATTTTTGCGTGAAGTTCATGCTATTTGGCTACACTCCGTGAAGTATTAACAAAAATAAGACACACAGTTTGAGGTGACTCTTTATCTGTTGTTCTCTGCAGAAACCTTCCCACTGATGTGGCTCCCTCCAGCGGATTAGTGGCACACCATTTTCCTGCATGCCGCATTCCTTTTAACCTTAGATTTTATTTTCTCCTTCAGCTGCAATAATGAGAATGATGCTTTCCACACTGTTAAAGGGGAGTGCCTTCCAGATGAAAAGAACTCTTCTTCACCACCCTGAAACTATATTGTCCTCATGGATGCCCATTCTATTTTCTATTTTTCTTCGACAGAAGGGTAGATGCCATTTGGGAAGTGAGCAGTTCAGTTTTCGTCTGTGCTGCATGTCAGCATTATACCAAAGGCTCCACAGCACTTATTTCTGATTTCTTTGATCTTTTTCTACTAAGAATGTGACATTTGGTTGTGTTTAACCTTATATGCTCAATTTGAGATTACCCTCTTGGACATTGTATTTATAGATCAAGCCACTGTCTCCTATTGATCTTTAGTTACATGATCTTATTTCCTCCTTCTGTACACATTGCCTTTTAACCTCAGTGCCCATTGGAGAGTTACCTGGACACACACATTAATTTTTGATCACCTACTTGGAATCATTCCTCATTTGAACTAAGTTAGAGATCAATTCAAATATGAACTCCCTGGGATATTGCTTATTCTTCTCAAAGAGAATAGAGTATAAGTATTTAGATATAGAGACACAGCCCATATCATTCCATTTATATAATACTGTCTCACCCAAATAACCAGTCAGTTATTATATATGTCTTTAGCATCACCGCCTTACCCCAGAATTATCTTTTCTTTCCTTTCTTCTTAACCACTGAGGAATTTGAGATGAGGCCCAGAAGTCCACACAGGTTAACCTGGCAGAGCCAGGTCTAGAATCAATTCTTTGATGTTCACTTTATTCCCCAGCCCTTCCACTCAGAGGGGGTTCAGTAAACGCTCTCAGGTCTCAAACAATTTATCTCATTTTTCCAATCAAGAAAGCTCTCCATCAAATGGCTCCCTAGGCCAGTCAAATGAGTTTTCAGATCTCTCTTGAGAGAATCTGGAGACTAAATTGACAAAATATCTCCCTATTGATTCAGAGCTGGACCAAGGTCCACACCTTGATCTTCAAAGTCACATTCCTCTGACAACATCTCTGTTTTCCTACCCACATGCTGCTCCGCTCCCAAGAGCCTTTATTTTTCAAAAATTCTATCCATTCTGTTGTTTTCCCCCAGCCATCCAGGTTTGTATTATTGACTTCCCAAGTCAACATGCTGTCCCCTTGCAGAGTGGCTCCTAAAATCACTGTGTAAAGGAGGTTTTCCAGGACTAAGTAGGAATTCCTCTTACGAATTCCTTGTCTACATGTCTCCTCTACATTTCCTTTCCAGTATAGGGAAGCAAAATTTGCCACCCCAAAATGTCTCCTGCATGCAGATTACTTTGAGCTGAAAACAATCAAGGCCCAAGACTCAGGAAGAAACTTTGACCTTTCCCCTAACTGCCTAAAAGAATTTAGATAGAAAGCCTGTTCTTAGAATTGAGATATCACCAGAGATATCTGTAAAAAACATGGGCTACAGAGAAAAACCCACGCACATATGGTCACCTTATCTTTGATAAAGGAGGCAAGAATATACAATGGAGAAAAGACACCCTCTTCAATAAGTGGTGCTGGGAAAACTGGACAGCTACATGTAAAAGAATGAAATTAGAACACTCCCTAACACCATACACAAAAATAAACTCAAAATGGATTAGAGACCTAAGTGTAAGGCCAGACACTATAAAACTCTTGGAGGAAAACATAGGCAGAACTCTATGACATAAGTCACAGCAAGATCCTTTTTGACCCACCTCCTAGAGGAATGGAAATAAAAACAAAAATAAACAAATGGGACCTAATGAAAATTAAAAGCTTTTGCACAGCAAAGGAAACCATAACAAGACAAAAAGACAACACTTAGAATGGGAGAAAATGTTTGCAAACAAAGCAACTGACAAAGGATTAACCTCCAAACTTTACAAGCAGCTCATGCAGCTCAATATCAAAAAAACAAACAACCCAATCCAAAAAATGGACAGAAGACCTAAACAAACATTTCTCCAAAGAAGATATACAGATTGCGAACAAACACATGAAAAGATGCTCAACATCACTAATAATTAGAGAAATGCAAATCAAAACTACAGTGAGGTATCACCTGACACCAGTCAGAATGGCCATCATCAAAAAATCTACAAACAATAAATGCTGGAGAGGCTGTGGAGAAAAGGGAACACTCTTGCACTGTTGTTGGGAATGTAAAATGATACAGCCGCTATGCAGAACAGTATGCAAGTTCCTTAAAAAACTAAAAATAGAACTACCATATGACCCAGCAATCCCACTACTGGGCATATACCCTGAGAAAACTATAATTCAAAAAGAGTCATGTACCACAATGTTCATTGCAGCTTTATTTACAATAGCCAGGACATGGAAGCAACCTCAGTGTCCATCGGCAGATGAATGGATAAAGAAGATGTGGCACATATATACAATGGAATATTACTCAGCCATAAAAGGAAACGAAATTGAGTTGTTTGTAGTGAGGTGGATGGACCTAGAGTCTGTCATACACAGTGAAGTATGTCAGAAAGAGAAAAACAAATACCGTATGCTAACACACATATATGGAATCTAAAAAAAAAAAAGTTCTGAAGAACTTTGGGGCAGGACAGGAATAAAGATGCAGACGTAGAGAATGGACTTGAGGACATGGGAAGGGGGAAGTGTAAGCTGGGATGAAGTGAAAGAGTGGCATATACTTATATATACTACCAAATGTAAAATAGATTGCTAGTAGGAAGCAGCCGCATAGCACAGGGAGATCAGCTCAGTGCTTTGTGACCACCTAGAGGGGTGGGATAGGGAGGGTGGAAGGGAGACGCAAGAGGGAGGAGATATGGGGATATATGTTTACATATAGCTGATTCACTTAGTTATACAGCAGAAACTAACACACCATTGTAAAGCAATTATACTCCAATAAAGATGTTAAAAAAATATGTGGGCTAGGTGTGTTGGGAGAAACTCTTAGATATCCGAATCCATTCTGTGTCTCATTGTTTCTGCAGGCCCAGCAAACATTTATTTACTAAACATTTGCTTTTCAATCTTCATGTCAATTGCCTTCCCCTTTGAAGTCTCCAACCCCTACTCCCCAACATCCTTTTTTGTCTTTAGCTGGAAATGGTATTTAAGGTGAAATTTTTGGCCATTTTTGTGAGTTATTCAGTTTTCCTGGGTCTCTCCCATGTGTACATGTTACTAAACTTTTGTTTGATTTTCTTCTGTTCATCTGTCTCATCTCAATTTATTTCTTAGAACAGCCAGAAGATCCTAGAAGGGTAGAGGAAAATTTCTTCCTCCCCAACACCAGCCACTTACCTAAAACACTTACCTAAAACTGAGGAGTGATAGGAAGGAAGGCTGTGGATTTTATTTAATTAATGGGGGTTTAGCAATGCATTTCTATGGCAACTGCATTCGATTTAAAAGCCTTCCTAGATGATCAAGGTCAATTGACGTGTGACCAATTAGTGATCCATTCTACTTTCCGGACTTTGTGTCCTGCTCTAAAAAATGAGTTTATGTATACATATATCCTCTCTTTTCTAGATTTCCTTCCCGTTTAGGTCACCACAGAGCATTCAATAGAGTTCCCGTGTGCTATACAGTAGGTTCTCATTAGTTGTCTATTTTATACATAGTAGTGTATAAATGTCAATCTAACTGATTCACTTTGCTGTACAGCAGAAACTAACACAACATTGTAAAGCAACTATACACCAATAAAATTAGTTAAAAAATGGTTTTATTGGACAAGATGTACTAATATTCAGATGATTATATGATTCTCTAGTTTTCTGTCTCCTTTGATGATAAATCAAACATTGCCTTATAATGTCTTAAATATTACTATAATAAACTATTTTTATTGAAGTATGTTTTAGATACAATAAAATTTATTCTCTTGAAGTGTGGAATTTGGTGAGATTTGACAGATGTGCATAGTTATGCAACCAACATCACAATCAGCATATAGAACATTTTCATTATGTCCAGAATATGCCTCATGTCCCTTTACAGTCAATCCCTTCCCCACTACTGCAGCCCATTGAGCTATTGGCATGCAACCACTGATGTATATTCTGTCTCTATAGATTTTCCTTTTCTAGAACGTTATACAATGAAATCATATAGTATGTGATATTCTGTGTCTAGCTTCTTTTATTTAGCACAGTGTTTTGGAGATTTATCCATGTCGTTGCACATATTGGTAGTTTGTTTCTTTCTATTGCTGAACATTAATCCATTATGTGAATATACCACAATTGTTGATCTATTCATAAGTTGATGGACATTTGGGTCGTTTCCAGGTTTTGGTGATTAGAAATAAAGCAACAATAAACATTCATGTGCAGGTGTTTGTGTAGAAACATATTTCTTGGGAAATACCTAAGAGGGCAATACTGGGTTATATGGTAAGAGTATGTTTAGCTTTGTAAGAAACTGCCAAAATGTTTTCCAAAGTGGCTGCACCATTTTACCTTCCCACTAGCAGTGTATGAGTGTTAGAGCTGCTCCACATTCTTGCCAACACTTCGTGTTTTCAATCTTTTGAATTTTAAAAATTCTAGTGGGTGGGTAGTGGCATCTTATTGTGGCTTTAATATGTATTTCCCTAATGACTAAGCATGTTGGCTATCTTTACATGTGCTTATTTGCCATCCATATGTCTTCTTTAGTGAAGTATATGTTCAAATATTTTACCTGTTATTTTCAAATCAAATTATTGTTGTTCCTTGCCAGTGCCACACTGTCTTGATTAATGTGGTATCATAGTAAGTGTTTCAATCAAGTAGTGTGTGTTTTCCAACTTTGTTCTTCCTTTTTGAAATTGTTTTCTTTTGTTTCCCACTATTTTAATGAAAGCAACTAATGTTATACTGAGTGCCAGACATTCTTTTAAGTACATTGCATGCATTTGTTCATTTAGTCCTCAAAACAACACTATAAAATACTATAAAATGATTATCATTCCCATTTTCCAAACGAATAATTTGAGGCTTAGTGAGATTAGTAAATTGAGCAAGGTCACATTTAATGAGTAAGTAGCTGATCCAGGATTGTGAATGCAAGCCCATATCTGTCCAGAGGCTGAACATTCACCTACAAAGGTGCATTTATTCTACCTCTTATTTATCTGATCACATTTCTTTTTTTTTTTTTTTTTTTTTGTCCACCATTAGACTGCCAACTCAGGGCAATAGCTTGTTGAATATATGGTAGAAGCTAAATAAATACTATGATTGTTTAATTCTCCCACAGTGTTTGGAACAAGGTCCTGTGCCCAGTTACAAAATCTTTGGATGGAATTAATTGAGGTGTGGTCCCTACTATGATGTTTTAGGGTAGGATAAGGCATATTTTTCATATTCTCATCCTTTTGCAATCCCTGGGTTTCAATGGGAGGCTCTGAAGCAGAGCTGAAAGGGCAGTAATGAAACTCTAATGCTAATAAAGTCCTGGACCAGGGGCATTTTTGCCCTAGCAGAGTATGATCTATATTTTCAGTAGCCTCTGATCCCCTTTTAGCATTCTCTTTACAGCTCAGTCGTGGGTAGTAAGTCTTGACCAGTATTGGTCTTTGACTTAGGTAGTAAAATGCAATTAAAAAAGCACCTGATGGAGCATGAGTCAGCATCAGCAGATGATTTCTGATGTAATATCTTTCTCATCTTGGATCACCAAGTACAGGATCCAAGGGGCAGGTATTTTGCTCATCAGGCTAAATTATTAGTTAGACAAAATTATGTACTACTTCTTGGGTATGAAAAGTTACAAATAACTTTTCATGAAGGTTTTTAAAGTAGTTATGCTTGAAATAAATAAAATTACCTATTAACAGTTCACAACATCAAGTTATGGATGCCTTTGAATATAATTAAAAGAAGTTAGCCTAAATGGTAAAGGTCTGGGGCCAAATAATTTAAGGACACTTGAAGGTACTCAGGGTTTTAGGCTAAAGAGGATAAGACCAAAGTGGGATAATAATATCTCTTCAAATATTTGAAATGGTCTTCTTAGTGGTTGAATAATGTCCCTCCAATATTCGTGTGTACCTGGAACCTCAGGATGTGACTCTATTTAGAAAGAGAGTCTTTCCAGATGTACTTAAATTAAGATGAGATCATACTGGTTAAGATGGGGTCTAAATCCAATGACCAGTGTCCTTATAAGAAGAGAAGAGGATACACGAAGACACAAGGGAAGAAGGTGTTATAAGGACAGAAGCAGAGATGGAGTAATTTAACTATAAGCCAAGGAATGCCAAGGATTGCCAGGAACCACCCGATGCTAGGAGCCAACAGAAGCAAGAAAGGATTCTTTGCTAGAGAGAACATAGTTCCCTTCGGAGGGAATCTCTTTGGAGAAAGCATAGTCTTACCAGTACCTTGATTTTAGGCTCTACTCTCCAGAACTATGAGATAATAAATTTCTTATATTTTAAGATATTCAGGTTGTGGCAATTTACTATGACAGCCTTAGCAATGAATACTGTTTTGAAAGTAAATTGGCAAAACATTTTCTAGGTTTTAAGAATTAAGGGCAAGGGGAGGAAGACTATAATTTTGCCAACGGGGCTCATGGAACAATGGAATGAGCTGCCTTCTGAAAATGTGACCATCCCACCACTGGAAGTATAGTACGGACTGATTGTTCATCAATAAAGAAGGTAGGAAAATAATTCTTAGACTTGGTTGGATTTTGGAATAAACAGTTTCATAGAATACTTCCAGGAATAACATTCCATGGCATAAACAGATATATTATCTCTAAATTTATCTTTAAAAATATAAACCACAACTTTCCAAAAGTATTTGCAAATAACTAGAGTCCCTTGATTGATCTTTCTATGAGTCTGAAGTCCTCTGACATAAACCATGGAGTAATTTTCATTTCTTGTAGGAAGAATACTAAATTAAGCAGCTATTACCATCACTGTCTCTTGTAAAAAGTGAAGAATGATATCATGCATTCTTACAAACAAATCTTATTGTCTAGAAATTATTTTTACATGTATTTTCCTATAATAGAATATATAAAAATTGTCCCGCTTGCTTTAAGTGGGAAATGAGTGCTTTGTTAGATATTATGAATGCACCAGCTTATGGTAGATTGACTATTAACCTCAATTCTTTACCCTTCTCTGTATCTACGCATTTAGCTATGTGTCTTTGGAGTTTCTATTTAAGGAAGTAGAGTGAGTTTGGGCTTAGTTGTGTGACTTGTTTTAGTCAATAGGACTTTAGCAGATATAATACTGGTAGAGACTTGAAATAATGCTTACATGGATGGGTGTGCCCTTTTGTGCTTTTGGCTCTTTGCTGGGAAGAACAGATATCATCTAGTCCACTGATACCAGGAGAATGACAAGCATGTTGAACTGACATTGTCCTTATGGCCTGGAGCCAAGTCTGGCTGAGCCCAACCTAGATCATCCAAGTCCCAAACAACCCACAGATATAGGAAGAAAACAAATGATGGTTGTTTAGTGCCATGGAGTTGTATTATAGAGTATTACTCTGGCAACAGGTGAATTAATCAAAATATTAAGATCATCAACTAGATGTCATCATGATTCCATATTTTTTCCACCAGAGTATGTAGTAAAGGGAATCAGAAGATCTCTTCCTATCACACTTCACTTGAAGTCAAACGCTCCCACAGGACTTGGCTGTAGTTCACAAGACAAACTCTCTCTATCCACCTTACCAAGTGTGTTATGCCAGCTTGGGGTTCAGAACCTGTGGCAAACACTGCTATCTGTCTAACAAATATCCACTCTCCCTTCTTTCTTACAAAGAGAACCCCAACATTGTTTGGAAGTGAAAATGTCCCAAGTTAAAAATACTTCCCTATATCCCTTATGACACAGTTCTATAAAACATCCAAATTTTGATCACAAGGATGAGAGTCACTTGCTGAAGAGGGCTGAGCAGAACAACAGAAGAAGCTTGATTCCTGATGGCATCACGAATGTGCTATATCACCCTCTTGTCTCATGAGAGACATTTTTATTAAAACATTGTCGTTAATGTTCTGTCATAGGCAGCTATATGCAATTTTAACTAATAGAGAATTTGATTAGATAGGGGTCCAACAGTTGTAGAATGTAGAACAATGTACAATTGGCTGAGTGATGGAGGTAGGCTATGAGTGGTGAGCACCCAGATATTGCAAGCTGGTGATCCTTGTTATGTAGCAGAAAAACCTTTGGTCAAGTTGTCACCTGTAGTAAATGGGATATAGACCACATGTTGACCAAAGATATAGCCTTGAAGGATACTGAAGGAAAAAATCAGATAATTGGCATATGCTGGTTACTTCTTTCTTATTTTAGCAAAACTTTTCAAGAGTGGAATAAATTAGGGTAGAGCTAGCCATTCTGCAAGTGGATATGAAGAAAATATAGCTTTGCTAATGGAGATGCTTTCTGCTTGGGCCTTGCAGTATAAATTGACCAAAGTCCTATAATATGAAGTCTTGCAATGTTGGAAATATTTACATCTGTGCATCAAACATAAAACATCATAAGCACTGCTATGAGATGGTGAGCCTTAGCAGATTACATTGTGGCTTCTAGCCTTTCTCAGGCATCTTCCATTACATATTTTCTGCTAAGAGGTGAGCTGACAGGCAAAGAGGTTGTTTCCAAATGAAGCTTATTTTGGATTGCCTCAAGGTAACTACTTGTTGCTATGTCAAGGGCTAGGGAGATAAACAGAGTCCCCAAGTCAGTTGATAAAAGATATATTTTCAGGTTAAAAGAGAGAAAGTTTAGAATGCTATGCTGCAGATAGCATGAAATTTACTACATTTTTAATAGAACCAAAGCAAATCCAGACTGTGTTAGACACTGCTACTTTCTTACCCAACACTGGAACCTGTATTTATTAACAAAAATTCCCCGATATTGTTGGAGATGGCAATGTCTCCAGTTTAAAACCAGAAACTTACCTCTTCAGACTCCCTTGCAGCTAGGCACAGCCCTGTGCCCCAGTTTTAGCATCTAAGACTTAGATGACTTAGTGGATATTTCAGGAGATCTATTATTATCCTGAGGGGAAAAAAAGGATGATTTGGCTTTCACACACATTTCACCTTTTGTGCTTACTTCTTTCCTGGAACACATATGCAGGCTGCCATCATGTCACTGTAGGTTGAGGGGCATACTGAAATGAAGGTTGTGGAAAAGAAAGATAGAAGAACACGAATTCCTGGTAACATGGTAAAGCCACTGCACCTGTGCAAATCGCTTACTTCTCGACTACTTGTCATGTCAGAAATAGAAACCCCTATTTGTTTAAGCCAGTGTTGTAAGGTTTCTCTTACATAGAGGTACATATAATCCTAACTGATAGAAGGACTTTTTGGTTACTCAAACAAATACCTCTTCCAGACACAATGAAAATTTATATACTGTTTAGCAATGTAATTTACAGAAAATAATGGGACAGTGAAAAACAAAACAAGAAACAATACACAATACCTTTCAGCTAATATTTTTCTCATGATGTTCTGAAATATCCACTGGTTGCCATTAAAAGAGCTTGAGTATGATTTCCTTGAAGAAGGAATGAGTTCGAGTATGGTTTTCCTTCTCATTTTAACAGGTCTTAAGATGTCAACATAACCACTCTTGTATTTGTTAGGTCCCATCAAGTCGCTGTGTCTTTTAAGTGCAGGAAACGAAAATGGCCTTGAGGCAACAATTTAGAGCAATTCCAAATTGACTGGCTTTCCTTCATTAGCCAGTACACAGGGTGTGTCTGCTTTGGGTCCACAGACCAGAGAGCTGCTCACTTTCCAGAGGCATACAAACCAGATATCCATATAAACTAGATAACACTATCAGCACAATATGAAAAAGAACATTCTTTTCTGAAGTCCAGATCTGTAATAGGCAGCATCCTCTATTTCCAGATCTCTTTCTAATCTACTCAGGCTTTCTCTGGGGGCACATGTATGATACCAATGTAGTGACTGATGCTCTGGCATGGTCTAAACTTTTGCTGTACTACCTTTATTAGAAAATCCCAAAGGGCTTTACAGTGGGGTCATCTACAAACTGCTGCTTATTGCAAAGCTGTAAAAATTAGCTTCCAACATCCATGACAAATGATAGAATTAGAGTTCTCAGAATGGAGACTCTCTCTCTCTCTCTCTCTCATGGAGTGTGGCTATAGAAACTGGAGAAGTTCTACACAAACTGTCAGCCAGAGACACTTGGCTGACATTGTTGCTGGGAATTTTTTCTTCTTCATAGGGTTTCCTAGAAAACAGGCACCAAGTGAAGAATCAGATAAAGGCAGATCAAATTTAACAGATGAAGATGGTTGCGGTTGGCCACAATGGCTCTTTAGCAAACAATTGTTCTATGACTTCACTTGATGGAATGAATGTATGGAGTCAGACGCAATGTCACAACTCCTTATGTTTTTACATTTTACATTTTACATTTCTTCCAATAGTGTTTGGCTCCTGATTGCATTGTAAGTGAAAGAAGGGCTACTCATACTTTTCTTCTCACCTTAATTCACTACTTTAAAAAAAAGTACATTAGATAATCTTCTGCAACACTTAATTTTTATTCATATAAACTTGGCCGTGTCTATAAAGAGAAAATACTATAGTTAAAAGTATTATGCTGTACAGTTGGGATTGGTACGGAAACTTGGAGGTATGTTAAAGGATAAAAATCAATATTCTACACAGATTTACAGATGTTATAGTGCCTGGTAGATTTTAACAACACAAAGCTCCTTTTGACATCCAGGACACATGGAGATCAATTAATCTAGATTTGTCTGCAAATCTGTCCCATCTGTTAAACAATGAGAGCTAAAGGACATGTACTCATTTGTTAAGTGAAATTTATATAAATTATGTATGTGAAACAAAACTTCTCTGGTTTAAAGAGAGAACCTGGAAAGTAAGAGGGGAGGTCTTGGATCCCTACCGACTTGGCCACGCTTGACCTCTGAAGCAGGTGTAAGGCACTTCAAGAAACACTAATGTTCCAAGGATCACAATTTATAAACCACTGACTTAACCAAAGCATCCCATTTTACTGAGGCAGCTCCTGAGACATCAGATGCCCAACACTTGCATTGTGCTTCTAAACATTTCACGTGCCTATGTGCTTCAGGACCAACACTAGAATTTGCCAGGCACTTATAATAATAACCATCCCTTTTTACCATCATTTCTTACCATTCCCCTTTTGCATCCCCTTTTTACTCCACTACTTTAAGAGGTGGAGACCTAAATGATGAGGAAGAAAAGAGAATCAAGTTTTAGAGTGGCTCAGTATGGGATGGATAGAGAGCATTTCCTGGGGCTGGGGTTTTAGGGTTTCTGAGCAGAAATGGGGTGACTGCATGTTGCACATGTGTGACAGAGAAGCATGGACCTCTGGGTGGCCTGGTCTGAAGTCAGCAGAAGGATCACTGTGAGGCCATCTCTGAGCCGGACGAGAACATCAGGACCCAACACGTGGTGCAAGATGCTGGGAGCAGGATCCCCGAGTGGCAGAAGGAGCAATGATGATGCCAAGAGCCAAGGATTAGGAACTAGTCTCCTCCCATCCCACCTAAGCCCCCTGGGTATTTATATGAGCCAAGAGGTGAGGACACATAATATGATAGAAATGCATTTTCTCTTACCTTGACTAGGGAGCTCTCAGTGTTGAACTGATTTGAAAAATGTTGTCATCAGTCTGATGTGAGCCTTGCCCTTAGGGACTTGAAATTTTGTATTTCAGCATGAGGCTCCTCAAGAATGTGCCTTTGATTCTGCTTGTCTAACTTGTTTCATCCAGTGGGTGTTTTCTGAGCTCTCTTGAGGATAATGCCAAGTTACATCCTGGTTTGTATCAGGGGGCCTTGCTTGGGCTGTCTTATACCCGAAGGGCAGAGACACTTCGTGTCTAAAAGAGGTCACACAGGGAAGACTGTGGGAAGATAACTTCATGTCTCCATGACAGATAACCACAAAGACAAAATGGATTTGTCCACAGGATTTCTATTAAACGATGGGAGATAAAGGACTGTACTCCATATTCTCCAAATATTCAGAAACTCCTAGGGTTTAATGACACAGACAAGTTCTAGGGACAGAAGGAATGACAGCAATGCAAAACGAGAAAAGCAAAAAACATGCAATGGAAGTCGTTTATTTTCCAAGCAATGAAGTCATTTGTCTTCATCCAGCAATGTATCTATTGATCTCTTGTTTTCCTCTGGGGAAAAAAGAGAAGCAATAATCCACGGCCAGAGGTGAAAGGACCCCCGAGGCACCGCAGATCTCACTTGCTCTGGCAGCTGTGCTGGCCTGTGTGTTTCTCCAGTAGCCTTGGAATATGAGTCACTGGCAAAGGTGGGGAAACCTCTGTACTTTTTAAAAAAATTTTTATTGCAGTATAGTTGATTTACAATGTTGTGTTAGTTTCAGGTGTACAGCAAAGTGAATCTGTTATGCATATACATGTGTCCACTCTTTTTTAGATTCTTTCCCATATAGGCCATTACAGAGTATTGAATAGAGTTCCCTGTGCTGTACAGTAGGTCCTTATTAGTTATCTATTTTATATATAGTAGTGTATATATGTCAATCCCAATCTTCCAATTAATCCTTCCCCCGCCCTTACCCCCTGGTAACCATAAGTTTATTTTCTATATCTGTAACTCTATTTCTGTTTTGTAGATAAGTTCATTTGTACACTTTTTTTTTGGATTCCATATATAAGCGATATCATATGATATTTCTCTTTCTCTGTCTGACTTCACTCGGTATGACAATCTCTAGGTTCATCCATGTTGCTGCAAATGGCATGTTATGTCAGTTTCTAAAGCTGCAGATTGGTACTGCCTGGATAGAGCTAGAGAAAGACCCCTCTTTCTGACAGGAGCTTGCAATAGGCCCACCTGTGTAGAGAGGTTAATGCTATTTTAAATTTTAACACACATTTTCCCTTATCGCACTACTTCTTTTCATTTTTGGGGGGCGGGGGTGTAGTAAAAGCATCTTGGAAATATTACAAGTATGAGAGAAGTGTAGAGATCAATACAATGAAGTCAGTTTTACCCCCAGCTTTATCAAAACTTACCGTTTTGTCCCATTTGCTTAGTTTTTTTCAAAGACCATTTTACAGAAACAGTTGACCCCTGTACACTCCTCCATATTCCCATTCTTTTCCTCTTCCTTTCCTGTAGCCTGCCCTTGCCTGATTTGTTGGTTGTCATATTCATGAAGCTTTTACGCTTTTATCTACTTATGTATACACTCCCAAATGGTACACGTTTTTACTTTTTTTTAAATAATAAAATATTATATATACCACTCTGTAGCTTAGGGTTTTATTTCATATTGTGCTTTTGATAACTGGTTATTGTCAGTTATATATAATTGATTATATTTGATTGGGAGTGGTATACATGGGTATAATTGGTTTGTGTATCCAGGAATCTTGTTAACTGCTATTAATGTCAATAGTTTATCCATAGGTTCTCTTGGATTTGTTAGAGCAATAATCATAAATTTGAAAATATTGACATTTTTGTTCTTCTTTTTTAATTCTTATGCCTTCCTTTTCCTTTCTGTTGACTCACAGCATTAGCCAGGACCACTGGTGTGATACTGATTCTAAGTGGGAATAGAGGGCATGTTTAATTCTTTCCTAAATTTAATGGGAATGTTTTGACATTCCTTTTTGCTACTATGTATACTATCTACTAAAGTTGATAGTATATCAACTTTATACTGATATCTTTTGTCAGGCTAAAGAATTTCTTTTCCATTCTTAGTTTGCTTAGAGTTTTACCATGAACATCTGTTGCGTTCTATCAAATATTTTTTCTTATACCTATTGAGAAGATTATATGATCTTCCCCTTTACTCTCTTAATGTGGTGTTAATAGATTTTCTGATGTTGAAACATGAATTTTAATTTTACTGTGGTGAATTATATTTAATAGTGTTTTACTGTAGGATTTTAATCTTCAAGAGTTTTATTCAAAATAGCAACAAAAATACATAGTTCTTTAGAATAAGTTTTACATATTTGTTTAAGCCATTTACGCAGAAAATACAAAATATTTTTGAAGGACATAGAAGAATACCTGAATATATATAATGAAAGCTAAGATTATAAGTGATGATTATTTTTTATTTTGGTGCTGATTATATTTACATGAGATTAGTTAACACTTTTTTTTTCTTATTTTGCTATCCTTTAATTCATTTTTGATTAATCTTTTGTTTTTATACTTTCTGCAATAGTTTTTTTTAATTCAAGAGAGATTATTTTATTCTCTTATAACTTGGTAAAAATTTATCTGTAAAACTGCCTGTCCTAGTGTTCTGGACCTTTTTACAAAACATTTTAAGAAGATCTGTCTCTCAGTTTAGATGTATGAAGGTGGAGAGAGGGTTTTATTATTCTGTTTCCGTGTTATGTTGGGCCATTTCAAGAAAATTATAAATGAGAGGGTTGAGAACAACACTTTATGATTGTGCTTTGTGGCATCTTAAGGGGTTCTATAAAATCTACGCAGGCATTGTCATTGTTGAGGATTCTATGCATATTCATCTTTCTTTAACCAATGGATGTGTGGATGAAGCATCCATTGGATGCTTCAATGGATATGTGTGAAGCTGCTCTTTCTACGTTACAGGTATAAACTCAATTAGTTTAATTTAATTTTAAAAACCTTACAATTAGGTAGTATGGTTGTCCACAGTTTGCAGATGAGGAAAGTAAGGCAGAGAAAGAATAAGTAACCTGCTGAAGGTCGCATAACTAGTAAGTGGTGGAACTGGGCAGCCGGGTTCCAGGGCCTCTAAGCTCAAGCTCTATGCTGGATTGCTATTTTCCTTGTAAGATTTACCTTACAACAAAGGGATTGCACCTAAAATGTTGAAAAAATTATGCTAATCTATCAGAGAAAGAAGGCCACTATCAATCTACAACCAAGGAAGACTCCGCTCTGGCTCTGACATGAGGGACGTGCTCATGACCCATGAAGAGTTGTCTGGTCTCTTTCCTCTAGAGCAGAGCAGTCTTCTCTAGTCCATGAATATCTATATGTTACAGTATTCATTCTCATTTCTAATGCCTAATTTTATTGGTTTCACTGGTCTTGTGGAAACAAGAGGCAATAAAAAAGTAAGAAAAAAGTAAAAATGTAAGGCAAACAGAAAGGAAGGGTTTTTGTCAAGCATGACTGACTTTAAGTCTCAGCTTTGCCACCAGTTGTTAGCTATGTGACTTTAGGAAGGTTAATTAATTTTGGATACTCCTTTTTCTTTATCTAGAAAAAGGAAGTAATGATACTATTATTATTATACTAGTAAATAATATAATATTATTTACTGCATAAGGTAGTTGTCAGCTTTAAGAAAAAAATGCATGTGAAAGTCCCGATACAGTACCTGGTACACCATCGATAATAAATATTAAGTTCTCTCCTGCCTCTCCCTGAGGACATCCTGTGCCAGAGGCTTTATTTCCTCCTTCCACCATGTTGGTGTCTGTAATTGACTGAATGGCTCCTACTAGACTATCCTCCTCTAGTTTTTGTAGCTTTTTGCCAGTCTTCTGAGTAGGTCAGTTGTTTCCTTTAGTATTGCATTCTCTTAGATTTCTTTTCAATTTAGAATTAATAGAAAAGTCAAATTCTTGTGTGTTGTTCTCTTTCCTGGATTTCCTCCTGAGCTTTAGTCCTCAACACTTGTTCTCAAATTTCTTGTTCCTTTTGAACAATGCAAGTTTTCTTGAAAATAGCCTCCCAGAATGCTACAGTCCAAGATGGCTTCACCGGTAATTGTACCAAAATTTCAAAGACTAGATAATTCTAATGCTAAATGGTACTTCCAGAGTATAGAAAATTATTTATACAAAGGAGTGTAACATTGTTACTGGAACCTGATAAAATAGCACAAAAAAGAAAAATACAAACCAACTCAATTTTAATTTTGAATTGCAGTAAAAAATAAATTAAATATTAGTAAAATAATATTATATATAAAGTAAGAATCATTTACACCAGAATGACCCATGTACATCTTCTCTTATCCTTTGTGCTATTGTTGTCATATAGTTTATGTCTGCATATGTTGTAACTCCACAATACAGTGTTATTATTTTTGTTTTGAGTTAGTTCACCTTTGAAGAATTAAAAAAAAATAAAGAAAAAGAATGTTTTTTATATTTACACATATATTTCCTGGTGTTCTTCCTTTCTTCCCCTAGATCCGATTTCCCATGTGGTGTCATTACTCTACTCTTTGAATAGAGGCCTTTAATACTTTTTATGATGGTCTACTAGTAACAATTTCATTAGTTTCATTTACATGAAAATATCTTTATTTTGTCTTTTGTGGATACAAAATTCTAGGTTGATTTTTTTTTTCTTTTAGTAAGTTAATAATGTCAAAACATGATCTTCTGGCTTCCATTGTTTGTGATGAGAAATCATCTATCATTCTTATTGTTATTTCTTTGTAAATCATGTGTCATATTTTTTAAGCAGCTTTTAAGATATTTTTCTTTATCTTTAGGGTTATGCGTTGTTAGTGTGAGTCTGTTTTGGATTTTCCCTTAGTCCTAAAGCAAATCTGTTTAATTATTTTATTTATTTAATGTGTGGGCCTTGTGAGATTTCAGCAGAACACTTGGGGTATTTACCAAGCCCCTCTATCATGGCAGGACTCGAACTCTGAATTCTATGTCCACCTGCTGACATCTCTACTCAGCTCTCTCAGCTTTTTAGCTGTCCTTTTCTTCTTGGTCTCTCTGGCCTCTTCCAAAGATGTAAGTTCAGGGGTTGGCCAAGGATTTGACGAGAGTTTATATGTAGATTTGGGGATTCCTTAAGTTTTCCCTCTTTCTAGGATTTTCCCTTCAATTTCGTGCAACTCTGAGAGTCCCATACTCCTCCTCTGATTCCTCAGACCAATGATACTGGCTCTGTCTTTTTGAATTCTAGCTGTGCAATGCCCTGTGCTTGGGGGATGCTCTCTGGGGAAAGGGTGGATAAACTTGGGTCTCACTCAGTATGATTCTTGACCTTCAAGTTTCAGATTCCTTCTAAATTCTGCCTTCAGAGATTTCAAACAGTTATTATTATATTTTCCCATTGTTTATAGTTGCTATTTCTGGAAGGGTTAATACAAAACAAGTTACTTCCCCTTTACTAAATTCAGAACTTGAATTATAAATATTGAATAAAGATAATTTTATGAGTCCTTATTAATAGTCAAGATATACATATATACATATGTATATATGTGTGTGTGTGTATGTGTGAGAGAAAGAGAGAGACAGAGGCAGAGAGAAAGAGGGAAAGATTTTTTTAAAAGCTTCTTTCTTTTAATAGAAGGAATGAACAATTTAGAAAATTGCTACTTTGCAATTCACCACTATGAAAATTGCTTCAGGCAAAGGTTGTCAAAGGTAAAATGCTGTTGGAGAACAGAATACATCCATAATGTTAAAGTCCACAAATTGCCTACTCATTACAATTTTTGAAAAAAGAAAAGAAAGAATATGAATTTATCCTGAATTTAATGATGACAAACCAATCATACAAATTTTGACTGTTCATAATTTTAGTAAGTGGAGGTTATAAAGAGGAAGTTATGTTAATCACAAAGGATTAAGAATCAGACCAATAACAGATTGAACACCAGGGCATAATATTTCAATATCTTTAAAATCTGATAGAAAAAAGTTGAGCCTAGAATTCTATTTCTAAGAAAGTTCTCAAATAAACTTAAGAGCAAAATATAAAAATCACTTTGGACATGTAAGAATGCAGAAAAATTTTCTCCTAGGCATCCTATATGAAAAAGTATACCTTAAGGCATTCTCTAGGGAAAAAAAGAAAAGGAAAAATTAATCCTGGGAAAAGAAGATATCAGAAACAGTGGCAGTTAACTATATCCCAAAAGAGGTCAAAGAAATGAAAGAGAAAATATGATATTTTCTGAATAACAATACATAAAATTTTTTCTTCTACCAATAAACTGTTATTGGTATAGAATTACAAAGTCATAATAAAGGAAATGTTGATTGATTGAGTGATTGATTTTTATCTTTTGGCCACGTGGAATGTGGGATTTAGCTCCCCAACCAGGGGTGGAACCCATGCCCCCTGCAGTAGAAGCCCAGAGTCTTAACCACTGGACCACCAGGGAAGTCCCGACGTTGATTTTTTTAATGAGTTTTAGCAAGACCTTAAATATGAAGTATAGAAGACTAAATTATAGTCTCATTTTAAAATGTAATATGTTAAACTTTAAGAATGTTTATATTGAAAGTATAAACACAGTAACATTGGAATGAGGAGTTCATGGATCACGAGAGGGGTGACAAAGGAAGATTAACTAGACCAAGTTCCTCATTTTTGATGACAGGGCATAAGTAAATGCTCTCAAGTTGGTAAATTCCAAAAAGATAGCAAAGTGTTTTTTTTCAAGCCATGAAGGTTAATGGAAAACAAAAAGTCTTGGCAGAGATCTGGGGAGTAGGAACAAGATTGAGGGAAAGGAAGATTGTTTCACTTTTATTTTATTCCTTCATTCAAATTATTTTTATTTAATATGGTCTTGTACTTTTTCTATTATTAGAAAAAGACTAGTTTAAAAAAGTAAATATATGAATATGGTTATATAAACACTGAAATACTATGCAGCAAACAAAAAGAATGCAGTAGATCTAGATGTGCACCCTGGGAGGAACAGACAGCCTCTGTATATTGCATAGTGAAAGAAGCAGAGTTGCAGAAGAGAACTGCCTATTCCCAGTGTGTGAAAACAATGCCTATGGGAATATGTGTGTATTTGCATATTTCATGTCAGTAAAAATATGTTGGATAAGAAAAAAATTAAGCTCAAAAGTGAGACCTTTAACCCATGTGGCTCTTGGATACTCCAGCAATTTGCATTACATTATTAACAGCTCTGCTGTCAGGCTGCTTCTACCCAGAACCCAGCCTAGGTGCAGCTGCGATACCCACAGCATTTCCCAGGGGAATGTCTCGTCCTTACCTCACTGCAAATGTTTCTGTTTCCACTGGTGCATACTGAGTTGCTCTGATGGGTGAGCTAGTAGCCTGCAACTCTGCCAGCTTCATATAAATGTGAAACTTATTTTGTCAACACTTCACTGAGTTAGATCAACCATTTCTTTTAGCTTAAATTCTCCCTGTGCCCACTGGGAAAAATTAAGGTATTGATTGAGGAGGTGCCTTTGGCTAAGTAAGCTCACCTCTGTCCGCCTTGATTTCCTTCTGACAAACCAGCTGTCTGGGCTGGAAGATTCCTCAGGTCTCTTCTGGCTCCTCTATTTTCTAACTCTAGGCTCTGTTTTGTGAAAATCTTAGAACGGCGTTGAGGTTTCTTTGGTTTTTGTTTGTTTGTTTTGGCTGCACCGTGTGGCATGCGGGATTCTATTTTCCCGACCAGGGAAGTAACCCGTGCCCCCTGCAGTGGAAGTGCGGAGTCTTAACCACTGGACCGCCAGGGAAGATCCGGTGTTGAGTTTTTTTTTTTGAGGACACAGTTTAGAAACGATAGGAAGGTTGGCTGAGAGCAACTTTCAGGAGTGCTAAGAAATTCCCCCAGGAGCTCTTCAAATGTCCTACAGGAAAAATAAAAAAACTAGGATGCAGCATGTTATCTCCATACCAGAACAGCACCGTGAGAGCAAAGACTTAGCTCCCCTGTGCTAGGTCAGCCACGTTAATTTGACAGCACGCGTGAGCTACTGACTGCCTGCGAAGTTGCTACTGTCTGTGGCTCGTTGAGTGCACACCTGCTCTGATCGAGAGCAATTCTGTGCCAGGCAGTTGGGGAACAAATAAGCTACACACAGTCAGTGCAACCTGAAGCCTCATAGGCTGATCAGTGAGTGCCGGGGAAGAGAAATTAAACTGGAGGAAGGTGCATATAGAAAGAAGAAGGAGATGAAGGAAGGAAATAAGCTGATATTAAAAGGCGGTGTAAGTCACAGGAAAATGTGTGCCTTCCCGTTAGAAACAAATGAAACACATTTGTATACGATTGAGGAGTCTAGGGCACAGATAGGAACATGATTTTAGTAAGGGAAGGTGATGAGAGGCTTCTAAAAGGTGACAGAGAGTTAATGAAGTCGTTGGAGAGCACTTAATGGATATACTGATCATAAAATGCATGAGACACCAGAGGAAACAAATCTAGGCTGGATGGATTGTACATTTCACATCCATTTGCTGGTTGCTAGTTGAGACAAGAAGAAACAGCATGGGCTCGAAAGATACCGCTTTGGCTTATATTTGAAAGAGGCTGCATCTTACAACAAAAATCTTGGATAGGCTGTAGTGGGGTGATGTCACCAGATGTCAATATGTCTAACTGTAATAAGGCTTGTGTGGGGATTCTGACTCCCAGAGTTATTCTCTCTGTGGAAGGCAATGCTCAGGAAAAAAAATCACTCGTGAGCATCAATTTACTCTCTTTCTTAGGAAACATCCTTGCTCCTTCTGGGCCATCTGTAGGCTGTATACATCTGTCATCCCTTCTTCCTTCTTCCTCTCATGAAGTCCCCAAATAAGAAAATGACAGCAATAAAAGGTATATAAGGGATTGACTAGTTCATCTCTTCAGTTTTCAAGTTAGGGAATTAAGCTCCAGAGAAATTTGCCCCAAAGCATTCAGCTACTTAGTGGTAGGGTTTGAGCTCATTTGGGTTTCCTTTCTCTCCATCTATTGGTCTTCCTGTCTATGCTGCCTCAATTAAAAACTTGGAGATATATTTCAAGTATCCATTCCTCTTCCTTTAATAATCCTTCATAATTCTTTGAAATTCATGTTTTGGTTTATTCATTCATTTGGTCAACAAATGATTGAGTGACTGCTATATGTCCTCATGAAACTTACATCCTAGAGTGGGAAACAGACAATGAAAACAGACAAATGTAGACTATAAAGTCAGAGAGAGACAGGAACTACGGAGAAAATGAATGCAGGTTGTGGAGCCAGAGGGGCACGATTTTAGACAGGGTATTAAGTTTCATGAGGGGTGGGGTGTTTGAGCACAAACTTGAAGGAGGAGAGGGAGATATGAATATCTCTCAAGTTTAGAACAGCTCTAAGTTTTCTTTCCTCGCCTGATTATTTTTTTTAAGAGTATGAGGGGTGTGAGGGCCGATGTACCGTGTACTGAACCATGGTGAACAAATCCATGTTTTCTCTATTCAGAACCATTCCTTTCTCTTTCTAATTTCAAACCGTACTTCCTCTCACATTCAGCATTGATAGACCAAGAGTGGAAATGACTGCAGTTTCCTGTGAGTTTTGGTTTTAGGTCATATCCTCCTGCCTATTGGGTGAAATAATCTATCTGGGCATTTATAATGTGGCAGCACCAGCACTTCATCCATTATCTTATTAACTTACTACATTACCTCTTTTAATCTTCTCAACAACCTTACATGAGAGGCTTTACTATATTCGTAGTACAGGTGAGGAAACTAAGGCCTATAGAAGTTAAGTGACTCAAGGTATCACAGGTGGAAGAACTGGGACAAGATCCAGATCTGCTGGAAATCAAAACCCATGTTTATCCTGTGGTGCAGAGGCCCTCAAGTCCTTGAGAAGAGCACTCTGAGTTCCCAAACCTGAGTCGTCTGTCCCTCCTCTGGATTTCCATAACTCTTTGTTTTCTTGCCCTTTTTTAATTGAAGAAGCAAAACTGGCCTAATTGGTGTGTTTCTCACCATAGGAGTGAGGCGGAAGATGGATGGGCCCCAGGCTAGACATTTACAACCAGCCTCCTGTTTATACTTCGAGATAGAAATAACCACAGGAGCAGGAAAAATAGCTGGACTTTGTCCCCTGTGGACACTTTAAGATAACAGTAATGGAAGGGCTAAGAGAGAAAGGGGCTAAGCCCTGCTTGGGTGAAAGGTAAAGAGGTCACGTATTTCTCATCCTTGGGGTCAGGGAGGCCTCGACCGCACATGCGCAAAAAGGCTCCTCCAGGTCAAAAAGGGAGGGGACTCCAGATCATAATAAGTTTTGCTAACTTCCTGGGGACCCTCGGACTGAAATCCATTTTGGCTAAAGGGTGTGACTGCCTACTGCGGAGGGCCCTGAGTGAACAAAGAACAAAGCAAGATGATTGGCCGGAGGAAAACAAAGACCTGGAAGAACTGCCCCCGTGTAAGTGATTTAATCCACCCCAAAAGCCCACGTCGCTCTCTCTCTCTTACTGAGCCTGCTTGTGTGTCTATCTGCGCGTATTCCTCTCTTAATACACACTTTTCCTACTTCACTATTTTCCGTCTCTTTGTTGAAATTCCTTTCCAAAGGGAAAAAAGACCCAGGGCAGCCCTGCGCTGACCAGGTCAATCCCTGGTCGGGGAACTGAGATCCCGCTTCAAGCCGCCGCAGCCACGGCCACCCCATACCCGCCCCCAGAAAACAGGAGGGTGACTTTTTACTCATTCCAATGCCATTACCAGTTATCTATTATGCCATTATCATCACCAGAGCCATTATCAGTTTCAATGCCCATTGCCCCGTCCATTGTCTAAAATGCCTTCTTTCTGTATTTCATTTGGGCACCGTTCTAATGACTCTAGACGTAACTAGTCTTTAAAGCCAAACTAGGTTCTTCACGTTTGTTTTTATTTTTGTAAACAGGAGTTAAGAGACATACTATTTCCAAATGAGCATTGTTACTTTCCGAACTGAGATTTCCCTGCCGTGTGCTTATAACAAGTTGCTCACAGCATTTTGGGGACCTCTGATTTTGGAACTGCCCTCAGAGTTTCTTTTGAGTAGCCATGATGGTGGTGCATTTTTATTCTTTGTGATTTTAGAAGTAGTGTTAGGTGGATAAACAAATTTGGGTACAAATAGTGTAGGTATAAAATAGTAAGATAATTTTCTTGTGGGGTTTAGAAATAGCTCTAAATACAATTCCAAAAGAGGCTTCTCATAATATTTGGTGGATTGAGAATATTGCTTATTCCCCTGCCATGCATCTTGAATGCGGATGTGTAAATTCTAGTGTTTTTGGATTGAAGAAAACTCAATCATTATTTTATTCATTTACCTCATGTACATTTTTTTTTAACATCTTTATTGGAGTATAATTGCTTTGCAATGGTGTGTTAGTTTCTGCTTTATAACAAAGTGAATCAGCTATACATATACATATATCCCCATATCTCTTCCCTCTTGCGTCTCCCTCCCTCCCACCCTCCCCATCCCACCCCTCTAGGTGGTAACAAAGCACCGAGCTGATCTCCCTATGCTATGCGGCTGCTTCCCACTAGCTATCTATTTTACGTTTGGTAGTGTATATATGTCCATGCCACTCTCTCACTTTGTCACAGATTACCCTTCCCCCTCTCCATATCCTCAAGTCCATTCTCTAGTAGGTCTGTGTCTTTATTCCCATCTTGCCCCTAGGTTCTTCATGACCTTTTTATAAAATTTTTTCCTTAGATTCCATATATATGTGTTAGCATACGGTATTTGTTTTTCTCTTTCTGACTTACTTCACTCTGTATGACAGAGTCTAGGTCCATCCATCTCACTACAAATAACTCAATTTCATTTCTTTTTATGGCTGAGTGATATTCCATTGTATATATGTGCCACATCTTCTTTATCCATTCATCTGTTGATGGACACTTAGGTTGCTTCCATGTCCTGGCTATTGTAAATAGAGCTGCAATGAACATTGTGGTACATGACTCTTTTTGAATTATGGTTTTCTCAGGGTATATGCCCAGTAGTGGGATTGCTGGGTCATATGGTAGTTCTATTTTTAATTTTTTGAAGAACCTCCATATTGTTCTCCGTAGTGTCTGTATCAAGTTACATTCCCACCAACAGTGCAAGAGGGTTCCCTTTTCTCCACACCCTCTCCAGCCTTTATTGTTTCTAGATTTTTTGATGATGGCCATTCTGACCGGTGTGAGATGATATCTCATTGTAGTTTTGATTTGCATTTCTCTAATGATTAATGATGTTGAGCATTCTTTCATGTGTTTGTTGGCAATTTGTATATCTTCTTTGGAGAAATGTCTATTTAGGTCTTCTGCCCATTTTTGGATAGGTTTGTTTGCTTTTTTGATACTGAGCTACATGAGCTGCTTGTTAATTTTGGAGATTAATCCTTTGTCAGTTGCTTCATTGGCAAATATTTTCTCCCATTCTGAGGGTTGTCTTTTGGTCTTGTTTATGGTTTCCTTTGCTGTGCAAAAGCTTTTAAGTTTCATTAGGTCCCATTTGTTTATTTTTGTTTTTATTTCCATTTCTCTAGGAGCTGGGTCAAAAAGGATCTTGCTGTGACTTATGTCATAGAGTGTTCTGCCTATGTTTTCCTCTAAGAGTTTGATAGTGTCTGGCCTTATATTTAGGCCTTTAATCCATTTTGAGTTTATTTTTGTGTATGGTGTCAGGGAGTGTTCTAATTTCATACTTTTACATGTATCTGTCCAATTTTCCCAGCACCACTTATTGAAGAGGCTGTCTTTTCTCCATTGTATATTCTTGCCTCCTTTATCAAAGATAAGGTGACCATATGTGTGTGGGTTTATCTCTGGGTTTTCTATCCTGTTCCATTGATCTATATTTCTGTTTTTGTGCCAGTACCATACTGTCTTGATTACTGTAGCTTTGTAGTATAGTCTGAAGTCAGAGCCTGTTTCCTCCAGCTCCATTTTTCGTTCTCAATATTGCTTTGGCTATTCGGGGTCTTTTGTGTTTCCATACAAATTGTGAAATTTTTTGTTCTAGTTCTGTGAAAAATGCCAGTGGTAGTTTGATAGGGATTGCATTAAATCTGTAGATTGCTTTGGGTAGTATAGTCATTTTCACAATATTGATTCTTCCAATCCAAGAACATGGCATGTGTCTCCATCTATTTGTATCATCTTTAATTTCTTTCATCAGTATCTTTTAATTTTCTGCATACAGGTCTTTTGTCTCCTTAGGCAGGTTTATTCCTAGATATTTTATTCTTTTTGTTGCAATGGTAAATGGGAGTGTTTTCTTAATTTCACCTTCAGATTTTTCATCATTAGTGTATAGGAATGCCAGAGATTTCTGTGCATTAACTTTGTATCCTGCTACTTTACCAAATTCATTTATTAGCTCTAGTAGTTTTCTGGTAGCATCTTTAGGATTCTCTATGTATAGTATCATGTCATCTGCAAACAGTGACAGCTTTACTTCTTCTTTCCCAGTTTGGATTCCTTTTATTTCTTTTTCTTCTCTGATTGTTGTGGCTAAAACTTCCAAAACTATGTTGAATAATAGTTGTGAGAGTGGGGACCCTTGTCTTGTTCCTGATCTTAGTGGAAATGGTTTCAGTTTTTCACCATTGAGGACGATGTCGGCTGCGGGTTTGTCATATATGGCCTTTATTATGTTGAGGAAACTTCCCTCTATGCCTACTTTCTGCAGGGTTTTTATCATAAATGGGTGTTGAATTTTGTCAAAAGCTTTCTCTGCATCTATAGAGATGATCCTATGGTTTTTCTCCTTCAGTTTGTTAATATGATGTATCACATTGATTGATTTGCATATATTAAAGAATCCTTGCATTCCAGGAATACACTCCACTTGATCATGGTGTATGATCCTTTAAATGTGCTGTTGGATTCTGTTTGCTAGTATTTTGTGGAGGATTTTTGCATCCATGTTCATCAGTGATATTGCTCTGTAGTTTTCTTTCTTTGTGACATCTTTGTCTGGTTTTGGTCTCAGGGTGATTGTGGCCTCATAGAATGAGTGGGTGAGTGTTCCTCTCTCTGCTATATTTTGGGAGAGTTTGAGAAGGATTGGTGTTAGCTCTTCTCTAAATGATTAATAGAATTCACCTGTGAAGCCATCTGGTCCTGGGCTTTTTTGTTGTTGGAAGATTTTTAATCACAGTCTCAATTTCAGTGCTTGTGATTGGTCTGTTTATATTTTCTATTTCTTCCTGGTTCAGTCACAGAAGTTTGTGCTTTTCTAAGAATTTGTCCATTTCTTCCAGGTTGTCCATTTAATTGGCATAGAGTTGCTTGTAGCAATCTCTCAAGATCCTCTGTATTTCTGCAGTGTCAATTGTTACTTCTCCTTTTTCATTTCTCAGTCTGTTGATTTGAGTCTTCTCCCTATATTTCTTGATGAGTCTGGCTAATGGTTTATCAATTTTGTTTATCTTCTCAAAGAACAAGCTTTTAGTGTTATTGATCTTTGCTATTGTTTCCTTCATTTCTTTTTCATTTATTTCTGACCTGATTTTTACGATATCTTTCCTTCTGCTAACTTTGGGGTTTTTTTGTTCTTCTTTCTCTAAATGTTTCAGGGTTAAGTTTAGGTTGTTTATTTGAGATGTTTCTTGTTTCTTGAGGTAGGCTTGTATAGCTATAAACTTCCCTCTTAGAACTGCTTTTGCTGCATCCCATAGGTTTTGGGTCATTGTGTTTTCATTGTCATTTGTTTCTAGGTATTTTTAAATTTCCTCTTTGATATCTTCAGCGATCTCTTGGTTACTAATAGTGTACTGTTTAACCTCCATGTGTTTGTATTTTTTACAGTTTTTTTTTCCTGTAATTGATATCTAGTCTCATAGCATTGTTGTCACAAAAGATACTTGATAGGAGTTCAGTTTTTTTAAATTTACCAATGCTTGATCTGTGACCCAAGATATGATCTATCCTGGAGAATGTTCCATGAGCACTTGAGAAGAAAGTGTATTCAATTGTTTTTGGATGGAATGTCCTATAAGTATCAATTAAGTCCATCTTGTTTCATGTATCATTTAAAGCTTGTGTTTCCTTATTGATTTTCATTTTGGATGATCTGTCCATTGGTGAAAGTGGGCTGTTAAAGTCCCCTACTATGACTGTGTTACTGTTGATTTCCCCTTTTATGGCTGTTAGCATCAGCCTTATGTATTGAGGTGTTCCTATGTTGAGTGCATAATTATTTACAGTTGTTATATCTTCTTCTTAGATTGGTCCATAGTTATGGTCCCATTCTTACACTGCCTTTGCTTTGGAGTAGGTTCCCTGGCCTGTTAAATACTAAGTGAGAGTCCATGCTGGTAAGTAAAATATGGCACAGGCCTTTGGAAAATGATGGTGCTGACACCTTGTGGGCAGGAAAAGTGAAATTGTACCCAGAACAGGTATCTATATCCATGAGGAAAAACTGTTGTCCCTTTCAGAATGAAGAGGGCCTGGTGCAGTCAAGGGGGTTGGTGTCATCAAGAAATAGTGCTATATGAACCATGGTCAAGAATTCTGTCTCTATGAGGGCAGGGAGTATTTTTTAAAAGGTTTTAAGAGATGTTGTGGTTTTATTTTAGAACACCAAATTTACTGTGATTCTCCCACTGGGGCTTGCCACAAACCTCAAACCACGTCTTTTTCTACCATTGATACATCCCACACCATATAATCTGCTCTGCTGTGTGTCCCATGACAGAGGACTGCCTACATGTTAGTTTGGACCATTCCCAGAGCTCTTTCCTGCTCCAGGACCTAAATCAAAGTTGGAAGATTTTCATCACCCAATATACGAACTCTAGTCCAGTATCACTAGATGTGGACTTCACAGTCTCCAGAACCCAAAGAGTCCCACCAGGTCTCTGAAACTTCATAGGGTTTACCTCCCACCCTCTGGAGCTCTTGTGCTTTACAAAGCCTTATAGCATGCTGGCAACCTTGTGTTATCTGGCCTGATCAATGTAAAGTTATCAATGTAATAGATTAATGTGATATTTTATGGGATGCCCAGATCTCTAGACTATAATATAAGTAGGATAGTTAATTTAGCCCTAGGGAAAACTGAAAATATCTTTTTTTGTCCATTCTATGTAAATAAAAGCTGTTTATGATTCTCTTTTCTGATCAAGAGAAATAACGCATTCACCGGATAATGGCTGCTGACCACATATCTTAGGCCGTGTTGCTCAGCTGTTGCAAAGATATTACACCTGGCACTGT
This sequence comes from Balaenoptera ricei, assembly GCF_028023285.1. Taxonomy (NCBI): domain Eukaryota; kingdom Metazoa; phylum Chordata; class Mammalia; order Artiodactyla; family Balaenopteridae; genus Balaenoptera; species Balaenoptera ricei. The sequence goes on along the minus strand of NC_082645.1, from coordinate 7,031,673 downwards.
GATTGCAATAATAGGGGATATTACTTGCTTGAGTATGTGATCATTTACTATCACCCGCCAGGATATGTCTGGTTTCTTCAGGAGCCGGCCTTGTGAAATAAATGGGGATATAATAGGTTCCTCCTCATCACTTTTTAGATACTTAGGGTGGCACTAATTTCTTTTTGCCAGTGATATACTTATGGTCTTAATAAATGAAGGAACTTGGTACTTCCCAAGAACCAAGCCTTTCATTGCCTTTCTCCAGTGTCTGCCAGAGCAATTCTGGCATTTCAGCTTCACTTAGAATGAGCCATCACTTTTCCCATGCTGTGAGGAGTCTTACTAAATCACTGTTTAAGGTATGTTTATTGTAAACAGCAAATAAATAGGTTTTCCTTCGTAAGTGAATTTGAAAATAATTTTTCTTTTAGTAGATTGATTAAATGTAATCACATTTCTTGATATGATTGATATGTTTGGTGCCAACTCTGTTATTTTGTTTTATAATTAACGTGTTAATTACATTTAATTTACTGTATTTCTTTTCCTATTTGCTGGATCTTATTTATTATCTAAAACTTTATTTTGGAAGTTTGCATTTTGGTTCTAAAGTATATTGTACTTTTACACCTCATACTGTCCTCAATTCCTTTTTTTCTTACTTGATATTTTACTATATAGTGTGTCAGTTTTAAATGATGATCTTTGATTCCACCTATTTCCTCCACAACAATCAATTAACTTATTCTAGTTTTCTTTCTTCCTATTCCCCCTATTTTTGACTTGTGGTCTTTCTACTTTTTCAGAATATAGGCTTTAGATATGATCCTTTTCCTCCCATGAGGAAATGTCTGAGAACTGATCCTTTCAGGTCAATGTTGACAGGTACATCATGGAACATTTCAATATAAAGATTTACATTTTTCTCTTATTTCTGTAACACATCCTTGAATTATTTTTTTTTCCTGTTCTTTTGCTACTGCACACTTTTTTAGAAACTGTAATATATGTATGTTGGATATTTTTGGTTTGTCTTCCATTTTAACAACTTTCTCAGTGATCCTCATTCCTTTTTCTTATTTTCATTTTCTTGTGTGTGTGAGTTTTAATTTTCTTTAAAGCACTCTATTAAATTTTAACTCAGATTTATTATTCCTTGTCAATTTGTAATTTATTCTTTATTTCTTAGATGAGTTTGCCTTTTTCTTAGTTTCTTTTCTGAGTTTAATAAATATCATTAAATTTGTTCCTTTTTTGTATGGATCAGTTTTTGTTCTTAATTTTAAAATTTTTGATTCTGGTTTTATCTTTCCTTTTAAATAAATATATATCTCCAAATGTTTGAGGATATTTAGTTCAGTTTGGAGTGCCATTTTACAATGTTCTTCTGCTTCAGAATTGTTTTTTAGGGGAGAATATCCGTTAAATGAGATGGGTTTTTTTTTCTTACATTAGATTATGAAACCTAGAAGTAGAGTGTCCATCCATCTTACCTATACTTCCTGGGTGTAGGTGAGGATTTATTTAATTTTTTAAAATTTATAAATGTCTAACTGTATTGGAAATTATGATTGCCTGAGCAGATGAATTAATCAAATGATGATAGAATGTCTTCAGTCATAATTCCTCTCTGAATCAGAATTGGAATTTTTCTCCAAAGGAGAAAGCTCTCAAATCAATAAACTACTTTCCACCTTGAGGAAGTAGAAAAACCAGAGCAAAGTAGGCCTAAATCTAGTAGAAGGAAGAACATGATAAAAGATTAGAGTGGAGGTAAATAAAATACAGAACAGAAAAACAATAAAAAAATCAATAAAACCAAAAGTTCATTCTTTTAAAAGATAAACAAAATTGGCAAACCTTTAGCTAAACTGACAAAGAAAGAAAGAAGATGCAATAATTAAAGTCAGAAATGTTCATTTTCATTGTTTGGCTCATCTTTTATTTAGTGATAAGGAAAATATGGCCAATTGTGCTATGTTCTTATGAACAAATTGTTTACACTAAAACAAAACAAACAAAACAATTCTTACTCTCCGGAGGAACAAGATTTTAATGAGGACCCAGGACATTCAACAGGGACACCAGAAGTTTTACACATTATTAGTAGTGTTAAACAAGCCACTGAGTGAAGTCTGCTATAGATCTTGCCTACCAAAGCTTAAGAAACAAGATGTAAAAGGATTAAGCTGATATACAAGTAACTTAATTGTTTACCAAAACAAAATCTGACAATGCATAAAGATATAAAACAAACTGCAGAAAACTCAACATTCTAATATTCTCACTATTTAATATCCAATTAAAAAATTGAGATATGTGAAACAAGTAGAAAAATGTGACTCATAGTCAGGAAAAAAACTTGAACAATGGAAACAAACTCAGAAATGACAGAGATGATGGAACTGGCAGACAAAGGCTTTAAAACAGTTATGAATATGCACAAAGACTTAGAGGAAAGTTGGAAGATAATAAATATTTTCTCTTATTACATGGGTTGTCTTTTCACTTTTTTGATAATATCCTTTGATGCACAAAAGTTTTTAATTTTGATGAAATCAAATTTATCTATTTTTTCTTGTTTTTGTTGTTTTTGTTACTCCTGCTAAGAATCCATTACCTAATCCAAGGCCATGAAGATTTTATCCTATGCTTTATTCTAAAAGATTTATGGTTTTAGCTCTTATATTTAGGTCATTGATTATTTTCAGTACTTTTTTGTATATGATGTGAGTTAGGGGGCCAAACTTTATTCTGTTGATTGTGAGACTCCAGCTGTCCCAGAAACATCTTTTGAAGAGTCTATTCTTTTCCCATTGAATGGACTTGGAACTCTGGTAAAAAATTAACTGCCCCTATATTTAAGGATTTATTTCTGGACTCTCAAGTCTATTCTGTTAGTGTATGTGCCTACCATTACCACACTGTTTTGATTACTATAGGTTTGGAGTAAGTTTTGAAATCAGAAATTGTGAGTCCTCCAGCTTTGTTCTTTTTCAATGTTGTTTTCGCTATTCAGGGCTCTTTGCAATTCTATATATAAATTTGAAGATTGGCTTTTCTATTTCTGGGAAAAATACCTTTGGAATTTTGATAAAGATCATATGGAATCTGTAGATCTCTAGAAGTTTTTTTAATTTACTGCTGTCTAGAAGTTGTTCCATCCTCAGACTTAAAGATTCAAGATAAACCTGATGGAGATTCCTGTACTTTTGTGGGTGTTTGTCCTATATACTTATCTATTTTCCAGTAGTCTGCCTCACAATTATCAGCTGGATCCACTTCCCCGAACCCTGACATCTGTTTTTTAATCTCATTGTAACTGCCAGTGTCTTGTTTTGTTCTGTATCTTACACTGTGGTCCAGAAAGTAACTCCTGGCAGAAACCTGGAGCCATCGTAGGGCTCAACTTATTTGTCTCCCTTGTCTCAGGGATCACAGCCCTATATCGCGTGTTGTCTAATGTTTAAAAAAAAAAAAAAAAAGATGCTTTGTACATTCTTTATAGTTTTTTGGTTTTTTTTTTAAACGACCATAGTGAAAATCTGGTACTGATTATTTCATTAAGGCTACAAATGTGTTTAATTTTTAAATATTACTATAAAAATTATTCTGTTTTGTTTTCTAATTTGTGGTTTATTCTGACTTTTATAATAGAAATGACCTGAAGATTCTCGAGAATATAGATTACATTTTATTCATCATTTTATTCCTGATGCCTAGTATAGGAATTGACACATATTATGTTCCCAATGAATATCTGTTGAATTGTTGAACCAGATGTTTTATCTGCCACACGTATGCAATATCTTATTGTCTTTAATAGTATTGTTTCATGCTTGTCTCCTTGAACTCAAGTTTGGTAGCCTATGGGTTTAATCTGATGTGTAAGAGAGAGGTTTTGCTTTTAGTATAAAGCCTTGTGTGTTATTGCTGATTCTTCCACAAGCTTGAAGCAACTTGGGAAAGTCATAATCATCTAGTTTTTTTATGTCTATGAAAAGAGAGAATTCCTGCACTGCTTACCACAAAAGATCCAAAGACCTTTAGGACTAAAGGACCAAAATAGATGATGGATATGGCTTACCTTTGAGTAGTAAAGTACAGAAAATTATAATTTCATTGAAACTTGAACCCTATGCTTTAATTTTGCTATCTTCCACATCATTCTATTCCAGAATTTCCCTGTGAGATCATTATACATATGAAGTGCTCAATAAATGTTGAGTTAATTTGAATGTATAGACAGACCTCAATGAGATTCAGATGGGGTTTACTGTGTTTCATGTTATTAGGGACAATAATGCTGAAACTAATACATAAATTTTCAGGGCTATAGAGAGAGATACTGGAAACTTAGATATCTACTCAGATTCAGTTTCAGAAACAATCTCAACAGCAGCAAATACCAAAAATACCTGGCATGTGTATTTTTGTTTTGTTTGTTTTATTTTGATATAAAGAGTTTGTTAATAAAAACATTGCACAATTGGCCATATTATCCCCATCTCTAAATGAAGGAAGAGTCAAACAATGAAAATGAACATTGTGAAAATAGATGATACTTTTCATTTAAACTTTGTAGCCAAGTCAGAGGAACTTAAGAGTATCCAAAGTGAAGAGTAATTAGATCTAATGTGGGAGGTATATGTTTCAGAGACAAAGCTGAAATGGCAAAGACCATCAGGGTGACTGCTCAGAAATGTCTGATGGAGGATAATTGTTTCTTATTTTACCCAAAAGGGTATTTCCACATTGCTGACTTGACACTTTTCTTTGTTGGAACATTTCAGTGACTCTTTACTCTTCAAACTATGCACTGTTCTCTGGAAACCTGGCACCCTTTTGTCTTTTATCAACCTTCCAGCTGGTACTATGGGGACATTTATCAAATGCCTGCTGTTGCAGAAATTACTTTAAAATCATAGGAGTTCAACACTAGGAGGAGACTTGGAGAAGAAGTAGAGCTGCTTGCTCATTTTCAGTTAAGGAAATAGATACCTAGAAAAGGATACTGACTTACAATGTCTTAGACTTAGTTAGTGGCATAAGGAAGACCTAGTGTTTTCACTGTGTTACACTATCCTTTATCTGATAACGGATGTCATTGGGTCAGCTATGCAAACACAAAGATTATTATTTTATCCCCTTTCCTTTTTTCCCTCTTTTCTTTCTTCCCTCTGTTCTTTCCTTCTTCTTTTTTTCCTCTTCCCTCTAAAATATTTATGAGAATATTTTACGTGCGTGTGTGTGTGTGTGTTAAACCCATTGCTGAATTTTTGTGGTGTCATTATAAGTAGCACTGTTTTGGGAATGAGAAAGGTAGAAACTGTCATCCCATTTAGCATCTGCTTTTTCTTTTTTGCATGAGCAAGCCTCTGAAGCAAAAATTCATAATGGATGTCTAAAGGACCAGTTTACTTGAAAAGTGAAGTACGCTTTTCTATTTTCAAATTCACTTTACTCTGATATCAAATGAAACCCATTCAGTGTAGAAAATTAAAGTAGCTAAATTTTTCCTCAGCACAGAGAAATCTTTTATTTGCCTCTAACCCTTTCCATTTTTCATAAGAGTCACTGCATTTTCTTCTCTAAAACACAAACAAATCAGTGTAAGCATGGCTGACAGGCTAAAATGATTATGGGATGATTTGTGTTTGCCAGACCAAACAAAATCAATCACCATTGTTTGGAGACCCACAATATTAAATGGCTATGATATTTCTGGACTTTTACAAAATAGGTTTTGCAAACACAGATAAGGGAGCAGGCCTTCATATACCATCAGGTGTGGTTTGTAATTTTCAAATTTGCACCAAAAACGTGAACTATACATATGGTGGCTCAACTCCATTGGATTAATGCAAACTAAAGGCAGCTGTGGAAATGATCATTTCAGTTATAGGTTCCCAATGGGCAAGAATGTTTAATGAATGTTTATGTTAAGCTTGAAATAACAATTCCAGAAATGTGACTTGGAGGCTTATAAGGATGGATGGAAGGTAATTTCACAATGGAATGGGAATCAGAAGAGAATTGATGGCAATGACTATACACTGTATCTCTAGCCATTTGTTTCTGAGTATAATCAGTGGAGATTGTTTCGGGGGTGAGATTTTGTGTTTGTTTCCTTTTGTTTTGGTTTATTTTAGGTTGCTTTTTCCATCTATCCCAGTTGTGGGCTCTGTTAGGGAGCATGTGGGCCATATTTATCTGCTCTGAGAGGCTCTAGGAATCCACTTTCCCTCAGGGCAGGTGTCAGGTTGTCAAGAACTGCTGCAGAAAACTTGATCATAGTTTTGACGTAGTAGGGATTAGTTGATTTGAGCATTTAAGGATTAAAATGGATTTTTCAGCTTGCAGAATAAATTGAGTTGTGTTTGAAACCTTTTTTGGAAAAGTGGATGGATGTTTTGTTTTGATCAACTATCCACATCTCAAACCATTTCCCCTTCTTTCTCAATTACTTATGATCTTCTTATGAAATGTGGTTTTATATATTTCATGGTTTGGGAGATCTTGAAAGCAAAACAAAACAAAACCTGCTTAGTTCAGGTTCTTTTGAAGCAGATACTGAAATGGATATTTTTGTTCTAATGAGTTATTGAACAAGTACTCTCAAGTGGGAAACCTATAAGTGAGGGATGGAGTACAGCAGGCGAAGAAGATGGACACATCTGGGCTTCTCCTGAAGTCAAGCTTCAACCTGTTCCCACAAGAAGTCCTGAGTAGTAATCACATCACTAATTGTTTTACATTGAGGAAAGGGGGCTGGCTTTTATGCCCTCAAATCAGTCAGATGTTGGCTGTAGACAACCATCCTTAGACTCTTGGAGGGTGTATAATCTCCCAGGCATATCTGTTTGAAGTGGAAGCTCTCATTGGCTGAAGGTAGTTCTCCAGGAAGGTCACATCCCTGAGCAGCTGACACTCATCATAGTATGAGAATATGTTCACCAACCCAGTGAAGAGGCTCTAGGCAGGATCCCAGCAGTGTCTCCTAAAGAGAAAACAACCGACTGATACCTCTAACACTACATCATTCCTTTTTATAACTACATGATGTTTTGTGTCATGGTATTCCTTTGGATGAATCTATTATATTTTATTGACCTAGCCCCCCAATTGATAAATATTAAATTGTTTCCAGTTTTTTGAAATATCAACCCAAAATGTTATTACAAATACATTCGTCATATTGCCATACGTGTACATGAATAGGCTATAGTCACAGACCCTGAGTTAATGGATCAAAAGGTATGTGGGTTAATAATTTACTTAGATTTTTCCAAATTGCTCTTTATAGGTGTTTTACCAATTTACATGAGCAGTATAGAAGAGAAATTTTTCTCCATGAACTCACTAGAGAGTATCACCAAACTGTGATATTTACCAGTCAGATGAAAAATGTACAGGGTATTTTGCAAAGACAGTTCTCTCTGCCTGGAACTCTTTCACACACACCCAGAATTGCCTAATTAGTTCCTTATCCTTCCAATCTAAGATGGAGATTCTTTAAATCTCTAAATCAGATGCCCCCATTAATACTTGTAGAGCATCATGTATTTTCTTTACTATGTCTCATAAATGTTTATATTTATATATTTGTGTCTTATTTAAGAACAGCTGTTTTTTTCTCCCCCAACTAGATAGTGCGTTCCATTAAGGTAGGGGCTGTGTTTGTCTTATGTAAATCTGTATTTCTCGCAGATCCATGTTAAACTCTAATAAATATCTGTGGCATGAATGAGAAAATAAAAGAATAAGTCACATTACTAAGTGTCAAACTGGATCTGCCAGATATCAGAACTCAGGTTCTTTTTCCTGGGTAGTCTGCCAAGATGCAATTATTTAAGCCTTGCGAATTGACATTCTATGCAATAAAATCCTGGAAATACCTGCTTAAAGTTATTGATTACAGTTCATTTCTTCCTTTAATTTCCATAAAATCATATATTAAATATCTTGGCCAGCTTCTTCTATCCCCTAGTGGATCTCACTGTTCCTCTCAGTGACAAAGCCATCTATCTTTAGTGATTTGAATTTTCGATAATGGCTCTGCTTTGGAGAGAGCACACCACTTGAAGACAGCCTAGGGGTTTATGCACCATGGCTTCCTGGAAAGAATCCAGGTACTACACTCTGATTAAGGGAGCAGGCTTCTAAGATGGGATTTCATATTTCCTATGCTGAGTTAGGCTAGACTAGAATGCTTGCCCTTGTCAATGTCTGGGGAGAATGATGACTGAGTCTTAACTGAAATTATTTTTATTTGCTTGACTTAATCAACAAAAAAATAATGCCAGAGAATACATATGCAATCTACGTGGTAGACTGCTAAAATCCCCTGGCTTCTCATGGAGGTACTGCTATAAAGTTAAAGTCCTCAGCTTTGTACAGAGATAGGAATTTGCCTGGTCACCAGGTCTCGGAGTCAGAGTTCCCTGTTTTTTATTCAAGCCAAACCAGGCCATGAGAAGTGGTAGTTTTAGGCAGAGGAAGCCTTCTAGTATCTTTTAAATAATGATATATTAAGAGCCATTGCCCCTTTCTACACATAGGATCGATCCAGGCAGCAGCTCTTAGTAAGGCTATCTTCTAAATCATCCAGGTTACACAAAGTGACTTGCCTACAGATGGCGCTAAATAAGCTTGTTGAATGTGTGACCAAGTGCTATATCGCACAACCCTGGGCCTCTTGCTCTTATAAGTAGACGTGTGCCTCCAGAAAGAGGTTTGGGAGAAGCTTGTTACACATCCATCATGCACCAGAGTCTTACTTCCTTAGACGAATGTGAGATTTATGAACGTCTGTCCTGCCCTGGTGCCCCGGTGTGTGGAATGCAGCACTTAGACTCACTCTTTCTTTAAACAGAGTGCAGTTGGCTTTGCACCTCTGCAGCTGTAAGTCCTTAAATTACTCTTTCTGAAAAGATTTAGCCAGTTTGAGACATAACTAAAAGGGAGACGAAAATGAAGGAGAAGGAAAGCTTTGTGTTATGTGCTTTCCATTCTCATCTTGCTGTGGCTCTTTCAAGAGTTATATGAAAAGATTGTTAGGTCTGACATGCATCATTTTTGACGTGCCAACCAGTTAGAAGTGCTACTAAATCCTTTCAGGTTGTTGTAATTAGTGAAATGTTATGTACTTAGAGAAGTTTTATTGTGATTTCTACAGAAAAGGTTATGTGGCTTTGCTGGAGATTTCTATTGTTTCATCTGTTTTAAATTATTTCAAAGCACACGGTTTACAAACTCTAGGATAGAAATTTCACAGACAGGGGTCCAAGATCTTCATATTAATTTGAAAGGAGAGACAGGCTTGATTTTAGATTTTGGTCATGATTCTGAGCATAAAGTTGATCCAGTTTGGGAGTGATCACTAATTGATAAAACCTCTCTGACCTCCTCTTGGGTTCTTAGTGTGAAATTCTGGGTGTTAGATTTTGGGTAGTATAGGAACCACTATGACAAGGGAAAGACAAGGAAATGGCCTGAAGGAACATCAAGTTTAAATGCCACTGCAAAGATAGAATCACTCCTTGTGATTTTTGCCATTTTGTAAAAAGAATTTTTTGATGTTAACCAACTGGAAGTCGTTATTCAGAAATGTCAAACTCCCCGAGTGCTTGCAACAGTGGCTCTTCTATAGAAGGGTACTAGGCAACTGGGGATCCCCAGAAATTGTGCACAAACAGGTATACATGCACAGGTACAGATTTCATTATATTCTGAAATGTTCCTTGTCTCATAAAGTTAATGTATGCAGGCCTAAAGGACAAAGCTAGATTTTCAAGGACAGCAATGGCAGTCCTACCATATCCTAGATTTATCCCTTCAACACATGTTTATTGAACATCTATTATGTGCTTGATGATGGAGATATAGTAGTAAACCAGCAACAAGTGAATTCTATACTGGTAAAGGGAACAAACCAGTAATAACAGATTGCATATTGATCTATGCAATCACTGTACATATCTCACCCCCCCACACACAAACACACACACACTCATTGTACCAGGCAACTAGAACCCAAAGTGAACTTTTCTTTTTCCTTTATTGTTCACCCTATATGTTCTAAATCCTTTTTTTTTTTTCATGTATCTTGGAACTCATTTCCCAAACTTATTCTGATTATCCTGAATTCTAAACTATTACTGTCTTGATTCCAGTAGTGGGATTCACACAACCACTTTGGATCTGATGCTCAGTGCCACTTCTACATACTGCTCTGGACACCCAGCAGTTTTAACTAGGATTTTATTTTACTCACTTTTGAGACAACAACTACTTCTGTCCTTTTGAGATAATGAACCGGCCCAATAACTTTTGAATTAAAGTTTTTGATCTTACTCTTTTCTTGACCCCGTTTTCATACTAGAGTTGCTCTGGTCAGTACAGTTGAGAAGTGGGCGTGGATTCGATTGGAACTCACTTCCTCTTCTGCATTTTGCTTTTCTCAGTGCTACTCATTTTTTAAAGGGCTTGGATCAGTGTTCTTTTCATCTACAAAGGCTTTCATGCTTCCCTTATCCTTGTTGATCAACCCCCATGTTTCTCAACTTTTTTTCTTAGGCTCTCATAAGAGAAATTTTTGGACATTTGCTCTTCTCCCATGAAATTAAATATTAAGGAATAAGATCTTGTTTAGTAGGGGAGAGCTTTGGTGTAAGCCCTGTAATATTGAAGGTATTTTTCTCTCCCAAGTAATAATTTTCACACCCTTCTAGACAATACCCTTCCGTGGAGAATGTATTGATACAATCTACCCTAGTGTCTCGGAATCACCTGGGGGTGGTTGTTAGAACACAGAGTGCTAGGGCCCACCTCAGCCACTAGCAAATATATGTTTATACTGAAAAAAATCTAGGTTTGTACTTGGATATAATGTTAAAAAGGTAAAAAAAAAATTAGTCAAAATCTGAAAAACTTGTTTCTGTGAATAGTTTCTAATTTATTACTTATATAATATTTTGTCTATATACCAGGCTTCTTTCCAGAGATCTCCTAACTGTAGGCTGAAACTTGTTATTTTTTATTTTTCCAAATAACTAGTACTGTATTAAAATACTACTAACAGAGAGTATCATGTAGACTAATATACTGTAAAACTAAATTCAATATTTTTGGTCCAAAAAGAAATAGGTGCAGAGTTTTCACACAATCACATTGCGAGTTTTATCTATTTAATCTTTTATGTGTACATTTGTTCTCCCTAAATACCCAAATAAAGTGACTTGTATTTTATGGGTCAACTATTATGAGCATTATTTTAGAACTTGTTTAAATATGATTTGGTTACACTTTTAGTTTTTTAAAGCTTTAAAAATATAACATTTAAATAGGTAGTTTGGTTTGAAATAAATAAAATGGTATATTAAGTTAATATGGGTAAATTGTAAACAATAGTTAAGATAAATTTAGATCAGAAAAGAGACAGAAATAAATTTAAATAAAACTTTCATGCTAGAGGAAGCGGGAGCTAAAGAAAAAGAACAGCTAAGGAGCTTTGAAAATATCTGAGTATAGAAGCTAGAGTAAGACAATTGTGAGGATTAGAATGCAGAACAGAATAAAAGTGTAATTTGATCTGACAATAAAGAAATGATGCAATAATACAAGTTGATTGCAGAAGGGCAAAAGAAATGGCTTGGAGCTATTGTAAGCATAAAACCCAATAAAATAGGAAAATATAGTGTACAAAGAAATAGAGGGCTTATGCAGTGTTTTCATCTTTGATGTCTTTTTTTTGTATGTGTGTGATGAAGAGGGTAGTTTTGATCTATCAATTACTGAGAGAAGTGTAGATTTATCAATTTCTCTTTGTAACTCAGTTCATTGTTGCTTTATATATTTGACCTGATACTTTGGTGACCAATCTAATTAAATTCATATGTTTTATAGTTTGTAAATGCAAACACTTAAAAAAATACTTTGTCTGTCTCTCTCTTTCTCTTTTCTGCTTCAAATAGCTTGTTGGGTTTAAGGTGCTGGTATAGTTTGTTTGGAACAATTTAGGCTGAGGAACAGAAGACTTATTGAAGCACACAAATCCATATTTGAGATAAAAATCCACAAAATATGAATATTATTTAATTCATATACAACAAACTATTTTTGATAAATATACTATAGTTGAAACAGTAGATGATAGAGCCCTGTTTAATAAGTATTTTTATTGTTTTCAAATATTCTTTTCTAAAATGTTTTTAATTTTTTTTCTTAACATTTTTATTGGAGTATAATTGCTTTACAATGGTGTGTTAGTTTCTGCTTTATAACAAAGTGAATCAGTTATACATATACATATATCCCCATATCTCTTCCTTCTTGCGTCTCCCTCCCTCCCACCCTCCCTATCCCACCCTTCTAGCTGGTCTTAAAGCACTGAGCTGATCTCCCTGTGCTATGTGACTGCTTCCCACTAGCTATCTATTTTAAAATGTTTTTAATTTTTAAAAGCAAACAATAACAGTGCTCCCTGGTGCTTACCCAAATGAAATGAAAACACATTCACACGAAAACCTGCACATGGATGTTTGTAGTAGTTTTATTCATAATTGCCAAAACTTGGAAGCAGCCAAGATGTCCTTCAGTAGCTGAATGTATGTATAAAACTGTAGTATATCCAGAAAATGGAATATTATTCAGCACTAAAAAGCAATGATCTAGCAAGCCATAAAAAGACATGGAGGAAACTTAAATGCATATTACTAAGTGAAAGAAGCCAGTCTGAAAAGGTTACATATTGCATGATTCCAATGATATGCCATTCTGGAAAAGGCAAAACTATGGTGACAGTAAAAAGATAGGTGGTTTCTAGGGGTTAGGGAGAAAGGAGGGACATACAGGCAGAGCACAGAGGATTTTCAGGCAGTGAAACTCTTCTGTATGATGCTGTAATGGTGGATACGTGTCATTATACATTTGTTAAAACCCATAGAATGTACAAAACCAAAAGTGAACTTTAATGTAAACTATGGACTTTGGGTGATAATGATGTGTCAATGTAAGTTCATTGATTACAACAAATGGACCACTGGTATGGGATGTTGATAGCAAGGAGGTTGTGTATGTGTGAGGGGATGGTTCAGGGGGTATATGGGAGCTCTCTGTATTTTCTGCTGAGTTTTTCTGTGAATCTGAAAGTACTCTAAAAAATAAACAAGCAAAGAATAATTCATTAGAAATTTCATAGAATCAGATTCCTTCCTACTTTAGCTATTCACCATATCAAAGCCAATAAACAAGAAAACAAAACCAAATAAATTAGGAAGTAAAAATAAGTATAACTTATATTCTACTTTGGAACTTCTAATAGCAGATAACAAAATTAACAATGCCAGACTCTAGGTCCATCCACCTCACTACAAATAACTCAACTTCGTTTCTTTTTATGGCTGAGTAATATTCTATTGTATATATGTGCCACATCTTCTTTATCCATTCATCTGTTGATGGACACTTAGGTTGCTTCCACGTCCTGGCTATTGTAAATAGAGCTGCAATGAGCATTGTGGTACATGACTCTTTTTGAATTATGGTTTTCTCAGGGTATATGCCCAGTAGTGGGATTGCTGGGTCGTATGGTAGTTCTATTTTTAGCTTTTTAAGGAACCTCCATACTGTTCTCCATAGTAGCTGTATCAATTAAAAAAAAAAAAAAAAGGTTCTGAAGAACCTAGGGGCAGGATAGGAATAAAGATGCAGACGTAGAAAATGGACTTTAGGACACGGGCAGGGGGAAGGGTAAGCTGGGACAAAGTGAGAGAGTGGCATGGACATATATACACTACCAAACGTAAAATAGATAGCTAGTGGGAAGCAGCCACATAGCACAGGGAGATCAGCTTGGTGCTTTGTGACCACCTAGAGGGGTGGGATAGGGAGGGTGGGAGGGAGATGCAAGAGGGAGGAGATATGGGGATATATGTATATGTATAGCTGATTCACTTTGTTATAAAGCAGAAATTAACACACCATTGTAAAGCAATTATACCCTAATAAAGCTGTTAAAAAAAATAAAAAATAAAGAAAAAGTGCTTGAGAAAAAAAAAATTACAATGCCAGTAACAATAAGGACTCAGTTTCCAATCATACATACTGTGCATATTAGGAAGAATGTAAAATCTAAAAGCAAATGAAATTTAAAGATTCTTATTTTGGATATTAATGTATACATGCAAACACAGTACAAAGAAGTTAATTGAATATTTAAAAAATTAGATCTAAAGTGGCAAATGGACTAGTTGGGGTGATTAAGCCAGAGGTCAAGAGCAGGTGTTATGTGGTGTAAATAGTGCAGAGCACTCTTTAGTGCAGAGGTATAAATGTGATCAAGGTGACAAAATAAAATAAGAGTGTTTGAATTTAGATAATTTACAAAGGAAGTCATACTAATAATGTCCAAATATAATTTTAGCCATTGTAAAGTTTTAAATTATTGCAAACATTGCTTTAAAATTTTATCATGATATACATTCATCAGTATTGCATGGTAAAACAATGAGTCACCAGGGTACCCCAATGTTCTGGGTCCATTGGCTGGAAATTCTGGCATACAGCTTTAGAATTACTTTTTCTCCTCAACTAGTTTTATCCTTATGTACTGGCCCTACTAATCTCTAGTAATGCTTTTCCCCTCAAAGTCTATTTTGCCTAATAATATAACTTCACTAATTTTTCTGGTTAGAATTTGACAAATATATGTATTTTCTTCTTTTTTTTAACATTCAACATTTCTATGGACTTATGTTTTTGGAGTAATTACTTAATGTTTGAATCCAGTATGATAACCTTTCTTTAAGTTAGTGCTTTTAATAATTTACATTTATTGCATTTATTATTGTTATTTGTTTTGTATATGGATTTGTTTTGTCACCATATTTTGTGCTTTTTTATTTTCCAGCTTTTGTAGGCTTCTCTCTCTTTATTTCTCTCTTTCTCTCTTGTTTTCTTTGGTTAATTTTAAAACATTGTATCCCCTTTCTCCCACTCTGTCTCTATTTTTAATATATTGTTACATAAATACTTGGCAAATTATAAAGTGAGTCTATTCCTTCCTGAACAATAGAAAATTAGTTTTCTTCAACTGTCCTTAGCCTTACATGTAATTTTTCCAGTATTCTATTTCAATAATTTTTGATCTTGTAAGACATTGTGTTTTCTACATTATATATATTTTAGTTACCAAATATGTACCTATTTGTTTACTCATCATTTCTTCTTCCATCTCACTTTCTTTCTTCCTAAAGTTTATCTTTTAGGATAAACTTTAGGAAGTTTAGGTTTACAGGTGAATCACTGATTTTTTGGTCAGAAAATTTATTTGTTCATTTCTTGTTCTTGCAAGATGCTAGTATATAAACATTATTTTATCTCAATGCTTTTATTCTAATATCTCTGTCTTCTGGCCTTCATTTTTATGTCAAAAATTTGCTGTAGTGTAGCTTTCTTTTGTAGCTATTCTGACCTTTTTCTTTGACTTCCTTGAAGATCTTATTCTTGTCTTTGATGTCCTCTGGTTTCACCATAATCTTTTAAAGTGTATGCGATCTCATTTTATTTATGCTATTTGAGATTCATTACATTCTTTAATGCTGAAGATTCATGCCTTACATAAATTCTGTAAAGTTATCAGCCATTTATTCCAAATATTGCCTCTGCTTCATTCTACAAATTCTCTTTTTTTAGAGCCCTTATTAGACAAATATTAGACCTATTCATTTTGTTTTCCATACCTCTTAACCGATCTTTGAGATTTTTCATCTGTCTATCTGACCTGCAACCTGGGTAATTTCATTTATTTAGCAAATATTTATTGACCAACAATAGTATGCCAGGAACCATTTAAGGTGTGGGAATAGAGCAGTGAATGATGTAGACAAAGTCCCTGATGTTATGTACTTACGTTCTTGTTATCTATTTTTCTGTAGAGAGAAATATACAATGTACAATTAATTGCATAGTGTGTAAGTTTGCAAGAAGTGTTATGGAAAAAAATAAAGCATAGCAAAAGGGACAAGGAGTCTTGGAAGCTCATGATCTTGTACAGGGTAGACATGGAGAGCCTATTAAAGCAACTTTTGAATAAAGTCCTGAAGGATTAAAGGAATGGGAGAAGAATGTTTTAGGCAGATAGAGAAGCAAGTGCCTGTCAATGGAGGAGCAAGTTGAATAACTTTAAAGAACTATAAAGAGGGAGGATTTGGGTGGGAGGAAAGAGGTTGTTAGGAGCTTGTGTCAGTGAGTGACAGGGCAAGAGGAGAGGAGCTTTTAACAGTTGAAAAGATGTTGACTTTGGTAAGATTTAGACTACAATGTGATGTGATCCCATTTACAATTTAAGAGAGTTTTCTCTCTGCTAGGTGGAAAAAAGCAAGAAGTGAAGCTGGGAGACCAATAAAAGCAGAATGCAATACAGGGAAGAACAACTAAATCCAACTTTTTTTCCCCTGAAAAACTAGAAATATTTTGAATTGCTTCTCTTTGGGATAGGGAATCCTGTGGAACACGCAGTTTATGGGGAGAGGAATACTAAGTCATTTAACTTTTATAAATCTATTAGACATCTAAATGAAAATGTCTAGGGAGAAAAATGAATATATGAGTTGGGAATTCACTGGAGAGGTCTAACTGGAGGTATACATTTATGAGTTTTAGCATAAGATGCTGTTTGACTACCTTAGCACTTAAAGCTTGGAAGATGTGGAGGAACAGGGAAAGGAGACTGAGGAGTCAAGGCCAGTGAAGTTAGAAAAAGAAATCAAGAGAGTTAGTGTTGTAGAACACAACTTGAGAAAATATTTCAAAAAGAGAAAACACTCATATGTGGCAAAGGCTACTGATAGCTCATGTAAGGTGAGGGATAGAATTGATCCTTGGGGTTTCATTTTTTTTAAACATAGAGGTCATGATAACCTTGACAAGACTGTGTTGGGGGAGTCATGTGTATGAAATCCTTGCTGGCATCTGCTCTACCTCTTAGTTCCCCATTTCTCACTTCACTGGTTCTCAGTGGGTCTTCTCTGGACCAGCAGCATCTGTGTCACCAGGGAACTTGTTAGAAATGCATATTCCTGGGCCCCAGCCCAGACCCGTTGAGTCAGATACCTTGAGAGTGAGCCCCAGCCATGTGTGTTTTAACACTCTCCAGGTGACTGATACACACTGATGCTTGAGAACTACTGCTCTTGGTGATAGAGATCATCAAATTCTCTCAGAAAAGCTGGCATATCAGGACACTTCATGCTTACCATTCTGGTTTTCAAGTTCTTCTTTGAGAATATGCTGTTGTATTTTACCTTGATTTTCTATGTAATTTGTAGCAGAATTGTTTTTAGGATGGCAAGTACATGCATGTGTGTGTGTTTGTGTGTGTGTGTGTGTGTTGGAGAGAGAGTGAATTTACTATATATGTACATATTTAATATATATTATATATTCTCTTGTATCAGTATTACCTATTTTAAAGTATTTTTATTTTAAATTAATTTTAGACTTAATTTTAGACTTTAGAAATGATGAAAATTAACACAGAGCGTTTTTATATGTATGTTACCCCTCTTCCCCTAATCTCAACACCTTACATAACAAGTGCAATGGTCAAAGTTAGGAAATTGATATTTGTACAATACTGTTAACTATACTACATTCCGTACTCAAATCTTACCACTTTTCCACTAACATCCTTTTTCAGTTCTAGGATTCAACCCAAGATCACACACTACATTTAATTGTTGTCTCCTTAGCCACGCCAACTCTAAGAGATTTCCCAAGTCTTCGTTTGCGTTTCTTAGTGAGAAGGAAAGAAAGCATAAATTTCTACTGGCTTGCTCTAGGGCCCTACTACTTGCCTACCAAGCACTCCAAAATCTGTTAGTGCAATCACATTGCACAGTACAGTTTCCCAAATTCTGGGTGTTTTTCATAGCATTATATTAGTAATAAATATAGAGTAAAACATAATACAGTATTCTAGAGAAAAAGCACTGAGTTTTGAAGCCATTTAAACTATTTCCAATATCAAATTTTAATGTCTGCAAAATGTGCTAAATTTGCATAACAGTTCAATTGTTTTAAGTTTTTTTGTTATAAAACAAAGTAATTTATCATTTCATCATTCTTGATTCATCTCCTACCAGGTCACTGTGAAGTCTGCCTGATCAGATCTATCTCTTGGTGACATTTGCAGCTGCAGAGCTGTCAGCCTGTCAGCCAGTGTGAATTCAGCCATCCCAGGACAGCGTATCCAACAGAGTAAAGAGAAAGCATTAGCCCTTCAAGTAGGTACCTCTTACATCGCTATTTCTTTAGAAAATGGTAACTTTTCAAGAGCCAGCTCTTAGGAGTTGCAAATGTAGTAGAATTTTACTCGCTGAAGAGGGAGTTGACTATCTCAGAGCTGCCTCTTCCTTTGACAATGCAAGTTACAGACAACTTGAAACTTTAATATAAAAGTAGTGAGAATGGTTCCTTGTGAGACAGAGCCAATGCCTTTACTTGGATAAAGATTTTCATTGCTTTTTTTCTTGAAGCCTTTCATGGCTTCTCAAATCTACATCATTCCTTGTTTCTTTGAATAATTTTTAGTGTATATTCCCATAGTTTGCATTTTTGTTGAATTAAATAAAATAGGAGTCGTAAATTTTGTTGCGACGTTTTTCCTTTATTCATCCAACAAACTTGTGCTCAGTGCTAGGTACACAGTATTGAGCGGTGACTAAGATGATTCTTCTATTCAAGGAGCTTTCAAACTAAGAGGAGGATGGGCAAGGGAACCAGCACTGTGATTCTGTGGGGAAAGTTCCATGAGAGGGTCATGGGTAGACTGATGTGTGAGTGCAGAGGAAGGATGCCAACCTCAGACCTGGGGTCCAGAAGAAACTTCTACAGGAGATGATGCAGATCTGAGAGTCTTACCTCTACCTTTCATTTGGTCCCAATAAGATGCAATATTCTTGAGCATTTAGAACAACGTCTGATACGCAGTGAAAACTTTTTGAATGAATGGAATAAATGCTTGAAGTATTTTTTCTTGATACATAGTTTGCTAAGCACCAAAAACATAATGAAATTATCCATGATAAATATGTAACTGAAAAGTAATTCAGCCTCAAGTTTTAGTTGTTGAAAACAATGTAAATTATTCGGAGAATTCCCTAAATGTATCCTTTCAGTGCATGATCAGACGTGTAAACAAAAAGTCCACATGGGTTGTGATTGACCAGCAAACTTCTTTAATAACCATCTGTCATGCAATATATTTCCTACCCCATCTGCTATGAAATGAGCATGAGATTAAAAAATTAATAATATATTGTGTTCCTACATCTTTGAGGGGAAACCAGCTTAGAAGTAAAGGCTGTAAGCACAGCGGATATGATGAATTAGTGTCAGAAAGCAGCAGAATACAACTCTAGAATTAAAAAAATAATAATAATGATGTTTCACATAAAAGGGCTATCAGAAAGAGAATGAGATGAAACCCTTAGTTCTCTGTTTGAATAAAAATACCAGGAAAGTTGCATTTAATTTTATATATATATATATTTATACAGCAGGTTCTTATTAGTCATCCATTTTATACACATCAGTGTATACATGTCAATCCCAATCTCCCAATTCATCACACCACCACCTCCACCCCCCCACCGCTTTCCCCCCTTGGTGTCCAGACGTTTGTTCTCTACATCTGTGTCTCAATTTCTGCCCTGCAAACCGGTTCATCTGTAACATTTTTCTAGGTTCCACATATATGCATTAATATATGATATTTGTTTTTCACTTTCTGACTTACTTCACTCTGTATGACAGTCTCTATATCCATCCATGTCTCAACAAATGACCCAATTTCGTTCCTTTTTATGGCTGAGTAATATTCCATTGTATATATGTACCACATCTTCTTTATCCATTCGTCTGTCGATGGGCACTTAGGTTGCTTCCATGACCTGGCTATTGTAAATAGTGCTGCAATGAACATTGGGGTGCATATGTCTTTTTGAATTATGGTTTTCTCTGGGTATATGCCCAGTAGTGGGATTGCTGGGTCATATGGTAATTCTACTTTTAGTTTTTTAAGAAATCTCCATACTGTTCTCCATAGTGACTGTATCAATTTACATTCCCACTAACAGTGCAAGAGGGTTCCCTTTTCTCCACACCCTCTCCAGCGTTTGTTGTTTGTAGATTTTCTGATGATGCCCATTCTAACTGGTGTGAGGTGATACCTCATTGTAGTTTCAATTTGCATTTCTCTAATAATTAGTGATGTTGAGCAGCTTTGCATGTGCTTCTTGGCCGTCTGTATGTCTTCTTTGGAGAAACGCATATTTAGGTCTCCTGCCCATTTTTGGATTGGGTTGTTTGTTTTTTTTTAATATTGCGCTGCATGAGCTGTTTATATATTTTGGAGATTAATCCTTTGTCCATTGATTCGTTTGCAGATATTTTCTCCCATTCTGAGGGTTGTCTTTTCATCTTGTTTATGCTTTCCTTTGCTGTGCAAAAGCTTGGAAGTTTCATTAGGTCCCATTTGTTTATTTCTATTCTTATTTCCATTACTCTAGGAGGTGGATCAAAAAAGATCTTTCTGTGATTTATGTCAAAGAGTGTTCTTCCTATGTTTTCCTCTAAGAGTTTTATAGTGTCTGGTCTTACATTTAGGTCTCTAATCCATTTTGAGTTTATTTTTGTGTATGGTGTTAGGGAGTGTTCTAATTTCATTCTTTTAAATGTAGCTCTCCACTTTTCCCAGCATCACTTATTGAAGAGACTGTCTTTTCTCCATTGTGTATCCTTGTCTCCTTTGTCATAGATTAGTTGACCAGAGGTGCATGGGTTTATCTCTGGGCTTGCTATCTTGTTCCATTGATCTATGTTTCTGTTTTTGTGCCAGTACCATATTGTCTTGATTACTGTAGCTTTATAGTATAGTCTGAAGTCAGGGAGTCTGATTCCTCCAGCTTGGTTTTTTTTCCCTCAAGACTGCTTTGCCTATTCGGGGTCTTTTGTGTCTCCATACAAATTTTAAGATGATTTGGTCTAGTTCCGTAAAAAATGCCATTGGTAATTTAATAGGGATTACATTGAATCTGTAGATTGCTTTGGGTAGTATAGTCACTTTCACAATATTGATCCTTCCAATCCAAGAACATGGTGTATCTCTCCATCTGTTGGTATCATCTTTAATTTCTTTCATCAGTGTCTTATAGTTTTCTACATACAGGTCTTTTGTCTCCCTAGGTAGGTTTATTCCTAGGTATTTTATTCTGTTTGTTGCAGTGGTAAATGGGAGTGTTTCCATAATTTCTCTTTCAGATTTTTCATCATTAGTGTATAGGAATGCAAGAGATTTCTGTGCATTAATTTTGTATCCTGCAACTTTACCAAATTCATTAATTAGCTCTAGTAGTTTTCTGGTGGCATCTTTAGGATTCTCTATGTATAGTATCATGTCATCTGCAAACAGTGACAGCTTTACTTCTTCTTTTCCAATTTGGATTCCTTTTATTTCTTTTTCTTCTTTGATTGCCGTGGCTAGGACTTCCAAAACTATGTTGAATAATAGTGGTGAGAGGGGACATCCTTGTCTCGTTCCTGATCTTAGAGGAAATGCTTTCAGTTTTTCACCATTGAGAATGATGTTTGCTGTGGGTTTGTCGTATATGGCCTTTATTATGTTGAGGTAGGTTCCCTCTATGCCCACTTTCTGGGGAGTTTTTATCATAAATGGGTGTTGAATTTTGTCAAAAGCTTTTTCTGTATCTGTTGAGATGATCATATGGTTTTTATTCTTCAGTTTGTTAATATGGTGTATCACATTGATTGATTTGTGTATACTGAAGAATCCTTGCATCTCTGGGATACATCCCACTTGATCATGGTGTATGATCCTTTTAATGTGTTGTTGGATTCTGTTTGCTAGTATTTTGTTGAGGATTTTTGCATCTATATTCATCAGTGATGTCGGTCTGTAATTTTCTTTTTTTGTAGTATCTTTGTCTGGTTTTGGTATCAGGGTGATGGTGGCCTCATAGAATGAGTTTGGGAGGGTTCCTTCCTCTGCAATTTTTTGGAAGAGTTTGAGAAGGCTAGGTGTTAGCTCTTCTCTAAATGTTTGATAGAATTCACCTGTGAAGCCATCTGGTCCTGGACTTTTGTTTGTTGGAAGATTTTTAATCACAGTTTCAATTTCATTACTTGTGATTGGTCTGTTCATATTTTCTGTTTCTTCCTGGTTCAGTCTTGGAAGGTTATACCTTTCTAATAATTTGTCCATTTCTTCCAGGTTGTCCATTTTATTGGCATAGAGTTGCTTGTAGTAGTCTCTTAGGATGCTTTGTATTTTTGCGATGTCTGTTGTAACTTCTTCTTTTTCATTTCTGATTTTATTGATTTGAGTCCTCTCCCTCTTTTTCTTGATGAGTCTGGCTAATGGCTTATCAATTTTGTTTATTTTCTCAAAGAACCAGCTTTTAGTTTTATTGATCTTTGCTATGGTTTTCTTTGTTTCTATTTCGTTTATTTCCGCTCTGATCTTTATGATTTCTTTCCTTCTGCTAACTTTGGGTTTTGTTTGTTCTTCTTTCTCTAGTTGCTTTAGGTGTAAGGTTAGATTGTTTACTTGAGATTTTTCTTGTTTCTTTAGGTAGGCTTGCATAGCTATAAACTTCCCTCTTAGAACTGCTTTTGCTGCATCCCATAGGTTTTGGATCATCGTGTTTTCATTGGCATTTGTCTCTAGGTATTTTTTGATTTCTTCTTTGATTTCTGCAGTGATCTCTTGGTTATTTAGTAACATATTGTTTAGCCTCCATGTGTTTGTGTTTTTTTCCCTGTAATTCATTTCTAATCTCATAGCGTTGTGGTCAGAAAAGATGCTTGATATGATTTCAATTTTCTTAAATTTACTGAGGCTTGATTTGTGACCCAAGATGTGATCTATCCGGGAGAATGTTCCGTGCGCACTTGAGAAGAAAGTGTAATCTGCTGTTTTCAGATGGAATGTCCTATAAATATCAATTAAATCTATCTGGTCTATTGTGTCATTTAAAACTTCTGTTTCCTTATTTATTTTCATTTTGGATGATCTGTCCATTGGTGTAAGTGAGGTGTTAAAGTCTCCCACTATTATTGTGTTACTGTCAATTTTCTCTTTTAGAGCTGTTAGCAGTTGCCTTATGTATTGAGGTGCTCCTATGTTGGGTGCATATATATTCATAATTGTTATATCTTCTTCTTGGATTGATCCCTTGATCATTATGTACTGTCCTTCCTTGTCTCTTGTAACATTCTTTATTTTAAAGTCTATTTTATCTGATACGAGTATAGCTACTCCAGCTTTCTTTTGATTTCCATTTGCACGGAATATCTTTTTCCAACCCCTCACTTTTAGTCTGTATGTGTCCCTAGGTCTAAAGTGGGTCTCTTGTAGACAGCATATATATGGGTCTTGTTTTTGTATCCATTCAGCAAGCCTATGTCTTTTGGCTGGAGCATTTAATCCATTTACGTTTAAGGTAATTATCAATATGTATGTTCCTATGACCATTTTCTTAATTGTTTTGGGTTTGTTTTTGTAGGTCCTTTTCTTCTCTTGTGTTTCCCACTTAGAGAAGTTCCTTTAGCATTTGTTGTACAGCTGGTTTGGTGGTGCTGAATTCTCTTAGCTTTTGCTTGTCTGTAAAGCTTTTGATTTCTCCATTGAATCTGAATGAGATCCTTGCTGGGTAGAGTAATCTTGGTTGTAGCTTCTTCCCTTTCATCACTTCAAGTGTATCATGCCACTCCCTTCTGGCTTGTAGAGTTTCTGTTGAGAAATCAGCTGTTAACCTTATGGGAGTTCCCTTGTATTTTATTTGTCATTTTTCCCTTGCTGATTTCAATAATTTTTTTGTCTTTAATTTTTGCCAATTTGATTACTATGTGTCTCGGCGTGTTTCTCCTTGGGTTTATCCTGTATGGGGCTCTCTGCGCTTCCTGGACTTGTGTGGGTATTTCCTTTCCCATGTTAGGGAAGTTTTTGACTATAATCTCTTCAAATGTTTTCTCGGGTCCTTTCTCTCTCTCTTCTCCTTCTGGGACCCCTATAATGCGAATGTTGTTGTGTTTAATGTTGTCCCAGAGGTCTCTTAGGCTGTCTTCATTTCTTTTCATTCTTTTTTCTTTATTCTGTTCTGCAGCAGTGAATTCCACCATTCTGTCTTCCAGGTCACTTACCCTTTCTTCTGCCTCAGTATTCTGCTACTGATTCCTTCTAGTGTAGTTTTCATTTCAGTTATTGTATTGTTCACCTCTGTTTGTTTATTCTTTAATTCTTCTAGGTGTTTGTTAAACATTTCTTGCATCTTCTCAATCTTTGCCTCCATTCTTTTTCCGAGGTCCTGGATCATCTTCACTATCATTATGCTGAATTCTTTTTCTGAAAGGTTGCCTATCTCCACTTCATTTAGTTGTTTTTCTGGGGTTTTATCTTGTTCCTTCATCTGGTACATAGCCTTCTGCCTTTTCATCTTGTCTGTCTTTCTGTGAATGTGGTTTTTCTTCCACAGGCTGCAGTTTTGTAGTTCTTCTTGCTTCTGCTGTCTGCCCTCTGGTCTGCATTTAATTTAAGTTTAGTTTAGGGTTTGCATTTAGGTTTTGCTATTAGTTTTAAATAATTGGCCACTTCCTCTTATAATCAGAACAGCTAGTGATAGTACTTAATCAACTCCAAAGGAGGATTGGAAGAGGAAAGATAACGCATCTTTATTGAGGATCTACTAGGTTCTAGGCAGTTTACATTAATATTCTTCCTTTTTCCTCCCCCCTTCTGTTTTCTTTTGTTCTATCTTCCTATCTTTCTCATTCTTCCTGTAGCTCAGACATTCATTGTCCCTCAAAATCATCTCTCCCTTTATTCTTCAGTGGTAGAACAATTAATGCAAGCTGGAGACAGCTGCCCCAAATAAAGATGACTGTCTCTGGCTTTCCTTGCAGCGGGGTTCTACACCATGGGAGGGAATGGAAATGGTGTGGGAAATGTGAGACATCATTGGAAGTGGGATGCTGTGACCACTTCCTGCCTCCTTTCCTCCTTCTTCCCATGGCTCAAATGAGGATATGATGGCCAGCACTAGAGAAAGTATCTTGGACTTTGAAGCAGAAGCTGTGTATTTAGCTTAGTAAAACAAGGAGACAGAAGAAACCAGGGTCCTGGTAAGATTCTTCCTACTAAGCCCAGGTTTATGTGAGGAAAAAAAATCTTGTTTGAAACACTTATTTTGACTTTTGGTCATGAAGCGTACACCTAATACTAATGCATCTCCATCATTTCATTCACATACTGTTGCTTGATTCATTAATCCATTAAACATAGTGGCCTATAGATGAAAGAGGAGTAGCCACACAATGTGCATTTGTTGAAAATTGGTATACATGGATTTCTATTCCCTCTATTACTTTTATTCTATTCCCTCTATTACTTTTTTTGATCTTGAGAAAGTTTCTTGAAGAAAGAAACTTCATCCTCTGAATCTAAGTTTACTTATCTACAAAATGATGGGTTTCGACCAGTGGTTCTCAACTGGCTTCAAATATTCGTGCCAGAGGACTTTTGGCAATTTCTGGAGACATTTTGGTTGTCACACTTGAGTGGTGGGCAGCTACTGGCATCTAGTGGGTAGAGGCCAGGATGCTCATAAACATCGTACAGTGCCTCCTACCACCTCCATGACAAAGGATTTTCTGGCTCAAAATGTTAATAGTGCTGCAGTTGAGAAACCCTGGCTTAAGCAAAGTATCTTGATTCCTTTCTACACTCCAGTGACTTTTACAGGATTGAAATTATTCATTAGTAAAATATATTTTTTGTGGTGATTTTGACAGTAAGTAAGATAAAAACCCTAGACAATGAAACAAGAAAGGAAAATTTATATTGTAAATCCTGCGGTGGGGCTGTTGTCAAGTTTGGTTAAATCAGCAAGGCTTATTCTATTTTTCTGCTCTGCTTTTCTCAACATGTTGGTTCTGTCTTCAAGCTGGATCTACTTAGGGTTGTAAAATTATAGTCATAGTTCCAAATGTCACATATGAAGAACACAAATATGTAGAAGAGGAGAGTGGCCTTTTCTTTCTGTGTCTATTTTAATTGGCAAGAAAAATCTTTAACATAATGCCAAAGGACTTTTCTTAGCAACTCATTAGCTAAAATTTCTGATCTGCATTTTCCTGTTTGTAGGTGACATCAGAGAACTGGGAGCTGTCATCTTACAAAGAGGCAGATCCAGTCTGAGGATAAAGCCAACGTGCTGAGGATAGTAGAAGGAAAAATATAGAAAGAACCTGGGTCCTCGATGACCTCATTTCATTGCTCAGTTAACTGACGTTAGAAATACCATACCATGGAAATTTTTATTGTGTGAGATAAAATGTTCTTTCCGATTACCACCTAACCTCAATCACTGGCAAAATGCATGAGATCATTGTTCCTTTTAGAATGTGATTTACTCACTGGGACCGGGGTGATGACTCATCTCTTTAAGCACATGGTAATGTAGAAAAGAGTGGGTGCTTAAATGAACTCTAAGCTCTGTTAGAAATGCCAAAGGGGGAAGAATCATTCTTATGTAGGAAACCGATAGTATCTGCTGTTAATATTTACTAAATGGAAAACACCGTACAGGAACTGGGGTTTAAAGATGAATATGACAGAATCCTTGTGTTCATGGAGGTCCTAGTTTACTGGCAGGGCCCATGAATAAAGAATGTATCATGCAGAGTGATTTGGTGTGTTACAGACTATAATAGATTTCTTTAGTAGCAAGCATGAGAAACAGTTGAAAAAAGGCAGGTCAAACATACAAATAGATCTAGGAGTTGAAAATAGGAAATTATCATGTTTTGGTCATCATGATTTGGTAAAAGATAAAGTTTGATGGGGAAATTTTGGAAGAGAAATAAATTCAAAAGGCAAAGAACACATCCTCAGATTCTTTCTGGAAAACACAGGATGAACGGTTTAACAGTATTTAAAAACCCTACAAGAAGAAAACTTATAAAAATAGCCTCTGTGAAAAGAGGCATCATCAATACAGTCTGTGTCTATACTGCTCTTCTTGTACTTTTGTGATCTTTCACACTATATAAGTGTCCAAATTATTTAAATACAATATACATGGTTTGTTTTAGGATATAAAAAATATTTAATGAAATTTCCAAGCAGTTGATGATGTAAGCCACAGTGATCTTTCATTTCCTAGACTAGCCAGATTTTGATATGCTAGTATTTACTTTCACATATTTTTTCCACTCTATTTTGTTTCTCTAATTGTGTCATGTGTTTCAATTCTGCTTCATTAACTATACTGAAAGTTTTCTGAGGGCAAGCATTTGAAGATAATGATGATCTATATTCTACCTGTAATAGCAGGACATAAAGTGGGAATTGAAAGAAATAAGGAATGGTATCATTCTTGAAGAATGAAAATCTCTCTTCAGGTGGCCGTGACCATGCTGTGATTGAGTCAAACTTTTGTCACTAAAGTCTGTTCGTTCACCTTTGGTGTAGAGAATTTTAGGAGAATTAAAGAATGTTAAACTGGGTAATACTTTCGCACTTCAGTTTGAGCTTTTACTTTTATCAGTAATGAAAGTAGCAACCAAAGAGGTAAAGTGAGGTGCTCCAAATCCCACACATAATTATATTGTGAGAGGAGACAAGAGACCAGAATGCAAAGAGCTGGCTCTTGCTCAACTAAAATGCCAAACATAAGAGCAAGCAAAACTGAAGGTAGGATTCAGAACTGTTAATAGAACTATTTCTATATACTTCTATATTTTTTCTTATTTGCTTGTGAATGTTGAGAGATTATCTTTTTGGCTAGCCCTTCTGCCTTGAAATTCTGCCATATAGATTATTTTTCAATATTTATGTTGAGAATCACTGAAACAGAAATGAAACACTTCCAACTGAGTTGGACTCTTCTACTAAATATCTCTCTAGTGTTTCAGTCAGCAGTGAAATTACAGAACATTTAATTTGGCCAACTTAATAGTTCTTAGTTGTCTTCTTTTTCTTTTCTTTCCTTTTTTTTTTTTTTTTCCTCTCAGTTTTGCAGCGGGAGTCTTGAGATCTATTTTAACCTAATTATTTTTGACAGGCCAACTGTACGCAACAGGATGAAATTATAACCTTTTCAGTTAATTGTTGTAATTATCTACTTAGCATAATGTGCTTGCCTGTCACATTAAGGAGATGCCTGCTGTGGGGATGCAGCTGGTAGTTTAGGTATGAAAGGTATGTCTTAAGATTTCATTACAAAATATCAAAACATGGATGCTTTAGGGAATAAAATAGAAGATCAGCACCTGGGTAACTGGTCAATAAATTAAGGTTTTCTGCAGATGAAAGACTAGACACTCTCTCAGTCTGAATTTTTTGTATCTTAAGGACCAGAAAGAGAACAGTAAACTAGGGATTTGGTGGCATATTAAAAGTCATTTTCCAAGAGAATACCACAAGGACCCAGCTGTCTAGGTTAGGTTAGGGTTGGGGATGAGGAGCACAGGAGAAGCTCATGAAGGTATTTGATAGAGCATAGTAGAAAAAGGAACCAAAGTTATAGTTAAGGATGTATCCTCAGTAACTTCTTACTAATGGCAGGGCTAAAGTGATCTTGCAGTGAATGAGAGTAAGAGCACAAAGGGGGAATGGGAGCTGCAGAAAAGAAGAATGACAAGAAGAAAAAACCTAACTTGAAGAGGGGACACTTTGGGACATTGTTTGTATCTTACCAATTTTATCAGAGGACTCCTTTGTCTTTTATTGTGGTCCAGATACACTTCTAGGATGAAGGACAATGAGTATATTCATTAATAATTTTTTTTTTCATGGAGGGTTAATAAGGTCCATGTTACAATTTCAATTTTTATTAGCTAAGGACAAGGAGATGCTGGGCTCCTGATTACATATAAGTCCTGGACCAGGAAATCTGACATCTAAAGACTCTCTTGGTATTTGCTGTAAGAATGAGAGGCTTCTTTTTATGGGTCCACCCTTGAAACTATAACCTTATTCTAATTGGCTTCAATATTATTCATAACTCAAAGGTAATTAAAGTGTGTTCAAGATTTTAGAGAGGGCACCAAAAGTCAAACCCTTACTCAGGGCTCCCTGATATATTGCCTCCATGGTGTCAGACCTCAGAAAATGCCAGTATAATATCTCTTGGGCTTTGTAACCCAATAACCTTGTCTAGCTTCCTTAAGAGAGATGGTAAGTTTTGCCTTTCTCTCCTCTAAAACATAGACATTGGACTCTGGTAGCTCTTCTTCCTTTGGTACAGAACAGAAGAGGAAGTTGCTGAATACCTCATATTTGAAGTTTCTTATATACTGTACAGATAAGAGTGGGCTTATTTTGTATCAAACATGGTGGGTACATTGTACACCTTTGCGGGGAGAAATAATTAATCCATTCATATAATATGTACTTATTGTTTGCTATTCCTTTCACTTTACCTGTGTTTTAGGCCCAAGTTCACATAGCTGAGGTTTAGGCCCAAGTTCAGGCTGAGGTTGTGAGTTTCATGTAAAAATTTAATAAAAAGAAACCTCAATTAAATAGGTCGGAAGACCAGAAGGCGGAGCACCCTGAGACAATAGCAGAGTCCAACAGGAAGAAGAAAGACTCCTCTTCTTCCCTGGCAAGGACTCAGCCAATAAAAAACCATGGACTCTGTTGACTAGAGCCCTTCCACTTCCCTTTCGCCTCTGTAAAAGAGTTCTCATTCCCTTGCCCTTTGGGGACTTGCACATGGCTCATCATGGTTTTAGACCCCAAATTGCAATTCTTTGCTGATGCCAAATAGACCAATCTTTGCTGGCAAAACATCTGACAGTTTATTTGTTTCAGGTCAACACTAGTATATGTTCATTTAATTCATTAGTCCATTTGGGTATGTTGATAATAAAGCTCAATAGGACAATTAAGCTAAATTGAGTCCTAGGAAACTGCTTCAAAAAAAAAATGTCAGCTTGGTTATAAGGGGTCCTTCATGTTAAAGTGAGATGAGATCAGAGGGGTAGTTGTAGTCATTGAGCATATGGACTTTGGAGCCAGGTAGGCTGAGTTTGTATCCGAACCATTTTCTACCTGGGTGACTATAGTGTAAGACCTGGTGGGTTTGTTTGTTTGTTTGTATTGTAAGTGCCTGACTTGAGCTTTGATTGTAGAAGCATCCACTTCAAAGAGGCATCTGCTTCAGAGACAGATGGTTATCTGGAATAAACACACTGCCAGCCACATGACTAGATAAAGAGCCAGGCTAACCTCCCCCTCCCCCCTACCCCCCAACGCACAGACACTTTGTTTTAGAGATCTTGGCTGATTTTGATAACTGACCATTCGGGCCACTTTCCTTTTTTTTTTTTTCCTTCCTGTGCTGTAAATTCCTGTTCTTTTTTTAAAAATTATTTATTTATTTATTTTTGGGTGTGTTGGGTCTTCGTTTCTGTGCGAGGGCTTTCTCTAGTTGCGGCGAGCAGGGGCCACTCTTCATCGCGGTGCGCGGGCCTCTCACTGTCGCAGCCTCTCTTGTTGCAGAGCACAGGCTCCAGGTGCGCAGGCTCAGTAATTGTGGCTCACGGGCCTAGTTGCCCCGCGACATGTGGGATCTTCCCAGACCAGGGCTCAAACCCGTGTCCCCTGTATTGGCAGGCAGATTCTCAACCACTGCACCACCAGGGAAGCCCTAAATTCCTGTTCTTATGTTTTAAATTCACCAGTGAAGAGTGAGCCTTTGAATCCCTTGGCCCCCATCCTCAACTCTAATAAGAGCAGAACCCCAGGCCTGTGCATTCTCTTTTTCTCTGTGTATCCCTGACCTTGCTTGATGGCCCCAGGTGTGCCATGTGCTTTCCAGGACCTATGACTAATAAGCCTTTTTTATTTTTTTCAAAGTTTCCTGATGGTTATTGATGAAGGGCCCCTTGCAATCATAATAAGAACCACAAGGGCTGGTCCAGCCACAACACAGGCTATTGATAGAGTGAAACCAACACAAAGCAGTGACCTTGGGCAAATTATAATATTTAACCTCTTTGCAACTCGGTTTCCTCATCATTGAGATTAGGGCCATCATAGTGCTTAAGCACAGGAGTGTTTGAGAGTTCAGTGAGGCAATAGAAGTAAAATGCTTAGAAAAGTGCCTGGTCCATATTAAGGGTTCAGTAATCCTTAGATTACTGATATAATAGCCTCATTTTTTATTCTATAAAACTCTGTTTTGTCCTTGAAAAGAAAAATTAGACATTTCCTTCTTCTTAGGCTTTAGATCAAGAAAGAATTGGATTAAATAGTTAATAGTAATTTTGAGATTGGGAGAAGGAATGAATGATTATGAATTTGTCACCTTGATATTCTTTGAAGACTGTGCCTGTGTCGGATGGTTTTTGTTGTTCCTCAGCTCCATACTTGTCCTTTTATAGACTCTTCTCTGTCAATGGAGCCAGAAGACTGCTTATTACATTTCGGATTCTTTTTCCTGACAGATTGCTGCTAGGTTCTGCCAATGGGCAGTACTAGGAGATTGGAAGGTAGGACAAGGAGAAAAGAAGGTGTGTCCAATCAGTGATGGCAGTTGGTATGGCAATAGCATCAGTATCTTAGCTTCAAATCACAGTGCCCTATGTGAGGTTGGTCTCTTCAGATTTTCAACACAGAAATAAGTTGCAGGAGAAAGTGAGTCAGGCTCTCTGGCAATCCTACTTTGTGGAAGCCGCTGTTACAGCATTTATCACAACATTCGGAAGCAGCTGGCATTAAAGAACGAGAGGCCACTTCTGACACGTGTTGGAAGACAACACCTTGTATGGTTAGGCTGTTTTCCAACAGGGTGTGATATATGTTTTGACCCGGTGATGAATATATCATGCTGTTTTCTTCTCAACAGGAATACAAAAGTCTAGGAGTTAAGAGTGGAAGGAAGAATGACTCATGTCACTAATACACCTAACAAAACACTCACACATGTTTGCTTCCCTTTCCCACAACTTTGGACTTTTCTGGATTAAGAGTTTTAGTTCACAGGAGAAAAACTTATAAGAATCACAGTATTGAGGGAGGAGCTTCAAGATGGTGGAAGAGTAAGACGTGGAGATCACCTTCTTCCCCACAGATACATCAGAAATACATCTACATGTGGAACAACTCCTACAGAACACCTAATGAACATTGACAGAAGACCTCAGACCTTCCAAAAGGCAAGAAGCTCCCCACGTACCTGGGTAGGGCAAAAGAAAAAAGAAACAA
Organism: Balaenoptera ricei; assembly: GCF_028023285.1. Taxonomy (NCBI): domain Eukaryota; kingdom Metazoa; phylum Chordata; class Mammalia; order Artiodactyla; family Balaenopteridae; genus Balaenoptera; species Balaenoptera ricei. The sequence goes on along the minus strand of NC_082645.1, from coordinate 6,999,395 downwards.
CAGAGACAAAAGAATAGGGACGGGACCTGCACCAGTGGGAGGGAGCCATGAAGGAGGAAAGGTTTCCACACACTAGGAGCCCCTTAGCAGGTGGAGACTGCAGGTGGTGGAGGGAGAAGCTTCGGAGCCACGGAGGAGAGCGCAGCCACAGGGGTGCAGAGGGCAAAGCGGAGAGACTCCCGCACAGAGGCTTGGCGCCGAGCCGCACTCACCAGCCCGAGAGGCTAGTCTGCTCCCCCGCCGGGGCGGGCGGGGCTGGGAGCTGAGGCTCGGGCTTCAGTCAGATCGCAGGGAGAGGACTGGGGTTGGCGGCGTGAACACAGCCTGAAGGGGGCTAGTGCACAACGGCTAGCCGGGAGTCCGGGAAAAGGTCTGGAGCTGCTGAAGAGGCAAGAGACTTTTTCTTACCTCTTTGTTTCCTGGTGCACGAGGAGAGGGGATTCAGAGCACCGCCTAAACGAGCTCCAGAGATGGGCGCGAGCCGCGGCGATCAGCACGGGCCCCAGAGACGGGCATGAGACGCTAAGGCTGCTGCTGTCGCCACCAGGAAGCCTGTGTGCAAGCACAGGTCACATCCACACTGCCCGTCCCGGGAGCCTGTGCAGCCCGCCACGGCCAGGGTCCCGTGATCCGGGGACAACTTCCCCGGGAGAAGGCACGGCGCGCCTCAGGCTGCTGCAATGTCACGCCGGCCTCTGCCGCCGCAGGCTCGCCCCGCCTCCTCCGTACTCCTCCCTCCCCCCGGCCTGAGTGAGCCAGAGCCCCGGAAGCAGCTGCTCTTTTAACCCCGTTCTGTCTGAGCGAAGAACAGGCTCCCTCAGGCGACCTACATGCAGAGGCGGGTCCAAATCCACAGCTGAACCCCGGGAGCTGTGCGAACAAAGAAGAGAAAGGGAAATCTCTCCCAGCAGCCTCAGGAGCAGCGGATTAAAGCTCCACAAACAACTTGATGTGCCTGCATCTGTGGAATACCTGAATAGACAACGATCATCCCAAATTGAGGAGGTGGACTTTGGGAGCAATGAGATATATATTTTTTTCCCTTTTTCTCTTTTTGTGAGTGTGTATGTGTATGCTTCTGTGTGAAATTTTGTCTGTATAGCTTTACTTTCACCATTTGTCCTAGGGTTCTGTTTTTTTGTGTTTCTTTGTTTTATTACTTAAAAAAAAACTTTTTTCTTAATCATTATTTTTATTTTTTATTTTAATAACTTTATTTTATTTTACTTTACTTTATTTTATTTTATTTCGTTTAATCTTCTTCTACCTTTCTTTCTCTTTTTCCTCCTTTTTATTCTGAGCCATTTGGAGGACAGGCTCTTGGTGCTCCAGCCAGGCGTGAGGGCTGTGCCGCTAGGTAGGAGAGCCAAGTTCAGGACACTGGTCCACAAGAGACCTCCCAGCTCCACGTAATATCAACATGCCAAGAGAACATATTAATCAACCTGTCAAAAATTAAATACAAGGAAAAAATATTAAAAGCAGCAAGGGAAAAACACAAAAAAACACATAAGGGAATCCCCATAATGTTAACAGCTGATCTTTCAGCAGAAACTCTGCAAACCAGAAGGGAGTGGCAGGACATACTTAAAGTGATGAAGGAGAAAAACCTACAATCAAGATTACTCTACCCAGCAAGGATATCTTTCAGATTTGACGGAGAAATTAAAACCTTTACAGACAAGCAAAAGCTAAGAGAATTCAGCACCACCAAACCAGCTTTACAACAAATGCTAAAGAAACTTCTCTAGGCGGGAAACACAAGAGAAGGAAAACACCTACAATAATAAACCCAAAACAATTAAGAAAATGGTAATACAAACATACATATTGATAATTACCTTAATTGTAAATGGATTAAATGCTCCAACCAAAAGACATAGATTGGCTGAATGGATACAAAAACAAGACCCGTATATATGCTGTCTACAAGAGACCCACTTCAGACCTAGGGACACATACAGACTGAAAGTGAGGGGATGGAAAATGATATTCCATGCAAATGGAAATCAAAAGAAAGCTGGAGTAGCAATTCTCATATCAGACAAAATAGACTTTAAAACAAAGACAATTACAAGAGACAAAGAAGGACACTACATAATGATCAAGGGATCAATCCAAGAAGAAGATGTAACAATTGTAAATATTTATGCACCCAACATAAGAGCACCTCAATACATAAGGCAAATACTAACAGCCATAAAAGGTGAAATTGACAGTAACACAATCATAGTAGGGGACTTTAACACCCCACTTTCACCAATGGACCGAACATCCAAAATGAAAATAAATAAGGAAACACAAGCTTTAAATGATACATTAAACAAGATGGACTTAATTGATATTTATAGAACATTCCATCCAAAAACGACAGAATATACTTTCTTCTCAAGTGCTCATGGAACATTCTCCAGGATAAATCATATCTTGGGTCACAAATCAAGCCTTGGTAAATTTAAGAAAATTAAAATTGTATGAAGTATCTTTTCCAACCACAACGCTATGAGACTACATATCAATTACAGGACAAAATCTGTAAGAAATACAAACACATGGAGGCTAAACAACACACTACTTAATAACCAAGAGATAACTGAAGAAATCAAAGAAGAAATCAAAACATACCTAGAAACAAATGACAATGAAAACACGATGATCCAAAACCTATGGATGCAGCAAAAGCAGTTCTAAGAGGGAAATTGATAACAATACAATCCTACCTTAAGAAACAAGAAACATCTCAAATAAACAACCTAACCTTACACCTAAAGCAATTAGAGAACAAAGGACAAAAAAACCCCAAAGTTAGCAGAAGGAAAGAAATCATAAAGATTAGATCAGAAATAAATGGAAAAGAAATGAAGGAAACGATAGCAAAGATCAATAAAACTAAAAGCTGGTTCTTTGAGAAGATAAACAAAATTGATAAACCATTAGCCAGACTCATCAAGAAAAAGAGGGAGAAGACTCAAATTAATAGAATTAGAAACGAAAAAGGAGAAGTAACACCTGACACTGCAGAAATACAAAGGATCATGAGAGACTACTACAAGCAACTCTATGCCAATTAAATGGACAACCTGGAAGAAATGGACAAATTCTTAGAAATGCACAACCTTCTGAGACTGAACCAGGAAGAAATAGAAAATACGAACAGACCAATCACATGCACTGAAATTGAAACTGTGATTAAAAATCATCCAACAAACAAAAGCCTAGGACCAGATGGCTTCACAGGCAAATTCTATCAAACATTTAGAGAAGAGCTAACACCCATCCTTCCCAAACTCTTCCAAAATGTAGCAGAGGGAGGAACACTCCCAAACTCATTCGACGAGGCCACCATCACTCTGATACCAAAACCAGACAAAGATGTCACAAAGAAAGAAAACTACAGGCCAATATCACCGATGAACATAGATGCAAAAATCCTCAACAAAATACTAGCAAACAGAATCCAACAGCACACTGAAAGGATCATACACTATGATCAAGTGGGATTTATGCCACTAATGCAAGGATTCTTCAATATATGCAAATCAATCAACGTGATACACCATATTGACAAACTGAAGGAGAAAATCCATATGATCATCTCTATAGATGCAGAGAAAGCTTTTGACAAAATTCAACACCCATTTATGATAAAAACCCTCCAGAAAGTAGGCATAGAGGGAACTTTCCTCAACATAATAAAGGCCATATATGACAAACCCACAGACCACATCGTCCCCAATGGTGAAAAAGTGAAACCATTTCCACTAAGATCAGGAACAAGAAAAATTTGCCCACTCTCACCACTTTTATTCAACATAGTTTTGGAAGTTTTAGCCACAGCAAACAGAGAAGAAAAAGACATAAAAGGAATCCAAACTGGAAAAGAAGAAGTAAAGCTGTCACTGTTTGCAGAGGACATGATACTATACATAGAGAATCCTAAAGATGCTACCAGAAAACTACTAGAGCTAATCAATGAAGTTGGTAAAGTAGCAGGTTACAAAATTAATGCGCAGAAATCTCTGGCATTCCTATACACTAATGATGAAAAATCTGAAAGTGAAATTAAGAAAACACTCCCATTTACCATTACAACAAAGAGAATAAATATCTAGAATTAAACCCACCTAAGGAGAAATAAGGCCTGTATACAGAAAATTATAAGACACTGATGAAAGAAATTAAAGATGATACAAATAGATGGAGAGATATACCATGTTCTTGGATTGGAAGAATCGACATTGTGAAAATGACTCTACTACCCAAAGCAATCTATAGATTCAATGCAATCCCTATCAAGCTACCACTGGCATTTTTCACAGAACTAGAACAAAAAACTTCACAGTTTGTATGGAAGAACAAAAACCCTTAATAGCCAAAGCAATCTTGAGAAAGAAAAACGGAGCTGGAGGAATGAGGTTCCCTGACTTCAGACTATACTACAAAGCTACAGTAATCAAGACAGTATGGTACTGGCACAGAAACAGATACAGATCAATGGAACAGGATAGAAAGTCCAAAGATAAAGCCACGCACATATGGTCACCTTATCTTTGATAAAGGAGGCAGGAATATACAGTGGAGAAAAGACAGCCTCTTCAATAAGTGGTGCTGGGAAAAATGGACAGCTACATGTAAAAGACTGAAATTAGAACACTCCTTAACACCATACACAAAAATAAACTCAAAATGGATTAGAGACCTAAATGTAAGGCCAGACACCATCAAACTCTTAGAGCAAAACATAGGCAGAACACTCTATGACATAAATCACAGCCAGATCCTTTTTGACCCAGCTCCCAGAGAAATGGAAATAAAAACAAAAATAAACAAATGGGATCTAATGAAACTTAAAAGCTTTTGCACAACAATGGAAACCGTAAAAAAGATGAAAAGACAACCCTCAGAATGGGAGAAAATATTTGCAAATGAAGCAACTGACAAAGGATTAACCTCCAAAATTTACAAGCAGCTCATGCAGCTCAATATTAAAAAAACAAACAACCCAATCCAAAAATGGGCGCAAGGCCTAAATAAACATTTCTCCAAAGAAGATATACAGACTGCCAACAGACACATGAAAGAATGCTCAACATCATTAATCATTACAGAAATGCAAATCAAAGCTACAATGAGATATCATCTCATGATGATCTCATGATGATGGCCATTCTGACTGTTGTGAATTAAAAGAACCTCATGTGTTAATGCTGGTTCTTGGTACCATAAATTTACACTTGAAAGCATTGAAATTCATTAGCCAAGGGGTCTCTATAATGGTAAAATTTAAGTCATTGTAGAAGGTAAGTTAAATAAATTATTTTGGTTAGGAAAGATTTAACAGTGGCCTGCAAATCACACTGAAACAAGTAACAGTTTATCATGTCTATGCATAAATCGTACTTTTGGTCTGTTGCCTTGGGAAAATGTGAGACGTAAAATACTTGTGGCAAATCCATTTGGGTTGATTTGGAGATTCTGATAGACACTGTTTGAATTCACTGAGAAGGAATCTCATTTTCCCATAGGTAAACAATTCTTGAAATAAAGTCATTATAAATTAAAGTGTGGCTATTTACCATCAATACTCACCTCCTTAATTAGGTGTTGACTGGATCAATTACATGACAGCATTGGGTCAGGTCAACATTAGAAAAAGAATGATGAAGGGTTGCTTGGCTAGAGACCAGTTCTAATGAATAAAATTAAAGTGATTTCTCTTACTGCAGAAGCAGAATTCATGTTTCCAGGACAGATGCCTTGCCCAAGAATCAGGAATGCTGGGCAAAGCATGAACTTAAGAATTGGTCTCAAAACATGTGGACAACTGATCAACCTCATTATTAATAAAAATATTCTCATTAAAACAATAAATGAGATAGCATTTTTATCTATATTATTTGCAATTTTTTAAAAAATAAATGAAGAAGTTTGGACCATCAAAGATGTAATGAAATCTAAATTCTCAGATTCTTCTTAAAGGAATGTTAATTACCACAAATTTTATAAAGGTTAATTTGATTATATACATCAAAAGTCTTTCAAATGTTCCCTTTGACTCAGTAATTCAATCTACCGTAATTTGTCTTAAATAAATAACTAGAGTGTTAGGTACAAGGAGTTTGTTTAGACATTTTAAAATAGTGAAGATTTAGGAATAGCTATCTTGAATGTCTAACAGTAAGAGAATGGTGAAATAAATTATGATGCTTATAAGTCAGAATTATTATATGGCTGTTAAATAATTTTTGTAAGATTCTTATGATATAATAGGAGATACAAAAGCAGGATAGAATATTGTACATATAAAAGTCTCAATTTTGTATATATATATATATATATATATACACACACACATATATTTATAATAAAATAAAGGAGAATAAAACAAATCAAAATGCTGATAATCACTTTCTTCAAACAAAAGACTTAGTATCATGTTCCTAAATATATATTCCCTCTGTAGTTTCTAATATTTATAAATTAGTAAATTATTACATTTAAAGTCAGAAACAAAGCCATATACTATTTTATTAAAAAAATATTGAAATTTCTCTCAGGAACCTCTTGATTAGGCCCAATAATTTATTTGTTCATTATTTTATAAAACTATATATGTTGAGTGCCCACAATGTGCAAAGCACAAAATTACACGTGGACCACAAATTATCTCAGGTAGTGATAAGTAAAATATTATGAGAAGTAAATGTTGGGTATAAGAAATAAAGTAATAGAGAGTGATGGGGTCGGGATGCTATGTTTTTTTTGGTGAGGGAAAGCCTTTATTAGGAGACTTGAAGGAAATGAGGAGTCAGCTTTACAGCTATCTGGGGGAAGAACATTCTAAGCAGAGAGAAGAACAAGTACAAAGGTCCTTGGGTTGAGAGTGGCCTTGGCATGTTCAAGGTGTACAAATAGGTCAACATGACTAGAAAGAACTGAACAAGGTAAAAATTAGGAAAAAGGCAAAAAGTAAAGCTGAAGCCAGAATATATAGGACCTTGTAGACCATGAAAACATTGTATTCTCCTCTTAGTGACAATGGGACACCCTTAGAAAATTCTGAGTAGAGGAGTGACATTATCTGACTGGTTTCAAAAGGATTAACTAACTACAGAGTGAATAAATCGGCTGTAGAAGAGGCCAAGGTAGAAGAAAGAAGACCAGTTAGGAGGCTTTTGATATAATTCATGTAAAGGATAATGATAATTTTAACTAGGGTAGCAATGGAGGAAGTGAGACATGGTCAGATTCTGGATGTAGTTGAAAATACAGCCAACTGGATTTTCTGATGGACTGGATATAAAGAACAAAAGAGAGGAGTCAGGATCATGCCAGTGTTTTGGTCTGACCCCTTGAAGAATGAAGCTGCCTTTACTGATAGAGAATACTCTTGGAGGAACAGATTGGTAGATGGGGAGGGGTGGACAGAGAATCAAGAATCTTGTTTTTAATGTGTTTAGTTTAAGGTTCCTATTAGACATCCCAGTAGGGATATACAGTAGAAGACAACTGAATGCAAACATCTGAGGCATAAGGAAGAGGATGTGACTGGTGGTATATGTTTGACCACTGTGATTTTACAAAGTATTTAAAGGGATGAGACTGGATAATCTAAACTAAGGTGTTGAGTAAAGATGTAGGACATGTCTGAAGAGTGAGCCCTATGGCTTTCTAATGTTAGAAGTTAGGCAGGTAAATAGGAATCCTCAAAGAAGACAGATGTGAAGCAGTTATCCAGAGTAGAGGTTTTTAGATTTTAATGTACATATGAACCACCTGATTCCTCTTGTTAGAATGCAAATTCTGACATTTTGAGTATGGGTGCATCTTGTGATTCTGCATTTATAACATCAAGTTCCCAGGCATTGCCTATTCTGGTACTCATACATTGAGTAGCAAGGACCTAGGAGAGATGGCAGAGTAAATTGACTAGGGGAATAGTCTTGTATCTCTGGGAAGTTCTAAAGATCCACTTAAAATTTGTGCTCATGAATTTAAAGTGAGATTAGTCAGTAAGGTTTTGTGTTTTTCTAAGGCCACTTAGCTATTTGGATCTAGGTGTGGAGTAGGTAGAGATCAGGATTGAACCTGGGTTGCATTTTCCTAAATGAATGTAGGAAGGAGGGGGAAAGGGACAAAAGAGCTGACAGAGTATGCAAGGGAATGATTATAATGATGGACTACGAAATATAAGAACAAAAGAGAAAGAAATGAAGACATAGGGGCTGAGTGATCAACAGTGAAAATTTGGTAGGGTCAGTGGATTGGAGGTTCCAGTGGTTGGGAGAATGCTAGGGTTGGGAGACAAGAGGGGCTGAGATGGAAAGATTGGAAGTGTTAATGGGAGTATGACATGCTTGTGGTTAAGGAGGGATTGGAGTTATAGTAATTTCACAGTCTAGGCTATAACCATAGGGATAAATAATAGAGGTGGAATGATAACGAAGTCAGCTAACTGAGTAGTAAGTATTAGAATGCTAAGTATTGGGAAGAATGAGGACAAGACAGAGATGGGCCATGTGCTAAAACTTCAGGGAATTAGGGGCAATGATCTTGAGATCTGCAGCTGAGTGCCATAAGGAGGGACAGCGGATGGTGAAGTATGAGAGTTCTAGTGAAGTTCAGAAACAGTTTCCACCCTCTTTCAAGTTGCTTGGTAGAAATGCCCTCAAGAAGTTATGCCTGTTCATATGAGTCATTTTGGTCCACTAATGTGAGCATGAAATGTCACCTCTGGAAGGCAATCTTCAAGAGCTAGTAAATGAGTCTCCGTGTCTCCTTAACTCTGTCACCAAGTGTGATCAGATACAGGTTCTACCCACCTGGCCTCTAAATGACAGTGACATAAAGTTTTCCAGTAACCAGAGATGGATGCATTTGGTGAATGAGAAATAAACCTTTGTTGATTTAAGCCAGTAAGATACTGAGTTGGTTGTTGTACTTGCTAAGTACTGTAGAGTCATTAGCTCATTTATGGTTTACCATAATCCTATGAAGCTAGCAGTATTATTTCTATTGAAGAGGTGAGGAAAGTTTGACTTAGAAAAATTAAAGTTGGCTGGTATTTAAGCATCATGGGTACCAATGCAAATGCCATTCCCTTTTTCACATAATGTCGTACCTAAAAGTCATATGGTTTTATTTTTAATGCTTTCCTCCCTTTTCTAGAAGTTACTTATGCTTTAATTTCCCCTGTTCAGAAATGCTGGTGGTGAGAAAGGCAAGCTACATAATTGGCTTTAAATGTTACGAGTCCTTGTGACTATTGGTACATTGAAGTGTTTTGCCCTTTTTCTGACCCATGTTATGGTCTCTCCCAAATTGGTTGGCACTGGGCCTGAAATGACTGCCTTTATGTTAGTTTGATCTTTTGAAGTGAGTACTTGAGGTTTTAAATATTCAAAACCAATGGACAGTTTGAGAAACAGAGGACTGATCAAATGAGAGGTATGTGACCTCAATTTCTTCAATGTATTTGAAGTAGACTTTGTTTTCCTATAGGAAGATGAAAAAATATTGAAACTAAAATAGAAAGGTCTACTTTTGCTGTAGCCAGATAATGTGTTTGAGCTGCTTGACCTGTTTTGGAGAAAAGAAAGGCCTGAATAGTATGATGAGATCTACGGAAGAGGAATATTCAAGCAGATAAGACACAATAGGACAACCTCTGTTAACAGTGTGCTATGTATTTATTTCATATGCAGTTAAAAAAAACCAAAACAAAACAGTGGAATAATACAGTTCATATTCCTACAATTTACTTATCCCCTTAAACATTATTTTCTAGGCATTTTTTGATTTGTGAGCATCTCTATTAAAAGTCTGAGACTTTTTTTTTTTTTTACACAATGTTACATGATATGAATGTAATGATACCTATTTCTATAGATATATATATATATTCTTTTTTGATATGTAGTTACTTAAAATTTTTTAGTTATGCATATGATAAGATGTATTTGCAGCCATCTATGATTATTTCTTTAGAACAATTTCCTACAGATTGAATTTCTGATTAGATCTTCAAAGTCAATAATTTCTTCAAGACCCATGTAGGAACTTTCCTTGAAGTTTAAAGGAAGTAATGCAAAAACATCATTTATCTGGCTTACTTGGGTGGGGGTCTGGGGGGGGATTAGGGTACGGTCAGAATGAGGCGTGGTAATAGGTAAATTTCCCAGGTAACAGAAAATTAATTTTCTAAGTTCTGACATTTTGTAAAACACTCACTGGTTTAGAGTCATCAGTATAATAAACATTCAGCTTCTTTCAATTATTCTAATTGTTCTTTACATTCTGTGTATAGCACATTGTATACACGCACATCTGATACCTCAATAAATTATAGGGTGACGGTTAGTGTGTACGGCAAGAGGGGAATTTATCTCTGTGGATGCTTGAATTTGCTATATTTTGCACTGAAATAATTCCATAAAATGATAACAAAGCTAATTAATGACATATATTTCTAGACTCTCTCCACTCTTACTGCTGCATTTTCTTATATCCATTAGAGCTTTAGACCCATAAACAAATCATCATCTTTTAGAATTAAGTGGCTATACGTGACAGGTATAAGTAATTTTGGTGAAATATGTGAGTGGAAAGTGTAGGTTTTTTTAAAGTAACTGATGAAATAGAAAAGTTACATGTAGGGCTTCCCTAGTGGCGCAGTGGTTGGGAGTCTGCCTGCCAATGCAGGGGACACGGGTTCGAGCCCTGGTCTGGGAGGATCCCACATGCCGCGGAGCAACTGGGCCCGTGAGCCACAATTACTGAGCCTGCGCGTCTAGAGGCTGTGCTCCGCTACAGGAGAGGCTGCAATGGTGGGAGGCCCGCGCACCGCGATGAAGATGGTCCCCGCTTGCCACAATTAGGGAGAGCCCTCACACAGAAACGAAGACCCAACACAGCCATAAATAAATAAATAAATAAATTTAAAAAAAAAAAAAAAAAAAGAAAAGTTACATGTAAACTGAGTTTTTAAAAAATGTTTTTAAAAACTGTTTTAATCTGTAAAATGTAACATATTTTAAATGTGCTAAAGAAAGTGGCTCTTTACAAAAGATTATTTGATAATCCTTTGTGAACTGATCATTAGATGTTTTCTCAGATCATTCCAATTCCAACATTCTTTGGAATTAAGAAGTTCCAGATGCAGAGGACGCTGGCATTTCACAGATACTGCTCTAATAAGTGACAGTTCTGTACACCTTGTGATCCTATCCTAGAGAGACACAAGGGAGAATCATTACATTTTCATTATGGGTATTTCCAGGCTGATGGGATTTAATAAATCATGAGACTTGAAAGATGTACAAGTTAGTAAGGTAATGAACATGTTTTTTGGAAAAGCTTTTGCTTTTTTTTTGCTTTTTTGGAAAAGGTTGATTTCCAGGAGTAAAAGTGAAGAGAAATCAAAAACATTGATCAAGAAGTCTGACACTGATTAGTTTGTCCTACCATTTTTGGCTCAAATTCCTGACATTTAACGGAAGATATTGTATAGGTCATTAAATACTAGAGCCAGAAGTGGTCTTAGAAACCATTTAGTTCGATTCTCCCATTTTATAGACGATGATGCTGGGGTCCAGGGATTTCCTGAAGGACATTGGTGAGCTGTGACAGACCTGGAATTAGATTCTAGAGCTCCTGTTTGTCAATCCAGAGCCCTTCCTACATGTTGGCTTTATTGTGGACACACAGTCAGCTGTGCAAACACTGGGTTTTGCTTTCAGTGAAGGGCCATGTTGGATTGATCTCTCTTGATGCTGTTTGAGTGGATAAGCTTTATTAATGGCCTCTTCTCTCTAAAGCCAGGTTTTACTCTGTGAAGGAAAAGACTGCATTACTTATCCGCTCCCATCTGCAATCCCCATTTTCTTTTTATTTTTCTGCAAGCCAATTTTTGTTGGGGGCATTTAATTTTCAGGGCCTGTCTGTGATTGAATCTATATGTCTTCCCTTCCACCACCTTTGCTTTTTGTCTGCTCCTACACATTCTCTTTTATCTTCATTGTCATTAGATGTTTCATTTGCTGGACTCTTTTCTCATTTGTAACCTATCACTTGATTTTATTATTTTCTTTCAGTCTCAGGCTTATTTTGAGTAATGTGTTTTTCTCGTACTATTTCTCCCAGGGAAATAAAGAGGAAATACAGGAGAGAGGAAGAAAACATCCTTTTTGTAAAGAGTGAAAAGCCAATCTCAGTTTGGCTGACACTGTGTCTTCCTTTTTTTTAATCTTCTTTATTTTGTAAATCATTTTAGGATAAGTGAAGAGTAATCTCCTAAACTGGAGATTAAACTTGAAATCTCAGACATTTCCCAGTTACTAAAGGCCTCCCTAATATACCATCTACCCACTTAAAAATACTACACAAGAGACTCATCAAAATAAATCAAGAAATAAAATAAGAGGAATTTGTACTAATTAATTTACCACCTTTTATTGCCAATACCTCATTAAACATGACTATAATGTCAAGCTTATTAAATAACACATTAATTGATATATTCAGAGTAGAGCTATTTTTAAAAGAAATCATATTGAGAGACTGGCTGATTGTCTTGATATTTTGTTGTTCAAGATGTGTGTGGAAATAATTTCTGAGCCACACAAGGAAAGTAGTTCCATTGCTTTATGATGGCATCTCGTTTTCTGACTCTCAGCCCCCATCATGATCTGATTGACCTTGACATGAGGGTGACCTCCAAATCATCTTGGAATATTTGTAAAAATCAAACATATATGCACCAATGAGAACAAAGCTTTGCAATCAGTGATATCAGTGATGGTCTGTAATGAAATTTGTTGTAGGTAATTATTAATAATCTCTAAAGACACGTATGTACCTGTGCACATGCTTCACCATGGCAAACATCTGTGGAACCATGTCTTCAGGAAGCAAATGTAAACCATCAGCTTAAGTGCACTTCTGAGAATGGCATAAAATAGATGAAAATCTTCACTTATACTTTATTCATCTTTTGAATGGAATAATGCCATCTTATTTATTTCTATTTCTAAAGTTGCTTTTTGTAATGATTTTCAAAGTTCCAAACACATAGAATTTATTCAGAATTTTTGTGTTGCCTCAAAAAATATTACCACCTTATTTTCAAACTCAATGTCAAGATAAATAGGTGGTTTCAGAATCCGTCTCTCCTTTTTTCTCTTCATTCCATCCATCATCTCCTTATCCCTTCATCCATTCCTTCCACCTCTTGGGCTGTCTAGGTGCTTCTATATTAAGTCCATGTCTTAACCCTACAGACATACTACTCCAGATTTAATTTACTCAATACAGTTGCTTAAACCATACAACTTAGAATAATCCTTGAATCCTCTCCTTTTCTCGTATCTCATGTCCAACCATCAGTAAATTGTGTGGTTCTACCTTCTGCAGGTTTTCCCACTGCAATCACAGTGATACACGCTATCATTATTTCTCACCTGGATTATCGCAGTAGTCTCTTAAATCGTTTCCCTGCCTCTACACTTACCCACTATTGTTAGTATAGAGCCCAAAGTGAACCTTTTAGGATGTGAGTCAGATCATGCCATGGCTTTTCTCCAGACCTGCCAGTGACTTCCCACATCACTCAGAGGAAAAGTCCTTGCAATGGTGTACAGGTCCTTACGTGATGCCTTCCCACTATTTCTCTAATCTTATCTTCCCACCACTCTTGCCCTCTCTGGTTTCTCTGCTTTTTCTTGGACACATCAAACACGGCCCTGTCTTAGATCCTTTCCACATGTTATTTCTCTGCCTGGGATGATCTTATTCCAAATATATGCATGGCTGGAGGGAACATTTTCCTTAGGAGCTGCTCAATAATCACGTTATCAGTCAAGCCTGCACTGAGGTGACCACCTCCTTAAAATAGTATCAATCTCTGCTGCACTGCCTGTTCCTGCCTACTGTGCTTTACTCCTCCACCACATAACATGTATTATCTGAATCTATTTATTCATTTACTGTCTGTCACTCTCATGCCTCCTAGACTGTAAATTCCACTAGAGCAAGGATTTTTGTTCGGCACATAGACGGGGTGTAATAAATATTTATTGAAAGAATAAATAAATGCATAAAAGGAAAGATGTTAGTAAAGTGTTTAAAAACTTATTCTGGTGTAAATATAGGTAGGATCAAGTGGCTGTGTAATCATGAGAAAAGCACTCCTCAGCAAGAGGGTACAATAATATCGATTTCATAGGCCAGTTGTATGAATTAAATCATTCATTAGGTAAAGAGCTTATCAAAGTATCTACCAGTAGCAAATGCTCACATAGAGTGATGCTACTCTTGCATCTCTTACTGCCCTTTGAATTTGCATCTTTACTTCAAGAATATCAGAGCACTGAACTCTCCTCTCAGGGGAGATGAGCACACCACCACCCACCCTCTTCCCTTCTCCAAGGACACCTTAATGGCATAACCACCTGTCATCTGGGCTCCCAAGTAGTATTTTGTTATTGCAAAACTGTTGTCAGATATTTTATCTCTGTAATGCACATCTCACTTTACTAAGCCATTGATTATAATCAATGAAGATACAACCTCTGACCTTGTTGGCTTCTTTCGTCATTGAAATCAAATCAGGGAATCAGTAAAAGTAAAAGAAAATAAATCTTTAAAATCCATTTGAAGTCAACATCTTCAAGGAGAAACTTGAGTTTCTGGAATGAAGATATTTACTATCACTGCCAGATGAATAACTGCTTCTATTTTGCATCTTTCTTTCTGAAGGAAACACGCAGAACCATCTTCAGTTCATATACCCCTGCAATTAAAGAGTTAAAGTTCTGTTAGCTAAAATTAAAAACTTTCAACTCTCTCTCAACCTTTGCGGTCATGTTATGTTTGTAGAGAGCAGTGGAAATTGGGCTTGGTAATTAGGAGTGGTGCCGACATCTAAAGAGAAGAGTAAAGAAAAGGCAGAAACATAATTTTTACCTAATAACCAAATCTTTGAATTGATTTACATTTGCCAAGTATATTTTCCAGCTCAAATACACTTTACGACACTGGTGGACCCCTGTGTCAAAATAGGTCAGTATGATTGTTTGGGAAGGAGATTGACAAACAATATTGACAGACATAACTACCCTAGAAAGAGCCAGTGCTTGTTAAGTGCTAGCTCTGGATTAGGCAGGGTTTGATAAATGTTACATCAATAAAGCCTCACAGCAACCCAATGAGTTAGATGTTCTGTTATTTGTCATATTCTGCGGGTGCAAAAAAAAAAAAAAAAAAAAGGCATGACAGGATAGTCTAACTAAGAAGGGGCAGAGTCTGGATTTCATACTGAACTTGCTTGGATAATAAGGCCTGGGCTTTTGCTCTAATGCCTTCCAACAGGAACCTGAATCACTTTGTAAAACACATCTGATAGTAGATGGAGTCACAATTTATTGGTGGTGCAAAGAGGGTCAGTCGTTCAGAACCATTTCTTCTCAGCCATGTGCAAAGACTTTCTTGATCCCATCTGTCAGTCAGCTCTGGTTATGCCTTTGGATTAGTGGCTACCTCCTTAAGACACTTCCTGGTGTGAACAGATATGTGCTTCAATATCAATGTCTTTTTTATTTCCTGTGATAAAAATAATCTTAACCTCTTAGTGGATTCCAATAGTAAACATTTATTTCATTCTTAGGATGTGCATGTGACTTGGTTGACTGAGGCAGGACTTGGTTGAGCCCGGCTGGACTTTTAGACTTCTGGCTGAGTTCAGGTCTGTGTCTTCACTACCGGGAATATATCCTTCTCATGGTGGATCTCAGGAGTGTAAGAGAGAGAGCAGTGACATGGAATGCTTATACATCCTCAGTCCAGATCTGGCCCACTGTCACTTCTACTCACATGGCCAAAGCAAATTGCCATCAGTGGCATGGGAATATATTCTCCACCATAGTGGAGGCACTGCAAAGCTCCATGTCGAAGGCATGATATATTATTCTAACACAAGGAGGGAATAAAGAAGTGAGAATAATGTGGAAACAGTTTCTGAAAACCAAGCATTAATTCCAAAGCCCACACTCTTATGGCATGGCTTTATCTATCTAAAATGTAGGTGACAGCATTTATCTCATGGAGATCTAGTGAATATAAAATGAGACAATGTAGCTATAAACTGCAGGGAATAATATCTGGCATAATAGACAATCAATGCTAGCTTTTATTATTGTTTTTCATGTTGCACTTTTATTATTTTTACATTATTAGCTCTTTCATGTCCTTTTGATTCGTGTGACTAAACAGATTCTTGGTCACTTGTTTTACTCTTAATAAAAATCATTAAATAAATATTTGTTAAACTGCTACTCTGGGTTTGCCTTGCCCATTAGCAACTAAATCTATCTGATTTTCATCTGCTTGCTTGCTTAGCTTTTGAGAATCTGCATATTTGGATTCCTGGTAGCATATGATTTCTTCTGTAACTTTCTATGGTTAGTTTAATTTCTTACCGTGGCTTTGCCTGAATGTATGTGAGTGGCTTTTGATGGCATGTGATTAATTTTGATTTCTATTAAATCTGGGAATATTGATTATTCATAACTTTCTGATTCTCATAATCAAATTTTCCATTTCTCTATCGTTTAAACCTCTTTCCATTGCAAGCCAAAGAAAACCCAATGCAAACTGGCTTAAGCAAAAGGTGAGCTTACCTGAAAATTCCTGGGGTAAAACAGGTCTCAGGAACAGTTTACTGCAGAATTCAGTTTCTCTCTCTTCCTCTTCCTGACATTTATCTTGCTGACCCGGCTCTGTTCTCATTTGGATTAAATTTCCACCCTTTGAAGCAAGACAGCCTCAGCAGCACTGTATTAATACTAGCAGTTAAGTTGCTCTTCCCTAGAAGTTTCTGCTCAAATTTCATTGCATATTTTTAATTCTACTGGGAAAGAAGTCTATCTCTGAACTGATAACCATGGATTGGAAAAATATTCCTATTGGCTTAAGTCTAAGTCACATGCTCCACTCCAGGAATTGAGGACTGATTCAGTCTTACCTGTGCTCATGGGCTAAAAGTGGAGGAAGGGTGGTTCTCAAAAATTAGCATTGGGAGACAACAACAACAAATAAAAAAAGTTTACTATAGCTCTGTTTTTAGTTCCTCTATCATTTCTAAAGCATTCAATTTAAACAGTGCTCACTAAAGTAAAAATTCAGCAAACACCAAGTAAATTCATCTGTATAGACAGAGGTGGGTTTTATGGCCCATCTACTCCAATCCCCAACAAGAAATCTTGTTGGATGACTGAGATTGCCTACAATCATTTATTCCACTGCACAGAAAATTTAGATTTTGTCTTTGGCGGTTTATGGACCCTAGTGCTAAATGAACAGTCTTTAATTTCTGCAGAGATTTAAAATCTGGCAAATAACTTATTTTTGACTGACTGTGCTAACAACAGGACAGGTTGTAGAACATTGTAATTATTCCATGTCTGTTTCTCAGAGAGTTACTTGACCTTCAGCTTTCAGTAGTTTATGGAAAATATCATCTTCCTCATTCCCTTGATCCCTTACACTCCAATGAGCTATTTATATATTATGTGGACTTTTCAGTATCTATTGCTGATCATGATGATACTGATGTTAAAATATGTATGCCATATTACATGTTACTGAGCACTTTATCAGCTATTTTTTTATTTAAACCTTGTAAAAATTCTGGGAGGCAAGTGTTATCAATTAGAAATTGAGGTCATGTTAAACTTGTAAAAAGCCATATAAGGACTAAAAGGTTTAGGTTATCTGACCTCATTTCAATATTCTTTCCACTGGCACGACTCTATAGCTTTAAAAAACTCATCCCTTCCAGGGACCTTAAGGAGAAGAAATAGAGGCTTATAGACATTTTGCAGAATCACGATTAGTGGAATAGGAAACATCCTACCAAAAAATCCCCAACAAAACAAGTTTTGTCTTTGAGGTGGGTTTTATTTGAACCAGTTTTATCTTCAAATGAGAGAGAATTAATAAAACTGCCTATTTCACAAAAGGAAGGACACAGATGTACTTATATTTCAGAAGTTTGAAAGGGTTATGTGGATGTTCTAAATCAGTTATTTCACATTCTCTGCTTTTTATATTCACCGTTAGTGTACTGTTAGATTGTACCTTGGGAATTTTGTCATACATTAAAAATCATAGGCTCTGTAATTATTATATAACTCATCTTGAAAAATTACAATGCTAGATAATATATTATTACAACCATATATTATCTAGTCTTGCTTGACTAGACCAGAACCAGTAAATTATTTTCAATACCATTAAAAGGTACATACTTCCAGTTAAATAAGTACTAGGAATGTAATGTACAACATGATGACTCTAGTTCACACTGAAGATAATATGGTATATTTGAAAGTTGCAAAGAGAGTAAATCCCCAATGTTCTGAATGCAAGGAAAAAATTTTTATTGTAACTATAAGAGAAGATGAATATTAACTAAACTGATGTGGTAATCTTTCCTCAATATATGTTTGTTAAGTCATTATGCTGTACACCTTAAACTTATACAAAACTGTAAGTCAATTACATCTCAATAAAAGTGAAAAAATACGTAAGTGATAAGTAAGTAAGGGAGATGAAGAGGTCTTGTATCAGAACACAGAGAGACGCAAATGGTGTGCAGAGACACACCTTTCCTTTCCACCCTACAAAGAAGCACCTCTTATAACCGGTCTGTCTTCTATTCACCACTCTGCTGGTCTGTGGGCCAGCCTCCATCCCTCAGGCTATAGTCAGGCAGCCAGCCAGGGCTTTCTGTGTGTGCCCACTCTTGAATGGCTGTCTTTACCTGAGGCCAGAGAAAGGTGAGGTTAGCATTCTGTTGTGGAATCAGGAACCCCAGGAGAACTCCAGTAACCTCCCTCTTTGTCCTAAATCCCCCTCAGGTCTCTGGCTAATGCCTGCTTTCAGAACTTCATCACACAAGACCTCCAATGCTTGAGGGCTGTGTCTAAAATCCAAACCAAACAAGTCACTTCTCTGTTAGACCCTTCAGCGGCCCCTGCTCACATACAAGATCAATGTCAAACTCCTGGCCTGGGCTACTAGGCCCTTTTCATCAGCCTGTGTTTTAGTCTCACCTACTGTTGCTATCCAGACCCGAGTATCTTCTAACCACAACCACTAGTCTTGTCTGGAGGCGCTCTTCTCTCTGGTGAGCTGCTTTTTTCTCAGCTCAAGAATAATTTCCCATGCTACTCCCTGCCCTCAATGTCTGCTGGTAAGCAGCAACTCATTCTTTGTGACTTGACTCACCCATCACCTTTGTGTGGCAGTTTTTTTGACTCACTCATTCTTTTGTATGTAGATATTCTTCCTCTTTCCTTCATACTTCCAGTTGTTTCATGACCCACCACTTGTCTATACAGGACAGAGTTTCATGAGACTCAGAGCAAGGACTGTGTTTTTCTTGTTTGCCATCATATCGCTAGTGTTTTGCACAGGGCCTAGTATGAAGTAAGCTCTTAATAAATCCATGGTTGAATAAATCCATGGTGAGCAAACAATAAATGCTAACATGAGGTACTATTTGAATTTGTATAAACTGATAGTTTTAGTTAATTCAAGTAAAAAATAACAATATGTGATATTTTGCCTAAAATATCATGAATCCCAAATTCACTACAATCTAATAAAATTTGAGAAACGCTGGTCTAGGCAGGAGAGGAAGGACCTGAGTTTGGAGGCATTAGCACTGTTTGGAAGTGAGGAATGAGTACATGTGAAGATGAGGAGTGTCAGCCTGGAACCCACCTCCCTGTCTACTGGCTTGTGATATCTTTGAAGACAGTGACTACATCTGACCTGGTTCTTTGGACTTCAGTGCCTGTTACAGCACCTAGTACCAATACTGCAACCCATACTAGATTTGCCTCCTGATGTAGGGTTAATGTTCAGAAATATTGATATTAATGAGTCTTCAGACTTTCTTTTTTTTTAACCATTCTATTCTCCCTCTGACCTGAGATTCTTTATGCTTCCAACCTCAACCTCTATCAAGTGCATTTTCTTACCTGTTCTCACTTCCTGCCTATGAAAATCCTGAATGTGAACAAGTTTCCTGCTCCCAAAGGAAATTTATGAAACATATGTGATTGGGCCAGAGACAAGGATCTTCATACCTACTACTGAATTTTGTAGGTCCCTTTGAATTCTAGAATGTTTATGCTAGCTTGTCCAGACTTTGAGATATTGCCTTGTCATACTTTACACATCTACGTCCTCCTAATTTCAGGCTATGCAACTAGTTTCAACCATTATTTACCATGATTCTAATACAACCTCCAGGTCTACCTAATGCCACGCTCTCCCTCTCTTCCAACTCTCAGTGCAGAGGTTTCCTCGCTATGGATTTGTGATCCACAGATGCTCATGGCCTCAGACGTGACAGAAGAAAAAAAGAAGAGTAGGCTCATTGCCATACCCTCAAGCTCCGTCGAGGCCTTTGACTAGGATGGATTCCCTTTGAATCTAAAATCGTCATTCTCCTGCTGCATTTGTGGCTGGGCAAATAGGCTTGCCTGGCTTTGGAACCAACCTTTGCAAACACACTGACTCATTATTTATTTTCTTATAAGAAAGTTTTCCTAAGATGACTCATCATTTCTCGAGAGAGAGGCTCTCAGATGGAGTCCTTGGTAGTAAGATGGATGTAAGCCCCAGGGTCCTGAGGAGCTGGTGTATCTTCTTTGTGTCTCTGACTGCCATCTTGAAAACTTTTTAGTTCTTACAGTTTAGTTAACATTTCCTAAGTGTCTCCCATGAACCAGATGCTGTGGATACCAAGGTGAATAAGACACAGTCTGTACCTCTGGATCTCATGCAAAGAGTCAGACAGGCAAATGTAGAGTTTTAACATAATATGGTGAGTGTTCAGTGACACAGCTGAGTAGAAGCTGGTATAGAAACACAGTGAAAAGTCATTTCATCTAACCCAACGATTCTCAAATCTTAATGTGCATCAGAATCATTCAGAGGGCTGGCTAAAGCACTATGGAACCCACCCTCAGAGTGTCTGATTTAGCTGGTCTGGGGCTGGGTCCAAGAGTTTGCATTTCTGATGAACTCCCAGGTAATATTGCTGCTGCTGCTGCAGGGACCCCGCTTTGAGGGCCAGTGGCCTATCGTTAGGGGCACTGACAATGCTTTATGGAAGAAGTGGTGCCAAGCAAGTTGAAAAGGATAAGTGAAACACCAAGGGAGAAATTCCAAGAAAGGAAAGAGCAGGTACAAAGGCACAGAGTAATGCACAGGGCACAAATGCTTCTGGACAATACAAAGAACAGGAGATGAGGCAGGGGCCTTTGGAAGTAAGATAAATTAAATAAATCAATGAGCTGTGGGATATTTTTCCCTGGCATCCAGGGCTGGAGTTGTTACTGTAACATTTCAAATCTGTACAACCTGTAAAGAATCACACAAATGCCAAAAATTATGGGTAATTCTTCCCTCTTGGGCCACATTCAGAGACTGGTCTTATTTAATGTATTTCTGAAAGGTGAGAGTTTGTAAGACTATTTTAAGCAGGCTGGAAAAATTTGGATGTACAATGATTACAGGCTACATGAAAATGATGTCGAAATTCAACAATATTCTGTACAGTACCTGTCAGAAACAGAGTTTTGAAAATGCTGTTTGGTAGAATTCAAGAAGTCTGCTCTATTGAGTGTCAATGTGAGCCTTAAGCATACTTTTGTTTGCCATTTCTAATTATACCATCAAATTCTTTTAATTTTTTTGGCTTAAATTTGTGCAGTTAATTAACATATAAATAAAATCTGAGCTTCCATTTATATAAAGAGAGAAGAATCCTGGTAATACCAATGGAGTAAGAGTTTTTGTCCCATATACTTTGAGCTTTCATTTGTGTTAATATTTTTAATAATAAAATATATCACACAAAAGGCATGCACAGAGAATAGGCATAATTTAAAGAATATTAATAGTATGAATCCCATTATCCATTTTACCGGTATCTTTGAGACTTCCAATATATCTCTCCCCAGTCATATCTCCTTCATCCCTCCCAAAGGTAACAACAAGACTTATTTTTACTTAATAATCTCCTTTATTTTTATTAAAGCTTTGCCACATGTGTATTTATAAACTATATATTTTCTAGTTCTGCCTTTTGAAATGTAAACAAATGGAACTTTACTATGTGTGTTCTTAGGTCCTTCTCACTTTTTGCTTAACATATTGCTGTTGAGAATTGGCTGTGTAGACATGTAGCCACAGGTCATTCAATTTCATGGCTGTAGGATATTCCATTGTATATATAATCACAATGTATTTGTCCAACTACCTTTAATAAACATTAGGTGTTTTCCAGCTGTGTGGGTGTTTCATCACAAGCAAGGCTGTTATGAACATTGGGTGTGTCTGGCTGAGTTGTAGGGTATGTGTATGTTTAGCTTTATTAGATAATATTACTTTCTTTTTGAAATCATTTGTTACAAATTTTTCATTTTCTTCAGAAGTGTCCTTTGGTAGACTTATTATTTTTTTGTCAAACAAGAAAGGTGTTTCCCTGATTAATAATGAAGTAGATCATTTACATTTATATCTTTATTCATGCTTTATCTTTAAAAATCTTTGTCCACATCTTGTGTCCTTTTTTATTTAGGTTGACTGTATTTTGATTCATAGGATTTTAAAAAGCCTAGACAGTCATCCTTTGTCAGTTATATCTGTTCCAAATAGCTTTTCTCAGTTGTGGCTTCTTTATATATTTCCTTTTGATAAACAGAATTTCTCATATTTTATATAGTTGAAAGCATCAAACTCTGCCTTTATGGTTTATGCTTTTTAAGCACAAGATCCAAAACTGTTTTAGATTTTCTTCTAAAATTTTTTTTTGATATCATGTTTTTCCCTTCACTTTTAAGTGTTAATTACATTTGGAATTTGTGTGTGCATGTGTGTGTGTAGATATATGATACAAATGACCTATTAATATATTTATGGGTAATCAATTGTTTCTATGCTATACCCAATGATCTCTAATTTTGGCTTAATTTACATATACCTGTTTTTCTGTTTCTGGAGTCTTTTCAGTCTCCTTGATGGATTAGTCTATCTGTGTGCCACCACCACATGTCTTCAGTTATTACAGTTTTAAAGCAAAGTGATATCATTCAAGGCAATTCCCATGCATGGTTATTCTTTTCCAGGAATGTATTTGGTATTTTAGACACTTTTGTCTTCCATGTACATTTTAGAGGGGCTTTTCAAATCTTACTAAAATCAGGTTGCAACTTTGTTGAGGATTTCTTTGAACCTGTAGATAACTTGGGAAAAATTGGCATTTTGCAATATTGAGTTTTCACAACTATGAACATAGTGTATTTTTCGATTTATTTCACTTTTAAAAATACTTTTAAATTAAGTTTTATAAATTTTGCAATGTGTGTATCTTTTGTTTTTTTGCATTTATTGTTAGGTTCCTTATATTTTGTTGCAATAATATATGGTATCTCTTTTTTTTTTTTTTTTTAACTTTTGGGATTATTTATTTATTTATTTATTTATTTATTTATGGCTGTGTTGGGTCTTCGTTTCTGTGCGAGGGCTCTCTCTAGTTGCGGCAAGCGGGGGCCACTCCCCATCGCGGTGCGCGGGCCTCTCACCACCGCGGCCTCTCTTGTTGCGGAGCACAGGCTCCAGATGCGCAGGCTCAGCAATTGTGGCTCACGGGCCCAGTCGCTCCGCGGCATGTGGGATCTTCCCAGACCAGGGCCCGAACCCGTGTCCCCTGCATTGGCAGGCAGACTCTCAACCACTGCGCCACCAGGGAAGCCCATGGTATCTCTTTTTAATTCAATTTTGAGGAGTTTATTGTTAGTGTGTATAAATGCAATAGGCTTTTCTACGTTGATCTTATATCTGGAAATTTTCTTTTTTTTTTTTAAAGCTCTCTTTTTTAAAAAATTAATTAATTTTTTATTTTTGGCTGCATTGGGTCTTCGTTGCCATGCACGGGCTTTCTCTAGTTGCAATGAGTGGGGGCTACACTTCGTTGCAGTGTGCGGGCTTCTCATTGCGGTGGCTTCTCTTGTTGTGGAGCACGGGCTGTAGGCACGTGGGCTTCAGTAGTTGTGGTGCATGGGCTTAGTTGCTCCGTGGCATGTGGGATCCTCCTGGACCAGGGATTGAACCCGTGTGCCCTGCATTGGCAGGTGGATTCTTAACCACTTAAGCCACCAGAGAAGTCCTGGAAAATTTCTTAAATGATTTTTATTTATTCTTGTTATTTGTTGTTGAAATTGATTCAATTTACTACGCAGAGAGTCATGCATTCTGTGACTAAAAAGAAACACCGTTTTTCCTTTCTAATCCCTGTTTCTAATCCTTGTTTCTTTTACCTGTCTTATTGTGCTGACTGTGACCTCTATATTTACATATAGTAGAATTCTCACTTTGAACTTAGATATCATTTATCAAGTGTATCAGTTAGGATAACCTTAGCTGCTAAAACAACTTCAAAATTTAATCTGTTTAAAGATAGGAGTTTATTTCTTGTTTTGCGACAGCCAGTTCTGTTTGCTAGTTGTGATGGTGGGTGTTTTGCTACACATTCAATAACTCCTATCTTGTGGGTCTTGATCCTCATGGCCAGCCAGTTCAGTAAACAGGTAGAGAACAACAGTGCATAAATCACGAGAGAGGTTTTTGTGGTCCAAGCCTGGAAATATGCACATTTCTTCCTCTCTTAATCTAACGGACAGAATTCTGTCACATGATCACATCCAGCAGCAAGAGAGGCTACAGAGATAATCTCATTCTCTGCTGGGATAAGCAGAGACCAAGGATGCTGAAAAGTCAGATTGATGTTTGTAGTAGCCATTTAAGGAAGTTATTTTCTATTCTGAGTTTGCTTTTTGTGTTTATTTAGAAAATCATATGATTTTTCTCTTTTAATATGCTAATTTGAAAAATTACTCTAATGCACTTTCTAATATTGGAAGTGATTTTATATTTATGGAATAAACCCACTTAGATATATTGTATTTAATTTAAAAAAATAGAAAGGCACCTCTGCGTTTTATTTGCTAATGTTTTATTTGGAATTTTTGTTGTTTATAATCAGGAGTGAGATCGACCAATAAGATTACTTTCTCATTAATATCTTTGTTTGATTATATTACCAAGGATAAATTAGACTCACAAAATTATCTGAGGATTGTTTCATCGCATTATTTTCACAATGGAGCTTATCCAATTTTTGGATTATCGATTCCCTGATTATGAGACAGAATTCATAAGATTTTTGAATGTGTGGTAGAACTTTTCAAGAAAATTCTCTAGGCCTATTTCTTCTTGTGCAACAATTTGTGATTCATAATTTTCAAGGCATTAATTCATTTCATCTAAGCTTTTGCATTTGTTGGCAAAAATGTTTCTTATGATGAATTCTCATTGCCTTTTTAACTCTGCTGTGTTTGTACTTATAGTTTTCTTGCATTTCTTATATTCTTTTGGGGATGATTCTCTTTCTGTCTGTATATCTCTTATCTATTTTTAAGAGTATTTCTTCTGGAAGTTTATTTTATTTGGTTTTTAAAAGAATAAACTTTTATACTTGTTCTCTCTTGCTTGTTTGTTTTTTTAATTCATTAATTTTGGCTGATGTTTTTTCTTCCTTTTGTTATTTTGGGATTTGTTCTTGCTGTCTTCAGTTTGCTCTTGTTTCTCAATTTGGATTTTTTTAGTTCATTACTTTTTCACAGTCTTTTCTAATGGAGAAATCTTTGCCAAACATGGGGTTATAGATATTATTTTATATTATCTTTTGAAGATTTTGTTATTTTACTTTTCACAGTATTTAATTCTACAATCCAGCAGAAATGCATTTTTTATTATGATGTGAAGTGGGATTTGAGTCATTCTTTCTCATATGGCTATCCACTTAAACAAAAATAATTTATGTTTAAGCTTGCCTTTTCGTTATTCTGCTACAGTGCCACTTTTTCAGAGCTCAAATATCCATAAAAGTGTTGGTCTCCATCCTATTTCTGTTTGTATTTCTTTGCACCAAATCACTTTAATTTATATATCTTTACAAGAAGACTTTCTATCCAGTGGGGTAAGTTCTCCAAATCAATTCTTCCTCAAGATATTTGGGCTCTATTTGACCCATTGAAGTTCCATAAAAAATGTTAAAAGCAGAGAGACCTTCAAGATCACAGAGGAGTAAGAGATAACCTTCCTCCCCACAAATACATCAGAAATACAACTACATGTGGAACAACTCCTATAGAACACCCACTGAATGCTGACAGAAGACCTCAGACTTCCCAAAAGGCAAGAAACTCCCCATGTACCTGGGTAGGGCAAAAGAAGAAAAAAACAGACAAAAGAATAGGGACAGGACCTGCACCTCTGAGAGGGAGCTGTGAAGGAGGAAAAGTTTCCACACACTAGGAAAGCCCTTCACTGGTGGAGATGGGGATGGCGGGGGGGAAGCTTCAGAGCCACGGAGGAGAGCACAGCCACAGGGGTGCGGAGGGCAAAGTGGAGAGATTCCCGCACAGAGGATCAGTGCCGACCAGGACTCACCAGCCCGAGAGGCTTGTCTGCTCACCCGCCTGGGCGGGTGGGGCCTGGGAGCTGAGGCTTGGGCTTCAGAGTTCAGACCCCAGGGAGAGCACAGGGGTTGGCTGCGTGAACACAGCCTGAAGGGCACTAGTGCGCCACAGCTAGCCGGGAGGGAGTTCGGGAAAAAGTCTGGACCTGCCTAAGAGACAAGAGGCCATTTTTTTGGGGTGCATGAGGAGAGGGGATTCAAAGCACCCCCTAAATGAGCTCCAGAGACAGGCACGAGCCACGGCCATCAGCACGGACACCAGAGATGGGCATGAAAGGCTAAGGTTGCTGCTGCAGCCACGGAGAGTCCTGTGTGCAAGCACACGTCACTATCCACACCTCCCCTCCTGGGAGCCTGTGCAGCCCACCACAGCCAGGGTCCTGTGATCTGGGGACAGCTTCCCTGGAAGAATGCACGTAGTGCCTCAGGCTGGTGCAATGTCAAGCTGGCCTCTGCCACCACAGGCTTCCCCCGCATTCTGTAACCCTCCCTCCCCACCTCCTGAATGAGCCAGAGCTCCCTAATCAGCTGCTATTTTAACCCCGTACTGTCTGAGCAAAGAACAATTGCCCTCAGGCAACCTACAAACAGAGGTGGGACCAGATACAAAGCTGAAACCCAGGAGCTGTGTGAACAAATAAGAGAAAGGGAAATTTCTCCCAGCAGCCTCAGGAGCAGTAGATTAAATCTCCACAATCAACTTGATGTACGCTGCATCTGTGGAATACCTGAATAGACAACGAATAATCTGAAAATTGAGGTGGTGGACATTGAGAGCAACTGTAGACTTGGGGTTTGCTTTCTGCACCTAATTTGTTCCTAGTTTTATGTTTATCTTAGTTTAGTATTTAGAGTTTATTATCATTGCTAGATTTGTTTATTGATTTGGTTGCTCTCTTCCACCTTATTTTAAATATATATAGATATATATATGTTTTTTCCTTTTTCTCTTTTTGTGACTGTGTGTGTGCATGCTTCTTTGTATGATTATGTCTGTAGAGATTCGCTTTTACCATTTGTCCTAGGGTTCTGTCTGTTCTTTTTTTATTATTTTTTTATGGCTTTTAGTGCTTGTTATCACTGGTGGATTTGTTTTTTTGGTTGGCTGCTCTCTTCTTTCTTTCTTTCTTTTTTTTTTTTCTCTTTTTTTTTTACACTATTTTTAATTTTTTTTATTTTTAATAAGTATTTTTTATTTTAATAACTTTAGTTTATTTTCTTTCTTTCTTTCGTTCTTTCTTTTTTTCTCTCATTTCTTCTGAGGCATGTGACTGACACGGTCTTGCTGCTCCAGCCAGGTGTCAGGCCTGTGCCTCTAAGGTGGGAGAATTGAGTTCAGGACATTGGTCCACTAGAGACTTCCCAGATTCACGTAATATCAAATGGCAAAAACTCTCCCAGAGATCTCCATCTCAAGGCTAAGACCCAGCTCCATTCAACGAACAGCAAGCTACAGTGCTGGACACTCTATGCCAAACAACTAGCAAGACAAGAACACAACTTCACCCATTAGCAGAGAGGCTGCCTAAAATCAAAATATGGTCACAGACAACCCAAAACACACCAATGGACATGGTCTTGCCCACCAAAAAGATAAGATCCAGCCTCATCGACCAGAACACAGGCACTAGTACCCTCCACCAGGAAGCCTACACAACCCACTGAACCAACCTTAGCCACTGGGGGCAGACACCAAAACAACGGGAGCTACGAACCTGCAGCCTCTGAAAAGGAGACCCCAAACACAGTAAGATAAGCAAAATGAGAAGACAGAGAAACACACAGCAGATGAAAGAGCAAGGTAAAAACCCACCAGACCAAACAAATGAAGAGCAAATAGGCAGTCTACCTGAAAAAGAATTCAGAGTAATGACAGTAAAGATGATCCAAAATCTTGTAAGTAGAATGGAGAAAATACAAGAAATGTTTAACAAGGACCTAGAAGAACTAAAGAGCAAACAAACAATGATGAACAACACAATAAATGAAATTTAAAATTCTCTAGAAGGGATCAATAGCAGAATAACTGAGGTAGAAGAACGGATAAGTGACCTGGAAGATAAAATAGTGGAAATAACTACTGCAGAGCAGAATAAAGAAAAAAGAATGAAAACAATTGAGGACAGTCTTAGAGACCTCTGGGACAACATTAAATGCACCAACAATCAAATTGTAGGGGTTCCAGAAGAAGAAGAGAAAAAGAAAGGGACTGAGAAAATATTTGAAGAGATTAAAGTTGAAAACTTCCCTAATATGGGAAAGGAAATAATCAATCAAGTCCAGGAAGAAATAGAAAATATAAACAGACCAATCACCAGCTTTGAAACTGAGACTGTGATTAAAAATCTTCCAACAAACGAAAGCCCAGGACCAGATGGCTTCACAGGCAAATTCTATCAAACATTTAGAGAAGAGCTAACACCCATCCTTCTCAAACTCTTCCAAAATATATCAGAGGGATGAACACTCCCAAACTCATTCTATGAGGCCACCATCACCCTGATACCAAAACCAGACAAAGATATCAAAAAGAAAGAAAACTACAGGCCAATATCACTGATGAACTTAGATGCAAAAATCCTCAGCAAAATACTAGCAAACAGAATCCAACAGTACATTAAAAGGATCATACAACATGATCAACTGGGATTTATCCCAGGAATGCAAGGATTCTACAATATATGCAAGCAACCAATGTGATAAACAATATTAACAAATTGAAGGGAAAAACCATATGATCATCTCAATAGATGCACAAAAATCTCTTGACAAAATTCATCACCCATTTATGATAAAAACCCTCCAGAAAGTAGGTATAGAGGGAACTTACTTCAACATAGTAAAGTCCATATATGACAAACCCACAACCAACATTGTTCTCAATGGTGAAAAACTGAAACCATTTCCTCTAAGATCAGGAGCAAGACAGGGTTGTCCACTCTCACCACTATTATTCAGCATAGTTTTGGAAGTTTTAGCCACAGCAATAAGAGAAGAAAAAGAAATAAAAGGAATCCAAATCAGAAAAGAAGTAAAGCTGTCACTGTTTGCAGATGACATAATACTATACTTACAGAATCCTTAAGATGCTACCAGAAAACTACTAGAGCTAATCAATGAATCTGGTAAAGTAGCAGGATACAAAATTAATGCACAGAAATCTCTTGCATTTCTATATATTAATGATGAAAAATCTGAAAGAGAAATTAAGGAAACACTCCCATTTACCATTGCAAGAAAAAGAATAAAATACCTGGGAATAAACCTACCTAAGGAGACAAAAGACCTGTATGCAGAAAAATTTGAGACACTGATGAAAGAAATTAAAGATGATGCAAACCGATCGAGAGATATGCCATGTTCTTGGACTGGAAGAATCCACATGGTGAAAATGACTATAGTACCCAAACCAATCTACAGATTCAATGCAATCCCTATCAAGTTACCAATGGCATTTTCACAGAACTAGAACAAAAAATTTCACAATTTGTATGGAAACACAAAAGACCCCGAATAGCCAAAGCAATCTTGAGAAAGGAAAACGGAGCTGGAGCAATCAGGCTCCCTGACTTCAGACTATACTACAAAGCTACAGTAATCAAGACCATCTGGTACTGGCACAAAAACAGAAAAATAGATCAGTGGAACAGGATAGAAAACCCAGAGATAAACCCACACACGTATGGTCACCTTATCTTTGACAAAGGAGGCAAGAATATACAATGGAGAAAAGACAACCTCTTCAATAAGTGGTGCTGGGAAAACTGGACAGCTACATGTAAAAGAATGAAATTAGAACACTCCTTAACACCATATACAAAAATAAACTCAAAATGGATTAAAGACCTAAATGTAAGGCCAGACACTATTAAACTCTTAGAGGAAAACATAGAAAGAGCACTCTATGACACTAATCACAGCAAGATCCTTTTTGACCCACCTTCTAGAGAAATGGAAATGAAAACAAAAATAAACAAATAGGACCTAATGAAGCTTCAAAGCTTTTGCACAGCAAAGGAAACCATATACTAGATGAAAAGACAACTCTCAGAGTGGGAGAAAATATTTCAAATGAAGCAACTGACAAAGGATTAATCTCCAAGATTTACAAGCAGCACATGCAGCTCAATATCAAAAAAACAAACAACCCAATCCAAAAATGGGCAGAAGACATAAATAGACATTTCTCCAAAAAAGATATACAGATTGCTAACAAACACATGAAAGAATGCTCAACATCACTAATCATTAGAGAAATGCAAATCAAAACTGCAGTGAGGTATCACCTCACACCAGTCAGAATGGCCATCGTCAAAAAATCTACCAACAATAAATGCTGGAGAGGATGTGGAGAAAAGGGAACCCTCTTGCACTGTTGGTGGGAATGTAAATTGATACAGCCACTATGGAGAACAGTATGGAGGTTCCTTAAAAATTTTTAAATAGAACTACCATACAACCCAGCAATCCCACTACTTGGCATATACCCTGAGAAAATCATAATTCAAAAAGAGTCATGTACCACAATGTTCATTGCAGCTTTATTTACAATAGCTAGGACATGGAAGCAACCTCAGTGCCCATCGACAGATGAATGGATAAAGAAGATGTGGCACATATATACAATGAAGTATTACTCAGCCATAAAAAGAAACAAAATTGAGTTATTTGTAGTGGGGTGGTATGACCTAGAGTCTGTCATACAGAGTGAAGTAAGTCAGAAAGAGAAAAACAAATACTGTATGCTAACACATATATATGGAAACCAAGAAAACAAACAAACAAACAAAGAAAATGGTTCTGAAGAACCTTGGGGCAGGACAGGAATAAAGATGTAGATGTAGAAAATGGACTTGAGGACACGGGGAGGGGGAAGGGTAAGCTCGGAAGAAGTGAGAGAGTGGCTTGGACTTATATATATACTACCAAATGTAAAATAGTGGGAAGCAGCCGCATAGCACAGGTAGATCAGCTCGGCGCTTTGTGATCACCTAGAGGGGTGGGATAAGGAGGGTGGGAGGGAGATGCAAGAGGGAGAAGATACGGGGATATATGTATATGTATAGCTGATTCACTTTGTTATAAAGCAGAAACTAACACACCTTTGTAAAAGAATTATACTCCAATAAAGATGTTAAAACAAATGTTTAAAGCAGCCTAGCAAATTTTTATGAACAATATTCAACAGGATTTTTTAAAAATCTAGGTAAAATTACATGCAGTAAAATGCATAGATCTCAAGCATACACATCAATGAGTTTTTTTTTTTTTTTTAACTTTGGATTTATTTATTTATTTATTTTTGGCTGTGTTGGGTCTTCGTTTCTGTGCGAGGGCTTTCTCTAGTTGTGGCAAGTGGGGGCCACTCTTCATCGCGGTGCGCGGGCCTCTCACTATCGCGGCCTCTCTCATTGCGGAGCACAGGCTCCAGACGCGCAGGCTCAGTAGTTGTGGCTCACTGGCCCAGTTGCTCCGCGGCACGTGGGATCTTCCCAGACCAGGGCTCGAACCCCTGTTCCCTGCATTGGCAGGCAGATTCTCAACCACTGCGCCACCAGGGAAGCCCCTCAATGAATTTTAATAAATGCATTCACCCTGGTTATTATCATAACCAACACCCCAAACCTTCTTTCACCTCAGAAACTTCCCTCATGGATTTTTCTAGTCCTGCTGCCTAGAAATTGCTGCTGCCTCAGTTATAGGTTCATTACTGAATGTCTCCTGAAATGTCAGCTTTCTATTTTTTTAAGATAGAAAGGAGACAGATTACTTGTGTACCTTGGAATATTCAGGGTTTGATTTTCAGCAGCTCTTATATTCTCCATTTGCTGGAAGCATTCAGAGGATTTATGATTCACTGGTAGAATGGCTGTTAAAGCACTTTGCTTAGACCATACCTTTCTTCACCAGAGCTCAGAGGCGTACCTCTCCTCTGTACCTTCCACTTTCAAAACCTCCCACAACTCATTATCCTTCCCAGTCTCTCAGTAAAATCCTTGGGTATCTTTTGATGCTTTGTACCTTTTACCTTTGCTAGCAGCTAATTTATTATTTTACTAAAAGACCCCCAGAGGTGGCGAGATGAACATGACTTGACTTCCAGAGTAATTATTTGAATATTCACTGTAGTAGAAATAGACATAAATATGTGTATCAGATCTATTTATATTTCTCTATTTATGGTTCTATAAAATGTGTTCTATTGAGCAATATGACACAAGTATGTAAAATCGTGTTGGTTTTATTTTATATACATTTTTTGCAGTGTCCCTTTCAACTTAAATATTAAAGACTTGGAGGGTATGATATATTTAAAGGAATGCTTTAAGATTAACAAGTGAACAGGGGATCAATGACATAAGCTCTAACCTTCACTTTCAGAGAGTCTATCTGCCTGACACCTGAGTGAAAATTTCAACACATGAACCGGTGTCACACAAAACTTTTCCCAACATGCACTTGTTCCTCCTCATAGCAGACAACTCAGACAGAACTTATGCAGAATTTTCTACTGCAGAAAAGGATATTTATTATACTGAAGGTAGAGACCAACAGTTTTTATGATTGCTATTGGAGACAGACAAAGGAATTAAAACAATTTGGGATCAAGAAGAAATGAAAAGAAGAAGATATAGCATGTAAAATCTGGAACAGGCTACAGAGTATGGAAGTGAGACCCTTTTAATATTTTGATCAATTGGAAGAAATGTATATACGTGTGTATAGATATATACACACACATATACATATATACACACAATACATACACACACAATATATATCTTTGGTAAATTCCAGGGATCAGAAAAGTTTGGTGTTAATTTTAAGTCAGAGGATTTCAATTTCAGGGAACAAGAGAGTCTCATACAGTGTGTATAGCACGGGCTCCTGGAATCTGCATGTTTAACAAAACTACAAGGTAAGTCTGATGAAGACAGTCACAAGGCACATATTGATAAGTAGCCCTTCCGTGTGTTGCAGGGTGGTGGGGGAGGACGCAGCTATGTCCACATGGTAAAGAGACTGAAGATAGGTTTTTCTTTTAGGGATTGCAAGGCAAACACAAGGAGTGAGAGAGAGAGAGAAAGTTTGCCTTTCATTCCCACAATGTATCATTTTCCAAGATAATCTAAAGCCTATATTTAGGTACCTACGATGGCTGCCGATTGTGGAAGATGAGGAAAGTAGCAGTTGCTATTCTCTAAGCCATTCAATATTCTATCTTGTTCTGCTAAAGTACTCTTTTGATACTGGGGCAAAGAAAAGTCAGATCCATAATGCATATTGAGCCCTGTGAAAGATGTCACCAATGAGTTGAAGCTGTGACGGCTGCAGGCTTCTTTTACCTCCATATCAAATATATTATATTTCAAACATGGAAGTAGAAAGGAATAATATACTGCATGTAACATCAATTTTTAGTAGCTTACAGATATTCTTCCTCTTTTCATATCCTGTATCCATCACTCACAAAACAAACTGTCTCTCTTAGCCTGTCTTTGGCTTTAAGCATCAAGCAACTTGAGGAAGAAAGTACAAACTTTATTATGTCATTGTTTAATATGCTTTTCTGGACTACTGCTTTCCCTTAATAGATCAGAAGGAGAATCACATCTGTTAATGCAGATGGCTGAAGATGGAGCAGACACTCTCCTGCAGTCACCCAATTACGCTCCTGGGAGTAAAAGCAAGATAACTTTCTGGAGTGAATGTGGGAATGCAAAGATATGCATAAGTTTTGAATGGTCATATTCATATAAGACAAATTAATGTGGATATGGGCAATGTTAATATGGGCAATAAGGGGAGAAAGAGAAGTTAGTAACAACCTGAGTGAGTGTAATCTCTCCTTTGGCAATTGATGTGTATTCCCACCACTTGATAACACAACATCTAAAAATGTGGGTAACTTATTTGCAAAGCAGAAATAGAGACACAGATGTAGAGAACAAATGTATGGGTACAAAGTGGGGAAGCGGGTGGGATGAACTGAGAGATTGGGATTAACATATATACACTACTATGTATAAAATAAATAACTAATGAGAACCTACCGTATAGCACAGGGAATTCTACTCACTGCTCTGTGGTGACCTAAATGGGAAGGAAATCTTAAAAAGAGGGGTTATATGTATACGTATAGCTGATTCACTTTGTTGTACAGCAGAAACTAACGCAACATTGTAAAGCAACTATACTCCAATAAAAATTAATTTAAAAAATAAATTTAAAAAATGTGGGAGCCCAGGACACTCAGGAAGTGGCAATGACTAAGTGGTCCAAACTATGTTAAAAACGTCAGCTTGAAGGGAAACACTCTAATAGATAGGTAAAAGGGAAAATAACATGTTTAGTCCACCTAAGCTACTTCTGCCTAGCAGAGATCTTCAAGATTCAGAGTGAAGAAATTTCATAAAAGCTCAAATCAAAGCTTCTGAAATCTACTTATCATCCACTCAACCCACACTGAATGCAAAATCAGAAAGCCACAGGAGTCAGGGAGAACTGAGCACAACATATCCAGTTGGTTATAAGTTTTGGCTGTAAAATGAGGTTTTAGAGGAAATTGAACATTTAAATGTAATTCAATGAGCAGTGAACATATGACACACACAGTGTGCTTATCTATGGGGAACCAAGAGCAAATTGAGTGAAATGAACATGCCTTGTTAAGTAGAAGTACAGTTGTCCACCACCAAAAACAACTGCAAACTGCTCACTTGTTCCTGGGGTGTTTCTATTTATATTTTTTTTGTGTAATGAGTTGTAATTGTGCCAGCAGCTATCTTCACATTTTGGAATTATTGGCTACAGAGAAGCCTTTCAGGTTGGGTTTTCCAACCACTGAGAAGCTCATAGGGCATTTCAACTGAAGTTACTTAGCAAATTCCTTGTGCCACAATTACCTGCCCCCACCAAACCCCCATTGACTCTGGTCCCCTCAGATGTGTAGAAAGAGCTGGGAAAAAAATAAAAGTCACATCAAATTAACCTTTGAAGTTGATTTCGTGGAGAACAATTCTGGTCCTACAGGTAAGAAAATGAGCTGGAACTATTCCTATAACAGTTATTAGTATTCAGATGAATATTTTTCCTGTATGGTTTAATCAAATAATGTTGAAAAATATTGAACACTTAGTATGTGTTAAGAACTATGGGGATGAAAAATAAGATACATTTTCTGACTTTACAGATCTTAAAATATAGAGAGAAAAATGCAAAGTGTGAATTATAAAGCACAGTGAACTTTAAGGTAGCAGTAAACGGTATTATAATGGAGAGTTGTAAGGTACTGATAATGAAAAATAAATGGAAAGTGAGGTTTAGGGTAGGTTTCATGAAAGAGTGAAATCGAATTCTCAAAAGACTATAAATAATATTGGTGTTTGGATATGAATTGAAAAAAGGAAAACATTTTTGGAAGGGAAAAAAGATGAGCAAAACCAGTGAATATATTGCTTTGAAGGAGAATGACAATGGGTTTGAGACGACCAACACTGAGTGCTACAGGAAGAGCAACATACAGTAGAAATGTGGGCTGGAGCTAACGGAAATAGAGGTTGCTGTCAGTTTGTGGATGGGTTAAGTACCATGCTAATGAGTCCTGACTTTCAGATGATCTGAGCAAATCTGTGTTTTAGAGACAAACATGTACAGGGGGTAGAATCTGGAGACAGAGATCTGAAGCATGGAAGTATTTGGAAAGAGATTCTCTGCAGACCAATAGTAGGAAATGGTGGTGATAAATGGAAAAGATGAAAATGTGAAAATCTCACAGAGAAGGAATAAGAACACCTGAAGTCCAAGGGGTTGTATCAAAATGGAAAAAATGTCATTCATTGGGGTTCCAGGAATCCAGGAGAAGGCACACTGCTGGGTGGGGCTACTCACTGAGAAGAAACAGTAGGAGGGTATGTGGGCTGTGGGAGCTGAATGTGAAGAAGTTGCCACTCCCAGCATGTGGGAAGAGAGGGGGCCAAAAGGGTAGACGCTGGTTCATGCTGGAGGTGGTCTCGCCTATGGGACACTCCCAAATCCTCAGGAAAGTTACAGTGTGCACAAGACTGTTGATTTGAAAACATTTCTGGGGTCAGTGGAATTAGATAAATAAAGTGTGTTGAGTTTCTCAGTCCTTGCAAACACTCCATCCACATCAGTCTTTCTTTTATTTTTATTTTTTTATTTTTATTTTTTTAATATCTTTATTGGAGTATAATTGCTCTACAGTGATGTGTTCCGCTTTATAACAAAGTGAATCAGCTATACATATACATATATCCCCATATCGCCTCCCTCTTGTTTCCCCCTCCCACCCTCCCTATGCCACCCCTCTAGTTGGTCACAAAACACAGAGCTGATCTCCCTGTGCTATGTGGCGGCTTCCCACTAGCTATCTATTTTACATTTGCTGGTGTATATATGTCCATGCCACTCTCTCACTTCATCCCAGTTTCCCCTTCCCCCTCCCCGTGTCCTTCTATTAAATGACTGCCTCCCCCCTCATTACGGAAGAACACAAGAGAATAAACCAGTGTAGGATAAAATCAAGATGACATGTGCAGAACAAGAAACAGAGTTGAAATGGCCTGGGGAAGTATGCTTTGGAATTAGAACAAAGAGTTAAGAGGTACTTGACAATGTGAGTTGGTAGAAAAGAGTTCAGGTTATGTTCACATTGATATGCTAGACGTAGAGAAATCCCATTTGACTTTTGAGTTATTTAGATGTGAGAAGTAAGGAATAAAAAAGCTATGAAGATATCTCAGGGTTTGAGATTAAGTTCCTGGGGAAAAGGTGATTCATTTTTAATAAATGACGAAAGATTAGATAAAAGTGTTGAAGCAAAGAAGGGAAGTATGTTGACCTAGAAGTGCTAGCGAGACATTAAAAGGTGTCTAGGAATACCAATCTGGAGCTCCAGTTAGAAGCCAAGGTTAACAATGAGGACTTGTAAATTATTAGCACAGAAGTGTCAAATAGCACTGAAGGAATGGGGAAAGGAGAGAGGGTGGAGGACAGGATGTTGGAATTCATCCAACAAATATTTATCGAACATGTGACATTATCAGGAACTCATTAGTGCCAGGCATACAGCAGTGAATGAAATAGACCAAGTCCCTTTTTTCCTGAGGAATGTGGCTGGTGTGTAAGTGAGGTGAAGAAGTTGATTTGGTAAGAGGAGGGAGTGACAAGAGACAGATGGTAGAATTTCTTGCTAAGAAGGAGTGGGTACAAGAAGGAGATGCAAAGGGAAAGAGTGCAAGGCTTGGAGTCAAGCAGAAAAGAGTCAGATCACATCTCACTCACTTTGTAGAAGTAAGATCTATGTCAAGGTATTGAGACTCAGTTTTCGGTATAAGGGAAATGATAATTATTTTTTGTTGAGGATTAGATAAATAAAATGTGTTGAGTGCATCACTCATTGTAAACCCTCTATCCATATTAATCTGCCTTTTCATGGCTTCCTCCTCCTCCCATTACTGAGGAATGTGAGAGAGAGTAAACACCTGTGCATTCCTGCCTCCCTTGGACTAGCACAATGGCTTTTAAAAAAAAAATATTTTATTTATTTATTTTTGGCTGGGTTGGGTCTTTGCTGCTGCTCGCAGGCTTTCTCTAGTTGCGGCGAGCAGGGGCTACTCTTCGTTGTGGTGAGTGGGCTTCTCATTGTGGTGGCTTCTCTTGTTGTGGAGCATGGGCTCTAGGTGTGTGGGCTCCGTAGTTGTGGCTCACAGGCTCAGTAGTTGTGGCACATGGGCTTTGTTGCACCGAGGCATGTGGGATCTTCCCGGACCAGGGCTCAAACCCGTGCCCCCTGCATTAGCAGGCAGACTCTTAACCACTGCACCACCAGGGAAGTCCCACAATGGCTTTCTTTTGCTCACAGTATAAATTCTACACTTCCTCTTGTGGCTGACAAGGGTGTGCATCTGATCTCTTTAGCCCCGCCTCCCACCTTCCTCTGCCTCTCTCGGTGTGTGTTCCAGTGAGACTGGGATTCATGTGACAACTTCAACACTGTCATCCCCAGTTGGAATGCTCTTGTGTCCTCCCCAATTTACAGTTCATCGACCAGTTAATTCAGACTTCAGTTTCACATCCCCAGGGATTCCTGGCTTCCTGGACCAGATCAGGCCACACAGCTGTATTATCTCTTAGGAGTTGTAAGTAAATAATTAACAGTGTAATTAGTAGATAAATATCTACATCCGCCAATAGGACATAAGCTCCAGAACTGTCTGTGTCCCAGTTAGCTTGATTCATGGTCACAAAACAGATGCACAGTCTATACTGGCAGCATCTGTGAATAAAGAGCAGAAGATAGATGTCCAATAAATGATTGTTGAATAAGTGAATGGAAATATAAGGGTAATATATCAGGATAATGCTATTGCAAATATGCCCTAGGTTCTACCCTAGTTGGAAGCAGAAGGGCACATTAAAAAAGAAACCCCGTTCTTCACAATATTACCTTCAAGATCTATCTAGGGTTGTGTCATACAGATAATCCCTTCTAATAATTTTGTTTCTATCACCCATGAGCTTTTCTAAACATTTTAAATAGTTCTTTGTGTGTTTAGGTTGTACTAAGTTACACAGATATTATTATAAAAATTTACTTCCCCGTTTCTGACATAATACTTACTTTATTTGCAACAACTTACTCCCTTAAACTTCAAGGTTTTTTTCTCCCTCTACTGCAATTCAGAATTTTTAGTCTTAGCCCATAGCTCCGTCAACTTTTGTTTTTCTGGATGGAAGAGTCTGACACTTAGAGCTCTAATCTGGCCTAGTGCTTTGCACATTATAGACTTTCATACAGAAGCTTTTATACTTTTCACTTGATTGCCTAGCTCACCTATTCCTGAGGCTTTATTCTTTCTTCTGCATATTTATTATATGATCTTGGAGGTGATACCCAATGTGCTTTTTGGTATTCACAGTGTCTGAAGATGGGAGGATACGTTCATATTAACCCAGAATCCCCTCTGTTGAGAACCTAGGTTAGACTAATGTTCCTGTGCCTAATAATTCCATATGACTATCATATATGGTCACACTGAATGCTTTCAAAACACAGCATAAATAAATGATTAAAGATTGTTCACCATAGTCAAATATACTACAAAGTAAAGTAACTGAATTTTTTGTAATCTCTCTACAATGGGGATAGAAGGTGTCTTAGAAGCAGATAGACATGGGTCAAAATTCTGGTTCTGACATTTATTAATTATGTAACTTTGATTAAAATACATTTCCTAGGCTTCAGCTTCATTTTCTCTAAAAGTAGACTACATTTAGTCTATGCCATTGTTATGCAGATTAAATTGCAAATGAAGGCTTAACAGAGGTGGGGACAGTTTCTCAGAAGATGGTACTTTGCTTCTTTGCTTCTTTTTCTTTCAAGCAGGAGTATCTATTTCAGAGAATTCTTTCCCTCCATCTGTTTTACTGTTCTGTCAGATCTTTTCTTGTCATTTTACTTCCAAGTTAATGCCTTTATAAAGTTATCATAATTTTGAAATGACACCATACAAATTATCTTTTTAACATATAAGTAACAGCGTGACTTTATCTTCTAGAACAGTAATATCTCTATAGAACTTGCACTGATGACCTAATGCAGCAATTATTTACTTATTCAAAATTCAATTTTTGTATTTACAGGTTTCTGTTGAATCAGGAGTGGCTAAAACAGAAGGGGCGGGCCATGGAAAATGGAGTAATTAGAATTCTGAAAGCATTTTTGAGGAAGGATGTTTTTATACCTGTGACTTAGGGAAAGGTGGGGGTAAAGAGTGTGAATTCAAGTTGAAGATAGGGAAATAGATCATCCATCAGAAATGGATACTGTTAATGGTAGAATGTGTTAAAACAAACAATTCCTCAGAGTTCATCAAGGGTAGTATTTCTTTCTTCTTTATACTTCTAGTTCCTAGAGCAAGGCCTGGCATTTACCAGATACTCAGTTAAAATTTGTTGGACTTGACTGAAATTTATTATATTTCTCTACAACAAACACTTCTTTATGTAACTTTGCTTTTTAAGTTGATTACTGTTCTTTTTTTAAAAAAATTAGAATTACCAACATCCGAGGTTAGGTATATTTTACATAATCTTTCCAAACAATTACTAATTCCTCATATACTTAAGAATCAAAACATTGAATTCACATCCCTGGAGTAAATGCACTGCAATTTCTACTTCCTTTGACCACAGATGAAATGCTTTCACCTATTAAACTTCAAAAAATACCCTTTATTTTAAGCAATGATGGATTTGGTTCAACGAGAAAAGTTGGTTTGTCAGACTTAAATAAGGTGGTTTGATGAGCTGATCCCAATGCCAGTGAGGAAAGAGAATAGGTCCTTGATATGTATTGTTGATTCCAGATTCATAGAAACCTTTGTAGGCAGCAAAACAGCTGTAATCTCAGCAACAGCAGTGACAACACTAACAATGACCCACTACCTTAGACAACAACAGTATCTACAAGAACTACAACATAGCCATGTGAACAATTATGATATGTAGGCATTGTGCTTATTGCTTTGCATGCATTTTATCATCAGTCCTCTCAACAATTCTTTAGGCTAGATATTATTATTAGCTTGAATTAAAGATGAGGAAACTGAGGCTTAGCTAACACATCACTAAACTTTTTAAAAACTTCTTTGCATGCACTCCATTGCCATTACTTGCAGAAGTAGTAATATTTGCAATGAAATTAGGCCAGTGAGCTAATGTTTTAATTTACTGTGTTGATTGAAGTCAATTTAATTAATGACTATCTCTAATCAGAATGGTTACAATGAATAAGAGGGGGATGGGCTTAAAGGGTGGGTGCTGAGTCTTCTGAAAACATTCATAAATGCAGCTAAATGCATGAATCTAGAATTAGGGTCTGGTGTTAAGATGGTGTTAGGAAGGACAGGATATGATAAGAATACTGAAAACTTTAATGAGGGAATTCTGCTAAGACTGGATCTATCTTGCCATCTTTCTGTGTTTAGTTCCTGGCCCAGTTTCTGGAAGTTAAGAGGAACTCAATATATCTTCATTGTACTGAAGCAAATTTTATTAATTCCTCTATTATAATCACCCCACTATATTTAGAGTATAGATTCTAAATGTACATGTGTAATTAATGAAGTCATATGCCCATTTGTGAAAAGTGGAATTTATTTTATTTTCCTATAATATCTTAATTTCTGCCAAGGGTCTCTATTCTGCCTAATAGCAAAATATTTAATTCAGTTGCTTCCAAGAATAATCAGTCAAATTCAGTGATTCTTCCTCAGTTATTTCAGACTTAAAAATTATTCAAATATACTATTTTCTTTTTTCTGCTTTCCTAGGTTTACTTTTTCACATGGCTGATGGGGAGAAGTCATTGTTTACATGGTCCCAAATATAAGGCAAATTTTTTTCCTCTGAACTTATACCTCAGAAAAGAGGAAGTTATCTTTTTATTTTTTAACATCTTTATTGGAATATAATTGCTTTACAATGGTGTGTTAGTTTCTGCTGTATAACAAAGTGAATCAGCTATATGTGTACATATATCTCCATATCTCCTCCAAGAGGAAGTTATCCTACTTTGCATCACTCAAAAATTATCTTATATTATAGTTTCTCTCCCTCTCTCTCTTTCTCTTTCTCTCTCCCTACCCCCTTCTATCTTGAATAGCACTGTATCAATACTAAGTAGAGAGTGTGGTAGATACATAAGCCTGAAATTAAAAATTTGTGGTGTTTATGGACAGAATAGACAAATTGATTTAATACAGATTTATCTTAGTTTCCTGGGGGTATTAGCTCATAATTGAAAGTAGTTAAAATATACGTAAGCTTTTAAAAAATATCTTTGAAAAGCAAAGCTTAAATGACTATGTTGAAGAGACCAGAAATTTACACCAATTGCAGTGAAAAAAAAAGCAATTATTCTAAAGTTTTGCAGAAAGATACTTGGGACCTTGCATAAGATTTTATCTCCAGTAACACAGTGTTGTACAAGATTCAAAACTTGTTGTATGTCAAACAACTTCTATGGAAGTGAAGGTGGTGTACTCTGGAACCCAATATTAGATTCCTCCAAAAATAGTGATGTGTCACCATAGTTCATCACTTGGGTCGAAGGGGTTGTCAAAATGTGAACAAACTGTCTCATGATATATAAGAACAAAATATTGCTATATGAGATTCTAAATGTACATGTGTAATTAATGAATTGAATATTATTATAAGTGGATATTTGATGATTTTTTCTATATCCATAAAAGTTTATACATTCGAGTTGACCAAAATGCATTTAAAAGATGATCTCATTGGGAAAGTAAGGAAATTGCCTCCATGTTGGACATCTTCAGCAAACCTGTCTAAATACTCCTTTCCATGTCCTGATCCTCTTTGCTAACTTCTGCACCCCAACTGGGTGAACTTCAGAGTGTTTCCAAAGTTACTGATAAGCTATGGAAGGTTACTCGTCTTGTGATGGGAGTTGTCTCTGAGATGAAGTGCCTTCTTAGAATTCAACGTGGAAAGCAGGATGTAAGCCACCTTTCCCATTCGAATCTCAACTTGACATAGAGCTCTGGTGCTATTCTCCTCACAACTTCAGTCTGAGGAAGAAGCAAGTTCCAACCAGCTCTGTCCCAGTCCGTCAAACTCTAGCTTCCTCTGTTAATTACCCTTCCTGCTCCCCAGTTCAAAGCAACACTTATCCTTTTCCATGCATGTTCATTAAGTCGCTCTTGTCTTAATACTTTCTGAAATCTAAGACTCCATCTAGCATGCTGAAAAAGGATCTACTACAT
Organism: Balaenoptera ricei; assembly: GCF_028023285.1. NCBI lineage: Eukaryota > Metazoa > Chordata > Mammalia > Artiodactyla > Balaenopteridae > Balaenoptera > Balaenoptera ricei. The sequence goes on along the minus strand of NC_082645.1, from coordinate 6,955,964 downwards.
ATACATGATTCCTGGTGTATTATAAATAGAAATACACCTGTGCTTGCAAAGAAAATCAAAACAATTTATTTAAGCCTCTAAATCTAGCTAACTACCAGTTTGAAGAAGTTACTGATGAAAGAGGAACAGGTTAAAGATTCCACAAAGAAGAATCAGCCACATCCAGCATGAGATTAATGCTCTGAGACAGATGACCCAAATTGCTAGAGATGAAAAGAAATACAGGAGACAACGAAATGCAATATGTGAGCCTTGCTTGAATCCTGAGTTAAACAAACCAACTTAAAGAAAAAACATTTTTGAGACAATCAGGCTAATTTGGGTATGGATTGGGTATTATGAAATAGTAAGACATTATTAAATTTTTTTAGGTGTGTTAATGGCATTGTATTTAATATCAACAACAAATGAACAAAATAACAACAATGAAAACACTATGTGAAAATATCAATATTTCTAGAAGAAATACATATCTGGGAATTGCTTTTAAAATAATGAGAAAAGGATGGACCTTCAAGACGGCAGAGGAGTAAGATGTGGAGATCACCTTCCTCCCCACAAATACATCAAAAATACATCTTCATGTGGAACAACTCCTACAGAACACCTACTGAAAGTTGGCAGAAGACCTCAGACTTCCCAAAAGGCAAGAAACTCCCCATGTACCTGGGTAGGGTAAAAGAAAAAAGAAAAAAACAGAGACAAAAGAATAAGGATGGGACCTGCACCTTGGGGAGGGAGCTGTGAAGGAGGAAATGTTTCCACACACTAGAGAGCCCTTTCACTGGCAGAGATGGGGGGTGAGCAAGAGGGAAGCTTCAGAGCCATGGAGGAGAGTGCAGCAACAGGGGTGCAGAAGGCAAAGTGGAGAGATTCCCATACAAAGGATTGGTGCCAACCAGCACTCACCAGCCTGAGAGGCTTGTCTGCTTAACTGCCAGGGCAGGTGGGGGCTGGGAGCTGAGGCTTGGGCTTCAGAGGTCAGATCCCAGGGAGAGGACTGGGGTTCGCTGCGTGAACACAGCCCGAAGGGGGCTAGTGAGCCACAGCTAAATGGGTGGGAGTCTGGGAAAATGTCTGGAACTGCCTAAGAGTCAAGAGACCATTCTTTCGGAGTTCATGAGGAGAGGAGATACAGAGCACTGCTAAAATGAGCTCCAGAGGAGGGCGCGAGCCACAGCTATCAGTGTGGACGCCAGAGATGGGCATGAAACGCTAAGGCTGCTGCTGCAGCCACCAAGAATCCTGTGTGCAAGCACAGGTCACTATCCACATCTCCCCTTCCTGAGAACCTGTGCAGCCCGCCATTGCCAGGGTCCTGTGATCCAGGGACAACTTCTCCGGGAGAACACATGGCATGCCTTAGCCTGTTGCAATGTCACACCAGCCTCTGCCACTGCAGGCTTGCCACCCCATTCTGTACCCCCTCCCTCCCCCCGGCCTTAGTGAGCCACAGCTCCCTAATCAGCTGCTACTTTAACCCGGTCATGTCTGGGCAAAGCACAGATGCCAGAGGGCCACCTGCATGCAGAGGCACGGCCAAATCCAAAGCTGAAATCCAGGAACTGTGTGAACAAAGGAGAGAAAGGGAAATTTCTCTGTGCAGCCTCAAGACCAGCAGATTAAATATCCACAATCAATTTGAGGTACCCTGCATCTGTGGAATACCTGAATAGAAAATGAATGATCCCAAAATTGAGGCAGTGGACATTGGGAGCAACTGTAGGCTTGGGATTTGCTGTATGCGACTGACCAATTTCTGATTGTTATGTTTATCTTAGTTTAGTTTCTAGCATTAGTTATCATTGGTGGATTTGTTTATTGGGTTGTTTGCTCTTTACTTTTTCTTTTCTTCTCTTTTAATTAGTTTTTTATTTTAATAATTAAAAAAATTTTCATTTTAATAACTTTTTATTTTATTTTATTTCTTTTTTTTCACCCTTTTCTTCTGAGCCATGTGGTTCACAGAGTCCTGGTGCTATGGACAGCTGTTGGGCCTGAGCCTCTGAGGAGGGAGAGCTGAGTTCTGGACACAGGAACCACCAGAGACCTCCCAGACCCCCATCATATGAATCAGCGAGAGCTCTCCCAGAGATCTCCCGTCTCAACGCTAAGACCCAGCTCCGCTCAATGACCAGCAAGGTACAGTGCTATACCTCCCATGCCAAACAACTAGCAAGACAGGAACACAACACCACCCATTGAAAGAGAGGCTGCCTAAAATCATAATAAGTTCACAGACACCCCAAAACACACCACTGGACGCAGTCCTGCCCACCAGAAAGAAAAGATACAGCCACATCCACCAGAACACAGGCACCAGTACCCTCCACCAGGAAGCCTACACAATCCACTGAACAAACCTTACCCACTGGGGACAAACACCAAAAACAATGGCAACTATGAACCTGCAGCTTGCGAAAAGGAGACCCCAAACACAGTAAGTTAAGCAAAATGAGAAGACAGAGAAATACGCAGCAGATGAATGAGCAAGGTAAAAACCCACCAGACCAAACAAGTGAAGAGGAAATAAGCAGTCTACCTGAAAAAGAATTCAGAGTAATGATAAGAAAGATGATCTTGGAAATAGAAAGGAGAAAATAAAAAATACAAGAAACATTTAATAAGGACCTAGAAGAACTAAAGAGCAAACAAACAATGATGAACAATACAATAAATGAAATAAAAACTGCTCTAGAAGGAATCAATAGCAGAATAACTGAGGCAGAAGAATGGATAAGTGACCTAGAAGATAAAATAGTGGAAATAACTACCACAGAACAGAATAAAGAAAAAAGAATGAAAAGAATTGAGGACAGTCTCAGAGATCTCTGGGACAACATTAAAGGCACAAACATTCAAATTGTAGGGGTCCCAGAAGAACAGGAGAAAAAGAAAGGGACGGAGTAAATATTTGAACACATTATAGATGAAAACTTCCCTAATATGGGAAAGGAAATAGTCAATCAAGTCCAGGAAGCACAGAGAGTCCCATACAGGATAAATCCAAAGAGAAACATGCCAAGCCAAATATTAATCAAACTATCAAAAATTAAATACAAAGAAAAAATATTGAAAGCAGCAAGGGAAAAACAACAAAAAACATACAAGGGAATCCCCATAAGGTTAACAGCAGATCTTTCAGCAGAAACTCTGCAAGCCAGAAGGGAGTGGCAGGAAATATTTAAAGTGATGAAAGGGAAAAAAGTACAACCAAGATTACTCTACCCAGCAAGGAACTCATTCAGATATGACAGAGAAGTTAAAACCTTTACAGACAAGCAAAAGCTGAGACAATTCAGCACCACCAAACCAGCTTTACAACAAATGTTAAAGAAACTTCTCTAGATGGGAAACGCAAGAGAAGGAAAGCACCTACAATAACAAACCCAAAACAATTAAGAAAATGGTAACAGGAACACACATATTGATAATTGCCTTAAATGTAAATGGATTAAATGCTCCAACCAAAAGACATAGACTGGCTGAATGGATACAAAAACAAGACCCATATATATGCTATCTATAGGAGACCCACTTCAGACCTAGGAACACATACAGACTGAAAGTGAGGGGATGGAAAAAGATATTCCATGCACATGGAAATCAAAAGAAAGTTGGAGTATCAATTCTCAGACAAAATAGACTTTAAACTAAAGACTATTACAAGAGACATGAAGGACAGTACATATTGATGAAGGGATAAATTCAAGAAGATATAACAATTGTAAATATTTATGCACCCAACATAGGAGCACCACAATACATAAGGCAAATGCTAACAGCCAGAAAAGGGGAAATTGACAGTAACACAATAATAGTGGGGTACTTTAACACCCCACTTTCACCAATGGACAGATCAACCAAAATGAAAATAAATAAGGAAACACAAAATTTAAAGGACACATTAAACAATATGGATTTAATTGATATTCATAGGACATTCCATCCAAAAACAACAGAATACGCTTTCTTCTCAAAGTGCTCATGGAACATTCTCCAGGATAGGTCATATCTTGGGTCACAAATCAAGCCTTGGTAAATTTAAGAAAATTGAAATCGTATCAAGTGTCTTTTCCGATCACAACGCTATGAGACTAGATATCAATTACACGAAAAAAATCTGTAAAAAATACAAACACATGGAGGCTAAACAATACATTACTAGATAACCAAGAGATCATTGAAGAAATCAAAGAGGAAATAAAAAAATACCTAGAAACAAATGACAAAGAAAACATGATGACCCAAAACCTATGGGATGCAGCAAAAGCAGTTCTAAGAGGGAAGTTGACAGCAATACAATCCTACCTCAAGAAACAAGAAACAACTCCAAAAAACAACCTAACCTTACACATAAAGCAATTAGAATAAGAAGAACAAAAAACCCCAACTTTAGCAGAAGGAAAGAAATCATAAAGATCAGATCAGAAAAAAAAGGAAAAGGAAATGATGAAAACAATAGCAAAGATCAATAAAACTAAAAGCTGCTTCTTTGAGAAGAGAAATAAAATTGATAATCCATTAGCCAGACTCATCAAGAAAAAAAGGGAGAAGACTCAAATCAATAGAATTAGAAATGGAAAAGGAGAAGTAACAACTGACACTGCAGAAATGCAAATGATCATGAGAGGTTACTACAAGCAACTATATGCCAATAAAATGGACAACCTGGAAGAAATGGACAATATCTTAGAAAAGCACAACCTTCTGAGACTGAGCCAGGAAGAAATAGAAAATATAAACAGACCAATCACAAGCACTGAAATTGCAACTGTCATTAAAAATCTTCCAACAAACAAAAGCCCAGGACCAGATGGCTTCACAGGTGAATTCTATCAAACATTTAGAGAAGAGCTAACACCTATCCTTCTCAAACTCTTCCAAAATATAGCAGAGGGAGGAAAACTCCCAAACTCATTCTATAAGTTCACTATCACCCTGATACCAAAACCAGACAAAGATGTCACAAAGAAAGAAAACTACAGGCCAATATCACTGATGAACATAGATGCAAAAATCCTCAACAAAATACTAGCAAACAGAATCCAACAGCACATTAAAAGGATCAGACACCATGATCAAGTGGGGTTTATCCAGGAATGCAAGGATTTGTCAATATAGGCAAATCAATCAGTGTGATACACCACATTAATATAATGAAGGAGAAAAACCATATGATCATGTCAATAGATGCAGAAAAAGCTTTCAGCATAATTCAACACCCATTTGTAATAGAAACTCTCTAGAAAGTAGGCATAGAGGGAACTTACCTCAACATAATAAAGGCCATATATGGCAAACCCACAGCCAACGTCATTCTCAATGGTGAAAAAGTGAAACCATCTCCACTAAGATGAGGAACAAGATAAGGCTGCCCACTCGCACTACTGTTATTCAATATAGTTTTGGAAGTTTTAGCCACAGCAATAAGAGAAGAAAAAGACATAAAAGGAATCCAAATCAAAAAAGAAGAAGTAAAACTGTCACTGTTGCAGATGACATGATACTGTATGTAGAGAATCCTAAAGATGCTACCAGAAAACTACTAGAACTAATCAATGAATGTGGTAAAGTAGCAGGATACAAAATTAATGCACAGAAATCTCTTGCATTCCTATACACTAATGATGAAAAATCTGAAAGAGAAATTAAGGAAACACTCCTATTTACCATTGCAACAAAAAGAATAAAATGCATAACAATAAACGTGCCTAAGGAGACAAAAGACCTGTACACAGAAAACTATAAAACACTGATGAAAGAAATTAAAGACAATACAAGTAAATGGAGAGATAACCATGTTCCTGGATTGGAAGAAACAACATTGTGAAAATGACTATACTACACAAAGCAATCTATAGATTCAATGCAATCCCTATCAAACTACTAATGGCATTTTTCACAGAAGTACAACAAAAATTTCACAATTTGTATGGACACACAAAAGACCCCAAATAGCCAAAACAATCTTGAGAAAGAAAAATGGAGCTGGAGGAATCAGACTCCCTGAGTTCAGACTATACTACAAAGCTACAGTAATCAAGACAGTATGGTACTGGCACAAAAACAGAAATATAGATCAATGGAAAAGTATGGAAAGCCCAGAGATAATCCCACACAAATATGGTCACCTTATCTTTGATAAAGGACGCCAGAATATACAATGGAGAAAAGACAGCCTCTTCAATAAGTGGTGCTGGGACAACTAGACAGGTACACGTAAAAGAATGAAATTAGAACACTCCCTAACACCATACACAAAAATAAACTCAAAATGGATTAAACACCTAAATGTAAGGCCTGATACTATAAAACTCTTAGAGGAAAACATAGGAAGAACACTCTATGACATAAATCACAGCCAGATCCTGTTTGACCCACCTCCTAGAGAAAGGGAAATAGAAATAAAAATAGACAAATGGGACCTAATGAAACTTAAAAGCTTTTGCACAGCAAAGGAAACCTAAAAAAGATGAAATACAAGCCTCAGAATGGGAGAAAATATTTGCAAATGAAGCAACTGACAAAGGATTAATCTCCAAACTATACAACCAGCTCATGTAGCTCAATATTAAAAGAACAAACAACCCAATCCAAAAATGGGCAGAAAACCTAAACAGACATTTCTCCAAAGATGATATACAGATTGCCAACAAACACATGAAAGAATGCTCAACGTCATTAATCATTAGAGAAATGCAAGTGAGAACTACAATGAGGTGTCACCTCACACTAGTCAGAATGGCCATCATCAAAAAATCTACACACAATAAATGCTGGAGAGGGTGTGGAGAAAAGGGAACCCTCTTGCACTGTTGGTGGGAATGTAACTTGATACAGACACTATGGAGAACAATATGGAGGTTCCTTAAAAAATTAAAAATAGAACTACCATACGACCCAGCACTCCCACTACTGGGCGTATACCCTGAGAAAACCACAATGCAAAAAGAGTCATGTACCAAAATGTTCATTGCAGCTCTATTTCCAATAGCCAGGACATGGAAGCAACCTAAGTGTCCATCAACAGATGAATGGATAAAGAAGATGTGGCACATATATACAATGGAATATTACTCAGCCATAAAAAGAAATGAAATTTAGTTATTTGTAGTGAGGTGGATGGACCTAGAATCTGTCATAGAGTGAAGCAATTCAGAAAGGGAAAAACAAATACGGTATGCTAACACGTATATATGGAATCTAGCAAAAAAAATGGTTCTGAAGAACCTAGGGTCAGGACAGGAATAAAGACACAGAGGTAGAGAATGGACTTAAGGACATTGGGGGGGGAAGGGTAAGCTGGGATGAAGTGAGAGAGTGGCATGGACATATATATACTGCCAAATGTAAAATAGATAGTTAGTGGGAAGCAGTTGCATAGTACAGGGACATCAGCTCGGTGCTTTTTGACAACCCACCTAGAAGGGTGGGATACGGAGTGTGGGAGGTATATACAAGAGGGAGGAGATAGGGGATATATGTCTATGTATAGCTGATTCACTTTGTTATACAGCAGAAACTATCACAACAATGTAAAGCAATTATACCCCAATAAAGATGTTAAAAAAAAATCATGAGAAAAAAGTGTCAGAAAAAATATGACATAAGATTGTCATTTGTATCTAGTTGTTGAAGCTGGGTGATGTCTACCCAAGTATAACTTTTGTTTACTCTGCTTTTGTAAACACTTAAATGTTCCCTTAGTGAAAAGTTAAGCCAGTAAAACCTAGAACCCAGAATCTTGACAGCTATGTCTCAATTCTAGGTTTCCTCCTGCCAATGCCACCCCCAGCATCATGACCAGCATGTGTGCAAACAGGGTCTAGGGGTTAAGGCTGCTGGAAAACAAAGATAACAATGAAAAGTTAAAAATTTTTTCCCACCATATGTGCTTTTCAAAAATTCTTTTCAATTAAAAATAAAACTTTCTCTGTAGTCTAAATAAGTATGTTATCTCACACAAACATTGCACAATTTATCAATCGTATATAGAGGTTCTTGTGATTAATTTCATAAGCATTTATTTTAATATGTTATTGGATTTATGTAGTTACTTGGTCACTATCAATGCTCTCTATTAACCAATAGTTGAATATAACTAGTGTCACGGAAAAATTCACAATTTTTTTATTTAAAAAAAAAATTTTCATGCTTCAAAATGTTGGGATCTATTTCTGTAGACAAAGGCAACTGTTTGACAGAAGTTTTTTTTTTTTTCATTTCCACCCTAGGAGTTTTGACCCTAAGATGAAGAGAACTTTAGAAACAAATGTCAGTTGTTTGGCTGGTGTCTGCAAAGACGTTCCGTGCTCTGTCCCTGGGCCTATTAACCTTTCTGTTTGCATTTCTGCACTGAAGGCAGCCAGCTTGAAGGGCATCTTCTGTGTTCTTAGACCTGACAGTGGGAAGCCCTGAACCCCCGAGGACGGAGAGGGTGTTCTTTGAATTCGCAGATAATCCCACTGATCTTGTTGCAACACAGGCAGAGAGGGCCGGTAAGGAGATTTGTGTGACCTGCTATCCTGGGAACACTTTGAGCCTCTTTGCCTGGTTTTGCCCCTTGGCCATTCTTAGAAGTAGCTTCCTTCCCATTCTCTCTGTGTGCCGCCAGATGAATATGTTCAAGAGAAAATCTTTTCTAGGATGGGTTTCCTTTCACTGCCCAAACTCCAGTTCACGAGTGGGTCTTCACGGGATGGTTTCTTTTCTGCCTTGTGTGCATGAGACTGCGAGCCTTCTTTGCCATTTGGTGCCTATTTAAACATCAAATACCACAAATCTGGACACTCCAGAAATAATCTGTTAGGAGCTTCAGGTGGAGTGAGGGAGAGGAATTGGACAGAATTTACTGTGAACTAGTTAGAAAAGCATCAAATTAGGACTCAAATCCTGTTTCTATTTTTATTGTCTCCATTATTCTTTTGTGTGATTTGGCACACATCTATGCCCTCACACACACAAAAAATAAAACAATAAAATTAAATAAAAAAGTAAAATAAGGTAAATTAAAGTAAAATAAAATAATGCGTACATACTGGCTAGTCGCTCTATTAGAAATGTTGGGGAAAAGACATGAAAGGAGAGATGTGGATGTGATAGACTTTTGAGGGCAGGAATTATTTAAGGGGAAAAAAAAAAAACTTCTTTATGAGAATTGTCTCTAATCACACAGGGCTATGGATACAGAGGATATTTGGCTTTGGCTGAAAAGTTGGTTAATTACTCAGTTCCTGACAATAGCACTTGTTTGTTGACATTTAGATCTTCATCCTAAAGACAAGAGCAAAGATATTTTTAAAAATTACAATTAAGTGTGCCAGAAATTTAGCTGGGTTTGCTATTTCTCTATGCTTTCTCATTCTGCAATGATTTCATTTCCCGACTAACAACAAGAACCATTTCTGGATTATACTTGGAGAAAGAAAACTGCAAAAGCTTGTTTTTATGTGACAGGACTTTGTTCCTTTCATGAGCCCCTTTTGATCCCATATCCACATGGATTATAAAATGATGATTCAAGGGGAAATGAATTGGCTTGATTAAAGGAACAGAGAATCTGAAATTCTCTCCCCTTGCATTTCAGATTTGGACTGGAGGGCCTTTGGTCCTGATGGATTCATTTTGTCCTTTCATTTGCTTATTCTGAATTCACAGTACAGCAGTTTCCACAATGGATTGCATGGACCTCCCTGAATTTTTTTGACTCTGGCTCCATGAACACTTCATTACAGATTCCTGCTGCTCTTGATTTAATGCTTTGATATTTAGTTACCATGATTTTAAAATCATTTCCGTGACCACTGCCCTTCTTTGTGTCTTCCCACCCCGTGTCCTCTCTGAACTGCTCAAATTGATGCAATCGGAATTTAGACCAAGACATACCTCTGTGCTCTAACATTCACCCTTCAGTCAAAGGGCATGCCAAGCTCCCTTGGCACCGAGATCAGTAAGTCCTGTGGTTCCCATAGTTTGATCCCTTGATGTCAGATCTCTGATGTAGAAAACCTCAGCCTCCAGGGATGATGGCAATCAACTCCAAAGCATCAGGCAGCTGCTCTGTGCAGCGGATTTAATTCACATTGCATAGTAATGCTCATAAGATGAGGTCCCTGGGGATATGTTATGATGCAGGACTTTTCACAGAGGCTTATTGCTTTTCTCACCCGCTTCTAAGGCTGCTTATGAATTCCGCACGGACTCTTCTTTACCTACAGGATAACATTTGCATAAAAAACAAACCACTGAATAACCAAGACTTCCCCAGCTATCATTTCTTTTAACCCCCATACACGGAAGGCTGACAGGTGTGTGGTTAGATACAATTTACATATTGCGCTTACCTGAGCTCATGGCTCTACCTGCTGTGCTTCCTCACAAACTCACGATTGTTTTGCTTGCCCAGGAGGAAGCCCTGGCCCTGAAAAAGGAATCAAAGTGACAACAAGTACGGCCTCTTCCTCTTATCTTCTCCGTGCTGGGTAACGATTTTCTATACCTGCTCCAGGTGGTGCCATGGTGTTATCCCAACACTCTTGGCTGCCACTGGATGTGGCTCATTGTGGCTAAATGTTGCAGAAAAACACCAGCACCAGGCTGAATGTGTTCTGCTTGTTTTCTTACCAAGGGGCACCTTGAATCCCCCATGAAGCAAACAGCTTCCCATGGGATGTGGTTTCTAAAGGAACCAGGTATGCTCTCCCGCAAAATACTGACTCTGCTGGCTCCCTTGAAATGTGCGTTTCATGAGGCCAGAGGAAGTGTGGGTAAAACACCTAAGATGGCTTTGGAATCATACAGACTTTGATTCAAATACCACGTAATTATCTCCTGATCAGATGTGGAAATTTAGGAAGTTCTTAGATTTGTTTTTTTTGCCTTATATGACACATTTTTCATTTTTATTTATTTAGTCTGATTTAAAACTAAAAATGAAAAGCATGGTGTTGTGACAAGTCTTCTTAATGCTATAAATATTCACAAAGAAAAAGGTGACAGTGGCTCAAACAACCCTTTTCATCTGGGCTCCCACCCAACACGCACATGGCTGTGGCCAACAGTATCCCTGTGGTGGCTATCCTTCTTGTGCTTCTAAACTTACACACACACAGGAAAAATCGTATCTGGGTATTTTCTTTATCTCTTCTACTTTTTCTGACAAAATTGTAACATGTATCATGATATCAACAGACTAGTAAGGCCAGACACTAAAAACTCTTAGAGGAAAAGATAGGCAGAACACTCTAGGACATAAATCACAGCAAGATCCTTTTTGACCCACCTCCTAGAGAAATTGAAATAAAAACAAAAAAAGCCAAATGGGACCTAATGAAACTTAAAAGCTTTTGTGCAGCAAAGGAAACCATAAATAAGACGAAAAGACAACCCTCAGAATGGGAGAAAATATTTGCCAATGAAGAAACTGACAAAGGATTAACTTCCAAAACATACAAGCAGCTCATGACGCTCAATATCAAAAAAACAGAAATGGGCAGAAGACCTAAATAGACATTTTCTCTGCAGAAGATATACAGATTGCCAACAAACACATGAAAGGATGCTCAACATCACTAGTCATTAGAGAAATGCAAATCAAAACTACAATGAGGTACCACCTCACACCAGTCAGAATGACCATCATCAAAAAATCTACAAACAATAAATGCTGGAGAGGGTGTGGAGAAAAGGGAACCCCCTTGCACTGTTGGTGGGAATGTAAATTGATACAGCCACTATGGAGAACAGTATGGAGGTTCCTTAAAAAACTAGAAATAGAACTACCATATGACCCAGCAATCCCACTACTGGGCATATACCCTGAGAAAACCATAATTCAAAAAGAGTCATGTATCAAAATGTTCATTGCAGCTCTATTTACAATAGCCAGGACATGGAAGAAACCTAAGTGTCCATCGACAGATGAATGGATAAAGAAGATGTGGCACATATATACAATGGAATATTACTCAGCCATAAAAAGAAACGAAATTGAGTTATTTGTTGTGAGGTGGATGGACTTAGAGTCTGTCATACAGAGTGAAGTAAGTCAGAAAGAGAAAAACAAATACAGTATGCTAACACATATATATGGAATCTAAAAAAAAAAAAAAAAAAAAAAATGGCCATGAAGAACCTAGTGGCAAGACATGAATAAAGATGCAGACCTACTAGAGAATGGACTTGAGGACACAGGGAGGGGGAAGTGTAAGCTAGGACAAAGTGAGAGAGTCGCATGGACACATATACACTACCAAATGTAAAATAGATGGCTAGTTGGAAGCAGCCGCATAGCACAGGGAGATCAGCTTGGTGCTTTGTGACCACCTAGAGGGGTGGGATAGGGAGGGTGGGAGGGAGGGAGACGCAAGAGGGAAGAGATATGGAGATATATGTATGTGCATAATTGATTCACTTTGTTATAAAGCAGAAACTAACACACCATTGTAAAGCAATTATACTCCAATAAAGATATTTTTAAAAAATCATATGATCATCTTAAAAGATTAGACAAAACACTTGAGAAAACTCAGCATCCATTCAAAATTTAAAAAAAAAAAGAATTCTTGAACAACTATTCATAAGGGACTCTCTTCTCCTTAAAGTCTAAAAAACCTAAAGTGTCCATCATGGTAAAGTGTTGAGATAGAGAATGGGAAAAATATGCTCACTAGGACAACTTGTACTCAACGTTTTACTGAATCTCCCAGCCAGTTCAATAAAGTTAGAAAAAATTAGAAAAAGAAAAGAAAAGGAAATAAAAACATATCAGATTGGAAAAGAAGAAATAAACTGCTATTTTTTGCAGATAATTATATCATACACGGAAAATTCCAAAAGGAACTACACATAAACTATTAACACTAATGAGAGAATTTATCAAATTTGCTAGATATAATATTAGTGTATACAAATCAAGTGTATAACTAAATACCACCACAGATAATCCAAGAATTCTATTTGAAGGGTACCATTTACAGTCGTATAAAAAGTCAAATACCCAGGACAAAATAGGTACAAGACCTCAATACAATAAACTATAAAATATAATTGAGAGACATTTAAAAAAATAGCTAAATGGATACAAAAACTCACATCTACATTTTATGTTAGTGTATTAGAAGAATCAATAATGTAAAGATGTTAACTCTTTCCAAGTCGATTGTTTAGAAAATTTTAAAATGTTAAAATGTAAAATGAAATACAAAAGACTGAGAATAGAAAATGGCAAATCTGATAATTAAATATGGGAAGACTTTTTTCTCTGTATTTATAAAAATCTGATACTTAAAAGAGTGTAGTTTCAGCACTAGAATGATGGAATAGATCCATGGAAGTGAGTTAAGATTCACGAAGTTCTTGATTTATACCACAGTATCATTGAGGAGCAGTGGCAGGAAGGATAGTCTTTTGATAACATGGTGCTGGGTCAACTGAATATCCATAGCAGATATGAACCTCATCCAATATATAAAAGTCATTTCATAAGTATTGTTGATCTAAATTCTAATGAGAGCAGTACAGCTTCCAGAAGTTAGAAAAATATCTCCAATGATTTGGGGAAAGGAAATGATTTCCTAAATAGGACACAATGAGCATTAACCATGAAGTAAAAGATTGATAAATTAGGCTATTAAAATTAAGAACTTCTTCTTATTAACAGCCTCAAGAAAGAAAGTAAATATGCAAGCCACAGACTGGGAGAAAACATTTTCAAATAATATATCTACCAAAGTGATTATATCTAGAGTATATAAAAACTTCTACAGATCTCTAAGTAAGAGAGAACAAAACAATTGAAATAATGTTCAAGTGACATGAAAGGATGCTTCAAAAAGTGCATTACCCAAATGGCTAATAAACAGACAAATGTGCAGGGATATTCAAATAAAAAACGCAATAGGGTACACACCAAAACTGTTTAAACTAAAAATTAAAATAACAAATTTTAGCAAAGATGTGGTCCAACTGGTACTCCCGTCTTCTACTTGAGGCAGCTCAAATGCTACAAACATTTGAAAAAACTGCTTGCTATTAACTACTAAAGTTGAACATATGCATATATTTTCCCTTGTAATTTCACTCCCACTCCTACCCAACAGACATGCACATGTGTATGCACCAAAAGGCATGTATCAAAGTTTTAATAATAGCATTATTCATAATGGCAAAAAATGTGAATAAATAGCTATCAACAATAGACTGGATAAATATATTGTTTTTTTTCAGTTTCATAACAATAGAATACTATACACTAAAAGAATGGATTGCTACACAAAACAATAATGTTGTGTGAAAGAAGCCAGACACAAATACATACTATATGATTCAATATAAATGAAGCTCAAAAACTGGAAATGTTAATCTGTGGTTTCAGAAGTAAGATTAGTAGTTGATTTTGAAAAGGAGGAAGAGATAAAGAATGGGGGAGACACAAACTGGGGCTTTCCAGGTGATATTCTTACTCTTGACTCAGTTGATGGTCACAGTGGAAGATTTACCTTGTGAATATTCATGGAGTTGTACTCCTAAAATTATTGCATCTTCTCTTCTGTACATTCTATTAAAATTGCACTGGGGTATGTCTTCAACTAGATGATTCATATTACTAAAGCTACATCTTTGCATCACCTAGAATCATCTTGTCTCCTATACCATGGGACATGGCATTATAGCTGAAAGTCAACTTGTCAACTTCTGGGGATGTAGAACATGTGTCTCAACATCATAAACTTCTTGGACTGAGGTCTTTCTCATCCAAAATATTAATACCTTCTTTTATTCCTTATTTCCGTATACAGGTTGAGAGTTCCCAGTTTTTGGGAAATGAATAAGTTTTTCATTCTTAACCCGTTTCTTTTCCCGAAAACTTCACAAAGGAGATTATATTCTTTCTGGCATGATTTAATTTATTTTATATTTATTTATCCTTTTTCTGACATTATGATGTAATACAGTTAAATAAGCAAAACTTTGGTGTCAGATAGCTTTGGTTTCAAATCTCGTATGTATATTTTTTCAACTGCATGATTTAGGACAACTTACTTAAACTAACTAAGGCTCAAGTTCCTAATTTCAAATATCAAAGCTTATTCAGTAATTTATAGTAAGGAATCGAGTAAAATAACCTATGAGCAATGCTTTGTATTGAATTTTTGTCATAGAATGCTAATTCCATTCCCCTCATAAATTATTTTTTGAATCAAAGTAGTCAATGGAAAAATATCCTTTATGCAACAGAGAATTAATGTTTTTTCTTTGCAAAAGTATAGAATATTTAGAAGACATTGGTATTTTTAGGATGAAAAATGTAGAATGAATTAAGCTCATTAATTTTTCATATATTTTCTAAAATTATTTTCCATAACCTCTTGCTTGTCAAATAATAAGATTCATGGAAAAAGCCTCACAAGAAATTTCAGTAGGAAACAAAACTTGTTAAAAGTATTATTAGCTCTTTCATGGGACTCCAGTTTCAATATTTATGTAATGAGTTTTTTTAATGTGGCTGAAGTTTCTTTAAAATATAAAATAAAAGAATGAAAGAGATACTCTTCTTAAACTGATCAAACCTTTATATATTAGGTTTTTCACCCCTGCAAATATCACAGATGCAAATAAAGGAGTGAAAATCCAAAAACATTTTAAGGTCTACCATCATAACTGGCATATTGTCATTTTGCCCTCATGTCACCGGCCAAAGCAAATCAGAAAGCTGGGTCCTCAGTAAAAGGATCAGGAACACACAGTCACCCCCAATGAGGCCATGAGAGGATATGGCTGCAGGGAGAAGGGAAGAAATGAAGCAACAGTTTAAACTATCACAGGTACCATGAATTTTTGTGAGATTAATTAGTATATGACTAACCACAGGCTTAAAAAATTTATTAATTCATTTACTCAGTAAACGCCATCAACAACCAAACAGGTACTTAAGGGATGTCATGTACTTCTGTGAAGTTAGTGTGGGACTGACTCTGGTTTTGAAAACTAAATTAGAGTCACTAATTCATTTATTCATGCATTGAGTAAAAATCATTCTTGAGCCTCTATGATATGTCACATTATTTTGCAAATACCTTCCAAAATTTAATTGTCTTGTACCCAACAATTCTCTGTAGTGGAAAAAAAAAATTCAGTGACCTAGATATATGATTTACAAATGATCATTCTTAGAGAGTTCACCAGGATTCTACATGAAGTAAAAGTAAGCATCTTTTATGCATGTTTTCTGAGATTGTTTATAATTTGTGGTCAGTGAAATTGGTAAGATCTCTCTTTCAAGAATTTTGGGCTAACATTTTTATGGTAATATCCTTTGCCAGATGTTGCCAACTGTCGGCCTACTGATCAAATTCAGCCACAGATGAGTTTTGTTTGGCCGGCACAGTGGATAAGCATCCTTGCATTTCAATATCTTTAGGTGTGGTGTGTATCTACCTGTTCAGCACAACACTCACTACTCCTGTTCCATGGACTCATTCTCTCTGCACATTTGATTACCTTTCATACCCCCAAAGTATTTGATTACTTAAACTATGCTTTATCGTGTATAACGTTGGAGCACTGGTTACCATTCTTTCATGTATTTGAACAGATTCAAAACTAATGAGAAAGATCTGAATCCTTCTTGTGGATTCCCTGGCCCTGACAGATTATGTGAGATAGCTATTCATTCATGCACCTTAACCAGAAACATGTAATACCTGCCCTCCAGACATATAATAAGTAGCAAGTAAGCCATCAAAACATTGGTCTAAGAGTTGAAAACACAAAAGAAAATAAAACAGCTTTTGTTCTCAATGAGCTTACTTTCTAGTAGGTAACTAACACACCGTTTCTAATACAGCAGGATAAGTCTTCCATGCAGATATTATGATACCCGAACTGAGGCCTGACAGCAAATAGTTTTGTACGTGAACAAGGGAGAAATGGGTATTCCAGGTACAGGGAAGTATATGCGTCAGCAATCACATACGTGACTTCTTCAGTGAAAGGCGGGTACCTCTGAATCTCTGACACCAGATGATAAAAGGTCTTCTCGGCCATGCTAAGGCATTCTCCTCCAGCCTGCTATCCACCCAACAGTCATTACATCTAGAAAGTTCTCAATCTGTAATTGCCCATCCTATATCCATTCAGTCTGTCTTTTTTCTTTTTCTTTCTTTCTCTCTTTCTTTCGAGTCTCATGCCATATATATATAATTTTTTTCTGCCCTTCTTTCTTATTCAATTTCATCTGGAAGGAGGCAATATGTGTGAATAAAATTTTGGTTTCCCCAGCTGCTCTCTTAAAGCTAGGTTTGGTCATAAGATCCCATTCTGGCAGGTGAAATGTAAGTGGAAATACTGGTTAAGGCCTTTAGGAAAACTATTATATTTCAGATAAAAGGGGACAGACTGAGCTGACTCATATCTCTTTCCCCTTTACTCTTTGCTTTTACTTCTCCCTTCCTGGAACAAAGACATAATACCAACCGTCATTGTTGCTGTCTTGAGAGCATGAAGCTGGAAGCCAAATAATAAAGGTGATGGGGCAGGAAAAAAAATAGAAGACATCTAGGTCTCATTATGACATCACAGAACCACCACAACATCCCTGAACTACCTCTTACTACGCCTTTTTCTTTGTGAGGAAAAAATAAACCTCCTACTTGTTTAGGTCACATTTTGTCAGGTTTTCTGTTCCTTTCAGCCATGTGCAGTCTTGACTGGTAAGTCATCCATCCATATAACAACAATATTGGGAATCTATAATGTGCTTAGAATGGTGATAATTTCTATTTATAGGAGAAGCAAAGATAATATGGATATGGTCTTTGATTCTCTTTAAAGTATCTTCAATGAGAGACTCTTTTGCTTTTAAAATAAATACTCGCTGCTGTCTGTGAGCCAGTTATCCAAGTACCTGAAGATATCCAATAACCTTCCATGGAAGGTTAATTCATAGAGAGTCATCTATACACTTACAATCTCCACTTATTTAATATTCCTCATAAAAATTCTTTGCTTTAGGAAAGAATCTGGACATACTGAGATGTCCTTCCCCATCATAAACAAGAAGTGACCTTGCTTACAAACATAACACTACGAAAAATCCAATCCTTACCTAAGTAACAATTGCTATATTAAGAACCTTATATAAGATACGTTCACTCAGATGTTTAACTTTCCTCTGTGTATAAAAGAAGGATGCAGATCACATATATGATGCTTCTGGGATATGGGAAGTAGGGACAGATAAGAAGAGCCTCACATGGACAGCAGTGGGTTGACAAGACCAGAAGGACATCCCAAAGGGGTAAGGCCACAGCACATATGCATTTTCAGCAAGGCTATATTTTTTCTCTGAAGTGTGAAAGAAGATGTTTTGAGCAGGTTCTTGAACATACATTAACCTTTGATATGGAGTGGAAAAAATGACTGACATTTCTTTCCTGGTAAATCTGCTTATTTTTTTTTTTTTTTTCTCCCGAGAACTAGCAGCACATCTATTCAATGACTTCCTAAGTGGAAGTAATAGTTGACGATTTTTTTCCTAGGTTGAAAGGAACATTTTTGCTCTCTGTAACCAATCTGAGGAGAACCCAGCCTTCCAGGCATGTGTTTCATCTACATCATAACAACTAGGCCTTGCTGATGGCTTGATTAGATCATGCGCCCCCATCTCCCCAGCAGGGAAAGCTAACGCTGGCTTGAGGAACTGTGCATCTTTGCAAGGTTGAAACGTCCTCATTTTCTCCACTGATAACGAACATTTTCAGGCAAAATAAGAGACAACTGTGATCTGATAAAAGATACCAGCTTTCAAAATGGGAATGAAGCTATAAGAGAACTTTTTTTTCTTTCTATGATAAGCTATTTTCTCTTTTATAGATAATTTTTGTTGACTCTAAGTTTAGGAATCTAAGTTTGAAAAACTTATCGCAAAACCCCATGTGTTTATAATTTCCTTAAAGATCAGGCTGTGTTCAAGTCTCACACCACTGAACTGTGGGAGTTTAAAAATAAAATGCTTGGATTTGTAAAATGTACTGATCTACCAAGGGACATTGCCTTTCTATCTACTGAAAAACTTTTTATTGGAATAATGGGAAATAGGAAAAACAAGGTTTCACTAGTGGAAGTGGTTTTAGAGGTCATCTCATTTGACCTCTAAAATAAGTTTTGAGTAATTCCTATGGATTCCTGAGTGACATTTTTCCATGTCATTTCAAGCTGAGACTGTTTTAACCCTGAGAGTGCTTTGAACAAAACATTTTTACCTAAATAGTATAAAGCCAAATAAATATCACCTAGAAAGCTTTTTCCAGAGAAGTTTCCTTTACACCATTGTATTTCATTGGTTAATTGCCTATGCATCATAGTTAAACATTTAAACTTTTTATTCTGCTAAAATTATTTTCATTATTGCAAATACTTTCTCAATTAAATTACTGATGAAAATTTGATGCATTAATAAGTTTTTTTGACCAAAATAGTTTTTATTCATCAATTATGATATTTCTTTTGTGGCCATTATATTCACTAATTTTAATTTCCCTGAGTCAAATAATAGTCTGTATTTGAGAAATTTTGTGAGATTGAATAAAAGAGAGGTGGATGTGGGAAAAGAGTGAGAGAAAGACCCTAGGAGAGAGAAAGAAAATAATGAGACTATAAGAACAAAAGGAACTCAGAGAGACATCAAAGTAGGAGGGGAGACTATGGTGTCGACAAAAACCAGAGCCCCAGAAAGTCATGTTGGCCATATCATAGCTATCATAGGGGTAGCTTGATTCAAGTTCTTCTCCTGATTGAATTCAGCTCTAGCCTTTTAAAAGGTGAGCTCTGAGCTGTCGTCCCCTCCAGGGGCATACCTTTAGTCCCGTTATCCACTGTGGGCTAATATCCAGCTCTCTGCTAGTTTATGGACCTGGATCCAAGCAGGTCTCTCCCTTCCTCTTTGCATTTCTGCTTCACTAAAGTTCATTCTGTGCTTGAGTGTGGCTGTAGGTTTATTATTGTTTGTCTCCATTTTAGCTATCCTTGTTTTACATTGGAATGAAAAGTGGAGCCCTGAGAGTGAACTCTTAAACTCTCCCAAGTATAAGACAAGTCAGGATCACATTTCAATGAAAGAATGAACACAGATACACTGTGTATCAGATACTTTACCATCATCATTTTAGTCACCTGGATGTACTTCATTTTATCCTTGGAGATTGGAAGTGTTTCATGCTCTTTAAGCACATTTTTATGTATCTTGGACTTTGTTTCTTTTATTATCACATTTATTCTTCTCATTCAATTTTTTTTGAATTAAATTAACACTCTTTCTATAAGACTTTAGTATCAATAAGGGATACATAGTAGAGAAATAGCCCTCTTAAGTATAACTATTTTAGTCAATCTACAATTCAGTAACATTGATTGAGTACCTATAAAATATCAGGCCCTCTAGTTGTTTACAAAGATTTGGGAAGCTTACAAATTATTTGGCACTCTAAGTCACTTACAAATGCACTTTTTATTTCCTTGACAATGCTATTCATTTTCTTATAAAGAGATGATTTATGTTGGCTTTCATTTTTACATAATCCAGGAGACTTAGTCAAATGCCAATATCACCCACCAGTTCCTGGGAATTGTGAATTCTACCCTTAGAGAGTTATTCCTTTAATTAAAGTAATGGAGCCTGGAATTGCTCCCATGCCTTGGCTCATAACCCCAGGGTGTCTTTACACGTTATGTTGTCATCAGTTATCCAAAACAGAACCATGATAGCCTATCCAAGTTGTCAAAAGATGGATGAGCTTGCCACTGGGAGAACAGTGAAGGCAGTTGCAGGTTGAGATGCTGGCCAAGATATATAATATGTGATTCCCAGGACATCAGTGGAAGAAATAGACTATGATTCAAAGTCATGGCAAACATCAGTAAGGCTTTATTGCACAGGATACATGTCTGAAGTGTAAATCATCACAGTTGAGTAGAGAGCTGGAAGTTGGAATCAGACACCCAGGCTTGCATTTTGGCAGTAATTTTCATTTTTTCAGTTCAACAAATACCTATTGTGTACCCACTATGGACTTGGCTCAGTGCAAAGTACTAGAAATACAATTAAGACCAAGACTCTGCTTTCATGGAGCTTAATGGAGCAATGGTAAAAATAATTATTGAGATACAATTGGGATGACTGCTTCACAGAAGTAGAATATTTGAAAATGTTCATCATGAGAAGCTTAACCTAGGTTAGGAGGAGAGGTTGGGAGAGGTTTAAGAAGGGTTCCCTAGAGAAATAAAAAGTAAATCTACACTTGAAAAGTCAGTTAAAGACAAGTTATGTAAGGATAAGATACAAAAGATCATATTGTTCCAGGCAGAAAAAATGGCATGTGAGATTGCTCTGATAGGTGTGGTCGGTAGACCCAGAACATGCAGGGTCTGGGGGCCATGCAAGCTGCTTATCTCTCTGGGTATAAATAGCCTCTTCCATGAAATGCCATGATACTGATACTTTTTGGGAACTTGACCAAAAATATGAGTTTATATAAAACATCTGGTGCCTGTGCACAAACATATATGAACACATAGGGAATGATTGCAAAATACAGTCACAGTTTTGAAATGTGTAGCCAGATTTTTATGTGAATTATAGAATATTAGAACTAGAAATGGGCTTGAAAATCATGCTGGACAACACCTTTTTTACAGATAAGGTCAATAAGATCAGAGTTGATCATTTACCCTAGATTAGAGGCAGAGGTAATGATGCATTTTCTGATCCCGAATTTGTCGCTTTCTCTTATACAGTGAGTTTCAAAATAAATTATATGTTTATGTCACACATTACTGAAGAGTACATATTAATTGCAGCTGTCCCATTAAATTAGAATTTAAACCCAGATCTGCCTGATAGTAAAACCCATGTTTTTTTTTTATACCAAATCATAGTGATACACACTAAATGAATGATCTGAATGATATAAATGAATGAGTTAATGAAGGTATAAAGCTGCACAAGCAGTATTAAGAATTAGGCAGTGTTTTGATTAAACGCACAATAATGGTTTTGAGAGGAACATTTTTATTATTCAGAATTGTTTTTAGACAGAAACAAATTCTGGGTATATTAGATAAAGTGGGGATTTATTGTAAGAACCTAGAATTGGAGGGAGGCGTGAAAATGAAACATTCCAGAGTTTGGCAGCAAGAGCAATTGGGCCAGGATGTTGCTGCTGCCTTCCTTATGGGCTTGATGGCAATAGAGGACACATTCCATCTGTTAACTCGCTTGTGGTGCTTGCTCTAGATTCTAGATTACTTAGAGGGAAAGGCTAATTGGTTAATCAAGGATCAAATGCTTCTGCCAGGGAGCAGGGAGGGAAAAGTACAACCTCCTTCAATTTCTGGTGAATGAAGTAAGACACTACTTGCCACCACTGTTATAAGCAATGGGGATTTTTATAAAATAGGAAGGGAGGTTGGATATTTGGCAACCAAAATAATAAAATATTCCACTACAGTACTTTTTCTGAATACTGATGGAAGTAGGAAGTCAGGTAAAAAATAAGTTTAAGTCAACTAATACTTTAAATTTGCCTTAGAAGAGTTTTTAGTCTTACCATGAGAAAAGAGAAAATTAATTCTAAACAATTAGCTAAAGGCAAGAGAAAAGAGAATTCAATGTTAATAAAGTTTGTGATTCTAAAGCCGTATCAAAAATGAAAGCAAATATTAAATATGCAAATATCCTTTTTTACTTGAAAGATAATAGTTTTAGTATTCATCCACTGACCTAAAACATGAGAGTATAGAAATGTTAGTTAGGGAGAAAAGAGAGAAAACTAAAAGCTATATATATATATATATATATATATATATATATATATATATATATATATGTATATATATGTATATAAATATATATTTATATTATATATTTATATATATGTATATATATGTATATAAATATATATTTATATTATATATTTAGAATGTATATTTAGAATATATATATATTTGGAACTCTCTTATAGAGGCAGTAACGACCACTACAAAACACTCAAATTAAATTATGCATATTGTGGGAATGAATAGTAAAAATGTCCATCACATTTCCCCCCACCAAAAAAAAACCTAAACAAGTAAGCACACACAGATAAAACGACTTGTTTTTGCTTTTCATTTTTATTTATTTTTTTCACAAAATCTTAAAGCTTTGGTTATACTATCTATTTAGGTAGAATAACAGTTCTAAAATATGAGAAACAACAGTGCATATTTTCATCATACTTAGGCACGTCTGTTCACAAGAAAGGACTTTGCAATCATTGGCTGGTCTCATCTCATTTTGCAATTATCTGTACGTCTCATCTTTCCCTCATTCTATACCCTCTACTGCTACCCTCTATTGCTATAAATTCTTTATATGTCAATGAGGTAGTTTGGCAAGGAGGTCTCAAGATTGCACTCTAGTCACAGGTTACCGAATGCTATTCTCATTCCCTCAGAGGATTTGAATAAATGCCAAAGGTTATGGGTGTTTCCAGCATGTGAATTTCTAGAGAAAAAAGTCAATAAGGAACCCAAGCATTCTGTGTACTGTCCAAAGATTTTCTGTGCTTCATGTGCATCCACTGATACCACAGCTTTTCCTGAATACCACAGTACTTCCTCTCCAAGGCTTTAAGCTGACAATTAAAGAAAGATGTACAGACCGCAAGAAAGGGACATGATGAGTAGTCGTTACTACACACTGAGGTCTTAGCGTGGTCGGCACCTTATATAGATCCACTCATTTAGTCTTTACAAAGACTCTAGAAAATAGATACTACTGTCTTATGTTTCTAAGAAAAGAAAATGACACTCAAAGAGGTTAACTAAGTAAATCAATTGCTCAATATTACACAGCTTCTAAGTGGTGGATTTAAATAAACATGGGTCCTTCAAGGCCTAAGTCCATCTTCTTAACCCCTTCAGTCTTTAAACTGTAATATTTTATTGTATTTTTTCACCCATCTTTGACAATGAAGCATGTTCTCATTAGATTCGTTTTTTTGCATCTTCTACTTGTGTTTCAGCGTTTTGACTTTATAGTTTGTCTGGAAAATAATTAAATAGAGAAGAGTCGTTGTATGTCAGGTGTATTTGGGGAGCGTTTTCGTCAGCTACGGAGACCTTGGCCCTGTCACCTGGAGTTAAGCCAGTGTGGGGTGTGGATATCCTGAGTTGCCAAATAAAGTTCACCAAATGATAGCAACTAAAAGCATTGGGGTCCCTTCCAGAGTCCCCATTCCTCTAATGCTTTATTAATCATTCTGTCTTGATGTGTGCAAGTCCACCTGTAGGCTAACCAAACTCTTTCACTTCCACTCTCATCGGCAGCTGTTTATGGAGTACTTGTAGTGTTGCTCATGAGACATGTAAAGACCATATAATTTTGAATATTTATAATCATGTACCCCTTGTAGAATCTGATGAGTATATAAAAAACCTACTCCTACTATCAAATTAACACACCCACATAAAGTATTTGAAATCTATATTCAGTATTCAAAGGTAAAGATTCTAGTATGGTGGCATGAAAAGATATAAAATATCTTCTCCCCAGCAAATACAAAACTGGGAAAAATAATAAAAAATGACCACTTCTGGGCTCTGGAAGTTAACCAAAAGCAAGCAACAAAATGAGAAGCACTTATTCATAAAATGCTATTGGAACCTTGCAATAGCAAGGTGAGCACAGTGGGAACTGCAACTTTCTTCTCTGTGGCCACTCTTATCATCTGTCATCTATTGGTTCTGTTTCTCTGAAGAACCCTGACTAATAAAGATCGTCTGGATACAAACAGTTTAGGGACTAACAGTTAGGCCACAGAGCACATTTTGAGTAGTTCTGTTCTAAAAGACCACCCCTAGTTTTGAGGGCAAAGAGTCTTTTAGCACAGTGTTCTAAGAATGCCTATTTGAACTTCAGTGGTTATCCAGGCTTATGTTGATTAGGTCAGAGTAGATGGTCAAATGCATGATGTAATATCAAAAGCAGAGAGGAGTTTATCCTGCGCCCCACTCCAATAACTTCCTAACTTAATGCCAAAATTGTCTTCTGTTTTTACTTTAAGAATTTGCTCCTCTTGAAAGGTGAACATATAAAAAAGAGCATAGTTAAAAGATCTGAAAGAACAACTTGCCTAGGGAGGAAATGGAGTTAGCCTGTGAATGCTGAGTAGAAAGAAGGGGGAATAAGAGCTGGAGAGTATATTACTCGTAATGAGGATCAGGAGTTGGAAAACATATTTATTCCTTAAAGAAGTTTGCTTGGGATGATGATAAAATCCAAATTTCCTTGATTTGGTAATGAGCTTCTTTAGTGGACTTTATTTTACTTGGCTCTAGCCCTATATAGGCTTATCAAGGTGATAAGATGCTATTGCTTTATGAGTGAACTCTCATGACCTTTAACCTAGTTTAACAATGGTTAAACAATATCTTCTACTGAATTTGTGTAATAACATATTTCTTCACAACAACATAGCATACATTCCTAATTGCTAGATGATACCAGATAGAAAAAAAATTTTTAAATAAAAGAAAAATGGAATTTTGGAAGCAGTACAAATCAAATGAAAATGAGAAAATTCTGCATGAATGTAATTTATTTTGTAGACCACCCCGTGTGCTTTTTTGATATAATCAGTTCCTAACACATTTCTGAATGTTGCCTTTGTTGCATATAAACTCTCTTTTAAACAGGAATGAGGAAAGCTAATGGCTTTCTTTATCAATGCTAGAATTGGGTTACAATGCAAACATAAATGCAGGTATATGCCAACATCTGTAAATCACACAGAAACAGGTGTTTGCTTAGGTATGAAAGCTAATATGGTTGAGTTTTCTTCTGAAGACTAGTTCTCAGTCTGTAAAAATTTTGTAAGAAATGTTTACTAACAGACTAGTTCTCTCTTGTATTTTCATGAAATGCTTTCACAAGATCCCTTCAAGTTATGTTCTGGGTTCAATGAACAAATACTTGTGTGAGATAAGAAACGAGAAATAAGGAGTGACCTTGTCTTATATGGGAGCAAGAGATGCCAAAACAGAAACGATGCTGGGAAATTTAGTCTAGACTTTAGAAGTTCAAACTACAAAAGACCAAAGAATAAATTCATGGATTGGTGGAATTAAGTCACTATTCAATGTTGAAAACATGTTCGTTGTCTTTTTTATTTCAGTTTATTCTTACAAATATTTATCTAACAACAGTTATGAGTAAAATCTGTTGGTAGAATGATATTGTGTAGGTGCTGTTCATTCTCTTGTTGGAATCCTACCCAAAGGTTAAAATGTAGGAGGGAGGGAATGTGCCTATATTTATAATAACCCATATATAATGGATTTCTCCAAAGTGAAGCCTAACACAGTTCAAATACGTAGTAGGTATTTAGTAAAATTTATTGGATGGATACCCAATAACTCATTGCTCTTTGTTCCAGAGATTACCTCTCCACAGAGAGAAAATTCACTTTTTTAGTAGAATAAATGTTTCAACAAGTATTAGTGTGATTTTTTTTTCCCTTAGATTTCTTGACTACATGATTTTCACCTTAATTGACCCATGGTATCCATATCCCCGGGCATATGGGAAGGAGACAGAAAATTAGGAATTTTAATATACAGCCTATTACCTTTAAAAATGGGATTTTACAGCAAGACAGTTAAGTTCAATCTAAGTTACTTTCTTGAGAAAACACTGCCTACATTCTATTTTTGGTCTTCCTCTTTAAGCATATTAATAGACAGGCATGTCAGGCTAGATTTTATATAAGGAAAGATAAATGGAAAGAAGAGTGAAAGTTAGGCCCTTTCTTGAACTAAGGTATTAAAGGAAAGGAAAGAAACGGGGAGGAGAATGAAAAAGCCAGATAAATTTCTAAGTCAGAGAGAAAGCTGACTTGGATAATGTGGTAGAAGCACTGAGAAATCATTTGCTGTGCTACTGAAAGGAGATCATCTTATGAACTTTCCTGTTCCATCAGTCATGCTGGGCAGTATTGTTGAGTAGAGGGAGCTGTAGCAACTTAGCCCTCTGGGTCACCTTCAGTTCCAATGTAGTGTGGACGCTGACTTGCCAGCCAGTAGCCTACAGAGGATGAATACTTGGCAGGAAAAGGTAACCTCCCATGGGAGAAAGTGAGTAGACATCCATGCCAAGGGACAAGATAGAGGATGGACCAGGAACAAGAGCCAGTTAAAGCTGAGTTGAAGTGAAGTCAATGGGGAGTGCCCCAAACTACTACTGAAGCCCAGAGAGATCAGACTCTGAGTCAAACTGGCTGCAGATCTCTTCACCTGTCAGCAAAACATGCGAAAACCAGAAATGCCAAAGAAATATCATCCTGGAGATCCAAGGACTGGCGTGAGGTCAGAGTTAACCCCTACATTCCACTTCCTGAAGCATATGGAACCTGCTTTACCATATGTTTAGATACCAGGAAAAGGAGTTCAACAGGCTATTCTAGAGTGAGCACTTTTATGCCAGAGAGACTGAAAACTCCCCCTTAAGGAAATTTAATTATTGAATTGGACTAAAATTTAGTCCATTTAGATATTTAGTAAATTTTTCTTGCTAATCGGGGTGTGAAGCCTTGTATAAAAGAAAATATTCGGTTTAATCAAGAATAAAGAAACTACCTTTTATTTGAATGCCCAAGTGGCATTGTGGGCTAGAATTAAAATTTACAACCTGAAGCCACTCTTCCTCCATACAATTTTCATTTAAATACAAGAATTGTCACTAAAAAGCAACAATTATTGATATACCGTACTCTTATTTCCCCCCAAATCAGCTGGTTTCTCTCTCTCCTTTTTCCTGAGGAGTTGACTCTCCCAGAAGAGTCAACTTTTCAAAACAGATGCACAATTGAAGAAGACGGAGTTCTGCCTTTCCTAGCAAGAGATGGGGGATAGTCACAGTGGCTCATGTTTATAGCAAAGCATAACATGTTAAATATGACAGTGTGATCTATAGAAAATTCCATGAGAAGCAGAGCACAGAGTGAATCCCTGTGCCAGGGGAACTTTTGCAGCTGAGGTGACATTTGACCAAGGCCTTGAAGAGCCAGTAGTAATTGGCCAGGATGGGAAGAAGGGAGAAGGATATCCCAAACAGCTTATTTAAAAACGCAGAAGTGAACAAAACCCAGAGATGCTTGGGGACTCTGAGAGTTTGTTGTGACTG
Source organism: Balaenoptera ricei (assembly GCF_028023285.1). Lineage (NCBI taxonomy): Eukaryota > Metazoa > Chordata > Mammalia > Artiodactyla > Balaenopteridae > Balaenoptera > Balaenoptera ricei. Next base: position 6,927,742 of record NC_082645.1, on the reverse strand, counting down.
AAACATATGGGGCATGCACGTAGCAGTGGGGAATGATTAGCTATAAGAATAGAAGCAATGAGCCAGAAATACAAGGCTGTGTACAATTAAATATTGAATAGTTACCCATTTGATATTTGAGTATTATGGGAGCTTATGAGTATTATGGGAGTTTAGAAAGGAGGAAAATTAATGAGGACAGAGTGTTCAGTGAAGGCTTGATGGAGCAGATGTGATTCATTTGGATGTCCTCAGCATTATGGTTCTTATGTTAGCAGTGTTCTTATTATACCCCATGAAATCAATGAGCACCAGTCAATTAAAGCATCCAGATGAGAGGGACCAGCGTGTGGACCTTCTGACTGAGATGTATGGCCGTTAGGCTGACTGATTCAGCGTAGGGGTGGGAAAAGACTAGTTTTTCTGGCAGCTGCATTACCTAAGACTGCTCCCCAGGTATCATTTCCATTGGTGGTTAATACGTGTTTCCTGAAGAAAAAAATAAAGCTTGTGGACAAAATTCAGTGGGCTGTGCTTCCCTGGTGGCGCAGTGGTTGAGAATCTGCCAGTGCAGGGGACACGGGTTCGAGCCCTGGTCTGGGAGGATCCCACATGCTGCGGAGCAACTAGGCCCGTGAGCCACAATTACTGAGCCTGCACATCTGGAGCCTGTGCTCCGCAACAAGAGAGGCCGCGATAATGAGAGGCCCGCGCACCGCGATGAAGAGTGGCCCCCACTTGCCACAACTAGAGAAAGCACTTGCACAGAAACGAAGACCTAACACAGCCATAAATAAACTAATTAATTAATTAATTAATTAATTTAAAAAAAAAATTCAGTTGGCTTCAGAGACATACTTTATTAATATTCTACTAGGTGTTGGGATGCTTCAAGTGGTGATAATGTAAACAGTGTTTCCTGAACAAACTGAACCACAGAACCTTTCCTGGAACATCTCACAGGATTAACCTTCCACAGGACACATTTTAAGAAACACAGACAGACGTGGTTTGGCTGCTGAAAACAGGTGAATCTAGTATACCATCTGGTAAGAAAATAATTCAAAATATAACAGGGTGTCCTACCAGGCAGTGGAGTTCTGCGTAAGGAAATACGTAAGTATTTCCTGTACGTAAGTAGGTGATATTTAGGGAATGAAGTAAGGAAACGTGCAATTTTTTATTGGGGATACTCACAGCATCATATCTGACCCAGCTTATTAAAAAAAAAATAGTTTCCATTGAAAGATACAGCCTTTCTGTCTTCCTTTATTGTCTCTGAAATTTGACATTCAACCCCTTTGACTTGCTGTTCTTCAATCTCTCCTTCCTTGCCCTTTGGTGTTTGGTTCAGCGCCTCAGCTCTAATATTCTCTTGCCTACATCTCCCTCCTTTGCTCTGGTGCCTGATTTAAGAACAACTCTCCTTCAGCCAGATTCAGACGTTAAACTTACAGGTCTATCTTCTGAGACTGTACATTAAGAAATTCCCTCACTCTTCCCAAGGTCTGCAAGAGAGAGAGGTAGGGGGATACACTATTTAAAGCAAAGCAAGGTTAGTATAGTAGAAATGGGACCCTTGTCTTGGGGACAGTATACATAGGAGCTAAGCAAGGTCTCTGCTCCTAAGGCAAGGTCTGGGTAAGAGGTAGGTGACCTGCTCAGGCATTCGAGCAAAGGGAAAAAGATCAGAACCTAATTACCAGAGCTGGGGACTAAGGAAAGGACTGAAGGGCAAAGTCAGAGTCACATCTGCAACAATGTGACTTGAAGTTCAACGTCTAGAATCCCTTAAATCCTAACTACTTAAGATCAGGAAGGTTTTCAACATTTATCTCCAGCTTTAATTTTGAGTTCCAGTTGCCAAATTCATATTTCTAGTTGGATGCCTAAAAGATCCCCCAAACTGAGACTTTCCCAAACTGAACTCTTGGTCGCCTCTCCCCCGCCTCTAACCCTGATGCTCCTACAGTTTTTGCTATCTCAGAAAATGGCATCATCATTAATTCATTTCTTTTAGCCTCAAATCATAAAGTCAAAGCTCAGGTCAAGATTCTTCCTACCTTGAAAATTTTGCAATTGATTTCACCTCTTGAACTTTCCCCTGAGATATTGTTGTTTTGGTCTTCCATATCATTAGTTCTCTCATTAAATGTTATCTTCCCAGAGAGTTCTTCCCTAACATCCTAACATCTAATAATATTTTATCTTCTCAATTTTATTATTCTGCATCACACTTATCAGTATATGAAATTATATCATTTACTTTTCTTCCAATTGTAAGTAACCTTTCTCTCCCACCAGAATGTAAGTAAGCCTTATGAGGCTAGGGACTTAGCTTGTTTTAATTAGATCATTTCTACTTTCTTAGTACCCAGCACATAGCAGAACTCAATAATCACTGATTGGATGGATGGATGGACGGATGGATGGATGGATGGATGGATGGATGGATGGATGGGTGGATGGGTGGATGGATAGAAGGATGGATTAATACATTTGGATGCTTAGAAGGTTTTGACAAATGGTGATTGTGCATAATCTCATTGTACCATAAAAACTACAAGTAAAGATTTTTCTTCTCATATTCCTGAGTTGTCTTTCACCGAAACATCCTTTCATCTGTCCCATTTCTGCACATGTCCAAAGATATTTTCACACAGCATTCAAGCAGTCAAATTGACACACTTTTTAATACCATATTTTAATTCTTCTTCCTTTATAGTTAAACATAGCATATGCTTCACACATGCTTCTAATAGCTGAAAAATGCTGTGGCTTGAAGTGTTTTTCTCTCCCTTGGCATCTCCAACTTAGGGGATCCCCTGTACCAGCTGCAGAGCCATCAATGGCATTGCTGTTATAGCCTTATTTCTAATTTTTAAAGCAAATGTTGGTCTCAGAATATTTGTATTTTTACAATCCATAGTAAAATAATGAACCCAGGCAGTGATCACAATGGTCATTACCATAAAATAAGAGACAACCAGACATTATCTGTCTTTTGATATAAGTGTACATCTTCCTGAAGGAGTGTTGCAAAAAAATATTAACTTTAATTAGATTAAGCCTCTAGTTCTGATTACCTGTGTACAGTATATATAGAGAACAGAGAAATATGTTGCATACCTCCATGTGTGGAATCAGTGAAATCTAGACTATGGAAAACTCTGGTCAACAAAAAGTCCATTTTTTTCAACAAATACATTGCAAGAAAATAAAAGATAAACAGAAGTTTAAGGGACATTATAAATAAATGTGATGTGTGAATTTTATTTGGATTCTAATCTAACAAAATAAATATATCAATGGTGAAAACAAAATAAAGCAAAAACACTCTCATCAGACATCTTAGAAAACGTAATACCTAATTATTTTCTAGAAAATGATAAAGCCCACTTGAAGAGACCCAACTAAAGTGATCCATGTTACTGTGTTAACTAATGTAACTTTTATACAAGTATTTTTTTTTATACAAGTATTTTTTATTAAAACATCTTTATGTAGATAAACTTAGAAAAGACATAGGATTATAGGTCACTGTGTACAAAGACACATTACTAAAGACCAAAATATTCTCAGGGAAGTTGAAAATTCTGAAAAAAAGTAGTCTAGTTTCATGGTGATATTTATAAGAATTTTAAAGTTATTATCATTCCTTAGGAAACATTCTTGTATGTTTTCTGGGGCTTGAGAGCAATGAATTTACATAATCACTACCACCTTCTTTACTTATAACCCACCACTCAGGGCGAGATATGTTTGTTGTGGCTTCCTTAATCTATCAAATGAAGAAATGTGGCCCTAAATTTACAGCTATTATTATATAATCTTAGAATGTACTTCCCAGTTCCTAAAACTATAGACCAGTGGATGAGGTAGTGAGATGGAAGGTATTCAGAAGACTTTGGATAGAGTCTTCCTTTTTTGTGATCCATAGAAGGGAGGGACTGCTAGAGACAAGGTAAATGCCAACCACAGATAAAAGCTCACCTTTATCTCCAATCGCCAACATCTCTACCTTGAAAACTTTTGTCAGAAGCAAAAAATAGATTTATAGTAAAGTCACCTTTTCTTCCTGTTTCTCGCCTTACTCTCTGTGTATATGTTGCTGATTGGGGAAGAAATACAATGCCTGACAATAAGTAAAGGAATGAGAAAAAATGAGCCAAAAATGAGAATATCCACATTCTGGATAGTCAAGAGTTAGCTATATTGATATTAAAGTGGAAAGATTCTTAATTTAATTTGCTATATACAATATGTGCGTGTGAGCACATATACATTATGTAAGTGTATAAATAAATACAAATTCATACACACATCTATACATATATAATGCACCTGTGCACGTGAGCACACACACACACACATACACACAAATATGTATACAGTTGACCCTTGAACAACATGGGTTTTGAACTATATGTTTTTTTCAATAGTAAATGCTATAGTACTACACTGAATCGAGGAGGTGAAACTGTGGATATGAGGGCCAACTCATAAAGTCATACACAGATTTTCCACTGTGCAGAGGGTCAGTGCCCTTAACCCCCAAGGTGTTCATGGATCAGCTGTATATAGAAAGACAGAGACAGAGAGACAGTGAGATGGAGAATACAATACAAAGAACATTCTTTTATCCTTGGAAAATATCATACTATATCTCTATATTTCCTATATATTTTCATGCTGAATGTAGGACATACATTTTGCTGGTTATATGAAATATATTTTTAAAGACATAATTATTATACCTTAGTTTTGTTAGTAAGATATCATTATTAGTAGTACTAAAGAATATTGTTAATAATAAAATATTGTTAATAACATTTTAGAGATGATGTTAATTAAAAAAATTTTTTTCTTTTTATTGGAAAAAAGCTATCATAAAGGAAGCTATTGGAGCAGAGTAATGTCTATTTCACTGTTATTTATTTCCACATGTATACATACTGAAACATGCACGCACAAAGTTTAAACTACTATTTAAAACACATTTCATAAAAAAAGATAAATAAAATAGACTATTCTTTCATACTTAGCATTATGAAAATATAGCATGTTTAGAGCTTTGATGAGGGGGAAAAAGAAGATAGAAATTTCTAATGTTTCTTAGAATAGTATTTCCAGAGCTGTCATGCTGACACCTAGATCTTTGTTCAACACACACTGGCACTCAAGATTTTTTTTTTAATGAATTAATTAAACAACAAAGAAACAACAGCCTGGTAGGAGGAAGAGGAGGAAAGAAAACATGAAGATTTTTAAGGAAATAATGGGAACAAAGTAGTGGAGTCAAAGGTTTTTTAGTAAAGAGGTGGAAACCAACTTGAAAAATGTTTTCTCCCCATTAAGTATGGGTGCAATGCTAATGTTTTGCTCTCTTCCCTTGAGGGTATACAGAAGGCTCAAAGGACTTTTCAGAGTATTAACAAGTGTGATCCTTTGCAACAGGCTTCTAAGCCGGCAGCCCATACTCCTGCCCTTCTGAGTTGTGTGAAATGGTTGGGAAGTGGCCTTACCATGTGAATGAATTATAAGAATCAAATAAGATGGATGCATCAGCACTTTGAAGCAATAAGGTTTCCACAGCCATAGAACGCTAACTATTATTGCCATAATTGTGATTATTGTTAATAACAAATGCAGAAGTGGCTCAAAAATTCATATTGCTCAAAATTGTACTCAAATATTTCTAGAGTCATAACAGTTGTGGTTCTTTTATTTGTCTTCCTAAATTATAATTGCTAAATTACTAATGATTAAAGTACATTTAGACCTGAATTTGAAACCTACCATGCAACTGCCAAAATAATGACAAGCCCCTTCCAACCGTGCCTAATAAGTGCTGGGAACCTATGCCCTGCCCTAATGATACTTTATACAGAACCTATCATTCTATGGAGTTGAGTTTTAAGAAACAAATGCATTTCTGTAGAAACATTGCAATTTTATTATGTTCTTTATGTTTTAATTAGATCTCCTGGAAAACATCGAGGCACGTGAATTAAAAGTAAAACTATAGAGTCTGCAGGAGCACTCATTATTATATATCTTTAGATTTCATTATGCTTTGGGGTTGAGTACTTTACCATAGGCTTTCCAGATGGCGATTTTACCCGTAGCACTCATGCATAAAATGCCACCCCACGGGTTAACTTACCTTGAGTCTTCCATCAGATCCAAGCTTGATTAAGCATTTGGTGGTACAGGTTCTCAATGTACTAACTGTCAGCTGCATTAAAATATATCATCAGCTTTTTATCCTACTGTTGTTCCATACTGACTTTTGTTCGTTATCAAAATCGCTGAGGACCAAAAAATTAATAGGATATTTTGCATTGTTTTATCTCCTAAGAAATCCCTTCATCCACTTCCATTTTAATAGGCCAACATCACTTTCAAATGCACTTACTTTGTTTGATTTTTGCTAATTAGTTTTGGTCAACAAACTAATGAAGAACCTATATTTGAAGTACAGTATTAGGCAAAAGTATAAATAAGAAGCACTCCTTATTGTTAAGGAGCCCAGGGTCAAGAAGACATGACCATTGTGTAATTAATCATTTGCAATACGGCAGGATTCATAAAGTGGTTTTAATGGTTTTAGAAAAGATGTAGGTAATTTAAATCTCCAAGTTGCTTTTTACCTTCAACACATTATCTAAAAATTTTCACAAAAATGTGGTTTAGCTAATATCTTCTCAACTAAAGCCTTCTGTGGGTTATTTTTTCTGCAGTTTTCCAGTGCAATATTAACTGATATTCCTCATAATGAACATGAAGCAATCTAAGATAGAATGCTTCTGAATCATTAAATGCCTTTATTAAGCACTGGGTTAATTTGTTATTACATTTTTTATTTATTATTTTCTAATCCCTTGAAAATTGAAATTGTCTGTCCAATATACAAAATCAGTTTTTATACAGCTGGTTGATTAAGAAGAAAATAGTTCTCTAATCATTCTAGAACCCCAAAAGTACACTTTCTCATGCTTGATAAAGATTTATAAAATATTGATCACCTACCAAAAATTATTCACTAGCCTTTAAACGCTATGCTTGTATCACAAGGATTGAACTTGTTCAGAGAAAAGAGAATATTTTGTATTAATAATTGCAAGTAGCAGTACCTATGCTAGATTCTGTCATATTTTGGAACACAGAATCCTAACCCATCCAAAGTTTTTTTTTTTTCTACCTGTATTTTTGCTTCTTTGCATTCCTCAAATATAATGTAAAACAAAACAAACAAGCTATGTCAAAGAAAATTTTAAAAACTGGATTTTCAAATAGGATTTTCTCTATTGTCAGTTCTGATATTTACACACCATAGCAATTTCTTTTTTGTATTGTCCATTTTCCATTTTTGTTTCGTTTCTGTTTTCTGTTTGCTGCACTCTGCTTATGCCTTTTCTTCTTTTCCAGTTTCATTTCCCACAAGTTAAGCCTGAATTAGTTCTGCTTTATCTCTGAGGTTTGTGCTCTAGATTATCATCACCATATCCAGGAATTGATGAAAGATGACCTTTTCTAGAGTTTGCCAGAGATCTTTGCATTATCACTAGTAATTCAAATAGTATGGACAGCTCATTTCTAAAAGAAAATACTGGTGTTGACAGTCTTAAAAATATTTTTATTAAAAAAGATGACAAAGAACTGATTGCAATGGATTGTGTTGCTCCCATTTCACGATATTGACTTCACGCAGTGGGATTTACAATTTATCTTTCTAACTAACTGCCAACTAGCCAACAGATTCACATAAAAACTCTATCACTACTTTCTTTTCATCATCTTTCTTCTGTGCGCTTATGCCTAGGCTGCTGAGTTCCCATGCAAAAAAAGTTTACCCTGCCATGAAATGTGTAGTCCAATCGAAATAATATTCACCAAGTTCAGCCAGGCCCTCAAGGTACCTTTCAAATCCTGTGTATTCATATTGCATCATCTCTCCTGTTCTTCAAGTTCCCTCTATCCTCTCACCAATCTATATTCCAGCCATTGAAATCCCAGATTTTGCTCACATTCTCCTTTATTGCATAAAATATTTTTTCTATCTATTATGAGTAAAGTTCCAGCATAGGGACTTGTCACATAGCCAAGATATGTGACTGCTAGCATAGTGTGTTAGAAGTCCCTTCTTTGTGCAATTTGAGATTCCCCTGGAAACATCTGCCACTCATCAGATAATATAGTAGATTATTTGTTTACTTGTTTCTCTTCTTTGACTATGAGCTGCTTGAAGACAAACATCAAGTCTTTCTTTATTTCTCCAGCCACTTTAGCAAAGATTTTGAGCTTAATAAATTCCTTCAAGATAAATGGAATGCATTTGAAGATTTGGAAGATGACTTAAAGAGACATTTAACTCAGTGACAAGCAAGAATATTTTATACACCAAATGTCGTCTATTAGTGATTGGGCCCTACATGTTGCTGAAGTCAGTGCTGAATGCCCACAATACTGAATTAGAAACTAAATCTCATGAAATTCAAATAACGTCATTAGATATACTTGCGGATCAATTTATGCTCTGCTTTTGATTAAAATCACATATTTGAGAAGTAATTTTTGTAACAAACTAAGAACTTTGACTATAAAGTTCTATACCTCCCAACAAACAAGACACAGGAAATAGAAAAACAGATTGGGTGTGTAAAGTAGCAAAGTGGTTTCTAAACCATGTCTTCAAAACAGGTAGACGTAGAAGGACCATTTCTCAGAAATCGAACTCTCATCAAATGTGGCTTAGGATCTGTTTAATGTGAAATAATGTCATTTATCTACTTGTGAAAGTCAAATGCAATGTTTCAAGCCTGAATTTTCAGGAGTGAAGGAGTCAGTGGTATATTTAGCATTGATGGGAAGCCATAATGTTGTCTTTTGGGGGATTCTTAAATGATGAAAATCATTCAAGTCCACCTTCCAACGAATGTGCTCATTCACTATTTCAGATCAAAGTGTGTTGTGTGGAGACTTCAGATAAACCTGAGACTGCTGTTTATGTGGGATCTGAATAATGGAAGGCTAAAATACATATCTGTATCTTGCTACAAGCTGGGAAAGGTAGAGAGAAGGAAAGAGAGAGAATGATGCTAGTTAAAGCAAAAAGCCAGAATTAAAATGCAGTATACTATATGATTACATTTATAAGATATTAGAATGTTCTGGAATGGGTAAAATATAGAACAGAAAACAAATTTGTGGTTATCAGGGGCTGCAGGTAGAGGAAAGATTTCGTAACAAAGTGACATGAGGATATTTGAGCGCTGAGGGAATTATTCTATATCCTGATTCTGGTGGTGGTGGTTATAGAATTGTAAGCATTTGTAGAAACTGATAGAACTAAATACTAACAAGGATGAAATACTTAAATTAAACTTTTAATTTTGAGATAATTATTAATTGAGAAACTGTCTCAACTATGAGGAGTCTGAAAAGACATGACAACTAAATGTAATGCAGTATCCTGGATGGGATCCTGGAAATGAAAAAGGACGTTATGTAAAAACTAAGGAAATGTGAAAAAGTGTGGACTTTAGTTAATAATAATGTATCAATATTGTTTCATTAATTGTAGCAAATGTACCATACTAAATAAGATTAAAAATAGAGGAAACTGGGTGTGCGATATATGGTAACTATCTTATCCTTGCAATTTTTCTGTAAATCTAAAGCTGTTCTAAAAAAAGTACATTTTATTTGAATAAAAAAAGTAAAGAACATGTTTGTAATTACCTTAAAAACAAACAAAAAACCCTCTCATTTAATCATACGCTTTTTTTGTGAGCCGTTGATTATTTTTTAATTAGACATAGTAAAAAGTTATAATAACACATGAAATTCTCTGTTTTCCAACAGATTGTTTTCATTTAACCCACATCTTCACATAAGTACTCTATAGTGAATGTGTGCTCATGTGACAGTGTTGAGGAAGACTGACAACAGCTGATGTTTATAATGACCTTAAGGAATTGGCCTTATCCAAAGACGGTCACCATGCCCAGTTAAATTTTTTGTCAAATATCACTTGTGGTGACATGATTCTTTGAAAGTTCTTAATCGTACAAGGCATGAATAGCCTTTCAATAGCTAGAACAGCCCTTTCATTGTATTTAAATAAGTACAAATTATTGATGACTGCTGATTCCAAACCTTTTAGGTTCTTGATTCCAAATATAAATATGCATGGTTAGTTACCTATTTAGTTAGTTTGTATATCGATAAAGTCCAATTTCCCTCACCTCATTAATGTTTATTTCCTTTCCATTATGGCTTTTCACTTTGTAAATTCAATGCTGATAAATGCTTTCTATTAACATTCTCTTTTTTGCTTTATGGAAACTCGGAAACATCCGTTGTTATTAACACTGATATTTAGGCATGATTCCAACCTTCCTTTAATGATCCCTTAGGTGATTTGAGGTTTGTATTTCTAACCTGCAATTCATATATTCCCAAATTAGATTATAAATTCTTTGTAGACAGGATCTTTTTTTTTTCTTTAGTATCTGTATTGTGCAGGGGCTAGTAACAACACTACATAAATATTAGATGTTGACAAATAATGTAATTACACAGAAATCATGTTTACATTAAAATTTGATTGGAGAAACTGTCAATTAATTAGAATTTTTAAATATTAGAATTAGTCTATTTATACATGTGCTGCTAAACTGAATGTTGTAAAAATAGATCTAACTATTTGTACATATTTACAAATTGCTATAAAATTACACTGTTTGGATATCACCTTTGGGTGCTGATGTTAGTCTCTGGACGTTCTTTCTCATGGTGATGATCTTTTATCCGTTTGGGAGTTCCCCAGTACCCGGAAGAGTTAAACTTCCTTTATATGACACTTTCCTGAAATTGAGGAGTTGGGTGCTAAACTGTTTTTTGAAATTGATAATATCATGACTTTGAAGAGATAGAAACACTTGTCTTGCCCTCACTGGGAAACTTCATCCAGAGCAGTGACCTTTAATTGATGTTTATCACACCTACAAATATAAATTCCTTTTATTCTCAGCATCAGTCCACAGAAGGACAAAACCGCAGTTAACAATGGAAGAAAATTCTTTAAAAAGTTTCCCTTCTCTTTCCAGTATAGTAGATACTGTCAACACGTCCTTAATGTTTTTAAGTCATTTTGTAGATGTGATTCTTATTTGATTCATGATCACGTTGTCTTTCTACAAGCCCCAAAATGGGTGCTCAATCTTTCCAGTTTTCATCTAACTTACCCAGAACCACGTGATTTCTGTTCTTCTTCTAAGAACTGCTTCTGGATCAAGCTGGAAAGCTTAGAAGTAGAGCTAGTCGGGATAGGAGATGGAAGGCCCTCCCCGCTGGTTGGTGGGAAAGCTGGTACATTGCAAAGGCACCACCTTTTGACTACTTTTTCCTCATATCTCGAGGTCTAACTCCTGCGGTTTCAATCACGTGTTGAATAAGTTGACTTTTTCTACACCTTAGCTAACTTTTCATTATCCTCAAACATTACATCAAATTTTATCTACGTTTATTGTTGAAAGAAACCACTTTGGGAGTATGTACTGAGAGGAAGTATCCGCTCTCTTCTTCCTTGAGAAAGCCTTCAGATTTGAGCTACAATATCAGTTCTTCCCTGTGTCGCCACACTGGCAGAGTGGAGGCACAGGGAAGAAATGATATTGTAGCTCAAATCTGAAGGCTTTCTCAAGGAAGAATTCTTTCTTTTTAAGTGAAAAAGACCTCAGTCTTTTCTTTTAAGTCCTTCAGTTGATTAGATAAGGCTCAACCACATTATGGACAGTAATCTGCTTTACTCAAAGTCTAATGGTTTAAATGTTAATCATATCTAAAAAATACCTTCAGAACAACATCTAGACTGGCATTTGACCAAACAACTGGACAGCATAACCTGGTCAAGTTTACACATAAAATTAATCATCACAACCTGCTTCACCAAATATAGACAGAGAAAAGGAGAACCAAGACCATCCTTCTGGCAGACTCAAGGGCATCTGGGGCCATAGAGTCCGTAGGCCTTGGCACTCCATGAGTACTAGGAGTCTGAAACTCCTGTGACCGGTCCTCCCTTGGGTATATAGTGATAAGCATTAGTGCAATGACCACTCCACTTCATCACCTCCATTTCTCTGCAGTGGCTAGAGCTAGCAATTACTTCTGGAGTTTGATTGAAGGTTTTTTAAGAATCAGCTTTAGCCAATAAACAAGCAAGTAGACTTTTGACCCTAGTTAGCTTCATAAATATATTTAACTTATTTGGAAGCGCTTAGAAAGCTTTATATTCCAGTAGAAATTTGGTTTTGAGATGTCCAGATCATTGTCTGCTTTTTTCACTTCCCTGGGCCTTTGTAGATATAGTTTGAGCATATGGATGAAGCACTGGATAGAAAAGTTGGAAATAACATGGAGACGGTGTAAAGATTTTGGGGAGAATTATCAAAAATTTGTCACCTGCATGAAAAGTTGCAAGCATTTTAATTAACTGAGACTTAGAGAGGTAATTCAGGTGGACTGTATTAGTGAAATAAACATTATTAAATGTTTGTAGTAACATCTGGAGAAATAAATATGTTCAAGGTTCTTTTGGTATCCAAGTGTTTGTCTAATAAATCAAGTTCTATGTTGTCCATGGATTGAAATTGGCTAGAAGAAAATGAACTATTTATTTTGACTTATCTGACAATGTGAAAGGGCTCTCAGTTATTCTAACGAATAGAAGAACCTAAAAAATTTTAAAGAGCTGCTATCAGCTTGTTCACAAATAAGTATACTCTTTTAGCAGCAACTCTGTTGACTTTGCTCTTCTGACTTGGTTATGTAACAAAAATATTCTCTCACTTTCTCTTCCTTTTTTTTTTCTCGAGGATGGTAATTTCAGCATAACATTTTAATTTTCCAAAGTTTTTTTAAATTTTATAAATCTAGTTGTCATTTACACTTTTTATTAGCAACACCAGTCCTAGGAACTATTCCACAATACAAGGTATCATTTATTTATCATCACTGCTCCTATTTATTTGTTTTCCTGTGGCTTTAACTGGAATGCCATTTTTGATACCAGATAACATTTAAACACCAAAAGTCAGGACCTTTGAAATTGCCTGGTATATATAGTGTTTAATATTTCTCTCTTTTGCTGGGTGATCATCTTGAACTAATTTGATTTAATCAGTTTGCAGAATTTCTAGAAAATCATGGTGCTTTATGGGTTTTGAAATGCAGCTAAATTTTTTGAACTTCCCCTTATGTTAATTTTAAATGCCAGCAGAGAACCAACTGCTGTGAAAATTAATGACTAAGTTATGCCATCCTGTCTTCACTTTGCACTTGAGTGATACTGTACTCTGAGAATGTAGGCAACACAGGAAGTAAACTCAAGTAATACAAATGACACCAAAGAACAGTAGTCTACCTGCTATTTGGCTGAGAAGGCAAACTGACAATTCTATTCTTTTTTTCTGTAGACAATTCTTCTTAAGGAAATGATGAAAAAATGTTGTTGTTCTTGTGAATCCTAGAGAGTAGTGTTTGAACGTGTTGCTATGGGATTCTATTGTATTACTTGTATAAAACTATTGTATTTGTTATTTCTATTCCACTGTGTCATGCATCACATTCAAAGAGATCTGTGAGACCCTAAGTTCCACAATCCCAAAGCCACACTGCTCTGCGTGAGACAGTGCAAAAGACAGCAGTGTGGAGTTCCTCATTCTAGGGATCAAACTTTGGCCCAGCCCTGCCATTTCTCAACTTGATCAATTTCTTTAATGGCTCTGAGGATCACTTCCCTCATCTGTAAAATGCAGATAATGGCCCTCATCATATACATTGGATTCTGATGAGAAGTTATTTGTGTTAAGCATCTAGTCCATAGTAGACAGTTAATAAATCATAGTTATAATAACAACACTTACCAATATTGCATTATACAATGAAGACCAATCATAGAGAAAAAGAGACATATTCTTTTTATGCTATGCCAAGAGTCAGTGTGATACACTACACGTTTGTAGACAACAGACTGCCTTCAGATACTTCACTCACATGTTTTTGCTACAAATGATCTCAGTACTAATGAAAAAACAAACAGACAGGATATTTGACAGGAACACTAGGAAAGCATGTTTTCCTTTTAATATTTTGATCCCAGAATTGAATGTGGAGAGTTAATATTAATGTTTTTTGTTGTTGTTTTTGCTACTGACCCAGAAAAAGATTTTTTTCCTTGAGAACAGAATATGTGCAGAGTTAAAAACATTCCAGAGGAATGAAACATAAATCATAATTGTCTGAGCACATTTTTGGTGAGACTAAATAGATTTTTTACCCCCTTTTTTGTCTGCAGAAGTCACCCACGTTGGACTGGATGACTTTGAAATGCATTAATAGAATAATCAGTTAGTTACAAAACTGATTAAATAAAGCACAACATTCCCAATAAATTTAAATGGTATTGTATGGGTGGGAGTGTAGTTTCTATCTAGCTGTATCTATACTACATTCCAGCCATTAAGAGAAACTTAGCACTGCAGTGTAACAAATCTATGTGCTAATTAAAACAATGTCTTATCTGCAGTTAAGGGAAATAATAAAAGGTTAATAATGTGTTTTTTGAAGAAATAAGCAGATTCTAGATTTTGAGTTCGTAGAACCTGAGCTCCCATTCTCACTCAGGCAAATGAAGCGACTGATTTGGGAGGCAGAAGTCCCCGCAAACCGTGTAGCCATATGTGTGTGTGCTTCAGAGGACCATGAATCAGCTCAGAGTTGTCTTTACTTCTTGACAATTTGTGAAAGCTAGAAGCGCTTGGTGCCATTTGCCTCATTTAACTTTCTCTTCCCAGCCCAACTGCATGTGTCAGGAGACATTAAGCAAACACTAAGAATTCATGGGCACAGACTTTTATCTGTCTTGTTTCAGATGTTCATATATCCCACTTTGCTCTCCTCTAATTTCCAGGAATCATCCACATTGCCAGTTCCCCAGGACTTCACTTCTGATGCTCAACAATTCTGCTTCTGCTATCCAGCTATTCTGATCTCAGATTTCTATTTCTTTCTTTCTTTATCATGGAGACCTTCACTTATCTGGCAACACTTGGAATGTTTGATTTTCTTTTGTACTCTCATTATACCTAAATCGGCTATTCTACTAGAGTTGTCTTGATTCATGAGTAGTTTAAACAACCGAGGAGCAAAATATATGTTCCCATTTCCATAATTTTACGGAAAAATTTTACCTTCTGTTTTAGTTTATGATCACCTAGGGATAGACTAGAGTTATTATTTCAGAGAATAAATACAGAGAGATAATGTAATAGTCAGATCATGAAACTGTAATGAATTAGAATAAAATCCTACCTCTGTTGCTTATTAATTATTTGACTTGAGCCGAACTCTCCAAGTTTGACAAAAATATTCTCATCTGCAAAATGGGGTAATAATAATATCGACCTCATAGGATTGTGGTCACGAGTGCAAGAGATAACAATATAAAGTCTTTGTCACTGAGAAAACACTCAGTAAATAATGACTATTATTTCAACCATCATTTTAGCTTTTTGTTTTAATTTTAGCCCTTCAGAGAATTCAAAGTACCTTGATAGGAGTTTTAGCTTTCACCATTTTTATCTGTTGTTATTTCTGATAGTCATTAAAATAATGACCTCACCTCACTGTCACTGTCCAATATTTCACTAATTTGCTTAAAAGGAAGAAATCTTAGAATCCATCACTATACGCTTTCCCCATGTCTCTATGCAGCAGAATTATCTCCTTAAGAAGTATTTTATATGTCGACTGTTCTACTATATATTAATGGCAAACGTTGAATTTTCTTTTCCAGAGTGTATTTTAGATATCTATTTTTTAAGCTTCCGTCTTCAGCTTAATAAGCTGACTAATGTCCATAACATCACCAAATACATTCTGCACCCAAAGACCTTCGCTTCCTTGCAGCCACAGTTCTAGCGATTATCTTTAAGTCCAAAAGTATAATTCTTTGTCAATAAGTGTCTGCCCTGTAACACAGTAAAATAAATATTATGAAATTTATGAAGAATAATAGATATATAGTTTGGAGAATAAAGAATATCCTTTCCCAAATTAAGCATATTTCTATTACTATAATAATGTGTAGAGCAAGTTTATTTATTTATATTTATTTATTCAGGCCATGGAAAATGCCTGTGACTAACCAGTGTTGGAAAGCATTTCCTTTTCTAGGCCTGAGAGCCAAAGCTCAGGAAAGATAAGTGACTTTCTCCAAGGCAAAGTAATTGCTGTAAACAGACTAGAATCTAGGCCTTTGATGATAAATTCTGGGATGAGTTTGCCGCTGTCACCTCTTATGTGTATGTTAATGATAAACATTCTGTTGATCTTGGAATTGTTAGTGGATTCATATCTAGGGTATGTTCTCGTAAATGTCCCCATCCCATTCATAAGAAAATGGGCCGAGTTGCACTATCCTACAGTTTTGAAAATCATTGCTTCTCATAAACTGGCTTATGATACATAGGTTTTTAACACTTTAGCTGACAGACAGTTGCTGGTTAACCTGTGTTATACCATCATGCTTCTGAAGTGTACTAAAATATAGAACTTATACAACTGAAATTTCTAAAATAAATAATTAGAATATAGTAAGTAAGACAATATACAGATATGTGATTAAAGTTTTGCTACTTATTTGGTTTGGCTTAAACTATGGGTTTGACTCTGCAAATACATGTTTTGGTAAAGAGGACATTTTAGTGGAATGCTAATTATTTCTTGAGCTGCTTCAATTTTGAAAATTGCACCATTGTGCTGTACTCCATATAGTAAATGAAAAGGCTATTAAGAAAAAATGTTCTCCGCGCTCTTGGTAAGCTTTAACGGAGGATGAAAAAACTAATGGAATGTTTTGAGTGGTATTATAGCTCTGCTCTAGTTTGAGAACAATCAACAACTCTTTTATGAACCTCTTTGGCACAGCTTTGCAAAATGTCAAATTTTAAATATTCAGTAAGTGCTTGCAGTATGCCATTTCAATTGTAAGTTACTAAAGCCTTCATATACAAAGTGCAAACTGGGTGTGACAATGTTCCATTTCTATGTTCATCCCACAGAGGGATACTTATTAACCTGTGTGCCCCTCCCTCCCTCCCCAGGCTTCCCCTGCCTTCACATCTAAGCTTCTCAGGCTAACGATCCCCTGACCTCAGAGGTATCCCTCTTATTTACTTCTTGCATTTTGGAAAATTGGAGCAAAGTCAGTCTTTTAAAAAAATTTTTTTAAATTTATTTTATTAAGTATAGTTGATCTATAATGTGCTAATTTCTGCTGTACTGCAAAGTGATTCAGATGTATTTATCGATCTATCTATCTCTACATTCCTTTTCGTATTCTTTTCCATTATAGTTTATCACAGGATATTGAATATTTTCCCCTGTGCTATACAGTAGGATCTTGTTGTTTATTCATTCTATAGATGATAATTTGCATCTGCTAATCCCAGACTCCCAGTGCATCCCTCCCTCACCCCCACCCCCCTTGGCAACCACAAATCTATTCTCTATGTCTGTAAGTCTCTTTCTATTTTGTAGAAAAGTTCATTTGTGTCATATTTTAGATTCCACATATAAGTGATATCACATGGCATTTGTCTTTCTCCTTCTGACTTTGCTCTTTAGCCTGACACTATGAGGTTTTTCTCCTCTCTGTCACTGATGCTTCAGAAGAGGATGAGCCTTGGATCCATGAACCAAAGGGGATCTGGACCACTCAACTCCAGTCAATTTATGTACTAATAAGAGCTTTAGCCTGTCTCGTTATCTTTCCTATATCACTTGCTAAGTAAACACACATTGTGAAAACAAGCACTCATATTTTTTTAAGAGACATCAGAAATCTAACCCCACATTAAGGAAATTATCCTATTATAGAGAAATTTTATCATCAGTACATGATAGGGGAAAAAATAACCAAACCAAACCATGATCCTTCAGTTATGCAGGGAAGCATTAGTTACTTCCTGCATTGTCTGAAATGAGCTTGCCAGTTAAAGGAAAACCACACCCTTTAATTAAATTACAAAAGGGACCATGTTCAACTCTTTTGCTAACTGATGTGTTATCTTGTTGAATTCTTTTTGATTCTGGGTCTTATTCTGCTAAAATAATATGGAGAACATTTTACTTGTTTGGCTTATTTTCTCTAAAAACTGAACAGTAACAAAAGACACTGAACGGAGGAGAGAAGATGGCGGAAGAGTAAGACGCGGAGATCACCTTCCTTCCCACAGATACAGTAGAAATACATCTACACGTGGAACTGCTCCTATAGAACACCCACTGAACGCTGGCAGAAAACGTCAGACCTCCCAAAAGGCAAGAAACTCCCCCCGTACTTGGGTAGGGCAAAAGAAAAAAGAAATAACAGAGACAAAAGAATAGGGACGGCACCTGCACCAGTGGGAGGGAGCTGTGAAGGAGGAAAGATTTCCACGCACTAGGAGCCCCTTCGCGGGCAGAGACTGCGGGTGGCGGAGGGGGGAAGCTTCGGAGCCACGGAGGAGAGCGCAGCCACAGTGGTGAGGAGGGCACAGCGGAGAGATTCCCGCACTTCCCGCACGGAGGCTCGGCGCCGAGCAGCACTCACCAGCCCGAGAGGCTTGTCTGCTCAGCCGCCGGGGCGGGCGGGGCTGGGAGCTGAGGCTCCGGCTTCCATCGCAGGGAGAGGACTGGGGTTGGCGGCGTGAACACAGCCTGAAGGGGTTAGTGCACCACAGCTAGCCGGGAGGGAGTCCGGGAAAAAGTCTGCAGCTGCCGAAGAGGCAAGAGACTTTTTCTTCCCTGTTTCCTGGTGCGCGAGGAGAGGGGATTCAGAGCGCCGCCTAAACGAGCTCCAGAGACGGGCGCGAGCCGCAGCTAACAGCGCGGATCCCATAGCAACAGGGGCGCAGAGGGAAAAACGGAGAGACTCCCGCACAGAGGCTCGGCGCCGAGCAGCGCTCACCAGCCCGAGAGGCTTGTCTGCTCCCCCGCCGGGGCGGGCGGGGCTGGGAGCGGAGGCTCGGGCTTCGGTCGGATCGCAGGGAGAGGACTGGGGTTGGCGGCAGGGAGAGGACTGGGGTTGGCGGCGTGAACACAGCCTGAAGGGGTTAGCGCACCACAGCTGGCTGGGAGGGAGACCGGGAAAAAGTCTGCAGCTGCCGAAGAGGCAAGAGACTTTTTCTTGCCTCTTTGTTTCGCGGCGCGCAAGGAGAGGGGATTCAGAGCGCCGCCTAAACGAACTCCAGAAACTGGCGCGAGCCGCGGCGATCAGCGCGGACCCCAGAGACGGGCGTGAGACGCTGGGGCTGCTGCTGCCGCCTCCAAGAAGCCTGTGTGCGAGCACAGGTCACTCTCCACACCGCCCCTCCCGGGAGCCCGTGAAGCCCGCCACTGCCAGGGTCCCGTGATCCAGGGACAACATCCCCCGGGAGAACGCACTGCGCGCCTCAGGCTGCTGCAACGTCACGCCGGCCTCTGACACCGCAGGCTCGCCCCGCCTCCTCTGTACCCCTCCCTCCCCGCGGCCTGGGTGAGCCAGAGCCCCCGAAGCAGCTGCTCCTTTAACCCCGTCCTGTCTGGGCGGGGAACAGACGCCCTCAGGCGACCTACACGCAGAGGCGGGTCCAAATCCAAAGCTGATCCCCAGGAGCTGTGCGAACAGAGAAGAGGAGGGGAAATCTGTCCCAGCAGCCTCAGAAGAAGCGGATTAAAACTCCACAAACAACTTGATGTGCCTGCATCTGTTGAATACCTGAATAGACAACGAATCATCCCAAATTCAGGAGGTGGACTTTGGGAGCAGGATATATTAATTTTTCGCCTTTTTCTTTTTTTTTTGTGAGTGTATATGTATATGCTTCTGGGGGAGATTTTGTCTGTATAGCTTTGCTTTACAATAGCTTTATTTTACTTCACTATATTATAGCTTCTTTCTTTCTTTCCTTTCTTTCTTTCTTTCTTTCCTTCCTTCCTTCCTTCCTTCCTTCCTCCTTCCTTCCTTCCTTCCTTCCTTCCTTTCTTTCTTTCTATTTTTTCTCCCTCTTACTCTGAGCCGTGTGGACGAAAGGCTCTTGGTGCTTCAGCCAGGCATCAGGGCCGTACCTCGGAGGTGGGAGAGCCAACTTCAGGACACTGGTCCACAAGAGACCTCCCAGCTCCACGTAATACCAAACGGCAAAAATCTCTCAGAGATCTCCATCTCAACATCAAGACCCAGCATCACTCAATGACCAGCAAGCTACAGTGCTGAACACCCTATGCCAAACAACTAGCAAGACAGGAACACAGCCTCATCCATTAGCAGAGAGGCTGCCTAAAATCATAATAAGGCCACAGACACCCCAAAATACACCACCAGACGTGGACGTGCCCACCAGAAAGACAAGATCCAGCCTCATCCACCAGAGCTCAGGCACTAGTTCCCTCCACCAGGAAGCCTACACAACCCACTGAACCAACCTTAGCCACTGGGGACAGATACCAAAAACAACGGGAACTACAAACCTGCAACCTGTGATAAGGAGACCCCAAACACAGTAAGATAAGCAAAATGAGATGACAGAAAAACACACAGCAGATGAAGGAGCAGGGTCAAAACACACTAGACTTAACAAATGAAGAGGAAATAGGTAGTCTACCTGAAAAAGAATTCAGAATAATGATAGTAAGGATGATCCAAAATCTTGGAAATAGAATAGACAAAATGCAAGAAGCATTTAACAAGGACGTAGAAGAACTAAAGAGGAATCAAGCAATGATGAAAAACACAATAAATGAAATTAAAAATACTCTAGATGGGATCAATAGCAGAATAACTGAGGCAGAAGAAAGGATAAGTGACCTGGAAGATAAAATGGTGGAAATAACTACTGCAGAGCAGGATAAAGAAAAAAGAATGAAAAGAACTGAGGACAGTCTCAGAGACCTCTGGGACAGCATTAAACGCACCAACATTCGAATTATAGGGGTCCCAGAAGAAGAAGAGAAAAAGAAAGGGACTGAGAAAATATTTGAAGAGATTATAGTTGAAAACTTCCCTAATATGGGAAAGGAAATAGTTAATCAAGTCCTGGAAGCACAGAGAGTCCCATACAGGATAAACCCAAGGAGAAACACGCCAAGACACATATTAATCAAACTGTCAAAAATTAAATATAAGGAAAACATATTAAAGGCAGCAAGGGAAAAAAAACAAATAACACACAAGGGAATCCCCATAAGGTTAACATCTGATCTTTCAGCAGAAACTCTGCAAGCCAGAAGGGAGTGGCAAGATATACTTAAAGTCATGAAGGAGAAGAACCTACAACCAAGATTACTCTACCCAGCAAGGATCTCATTCAAATGTGATGGAGAAATTAAAACCTTTACAGACAAGCAAAAGCTGAGAGAGTTCAGCACTACCAAACCAGCTTTACAACAAATGCTAAAGGAACTTCTCTAGGCAAGAAACACAAGAGAAGGAAAACACCTACAATAACAAACCCAAAACATTTAAGAAAATGGGAATAGGAACATACATATCGATAATTACCTTGAATGTAAATGGATTAAATGCTCCCACCAAAAGACACAGGCTGGCTGAATGGATACAAAAACAAGACCCATATATATGCTGTCTACAAGAGACCCACTTCAGACCTAGAGACACATACAGACTGAAAGTGAAGGGATGGAAAAAGATATTCCATGCAAATGGAAATCAAAAGAAAGCTGGAGTAGCAATTCTCATATCAGACAAAATAGACTTTAAAATAAAGACTATCACAAGAGACAAAGAAGGACACTATATAATGATCAAGGGATCGATCCAAGAGGAAGGTATAACAATTGTAAATATTTATGCACCCAACATAGGAGCACCTCAATACATAAGGCAAGTACTAACAGCCATAAAAGGGGAAATCGACAGCAACACAATCATAGTAGGGGACTTTAACACCCCACTTTCACCAATGGACAGATCATCCAAAATGAAAATAAATAAGGAAACACAAGCTTTAAATGATACATTAAACAAGATGGACTTAATTGATATTTATAGGACATTCCACCCAAAAACAACAGAATACACATTTTTCTCAAGTGCTCATGGAACATTCTCCAGGATAGATCATATCTTGGGTCACAAATCAAACCTTGGTAAATTTAAGAAAATTGAAATCGTATCAAGTATCTTTTCCGACCACAACGCTATGAGACTAGATATCAATTACAGGAAAAGATCTGTAAAAAATACAAACACATGGAGGCTACACAATACATTACTTAATAATGAAGTGATTACTGAAGAAATCAAAGGGGAAATCAAAAAATACCTAGAAATAAATGACAATGGAGATACGACGACCCAAAACCTATGGGACGCAGCAAAAGCAGTGCTAAGAGGGAAGTTTATAGCAATACAAGCCTACCTCAAGAAACAGGAAACATCTCGAATAAACAACCTAACCTTGCACCTAAAGCAATTAGAGAAAGAAGAACAAAAAAACCCCAAAGCCAGCAGAAGGAAAGAAATTATAAAGATCAGGTCAGAAATAAATGAAAAAGAAATGAAGGAAACAATAGCAAAAATCAATGAAACTAAAAGCTGGTTCTTTGAGAAGATAAACAAAATTGATAAACCATTAGCCAGACTCATCAAGAGAAAAAGGGAGAAGACTCAGATCAATAGAATTAGAAATGAAAAAGGAGAAATAACCACTGACACTGCAGAAATACAAACGATCATGAGAGATTACTACAAGCAACTCTATGCCAATAAAATGGACAACCTGGAAGAAATGGACAGATTCTTAGAAATGCACAAACTGCCGAGACTGAACCAGGAAGAAATAGAAAATATGAACAGACCAATCACAAGCACTGAAATTGAAACTGTGATTAAAAACCTTCCAACAAACAAAAGCCCAGGACCAGATGGCTTCACAGGTGAATTCTATCAAACATTTAGAGAAGAGCTAACACCTATCCTTCTCAAACTCTTCCAAAATATTGCAGAGGGAGGAACACTCCCAAACTCATTCTACGAGGCCACCATCACCCTGATACCAAAACCAGACAAAGATGTCACAAAGAAAGAAAACTACAGGCCAATATCACTGATGAACATAGATGCAAAAATCCTCAACAAAATACTAGCAAACAGAATCCAACAGCACATTAAAAGGATCATACACCATGATCAAGTGGGGTTTATCCCAGGAATGCAAGGATTCTTCAATATACGCAAATCAATCAATGTGATACACCATATTAACAAATTGAAGGAGAAAAACCATATGATCATCTCAATAGATGCAGAGAAAGCTTTCGACAAAATTCAACACCCATTTATGATAAAAGCCCTGCAGAAAGTAGGCATAGAGGGAACTTTCCTCAACATAATAAAGGCCATATATGACAAACCCACAGCCAACATTGTCCTCAATGGTGAAAAACTGAAACCATTTCCACTAAGATCAGGAACAAGACAAGGTTGCCCACTCTCACCACTATTATTCAACATAGTTTTGGAAGTGTTAGCCACAGCAATCAGAGAAGACAAAGAAATAAAAGGAATCCAAATCGGAAAAGAAGAAGTAAAGCTGTCACTATTTGCAGATGACATGATACTATACATAGAGAATCCTAAAGAGGCTACCAGAAAACTCCTAGAGCTAATCAATGAATTTGGTAAAGTAGCAGGATACAAAATTAATGCACAGAAATCGCTTGCATTTCTATACACTAATGACGAAAAATCTGAAAGGGAAATTAAGAAAACACTCCCGTTTACCATTGCAACAAAAAGAATAAGATATCTAGGAATAAACCTACCTAAGGAGACAAAAGACCTGTATGCAGAAAATTATAAGACACTGATGAAAGAAATTAAAGATGATACAAATAGATGGAGAGATATACCATGTTCCTGGATTGGAAGAATCAACATTGTGAAAATGACTCTACTACCCAAAGCAATCTACAGATTCAATGCAATCCCTATCAAACTACCACTGGCATTTTTCACAGAACTAGAACAAAAAATTTCACAATTTGTATGGAAACACAAAAGACCCCGAATAGCCAAAGCAATCTTGAGAACGAAAAATGGAGCTGGGGGAATCAGGCTCCCTGACTTCAGACTATACTACAAAGCTTCAGTAATCAAGACAGTTTGGTACTGGCACAAAAACAGAAATATAGATCAATGGAACAGGATAGAAAGCCCAGAGATAAACCCACACACATATGGTCACCTTATCTTTGATAAAGGAGGCAAGCATATACAGTGGAGAAAAGACAGCCTCTTCAATAAGTGGTGCTGGGAAAATTGGACAGGTACATGTAAAAGTATGAAATTAGAACACTCCCTGACACCATGCACAAAAATAAACTCCAAATGGATTAAAGACCTAAGTGTAAGGCCAGACACTATCAAACTCTTAGAGGAAAACATAGGCAGAACACTCTATGACATACATCACAGCAAGATTCTTTTTGACCCAGCTCCCAGAGAAATGGAAATAAGAACACAAATAAACAAATATGACCTAATGAAACTTAAAAGCTTTTGCACAGCAAAGGAAACCATAAACAAGACCAAAAGACAACCCTTAGAATGGGAGAAAATATTTGCAAATGAAGCAACTGACAAAGGATTAATCTCCAAGATTTACAAGCAGCTCATGCAGCTCAATAACAAAAAAACGAACAACCCAATCCAAAAATGGGCAGAAGACCTAAATAGACATTTCTCCAAAGAAGATATACAGATGGCCTACAGACACATGAAAGAATGCTCAACATCATTAATCATTAGAGAAATGCAAATCAAAACTACAATGAGATATCATCTCACACCGGTCAGAATGGCCATCATCAAAAAATCTAGAAACAATAAATGCTGGAGAGGGTGTGGAGGAAAGGGAACACTCTTGCACTGTTGGTGGGAATGTAAATTGATACAGCCACTATGGAGAACAGTATGGAGGTTCCTTAAAAAACTACAAATAGAACTACCATACGACCCAGCAATTCCACTACTGGGCATATACCCTGAGAAAACCATAGGTCAAAAAGTGTCATGTACCACAATGTTCATTGCAGCTCTATTTACAATAGCCAGGACATGGAAGCAACCTAAATGTCCATCGACAGACGAATGGATAAAGAAGATGTGGCACATATATACAATGGAATATTACTCAGCCATAAAAAGAAATGAAATGGAGGTATTTGTAATGAGGTGGATGGAGTTAGAGTCTGTCATACAGAGTGAAGTAAGTCAGAAAGAGAAAAACAAATACAGTATGCTAACACATATATACGGAATCTAAGGAAAAAAAAAAAAAAAGGCCATGAAGAACCTAGTGGCAAGACGGGAATAAAGACACAGACCTACTAGAGAATGGACTTGAGGATATGGGGAGGGGGTGGGGTGAGATGTGACAGGGTAAGAGAGTGTCATGGACATATATACACTACCAAATGTAAAATAGATAGCTAGTGGGAAGCAGCCGCATAGCCCAGGGAGATCAGCTCGGTGCTTTGTGACCACCTAGAGGGGTGGGATGGGGAGGGTGGGAGGGAGGGAGATGCAAGAGGGAAGAGAAATGGGAACATATTGTATATGTATAACTGATTCACTTTGTTATAAAGCAGAAGCTAACACACTATTGTAAGGCAATTATACTTCAATAAAGATGTTTAAAAAAAAAAAAAAAAAAAAGACACTGAAAATGAAGTTCAAAGCTGAGCTTCAAAGGAAAAGATAATTCCTCTGATGTGTCAAGATCAGAGAACCTGACTAAGCTAGATTCTAATATGACAAGGAGAAATTAAATCTAAATCTAGATGCAGTGAAAATACAGCTTTTAGTCAAAGAGAATGAAGTTCACATCCTAGCTTTATCACTTGCTCACTGATGCATTTGGGACTGACTTCACCTTCTCAATCCTCAGTTTCCTCTGCAGTAAAATGGGGTCCACCGTGCCTGCTTTATCACATACTTGAGTGGAGTTACTCACATGACGAATGGGGAGTGCTTGGCTCATTAGAGAATCTCAACATGTATTAGAAGCTTCCCTCTACAGTACAGGTCACATAATGTAAATAACTGAGATTCAAGTAACCATGCATATGCAACACTTTTATCTCTGTGATGCTGCATAAATCAGGCGTTCCTCCACTTTTCTTCTCCTTAACTCACAGGGCATTTTGCGGAGCCCTAATGAGATAATGCATCTGAAAATGATTTGTAAGCTAAAACATACCTTTTCAAGATATGGTAACTCTTATTTTTCTGAAGGCTTTTCCTATCTGATAACATATTTAACTTATATGATTTCTATGAGCTAGGTAGGACAAATGATATTTTTCCCATATTATAGAGAGCAAGGACTTCTCAAAGTTTACACTGTGAGATGATGGTCAATTCAGGGGTAGAATTCAGAATCTTAACTCTGGCTTTTGTGTTATTTCCATTCTCAGATGCTTGTTTTGCTTTTGATTATGTTGCTGATGTGTTGAAATTTCTCTATTGTTTATTTTTCAGTAAGGTAGTTGAGACCCTTCATTCTTTGAACTCTCCTGACGTTCTTCAGTGAGTTAAGCTAGTGGTCCACCAGTTTAGGAGAAAATATTCAAGCAGGAGGGATATGAACTGGCTTTGATGGGTTGACTTTTCTGACTTCTTGCTGCATTGTGGACTTTGCTGCGTTCTGGGTAACAATTCTTTATGGTAAAACAAGTATAAGCACAAGAGAATAGCAGCCATGTATTTCCCTTTCTGCCCTAGGCATTAACCTGCCAATATCTCTATACAGAATACATGGACCTCAATTAGAGAGTTAACAAAGCGACTGCCTCTTTTGAGCAATTTGAAAAACGCTTTGGTTGGACTGAAGATGCCATTAAAAATAAATTCTTAAGACGTTCTATTAACAATGGCAGACTAAAGTTGTTTCTTTTTTTCTTGATATTATGTAAAACAAAAGACCGAAAAGAAATGGAAAATAATACTCTTATCTTTAGAGAAAATGTACACATCCATAGCTCAGAAATCTAGTTCATAAAAAAGAAGTTGCACATACTAAATGAAGTTTACCACAAATCTCTACAGAGTGGCAGAGCTAGTGGAAGTACAGTGGCAATGCATATAAGAGGGCTAGT
Source organism: Balaenoptera ricei (assembly GCF_028023285.1). Lineage (NCBI taxonomy): Eukaryota > Metazoa > Chordata > Mammalia > Artiodactyla > Balaenopteridae > Balaenoptera > Balaenoptera ricei. Next base: position 6,900,550 of record NC_082645.1, on the reverse strand, counting down.
ATTCCTGAGCTCTAACCCTTTTTTCATCACTTAATAGCCATGTGCCTTTGGGGAAAATACTTATTCACTCTCTGTGCCTCAGTTTCTTCATATGTAAACTGGGTATAATTACTTGGGTACCTCATGTGGGTATTGTGAAGATTAAGTGAATCATTACATGCAGAGTGCTTGAAACTGTCACATAGTAAGCACTCAAAAAGTAATTATGTTTATTATCCTCTCCTGAAGAGTAGATAAAGCATGGAGTTTCCCCAGGAAGTCATATAATTTGAGGGAAAAAGCCAATGACTATAGTTTAGAATAGCAATCTTGGTGAGAGGAAGAAAGTTGCTCCAAAGTGTCTGTGCACAGTTAAATGTCATGGAGTGTCAAGAAAGTCAGAGCAGAACGAGAAAATCTGCAGGCACATCATCTTTGTAAGAAGCAAGCTGTTGGAATGACAAAATGCAAGAGACATTTGTTAGTTATAAGCCTTGCTGTTCTTGATCAGCAGAAAAATAAAGAAATACCACATAAAGAACTTTGACAAAAGGAGGGTGGAATGTGGATGAGTTCTTTCCTTTGAGCATTGAAGACTTCCTGCTAGCCCAGAGTAGAACCATACCTGCTAGGTCAACTGCTGATGAGAAAATCAACAGTCCAGAGACCAAACATTTTACTCAACACTATTTTCTTAACTATTGGGCAATGAGAAATACTTCCACTTAATGAGCAATAATTTAAAATAACCAGATCATAGCAGTTTTAAAATAAATTCAAAAACTGTAAACAACACAGATGTCAATCAAAAACAAAATGAATAAACAAATTGTTGTATATCCACATATTAAAATACAACTCATCAATAAAAAAAATGAGCAACTAATGCATGCAATAAGGATGAATTAAAAAAAAAAAAATCCTGGGGTTTCCCTGGTGGCACAGTGGTTGAGAATCTGCCTGCCAATGCAGGGGACACGGGTTCGAGCCCTGGTCTGGGAAGATCCCACATGCCGCGGAGCAACTAGGCCCGTGAGCCACAACTACTGAGCCTGCGCGTCTGGAGCTTGTGCTCCGCAACAAGAGAGGCCGCGATAGTGAGAGGCCCGCGCACCGCGATGAAGAGTGGCCCCCCCTTGCCGCAATTAGAGAAAGCCCTCTCACAGAAACGAAGACCCAACACAGTCAAAAATAAATAAATTAATTAATTAAAAAAAACAAAACAAAAAATCCTGAGAGACAGAAACCAAACTCACAAGAGAATACATTGTATGATTGATTCCATTTTATGAAGTTCAAGAACAGACTAAACTAATCTACAGGAAAATAAATCAAAACACTGTTTGCCTCTGGGAAGGAGTTAGGGGATGACTATGAAAGGGCAAGCAGAAACTTTTGCAATGATATAAATGATATAAATGTTATATCTTGATGGGGGGTATAGTTTATGATGGGGGCATGTATGTATTTGACAAAGATAATCAAACTATAGCATTTATATCTTAAGATCATAAGTTTTATATTAGATATATCCAATTAAAATATAAAAAAGAGAAAGCAAATGGCTTGTGAGCAAAACATTAAAAAAAAGGAAAAATTAACTTTATAACTTTTGCATTCCAGTTTTATTTTACCAACAAACAAGTAAAATTATGAAGAGAGGGAGGAGAGAGAGAGAGGAAGAGGAGAGATAGAGATAGAATGCTTTAAAGAACTCAAAGGAGGTGTGCAGTATCTTAAAGAAGAAACCATAGTATTGGTTGAAGAGAAAGAGTAAACTGGATGAGTTTAGGGGAAAATGCAAAGGAAATATAATACCATTCAAGAAATACATCATAAGCATGATCAGGGTAATGGAAGACAAACTTGCAAAAACTGAATAAAATGAAATGGGCAACAACAAGAATTATAGAGTATAGCGGAACATGATTGAAACACAGAGAAAATCAATAAAAGCCTAATTGATGCCTAAAAAGAACAGAACTGAACAATAAAATAGAAGAAATGTTTAAGGACATATTGGAAGATTCAATGAGTAAATTGTGATTATGTTAGGAAAAAATAATAATAAAGGATGAAAAACACCAAGACATCTCCAAATAAAGTTATTTCCATGAAATATAAAAAATAAAATTCTACAGTAGTTAACACAAAAATAAGATCAAGTGATATAACTGAGGAAGACTATGGAAACTTCAGCTCTCTTCAAAAAAAAAACATGCAATGCTAATAAACAGAGAATCAATATCCAAAAAGTCACCAGGGAAAGAATTCCATTTTTTAAAAATAGAAATTATTCAGAACTATTTTTCAGACATGCATAATGTTAGGGATTGGCGTTTTCATACATTCTAACCAAGCACCAGAGTATGAGATTATGTTCCTGGTCAGTGCTCAACTTACCTGCAGATATTAGCCTCCTCTTATCATATCTCCCTCAAAGTTGCTAAACTCTGAAATTTCACATACAGAGTTTAATCCATTTGTATTGGGGCTACTTGCATCTTACCTAGATGCAAATATTTCCCAAACAAGTCACACACCTTAATTGAAATGAATCTATAATGAATCTACTACAAAGAAAATATGTTGAAAAACCAGCACCTCAAATAAGTATGTGCAATAAATATCAGCATCTCAAATGCATTATCTGTTCATTGCATTCACAATATCCAAGATGTGGAATATTGGTGAATGTCTGTCAATGGATATGGATAAAGAAGATGTGGGGGCTTCCCTGGTGGTGCAGTGGTTGAGAATCCGCCTGCTAATGCAGGGGACATGGGTTCGAGCCCTGGTCTGGGAAGATCCCACATGCCGCGGAGCGACTAGGCCCGTGAGCCACAATTGCTGAGCCTGCACGTCTGGAGCCTGTGCTCCGCAACAAGAGAGGCTGCGACAGTGAGAGGCCCGCGCACCGCGATGAAGAGTGGCCCCCGCTTGCCGCAACTAGAGAAAGCCCTCATACAGAAATGAAGACCCAACACAGCCACAAATAAATAAATAAGTAAATAAATAAATTTATAAAAAAAAAAGATGTGATACATATATAAAGGAATATTATTGGGCCATAAGAAAGAAGTAAATCCTGCCATTAACAACAACATGGTTGAACCTAAGGGACATCAGGCTAAGTGAAATAAGCCAGACAGAAAAAGAGTAATACTATAATATATAGTCTCATTTATATGTTGAATCCAAAAAAAGAAATGAACTCATAGAAAGAGAGAATAGAATGGCGCTTACCAGGGGCTGGAGGAGGTGGGGTGGAGAATGGGGCAATGATGGTCAAAGGGTACAAACTTCCAATTATAAGATGAATATATTCCGGGGATCTAACGTACAGTATAGTGACTATAGTTAATAATACCGTGTTGTGTATGAAATTTGCTGAGGGTAGATTTTAAACATTCTCACCATAGACACACAGAAATAGTAATTATGTGAGGTGATGGATGTGTTAATTAACTTGACTGTGATAATCATTTTACAAAGTATATGTATATCAAATCATCACTGTGTACACTTTAAATACACACAGTTTTGTCAATTATAACTCAATAAAGCAAGAGGAAAAAAAGAAAATAGAGAAACTAAAAAAACCAGGAAACAAAAGAGGTTGTTTTCCGGTGACACATTACTAATGACTGGTCCAAAGAGCTTCGAAATCAGCCTTGTCTGACTCCAAAAGTTTTGATTTTTTTCATAATGTATTCAAAATCAAGAACCGTTTATTAATAGACGACATTCCTTTTTAGAATTTGCAAATTTGCTTGTATTGCTTGCATTAAATCATTACTAGTGGTAAACAAAACAAAGAAGAAGAGGAAGAAGAAGGAGGAGGAGGAGAAGGAGAAAAAGAGGAAGAAGAAGAAGAAAAGATATTGAGGGAGGAAGAGAAATAATACGTTGAAACAATGACACTTCTCAAATGAGAGGAGAAAATATCAGTAAGAAGCATTAACAAACAAAAAAGGAGTGACATCAAGGTGATTTCTTCCTGCTTTACATGTATGCTATGTAACACCAAGATCTCCATAGTGTTCTTTAAAAATAAAAAATGAGGCCTTTCTTTCCATGAATGATGTAACACAACAATGTAGACTCACAACTATCATTGAAACTCAACCTTGTTTTTTTTTCTAGTGCACAGTTCAACGTTATTAAGACTCTAGCTTGAATCGGATTATATGCAACTCCACTGGCTAAAAGAGGCAAAACAAACACAAGAGAACTAAAATGTGGAATATACTGCATAGACAGCCACTGATGCCTCAGACACCCATGGTCCCCCTGCAGCAGCGTGACTTGCCCTTTCCCTAGGGCCCCTGATTTCAGCACGGCAGGACTGGACAGCTCTCTTCACCTTGCTAGGCTCTCCTGCTCTCTGAAGGGAGGCAAGTGAGCCCAAGAGCAAGTGCAGCCCAGAAGGGTCAGTGTGTTAGCACGGTGGGGGACAACCCTCTACAAAATAAGGCCTCAGCCTCCCATCTTTCAGTGGTGTCTGTGGATGAAAAATAATTGCTCTCCATCAGCCTCTACAAGGATGAAGTCATTAGCCATTGTAGTTGTTGACCTTCAACACACCCTGAAAGGAGTTCAGGGTGGAGATTAGGAATGAGGTACTCTGTGCTCTAGGAAAACTGGCAGAACAAGCCTTAGGTAGATATTTTTCAGAAGGTTTTATGAGCCCAGTTTCTTGCATCTTTTCACATCTAGAAAAGTACTAAAATCAATGCAGATATCAACTCCTTGTAACTAGCAGCAACCTTCTGCCAAAACGTGTGCTTGATTGCACATATCCCCCTTCACTAGAATCACACATATACTGACCTCCTCCCTGCCCATCAGTTCAGGGCAGTTCCTCAGAGCTATCTGAGAGGCTATCTCCAAGGCTATAGTCTTCATTTTGACCCAAATAAAACTTAACTCACAACTCTCGACGTGGGTTTGAGCTCTGTGTTGGCTCTTTTCTCTCTTTTATTTCTAACTCACTTCACTTCTTTCCTTCTGCTTCCTCAGATCACCTCTCAGATAAGCTACTGACAGACAAAACCTTGCTTCAGAGTAAGTGAAACTAAAACAACAACTTTCAGTATCTATAGGTTAGGTGGTCCTGAGAGCAGTAAGTCAAAGCCAGGAATATAAAATTAAGTTTTAAAATTTGGACTTATCTATGGATCCTAAGCCATGAGGAAGGATCAAGTCACTGGAATGATCCCAGCGAGGCAAATATTCTCCTTGTATAGATTACAGGGTTAAATAAAATATGAAATCACTCTTAAGTAGATTAGCAAATGAAAGAAAATGGATGCCTTCAGTTTTCCAGGAAATGAGGCAGCATAGTCAGAATGACAAGGCACTTATGACATTAGCCCAGGCCCCTTCCCATACTGAGAGGGCATAATAAATTGGATTGCAAAAAATTCTCTGCTGTTTGAAGCAATGGAGTGATTGCTAAAGGGGACTGCTTTCTGAAACAACAAATTAATGAGATTCAATTTAAAACACTCCTCAAGATGCCTTCAGTTTATTTTCTCACTAAACAGAAGTCTCAGAGTGGCAGCTGTAATTTTGTTGGGTTAATGATAGTTGAATATGAAAACAAAAAATACAGACTTTGAGGGGATGAAAGGATGGGAGCCTGGATAATAAAATTTTTAGATGATCAATTGTTTCTGATAATTCATCCACTCTGGAAAGTTCATTAAATGATTTATTTCTGGTAAAATGGCTTTTAAACTACTATTTTATGTTTTTTCTAGGTTTTATTTTTCTTTCCTGACCTATTCAGAGCTCACTCCCAAAGGGGAAGTTTAGTTCAAGCTTTCACATTCCAATCTTTCATGGGGGAAGTATAAGGGGTTTTGATTTAACATTGAGGTCAGCCAAGTTCCCTCATTATATGCCAGAAGATCTCCAGAGATCGGTGGGCAGTGGTGTGTCTTGATTCAAGGGACTTTTCACATTAGCCGTTTTTAAAATCATGATGATCTCACCAGGAATTCACTAACTTCTCCAGTACACTCCACCAGGGTCATCAAGGCAGAACAAAAGCAAACCAGCTCCAACTAAAACAGCTATGGAAAATTTAAATTTCTATAAAATAGAGAGATCGTAAGTTTTCATGTGTATACTGTCAAAAACCAACTTTGTGTAGCACCACATTTTACAAAACACTTTCCCATCCTTATGGGACAGAAATAAAACTTACCTGTACCAATGAAGACATGGAAACTCAGAAGTTAAATGGCAAGAAAAAAGTCTTGAGACTTCCCTGGTGGTCCAGTGGGTAAGACTCCACGCTCCCAATGCAGGGGGCCTGGGTTCGATCCCTGGTCGGGGAACTGGATCCCGCATGTCGCAGCTAAGTGTCCACATGCCACAACTAAGAAGTCTGCATGCTGCAACTAAGGGTCCCTCATGCCGCAACAAAGATCTTACGTGCCGCAACTGAAACCCAGTGCAGCCTAAATAAATAAATATAAAAAAAAAAAAAAGAATAAAGTCTCAGCATTAATAAGGGGAAGAGGTAGTCACATAAGGCCTAAAAAAGGGCCATGTTTATAGGTCATCAATAAATATTAGTTATTTGACCATCACCAATCTCTTCTATGACTCATAATCCTCTCATGAAATTTATGAAAGGAAAAAGACTAGTTGGAAAATGGCATTTTGTACCAGGAGTATCTTCTAAGTTTGAGGAAGAATTACAAAGATATATTCTGTATTTCTAATAAAAATTTATACAATTTGAACATTGCTGCTAATTATTGATTGACTCAATTTTAAAAACATGGCTGGCTTTCTATAATATGTTTTCTGTAAAGGGTTTACTGCTTAAATGTCAATTACAACAGAGCTTGTAATAATGTACTAAATAAAACTACTTTGAACCATTTCCAGAAAAGATATTTGGAGATTTCTAAAAACTTTTGAAAATGGAATGATGTTCTTCCTTCCCTCAACTTCCCTCCACTGCACACACACATCTGTAAGCCCATTGCTACCTGAGACAGACCTGGATATGAAATAGTTATTTAATACATACTTGTTATTGACTTTAAATCATTGAAATGTTGGACCAATGTTAACGTGTAGTATGTAAAATTGTCTGTGTCAGGGAACTATGCTCCTTGTTTTTGAAAAAAAAAACAAACTGAGTAGTAAATTTGTCACATTTTAAAGGTGTTTTAGAAGAGATTAGCTATTCTACTTTAATAATTAAAGTACTCAAATGGCAACAGGATGGATTAAGGTGATTTAGCTAAGAAACAACTCTCGGTTGGGATGCAATGAAAAGTTGTAAAATCCCATTAACAGAAAATTGGAAGCATATCTTTTTTTAGATTATTTGTGGGAAAAAAAAGTCTTAACTTGATTTTTTTTTTAGCATCTTTATTGGAGAATAATTGCTTTACAGTGGTGTGTTAGTTTCTGCTGTATAACAAAGTGAATCAGCTATACGTATACATATATCCCCATATCTCCTCCATCTTGCATCTCCCTCCCACTCTCCCTATCTCACTCCTCTATTTGGACACAAAGACCCGAGCTGATCTCCCTGTGCTATGCGGCTGCTTCCCACTAGCTATCTATTCTACATTTGGTAGTGTATATATGTCCATGCCACTCTCTCACTTTTTCCCAGCTTACCCTTCCCCCCTCCCCATGTCCTCAAGTCCATTCTCTAAGTCTGCATCTTTATTCCTGTCCTGCCCCTAGGTTCTTCAGAACCTTTTTTTTTTTTTTTTTTAGATTCCATATATATGTGTTAGCATACGGTATTTGTTTTTCTCTTTCTGACTTACTTCACTTTGTATAACAGTCTTTAGGTCCATCCACCTCACTACAAATAACTCAATTTTGTTTCTTTTTATGGCTGAGTAGTATTCCATTGTATATATGTACCACATCTTCTTTATCCATTCATCTGTCGATGGACACTTAGGTTGCTTCCATGTCCTAGCTATTGTAAATAGAGCTGCAGTGAACATTGTGGTACATGACTCTTTTTGAATTATGGTTTTCTCAGGGTATATGCCCAGTAGTGGGATTGCTGGGTCGCATGGTAGTTCTATTTTTAGTTTTTAAAAGAACCTCCATACTGTTTTCCATAGTGGTTGTATCAATTTACATTCCCAGCAACAGTGCAAGAGGGTTCCCTTTTCTCCACACCCTCTCCAGCATTTACTGTTTGTAGATTTTTTGGTGACAGCCATTCTGACCAGTGTGAGGTGACACCTCACTGTAGTTTTGATTCGCATTTCTCTAACGATTAGTGATGTTGAGCATCCTTTCATGTGTTTGTTGGCAATCTGTATATCTTCTTTGGAGAAATGTCTGCTTAGGTCTTCTGCCCATTTTTGGATTGGGTTGTTTATTTTTCTGATATTGAGCTGCATGTGCTGCTTGTATATTTTGGAGATTAATCCTTTGTCAGTTGCTTCTTTTGCAAATATTTTCTCCCATTCTGAGGGTTGTCTTTTTGTCTTGTTTATGGTTTCCTTGGCTGTGCAAAAGCTTTTAAGTTTCATTAGGTCCGATTTGTTTATTTTTGTCTTTATTTCCATTTCTCTAGGAGGTAGGTTGAAAAGGATCTTGCTGTGATTTATGTCATAGAGTGTTCTGCCTATGTTTTCCTGTAAGACTTTAATAGTGTCTGGCCTTACATTTAGGTCTTTAATCCATTTTGAGTTTATTTTTGTGTATGGTGTTAGGGAGTATTCTAATTTCATTCTTTTACATGTAGCTGTCCCGTTTTCCCAGTACCACTTATTGAAGAGGCTGTCTTTTCTCCATTGTATATTCTTGCTTCTTTTATCAAAGATAAGGTGACCATATGTGCTTGGGTTTACCTCTGGGCTTTCTATCCTGTTCCATTGATCTTTATTTCTGTTTTTGTGCCAGTACCAAACTGTCTCGATTACTGTAGCTTTGTAATATAGTCTGAAGTCAGGGAGCCTGATTCCTCCAGCTCCGTTTTTCGTTCTCAAGATTGCTTTGGCTATTTGGGGTCTTTTGTGTTTCCATACAAATTGTGAAATTTTTTGTTCTAGTTCTGTGAAAAATGCCATTGGTAGTTTGATAGGGATTGCATTGAATCTGTAGACTGCTTTGGGTAGTATAGTCATTTTCACAATGTTCCTAACCTGATTTTATAATTCAATAGAGTTTAATAAGAATTGAACACTTATTCCATATTTTAATTCCCCTTATGGTATACCTGTTGAGGGACTCATTACCTTTCTCCATACTGTTTTGTGCCCAGAGACATGTATGTTCAGTAAGAACAGGCTTCTTTGCCCCCTAATGTCTGGTTGGTTTGGGCCAAAGGGAGGCACTTGTTGGAGGGTTGCGGGTATGAGGAAGTGATGAATGTTTATTCCAATTCTCTCTCTGCCTGGTTATTGCAGCTCTCTCATGAAGACTACAGCTCCTCCCAGTTTCTTCTCTAAGTTCTTTCACCCTAAGGATAGTTAATGGCCTCCCAGTATTGCTGGTCCTTGCTGGTTTGAGGGAGGGAAGGAATTAAGCAGGTGGCTTCTAACCTATTTATCTCCCTCAAGATTTTCCTGGGAAAAATGGTGAAGGCAGGAGACTTGGTCTAATCATCAGGTAAACATGATGATAATTACAAACATGATGATAATCACTCTCCTGACAGGCAAATGGTATAGAATGCTTTAAGCATGATAGTGAAGGATTACCTCAGATAAACAGACCTAGAATCTATGCATTTATTGAGCACGACTTCCTGAAAAGATAATGTAAATTATGGAATTATCTGGGCATCAAATGGAGATGGTTAGTAACCTCAAATGTTCTTTGCTATTTGAGCAGATAGCTCATTTCAAAACATTATCCTTCAACCTGAATCAGGGAATGCATGCTCAGTCTAGGAAGTAAGAATCTGGGGCAGGAGAATTGATGCCCTGGATGGTTCTACCTCTCCTGTGTTTTGTGACTGCATATATCCTTGAACCTGAATACCATCTCTGATTAATATTTGACCCCATCCATTTTTCAAACCCAGCTTTTCTAAATCCTGTTAAATTTCCTTACTTAAACTCTCACCACATACCCAGTTTGAATGCACCATGGCTCTTTGGCTGGTATCCATACAGGAATTGTATCATTGTTTTTCAGTGTTGTTTTTATTGCTGTTGATTTTTTCGTTTGTTTCTTTGCTTGAGGCAATGTAATATAGCAGCATAAGTACCTAACTTGTTCCAGCAACCAAGACAGCTAATCCACAGATAATTCATGTGTAATTTTATAGGAATCTTTCCTAAATCCTATGATAGCTAATAAAATGGATGGTGCTTTGTTTCTCTCCTATTCTGGAAACAAGACAGACAATATAAAAAGTAAGTAACATTGAAAAGAACCTGCTGCTGTATAAAAGATCATGAGCTTTGGAGTCAGACATCTGTGTGTTCAAATCGCTGAAATGTGACCTTATTATGTAGCCTGAGGCAAGTTTCTTACTTGTCTATGCCCTCAACAGAAGTAATAATATTGGTCTTGTAGGACTGTAGTGGGGAATCTATTCAGTAATGTTCTTGTAAGCATCCAGAAGTCCTTGGCACACACTAAGGAGTCATGACATTTTTCTCCCTCCTCCTTTCTCTTCCTAGGGGATACTTCCTAGTAGAATTACAGAATGGAAAAAAAAAAAAAAAAAACCTCATAATTTAAGGTTTAGCTTGAATATTTTAATTAGTCTCTTAGTTTTTCAGAATCTATAAATGGTGACATATTACCTCTAGAAATGACTGCAGACGGCAGTTATCATTCCCTCAGGAATGAGTGGCACATGCTTAATAGAAGCCACTATGCACAAGAAAGGTAAGAAGAGGAGGAAGAAGTTGTAAGAGTTAAGGCAGCAGTTCAGTCAAGTGCATCAGAGGACAGCAGAGGAGGAGAGATGGCAAGTACATGGAGGCAGCATAAGTCATGTTGTAGACTAGAACGGTCAAAGGAGACAAGAGGAGGGATGGAAAATGGAGCTAATGTGGGGACTAAGTTACCTGTTCCCAGCTGTAGTTAGGAACATTGGTCAGGGTCAATGGTAGCTGACAATGGGATAAATGAGGCAGAGTAGTGGAAGGAATTCAAAAACATAAAAATAGCAAGATAGAGGTAAAAAAGGGGAAGAAATAAAATGCTCTTGGTTTGCTATTTCCTATAGGTTCTATAGTGGTTGATATAGAAAAAGAAATACATAGGGAAAATATATGTAAAATTATGGAACTTTAATAAGTGGAGCAGGAGAATCAACTTGACCAGCATGGCAGCCAACTGCCCAGCACAGGATGATGAATACTCAATGAATATTATCTTCAGTAACCAACATGCCAGGTGTTAAGGAGTTGGATGTGAATCTCCAAGCAGCAGAGAAATCAGATTGATTCTGGCGAATCTATCAGGAGAAAATGTACCAAGATGTAACCAGCACCTTATGTGTGATTCCAGCGAATGCATCATGAACATGATTAAATGGAATTCAGAGTCAGAAGAGCTGGAACGTGTGAACTGTTGAGATTAACCAGGAAAAAAGGAAGAAATAGAGTTGGAATGAGGATGGAAAATAAAGTTAATGGCAAGAAGACAGAGGAGAGCAAATTCTTGGCACTTTATCAGAGTTGGGCAAACTTTATAAAAAAAGCCAGATAGTAAAGACTTTAGGCTTTGTGGGTGTAATGGCTAATTTTCTGTGTCACCTTGACTGGGCTAAGGGATGCCTAGACAGCTGGTAAAACATTATTTCTGGATATGTTTATGAGGATGTTTCCAGGAGAGATTAGCATTTAATCCAATAGACCTAAGAAAGATCACCCTCACCCATGTGGGCAGGCACTGTCCAATCCATTGAGGGCCAGGGTAGAACAAAAAGGAGGAGAAAGGGCAAATTGTCTCTCTCTCCTTGACCTTGGACATCTATCTTCTCCTGCCCTTCAACATTGGAGCTCTTGGTTTCCAGGCCATTGGACTCTAGGACTTATACCAGCAGCCCCTAGGTTCTCATAACTTTAGCCTCAGACTGGGAAATACGTCATTGGCTTTCCTTTTTCTCAAGTCTTCTGACTCAGACTGAATTGTACCACTTGCTTTCATGATTCTCTGGCTTGTAGAAAGCAGAGTATGGGACTTGTTAGCCTACATAAATATGTGAGCAAATTCCCGGAATAAATTTCCTCTTATATATCTCTCTCTATATCCTAATGGTCCTGTTTCTCTAGAGAACCCTGACTAATACAGTGGGTTGTATGGTCTCTGTCACGGCTACTCTACTCTGTCCTTGTAATGTAAAGGCAGCCATAAACAGAACATAAGCACATGAACATGACTCTGTTCCAATAAATCTTTATTTACAAAAACAGATGGTGGGCTAAATCTGGCCCATAGGTCATGGTTTGCTGACTCTTATACTATATTCTTATAACTGATAGGGAAGAGAGATTGGAGCCACTATCAAAAAGGACTAAAAGATATTGTCGGGCAGGAAAATATCACACACAGTAGGGCTGTGAATTTAGGGGAGATCTGAGAAACGCTTCCAAATCCATGTGATATTCTACCTCATTTACATTAGGTTAAGTAAAGGTTATGTGACACTGTCCCCCGCCCCCCCAATCTAAATTGTAAAGTTACTTTGAATTTCTGCAGTTATATTTCTCTATTCATTCTTGGGAAAAAACCCTGAATGTTTAGGATTTCAATGAACTGCACAAGTTTAAAATAGGGGAAAATAGGGCTCACCACCTGCCAAGGGTGACTTTTTTTTATTAAAGGGTTACTACAGGTTTAGCTTTTACAGGAAAGAGGCAAAAACCCACTAAAGCTCACAAAAGCATCTGAATAGAACAGGCAGTCAGGACCTGTGCTCCAGATGTGGAGAACAAGACATCCTGGGCCTTCTGCAGAAAGTGAATGGTTTGAAAATCATTGCCAGGCAGAGGTGGAAAGAAAATAGAGAAGGTGGATTTCAGGTTGTAGATGGAAAAGGTCGCTAAACGACAACATGAAGTAGCTGGGGTGAAAGATACACAGAGCAAGGAAGTCATGGGCAGGGGAGGGGAGAAGCTAGTTCCTGCTGGAAGGAGACAAGCAGTACGTTTTAGTAAAAATGGGCTTGTGTGAACACTGGTGGGGGAGAAGGAAGTCAGGAGAGAGGGCATGGAGGCAGAATAGGGAAGACAGGACAGAAGGAAATGGGCTCCTTCTCTCTCCACTCCCAGAATAGAAGGTTCCAAGGGAGACCACAATAAGGAAGACCAGGAGGAAATAACGGAGAATCTGATTTCAGAGGAAAAGCAATGAAGAAATCAAAGGGGAAAATAAAAAGGGGAAGTTCAAGGAATGTCTCCAAAGAGTATTTCAACAGACAAAAAAATGTAGCAAGGCATCCTTGAGAGTAGGTACGTGTGCTGCTGCTGACAGAGGACTAAAGGACTGAAAGGGAAGAAGGAAAGGTATTGGGTTTGTTAGGAAACAGAATGCAATTTAGGCTTGGAAAGATTTGAGGGAGATTTGTTTGCCCTGCTGGGGAGGAATTGTAACTAACTCATCATCAAGGTCAAATCTGGCAGCAGTACTCTCAAAAATACAAGATACTGGTTATATTTAAATTCATGTCCTAAAATACACACCTGCTTCTGAATACGAGATGAGTCAATGTCATAGAAAAGGGTGAGTTAAGTACATATATGGTGGAAAAATATCCGCACCCACACATACATATGCACACGTGTATATACGTGTGTATGGCTCAACATACATATTTAAAGAATTAATTAGCAATTATGAGCACCTATTAGATGCTCAATTTATTTATTGGAAGAATTAAACAGGGGATGGTAAAAAATAAATAATGCAGCTCTGTGTCTCACATAACTTAGATACTCATTTACTGACATGTTGAGGCAGCTCTCAAAGAAACATAGTTGATGATGATTTCTCACTGATAAGAATAAGAAACTGGGCTCCAGGCTTTATGACTTCATGTTGCTGCTTCCAAAGACAACCAGGTGTCTTTTACTTTTGAGCACCATCACTGCTGAAACTCCTCTATTTCCACAGCTCAGTTGTTTTTCTTCCATTGGCTACTTGCCTTCTTCACAGACAGACTCTGAATCTACATTACTACTCCCAGTACCATTAGTTCCTTTTCATCTGTCGCTTATCCTTCTACAACACAGAGGAGAAAGCCTGAGCCAATCCTGGGAACGGAGAGCTGCTGGGATGTAACAGGAGAGGGTAAGAGTGGCAACTGGTCTCCTAATTGACATCTCATGTACATACCACAGAATTTGCCTCTGTCTTGATTCTATCCCCATTAGCAACCTCAGTGAGGCATTCTTGCTGTTTTGTCTTTGTTGGCTTTTGCTATTAGGATTAGTGGACATTATCATTTAGTGTAAGAAGTTAACTTCAATTTAATACTTAGGAACAATGCAACATGTAGAGGAGGCATTCTTTCTTCTTAATGATTTGGATGCTGGATGATCAATATTTTAATCTTTTTTGATTGATAAAGTAATTAGGATTGTTTAATACTGACTTTTTCAGACCATACTCATTCATCTCCCTGCTTCTGTACTTCCCCTCTGCACTGTGCGTACCACAAATGGGAAAACTGGAGGATCATGTGTCTCTTTAACTTAAAGAAGAATTGTCATCTGAGACTCATCATTAACTCATCTCATTAAAGAAGTGCTAATAAACTCCCTAGAAGACAACCTTACCTCAGGAATAAAACTGGAGAAACATTGTCAGGAATTTCTAATATGTGGTGAATCTATGACATAACGTGAAAATGATAAATATTGCCTAATTTTCAGTAATTAGAGACCTGTAAACACAACAAATCTTTCTAAGAACATCCTAGGGTATTAAGCAGATGGTTTGTGAACATATAGAAAAGATTCATTCACTCATTCATTTTTTTCATTTATTCATTAAGCATTTATTGAACACCGCTTTATGCCAGATGCATTGTATTAAGCAGACCTTATGGGATAGGGTTTTTACAATGATCTTTCCTTTAGCAATATAAAGGTGATTTATAACTGTAATTTAATTGTATACTTTTTTTTAAAATTTTTTTCAACTTTATAAAAGCCAACATTACCTCATTGCCATTTCAAAGTTGTTTTATTTATTTATTTATTTATTTATGGCTGTGTTGGGTCTTCGTTTCTGTGCGAGGGCTTTCTCTAGTTGCGGCGAGCGGGGGCCACTCTTCACCTCGGTGCGCGGGCCTCTCACTATCGCGGCCTCTCTTTTTGCGGAGCACAGGCTCCAGATGCGCAGGCTCAGTAGTTGTGGCTCACGGGCCCAGTTGCTCCGCGGCATGTGGGATCTTCCCAGACCAAGGCTTGAACCCATGTCCCCTAAATTGGGAAGCAGATTCTCAACCACTGCGCCACCAGGGAAGCCCCTAATTGTACACTTTTAAAAATAGTATTATATGAACACATACATGAAGCAACAGAGGAAAGAAACACCTCTCAGTGATAACCTTATATTAAAACATTATGGCAAATATAGTGTTGGCTGTTAGCCTTTGATAGTAAGCAGGTTTACTCAGCCCCTTAGATCGCTTTTTTGTGGTTTAAAAATGTCTATGTAATTGAAAACCTCCTCCAGAAAGTTTAAAAGTGTATCTCTTTTCAAATTTTTGTATGAACTTCAAAACCCTAAGAGAGAAACATTTTCATAATGTAATTTTTCAAGGCTTTTTTCCTCAGAGTCTGAACTGCTCCAAGTTCAAGACAACTTTCTCCCTAATCATATGAATATTTTATGTAAGTATAATATTCTATTGTATTAAGATAAATCAAGCTTGCCTCAAAAATTTAACTTTGGGCAGATTCTTCTTTGGACAATGTATCTGATAATATTCTTCTAATTCTGAGGGAATATACTTTCCTTAGAGTTGAGAATTTCATTGAATTTCTGAGAATAAAAATGCTAGCAACTCATTATTCTTGCCTGCGGGGGAAAGGAGTGAGCAGGGATAAATGAAATCCAAGACTAATCCCTAAAACTCATTTTAGTGATTACTTTCAACTCCTTTCTTTAATAAAGCTGTGTGCTGAGGCTCACGAATGGCAGGCAGGAGTGGCTGCCATGTCTGGTTTCACCCCCTCTCCCTGCTTCTGGGCGCACTGGGACGGAGGGGACTTCAGGGTGTAAGGAACAAGAGACTGGCCTCAGAGGAGCAGACAAGGAAACCCTTGCGATGGAGCATAAATAAAAATTATATCACTCCTTCTTCCCACATGATTTCACCACACTTCATCTAGTTCCTTCACATCCCTTCCCACACTGCAGCGCAGGTAGGCAGGTGTTTGCCTAGATCCATTGCCGCTGATTCATTAAACAAATATTTAAAAAGTGTTTCCCGTGTGCAAAGCACTGGGACACCCTAGAAACTAATGGAGCTTGTGTCTTACATGAGCATGTCTTATTTTGGCACCTTTAAGATACTCTTACAAGGAACAGACACTTCCATGGGTTCAATGTGCAGGGTAAACCTACCACTTAGAGCAGCAAGAAGTATAGAGTTTTTTTCCAAGACCCCATCATGCACTTCTCCTCATTCCAATGTGACTTGTGTTTGTCTTGAGCAGGTTTGTTTTTCTAGCTATTATTTCTGTTCCACTTCTACTTTTGTGACAGAGGAGTATTGGTGTGACCCTTTTTATTAAGGGTACCCAGGATTTGCTTTAATCAGACCATGATAAGACATACAGAAGGGGAAATGACTGTCATGAAAATTATTTATCTATTTTTTTTGCTTTGGTGTCAAATCTAAGAAACCATTGCTAAATCCAAGGTTATGAAGATTTATCCCCATGTTTTATTGGAGAGTTTATACTTTAGTCCCTAGGTATCTGTGGGGGATTGGTTCCAGGATACCCTGGGGATTCCAAAATCTGAGGATGCTCAAGTCTCTTATATTAAATGGTATAGGATTTGCATATAACCTAGGCATATCTTCCTATATACTTTAAATCATCTCTGGATTACTTATAATAACTAAATGCTATATAAATGTTGTAGACAATGTAAATAGTGGCTGGCATGTGGCAAATTCAAGTTTTGCCTTTTGAAATATTTGTAATTGTTTTCTAATAGTTTTGATCTAGAAAGAATAAACTTTTGTATACTCACAAATCCCTAGAAACCGGAGACAGGCCACACCATACAGGGCTACACTTGGAAGCACTAGGGTCAGTCAAGAGGCAGAAGGAATGAGGGGGAAACATGAGCAAGAGCTTTTACTGTGGTTTCCATGGGGAGGAATGGGCCAGGCAGGATAAGTAGATTTAAGATTGGCTAGTTTGTATAATCTCAGTGGGTTCTGAGGCATAGAGGTTGTCCCTAGTTGTCTGATACTTGGCCCTGAGTTATTAGGACAGGGGAATAGTGGCCCTGAGGGTGAGAGTGACACAGGGGAGTAGTTAGGTGTGTGGGCTCTGGAGTGTTGGTTTGTATATGAAAGGTGTGCTCTGGGGTAGTTGTTTGCTATCTCCAGGAATTAGCTAACCTTGGGAGGGGTAGCAAAGCCCCATGATGTCAAAGCATCAGAAAATTAAGAAGGCATGGTTACTACATCCTTTTAGATTTATGGTCTGTTTCTAAAGTTTCCCATTATCATGAACATTCAGCTCTAGTTAAGTCCTAGCCTTGGATCTGTCTGTAGACCATTTCTATGTCCCAACTCCGTTCAGTCTTTCCTACAATTATACCTCTTCATGCCAAAATTTGGTGAATGGTTTACACTGACCTGTTCATACCCACTCACACACACACATACACACACACACACACAGAGTCTTCATCACAATACTATTAGTAAAGACAAAATTGAGGAGTAACTTAAATATAATTTGAAACTGGATTGCTTAATAAATTATAATACATCCATATAATGGAATTCAATATATGTATTTTGAATAATATTTAAATAAGTTTAAAATACTCCTAATATTCAATGATAATAAAAAAATCAAAATGTATACATAGTAACTCCCAATTTTAATACAACTACATAGGTAAATGACAAGTAGATACTTGAACACACATAATAATCAAAAAAATACGAGAAAAATATACCCAAATCATGTCAATTTTTTCCTTATACCATTTTTTATTTAACATGTATTACATTTGTAATCAGAAAAGTATGTTTTACTTAACAAGTGAAAGATTTACTGTCTAAAATAGACCTAATCATTCATTTGACCAATGTCTTTGAGCACCCACTAAATGTAGGCACTATGACAGATATTGAAGAATCAATACGAACAAGTTCCTGACTCCTTGGAGTTTAGAGGGGTGAATACTGATAAGTAAATAGGGGATTACAGTATCTCAGACAGTATCTCACACATGTAAGATATCCAATAAATGCTTATTTAATAATCAGAAGAGAGAAAATTGTAGGTTGACTGTATAGACAAGGAGATAATTAGGACTTTGACAATTTTATTTCAAACTTTAATGCCACTGTAACTGTGGGACCAGCTCAAACTGGTCCTACTCTGTGGATAACAGGATGTCTAGTTGTCTTGCAGATACAGCAGAGGTCAAACTGCAAGTCATGTTACCTGGGCATGTGCAGAGGAGGAAAGCCCTTCTCAACACTCAGAACCTATATTTCCTCCTGGTGGAACAAAGAAAACTGGAACATGGCTGGAACCAGAAGGTCAGAACCCTTTCAGAAAAGAGGGTTTCATTGTCCAGGAAGATCCAGGGCTGAAATCCACCGTTCCACACCTTACCATAGATGGCCAAGTTTAAAGCCCTCCAAAGGAAACTTGCTCCACTGGTGCTTTTGCGTACCAGCCTGTTCTCCCGAGCTCATAAAAGATTGACCAAAGCCCAGATCAGGGAGACAGATATGAGAGCTTTGCCTCCTGTCTGCTTACCAGTCGACCTCAAAATAAAGCTTTTTCTTTTCTCAAAAGCCAGGGCCATAGTGTTTGCTTCTATGCACATTGGGCAATGAGCCGTTGCTTGGTAACACCAACTACTTATCTACCTCTTTCTACTTTATCGCTACTTCAAAATCTCATAAGGAAAAAATATCTCATTCACTCAGTTGAATAAGTCTGTGACTAACTTCTAAACACCTGAGAGGTTTTGAGCCTCCTCTGTCTCTGACATTTGTCATACGTCAGCCTCTCTGCAGACTTTGTCCAAGTCTTCTTCTAGGTGGTATGCTGGAGGATGGTGCCTGATGAGGAGTCTAGTGTGTGATGAGTAAACACAGGGGGCAGGAGAGGAGAAAGAAGCCAGGGGAGGATGAACACCTTTTCTGTGGGAAGAGTGAGAGCTGGGGTATTCTTATCCAGGAGCAAATGTGGTCTTATGTGAATGTAGTCAGTGGGTCTTAGTCATAAAGCTTGAACTGAAGCCAAGCCTGGTCTTAAACACTGGCCTGGGGAAAGCAGCAGGGCTTCTATTCAAGGAATACTTTTCCCCTACTGAGTCCCAGAGCTCATCTCAGGAACGAGAAAAGGGAGGCAGCCTTATTGTCTTCCATGAAGGAGCAACTGAATCCTTGGTGTACAGCCTACCCTGGCCAGGCTGGACGGAGGGACTTAGGCAGGACTGAGTCTATGCCTAGGCCATGGCAAGTTAGAAATGGGACACGAAATTTATTCAATTTGGTAAGCTGTCTTTAAGAAAAAGAATATATTGCACAGATACAAAATTAAGCACAAAAGCAAATATTTATTTAGAAAGAATAAAGAAATCAAGACAAATTGCAAATAGAAAAGAGCTGAAAATACCACATAATGTAGAAATTCTAGAAAAACAACAGTGTATTTTTTACTAATTAATTTTATCTGACACATCTCAGCATTATGTTCCTACTTCTGTCTCTTGATAGATAATCCTACTTACTTCATGTAAAAATGCAAGGATTTTGTAATGTCTTTTAGAAATAAGAGAAAGGAAAGTCAAATTGTCTTAATATGATGGATCAAAACTTTATTATGATTAATATAGTTATTGAGGATCTATTATTATTATTGATAATATCCCTCAATTTGAAAACTAGTTATTAGTAATTACTTTCTGCTTGGATTTTGATGTTTATGTTTAAACATTCCTTTTCGTTGTATTTGGATTTTGATATGTCAACAATTCTGAAAGAAAAACAATCTAAAACTGAAATTAGATGAGTAATCCAAATTAGTTTAAAATACATAAATATGTTATATTAAGCTGTATATTTTAATAATAAAACATCCTTATACTACATACCCTCATTTGTTGGTGAACATACATAGAAGTTTTGTCAATGGAGCACTCATTTCTGCATGCTATTAAGGTAATCTATTGTGCTGTTCCAATGGGACATTAAAATTTCATCAGGACAAGATGCACTGACATATCAGGATGTGATTCAACACAGGGGGATAAATAAAGTACAGGATTTCACACACAAATGTACTCATCTGTGATACTGTTACATATTTATCCCCTACAAACTGAGAAATTCAGATGGATTTCATTTCATGTGATTCCTACCAATTAAGAAAAGTATATTGTGTGTGAATAATTATTTACACAGCATTATCAAATGTATTCTGGACAGAAGAAAACTACTTTTTCCAGGCATAATGGAGCACTGAACTCTCTGAATAAAAGTTTATGCTGTTAATAATTAGAATAAGTTTCCATAGTTCTAGTTTTACACATTTCAAAACTTGTATTTCCTCTGCTACTCAAAAACTTCAGATGCCTGACACCATAAGATACTTTCACATAGTGATATGACATTTCACCTTTCACCCTAGGTTCATGACAGTTGAAACATTCTTGAAAGAGATTCCTAGGCTGTTGTGGCTCATAATAACCTAACTACACAGGGAAGTAGCTGTGAGCGACATGAAAATAATAGGCTGAACTTAAGGTGAATATTTCTTGAGCTCAACATTATCTTACCCTCATGTTAAAATTGCCCATTGTCACCCAGTGTCAACTGCAAGTAGGGGCAAGGCAGAGTGGAAAGAGCCAGAAGCAATTAAATTGTCATATTTTGCAAAATTTCTAAACACATATGGTTATGCTTGAATCTCTTCCTTGGAAAAGGCTCATGCATTGATGCTCCATTAGTTTCATGAAAAACCTGCCATTGGCAGGGGGACACTGCAGTACCTGAGACACTAAGGCAGCAAAGATATGGAGACAAAGAAAGGCTTTGTACTAAGTAAAGGAAGTACGAATTTTCTCTGATTTGTGATCCCACAGAATTAGACAACTTCACAAATTGTATCCATTTCTTTTTGCTGCATAATAATTTACTGTAAACTTGGAAGCTCAAAAATAACATGTATTTTTGGGCTTCCCTGGTGGCACAGTGGTTAAGAATCTGCCTGCCAATGCAGGGGACATGGGTTCGAGCCCTGGTCTGGGAAGATCCCACATGCCGCAGAGCAACTAAGCCCATGTGTCACAACTACTGAGCCTGCGCTCTAGAGCCCGCGAGCCACAACTACTGAGCCCATGTGCCACAACCGCTGAAGCCTGCGTGCCTAGAGCCCGTGCTCCACAACAAGAGAATCCCCCGCAATGAGAAGCCCGCCCACCACAATGAAGAGTAGCCCCCTCTCGCTGCAATTAGAGAAAGCCCGTGCACAGCAACGAAGACCCAACACAGCTAATGATAAATAAATAAATAAATAAATAAATAAATAAATAAATAAATAAACATGTATTTTTATTTCACAGTTCTGTAGGTCAGAAATCCTGCATAGGCCAGCTGGGTTCTCTCCTTAGGGTCTCACGAAGCCAAAATCAAGGCATTGGCCAACTGGGCTCTTATCTGGAATGTCAGGCAAGAATCCACTTCCAGGCTCATTTGGGCTGTTGGTAGAATCCAGTTCCCAGCAGCTGTAGATCTGGGGTATCTGGATTCTTGGGAGCTCTTAGTCCTGGCTCCACTTTCTGTTCCTAGATGCCTCTGGCACACCTTCTCATGTGGCCCTCTCCAACTTCAATCCAACAGCATGCAGAGTTCTTGGCCTTCCAATATCTCTGACTTATCTTTCTTCTCCTTCTGCCATCAGTCAGAGAAAACAGCTTTTAAGGGCTCTATGATTATATCAGGAACACTCAGATAATCTTCCTGTCTTAAGGTCAACTGTGTCATGTAACAAAACACAATTACGGGAGAGATATTATGTTCACAGGTTCTGGCGACCAGGAGGGACATCTTTGGGGGACCATTTAGAATTCATGTCTGCTACACATATTAAATAGAAAAGAAGTTTTTCCTCCTTCCTGATTACTGAGTTCTTACCCTGTGACAGGCATTTTGCTATATACTTTATATCTATTGTTTCATTTAATCCTTCTAGCACACCTGTGAAGTTAATGTGAACCTAAAAGAGGTCAAAAATACTTCAGAAATACAGAAGAAATGTACACTTTTTTTCCCTTGAGCGTCTCTAATCATCCTGTCCAACTAAATTATTTTAGTTCCGTCCAGTTACCTCAATACAAGCCAATAATTCAAAAATTCTCATTAGGTAAAAACTATCAGTATAATTTTAATAAAATGCAATCTTTCAGTGTTCCTCCCATCCTCTTCTTCTTCCCATGATGTCAACTGATGCTATCAGTAGCTGGAAATAATTGTGCTGGGTACCTTGTTGTTCTGCTGGCCAGCGCTGCTGAGACCTCTAGCGCCCTGTCACGTCTCCCCTCCATTTCTGTCCCCTTCCCCCCTCCACTCTCCTCTCCTTTCCTCTCTTCTCTCTGTCCTCTGTTTCCCTCCTTTCCTTTCCTCTCCTCGGCTCTCCTGCTCAGTCATCTGCATCTCCGACTCAGCCCTGCCTAAGCCCTGGATAGAACTGCAGGGTATCCTCACTGGGTTGGCAGCCTCCCCGACATTGAGGGTCCCCTTAATGGATCAAAGGTTCCTCTGGCTTTGGGAATATCTGCCCAAAGAGAGGGAGATGGAGGCAAACCCCAGACTGCCTGCTTTCTTGTGTCCTGTTTCCCTTCTTTGCCCACAGTCGACCTGACACCTGTATCTCCTGGTACCTCCAGGCTGGAAGGAGTGGGTTCCGCTTTCTCTTGATCGCACCCACTTTCCTCAGGGTCAGGCTTTAGTGAGAGTTGGGAGTATGAGTGTGAGAGAGATCAGGGCAGAGTTTCTCAGCATCAGCACCCGCTGACGTTTGGGGCTGGATGATTCTTCGTGTTGGGGCTGGGCTATGCATTTTAGGGTACCTAGCAGCACCCCTGGCCTCTACCCACCAGCTGCCCTAGCCTCCCACTCGTAGCAACTCAATATGTCTCCAGAAATGACTAATATCCCCTAGGGGACTAAATCACTCCCATTTGAAAACCACTGGTTTAGAGATAAGGAAACTAAAATGAGGGGATTAAAATATATGTGCCCCTTATACTTCCCATTTTCAGGTTAAAAAAAAAATTGTCAAAGGTCCAACAGGTCTTAAATAGCAAAACAGAAAACCATAACCAAGTTTGGCTTTAAATCCCATCTTGACTGCCGGGGATAAGCTCATTGTCTAGCCCAGACCAGGTGACCCTCAGACAACATTAGCATCATAGATACTTGGAGAGAAGAAGAACAGAGAGGGGGAAAGAGCAACAAGAATGAATTCACCAAGCTCACACTTTTTTGAGCACCTGCCCATTCTTGTGAGGGTCTCATCAGACTTAGATGGACATGACCCCTGGAGAAGGAGAGAGCAGAGGGGGTTAGGGAGCCCTTAGAATCCCAACATGTTTGATTTTATGGGACCCAAGAACGGCTGGTGAATCAATAGGTACTCCATTTCCCAGAAACCGGAGAGAAAATTGGCATTCCCTTGATTGATGTTTTAGTAGGAATGCACATTAGACTCAAGACTTGTTACGTCTTTAGCAACAACAACAAAAAGGGTTTTAAACAAATACTCTAATTCTTTAAAAGACCAGCTCCTCAATTGATTTGTATGCCAGAAACTTGAAATGTCGTCTGATGGCAGGGGTCTGGTGGTGTCTTTCTGTCATCCTAAAGCCCAGCACAGAAGCTGCCTGTGAATAAGGAATTGATGGATTTTATTGAATAAATTTATGCTGGCCTAGTGCCAGCTCCTCTTGACATTGTTAGTAACCACATAAGACATCCTGCAATTAAGTATTATCCTTCCCTTTTTCTATTTTGTCCTTTTTCAAAATGAAACTGTGGAGTTTGGCTGACTTACAGTGACTATTGACCCACAGGTGGAGAGTTCCATCCTTGGGCAAGTAAAAGAGCCTCACAGAAGTGATAGTCTGGGAGAGCTGTTTGAAAAGCAAACATTTGGGAAAGGCTGGGGACACCTATCAACGGTGAAACTTGGGCCCCAAAATTACAAAGACTTGGGTTCAAATGACAGCTTCACAATGCACTCGACAAGTCACTTAGCCTCTCTGAGTTTAATTTCTTCTTCTGCAAAATGAATGATCTTTAACTTTCAGTAATGCCGTGAAGCTTATTTGAATTAGTGAATATAAAGCAATTAGCATATTCTTAAGATCTTCACTCACTCTTTAGTAGTTGACTTTGTTTTTAGAGGCAACACCCCCATAAATAAAATATTTAAATCACCTAAAGGTTTTGCTTATGTCATAATGAAAATGAAACATTAAAGCTACCTTAGATAATTTTCGTATTTTATTTTCCCTGGCTTGTCACATTCACTAAATTATTACTCTCTCACACTGGCCTTACAGCAAGCTGAATCAAAATTATGCCTCTGCAAAATATCTCATGGACTCTGGAGCGGCAGAGGGAGAGTTGGAATGGACGTCAGCCCATCAGAATGCCACGGACAGTGTGTTTCTCTGTGGGGCTTTGCAAACCTGTCACTTGGGTTGACTTCCAGCTCTACTGCGAACTGTGTGATCTAGGGATAATTGTTCACATTCTCAGATTCAGGGTCTCATCTGGGAAGAGGGAATGATAATAACAGTACCTACTTCATTGGGGGTATGAAAAGCTACAAATAGTTGGGGCTTCCCTGGTGGCGCGGTGGTTGAGAATCTGCCTGCCAATGCAGGGGACACGGGTTCGAGCCCTGGTCCGGGAAGATCCCACATGCCGTGGAGCAACTGGGCCCGTGAGCCACAACTACTGAGCCTGCGCGTCTGGAGCCTGTGCTCCGCAACAAGAGAGGCCGCAATAGTGAGAGGCCCGCGCACCGCGATGAAGAGTGGCCCCCGCTTGCCACAACTAGAGAAAGCCCTCGCACAGAAACGAAGACCCAACACAGCTAAAAATAAATAAATTTATAAAAAAAAAAAAAGATACAAATAATTAATACACTTGAAACCGTTTAATGGTGACTAGACTATAGTAAATACTTGATAAATATTCATTCTAGTCATTTGAGAATACTGAGGGCTTCCTGTTTTTTTCATGCTCTAGTAGGAATGAAGACTAGCTTCCTTAGTTATTTTCCCTGTACCCCACCTTCCACATACACAGAAACACAGCACGCTCCCCCCGTACACAAGGTGGCCCCTGCACCTCCAGGGTGCTAAGCCTTCCTCATAGATCCTGATGATATGCTTCACTTGAGTGCCATGTTAGAGACTGAATTCAAGACTGCAAATAGTTTTCAATTTTTAGACCAGTGCTGAACAATTGTATGGATGGCTTAGACCGCAGTTTTATAAGGTGTCCAAAGACATGTCTTGATTCCTTGGGAAAAAAAGTCTTATGATGGTTGAAAAATGTCTGCCATGAGAGGAAGAGGAAGGAAGGGCTAAGTCTTTTCCATCTATGACCTTGTCCATGACTGAGGATGAGAGACAACACTTAAAATTTTACAGTTTGAAAAAGATCCTAAACTGTGTTCTCTATTAAATTATATTTGCTACACTATTAAACCCAATTTAGCCTTCCATGGGGGTTCCAGAGGCAGGTGTACAGAGGCAGGGAGCAAGAAGCTATCCACCCAGGTGCAGGTGATAACAGGTGCATCGCTTGTTAATAAATAATAAAATATAATTATCTAAAGTTGGCCTAGCTTTTATTTTCACTATGCTCTGGCAATTGTAAAGAATGTCAGTAAAAAACCATTCCTCCCTGAAAAAAAATATTTTGTGGCTCTAAACGCTAAACAAGTACTATGGTTACTGTGAAGTTTTTAATAATATACACCTAAGCCCCAATTTAACACATTTTTAATATATCTCTTAATAAACATTGTATTCCACTGGAAGTTAATTCGGAAAAACCCCGGTTATAAAATCGGCTCCTCCGACACCTGTGGCCTCAGCTACACACATTCCTGTTCATAGTGAGCAGTCAGAGTAAGGAAGTAAGCAAACAGTTGAGAATCCTTCAGGCTTGTCTCATGTGTGATCCTTGTCTCCCACCACGGTCCTTCTATGTATTTCTGTATTTAGAGAGCAAATTTGAGATAAACCATGATAACACGCTAATAGGAAAGAAGAGGAAATGGAACTTGATTGCTTCAATTCTGTCATTCTAGGTACAAATCGTTCTGTGAACTTTGAGGAATTCACTCTTTGGGAAGCATTTTTCCCATCGTCTTCTTTTGTTAAAAAAGTAATAAAATGACAAATCTATTACTTTTTGTAATTATTACTATTTACTGCTATGACTACATAAACAAAATTCATGAAAAGTTTCTTTTCTGATTGTTATTATTATTATTTATTTTCACAATGAATACTGAAAAAAGTTTGGTCATATAGAGGATGAAATGCTAAAAACTTACCTACTTTAAACGTCAAACACACTTAGTATGCTACTGTTTTTGAGTGTCCTGCTCTCACTACCGCCCTAGACTGTCGCTTTGGTGGGGAGACACCTCCATAACTGCTGACTGTAACATTTTCCCCATCTATGTTATTATGCCTTTAAGCAAGTCAATTTCCAGTTGTAAAAATGACCCTGAATTTTACAGAAATGAGCCCTATTTGCTTTTGACAGTCTTACCATCAATCTTTCACATTAAATTGTAAAAGTAACTCCCATGTTAATTTGCACAGAAGCATAGATATATTTTTTTGCTAATATGCAATTTTTGTTATTAACCACAGTAATCATCCATAACAGACTAAGACTTAATATACTGTTCCTTACATCAAGGAATTTACATTTAAAATACATATAATTGAGGCTTGCAGATGGTGAGGAGAATGGTAGCAAATGTTGCTCTCTCAGAGGGAAAATGACTTCAAAATATGCATGCACACAGGTACACAAATGTATAGTAAAACTATGAAGTCATGTGACTGATTATTAAATGTCATGGAATATAATAATCTAAATGCCTGGTGCTCTCATCAAAGAAGGCTCTTTGGGGGACTGTGTCCATATCACCATGTCTCTGCCTTTGCTCATGTGAGTTTTGCAACTCATCTTTGGCATGGAAAGTCTGTGCTTTATTAGAATTTTGTATATTGATATATGTCTTTGTGATTTATCACCATGTGGCTCCACTCGGATTTGGATTCCATTCAGTCAGAGTGTAAGTTTCTTAAAGGCAGAATCTAAGTTCAATAAATCAATGGCACATTTTTGAACCAGTTAATATTGAAAACTCATGATCCTGGCTGGATAGAGAGCAGATATGCAACTAGGTCAATAGTTTCCTGACTTCGGATTTTGTGATGGAATGATCATTTTGAAAGTAAGTGAATTTTCATTGCAAGTGGGCCTAATACCTTAGGCATGATTATAGGTCAGTCCGTTCTGCTGGGCTCACTATCAGTGAATGCAGGGCGCTCTGATTCCCCAGCACAAAGGCTTCCCCTGTGCCACTGGAGCCAGTGAGGGTAGATTTGCTGGGATCCCAGTAGCGAAGCTGGGATATACAGAAGCAGAAGCTGCGTTGGTTGACTGCCTATTGTCCCAGTTTCACCCGAAGCTTAATTTTTTATTGTATGAACGTCTGCCATATGCCAGGTGTTGTGCAAGGGACCGGATGCAACTGAGTGCCACAAATGTTTATAAAGTGTGTAATCTGTACGAGTAACCCTCGCTATGTCATAGGATTAGAGCATTTGACAGGGTAACCTTTTGCCATGTGGATACAGCAGCCATGTGGATGGAGTAGGAGGTAGGGCGGGATTGAGGACCTGGATAGGGGAGGCATTCACACTAGTGAGGCTAGGATATGTAGTCTCCACTTTGAAAGCAAGTCCTGGGTCAGGTGTTTTCCCAAGCTTGGGAAACCAGACATTGCCAAGGCTCTTAGGGGATGTTGGGCTCTGGAGAAAAGGCAGACACCGCATTTTGCCTGAAGTCATGAAGAATAAAATTGTGGGACTTCCCCGGTGGTGCAGTGGTTAAGAATCTGCCTGTCAATGCAGGGGACACGGGTTCGAGCCCTGGTCCGGGAAGATCCCACGTGCCGCGGAGCAACTAAGCCCGTGCGCCACAACTACTGAGCCTGCGCTCTAGAGCCTGCGAGCCACAACTACTGAGTTTGCGTGCTGCAACTACTGAAGCCCACGTGCCTAGAGCGTGTGCTCTGCAACAAGAGAAGCCACCACAATGAGAAGCCCACGCACAACAACAAAGAGTAGCCCCTGCTCGCCGCAACTAGAGAAAGCCCGCGTGCAGCAATGAAGACCCATCGCAGCCAAAAATAAATTTATTTTCTAAAAAAATTGTGAATACATGTCATATTTACATGTTGTGTGTAGATCGGCTGCATTGCAGTCAGCTGGATTTCTTTACAAACCACAGCTTCTGTGTGTCTTTCCAAACATGTCTGGGAATGAAAGCCAGGAAGACGTACTTTACTAATCTCCCCAAGTAAGTCTTGTGAAAATTAATATTTGCTTTAAACTGTATATTTTTATGTAGACATGACATATAATTTTACACAAAAGTATGAGTGAAATTATATCATGTATGCTGTCTTTGGTATTTACTTGCAATCTTCTTTTCTGTGCTTGCCTCCCTTCCCCACCCTTATTTAGCTAAGTTAGATTAACCACCTTGGATATATTCTTCCATATTTTTCATCACTCTTGTGTATATATACACAAACAGATAGACATAGATATACAAACACTGGCTTTTTAATACCCTACGTGGTTACATATGATATACTTCAGTCATAACTTTTCAAAGATGGAATCATACTTTTTTTGCATTTTTCTTTCTTTAGTCAACCAATACTTTATTAAAATCTCCAAGTTAACTGATATAACTGTAAGGTTTCTGGAACAAATTCCAATGTGTGTGTGTGTGTGTGTGTGTGGATGGGGAGTTTCCACACCAACAAGAGATTCTTGGATAGTATCTGGGTGTCCTGCACTTCAACTCAATTCTGACAGTCTTCCCGGACATAGCATCAAATTCCATAGGTTAAGCTCTCAGTCCCAATCAGGACGGCCTTCCACTTCAGTTGCCACTTGCAAGCCTAGGTTGCTACCTATACTTCTGACAAACTGGCTATAGGTCAAAGGTTCCTATGACTCCCTCCTTGGGTTCAATTAATTTGCTAGAGCTACTCACAGGACTTAGGAAACCAATTTACTCACTACACTACCAGCTTATTACAAAGGATATTAAAGGATACAGATCCACAGCCAGATGAAGATATACAAAGGGCAAGGTCCTGAACAAAGGAGCTTGTGTCCTTGTGGAGTTTGGGGTCCTACATGGTGGTACATGGGAGCATTCTGGTTCACCAGCCTGGAAGCTCTCCAAACAGTCCTTTTGGGTTTTAATGGAGGTTTCATCACATAAGCATGATGGATTAAATCATTGGCTATTGACATTTAAACCTGCAGCCCCTTCCCCTCTCCAAAGTTTGGGGAGGGGGAGACTACAAATTCCAAACCTCTAATTACATGGTTGGTTCTCATGGCAATCAACCCTCATCCCTAGGTGTCTCCAAAAGTTACCTCATTAACATAACAAGAGATACACTTATTGCTTTCATCACAGGATATTCAAAGGGTGTTAGGAGCTATATGCCAGAAATGAGGATGAAGATCAAATTATATACCTTATTATAAATGACAGTATTACACACTGTAATTTATTTTGTAATAGCTACAAAATATTCCATTCATTATATCTGTATAGATGTATAATAATTTATTCAACCATTTCCCTATAATCAATATGTACTTTTTGAGGAATGTTCCTTACAGTATTGCAATAAATACTGACATCTTAGAGATGAGTGTTTTTGATTCTAAGTGATAAGTTCCTTAAAGCAGAAAAGCTGGGTCAAAGGACATATGCATTTTTAATGTTAATAGCATAACCAGATTTCTTTTAAAAAATGACTGGGACCATTCATATTTCAATCAGAAATGTTTAAATGTGAATTTCAGTAATTTCTCTAGTAACAATAGATCTTAGTCTTTTAAACACTTCCAATTCTGATACCAAAAATGTAAAATACCATTTTATCTTTCAGATTGCAATTGCTATTAAATTTAAGCAAATTTTCATATGTTTGGTGACCTTTTGGATTTGTTCTTGTTGACTTGAAAATAAATACCACTCACAACATGAGAGCTGTGAGCTTTAACTTTATTTGAGGACTTACTGAGGACTATAGCCTGGGAGACAGCCTGTCAGATAGCTCTGAGGAACTGCTCCTAAGCAGTAGAGGGGAGAGGCCAGTATATAAGTGATTTTGGTTAGGGGATGCATGCAGTCAAGCATACATCTCGGTGAAAGGTTAGTACTAGTCACGAGGATCAGATATCTCAGTTAATAATTTTAGTTCTCTTCTATGTACAGGAAGATGCAAAAATCTGGGTTCATTAAAATTTTTCCTGAATGATAACTGTCTAAGGGCCTGTCTTGACTGTCTTCCCAAGGCACAGAGTCCCTCGCCCCGTCCTTCATCCTGAATTCCTTTCGTGGTGTCTTGTAGGTCAGCGACTGCAGTGGCTGATGACACTGTCCTAGTAGAACCAGCTGACAAATGACAGTCCTTGCTTTACACTCTTCTTTGAATTGTCTAGGCATATCCTTTGTCCAATTATTGAATGTTTATGATCATTCTAGTTTGGCATTATAAAAGTTTTATGATAGACAATTTTTAATAGAAACTTTGTTTTTGGTTGTTGATGGTGATGATGGTGGTGGTGGTGGGGTGTGTGTGTGTGCGTGTGTGTGTTTTAATATGAATGTCTAGAAGCACATTGGTGAAAATACATGTATTTTTTAGGGCTCTTGACAGATGTAAATTGTCCCTTGGAATGGTGTTATCCGTTTACATGTACATTTTCAGTGCACAGGAAAGCCCATGTCCCTTCACAGGTGCTACTGGGCATAATCTCTGCTAGTTTGATAGTTTAAAAATGGGATTTCATTTGTCTAGTTTGCATTTCCTACTTTTTTTAAAAAATATTTTATTTTTCTGGATTGTGTGGTGTTTGTGGTAGGTGTCAGCATTTTTTAAAAAATTTTATTTATTTATTTATTTATGGCTGTGTTGGGTCTTCATTTCTGTGCGAGGGCTTTCTCTAGTTGCGGCAAGTGGGGGCCACTCTTCATCGCGGTGCGTGGGCCACTCATTATCGCAGCCTCTCTTGTTGCGGAGCACAGGCTCCAGACGCGCAGGCTCAGTAGTTGTGGCTCACGGGCCTAGTTGCTCCGCGGCATGTGGGATCTTCCCAGACCGGGGCTCCAACCCGTGTCCCCTGCGTTGGCAGGCAGATTCTCAACCACTGCGCCACCAGGGAAGCCCGCATTTCCTACTTTTAACTTACTAGTAACGTTTGACATTTTTGTTATGTTTATTAGCTCCTGGTGTTTTGTCTTATATCTGCTCCGTATATCATAAGCATTCAGCAGCTCCCACATTAAATATAATACCTATCTACATATTTGAGAGAAATAATAAATTGCAACTCTGAAATGTGATTGCCTCAATATATTATAAAGTGTAACCGCTTTAACCCTTTTCTAACAGTGCAAACACCAGTTTGTTTGTTTGAAACCGATTTAGAAAAATTGATCTCCAGATATACAGGGCAGTATATTTTCAGAACATCGTGTGGCTCATTGGATTGTTTACCCTCTTAAGTCTTTCAGGTCTTCCCTTTTGCCTCAAATGGGCTACATTGACCTGGGATGTGATTGCTGAATATCTATCTACCTATCTATTTACCTATGTTTTATACATATACATATATTCAGAGGGAGAGAGGATTAGATTGGCTTCATTATGAAATAACTTTAAAGATTTTTTAAAAAATAAATTAATTAGAGGGGTATCTCTCAAGCTGCCAGAGTTAACAGGGAGGTTGAAGCTCTGTGCCTCAGTTTCAAACTAAGTTCTATTTATTAATTTATCATCAGCTTAAATTTGGAGCGTGCAGTAGTGGTTGATTTGAGAAACATGACAAGGTGTGTAATCCTAGCAGGTGAGCCCTTTACACAGAGCTTAGTGGCAATAACCACGTGCTGCTCTTGCCCTGGGTGTTTGGAGGCATTCACGCTATTCAATCACACATGCTTAGTGACCTTGCTGCAGTGATTGTCAACTTTCTTGCTTATTACGTATGGACAAGACAATCCTTCTACATAATCCAGGGGTGGGCGGTGTCAATTACACACTGTGATTGTTAAATTGGAATTTTAATCCAGGAGAAACCAGGATCTGAGACTCAAGGTGAGTCACAGATGCACAGCCTGAGGAGATGGGTGACGTTTTTCTGGAATGTTGGTGCAGGGCCGTCTGCCTGTCTGTGCATATGTGAGCATCTGCTTGGTCGGTTGTAGGACCAGCTGGCAGAGCCTGTCTTTTTTCCTCGCTGATTACCTCCCTCAGTGTGTGATCAGCCAGAAGAGCATACGGACAACACTCCTATTTGAGTCAACTGCTCCCATTTCCAGAAACTTCTTTGGTTCTCTCCCCAGTATTCATATTGAGGTGGGTGTTCCTCCTCAGCGTTCCCACAGCTCCCTGGACCTGACTGCACCGTACTCTTTACCATGCTAAGCGGTTATGGTTTTTCTGTCTTCTCCATGGCGCTGAACACTATTTCAGTGCTGAACTTTCTTTCATCTCTGTCCCCCTAAAGCCTAACACAGCGCTTGCTACATGATAAGCGCTGTAATGAAATGTGCTTGAATAAATACATGATTAATGGGTATAAGAACAAATGAATATGCTTTTCCATTTTACCAAATTGTATGTAAGGCTCTGGGTGCTCACCCAGGAAATTGAGGGGTCTACCAATGAGATGCTGAGTTTTGAAAGTCAACATTCCTAGGAAGCCAAATCTGAGATGGAGATTAACCTGCAGGAAGTTTATAGAGCGACACTTGTGGGGAATATAAAGGAAGGAGGGAGAAGCCAAGGGAGAAGTTGTGTGTCTTGCAGTCAGAGACTCAACCACTCCCTCTGGGAGTTCTGCATTTGTGATGACCCTGCAAACCTGTCCCTAGGTGTACCAGGCACTTAGGCCTCTGCACACCCAAACAGACTGGTTGTTGGATGTCTGGCAGATAATAGGTTCTCAATAAGTGCTTACTGAGCCTAAAGAGAAAATATAGTGAATAGCTCCTCAATTTAAGAAATCCTCTTATATAGGAAGAGTTGAAAGAATTGCTAGGCAAGCCAAGACCATTCCCTGGCACAATTCTACCCTGTCATATGCCAATCTGGAAGGGCGTGTCATGTCACAACACTAGTAGCTACATCTCATCTGAGGTCAGGATTAGAATGTCACAAAGCCAAATGACATCCGTTAGCACTCCCTCTGACACACTCCCACAGCTCCGGTCCCCAGTCTCACTTTTAAAAGGTAGTGGATGCTTTGTCAAGCATCTGGCTTCTCCTACATGCCTTTTTGTCATCCTGTCACCAGGCCCTGATCAGGGGAAGAGTCACTCAGCAGGAAAATTCACTGCATCATAAATTAACAATCCATTTTTCTCCATATGCTCTGACCAACTTCTGATGTTCGTAATTAAAACTTTATGCAGACTTACAGCTACTGAGACAGGTTGATTCAGTGCTGGTTGTAGAGCATCATAAATCACTGCAGCTTACTGCATAATTGGGCCCCAATAATTATTCCATCAATGTTAAGCAGGGCTGGCACTGGGAAAAAATGCAAGGCAGATACATTCTTCTTTCAGGACCCCTGCATTTCTTTGTGATGCCCTTTTAGTACCAGCCCTTGCCCTGCTCCTCATTTTTTTCCTGGTTCCCAAACTGGTTCCCAGTCTTCCTCAGTATGAAACTTTCCCCCATATTCCAGGCTCCATTAAACTACACTTCTACCAAGAAACCATCTCAGCGTATTCCATCTCCCAATAACCTGGCATGCAGTAATGGCACCATTCATGCGGAGATTGACTCTGTATTGCCTCATGGTGCAATCTATAGATGGCCCCAAGTCATCAAATACCTTGAATAATTGCACTTCTCTAATTGCCAATGAAATGGTCTCTTTCCTGTTTTTTTTCAGACTACATTAGAGACAGCTTGACGTCTTGGAGAATATGCATGATCTGGGGCTCAATACTATTGTAAAACAAAAAATGTTGTCCATCATTCCAGTTCTGTAAGGCTTCAGTTGCTACCTAAGTGCAGTTGCCCCCTGACAGTGAGCGCTGAGCGGAATTCAGGATGGAGAAAACAGGAACTATTCAGGCCCCTAGATAGTTAAGATGCATATCTAAAGGAAAATTGTAATGACCCCAGATTCTTGCATCTTCCCATATATAGAAAAGCACTACAATTATGAATGTGAAATGTCTGTTCTTTGTGATTAACAGTAAACTTTTTGTGCTTGAATACATGTTTTTCACAATAAAAAATTCATATATTATATATCTGGCTCCTCTACCTCTTTGGAGGAGTTCTTCAGAGCTATCTGAGAGGCTGTCTTCCAAGCTGTAGTCCTCAGTAAGGTCCCCAAATAAAACTAAAACTCACTACTCTCATGCTGTGTCTTTTTTTTTTTTTTTTTCTTTCAGTCAACAGTTTTGGTGACCATAAAGGGACCCAGAGTAAACTTCTCTCCTTTGACTGAACTCTATGAGGATCCAAAGCCTTGGTACCAACAAGAGACCCTTTTGCCCATCTGCCTCCTTGGCAAGCCCACATGAATTTGGGGAAGTCTTTCCTGGTCTTGGATCTCCTGTAATTGGTTGATGATCTTAAGTTTTATTCAGCAGTGGGTAAACTCTTTGCTGTGAGAAATAGGTTTTCTTTGAACTTAGCTTCAAGAAGAGGTACCTGGGTTACCCCAGTTGAGAAAACGCTGGGAGGGTGTTGCTCAGTTAAGAGACACTGAGGTGGTTTGGGCTGGGTGATTAGATAGGAGGCTGATCTGATGTCTTTCCTCAATTCAGCTATTTCAATAGGGTTTGTTAGAATAGAAGTAAAGATACCAAATGAGCACCCCCAGCTGCAAAGAAAAGGGATACATATCCTCCTAACGGGCTACAGCTTTCTCAGGCAACTGAGAAACTTTCTAGAGTGATCTCATAGGGAAACCCACTCACTAACTAAAATTACACTAGTCTGGGGAGGTACACAAAAATTGGCCCACCTAGTGCTCTGAGCACCTATGGTGGTCTTAGAGAAGACACGTAAAAGAGCTGAAATGACTCTAGGGTGACACCCAGAAGAATTAAGCTCACAAACAGCACATCAGCCCATCACGCAATTATCAATAGTGATTTTGTCTCTACAAACCTACCGATGAATGAGAAACAAAGCTTTCAAAACAAAAGAAAGATAGATGACAGGTTACCAGTATCAGACTAACACCCCAGCCAGGTTCATGCACAATATGTAGGGAACTTATACTTGCAAGTAATTTCTTAATTAGAAACGAAGGAAATATCACCCTAAAAATGACCAAGATGGGGCTATTTTGACATCCCAAACTGGTTTTCGTATATGCAGTTAGCGATAGCAGGCTTGATAAAATATCTTTTCAAAATTTTGACCTTAAAGGAGCAAAGGCTCTTCTAGGAGGAGTTTGCATTTCTCCCCCTGTGTCCTTGAACTGTAAATGTTCTACCCGATCTTCATAGGCTTCTTATTCTGTGTTTTGAGAGCTTGGTCTCTGCCATCAGAAAGGTACACATACAGTGTACATTTGGCAGCCAATCAAATAGACTGAGATTCCAATTAGTCTCTTTGTCTGGCCATACCAGCCTTAAGAGAAATTTATCATAAGGGGTCCCAGCCCATAAGGGGCCTCTATCAACTCAACCTTGATTGTATCTGCCTGTACAATGAAGGCCTTTACTTTCTTAGACTATTTTTGGGAGTAAACTTTCTGGATCTCGTGAAGGTTGCAAACTTTGCTCTCTCTTGTGGAGACACCACTTGCATCTTATTGATTTGAGTTCCTATTAAAATGCTAGTCATAAATGGCCAGATGATGGATCCTTTAAATTGGAAAAACTTCTAAACTGGTAAACTTTAGAGAACTCTCATTTATAAACAGCTGCTTTATTGGTACCTACGGAAAGACAAAATCAAAAGGTGGATACAAAGATATATAACAGCTA
Organism: Balaenoptera ricei; assembly: GCF_028023285.1. NCBI lineage: Eukaryota > Metazoa > Chordata > Mammalia > Artiodactyla > Balaenopteridae > Balaenoptera > Balaenoptera ricei. The sequence continues at coordinate 6,864,045 of NC_082645.1, read as the reverse complement.
ACCTTAAGAACTTTCTTAATCTAAAAAAAAAAAAAAAAAACCCCAAAACAGTTTGGGATGCCTTTTTTGTGGTTTCGGCTTTCCCTCAATGGGTCTCACATATACAAAACATAAGGTCAATTAGTGTTAATTAGGCTGATTAAAAAGGGAATAGGAAGGGCTTCTCTGGTGGCGCAGTGGTTGGGAATCTGCCTGCCAATGCAGGAGACACGGGTTCGAGCCCTGGTCTGGGAAGATCCCACATGCCACGGAGCAGCTGGGCCCATGAGCCACAACTACTGAGCCTGCGCGTCTGGAGCCTGTGCTCCACAACAAGAGAGGCCGCGATAGTGAGAGGCCTGCGCACTGCGATGAAGAGTGGCTCCCGCTTGCCGCAACTAGAGAAAGCCGTCGCACAGAAACAAAGACCCAACACAGCCAAAAATAAATAAATAAATTAATTAATTAATTAAATGCAAAAAAAGACTCATGCACCCCAATGGTCATTGCAGTACTATGTACAATAGCCTGTCATGGAAGCAACCTAAATGCCCAATGACAGACAAATGCATAGAGAAGATGTGGTACATATATACAATGGAATATTACTCAGCCATGAAAAGGAACGATATTGGGTCATTTGCAGAGACGTGGATGAATCTAGGGACTGTCATACAGAGTGAAGTAAGTTAGAAAGAGAAAAACAAATATTGCATATTAACACATATATGTGGAACCTAGAAAAATGGTACAGATGAACTGGTTTGCAGGGCAGACATTGAGACACAGGTGTAGAGAACAAATGTATGGACACCAAGGGGGGAAAGCAGCAGTGTGTGGGGGTGGTGGTGTGATGAATTGGGAGATTGGGATTGATGTGTATAAAATGGATGACTAATAAGAACTTGCTGTATAAAATGGATGACTAATAAGAACTTGCTGTATAAAAAAATAAATTAAATAAAATTCAAAATTCAAATAAAAATCATAAATAGTATTTATAAGTTTGCCAATCTACAGAATGCTAATATAAAAGTTTATAATTGTTCACTTCTTAGTCTTCACTAGAAATTTTTTAAAAGTTAAGAATTATAATTAATATATGTAATTTAAACTATTAAAATTAATAAGGAATACATCTTTGTACATAATGGAAGAAAAAAAGTTTTAAAGAATGGAAATGCATTTTTTTAAGGGAAAAGGAAGTAATTTTGTCCTGGAGAGAGAGAAAGAAAGGGGAAGCATATGCAAAATATGAATGTATAAAAGGACTTTATAGAAGGTTTGTGGGAAAGGAACCCTGAGAAAGGAGTTCTGTGCATGGTCAGGACTGGTTAAGATTAGAATAAAATTTAATTGAGTAAATACACTTTAATATTAAAAGTAAGCTGGTAGAAAACTAAATTTAGTCTTCTCTCTGTGTTAAGAGAACAAAGTTTTCTTGAAATATTGATTTGCTTTTGATAACAGATTGTAAAAATTTTCTTTACATTTTAAGTGGTCTGTTATAACTTTCTGTATTTTGCCTTTAAAATATTTTGTCACTTTGGTTAAGTGAATAAGTATTATTTCACAGTGATCTGTGAACCTATTTGACCAATTATTTTAAAACCTTTTTTTATCTTTGACAAACTTCCCAAAATCAAATTCTAAATGTAGCTCTTTTGACCTCTCTCTAACTTTGGGATGCTATAGAAGGCCCCTGAAACATCACAAAGAGAGATACAAAACTAACTAGGTTTATATGGTATGTTAAATTACATGGGGAACATTGTCAAATGAGTGATGATAAACCTTCTTAGGTATATCATATGGGTAAATATAATTATATGAAGTTACTAAAATTTGGATATGTCCTGGTAAGTTATCAGTCATAATTCTAATCATTACCTTAAAATGTTGTATGTGAGAGAACTAATCAAATTTCCTTGTCAATTGTATTGTAATCAGATCTTTTAGCAAGCCATTTTTAGTCTTTTATCATTTATAGACAGTTATTGTTTTACTCTGATGCTTTTACAAAAATAAAGTTCTTCAAGAAGATTCATTAAAATGACTTTTTGACAAATATAGGTTTCTGATGACTTTTAGATCATACTGCTGAACTGGGTAAGAAATTCTAAAACTCTAAGGAAAAATTTGATAGCTTCATAAAATACTAACAAAAAATATTAAGATCATCAAAACTTAATAACATGGGACTGTATAAACTGATTAATATAATTTATAATTTTATAACTTTTTGTCTGAAATATTACTGGCTTTTAATATTTGTTTCCCAGACATGAGGAAACCTTTCACACTATGACTTGCAGCAATTTAATAAAATATGCCTTTGTAAATGCAGATAAAACATTTATCTTTTTCTCTCTACCTGATCCCTCCAGAATTTGGCTTCTCCAGCTGGCTCCCTTCTGAACTTGGTGGCTTATTGCAATCCAGATTGCAAATAGTTGTACTAATCATTGTTTTAATTTGTTCTCTCTTTGTTGTTTTCAAACTATTTATGTTTTGTCGCTCTCTCTGATGTACCATAAACTTATTAATTCTACTAGCTATATTACTTATAACCTGCTTATTTTATAAGATTGTTGTTTCTTGCATTACCCTATGTGTAACCAGGTCTCTAACAGAACTAATGATGGCTAAAAGTCTTGAAACCTTCAGTCACATATACAGCTCTCTATAAAATTAATTGTAATAGTGCAACTCTAGATGTGGGAGGAAGCAACATAGAAGAAACATTTCCTGTATCATAATAGACTAGAAAGAGAGATGACCCAGAGAAATTTTGTAGGTGAATCCTCACTTGACCTAGAAATGAGCATTCCTAGCACCAGGGGAAAAATTCGTCATGAAATACTTCTCAACCCTCGGTAAAACAAAGAATGTTGCCCTCCATTCCAGCTCTTCAAGGATTAAGTTGCAACCCACTGCAGTTGCCCATTGCCTGTGCACCCTTAGAGGAATTCAGGATGGAGAAAACAGGAAGCATTCTGTGCTTTAGATACATGGCCCTTAGATAGTTAAGACGTATATCTAAGGAAAAATTTCAATGATACCAGATTCTTGCATCTTCCCATATATAGAAAAGCACTAAAATAATTAACTTGAGATGTCTGTTCTTTTTGATTAGCAGTATCCTTTTTATGCTTGACTACATGTTTTTCCCAGTAAAAAAAATGTGTATATATCCTAGCTCCTCCCCTACCTCTTCTGAGCAGTTCCTCAGAGCTATCTGAGAGTCTGTCTCCTGGGCTGTAGTCTTCAGTAAAGTACCTGCATAGAACACATTAAACTGAAACTCACTGCTCTTACCTTGGACGTTTCGGGGTGTTTGTTTGTTTGTTTGTTTTTTCCGGTCGACACTATGTAACTCTGTCACTCTTTAGCTGTGCAACTCTGGATGTTATTTAAATCCCCAGTCATAGTGTTTTTAGCTACCCAATGGAGATTATGCAAATATGATAGATTTTGGTCTTGGCTTTTAGCTCTGTGAGTTTGCACAAATAATTTAAATTCCTTAAATCTAATTTTTTCTTAGCTACAAAATGGAGAAAATAATACATAAAGGATTTTTGTCTTCCTAGTGAGGATTAGAATGAAGTAATACATGTAAAGTTCTTGTCATTGAATGTGGGTTCAGTAAATGCATTTTCTTTTTTCCTCTTGCCTGTTAAAATTTTAGTGACTGATAATGAGTTTTTTTACTTTAATTTAAGTGTGACTGATACTGGAGATTTCATGGCCCTGAAAGGACAAGAGGTAGAAAATACATTAAAATTTTGGAAAGTTTAATTGTCTCCCAGTTCACTTGATATAGGATAATGTTTACTGAAACATCAAAGTAGAATGTTTTGAAGACATTTAAAATCCATTATAGCACTAGAGAACTGATATCTTGTAAATTTGTGGTTAGATAATTTATATATAACTTGAGTGAGCTGTTTTTTTATAAGTGCAGATGGGGCTAAATGGAGAGAGAATTTTTTTAAAAATTTTTATTAGGGTATAATTGACTTACAATGTTGTGTTAGTTTCAGGTGTATATCAATACAAATATATATATCCACTCTTTTTTAGATTCTTTTCACATATAGGCCATTACAGAGTATTGAGTAGAGTTCCCTCTGCTATACAGTAGGTCCTTATGAGTTATCTATTTTATATATAGTAGTTTGTATGTGTCAATCCCAATCTTCCAATTTATCCCTCCTCACTCCTTACCCACCCGGTAAACATAAATTTATTTTTTACCTCTGTAACTCTATTTTGGTTTTGTAGATAAGTTCATTTGTAGCCTTTTTTTAGATTCCACATATAAGTGATATCATATGATTTTTGCCTTTCTCTTTCTGAGTATGAGAATCTCTAAGTCCATCTATGTTGCTGCAAAAGGAATTATTTTGTGTATATATATATACATATATATTATATATACGTATGTATATAGATATATATATCTATATCTATATACATACCACATCTTCTTTATCCATTCCTCTGTTAATGGACATTTAGGTTGCTTCCATGTCCTGGCTATTGTAAATAGTGCTGCAATGAACATTGGGGTGCATATATCTTTTCAAATTATGGTTTTCTCCAGATATATACCCAGGAGTGGGATTGCTGAATTATATGGCAACTCTATTTTCAGTTTTTTAAGGAATCTCCATACTGTTCTCCATAGTGGCTGTACCAGTTTGCATTCCCACCAACAGTGTAGGAGGGTTCCCTTTCCTCCACACCCTCTCCAGCATTTATTGTTTTTAGATTTTTTGATGATGGCCATTCTGACCCATGTGAGGTGATACCTCACTGTAGTTTCGATTTGCACTTCTCTAATAATGAGTGATGTTGAGCAGCTTCTTATGCACTTTTTAACCATCTTTATGTCTTCTTTGGAGAAATATCTATTTAGAACTTCCGCCCATATTTTGATTGGGTTGTATGTTTTTTCTTTGATATTGAACTGCATGAGCTCTCTGTATATTTTGGAGATTAATCCCTTGTTGGTTGCTTTGTTCGCAAATATTTTCTCTCATTCTGAGGGTTTTCTTTTTGTTTTGTTTATGGTTTCCTTTGCTGTGCAAAAGCTTTTAAGTTTAATTAGGTCTCATTTGTTTATTTTTGTTTTTATTTTCATTACTCTAGGAGGTGGATGGAAAAATATCTTGCTGCGATTTATGTCAGAGAGTGTCCTCTCTCTATTTTTCTTTAAAAGTTTCATAGTATCTGGCCTTACATTTAGGTCTTTAATCCATTTTGAGTTTATTTTTGCATATGGTGTTAGGGTGTGTTCTAATTCTATTCTTTTACATGTAGCTGTCCAGTTTTCCCAGCACCACTTATTAAAGAGACTGTCTTTTCTCCATTGTAAGATGACCGTAAGTGCATAGGTTTATCTCTGGACTTTCTATCCTGTTTCATTGATCTATATTTCTGTTATTGTGCCAGTACCATACTGTCTTGATTACTGTAGCTATGTAGTATAGTCTGAAATCAGGGAGTCTAACTCCTCCAGCTCCATTTTTCTTTCTCAAGATTGATTTGGCTATTCAGGGCCTTTTGTGTTTCCATACAATTGTAAAATTCATTATTATTATTATTACATCTTTCATTGTTATTATAGTCTATAGTGGTTGGTAATGTTCTTCATTCTGGCATTTCACTCTTGTATGTATTTGTATATTTCACCTATGTTTTGCTCAGATATTACTTTCTCAGTAAAGCCTGCCCTTAATAAACCTACTTAAGATTGCAAACCTTTCTCTTAATGCTGACATTCTGTATCTTTTTCTTCTGCTTGATTTTAACCCATAATCCTTATCACCATCTTCAAAAATAATTCACTGTGCATTCTATTTTATTTATTTATTTATGTATTTATTTATTTATGGTTTGTCTCACTCAAGTAGCATATAAACTCCTGCTCCAGTGATTTTCTTCTGTCTTGTTAACTGCAATTTCTCATATATAGAACAGTACCTGACAGAAAGTAAGTACTCAATAAATAATTGAATAATTTTTAAAAATAAATCATTAATACAGAGCTAAAGATGCTTCTTCAAATAATTATTTATGTGGCTGAATAAGATGGCTCATGCACTTAGTAAAATGTTTCATTTATAATATGTATCATTTACATTCCCTCATGCAAGTTTATATTTAAAAGAACAGCAATTTTTTGATTCAGAATATTTATCATTACCTCTCATTCTCTTACTAAGGAAAATGTGTTCCTTCTTCCCAAGCTTGGGCAGAGGAAGGTGTAGATCAGCCAAGAAAAACCCAAGTGATGAACTTTAAAGGGCTTCTGAATTGAGTCTGCAAAGTTTTTACTTGGTTGGAAAGTTAAAGCTGAATTCTACTGAATACTGAGAGTAACTTTTAGAGTCTACAGGAGAATCCCTCCCTCACCCAGGGGAAGGGGAGGAAATGACACTGATCATGAAGACAAACCTGGCTTTGCTACCACATGTAGAGATTTTCCATGGTATGGGCAAAGCTTAAGGCCCTCTCTTATGTGTGGATGACTTTTTCTTTTTCTTTTTTTGGTTGCTTAATTTGAAGATTTCTTTTTTATCCTCCCTCTCAAACAGCTGATGCAATGAAACAGACCTAGACACACGCGTACACTGCCACGTATTGCCTCTAAAGAGCACCGTCAACTTGAAAGGCAATGTGAGCACCAGAATGGAGCACCTGAGGTGGTGGTTTAGGATACCTTTCTTCCAATTACCAGAAATTGAAAACTTACATGAATCCAGAGACCAGAGAGATCCTATGAATGTGAACAGTAGCAGCAGGGAATGATAATACCTGTATCCATTTGAGAGTGAATGCTTTGCTTGGGTACATCCTGATTCTTTCTTTCATTTTACTATTTTTTTTTAAATGTTGACTGTGCAAAGCACATCTTTGCACAAATTATGGTAGTAGGCTTTAAGAATTTGAGTGTGTAACCTGTCTCTGGCGAGATAGAAAACTGTGTCCTTAGGGGAAGAGCTTGGGGGCCCAGCAAATGCATAGAAATACTCCAGGTTGAAGATGGAGGGACCAGGGTAGTCCTTACAGATGAGATCACAAATGTTCTAACCCAGCTCTTCAGAATAAGAGACCCCACAGAGCCTGAGGGCCAAAAACCTTACTAGATAATACTGTATGTTGTTGGACCTGGAGAGTTCTCTGATCCACTTTACGAGCACCCAAAGTGTAGGTGGCTGATCAAGGATTAGGGAATTTAAAGGGCTAATACATTTTATAAAGCCTAGTTCCAAAACCGAATAAAAAGAAATGTCAAGGCTTTTGAGTTATCACCTGTTTTTATTTACCTATGTCTCATGGCTCTATTATTGCAGATCTTTCATCTCTATGTGATTCAGTGATCTACTTTGATTCAGCTGGGATATACTGGGTAGCAATATGTCAATATGTTCAGGGAACAGTACAAGCTACTATGTTAGGGGGTGGTTAAAAAATCCCAGGTGATTAAGACATGGTCCCATATGTAAGAATTGCAATAGCTACTTGAGGGTGAATCTAAATAATACTGTGCTATAACATAGTTCCATAAAAGCTATGAAAATGTAGGATAAAAATGACTAATACTGAATGAATTGAGGAAAAAGCAGACAGGATTTTGATAGGTAGAAGGAGTTGAGAAAGCCATATCAAGGCTGCTTTACTGACATTGAGAACCATCGGATGTATTAAGTTTTACACATCACCAAATATGTGGCTCTTTTCCCAAAATTATTTTCTTTGTCACTACTATATCGTGTAATTACTTTCATTGTTATTTTCATTTATATCATGAAGCATAGCTATAATGCTATGTGAAGTATACCAAAAAACTAAAAACATTAACTAATATATCCCCAAAACAAAATGTTTTCTTTAACCCCAAATGAGTAGTGAAAACAATAATGAGCAATATCATACAAATTGATAAGAATTATTCCCAGAAAATGCATACTTAATCTGTAATAAGAAATAATTCCAAAAATATTACTCTCCATCCCACTTCAACTAGTTACATAACTATGATTAACACACTATTTTCTCCCCCTTCGCAATTACCTTGTTTAATCATTCCTCAACTTCATTTAATTGCTTTAATAATCTCTCTGGTTTCACAAGTTAGATTCTTTTGCATTTAAATCACCTGGAAACAAAATGATATATAACATTTTGGGTGTTTTTTAAAAAGTCATTGATTGGATCTTTAAAGTTCATAACAAATATGGCATCTGCATTTTGGATATTAGTTTGGGTGGCACAGTGTTTGGCATGCAACTGATGTTGGATTTTTTGATGTATGGTCAGTTAGATGTCACAGAGCCAAACATTTGCTTCATTGGCTGCATATAAATGGACCCTATAGAAATATGACTGGTCTTAAAGCTAAAATATTGGTAACTTTTTGAATAATTATAATAGGCATCATTTACTAAATGTTTGCTGTGTGCTACATGGTACACATATCTATATAATCCTTATAGCTTGTTTGGTTGTTTTTCTTATGATACACATGAAGACTCAGAGTCTAAGAGAAATTATGAATCTTGCACATTGTCACAGATAAAGAACATAAGTGGTAAGAGTGAAAATCCCAAACCAGAACTATATGAATAAAAATCTATGTTGTTTCATTTCTTTCCCTATATATCACTATGATAGGCAAAATAATGGCCCCCAAAGATGTTCATATCCTAACCCTGGGAACCTGTGAATATATTATATGTCAAGGTTGTAGACGGAACTAAGATTGCTAAACTTCAGGTATTAAAATAAACAGAGTATCTTGGACTATCTGGGTGGTCCAATGTAATCACACTAGTGTCCTTAAATGGGAAACAGGGAAGCAGAAGAATTAGGACCAGAGAGACGGCATTAATGGAAAGACTCAACTAATCATTACTGGTTTTGATTATGGAACAGGGCCACGTGCCAAGGAATGTTGGCAATCTCTAGAGTTTCAAAAAGGCAAGAAAGTGGATTCTCTCTTAGAGCCTCCAGAAAGGAATGCAGCCCTGCCAAGACCTTTATTTTAGCCCAGTGAGACCCTTTCCTGATTTTTGACCTCCAGAACTGTAAAATATGAAATTTGTGTTGTTTTAGCTCACTATGTTTATAGTACTTTGTTACAGCAGCAAGTCAAGCTAATAAATTCACTTTGCTTCTCCAGCGATGCAAGAGACGTTCTTTTATTCCTGATAGAAGCCAGCATGTGAGGAATGCAATTGAAGGTACATAGAGAAATCCATCTAAATGAAGGTGGCAGGCCTATTGAGAGCCAAGAGCAGACAGTAAGTTTGGAAATGAAAGATACAGTTATGAGTTGAATGCCATGAGCCTTAATCATATTAAGTGTTGAACAATTACTTGCTTAATGAATAAATAAAATGATGAATGGTTGAAAAACCTGTAGACCAGTACCGATTTATACTTCATCAACCTTACAGAAACATAATTGCTAATTTTAAAGGTGAAGATGGTATCCCATTGTTTCAATGTGAATTTCTTTGATTACTAAGTTCAAGGTCTTACATATAATCATTTGCTATTTGTATCATATATTTTCTTTTGTGAATTATCATTTGATTACCAGAAAATTAAGGACTTTAATTTCAATTTTGTAGGCTCTTTAGAAAGTATAGCTAATTAACCTTGTATTTGGCATAAATTCTTTGCAAATGTAATTTTCCAGTTTGTTGATTATCTTTTACATAGGTTTATAATACCTTTGAAGTACAGACTTATTAAATATTTTTCAGTCAAATCTGTTGGGTTTTCACCATTGTGACTTCTTCCATTACTTTTATACTGTAATCTTTCTGGACTATGTTTCAGAATAATATATAAAGACAACATTTATTATTTTTAAAAATAATTGACCTAATAGTTATAGCAGTATTTTTAAAAAAAATCTCCTTCCCTGACAATTTTTATGGTACTTCATTTAAAATACATCATTGCATTTGATATATACTTGGGTTTTTCTAAGGTTTTTTTAAATTTTAGTTCATAGGTCTGTTTCTTTGTTCTATGCCATCATTTTACCATGCTTAAAATTATTACAGCTTTATGTCATGTTTTCATATCATTTGTAGCTTCAACTGAGTCCACAAGTCTCATCATATCAACGTTGCTTTAAAAATAGTATTTAGTTTTAATCTCTTAATCTTCATTATAAACATGAGAGTCTTTTGTGTTTCTTTGTAGTATTTTTTTGACATTAGTTTAAAAATATAAATGGACTTTTGAAGATTTGTGATAATTACAACATTTTTCTTCTGCTCAAGAAGCCTGGTATGGCTTTCCATTTTTTTGTTTCCTGTTTGACTCTTGTTACATATGTGTAATTAATATTTCCCCCCTCACAATTACCTTGGTAAGCAGTTTAAAGTTAGAATATTCCAATTTAAAAATCATGTTAAGAATTTTTTGTTAGATCTTCAAATTAGTTATTGCCATATATATATATATATATATATATATATATATATATGATCAACTTTTGTGTATTTATCTTAAGTAGTTGACTTTGTTGACATATGTTATTAATTGTAATCATTCTTATGACGACAATCTTGGATTGCTTATGTCTAAGAGAAAACACATCTTTGTCTTTTTCAAAAAATTATACCAGGTATTTCTTTTTCATGTTTTAATTCAATGACTATCATTTCAGTATCAATACCAAAAATTAAGGAAAATAATAGCTATCTTTCTCTTATTTCTGAGTTTGAGGAGAATGCTTTATTATTGAATTATTAAATTTATTGTTGGCTCACTTAAAATACTATTTTTTGCTAGATAGAAGTGATTCTTCTATCACTATTTAGTTAGGTAATTATTGTCATGAACAGATATTGAAGGTTCAGTAAATTTCACATCTAGCAACTATTTGATAACTACAAATTATCTATTGGTATGGTATTTGATAAAAAGCTATTCCAGATTCCTTGGCCACTGCTCTATTAATTATAATCTTATGAACATAGTTCATTTTTTTCTCAATGATTCAAGGTCTTCATTCAAAGATTCCATTGTTGCTCTCAGGGTGTGAATAGTTGATTGATCCTTCCAGAATGGACCCCATATTCTTTTACTTTTCAAATTATTTTATCTACTATTAATTGTTTGTGTATCCCTCATAGTTTGTTCTACACTTTTAAAGAGAAGTTTTTCTGCTGTAGGCCTAAAAGTTGTCCTGTTCCATTTCACAAACAAAAATTCTGTGACAGCAATTCTACTACTGACTCAAAAGGAGAAAAAATAATTGAATGAAGGAAAGAAGCCAGAGAAAGCAGGAGAGGAGACACTGAGGGCAGCAGGAAGCTAGCAATGGTAAGAAAGGGCTGGAGAACAATATTCAGAAGCGTGGTAGGTGAAGTTATTTCTATCATATTCAGTCCTCTCAGTCATAGTAAGGAAGCACAGGTTTAGTGAGGCCTAAAATTATCCATGTAACTTGTATCTTAAACAAGCTCTACCAATGGGATGCAAACAGAAAATAAAGTAATTTTTGCTGCCCACTCTCTTGCTTTTAAACAGCTCAGTGGGACTAGTGTTTTCCCTGCCCCATTAGATGACTCTTCAGGAATCTTGCGAGTTTTTTTGGTGACTTTCAGGGAATACAAAATCCTAAGATCACTTTAAATCATAAAACACAATTTGAAATTAGAATATCTCATTCCATTTAATCGTTAACACTTTCCTCCCCAGATAGGGCCTCAGGCAGGTGGGAATAAACATCCAGAGAAGGACAGCCAGCATCTCATTTTTATAACTCAAGTCCTCCCTTACTTGTGACTTGTTAGCTTTGCACTTCCTGTGACTAAGAGATCTTTAAAGCTGACTCTTCCTCATTTGGGTGCTTTTGAGATTGGAATGTGGGTACTCTGATATCTCCTCCACCCCAACTTCTAATCCTCTCTCCTGGAGACTTTTATAGCAGCAGAGCCTTGTCTCTTGTTTGTCACATGGCTTGCAAAGACTTCTGCAATGACTAAGAATTCAGTGTCCTACCTCTTCTTACCTTTCCTTAGGCAACTGGACTGGGTAAGTCCTAAAACTGATCTTTTGGTGGCTATTTTTTTTTTTTGGTTGGAATTCAAATCCACTCTCATCTCTCAATTACAGAGTAGAATTATAATTTATAAAACTTACTGACTAGTCTTTTTAAGGATCTTCTTACCAGGTTAGAGAGAAGGGACCCATACCTCCCAAAGTTCTGCCTTATGGAACCACAGGGCTCACAGCAGAGAGTTCTTCAGACAAATCCATCCAACCCCACGGCACCAATCTGCTCTTTTCCTCATCCTTTAATACCCTCAATGGGAATAGGGAATAGGGGGGGTTTCAGAGTCATCAAAATTGGGTGGTCCGTTTCACAATTTACTTTGATATTTAATGTCTGCCACATTAGAATCTCAGTAGGAATTTTCAGTTTAACATTCTACTATCCACATCTTAACAGGGGTGAAGACGGGTCTTGAACTCAAGTTTTGCTACCTCCAAATAATTTGTTTTTTGCCCTAAATCATACTTATGAGTTTAAAACTCTCTTCCATGTGGTAGAGATTTCCGTACATGTTTCTTTCTTCATACATTTATGGTTGTGTTTGCAGTAGTTATAGAAAATGTGATGCTACAATATATTTTCTACTATAGATATAATAGTTTTGAGTCACGTCTCTACTCCTAACACTTTCAAGAAAATACATCAAGGTCCATGCTAGACTGTCAGCGAATTCAAAGTGGAAGAAAAGGCAATTGTATTACCATGTCTTGGGAGAGATTAATTTTCTTTTTGCCAATTGTAAAAAGAGAAAAAGGAATAAAACCTCATTTGAAGCTAGCAAATCAATATGTATGAAAATAGGTCAGACTCTGGAGGATAAAACTTTTATTTCATATAAGTTAAAAAATACATTCTCTTATTTATTTAAAGTTGGCAGTCATTTAAAAAAACTTAGAGTATTTGCTTCAGGATTAGAATTAAAATTACAGAATATTTTCCCTCAAGACATTCTTCTTAGAAATTAAACTGCATGAACAAAGTGATTTCATTTCTCATCGTATTCCTATTTCACTGAAATTCAATTGCCATTTCTTTCTCCTTCTTTGTGGAATATCTACAAAGTCTCTGTTAGTCCATTTTTTTCTCTCAACTGCATTGATTTTCACACTTGAGCCATATTTTTCTTTTTTATTAAATTTCTCTCCACAGCTCTAACAGAGAGATCAATGATTTCCTTCTTGAGAAACCAATGGTACAGATGGTTGAAAACTTAACTTTTTTCTTCATTGACAGGTATCTTTGGCCTGGCACTGAATATGCTTTTGATAAAAATTTCCTTTAGGATCTGAAAGTGGAGAAATGAGGCTTAAGTAAAATAAGACCTGGAACCTTGGGGAGTCAGTGACCTTGCACAAGGTAGAGAGGGTTGCTGAATCTCTGAAACTTAGTTCAAAATAGACACATCTCAGAGCCACTATCTCAAGGCCAGGCCACTGATGCATTTTCAACGGCTCAGGCTAAAGCAGCCCCTGCATTCCATAAATATGAAAATAATTCATTTGACTTGGGAATCTTGAGCAAATTTTGGCCTTGATGAAATTCCAGTATGCTTGAAACAAAGATTGGGCACTTTGATCAAGAAGCCTGAATTCAGAAGCTTTGATTTAAATTCTTCTTTTCTTGCCTAAAGTTTTATTATTTATTTTCTGCTACTCCTCCCTATGAATGTTGATTCCTACTTTCTAAGAAAGTAAGGCCAAGTCCATGTAATATTAGAAAGGGAGGCCTGTGTTAAGGGTGTCAGGCTTTGTGTGTCTGCAGTTATTTTGGCCTTAGAGAGAGTTAACTTTCTGGATACTCTGGATGGACCAAAGCACATTAAAATTGAATTACATTAAAACTACCATAACGTAACTCAATTTTAATGTGCTTTGGTTTGTCCAGACTCTCCAGAAAATTAATTCTCTCTAAGGCCAAAATAATTGCAGATGCACAAAGCACAGCCACGATGGAAAACAGTATGAAGGTTCTACAAAAAACTAAAAATAGAGTCACCATATGGTCCAGCAATCCCACTCCTGGGCGTATACCCAGACAAAACCATAATTCAAAAAGATACATGCATTCCTATGTTCACAGCATCATTATTTACAATAGTCAAGACATGGCAGCAACCTAAATGTCCATTGACAGATTAATGGATTGAGAAAATGTGGTACATATATACAATGGAATATTACTCAGCCATCAAAAAGAATGAAATAATGGCATCTGCAGCAACATGATGGACCTAGAGATTATCATACTAGGTGAAGTAAGTCAGAAAGGGAAAGACAAATACCTTATGATATCACTTATATGTGGAATCTAAAATAAGATACAAATCAGCATATCTACATAACAAAAACAGACTCAAAATATAGAGACCACAGACTTGTGGTTGCCAAGGAGGGGGGTAGGGGAGGAAAGGATGGGGAGTTTGGGATTAGCAGAGGCAAACTATTATATATAGGATGGATAAACAACAAAGTCCTACTGTATAGCACAGGGAACTATATTCAATATCCTCTGACAAACCATAATGGAAAAGACTATGAAAAAGAATATATATATATATTATATATATATATATATATATATAAAATTGAGTCACTTTGCTGTACAGAAGAAATTAATACAACATAGTAAATCAACTACACTTCAATGAAATGAAAAAAATTTTAAAGTTACCATAACTAAAATAAAAATATACAGCACAGATTTGAGTACGTAGTTTAATAAGTGTAGATATATGTATACATCCCTGAAACAGTCACCCCAATCAAGATTGTGACCATTTCCATCACTCCTAAGTTTCCCTCATGCCCCTTTGTAACCTCTCCCTCTCACCTTCCCCCTCCCCATGTCCCCAGACAACTACTGATGGACTTTCTCTCACTGTAGATTAGTTTGCATTTTCTAGAGTTTTATATAAATGTTATCATATGGTAAGTATTGTATTTTTGTCTGATGCCTTTAACTCAGCACTATTATTTTAAGAATCTTCCATATTGTCAAGTTTATCAATATTTCATCCCTCTATATTGCTGAGTGATATCCCATTCTGTGGATATGCCACAGTCTATTCATCCATTAATCTGTTCGTGGACATTTTGCTTTTTTCTAGTTTGGGGCTATTACAAATAAAGCTTGCCCTGTTGGTTTTCTGTTAAAGATCACTATCTTGACAATTGCTGTTTCATGTATTTTGTTTGTTTTGCGGTTGCTTCACGTGTGTGGGGCGGAGGGGAATGTGTGGTAAATTCAGTCTCTGTAACTCTATTGTGGACAGAAATGAAACTTCCACATAGAATTTCTAAACTATTATTGAATACATTTTTTTAATGGTCAAAAATTCCTATTATTAAATTTCAATGATTCATATGTAATGTGACTGAAACAACATGTTTATCAAACTGTTCTGTTTTCCTCTGGACACAGGAAGGTTTCAACTCCCAAACTCCTTTGCATAGAGGTGACACATGAGACTTGTTTTGGTGAGTGAACTGAGTAGAAGAAATGGAATCTATTTGCAGGTCCGGCTTCTAATTATCTTCCACAATACACTGCTTTATCTCTCACACACATACATGCAGCTCAAAGCAGAAACTTCTGAGATTGTTAAGACTCATAACAGGAGGAGCCCAGATTTGAGACCCTGCATGGTAAAAGTTCACTCGGGGAAGACTCCCAGATGAGAATATCACCACTGGGCTCTGAGTGAATGAGATAGAGACACATATTGTAATAAGGCTAGGCTTTGTTACTGATGCACAACACAACCTACTCTTACTAATACATGTGGATATATGGTTGGATACTCACTGTTATAAAACAATCATTCTCAATAAGAGTGGGAGTGAACTTGGCCCCCAGTGAGCAGTGCTAACAGCAAAAGACATTTTTGATCGTCACACTAGGGGAGTGGTGTCCCTGGTATCTAGTGGGTAGAGTCCTGGGACGCCGCTAAACACCCTGCAGTGCACCAGGCAGCCTCCCACAACAAAGAATTATTAGACCCAAAATGTCAGTCATGCCAAGGTTGAGAAATCCTGATATATAAATACTCGTATGTACATTAAATAACACTATATTGTCATATGTTTCTCAAAGTGACAAACTATTCTGAACATAGTCGAGAACCTGTAAGTGCATAAAAATGGCTCCTGTGCTGCTGAAATAGTCCAGGGAAATGAGATATTTCCGTGCATGCACACATGTATCTGTGGATGACATTCATAATTATATATTTGCATATATATTGAATCAGCTTTAAAAAAAATTGTACCATGTGCTATGTGTTTAGGGGGAAAGCAGGAGCTGAGTAAAAGAAAGTAACAGACTGGGATATCAAAGGGCTTACAAATACTCCATGGGAGAAGATAAATATTGTTTATAAAGAATTATAGTATGAAATAATTTATGCTAGGTACATTTAGAAAGCTATACGCAAGTTCGAAGCATACATAGATTTGGTAGAAAATTACTCTGGTTGAAGAATTCAGAAAAGTCCTTAAAAAATGACTTTTTAAGAGTGAGCCTTAAAAAATGGGTCCAATTTAGAAACAAGGAGCTACGAGGAACAACATGACAAATGGAGGCACGAGCATGGGCAGCCTGAATGGAAAGGCTCAAGTCACATAAAGAGATGTGCAAGGTTCAATTTGGTCAGACCTTAGGCCATGTGTTGGGAAGGGCTATAAAATACAGTTTGAATGGCAGAATGGAACTAACTTTGCTACAGAGGTAGGCTAAGAATATATGCTTAATCGTGTAGGCAAGGAAAATTAGGGAAGGTTTGTGAGAAAAGAGTACAGCATACTTTACCTTCTATACTCTTATTAAAATAACATTCCTTAATTGGAACAAGTTGAGGCTGAAAGTGAAGGAATTATCTTAAATTGCATAGCTGAGAAGAGACATAGAACTGAAGTCTCAGAGTAATGGTAAAAGTGGAGAGGAAGGGATCCATTTCAGAGATAGTTTAGAGGCAGAGGACACTGGAGATGGCAATTGATTGCATTTAAGTACAATGCAGGAAGAGCAAAAAAATCACAGATGATGTCAAAAATCACCCCAGGGGTCTGAAAGTCACAGCAATTGAGATTTAATGAAAGATGATAGTATTCGTTAAGAAAGTACTGAGTTTGATGTGGTGACAACATATTCAGGAGGTCATACTCATTAGGTATTTGAAAATGTAGGACAGAACATTTAGGGATCATTAGACAAATTTTGGTGGAATTTGTGTGTCTCAGTGAACTAACTCAAGACCAGTCTTAAAAGAATTGATGCCACCGATGTTTAAGGGAAAAGGCAGGGAACCCAGAAAGTTAGGCATGGAACGAATTGTCAGAGAGAAAGGAAAAACAAGCAAGAACAGTATTAAAAATCAAAGTCAAATCCCAAAGGAGAGTGTACTTACAAAAGCATCTTGAATTCTTTAGGAAGTTGTAAAGGGAAGCAGCCAAGAAAATATCAATGAAATTAGTGTGCTCCAACAGTCTAGAAAATCACTTAGCATAGAAGACAAAAGAAATGAGGGATGACGCTAGAAATCAGAGTCTGGAGAGATACAGACATTGAATAAGTAGGTACAGATAAAATCATCCAGAGACTGTGTACATGGCAGAAAAGATTGGAGAGTAGAGGGAAGGTGAAAATATAGGAAGACATGCAATATCTTGAATATTATATATCCTGCTTGATTTGGAGTCCCAGCAACACCAAACCTTTAGGCAGTTCCTCCATGTCCTTTGTGTGGCTTCTGAAGCCTGGTGTTCCTTTGCTCAAGCTGGCCCCTTCTCCTAGAATGCTTTTCTCCCACCTCCCTTGACTTGTCTTAACATTATTTTTTTATTCCTCCTGGGGAAGTCTTCCATAAATGCCTTTCTTCAGCTGAGTTAGACATTTCTTCACAGTGTTCCAGAATAATTTATTTTCTGTGTGGGTCTCTGTGCCTCTTTTGCACAGCTGCAACTGCCCCTCAGTAGCTGTGGTCTCCATGGGAGCACCAGAGAAAACTAAAGAAGACAGAGGCTGAGGCTGGGAAAACTGCATATCTTCATGCAGAAGAATGAAATTGGACCCTTATCTCACACCAAATACAAAAAAACAACTCTAAATGGGTTAAAGTCTTAAAGATCAGAAAGAGTGAAACTACTAGGGAAAAAAAAATAGAAAAAAAATTTCCTGACATTGGCTTGGGCAATGATTTTTCAGATATGACACCAAAAGTAGAGGCAACAAAAGCAAAAATAGGCGAGCGGGATTGTTTCAAACTAAAAATCTTCTGCACAGCAAAAGAAACAATCAGCACAATAAAAGAGCCACTTACAGGGTAGGAGGAAATATTCTCAAACCATGTATTTAATAAGGGGTTAGTATTTATGATATAAGGAACTCAAACAACTCAATAGCAAAAACCAAATAACCAACCCTATTAAAAAATGAACAAAAGATCTGAATAGACATTTTTCAAAAGAAGACTTACAAAAAAACAACAGATATATGAAAACGTGCTCAACATCACTAATTATCAGGGAAATGCAAATCAAAACCACAGTGAGACATCACCTTATTCCAGTCAGAATGGCTGTTTTCAGAACCACAAAAAATAACAGGTGTTGGCAAGGCTATGAAGAAAAATGAACTCTTGTGTGCTGTTGATGAGAATGTAAATTGGTACAGCCATTATAGAAAACAGTATGGAGGTGCCTCAAAAAATTAAAAATAGAATGGCCATATGGACCCAGCAACCCAGCTTCTGGGTATGTACGCAAAGGAAATGAAATCAGTATCTCAAAGAGACATCTGTACTCTCATGTTCATTGCAGCATTATTCTCAGAAGGCAAGAAATGGAAACAACCTAAATGTCTGTCAGCGGATGAATGGATAAAGAAAGTGTGATATGCACAATGGAATATTATTCAGCATTTAAAAAGAAGGACATTTTGATATTATAACAGTATGGATAAACCTGGAAGGCATTATTTTAAGTGAAATAAGCCAGACACAGAAAGACATGTCCTCACTTACATGTGGGATCTAAAAGTATTTGAACTCACAGAAGCAGAGTAGAATACTGGGTCCCAAGGGTTGGTCAGTGGGGAAAATGGGGAGATGTTGGTCAAAAATTTTTGTCAAAGGGTTTCATGTTGGTAAAAGTTTCTGTTATTCAAGATAAATAAAATCTAGAAATCTAATGTACAGCATGGTGACTCTGGTTAACTAGACTGTATTGTGTACTTGAAGTTTGCTAAGAATTTAGACCTTAAGTGTTTTCACCCACCCACCCCACACACACAAATAACTACGTGGAAGTAATGGGTATGTTGATTAGCTTGATTGTCATGATAATTTCACAATGTATACATATATCAAAACATCAGATTGTATACTTTAAATGTATATAATTTTATTTTTCAATTATACCTCAAACAAAAAATTGAATAGTGAATTCCTGCATACCCTCAGCCTATTCCCCTTAATGTTAGCATCTTATGTAACCACAGGAAAATGATCAAAACCAGGACATTAACATTGGTCCAATACTACTAACATTACTATATATTTTTTTAATAATAAAATTAAGGACTTTTTAATGTAATTATCAATCATTTGGATTTGCTTTTCGTGAAGTCTGCTCAGGTCATGAGCCAATTTTTTTATTGGGTTGTCAAGTTTTTCTTCTAATTAAATTTGTTGTTTCCTAATAATTCTCATCAATGAGAATTGCCAAAATATTCATGTATTAATTCATTATAAACTCCAACAAACCCATATATGTTAACACAGTTAATATGTTGAATGAAAAATACCTATATTTTAAAAAACAAAAATCAATGTTAAGAATGACGTTGTACATTCTCCAAGTCACTGGTATCTGGCTTAATAGAAGATAATTAAATTCACATACCTGCTTCTTCATTCAATTTGTTATGATGTTATTTTTATTTCTCTGTGTTCAGTAGTGATGGTATACCAAAGTTTATTCAGCCATTACCTGATTGATGGGCATTCAGTTTGTTTCCAGTTTCATGGGTTTTTTTGCTTTTTTTTTTTTTTTTTGCCATCGTAAATAATGCTTCAATAAACATCCTTGTACATTAAAAAAAGGACATATTATTTACTTCACAATGCTACTCGTCATCATTAAAACACATGCTGCAATGACCGAAGCCCAGCTCAAATAGTACACTTTCAGACAGCTTTATATATATTACATCTTTCCTAGTTCTACCATCTCCATAACAAGCTACTTCGTCAAATAATAAGCTGGGGACAATGAAGGAGAAAGAGAAAGCAAATCTAATCACCTCAACTACAGAGACACTCATCCCATGGCTTGTCATCTCATGATCTTATTTTCCGCTTTTTGCCTCTGGGCATCATATAACATAGACTACCGACATTATTGTGGGGAACATCTCAAGTTTCCTAGACATTTTTGCTCTGAGGATATTGCTTCCTTCATATTCCACAGTGGATGAACCCTCACAGTGTTTAAATCCTAAAAATTTATTCTGTCTAACAATATATCCATCATAAAAAGGAACCTAGGGAGTGAAAATGTAGGATAAATGAAGGCAACAAAAGTACTATCTGGGGAATAAAAAGGAAGAGGAATACGGACCCGTCCCATTAAACATGGGTTCCCAGTATGCATACCCCACATCCATTCAGCAAAGTATTATAATCTATTCTTCATGGTCTGTGTTTCCCAATTAGACTGTGACTTTCTTTAGGTCAGGCAGCACCTATTATCTCTCCTTGTGTCCCAAGGACCTAGTACGGAGCCAGATCCAATATCGACGTCTTGGTGTAGAGTGATAGTTTGGAAGAAAATAAGCAAGTTGCACTAATTCATCCATTGAACATTTTTATTGCACCTCAGACATTGTTTCAAAAGTTTAGGATACATCAAAGAAACAATTCCTGTCCTGTGAGGTTTATATTCCATCAGGGAACAGATAGATAATAATTCATAAATATAAACATAAATGATATAGTATGGTTAGAAAATGCTTATCGTGAAAAAAAGAAAATGTAGAGCAATATTAAGGGAATTGACAATGGGCTGGGGGCTGTAACAGATTGCACGGCTAAAAAGGGTGTTCAGGGTAGACCTTAGAGTAGAGGTGAGATTTAATCAACATCGGAAGAAAAGGAGGGAGTGAGGCTCTAGGATGGGCATGGCTTGCTGTACTCACAAAGGAACAAGGGGGCTGGTGTTCTTGGGGTAGAGAGAGCAAGGGGGAGAGCAGCTGGGAAGATCAAAGAAGTGGGTCACGTAGGGGCTCCTCAGTGACTGGGGTGGGTTTTGAATCAAAGTGTCAAGGGAGCAGTGAACAGAGAACTGACATTCTACATTTTAAAAGGGATCTAACTCACATTTTAAAGGTTATCCCTCTGAATTTTGTGGAGAGGAGGAGCAAGGAAAGAAGCAGAGATTGCAGATAGAAGGTTCTTGTAGTCATTCAGGTGAGCAGTATGGTGGATCAGACAAGTAGGTTGCTTGAAGATGGTGGGAAGGGTTCAAATGCTAGATGGGTTTTGAGAATAGAGCCAATCCTACAGAGATTCTGTGCTTGACCGAATGTTAGTGAGGTCCTTGAATCTTCTTCCAGGCACATGTGTGTACATTCTTGTAAAATCCATTTTTAGCAAGAACCCTGCTAAGTCTGTTTAGCAGAATTCCCCACCCTTGGTACCTGATTACCCTCAATATCTGATCACTATTCCTCACCTCCACCCTTGGTATCAGATCATCCTGGCCTGTCCTCAACAGAAATCCTGTTAGACTGGTTCAGCAAGAATTCCCCCCTACACTTGATGACTCTTCTTAGTAATTTTACAGCCACCAACTTCCCTGACCCTTGGTTATCAATTGCCACTTGCCCATGTTGTATTTGGAATGAAGCCCAGTTCAATACTGGGGTCTCTTTTGCCCTATTTCAATAGCCCTGAATACAATTTGCCTTCACAACTTTCACCTCTTTCTGACTCTAGTTTTCATTAACATTCCCAGTGGATTGGATCTGGAATGTGAGAGGAAGAAAAGTCCAAGTCTTCTGGATGGAGCAAAAGAAGAGGTGGAGTAGCCGTGAACTGAAAAGCAGAAGCTTCAGGTGGAGCAGGTATAAGTTTGAGATAGCTAAAGCACATAACATTTTTGTTGGTGGAGGTGGTGGATTTTATGCTCTTCTCATCCCCTTGCTTTTCTTTTTTCTTTTTTTCTTTTTTTATAATTATTAGTAATTTCCATAGGTATATTCACTCTTTTTAAAAATATTTTATTTATTAATTTATTTTTCTATTTATTTTTGGCTGTGTTGGGTCTTCGTTTCTGTGCGAGGGCTTTCTCTAGCTGCAGCAAGCGGGGGCCACTCTTCATCGCGGTGCGCGGGCCTCTCACTATCGCGGCCTCTCTTGTTGCGGAGCACAGGCTCCAGACGCGCAGGCTCAGTAGTTGTGGCTCACGGGCCTAGTTGCTCCGCGGCATGTGGGATCCTCCCAGACCAGGGCTCGAACCCGTGTCCCCTGAACTAGCAGGCAGATTCTCAACCACTGCGCCACCAGGGAAGCCCCCCCTTGCTTTTCTAATCGCTACCCAGCAGACTGCTCCATCTGTCATTGCACTTTATCTGTTGTCCAAACAAAATGTGTTTTTAGCTTTGAGGCTTTAAAAATATGCCTGGGAGGGATATAATCAGCCCACTCTGACTGTAATTAAGAATGTCATCTGGAGAGTCACATCCTGCTACATGTTAAATTCAGGTGTATTTTAACTGGCCATCACTATTAACTGTACCATAAAAACAGTTATAAACATTAAGATGAATGAATGGTTATCACTAATAGACAAGATTCCATGATATCTGTTTATGGAAGATATCATAAACCACATTCAATTATCACCCTTTTTCTTTTTTTTCAATATGAACAAGTAGGAACTCTTTAAGGCAGAATAATTATTCCTTTTTTTTTCTGACTGTGATTTTAGTACTACATAGATGAGAATATTACTAAATAGAACCAATCTTATGATACACTATAAATCAGTTATCAAATATGAAATCTGGGTTTTCTAAGAGTTTATATCTCTTATTACTAAGCCACTTCATGAATGTGCCAAATAAAAGGCAAATAAACTGCCTGATACTGAGAAACTCATATAATGTAAGGGCAATGGGGAAAAAGTCCACCTGATTATTTGACTGGTTTCTGAAATCTAGAGTATCAAGGTAGACTATCCAATAAGTCACTGGAATGAAATGAGATGAGTCTAGGCAGGATGCTTTTTAAATTTGTTGCTTGTAGGTAGGAGCAGTCTGTTGAAGATTTAAGCAGGAGGTAAACTGTTGGAAAGTGACTTGTAGTAGAGCTTTGCTTGACATGAAAGAAAAAAAAATGTATTAAGTGCACAAAATGAATCAAGGCCTCTTTGGAAGTCATCTGATACTACCCTCTTGTTTTACAGTTGAGGAAACTAAGAGCCTAAGAAACAGAGTCCTTCAGCTAGTGGGGTAGAAATCGAGGTCAGCTGAAGTTAGCCTGTAACTGGTATTGTCTTGTGGCATTAAGGACTGAATAACCATGCGGTCACTGGCACAGAAAGGTCCAGAAAAACATGAAGAACAGTCACTTTGTGCGGAACTTAGTATGTGGGTTATGCTAGGCACTGAACCATAAATAATTAAGCAGCAGGTGTGCAAAACCTTCTCTTCCTTTCAAGGAGGACACCCACAGGAAACATAGAAGGTGACTTAGTCAAATCCCTTTATAAACCTGCTAACGGTAAATGTCCTGGCAAAGAAACTAACATTTCTTTTGGGAGAGTCCTTACCGTGGAACATTTTTATCAGAATGATTCTGGTTGTCTAGATTGGCTCATGATAAACATGTCTGGGATCAATTTATTTATGGGGCTTGGTTCCCTGGAAAAGGACACAAAAACTAGTAACAGCATAAAATGGAAATGTTTCGTGATCAAAATGACTCACTTCTCTATGTGAAATACAGCTGGGGATGTTACTTAGAGACTTACTTAGAGAACTCGTATGTTAACCTGGGCTGACTGTATTCAATGCAATGTGAAAGGACGTGGGAGCCACAGAGAGCCCCAGTCCTCTCTGCATTGTCTGTGTCTCATGATTACTCATAAGCTTGAAAGTTTTACTAAACACTGGTAATAGATCAGTTCTCTAACTTTTGGGAGTCTGACTTGACAATTCATTATTTTGTGTTATGGGATTTCATTAACGATGTGGAGGAAATATATACCCACAATGAAAAGAAAGTAGAAAACAGGTGAAGAATGAATGGTACAAGAACTGGACTTGAATTTACATGGTTTTAATTGAAGTACAGTTGGTTTACAATATTATATTAGTTTCAGGCATACAACATAGTGATTTAATATTTTTATAAAAAATAATTTAAAATTATTGTAATGCATTGGCTATATTCCCTGTGCTGTACAATATATCCTTGCAGCTCATTTATTTTACACATAGCAGTTTGTACCTCTTAATTCCCTCACTGTCTTGCTCCTCCCCCTTCCCTCTCCCCACTAGTTTGTTCTTTTCATCTGTGAGTCTGTTTCTTTTTTGTTATATTCATTTGTTTGTTTTATTTTTTAGATTCCACATATAAGTGATATCGTACAGTATTTGCCTTTCTCGGTGTGACTTACTTTACTAAGGATAGTACCCTCTAAGTCCATCCATGGGCATGCAAAAGAACAAGAACAGCCAAAGGATTTAGCTAACCAGTAAAAAAGCTGGAACACTTCTGATTTCAAAATGTACTATAGGGAAGTTTGCATAGGTTAGTGAAACAGAAGAGAATCCAGAAATAGACCCACACATACATTGCCAACTTATTTTCATCAAAAGTGTCGAGGTATTTCAATGGGGAAGACAATATATAGCCTTTACAGCAAAAGATACTGAACAACAGGACATCATTTGGCAAACATGGGCCCTGATCCTTACCTCATACCATGTAACAAGATTAACTCAAAAGGCAGAATTTAGACATAAATATGAAGGTTAAAGTTATACAAATTTCTTGAAGAAAAAATAGGAGAAAATGTTTGCAACTTAAGTTTGATAAAGATTTTATAGATAAGATGAAAAAAGTATGAATTCATGAAAGAAAAGAGATGCTTTACTAAATTAAAATCTTATGATGTTCAAAAATATTGTTAAGAAAATATAAATGCAAGCCACAGAGTGGAAAAAAGCATTTATGATGTATATATCTGAAAAGGGGTTTTTATTTAGGATATATAAAGAACACTTATAATTCACTAATATGGAAGAAATACCCCCCAGTATTGGCAAAAACATTTGAACACTTCATCTAGAATATGTAAAAATTACCTATAAGCACATGAAAAAAATGCTCAATGTGATTGGTTGCTTCAAAAGGCAGTATTAAACCACAATGAGATACCACTATACAGCCACTAGAATGGTCACAATAAAAAATACTTGCAATATCAAGTGTTAGTAAGGATTGGCACAACTGTAACACTCATATAATATTACTAGTGGGAATATAAAATTGTATAACCTCTTTGAAAAAGTTTTTGACCGCTTTTTAAAATGTTACCCTTAAAAATGATCCCTAAAATTCACTCATCTATTTATCCAAGAGAAATATAAAAACTATCTTTGGGCAAACTCTGTTTATAAACAAATGTTTGTAACAATTTTATTCATAATAGCCAAAACTATCAATGAGTGAATGAATAAACAAATTGATTTACATGTATACAGTTGATTGCTACTCAACAGCAAAAAGGGAGGAACTCCTGACACTCATAAAATAAATGAATTTCAAGAAAATATTGTGCTGCAAGAAATTAACTATGCACAAAAACTTGTATTATAAATGATTCAACCATGTATGTAAATGTAAATATAGAATCGAATACCACTAGATTGATTTTATACCCCTAGATTGATTAAAACACAAAACTCAATAACAACAAAAAAATCAAGAATCCTGACTGTACTGATTGTTGGCAAAAGTATGGAAATAGATACACTTTTATACTTCTGGTAGATGTGTGAATGAATCATCTTTAGAAAACACTAACTCATAAAGCTGGACATATATGGTATATTATATAACACAACTATTCCATTGCTCTCTGTGTGTCTGTTCACTAGAAAAACTCTTACTGGTTTTCCAGGAGAACCTGCAAATGAATGTATAGTGTGTCTTTTTCACATTAGCAAAAGTAAACAAACAAAACCCTGGACAAAACCCAAATTTTCAGAAAAATGGGATATGTAAATTTTGGGAGATTCAAACAGTGGGATATTATAGAACAGGCAAAATCAATGAACTACAGTTACATGCAACAGCACAAATAGATGTTGAGGACAAAATCCCTGATAATATATTTATAGAGCTAAAAAATAATATATCACACAAAAAGTCATGTATCCCTCATACATGAGTATGAGTAACACTATAACATAAAACAAGATGAACGTGAAAAATAAAGTTGAGGATATTTGTTACCACTGATGGTGGATGAAATATTAAGTCAGAGAGAATACATAGAGCATCCGGCATTAATCGTATTGGGGAATATACATCTTAAGTTGAGTGGTTTGTTCACAGCTTTTCATTTTATAATTATTGACAAATTATACATTCACATTCATTAATAAAATAAACTTTTGAATATATCAAATATTACATAAGGAAGACATATTTCCTTTCCACTGAGAGCTTACAATTTAACAGAGCACTTAGACATACCCACAACTAATGAAGACTCAACATCATACAAATTTTAAGGTAAGGATATTTAAAAATAAAACAGCTGTATTATATTAATAAGGTATGTGCATTCAAAATTCAAACAACAGAAAAATTCTAGTTTACTGATTTTAGTACTGTGTAATTAAACAGTACAACATCTATGGCATTCTTTATAACTGTGCTCTTCCTTAATTAATTTTTAGTGTCGCTTAGGCATGGTTAGAATGAACATAAAAATATATTTTAGCGGTTGGAAATTGGAATTATCATATGACAGAAGAATGTCAATTTTAGCTGTAATTTTTCTTTCTTAGTGGTTATAAAATAATGGTGTCTCTGAAAATCAATGATGTCTTAGATTATAAGAAATAAGGTAATAACTAATTGTCAAGGTGTTGACAAGAGGAATTGTCATTACTTCTTAATAAAATTCATGAGATTAAATTATAATGCTGAAGAGTAGCTAATAGACATGTATCTACAATGTAACATGGCAATTTCAGTTATATGAATTGGTGAATATTGGAAACACAAAATGCCAGACTTTAATTAAGTAAGGTCCCTATTGAATAATTTGCATTACAGTTTCGCAAAGCAATTAAAGTTTTCTGCTCAGTAATTACCATACTAAGTAAGTTAAATTGATGGGTCAACCTAGGATTGTAGAGTATATGAATGAAGAAATATGCAAGTGTATTTATAAATGGCAGTAAGACAAATGGAAAGCCATAAGAAAAGGTTTTGATTTGCTACAAGCAGACAGGAAATATACCAGAAACAGTTGTGGGCACAGTAGAAACCCTCCTGTATACAAACTACCTTTATCTAACATTCAAGAAAAGCTTCACGAAGGGAAGAGGATTTTGTTTCTTTTTTTTTTTTTATATATAAGTTTATTTATTTTTATTTTTGGCTGCGTTGGGTCTTTGTTGCTGCAAGCAGGCTTTCTCTAGTTGCGGTGAACAGGGTCTACTCGTTGTTGTGGTGCACGGGATTCTCACTGCGGTGGATTCTCTTGTTGCAGAGCACTGGCTCTAGGAGCACAGGCTTCAGTAGTTGTGGCACACAGGCTCGGTAGCTGTGGCGCATGGTCTCAGTAGTTGTGACGCACGGGCTTAGTTGCTCTGTGGCATGTGGGATCTTCCCAGACCAGGGCTCGAACCTGTGTCTCCTGCATTGGCAAGAAGATTCTTAACCACTGTGCCACCAGGGAAGCCTGAGGATTTTGTTTCTTTATAGAGAGTAGAAGCTAATGATAAGTGTGTTTAAAATCAACAAAACTTTTCAGTGTGTCAGGAGAAAGGTAAAAGTCAACGTCCTGTAATTCAGATAACCCTTGTATGCCCTTTTCTATGTCACCTATGTTTTTTTTTTCTTTATCTTTTTTGTTTTGGTCTCTTCTTAATACCAAGATACATACCAACAAATGAAACCCTAGCATCAGGTTGAAAAATAAGATTTCTTATAATACTTTTGAATTTATCCTAAAATTTCTTCATTTTTAATATTTGTCTCATGAGTTTTTAAAATAATGAATCTGACTTTTAAACTCACTAAATATTTTGCAAATTCAAACTCCATATTCTGTGAACATGTAACAGTCTGTGTTCAAAACCTAGTTTTGAAATATGTTTCTATTTATTTATAGTTAGTAGATTTCAGTTGTGCCAATAAACTTTGAGAGATATTGATATATGAAAAGAAAATATATGTCAAGAACTAGAAATAGTCCATCACAGTATTTTGTAAACTGGCTATTCAGGATGGGGTAAGGGGTGGAAGGGATGGCTGGGACAGATATGTATTCATATTCTTAAAAATATTTATTTTTCTATAATAATACTTTGAGTTTTTATTTTATTAATTTTTAAAATAAATATAATCAGGATCACCTGCATGATCACCTTATGACCCAATGCTGGCATATTCAATGCCTACTTTCAAATGCATTTATGGAAGAATGAGTGCCAGTTAGTACTATTTTAATTGACTCAGACTACAAACAGACCAAACAATATCAGTACAAACAGAAGAGGACTTTGTAGGAAATATTGTATTTGTTTCTAATGAAAATCAACCACCATGCAAAGGTTATGCACTAGTTCCAAAAGAGGAAAATAGAGGGATAATTGAGTAATTACATAGTAGTGGGTACTATACTCAAGACCAACTAAAAAATCCTACACTTTCTATATCAGAGTTATATTTTATATTGGGATAAACATTTACTGTAATCAAACAGCTCCATGAACCACACTAAGTATTGATAACAAATTTTGTTTTTATAGTTTTGTAGTTTTCAATATTTTAAACTGTTTTCAGTTGTATAAAATCAATAAACATGAAATTTTAAGCACAGTCAGCTAATGCTGCAGTAAAGAAAATTCAAGTAAATCTTAAAGGTCAGAGAGTGATTTATTTTTCTTCTTTTAAAGGGGATTTTTTTTTAATTTGAAAAAATCTGATTTTACTTTTTATTTTGAAACAATTTTTAACTTACAGAAAATTTGTAACAATAGTACAAAGAACACTCATAACCATTTACCCAGATTTTAAAATTTTAACATTTGTCTAAATTTTAACATTTTGTCTTTATTATGCTGTGTGTATGTGTGTGCATGTGTGTAAAAAATAATTTTTTCCCACCAGAACCATTTGAGAGTAGGTTGCATTAATCATGCCCCTTTACCCTTTAAAACTTCAGTGGGAATATTTTACATAACCAGAGTACAGTTATCAAATTCAGGAAATTCAACATTGATGCAATACTTTTATCTAAACTACAGTCCACACTGCAATATTACCCATTGTCCCAATAATGTCCTTTATAGTAGGTTTTTTTTTCCCAGTCTAGGATGACATATTGCCTTTAGCTGCCACATCTCTCCAGATTTTTTAAATATGGAAGATTCTTCAGCCTTTCTTTGTCCTTTATGACATTGATATTTCTCAAGAATACAGGAGATTATTTTATTGAATGCTTCCCAATTTGTGTTTCTCCAATGTTTCTCATAATTAGATTCAACTTATGCATTTTTGGCTGAAATACCACATTATGATGATGTATCCTTCTCAGGTGATTGTTCCTTATTGTTGACATATTTTGATTATTTAGTTAAGGAGTCGTTACCATATTAACTTTTTTTCCTTTTGAAATTAATACATAATTTGTAGGGAAATATTTTGAGATGTTGTAAATAACCTGTTTGTAATCAAACCTTTCCCCCTTAGAAGATGCTTGCCTGAATCACTGTTTTATTATTATAGTTGCAAACTGTTGATTACCTAACTTCATCACTTCTTCGTTCTTTCTATATTTTTTGTCAGCCTTTTACTCTAAAGTAGATCTTTCTCTTCTCCCTTAGTCAACAACACCCATTTATTATCTCACAGTTTTCTAGCTTAGAAGTCTGGGCACAGAACACCTGGGTTCTCTGCTCATAGTCTCACAAAGTTAAAATCAAGGTGTCACCTGTGCTGTGGTTCCATCCGGAGCTTGAAGTCATCTTTCAAGCTCATTCACGTTGGCTGAATTCAGTTCCATGTAGTTCTTTGTTTTGTTTTGTCTTTTTGTTTTTTATATGTACAAATATATATATATATATATATATTTTATTGGAGTATATTTGCTTTACAGTATTGTGTTAGTTTATACTGTACAGCAAAATGAATCAGCTATACGTATACATATATCCCTGCCTTGTTGGATTTCCTTCTCATTTAGGTCACCACAGAGCAGTGAGTAGAGTTCCCTGTGCTATACAGTAGGTTCTCATTAGTTCTCTATTTTAGATTTATCCATTATTTAAGTCTGAAAAACACTGACCTAAAATACAAGAGCTACAGTTTCCCTCTTTCACAGCTTCTCACACCAGGCATGCAGATCACTTCTTAGCTAACACAGTAGTTGTAATGTATATTACTTCATGTTAATATATTTTTATTGTAATTATACCTTTTTTACTGTTCTTTGATTTTGACACTCCAATTTTGTTTCCTAAAGGCCTCATGGAGACTCTTATTATTAGCTATAATAAATCTCTTTTTATTTGCACACATTCATGGCATTTAAAATGCTTTGGGAACTTTGGATTAGAGAGCAGGATGATGAGAAGACGTGAGCCAGGCAGACTTTGGTGCAAATGCAGCTCTGCCTGCTACCAGCTGTATGAATTTGGAGCAGGAATTTCACCTCCATGGGATTCAGTTTCTCAAGTGTAAAAAGTTTGTAGTAGAATTTAGCTCAAAGTGTTGTTATGCAAGTTAACAATTCAGTTATGTGATGAAGCTGACTCAGAGTGGGCACTCAATACAGAGAGCTTTGTTGCCTTTCTCCCTAATATGTAGAGCCAGTTACAATTCACATGAGAAAATCAGCGCTTCTACATTAAACTCATATCTTCCTTTTGAACAAGCTGCTATTATGAAGTTTGAGAAGGATACTGGATTCAATGATACTATCTCCAAATGATATTTGCTGCTATTAAAAATATCATTGCAATATATTATATCAAAGGGCGAAGACTGCTCACCTTTACAAAACACTAAACCAAAAAACCTCAGATGTGGAAGGAAAGAGCTGGTAAAGGGAGTAAGGTGGACCGTTTGGAAGAGAATGAAACAGTGTACATGGGGGAGAGCCTCAAAAACAAATCATACTAGTTCAGTTACCTTTTGATGCCACCATGGGCCAGGTACTTTTCCAAGAACTGGGAATAGAGCATTGAACACAACAGGGGAAATGACAGCTTTTACTGAGCTGGCATACCACTTGGAGGAAAGTTGGGGAGGTAAGGTAGATGATAAGCAAGTAAATATATGTCTATTATATAAAGTCGGGGAGTGATAAGTGTTAAAGAGAAAAATATAGCAGGCTGTACATCTCTTGTTTCATAGAACAGTGCTAGGCTTCTAATAGACACTTAGTAAATACTATCCCCTTTATGAATGATTAATGCCGAGAAATGTGTAACTCTTGCTACACCTTGATCCTGAACTCGACGCTGTTGGTTTGGTGTTGTGTTATTGTATGTGGAATTGTTTGTATTCTAATTTCTGCCAGTCGTATTTACTGAGTGCCTATTATATGCCTGGCACTGTTCTAGACACGGAACAGTGTATAGTTCACTATGTAGTGCATACTCCTAGAAGGAAGATAGTTAACAACAAAATTATAAAGTAAATTTTATAGTATGTTATACATTGGTGAGTTCTATGTTGTGAAACAAGAGAGTGAGGTGTGTCAATAACAGCTTTAAGGTGTGGTCAAAGAAGTCTTTTTTGAGAAGTCAACATGTGAGTGAATACTTGAAGGAGGTAAGGAGTGAGCCATGTATATATTTGGGGGGATCCCAGTGGAAAGCATGGCAAAGACAAGAGCCATGAGATGGCATGAGATGGGAGCTCAAAAAAAAAAAAAAAAGAGGAGCATTGGGGCTTAAGGGGACTGAGGAAGGACAAGATGACAGCAGGAGACAATACCTGAGAGGTATAGTTTGAGAAACCAACTCTCTTGTTGGGGGGGAAGAAAAGACACATACACACACAAAATTTTAAAAGTAAGACTTTGCTCTTTATAAGACCTACTCTGAAAAAAGAAAGAAGAAAAACGTTCACCAACCAAAGCCTAGAGGTCATCACACCTCAATTTCTTAAAACTTTAGAATTATAGGCCTTACTTTACATAAATATATTTAAGACGCCCTTCAGGACTTGCACTGTGGTCATCAGGAGAAGAGAAGGCCGAGGAATACATAATAATTAAGTAGGGAAAGTGAGACCTCCCAGTGCCCAGAAGAAAGTCATAAGGTGACACACTTCAAATGAGCATTTGATGTGGTTAAATTGGAAAGAGGCTGCTGGTGTTTGCTCAGTAAAACAATTAGGATTTAAAAAGAGATTGCCGTACTTGTCTAGAGCAGTAAAATATTGAAGATCTGTGTCAGGGGTCAACACACTTTCTCCATAAAGGACCAGGTAGTAAATATTTTAGGTCTTTTGGGCCATACGATCAGTTACAACTATGGAACTCCATCACTGTAGCTGAAAGCAGCCATAGACCACAGGCAATCAAGTGAATGTGACTAAATTCCAATAACATTTTAATTAGAAAAACAAGTGTTGGGTTGCATTTGACCTACAGGCCATGGTTTGACAACCCCTGATCTATACTAAAGAGCCACAAAGTAATGACAGTGTTTGCAGAGAGGGGCAAAACAATAATGGTCCTTTGATAGTTTGAGATTTTAAACTTTTATCCTAGGTGGACTATTGATCATTGCCATTTGATTTTCTCATCAGATCACAAAGGACATTGGACGGCATCATAAGGACTTGGTTTTTACTCTAAACAGGACAGGGAGCCACGAGAGGACTTTATTCAGAGGTGGGCAGTGTTACTGAATTCCATTACTGCTTTACTCTGGCTGCTGAGGTGAGAATAAGTAGTATTGAGAAGGGTGGAAACAGGGACACCAGTTAAGAAGCTACTCAAGTAATCCAGGTGTTATGGGTTGAATTGTGTCTCCCAGAAAGCTACTGAAGTCATAACCCCCAGTACTTCAGAATGTGACCTTATTTGGAAATAGGTATTTACAGGGATAACAAGTTATAATGAGGTCATTAGGGTGGGCTCCAATCCAATATGACCAGTGTCCTTTAAAAAAGGAGTAGTTTGGACACAGACATGCACACAGGGAGAATACCATGTGAACATGAAGACAGAGATCGGGATGATGCATCTATTAGCCAAAGAATACTTATAAACCTCCAAAATCTAGGAGAGAGACATGGAACAGATTCTCCCTCACAGCTTTCAGAAGGAACCAACCATTGATGTCAGACTGACAGCCTCTGGAATTGTGAGGCAAGGAATTTCTGTTGTTTAAGCCACTCATTGTGTAGCAGTCCTAGGAAACTATTATACCAGGTGAGAAAGGATGGTCACTCAGACAATGAAGGCAGCAGCGAATAGTTGTTGAGTTCTGGATGTATTATTAAAGGGGAATCAATGATAATTGCCATTTGATTGGATGTGAAATGTGAGAGAAAACTTGAAGTCAAAGATGACTACAAACTCTTTGGGAGGATAGAATTGTAAGTAACCAAGTTGAGGAAGACTATAGAGGAGTTAGGTTTTAGTGGGGAGAATTTAAGGATTTTTGGTTTTGGACATGTTGAGATCGAGATGCATGTCAGACAGTGAGAGGTAAGGATTAATTTGATGGATCCCCTGCAGGATGGCCTCTCGGTCTCCCACGTAGTTTTATGGAAACTGACTGTAATTGAGTGATTAAGGCAATTCATGCTTCAATAGATCAAGACTAGAAGCCACTGATTTGCAGAACAGGTAGCTTCAATCTTAGGGCCTTGGATACTTTGGTCATACAGGGAAGGGGTTGGTGCTTCCCCATCCATGAGTGCTGAAATGGAGTATCAGCAGTCAAGGCCATGTTTCTGCCATTGTACGTTGCTATAACCTTGAGGCTTTAACCTCAGCCTTCTGACTATGCCAGGAAACTAACTGGTATTTTTGCTACCAATAAATGATGAAGTAGCAGAACAAGGTCAAGGTCCCTTGTGAAATTGCTGTTGGATCCCAGCCCTTTATCCCAGAGGAAGGGTATTCTTTTCTAATGATGTAGTTTAACATTCCCCAGTCCAAGAGCTGAGGTCCATCTCTTAGAGTCTGATGTATGACCCGATTAGATATATCCCTATGTGCCACTCTGGAATGAAATGGGCAGTGGTGAACCACATGTTTGCTAAAGATCCTATCTTCATGTGCCCTGCTGTTGGGACAGTATGTTGCTAGTATGCTGAAAACACTGATGAAAGGAAGCAAAGGAGTCTAAGTACTTTGACCAACGTGACTGTGCCTCCATCCACTTGAAGGAGGTCCCCATGGGAGACCATGTAAACCAACAAAATCATTAGGGTGGCCTCCAGAGATAGCGCCTTTCTGAAAATACTTTGGGTTATGAATTTTAGATTGACAGATCAAATACGATGAATTGATCCATACAACTCAAAAAAGATTAGCTTGTGGACACTCCCCACAATCAAAGTGATAAATAAGTACATTTATAGGAGGAACATTAAAGGAAGTGTGGACCCTCTGGAAGACAGGGATAAATGGGACACTAAACTTGTACACAATCCTTTTGATATTAGTATAGTACAAAATTTAGTCCAATAGAGTGGCTCCAGTGTTAAAACTCTCTCCTTGGACTTTAGAGTCTTCTGATAACCTCAACATTGAGAAGGAAGCACTGCTTGTCAAGCCGGGGATGCCCCCTTACACTCTACACCTGTTGGATTTGTGAGACAACTCTGTTTCCTATTGGTATATGCAGACATGGTTCAGTCTGAAAACAGAACCCCTTCAATCCTTGGCCACAGAATTCTACGTCACCCAGCATGCAGCTAAAGTCTATGACTTGCCGTTTATATCTTCTACAGAAAATGAGGACTGTAGAATGGTGAAAATTGTTCTAACCAGATTCTGGCCACCAACTGGTAAGCTGGTTGGATGCCAAAATCTAGCCGGTCCCCTGCAGGGATCCATCTGTTCTCATCTGTCTGTTAGCAGCCAAAGAGTCAGGCTGTGGGAGCAGCACATGGTTGTCCCCTCACACAGTCCTCATTCACTTCTTACTCAGTCGGTCTTAGGCTGTTAGAAATCTGGGCAGCATCCTGTGCCAGAACGTGAGTGGATGATACCTGTTATCACTGCCGTCTTCTGGTTGGGGATTTGTGTCCCACTGTGGCAGGAACATATGCATTACCTTTACTCTGCCCCCTGCTATACTGTGCATCTTGTCCAGATATCCTCCAGGTGAACATTGGACTGACCCACTCCAACCATCACAGTGTGGGTGTAAATGAGTGCACGCTGACCATCACAGGAAGGAAAGTGACTGAAGCTGCGATGGCGATGGGAAGAAGTACCTGTCTATTTGCATGAAACCTGAAACCTTGGGAGGTTGTGGTGGGATGCATAATAATTGTCTCTATTCGGATCCCTCAGAAAGGATTAGTTCCTGGGAAGTCTCCAAGTTTGGGGTGCTTCTTTCACTGGTAGCTGCCTGCTTTGCTACTGCTATTCTGTTACAGTGCTGGATACTCCGCCAGTATCTATGAAGCAGAAAGGAGAGCCAAGAGTCATTCCAGCCTCTTCTCATGATACTACTATATTCTCAGTGCCTCCCAGATACCTGATAGATTCCATTGTTATATCACTCAATACCTGTCAATTAAATTGTCAATTAATTGCCAATTGTGCATCCTAGGAACTGAGGCCAAGCAATGCATGCAGATAATAGACATGAAAGGAGACTTGGGAGGAAGTCTTCAGGCTTTGTTTAGATAATTCTCAACATTCTTCCCCTACCACTCCTGTAATTGCCCCCCACCCCGGCCCCCTGCAGTACAATTGTTCAGTTCCACACAAAGCATATCCCCCCAGGTGGGGAGAACAACTACTGACTAGTGAACTCCTTTGATGGGTACATGACAATATTCCATCTGTGCCACGTGCTTTTCCTGGTCTGTTCATCATATGTTAATAATGACTTCCCCTGCTTGCCATGGGTGAAAATGACCCATATCCTCAGGCCATTGCACCCAGCTATTCACAAGTTTTATAAGAATCCCTTTTTACCCCTTACATTCACCCTCTGGCCCAGGTGGAAAGGTGCAAAGAAGACATCTTCTGGGGAAGACGGAAAGACAGAGGGTAGACTACTCCACAACCCTAGGCATTGTCCTGAATTGGTGATACTTGAGCTGATATTGGTGGTATTAATTCTGTCAATTATTCTCTCCCTTTCATTTCATTTCAAGTAGACATTTTTCTTATCTAAATATACTAATTAGTTTTTGAGGTTTTTTTCACTTTCCGTGAATTTTCTGTTTCCTCTATGTTCCTTATTTTTTCCTATTTCTTTGTTAGTTTGGGCTGATATTTTTTACATTCGAGACTTCCTTCAAATATCTACTAATCTTTGTGTATCTACTCAAGAACGGGGGTGCTACAAAGCTAACAGGAATCTCTCTGCGTGTGAGGTGGGCAGTGGGCTTCTCAACTGGTAAGGCTTGATATAGCTGATCTGCTTGGTCATTTCCTGGGGTCCCTCAAATGTCAGTGTCTGTAGTTATTTTCCCTTGAACTGGTCAGTTTCCTCTGAAATAATATCTCCAATCTGCAAACATGGGAGCAAACTAAGGGAGGGATAATGTAGATAACCCCATTTAATTTTTGGCTTTACTTCAAACCACTTTTTCTGGAATAGAGCCTTCACCCATAGCAGTGCCTGATGTCATGACCCCAGAGTCTCTGGATCAATCTCTCTAGAGGACAAATCTTCAATCTTTTGACTAGTTGAGGAAAAATCAATGATCCAGAGCACTGGATAAAAAAAAATAATCTGAGCATCTCACTGCTTCTCATGGGGACTCTCGATCACACCTTCTCTTTCCAGCCCTACATGCACTTTCACATTCAGAAGTACTGGGGTTGCCAATCTTTGAACCTTAATAAGGTTATGGTGAAAAAATCAACTTAACTGTGTATGCAGTCTCCCTCCCAAACTCACTATTAGAATCATTTCCATTTTTTTGTTTTGTTGTCGTTGTTTTGTCTGCGAAGTCAGTTACTACTTGCCATCTGCTTCCTGGGTTCCACTATAGTGTTACTGCTGCCTCCTCTTTTGTTTTCTTTATCCAGATAGGTTTATGCTTTTAAAAATGTATCTCTACTCTTATTTTGAGTTTTTGATGAGGCACAGAGATTTAAATATACATATGTATATATGTTTAGCATTTTTAACTTAACTCCATGGCTGTGGTGCACTTCCAAATTATAAATGAACCAGCCCAATTTTCTGATTCCTTAATACCCCCAAACTATCCAAACTAGTGTATGAGGCTGACGTGTGTGAGTGAGAGTATGTGTGTATGTATGTATGTGGTGCGTATGTGTGGTATGTGCGTACGTATGTGCATATGCATGTGCATATGTGTGTGTGTGTGTGCATATAGTATGTATATGTGGATTGTGTGTATAATGTGTATGTGTGCATGTGTGTATGTGCATATAGGGTGTATGTGTGTGTGTGTATAGTGAGTATGTGTGTATGTGTGTATAGTGTGTATGTGCGTATGTGAGTTATGCGTATGTGAGTATGTGCGTATGTGTGTGTGTATAGTATGTGTATATGTGTGTACGTGTGCGTAGTGTGTATGTGTGTATGTGTGTGTGCGTATGTGCGTGTGTTTATAGTGTGTGTGTATGTATGTGTGTGTGTGTGCGTATGGTGTGTGTGTGTATAGTGCATATGTGCGTATGTGTGTGTTTGCACATACAGTGTGTATGTGTGTGTGTATAGTGTGTATGTGTGTATGTGTGTGTTTGTATGTATAGTGTGTATGTGTGTGTGTATAGTGTGTATGTGTGTGTGTGTGTATGTGCATATGTGCGTATGTGCGCATATAGTGTTTATATTTTCAAATTATGCAGATGAGACGTAGAAGAGTGATTTCACCAATATAAATAACAACTATTTTTAAGTACATTTTATGAGGGGCATTTTGCTAAATGTCTTATGTGTATCATTTTGTTTTATCTTCACAACACTGCTAAGGTCTTATGCCTCTTCCCATTTTACAGTTGAGCAACTGAGTCATAGAGTCTCAGTCACTTGCCCAAGCTAATAAGTAGCAGAGCCAAGATTCTCACCCAGGTCCATCTGAATCCATAGGCCAGGTTTTGAACCTGTTAGCAATACTGCTATAGAGACTTTGATAGCTAAATGGCCCACGGTGACCTGAAGGTGGTCATTAGCGATTTTGTACTCCCAGCCACGCTGGGATTCACCCACAGACCTTACAGGAAAGCACTTCCCAGATGGTACAACAGACGCTTATCTGTGGTTCTAGTCTTTTTTCCGTGTACTCTCCTCTGTCACCCACATAGAGTATAGCAGAGGGGTTTCCAGAGGAATTTGTTCATCCTCCTTAGTCTCCCGAATTATGCCATCAGCCCGACCATTATGTAAACATGAATGTCACCCTCTCTCCTTGGCCATTACTGTGGGCTCCCAATGCTATTCCTGAGATTCCAATCTCTCTTCCCTTTGACCCAAAACTCTAGAAAAATATATCTGAATATCATTTAACAAGCTGTAGATCCCTTGTCATAGATTGATCCTCACAACAAACCTCTTTGCTCATTTTACAGAGCAGGGAAATAAAAACTCACAGAAATTAAGTAGCCTTCCTTTATTCAATCAAGAAATAAGTGGCATAACTAGGACACAAAGGGGAGTTTTTTGTCACTAAACCCAATGCTCATTCCATTACAACAAATTGCCTCCTCAATTGGAAATCCAATCGCCAAGTTAGACACGACTGCTGTATATGTCCTTCCTCAGCTCACCAGTCTTCAGTGGCTCCCCACTGCCCACAAATTAAGGTACTAACATCGAGTCCTGCAATTTCATGAGGCCAGTCAATTTCTGTAGCCTCCTCTCTTCCCCGTCTTCCAAATCCACCTACACCTAAACTCTAGGTAGCAGTTGAAAAGAAGCCTTCCATGGTCGATCTCCAGCCCTCAGAGATGTCAGTTTGGCTCACACACAATCGTTTAAATGAGGAAATTAATCATGACCACATCAACAATGGGCTGGAACTATGTAACAGCTGCTTCCTTAACCAGAATCTGAAGCTTCCAACTCCCGCCGTCCACCCCACATCTCATTGCCATACACCCAGTGAAACGGAGCAGGACCCTAGGGTCCTTCCCCACCGTCTTCCACCTGCCTTTTGTCTGTGGAAAAATTTTAGCCAAAGAATAAGTTTAATCAGAGAAGTGAGAAAACGCAGAAACAAAGGAAAACAGCCCAACAAGACTGAATAATAATAGGTTAGTCGTTAAGCATAGTTAAGGACATTTAGTTTCTTCTCAAGGGCTATGGATAATATTCTGAGCCATATCCTGTGAGCTGTCTTGTGGATACTGAAACCCCTACGAGGTGGAAGAAGTTAAGTACATGGTGACCAGGCTGTAGCCATGACATTAGCTGCCACAATTCTGAGAATTTGCCTCGAAAAAATGGAAACAAACTGACCCTGGAACTAGAGATTAACTGTACCTAAAAAAATCAAGGGACACTGGTCAGACCACCACATGACCAATTTCAAGATGATGGTCAGAGCTGACTGAGCTGTTTCTGCACGCAGCCCCCTCCCTCTGTCTATAAAAGCTCTCGCCCCCTGATTGTCAGTGGGGGGGGAGTTGGCCTTTGGACAGGAGTCCGCCCTTCCCCCCGGTTTCCAGCATCCAAAATAAAGCAAACTTTCCTTTCCACCAACACTGGCTCTTTATTGGCTTTTGAGTGACAAGCAGCCAGACCCCTACTTTCGGTAACGCCAGCATGCTTCATACATGTGCATGACCAGCTGGACCCACCTATGCAGGTGAGAACATCCACACTCTATGTTTAACATAAAGAGGTATTTAAAAGAAACCCGCCACTAAAATTTGAAAGTAAACTTCTTATTGTTCTCAAAGGATTTAAAACATTCCTGGAGATATTTGTTAAAAAGGCAGTTTCCTAGACTCCGCCCACATCTGCCATATACAGTCTCTTAGGTGGAGTAC
Source organism: Balaenoptera ricei (assembly GCF_028023285.1). Classification (NCBI taxonomy): domain Eukaryota; kingdom Metazoa; phylum Chordata; class Mammalia; order Artiodactyla; family Balaenopteridae; genus Balaenoptera; species Balaenoptera ricei. The sequence goes on along the minus strand of NC_082645.1, from coordinate 6,823,548 downwards.
AGAAATGTTTATCTTCAGTAAGCTACCTAGTGTTTGCTATGTACACTGACATCTGAGGATCAGACATTAGACAAAGGGAACTGCACTCTGCTTCTTGTGGCACAAGCCACATTCCCAACCTCATGTCTCTACCCTTACATTTCCCTTTGGCTGGACTCTTTTCCCTCCCCCCATCTCAAATCCTTTGGTTTGTTTGTTTTCACAGCATACTATTTAAGGGAATTTTTCACTAAGATCAAGGAGACCTTCTTCTCCCGTTTAAGGTGCCAAGCGAATTGATAAGATCTTTTTATAAAACAATGTATGAAATGTCTGAATTTCAAGATAAGATAGCGTACAAAAGGGACTGTCCACAGAACCTTTTTATTTTCTATTCAAAACAGTTTACAAATCAGATATTACCTGATATTACCAGTATTGATTGCTTAGTCCTTTTACTCCAGAGCCCTCTTCCCTGGAGTTTAAGCATAAGTAAATAAATATATCTACGGTCAAGGTCCACTGACACTACCTGGACACACAAAATGACATGTTCCTGTCTTCTATAGTCAAGATAATTAACAGTGGCAACATCCGACTTTTCCTTTCTCATCTGGCTCAGTGAGAAGTGGCCTTGCAAAGATTCTACAAAGAAACAATTATGCAAATGTTCCCATAACACAACACAAAATTTAAAGGCCTTACAAGGTTTCACTCTCTTTCTCTTTTGATATGTTTTATAAACAATCTAGTACAAATAGCATGGCCTAAGCCTTATTGTTCTATGTTCTCCTAGTGAGAATTGAAAATGCATGTTTATAAATCAAGGAAATACTGTCCCATGGCAAATGGTCAAAATGCACCTTGACCCATAAGGGCAGGATTGTGCAAAGTGGGTATTCTGGTAATCCCCTCCCCTGCCCAATAAAAATATATATTTCTCTTTATTTGAATTAAATTTTCTACCAAGTCCCTACCAGATATTTTTTGAAATAAGGAGAGAAACTTAGATATGTCACAAAGTTTGACACACGCACAAAAGTCATTTTAATTTGTTCATTTATATATTCGCTAATTTTGTTTTAATTTACTATTTCATTTAAACACTTCGTCATCAAATGCCTGTTACTTTGCTATGCACCAGTGATACAGACTTATATAAGACAATAGCCAGCTTTTAAGTAGCAGAATTATGATCATCACCTTTATGAAACTTTTGCTGCACCCACCAAGCAACTCGTTTCTTTGCCTTATCTTACTCTACCTTGTGCTTTTATGTACTGCTTCTTTCTGTTCCCAATATCCACTTTCTATTCAGTTATAAACTCCTTGAACGAAAGGCCTGTGCTTTATTCACAGCACCAAGTACAGTGTCAGACAAGCAGTACTGCTCAATAAATATTTTCATTTAGTCTGGTATTGAGCTCTCAAGAAAATGGACAGATATGAACTATACAGTCAAGGGAAACAAATGATTTTACTGTGTTTTAAAATTTTCCTTCGCATTAAATTCCCTTTCTGACGTTCTTAATATCCAAAGCCTATACTCATAAAATAATTGCCTATTTTTGAAACTCGCTATTACGTCACTTGCCCTATTTTCCCTACTTTTTTGGTATTCAGATCCCTCAAGATGTCTCTAACTTGTGGCAAGTAGCATTCTTTCATCCTACCAAACACTACCTCCAAATATTTTAATAATCAGACATAACATGTACAACATAAGAGCACTGAAAACCTAAAAGCACCCATCGGAAATGGGACTTCTTTTAGCCAGCCTCTGACAAGTGCTCTGTGTAGAAGCTAGCTGCTGTTTTAGGCTCTTGATACTTTGTAGCGTATGTTTCTGAGAATAGCATGATTTTCACAGGCACTTAAAATCTAAGCTATATATTAATGAGGAAGGAAGCTCTCGAAGGTTCTCTGAAGAACCACAGTACCTTTCAAATTCAGGTGGTTTAGAGTGCTGTGTGTGTGTGTGTGTGTGTGTGTGTGTGTGTGTGTGCACAAGCACAGCACCAAGTATATGTGCACATTTTGTGACAATCTGGAGTTTTTGAAACCAAATAAAATTCTTTCTTTTCTTTCAAATAACTGACTTTCATGTTTTCCTGAAATGCCGTTCTTCAGGTAAAAGCTAGCTTTATTAAATTCCAAATGGGGAAATATTATACTCTTGCCATTGCCATGGCAACTAGAGACCTCATCTATTATTAAGTTAGAAACACACTTGGCCTGTAAGAGCCATCCCCTAACCATTAGTCCCCCAGAGGCGCAAGGACTCAGCTTCCTGTAAAAGAGCACGGTGATTTTGAAACTGCATCTCTACACAGTTTTATTTGCTTAATAACGTCAAGGTAAGGCTCAGCATTGCTTGGTAACTTTGCAGGAAGAAAGGCTTGCCATATATTTGGCTTAGTAAGGAAATCCACTTTGTAATGCTTAACAACTGGAAAGACACTTCTTTTATTTTTCTGTAAAGAAAAATTTCCCAATTCCTTTGACCATCCTTATTACACTTCACCAATGACACAACTGTAATTTAAAGACCCTCAGGGCTCTTTGTTACTCTTATAAATTAAAGAGGTTTCCCCCAGCCTTTTCCTCTTATCTCAGTCTGAAAAAGGAAAAGATCCAATCCCTTTCTTGGACATCCTGATCTTCTTCAATATATCATCACAGCATTTCATCCAAATGATGTATTAGCCTCACCCATCAAAAGCGTCCATTCCCCTTGGTGATATATTACTCACTGACAAATGCCAGCTGGCAAGAATTGCTTTTGTGATTCTCACCAAGAGTTATCTCATTATTTAAAACGATGAATTGCTTTTGAAATAATAAGTGTTAGTTGAAGAAATGAACAGTGTTGTGTTATTACCTAGGCTAGGCAAGCCCCCACATCTGGCCAAGCCTGTTAGCAATCAACCTTTTAATGGACAGGCATAATGTGGTCATTCCATTTTGCAAAGGGAACAAGTCCATCTTGATCAGATAGAACAGATGTTTGGAAGGGATTCAATGGAAAAAAATGCACGTGCCCGTCCCTCATTGGCCCAGATTAGGTTTTAAGAAAGTATGAAGCTTTCCAATGGAAAACATTAAACATCTTACCTTGAAAGGATGTTGACTATTTCCTGATGAAGTGTTTTATTTTATTTTTTTATTGTTTAAATTTTAGTAATTCTTCATACTCTTACTCTTTATGATAAAACACAAAATACATATCGTGCAATATACTGATGGTTTTGACTCTAAGTTGACTTTGAAAAATGATCTGAAATTGAATTTGAAGTGAGATTACAAAGACTTTTGATAGTCACAATCAGGAGTATGGAATTACATGGTAGAAAATAGAGAAAAGCATTTATGAAACCAGACAAAAAGAATGCCATGATTAAATGCACATACATCTGAAAATTAATTCTGGCTGTATTGAAGAAGAAGATGATTTATGATGTAGATAACATGATGAAGGCCTGAATGAGAGATAGAAAGAGAGAGGAGCCAGCCTTCAGAGAAACCAATGAAGGAGGAAAAGGAAACAAGAACACCAGAAGAGGGTGTAGAAGTTAGACCATAACTATAAAAATGCATTGGCTAATGGTCCCTTAGTACCCAGCACAGTTCCAAAGAATGTAGGCACTCAATAAATATCTGTTGAGTTATTTAGTGCAAACAAGAACCAACATCAAGATGGATGTTAGATACCATAAATAAGAATAATAAAAATAGCATTTATTTATATTCTCTGGACTTAAGAAAGTAATAGTACTATTCCAAAACCAAGTCCTTTGTGTTTGATTACAATTCCTCACTATTCTACAAGTGCTAAGCATGGCAGACAGCAATGAATAGCAAGAGTGACGTATTTAGTACTAAACGTTCTTCTCACATTGTCATTTTCGTCTACACAGAGGTTACAGTAGGTGGGGTATTTGTAGTTTTCAGCATTCTCAGTCTACACATTAGGAAACTGAAATATTCAAGAGCCCAGCCTAAGGTCACCCAGTGAAGTAATGATTCAGTGGAGACTTTGGTCCAGTGTCACATGGCCTCACTTTCTTTTTTCAAACATGAAAGAAGATGGAAAAATATAAAAATACCTTACTTCAGCAGTAGTCAAACTAATAATGACACACAAAGAGCAAGCTTTCAAGCAGTAAAAATATCTGGGTAAAACTGGTAACTCATCTTTAGCTATTGAGATTTTTAATCTTTTCTGTCTAATGAATTTATGATTTAACAGAGAATCCTGTTTGCTTCTACATCGTTGAAGGAAACTCCTGGGTTTCTAATAGAGCTCTTTAAAACTTGGGACTGAATATTTAACTCAATCTCCTTCAAGGGGAGTGCAGTTAGCAGAAATTTATAATGCCAGCAAAGTGTCACTTTTAAGCTTCTTGTATTGTGACTCAATGTAACACCTTGCTAGTTATGGCTCTTTTAAAACACTTATAAGGACGATAGCTCTCTGCCTCCTCTCCCAGTCTTTGCCCACACACACACTCACACACACACACACACACACACTCACACTCACACACACACACTTTCCACAGCCAAATAGTACTCTGATGGTAGTACCTAAAAATAAATGGTAACACTTTTTAATTCCTCCTCTAAGGGAATAGAATAAAAAACCCATGAGAATAAGTTACCATAGATATCATCTAATTCAGTCTCTTGGTTTTTCCTCCTCATCTAACAAATTAGAAAATTTGGGTGAGAAGGTTATGTGTCTAAATTCACTTAGACTATTTGAGCCCTGAATAAGGAAGTGAACAGAGTGTGGATAATGGGTAGTTATATGTCCTTAGGCAATTCAATTAATCACTTCGATTCTAAGTTTCATTGGTTATTGTAGAAATCAGATGAGATTACAGATTCAATAGAATTTAGTAGGTTATAAATGTCTGTGCAATGTAGGCAACATCTAGGCTTTCTTTTAAGCATAATGCTTAGATTATGGTGACTTAAGCACAGTTTCAGAAACCAAACAGGGCTGAGTTCAAATGTTAGCTTCTTTATTTACTTTTCCTCTCAGAATCTATGTTCATAAACATTAGTGGAGGATAAAGATAAGGGGATACTCTCATTGGAAACTCTGTATGTGCATTTTTAGAATGCAATTTATCACCATGCATTACATTTTAAAGGACCTGCTCCTTTAAAGGACCTGTTTATTTAACAACCTCACTATAAGAAATTGGCCCTGAAGATTTTACAAGGTCTTTATAACAAAATGCTATTACACCATTTTTTGATAGTAGCATAAAGTTGGAAACAAGTGATATTTTGTAGATGATGGGAGAGGAACTGTTAAAGAAAACATTTTGGATCTTTATACAATATATAATTATATATATTTATGCTAGTAAAGTATAAAACAATTTCAGGATTTCAGGAAGGAATCAAAAGAAACTGTAATCAGTGGTTGCTTTAGGGAGCTAAATTAAGTTAATGAATTGAATAATTGCATTGTGTGAGTGCGTGAATGTGTGTGTGCATGTATGTAGTGTGTGGGTGTATATATATGTAATATTTATATAGTGATATAGTGATATATATGTGATATATATATGTATAATTTTGCCACCCAACCTCTCCAGATACATAGATATAGATATATAGACATAGATATAGATATAAATATAGATATAGATATAGATATAGATATAGATATATCTAGGTTATCTGGGTGATAATACTTTGGACCATTTTTGTTCATTTGTTTTCACTGAAAATTAATAAGTATAAAGTGTATTTTTAAAATGAAAATACAAGAGGTAATTGTAGTCATGTGTAATAGTAATATGATAATATGTGTAGAAGATGTAAGGTATAAGATATCAGTACTATTACTGATTATGTTGATAATAAGATGCTCCTCTTCTTTCCCTCTAACCTCTTCTCTGGTAATTAAATGCCTATCAATGTATTTACACTTGTGCCTCTAATGTTTAAATGTGTATTTCTTATATAACACAATAGCATAAGGGGAACAAAGCAGAATTGCATAGTTTCACTCGTTTTAAAAAAGAAGTTATTATTATGTACAGGATTCTACTGAAGGCTGGGAATGCAAAGATCACTAAGACATTCCCTGTCCTTGGAAGTTTACATCCAGGTGGGAATCACATAACAGGAAAACATTACACCAACTGTGATAAGTGCAAATATTCATGACATCAAGAAAAAATAATAACAATGCAGAGGTGCAAAATAAGTTGAAGTTTTTCAGATGGGGCTGCACTTGCATTTAAGACAAGCTAATGTCAGACCTCAGAGTCAATCCCCATGTGTCATGGTAAAGCGTTTTAACTTAGTCCTTTATCAACATTGATCCAGTGAAGGTTTTAAAGCATAGAAATGAGACAATCGATTTCTTTGGAAAGATCAATCAGTTGATAATATGGCAGCCAGTTTGTAAGGGAGAGGTCAATTCTGCAAGCAGAAATACCTGCTGGAAAATGATTATAATAGTGTGAGAGAATTGAATATTCTGAGTAACGGAAAAATAGTGGATACGGAAACAAGGCATAAATCTGAGTGGTGTTTGAAATGTAGAATAAACAGAAATAATTGGATACATGGGGTAAAGTCATTGATAACTTAGGATATCAAATGAGGACAACTGAATGCTTTGTAATGCTTTTAGTTAAAAAAGAATTCAGGGACAGAGAAGAAAAAGAAATAAAAGGAATACAAATTGGAAAAGAAGAAGTAAAACTGTCACTGTTTGCAGATGACATGATACTATACATTAAGAATCCTAAAAATGTCACCAGAAAATTACTAGAGCTAATCAATAAATTTGGTAAAGTTGCAGAATACAAAATTAATGCAGAGAAATCTTCTGCATTCCTATACACTAACAACAAAAGATCAGAAAGAGAAATTAAGGAAACAATCCCATTCACCATTGCAACAAAAAGAATAAAATACCTAAGAATAAACCTACCTAAGGAGGTAAAAGACCTGTACTCAGAAAACTATAAGACACTGATGAAAGAAATCAAAGATGACACAAACAGATGGAGAGATATACCATGTTCTTGGATTGGAAGAATCAGTATTGTGAAAATGACTATACTACCCAAAGCAATCTACAGATTCAATGCAATGCCTATCAAATTACCAGTGGCATTTTTTACAGAACTAGAACAAAATATCTTAAAATTTGTATGGAGACACAAAAGACCCTGAATAGCTAAAGCAGTCTTGAGGGGAAAAAACCAAGCTGGAGGAATCAGACCCCCTGACTTCAGACTATTCTACAAAGCTACAGTAATCAAGACAATATGGTACTAGCACAAAAACAGAAACATAGATCAATGGAACAGGATAGAAAGCCCAGAGGTAAACCCACACACATATGGTCAACTAATCTATGACAAAGGAGGCAAGGATATAAAATGGAGAAAAGACAGTATCTTCAATAAGTGGTGCTGGGAAAACTAGACAGCTACATGTGAAAGAATGAAATTAGAACACTCCCTAACACCATACACAAAAATAAACTCAAAATGGATTAGAGACCTAAATGTAAGACCAGACACTATAAAACTCTTAGAGGAAAGCATAGGAAGAACACTCTTTGACATAAATCACAGCAAGGTCTTTTTTGATCCACCTCCTAGAGTAATGGAAATAAAAACAAAAATAAACAAATGGGCCCTATTGAAACTTAAAAGCTTTTGCAAAGCAAAGGAAACTACAATCAAGATGAAAAGACAACCCTCAGAATGGGAGAAAATATTTGCTAATGAATCAGAGGACAAAGGATTAATCTCCAAAATATATAAACAGCTCATGCAGCTCAATATTAAAGAAACAAACAACCCAATCCAAAAATGGGCAGAAGACCTAAATAGACATTTCTCCAAAGAAGACATACAGATGGCCAAGAAGCACATGAAAAGATGCTCAACATCACTCATTATTAGAGAAATGCAAATCAAAACTACAATGAGGTATCACCTCACACCAGTTAGAATGGGCATCATCAGAAAATCTACAAACAGCAAATGCTGGAGTGGGTGTGGAGAAAAGGGAACACTCTTGCACTTTGGTGGGAATGTAAATTGATACAGCCACTATGGAGAACAGCATGGAGGTTCCTTCAAAAACTTTAAAAACTAAAAGTAGAATTACCATATGACCCAGCAATCCCACTACTGGGTATATACCCAGAGAAAACCATAATTCAAAAAGACACATGCACCCGAATGTTCATTGCAGCACTATTTACAATAGCCAAGTCATGGAAGCAACCTAAATGCCCATCAACAGACGAATGGATAAAAAGATGTGGTACATATGTACAATGGAATATTATTCATCCATAAAAAGAACGAAATTGGGTCTTTTGCAGAGACATGGATGGACCTAGAGACTGTCATACAGAATGAAGTAAGTCAGAAAGAGAAAAACAAATATTGTATATTAACGCATATATGTGGAATCTAGAAAAATGGTACAGATGAACAGATCTGCAAGGCAGAAATAGAGACACAGATGTAGACAAGAAGCCCCTAGACACCAAGGAGTGAAAGGGGGTTGGGATGAATTGGGAGATTGGGATTGACATATATACACTAATATGTATAAAATAGATAACTAATAAGAACCTGCTGTATAAAAATATAAAATTTAATTAAATTTTTAAAAAGAGTGTAAAAAATAATAAATTGAAATGCAATAGAGTTGTGTAATCATCATCATCATCATAATGCAATAGAAGTGTCATAAGTTTAGTTTTAGATGGTTGACTTAATTTTCTGTGTGACTCTTCCACCTTTCAATAAAAACTGGAATTTACTAGAGCCATAATATCAAGAATATCCTTTATAAGAAAGACCAGAGGTCTATGGGAGCAAGAGCAGTCTTCTTACCTCTTCATCTCCACATTGACAGAGTGTTCTCAGCCCAAATATAATAGGAAAAGTGGAAATTTATAACCAAGGAACAGGTTAGTGGATGGAAAATTACTAAGAGAAGACATTAGGGGTAAGGGGAGATTCTGGCTAAACCTTGCCTAACAGGATTTGTCCTGAAGGCAGTCCAGAGTGATCAGACATTACCTGGGGGATGGTGGAGGATGAGAAACCCAGTCAGATATCCAGGGTGATCAGATATGGAGGGTGGAGATTTCTGGCTAAACCAACTTAGCAAGGTTCTTGCAAAAGCTGGGTGATGCAAAGACAGACTTGAAAAGTACAGAAGCTGAGGCCTATTTAGGAAGAGGATTCAGAGGAAACTGACTAAAGTTTGGTCAAAATGAGACTCCTTGTCCGGTTGGAGGAAGAGTCAGAATTCACAGTGTCACCAAAAATGAATGTTCTTTCCTCTGCTTATAGGGTAATTCTTCCTCCAAGAATTCAAGTTCAGGCTGGCAAAGTTCCGCTGGCCTCATGCTCTACCCCTTGCCCTGCTATGCTTCTGACAAGACATCAGGATGCAGTGTGGAGTTTAAATGTTATTTACTGGCCTAAATGTAAGCCATCTACTGGGTTTACTGACTGGAAGTCCAGGAAGTAAACAATACTACTCACTCACATATTGCTTTTTTTTGCCCACATTTTGCAGTACTTCAGAGAAGAGATTATTTCAAAATTTCCCTAAAATAGGGATTTGCTGCCTTCCTTCATTCCCTGAGGAGCCTTGCTACTTTTCATCCCAGGCAAGAGTTTATTGTGCAGGCCGACCTGAATTTGATGAGTGCTAAGCCCCTGTGGCTGGCCTTGGAGAGCACGGAGGAATTGAATTCCTCAGCAGCTCAGTCTCTGCAATAAAACTATTTCTTCCTGAAATGATTGTTTGCTGTCCTGGCAACCTAAGACATTTCTTCTGGTCACTCTGGTTTTCCAAAGCATACTGGTTATCACTGTGATCTTAAGAGAGATTGTTGCTGTGTTTAAAAAAAAAAAATAGGAATGGACATTGGCATCCCCAGTCCTTCACTAATGACTTAGCATAAATTTCCTATGTTAACAAAACATCAAGAATTCTACCAGATACCTTTCTTTTCTATGGTTCTTTAGCAAATTCAGGGTCAAGTGCTTTTGATCTATTATTCAACATTTATCCAGCATGGGCTCTGCCCTCTAGTAGCCTAAACTATGGTGAAGGAAATAAGATAATGACATCTAAAATGAATGTGAAAATTCATTTCACATTTCATATTCACAAATTTTGGTATCTATAAATAAAGTTTGTATTGGGACCAGCTAAGCTCATTTGTAGTGTATGTCTGCTTTCCCATCACAAGACAGATTGGAATAGTAGAGAAAGACAATATAACTCACAAAGCCTTAAATAAGACCTACTATCTGACCCTTTACAGAAAAAAAGTTTACTGACTCCTCTATAAATTACACAAGTGATAGCTCACGTGTGTTTATACTTGAAATTTTCCAGCTCTTTGAAAATCTATATGATGTTATTGTAACAAAATCTCTATGAATTGGGAAAGAAGGTATCATTATCTTCATCTCACAGTGAAGGCAGCAGTTGAAAAGATCCCAAATTAAAGAGTCTCAGTATAGCTGCCATGCAAAAAAACACAGCAGAATGAGAACTCATACTTGCCAAAAACTTTAACTGATGCCCCTCTGTTTTGCAAGCTTCAAATTGGTGTGCAAAATCTTTCTGCTCTTCTTTCTCTCTACCCACCCCCAAGGCTACCTCTCTATCTCACCCTGGGTAACAAATGAGAAATTTTGAGGACTATTGAGCACTATGCATTTTCACAGCAGGGCTGCTTCTCAGCCCAGGAACTTGGGTAATTGTCACACATTGGTAAAATTCATGGGAGACAATTTGCCCTCAAATCAATAATTCCATCTGCAAGATGCCATTGGGGTTGGGGTGGGGTAAGAATCCTGTCTCCAGTGCTGTGTATTCAGTTAAAAATTTTAACTCACTCTTGTATAATGCCTGCACACTTTTTTTAAAGTCCTCTTTCTTTTGTTTGGATTGGTTTCCTATCATTATGCTTTTAAGGTTATACTTGCTGGAAGGAAATACAATGAATATAAAAAAAATATGTTGCCTTTGGGTGGTGAGATAATGGGTGTTTCATTCCTAAGTGTCCTGTATTTCCCACATTTTCTATGAAAACATGTTTTTTTTTTTTTAAGAGTTTATTTCAGTATGTAAACATATACATAAAACACAGATGTACATTTTATGGGACCCTTGACAAAGACTAGCTCCTTGACCAAATGTTAGATGGGCTCCTCTGGGTCTTCTTTACAACTAGGCTTTGTCCTTGTCCTCCATCTGCCTCGGCCAGTTTTAGAAAAAATCCTGCTAAGTCTGTTTTGAGAATCACCCCCCACCAGTGTACCTTGATATCTGATCATTCTAGATGTATGGTCAGATTCCTCACCCACTCCCCCCCACCCTGGATATCTGATCATCCTGGCCTGTCTTCAGTGAGAATCCTGTTAAGTAAGTCTATTAAGAATCCTCTTACCCTGATGTCTTCTCACAATAATTTTTCATCTATTGACTCCCACTCTGCCCCTTGGCTATAAATCCCCACGTGTCCTCATTGTGTTTGGAATTGAGCCCTTCTCTCTCTCTTATTACAATAGTCCTAATACCTATAAAATAGTCCTGATTAAAGTCTCGTTTATCATTTTAACAATGTCAGAATATTTTTTTCACTTTCTCAGAGGACCTTATATTTTTTAAGTTGTCTTTCAGCACATTCCTTAAGTAGCCTATGAAAGCTCTGCTTCAGCCACACCTATTTGTCCAGAATTTTACAAATAAATCTTCCTCCTTCCCCATGTCTCCGTCTTTGCTTACACTGTTCAACCATGTGACACTTCCTTCACTTCTTTATCTATTAACAGTATTTTAAGAAAATATAAATATGACATACTTTCTCAAACTATTCCACAAAACTAATCATTGCTATCTTTGCTGACAAAGACAACATCTATCAAGTCACAATTATGGAGACCAACTATTGTGTCTTTCTCAGACTAATAACTGAGGACAATTTTTTTTTTTTTTTTGAGTGAGAGAAAGGTTTATTCTATAATGGTGTAAGGAATAGAATGTAAATAAAATACATTAGTAAAGCAATGTGTATTGAACAATAGTAAAAAGTAAAACCCACAAGTGAAAGGTGAATTGACCCCACCAAAAACAATCAATAGGGAATTTTGAACTTAACAGCCTTGACAGATAATATAGACAAAAAATAAGCTGAAATCAGGATAAGAGGGTAGGAATAATATAATTACTTGGATAGAATTGATAGACATATACTGAATATCTACAAAGAGAGATAGCTCTTTTTTCCAGTGGCCTGCAGGAGGCTAGGGAGGCTTAAGATTTTATTTTATTTTATTTATTTATTTTTTTTAAACATCCTTATTGAAGTATAATTGCCTTACAATGGTGTGTTAGCTTCTGCTTTATAACAAAGTGAATCAGTTATACACATATAATATGTTCCCATATCTCTTCCCTCTTGCATCTCCCTCCCTCCCACCCTCCCCATCCCACCCCTCTAGGTGGTCACAAAGCACCGAGCTGATCTCCCTGTGCTATGCGGCTGCTTCCCACTAGCTATCTATTTTACATTTGGTAGTGTATATATGTCCATGACACTCTCTTACCCTGTCACATCTCACCCCACCCCCTCCCCATATCCTCAAGTCCATTCTCTAGTAAGTCTGTGTCTTTATTCCCGTCTTGCCACTAGGTTCTTCATGACTTTTTTTTTTCCTTAGATTCCGTATATATGTGTTAGCATACTGTATTTGTTTTTCTCTTTCTGACTTACTTCACTATGTATGACAGACTCTAACTCCATCCACCTCATTACAAATACCTCCATTTCATTTCTTTTTATGGCTGAGTAATATTCCATTGTATATATGTGCCACATCTTCTTTATCCATTCATCTGTCGATGGACATTTAGGTTGCTTCCATGTCCTGGCTATTGTAAATAGAGCTGCAATGAACATTTTGGTACATGACTCTTTTTGAACTATGGTTTTCTCAGGGTATATGCCCAGTAGTGGGATTGCTGGGTCGTATGGTAGTTCTATTTGTAGTTTTTTAAGGAACCTCCATACTGTTCTCCACAGTGGCTGTATCAATTTACATTCCCACCAACAGTGCAAGAGTGTTCCCTTTCCTCCACAGCCTCTCCAGCATTTATTGTTTGTAGATTTTTTGATGATGGCCATTCTGACCGGTGTGAGATGATATCTCATTGTAGTTTTTTTTTTTTAATAAATTTATTTATTTATTTTTGGCTGTGTTGGGTCTTCGTTTCTGTGCGAGGGCTTTCTTCATTTCTGTGCGAGGGCTTTCTCTAGTTGTGGCAAGCGGGGGCCACTCTTCATCGCGGTGCGCGGGCCTCTCACTATCGCGGCCTCTCTTGTTGCGGAGCACAGGCTCCAGACGCGCAGGCTCAGTAATTGTGGCTCACGGGCCCAGTTGCTCCGCGGCATGTGGGATCTTCCCAGACCAGGGCTCGAACCCGTGTCCCCTGCATTGGCAGGCAGACTCTCAACCACTGCGCCACCAGGGAAGCCCCTCATTGTAGTTTTGATTTGCATTTCTCTAATGATTAATGATGTTGAGCATTCTTTCATGTGTCTGTTGGCAATCTGTATATCTTCTTTGGAGAAATGTCTATTTAGGTCTTCTGCCCATTTTTGGATTGGGTTGTTCGTTTTTTTGTTATTGAGCTGCATGAGCTGCTTGTAAATCTTGGAGATTAATCCTTTGTCAGTTGCTTCATTTGCAAATATTTTCTCCCATTCTGAGGGTTGTCTTTTGGTCTTGTTTATGGTTTCCTTTGCTGTGCAAAAGCTTTTTAAGTTTCATTAGGTCCCATTTGTTTATTTGTGTTCTTATTTCCATTTCTCTGGGAGCTGGGTCAAAAAGAATCTTGCTGTGATGTATGTCATAGAGTGTTCTGCCTATGTTTTCCTCTAAGAGTTTGATAGTGTCTGGCCTTACATTTAGGTCTTTAATCCATTTTGAGTTTATTTTTGTGCATGGTGTCAGGGAGTGTTCTAATTTCATACTTTTACATGTATCTGTCCAATTTTCCCAGCACCACTTATTGAAGAGGCTGTCTTTTCTCCACTGTATATGCTTGCCTCCTTTATCAAAGATAAGGTGACCATATGTGTGTGGGTTTATCTCTGGGCTTTCTATCCTGTTCCATTGATCTATATTTCTGTTTTTGTGCCAGTACCAAACTGTCTTGATTACTGTAGCTTTGTAATATAGTCTGAAGTCAGGGAGCCTGATTCCCCCAGCTCCATTTTTCGTTCTCAAGATTGCTTTGGCTATTCGGGGTCTTTTGTGTTTCCATACAAATTGTGAAATTTTTTGTTCTAGTTCTGTGAAAAATGCCAGTGGTAGTTTGATAGGGATTGCATTGAATCTGTAGATTGCTTTGGGTAGTAGAGTCATTTTCACAATGTTGATTCTTCCAATCCAGGAACATGGTATATCTCTCCATCTATTTGTATCATCTTTAATTTCTTTCATCAGTGTCTTATAATTTTCTGCATACAGATCTTTTGTCTCCTTAGGTAGGTTTATTCCTAGATATTTTATTCTTTTTGTTGCAATGGTAAACGGGAGTGTTTTCTTAATTTCACTTTCAAATTTTTCGTCATTAGTGTATAGAAATGCAAGAGATTTCTGTGCATTAATTTTGTATCCTGCTACTTTACCAGATTTATTGATTAGCTCTAGGAGCTTTCTGGTAGCATCTTTAGGATTCTCTATGTATAGTATCATGTCATCTGCAAATAGTGACAGCTTTACTTCTTCTTTTCCGATTTGGATTCCTTTTATTTCTTTGTCTTCTCTGATTGCTGTGGCTAACACTTCCAAAACTATGTTGAATAATAGTGGTGAGAGTGGGCAACCTTGTCTTGTTCCTGATCTTAGTGGAAATGGTTTCAGTTTTTCACCATTGAGGACAATGTTGGCTGTGTGTTTGTCATATATGGCCTTTATTATGTTGAGGAAAGTTCCCTCTATGCCTACTTTCTGCAGGGCTTTTATCATAAATGGGTGTTGAATTTTGTTGAAAGCTTTCTCTGCATCTATTGAGATGATCATATGGTTTTTCTCCTTCAATTTGTTAATATGGTGTATCACATTTATTGATTTGCATATATTGAAGAATCCTTGCATTCCTGGGATAAACCCCACTTGATCATGGTGTATGATCCTTTTAATGTGCTGTTGGATTCTGTTTGCTAGTATTTTGTTGAGGATTTTTGCATCTATGTTCATCAGTGATATTGGCCTGTAGTTTTCTTTCTTTGTGACATCTTTGTCTGGTTTTGGTATCAGGGTGATGGTGGCCTCGTAGAATGAGTTTGGGAGTGTTCCTCCCTCTGCAATATTTTGGAAGAGTTTGAGAAGGATAGGTGTTAGCTCTTCTGTAAATGTTTGATAGAATTCACCTGTGAAGCCTTCTGGTCCTGGGCTTTTGTTTGTTGGAAGGTTTTTAATCACAGTTTCAATTTCAGTGCTTGTGATTGGTCTGTTCATATTTTCTATTTCTTCCTGGATCAATCTCGGCAGTTTGTGCATTTCTAAGAATCTGTCCATTTCTTCCAGGTTGTCCATTTTATTGGCATAGAGTTGCTTGTAGTAATCTCTCATGATCTTTTGTATTTCTGCAGTGTCAGTGGTTACTTCTCCTTTTTCATTTCTAATTGTATTGATTTGAGTCTTCTCCCTTTTTCTCTTGATGGGTCTGGCTAATGGTTTATCAATTTTGTTTATCTTCTCAAAGAACCAGCTTTTAGTTTCATTGATTTTTGCTATTGTTCCCTTCATTTCTTTTTCATTTATTTCTGACCTGATCTTTATAATTTCTTTCCTTCTGCTGGCTTTGGGGTTTTTTTGTTCTTCTTTCTCTAATTGCTTTAGGTGCAAGGTTAGGTTGTTTATTCGAGATGTTTCCTGTTTCTTGAGGTAGGCTTGTATTGCTATAAACTTCCCTCTTAGCACTGCTTTTGCTGCATCCCATAGGTTTTGGGTCGTCGTATCTCCATTGTCATTTGTTTCTAGGTATTTTTTGATTTCCCCTTTGATTTCTTCAGTGATCACTTCGTTATTAAGTAGTGTATTGTGTAGCCTCCAGGTGTTTGTATTTTTTACAGATCTTTTCCTGTAATTGATGTCTAGTCTCATAGCGTTGTGGTCGGAAAAGATACTTGATACGATTTCAATTTTCTTAAATTTACCAAGGCTTGATTTGTGACCCAAGATATGATCTATCCTGGAGAATGTTCCATGAGCACTTGAGAAAAATGTGTATTCTGTTGTTTTTGGGTGGAATGTCCTATAAATATCAATTAAGTCCATCTTGTTTAATGTATCATTTAAAGCTTGTGTTTCCTTATTTATTTTCATTTTGGATGATCTGTCCATTGGTGAAAGTGGGGTGTTAAAGTCCCCTGCTATGATTGTGTTGCTGTCGATTTCCCCTTTTATGGCTGTTGGTATTTGCCTTATGTATTGAGGTGCTCCTATGTTGGGTGCATAAATATTTACAATTGTTATACCTTCCTCTTGGATTGATCCCTTGATCATTATATAGTGTCCTTCTTTGTCTCTTGTAATAGTCTTTATTTTAAAGTCTATTTTGTCTGATATGAGAATTGCTACTCCAGCTTTCTTTTGATTTCCATTTGCATGGAATATCTTTTTCCATCCCCTCACTTTCAGTCTATATGTGTCTCTAGGTCTGAAGTGGGTCTCTTGTAGACAGCATATATACGGGTCTTGTTTTTGTATCCATTCAGCCAGCCTGTGTCTTTTGGTGGGAGCATTTAATCCATTTACATTCAAGGTAATTATCGATATGTATGTTCCTATTCCCATTTTCTTAAATGTTTTGGGTTTGTTATTGTAGGTGTTTTCCTTCTCTTGTGTTTCTTGCCTAGAGAAGTTCCCTTAGCATTTGTTGTAAAGCTGGTTTGGTGGTGCTGAACTCTCTCAGCTTTTGCTTGTCTGTAAAGGTTTTAATTTCTCCATCAAATCTGAATGAGATCCTTGCTGGGTAGAGTAATCTTGGTTGTAGGTTTTTCTCCTTCATCACTTTAAGTATATCCTGCCACTCCCTTCTGGCTTGCAGAGTTTCTGCTGCAAGATCAGATGTTAACCTTATGGGGATTCCCTTGTGTGTTATTTGCTGTTTTTCCCTTGCTGCCTTTAATATGTTTTCCTTATATTTAATTTTTGACAGTTTGATTAATATGTGTCTTGGCGTGTTTCTCCTTGGGTTTATCCTGTATGGGACTCTCTGTGCTTCCAGGACTTGATTAACTATTTCCTTTCCCATATTAGGGAAGTTTTCAACTATAATCTCTTCAAATATTTTCTCAGTCCCTTTCTTTTTCTCTTCTTCTTCTGGGACCCCTATAATTCGAATGTTGGTGCGTTTAATGTTGTCCCAGAGGTCTCTGAGACTGTCCTCAGTTCTTTTCATTCTTTTTTCTTTATCCTGCTCTGCAGTAGTTATTTCCACCATTTTATCTTCCAGGTCACTTATCCTTTCTTCTGCCTCAGTTATTCTGCTATTGATCTCATCTAGAGTATTTTTAATTTCATTTATTGTGTTTTTCATCATTGCTTGGTTCTTCTTTAGTTCTTCTACGTCCTTTTTAAATGTTTCTTACATTTTGTCTATTCTATTTCCAAGATTTTGGATCATCCTTACTATCATTATTCTGAATTCTTTTTCAGGTAGACTACCTATTACCTCTTCATTTGTTAAATCTGGCATGTTTTGACCCTGCTCCTTCACCTGCTGTGTGTTTTTTTGTCTTCTCATTTTGCTTATCTTACTGTGTTTGGGGTCTCCTTTTCACAGACTGCAGGTTCGTAGTTCCCATTGTTTTTGGTATCTGTCCCCAGTGGCTAAGGTTGGTTCAGTGGGTTGTGTAGGCTTCCTGGTGGAGGGAACTAGTGCCTGAGCTCTGGTGGATGAGGCTGTATCTTGTCTTTCTGGTGGACACGTCCACGTCTGGTGGTGTATTTTGAGATGTCTGTGGCCTTATTATGATTTTAGGCAGCCTCTCTGCTAATGGATGGGGCTGTGTTCCTGTCTTGCTAGTTGTTTGGCATAGGGTGTCCAGCACTGTAGCTTGCTGGTCATTGAGTGAAGCTGGGTCTTGGTGTTGAGATGGAGATCTCTGAGAGATTTTCACCGTTTGGTATTACATGGAGCTGGGAGGTTTCTTGTGGACCAGTATCCTGAAGTTGGCTCTCCCACCTCAGAGGCACGGCCCTGATGCCTGGCTGGAGCACCAAGAGCCTTTCGTCCACACGGCTCAGAGTAAAAGGGAGAAAAAATAGAAAGAAAGAAAGGAAGAGGCTATAATATAGTGAAGTAAAATAAAGCTATTATAAAGCAGAGCTATACAGACAAAATCTCACCCAGAAGCATATACATATACACTCACAAAAAAAAGGAAAAGGGGAAAAATTAATATATCCTGCTCCGAAAGTCCACCTCCTGAATTTGGGATGATTCGTTGTCTATTCAGGTATCCAACAGATGCAGGCACATCAAGTTGATTGTGGAGCTTTAATCCGCTGCTTCTGAGGCTGCTGGGGGAGATTTCCCCTTCTCTTCTCTGTTCGCACAGCTCCTGGGGATCAGCTTTGGATTTGGACCCGCCTCTGCGTGTAGGTCGCCTGAGGGCGTCTGTTCCCCGCCCAGACAGGACGGGGTTAAAGGCGCAGCTGCTTCGGGGACTCTGGCTCACTCAGGCCGCGGGGAGGGAGGGGTACAGAGGAGGCGGGGCGAACCTGCGGCGTCAGAGGCCGGCGTGACGTTGCAGCAGCCCGAGGCGCGCCGTGCGTTCTCCCGGGAAGTTGTCCCCGGATCACGGGACCCTGGCAGTGGCGGGCTGCACGGGCTCCCGGGAGGGGCGGTGTGGAGAGTGACCTGTGCTCGCACACAGGCTTTTTGGTGGCGGCAGCAGCAGCCTTAGCGTCTCATGCCCGTCTGTGGGGCCCGCGCTGATCGCCACGGCTCGCGCCCGTCTGTGTAGTTTGTTTAGGCGGCGCTCTGAATCCCCTCTCCCTGCGCGCCGTGAAACAAAGAGGCAAGAAGAAGTCTCTTGCCTCTTCGGCCGCTGCAGACTTTTTCCCGGACTCCCTCCCGGCTAGCCGTGGCGCATTAACCCCTTCAGGCTGTGTTCACGCCGCCAACCCCAGTCCTCTCCCTGCGATCCGACCGAAGCCCGAGCCTCAGCTCCCAGCCCCGCCCGCCCCGGCGGGGGAGCAGACAAGCCTCTCGGGCTGGTGAGTGCTGGTCAGCGCCGAGCCTCCGTGCGGGAGTCTCTCCGCTTTGCCCTCCGCACCCCTGTGGCTGCGCTCTCCTCCGTGGCTCCGAAGCTTCCCCCCTCCGCCACCCGCAGTCTCTGCGCACGAAGGGGCTCCTAGTGCGTGGAAATCTTTCCTCCTTCACGGCTCCCTCCCACTGGGGCAGGTCCCGTCCCTATTCTTTTGTCTCTGTTATTTCTTTTTTCTTTTGCCCTACCCAAGTACGGGGGGAGTTTCTTGCCTGTTTACAGGTCGGACGTTTTCTGCCAGCATTCAGTGGGTGTTCTGTAGGAGCAGTTCCACATGTAGATGTATTTCTACTGTATCTGTGGGAAGGAAGGTGATCTCCGCGTCTTACTCTTCCGCCATCTTCTCTCCTCTCCTCTGAGGACAATTTTAGCCTTGGTAAATCACAGCATCAGTTCATGAAGACCCAGTCTTGGATTTCTATGCCAATGTTATCTTAGTTCTAAACAACCTTCTGAGGTTAGAACAGAGGATATTTGTTCAGCAAAATGTGCAATTTCAACAATCCAGTATTTAGTGCTTGGTTAATACCTTCTAACCTCAAATGCTTAAAAAGTGAGAGAGAGGAGAAGATTGCTATTTAGGCAGAGACAAATATAGGTCTATGTACAATATTTACAAGGTTGAGACAATTGAGCCATGGTCTAAAAGTGCCATTGGTGTAACTGACACAGCTTCTCACTGCAAGTGAAACAGTAGACCTGGGCCCAGTAAGGGCTGTTATGAGTAGATCAACTGGGTAAAACAAGAGACATAAGATTATTTAAAGAACATTAAGAAGCTTGTTCTGATGCTAAATATATCTCAAGTCAGTGTAATCACAGTGTTAGAAATCTCCGCTATCTTAAGTTAAATTGTTGCATTGTAAAGACATCATGACACTAATGGCCCCAGTTAAAATTCAATTAATTTCTTGAATGGAAGAAACATTAAATCATCATTCATTACACCTCAAGAAGCTTTTGGAATACCTGCTGCAGATGGGGTTTGTGTTAAATTCTGTGGGGGATATCCAACAGCTTATAACATAACTGGTAAGTTTGGCACATTAAACCTTGCATCTGGAAGGACCAGTTTTCATTTTTTTAATCTTTTCCACTTCATCCTGAACTGATAGGTGACTTCGGCATCTGACAAATATGCAGTTCACGTGATTTGTCAAGTGACTTCAAAAGCACCCTGACTGGTCTATACCTTGTGTAATGAGTAGTGCTTACTAATCACTTGCTTGAATGTCACAACAATGTCAAATTGCTAGAGACATTTCTCAATGCTTACTCTCAGTTTCAGAACTCACCTCACTCTTAATTTATAAATGCATCTCATTGTAGACTGTAAGGAACAGTTTACGGCCAGCACTGCACTTTGAGAAGCCCAAAATTAATAACTCTGGCTGCACATTAAAAATATCTGAGGAGCTTTAAAAAGCACCCACCCTTAGACCCCACTTCAAACTCATTAACTCTCTGGTGATGAAGCACGAGCATCAGTATTTTCAGGGTACCAGAGGAGTGAGATTCTTAAAGCCTAAGAACTCACAGAAGACTTTAAGGACATTCTACAATAACTCTATGGGTAGATATTTGCCTTTTCACATTATACAGTTTATGTGACAAACCAATGTAAGATGTCAACTACCATAAGCCTTGTTAAGGACTTACTCTTGGGTGAGTAAATTACCTTGTGTTGACCAAGCCTGCCAGTATTTAGACAACAATAGTTAGCTAGCAACTGGTTCAGATAGCTATAAAAATATCTTCAAGAATTCTTTTAAAATGTTCACTTTTTTTTTTTCTGATTGAAAAGCAATCCATGGTTATTATAAAGCATTTGGATGAAAGAGAATGATTAAAGGGGAAAAAAACACCCCCTATGATCCTGCTACCCAAAAGATAGCCACTGCTAATATGGTGGTGTGTTACTTTTCAGATAAACACTTTTGCACAAAAAATCACACTTTTTATTGAAGTATAGTTGATTTACAATGTTGTGTTAGTTTCTGGGACACAGCAAAGTGATTCAGTTATATGTATACACACACACATACATATATACACACACACATATATTTATGTGTGTGTATACACATATATATTCTTTTCCAGATTCTTTTCCATTATAGATTATTACAAAAACACACACATTTTAAAAATTATGATGTATAATACTGTGTGTATGTACAATATTGTATCTTTTCATATGTGCCATTATCACAAGAATTTTACCATATTAATTATACACATATTATGGTTTTACTATCATTTATTTAACCGACACTCTATTGTTAAACACTTGATTATCTCGTTTCCCCACAGTATCAGCAATACTGGGATGATCATTCTATGTATGTAACAAATCGTTGTTACAATCTCTCTTGTTACAAGACTCATTTTTTCTGTGATTTCCTAGAAATAACATCAGAGGAGCAAAGGGTATAAACATTTTATCATTTGTATGACACACTTTCTAACTGCTTTCCTAAAAAATTTTCAATTTTACCCTTTCTCTAACAGGGAAGGAGTGCATATTTTCTGAACTCCTAGAGCATTGGTAATATTATTATTTAAACTTTTGCTGAAAAAAAAAGGCATCTTGTTTTAATTTAAAACTGTGAGTAACCGTATGATTAAATATGTTTATAGTGATGATGGTGATAGATAAATGATGCATTAGTCTGCTTGTAACTGCTTTTCTCTTTTCAAATTATCCTACTCTTTCTCTTTAAGGCTCTGAACCTGTGGACAAAGTTTCTTCAATGCCTTTTCTGAGCTTTTGTCAAATATTTTCAAGTTCTCATAATATAATGTCTTTAGCAATGATTCTAAAAAACTTCTTCAATAATAGATTGGGGTGAAAGGAGTGCACTCATAGAAACTCTCATGCTGAACAACCTAGAAAATGAGAACTGATAACTTTATCCCAGGTAATTAGAATGTATCTCAGCTGTACTATCACACCTAGGAAGAAATACACTCTCCAGAAACATAAGATGGTTTCAGAATTAACTTTAGGGAATACTGTGAAATTGAAAGTCAAGAGAATTGCAAACACATCAAAAGTCTAAGTGGGTTTTGTGAAGCAAAATTCAGGTGAATGAATCATGGTAAGCAATGTGGCAGTGGCGTGAAGGTTCAAGGTATTGTACATAATAAAGATCAGATACAAAAAGCACGCCAGTGGATTCTCAGCATTGTAGGACTGACCACCTGTGTGCTTCCTGTTGAACGTCTGGGCTTCACCATTTACATATCCTGGCAATGTGTAGCAGAAAGGACAAAAATCTCAGTATCTGAGAGATGGGGCCTTGACAGGGTGGTGCCCGCCCCCTCCCCCCAAGATGGCCCATTTTATAGCTGGACGGTTTCCAAAGACTGATCTAGGTTTCCTCTTTGGTGGTAGCTTTGGTGATATTGCTGGACAGCTTTTGATCTGATATCCAACTGTCAACATTTTTTGAAAAATATAAGTTGAAAGAAAGGAAACAAGTGGCAGCCACTACATAGGTATTAGATAAATTTTCAAATGCCCCTAGGAATGCCTAATTTCAGGAGTTTTTTGTTTTGTTTTGTCCATTTAATTAGTAATTGCCTTTTTTCACCTGAATCCATCGTATGATGGCTGATTCACACAAGAGAATGCATATTTTGGGAGTTATTAACTTAAAAATCTCTGAAGATATGCAAGAAAAGACAGAAGAAATAAAGACCTGATGATTTTGACTTTTACTTTCTATTTTACCATTTAAAAATAAAAACACTCTGGGATGCAGTTTAAAGTGGGCTATAGTTACTATTGGTATTATTTAAGACAAGCTATGGAGCTGCTGCTGATTAGAATTCTTCTCTGGTTTTTCCTTGTCTGCAGAAGAACCACAAACTCTTTGGCTTATTCAAACAGGTGTCACAACTTGGTCGAAGCCTATGATGTTTCTACTCATCTCTCACTCTCCTACTGTTTGACCTTTAATTTTGAATCTGCATCTTACCAAATCCTATTACACCTCTAAGCGCTTGTGGGTATTATTTAGGTATCCAAGAATACTCTTCTCTCTTCTTTATGTCCTGGAAGATTCTGTTCTTTCCTGCTAAAAATGATTTCTTCACTTCCTTGTCCTAATACATCCTTTCTCTTCCACCCACTCATGCCTTTTCCTGTGTCTCTTCCATTACGTGTACCTATCAGTACAGAACCTGCCAAACTGTGTAACAATTACTTCCTTATTTTTCAATAGTAAGGTCTTTTCAATGAAGCTCTGTACATAGTAGAAACTTCAGATAGATAATCCTTTAGTCCTAAGATTAATCAGAATTTAATGAGCAAAAGAGAAAAGTTATAGTACCCTATTTGCAAATAGAGGTATTAGGAATTTTAACACAAAGCCCAGTCAATTCTAAAGCCATAAATATGTAGGCTTCATCACAATGCAGCACTAAGAAGTTCTCCAAATATATATCTGTAAATATTTGAGTGTTTTTCATTAAGGATTATTCTGTATGAAGTTAATGTCATCAATAACAGCACTTGAAGTCATTTCTCTTTGCAAAGGAGGAAGGGAAAAAAACTCCAAAGAATTTTATTTGGGGTTATTTACAAAAAGTTATTGTTCTTTCATTACAAAGGCTGTTCATGCACTAAAATTCTTGCATGTGAACTTTATGACACAACATTAAGAAATAGGATTTGGAGAAATTCACAACATATAAGTAGTTATTAATAAAAATCATACAATACCAATCTCTGTTATGGCCTGAGATAATTTTTACTGGCAAAATTTGCAAAGGAAGTGAAACAAATACAAACACTGTTTGAGAGAAAATACACATTTAGCCAGTGAAGTCATTCAGTTTGTTCTAATGTATCGTGTGTATTTTACAACAGCTCCTCCAAGCACACATTGACAGCACCATCCTCACCAGGCCCATACTCTGAAAGGCAGTTACAGCTTAAAAGCTTTTATCTGAATACACGAATCTCTTCAAAAGCCATTTGGGGAGGCTCTAGTTAAGTACAATTTTATCTCATTTTCTTAACTTCCACAGTTTTGTAGCTTTACCTTGAAAGTAAGAAAATAAAATGTTTCTGCTTCTTAACTTCCCTTCCCTTTGGAAAATATTTCTCATCCTCCTAGGTCTCTATTGTCATCAACATTTACCTAATATCCTCTTTTTTGCCTTTTTTAGCATGAAGAACCATGGAGAAAAGATGGAGCTGGATTGTTGTGTTACTTGGAATAGTGCCAGAGCTCTGTACTTGATAAGTGTTGGAGGAGAGGATGGAGAGATGGATTGATGTTGGAAGGCAAAGGTTTGGACAAAGTCAACAAATTACTGTTGCTTATTTTTCTTTATACTTACTAAGGATCAAAATTATAAAAGTGAAAATGAAATCATCCTTTGGACTAGAAGATAGGCATGGGCTGGGAGACAGGGAGGGAAAGGAATAGGGGAAATTCCTGTAACTAATCATGGAGGTATGTGCAAGGTTAAAGACCATACCAATACTATGTTGTAATAGAGAGTGTACAAGATGTTATGGGAATGCGGTGAGAAAAACTCACTAGGGAGATTGGAAGGCCTCCACTAATGAAGTTACATTTCAACTCCATTGTGAAATTTATGATATGGGTAGTTGGTATGGATGTTTCAGGCCCCAAAGACACCAGAAACAAAGATAAAAAGATAGTGAATAATGCAGTTGGGAGACAGTGGGAGCCATTTCCCAAATTCCCTAAGACTTGAGCTATCTGAAAAGTTTGGCTTGGAATTCACCCTGGAATCCCTGACACCCAGTCTTCCCTCCTGATGCCCCTGTGAGCTGGAGTAAGGGCTGAGTTGCTGGAAGTCACTGGAGAGAGTCAGCAGGCTGAGGTCCCTGCAGATTCACTTTTAGTTTTAAGAAAGCTTTGCTCACATGTCAGTACTTAGTTTGGCTCAAACCCCACATCCTTTTCTCTTGCTCCTGTGCCTCCTTGTGGGAACTAGATCTACTGTATATATCTATCTGTATATATATATATACACATTTATATATACAGTATATATATATATATGTGTGTGTATATATATATATATATATATACATATTTTTTATTGAAGTATAATTGATTTACAATGTTGTACCAATCTCTGTTGTACAGCAAAGTGACTCAGTTATGCACATATAGACATTATTTTTTTATATTCTTTTCCATTATGGTTTATCACAGGATATTGAATATAGCTCCCTGTGCTATACAGGAGGACCTTGTTGTTTATCCATCTACTGTATATTTTAAATCAGATTCTTACTATTGTTCAGAAAATATTTCATCTCTTCTCATTGATTCTCGTGAAGGGGATAAGAATACGCCCCTCCAAGATATGTCACTGTGGCCTTCTTTTGAACTGAAGGTAATTAAGAAATAGCAAACAATAACCACGGGGACCTCTCTGCTCTCCCCTGGCACTGGAATGATTGAGAGTGAGGGTTAAGGAAAGGCAGGATCCCATCTCTCTCTCACTGAGCTAGAAACCAACATAGGGGCACATGTTTAATGGAGACCATAAAAAAAGAAACACAATAATGGAAGACAAGGTTCATAATAACATAAACAAGGTCTGCTTGTAACAGTTCCGAGTTATACCCATTTCCTGGTGTAATTATTAATAGCATCCCCTTTTACTTGCAAGAGTAACCTGGGCTTGGCAATAACATAATGGTGTCTCTAGTCATGTTAGTCGTAAGCTAATGAGGCAAGAGACCTGTTACTGGCATGGACACAAGCTCAGAGTTGGCTCTGATGATATTTGATTCACTGCATTCTTTATCTTTGGGATGGTCTTCTGCCTTTTTTCACCTCATTGAAATCCTATCCTTCTTTCAAGGCACATTTTAAATACTTTGTCTGGCCACCTGAAATGAATTCCCCCGTCTCTGTACCTTGGAAGCATTGCATGCACCATTTATATCATGCTTACCACATTAATTCATGTTGCTATTCCCCTTTTCATGCAGACATTATAGGTAATCCCAAGGCCAATTGTCTGTGATACATTCGTAACAGACTCATGCAAAAAATGAGTGACATGTTTCCAGGTTGAACCTCTTCCCCTTATACCATAAGAATAAAATTGTAAAGATTTCATAACACTTTCTTTGATTCAAGAAAAGTTCAAGAAATATCTACTGAGCCCCTACTAGGTGTTAGGCTCTGTGCAATTTGGTAGTTATCTTGGGGATCAAAAACAGAAAAAAAAAAATCACTGGCCCCATGGAGCTTACAGCCTTATGGGGAAAGATCGACAACACAAAGAAACTTAAAGTTAGATGATCTTTCAAATCTCACAGTTTCAGTGAGACCTTTCTGACTATCGTACTTAAAATTGCAATGTCCCCACCAGCACTCCTCACCCTCTTGCCTGCTTTATGTTTTTGGGGGAGAGGGAAGGTATAAACTAGGAGTTTGGGGTTAACATATACACACTACTATATATAAAATAGATAACCAACAAGGACCTACTGTATAGCACAGGGAATTATACTAAATATCTTGTAACAACCTATAATGGAAAAGAATCTAAAGAAGAATATATATATATATATATATATATATATATATATATATATATACACACACACACATATATATGTGTGTATATAAATATATATATACATATAGATGTATAACTGAATCACTTTGCCATACACCTGAAACTAAGACAACATTGTAAACCAGCTATACTTCAATAAAAATTTTTTAAAAAGTATTTAGCACTACTTGACATGTTACCTCTTTTATTTGTTGATTTGTTTAATGTCTGTTTTCCCCCAGCTAGAATCTAGGATCTGTGTTTTATTTACTCCTAAACCCCAGGAGCATAGAACAGTGTCTACCAGAGAGTAGGTCTTCTATAAAGAGATGCTAAATGGATCAGTAAATTATATATGTTAGAAGGTGACAGTGATGATAGTAAAATTAAGAGAAAAGAGTTGATACTTTTGACTACTGTAGAGGTGGTTGTATTAGATTGCAGTTTATAATTGGGTGATCAGGTAGGACTTATTTGAAAGGTGACAGTTGAGCAAAGACTTGCTAGAGGTAAGAAATGAGCTGCAAAGGCCCTGTGGCAGGAGAAGGCCTGGCATTTCACGGAACAGCAAGCCACTCAGCATGACTGGAACAGAAGGCGCGATGGGGAGAGTAGTGAGAGATGAGGAAAGAAAATTAAAGGGCTAGGGATGCAGCAGAGGATGGAGGGCTGTATAGTCCCCTAGAAAGATTTAGGCTTTTATCCTGATTTTTTTTTAAATCTTATGATCTGATTTATTTCAGTAGTTCACAACCAGGGACAATTTTGCCCCCGAGGGGGTATTTGGTAACATCTGGAGACATGTATGGTTGTCACAACTGTGAAGAGAGGTGTTACTGTTGCTTAGTGGGTAGAGACCAGGGATGCTGCTAAAAAAAATATCCTATAAAGGATAGGATACCCCCACCACACACAACAAACTATCATCTGTCTCGGAGTGTCGACAGTGGTGAGGTTTAGAAACTTGATTTAACTTTTAAAATGATAACTCTGGCTACTGTAGTGAAAATACACACAAGGAGGACAAGGGCATACACCGGGCGGCCAGTGTGGGGGGAACTGTAATAATCTAGGGAGGAGTGCCGTTAGTTCAGATTAGGTTGACAGGAATGGAACTCATGAGACGTGGTTGGATTCCAGATATATCGTGAAGGTAGAGCCAGTGGAATTTTCTGATGGTCTAGATTTGATGTGTGAGAGAAGAGTAAAACTCAGGGACAACTTAATGTTTCTGGTGTGAACTTCTGTAAGTAAAGAATTGACAGTGGTGGGTGTGAGGATGGCTGGGTTTGCAGTAGGATTTGGGGGGTGGGGTGGAAATCAAATATTAAGTTTGGGATAAATATGAGATGCCTGTTAGACATCTAGGTGGAGATATTGGATATAGAGTTGGATAGGTGGGCTTGGAGTTAAGAGAAATGACAAGGCTTGAGTTATATATTTGGGAGTCATCAGTGTATGGGTGATGTTTAAAAAAGATCTCAAGGGAATGAATGTTGAATGAATGTTGAATGTTGAATGTTGAGTGAAGACAAGAGAACTAAGAATTAAACCCTGGGTGTTGCTAATGTGAAGAAGGTACAGAGAACTGGGGAGAGATCACTGGAAGGTCTAAAATAGTCATTTCCTTCATACTTTCACAGGGCTCCAGGCCTTCAAATAATTGGTTTTTATTTTTTTTTAACTTCCGGCTATATCCTGGTACATGGGGCTGTCAACATTGCCCTGAGAATCCATCCATTCAGAAAGTATGTCTTCCATTTCTGCTTCGAAACATCTCTTTGTTTTATGTTTTGTTGCTTCTCTGCTACCTGATACCAGGTCTTTAATGTCGCTGCTTCCAAGGTCAATATCTTCTTACTTCTGTGACAGCTGCCACTGCTCAACCCGTGCTTGCCTTTATTCTTTCCATGCAGATGATTCCATCTCCAATCCTCCCACCAGAGTTCTTTGTGGATTTGACCTCATGATTTTATGTATACCCACACAACTCCTTAGGAGTTTATTGTACACATGGGTATAATCCCTACTTTTCAGATCTTGCATCATACTAAGTTCTATCTTATCTCTGAGCTTTTGAACATGCTGTTCCCAATTGCTATGTAATTAGTTTGCTCTGGCTGCCATAGCGAAGTACCACAGACTGAGTGGCTTAAACAACAGAAATGTGAGACTTCCCTGGTGGTCCAGTGATTAAGACTCTGCACTTCCAAGGCAGGGGGTGTAGGTTTGATCCCCGATCTGGGAATTAAGATCCCACATGCCACACGGTGTGGCCAAATAAGTAAAAATAAATAAAGAATTGTTTAAAAAAGAAGAGTATGCATATGGCCACAAGACCATGGTTTACTAGTTTGCAGGAACACATAGATAAGTCACAATCACCAATGACACACCGAGTCACAAGATGGTGCCAGGAAGTCTGCAAATCACAAAGACCCCTTCCACTTCAC
The DNA here is from genome assembly GCF_028023285.1 of Balaenoptera ricei. Taxonomy (NCBI): domain Eukaryota; kingdom Metazoa; phylum Chordata; class Mammalia; order Artiodactyla; family Balaenopteridae; genus Balaenoptera; species Balaenoptera ricei. The sequence continues at coordinate 6,794,169 of NC_082645.1, read as the reverse complement.
CTTTTTTGCCTTTAAAAAACTTGAGTCCCTTGCTTCCCTGGTGGCGCAGTGGTTGGGAGTCTGCCTGCCGGTGCAGGGGACATGGGTTCGAGCCCTGGTCTGGGAGGATCCCACATGCCGCGGAGCGGTCGGGCCCATGAGCCACAGCTGCTGAGCCTGCGCGTCTGGAGCCTGTGCTCCGCGACGAGAGGCCGCGACAGTGAGAGGCCTGCGCACGGCGATGAAGAGTGGCCCCCACTTGCCGCAACTGGAGAAAGCCCTCGCAGAGGAACGAAGACCCAACACAGCCAAAAATTAATTAATTAATTAATTAATTAAAAAAACAAAAAAACAAAAAACTTGAGTCCCGACCAGTGAGCAAGATGGATTTGAGAGGAGTCTAGGTCTCCCATCTTCTGGGTGGGCACCTCCTTGACTAATAAACCTTCCTCTGCTCCAGACTCCAAAGTTTCCACTTGTTTGGCCTCACTGCGCATCGGGCACATGAACTTGGGTTGCACAACAAGGCTTCTCTCCTTGGCTTGTAGACGGCTATCTTCTGGCTGTGTCCTCACATTGTCTTTCCTTGGTGAATGTGCTCCTGGTGTCTATTTGTGTTAACGTCCCTTAAAAGGACATCAGTTGTATTAAATTAGGGCCCACTCTAAGGTCCTCATTTTAATGTAATCATCTTTTTAAATGCCTTATTTCAAATACAGTCACATTCTGAGACTAGAACAGTTTTAGGGGGACAATAATTCAGCGCGTAACAGGCTAGAATGTTCTTTTCTTCCTTTTCAGACTAAGAAACTCTGCTTGACTCCTCAGATATCAGCTAAGAGGTCGCATTCTTTAGAGGGCTTTCCTGGGGCTTCCAAGATTGGTTTTGGTGACCCTGTACTTATTGTTATACTAGTAATTGTCACAATGTATTACAATTTTCTTTTTACTTGTCAGCAATCCCCATATGAATACATACAAGCTCCTTCAAGGGAATCTGTGTCCTGTTCACTCTTGCATCTTTCTTATATAACACAGGGTATGAGCCCTGGAAGTGTTTGTTGGGTGAACAAATAAAATAATAAATTAATTTGTATGTTTTATATCTTTAAACAAGTTGAGGGTAATTCCTGATGGCATCACATGAATTTATTTGCCTCAGTGCCTGATATCTTGCATGGCATAGGGTTGAAAGGAAGGAAATAATTATTGATTGATATAATTGAGTGCATACTGTGAATTACTGCATTCATTTCAATTTCTTCGCCCACAATATTCTTGCTGAAAGGAAGCCATGCACTGAATATTCCCTTGGGTCATCAGTCCTGACTGATACGAAATTTAAATTAAATCTGTTTCTTCTTTTGCTGTCAGTAGAATAACTAAACTGAGAAAGGTGAGAAGAACAGAAAGAAATGATCAGATTAACAGCTTTGAAACTATACAGAGTTGTGATAGTTCACAGCCAAATATGAATATTAAAGTGTGATATAAAGGTCAGGCAATGTAAAATGCTTCGGGCAAAGTAGAAATCTTACTACAGTAAACATGTGTTAGCTAATTGTGTGAGGCTCTGTAAGATCACTTTTGTGTGGCTTTGACTTTGAAACAGGTTGATTGCCAATTCATATAAATATCCCTTTCTTGTCGCAAAGGTCAAACAGATTTTATCTCAAAAAGAAACAAACAAAATTGAACCAAGCTATGAAAAATCCAAAGAGAGGAGCAATGCTGTAAAAGTAATGAAATGTATGATGTTGCCTAACTAGAGATGTGAATCTGAACACCCTTTTGGCAGATCCAGCAGACCAAGTTATTCATGGATTTCCAAACATCACACTGTTTCCTGCCTTCAGACCGTCTTTGCTTTCAATACCTTCCATCAATCCTCAGCTACAACAGCATATATAGCCCATTCCATCTTCATTACTTAATTCCTTGATAATCCCCCCCTAGATACACACACACACACACACACACACACACACACACACACACACCTGAGCTTGATTTAGATGCCTCTTCACTGGGCTTCCATAACATCACATCCATAATGTTTGCAAGTACTTACCCAACTATCTTAAACTTGTTAGTTTTCTTGTCTGTCTTCCCTAATAAGTTGTGATCAATTGCAAATCATGAAGCCATGCTTGTTTCAGTGTTGTATTTCCCAATGCGTAGGATGGTGCCTAGAAAAAAATAGATGCTCGTTCAACGTTGAGTGACTCTAGCCAAGAATGAATGAATCTGTGTATGAATCCATGAAAAGTCAAGATTGAAGATATTTGCTATGGTGACCATTTAATTGAGGATTTCATTATGCAAAACTCAGTCTTCATTAATAGAAAGACACTCAACTCTTTTTTAATGAAATTGCCTTAGTATGATTTGAAAATATTTTGTTTTCCTTCTCTGTGAGAGAGTTTTGGCACTTTGTAGTGTTAGATCCTAACCATTGGGGTCTGAATAGTCTGCAGGATGCCACTGTGGTCTCAAGGGTTTCATGATCTATCAAGACTGTTCTGTATATAAAAAAACAAACAAACGAAACAACTAATACTAAACTTTCATTGGGTTATTTGTATGGAAATATGTTAATATAAATGTTTCATGCATTACATGAAATTTCTAAAAATCTTATATGTTCTGGTATAATGTTATAAGTCATGATTCTAGTTATTACTTTAAAATGTATATCTCAGAAATAACTAAAAAAAAAAAAAAAAAAGACTGTTCTGTAGAGCTTGGTTCTACTCAGAGGATTTCTGTTTCTCTTGCTTAATGCCATTTTTAACCTCTGACCTCTATGATTAGCCAAGTCCCAGATAACATTACACTAAATAAGAAAAAAAAAAGATCCCAAATCTCCTTTTTTGTACGCCTTTCTTTTGGGGTATTTTTGGTTTATCCTTTTGATGCTTTACCACATACAATAATATTTGTACCCATGGTCCTTGAAGGACATTCCTGGACCCACCAATTCATTATCGGCCCTGAAAACCCAATACACAGACATCTATCCTCTTGTGGCTAAATTGTTCAGCTTGTTCTAACAGAAAAGAAGATAAGGCCGCCTCGGCAACCCTTCATGCTTCGTGTGAAGCAGAATGTACGGCGATGTGTTCTTATGTGAGAGATTGGATCAGAGTGTTTTTCTTTCTTTTGCCTCTGTTGAAAAACAATTGCCAGCTTAGCTATGTTCTTGTCTGCTTTTTGAAAGGAGATATTAAAGACAAATAAAGACAGACATTGCAAGATCTTATCGTGAGTTTCTGCATTAGCAGTGTAAGGGGAGGAGGCAGGAGTTGTATCAGGGTGAGCCCATGGGCTTGAGAGCCAGGCAGACTTATGTTCAAGACCCTGTTCCAAAGCACACTGCGAACTGGCAGGCATATTTAATTCCCCAAGGATCAGATTATTCAGCTGTAAGAGGAGGGATGCTGAGAAATAACTCATGCAGATTATTGTTGAAATAAAATAATTTAAAAATTTAAAGATGACAGGAGGGAAGGAAAGAAATGTCCATTTGTTAAGAGCTTACTATGTGTTCCATTTCCTAAATGAAGCATCATACTAGATTACAGACTTTGTATGTTTTACTTCTGTAAATTTTTGCAACAGGCCCTAGACCACAGTAAGCTTTTTGCAAATGATAGTTCCTTTTTCTGCACAAAAAATTTCTTAAAGTATGGCATATGAATTATTAACTTTTAAATATCCATTATTTCTTGATTTCTTCCTCATCTCACTTCCTGGATAGTTTAGTATATTACAGACTTGGTAGGTAAACCAACTTTGGTTCAATCTAAGCTCTGGCCTTGGACACATTTCCTACCTTACCAACATGATCTACAACCTGGGTTCCCGCTGCAATCTCACCTCTTAACAGCCACATAAATTTAGGAAAGTTATTCCCCAAAATGCAAATCTATTAAAACTTTGTGATGCCATGTCCCAAACTGTCATGCCAATCACATGCTGAAGATTGGGTCAAGCTCTCTTGCAATTCTCTTCTCCAACAGGGATGGGCTAAAATTCTTGCCTTCTGGATGATTGGGAAAGGAAAACTGGGTGAGTCTTAATATCCCTGAATAAGGCTAATAAAATGGGCACCAACTCACTGAGAGATTAGTAATTGAGTGCAATGTCCTGAGGATCCAACAGTTGGAACAAATAACCACCTGCAAGTGACTGAACTCCAGGCAGAACACATACAGTTTTGGGGTGCACAGCTGAACGGCCCTGTCTCACCCCACCACCACCTTAGACATTCACCAGGTTAACTACACAGATGTACACCGGTCATTCCTCTACCTTGTGGCAAAACATTTTATGTCATTTTTATTTTTTGAACTTCACTTACTACTGATTGACCTTGCAGTAATATACCTGCACCAGCCTTTCGGGTGCTATTAGGATTAAATGAGATAATCCATAAAAAGCACTTGTCACTGTGAGGGACACGCAGCAAATGAAAACACATGGTGTCTGGCTTTTATTAATTGAAATACAGATCCAAAAGCAAAAAGAATCCTTATATTTCCTTACACTGCGCTGCCTTTTCCACACTTTTGTTCATGCCGATATATTTGAATTTAAAGAATCTTACATAAAAATTACATATCTATACTTGAGAAATGAAGCTCTTCTGATAAAACAACAGCCATATTGTCCTAGTTAAGTAATTACTTTTACATATAAGTGAAGGTTGATTCTTTTGTGTAACATTGGAAAGTCTGGAGTGGTATCCACACGTCTAAGTTCTGGGTCCTCCCATTGGAAAAAAAAAATACAATGTAGGTCTCTTTTGATTCCTTGTCTCTGAACTTTTATATTGTTCTAAGACTGAATGGGAAGACTGAGATCATAGCTGTAAGTGCTGTGTTATTCCTTGAAATAATAAAAGAACATCACTATGTGTAATGAGTCTGTGCAGAGACAAAGACATATGATGGCATAGACATTGGTAAAGATCAAAACGAAGGACCAAAATCAGCTGTGAGCCAACTACAGCTTGGAGTTTTGCTTGCAGATGGTGGTTATTATAAATTCTCTGTCCTCACCCTCCTCCTCTTTGTCCTTTTCCTCCTCCTTCCCGACAAGGCAGCTGAAATCATTTGAAAGCATGTTAACACTGAGTTTTAAATAATCATACATTAAGGAATACATACAGCCCAAGTCATCAAGTCAGAAGCAAGTCCCAATGAGGTACCTCTCTTCTAATTTAAGCCCTGCTAATTCAGGTGCAATGAAAGGACTTTCTGGGCTGTTGTAACTTCCATCATTTCTATTCTATCTCTGCCTTAAATTACAGTAAGTAACACCAACCAGCTCTTATGCTTTGGATGGTGTGCAGTAATACACTAGCTGGTTATCGACTGACTCCTATTTGTCCATTCCAAGATCTTTGTCCCGAACACATTTGCCAGGCTGTGCCCACATGTTACACACATACACATACACACACACATGCATCACTTTAATTTCACCACTGCGATTATTCTCATCTTCATTTTCTAAGTTTTGACAACAGTCAATGAAGAAGCTTTGCATATCAACAACACTACCAAAAATTAGGCATAACTCACAAGGTACCAAGGGATGAACCACTTCTGCAACAGTTTCCTTACAAATTTCCTTTCACTGTCCGGAGAGAGCTGCATATGAAACAAGGTATGCTTGAATTAAAAGTGAAATGACGATTCATATGCATGGAGTATTGCAACCTTTTTGAATTATTGTTATTTTTTTAGCACTGATCTGATACTTTGGAGTTTCCAAATATTAGTAAAGAGTGGATGAAAGAAGGAGTGAGAGTGAGTTGTTAGAGAGTGTGCTGTGTGGACTTTGGATTAACAGCTCTGAGGACTTGGGTCAGTTACTTAGGTAACAACTTTACAGGACTCTTGGAAGCACGAAAGGTGATGCACCAAGATGTTTGTAAAAGGAAGCAGTAGATCCCCCGCTTGTGAGAAATGTGAGATAATGTGTGAAAGAGCCTAACAGACCTCTTGACACACAGTAGGTCTTCCATGAACATTATCACGTCTCAGCCTCCACACTCTGACTAACACCGTCACATACACCCAGTTTCAAAGAACTCTTTCTCCTAGAGACAATGCAAAGTAATCTGAGTTATGGTCCCTGAACAGAAGGGTTAATCTTATTTTCTTGGGAGAAATATGAAACTTTGTTTTTTTAAACTATACATAATTTAAAGGAGTACAGCTGTAAATAATCTAATCTGAACCATTTGCATTTGAAATGCACATATACGTGCATATGCACCATTTGAACCTTTCTTTGAGGGTTGGGAGGAAATGGTCTCATGACCCTAATAAAAATTTCTACAGTAGTTTTACAAATAACACTCTAGGGTCAGAATAAAAGTAGGTTCCAAAATAGCTCCAAAGATGTAATTTAGTATGCTTATGATTAGCAACTCAACTTTTTTAGGCAGATGAGGGACATTGGTTGTTTGGGCATTTGTTAAGCCTTGCTACAAGAAAATTCTTACTGAGCAGATTTATAAGCAGTTTCATTTGGAATCAATTTCATATCATTTCTCTGGGAATTTTAGGGAATTCTTACAAACCATTTCTTTTTACCTTGTTCCAACTGAAAGCTTTATATTTATCAAGAAAGAAACGGTTTTGCTATTTAAATGTGTGGAATTACTCTGCCAAAAGGAATATAATTGAGGAAAACTTGTAATATGCATCAAAATATTTTCTCCTCTTCAGTACAGACACCATCCTAGTGGAATGATTACACTTGCTGTCCTGTTGACATCAGGCTTGGCTGCGTGAACTCCTTTGGTCACAAAATGTAAGTGGATGTGGTCTATTCCTCCCTGAGCAGGAGACATTGTGTGGTTGCATCTTGCTCTCTTTCCCTCCACTACAAGACTGTTGTATCCAAGAAAGGGACTCCTCCTCCTGCCTTGGTCCTGGGATAAACGGGTCTTCAAAGTCAGTTGTAGTCAACCCACAGTAGACATGCAATGCAAGCACTAATCATTAGTGAATAGCTTGATGGGTTTTACAAAGGGAATGACTACAAAGAACAGGGAAGAGGGTACTGCCAGTAGCCCTGAAACCCTATCCTGACTGCTTCCAGTCACTATTTGTCCACAAAGATAAACCTTTTTCTGACTTCCATTTCCACAGATTACTTTTAATTGTTTGTATTCTTTTGGGCCTGACTTCCTTCATTCAATATTATGTTTTTGATATTATCTGTGTATATGTGAGTAGCAGCAGTTAGTTCATTCACGTTGCTGTATAATATTCCAGTGTATGAATATTATATCATTTTTTACCCATTTTAATTTTGTTAACTATTGGAGTTGTTAGCAATTTGGGTCTATTAAAACAGTGTTATTGTAAACATACTTGTACATATCCTTTGATATGCATAGATAGGTACACATTTCTACTGGGTACATCCTTAGGAATTGAAATGTTGAGTTCTATGTTATGTGTATGTTCTGCTTTAATAGATATTGCCAACAGATTTCCAAAGTAATTGTGTCAATGTGTACATCGACCAGTAAAATATGAAAGCTGCTGTTGTTTCATATTCTTGCCAATACTTACCTATCTTTTGTCACTTTCCCATTTGGGTGGTTGTATGATGGTATCTCACTGTAGATGTTACCGGTATATCCTGATGATTAATAAAGTTGCTCACATTTTAATATGCTTATTGGCTATTTAGATATCCTCTTTTTTGACTTGAATGTTCAAATTTCATGTTCCTATTTTATTTGGATTTTCCTTATTGTCTTTCCTTATTGATCTATTGGATTTCTTTATATACTATGGAGTCAAGGGCTTTGTCAAACATATGTAGTATTTATACTTTCCTCTGCTCCATGACTTGCCTTGCCTTCCATTCTCTTGACAGTTTTTTGATTAAAAAAAGTTTTTAGGTAGTCTAATTCATCACTACTTTCTTCATGGTTATTGTTTATTGTGTACCTACCCAGGGGTCGTGAAAATACTATCGTATACTATATTCTAAAACCTTTATTTTTTTACCATTCATATTTATCTATACTTTATCTGAAATTGATTTTGTAAATGGTGTGAGGCATCTTTTATTGAGATGGTCACATGATTTTCCTTTTATTTTTAAGACAAAGGAGAGAATTTGATAATTTTCTAATTTAAACCAATCTTGAATAATTGGTATAAACTTCAGCTACATAAATTTAATATATTTTATTTTCATATGTGTTGCATTAGATTTTTTATTCATCACTGGGTATAAGTTTCTAATATTTTGTTTAGTGTTTTTGTTCATAAGAGAAATTGATTTGAAATTTTTTTCCCCTTGTTATAACCTCATGGGGTTCTGATATTAAGGTGTTTTTTATCTTACAAAGTGAGTTGAAAAGTGTTTCCCTTTTTTTTCTTCTCTAAAGAAGTGCATTTAAGATTGATGCTACTTCTTCAAATGCCCTGTGAGAAAGACTGACTCTGACGGTTGGGATCACATTTCTGGGCTTTTCTTCTGGGATTTGATCTCTTAATTTTGGTTGTCTTGATAGTTCTATGATGCTTTCAAACAGATGCGCTTTACCTTTTATCCAGCACTTATTTTTGTTCTTGGTAGAAGACTGGTGTGCTACAGCTGATTGTTATAACAAGAAGCATGGGTATAATATTTATTTAAAAACTTACATGTCATTACCACACAACCTCTTCCAAAAATTAAAAATATTTCCCCTAGAGCTCACTTAACAAAAATCCAACTTTTTCAGAGAGTGTACATAACCAGTACTACATCCCCAATTCCATTCCCAACTCTAAACCACACAATAAAGGTGTTAAGATGAAAACAGAGAGGGATTGGGCAAAATCAGGTGGCAGTGGGATCTAAAAGGAATTAGGAGTTAGACAGTAATAAAAAGAAACGTTTTCCAGTAAGGTAAGGTGTTGACAGCAGCTTCAAAATACCCTGTGCCCTCCCCAAACCACAACCAAAACCAAACAAAAAACTTCCATAAACTTTGACCAATGTCTTCCATGAGCAAAGAAACCAGTTCATCAGGTTAGGTTGACAGGTTGTGGCCACCTGGTGCCCTAGGAAAAGCCTCAAAGGGTATAATATCTCCTTTACTATGGAGTCAAGGCTTTCTTGGGTTCAAATTCTAGCTCTGTTATTTTTAAACCTGTGCAACTTTTGAAATGCCACTTGGCTTCTATGGGCAATGTTTCATTAAGTTTATTTAAAAATTTTTTAAATTTATTATTTATTTATTTTTGGCCGCATCAGGTCTTAGTTGCGGCACGTGGGATCTTCGTTGAGGAGCACGGGATCTTTTTTTCCTGTAGCTGTTGCGGCACACAGGCCCTTTGTTGTGTTGCGTGGGCTTCTCTCCAGTTGTGGCATGTGGATTTTCTCTCTCTAGTTGTGGCTCGCAGCCTCCAGGGCGCGTGGGCTCTGTAGCTTGCAGCACACGGGCTCAAGTTGAGGTGCATGCACTCAGTAGTTGTGGCGCAAGGGCTTAGTTGCCCCGCAGCATGTGGGATCTTAGTTCCCCGACCAGGGCTCGAACCCGTGTCCCCTGCATTGGGAGGTGGATTCGTTACCACTAGAACACCAGGGAAGTCCCTCATTAAGTTGAAACAAGGTAGTCTCCCACAATCCATTCCCACATAATTGCCGGAAGGATTTTAATACATACAACTCAGATCATGCCACTCCCTATTTTTGGAATTTTCCAATGGATTTCCATTACATTTGGGTTAGAGTACAAACAATTTACCTTGACAGTAATTGTCCTACCTGTGCTGGTAAAGCTTGTCTCTCATGCCAGGACTCTTTCTTCAGTCCTTTATCATTCCCATGGCCAGTTGCTTTGCTGGCCCTGATCCTTCTCTTGGAGCATTTTTCCTTCCGATCTTCACACAGAGCCAGGCATCTTCTCATTACTCAAGATATGCTAAAGTGACCTCTTCTCAGAATTGCCTGCCTTGAGCACTCAATAAGAAGTGATGCTTCTCATAACCGCATTCTAGCACAATACTCTACTGTATTGCTTTTGTAGCATTTACTGCTCTTTGGGATCATGTTATTTATTTATTTACATATTTATTTCCTTCCTCTTAGTTCTTAATATAAGCTTGTAAGATTGAGACCTTTTCTGTTTCTTTCTCAATTAAATCTCCAGGACCTGGAACAATGTTTGTTACAGCACCAAGAAGAGGGTTGATGAATGAATGAATGAATGAAGTCTTGTACAGACTGCGTAAAATTTAGCCTGCCTAAATAGCAGGTACTCAATTAGTAACAAATTTCTTCTTTCTTTCCTATCTTAAATCCTCCTCTTTCAAAGTCCCAAATCTGTGCCTGCTGCCCCCTGTACAAAATACCAGCTGCACCTCGTGTTTTCCTTCTTTGTTGTAGATAGAGGTCACCTCCTTTAATCACCAACTTGTCAACCCAAACTTGAGTCAGCTTCCCATGATTCATTTTCATGATTGATTAGGAAAGAGTTTGGCATCTGTGTTATTCCAAAAGTGCCTTGCCTAAATGTAACCATTATTTTGAGTCTCAGCAGCTTGACCACACTTACAGCCAGGGATCTGTACCTGAACGACTGAAGCATGGTCTGTTTCCATGCAGGCTGGTGAAGGGGAGCTCACTCAGCCACAGGGGGCACTCAGACAAAGCCGGCTAGGTACCTTCTCAGGGAGCCAGCATGAAACAAGGCAGCCTCAGCAGCCCTGCTGTCATGACTGCTGTGATGGGCACTGCCTTGTAGAGCAGGTAAGATGCAATGAATCTGGTTCTTCATTCATAGATGAAGTTGAATGAGTCCTTTGAGGGTTCGAGGACATTCATGCACACCAAGAATGGGACTGAGTGTGTATGTATTGTGGGGTGGTGGAGTCACTGATGATAGTTAAGAATGGAGACGGGGTCAAAAGTGGGTTGTTGGAAAAAGGAGGATCAGCGAGAGATGTCAGTACATCAGAGGCAGGTGTTTGTGACCTACATAGGCTTTGGAGAAGGACAAATCCAGGATCAATGACTTATTAGCACTGTGATTTTGGACACGTTATGAAATGGAAGAGAATGCATGCAAAGCATCTGGTACTATTTCAGATATATAGTGAGCATTCACCACATGGAGCTATTGTTATTCAGACCAATTCTACCTTCTTTACATAGAGAACATCACAAATTGAGGCATTTGTGAAAGCAAATATATTTTCATTTTCCTTTCTAGAATTATTGGATGATCTCATCTACTTAGTACTAATAAGCCTGGTTGCATTAACAGAGACCAGATAGGTTTTGACAGGACTCAATAAAAGAATGTTAGTTTCCTACAGTGAGCGATTAGTTTCCTGTGCTGTTTACCGGCACCTGATTCACTCTTATCTAACACATCTAAGGGCACCAGCAGAATAGAATGGAGCTCAAATATAGATCAGAACCCCCAGTGTAGTGATGCTTTGTCTTTGACATTTTCAGCTCTCCATATGTTAAAGCCCTTATTTAGTAGAAACAGGTTATTTCATTTTAACCAAAGACGCTGATGGCAATATGTGTGCTTCTTTGAATAAATCAAACTCTGTATGACATACACACAAGAACTCTGTACGCAGAATCCATTTATGTGCTTATTCATCTAAATCTATATCTACCCATGTATTTATATACATGTAGGCATATGCTTATAATCATATTATCCCTTAACTATCAGTGTTTGTGGGTATACATGTGTGTGTGTTCATATAATTATATTCTGGTATATCTGGAAAATACCTCTAAAATGCAGTACAGAATACCATCTTTTAGAGTCTTTAGATATACAAACATGAGCACAAGACCAGGACTGAAATTTGAGTTCTACCTCTCTGATTCTTAGGTTTCTCATATTATGCTTAAACTTTTAAAATCTCGTATGCAAATCTAAATTACAAGATTCCTTTGAAGTTGAAATAAAATGGCCCATCAGAACAGTATGTCTGTCATGTAGTAGACACTCAATAAATGATATATTGTCTTTCCTCCTTTCCTTCCTTTCTTTAGGAAAAAGTCACTGCAACAGTAAATAGTAACATTTATATTGAAAATGTATATATAATGTGGGAATTGCCCTCTGGAACAGATGTTCTGTCTTTAAAAATCTAATGGATATCTAGGTGCTAAGAGTTGAATGAAAGGTAGAATTGAAGTTACCAACTAACTATCTTGCGTTTTATCATAAGGTTCATCCATGTGTTCGTCTGGGTCCTTTGAAAAGCAGATGCCAAGATGGAATGAAATACACAAGAAATGAATTAGAGGAAATGCTTGTGAAAGAAAATGGGAATGATACTGGAAGAGCCTGAGAGAACCGACAAACCATGATACAAGTCTGATTCTTATTGAAGGGAGGGAGGGAGGGAGGGAGGGAGGAAGAAAGGAAGGAAGGAAGGAAGGAAGGAAAGAAGGAAGGAAGAAGGAAGAAAGAAAAACAGGTTGAGGGGAAGGAAGGAAAGAAAAGTCAGGTAGAAGTAACATAAACCAATGTGTATTTCTAATGACAATTAGGCAAGGCAATTGGAGTGCTCTTGAGCCAAAACCACCATCAAGAGTCCAATGTTTCCTAGGAATGGGAGAATGGGAAGAACAGCTTTGATGCAAATGCAGTGATGGATTTCAAAGTTCAGAAGCTGTTGCCCTGCAACTGGGGATCTGAGAATGGCATTCTCATGTGGGCACAGATAAATGTGAAAGGTATTTATCATGATAAAGAAACTTTGAGATACATAGCCAAACTGCTCAGCTCCTAAGTACCTCCTCTAATTGATGATACAGTATCACTAAGTATGTGTGGTTTCCATATTCAGTGTTATTATATATTAATTTAAGGAGTTATTATGGTCCCTGAAGTGGAATTAGAAATATAAAGTACTTCAGCCATGAAGTGTGGCAGGGTTTAAGCAGATGTAGTTCAGTGTTGTGGACAAAAGCAGAGGTTTTTGGAGTTAGAATGGATCTGAATTTTAGCTCTACAATTTAACTACGTGACCCTGGGAGGGTGACAATCTGCCTGAGTTTCTATTTGTTTAGAAACTGGGCATTATGACACCTACCTCAATAGGGATTTTTAAGAATTAAATTGGGACTAAATGCCAAGAAACTAGCATTATGGACAGTTTGGTATATACCAGACACTGTTCTAAGTGCTTTATATTTATTAACTTATTGAAGTCTTCCTACCAAACATACGAAATAGGATGCATTGTCATTCTTATTCTTAACACTAATTTTAAATGTTTTAACACATTTAACAAGTGAGGAAATTGAGACTCAAGAGAAGTCAGTCCTAGTTCTTGCAAGTGGCTAAGTCAGGTTAAGAAGAAAACAGTCTGCCCTGAGCCCTCCCCCAACCACTGCCCACACTACCCAGCCTTACAAATACACCTGGCTCTGTGAAATCCCTCATTTCTACCTCACTTCATGATCTTGATCCAGTGGGGGATGAAGGGAATGTGATGGCTAGCTCCAGAGGAGGAGCTAGTTTTTTTTTTTGTTGTTGTTGTTTTTTTTCAGAGGAGGAGCTAGTTTGAACAGCGCAATGTATGTTTTCCCCCAGAATCTGTTTGGAAACTTGAACTAGATCAGTATAATGTCCTGTATCTTGTGTAACTCCAGAAATCAAGTGCTAGGTAACAAGGGTTGCACATCATTATCATATGACCATGGATGACTCTATTATGAGATCCATTATTGAAATTATGTCAAAAATATAGATTACTATCTAATCTTACTAAAATGTTTTTAGGATTAATATTGAATCTAGCTTTTTAGATAGCTCAGTGGCATACAGTATTTACTTGGGCAGCAGAGGTGCCTTGAAAATCCCTCAGAACGTACCATAGGGGGACCTTTAAGATGGTGGAGGAGTAAGACGTGGAGATTACCTTCCTCCCCACAAATACATCAAAAATACATCTACATGGGGAACAACTCTAACAGAACACCCACTGAATGCTGACAGACTTCCCAAAAGACAAGAAAATAGCCAGGTACCTGGGTAGGGCAAAAGAAAAAAGAAAAAAGAGACAAAAGAATAGGGATGGGGCCTGCACCTCTAGGAAGGAGTTGTGAAGAAGGAAAAGTTTCCACACACTAGGAAGCCCCTTCACTGGCAGAGATGGCCGGTGGCGGAGGGGGGAAGCTTCGGAGCCATGGAGGAGAGCGCAGCAACAGGGGTGCAGAGGGCAAAGCGGAGAGATCCCCGCAGAGAGGATCAGTGCCGACCAGCACTCACCAGCCCGAGAGGCTTGTCTGCTCACCCGCCAGGGCAGGTGGGGGCTGGGAGCTGAGATTCGGGTTCGGAGGTCAGATCCCAGGGAGAGGACTGGGGTTGGCTGTGTGAACACAGCCTGAAGGGGGCTAGTGTGCCACAGGCGGTGGGGAGGGTATCTGAGAAAAAGTCTGGACCGGCCTAAGAGGCAAGAGACTATTGTTTCAGGGTGCAAGAAGAGAGGGGATTCCTTCCCTGTCTGCCCACAGAAGGCAGAGCACCTCCTAAACAAGCTGCAGAGACAGGCGCGAGCCACGGCTATCAGCTCAGACCCCAGAGACAGGCATGAAACGCTAACGCTGCTGCTGCAGCCACCAAGAATACTGTGTGCAAGCACAGGTCACTAACCACACTTCCCCCTGGGAGCCAGTGTAGCACACCACTGCCACAGCCCCACGATCCAGGGACAAACACCCCAGGAGAACACATGGCATGCCTCAGGCTGTTGCAATGTCATGACAGCCTCTGCCCCCACAGGCTCACCCTTCATTCCAGTTATAAATACTGTACCCCTCCCTCCTCCCAGCCCAATTGAGGAAGAGTCCCCTAATCAGCTGATGCTTTAACCCCATCCTGTCTGGGCAAGAACAGATACCTAAGGGCGACCTACACACAGAGGTGGGGCCAAAACCTAATGTGAACCCCAGGAGCTGTACGAACAAAGAAGAGAAAGAGAAATTTCTCCATGCAGCCTCAGGAACAGTGAATTAAATCTCCACAATCAACTTCATGTACCCTGCATCTGTGGAATACTTGAACAGACAACGAATCATCCCAAATTGAGGTGGTAGACTTTGGGAGCAACTGTAGTCTTAGGGTTTGCTGGTTGTGACTGATTTGTTTCTGATTTTTATGTTTATCTGAGTTTAGTGTTTAGTGCTTGTTACCATTGGTGGATTTGTTTATTGGTTTTGTTGTTCTCTTCTTTTCTTCCTCTTATTATTTCTTTTATATTAATAATTAAAAACAAATTTTTAATTTATTATTATTTCTTTCTTTCTTTCTTCTTTATCTCCCTTTTCTTCTGAGCCATGTGGCTGACAGGGTCTTGGTGCTCTGGCCTGGTGTCAGGCCTGAGCCTCTGAGGTGGGAGAGCCAAGTTCAGGACATTGGACCACCAGAGACTTTCCACCCCAGGTAATATCAATCGATGAGAGCTCTCCCAGAGACCTCCACCTCAATGTGAAGACCTAGCTCCACCCAACAGCCAGCAAACTCCAGTGCTGAATGTCCCATGCCAAACAACTAGCAAGACAGGAACAAAACACCACCCATTAACAAAGAGGCTGCCTAAAATCATACTAAGTTCACAGACACCCATAAACACAACACTGGACGTGACCCTGCCCACCAGAAAGACAAGATCCAGTCCCACACACCAGAACACAGGCATCAGTCCCCTCCACCAGGAAGCCTGCACAAGCCACTGAACCAACCTCACCACTGGGGGCAGACACCAAAAACAATGGGATCTATGAACCTAGAGCCTGTGAAAAGGAGACCCCAAACACAGTGAGTTAAACAAAAGGAGAAGACATAGAAATATGAAGCAGATAAAGAGGCAAGGTAAAAACCCACCACAACAAACAAATGAAGAGGAAATAGGCTGTCTACCTGAAAAACAATTAGAGTAAAGATAGAAAAGATGATTCAAAATCTTGGAAACAGAATGGAGAAAATACAAGAAATGTTTAACAAGGATCTAGAACTAAAGAGCAAACAAACAATGATGAAGAACACAATAAAAGAAAATAAAAATTCTCTAGAAGGAATCAGTAGCAGAATAAATGAGGCAGAAGAATGGATAAGTGACCTGGAAGATAAAATAGTGGAAATAACTACAGCAAGCAGAATAAAGAAAAAAGAATGAAAGGAATTGAGGACAGTCTCAGAGAAATCAGGGACAACATTAAATGCACCAACATTTGAATTATAGGGGTCCCAGAGGAAGAAGAGAAAAAGAATGGGTCTGAGAAAATATTTGAAGAGATTATAGTTGAAGACTTCCCTAACATGGGAAAGGAAAGAGTCAATCAAGTCCAGGAAGTGCAGAGGTCCCATACAGGATAAATCCAAGGAGACACACAACAAGACACATATTAATCAAACTATCAAAAATTAAATAAAAAGAAAAAATATTAAAAGCATCAAGGGAAAAGCAACAAATAACATACAAGGGAATCCCCATAAGGTTAACAGCTGATCTTTCAGCAGAAACTCTGCAAGCCAGAAGGGAGTGGCAGGATATATTTAAAGTGATGAAAGGCAAAAACCTACAACCAAGATTACTCTACCCAGCAAGGATCTCATTCAGACTCGACGGAGAAATTAAAACCTTTACAGACGAGCAAAATTAAGAGAATTCAGCACCACCAAACCAGCTCTACAACAAATGCTAAAGGAACTTCTCTAGGCAGGAAACACAAGAGAAGGAAAACACGTCCAAAAACAAACCCAAAGCAATTAAGAAAATGGTGATAGGAACATACATATCAATAATTACCTTAAATGTAAATGGATTAAATGCTCCAACCAGAAGACATAGACTGGCTGAATGGATACAAAAGCAAGACCCGTATATATGCGGTCTACAAGACCCAATTCAGACAGAGGGACACATACAGACTGCAAGTGACAGGATGGAAAAAGATATTCCATGCAAATGGAAATCAAAAGAAAACTGGAGTAACAATTCTCATATCAGACAAAATAGACTTTAAAATAAAGAATGTTGCAAGAGACAAGGAAGGACACTACATAATGATCAAGGGATCAATCTAAGAAGAAGATATAACAATTGTAAATATTTATGCACCCAACATAGGAGCACCTCAATATATAAAGCAAATGCTAACAGCCATAGAAGGGGAAATCGACAATAACACAATCATAGTAGGGGACATTAACACTCCTCTTTCACCAATAGACAGATCATCCAAAATGAAACTAAATAAGGAAACACAAGCTTTAAATGACACATTAAACAAGATGCACTTAATTGATATTTATAGGACATTCCATCCAAAAACAACAAAATACACTTTCTTCTTAAGTGCTCATGGAACATTCTCCAGGATAGATCATATCTGGGTCACAAATCAAGCCTTGGTAAATTTAAGAAAAATGAAATCATATCAAATATCTTTTCTGACCACAATGCTATGAGACTAGATATCAATTACAGGAAAAAAACTGTAAAAAATACAAACACATGGAGCTAAACAATACACTATTAATAACCAAGAGAGCACTGAAGATATCAAAGAGGAAATTAAAAAATACCTAGAAACAAATGACAATGAAAACACAATCACCCAAAACCTATGGGATGCAGCAAAAGCAGTTCTAAGAGGGAAGATTTTAGCAACACAACCCTACCTCAAGAAACAAGAAATATCTCAAATAAACAAGCTAACCTTACACCTAAAGCAGTTAGAGAAAGAAGAACAAAAAACCCCCAAAGTTAGCAGAAGGAAAGAAATCATAAAAATCAGATCAGAAATAAATGAAAAAGAAATGAAGGAAACAAAAGCTAAGATCAATAAAACTAAAAGCTGGTTCTTTGAGAAGATGAACAAATTGATAAACCATTAGCCAGACTCATCAAGAAAAATAGGGAGAAGACTCAAATCAGTAGAATTAGAAATGAAAAAGAAGTAACAACTGACACTGCAGAAATACAAAGGATCATGAGAGATTACTACAAGCAACTCTATGCCAATAAAGTGGACAATGTGGAAGTAATGGACAAATTCTTAGACATGAACAACCTTCTGAGACTGAACCAGGAAGAAATAGAAAATATAAACAGACCAATCACAACCACTGAAATTGAAAATGTCACTATAATTTTTCCAACAGACAAAAGCCCAGGACCAGATGGCTTCACAGGTGAATAAAATCAAACATTTAGAGAAGAGCTAACACCTATCCTTCTCAAACTCTTCCAAAATATAGTAGACGAACACCCTGAAACTCATTCTATGAGGCCACCATCACCCTTATATGAAAGCCAGACAAAAATGTCACAAAAAAGAAAACTACAGGCAGGTAACACTGATGAACATAGATGCAAAAATCCTCAACAAAATACTCTAGCATGCTAGCAAACAGAATCCAACAGCACATTAAAAGGATCATGCACCATGAACAAGTGGGATTAATCCCAGAGATGCAAGGATTCTTCAATATACACATATCAGTCAATGTGATATACCATCTTAACAAAATGAAGGATAAAAAACATACGATGATCTCAATAGATGCAGAAAAAGCTTTTGACAAAATTCAACACACATTTATGATAAAAACTCTCCAGAAAGTGGGCATAGAGGGAATCTTCCTCAACATAATAAAGGCCATATATGACAAACCCACAGCCAACATCATTCACAATGGTGAAAAACTGAAACCATTTCCTCCAAGCTCAGGAAGAAGACAAGGTTGCCCTCTCTCACCACTATTATTCAGCATAGTTTTGGAAGTTTTAACCAAAGCAATCAGAGAAGAAAAAGACATAAAAGGAATCCAAATCAGAAAAGAAATAAAACTGTCACTGCAGATGACATGGTATTATACATAGATAATCCTAAAGATGCCACAAGAAAACTACTAGAGGTAATCAATGAATTTGGTAGAGTAGCAGGATATAAAATTAATGCACAGAAATCTCTTGCATTCCTATACACTAATGTTGAAAAATCTGAAAGAGAAATTAAGGAAACACTCCCATTTACCATTGCAACAAAAAGAATAAAATACCTAGGAATAAACCTACCAAAGGAGACAAAAGACCTATATACAGAAAACTATATGACACTGATTAAAGAAATTAAAGATGATACAAACAGATGGAGAGATATACCATGTTCTTAGATTGGAAGAATTAACATTGTAAAAATGACTATACTACCCAAAGCAATCTACAGATTCAATGCAATCCCTGTCAAACTACCAATGGCATTTTTCACAGAACTAGAAGAAAAAATTCACAATTTGTATGGAAACACAGAAGAACCCGAATAGCCAAAGCAATCTTGAGAAAGAAAAACAGAGCTGGAGGAATCAGGCTCCTGGACTTCAGACTACACTACAAAGCTACAATAATCTAGACATATGGTACTGGCACAGAAACAGAAATATAGATCAATGGAACAGGATAGAAACCCCAGAGATAAACCCACACACATATGGTCACCTTATCTTTGATAAAAGAGACAAGAAAATACAATGGAGAAAAGAAAGTCTCTTCAATAAGTGGTGCTGAGAAAACTGGACAGCTACATGTAAAAGAATGAAATTAGAACCCTCCCTAACACCGTACACAAAAATAAACTCAAAATAGATAAAAGACCTAAAGGTAAAGCCAGACACTATAAAACTCTTAGAGGAAAACATAGGCATAACACTTTATGACATAAAATCACAGCAAGATCTTTTTTGACCCTCCTCCTAGAGAAATGGAAATAAAAACAAAAATAAACAAATGGGACCTAATGAAGCTTAAACGCTCTTGCACAGCAAAAGAAACCATAAACAAGAGGAAAAGACAACCCTCAGAATGGGAAAAAATATTTGCAAACGAAGCAACTGACAAAGAGTAAATCTATAGGGCTTCCCTGGTGGCGCAGTGGTTGAGAGTCTGCCTGCCAGTGCAGGGGACACGGGTTCGAGCCCTGGTCTGGGAGGATCCCACATGCTGCAGAGCAACTAGGCCCGAGAGCCACAACTACTGAGCCTGCGCATCTGGAGCCTGTGCTCCACAACAAGAGAGGTCGCGATAGTGAGAGGCCCGCGCATCGCGATGAAGAGTGGCCCCCGCTTGCTGCAACTAGAGAAAGCCCACGCACAGAAACGAAGACCCAATACAGTCAAAAATAAATAATAAATAATAAATAAAAAAATAAATTAAAAAAAAGAATAATTCTCCAAATATACAAACATCTCATGCAGCTCAATATGAGAAAAACAAACAACCCAATCCAAAAATGAGCAGAAGACCTAAATAGACATTTCTCCAAAGAAGATATACAGATTGCCAACAAACACATGAAAGGGTGCTCAACATCACTAATCACTAGAGAAATGAATATCAAAACTACGATGAGGTATCACCTCACACTGGTCAGAATGACCATCATCAAAAATATCTACAAACAATAAATGCTGGAGAGGTTGTGGAGAAAAGGGAACCCTCTTGCACTTTTGGTGGGAATGTAAATTGATACAGCCACTATAGAGTACATTATGGAGGTTCCTTAAAAAACTAAAAATAGAACTACCATATGACCTGGCAATCCCACTACTGGGCATATACCCTGAGAAAACCATAATTCAAAAAGAAGCATGTACCACAATGTTCATTGCAGCTCTATTTACAATAGCCAGGACATGGAAGCAACCTAAGTGTCCATCAACAGATGAATTCATAAAGAAGATGTGGCTCATATATACAGTGGAATATTACTCAGCCATAAAAAGAAATGAAATTCAGTTATTTGTGTTGTGGTGGATGGACCTAGAGTCTGTCATACAGAGTGAAGTAAGTCAGGAAAAGAAAAACAAATACCATATGCTAACACGTATATATGGAATCTTAGCAAAAAAAAAAAAAAGGTTCTGAAAAATCTAAGGGCAGGACAGGAATAAAGTTGCAGATGTAGAGAATGGACTTGAGGACACGGGGAGGGGGAAGGGTAAGCTGGGATGAAGTGAGAGAGTGGCATGGACATATATACACTACCAAATGTAAAATAGATAGCTAGTGGGAAGCAGCTGCATGGCACAGGGAGATCAGCTCGGTGCTTTGTGACCACCTAGAGGGGTGGGATAGGGAGGGTGGGAGGGAGGTGCAAGAGGGAAGAGATATGGAGATATATGTATACAGATAGCTGATTCACTTTGTTACACAGCAGAAACTAACACAACATTGTAAAGCAATTATCCTCCAATAAAGATGTTAAATTAAAAAAAAAAGGTACCATGCAGGCAGTTCCTACTTGATAATGCGTTCAAAAACTCCCCTCTTGAACAAATGGACATTTGTGGCCCTAAAATGTAAACTGAGGTCCCAGGAGCTGACATGCTGGATGAAGAAATGGTAAAGTAGGCCTTCAGCTCCCAGCTGTGGAAATCAGGGTTGTTTCTTGTGTCTCTGGGGTTTATATCACCCGTGGTCTCTCTTGAGGGTGAGAAGGAAGAGATTAAGAGAGTTGATGTGGACCCTATGAACTGGTCCTGAGATGAAACAGATTGTCAGTGGCTATAAGTAGTCCCAGGAGAGGGTAATGAGTGTCAGGGAGTGGCCGAGGGGTGACCACTACAGTTAGCCACTCCAACCACGAATTCCTCGGGGATGGACACTCTTAGAAACACAGTGGAACAACGGATGCTTTTCCTGCTGTCTCTTTGCAGCAATGAACAGTGATAGGTCACAGAGAAGGCAGGGTCCCCTCTCAGATCCCCATTCCCAGGTGGTTTATTTGGAGAGTTATTTTTCTCATGAAGTTCCCTGGAGCCCAGGAGGCTGTCAGTGTATTAAAGCAAAGGAAAGAGAATTAGTAACACTCTCTTATTTCCAAGGTATAATGACCTGCCCTATAAATCCACCCAAGACCTGCTGTTAATCTTTACTCTATGTGGGAAGCAACTGCTATTATTGGTGCTGCATTGAGAATAGGACAATTTATTACTTTTGAAGCCATAAAATACCTCTCTAGCCAGAAGTGGCTAATTCTCCAAGACCATTTGGGGTGGACGCCCTGTGCTCTGTGACTGGTTTGGAAAGCAGAATAGTCATCCAAAGGAGGCAAGTACAGTTCTAAATTATTGGAGCTTAAAGTGCACCATCACAAAGAAAAGTATGTCTTGGGAGAATACAGAAGTAAGTTTATGTCTATAAAGCGATCTTTCCCAAATGAGAGCCGTAGAGCTGGCATTTTGCAGGACTACTGTAAAAGCAACAATAACAAAAATTGTTCTGAAGTCAGTTTAAGAACCTATATTGAACAAGTTTAAACCAATTACTGTAAAGTTTCTGAGCCTAATTGTGAATCTCTAGATGTATAATAGGTAATGTTTCCCAAATGTATTTAATCATGAACAAGCTCCCTCCTTTCTTTTGAGGAGGGCACTAAACAACATATCTTGGTCTGTGTGTTATTCAGAAAAATGCTTGAGGTATGTTTTTCCTGTACTGATATGAATTAGTGATAGTTTTCTAACCTTTGTGATTATTGAATCTGAACAGAGCAAGCTATCTGCTAATTACTTCTCTTCAGATCTGATTTTACATCATCTAAATAAGACCACTCCCTCCTCTGATGCATGAGTAAACAGTTTCCAGTTTGTGGTAAAGGGATGATTTTGCCCCAAGGCAAAGGCTATTTAATTATCCAGTAACAACCTGCTGGGGTGAGGCAAAAAGCCACCAGTTTATCAGTGTGAGTATCGTGTGCTCGCCTGTTATTGGGATTTATTTTTCCATATTTCCCAGGCATTTGAAGCCACATCTCCAATCATCTTTCAATAAGTGACTTTTATGGATATAAAAGAAAATGTCTTTAATCATGAGAAAGGAAGAGGAAGGCAGAAAAAGGAAAACAGCCTGACCATCTGGATACACTGGTCCCCATGATTATTCATAAGACAACTCGAATAAGCAGATGCCATGGAGAGTAATTAAACCTTTCTTGTGTTCTCACTGGAATGTAAAAACAGTGCTGCTTTTGATGACAAAGTATCTGTGTCCCATATTCAAGAGTAATCACAAAAAGGATAAATTGTTACCTTGTTAATCATCAGAGAACAGGAATATTTTTGGCTGCTGCACTTTCTCAAGGTGATCGCATTTCCTTTAGGCACAGAACCAACCCCCCTTATGAAACACTTTTCACACCTCAAACAGTTCATCCACTTGCTTGCTTGCAGGCTTCTAGCAATTAGCTGGTGTGTCTTTTTGGTCTAAAGAATTTTATTTTTGTCCCTTTAGATACTTCTGCCACCTAAGACGTGAAGTTATATCTGCCCCCAAGGGATGTTCAGTCTGTGCTCTTGAAAGCTTTTTGAACTTGCAGAATCTGTCATTGCTGGAGAGAATGGCATTCTTTGCCTGAACTGATTATCTAGAAAAGTTGATAGCCTTCTTCCGCCTTCTACCAAGTCTGCACTTCTTTATCTCTTTCTCATTTCCCAAGAAAGGCAGATCACAAGAGAAGGATTTGCTGCCTGGGATACACTGAGGGGCCAGGCAGCAAATAACTGTCCACACAGCTCTCCCATTTGGCCCAGGCACAAACCAGCCAGCACAGGCAGTGTCCCTTCATCTCAGTGGCTCTGGGTAGCATTTTGGACAAACGGAAAAGAGACTCAGAGGAACCACTGAACTAAGCTTCTTTCCTAGTTTCTCACAATTTTTATGCCTCAGTAAACTTTGGTCAGTCATAGAGTTTAAGTGGAATTCATTCAACAACTATTTCTTCATAACCCACTAGGTCTTGCAGATACAGAAGGGAGCAAAACAAGACAACACACACCCCCATCCCCTACTCTATAAAAAGTACAGTTTGTTGCTTCAGAGATAATATTAGCTAATGCTTATTGAGTGTGAATGAATCAGGTACCATTTTCATTGCACTGAACATGTTCATAAATATCACATCCACCCAGTGAGCTGGCACGTTCCATTGTTATCCCTTTTTTTACAGATGAGAAAATAAGGAAATATATAGATAAATTGCCCCTTATAATATGACTAGTAAGTAGGGGAACCTGGATTTAAACGCAATAAATTTGACTCCAAAGCCTAGCACTCAATTAATATGCTTGTTCCTGGTGCTAACTGAACACACAGTCCAAATTGTTCTGGAGATGGAGTCCTAGGGATGGACTTGATGTTCCTCCACTATAGCTTTATTTCCTGAATATGTTGTCCCCTATGTCTGTTGTGAATGTGCCTTTGAAATTATCTTGAAAGAATATACATTCACCATGGGGCATCCTTAAAAAGGCTTAAAAATAACTTCTGGGGAGGTGTTACCTATAATAGTAATTGAAATGACAGCGAGTGAGACTAAATATACCTGATTTTTGTTCCTATGTCACCATCTTAGTTCATGTATTAGTTTGCGAGGGCTGTGTGAGATAATAGCAAATACATAGTGGTCTCTGTCCTGGGTTCCTGGCACAGAGCTTCTGCAGCCCTTGTAATTTCCCAAGTGATAAGAGCACTGGGAGCATCTCTTATTCTAATATTTGTACTTGACCCCATCCCTGACACAGGGCTCCTGAAACCCTTGTAAATTCCTGAGTGATAAGAACACTAAGAGCGAGAGGGTAGGCAGCACAAGCAAGAAAAACTACAATCCTGCAGCCTGTGGAACAAAAACCACATTTACAGAAAGATAGACAAGATGAAAAGGCAGAGGACTATGTACCAGATGAAGGAACAAGATAAAACCCCAGAAAAACAACTAAATGAAGTGGAGATAGGCAACCTTCCAGAAAAAGAATTCAGAATAACGATAGTGAAGACGATCCAGTACTTCAGAAAAAGAATGGAGGCAAAGATCGAGAAGATGCAAGAAATGTTTAACAAAGACCTAGAAGAATTAAAGAACAAACAAACAGATATGAACAATATAATAACTGAAACGAAAACTACACTAGAAGGAATCAATAGCAGAATAACTGAGGCAGAAGAACGGATAAGTGACCTGGAAGACAGAATGGTGGAATTCACTGCTGCAGAACAGCATAAAGAAAAAAGAATGAAAAGAAATGAAGACAGCCTAGGAGACCTCTGGGACAACATTAAACGCAACAACATTTGCATTATAGGGGTCCCAGAAAGAGAAGAGAGAGAGAGGGGACCCCAAAAAATATTTGAGGAGATTATAGTCAAAAACTTCCCTAACATGGGAAAGGAAATAGCCACCCAAGTCCAGGAAGCACAGAGAGTCCCATACAGGATAAACCCAAGGAGAAACACACTGAGACACATAGTAATCAAACTGGCAAAAATTAAAGACAAAGAAAAATTATTCAAAGCAGCAAGGGAAAAATGACAAATAATATACAAGGGAACTCCAATAAGGTTAACAGCTGATTTCTCAGCAGAAACTCTACAAGCCAGAAGGGAGTGGCATGATATACTTAAAGTGATGAAAGGGAAGAACCTACAACCAAGATTACTCTAGCCGGCAAGGATCTCATTCAGATTCAATGGAGAAATCAAAAGCTTTACAGACAAGCAAAAGCTACGAGAATTCAGCACCACCAAACCAGCTCTACAACAAATGCTAAAGGAACTTCTCTAAGTGGGAAACACAAGAGAAGAAAAGGACCTACAAAAACAAACCCAAAACAATTAAGAAAATGGTCATAGGAACATACATATTGATAATTACCTTAAACATGAATGGATTAAATGCTCCAACCAAAAGACACAGGCTTGCTGAATGGATACAAAAACAAGACCCATCTGTATGCTGTCTACAAGAGACCCACTTCAGACCTAGGGACACATACAGACTGAAAGTGAGGGGCTGGAAAAAGATATTCCATGCAAATGGAAATCAAAAGAAAGCTGGAGTAGCAATACTCATATCAGATAAAATAGACTTTAAAATAAAGAATGTTACAAGAGACAAGGAAGGACACTACATAATGATCAAGGGATCAATCCAAGACGGAGATATAACAATTATAAATATATATGCACCCAACATAGGAGCACCTCAATACATAAGGCAACTGCTAACAGCTCTAAAAGAGGAAATCGACAGTAACACAATAATAGTGGGGGACTTTAACACCTCACTTACACCAATGACAGATCATCCAAAATGAAAATAAATAAGGAAACAGAAGCTTTAAATGACACAATAGACCAGATAGATTTAATTGATATTTATAGGACATTCCATCTGAAAACAGCAGATTACACTTTCTTCTCAAGTGTGCATGGGACATTCTCCAGGATAGATCACATCTTGGGTCACAAATCAAGCCTCAGTAAATTTAAGAAAATTGAAATCATATCAAACATCTTTTCTGACCACAACGCTATGAGATTAGAAATGAACTACAGGGAAAAAAACGTAAGAAATACAAACACATGGAGGCTAAACAATATGTTACTAAATAACCAAGAGATCACTGAAGAAATCAAAGAGGAAATCAAAAAATACCTAGAGACAAATGACAATGAAAACACGACAATCCAAAACCTATGGGATGCTGCAAAAGCAGTTCTAAGAGGGAAGTTTATAGCTATAGAAGCCTACCTCAAGAAACAAGAAAAATCTCAAATAAACAATCTAACCTTACACCTAAAGGAACTAGAGAAAGAAGAACAAACAAAACCCAAAGTTAGCAGAAGGAAAGAAATCATAAAACAAACAAACAAACAAACAAACAAAAAACACTAGGAGCATCTTTTGTTCTGAGGAGGTGATTTCGGGTGGGCTCCTAGATGGCTTCTGGATGGGGGCTGGTCACCAGAAGACCAAACCATGGCGAGAAGCTTGGGATTTTTCAGCCCCACCCCCAACCTCCAGCGAAGGGAGAAGGGCTGGAAATGGAGTTAACAATTGATCATGGCTATGTGAGAATCCCAATCTTAGGAGTTACAGAAAGATTCCAGGTTGGTGAACATATCCACTTACTGAGATGTGACACCTCCAGACTTTATAAGGACAGGCACCTGCTCTTGGGACCCTTCCAGACCTTGCCTTGTGTATATCTTCATCTGACTGTTAGTTAGTGTTTCTTTGATTTCTGTGAGCCACTGTAGCAAATAATCAAATCCAAAGGGGAAAGAGTTCATGAGAACCTGCAGTCTGTAGCCACATTGGACAAAAGCTGTGGGTACCCTGGGGACCTACTATTTGTGATTGGCATCTGAAGTGGCGTGGAAGCAGTCTCATGGGACTGAGCCCTTAACCTGTGAATTCTGACACTTTCTCCAGTATTCAAATTGAGTTAGATTGTAGTACAACTCCCAGCTGGTGTAGTGGAGAATTGGAGAACCACAAACACACACACATTCAGTGTCCAGAAGTGTCAGAAATGAATTTTCTATGTTATCAGTAAAGGAGACACACAACAGGAGGGAAGGACTGGGTGGGTTTTCCTAATTCAGGCTTCCAGAGGTAAGGTGCCATTCCCAACACCTGTGTCCCCTGCACACATGCATGGCCGGGTCTGTCAAACCTGTGCACTGTTCCTGCCCAACCTGGCTGCCCAGGAGGTCAGACCAGGACACGCTGCCCCTGGGGTGGCTGGTTTCTTGCAGGGCAGTGAAAAACATGGTGAACAGAGAGTTAGAAAAGCCTGGGCCTGTCTCATGCATGTTTGGGGGCAGCAGCTCTGGCGTGTGTGGTGGGAGGGACTTCTGCACTCTCTGTTGCTGACACTTCCTTTCTGGCTTCTGCATCCGTCCCACCCATCCCAGTCATAGGTGACAGCTGCTGCTGGGGGTTGTGGGACTAATAAACACCTTGCCCTTTTTCCCACCTGAAAAAAAAAAAAAGGCACATACCATAAATATGGCTTAGAAGTGATCATGCAAAACTTGATTATCTGACCAAGGTAGTGTTTACCAGGCTTCTCTACTATAACGCAACCTCTCCTGCTAACCTTTTTCATGCTCTACTCTGAAAGTGCAGCCCACACTCAATGGGGATGGGAAAGAGGTTGCTAAACTACATCATTTGGAGGGAGTAGTAGCTACAAAAATTATTTGGGATTCTCCTGTATGTAAAATGTATGCTTTCTACCCCCATTTATTATGTCATTCAAGCATTTATTTATGTCATTTTCAATTCAATATTTATTTAATATTGGGGTTATTAGTCCAATACTCCATTGTTTATTTTAGCCCTCAAATTGTTCCAGCTTTGGCCATTGGGAGTACTTCCTTTATTTCAGATCACTTCTTTGCTTTCTGGCATTACAAGAGACTCCGGAGGTACCTTATGTACATATTCCTGCTTACCCTAAAACCCAAAAACCCAAAACCCATGGTTCCTTATACTGGAAAGTAGTATTAGGAATCAATTTTCAGCCATTGGATATGCCTGCTACTACCTGGGTATCATTGTTTCTAGACTCTCAATAGGCATAGCTAGGCAATATATGTATGTATACTAAAACATATCTATAATTATGTCTATATTAGTCTGTATATTAGGTATGTAAACATGAGTTCATACTGATATCACTGAGCCTAACCTTGTTCCTCATGATTCTAGCCTTTTTCCCTTGCTTATCTGTAACTTCTAACTTCTAACTCCAACACAGCTCCCACCATCCACCACCATTCATTTATTTATTTGTTCAATCCCAATATATATGCAAAGCAGTTTCAGAATTGTTAACTCATACCCCCATGAGATGCTACTTTACCCACTAGATTATAGTATTTATGTGTACAGCCATCAATGTCTCTTTAGTCTTATAGCTTCCAGTCAAAGCACTGTTTTCGGAAGTTACTTAGATCAGAAACTTTTTCTATAACCACCTTCAGTGAGGTTATGTTATAAATTCTTTTGTCACAATCTGCATTCCAACCTGGTTGATTCCTTACCTTCTGGTTATTTTTTTTTTCAATTTGTATACATTAAGCTTCCTTCTTTATGCTATAAATTCTATGAGTTTGACAAATACATAGTGTTGTATATCCACCACTAGAGTACCATGCAGACTTTTTTAATCACTTTAAAAATCCTCCTTACTTCCCTAGTTGAATATTCTCCCCTTAAAACCCATGACAATGATTGGTGTGTTTCCCTAGGATTTTGCTTTTTCCAGAATGTCATATGAATTGAATGATACAATATGCATCCTTTTTGGTCTGGCCTCTTTCATTCACCCATGTTCTCGTGTGAATTAATAGCTTGTTTCTTCTTATCACTAAATAGTAATCCATTGTATGGATGGACCACAGTCTATCTGCCTGTTGAAAGACATCTTGGTTACTTTTTTTTTTTTTAAAGATGTCATTCTTTTGTCTTTTTTTTTAAAAATTAATTAATTAATTTATTTATTTTTGGCTGTGTTGGGTCTTCGTTTCTGTGCGAGGGCTTTCTCTAGTTGTGGCAAGTGGGGGCCACCCTTCATCGCGGTGCACGGGCCTCTCACTATCGCGGCCTCTCTTATTGCAGAGCACAGGCTCCAGACGCGCAGGCTCAGTAGCTGTGGCTCACGGGCCTTGTTGCTCCACGGCATGTGGGATCTTCCCAGACCAGGGCTCGAACCCGTGTCCCCTGCATTAGCAGGCAGATTCTCAACCACTGCGCCACCAGGGAAGCCCCATCTTGGTTACTTTTAGTTTTTGGTGATTATGAATAAAGCTACTATAAATATTTGTGTGCAGGTTTTCAAATCAGTTCAGTAAATAGCTAGGAGTGCAATTGCTGAATTGTATGGTAAGTTTATGTTTAACTACAAGTAATAATTTGAAGTTCTCTCCAACTGCACTCTACTGTCACATGCCTTGGCCCTCATGAACATGCTGTTTCTTCTGCCTGGAATGTTCTGCCCACCTTGTTTTCTATCTGCACATTTCTTTCTGGCTAAAACAACTCCTCCAGTGCCTCCTTCTCTTGTAAATTTTTTCCTTCTCTCTTTGGACCAGACCAGAGACTGTGATATATACTATGTATATATCCCTGTATCTCAACCATCATACACCATTGTAATTTGTTTATATTCTTGTCTTTCTCCCTCACAAGTCTATTAATAATTTCAGTGAAAGTACCAGATCTTTCATTTCTATAACCTGTTTGAGTAGCAGCTCCAGTACATAGTGGAAGCCCACTGAGTGTTCAATCATGTTTTTTGAATAATACCACGAATAAGCTTTATCTGCTTTCCCATTTAATTTTCCCAGGATCATCTGTGTTTGTTATAGATATAATATGTCTAATATTTATGTTTTGCTCATAAGTTAACCATAAGTTGGTATTATTCTGACTTATTTTCATTCTATATTTTATATAAATTTCTAGGTATATTTCATCCTTTTTAATAAAGAGACACAGTCAAGGTTAATTTTCCCCTTTGCTGTTTGTGTTTTCAGATGCCCAAAGTTATTTTTCTAACATTGAATGTTTTTTTCCTTTCCTCAAAAGTATAGGAAACAGGTATTTCTTAAGGTTTCTGATAGAGAAAGTTCAGGAGGAAGGTCTGACTCCGTCAAAGTACAGTGTTAGTCATTAGTTTTATTACACATATATATATACATATATGGAGAGAGAGAGGAATTAGAGGTTAGGAAAGAGTAGGAAAGACACATATCTGCAAAATTGTTCAGAGGTAAGCAGCATCTTTACCTCTTTGAAGAGTGCTTATATGTCCTGTTAACACCATTGGCAGTTACAGAAGAGCACCAAGGAGGAACTTAGGCCCTTGGTCATATTATAAAGACAAAAAGGAACAAAATTAGAAGTAATCATATAACGTCTCTTCCTTCCTAAGGGGTTGTAAGAAATTATTTTAAAAGCCTCAGACAATCTTTGAGCTCAAATGCTTGCTCATTTCTCTAAAGGTCCATATTATGAAAGAAGCTAAGCCTTTCTTTCGTATTACTTATACACACAAATTACTTTTCCTGAGATTGGGAGAAAATTATATTACTAAATGCTGACATCTAGTTGTGATCTGACCTGGTTGATGTCAGTGCTGGAAGTGATTATCTCCGCCTTCCCAGCCACTCTTGTCATGAAAAGAAGGGAAGCTGAAGTGATGGATAAGGAGAGGAGAACTAAAAAATCCCTCAAAGTCTTGCTTTCAAGAAGTCACCAGCCCCAGCACACCAACTGACTCAGACTCACACATGCAAACATATGAGGTGAACTGAAGTCTCTGGGGAAAAGAGAAAACATATTACATTATAATCAATGTCAAAAACTTCTCTCTTAATGTAATCTTAGGAAAATTGGCCAAGTGAAGAGAAATGCCAAAGATGACTTTCCGATGCGGAGGACAGGCCCACTAGGGTGGGAGAAGCCCGTGATCACAGAGCAGCAGAGGAAATGCCAGTGGTATATGAGAGTGCAGGTCTAGATCCATACCTACCTTGTTCACATTCTGGGTACGCTGAGTTATAAAACCTCTCCTGTCTTAGTTGTATCATTTGTAACTCGGAGAAGACAAAAAAGTACCTACCTCCTAGAGCTACCATGAGAAATTAATCAGTTTTCCATTGACAACATTAGACCAATCTGGCACACGTCGATTCTCACTGTTATTTGTTCTCATTCCTTCTCCAACCTGTCCTGATGGGAAGGACTCAGAAAAGCCAGCTGCCCATGTGAGACTAAGGGGAAGTCCCTACTATTCTGTGTTAATTGAATCTTCAGGTCTTCGTGGCAAAAAAAGCACTATAAAAAAGGAAGAGACTTCTATCAATACAGAGCCAAAGAAAAAGGGATATTTGCTGAGTCCTACCTGCAGAACTCAAAGCAGGGACAGATTTGTTTATTTTTTTTAAAGAAAGGAGTCGGGACTTTCTGAAGCTTCACAGAAAGGAGTTGTTACGAGACCATAATCATTGCAGCTTGCTCATGTTTACTGCTTTCACTTCCTGTTTCTCACTGTGATGCTTTCAACCAAATGCCCTGTGCCCTTATCTTTAAGGTCAGCACAAAATCTGGCGAGACTCCGTGCTATTCCGCTACCAAGGTTTTGTGGAAATAGAAATTTGGGGAGAGAAAATAGTGGCATTTCCTGAAGGGAGAGGGGATCAGGTTGAGAATCTGCATCCCCTTTCTGGGAATATAAGAGATGGCTAGGAGGCTTTGCCTTAAAAAGGCTGTGGATTGGCTCCTTAACCTAAAGCATCCTTTTGTTCTTTGCTTTTAGGTGAGGGTGAGAAACAAATGATAAGGAGCAAGTTATTTTAGGGATATTGGCATAAACAAAGCCAGCTAGTTATTTTCGCTTGTGCCCAGTTCTTTCTTTCTCTTCTTTTATGAAAGGAGTAAGTGAAAATCCCCAGACAGTCTATCAAAGATGAGTAAGCAGAGAGATTCAAGGGTTACCGCATTTTGACACAAACTATACTCTGTGTTGATAAAATGGGCTGATCTGCACTGTGCAGAATCCAATCTCCCTAATCAATTATTGATGGCCGGTGGGGAGTGATAAATGGCCTGCCAGCAAGAAAATCACACTGCTTCAGCTCAGCGTGGAAACGAACGACGGGATTTTCAATATACACAATGAGACCTTTCCGCTGATACTCAATATTGTTGAGTTTCATTCTAAGGCTACAGGAGCTTTCAATTTAGAATCTAGGTGTGTTCACAAAGCTAAAACATTAACAGTTGACAAACTAAAAGGAAAATTACACCAAATAGTGTCCTTCTCCAATTTCAGAACAGAAGTTAATGATGGCACAATCTAAAGCATATCTAGAACAAGAATAATGCGGAGAGAGAGAGAGCACACATTTCTGTTCTGCTAATTCCTTGCTGTGACATCTTGGGCTAATTTAATTTCTCTGTGCCTCAGTTGCTTCATGTACAAAATGAGTATATAATTGACTGAAGAAAAATAAAGAGCTCTGCACAAATCTTGCACAAAATGACACTGAACAGGACTTAGTTCCTATTCTATTGTCATTGGTGGGGCTTTGCCCATTGTCAACGGAGCAGTGATTCAAAACCTTGCCCGGACATAATAAGAATGATGTCACTTTAATAAAACAATAAATATGAAAATATACATGAAAAAAATTACTAAGTCCCAACCCAAATCTACTGAAGCAGAATTTCTAAGGAGAGGACTGGCAACTTGTACTATAGGTAATTCTGATCATCAATCAACTTTGGAGAAACACTGATTTACAGCAACCTCTCTTTCCTGGTCTAGGCTCCCTTTCTGCTAAAATTGCTAAAACAATTTTATTTTAGGATATAGAAGGGGAACATTCTGGTGTCTCTTCCAGATTTGTTTTTTGTATTCTTCTTGTTCTAATTCCTGAATCTGTGCATGCCCAGGTGTGCCAAGCGCCTGGCCCCCTCTCCAGCTGGATAATAGACACTGCAGATCTGTCTTCAGGGGTCAGCATCCTCCAGCTTCCCAGCCTGTACCCAGAGGTTAGATGAGGGACTTGCAGGGAGAATGGAGATCTTGAGGCTTAAGGTCTTGAAGAAATATAGAAGCCCGTAACGTATTCTCTAATCCAGCTTTGTGGTAACAAATTCACTTGATTTCCTGTGCTTCCTTTCAAAGACCCAGAGTTAAGATAGATATAAACAAATATAAATTCATAAGGAAATGACTCACATAGTGTATGGGAAGTAAGAGGAAAGATCAAATGATCTCAAATATTCCTTCCACTGATTCTAAGTGGTGTTGACTTCTCAAGAATGGTTTGAGGTTAAACAAATAACATCTGTTAAAATGGATTTATTTCAAAGGAAAGGGACACATTAAGTCAGTGTTGGTCACTAATTTATTTTAATTAGATTATCAGATTATATCTTTAGCAGGGATCAACTAAAGATAGATTGACTATATTTTGGAGGCCAACTTTGGAGGCTAGGATGCTTCTCTGCTCCTGATGGGGAAGGAGATCCAGAAAGCACACTGGGAAGATTAGAAAAATTAAAGAAAAAGTAAAGAAAATTTGAAATTTTCATAGGAGGTCTTTAATCCAATGGACATATGTCAATGTGGAAAAGTATCACTAGATTTTAGCATATATACGGAGTCAGGATGATTAGATAGTAAATGTATGACAAATTCTACAGCAGAGATATTCAGAGATTCATTTACACAAGTAATGAAAATTACAAAAAGGATAATTGTGACATAAACTCACTGAGGCATGGGGTACGGTGGTAAAAGGGAGTGATCCATTTATAATGAGGGAGAGATCAGATTTTTGGATCTTACCAACTAGTTGCTATAGAAATCAGTTGGGAAGTTCTTAATGCACTCAAAATATTTATATTTCATATTTAAAATGTAGCATGATACTGATTTTTCAGTTTAAGCTCTAGGGAGCTCTTTTCATATTTTTTGTTCAACTTGCTGTTCCTTCCTTAATATGCGTAGCTTGGATTCCTGACATGCACATCTCTCTTTCATTTGGTATCTGTTTTGAGGCTTTCTGACTGCTAGGATCCCTTAGTCAGGGAGCCAGAAGGACTCTTAGGTATATTCATTTCTTTGGCTGTTCACTGGGGTGCATTCCCAACTGTTAGAATCCTATAAGTGAAGAGAGTTTCACAAGTGATGGACAGTACCATTGTTGTCAATTCTGTGGGCCAGCTGACGACAACAGCCAGAGTGAAAGTAACCTGTCAAAATACCATGAGTGTGCCTTATGCAACCATGTTATTGCAAGCTCTTAAAAATTAACGGAAAGAGGAATCAGTTCAACTTCTCCTCCTTCTCCTCCAAGCTGCTCCAGCTCAAGAATCTCTAGGGCCAAGTAGTTCCCATGATTAGTCAACTGTTCCTTGTCATGGGACATCCTGATGCTGTCCCCAGGCTCTCCAATACCTGTAGCCTTAGTTTCACTCTTTACAGTCAGCTCTTAAATCTTTAACTTGAAAACGTATCTTGTGGGGATCTTGCTTTATTGCAGATTCTGATTCATAGGTTGGAGTGGAACCTAAGATCCTGCATTTATCACAAAATGCCACGTGAAGCCTTTGCTGCTGGTCTACTCATTACTGAATAGCAAGGGATGAGGGCATGTCCCCTGCAAGCCCCAGGTGCTTCACTGGTGCTCAATAGTTAGTAAGTCAGATGGTTTGTAATTGAAGTAAAGAGAAGCCAGGGTGTGTTCAGACTGCCATCTCCTCAGTCTCCCAAGTTCCTAACTGGGTTTGGAAGCAGAATTCAAATCTCTACCACATAAGGTAAGCCAGTTAATTCCAGTGTCTAACATGAGGGAAATAATACCCATTTCACGGGTTTGTTGTTAGAATTATACAGGAATTTGTATGAAATTGTTGTGAAAGCAGGAGCACAAAACAAATAATAATGGTATTAATTAATCACTCTTGCTATTATGAGTGTATGTGAATATCAAGCTTCAAATCCTCTTTGATATAATGACTGTTGCACCCTGTTTCTGTGCTTGATTAAAAAGAAGAAAACCTAATCAATATCTTACTTACATTGAATCACAACATGATTAAAAGCTTGTTTAGGACTTACATTAATCATCTCCTTTACAAAGTAACCAATCCAACTCTTTTAAACTTTCACCAAGTTTTTCATTTTGTTAAATCAGGAAATAGCATTTTGGCACAATTATCTCTTTCTGTCCTAAAGTGGAAAGACCAAAGAGCAATGTACCCTAACAACTAGAATATGACCAATACAGAGAAAAGCAGCAAAATCTTGACCTTTTCTGTTTCTTTGAATTTCCTAGAAGATGAGGGAGTATTTCAGTGGAAAATAAACCAGAAGAAATATCCATCTGAATGCCTAATTATGCTTTGCTGCTAATACTGTCCCTAAAATCTAGGAAATAATTTAAGAATATAGATACAGAGGACATATTGATGGTTAGCAGAGGGGTGGGGTATAAGTGAAATAGGTGAAGGGGGCCAAAAGGTACAGACTTCCAGTTATAAAATAAATAACTCATGAATGGAATGTAGAGCGTGGTGATTCTAGTTAATAATACTGTACTGTATACTTGAAAGTTGCTGGGAGAGTAGATCGTAAAAGTTCTCTTCACAAGAAAAAATAATTTTTGACTATGTTTGGTGATGAATGTTAATTAGACATATCTTGTGATTATTTCACAATATATACAAATATCAAATCATGTTGTACACTTGAAACTAATATCATGTCATATGTCAATGATATCTCAAAAATATTTACATAATCTAAAAAAATAATATGATTGTTACAAAGAAGTAAGTCAAGTTAGGAATGACTTAAAGACTTTACTAAGCTGAGTTAAAGAAAAATAAAACATGTAATCATCCCAATAAAATTAAAAAATACACAATAACATGCTTTATTTATTAAATAGGGTTTGACTAGTTAGAAGGAATTAACATGTTTGAGCACCTATTGTGTGCCAAGTGCTTTACATAAGTCATGTGAATTAATGCTTACAGCAGCCCTATGTTGTAGTAAATATGATCCACACATTACATATGAGAAAGTGGGTTTAGAATTACTAAGACCTTGCCCACACTTACAAGATAATAGGAGGTAGAGCTGGCAATCAAATTTGACTCCAAAGTCAGTCACTTTTTCACCTTAATACACCTAGTCATGTGTCAACATGGGTCCTAAGTAACTAGTCTGAAGTATGCTATTGTAAGAATGGAAGGATTTAATACAGTATAAGGTACTGTCAAACCATTCCACATTGAAGTTGTGTATAGTAATTTCTTAAAATATGAATAGCCCAAGGGAACAAGAATATATTTCCATGCATTTATTATACATGGAGAATTATGCTATATAAATTTTTGCATCTGAGAAAACACAACTTGTGATTGGTCACTGGAGGAAAACCAATTTCCCTAATAGATATGTTTCAATGAAAACTAGAATTATCCACTTCACATAAGCAAGCCAAAACATATGAACCAAATAGCTTTATACTTACCCTCAATTCCAGAACTCCAGAGATCTGGGAATATCCCATACCAGAACATCCTTAGGGCACATATTTTCCCTTAGGAGTTCTTCCATCTCCTCTTCCCAGGCCCTCCCTTTTCTGTGATACCCTATGCTGTCCTCACTGCGGCATGGAAAGTAGACTGTGTTCACCAGATTGGTACCACCCTATAGCTTAGTCCAATCCCTACAGGCCAATCCCTGTAGCCTTTCTCTTATTTCTCATGTCTCCCCTTTTGGGACATACCTGAACTTCTGTTACTAAAGCTAATCTGAAAAACATTCTGTGTTAGAGAGTAAGAGGATTTTAGAATAGGAGCAAATGCTAGAGTTAATTTAGGACAATTCTCCTCATTTTATATATGAAGACATTGAAGCACAAAGTA
Organism: Balaenoptera ricei; assembly: GCF_028023285.1. Classification (NCBI taxonomy): domain Eukaryota; kingdom Metazoa; phylum Chordata; class Mammalia; order Artiodactyla; family Balaenopteridae; genus Balaenoptera; species Balaenoptera ricei. The sequence continues at coordinate 6,756,876 of NC_082645.1, read as the reverse complement.
ACATATATAATCACCTGCAGAGTTTCTATCAGAGCCTAGGAGGCATACACCAAGATAGGTGTGTTTTTTTTTTTTTTTTACAGTAGCCTACAGAGACAGGTTACCATGTCATGGTGAATTCACATTTGATCCTTTCAGGTGATATAATACATTCTTGCATTTTATCTTATCTTTCAGTTCCTAAACCAGAGAGTTAATTGGTGATTGGAATATAAATAATCATGACATAATTAATTTGGGGTGGTTTGTAAATTAGGAATCTTTAGGTACAAAAAAATAGCATATTAGAAATCCATTAAATTACTTTAGAAAATATTTTGAGGGGGCTCATATAACCAAAAAGTGCAGTGATGGAACTTCAAGGATAACTCATCCAGGAATCAAAGTTATTAGCTCATTTTCTTTTTCTCTATCATCTCCTTCTATTGCTCTCTCCTTGTCTCACTCTCTCCTGCTTTCTCACTTCTGCTGTATTCTCATGATGAACTGGAAGCTATGGTCTCTTTCATGCTGCCTTAATTGTTTTTAAAATTGCAATTAAAGCTGAAAGGCTTGCCATAAATCAGGGAATATGGCCATTTGGAATTCCAAGACCCAAGAAAAAAGAGGTATTTCCATGACACTCCTACAAAAATGTCCCAGAGGAAGATTCTAATTAGCTTGGCTTGGCTAAAGAGCCCATCTGGGGACCAATTATTATAGCCAAGGAGATGGGATATTATAGTCAGCTCAGCTCAGCCTGGGTTACAGCCCACACCTATGGGGAGAATAGAGTCATATGTCTATTTCCAAATAAGTGGACGTACAGGTGGGAAAAGATACCAAGATAGTAATTTGCTAACTCTCAAATTAGAGCCTGTGGGCTGTTATGTCCAAGTATAGTACCAGTCTTGCTCAAAGCTGGGGCATTAGTAATAAAACTTTTATTACTCTTTCACTCAATTCTGGTTACAAGCCTTTAGTGAGATGATCTTCTAGAATTCATATGGAACTTAAAATCATGAGAGAATGTGATAGTGAGGCAGGAGATAGATGGGCTCCATCCAGGCTAGGCATTTACAACTAGCCTCCTGTTTACATTTCCTGAGGAAGAGGCGAGTGGGCTCTAGGCTAGATACTTACAACCAACCTCCTATTTGCACTTTGAGATGGAAATAACAACAGGAACAGGGTAAATAACTGGACTTTGTCTCCTATGGACAGTTTAAGATAACAGTTATGGCAGGGACAGAGACGGGCTAAACCCTGTTTGAATAAAAGATCAAGAGTTCACATATTTCCCGTCGTTGGGACAAGGGAGACACTGCACATGCGCAGAAAGGCTCCTTAAGGGTGAAAAAGGAAGGGGTGCCACCCCATAATAGATGATGCCAAGCCCCCTCCCATAGGCCTCTAGGCTGGAATCCACCTTGGAAAACAGTTGCGCACACATGTTGGGGAGGGTCCTAGGGCAGGTCATATGTGGAAAAAGAAACCAGATAATTGGCCAGAGGTAAACAAAGACCCAGAAGAACTGCCCTATAGAGATGATTTAACCCCCTCTTTACCGTGCTCCTCCTCACTAGGGAGGACACCCACACCCTTTCTCTCAGGGTGTGTATCTCTGCCTTGTTTCAGTCTTAACTAAACAGTTTCTCTGTATGCTCTTCCACTTGTGCTGTGTCTCTAATAATAAACTTTGTACCTGTTTTTACAGTTCTTGCCCCCTTGAGAAATGCATTTTTCAGTGGGATCAAGAGCCAGGGGAAACTTGTTTCTAGCCTCTAGACCCTGGTGGACTAACGGCTAGGATCCCTGGTTTTCATCCATGCTACCCAGGTCCAATTCCTGGGTAGCCTGGATGAAAGAGAACTAAGATCTTGCTTCAAGCCACTGCTTCCCACTCACTGCTGTCTCTCCAAGATCAATAGAACACCGGCTTAGAAATCAAACTCAGCTTCAAACTGTAGTTCAACCACCTCCCTATCCTTTTTTGCTCTTTTGAGTAAGCTATGTAATATCTCTGAATTTTTCATTCTTCCTCTACAAAATGAGACTATTCACCTTGGCAGTTTGTGAAGTTAGGTAATTCCTAACAGCATAGGGATTCTCATACTTTCCTTATGTTCTTTCCATCCTCTACCCCTTCCAGAGCGAGAGAGGACTTTACGGGAGACTGTAGGAAAGTCCTCTAGTGGAATATCCAGAATGATGACTTCACACAACTGAAGAAAAAAGGATCTCAGACAGAAAACTGAGGAGGTAAACTGGTAAAGGTGAGGTCAAACTAAAATGCTTGTGAACACTAAACATGTCAAATAGAGGGAGCAATGCCATAAAACAAGAGAACACCCATCATTCTCTGAGAAATTAATTGGGTCACTGCAAAGGCATTGCATTTTGGAAGAAGATGACTAACTTGGTTGGAGAAAGGGACCTGTGAAAATTGTAGATGAGAGTGAGTACCAACTGTGTTTCTGGAGGAGCAGGTTTGTATTACATCTTATCTATACCTTCTTTTCTTTTAGAAATTAAAGAAAAAATAGGCCTTGTAGGAGAAAAAAGGCAGAACTTCTAGGGCTTGTATTGAGCAGATTTCAGTCGTGTTTGAATGTGACCCTGAGTCCGCATCATCAGATCCACAGAAGAGTCCTTCCTTAAGGGCTGATGGATAATCAAGCAAAGTATGCATTCAGATGAAAATAAATTACAAGGGCAACATTGAATGTGGAAAGAAGCCGCTGGAAGGTAGTGGCTTTGGGGATGAATTGCAAATGGGAGGAAAGGCTAGTTCCACTCACATCCCCTTCAGATCTAGGCAGGGAGTCTTGAAGTCAACTGACAATATATATATATATATATATATATATATATATATATTTTAACACCCAGACCTCAAAACTATGAACTTTATGTCAAAGGCACTGCCCCATTCTTGTCCACCCCTCAAGAAGAATCTAGAACAGGGAGGTCAGCTCAGTGCTTTGTGACCACCGAGAGGGGTGGGATAGGGAAGGTGGGAGGGAGACACAAGAGGGAGGAGATATGAGGATATATGTATATGTATAGCTGATTCACTTTGTTATACAGCAGAAACTAACACACCATTGTAAAGCAATTGTACTCCAATAAAGATGTGAAAGAAAGAAAGAAAGAAAGGAAGGAAGGAAGGAAGGAAGGAAGGAAGGAAGGAAGGAAGGAAGAAAGAAAGAAAGAAAGGAAGGAAGAAATGAAAGAAGAATCTAGATGTCCCATCAGCTCAAGTGGTAAACATGATCCAATAATACCATTCTCAATATTCTTGTGTTCAATGTGGTGCTTTTCTTCATTCAGACCTGTGCTGGTCATTTTATTTGCACCTTGTCAATGTAAGTTATCAAGTTAATAACTACACTAAGAATACCTAAATTTTACAATGACCAAACCATAGCCCTGAGAATTTTGTGTGGGAAAATAAAGCCTCCATGTGTATGATATAAGGATCTAACTTGGCAATGCTAAGATTTTAGAAAATAAAAGAAAACAAATATGATAAATCTATGATGAACTGACAGCTTCATTCTCCATAATATTGACCTAATTTGTTTTTTGTAATGATATGTATTTCCACTAAAGCTGAAATATTTTTTTTTAATAGTAATCTTTTATTTATTTATTTATTATATTTATTTTTGGCTGTGTTGGATCTTCGTTTCTGTGCGAGGGCTTCCTCTAGTTGCGGCGAGCGGGGGCCACTCTTCATCGCGGTGCACGGGCCTCTCACTACCGCGGCCTCTCTTGTTACGGAGCACAGGCTCCAGACGTGCAGGCTCAGCAATTGTGGCTCACGGGCCTAGTTGCTCCGCGGCATGCGGGATCTTCCCAGACCAGGGCTCGAACCCGTGTCCCCTGCATTAGCGGGCAGACTCTAAACCACTGCGCCATCAGGGAAGCCCAAGCTGAAATATTTGATAAGAAATCCATGGAGTCAAATGGTATAGCCTCCAAATTTGAACTTATACTTTTAACTTTTCTGTCTATGTAAATTAATAGTTCTGGCTCTTACACCACTGATGTCTTTTCCGGGTGAGCTATTATTAAGTGGGTTTAAAACAATAAAACAAAACAAAATATCACAAAGGTGGTAACGCTATTTTGGTCAATGATCAGGGGATATTCCCTTTTCCTTGCCAGGCTCTAAATGAATTAATACATTCTATTCTTAAAGCAATAAATGAAAGATTAAGAAATGCAAAATAGACATCAGCTGGAAGAAGATATAAGATATATCTCTTCATTTCCTAGTAACTAAATCATAATCAGGTATTGTCTACATCCAATACGTCTCTTCTTTCTTTAAATGTTTCAAATATCTGAGGAGGCTTAGCACCCATCTCTGTGTTAGGAGCAGAGAGAAAAGTGGCCTATCACCAGATCTAAGTGGATGACTAGATACTAGACATCATTTCAGAGAACCAAATGACTTAAATTTTCCTTTCTTACTTAGGATGCTTTTAAGTCTCTAAAGGGACTATCACAACATAGTAATCATGCAGAATTTTTCACAAACTTCTGTAAATTTTTTCAAATGATAATTTTTCTCAATTTTCTTGTTCTAGGTTATTGGGAGGATGGAATAACCTCAGATTTGCTCTATCATGCTTTCTCATTGACGCTTTCCAGCCACTCATTTACAGAGGACACATTATCAATCAGGTTAATAGTCAAAGGCCTGGCCTGCTGAGGCAGGGGTCTTCCACGGTCCCAAGGAAATAGGTGTTATGCTAGCTTAATCCCTTCTGATTTTATAGCTTTAGTGCTTTTCAAAGAATCCTGACAATTTTATCAATATTATTTAGGGCCTTAAACAATCTAGGCCCATACTATGTTTTGCGACTTTTATCACTCTGTTACTGAATATATTGTTTTCAGGACTGGTTAATTAACTCTCTTCTAATCAGCAACATAACAACAGGAATTATCATCATTTTACTTTATTTTTATATTTAAACTATAGTGCAATTTTGAGATGCAACTTATGTTCCAGGTACAACATTGAAAGGGCTTGTAAATATTTAGTGAAAATAGAGAATGGAAAGTTTTGCCAATTTTTGAGGGCAAATGGAGACTGGTATTTTTTTTTTTAAAGGAATACTATTATGGTGTCTTTTGTACCCACAAAAGAACATAGCATTTAAGGAAAATGTGACCAATGTGAACATAGGTGTTTTAAAATACTTACATGCTCATGAGATTGGCATATTAAATGAGCAAAGTTAAGAAATATTTCTGACTCAATCTAGATAATTCAGTGAAAGCAATATGCTTTAAAATTCTCAGGTGATAAAATCGGGTATTTTGTAGAAATGGTATAGGGTTTCCTCTTTGGCTGCAATTATTTTATGAAATCTGTAGCTCCTTATGCAGTACAAAAAAAATTCAGAGGCAAAAAATATGTAGGCTTGAGGGAGAATATTTTCCTATCTGTGACACATTATAAAAATGTAAATTAGATGACAGATTATTGCTCAAAGATTGCAAGCTCTTACAAAGGAAATAGAAGTGTATAACATGCTCATATTTGAGAATGCATGAGAAGCTCTTAAAATTTTAATATTTCAGCCTATGTACTGTGCACCCAGAGTCAATAGACTTAGAGAATTTCTTCAAAATTAACTATCAGGAAAATGAAGTTGTAGCAATTTTTATGATGATGCAACATGGCAATTATGGTCAACTAGACACTTTTTCAATAGTGCCCCCTACCTCCCACTTGGAGGTCTCCAGAGTTATAGTGTCTGAAGCAGTTGCCAAGGAAAAGGAGACGACAGTGAGAAACACTTCCATGGGATAGAATCTTATGGGATTTGTAGTACTCCTAAGAGACTTGCATCCTTGTTGACTTACCCAGAGCTGACTGGCACCATAATAATATCAGATGCTAGTGATCCAATTAGCTGGAAATAATGGATTACACTAAAGAAATTTTCATGGTCACCTACACATAGGCCATTCAAATATCTAGTGTTAGCTCTCAAACGTTTTAATAAATGAAAATTAAATAGTGTCTTTACACTTGCCCTGGTCCCTTCCCTCAGCATCTGACCCTATAAACTTAGGGGAGATGCCAGGGGAGGGGTAAGAAAAGTATGAGGATGAATGAAGAGGTTTTTTGCTCTTATTCAAAAACAGATCTGGAGCCTATAGAAGAAACCTGAGCACTGGTTGAACAGTCAATTTGAAATATTTATTCCTCAATACATTACACCAATCTGAAAAGCACACCTTTGATTTCAGTTAAGCTTAAATTTTTTTCAGCTCAGGATATCCTTACCTTTCTCATCCAATAAACTGTCTTATCCATTTTCCTTTTGATCCACACATATCCTCTTAGAGCTCTACTTGATCACAGATTACTGAGGTTCTTAGAGAAGAAAGACCATAGAAAAGAGAAGTAAATCAATAGGTCATAAGGAGTTTTATCAGCTGTTATTTATATTAATGAGCTCCAAGCCAGTGAAGAATCTGGGATGAAGATGGTTGTGATTTCCTCCCCGAAGTCTGCCATTTTTTCAGGCCTCTTCCTCTCAGTAAATGGCGCCTCCATTCACCAATTTACTTGTCCAAAAAATTAGAATCATTTTTGACTCTTCATTTTTTCTTATATCCAATCTACCAGCAAATCCTGTTAATTCCATCAACAAAATCTATTTGGAACCTTTCCATTTTTCACCTCTTTCTTTCCCTTTATTGTAGTCCAAGCCACCATTATCTCTCACCTTGAATGGTGTCTCTTAATTGGTCTCTCTGTTTTTGCTTTTATCCCCTTGCTTTTTATTCTTTTCACCTTAGCTAACCATCCAATGGCTTCTTATTAAATTTACAATGAAACTCTAATACTTACCACGATCTACAAGTCTGTATTTGATCTTGCCTTTTACTCTCTATTTTATCTCACTTCCAAATCCCTCATCTTTACTCAGTATGCTTCAGCCACAAACTTGCTTGCTCTTCTTCAAATATTCCAAGAACTTTCCTGTTTTAGAGTCTTTCTGCTTTCTTTTCTCTCTTCCTGGACTGTACTTCTACAGAAATTTGCATGGTTCTTCCCAACCTTGACTTCATTAAGACCTCTGTTCAAAAGTCAATTTTTCAGAAAAAACTTCCCTCCTCACATTATCTGAAATGACATTCCCCCTCTTCTCTGTAGCCTACCCTGCTTTTTTTAAATAACATCTATTACTTTTTGACATACACATTATATATTGATTTGTTTATCATTTCTATTTTCCACAAGAATGTATGTTTTATGTGGTTAGGGAATTCTATGTTATGTACAGTGCAATGTCCCTAGCACTAAAAACAGTAATTCACATTGTATATATTAAATAAATACTTACTGAATTAATAGCTGAATGGTTACTTCTGTGACATGTTAGAATTACATATTGGTTCCTACCTAATTTTTAGACTAGGATCTAACAACTATAGGGTCAGGTTTACATTTTATCCAAGTTTCTGGTAAGGATAATCAGCATTCAGATGACTATCATGAATAAAAAAATAGTAATAATAATTTAAAGAATTAAAAAGAATTAAAAAATAACACTAGTCACCCAATCTTACTGAAAATCTAAGACTAAATGTTTTCATTTCTTCTCTTCCTTCTTTTACAGAGGATATGGAACTGAGAAAGTGACAGATGTCACTGATAGAAGTACTTAGTAGTACTTCCTGAATGAGGATGTAATTTTTATATCAGACATCAATAGTCTATGTGGCTCAGGGAATTGGACTGAATGTTCAGCTTCTATTCCTGGACCTCTGACAGGTTTGTTGGGTGACCTTTGGATAGTTAATGAGTTACCAGTTTTGACAAGGGTATGATAAAGATTGATGATATGGATTCTACGAATTGCTCAGAACACTTTGGAGAAAATTGAATGTTATTTCCTTTCTCATATTTAATGGCTTTATATTATTAAATAACCTAGGAGAGAGACATCTACTTCTGTCAATGACAGAGTAGCTTCTATCAGACCAATACCCTTGCTATCAACAACTATAAAAGCTATATAAAATTAATTTTGCAAAGTAACTATTTGAAAAACTCCTAGAAGAGGACATAGGCAAAACATTCTCTGACTTAAACTGTACCAATGTTTACTTAAGTCAGTCCCCCAAGGCAATAAAAATAAAAACAAAAATAAACAAATGGGACCTAATCAAACTTACAAGCTTTTGTACAGCAAAGGAAACCATAAAAAAACAAAAAGACAACATGCAGAATAAAAGGAAATATTTGCAAATGATGAGACTAACAAGGGCTTAATATCTAAAATATACAAATAGCTCATACAACTCTACAACAACAACAACAACAAAAAACCCAATTGAAAAATGGTCAGAAGACCTTAGCAGACATTTCTCCAAAGAAGACATACAGATGGCCAGTAGGCAAATGAAAAGATGTTCAGTATCACTAATTATTAGAGAAATGCCCAAAACTACAATGAGGTACCACTCATAACTATTTGAAGGTACAAAATTAAGAAGCAACATATCCAGAATTTGAAAGACAAATATCATAGAGAGAAAAAAGTTGTATTGAGGTGAGCCCAGCATCCTCTACCTTTTCTGCATTTGAGATATTTGTTGATTTTTAACCTGTGAATGATCATAAGGCTAGAAGCCAACTGAGAGATTAAAAGCTAAAATATAAGTAGGACATTTGATTTTTTCATGTTACTAGAGTGAAAAATAATTAGAGTTCAAGGTTAACCAAGAATGAGGGGACCTGATTAATATTCCAGACCTTGAATTGTGAGTACTAAAAGCTCACACCATAGAAAGAGGGCAAACTAGGATAGAAAAGCACACACAAAAATGTTTAAACCTTCCCTCAAGGTTTGCATTATCTGTTTCTACTGCACCTACCTTCAAAACAAAATTAAATCCTATATGAAGGAAGATAATATCATAGTCACTGTAATTTTATAGACACAAGTTTTTGAATTCCATAAAAATTACCATATACACCAGTAGACAAGGCCAGTTAACTGAAATAGAAACCATAGGTAATCCAGATATTGGAATTATAACAAGGTAAAGACTTTATCAAATTTTGAGAGATTTAATACATTCTGGATACAAGTCTTTTATTAGAGACATGAATTGCAAACATTTTCTACTAATCAGTGACTTGTTTTTTCATTTCCTTAACAGTATCCTTCAAACAACAAAATATTTTAAGTTTGATTGGAGTCCAATTTATCAATTTATTCTTTTATGAGTTGTGTTTTTGGTGTATTGTTTAAGAAATATTTGCCTAACTCTAGATCACAAAGATTTTCTACTATGTTCACTTTAAAAATTTTTATAGTTTTAAGATTAATATTTAAGTCTTATCCATTTTTAGTTATTTTTTTTGTATATAGTATGAGACATGGATCCAAGTTTTGTTTGTTTTTTTTTTTTTTTGCGTATGTTCCAGCCCTATTTGTTGAAAAGAGTATCATTTCTCCATTCAATTGCCTCTGCACCTTTGTGGAAAATCAGTTGTTTATATATATATAGATGTAGGTCTATTCTGGACTCTATTTTGTTCCATTAATCTATTTGTCAACCTTTACATTAAAAACACAAATTACTCATTGCAGTATCTTTATAATATGTCCTGAAATCAGATAGTGGTAGTATTTCCACTTTGTCCTTATTTTTCAAAGTTATTTTGGTTATTTTAGGCCCATTTACATTTGCACTTGAGGTTTAGATTCAGCTAGTTAATTTCCAAAAAAAAACAAAAAAAGCTTGCTGGCATTTTGATTGAGGTTGCATCAATCTATACATTTATTTGGAGGAGAATTATCATCTTGACAATATCGAGTCTTCTAAGTTGTGAACACAGCATATCTCTCCATTTATTTGTTTGTTTCTATTTTTACTTTTTATCATTAATATTTTATAACTTTCAGTGTATAGGTCTTGCACAATTTTGTCAGTTTTTGTCTTTAAGTATTTCATATTTTATGATGCTATAAGTGAATTTTTTTTTAAAATATTCATCTGTAACCCCACACCATGGCAAACAGCCGTGACCTTTCTTTTTTTTTTTTTTTTTTTAATTTTATTTATTTATTTATTTATTTATGGCTGTGTTGGGTCTTCGTTTCTGTGTGAGGGCTTTCTCTAGTTGCAGCAAGTGGGGGCCACTCTTCATCGCGGTGCGCGGGCCTCTCACTATCGCGGCCTCTCCCGTTGCGGAGCACAGGCTCCAGATGCGCAGGCTCAGCAATTGTGGCTCATGGGCCTAGTCGCTCCGCGGCATGTGGGATCTTCCCAGACCAGGGCTCGAACCCGTGTCTCCTGCATTGGCAGGCAGATTCTCAACCACTGGGCCACCAGGGAAGCCCCTATAAGTGAATATTTTTTAAAGGAGGAAGTAATTTGATTTTAAAATAAATGTTGAAAAGTCAACTTTACAAAATAACTTTATTAATATGAATAATTTATAAATAAGAATAGGAACTTAATGCACACACATCAAATTGTACTCTCATTCATTGACATGAGCACACCTCAAAACAAATTAATACAACAACAAATACATAAATATATACAAAAATATACACACTCAAATAATAAGCTACAGACTCACCCACCATTTCCTGAAACAAAAATTTTCACATAAATATACTGAAAAATACAGTAAAATATTATTGTAAAGAAAAACACATGTACACGTATATGTAAACACCAAAACCAAAAGTGACATGTAAACATATGCAGTTTAATCTGTACTAAACTTCAATACATAGTGTTTATTGATAGTGTACAGAGATGCAATTGAACATATATTGATCTTATAGCATATGGTCTTCCTAAACTCATTTATTAGTTACAAGAGTTTTCAAAAAATAATTGAAATAATCTTGAAAAAATAATTCCAGATGGATTTCTATATATTATTAATGCCATTCTTCTTTGCTTCTGCATTATTTTGATGTTTGCATTTGAATCTCACTATTTAACAAACACAGAAAATGATTTGGAAGATGTAGCATTTTCGGAAAATACTCAGGTAATATATGCCAGAACAAGCAAAAATGAATGTCAGAATATTAGACTCTTCAGATTTTCTCTGCTTTCCCTCTTAGGTTTAGAAACAAAACCAGAAGTTGATAGTCTTATAGCACATTGTTTCTTTGAGAAATATTGTTTCTGAAGGCATAAGTGATGTGTACACATTTGCTCTACAATAAGTCCCCTACATATGAACAAGTTCCATTCTGAGAGCACATTTTTAAGTCCAATTTGTTCATAAGTCCAACGAAGTTAGCCTAGGTATCTAACTAACATAATCGACTATATAGTACTATACTGAAATAGGTTTATAATACTTTTCACACAAACAATACATAAAAACAAACACAAAAAATAAAGAAAACATTTAAAATCTTACAGTACAGTACTTTGAAAAGTACAGTAGTACAGTACAACAGCTGGCATACAGGGGCTGGCATCGAGTGAACAGGTAAGAAGAGTTACTGACTGGAGGAGGGAGAGGAGGTGTTAGATGGTAGAGCTGAAGGAGTGTCAGCAATAGGAGATGGAAGGCAAGCTGCAATTTCACTCACACCTGATGTTGATGACACAGATTCTGGTTCCTTGCTGGAACCAGATTCACGTTTGCTTTTTCAAAGTTTGCAACTTGAAGGTTCATATGTAGGGTACTTACTGTACTCCTCTAGGGGTACAAACTCAGACACCTAGGGACCAGTAGGAAACAGAAATGAGGTAAATGGGTTGGGAAAAATAGCAGAAAATCACTAAATACAAAATAAATGGGGAGGACCTTCAAGATGGTGGAGGAGTAAGATGTGGAGATCACCTTCCTCCCCACAAATACATCAGAAATACATCTACATGTGGAACAGCTCCTACAAACCACCTACTGAATGCTGGCAGAAGACATCAGACTTCCCGAAAGGCAAGAAAACCCCCACGTACCTGGGTAGGGCAAAAGAAGAAAGAAAAACAAAAGAATAGGGGAGGCACCTGCACCTCTGGGAGGGAGCTGTGAAGGAGGAAAAGTTTCCACACACTAGGAAGACCCTTCACTGGTGGAGACGGGGTGTAGGCGGGAGGGATGCTTCGGGGCCATGGAGGAGAGCTCAGCAACGGGGGTGCAGAGGGCAAAGCACAGAGATTCTCGCACACAGGTTAGGTGCACCAGCACTCACCAGCCTGACAGGCTTGTATTCTCACCTGCTGGGGCAGATGGGGGCTGGGAGCTGAGGCTCCGGCTTCAGAGATCAGATCCCAGGGAGAGGACTGGGGTTGGCTGTGTGAAAACAGCCTGAGGGGGCTAGTGCACTACAACTAGCCAGGAGGGACTCCGGGAAAAAGTCTGGACCTGCTGAAGAGGCAAGAGACCATTGTTTTGGGGTGCGCGAGGAGAGGGTTTTCAGAGCACTGCCTAAACGAGCTTCAGAGATGGGCGCAAGCCATGGCTATCAGCTCAGACCCCAAAGACAGGCATGAAATGCTAACACTGATGCTGTAGCCACAAGGAATCCTGTGTGCAAGCACAGGTCACTATCCATACCCCCCCCAGGAGCCTGTGCAACATGCCACTACCAAGATTCCATGACCCAGGGACAAGTTCCCCGGGAGAATACACTCAGCCTCTTGCAACGTCACAGCAGCCTCTGCTGCCATAGTCTCACCCTGTATTCCACTTAAAACTACCGTATCCCTCCCCCCAGCATGAGCGAGCCAGAGCCCCCTAATCAGTTGCTGCTTTAACCCCATTATGTCTGGGCAGGAACAGATGCCTGAGGGTGACCTAAATGCACAGGTGGGGCCAAAACAAAAGTTGAACCCCAGGAGCTGTGCAAACAAAGAAGAGAAAGGAAACTTTCTCTGTGCAGCCTCAGTAGCAGTGGATTAAATCCCCACAATCAACTTGATATACCCTGCATCTGTAGAATACCTGAACAGGCAATGAATCATCCCAAAATTGAGGTGGTGGACTTTGGGAAAAACTGTAGACTTGGGGTTTGATGCCTGTGACTGAGTTGTTTCAGATTTTTATTTTTATCTTAGGATAGTTTTTAGCACTTGTTATAATTGGTAGATTTGTTTATTGGTTTTGTTGCTCTCATATTTTTAATAATTATTTTTTATTTTTTTAATTTTAATAATTTTTTCTTATTTATTATTATTATTTTTTTCCTTTCTTTTTTCCTTCCTTTTCTTCTGAGCTGTGTGGCTGACAGGGTCTTGGTGCTCTGGCCTGGTGTCAGGCCTAAGTCTCTGAGGTGGGAGAGCTGAGTTCAGGACATTGGACCACCAGAGACCTCCCGGCCCCACGTGATATCAGTCAGCAAGAGCTCTCCCAGAGAGAGAGAACTGAAGAAAACAACAACAAAGATCAATAAAACTAAAAGCTTCTTCTTTGAGGAGATAAACAAAATTAATAAACCACTAGCAAGACTCTTCAAGAAAAAAAAGGAAGAAGACTCAAATCAATAGAATTAGAAATGAAAAAAGAGAAGTAACAACTGACACTGCAGAAATACAAAGGATCATGAGAGACTACTACAAGCAACTATATGCCAATAAAATGTACAACCTGGAAGAAATGGACAAATTCTTAGAAAAGCACAAGCTTCTGAGACTGAACCAGGAAGAAATAGAATATATAAACGGACCAATCACAAGCACTGAAATTGAGACTGTGATTAAGAATCTTCCAACAAACAAAAGTCCAGGACCAGATGGCTTCACAGGTGAATTCTATCGAACATTTAGAGAAGAGCTAACACGTATCCTTCTCAAACTCTTCCAAAATATAACAGAGGGAGGAACACTCCCAAACTCATTCTATAAGGTTATCATCACTCTGATACCAAAACCAGACAAAGATGTCACAGAAAAGAAACTACAGGCCATATCATTGATGAACATAGATGCAAAAATCCTCAACAAAATACTAGCAAACAGAATCCAACAGCACATTAAAAGGATCATACACCATGATCAAGTGGGATTTATCCCAGGGATGCAAGGATTCTTCAATATATGCAAATCAGTCAATGTGATATACCATATTAAAAAATTGAAAGATTAAAAACCATATGATTATCTCAATAGGTGCAGAAAAAGCTTTTGACAAAATTCAACACCCATTTATGATAAAAACTCTCCAGAAAGTAGGCACAGAGGGAACTTACCTCAACATAATAAAGGCCATATATGACAAATCCACAGCCAACATCATTCACAATGGTGAAAAATTGAAACCATTTCCTCTAAGATCAGGAAGAAGACAAGGTTGCCCACTCTCACCACTGTTATGCAACATAGTTTTGGAAGTTTTAGCCACAGCAATCAGAGAAGAAAAAGAAACAAAAGGAATCCAAATCAGAAAAGAAAAAGTAAAACTGTCACTGTTTGCAGATGACATGATACTACACATAGAGAATCCGAAAGACTCTACCAGAAAACTACTAGAGCTAATCAATGAATTTGGTACAGTAGCAGGATACAAAATTAATGCACAGAAATCTCTTGCATTCCTATACACTAATGATGAAAAATCCGAAAGAGAAATTAAGGAAACACTCCCATTTACCATTGCAACAAAAAGAATAAAATACCTGGAAATAAACCTACCTAAGGAGACAAAAGACCTGTGTGTAGAAAACTATAAGACACGGATGAAAGAAATTAAAGATGATACCAACAGATGGAGAGATATACCATGTTCTTGGATTGGAAGAATCAACATTGTGAAAATTACCTTACTAACCAAAGCAATCTACAGATTCAATACGAGCCCTATCAAGCTACCAGTGGCATTTTTCACAGAACTAGAACAAAACATTTCACCATTTGTATGGAAACACAAAAGACCCCAAACAGCCAAAGCAATCCTGAGGAAGAGAAACGGAGCTGGAGGAATCAGGCTCCCTGACTTCAGACTATACTACAAAGTTACAGTAATCTAGACAGTATGGTACTAGCACAAAAACAGAACTATAGTTCAATGGAACAGCATAGAAAGCCCAGAGATAAACCCATACACATATAGTCACCTTATCTTTAACAAAGGAAGCTAGAATATACAATGGAGAAAAAACAGCCTCTTCAATAAGTGGTGCTGGGAAAATGAGACAGTTACGTGTAAAAGAATGAAATTAGAACACTTTTTAACATCATACACAAAACTAAACTCAAAATGTATTAAAGACCTAAATGTAAGCCGAGACACTATAAAACTCTTAGAGGAAAACATAGGTAGAACACTCTATGACATAAATGATAGCAAGATCCTTTTTTACCCACCTCCTAGACAAATGGAAATAAAAACAAAAATAAACAAATGGGACCTAATGAAACTTAAAAGCTTTTGCACAGCCAAGGAGACCATAAACAAGACTAAGAGACAACCCTGAGAACGGGAGAATATATTTGCAAATGAAGCAACTGACAAAGTATTAATCTCCAAAATATATAAACAGCTCATGAAGCTCAATATCAAAAAAATAAACAACCCTATCCAAAAATGGGCATAAGTCCTAAATAGACATTTCTCCAAAGAATATATACAGATTGCCAACAAACACATGAAAGGATGCTCAACATCACCAGTCATTAGAGAAATGCAAATCAAAACTCCAATGAGGTATCACCTCACACCGGTCAGAATGGCCATCATCAAAAAATCTACAAACAGTAAATGCTGGAGAGGATGCAGAGGAAAGGGGAGCCTCTTGCCCTGTTAGTGGGAATGTAAATTGATACAGCCACTATGGAGAACAGTATGGCGGTTCCTTAAAAAACTAAAATTAGATCTACCATATGACCCAGCAATCCCACTACTGGGCATATACCCTGAGAAAACCATAATTCAAAAAGAGACATGTACCACAATATTCATTGCAGCTCTATTTACAATAGCCAGGACATGGAAGCAACCTAAGTGTCCATCAACAGATGAATGGATAAAGAAGATGTGGCACATATGTACAATTGAATATTATTCTGCCATAAAAAGAAACGAAATTGAGTTATTTGTAGTGAGGTGGATGGACCTAGAGTCTGTTTTACAGAGTGAAGTAAGTCAGAAAGAGAAAACAAATACCGTATGCTAACACATATATATGGAATCAAAAAAAAAAAAAAAAAAAGAAAACTGGTTCTGACGAACCTAGGGGCAGGACAGGAATAAAGATGCAGACTTAGAGAATGGACTTGACACTGGGAGAGGGAAGAGTAAGCTGGGATGAAGCGAGAGAGTAGCATTGATATGTATACACTACCAAATATAGAATAGCTAGCTATTGGAAAGCAGCTGCATAGCACAGGGAGATCAGCTCGGTGCTTTGTGACCACCTACAGGGGTGCGAGAGGCAGGGTGGGAGGGAGACGCAAGAGGGAGGGGATATGGGGATATATGTATACATATAGCTGATTCACTTTGTTATACAGCAGAAAGTAACACAATATTGTAAAGCAAGTATACTCCAATAAAGATGTTAAAAATTAAATAAAATGAAGTTAATTCATAAAATAAAAATGGAAGCATTGGTGCAAGCATGATGATGAATGACATCCAACATCAGGAACTGATGGGAGTCTTGGTGAATGGACGACACATCCTCTAAGGCATGGCCAGTGCCATGGAGGCATATAGGCACAATGTGTCCAACACTTCTGAGTTGTGAAGAGGAATTTGGAAACCAGAATTTGGTATATAAGTATCTTGATGGGTAAATACTGATAAGTAATTCAAAAGTTTGTAAAATACTGTGCAATAAAACCAAGCCAAACCAATCTGTGATTGAGACCCAGCACCTTTCTCCTCTGCTCTGAGAAAACATCCACATCCCAGTCCTAGAAGTAACTATATTTCTAAACAATAGGTGGCTATTTTCCATGTTATGTAATTGTGCAATAATAAGATTTTCCACTTTGCTCTGGTTGCTAAATCCAGATCTGAATTTATGGTCTGCTTTACTTTAGAATTTAACATGTATATGCAATTTGTTAAACTTACTTCAAGTTTCCTATTATTCATATGATATTCTGTGCTTATTTTGACTTTATTTCTCCACCTACTTGGTTATATATATTGTGTCTATTATTATATGTCACTGCATATTTTAAAGCAGCTTTAAATATTTTTGGAATGAGGGTTTGTTCTCTACACATCAGTCAAATGAATCAAGACATGATGATATAGACAAAGTTTTTATAAAGACACACAGTGTGTCCTGTGATAATAATACCAGAGAGTAATATATCTAAGAAAGGTTGATCCAATAAGAAAAGTCTGAAATATGGCTAGAGAAAGGAAAGTCACGCAATCCATTTACATACACTTCAGGAAAGTGAGTGCTGTTGCCCAGGTGGTCAGTGCAAAGCCTTCTTATGGGGATGACCATCTCAGGTACCACATTCATATGGAGAGACCTATAAGAGGTACTAGAGAATAATACTAAAATATTTGTATCATAGGTCCCTGTGCCATTTCATTAACACAATCATAACTAAACATACCGGTAAGTATACAGCATAGTCCCACACAGAGTTTCCAGAATGGAAGATTTCACTGGACAGAGCATCTATTCTATTGTAATTATATAGAGATCTTTTGTTAGCATCTGTGCTGTAGTACCGAGATGCCCCATTTCTGGGTCTTCGAGAAGCTCATGCCTCTGGTCTTTCAAAATTCAGAGCCTGACTGTTATAAATTTTCCAAGGTTATGTCTCTCTGAAAGCCAGCCAGTCAGTTCTCCTTGTTAGATTATAAATCTTTTATTTTAAATGCTTACCATAAGCATATCTACACACATACAAGTTTGTTCAAGAAACAAGAAAACTACCATGTAATGAACATATGCTGTAGGGCAGACAATCTATACATAAAATTTTACTTAATCCTTGCAAAGGCAATTAAATATATATGTATTTTATATTTAATATGTATATATTTTTTTCCTTTTTGCTGATGAAAGAACTGAAAGGAGAAAATAAACTGACTGCCTAAGATTACACAATTTGCATGTAGTAGAGGCTGAATTTCAATCCAGATCCGCCTCACCTTAAAACCTTTTCCTTACTTCCCAAGACTTTTCACATTATGACTTCAATAATAGGCAGAAGTGATGTGCAGAACAGAAGAACCAGTTGGGGCCAGGAGACCTCAATTATGTTGAATAGTCTTTTAATTAACATGTTATACACATTGTGCAAAACAACTTCTATAGCTCGTCAATTTTAAATCCAGGCCAGTGACTCCTGCTATAGAAAGGCGTCTACATCGTTCTGTATAAACACATTTGAAGAATGCTTATAGGATATTCAGTAATATGGGCAGACTTGTATAGGCATTTTCAAAATCAACCAGGGATGCTAAATATTTATTTTCCCAACAACTCTCTGGAAGTTATTCTGCACATAGATATTTTAGGAAATTCTGACATAGACTGAATTGACATTTTCAAGGACAATAGTGGTACTTCTGAAGGACAGCTCTATATCAACTGTTTGCTGCGTTTCCAAAGCCTTTGTGTATTTCATGACAGACCCACATGACTTCTATTTATAGAAATATCCTTTGTAAAAAGACTCCATTCATTATAACTTGATTTCTGGCAGAGATAAATTGTCTTACATCCTGTTTTTCCCCTTGTCCCCATTAGTAAGGAACAGAAAAAAAAAAATCTTCAAAGGGACATAAGAGGGGTGTTCTAGACAAATGTCACTAACAATTCTAGTATAATTGTCACAACAAAAAGGAAACCAAAGAGGTAGTGGCGTGTAAAATTAGTTAACCTTCCACTGAATGTGTGGATACTAAATTATTTGTGGCCAGTGACACAATTTGATTTGCACATTTTAACTTGAAATATAAGTGTATCTGACTTACAGGAGAAAGCAACAAGATAATGTTGCTGCCTTTCACCTTGCCGTTTCTGAACAGAAACTAAAAGAGCTTTAGAAGCTCCTTCATGTCAGCTCTGAAAAAATCTGCCTTATTTCCTTCTTTGACATGGTTCTGTTGGGCGTGCTGACAGTTACATTTCAGCCTTTTTTCTCTCTGCAAATTTCTACCCATCTCTCAGTGCTTTCACTCACTTAACAACTTTAGGGGGTAAAACTTTTGTTGTTACCTGAAATTATTTTCCAATGTCCGGTATGCGTAGTGGAGCCCACATTTTTAGATACAGAAGTCAAATTGAAAAGATTATTAAGAAATTTCATTGGCACTAATATTGACAAGCAGTTATTGCAAGTGTAACATACGATTCTTTGATCATTTGGAAGCATTTAGGATATCTCTTCACCCACAGCAGTTTGTATCTGCTTTCTAACTTCAGAAATACCAGAAAAACAAGAGGTGCATTAGATAAGTCAGTGAGAAATCTATAAACTTAAACTCATGTCTTTGACCTCCCATCATGGTTGCAGACAAAAGAAATTGAACAGCTTGGCCAAAATAGATTCTTAAGACTGTTTCCCAGCTTGAAAACTGTGTAGAAAATGGCTAATACATTGGCAGAATAGTGGTGTAAATACACATCTTTTTAATTAAATGACACAAAGGATTAATCCTCTCTCTAAATATAATTGATTCTATTAAATATCATCTGCCTTGTGATATTGACTCTTCATTTCATAAAAAATAAAAATTTTTAAATTGTGACTCCACATTAATATGAAGAAGAAATAACATATTATTAAATTATTTGAAGTATTGCTTAGGTCTCTGTTTTCTCTCTTTTAATCACTGTTGAAAATAAGCACTTACGGGAAGCATTAATGCTTTTACTTTAAACATTTTCACTGTCCAGGATCCAGCTCAACTCATGCCACACTCAGCGGGAACACCAGGGTTGTTAGATTGCCCAGGAGACTCATTTTTTATCTGGAGACTGTGTTTTTTCAGAGAAGAATAGTGATAGTTCCTGGCTGGAGATCGACAAGAGTCCTTTAACTCCAAAGATGCTGGAGGGAACACTTGAGGCTAGACCTGTACTAGAATACTTGCAAATTCATGGTCACTGCATTCTTTACCTGTTTGTCATCAAGCTGCATCAGATGTCAAATTACAAACAGATTTCAGGTTTGTTTTTCCCCTATATTTAAAATGAAAAGTGCCTGTCACAGAACTCTACAGGTCATATAGCTAGCACAGTCAATTCCTGTTATGCAGACTTATATTGGAAACTAAGTAATAACTTCAAGGAAAATATGTCTTAATAATAAAAGGATAAATAGTCCTGATGCATGTATCTCAAAACAGTGATGATATTGCTATTTGAAGTAAATACTCCAAAGCTTCAGGCAATTCCTTCTCCAAAACAAGGAAGGCTTTTCCAACAGGGATAAGTTGTTTAAAATTCTATTGGCTAAACACTGCACTCTAAATTTGGGTGAGGTTGGGATGCAATGATAATTATTTACCAGTCCCAGGTCCAAGAATTACTAAACCTTTCCCATAATCAATCCCGTTTTGGTGTAGTATCTCCATGATACGTACATGATATGATATGTACAAAACAAGTCATACAAGAAAAATTACAGTAAAAGTTATGTTTGCTCATTAGCTAGGCAATTGTCCCAACTGCTGATGAAGAATTTTAGTAAGTTGGCCAGGACCACGTGGAGGGCTCTTTTGTTCAAGCCTCTTTCAGCTAAAATAGGCTCAGATCAAAAAAGAACACAGGGATTGTTCTATTTCACAGTTTCCTTCCAAACTCTACCCCAAAGTATGCCTTGCTATTGCAAAGGGAATAAAACCAGAGATTATGCAAGAGAGGAAAGCCATGTCCTGAATGCCTGACATAGATCCAGCATAGGTTACAGATGGCTCAGTGGCCTCAGGCTTGGCTTCTATGTGTGAAAATGAGAGTCCTAGGAGAGAGACAATCTAACCATGTAGCTGTTCTGAAAGACAACTTTGCCAGACAGAATATTCTTAGTCAGCAGTTTCTTTTTTTCAGAATTTTGAATATATCATCACACTTTCTCCTGGCCCACAATTCTGCTGAGAAATCTGCTTATAGCATTACAGGGGTTTCCTTGAGTCACAAACTTCTGTTCTCTTGTGGCTTTTAAGATTCTCTCTTTGTCTTTGATTTTTGAAAGTTTTACTATAGTTTGTCCTGGATAAGATCTCTTTAAGTTGAGTTTGTTGAGTATAAGCTTCATGAACTTGGATATACAAATCTCTCTCTAGATTTGGAAGGTTCTCTGCCATGATTTCTTTAGATATGCTTTCTGCCCCTTCTTTTCTTCTCCTTCTGGGACTCTAATAATTCACAGATTGTTTCTTTTGATAGTATACCATAGATCATGTAGGCATGCTTCACATTTTTGCATTTTTTTTCTTTTTTCTCCTTTGACTAGTCCTGCCTTCTAATTCACAGATTATTTTTTTGGCTTGATTCATTTTTGTCATTGATGCTTCTGTTGCATTGTTTGTTTTTTTTTTTTTCTTCATTTCATTTGCTATATTCTTCAGCTCCAAAATTTCTGTTTGGTTCTTATTTATGATTTTTATATCTTTGCTAGATTTCTCATTTTGTCCATGTATTATTTTACTGAGTTAATTGAATTATCTTTCTGTGTTTTCTTTATTGGGTGACTCACAGATCTCCATATCTTTGGGATTGGTTACTACAATATTATTGTGATCCTTTTGTGTCGTCCTTGATTTTTCATGTGATTTTGAAATCTTGCATTGCTGCCCTCACATCTGAAGTAGCAGTTACCTCCTCCAGTTTTTACCAACTGACTTCAAGCAAGAAATATCTTCCATTATCCCTGCTAGATATTCTGAGGCTTTCTCAGACTGTCTATGGCTATGCCTCCCCATGTTTCTTGCTTCTCTTATGGCAGAATTCTTAAGCTTATATGTCATCTATTAACCCTGCAACACACCAGGCCACGTACTAATAGCTGCAGGATGAAAGTCAAGTTTGCAGCCTCTCCCTGGCCTTCAGATCGGGACCAGCTTTCTGTGTGTGTCCACTGGCTGTCTGCCAAAGCTAGCTCTCCGTGACATTGGGAGTGCACACAGGGATCCAGCCACAGGGTGTGTGTGTGTGAATGAAGTATGCAGAGTGCTGGGGGGGGGAGGGGGTGGCTGTGGGTTAATTGGGAAGATCCACAGGGGACACATCCCCAGGTGCTCCTGGGCAGGCTTCTTGAAGGAGACTGTGAAGCAGTCAATAGGATCTATAGTCTCTTAATGCCCTCCAAGAATCCTATCTGCCAGTCTCTTAGCTCCCTCTCCCCTCCTAGTCATGCAGGTCATGACTCAGGACACTGGAGTCAGTAAGATAAATGGGCCTCTTTGGCAATGTCCTGCACAGCCAGGAAAGCCAGGTATTCATTTACATGCTCTCACTTTCTCTGGCAGGAAAAATTACAGGTGAGAATGTCTCTCTTGACACTGAGATGTGTCCCCTTGAGGAAGAGATAACGCAGGTAATGTGAACCTATTCCTCTTACCCTCTTAAATGCATCTGAACTTATATTTTTTTTGCTCCAACACTGGGATAAAACTTCTCTGCTAGAAACCTGGAATTCCACAAAAGCTCTCATATCCACAGGTGATTGTCTTAGATAGTGTTCTCCAAGGTTCCTGGAGGGTCTAGAACTAGTTCATGGGCCTCTGCAGGATCATCAAGTGGGACTGAGGCTTGTACCTATTACCCAACGCATGGGTTGATGAGACACCTCCTACATCCCTTGGCATATGGAGTTGAAACCGACAGCTCCCACAAAGGCACTTTTGTCCATGTATGGATGCCAAATCAGTGTTGTTGAGGACGGCATATGTGAGAGGGATATCTTATTTGTTTATGTTGTTTGACAAAATTACTTTTGAAAGTCACTGAAATCATGATAGAATTGCTAGAACCTGGGTCCTATAGGGTCAAAATCCCTTATTTTATTTATCTTTGCATTTTTCTGTGGTTATTGTTGTTCTTTTTTTAGGACAGAATAAAGAGCCAAATATAGGAAACACTCATATTCTCTCTCTTTCTTCCTTTTTAAGTAGTTACATTCAGATGTAAAATGCATATATACTGCAACACCATTATATCATCAAATCATGGAGTCATAGCGACTATTTTATTCCTAAAAGGTCACTTGCATGTTTCTATTCCACTCCATTTGTGGTTGATTTCCCAATCTAGTTCCTAGAAGGCAATCTTATTTCCAAGTAACTGTAGATTTTATTACTGTCAAAATGAATTGAGAAGGTAGAAAAGTTATCCAGAAAAATTACACTAAGATGGGATAAAAGAGTGGTAGAGAAAGAAAAGGAAAAATAAGGGAGAAATAAATGAAGACATTAAGAATGGATTGTACTACTTTCCTACAGCTGCTCTAACAAAGCACCACAAACTGGATGCTTTAAAATAAGAGAAATTTATTCTCTCACAGTTCTGTAAGCTAGGAGTTTAAAATCAAGGTGTTAGCAGAGCCATGCTCTCTCCAAAGCCTCCAAGGAAGATCCTTCTTTCCTCTTCCAGGTTCTGGTAGCCCTATCATTCCTTGCCTTCTGGTAGCATCACTCCAATCTTTTCCTTAGTCTTCACATGGTTATCTTCACTCTGTGTCTCTGTCTTTTCCTCTTCTTATAAGGACACCAGTCATAGCTGTTTAGAAGCCCACTCTATTTCACTATGACTTTTTCTTAACTAACTACATGTACAACGACCCTATTTCCAAATAAGATGGTATCCTGAGGTACTGGAGATTAATAATTTAAGATATATTTTTGGAGAGACAATTTAACCCACAACATGAATGAAAGGAAAAAAAAATGGAGGAAGGAAAAAAGGGAAACAAGGAAGGAGAGAGAATGAAGAGGGAAGGAAAGAAAGGGAAAGGGAGGCAGGTAAGCAGACAATAGGAAGGAAATATGGGAGGAAAGAAAGAAGAAAGGAAAGAAAGAAGAAAGGAAGAAAAAAGGAAGAGAGGAATAAGTTATAAAAACAAATCAGCAGCGTTGTCCTTACCCATGGAGTTATGTTATTACAGAAGGAAACAATTCAGATAAGTAATGACACTATTGATATTTATCTGGTTAAGAGATTAAAAAGTAACTCAAATCAGTGGATCAAATGTATTATGCATGCCATAGGTTTCACACAATTAATACATTTTTGTTTACTCACTGATTACTGATTGACTTACTAATATATGGTTGAAATAAAAGCCCAGACAATGTCAAGATCTAATTAAGTAATCTTGGAAGAAGGGGAGTGAAGTTAACATTGAGGTGGCATAAGTCATTCCTCTCTTCTCTCCCCATTTTTAAACAACTAATTAGACACCCATAACCAGATAAAAGTGCCTCAGTCCCTTACATCAAGGGAGCCAGGAGGTTTCTAGTTCACATGTGCATCCAAAAATAAACAAGACCTCAGTAAAGACTTCAGATTCAAGGGAGTCAGCAAACCTGCCCCACTCCCACTCACTGCAATCAGGAAAGAAAAAAAATGGAGAGGGCAAAATTGAGCAGATGCACACAGGCAAGAGAGGACTTGCAGAAGTCCAGCCTGCCTGAGGGGAGATTCCAGCATTCCATTAGAGCAGGATAGAGAAGAGGTTGGATACATAGGAGAGGGAGGAACTCACTAAAGCCACCCCTCCCCAGGGTGATACTGCAAGGAGTTAAACTTTTGGTGGTGGTAGTAGTAACCTCTCCAGCAGAGGAGGTGGAAAGCAGTAACCTCTCCCACAGAAGAGGTGGAAAGCAAATGCGGTGACTGATTGCCCAGCTCCCATAATTATGTGGGATGTGGCTGGAGAAACCTGTTTTTTTCCAGCAACACCTACATTCTGAGAAAGGACTTCAGTGACTGGGAGAAGGGTGTAGAAAAGGAAGGAAGCAAATAAGACTATCAAAGGACATTAAAGGAACACATTTCATGCTGTCAACTTCAGGACTTCAGTAGAAAATCTGCCTACCAACTTCTGGGAGTGCCCCAGTTGAGGATCTCCCCAGTGGGCTTATAAGCACACACAAAGCCACAAGTGCTAAACCCCCCCCCCCCAACTCTGCTGCAGGCTCTTTGTGCACACACCTGAGTGCATTCACAAGTGTAGATCTGGTAGACATGGAGGATGCTAGGATAATAGGCCAACACTGGTGGGCAAGGGAAAAACCACAAACTTTCATTATAGTGCCACATTCTCAATACAAAAGAAAGGTTTCTAATAGCCAACCTGTTAAACTATAAGAACCAAAGAAGATATAAAAGCTTAGTTAAGGAGGATTCTGCTACTTCAACTGTGAAAGCAGAAGCACATACCTACAAACTCTATGAAAAATCAAGAAAATGTGGTATCACAAAAAGAAATGATAGTTACATAGCAACCAAATTCAAAGACATGGAATATTATGATCTAACTGATAAAGAATTCAGAATAGCTGTTAGGAAGAAATTCAACAAGCTATATGAAAACTCATAAAGACAATTCAGTCAAATCAGAAATAAAGTTAATAAACAGAAGGGGTTCTTCACCAAAGAGACTGAAATTATAAGAAAGAACCAAATAGAACTTCTGGAGCTGAAGAATTCAATAAATGAGATGAAGAATGCAATAGAGAGCACAGGTAAAGTTGCAGACCAGATGGAGGAAAGAATAAATGACTTGGAGAACAGGCATATAGAAATAATTCAGTTAGAGAGGAGAAATAAGTAAGATTTTTAAAAAGTGAAGAAACCTAGTAGAGTTATCAGATTCTATTAGAACAGGAAATATTGGAGTAATTGGTGTTCAAGAAGAAGAGAGGGAGAAGGCAGCAGAGAGTTTATTTAAAGAAATAATACTTGAGAAGTTCCCAAACCTGGAGAAGGATTTGGACATAAAAGTTTATGAAGCTAATAGAACATCCTATTATCTTAATGCAGAAAGACCTTCTCCAAGACATTATAGTGAAACTGTCAAAAATCAATGATAAAAAAATCTTAAACGCAGCTAGGGAAAAAAAAGGTAGTAACCTACAGAAGAATCTTCATTAAGCTATCAACGGATTTCTCAGCAGACTCTCTACAAGTCAGGAGAGAGTGGAGTGACATATTCAAAGTGTCGAAAGATAAAAATTGTCAGTCAAGACTACTGTATTCAGCAAAGATATTCTTCAGATATGAAGGAGAAATAAAGGCTTTCTCAGACAAACAAAAGCTGAGGGAGTTCACCACCACTAGACTTGCCTTGCAAGAAATGTTGAAAGGAGCTCTTCAAGCTGAAATGGAAAGATGCTAATCTGTGACATGAAAACATATGAAAATACACAACACACTGGTAAAGTTGGAAAACAGAATTAGAAAACTGTAACTCTACATTAGGATGATGAGTTAACCATATAACTATACTACAAAGGTTAAGAGAAAAGAACATTAAAGATAACTATAGCTACTATAATTTGTTAACATATACATAATATAAAAAGAGGTAAATTGTGACATTAAAATAAAAGCAGAAGAATAAAATGGTGGAACCTTTATATGTGAATGAGGATAATTTACTGTAATTATAAAAAAAGACTATTTTATCTGTGAGATGTTTTATGTAAGCCTCATAGTAACTACAAAGTAAATCTAGAGCAGATTCATGAAACAAAAACAAAGAGGGGAAAAAAAGAGCATACCCCCATGGAAAACCACTGATTTACAAAGGTAGGCAGAAATAGAAACAAAATGAAACAATGTAAATACAAAACAACAAAAAAACAAACAAGAAGAGGTCGTTACTAAGTCCATACATACCAATAATCACTCTGAGTGTAAATGATTGAATTTACCAATCAAAAGCCACAGAGTGGCAGGATGAAAAAAAAACCCAACTACATGCTGCATACAGGAGACAGATTTTGGCTCTAAGGACACACATAGGCTCCAAGTGAAGGGATGGGAGAAACTATTCCATACAGGTGAAAACAAAAGAAAGTGGGATTAGACATACTTATATCAGGCAAAATAGACTTACAGTCAAAATTGTAACAAAAGTCAAAAAAGATCATTATATAAATGAATACATTAAGATGATATAAAATTGTTAATATATATGCACCTAACATCCAAGCACCTAAATATATTAAGCAAACACTAAGATCTAAAGGGAGAAATAGCCAATAATACAACAGTAGTAAGGGACTTCAATACCCCATTGTCAGTAATGGATAGATCACCCAGACAGAAAATCAACAAGGGAATGTTGGAACTGAACCATATTTTAGGATAAATGAACTTAAAAGACATATATAGAACATTCCAACCAATAGCAGCAGAGTACACATTCTTTACAAGTGCACATAGAACATTCTCCAGGACAGATCATATGATAGGACCCAAAACAAGTGTTAGCAAATTTAAGAAGATTGAAATCATACCAGCTATCTTTTTATGACCACAATGGTATAAAACTGAAAATCAGCAATAGGAGGAAAGTTGGAAAATCTGTAAATATGTGGACACTAAACAACACACCTCTGAACAACCAATGGGTCAAGAAAGAAATCAAATGGGAAGTAAAAAACTGTCTTAAATGAAAATGGAAACACAACATACCAAATGCTGTGGGGTGCTGGAAAAGAAGTACTGAGAGGAAGGTTTATAGCAAAAACACATACATTATAAAATTAGAAAGATCTCAAATAAACCACCTAACTGTATATTTCAAGAAACTTGGAAAACAACAACAACAAATTAAGCCCAAAGTTAGCAGAAAGAAGGAAATAATAAAGATTATAGAGGAAATAAATAAAATAAAGACCATAAAAACAATAGAAAGGATCAAACAAAACTGAGGGTTTTTTTTCAAAAAGGTAAACAAAATTTACAAACCTTTAGCTAGATTGAGAAAAAAAACCCAAATACGTAAAATTAGAAATGAAAGAGGAGACATTACAATTGATACTACAAGAATACATAGGATCCTAAGAGACGAACATGAACAATTATATGGAACAAATTAAATAACCTAGTAGAAGTGGATAAATTCCTAGAAACACACAAGACTTAGACTGAATCAGGAAGAAATAGAAAATCTGTACGGACCAAAGATGAGTAAAGATATTGAATCAGTAGTCAAAAATCTCCCACCACAGAAAACCCCAGGACCAGAGAGCTTCACTGGTGAATTATTTCAAACATTTAAAAAGAATTAATCTCAATCTCATTTAAAATCTTCCAAAAAACTAAAGAAGAGGGAAAACTTCTAAACTCATTTTACAAGCCAGCATTATCCTGATATCAAAATCAGACAAGAATACTACAAGAAAAGAAAACTATAGACCAATATCCCTGAAGAATAGAGATGTAAAAATTCTCAACAAAATATTAGCAAATCAAATTAAAGGACACCTTGAAAGGATTATACACCATTGGCTAACTTAAATTTATCCCTGAAATGCAAGGATGGTTCAACATATGCAAATCAAGAAATGTAATACATCACATTAATAAAATAAAAGATAAAAATCACACAATCATCCCATAGATGCAGGAAAAGCATTTGACAAAATACAACATTCTTTCATGATTAAAAAAAAAAAAAAGCTCAACAGGTTGGGTATAGAAAGATACCTCAACATAATAAAGGTCATATACAACAAACCCACAGCAAACATTTACTCAATGAAAAATTGAAAGCTTTTCCTCTAAGGTCAGAAATAAGTCAAGGGTGTCCTTTCTCACCATCCTTATTCAATATAGTACTGGAAGTTCTAGCTAGAGCAATTACACAAAGAAATAAAAAGCATCCAAATCAGAAAAGAAGTAAAATTGCTGCTATTTGCATATGATATGATTTTGTATATAGAGAATCCCAAAGACTCAATTAAAAACTGTTAGAACCAACCAACAAATTCAGTAAATTGTAGGATGTAAAATCAACATACAGAAATCAGTTGCAGTTCTTATACACTAATATTAAAACATCTGAAAAAAATAAAGAAAACAATCTCATTCACAATAGGATCAAAAACAACAAAATACCCAGGAATATGTTTAACAAAGGAAATGAAAAATTTGTACAATGAAAACTACAAGACTTTTAAAACTGAAATCAAAGAAGACATAAACAAGTGAAAAGACATCCATGTTCATAGATCAGAAGAATTAATATTGTTTGTGTCCATTTTACCCAAAGCCATCTACAGATTCAATGCAATTCCTATCAAATTTCCAATGGCATTGTTCACAGAAATAGAAAACACAATGCTAAAATTGGTATGGAAACACAAAGACCCTGAATAGCCAAAGCAATACTGAGAAAGGAGAAGCCAGAGGTATCACACTTACAAATTTGAAATTTTACTACAAAGCTATAGTAATTAAAACAGTATGGTACTGGCATAAAAAGACACATAGACCAATGGAATAGAATAGAGGGCCCAGAAGTAAACTGAAGAATATATGGTCACCTAATATTTGACAAGGGAGACAAGAACACCGAATGAAGAAAAGAGTCTCTTCAACAAATGATATTGGGAAAACTGGATAACATGTATAGTAACAACAAAATCGGAACCCTACCTCATTACTCACAAAAATTAACTTGAAATAAATCAAAGACTTAACATAAGACCTAGTCCCATAAAACTCCCAGAAGAGAATGTAGGGAAGAAACTTCTTGACATGGGTTTTGGCAAGGATTTTTTTGGATCCGACACTAAGAGTACAACTAACCAAAGCAAATTCAACAAATGGGATTTCATCAGACTTAAAAGCTTCTGCACAGAAAAAGAAACAACCAATAAAATGAAAAGATGACTAACAGAATGGGAGATCATTTTTACAAACTGTATATTAACTAAGGGGTTAATATCCAAAATATATAAAGAACTCATACAACTCAATAATAAAAAAGGAATAATCTGATAAAAAATGAATAGAGGAACTAAATAGCCATTTTTCCAAAGAAGACATACAAATGGCCAACAGGTACATGAAAAGATGCTCAATATCACCAATCATCAGAGAAATGCAAATCAAAACCACGATGAGATATCACCTCTCAATTGTTAGAATGGCTATCTTCTAGGAGACAAGTGATAACAAGTGTTGGCAAGGATGTAGAGAAAAAAGAACTTCTGTACACTGTTGGTGGGAAAATAGATTGGTTCATCCATCATTGTAAACAATATAGAGCTTCCTCAAAAATTTAAAAATAGAACTGCCATATCATCCAGCAATCCCACTTAGTCTATACCCACCAAATCAAAATAGGTTATCAAAGAAAAATATCTATTCCCATGTTTATTGCAGCATTACTTACAATAGCCAAGATATAGAAACCTGGAAACAACCTAAGTACCCATCAATAGATGAATGGATAAAATATATATATACATATACACAATGGGGTATTAGTCATGGGAAACAAGGAAATCTTACCTTTGTGATAAAATGGATGGACTTTGAGGACGTTATGCTGAGGTAGATGTCAGACAGAGAGAGACAAATATCGTATGATATCACTTATATGTAGAATCTTAAAAAGCCAAACTTGTAAAAGCAGAGAATGAAATGGTGGTTACCAGGGGATGGAGGTTGGGAGGATAGGACAGGTGTTGTGTGAGGGTACAAACTTGCAGTGAGTAGTAAATAAGTCCTAGAGATCTAATGCACTGTGTAGTGATGCTAGGCAACAATATTGTATTATAATCATCAAACTTGCTATGAGACTAGACCTTAATTATTCTAACCACTAAAAAGAGATTATAATTATGTAACATGATAGAAGTGCTAATTATCACTACAATGGCAATCATATTAGAATATATAAATGTATCAAATTAACATGCACACTTTAAATTTACATAATGTTATATATCAAATACTCTTCAATTAAAAAGGACAAAAAAAGAAATCTTGGGAGAATAAATATTACTTTAAAAATTGTGTGTAATTGAATTTATAGTAATCAGTACCAGAAACTAACTTTCACTCTTTTCCTCTGCTCTCCTTTTTTTCTCTCTCTCTTCTCTTTCCATCTCTTATCTTAGGAACAAAAAAGTAACAAGTAACTCTTCTCTGTAATATATATTTGGGGATATGTATCCTGTAAGGTTAGCATACCTGCCTCTTTCACACTTTATAGTCCACTTGCTTGGTTGTCAACAAAAGACACAGTCTCCCCATCTAAATATCACAGTAAGGCAAATATAATGAAGTAAAATATGAATAATATAGATGATATAATTTGGGGAAGATCAAAGGAGGAAGAAATCATTTTTGAGATTTGTGATGAGAATAATAGGCTCAAAATAATATGCAATAATATGTGGGAAGTATCATAGAAGATTGATCTGGAAAAGCTTCATGATAGAGATAGAATTTTAAGTGTGTAGGATTTGTATAGGTCTATTTGTAAGTCATATAGATGGAAAGTCCCCACAGGGTTTCAAGAGTGGGTACAGCCCCATACATGTTGAAGACTTCCAGCCTTGCTCTCTGCTCTTTTGGTTTTTGGCTATATATTTATAACTTTAACCAGTTGTAAATTATAGCAATAGAAGACTTTCAAAGGTCTGGTGAGGTTTTAAGCAGTCCATTCTCTAAGAACAATGCCTTCCAATAAGCCTTCTATCCAAGACAATACGGAAAAGCACCTGTCGTATAATAACTTTATGGTTTTGTGGTCTTGAGTAAAGCAGCCTAAATACAGCTCGTGATGTGCCCCAGGTGCACTATCATGGTCCTATGAGACTTACTGGCTACCCATCCACTGCCACTTGGCTCCAAGTTTGACTGTGTAAATTAGGGATCTCTGCAACTTCTCTCTGTCCCTGCTGTCAGGACATCACTTTTCTAGTACCCTCTATTAGCCAAAGACACTAAAACTCTTCTGCCTTTAGTCCCTAGTTCTAGCAATATATTGTTCCCTAGATCTTGGTCATTTAGAAAGAGTTCATATGTATGGAACCTCTGCCTTCGTAGGTCCATGAGTCTAAAATGTTTTAACCTATTTGAAAAGTTGTCCTGTCTCCATGTCTTATTATCTCTCTGTTCTTTGGTTCATCAGGCAGGTAAAGTTGCTGAGTTACAGATAAGAAGCTGATTCTTCCTAGTCTTAATTTTAGCTGATTTTTTTTCAGATTTTTGAGGTATAATTAACTTACAATAAAGTACATGTATGTAAAGTATATATTTTAATGAAATTTGGCATACATAAATATCCATAAAACAATCACTGCAATAAAGGTAATAAACCTATATATTTACCCCTAAAGTTTCCTCATGTCCTTTTTTTAAATTGAAATATAGTTGATTTACAATATAGTAACTCATGTCTTTTTGGAATCTCTCCTTCCAATCTCTCCCCATCAATGTCTATCCCTTATTCTCCAGGCAATGCTGATCTGCTTGCTCTCTCTCACTGTAGATTCCTTTTAATTTTCTAGTAATTTATATAGATGAAATTATGTAGTATATACATTTTTGGTGGGATTTGTCTTCTTTCACATGACATTATTATTTTGAGATTCATCTATGTTATTGTATATATCAACAGTTCATTCCTTTTTGTTATTGAGTATTTTCCATACCACCATGGATATAGAAAGATTTGTTGATCCATTTACCCATTGATAATATTTGGGTTGTTTCTAGTTTTTGGCTATTACAATTAAAGCTGGCATAAACATTCATGTACAAGTCTTTGCATAAGCATATATTTTTATTTTCATTTGGTAAATACCTAGAGGTGAAATGACTAGGTTTTAAGGAAGGTGTATGGTTAATTTTAAGAAACTTCTTAATTATTTTCCAGATTGATTGTACTACTTTACATCTACCAACTTGCACTGCATTCTAGACAATACACAATATGTTCAGTTAATTTAATTTCAGCTCTCTAATGGTAATGTACTTGTATCCCATTGTGGTTTTAATTTAGCCTCATTTTTAAAGGTTTCATAACTCAGTGGAGACAGAGGGAGGTGAAATAATTCTGGAAGGGAAGAAGCTAAGAGAAGAGAAGAGAAGGGAAGGTACAGAATCAAATATGTAAAGAAATGGGTAAATAATACATACACAATTTTAAATGGTTTTATTTTAAAAGTAAGTGCCAGTGGGGAGGTAGAAATTTAAAATATTGAGTATTAGCATTATCCCTACAAATCAGGAAAGAATTTAAAGTCTGTACAGTTGACCCTTGAATAACACAAATTTGAACTGTGTGGGTTCACTTATATGTGGATTTTTTCAATAAATACTTACTGTAGTTCTACACGATCTGTGGTTGGTTGAATCCGTGGATACAGAACAGCGGATTAGGAAGGCTACCATGGATTTTCCATAGCACAGAGGGCCAGTGTCCCTAGCCCCTCAATGTGTGCAAGGGTCAACTGCATATGGGAAAACAGCATAATAATAATAGTGGTGTTAGATAGACTATCGACAGGTTTTCAGTACTGGTGGCCAAAAGAGTTGAAGAAAGATAAACTACAGTAATTGCAATATTCCAGGGGGCAGTTAATGAGAAAAAGATGGGGGTGATAATAATAAAAAGAGAAAAGTTTCATCAATGAAGACTTCCAGTGTTTGGTAACTGACTAGAAAGAGTGTGGGTTATGGTTTTCAGTTTGTGCTCTTTGTACTTGTTAGTGTGTTTTTTTTTTTTTTTTTTTTGCATCTTTCACAATAAGCATGTGTCATTTTCTCCCAAAGAGTTATGAAACAAAAAAATGAAGATTTACATTTAAATACACAATATTAATCTGCAGTTGTTTAGGCAATAATATGATGATGGACCGGCTGGCAGCGGGGTAGAATGTGATCACGGGGTGCTGCCTTTCTGCCTGGGTTGGAGCTGAACTGAGGCTTCATGGTTCATCTCTCTCAGCTTTCATTTTGAACTTCCATTCCCGAATCCCCTTCCTCTCAGAGGGCCTGCCTCTGTGCTTTGTGAGCATTTACAGCCTTATTCTTAGCATTTCAGAGAAATGAATTGTAAATTCTCAAGGACTTCATGCCTTCCAGCCTAGCAGCACTTCCCCAGGGTGTAAGTGCTGAGATTTTCAACAGTTTTGCATGTCAAAGATTAGTAACCATCTATATCTGGAGTGTTTGAAAGCCTGTGGCTTCCTGTCTCTCAGCACTGCATCAGAAAGTTTGAGCTGAGCAGAAATTAAACAGAGGCAGGGTCTTCTGTTGGCTTGATCTATGGGACGAATTTGGCTGAAAAGACTTGATCTTTGACAACGAAGTTCCTGGAATTGGTATCTCAATGCTCAAAAGGGCAGAAAAGAAGACAGGATTAGTAGCACAAACCCCTAGCCAGTGTTTCCAGAGCACCTAATGGACCTTGAAGCCATCGTTTAGTCAGCTGAAATGCTGAGATATGAGAGTCTGTTTTAACACCATGACTGAGGCAGCATTCAGCACCAATCACATGTCACATCAGCGGGGGAGGGAGAAAGTGCTGGGAGTTTTTAAACTTGAAGTCCTATCAATGCTGCTAGAAGAGACCAAGCTACAATTAGGAGAAAGGCACGTCTGTAGGGCATGCAAGTGGAGATTGAACACACGCAGACACCTGGGGAATTCTGTATGAGAAATTCCAGTGGGATAATGGCACACGTAACGCTTTGCAAGTGCATTGAGGCAAAGTATTAAGCAGTGTGATCTACTTATGAATTGGTGGTTATTACCTTCATCCAAAAACCTAGCCACAAAGAAGAGACAAGTGCTTTCAAAGACAAGATTGTGAATGTAAAAGTACATTTTGGGTACCTATTTTTGATGTTTCCATTAGGGTGGGTGACTGTCACACACAACCTGGTGAATTTCCAATTCATACTTACATCTACAGAAACTACATATGGTTTCTTTTAGTTCAGAAAGCCCTTCTTCCTGATGTGAAAAATATTAGTGAAAGTGCCGCAGTCTGAAATAATGTTAGCAGTACAGCAACACCATGGCGAGAGGGTGGGTACCAACACCAATTTTGGCCTTTTTGGTCAAATACATACAGATTTTAATCATTAGTAATGGCATACCTGTTAAAACTAGTCTTGTATCATATTCATTATTATATTTCACCATGAAAAACATTTAATGATTTCCTTGATTTTAGTTAGAAGTGGGGACCACATATTTAGGAAAGAGAGCTAGACATGTAAGCTCTAAGTCTAAAGGTGAATCCTAATTTTTTTTCACTTCAGAAGCTTATATCACTTGAATTTGGGCATGAAGCTCTCACTGGTTGAATCTCCATTTTCTTACCTAAAAATGAGGTTATAAAACATATTTTAGAGCAAATCATAAATAATGCAAAATATCTACCGCTGTGTTTGATAAATATCTGGCATGGGTGATTGACTCATTCCAATCTGAACAGGAATTTTGCCTAAAATGACCCTTAGCCTGGTTCTGATTTGAAAAAAGATGTAAAGGGAGAGACTTTAGCCAAAAAAGAAACTTTCACTTCTATATCTCAGGGAAGGGCTACAGATGGGGCTAGAGAAGGAAATGCAAACAAATTTGATTTCACCAATTGCCTGTAGCCTGTTGCTTCCTGCCTTCTTAGCTGTCTTGTAGACCCATTTCCGGGCAGATTTATGTAACCAAGATGAAGTGTCTGCTTCTGCTGGGTCGCGTGGGTAAGACAGTTTTCTTGTAGGATATACCTTCAAAGAAGAGCTTACTGTTCCATATATCTAGATGCCATAGAATTCTTACTTTTTAGTAGAGTATAATTCTTTGTAATTAGACTTTCAGTTCTGTGTAAAAGAATAACCACTTTTGCCTCTTTCAACGTGTAGTTACTGTAACTACGCGTAAACACTGAGAGCCTATAACGGGGCACGTTCCTTTCGGCACTGTGCTTAGGCAAGTAAGTTTCTTAACCTCTCATAGATGGCTTGGCTGAACTACCTTACAAGGCCTCTATGGGAACCCCACAGGATAAATACGTGAGAGTGACTTGAACTGTACAAAGTGCCAGAAGGGTAGGGAGCATTATTAAAGAACCTTTCTTTATTAGATTTGCAAGTCATGTTTGCTTTTTCTTCTTGCTCAATAATTAACTGTCCAGGAGTGTTTTCCTTATCTTTATAGGACTTATCTTTCCACTTCTGCTTATGTGGAATAGTTACCAAAAAACTTTTGTACTTGTGAAGAAGACCCTGGTGACTCTAATGCACCTGGGCATTTGTTTTGTACTTGCGTATGAAGTAACTAGCAACGGGAGGCAATCAAAAATGATTTAGTGTAAATTGTTTCAGAAACTGATAGATCACTATTCATCTTCCTGTTTCCACTTGTTGTAGATATGTAATACAAAGGAGAGCAAATTCCCTTTCAGATTAATGAAAGTGGCAACAGAGATTCTAATTTCCCAAGTGAAACACTTTTTACACAGAGGTAGCTTTGGGAGACAGGTCTGAAGCTCATTAAACTTGCTGTGTGTTATACATGGACAACCTAATTCAATTCCCATAGAAACAGGCAAATAGGCCGTCAATGTAAATTAAATCCAAAAGTAAACAAGTGTCACCGTGGCACTATATTACATGAGCATTTATCTCACAAATGGAAAAGTGAATTAAACTGTTAATTTCAATAGCGATTTTAGAAAAACAAGTCCCAAACTGTAGGAGTCAAAAAGAGAAGAGTGTTTTTCTTCATGTGAGTTACAATATTCTCCTTCTGAGGTTCACATTTTGCTTGCAGCCTTCCCTTTTAAAACCAGATTTTCCTTAATTTCCATTTTGTCTTCACTTAAAGTTTCTAATTTAGCTTTGGACCCCCAGGGTGACCTTCTCCAAACCATTCTCCTCACCATGATCAGTGATGTACAACATATTCCACTGTCACCCCCCTTCTCCAGTATTTCACAGCTCCTTAAAGCCTTCACAATAAAAGCCTAAAAACGTGGTGCACACAAGGATGAGCGTGACTGAGCACCATCTCAATGTCCCCTCGCTCCCCTCTCACATCCCTGCCTACTCTATCCTTCCACCGTCAGACATAGAGGGGATGGACACACATTTCATCACACTGAGCAACTTAAAATTCTTTGATTTGTGCCACTAAGTCTTTTTTCACTGGGAACCTTTGTCTGGGATTGTGTGCCTAGTTCCCTTTTAAAACTAGAGTACAGTGTTTTATCTTTCAAGATTTAAGTAGTCTGTGCTGCCTTGATCATGAAGCTTTCCTCCATGAAGTCATTGACCTGCACTGTGGCCCCTCTGCTCCCAATGCAGGATTCGGTCACAGCGCTGTTAGATGGCTTCAAGACTGTCTTCCTCATCACCCTTCTATCTTCCTGATGGAAGGGTAGTGCATCTTGCTCATCTTTGTTTTTCGAATATCAAGCACCACGCCTGGCACAGAGTATATGCTCAGGAATTATTCAATATTTTTTTTAATTGAATGAATGAAAGCTGATAAATAAGAGGAAGGTAATAATAGATCTTTACTTTCAGTCTATAGGCTCTTAATCTCCAAAGTAAGCTTTTCATTTTTTTTTTAATTAATTAATTTATTTATTTTTGGCTGTGTTGGGTCTTCATTTCTGTGCGAGGGCTTTCTCTAGTTGTGGCAAGCAGGGGACACTCTTCATCGCGGTGCGCAGGCCTCTCACTATCGCGGCCTCTCTTGTTGCGGAGCACTAAGCCATCTAATTTTAAGTAATGGTATTATTGTCAGTATTTCTCCAATCAATAACAGAAAGAAAAATCAAGTTGCACTGAGAATTCACAACACTGCTCTCTCCATCTTCCTTTGTGGGACAACTGTCTGACTTGTCTCATGTAAATGCCCCCCAAACTATGATAACTCCTTTATGCAGGTGACCACTGGCCTTCTAGAAGATATCTATGTTACATCAAGCCAGGCTTTGTAAGAAATAAAATAATCTGAACAAGTATTTAACAGCTGCCCAAGGAAGCCTAGAATAGTTTTTTTTATTTTAGAGAGTTAATTCAGCCTGGGAATTTAGATGGAATAAATGCATCTTCACCTTCCTTTGCCTCAGAAAAGTGTTCCTAAAATTCTTGTTTGTTTTGTTCTATTGTTTTTAACAAATGGATATAGCAGAGAAGATGAGAAAGTGAGAAAAGTCTTCCATAAAGCAAAGAATACTTTTGTAAATATTTATCTTCAGATAGTTTGCATTAAGGTAGCTACATCTCCAGGAGGTGGTCCCTTATAATTAATTTGATCCATCATCACCAACCAGTTTCTCATTTTGTCAACTCATGGATTACAGAAATCTGTATGCCCTGCCTTTTTCACCTTATAAACTACAGACTGTATGCCCATTTTATGTTAGTGCTGTTCCAACTATTAATAAATCAGTAACTAAGGCACTACTTCTACTCTATAGACTTCTTGCTTTATATATAGGTCACATAACTGCTACTCAATAAATGTCAATGGGTTTGAGTCTTTTTTGATTTTCATGTTAATATAGTTAATCTTTTCGACCCAAATATGGAAAAGATATGATGCCTTCCACAGTGAGATTTGACCAAGTAAGTTATGGGACTCTTAAGGAATAGTGTGCAAGGTGGTTTACGACAATATCATAGGGGGAGAGGAGCAAAATGAGAATTTGGATAAGCAAGCTAACCAGTGCCACTGAAATCATACAATCCAGACAGGGACCTATTCCACCTCTGCAAAGTCCAGTTGTTAAACTTTAAAAAAATCATCATATGTAATAATTCAAATCTTAATCTCAGTTTATCCCACAATAAACTATCCCTATAGCCAGCAAGTCCAAGCAGCCATGTGTTTTCCAACTGGTGGCATGTCTTGTGAAAAGAAGTTTATTCCCCTTGGACCAATACTGCATACCAACCAGCTCACATGAGAGGGCAGTTGGGCTCCTTAGAAAGTGTCTAGAGGAGCTCCGGAAACACTTCATCCTGAATCTGCCAACCTCCATTGTTGGTAGATTGACACTGACAAAAATGGCATCCACAACCTAGACAACATTTCCTTCCCTAAACAGAGCTCCTGATGTCATGCACCCCCTCTCACTTGCCAGGGAACTTTTTTTGATGGGGTCCTTTACTTTTTTCTACGCTTTTGATGGGTTCCCTTGATAGATGGTTAATTCAGAAAAAAGCTGAATATGAATAAATTGAAAAGAAGTTCTCTTGGAAGCAGCCTTTCTGCTAGAGTAGAAATTGGGTAATATAGATCTTTCTTAAACTGGTCAAATAATTTCATAAAATGTCTGTGAAGTCAGTTTAACAAAAATCCTTTAACTCACATTGGAGTAAGTTGAAGAGTTAATGCCCTAAGATTAACTTCAAACACTGGTTTCAGCTTGTGATTCTGGGCCTGGCTCATTGCAAAGAGTTGGCATCTTCTCATTAGGAGCTGGCTTGGTGCAGCAGAGCTCAGTGCCTGTGGCTGTCATGTCTGCAATCTGTCTGGTGGAGTGACATATGCTGGGCCTCGGGTGAATCACATTAGGTAATTCACAGAAACTGTTGAGAGCAAGAGAAATGATTACTGTCTTTTAGGATTTGTCAAAGTAAGGAATACAAATTTCAATGGCTTATAATAATTTTAGAACAAAAAATACCAGTGCAACTATTTCCATCCATTTGTTCATGGAGGCTGAAATGTCAGTTTTTAGCTCCTGATTTACATCTTTCATGAAGTTTTGTGACCGACTTGGGCCACCCTCCTCCAATTCCCCATATCAACTGTTTCATTCAGTCTGGGCAGAGGCTATTGGTTATTTCTGTTTAATTGTTTGATAGACTATATTATTTTAACAAAGAGATGATAACTTTCTCCTGTATCATAATTAGGTGTTAAAGCCCTTTGTTCACAGAGATAGACCTGTACTTTATATATTTTATGTCTCCTAAACATAACACAATTCCTGGACCTCCAGGAGGTCCCCTAGCATTTCAAGGGAAGCCCAAGAAGTCTAATTCCTGGTGCCAAAGATTGATTCTCTTTTTGATCAAACTCTACTCAGTCTCCCTTAAACTCTTTTTCTATGGGGCTTCCACTTTTGGACTTCTATGTTCATCTCTGCATTGCTCAATTTTTGCAAAATACCTGTTATTTTTTTTAGCTAGAATTTTCTCATCCTCCATATCTGATCACCCTCAATATGTAATCAAGTCCTTAACGTCCACCATCACCTAGGTGATGTTGAGACAGGAGGGAAGGGGGCAGAACACAACTTTTAAAAGAATTATAGAGTCATTGAGGCTATGACATAAACTGGTTAGAGCCAACTAGGCTCAAGATGGTGGAAGATTCGACCTCCAGGAGACCTTGAGCCTCATTATATGCTCATTTTAATACATTAGCTGAATGACACACCCACAGACACCATGACAGTTCTGAGGCCAACCATAAAAGGCCAAAAACTGGGTGGTGGCCCAATTCCTGGAAATCATCACCCCTTCCCTGAAATAGTTGGAATAATCCTCCAATTCATTAGCCTATGAAATTACCCAGCCCATGAAAACTAACCACCCTATATTTAGGCACCTTTCATCTTCTGAGAAGGCCCACACTCTGTCTGTGGTGTGTTTCTCCCAAGGCTGCCCTCGTCCTTTGAGATAGACTGCATTCTGCCCATGGAAAGTGTATCTCTGCTTTCACTTTACTATGGCTCGCTCTTGAGTTCTTTACTGCACGAATCCAAGGACCCTCACTTGGAGGCCCTCGTCCCAGGGACTCACCTGAGACCTGGGACATGACCATCCTCTCACGCCCCATTTTCCTGCAACCTCTTTACAAAGGTTATTAATAAATCTACTTTTTGCCTATCAATTTGTCTCTCGCTGAATTCCTTCTGTGCCAAGATGCAAAGAACCTGAGCTTTATCAAGTCCTGAGACAAGATGTGCAGTTTCAGCTGGGAGATGGTGGATTTGAGTGCCCTCCTAAGCCAGAAATTGTGGGTTCAAGTCCCATCTGAGGTGTGATTTGGTTTGAATCCCAATCTGAGGTGTGCGGTTTCAGTGTTTGATCACCCTGATCTGCCTTCAGAAAGAATTCTGTTAGGTTGGTTTAGCCAGAATCCCCCCCAAACCACTGGTGTGTCTTCTTAGTAATTCTCTGTCCATTGACTTCTACCCTGCTCTTTGGATATATATTCCCTTTTTCCCATTTATATTTGGAATTGAGCCCAGTTCTATAATGAGGTCTCTTTTCCCCTATTACAATAGTTCTGAACCATATTGGCTTTTACCACCTTAACTAGTGTTCAACTTTGATATTATTTAACACTGGTAAAGATAAAGGGCAGACTTACAAAGATTTTTCTAATAGAATAAAAATGCCAGGCATAAGAACTAACTATATGGAGTTTGATAGGAGCTGGTGATTTCTCTGAATATTTACTCCCTTCTCAACTTGATTTAGCAATTGCTGAGCCTCATAAGAGATGGAGAGATAGGAGATTGCTGGTGGCTTGTAATTAGTGTCTATATCCACCACAGTTTTGGAAACTGAAAATAGACATTAAGCCAAAGAATAACACCTGTTCTTCATGTGAGCAAGAAGGCTGAGGAAGGGAAGAGAATATGTGCTGCACTTAGATAAAGGCCATTTATAATGAGGATGTAGACTGCTCAGAGGGTGTCATTTTAAATATGGGTTCTTCTATTGTACTTGTGAAGTACAATTTGAAAATAATTGAAAAATGTCTCCTTAATTTCCCTTTGCCTTCAGTCATTTAATAAATTAAGAAATAATTATTAAATAACTACTCCTATTTTAAGTGTCGAAGGGACATAAAAATGATTCATAGAACTTAACTTTCACTATTTAAAAGTTTTTCACCATCAACAGTTTGAAAGCAATACTTAGCCTATCAGATCCAAATTATCAAAAACCCCAGGTTGCTTTAGTCCATTTGAGTTGCTATACTATACTAAAAATACTATAAACTGTCTGGCTTATTAACAACAAATATTTATTTCTCGCAATTCTGGAGACTGGTAAGTTCAAGATTGTGGCACTGGCAGATACAGTGTCTGGTGATAGTCTGCTTCCTCATAGATGGCTATCTTTTCATGGTAACTTCACATGGCAGAAGTGGCAAGCTAGCTTTTTGGGTCAGTTTTATGAGGGCATTAACGGCAACCTTGAGATCTCCACCCTCGTGATCTAATCATCTCCCAAAGACCCCCGTCTAATATTATCATCCTGGGAGTTAGGATTTCAACATATGTATTTAGGGGGACACAAACATTCAGACCATAACACAGATCAATAGTTTCCTAATCAGTAGGTCTATGATCCTCTTCTCAGGCCATTTTTTTTAAGCCTAGGAAAGAGAAAGTATTAATAGAATGCATATTTTGTAATACTTGTTGCTTGGCAGGGCCATTGTTCTTGTTCTCTTTAAGGAAACACTTAAATAAGTGCAAGGTATGCCTCAGGGTGCCATTTACAGGTTTGGTTAGGATAAACTGATATACTAACATTTGTGTAAGAGATACCATGATATTCTTTTGTCAGAAAATCCCCTTTCTATAGATAGCCCAAGGCATTACTTTGTGAGATGTATTCCCTTCAGAAGCATGTCAGTCTAGAATTAGATAATCCGTATTTGGTGCATGCTACAAATATGATGGAAAAATGAGTAAAAGCAGATGTTATTGCTGTGGAGACACACACCTGCAAGTAAGAAAAAATTAATTGCACCATGCAGATCAAATACATAAAATATATTTATCTCTAATGCTCCCTGCATGTAAATTATTGCAAATCTATGAA
The DNA here is from genome assembly GCF_028023285.1 of Balaenoptera ricei. Taxonomy (NCBI): domain Eukaryota; kingdom Metazoa; phylum Chordata; class Mammalia; order Artiodactyla; family Balaenopteridae; genus Balaenoptera; species Balaenoptera ricei. Next base: position 6,714,161 of record NC_082645.1, on the reverse strand, counting down.
GACAATCTTGTATATTAGTACAGAGATTAGGAAAACATCTCTGCATTTTAGAGTTATCTGAGCATGGGATAGAATTTATGATATTCCCATTATATACTGGAATTTTTCCAATTAATTTCCTTACCTTTCAGAATTTTCACTGACATATGCTATACGATTCTTAGGCAAATAGCCACAGTTGTAATGATAAAACAAAGGATTTTTTGTTTGCTTTTTAATTATAGGTCCAGGATCCAAAATTATCTTGTTTACCTATACCAAATTCTAAAGTTACTGTTGATTAATTTGAGTCCAAACATCTAATGAGGAATTATTTAAATAGGTTATATAGTAAGGAGAAGGATTATCAGTGATAGCTTGTCCTAAGGTTAGCAAGTAAACTTTAAAAGTCACTTATTGTCCTTATTACAAAATTTCTCTCTTGTTTCTATACAAAATTTCTCTTTGTGTCTGAACACTTTACACTAACCCAAAGAATGGAGAGCATTCTTAGGAGTTATATCTAAACTATGGTTCACGAACAAGTTTGCTATTCCCAATTCCAATAGTTTATACTTAAATAATTCTAGGAGTTATTTGAAATTTGTCAATGTTTGCAAAAATGGCTAGAGGCCAAGGCTGGCCCTTCCAGGGATAAATGCATGACTCTGTGGAAGCTAGAAGATGTATAGTGGTCCTTAAAGAAAAAACATCTGAACCAAGTCGGTTACTGGTATTGCCTTAAAGGAAAAAATCTCAACCTGCACAGTTGACTCTGATGGTCTTGTTGGGCTATGTGTAAATGAGTAGTAAGCAGAGGTAACTTGTCCACAGAAAGACAAGATTTGTGTTGGTCCTGTGGAGTAAGAATGCCACCTGCCGTATCAGTAAACAAAGGATGTAGCAGCCATCAGCCACTACAGCTGCCCCAGAAGGTGAGCCCTGAGGGAACTCAACAGCATGTCTGCCGTCAAGCCATCAACCACGGGCCCTAGATAGTCAAGGTGCATATCATAGGAATGATTTCAGTGAGCCCACACCCTTGCATCTTCCCATTTAAAGGAAAGTGCTAAATTCATTAACTTGAGATGTTTGGTTTTCTTTAATTAACAATAATCTTTTGATGTTCTGACTACCTGGTCTTTTTGCAAAAACTCCTACATATCCTGGCTCCCGCCTTACCTCTTTGGAGCTGTCTTTCAGAGCTATCTGAGATGCTGTGTCCCTAGGCTAAGGTCCTCAGTTTTGTCCACCAAATAAAACGTAACTCTCAACTTTTAGGTTGTGCTTTTTTAGGGAGAAGCAGAGAAGGGAGAAATGAGAAGGGAGAAACGGGCATAGGTTTTTGACTTTTCAGTTCACATGCATGGAGCTTATTCCTGGTTCTCTGTTACAGTGAAATCACTTTACACCAACAATTAACCTTTCATATGTTACTTCATTTAGTCTGAGTGGGCTTATGCTCAAAGCATAAGAAAAGAATCTTGACTGAAAAAAGATCTTGGACTTGCATAAGTGAGAAAATTAGAGCAAGATACTTCACTTGGAGAGACAGAAATAGATGCAAATATGAAGGGTGTGTTAGGGGAAAAATTTCCTCTACCCTTCCCAGTTCTTCTGACTGCTCTAATAATTAAACTGACATGAGACAGTTAACAGAAGAAAAAACAAATTTAATTACATATGTATGAGTGCTCAATAAAATATGAGACCCAAAGGACAGTTAGTCAGTTGAGGTTTATATGTTATACTGAGCTAAAGAGAAGGGGGGAGGGAACTGGGACATCAAAGGGGAGGAAGAAAGTTCACAGGGAGGTGGAAAGAGCAAATGTTTGATAAACGAAATGTTTGCTGGCTCATACAGGAACAATGAGACACAGAGAGGAATTGAAACAAACAGACTTTGCTAGGTTTCTGTTTACCACATCTAGCTCTTTTGAGCAGTTAGGGGTGAGACAGGAGATAAATGGGCCCCAGGCTGAGCAGCTGAAGTTCATCCCCTGTGGACAGATACTCCAAAATAGCAGGAGGGAGGAGAAGCTGAGCCCTGCCCAGAAAAGAGATAAAGGACCACATATTCTTCATTCTCGAAGTCAAGGAGACCTTCCTGACTTCAAGAATGGCTCCTTGGGGGGGGGCTTCCCTGGGGGCTTCCCTGGGGGCTTCCCTGGGGGCGCAGTGGTTGAGAATCTGCCTGCCAGTGCAGGGGAAACGGGTTCGAGCCCTGGTCTGGGAAGATCCCACATGCCGCGGAGCAACTGGGCCCGTGAGCCACAACTACTGAGCCTGCACGTCTGGAGCCTGTGCTCCGCAACAAGAGAGGCCACGATAGTGAGAGGCCCGTGCACCGCGATGAAGAGTGGCCCCCGCTCGCCGCAACTAGAGAAGGCCCTCGCACAGAAACGAAGACCCAACACAGCCAAAAATAAATAAATAAATTAATTAATTAAAAAAAAAAGAAATGCTCAAGGAAATGAGGATGGGCAGCAAAGCAAATTACCTAATTTATTTTTAATACAGATGAAACATAATAGAGTGACACAAAGAGAAGAAAGTTGGAAATTCCAGTATATGCACAGTAATGTTTTTGGGGATTGGTGGAGATTAGAATTTCTGTTTGCCTGTCCATCTCCTCAAAACTGTTATTTTGCTCAATGTAGCATTTTTGGGGGAAACATCTGGAGGTGTAATAACCGTTTGTGTTTAAATTTTGAAAAAAATATCAGAAATTTAAAGTCAAATAGTTTGCCTTGCGCTTTACCTTTTTTGGTGGTATGAGTCTCCATTTACAACCTTGGGCCCTCTTGGCAAGTACTCCCACAGTCCACAGCCTAAACGCAATGCTCCTGCATGCACTTATCTAGGGATCCACACATTCAACTCCCAATGCTACTCTCAGGGGTTGTGTTCCCACTGACTGACACTATCTTCAGGGTCCAGAAGAAAAAATTACTGCCACTGTAATATGTCTTGCCTAACGATTCAGTTTAAGTTCTCAAGCTCTCCTATCAGAAAGAACAGAACTACTGCTGTGAATGTTGTTTCTCCATCTTTCTCTACATAGAAGAATGAAGAAGTTTCTTCATTCCTCTGCTCCCTGAATTCCACCCTCAAAGTGACCAATTATGTGATTCCCATACAACAGATTAGTTTTATCTGTTTTAAAACTTTATGGAAGTAAAATTTTACAGTATTTAATCTTTAATGTTTAGCTTCTTTCAATCAGCATGTTTTAGAGATTGACCCATATTGTATTAACATCTCATTATTTTTATTGCTGAAGTATTATTTCATGGCCTGAGTATAAAACAGTTTATTCATTGATCTGGTAATGGCTATCTAGGCTATTCCTAGTTTACAAATAAAGCTACTATTAAAATAGGCACACAAGATTTTTTGTGGCCATACATTTTCATTTTATTTTGAAAAAATAAATAAGGGTAAATTTGCTAGGATATTAAGTAGATTTGTGTTTAAAATTTTAATTATATGTCAACCAGTTTTACAAAGAATTTACATGTTCATAGTCTCAAAAACAATTTATGAGAGATGCAATTGCAATACATCTTTGTCAACATTTGATGTTATCAGTCTTTTTATAGCTTAGCTATCTTAGTCGATGTATAGTGGTATATCATTGTGTTTTTAATTTGCATTTCCCAGATGGCTAAGATTACTTATTAACTATTTGTGTTTTATCTTTTGCAAAATATCCATCCAAGTTTTTTGCCTATTTTTGTTGGGTTCTTTGTCTTTTTGTTATTGAGTTGTAGGAATTCTTTATATATTCTAAATAAAAATATTTTGTCAGATATACGTGGTACAGATATTTTTCCCAGTCTGTAACCTGTCTATTCATTTTCTTAATGGTAAGTCATTTGATTAGTAGATATTTTTGATTTTGAGGAAGTCAATTCGTCATTTTATTCTTTATAGTTAGTGCTTTCTGTGTCTGCTTTAAGAAATATTGGCCTCCCTCAAGGTCTTGAAGACATTCTCTAATGTTTTCTTCTCAAAACTTTCAGTGCTAGTATATACATTTAGGTCTACCATTCATCTTAAATTAAATTTTGCGTGTGGTATGAAGTAGGAATTTAAGCTCATTTTTTTACAACACAGATTTCCAGTTGCCCTAGCACCATTTTCTGAAGAGAATATACTTTCCTCATTGAATTGATTTGGCCCCATGGTTAAAAAAAAAAAAAAATCATTGGTGATATGTGGATCTATTTCTGTTTACTATTTGATTACTTTGATCTATTTATCTTATAATTTCTTGATTACTGGAACTTCAGAGTAAGTCTTAGAATCAGATAGAGCAAGTTCTCCAAACTTGTTCTTTATTTGCAAGACGGTTTTGGCTATTCAAGTTTTTCTCAATTTACATAAAAGTTTTAGAATCACTCGTCAGTTTCTATAAAGACTATAGGAATTTTGATTGAAATTACATTGACTCCCTACATCAATTTGGAAATAATTTGCATCTTAACAATATTGAGTCTTCCAACTCTGAACCTGTTATATCTTTACATTTATCTAGGTGTTTTTAATTTTTTTTCTGATTTCATTTTATTACTACTATGTGCATTATTAGTTGCATCTCTTTGTTTTAGTGATTGCTCTAGGATTTACAGTATCCATCCTTAACTTATGACAGTCTACCTTCAACAAAGATCATATTACTTCCTATATAGTGTAATAATCTTACAATGTTATACTTCAAATTCTATTTTTTCTTTTAGAATCATTTTTTAAAAATTTTATTGGAGTTAATTTTTTTATCAATAATGTCTTATTAATGTTTTCATCATAGAGGTCTTGCATGTTTTATTACATTTACCTGTAAGCAAGCATTTTTTTAAAAATTCTCCTATAACTGGTATTGTGTTTTAAATTACATTTTCCAGGTGTTCATTGATATTACATGGAAGTACAATGGATTTTTTTGTATTGACTTTGTGATTTGAGACTTATATTTGCTTAAGAATTTTAGTAGTTCTTCGGGGTTTTCTTAAGATTTTCTATGTAAAAACCTCTTTTCTGTGAATAAAGATTGTTTTCTACTTCTTCCTTTCCTATCTTTATGCTTTTTTTACTTCTCTTTATTGCTTTATTGAACTGTCTGGGACCTCTATGTGCAATGGCCAATATAAGTGGGGAGAGCAAACAGTCTTGTCTCTTTCCCAATCTTATGGAAATATCTTACAATACTATATTATTTAGCATTATGGTATCATTATTATTTTGTAGATTCCTTTTAACATGTGGAAAGGTTCCCTTCTATTCCTATTTAGTAAGAGTTATAAGAAATTGGTATTGATTCTTTTTTCTAATTTCTTTTCTGCATCTTTTGAAGTTAACACATAGTTTTAATTTTGTTAATACAGTGAATGTTGATTAATTTTATTTTTAAAACAACATTGCATTCTTAGAATGTGCATCACTTGGTTATAATATATGATCATTTTAACATATTCAATGTGCAATCAAGTACATTTATTGATTTTGTGTCTATGTTCATGAGATATATACAATGAATTTTTTTTTTTTTTTTGAAATGTCCTTATCTGGTTTTGCTACCAGGGTCATGCCAGTTTCATAAAAAAAAAAAAAAAAAAAAAAAGTTGGGAAGTGTTCTCAATGTCTCTATTTTCTAAAATAATTTTTGTAATATTGATATTACATCTTTAAATGTTTGATAGAATTACCTAGTGAAGTCATTTGGCCTAGAATTTACATTATAAGAGATTTTAAAAACACAAATGCAATTTCTTTAATGAATATAGGGCTATTAAGATTTTTTTATAACCTTTTGTATTAATTTTGGTAAGATATATCTTTCAAGAAAGTTGTCTATTTTATAAGTTGTTGGATTTATTTGCATTTTTTATATTATCTTTTAATATCTGTAGGATTTGTAGTGACTCTCTTAATTTTTTTTTCCATTCTGATACTTGTGATTTGTGTCTCTCTCTCCCTGTGTACACTCACCCCTTCCTCTCTCTCTTTCTCTGTCCTCAGTCTTTCAAGGGGGTTATTAATTTTAATGAAAGTTCAAAGAGCCAACTTTTGGCTATATTGATGTTTCTCCTTTTATCAGTTTTCCATTTCATTATTTTTATTTTACTAACTTTTTGCTTTTAAAATTATTTTTTTCTTTATTCTGGTTTATTTTATTATTTTATATACATATTATGTGTTATATACAAGATAATAAATATATTATATATATACATACATACATATATATGTGTATATATATATATACATATATATATAAAACAGAATATATATATAGGTTTATATATTTTTCATTACATTTCTTTGTATCTCCAGCTCTCTGATGGTCTTAAAAGGACTATAATTTTGTAGATCATTCAGCTCGTTCTTACGGTTAGGTTAAGCGCAAAGATCTTTTATGAATCTCTACAACTGAAGAAGTAGCGCAATGTCCTCTGGCCCACATCTGCATAAAAGGATGTGAGACATGGAAAAGTCCTTAGGCTCATATCTTATAAATAGTTTATTATTTTCTCAGTAAAGAAACTTACAGCCAGTAAGCCATTTTAAATACAAAAATAAATAATCTTTAAAGAAAGGATCTGGCTTTCTGAATTAAAACTTTACTTTGAACATAGGAATTTATTTTTACTGCTCCTGACCCACTTAAACTACATAGGAAATTTTTGTAAAAGAGCTTAAGCAGACAAAGACAAAAAAATAGAAAAGAAAAGGAGACAGAATCACTAAAATATTATAAAGTAAAAAGCATATAAATAAGCAGTAACTAAATTAGGCTACCTAAAAAAAAAGGAATAAACATTGAGAAGAAACCCAAATTTTGTTGCAGAAGTCTACAAGAGTCCGGAATTGTTAACAATAAGAAACTTTGGAAGTGATGTCAAATGTAGGTTTAAAACTAAGAGTGAGCAAAAGCAAGTCCATCCTGACAGTTGACATGCTCAGGTCAGGACTCCATACAGATTGCGATATAATGGGTGATTCAATTCAATTCATTTGAGTCTCCCATCAAATTCATATATTAAAATCCTAATCCCTAATAGCTCAGAATGTGAATGTATGTGAAGAAAGAGCCTTTAAGAAGGTGATTAAGTTAAAAAGAGGTCCTTAGGATGGGCCCTAATCCATTCTGACTGGTGAGACCCTCAGAACTCTGGCGCATAATGACTCCATCCAAATCCCTGCACTGAGGGACCAGCAAACTGTAGCATGGCTTCTAGCAGCACGAGACTATGTCCCTAGGATGACCCCAGCTCCCTATTAAAACACCTGCCTGTGAAACTCAAAGTTGCCAGGAGAACTTACTGTTTTTCTAACACCTGAGGATAGGCCCTTTGACACCAGAAGTTCGGCTTCTCTGCACCGGTGCTAGATCAAATGTTGAGGACAGAGTTTTGGGTAAAGCAGAAAAAGATAGCTTTATTGTTTTGCCAAACAAAGGGAGACACAGCAGGCTCCTGCCTCAAAAAACGATGTGTCCCAAACCAGGAGGACTTGATGAGGAGTTTTATAAAAATACTTCAAGGGTGGGATTGATGACAAGATTAGGGTGTGTGCAGGGTCTCAGGTGGTTGGTCTCCTTATCTTGATGAGCTTCTCTGGTCCCTTTAATCTTGCGTCAGGTGGTTTCTTGGCTGCTCTTCCCTTGATTAGCAACTGTTCTAATTCGCACTTTGGAAGTCAGGGAAGGTCATAGAGGCCGGAGTCTTGCCTACAAGAAACAGGGGACAGAAAAAAGGCTTCCATGCCCAGGAGCCCACAGCCCACCTCCCCCCACTCCATTTCACCCTGACCTCCCTTTCTTAGAGCATTTATGATTGTGAATCCGTCTTCTGTCCCTTTGAGATGTACATGTATCTTCTACAACTCAGAAGTGTCTTTTTCACGAACCTGAAAGCCATTCCTTTGAAATATGATCATCAGGAAGCATAGGGCCTCAGTCTTCCCGTTTCTGTGGAAGGATAGAATCCTGACTTCCATAATTGCCAGCTAGCAGCTGACCTGATCACATTTACCTTGACCAGCCCTTCATAATTTTTCACTTGAGTCCCTGCTGTCTCCCTATACTCTCATCTCCCTTAGAAACACCAAGTCACCTCTGCACAAATCAAAATGAAGCTCAGCTCTTTCCTCTACTGTCAGTAGTGACTGAATAAAACCTGTCTTCATGGCTTTAACTAATTTCTAGCTTTATGTATCTTTGACATTGGTGTTCTTTATTCTTTTTATTATTTTTTAACATCTTTATTGGAGTATAATTACTTTACAATGGTGTGTTAGTTTCTGCTTTATAACAAAGTGAATCAGCTATACATATACATATATCCCCATATCTCCTTCCTCTTGTGTCTCCCTCCCACCCTCTCTGGGGTTCTTTAATAAGAGGAAATTTGGACACACAAAGAGACACCAGGGATGCATGTGCACAGAAGAAAGACCATGTGAAGACACATTGAGAAAGTGGTCATCTGCAAGCCAAGGAGAGAGTCTCCACAAGAAACAAAATCCTCTGACACTTTGATCTTGGGCTTCTAGCCTCCAGAACTGTGAGAAATACATTTCTATTTTTTAAGTCACCCAGTCTGCAGCATTCTGTCATGCCAGCCCTAGCAAACTAAGAGAGGTCACATAGTGTTTAGGTAAATATTTCAAAATTTTAAATCAAGCAAAAAGACCTACTAAATAATAATATTTCATCCTCCTACCTTGACCCATATGCTTTCATAACAAACTGGAAAACCAGATTTAAATGTAGCATGATAGGACTCTTTATAGCTCTGCCTTAAATTGTAGGAATAAGGAAAGAGCAAGCCCTTGTCTTAGACCTAAGGTCTGTCTCTTTCTCTTCCCTCACCTACCTCCATCTCACACTGTCAACGGCCACAACTGTACAGATGCGGAGATCTGAATCTTGACGTGAAAGTTTTGAGTACATTTCACACAAATATCCAATACTTTGTCAACCTTCAGAACCATTAAGAGCACAGTCTGCTCCCCATGAGGATGAAACTGGAGCTGGGGTCCAATGTGATGCCCACATAGACACTATGTGGGATTTGGGCCATTTGGGCAGGAAGTTTAAGATGCTAGGTATCCGAGCTGTGACCTGGAAGAGGAGTCATACTGTATAAACAGACATCTTCACTTCACTGTGCAAACTCCTTACTCTGTATGAAAGGTTGCTGCCAGAAAAGAACAAGAGGGGGGTCCTCTAAAATGAAGGCCTACATCAAGGATTTCCTTGAGCAGAATATTAGAAATTCGCTTTGTGGTATGTATGGTTCCTGGACTTGGATACACTGGGAGCATTTTATTGGGGTGATAGGATACTGACTTGTACAATGATCAAATTAATATTCATATCAATAACTCCCTTTTCCTATTCTGTTCTCAAGAAGCTAGGAGATGGTGGAAGAATCTTTTCTGGGAAATTTGATTAGGCCAAGAGGAGAACATAAAGACACAGATATCAGTGTTGCCCTCAAGACATGTCCTAAACTAGATGCACCGAGAAAAAAATACCATGGTTAAAAAGCACAATCCACAGCCTCAGAACTTCCAAGTGGTTGTTAGTGACCACACTTAATATGAGCAGACAAGCAAGGGTCACCATACACGAGAAAAAGACTCTAAAAGGAAAAACAGAGGTAAAAAGTGAAAAGAAAATCAGCAAAACAACCACAAAAAGCTTGGAGGAAACAGAGGCATTGAAATAACTAGGAAACAAACAAAAAAATCTATTGATCTCAGATAGATAATATATTTTATTACATTCATAAAACAAACTCAGAAAACTATTTTTTTCTTCAATATATAGTATACAAAAGAGAGCTCTGAGAATTTTTCCCAGACTGTGGGTGCCTTTTTATGCTCTTAATCAAATATTTGTTTTACAATTTTTAATTTTAATAAGGCCCAATTTATAAATTGTTTCTTTGATAAGTATATTTTATGTCAAGAGGAATACATTTTAACATATTCTACGTCATGAAGATATGTCCCTATGTTTTCTTCTAGAAGACTAATTACTTTACCTTTTGCATTTAAGTCTGTGTTCCAACTGAAATCAATTTGTGAGTGGTGTAATTTGGGGTGGGGGTAAGACTTATTTTTTTTTAATCAATATTCAATTGCTCCAGCATCATTTCTTGAAAAAAATTGTTGTGATGTTTCTACACTAAATTAAGGAACATTTTATTTGAGGGTGGGGTTTATTTTTAGACCTCTATTCTGTTCCATTGTTCTATTCTTGCACAAACACCATAATATACTAATTAATATAGTTTTGCAATGATTCTTAAAATCTGGTAGTATAATCTCCTGCAACATGAAAGATTAATTACCATGATTTTTTTTTTTTTGAAAAGCAAGAAATAAAAGGTTCTTGCCTTTATGTCCAATTGACAGTTCAAGAGACATTAGAATCTTTGTGGCCTTGAAAATCCTGACCTTCTAAAAGCCAGGAGAAATTCAGGTTGTTAGGACACTGGTCCTGTCTTGCAGTGGTTGCTACAGCAATTTAGGAGACATTCTGAGAAAAGCAGCACTGGAACTCTGTAATTCTGGGTGTTCACCAAGTGCCATCTCCTCTGGTAGTTTTTGACTAGAGGGTGGAAAGTCAGGTTTAAAGGCAGCCTTGAGCTCCCTTGTTGTGTAATTGTATATGACTGCATTCTCCAAGCTGGAAAGGGCTGAGCTATGGGCCATCTCTGTCCAGGACCCAAATAATCATTATATTACTTATGGTTTACTGTCAGTCTCCCTATATCAAGTGGTGTGCAGTGATTATCATGTTTGAACTTTCCTTTCTCTTTTCCCTATATCTTACCAACAGGGAAATGGTGGGAGTGTGAGGGTATCTGAGCTTTCCATAAAGGTGAGCAAGGCAGATTTTGGAAACTCATTCCCTGAAGTTGGCTTTCAAGTCTGATACTTCTTTCCTCCCTCTTTTTCTTTCCCTTCCTTCCTTCCTTCCTCTCTCTCTTTCTTTCTTTTTCTCTCTCTCTTTCTTTCTCTCTCTCTCTTCCTTCCTTCCCTCCTTCTTTCCTCCCTCCCTCTCCCCCTCTCCTTCTTTCTTTCTTTCTTTCTTTCTTTCTGTCTTTCTTTCTTTCTTTCTTCTTTCTTTTTCTTTCAGCACTCTAGGTGAAATTTATATCCCCAAAATTATATACTTAACTTATTTTCCACTCACAATTTATTGATTAGCTAATACTTCATGGATTATTTTAAAATTTATTTTCTTGTTTATATTTTGAGTTAGTGGCAATTTTTTTCTTTGCCTCTATAATCTAAGAGAACATTTTCTAAAACACCTAGAAATACTCATTTCTTAAATACCAATTTGCTTAAACTAATGATATAAATGATATAATGTGATATTTCTCTCTCCTTTGAGGAAAAATAATACAGTTAGCTTTCATAACTTAGCTATATCTCGACTCACTCCCTTTTTTATACATACCCTAAGCTTTGCAGGGAATCTGTTACTTTATAATTAGGATATGAAATGGGGATATTTGCTCCATGAGGAATCATTCTTGATTCCATAGTCACCCATCACACTTTGACAACTGTGGCTAAGGAAAGGATCAGAAATATGGACAAAATTCTCTATGTAAGGATGTTTATTGAAGTAATGTTTACAATGGTTAGCAATGATAAGTAAATGAAAATAAATAAATGCAAAAAGAAATGTTTAAGTACATTATGATAGACCCACGATAACATATTTTGCATTTGTGAAAAATGTTTTCAAAAGCTTTTTTTGGTGAGCACTTTTAACAATGTGGGGAAATTAAATTATTGGTAAAAACAAAGAGACACAAAGTTATAAACGGGGACAAAATAAAGGCTAAAGAAATGGATCCCAAATATGAGATTTATGTGTCATTTTTCCATTAAGCTGAGATAATGCTACAATCATTGGGTCACATTAACATCCTCAATCATTCTTGAGCAAGACAGGCAATCTCTCGCTCAGGTCATTGACTCCTGGAATGTTCTTCCCTCAGATATTGGCTTGGCTCACCTTCCTCAGGGCTTCAGTTACATATCATCTTCACAATAGTTTTTCTGTGAACATTCCTTTAAAAATTGCAATCTCAATCCCCCTTCATATCACAGTACTCTCTGCACTTGGCCTCATGCCAATTATACAACTCTATGTCTTATTATGCACCTATACAAACCATCTATTCTAGAGGGCCAACTCTTTCGCTCTCTCCAAAACATGCCTTCCTCATAACTTCCCTCTTCTTCATGACCTTCCTTCACCTCTGCCTACAATCCTCTGCTCTTAAAAGTTCCCATATCTGAAATCTCCTTTTGTCCCATGAAACCCCCTTGTACCCTCACAGAGGAGTTGTTCTTAAAATCTTATCCTTAAGATTTTATCTCCACTACACTTCTATATCAATATTTATGTTTTATTGGCTTTTAATGTATACCTCATTATCCCAACTGGACTTTAACCTCCCTGATCTCAGGTGTCTAATTTTACAGTCATCCAATTCTCCACTGTAGGTGTTCACTCATTATCTGTTGATTGATAACCTACATGCTATAAACAGCTTTATACTGCATGGAAATAAAAGATGTCAAGAGCCAAAGACATATTTCTTCTACTTTTGCAGATGGGGAAGGTGGATAACTATAATTAGGAACAAAAGAGAAACATAATGAATCAATTTGATAGCAAATAATAACACAAGAAGATTAGTAGGCTTTCCTTCTCGCATATAGTTCAATGGAATAACGTGGATGAAGAATGATGGAGGAAGAGATAAAAATATTGTAATTACATTTGCCTTCAGTTTCATCATATTAATTTAGAAACCCTGGCAACTATGCTCCACAGAAGACAGAAAATGATGGATGTGGCAAATTACTGCTTCCTGTAGCAATGTGAGGGTGTTTCTTGAATTAATGCTTATCAATGGATGAAGCAGGATTAGCAAATTAGTGTCACTGAAGTGAAACCCTTCCAATTGAATCATATCAGGTAAAATCATGAAATCGAAGCCAATTATTTACAAAACACATTTTCTAACTTTCAAGAGTTTGGCTGAAAAAATAGTTTAAGCAAACAAGTGAGTTACACACATTCGAAGATGTAAGCCATATAAAATAATATATGTAGAAGATGTACATTATTTGGAATGGTCTTTATTTTCCATGTATATATGGAAAATGTGTACCCTATATTTGTCAATGAGTATTTGCTGAATACCTAGTGTTTGTCAGATTCTGTGTGAGGTCCTGTGGTTGAGTTATGAATAAGAAACAGCTCCTTCCCTCAGATAAATTTAGTGGGTGATTGAGAAAAATAAATGAGAAATTTTAATAGAGGGGAGTGGGTCCAAAGGTGCAAGTAAGCAAGGAAAGAAGAGGCTGGAGTATAAGTAGAGTGTTTCTTGTGACTTAAACCACGGAAGTTTGTTAACTTTGACCAACATGATAAAATAATACACAAGAGTACTTGTAGGACAGGGTAGATACGTCCTGCTGGGGTTTGATGGTCTCTTCAGCTTTCCCTGACCAGTCTCAGTTTTGGGCCAATGTGTCCAGCTTGCAGGGTTCATGTAACCAAGAGAAATTACAGGTAGAGGTACACTGGGAACAACACAGATCCCAACCATGAAAACAAAATTCAATTTATTTGTTTGTGTTGGTTATATCCTTTCTATTGACGTTGTCACTCAAAATGACCTTTGACTATGAAATCTTTAGGTGGTCCATGTGATTCTCCAATTACAAATGTGATCTATTTGATTCTCCAATTACAGGCAAGAGATTGGGAATGGTAAAGCCAGATATTAGCTGGACATTAGTTTGCAGGGATGGTCAGATTGTTTGACATTCTTATGATGGGAATGGGTCGTGCCAAGATCAAAGGACAGGAGAGCTGATGAAATCAATACATTCCTATTTTTTACCTTTCTGTAAAGCATATTCATCTGCCATGAGTTTACTTAAACTATTCCATAATACTGATGCCTTGGCATCCCTTTTGTGTGAACAAGTGACACTAGCCCCTCCCGTGAGCATATTCCCTGGATAACAGAATCATAAGTTAATGTAAGTTCCTAATATAACTCCCCCAATGACCCTTATGGTAAACAGTCTCCCTCACCTCTCAAGGCCTTCCCCTTGTGTGCTCTTTAGATAAGACCCCTGCAGAGCTTAACAAAATTTCTTTTTTTGTTGTTTTTGGTTTGAATTGACCAATCCAGCCTTAGTATTGGAATCCCAAAGCACTCCTTCTGCAGACCCTAATGAAGGCCTGTGCCCATGTCTTGCTGCTCTCTCCTCCTGCAACCTGCCTTGACCTCCTTGTGTGGCCCCTTGATGTTTGCCATGTACTTCCTTCAGGACCCATGAGCAGTAAACTTCTCTATTTCTATTCCCTTGTGGACTTCTGTTGAATCATGGTGCATAGCCCTGCACACTAGATCTCTGCTTAGCAAATGTTAATTTAACAAAGTCACAACACCCTCAGTACTTCACTTGTTTTCTTTATTAAAAGGTGCATTTACTGTGGAAAATGATAGGTGGGTGTACTTTCTGCATATTCAAAATGATATTCCAAATGTATGTATATATCTGTTTGCAAAGTGTTTGAAAATTGCTTTTCAGATTCAAATAAGCAGGCAGGCTATTAACAAATTACCTCTAAATCTCAATGGCTTATCTTAACAAAGTTTATTTCATACCCACATTATACATCTAATATGGAATGGGAATTATTCCATATAAAGTTGGTGTAGTGTCTACCATCTTGTAGCTACACCAACTGGAACATATAGCTACCAGCGTCCAGGGAAGAGAGAGGGCAGAGGTGGTGTACCAGCTCTTAAATGTTTATGCTCACAGCCCAGTGGCCAGAACTAATGAACTATTTCCTTCCTACCTGTAATAGAGGTTGAGAAATGTACAATAGCAGATTGAATATTTGCTGGGCAATACTATTTGTCATTGAGTTTTATTGACAAATTAGAAATTATGGGAACAGGAGAATCAACACATTTGTAGAGTGTGCTCTAAGCAGGGAATTCAGAGTTCAAATTAAAGAATTCAAGACGGGCATCACATACAAAGAAAATGCTACTGGGGTATCTAGAGAATGGCACAACACTTTCTCAGGTATGGTAGAATTTTGCCCCAGGGGGGGTTGACTAAGTACAATCTGCAACTGAGGCTGAGACTGAATTGGGAGAAATCAGTGCCTAGAAGTCAGGGAGGATTGTAAGTTAGCTTCAGAGTTAGGGATGGGTAGAGCTAAGAGAATGTCAGGCTTTTGTTGACCTATTCTTCCTCTTACATAGCATGCTTTGTGACCAACCCCATATACAAGGCCAAGTAGGCCACATAAGAGAACTTTAAGCTTCTAAGAACCTTGCATGGGATTAAACCTTGTATTTGGCTTAATTAACAACATGTTCTTATCGACTTCTTTAGGCAAACGATTACCCAATTGCACTTTTTAAATTTTTGTTTTAATTTCAATTGTAATTCAACATATCAAAAATATATATTTAGGTCTTTGAAACTTCAAACATTTTTTTTCCACGTTCTTGGCAATTGAGTATGAGAATAATGTGGAATAAAATACTCTGCAAGAAAAAATACTTCAAGAACTGGAGAGTGAGCCGTGTTGTATTTATAAGAGACCTTCAAGATGGCAGAAGAGTAAGAAGTGGAGATCACCTTCCTCCCCACAAATACATCAGAAATACATCTACATGTGGAACAACTCCTACAGAACACCTACTGAACGCTGGCAGACGATATCAGACTTCCCAAAAGGCAAGAAACTCCCCCACGTACCTGGGTAGGGCAAACGAAAAAAAAAAAACAAAGGCAAAAGAATAGGGACAGGACCCACGCCAGTGGGAGGGAGCCGTGAAGGAGGAAAGGTGTCCACACACTAGAAGCCCCTTCGCGGGCAGACACTGCGGGTGGTGGAGGGGGGGAGCTTCGGAGCCACGGAGGAGAGCGCAGCCACAGGGGTGCGGAGGGCAAAGCGGAGAGATTCCCGCACGGAGGCTCGGCGCCGAGCAGCGCTCACCAGCCCGAGAGGCTTGTCTGCTCAGCCGCCGGGGCGGGCGGGGCTGGGAGCTGAGGCTCGGGCTTCGGTCGGATCGCAGGGAGAGGCCTGGGGTTGGCGGCTCGAACACAGCCTGAAGGGGTTAGCGCGCCACAGCTAGCCGGGAGGGAGCCCGGGAAAAGGTCTGCAGCTGCCTAAGAGGCAAGAGACTTTTTCTTACCTCCTTGTTTCCTGGTGCGCGAGGAGAGGGGATTCAGAGCGCCGCCTAAACGAGCTCCAGAGACGGGCACGAGCCGCGGCTATCAGCTCAGACCCCAGAGACGGGCATGAGACGCTAAGGCTGCTGCTGCCGCCACCAAGAAGCCTGTGTGCGAGCACAGGTCACTCTCCACACCGCCCCTCCCGGGAGCCGGTGCAGCCCGCCACTGCCAGGCTCCCGTGATCCGGGGACAACTTCCCCGGGAGAACGCATGGCGCGCCTCAGGCTGCTGCAACGTCACGACGCCTCTGACGCCGCAGGCTCGCCCCGCCTCCTCCGTACCCCTCCCTCCCCCCGCCTGAGCGAGCCAGAGCCCCCGAAGCAGCTGCTCCTTTAACCCCGTCCTGTCTCAGTGAAGAACAGACGCCCTCAGGCGACCTACACGCAGAGGCGGGGCCAAACCCAAAGCTGAACCCCGGGAGCTGTGTGAACAAAGAAGAGAAAGGGAAATCTGTCCCAGCAGCCTCAGAAGCAGCGGATTAAAGCTCCACAATCAACTTGATGTACCTGCATCTGTGGAATACCTGAATAGACAACGATCATCCCAAATTGAGGAGGTGGACTTTGGGAGCAACAATATATATATATATTTTTCCTTCTTCTCTTTTCCTAAGTGTGTATGTGTATGCTTCTGTGTGTGATTTTGTCTGTATAGCTTTGCTTTTACTGTTTGTCCTAAGGTTTTGCCTGTCCTTTTTTTTTTTTTTTGTATAGGTTGTACCACTTGTTCTCATTGGTGGATTTGTTTTTTGGTTTGCGGGCTCTCTTCTTTCTTTCTTTTATTTTTTCTTCTTTTTTAAATTACTTTTTAATTTAAAATTTTTTATAATTATTTCTTATTTTAATAACTTTATTTTATTTTATTTTTACTTTCTTTCTTTCCATTTTTCTCCCTTTTCTTCTGAGCCACGTGGCTGAAAGGGCCTTGGTGTTCCACCCAGGTGTCAGGCTTGTGCCTCTGAGGTAGGGAGAGCCAGCTTCAGGACATTGGTCTACCAGACACATCAAGGCTCCATGTAATATCAAATGGCAAAAGATCTCCCAGAGATCTCCATCTCAACGCTAAGACCCAGCTCTACTCAATGACAAGCAAGCTACACTGCTGGACACCCTATGCCAAACAACTAGCAAGACAAGAAAAAAAGCCCACCCATTAACAGAGAGGCTGCCTAAAGTCATAATAAGGTCACAGACACCCCAAAACACACCACGGGACATGGTCCTGCTCACCAGAAAGACAAGATACAGCCTCATCCACCAGAATACAGGCACCATTCCCCTCCACCAGGAAACCTATATAACCCACTGAATGAACCTTAGCCCCTGGGGGCAGACACCAAAAACAACGGGAACTACGAACCTGCAGCCTGTGAAAAGGAGAACCCAAACACAGTAACTTAAGCAAAAGGAGAAGACAGAGAAACACACAGCAGATGAAGGAACAAGGTAAAAACCCACCAGACCAAACAAATGAAGAGGAAATAGGCAGTCTACCTGAAAAAGAATTCAGAGTAATGATAGGAAAGATCATCCAAAATCTTGGAAATAGAATGGAGAAAATACAGGAAACATTTAACAAGGACCTAGAAGAACTAAAGAGCAAACAAACAATGATGAACAACACAATCAGTGAAATTAAAAATTCTCTAGAAGTAATCAGTAGCAGAATAACTGAGGCAAAAGAACGGATAAGTGACCTGGAATATAAAATAGTGGAAATAACTACTGCAGAGCACAATAAAGAAAAAAGAATTGAGTACAGTCTTAGAGACCTCTGGGACAACATTAAACGCACCAGTGTTCAAATTATACAGATCCCAGAAGAAGAAGAGAAAAAGAAAGGGAGTGAGAAAATATTTGAAGAGATTATAGTTGAAAACTTCCCTAATATGCGAAAAGAAATAGTTAAACAAGTCCAGGAAGCACAGAAAGTCCCATACAGGATAAATCCAAGGAGAAACACACCAAGACACATATTAATCAAACTATCAAAAATTAAATACAAAGAAAAAATATTAAAAGCAGCAAGGGAAAAACAACAAATAACATACAAGGGAATCCCCATAAGGTTAACAGCTGACCTTTCAGCAGAAACTGTGTAAGCCAGAAGGGAGTGGCAGTACATATTTAAAGTGATGAAGGGGAAAAACCTACAACCAAGATTACTCTACCCAGCAAGAATCTCATTCAGATTCAACAGAAAAATTAAAACCTTCACAGACAAGCAAAAGCTAAGAGAATTCAACACCACCAAACCAGCTTTACAACAAATGCTAAAGGAACTTCTCTAGGCAGGAAACACAAGAGAAGGAAAAGACCTACAATAACAAACCCAAAACAATTAAGAAAATGGTAAAAAGAACATACATATCGTTAATTACCTTAAATGTAAATGGATTAAATGCTCCAACCAAAAGATATAGACGGACTGAATGGATACAAAAACAAGACCCATATATATGCTGTCTACAAGAGACCCACTTCAGACCTAGGGACATATACAGACTGAAAGTGAGGGGATGGAAAAAGATATTCCATGCAAATGGAAATCAAAAGAAAGCAGGAGTAGCAATTCTCATATCATACAAAATAGGCTTTAAAATAAAGACTATTACTAGAGACACAGAAGGACACTACAGAGTGATCAAGGGATCAATCCAAGAAGAAGATATAACAATTGTAAATATTTATGCACCCAGCATAGGAACACCTCAATACATAAGGCAAGTGCTAACAGCCATAAAAGGGGAAATCGACAGTAACACAATCTTAATAGGGGACTTTAACACCCCACTTTCACCAATGGACAGATCATCCAAAATGAAAATAAATAAGGAAACACAAGCTTAAATTTATACATTAAACAAGATGGACTTAATTGATATTTATAGGAAATTCCATCCCAAAACAACAGAATACACTTTCTTCTCATGTACTCATGGAACATTCTCCAGGATAGATCATATCTTGGGTCACAAATCAATCCTTGGTAAATTTAAGAAAATTGAAATTGTATCAAGTATGTTTTCTGACCACAATGCTATGAGACTAGATATCAATTACAGGAAAAAATCTATAAAAATTACAAACACATGGAGGCTAAACAGTACACTACTTAATAACCAAGATATCACTGAAGAAATCGAAGAGGAAATCAAAGAATATTTAGAGAAAAATGACAATGAAAACACGACGACCTAAAACCTATGGGATGCAGCAAAAGCAGTTCTAAGAGGGAAGTTTATGGCAATACAATCTCACCTCATGAAACAAGAAGCATCTCAAATACACAACATAACCTTATACCTAAAACAATTAGAGAAAGAAGAACAAAAAAAACCCCAAAGTAAGCAGAAGGAAAGAAATCATAAATATCAGATTAGAAAAAATTGAAAAAGAAATGAAGAAAACAATAGCAAAGATCAATAAAACTAAAAGCTTCTTCTTTGAGAAGATAAACAAAAATGATAAAACACTAGCAAGACTCCTCAAGAAAAAAAAGGGAGAAGACTCTAATCAAAAGAGTTAGAAACGAAAAAGGAGAAGTAACAACTGACACTGCAGAAATACAAAGGATCATGAGAGATTACTACCAGCAACTATATGCCAGTAAAATGGACAACCTGGAAGAAATGGACAAATTCTTAGAAATGCACAACCTCCCGAGACTGAATCAGGAAGAAATAGAAAATATAAACAGACCAATCACAAGCACTGAAATTGAGACTGTGATTAAAAATCTTACAACAAAAAAAGCCCAGGACCAGACGGCTTCACAGGTGAATTCTATCAAACAGTTAGAAAAGAGCTAACATCTATCCTTCTCAAACTCTTCCGAAATATAGCAGAGGGAGGAACACTCCCAAACTCATTCTACGAGGCCACCATCACCCTGATACCAAAACCAGGCAAAGATGTCACAAAGAAAGAAAACTACAGGCCAATATCACTGATGAACATAGATGCAACAATCCTCAACAAAATACTAGCAAACAGAATCCAACAGCACATTACAAGGATCATACACCATGACCAAGTGGGTTTATCCCAGAAATGCAAGGATTCTTCAATATATATTAATCAATCAATGTGATACACCATATTAACAAATTGAAGGAGAAAAACCATATGATCATGTCAATAGATGCAGAAAAAGCTTTCAACAAAATTCAACACCCATTTAAGATAAAAACCCTCCAGAAAGTAGGCATAGCAGGAACTTACCTCAACACAATAAAGGCCATATATGACAAACCCACAGCCAATATCGTTCACAATGGTGAAAAACTGAAACCATTTCCACTAAGATCAGGAACAAGACAAGGGTCCCCACTCTCACCACTATTATTCAACATAATTTTGGAAGTTTTAGCCACAGCAATCAGAGAAAAAAAAGAAATAAAAGGAATCCAAATCAGAGAAGAAGAAGTAAAGCTGTCACTGTTTGCAGATGACATGATACAATACATAGAGAATCCTAAAGATGCTACCAGAAAACCACTAGAGCTAATCAATGAATTTGGTAAAGTTGCAGGATACAAAATTTAAGCACAGAAATCTCCATTCCTGTTCACTAATGATGAAAAATCTGAAAGAGAAATTAAGGAAACACTCCCATTTACCATTGCAACCAAAAGAATAAAATACCCAGGAATAAACCTACCTAAGGAGACAAAAGACTTGTATGCAGAAAAGTATAAGACACTGATGAAAGAAATTAAAGATGATACAAACAGATGGAGAGATATACCGTGTTCTTGGATTGGAAGAATCAAAATTGTGAAAATGCCTATACTACCCAAAGCAATCTACAGATTCAATGCAATCCCTATCAAACTACCAATGGCATTTTTCACAGAACTAGAAGAAAAATTTCACAATTTGTATGGAAACACAGAAGACCCCGAATAGCCAAAGCAATCTTGAGAAAGAAAAACAGAGCTGGAGGAATCAGGTTCCTGGACTTCAGACTATACTGCAAAGCTACAGTAATCAAGGCAGTATGGTACTGGCACAGAAACAGAAATATAGATCAATGGAACAGGATAGAAAGCCCAGAGATAAACCCACACACATATGGTCATCTTATATTTGATAAAGGAGGCAAGCATATACAGTGGAGAAAAGACAGCCTCTTCAATAAGTGGTGCTGGGAAAACAGGACAGCTACATGTAAAAGAATGAAATTAGAACACTCCTTAACACCATATACAAAAATAAACTCAAAATGGATTAAAGACGTAAATGTAAGGCCAGACACTATAAAACTCTTAGAGGTAAACATAGGCAGAACACTCTATGACATAAATCGCAGCAAGATCCTTTTTGACCCACCTCTTAGAGAAATGGGAACAAAAACAAAAATAAACAAATGGGACCTAATGAAACTTAAAAGCTTTTGCACAGGAAAGAAAACCATAAACAAGATGAAGAGACACTCCTCAGAATGGGGGAAAATATTTGCAAATGAAGCAACTGACAAAGGATTAATCTCCAAATTGTGCAATCAGCTCATGCAGGCCATGCAGCTCATGCAGCTCAATATGAAAAAAACAAACAACCCAATCCACAAATGGGCAGAAGACCTAAACAGACATTTCTCCAAAGAATATATACAGATTGCCAACAAATACATGAAAGGATGCTCAACATCACTAATCATTAGAGAAATGCAAATCAAAACTACAATGAGGTATCACCTCACACCAGTCAGAATGACCATCATCAAAATATCTACAAACAATAAATGCTGTAGAGGGTGTGGAGAAAAGGGAACCCCCTTGCACGGTTGGTGGGAATGTAAATTGATACAGCCACTATGGAGAAGAGTAGGGAGGTTCCTTAGAAAACTAAAAATAGAATTACCATACGACCCAGCGATCCCACTACTGGGCATATACCCTGAGAAAACCGTAATTCAAAAAGAGTCATGTACCACAATATTCATTGCAGCATTATTTACAATAGCCAGGACATGGAAGCAACCTGTGTCCATCGACAGATGAATGGATAGAGAAGATGTGGCACATATATACAATGGAATATTAGTCAGCTGTAAAAAGAAGCAAAATTTAGTTATTTGTAGTGAGGTGGATGGACCTAGAGTCTGTCATTCAGAGTGAAGTAAATTCAGAAAGAGAAAAAGAAATACCATATGCTAACACATATATATGGAATCTAAAAAAAAAAAAAAAAGGTTCTGATGAACCTAGGGGCAGGACACGAATAAAGATGCAGACATAGAGAGTGGACTTGAGGACACGGGGAGAGGGAAGGGTAAGCTGGGACGAAGTGAGAGAATGGCATGGACTTATATATACTACCAAACGTAAAATAGATAGCTAGTGGAAAGCAGCCACATAGCACAGGGAGATCAGCTCAGTGCTTTGTGACCACCTAGAGGGGTGGGATGGGGAGGGTGGGAGGGAGACACAAGAGGGAGGAGATATGGGGATATATGTATATGTATAGCTGATTCACTTTGTTGTAAAGCAGAAACGAACACACCATTGTAAAACAATTATACTCCAATAAAGATGTTAAAAAATAATAAAGTATTTATTAAAGAAAAAAAAAGAAAAAATACTTCTATAATTGCTTCTGTGAATGAAAATGTAAAAAATAATCTTCAAAGAGCTTTTTCTTTTGTGTATGTTCATGTGTGCATATGCATGTCCATATGCATACCTGCAAAATGTCCTTTTTCGTCTGAAAATTTTAGATCTTTCTGCTTTGTTTAAGCTTAATACAGCTGTAAATGGCCTAGCATGACAGTGTTTGCAGAGCCATGCCCCTGAGGATTTTTCATTTCATACATCATTTACAACTTGCCCAAGTTATCCCATATATTCTGGACCTATATTCTTTAATCACAGAAAGTTAAAGAATATATTTACCTATAAAGATGCCCAGACCAATCATGCAATTCCTCTTTCTTTCTAGCATTCCACTTGACCCCATTGGATTGTTAGCTAACTGGAAAAGAAAAAGCCTGAGGCTCCCCTAAGATACAAACCACATGTAAGGTTTCAGTACTGCCAACTATTTCATTTCTCTCCCACATCCTGACTTGTCGCCTCAAAACTAAAAGGTTGGGAGAGAAATACTCTCAGGCCATTTCCCAGGCTGACATTCCTGTGTCCGCAGTCCCAGAGTTCAAGATAAGTTCTTTTCCAAGTCAACCACCTAGAGCTACCATGACTGAAAGGGCCACATTTCCTTGTATGACTGAAGCAATCTTAGTCCAAAAGCAAATTTGAGGAATGGTGTGGAGTTGATGCATATTAGCAATGAGAAGCTCAGAACTTCTAGAGTCCCTAATGCAGACCCTTTATTCATCCTATTGGGGATTTACGTGTACAATTAAAAGTAAAAACTTTGGCTCATAATGTGTTATTGGTGATTTGGTTAAGAAAATGCACCATAATTCTAGCGGCTGTTCAAAGGTTAGAGAGGATGGTAGAGTATATTGAAAATGGCACAATTCATGGACTTTTGTACTGCTTTTCTCCACTTTCTTATACTCAGACCCCTGATAATCACAAACATATGCTTCTGACCTAAGATTTGAATATACCCTAGAGGAATCTGCCTCACCTTCAATATTGAGAATCATTGTTTCTTCTGGGAATCCCCAACAACTGAGAAGACTTTGCTAAGCTTTACTTTACTATAGTTTATATTATGAAATGTGTATTTCTGCCTGTTTTGTATTTTCTATATATAAATGATAATAGTTGATATTTATATAATACTCACTGTTAGCAGGCACTGTAATATGTTAACTTATTTAATCCTCAGAAAAACTCTATGAAGTAGGTATTCACTGGAACCTCATTTATCAAAAAGGAGACTGAGATTCAAATTGGTTATATGATTAGCCCAAATATACTTAACTCAGAAGTAACCAAGATGGGATTTGAACCCTGGAAGTTGGACTCTAGAATTTGTGCTTCTTAGTATGACATTATGTTGCTTATGGTAAAATTATACATACTACCTCTAAGTTGATTCTGTAATTTCATTTCCAGAATATCTACTACCCCTCACGGATACACACATACACACACACACACACACACACACACACACACACTATGAGAGGTAATAAATAATTTCAACAAGGTGACTTGATATAAAATCAATATATAAAATAAAAAATATTTCTGTACACTTGCAATGAACAGAATGAGTGACACAAAAATGAAATTAAGAAAATAATTTCATTTATAGTAACATAAAAAAGAATAAACAACTTAGGAACAGATTTAACAAAAGGAATGTATGACTTGTATCCTGAAAACTATAAAATATTATTGAAAGAAATTACAGAACTAAATAAATGGAAAGACATGGATTAGAAGACATAATATTGTAGAATTGTAGCATTCTATAAATTGAAGTCTAGACTTAAAATAATCCCCCTTGCAATTATTACTAAATCTCAACTAGTTTGTTTTTATTTTTTTTTCCTTAGAAACTTAACAGCTAATCCTAAAATTCACATGGAAATGCAAGGTATCCAGAACAGCCAAAACAATCTTGAAAATTAATAAATTTGGAGCAGCACAGGGAACTCTGCTCAATATCATGGAACAACCTAACTGGGAAAAGAATTTGAAAAATAATAGATACATGTATATGTATAACTGAATCACTTTGCTGTACACCTGAAACCATAACAACATTGTTAATCAACTATACTACAATATAAAATAAAAAGTTAAAAAAAAAAACAGGGCTTCCCTGGTGGCGCAGTGGTTGAGAATCTGCCTGCCAATGCAGGGGACACGGGTTCGAGCCCTGGTCTGGGAAGATCCCACATGCCGCGGAGCAACTGGGCCCGTGAGCCACAACTACTAAGCCTGAGCGTCTGGAGCCTGTGCTCCGCAACAAGAGAGGCCGCGATAGTGAGAGGCCCGCGCACCGCGATGAAGAGTGGCCCCCACTCGCCGCAACTGGAGAAAGCCCTCGCACAGAAACGAAGACCCAACACAGCCAAAAAAAAAATAAAAAAAAATAATAAATAAATAATAAATTTAAAAAAAAGTTAAAAAAAAAAAAACAAAAAAAAACCAAAAAAAAAAAACAAAGCAGGTCATCTCACACACACACAAAAAAGTTGGAGTACTAATACTCCCAAATTAGAAAAAATACAGGGCTGCCAAGACTGTGTGGTGATGGCATGGTGAGAGATAAATAAATCAATAAAATAGAATTTAGAGTTCAGAAATAAACCCATGCATTATGGTCAATTGATTTTTTAACAAAAGTGTCAAGAAAACTTAATGGGGAAAAGATAGTCTTTTCAACAAATGGTTCTAGGACAATTGGATATTCCAATTCAAGAACATGACATTGGACTCTCTACTTCACACCACATACAAAAGTTAACTCAAAATGGATCAAATAATTAAATGTAACAACTAAGATTATAAAATTCTTAGGAGAAAAAATCAATGTAAATTTATTAGACCTTGAATTAGCCAGGGTTTCTTTGCTGTGATACCTAAAGCACAAGCAAGGGAAGAAAAATAGATAAATTAGACTTAATTAACATTAAAAACTTTTTTGTTTAAAAGGGTACAATCAAGAAAATGAAAATATAGCCCACTGAATAGAAGAAAATGTTTATAAATAATAATCTTATAAGGGCCTAGTGTCCAGAATATATAAAGAACTCCTACAACTTAAAAATAAACAGACAATAATTCAGTTGAAAAATGGGCAATGATTTGAACAGATATTTCTCCAAAGATGATATACAAATGGCTAAGAAGTACATGAAAAGATGTTCAACATCATTAGACATCAAGGAAATGCAAATCAAAACAGTAGTGAGATACTACTTCATTCTCACTGGAATGGCTATAATCAAAAGTTCAGGTAGTAACAACCGTTGGCTGGGGTATATATAAATTGGAACTCTCAGATGTTGCTGGTAGGAGTGTAAAACGGCAGTCACTTTGGAAAACAGTTTGGCAGTTTCTCAAAATGTTACGCATAGAGTTATAATGTGACAGGAACAATTCTACCCCTAGTTATATAAGAGAACTGAAACATAATCACACAAAAACACAGGAATTTTCATAGCAGCATTATTCATAATAACCAAAAAGTAAAAAAAAATTCTAAACTTTTTTGGGTCTATCTTCTTTCATACATTTTCAAGGTTTATTTTTGTATTAGCATGAATTAGTACTTTGTTCCATGATATGGCTTAGTAATCCGTTGTATGGACATGCCACATTTTGTTTATGTATTCATCACTGATTGTATGAAAAGGGAGAGAAATTGTACTGTGAATGGGTATGAGGCTTCTTTCTGGGGTGATAAAATATTCTGGAATTACATAGTGGTGATGGTTGCCCAATCTTGTTAATATATTAAAAGATCATTAAATTTTACCTTTTAAAATAATGAATTCTATGAACTATATATCAATAAAAATAAAAAATAAAAACTCAACACCACCTATTTAATTATCTATCAGTGCCTATTGTATGTTGGCTAATATTTAGTGAATATTTAATAAGATTTTATCAAAAATACAATTTCTGTTGATATTTTTTTCTGTACTGTTTCCTCTGGTAGTATTCTTATACTCTATCTTGGCCCCAGAAGCTCATTGTAACTTACCCTGCCTTGTTGGTCCAACAAACATTTTTCTCTCCCACAGAATTTGGTCTTTTGTAAACTTGATGTGCATTCTAGAAAAAAAAGAAAAAGAAAAACATCACTCATTCACCTCATAAAATCAAACCATCCTGATATATTTCTGGGAGAATTGGTTCAGATTCTGCTATCTAGGGAGTCTATCATTCTGCGATAATTCTGTCTCCAATTAAGAATTTCCACCATCCTCCACTCAAAAATATTATTAGAGAATGCCCATATTTTTATGATCTAGATTAACTGTCAAAATTGCTGTGGCTTGAACACAGATGGGATGATACTGAGATCCCCAAGCATCAACGATGCTATAGTTGGAAGGGAGAATTGGAATTGGAATCTTATTAGAAGATGCAGTCTTGCTGAGAAAGACTTGAAAATGTAATAGCATGCAGAATGGACTGGAATGTGTGAGTTAAGAAAGAAAGAAGTCTCAGTAATAGATTTCTAGATACTTTTTTCACTAAGATTTTATTAGACCCGATGGTTATTTATCCTGGAAAGTCATTTAAATATTCTTGGCCACTGTTCTTTATATGTTAATTGACAAAGTGGATTTAGAGGACTAAATTAATTAGTTAATGTATTAAATTATTACTTAATTACCAACACTGATTTCCACAAGGTTCTAATCAAAACTTTCATTAAGAAAAAAATATGGTGGTTAGGCCATTGACCTACATGAAGTGATAAAAAGAAATGTTAAGTTTCCAAATGTGAAGGGTCTGAGACATTACCTACTAACAAGTTAACGTGCCATACTTATATACTTGTACGAGTAGAAACCCCAGACCTCTGGATGAGAGCATTTTAGCATCACTGGTTTCCTACCCTCCAATTTCCCATGGGCACAGTGAGAGCCTGATGCTATTTGTATGTGCAGTAACGGTTAACATCAGAGGAGAGGAACCACATATTATGAGGCTCAGAACTTATATGGTGTGGCTGCAAGCTTGTCCCTCTTCTCCTGGAAGAAGGGAGAGCAAGAGAGAATCCTCTGGAATCCTTTGCAAGGAGAGGGCAAAGTCCCTAGGTGTATCACATTTGAAATGGCTCTGGGGAAGATAGGTGTTTATAAAGTCCCTTAAGTCTATTAAGTCCCTTAAGTTAAGTCCCTCTAACTTCTAAAGCTTGTTTACTATTTAAATCCTTTAACTCCAGGTTACAGGTATGCTTTATTTAGAAAGCCACGGCTTTTCAAAAATGTGAAAGTATTCATGGAGAGTTGTTTTACCAACAGAAGACATTAGGATTTCCTGAAAATTAAAATAAATAGATCATAGAGATTTGGAGCCGTTTACTTGGTGGTAAAGAAAAAGAAAGGAGTTTGCCTTATTATAAACGAAACTAGTCCACCAGAGTCGAAACAAAATTTGGTATTTTGTTGGGAAACACACAATAACAAAATAAATGATAATATTCATGTTATGCTCAGAAATTGGAATTTCATGCATACAATTACTGGCATCATCTCAGACTCTATTTTGTGCTGATATGTTTTGAAACATTTTGCATGTATACCTGTTTGACAATTTTCACACCTAGTATTCTAGGAGTACACATGGCTAGGACATATTGTGTCTTCTTGTCTTGATGAATTATCCAGTGAGATGTCATATTGATATTATATCTCATCTCAGTTCCTATTTGGTCATAGCACCCTTTGTTCTCTTGTCTTGTGGGCTCCACATTGTATCACCCTTAGAAACATGCAACATGCCTGTGGGACGGCAGGAGATCTATCCAGGCCCAACTGACACAAATCCTATGCAGCTGCCATTATTGCTAAAGGCCACATTGATTATGTATTTGATCAAGCTGGAATACCATGTCTTGCCTCCAACTTTAACCCTGCTTTGCAGATATTCTGATCCATCTATTTCATCCCTTCAGTGTTATCTTTGAACACTCTCATAGCTGCTAGTCGATTGATCTGAATCTTCTTTCAGGCTGCTGTTGAATGGTGACTGGCTTTTTTCAGAGGCTCAAAGCCAACAGTTTGGGAGCAGATGTTAATGATGTCATGTCAGCAGCACACTACTAATCTCTTTCTATTTGTCCATTGAGAAATCAAACACCCTTTCTTTCTGTTTTTGAGTTCTGTGCTGTTTTTGAGAGGGCAGTGTTCAGTCTTACTTTCATGAATTATTCCTACTGCTTTGATTCTTCTCTTCTTCTAAGCTGTCCTCAGCTCCATGTGGTGAGTGTCAAAAACATGTAAGTGATAGAGATACACTGGCTTTGTTTCTGGACAGTGTTAGCAAACTTCATCATCAGACTCCCACCAACCCAAGGTCCTTGTTTATAAGAAGTACTGACTTTGCCTGGCATGGTTCAAATTAAACCAAGTAGGCAAGATTAGTTATCCCACACCAAATTTTATAACCAAATTGAGTTGGCTTTCTCAACAGGGATTGTTTGAATCCTTGATGCCTAAAATACTCGTAGACTTGTCAAAGGTATAGATTTCTTTTAGAGGTGTATATAATTTTTATTTATTCTTGTAATGAAAGGCCTGACTCTTGTGAATTTATCCATTTTATTGAGTTGGTTGTCAACAAAATGGGGTCCAGAATCATACAACCACACAGTTCATTTGGCACGATCAGAAATGGGGTGGGGGAGGGAGGATTTATATAAACAGAATTGGCCTTGACCATAATTGTCACAAAGCAGACTTTTTTTTTTGCCAACAGGCATGACTTTACCCTTAGAGAGGTGACTTTTTTTAAAAATTTCACTCTCCTTGTAAACTCACTGTGTTTAATGGATAGATGTTTATTTTGCTAGGCAAGATTGGGGATCAGAATATCTGCAAGACAGGGTTAAAGTTCAAGGCAAGACATGGTACTCCAGCTTGATCAAATACATCATCAATGTGGCCTTTAGCAATAATGGCAGCTGCATAAGATTTGTGTCAGTTGGGCCTGGATAGATCTCCTGCCGTCCCAAAGGCATGTTGCATGTTTCTAAGGGTGATACAATGTGGAGCCCACAAGACAAGGGAACAAAGGGTGCTATGACCAAATAGGAACTGAGGAACACTAAGGGTATTAAAAAAAATTCTTGTCTTGAAAGTGCTGAAGATTCATTTGGAGAAAGAAAACATATACTCCTGAAAAATAGCAAACAGTACATCGCATGAGGAGTGATAATAAGCATCTTGGATGCAGTTTTCCCTGGTCCAAGGCTTTCAGCAATTCTCCAACAGGAATTATGGGGACAAAAATATTCTTCACAAGTTTAAAAAATCCCCAAGAAGAAATTTCTATCCTCCCTTCTCCTTCATCACCTCCAATGATGATACCAAAAATGAATCGTCTCTCTCCAGAGCTTCGAACGTCCTTGCCAGAGTGATGGAAGTAGCAGAAGACTTACCTCGGGGCCGATGCTGTGATTCAGCCCCAGACTACCTGCTGCGAGGCCGCCCTCCCAGACCCAGCACCTGCTTTAATTACAGAGAGGGACGTGGTCTGAGACGAGCATCTGACAGACTCCAGGCGGCAAACTCCCATCTCCGGAGGATTCAAATTGAAATAAAGAAAGAAGAAAAGTTAAACTTCCCAGTGAAAATGTCCTGATTGCTATCAGACTAAGAAAAAAAAAAAAAAGAAAAAAGAAAAAACAAACAAACTGAAAACAAAGAAAAAGAAAAAAAAAAAGAGGTTGTGCAAGTGGATAATTTCTTTTCTTTCTTTTCCTTTTCTTTTTTTTTCTTTTCTTTCTCCCTCCCTTCCTTCCTCCCTCCTTCCCTCTCTCCTTTCCTTTCTTCCATCCATTAAAAAAATTTCTCAATAATCCATAGGTAGAGAGAGAGAAAAAAAAAAAGACAGGGTTTTTTAGGCATTTCGTCATTTCAGATAGACCAGCTTCCCATAGGCCCCAAGCACTTCCCTCAGCTTCCAACAAAGCCAGCCAAAAAACAAAGTTAAAGAAAATTGAATGCTTTTGAAGGTCAGGGAGGTGCTAAAACATTGGCAGGTTTTTTAATGCATTCCTGAAAACCTGGAGCTTCTTCCCTCACAGAAGGCCAAAAAGCTCTTTGAATTCCATGGGAAAAGAAACTCTTATTTCAAAAATAAACTTTGAAGTTGTTTGAAGATGAAAGGGGAGACTTGCCTCTGAGCCGATGCAGAAGCAGTGGGGAGGGACGACGGTATTTTGAAATACGCTTCAGAGAAACTTATTAGAATTTAAAAGAGCTGTGCAAGCAGGTCTCCTATGGCTCTGTCCCACTGAAAGTATGTGACAGGGTTTTAAGAGCATATCCGAGGCTGAGGTAGACGCTGACTACTATCAAAGTCTTGTTATTTGATTATACAAAATGATTTCACATTCAACTGAGAAGATGAAAAGCAATTATTTCGAAAATTTACCTGTGAACTCACTCAACTCACCTTTACAATCTGATTTAATCTTAGAGAAAAAAAGAAGGGAGTGGACCAACGAGAGCTGCAGGTAGAAAGTGAAGACATGTGTGGACTGATCGCGAAAGTAATCCAGTTCTGATCAACAAGGTATTTAGGATATTGTTAGCAAACCATTCGGGTCACTGGTTTTTCATTCTTTTTGCATCAACGAAACAGAAACAGCCTTCTCGTGACTAGCTTTAGGCGGAACGAAATGAAATTTAAGTATATTTGTATAACGAGCCTAAAGTTTTTAGAATATTTTCAACATAGATTCCCTTCTCTGTAATTTGGATTTTTGTCCTGCAGGACCATGAGGTCAGATTGAGAAAAAAGGAAGATGTGTCTTAAGTCAAGGGGAAATAGAAGAGGATCTAAAGAAAGGAAGTCAGAGGGCAAGAGGTCGGATATGAATGACCTAGTTTCTAAATCCTGAGATTTAAAAAACTCCAGAAATGGGTTAGAAACAGCTCATGAGTTCTGAAAGAATCCTAGAGAAGGTCTTTCTCTTGTTCTTCAGTGTCCATCTGTTGAGCTGTATCCCGCAGGCCTGCAAGCCCTGTACTTGCCCATCCTTGAGACCAAAGGAAGACCCCCGGCGTCAGCGGCAGAGACATCAGTGGTTTACTGGATGGGGGATCTTATACGTCTGTAGCAAGGTCCTGAAGTGACATTCCATTTGGTGGGGAAGAAGGCAGACAGAACTAGGCAGCAGTCTTTGCTGCAGGGGGTGTGTTACTAGTTACAGGGGGGAATTGACAAATGACATCAGGTTGGCTCATCAGTTACCAAGGAAACCAGCAGAGGGGCACAACCATCACCACCCCTTTGTTAAGCTATCACAGTGGAGATATTCTGATCTAAGTTAGAATAGTCATTATCTGCGGCCTGGGGCAAGCATATAGGAAGGTCAGTCATGCGAGTCGGTGTAGGTGAAGCAGACACTGGTCCAGCAGGGGATATACAGGGAGCAAGAGAACAGCCATCTTGGGTGGCCTGACCATACACTATCTTAGAGAAAGTCCAAGCATTTGAGGGAAGCCTCGTATTCAATGTGGTGCAGGAAGTTGCTGACCAAAATGTAGATTTGAAAGGACTTGAGGGCGGTATGGGGGAGGGTGGGCTCAAGGGAGCTTCCCAGAGAAATGCAACCAGAATCCAGCCCAGAAAATGGAAAGTCGAAAAGAGTTCTAGGCCGCTGAACATCAATCTTGGCCTAAAGCATCAGTTACTGTAGGAGGCCTCTGGTTGGCATAGGAAGGCTGCTGGGCACATGGACGTTAGGACCAGGGGATATGGCAGATAACATGGACTTCGGAGGTGTAGGCAGCACAACTTGCAAATGAAGCAGGAGTCACAAGACACACAACTCAGGAAGCATCACCTCATGTCACCCAGTGACCAAATAGAATGAGGGACATTTTCCAGGAGGTGAGCAAGGGTCCGAAGAACAACACATGAGCCAGAAGCATATTGGATCTCCCTCTCTCCGACACCAGAATTGATTATGTTAATCATAATCTTACTACCAACCCCACATTTTACTCATGTTAATTGCAATTTTTATTACATACGCATTTGTCCATGCATGTGGAAAAGTGTAAGTGAAGGAATACTAATATTTGTGTTGAAATATGCAGCATATAAAATGATGTTATAAGTGTACATTAGGTGGGGGACTATTTTCTTGTGGTGAGAATAATACCCTCACTCCAGCAGTTAACCACACTATCATGCTTCAATTGCCAAATGTTCACCCTATCCTCTTCAGCTATGTTGCCCCTTATCCAACATGCTTGAGAATCTCTGCATGCCCACCCATCAGTGTCCAGGATGTCCAGGGGCAACTCCTGCCCAGTCCTACTTCATCAGTTTGAAAACAAGCCCAGGGCCACTTCATAGACTGACTTCAATGCCAGGAAGGCACTCTTGTAAATAATGTGGTTTCTGTGGTCCATACGTCTCTTCTGCTGTATTAGGACATTTTCTGTAATTCATCATCGTGAGGACCAAGGACCACTCTCACCATCTCCTTCTATTCAGTCCAAAAGCTCACTCTCTGCTATGATGCACCAGAGGCAGAACTACACAGTGGTTTACAAGGTGGGCTCTGAAGCCAGTTTGCCTGGGTTCAAATGCCAGCTGTGCCAGCTATTAGCGGGGTGTTTTTGGACAAGTCACCTAATTTTCTGTGTGCCTCAATATTCTCATCTATGAAATGGACATGAAAAGAATGCATAGCACAAAGCTTTTATAAGGATTAAATGCAATTAATACAAAGCATTTAGAATCATATCTGACACACAGAACTTTCCAATAAATGGTAGCTAATACTGTCAATATAACAATCTTTTTCTTTTCACGTGGTAATTTTTTTCACCCCTCTTGATAAGTATTGACCAAGGATTATCCTAGCCCACTTTTCCTGATTTCCCCAACTTTGACACTCTGGAGAAGGTTTTGGTGTCTACGTCTTTTTCTTCCAATTGTTTGCTGGGAACCTAATAGAAATTGGTTCGTCCCCTTTCCAAAGCTCTCTTTTCTAACTCGTGTGGGAGTGGAGAGCCTTTTAAAGTCTCGTCCATATGAATACCCAAACTCTCACAGAAGTTCTTGTTGATATATCTGTTCTTTAGGAAAATGTGTGCCTACATTTTTTACAGGGACATTACTGAGAGGTCACTCAAGAGATATTTGTTTCAAAATGGAAAACATATCTTTCTGTTTCTACTTCTATAAAAAAAGCAGCTGGAACCTTGTGTTTGCCTTTATAAAGACTAGGATTCTACATATCACATCACATGTGTATTAATATTTCCATTTTATAGATGAGAAAATCAGAGTTCAGATATATAAAAGGGGAAATTGACATTATTAAATACAAGTAGTGTGCAGATACTTTACACAAATAATCTCACTGATTTTTGAAAGACAGATATCATTATCTCCATTTTCAAAATTTGGAAACAGGTTAATAACTCATAAGAACTTAAAGAGAAAAGATGTGAACCTAGGTCTTTTGGATACAATACATGCCAATTTACACTATGCTTTGACATCTCTCTAATGAAGTAGCTAACAACAATGGTTCTTCTTTGCCTACTACAGCTTTTCAAGCTTGAGTATTGAATGGACAATTAAAATAATTATTACAGATATCCCACTTTGATTTAAACTATTAATTATAGTGTTACCTAAATATGTATAAATAAAAATTGGGTATAAACTATTGAAGTTTATATGTCTTATTCAAATACTAAAAACAAAATAACAATATATTAAATAGAAAAAAATTAAAAGCGATGAAATTCAAAAGTTATTTTGCTTTAGTGTTGCTGTCGATGTCATATATCAGAAGCCACAGAGAGTTTGAGATATAAATATTAGACTTGGACTGTCCTTCAGCCCTGCAAGTCTGTGGTCACTCACCAAAGTGGCTCCCTTGGATCCACCCCCCCAACTCCCTCTCTTTATTATTCTCACTTGGGAAACCCCCAATCTGGCTAAATCAAACTTGGCCTCTACTCCATGCCTCTGTCCTCTTCCAAGAGCTCAAAACTTCGAGTTCGAGGGGAGGAGAGAAGATGGCGGAAGAGTAAGACGCGGAGATCACCTTCCTTCCCACAGATACAGTAGAAATACATCTACACGTGGAACTGCTCCTACAGAACACCCACTGAACGCTGGCAGAAAACGTCAGACCTCCCAAAAGGCAAGAAACTCCCCCCGTACTTGGGTAGGGCAAAAGAAAAAAGAAATAACAGAGACAAAAGAATAGGGACGGCACCTGCACCAGTGGGAGGGAGCTGTGAAGGAGGAAAGATTTCCACGCACTAGGAGCCCCTTCACGGGCGGAGACTGCGGGTGGCGGAGGGGGGAAGCTTCGGAGTCACAGAGGAGAGCGCAGCCACAGGGGTGCGGAGGGCAAAGCGGAGAGATTCCCGCACGGAGGCTCGGCGCCGACCAGCACTCACCAGCCCGAGAGGCTTGTCTGCTCCCCCGCCGGGGCGGGCGGGGCTGGGAGCGGAGGCTCGGGCTTCGGTCGGATCGCAGGGAGAGGACTGGGGTTGGCAGCGTGAACACAGCCTGAAGGGGTTAGCGCGCCACAGCTAGCCGGGAGGGAGTCCGGGAAAAAGTCTGCAGCTGCCGAAGAGGCAAGAGACTTTTTCTTCCCTGTTTCCTGGTGCGCGAGGAGAGGGGATTCAGAGCGCCGCCTAAACGAACTCCAGAAACTGGCGCGAGCCGCGGCTATCAGCGCGGACCCCAGAGACGGGCGTGAGACGCTGGGGCTGCTGCTGCAGCCACCAAGAAGCCTGTGTGCGAGCACAGGTCACTCTCCACACCTCCCCTCCCGGGAGCCCGTGCAGCCCGCCACTGCCAGCGTCCCGTGATCCGGGGACAACATCCCCCGGGAGAACGCACGGCGCGCCTCGGGCTGGTGCAACGTCACGCCGGCCTCTGACGCCGCAGGCTCGCCCCGCCTCCTCTGTACCCCTCCCTCCCCGCGGCCTGGGTGAGCCAGAGCCCCCGAAGCAGCTGCTCCTTTAACCCCGTCCTGTCTGAGCAAAGAACAGACACCCTCAGGCGACCTACACGCAGAGGCGGGTCCAAATCCAAAGCTGATCCCCAGGAGCTGTGCGAACAGAGAAGAGGAGGGGAAATCTGTCCCAGCAGCCTCAGAAGAAGCGGATTAAAACTCCACAAACAACTTGATGTGCCTGCATCTGTTGAATACCTGAATAGACAACGAATCATTCCAAATTCAGGAGGTGGACTTTGGGAGCAGGATATATTAATTTTTCCCCTTTTCCTTTTTTTTTTGTGAGTGTATATGTATATGCTTCTGGGGTAGATTTTGTCTGTATAGCTTTGCTTTACAATAGCTTTATTTTACTTCACTATATTATAGCTTCTTTCTTTCTTTTCTTTCTTTCTTTCTTTCTTTCCTTCCTTCCTTCCTTCCTTCCTCCTTCCTTCCTTCCTTCCTTCCTTCCTTCCTTCCTTTCTTTCTTTCTTTCTTTCTATTTTTTCTCCCTTTTACTCTGAGCCGTGTGGACGAAGGGCTCTTGGTGCTTCAGCCAGGCATCAGGGCCGTACCTCGGAGGTGGGAGAGCCAACTTCAGGACACTGGTCCACAAGAGACCTCCCAGCTCCACATAATACCAAACGGTGAAAATCTCTCAGAGATCTCCATCTCAACACCAAGACCCAGCTTCATTCAATGACCAGCAAGCTACAGTGCTGGACACCCTATGCCAAACAACTAGCAAGACAGGAACACAGCCCCATCCATTAGCAGAGAGGCTGCCTAAAATCATAATAAGGCCACAGACACCCCAAAACACACCACCAGACATGGATGGGCCCACCAGAAAGACAAGATCCAACCTCATCCACCAGAACACAGGCACTAGTCCCCTCCACTAGGAAGCCTACACAACCCACTGAACGAACCTTAGCCACTGGGGACAGATACCAAAAACAACGGGAACTACGAACCTGCAACCTGTGATAAGGAGACCCCAAACACAGTAAGATAAGCAAAATGAGACGACAGAAAAACACACAGCAGATGAAGGAGCAGGGTCAAAACACACTAGACTTAACAAATGAAGAGGAAATAGGTAGTCTACCTGAAAAAGAATTCAGAATAATGATAGTAAGGATGATCCAAAATCTTGGAAATAGAATAGACAAAATGCAAGAAGCATTTAACAAGGACGTAGAAGAACTAAAGAGGAATCAAGCAATGATGAAAAACACAATAAATGAAATTAAAAATACTCTAGATGGGATCAATAGCAGAATAACTGAGGCAGAAGAAAGGATAAGTGACCTGGAAGATAAAATGGTGGAAATAACTACTGCAGAGCAGGATAAAGAAAAAAGAATGAAAAGAACTGAGGACAGTCTCAGAGACCTCTGGGACAACATTAAACGCACCAACATTCGAATTATAGGGGTCCCAGAAGAAGAAGAGAAAAAGAAAGGGACTGAGAAAATATTTGAAGAGATTATAGTTGAAAACTTCCCTAATATGGGAAAGGAAATAGTTAATCAAGTCCTGGAAGCACAGAGAGTCCCATACAGGATAAATCCAAGGAGAAACACGCCAAGACACATATTAATCAAACTGTCAAAAATTAAATATAAGGAAAACATATTAAAGGCAGCAAGGGAAAAAAAACAAATAACACACAAGGGAATCCCCATAAGGTTAACATCTGATCTTTCAGCAGAAACTCTGCAAGCCAGAAGGGAGTGGCAGGATATACTTAAAGTGATGAAGGAGAAGAACCTACAACCAAGATTACTCTACCCAGCAAGGATCTCATTCAAATGTGATGGAGAAATTAAAACCTTTACAGACAAGCAAAAGCTGAGAGAGTTCAGCACTACCAAACCAGCTTTACAACAAATGCTAAAGGAACTTCTCTAGGCAAGAAACACAAGAGAAGGAAAACACCTACAATAACAAACCCAAAACATTTAAGAAAATGGGAATAGGAACATACATATCGATAATTACCTTGAATGTAAATGGATTAAATGCTCCCACCAAAAGACACAGGCTGGCTGAATGGATACAAAAACAAGACCCATATATATGCTGTCTACAAGAGACCCACTTCAGACCTAGAGACACATACAGACTGAAAGTGAGGGGATGGAAAAAGATATTCCATGCAAATGGAAATCAAAAGAAAGCTGGAGTAGCAATTCTCATATCAGACAAAATAGACTTTAAAATAAAGACTATTACAAGAGACAAAGAAGGACACTATATAATGATCAAGGGATCGATCCAAGAGGAAGGTATAACAATTGTAAATATTTATGCACCCAACATAGGAGCACCTCAATACATAAGGCAAGTACTAACAGCCATAAAAGGGGAAATCGACAGCAACACAATCATAGTAGGGGACTTTAACACCCCACTTTCACCAATGGACAGATCATCCAAAATGAAAATAAATAAGGAAACACAAGCTTTAAATGATACATTAAACAAGATGGACTTAATTGATATTTATAGGACATTCCACCCAAAAACAACAGAATACACATTTTTCTCAAGTGCTCATGGAACATTCTCCAGGATAGATCATATCTTGGGTCACAAATCAAACCTTGGTAAATTTAAGAAAATTGAAATCGTATCAAGTATCTTTTCCGACCACAACGCTATGAGACTAGATATCAATTACAGGAAAAGATCTGTAAAATATACAAACACATGGAGGCTACACAATACATTACTTAATAATGAAGTGATTACTGAAGAAATCAAAGGGGAAATCAAAAAATACCTAGAAATAAATGACAATGGAGATACGACGACCCAAAACCTATGGGACGCAGCAAAAGCAGTGCTAAGAGGGAAGTTTATAGCAATACAAGCCTACCTCAAGAAACAGGAAACATCTCGAATAAACAACCTAACCTTGCACCTAAAGCAATTAGAGAAAGAAGAACAAAAAAACCCCGAAGCCAGCAGAAGGAAAGAAATTATAAAGATCAGGTCAGAAATAAATGAAAAAGAAATGAAGGAAACAATAGCAAAAATCAATAAAACTAAAAGCTGGTTCTTTGAGAAGATAAACAAAATTGATAAACCATTAGCCAGACTCATCAAGAGAAAAAGGGAGAAGACTCAGATCAATAGAATTAGAAATGAAAAAGGAGAAATAACCACTGACACTGCAGAAATACAAAAGATCATGAGAGATTACTACAAGCAACTCTATGCCAATAAAATGGACAACCTGGAAGAAATGGACAGATTCTTAGAAATGCACAAACTGCCGAGACTGAACCAGGAAGAAATAGAAAATATGAACAGACCAATCACAAGCACTGAAATTGAAACTGTGATTAAAAACCTTCCAACAAACAAAAGCCCAGGACCAGATGGCTTCACAGGTGAATTCTATCAAACATTTAGAGAAGAGCTAACACCTATCCTTCTCAAACTCTTCCAAAATATTGCAGAGGGAGGAACACTCCCAAACTCATTCTACGAGGCCACCATCACCCTGATACCAAAACCAGACAAAGATGTCACAAAGAAAGAAAACTACAGGCCAATATCACTGATGAACATAGATGCAAAAATCCTCAACAAAATACTCGCAAACAGAATCCAACAGCACATTAAAAGGATCATACACCATGATCAAGTGGGGTTTATCCCAGGAATGCAAGGATTCTTCAATATACGCAAATCAATCAATGTGATACACCATATTAACAAATTGAAGGAGAAAAACCATATGATCATCTCAATAGATGCAGAGAAAGCTTTCAACAAAATTCAACACCCATTTATGATAAAAGCCCTGCAGAAAGTAGGCATAGAGGGAACTTTCCTCAACATAATAAAGGCCATATATGACAAACCCACAGCCAACATTGTCCTCAATGGTGAAAAACTGAAACCATTTCCACTAAGATCAGGAACAAGACAAGGTTGCCCACTCTCACCACTATTATTCAACATAGTTTTGGAAGTCCTAGCCACAGCAATCAGAGAAGACAAAGAAATAAAAGGAATCCAAATCGGAAAAGAAGAAGTAAAGCTGTCACTATTTGCAGATGACATGATACTATACATAGAGAATCCTAAAGAGGCTACCAGAAAACTCCTAGAGCTAATCAATGAATTTGGTAAAGTAGCAGGATACAAAATTAATGCACAGAAATCGCTTGCATTTCTATACACTAATGACGAAAAATCTGAAAGTGAAATTAAGAAAACACTCCCGTTTACCATTGCAACAAAAAGAATAAGATATCTAGGAATAAACCTACCTAAGGAGACAAAAGACCTGTATGCAGAAAATTATAAGACACTGATGAAAGAAATTAAAGATGATACAAATAGATGGAGAGATATACCATGTTCCTGGATTGGAAGAATCAACATTGTGAAAATGACTCTACTACCCAAAGCAATCTACAGATTCAATGCAATTCCTATCAAACTACCACTGGCATTTTTCACAGAACTAGAACAAAAAATTTCACAATTTGTATGGAAACACAAAAGACCCCGAATAGCCAAAGCAATCTTGAGAACGAAAAATGGAGCTGGGGGAATCAGGCTCCCTGACTTCAGACTATACTACAAAGCTTCAGTAATCAAGACAGTTTGGTACTGGCACAAAAACAGAAATATAGACCAATGGAACAGGATAGAAAGCCCAGAGATAAACCCACACACATATGGTCACCTTATCTTTGATAAAGGAGGCAAGCATATACAGTGGAGAAAAGACAGCCTCTTCAATAAGTGGTGCTGGGAAAATTGGACAGGTACATGTAAAAGTATGAAATTAGAACACTCCCTGACACCATGCACAAAAATAAACTCCAAATGGATTAAAGACCTAAGTGTAAGGCCAGACACTATCAAACTCTTAGAGGAAAACATAGGCAGAACACTCTATGACATACATCACAGCAAGATTCTTTTTGACCCAGCTCCCAGAGAAATGGAAATAAGAACACAAATAAACAAATGGGACCTAATGAAACTTAAAAGCTTTTGCACAGCAAAGGAAACCATAAACAAGACCAAAAGACAACCCTTAGAATGGGAGAAAATATTTGCAAATGAAGCAACTGACAAAGGATTAATCTCCAAGATTTACAAGCAGCTCATGCAGCTCAATAACAAAAAAACGAACAACCCAATCCAAAAATGGGCAGAAGACCTAAATAGACATTTCTCCAAAGAAGATATACAGATGGCCTACAGACACATGAAAGAATGCTCAACATCATTAATCATTAGAGAAATGCAAATCAAAACTACAATGAGATATCATCTCACACCGGTCAGAATGGCCATCATCAAAAAATCTAGAAACAATAAATGCTGGAGAGGATGTGGAGGAAAGGGAACACTCTTGCACTGTTGGTGGGAATGTAAATTGATACAGCCACTATGGAGAACAGTATGGAGGTTCCTTAAAAAACTACAAATAGAACTACCATACGACCCAGCAATCCCACTACTGGGCATATACCCTGAGAAAACCATAGGTCAAAAAGTGTCATGTACCACAATGTTCATTGCAGCTCTATTTACAATAGCCAGGACCTGGAAGCAACCTAAATGTCCATCGACAGATGAATGGATAGAGAAGATGTGGCACATATATACAATGGAATATTACTCAGCCATAAAAAGAAATGAAATGGAGGTATTTGTAATGAGGTGGATGGAGTTAGAGTCTGTCATACAGAGTGAAGTAAGTCAGAAAGAGAAAAACAAATACAGTATGCTAACACATATATACGGAATCTAAGGAAAAAAAAAAAAGGCCATGAAGAACCTAGTGGCAAGACGGGAATAAAGACACAGACCTACTAGAGAATGGACTTGAGGATATGGGGAGGGGGTGGGGTGAGATGTGACAGGGTAAGAGAGTGTCATGGACATATATACACTACCAAATGTAAAATAGATAGCTAGTGGGAAGCAGCCGCATAGCCCAGGGAGATCAGCTTGGTGCTTTGTGACCACCTAGAGGGGTGGGATGGGGAGGGTGGGAGGGAGGGAGATGCAAGAGGGAAGAGAAATGGGAACATATTGTATATGTATAACTGATTCACTTTGTTATAAAGCAGAAGCTAACACACTATTGTAAGGCAATTATACTTCAATAAAGATGTTTAAAAAAAAAAAATATTAGACTTGGTGCTAAGAGACAGGTTCTTGTGGGTTCACCACGCCTTCTGTGGCCATCTGATGATGAAACTCCCCACCATGATCTCCACTTCACTCCACTCCACTCCACTACAGAGTGCCTCCATTCATAGAGGAATCAAGCATTTGTTACCATTGTCATCACTTGTCCTCTGTATAAAGTGGTCATGATGCATTCAGCCTCTGATTTTCTGTCATATGCCTGTAACAATTAAAGAATAGTATCCCACAATATGATATAGTTTCAAAATGCCAAATGACAAATCTCAATTTATTAAGTTTAGAAACTGAAGTCTTTAATCTATGAAAAGATCAATTGCACATTGTTAGTGGAAAAGAAAAAAACAATTATAATAGCTAAGATAATCATATCTGTATGAAGTTGAATGGGATAGTTTTAAGTATTTTCCGCATTACAAATATTTAAGTAATTAATGGTTAAATATCCTGACAATATATTAAATGTTAAACGTTGACACTTTAAGGGAGAATGCATTTTCCTTTTGACCGCAAACAACATTTGCATCCCCTCAGAATTGCAATGCCCTTACATGGTAGTACTTATTTATATTGCTCTTATCCAGATGATTCAATATTTGCTTGTGTGTACACGTACATGATTGTGGTTTGTGCATGAAAGGGCATAACATGTTCAGATTGTTTTCTAAATTATTCTTAAAATGTACATACACACAACCTAAAAAATCCTACCTAGATAAACTCCTGCCTATGTAAAAGTTCAAACTACTTAGAATGATATACAAAGACTTCAAACTGTGGACTCTATAAAACTTTCCAATCTTATCTTCTAGAATTCTTCAACTGGCCCTTATTCTTTACTAAAATTAAACTGCTTGCCCTTCTCTGAACGGGTGATGTTTTGGCAAGACTCCAAATCTTTGCCCACACTGCTTCTCCACCTGCAGTCCCTGCCTTTCTTCACATGCTTTGCTAACTCCATCTAGATCAACTCAGATGTGTGCTCCATAAAAACTTTCTTCTTTATCACCCAAACCAGAGAATCGTTGAGAGCTTCATG
Organism: Balaenoptera ricei; assembly: GCF_028023285.1. Taxonomy (NCBI): domain Eukaryota; kingdom Metazoa; phylum Chordata; class Mammalia; order Artiodactyla; family Balaenopteridae; genus Balaenoptera; species Balaenoptera ricei. Next base: position 6,671,021 of record NC_082645.1, on the reverse strand, counting down.
CTTTGTGATACTCCAATCTTTTGTACTGAACTGCTTTGAGCCATTTGTCACACTGCCTTGTATTTGTCTCCTTACTTGACCACCTCTCCCATGAGACAGTTTGTTCCTTGAACATAGAGACTGTCTTATTCATTTGTACTTATGTGGCATTTAGTACAATGTATGGCCTGTAGTAGGTGCTCATTAAATGGTCATGGAGTAAATGGATACTACTGATTCTGCAAAAATAAATCAAAGAAGGCATGGACTTTCCCAATAAGGAGTTCAAATTTAAACTATTTAATGATGATGCCCTGTATTAGTAGAGAACAGATGTCTCAAATGAGTAAGACTCAGAAAAATTGTTATGGGCTACTTGGAGAGAAAAGCTATGGTTCCTGAAATGCTTTATGTAGGCTACTGTAAAGCAAAATGGACTATACAGAAAATGAACTTCTCCATCCTCAGAGCCTCTATCTTTGGGCAAAAAGTGTAAAAAACAAAATAGAGGTAGTGACAGTAAGAGACAGAGAATTTTGTGCATGTATGTATTTGAATAAAATGAAGAACTTTTGAGAGGCTTGCAGTGCATAAAATGTCTAATATCACTCAACAATTCTCTCATTTAACATGAAAGACACAATCTCTGTTATGCTGCCAATATGGTGGCACTCAAGTGGAATACACAGATTGTCAACATTGTTGGTTATTCATGTCTGCAAACCAGCCAAAGATAAAACATGTGCAGAGCGGGAAAGGAATTGAGTTTGGGAATTCTAGAAAACTATCTTTGCTCACTCACTAAACAAATTGGTGTGTAAAAACCCATAAGCCATATAAGTCAAGTTAGGAAAGCAACTCAGAGCAGATTTACAGAAGTTAGACAACGGGCCTTTGGAGGGAGAATATTTCAAAGCAATCTGCTTCGTGAATTTTACAGCCTGGGGACCTGACATCTGCAGGCAGCGAAATGTCTGTAGGAAACTAATGAGGAGAACATACAAATTAAAGTTACATGATAGAAATCTGTAGCATTTCTTGAGAGAGGTAAAAACATTATCAAAAGGAAAACAGAGGAGAAAGTAGGTGCTCAATAAATAGCTATATTTAACCATCTTCATGATTATAAGAGTTTAAGAATGTTTTGTTCCCACTTCACCAAGAGCTACAAGTCCGTAGATTAAAGCGCCCGTTCTTTTTCTTGCTGAACTAGAAACCGCAGAATGTAATCTCCCAGGCTTGCTGTAACTATCCATTCTCCTTGTCAAACTCCAGCCTGAAGAATGTTCTTTTCTGGATGTGCTCATCTTTATGCCTTCTACTTTTGAATTGATCAGGGAATGTGTATCTTGACCCTCAATTACATTCTTATTCCCTGTTCCCTTTTTCTCCTGGCCAACATCTAAATTCTTTTTCCTGGTTGTGCTATGTTGGCAATCTTTATTCAAGGACCCTGTATATTATTATTATTTCCACCACCTTTTGGAACAAAGAGCCCCAGGGAAACAGCAAATCAAAGCAAGTTACCCACGAAGGAGAGTGACTCTAATTCTTTATTTGTATTAGTGATGACCCCTAATGTGCTGAAGAGGATTCTGAGGTTCTCGTGCTTCTCATCTATTTGCACATGTGAAATATGGTCTAAGATGGCTACACGTCCTACGTGGCCATTCTCATCACATGTATTCACTTGGGCAATGTTCACATTAAAAGTGGCACACCATTAACCAGGATCCAGTGGCAAGTCCTTTCCTTTTAGAGTTCTAACCATTTATGACACTTGGTTCACCTTGAAATTTTCTTTGGAAATTTTTCACCACAGAAATAGTTGGCAGTTTTTTCTTTATTTTCTATAGTTCTTGTTTGTCCCTCTTGTATGGTACTTACAGTGTGTGGCAAAGTATCTTTTAATTTAGGTGTGTTTAATTTTGCCCTTACGTGTTGCTTACTTCTCTTGAGCCAGGGCTTCTTTATGTTCCCAGTGACCAACTAGCCAAACGCCACTGCTTTTTTATGATGATAATGATTGGTTGTTGGATTATTCTACAAAATTTAATCTTTTCCCTAGAAGTCATAGGAATCTATCGTGTATTATTCTTCAATATATGATTAAGTTTTTGTGTGTATTTAATTTATTGTTTAGATTAACTTAAAACAAATCAACAAAGAATTTTAAAAAGAATGTGTATATATATGTGTGTGGCTGACTTACTTTGCTGTACAGCAGAAATTGACATGACATTGTAAATCGACTATACTTCAATAAAAAAGTAATAACAATAAACAGTTTGAAACATAAAAATACATAAAGCATAATAAAAATAATGCAAAACATCCATAGATGATCAGTCTTAATATTTACATGGTATATAAAATATAAAAGTATATTTCATACATGTGTATATGTATATATTTTTTAACGAAGTGGTGATTGCTTTTTATAGTGTTTGTAAGTAGTATTGCAGTTGTTTTAAAAATACTGGTAATGGTACAATATTAGCACTTCCTGAACTTATTAGTTTTTTAGAAACACAATTTTTAGTGATACATATTTTATTGGATAAATACTCCATAATGAACTAAATTCTTCTATTCAATGTGAGGGAAACCACATCACTAGTGAAGGACATTTCTCCTGATCATTTTCATTGGAGGAGGAGCATTGGTATGAACACTTTAAGCCTCTGTCTCCCACACGTTAATTATTGGGTCCTGTTTTCAATAGGAGGAGTCATGGTGTTTCCAGGTTATTGTTCCGGAAGGAATTGCTTTATCTTCATTTTGACTCTCCAGGGTCCACAGGTACACCCTCTTTCTTTGAGCTTCCTTGCTCTAAGCACTTTGCTGTTAAAACCTGAGGAAAAACTGTCCTATGGGGGTGGGAAGTTTGGCTACATCCATAGTTTTGTGTCTATAACGCTGGTGTAACTCAGGGATTGTTCCCACAGGCAATCTCAAGATCAAGATTGATTAGAAGTCAAATTATCTCATCTAGTCATTATCTGAGAGCTCTGCATTTTGGGGGAGTGGTAAGGGGTCATTTTTTGAAACATTACTGGAGGTAATATTTTGATCTTTGTTAACAAGTGATTATTTGGTCAGTTCTACTAGTTAGAAACCAAAAGCAGAAGGGACGTTCCCTTCCAGCATATTGATACCAATGGATATCGAAAGACACGTTTGAAAGCTAATGTCATAGTTCAAATTACGTTATGGTGATACTATTTATAAACAACAAAGTAAACAGATTTAAGAATACAGTTCAATGTATCAGTGTGAATAACCCTCACCCCAATCACCCTAGAAATGTCTCTCATTAACACGTCCTATGAATGTCCTGCCCAGGAGACGCAGCCACTGTTCTGATTCCTATCACCATTACTTTCATTTTTTTCTTGGAATTTACATGAATGGAATCTGATGGCATATACTGTTTTGTGTGTCTTTTTTAAATATATTTTGTTAATACAGTTATTTAGTTATTTATTTATTCTTGGCTGCGTTGGGTCTTCTTTGCTGTGCGAAGGCTTTCTCTAGTTGTGGCGAGCGGGGGCTACTTTTCATTGCAGTGCACGGGCTTCTCATTGCGGTGGCTTCTCTTGTTGCAGAGCATGAGCCCTAGGCGCACGGGCTTCAGTAGTTGTGGCTCGCGGGCTCTAGAGCGCAGGCTCAGCAGTTGTGGCGCACAGGCTCAGTTGCTCTGCGGCATGTGGGATCTTCCCAGACCAGGGCTGGAGCCCATGTCTCATGCATTGGCAGGAGGACTCATAACCACTGTGCCACCAGGGAAGTCCCTATGTGCTTTTTTTAGTTCAACATATAATTGAGATGTATCCATGTTGTTTATTCCTTTATTCCATTGAGTATGTGAAACTGTATCCATTCTTTTGTTGATGTACATTTGTTGCTTCTAGTACATGCTGGTGCATGTCTCCTAATGGACACATTTTTTTCCTTTCTATTGGATAAATGCTTAGAACTGGAATTGATAAACCATAGGTAGTTATAGTTTTGACATCCTTAGAAAGTGTTAAATAGTTTTCCAAAGTGATTGTACCATTTACATTGTTGCCAAGCAATGATCCAGAGTTCTGGTTGCTCCAAATCCTCATGAATATTTGTCAATAGTTTTTATTTTAGTCATTCCAGTGTGTGTGAAGTGGTATTTCATTGATTTTATTGTGGCATTAATAAGCATCTCCATAAAGATTAATAAGGTATAGTGGAAAGAATTGAAGGTAATTTATATCATATTATAAATCAAAGACATTGAGAAGGTAAAGCCTAGAGAAGTTAATAACTAATTGTATATAAACCACAGGAGAGACCAGAGATGATGGAATATTAGTGTGAAATTCTGTTAATGGAGAAGTGATTAGAGGGAAAATAATATAGACTAGCCACTCTTTGAAAAGATAAATTTTAAAACCAGAAATGTGAGCCATTCTTTAAGAACAAATCAATGTTATTTAAAGAGAAACTTGGAGCACATAGCTTGGAACTAAACATATTTTACTTGTGTAGGACCTAGTTTTAAGTGCAGTCTTGATGCTATAGAAATAATGGCCTGAAATGAAATTTTATTTTATATGAACTATTTTAAAAACTCAGTAAAATGTCTGATTTTTGAGATGGCTGCAATTTGCTCTCGCTCGGCTTCCTGCTCAGCTGTTACCAATAAGCCTATACCAAATACAAATACCTCTGACAGTTTCCAATGAAAAATTCTATGTGAAGCTTTGCTCCTTGCACAATACAATATCCAGATTGCATTCAATTAGGAAGTGATTATGTAGTGAAAACATTGACACAAAGAGGTTCATTTTATAATTTTTCTTCCAAATGAATTTTGAAAGCATGTGTGAAGATTACAGATGAAAGCTGAAAAATTTTGTATATCTCAGATTATCCACATGGTGGCATGTGTGTGTGTGTATACAGTCTCGAGAGGAATACTACTGAGCCTTGGCAACAAAAGAAACCATCACTGAGGCAGGTATATCAATCAAATAAACCAACATTTATGGTTGCTTTAGCATGGTGTGAAAGTTCAAAGATACTGCAGTTCTTCATTTTGAAAAGACAGATATGAATAAGGAGATCCAAAGTGGAACTGGAAGAGTCATGGAGTTTTTTGTTTTTTGTTTTTTTTGGAGTGGAGGGGGTGTATGATTTTTTTTAGGATGAAAGAGAAACAATTTTAGATAAAAATAGAAAGGACACGTTAAAAATTGCTGAGAAGACATGATTTAGGCATGAGGAGGCTGGAGGAGAAAAGAACAATGAATTCAAGGGCACATATAAATGGAACTTGGGAAAGTATTTTGGTAGCTGATGGTTAGGCTATTTTGACTATGTTTTCCTAATATATAAATAAGCATAATATTACTACTGTTTTATTGCTGTGGCTATTACCAATATGATTTCCCAGTAAAGCAGCCAGGAATGAGTTTATAAAATAAGAACTCAATGTTTTATTTTATGAAATATGTATGTACATTTTTAATTTTACCAAGAATTTTATATATAGAATTGTTAGAAATGTAGCACCAATATATTTTTTGTACATTCTCCTGAATTATCTGAGACTGAAATTAATAGCTAATCTTTGTCTCAGGCAGGCATTTGTATAAAGAAATAGTTAATGAAGATGGGTTTGATTCTTTTTTGTTGTTTAGCTTAGCACACTTTTTCTCAATGTTAGTTGTTTTTTTTCTGGAAATATCAACAAATATTGATTTTGTTATAGAATAAACACAGATGCATATACTGCTAATTTTGTGTTAAAGGTGCCAGTTCTACTCAACTTGTGGCATATCATGCTATTTTGTTGCTCTTGAGTCAGGAGTCCTGGGCAGGGATTATGTAGGAAGTGATGTAAGAGAGAGTCTTTAGAAAATTTTATTGTTCTGGAGAGTCTAATCATAGACTCCAAGGTTAAAATACAAATAGTGGTTTGACTAAGGAAAAAAAGAGATTGTCTACTATAAAGTGAATTCAAAGGCACAGTAGCACTGTCTTTTTGGATAGCTTAGACAACTCAATTCTTATATATTTGGAACTCTTGGTTGTGTAAACTCTTGTGATGTAAAATATATATAACATTTCAAAACACTCTGGACAGAAATAATATTTTCAATGCATTGTCTGGATATCAGATTACTCCTACCTACAAACTAAAGTAGGAGTTCCTTACAGTCCCCTTCCTTCCAAAGTCACAAAGCCATGCCTAAAATCTCATTCATTTACTTATAGATCTCAAATTCTTTCAAAGCCTATGTACTTTTGCTTTACACAAAATACTGATAGCATCCATTATTGGGTAACTTTGAAAAACCACATTAAAATTATATAATATAAGACATAGATATATTAGAGAAAAAAATAGTAAAATCAATATCTGTTTAAACTGCATATAAATCTATAATTATCTCAAAATAAAAAGTTTAATGAAAATTGTATAATACAGGAGGTAGTAATGAAGAAACAAAACCAATAAAAATAAAATCAAAATGATTACAAAGATCACCATAAAAAATCTGAGATAAAACCACCCGAAGACACGACTGCATTTCCACCAAAGTGGCGAAAATTTTTAATAAGAAATCAAGATTGGCAACACGAAGTTATAAACAAGGATATGGGAACACTGGAGCACTCATACATTGCAGTGAGAATAAAAATCATTACAGATACTTTGTAATACTATTTGGCAGTGCTTACTAAATGCTACTCATTCCTAGGATATGTGCTCAAGAAAATAGAGTGTGTATGTCTACCAAAATATAGGCACATAGCAGTTTTATTCAAAAATATGTGAAAATTGAAAACAATACAAATATTCGTAAATAAAAGAATGGATAAATAAATTATGGAATATTTCATACAATGGACTGCTACATAGCAATAAAAATATAATAACTGATTTATACAACAACCTGGATGAATCTTACAGACATTACCGTAATTATTAGAGCAAAAATGTCTTGCAGAAGAATATATACCATATCACCCAATTTATATCAAGTTCAAGAACAGGTAAAATCAGTTGATGATGAAAGTTAGAATAATGATTACCTCTTGGAGATATTATTGATTATAAATAAGCTCAAGGGAACATTCTAATATACTAGAGTAGTTTCTGGATCTGGCTTGTGGTTATTTTGCTATACAATGTAGTTACATGGCTCAAGTCTACAGACTTAAGATTTGTAAATTATACAAATCTTACTGTATGTGTTGTACATATCTTATTTTAAAAACCTTTTTTGAAAGAGTAAACATGTGCTAAGCTACCTAGAAACCAAACAACAAAAAAGTTCCATTTTTGTGTGGTCAACTGCCTTAAGAAGTTTTCATGGTAGCAATTTTTCTTCCCTCAATTTAAATATATTAGTAATCGTGAACAAATAAATTGTAGAGAAATAAAATTTTCTGTATGTGAAAAAAATCACAATCTGGTTATACAATATGTGAGGGAGAATTTCTACACTGTTCCAGTACTTAAGGGCATAACTTTATTATCACAAATACAGTTAGTATGCCTATAACAACAACTCTGTCTCAAGCATATTAATTTTTAAATGCTCAGGTTAAGAAGGTAAAAAGGGATGCAATACATTTTAGGAATATTTTCATCAAAGAGAAGGATAGCTTGAGGGAGTTGCTTCAGTGTCTCAGAACATTTACTTATCTGCATTATTTTTATGCTGGGTGAAGAAGGTTTCCATAACGGTATCTTCAACTCAAAAAGGCTTGTTGCTTGGAGACATAGATGTTACTGCTAAGCTCCCTGGGAGCTCTGAATACCACTGTATGACACGGGATTACCCAGGAGTCTAAAGTAGCTAGGTTTCCCCTTAGCCGTTAAGAGGGCTCCAAGTGACCTTTGAATAATCGTGTTCATTGTATTTGATCTACTCTGCTAGACAGGATGAGAGGGATATTAAAAAAAAAAAAAAAAAATAGAAAGAAAGAAAACCAAAAAAAAAAAAAAAAAAGGGAGAGAGAAATGTTTAAAAGCGCCAAATCAATCTCTCCCATCTACAAAAGAACTTCAATACTTCAATGGCAGGGATTTATTCCCAGGAAAGAGGTTTTTGAAACTTGGAATCTTCAGGAGATTCAGAGGCTGATGGTATGCATGGAAACCTCTTTTCCTAGGCCTTTCTCACCTACAAGGGAAGGTAGGGGGAGGTAAAGGATGGTTGATAGAGAAAGGATGAAAGATAGGATGACTGAAGATTGCGCAGGGCAAAATGCAGGAAGCTGTTGGAGGTCTGCTGTTTCCCCTCTATTTAGAAGCTACCAGAAGAGTCTACTACCGCTGACATTAACCAAAACAAAAACAACCCTCAGGCTGAATACGCTCAATCCAAAGCAAGAGCAAAAGTGTGGAATTACAGAGATGGGTGAGAGCACTTCTTCCTTCAATCGTTCTTGATTAACTGGATTTAAATATTAGGATCAAAGTTTCATGACCAAAAAAATTAATGGTAAATATCATGTTCCCCATGTTTTCCTGGCCTTATTACAATTGTGAACTTGCTGGACATGGAAGACAATGGGTATTGACGTCACCTTATCTCTACACTCCCCATTTCTGTTAATTATCTGAACCCTTATCATTTTACAGAGCTTCCAAATGTTATAAATGGAGGATTGGCCAAGATTTGTAGGCAATAGGAGGGTACAGAGGGACTGAGAAGCATGAAAATAGAAATCCTCTTTTGGTCCTTGACTAGGTTGATGCTTTCTCTTGTGTGCCCATTTAGCCCATGATTATCTGGGTCATCAACTGAAGGGAACTGAGATCATCACACTCTTCAGTTACTGGCACACAGACTCACTATTTCCTCCAAGGCTCCTCTCTATTATATTTCATTGTAATTTTTAATTTCCCCTTTATATTCTTTAAATTTTTTTATTTAATCTTTTGATTTTTTTTAGTTTTCATGACATATATTTTTATATCTCAAAATAATATACTACTTAATCTTGTACATTTTTGAAATTTCTATTAAATGCAGAAAGATTTTTCTAAACTTTCGTTTTAACTCAATATATGTTTCTGAGAGTCATCCATGTTATTGGGCATAAGTCTAATTCACTCATTTTCACTGGTGTATAGTTTTTCATTGTATGAATGTAAGTTACCTATTTACCTTATCAATGAACATTTGAACTGTTTCAGATTTTTTGCTATTACACATGGTGTGATAATGCAAATCTTGTACTTATGTTCTGGAGCACATCTGCAAGAGTATCTCCACCGTATGAAGCTAGGAGGAGAATTCCTATATCTTATAATATAAAAATCTTAGCTTGGGCTTCCCTGGTGGCGCAGTGGTTGAGAATCTGCCTGCCAATGCAGGGGACACGGGTTCGAGCCCTGGTCTGGGAAGATCCCACATGCCGCGGAGCAACTGGACCCGTGAGCCACAATTACTGAGCCTACGCGTCTGGAGCCTGTGCTCCGCAACAAGAGAGGCCGCAATAGTGAGAGGGCCACGCACCGCGATGAAGAGTGGCCCCCGCTTGTCACAACTAGAGAAAGCCCTCACACAGAAACGAAGACCCAACACAGCCATAAATATATAAATTATTTTTTTAAAAAAATCTTAGCTTTTCCAACATATTGCCTTTTTTCTTAAAGGATTTTGTTTGTTTTGTTTGTTTGTTTGTTTGTTTGTTTTACCAATTTACACTTCCACTAGCAGTATTTCTTTAATCCTTACCTACATTACATATTGTCAGACTTAGCTTTTGCCAATCTGTTGGGTGTGCGATGATCTTTCATTGTGTTTTTAATTTGAAAAATCCCTGATTGTTTTTGAGGTTGAGCTTCTTTTTATATATCAACTGGCTACTTGTAAATCCTTCTCTATAAATTAACTTTTCAAGTCTTTTGTTCATTTGTAATTTTTTCTTATCGATATGCATTTTTATATGTTCTGACTACAAATTTGTTGTCAGTTGTACATGTTCTAAATATCTCCTCCTAATGTGACTTCTCTTTTCTTGTTCTTTTGTGTGATTTCATAAGCAGGAGGTATTAATTTTTATGTAGTTAGATCTATCACTTTTTCCTTTTTAAGTTAGTGCTATATTATCTTGTTTAAGAAACAATTCTCTACACAAGGTCTACATATTCTCTTATGTTGACTTCTAAAATTTTAGTTTTGTTTTATGTCTATTAACACAACTAGAGTTTAGATTTGCATAGGAAGGGGGCCAATTATATTCTTTAAATCTGCATAATAATTATCCCAGTAGTTTTATTGCAAAATTCATCCTTTAATTACTGACCTTCCTTATTAGCTCTGTCATTCTATGTACAGACTATTTTTTTTTATTTTTTATAAGCAGATATTCATTTTTAATTATTATTTATTTATTTATTTATTTTTGACTATGTTGGGTCTTCCTTTCTGTGTGAGGGCTTTCTCCAGTTGTGGCAAGTGGGGCCACTCCTCATCGTGGTGAGCGGGCCTCTCACTATTGTGGCCTCTCTTGTTGCAGAGCACAGGCTCCAGACGCGCAGGCTCAGTAGTTGTGGCTCACGGGCCCAGTTGCTCCGTGGCATGTGGGATCTTCCCAGACCAGGGCTCGAACCCATGTCCCCTGCATCGGCAGGAGGATTCTCAACCACTGCATCACCAGGGAAGCCCAGAATCTCTGTTTTTATACACTATTCTATTTGTCTATCCACATTTAATGACACATTTCCTTCGTTACTACTGATGTATGATAAATCCTTAAGAAAAATTAACATTTATGGTTTTTTTCCAGGATTTGTCTTCTTTATTCTTAGATCTTTGTTCATTTATAGACAATTTAGACACTACATGTAAATTTCCATTAAAAATACTGTTATGATTTTAGTTTGGATTGCATTAAACATTTAGATAAATTTCAGGAAAACTCAAACATCAAGATTTTGTTTTCCAGTCAGTGAACACAGTCTGTCTCTCTATTTATAAGGTGTCCTATAATGGCTCTTAATCATAAAAAAATCTTTCTGTAAATTTTGTGCACATTTATTTTTAGATTTATTCCTAGGTAATTTATTTGTTTGATACAACTGTAAAGAGTATTTTAAACTACATTTTTCTGTTATTATCTTATGGCTATAGAAAAACCAATACAATTTCAGATATTGATCTTTTAACAAAGAATTCTAGAAAAAAAATTCTATTGAATTATAATAATTTACAGTAAGTGCTTTAGTTTATTTCTTTTTTCATAGATAATCATATAATGTATAAATAAAGTTCTATTTATTTTTTCCCACCTTCATATTGTTATTTGTCTATATTGCCTTACTTTCTAATCTGGTATTTTCTGTTCATTGGTGAATAGAAGTGGTGATAGGCAACATTATCTTATTTCTACTCTTAAAGAAAAATTCTCAGTTTAGTTATGTTATAGAGTGTTTGCTGTGTGTTTTTTAGTGACATACTTTGTTGGGTTAAACATTTCTCTCCCATTTTTAGTTTACTGTGTGGTTTGGCCAAGAGTAGTGTTGAATTTTATCCAACGTCTTATTGACACCTACTGAGATAAGTACAGGATCTTCCTCTTCTTTTAAGCAGTGAACCACCTTAATAGTGTTGTTACAGCTTTGAACTAAAACAACAAAAAAAGTGATATGGTCATTCTTTTATGTAGCTTGATGAACGTATGGGGTTTACACTTAGAAGTGAAATTTCTACGTATGCTTAGGGTATCTGTATGTCCAACATTAGTAGTTAATGCTAGTTTTCTAGAGTGGTTAATCAGTTTGCACTATCATTAGTAGTGAATGAAAATACCATTGCTACAGATTCTTACTGCTTTCCACTGTAGCTGAGCTCTAGCACAGCCCAGAAGTTACCCACCTGCCTCTGGCCGGCACTGGCTATCACTGCTGTGTTCCTACCTCACGTGAGTGGTAATGCAGGCCATGGTCCATCCAGGATAATAAGACCTGCTCTCTTCCAACATATAGCACATCTGTGACATCTGGCCCTCTTCCACTCTAGGCTGCAATTTCCCTTACACATAAAGATGCTTCTAGCTTCCACTTATACCAGAATTTTTAGTGATAAAATCTAAGGTGACTCTCAGTCATCCCCTCAATCCTGCAGTTTCTCCAGGCTTGGGTTTAGGGCGGGATCTAGCATCCCATGCCTATTTTCCTTCTGGTTCTTCATCTGGTACTTGCTGCACTGTTGTGTTATATTAGTGTAATCATGTTCTTCTCCATTTTACGGTCATCTGTATCATGTTCAAGGCCAGGCCTTCCATGCCACTATTCTTAGCTTACAGATCAGGGTTTGGACACAAAGTAGGCCTTGACATATTTGTTCAGTGAACGAGAAGAATGGAGTTGAGAGAAATGAAGTGACTCATCCAAGTTTATATAGAGGCAGAACCAGGGCTAGAACATAAGTTTCTTATTGCTAGCTCAGTGCCCTTTATACTGTATATTTCTGCTTCTGATTCAGCTCATTTCAATTTAACTTAATGCAATTCAATATATTCAGTAATGTAAGGCAATCTGCCAGGTACTGTCAGATATATAATATGACATTCCCTTTATCCCCTAAGGGAGCTGGCAGAATGTTTCAATAATATGCAATTTACACTTTAGCAAATTATATATACATTTATAACAACAATCAGATTAGTTATAATAAAAGTTGCCTGAAGAAGTATACTTACAAATGTCACCTTTAGCTAACGTGCATTTTTAAAAAAACTAAAATGGAACATACATATCATTACTGCCTCAAAGCAAGTCATCTTGAAATGACTACATGTATTAAATCAACTTTATAAGTACATACTTTGCACCATTTTCCACTAATTCTTTTAAGCATGAAATAACTTTATATTTGAATATTCTATTGATGAGTAAAAACTAATATATCAAGATTTGGGAAATGAAGATCCAAATTTTTTACATGTATTTTTCTTTTGCTTTATAAAACCAATGTTTTTAAGGTATAATTTACATATAGCAAAATGCACATATTTTAAATGTATACTTTGATGAGTTTGACAGACCAATATACTCATGTAAGCACTGTTTTGCAATCAACTACCACTGCCCTCCACCCCAGGCAACCACAGAGGTAATTTCTTTCACTTTAGATTACTTTGGCTAGTTTCATAACTTCATATACATGCAATTATACAGGATGGATTCTTCTATACCTGGCTTCTTTTGCTCTGTGTGATGTTTTTAAGATTTGTCCAAGATGTTGCATGCATCAGTAGTTTGTTCCTTTTTACTGCTGAGCACTACACCATTGTAAGATATACCACAATTCAATGTATTGACCAGTTGATGGGCATTTTTTTGCTTGTTTGTCCAAATTGGGGTTATCATGAATAAAACTTCTATAGATATTTGAGTACAAGTCATTGTGTATACATATGATTTGATTTCTCCTGGGTAAACCAAGGAACGGCCTTGTTCAGTCATATGGTAGGTCTACGCTTACCTTTATAAGATACTAGCAAACTGTTTTCCAGAGACTTGTGCCAGTTGACATTTCCATCAGCAGTGTATGAGAATTCTAGTTGTTCTATATCCTTGCTTATGTTTGGCATTCTTGAGAGTAGCCTCGCCTGTTCTCAGGGACTGACAATAAGTTTCATATTGGCTAGATGTCTATCAGGAGAGGGACAAAATGATATGAGCTTGGTGATAAAGAAACAGGCTTTATGATTCAGGAACACAATAGCTTCTCATCCAAGTTTGAGCATAGGAGGAGAAACACAACAGAATTGACCAATGGTTCCAAACACTCCAAAAAGCAGTTTTTAGACAAAATTTCTCTTGGTCAGTGTTGCAGTGAGAAGAAGATCAATATAGTGCATTTTTCATAAATTTAATTTTAAAGCTATGTGCTTTATTCTGACATTGTGTTATTCCTTTAATTTTTTTTTAATTGAAGTATAGTTAATCAACAATTTTGTGTTAGTTTCAAGTGTACAGCAAAGTAATTCAGTTACACACAGACACACACACACATTCTCTTTCAGATTCTTTTCTATTATAGGTTATTACAAGATATGGAGTATAGTTCCCTGTGTCATATAGTAGATCCTTGTTGTTTACGCATTTTATATATAGTAGTGTATATATGCTAATCCCAAACTCCTAATATGTCCTGCTCCCATCCCCCAGCTATCCCCTTTGGTAACCCTGAGTTTGTTTCTAGGTCTGTTGTTCTTCCTTTTTGATATTAACATTTTCTCTTTTTTTCCACAAAGGGGATAGATGATATATGATAGTTTTTCTTATTTTTATTCTTCACTTTTCATAAATCCCTTAACTTGGCATGAGTAAAAGGTGGCCTCACTAATTAAGTAAGCCCAAAAAAAAGGACTTTTGGAATTTTACTCTTTTATGAGACCCATATTCTGGGAAGCCCTGACGTAGGCATTCCATGGAGGTTCTGTGCAACTGCTGTACTGCTCAGGCTCAGAATGAAATTCTGACTCCTTATCAAGTTTAAATAGCTTAGGACCGTAAAATATTTAAGCTGGAAAGGGACCTTAGAAATTATCAGATCCAAATAGCTTCATTTTTAGATGAGGTAACTGAGGTCCAAATTAAAGAAGCATCTTGCCATTTAGCTTCTTTTGGCAGTTTTAGGAGTAGAACAGACATGGTGTTTTTTTGTTTGTTTATGCTTCACTCTGTCCTGTTTGTTTCTACCCAGTTCTCCATTATGGTTGGTACATATCAGAACACTAAAGCACGTTACCATTTCCCTGTCTCCACAATAATGTTAAACTTTCATCAGTATGATCCCCCTGATGAGCTCTAGCATTTTTGGTAGCATTACAGCGTGTGTAAAACAGACATCCATCCTCTTGGGAGGAATCAGCTGTAAAGGTAACAGTAGCCAAGGTGAAAAAATCAGTTTTGGATTTTTTGGTCAAAACATCTGTTTTGTTCCCATATCTCTTCACTCTTGCATCTCCCTGTATATGTATAACTGATTCACTTTGTTATAAAGCAGAAACTAACACACCATTGTAAAGCAATTATATTCCAATAAAGTTGTTAAAAAAAAAATCTGTTTTGGAAAAGAAATAGGAAAAGAGGGTTTTTTGATATATCGCTGTTTGACTGGCTCTATCCCGGCCAAACACACATGCTTTTGTACAGCTGATCTCTCCACTTGAAGTTTTCTTGTTTTGTTTTGTTTTGCATCAATCAACTTTTCAAATAAAACATGACGTGGCTAAGAAGAGTGTGGATTCCTTCTCTGGCTCACTTCCTTCCAGGATTCTCCACTCTTTTCAGTGTTCACAGGTTTCCTAGCTTCACTTTTCTCGTTCCCTGGACAGAATGCAGAGAGGTTTCCACGTGACTCACTGGAGTCATTGTTCTCGCAAAGTAGAGGACGCTTAGCATCCAATGAAAAGCTGTAAGGATGAGAAATTACTTGTGTTGTTTTGTCTGCCATCCTTAAACTCCTCCCAGCTCCCAAACTGTCTGCTTTTGTTTACTCTCCAGTAATTTCAGGTAGTTGTTTTGATATTAAGTCCAGGTTTTTATAGTTGTTTTATGCAGTGAGTAGGAGTCATTCTGCATTTCTTAATCCATCATACTTGGATGTGGAAGTATCTGTGCTGATTTGATTTTTTTAAATATTTATTTATTTTTATTGGACTATAGTTGATTTACAATGTTGTATAACAACAGTTTCAGGTGTACAGCAAAGTGATTCAGTTATTCTTATATACGTGCTGATTTGATTTTTAGCATTTTATTTGGTTCAAAGGAGCAGTAACTTGAAATAGCCTGTTTCTCTCTATTTATTTTATCAGCATATTCCCAAGAAACTTAAGGAAGTGTATAAATATTCAAATATCCAGATTTGGGGGAAAGATCTTGACATGTATATATGTGTGTGAATATATACACAGTCCCTCATCAGAAGTTCATTTAATAGTTATCAATTCTCTGTCAATACCTACTAATCCTTTCAGTATCTTAAATAGAATATATCGTAGTACAGTATTTATTTATTTATTTTTATTTTATTTATTTGTTTTGGCCATGCCGTGTGGCATGCGGAGATTCCCTGACCAGGGATTGAACCCGTGCTCCCTGCAGTGGAAGCGTGGCGTCTTAACCACTGGACCACCAGGGAAGGCTCATATTGTAGTACAGTATTGATTAATGATTAGGAGTACAAACTCCAGAGCTAAGTTATCTAGTTTTGAATATTAGCTGTGTACCTTATTAGTTAGGTATCCTTGGGAATTTTACTTAACATCTCTAGATCTCAATTTTTTCAGCGTAAACAGAGACCATAGTTGTACATATTTGATAGGGTGGTTGCTGGAATTAAATTAGCTAATAGATTTAAAGGGCTTAGAAGTGTGGCTGGCACATAATAAATGCTCAATAAATTTAAGCCACATGATTATTGCCTTAATAGAAAATGAGAAAGAAAGGTAAAGAAAATAATGTAAAGCAAGTAGATCTAATGGCAGGATATCTTGAGATTTTGAATGGAATAACCCAGCTGAACAAATTTTGGAAAGAATCTGTAGAAAAAATTCAAGATTAAGATTCTACTAACAATATCTGGTGGTACCTTACTTTTATCAAATGGCTTTTCTCTCTCAGTGCTAGACTGCAGAGAGGAAATTGGTAGTGTCTCAAGCCTAAATTTATGAATATAGCAGATATTAGTAGTTATTGTATCACTCAGGTTAGGTGATGTGGTGATGACAAATAAGAACAAAACAAATGAAAAGAACACATATTCATTTTAGGGTTATGTTGCTTCTCTCTTTAGGACTGGCTGGGGCTCTGCTGTGTGTCATTACTGTCTTCACTCTGGACCTGGGCTGATGGAGGAACTGCCATCCAGAACATTGGCAGAGGGAAAAGATAAGGTGCTGAGATATCTCACAATCGGCAATTAGATGTGAAACCAGGAAATAACACTCATCAATTTTGCACGTAACTCACTGGCCTGAACTCACATGCTTCTATCTAACCACAGGAGGCCAAGAAGTACAATTTTATCATGATCCTCTATGGTAGATAGCAGGAAACATTACTGAGAAGCATTAATGACTATCACAGTTATCAAAATATTAACAGATGGCATATTCTTATATTGCACTTTAGAACACAATTAAAATAGCATTCTTCTTATATACAACACTTAATGAGTCTGCTGATTAAACTTCTGAAAAGCATATAATTGACAATGCTTATGAGAAAAAAATGGGAGATTTTTAGTTAAATCTATTGCTGCAAGATATTAAAGTAGGCATAAAATTACACTAGACATTTTTATATACTCTATTATTTTCCAATGTTAGGTCTCTTTTATCTCTCTTATTAAGTAATAATAAATTATATGCTGAAGAAATGTTAGTATTGTGTTTGATGCTATATAAATATACTAACACTCAGAAAAATTATTCGGTTCTCTTAAGCATTCATATGAATTATCTGACATATTTCAGGCTCGACAATTATAAAATAATGGGCATTTTTTTCCATGACCGTCAGAAGCTTGATGTTTATTGGCAGAAGCGATCATGTGAAAATCATTTCCAGCTCAATCTTGGGGAATAATAATGAGAGTCATGCTCAGATGGGCCTCAACAAAACTGCCTGAAGGATCCCTCAGAATAATAATCAGGAAATCCAATTGAAAGATCTGAAAATGGGATATTGAATAAGTTTGTCTGAGTGAAGTGAAAGAGTCAGTATGTGGTAAATTTGAAATAATAAAATCAGGGAATACTAAACCTAAGAGAATCTTCCAGTCACATCTATTTTGATGTCTCCCTCTTACGCACTAGGAAATAGACGTTATGGGCTTAACCAAGATACTCCTAACTGGTTGCAGAGCTAAGCTGGCACCCAGTCCAGTAACTACCAACTGGGAGCTATTTTTACTGAGTATTGTTCACATCAGGAAGTGAAGAGTAAATGAGAGTAAAGTTTATTTTTAGTATTTTCCCCTAAAATAGACAACCTAGTAAATTTCCATTATGCTGTTCAATCTCTGCTACACTCACCAAAGCACATTTCCTCATGGAAAATAACTCTAAACTTCAAGAGCCAAAATTTGTCACACAGATTGATTTCTGACCTTGCAAATCCTGCTTGGAAAACATATTTCATCTTTTCTAAATTTTAACACATATTTTCTATTGACTGAATTAGAAGAATAGTTGTGTCACGATTGTGTTTAACATCTTCAACAATTCACTCTCCTTTGTCTTGATTGTTTGAATATGCACTTAAAAACATTAGTTTGATAACCTGGGAAATGCATATTGAAGCATTTTTGGAAGTGGCCAAATAAAAACTAGAAAAATCTCTGTAATCTTTTTTTATTTTTTAATTTGAACTGGAGCCAACATAGTTAGAGATAGTCATGGGAATTGAAAAATAGCTTTTATGGTTGGGATGCCAGACCCCAGAAAATGATCTACAGCATTGTCGAAGTGGGGAAAAACTGGTAAAAGAAAAACATAACAAAATTACAGGGAAAAATTATACTGATCAGATCTTGAGGAGCTGAGACATTTATGAGACTATATGCAAGAGTTAACCCCAATTGCTCCTCTCCGCCTCTCTTGCTAATATACATTGTTTAACCATTGCTGCTAAGCGGTGAACCCAAGCTTTCCACTCCTCCATGCTGTCCTGTGTTAATACAACCTAAGTGTTCCCATCCCTTCCATGAATTTGAACAGTTACATTTCTCAGACTAAAACTGAACTGCGAGTGACATTCCTCAATTTTTCCTAGCAAATATTTAAGCTGTGTTCTTACTCTAGAACATGTATCTTGGCGATGTTCTCATGCTGAAACATTTTAATTAAGACTTAAGCAAACAGCTGTTCTTCTTTTACACCATCAATAACACCATTCTCATCATCTGTGTTACATTTTGAGCATTATGATAGGAAACACTGTGTAATGTGGTATTTAAGCCACAGGCTCTCCAGCCCACTGTCTGGATTTGAATCCTGATTTTGCTACTCAAGATCTGTTCAACCTTAGTACACTTACCTGAACTATTTGGGCTTTGATTTCCACATCTGCAAAACAGGGACAAGATTGTCCTGTCACTTCCAAGATTAGGTTACAAAAGAAGTATGTCTTCCATGATGGATGCTTTTTCCTCCATGTCTCTCTCACTCTGGGAGAAGCCATGTGCCACGTTGTGAGGTAGCTCTATGGAGAGATTCATGCAGTGGACGATTATAAGGCCTGTTAACAATCACTTGTGTGAGCTTAGAAGCTATGCATCCCACAGATCCAGTGGAGCCTTCAAACTCCCCCTGACTGTGACCTCAAGAGAAATCTTGAGCCAAAAGGACCCAGCTCAGCCATGCCCAGATTCCTGACCCATAGATCTTATGAGATAATAAGTAGCTGTTGTTTTAAGTTACTAAATTTTCGGGTGATTTGTTATGCAGTAATACAAAACTAATACAGTGAGTGTGAAAATCATTCTAAACACCGTTCTTATATTATTTGTTATGGCATCAATAATTCTTTATCATTTAAAATTTTTTCCTATGTAGCAAATCTCATTATCAAGTCATATACCTTTATTCTACTGATTTTAACTTTTTCTCAGTATCATCATTATGGTCTCTCCAGCTATCTGAAAGTAGGTTCCTATGAAACCTTTCATAAGCTCAAATGTGTAAATCAGAGAAGCAAATACCTTAGGATGCATTTTGCTAATGGATGCACTGAATAAATTGAGATAAAGCACGGATGCTTACAGACACAATTTTAAAGCTATGGCAATTTGATGCTGAGATGCTGGTGTAGTTCCCAGGGAAAGAACCCGGTGGTATCACTCTTGCAGCTTGGGGGCTCACTGCAAAACAAACAACAATGCTATTTTTGCTTTTCACCTTTTTTCGTAAAAGCAAAAATCCTCTTTGGATTTCTTTTGGTTAATGAAACAGGTACTACTATAAGTCTTTCGCATGAGGCAAGTGGTGTAAAGCAAACTTCCGAAAAGCCAAGGATGACTGTATATTAAAGGTCCAGCATCTACTCCTTTTCTTCTCTCATACCTCCTCTAAGTGGGTGTAAACACTCCTTGATAAAAAGGACAGGAAAAGCAGTCAAAGTCATGGGCTGCTTCAATAGCTCTAATCTCACGTCAGTTTGTACAGGCAACCCAGAGAAAGAGCTTCCTCTACTCTGAGGTCCGGAGTTTCTTTCCACATGGCTCTACATAGAGGAGAATAGGGGAGTCAATGTGGTTATGCAAGTACATGAACCATTAATCACACAAATTTGAAAAATTGGTTAACAGGTAAAAAAAAAAAAAAAGAAAAAAAGTCTCTGGTACCAGACATTTCCTTAGGCATACAGAATTAACTTAACCCTTTTTTTTTTCCTACATGAAATCCCTCTTTTGTGGCTGCATTATTCATGGTCCCACCCTTCTTAAATTCCTTCCCAGATCTTCCCCCGAGAAAAAAACTAACTACATCATTTGCATGTCTGCCTCTTCTTTTAGCTTACTCTATTGATATAGAATTGTATCTATTTAATGTGATTACCATAATTTGTGGATAGTGCAGTTTTAGCTGAGATATTAACTCTGTTTGGTTCAACAGCCTCTGTGTACTTTGCTTATCTCAATTTGGAGTCACAAGGAAATAGACATTCTTGTGTTTGTGTGTGTGCATGTGTGTGTGTGTGATTTAAATATATATTTTTAAATTTTTAATTTATTTTTTAGTTTTGACTGACCAGTGTGATTTTTTCCTAAATTTACTAAAGCAACTTCATTTATTTCTACTAACTAAATCTATCTTTAATTCTCCTAAATAATAGATTCCCCTTCTGATAACTTTTTTGATAAATATTCAACATTTCCTATCTTTCTAAAATTTTATCTCTTTTTAAAATTCTGCTAATTAATGTCTTTTTCCCAGCTAACTCTCTAATTTTGTTTTTGTCTCATATTATGTCTACTATAATAATACTATATATTAACACAAATATTACTTCTTTATTATTATTATAATTCCCCATCACAAAAAAATTACTAAATGTCCCAATCCTTTCTTCTGTGGGTTGACATTCTCCCATTCAAGCCAAAGTACTACATTCAAAAGCAATATATTTTGGCCTCCAAAAGTAGCTCTAACCTTCCTCTTGCCTAAGTATTCAAAAGTTGCCCAGTTTTTACCTATATCTCCCAATCTCATTTTTGCCTACTCAAGCAATAATGCTATACCAAATTTTCCCCCAAACCTACTGCCCAGTGTTCCTTCACTACTCATCACTCTAATCTATTCTCAGAGAGAAGCTCAGATATGAGGCATACTCATTTGAAATGAATTTGTTCTATGTATCACCTTTGACCAAGAGGGTTGCATTCTGCAGTTTTCAGACATCTGTATTATGCCTCTCCCCCAATGCCAGCCATTCTGTGTTCAGGTTCACCACTCTAGTACCCACAGGCATGTGATAGGGCTTTCATTTCCACCAAAGGGTCCTAAATTTCACACCTCTGAACATTGGATTCAAAACTCTTACCCAGTCACCATTTTTTGTGTTCCATTACATGAGAGGTTTATGTGCCCTAGTTATTTCCTAGCAATGTCAACATTTGTCCCAAATGAGGTTTCCATTAGAGTCAACCTAGAAAAAGCTACCAAGATTACCACAATTTATTACATCTGTTTCAAGTACAACAACTTTCCTGTCAGTATGTTAAAATAAACCACAGAGGTAGGCCTAATGTAATTTAAAATATATGAATTAATTTCAAACAATGGACAGTATGCGAGTCTGAGTGCTCATTCCATAAAATTGTGAGCCAGAGACACAACATCTTTAGAGGGAGCTGGAGAATGTCTCTACTGGAAATGAAATAGTAATCAGGGAAATTTTACACAGAAAAGTGTAGCAGTTCTGAACTATTGTAATAGAATTTCCTTAAGACTGATTTTTTTTTTTTTTTTTTTTTTTAACAAAACGTCATTAATGAGCATGCAGTGTGGTCAGATGTAAAAGCAACTGGATTTGGAGTCATTACACCAGGGTCCTGGTTCTGGTATATCTAC
This sequence comes from Balaenoptera ricei, assembly GCF_028023285.1. Classification (NCBI taxonomy): domain Eukaryota; kingdom Metazoa; phylum Chordata; class Mammalia; order Artiodactyla; family Balaenopteridae; genus Balaenoptera; species Balaenoptera ricei. The sequence continues at coordinate 6,648,947 of NC_082645.1, read as the reverse complement.
TCAGGAGACATGGAAACTTAGATAAATCACGTCTGCTCCTTGGATTCCACCTTCCTCAAAATTTCAAGGTCAGACCAGCTCATCCCCTGTTCCTTCTAGCTCTGAAATGTATGATACCACTTTATCCTAAGCCTTCTGGATACTCTAAGCCATGCTTGTAATGAAATTGATGGAATAAATATTTGCAAGTTAAACTCAGTGACTTCTCAGTGACTGCTATACATTTACTGTTTGTGTCCCCTCAGAATTCATATGTTGAAAACCTAATGCCCTGGATGATGGATTAGGATGCGGGACCTTTGGGAGGTGACTAGGTCATGAGGGCTCCACCCTCATGAATGGGATTAGTACCCTTGTTAAAAAGGCCTGAGAGAGTTCCTTTCCCCTCCTGCCATGTGAGGTTACTGCAAGAAGACGGCCATAAATGCACGAGGAAACAGGCCCTCACCAGACACAGAATCTGACCATATAGGCAACCTGATTTTGGACTTCCAACCTCCAGAACTCATGGACAATAAATTTTGGTTGTTTATAAGCAAATAAACAAACAAAATAAAAGTTTATAAGCATATAACCCAGTCTATGCTATTTTGTTGTAGCAACCCTAATAGACAAAGACAGAGACCAATGTCTAGGATCATCTGTGCAGTTACTTTCACCAGTCTTGCTGAATAAAAATCACCCCTTTCTAGTACATGTCTTCATAACAGCCCTTCTAAGAAAAATCTCCTCTGATTTCAGTTACAAAGGCAGGAAACCGGCAAAGAACATCATACTGGGGTATTGACCACGTGGCCTTTTTAACATTTTATGGCCCAACCTGAAGCTTCATCTTCCTTGAGTATATTCATTGCTTCTAAATGTTTTGAAAGATTTAAAACTACTTCTAGCAAGAGACATTCCCATTGCAAGGCTTCTTCCTAAAGTACGATAGGTAATGCCTCACACAGAACATGAAGGCCTCTATTACAGCGATTATGGATGGTTGTTACTTTTGATTAAAATTAAATTAAATAGCACTTGAGAAATAAGGAGAGATTTAATTATACTATAAAAACTGTCAGCCTTTCATTTTTAACATCTGTTAGACATGCATGCCAGTAGCAATGGTGTGGAGTATTTGCCAGACACCTAGTCAACAAACCCCTATGAATCATCTGAGAGCTGAGGCAATGTGATTTCAAACAGTGTACTTTCCAAGTCCGATGACCTGATCCAAGTTAAGTACATGTTAGGACTTCCTGATTCTAATTTTTCTTCATTTTATAGGGGACAAAAACTGTTTCCAGCTTTTTTGCTCTTCATTATGATGGATTTGATCTGGCAAGTCATGCCTGTGCTTCAGCACAGAGCTGGAATGCCGCAAAGAGGAGCTTGTTTCCCTGAAAGGTGCCAAATGTGGAGTGTTTTGTGGCCCTCGTGTGATGTAAAGGTTATTTTTAACTTTGATAGTTAAAAGGCAAAATCATTGGAACTCTCAGCTCTGAAAAATGTTTTTGGCCTAAACAGTTTTGGATCAATGTTAACTAATTAGCAGACAGGCAGGATGGACCCAGGTGGTAGCTGGCGATGCATTTCTAGTAGATAAACTCTCTCCTTTGAGTTCTTCTTTCAGTCATCAATATATGGACCAGAGACCTGGAATGCAACTTCGTAAAAGTAACAGCCCCTCTGGGCCTCTGTTTCCTTATCTGTTAAAAAGAGGATTTCTAGTAGATAAGCAGACCTAGCTTTAAAATTCAATAATCTTCCAGTGTCCTTATCTCAAGGTGGTTGAGTTGATGACTCTTATTTTCTTAATTTTTTTTTCTTACTTTAAGGGACTTTTTATTTTCCTTTATTTATTTTTCTTCTTTTCTTTTTTTTTTTAACAAATAAGTTTAGGTTGTTTTAAAAATAATCAAAAATGCTATTTACTTCTTTTATTTTTAAAAAAAGTGTCAATTTCTGAGTTCTCTCTCCCCTATATTATTTTCAGGTGTAGTTATGAGACTTCTGAGGTTGCCTTCCTCTGTCGCCTCCCTCACGTTACCACAAATTAGAAACACAGGCCTTTGGCCATTAGGAATTAAGGTCCTTCCACGGATTGTGCTGCAGCATTGGCTACTGCAGTCCATTCTGTTCCATTCCCTGGCAGGTACTTACGCCTTAGAGGTAACCGGTGCTTTCTTGGACCCCCGAGACATCCCTGGGCTATCATGGCAGCCATAAGGGGCACAGATTCAGTGATACCCATCACAGGGGGATTTGAATTCCCTCTCCTGTTTTTGCCCTCTTTTCCTGGACTTAATCTCAAAGGTATCCAGGTCATTGTATCTACTAATTTATTGAGTAAACCTTTACTGAGCATCGTCTGTGCACTCGCCATTGTTCCAGGGCCTGGTACAGAACACAGTTCATTTCCTCAGGGAGCTTATGTTCTATTTGTGAAGTCACTTTGTGACTCTGCAGTCAAGTCCCTTCTGATAACAGCTGAGATGAACTAGAAGCCATGGTTTTATTTCTAGGTATAAAGAACCAAATAGCAATACCTATTTGTGAAACGATAACGGAGGCTGTCGTTTACTGAGTTGTTTGAATGCATAGAAATAAACCACGAATGTTTGTAATCCTCAAAATGATGCCATCAGATGGGTGTCATTACATTTTAACGATTAAACACCAATTTACAGGTGAGGAAATTGAAACTAATAAAACTATATCGCTTGCCCAAAGTTGCACAGCATAGAAGCTATACAATCACAGTTGGACCCAGGTATTCCTAACCTCAAAGTCTTGCTCTTACCTTTATACAATATTGCGGCTGAAATGAGCAGCCAGCTGAATCATAGAAATTGGGGGAAGTTAGAAATTTCTGCCAGAAAATATTTTTATCATTTATTCGATTAATCCTGCAGTTACCCACGGGTTGTTTATTATTTGGATTAAAGTATTTTCCCTTATTAAACATTAGAAGGCATGAAAAGGGTAATAAATTAAACTATTATTATTTATTAATACTTTGAGAATTTATCATAAAATTTCCTACTATGCATAATAAAAGAGAACACTGACTTTGGGGTTCAATGATTTGGGTTCTTTTTTCCCTCTCATCTTAATAATGGGTGACACATAAACACACTTCCTAAGACAAGCAAACAACTTTACCTAGGTGTTTATTTGTAGATATGTCGTGAAAGACTTTATTGTTAACACTGAAAGGTCTGAGATGTTTTTTTCCTTCTCGCGGGCTAACAAGACTGCTGAAGTTTCAGGGATGCTGGCAAATGACACGAGACTTCTGAGACAGAGACAAATGACTTGATTACTCACAGGCGAGCAAGCAGCATGAACATCAGCATGTTTGGCACCAGTTCCCCTAATCTCAGTTCCTTTAAGGTGCTGTAAAGAGGAGCAGAGATCCCTGCACACACAGTGGGTTGTCTTACAGGAGTGGAGACCTAAGTTTAAGGAAACAATATTTGATACTCATAATAAGCATGCCTTCCTTTGCTCCTATGAGGATAGTGTCTTTTTCTTCCAACATTATTGAAAAGATAGTCCAGAACAAAGGCAGTTGGTGTTCTTTCCTACAAAACATGCAGAAATGTTAAAGATACATGAAAAACTGCCTTTCAACACTCATGATTTGACCATGTCCCTACTTCATGGAATGGTTTCTCTCAGGTCTTGCTGACTTTTTTCTTAAGTATCTCATAGGGTTCTCCTTTAGGACACTGTAAACCATATGCCCATACATGAATCTATTTTTTTTCTCTATCTATGCCCATCTATTTTTTTTACTACCTTTACTTTCCCCTTCATTGTGATATTCTTAATTATTTTCTTTGCCCTTCATCTTGATTCTGAATCATTTTCTTTCTTTTTTTATTAAAATATAGTTGAATATCATTTTTTATTGAAGTATATACATATTTATTTTTAAATTTTATTGAAGTATAGTTGATTTACAATGTTGTGTTTAATTTCTGCTGTACAAAGTGACTCAGTTATACATATATATATTCTTTTTCATATTCTTCTCCATTATGGTTTATCACAGGATACTGAATATAGTTTCCTGTGCTATACAGTAGGACCTTGTTGTTTACCTATCATATACAATAGTTTACATATGCTAATCCCAAACTCCCAGTCCTCCCTCCCCAGAAGTTTATATATATTTTTAATTGAAGTATACTGAATTATTTCCTTTACTTTTGAAAATCTGCAGTGTTTATATTTTTGTAAGCCACCTGAAATGCCATTTAAAAACAAATCAATTTTTCAAAGTTTAATTATTCATTGCCTTTCAGCACGTTAGCTGCATAGTTCTTAGTCTAGTTTGGTTTAATGTCAGGATAATGTATGTTACATATTCCAGTTTATATTTAAATGGGTTTCCCCCCCCCCCCATGTAAGTATCTATCTTCTTTGTATTTTTAAGCTTTTTTTTTTCTCCCCCTGTGTTTGCCTGCCTCTGGAAGCACAACGGTTGAAAAAACTTCTCAATTCCTCTTTAAGGTATTTGATATGTTTTGTAACTAAGGTGCCTTGGGAATTGATCATATGGCACATTACTTTTCTGCAAGTTAGCTTTTGGAAAATTGGCTTTTGACAAATTTGTCATTTTGTAAATTGGTTATTTGACTTATTTGTCATTTAATGAGTTGGTCATTTTCTGATTTTGTTCTTTATTGAATTTGTCTTTCCAATAATTGGCTATCATTTAATTGACCTAGGGTCAGCAGTGTGCTGGAGCCAGCGTGTCCCAGACCATGAGACCCTAGTGTGCATGTCTTCTAAACTTCGGATTCAGTACATAAAATTGTCCATGGTGGGAGCGTTTGGACCACAGAAATCTGCAAACACTTCAAATAAGGGCTTTTTTCTTTTTGGAGAACCAGTTTACTAGCCCACCATTTCCTAGAACCCATCAATTCTTAATAGTAAACCAGTTAAAAATTCAACGTCCTATACATGCTTTCTGTTAAAAACAGTCAAAATGTTTGTGGCTTTCAGAGAATTACCAAATAAGTCAATTTGGTATATTCGCACCAGTAGGTGATAATGATTATAATAATGATAAAAATATCAGCTATCAATGCTAGCCTCTTCTCTATATCAGGTACTAGAGAGGTCACTTTACATGTGTTCAATCCTCGATTATTTTTTTTTTTTTTTTTTTTTTTGAGAAATGAAGAAACAAACTTTTATTTACTCTGACATGATTATGTATGTGGAAGATCCAAAAATACACAAATTATTAGAATTGATAAGAAAGTGGCATCTCTTAAGGTGGTGTTTGGAGCCTCTGAACCCTGGTTAAGTCACAGACCTCCAGTAAACCCAAACCTCAGTCTCATATTTGTTTTAAAAAAGGCTGAGTGGTGAGTGGGATGGTTTATAATACAATGCTTATCAGTGTAGCTGTGAGGATTATAATCAAATAATGTACTTGGAAGTCTCCAGCAAAATGTTACCCCACAGTAGATATTCATTTATTAAGAAACACCAATCAGGCTTCCCTGGTGGCACAGTGGTTGAGAATCTGCCCGCCAATGCAGGGGACATGGGTTCAAGCCCTGGTCCGGGAAGATCCCACATGCCACGGAGCAACTAGGCCCGTGAGCCACAACTACTGAGCCTGCGCGTCTGGAGCCTGTGCTCCGCAACAAGAGAGGCCGTGACAGTGAGAGGCCCGTGCACCGCGACGAAGAGTGGCCCCCACTTGCCGCAACCGGAGAAAGCCCTCGCACAGAAACGAAGACCCAACACAGCCAAAAATAAAGTAATTAATTAATTAAAAGAAAAAAAAAAAGAACAATTACTAAAACTTAAAAAAAATCAAAAAAGAAACACCAATCATCTGTGTGGTTAAGCTCATCCTCTTCCTTCAGGCTCTTATCTGGAAGTCATTTCTGATCAATCCTCGATTATGAATGAAGCATTATCATTACCATTTTATGAGTGAGAAAATTGCACTTCAGCAAGAACCAAGATCTAATTTCAAAATTATTTTCCATTTTGCTTCATAGCCTTTTGAGGCTGAAATTCAGAAGTTCTACCTCTGAAAGAAAATTATCTCATTTTTAGGGTAGGGAGACTAGGGAACTGGGAGAAGGTTAAATGTCGTTATAACTGTATTGATTGAAACTCATAACATTAATGATATAACCTTTAAATTCACATATAGACTGAGAGTGCTTTGCTCCAAAAAATGTCTGGTGAGACTGACTTTTTGTATCTTTGCTGCAGTCTATTAGGATGTACCTTGATTTGGGCCATTAGTTACAATTTTCTAACCGTGTCCCCACCCCCAAAAGTGATATTTCTGCAGCAGGAAGGGAATTCTGAAAATGGATTCTACTCAAAAAAGCACATTTGAGAGTTAAACGGTACTTCTGTGTTTTGAGATATGTTTGGTAATGGGACGAATGTTTACTTCTCTTTATTGATCTATAAACACATACCTCCAAGCACTTTAGTAAATTAAATTACTGGCCATTTCATGCACAGAAAAATCACTTAAAGTTACCTATATCTTGGGACAACAGACATTTACAGTGAACTCTGGAATGGGACCACCAATTGGTGAACAATTATATAACATGCCTGAAAGTAAGGGAATTCTTATAACCACTATCACCAAATACCATCCCAAATACAGGTGTGACGAACCAGATCATTTGCTAGTAGCCCATGTACTTCAAATTAGTTTCCAGGGAATAGATTAAGAGCTGGGCACAATTTAGTAGACTAGCCAGAACAATAAAATTCTAAAAAGCAAATTGCTTGAGTCTTCTGTGCCATTTTCCCAGTTGATCTTTAAAATCTGTGATCAAGTTGTTTGATATCACTGTTTAAGTTTGGTTCAGTTTATTTTTTATACAGATCTAAATGTTCAGAGAAGCAAAAAGACCTTAATCCTTAAAATCATGCCATGGAAAGAAATCAAAGAAACTATTCTTTTAAATCTCCTGGTGGCTTTCTAAAGCAGTTATATTAAATGCTAAGTTTAAGTTATAAACTTATATTATCAGTTATATTAACTGATAAGTTTAAGTAACTGATGCAGATTTTTTTACCCATATATAGTATTAACAGTAAGTCAATACATAAAGTATATGAAGCATCTTGGGATGTAGCTTGGGATGTAGTAAAAGTGAATTGTAGAAAATATGGTCTCATTATCTTCATCTTTTTTTTCTTTGTTTTCTGTAAGATGAAAGAAAAAAGTCAGGAAATTTATCTCTTCTAGAGAAATTAGCAAGTTAATAAAAATGACCATTGGTTGACAATTTTAGGGAATAACTATTAATAGTTAGGTAATTATGCTTGCTATTTGAATAAAGACTTGCATTTGATAGAAAAAATCCTTTTATTATTAAGTAAATAGTACTATACTCTTGTTCACTCAATTTCCTGATTAAGCAAACACAGCCTGGCATTCAAAGACAAGACACATTTGGTGGCATTAATGGCGTTACTAATATAAATGCATAAGAAGGAGTGACATATGACAGGCTTGCAAACTCTAATCAGTAAAACTCCAACCATCGCCACTGAAACCCTTAAAGAATTGATTTGATTTAAATGGAATTTTCTATTTACCGAAATTCATATAGGTTTTCATGCCCAGTCAATATATAAAATCCAGAAGTGACCAAATTGAAAGAGAAATAGGAATTTATAAATTCCATGAGATAATAAGGAAGGGTTTTTCTGTTACTTATATTTTCAATGCATCTAATATGATGCCTTGAAGTTAGTATGAGACTGATATATCTTTATTGGTGATTTACAGTTGACCCTTGAACAACTCCATATCCATGTTTCCTCCCCTTCCGCAGATTCAATCAACCACAGACCCTGTAGTACTGTAGACTTTGCTATTGAAAAAAATATCCATGGATAAATGGACCTACATAATTCAAACCCACATTGTTCAAGGGTCAACAGTTCTTAATTTCTTTTTCACATTTCTATATTGTATTTGATTATTTAACATCAGAAACCAATTTCTGGAATTATTCCACATGTGAATTCAATGAGTTTTATGACTTTGGAAATGGGATTGTCTCAAAGCATAGAAATAACAGGGGAAAAGATGAAAAAGATTAAAGATTAACAGTTTTGGTAATAAACACAGAAATAAAACTTTTGTGCATCAAAATCATGTCTATATATGCATATGATACACTATATATATATGTGTGTGTGTGTGTGTGTGTGTGTGTGTGTATGTATAAATACAACTAAGAATACAAACATGTGAACCAAAATCTGGATAAATTATTTGTTGCTACATCATGTTAAATAGAGTGTTTCAGAACTCTGCATTCAAGATTGGGCCAAAGACTAGCTATATTAGCGCTACCTGGGAGCTTGTTAGAAATGCACACTCTCGGGGCCCATTCTGTCTATTGCATAGAAATCTGCCTTTTAGTAATAACCTCGGAAGACTTATTTGCACATTAAAACTTGAGAAACAGCACTTCAGAGAGTAGACCTTTGCCACTGTGGTCCCCGTAGCTGATCTAGTACTACCCTTCCCAAGGCTTGGGGGTTCAAGCCTGCTTTGAATTTTGTGAAAAGCTCAGCAACGTGCAGTAAATTAAATTTTTTCTAAAGCTGATTTTTAAATTTGTGACAAATATAAGCTTCAATCTAAAATGCAATGTTTAATAATTGAGGACAGTTAATTATGATATTTGTATTATATTGATTAAATACAAAAGTTATGAAATTTATATAAATAAAAAAAATTTATGACAAAATGCTAATAAAAATTATATCACCTACATAAAGCCTGATAGGGAATAGCAAAAAGAATTGTGTTGGGATTCTTGCAATGACATTATTTTTGATATTTTTACTTTTTTCTTGAACATCCAGTTTTAATGCATCATTACATGAATTTAATGCATCATTACATGAATTAGAATTACATATTTTAAAAATTAATGTGCCGATCTGAGGTGGGAGGCGGAGAGTATAACAAGGCTGGTCACTAGTTGACTCTTCTTCAAGAGGCAGTGTAGAGAGGAAGGTTCATGATACTCTTCTCTGTGCTTTTGTTGTGTACAAAATTTTTCATTAAAAACATGTAAATAAATAAAATCGGAGACTTGAGTTAACAGCTTCTCCAGGCAAACACATAGTAGTAATTGAAAGAGCTATGCTTCTGAAGTTAAACACCTTTGTGTCTTGATTTGCCAATTACTAGCTTAGTCATGCGATATTTGTCAAGTTATTTACTCTCTCAACCTTTATTTCCACAGTGGACAAAAGGAGGATACTATATGACAAAGACTTACAGTAAATATTAAATTTATATATATATATATATATATATATGTATATATATACACACACACACACACACACACGCACAAAATGTCCTTGGCACCAATCATGAAACAGATATAAATTAAGGTTAAATCTCCTTTCTCTCTCATCTTTCCCTCTCTTTTTCATACCAGCTGTCCTAAATTAGGCAAAATAATGAAAATATAATTCATATACTGCTTTTTAAGTCCAGACAAGATCATGTAATTTAACTTGAAGTAAGGTATAATATGATTTTTCTTGTAAATTATTAATGGGGCATGTTGACTACAAGTACGTGGATGTAAATTAGTCTATAACTTTAGTAATAATAGCAGGTAGCATTTATTGAAAGCTTGCTATATGTAAGGTGATATTTAGTATTTTGGATGTATTACCATCTTTAATCCACAAAACAACTCAAGACCCAGCTAGGATCCATAAAACAAATGACCACCTTTTACAGATGAGGGAAATTGAAAGGTTAAGTACCATGACTAAGGTCACAGATGTGGCAGGTGATGGGCTAGTATTTAACTCTTGCATAGAGGACGATAAACTACAGCCTGTTGGCCAAATCTGGCTGGCCATTTGCTTTTGTATGTGTTATGAGTTAAGAATTGTTTTTACATTTTTAATGAATGAGGAAAAAATCAAAAAAAAAATAATATTTTGTGATGTGTGAAAGTTATGTGAAATTTAAGTGTTCATAAATAAAAATTTATTGGAACACAGTCACACCTTTTTGTTTACATAAGTCTATGAATCAACATCAGAGTTGAGTAGTTACAACAGCTATCCTTAAGGTCTGAAAAGTCTAAATTATTTACAATCTGGTCCTTTACAGAAAACGTGTGTCAAGCTGTGCTCTGTGCAGTCTGACTGTAGAGTCAATTGACTTAATTCTTTATTCTAAACTGACTCACTAAATCCTGACACGAAGTGTCCTTTTAAAATTCATGTACCACAAGAATGATTGAAGAAGAAGGAAAAAGACACGGAGGGAGGTGGAGAAGAGGAGAAGAAATGAAAAGGAGGAGAAAAGAGAAGAAAAGTTACAAGGCATCTTTTTCTCACAACTTCCACATGGGTGTTAATTTTTTTCACAGCGCTAATCTTGGTAACGAAGAGGAGCACCCCAAATGCTCCTTTGGCAAAAGTCAGATCAAGTTCCATATCCAAAGTGTAGAGGCAGGAATTTATGGCTTTGGCATGGCTCTACCATATTAAAGAGCCAGTGGAAAGAGAGAGGGCAGTAATGTCGTGAAGAGGGGAAAGTCTGGGTCTAGCACACTCACCTCTGGGTGCCTCGCTCTACGATCCTCCCAATAGTTCACACTTTTGCATTTCCCAGGCTTCAATACTTACCCACTCTTTTCTCTTCTTTTATGAAGTTTCTCTTACCTTCATTTTCACTGAGCCTAAGTGTCTTAAGCAACTAAGTATTAAGTTAAAATTGTGTAGTTTAGGTGCTCCCGTACATGGCCAGCACCCATGGCCAGTCTTGTGTAAGGCTTGGATCCTGCTGTATGTTCTCTTTCAGAGAGGAGTAAATGCCCGGACGCCTAGCCTTGCTACTATCTCTATGACCCGCGTTAAACCATCTTTCACAAGGAAAGTGCCTATGTTGTCGTTTGAGAAAATGGCAACTTCTGTTTTTGCTGTTTTATTTTTAACTCAAGAACTTAAATATATATATTATATATTATATATATGTGTGTGTGTGTGTGTGTTTCCAAGTGGGAAGTGAGAACTTTGCCTGACTAGTTGGATTTACCTTGAGGACAAGAACATTATATGTAGAAAAATTGCTCCATGTGCAACATGGCACATTTTCTCCCCTTTGTTTTGTGTGTTGCAAATGCAATCAAGATAGTGAAATGTGATTTTCATTTGAGTGTCCTGAGGCAAAACCTATAATAATGTTCCCTTCTGTTCACTCATATAAGCCTTAATAAAATGGATGTCACCTCTTGGGGAAATCCAAGATCCTTTTGAGTTTGTTGATTAGCCAGCTCTGGAATGTTAAACAGCCTTTGATCTGGTGACAGCTGCCTACCTAGGGGAATGGTTAAAAAAAAAACCAAAAAAACACTTTACTTGCTTTCAAATTAAGCTTATAGGTAGTTTAGATTCTTCACCATGGCTCAAATATGACCGTTAGGGGCTCTGCTTCCTCTTATTTGTTCTGCTGGTTTCAGTTGAATGGCTTAGAGTTCTGTTTCATGTTCTTAGGATGTTAATGTTTGTTTTATTTACATCTCTAATTTGACTTGGTCTTTTGCAAATTCTCTGTGGACTCTCTTCTATTCAGTTTGTAGTAAGTCTGGGGAGTAAGGCTGGGTCATTATCAGATTCTTTAAAGGCCAGTGAATGCACCTCTGCATGTTCAAATGCCACTTCAGTGCCCAAGTATAAAAACAATCTTCTGATAGATTGTTGTCTGGTTTTACTTCCAATAAACAGTGTCCCTATAAATGTGAGACAAAAGCTGTCTGTTATTTGAGTAAAAAGGCTTTGCTCATATTTTCTGAATTTGTTAGTGCTTTGTTTTGGAGCACTCATTTTTGCATTGTCTACAGGCTATCTGGCTAGTGTCCTTTATTTCATTCAGTCCTGGGTCCTTCACATTATTTTTACAACATATGCTTATTCCTAGATCAGACATGGGAAAAATGATTTCATTGCAGATGTGTGCTTTGATCAATTGATAATGACTTCTCAGTTCACTGTGGTGTGAAAACTTCTGAGATCACAAGTGGGTTCCGTAGAAATGGTCCATGATTAGTTTTTGACATCTGCACCAGCAACGCTTTTATTTATTTATTTTTTAAAATTTTATTTTTGGTTGCATTGGCTCTTCATTGCTGCGCACGGGCTTTCTCTAGTTGTGGTGAGCGGGGGCTATTTTCATTGCAGTGCGCTGGCTTCTCATTGTGGCGGCTTCTTTTGCTGCGGAGCTCAGGATCTAGGTGCATGGGCTTCAGTAGTTGCAGCATGCAGGCTCAGTAGTTGCAGCACATGGGCCCTAGTGCATGCGGGCTTCAGTAGTTGTGGCACATGGGCTCAGTAGTTGCTGCGAGCAGGCTCTAAGGAGTGTGGGCTTCAGTAGTTGTGGCGTGTGGTCTCAGTAGTTGTGGCTCGTGGGCTTAGTTGCCTGTGGCATGTGGAATCTTCCCGGTCCAGGAATCGAACCTGTGTCCCCTGCTTTGGCAGGCGGATTCTTAACTACTGAGCCACCAGGGAAGTCCCAAGGCTTATAAAACAGCAGAATTTTTCCAGGTATTTGTCAGTCCTGTCCAATAGTATACTTTGAATTTTAAAGTTCTTGCTATAACCTTCCTTTTGTTTTTCAGAGGGAAAAAAGAAAAACCTTCATGTCTCTTAAGGTTAGAACTCTTAGGACATAAGAATTATTTTTCTATTTCTTTGATGTCTTCCTCTTGCCCATTCTAATTCCTAGCACTTAGCCCATACTTGGCTCTGCATGGAGCAGAAACTTAACGAACACTGAATGAATGGGGACACTCTTTTCTGGAGAAATAAGTGTGCAGACTAAAAAAGGAAATATAACTTTTATACTCATAATTCCAAACAGGACTACTGGGGACATTTATTCGTCACTTTTCATATGGAGTGTATTATTCACAGTCCCATCAGGAAATAGATAATATACTCAAAAGTGAGGGCTTCCCTGGTGGCGCAGTGGTTGAGAATCTGCCTGCCAATGCAGGGGACACGGGTTCGAGCCCTGGTCTGGGAAGATCCCACGTGCCGCGGAGCAACCGGGCCCGTGAGCGCCACAACTACTGAGCCTGCGCGTCTGGAGCCTGTGCTCCGCAACAATAGAGGTCGCGACAGTGAGAGGCCCGCGCACCGCGATGAAGAGTGGCCCCTGCTCGCCGCAACTAGAGAAAGCCCTCACAGAAACGAAGACCCAACACAGCCAAAAATAAATAGATAAATAAATAAATTTAAAAAAAAAAAGAAAAGATGACTACTATCTTTAAAAATATATATATATATACTCAAAAGTGAGGTTTGAGACAAGACAACTAAATTCAATACATGATTCTGGACTGGAGCCTCTATTAGAATAAAAGAATGGCTGTAAAGACATTATTGAAATAATTGAGAAATACAATTAATGTGGGCTATAGATCAGTATTTCAATGCTAAATTTCCTGAATTTAATAACTACACTGTGGCTATGTAAAAGAATATGTTTGTTACAAAGAAGACACACTAAAGTATTATGGGGAAATTGTTTATAAAAATTAATTTTACAGGGGGCTTCCCTGGTGGTGCAGTGGTTGAGAGTCTGCCTGCCAATGCGGGGGACACGGGTTCGAGCCCTGGTCTGGGAAGATCCCACATGCCTCGGAGCGACTAGGCCCGTGAGCCACAACTACTGAGCCTGCGCGTCTGGAGCCTGTGCTCTGCAACAAGAGAGGCCTCGATAGTGAGAGGCCCGCGCACCGCGATGAAGAGTGGCCCCCGCTTGCCACAAATAGAGAAAGCCCTTGCGCAGAAACGAAGACCCAACACAGCCATAAATAAATAAATAAATAAAATTTTTTAAAAAAATAAATTTTACAAATATATATTCATATATAAGTATGAAGAAAGGATATGTAAAACAAATATTACAAGACAATGAAATTTGTCAATTTGGATAGAGGAACATAAGATTTCTCTGTATCAATTTTTTAAATTTTCTATAATTTTGAAATTCTTTCAGAATAAAAGCTTAAAAAAGGTAGGTTCAACTGAACAGAGTTTGAGGAAGGGACCAGCATAGTGAAATGAAACCAACAGAGGCAGCAATGTACGCCAGGGCCAACAACAATAGGAGACATACAACCTCGAGGTCCAAAGGTCCAACTGGAAGGTGCTTTACCCAAAGAACCCGGAGAGAACTGTCACTGTGGCGCATGAGAAAGCTGCTGTGACCCTGTGTGAGAAATAGGAGCCAGCTAAAATGTAGCTGAAGGAATAAATACCACCATGTTTCTTTTCCTGTCTTCCTTTCCCCTGCTGGTGCCTCCCTCTGGATGAACTCAACCAAAATCTATGGGGCAAAAAAGGCTGGTTGATACACTCTGTAGAGATCAGTCATGTGGGACACAGAACAGGTTGGATGGGGTGGAGAGTGGGACTGCAGGGCCTGCAAAGACTGTTCTGCACACGGAGTGGACCCTTGGCCTTTCCCATTCTTTATTCACCATAAATACATGCAAAGGAGGAACAATAATTCTGGTCCAGCCTACACGCATTTCTCAAGCGTTTGGTGTTCTTTCACTGATCACATGTTCATTTGTTTGTTCATCTCCAATATCAAACTAGTTTAATATCCAGGCTGTATTTTTGTAATGTTTTTGCAAATATCCAGTTTCCTTAAAATGAGATTGGGTATAAGCTGGACTATTCCCAAAATTGATGCAGACATTGCTTTGGACTATTTGTGATCTGTTATTATTTCAGAAATTTTAATACGTACTTTTTTTCTGAAGGACTGAAAGTATTTTGCACATCATTAGATGCATTTTTACTGATAGCATGCAGGATGGCATGGTTTTCATTACACAGAGTGAGAACACAAAGAACAAAAAAGGCTAAGAGGATCCTAATAGGGAACTTTGCAAAAACTGAATTTAGAAAGCACATTTGCTGGATTTAATTACAAATGTTCCTTCCATAAATATGGAATTTATAACATCCACAGTTTAGACTTTTAAAAACTATTAACGAGTGTATATATGGGTAATTAAGGCAGCACCTGTAGCTACTTGAAATTCTATTATTATAAGCAGAGAGAGAGGTGTTGGTGTCATATTTCAACTTCTAAATATAATTTAGGAGCTCAGAATGTTTCACTTTCTAGACTGAATTTGTCCTGTATTTCACTGCTTGAAGTTCCTGTTTGTCGATTCCACTAAGAAAACTTTGCTCTGTGTTTCTCCTGTTGTGGATACTGGACTATGTTGCTCTGACCCTCCTTCAGAGGAGGATCAGCTACTGGGAACAGAGCCAGAAGACAGGCTCAGCTAATAAAATCAACCTTGACCCTTACATCATATCAAATAAAAATGGTAATTTGGAATCATGCTTATTATTATTCAAACTAGTCACATTTTTAATCACATGTTAGCTACCAGGCTAACCAACATGGTAGTTAGCCAACGGACCGATTCTTGGAAATGAAAATTTTAAAAATAAAATTTTAACCTGCATGATTATTTTATATTCTGGAATGACACCTGTAGTGTACTAGACCGGCAATAAATGGTAGTTGCTTTTCCTTTCCTTAAGGGCAGGAATTGGCAAACTACAGTCCACAGTCTGAATCCACCTCCCTGTCGTTTTTTTTCTTTTTAATAAATTTATATCAGAACAAAATATTGCCTATTCATGCATACAGTGTCTATGGTTGCTTTTGTGCTCCAATGGTGGAGTTGAGTATTTGCCACAGAGACCGCGTGGCCTGCAACGGCATCTATCTGGTTCTTTATGGAAAAAGTTTGCAGTTCCTGCCTTAGAGCATTATGTAGGAATTTTCATTTTTCATTAATTAAGAAATAGTAGACCAAGTCAAGTTTGAATCAGTTCAACATACAAAATAAAAGTACGTTGCTTCAGAGATTCTTTTTCTCCTTCACTCTAAGAAATCACAGGTGGAAAAAAAAAAAGAGCAAGGTCTAATCATGCTAAAGGGAAACTCAGTAGATAAGGGGAGTGGGAATATCTAGAAAGAAAGCACATAGCCTCTGGTAGAGTTTCTGTTACAGTACCTTCACTCATCACACTGGAGCCCAGGGAATGGTTTTATCACTTTTATTTTGTTCAATAAAAATAAAGATATGAAAAAATGTTAATTGGGATGAAATATAAACTTAAATATGAAAGGTTAAAAAAAGATATAGAAAAAAAGCATAGAAAAGTATCTTTAAGACTATAGAGGAGACAAAGATTTCTTTAACATGACAAAAGAGTATAACCATTAAAAAGTACAAATTATTTTGATTAACTTGATTTCATTAAAATCAAGAATCATTGTTCATAAAAACATGTCATTAAAAGATTGTGAACACAAATCACACACTGAGAACATCTTTACAATACTTATGTCTAACTATGCAGTCTTTTCCAGAATATATAAAGAATTGCTATAACTCAGTTTAAAAAAAGGAAAACAACACAATAGGCAAATGTCTTGAACCACTTTATAAAAGAGGATATCCATTGGGACAGTAAGTATCTGATAAAAAGGTCAATATCATTACTTATCTGGTAAATACAAATTACAACTACAATGAGGTACAGTCAGCCCTTTCTATCCGTGGGTTCTGTATCCATAGATTCAACCAACCATAGACAGAAAATATTTTTTTTTAAATTCCAGAAAATTCCAAAAAGCAAATTTTGAATTTACCATGTGCTGGCAATTATTTACATAGCTTTCACATTATATTTACAACATTTACATGGCATTTACATTGCATTAGGTATTATAAGTAATCTAGAGATGATTTAAAGTATACAGGAAGATGTGTATAGTTATATACAAATAATACACCATTTTATATAAGGGACTTGAGCATCTGAAGATTTTGCTATCCACAGGAGTCCTGGAACCAATTCTCCTCTGATACAGAGGGATGATTGTATTACTACATACCCACCCAAATTAGTTGTAATTAATAAGACTGACAATATCAAGTGTCAGCAAATTTGTGGAGGAACTGGAACCCTTCTAAATAGTTGGTGAGGAGGAGAATTGATCTAACCATTTACAAAAACTGTTTGACAATATTTATCAAAGTTGAACATATGCCTTACTTATGACCTAACAATTCTATCTTAAGGTATATATCTAGGAGAAATGAGTGCATATATAATCAAAAAACATGCACATGTATATTAATAACAGCTTTATTAATAATAACTTAAATGTAAACACAAATATTCAGCAAGTGAACATGGATACACTAATTATGGTTTATTTTTGTAATGGAATATTACAAAGCAATAAAAAGAATATATTACTTATACATGCATTCACATGGATTAATTTCACAGTCATCATGTTAGGCAAATGCCTCATGCAAAAAATATATGCTGTACTATTCCATTATACAAAGTTTAAGAGTAGACAAAACTAATTGATGGTGATAGAAGTAAGAAAGATGGTTACCTTTGGAGTAGTTCATGACTGGTAAGGTGCATTAGGGAACCATCTGGGGTGGTGTTTTATATGTGGATCTTGAAGGTGGTTAGGTGAATACATACCTCTATGAAAATTCATTGAGTTGTACACCTAAGATTTGCTGACTTGATGTATTTTGCCAAATATATTTTAGGTCATGATTTTAAACAACAACAACAAAAATATAACACACAGTTCAGAGTAAACACAGAAATGACAAATACATTTATAATCATTACCCTTAAAGCACTTGAACTGGAAGCAACTCCAGGGATTATCTATTTAAATGTGTGACAATTAATGCTCTGATTCATCCTAGGGCTTGGTACAAGTGCCTCAATGTCCAATTATCAAGCATATAGGCCTTTTCCTACCCCATCAGTCCTCATTCTTTCATTTTTATCTAGTTTATATGTTGATCTTCTTCATAAGTGCTGGTTTGGCAAACTGCTAAAAGAAGACTGAAAATCAGATTTATTTCAATATCTTGGAGGTCTTTAAATACAGATTTAAACATGCTTAGCTTCAACATGGCAGTGTTTCTATAGTTGTTGATTGGTCCACCCCCTCCTCTAGCAAGAAATCCATATGCGAGGGACCCAACTCAATTAAATAATGTGAGGTTGGAATACAATGAGGGTGCTTTAATGAATTATAAATAATATAGAAGGAACATAACTCTTAAAATTATCTCTGGGAGAATGCTTTCTATTCATCTAGGGAATGGAACTAGAAGGAGACGCAGAATCAAAGAGACTTGATATGAATGGAAAGATCTGAGATGTTGAGCCAAGAGGAATTAGGGAGCTTGAGCAATTCGTTGAAAAGCAGTGGATTGGTGTTAGTGAAGAAAGGTGTTCATTTGACATTAATAGACCTTTTGCATTCATGGGATTTATATTCTGCCTCCATTTCTTTGTGAAAGATTATAAAATTCCATTAGATGGATAAATTATTTTGTTGAGCTGTAGAATAAATTATTTAAAATGGATATATGAGAACACGTTATTTAGCTCTTGAATGAATCAGCCTATCATCAACCAGCACCAATTCTAAGTAAGATTTTAATTTCCCACTTATATATGTTCTTATTTAATCCTATAGGAAACTATTCTTTTTTTTTTTTGCCAGGATAATCAGAAAATTGTACACTATAGTGCTCGATTTACAGAATCTTGACGGTCTTCAAACATAGTCATTGGAAATTCTGAAGAGATCCAGTAATGGAAAAAATACTAATGCCAAAGATTTGAGCTATTATGGGTTATTGAGTGTGTTTTTGTGCATATTTTTAAGTGGTGGGGAATTAACCTGGTATAAGATGGACATCTGATGATAATTCCTTTTCAACTTTCAGCTTTTTTATAGTGATAGCAATCTGGAATAGGTACAGCTCACAGACAACCTCAAAACTGTTAGCCATAACCACCTAGAGATTATTTTCTTTATAACCAAAAGTCTAGCTAAACATAGATTGGATCACCAGCTCCTAGAAGTGCAATAAATAGTTGCCTTAAAAATCGATAGCCATTGTATTTCTGAAGTAGGCTGACAAATCAAAATATATGTTTTAACAACGTGGTAGCATCACAGAGTTAAAGTGATTTAAATAAGGCAAAACATCATAAATCATCTTGTCAAAACTTGTAATCACAGTAATGCATCAGATTTGGAGATTTATGAAAACAACTTCATGGTTTTATAGCCTGTCCTTCATAGGCAGAAACTAACAAGTTCTTGAATCAAATAAAAGCTATAATCAAGTAAAGAACTGCACGTACTTACAAGCATGTATTAGGTTAAAAGATTCTTACCACCTGTATGTTTTTGTCTATGTGTTGAATACTCACCTCTACTCATAGGCTCTGGCTCAGACAGAACATTTAAAGGCATCTCTTTGTGTTCCTTGTCAGCATGCTGATTCAGCATATCTGAGGACATTGCGTTGGGGATGCATCTTTCTGGAAATACAGTCCACATGGTCCAGAATGCTTATTCAGCAAACTGATGATGAGCTATGTGAGGATTTATTGCTGCTTTTAAGATGAGGGCCAAATCTTTGCGATGAAGTAAGGTCGATAGTTTGCTTGCCATTAGTCCATTTGTGCAGTGTACTGGAGATATAGAGTGTGATAGTTTAGATAAATGTGGTTACAAGCTCTGGAAGAATCTGGGAAACAGGTTTCTTATTTTAACAATTAAATACATTTTATGGCTTGGCTCTTCGTTGTTTTTAATTTCATTTTTAAATACATTAGAAATTATACTTCTTGGAAATGTGCATATTTCATACTTGACAACCATTTACAGTACTAAGTAACCAAAATGTACATTTTATGTTTCTGATAAAAGCATAGGATGTTAATTTTACCAATGCCAGCTTAGCTGTAGGTAAAATTTTGAACTATTAAACATAGAAATTATCTTAGAGAATATAATTTTATGTGAATACAGTCTATGGGAATTAAGATAAGGAAAAGACCAGTGTGTCCAAAAAGTTTCATAAAGCCATAAAGGATTTGGGTGGGACTTTGTGCTGTCTTCTACACAATAGGCAATTAATAAAAAATTTTTAATGTAATTTCAAAAAAATCCCCACAAATAAACATGATGTTTCCAAAGTACAACCCACATTATTAAGCACTCTTTAAAGTAAGTTAAATTAAATTGATATTAGCACTATAGAGAAATATAAACAATCAAAAGCTAGGTGATATAAGACAGTGTAACTCAAATACCACCAGGTTTAAAGCAGATTCAAAGAGTAGGTTTCCTTGATCAAAACTGAGGATAACGAAGGTTTGTAAAAGACAAGCGAAAATCAGAACACACTGGGTAGTCTTGCTTGAAAATTAGAAAACCTGCCAGAGACCTTAGCTGAGTGAAGTGGTGAGTCATTAGTAGGAAAAGGTGAGAAGCTAAATAAGATACATTTTCAAGGGCTGTCTTGTAGAACATTGTAAGTTAATCCTAATATGAGGAGCCTGGGGGAGTTCTTTTAACTTTTTGACTTGAGAAGGTAAATGGTAAGTGAAAAGTTAGAAAGCTGATTTGAAGCAGATATTAAAATGAATGTAGAGAAAAACTGAGAATTTTAAATGTTAGGCAGGAAGATTATTTAAAATTATTTAAAATCCAGTTTAGAGATGACCTCCAATGTTTTTGAGAGATGGGAAGAAAGTGAAAAGTAGCAGAATATGCCACCTGAGAATATACCTCTTTGGTATAAAGATTATTTTGAGAAACTTCAGACATAGGAGAAGCTCTGAAATATATACAATATGTAAAGAATTTATATATTTATACCTGATTAGAAAATGGGCAGGTGCACTGAATAGATATTTTTCTAAATAAGACATACAAATAGCCAAGAAGTACATGAAAAGGTGCTGGGCAGCACTAATCATCAGGAAAATGCAAGTCAAAACCACGAGGAGATATCACCTCACACCTATTAGAATGGCTGTCATCAAAAAGAGAAGTGCTGGCAAGGATATGAAAAAAATAACCCTTGTGCACTGTTGGTGGGAATGCAAATTGGTGCAGCCAGTATAGGAAACAGTATGGAGTTTTCTCAAAAATTAGAAATAGACCTGCCATATGATCCAGCAATCCCACTTGTGGGGTATATATACAAAAGAAATGGAAACAAGACGTTGAAGAGATATCTACATTCCCATTTTCATTGTAGTTTTATTCACAATAGCCAAGATATGGAAACAACCTTAGTGTCTGTATATGGATGAGTGGATAAAGAAGATGTGAGATATATATATATATATATGCAGTGGAACTTTAATTCAGCCTTGAGAAAAAAGGAATACTGTCAGTTGCAACAACTTGGCTGAAAGTTGAAGGCATTATGCTAAATGAAGTAAGTCAGAGAAAGACAAATACTGTATGATATCACTTATATGTGGAATCTAATCAAGCCAAACTTGTAGCAACAAAAGATAGAATGGTGGTTACCAGGGGCTAGAGTGAGTAAAACGGGAAGATATTGGTCAGAGGGTACAAATTTCCAGTTATAAGATGAATAAATTCTGAGATCTAATGTACAGCAAGGTAATTATAGCTAATAATACTGTATTATATAGTTGTAAGTTACTAAGACCATACATCTTAAATCCTCTCATCACAAAAAAGAAATCGTAGTTATGTGATTTGTTGGGGGTGTCAGCTAACGGTATGATGGTAATCATTTTGCAATGTATTGATATGTGTATCAAATCAACACCCTGTGTACCTTAAACTTGCCCAATGTTATATGTCAATTATATCTCAATAATGCTAAAAAAATAAAAATTTACATTTAAAGATTAAATTTACATTTAAAGATAAAATTTACATTCAAAGATTTAAATTTACATTTAAAGATTAAAAGAAGTGTTGAATCTGAGCCAAAGAATGTCTGTGGAAGGATGCTGACCATTTAGATTAGGTCTCAACAGGGAAACTTGGTTTAGTGAATTATCACAGTTTGAAGTCTTCTTATTCTTGGGCTTTCTGATAATTGTGTCAGAGTTTATTTAATTCAGGGAAGCTCCTACACTAGCAGAGCTAAGTAGAGACCTGTGTAAAATATATTCATATGAGGAAATCTCCACAAATATGAATTATATGATTTTCCATTTATTATTTTTCTCCTCCCTATTACTGCTTTTTAAGGCAAAATAAATCATGGCAATGTGCACCGGATATGGATAGGAAGATCTCGAAGAGAGGCTCTCATTTTGAGTCCAGTAAATGGGAAGGGACGTCTCTATAGGGCAGAGGCAGTGAGAAATCTCCGCCTTCCCCCTGCCTTTTTGTTTCTTTCCCAGCCCTGCTCCTAGGCAATTCCAACTCCTGACGCTGCAGTTCAATGGCAGAAGTGACCATGCAGGTACCTGAAACACTGAGATGCAGAAATCCTTCTCTCTCATCAGAGGAACTGTGGTCCAGAAAGTTTTGGGGGACAACTCTCTTGTTTTTCACTTCTCTCTCCTCCTGCCACTTGGACACAACCAAATTTAGCTTCAGGAACGACATTGCAGAGTGGCGAGAATAAAGAAGTGGCTTACTAGCCAGAGGACCGGGAAAGGGGCCTTTGGAATCTGGAGAATGTTGGGGAGATAAAGGAAGGAGGGAGTTTGAAAATGGGATCCATCTTGGGGCTCATAGGGGAATATCCAGAAGCAGAAATAAGTTCTATAAAAGCAGCCGAGAGAACTTTCCATATAAGCCACCAGAGAACTGGGAACTGGCTTTACAGTGCCCCTTTTTAAAGTTTTGAGCTCAAAGGTGGCTTTTAAAATATAAATACTCAGGTCTTCCCTGGCGGTCCAGTGGTTAAGACTCTGTACTTCCACTGCAGTGGGTGTGGGTTCAGAGAACAAAGATCCTGAATCCTCCATGGTGCATCCAAATAAATAAATAAACTACTGGTTCTCAAACATTAAAAAAAAAATACAAATGCTCTGAAGAATGAACTAAATTAATTCTTGCACCATCATTCCATTGGGTATAAAAATCCATCCTTTTGTACAGAAGAGAGTGGTGTGTAGGGAAAATACATTTGTGAAGTACAAAATCTGAATTCTAGTCCCAATATCACTGCTAACTAATAATATGGTCTTGGACATGTTAGCTGGCCCCACTGAGATTTGCTTTCTTGATGTCAAAAAATATAGGATTCATAACAAATATGATTTTAAAAATCTTGGATTATATTAATAATGAGGATGGAATACACAGTAATGACCTTTCTATGTACAAATATTCAAACACCTATATACTCCCAGGAATGGTTACACTTATCCTTAATGATTCTTGATTTTTCATTATAATTGTCTAGCGTTTTCATGTGTATTAAACCCATTTTATTCAAAAGTAGTTCCAGGAAGATAGGCAAAAATAATGTTATATTTGCATATTATTTTTGAATTTATATAGTACCAATTCATGATTTCCTTACTATCTCAATGCCCAGTGAAATAGACAGGGGAAACGTTATTCGCATATATTACAACAATGAATACTAAGGATGAAATAGTTTAATTGAATGATATGTTGAAGGCTACACTTTATACCATAAAGCAAAATTAAAAACAAAGAATCCTCTGTCAGTGTCAAGTACTCTTTCTTCACCTAGTGCTGCTATATACTGAAATACAAAATAATCTACTGGAGGTTTTGCTAATTCTCGGTTAGTAACAGAATTCACGGGCCCTGTACCCTTCTTAATTTCTAATACAATTTAGTTTCTCTACCATGATTTAATCACATGACCTTGGGAAAATTATAGTATCTTTTAGAGCCTTACATTTATCTATAAAATGGAAACACTAACATTAGTCTTGCACGGCTCCTTAAAAAATTAGCATTAGTATGATGAAGGTACCTATTAACAGTGCCTGATATAGAGGCATAGCAGTATAATAAATATTATTATTATAGTTCCTATCTATTTTATATTATTTTCATGGGAATTAAGAAGGTCTAAGAGTCACTGGCACTCTACTTCTTGGGCATGTTCTGTCAACACCACTTCTTGCTCTCCCACCCAGTTACCCATGGTCACTTGTAAACACAAAGCTATGAACTGAGACCCAGCCATTCATGTCCTGCCCTGATGGGAAGTTCCCAAGGATCTCCTGTGGGAAATGGTCTTTACTGGTGAATCAGAGTTACATCACTGCTCTCGAATACAATCTGGTCACTGCCATGATCCCAAATCTTTGCAATTTGACTTGAATATGTATTACGTGCAGACTTCCTAATCTGAGCGTGCCTGATATTTAATCTTGGCTTGTGAGAAAAAAAAAAATTTAAAAAAAGACACAGGATCCAAAGCTGGCTCTGCAACTCAATAGCTATGTAATCTCAGGTATATTACTCTAGCTATCAATATTTCTCAGTCTCTTTTTCTGTTAAAATAAGTTATCTATAAATTCCTTTTTTAAAAGGTATGTTAGGATTTAATTCAATGAGACAATGTGCTTGTGTAGAACTTCCATCGTGCAGTGGCACTAATGGAAATGTTTATTTCATCTACCTTTTCTTCTCCCTTTGGTAACTGAATGGCTTTTGTTTTGTTTTGTTTTTCTGGATTTCATCTGAATCCTCTGTGTTCTCAAATTGAAAAGCTTGATTGTCCTTAGGTTAAAAAACCTACTAGGATACTTCTAATCTTGAGTGTGATGAAGAACAATTTATGTTTTTTGACAGATTACTAAATATCAGACGTGGTAATAATTTTATTACATGCATTAAGTTTTTAAATACTCCTTATAACCACTTAAAGTATAGACTGCCATTATTTCATTATATAATTGAGGAAATTAATCTAAGAAAGTTAAATAAATTGGTGAAATTTACTGAGTAAATCAATGGCAGAGCCTAGATGTAAACCTATCTGTGCTTGAATAAAAATTTGTGTATTTAAACTAACACCAAACTAAATGACTTCCTCTAGAAAATCTGAACATTCTCCTGCCCAACAAATCCTGGGCCTTGCACAGGGACCCCTATGACACTAAAGGCCATATCCTTGGCAAAGTACTTCACTTTAAGATAATAGCTAGGCATTACAGTGCTAAAGATGCAACATACAGAGCTCCCTAAATTTGATAAGAGAAACACAGGGTAAGCTTGACATCTCCAATTACCAGAAGAAAATGATTAATAAAGAAAGACAACTAATAGTTCTTATCTGGGGCCATGATGTCATGTATTTTATATCATATATTTTGAGAAGTCATTTCTTAGCACTTAGAAACATCAGTAGAGCAGCATTAGCTAGAAACACAGAGACAATCTCATAACAAATGTGTTATGATTTTGTTAGTTGAGACTCCTAAATTGCTTGATTTCACCATTTATCATAGGCACTGGGGATATTTCCTCTTCTGATACGCAAACATCTAATTGTTCTCTAACATCCAAAACAATGATAATTTGTTGTCTTTCTCTCATTGTGCAGTGTAATTCCAGAATAAACCAACAATGAAGCATCCCCAATTCCCTATAATTTGAGGAAGCGAAACAGTTGTGTTTTAGCGTAAGGACAGCAAGATTAAGAAGGAAATTTGTACACTGAAAGTTAATAGAGAGAAAAAGATGTGTTGGGGGCATGTGTGCAAGGGTTGGGTGGAGACAGTTAAGAATTATATACCTGATTTTCCTTTGCAAATTCGGTCACATTTGATCTGTTCAATGTATCATATATTAAGTTTATTTTAAAATTCTAAAGTTAAATATCAAGGCTAAACTATACATTAGTCAGTGATGTATTAATTAAGACTTTTGAGTAAAACTGCATAATGTGTATATTGCTTTAAATTTTACAAACTACTGCTTCATTTTATTCTCCTGTATATCCTTGGTAATTGGTGTATAACAGTCTCAATAAATGTTTCTCGAATAAATATAAGAAAAAATTCACAATATTCTAAATACTTATTTGTATAATAACCCTACAAACTGGGTATTATTACCATTTCCTAGTTCTTCAGATGAGTAAAGTGGTCTGATTGAGATAACAAGAGTTTTTCAGGTCACCCAATGGCAGGTGAGTACTTGAACATACTAAGTTCTCCAACTTCAAAAGCCAGTTTTTTCCAATCACACTTTGCAGCTTATCTCTGGAGAAAATTGACCTAATCTGTAAAATATTAGACTTCATAACAAAAATCCATGTAAAATCAGCCTTATTTTTCCAATCCAAAATTTCAGTATAAAGTACAATTTATAGACACTACTCAATATCTTATGTCATATTGACTATTCACAGTATTTAATATGCTTCATTTTTTGGTTGACTTTATCCTTTCCTATTGGTTTTCAAACAAAGCCTTAGAGGTATCCAAGGGAACAGGTATGCTGAAAACAGGATGGAGTATCCTTTGCTACTACGTGCTATTACATGCTATTACATGTGATTTTTTTTTAACATCTTTATTGGAGTATAATTGCTTTACAATGGTGTGTTAGTTTCTGCTTTATAACAAAGTGAATCAGCTATACATATACATATATCCCCATATCTCCTCCCTCTTGCGTCTCCCTCCCTCCCTCCCTATCCCACCCCTCTAGGTGGTCGCAGAGCACCGAGCTGATCTCCCTGTGCTATACAGCTGCTTCCCACTAGCTATCTATTTTACATTTGGTAGTATATATAAGGTCATGCCACTCTCTCACTTCGTCCCAGCTTACCTTCCCCCTCCCCATGTCCTCAAGTCCATTCTCTACATCTGTGTCTTTATTCCTGCCCTGCCCTAAGGTTCTTCATAACCATTTTTTATTTTTAGATTCCATATACATGTGTTAGCATATGGTATTTGTTTTTCTCTTTCTGACTTACTTCACTCTGTATGACAGACTCTAGGTCCATCCACCTCACTACAAGTAGTTCAATTTCCTTTCTTTTTATGGCTGAGTAATATTCCACTGTATATATTAGTACATGTTATTTTAACGTATGCAAAAACTTTGAAATAATATTCAGTTGGCTCCACATTATAATTCAGGTGCATCAAATCCACTCTAGTTCACGAAACTCATATTTTCTGATCCAAGAAGTTACTGTAAGATCCAAATATCATACAGTAAATTTTTAATAAATACAAGATATTTGTTCAAGGACTCAGGTACCATGAAAATAATCAAATTGTGTAGCTTAGGAAATCACCAACACAGAAGACAGGGTCTCCAGTTGCACTAAGGCAAGGTGCTTGAGGAAATTGAGTGGAAAAATACTTTCTGTGACTATATCTGCAATTAGAGTAGTGGAAATTTTGGTTTCAGTAAAGAGTAGTTGGTGAAAATAATCACTGTGCCTCCACACTACGCCTGAATTTCTACTTATGTAAAATTTCTCCCCTCAAGGTTTTCTGTACCTTGCTTTCTTCCTTAATAAGGAAGAGCCAAATGCCCAATCATCTCTCTTTTTTTTTTTGTTTAGGTTTATTTTGCCCCAGGTGTCTTGCTATAGATGCTTTAAAGCTAAAGATAACACAGATATCACTTTTTCAACTCCCAACATATGCTGGAATTCACTCCACAGCACCCTAAGGAGGGGTTGCACAGCTTTTGCCTGAATATATTTCTGATGGAGAAAATCATTAGGAAAAGAAGAAATTCATACTAAGTTTTGCTTTTCTTGAATATATATCTCTCTGAAATTTCTGCCCATTCACCCCAAAGGATTTAAGGACATGCCACCCCAAAATATGCCACTTTGGTATATTGATTATTTTGAGCTGAAGACATTTGAAAAATAAATGCTAGGAAGGTAGAGGAAACATTTTTCCTTCCTTGTAGTCCTAACCACATTCTTCTAAGAACACAGAACTATTTTAATTTTTCTTTCATGGGATGATGAGAAAAGAAAAACAGCATGCACAAAATGACTAGTACGTTTGTAAAAGCACTTGGAATATCACCGGGAACATAGTAAACATTTAATAAAAGTTAAGTATTATAATTACTAGTTGCCTGATTTGCCGTTTAGCTCAGCCATTGAGTTTTTCTTTTGGTTATTGTATATCTACAGTCTTTTTATTTTCATATCTGCTACACCATTTTTTAGTTCTGGCTTCCCTGAAGATATTCCCAAGCCTTGTTTATTTTTATTTGTGACTGACAGTTTCACCTTCCCCAGATTAATAATAAAATGATAAGTAGGGGCTTCCCTGGTGGCGCAGTGGTTAAGAATCTGACTGCTAATGCAGGGGACACGGGTTCGAGCTCTGGTCCGGGAAGATCCCACATGCTGCGGAGCAACTAAGCCCGTGCACCACAACTACTGAGCCTGTGCACCACAACTACTGAGCCCATGCACCACAACTACTGAGCCTGTGCTGTAGAGCCTGAGAGCCACAACTACTGAAGCCCACGTGCCTAGAGCCCATGCTCCACAAGAAGAGAAGCCACCGCAATGAGAAGCCGTGCACTGCAATGAAGGGTAACCCCCACTCACTACAACTAGAGAAAGCCCGTGCGCAGCAACGAAGACCCAATGCAGCCAAAAATAAATAAATATTTTTTAAAAAAATGATAAGTAAATAAGTAAGTAACTAACGAAATATATATATAAATAAGTTCCTGAGCCCCTGGTTCTTTGGTTGTAAAATGAAGAGTCATTCATCATTCATTCGAGAACTATATAGAAGCCTATTATGAATCAACACTTCTGTGGGGTCATTTGATGATACTAATTTAGCTACTTTTCACTGATTTTAGAAAGACTAAGTGAGATAATAAATATTAGGTGCTTAACACCATACCTGCTTGTTGGTAAGTACTCGGTAAATGTTAGCTGGTTATTAGGAATGGTAGTGATAATGAAGGGGAAAAAATAGATTATTTCTGGGATATGTATTCAAGGGTGAGAATTACCAAAAAACCCAAGGTCAAAGCAGAGATCCAGGGAATAAATCCAAGAAAGGTCAAAGGACAACTGCGGGGCTACAGGAGAATGTGCAGTAAACGACTTGTCCCAGGTGGAGGGTCATATGTCATACCTCAAATTCAATTTGGGACAGAAATCCAGAATAGAACCAAGAGGGAGATGGAATCAACGGAAACTGAACAATTTGTAAAGGATAAGAGCAAAACTGGAGACAAAATGTAGTTAAATACATCCAAGTACACAAGCAAGAAAAAGAATAATAGCACAGTGATGTGAAAAATCTAATGAAAATGACATAGTGGGTATTGGGGGAGATTGAGTCTCTGACAGTCAAGGAAGGAAAGGATTGATGACAAATTCCAAACACAGACTCTCCCAGGGGGTCAGGATCCATGGAATTAGGAGCAAGAATGAGGTCAAGCCATTCTTGGACACACCAGGAACAAAGGTAGACCAACAAATGGCACAATTAACAGCAAGACTTGCATGTTGCAGAGGCAGAATGCTATGGAAGTACGCCCTCTCAGATCCTTTGTGACCAAGGCCAGAAACAAGGGCTGAGACCTAAAATGGAGAGGTAATCTTTGCACCTCCAGTGTTAGAAAAATGTGAGAGAAGGAATTAGTAAAACCAATGCAGAGACAAAGACCAGAACAGGATCCAAATTGGGGCAGGAGGAAGAAAATATTAATTCAGCACCACCTGTGAGATTCACTCAAGCTTAACTCCTGCTCCCATCTCATCTTGGTGTCTGTGTTTGGTGTAGTCACTAACAATATCCCCTTGAACCCTATAAATCTGTTAAGGTGTCTGTCCCCTCCACAGTGCTTGGGAGAAAGCACATTTGAACAACAGAGAAGGGCGCATGAGCTAGACATGGTTTGGGAGGGGTAGGAGGGCTGGTCGTTCCAGCTTACAGTAGGTTTGTTGAATGAATGACTGAACCAAGTAAGAAAAGTGGATTAGTGCTCTTAGATCACTCTTGACTAATGGCAAGAGCCTGCTACTGAACCAAACTTGGGTCTTCTCACCCACGTGCAGTAAAGCCAATCTACTGGAACCAAGTTGTGGTGAAAGAAAGTGCAGCATTTTTTGCAGGGCATTTATTGCAAGGGGTCCAGGGAAGCTAGTGCTCAAAACACTCAAACTCCAAACTCCCCTCTGGGTTTCAGCAAAGCCTTTTCAAAGGCCAGGTGAGGGAGGGTGCTGGCAGAGTATGTGATCAGCTCAATTCTCTGATTGGTTGATGTTGAGGTAACAGGGCAGTGTCACAGGGCTTAACATCAATCCTCAGGCATCAATAGGTCATGCTTATCAAGTAGGTAATTTATTTCTTTTGGTGGTGGTTTTAGCATCTATAAAACAACTCAAGAAATGTGCAACGGATACTATTATCTAGGTACTTCAGAGAGGAGCTACAGCAGAGGATATAGGGGAGACGTCTGTCCTGGGAAGCCCCTATAGGGTCCTGCTCAGTTACAAGCCCAGGACTGGAGAACAACCGCAGTGCTTATCTGAATTCTGGTAGAAGTAATTTTTTAAACTTTTTTTTTTTTTTTTTTTTTCTCATTAGAGGGTGTTGAGGGAGGTCATCAAGAAAATGTGACTGCAGATTGACCCATGATTTGGACCCGGGCAATAAGATGCTCCTCACCCCCTCCCCTGTCCTTGTAATGTGTATTCTATTTGCCTTCCCCACTCCCAGAATCTGCACCAAGGACACATCCTTGTTATAGAAATATGGTATTGAGACTATCCAGACAACGTACATGACTGAACCCATTTAGAGCCTTTATACAAAGTTTTAAGATTTGGCGGGCAAGTGTGGAAAACTACTCATCTTGAGGCTGAGGTAGGAGGTAGATGGGCCCCAGGCTGAGCATCTGGAGTTTGTCAGGCTGAACAATTGGAGCTTGTCCCCCTCTGACACTTCAATGAAAAAGATAATGGTAGGAGGGGAGAGGAACTAAGCTCTGCTTGAGTAAAACGATAAGATGACCACATCTTTCATTCTTGAGATCAAGGAGACCTCCTCAACTGCACATGCACAGAAGGTTCCTCTGGGGTCAAAAAGGGAAGGGGCACTAGCCCATAATATGTTCTGCCAGCCTCTCAGATACCCTCACACTAGAATCCATCTTGGCTAAAAGGCGTGTGTGCACCTGAGAGAGGACCCTGAGTCAGATCAGATATAGGAACAAAGCAAGATGATTGGCCAGAGGAAAACAAAGACCGGATAGATGGCCTCTATACAAGCAATTTAAACTACCCCTTTAGCGCTCCTCTCTAGCGAGGACACCCACACTCTTTTCCTCTGAGTGTGTAGCTCTGCTTTGCTTCTGTCCTTAATAAACTGCTTCTTTGTGTGCTTTCCCACATGTACTGTGCTTCCAATAAACACTGTGGTCTTTACAACCTTGGTCTCTTTGTAAAATTCTTTTTTTTTTCAAAGGAGACAAGAGCCAGGGCTCTGATTCTAGCCACTAGCCCCTGGTGGTCTAGGAGTAGGATTCCTGGTTTTTACCTCGGTGGCCCAGGTTTGATTCCTAGGCAGAGAACTAAGATCTTGCTCCAAGCTGCCACACAATGCTGTCACCGCAAGATTAAGGCCACCCAAGACAAGCCTCATAAGTAGGTTTCCTTGCTGATTAAAACTGTCGCCTGCCCATCTGGAGCAATCTGCCTCCTTCTTTGGTCTCTCCCTGCCCTTCCATGTATAAGATTAATTTCAGATTACACCTGGGAAGCTCCAGAGTTTGTAACCCAATAGAATGGTTATATTGAATTAGATTTTAACTACCTAATAAACATGTGACATCATATAAATGTGAAGTCCTAAAATTTCCATTCATACAAAGACTCTCTTAATAACTAATACCTCAGATGATTTTAATTACTATATTAAAGGAAGAAAGGTGAAGAAAAGACATAAGTGACCTTCCCATCACATAAGAACCACTATAATCTCTTTATAATGCCAACATCGAGGAACAGATGTAACATCTGTGATATAAATTCATTGTGCAATATTTATTAGTTTCCAAAAGGTGTTGATAGTCACAGACACACTTAGAAAATGTCAAATCCTGTCTACCTCAGAAACTTTTTAGAAGTGTCTGCTATTACACCTAAATATTAACCATTCAACATATCCATCAAAAGGAAGCTGGCTATCATGCACACTGAAGTAAAATCTCAAATAAAAAATAAAAAGAAATCACTTAATTTTTTCCGTAAAACTTTGTTCCCTGTTATCATTTATATGTTACAAAATTGGGGTGCATGACCTATAGATCCAATTCAATTAAGTCTCAATTCCTTGAAGAATTTCTTTATATCTTTTTCATTTTCTGAGTTCTGATAGGCCTAAACCCCACCAACATACAGTGGGAAACTGTGGCTTCCTCAAGCATTGCCTCTCAGGTGTTAAAGTGTGAGAGTGCATCTTTGTTGGAGCCATTAATTCGTACTTCTAGCAGACACCTGGGCCACAACGTTAGGAGATTCTGTTTTTAGTGGGAGGAATATATAAATGCAGCAGAATTATTGGCAAACAGCCCCACTCTTTTTGATTTTTTATTTCTGTTTTCCCTTTAGCTTTCAGGATTTTGAGTACCTGAGAGCCGTGATCAGCATATGGCTTATGTCCAGGGAAGCAGAGCCACACGTACACACACAGTCAGCCTTGAATGTACAAAAGCAGAAGAGCATACTCTTGACCTATGTGTGGTACAGCCTGGTACATCAGGATAGTAAAGTTCCAGACGTTCAGGGCAAACACTGGGTAAATAAACTTCATGGTAGTGTTCTATGATAAATACGTATTCCTCTGAAAGCTGTCAGAGAATTTGAGAATTCAGGGGTCTGTTGAAATCATTGTTTTCATTGGAGACCTGAAACATCCTCAGAATCACAGCTACCTGTCAATATTTTGTAGTCTTAATTTTTAACTTTTTCTCTGAGATTCAACATGGAAATCTTTCCCAGATTACCCTGATGCTGTGATCATTGCTTGAGACTACTTTTTACAAAGAGTAACTATCGTGACATTATTCTGTCTTCAAGTTTTAGCTTACAAAGTGATGGCCCACATGATTCCAGAGGTCAAGATAAAATCAAACAAACACAGAATTCACTTTAAAAATAAAATTTTAACTTCATTTGATCATCAGAGGAAACACGGTCACCCCTGGAGTCAGGAAATAAAGCAACAGTATCAAAACCTTTTATTTTTGTTTATTTTCAAGGAAAAGAATAGGGCAGTTGAGTTCCCCTCTGACAGTGGCACTGTGATTTGGCTTCATATTGGCTCATTTCATGCTGGGTTTCTGACAGTTTGCCAGATACTGTATCTTGCTTGAAAATCTGGTTACTTTCCTCCTCTGGGGAATGTCATTCCTTTCAAGGCAGCTCCTGCTGGTGACCTAATATAGGTGTTTCTATATGGTAGGAGTTTCTGTGGGGTGACCAAGCTAAACTAGTGGCATATGGATGAATTCTTCTGAGGATTCCAGAGGACAGTAGGGCACTCTGCATTCTAGAACCACGAGCAGAGCTGAGTGATATTTAAAAGCAAAGCATTACATCCCCATGAAGGTAGGTCATAGTAGAAGGCACTGCCCTCATAATTCAACCAGTAGTGTCACACACACACCAAGCATAGTGTGCCCCCCTACCTGCTTGGCTAATATATACACATTTTCTAGAATAATCTAGAAATGAAGTGTGTGAAATATTATTTTAACATGTGATCCCATATAGAAATAGAAGGAAAAAGATACAGAGTACATTGAGATGATGTGTCTTGCCAGTCTTGATCATACCTTACTGAAATAAACTATTTACCTATTTCCAAAATACATAGCTAATTCCCTTGGGGCAGAACGTTTGATTCATCACTCTGTGTATAGTAATTCTGGTACACAGTAGATATCCACAATATTGTTATTTTCCTGATCAAGATGCACAAATAGCATGTAAAATAATTAAAGATAAATGATAAAATAAATTGCTATTTGATAAACGATATGGAGATAAATAGTTCATCATAGAAAAAAATTTAAGTTGGATATGTTCCTCATATGAAAATAGATTTTAGCTATATTAAAGATTTAAATGAAATAGTTTGGTATTAAAATATAACCAGAGAGAAAGGTCAATATTTGATTTTGAGGTAGAGAAAGACTTTAAGGATTTCCTATGCATTGAAATACTAACAGAAGCCACAGTATAAAGAAAAAAACACACAAAAATAAAAATTTCAAGATAAAAATTGTGATAATCTACTAGTATGAATAACAAAATAGAAAAATCAGATTTAATGCAATCACTATCAAATTACTCATGACATTTTTCACAGAACTAGACAAACAATCCTAAAATTTATATGTACCACAAAAGACCCAGAATTGCCAAAGAAATCCTGAGGAAAAAGAACAAAGCTGGAGGAACAAAGCCCTCTTAGACTTCAGAAAATACTACAAAGCTACAGTAATCAAAATAGTATGGTACTGACACAAAAACAGACATATAGATTAATGGAACAAAATGGAAAGCCCAGAAATAAACCCACCCACCTATGGTCAATTAATTTTTGACAAAGGAGACAAGAATATACAATGGAGAAAAGACAGTCTCTTCAGCAAACGGTGTTGGGAAAGCTGGACAGCCACATGTAAATCAATGAAATTAGAGCACACCCTCACACCATACACAAAAATAAACTCAAAATGGCTTAAACATAAGACATGATAACATAAAACTCTTGGAAGAGAACATAAGCAAAACATTCTCTGACATAATTAGTAGCAGTGGTTTCTTAGATCAGTCTCCCAAGACAATAGAAATAAAAGGAAAAATAAACAGATGGGACCTAATCAAACTTATAAGTTTTGCACAGCAAAGGAGACTATAAACAAAATGAGAAGACAACCTACAGACTGGGAGAAAATATTTGCAAATGATGCAAGCAAAAAGGGATTAATCTCCAAGACATATAAACAGCACATACAATTCAATAACAAAAAAAGAAACAACCCAATCAAAAAATGGGCGCAAGACCTAAATGGGCATTTCTCCAAAGAAGACATATGGATGGTCAATAGGCACATGAAAAGATGCTCAGAATCTTTAATTATTAGAGAAAATGCGAATAAAAACTACATTTAGGTATCACCTCACACTGGTCAGAATGGCCATCATTAAAAAGTCTACAAATAACAAACGCTGGAGAGGGTATGGAGAAAAAGGAACCCTCCTACACTTTGGTAGGAATGTAAATTGGTGCAGCCACTATGGAGAGCAGTATGGAGATTCCTTAAAAAACTAAACATAGAGATACTATATGATCCAGCAATTCCACTCCTGGGCATATATGTGGAGAAAACTCTAATTCAAAAAGATGCATGCACCCCAGTGTTCATAACAGAACTATTTACAATAGCCAAGACATGGAACCAACCTAAGTGTCCATTGACAGATGAATGGATAAAGATGTGGTACATTTATACAATGGAATATTACTCAACCATAAAAAGGAAAAAATAATGCCATTTTCAGCAACATGGATGCACCTGGGGATTATCATACTAAGTGAAGTAAGTCAGACAGAAAAAGACAAATATCATATGATATCACTTGTATGTAGAATCTAAAAAATGATACAAATCAACTTATCTACATAACAGAAACAGACTCACAGACTTAGAAAACAAACTTATGGTTACCAAATGGGGAAGGGGTGAGGAGGGATAAATTAGGAGTTTGGGATTCGCAGATAAAAACTACTTTTTTTATTAGCAGATAAAAAAACAGCAAGGTCCTACTGTATAGCACAGGGAACTATATTCAATACCTTGTAATAAACTATAATGGAAAAGAATATGAAATGAATATATATATATATGTATGTGAATCACTTTGTTGTACACCAGAAACTAACACAACATTGTAAATCAACTATAATTCAATAAAAAAATAAAAATCATATTCATAGCTTATATGGAAAATCAAGAGTTAATAATCTCAATTTACAAAGAAACTTTATAAATTAAGTAAAGCAAATATCCCAGTAGAAAAATAGACAAAAGACATATAATTTTCAAAATAAAAAATACAAACGGTCAATAATGTTTTAAAAAATGTAATACCTGTAGTACTCAAAGAAACGCAATTTTAAATTTAAAAAAATTGTACCCTATTCAATTAGAAAAAAATATTTGAAACACAAGATATCCAGTGATAGTAAGAGCACAGTGAAACAAGCTATTTAATATGTCTCTGGTGGGACTGTACATTTCTTGAAGGCATTTAGCTATTTTATCAATTAGGAATTAAATTGTCCATAGCAAAAGCTGAAGTGGTAGTGACTTAACCAAATGGTGTTTTATTTTCTCACATAATGAGAAAACTGGAGGCGGAAAATCCAGGAATAGCACGGCAGCTCCATAAAGACATAATCTCATTCTAATTGTGTCTGTCTGTCTTACTCTCCCACACTTCCTTTGTGTACATCCAGACATTCCTAGGTTGCTGTTTGTTTTTGTCATGTGGTTGCTAAAACTCCAACCCTGAGATGATGTTCTCCAAGTCATACTCCAATGTTAGAGGCAAAAGGGAACCATGATAACAAGGTCGGCCTTCCTTTTAAAGAACTTTTCCAGAGTTCCGACTTCAATTAAGTCTTACTGCCAGAGCTGTATCACCTGGCAGTCTGCAAGCAAGGGCTTGTGGCCAGACACATGTTTGTAAAGATATTTTATAACAGATCGTCATATTGGGCAGACAATTAGCAGTCTCTGTCATCATCTCAAAAGTTTATACATACCCATCAGTATCTCCATATGACTTTTCAGAATTAATCTTAAAAAACTCCCAAGATATATGTTTTAAAAACTTTACTGATATGTTTATCCAAACAGTAGTTACAAAAGGGAAAAACTAGAAGCAAAGTAATTGCTTAATAATAGTGGACTAGATAACTTAATCAAGTTGTGTCCATATTATTCATATACTAAACTAAGGTTTACAATATTTCAGCAAATAAAGCTAGCAGTCTAACTATATATAATATTGTGGGGGGAAAAACTCTTAAATCTCTATCTTTAGATATTTACACACACACTAAAAACCTCATATAAAATGTTCACAGTACCTATGACTGATTTGTGAGATTGTAGCAATTTTTATTTGCTTATCTTAGCTTATTTATGTTTTTTAAGTATTATACAATGATTGTATTATTTTTGTTTTGAAAAAATATATGATAAATATATTTGTAATGAAAAAACAATCAATGTTTATAGCAGGTACAGTTCAATGGGAATTCGCAAAGGTGAGATACAAAGTGGCCAGTTTTTGTGGAGGCATATTTGATATTTATCTGTTTCTTTAAAGGTCATCCCTCTCACCTTCTTGACAAACTATCTTTCTGTTCCCTAGAAACACAGTGTCCTCTAGTGACAGGATCAGTTCTGCCCTCCTTGACAAATGGCCCTTGCTTTAGCCTTGCTAACTAAAAAATATCACCTTTTCTTGTTTGATTTGCTTTTCTATTGTAAAATAATTACATTTAAGGTGGCATGATGTAGCTGTACTTTAATTGTGATAGAGGAAATGTAATTTGTTGAAAAAACTATGTATTAAAAAAACGTACTTTAAAGTGAAATTGCACTTTATCAAATGCAAAATCTAAACATATTTGAAAATAGTAAAAATATATGGCAAAGTTATTAGGCAGGAAGATTGTATTAAAATGCCTACATGAATTTTTTAAAATAAAAAGTAACTTATGGGGGGGTGATAGTAGTAATGATCAGGGAAATTTTTATTTTATTCAAATCTGGAGAAATAATTAGACTAAATAATATATGTATGGAATATACTTTATAAGAGTTTTTCAGACTACATTTAGAAACATTTTATATATTATTTTGCAAATATATAAATATAAAATCATTAGAATTTGAAGCACATGAATTGCTCAGCAAGAAGAATATGTCTTTGTCTGGAATATAATATGAGATTAAGTAATGGTACTGGGACTTCCCTGGTGGTACAGTGGTTAAGACTTCTCCTTCCAATGCAGGGGGTGCGGGTTTGCTCCCTGGTCAGGGATCTAAGATCCCACATGCCTCAGGGCCAAAAAACCAAAACATAAAACAGAATCAATATTGTAACAAATTCAATAAAGACTTTAAAAATGGTCCACATCAAAAAAATCTTAAAAAAAAAAAAAAGTAATGGTGCTAACAAAGATTGTAACATCCCTGGGGTGTTCCTGGAAGAAATTTGCTCAAGGGACAATTACTCAGATTTTATAGGAAAAAATGTAATGAGGATAAAATAAAATGGATCTTCTGTTCACCATCATCATGGGTATAATACCTGCCTATCTTTTCCCTCATTGGCAGAGACTTAACCTAGTACCCAAATCAAATGTTTGTTAACACAAATTGTCTTCTATGTCCTGCCTATTACCATCCTTATTTTTTAAAAAATAGGGTTCAATAGTCAATACCCCATAAATGTACTGAAATGTATTCATTTTTCACCCAAGGGAAGATGTTTCATAGGTGTACGGAAATTTAGATTGTACTTACTAACTCCCCAGAGACCATGGGGCCTGAGGTACACGGTTGCAAACTACACCGAGGCCTTTTCTCCCTCCTTTATATATTCAATCATCACCTTTGGGTATAAGCTCGGGGCGTTTTATAATCCAACAAATGAATTTGGGTTCAGCTGCAGCAGCAACCTAAGGGTCGTGAGTTCTAATAGGAACATGGCAGCAAGCTCAAGCACAGATCTCTTTGTTTCTCCTTCTAAAACCTTGAAATAACCAGAAGCATAAATGAGAGCTCTATAACTTAAACCTTCACTGATACAAGAGGAGAGAGAAACCACAGAAGTCACAAAAACCAAATAAGGTATAAATTGGGAGAAATTTCCCCCAAACCAATAGACTTGGAACAAGAAACAACAATACAGTGGGCTAGTGGTGGAGTGACAGATACGATGGGGAGGATCCAGAAGTGATGGGGGAGGGATGTGGAGAAAGCAGGATTTAGAGAACACAGCACACACACGCACACACACACACACACACACATTTGCCAGAAGGAGAGGATCTATCCTGTGGGCAATCCTGTGGGCATATCTATAGAAAGAATAGTGCATGTATGCTAGAAAAGATGGAAAAAAGAGGAGAAAAGGTTAGGAAAAACAATGTTGATAATGTCATAGCTCAGAGAAATTTCCATTCCATTGTAGCAAAAGTAGAGGTAGCCCTTGGAGGGAGAAACCAGGAAGCTATCCTAAGCCATCCTCTCTCTATATATGGTCTTCTCCAAAGAGCTGGTCCAAAACTGCTAGCATAATTATACCCAGAAAGTATTGTTCTCAATGGCTTTATAACATAAAATTTTGATTCTCCCACCTTAGTGGAAAATGTTCTATGCATTAAAAGAAAAAAGGCATTTTAAGCTTCCTTTCAAAGTTTTATTCTTAGTAATACGTTATTTTTAAACTATTTTATTTTGCCTGATAAGTCAAAGAAGTAATTTTATTAATGATATTAAGACTCAAGATTTTTTCAATATAAAGGAAAAGAAATGCACATACAAAGTCAAAAACTAAGTGAAATCACTGGAATGTTAAAATTGAATTGAATGAATTGATCATTTTTTTTTAAAGTTAGAACTTCTAGTTCTAGCACTGAGCACCACTAGTGCCCAGATTTGGTCTTTAATATGACTCCTCATTAGAACAAAAATAAGGCTTCTTGAAAAATGGCCAGTGCCAGTTTTGGAAAGTTGCAAAGTGAGACAGGTATCTAACTGTACTAGAAAGCAAGGGAATTTTAAAAGCTAATGGAGAAACTCAGGGAA
This sequence comes from Balaenoptera ricei, assembly GCF_028023285.1. Classification (NCBI taxonomy): domain Eukaryota; kingdom Metazoa; phylum Chordata; class Mammalia; order Artiodactyla; family Balaenopteridae; genus Balaenoptera; species Balaenoptera ricei. Next base: position 6,609,154 of record NC_082645.1, on the reverse strand, counting down.
GATGGTAGTAGTGACAATGTAAGCTTTTAATTGTCTTGCATGCACCCCAATGTTCATTGCAGCACTATTTACAATAGCCAAGACATGGAAGCAACCTACATGCCCATTGACAGATGAAGGAATAAAGAAGATGTGGTACATATATACAATGGAATATTACTCAGCCATTAAAAAGAATGAAATAATGTCATTTGCAGCAACATGGATGCACCTGGAGATTATCATTACTAAGTGAAGTAAGTCAGACAGAAAAAGACAAATATCATATGATATTGCTTAAATGTGGAATCTAAAAGAAAATGATACAAATGAACTTATTTATAAAACAGAAACAGACTCACAGACTTAGAGAACAAACTTATGGTTACCCGGGGGGAAGGGTGAGGGGAAGGGGTAGGTTTGGATTTGGGGGTTGATATGTACACACTGCTATATTTAAAATGGATAACCAACAAGGACCTACTGTACAACACAGGGAACTCTGCTCAATATTCTGTAACAACCTAAATGGGAAAAGAATTTTAAAAAGAATAGATACATGTATATGTGTAACTGAATCACTTTGCTGTACACCTGAAACCTACACAACATTGTAAATCAACTATACTCCAATATAAAATAAAAATTTTAAAAAAATCCACCAGTAAAAATAGAACAATCAGCAATAGCAAAACTAAGACCAATGGGCATCTCCAACAAGACTGTATAACAATGTATCCTCATTAACCTAAGATTCAAGCAAATGGAGCATAAGTCTTTACGGGTGCATAAGACTCATTTTGTTGAAGCTTTGATGGGAGAAGTAAGAAGAAGCAAAGATGTGTCTGATAGACCTAAAATCACCTGCATGTGCTCACTGGAAAACATGGCAGGCTAATTTGAAAATAGTTGCTCAACTGGGAAGGGTTTTTACAATCTTCATTTAATAGACATCCTAAGAAAAAAAAAATACCACTTATAATGAACCTTAATTGATCAATTGACACTGTGGAGGTGAAATCAACAAAATACAGACTATAGGCAATTCTACAGGACAAGGGACCTAATTTCTTAGAGAACAACAAAAAATTTCAGGGGGGAAAATATTGTGAGGGGAGAATTTGTAGATTTAAAAAGATTTAGGAGGCATATCAATCCATTATTATGCATGGACTTTATTTGGATCTTGATTCAAACAAACAAGCAAAGCTTAAACATACACTCTCACACACACAACATTTTAAAAACAATGAGAAATATAAACACTAACAAGATATTTAATGATATTTAAGAAATCATTGTTAATAGATTTTTAGGTATATAATGGTTTGGTAGCTCTCCTAAGAGTCTTTGTCTTTTAGAAGTACACTAAATTACTTATGGATGAAATAAAGTATATGTTTGGAATTCACTTCCAAAGAATATAGAGAGGAAAGTGGTTGGAAATATAGAAGTAACAAGTTTGAACATGTGTTCATAATTCTTGAGGTTTGGTGCAGGGTAATGTGGGATTCGTTATTCTACAATTTCTATTTTCTACATGTTTAAAATATTCACAATTTGAAGTTAAGAAATAGTAACAAATGAGTTAAGTTAAATGACACAGCAATAAACATGAAGAGATCTATCAACTTTGTATCACACTGTACAAATTGTAAAAATTTGAGAATAAAAAAATTAGCCAATTGAAACAATAAACCACTGAAAATTCAAGAGTCCAAAATGTTACAAAGAGAGAGAGAAAGTTAGAAATTGCCATTTGAGGTGGCAATGAACCCAATCCACTCCTTTCAAAATTGATAACTAAAGGGAAAAGATAAAGCGTGGATCATAATTTTTAATTAGTAACTATAACAAAATAAGCCCTGTTGGTGAGAGATAGCTCTACTTTAGAGAAGAAGTAACCAGATCAACAACAACAAATCATCGTTCCACAAACCCCTCTAATGAAATATTAATTCAGAAAAGGATTATGAATGGCTGTCAAAACCATTAGACACATGGTTGATGAGAAAACTGGAAATTTATTTGGGAATACAAAAGTTATACCACAGTTTTAGCTTCTAGTTGAAAGGAGGAAAATGTTTGTGTACAATGAGGGCTCAGCTTGCCATCACTCTAATAAACAGTGAGTCTTATCAGTATTAATGGTGGGAGAACCAGATATTATAAATTTCTTGATGAGATGGATTATAAAGTACATAATATCACTTAGGATATATTTTAGCAAACTTGATTAACTTAAATCCTCTAGATTTTAGATCTAACTTTCAGATTACAGGATCCTCAAGAGACGAACAAATGATACAGGAAGAAGCACCACACAAGGATTGACCTTCTGTAGGACATCAGGCTAGGTCTTGTCAACAAATGAGTGTCATTAAAAGTGATTTGCTAGGGTAAAAGCAGCTGAGAAAACATGAATATCAAACGAAATATCCGCTTCTGAAATAAACGCTTAAAAACAAACCAGTTGTAAAGGACATTTTGGGGACATTTGAGGAAAGCTGCTTGTAGAACTGAGTGTAATATAAGATAAAAATATACTGTCATGGAAAAGTGAAGGTCATTAACTGAAGAAACATGTTATAAAACAGTGTGTAGAATATAATTTTATTTTAGTAAAAACAAAATATGCATATATAAGCATAAAAATTGTCTGGGAGGATATAACAAAAAGTGAGAAAAGTGATGGTCTCTTGGTAATGGAAGTATAGTGTTTTAAAAAATTTTTAGTGGTCTGTGTTCTCAAAGTTTATGCAAAGCAAAACATATTATTATAATAAAAATATTTTATTGAGCACAAAATATTATCATTCCTGTATAATGCATTAACCTATTCAGAGACTGCTTTAATTATACAAAGTGGCGACGAGTGCCAGGCTAAGTAGATGCTGTGGAAAGCTGGATGAAGATTATTTAGAGAGGATAGAAAGGAAGCATTTGGACACGTGTGAAATCACAGTTCACAAATAGCAAAAAACAAAACCACAACCAAAACCAAAACCAAAATACACATACAGTTGGCTCCAACCATAATTCCCTTTATAGATTCTTAAAGCATTACAGGTCCCTGGGACATTTTTGCTGAAGATGTCGTCAAGCACCAGAAGTTTGTTTGCTTGTTTTTATTGTGTCTTTGAAGACTGAGCTGCAAGGAAGGTAAATCCTGACACCCTCTGAATGGTGACAGATCATGAAATATTCAGGATGGAGACTTTTTACCTGTACCTCCTCAATCTCATTAACACTTTATGTTGGTTTTTATGTTTCTCTGCATCTGGACAGCTTTCTGTTAATGGAAAGAAAATATCTGAACTTTCTGATCACCAAAGCAATGAAAAATAAATGCTTTTGTTGTGTTTTCCTCTTTGGGCTGTTTCTGTCCATCTCTTGTATTATTATATTCCCTTATTTATATGTATTTGTTTTTAAGAAGCTTGTTAATCATGTATCTGGAATAAGCAAATTGATAGTAACATATGGTATAACTGTTCCTATACATAAAACACCTCAAAAATTTAATTTTATAAAGTAAGCAGCACATCTATTTGCCTCAAGAAACCAAGTAAATGTCAATCCTGAAGCATGTATTTTCCAAACTGATATATGAACCTCCCATAAATAATAAGTATGTTTTAATGGTCTCCTAAGACCTCTATGAAAAGGGAAAAATATGCAGCTTTCTGCTGGTACAAAAGTATGCACCTTAAATTTCTTTTTCTAGAGAAAAATATTCTCAAGAGCATTTTCATAATTCAGTTATGATACCTGAAAATCAGGCAACAGTATTTCTCCAAGGAAAGTTCTTGCTCCCAAGTTTATGAGACATTTGGAATAATGGCAAATGGTTTTATTTTTAGTTGGATAAGATTTATTGTAAAGAATCTGATGGTTTTAGGGACAATGAAATATGTATATATATACACATATATTTATTTATATACATGCATTTATATATATATATGCATTTTTAAAGTCACTATAACTTTTAAAATTTAAATTTAAATTTTAAAATCTTAATTATATATGCCTTATTGTTTTATTTACAGGACATTATATGAGACATAACCAAATGTTTGTGTACAATAATGTTCACAGTATTTTGATTATAAATTTTAAACCAGGATCTTCATTCAGCATTTTTTATCAAATTAAAAATAAAAAGTAAACATCCACTGATCAGAGATACATACAGACACTGGGGAAATTGAGGTAGATGTGTATCAGTGTTTCTCAAATTGTGACAATTTTTGCCCCCTGGAAGACGTTTGGTAATGTCTGGAGACCTTGGTTGTCACAGTTGAGAAATGGAGGTCCTGCTACTGGTATATAGTGGGTAGAGCCACTAGATTGTAGGATTCTGTTAGACATCCTACAATGCACAGGACAACAAAGAATTATCCCACGCAAAATGCTAGTAGCACCAAGATTGAAAAAACTTGATTTATATCTTTACTGACAGAGAAAATATGCCTGAAAACATATTTATTTTCACCTTATATATTTAGCTAAATAAAAGCAAAAAGCAAACCAGTATGTTTCATAAGATTCCATATAAGAAGTTACAAACCTATAATCTTTGTGAAGATAAAATGGAAACATTCTAGGCACTATGTATGATTGTATTAGATCCTCATAACAACGCTAAGAGGTGTGTGTTGGCTCACGAACGGGCCCCTGTACATGGATGGCAAGGAGAGAACAAAGAAAGAGGCAGACCACTCCAGATTGGCAGGTGGTAGGTTTAATAAGCAAGGGAATTTACATATGAGGCTTGTCTTGGGTGCAACAAGATGAGTAGATGTCCCCACCCACTGGCCCACCAGAATCTTGAAAGTTTATATAGAAGCCTTGATGAGTTTCAGTCCAAATGGTCCCAACATCACATTGCTCTCTCAAGGCTGTGTCCTTGAAATGGCTTCTAGTATAAGAATAGTAGGTGGATTGTACATTCCAAGGGCAGGGGAGGAGATGGGGAGCCTCCAGTTGCCTGGGCCCCACTGGTGGGTAAACCATCCACGACATCCTCCTGATGACCTCCTCGAAACAGTATGTTTATCAAGTAACGGGCACGTAGGGAAACTGATTAAAAACTAGCCTAAGGACACTAAGTGATAAACTTGACTTAGATCTAGACAGGGTAAAGAATTTATAGCAAAGCGTTAAAAAGGGTTATCTCTATAGGAAGGATTAGAGGAAGCATTCAATTTTTAGAAATTTGTTAATTTTTTTTAAAGTGAACTTGTTAATTTTTTATGTTTATCAAGTAAAAATATTTTTTAAAAAATAAGACAATGGTATCTAATGTAAAAAGGCAATCTTCTTCCTGACTCCTCACTGTTTCCATCTCTGTGCACCCCCGCACCAGAAGCAATCATTTTTAAATTATTTAGCTATTTATGTTATATTTACTTCCATATTCTCAAATAATAAGATCATAGCTTTATCTATGGACTTTCTACTAAAGAGTATTGGGACTGAGTTTCATGTGGCCTCCCACAAATAATAAATGCTCATCTCCTGGCCTTCCACTGTAGCTATATTATAGTTTTCATTAAATCGATATTACTGCCTTTATCACACAATTATATTAATATCATAGCTTGAAATTTACTTTTATTAACTTTGTGGGGTTTTTTTTCTCAAGTCAATACTTAAGTAATTATATTGTTGGCTTCTTTTCCTTTTTAGTGGTCACTAATTTATCTCCAGACTCTCGACTAAAATGTTCATCCTAATATCACTAAGTACATCAGGTCAATTATCTGCACTATTTTTCTTTTTCTCCTTGAAATCTCCTCTCTTTAGGTTCTCTCTTCTCTTCTCCAGTGGGTGCTGACTGTTCTCTGCCCAAAGCAGAGCATTTATCCCAGAACATCTTTCCCCCTCAACTTGGGGATTTCCTTCTCCTCTCTCCTTGGTTGGCCCCCAGTCCTATTCCATTGACCTCATGACTTCCTCTTCTTCAGTTAACTCCCCAATTCCATTGATCAGCCTCTTCTTTTTTGGGTGGTGGGAGTCTTTATTCTTAGTAGTCTTTTTCACATATCTGACAAATTTTATCAGTTCTAATGTGAGGGTGACTAAAACCCTCTATGCATGGGCAGGGCTCCTCAACTATTGGGCCACAGAATGAGATGTCCTCATAAGTTGTGGTTGTTTTGTTAGGAGAAACTCCAAATATCCAGAAGCATAGGTGTCTTATCTATCCTTCAACTTTTAGTGTCATCTCAAAACCTACATTTCAGGAGCTAAGAAGGAAAGTTAGAGTACACAGTTGGGTGTAGGTTTTTACACAAATTCCCTGCTTTAAATACGGTGCCTCGTTCTTTCCCTTGGTCATCCTTGGTGCCCCAAACAAGTTCTCTTGAACCTCTCTGTCTCAGCTTTCTTTCTGGAGTCCAGGGCAGAGACACTGTGTTATATAAACCAAATGCATTGTCTCTAGAAAGCAAACCTGTAGGCCTTCTCTAGGGTTAAGAAAAGGAGAGTTGTTGTAAAGTATGTAAAGTATGGGGATACATGTACTCGTTAAAAGTTTTTCAGGAAAGCCTTTTTATTGTTACTCCCAAAGGCAGTATTTCCAAGTTGCTGGACTTTCTGGTGGTCTGTGACACAAATTAGCCTCTCTGCTCCCCCTTCCTTCTTTTAGCCTTTAACATTAACTCTGCTTGGCAAGTCACAATGGTTTTAGGTTGAGGTTAACAATCAAATTCTGGAGACACAGTAAACCTAGTACTAAGTTTACGTAGTTTAAAAAAGAATATAAAACAGAGAGAAGAACAAACATAGCAACAGCTAGTAGATCTCTCAGGATGCTTGGGGGAGATTGCAAACATCCCTGTCATTCCCCATAGGATCCAAGTCATCATGTGAGATGAGGCTGAGGAAAGCCATACTCAGTGGTGTCTTTATTTAGACCTCATTAGTCATGCAGCTCTCTCTGGGATCCTTGACTAGCTTTCATTCCCTGGTGAAACTGCACCTCATCAATCGCACATTACTCCTCAATTACAGCTTATTTGTCAATTTCAGGTTACTCATCAATAACAGGTCACTTAATAAATAATCTCGACAACCAGGTACAAGGGCTTAGTCTGGTACAGAGCAAACTCAGCAGCAGCAGCATTTATCTTGGAGACAGAAGACTCCTATACTTTCCTTACTTGGTCTTTCAAAGAGGATTTATCTAAGGGTCAAACCCTCAGGCATCCCTAAAGCTAGAGGAAAGTCTACAGATTAGCTGTTAATCCTGCCACAGGAACTTAACTCTGTGGAACATCTCAAACACAAGTTTGCTTCTACTTATCCATCCAATTTTCCTCTTCTAAAACTTATTTTTATCTGCCATCCATCCTCTCCTAAATTCTTATGTCCTTGCTCATTTGTCCAGCTGATTCCTCTGCTGTCTTTTCAGTGGGAATTAATGGAGGGAGCAGAGAAACATGTGCGTGTTTAATCTGTGATATTTAAATACAAAACTCAATGCTTCGGATACATACATATTTAAAATGCATATTTAAACTGAAAGAATATTTTGCATGCATATAAGTCAATTTTATAAGGATTTTTTAAAAATTCATACTGTTTTCACCAGTCACCCAATAGTGATTTTTAAATGGTTTAATGGGAAAGATATTGGTTGACGTGAAAATCATTTCTCTAAACAAGAATCACACATATAATTGAATTGGCCCTTTTAATAAAGGAATTTAAAAGTCTGAACCAATTATTTAAAGTAATTTTATATGTCTTTGATTTTTTGGCTATTTAAAACATTTATAATTATTTCTTTTAATACCCTTTTGGTTGTTACTCTCTTACTTAACACAAGAATGGTATTCAAGAACTGCATTATTTGGTTTATTTTTGAGCACTTGCATTTATAAGGTTTTGCTTGTTTGTTTACCTTTCTGTAATAACTGAAGTTTGACTGAGTTTTAACTCTTAAAATACATCACATTTTTTCCTTCAAATCTCTTCAGCTTGTAATCCTTTGTAATTCCTTTGTAATCTACCATGGACAAAGTTAAGATTTAACTTCATTTCTCTTCTTCAACAGGCTAGTGAGTAATCCTTTATGTATAAGCATCTTACACTTCTAGCTTAAAATGACTGGACGGGAATCACTTTTATTAGTTTTGTTAAGACTCAGTGAGCATTTATTATTTTGAAACTTCTTATAAGGAACACTTAGTATCTACTGCACTGAACCCTAACATCTGGCCTCCATGTAAATTATATTCTTCCTTGATATTTTGAAATCTTTGTCATTTCATGAATTCCATAAAATTTTCAAATTTGTCCTTTACTTAATCATTTGGATAATCTATAGAATTTAGCTTTTCCAATGTCTAAAAAACTCGTTTTTGTGGCTTCTGTGTCTCTAAATTTTGTTCTTTCCTATGATTTTACCTTTCTCATGTCTACTGGAAATAATTTTATGTAAGCTATGTCCTCTTGGTTCTCTTTGAGGGCACAAATCAGAGATATTTTCTAATGTTTTCTTCTCAATCCTTGTGCAAATACCTTTTTTTTTTTTTAAACACTATTTTATTTATTTATGGCTGTGTTGGGTCTTCGTTTCTGTGGGAGGGCTTTCTCTAGTTGTGGCAAGTGGGGGCCACTCTTCATCGTGGTGCGCGGGGCCTCTCATTATTGCGGCCTCTCTTGTTGCGGAGCGCAGGCTCAGTAGTTGTGGCTCACGGGCCCAGTTGCTCCGCGGCATGTGGGATCTTCCCAGACCAGGGTTCGAACCCGTGTCCCCTGCATTGGCAGGCAGATTCTCAACCACTGCGCCACCAGGGAAGCCCAAATACCCTTTTAAAGATATAATTAGAATAATTCATGGATTCTGTGGTCTTTCCCTGTGTTAAGAAATTTTCCATAGTCTAATCATTCTCACTGAAGGAAATATCTGTTTAGAGTTGATTTATCATGCTTTGGAAGTGGACTTGGATTTAATAAAATATTATTTTTCATTCTTTCCAAGGTACTTCACAGTGGGTCACAGATCTAGGTTCTGAATATTTGTGGATTTTGCTCTAGAGAGGGATAAGGAAAATTGGAAGGTGCCCAGAGTTTATGATTGTTTTTCTATTAATCCAATGTTATTATGATGGCTATTAGCACAGATGCTTCCAGATTTTGCTATTTGGTAGGTTTTTATGTGTAGATTTTGATGACAATTCAAGGTTTTAAATATGTGTGTATTTTCGGTGTATATATTAATACACATAATGATATTTATATATGTGCATTTAAATTTTAAAATATTTATATATATATTAAGATATACATTAATATATATTAATTTATTAAATGTGCTAGGGTAAATGGAGTGAAACATCCAAATATCCATAAACATGTGGTCATCTTACCCGAAAATTACATTTTAAAATTTTTTAATTAATGATATCAGTTTGTTACAGAGAGCTCACAAATAATTATTAGCACAGCCCTGAGCATAGTGACAGAAGACATTTGCCTAGCAATAATAATCCTGGGAAAAGAGCTCTGAATATTTTTTGAAGATATATGCTGAATAAATGAGAAATTGCGCTCATTTGTGATGTGGGGCTCCACGTATTTTTTATGTTAATAAAGGTATCCAAATTCAAAATGTGTTGGAATGGTTGTATCAATGTTAATTTCTATGGGGGGTAATATGTGAATTACCAGTTTCAGAATAATGGTAAATAAGGGCTATTCATGTTTGGAAATTTAAAAATAAACATATTTAAAAATTTAAAAACATACAGTAAGTATGCTGAATTGATGAAAACAGTTTGTTAAGCTCTCTGATGGTAGGGTTTTCTATTTTGTCTGTATAATTCAGGGTCTAATAAGAAAGCTTATATGTATATATTAATTGTTGAGTTATTACATTTACTAAGATCAGTATGAAAATAATAGCATAAAAATCATGTGCTTTGGTGTCAGGCTGATTTGGTTTAGAATTAGTTTAGATTTGGTTTAGAAAATACCATGCAGAACATATTGGAAGAAATAATGAAAAGAAAAGATTAAAAACATTGGCAGTATCTCCTAGTGATTTGTCCTGACTTTGAAAGTTTCATGTTAGCCTAGGCCATCACTTTGGAATACAGGGCTCATTTTAATATCAATCACTCTGTCAGTTTTCCAGAATGAATTTACACTCTGAAAATAGGTATCTTGTTTCTATTCTGTTGAAGTTAGAAATTATATTTTCAAAATCTGTGAACATAGGGTTCTGTCCTGATATATGCATTATACAACATCTAACTTGTATGTCAAATTATGTAACAACATACTGGAAAATATTTGCTAGCAATCATTCTGCAGTGTTCAGGATAATGTGATTTTTAAACTTCAGACAGTTTGTATTATTCTTAGATCACACTCATTTAAAAAAAATGTTGGAAAGATGAAAACTATGTGGTAATACCGGAATAGTAAAAAAAAAAAAAAAGAATAAAATCTGAAATCTGGTTCCTTGGTAGGAGAGATAAATTTTTAAAAAGAATTTCTTTGTTTCCCAGTATTTTTTTTTTTAATTAATTAATTTATTTATTTATTTTGGCTGTGTTGGGTCTTCGTTCCTGTGCGAGGGCTTTCTCTAGTTGCGGCGAGCGGGGGCCACTCTTCATCGCGGTGCGCGGGCCTCTCACTATCGCGGCCTCTCTTGTTGCGGAGCACAGGCTCCAGACGCTCAGGCTTAGTAGTTGTGGCTCACGGGCCCAGTTGCTCCGCGGCATGTGGGATCTTCCCAGACCAGGGCTCGAACCCGTGTCCCCTGCATTGGCAGGCAGATTCTCAACCACTGCGCCACCAGGGAAGCCCGAGATAATTTTTTTTAAAAAACTTCTTTGTTTTCCAGTATTTTTTAAATAGGGGAACATAAATAAAATGTCAATTTTTAGTGCCACTTAATCCGCAGTGAATGACACAATAGTCGTATCTACACACACACACACACACACACACACACATCATTTGTGAAATAAAGATAACTAGAATCTAATATGCAAACATAAAAATTGCAATTCAGTCTTTCCTATCTCTTTACTGACGAAGTTAGGTTTGACAGTGTTGAAGTTAGGGAAGAAATGGAGAGGGAGCTCTTGAGAAAGAGATGAGAACAAAGACAGATTTAAGTTGGGGCATCTTACATGACTCGAAAATATTCATTAAGGGTCTAGATAGAATACTGTCCAGAGTTGCTAATAATAAGGATTCTTCCATGGTGTGTGTGTTGAGGGAAATGGTTTGGGTCTTTTCTAGCATTATATGAGACCCAAAGTTATGTGGACTTAGATTATTCTATGGTAACCCCTCGTTCCTAGAACAAGTAAGAGACTTAGCTTATGGGCCTCAACTCTTAGCCTCCCAACCACTACATTGCCATTTGGGATTCTTGGTAACCTAAGAGAACTGCTGAATGATATACAATCCCCTCATCCCATGATGCTTTGGCTGCTCTTCCTAAAACACACGCACACAGGCTCTTTGCATTTTCTGAGTTTCACGACCAATGGGGAAATAGAAATGGAATACAGAAAAATGAAGAATTTTAATTCTTTAAGAAGCTTAGATAGTTCTTACCATGATGGTCTTGGATATGGAGTTCCTATTTGTTAGTGGATTTGACTAATCTTACTTAAAATAAATAATTAAATAATTTTCTGGATAATGTGGATTAAAAGTCCTGAATATTTGATTTTTTTTTCCCTTAACATTTTGGGCTTCCTACAGTCAACCCTAAAGCAAATAAAAAGCAATGAATAAATCTGTCCTTAACCTAGGACTAGGTTACATTTGTTTCTTGAGGACTTTTTGCAAAATTTTAGGACAAGGAGGACACAGTTATTTGGAATGCATTTTAGATTTAAAATATAATACTTTAAAAAAGAAACTATGGGATTCTTTTAAGAAAAAGAGATCGCCAAAATTCTTCCTGCCAAAACACAATTGGAAATTTTCCTTTATATCTCTTTATATTATTTTATTTTATTTTATTTTTCTAATGTCTGTATTCTCCCTTGGTTTCCCCATATAGACTATGTCGACTTTCCAAAGGAATGCAAATATTTGTTTCTTCCTCCAGATCTTACTAAGACTTATTCAGCAGCAGGACAGGAATGAACATGGAGACTGTGGTTTAGAACAAAATTCCAGAGTCTGGACAGATCTGGATGGAATGTTGACTACAAAAGATCCAGCAGGAATGAGATTAGGTGTGGGAAATCTCCTCAGACAGAGTCAGGCAGGTTATAAAGATGTGGGAGGGCAGTTTCTGGAGTTGTGAGAAATAACAAGCAGAGCACTGTGTCCAGGAAGTCATCAGGATTCATTCTAACTCCTGGGCAGAGCCACGAGGCTCTAAGTTCTCCTGGATATCCCTCAAGGATGGCTACAGAGATGCTTGGGATTATTTTTGCAGCTAGATGGCGAGACGGTGCCTGAAGTTTCAACTGACTTCTGTGACAATTAGCGGCAAATAGACCTCCCTGCAGGTTTTTAGAAAATAAGAACAAGGTTGGATTGTAAAATAACATTTAGCTCAGTAAAAACTACACAATAATAACACTACCCTCAAACACACTTATCTCTGCCCCCCACTAACCTCTTTTAGTGGGCTTAGTTTCTGAATAGATTTCTCATATGCCTTCTTTTATCCTTTGTATTATTTTCTGGTTTTCAGTTTCTGTCTCCACACTTGTCCTTTACCCATTGTCTCTTGTCCTTCCTCTTCTCAGATGATGTGAATATCACAACTCTTGATCACAGATATTTAGGTATTTTAAATGTCAAGATACCTGAGAAACAACAGAAAAATAGAATAATTCAGGTAGATATTGTTAGCTTATCTTCTCCAGGGAGCTGGCCTTGGCAGGGATATTCACAGGGTTTTCATGTTTATTTCATTTCCTCTTCAGACTGAGGAACTAGATATCCAGAGAGAGGGAGGTCATGGAACTTTTCAGATTGGCTTGCTAAAGCCAGTGTCTGGTAATCACTTAAATGCTAAGACATACGGGCATTAATTTTTTGTTTTTTTCTCTTAATGAATTTATATAAATGAAGATGTTTTGTTGCATTGCAAAGCATAGGGATAATTATAATTTAATAGTATCACAGTCCAATTCAAGGAGATGAAGTTGTAACAGACCTCTTTTACATTTTTTCATTATAAAATTATGGCTTATTGCATAAAATTGTGGAAATATAAAAATTTAGAAGACGAAAAGTTTTAATGTGTTTCTCTCTGAAAGATAATAGTTTTCTGAAATTCCTAATACTTTTTTACATACTTCTGCATTATAAAATTATCCATATATAGCTCCAGCACCTGTGAGTTCTTTGTCTTTTTGGGATCATCCCAAACTTTAATTTTTAATTAAAAAGACTCAGATTCACCATCCTACTTTCAATCTGGTGTCCTTCCCAAGATGCCTAAACATTTCTAGATGTGCTTGTGTTCACCGTTCATTCAAGTTCCTCCTTCCACTGTGTTCTCAGTACTGTGTTTTTTCCTGCAGTTGTTAGTTTTTCCTTCTCTGCATTCTCCCATGTGTGATCTCTAACCTGTGCATCGTTCCCCAGTGTGCCTCTAACAAAGGTCTGCTGTAGGTGGCCTTTTCAAGGAAGGTTTGGAGAAGACGGAGGGAGAGGTCAGAGCACTGTCTAAGCGAGACGAATTGTTAAGGTCTCTCTCCCTGGTCCTCTGTCCTTAGCAATATAAACAAGCAACAAAATATAAGAAATTAGTTGGTTTTTTTTTTTTTTAACTTGATCAACTTGAATTCTTTGATATGGTTCTTCTGTCTTTTTAACCCACCTTAACCCTTTATTGACCCCTAGAATTTCCTTATTGCCAAATACATCAGGAAATATAGAGCACTGGCCCAGATAGTAAGAATATTCTTGAAAAAAAATGAACTTATGTTCCATTCACCTATAATGATAGTAAACGAATTGATATGAGCAAAATCTGAAAAGTAATTATTAATTAAAATTACTGTTGGCAGCCTAGGTGATTAAATGACAAGATGTAATTGGTCATCAAATAAAGTTTTTCACAATCCATTTCTTCTTTGACTCATTTCTTCAAAGAGTCAAAGAGGGAAAATGTACTGATAAGTATGTAAATAATAGTAAAAACAAACAAACAACAAACCTGTGGAACCTACGGGGACCAAAGGTGGGAAGATGAAATTGACATTCACTTCCTTTCCTTCAGCCCCTAGAGTAATTCTATTCCTTCTGAAGGGTGGCTTTCTAGGTCACAGAATTTAATGTTATTTAGCTTGGTTTAAACCACTTCCTGGATGAAAATGATTAACTCTTGATGTCTTGAAATAGAAGGCCCTCATCATATGTCGTACAGCTCTCTTTTTTACCTGCCTAATATACCGCTAGGATGAACTCGTCTTGCTGGTATGATTTCTGTAGAACGAGGATATGCGACATACTTCTTAATTACACGTGTGAATATGTGTGTACTAGCTCAGAATCTAGTGGGGAAGGCAGTATCTGGATAAGGATATCTTGAAAGGAGGTCCTAAAATCATTCAAGAGCTGAGTGGGGATCCAAAGTATTATAGACTTAGGGGAAATTCATGCAAAAAAGAAAAACAAAACACTGTTAGGGAATCGATATGGTTAATATGGGTGAATCAAAAGTTGTGCGGGCAATTAGAAGATAAAGGAGGTAGCTCTCACCCTTGATGGGCCTTTCATGTGCACCTTGAGGCAAGTCCCAGTGCAGCAAGGCTCCTTGTAAAGAGACAAGTGTGAAGCAAATACCTCTATGAACCCCACGTCTACAAACTCTGGGTCTTACCTCTGTCAAGACACTACGGTTCCTTAAACAGTCCACATTACTTTCACCTGCAAGCTTTAGCACATCCTATTTCCTTTCTTGCAATGACCTTTCTCCCTTCATTCATATGAAAAAAATTCTATATAAAGTACCCCAAACAGCTCAAATCCTTTCTACTCTGTCAAGCCTATCTGCATTAGTTTCCTGCAGATGCCATAACAAATTACCACAAACTGGGTGACTTAAAAAAACAGAAATTTATTTGTCTCACAGTTCCAGAGGCTGGAAGTCTAAAATCAAGGTATCAGCAGGGTCACTCTCCCTCCACGGGTTCTAGGGGAGAGTCCTTCCTTGTTTCTTCCAGTTTCTGGGCACTTCTCACATTCCTTGGCTTGTAGCAGCGTAACTCCAATCTCTGCCTCTGTCTTCACATGACGTCTCCCCTCTGTGTGCATCTGTGCTTCTGTGTCTCCATGTGTCTCGTTATAAGGACACCAGTGATTAGGTTTAGAGCTCAGTCTAATCCAATATGACTTGAACTTGCATCTTAATTGCATCTGTAGAGACCCTGTTTTCGAGTAAGATCACATTCAACAGGTTCCAGGTAGAAATGAATTGAGGGAGACACTTCGATACAGTATATCTTTTATAAAAGTTTGCCAGCTTCTAGGGAAGAATTGCTTACTCTTTCCTTTGTATTACAGCAGTGCTTAGTATAAACCTGTTTTCATAACTATTACATTGTATCACAATTTCTTGGTCTTTCCTCCCTACCAGCTTGACATTTCCTTAAATACAGACTGTATCAATATATATTATTTATCTTTGTATCCCTAGCACTCCACATAGCATCTAGTTCACAGCTGATGTCAAATACATTTTTAATTGATTGCAAATAAGTTCTTGAAGTCTGCAAAAATAAAGTTCACAATGTACCCTCACCCTGTAAAGGATCATTATTCCTTATAGCTACTCCAATATATCCTATAAAAATATAAACACATTTTCCAGTGCATTATCAGTTCAGCAGTAATGATATTTCCACCTCTCTCTCATTTATATCTTCATATGTAGCACTGCTTATTCTTGCAACATTAGGAAATCAGCTATGCTTTATAAGTTATTTTCCCCCCAAAGGAAATAAGTATATCTTCTGAATGAAAAATAGTATTCCTTGTTTACGCTTCTCTTTTGAGAAACTACTTCTAAAATGGTTCTAAAATAATTATATCCATCCTACTATATTAAACAAAGGATACTAACCATTGTTTAATGTGCTCATAATACTCAGGGCCTTTATTAAGAGCATAGCTATTTTACTGAGCTGAAATAAAATGATACACTAAGAACTTTCAAATAGATTTGCACGTTTGTTAGCGTCATATGTTAAAATAATAAACACTGATATAGACCTAACTATGTGTTAAAGTTTTAAACACTTTTTATCATTTAATCTTCATAATGCAAGGATAAAGTTGGCCCTATTAATCCCATTTCTCAGACTAGGAAACTGAGGCATAAAGTTAAAAGTGATTTGCCCAAGGTCATGCAGCTAGTAAATGGCAGAACAAGGATTTGAAATAGTATTATAGTACTAGAATTAGCACTTTAATAATTAAGCAACATCGCCTTTGTCTGCTTTCCACCAGCCAGCTGGTTCTTACTTTGACTGCCCTCTTTCACATAAAACCTGACCTTCCCTCATCATTTACTGCTTCTGTTTGTCAGTGTGATTGTATACCAGGAGAAAATCAGGATAGCAAGACCTGGAAAGCCCATGAATGTGCACTTTCGCTGGCTTTTGTGTATGTGTAACGTGTGTCACACCACATCTTGCCCAGCACGCTCCTGGGATGGAAGCCTTGTATTCTCCTGGCACCAACATCTTTCTTTACTTTCATAGGCAAATGGGCTGTTACTCAATTTGCTAAGTTTCATATAAAATTCCTGAACGTTTTTTTTTTAGTTCAAGGCATTATAAAGAAGATAAAGGATGCATAGAGATGACTGGTGAATATAAACTTTAGGAGCAATAGTGAAGCCTGGTTTTAAAGAAGGGGATGGGGATGAGGTTAGAGAGATGGATGAGAATAGGTTGGATGTGGAGGGATGGTACTGAAAGTGGCTCTACTGCTAATTGGTGAGGAATCAGAAACTATAAAATGCATTCCTTTCTACAATTTCTTTGCAGGTTTCACTGTCTCACTTTAATTTTGTTTTCTAATCTCAGTTCATCAGCCCTTCTTTCATTGCCCAGGCAAAAAATTAATTAGTACAATAATTCACATGCAATTCTGAAAGGGCAGTGAGAGAGACTGAGAGAGAGAGAGAAAGAGAGACAGAGAGGCAGAGACAGAGAGATAGAGGGAGAGCAGAGAGAGAGAGAGAGAAAGAGAGAGAGAATCCAAAGTTAGAGTCTGTGAGGAACTGGATGATTAAGATGGCCAGGTCAGGTTTTAACAAGTTCTGCAATGCTTTTGACTGTCTTTTAGGTTGTCAGACAAGTGGTGCTACCATCTCATTTTCAGAAGCTATAGCCTATTCAGGAGCAGCGCCTCTTTTTCCTTACTTCTTGGTTTTCACTGACCACAGTGATCTGCACACCTGGGCATTTTTAACCAAAAATAACTGCCCTAGAGAAAACTGAGTTTAGAAAAGTGCACAGAGAAAATAGTTTAATCGGGTATGGGAATGTCCAGGCTTCCAAAGTCACCTATGACACTCATCAAGATGGAGGGACCAAGAAGTAGCACAGATGTGAAGGGCATATAAGTGACAGTTCTTAATATCAGGATGATTGATTTTATATCCTTGAAATGTACCAAACTTTAACGCTAGGTTCAGCAACTCCATAATTTATGTAAGTACAGTCTGTGTCAGTTCATTAACAGGTCATTAGTAAGTCTGGGGAAGATGTTCTAAAATGTTCTCCGAAAAACCATGAGGGAATACACCAGAAAATAAGATTATGGTGAAAGCTTACTTTTAGAGAAAGGTGTGCGTGTGTGTGTTTTCTTTTGTGTTTAATTTACCTTCATTTTTAGGCAGTGGTTCTCGTCAGGTGTATGTGGGTCAGCACTTATCTTTCAGGCAGCATGAAGGTTAAGTCCTGAGAACTGATTTGGACACACAGTGTTTTTTATTATCTTTTTGAGATTGACCTGCATCTAGTTAAGTAATTTTCACATGATTTGATAGTTACATGAATGTACCTTATAAAGGTGATGTTCAAGTTCAGTTTCCTTCATTTTGGGCAATCATGGAAGGTAGGGGTCCTTTTGTGAATGATCATGTGTACCAATCAGAGGCTTTCCTTGAAGTTCAAATTGCTAGATATGGAGAGAGCATCTGTCTCCCTGGTCCAGGTCTTTGCATTTAAAGCCATCATGTACACAGATAATAGGCTAGCAGAGGAAAAAAATTCACCAGGTACTCTATGGCTAAAGAGTTAAAGTTTAGCTGCAGAAGACCAAGAACAAATTGACAAACAAGGAGAGTGTTGAGCGAAAAGCAAGCAGAACTCTTAACAACTCAATAACAAAATGCCATAAATAAATAGTGATGCTGTTTTTAAAATTTCCCCTTCATTGACTGCAAGTGCTTAGAAAATACTGTAAAAAGGAAATAGGTTTATTTCTTCTCATCAGTTTGGGAATGATCATATGGACTTTTACTATAGTATTTACTTTGACTGCAACAGAGAGAGGAAAAGTAGTCCAAAGTGAAGTGTGGGAGAGGGAGTATACACTTGAGGGTGTGTTTAAATAAGAAACTTTCAGAGGTCATGGTCGATCTGGGCAGGGCTCTGCTTCTTCCTGCGTACATCAAAGCCACTGACCCCCAACACAACGCAGGGAATATAAACCTTCAGCATCAAAATTCAGCATCTAAAGCCACAACTTGTTATTTATCCCTTTTTGTTCCAGGCTTTTGGTGACTCTATGGGCATCTGATGCTTTCACCAAGCCTGGACCCCTAGTTGCTTTAGCCTTATTTCAAAATATTGCATTCAGATTTCTGAATCCCTGTTAACTACAGCCTTCGTAATATTTTCAAAGATTTCTAAGGCTCCACATTCTTAGGACCTGGGTCTTTGGTGCTCATGCACTTCTCCCTATTGTAACTAAGTGGCTGGTTATATGTTCATTACCAGTCACACTTCAGGGCATGAAGCTCCATCCTTCCTGCTGAATTTGCCATCTCGGGTCAGGGTCTCATATTTTGTTGGTCACCAGCCTGCAGAGCTAACACCTCACTCATGCTGGCTGTCTTCATGTCCTCCATGAATGAATATTTGTTGTGTGATTCTATAAATTATGATGAAAGGCCAGGGGAGGTCTGATTGGTAAATAAAACTTGGATTTTAGTAGACCAAAAAGGCATGTATCCAAGCATTCCTAAACACTTGTTTCTTTTTGTAATTTTCCAAAGGCGTATATACTTTTCTAATTGAATATATTTAAGTGTAACTGTTTGCATACAGACAGATGACATAAATCTTAAGGTCATCCAAGGCAACCTGCTTCTGAAAGCTGACATCTTTTTACAAGATCCATGTCATGTGGTCACCCAGCCTGAGTTTGAATACCTCCAGTCTCCCAGGTCACCTTCGCTCTACCTAAACTTTCTCATCTCCTTTGGCTCTCAGAACTGCCCTCAAATGGCAAAATTTTATTCTTTTTTTTGATATTTGCAACAACATGGATGGTCTTGCAAGGTATTATGCTGAGTGAAATAAGTCAGACAGAGAAAGACAAATACTGTCTGATATCACATATCTGGAATCTAAAAAATACAACAAGCTAGTGCATATAGCAAAAAAAAGCAGACTCACCAATTCAGAGAACAAACTAGTGGTTACCAGTGGGGAGAGGGAAGGGGATTAGGGCAACATAGGGGCAGGGAATTAAGAGGTACAAGCTACTATGTATAATATAAGCTACAAGGATATATTGTACTACACAGGGAATAGCGCCAATATTTTATAACACTTGTAAATGAATCAAGTATTAAAATTGTGAATCACCATACTGTACACCTGTAACATATCATTGTACATCAATTATACTTCAATAAAAACCCAAAACCAAAACCAAAACAAAACAAAAAACTGCCCTCAGATCTGCCCTTGTGAGACATAACTCAAGCCCATCCCTTCTCCATGTGGGAGAAGCTTGTGGTTGTTTTCATATAATTTTAGAGCTTGAATTCTTAAGTATTTAATTTGAAAACTGCTTTTAAATGAGCTTTAATACTGCTTTTTGATGAGCTTGAGCATAGAGTTCTTTTTGGACTTTTCAAATACAACTTTGACTTTTGATGATTTAGATCAAATGTCCACTGTCCTCAAGGGCAGTTCAGTCTCTGAGGATTTGGTATGCTCTCTCCTCCCGCCTCCCCCATAAGTAAGCATTTTTAAAAACCAAAACCATTATAGGAAAGCTAGAGAATTAAAAAGAAAACTCACAAATGGAGATTTCCTGGGAAGTGGGAGGAAGAGGACAGGTTTGAGGACAGATGCTTCAGCAGATGACATAAATGTCCTGGGTGAGACTGAAAGTGGTGATAGATAGAGTAGGTGAGTTCAGGAAGAACTGGAAATATGCTTGTCTACCTCCTGGATTTCAGGTGGGCAAGTCCCAACTGGAATCTCAGTTTTGAGAAAAAAATACGGTCTTTGTGATGAAGGAACAAGGTTCTATGTGGTGACTCTTGTCTTCTTTCTATAAATATCCACAAAACCATCACTGTGCCTTCTTCCTAGGGATTAGTAAATTGCTTTACTCCCCTCTCTTGCCTTTCCTGGGGCTCTCCACAGAGTTGATCTGAGTGCTGCCTTCACGTGAAGCTGATATATGTGCCTACCTTAGATCAGCTTCCCAAGGATCCAATTCAATCAAAGTCTACACTTTCCTTTTGTGACCTTTTCTTTCTTTCTTTCTTTCTTTCTTTCTTTCTTACTTTCTTTCTTTCTTTCTTTCTTTCTTTCTTTCTTTCTCTCTTTCTCTTTCTTTTCTTTTCTTTCTCTCTTTCTTTCTTTCTTTCTTTCTTTCTTTCTTTCTTTCTCTCTCTCTCTCTCTCTCTTTCTTTCTTTCTTTCTTTCTTTCTTTCTTTCTTTCTTCTGGTAAAGAATTACAGGCATATAAGTAGTCTGCAATTACATGTGAAAGATTCAAACCAAACAATGTCCACAAGATTTTTCTTTGTTCGTTCATTAGACTATATTTCTTTTTTTGATGTTTGTGGGATAGAAACTACCAGCTAAGAAATCCCTGTGTTTCTTTCTCACTCAAATACTGCAAAACATAATAGTAAGGCCATATTTATTAGTGTTATTTATTCTGATTCTAAATAAAAATAATTTTATTTGTTGATGAGCTAAAAATGCACTAATTTTATGAATGTCACTTTCAGAGACATAAGAATATCTGGTGGAAATTTCAAGTTTTTTGCAATTCCACCTTGTTGCACAAGACAATGCTGAAAGACACAATACGTATTATATATTTTTTGAAGACCACTCTTGGGCACTACTTACATGAATAGCATTGGCACAGGATCTGAAGCAAATGCTCTTTCTTCATGTTATAAATTGCAGTAGTTTGTATTATTGGCAGAGATAGCATTGGTTAAGAAACAGGTGATATACTTGGCTAGAATACTACCTGGCTGACACCTATATGTTATATTATCTGGAATAGGTTACCTAATTTCTCTAAGCTCTATTCCCTCATTATAGTAAGGATTAATGTTTTCCTCATAAGATTTTTGTGAAGATCAAATGACAGAATTTATTTTGAATATTTAGTGTATTGGTTTACATAAAACTTATTATCATGAAATGTATTTATCTTGTAAAAATAACTCGAGAATGGATAAAGAAGATGTGGTGTATATATACAATGGAATACTTCTCAGCCATAAAAAAGAATGAAATAATACCATTTGCAGCAGCTCGGATGGACCTAGAGATCATCATACTAAGTGAAGTAAGTCAGAAAAAGAAAGACAAATACCATATGATATCACTTATATGTGGAACTTAAAATATGGCACAAATAAACTTATCTATGAAACAGAAACAGATTCACTGATATAGAAAACAGACATGTGGTTGCCAAGGGGGAGGGAGGATGGGAGAGGAATGGACTTAAAATTTGGGATTAGCAGATACAGGCTATTATAAAGAGAATGGGTAAACAACAAGATTCTACTGTAGAGAACAGGGAACTATATTCAATATCCTGTGATAAACCATAATGGAAAAGAATATGAAAAAGTATATATATATATATATATATATATATATATATATATATATGTATAATTGAATCACTTTGCTGTGCAGAAATTAACACAACATTGTAAATCACCTATACATCAATAAAATTAATTTTTAAAAAATCACTCAAAATGACAGCGCACTGTTAGCTCATTGAAATAAATAATATGAGGATAGTCTTGTTAAAGTCAACATATTACATAGACACCAACTAAATCCCAACACTGGCAAGAAAATATTATCTTGAAAATACATGCATGCTTTTGTTGTTGTTGTTAATCCCCACCAAAAAATGACATTATTACTTATTTCATGACTTCAAGTGGATAATTCATTGTTTGCAGCTTGAAAAATGTAAATAATGGACACAAAACACACTTGTCCCCTCCTCAAGGTCATCCTTGAGTTTTACTCCATTCCTGACAATCTCACCCTTTAAACCTAGTAATGGATTTCAGTTTTATTGTAATTAATTGGCAAGGCATATGCCTTGAGACTATTAGAGAGTAAAAGAGTGTGCAATATTCTCAAATCTCATCTATGGAAGCAGTAGAACTTGTTGGTTAAGAGCAAAGTTCTGGTGTTGAAATCGTGTGTCCTTGTCTTTTGAAGTAAAAGGCTGACTCAAGAGTTAATAATTGGGAAATGTGAAGATGGAGAAACAAAGAATAGCTGTTGGGCTGGGGAACTGGTAACACTTTAGACTATAAATCAGTCACATAGCAGAACCACCGAACTCACGGTTCCCTGAAAGGTATAGATAAAGGCCTGACTCACATTCCCATAGATCCCCACCAGATGAAAACTGCTGACCGCAAGCACATAGACCCTAGACTGGTTGAAACCAGAAGGTTGATGATGCTTGAAACTTCACCTTGATGCCAACCAATCAGAAGAATGTCCATGAGCTGATCACACCCTGCTCCTTGAACACTATAAGATGCCTCACTAACCCCCTCCAGGGTGGGTCAAACAGTCTTGAGGGCATTAGCCCACTGTGGCCCCCTTTTCCTGGCAAAGGAATAAAAGGTACTCTTTTCTACTTCACCTAAAACTCCGTCTCCACATTTCTATTCTGCACGGTTATATATAGTAGTGTGTGTATGTTAATCCCAAGCTCCTAATTTATTCCTCACCTCCACATTTCCCCTTTGGTAACCATAAGTTTGTTTTCAAAATGTGAGTCTGTTTCTGTTTTGTAAATAAGTTCATTTATATCATTTTTTTAGTTAGATTCCACATATAAATGAGATCATATGATATTTATCTTTCTCTGTCTGACTTACTTCATTTAGTATGACAATCTCTGGGTCCATCCATGTTGCTGCAAATGGCATTATTTCATTCTTTTTTATGGCTGTGTAGTATTCCATTGTATATATGTACCACATCTTCTTTATCCATTCCTCTGGTGATGGACATTTGGGTTGCTTCCACATCTTGGCTATTGTAAATAATGCTGCTATGAAAATAGTGGTGCATGTATCTTTTCAAATTATGGTTTTCTCCAGATATATGCCTATAGGCAAGATTGCTGGACCATACGGTAGTTCTATTTTTAGTTTTTTAAGGAACCTTCATACTGTTCTTTATAGCGGCTGTATCAATTTATATTCCCAGCAAGAGCGTAAGAGGCTTCCCTTTTCTCCACACCCTCTCCAGCATTTATTGTTTGTAGATTTTTTTGATGATGGCCATTCTGACCAGTGTGAGGTGACACTTCATTGTAGTTTTGATTTGCATTTTTCTGATAATTAGTGATGTTGAGCATCTTTTCATGTGCTTTTTGGCCATCTGTATGTCTTCTTTGGAGGAATGTACATTTAGATCTTCTGCCCTTGCTGCACCCTCCTCCAAGGCTCTGAAGATCCCCCTTTCTCTAGGCTGATCTCCCCGCTGATTAGGGGACTTCCCAGGGTGTGGGAACCTTTCCTCCTTCACAGCTCCCTCCCTGGGGCACAGCCGCCATCTTGATTCCATTCTTTTTCTTTTTCCTTTTGTTCTACCAGGTTATGTGGAGGTTTTCTTGCCCTTTTGGAATTCTGAGTTCTTCTGCTGGTGTTCTATAGATGTTCTGTGTGAATCGTTCCACTTGTAGATGTATTTTTCCTGTTTTTGTGGGAGAAGATGAGCTCTATGTTCTACTCCTCTGCCATCTTGAGCCTGTCCCTGAGGATGCAATTTAAAAAGTCAATTGCACATTGTTTAAAGTGATAACACCTAGAGAGCTCACCATACTAGTTAGAATGTAAAATAGTGGCAATGTAGAGGAGGCCAAAGTGTGTGCTTGGAATGGTTAGACACAGTAAGACCAAAATTAATTTAAGAGCTATCAGAGTCAGTCAACTTGGAGACTAGCCAGAACCACTGGACTTGACTCCAAGTTCTAAGGTCGGGTGTAGGACCCCCAGGTTACATCCTCCTTGGATCAGTGGGAAACTTGTCATAGCAGTGAGATAACAAGAGGAGAGGGCAGAAATGTGCAATGCCACTTAAGGCCTAGGCTCTCAACTGCCTAAGTGTCATATTCACCCAAATTCCATTGTCCAAACAAGATCAAAATCAATAGGGCAGGGAAATATATTCTGCCTCTGGTGACAGAAACTGTCAAGTCACATGATAAGGGTGTGGATATATTGTGGAATGAAGAATTGGAACAAAAATGGAATCTACCACACATATATATTGTGAGCTGACAGCTATTACTTCCACACAACTTTTGAAGTTCTTATTTTAGAAGCAAAACTGCACAAAAACACTGGCTGCCATTCAGATGTTAGAAGATGGTTCTTTTCAAGCTAGATATCACAATCTCTTAAGTTTTATTTTTTTCTTTGTGTGTTCCCGGATATGATGGCTAGAACCCTCATCATCATGAACACCTTCCTCTGGATTTGTGAATATAGTCTTCTTTTCCAGGTCTTCTCTTAATACATTACATCTGCTACTGAACAGAAAAGTTCAATTAATGTGAATCCTGTAGAGCTCTAGTTCCTTTAATTCAGCTAAAGGGATTGCTAGCCATTTAAAAGCTATCATATGATGTTATTATTTGTTCAGACTGATCTTAAGTTCATTGAAAACCTCAAAACTTTCTCTATAAGGTCTATTGCCAAAGCAGGTTTCCTCCAAGCATTATTTGACAGGTTGATACTGTTTTTACATCTGTTGAAATTCACGTTGTGATTCCAGTGATCATACCCAGAAAACAAGGGAAAGAAAAATAGAATGGTGTAAATCACAAGGAAAGCCTTCCTTGGTATTTCATTCCAAAGGTATTTGGGTTTTTTACCATTGTAAGATGATGAAACATCTTAACCTATTCATGTTTCATTCCTGCTGTCCCAATTTAAAACTTGTATCATTTCACTCTAATAAAATCTGCTGAATTTTTTCCTTTTGATATGTAATGAAAGTTATATTTATTATTTAAATTCCAGTCTTCTTTCATCCTGACACAAATTGCATTTTTTAAAATGTTATATAATTTATATTGCATTGTTTTATTTGTTTAGAGTCTAAAAACACAAGTTTATAGTCAAAACATGATTATTTATTGAAAACAACTATTAGTACGGAATCATGCCATATGTTCTAGTCATCACATACTCTGAGAATGTATAGGTGTTTTTAAAAGGCTATAGAAATTCATTGATTAAATACAGTGCTATAAAATTCAGTGCACAGAGCTAAATTCTAAAGTTTAATTAAAAAATTAAAACAGAGTACAATGTAATAATATAATATTGTATGAAGTAAAATTCTTGAATATCACTAAGAAACATTACCTGTGTAATTGATGATATGAAAAAAAAACAGAGAAATCAGGATGTAACAATATGTTTTAATACTTTTAAAAAATGTTGATATTTATAAATATATGTGGTATTCATTCAGTATTCAGTGATGTCTTTGTCACCACCTTATAATTTTTTCCCTTTTTTCTTCCAGTTTTATTGAGATAGAATTGACACAGCACTGTATATGTTTGAAGTGTACAGTGTAATGATTTGGCTTACATACAACATGAAATGGTTATTACAATAAGTTTAGTGAATGTCCAACATCTCATATAGAGAATTGAAGAATAGAAAATAATGTTTTCCCTTGTGATGAGAACTCAGAATTTATTCTCTTAACAACTTTCATAAATAACATACAACATTGTTAATTATATTTTTCATGTTGTACATTACATCCTGAGTATTACATCCCTAGTACTTATTTATCTTACAACTGGAAGTTTATACCTTTTGAATGCCCTCATCCAATTTCCCTTCCTCTACCCCCTCTTCTGGTAACCACAAGTCTGATCTCTTTTCCTATGAGTTTGTTTATTTGCGTGTTTATTTCTGACATATAATTGACCTAAAACACTATGTTAGTTCCTGTTACACAACATAGTGATTTAATATTTCTAGCATGTTTGGAAATGTTCACCACGATAAGTCTAGTTATAATATGACACCATACAAAGATAGTACATAGTTATTGACTATATTCCCCACACTGTAAATTTCTTACTCATGACTCATTTATTTATTTATTTTTTAACATCTTTATTGGAGTATAATTGCTTTACAATGGTGTTAGTTTCTGCTTTATAACAAAGTGAATCAGCTCTACGTATACATACATCCCCATATCCCCTCCCTCTTGCATCTCCCTCCCACCCTCCCTACTCCACCCCTCCAGGTGGTCACAAAGCACAGACTCGTTTATTGTTCACCTGGTAGTGTACACCTCTTAATCCCCCTCACCTATTTCTCTCCTCTCCCTGCCTTCCTCCCCTCTGGCAACCACCTGTGTGTTCTCTGTATCTATGACTCTGTTTCTGTGGGGTTATGTTTGTTTATTGATTTGGTTTTAAGATCTTTTTTTAATCTTAAGATATAAGTGAAATGATACAGTATTTTTCTTTCGCTTTCTGACTTATTTCACTTAGCATAATACCCTTTAGGTCCATCAATGCTGTCACAGATAAGGTTCCATTCATTTTTATGGCTGAGTAGTATTCCATTGTATATATATATACACCACATCTTCTTTACCCATTCATCTGTGGTTGGACAGTAGGGTTGCTTCCATGTCTAGGCTATTGTAAATAGTGCTGCTATGAATGTTGAGGGCAGTAGCCATTTGGGGGAGCTCATTCTACTGGAATAACATGAGCCTTGGCAAGCATTTTGGAATCCTCCTTCCAGCCTATCCTCTGGGAGGCCAGAAGCAGCCCTATACCCTCCCACAGCTGAGCAGACAGGTGCGCAGGGACCCAGCCCGACCCTCCAACAGGCTGGCACTTGAGCCATGCCCACGTGAGCTGCACAAACAGCTGCGTGTGAATCCATCCCTGGCCACCAGCAGGCCTGCAGAATTCCCGGGCTGCACAACTAATTGCACGCGAAGCCAATTCTACCCTTCAGTGGGCCCACAGCTACTGCACATACCACAGGCTCACAGCCAACTGGGCCAGTGTCCAGCCCCACCTACCAGCGCGCCCACAGTAGTTGGATATCCCTGTTGCTTATCCTTATCTATTTTATACATAGTAATATATATCTCAATCCCATATCCCTGTCCTGCCTCCCCACTTTTCTCTCCCCAAAACGAGAAAACGAATCATTGTCTTTGTAGAACTATTGTTATTGTTTCAAGAGGACAAGTCTGGGTAGTGTTGAAATGCTCTTGAAAAAATAGGGCAATAAGCTGTGAGGTTTGGGTTATCAGAAATCATTGTTTCTGAATAATTAAATCACATACTAGATAATAATATTAAGACCACGATCTGGAACTTAATAGAATGTCCTCTCAGAAACTGAATTTCCCATAAGTCATTAGTTGTGTCCCATGGGTGTTTTTCTCTATTAGAGAACAACTGTGGTAATTTTAAAAGAGGAAACCTACCCAAGATGACACCTCTCAAGGTGGCAGCATGTTGTAATGCCTGAAATCTGGAGCCATCTGGATTTCTTAATTAAAGTAGTGATTCTAGCAACTTTTACTTAATTAAACTGAAATTATGAATTTCTTGCTTGCTGTGTCTTTTATTGTTACTAGATACTAAATATTAACAGCATATTCAACTTGAACCAAGACTGACATCTATGCTAAAAGAGAAGGTCTGAAGTTTACTTACTTTTATGGTAATAACTAAAGTGATCTTAAAATCTGTTTATTTAATTTTATTTTTCTTGAAATGATTTTTGGTTGATTAATATCTTCTTAGAAATTTTCTCAATGAAGTCAACCTTAAATAGAGATGACTATCTCCTATTGTCATTATTTTTAATCTTTATAATTATTATATCCCACAATTACTGGCATTACAATCGATTCCAAACACATACATACACATAGTCAATTAAGTGGTTAAAATTCTTAGATATTTACAAAATATCTCAAAATATATTCAGTTGGCTTGCTCCAATCTTTGTGGATCCAACCTCTTAGCAACAGAAAAAAAATATACATTCATAAATAATAGGAAAATTTCAGGACAAATCATCCAATTAAGTAAAAACCTTTGATTCCTTTATTTCACCTCCAGGTTTGCAACTATCAATTAATTTAGAGCAAAGAACCTAAAGATGATAAAATCGGAGTACTTTCCTTTGTACAAATTTTATTATACATTATTTTATAGTGCAAATTTAGTCAATGGTAAACAATTCCATTAACCATTTGTTGGCTTATTCATGTTTACAATATTTAGAATTTATTTGAGTTACTGGCTGATTAATTTAAAGTGATTTAAAACTGGTTTAAGGGGAAGTGGATTTAGAACTGCTTGGATCAGTGATCTTGTCATTACTCCTTTGTAGAGTCTATAGTTCTGGTGCAGGGCCCAAATGAAACTGTTTAAATTATTTATCCTATAAAACTCTAAAGGTATTAGACTAGAATTAGCGAATTCTTTCAACTTTCAGGATAGTTTTATGACTACTGAATTACCAACCTAGATAAGTGTTCAACTATAGAACACTTAGAGGAATACTTTGCATTGTTATCATGAGAGCTGAAAAGTAGAAAGCACCACCAAGGTTGTTCTCATCATTCTGGAAATTGGAGTTTGGTAGAAGGAAACAAAATTATAGATTTAAAATCAAAGTGAATGCATTGATTAGGAACCACTAAAAATGCAGAACTATATGCCATTTCAGAACCATCCTCTTTAATTCTTTATATGAACACTTTTCCTCATATTTGAAATACTTTACAATTCCAACACAACTCACATCAGAAAGGTATTTTTGATTATTTCATAAACAAAATAGTTTAGAAGCCATACTCCTTTTCACAACTCCCTGAAAAATATATGCTTCATCTTCTCATGCTTTGAAGATTTTCTTTAAAAAAAAATGTGTGTACCATATAGTTCTCCATTGATTATTTGGTTCTTGAGATTTGTTGGGAATTTGTGAAAATTTTGGCCAATCATTTCTGCCAATGAGTAATCAGTTTAAAACGGAAGGCATCATATAATCAAATTCTTGCCAGAGACAAACTATTTTCACATATCGGGTACTAATTCATAGATCTCCTAGAAACATAGCATAATGACAAGAGTTGTATATGTTTCAGATTCATAGAGCATATGTTTTGATTTCTAAACATCTAACTCATCCAAGTATATTCAATTTTTCCATCTTTTTTGATCATTTTGTGTGGACACACAGTTGTAGACTGGGGATGTACATATAAAAGGTCTTTGCCCTGAAGGATCTCTCGGTTTATTGGGGTTCACAGAGAGATGCTGATATCTATCTGTGGTATCAGTTACACATAAATAACAAAGTAGCATGAGAAATACTATCACATAAATTTGCACAATACTTAAGGCGGTTAGATGTGGATGATCAAGGGAAAGCATATGATAGAAGGTAATATCTGAGCTGTACCCTGCATGACAATATGAAAGGTCACATTTCATATTCAAATTGCTCTGGCATTAAATCTCAACTGTGTCAACTGTGTCAACACAATTTGCTATGTGAACTAATTAGCCTTACTTAAGCCTTAAAAGGAAGATTTTTTATATTAAGGTACTGTCAAAAATTAAGTAGCTTGCCTATACTCACATAGATATTGAGTGGTGGAACAGGAATCGGAACCCAAGGAAAGTTGGCTCTAGACTCTGCTCTTAACCACAATCCAATAATGGACCACCTCATCATCCTCAGTAGTTCCCCCTCACAATCTGTGATAAGACCTCTTAATTATTTCAGGGCTGTTTGAGTCATATCTACCAACTATTTTATTTAGAGAAAATTTTTACAAAACTCATGAAAGACTTCAATAGTTCAAGTTTAAACCTGTTGTTTAAACTTGTTTTTCTTTGGTGAGTAATGAGGCCAGAATGTCAACTCAGCCTGATAAACCACACTTCAAAAGAATCATCGCCTTTAAGAGGAGGACCGGAATACTTCATTTAGACGAGGGGTAGGAATTGTGTGTAGTATCGTCTGGGGATGGACTAGCCAATAAAGAGTTCATTTCTGGCCCCAAACTCGCCTTCTCTATTACTTCAGTAGTATGACTGCTTATTATCATTGTAAAAAGGGAGAAATTCTGGGGAATTAGATAATTAAAACCATTTGTCTTTCTTCTTGTCAAGCTTTTTATTTATTTTCTTTAGTGAATGACGTTTCAAATGTACTATACGTTTATTTACTAACCTATTATTGAATGATATAATATGATATAAATGTACAAATGTATGAAATGTATATAATGAATTATCACGAAGTGAACACATGTATATAATCATCCAGGTGGAGAAGTGAAAGATAAGAAGTCAGTCATCCTTGTGCCCTTTCTTAATCATTACACCCTCTACCGTCTCCTAATATAATCACTATCTGGACATTTAACACCATAGATTTGTTTTAGCTGTTTTTGAACTTTAAATAAATAGAATCATATAGTATATACTTTCTTGTATTTGGTTTCTTTCACTCAAGTTTATGATTGTTTTTCTGCATGTAGCAATATTATTTTTGTTGTTGGATAATACTTCATTTTGTGCATATGACATGATCTATTTATCTATTTTACTCTTGATGAATATTTGAGCATTAAATTAGATTCCTAGGGCTTCTGTAACAGAGAACCACAAAATGCTGGCTTGAAAAAATAGAAATTTATTGCTCACAGTTCTGGAGTCTAGATGTCTGAAATCAAGGTGTTGGCAAGGCCATGTTCCCTACGAAGCCTATGAAAGACAAGACTTTTTGCTTCCTGTAGCTTCTGATGTTTGCCAGCAAGCTTTGTCTTTCCTTGGCTTGTAAATGGATAAGTCCCACCTCTGTCTCCAACATCACTTGGCCATTTTCTCCCTATGTGTCTCTTCTTATAAGGACATTAGCCATATTGAATTAAGGACCCACTCTACTCCAGGATGATCTCATCCTAATTTAGCCAATTATATATTCAACAACCCTATTTCCAAGTGAGGTTATATTCTGAGGTACTATGGTTTAAAACTTCAACATCTCTTTTTGGGAGACGCAAATCAACCTGTACTAGGATTACTATAAACATATAAAACCACTGTGAACATTCTCATGCATGTCATTCAGTGTACACATCAATGAATTTCTATTGAGTATATGTCTAAGAGTAGAGTTGCTAGATCACAGGATATAAATATATCCAGCTTTAGCAGATATTTCCAGGTGTTTGTACCAATTTACATTGCTACCTACAGCTATGAGGATTCTAATTCTCATATCCTTCCCTAAACTTGTAATTCTTCATTTTTCTTTAGCCATTCTGGTAAGTAGTGGTATCTCACTGTGGTTTTAATTTTTATTTATCTGTTATTATTAAGATGTAACTGCTTATCATAAGTTTATTGGCCATTTAGATATGCCTGCTTATGTGTCTTGCTTTTTTCCTATTGGGTTGTCTGATTTTAACTTTTTACTGGTTTATAGTAGTCTTTGATTGATTATGCAAATAATCTCTGTCTCATATATTGCAAATACCTTTAACCCTATACCTTACATTTTCACTCTCTTAATAGTGTTTACAAATAAAGAAGACTTCTTTATTTTAATATAGTCTGATTTATCAATCTGTTAATTTGTAGTTAGTGCTTTTATTTTTGGTCTTGTTCAAGAAATCGTTTGTAACTAAGATTATAAAGATATTTTCCTAAATTATCTGCTAGAAATTTTCTTGTTTTATTTTTCACATTTAGATCTACGCTCTATCTGGAATTAATTCTGGTGTATGGTTCAGTTCGTGTCACTACTAATTTTCTTTCTCCTATGGGTACTTAATGAATCCATCCTCATTTACTAAAAATACCATACTTTGCCAACTGCTCCCAGTACCATCTTTTTATAAATCATTTGTTCATACATATGTGGGTCTGTAATTATGTTTTCTATTTTGTTCTATGATTATATTAATATTAATCCAATCAGGAATTGGAAGCTCAGTTCCTTATAGGTCTTGTCAATTTCTGATTTACTCTACTCTTAACAAACAGTCCTTTGGGGTCCTCACTAAAATTCTGGTGTATCTATTAGAGCCATCCTTCCTTTGCCAGCCCTGAATGCAGCTTTTGTTCTTCCAGCCCTATAATTCTTCTGAGAGCTTTGCAGAGTTTCTAGTCTCTCAGCCACTCCTTTCCAACTGGTAAATGCCTTGAGGGATGAGTGACTCCAAACGTCTGGCTCAATCCTCAGCATTCTTGCTCCACAGAATCAGAAGGCCTCACTGCCTTTGAAGATTTCCAGTGACTTCAAAATTATTTCAGCATTATCTTATGTTACCTACCTACTTATTTTCAGATGGAAAAATGGTCTAAAAAAAGCTAGTACAACATTGTTAGGAGCAAACATACTTTATTGCATTTTGAATTATTTAATGTTGGACAATATCTCTATGATGGTTATAAAAAGAGTTGACATCTCCATCTATTTAAAGAATTATGGTGAATAATATATATTATTATATATATATATCAATGCTATGTCAACCAACCAAAACTCCCAAGATAGGAGTGGGGAGGGCATGACCATAATTACACAGACTATCATTTTATTTCCACAGTTCTTTCTTGGGAAGCGACAGCCTAACACAATAGTAAATCTTCGGCTTTCATATTTTTTGCCCCAACAAGCACTACTCATATCTAACAGTTTATTCTGCCATTTTATTACCCTGTCCATTGTATTACTTTTGCGAGTCCAACTTCAGCTCCTATATCTCTGCCATTACCTCCTGTTGTTTTTATTATCTTCCTATGCCTTTTTTTTTTTTTTTTTTGGCTGCACCACGTGTCTTGTGGGATCTTAGTTCCCCAACCAGGGATCAAAAATGGCCCCAGCAGTGGAAGCGTCAGTACTAGCAACTGGGCCGCCTGGGAATTCCCTCGCCTTTTTTAAACTTCCATCTCTTTCTAATTGGAGGGGCCCATTTATATCCTAGGAGACAAAGAACTGCAAAGATTGCCAAGACCCTGTTTACTGTCAGTGGTACACTATTAAGTGTGAAGATGAAGTTAATTAGAAGCCAGAAACATTACCTTGGAAAAAACAGAACTTCCCAGCTTGTTTGTCTTTTCATTGGTTTAAGTCTCAACATCATCTAAGATATAACAGAGTTCTATCAGTCAGGGTCTTAACAGGAAACAGAGGGCACAATCATATTAACATTATTGTGGAGGGTTTATTTAAAAGAAATTCATTATAACTGTGAGGGTGAACCATAAGGGACAGTGTAGCAGAACTAGAGGAACATAGGGCTAGAAGCAACAGCAGAACTGTCATTGTCCTTAGTCCCAAAAGGATGAGTAGAGGGAGAAATTGCTGGAGACAGAAGGGAGAGAGAGCCATACACGGTATCTACCTTGAGAACAAGTAATCAATGTCAATAAACACAGCTAGCTTAAGGTACCCTCCCAGGGAAAGAACAAGCATTCTGACCTCAATCTCCTTCCTCTACTCTTCTGCCTGGAATCCCCACTGGCCAAACACAACTAGAAGTCAGGCCACACAGGCAATGATGTAGTCCATATAGGTCAATCTTGCAAGGCGACAAGGAAAATAGAGACGGGTAGAGGGTGGATCTGGAAGGACAAATGAGAGATATCTGGCACAGTGTATATATTTTCTTCCTCAGCTCCCACTTTTGTCCTGTATCACAAGGGTGAAAACGTGATCCTAACGCAGGGGATGCATAAAGTCTCCAAAGCGTGAGATAATGACAGTTCACAGTCACACTCTCACACAAAACCTAAAATGTTTGATACAACTTGCATTCATCACATAGAGGAAAAAATTGAAAAAGGACACAATTCAGTCATATGAAATACAGCTGTTATCTTTTCTCTCTCTCTAGTTGATAACAAGGCCTGAATTGAAAATAATAGTGGTCTTTTTCCACCACCAATGTCACAGTTTCCTAGCCTTCTGTGAGCCCCTCATCTGAGCAAAATCTTCAATCCTGCAGGACACATCTTGGTGGTCTTGTCTTTCTCTTTATTGGATTATTAAGCTTTTGTGTTATATAGGATTATAGGATATGAAAGAGTATTAATCTAGATTCTCCAGAAAAACAGAACATATAGGAGATATCTATATCTACATCTATGTCTATAGCTATGTCTCTAACATTACCTGCTTTCTATTGGTAAATCTTATATATTTTTTTCTTTTTTTCTTTTTTTTTTTTTTAAAGAAATTAGCTTACACAATTATAGAGACAGAGAAGTCCAACATCTGAATTAAGCAAGCTAGGGACCCAGGAGAGCAAATAATCTTTTCTGAGTCCAAAGGCCTGAGAACCAGGAGGTCTAATGGTGGAAGTTCCAGCTTGAGTCTGAAGGCAGGAGAAGGCTGATGTTTTAGGTGAGAGACAGGCATTCAGAGAGAAAAAAAGTATTGATATTTTAAAATTTGATTTAGCCTTCAAAGGATTGGATGGGGCCATTCACAATGGGGAGGGCAATCTGCTTTACTCAGTCTACCAATTCAAGTGTTATTCTCATCCACAAACACCCTTACAAACACACCCAGAATGTTTAACCAAATATCTGGGCCCAATGGCCTAGTAAAATGGACACATAAAATTAACCATCACAAGGAGTACTGGATGTGTCCCAGAGAATCCCCTGGGATCTACACATAGTCTTTCTTGCTCTTTGTGTGGCAGAAGTCCACTTCCTCCTAGAAATTGAACTTAATAACCAGTACAATAATCTTTTTCTGTACCTATTGGTGAAGAAGTATGAAAAGCCCAAAAAGATCAGGTAGCAGTCTTAATTTTCAATTCGTTGGAACAGTTTCTCTGGTCTCTGATAAAATCATTCTTTCCTTAGGCCCAACGCTATAAAAATGCACTTAGCCCAAGGTCACAGAGATATGAATCAAGTATCCATCCACTGGGTTACTAGGTATAATATTAACAGGGTTCTTGTTTCCCAGACTTATGCATCATGGATATGTGAGAGATAGCAAATAGCAAATCCTGTAGATAATCCCTTCAATGGATTGAGTGTGGCTTATTAACCATCTGTGTGACACCATTTTTCCATTCTATAAAGCCAGATGTTCCCGAATGGTCGAGCACATGGTAGAGTGGTGAATTCCATGGAATTGAGATCTTTGATGTACTTTTTTGTCATAAAATGTGTCCCCTCTTTAGGTGATGTAGTAGGGTGAATAGTGTCTCTTCAAAATTCACATCCACCCAGAACCTCAGATTGTGAACTTATTTGGAAATAGAAGTTTTACAGATGTAATTAGGCAAGAATTAAAGTGGGATTATACTGGATTAGAGTAGGCCCTCAATCCAATGAGAGTTCCATTGTAAGAGACAGAAAAGGACACACAGAGGCACACCGAGAAGGTGGTGTGAAGATGGGGACAGAAAATGAAATGATGCCTCTATAAGCTGAGGAATGTCAAGGATTGCTGGCAACCACCAGAAGCTAGGAGAGAATTATTATATGGTGTCTCCCTCAGGACCAGAAGAATCAGTTCTACAGATATCCTGTGACTTTTGGACATGCTTGGGCCTATCTTATATATATACTGTCTATGTTATAATGAAATGCTATCATACACATATAAGATTTGGTAGCTTTGATATTACCCATGTTATGATGTTAAATTTGAGTAGTATAGTCACTTGGTCACCTATGGTGTGCCATTCAGTTTCTAACAGGACCAGTAGTAAGCCAGGAGCTTCATTTCAAATAGTTGTTTCAGGGACCAAAATATGTGGGATCAGTGCCATGATTTTCCTATTGGGGCCTAGCATAGGTTCCATACAACATTTTCCTTGGCAACAGTCACGTCCAGTATCATTGGGCTGCTGAGTCATGGACCTATGTTCCACTCAAAACTTCCACGTACAAAGAAGTTCACTGAGCTTTGTGTCTCTTGTTTGGAAAAGGTAGCACAAGGTACAGTGACATATACCTCTCTTTAGATTGGATATTTTTGGATATTTTAAGTGTCTGAATTCCCAGACATTTCACTGATGTGATATTTCCCTGAGCTTTCATAGGGTTTACTTCCAGCATTCTAGCATGTGATGTCTTACTAAGGGATCAAAAGTGCTTTCTACATCTCGTGTACCAGGTTCAGTTGGTATAATATGATTAGTGTAATGGACCCATGTGATGTTCTATGGGATACCTAAATGATTAAGATTCCTCTTCCTATATTATGACAAGATGAAAAAAGAGATGCCAAGGCCCTGGGGCAAGACAGTAATAGTTTGGGGGAAGTTCACAATACATCCTTTGACAACATTACATGGCTCTTCCTCAGGGCCCTCTGATCATCTCCTTAGTAAAGGTACTTCAGAACAGAGAACTAGCTTAGATTTGAGAATAGGTAAAAGGCCATAAATCTTTGCTTGGGAAATTCAAGTTACACACTTCCTCAGATGTTGATTTTTTTTCCCAGTCGTCCTCCATATAATACAAGCAATACCTTATAAGGTTGGCCATCTGTTTCATTTCTAGGGACCTCACAATAAATGTCATCACAACAAATCTTTATGACTAAGTCCCCTACATACGAACCTTCAAGTGGCGAACTTTCAAGGATGCGAACATGATTTTGCGTGTCCAATCACGTAAGTTAGTTCACGTGTCTGGCGTACATTGTCACGAGCGTGCATCCTCTACAAGTGTCTGTGCTTTTGTGTACTTTACTGTACAGTACTGTATAGAGTACAGTAGTACAGTATCTTTATTTCCAGCACAGGATGTCTAGAAGCAGGCATAAAAGCAGCGGTGATGTAGCAGGTACTGCTGAGAAAGGCCAGTGCCAAGTGATAACAGTGGAAACAAAAGTGAAAATAATTGAGAGAGTGGAGCCAGGCGAAAAGATGTTAGATGTCGCTCATTCTTATAACATGAATTGTTCAACCATCGGCACGATTCTAAAGAACAAGGACACGATCATGGAACGTGTGAAGTCTGCTGTGCCGATGATGTCGACAATAATATCGAAGAAGCGTGGAAAAGTGATGGGGGAGATGGAGAAACTTCTCAGTGTGTGGATGCAGGATCAACATCAGCGTCGAGTCCTGCTCAGGTTAATGCTGATTCAAGTGAAAGCTAAAAGCCTTTATGAAGACTTAAAGATGAAACGTGGCGAAGAATTAGAGGGCACATCTTTTAATGCCAGCCATGGTTGGTTTCATCAGTTCAAGGCTAGAGCCAACCTTCACAAGGTAAAAGTAAGTGTCAAGGCAGTGAGTGTGGATATGGTAGCTGCCCAGGAATTTCCTGAAATGCTTCGAGAAATTACTGAGGAAGGCAAGTTTACCTGAGTAGGTTTTAAATGTGGATGAGCAGGACTGTACTGGAAGAGGATGCCAGACTGAAGTTACATCAATAAGGAGGAAAAGTTGATGCCAAACTATAAAGCAGCAAAGGATTGGTTAACTGTTGTTTGGTGGCAATGGTTCCGGTGATCTGAAGCTGAAGCCTCTCTTAGTTTATCATTCAGAGAACCCAAGAGCCCTTAAAAACATAGCCAAGGGCTCTCTTCCTGTTGTGTGGAAGAGTAACCCCAAAGCCTGGGTTACACAGGCCGTTTTCCAGGACTGGTTTTTCCACCACTTTATCCTGGAGGTAGAGAAATATTGCTTGGAAGACATCTCATTCAACAGTCTTTTGCTGCTTGGCAATGTTCCAGGCCACCCAGCATTCATGGATGATTTTCATCCCAACTTCAAAGTACTGTAGTGCATCTGCCACCAAATACTATGTCACTCATCCAATCTATGGACCAGGGAGTTATAGCGACTTTCAAGAAATATTATTTACGTCACACTTTTCGTCAGGCAATAAAGGCAAGTGATGAATCAGGAACAACATTGTGACAATTTTGGAACGACTATAACATCTACAGGACCATAAAAAATATTGACTTTGCTTGGCATGAGTTTATGGCCATCACCATGAATGGGGTTTGGAGGAAACTTTGCCTGCAGTTTGTTCACGATTTTCATGGATTTGAGAAGGTGGATGAGGAGTCCAAAGAGGTCTTCAGCAACTTAGTGACCCTTAGTGAGAAGCTGCAGCTAGATCTTCAAGAGGACCACTTCATTAAAATCCTTGTGGTGCAACACGAGGAGCTTACTAATGAAGACCTAATGGAATTGGAGGCCCAGAGAAAGGATGAAGAGAGACAGGAGGAAGAAGTAACTGAAGAACCGAAGAGATTCACGACACAGTAAATGGCAAGGGGGTTTTCTTTATTTGATGGGGCACTGTTAGTTTTTGAGGCACAGGACCCAAACATAGAATGGTACATGAAGGTTGCAGAATACAATCCAGTGCTACCCTGTCATCTATTATGAGAAAAAAAGAGCTACTACCCAGACATCACTGGATCATTTTTTCAAGAGGGTAGATAGAACTGAACCCAGCAAGGAACCTGAACCTGTGCCATCCATGTCAGGCGTGAGTGAAATTGCAGCCTGCCCTCCATCTCCTATTGCTGATGACCCTTAAGCTCTACCGTCTCCCACCTCCTCTCCCTCCTCCAGTCAGTAACTCTTCTTGCCTGTTCACGCGATGCCAGCCCCTGGATGCCAGCTGTTGTACTGTACTACTGTACTTTTCAAGGAACTGTACTGTAAGATTAAAAATGTCTTCTTTATTTTTTGTGTTTGTTTTTTATGTATTATTTGTGGGGAAAGTATTGTAAACTTATTACAGTACAGTACTATATAGCTGACTGTGTTAGTTGGGTACCTAGTATAACTTTGTTGGACTTATGAACAAATTGGACATGCTCTTGGAATGGAACTCTTTCGTATGTGGGGGACTTACTGTATTTTCTATACCATTCCATTCCTCTGGTTTATTGTAGTTATTGTCTACCTTGTCTCTAACAGCTGTAAACCATACTCCTCTGGAATCCCATAATTCACATTGAAATAAGGAAACCTAACTGCATATTTGCAGCCCATCACCACCATCTTCAAGGACAATGATAGCCCCCTTACCAGTGATTTCTTCATGCCTTACTGTCTTGGTGAAAGGACTGTTTTTCTGAGCCTTTCACATGATAGATCCAGTCCAAACATCCCCACTTACTGAAACTTTGAAATCCATCCTATATAGTATGACAGTTAAGTTCCAGCATGTTGACTCTATTAACTGTAAGTCATCATTGAGCCCAGACTCCTACTATTCAACTGTTTTAGTCCTTTCAGGCTGCTATAACAAAAATATCATAAACTGGATGGCTTAAACAACAAATATTTATTTCTCACACTTCTGGAGATTTGGAAGTCAAATCAGGGCACCAGCATTGTCAGATAGGAATCTCTTTGGAATCTCTTTTATAAGGGCACTAATCCCATTTATGAGGCCTCCACCTTCACACTTGGTCACCCAATTCTAACTATCTCCTGAAGGTTCCATCTCCTAATACCATCACAGTGAGAAGTAAGGTTTCAACATGCATTTTGGAGGGCACACAAACATTCAGTCCATAATACCAACATAGTGTCATTCTCAGGCCCTTAAGCCAACCCATTGCTTCTCAAGTATTGGACAAAGATACCCATATCAATATGAATGGACTTGGCACCTTTGTTTTCTATTTTTCTCTCTTGGTATAACACCTATAGAGTCCATTTATTCCCCAGGTTCTTGCCAATACTAATTAGCAAGATTTTTTTAAAACTTCTTTGAATTATAAACTATTTCCTCCCAAGTAGGCTTATTTCTGTCCAAGTTTTTTACTGGTTTGGAGGCAGTGAGTGGTGCTAAGTCCTAAGGAGGGTCAGTAATAATTTGTGTGTCATTTAAAGGCTTTTAGGCAGAAGAGGACTACATCCACAGGAAGAGGATACTTTGAGATTTAAGGTTTCAACCTGTTCATATATACCTAAATGGTTTTATTCGATGGGTCAGTGTCTCCTTCCTTACTGACTTGTCTTCTCACTTGAGAAACGTGGTGTGGTTGAGTATTGAAATAGCCCTGCAACTCTGCACATGTTCCAAACAGATCCAGAGCCTGGACCTGAAATCAATACTTGAATCTCCAAGCTCCAAACTCCATAAACAATATTTTTGATTGTAATAATTTATATACCATTTTTTATCATTTATGTCTCTGTCCTTTAAAAATGATGGAACTTGCAGCACTCAATATAATGTGAAGCCTTGTTATAAAGAGAGAAAGTATTTCTGGCCCAGAAATGTTTTGTTTATAGACAAAATTCCTAGGATTACATTTGAGAAGGTAGGAAGAGAAAGATTTCACAGAGTTGAGAACATTAATCCAGGTCCTTATCCTATAAGTATAAAAAATGATTTGAAACTGCTGTGGTGGCCTTGTGTTTCTCCACTTGTGTTCTTAATTTGTACTCGTAGCTCTTATACTCTTTTGTTCTTATGTGCATTCGTAAGGTATTATAAGAGAATCCAGGTGGTTCAATAATCACTATATGTGGTAGCAACGAAGTGACTCAGAGCTTTGATTTCTCCAGGCTGTACCCTCTACCTGTGCTTCATCTCATGCCACCAGCAGTGATAATTTCAGTAATTGCAAAGCCAGAACGTACCATAGATCACCTGTGTCCCACCTATGTCCCATTTACCTTCTCCCTCACCCAGCAAGACTGTCATCCTACATTACTCAAATATATGACTAGCACAACACCAGCATCCAATTCTGAAGGCCTCTTTCATGAGGCCATTTCTGTACAAATTACTATCTCAGTCAGGGAACCAGCAGGAAACAGATGGTATGCTCAAATAAGGATAATTTGAGGAGATTTTATTTACAAAGTGACTAATTACAAAGGTATAGGTGAGGAGTGGGAAACCACAAGAGACAGTGCAAGAATCTGGACATAACAGCAGCAGCAGAGATGTTGTCATTAGCCATGAGGAGATAAAGGGAGGTAGGGTGCTCCAGCCAGCCTGAGGTTACATCAATTAGAGAGAACCAGAGGATCAGTTCCTTCAGTCCAATCTCATCCAGCCTAATAATTTCCTCCTGGCCCATTTTCTTCAAGTCTCAGCTCAAAACCCATCTCCTCAAAGATTTTCCTTGCCTGTCTCTGTAACATAGCTCCACCACCTCCCTCTCCTCAAGTACTGTCTAGCCTATTTTTTATGGCATGTATCAGCATTTGGCATTATTTTTTATCCTTCTTCTCCCACTACAATCTTACATTCTAGTCAATTTCATGACTGTAGGAATTATGTCTATGTTATTCTTTGTTGTTTCCTCAACAATCAGAAGAGTATCTGGCATATAATAAACAATAAATCAATATTTGGCAAGTGGTGTGATGAAGAAATGTTTGAAAATGTTTAAAAAAGAATGTTGAGGACTGACGATAATAGTGATCGTTGACTGCAGAAGAAAAGGTGAATTAAAGAAAGTGATTAAAGAGAGAAATTAAATTAGAACTGGGAAAATGAGGGAAAAGAGATAAAATGATGTCACAATGTCAAACATGGGGGAATGAAACCATTTGTAATGCTTTTGTAGATAACTTGGAAATGACACTCTCTTGGTTTAGTCTTGGAAATTATAGGTTTAGCCTTGGAAATGTTTAAAGGACTTTCTTCAAACCTGATGCTTCCAAGTGAAATGTTTGAAAGACATATGAAATAACAAAGTGTCTATTAAGGGACTACTTCAAGAGTCAGCAACATAGAAGTTATATGAATAATAACAATCACATATTCTACATGCCTCAAATGTCTGATGTTTTGTTTAAACCAAGCCATATCAACAAACTAGTCAGGCATATTTACTGAAATCTTTCTGTAAGTCCAACTTCACTTCATGAGTCACCAAATTTTTTTTATAGTGTAATACAAATGAGGTTTTTTAGAATGCGTTAAGATCTAGCACATTTATTTAAGTAGCAACAAATTTAATCATTCATTTTTCTGAACCATGTTCAGATATCAAGTCAGTAAAATAAGCAAACAAACAAATGCACATTTCAATAGGTGAAACGAAGAGAGAAGAAAAGAAAAAGAAGGAGGGATGAGGAAGAAAGGAGGAACAAGGAAGGCAGAAAATGTTAAGTCTGGGACACACACCAGAATGTCCTGAGCTTCTTTCACATAACATCTCACTGACTCCTCACACATTTCCTGGAGCTAGATATTACTGATTTCTCAATTTGAAAAATTTTCAAATGAGGATGAGAAAAGATAGGTAAATTTCCTAAAGTCATTTTGCTATGAGAGCTAGAAATCAAATTCTCATTCCACTCCAAATCTCACAAACCTTCCACCACTCACTGGTTCTTCCACATGA
This sequence comes from Balaenoptera ricei, assembly GCF_028023285.1. Classification (NCBI taxonomy): domain Eukaryota; kingdom Metazoa; phylum Chordata; class Mammalia; order Artiodactyla; family Balaenopteridae; genus Balaenoptera; species Balaenoptera ricei. The sequence goes on along the minus strand of NC_082645.1, from coordinate 6,566,307 downwards.
GAAGAAAGGATGTAAGTCATCATTCATTACATTTGTACTACATTTGAGGCCAGGAGGCTTTTCCTAATAAACAAGGAAGAGTTGATACACACTACATAATCCTATTTAGAAAATAGCAATTATTTATTCCTATTGCCTTTGCTTGTCTCCTACATATATTCTAGCATTTTAGTAGGATTGACTGTGTTTGATTTAAATTTACAGGAGCTAGTATCACCAACTCTCTTGGACTTATTTATCATTCAAAAGTCTGTCCTCCTTGTCATCTTCCTCCTCCCTATCCATTTGTCTTGTTTCTCTTTTCCAGGCCATCCCTTCCTTTCTGCTTTCTGCTTCCTCAGATGATTTGGGACTGCAGAAAGCCTGGAATCAGAGCTCCCTCCCTGGGTGGATAGGTAGAAAGTGTGGAGGTAAGAGTGATGCCCAGATCTTGGAGAAACTCTATCATTCTGACAGCACTTTTTAAAATTTCACCCACTTAATTATTTGATAGACCAGTTGAAAGATATAACAATTCTTATTACCAAATAGCTTTTAATTATGAGCACACTGTTTGTCAAATAGCATGGAGGCATTGGGCTGGCATTGATACATGTGGTCCTTTTTGTCCTTGAAGAGTTACAGCATCATGGGAAATATAGACAGAGAATTGTGTGGGTGGGTGTTGTAGATGCACAGGGGAGGTGATTCATTCATCCTGAAGGTATAAAAGGAGGTCTTCATGAAGAAGATGATACATGGGCTGAGTATTAAAGAATGATTAGCATTTGCCAGTCAGTAGAGCAGTGTAGGAAAAAGGTAAAGGGATACAGATAAGTTAGATTACTGTCTTTGTAGGCAGAAGACATGCCAGAGAGTCCACTGTAAGAATTAAATTACTTCATCAAATGGCCTCATTGATGTGGTCCTAATTACAACACAACACTTCAATTACTTAATACTAGATCAGTGAGCCAACAGATACTATTTTTTTTGGGGGGGTGGGGTAGATCTGTGAACTACCTATATTTAGAAATGTGAAATGTCTTCTAACTTCCCCTTATAGTAAGATGAACTTTGGCATTTTTCTGAAAAGTTAAAGTTGTATTCAGGTCAGATTTTTCTTTTGTGTCTGGCTCTGAAATGTAACTTTTGCATCAGGAATTTGAGAGGGACAACGTTTCTTCGGTATGAACAAATCACACAGGAATGCAATACAACCTTTGTTGATTTGACCTTAAATCATCCTCCTTCCCCTCCTCCCCTCATTGACTGACAGCCCCCATTGCCTTGGCAAGTTAGCTATCTTCCCCTATGATGTTATCACATTTCGTCCACTGTAGAACATATTATGGCGTCACTGATCATCTGTCTGATGTTCGAATGCTCTTGCCCACCATTACCCCCAAATGTTGTTGCAATTTGATTACCCTTATAGTGCAAACACTGTATTGTGTGGAGATAGAATGGTTATCCTTCGTGTGTATTCAAACTGCCATGCATTACCTTTTACTCTGTAGATGTTGCTTGGAAATATGACTCCAGTGGCTAGTTACAGGGAAAATTTATAGCATGCTTTCTAGAAACCCATAAAAAAGACAAATCTCACTATGTAAGACTTTGGTTCTTTTTTTTTTTCTGGGTTGTCGTATTTTATATGTTCTATTTTGTACTTTGTGGTCTAAAATATAACTCAATATTGTAGCAGATTTCACATGATTAAAAATGACATGGAGAGATCTGAAAATATACCAGTGCAGCAGCTAAGCTTGTCTGACATACACATTGAGACTACAGGGGAGTATGTTTTTCCCTGTCAGAATGTGACACCGCTTTGTAAAAGTTGCTCTAGAGACCTGTTTATCTAATATCTGGCTTCTTTCAGCACACATTTTTCAATGTTGGTTTTTTCCTCCAAGAAAACAAATGACGAGACTTTTTATAACCAAGGGAATTTCTACACAGTATATAGCGTAAAGTGGTATTGATATTCACCTAAATATCAAGTTCTCAAATATCCCCCAAACACATTTTTAGTTAGCTATTCACACCAGTTTTGGCCATTTTAATCTAATTATACAGGTATAACTAATTTAAGGATTCAGAATGATGAAGGTGCAATGCAGCAGATATCTGTGTTAGACATCTTATATCTTATATATGATTTAACCTTCATTACAATCTGTTGAGGGAGGTATTATTATCCCTACTTCATGGATGAGTCATCTGAGACTCAAAGTTTAATTGAGTTATTTAAGTTTATATAGCTACTAAATGACAGGTAAAGGAAATATTTAACTTGAAGCCCTTACATTTTGTCTAATATATATTGCCTTTCACAAGGGAGGCTCAGTTTCAGTTTCATAAAGGATCTTTTTCGTATGACTTAATCCATTGGACAATATCCAGGAAACTCAGTCTTTCTTGGGTCTCAGACTTATCCTTGTTCTAGATGGAGGATAAGTTAGTGGGTTAGGAAGAGGAGTTGGGGTTGGTATCTAATTAGTAAACTGCTCCTAACATTTGATGCAAAATTGTTTTCTTAGCGACAATCTAGAAAAAATTCAACAACATATGGAGTTGTAACCACCCAGGAAAGTAACTCAACTTAAGAAATGGCTTGCAAATGAATTAGTGATGAGAATACAGTAAATATAAATTCTAATTCAGGTAAGTAGGTACATGACATGTAGTTAAAGAAGCTTGTGACAAAATAAATTGTATTATTGCCTAAATGAAGAATTCATTCAAACCAGAGTGGTCTTTATGGAGTCTAGAAATTTGGAAGTGAAGGGAGGATGAAAGAATTCATCTCTTAAGACCAACATGGATAGACTTGGAGAGCATTATGCTAAGTGAAAGAAGTCAGATGGAAAAAGACAAATACTGTATGATATACATGATATAAATATATATACTCAGTTCGGATAATATTCTCTATAGTTTTGTACATCAATATTTTTCACTCAAATTTATATTATCCTATTTTTCCATATCATTAAACATTTCTCTCAAAACCATGATTATAATGATACATAACATTCCATCACATGGACATACTGATTTGTCCTTTGGATCTTGTACCAGTGAAATTTCATATTTTGTATATGATTAAGAATACTGATTACTGTCCTAAAATCTTTGCGCACATCTCTGATTACTTCCTCAGAAGGAATTCATAGATGTAGCTATACTGGACGGAAAAGTATAAATATTTTGAAGGCTTTTGATAGTTCTGCCAAATCGACTTCCATGGAATTAGTACTAATTTATTCCCATCCGTAAGATATTGGCATATTAATGTGATTTTTAAAATATATGTGAGACAATGTTTTCATATGTTAATTAGCCATTTATATTTTTATTATATATTTTGTTCATATTCTTTGACAATTTTTCTCTGATGATGCATAGTGGTTTTATCATAGATTTTTAAGGCTTTCTGTGAATCAGGGATATTAACATTTTTATCTTGAATATGTCAAAAATTGATCCTACTTAAGTTTTTATGGTAATATTTAAAGCATTTTTTTAGGTTTTTTTTTTTTTAGGTTTTTTTTAATGGTGCTCAGATTTTCCAGAAATTTTCTTTATGTTGTATCCCTGTGCATTTATACTGAGCAAGACTTACCTAGCTTGAGTACAGTTTTACATGTGTTCCTTATGGTTTCATTTGCATTTAATTCCTCAATTAGTCCAGAATTTATATCGATCTGTGTTAGATATATCACCTGTTGATATAAAACATACTGACAACTGGGTAAATTAAACTCTGTTTGGTCTTCCTTACATCCATTTTTGCTCCTTTTCAATTCAATCTCCATGTTACAACCAGAGTAATTTCATCTCTCTAGTCCTTAATTTTCTCATATTTAGCATGTGACCACAAAGAAGAAATAAACACAGACTCTAACTCCTTGCATTTTATAAGTTTATTGTGAAGCCAAGGCCAATTTATAAGCTCAGTTAAACAAAATTTAACTGTCAGACGACAGTTCAAGGAGTGCCATCTGGCAATGTTTGGTAAATAGCAAATGAGAGACATTATGAAACATATACATATGCTCAAAATAAAGAGAGTGCTTGAGAGAACTGGAATGCCTAATAGAATTCCTAATAAGCCAGAATGAACCTCAGTTTGACCTTGAGGTATAAGTAGGATATACTTAAATCAAATTAAATTGTAACAAAAGGAATGGCAACAAAGAGTAGAGAATGATGTTAGTAATGCTGGCCATTTGTGGGGGAAAAAGAGTATAATAGATCTTGTTTTAGCAAATGACTTCTTTGTTGTTGCCACATATTTACAGAATATAAAAATGGGAGTTGGTAAGGCTTAATTGGTGGCTTAATTATGCTACAGACTCGCTATAGATATACTGACACACATTGACCTACACGTTTAAGAAATAGTTTGGTTTGGAAAGAAATTGCCATGGAAAACAATTTTCAATAACCTTTGCTGGTCAGAATAACCTCCGATCTGTGTTCTGCTGAGTCAATTTTGCTTCTTATACATTTCACTCAGTTGTCATGCCAACCTCTCAGTTCTTCTTAATGTGAAGACGGCTGGATGTTAACCTGGGCATTTGGAAAGATAAGTTGTTAACTTCCAAACAAAAGTGATGATTTAGGTTGCATTGGGTGAGTTGCTAAATGTCCATTCTAGTCATTTCAGTCTTCCCAAATTTATAAATGTTTCAGATCACACATTGCTTCCTTCTGAGAAAATAAAACTTGACTCACTATGATAACTGCTGAAAAGCACTCCATATTTTAGTGTTTTTCACTGGTTAAAAGTCCCAGTGAACTTCTGAAATTCCTTGGGACAAGCCTTATCCTAATATCAGGGTGTATTGTTGAGTCATATTGCTTATCAAGGGGATAAATTTCAGGAATGTTTTGATTGTTCATTATTTTGAAAGAGTATATGTCACATGTTGTTCAAGGGCCCTTCTCAATTTCAGGTATTTTAGTTATTCATTTCAGGAAGTTAATTTATTTTGTAAGTAAAAATATTTGCATAAATTAATAAATCATATTTTCTTAAATTAGGGAGAGAGAGAAAGAGAGGGAGAAATTTTCTTAGTTCAGAAAATATGGCCACTTTTCAAAAAGAATCTATGAAATGGTTCTCTCTCTAGCTCTTCTTTGGAAATAGAAATATAATATACATGATAAGCAAAAACCTCTCAATTAATTGAATCTGGAAGACAATTTCTCTCAATGTTCATTTATTTATGGATTGTGTTTTACTGAACCTGGTGATTCACTGTTTGGCAAATCCTCAAAATGTTAAACATAGAGTTGTTATATGACCTAGCAATTCTACTCCTAGGTATTTATTCAAGAAAATTGAAAACATGTCCACACAAAAATCTGTACATGGATGTTCATAGCAACATTATTTGTAAAAACTTAGAAGTGGAAACAACCCAAATTTTCATCAACTGATAAGTGGATAAACAAAATGCCATTTACCCACTCAATAAAGTATTATTCACAGTAAAATGGAATGAAGTAAGCCACAACATGTATGAACCTTGAAACTGTCATTAAATGAAAGAAACTGGTTACAAAAGATCCACATATTGTTTGATTCCATTTGTATGAAATGAACAGCATAGGCATATCCATAAAGACAGAAACAAATTTGTGGATGCCAGGCGCTAGGTGTAGTGGGAAGTGGGGACTGATGGCTAATGGTTTTTGAGTTACATTTTGGAGTAATGAAGATGATCTGAAATTACAGAGTGGTGAAGGTTGCACAACTTGTTGAATATACTAAAAACCACTGAATTATATGCTTTCAAAGGGTGAATTTTGTGGTATATGAATTATATCTCAAACTGTCATTTAAAAAAAAAAAATCATTCAGTCTCTCCTAACTCTCTCTTAACAAAATGCCCCAAAGTTCCCCGGTGTGTGCTCTCCACATGCTTCCTCTATCCTTCGTTGCAGCAAGCTGAAGAAACTTACCTTTTACTGACTCCAGATGTGTTCCTTACGTCTTTGGCTGGTGAATTTTACCAGTTCTTCAAACTTCAGTTGAGGTAATCCTTAATTACCGGTTCCTCAATTGACAATAATAATAACCATGGTGTATATTCAACATGATTTACAATTTGCAAAGATTTTGTTTGTTGTTGTTTTCTTTTAACCTTGTATCATGCAATCTTCTCAAAAGCCCACTGAAGTATTACTATTAGAGTATAGGCTGTAAAGAGTTAAAGAGGTTATTTGCCCAAAGTTACAGGGCTTGTTAAGGTGGTTTCTAAAGTTGAACCTGAGTCGCCAGATTACAAAATGTTGGATTTCATTTTGGGTTTGTTCCAAGGAATAATCACTTTGTTTTAATTTTTCAGGATACAAAGTAACACTCACTTTTCTTAGTGGATAAACCTATATTTTTCTGCCAAAATTACTGAGGGTTTAATTTTTTCTCTAAATCAATTTCATCCTTTAATGTGTAGGACTGAACTCCTGTGGCTTTCCTTGGTAACAAGTCATAAAGAGGTAATTTATGTCGAAATGCTATAACATTTAACAGGAAGGCATCTCACCCTGTAACCAGGAAAGGCAACGTACTTTTATATTTTTCCCCCTGCCCCCAACCCCGGAACCACTAGGTACTGACTATAACTCCAACTTGGTCAGGTGAGAGAATCTGTATTGTTTTCCCTCCAGAATAAATTGCAATGTACATTATAAAAGTAAGATGGTGTTGTTTGTATCTTGAAACCTCCTTTTCAATTTCATTTTATAGGTTCTCAAAATACAAGTTGCAAGTGAACACTTTTATTATCATTCCAAATACTACTGTTGCCCGGTTATTTATGCACTGACTTACCAGTGCATACATTACATTTTACAAATAGTTTTGATTGCAAAAGTAAGCTTTTATTTCATTTAAAAGTTTTCTTCTCCTATCAAATAGAACTCTTTATTGGTCTAGATTTGTTGTGTTTTTCTTTCTCTTCTGTCTCCTACTGATTTCAGTAATCTGTTTGTTGGAATACTTTTTTTTTTTTCATCGTGGTTTATTTTGGGTTTGATTTTGGCTTCTCTCAGATACACCTACTAATTAACTTTCTTTTCACATTTTTTCCAGTAGGGTCCAATGTGGTAAAATTTGAAGAGATAGTTATGAGTAGTCAAATCTATTCTATTTATTTAATTCCCTTCAGTACTTTTTTTGGAAAGAGCTTGAAATTAAGAGTGAGATATGTAAGGCGTCTTATAGTCTACTATTTACTTATGATGTGACTCCAAAAAAATCACTTACGTATTATAAAGCCAAGGATTCCTTACTATATGATGGAGATAGTAATATCAATCTTGAGAGATTAGTCTAAGAAGCAAGTCCCTGGTGGGCTGACAAGAATCAGGAAAGCAAACATATTAGTCAAGGATGACTAGGTCCAATCCTGCCACCATACTTTTGATACATTTATGTTCTTAACAAGAAATTGCCAAATTCAAATTTTGGACTCATATAACAACAGCTTGTATTAAAATGGCCTCACCTGGTTTGAAAAATTCAAGTTTTCTTGTAGCCAGTATTTATTTCATTTGTTCTCCCAATGGCACTCTGACACTGATATATATATATATATATGTGCATGGAGTATTACCTGCCTATAACACATACAGAGAAACTAAGGAAGAGAAGAAGAGCAGTCAACTCGAGACTGTGTGGGAAAGGTAGTCATGCAGAGTCTGGCACCCCTGCACACTTGCATAAGAGTGTGCCGCTGTGGTTCTGGAACATTTCCTTACGCGGACATAAAGAGTCCTCAGAGCCTGTGCTGGGCATATTGCCTTGTTTAGGACTACCTTTTCCTGTTCCAGATTTGATGTGTACATCTTTGTTCTGCCTGTGTTGTGGTGGCATGCGGCTCACCCCACTGCTGTATCTGCTGCTGACGGTGGTCCTCTGCCTAGAGCACAAGAAGAGTGTGTTGAGACCGTCTCCCTGCCTTGGCGGTAGGGTGGAACCCTCTGGCCATAAAGGACCAACGCTCACTATAGACGCTGACCTTGCTCTGTCTTTTCTCTGAGTAAAGCGCTGTTCCATCCCGTGCTTAGGTGACTCGGGTCTTTTTTGGCAGCCTCTGAACCTGCAAGCCAAGTGGTGGGGTCGACATCCTGGGACTGCACAAGGTGGAACTCCTCCCCTAGAGGTGGGAACAAGTGTCACTTGCTTCATAATGTGTGAGTGGCAATGGTCATGCTGCAGCCCTTGGTGCTGCCATTATTATTATTATTATTTTTTGGCCGTGCCACTTGTGGGATAGTAGTTCCCCGACCAGGGATCGAACCCGTGTCTCCTGCAATGGAAGGGTGGAGTCCTAACCACTGGACTGCCAGGGAATTCCCAGTGCTGCCATCATTAACTTGGGTGTGACTAATAAAATCCCCATCTCTCATATTGCTGTCAATCCACATATTGACACTTATTGCTAGAGAAATGTGGCAGCTCTTTTTGGTTGTTTTTCATGTTAAGAGTTGATCTTTTTAAAGCATCATTCAATGTGATTTTCCTTCTTAGGCATGATGTCAACGTACTGTTTTAGAAAGTGAGTTTTAACATTCTTAAAAACAGTTTTCCTACTCTTTCTTCATCAAAGTGATTTGGATGATTTATTCCTATTTCTTTAAGGCAATGATTGCTACTTCATATTTTACAGATTCTAGACAATAATTTCTTGTATGTGTTCATCTTTTTCTGAATTTTATTCATTGTTTCCAATGTGAGAAATAGTACCTGAATCCTGAGTACTCCATCTGTTTATTTGTCGATATGCTCAAGAAATCTTCATGTCATATTGGATTTTAAGTTTTGTGGGCATCTGGCCTGAAGAGTTTATTCTTTTTGCTTTATCACTTGAAAACTAACTTTAGAAATTCTGTGACATGCCCTTGAAATGTATTAAAGAACAACATTGGGAATGACATAGAGTTCATAAGAGAGCACACAGTGTGAGTTTACTTTCCCTTTGTGAAGGCCTTATATTCTTAATCAATGTTGTTCAGTAGCATTTTCTGATGATAGAAAAAATTGTATAACTATGCTGTTAGTCAGTATGGTAGTCACGAGTCACATGTGGCTATTGAGCATTTGAAATGTGGGTAATGCTAATAGGAACTAAATTTTAGATTTCACCTAAATCTAACTAACTTTAAATCTAAATAGCTACATGGGGCTAGTGTTTACCATGTTTAAAGAACAGTTACAGGCCTCATATCTTATTATGTGTGCCATATACTACCTTTGACATTACTTGTCAGCAAAATGGTTCATCCAAAGGCAGACGAGTTACGGGAAACTAATCCAAAATCAATGTTATAATGGAAGCAACATGAAATTTGAAGTCATACAGAACCTGGTTTACATTGAAGAAAGCCACTTAATCTATATAAAAGTCTCTACAAAAGAAGATTAGAATACCTTTCTTTATAAATGTGTGGAGTGGTGGAATTAAATCAAATCAAATATGCATGAAACTCGAGCAAAAATAAAGGACTCAGTCAGAATTAGTTTTCTTACATTTCCCCTACTGGGAGTATCTAGAGGTTTATCACAGGGCACTTCCCACTGGTCAGCTTGGGAGTTCTTCTCCAACAGGGATGTGGATACCTACATGCTTTTTTGTAAACACACAATGATAATATATGTTTTTAGTAGCATGCTAAGTATCTTGATTCATATTTCCCTTGTAACAGAAGTACATGTTCATATTCAATTTATGATTAATTTTAGTATTTGCCTTTTGCTCAGAAATTATATATATTTGAGTTTGGTTTTAATAACGTATAATTGAACAAGTAAGAGCAGGGAGCTACTTTGTATCCTTGTGGATCTTTTTTCTTTATTAGTCAGTATTCTTTCAGGAAAACTGAAATAAGTATAAAGAAAATTATTTTCATGTAGCGGAAGTTCAGAGAGAGAGAAGGGAGTAGCAAATTAACTCAGATGTTAGTATCTGTGATAAACAACAGCCCCTGGCCCGTACAACCCAGCTGGATGAGTTACAGTGAGGAGGAGTTGGAGCCTTCAAAGTCGGAGGACAGGGCACATGGCCAGTACTGGAGTTACAGGGGTGCAGCTACCATCTTGGGGGAACAAAGAAATTTGAGTCTTGTGGTTGAAGCTAGAAATTCTTAGCAGATGCACACATCTAGCAATGCTGCCAGACAAAATAGAGAGGAAGAAAGTGGCTTCTCTCATGCTCTTGCCATCTGATCTTCCATTAATGCCTCGTATTGGTGGAAACTAACAAGAAGCCAGCTGTCAAGGGACACTGGGAAGTGAAATCTGCATACTCTTAACCACAGCATTAAGGGGCAAGGAAGTTGTATGAGACGCAGAAAAAAAAAAAAAAAAGGTTTATAACTGCGTATCTTCTGTCAAAGTAATAATACTTACAAAAATCATATAACTTGTTTGCTTGCTGATCTTAAAGGTTCTTGGATCTGTCTGGCTATATTTTTTAGAACATTCTTCCTCTTCATCGTTTTAAATATTTCCTCTTTCAATTTACCTGTCTTCTCATTTCTGGTATTCCAGTTATGAACAAATTAGACTATTTGAGGTTGTCCCATAGTTCTTGGATGCTCTCTTATCTATTATTTTCTTTGTGTTTCTGTTTGGTTAGTTTCTGTCGATGTCTCTACAAGCTGACGTATTCTTTTCTCGTCTGAATTGAGTCCACTGATAAGCCCATTGAAGGCATTCTGTATCTCCATTACTGTGCTTTCCTTTCATCTCATTTCCATTCAATATTTTCATGTAGTTTTGATATCTCTGCTGAAAATTCCCATCAGATCTTTTCTCATGTACCTTTCCATTTGTGTCCTTAAATGTCCTTAAATCTTTAATTTTAAATTTCTTTTCAGGTAGTCTTAGCATTTGCGTAATACGTGGGTTTTGTTTAGTTGATTACTTTGTCTCTTGGAAGTATGTTATTGGTTTTTTCAGTTTGTTTTGTTTTTTGCTTTGTCTTTCCACGTGCCTTATAATCTTTGTTCTTTAAATCAAGACCTCTTGTGTGGGACAATAGTGACTAAGGTAAATAGATTTTATACCTGATAATAGGTGGCGTGCCTTTCTATCTGCTTTGCCTTTGTTATAGGGGCTCGGTTTAAGTTATTTAGGAATTGGGTTGGGTTTGAGATTCAACGTTGCTATGGTAGCCCTCCCAGGTCCACCAGCTTTACATTTATCTAATGATACCTCGTGTTTGGTGTGGGAGCTGTATTGCCAGATTTTTCTCAGTGTCGGGTCCACCATAATTTTTAGGCCTTCCCTTCACACTCTGTATCAAAAGCGTCTTATCAGTCCTCTTGCAACTCTCCCAGCTTTTCTTTTCATTCATTAATTAATTCATTTATTCATTCAACAACAATTTAGTGGGTACATGTTCCCTGTAAGACAGGGCAAGGCCCTCTCTCCTTTATATTTCAACTTGGGGTGTTAATATTTTTATTCTACCAACCTTTAGGACTATTTTGACTACTTACAACAATAGGAAAACACTTTTGGAAATTTGGTTTCAGTTGAATTTCATTCACAGATTAATTGGTGTGGACATAACAACTTTAGATAGTAAATATTCTAATCCAGAAGAGGGGCAGGTTTACTATTTTTTAAAGTCCTCTTTTATGTCCTGAGGTGACATTTTATAGTATAATTTATTATGGAAAACAGTAGTAAAAACTAACTTGCTGGAGTTGTCCTTAGGCAAGAGATCATTTCATAAAGATACTTCCTAAGTAAAGAGAAAAAAAGAAATTAAAACATCACATATTTTGCCAATATGACAGGCCAAGACAATTTGAATGAAGCTGAATCAATAAATCAAAGACTGGTGATTTAAAATATCAATGCTTACTGTTAGGAGAAAATGAGTTCCTGCTTTTCTCCCTCATATTAAATTTTTGGTCTAGACTTGAGCAAAAAAAAAAAAAGATATTACTTCAAACATAGCCAAAATGTGCTTAATTCTATAAGATTATAACATATTTATATGTTCTTTATACAATTTTTGATTTATACGTATTAAGATATTTATTATTAAATTTAATGCATAATTAATTATACATGTTATTCTAATATTAATTTATTCTAATTTAGGATAAATTGTATTCTAAACAATTTCTATTATTTAGAAATTTTATTCATTCCATCAGTTCTAATTATTACCTCTTATCATAATTTTAAAATGTTTAAATATTTAAAGTGTATATATATACCTAAATATATATAAATCTATATTTACACCTATACCAACCTCAAATCTGAATGTACAATATCTACATGTCTATCCCTATCTATCTAGCTCTCCACCTATCTATCATGGGTGCATGTAAGTGGAGTTCCGAAAATCTGTATGTTAAGGCTTAGATCTCTGTTCAGGCATCCAGTGCTGAATTTTGAAATACTGACCTGAAGGTTTGCTGTATAAAATATTCTGCAGCTCTAAATACAACATGCCCTTAATTTAAGTTTTTCTCCTATGAACTCAAGACAAACTTTTCTCCTGACTCCCTGTTTATACTAATGGTAGCACCAGCCCCCCATCTTAGCCTTATACTTAATCTCCAGAAACCGAAGGCTCTAAACTTTCTATTCCACAAATAACAGGACTTTGGTCAAATTTTATATTTCCAGAATAATCCTTTACTGAATGTCTCCCTTTCTTACATAAAAATGCAGCTGTTGCATTTCATTTATCTGTTCAACAGATGCTATTAAACATCTACTCTTTGCCTGGCATTAAGAAAATAGGAGGGGATAGAAGTGATATTCTTCCTGTCTTGAGCTCAGAGATCTTAGAGTCTAGCTGAGAAACCCAATATTAAATAATTGCATTGTGATTTACTGACATCCATGTATCGTTAAGCTATTCTATCTCACTTGCCCTGCAGGAGAAAATAAAATATCACCTCCATCCAAAGAATTTTCCCTGGCCCTATTCCAAAGTCCTCATAGCCTGGTGGTTTACACTGTACTTAGAAACTAACACAACATTGTAAAGCAACTATTCACTAATAAAATTACTTTTAAAAAATACACTGTACTTATAATGCTAACTTTTTAACCAATTTTAAATTTTTAATACTATTTAATTGATTGTAAGTTCATCAAGTATATTCAACTCTGAATATCCAACAGTTCCCGGAACTGATAGGAAAACAATATATGAATTTAAATGTGTATAAAATTGTGAAGGTCTCATGTTTTATTAGAAAGAGAATATTTTCAAATTCCTTTCTGCTCTGTTTTCCTACTGTTTTCATTGTTTTTATTCTTTATTCCCAAGAAATTGTAGCGTTGTCATGCTGCCTTATAATTATTCACTAACATTGTGTGACACATGTTGGCTTATTTTATTACATGTTACAAGGATAACAATAAAATCGAGCAAGTGTATGGTAAACAATGAGCCCAGAAATTACTCCAGGGTAATTCTGCCCATCTTTTTTGTGAATGCATGTAGCAGGTGAGCATACAGAATAAGTAGAGCCTGCCTAATGCATTCTGATACCGTGTGTGTGTGTGTGTGTGTGTGTTTCAAACTTATGGAAGTTAGTAACTTAAATGAAAATAAATGCACAGTACATGCTATGTAAGTGTATATATTTTAAAGATGAGAATGGAATTTCATTGCTTGATCATTTTCAGATTCATCACACTTTTATGCAAATTCAAACTATCCCCCTAACGCAAATTCTCTCCAGTGAATGACAATGTGACAATGTGCTACCACTGAGGATAACATAAAGAATATGTCACATACTAAGTAAGGTAGCAGAATTACAACCCTTTTCTCCGGGAAATTTAATTTTAATGAATTACTTTTTGAAATTCTTGAGTCTTCAGGCTACCAAAAGTTATGCTTTATTAGTGGACTGCTGGTGATGTTATTCTTAAAAAGAGGGTGTAATAATGTCACAGATAATGACATTAGAAACTTGCTTAGTCTTAATAGTAACCCTATTTATTTCCATGAATGAAAATAATCCTGAGTGGGCAAAAATGGTATTATTGGTCAGATGACATTTTTATAAAATAAAGGTAGACTGATAAAGCAGTTGCTAAGTGAGTTGCACCTGGTGATTCTATTTTATTCTTGGTTAACAGCTATTGTTTTGCTTTCTCACGTTCATTTAGAGGAAATGTCAGTCGCACACTTAAGTTGACCTTGTTCTCAGAGGTCTTAAAATATAAACAAACACATATTTACCTTTCAACATAAGGCCTGTAAAAAAATAAATATTCGTTACTGTCATTTCTGGTACTCTCTTCCTCACTTCACCTTACATGGCTTATTAAACTATCCCATTTCTGAAGTTTTGGTATTCAAACATAGCTTTTGACGAATTTGCTAAACGGCAGCTAAGCAAGTTAACCACATTGGCCACATCTTTGATCGCGTGCCCACGTATCAATTAAAAATTAGCCAAAGCTTGTCATTCAAACAGTACTTGGAGTTGTTATTTGCTGACCCTATAATCAGAGTCTGGCCAGCAACTCTGAACTTGAGAGACACAGGCAATGACTATAACATGGGGATAAGTGAGTGTCTTTTCCTAAAGAACTGCCCTATGTTCCTGACCACACCAATGTGAAGTGCTCAGGGCTGTCTTTAAATTGACTTTGACTTGTTTAAATCATGTAATAAGACCATCTTAGCAATAAATACTTTCATAATATAGCAGAGTGTTAGCATAGATGAGCACTTAGGAAATACACACACACACACACACACACACACACACACACAAATGAATGGAATTTCAGAGTTTTAGATCACAGAAACTGACTCTGCAGAAAACAGTTTTACAATCTGAGACACACACAGTTATTTGCATGCAGATTAGCTTTTCAAAAGTGTAATAAAACAAGAAAGGATGTTTTAAATAATATCTTATGATATTAGCCGCTTGATGAGGAAAAAATAAGACTGAGTATAGTCCGAGGAAAAAATAAGAGTGTGTATAATCCAAGAAAAAATAAATGCCAATCATTTTGGAGATAGTGAATTTTATTTTGAATGTAGGATCAATGACATAGAAACATAATTGCAGCCTGGATAATATTCACAGAACCTCTGTATCCTCTCCCATTTGCTCTTATTTCTTACACATATTTTCATGGGATTCAAATGATTTCCTTGAGAAAATATTCACATATTGTTTCTGAATCTGGGACTCTTCACATATTGAAGTGTTCCTTTATATTAATAAAATGGTTGTGAGATGATTTTCTTGTTTGCAGCTCTGTCCTTGATAGTCCAATTTGCCAGCATGTCTGAAAATACTAAACATCTTGAATATAGGCTCTATTAATTTCCCAGTTGGGGAGTGTGTGTGTGTGTGTGTGTGTGTGTGTGTGTGTGTGTGTGTGTTGATTAAGTCATTTTGTTAGGGCGAAGATACTTCAATCACCCCAATCCAATGAGCTGGTTGCCTTTTAAGAAATTACTTTTTTAACAAGAGAAAATATGCCTATGCCTCTTTTCATGGAAAGAAAAAGCATTTTAACCATTAGAATGACTCTGCATTTGTGTGCCATCTGTATATAGTAAGATTGGAAATGGAGTATCCGACTAGAATTTGAGGAAAGAGAAGAACATGTCATTTTCTGACACTGAAGCTAATAGAACCAAGATTAAAAGGAGCAGAATGGGTAATTCTGAGATGGCTTCTTAGTGTGTTGTCAGAGAAACAAGAATACTAACTGTAAAGATTAAATGTGAGGTGCAATGTTATAAAAGAAAAGCATGGAAAATATGTATATATCACTTTGTGTACTGCATTTTGTAAGGAACAATTACCAATTGTTAATTAATGGCTTGATTCTTATCAGTTGCTTGGGTGGGTGATAAGGGGAGTGTGAGAAAACCCAGCAGGCGTCATAGGTTAGAGCCCTGACACTGGATTGTGTCCTCAGGTTTCCTGAGGTTGATGAGGTGCTGAGAACATCAGGAGTGGTCAGGAGCACACAGCAAGAGGAAATAAGTGTTGATCTTGCCTGAGAGAGTCAAGGGTCAAGTTCCGCCATCAAGCTTTGAGCTTAAGCCAAGAAATATCGGAGACATCAGGGGCATAAACTTGTTAGTTACAAGAGTAAAGAGTGGGGGTGGAGGGGGATGGCTACAGAATTTGTAGGGACTATGCAAAGTAACAATACAAAGTCCTTATTTATGTAAAGAATTCAAGATGGTGACAGAAGAGCACTGAACGAAGAATGGACCCTTCTGTGTGCAGGACCCTATGCACATACACACATAAAGGTGGCCTTGGAGAGAAGGGGACAATGTCAAAGGATCTACTTCAAGGCATCCTTTCATCCTTTAAAAAAAACTGACAACACACTGTAGAAATAATATTATTTGTATCATTGTTATATTTAAGTGATTATTTCCCCCTTTAGGTTTATAAAAGTTTTAGTGTCTCGTGGCAAGGAAATGCATGCCTGTGCGTTATCCCACATGACCAAGTAGAATTAGTTGGTACGTTTTATTGTTTTTACTTAATTATTGAGTGCACAGCACAAGATAGTGATTTCATGATACATTTTACTTTTTTTAGATGAATTAATTATTTTATAATCTTAGCTAATACTCTAATTTTGTCCATAGGCCACCTAGTAATGTAAAGGATAGTTTCATTATTCATATTCAGGGAGATTGCCTGGTATATTAAAAATTACATTTGGGTTGTATTACTAACATATACCTGACTGTCAGTGAATCAGTTCAATTCAGTCTAGACTGTAAAATTCACATTACGTATGTGGCTGTAAGTGAATCAAACTATGTGAAAGATAATGCATGTTTCCCTATTTGTAAATCAAAGATCTCTAAAGGCCCTTTATTACTAACATGATATGATGTGTGTGTGTGTGTGTGTGTGTGTGTGTGTGTGTGTGTGTGGGCACGTGTGCCTATGTTTTAAAGAATTTCACCAAGGGTGGAAAGATCAGGCAGTGGATCTGAACGTCTTAGAGTTACTATTCGTTAACCAAGCGAAGAGGCGAAAAGCCAATGATCATTGAGGACCAAAAAAGGAAAAAAATCTAATCTATTCTTTTTTTTATTCTAAGGCTATTAAACCATGTTTGGCAGCTAGATATTTCTACATTTCTAAAATGAATAAAGGTCATCCCGGGGTTAATTACAAAGAAATGAAAGTGGTATCTGTGTGATCTCATGGCAGTTGTCATTTCTCTAACAACAACACATTCTAAATTAGAGGGGACAAAATCCCTCAGAATCATTGTAGGGGCCAGAACCTTTTCAGATTCCACTTTCTGTGCCTAAGAAATGACTGTTACAGGCAATTTACCCATGACTTTTGGGATTTCATGCGAACACACAACAACTTTTTTCTTCAGAAAAACATTAAAGAACCCTCTGTGCTTGAATGTCTGAAGCTCTACATCCCAACCCCAGCTAGACATGACATTTACATGAGGAAGTTTTCACAGGGACAGATGTGCACCCCTAGAGGTTTTTAATAAGTGGTGTGGATTTGGGCACGCTTGCTGAAGTTTTTGTTTAAATTCCTCAGATAATCTCAATGTTTAGAATAAGTTTAAAAATCACTGGTACCAGATGTAAATATGTTTAGTCTATACTGTTCCCTGAGGTAGAGTGGGGAAGGAGAAATTGTGTTTTGATAGGGAGAGGTCAAAGTGCTCCAAACTCCCTAACTTTGGCATCCCTTCCCTGCATCTGATTTGATATCTTAAGTCTGGGAACTTTAGAAATGGAGATCCGATGGAAGTGTTAGCCACAGCAATCAGAGAAGAGAAAGAAATAAAAGGAATCCAAATCGGAAAAGAAGAAGTAAAGCTGTCACTATTTGCAGATGACATGATACTATACATAGAGAATCCTAAAGAGGCTACCAGAAAACTCCTAGAGCTAATCAATGAATTTGGTAAAGTAGCAGGATACAAAATTAATGCACAGAAATCGCTTGCATTTCTATACACTAATGACGAAAAATCTGAAAGTGAAATTAAGAAAACACTCCCGTTTACCATTGCAACAAAAAGAATAAGATATCTAGGAATAAACCTACCTAAGGAGACAAAAGACCTGTATGCAGAAAATTATAAGACACTGATGAAAGAAATTAAAGATGATACAAATAGATGGAGAGATATACCATGTTCCTGGATTGGAAGAATCAACATTGTGAAAATGACTCTACTACCCAAAGCAATCTACAGATTCAATGCAATCCCTATCAAACTACCACTGGCATTTTTCACAGAACTAGAACAAAAAATTTCACAATTTGTATGGAAACACAAAAGACCCCGAATAGCCAAAGCAATCTTGAGAACGAAAAATGGAGCTGGGGGAATCAGGCTCCCTGACTTCAGACTATATTACAAAGCTTCAGTAATCAAGACAGTTTGGTACTGGCACAAAAACAGAAATATAGATCAATGGAACAGGATAGAAAGCCCAGAGATAAACCCACACACATATGGTCACCTTATCTTTGATAAAGGAGGCAAGCATATACAGTGGAGAAAAGACAGCCTCTTCAATAAGTGGTGCTGGGAAAATTGGACAGGTACATGTAAAAGTATGAAATTAGAACACTCCCTGACACCATGCACAAAAATAAACTCCAAATGGATTAAAGACCTAAATGTAAGGCCAGACACTATCAAACTCTTAGAGGAAAACATAGGCAGAACACTCTATGACATACATCACAGCAAGATTCTTTTTGACCCAGCTCCCAGAGAAATGGAAATAAGAACACAAATAAACAAATGGGACCTAATGAAACTTAAAAGCTTTTGCACAGCAAAGGAAACCATAAACAAGACCAAAAGACAACCCTTAGAATGGGAGAAAATATTTGCAAATGAAGCAACTGACAAAGGATTAATCTCCAAGATTTACAAGCAGCTCATGCAGCTCAATAACAAAAAAACGAACAACCCAATCCAAAAATGGGCAGAAGACCTAAATAGACATTTCTCCAAAGAAGATATACAGATGGCCTACAGACACATGAAAGAATGCTCAACATCATTAATCATTAGAGAAATGCAAATCAAAACTACAATGAGATATCATCTCACACCGGTCAGAATGGCCATCATCAAAAAATCTAGAAACAATAAATGCTGGAGAGGGTGTGGAGTAAAGGGAACACTCTTGCACTGTTGGTGGGAATGTAAATTGATACAGCCACTATGGAGAACAGTATGGAGGTTCCTTAAAAAACTACAAATAGAACTACCATACGACCCAGCAATTCCACTACTGGGCATATACCCTGAGAAAACCATAGGTCAAAAAGTGTCATGTACCACAATGTTCATTGCAGCTCTATTTACAATAGCCAGGACCTGGAAGCAACCTAAATGTCCATCGACAGATGAATGGATAAAGAAGATGTGGCACATATATACAATGGAATATTACTCAGCCATAAAAAGAAATGAAATGGAGGTATTTGTAATGAGGTGGATGGAGTTAGAGTCTGTCATACAGAGTGAAGTAAGTCAGAAAGAGAAAAACAAATACAGTATGCTAACACATATATACGGAATCTAAGGAAAAAAAAAAAAAAAAAAGGCCGTGAAGAACCTAGTGGCAAGACGGGAATAAAGACACAGACCTACTAGAGAATGGACTTGAGGATATGGGGAGGGGGTGGGGTGAGATGTGACAGGATAAGAGAGTGTCATGGACATATATACACTACCAAATGTAAAATAGATAGCTAGTGGGAAGTAGCCGCATAGCACAGGGAGATCAGCTCGGTGCTTTGTGACCACCTAGAGGGGTGGGATGGGGAGGGTGGGAGGGAGGGAGATGCAAGAGGGAAGAGAAATGGGAACATATTGTATATGTATAACTGATTCACTTTGTTATAAAGCAGAAGCTAACACACTATTGTAAGGCAATTATACTTCAATAAAGATGTTTAAAAAAAAAAAAAAAAAAAAAAAAAAAAAAAAAAAAAAAAAAAAGAAATGGAGATCCGAGCCTGCTGGATTATCTTTTTCATGCAGTGGTGAAACCCTAGGAGGGGCTGGCTTATGGGGGCTGGAGGTAGAGTCACAAGGTGCTGTATGTATGGTAGGCGTGGTGAAGGTAACTTCAGTCAATCTCTGGGAGGTAGAAAAAACATCTCTAAGAGGGTTCCCCAAAAGTTTCTGCAGCTGCTATTCAAGATAGATAATGGTGAGTCCAAACTTTGCACAGTGACTGACTCTGAGTTAATACATGTTTGTAGGATTAATAAAAGGACCAAGCAGACAGCTGCTGTCCTCTAGGTATATGACTGATCCTTGTGAGCAGAAAAGTTAGAAAAACTGGATCCTATAATCATAAGATCCACAAAATAACACAATTTTTTTTAGCAGAATCCAAAACCACTACAGTAAACAGCCCCATACGATTGAGAATAACAAAGGTATTTTATTACAACACGATCATAGTGAATCCAAATTTGACCCTACTGCTAAGAGCTGTGGAACTCTTGGCAAGTCACTTTGATTTTCTTAGGCTCAATTCCCTCACCTGTAAAATGGGCATATTAAAATTACCTAATATAAGGGGTTATTTGGAGTCTTCATTAAGTTAAAACAATAATAGTGTTTAGCATGTAGTGAGTACTCATACATGTCAGTGATTATAATTACTTTCATGTATTGTAACTCTGATAGCCCAAAAAAAGATGGAGAATATTACCAGTAATTTAGCACTTACTATGCTAAATAGCTTATAATTCAGAGCCAGTGGAACAAACTCGCTATCAGGAGCTGTGAAGGGGATGACTTACCACTAGGCGCATTTCCATCTGTTGCTGTTGATTAAACATGCCTTTGGAATTAAAGTTATCACACGCTAATTATAAAGCTGACGATGGCTAATTCATGTGCCTTGGAAATATACTCCCAGAGTAGCAGGTAAACAGTGTTGGTAATTATAGCTTCTCATTAATTCTGTAAAAAGAGATAATATTAGTTTGAATTATGTGGTTAGTAATCCCCTTTCCCAGAAAAAGTAGAAATTGTGTAGGGGTTGAAAAGCTTGCAATCTGCTACCAGATGTGAAATTTAAGTATAAAGGAAAATCTTAGAATTTGAAGCAGAGAGGTTTTCCTTGGCAAGCCAAACCCATGCTGAGTGCGGTTGGATAACCTAAATGCTACTTGGATAACAGAAAATCTCAGTTGGTTCCAGGTTCCAAACAAATGATTCCCTGGAGGAGCAGACAAATGAAGAAATCTTTTGCATCTCCACATTCAGTTTAGCCATCCTGAATATTCCTGGGCTAGCACTTCTAGCCAACACCAATTATGAAAACTCCAGGATTTCACAGGATGTTCAAGCCAGCTGTTTAGTGTGTCTCGTTGTCTGAGTGATTAATGTACTAGTTGAGACTGGAAGAGACAAGAACAAGAAGGTCATGGAAAATTCTTTCCTACCTTATTCGTTGTTAAATGTGCTTCTCACAGTTATTTTACCTCTGGGAGCCTTTCTGACTTCTTTGACCAACAGGCCACTAATAATATATATTACATGTATTCTCCCATGTTTACACCAGCAAATGTTATAATCTTCAAAGCTTGCAGATGCTTTTTAAATTTCCCTTTTAGAAATGATTTGTTATTGAAGAAAAGAAATATCCCTTGATTCTCTAGAGGACATTTATTTACCCTGAACATAAACGCATGAATTAATAAACTCAACAGCAAGACCTATATGTTTAAAAATGAATTAAAATAAACCTACTCATTGCTTCTGTTATTTTTACAAATAATTTACGGCAAAATTATGCCTGTGTTAAATATAGCCATTAGTGCACCTGTTTTTTTAAGTCAATGCATTATTGATTAAAAGAAGATTAAGAGCTAGCATTTATTGAGTACTTACTACCATCCAGTCTCTTAAATTATTTGATTTAATACTCATGGTTAAGGTGTGTATTTTAATTTCTATTTTAAAGGAGAGGAAAGGGAGGCTCTTAGAAGCTAAGTTTCCCAAGTTTGAAAAACAAGGTTGACTCCAAAATAAGAAAAATTTTCTGTATATCTTGTTACTTCTGGTCTCTATCATTTAAATATGTCAACAAACAAACAATAAAATAAAAAGAGGTAGAACTGTGAGGTTTGGTGTGATCTAAGCAGTGGATTCCAAACTTGGTTGATTAACAAACTTAGAATTAAAAAAAAAAATCCTTTTGGTTGATTATGTAGGTATCAAATTGTTTATTGGGGAATGCTAAATATGTTTTTGAAACTAATATTTTTCTTGGTCTAGGCAACATAGAATGTTAGAATTAAAAACACTAAGATCATTTGAAAGCAGTATGCTGAAATTAAAGAATTATTCAAATAAGAAATCAATCTGAGCTTAATACTTTCTCCATAAAATTAGGAAAGTAATATTTGGATTTCCAATGTAACCTAATATGTGCCCAGTCTGTTAAGATTTATATAAAACTTTAAACTTGGCCTTAGAAGAAATAGTCCTTAAAATTAAGTTTCCACATACTTGTACTGGCTATGGCTTTGCCTTTCTTAAACTGCTTGTTCAAATCTTCCCTTGACTTGCATCTGGTTGTCTTTGCTTCTTCCGTAGCTTTAAAATTCAGTATTAATTTTCCTTTAAAATAATTTTGCCTTGCTTATTGCCACTGAAGTTTGATAAGCATTCCTGGGATCTCACCTTGACGGCAACTCAGCTTTTAGCACCCGACCTCAAGCAACTAAGGGCAACTCAGCTTTTAGCACCCGACCTCAAGCAACTAAGCAACTAAGCAATATGACCAGTCTGACCTGGTTTCTTTTTTTTTTTTTTTCCCCTTTTCTTTTCCACTGTGCAAACCACTTCAGTGCCTGTGGCCTACAGACAGAGGCTAGGCAATGGTTCGGGGCCAGTTTGCTCTGACATGGGACACTATGAGAGGCCCGGGGGGACGGGCTTGCCATAAATCCAAACCCATGCATTGACCTGGCTTCTTTAACCTCGTATCTCATTACAGTTCCCTAGAGGCGCCATTCTCATTAAGGATTTTACTTGTGATGCAAGGACCAAATGGATCAAATCAGATCCTGTAAAAGAACCTTGGAAAAATAACAAGTGAAATATGATGCTAAATGGTTAGCATTGTATTAATAGCATTTTGGTTGAATTCTTAGTAAAAATTAATATCTCCAGATTGTATGAAACTATATAGGATAAATTACCTGGTTTCTTCTACAAATAAATTGCTTGGAAGAAGGAGGATGAAAGCGGAATTTAAGGATTAAAAGATATTTTAAAAGACATTGAAAACATCAGGCAAAACTAATGAGAGGTATTAGATATAAAATAGATATTATTAATGTTGTTTTACCCTTAAATATTGGATGTATATGGAGCTTTATTTATATACAATTGATGTTCCTTTTAAAACTTATCACAGTTGAAAACCCTAGAAGGAGTCTATCCACATCAAGTTTGGGCTAATAAAATCATATGAGAGGGTAAGTGGAAAAAAGGCTAATATTAATAATATTCAAGAATACTGTGATTTAGGTAGAATAATTAGACTGTATTATCTGGTAACCTCCATTTTCAAAAAGCTTTTAATGATTGACTCTCTTGATTGTCTGCCTGGAAAGAAAACATACACACAATTAACTTTATCAGTTCTCCAGTCCAGGATTCACATCTGCAGTATCTGTTAATTTGAATAGACAAACATATTTGGTCAATTAAATCAGATGTTTTCTAGGTAAGAGTCTTAGAATCATATAATGCAGGTATTGAATGACCCTTGGAGATCATAACTGAATTTTCTTAACTCAATTCATTTTTTTATCATTTATAATACACAATCTCTCAGACTGGTGTGTAGTATAAGTACACTCATGGGTTGGGTTAATACATTACCACAGCAGATCAGACCCAATGCCATCTCTGCACTGTGGCATAGTCTGAGAAATCTGTGTGATGTGGTGCTGATTTGGCAGGGTGATTTGCCTGCCATCGTGAGGTTTGTCCTCACTTAGAAAGCAATGATTTTATTTCAGCATGTTCATTGATAAGCAGACATAATACCTTGATAAAAGCCTTTTTATTTCATAATATGACTTCTACTTTGGGAAATCACAGGATGCTGCAGATTAATGTGTGCAATTGGAAATACATGACATAATGAAATCAGGTGAGACGATGGTATCAGATGAGCTAAATATTGGTCAAAACTCCCTTTACTCTGTATTGAACAGGAAAAAAAGAAAACAAATCATAAGCCTTCCTTCAAAAAAAATTTCACTTTTTTTCACTATATCTTTGGAAGTGTTCTAAAGATACACAAGTACTAAATACTGTATTAGATATTTTCCAGTCACTCAAATTTCCCATTAATAGATACAAGGAGATCCAGGTGTCCAAAATCAAAATGGAGTAAAAAAACAACAACAAAAAATTCAATATTAGGCCAGAGATAAGGTCCGTTCACCAGTGGCAGTGCTTAGGCAGCAGGACAATAAATCAGTTTACCCACTGAAAAGGATAATAAAAAGATGTTTAAAAAGAAACATCAGGAGAAAAAAAAGCATTTTTTACATAAGAATATAGAAAAGAAGAAGCTAAAAGTGTATGATATGCAAATCTTGGTTTTACCCTTTTCTTTTGATGCCGTCACTTTCCTAAAAATATTTCAAAGTTTAATTGCAATATATTGCACTTTATGTTAATCAGTTGCTTCAAGTACAAACCTAAGAGTGGAGTTAAGCTGAAAATCAACATGAGGGCTGTTCTTGGGTTGATCTGTAGTGGGTGTGTGTGCTCGTGTATGTATGTGTATATCTGGGTAAATATATTTTTAATGGTGATATTTTACCTATTTAAACTCATCATTTGATAAAAAAGATTAATGCAAAAATAGAAGATGATAAAAATCGAATTTTATAATTTATAAGAATATACATACTCATATTTCTTTTTGAAACAAACAACTGAACCTTTGGTTTTAGCTAAAGTAGTTTGAAAAACTTAAAGAGAGTAAATTGATATTTAATTATTTTAAAATAAGGAATTTCGATTTAGAAAGTGAGATACACAGACAGCTTCCAGTGGCTGGCCAAATTAAAGTTTGGATTTTTCATTAGTTGCTTGCTATTTTTCAATTATTTTCAGTAATGTGTGGTGTATGAAGACTCAGCAAGATACAATGCGAGCTTTGGGAATTCGTTTTTTAAGGCACCATGTACTTGGAAAATCATGATTGTCCAAGTGGATGTAGGAGGCCTTGAGATTTCAACTGCTCATGTGTATCTCCTGACCTAGGAGAGAACTCCCACATATGAAAGCCATCATAGTCTTCTCTCAATAACACACTCTATGTCTAAGGATTGGATTGTGATATTTTGGAAAACTGTACTTTCACTAGCAGTCTTGTGTCTGTTGCCTTGAAATGTTTGCTTCAGAGTTCAGTAAGCAGAAGTGTTGCTCTAAAAGACTAAAAATTCACTCACAGACTCATTAGAACCCATAATAACCACCTAAAGACTTCAGTAAATCATATTGACAGGAGGACCAAATGGAAACTAGACTTATGTTGAGACTTTTACGGCTCTCTTTATAGATAAAGAGAAATTACTCACATTTTAGGGCTCATCAAATTCCACAAATGGAGTTATTTGCCCTTCAGCTCCTCAGCTGAATGTGAAAATATTTTTTCCTCATATCATTAGAAGATAACTCCCTTCACATTTCTTTCTACTAGAATAATGTCTTCTGTAAGTTAAATTTTATTTTTTTTTCTGCAATTCGAGGAAATACCACTGCTGTATACCATAATTTTATTGGCTTTCTAAAGGTTTGTGTGTGTGTGTGTTTGACATCTTTAGGCTTAAAATATCTACAGATAACAGCACTTTAGAGAGAACATCAATTATATTTGTAATCTGAGGACGTATATCTTTGTTCAAATGTCTCCCAATAAGTTGTATAATTGTAAACCATCATCACATAATTTAAGTATTGTCTGCATTAGATTGGAGAGATTGTGATAATTATTTCAGACAAAATGATTAAAAGTATTAGTGTTCTCCAAAAAAGCAGAAACAATAAGATGTATGTATGTATGTGTATAGAGAGAGAGAGAGAGAGATTAGGAGAAATTGGTTCACACATTTATGGAGGCTGAGAAGTCCCACAGTTAACTGTCTGTAAGCTAGAGACCCAGGAAAGCAGATGGTATAATTTAGTAGAAACCCAAGGGCAGGAGAACATGAGATGGATGTCTCAGCTCAAAAAACAAAAGGGGGCAAAGTCCTCCTTCTTTTGTTTTACTACGTTCATCCACATTGAGGAGGACCATCTACTTTACTGAGTCCATTGATTCAAATGCTAATCTCATATGGAAACACCTTCACAGACACACCCAGAAATGATGTTTAATCTGGTACACTGTAGCCAGTCAAGTTGATACATATGATTAATAATTACAAGTCCACCCTTTGTCAACTTGACACCCATATGCATCTCCTTAAACCATACTAAACCTCCAAATAAAGACAATAACAAGGTCATAAACCTGCCTAATATGATACAACTATCCTGCATTCAACCAAAAATGCACTAACCCATTCCCTAGAAGAGGAAGTAAAGTCCTTGGGTGATGTTTACTATTCTTGATAGCCCATAACTTAAATGCTCTGATATAAAATTGATATATATATATACAATAGACGTGTGATATATATGTATACACACACACACATACAGTTACAATAAAATAAAGAGAAAATCCTCAGGACAATTACAGTCCTCACTTCTGTAACTGAGTTCTATTGTAATTGTGGTGATTCAGAGCATATACAGCTTTCTGGAGAACCTTGCACCATCCCTGCAAGATACTACCACCTATCTGACATTTTAGCTAAGTCTTCAGAATGTCATTGCATCATTCTAACAAGCCCACTATTTCAGGATGGTGGGGCACATGGTAAAATCAGTGAATTCCATGAGCATGGGCCCATTGGCTCATTGCTGCACTTCCTTTGCTGTGAAGTATGTTCGTTGAGTCAAAGCAGTGCTGTAAGGAATATCATGGTGGTACATAAGACATACTTAAGTCTGTGGGTGGTAGCTTTGGTGAAAGCATGGAGTGCTAGGAAGGCAAGTCCATATCCAGAGTAAGTGTCTGTTCCAATAAGAACAAAATGCTGTCCCTTCCACAATGAAAGTGGTTCAGTGTAATCAATCTGCCACCAGGTACCTGACTGATCACCCCAGGGATGGTGTCATATCAGCATTGGTTTCTGTTGGTGTCAGATTGAGCACTCAACAGTGGCTATGTGAGCCCGTGCAAAATCTCCATTTCTACCACCATTTCCATGCAATGTTAAATAGTGATGCTAATAGCAGTGATGAAAGCAGCCATCTTTTTCTTCTCTCTGATCTTAGAGAGAAAACACTGTCTTTCACCACTGAGTATGATTTTAGATATGAGTTCTTCATACATGTTCTCTATAATGTTGAGGAAGTTTCATTCTATTTCTAGTTTTCAATGTCTGTGTGTGTGTGTGTATTTTATCATGAGATGGTGTTATAGTTTGTTAAATGCTTTTTACGCATCAACTGAATGGACCATGTGCTTCCCCCCCGCCACTTCATTTCATGGATTGATTTTTTTACACCGAAACACCATTTTCCTGGTATAAGTCTAATTCAGTCATGGTGTATAATGCTTTACTATGTTGCTGGATTCAGTTTGCTAATATTTTATTGAGGATTTTTGCATCTATATTTAATAGTAATATTAATCAGTAGTTTTCTTGTGTTTTCATTCTCTGCTTTCGTATCAGGGTGATATTGGCCTCACAGAATGGGTTAGGAAGTGTTCACTTCTATCCTTTTTTTTTTTTTCTTTTATGAGTTTGAAAAGGATTAGTGCTAATTCTAATTTAAAAGTTTGGTAGAATTCACCAGCAAAGCCAACTGGCCCTGGAATTTTTTTGTTGAGAGGTCAGTGATCACAGGTTCAATCTCTTTACTTGTTATAGGCCTCTTCCAATTTCCTATTTGTTCTTGAATCAGTTTTGGTAAGTATGCATTTATAAGACTTTATTTATTTGATCTAGTTTATCTAATTTGTTGGTATATAATTTTCACAGTATTCTCTTATAATCATTTTTATTTCTGTAAGGTTGGTAATAATGCCCCCATCTGATAAGTTATTTGGTATGTTCTTTCATTTTTCTTAGTCAATCTAGTTAAATGTCAATTCTGATGAGTTTTTCAAAGAACAAGATTTTTACTTTTAAGTTCTTTCTATTGCTTTTATAATGTCTTTTTATTTTTACTTCTGCCCTAATTTTTATTATTTTCTTTCTTCTAATCATTTTGGATCTAGTTTGCTCTTCTTTTTTATTCCTTTAGGTGTACAATTAGATTATTGATCTGAGATATCTTTTATTAATTTAGGTTTTACAGCTATAAATTACCTCAGCACTGATGTCACTGCATCCCATAACTTTGGGTATATTGGGTTTTCATTTTTATTCTTCTCTAAGTATTTTCTAATTTTTCTTGTGATTTCTTGTTTGACCCATTGGTAGGGTAGTTTTAAAATGTGTTCGCTAATTTCCATATATTTGTAAATGTTCCAATTTTACTTGTTATTGATTTCTAGCTTCATTTAATGGTCATCTGAAAGGTCACTTTGTATCATTTCAATTGTTTTAAATTTATTGAGACTTGTTTTGTGCCCTAATATAAGGTTTATCCTGGAGGATAGTCTATGTTTATTGAATAGAAAATGTATTCTGCTGTTGTTTGGTAGAGTGTTCAGTATAAATAGTCTGTTAGATCTAGTTGGTGTATAGTGTTTTTTGAGTTTTCTATTTTCTTATCAATCTTCTGTCTGATTATTATGAACATTTCCTGGGCCCATTATATGTTGTACAGTGGAAGGAGATGAAATGAATTCCATGTGTGCTTATGCTTTCTAGAAACTTTTAATCTCATTGCAGAGAAAAGACAGATGAAGCAGTGAACATAAGTTCAAATGAAGCATAGGGATAAGAGATAAAATTCACATGAGCTACTGCTGGTGTGGTGTTAACGGCTTTGGAAGAAAGGAGTTAGAAATACAGAAAGAAAAAACCACATAGATTTCATGGTGAACATTGAACTGTATCTGCGTTCTGAAGGATGAAACACACTTATATTGTAATCTTGAAGAGTCAAATGCCAGATATTGTTGAAAGAAAATATATGTAGAGAATATCATTATTCTGTGAATTAAGGACTACACTTATATAAAAGTGTCTTACTTAAGAGGAAATTCTTCCCATACTCTGTGCTGCTAAGATACCCTAATACCTACACATATCTTAGAATTTTATTATATTAAAATAATCTATTTGTATGTCTTTCATTTTCACTGCATCATGGACTTTTGAAAACAAGGACCATAACTAATTCATGTTTGTATATCTAGTGCTTTCCATGAAATATAGTAATTTATGTGAAAAATTAAATGAATCTCAAGTGGTTAAATAAATCACCAACATTGTGCTGTTAGTAAAAGGCAGAACTAGAACTTAAACTCAAATCATTTTGGACACTAAAGCCCATGATATTTTGACTAAAATATGCTGCTGCCAAAAACATATACTAAAAATATGCAGATAATAATTATAATTCTCTTGCCTAGGCCTCTAGCCTGTAGACTATGTAGATCTAATATAATCATCTGGAAATGCATCAAAGAGATAAATGACTTGAATTATTGCCTCAAGCAGAAAACCATTGAAAGACTGAATCAAGCAGTACATGAGTAGACAGAGAAGAGGTATCTAGAAGTATTTTGTCTCCTTGAAAAAGAGAATGACCACAAAGAATGATAGAAGTAGAAGAGGAAAGTGCATAACTCACTCTGAGTTGCAGAGACAAGACCAACACAGAAATCATACACCTGCGAAATGTGTCTGCTGTTTCACTGAATCAGCTACTGAGCCAGAGACACTTCTGGTCCTGAGCATGTACTCTTTTAGAAAGAAGAAAATCTTCAAGTTTTAATAAGTGGCAGGTATTTTTTTCCTTCCCAGATCAGTGGGAGAATAACAATTAGATAGTGGCTCCGGCTGTGTGGGTACCATCTTCAAATGCCCCCTCCTCTGACATCAGTCTCATTTTTGGGCTGTTGCATGTTATTTCTGGGAGCCAAATAACTAGCAACATGGAACCAAGCCAGAGGAGGTCATTTGGGCTGTGTTGTATGCTTGGACATACTGATTTCTACGGTCCTGTAGTTGAACAATTGTAAATTAAGACATATGGCGGACACAGAACCTAAGTATATCAAGACCTCCCACCTCCCCAACCCCCAATCACTTAAAAGTAAATAAATACAATTTTTTAAAAGGAAAGTGAATGGACCATCTTTCAGGACTGCTTCTGGCTCCTGCCAGAGAATTCAGGGAGCCATAGATGGTACTCAGTTTTTATGCCATTCACCAGTTTTTCCAAATCCACAAGTTGCTTATTGGCTGACTTGCATAGTTTGTTTAATACCTTTGTGGGAGGTGGTTTAGGCTGAAAGATCTGTTATTTGTGACTTTGAAAAAACCTAATTTGGTGGCATATCTTCTTGGTATGAAAATAAAAGAAGTTAGGCACTGAGAGTTAAAAAGATGAGACACACTTGCCTCCCTATGAAAACCTGCATTCCTGTCTGTGTAGCTGAGCTTGGGAACACATAGGCCCATATGCTGTTTCCCAGTTAATCACAACTACTTGGCTTGGATGCTTAATAAATATGACTGTAGAGCTGCAGTTTGTTGCTCTTTAATCAATGTAGCCAAGCTTTAAGTCTATTTGCCATTGAATTAAAACACACGATACATTTTAATGGAAAAAACACCCTGATGTGACTGCTCTTCAGAATGGAATTTTTATATTTGCGTTCTTGGCTGCTGCTACATGGAGTAAAAGAAAATTAAGAGACACATCTTATTCAAAGGACCATAGAATTATAAGCTATTAGAGTCATAGGGAAATCTGAAACAATTTTAATTATTTAATTCAACAGACATTTATTGAGCGCCAATACTGTGCCAGATAGTGATCTAAGCACTGGGGAGTGAACTGTGAGCCAGAGAGCTTCCCAGCCCTCACTGAGCCTGCCTCCCAGCAGAGTGAGGGAATGGCAGAAGTATATTAACAAATGGATGGATGAGGTCATTTCATTTAGTTATCAGGTCTAGGAAGAAAATGAAAAAAAATTAGTGGGCTTGAGAGGCTACTTCCAACTTTGATTTAGTAACCCTGCTGAAGGGTGATCATTTTGCCTTTAATTGCAAACATTCTACCCCTGAAACTTTTCCTTAGTGGGCAAATCACTCTTACGTCACATCCCCAGCCCATGTATCATGGGCCTTGCCCAATTCTGGATTCCAATATTTCTTATCATTAAAAGTACAGCACTCAATTGGAATCATTTGTCTACATGTTTCACTCCTAAAGACTATGAAGTCCTTAAAAGTAGAGATCAGCCAAACCTGATTCATTTTTGTATCCTATCTTTCTAGCAAAAGCTTAGTACAAAGTATTCAATCAATACAGATGAATGAGAAAATTAGATTTGAGTCAGCTATTCTATTTTAGGCTATTCCTTAGGATAGTTTTCCCCTACTAAACTTCAGGCTTTCTGTCTACATCTTTCCCTTGAGCTTAGTTTTACTCTCTCAGAAACACACGAAAGAACTCTTTAAAGATGTCAACCTATCTTTCTTTCATGTCCTCCCTTTCCCAATAACATGTAATATTTTCAGGCTAAAGAGCCCCTATTGCTTTCCTCTAATTATAATATTTGATGTTTCACCATTCTTGCCCACATCCTCATTTTAACTCTAACTTTTTAGTGCTCCTTTCAAAGAAAAGGTCTTAAATAATTTAAAAGATCACTGAATTCTGAGCATTCCAAAGTCCAGTGGTACAATTACCTCTTATTGTAAATAATAGTGGGTGTTTTAAATGCCAGGTTTTAAATAACAGTGGGTGTTTTAAATGCCTGGAGATCAAATGAAAAATATCGAAATTAAATTAGTCAATATGCAAACATGATATAACTTGGTATTAAAAATACACATTTATTTAAAACCATTCAATTTTCCTCCTGTAATCTAGGTAACATGGAAATGAAAATGTATTTTGAGACTCAGAAATTTAGAATCTTCAGAGTGATATGGAATATATATACCTTGTGTGTGTGTGTATAAAATCTCTTAGTCCTGTTTCTTTTGAATCCTGACTGTTGTAAGTTGTAGTAAGAGTGAATGAGTACGATTATAGTAGAGAAGGCTAAGTAGAAGTTTCCTGTGAAACTGACTACCCTTCAGCCTACATAGTAAATTTACAAGTTCCTACTGTATAGCCCAGGGAGCTACATTCAATATCATGTGATAAACCATAATGGAAAAGAATGTGAAAAATAAGATATATATAGATAGATAGATAGATATATAAAACTGAATCACTTTGCTGTACAGTAGAAACTAACACAATATTATAAATCAACTATACTTCAATAAAATAAATGCTTAAAAAATAGTATTTTGGGTACATTGGGTTAAATAATATATATTATAAATTTTGTAAAGAGAAAGAAAGCTCCCAAGAAAAATTACATTGGTTCATTCCCTGGAAAATTTGGAACTAACTGGCATTTACATGCTCATTCATACATTAATCCATCCAGTAAAAAAGTATTATTGGCTAGAAAGAGAGAATAGAGTGAACTGATAGATTTAAGTTATGCCAAAATTTAGTGTGAAGTAGAAGGCATCAGTGTCCAAAGTAAACTGAAAAGGAGCACTCCTTAAAGAGGACAGAAAACCCGGAGAGTGCTTCTTAACTGTAGCAAGTAAAGGAACTATTGCAGAAAGGGTGTAGACAATGATGTTGAATGTGCTGAGGATGGTGGAGTCAGATGATAGTTGAAATATTATATATATATCATCCTCGGAAAAGGAGCAATCTGGGTGGAGAAAAATCCTATATTGGTGTATTTTAAAGTGTGAAATGTCAGTTGAGTGTATGTATACAATGATAATGGACAGTATTTAAATTTTGTTAATTTAAAAAATATTTGGTTAAGAAAAGATAAAGAGAGATGGAAAGAAACACAGCATTAAACACCAGCTGGGCTTAAAATTGAGAGGGATATGTGAACCCAGTACCACTCCATTCAGTTAATGAGGAGAGTATCTGGGAGCTTGTTGTATGACAGTAGGGGAGATGATATCATAAGAGAGTAGGAGTAGGAGATGTGGTGGAGGAGGGGAGCGAAAAACTAGGAGAGATAACATGGATAAAGTGCTTTTATATGAATGTACTATCTTGGACACTTTATTTGGCTTCTTTCTTCTATTCACAATATTTTTATAAAGCACATATTTAAAGTATCTCTATTGTAGAGACGGGAAACTATGACGACTTCCTTCAAATCACAAGAGCCTGAAAGTGTAGGATCTGGGCAGACTGATTGCAGTGTAACCATTCTCACAACAAGGAAACAGTGCAAAGGCACCAGCATACTTTCCCATGACCAACTTTGAGGTTCAAATTTGGTTTTTGGTTGTTTATGAGAAATGGGTTGATGGTAATTATCTCAAAGGATTAGAAGTATTACTGTGTATCAAGTTTGACATAAGCCCCATCTCTTTCAAGCTACTACCTGGGATGTAAGGGGAAAAGAAAATAGCTTCATGTGGAGGTTTTAGGTGAAGCAAGGCAGCTGGAATTCTATTTCTTGCTTCCTTTCTTCTGCTTTGTCTCTAAATGTCTCATTGAACTCCTGCTATTAAAAATTGATTGCTCTCAAGTAAAAAATGGGCAAAGGATTTGAGTAAACATTTCTCTAAAAATTATTTATTAATATAATGACAAACATTAATATAATGACAAAAATTATTTATTAATATAATGACAAATGATTCTCAACATCATTAGTCATTAGGGAAAGAAATTAAAACCACTATGAGATAGAACTTAACCAGTGAGATGGCTATAATAAAAAAAAGAAAAATAATAAGTGTTTGGCAAAGATATGGAGAAATTGATTAGAACCCTGGTATATTATTGATGGGAATGTAAAATGGTTTAGTCGCTGTGGAAAACAGCTTGACAGTTCCTCAAAATTTAAATATAAATTTACTATGTGACCCAGCAACTATACTCTTTTGTACATACCCTAAAGAATTGAAAACTGGTACTCAAAAGAATACATGTACACTCATGTTCATAGAAGCAGTATTCACAAGGGCTACAAGGTAGAAACAGCACATAGGTCCATCAATGGATGAATGGATAAATAAATAGTTGTATATACAAATGATGAATATTATTCAGTCATAAAAATGAATGAAGTGTTGACCTATGCTACAACATGGATGAACCTCAAAAACATTATGCTAAGTGAGTGAAGTCAGACACGGATG
The DNA here is from genome assembly GCF_028023285.1 of Balaenoptera ricei. Lineage (NCBI taxonomy): Eukaryota > Metazoa > Chordata > Mammalia > Artiodactyla > Balaenopteridae > Balaenoptera > Balaenoptera ricei. The sequence continues at coordinate 6,531,831 of NC_082645.1, read as the reverse complement.
ACATATCATATGATTCCCTTTAGAGAAAATTTTCTGAATAGGTAAATCCTTAGAGACAGAATGCAAATTGGTAGTTGCCAGGGGCTGGGATTAGGGGAAAATTCTGAGTAAGTGCTCAATAGAGTTTCCTTTCGTGGTGAAGAAAATGTTTGGAACTAGATAGAAGTGGTCGTTACACAAAACTGTGAAGGCACTAAATGTCTCTGCCTTTGATAGCATGCCTTTAACAATGTTAACATAGATAATTTTGCGGCATATGAATTTCACCTCAATAAAAATAAACTGACTGCTTTGGATTTAAGATCTCCCTTTTAAATATTGGGCAGACACAGTATGAAATGTCAGGCAATTACAGAGGTTAGCCCATTGACTCCACCTCTCTTCTTTTTTACCAGATGGAATGTGTTTCGCTATGTTATGGGACGGTCCCCCTAGAGAGGGGGCAAAACCTGTCATTTTTTAGTGTGAAGCATGTTTATGAAGGAATCATTTAAGAAGCTATTGATCATCTGCATATCATACCAGAACGGGGAAACTTGGAGTAGCATGAATTGAGTGAAGAATATATGAGATTATCGACAAAACTAGACTAGGACTGAATTCAAACTTCTCCATAAATTTAGTGAGCTTCTCCTCCTTGTGTGTAAGTGAGAGTCTTCATTTATATAAGAGCTTTCCTTGGTAATAACTTGTCTTGGCAATCTATCTGCCAGGTTTATTTTCAGGTTCTTCCCCAGGTGTGTTTGTGTGTTTAAATAATTTTTAAAATAGTTTGAAAGCTTCGTTAGCCTGCTTCACATGAAGGCTTGAGGGAAATGTTTAATCAGGATTAGAATGAAATTCAGTAGTTGGAAAACCCTAGTTTGTGAGGATTTGATTATCCCACTATGGAAACCAAAACATGTTTTACACGGTCTCCATTTCCTGACATTAGTTTCCTAATGCTAGTCCTCATTTTTCATCTTAAATATTGAAAACGACTTTTTAATTGGAATTTTCTGGCAGATAACTCAATCCAATTGGGAAAGAGCCTTTTCCCATTTGTATAAAAAAGGTAGATTTTTATTACCATACTTACGGGGAAATGTTTTACATTTTGCAGTACATCAATAAAATATAATTTAACTTCTAACCAGATATTTTGTACTGACTCTCATGGTGGGATGGGGAGGAGGGCAGTGGGCATATCAGGACTGCTCTTACTAATAGAGAACTAGGATAGGGTCACTGTTTTTCATCTTTGTGATAAAATCGACTTTGAGGCAAAAATTATTCTGCATGCCACTTCTATTAGACTTATTTGATGCCAAAGAGATTTCTTCCATGCTCTGCTGGGGAAAGAAAGAGTCAGATGTCAAAAACTAAATCTAATACAGAATTCATAGGAAAAAAATGAATGACATCAAGCTATACTCTTGATGAAAATACCCTTTGGTGGACAATCTTACTTAAAGTTTAATCACTTTAGATTCAATGATATATTTCATTTTAATCAATTCTGATGAATAGTCAAGCATCGTAGTCTCATTCCTAAATCTCAAGGAAAAGATCTGTGTTGTGTTAATTGTGTATTTCTGGAATTTAGAGGAGTATCTAGCCCATTCCCTAGACTCAGTGAATTAATTAATAAAAAAAAAGAACCAAACATTTTCCTCTCATAGTATCCTTATCTGTAGAAGAGTTCCCCTAGTTTTATCTGTCATGGTCACTCTTCCTCACTTTTCTTCATCACCTGATATTTGAAGTGAATTTTAAGGGTATCTGTTCCAATTTGGTTCACTCTGCCCATCCAACTTTATTTTCTCCTACTTTCCAGCTTGAACCTTCTTAATTCTACTCTGTGCTCCATATACAGTCTTAGGTTTGTGCCTTTTCCCATTCTGCTTATTCATGGAGAACATTTGTATAAAACAGGACACTCTGGTCAAACAAAACTTAACATAGAAATTCTATAGTGGAAACAGTTTGCCTGATTGAATTTTCTCTTGGCAAGAACATTTGATTTGAAGTCCTCTCCAGTCCAGTTATCACTATATAATCATAATTAAAAGGATTCCTCTAGCTATTTTTATGTCAGTGCCAATGTGCTAACTTGGGTGTCTATGTATTCTCTGTTAGAAAAATGTTCATCAGTATGTTGTCCAAAAATACACGTGAGTCTATATGTATAAAAGAAGTGCCTTTACCTTCCCTTTGGCTAGATTATTAAAAGCTGAACATGTGCTCTTCTAATATGGTTGGATGACAGGCACTTAATATCATGCACCATTAATATTTTCCCCTTCTCAATCCCAAGATTTACTGTAGATCTTGGAATTATAGTCTTTCATTTTACTTTGTTATAGACAGTATATTAAAATTACAGAAATCCAATATATTAAAATTACAGAATCTGCATTTCCTTCCCAACCTAATTAATATATGTATATTAGAATAAATTAGCTGGTCTCAAAGAGGATTTTTTTGGTCTCACAATCCCTTTATATTCTTAAAAATTTTTAGGATATAATAGGGTCTCACTTTCTTTGTCAAATGTAACAATCTCTGATTTTGTTTGTAATATTTAGATCATTTATACCTCTTGTAATTATTGGTATACTTAGATTCAAATCTATCATCATGATAGCTATTTCTATTTGTCTCATTTGTTCCGTTTCAGTTTTCCTCTATTTTCTGGCCATCTCCTGTACTGAGAATTTATCATTAACTTCATTTTATCTCCACTATTGGCTTATGAATTTTACTTGCTTTGTAATTATTTTTAGTGGTTTCTCTATGCTTTTATATATATATAAATATATAATTTAACTTCTTCCTTTACCTATGCTACTTTTGCATACATTTTACTTCTAAATACATTAAAAATCCTCAATATATTATTACTAAATTGGCTTTGTAAAGTCTTTAAAGTCATTACACAGAACAATAGAAAAATAAAAATTTGTGTATTAACCCTTATTTTTTATCATACCGGTGCTCTTCATTTCTTTGTGTATAGGCAAATTTCCATCTAGTATCACATTCATTCTGCATGAAGAATGTTCTGCTAAGACTGAATTCTCTCAGCCTTTGTTTGCCTGAAAGTTATTATTTCATTTTCATTTCTGAAAGATATTTTTTTCTCAGTTTAGAATGCCGAGTTGATAGGTTTTTATTTCCTTCTTTCAGAATAAAAAAAATAGCTCCCTCTATTTTCTTCTGACAGAAAGTTTTCTGCAATTCTTAATTTTGTTCTATATGCAATGTTTCTTCTTTTTTCCCCACCCATGGCTACAATGAAGATTTTCTCTTTATCTTTGGTTTTTTGCCCCTTGGCTATGACATTTATAGATATGTGTGTGTATATTTGAGTCTGTTTTTATGTTCATCCTGATGCACTCTCTGAGCTTCTTGGACGTATATTTTGTTGACTTCTATTATTTTGGAAAAATTTTGGCCATTATATCTTCAACTATGTCTACTGCCTATATGTGAGGTTAAAAATTAATTCATGAGTTCCAAAATGTTGTTAGTATCTAATGTTACATGAAGCTACAGATATTAATAAAAATACACATGTAATGTACATAAAAGTAGGGGGAGCAAGAAAAATTAAAACTCAATAAGGAAATGTAAAAATTCTCCTTTGATGCTGAAAAAAATCAACGAGATTTTTCCCGCCTTAATTCCAAATCCATAATTTTGTGAAGGATATCAGAACTAAGGCTTATTGTTCTTTCTGTCTAAATTTACATTTTTCAACTTTTGCCTGTGAGGGGGCTCAGGACAGAGTACTCTAAAATATGGCACTTTGGCATACTGAATTTAAGCTGAAAGAGTCTGAGAAAACAGCAGAAGCAGGAGGTCACTCTGAACTTCCTCCCTACCCTTCTCCCTGAAACAGATCATAAAACACTTATTTGAGAGGTGCCCTCCTTATACTCAGAGGAAAGGAGCTTCCTTATCTCCAAAAACAAAGGGGTGCCAAGAAGGATGCAAACAGGCTTTGGTAAATTTCCCCCAGTATACTGCACTTACCTCATTGTCTTTTGCTATTATATTCCTCCACAGCTATCCACTCTTCATCAAACCTAGCAAAAAATACTCAGTTCTAATTGTATCTTTGGGTCTTTTATTCTGAAAGCTCTTGTGTCATGTAAAGCATAAATAAATTTGTATGTTTTTCTCCTGTTAATCTGTCCTTGTCACTTTGATTTTCAGATCCAGCCAGGATTGCTCAGAGGGTCAAGGAAAATTTTTCCTCTCCTGTATCCATAATAGCCTTATCTGATAATCCAGTCACCTAGTGTAATTTTGTCTTCTAGGTACAGTTGACTCCTTCCTCTTACAGAATTCCAGATTAATGGAAGTCAATTTTGAGTTTCACAAGCCCTAGACAACTTAACCACACACCTTAATTCTTCAGGACTCCTCCACACAACGTCCCACCAAAGAACAATTTATATTGCTAAGAAACATTTGCCTTCATATCGGTCACAGCTTAACTTCCTTTTCATTTCTTCTGTCTCTTACTGTTATAACCTTCAGTTAAGTTACTTATTTAAATTTAGTAAAAACTTCCAAATCATCCACTTTTTCTCTTTACATTTACCACTTCCTTCAACTTGAGCTACAAACTCACTATACCTGTAAAATGAATCTAATCAGTTGAGTGAAGAGAGAATGTGGCAGAAATTTCATGTGTCCAATTTACTTCTCTTTTTTTTTTTTAAACATCTTTATTACTTCTCTTTTTAACTCCTAGCAATAAACACCATTTGTGTCTTTTTACTAGCAATGTAATTATTATAACTGGGAGATGATAATACAAATTAAGAGCATCTAATAAAAAATACTCCATAAAATTTTAACAGCACTATATTTATTTCAAAGTACTTTTCTGTCCGTTTGTCACTTCTTTCTCACAATAAACCTGTAAGGTAGACAGGGGAGGTATTATTACCCTTGAGGAAAGTGAAATATATGGCCCAGAGAGTAACAGGGAATTAGGTGTGTCTCAGACATAACACAATGATCTGCTAAGCAAGCTTAAAGTGTGACATGAAATCACCAAAGAACTACTATCTGGCCTCTTATGAAAAGAAAAATAAATGGAGTGTGAGAAGGGAAAGTTATATTCGGGGGCTAGGAATCAGGAGACTTAGGATTCCATCTTTATGCAGCCATTTAAGATATGATTCAAATAAGTCACTTAAATGTTTAATATCTACATCAGTGATAAGATGATGTTGGTCATCACACTGACTGCCTCACAGGATATATGAAAAGTTCTCTGAAAGTCAATACAGCTTTCTCCTCCCAAAGCTCTAATTTATAGTATTTGCTAATTCCTAGTGTAAATAATACCAATACATAGATATTATTGAAATATAATAAAATAATAAGGGACTGAGGAGTTTGAGTATTTGTTACTTTTGTTTAAATGTATTTTTTAAACATTTTTTTAGAGCTGTTTTAGGCTTACAACAAAATTGAAAGGAAAGCACAGAAGTTTCCCATCTTCTCCCTGCCCTCACACATAGGCACAGCCTCTACTATTATCAACACCCGCATCAGTGTGGTACAATTGTTTCGAAGGATTAACCTACACTGACACATCATAATCACCCAAAGTCCACAGTATCTTTGGGTTCACTCTTGGTGTTGTATATTCTATAGGTCTGGACAAATGTATAATGACATGTATTCATCATTATGATGTCGTATAGAGTATTTTCACTGCCCTAAGAATCCTGTGCTCTGCTTATTTATCTCTCTCCCCTCTTACCCCTGGAAACCACTGATCTTTTTATTCTCTCCATAGTTTTGTTTTTTCCAGAACATCATATAGTTGGAATCATACGGTATGTAGCCTTTTCAGATTGGCTTCATTCATTTAGTAATATGCATTTAAGATTCCTCCATGGCTTCCCATGGCTTGATACCTCATTTCTTTTGAACACCAGATGCACCACCGAAGGACATCTTAATTGCTTCCAAATTTTGGCAATTATGAATTAAGCTGCTATAAACATCCATGTGCAGATTTGAGTGTGGCCATAAATTTTCAACTCCATTGGTTAAATAGCAAAGAGTGTGACTTAGATTTTATGGTAAGAGTATGTTTGGTTTTCTAACAAACCACCAAATTGTCTTCCAATTTGGCTGCACTATTTTGCATTCCCACCAGCAATGAAAGAGTTTGTGTTGTTCCAAATCCTCATCAGCATTTGGTGTTGTGTTCTAATGTATTTTTTATTGTAAGTTTATGTAATTTAATTTTAACAGTGGCAGATTTAAAAACAAGCTAGCAAAATTTCTGAACACTTCACAAGTGACTCTCACACACCAGTAGTAGCAACCCCACCTCCATCCCCTTCCAAAGACTAGGACTACTTCTGCTTTCCTCTGGTACTGAGGAAAGAACCATTCTGTCTGGAGTCTGAGATCTCTGCCTTTCTAGAAGTTCCTTTCCCAAGCCCATTTCCCCAACTGTTGCTATCGTCATCACATTTTCATTTTCGATTCACACATTCATTTGTCCTGTGGGTAGTGTCCTCTGCCATTGACTGCCTTTGTCTCGGGATTTTGGTCAACACCTCAGAGGATACACAGATTGCCAGGCAGGTCACTCAGTCTCCTCAGATGACCGACACCCCCTTCTCTTGGATTAAATCATGAATAAGCCTGAACTTAAGTCACCTGTTGAAAATCGCAAGACTTATTAGTGACAGAGCTGGACCACATTCAACTTGGCTGACTCCTACATCCTTCAGCCTGGGAGTGCAGCCTGCTGCCAAGGTGATGAGAGGCAGAGCCCCGTGGGAGAAGGAGACATCATCCCTTTCTAATCTGCAGCCTTGCTTTCCTCAGGGTGTCTACGTTAACAGCCTTTTGGAGTTATCCCCAGCCTCCTGAGATCATTCAGGGCCAAGAGTGTCCCTTTTTGAGGTGAATAATCCATGGTAATGAATCTTGATTTCCAATAAGTTAGACCAAGATGAAGTGTGTTGCCCTAGATGAGCCATATGTGTCCCTTAATAGCTTGAGAAAAGGTTCCAGAGCATCTAATAACTAAACACCAGAGAGAAATAAAAAAAGACACTGCATTGCTAGGATACCTGGCTGAGCACTTGTTTTATATCAAGTCAGTAAGTGTAAAACAAACAATGACAATTGCTACCTCAAAGAAATACAAAATGCTTGCTGGAAAGTGACAGAAAGAAGAAATAGCTGCTCTCCAGAGAAGAGAGACCTTGCTTCTTGCCATATATTAAGTTTGAAGAAATGCTTATTCTTTTTAACTAGCCTCTCAGAGGCTTGGAAAACCAGCATCAGTCATGACAGCATGTAATTACTGTAGTAGATGCAATATTGTACGCAATTGTTCTATTGTTCTCTGCTTGTTCTTTGTGTATAATCAAGAGACAACAAAGGATTTTCCATACCAATGATCCACTAAGTACCCAGGTTCATTTAGGTTGTGTCTACACACAACGAGGGCCACCAATCAATTCAATCAACTCATCAGAAGAATGAGAATCCATTAAAATTACTTTTGAAGCCTAGTAAACAAAACTGTTTATTTGGTTTCCTGGTTTGCTTCATTGAATTTTAATCACCTAACTAAATGAAAATATTTTAAATTGCCATTATATGCTAAAAATTATGACTGGCAGCATGAAGATTATACATGTAATAAAAGTCTTCCTGCCACAGATCAAGGTGTTTTGGGCAGAAAGACTAGTCAATTAACCCAATCTTGACACTGGCCTAGAGACCAGGGCCCCATAAGTTAGACAGTAGCCAAGAAAAATCAGAATAAAGACTTACTTCAAAGGAAAACTTCATGGAAGTGGTCAGGGTAAAAATAAAACTGAAAAGCCAAATATGTGGTTGAGTTTAAGAGTTGATTCCCAGAACCTAGAACATGTGATTAAGCTAAAAGGTCAAAAGTTGGTTAATAAAGACATTGAGATGGAGGTGAAATGCAACAGAAATAATGAACAATATAACATCATACTTTCTTTTTCTACACATTAATGGATGCACACATTTTCCTCTCGTAGGATTCTAGTTCTCTGTCTTGCACATTGGTGAGCTAGACTTAAAAACCAAAGAGAAATTCTCTTACAGTGGAAAAACAGAAAGAGACTCATGGAAAAGTCATCATTAGAAAAGGATATATACCAAATGCTGGGTAATTCAGTGCAAACATTAAGTTGTTGGGAGAAGGTGAAGATCAGATAGGGTTGGTAGGCTCCATGAGAAATAGCACCTTGAGCTTGATTTTTTCACAAAGAATTTACATGAGTGAAGAGAGGAATGGAGGACTTTCTAGAAGCATCTGTTTTTAAACCACAGTTTTGTTGTGATAGAGATAAAATTTTCTCTCTGTAATAGTAATATTTTTTTCTTGCAAAAGCCAATGCCAACAAAACCCTAAACACTTCATATTCTTCTCACCACTTTTCCCTTGGGACCTCAATGTAGATTTGAAGGGATGGTAATGAATGTTGAGAAGGAAATTCTACTGTCAAACTCCTTCAGGCTTGCTCTTGCCAACTGAATTATTACCTTAGAGAGAGCCACAGTATTTCTTTCTTCATTAATTTGTAGAAAGCAACATTCTACAGGCCTGTCAGCCATGCCTTTTTTTTCTGGATCGACTTAATATTGTCAGTGTTTAACTATTCTTTTTACTACCTTCACAAAGTATCAGGCACTTAGAAGATGCACATTTTTACAAGAGAATATGTGACAAGCTATGAGGTCATGATGCAAATGACAGGTTAAAGCATCAAGGTAGCTTCCAACTTCTAAATCCTGATATTTCTCAGGTGTTTCCCTGAAATACAGTTCTTATATGAAAGGGAGATTCTAATCACAATCCCACCCAGGTAATGTTGAAGTTTTCCCTAGGCTGGTTCTACAGGATCAATAATGGTCTATCTTCCTTGGCTCCTGCAGTAGGAGGAAGCACTGATATCTTCTTCTATTAAAGTTTATTCTTCTCCATAAACTTTGATTGAATGCAATCGCAATAATGCTCTGCACTCTTCTTTTTCCTTCTTCATTCTCTCCTCTTTTCTTCTGTGTTCCCCAGTTCCACGCCCTCACAAGGTGGGAAGTTGTAAGTAAGGGGAGGAGAGTCAGGTAATCTCTCTATCCCATAGTTTTCGCCTTCTTTCTCAGCAAATATTACCACTTCTATTGTGTCCTGCCCGTAATACATTTCTACAGAACCCAGTCTTCAAACCATCCTGTGGTTGGTTGAACCCTGTGTTACCTGAGAAAGGCCCACTAGTGAGAGTTTGCAAATGTGAGACATCTCAGTTTACGATCAGTAGGATGAAAATGAAAATAGCAACTCAGCCTCTTACTGCCTTGATCATAGGTTCATGGGGCCCAGGAAGACCCACTGATGAGAGCTTTGCAATAAGCCCGTTCTGATCAGAAATCTATGATATTAAATACATTACATGCTGTGAAAGAATTTTAAGAACTATATATATATATAAATAAAAGAGAGAAAGAGAGAGAGAAAATTAAATACAATATATATATTTATTTATTAAGGTAAAATTCACCCATTTGAGGTGTCTAATTCAATAATTTTTTCTGTATTCACGGAGTTATGCAACATATCACCAGAATCAACATTAGACCATTTTCATCACTCCAAAAAGAAACCCCATACTCTGTCTCCTCTCAGCCCCTCCATCCGCCTTGCCCTAGGCAAACACTAATACAATTTCTATCAATCTAGATTTGCCTAATCTGGACATTTCACATAGATGGACTCATATAATATGTGTTTTTTTGTGACTGACTTCTTTCACATAGTATAATATTTCAAAATTCATGTGTGTTGGATAGAGTCTTAGTTATTTTCATTCTCCTTACCCCTCCCACTCCCCATGCATCTTCTTCATGTCGGTTAGACTATAATTCCAAACTACAAATCTGTTTATGTCATTTCTCTCTTTACACACTTTCAGTGGCCAGCTGCCCACTGCCTACAGAAAGAAGTCCAATTTTCTTGACATTGCAGACCATGTTCATATTTTTAATCATATTAACCATTTTTAAATATACAGTTCAAGTGGTGTTAAGTGCATTCACATAGTTGCGCGATGAATGTTCAGAATATTTTTCATCTTGCAAAACTAAAACTCTATGCCCATAAAAAAATAGCTCTTCATTTCCCCGTCTCTCCAGCCCCTGGCAATCACCATTCCACTTTTTATCTCTATTAATTTGACTCCTCTAGGGACCTCATATAAATGGAATCATACATTAATTGTCTTTTCATGACTGGCTTATTCCAATTTAGCATAATGTCCTCAAGGTCCATCCATGTTGTCAGAGTTTCCTTCCTTTTTAAGGCTTAATATTCCAGTGAATGTATATATCACATTTTGTTTATCCATTTATCTGTCAATAGACACTTAGGCCACTTCTACTTTTTGGTGACTGTGAATAATGCTCCTATGAACATCAATACAAATATTTGTTGGAAACCCTTACCTTAAATTATTTGGGGTATATGCTGAAGGGGATCAGGATATGCCACTTTGACATAAGGATTATTTTGAGATTAAGTCAACTGAAAACCAGCAGATGCAGAAGAGTTCTCTGTCCTCCCTTTATTTGCCTAAAGTAGTACAAGTGTCCCTTTGTGAATGAGGCATAAATTTCCCTTATGAAGGTGCCCCCCTTTCCAATACCAGCAAAAGGACAGAGACAGAGTGAGCACCAAGATGAGTCTGCTTAAATAAACCTTACTAAAAAACCTCATATCTTCCATGAGTTTTTCCATATATTTCCTCATAACTGGCCCATGATTTATCCTGCCTCAAAGGCCAAACCCTCTTTCCTTTGTTAAAATGGTGTATAAGCCCCCAATTCTAACTACTTCTTTGAGCTTCACTTCTTTTCTGTGAAAGTCCATGCATGTAAAATATTAATAAAAATTGTATGCCTTTTCTCCTGTTAATCTGTCTTCTTTTAGTTTAACTTGCCAGTCTCTAGACCGTAAAGCTAAGAGGGTAGAGGAAAAGTTTTTCCTCCCCACTAATACTTAGAAGTGGAATTGCTGAATCATACAGTAATTCTATTTTTAATTTTTTCAGGATCAGCCATACTGTTTTCTACAATGGCTGCACCATTTTACATTCCCACCAATAATGCACAAGAGTTCCATTTTCTCCATATCCTCACAAACACTTTTTATTTTATTTACTTATTTATTTTTCTGGTAGCCATCCAAATGAGTATGACATAATATCTCATTGTGATTTGCATTTGATTTTATTTATTTTGAACACTTTTTATGTGCTTGTTGGCCATTTGCTTTTCTTCTTTGGAGAAATGTCTAGTCAATTCCTTTGTCCATTTTTTTTCAATTTGATTTTTTGTTGGGTTGTGAAAGTTCCTTATATATTCTGGCTATTAACTCTTTATTAGATACATGATTTGCAAACATTTTCTCCTATTCTGTGGGTTGCCTTTTCATTCTGTTGACTGTATCCTTTGAGGTAGAAATCAAATTACTTTTAAATTGTCCTAATAATTTGGATAACCAGTTTCATTTCAGGATGACTATTGACCAGCAATATCCACCAAGGAGTGTGGGCACTTCCCCTTAATTTTAGCCCTCACTCCAGGCCATACCTCAGGGGAAATGAGCCATTGTCATCCCCTCCCCCACATCCTACCCAGCACAGTTTACACTGTGGGAGGAAAATCCTGCTGATTGAATCCTACTACAAGACTCTTCCTAGATATCAGTTAAGGACAGCTTGTCAGAGCAAACTAGAGGCTAATGCCCTTATTATTTTATTAGGAGTTACTATGTAGTGACTCTGCTTTCAGAGTCTCCTTTGTCAGTTTGGCTTGACTGCAAATTTTCTGTGATTTCTGCTTGGGACTCTGATTATACATTGTTTATGTTTCCTGACTCTACAATAGATTACACCTGACACTGTGCTACTTGTCTCACATCTGTCTGATATACTAATATCTACTCCAGACTTCAAAGCTTCTGCTTAGGAATATTTCCTCACTTATAAACAAGGACCATAATAATAATGCTCTTTTTCTTGGAGTTTTGTTGTTGTTGTTAAGATTAATAGATTTATTGTATGTAAAGCATTCAAGAACTTTCTGTTGAAAAGCATAAAAGTTTACTACTGCTGAAACTCCTAAAATACAATCCATATTATAACCGCTAAAGTTAACTCTTTCTTTGGGCTGCTGCATCACTAATTAGCTATCACATGTACTCTTTGTATGATTGTTTATCATCTTCATCAGCCTTGGGCTGTCTACCTCTAATACTAGTCTTCTTGTTATGTAAGAAAAGAATAAAAATTTAAAAATAATACCACCAACCAAGAAATCCTGCTTGATCCACTGTTTGCTGTATTTACAATATATTTGCAGTTGAGTGCTACCTTAATTGATCTAAGAAAGAAACAAAGTGTAACTTTAATAATAGATAGGTAAGTGTCTACACCAAATGTAGAACTCTTGTAACAAATGGATTATACAAAGCAGCTTAGACTACAAGATCTGGGGTAGGCCTTTACATCTGACTTCTTCTGCCCTTAATCTAAGATGTGTGGATCTATGTTGATATCTCTGGTTTGAATTATCCACCCAGAGGAAAGTGAACACGTGAAACAGAACAAAACAACACTTAGACTCTAGTACTAGGGGATGAGTGACTTAATCTCCTTGCCAGTGGGTCAAGAATTATGGGAGCAGTAGGGCTTCCCTGGTGGCGCAGTGGTTGGGGGGGTCTGCCTGCCAATGCAGGGGACACGGGTTCGAGCCCTGGTCTGGGAGAATCCCACATGCTGCAGAGCAGCTGGGCCCATGAGCCACAACTGCTGAGCCTGCGCGTCTGGAGCCTGTGCTCCGCAACAAGAGAGGCCGTGATGGTGAGAGGCCCGCGCACCGCGATGAAGAGTGGCCCCCGCTCGCCACAGCCAGGGAAGGCCCTCGCACAGAAACGAAGACCCAACACAGCCAAAAATAAATAAATAAATAAATAAATAAATTTAAGAACAGTTTAAAAAAAAAAAGAAAAAGAATTATGGGAGCAGTAATAAGCCTGGATATGTCCGGGTGTGCTTAGCTAAGAGAAAACAAGAGATAGAAGGGAATTCTCCACACCTGGAACTTGACCTTACTCTCTGGCCATTTACATGATCTTTTGCATGATAGTCATACAGTGTTTGTCTTTCTCTGTCTGGCTTATTCCATTTAGCATAATTCAGGTTGCTAGGGGGTGGGAGGTGGGGAAAATGGGGAGATATTGGTCAAAGTGAAACCCAGCAGGACCCTGCAGGGCCCTCGCAGGTACAAAAGCCCTTCTGTGTCCCCTGTCTCTTGTTTGTAGAAGATCTGTAGTTTCCCAGGCTTCCCCTGAGTCACAAAAGAGGAGGTTCAAGCAGTTAATGATTAGAACAATAGAGTCACAGAATCTTTAGTTCCTCCCTGAAGGACACAGATAACAGTATCCGATACATATTCTTGAGTTGTTTTGCAGATACTAAAACAACCACCAGAGGGAAAAAGCTGACTGCATGATGACCAGACTGTAGCCATGACATAAGCTGCTCCATCTTGAGTCTATGGCTTGCATAATTCCAAGAACTGGCCTCAAGGAAGTAGGAATAAACTGACCCTGGAGTTGAAGATGATCTGTGCTTAAAACAATCAAGATGACACTGACCAGAAAACCACATGACCAGTTTCAAGATACTTGTTGGAGCTAGCTATGCTGTTCTGCACGTAGTTCCCATCTGCACACCCTTGAAACTTTCCTTTAAAAGTTCTTGCTGCCTGGTCGGCAACTGCAAGATGGTTTGGGGGATGCTTGTCTGCCGTGTCCCCAAGTTGCTGGCTTCCTGAATAAAGCGTCTTTCATTTTCCATCAACCATTGTCTCTTGAACATTGACTTTTGAGCAAAGAGCAGCCAAACCTGAGTTTGGTTCTGGCTCCCACTAGTAACAAAGTGGTACAGACTTTCAGTTATAAGATAGATAAATTATGAGGATCTGATGGACAGCATGGTGACTATAGTTACTATTATGTATCATACACTTGAAATTTGTTAAGAGAGTAGATCTCACCACACACACACACGTTTACACACACACACGGTAATTATATGAAGCAATGGATGTGTTAGTTGTTGATTGTGGTAATCATTTCACAAAGTATACATATATCAAATCATCACATTGTATACATTAAATACATACCATTTTATTTGTCAGTTATACTTCAATAAAGTAGGGGAGAATAACCGCCATCTTTGGGAAGCTTTCAATACATCCTCTTTCACCTTTATTTCCACCAAAAGACCTAGGCAGTTCTATGCCTCTTTACTCCTATAGAACTTAGAATATGCCTCCATTCCAGCTCATATCATATTTTTCCGGATTTATTTTTTCTGTTTACTTGCTCAAGTGTTATGCTGAAAAATGGAAGGCATTTTGTCTTTTGAATTTGTGTTCCAAATCCTACCACAGTGCTTGTCACGTGAGTATATGTAGAATAGTAATGGGTCAAAAGGATGAATTATTGAATCATTCTTGCATTCTTGCATGAATAGTACATTTTGTACTATTTTTCACTTCAGAAAACATTTTAACATACATTATTCCATATATTATGAGAAAATTGGTAAAGTGAGAGAGTACTGAACTTACAGTTACATACCTTAGGTTTGAATTTTCACTCTCCCTCTATGAAACCTTGAACATGCCTATAAACTTCTCTGTTTCCAGGATATATTTTAAGACTATTCACTTTCAATTTTATGTTAGAAGGAAATAGTACAACTTAAATTAACTCTTCACTTGAGTCATATTTAAAATAGATCCAATATTTTGGAATTCTGTTTCTAATCATGACTATGTTGCATGCTTCCAAATACTCAATCTTCAAAAATACTCTAAAGTTGGTATTACTAAGGCTAGAATATTTTTTGAAGTTTGTATAAACTATTTGAAGCACCAACCACAGTAAATAAGTCATGCAAAATTTTTTTGAATATAATTAAGATCAAATTCAGGTAAAAGTGTTAGTTTGAATTTCCTCTTTTCCATTTGACAAGTGTACTAAAGCACAGGAATGTTGTTTAACTTGCCAAATTTTTTCACAGCTACTTATCTGATCTCCAGTTTATGTCCTTCTTAATCAACTACAAAATTACATTTATGAACTATAATGCCCCACATACCAAAAGTGAAAATGTATAGCACTTTATTTTCCTTTTATTACTTTTCATTGTAACACCATTATTCTGAGAAATGCTTAAGTGGAATTTCTAATACCTATTCCCACAATGTCTCTTTTTCTTTTGCTTTCCTTCTTTCAGTTTTTAATTTATATATATCACTCCAACCTAAAGTTTAGGAACAATAAGTCTGAAAAAATCCTTTCACTTTTCTCTATATCACTCCAATATAAAGTTAAATAGAAAGAAGTTTAGAGAAAATATGCCATAAAGCCCATACAAGTTCCTCATATATTGATGCTAGTTTTCAACTCTCCCCTCTTCTGGGATCCAGGGTAATTTATTTTGAAAGAAGGACTGTCCTGATGTCTTGGTCTCCATGCTTTGCCTTTTTTTTAAAACTTGAAATACTCTGAGAACTTTTATTAACTGAGCTAAAATGGGTCCCCTTAGAGGCCTGTTTTGTAGCTTTATAAAAGTTTACAGTTTTCCCTGAAATATCACAAATGTTATGAGTGGAAGCTGTGAAAAGCATATAGTGCTGTTACATCCTGTAAAATTTATGTTCCCCAAACAATTTCCTTGCTGCAAATATATCGCAGCTAGTGCTGTGGTTGCTGAACATTGAAATTAGAAAGCATCTTCCCAAATCGTAACATTCATTGCTGCTTTTCCCTTTGGCAGAGGAACTCACTGCAAAGAACTAAACAGGAGAGTAAGAATTGGGGAAAAAAAATTAAAAACTATCATGCATCTCTTAGTTTCCAGTCTCTGGTGATTAATCCATCCAAATCACACAAGTACCCAGTTGAATCTATCATGAATAATTATGATTTTTCCATGGATTTACGACCAACTAGGTGTTCCTTTGGTGTCTAGGATCAAGTATCAATCATTCATTTTATACTCAGTACCTACTTTCTCTATGGCAGACGGTAAGTGAAACTAAATGGTCATTTTAATATCAGAAAGATGATACGAGGCAATCTTAGATATTGTGTTTTAGTTAACTTAAAATTCACTCATTTCTTAGTGTTTTGCTGTTATTAATGGCAGTGGTGGTAACAAAAGCCTACTTCAACACTTAGACAAACAAATATACCAAATTATAAAACCATATGGACACTGCACCACGTTCAGGTTCAGAAAGATGTAGCTATTATTAGAAACCAAAACCAAAATAACTACACTTTAGTGTCCCTTTCTTTGGGATTGTGTAGTCCATCATTTCCACTCGTCCCCTGATGGCTCTTCAATGTTCTCTCCCTATAAATCTGTGGTCTTTCTTTTCCAGACACAAGGTAGAAGATACCCACCAAAAGTTGCCTAAATCTCAGCTCAAATGATGAAGACAGACTCAGTAGGCTCTCTGAATCCCAGTTCCTAATATTTGAGACAAATTGTCTTCCAAAAGTCAAAGGGTCCAATCAGCCTGTCATAGGAGATGAAGGGATTGGATCCTCAACACAACTGCCAGGTCTTATTCCAAAGTTGTATAATAGTAATACAAAATATGTACCTATGAAGATAACCCCATGAACTCATGGAAATGTTATGGATTTAAAGTAAAAATTAATGGGAAAAATTTCCACTGACACATTTTTTAACAGCTGCCACTTCAGGAGCTTCTGACTTTTGTTCAAGTGCTGCTTCTGTAATAGAAATGTTGATTTACTGGCTCCATGAGCTTCGTGATATTTGAGCAGCATGTGTTGAAAGTGATACTCTTCCTAGTAAGCTAGAATCATCTGTTTTCTAGACCATCTCTGTGACAAACCCAGGGAAGCACATACATCAGCCTTGTTACTTTGCCCCATTAAACACTTTAAAGCCTGTTGGTCTTTGGCTTTTAATCTCAAGTAATTATCACTTAGGAGTGCTTGGTACCTCAGGACACCAGTCTTAATTAATCATTTAGAGGGCAATTCCCTTCAGCTAATGAAAAATGAGAAGGGAGCCAACTGAGCAATAGAAATATTTAAGGCAGTGTCTTTATTTTTACCTCTCTGTCACAGCAATGAAATATCAAGTGACAGATTTTTGTTCTTCTTTGAAATATCCAGCATTTGATCCACTCAAATTGAACAGCTAATACAGTCGATAGTGAATGGATGTGTTAATATCACAGTCTAAAAATGAGCAAAGATAGAACAATTCCATTTATATCTGCACTAGTTGTTCTTAATGATATTCTTAAAAATGGTAAGTGGTAAGTATGTTTGCTGACATCAAGAGATATTATCATTGGAGATAATATGACCAACAATTGTATTAGGCATCAGAATACTCAGGAAAATAAATATCTCATTTACCTCACATGTCAGGTTAGTCCAGGCTCTGCTGCAATAACAATCAACCCCAACATCTCAAAGCCTTAACACAACCAATTTTTATTTCTTGCTCATGTGACAGTCATTCATGAGGGAACTATACTCAATGGTTCTTCTCCAAAGGGTGATCTGCTGGTCCAGACAGTTTATACTTTATCATGAAATCATCTGAAACTCATGGCTTCCAGAATCATGATGGAAAGGGAAGAGTATTTCATGGATAATTTCTGAGGCTGGAAGTGGAATTAGCTTACAGTTTACTTCTTCTGCCTATTATTGGCCTGAATTCAGTCATATGTCTCTCCATCTAGGTGCTGGGAATGTAGTCTTCCTACCTACTCAAGAAGAAGGAAAGTTGGGGTAAACTTGTCTCTGCCTCACTAATCAACAAGATATTGGATGATTGAATAAAAAACAAGTAATATTTTTGAAGAAGGGTATTAATTTTTAACATTTAAACATGGGTTCTTAGGTTGGTAGAGTTCAGACTCTAATACTTTCACATTTCCAAACAGTGAAGTAGATTAGAAAGATAGCTGTCAGCTCTGTGAGATCAAGGCATTTATCTGTCTTATTCATCACCGGATGCTTGATAAATATTTCCTAAGTGGATAAAGATATATAATAGATACCAAGTTTCTCTTATTTGTCATTGCACTCTAGTTCTTAGAGTGTGTTGACTATACTCATAAAGAGGCTGTAAAAATATTTATTACATGATTGGGGTCTCTAAGGAGAGCAGAGCAGAACTCTCAAGCAGGTCTGTAGTGGCTTGAGAGAGCATGGAAAGGAGGTGGCTCGGGCTTTTATTGTGGTTAAGGGTCTGTGCTGGTGGAGAGTTTTCATATGTGGTCAGGGCTTGCATACTTTGAATCACCTGCCGGTACTAACAGGGATCACCCAGGCTTTCTTATCATTGCCCAGATGTGGGGCACAAGAGAAAAAGAGAGGCAGTGAGGTTTTAAAGCTGTCAGCAGTCAAACATCAAAAAATGGGGTCAGACTCCTCATTACATTTATATTATATTGTAGATGTGCTTAGGAGAAAAATGTAGTGAGTTAGGGAATCAGGAGTTTTGACAAGGTTGCAATTTAGATAGGGTGGCCAGAGAAGTTCTCATTCGTGCCTCACACATGCCACTTCCTAGGTTCCTGGGCATGTCACATCCCCAAGTTCTCAACATGAAGCCAACAAACATTGTTGAAGTGGTATTTCAGGGACCAACTTAAATGCTGTCGTGGACCAAAAAGCAGTTGGGAATGACTGTTCTTGTTGAGCTCTCTAACTCCAACTTTGGAATTGGTTAACTTTTTCAAGGCACAAGATTTCTCAAGAAATCCAATTTTTGAGAACCCTCTAGAGTTTTCTAAAAGAAACTGTCTTGATGGTCTTCTCTAAGTTAGCTCACGGTTGTCTTTGGCTAGGTACTGAAGTTATCCCCATCTGCAGAATACTCACTTGTTCAAAGGTTAATGCCCATCTCTTTCTGCTTATCTTAAAGAATTACACCTTTAAGCCCATCACTGCTTCTGTGAATATCCAAAAACAAGCATATAAAGCAGAGCTCAGATATCGATCCACAAGAATGGGTTACATATGTAAACTGAGGACCAAGAATTGTCCTAGATAATCACACGACTCTACTAAATTAATTAGTAATAATATATTAGCAAAATAATAAAAATAACAAACACATAGGGCATACTGTATGTCAACTGTATTTCCTACTGTTGTTATAATAAATTACCACATATTTAGAGGCCTAAAAAATATTAATTTATTATATTATAGTTATGGTGGTCAGATGTCCAATGTGGGTCAGTAAGACTGTACTCCCTCTGGAAGGTTTAGAAGAGAATCCATTTCCTTACTCATTCTCATTATTGACAGAGTTTACTTCCTTGTTGTTGTAGGCATGAAGTCTCCTATTCCTTGCTGGCTGTCAGCTAAGGGACATACCCGGTTTCTAGAAACTGCCCCCATTCCTTGGTTCATGACCTTCCATCCAATGTAAAGCCAGCAATGGTGGATTGAATCCCTCTCTCACTTGAATCTCTCCTGACTTTCCTTCCACTGTCATGTCTCTCTCACCAAAACTGGGAAATGGTCTCTGATTTTAAGAACTTGTGTGATTACATTGAGCCCATCTGGAAAATCCATGATAATCTCCTCATCTCAGGTCTATAATCTTAATTGCATCTTCAAAGTCCACTTTGCTATATAAAGTACTCACAAGACTTGGGGGATTAGCGTGTGACATTTTTGTGGAGACATCATTCTGTCTACCACACCAACTATTACAAAGTCCAATCCAAATTTTGCAGATACTTTGAAACCTTCCTCCATGATAATTTATTAGACACTTTGTAATTTATTATTATTGTTGTTGTTTGAAACATTGATAAGTAAATTTTGAAGGAAAAAATGATAAGAGTAGTTTTAGTAGCTCTAATAGAAGAAAATTGAGATGGACTCTGTGGGGATATATTTGATAACACACCAGATTTCTGGAGGAAAACTGAACAAATAATCATGATTTACAGAATGGGCAATATTTATATGATTCAAAATCAAACACTGTTGCTTTTGTTTTTTTTTTTTTGGTATATGCAGCAGTTGGGCTTAACAGAAGAAATGAGTGAGCTCTTTCAGTTATGGTGTCTTTGACTTTAAATATGTTACTGCATAGATGAGGGCCTACATGGATAGTAATCTTCACTTACACTTATTTATTTTCAAAACCCGGTCACATATATTGTTAAGTTTCTTCTCCCACAACCCACCAAAATGGCGATGTAGTTTAGGCAAGAACAACTGTCTTCTTAAAACATGTGAAAGATGAGCTGATTTTAATTCAAAGTTGGTATATTATTATTTACCAACTTTACATATGAAGAACCTGAAGCAAAGAGATACTAAATCACTTTGCTAAGATGATGCAGGTAGAAAGAGGCATGGCCAGAATTCGAACCTGGTCAGTCCTGTCCCTGAACTAGTAAGCTGTATGCCATTTCCTAGTCAGATTTTTCATCCCAGAGAGCAACAGTTTCTACCATTACCCTTCCTTTATTTCTTTCACCCCCTTGTAGACACATAATAAGGAAAAATGTATACATCGCTCATCCAATGACCATCTATGCCTCTCCAGGTTGCTGTGGTATAAGCGAGATTCTATTTCATCATATAGGTTACATCTCTTCCCTTTCCTCTAGCAGTTAACATTTTTATTGTAGACTTCTTTCCCAGGATAGAGGTGCAGAGTACCTGTAAGAACGATATACATGTTACTTTGTAACCACTGTGGGTCTACTGACAACAAATCTTTGAGGACCATATGGTGGTAAAACCCTTCAAAGTATGCACAAACTGTAAAAACAGATTTAGGAGTGCATTGCTCCATCAATATGCCAGCCATGACATGAATAACTGCCATTAGCATTAAAAAGAATTTCCAGGTTAAATCTCCCAGGAGAAAAGATCCAAACCCTGTCATCTATCTCACAGACATACTAAATTATTTCTTATGGAGCATGTGGAATTGCCCAAATCAAACACCCAAATGAAGGCAGTGGAGTTTTAGTGGTGATGGTCCTTAAGGAGGGGCGGAAGCGGTTCACAACCATTTAACAACTTAATGGTCCAATAGAACCAGAACTTATTCCTTCCCTATAAACTAGAATAGTGTCAATTATTCCCTCAGTTGCATGCAAAGTAGTTGGAGGACATCTGAGTGTAAAATCTGGATCATCCCAGAGATATTTTAAGACTTATCAGATGCCACAAGTGGGAAGCAACTTATTTTGTGGAATGTACAGTTTTATTGTTCAGGCCTTTCCCAAATAAAGAATGTTCAACGTGGCATTTGTCCATGTCTCTGCTATTTCTCTTGTAGTCTACTTGACATGAATAAGACCCTGTTAAACTCAGGCAGGCTGCTGACACTTTCAGAGTACAGGCCAGGTTCCCATGAAAATAAGGTGGCTTTCAAAATTCTTTCCATGAATCTGACATCCTCAATGAAAGGACAGTTGTAAAAGATACGAAAGTTTTGTAAAAATAAATCTGTAAAATTGACAGAATACAATTCAAGCATGCTTGATGAAACAGAGAAAAATCATTATTTCTCTCTAAGATCACTATTCCCAAAGACTATGGCTTCTACTCTCTGATTACATTCTTGTTGGTTTTTTTTGTTACTTTCTTTTTTTTTCTATTCACAGTGATTTTGGTAATTATATCTTCTCCCAATGAGTTAGGCCTGCCCCCTTATCCCTTGTTCAGCCCAGCTCTCTGTATCTGACAAGGTCCTGCATCAGTATAAGAATAATATTCAATGAACCAATGTATTACGAATCAGTTGCCCTTCCCCATCCCCAATTCAGATCTTTAGCATTCATTCATTTCCCTAAATATTTTTATAAAACTAAAATTACTATAAATCTTTCACTGATTTTATTACTTAGCAACATGTTAAGATTACACTCAAAGAAGATTTGATTTACAGTGGCTTAAAAGATAGGCAGTTTCTGTGGGATTCATGCTGTCAGGGCCAGAACCTCTGCAATTCTCCTTACCCTGACATTATGGTAACAATATCACTTCCTCAGTTCTAAGCATCCTTTTCCCATCTAAGGCAGGAAGAAGGGGGAAATGGTACAGCTGTAGTTAAGAAAGCAATGTTTTATCCATTTGAATCTTACAGATGACCTAAACATTTTCTTACACACCTAAATTGGATGTCCCGGCTATGCAGAGCTATAGTAGGTAGATTAGGAAACACAGTTTTCAATGTCAAACTTCTGTAGTTAAAGGCAGCAGGGGAATGAATGGTTGGAAATGGATTTTGGGAAGCCAATCACAGTAGCTGCTTGGAGTATGACTTCGTTTTGTTTATATTAAAATTGTTTCTTCCAATACTAAGGACTCATTCAAGTGTCCAGAGACTTGGGTGAAATAAATTTGATTTTTACTGTCCATACTTTCCTTACAACTTTTGAACAAATCTCATTTTCTTCTGCCAATTTCCTAAATTATTAATCTTGTTAGCTTGAGTTTATATAAAGATACACTGTCTCTTTTGGTACTGACCTCAATTCTAACACTTTCTTGGAGCACATCTACACATGGAGGATAGACTGGATAGAAGATGAGTTTCCAATTTATTTTTCCTTTGGAAATAGCTTTCAAAGTTTGCCTTAAAGCTTTATTCAATCTTTTATGGTATGTGAAATTGTTAACTAGCCAGGAAACACCACAGTAGAGAATTTGTGCATATCTGTTTATTATAAATGAGTTAATCACTCCTTAAACCGAGATCTTTTTAGATTTGTCTTATTTTTTAACCCACTAAATAAGGAAATGCTTTATCCTCAAGCTTTCTTTTTTACCTGACTCATCATGAACAGAATTTTTTCTCCACCTATCTGATTAATTTTATTGTGGGACAATGAGTTCTATAGTGTGGTCATCAGAATAATGCATCCCTCCCCACTCACACCCCTAAAAAAGAAAAAGTTATAGATGTCCTAATCCCTAGAACCTATAAATATGTTACCTTCTGGCAAAAAGGACTTCGCAGATGTGATTAAGATTAAGGACACTGGGATGGGGAAATTATTGTGAATTATCCAGGTGAGACCAACCTAATTATATGAATTCTTAAAAGTAGAGAAATTTTACCAGCCATAGTGAGTCAAGGATATGAGGACTGCAAAAGGATTAAAGAGATTGCAGTGTTGCTGGCTTTGAAGATGGTGGGGAAAGGGGGCCATGAGCCAGGGAATGTCAGTGGCATCTAGAAACTGAAAAGGCAAGGAAATGGCTTCTCTCCTAGAGCCTCCAGAAAGGAACGCAGGCCTCTTGACACCTTGATTTTTATCCTGGTGAGACCTATGCTAGATATCTGACTTATTGTATTATTTTAAAACACTACCATTGTGAAAATGTGTTACAGCATCAATACAAAATTTCTGAATATTTTGGTACCTGAAAGTCGAGTGCTTCTGTAATAAATACCTAAAAATGAAGAAGCGGCTTGGGAATTGGGCATTGGGCAGGCTGGAAGAATTTTGAGAAGCATGACAGAACATGTCTAGATTGCCTTGAACAGACTGTCAACAGAAATATGGATGTTAAAGATTCTGCTAGTGAGGGCTCAGAGGAAGTAAGAAGCATGGCAGAAAAAATACAAGTCATCTCAGAGAATTTCCAAATTATTGTGTCCAGACTGTTAACAGAAATATGAGCCTTTGGGCTTCCCTGGTGACGCAGTGGTTGAGAATCTGCCTGTCCATGCAGGGGACACGGGTTCGAGCCCTGGTCTCGGAAAATCCCACATGCCGTGGAGCAGCTGGGCCCGTGAGCCACAACTACTGAACCTGCGCGTCTGGAGCCTGTGCTCCGCAACAAGAGAGGCCGCGATGGTGAGAGGCCCGCGCACCGCGATGAAGAGTGGCCCCCGCTCTCCGCAACTGGAGAAAGCCCTCGCACAGAAACGAAGACTCAACACAGCCAAAAATAAAAATAAATAAATAAAAATTAAAAAAAAAAAGAGTATAGCATTGTCTAGAGTCTGTGCATGTACTTTAGAAATATGAGCCTTTAAGTCCCCGCTGTTGAGACCTCAGAAGGAAATGAGGAAAATGTTATTGGAAAGTGAAAGAAAGGAAATTCTTGTTACACAGTGGCAGTATGCCTAGTGCAATTGGGTCCTGAAGTTACATGGAAAGCAGAACTTGTAAATGATGAAATTGGACCTTTATCTGAGGTGATTTTCAAGTAAAGTGTTAGAGATGCGGTCTGGTTTATTTTTTACTGCTTATAGTAAAATGAGAGAGGATAGAGGTAAATGATTTAATGGAAAAACTGTTAAACCAAAAGGAAGTAGGATTAGATAGTTTCGGGAATTTTCAGCCTATCCAGATGGCAAAACTGCTAAAATTAAGAGCTATCCTGTCAGAAAAGCATACTCTAGAATAAAGACTGAGGATATGGCTGTGCAACTTTTTGCTCACATCTTAGAAAGATGAAAAGATCAGAACATTCAGTCACACAAAGACTCTTTGAAGAGATTAAGGGTACAACCCACAGATCTGACCAATGATAGCAGAAAATATCTCAGAAACATAAGGGTATGTGCCCTCAGCCATATTGGTAACAAACAAAAATAGAGAAGGGATTATCTAGTAAAGGTCTATAGATGAGCCTCTTGCTTAATGGAGAGAATCCCCACTAACATACGTAAGAAATCCATGTGGTTCTTGAGAATGTTATATAGCAGAACCTCTGCCAGCTTGCACTGAAAGGGGCAGAAAGAGTACAATATCAAAGGCCTCCAGAATTCTCCTGGCCTGAACAGAGGGCAGAGTTGCAAATCCAGGGGACAGAGCTGTAAGCCCAGAGGTTGGAGCCATGAGTCAAAGAGGATTATTTCCAGGACTTGAAAGCAAATGGAGTTCACCTGGCTGGATTTCCAAACCACTTGGTAAGGGTGACTCCTTTTTTCCCTTTTACTCTCCCAATTTTGGAGCCAGAATGCTATAAATATTTTTCTATGCTGGTCTCAGCATATTTTGGGATCCAATAACTTGTTTCTTAAGTATTTGTAGGTCCACAGATGGAGGCAAATTGTGCCCCAGAATAAATTATTCTTAGAGTCTCACAAATAATTTATATAATATTTGGAACTTCTAAGATATAAATGAGATTTTGGATTTATAGTTGATGCTTAATGTGTTGACACTTTTGGGGACCTTGGGATAAGATGACAGTCTTCTGTGGCAGAGACAGATGTGAACTTTGGGGGTCAGGAGATAGTCAAAACCTAACAGATGTATAGAACAGTCCAATAGCTGGTGGTCAAATTGAATAATTGGTACTGTACTTGTCAGTTAATTTCCAAAATGGAAAATTAGTAAGAGTTAAATATACGAATCATCTCATTCTTTAAATTTTCCAAAGTGATTACTTGAATTTCATCTCATATAAAACACTATTAATGTAATGTGGATCTGCCAAATTTGACCTGAAGTTATCAACTTGATACAGAACATCATCTCCTACCACATGTGTAATAAAATGTAACCTATCTTGTAAAAGTATTTTGACATCATCTTTCACACATACAATTAAGTCTTCTCTTTTCCCATTTGCTATGCGTGCGCGCACATGACGTATGCTCACATGGCATTCTGTTGATGGAACCGTCAATACAAAATATCATTATGGCATTATTAAGCATGAAATGTCATTAAAGAGAATCAGATGGAGGTACCAAAGGATTAATACCATGTAATATTGCATCTTCATTATTTCGGAAGCTGCAGCTCTATCAGTGAGGCTGCTATAATATATAATTTGCTTCCAACAATGTGTTTTAGCAAGAACTTGCCCCACTGGCAACATCTTCAAATATGACCCTCCCTCTTGATTTCTGGCAACTCTCTTGACCTGCATCTTGTGCCATTTTACTGTATCGTATTATACTCAGGGATAAACACTTTGGGAACTGGCAGCCACTTACTTATCTTGTAAATGGGATTATGTCACAATGGTTTTTAAAGAGGAGACAGATTTTCTGAATTAGAGGCATTGGTCTATTCCATTAAAATGAGTCACTGAAAAAGTGACTCATCTAGAGGATTGACCATCCATTTTGAAGGGGGGAAAATCAGAAGTGACATTGTATTCCAATAGTCCTTTTTGCTTTGCTTACCCTCCTTGAATTAAGATCGTCGAATTAGCTCAGTTGATCGGTGCCCACTCTGTCAATGCATCTTCTTTGGAATAGAAAAAACAACGGGTATCTCAGGCAGACTTTAATTTCTCCAAAGGGCAGCAGAATCATTCTTTTTGTGTGATTTTCTCACAGACAACCAGGAATTCTCTGTGACTCTCTCTGTTGAAAGGTTAGCCTGCCTTGAATCAGGTCGTTCAGAAAGACCCCGGGCATGTTCAAGCTGACCTATCTCCAGGCAGAGGGAAGTGAATTTGTAAGCCTGCTGTCCCCAGGCTGCCAGAAGAATGATAGCTCTGTGGAGAGGGGCCCTGGAGAGTAAAAGGTGACTGCTTGCTCAGAGGGTTAGAAAGAGATTACCCCTCAAGTTGAGGTGCACGGCAATGACCATATCAACAGATTTGAGAATTCCAAATGCATCAGGCTTACCAAGGAATAGGTGGGTGTCTAGGGTCTGGAGTGAGAAATGGCTTCAAGGAATGGGAGAGGCTTCCAGAGGTCATTTCATCCAGTTAGGTCTACATTTCCTTTGTTGTAAACATGCAAGGGCCTGACATTCCACAGGATGGTGATGGCAAGGGGGTAATGAAGGTGTTCCTGCAGTAAATCACCAGGGCTTTGTGGTCACCCATACCCCTGGTCAGCTGGTTGCCACTCAGAAGCTTTAGCTGATTATTCTGTTTTTCTCAGAAGAAAACATAGCCTTCTAAGTAGGGCCAGAATTTACACAAAACTACAGGACTCATTGGCTAGTGTTTCTACATTTGATTTACATGTGAAAACTTGGCCCTTGGTCACGACTTAGCACGTTTCACTTGTGATCTGCTGGCAGATTTGTTTCTTCTTCGAGTCTGGCCTGGCATGTGGTTGAGAAAACAAAGCTTCTCTACGTCTATTCTTCCTCCTTAATTAAGTTCTGTTCTATCCAGACGTAACGGCACAGCTCTGCTTCTGCACATACCCAGAGTCCTTCCAGAAGGACACTGGGTCTAGTCTCCCTTTGGTGCTAAATGTCCCCAGCTTTTGCCAGTAGCTCAAGCTCCCCCACGTGGCTTTCCTCACACTTTTCCCTGATCAAGACTGAGGCCCATTGCCATCCAGTGTCCCACTCTCTCACAATGTTAGTATCCATATACTTGACACCAAGTAACCTATTTTCATTTTTCAAGTTAAAGGGAATGTTTCTAAGGAGGTTCCTGAAGGGGTAACTTAAACAATTGTTCCAAGTTCTTTGAAATTTAATTGCAGCAAAATGACTCACGAACATATAAAAAGTTGCCCAGCCTCATCAATAGTTTAGGAAAATAAAAGGTAAAGCTATAGTAAGACACAAAGTTGTCTTATAAAATTAAGGGAAAATAATAGAGCAACATCTAATATTGGTGAAGATATTATGAAATGGACACATTGCTAGAGAAAATATTAACTTTTATTATAAAAACTAATTTGGAAGAGCCCATTTAATTTGAAAACTTGTATGCCTTTTGACCCACACTTTTGAAAAGTTAATCTGTAGAAAATTAAACATGTCTTTAAATATATATGTGAAAAAAATTTCACTGTAGTATGGTTTATATTGGCAAAGCAGTGAAGCCAATCTGAATATCTATTTATAGTAAAGAGTAAAAAACATTGCGTTAAATCCTAAAACTGATTTAGATAATCTGATAACTGGAGGGATATCCATAGGTGCTATTAATTGAGAAAAGTAAGTTGCAACAAAATGTGTATAATACCTTCCCTTTATTTTTTAAAATATCTTTATTGGAGTATAATTGCTTTACAATGTTGTGTTAGTTTCTGTTGCACAACAAAGTGAATCAGCTATAAGTATACATATATCCCCATATCCCCTCCTTCTTAAACCTCCCTCTCACCCTCCCTTCCCACCCCTCTAGGTCATCACAAAGCATCGAACTGATCTCCCTGTGCTATGCGGCTGTTTCCCACTAGCCATCCATTTTACATTTGGTAGTGTATACATGTAAGTGCTACTCTCTCACTTCATCTCATCTTCCCCTTCCCACCCTGTGTCCTCAAGTCCGTTCTCTATATCTGTGTCTTTATTCCTACCCTGCCACTAGGTTCATCAGTACATTTTTTTAGATTCCATATATATGCGTTGGCATATGGTATTTGTTGTTCTCTTTCTGACTTACTTCACTCTCTATGACAATGTGATACACCATATTAACAAATGGAAGGATAAAAACCATATGATAATCTCAATAGATGCAGAAAAAGCTTCTGACAAAATTCAACACCGATTTATGATAAAAACTTTCCAGAAAGTGGGCATAGAGGGAACCTACCTCAACATAATAAAGGCCATATATTACAAACCCGCAGCGAACATCGTTCTCAATGGTGAAAAACTGAAACCATTTCCACGAAGATCAGGAACAAGACAAGAATGCCCTCTCTCACCACTATTATTCAACATAGTTTTGGAAGTTAGCCACGGCAATCAGAGAAGAAAAAGTAATAAAAGGAATCCAAATCAGAAAAGAAGAAGTAAAACAGTCACTGTTTATAGATGACATGATACTATACATAGAAAATCCTAAAGATGCCACCAGAAAACTACTAGAGCTAATCAATGAATTGGTAAAGTATCAAGATACAAAATTAATGCACAGAAATCTCTTGCATTCCTAGACACTATCAATGAAAAATCAGAAAGCAAAATCAAGGAAACACTCCCATTTACCACTGCAACAAAAAGAATAAAATACCTAAGAATAAACCTACCTAAGGAGGCAAAAGACCTATATTCAGAAAACTATAAGGCACTGATGAAAGAAATCAAAGACGATACAAACAGATGGAAAGATATACCATGTTCTTGGATTGGAAGAATCAACATTGCGAAAAGGACTATATTACCCAAAGCAATCTACAGATTCAATGCAATCCCTATCAAATTACCAGTGGCATTTTTCACAAAACTAGAACAAAAAATTTTACAATTTGTATGGAAACACAAAAGAGCCTGAATAGCCAAAGCAATCTTGAGATTGAGAATACTTTCCTTTTAAAAACACAACAACAAAAACAAACAACAACAAAAACTTCTATGTGTGAATACATATTATATGTCAGGCTGTAAGCTTTTTTTTCTTTTCTTTTTAGGAGATAAAGAAGTGATAGGTGGAATTAATTGTATTTTTCTGTATGATTTCACTGGTTTTACTGATCATTTCACTGGGTTTGCTGATCATGTACAGCAAAATATTTAAACATATATTTAACATTAAACAAAGAAAACATTGGAGGGGATTGGTTAAGATAAACAAGGTCATCAGTGCTCCACATACGTCATCAAGATAGTAGGTGTCTTTCCAAAGTTCTGTCTCATACCTAGAGATTTGCTATTATACTTCACTTGCCTAGAAAAGGTAAACTCAGATGGATTGCACTTTACTGAGAAAATTTATTCAAATTGCTGATACTTACAAACTAGAAAGAAAAAAAGCCCATGAGGAAATAATGTCTTGCATTGAAAAGGACATGAATTTGGGGTGGAAGCTGGTGGTTTGGCTCACTATAAGTGATGAAGGTTAAGAAGAGAATATAAAGAGTACATAAAGAGATGAATATGGATTAACAATGTACTACTCCAGCTTATGATCTAGCATCACTGTGAGTCTATTCTTAGACAACAAAGTAATTGTTCTTCTCTTTTACTATTTACTTTTGCATTATTTTGCTACCAAATAATAATACGCATAAGAGCATTAAATGGTTTAACAAAGGCAGCTAATATTTATTGAGTGCCTACTATGTTCTGGTCACTGCTCTAAGTGCCAGTGATATATTAGTGAACAAATTTGACAGATTGTATCCCTGCAAATTCCACATTTGGGCTGTACTCAAAAAGTTTCATATAGCAGATTATAGTTTCTACACTTTACACTTGGTAAGAAGAGTCCATTTCTAGAATTAAAAGGACTTTAGCAAGCATCAAACTCATTATTTTCAATTACAAATGAAAGGCATGGAGCACTGGGTCCCAATTCTTAATGTGCCTAAGAATGTTCTAGGGAATATTATGACAATGCCAATTCCTGCATTCCAGCCTGAGGAATCTTTGGTAGCGCCCAGGAATCCACATTGTACAAAGCTGCATCTCTGCCAACTCCATTGCAAAGTATGTGGGCACCACACTTGCAGAAACAGGAGACTAGAGAATAACCAGAATGCATCACTAGAATGCTTGACTAGAAATTTCCCCTACCCCTGCCTACAGAGTGGCAGACAGAGAAGATATAGTAGAAATTATTCCCAACCCCACACAGTTTACTTGCCCAGAGGTTGCTACCTTTCAATATTGTCAGTCTAGTTGTTCATCCCTCTGATTACATTTTTTTGGTCTAGAAGGGAGCATCTGACACAAATTTGATAAAGAAATTCATCTGGGAGCAGTGTTTTGTTGGAACCCCAGCTCTTATTTCAGCTCTTTTGCCAACCCAGCTTTTGTTCTGTTTTAGGCTCCAAAAGACATCTGGTGCTATGATACCAAAACCACCATTTCTCTCAGTTATTTCAGTTGACTTTCTGTCTCATGATCAAAGAGTCCTGACTAACCACCAAACAAAAGCCCCAGGCCTTGCTAAAGTTACCAATAATAAATAAGTAGCAGACATGGAAGTGACTCTAAATTCAGTGTTTTTCCCCCTTATTGACCCTTCCCACATATCTCAACTTGATGCCAAATAACCACATGTTCTATGGGTCTTTTAATGGTTCTCCACTAATCCTTCCCCTTTAGTGAATGTGGCAAGTTACAAGGAACCAAAGTAAATTCTGTCTCAGTTCCTATGAGGGTACCCATGTGGTTCCCACTTAAAATCAGCCTAAATTTCTTTAGCAAGGTAGAAGATTAAGATTGTTCCCTAATTACACTGGGGGGTTGGTGGTCACCAGTCTGAATAGCTAGAAAAGTGTTAGCGCCCTGGTTTGGCCTCTCAGTTCATCTGATGGTTAAATACTGGGGGAGAAGAGGTCTGCTATTGTTCCTCAGGGAGTACTTTTATGTCAGGGTGAGTGTTTATTCTGCTTGTCGCATCAGGTTTAAATGTCTTTGCATGGCTGCCTTTCTCTACAGGAGAAAAGAAGCAGGATAAATGTCTGTCTCACTAAAGAAAAGTAATCTGCATGGTGCCACATGTTTGCTTTGAGTGTCTTCAAAGCTGACCAGCTAGCTTGTCTCATTTACCATCCCTGGAGAGAAAGTTGACAGGAAGAAACAAAACTAACCTGTTCTTAGGTTCTCCACAAGCAACTCCCTTGGGGTAGTTTTGCAGAAGGTGTGTTGATGTATGATTTAACTTTTTTTTTTTTTTTAGGAAAAGAATAGCAATAGAATAAAGATTCAAAATATGAAACTTCAATGGATAGTCCATTATCCCAGGAAAGTTTGCACTCTTTTCTTAGAATGAGAAAAAAATAGCTTCAAAAGTGTGATACCTTGGGATATTTTTCGTCACAAAGCTATTAAATAGGAAAAATACCATAGGGTGTTTTTAAAATATCAAACAACTTAGGTTCAGAGAAACACACCTCAGCATCTTAATGTCTGCCAGAGAGAAAATCTGGTTAGGAAACCTGGAATTGATCCTGTTTTGTCTGTATTCAGTGTTTCATTCTTTACTGTGAAATGAAGACAAGAATCATATCAACCTCCTAAATTGTCTGAAGAGAGAATCGAAGATGTACGAAATGTGCACTGTAAATTACAAAAAGCTGAGCAAATGCAAGGTTGTCTTTTTATTGGGGTGTAATTTACATGGAGTAAACCCACTCTTTCCAGTGTGCAGTTCTTTGAGTGTTGACACCATTATACTTTAATGTAACTATAACGAAAATCAAGATCTAGAACAATGCCGTCATCCCCATAGATTTGTATTGAGTCTATCTTCTGTCACTTAGCCTGACAGAGCTGAGATCGTCCATGCTGTCACATCAGTAGTTTACTCCCCTTACTGTTGGGGAGCATTACCTGTATGGAGTTATGACAGTTTGTTTACACATTTACCAGTTGAAGAACATTTGGATCTTTCTCCTTTTGGTGATTATGAATAAATCTACTATAAACCTAGATATAAAATGTATTGTGTGAGTATAATTTTTAATTTCTCTTGGGTAAATACTTGAGAGTGGAATTACTAGGTCATAGGGCAAGTGTATATTTTACTTAATACAAACTCTTTTCCAAAGTGGCTGCATAATATTTCATTCCAATTATCAATGCATGGGAGTGCTAGGTGTTCTGCATGCTCTCCAGCCCTTGCTATTGTTAGATTTGATTGTTTGTTTTGTTTCATTTTGTTTTTTGGCCATTGTAATAGGTGTGTAGTGATGGCTTGTTGTAATTTTAATTTCGATTTCCTTAATGAATAATGATGTTAAGCATATGTTCATGGCCTATTTGCCATCTAGCTATCTTTTTTGGTGAAATGTCTTTTCAAGTCTTTTGTCCGTATATCATCAAACTGTCTTTTTATATAATTTCATTTTAATGTTCACACTATTCCCATAGTAGTATGTTATTCTCCTATTACAGATGACAGAACTGAATCTCAGGGTGACTTAAAAATATGTTCAAAGATGCACAGATATTAGGTGTCAGAGCTGGAGGGAAATGATTACAAAAATTTTGATTACAAAACTCCTAACAGCCACTGGTGCTGTAATAGTTCCACAGAAGCCGATGTGTTCCTCT
The DNA here is from genome assembly GCF_028023285.1 of Balaenoptera ricei. Lineage (NCBI taxonomy): Eukaryota > Metazoa > Chordata > Mammalia > Artiodactyla > Balaenopteridae > Balaenoptera > Balaenoptera ricei. Next base: position 6,498,807 of record NC_082645.1, on the reverse strand, counting down.
AAGATTTAAAAGTCTATTAATTTTTATCTGGCTTTAGTGAACTATGTGTGTGGAGAATTATCAGTGAAAAGTTTTGAATATGAGGTCAATTTGCTTCTGTTTTTTCAATTACCCTTCAGAACTAACTCCGTTTTTTTGCACTGTCATATTTACTGAAAAGGTGCAAAATAAGTTCACTGTTTTAATTTAGGAAACAAATTTCCTGGAGAAATGCATGTGATTCATGGTGAAACATGAGGTAACTATAACCTTGGGTGACCAACCTCTTTGGCTTATTCATATCTCTTCACTCTTCAGTTAGTCTGGTGAATCAAAATTACTATGTTTCCTGATTATTATTCCATAAGGTTAAATAAAGCTTTTTTTATGACACATATTTATAAGTTAGTACAGACATTCCGTCTATAAGGAGGAGGGCCTGAACTTCAATCTTCCTGTCCAGAAAATAGCAACTATAAGAACTATCACACTGAGTGCTGTTAATTAAAGGTGAAGCACAGTGCATGCTTACTACAGAGAGTTAATAAATGGTAGTCACCTCATAATAATATTACCTATTATGTGCCAGAGGTTTCATTAAATGAACTAAATAATTCGAGTAACACCACGAAATAAATATTATCTCAGTTTTACATGTGAAGAAACTGACTTTTTGAGATGTTAAATGACTATAAAAAAATCACCCAAACAGTAAATGAGGAAGATGGAATTCAAACCATTTGAATTCAAACCATGGAATTCAAACCATTCCAGGAAGATGGAATTCAGGTCTACTGATCCCCAAATCATACTCTTGACCCCTCTACTCAACTTACTGTTTTAATACGAAATATTTAGGATACTCTTGATAAAAACCTGATGCTGAACATTCCATTCATTAATAGCACTAAAATGTCCTTTATATGTGTCCATAAACTACTACTTAAATCTATAGTCCTTGGAATCAGAAATAAAACAAATAACTGCTAATAGCTATAATTATAAATAGAAAATTAAAAATAGAACATTTCTGTGTCAGTCAGGATTAGATCAGGGAAATTGAACTATTAGGACTACTATAGAATAAGCACCTATGATAGGAACTAGACATAACACAGTTGAGAGAGGAGTTTGGGAACTAAGGCCGCAAAGGGATCTGGAGGATTAGAGAAAAGTCCTTAACCAGCCCTCCTAAACACTGATGCAGGTGGAAAAGTCAGAGCTTGCAGGGAAGTCTGGTAAGCCAGGGGTGCCCACTTGCCAGGGTGTGGGCATGGAGGAGAGCTTATGGAGAGGCCCGTAGAAGACTGTTGCCTCTTCCTCCAGTGGTGCTCTTGGGATTATTGTTGGTCAACAGAGCCAGAAGCCAGGAAGAAGAGCTGGCCATGAAGTGGGGTGAGCCAGGACAAGCTGGAACTCCCCAGCACTTTTGCAATCTCTCACTGAACTTAACCTTCAGAGGGTAATGTCTGCCACTTCACTCCTACTTTCCAAAATTCATGCAAATGTATCTTTTGGCTGTCTCGAACCCAGAAGTGGAGAGTGGACAAATGAGACCCATCTTAGTCACGTCATCACTTTAAAAATGCATCAATTGTTCATATTTATTTTGCTCTGAAATTATGTAAAAGTCATTTGTCTCCAAACTCTCATGATGATCAGACCATCCTGAGGCAAACTTATAAAGAAAGTGAAGTTTGTTTTGAGATGTTTCTCCTGTCTTTAAAGGCTACTCCCATGGCTACTGCAAAGCTGCTGGTGGAGCCATTTACTGGCCCTGCTGTCGTCAGTGCCTGCCCCCAGGATCACCATTACTTATTGAATGTGCATCATGCTGGATATCAAAAAGGAGACAACCAAGTAGGGAAAGGAAAGGAAAATTTTTTAGAGTTAATAATAGCATGGAGAATGAAGACTGGTTAAAAAAAAGAGTGAGGCTCAGTTCAGAGACCAAATACAGAGCAAGATATGTCCTTCCTACTTCAAGGTCAACTGAGACACAAAAACTATGCATAAAGGGGACTGTGTGAATAAGTTGGGTAGGAAGAAGGGTAATGAGACATATGTAGGTTTTAGAAATACAGAGCAGAAAATGTCAGACATCTACAGTTCTCTCTGGGAATTTCATATGACATACCGAGGAGGAGAAAAAATGTGGTTGACATAAATAAACAAGTACTAGTTCATGGACCATTGCCTGGGTAAGGGCAGCCTTCTTGTTCATGCTCTAATGTGCTGAGCAGCAGATCTAGGCAGAAACGAGTTGGAAAGGCATGTTGGCAACTCTGGGAGGCTGTTCTGAGTGTCTATCTTTCTTGCGGTTTTGCACATAACCTTAATAGCTGTGTTTATTAAATCTGTACAGTGTATATTGTCTTTTTCTTACATTAATCCTAATCTTCCTCCAAAATATGGGGGGATTATTCCCCATTTTACAGAAGGGGAAATTCAGCCTCAAGATTCTTGCAAAATGTCACATAGCTAGTAAGAAGTAGAGCTTAGAAAACCAGGTTTTCTTTACCTGCAAAATTCATGTTCTTTCCATTATACCATTCTCCTTCTAAATAGAATGTGCTGGACACCTCCAACCTTGGGCATAGAGATCATAAATGCTGTTTCCAGAATCTTCAAATTATGCACAGCTGGTCGCTCACTGACTCTGGTCAAGGAAAGTTCAAAGAAGGAGTGGAGTTTGCTGGAGGCTTCAGCAGAAAACCAGAGAAGGAGCATGGAAGAGCCAAGTTCAGAACACTGTATTCTTTTACTCATGCTACAGACATATGTCAAATTTGAAACCTGAGACAGCTGCAATAGCCACAGGAGGCAAGATAAACTGAAAAAAGCAGAAAGGATTTTATTCCATTTAGAGGCAATAAAACCTAATGCCTTTTGATAGAAAATGTCCTCTCTGAAGAAGAGTGTCAAAGTACTGCTAAGTCAGATTGCTTAAATCTTCAGAGTACTATGCTGTGTCCTGGAGCAAAAACCTTTGTTTATGTCTATATTTCTTAAAGGTAATTTCACCCTTTTTTTTTCCTAAAGATGATTTCAAAGAAACGTGATTTTATGCCTGTGAAGTTGACTGCATCTGTAATGAAGCCACTGCTGATATGACATATACTGTGTATGTGTGTGGTAATGTGTATGTGTGTGATAATGTGCTATTCAAGAGGGACACAAGAAAAAATATAGCATACACATAAACTCAGGAATAGTTAGTTAAAAGATATCATGGAGAGATTTCCGGTCTGTTACAAGGTGATGTAGACTCATTTCTCCTGTTCCTTCTCACTAAATACAGCTATAAACCCTAGAAAAAATTCACGAGGAGGCAACCAAGAACGCTTAAAGATGGAAAGTGAAAAGCAGACTGGATAGTGACCCAGGATTGGGGTAACAACATAGGCAACAGAATGACTTACAACTGCCACCGAACAGAAAAAGTAACCATGGCCCACAGGTTTCTGACTACCAACCTAGCAATGGAAGGTGGCCCAGGGAGGATTATTCCTCCTCTTGATCCAGAGGAATCCTGCTGACGGCCCCAATGAGGAGGGTCAATTGCAAACCGAGGGAAGCTCTCTCCTTTCCTGTAGGCCCTGAGACTCTGAGTGGCCTGGCAGCACGGGTGAAAGGAATCTTGCTCTAACAAGCGTCTGTCCAGGAAGTACTTTCTGTCCCTACCAGCCCGACATAGAGACTCCACATACCTGGGCAGCACAGCAGGTAAGACCTTGTCACAAGGCCTGGCACTTTGTCCCTGCAGGATGGATACTTCCTTCCCCCCATCTAGAAGCACCCACCGACCTAGCCTGGATAAGCTGCTTCTACCTTTTCAGGTGACTGTCTGCTAAAATAAAAGGTTTAAATAGGACTCACCGTTTTCCAACATAATAGCGAAAATGCCCAGGACACTTTAAAAAAAAATCATTCTCCATACCCGAAAGCAGTGAAAATCGCAACTTGAATACGAAAAGTCAATGAACTAATGCGAACACTGAGATGAATCAGATTTTGGAATTATACGACAAGGATTGTTATTAGATTTTTTTAAACTTGGTAGCGAGATTCAAATTCTAGGCAGCTGTTCCACATCTGGGAATGTATAACCTAGAAATTATCATCGATACATAAGAATTTTGTATAGGAATTTGTTCAGTACAGTGTTACTCGAAAGTGTGAAAAACTAAAATTTCCTATCTTTAATAAAAAGGAGAAAAGATAAAATAAATTTTGAAATATAAGTAAATTATGAAGTATAAGTAAAATATAGAATATTTATAAGGTATGTTTTTAAAGTATATTTTCTTTCATGAAAATTGTACCCAATGTAATGTTAAACAGAAAAAGCAGGATTTAAACAAAAAAACACTACATTTAGTATGGCCCTAATTAAGTTCAGTTGGATATAAGTACATAAAATTTCTGAAAGAAAAGGAACAACATTTTCATGACACATTTCTGTGCAGTAGAGTTTTGGATTATATGAGTGGTTTTCTTTATAATTTACCATATTTTTCAAATGTTATATAATAATCAAGGACGACTTGAGATTTTATATTAAAAAATTATGGTTTAAATATGGAAACTAAACCTGCTGACATTTTGGTCTTGGACTTCTAGCCTCCAAAACTTAAGAAAATTTCTGTAGTTTAAGCAAAGGATCTGGGGTATTTTGTTACGGAAGCCCTCACAAACCAATGTAGCATACAATCTTTAAGTGATGTTAATTAAAAATTTTTTTTAATTATATAAAGAACACTATTAAGTTGCGAGAATGCAAATCAAAAGCTAAAAAAGTCAAATAATTATGATTAATATTGTTATTATATAATTTTATATTTAGTATAGTATAATCTGGTATCATTTTTTAAGCAATTTGGGATTATGTATCAAGAATTTTAAAATACTAATAACCTTACATTTCTTGAAATAAAACTTTTGAAAGTATTTCAAAGCCCAGAAAAAGATTTGGCTCTTTTTGGATTTGTAAAAATTGGAAACATTCATAAACTAAGCTGGTTAAGTAAATAATGGTTAAAGATGTTTAAAGAAATAGTATGCAGCAACTAAAAATATTTTGACAAGGCAAATGATATTGGAAAATGCTCAAGGTAAAATTATAAATGAAAAGAGTAGAATAAAAATTACAATGGTGCACTGTCTCAATTACTCTTATTGGTTAAGTAATTAATCAATAACCCTGTCATTGTTTTAAGTGTTTGTAATTGCATACATATCTTACTCATTTTGCTCTGCTAAGTAAATACAGCCACTGCATGAGAAAAATTAGTTTGCTTCACTCCCAGAAATAAATATGAGGGAAAAGGCAGATATTTGATAACCATACTCCATACTGTGATATTTTCTCACAGCAATTAAACTCATAATTAGCTTCTATTTCCGCTTGCCTTTATATCTCAGTCAATTGAAATTTGGAAATTTGAGATTGCAATTTCCTTCCTTCTAACTCTTAGAGCTTATTTGCTTCTGAAACAGTCTGTGATTATCGAAAGGGAAAATAATGGACTTTTCAATTTTTGAGGCTGCACAGTAGATGTAGCTTACTAGGCTATGAATATGTGCTAACTTTAATAGGAAATTTACTATTGAGAAAGCATGTTCTAGAGGGAAAGACAAGGGTATGGCTGAACAACCGTCTGCTAAGAAGATTAGGCTGTGATTCATGACTCCCATCAACCATCTCAGCAGAAGCCCAGAGTAGAGAAGGGGTTATCCAGCAAAGAACTATGGAGCATTGTTTGTTTAATGATGTGGATGCCCTTGTCATGCATAGAAGACAGGCATGGATGTTGAGAATATTATACCAGCAGAAACACTTCCAGCTAGGAATGAAAGAGACAAAAAGACTAAAGTGTAAGAAGGCTGTCAGACCTCTGGGATTCTACAGGCAGGAAATAGGCTAATGGAGCTACTAGGCCATGAATATGTGCCAACTTTAAGAAAAAGGAAGAATGACTCTGAGAAAATAGTGGCAGAAGCAGAGGGCAGAGGGGGCAGGTCTATTGCCGCTATGGACCTGGAGAACAAAACAGGAGCCACAGAAAATTATTCTCAGAGATTTTCCTACTGGGACTTTTCCTGCCAAGTTTTGGGCTTACTAGGGACCTCTGGCCTCTTTATTCGTTCTAATTCCTCCTGATAGGAATGTCTATCCTATGCCTGTCTCACCCTTGTATTTTGGAAGTTGATGGCATGTTTTCTCATTTCACAGGTCCATAGATGGAGAGAAATCTTGACCCAGGATGGCACATTTCCAGAATCTCACCCATACCTGATACAGATGATTTAGATGGTAAGCTTAGGAACCTTATGAGTTAATGATATTTAGATGAGATTTTTGATTTAGAATTGCCACTGGATTGGGTTAAAAGTTTGGGGATGTTAGGGTGAATGTATTTTGCACATGGGAAGTATGTGAATTTTAGTTGACCAGAGGGCAGAAGGTAGTGGGTTGATATTATCCCCCCAAAATCCAAAGTGCCTGGATTCTCAGATCATGAGCTTATTTGATTCAGACTTCTAGCCTCCAAACTGTGAGACATTAAATTTCTGTCATTTAAACCACCCAGTCTGTGGTCCTTTGTTACAGCAGCCCTAGCAAATAAATACTGGAAGTTTACTGGTTCAAACAACAAGAAGTCTGGGTTTCAGCTACGGTTTTATCAGATCTCTGTCTTAATTCCCTCAGATGTTCTCTCCTTTATGGGTCAACTTTTTGTTCTGGCCAGCTTATCTCACGGTAGCGAAATGGTTTCAGGAGTTCTAGGCACCCCATCAGACTCCATCCTGCGCACAGAAAGGGAGAGCATCTTTGTCCCAGCATTCTAAACAAAAGATGTGACTTTTATTTGGACCGGCTTAGGTCACTCCTACCTAACTGTGGTGGCTTAATAATTAGAAGTATTGAGTGGACTAACTAAATCAGGAAGCACCTGTAGATTGAAAGTTAAGATCAAATTCCCTTAAAGCAAATGAGCTGCGTGGGGAACGGGCATATCCTTGAAAAAACTAAGATACCATGGAAAAGCGAGAATGAGACAATGGAAGCCAAGTGAACAGAGAGCAAATATTTACATCTTTTGACTAGAGATACATATATTAACACTGCCTTTGCAAGTTTTTATGTCAGCTTTTATTTATTTTTCTTTCTTTATTTTTTTATTGGGGTATAGTTGTTTTACAATGTTGTGTTAGTTTCTATTGTACAGCGAAGTGGAGTTCCCTGTGCTATACAGCAGGTTCTCATTAGTTATCTATTTTATACATAGTAGCGTATATATATCAGCTTTTAACTTATCACCTTTATCCTTTGTAATTTCTGATTTATGTTTTCTTCAAAAAGAAAACACATGTTTCTTGAAGCTGTTAATTTTGTGTATGCTATTTATAATTTATTTTTGATACTATTGAGAATGAAATGGATTGTTATGATTTGTGGCATAATACTTACTAATGGCTTATGATTAATAAAGAGAAAAAACCTGATATGTAAAAATATATATGTACACAAGAAGAAGTGAATGAAAGTTAGTCTTGGTGAATTTTTTACTTTTTAAAAATATATATTTCTTTCTTAATATGAGTATTATTCAGTTTTTTATAATGACAAAAAATGGAATTTAGTTGAAACAGCATTTCAAGCTCCTGTATATATTACTCATCTCATTGCTATTTCTTTAAACACAATAGCATTTACATTTTTCATATGGTTACCTATATTTACAAGATGACACCCTATATTTTCCAAGAGATACCCTATTTTCTTATGTGGCTGCCAAAACTCATCTGTATTACCCTTAAAGGAGGAAAAAAAATAGTGGGTATTTAAAGACCTTGGTTACTAAATTTACTTATACAAATGAAAACATTTCAAAGGTCAATCTAATAGAATGCTATTCTGCATTATTTTTTTATTCCATTGACTTAAGTTAATTTTGATGACTAACAATAGCTTCTGATTAGGAAGGCTGCCACCCACTCTAAAGCACTCAGCACTCCCACTTTAACAAAATGTAATACTGCAAAAAGAAACATTTGGTAAGCAGGTTAGAAAAAAAAATGTCAGGACATGATCTATAGTGAAATGTAATGAGAAAATATTGTATTACTGTGATGTGATCAAAAATTGAAATGAAAACCACAACGGTATTTATCTAGAATGATTACATTTTAAAAAGCGTCTGGTGCAGCTTGCAGATTGATAAGGTATGCAATTAACCAATATCCAATTTACTAGAGTAACAAGTCAGGCAATCAGATGAGACTGGGTCAAAAATATACAATAGTTTCCTATTTATGGGTTTCAAATACATTTCAGAGATTAAACCAGAGATTAATTACTTGAAATTTAAAAAAAACAACAACAAACACTTTACATTCCTTTATGTATTATTTCTGTGTGTGGTTTCTTTTTAATTTAGTCTGTATTTCTTTGACTTAATTCCCAGTTTCAAGCAGCAAAAAATTTTCTGTGGGATTTTGAATTTATTTCTTCCAGATATTCTGATTTAATTAACAGAAAGAAATATGTCAGAAGACTCAAACTTGAGGTATGCCTGTGTAAGAACTACTACAACATTTGCATGTCATATTTAGTTGTGCACTGCTTCAGAATAGACAGCTGTTAAAGCAAAACAAAACAGTGACTGCCATAACTCAGCAACGATCAACATGTATGAAATAAGTTAATATCTTTGCAATAATTTTTAATTTTTCTTGTGTACATCGGGTGTTTCAAGTATCACTTCTTTAATAGTGTTGTGTCTTATGTTAAAAAATATTGAGTTCCTATCGGGTGCCATTTATTATCCTGAATACTGAGAATGCAAAAATGAGTAAGTCTTCATTATTGCTCTCGAGACAAATCCAGAGCAGTGGGAAAGACAGGTGGGAAATATAATATTTCAGAAGGATATCTTTATATCTTAATGATAAAAGGAGCCTGGGGCAGCAAACAGCGGGTAGGTATCTATTCTTGAAGGACATGAGCTGTGAGATGTGTTGGGGGCTGGGGGGGGGGGGAGGGAAGGAAGTCAGAGTTAACAAGATCAAGAAACGGGAAGGGGACAGGGGAGTTGATGGGGTCCCACAGGGAGGAAACAGAATGAAGGAAGTCATATATGGAATTAACACTATACTATTAATTTTCAAAAGGTAATTTTATTGAGGACTTTCCTTGAGGCAAATGTTAAGTTCTTTAGATACATCATTTTAAAACAATCCTGAGAAGCAGATACAATTTCCCTCTGTATTATGTGTGAGAAATAAAAACAGCTCAGTATTTGGTAAAAGGTTAAGTGTGAGGCATACAGTGCTACGAATGTGAAGCTAGAGATAGACAGGGAACAGGATCTCATCTTTTGAGTTAAAAAATTTAACTTTTTCTCCATGGATGATAAAATATTTGTACAGAGTTTTCAGCAGAGAATTGGGATATTTACTGAACATTTGAGGTAGGTTAGTCTGGCCGCTTCGTGGAGGGCGGGTTCAGGGGGCACAAGTGAAGGTAGAGACACATGCTTGGAAATTAAACTATAAAACAAGGGATTCTCAGAATAAGCACCTGGAACAGAGTGGGAACAGGGCATGGAGGAGTGATCTTTACTTCTATTGATGGTTTGAGGATGACCTGCTTCTTCCATAGCTCCAACATTTTCACTTAGGTGAAATTCATCATAGAGAATTCCCTTAAAGAGAAAACTGAAACATTAAAAAAAAAAACAAAAAAAAACCTGGCTGTTTTGTGTGGAGGCAAATAGTAACCATTTCTAAAAGTGACAGTTCCCTCTTCAACTTCCTGAAAAATCAAATAATGAAATCTAAATGGCCTACAAGTCTTCCTGCACTAGTGACATGAAGAAAATGTTAGACATTTAGATTTTTAACATCTATAGCCACGATTCCTGGGTGTTTAAAAGTATTATCTTTACTGTTAAATCTGGGTGTCTCAGTTCAAGAAAGAACTGAGAGAATAATAGGGAACCCTAAAATCTCCACAGCAAAATAAAATTTTCCTAATTGTGCTATTTCAATAAATGGGTCCCTTTCATTGAAGCTATTGAGATGTCTGTCATCAATGCATGTGTGACAGTAAGACAGACAGGAGGACACAAATTTGGGCAACAGATAGCTGGAAAACTCAAGCATGTAACACAGGCTAAGCAAACAAAAAGACAAAATTACCGAGTGGTATCAGAAGCTCTTGATGTGGGATCAGTAAAATGTGGGTATGACTTCCACCTCTGGCAAGTCTCAATAATTCACTTCCTTGCTGGTCCTAACCTAATTTCTTCATTGACATACAAGCATACCTAGGAGATATTGTGGGTTTGGTTCCAGACCATTGCAATAAAGTGAATATTGCAATAAAGCAAATCACAATTTTTTTTTGGTTTGCCAGAGCATATAAAAGTTATGTTTACACTATACTATAATCTATTGCATACAATAGCATTATGTCTAAAAAACAATGTACATAACTTCAATGTCTGTTTTTGTGCCAGTACCATACCATTTTGATTACTGTAGCTTTGTATATAGTCTGAAGTCAGGGACCCTGATTCCTCTAGCTCCATTCTGCTTTCTTAAGATTATTTTTGTTATTAAGCGTCTTTTGTGTTTCCATACAAAATTTTTAAAATTTTTTGTTCTAGTTCTGTGAAAAATACCATTGGTAATTTGATAGGGATTGCATTGAATCTGCAGATTGCCTTGAGTAGTATGGTCATTTTGACAATACTGATTTTTCCAATTCAAGAACACAGTATATCTTTCCATCTATTTGTGTCATCTTCAGATCCTTTCACGTGATGGTAAGTGGGATTGTTTCCTTAATTTCTCTGTCTGATATTTTGTTGTTAGTGACTTGATAATTTCTAAAGTTTTTGTATGGTTTTGACTAAAATAGGAGGGCTTCAGTTTTCAGTGGATAACTGAGCACACACATTGAAAGACAGAAGTCAGGAGACCACATAAAGATGTAAAGATTGTTTAAAATCCAAACAGCAGTATTACTTGCCAGTGCTCTATAAATGAAACAACAAAGCTTGGATGACAGCTCATCTGTTTACAACATGGTTTACTGAATATTTTAAGCCCATTGTTGAGACCTACTATTCAGAAAAAAAAAAAAAAAAAAGATTTCTTTCAAAATATTACTGCTTATTGACAATGTAACATACCTGGTCATCCAAGAACACTGTTGGAGATGTACAATGAGATTAATGTTGTTTCCATGTCTGCTAAGACAACATCCATTCAGTAGCCCATAGATCAAGGAGTAATTTTGACTTTCAAATCTGATTATTTAAGAAGTACATTTCCTAAGGCAATAGCTTCCAAAGATAGTCATTCCTGTGATGGATCTGTGCAAAGCCAATTGAAAACCTTCTGGTAAGGATTCACCATTCTGGATGCCACTATAAATATTTGTGATACATGGAAAGAGGTCAAAATATCAATATTAACAGGAGTTTGGAAGAAGTTGATTCAAACTCTGGTGAATGACTTTGAAGGCTTCAAAACTTCAGTGGAGTAACAAGTAGTGGAGATAGCAAGAAACTAGAATTAGAAGTGGAGGGGGAAGGGTAATCTGGGACGAAGTGAGAGAGTGGCATAGACTTATATACACTACCAAATGTAAAGTAGGTAGCTAGTGGGAAGCAGCTGCATAGCACAGGAAGATCAGCTCGGTGCTTTGTGTCCACCTAGAGGGGTGGGATAGGGAGGGTGGGAGGGAGACACAAAGGGAGGAGATATGGGGATATATGTATACGTATAGCTGATTCACTTTGTTATAAAGCAGAAACTAACACACCACTGTAAGGCAATTATACTCCAATAAAGTTGTTAAAAAAAAAAAAAAAGAAGTGGAGCCTGAAAATGTGACTGAATTGCTGCAACCCCATAATAAAACTTTAATGGATGTGGATTTGCTTCTTATGGATGAGCAAAGGAAGTGATTTCTTGAGATGGAATCTACTCCTGGTGAAAATACTATGAAAATTGTAACATGACAATTGTAACATGTAACAGAATACTATGAAAATGCTATGAAAATGACAACAGAAGATTTAGAATATTATATAAACTTAGTTGACAAAGTAGCAGCCAGGTTTGAGAGGACGGACTTCAATTTTGAAAGAAGTTCTACCGTGAGAAAAATGCCATCAAACAGCATTGCCTGCTACAGAGAAATCGTTTGTGAAAGGAAGAGGCAATTAATGGGGCGAACTTCATTCTTGTCTTAAGAAGTTCCCACAGCTTCCCCAGCCTTCAGCAACCACCATTCTTTTCAGCCAGCAGTCATCTACATGAAGGCAAGACCCTCCACCAGCAAAAAGATTATGACCTGTTGAAGGCTCAGATGATGGTTTTCATTTTTTAACAATAAAGAATTTTTAATTAAAATATGTACCTTATTTTTTTAGACATAATGTTACTACTGCACACTTAATAGACTACAGAATAATGTAAACACAAAACACAGGTTTTATACCCACTGGGAAGACAAAAAATTTGTATGACTTGCTTTATCGTGATATTTGCTTTATTGTGGTGGCTTGGAATCAAACTCACAATGCCTCTGAGGTATGCCTGTAAGACTTCTTTTAACCTAGTTTTTGAGACAAATTATGCACACTCTTATTTTTGGTAAGTATTATATAATCTAATGTTTTGTCTGTTCTTAGATATTATTTAAATTATATGGATGTCTATACACCCATGTTCATAGCAGCATTATTCACAATAGCTAAAAAGTGGAAACAACCCAAGTATCCATTGATGGATGAATGGATAAGGAAAGTGTGGCATATACATATAATGGAATATTATCCAGACTTAAAAAGTAAGAAAATTCTGACATATGCTATGACATGGATGAACCTTGAGGTCATTATGCTAAATGATATGTCGGTCATATAAAAGACACATACAGTATGACTCTACTTATATAAGGTATTTAGAGTAGTCAAAATCATAGAGACTAAATGTAATGATGGTTGCCAGAGGGTGGGGTAAAATGAGCAAGTGGGGAGTTCTTGTTTACTGTGTATAGAGTTTTAGTTATAGAAGACAAAAAGTTATGTAGATGGATGGTGGTGATGGTAGGACATCATCATGAATGTATTTTAATGCTGCTGAACTGTACACTTAAAATAGTTACAGTGGTAAATTTTATGTTATGTGTATTTTACTAGGATAAAAATATTGGGAAAAAACAGAAGCAAACAAGCAAACATAAGGATATTTTATCTGTATGTAATTCCATTTAGTAGGTCCTTCAAAAGATGTCTTTCATGCTAGATGAAGGATCACATCTACATGTTAAATTCTCCTCTATGGAACAATTTAGCCAATACACCAAACTGAAACACATTGCAGGACCCTCATCTACCTGTCTACTTTACATGGCATTGGGACTACTTTATTTTTCTTATTCATGGTACAGCCACTAACCTCTCTAGAATTATTTTCATAAGCAACACTCCTTCCCCCCACATCAGAATTTATTATTCTCTATTACTCTGAGAGAAATAAGGACATGCACATCTTTGCAGTTTATAAAAAACATATACTTAATAGAAAAAACAGTTAATGCATATACAGTAATACTCTCCTACTTTTGTATTGCAATTAATACACTTTACGTTAATTTCTCACTTTCTTTTTTTAATTAATTAATTAATTTATTTATTTATTTATTTATGGCTGCATTGGGTCTTCATTGCTGTGAGTGGACTTTCTTTTTTTTAGTTGTGGCGAGCAGTAGCTACTCTTTGGTGCAGTGCGCAGGGTTCTCATTGCGATGGCTTCTTTTGTTGCAGAGCACGGGCTCTTAGGAGTGCAGGCTCAGCAGTTGTGGCTCGCAGGCTTTAGAGTGCAGGCTCAGTAGTTGTGGCGCTTGGGCTTAGTTTCTCCACGGCATGTGGGATCTTCTCTGAGAAGGGCTCGAACCCATGTCCCCTGCATTGGTATAGACGGATTCTCAACCACTGTGCCACCAGGGAAGTCCTCTCAGTTTCATATGTTACTATGAAATCATGGCCTTTCAAGAACTGAATTTGTTTCCATTAATTCTGAGAGTTTTTTCCTGTCATCATTAATTTAAAATTGTCACAGTCAGCCATTATAAGCCCCTTTAATATGGCTCCTTTTGTCTTCTTAATATTAGCCATCTCTCACCAGGCATCCTTGAAAGAATCCTTCCTTCTGGTGATAATAGTATATTCAAAGTCCAAACTAAATTTTTCCTGCCCCAAAACATGGAATCAATCATGTTCCAAAGGGCGTAGCTATTTTTTATGAGAGAACACATCAAAAACCAAAATAATCGGGAAATGTGTGCTGGTGTTAAGGAAGTTTGCTGAATTTTTATTGGACTTCTGTCACTGAGAACATGAGAAAAGATATTCTTTTTATTTATTTTCGTTGTTATTTCCAATTTAACATATTGCATATCTAAGTTGTTGTCAGATGGAATTTTATTAACCACTAATATTTTCCATGACACTGATTTTGAGACTGAGATTCTTCTTTATCTGGCTTTGTCTTGCTTACTGGGTAAATATACTCCAAAGCCAAGAATCATTAATCATAACCAAAAGAAAGCTAAACATTTGCTTACAGAACCTTGCCTCTGTGAAGGAGACAGGGGCAACGTTAGGGTAATATAACTGAATTAGGGTGACATGAACCCAATAGTAGTGACAGCATTGAATAAGGGAGGGGGCTCCAGCTCCAAAGATAGAGAGGTAGATAGATAGATAGATAGGTAGATGAGAGATCACACATTATTTGCTCTCTTCTTAGCATAATTAGATGTGATTAACATTCAAATTAGTAGACTAAGTAAAACAAATTGCCCTCCTCAATGTAGGTGGGCCTCTTCCAAACCGTTGAAAGCCTGACTAGAATAAAAAGGCTGAGTAAGAAAGAATTTGCTTTCTCTGGCTGACTGATTGCAGGATAATGTATGGGTCTTCTGTCTTCAAACTCAGACTAGAACCTATACCATCAGCTCTTCTGGGTCTCCAGCTTGCCAACTGCAGATCTTGGGACTTCTCAGCCTCCATAATCACATGCTCCAATTCCTCATAATATGTATACAAATAAATGATAAATATATAATAAATAAAAAAATTGATATATATCCTACAATAGGAACATATATAGTAAGATAATATATAATACTTATACAATAATAATATATATCTCATTGGTACTGGTTCTCTGAAAAACACCGACTAATATAAATTACAATACTTATTATGTAAAATTGAAAAATTAGGAAAAATGACTATTTACTTAATAATATGAAATAAATACCAGAAGGAAAAGCTTAGTTCAAAGACAGAGAAGGGAAAATAGGAATAGGAAATGAAAGAGTCAGGGGACTACATTTTTCAATATAAATCTTGAAAAATTATTTGGTATTTTATACTGTTTACAAATTTTTCTATAAAAATAAAACAAATAAAACTACTACTGACCCAAGATAAAAGATATTATAAAAATTGAGGTAAACCATACTTTAAGACTGTATGACCTTAGGAAAAGGGAGGGGAATATGGAATTTTTTTTAGAACTCACAATAAAAGACATTTTCTTTGAAATAAGAGAATAAAACATTTTAAAAAATAAGCTAAAATGAAAAGCACTGACAACAACAGTAAAATAAACAAACAAAACACATTTTTGCTTGGTCTTCATGACCAAGAGTCTGAATTAATTGGCAATTAACATGGTTTTAAAGGTCATTGACTTTAATTTGAAGCCAGTTTTTGGAACCACAAAACATGGAATCAATCATGTTCCAAAGGGGGTAGATAAATTTAGCACAAGCAGAAATTTCATTACACATGAAAGATGCTCAACATCACTAAGTATCAGAGAAATGCAAATCAAAACTACAATGAGGTATCACCTCATACAGGTCAGAATGGCCATCATCAAAAAATCTACAAACAGTAAATGCTGCAGAGGGTGTGAAGAAAAGGGAACCCTCATGCATTGTTGGTGGGAATGTAAATTGATACTGTGGAGAACAGTATGGAGATTCCTTAAAAAACTAAAAATAAAACTACCATATGACCCAGCGATCCCACTACTGGGCGTATACCCAGAGAAAACCATAATTCAAAAAGACACATGCACCCCAGTGTTCATTGCAGCACTATTTATGATAGCCAGGACATGGAAGCAACCTAAATGTCCATCAACAGAGGAATAGATAAAGATGTGGTACATATACACAATGGGATATTACTCAGCCATAAAAAGGAATGAAATTGGGTCATTTGTAGAGACATGTATGGACCTAGAGACTGTCATACAGAGTGAGGTAAGTCAGAAAGAGAAAAACAAATAGCATACATTAAGATATATATGTGGAATCTGAAAAAATTGGTATACATTATCTTATTTACAAAGCAGAAATAGAGACACAGACGTAGAGAACAAATGTATGTATACCAAGGGGGAAAGTGTTGGGATGGGATGGATTGGGAGAGATTGGGATTGACATATATACACTATTGATACTACGTATAAAATAGATAACTAATGAGAACCTACTGTGTAGCACAGGGAACTCTACTCAATGCTCTGTGGTGACCTAAATGAGAAAGAAATGAAAAAAAGAGTGGATATATGTATACATATAGCTGATTCACTTGGCTGTACACTATGAACTAACACAATATTGTAAAGCAACTATACTCCAATATAAAATGTATTTCTATAAAAAAAACAATTAAAAATTGAAATTAGAAAAAAAAAAGATTTACCTATTATTCCATGTGCTTTCTGTCTAAAAATCACCAGTTGGTTAGGCACTTGTGTGCAGAAAACAATTCTGATTAACTTAGAAAAGGAAGGCAAAGTTACTGGAAGAATTTGGTAGGGCACAAATAAAGGAAAGCAGTGTAATCAGGCAATACAGAGGACAGGACACAAGGCATCTTCTGGGACCAAGGCAGCCGAACTGATTGGACTTTTCAGGCCACTATTATTGGGATAAATGAGCTCCAAACATTTTGTTATTCTCATCATGCTGCTCAAGATTCAAATTCCCAACAGGAAGCGTCTGATTGGCCTAGTGAGTCACATTCCTTTTAATTAGAAAAGGGTAGAAGCAAGAGAGCATGAGAAACAAAGGGTAGTTTTCCAAAGGGTAGTTTTCCTTCATTTCATTGCCAATGAAGAGGAGATAGATGATGAACAGTCAAAAGCAATAGATATCAAATCAAAATTCCATTTCCTTATATTCATCCCCATATTACTATGAGCAATACTGCTTTAAAAATATGCAATATTTAGAGGACGCGTCGTCGCCCCTGTGTGCCCAGTTCTGTTTGTTTCTCCGCGATGTTTCCGAGGTTCTCGCCTCCCTTTGTGCTCCGGAGGCCCAGAGGTATCGGCAGCCGCCATCGTGCAAAATAATATCCAGAGATATTTGGCACTAACAGCGTGATCTATAGCAAGAAAGATGGGCAGTCTGTTCCAACCCGTGAGATTTCCAAGGAGACAGAGAGCCAACACAGTGTAAAGGAGAATACGTAAACAGACTTAGTAAATATTCTTAAGGGAATGAAAGTTGAATTAAGCACAGTAAATGTACAAACAACAAAGCCACCCAAAAGAAGACAACTTAAAAGTCTGGAGGCTTCAATTGGCAGACTTCAGAAAGCTCTAGAAGATGCCCCCCAAAAGAGAAGTGAGTCCCGGAGCCCGGAGTTGGTGGCAGCTGCATCCGCGATTGCAGACTCTCTCCCTTTTGACAAGCAGATGACCAAGTCGGAGCTGCTCAAGCAGCTCCAGCAGCGCGAGGAAGACTCGAGGGCACAGAAGGATGGAGAGAGACCTAACATTAGTTTCACTAACATCATATCAGATATGAAAGTTGCCAGATCTGCCACAGCGAGAGTTAGCCCAAGACCAGTGCATCAGATTCAGTTTGATGAAGGGACTGATGATTTGTTTGGCCAAGAGAAGGCTGCCGATCTGAGAAAAAGTTTTAGGAAAAATATATTCAAGGGGAAGAGGCTTAATATTTTTGAGCTTAAGGCAGTTACTGAAGAGGCACCTGAAACAGAGGCAGCACCTTCTCTTTGGGATGTAGAATTTTCTAAGCAGTTAGCGGCAGTCAGTGAACAACCCTTTCAGAATGGTTTTGAAGAGATGATCCAGTTGACAAAAGAGGGGAAATTGTGGGAGTTCCCAACTAACAACGAAGCAGGTTTTGATGATGATGGTTCAGAATTTCATGAATATATATTTCTGGATAAATACCTGGAGGATTTTCCAAAACAAGGACCAATTCGCCACTTCATGGAGTTGATGACCTGTGGCCTTTCCAAAAACCCATATCTGAGTGTTAAACAGAAGGTTGAACATATAGAGTGGTTTAGAAATTATTTTAATGAAAAACGGGACATTCTAAAAGAAAGTGGCATACAGTTCAATTGAAGACCATGGAAATTTTTATTTCAAGCTGTTGGAGATTCATATTATAATTTAAAAATTTTACTAGAAAAAAAAATCCTGTATTTAAAAGTTCAAGCTTAAATATCATCAGACAACAGCTACATCCATTAACAAACTATTGCACAATTCCTTTAATGAAAAATCCACTGAATTGCATTACAGATATAATTCTATTAATAAATATAACTTCACAAACATGCTCTAGTGGTCCATCAGTTCTGTAGAAAAGAATGTATAACTCTACTGTGCTTGGAACCTTCAGCATCTCTTTTATTTTCAATAGTATTATGTTACCTTTTAAAATACAATTCAGTGGAAATTTAAGTTGCCAATCAGTCTCTGCTCTTCTAGAAGAGTTGATAAAGCATAAAAGAAACTTATGCTTGCTAAGGAGAGGTCTAGAGCTCTCTTCTCCCTAGTGCTTACTACTGGTAATAGAAGTTCTTTTGGAAACACATTATTTCAAAATTGTGTAGCTTGTTTCCTCTACACTTCCTTCAAAATACTTTTCTAGTTTTGCTGAGTATACTTTTTAATTTTTTTTTTTTTTTTTTTTTTTACTTATAAGACACCTGAGAATATTTTGAAATAATTGGATACAAAAGTTGACTGTATGGGGACTTCCCTGGTGATCCAGTGGTTAAGACTCCATGTTTCCACTGCAGGAGCCGCAGGTTCTATCCCTGGTCTGGGAACTAAGATCCACATGCCCTGTGGTGTGGCCAAAGGAAAAAAAAGTTGACTGTATGAACATATCTATTCCCAGAGCATCTTCTACAGTTTTCTATCTATAAATGCTATGGTTTTTCATTAGATGATTGTAGGATTTAAGTACATTTACAAGCAATATTTAATATAAAATATATTAGAAGGTTTAGAGTGATATTTATTAAGAGAAAAGTAGATTATAGTTGTCTCCCAGAAAGACAAAGAGCTTGAATTAATCTTCGAAAAAAAATAGATCTCAGATCAAATGAGAAGTTTTCTTTTAGTAAATAAGGTTAAAATGGCTTTTCTAACAGCACAGTGTTCATGTGATAGATGAATGTATCATTTACTAAAAAAAGACATTAAAAAATGGCTTATCTCAAAAGATTTATTTCTTT
This sequence comes from Balaenoptera ricei, assembly GCF_028023285.1. Taxonomy (NCBI): domain Eukaryota; kingdom Metazoa; phylum Chordata; class Mammalia; order Artiodactyla; family Balaenopteridae; genus Balaenoptera; species Balaenoptera ricei. The sequence continues at coordinate 6,479,212 of NC_082645.1, read as the reverse complement.
GATCTGGCTAATCAAATGAAGAAAAGGAGTTTGTATATGTAAACTGCAGACAAGAAACTTCTCAAAGGGCTGACTCAAACATCTAGTTTGACCATCATCATAAACCTTCAAAGTAAGTAGAGGTATAATAACATTTGATAAATGAGAAATGAAGGCTAAGAGGACCTTTACTTTTATACTAGTTAGTTTGGAATTATCTACCTGCTGAGGATGATCAGAAATGCTTGATAAAATGTAAAAAATATCCTGAGAGCGTACAAGATTGTGAAACATTCTTAGAATAAGATCCAAGAGAAAATGGAAATTCAGAGAAATAAAACTGAGAAGCATTTTTTCTAGGGGATTTTTTTAACTGAGTAAAGGAAAGTAAATGCCTGAGAAGTGTATCAGAGGTATCAACAGCCTTGTAGGGCTTGGATGAAAAAATGTACATTGGGTTCTTAAAAGCTACATCCCCAAATTATGGTTTAATTGGAAGTAGTTCAGACTTAGTGGCTGTAAAGCAATTTCAAATCATTTCAAAACCCGGAGTTGAATGAATTGATTTAGATTGCCGTTGTCTCCAGGCACCTTGCAAGAGGAAAAGTAAATCCTCTTTTCTACAAAAGAATTGCTACAAATAATTTTTCAACTAAATGCCTGATTTACAATGCAAAAATAAGGTACACAGAAAGGAGAGAAAACCAGCAGAAAAATAAAATAAAATAAATAAAATAAAATAACAAAGGCACCAAAAAACATTCCAGAAAAAAAAATTACCATGAAGACAACATGATTAACAAAGTTGACAAAATTTACACATATAGAATGACATACCCCAAAATTGGTAAATAATCTTTTTTCATACCAAGCACACACAGAACATTTACAAAAAAATGACTGTATACTGATTTTGTTGGAAGCCCCCAACACCACCTCCAGGTTTGATAATTTACAAGGACTCACAGAACTCAGTATATGGTTGTACTCATGGCTATGATTTATTACAGCAATAGATACTGTTCTGGGCTTAAAATCATGCCTCTCCCACCCTTTCCCGAATTCATATATGGAAGTCCTAACCCCCAGTACCTCAGTATGGGACTGTATTTGGAGACAGAGCCTTTAAAAGGTGATTAAGTTAAAATGAGGCCATTAGAATGGGTCTTAATCCAATATGACTGGTGTCTTTATAAGTGGAGATTTGGGCACACAGAGAGACGCCAGGGGCACATGAACAGAGAAATAACCATGTGAAGAGGCAGAAAATGGGTGGCCATCTGCAACCCAGGGAGAGAGGCCCCAGGAGGAACCAACCCTATCAACATGTCAATCCAGAACTTCTAGAATCCAGAACTTTGAGAAAGTAAATTTCTGTTGTTTAAGCCACGCTGTCTGTGGTATTTTGTTACACAGCTCTGGTAAACAAATACAGATACCAAGAAAATCAGCAAAGGGAAAAGCCACATGTAGTAAAATGTCAAGGAAATCAGGCATAAGGTTCCAAAAGTCCTCTCCCTGTAGACATAATTTCTCTAGCAGTGAGTTATGACAACATGTGTAAAACGCTGTCGCTAGTCTCATTAAAGACTCAGTGGCCAAGGGTTTTATTGGGAGTTTGTTATGCATGCACCCTCTGGCTATCACGTATCAAAATTACAGATTCCAAGAAGGAAAGCAGGTGTTCAGCATAAAACATATTGTGTATAAACAATTTAGGCACAGTGAACCACTCTTACCAGTTCTGGGGATGACTGGAACCCCCTTGAAACCTAAGTTAACAGACCCCAGCCCAGGGCCAGCCTTGCAAGCAGGCTTTACTAAGGATAGCAGTTTCAGCCCTGTTATTTCAACTTTTTTCTGCATGGTCCACCTCTTGCCCTCTGGTCAAGGCATATGTACAACAAAATTATTATCAGGAGAACTCACCAAATTGCAGTGTTATCTCAGTGATAACCTTTAGGGGTCATGAATTTATTCAGTTAAAACAAATCCCATTTACCATAAAAGTTTATCTTAAAAAACAAGTGCCTTCCTCCTTACCCTTTTTTCCCTGGCCCACGGCATCAATTTAGGCACAGCAGAATTCTGGTCGGTAAGTTCAAGTGGACCTGAATGCCTTCCAGGGGTAAGGCAGTGTCTTGACAGGGTGCACACATTAAAAAGTATAATCCCAGAAGGCACATGCAGGACATTATAATATAATAAAGAATTTATCATTGTTAGGGACCCGCAAACAGGATCTACATTAATTAGGTAGTATAAGTTAATAGAGCCCTTGATGTGGTCTCCTACCCTGGGGCCTATTGCCCTAGGATTCTAAGTCCCGTCCACTTAATTCAGTTCAGCTCTTGGTTTCAAATGAACAGCCTGAGACAGTCAATTCCAAATAGTTTTGCTTGTCCCTGACACCAGTTCATCCTCATGGCAAATGTGAATGGCATCTGGAGGTGTTCTGCGTGGAAAGTGCTGAGGCCACCCCCTGCTGTCTCAGAGACAGGTGTGATCATAGGCCCAGCAGTAAGATTGATTCAAAATGCTCACAGCAGCTTCGAAAGTCAACACTGGGGATTTTTCTCTTTGCTTTGGTAGGCGGAAAAAGCTTCCAGGAACAGTTTTGAAAAATAAAGATCATTAATCCCCTCTTCATTCCCCATGTCTGCCCAGGTACCGGGGTTTTGTTTTTACTCTGTTAGTAAAAAGTAAGTGTATCTCATTCAGCAATCATAACTTTATACTTTTTCAATTATCCCTACTGTCACCCAAATCATTCATATAGAAGAGTTGTATGCAAGAGAGTCCAAGCTTTCTCTCCAGTTAAAAAAAGACAAAATAAAACAAAAACAAACAAACAAAACACAAGTCTTGTATACAACTTAATCAGAAAGACACCTCATGTTTAGAAATTAGAACAAAATCCTGAGTTTTCAAAAATTTTTGAAATGAGTTTGTACACCCTCCTTCCCTTTCATTCTCATCATTCATCTAGTGAGCAACCTACCAAACACAATTCCTTTTTCTGGAAATAGCTGCATTTAGGAATAAAAGTGCTTACTGAGTTGCGGCACCAGGAGAAAGTTGAGGGAAGTAGGCTCAAGCTATCTGTTTACGACTGCAAGCTATAACAAATCAGGAAAGCCAAACACAGGTCAACAGCAGTTAACATTCCCCAGTGGGTCAAGAGTCTCATCTGTCAGACATGGGTGGAGGGTTCACCAACCCCATGATGTGTCCTCTTCCCAACTTTCAGCCTTTGGCAGAGATCACAAGTTAGGAATGCAATCAGTCTCAGAAATATAAAATTGGTCCAGAGCTCAGATAGTTCCATCAGAGAATAAGCCCTTTTCTGTGGGCATTTGTATGTGACACAGATGGTTCAGTCAGCATCAAGGATATTTTCATAGTTTATGATCCCACAGAGGGAGATCCTAAACCTGCAGCAATCTTGGAATCTGAGTTCTGTTTATTACAGAACTATGCCTGCCTCATTTTAATATAGCACATGCTGAGGCCAAAACAGCCCATACCAGGCAATATTAGGTTTTAGCTTGGAGTTAGATCCAGGTAATGAGTATCTGAATTCAGATTCTAAAAAAGTCAGTGGCTTTTCATTAGCAGCAGCAAAGCCAAAATTCAATAGGACCAGACAGCTGTATTCCAACTCCAAGTGTCAAGCAAAGATTTCCTGAGCTTTTTTTGTCTTGTAAGTCTGAGTGTCCAAACTGATCCACTCAAAAATATGCACATTAGGCTAGAAAAGTATCTGCCTCTAAGGGTCTGATATTATTTTATAAGAGCTCATAAGCAATTAAAAACTGTTTTTACAGCATCAAAATTGTATCTCCATCTGGAGATTGACTCTCTGTTCATGTATATCCCTTTATTCAGGGGCTCTAATAATAGGCAAAAATCAGAATCAGAAACATCAGTTACAAAGGCATATTTTTAAAATACTTCAAGAATCTCAATTCCAACCAACCCACTCATGATAAAAAGCAAGGAATCTGTATCCTAAGAGCACATTTCTTTGCAGCTTTCCCTGACTGTGATGTTCCCTCTAGGATTTGTGAAATTACAAACATTTACAAAAATTTTATTATATATGCAGATGCAATAATCACAAAGTACAAAGCCAATTAAAAATCTCTTTTTATACTATTGTAAATTTATTATAACTTCTATCAGTAAATTCCACATTTACAGGTTTAAGTTCACAGTTTCTGGGGGAGCTCCCGCTTCAATGCACAGCGGGGGCAGGAGGTCTGCAGCAGCTGAAGAAGCAGTTAGGATGAAGAAATGGCAAGAGTATTTTTTCTTTTATCCCCCGTCTGGTTTATCTAGAGCTTTGGTCCAATTCTGGTAACTGATTTAATCTTTTTCTCCCACTTGGAGGAGAGAAAATATAAACTTTTAACATTTCTGGGCTATCTAAAGCTCACATTTGGGAACGTTTGGTCTCTTTGTTTCTCCTTCCACTGGGAAGAGAGACAACAACCGAAGACATTACCGGACTGCATTCTTTTCTCCTCACTGTAGTTGGATTAGCAAAAATAGCTAGAGAATCCAGCAAGCTGATTCTCCTGGAGTAGATAAATCATTTTTAAATTCCATATGTAACTTTTACCTTTCACGATAGACAGCAATTCAGCTTCTCTTTCATACCATGGCTAACTTATAGACACCCAACAAGTGGAGGCTTATCCTTCTCCACCCTTTGAACTTGCCTTTTCCCAAACAATGTTTTTGCCATATTTCAGTGGGTCAAGGTCATGCTAGCACATCCCACTTCTAACACCAACTATGTCAGGGGAGGACTCACAGGAATCAGTACAATCTTACTCATGACTATGATTTATTACAGCAAAAGGATACAAAGCAAAATTAACAGAGGGAAAATGTGAAGAAGTAAAGTCTGGAGGAAACCAGGTTCATGCTTTTCTCAGTCCTCTCAGTTACATCAGGCACTATTACTGTCAATTTCTTTTTCTACAGTGTTTAATTAATCCAAGCTTACTCCTTTTACTGTAGACATTGTACCTTCTATGCTTGGAGCTGTTTATTTCTGTTTTTGTTTCTGTTTTCATGTCTGCGCATTTTTATCTGTGTCCAAAACTCTATTGCACAAATCTGCTCATTTCTATACCTCTGGTGTCTAGAATAGTGATCCACTTAATATATACCTAATAGATTAATAAATATTTTACTGAATAACAAGTTATAGCTGTCCTGTATGTTTCCCTTCAAGTGGGATCAGATATTTGAATATCTCCTTTTCCTGGAAACAGGCTGTCTTCATAAGAAAGTGAAGAAGAAAATATCTTCTAGCCTCAGCATTACATCACTACCATTTTAAAGATGTTGCCTTTATGCTTACTTCATGGTGATTGCTACACATACCTGCACTACCAAGAGCCTGTTTGATCATAGGGCTAAGCTTCCTGCACCTGGAGAAGGCTTTGTTCTTTAACAGTTTCATGCCCATTGTGGGTAACTCACTTATTTCTCTTGACTTCTTGACATCTCCTGTTTTGTACTTGTATCACTAACTCCACAAACCTAAAATAAAAACAAGAAAACATTTATTCTCAGAAATATTCAGAATATTGCTATCTTATTTTTAAACTATACGTCTGAGCATGCACTAATGCAGCTATTCGTCTTAAAAAATCTGGCTAAAGAAGTAGATCTGTGAAGAGAGGCTTGGAAACAAGAAGGGCATTTCTGGGTTGTATAAGGAGTCATCACAGAGAAAGAGTAATTTTTATGTTTGTTTTCATACAAAATGAGGTAAAATTTAGTATATAATATTTCATTCCTCAACTCAAAGCCAAGGTTATGAAGAGGTGAGGGGTCATGGGGTTATAGGTATTGCAGGAAAAGGAATTTTCCTTGCTTTTTCTTTTACATAGAACATACACTTTTTTTACCCTTTGTAGCAGTGTATTACCCAAGGAGATTACCACACATCTCTCTTGCCAACCTTGTTGCAGTGCTCTGAATAAAGAGAGTACACCCTTTTCTCTGTATGCCTGGGAATTTCTTTGGGCTTCGTAGCCATTATCTTGCTACCAGTCAAGGGGTGGCCCCTTCACATAAAATTCTTGCCTTAAATTCTTCTTTCATTTTAGTTTTTCTCTTAGAACTTAATCCTTCTAAGCATCAAGAAGATTAGAGATTGCTACTCTTACTTTTTTTTTTTTTCCTAGTAGGGAGGAAAAGGAACTAACATTGATGTCTTTTGTCGAAGGCTTATCTCAGGATAATTCTTCAGTAGTTCTCCTACATGTTACCTCCTGTCAAATCTGCTCTGAATAGCCTCATATCCACCCACACCCAACTTATCTTACAAGTGGGTTTGGAAGAACAAGTAAAACTATGTCTATGAAAATGCTTCATAAACTACAAAGATTAATTGAATTAAATGATTGATTTTTGCATATGTGATTGTAGTATCTGAATACTGTTAAGTTTTTTAAAGCAAAAATATTCTTACAAAAACATTAGAAAATATAGAAGGTTGTCACTATTCAGGAAAAAAAAACTACAAGTAATTTATTTAAAACAAAATTTAGTGTATAAAGGAACCGACTGAAAATGACATCAAGAACTTATTCCATTTCCAGAGGAAGCAAACAACGTTTTGTGTTAATATAGAAATACTTATTGCATAGTCCCACCAAAACCCCCAAATCTAGAGGGGTAAAGAAAACATGGCAAGTCCATAGGATCTATTATTGACCGAACTGTATCCCCTTGATATTCATATGCTGAAGCTTTCACCCCCAATGTGATTATATTTGGAGATGGGGCCTTTAAGGGGTTAATTAAGATTAAATGAGGTCATACAAGTGGGACCCTAATCTGATAAGACTTGTGTTCTTATAAAAAGAGGAAAATACACCAGGGATGTATGGACACAGAAAAAAGGCCACGTGAAGACACAGCAAGAAGGCGGCTATCTGTAAGCCAAGGAGAGAAGCTTCAGTAGAAATCAATCCTACGGGCACCTTGATCTTGAACTTCCAGCCCAGGAATTGTGAGAAAATAAATTTCTGTTATTTAAACCATTCTGTCTGTGGTACTTTCTTCTAGCAGCCCTAGCAAACTAATACAGGGTCCATAGGAACTACCTCACTTAGATTTATCTTCAAATTCATGATTCAACTGATTTTAATTTTAAAGCAAGTGCTTTCAGAGGTTTCTCTCTGTCCAAGTCTGACTTCCTTATATGGAACATATAAAAAATCAACAATTAGTTCAGCAGCTTCCCCAGAAATAGAGAACACTCAATCATGTCTATGGAACTCTCTCCACATTTCTCCGATGTTAGCTCTCTTAAGAAGTAATATAGTTTAAATTCGTTGATCCTTCATTATAAACCCTGGCTTAGTATGAAGAACAGGCTGATAGATAGGAGCTACTAAGACGTTTTGTGAGGCAAAGTAGATATCATGAGCACTTGATTTTTGAGTTTATAAGGATAAATAAATAATAGAAGATAGCAAGAAATATATTTGGAAATTGAAACACTGCATAATCTTGCACACTTTTATGTATGCATAAGAATAAATATACAAATAAATGCAATGAAATAGAAAATTCAGAAAAAGTTATTTAAATTCATCCAAGAATAAATAAATTTGAGTAGAAAAAAATGTAAAGGGTATATGCTTTCAAACTCAGAACACTTTTCCTGGAGATCACATCCAATCTGTCAGCTTTAAAAAATATATCTCTATGCTCACAACGTTCAGATCTCTATATCAAGCCTAGACTAGCCTCTTCAAACCCCAGTGTTTTCCTCAGTAAATTATTTTACAAAAACTATGAGCTAATATTTTAAAAAAACAAAGATCTTTATCTTACATTGCACATAAAAATAATGTTAGATGTATACAAGAGTTGAACATAAGAAATAAAATGGGAAAATAGGGGAAAAAAAAGAAACTAAACTGTGGAGATAAATCACTTGTGTTATGAATTACAGGTGAATTTGTCACCTCGGTAATGTGGACACAGGTGATGTTTTACTTTACTGCTCTCAGAAGTTTGATACAGTCTCGCACTTTAGGATTAGTGATTAGCTAAAAGCAAATAATGGAAGGGCCATGGAAATATCAGATAAAAAATATAATTAAAAATGAAAGAAGCTCTTTGAGGAAGACGCCGTCGCCACTGCAGAGGAGCCTTGGGTCACACGCTACTGCTCCTGACTCACCGCTCTTCACTTTTGCTGAGAACAAGTCAGTCAGGAAGACATGCTACAGCCATGGCTTTTAAGGAGAGAGGAACAAGTCTCTTTTTGAATTATGGTTTTCTCAGGGTATATGCCCAGTAGTGGGATTGCTGGGTCGTATGCTAGTTCTATTTTTAGTTTTTTAAGGACCCTCCATACTGTTCTCCATAGTGGCTGTATGAATTTACATTCCCACCAACAGTGCTAGAGGGTTCCCTTTTCTCCACACCCTCTCCAGCATTTATTGTTTGTAGATTTTTTAATGATGGCCATTCTGACTGGTGTGAGGTGATACCTCATTGTAGTTTTGATTTGCAGTTCACTAATGATTAGTGATGTTGAGCATCTTTTCATGTGCCTCTTGGCCATCTGTATGTCCTCCTTGGAGAGATGCCTATTTAGGTCTTCTGCTCATTTTTAAATCAGTTTCATTGCAGCACTACTTACAATAGCCAGGACATGGAAGCAACCTAAATGTCCATCGACAGAGGAATGGATAAAGAAGATGTGGCACCTATATAAAATGGAATATTACTCAGCCATGAAAAGAAATAAAACTGAGTTATTTGTAGTGAGGTGGATGGACCTAGAGTCTGTCATACAGACTGAAGTAAGTCAGAAAGAAAAACAAATACTGTATGCTAATGCATATATATGGAATCTAAAAAAAAAAAAAAAGTGGTAGTGATGAACCTAGGGGCAGGACAGGAGTAAAGACGTAGACATAGAGAATGGACTTGAGGACACAGTGGGGGAGGGGGAAGCTGGGACGAAGTGAGAGAGTAACACTGACATATATACACTACCGAATGTAAAATAGATAGCTAGTGGGAAGCAGCCGCATAGCACAGGGAGATCAGCTCAGTGCTTTTCGACAACTTAAAGGGGTGGAATAGGGAAGGTGTGAGGGAGACTCAAGAGGGAAGCAATTATACTCCAATAAAGATCTATTAAAAAATAAAATAAAATAAAAAATAAAGATAGCAGAAAGAATCCCGTGGAGACACAGGTGGTGATTCACCAGATTAGAATCACCCTTACCAGCAGCAACATGAAGTCTTTGGAGAGGGTATCTGCTCATCTGATCATTGGTGCAAAGGAAAAGAATCTCAAAGTGAAAGGACCGGTTCGGACGCCTACCAAGACTCTGAGAATAACTACAAGGAAAACTCCTTGTGGTGAAGGTTCTAAGACTTGGGATCGTTTTCAGATGAGGATCCACAAGCGACTCATTGACCTGCACATCCTTCTGAGATTGTCAAGCAGATCACTTCCATCAGTATTGAGCCAGGAATCGAGGTTGAAGTCACCATTGCAGATGCTTAAATCAACATTTTTAATAAATTGATAATCAGTTGTTAAATTTTGTTGACTTTTATTTATAATGCTGACAGGTCTTAGGAATAGAGTTGTGCTATGGAATTCATTTCACCTTTTAAGCAGAATAATTACAATTAGATGGACAGCCAAAGAAAGAAAGAAAGAAAGAAAAATATTAGGGACTTCCCTGGCTGTCCAGTGGTTAAGACTGCCTTCCAATGCAGGGGGTGTGGGTTCGATTCCTGGGTGGGGAGCTAAGATCCCACGTGCCTTGTGGCCAAAAAAACAAAACATAAAACAGAAGCAGTATTGTAACAAATTCAGTAAAGACTTTAAAAATTGTCCACATCAAAAAAATCTTTAAAAAATATTGGATTCATTCAAACAAATAACCAATATCAAACAATTCATTAATTAGTATTTATCACATACTCACTCCATACCATTACACTGGTAATGACGTATTGAGTAAGACAGGCAATGGACCTGTTGTAATTGAGTTTACATTTTTAGGTTGAGGATAAGCAAAATGTGAAAGATGAAATTTATGAGTATAAACATCAAAAAAGAAGGTAATTTGGAAAAAAAATGTAACATCTGAAAAAGTAGCACATTAAGCTATTCTTAATATTCTCATTACAGTGTGAATTAGATCTTTTAAATATTTTATTATTAAAAACACAGCTTTTGGGGAGGTTATAAGAGAGAGGAGAGATGTAGGTGTCTTGAGAACCAATAGTATTATTGAATACTATGAAAGTCCAGATGGACAGAGAGGGTTTAAGAGGGAAGAGTTAAAACAATTTCTCCTATTTCACAAATAGACCTTTGGAGAAAAGGCCTAGGTTTGGGATGACAAGAACTTGTATTTTATCCATAAAATGTCACTCTAGCTGTATAACTTGGGGAACTTTCTTGGTTCTGCAGGCCTCATTTAAACAAACAAACAAAAAGTTGATTGTCCTACCAATCACATTTTCTGTAGACCCTGAATTAACATATAGAGAGCTTCCTACAGATATACGTCCTAAGGTCATAGAGTAGTTAATCAGTTATTTTCCAATTAGATAAATGCCGGCTGCTACAATGACTATTATACCTTCACAGGGTTGTTATGATTTGATGTAATAGAATTCTGATGAAGTGGCACAATAGAAGACAGTTTATATTTTTATATCTCACTAACTGCTCATTTTATGCAACTGTATAATTCCTTTAACTTCAAGTATATAAAGAAGCTGACAGTACTGTCTTCTTTTCCGTCTTGTTTCCATACTAGAGAGGGGAATTTCTCATCATCCAATTGTGTAATAAATAATGTCATGCTGGTTCTGTTTCTAGGAGGTTTCCTAAGTATCCATCAGCTGCAGAACAAAGATGGAAAGGGAGAGAGATAGGGAGATGATAGAGAGTGAGGGAACACAGCATGATACCAGAAGGGAATTACCCATGCAACTATGGACATTACTAGGTTATGAAAACCCAGGGTATTGGGACTTCCCTGGTGGTCCAGTGGTTAAGAATCTGCCTTCCAGTGCAGGGGATGCAGGTTCGATTCCCTGGTCGGGGAGCTAAGATCCCACATGCCGCGGGGCAACTAAGCCTGTGTGCTCTGGAGCCCACGCACCGCAACTACAGAAGCCCCACATGTCACAACTAGGACCTGATGGGGCCAAAAATAAAATAAATAAATATTGAAAAATAACCCAGGGTATCAAATGACAGGTCCCAAAGATAATTTGGATATATCTGGAAAGAGGGTAGTTTGGTAACATTGGGAATTTCTGTTGATAATTACATTTTTAAGTAAATAAATAATGCTGATGCAGTCTTTGCAGAGTTTCTTAGGTAGCCAGCTTCCCTAGTACCTTCCAGCACTGTTTAAAGTAACTAACTAGCTAACTAACAGCCTTTATGGCTGCAAACAGATAGGTAAGAGAGAGAAAGGAATTAGAGTGGTGGTATTGCCAACTGAAGTTGGGGGATCAATAAGAAGATAGCTGCCGTAATTGTAACATAAACCAATAGAGGAGAGCACAAAATAAAATTTAACTTATAGAGCATATTTATAAAATAAGATGTATTCAAATATGGACTACATTGCCAAGTACTGTAGTATTGTACTACACTCTGTTAAGAAAAATGGGAAAGACAAAGAGAAATGGTTCCTTGCTCTTAAGGATGAAACTTTATTTGAGGCAGCAATAGCTATCAAGGTAAATTTAAATGGCTTGAGTACAACTTCAAGGGAACATGTTCTAGAACATCTTGGAATAATTCAGAACATACTTAGGTACACCTAAGTTATGTTGGAATAAAACCAAGGGTGTTCATCTAAGTCAGGATGAATCCGGAACTTTGTTTTTGAGGTCTACTAAGATGGGTCCTGAAGAAAGTTTAGGATATAAGTGGACTGATTTAAGTTTAGCACAGTATCTTCCATTTGGAGTGTTCAACAATAACTTTTAAATGGGTGAAATATGGGGAAATTTGCTGACTAAAGGTAAGAATATGGTCTTTTGTGTCCAGATAACGTTTTTTGTTGTTGTTGTTTTGTTGTTGTTGTTGTTTCTACTGTGACTTATGGGCGAGTGGCAATAAATAGGATTCTGGCTACTTTCAAGCCATAATGGATCTTGAATACAAGGCTGATTATTTTCATGCTGATCCTTCTATAAGGAAACATAATTACGAATATAATGATGTTTAAAAAAAAAAAAAGAATAATTTAAGACACCATAGCAAGAGGTTCTAGGCTATGACAGCAACTCCATGGACAGTTATAGAACAATTCGTTCTCAACATTTCATCATTGTCCCTTCAACCTCCAAGTGAAAAAAGAAAAAAATTAGAAAGCTTATCCCATTTATCAAGGAAACTTTATTGTCACCTAAGGCCAAAGTAATTTTATGCTCCTCAGAACACTGTAACACAATAAGCTGATTGCCTTTGAAGTACTTTTCTTATACATATCAATTTAAACTGAATTCAGGAAAAAATTCCAAGGAATTCACCTTCAAACCTAAAAATAAATTATATGTATAAGCATATACATATACACATAACTATATCACATACAGTTATATGTAATATGTATATACTCATATATAATTTTCTGTAATAAATTTAATCATATATGTAAAATTTGGGCAGAGGAAGTATGGGCAGGTAAGCATCAGGCATATTGCAAATGACTATTATTGTTCTTGACGTAGTCATAACTTGAAGAATTTTAATGAAAATAATCCAAGTTTTAATAGCTTGTTACGGGTATTATGTTTGATTTTATCTAAATCCTTACATAAGGCTCACATGTCAGATACAATAGTTCTGATGAATAGAACTTAGAGTTGCACTGCCATAAATAAACTACCTCTCTTTGAACACTTACCTTACTTCACATTATCTTTATTTGTATAGTATTGTCAACCAATACAGTATCCGTGTCTCTAAGAGATATTTATACTCCCATTCCCTTTAAATGTACTCAGCGGAGCCACAAGGCAGGCTAGAAGATGCCCCAGACTGCTGAAACTGCTTAGCTGCAATACACACACAGAAGCAGAGGTCATCCCCTCGGTCATTGAAAATATTGTCATTTGTTCCCTGGGGAAATTTAAACCTGTAAAGACATGTTACAATTGGGAAAATGCCAGTCTGTGCTATATGTCTTTCCTTCCCTACTCCTCACATTTTCACTCTAATATGGGATTGGAAAAGTTCAATGCACATCCATTAACACCTTGAAAAGCCTTTTTCTTTTCCTTCTCCCATTCTCTAAACCTTATAGTCATAAATTATTGTCTTGAATTTGCTCTTCTATGAAAATTTTTACTTAATTTTCTTTACCTTGCAATTTCTTCTGTTTATATGCCCTTGGGAGAGTTTAATAAATATTTCTTTACTATTCCTTGAATTAAATTGATCCCAGAGTACTGTTTAGAAGGTTATATTTATTCTTTACAGTTTTTCACGTTGAGTCCCTAATATAAAGTGTTCATAGGATCTCCTCTCTAGCATATCTAATTCTCTGAGCCTTTTAATCCCTGTGTCCACTATCTGTCACAGCGGTTAGGGCATTTCTGGTATCCACTTGTTGGTTCTATTTCCAGAATACACTCCCAATTCTTGCTTGTACTTAATGGCTAGCTATGCAGGTCATTTAGTGTACAGTCTTCTTCTTCCTTTCAAGGTCCAGCACTTCTTTGACTCTATTATGTTGTTTTAATGATGTAATGGCCAAAAAGTAATTGAGAGCAGATTAATAGAGGTTTCTAATCATCTTCCAGTATGGGGGTAGCACTGGCCTTCAATAGGGAGGAGGGGGACAATAGTAAATGCCATGGGAACTCAAGATTTTTAATGCATCACCCCAGATGTCACTAAATTCAAATCTTAGAGTTTCCTTCCTTCCCAATCAGAGTCTGAATTTGGGGTGGGACACCTGCTTTGTTAATTGTATCTACAGTATTCATTGTTCCCATCAACATCCATCCAGTTACATGGCCTTATAATTTCCGTTTTCTCTGTTAATCATAAGTATCTAAAGCATTGTACACCAGTGCATTTCCCTTTCACTGGTATACAACCCAGAACAGGAGAAAATTTGATAAGGCCATAAGACATAATTTTATATTTGAGAATTTGGGGGATTGATATAGCTATGCTTATCTCAGTTCTGTAGAACCATTGATGCTACGTCTCCCTGGAGAAAGAAACCTGGAACTAAGATTGTTGTTCTTACCTAAAAACGCTTCAAGTCCTCAATTATCTTCAGTAGCCTGATAGTCATATGATTAGGTGAACGTGTATTCCCTTATATCACTGCTAAGTTTTACTTCAACAGAAACCTTTTGAAAACCTTTGGATATGAACATTTTCATACATAGAAATCTGCTGAGACTAGTTACACTTTTAGCTTAATGATTCTTATTATCATTTAATTAAATGGGATTTAAAACTGGGGCAAGTACAACAAACTGGAGACTAAACGAGTTTATTGTTTGTATTATTCTAGAAAATTCTTTTCAATATTTTCTAATGATTAAACTCAAGTTAAATTGTAATGTAGAAGACATTTGTCACTAGCTTTTTTCTGTCTAGCTTTAAGAATTGTCCCTACTCCTTGAATGATTCCACGTCCTCAGATTTCTATATTTTGGTGCATGGAATGATACTATTAATGTTTTCTTAGTGACAAAAACTAGTGGTAACCTTCTGGATTTCTTTTTGTTTATTTTTTCAAAACAATAATTTAAGAAACAAAAGAAAAGCCAACAATAACCAAAAACAAACAAGAATACTTTTTTTTTTGGTCAGCTATTGCTATATGATAAAGCACCAGAAACCTCAGGGACATACATCAGTACAGAATTACATATTATCATTCTAACAGGCCTCAGTGTGGGCTTCCAGGGAAGAAGGTGGAGACCAAGAAACAATATACATAGTATATTACCTTACTGATAATTTGAGATATCAACTGGACAAACAAATTCCATTTACCTTTTAAGACATTTGAGAAAGTCAAAAGAATAAAAGCTATTTATTTATTTAAAATATTTACCTAATGTCTTTGTGTCATGTGCCAGGCATTGTGCTCAATCCCAGAAATGCAAAGTTGAGTAAAGGAGACACATTATCTTCCTTTGGGAAGCATACATTATGATGAGTGCAAGAATGAATGTTCAAACTAAAAACCTGGATTCTCACTCCGCAAACTTTTTTACCTGTGGCTAAATTTAAATTGGTGTAAATTTACATAAGTAAATTGTCATTTACTTATGTAAAGTAAATGAAAAAGAGATTTTAAAAAATTTAACTCTTTTTTAATTTAATTTTATTTTTTGTAACTCGTAAATTTATAAGATTATAAAACCCAGAATTATTCTTATCCTGTCCCTTACTTGCTTGTCATTTTGAGCAATTCACTTACTTTACCCTAGTCAGTTTTCTTATATGTAATGTAAGTGTGATTGGTAATCTTGATTCTCCCAGCTGAAAATATTCTCTCATTCTTCCTTGGTGCCATTTATAGATTAACCTCTTAAATTTCTGCCCTTACCATTTTCTCTATTTCTTTCATCAGCATCAGGTTAAAAGAAAGGCAGAAAAGTAACAGGATTTCCTATTTGTTTTGGTCATTTTTAAACTCCAGTGTTTATCACCAGCTTATTTGTCTGTTCAAGTTTACCAGTTGAAATTCCACAGTGCTCTGTTAATCTCTTCAGTAAGATTTTATCTGCTTTGCAGAGGTAGATTAAATATGGCTACAAATTCTGTCGTGCTCCCCACATTGGGCATGGAGTTTATTTCCCTTTCTCTTAGGTCTAGACTAGCCCAATGACTGACTAACCAGTAGAATACAGTAGAAGTAATGGTATGCAATTTCTGGTAACTCTTTAAAAGGACTTGTAAAATCTGTTACACCCTTTTCGGAAAGCTGCGTCTTGCGATACCCCCTCTCAGAACCCTGCCATGCTCTGAGAAGCACAAGCCACATGCAGAAGCCATAATGAGACCCCCAGATAAGATCATGGTCAACAACCCTGGCTAAGCACTCAGTTGACCACCAGCAGGAAATGCCAGCCATGTGAATGAGTCATCTTGGTTGTCCAGCTCATCAAATGCTCAGCTGACTCTAGCTTCAGTTGGTATCTAATTCCAGCTACATGAAGAATACTGTTACAGTGTCCAAGCTCGTACTGCTTACCACATGACAGGCCAGAACATGGAGAGATGAGTTGCTGGGGCAAGCTGGCAGACTGAGAAGACGGTGGACTTGTGTCCCAAAGAACCATGTTGCCTGAGTTAGAATTCAGGCTTCTTTTATACTAAAAAGGGAAGGAGTAAAGTCAAACATTTCCTGGTTCTGGTCAGCCTCCAGAGGGGATATGTTCATTTCTTCCTTCTTGCAGTCTTTCACAGGTGGGCCAGGTCAAGATGTTTCCTATGATCTAAGCAAAGGTATTTTAGCTTAATGCTCATTACCTGAGAGGCAGGGTTCCCAGAGATGGGCCATTGTGCACAGTTTAAGCTTATAGACAGCATTCCTTTAGTGATTAACCTGGAGTAGAATCCAAAGTTTCTTCTCTATTACACTTCCTAGTCAGTTCTATCAACCCCCAGAAATGTGAAGGATAATAGTAATTTATTGATGTAAGCTATTACATTTTGGAGGTGTTTTATTATGTTATAATGCGTAACAGAAACAGGCATCTTTGGAGCTACTTGTTTTCATGTGTGAATTCCCAAGGCCCCATGTTTAATTTTCTATTCACAATTTTGTATTTTTTTCTGTAAGGAGTTTTCCTCCAATTGCATAAGCTTCCATCAGATACACGGGATGTGCCCAGCTCCCTTGCTTTCTGTAAAGTTTCTTCTTGGTTGTGTAACCTCTCTTTAGCTAGTGATCACTAAGTTACTTACTTTGGGTTCAAGTTAGCCCTCTTTAGAGAAAATATATCCCCATATGTTTGTGAAAAGAACAGCTTATAGCAGCTTATAAAAGAAATGCATGGATATCATCTAGCCCATGGCCTTGTTTGGGGTTTACATTCTGTACTCGGTAAACATTTGCTTTTCTGCTCTCAGCTCTGTCTTCAGTGTTAGCCCTATTGATGACTGCCTTGCGGAGTGACACTGATGACTTCAATTGACACACTCACCCCATCTCTGCCCCACAGTGGATCCAGGTCACTGAGAACATAAAATCTTCACTTGGTGTTAGTTCCCAGGGCTCATTAGGCTTAAGTCTTCTAAGCACCAGAATTTGATTACTATGGGCAAGACTAAACCTCTGGTGGTTGTTTTTAAAAGATATTGCTTACAACAATGGTGTGTTTAATTAACACAATTTATATCAAGTCACACAGACACTTTTACATACTCTCACACTGTAGCATATTTACCCAAAATAGACAACCTAATTACTTGAGAAAATTGACTGTTTCTGCTGAACTGGAGTGTTATAAGAAAAAAGAACTCCAATTATAAAACACAGAAGGATGGAAAAATGACAATTTCTTGTTATTTTTGTTTTGTTTTTAAAATGTTAATCAAGATATAGACTCCACGACTATTGTGGAGTTTAGTACAAGTGAATGAATAAATCTCTTCGATGTGGATCAAAGGGGAGATTCATCTTTTCTGGCTTATCTAGAATCCAGAAATCCTGAGAAATTATTGCAGAGTATCCAGTACATGGTGACAAAGGAGGGCAGCACTGGCTCTGTATTATCCACATACAGAAGTTGGGTGCTCTGCATGTGGATGACAGAGGGAAGAAGGGAAATTTGTCGGGAAGTCATTTAATCAAATTTGGAACGGGTACGATAAATTTAATCATTACCAACAACAACAAAAAATTAGAGTTAAATAAGAGGAAATTATTAAATTTAACTTCACTTCTGGTGGCCCTTTTTATTTTTCTGGTGGTGGTATTAATATAATATTTAATGTATCATTACAGGTTCTGTTTTTTGAACTGAGCTATAATTTACATATAGCATTATATTATTGTTAGGGGTATAACATAATGATTCAATATTTGAATATACTGCAAAATGATAGCCACACTAAGTTAACATCTGTCCCCATGCATAGTTACAATTTTTTTTTTCTTGTGGTTAGGACATTTAAGATCTACTCTCTTAGCAACTTTCAAATATGCATTATAGTATTATTAACTATACTCTAGTAGCCTTTCTTGATTCTATTTTTCTAAGGCAAACGTCTTAGGAAGGGAAAAACAAGGAATGGACAGGAAAGTTGGAATCGATTTTTCAAATATTGAGGAAACCATATTTTTTCACAGTGGTCATCTATTTAAATGATATTTTTAAAAATCTATTATTTTGTTAATTTTAACTAAATAGTAACCACAGGGCTGTTCAAAGCAATACAAGGTACAAAGAAAACAGTATTTTATTCTTCCACAAATATTTATTGAATAGTTATGTTCAGCGCAGTGTGCTTGGTATCAAACTGAATAAGGCTGGCCTCCTGCCACTTTGCCTTGTCTTCTGCCTCCAGGACCTGCCCCCCTTTCTCTTCTTGGTGAAAGGCACCTCCCTCCTAATGACAAATTGTGTTTTCTTTGTTTGACAAGGGATTCCCGAAGACGAGGTCTGTTGGGCATAGATACCTTTGGGCTGCCTGGGACAGTGGCCCCTGGGGAGGTTTGAGGGTGAGAGTCTCCCAAGACACTAAACCCAGCTCAGGTCACCAATAGGTTTGGAGAGCAGAGAGCCCCAGCTTTTCTTCTGCCTGCTCTTTTTGCCTTTGCCCTTGTGCCCCTGTATGCACTTTTTCTTATTTTTTTTTTTCCCCACCAGCACATCCTACAAAGAAGAAAACGAAAGGTACAGCTCATCACATGATACATGAGAGGCATGGAGAAACCACTTTCTCCCCAAGTCCTTTCTCACTACATTAGAATGTATCCTGAGCCTGATTCAACATCTAAGTGGAACATCATAGCAAAAGGGCTATTTTGATTATAAAACATCCTTAATGTATACTCAAACACTTGCATAGCTTATGTCATATGTTTATGCTCTATAAAGCCATGCATTTTGGTTTCATTTATTGAATTTAACCATCAGGATGGACCTGGTACATCACGCTAAAAGCATTTCATAGATAAGGACTCTCGCTAGTAAAGTCCATCGGTATGTTTGTAAGGACGCTTGTTACTTGCAATTTACAAGGGGATTGGTGAGGTAATCTTATTCTTCCTTACCCAGATTGGTTAGGGATAAAATAGATTGCAGGCCCCAGCTAACATGCTCCCTTCCAAATGGGAAAATCAGAAAGAGAGATCATTTAGATGGTTAGATAGATTGTTTGGAAAGATTAATAGAATGGTTTATTAAGGTCTTTAGGACTTTGTTTCCCATGTTTCATTTTAAGAGTTGTCTTTGGAATCGCTGCAATATGAATACAAATCCTGACTCCACCATCTTGGGCAAGTGATTTAAGCTTTATCAGTAACAGTTTTCTCATTTAAACATTGTGAGAAACAAAAACATTGACCCCACAGCATTGTGAGGATTAAATAAGGTAGCAAACTCTGAGCACAATGCTAAACCTATGCTAGATGTTCAATAAATATTTTTTCCATTTCCATTCTATGCAGATTCCCAGTGTTCTCATCCAGATGCACTTGGTGAACCACAAGACTGCTCGTTTCAGTTACTTATTGCCTCATGACTTGGTCTTACATGGCATATATTACTTTCCCACACCTCAAATACCTCAATACTCCACATAACCTCTCCTCTGGTTACTCATTTTTTTATATTTCATAGTTTTGATTCCCCACTCAGATTATAAACTTCGTGAGTACTGGAGACATGGCTAAGGTGTTTTTTTTCTTCAAATTTCTCCCATAATACCATGTACACAAACTGAACATTTATAAACCTATTTTTTCTTTTATAATCAGTTTCGATGGCACCAGAGAAACATATCTGAAAAAATTATCTTATTTTTCTGTGTTTTTAAAAATATCTCAGGGGGTAAGAAGATTATCAGAATTACTAGTAGTGCCATGATAATTTTTAAATGATAGTTTTCTCTTTAATTCAGAAGATGGTTGATAAAAATTCAATTATTTTCTTTAGATGCAAATGGTTATCATAACAATGCTATTCTAACTCTCTGGAGATAATTAACACTTTATCTCATTTAGACTGCCTTTTGCTGCAAAGATGTTATCTAATTTATTATAAATGTTAAAACTTTACAGCATGTCTAATTGCCATTAATTTCCAACCTCCTAAAATATTGAGAATAATCGAGAGTATAGTCTTTGGAGTATGCTAATTATTTTCGATAGAAAAGGACTTTAATTTTATTTTTAATTAAATTAATTTAAATAATTGGAATTGATACCAGGCTCCAGGCTATCAGGAGGAACATTTGTAATCTAAATCATAAACAGTCTGGATTTGTCACCATAAAAGTAGCAATCAAAAAGTCAATGATCTCATAAAATGTGAGTAAAAATTAAAATTAAAATGCAAAATCTAACAGTCAGAAAACAGGATCATAAAATAAAAATGGAGATTACTATGTAGACTCACCACACAAAAATGATATGAAATATTTATAAAGGAGAATAAAATTGCATATGGATAAAATTAGGAAGAGAATATACCTGAATAGATATCACTTGATAGGAAAATTAAAATATACGTGAAAAGAATCCAGCCAATAGAAAAGAATGAAGGGCACTGAAAGAGACCTACACATAAGAAGGAACTTGATGTATGACACAGGTGGTATTGCAATTACTCTAAAGTGATGGTCTCTACAACAAATGATGCTGGGGTCATTGGATATTTACATGGGGAAGAAAAAGTTATATTTATTTATTATTTTTTAAAATTTTTATTTATGTATTTTTGGCCATGCCTTGCGGCTTGTGGGATCTTAGTTCCTTGGCTAGGGATTGAGCCCACGCCCTCAGCAGTGAAAGTGAGGAATCCTAACCACTGGACCACCAGGAATTCCCTAAAAAGTTATATTTAGTCTTCCCCTTCACACTATTATACCAATCAACTTTGTGTTCATCAAGCCTCAATATGAAAAGCAACATTTAAAATTCTTTATAAGAAAATATTTGAGGATATAATCATTACCTTTGGGTATAGAATGAACTTCTAAAATAGATACAAAAGAACACAAGAACCGATTGATATATTTAATTTTATTAAAGTTGAAAGAAAAAAAGTATAATCTAATTGACAAACAGCAACAAAAATCTTGTTTATCTAAAACCATCATGAAGAAATGAAAAGTCATAGCCTTGCAGAAGGATCTACAGTATATACAATAACGATTAGTATTACAAATATATTTCTTTTAGATTTCTACAAAGATAGCTTAAAATTTGCATGAGAAAGTGCCAAAAATATAAATTAACGATTGAGATGGAGAGAAACATGTGTGGCTAACAAACATATAAAAATATGCAGGACCCCACTATTAAATAAGGAGAGTTAAAGTCATAACTAGATCCTGTTTTAGATCATTCAGATTGACAAAGTATCTGTTCATATCAGGTCCAGATGAGGTTGTGGTGATATTGGCAAAAACTCGGCCTCTGTGCACCAGTGCAGAAGCATATTCAGAGACAAAGTTCTGGGTGAAATCAAAAAGAATAGCTTTGTTGCTTTGCCAGGCAAAGAGGGACACAGCAGGCTCATGCCCCTGAAAAACAGTGTGTCCCAACCGTGGGAGGAATTCGTGAGGAGTTTTTATAGCAATAGTTCAAGGCTGGGGGTATGCACAGCCTGCACTTCTTTAATCTTGCCTCAGGTGGTCTCCTAATCTTGATGAGTGTCTCTGGTTCCTTTAATTTTGCCTCAGGTGGTTTCTTGGCTGCTCTTCCCTTGTCTCTGCATCCCCTCCCTTCTCAGACTAGCAGCTGTTCGAATCTGCCCTTTGAAACCCGGGGAAGGTCATGGAGGCTGGAGTCTGCTTCCTACAAGAAACAGGGGACACAGAAAGGCTTCTGTGCCAAGGAGCCCCACAGGGTCCTGCTTGATTTCAGTGCATAATATTCTTAGACACTGGGATGAGAAGATACATTTATTAGAACATTTTGGACAATAATTTTAATAGATTTCACTAGATACACACAACATAAAAGTACATATTAATCCATGGGACTAATAATCATCAAATGCAGGATAGAGTTTTGTCTGGAGAAGAAGAAAGCAATAAATGTGATAGGACAGAAATGCCCAAGACCGGTTTCGACTATATTGGTAATGCTGTATTTCTAACCTAGGTGGTGGATCCAAGTGTTCGGTTTATCTTTTGATGTTTATTTATACTTTTCTGGATATTGTAAATACAGTATTTTTTTTTTCAGAGAGATAATATATGTGGAAAATAAAATGTGTTTGGGGGTAAAATATTTTCCATGTTAAGGAAATGTGAACATTTTCAGACAGGTCATCAGGATCTTGAGGGGAAACAATGATTTCCTTAGCTAGTTCAGAATACATAAAATTATATTGGTATGATACTAAATTAAAAACTTGATATGAGATGTTTAAAATTCTATCTTCTTTTTTATGTCATAATTTCTCTGTCCCTCAACACATAAGCATTTCAGAAGTGCATAAAGGAAAACTGAGGAGGAAACAAAATACAAGACCAATCACATTAAGAATGTAATAAATACAAACTTCCAGTTGCAAAATAAATGAATTACCGGTATAAAATGTACAGTGTGGGGAACATAGTCAATAACTAAGTACTGATAATATCTTTTTGGTGACATATCATAACTAGACTTATCGTGGTGATCAACTTATCATGGTGATTTAACTCTTTTTTTTATTATTTTATAAGAAATACTAAAAAAAAAAAAAATTTGTACTATTATTTCCTAAAGGGGAAATTGCAAACATTTCTATAATGGCTGTTCTGGGTAATTTGTTGTTCTTTCTGTTGTAATCTCTTTTTAACTTTTCTCACTTTTTCGTACCTTCACTTGGACTGATTAGTTCAACCATTAGATTTAAAGTGACTGTTGGGATTGTGTCTGCCCATTTGATAATAATAATTATTGCAATATCAAATATCTCTGACTGTGAGAGCTCTAAATTCTCCTTGCATATAAATGCCTAATAAGCACAACAGAAATGGGTGAATGCAGGTACTTTAATTATCATTTTGTGTCTGGTAGTCTCTTTGACATTCTGGAACTGTGGCTACTAAAATGAAGGGTTGATTCTATGTTGTCTCCATTCAAAATTGTTGCTCATCATGTGTTCTGCTTGTTCACTTTGGTGTTTTCATGATATAAATTTCTACACTCATTATTATTTTTATAGCAATTTCTATTATTAAGTTGTATGCTATCTAGAGAAGGCAGATTTTTAAATGTAAATAAAATAATTGCATGACTAAATATTTTTCTCAGGAACCATAAATTCTGTAATTTTTCTCAAGATAACAATTCTTTCTGACTTCTGTTGTAACCTTAAGTAATTCCTGGAAAGCATTATTATAGCCAATGTGTGACTGTGAGTGAAAATTAAATCTAATTTGAACAAGTAAGACTTTGAGTTTACTGAACACTGCTTCTTGCACTGAAGTATCGTTTGTAATCAATCAGTGAATACTTCCTGTAGCCAAATTACTTGAATGATGCTGAAAAACAAACCAAAATAGGTAAGACAGAGCTTCAGAGATTCATGAGCTCAGGGAAGAAGCAAAAAATAAGAGGTCATGTACTTCTAGGACTGGGAGGGAAGGTTCATGTTCAGGAGTACAAATGGAAGACCCAAGGAAGCAAATAGAGTAGGCTCTTGCTTCTGAAGCAATGAATCGTATGTATATTTTGTACCCATCAAGGCAAAAAGAGCTCAGAAAGGGCAAAAAAAAAAGTGAATGAAGTGTCTTTGAATGACTTATAATCTGACTGAACAAATGGGATATATATATATATATATATATATATATATATGTGTGGTGTGTGTGTGTGTGTGTGTGTGTGTGTGTGTGAAATAGAGAATAAAAGCAAATTGCATGCAATCAACTTCATATTGCTCAGACCAAAATATAAAGTCAGACTATGGTAAAAGTGTTATGAAAAGGTTGATGTAGGTATTAGCACTAAAAGATCTGGGTAGACATTTTTGAAGTGAAAAATATGAAAGTCATTAAAAAAAATCAAAATGGGGGCAGATATAGCAGAGGATGAGCTAAAAAGAACCCTGATAAAAAGTCAGTTGCTGAGCTGGGAGATTTGACAGAGAATCCCACAGAATACATCAGACAAGTGTGTGTGTGTGTGTGTGTGTGTGTGTGTGTGTATGTGAATACAGAGAGAAAAAGAGAGAATAAAATAAAATTTAACACACAGAGAAAATAAATAAAATTTGATAATCTATCAATATTTGTTACATACAAATGGGACAGCAGAGCAGGGAGAGTAGGTAAGAAGACATACAAAGAAAAAAATTTTTTAATTCTATAGACCTAAAGAGAAAACATAAGTCCTTAGGTGTTCTTTGTCAACCCAAGATAAGAAAAAATAAATTAAAAATAACCCATAACTTGTCATATCACAATAACATTTTAGAATCAAAGGAGTTCTTTCATTGGAAGTTCCATGGGATAATTTGAAGTTGGAAAAAACAATTAAATGAATAATCAGCAGGTAGACAAGTGAATTCTCATTAGTAACCATAGGTACAAGATTCTGAGGAATAGCTTCGTATTTCTGAAGTAACTAGAACTTTATATTCAACCAAACTAACAGTCAACTATGAGAGCTAAAATAAAAACTTTTAAAGTATGCCCAAAGTACATTTCTTACCCAACACCCCTATCTGAGAGAATTACTAGAAGGCACACTTTGATAAAAGGAACAATAACTCTAAGGGAGAGATGATACAAGAAATAGTGAAGAACTATGAAACAAGTATAATTTATACTTTGGCTTAAATAAGAGTAGTTTATAAAGGGAAAATGACAACTTAAATTTTAAAGTAAATTTAATTTATTGAGGATCTCAATGTAGAATAGGCTTTTTACCTCACTGATGTAAAAGATGGCAGGAGGTGGGGGGAAGAGAAAAATAAATGCTAAGATTCTTGATTTATATGATAAAAACATAAAGAAAAGTATTAACATAAGGCACTGCATAGAAGGATAAAAGCTTAAATACACATGTTAAAATTTCAAGTGCAACCATTTGAAAATTATTAATGAGATGTCACATTTTCAAACTAGTAGAAAAAAATGAACTAAGAAAACTACATGAATTCATCACAAGATGAATGGTGCTTGTATATCATGTAGGGCCATTTTTCCTCCCCCAGTCAACTGACTGTAGACCTTAGCCACACCTACAATATACCTTCACAGAGAGACCTAGCTTAATGCTTGATTAAATAACTGGGTACTATAGCCTAGTCAAGTTGACACACAAAACTAACCATCAGCAGGGCTGGGGATAAGATTGATGGTGTTTAGGGGTACAAATTTGTAACAAGTAGTAAATAAGTCAATGAATTATTAATTATTGGAATTATACTAATTCATGGTGTAATGAATACAAACAGTAATATTGTACTATAATTATGTAATGTGATAAATATCACTACAACCTCAATCATATTACAACATACAAATGTATCAAAGTGACAGGCTGTACAGCGTAAAATTACACAATGCTACATGTCAAATATTCAATAAAAAGTAAAACAAAAACAAATGAAAAACACTATCACACCACCTGAGAAAATACTTAGAGACATGTTAAGAAGCCTATGGAAAAACCAACTGACAAGAGCAGAAGTTTGGAAAAGAAATGAGGATAATGAAGCTGGCAACAATCTTATCTTATTTTCATTTTAAGAGTTCATTTTGGCTAGGGCTAGAGGAAAGCCATCAAATCTGACATAATTAAATCTCCATCATTGATAGTGCCTTTTTCATTGTTGTAAGTTCATTCAATTCTCACAACAACATCATAAAGTAATGTTTATTAGTTTTGTCTTATTTTAGGCACAGAGATGTAATTACGGCAAACTTACACAAGTCATTAGTGGCAGAGGTAGGATGCAAAGCCAGACAAGCCTCCAGAGTCCGATTTCTTAACCACAAGGAATACTGCCTTCTCAAGCGAAGAGAAAATGCATGGGTTTTCAATACTTAGGCCGAGAGCCTCCAATTTTAATTTCTTTGTTTTATTTACCTCACACCTTCTAACTCTACCAGCTCAGTTTCAGCTCTTGGTAAATCTACTCTGTTGGTGATCATAGCAGAGAGGGGTGTTGCAACATCTGATCTCTCTGAAGAATATTTGCATGATCAGTGAACAATGTCTTTCATGAAAAAGAAAGGCAAATCACAGAATTACGGGAATGCAAAAACTGTTTAATTCTTGTTTTAGATCTTTCCATTTGATAGAGCGTTGAACTACTTGACAAATGTTTTCCAACCTCAGTTTTATTCCCAAGCTTAGGAATATCTTCATTCATTCGCCCACTCATCCTGGTGTTTCCACACCACAGCGTTCTGAGGAAGATTGCTCTGAAAACTTCTTTGTCCTGTGCTGAACCTCTGTTCTGAAAAACAAACAAATAACTCAACAAGAATAAACAAACCCTTGAAACTGTGCTCCACAATTAACACTCTCAATCACCTCTTGCCCAATCTCTACGTTTAGCCTGTCAGCACTGGGGGTGCAAAACCCATGGAGAAGCAAATTAAATTTGAGAAATGGAAGACTCTAAATAGCATTTTGGGAGAAGTGTGCACTTTCTCCTCCAAGCAATATAGAGTAATTACATGCTTCTCTGCAAGGACGTGCTATGTTTTCCTTCCATTTCTTAATGGAGCAGTTTATTAAACATATAGCAAATAGGAAAAGACCTGACCATTATATTTTATTTTAGGTCATTTGAATACAAGCAGGTCTCCTAGGTAACCCAATCCATTGTTGATTAAAGCGAAGCAGGAGTGGTTTCTGCAGTGATTATCAGAGAAAAAAGGGATTAGAGTAAAATGCCATATGCATTACAAATGAAGAGATAGAGTTATTGAGAAATCAAAATTACCCAAAACCATCTTTTCAAAGATAACCTCTGAAGAGTTTCTTATTGTCTTTGTGTTTGACCCTCTGAAAACTTTATATTTTCATAATGGTATATTTTTTCCTGGGCAGAGGGAAGAGACATATATATAGGAGGTAACTTGGTTAAATATTGAACCTTTTAAATGATAAGAAAATTTAAAAAAATGACTAACCTGAAATTCAAAGATAGAACTTTAAAGCTGTGTTTACTGCTTAGCTCTGAAGTGAGACATTTTTTCTTCTGAATTGACTTAAGGCCACTGAGGCTGAATTCTTTAATTTCTCGTTTCAGCATTAAATGTGAAATTGTGCATACATGTACCTCTAATTAAAATCAGTAACATTTGTTTTACAGAACAACTTCCAGAGAATAACTTTATAGTCTACTGTGATTAGCCTTTACTTCGAATGTAAAATTCAGTTGTATAGTTTTTCCTTAATGCTTTTCTGCTGGAGGAAAACATAATGACATCTGCTATTTATATGTAGCAACTGTTAAATTTTTAATAACCACACTTGCTAAAAATGTGAAATCATATACATTTATCTAAGTTATACATAAAATCTGTTGCAGGGATATTAATGCACACCACTTTGTTCTGTACTATTCTACACATTAGCAAGAGAGCTGGGAGAGTAAATCCCATAGAACATCCTTTATCGAGGGCTCGGCTTCCTTTTAGTTCCATGAAATTGAGAAAGACACTTTACTTCTTTGAGCCTGAGTTATACCTTATGCAAAATTAGAGAATAAAGTTTACCTAGAAATGTGTTACAAGAGGGACTTCCCTGGTGGTCCAATGGCCACGACTCCACACTCCCGGTGCAGGGGGCCGGGGTTTGATCCCAGGTCAGGCAACTAGATCCTACATGCATGCCGCAACTAAGAGTTCCCATGTTGCAACTAAAGCTCCCGCATGCTGCAACTAAGACCCGGTGCAGCCAAATAAATAAGTAAAATAAATAAAAAAACATTTTTTAAAAAAGAAGTGTGTTACAAGAGTAAAATGTAAATGTTTATGTGATGTGCTTAACATGGAATCCAGAACATAGCAGTGATTTACGTTTTCTGTTCTACCTACATAGCATAAAGATCTCTCAGCTTTGCTTAGCTTTCATCATAAATGGATTTAGGAATACTGTTTGTGCTAATATGGTTTTTAAAGCACTACATTAAAAACTGTGTCTTCATTAATGAAGATACTAAAGTTTTCCACTGATTTTTCAGTTTTCCCTGAGGCTCAGGGATAAGTTTTCATTTGTTAAAGCCCTTCCCTCCATCCCACCCCGAATCAATCAATAAATCAATTCAAATGCCCTTCCAGAAATATTCAACAGGACCAGGTTGCCTCTCACAAAAGCATTTCAGAACTACTTCACATACCTTCAAAACCCAGTGCTTCAGATTTATATGACAAGACTTGAAATTGGGCAAGTGTTATCTATGTGAAAGAGGATTGAGGTGCCCCTTTGGGATAGGAAACGTCTGTGGTTCTGCTTAATTTTTGCATCAGCTTATATTGGGACATAGAATAAGTGGTCAATATATATTTGTGGAATTGAATGAATTAATCAGACTTTAGACAGTAAGTAGTCATCTTTGCACTAGGCAATTACCACTGTTCTTTTTTTTTTTTTTTAATATCTTTATTGGAGTATAATTGATTTATATCGTTGTGTTAGTTTCTGCTGTATAACAAAGGGAATCAGCTATACATATACATATATCCCCATATCTCCTCCCTCTTGCGTCTCCCTCCCACCCTCCCTATCCCACCCATCTAGGTGGTCACAAAGCACCAAGCTGATCTCCCTGCGCTATGCAGCTGCTTCCCACTAGCTATCTATTTTACATTTGG
The DNA here is from genome assembly GCF_028023285.1 of Balaenoptera ricei. Lineage (NCBI taxonomy): Eukaryota > Metazoa > Chordata > Mammalia > Artiodactyla > Balaenopteridae > Balaenoptera > Balaenoptera ricei. The sequence goes on along the minus strand of NC_082645.1, from coordinate 6,450,210 downwards.
TAGTGTATATATGTCCATTCCACTCTCTCACTTTGTCCCAGGTTACCCTTCTTCTGCCCCGTGTCCTCAAGTCCATTTTCGATGTCTGTATCTTTATTCCTGTCCTACCCTTAGGTTCTTCAGAACCTTTTTTTTTAGATTCCATATATATGTGTTAGCATACGGTATTTGTTTTTCTCTTTCTGACTTACTTCCAGTTTCTTCATGTGCCCATAGAACAGTGGTAGTTGCCTACCACTGTTCTATGGGCACATGAAGAAACTGTAACGCTATCTCTGCCCATAGATATCTTATAGTCACATGAGGGAAGTATCTCACAAACACGAAATAATTACACAACAAAGTTGTACTCGGCTTCACATGCTTTATACAAGCACTGCTGCTGTTTGGAGTAAAGGCATGATCTCTGTTGACTGGCTTCTTGAAAGGAAGGATCGCTAGAAATGCTAATTCTTAGAAAGGAAAACAAAAGGCAGTGCACATCTGAGGCACGGCATCTATGTAAATTTTTCCAATGTTTTCAATCAATGTTTTCCTATCTATTCAGGATAATTTATCCACTTTCTTTTCATGACTTCCAACGACTTCTCATATTCTTTCTTTATTCTGTCACTAGTTAGTTCTCTCTTTTTTATTTTGTATTATTTATATTTTCTATTTAAAAACTTTTAATTTTTTAATAGAAGTATAGTTGATTTACAATGTTGTGTTAGTTTCAGGTATACAGTAAAGTGATTCAGTTCTATATATATATGTACATATATATACATATATATATACTCTTTTTCAGATACTTTTTCCTTATAGGTTATTACAAAATATTGAGTACAGTTGTCTTAAAGTAAGAGGGACAATACTACCAAATACTCCTGGAGTACTTCATCTTAACAGTAAGAAGAAACTGCATAGTAAACGGATATTTTTACAGCCATTCCAAACGCACTAACCATGCTTCTTGCATCCTACCATTTCCCAGCTTTTTCTCCAAGCCAGCTGTGTTTTCAACTAAACCATCACACTTTGGCATATATTTTCCCAAATCTTGACATACTATATCATTTCACGTCTTGACACAAAATCTCTGAGATACGTTACAGGGATATAAAGTCTGCAATTTACAGGACTCAACTAATTACAACCGTGTTTAAATTCCCAGGCTCGATTTGAAATGTATCTCTTGCACAATGCAATGGAATTTTATTCTTTTTGTTGAAATGGTAAATGGAAGTGTTTCCTTAATTTCTCTTTCAGATTTTTCATCATTAGTGTATAGGAATGCCAGAGATTTCTGTGCATTAATTTTGTATCCTGCTACTTTACCAAATTCATTGATTAGCTCTAGTAGTTTTCTGGTAACATGTTTAGGATTCTCTGTGTATAGTATCATGTCATCTGCAAACAGTGACAGCTTTACTTCTTCTTTTCCGATTTGGATTCCTTTTATTTCTTTTTCTTCTCTGATTGCTGTGGCTAGAACTTCCAAAACTATGTTGAAAAATAGTGGTGAGAGTGGACAACCTTGTCTTGTTCCTGATCTCAGTGGAAATGGTTTCAGTTTTTCACCATTGAGAACAATGTTGGCTGTGGGCTTGTCATATATGGCCTTTATTATGTTGAGGTAAGTTCCCTCTATGCCTACTTTCTGGAGGGTTTGTATCATAAATGGGTGATGAATTTTGTTGAAAGCTTTTTCTGCATCTATTGATATGATCATATGGTTTTTCTCCTTCAGTTTTTTAATATAGTATATCACATTGGTTGATTTGCATATATTGAAGAATCCTTGCATTCCTGGGATAAACCCCAATTGATCATGGTGTATGATCATTTTAATGTGCTGTTGGATTCTTAAAAAACTAAAAGTAGAACTACCATATGACCTAGCAATCTCACTACTGGGCATATACCCTGAGAACACCATAATTCAAAAAGAGTCATGTACCACAATGTTCATTGCAGCTCTATTTACAATAGTCAGGACATGGAAGCAACCTAAGTGTCCATCAACAGATGAATGGATAAAGAAGATGTGGCATATACAATGGAATATTACTCAGCCATAAAAAGAAATGAAATTGAGTTATTTGTAGTGAGGTGGATGGACCTAGAGACTGTCATACAGAGTGAGGTAACTCAGAAAGAGAAAAACAAATAATGTATGCTAACACATATATATGGAATCTAAAAAAAAAAACAAAAGAAAGGTTCTGGAGAACGTAGGGGCAGGACAGGAATAAAGACGCAGACGTAGAGAATGGACTTGAGGACATGGGGGGGGAGGGTAAGCTGGGACGAAGCGAGAGAGTGGCATGGACATATATACACTACCAAATGTAAAATAGATAGCTAGTGGGAAGCTGCCGCATAACACAGGGAGGTCAGCTCATTGCTTTGTGACCACCTAGAGGGGTGGGATAGGGAGGGTGGGAGGGAGGCGCAAGAGGGAGGAGATATGGGGATATACGTATATGTATAGCTGATTCACTTTGTTATAAAGCAGAAGCTAACACACCATTGTAAAGCAGTTATATTCCAATAAAGATGTTAAAAATAAAATTCAATGTCAAAGGCTGCTAGACAACCAGATTTATTAAGATATGATTCTGATTTGTTATGAGACTTTTTAAAAAATAATTTAGAAATAAATAAGGAATTGTACAAACAAAAGAAGTATAACTCCCATTAGAATTAAAATCTGGTCTGGTAGCTTATTTTTAAATTTATTTTTAGGGAAGTGGCAGAACTGAATAGAGTGAATGGCAGACATGTAGAAGGGATTTCTGCACATTCCACTTGGAGCCGTGGAACTCATGATGCTATAACATTCATTTAGCCCAATTTTTTTACTTAAAAGTAGAAAACAGTGAGTCACAGAAAGACTAAGAAATTTGTCATGTACCACAAAAGTGGCTGAGGATGATTATAACCCATCTATCTTTATATTTAACTATTTTCATAATTAGTTTAATTGTAGAAAGATCAAAAAATAAAATTTACTTTGTGTCTATAATTTAAGTAGTCACACAGCTTGGCTATGTGGGACTTGATTTAGATTGAAAACAGAGTGATATTACATATCATACATAATATATATAAGTAGAGTGATTATATTTATATTTTATATATGTAGAGAATAAAACTTTTAATATCAAGAAAACTAAAATAAATTGAAAAGTATGTTACTCTTGAGATAAGAAATTCTTTACATTTAAGATTCTAAGATAATCTGTTGACATTTCCATTGTTAATTTATTCACTCCCTTATTTATTTAAAATAACATTTGTTGGGGTTCTATATGGATTAGGCAGAATACAGAATACGAATGCTCCACGTAAGTGTCTGCAGTGTTTTCATTTGGAACATTTGTAGAAATGTGAACTTCCAATGTAGACCATTGAAAGGTATGTGTTAATAATTTAATATTTTGTCCAAGAAATATGTGTTAAGCACTGATTATGTGCCAGATACTGTCACTGAATGAAACGGACTTGTTCCCAACGCTAGTGGGGGAGCAATAGATGTTAAACAGGTAAACAAGTCAATTATTACAAACTTGGAATGAAGTAGAAAAGTGATAACTAAGAGTCATGGTCGAACAAATTGAATGACCACAAGGGCAGGAGGTGAACCTGAGGGCTACTTGTACAGGATGAGGGGAGGTCTGTCCAAGGAGATAACATTTAAAGTAAAATTTACAGGAGGTAGAACAGGATGCGGAATATTCAGCCATGGGGGAGAATAGGAGGAATGATGCTTCAAGCAAATCCCAAGGGCCTACGTCAGTGCATTATTGGAACTAAAAGGGGATAAAAATGGCTGGAGTTTTCTTAATTTGCAGAGAATGGCTCCAAATCAGAAAGTCAGATCAAAAGAATTCAGATTATCCAAGATGAGAAATTTGGAATTTAGTAGAAGTAAAATGGAAATTATATGAAGGGTTTTTTTCAAAACAAGTTTTTTAAAAAACAGCTATCACCACAATCTAGTTCCAGAACTTTTTCATCACCTTGAGTGGAAACCTCATACCCATTGAGCAGTCACTCTCCATTCCTTGTCCTCCAAGCCCCGGGAATCTACTAACCCACTTTCTGTCTCTATGGATTTACCTATTCTGTATAATTTCCTATAAATGGAATCATACAATATGCGGCCTTTTGTGCCTGAATTTTTTCATTTAGCATAATGTACATTTGTGTTCATAGCACCTCTATTCACAATATCCAAAAGGTGTAAACAACCTAAATGTCCATCAACAGATGAATGGATAAACAAAATGTAGTATGACTAGACAATAGAATATTATCCAGGTGTAAAAAGGAATGACATTCTGAACAATGAACCTTCAAGACATTGTAATATAATTACAGAACACTTTACATGAGGAGTTTTTAAACAGAGATGCGGAAGAATCCAGTTTACTTTTGAAAACATCCCATTGGCTGCTATATGAGGAATGAATTGGAGGGAGCTAGAGAAGTGGAGAGACTAGTTAGGGAGCTCTTGAGGTTGACCAAGTGAGAAAGTGTGCTTTTTTAGACTCGGAAGTTGGCAATGGAGAGAGACGAAAGCTGACACATTAGAAAGATGTTTTGAAATATAGAATTATCAGGGCTTGTGCTTCATTAGATTTAGGGAGCGAAATGGAGAGAGAAATCAGTGCAGACACATAGGTGTGGAATGCAGCTGTCACCTACTACAATGTGCAAGACTGTAAAAGAAACAGTCTTGTAGAAGAAACTTCGGAGAGAAAATAAGTAGCTAAGATGTGATTATGTTCAATATCATGTGTCAGTGAGTATGTGGACCGACTAGAAGTCTTACATAACAGAGGTAGAAAATAAAATTTATTATATCCACTTAGGAAAACAGTTGAGCAGCATCTTCCAAAAAACAAATATGCACATAAAATACACCCCGGTAATTCTACTCCTAAGTATATACTCAATAGAAATGAGTACATATGTTCACCAAAAATAACACATATAAATGTATTGCAATGCTGTTCATAGTATTCCAGAATTGGAAGCTACCAAAATTCTTGTTTCCAGATAAATGGATAAATTAATTGTGGGAGCAGATTATAGTTCCTGATTGATACAGAAACTGAAACTCTGAAGGGAAGAAACTTCTATTACACAGCAAGTACATGGTAAAACTGACTTTAAACCTGTCACTATGTCAAAATCTTTTATTTTACTCACTGCATTTCACAGAGTGCTTGCTCCCCTTTTTATGCTTCCTGCTGACTAACAGGTTGAAAACTGTAGCCAGAGGGGTACTCAGAGGCCTGTAGCTAAAACTTGATATGAACAGGGCAGAGGTTTTAGGATTACTGGCAAATTATCATATTAGGAAGCTCTAAATGATGCTAATTCATCACCACAAATTGCCCCATGGCACCTGCACCATAAAATAGAAATGAAATTGTCATTATCAAATGAAAGAATATTTCACACAGCATAATATTCCTGATATATCAGAGAGGCAGTCGACTGTTAAACCATGCTGAACACTGTGGAAACAATTTAAAACCCTCTCTCTTACTTTTTACCCCTGTCAGCTGAACAGTTGAAACAAACACAAACATATTTAAGAAAATTGAAAGCATTGTGCCTTCTTATGGACTTTCACATTCTTCTGAAAACAAGAAACAAATGAAAAAAACCAAAACAGTTCTAAAGAGTTCATTAGGAATTCTGAAGAGGCTCTATTAAGAAACAGAACATATATTACAGGGAACTCTACTCAATATTCTGTAATAACCTAAATGGGAAAAGAATCTGAAAAAGAATAGATACATGTATATGTATAGCTGAATCACTTTTCTGTACACCTGAAACTAACACAACATTGTGAATCAACTATACTCTAATATAAAATAAAATAAATTTTTTAATTGCACAAACTTTGGAAAAAAAAAAAATAGGACCAGAACATGGTAGAGTTTATACATTCCATCAGGTCATCTCAACCCATTCATATAGTCGGATAACCCCACGTCATCTTAGTGGGGAAGGGTAGGCATGGGGACTAATTTGATAGTCAAGGGTTCAGCAGTGTTGGCTACAACCAGAACATGAGATGGGCGAGCATCTGCCTCTTTCCCTTTTCTCTGGTCTTCCCCAGGAATCTGCCAGATTTTCTGCCAACAGACTTCCTTCACTCAAGTCTGTCCAGCCTCCCACTGCCGTGCCTGCCTTCTCACAAGATTGGTTTTCTTTAACTGTAATATTTGTATGAACCAGAGCAGAGTTTGTCTTTCTCATTAGAGGTTGCTTGTAGTAGGTATACAGAAGACGCCATTTCACCCTGGGCCCTTCCCATCTGGAGCTTGTCCCTCATCTTGCCGGATCCAGGCATGTCTTGGCCATGCTTCTTAGATGTCAGCATATTTTACACCTAAGACTTCCCAATGGTTTTGGATGGTTAAAGAAATGGGGATATCCATCTTTCCTTTCTTCCCTTTGCATATTTTTATTTACCACTTCACTTTGGGCATGACAGAGTATGTTCGTTGCCTAGGGCTGTCATAACAAATTACCAGAAACTGGGTGGCTTAAAGCAAACATAAACGGATTCTCTCACGGTTCTGGAGGCCAGAAGTTTGAAATCAAGGTGTCAGCAGGGCTGCGCTCCCTCCCAAGATTCTCCCTCTGGGGAGAATCTATTCCATGCTTGTCTTCTGGTGGCTGCTGGCAATTCTCATCATCCCTTAGTTTGTAGCTGCATCACTTCAGTCTCTGCTTCTCTCATCACAACGCCACCTCCTCTTCTGCGTCTTCTCCTTTTCTCTAATGGTAAGAACATTTGCCATTATATAGGGTCCGCCTAGTAATCCAAGATGATCACATCTCTAGATTTTTAATTTAATTCCATCTGCAAAGACCCCTTTCCACATAAGCTAATATTCATAATTTCCAGGGATTTGGACTTAGGCTTACCTTTTTAGGGGCTACCATGAAAACTACTACGTATGGTAAGCTCAAGAAGGAGCACGTGACAGAGTGTAAAGCAAGCTCTTTCCACACCAATTTCTGGGTTTTTAGCCCTGGTTTTCCCTAGCTAGTGTTTACCTCTCCTGGGCTCAAGCAGTGTGCCCATATACATATACATTCAGGCAGGTTTATTTTTAGAAGGTACTTTTCAAAGTTTAAATTTCTTTAGAAAAATACAGAGTACTAAAAATGAGATCTGATCTGTTTTCATTGTTCTAGATTTCTCTTCTAGACATTTTGCCCGATAACCAACACTCATAATGTAGGATCAGATCCCAAGCCTCATCTAGATATATAGCCAATATTATTTCCACTGACCCAGAAAAGAGCTCTACTATTAATCTGGTAAGTGTAGAAAATATATAAACACAAAGATTGAGGGAAGTCCTGACTTCAAATACATTATGACCCTTGTTTGATCTTTGGTTACTCCATTGATTTATACATATTTACACAGTTTATTTAACTGTTAACTACTCTTTTTTTTTTTTCATAGAAAGTTTAGTGACTCTTGGAAATGTTTATTTCTTTCCTTTTCTGTGGAAAAATTTTCTGTGATAAGAACTCTACGGTTTTATCATTTCAGCCACACTGATAATGATTCTTAAACTTATCAGAAACAGTTACTTTAATTTTCTTCTGAAAGCAAGTGACTGCTGAGCTCGGCCTCATATAGCTGATTAATTATGGTAATTGTGTCATATGGTGCTTGAAAATGGGAGTTTACAGAATTGCTGAGAGAACCCCCCTCCTATGTGTAGTTGAGCAGGGTACATTTTTTACTTTCAGTCTGTATTCTTCCATATTCCACGAGCTGAATAATTTTCCCCCTGGAGAGAGAAACCGATATAGGATGTGACATCCTCTGAGTCCCATGATAGTCCAACCAAAGCCTGTCATACAAACAGATTAATGGTGCACCATTTTCTGTGCATTGAAATATTTGTCACAAGAATAAATGTATACTTTCTCCCCCTCCACTTTATGCTCTCATTATAGTCCTTGTCAAAGGAAATTATTATCTATTATTATTTTTTAGGAAAATGTTCTGTTCTTGGCATAAAATCGGCCATTAGAGTGATAAAAAAGTACAACAATAATGCTTTCAGATATAATTCCCTGAAAAATTGTTCGCATGACAGAATATAAAAGAGTACACAATAATACAAAAATAGTCCTATTACCTTGATAAATGGTAGAGTGTAATGATTTTTAAAAAAAGAAGTCAGCTCACTGCCACAATTACATTGTGTTTTTAGTTTTTCTTTCGATTTCTGCTTTATTTTTCTTTAGATTCTTCAGATCTAGACAGGCAGCTGGTCTGTCCCACATCACACCTATTCTATGAATGGTTTAGGGAGGGGGGCTCAGATAAAAGATACTCTGTGTTTAGATGACTCCAGAAAGCAATTTAAGCAGCCCTGCTCCTTTCATGGCAACGTGTAGAAGCAAGAGCTTTTGCCAGTTATTTTCTTTGTTTCTGTGGTATCTAACAGAGCATGCAGGGGTTCAGACATTTGTTAACACTGAATCTGAGAACAGAGTAAATTTATTTAAGTAACAAAGAATTAGAATAGGGCCTCACTTGAGATTTCTGTTACATTCATGTGGTAAAAGCTTAGCCATTTTGGCATTACCTAACAGTCCTAGCTGATGATATTATCTTAGGAAAATAATTCTTATTTCCCCAAATCAAAATGGGATACACATGCATCTCAGTTTCTGATAAAATAAAAACAATATGGTAACTATTTTTGTAATATTTTCTAAATAGATAAGTGTACATCTTTGTTCTTACTATAATAATTTAAATTATTTAAATTTTTAAAAATCAGGTTATTTAGACTTGTGGTTGCTAAGGGGGGGTGGGGGAAGGATGGACTGGGAGTTTGGGGTTAGTATTACATATAGGATGGATAAACAACAAGGTCCTACGGTATAGCACAGGGAACTATATTAAATATCCTGAGATACACCATAATGGGAAAGAATATAAAAAAGAATGTATATATATATATATATATATATATATATATATATATATATATAACTGAGTCACTGCTGTACAGCAGAAATTAACATAAAATTGTAAATCAACTTCAATAAAAATTTTCAAAACATTAAAAATCATGCTATTTACATATCACAAAAATGGCTTTAAGTCTCTTCAAGAGTTCTGGCAGATCCATCTCCTCACTCATGTAATACCAACTCAGCTTGTCAAAACATTAAATGTTTATTCTAAACTTTATTTCAATTTTCAACTAGATTTTAAGTCCTCAGTGGCAGGAGTTAGGCCTTTTCTCCTCTGGTTTCTCCTGAACATGTTTCAGCGATGAATGCCCTACCCACACGTTGCCTGCCCCCTTCGGCAGCATCTGTTGTAGTTGTCCGTCCTTGCAGCAGAACTTGGCATTTCTCCACATGCTTTAATAAAACAAACACATTTTGTTCCTCCAAAAGTCATCAGAGTACAGTCTAATATTCACTGAAGATTTACTGAAGATGATATCCAGAATGTATATCCACACTGCCGTAGACTCCAGGAGTCCTTCATACGTTTCTCAAAGCCCCTATTCAATCCTTCTATGAACCAGAGATTTCCCTCTCCACACCCAGATCCCCAGGCATTGCTCAGATATCCATCTTTCTCCTTCTTTTCTTTATTGAGCTAGATGGCTTTCTCCTTCTGCTGTAAAATGCTTGCACTTCTCTGTGTGTCAACAGAGTTATCAAAATCATTTTCCCCACCAAGAAACTTTTGGGCCAGTTGCTTGGGAGATAACATTTTCTCCATGTGTTACAAATATACAGTGAGTATTTTGATAAAGAAGGAAAACCATGATATTAGAACAAGTGTTCTAACAATCAGAGCTTCTTTAAAGTTCTGGCTTTATCATTTATTTGTATAATATTTTGTAAATGATTTACCTTGAGTAAATCTTAGTTTCCTCATTTTAAAAATTGATAGTATTAGACATACCTTATTATGTCTGCTGTAGGATTTAATAATGATATTTAGAAAGCACTGGGAATATGTTTTATGTGTGAAATAAGACCACAGACTGAGAATTTTTTCTTCGTAAGAATAATAATTCAGGAAAAAAGATGGGGAATGCATATCCGCCCGTAATAGATGACCACAGCATCCATATTCCTTAACACCGCAAGTTTATAATTCATACATGACCAGAACCTAGGGTCCTTTCAAAGAATTGTCTTATGGTGAACAGGAGAAGAGGGACCTTGAGACATTGAGAGAAGAGGGGAGACCATGTGATACTTAACAAGTGAGAGAAAGGTGTATCTTGCAGACAAAAGAAGAAAATGAAGACTATTTAAAAGAAATATTGATACCATGCATTTGAAAGGAAACATATTACTGTGAGAGACTTAGGATCTGTGAAAGAGTCTCAGAATTGATTTGTCCAGCAGAGTAAAACACTGAAGATATACAGTGGGGTTGCAGTGTTTGTTCTGGGTAGTAAAATATTAAGTACCTCTTTGTTAGTTGAGATTTTAACCTTTCAACAAGACAAACTTCTATTTATTGTGGAAGCTGATTTCTTCCTCGTTGGCACAGAGTAAGCTCCCAATAAATAGAATTAATGTGCCTTCTGCATTGAATTTTAATTTGTGTAACAAGTGGTTGCTTTGTCCAAGTATTTAATTGATGTGATGCCTTGTTTTCATTTTGTATAAAACCCTTTATTCTCTGTTCCAATAAATGTCTTTATTAGTAAAATAGAAAAATAAAGAAGGTTAATTTCAATTCCAGGAATACAGTCACACCTGTCAAGTAAAAATGGGAAAACAAGAAGCCTCTTATTGAAATGAAAGTATTGACATTAGATAGACATCTTTGCACATGTTATTCTCATTCCTACACTGTGTGGAAGGAGAAAAGAGAAACTCAAGAGAGTGCCTCATGACTTTAGGGAATGGAATTGAGATCCTAGTAATGAGATATTGGTTAAAGAAAACTATGTTAAACAAGCATTTAATTAGCCTCAGATGTTGTCAGCTTGCTGGCTGTGATGGGATTGAATGCGTGAGACTTTTTTCCTCTGAGCTTAATTTTCTTCAGGGAAAAAAAAAAAATTGTCACTGGTATTGCCACCCACATTTATCGTTATAAACTGCTTACATCTTACAGTGTGCTGATATGTGTGGGAATGTCACCTTGAGCATATGGGGAGCTCTTTTCCTCATTATAATTCAAAAATTCCATTTTAAATGTTGTCCAGTATATAGCAATCAAATCTGAAGATCCACCATTTAAACAGTAATGGGAAAGGTGAAAGGCCCAGGAGATGGCATCTGAAATCAGACCTAGCCAAAAATGTAACCTTATTTTTTAATCTTATGGTCTTATGATTAAAACTGACTTAACTTCCGTCAATTGGACACCAATCTTATGTTACATATTTTAGATATAGATATATAGATGATATATTATACATGGTATTTTATTAATAATTTTGTTAAACCAGTGATGTGCATAATAGTACCGTTTTATGGATCCTGAAATTGAGCCTCAAAGAGGTTAAGAAATGTGCCCAACATTATATATTAATGAAGGAACATAGAGCTGACTCATTTCAGCTATAGCTCAGTTATCTCACACTGTTGAAGAAGGAGATGGTCCACAAAAAGGGACTATGCCTCATATTTGGGGGTTACTGTTTTAAGCTTCATTATTTTTGTAAATCTTACCCACTTAGCTTGATAACTTAGACCCTTTCATTCACATCCTTATGTAAATCCCCAGGTGATCATATGCTATGTTGAACACCATGTCTTATTTTTTATAGCCCCTTTTGCAATCTGTCTGTCAGTTATCACTTTTTGCTATTCTGGTGTTTTCCCTATTCATCCTAATTTTATCTTTCTAAACTTCTCTGGTTTGAGAACTAGATAGCTAAGGTATAAGAGAGAATCAAGGTACATTATTCAGGGTCTGAGATGGCCCAATAAAATCAACAGAGACAGCGGCAGTCATACTTAAAGTGATTAATATGTATCAGTTAACTCAGACTCTTAAAGCCCATCTGAAGCTACTGATGTCCAATTTCGTGTATACAGAATTTTTGCCTCATCATAAATTTATAACTGTAGAATCCTTTGAGCCTTTACTCCTATTTTCACAATATTGGAATCACATAATTAAAGAAAATTCAAGCTTCTCGCTATTGATTGGTTTAAATTTAGACTTTCTTTTTGATCTAATACTTTAAAAAAAACAGTTTTATTGAGGTATAGTTGACATAAAAAGAACTGCACATATTTAATGTGGAAATTTGATGGGTTTGGACCTATGCAAACACTAGTGATAACATCACCACAATCAAGGTAACAGACATTTCTGTTACCTCTCAAGATGTCCTTATGGTCCCTTTGTTTTTTGCTTTTTTTGTTTTTTGTTTTTTGTTTTGGTGGTAAGAACATAACATTTTACTCTGCCATGTTATTCATTTTTCCCTTGGATTCTAGTCTCACTTCACCATTTGAACTCAAAAGTCTCATTCCTAAAAGCCTTGGCATATACCTTCATCATAATTCTCGTTTACTGTTTTTCTCTAATCCCTTCTATCTAATCAATTATCTTACCAGTTCAGCTGGTCCCAGTACCACTGTATCTGGGGAGCCACGTATAGTTAAAACCCTCTAAGATTCACTGCATAAATTAGAATTAAAAAAAGGATATTTTAGAGCACATTTTCTACAACAATGATCTCTAAGATGTGGAAGCAATGACTTCCAAGAGTCCTTCAAGTATCCATAATTTTTATATCTTTTTTCATTTACTTTTTAACTTTTGTGCTTCCCAGTTTTTCCGATCTTTTGATCAGAAATAAGATCTTCAATTATTTTTTAATGTTTTACAAAGCTTCCCTTTTTCTCTTTTATTTTCAAACTTTGTGGAGAGTTATTCATAGAACTCAAATTCCTAAGCAGTTTCAATTTCTCCTAACACCTAAAAGTATTTAAAGAACTGAAAATCTAATGTGAGAGTCTTGTAGCTTATGGGAGTGGAAAACGGAAGAGCACATAAGTAAAGCCATTGACTAGGGGAAGGTTTATTTACTAACATATCTGTATTTACTGAGAGTGGCTTAGTATGGTGTATCTCCATAAGAAAGGAATGCCCCATTCCTTTTCCCACTCACCTCTGACCTTAGGAAAATGTCAACTTTGCCATAAAGACCAGTTCTAGACACACAAATCTGTATAATTGTATAAGGCAATAGTGATTTTTTTTCTCTCTCCCAACTCAGGTATTTCATATTGTCTATGAAATGTTTTGTCATTTATTCAGTCATATTCTGAATAAAATGTCTGTATACATGTATATGCATGTGTATGTAATATATACTGTATGCATAAATTAAATCTTTAATCCTCTACTTAAGAGTTGGTTTTTCAACTATTTGGGTAAGTTTGGGTAACTTACTTAAGTTCACTGAGATTCAATTTTCTTATCTATAAAATTTGGACATCTTTTCTGGTAGGTTAAGAAATGAATGTGGACAGCTGGCTTAAATATCATCATGAGTACAGTAGAGATATATCTTGTTTTAGAATCAGTTATAAATTAAGCCCTGAATCAGTAAAACAGAGTCTTCTACAGATGCTCCTCTACACTTCTAAAATTAATATTTCTTTATTTCTTCATCCAGGATGACAATGATAGATGACCACCCACTCATCTAGCCAGATTTTCAGTTATTTGTCAATAAATGGAAAGCTTTAGAAGCTTCTACACATTTGTTCCTCAGCTGCTACCATTATGAAAGCCTACTTCATGCTCTATTACTTCATTTACCTGTGAACTTCAACTCATTTTCAGGAATGAAATAAATACAATTATACACACACACTCCTTGGTATATAGCCAAAAGATATACATGTATATGTGTCAAAATTATAGACAAGAGTGTATATAGCAGTACCATTTATAACAAACCCAAACTGGAAACATCTCAAATGTCCATATAAACAATATCATGAATAAATACATTGTGGAATATTCAGACAGTAGTATAGTCTACAAAAAGATAATGAACAAAGTATTGCCATATACAATACACAACAACATGGGTGAATCTCATAAAAGAAGACCAAAAGTATATATAATGTATAATTCCATGCCTATAATTTGCTAGTAGGGAAAGACAAAAAATGCTACATAAGAGTAACACCATTTCTATACTTTGCAGGTATACTTTGCAGGAAAAATTAATCCAAGATGTCAGACAGCAGGATAGTGTTTTTTAGGAGGAGAAAGGGGGAGAAATTGGGACTGGTCACAAGGAGAGCTTCTGGGATGCTAGTAATTTTCTATCCATTGACAAGTTTACATATTGGAAGATGTGTAGATATAATGTGTGGTTTGTACACTACTCTGTTTGTATGTCATACTTCAATGTAAATGAAAATTTCTCTCTTTTTCTGTTTTATTATATCAAGGTGAATTCCTGCAAGCTAAAAATTCTAATAAAGTGTATTTAATAAGGGATAGTCTACCTCTTGTGAGAAATATGGCAGTTTCTCAGTAGAACTTAGTTTTCCTTCATTGGTAATATTGCAGCCATTGTACCTGGGGCAGGGATATACTGTGGACAGATCATTATCCAGTAACTGACAGCATACACCCATACATAAGGGACTTCAGGCTGCTAAAGGAATTTCATGGCATACACCTGGAAGAGTTAATTTCTTCAAAATATATAAATAACATAAAAGAACAGTTTTAGCTACAACTATTTGGTAAATAAAGAAACTGATATTTAACTATCAGTATATGTCCTAAGATTAAAACCAATCTTAGCATTAAATTCAATTTTAGCAGAAATAGGCATCTTTAATTATCATTCTTCCTTCTGGCATTCAGTGATTTATATACATTTTCTTTCAAAATTCAGAGCTAATTAAGAGTCTTCTTCATTTGTTTATCCATTTATTCAGCAATTCCTTTCTGAGTCTCTATTATTTGCCACATTCTCTGCTAGGTACAAAATATAGAAACATAGACATAGTCATTGTCTTTAAGGAGCGTTTAGTGTAGAATGTTATGGAGAAATTAAACAATTATTATAATACAGTATAATCTGTCTGCTAGGGTAAAGTTATTCTTATTGCAGTATGGAAGTAAGGAAGAGTGGCTTCTAACCCAGAAGGAAGGGGCTGGATCAGAACAAGGCAGAGACATTTGCTAAATAGGAGCTGACAAATTATAGTTGGACAGTGAATGAAGAAGGGCATGTTCAAAGGCACTTTCATCATTGAGTTTATTCTATTAATTATTACCTATTTAGTATCCATCCTTCAGTAAAAGACATGAATGGATGGAGTTGGACTAATCTTTAATCACTGAGAGCCGTCATTTTTTGAGAGATAAAATGTGACAGATCCTTAAATAATGGGAAGATCAAATTTAATGTAGCCCTTAAAATAGAGCTCTCCTAACAAACAAGGTCTCCAGGAAGCCAGCAAATCATTACTAAAGTGGCTTCAAGACAATAACACTATCTAGATATGAGACCAGTGTAACTCCAGTAGAAAATGCTTAACCTTGTATTGATTCCATCTGCCTCTAAATCTTGATTATTAACAGAACCCATGTTCTACTCGGTAGGGTCTTTAAATAATTTGCTAATAGATCAAGGAACTCAGAAGCCATAAATGAGTGCACCAGGAGAAAGACATTTAAAATATAGAGCGCAGAGGCATGGAAAGAGAGAGTTATTATTGTTCTAGAGAACATATTTTTGTTTATGGTTTAGTTAGACCACCGGAAATTTTCATTTCCTGAATATTGTCCTAATTTGCAAAATTAAGGTTTTTATCTTTGTGCCTTCACTGCCACTAATAGAGAAGCTATGCCTTTGCAGATCCTGTGTAGTCACAAAAACTGTTCTAAACACATTTGAGTCTTAAGAAATGTCCATAAATTAATTTAAAGACAAAAATAATAAGATGTATTATCTTATTTATGACAAAAACTTTTGGAAGTTCAGTTGAAGGAGAATTTTTAAAAATAATAATGTAATATTCTAAATAAAAGAACCCATGTAAAACTGGCCCAAATTGGAAGACTCAGGTATTAGAAAGTGGCTATCAGAAATGCATATGGGGCTTCCCTGGTGGCGCAGTGGTTGAGAATCTGCCTGCCAATGCAGGGGACACGGGTTCGAGCCCTGGTCTGGGAAGATCCCACATGCTGCGGAGCAACTAGGCCCGTGAGCCACAATTACTGAGCCTGCACATCTGGAGTCTGTGCTCCACAACAGGAGAGGCCGCGATAATGAGAGGCCCGCGCACCGCGATGAAGAGTGGCCCCCACTTGCCAAAACTAGAGAAAGCCCTCGCACAGAAACGAAGACCCAACACAGCCATAAATAAATAAATAAAAATTAAAAAAAAAAAAAGAAGTGCATATGGACAGTTAGTAACCAGCAGGCAAACAGAAATTAAGGGGACAAGTACTTCAAGTAAAAGATATGACAGTGCCAAAAATACCATGAATGATATTTGCTTCATTTTTGTCATTACAATTTATTGCTTACTATGTATAAGGCAATATTCTAGGTACTTGAAATACATTGATAATAAACCTATAAAGATTCCTGCCCTCGTAGAACTTACATTCCAGTGGGAATAGACAATTCCCAACAGTACCCAATTTTCAGTCTAAATGTAGTAGCAGTGATAAAGAATGATAAATATAGCAGTATTGCTAATGCACTTTGTATTTCCATCTATTATGCATTCAAAAATCGTTAGACACCTGTTCTCCAAAGGCTCTCTGTCAAATGCTGAGGGATGAAATGAGACATGGTTTGCACACAAATTGCTGATTATCCTAGAAGCCAGAGATGTTTCAAGGTTTTCGGCGACTGGAACCACTGCTGTCTTGGACACCTGGTTTTTGAAGATATACTTCTCATAGTGAAATAAAGCAAAGGTTGTCTCTCTCCCATAGATTAAAAAACATGGATTTATAATACAGCTCTTCCACATGCTGTTTCCAGTTGGGCAGGCTTACGTATATCATTTCACATACTTGAAGACGTGTGTAGGATAAAATCCAGGAATTTGAGTTGCTGGGTCGAAAGGCACTTTGAACTTATAAATTCAAGAAATGTATTCAAATTTCCTTTAGGGGGATCTTATAAATTTATATTCCAAATGTCAATAGTTTTTCCCATGGCCTCAACCACACAGTGTTATCAGATTTATGTGTTTTGATCATGTAGATTAAAAAAATGATATTCATTAGAGTCTTTACTTTTATTTCCTTATTAAAAGGAGGTTGAACATGTTGTAATATTTTTAAGGTATTTATATTTCTATTTCTTTGAATTCTCTATTCATATTCATTGTTTATTTTTCTATTGATTCATTAATCCTTTTCCTACTTGTTTCTGGAAATCCTTAACCCTTTGTAACATAAATTGCAAATAAGTTTTTCTCAGTTTGTCGCTTGGTTTTGGATTTAGGTTGTGGTATTTTGCTATATATATGATATTATATTTTTCTGTTTATCCTTTAAAAAATATTTCATAGCTTCTGTATTTTGAACCATAGTTTAAAAGGTCTCAGCACCTACGAGGTTATGAAATAATTTTTCTATTGTCTTTCCTCATGTATTTTTATGGATTTATTTTATTTTTCATTTGAATGGTGATGCAATTAGAAATCATTGTAACATTCAGTATGAAGGACAATAGATCCACCTTCAGATTATTCCAAATGGCCCCCAGTGTTCCCAATACCATTGATTGAGTGATCCACCTAATTATCCAGTGACTTGAGATGACACATACCTATAAAATACAGTTGACTCTTGGACAATGCAGAGGCCAGAGGGGCTGACCCTCCACATAATTGAAAATATATGTATAACTTACAGTTGGCCCTCCCTATATGTGGTTTGCATCCACAGTTCTGCATCCAGAGATACAACTAACCTCAGATTGTGTAGTACTGTAATATTTACTATTGAAAGAGTCTACTTAAAAGTGGGTCCACATAGTTCAAACCCATGCTGTACAAGGGTCAACTGTATACTAAATTCCCATATACATCTGGGTTTAGTTTTGAACTTCCTGTTCTACTTACTGATCTGTCTAGCTAAATACAATTTTATTGCATTATATGCCAATAAAGCACAGTTATATTATTGTGCTTTAATGTTTAATATCTATTGAAGCTAGTTATTGCTTATCTTT
This sequence comes from Balaenoptera ricei, assembly GCF_028023285.1. Lineage (NCBI taxonomy): Eukaryota > Metazoa > Chordata > Mammalia > Artiodactyla > Balaenopteridae > Balaenoptera > Balaenoptera ricei. The sequence goes on along the minus strand of NC_082645.1, from coordinate 6,431,980 downwards.
TTCTGGAATTTATTAGATATTTGTATCTGTTTGTATGTTTTTCCAAGTGAACCAACAAAGCACTTTATCTAGTCCTGTCTTAACATCAAAGGATGCGAGAAAAACTATTGGCATTGTTATTTGGATCATATTAAATTTAAAACAAATTAAAGAGTTGACATCTTTATGTTATTCAGCCTTCCTCTCCAAGAACATTTGTGCAAAGTCTTTGTGTCCTTTAAAATTATTTTGAAGTTTTCTTTATATAGACATTATATATTTCTAGTTAGGTTTATTCCTAGCTATTTTATCTCTATAAAGTAATGTTATTTTTGCTAAGGTCTGTTCAAAGATCCTCCGTGGATATGGTCTTTTTCTGACTATGAAATAAATTTCAGGCATGTCTCATAGCTTCTCTGTCCCTTGCTGTCCCAGGTACTTCTTTATTTCAGAGATTAATTGGTCTGCCCATTATAATAATCAATTCTCTTAGGTTTAGTTAATTTTTAACGTTTATCACCCCTAGCTTAGTCCTGTTCTGTCTTGGAATGCTAAGGTTTGGGATGGGTGTGGTTTGCTTTTACCAGAGAGCACACTGTTATGTGTGGTGACATTATAATGTGACAGTGGTTCCCCTGCACAAGGTGGAAGCACACAACTGCTGCTCTTTCTCTCCTGAGGTTTTATGTTGTTTTCTGTTTTTATATGTTTGTGTGTTTTCAGAGATCATCCTGATGCTTTATCTTCTCTTCTCTGGCAAGGCATTTAAGACCCCCTCCCTCAGTCAGCCTCTAGGCTTCCAGCAATTACCACCCCACACCCACTCCTACTATCCTCTCTCAGTCTACATCTATTTTTTTACTGACCGTTTTTGGCAGAATGTTCTAGAAAGCCCAGGCTGACCCTCTCCCAGTGATAATGCTGACTTTGGGAGTACTCCACTCTTTCCTCACCTCCACCCGAGGGCAATTTACTCTCAGTGCAGCCTTCTTTCTTGGTAGTGTCATGTAGAGGCAACTCCAGACAGATTTTCATCTGTAAGCCCTTGGTGAGAGTCAAACACTGCTCATCAGAACTTTAGGAGGTGGTCACGTCTCCTGTTATCTTAAATGGGAGCGAAATATCCACCCCCCCTTCTCCTATGGAGAGTGTAAGCAGTTGGGGAGCTTGGGACATGCATAGACTTCCAATAACACTATCTGAACTGATTTCTCTGTGTGACTCTTGACCCTCACTGTTCCACAGGTGAGCTGAGTGATCCCTAACACTGGCAGAAGCAGTTTTCATGGCCTCAGCTTCTGCTACCTATGTTGTCTGGCAGCTTGCTTTAGGATGTGGAGGTTTTAAGTACCTAGTCTATTTCTCTTTTTCCTTGGAGTCTCAGCTAAACTGAGAAAGAAGGAGTCCTGTTTTAATATCCAAAAAGACCAAAAAAAACCCTGCATTGCAGAAATTTGAAGATGAAAGCACATTGAGGTCACTATGATGAATACTTTGGTTTTTGACTGTGGTCCCCTTGATTTCTAGAATACACGGACATTTCTCAGGGGAATAAATTCCCTGGAAATCTTCATTCACTTAGGTTCATTCTAACTTGATCGAAAAAAATTAAAAGTACAGGTGAATCAAATTTAACAGGATAACTTAATATTCTCTTCATTATGTTTACATGATAAAGTTCTGCTGTCTTTTCTTTGGCCAGATTTTTTTCACATTTTACCTTTTTTTTCCTCTTCCATTTCTAGAGAATATTTCTCTTGTTTGAAAGTGGTGTTCCCCAGCCTTTTAAGGATATCTCAGTGTGGACTTCTCTACATACTTTATTTTGAAAAAAGTAAAAATACCATTGTTCAGAATCAAGAAGCTGAAAATACTGTAGTAGGAGTATTTTGCTAACCATAGAATCGCTCCCTACTTCATCATCTGGTAAATGCAAACTGACTTTTGGTTCCTCTTCCGTTTTCATGTTCTACTCATGCTTCTACCATGGCATAGACAGCTTCCTTCTTGCTCTCCTTTGACTAACCATCATCCATTCATCCTACAAAGTTCAGCTTAGACCTATATTGAAAAATGTGTTTATAAACAGAGCTAAGCTGAGAATGCTATTGTCAAAGGATATCCTTTTATTCATTTTTTATATTTTTTTGTCTAATATGATTATATAGGACAACTAAGGCCCCTATATTGTACATATGTCTCAGAAAATTAGTACCATCAAGTCATAGGATTTGAAGAAATTCTAAAGCTTATCTAGGTAAAATTTCTGCTGAATCCAAGAGTTCACTCCAGTACATTACTATACAATACAACATTGACAACTTGTCACCAACTATTTGCTTGAATAGTTCAGGTGAAGAGAGTAGCTTTTCAAAGCAGAGCTCTTTGTTGTAGTTTCACATTTATAAAATCTTTTGTTATACAGGATCAATGTCTGCTACCCTGTAATATGCCCACATTTTCTCTGGGAAAGCTAAAGCCTATCTGTTCTTTTAGCACCTAGGAATTAGATGCTTGTTTTGTGACAAGTGTAGGATGAGATAGTCAGGGATAAACAACCAAAAAAATAAGATTAGCTTCCTACCCTAGAGAAGGTTACAGTCTTGTGACAACTTCTCAGATGTTTGAGGATAATTATTGACTTAAAGTTAATAATGCTCACATTAAGTAAATTTTTTAAGTATAAAAATCTAAAAGTATATTAGGTGATAATTTTTACAGATAATCTCCTACTCAGGGAGTTTTGTTGAAACACTCTTTTTTAGTGTGTCAATGCAACTTGAAAAAATTGTATTCTTTATGTAAATTTGGCAGGGTTTGAAATCTTAAAATAAAATTTCTAAAAGTTGTTGATTGTTGAAGATATAGCAAAATAAATATATGTATTTTTAATAATTACATGAAAATTATCTGATAATTTCAGTTTTGCAGAGGTCAAATGTGATTTTCTCTCTATAAACTGATGCAATAGTTTCAAAACCAAACACACTTTTTATGTACTATTAATGGACTTTTAGGGTATGAATCACAGAAAACAAGAGTTCTTCTGTATTCTGTGCTGTTCCGAATGCACTTCTTTTACCTTGTTCACTCCTGAAAACCACATTGTAAGGGGCTACTGAAAAGCTTGAAGACAGTGAAAAATAACCAAGATGATGAGTCTTTCAGAAAAGATTTTTCATAAAGAATCATTAAAGCAAATGAGAGAGTGTGAGGGATGCATGTAACTGTCTTCACATGGTAGAGCAGATGTCACCTAGAAGAAGAAATAAGAGCGATTTTTTTGTAACTCTAAAGGGAAAAACCAAAACCACTGTCTGAATGTCACTGGGTAACACATTCCAATTTACAATAGCAAGAGTCGTCTTTATTGAATCTTCCCCAGTGTAGAAAAGACAACTTCACTGAAAATAAAAGTGTTATGACGAAGGATGACTTGAATATTTGTTTGGTGTCTTTGAGAGAAATTCTTGTGTCATACGTGGTGTTTAAAAGGAGACAGGTAGAAAGGACAAAAGAAATGGAGATGATGAGATATTATTTAAATTCCATATATAGAGACTTTAAGGAATGGTAGAAATTATGTCAGTCTTCCAAAATTATAATGAACCAAACAGCAAAAGCAACAATCACTGTAAGAAAAAAAAATTAATTTATACACATTTGTTAGGAAAAAAAGTAATGTATATAAGAAACACCTTAGACAAATGGCCATTTTATCAATAAAATCTATTGTAATGGGGATTTTTTTCTTTAACCTCATGGACGAACAGAGATGGACCATACCCTCTTGTATGAAAGAAGTAAAAATTATGCAAAATACACAAGATTTTAAGATATTGGACATCATCATATGAACTATAATGATCCCTGTAAGGGGGGAAACAAATGAAGTGAGCCTTTGATTCTCCAACTTGTCAACCTGAGAGAGTTCTTAGACCAGGGCACAGGGATGGAGAACCTAGCTGGAGCCTGGCAGTAACTTGAGTTGATGGGATGGCGCTGAGAGCCCAGGAAGACCAAGGTGACAAGAGTAAGCAGAGAAGAGTAGCAGAGAGGAGAGACAGCACATGGATAACACTCTGGAGATCTGCATAGGGCCTCCCTTCCAGTGTTAAGCTGAAGATTTACCATTGTGAGCATGTTAAGAAACTAACCAAAGGAGGGGAAAGAGCCACCTGAAAGGGTTATCTCAAGCTGATATGCGGCTGTGAATAGTTCCTGTTCTCATCAGCCATAATAGAAAATCTCATAATTGATGGGGTATTGGGTAGAGTAATTAGAATGATTTTGCCTCAGTAATGGGGAAAAATTCGCCTTAGGCAACATGTGGATCTGGCTCTACCCTACAAAGTTTATTAGCAAGGCAAAGAGATCAGACTGCTTCCCAGTAATTAACTATATCATGAAACATGGCTCAAAAATACTTACGGGAAATCAAAAATATCCAGAACTCAATAAGATAAAATTCATAAACTGAATGTCTGGCATTCAATAAAAAACTACCAGGTATGGAAAGAAGCAAGAAAATACAAACCATATGAGAGATAAATCAATCAAAACAGACCCAGAATGACACAGATGATAGAACTAGCTGACAAGGACATCAAATCAGTAATTATAACTACACTCTGTGTGTTCAAATAGTTAAATGAAAGGTTAAGGATGATGGAGACATGGAATATATAGAAAAGATACAAATAAAATTCTTGAGTTAAAAACTAAAGTGATTGAAATGAAAAATATAGAACCTGAGGTTAACAGTACATTAGATATTGCAGGAAAAAAGTTTAGTGAGTTTAAAGACATAACATTAGAAAATACCCAAATTAAAACACAGAGAAAAGACTGAAAAAAGTGAACACAACTTCAGAGAGCCAAAGAACAACTTCTAGCAGATTTTAAATATGTAATTAAAGTCCACGGAGGAAAGGGGGGCAGAAAAATACTAAAAAAGTAATATTCCTATTTTTTTCCAATTTGATGAAACCCACAAATGCAAACTCCCAATTGCCCAAAGCACAAGAAAGATGAAGGAAATTACACCTTGGCACATCGTAATCCAGTCTTAAAGAGACAAATCTTTAAAGCAGATGAAAAAAATGCAAATTAAGTACTGAGACATAAAGATAAAAAAGATAGTTGCTTTCACTTTGGACATAATTCAAGGCATAAAATAATACAGTAACATCTTTAAAGTAAAAAAGGAAACCAAATATCACCTAAAATTCTATACCCAGCAAAAATATTTTCCTAAAATGAAGACGAAATAAAGATGCTTTGAGACATACAAGACTGAAAGAACTCATCACCAGCAGACCTAAACTAAAAGATATAAAAGGAAGTCTGTGAGACAAAAGGAAAAGGAAATAGAATAGAAATATGGATCTATAAAATGGAAGGCAGAGCACTGGAATTGGTAACTACAAGGATAAATATAAATGTATTTTTTTATTATTTAAAGTACTTCAAAATAAAAGCGACTATTAAAAATAATAATAATGTATTGTTGTGGCTATAGATGGAGGTGCTAAGAAAAGTTCTGAGTATACTTATTAATCTAAGCCATATGGAACCAGGAAAGAGATGAATTAGTTGGCTTATCAATTCTTCCTAACAGAGTAGAAAAAGACATACAGCTAAAAGTCCTATTTGGGTATTGATTTATTCAACTTTTACTATTGGGTTGCCAAAAGGGTCGATCAGTTTCTTCCGTAAGATGGCTCTAGTAGCACGTAGCTGTCTTTAACTTCATTCGAAACAATTTTATTAGAACAATGCGACAGCTGTCATATCAGCGTGCATTTAAAAAAAGACTTATAATTGGTGAATTTTTGTGTAGCCATTTTAATATTGAAAATGGAAGAAAAAAAGCAATATTTTTGGCATATTATGTTTTATTATTTCAAGAAAGGTAAAAATGCAACTGAAACGCAAAAAAAGACTTGTGCAGTGTATGGAGAAGGTGCTGAGACTGAATGAACTTGTCAAAAGTGGATTGCAAAGTTTCATGCTGGAGATTTCTCTCTGGACGTTGCTCCACAGTCGGGTAGACCAGTTGAAGTTGATAGCAATCAAATCGAGACATTAATTGAGAACAATCAATGTTATACCATGCGGGAGATAGATGACATAATATCCAAATCAAGCGTTGAAAATTATTTGCATCAGCTTGGTTATGTTATTCACTTTGATGTTTGGGTTCCACATAAGTTAAGCAAAAAAACCCTTCTCAACTGTGTTTCTGCATGCGATTCTCTACTGAAATGTAATGAAAACATTCCGTTTTTAAAACAAATTGTGATGGGCAAAGAAAAGTGGGTACTGTCGGATAAGGTGGAACGGAAGAGATCATGGGGCAAGTGAAATGAACCACCACCAACCACACCAAAGGCCTGTCTTCATCCAAAGAAGGTGATGTTGTGTATACAGTGGGATTGGAAAGGAGTCCTCTATTAAGAACTCCTTCCGGAAAACCAACAGATTAATTCCAACAAGTACTGCTCCCAATTAGACCAACTGAAAGCAGCACTCGATGGAAAGCATCCAGAATTAGTTAACAGAAAATGCATAATCTTCCATCAGGATAATGCAAGACCACATGTTTCTTTGATGACCAGGCAAAACCTCTTACATCTTGGCTGCAAAGTTTTGATTCATCAGCCATATTCACCAGACATTGCACCTTTGGCTTTCCATTTATTTCGGTCTTTACAAAATTCTCTTAATGGAAAAAATTTCAATTCCCTGGAAGACTGTAAAAGGCACCTGGAACAGTTCTTTGCTCAAAAAGGTAAAAAGTTTTGGGAAGATAGGAATTATGAAGTTGCCTGAAAAATGGCAGAAGGTAGTGAAACAAAAGGGTGAATATGTTGTTCAATAAATTCTTGGTGAAAATGAAAAATGTGCCTTATTTTTACTTAAAAACCACAGGCATTTTTAAGCCAACCCAATAGATTATGCCACAATAACAAACAACCCCAAAATTCTCAAGGCTTACCACAACAAAGGCTTATTTCTCACTCATGATAAATGTAAATTGAAGATTATCTATGACTCTGTTCCAGGCTGAAGTAACATTCCTAACTAGAGCATAGCTCTTCTTACACAAAAGGGAAAGGGAAGTATGGGAACCACACCTGGCTCTTAAAGCTTCTATGCAGGAGTAGCATACTTCACATCTACTCACATTTAAGTCTGTGAGCAAGTCGCATGGCCTAGACTGATGGCAATGGGGAAGGAGTGTTTAATCCTTTTAAAGGGAAGGCAATGAAAAATGGAAACAATAATAAAAATGTAACACACATTCCAACTCACAGTGACCCAGCTGAGTGTGGTCTAATTACATGTATAAGACTGATAACTTGCCTCCCACTTCTGTCTCTGATGTAACAATGTGATACTTTATCCTGAAAATACTGTGTAAATTTACCTTGGTGTCTTCCTCGTCATCACTAACACTACCAAAGGGCTTTTCTTATACTTCAAACTTTCATGAAAACTCTAAATGAATATGCCAAATACAAGTAAAATTATTAAAAAACTGGTGAATTTTTCTCACTTAGAAAATGTTGAGAATATGGCTAATTGAAGATGAAATGGAGATTAACCCAACATCTAGTGCTCTACTTATTTAACATCTAATATGTGCCAATCTCTGTAGTATATACTTTAGCTGCATTATAACATTTTTTTTTCTTCATAGTGATCTTGGAAGTCAGATGCTTTTTCCTATTTTACAAGATGATCTATAACTTGGCTCCAGATCTAAGAGCTGTGTAGAAATAGGAAACAAATTAAAATCCAGCTCAGCTCTGAAATAATAGGTGAGGACCCTTACGGTATTCTTTCCCCATCATATACAGAGCAATTGTTTAGAGAAGTCCACATATTAAATGACCTATATTATACAAGTGTAGTATTCGTTGAGAAAATTAATTCTGTTTGCTGTAAGAGTGAAACCTAGAAGTCTGAGTGACTACACACAATAAAGGTTTACTTGTCATTATGTAACGTCTAATGCAGGCCACATGACCATTCTTCATCTTTTAATTACTCCATCTGAACATTTGTCCCCAGGGTGAACAGGACAAGGAAAGCAAGGCCAAAGGGCACACTGACTCATAGCCCATGGGTCAGTATTGGCCACAGAACCCCAGCTGACTGCAATGGAAACGGAGGCAAGACATGGAATATTCGTTGGGCAGGACCTGCTTCTACCACATTGTGTAACACAGGTAGAAACATTTAACCACAGAGAAACACATGTGTATATTTATGTAAAATTAGAATCAATAAATATAATTGGTAATTGTTTCATGGCCTTAAATAAATTTCCCAATTTCCTTCAGAACACAAGAATTACATTTTTTACAATACATAAAAGCTCTGAGCACATACTAGGCATCTACAAATTTTAAACCAAATCCAGGAAAATATATGTTTGTATATTCTGTCATAAACTTAGGTTATGGACCAGGGGATATTAAACAGAATGAAAGAAAATACATTTGCATTTTAATACAGCAAATTGTACAGGAATTTTCCTGACTATTTACCTATAGAAACTCTGAAGTCTTTCACTAAAGCAGATGTGAAATGCTCCCACCCTTGAGAGATAATTAGGCTGTAGTTTCTAAGACTTTTTAAATGTAGAAATTTCCTGAATTTATTTTCATTTATTCTAGAGTTATATAATTTTTGCTTGAATTTTAGTATTGAATAGTACTTATAATGGTTATTTTTTTGTTCATGTCTAGCACAGAGCCTTAAGGCACAGTATCATCTCCTGGTAAGCAAGACAAAGAAATAAGTGAAAGCATTTTCCTCTTTCCATTGCGGTTATTCATTTATTCTCTTCTGATCAGGTGCCCCCAGATATAACAATCTCACTGGAAATAACCTCAGGACTTAAGAGAACTAAATAGATCTCGTTTAAAAGGGCTAATGGTACTCTTTATATTAATCCCAAATTTGAAACTGAGGTCAATGATCCAAAATCCAGGTCAAATGAGAGAAGAGGTGATATAGCCACCATGGAAAACAGTCTGGAGGCTCCTCAAAAAATTAAAAATAGAGACACCATATGATCCACCAATTCTGCTTCTGGGAATATATCCCAAGGAAAAAAAAACACTGCATGGAAGAGATATCTACACCCTTATGTTTATTGCAGCATTTGTTTTAACATTAGCCAAGACATGGGAACAACCTAAGTGTTCATCAACAAATACATGGATAAATATATATATACATATGTAATATAAATATAATATATGTATAATATAATTTGTAATGGAATAGTATTCAACCATAAAATATAAGGGAATCCTGTCATTTGCAACAACATGGATGGACCTTGAGGGTATTATGTTAAGTGAAATAAATCAGTCAGAGAAAGACAAATACTATATGATCTCATTTATCCATGAAATCTAAAAAAAAACAGAAACAAAAACAAAAAACAAAAACATAAAACCAAACTCATAGAAAAAAAGATCAGATTTGTGGTTACCAGAGGGGGGAGGGAGGTGGAGGGGGAATTGGATTAAGGTGGTCAAAGTATACAAACTTTGTTATAAGATAAGTAAGTACTAAATGTAATGTACAACATGCTGACTATAGTTATCAGTGTTGTATGATATATATGAAAGTTGTTAAGAGTAAATTCTGAGAGTTCTCATTGCGAAGGTAAAAAAAAATTTTTTTTTGTATCACATGAGGTGATGCATGTTAGGGGAATAAATTCTGTGCATTAAATTTTTAAAAAATGAAAGAGAAAGAGTCTGGAATCGGAATAAGTTGCTTAGAATTGGTGCTCAGATAACAAAACTAGATTAGGAGAACATACAAATATATACAACTATGTTAAATATATCCTGTGTTAAAAAGATCTGATTAACACTCAGAAATTAGAGAGATCCAGGAGATAACAGAGAGACATGTGATCATATCCATACCTCCAAACCAGAAGCAAGATACAAGAAAGGGTGAAGTTGAAATGTTCATATTCAAATGGGGTTTTGGGAAAAACACACGTGATCAAAATAAAATTGGGCCTGGGATAGCATCTCAGAATCCTGCAAATGAATGTAGTTCTACCATTTGTGACATCCAGGATTGTATTGCTCCCTAGAAACTGCCTTTATTATAAGAAGGGTTTTTTTTTTGGTTTTTGGTTTTTGCTTTTTTGTATATTTTTTTAAGAGCTAGAAAGTGAAGGAGGGCTGCTCCCAGAAATAAGATCTGGTTCTGTGGGTTCAGGAGATTACCTTATCATACTAAAATCAAAAATATAAAGTGTTCAATTATATCTCTTGCCAACACAACAGGGCTTTGCTTCAAATGAAAGAAGATATAGTATCAAAAAAAATAACAAAGACAGATCTATAGGACTCTAAATTATATACATAAACAACTTAACAACCCATCAACTTCAGCATGTCAGCAAAAAAGCAATTAATATGCCATAGCCCTGAATCTTTGCCCAAATTAAATCTTGATGTGCTTAGAATTTTATCATCATGCTGACAGTTTAATAGTACAAACATGGTCAGTAAAATTTGAATTGTGTCCATGTACAATGGTATCCAATTTGCTTAAATTAAAATCTATGGTTTTGTTTCAGTTTAGTGGCAAAAGTAGCAGAGAATATCTTGCTCATTTCTTGAATTTTTCAATTTTGTCAACTACTTACTTCAAGTGATAACAATTTTTATTTATCACCTTTTTATTGTCTCTGACTCAAAATAGATTGGGTCCCAATGCAATATGGTTTATACTAAGGAAAATTCAACGCACAGAGAGTCAGGCTTTAGCCCTACTTAATAGGTTTGATTACTAATGGGTCTAATAATTTCACTGTGAAGCAATGTTTCACTTAGTTATGAACCCAAAAAGTGTCCACAAGTTAACTATTTCTCCTGTCTTTGTGCTACTACTTTGTCTTGATCTGTCTCTCTAACAAAGCACCTATCATAATAAAGATAATTTTTTACAATCTCATTTTTCCTATTAAACTGAGATGTTCTTAAGAGCAGGGCTGGCATATAGCTGATTTTTATATTCCTTGCACATTGCACATTGCTGGGCACCTAGTAATTACTCAATTTCATTTTCTTGAATTGAACTGATGGAATGATAGTGACATACCAGAGTAAACCATTTGAATGGCCTCTCTCCAGGTAGAAATAAGTGCTCATTGACCCTTTGACCTTCAGGCCTTTTGCATCCATTTCACATTTGGAAGGGTAATGGCAAATCTATATCTACTCTGATCGATATCAGACTGTTCCTGAAACACTGCAGAAGTAGGGAGAGATACCCTTAAGGAAAAATTGTTTCTGTGAGCAATTTTGTATCGTTTTCAGTTTCCAGTGGCTGCATGAGATGACAATAAATAAAAGGCAGATGCTGTTAGAGAGTGTGAACATTTGATTGTCTTGTTAACAAACAGACCAGCTCCTGTAGAATTGTAACATTTTGTAGGCTTGCTGTTGATGTTGTTCATTTGAAGTTAATACAAGGGCTGCAGCCCCACCATGCTGAAACAGCAGACTGAAATGGCGAAATGTTAGCCCACTTTGTGAATGAAACACCTTCAAGTTTAGTAGTAGAAAATATCTCAAATTATTGATTGAATTTTGGAAATCATTTAGTGATTTATTAGCAACTTCTTCCCTTCTCTAGTTGAAAATAATAGCATATATAGCCCATCTCTCCACTTACTTTGATAAATTTCCCATTTTATTCCTCTACAAGGCAGACGGTCCCTATTTTTAAAAATGTTGTCTTAGGTAGATTATTGTCTAAATTACATAGATATTTCATGAACTTTCATACACTATCAGTAATATCAATAATATAATAAATTTGAAAAATAATATCATTGTCTTCATTTACACATAGAGAACTGAGGTGCAAAGATTTTAAGTAACTAACTCAAGACCACATAGTTGATAACTTGTCTGGGATATGAAGAGCAGTGAGCTGAATTCCCTTTCTTTTTCCTCTACACTATGATATCTCTTCTGAGATCAAGTATTTATATTATGCAGTTATCAAAGCAATTATGAAATTGACAAAGCAATTCACTCCCAGGTTGGAACATGTCCTTCTTCTTTCTCAGCATTCACAAAAAGAGAGTTCTAATTATGCTTGTCAGTATTTACTAAACACAAGACCATACTAAAACCATAAACTTTACCTAAGATAATACATTGCAGGCCTTTGTAGACTTTACAAGGTAGATTTATATATGCGCTTTATCTTGTTTCCAAAAATTGAAACAAAGAATAGGTCAAATACACACAGCTGTGCTTCTATCTGAATAAAAGACTGTGGAATTGGGAAAAGAGGGAGTCCCAGGCATTCATTTAACTAATTACAAATCATTCAATTGTCAAAAGTCTCCACTTTTGAAATGTCACTGTGAAAAATGATTTTTCCATTTTCCTTCAACGCAAAATTTGGACTTTTTATCTTTAGAGTGGTATGCCAAAACAGAAAGAGTCTCTATAGGATAATTTTGTAAATTTTCTATTTATTATTGAGGATTCTGAGTTCCAGTTGCATTGAAAAGTGTTGGGAGAGGAGGACCTTCAAGATGGCAGGGGAGTAAGATGTGGAGATCACCTTACTCCCCACAAATACATCAAAAATACATCTACATGTGGAACAACTCCTACAGAACACCCACTGAACGCTGGCAGAATAACTCAGACTTCCCAAAAGGCAAGAAAATCCCCACGTACCTAGGTAGGGCAAAAGAAAAGAGAAAAAACAGAGACAAAGAATAGGGACGGCACCTGCACCAGTGGGAGGGAGCTGTGAAGGAGGAAAGATTTCCACGCACTAGGAGCCCCTTCGCGGGCAGAGACTGCGGGTGGCGGAGGGGGAAGCTTCGGAGCCACGGAGGAGAGCGCAGCCACAGGGGTGCGGAGGGCAAAGCGGAGAGATTCCTGCACGGAGGCTCGGCGCTGACCAGCACTCACCAGCCCGATAGGCTTGTCTGCTCCCCCGCCGGGGCGGGCAGGGCTGGGAGCTGAGGCTCGGGCTTCGGTCGGATCGCAGGGAGAGGACTGGGGTTGGCGGCGCGAACACAGCCTGAAGGGGTTAGTGCACCACAGCTAGCCGGGAGGGAGTCCAGGAAAAAGTCTGAACCTGCCTAAGAGGCAAGAGACAATTGTTTCGGGGTGCGCGAGGAGAGGGGATTCACAGCACCACCTAAACGAGCTCCACAGACAGACTCGAGCTGTGGCTATCAGCGCGGACCCCAGAGACGGGCATGAAACACTAATGCTGCTGCTGCCGCCACCAAGAAGCCTGTGTGCGAGCATAGGTCACTATCCACATGCCCCAGGAGCCTGTGCAACATGCCACTGCCAGGGTCCCGTGATCCAAGGACAAGTTCCTCAGGAGAACACACAGTGCACCTCAGGCTGTTGCAACATCACGTCGGCCTCTGCTGCCACAAGCTCGCTCTGCATTCTAATTATAACTATGGTACCTCTCCCTCCCCCCCTGCCTGAGTGATCAGCTGCTGCTTTAACCCCATCCTGTATTGGCAGGACCAGATGCCTGAGGGCAACCTACATGCAGAGGCAGGACCAAAACAAAAGCTGAACCCCAGGAGCTGTGTGAACAAAGCAGAGAAAGGGAAATTTCTCTGTGCAGCCTCAGGAGAGGCGGATTAAATCCCTACAGTCAACTTGATGTACCTGCATCTGTGGAATACCTGAATACACAATGAATCATCCCAAATTGAAGCAGTAGACTTTGCGAGCAACTGTAAATTTGGGGTTTGCTGTCAGTGACTGATTTGTTTCTGATTTTTATGTTTATCTTAGTATAGTTTTCAGCACTTGTTATCATTGGTGGATTTGATTATTGCTTTGGTTGCTCTCTTTTTTTATTATTATTTTTTAAATATTTTATTTTAATGATTTTTTCTTATTTATTAGTATTTTTTTTCCTTCCTTTTTTTCTCCCTTTTCTTCTGAGCCATGGGGCTGACAGGGTCTTGATGCTCTGGCCAGGTGTCAGGCCTGAGACTCTGAGGTGGGAGAGCCAAGTTCAGGACATTGGACCACCAGAAACCTCCCGGTCCCACATAATATCAATTGGTGAGAGCTCTCCCAGAGATCTCTGTCTCAACGATAAGACCCAACTCCAGCGAACAGCCAGCAAGTTCCAGTGCTGGACACCCCATGCCAATCAACTAGCAAGACAGAAACACAACCCCACCCATTAACAGAGAGGCTGCCTAAAATCATACTAAGTTCACAGACACCCAAAAACACACCACCGGACGTGGCCCTGCCCACCAGAAACATAACATCCAGCTCCACCTACCAGAACACAGGCATTAGTCCCCTCCACCAGGAAGCTTACACAAGCCACTGAACCAACCTCACCCACTGGGGGCAGACACCAAAAACAACGGGAACTATGAACCTGCAGCCTGCAAAAAAGGAGACCCCAAACACAGTAAGTTAAACAAAATGAGAAGACAAAGAAATACGCAGCAGATGAAGGAGCAAGGTAAAAGCCCACCAGACCAAAAAAATGAAGAGGAAATAGGCAGTCTACAAAAGAAGAATTCAGAGTAATGATAGTAAAGATCATCCAAAATCTTGGAAATAGAAGAGAAAATACAAGAAATGGTTAACAAGGGCCTAGAAGAACTAAAGAGCAAACAAACAATGATGAAGAAAACAATAAATGAATTAAAAATTCTCTACAAGGAATCAATAGCAGAATAACTGAGGAAGAAGAACAGATATGTGACCTGTAAGATAAAATAGTGGAAATAACTACTGCAAAGCAGAATAAACAAAAAACAATGAAAAGAATTGAGGACTGTCTGAGAGACCTCTGGGACAATATTAAATGTACCAACATTTGAACTATAGAGGGTCCCAAAAGAAGAGAAAAAGAAAGGGTCTGAGAAAATATTTGAAGAGATTATACTGTAAAACTTCCCTAACATGGAAAGGAAATAGTCTGTCAAGTCCAGGAAGCACAGAGAGTCCCATACAGGATAAATCCAAGGAGAAACACGCCAAGACACAAATTAATCAAACCATCAAAAATTAAATACAAAAAAAAAATTAAAGGCAGCAAGGGAAAAGCAACAAATAACATAAAAGGGAATCCCCATAAGGTTAACAGTTGATCTTTCAGCAGAAACTCTGCAAGCCAGAAGGGAGTGGCAGGACATATTTAAAGTGATGAAAGGGAAAGACCTACAACCAAGAACACTCTACCCAGCAAGGATCTCATTCAGATGCAACAGAGAAATTAAAACCTTTACAGACAAGCAAAGGTTAAGGGTATTCAGCACCACCAAACCAGCTTTACGACAAAGGCTAAAGAAACTTCTCTAGGCAGGAAACACAAGAGAAGGAAAAGACCTACAAAACAAACCCAAAATAATTAAGAAAATGGTAATAGGAACATATATATCAATAATTACCTTAAATGTAAATGGATTAAATGATCCAACCAAAAGACATAGACTGACTGAATGGATACAAAAACAAGACCTGTATATATGCTGTCTACAAGAGACCCACTTCAGACCTAGGGACACATACAGACGGAAAGGGAGGGGATGGAAAAAGATATTCCATGCAAATGGAAATTAAGACAAAGCTGGAGTAGCAATTCTCATATCAGACAAAATAGACTTTAAAATAAAGACATTTACAAGAGACAAAGAATGACACTACATAATCATCAAGGGATCAATCCAAGAACATATATCAATTGTAAATATTTATGCACACAACATAGGAGCACCTCAATACATAAGGCAAATGCTAACAGCCATAAAAGGGGAAATTGACAGTAGCACAATAACAGTAGGGGACTTTAACACCTCACTTTCATCAATGGACAGATCATCCAAAATGAAAATAAATAAGGAAACACAAGCTTTAAATGACACATTAAGCATGATGGACGTAATTGATATTTATAAGACATTCCATCCAAAAACAACAGAATACACTTTCTTCCCAAGTGCTCATGGAACATTCTCCAGGATAGATCATATCTCAGGTCACAAATCAAGCCTTGGTAAATTTAGGAAAATTGAAATCATATCAAGTATCTTTTCTGACAATGCTATGAGACTACATATCAATTAAAGGAAAAAAAACTGTAAAAAATACAAACACAAGAAGGCTAAACAATACACTACTAAATAACCAAGAGATCCCTAAAGAAATCAAAGAGGAAATCAAAAAATACCTAGAAACTAATGACAATGAAAACATGACAACCCAAAACCTATGGGATGCAGCAAAAGCAGTTCTAAGATGGAAGTTTATAGCAATATGATCCTACCTCAAGAAAAAAGAAAAATCTCAAATAAACAATCTAACCTTACACCTAAAGCAATTAGAGAAAGAAGAACAAAAAGAACCCAAAGTAAGCAGAAGGAAAGAAATCATAAAGATCAGAGCAGAAATAAATGAAAATAAATGAAGGAAAGAATAGCAAAGATCAATAAAACTAAAAGATGGTTCTTTGAGAAGATAAACAAAATTGATAAACCACCAGCAAGACTCCTCAACAATACAAGGGAGAAGACTCAAATCAACAGAATTAGAAATGAAAAAGGCGAAGTAACAACTGACACTGCAGAAATATAGAGATCATGACAGATTACTACAAACAACATATATGCCAATAAAATGGACAACCTGGAAGAAATGGACAAATTCTTAGAAAAGCACAACCTTCTGAGACTGAACCAGGAAGAAATAGAAAATATAAGCAGACCAATCACAAGCACTGAAATTGAGACTGTGATTAAAAATCTTCCAACAGACAAAAACCCAGGACCAGATGGCTTCACAGGTGAATTCTACTGAACATTTAGAGAAGAGCTAACACCTATCCTTCTCAAACTCTTCCAAAATATTGCAGAGGGAGGAACACTCCCAAACTCATTCTGCGAGGCCACCATCACCCTGATACCAAAACCAGACAAAGATGTCACAAAAAAAGAAAAATACAGGCCATTATCTCCGATGAACATAGATGCAAAAATTCTCAACTAAATACTAGCAAACAGAATCCAACAGCACATTAAAAGGATCATACACCATTATCAAGTGGGGTTTACCCCAGAAATGCAAGGATTCTTCAATGTATGCAAATCAATCAATGTGATAAACTTTATTAAAAAATTGAAGCATGAACACCATATGATAATCTCAATAGATGCAAAAAAGCTTTCGACAAAATTCAACACCTATTTATGATAATAACCCTCCAGAAAGTAGGCATAGAGGGAACTTACCTCAACATAATAAAGGCCATATATGACAAACCCACAGCCAACATCGTTCTCAATGGTGAAAAACTGAAACCATTTCCACTAAGATCAGGAACAAGACAAGGTTGCTGCTCTCACCACTAATATTCAATATAGTTTTGGAAGTTTAACCACAGCAATCAGAGAAGAAAAAGAAACAAAAGGAATCCAAATCGGAAAAGAAAAAGTAAAACTGTCACTGTTTGCAGATGACATGATACTATACATAGAGAATCCTAAAGATGCTACCAGAAAGCTACTAGAGCTAATCAATGAATTTGGTAAAGTAGCAGGATACAAAATTAATGCACAGAAATCCCTTGCATTCTTATACACTAATGATGAAAAATCTGAAAGAGAAATTAAGGAAACAGTCCCATTTACCATTGCAACACAAATAATAAAATACCTAGGAATAAACCTACCTAAGGAGACAAAAGACCCCTATGCAGAAAACTGTAAGACACTGATGAAAGAAATTAAAGACAACACAAACAGATGGAGAGATATACCGTGTTCTTGGACTGGAAGAAACAAACATTGTGAAAATGATTATACTGTCCAAAGCAATCTACAGATTCAATGCAATCCCTATCAAACTATCAATGGTATTTTTCACAGAACTAGAACAAAAGTTATTTGCAAACGAAGCAACTGACAAAGGATTAATCTCCAAAATATACAAGCAGCTCATGCAGCTCATGCAGCTCAATATCAAAAAAGCAAGCAACCCAATCCAAAAATGGGCAGAAGACCTAGACAGACATTTCTCCAGAGAAGAAATACAGATTGCCAACAAACACATGAAAAGATGCTCAACATCACTAATCATTAGAGAAATGCAAATCAAAACTACAATGAGGTATCACCTCACAACAGTCAGAATGGCCATCATCAAAAAAACTACAAACAATAAATACTGGAGAAGGTGTGGAGAAAAGGGAACCCTCTTGCACTGTTGGTGGGAATGTAAACTGATACAGCCACTATGGAAAACAGTATGGAGGTTCCTTAAAAAACTAAAAATAGAACTACCATACGACCCAGCAAACCCACTACTGGGCATATACCCTGAGAAAACCATAATTCAAAAAGAGTCATGTACCACAATGTTCATTGCAGCTCTATTTACAATAGCCAGGACATGGAAGCATCTGTCCATCGAGAGACGAATGGATAAAGAAGATGTGGCACATATATACAATGGAATATTACTCAGCCACAAAAAAAATGAAATTGAGTTATTTGTAGTGAGGTGAATGGACCTAGAGTCTGTCATACAGATTGAAGTAAGTCAGAGAGAGAAAAACAAATACCATATGCTAACACATGTACATGGAATCTAAAAAAAAAAAAAAAGTGGTTCTGAAGAACCTAGGGGCAGGGTAGGAATAAAGATGCAGACCTAGGGAATGGACTTGAGGACACGGGGAGGGGGAAGGTTAAGCTGGGACAAACTGAGAGAATGGCATGGATATATATACACTACCAAATGTAAAATAGATAGCAAGTGGGAAGAAGCTGCATAGCACAGGGAGATCAGCTTGGTGCTTTGTGACCACCTAGAGGGGTGGGATAGGGAGGGTGGGAGGGAGATGCAAGAGGGAGGGGGTATGGGGATATATGTATACGTATAGCAGATTCAGTTTGTTATACAGCAGAAACTAACACAACATAGTAAAGCAATTATACTACAATAAAGATGTTAAAAAGAAAGAAAGAAAGAAAAGTGTTGGGCATATTTCTCTACCAATAAAAGTGATATTACTCTCACTTGAAGTATACATAGTTCAATAAGCTTAAACATATAATCATATACCATATATATAAACTGTTTCTGACTGAGTTAAACTGAAAACAAAATAGTTAGATTATACATATTTATTGGTTGTCTCTTTCCCTCCATCTTCTAAAAGGGAAGAATTCTTTTATCATCAAGCAACCTCTCCAGCCTTCTTACTGATGAGACGACTGTAGAAAGGCAAGAATGAGAATCAATCAAATTGTTCCATGCGAGAATAGATGTGGGAGGAATAGATGTTGGCTGCTTATGATAAACAGCAGAAGAGTGGAGGAAAGCAGGATTTAGGGTCCAAGAGGGAAGATTCTATGAACAATTATATGAAGATAAAGATTTTTAAGAAGACTTTTAGGAGACACACTTATGAAAAAAATTAAGGAAATGTTTCAGCGTATTCTGCTATAAGCCTTTTTCATATAATTTTTTAAAGTGACTGAATAATTTATATATCTTCAAATTTTAGTTTTTGAGTTTGATTTGTGTTTCTCTTTGTTGCAATATTAAACTGGTAAATGGCTTAAAGTTCACCTACTTTGTTTTGTTTTTTTTTTTAACTTTGGAGGACTGCCAAGTAGGATTTTGGACTCGACGCGCATTGTATAGTTGTACTGCACCAATAATACACTATCAACATAACCACAAAGTTCCTGAGTTTAAGATGCAAGGAAATAGAAGTCAATGAAAATAACGCATAGTTTTCTTTTAATGTACCTCAAAATGAGTAGAAATTGTGCAAACCATTCTACTAATTAGAATTGAAACATTGGAATAAATGGGCATACGTAGTTGGATATGTGGAGTGTAGCACCAGATGTAAACATTGGGTTAGGCCCCTAACTGAGAAAGTCTAAGGAATTTCTGGGCATTTCAGCGTTTATCCCAGATTCTATTAATAGATAATTGCTTAAGACATTGAAATCATTCCAAGAAGAGGAGAGGGTCATCTGGCACAGACCTGATTGGATCTGGATCTGATTGGGTTCAGGGCCATCACAAAGATTTACTAGATTGAGATTTACTTAATCTCTATTGGAGATTAAGCTTCTGTGGTAGGTAGACAACCAAGCTAGCTCTGTAGCCATAGGGAGAGTACACCTATTCCATATTTGGAGAAAATCATAGGGTTACTCCCTCATCCAGACAAAAAATAAAGGAAGTCTGTTTAAATCAACTGATGGGGAGACAGAAGAGTATTTGAGGCAGAGACTACCGGGATAGGATATGAGAGATGAGGAAGAGAGAGTGGGTCACCTGTTCTCCTTACGTTTCTGGCTTGGGGGGCAGGATAGAATTTGTCATCATCAACCAAGGCAGGAAATAGAAGGAGAGAAACCAGTTTGAGGTAAGGCTGCTAGAAGTAGGATAATGGTAGAGAGAGTGTATTCTGTTTGGTACATATGGCATTTGATATGCCTATTTAGTGGAGTTTTCTATAAAGCAGAGTACTATACATCTGAAATCTTGCAACTGGTGGTATGATTCATAAAACATAAGGATAGAAACAATCTATTAAGGAAAATGGCTTGCAATGAGAAACTGAAGCTAAATAGATTTAATGAATCTTCTCAGTTCTATATGGAAAAAATAATTTTTAAACTAATACCTAAAAAACTAGTAATGAGTAGAAGTTCCTTAATTTATACCTGTATCATTGCAAGAATCTCACTACAAACTGTATATGAGTCTTTCACAATTGTTCATACATTTTGCTGTGTTCAAATCCTGGGTTAGCAAATCATTGTGATTTGGGCCTTGCTGTGAATGTCCCCCTTGCCTTAAGCTCTCCTCTCTCTTTCCTAAACATCCTTCAGCTCTCAACTCAAGGATTGTTTCCTCATGAAAATCTTTTTTAATCCTCAGATTAGATCATATCTCGCTATTATGACTCTCATGCTTCTCTGTACTTGTCATTTATAGCACATATCACAGTTTTTCAAGACATAGTGTTGTGCTTATCCGATGAATGTCTTTGTCACCAGCAAGAATGCATGCTGCATATATACAAAGTTCATACCTGCTTTACTTACCATTAAATCCCCAGTAGCAAGTTCAGTCCCTGCATGTGGAAGCTGACCAATAAGTATTATTGAATAAATGAATAAAATGATACTCGCTATGCTTTTACAATTTACTGAACTGTGGAAAATGTCCAGAAAGTGGGAGCCCATAATAATAAAGTAAAATGATTGTATATGACCTCATGAGGATCAAACCTATAATCTAGCTCAGTTAGCACTAACCACTAAGTTAATATCAAAATCAATTTCCATAAATGACTTATCTATTGAAGCATGAATTGCTAAGGTTGGATATCTTATTACTTACTTGGCCGAAGGGAATTAATTCATTTAGGATAAATTAGGCTGCAAGTGAAACAACAACAAGCTGCAAATGGCTTACAGAAGAGGAAACTCATTGCCTTACTCAACAAAAATCAGAGACAGGATGGCACTGTGTTTGGCTAATCAACCGACTTAAGGATATTATCAAGGACAAGAATTTTTGTCTTTTAACTTCTAAATTTTTTTCTCAGAAATATATCACTCAGCATTCCTTACTGTAATGTCCTTTAATACTGCCTCTTCATTCCTTTACAGATTGTCATGGCTGTTTTTGTACCGTAATAGCAGAGTTGAACAGTTGCAACAGCGACCTCATAACTTAAAAAGACTGAAACATTTACTATCTGACCCTTTACAGAGAAGTTTGTCAACCCCGACTTAAACTATGAGACAAAAAAAAAAAAAAAATGAGAGGACCTAGTTATCCATTACCACACACCCTCTATCTTCCAGCATTGGCACATTTGTAGATGAGGACAGAGCTGATCTGTGCACTTTTGCAATTAAATGACAAGTCCTAAGGCAGTTTTGACTTATGTTTCATTTCAAGTGGGCTCCACAGTAGTGCTATTTAACCCTCCAGATATGATCTAGCCACATGAGAGGGAGGAAAAACAGGAAGAACCAGAAAGAAATAAAACTTTCATCCCAACCTATCTTGTAGCAAAAGCCGACCTCTTCCACTCTAGTATAGTGATATAAGTATATGTACATGAGAACAACATTTTGTCCATGATTCATGTCTAAGCTCCTCTCTTGAATGATTGAATGCAGAAAACTAAGGAGGAAAGAATGGCACTCAGAGACCTTTTAAGAAGTTAGAGGGATGGCTATATCTGACTATATGTCTATATTATGTGTTTATACTTCCCCTAAAATTTATTACCAGTGGTTCAGACCTTGGAGAAAAGCTGAAGTGCCTACAATCAAGCAGTGCCTTAAGACAGAGATTATGAAAAGTAGTACTTCTGTTTTCATTTGTTATCATCACAGTATGAAACCTCAACTGCTATTTCTCCCAGCAAATAATAAACATTCTACTACCAGAAATATTGGACAAAGTAAGCATGGACAGAATATATTTTTATTTAGTGTGGTTAGGTACTGTCTCCACATTAAACTGAAATCTGCATGAAAATTGCAACATAGTGTTAATTATCTGGATGTCTGGTCTATCCCACTGCAGGACATTTATAAACATTTAGATGGCTGGATATCTAAATGTTTCTTTTGGACTTTTAACTTTGATGTATATAGTCACAGCTCTTCTTGGAAAGCACCTATAGAATTTCAATGTTATGTCAAAAATTTATTACTTATGCTTTTCTAATTTCATTTTCTCCCAACTTTACACAGATGAAGAAACTGAAGCTAAAATCACAGAAATAGTGAGATTTGTCACTGAGAGTACAACAAAAAATATAATTGTAAAATATGCACTATTTTTACTATTTATGTTCAGTTGCTTATGAGTACATTACTTATACCTCCTTAAGTTTAAAATCTGAACCAAACACATACATATAAATAGATTTGTTGTTGGTTTGTGGGCAAGAACAATTTATTAATCACTTTTTTTTTAATACACAATTGAAACATAGTACTGACTCCTTATTAGCTACTTAATCAGAGGTTTCTTATCCATGACTTTGTTTGTTTATTCAACAAACATTCATTCATGCCTGTAACTCAACCATGTTTTAGTGTTATTCTAAACAAATACATGTTTCCACCATGAGTTTCTTCCATGGGTTCAATGTTCATATTTACAACTGCACACTAAACAATGTTAATATTTCACAGAATACCAACACCAATAGGCTTTTAACCAAACTTACCATTTCCCTCTGGATTCCTCTAGTTCTCCTGTCTTCTCTAGAGCAATGGACAGAAGACCAGCCACCGAAGCTAGGATTGCAGGAGACCTCTCCAACTCACTAAACTCTTTAATTTGGTCATCTTATTATCTTTCAATTCTATTTTATATTTTTAGTCCAACTATCAATATTTCAGTCATTTTCCATCATTTCTCATATAAACTCTCTGAAATAAGTACCTGTTTGTACTCTCTGTGTCCAATCACGCTCTCAGCTCTTCTCCCTTCCTGTTGCCTGACTATTATTGGTTGTTTACAAAGCGTACTTAATCATCTTGTTCCCTCACAAGGGAACCTTAAACCCCTTATGCCTGCCTTTCCAGATCCGTTTCCTGCCATTCCTCATGGGCCCTGCGCTGTTGTTATGCTCAATTATCAGAGTTCTCGGGGTAGCCTGTGTGCTCCCACCTACCTGTGCCTTTGCTTAAGCTGTCTTCTCTGCCCTCCCTTCCCAACTTTCTCCTTTTATAGTCGCTGCTTGAACATCTGTATTTTTCCTTAAGAGTCAGCTCATATACCATCTCCTCTGATAGCCATTTCCTGATCCTCTCAGGATACATTATAGGATCCTTCTCTGCATAAAATCACTCACTCAATACTTGTATTTTCTGGATTATTTTTGGCTATTTCAGCGTCCCCAGGACTTCCACTCGTAAGGGCTCTACTGCATTGCAAGGGAGAAGTCAGGAACAGCATTTCTTAGAATCTCTTTCTCTTCATGACTCTGGATTTGAGGTTTTTCAATAAGAGAAACGCTTTGGAAATTGGGAAGGTAGGAAAGACAACAGAGCCATTATTCTCTTAGTACAATTGTAGTCAGATGTGTGGGGGCAGACAGGAGATTCAGTGACTACTAAGAACCACACACTTTGCTGCTTCAAACTGTTGGTGAGAGTTTCTTAGAGATTCCTGAGAATTACAGCAGCTTTGTAGTAAACTTTGGAGGTGTCCTGCTTTCGTGCTTTAGGGTTGCTCTTCAGTGAGCCTTATGCAGTCTCCATATAATGGTTTGGTTCAGTATCAGCTAATTGGGAATTCTATTTTGCAGAGTTCTCTCCTCTGTTGAGTTCTGGGATGAAGTTGGCCCTAAGATAAATTCACTGAGATTTGCAAGGTGAAAGTGAAGCTGCATTCAAGAACATTCTTTACAAGTCAGTGGTGGCTCGGGCTCTTTATCAGCCTGTGCTCTGATGGGTTCACTGTTTCTCTTTTATGGGCAGGAAGCAGCAGACCAGTCGATAGCTTACAGCTTCTTCAGTATCTCCTTCTTCAGCTTCTCTGACTCCACAAACAGATGCACTTTTAGCTCTGGGATGCAGGTCACCAGCGTCTAGTTCAGATTCCACATATCACAGAAGTGAAGGTTAGAAGCCATGAGAGGTCCACATGGGTTCCTGCTCACCCTCATGGCTTACAGTTTGCCCCTATGCATTCCAACTTGTCCTTGCTCTCTTCCACCTCTACATTCATCCTTTCTTCTTGACTGCCTGCCCTATTGACCCCAGCCTTGAACCTGACACAGAAGCAATAGCTGGACATAAACGGGTCAGCCAGCTCCCACATAGTGTAAGGTCAAACCTTATGATAAAAATTCTCATTCTATATCACTGCTGGTGATTCAGTTTCTCTGATGAAACCCCGACTGACACATTCCATGATCTTCAATGGCAACATCTGTCACTCCAACCCCTTCAGCTCTTCCAACACTCACATACGTCCATGACTCCTATATTAAACCCTTTCTGTCTGGAATTCACAAGTCACTTCTGTTTTTTTAATTTTGTCTTTCCTTAACCCCAATTAACATATTATATTAGTGCTTGTATTATTTAGTGGATCCTTAAACATCAATGTGATTTAAATCTTGCTCATATGCAATAAAAAGGGCATGACTAATACCAATATGCTATAGTTATCATTCCATGTTATAAACATTGGAGATTATAATTTGTTGTGTTTGTAACTTTGGTGTCTAATATAGCCCCTAACACATAGAATGCAGTAAACAAAAGTTTTAAAAATGAAACAATGAACTGATAGTCTATAAAGAATATAAAATAAATCAATCATCTATAATGAGTAAAGAAAATGAAGGGAGGTAAACACTCTTCTTGCTCATAAAAATGTCAGAATCTATCTGAGAAGATAAAGTCCACAGATTACAGAGTACACAATGACTACAATGCAATAATTAAACATATGAAATTAAATAATAAATTATACATGGGCACCTATCAAACATGCTATAGAGGGAATGACAGAATTGAGTTAGTAATTAAAAGTATAAAACAAACATTATGAAGTATATAAAACTAAAATTATCTCACCCCAATTTGGTGGCCTCCTATGAATAACTTTAGTTCCACCTACGCCATATCAAATTCTGAAATTTCACCTCACTGCATTTTAAAGATAAAGTAAAATCAAGGGACAGAATTTGGTAGATTACAGATCAAATAAAACAACTCCACAGTGCACTAGGAAGCGATATAAAAACTTACTGAAGATTTCTTGGGTAGACACAGGATATGTACAAACCATTAGCCCAAATTTATCTTAAATTTAGGTGTTTAATTCATTTTTTATTTGGACCAAAATCCCTCGACATCAGTCAGTCTCCCCATTTAAAGAAATGGAAAAGCCATCATCTATCCCCCCTACCTCTAATATTCCCTATCTTGACCATAACTACTCAGATCTCTCTCATGTCATGCATGTCACATTCAGCACTCCAAAAACCAATTATTAGAAAGCAATATAGTGAGTAAAAATGGAGTAAATTTACTCCTCAGGGTTTCTTCTCACCCTAAAGAGAATATCAAATAAATCCTCCAAACAAAGTAGATATTATCTCATATTATTAATACATCGCCATTTCTATAAAACTGCATGAATTAAGAAGAGAGTACGTAGGTGAGCAAAATTTCCCACCCCAAAATGTCTCTTTGACATGCAGATTATTTCTAGCTGAAAACAATCAAGACCCAAAAGACTCAAGGAAAAACGTTGACCTTTCCCCTAACTGCCTAAAGAATGTAGACAGAGGATTTGTTCCAGGAAGGAAGCTATCACCATAGGTAACTATAGTATGAACTCAATGAGTAGAGGGAGGAACCTAGCAAAGTCTTAAAATTTCTATCTGTGTCCCATTGTCTCTGCCTGGCCCAGCAAATATTTTTCACCAAACATTTGCTTTTCCACCTCCATGTCAATTTCCTCCCTCCCCTTGGAAGTCCCATCCACTACTGAAACCACCAAGTCCCCTAAAACTGAGTTCCTCTGCTGAGTTTATGATTAACCTCTCTATCCAGAACTTTACTCCCTTTCTTTTCCTGAACCTGTGCCCCTCAAGATTGAGGAGTATCAGAGAAAAGGGAGGACTTAAACCAAATACAAGCCCCTGTGTCCCTGTCCTGTGAAGTAAAAGCCTTCTGCTTTAGTCTCTCAGGCCTCTCCTGAGTCTCAAAAGGCTGACTCAGGAGTTAATAATTAGGAATGTGAAGATGTATAGACAAAGAATAGCTGTTGGGCTAGGAAACTGGTAATGATTTAGACTATAAATCGGCCACATAGCAGAATCACTGAACTCTCAGTTCCCTGAAAGGTACAGATAAAGTCCAGACTCACATTCCCAAGTTGTTTTTACAGGAAGCAGAGCCTCACCAGATGAGAACTGTTGACCACAAGCACATAGACCCTAGACTGGTTGAAACCAGGGAGCTGATGATGCTTGAAACTTCACCTTGATGCCAACCAATCCAAGAATTGTGCATGAGCTGATCACACACCCTGAAGACCCCTCCCTCACACTGACTGCCTTTAAAAACTCTTCCCTGAAAGCCACTGGGGAGTGCAGGTCTTTTGAGCATGAGCTGCCCATTCTCCTTGCTTGGTGCCCTGCAATAAATGCAGTAATTTCCTTCACCATGACCCAGTGTCAGTAGACTGGCTTTGCTGTGTGTGGGCAAGTGGACCCAAGTTTGGTTCAGTAACACTACCCCCAATACCCTCTTTTGTCTTTCGCTGAAGATTGTATTTAAGGTGAGTGTTTCAGCCATTTTGTCGAGTTACTCAGTTCTCCTGGATCTCTCCCATGTTATTAAACTTTTGTTTGTTTTTCCTCTGTTAATGTCTCATGTCAATTTAATCCTTAGACCAGCCAGAAGAACCTACAAGGGTAGAGGAAAATATTTTCCTCCCTGACAAGTAGAACAAATATGATTAGAATATATTCTCCTTGGGTAAATGACATACATCAGTATCACTCTGTTATCAGTCTATAATCTTGATTGGATAGGTCATATGGATGGGGAATATTAATATTCTTCTGTGGTCCTTAGATGTAGTAATGGCTATTTTACTCATCTTATGTACTCTCAGTTCCCAAATATCACAGCACATACACACGTGATGCACATGCAACATTTTCCTCTCATTATATTCATTTTTATTAATATGAAAAGGGGGAAAAACTTATTTTACACCCAAAGTTTATTTGTGCATATATAGTTTTATAAATGATTGAATGAAAAATTAGTAAAATAATTCACTTAATTCCTGGAGTTATTAACTTGTTCCAAAACATACAGTACCAGATATTTTAGATACAGTACAAAATAGGATTAATAGCTAGAATAAAGAGTGATTTTTAAAAAAGTATTTCCTTAGGAACCTTTTGGTTGTAATTATTCACCCATTTATAACAATTTATCTGTCACCACAACAGTCTGAAAATAAAATGAAATTTTTCAAATATACTGTCCACATACTTGGCATCCCAAAGGCAATATATATAAATCTAACTTAATTTTTCTGATTCCACTGAGATATTTGACTCGTAATATCATAGCATTTATGTGTGGGTATTAGCTTAGATCAGTTTAGTTGCAGAAAAACTTTATTCCCTAGACTCTAATAATTGTGATTTAAAAATACAAGACACTTTACAAGTTAAACTTTAAAATAATCTATAACATATTCAGTAAACGTTATATTTAGTTACATTATTTTTCTTCCCAATGTACACATAGTCTGATTTATTTTTAAACCAATTCTACTGAAGGAATGTGATTATTATAGCTTTTGTAATCAACATACTTTTCTTATTATCTTCCAAATGGCTGTGGTTATTGTTCTTAACCCGTTGGGAAACATGTGACTATTTTGTAGTTTTGTCCTGATACCATAAAATCAGTATAAGTGTAACTGGATGCTATACCATTTCAACAGAGTGCCTTAGATCTCTATGGCTTAAATAAGAGACAATACCTCAATCATTTATAGCTTAATATTTTAAAGTTTTAAACATGCTCAATTTTAAAACAAGCTTTTTAGAGACTTTGAGCACAAGCTCAGTGACTGTCAAGTTTTAGCTCATGATCATCAGTGCAACATTTCATTTATATATAGTAGGATGGTACCTCTCTCTATGAATCTATCCTACTGTCAGTCAAAAATCTCTTTAAAGTAGTCCTATTCTATTTCTCCTCTTCTTCCTCCTAAACCAAACACCTATATAATTGTATTTTTTGTTGAGTGCCAATGTAGTGGATCCTCTTTGCCCTATTCAACATCCTTAATTTATCCCTAAATTCTTACTCACTATAATTCCACGCTATTGTTCATGTCACTCTCTCCACGATATATTTCACCTTCCTCATCTTAAGGTGAGCATCTCTTTCAATGCTTAGTTCAACACTCATTTGCCTTAAGACTTGCAACTCTGATAGAGAGAAATTTGTAAGTCATATTACCTTAGGAAATAGAGAAAATCAATGTCCCCATTAGTTAGATATATCTATGCACACCTGCTTCCATATTTGGCTACAGTGAGGCATATAAGACTGTAGTTAATAATGGCAAGCAGCCTGCAGTGGGTGTTATTTATATGGTTGCTGGCAACTGAGATTTGTCTTTTTACTCAATTATATTGATTTCTTCTTGGATTGTCTTTTTATGTACAGCATTGTTGGGGCAGTTCAAACTGGTTTTCAAAATATTATTTTACTGGCATTTAATATAAACAATAATGTAATCAATTACCTTGCTCTCTTCCAAGAAACTGAATGCTATATAATCAAGTCTAGCTGGAACTATAAATATGGAACATGTGGGCCTAGCTTCCATATTTTTAAAGAATATTATATGCCAATTTTTTGGTACCTTCTACTTTTTAAAGCAAAGAATAAGAATATAGATTCAGCAAATATAAAAAAAGAATGATAGTCATGGATGAATGCTAAATAGTATTGTTAAATGTCACTTAAATTTTAAAATATGCAGTTAAAATTAACTAAAGAAGGTATAAAGACATTAAATATTGTAAATGTGGATATTCTCTGTAGTCACCTTTGTCAAACAATCCTTCTATTCTTTTTTTTTTTTTCCTGAAAATACCAAGATAAGCCCACCACAAAGGAGCTACTCATGTGTAATTATCTTCCTTTATTTCCATTTGTTTTTACCTATTTCATCCAAATGAGTTGCAGCTGTTAGAGAGGGAGAACTTTCCCCTCCACCTTTCCTGAGTCCTTGTGGCTGGACTAATAATAAAATTGACACAAGACAGAGTAAAAGGAGAAAAAGAAACAAATTTAATTTGTGCACACAGGAATAAAACCTAAGAAGTGGCTAAAGCAGGCAGCTTTTATATTTTTTTAGGCAAACAATAAATTTGAGAGGAATTGACAGGACAATAAAATTTAGATTTGGGTGCTTGATAGTAAGGAATTTAAGCAAAGTTTGAGCTTAGGGTAGTACATTAGTAAAGAAGAAACAAGGTTTGATGATATAGGCTTCTTGGCCCTGAATTCCCTATCTCTGGTGATAAGGATGTCTTTCTATCTCTTGGTACAGTGAGGTCATCTTTCACATGAGAGATTTACTTCTTGCTTTTGGGGAGACAGAGAGAAGAGTGAAAGTGTTCTTCTTGTACTGGCTGTTTCTTAAGTAGCTTTATTTCAAAATAATCAATATCCATTGTGGCATATTTGGGGGCAGCTTACCCTGGGCCTTTACAGTTTCCTCCTCTGAAAATTCCCTGGAAGTTTCACATATTAAAAGTTAAGCTGGTAGGTTGTTCCATCTCTTTGACCCAGAGACTCTTAGTGTAGACAATAGGTCAGTTCAATTAAACTCATTTCAGGAGATGGTGATGCAGGTGGGCTCTCAAAGTCAGGCCTATGGTGCAAGCAACCAGGTATTTAATAAGAGGAATTTCTATGGAGACAAAAAGACAAACAAACAAAAACAATGGTTAATAATTGGAGCAAATTATAAACCAGGGTTTGAGTTCTGAGGGTAGCCAATTGAGAAGATTTCTAGATGTCAGTGTTGAAGCGTCTTTTGTAGTTTGAATGTCTCTGATGATATGTCCAGCAATGTTCTGGAAGATACTCTTGTTCTAGTGTTTTCCATCACTCTCAATCATAGCACCAACCAGGCATTGTACATTATCCCTGCCTATTTTTTTTTACATCTCACCAAATGTATGATCAATTTGAATAAACACTCAAAACTTATTTTATAAATACCAATTACTTAGAAGTGGAGGGATGAATTTTCTTTCTAAATATGTTTGTTGCAACATGATTAAAGTAACACTTTATCCACCAAAGTTTAGGGTACATTTTACAAATTTTAGTTTAGGATTTCTAACATTTTCTGGGCTAAAAAAAGAAAAAAGGGGTCAGTTTGTACATTTAGAAATTTCCTCTGTTTGTGTGCCTTTTCTCCTCTTGAAAAATAGAAGTGCAGATTTATCTTCGAGGTTCATATGCTATACAGGTTTTGGTAAATATAATACAATGAATAATACACAGAGATAACTTTGTGTTGGCTGGCATGATCTGGTCTGTAAAATGTTTTTATTCTTATTTTAAGAAATCTTGTCTCCCTAATTAAAATAAAATAGTTAAGACAATTGGAATTAATTCCTCCAAATGTTTCTTATGGGTAAGAAATCAGTGAAGGAAAATCTCCCCTCTTCTAACATGATACTCTTTGAGGACAAGCATTAGGAAATCTCAAACTTATCACCACCTCAAATCAGTGGAGCTGAGTGGAGTGAGGTAGGGCTAGGGCTGAGACTCAGTAGGGCCTAGGCCCTCTGAATATTTACTTGTTCAAGTGATTTTTGGACTTCAACTTAAACCTTATCATCTTCCCCCACAGGAATAAGTGAAGCAACCAAAAAACTGGAGCTCAACTCTCAGTCTCAGTGGAGTAAGGGGGGAGGTAGAGAAGCAAATTTTTACATTATATCTTTAAATAGCCATATCCATCATGAGTTAAGATAACCAGATTGTGAAAATACTCTCTTTTGGAACAGGGGTTGAGTAATAGGAGGATATTGACTAGTTTATTTTCTTACTAAACTTTATTTTTTTTAACTTTTATTTCTATGACCTATTTAAAGAGAGCTCTATTTTTTTTTTTTTTTTTTTAAGTCTGGCAAGAACTGAGATATGTTCTCTGTAATTTCAGTTGGTGAGAACACAGTGATTCTGGTTTATAAGGACAGTTTCACTGAAAGGAATACAAGAATATAAACAAACAAAACCCCCGCATTTAGACATCTGCCCCACCAAAAATTAAGAAACCCAAAATATATTGCTTAACAGGCTGGTGGTGTGATAGATCACCTGGCCAACCTCTACATGTATTTATAACATGCCACTATGAAAGAAAAATAAACAGTAATGTTTATAGACTAAAATAAATTGCATATAAATGTGAGAAATAAATGTCTCAAATTATTTTAAATACTTAGATTTCATTAATATTCAATCATTCTAAATATATAAGGCTGCAATGTGACAGCTAGTGATTATCTTTTGACAGTTGATAGAATGCCTTGAAAAGGAGTACCTCTGTGCCAGATATTCATGACAAAGAGATAAGAATGAATGAGATTGGATCTTTAGGGTGTATCCAGTCAATTTTGGAAAAAAAAACAAAACACGAAAGTAACTGTCAAATTACTAAGCAATTAGTGTTAACATAATGATTATCATGGTAGAAAATACATACACTTTTCAAAAGAGAAAAAATTAAAAAAAAAAATACCAACGAGACCATAAAGGTGCACCATTTTACACCAACTAGAGTGGCAACGATTCAGAAGTTTGACCATACCAATCACCAAGGGGGACGACAGAGAAGTAAGGAGTAGGAATACAGAGAAGAATCTCCAAAGCAGGAAACCTAATAAAAGCTATAGAAGTGGGGATTTTTAGGACCCCCTGACGAGATGAGGTAAGGCTTTTAGCTGAATTATGCTTGATACACAGGTGCTATTGACATGAGTAATAAGGGCATTCCAGGGGGGAAGAAAGATTCTTAGCTAAGTCATAAGTGCAAAAGAGGAATAGATATGAAAGGAGTATTCAGGAGGACTGAAAGTGGAAGAGGCTGAAGAAAGAAAAGCATAAAGAGGAACAGAGATGATTTCATGTCAATCTTGCCCAAGAAGTCAGAGAGGAAGTATGTAATATGACTTTCCCGTTACAATATGTATACACTGAGTTGGAAAAATAACATGAATGTATGCAATTTGACCTCACAACACTTCAAACTCAGTTTATGCTTTTTGTTTTCTTCTTTTTGTTAGATATGCAATGAATCTAGATTTCCAAGCTGTTTAGTTTAATTAATAATGGATTCTCTTTACTGATTCAGAAATGGAAACCATCAATAAAATTGGCCAAATTGGTCTGAAAAGAGTAAAACCTTAAAGAAACTCACACAGTGAGCCTTTACTTTCTATTTAATTCGTATATTAGGATTTTCTCACTACTTGCTAATTCATATAAACTCTAACTTTTTTTTTTCTCATCTCATCCTTAAATAAGATAATGAGAAAAGAGTAAGAGTAAGAACTAATAAGTTCAAGGAATTGAGTCTTTTATTACAATTCAGCTCCATTACTATTTTGGCAACTGAAAGGTACAAAATTTAAGATTAATTTCCTCAGGGAAACATGACAAACATTTTCTTTGATTCAAGCAAAAAGGGAACAACTTATTCACTCAGTACATCATAATTTCTTATTCCCAAAATACTCTCTACTTCTTTTATTTATTTTCTTGGAAAAAACCTACCCTGCACTACAATGAGTTTTGGGCTATAGGTAAAGTTTAGGAGCTATTGCCATGTTGTGTGAAGATTTGTGCTTGAAAGTACAGAGCATGCTGAAGTCAGTAGTATTTTCAGATGATGATCCAATATGCAAGGAATCATCGTTTGGACATCTTAACTCACTAATACCACTAAAGTGTAATTCCAAGGAAAATAAATGAATGTGCCTTCACAAGTAAGAAAAAAAAAAAAAAACACATGGCAATGCTTGGTCAGTGAAAAGAATACGGGTATAACCACCTGACCACTGTAATTCCTGAACAGCAGGGATTACTGATGTTTTCACAAAGAGACTAAAATTAAGTTATCAGAAGAGGAATATATGCACATTTTTATGAGACATAAATTTCTTAATGTTGTTGTGCCTTGATTTCCTTCTCTACAATTTGGGGGATATTTGTGAGGATTAAATGAGTTGATGGCTAAATCTCAACAATGATGATAATTATGGTAATATTTTGTCATCATAGTTTGCCTATGTATAGCATTTTGAAGTATTGGAAAATACACAGCCATTTTTTTTTTCCATTTTAGATTTGCAATAAATTGGAATGGTAAGAAATCCATAGAATTAAGGGACATGGAGAAGAAGAGATAGAAAAGTTTTGTTTTAATTTCTCCCCTCTCGGTTTCATTCTGTCCCTTTATCCCTTCATGTATCCATCCATCCATCCATCCATTCATTCCTCCATTACCACTATTTAGGGATCAAATCAAATGACATATTTATGAGGAAAAGAATACTAAGAACCTTGTGTATTTCATAGATGGTTTTTAATGATAAATAAAAGGAAGCATAGTAGAGTAGTTAAAAACTCGGGCTTGATTGATGGATAGAGACATGAATAGATGTATATATATAATATATGATAAATGAATACATTATATGTGATAAAGCAATATAGTAAAAAGTTAATTGTAAAATTACTTGGTGATTATAGACTGTACACTACACCATTTTTCAACTTTTCTTTAGGTTATATAGTTTTATCAAAAAATGTTAAAAATATTTAAAATATTAAAGTGTGTTAAAAAGCCAAAATGTTTAATTTTATTAATTCATGTGGAAGCAAAAATAATAAAACTAATTGGTCTGCTTTGGACCAATTGGAAGAGACTTGGGAAGCAGCTCTTTATTTGAAAACTAGTAAATAAAGGGAAAAGCATACATTTATCCTATGTTTTCTATGCAAACTGAACCCCTGGAGAGCCAAATAGTAGATGAATGGAAGTTTATCATTAAAGAAGTAGTTCAATAAAAATGAAGACATAGTGTAATTAATACATGAACATTTTGCAACTCTTTTTGAATTGATCTAAACAATGTCATTAATAACTGCTAATCAAAAAAAGATTCAACTGAACATTATTGCTTCTTGATGGAATGAAAAGGTTTTTTAAATCAACTATCTATAAAGAAGTTCTGGGAAAAAAAAAACACTATATGTGGACCTGATTATCAATTTTTAGGAAATCAGAGGAGAGAGTAACATGTCAAACTACACTGTAGTGTGCTGTGAGGCAACTACCAAAATCCAAACTACAGGAAACTCTACAGGACAGGGAAAAAAGGGTTGTAGGAACCACTAAATTAAAGATTTTAAATGTCATATCAGTAATTTCAAGTAGAGAAAATTAAAATTTTTATTATGACATTTATAAGAAACTTAGAAATTTGAACACAGACTGGATAATTGATTTTATTAATACATTATTGTCAATTATTTAGTGTGTTACTTTAATTGTGATTTTTTAAAAGAGTTCTCATACTCATGAATAAGATAAAATGTAGGAATTTGCTTCAAAATAATATAGGACAAGGGGAAATAATGAGAATGAAAATGAAAAAAAAAGTTGGCCTTTAACTGATAACTGTTGAAGTGGATGATGGGTTTATGGGGGTTCATTACACTGTAATTTTTTTTTATTGTATATGTTTGAAGTTCATAATCCGTAATAAAATGTTAAAAAGACTAGACTGACATAACGCAGGCTATGGAGTCAGAGAACAATTGTTGAATCTCAGCTTTTTCATCCCAGCTCTTTCAAAGTGTGATCTTTAATTTGTATTTTCCAAGTCTCTAAAGCATTCCTAACATTGAAGTTTCATTTCCAGAAGGTAAGTCAGGTATCACCATAACTGCTTAATTAGCTCTATACCAAGTACCTTCCTGTGTCAGCATCAATTACTTTGGGGAATATATCACAGTCCTGAGTCTAGTCCTCGGACTTGAAGATTCAGGAATCTAGCATTTTTTTCCCTAAAGAAGTGATCTCTCTCTCAGGAAAAAGTTATAAATTGGAACTTCTAAATTGGAAGCCCAATCATTATTATTTCTTTCAAACATTTATAGCATGCTCACTATGTGTCAGAGACTGTTGAAGCACTTTGCAAATAATAGCCACTTTTGTCTTTATAACAATTCATTTACAGATGAGAAATAGCAGGCACAGAGATACTATATTACTTTCCCATAGTCATATAGCTCATAAGTAGCATAGTTTAGATTTGAATCCAGCCAATCTGGTTTTAAATCTGTGCTCGTAACCATGCTACATTTGATAATTATCAAGAAAGAACTAAAGAAGTCAACTTGATTATAAAAGAGTTCTTGAGCTCTTGTTGAAGATGTGTAGAACCATAATACTCAAAACCAAATGGCTACAGATTCTATAACTCCTGCAAAAACAAGATGGATGCTGATAAAATAAGCCTCACTGACTTGTATTTTTCCATTTCCACAAATCTGTCCAATTCTTATTGTGTGATATGTGTATTATTGTAAAATAGTTCATTACCTTCATTCCAAACTTTCCTGATAGAAGAGATGTTTTACTTTTTTTGGTAAGTTTGCATATCTATGAATTTGTCTCAGTCTTCATTTTACAGGATATTTTAAGTTATTTATAATTCTAACTTTCAAGTAAAAAATACTGGGGCTCAAAGAAGTTAAATAATTCACTTTTATGGCAAGGCTGGGAGATTCCGTGATTCCCAACAGAGAGCTCTATACATTTTATTACAGCATTCCCAAATTAAACAGCGTGTGAATGTTGAATAGGGGGTAGAAGAGAAGTTTTTAAAGACACTTCACTTCACTAACTTCTAAACTGTGATTGCCAAATATATTGTTCTTTCTTGTCACCAGTATTGAACAAAGGATCATTTCTGATTCTGTTTTGTTTATATGTCAATGGCTCTGATTGAATTTCATTTAAAAAAATGGAATTTTTTCAAACTTCCAAGGTTGTCTATTTTTTTTTTTTCCTGATGATAAAGGCCTTATCTTTGAAATTTTCAACACACAACCAGGTATTATATTTCTACCCAGGTAGGGTGTCTTTTCTTCTATTTCAATTTCCCTCAAGTCTATATATTTATTCAAAAGTCAGGAGACTTTGAACCCATTATGAATTATGTACGGGGATACGATAAAAGAATTATTCTGAAGGGCACAAATCTAGCTTCTCTATATTATATAGAAATATTTTGCAACCAAATTTCACTGGAGGTTTTTTTTGCCAGTATTTTATTTTGTATTTATAAGAGTTTTGTTTTTGATAAAATTTATAGTGAGGTAAAATGTTAAAAAGAAAATTATTGATTACATAATTCCCCACTAACATCAATATAATCAAATATAAGTTGTTTGGGTGCTCAATATTTTCTTATATGAAAATGTTAACTTCAGTAAGAGAATCCTTTGTTATCCGTGAAATTACAGTCACTTCAGGAGTCATACTTGTTATTGCAGGTTCTAAGGAGCAATACAAAACTACAAAAATGAAAAAAGAAAGAAAAAAGAAAAGGAAAGAGAGAGAGAACTCACTACCCCTCTATCATAAAGACTTCTGTTATCATAGGAAAAAGATTTAACTTTTCTGGTAATTAAATTGTGAGGAAAGACATTTTCTTTTTTGATTCTAAACTGAGATTCTTTTTTTTTTGCTCTAAATAATTATCCATTGCAGTAGATATAAATATACTAAAACCTGAGAGATAGGAAAAGATATCCCATATTTTAAAAGTATTTTGAAGTCAAGCTATTGTTATAATCAGAAAACATATTTAAATTTCATTTCTCTTGGTAAAATCAATGTAAAAACTGTTTTCTGAACCACTTTCAGAGACGCATGCAAAAAAATTCTTCTCTTTTTTTTTATATGATGAAGCTTTTTTTGTTGATATTCATAATGTGATTTAGTTTATCGTATTAGTATTAATAGTTTTCTAAGTATAAATAATATACGGGTAGAAACTACTTAGATAAATACAAAGTATATAATACATAATAACAGTAAAAAATTTAATTATTTTACTATTAATTACTAATAAAATCAGCATCCTAAATAACATTCTTACAAAACTAGCAATGAATGATAGAAAGCAGAGATAATTCAGATTGATACAAATGGCGTAAAATATTTTTGAATCAATAGGAAAGTGTTTGCTTTATGTATTTTATTCTGAGGTGTATCTTGTAAAATAATGCAGGAATGCATCTTTTTACTGGAATTTTGAGAGGGTACTCGGTCACTTGAATAACCTATTCCTTTTACCTTTCCCTTCACCATTTGTTGTTT
The DNA here is from genome assembly GCF_028023285.1 of Balaenoptera ricei. Taxonomy (NCBI): domain Eukaryota; kingdom Metazoa; phylum Chordata; class Mammalia; order Artiodactyla; family Balaenopteridae; genus Balaenoptera; species Balaenoptera ricei. Next base: position 6,393,935 of record NC_082645.1, on the reverse strand, counting down.
TTAGTTATAAACTTTAAGGTGAGCATATTTCACAGTAATAAGAGAGAACGGAAAGATGCAAATTTTTATTATGCAAAAAATATTCTTACACACCTGCATTCGTGGTGTTTCATCCATAAATATCTTTCTCACTCTCAACATTGTTTGTATTCACCACACTTTCTGACTAGATTTACTGCATTCCTACCCTTACAAGTGTCCACACTAAAATATGGTCCCATAGTTCATACCAATAAAAATAGATTATTTAAAATATCTTAGTCATGTTCTTTGTCAGAAACCTAGAAGAGCAAAAAATCTTTCATTTCAAATCTCAAAGGTAAATGTTATTATATTTCTAAGTGTATGTGTGTGTGTGAAAAGAAAATGAATTCTCCCTGAGAACAGTTCCTGCTTGCACTTGCCTCTGATTTGTATTGGTGGACATGGATTCACAGATCTTCAGACACTTATTGAAGAATATAAAGGTAGACTTTTTAAAAAATGTATTTTATTGAGGTATAGCTGATTTACAATGTTGTGTTAATTTCTGCTGTACAGCAATGTGATTCACTTATGCATATATTTACGTTCATTTTCATATTCTTTTCCTTTATGGTTTATCATGGGATATTGAATATGGTTCTCTGTGCTATACAGTAGCACAGTTGTTTATCCATCCAATATATAATATCCATCCAATATATAATAAAGGTAGGTTTCTGTAGTGAGGTTGATTCACTTGAGCAGGGCAAAAGTCAGTCATCCAATGGATGAAGGAAAATAATGTTAACTGTAGTAAAGAATTCAGATAAAAATAGATGACAGTAAGAATCTGAATGAATGGGAGGAAGGAAGGTGAAAGAATGAAAAGAAATAAACAATTGGAAAAGGCATACATTTTCTAAACTAAAAAATAGAAACACAAACATTGTGTATTTCATCTATACTTTCCTGTCAGACCATCAGGATTTATTTCCCTACACCATTTCACAATTTTTGTGCGATACATGCTTTTCAGGTACTATTGTCCATCTGATAAAACATCTCTGATATTAATGCCTAAATGCCTCTTGACACAATAGTTCTTCAAGGTAAATCTGTCATTTCATAGTGCCATTACTAAGGAAATCTAGCACTGTTCTTATATGTGTGTGTGTGTGTGTCTGCGTGTCTGTGTGTCTGTGTGTCTGTGTGTCTATGTGTATGCACAAATTAGCTATATAAATATATAAAATGCTATCAACTATACTTCAATTAAAAGTTAAAAACATATATATATATATATATATATATATATATATATATATATATATAAACACATAAAGTTTTGGTAAACTTGTGTCTTATCCTTTAATTTACAACCCATCTCCTGAGACACAGTCCTCCCAAGCCTCTTTATGCCAAGCATTTTCTCTGCTGCACCTTATCTTCTCCCAACCACGGTCCTGTCAGGTACATGTTGTTATTCTCATTTTGTAGATCAGAGAGGTTGCATAATTGTCTGAAAGCACACAGTGAATAAGTAGCAGAAACAGCATGCAAAACTGTGTCTGTCTGCTCTTAAAATGTTGAGCTTAACACACAGAAGTGTATCTAATGAGGATTTCAGACTCCAGAGCATTCATTAGTGTTTATAGTTTGAAGCCCACAAGGTCCTAAACTTGTCTGTGTCATCTCATTGGGCACTGTCAAGTGATCTCCCTCTGCACTGGGTTGGAGACAAATAAAATTCACTGCCAAAATGTGCTTGAGACAAGGATAAAGAAATATATATATATTCTTTTACATTTATAGATATATTTTATATCTCACAAAAGCACTCCCTGTTCTCATGAATCACTCTCTTTTCTTTGTTTCCATACCGAAATAGAACACTATAATATATTGCTACACCAATGGAATGTAGGATAGAGATTGCAGAGATTTTTATAGTTTTTGTTCCCTCCTAGTTATTCCATCAAGAATCAGAGAAGGCTAAGCTGTATTTCAAACCTGCTAGATCCAAGGTAAAAAGTGTATGTTTTTCCAGAAATTGTATTTCTGAAAAATAAATTGAATGTAAATACAAATCTATAAACCTCATATGACATGCATGACACAAAATTTCCATATAAAGAAAGTCTATGGTAAGTTCTTCCATAAACAGATTTACCAATTATTTTTATGATTGGATTTATGTTTGAAGAGACTTTTGTAAAAATAGTGCACGCTTATGTTTGGGTGGCTGTAAATTAAACATTCTTTGGAAGGAGTGACAATTATTTGGGGGGCTATAGAACTAAATGAGAACAGGAGCCTTCCCCCCACTCCCCAATATTATACTTTTGGCCTCTGAGGCATTGTCTTTTTTTGTCCCTATTCATAAAACTGAAGTGTAAGTTGCTTTGTAAATAAGGTTTTGTGGCTAATTTTTTAACAAAAACCAAACATCATAGACCATACCTGATGAATTCCTCTACGTGAAAACCCTTCCAATGGTTTCCCATTTCCATTGTGATAAACTCGTTATTTATTGAGGGATTTTATTTATCCAGGGAAAGTGATATGATCAGATATTTATTTTACTTGACATTGCATTTTCAGCATTTCTACATATTATGAAAATCATCAGATTTCAGCACTCAAATCTCAAGTTATGTGTTGTTGCCTCAGTAAAAATATTCCTTAACCCCATTCTGGGTCATGAAGCCATGGCATGTGCTGTCATGATGCTATATATCTTTCTTTTATAACACACTATGTTATTTTTAATTATACATTTTTTAAATTATTTGATTAATATCTTGATTAATTTACTTTAACAAAGACAAAGATTCTAATGTTGTTCACCACTGAATCTCTCAAGGCCTAGCGTGGGCTATATTAAGCTGTAATAAATGCTTAAATAATGTATTTTTTTTAATGACATCCTAAAATGTCTGTGAATGTTGAAAGAAATTCACAGCAAAATTAGGCATTCAATGCAGTGTGATTATAAAAATTGTGCTACACTCTTAATAATTATCTGTATTTTGCATGCTTTCTAAATGTACAATATGTCATTTTATAACATTTTTAAAACCAAATGCATCAAATATAAACATCCATATCAATTATTTAGCACCACACACAAAATCCACATTAAAACTCCTTGCCTTGCATATCAGCTTCTGCTTTCATTATTTTTAAGATACAATTCCATTCCTTTGGCAAGTGCCCCAACTATGAATTGCTATTTTAAAATCAAACTTTGTTTCTTCTCTTGAAAACAAGGAAGTTGTAATTTGTCTCCTGTATTGATGACTTGATTATAGTTATTTCACATAAACCACATCAATCCATTCTTACTGACTTATTTATGACCTATAATGTAATGATCCAGCTGGGTGCTAGAGACATAAAGGTAAGAAAGACATGCTTTTTTTTTTTTTTTTTTTTTTGCCATAGATAAGTGCTTAGAATAGAAGTCATGATTTTAAAAGGTATGTGGGAGTAACTGCTCATAGAACATAACATCTGATGTGATTTGAAGACTCAGGCAAAGTTGTAAGCTAGTCTAGTGAGTACACAAGGCATGGGATGAGTCTAATCACCTTTCAGAAGAGTTTAAAATTGAGCAGAGACTTGGAGGAAGAGGAAGGATTCATCAAGAATAAAGTGCGAACAGACTAGGTTCTGGGCAAAGGGAACAGCACATGCAGTGAAGTGGGAACATAAAAGTGCCTGCTGTCTTCAGGAAATATTAATGAGAAGGGCGTGGCCAGTCCATATGGCACCCAGGGAAGTGTTAGGAGACAGTCCTTGGGAAGGGAGTTGGGAGCCAGATAATGAAGCAAATCTTATGCCATGCTAAGAAACTGGCTATCTTGGTACATAGGAAATTTTACTACAGGAGAAAGCAGAACACATTCCAAATATTGAAATTGTTCATTTCTCTAGATTGTTGCCTCAAGAACGTAATGGAATCATAAAGCTGTAAGACGTATGATCATGCATTCTAGTCCCTTATTCTCTTTGAAAGAGTCAATGATTTCAATGTACAAGTAAAAATTCACTAGTAAAAATGCTTTGGTAGCATTGAGAGTACGAACTGACATTTTCCACATCATTCCTTGCAGAATTTTAAATGCCTCTTTTGATAATAATGTTGTATCTTCATGTTAATGCACATTAAACTATTTTGCACCTCGAAAAGCAAATTCTTGTGTTTAACAAATAAAAATCTCTAACAAGAAACTTCAGTTATGATGGGATAATATTTTACTATTTATTTTCAGTTTTGAGTATGTATTATTAGAGATACTTTACAATCAGACAAACAATGGTTTAAATTCTCAATGGTTTAAATTACCCACCTGCTTATTGTCTGTGAAAAGCCCCTTATAATGAATCTCCCTCAGCTTTTATTATGGTGAATAAAGTGATAATAATATCTGCCTTCCAATAAGTCATCAACCTCACCCTCTCAATCAGCCCTTACTCATGTCTTACCGAGAAAGAGCTGAAGTATAGTCTGTGTCTTTGGAAGTAAGAAGCCTATGGGTTCATCAGAAATGGACCATGCCCTTGGTAGCACTGTGCACTCCATCAGTGTTTGTCAGACTGTGGATGCTTGGAGCATTTTTAAGGGAGAAAAAAAAATTATTGCCTTAAATCTTTTTTGTCTTCATATTACTGACTATATAAATGTAAACTCCACGTTACCATCTTTATAACTATTATACAACTAGAGAAACCTACAAATGTAACTATAAACTCTTAAATTTAAATTGCAAAAAATAATTCAATATAACACATGCTATTATTTTGCTGAAATCAAACTGCTGCCATTAGGGGCTCAATAATATTTTATGAACATATGCGTGGACACAAACAGAGTTCTGACTGATGATATTCAGGTTCTACTCTGACATTTTAGTACAAGTGTTAGGCACCAGATTATAATCCCACCATTTTCTTCTGTTTGATCTACAGTTTCTTCATTTATAGTGTTCCCAGATTATTTGTCCTTCAACTAGTTTAAATGGATTGTTTTACAGTAAGTCTGCCTCCGTGTGTTTTCTTATTTTTTTTTGGCCACACCACAGAGCATGGGGAATCTTAGTTCCTGACCAGGGATCGAACCCGTACCCCTTGTAGAAGAAGTGCAGTCTTAACCGCTGGACCGCCAGAGAAGTCCCCCTGTGTGTTTTCATTAGTCTGTAATGAAGTAACACCTTTATGCATCAACAAAATCTGAAATATAAGTATACATATTGATACTAAAATTTCCTGACAGTAATTATCAATATAGTTGATAACTGTATAGTTGATAGCCTAATAATTACACTGTGCTTTCATTAATATTCTATTTTAGTATAACTTAACAGCATACAATTGAAAATATGGAAGTTTTATGGATACTAGAAAACACTTCTGCTAGCCATAAAGATTCTGACAAAATCTAATATAAAAATAGAATTCTTTAAATAACTAAAGTAATATGATGATTTGTAATAAAAGTTCTTTTAATACTTGATCATTTCAAATAGTATTATGCTCTTAATAGCATCTTCATAAATTTAAAAAAATATGAGAAAACTCTGAGATACCTTTTAAACAACATTCACAAAACGTTTGGATTTATTTTTCTAAGACTCAGTTTCATTTAATGTATTATATTGAATGCTTATCATTATTTTGTGCCACATCTCATAGCCTCCGAAAAACAGTTCATGAAAAGAATTAGGTTTGAACCATGAGTTCAAGGAAATAATTTTTGTCATGATAATGCTTAAGATTTATCGAAAGTAGAGTAAAGGCATTTTATCTGATTTCAGTTCTCATAACAATACGAGGTAAAGATATCTGATTTTAATTCTCATAATAATATGAGGTAAACAACATTATTCATGTTTTGCACATGTAAAAACTGAGGTTAAAAGAGTTGAAGTAACTCACTAAATCTCCACAGTGAAGGAAAAACATATAAAGGATCTAAAACCAGGCCAATGTGACTCGCAAATTCCTGTTCCTTCTGTTGTAGCAATGGGTGTCTAATTTTCCATGACTGTTTTAGCATATATTTTAATTAAAATTATAAAAAGTATGAAACTAAAAATTCAGCTGAATAGCCATGCTCACAAACCTAAAAAGGCAATTTTAGCACTTAACATGGATTCCCAGATCTCTTGGTATTATAAAAGCATGCCAAGGAATCTCACAAAACTTTATCAGCATTTCTTATGGGCAAAAACAAAATTTGTATCTTTTGGTTATTTTTACATTGTTATTTCTGAACATAGAAACAGATGTGCAGGAACCCTTAGGAAGAATAAACTCCACTGATAATGACCTTTGCTTTGCTAAGCTAAAATATACCTTTGACATCTTGGCAGAATCAAGTTTACAGACTGGCAATGTTCAAATTTAGGATTAACTATCTTCATATATATAAATACTTATTTTTCCTAAATTAAACACAAAAACATTAAATCATTTATTTGTCAGGATAAATATTGCTAAAGAAGTATATACTAGTCAGAAATATGATGGAATAGGAAGTCTCAGGTACCATTTCCTCACAGAGACAACCTACAATAATATAGGGACCAAAATGTCTTTATGAGAATTGCAGAAATCATGTAAGAAGTTACAGTACTCCGTGTGTGTGCAAAGCCAAGAATGTCAGAGAAGCCATTTCACTTTACCCTCAATCACTCCAGCCACAAGCTGACACAGCTCAAGGCCATTGGGAGAGAAGACTGCTCCTAGCCTCTCCCTTGGGAGAGCAAGAGAAGGGTGGAAACGTGGGCAATCCTCCAGCTTTTTGAAGAGCTGTCTGAGGGACTGATTTTTGTCTGCCTGACTCGGAGCACTGATGAAACCAGCATAGTTTGGATGCCTGGGGGGTCACTGAAAGCAAGGGAGAGTGGGGGCAGCTTGCTGTGATACCAGAGGGCCTGCAGTGCCACAGATAGAGGATGGGTGTGGTTCAGTATGATTGGGAGAAGGATCCCAACTCATGACTTCTCCTTGGGGAAGAAAGGAAAAGAGTAGAGTATGCATCTGGGATTCTGGTTTTTCAGAGGGCTGCCCAAGGGACTTACTTTTGTCTCAACTGACTCAGGGTGCTATTTTGTCTCACCTGACTCAGGGTGCTAATAGGGAGCTGGCATATTTTGGATGCCTGGGCCACTGAGAAAAAGAGAGAGCAGAGAGGCTTGCTGCCATAGCACAACAGAACCTGCTGTATCACAGACAGACAGCAGAGGGAGCAAGAGATTATGAACTCCTGAAAAAGAAACCAGGAAACCTCTCCAATTGGGAAATTACACTTACAAACTCAGAGGATTGTCAGTCTGCCAAAGATGTTTCAGATGCTCCCTGAATCTCTAGCTAGGCTGAGAGGAGCATTGCCCTACACAAAGGCAGCTTACAAAGACTGAGAATGGTGGCTATTTTTTCAAATTCATACAACTGAGAAAAAATCAAAAGACATATAAAGAAACAGGGACACATGGCCAAATCAAAGGAATAAAATAAATCTTTTGAAATCAACTGCCCAAAACAGAGACCTATGAATTACCTAAAAAAATATATGTATATATAATTCAAAACAATTGTCTTAAAGAAGCTCAGTGATCTACCAAAAAAACAAGAAAAGAAAAGAAAAAATGCAGATAGACAACTAAACAAAATCAAGAAAAGGATGCACAAACAAAATGAGAATGTCAACAGATAGAAACCATAAAAAAGAGACAAACCAAAATTCTGGATCTGAAGAATACAATAACTATATTGAAAACTTCACTAGAGGGGTTCAAAAGAATACATAATCAAACAGAAGAAAAACAATCAGAACTCAGAGACAGGTCATTTGACTTTGTTGAGTCAGAGGAATAAAAAGAAAAAAGAATGAAGAAAAGTGAAAAAACCTTAGGGACTTATGCAGTACCATAAAGTGGACCAATATATGCATTATGGGAGTCCCAGAAAGAGAAGATAGAAGAAAAGGAATAGAGAGCTTATGTGAAGAAATAATGGCCCAAAACATTTAAATCTGAGGAAGAAAATGGACATCTAAATTCAAGAAGATCTAAGGACTCCAACTAGGGTGAACCTAAAGAGGACCTGGAATAGCCAAAACAATCTTATGAAAGAAGAACAAGGCTAGAGGCCTCATATGTTCAGATTTCAAAACATATTACAAAACTACAGTAAGCAAAACAGTATAGTAGTGGCATAAAAACAGATATGGAGACCAATGGAACACAATAAGAATCGAATAAACATTCATGTATATGGTTAAATTCTTAATCTTAATAAGAAAAACAAGTCAGATACCAAAATATTCTTGTGAACTGGGCCTTTTGACTATTATGAAGTTTTCCTAGCCTGTGAAACATATTGAATACTTAAAATTTCAATCTTGGACTTTGGTTACAATTCTTACAGGCGGAAAACCATCTGCTCTGAACATTTTCTTTACACGTGAGCTCAAACCAGCTTTGCCTTTTTATCACAACTGTAAGTTCAGAAAAATCACAAAGAGAAGTTTTGCAAATAGCCTTCTTAGAAACCATCTGGGCCCGTGGCTGTTTCTGGATATAGTTTTTTGAAAAATTTAGAAGTTTATTTCATGGGTATTGGTTTATTTAAATGTATACTGCTTCTTCATTGGGTTTGGTAATATATATCATCCCAGAAGCATACAAGGGAATTTTATTTCATATATATTAACAAAGATTTGCCCCTAACATTGTCTTCTATATTACATTTTTTTTAATATTTTGACTTTGTGCCCTTTCAAATTCCAAATAACATTTTATTAATGTATTTGGTTTTTTGTCTGTTTATTCATATCACACACATACATATACTCTCCCATTTATTTTGATTAGATGTTTCTGATGAGGTTTAGAACATGCTACCCCAAACTATGGCACCTTGGTATACTGACTCTCTTAAGATGGAGGACTTTGAGAAAAGGCCAGAAACAAGGAGGTAACTCTGGCCTCACCCCCTTCACCCTTCTTCCCTGTAACAGGTTGTAAAACTCCCATGTGAAAGGCATCCTCCTTATCACCAGAGATGGGAAATTTGGGGATGATAAATCTGTACAAACTTTGTTAAACTAACCATCATCTTCCTAGTTACTACTGCACCACTTATTACTCCTATCCCCAACCACTTCGTCAATTTTTCACAAATCTGTTGTTTCTTTGTCTGAAAAGTATAAAAGAGTCCTGCTCTGGTCTCTTCTTTGGTCCTCATGCTCTTGTTAAATGTTCTAAGTATATGTAAAAATTTAATAAAACTTTTATGCTTTTCTCTTCTTAATCTACCTTTGTCAGTTTAATTTTCAGACCCAGCCAGGGACTCTAAGAGGACTGAGGAAAACTTTTTCTTTCCCTATATGTCCTTAATTTTTTTGCACTTTAAAGCAATTTTGTCTTTTATTTATTGTTGCTTTCTAATTCATTAGCATCCTACTTCATCTTTAGTTAACTTACCTTTCCTCTTTTCCTTAATTTTCAAACAGTGAGTTGAATACCAAATTCTTTCCTATTGAATATTTTACAGCTTTTATTTTTACTCCAAGTAAAGTTTTAGGCACCACCCTATAGCTTGCTATGTAACGCTGAAATTTTTTCATGTGTTCTAAGAAAGAGAAATCAGATTTTTCACCCATTTCAGCTAGGATAAGTTTTTGTAACTATCTTACTTTGACATTAATATTTGTTACAATTTTTATAGTTTCATTTGTATTGTATAATTTCTGTCTTTCCAAGTTTGTTAAGAATTTTTTAATCTTCATTATGCCAGCAAGGAGAGAAGGGGATCACATAAATACTTTCACTTGCACACATTTCAATGTCTATCCACATTTCTTTCCCAGACTTCTTGTCAAGAGTAATTGCTCTCTAACACTGATTTGTTTGTTAATTTATCTTAATAAGTGAATTTGATGAGCTGGAGATGATCCAGTAGATGGGAAGGGTTAGAGATATAGGAGCAAGGAATAATTCGGAGAAAAAAATCTCTGAGGAGTTAGGAAGAATGTAAGTCAGAACACAATAAGAAGACTTGGGCAGGGGCTAGGATTGTTAAAAATAAAACAGCACACGATGGCATTGGAAACAGTTATTTGTTGTTTTTTGGTGGCAGAAAACTGTTAGTGTTCCTGAATATCAGTCCTGGTTTTACAGAGAATAGGAATTAAACTCCAGAATTAAGGTATACATTAAAAAGATGATAAATATCAACTTATACATGAAAAAAGAAATAGACCTACAGACATAGAAAACAAACTTATGGTTACCAAAGGGGAGAAAGTTGGGAGGGGGGCGGGATAAATTAGGAGTTTGGGATTAACACATACACACTACTATACATAAAATAGATAACCAACAAGGACCTACTGTGTAGCACAGGGAAATATACTCAGTATTTTGTAATAATCTATAAGGGAAAAGAATCTGAAAAAGAATATATATATGGCTGAATCACTTTGCTGTACACCTGAAACTAACACAACATTGTAAATCAACTATACTTCAATTTAAAAAAAGGTATACATCTGAGGAATTTTGTTACAGAATCTGTAAGTCCAAATTCCTATGGTAGTTTGACAAGTCTATAATTTTTTACTCATCCTTCCTATTCAGCCTCTCATTAATTAATCAATTACACATTTCTCTACTCCATTTACAATACAGATTTTATGTTGGGTGAACCATGTGGACACATCTTCTTGAGCATGCCCTTCCTTCTGCCTGAAACATTTCCTCATATCTTCATGTGATTAACTCTTATTCACTCTTCAAAACTCAACTCAAATATTGCCTGTTAAAGGAAACTTTTTCTAATACTCCTGGGAAAAGTTTCATTTTTGTCATATCTCTATACTCTCATAACACACTGGATTTTCATGTATTGTGGCATTTTTACGTTTCATTTGTTTATTTACTTTTCTGGTTATTCTACTAGGTACAAACTCTTCAAAGGTGTGGTCTATGAATTTGAATCCCTAGGGACAAGTACAGAGTCAATATTCCATTAATATTTGTTGAATAAATGAATGGGTTAATTAATTATTTTGCACTTGGGATTGAATTAGCAGGTAGTTGACACACCTGAATAAAGGTATACGTGAGAAAAATGATGGAGTAGAATTTACATGCATTTAGACTAAAAATGTTATTACCCTAGACTAATATAGTAAGTCCCCTACATATAAACGAGTTCAGTTCTGAGAGTGTGTTCGTTAAGTCCAATTTGTTTATAAGTCCAACAAAGTTAGCCTAGGTACCCAACTGACACAATCAGCCATATAGTACTGCACTGTAATAGGTTTATAATACTTTTCACACAAATAATACATCAAAAACAAACACAAAAAATAAAGAGAACATTTTTATTTTATTTTTTTATTTTATTTTATTTTTTTTAAGAGAACATTTTTAATCTTACAGTACAGTACCTTGAAAAGTACACCGGACACGTGAACTAACTTACGTGATTGGACATGCACGTTCATATCTTTGAAAGTTCACAACTTGAAGATTCATATGTAGGGGACTTCCTGTAATTACAAAAATTTAAATAGGATCAGCATGAAAGCTATATTTTCGTGAAATAGATAAAGTGAATGTGAACCTCAACTTGTTACTCAAATCTCAGGACATTGAAATAATCTAATCTCTGCTCCCACCAATCTCCATCGACCCTTACATACACGTCAGAAGCATAAAGTAACACTTTTAGGACAGATAAAATTGTCAATGAGTTTACAGAACTAATTATTCTAAGAGTTTCACAGGGATGACATGCAAGTAGGTTTAATAAAAGGTTGTAAAAAGTAATGACTCTTCCGTGGTGCTATAAAACAATATTGTAACAGTGATTATTAACAGTAATTTATAAGTGTAGTCATAAAAATAGGGATGATAGGAATAATTGTAAGGTTATTTTAAAAATTAAGTACAATAGCAAAAGGAAGTTCACAAAATGAAAATTTATACAGCGAGTGTTTGGAAACCTGAATTGTGCAGATATGAAGATATAACTGAGAGAACAAAGAGTGGGGTTGGAATTCGATAGATTGCACCATTTTCTCCAGATCTCAGTAATTGTAAAATTGTTCAAAGCAGTCTTCCAAGATGAAATGTTCTTTGATTTGGAGGACAATTAATAATACAATAAATTCCATAAATTGCTTTCTCTAAGCAGATTACACTGAGTAAAGTTCTTATATGTTGGCTAAGATCTTTAGTATACAAAATTCTTGGAGGAATTCCATCAAAATATCTATGAAAATAAAATAAACCTACTGTTTCATAATCACCAGAGCTTGCTGTTCTGAATGATGTACAGTAATTATAACTAAGCATATGGATAAGGGATTGTGAACAATCATGTTCACTGTCTCAACCTTGTTGATAACATCGGGCTCATATCAGCACTCAATATGTACAGAATTGTGATGTGAATGAGGAAACATTCAATAATTGAATTTTATGTGAAAGTAAATTATGCTGAGGTTGGTTGAGAATTTGGGCTAAGTAAGAGTTAGATAGTCACATATATAGTGAAGAATATTCTGATTAGAGAAATTATGTGTACAAAGATTTTGAGGCAAGGAAGTACTTCGAAAGTTCATGTAATTAAATGAAAATGTTTATAGCTGGACAAGAGACACCAAGAACATCAGGCTGCAGAGGTAATCTAGGGTCATATCCTAGAGGGTCTTTTGAATCATAATAAGAATTTTGTGTTTTACTCTAAGAGTTTGGAAATCTTTCAAAGTATTTGAAGCAAGAAATTCCATTATGTTATGTTATAAGCAGGGAATGCTCAAGGTATAATTTTGAAATTTAACAATTATATTCCAAAGTTAAAAATACCTTTTGGTGCCAAATGTTATGATGGTTAATGCATTAATTTCACTTTATGTGTAATTTTATTTAATGTAAAATAAATCGAAGACATCAGGCCATGCACACAGGCTTCTGAAATGTGAATCTCTGATATTTGTGGGTCACAGTTAGAATTCAAACTTAGAATCTCTCCTCTAGAATTTTAATAATTTTCAAGTTTGCCACATACTTGGTGACAATTTATATTAGTGTCAGCTAAATGAATATGAAACAGAAAATCATACATTAATTAAGTAGTAGCTACTTCAACCCTTTGTGGAGTGAGCACTAGAAATTGAAGAGTTTTATATTTTCCCCTGTAATGTGAGTCTAGTCTTATGATTATTGTCTTTTATTTGAGAGCTAGTTAAGAGGGTGTTTTGGTTCATTTTTGAGAAACAATAAAAGTACCTATTTTTAAAAAGAATCACAGCAAAATTAGACAAAGGAGGTTTCTTGCTATAGCCATAGCTTTTAGCAAATGATTACAAGTATTTAATCCTTTCTTCTTGCTATATAAAGATGTCAGATTTGCTAAGAAGAACACATTGAGCAGTGTGTCTAATTCTGGTCTAGCATTGAAGGGTCTCAGTGTCTGCCAGTCTCTATTCCTTCAAATCTCGTCATTGCATCACAGACCTCTTCATGAAGCACAGTCAATAAGGGCTCAGGCTTCAAAATCAACCTGACCTGGATTTACATCTTGTCACATCATTTATAATATCTGTGTAACTTCAAGGATCTTACTTAATTTTACTGAGTCTCAGGTTTCTCATCCGGAAAATAGAGTCAGAAATATTTTAAACACAGGCTTGGTATGAGTCTTAATATTGAAACTTTTATATATTGCTTAATATGTAATTCACCTATCATATAGGGCACCTAATAAGTGTCACTATTATGAGAAATATTGGACTTTGTAATCTCTTCATATTTCTGGGTAAGTCAGCCTCTGTGCATAGACACTGACTGTTCTTATTGCATTTTCTTTCAATTTGTATTTATACTTTCTGTGGGTGAGTTCCATGTGTAAATGTCTTGCCTTTCTACTGAGATGATAAACTGGATGAGGAAAGGGTTTTTTTCTCTTTAACAATAAGAATAAAGTAAATTTTAAAAAAACCTTCTTAATGATAGGAATCACAGTTTACAGCATGCAGCATGTCTATAAATATATGGTGTACAAGGAAAAAGAAAAAAGAGAAAGTGTAAAGTTAAGTTATAAAATATATCTTTTTGCCTCATTTTTATCTTAAATATAAATCAAACTGTAGCTGGAATTAGAATTATTTTTCAGAATTTATTTTAAACAATGTAATCACAGTTTCTAATAATGCAATTTTGAATATTTTATGCTCTTACCTGCTCTTCAAAATCAACTTTTAATGTAATGTATCAGGTATTTTCAACTCTATTTTATAGTAAGAAACTGGGAATAAGTCAGTTTAAATAAATAGCCCGTGTTCAAACAGTTGGTAATGAGTCTTGATCATATTTTTTAATGTACAAATCAATGGACTATTGAACCACATCACCCTACATGTCAGATCAACTTACTAATAGGGCAACTGAGTCTAAACTAGACACCAAAGCTGAAAAAGATTCCATAGAACTACTTAGGGGAAGAAGTTTAAATCAGTAAATGTAGCACATGATGTATTTCAGCCCTGATCCAGGTTAAAAATGAGGAAGTATCTATACCTTTTTTTTTTTAATCTCCAACACATCTTGAAGGGTGAAAACCTATCACCGTACAGTTTACTGAGGGCACTGTTATGCGTTCTCTAGCTGAATGAGGTAGGATTGAAGGCCACACACCTGGGAATATTCTTTTAAAATAATTCTTAGAGGAAGAAAAGGAATACAATAAGAAATTAATGATAAGTGGAGGCCATTTGTGGAAATAGGGATGGGTTTAAGATGGTTGGAATTGAAGAAACCAGGATAGAAGTGAGAATTGAATGAGATTTCACTTAAACATGGGGGAGGGGGCGATATCAGTGAAATATGAGGAGAAAATAAATTCATATCTCAAAGTATAGTTTTCACTCCTAATTTACTGTGTGAAAATGTGTGATGCTCATGGTAAGCAGAATACAAGTCCCCCCCAAATACTCGTGCCATAATCCCCAGAAGCTGTGAAATAATATGCTATCTTTCCTGCTAAAAGGGACTTTGGAAATGAGACTAAGTGTTTGGAGTTTGAGAAGTTGAGATTATACTGGATTATCCAGTTAGGCCAAATTTAATCACGAGTCCTTAAAAGCAGTGACCTTTTCAGGCTGGTCTGAGAGGGAGATTGTAACTATGCAAGAAGAGTCAGAAAGATGCAACTTTGCTGGTTTTAAAGATTGAGGAAGGGGCCACGAGCCAAGGGACATGGGTGGCCTCTAAAGGCTGGAAAGGACAGGGAAAGAGATTCTCCCCTAGAGCTTCCAGAAACAAACACAGCCCTACCAACACCTGGATATTTGCCCAATGTGAGCCATGTCAGATTTCTAACATTTAGATCTGTAAGATATTAAATTTGTGCTGTTTGTAACCCCCAAGTTTGTGGTAATTTGTTATGGCAGCAATAGGAAATGATATGTCTATCTTCATCCAGACTGCATTGTAGTCTTTTATCACCTATAGCAGTGGTCCTTAACAGCGCTGCACTTTGGGAACACTCTCCCTTATGATAATATGAGGAAAGTGGCAGACTCTGCATTATTTTAGGGAGAATATGGATGCCAGCATGGGAATCCTGTCCTATGGCAGAGGAATAAATGGGGACGCGTTGCTGGAAGATACTCAAATGAAGGTCAAAGAAACATAGAAATAAATAAGCCCAATGAGAAGAATAAATGTGGTAAAGACATATTTGTGGATTATATGGGGTCATCAAAAGACCATAGGAATAAATTAAATTGTGTAATAAATTCCCTTGCAAAGAGAAACACAAGATAAGGTACTTTCGGACATCTAATTCATTCATTCCATGAAGACATCTTTATAGTAAATTTAGAAAGCAATATATTGTAGACCACTAAAATTTAAGTCAGCTTTCTGAGATATCAGCTCCCCACAATATGCAGGATATTGATATACATATGAATAGGTGTTATGTGTTAAAAATCTTTGATAGCATAAAACCACAAAGGAGACTAAATCAGCATTACATGTGTTTTATTTCTCCCAAAGTCCAGAATACATGAACTTCAATTGTTATTAGGTCCCATAATGTTGAACAACAATAACAAAAAATTATATCCATCAATGGGAAATTAAACTTTACTGATATTTCAAATGTCATTATTATTTTGTTTATTTATCAAAATCTTTCTACATTTCTTACAACCCTTTGCGAATTTGTACATTCTTACATTTATACTGTCTTCATTTATCATATAGGATTATTTAAATTAAAAACACAGAAGTGTAGATAACATTTGTTAAGTTTTTAAATACACATAGAAAATTTCCATAAACTATGTGGTACCTACTAAAACATACATCTTCTATAAATTAGTACTTACAGTATTATATTTTGAAATCATTTCTCATGACCTCACTTTCTGCAAATAAAAGGATGGTCCTTGTGAATCATTCATTTTCATTTCCTAACTTTAATACATATCTTTCCAAGATAATGTAGTATGCTGAAGTAGCAAGGGATTTCTCAGGAGAATTCTGAAATCAGGGAAGGGCTAGTATATATTAAACATTTTATTAATGAATCAGGTTACAATTAATATACTTGAAGGCTATTTCAGGAAATGATACCAAATAATTTATTTCATTTTACAAAACCAACTTCAAGTGTCATTTAGGGATACTATAAAGTAAAAGTTCTCATGTAAGTAACATTTTGCTTAAGTTTAATAGAAAAGTCACTGAACTTAGAATAGCAGGAAAACTGGCAATAAGATATCTTTGATGTGATAATATAATATTGAGACAAAAACATTTTCCTGGTTATATTTTCAAAGATTAGCAGGTGAAGGAAGGTTTAAGTTGCCCATATTAATTTGGTTTAGAAAGCCTGGAGGAAACAATGTCCTTCATGTTTAAATCCTAATTTTAAATTAACAAAATGTGTCTTCTGAAGATAAAAGTAATTGGAGAATTTCTGCCTGTGCACTTGAAAATCAGACAACATTTCTACTGTTATTTGATGATGGATCTTTTACGGTTTTGTTTGGTATAGCATTACCAGAATTTTGTGATTTTTGTTGTAATTATTCACTAGATGTGATGTTGAAGGTGAAAAGATGTAACCACTGGTCTACAGCAAGATACGTAACAAAGAATATCTGGCAATCATTTATACTATTTTGTTAAAGACAATTATTACATTAAATTTAGAGAAGTAATCTCATTTCTTTGACTAATTCTCTTCTTGCTAACCTCACTCAGGAAGAATATATTTGACATAAGTTTTATGATGACAGATACTTTTCTAAGTATTTTTAAGTACTTTTTTTTTTACCTCCCCAAATGTTGCATGTTAACTTTAATATAGTAAGCCCTAAGTAAGTAATGACTAATATTTATAAACAAAACTAATATAATTAAGTTTATGCTTTTCCTTTGAAAATTCAATCAGACAATTCAATCTAATTATAGCACAGAAATATCTGTTGTTAGCAAGGCTCATGGACTTTTCTTTAAATGAGCAGGCAACTTTGAGATTTACATCACTAGTTTACTTGTGAACTATGATTACTACAGAAATAATCGACAGTAGAAAGATTTTTCTACTTCAACAACCATTTATCTGCAGGTACATTTATGTATCTATTTATTCAGCAAATACTTACCAAATAACTTCACTAAAAACAATGGAAGAAATAATCAATATGGAATGTATTGGTTTGACTCAAGGTCATTTATTCATTCAACAAACAATCCTAGCCAGCTAACACTGTCAGCCTCCAGAACTGTGAAAGGAGATAATATATTGTTGAGCTAAGTCACTAGGTTTTCAGGCTCAAAAACTAAGTTGCTATGCAGTAACACATAAAGGTGGCAAGCATTTCAATGTTTTTCTGATGATACTTCTAATAGGAAATAAATATGTAATGAAATATTTCTGCTTTGTGAATATTCAGGTAACTATGTAGACCCTACTCAAATAAATAGATATTTAGCTTTCATATCTGGGACAATGGAACTATAAACTTTGAACTCTTGAGCGAATGACAATACCTTTGTCTCTTCCTTCAGGTAAGTTGGAAATATTGGGAAGGATTAGCTTTGGTGTTCATACCCCTATAGCTGCCTTCTGAGACAAGCTCATCTGTTTTCTGAGTAAGAATAAGTAAGGAGTATTCTGGTTTCAGGTCCATCATGCAGTGAGGTTGAAAGTTGCCACTCCATTTTAACAAAAAAACCCTGAGAAACACTTGGGAAGTTCACAGGCCAGAAGTGTAGGCTTATTAAAATACGGAGACCTAATCACAGGCTATAGAATGCTTCCCACAGCATCCCATATGCATAGCTCACCACCACATTACTAAAGGCCTATTTACAGCAGTTGCTTTTACCCAGTACAGAACAGAGTACCCAAGGACTGTGGAACAACTACAAAATGTGCAATATACACATAATGAGAATACCAAAAGAAGAGAGAAAGAAACAGAAAAAAATATTTGAAACAGTAATGACTGAGAATTTCCCCCAGATTAATGTCAGATACCAAATTACATATTCAGGAAACCCAGAGAACATCTTTTATTTCTCTTGTTCTTAATCTAACTTTCCTTACTTTGAAGTATGCTCTGTGTGAAATTAATGTAGCTTTTTTATGATTAATGTTAACCTGATATATTTTTCTCTGTCCATTTACTTATAACATATATGTGTCTTTATAATTAAAGTGGGTTTCTTTGTAGACAACATGTAATTGAGTGGTATGGTTTGATCAAATATGAAATCTCTGTCCTTTAATTGGTGAGTCTAGACCATTGACTTTCAAAGTGATTATTGGTATATTTAGATTAATATCTACTATATTTGTTACTGTTTGCTATTTGTTGACCTTGTTCTTTGTTCCTATTTTTTTTAATTAATAAATTTATTTATTTTTGGCTGCATTGGGTCTTCGTTGCCACGCAGGGGCTTTCTCTAGTTGTAGCGAGCAGAGGCTACTCTTCATTGTGGTGCATGGGTTTCTCACTGCAGTGGCTTCTCTTGTGTGGAGCATTGGCTCTAGGCGTGTGGGCTTCAGTAGTTGTGGCACGAGGGCTCAGTAGTTGTGGCTCCTGGGCTCTAGAGCGCAGGCTCAGTAGTTGTGGCACACGGGCTTAGTTGCTCTGCAGCATGTGGGATCCTTCCAGACCAGATATTGAACCCGTGTCCCCTGCATTGGCAGGCGGATTCCCAACCACTGCACCACCAGGGAAGTCCTCTTTGTTCTTATTTTTGTTGTCTGCTCTTTTTCCGTCTTTTGTGGTTTAATTGAACATTTTTTAATGATTTTATTTTCTCTCCTTTTGTAGCATATCAGTTATAGCTCTTTTTTTAAAGGTTTCCCTAGACTTTGCAATATACATTTATAACTAATCCAAGTCCACTTTTAAATAACACTATGGTACTTCACAGATAGTGTGAGTACCATCTAACAACAAAATAATTCTAATTCTTCCCTTTTGTTTTCTGTATTTTTGCTCTCATTCATTTCATTTATATATAAGCATACATAAGTGTATATATATGTATATATATACATAAGATACATGTGCTAAGCATATATAATCAATTATATTGTTGCTATTATTATTTTGTACAAACTGTCATCTGTTAGCTCATTTAAGAATAAGAAAAATGAAACTTTTAATTTTATCTCTGCTTGTTCCTTCCTTGATGCTCTTCTGTTCAAGTATCTGAACTATATTATTTTTTCACTCTCTAAAGAATTTCTTTTAACATTTGTTACAAGGCAGGTCTACTGGCAACTAATTTGCTTAATTTTTATTTTTCTGAGAAAGTGTTGGATGACATATTCTATATATGTCAGTTAGTTCCTCAATGGTGTTGTTGAATTCACCTATGTCCTAACTAATTTTCTGCCTGGATCTGTCTGTTTTTGAAAGAGATGTGTTGAAGTCCCCAACTATGATAGTGATTCATTTATTCTCCTTGGTGTTCTATCGTTTTTCGCATGATGTAGGTTGGTGCTCTGTTTTTTGGTTGTATGCATACAAGAACTGTCTCCTTGGAAAATTGACCCCAAGGAATACATCATCCAACAATAGCAGAATACACATTTTACTCAAGCTCATATGGAACATTCACCAAGTTAGACCACATTCTGAGCCAGAAAACACACCTTAACAAAGTTAACCAAAAGGAAATCATACAATGTCTGCTTTCATACCACAATGAAATTAAACTAGAAATCAATAACAGGAAGATAATTGAAAACAATGTGGAAATTAAACAACACTTCTAAATAACACAGGAGTCTAAGAATAAATCTCAAGAGAAATTTTAAAATGTTTTGAACTAATTGATGATGAAAACACAATGTATATAATTTATGAGAAACAATAAAAGCAGTACTTAGAGGGAAATTTATAGTTTTAATAGCATATATCAGAAGTAAAGAAAAATTTAAAATAAATAATCTAAGTATCTACTGTAAGAAACTAGACAAAGAAGAGCAAATTAAATCCAAATAAAGCAGAAGAAAATAATAAGAAGAATTAGAACAGAAATCAATGAAATTAAAAATAAGAAACCAATAGAGAAAATCAATGAAACCAAAAGCTTGTTCTTCAGAAATAGCAATCAATTGATCAGCTTCTTGGCAAACTAACAAAAAAAGAGAGGACATATCAGAAATGAAAGATGGGGCATCACTACATATCCCATGTCAATTAAAGGATAATAAAAGAATTCCATAAACAACTCTAGGCCCACAAAACTGATAACCTAGTTGAAATGCACCAATTCCTTGGAAGACATAATCTGCCAAAACTCACACAAGAGGAAATAGACAATCCGAATAAGCCTGTATCTATTTGATAAGTTGAATCTATAATTAATAACCTTCCAAAATACAGAGTACCATGCACAGATGGATTTACTCATGAATTTTACCAAATATTTAAGAGAGAAATTGTACTAATTCTCTACAATGTCCTTCAGAGAATAGAAGCAAAGGGAGTACTTCCTTACTCATTCTTTGAAGCCAGCATTATCCTAATACCAAAATCAAAGACATTACAAGAAAAGAAAACTACAGACCAATATCTCTCATGATCAAAAATTCAAAAGTACTAACAAAATATTAGCAAGTGGAATTAGACCATGTATAAAAATATTATACACCACAACCAAGTGGAATTTATCCCAGGTATACAAGACTGGTTCAACATTTGAAAATCAATTAATGTAATCTAACACATCAACAGGCTAAAGGCACTTATTAGGGGAACTTGGCGCTAAACTATTCACAGATAACCTTCTTCTTTAAAAAAAAAGGCAAAAAAAATCATAAATGACATGACTATATCAATAGATGCAGAAAGAGCATTTGACAAAATCCAACACCCTTTTGTGATAAAAACTCTCAGTAAAA
This sequence comes from Balaenoptera ricei, assembly GCF_028023285.1. Classification (NCBI taxonomy): domain Eukaryota; kingdom Metazoa; phylum Chordata; class Mammalia; order Artiodactyla; family Balaenopteridae; genus Balaenoptera; species Balaenoptera ricei. The sequence continues at coordinate 6,372,509 of NC_082645.1, read as the reverse complement.
TAGGAATATTCTAGAAAATTTTTCAACATGGTAAAGTACATCTACAAAAAATCCAGAGCTAATATCATACTAATTGGATGGCATTTCCCTAATGGCTAATGATGTTGAACACATTCTTCATGGGCTTATTTGCTATCTGCATATCTGCTCTGAAACGTCTCTTCATGTGTTTTGGTCATGTTATAATTGGATTGTTTCTTTACTATAGAGATTTAGAGTGCATTATAAGTTCTTGGCATTAGCTCTTGTCAGACATCTGAATTACATCATAATCATAATCTGTAGCTTGTCTTTTCATCCTCTTAACAGTGTCCCAGGAAGAGAAAAATATTTAATTTAATGAAGTCAGTTTAACAAGTTTTCCTTTTAAGAATCATGCTTTTGGTAACAAGTCTAACTCTTTGCCTAATCCTAGTTCTGAAGATTTTCCCCAACTTTTTCTTTCAAAACATTTTATGGTTCTTTATTTTTTCTTCATTTGTGGAAGAGGCTATCTTTCCTACATTGAATTTTTTTGCACCTTTGTCAAAAATCCATTAGACATATTTGTGTGGATCTATTTCTGGTTCAATTTTATTGATTTTTTTTGCATAAATAGCTCTATTTCATTTATTTTGTTTCTCTCTTGTTTTCAATTTCATTCATTTCTCCTCTTATCTTTCTTTCCTTCTTTTTCTTTTCCTATTTTGAGAGTTTTGTTTGTTTGTTTTCATTTCTTTTTCTAGGCTCTTGAGGTGATTGCTTAGATTGTTGATTTGAGTCTTTTCATCTTATCTAACGTATGAATTTAGTGCTATAAATGTCCCTCTCAGCAGCACTGTTTTAACTGTTTTCCACAAATTTTGATATATCTTTATGTTCATTCAGTTCAGTGTATATTTTAATTTATTTAGTGTCTCCCTCTTTGGCCCATGGATTATTTTGGAGTGTGTTGTTTAGTTTCCAATATTTTGGAGATTTTTCTATCTTTCTGTTATTAGTTTCTAGTGTGAGTCCTTTGTAGTCAGAGACTGCACTCTATAGAATTTAAATTCCTTTTAATTTGTTGAAATTTGTTTTGCAGCCCATGATATGGTCTTTGTTTGTATATGTTTTGCGGTAATTGAAAATAAAGCATATAGCCAAAAATAAATAAATAAATAAGGACTTCTCTGGTCGTCCAGTGGTTAAGACTCTGCTCTTCCACTGCAGGCGACACAGGTTCCATCCCTGGTTGGGGAACCAAGATCCCACATGTTGCCGTGTGGCACAGCCAAAAAAAAACCAAAAAAGCATATATAGTCACCAAAAATGATGAATATTCTATAGATGTTCATCAGATCCCTTCAATTGGTGGTGTTGTTACCTTTTTTTTTTAATATCTTGACTGGTTTTCTGCCAAATAGGCCTACCAGTTGTTGAGAGAGTATGTTGAATTCTCCAAAAACCATGGTGGATTTGTCTACTTTCTTTTCAGTTTCATCAAGTTCTGCTCCACGTATTTGCAACTCTGTTTTTTGTTGCATAGTTTTAGGATTGCTATGTGCTCTTGGTAGATTGATTATTTTATCATTATGAAATGTCCCACCTTCTCTCTGATAATTTTTTGTTGTTGCTGTTCTGTGTTCTTTTTTTATCTGGTATAAATATAGTCACTCTTCCTTTCCTTTGATTAATGTTGGCATGACATATCTTTTCTATCCTTTAGTCTGTCTACTTACAATATTTGAAGAGAGATTCAGACAACATAAATTTGGATCATATATTTTAGCCTACTTTCCCTATATACGGCTTAAGTCTGCCATTCTATTTTGGAAAGTCTCTCTCTCTCTTTCTCTCTCTCTCTCTTTCTCACTCTTTGACTTCCTGTGGTTAACCGGAATTTTTCAAAATAATTTCATTTTGATACATATACTAACTATTTACAAAACTTTATCTTTTATTCTCTTCATCTTAACCCTAAGTATTTGAAGGCAGGAAATAATAAGGGTAAAACTAAAAACTACTGAGTTTAAGGAATGAGTTCTTTATTACAAGGCACCTCCATTAATATTCCAGTAAGTGAAAGGTGCAAAATTTAAGGTTAATTTCCTTAGGGAAATATGATAAATCTGCTCTTTGATTCAGGTAGAAAGATAAAAACTTGTTTACCCAGTACATCGTAATTTCTTATTCCCAACAGGAGCTCTACTTCTTCCACTTTTCTTTTACTATTTTTTTTCTTGGAAGAAAGCTACCCTGCAATGAGTTTTGGGCTATAGGTAAAGTTTAGGGTTAAATAAGCCAAGCAAGGAGCCATTGTCATTCTGTATGAAGATCCGTGCTTGAATGTCTAGAGTATGCAAAATCAACAGCATTTTTTGGTGATAATACAATTTGTAAGGAATCATCATTTGGACATCTTAATTTACTAATACTACCACACTTTAATTTCGAAGGAAAATAAAGCACTGTGTTTTCACAAGGAATAATAAGAATAATAAGAATAATGACACATGGCTACACTTGGGTCAAGGAAGAGGATTATGGACCCCAACAACTAATTGTACCATAAAAGTTTTTATTATATTTGCTTTATCACATATTCTATTCATCTATCTCTCTATCCAACCATCAGTCAAGCCTGAGTTTTAAAACAATCTATTATGTTACATTTTATTAAAAACATTCTATGTACTACATGGTATTCTTAACACCCTTCTCATCATAAACATGGCATTCAGAATTTGTCCCTAAATAGCTATGTAAGGATGAATGGATGTATAGATGGGTGGGTACGTAAAAGGATAAAAGGACAGAATAAAACCAAGGAAGGTAGAATTAAAAACAAACTCTTCTATCTCTTCTTATCCATTTCCCTTCATCCTGTGAGTTTCTTAATTTCCAATTTGTTGCAATTTTTAAATGGAAAAAAATTAAAACTGAATATTTTCTAATACTTTAAAATGCTCTACACAGGCAAATTATGTTAATAAAACATCATCATGGATAAGACTGAGTGATTAACTCTTTTAATCCTCACAAATATTCCCCAAAATTTAGAAAAGAAAATCAAGGCACAAAGACAGTAAGCAACTTGCATATCTCACATAATAAATGTGCATATATCCTCTATATTTCTCTCCTGATAATGTACCTTTTGTCTCTTTGTGAAAAAATTCAGAAATCCCTGCTGTCCAGGAATTTAGTCCCCAGGTAAATATGCCCATAATCCTCACTGACCCAGGTGCGGCCATGTTTTTTTCTTGTACATGAATACACACTGCTTTATTTTCTTTGGAAATTAAACTTTAGTATAATTATCTAATTAAGATGTCCAAATGATGATTCCTGGCAAATTGGATTATCATCTAAAATACTGCGGATTTCTGTATGCTATTTCCAAGAATGAATTTTCATGCAGCATGGCATAGGTTCCTTCCTGTGGGTTACCTGAAATTTTATTTTATCATTCTACTTTGATGTATCTATAGTGTTTTTGAGTGTTTTCCTTATGGTGGCTACAATAAATTCTTTGTCAGATAATTCTAATATCTCTATCATCTCAATGTTGACATGTTTTGATTATCTTTTTAAACTCATTTTGAGATCTTTCTGGTTCTTAACATGACAAATAATCTTTGTTTGAAACCTGAACATTTTGTGTAATATGGAACTCTGGATCTTCTGTTACAGAGATGTAACTCTTCTGTCTTAGCTGGCTTTCTCCCTCATCATTTTGACAGAGGAAAGGAGTATGCCACCTCATAACTGCCAAATGAGGGTATAAGCCAAGGTTCCCCAATTGACCCCTATTGTTACCCAGGTTGTGGTTCATCTTTAATGGTGGATGGATATAGGAATTCCGTTTCCAACCAGGTCTCTTCTGATGCCCTCTGGCTGGGGAGTAGGAGGGTGCTTTGTTACTGTTCTCGTGTAACTTTCACTACCACCACGAGAAAGTAGATGACTTCACCCCTGGGTGGGTGGTGTTGAATGTCCTGACTCTCCCGTCACTCCAGTGGAAAGGGAGCAGACACCTTTCTACTGCCTGTTGGAGGTGGAAATCCAGGCTCCCCACATGGTCTCCACTGACACCACAGGATGCGTGCCTTGCTCTAGTCTTATGAGGGTGGAAATTTAAGCTCTCCAATTGGCCTTTGCTGGTGAACCAATTTGGTGGTGGAACCACTGTTTTGTTATTTTTCATTTTGTGTGTGTGTGTGTGTGTGTGTGTGTGGTGTTTGGATGGATTAAAACCATTATTTTATAAATGTTTTCAGTTCTTTTAGGCTGTACTTTTCCTGGTCCTTTGACAAGAGAGCAGATTTTTGTTCACACATTTTTGGTCTGTATCTACTGGTGTTTCCAGGTTGTTATCTTCTTTAGCACCAAATCTGAGTCATATAAGGCAAAGAGAAAACTCAGCAAACTCACCACCATTGCTGTTTCCATTCTAGGACCACTAAGTAGTCTTTTTTTTTTTTTCCTCTCCACCTCTTAGAGTTTTCTTATGCCCTGGGTTTTTAATTGTGCTTATCTGAAGGTATGGAGAAAAATATATCTCTTCCATTTTTCTGGAAGCAGAAGTCTATATCATTTATAATTAACTGTTATAACATAAACACTCTAAGAGTCTGTACTTATTAGCTAGATTAAGCAACATGCTCAGGATAATCAGTTGCTCTAATCAGTAACATTTACTCCAAAGGTGGTGTTTTAATGAAAAGACCTCATTCTAAGGGGCAACTGCTACAAAGGCTTCAGCCATCATTATCTCTGGCAAAGAAAACTTCTCAGGCTATTTATTTATGATCATGTGTTAAATTTTTATTATAATATTCCATAGAAGGAGAAAAGGGCCCTTGTAGGCTACCTAAAAGATTCATTCTTTTCTTTTTAATTTCATTATCCAAACCAATATTTATTGAACACCAACCTAGTGCAAGACATTGCAGGAAGATATTTTTTAACCTTTTATTTTATATTGGAGTATAGGCGATTAACAACATTGTGTTAGTTTCAGGTGTAGAGCAGAGTGATTCAGTTATACATATACATGTATCTGTTCTTTTTCAAATTCATTCTTCAAAAAATGATTCATTCTTGTTAGGACATTTTTATAGGAGAAATAATCATTATTAGACAGAAAGAGAAAGAAAAGAAAACCTGGTTAAAGTCACTATAGTTTTGTGACAGCCAGCTAAGTGGGAATATAGTTTCTCCGTAATTTTCAGAACAAATCTATTCCCACTGAAGTTCTTCAAAACTTACTTATTTTATCAGAAATGCTAATTTCTTTTCAGAAGAAAGTTGTGAGTCATGGCCCCAAGAAGTTTCCAAACTATGTTTGGGACACCATTTCTTTTATACTCATATCAATACCAGAAGACTTTCTAATGAATGCAATGAATATTAGAAAAAAAATTTAAATTGGAGAAGTGTATGACTCATTAAATAGCTTAAAACTTATAATTTGATTCTCTTTTGGTGAAATCAGTAACAATCAAGATATGATGAGTGTTTAAAGAGTTTATAGACACTCTGACTTTAAACGAATAGTGTATGAGACTCCTACAGCCTCTTCAATATTGACTAGTTGATCTATAAATGACCTTTTGTTGAGCTACTCATTTGGAACATCTTTTGTATGTCTCAGTCTGACTATTGGACTCCCTAGTACTGCTACGAGAACACCATCATTTCGTCAGGTCAAACTGACATGCAGAGTGTTTTGCAGCTCCAAAAAATGGAGACCACAGGTCACTGAGCTTACACAAGGGATTGTGTGATTGGCTTTTTCCTGCTTTGTTATACAGTGTATGTGCAGTAGAGTTTGACTGAAACTTGCTTTCATTATAATCTGCGAAAGAGGTTATGGAGGAGAAACTGATGTTCACATATTGCCAAATATTGCTTACCACCTATACTTAACAAAAGTACACAATGAATGTGCATTCCAAATTGTCTCTTTCAGTTTGAAACTATATGGATATAAAAGCATATTTCTTGTTAATTAAACACTGTGATATAATTTTGCTTAGGGAGCCTATCTGGAATATCAGATTTTTCTAAGAGTTTTGAGACCAGGGAAGCTATATCACCTGACAGTATTCCATGATTCTAATTACCTGGGAGGAATCTCATTAAAACTTTTATTTCACACCACATCTGTTTAATGTTTTTAGTGTTTCATATTCTTTTAAAATGTTATGCTCTTTTTAAGAAAAATACAATGTCAACTTTCTTACCTATCCTGATGGTTTATACTTTGTAAGTACCAGTAAACTTCCTAATCAATGATGTAAAATATTTGTAACAACATAACAAATCTACTTTCAGATATCACTCAGGATTGGACAACTGTCTTTCAATATGTCTAAATAAAAAGAACAATATTAAAACCACTACACTTTTTTTTTTTATCTTGTCTTTGCAAGCGTGTTTTTGGAGATTTAGAATTCTTAAATCATTCCTCAATGCATGGAATGGATTATGTCTTTTGTAATATGTTACATTTGATTAATGTTAATTGCACATTTGGTCCATTCTATTTATTTTATTTCTTTTTTGTCATATTTATTTACTTATTTTTCATTGAAATATAATTGACATACAACGTTATATTAGTTTCAGGTGTAAAACACAGTGATTCAATATTTATATACATCTTTATTTTAATTAATATGCACTTATAGGGTATTATAAGTAAATTTCTTTCAAAATGCAGCTTAACCCTAGCATTACTGGGCATTTCCAAAGCACTTTCAACAGTAAGTTAGAATTTGTTTACTTATGACTATCTCCAGCTCCATTACAATCTTAAGAGAGTTGTATATAGATGCAAATTATTATCAATTCACATAGCCAGCATTCATCAGAAATAAGAGCTGAAACCTATTCTTGGTTTCCTCTCTTTGGGCAACAAACTGCTTGATGAAACTGTAAGGGAAGACATCTCAGTCCATAAAGTCCACAAAGATTTAGACCAAACTACAGACCTGTGGAAGAGTGAACAAACCCCAAATTATAGTTTGAAAATATAAACTCTTTTCATATAACCTACCTTACTATTAATCTATAGATCTTAATTTTTAATTTAAGATTAACATCAAGAAGTGTGGATCCTTCCTAATTCTGAAAGTGCTGAGAAACAGCACAAGAATTCAAGTTGCAGAAGAGCCAGGTAATACCAGTTCAAATATTTATAATTAGTGACTAACACAGTGAAGAATGTAAATGAGTTTAGTTACAACATAAATAAAAATGACCAAAACAATATGAAAAGTTAATTCCCTTAGCCAAAGTCCAGGAATAAAGCATCTCTAGAGTTGGTTAGCTCATTGGCTAAGTAAGGTTGTTAAAAATCCAGGTTTCTGCCACCTTTTTGTTCTGCCATGCTAAGCATGTTGGATTTCTTCATGGGTAAAAAAGCCTATTTTATTTATAGGTGTCACTTGCAGATGTGTTAATATCAAGTGAAAAAATAATCTGCTTCTTCTCAGATGTCCTTTTTTACAAATTAGTAAATCTTTCTTAGAAACCCCCTAAAATACGTTTTCTTCTTTTTGTCACATGTAATAATAGGCTGTAACTAGGTCACATGCCCCGTCATAAAATAAGCTTTTTCAAGGAATTTCCATGATTGGCTTACACTTCTCTGAGGGTAAATATCTCAACACAATTAGGGTTTAGGTAACGAGAGGTTGGGGAGAATGTTCCATAGGTAACCATGGGTATCTGCTACAGCATTTAGTAAGTATTTGTGCTCTTATACAAATATTCAGTCAGCCCTCCAGACACCAGGAATCCACAGCAAACTAGGAACTATATAAATGTTTATATGAGATTTTAAAATAAAGGAGGAAAAAAATAGTATTTACATATACCGAGAACATCACAGTTTAAGCCAGCTATTTTTTGAGCAGCTAAATTTTACAACTCTAGTGGAGCAAGGCTAATGTCCCATAATGCGCCTATATTCTACATTTTCCCCTTGCGTGTCTTTGTCATACAAGTGTCTTACCAAGAGAATCAGTTTCTATTAAAAAAATGTAATTCTAAAAACTCGATGAAAAATCTTGCAGATATGCATCCCTTTCAATTATACCTGGTCCCTATAGTCCTGACAAATCAATTATATGCATTAATTGTTGGATACGTTCAGCTTTTGAATGGTGTTTCATTCATATGTCTAACCAGAGAATACCCAACACTTCACGTTATTTATTGTCATCAGTAGAGGGGCATTGGTATGGGGTATGATTTCCAGGGTTTGGAAGTTGCTGTTGTTTTCTACTCTGATTTTCTGTATTATCTTATCATTTTTCCATTTTAAATATAATTGCTAAGTTCTGCATTACGTGAGAAGAGATAAAATAAGGATAGGAAAATATGCAGTAGGTGATGACAAAAAGCAGGGCAGAAAGCAAAGATTTAAGAGTAAGCAAAGAGGGATTTAAGTTAACAAATTGTATCAATTTAATCATCCTTCTTAGTCTTGACTCCCAGTGTGGTATGCGGCCCCAGTGCTGGTCCACAAATTGCTGTATCAACAACGAGAAAATAGAGAAACTGAGAATAAGCCCTTAGAAGTACAATGTGGCAATGTCCAAATGAATCTCCTTATACACCAGTTCTAGATCTGTTCGGGTATGGTTGAACTTATGTGCTGAATCTCATGTAGCACGAACAGAATGTGTTGGTTCCTGATGAATTGGAAACTTAAAAATTAAGATCAAAACCAAAATCTAACTTCCTTCACAAAGAGCTTGAGAAACCTTACTGTAGAAAACTTAGCCTAAGATGATAAAGGCCACCTTTAGTACGACCCAGTCTTACCCCTAAAGCTTTTGTTTCAAGAGTTTATGAACTAGGTCTTATCTGTGTGATTAAAAAGAAACAACAGACAACAACAACAACAAATACCTCTGTGTTTATACTGCTGGAAACCAAAGCCTGAGATTCAGTGTAATATATATATATATATATATATATATATATATATATATATATATATATCCACAATGATATCTAATTGTGGAAAAGAATAACAACTTGAATTTCAAACAACTAGAGAAATGGTTGAACAAAGAGTGGAACGTTCCATACTACAGGATATTGAGCAACTAGTGAAACATATACATATAGCTATTTCTATATGTATTAAACTGGACAGATATTCTTGATGTATTGATCCAAGTTACAGAATGCAAACAATAAATTATTTGTGAAAACAAACAAAAAATCTTATGCATGTGTATTTATGTAAACAACCAAGTATATATTTGGTTGGGCATGTAGTAAGGGATGGAGTGATGCAAATTTTCTGCTGACATTTATTAGTTCAGTAGAAAAAGAATAGAGGGGGACAGTAAAAGAGAAGTTAATAATTTTATTTACACATTTTTGGAAGATATCATTTCTTATAGAAAGACCATATTACTATTTAAATTTGAGAGGTTTTGTTAATTTTTGTCTTTACTGGAATAATTTAAACTTGTAGTAAATTTGCAAGAACAGCACAGATCACCCTTATTTACCATGATTCATCAGTTGTTAATATATTAACACACTGCATGCTGTCTCTGTGTATACACATGCACACACAAACACGCACACGCTCTCTTCATGGGGAGATATTTTGGATCCCCATTAAAGGTTTATCTACTAGTTTTAACAGTTGTTGATGATTCTTTGTTACCATAATTGCTGCAAAATGTTGACTTTCCAACTCCATCATTTCTTCTACATTTATTGATTCCTGTCCTACTATAATTTTAAAAATTTTAGCAATGTTTAATAAAGAAAAATAACTGTAACATGTGGCATAAAATATGTTGGAGGTTGTTGAGGGTTAACCAGCCTTAAATCCAAGTGAGTTCAAGAGCTCAGAAAACCCAACCCTTGGGTCAAATCCTGGCTCTAACATGGTGACCCCCAATACACATCTTCCTCTCTGTGTACCTTCCACTCCTGCCAAAACAAGGTAAATTACTGCTAAGGTACTATTCAGTAATATGATTCTATGAGATTATGTGGTCTGCTCGAATAGATTCATTTCTAGGAATTATTTCACTGGAAAAGGTAACTCAAATTTAAGAGCTTTGGATGAACAAAGACGGAAGCATTTGCCTCCTTACTATGCTTCAGTAGCCCTGACTCTTCACAAGGGAGAGTGATTCCGGATAACTAGGGTACACTACAATTGTTTCTGGCAATCCATCAAATTATACCTTTGTACCAGAGAGAAAACAGTAATTTGGAGAGACAGTGGTGATCTGAATATTTAAATATTTGTTTTAAAATATTACAGCAATTTTTTCCCTCTAGTTCCTTCATGCTTTTAAAAGATTGAATTGCAAGTAAAGGAAGCATTTTCTGTGCAAAATAAACCTCCTCTCCATGTAACGGATAATAATGAAGTGATATCATACCTCAAAGGAACATGTCTTGTTAGCAGTAAACTTAAATTATCATCCTACAAAAGAGAAACCTGACGTTCTACATAATTATATAGCCAGAAGGGGTCTTAAGTATCTTGGGGTCCAACCTCTTTATTTCATAGATGAAGAACAGAGGTCAGTTGAGATAAATAATTGTTGGAAGTTGTGGAGACAAGAATGCAGATTCTTTGTTGTCTAGTCCATGCCGATTCTAATGTTCTGTACTTCCTTTCACAACTAGAGCTTAAGGTTTGAGAGACAGTATTTAGGATAAAAATATTAAGCCCTTTCCTGCGTAGCATGATATCAAATGTAGCAACGTCTGAATATTCCCTACATTGTCTGACACCCAGTCAGATGACACAGTTTTTCCTATTTATTTCTACTGCTCTCTTTTACAGTTCTTACATTTTCCTTTAAATCATCCTTTCATTGAGAATCGCTAGTTTATTAACAGAATGTTGTGTATGTCCTAAAGATTTTTGAAAGTCTTCTTTATACCTCCTCTATCATTTTTAATATTATGTATTAGGTTTTTTTCTTGATTAGCTTACAAATGCTGACCCATTATTTTAGTCTTTTCAAAACAATAATTTTGGAGTGTGTTTTTTAAATCTATGGTTATTCTGTGTTTTAATTAACTGTTTTAAAATATGTGTAGATTTCTCCAAACTTTCCTCAGGTTTAGAGTTCTTTTTCTAAATAGTGTTGAATACTCCACTAATTTTCATACATTCTTGAATGACAATATTGAATTATGATGAAACTATGAATGTAGCTTTAGCCAAATACATTTAAAGAGAGTAATCTAACTGTCATATCATTTCCAACTTAATATTGGTCAAGAATACACGTTTTAGTGTCAGACAGACCCAGGTTGAATCCCAGTTCATCCTTTACTTCCACTTTGTTCTTTAGAGAGTTACTTTAATTTTGAGCCTTGATTATGTCATTTGCAATGTTGTGATGTTGATGGTAGACATGGAGAAACAAGCATGAGCTCTCTTCTGCTTCTCAGGCTTTTGGCCAAGATCAAGTGTAAATGTGTGAGCTCTAGAACCAGACTGTTAGGGTTTGAATTTGAGACCTTTTAGTTATTAGTTCTGTGACCCAGGGAAATTTACATAACTGCTCGGTTCTACAGTTTGCTTATCTGTAAAATAGAGCTGACAGCAGTACACACCTAAAACATGTGTCAGTGCACGTTATAGTGAGTACAAAATAAATATCTGATGATTAAATTAGATAGTCCAGAAAACTTTAAATCACATTGTCTAGCATGTAACAGATGTTCAACAAATGTGTTACAATTTTTACTACTACTAATCATTTTTAATACTTAGCAATTGTAATTTTTCTTTTTCCTCTCCTCCTTCCTTTCTTCTTCTCTCCCAACCTCCCTCCCTCTTTCTTTCCTTTCTTTCTTCTATCCAGTGTCTGATCAAGGAAACAAAACTGGACTAAGTGTCATGGGCAAGGGATTTATTATGGGAATTAAATACAACATAATTGTGGGAGCTGGTGGAGACATTCATGGAAGGTTAGTGATGGTGAACTTGAATCAGCATAGGTCAATATGGCTAGCAACCAGCAAGAAAAGATGGAAATAAAGCAGGGAAGTGAAGACAAAAACAAATTGGAATCTCAATACTTACCAGAACTGGTATCCATTTCTCATCAACTCCAACCTCAGTAATAACTAAGAGGTTTCCCAGGGGACGTTTTACACTCCAGACTTGCTGCTCCCTGCTCCCATTGTGTATTGGCAATAGAATTTCTCTGTCATTGTCAGGATGGATAACCCAAACCAGTGCAATATCCCAAGTTTGAGATTTGGTTATGGAAAACTTCCATCTTGCTAACAGACTCTTTTTCCCTTTTGCTGACTTTTATGAAGCTGCCACATTGGAGAAGACCACATGTCAAGGTACCAAGGATAACCTCTGGCCAACAGCTAGTATGGACATAACAGATGCCCTCAGTCTAGTAGTCCATGAAAAATTGACTCCTACCAAAAACCACAAATGAGTCTGAAACAGACACTTCTTTAGTTGAACCTGGAGATGTCAGCAACCCTAGATGTACCCAAGATGTACAGCAACCCTGTACATCTTGAGTACAGCCTTGTGAGAAACTCTCAAGCAGAGGACCCAGCTAAGCCATAACTGGACTTCTGACCAAGAGAAAAAATGAGATAAAAAAATGCATGTTGTTTTAAACTGGAAAGTTTTGGAGTAATTTGCACTAAACCGACCATCAAAAATACAGTGAGGGGAGTTTAAAGGGAAAATAAATTTTTCAAAAATAAGACTTTTCTTTTTCAGTTTATAAGAAGCATCTTCAAATATACATGGGAATGTAAGATACAAATATCAAAGGAGAAATGAGAAAAACTACAGATAATAGAATGGCAATTAAGACAACTGAAGAATATACATACTACTACATTCAATTTCCCACTGCTTTCAAATAGCAAAGGCAGATAATACAATGCATATCCCTCTTTTCTTCTCTACACCCACTCCTCCAATTCAATCATATATCTTTAAAAGAATGTAAACATTGCGTGCATTTTGGGGAGAGGAGATAACTTAGGTCTTTTAAAAATAATTCTTAAAATAATCTTCAATGGGGAGTGGATCTGTAGACCTCCTCTTGCTGTCTTGCACGACATGGAACTCCTCATTATGGTTGTAACTTGCATCTGGTGATTGACAGAGCTGAGCATCTATTTATGTGCTTATTAATCATTTTATTTATGAAATACTTACTCAAGAATTTTATATTCTTTAAAATATGCTTGTTCATAATTTTTATTGACTTGTGAAGTCTTTTTTATATTGGGGTAGCAAGTATTTTGCAAATATTTGCATTGTCTTCTCATCTGTGGCTCACTTTTTAATTATTTTAATAAAATATTCTAATGAACAGAGGTTTTCAAATTTAATAAAATTAATTTAATCATTTTCTTTAGGACTATTGTCTTTACATCTTATCTAAGAAATAGTTGCCTACTACAAGGTTATGAAAATATTTTTCTAATTTTTAGTGTTTTACTTTTCTTTCTTAGGTCTAATAAAGTGATTCTGCAGTATGATGTTCTAGAACCATTTATTAAAAGACAGTTCATTCCCCACAGAATTTCACAGAACATTTGGTATCAATCTAGTTGCTTCATATGTGTAGATATTTTTCTGAACTCTCTAGTCTGTCCCATGCATCTATTTGCCTATCCTTACACCACTAGTCTGTTTTATTGCTATAATTTTATAATAAGTTATGAAATATGGTACTATTACTCTTCTAAATTTCTTTTCCTCTTTAAGATTATTTTGGCTCTTCTAGTTCCTTTGCATTTTCACATAAAATTTTGGACTCAGCTTGCCAATTTCCACCAAAAAAATTGAAAAGTTTGCAGAAAATTTCTATCCTAACAATATTGAGTCTTCCAAATCTTATATTTCTCCATTTATTTGTCTTCTTTAATTTCCTTCAGCAACTTTTTCATTAAGTTTATGGAAAGGTATCTGATTTTTTTAAATGTTATTATAAATGGTATATTCTTTAGATTTCATTTCCAATGGTTCCTTGTGACTTTACAGTAATATAATAACTTTTGAGATATTGATTCAGTTTGCCACAAACTTGCTGAATTTTCTTATTTGTGCTAATATTCCTTTGTATATTATTTTGGATTTCATACTTACCCAATCATATTATCTGTGAATTAACACGTTTCCATTTTTTATTCCATGACAGTCTTCCTTATTGCACTTACCTTTAGTGAAATCTTAAATGGAAGTAATAGAAAGAAATGTCCTTATTCCTAACTTATATTTTTCATTTCATAATATGTTAGCTATGCCTTTCATGCAATCATTCTTCATAAGAATAAGAGTTTTTATTTCTATTTCTAGGTTGCTGAGATTTTTGTCATAAATAGGTCATGAATTTTGGTCAAATGATTTTCTCTGCATCTGCTAAGATAATCATATATTTTTCTTTTTTATTCTGTTAATGTGATGATTGTGTTGATTTTTTGAATGTGAAAAAAATGTGCCACCTTGTCATGCTTTATAATATTTTTTAAATATTTTAATATATTTGATTTGATAATACTTTGCATCTTAATCATTTGAAAGATAATCATTTTCAATTTTTTTTTCTTGAAACATATTTTTTTTTCTTGTAACATGTTTTGGTGATGGTTATGCTGGCCTCACAAACAATTCAAAAAGTGTAACATCTTTTGCTATTCTTTGACAATATGGCATTCTATATCTTCTAATATGATCCATTTTCCAACTCTTTCTATCTTTCCTAACCTTCCCCCCTACCTCTGGAATACATGGTCCCACTGTAGAAAAAGTCTTATTCATTTTCACCACAATGGAAAATTTTCTTACCTTCTTTGAAAGTTCTCTTCCTCTTCTTGCCCTATCTGAAAGATGTTTCTACCTTGAGGATACTTTTCCACTCTGATCCTCTCAAGTGATGATTATTTTTATATTCACATCCTTCATATCAGTGGTGCTGAAGTCGGGTAGTTGTTTCTTTTTTCTAACTGACTATTTCAGAGCATTATCCTTCCATACCCCACCCCCAACCAAAAATCAAATAACAACAAAATACACGTTAAAAGTATTTAAGCCCAGGTTTTCAAATTATAACACTGCTGTCTCTCCTTGTTGCAGTTTTCATTATAAAAAGCATAAATATAACCACAGTTTTTGTGTCACAACTTTGTGCATACACTTACATGACTCCCAGTGCTTGCAGAAACTCCCAATTCTACAAAACCTCTAGTCAGACATTTCATCTTCTCCATAATTTGACCCCAGTCTAACTCTACAATGTTGGTCTCTCAGTAATATCCCTGGAGCAAGTTTATTTTATTTCTCCAAACACATGTAATTATAATATACCTTGTCATTTTTCTGGAATACAGTCCCTGCTCTGCCTAACCAGGTTCTGACCATCATTGTATATTTAATTTTACTTTGATCTCTTCCATGAAGGTTTCTTGATAAAATCAGAACAAAATATTCTAGTTGTACATTTGAACTCCTGTGGCAGTGACACCAATCTGTTATTGCTGGTTATTATTAGTTAACTGCTCTTGCATATTAAAATTTTCAGCCACATCATATATTCGGAATGGGAAGAAGGTAACTTTTATTTCTCTTGCCTAAAAGAGTGTCCAGAATATATCAAGTATTTAAAAGGTATTTGTTACAGAAATGGAAGTAAAAAGCGTGATTGTTTTCAGGTTTTAAATCTTAATAAAATAAAGCTTGGAGTTTGGGTCTTTTGAGCATAAGCCACACATACTCGCTTGGTGCCTGCAATAAATGCTGTACTTTCCTTCACCACATGAATAAATAAATAAATAAATAAATAAATAAATAAATAAATAAAATGAAAGCTCATAGAACATTCCAACTATAAGAATCAGAGATTTGTCCTTGGCTATGCTACCAACTGTCTCCATAGCATTGAATAAATATTTCCATCTAAGTTTCTTCTCTGCAAAATGAAGTCTATAATTGTCTCTGCGTACTCCACAACTTAACCAAATGCATCCTTAGAAAATTTAAAAATCCAGGTTGAAAGAAACAATCTGTTATGTAAGAAAAATTATTATTCAGCTTAAAATTTGACCAAGCGTTAGTCAATGAGTAGATCCAAATATAAATATGACCTTTAAAAATTGTAAAGAATCCTAAAGTAATTACAGGAGGGAACACAACATACTTTGCTACCAAGTGTCAAAAAGAACGTTTGCATTCCTCCCAATTGTGGAGTCTCTGAATAATTTTATTCCATGCACATTGTTTTCTCTTTGTTTACAAGTCTTCTTTACTAAAAATTCTCAGAGGTAAATTAGAGAAGAATATTGGGGAAAATATATTTTCCTGTGCTCCATTACCTAGGAAAGACAGAGTACATTTGGCATAAAGAAAGGAAAAAGAAAGAAAGAAAGAAGAAAGAAAGAAAGAAAGAAAGAAAGAAAGAAAGAAAGAAAGAGAAAGAAAGGAAGAAAGAAAGAAAGAAAAGATTGATTTTCTGTAAAAGATTTCTTAATAATTTTTTTAATGTTTCACTCCCAAAACAAAGATGAATTCCAAAATATCCCGAAGACAGTTCTCTCAGTAATAATATGATATTCCTATGGAAAATGTATTATAGTGCAAATTTTAAAAGAAAACACTTTCCAACTCTTGGTGTTTTAAAAGGAAAAGGCCAGTGACATTTGAGTTCTAGGTGCCATAGAGGTCCTATTGGTTGTGTATATACGTGGGAGTTTGGTGGGCAAATGTGATTTGCATAGCTATGCTCAATTGGGGTTGTGTGGAAAGGAGACAAAAACAAATAGTACTGAATATCAGACAGTCAAAACAGCAAAGGAAAATGAAACTTTCCTTCCTATTATTTTATTAGAGTGTGTGTTCCAAAAACTGAAAAATAGCATAACGTCTGCTCATGTAATTAAGTAAATGAAGGCAAAGGAAAGCTCAGAGCTTATTTCCTAGAACAGCTAAACATTGTTTTGTTAGGTGACAATAATTAGTGTGGAATTAAGAAAAGGAAGATAGCCAGGTGGATGTATCATTACAGAACTTGACAAAAGTTTAGGATTATTGATTTTGAGCCCCAATAAAGAGTGTTTTGCTTAGGTACATGGACATATGACTAGTATCCAAAAGCTTTACAAGAGAAATTTAAAATTGAAATGCCAAATTGGTCAAACATATATTACATTTCTACCATCTTCAAGAAAATATACTGATCTCTTATGGAAGTTAAAATTGAGAAAGTACAATTTAGAAAAGGTTTCAAAATTTAAAAATTTAGATAGTTGTAATTGATTGTGTATAGACATTATAATTCCTATAAAACACCAATAAGATTCTTTTCTAGGGGCTGATATAAATTATTCAAAACCTCATCTGAAAAAGTAAACAAAGCTTATAGATGAAAAATAAAAGTAGATGGCTGACTCTTCCTACCACATAATAAAATATATTTTAAAGCAAAAATAATGAAATTCACACATATTCAGGCAGATCATTGAACTGAAACAGATATCTATGGAATTCACTTCATAGTAGCTCATAACTGGTCATAGATTTGAACAATGTTTACCTTCTTGGCTTGCTACCATGAGATGGCATGATGATCAGTAATACATTTGGACTTGGGGGTTTCAAACAAATAGACTAATAGCCTGTGGAGACCTAAGCTATTCATAGGTAGCAGCTTCCTTGTTTACATAAAGCATTAATATATAAAAACAGATTTTCCAGTGAAGATATTATGACTTACCAAACAAGCATGTTAATGGGGGAAGCTAAGCCAGGTGTCTAGATATAGTGAATATTTAAAGACATGAAGAGAGAGATATGAGCAATCATCACTGAAAACTTTATTAATTTATGGATTGAAGACTTGGTGTTATTGGCAATGCTAATGAGAAGTGAGTCGTCAGAATTGGTCCTCAATGAAGACAGCTATGGAAAAGTCAATGTGAGAAAGGAAGTATATGGAAATCTTTGCTACTTAGACCCTTCTTAAAAGGTTTCCTTTAAGCATTCATGGCTTTGAATATTAAACAGAAACTGATTCAATTCTGAAGAAGACAATCTTCAAGTAGAATTCAACTACTCATTCAATAGATTCCAAAGGGGCTTGAATTGTTGTGGTGTGCATTGTAACCTGTCTGTGTTCATTTGTTTTGTTTTTGTTTTACTAAATGAGAATATTTCCATATGTGCCAATTCTTCAGTTCTCTTTATTGTTTTACAACTGGTTTGATTGTGCATTTTTTATTGTAATTCAGCAGACCCCAAAATATTTAATTTTCTCTTTTTTACTTCCCATTTATTGCTAGAATACTTTATCTTTTCAGCGGAGTTAGAAAAATTTGCTAGTGACCCATTTGTCTGCCTGCAATTGTTTAACAGTTGCCTTCCAGTTTTCTGACATCTTTTTGGTTATACTGAATAACTGTGTGTCAGAGAGAGCTCATGGCAAGAAGAGTGTATAAAACAGAACTCAGAGAAAATGTTCCCTTTCCAAGACTTTGGGCCAACCTCACTATTCCCTGTTCATTAGTGTCACTGACGTCCTCTACTCCAGTTTCTATTTATCTGGACTTCTAATACCTGCCTACTCCTTCCTGCTATAAGTTAACTTTTCTGAACCCAGTCTTTTCCCCTTTAAACTAAGTGAAATAATTAGAGATTGATGTAATCCTCACCCCCTCACCCCCAAAACCTGAAGTCTGGCTTCTGGATTTGTCTTGGTCTAATCCCATTGCCAACTGTTATTTAAATCGACTACAACTACTACTTCTATTAAAATCTCAGAAACATATCATTTTGTGCAAAGCACCATGCTTTAAAAACAATAGCACATTTAATCTATATATTAACCTTGAAATACAGGTTTTATATCTACACAAAGAAGAGGAGAAAACTGTGCCACAAAGATTCAATAACAAGCTTTAAGACATAACATAAATAATGGAAGCGGAGTCCTACCATGTATTCCAATTTTAATACTATTCTCAATTTACCACATTTGTAGCCAGCACAATAGGGAATCTCATCAGTTACTCCATGGGCCAAAAAGGAATTACACATATTCTCACTTTGTGGGGTCCTCTAATTACCAAGTTTCCAGACAAAGAAAGCCAACATATTAATGACATGAACAAATTTGAAACAGATATTAAGGCTTTATGTTAAACACTGAGCATTTTAACTAAGTGAACAAGAAATTTAAAATTAAAATATATATATACATGTTCATATGCATATTTGTATAGATACATATAAATATGTGTATATGTATATATGTATGTATGTATAGAATTTTACAATTTAGACCCAGTATAGAAACCCCTGTTCATTCATAAGCTTATAATTTATTGCCTAACTCAATAAATATCCACACTATCTTATGAAGCAAAGTAAGAAAATTAATCAACGGCAAAATAAGCTTGGAAGAAAAATCTTCAGTTTTCTATTCAGTGTGTGTGTCATTAATCATTCCAATATGAAAGTCATCTTTATAAAATTTTAGAATTGAGTTTGCATCTAATTAAAGAGGTTCTTTGGAAACAGTAAATAATGTCATAAATATAAATGAAATTATTCACCTGATAATTTTTTGTATATATACAAAATTTTGGCAAAGTATGCTATTTTTTTATTGAATAAACTAAAAAGATAATATGCTCCAAAGAACCAGTTATTCATTTTAATTGAGGGTATCAGAATTTGAGCCTATTTTATGATAAGTTTTTTATTTAACTTTGTCACCCATTAAACTTGCAAACACATTTTTAAGCATTAATTAGCCAGCTAATTTACCAAATTAACTAAACCTTCCTCCTTTAAAAGTTGTTCATATTTATACTTAAAATAAGAATTATACATTATATTGGTACAAAATCCCAGAGTTGTTAAATTATCAGGATCTAGAAAATGCCAAATATATATTAAAATTTACCTACGCCAGTAACATATTTTTCAAAATTTTTTGAATTCTTCTGTGATGCTTTTCTTTTTTCTGAAATTATTACTTTGCAATTAATATTTTGATAATAGTGTATACAGCCTTTAAGAGGTTAGCAATTGAGTCTAAATTTGAAATTAGCTATCACAATGATATTCATCTTAACGATTAAATAAGTGTATCCATTGGACACTGCATATTGAGTAATGGAGAAAAAAAATCTTCAGCTTGATTTCAGCATTAGCCTTTCCCAAGCTGCTCAGCTTGGAACATGTTCTTATCCTCACTAGGCCTCCATCTTCTCATCTGCAAAATGAAGATAACTCACACAACAGACATGGTTGGATAAAAATTAAATGAGATAATATATATGCACACTACTTAAATGTTGCTTAGTACAAGGAAGGCTGTAAATCATAGTCATTATTATCAACATTACCATGATTAATTTTTATTATTTTATGTATAGTTTATCATTACAATTGAATTATTCCTATTTCATTTTTACCAATCATTACACATTGTTTTGCTTGTTGCCTTGAATCCAATGTGGAACAAGGTAAGACATAAGATAAATAAATTAACTTTTAAATATGTAACATATACTTGAAATACATTTTTTTCTCTATCACTACCAATATCCCATAAAAATCAGCAAATTTCAAATAAAAAGCTAGTTTTTAACAGAATATCAATATGTTTTTGGTTCATTAACTTAGTCGAACGCAGGCTAAGTAAATGGCATTGTGTAGCATTACAAACTAAGCTGACCGTTTTCCCTCTTATATCCCTTCACAATGAATCTTAGGTGGCTAAATATGAAATAAACATTTTTAAAGCTGTTATAAAAATTTTTACTTTAGTTACTTGTACCATGATTCCTTCCACTGACAGATAATAGAAGTTGACCATTTTAATGACATTTATCTGAATCTATCATCACTTAATATTTTCAAGTCTTACTGAATATTATTTTGTTGGCAGCAATAATATCTGATAGGGTATCCTTTTCTATCGATTTTGTCTCTCTTTTTATTTTTCATATAGTCTATCTTGGCAAAGCTGAATTGTGTAATTGTTCCTGCTTTCCAATAACCCAAAAATTATTATTAATGATCTTGACATTCACAATATTTTTACCTACTACATCATACGAGACAGAGATGGATATGTTAATATTGTCACCAATTTCTTAAGGAGGCTCCATCTGACTGTGGTAATTCAGACAATATTAGAAAACAGTTTGTACTTTTTGAAATTTCATAGAGGTGCTGTCTATAATTTCTATGCAATGTGCAATACCAGGTATCCTTGTTTTTTATTTAATGGAAATGCTTTAGTATTTCAACATTTAATTTGATATTAATTTTAGACGTATGCCCTTTATGAGGGTAATAGCATATCAATTTCTATTTCTACATGAAATACATATTTGTGCATGAATTTTATCATAAATCAATATATATTTTATTAAATGGCATTTCTGCAGCCACTTTGATGAGCAGGGAGATTTCCTCTTGAATCTGGTAATATGGTATATGAGTAGAGTTTTCTAATGTTGAAACGAACCCTTGTCTCTGGAATAAACTCAACTTGTTCCAAATAGATTATCTCTTCTACCCCTTGTTCAATTTTGTTTGTTAATATATTTTTTTGAATTTTCACATCTGTGTCACTAATGAGATTGCACATAATTTCTCATTCTCATACTGAACTTGTAGGAGTTTGGAGTCAATATTATAACTGACTTAAAAAACTCCATACAAATCTGGTTCTTTCAAAGAATAAAATTGACCAACCATTGGTAACAGTATTAAAGAAGAAAGAAAGAAGAAAAAGATACCCAGAACCAGGAATTTAACTGGGCACAACATTACAGATGCTTCTGATAAGAAAATAGTTCATATGAAAATTATACCAATATACTTAAAAATTTAAACAGTGTGGTTAATTCTTAGAAAAATGTACATATGAAGAAAATATTACATATGAAAATAGTACATATGAAAATTATACCAATATACTTAAGACAGTGTGGTTAATTCTTAGAAAAATGTCTTATGGATATTGGAAGCAGAAAATTTGAATTGTGTAATATCTTTAAAGAAAATCAGTCAGTAGTCAAAGATCTTCTCACAAAGTAAACATCAGGTACAGATGGCTTCATTAATGAGCTCTACAGAAGATTGAAGAAAGACGATATTTTTTTAGACCAAAAGCTTTCCCAGACAGTAGAAAAAAGAAACCACTCCCCAACTCATTTCATGAGGATGACAGAACCTCTAGATCAAAACATGATAAGGACAGTGAAAAAAAGATTAATTATAGGTTAATCTTACTCTTAAACAGAGATGTAAATGTTAGCAAAAGTTTTTAACAATACATGAAAATGTAATACATTATGAACAAGGTAGATTTTCCCAGGAATGCAAAGTTGTTTTAACAGTTACAGATTAATCAATGTTATTCACCATATTAGTAAATATAAAAGGTAATTTATATGATGATCTCAGACATATAAAATCATCATCATGATATAAACTCTTAGAAAACTAGACATGAAGGAATATTTTCTTAATCTGATTAAATGTGTCTATGTATGTACATATACGTATATATGCACAGACATTTTAATCATGTATGAATGATATCATATATATGTAAACATGCCAGCATTTTAACCATTTATATATAATATAAAATTATAAACACACACAAATGTATGTGTGTGAAAGTATGTACATCTGCATATGTATATGTATATTTCTTTAAAAGGAAAAAGAAAGCTTTTTCTTTTTAATTGGAAAGCAATCAATAATATCCAACCCTTTTCATTCAGTTTACTGGCAATGCTATCTTGTAGAGTAAGGCAAGAACAAGAAAAATGTTTAAGGAGTTTCTAGAGAAGGAAAATTGGCATTGTATATGTGGTTTATATGACTGTGTATGTAAAAGTTCCAAAAGAAATTACAAATACATAATAAACATTAATACAAGGATTTAATAGGACTGCTGGATAATAAATCAATAAGTCTAAGCATAGATATCTGTAAGTTTAGGCAAATATGTGTATCTGTATAACCTCTAAAAGTTCCTTTGTGCTCTTTTGAAGTCAACCCTTTCCCCATGCTCAGGTAATCATGAATCAGCTTTCTTTCACTATAGATTGTTTGTCTTTTCTAGAATTTCACATAAATGAAATTACACAGTGTGTACTCTTATTTCAGGCTCCTTTCACTCAGTATACTGTTTCTGAGATCCATCCATGTTATTTAATTCATCATTAGTTCATTTATTTTTATTGCAGATCAGTATTCTTTTGGACAAATATACCAAGACTTGCTTATCCAGTCTCCTGTGGATGGACATTTGGACTTTATCTAGTTTGATGCTCTTATAAATAGAGTTGCTAGAAACATTCTTACATTATGGCATATGCTTTTAATTTTTTTTAAGGTAAATACCTAGGAGTCATATTGCTTGGTTTCACAAACATATATTTAATCTTATAAGAAACTGCCAAACAATTTTTCAAAGTGATAGGTAATTTTACATTTCTACCAGTACTGTTTGGATATTCCAGTTGTTCCACAAATTTACCCGTGGTGTTAAGGTTCTCCAGAGAAAAAGGACAATAGGACATACATAGGTATTAGAAAGAGATTTATTATGAGGGATTGGCTCACATGATTATGGAGAATGAGAAGTCCTGTGATCTGCTATCTGCAAGCTAGAGGCTCAGGAAAGCCAGTGGTATAGTTCCAGTCTATACCCAAAGGCCTGAGAACCACTGAGGCAATAGTATAAGTCCTGGTCTGAGTCTAAAGGCCAAAGAATGGGGTATCAATGGTGTGAGTTCCTGTCCAAGATCAAAGGCCTGAGAACCAGGAGTGCCAATACCTAAGGACAGGACAAGATGGATATCCCAGCAAAAGCAGGGAGCAAATTTATCCTGCCTCTGCCTTTTTGTTCTATCAGGTCCTCAATGGATCGGATGATGCAAAGCTACGCTGGTGAGGGTGATCTTCTTTACAGTCTAATGATTTAAATGCTAATTTCTCCCAGAAATAGCCTTACAGACACATCCAGAAAAAATGTCTCACCAGCTATTGTCTTAAGCTAATGTCTTAGCTCAGCCAAGTTGACACGTAAAATTAGTCATCACACCAACACTTGGCTGTGTCAGTATTTTTGATGTTAGCCATTCTAACGGATTAGGAGTAATAACTCACCATGGTTTTGATCTAAATACAGATTAATGACTAATGATGTTGACCATCTGTTATTTAAGTGGTTGGGTAGAAATCAAAAAGCAGCAGGAAATTTTAGAAATAAATTCTAGAGTCTCAGACTTTCCCTGGAGAGCAGTGGTGGTGAAGGATGGAACTTTGGTGGGCTGAGTAAAGCAACTAAGTTAATACACGTAAGGGGCACTCACCATATTTCCTCTGCTGGTTGTTCTCGAGCTTTAGCTGCATAACAGTCACCTGGAGGATTTGTTAAAACACGCATTGCCAGGGCCCTCTTCAGAGTTTCTGGGTTGGTAGAACCTGGGTGGAGCCAGAGAATTTTATTTCCTACAGGTTGCCAGATGCCGGTGCTTCTGGTGAGGAACCTCAGCTTGAGAAACACTTCTCTAGCGTTTTACTCCAGGTTTTGCTCTGACACCTCTTTCTATGAAAATTCACACCAGCCTCTTTACAACCTACATTCTTTTATTACATTCTTGTGGTCCTAAATAATAACATCATTAAAGCAGCAAACGAAACCTTCCTCTCCTGTTTTATTACTAGACAAAGTATCATTCTACTCTTTCATCTACCAACAGCAGTCCCACTCTGCAGGCTTTCTTTCTTCATGTAGCCAATATTTTAATTGTTTATTTCTGCAACTTTTTACTTTGGCATGTCAAAATTTCCCTCATTTTCTTAAAATGTAAACATTGTGCATTCCACAATCCTATAATTTATTAAATCGCAGCCCATAAGATTGCTTTCATAAAACATGTTTTCAACTCTTTACCCATTCTGACTGAATTTTGTAATGAATTGGTCAACTTGTTGAACATTGATGTTCGGTGGACCAAAATACAACCAGACAGAGGTATAGTTTTATCCACATTTTAAGTTTTCAACTATTTCTTGTGATAGTACATTAAAATGAAATGAACTATTTTTAATTATTTTATTTTCCTGCATATTTATATATTCATTTAGTTTTATTTTCACTTTCTATATTGGTGTGATTGTACAGAATATATGCAAACAAATAGTTAGAGCCAATAAGATATTAAATTGCTTAAATTAAAATGAACATGAATAAATCAATAGTTTTGTTCTTCAATATCGATAACCCTCTAAAAAGAAAACAGAAAAAAGTTATTCTATGCACAGAACCAACGAAAAATGTTACCCAGAAAGAAACTAGATAAATATAATTAGATCCTTTAAAGAGAAAGTTATAAAATACTAATGGGGACTTCCCTGGCAGTCCAGTAGTTCAGACTCCACACTTCCAATGCAGGGGGTGAGTTCGATCCCTGGTCAGGGAACTAAAATTCCCACATGCCACAGGGCACAGCCAAAAGAATAAAAAATAAAAATAAAAATAAATAAATAAAATACTAATGAAGGAAACCAAAAAACATGAGTTAAATTATACACTGCTTTCGTATTGGAAGGCTTAATATCATAAAACATTTACTTTTCCCAAAATTAACTTATACATTAATTATAATTATAATCAGTACCCCAAGAAAGGTCTTTGAGATACTTGGCTAGTTGATTCTCAAATTCACAAGTAATAACTTGTGTTGTGGACTTAATTGTGTCTCCCCAAATTCATATGTTGAAGCCCTAAACCCCAATGTGCCTGATGTGACTGTTCACAGCAATAGGGTCTTTAAAGAGGTAATTAAATTTAAATAAGGTCATAAGGGTGGGGCTCTAATCCAATAGAACTAATGTTCTATTAAGAAGAGGAAGAGACACTAGCGGTATGCCTCTCTCTCTCTCTCTCTCTCTCTCTCTCCCCACCCCCCCGCCCCCGCCATGCCCCGCCCTGCTTGCACACAAAGGACAGGCCAAGTGAGGACACAGCATGATAGCAGGCATCTACAATCCAAAATGTGAAGCCTTACCAGAAACCAACTCAAAATATCAGTCTGTGGTATTTTGTTTTGGCAGCCCCAGAGCAGACTAACACAACCCTTAAGGAAGAGCAAGGTGGGACTCGACTCTAACAAATAACATGGCTTCTTGTAAGCTATGTTAAAATTATAACATAAATGATGATTCATTAAGCATGTGAAAATAAATATGATAGATAGATGATAGTACCCTATAGTACACCACACATGTAAACCGATTCTGAATTAGATTAATGACACAAAACTGAAAAGCGTATCTTGAAGCCTTTAATATGGATATTTGGGGTAGGGAATGATTTTTTGAGCACTCAAAAAGTATAAAATATAAATTAAATATTTAGGATATTATCTACATTGAAATTATTATTTTCGCATAAAGTAAGAAGGTAAAACAAATATTTAAAATAATTTCAATATACATAACAGAGAGAATTAGTATTCAGGTGAGCTGAACAAAACTACAAATCAAAAGAAAAATATTAAAAACATTAGAAAAAAGAGATAAACAAATGAATGAGAAACATATATTGCAGGTTAGATGGCTCTCTTAATTTGCTTTGACCAGGTTTAGCAACAAAAGCAACTAGAAAGGACACAGAAGGTGTTTTTCACTGAGGTCGAGCTGGCTAAGCTGCCCTTTTCAGCATACCCAGATACTTGTAGCCACCTGAAAGCTGGAGTATGCAGACTATTTACACTAAAGTTGAAAAGTCTGTGAATACAAAATGTTGCCAAGAATGTAAAATATAAGAATAATTACAAACTATTGGTGAGTATATAAATTGGTAAATCTAATCTGGAGAAAAATTTGGCAATATATCAGAAATTCCACTCAGATATATTTTAAAAACTAGCCTATATTCACAAGTATGTAATTATAGGAATATTTATTGTTACACAGTTCAAGAAATTGGAAACAACATAAATGAATTTCAAAAATAAAATGTTAAAATTAAATATTCATCTTAAAAATTAAAATTAATTTTAATTTATGGAACACTAATTCAGTGAATGAACCAGACTCTCTCTTCCTCTCTCTCTCTCTCTCTCTACATACATATATATATTTGTTTACATTATGTTTGAAACATATATATACATATATGTATATGTATACATACATATGTGTATATATATATATATATTTCAAACATAATGCAAACAAATCAGCATAAATATACAATTATAAATGTGTATGCACATGTGCACATAATGGAAAACAGAAAATATACATGTGGTATAAAGCGTAAATTATTTGTAGTGTTTTCCTCTGAGGAGGAAGGGAGGCATCAAAACTATCATTATGATCTGAAAAAAATTACAGTCATGTTAGAATGTACTCCAACATGATGGTGTTATGTTGAAATCCATTATTTCATTAAAAAATGTTGTCCCCTTTTTGATGTATTTCTTTAAATAATTTTAAAATAAAAGGATAAGAGGAAACATAAATGTACTAACATCTGGTTTATAGATTAAATTTCATGAAAGGAGGATACCACTTATCAAATCTTAAGATTTTCTTTTTACATGTTACATATAAAAGCACAGTCTAATCTAGAAATTAGATTTAATATATATGATATATGTATGTATGTATATATATATAAAGATTATATATATAATTCATTATCAACGTATATGTGTGTATTTGTATTCGTTCTTACTAGTTTTAATTTTTATCTCATAGAGCTTTGTCCTAACAAAATGTCTTACACCAAGCTATTTTCTCCAGGGGTTCGCCCTGAGAGGGCTGCGTGGGTCCTTCTGTTGTGGTGGGCTGACTATGTGTGTGGTCTGGTAGGCTTGGTTGGGCCCTTGTCTGGTTGGTTGCCAGACCCTGCCTTGTACTCATGCTGCTGCTTGCTCTTTAGTGGGGCCTGGTCACAAGGCAGCTGGTTGTGGAACCCTAAGGAGCCCCACAGGGTTAGTGTTGGCTCACTGGTGGGCAGAGTCAGGATCCCAAAGACTCTGGGGCTTTTGCCCACTGACTGGCAGGTGAAGCCAGATGCTGGGGTTGGTGCCAGACGACTGTCAGGCAGAGCTGGTTCCTGGAGTCAGACTGCAGGGCCAGGGATCCCAGAGCTCTTTCAGATCATTGGTGGGGGGGGGAGCGGTTCCTGACACAGTTGGGTATGGGGTCCAGGCTGTCCTGCAGATTGCATTGACCTGCTAGTGGGCAGGGCCAGGACCCAGCTGGTCCCAGGATAGGGTTTGGCCTACTGTTGCTGGACTCAGTCCACAGGCTATGGGATCATGGTTTTCTCGCTTCTGGTGTCTGCCCCCTGGTGGATGAGGCTGGTTTAGAGGTTTGTGCAGGCTTCCTGGCAGGAGGGGCTGGTGCCTGCCCTCTGGTGGGTGGAACTGGGTCTTCGTCCTCTGGTAGGCAGGGCGGGGTCTAGGGGGTGTGTTCAGAGGTGGCTGTGAGCTCTTTAGTCTTTAGGCAGCCTGTCTGCTTATGGGTGGGGCTGTGAACCCACCCAGTTAGTTGTTTGACCTGAGACGTCCCAGCAGTGGCACCTGAAGGCTGTTGCATGGGGCCAGGTCTTGACACAAAGGAGCCAAGATATCAGCCATCAACAGCTGTGCTCACATGGTTGAATGCTCCCAAATACGTCTGTCACCAGTGTCCATGTCCCCAGGGTTAGCCAAAGCTGTCCCCCGTCTCCCCCAGAGACTCTCCAAGACCAGTAGGTAGGTCTGGCCTAGGATACTATCAAATTACTGCTTTTGCTCTGGGACCCAGTACATGTGAGATTTTGTGTACACCCTTTAAGAGTGAAGTCTCTCTTTCCCCCAGTTCTGTGGTGCTCCTGCAGTTAAGACCTGCTGACCTTCAAAGCCAAATGCTTTGGGGGCTTATCTTCCTGGGGCTGTACCCCAGGCTGGGGAGCCTGACATGGGGCTCAGAACTCTCACTTCTGTGGGAGAATGTCTATAATATTATTATTTTCCAGTTTGTGGGTTGCCCACCCATGGGGTATGGGATTTGATTATATCATGAGTCCACCCCTCCTACCCATCTCATTGTGGTTTCTTCTCTATGTCTTTAGTTATAGAAGATCTTTTCTGGTAGGTTCCAGTTTTTTTCATCAATGGTTGTTCTGCAGATAGTTGTGATTTTGGTGTGCTTGTGAGAGGAGGAGAACTCAGTGTATTTCTACTCCATCATCTTGGCTGCTCTCCCCTTACCCCCAAAATGATAGAAAGTATCTATCATAATTCTTAAGGAAAAATGACCTATCAGAATCTTCCAGTGACTTTCAGAATGCATTCATTTATGTTAATTTAACATTACAAGGCTGTGCAGTACATTTGACCTAATTAGATGTTGAATGTGAATTATCTATTCCCATTTCTGGCAACAAGCCATTCACTTGAATTGCTTTTCCTCATTACTTTCTCTTGAGCTATGTGAATTGATTCCATTGAGTTTCCTTCCGAATATGGAGTCTCTCTAAACTCATCTGTCTATGGGTTTTATTTACATTGGAGTAAGATGGAGCATTGTATAGGTGATATTTGGTGGCAGATGAGAAAATGAAGGTATCCATCCAGGTGGTATCAGAAAAGTGCAAGGCAAACCTGACTCCTATTCACAGTGAGACACTCCCTTCAATTATGGGGTTCTTATAATGAATAGCCTCTGACTTGTAGAAGGAAGATTGAGGTCTCCAATACAGTCCATAAGCCTTAACAGATGAAAACAAACTTGCTAACACAAATTCAAAAGAAACATAAGTTTTGGAAAATATTCAGAAGTTACTGAAAAAAAAATTACTATCTTGTGCAGTGCAAATGACAAGAAATGTACTTTCTGAATGTGTCTCTGTGTGTGTGTTTCAAAAATATTTCTCTATTGACAGTTTGTGTTGTTAAGGGATATCTTATGTTTTGCTCTGGTTTTGGTTTTCTTGGTATCACAGCAGCTTTTATCATAACACCACTTCACACCAATCACTTTGAAACTGAGAACTCTAATTCCAACTTGTCAAGAACAAAGAGATGAAATGTAAGGAAACTACCCAACAAGAGACAGATATTTGTGCACTAAGAAATGATATTCACTACTCCCACTGTGAATCAGACTATAAAATGACTGCTGTATTGGCAGTGATTTGTGGTTGAGGCATTTTTTCCTACAAAGGGATCTCAGATAAACATCTTTAATAACACTCATGTCTCCTTATTGGCTGGTATCTATTATGCTGTGACTCTAGGATTTAATATTATACAAATGCATACATATAATATCTAAATTTCAGTTTTTATAACTGTCTCCTCTTCTGTTTCTTTGTACTATAATGCTACCGTGTATATTGCCTTGCAACTATAATTTAAATAACAAGGCAGTATATCTACTGTAGACTACTTCATATAACTGCCCAGAGTTAGAGACTTGAAGGGGGCCCAACTAGAACTATGTGCTTGACCAACTTGATTTGCTATATATACTTTCTCGATAAGAGGTGTTTTCATTTGTGAGGGGCATTCAAATAGTGCCCTTTAAATGTAAAATATCCCTTAAGTGAAAAATACATACTTCTTTGATCAGTCACTTCCCTTTGGTGTTTATGATAGTTAATTTTATGTCAACTTGACTGGGCCATGGGGTGCCCAGATACTTGGTCAAACATTATTCTGGTGTTTCTATGAGGCTGTTTTTGGATGAGATTAACATATAAATTAATAGATGGAATAAAGTAGACTGTCCTCCATAATGTGGGTGGGCCTTGTCCAATCAGTTGTAGGCCTAAATAGAATAAAAAGATTGACCTTCTGAATAAGAGAGAATTCTTCTCTGGTGGTCTTCCATCTAGGACAGACTTTTTCCTGCCTTCAGATTCAATCTGAAATATCAGCTCAGCTCTTCATGGGTCTCAAGCCTGCTAGTTTTCAGACTGGAACTACACCCTCTGCTCTCTATTGGGTCTCCAGCTTGTTGACTTACCCCATAGATCTCAAGACTTCCCAGCCTCCACAGTCACATGAGCTAATTCCTTATGATAAATTTCTTTGTCTCTCTTTATATGTACATCCAATTGGTTCTGTTTTTCTGAAGAGCCCTAACTAATACTAATATAGTGTGAAGAGTTTACCAATTTATTTTTCAGGGAGGGAAAATGTCAAAATTTTGAATAATAAATTGAGAGTAATAGTATTCATGCTGATGTCAAGATAGAGAAACTCAGAAGGAACATACAAAACAGATCAGATGATATATTCCAAATTATTCTTTCTTTTTAAACCCTATCAGGTAATGATGAAAAAGAAATTTGAGATGAAATTAACTATTTTGTCTTATCTCTCTATTTTAAATTTTTAAGCAATCAATTACTTGTTTTCCAAGGAACTTTTTCATAAATAAAATAAGTAAGAAATAAAATAAAAAATAAAATAAAGTTTATATTTCTTAATCCCATACCCCTGTCTTGCCCCTCCCCCTTCCCTTTCCTCAATGGTAGCCACTAGGTTTTTTCTCTGCATCTGTGAGTCTATTTCTGTTTTGTTGTATACATTTGTTTGTTTTATTTTTTAGTAAAAATATTTACTGAATACTGTCTAACTTTCTTCCCTTCATTGATCAGCAATTTTATTGTCATCTGCACACTACCAGAGTATCTATTCTTCCAATTCTCTCTTCTAAAAGGCTTGAATCGTTACTGAATGAAGTACAGTTGATCAGTTACACCAGGATTTATTTTATCTTTGGATGATTCAAAGCAGTCCCCTTGCTCCTTCTGTTTTCTTGTGCTTGTCAGGCTTTTGAAATTTTCTATTTCTATGTCTCCACAAGAGATAACAGAAAATCCAAAAGCTTAAATGAAATGTTTGATAGAAGCTAACATTTAAAATACTGGAGAAAATCCAATTTGGGGATTATCTGAAAATTTCATTTTTCTACAAAAGCCAGGTTCCTCACCAATACAGATAATCATTTCCCTCCTATACTCAAAAATAAGCTTTTCAAAATGACAAGTATAAAGTAAGTAATACATAATATCAATATATATTTTTTCTGGCACGTTAGAAATGATCATGATAAAATCCTTAAAACTTTTCATTATCTTGATTTGTTCCTTGAAAATTATTTTTAAAAAGCTAAAGAAAAATGCCTTTAGAGTACTTACAATATATAGTTTTCAAATACAGATTTTACTTAGTTATTTTTTTTCATAGTTTTATATTTGGCAAGAAAAGAATGTTTGTCTTTATATTTCTGTCTTGATTAGAAATAACTGTATTCTACTCAATACTGACAAGAGCTAGACATGAGGTTGGCTAGAAGAGTCTGGAGAAACTGATTCAACTACAGAAAGTCAAAACTCAAGGGGAAAACCATGTGTGCAGGGCTCATGCTTAAAAGTAGGTCACATTTTGTTATGGTTCAGTTCAGCAGAGGGTACTGGTGATGGAAGAAAGAACACTAATCTTGTAGACAAAACACAGCAGTCCCCAATGTTCCAGAGCTGAGCATATTCTAATTTAAATAAGAAAATTATCTAGGTTTGTGTTATGAATGTGGATAAATGCAGAGGTCAAAAGCAGAAAGGTTGATGTAACCTACAGATTTGGGGGGTTTGGTTTTGGTTTGGTTTGGTTTTTAAAAACCTTTTGTTAAATACCTACTGGAAATCAAGTTGGAATGCAAAATGGCATGCAGTATTTAGGGTATTTCAGCCCCACCCCAGGACAGAAAGCTAGGGTTAAGTGTGAACGTCAAGTGTAATGGCAAACTTGAGTACTGAGTAGGGAGCCTGAATCTGAACTCAGTCCTTCAAATGAAGGTTTAATTGTTAAGAATGAAAAATATTTTGTTTAGAGGGTCTCCAGTGGCATATCAAGAGCAGGATCAGGGAAATGTCTGCTCTGAGTACAGATGATAAAAAGATTTATTGTCTGTAGAGAATATCAAATGAATAACAAAACTAACTAAAAGTCAGTCTGATTTTATTATCACCATACACTGGCAGTATCAGTGATGCAGTACTCCTTCTTGCTGGGCTGACAACTCCTACTGACAATTCCCCCCACCTACCACCTTTGTATGTTTCTTGGTCTATGAGTGCCTAGAATTTCTCTCTGATCAACATTAGATCTTAGCCCTGTATGCAGATAAATTTATTCTAACATTCTTTGGAATGGGAGAGCTGAAGTGCCCTATATATTTCAGATGCCTTGCTTTGGATGTAGGCAAAATACAGCTTTCAATGCCTTGAGCAATAAGAGGTTAAAGATAGAATGACCTGACATTCTTTTAAAGGTTGAAGGAAAACCAAGAAAAAATATCTTCCTTGTGAATGTTTTTTAAGTAAGCGAGCAATAACATTTATTGTGTCAAGCAGCTGAGATTTGGGGATTGTTTGTTACAGCAGCTAATGATTCACTTTAGACTAATATATTCTTGAGTATTGTGAATGGAAATGCTTCTGCCAAAAATAGGAAAGCTTTTTGTAAAATTTATTTTAGTGAAGTAGAGTTGATTTACAATGTTGTGTTAACTTCTACTGTACAGCAAAATGGCTCAGTTATACGTATATATACATTCTTTTTCATATTCTTTTCTATTATGTCTTATCATAGGATATTGAATAAAGTTCTCTGTGCTATACAGTAGGACCCTGTTGTTTATCAGTCCTATATATAATAGTTTGCTTCTGCTAATCCCAAGCTCCCAATCGATTCCTCTCCACCTGACCTCCCCCTTGGTAACTACAAGTCTGTTCTCTATGTCTGTGAGTTTCTTTCTGTTTCCTAGATAAATTCATTTGTGTCATATTTTAGATTCTACATAAAAGTGATATCATATGATATTTGTCTTTCTCTGTGTGACTTACTTCACTTAGTATGATAATCTCTAGGTCCATCCATATTGCTGCATGAGTAACCATTTTTGTTTACTTGTGTGTGTGTGTATGTGTGTGTGAATAAGTAATAAATATTTACTGTGTGCCCTGTGACTTTTTTAACGAAATAGAGAAACCTCAACACATTACCAAATTCCATCCACAACTCAAAATGCACAAAAAGTTCCACCTCTACTTGCTTTTGTTGATAGGTATGCGGGAGAGTTTGACTCAGTTTTCAAGACATAACCAAGAATGATGGTTGAGAGTACAGATTCTGAAAACAGCTTACTTGCAGCTGAATACTGGCTGAGCTAGACTGCAAGAGCAGGGTTGTCTAAACTCAAGGCCCATTCTCTTTCCTTCTCCTTTCAAATATAAAATTCTAGTTAGTAGAATTTCAGGAGTGCTTGAATGTTAAGTAAGTACAATTTTTCAGCAGAGGAACAATGATATAAACCAATTATGAATAGCAATGTCTTCTGAAAGAACTAAACTTTTTTAGGTGGCCCAGGTTCAGAGAGTATTACAAATGAAATCAGTTGAAATATGATGATACATAGCTGTAGGACTTCTATAAACACTTTAGACTTCACAATTTACTGTTAAAACTCATCTAATTTTCATCTCAAAGCTCTTGCAAATGCATAGCTGACTGAATCAGTCAGTTGCTAAGTCTCACTTTGGAATTCAATAGTACATTTGCAATTATATCAATGCAAATTTCCTGAAAAATGATTTTTTTACTAAGGAAAGCACAGACTATGCTGTGGTTTCTTAATATTTACATAAACATGCTCATGTATCTATATGCACTGAAAATTTCAATCAAGCTTTACTTTATACTTTTAAAAACTGTTGTTTTATGGGACTGACATATACACACTACTACATATAAAATAGATAACTAATAAGGACCCACTGTATATCAGAGAGAACTCTACTCAATACTCTGTAATGACCTATACGGGAAAAGAATCTAAAACAGAGTGGATATATATATGTATATGTATAACTGATTCACTTTGCTGTACAGCAGAAACTAACACAACATTGTAAATCAACTATGTGCCAAGAAAAATTAATTTAAAATATTAAAAATAAAAATTGTCATTTTATATTAATGAAAAAATGATGAATTGACAATCATTTTACTGTTCAGTTGTAAACTATTGGACAGGAAGCATCTGAAGTAGAGGAAGATCAATATATTTTATATTTTTCTGTGTTATCCAAAGTTTGCCAATGTCAGCAAATAAATTAGGAAAGAACTAACAGACCATTAATTTTCATAGTTTGTTCAATCTAATAGGGCTAGCTTCTTTAATTCCTTTCCATCAGAATTTCAACAACACATTATGATTGTTCTTATCATTATCATAATACCAAATCAATTAGTAGACCTCAATGTTTTTAGTACAGATTTTGATTATACAGAATAAACCAGAGTATTTTTTAATAAAATATAACTCCTTCACACCTTCACAAAGGAAGTTTCTGTTAGTTTTTCACCCAAAATCTTAACTGAGGCATGTGTTTTGCTATACCATTTGCCTATTTTTTTTTTTAATTTTATTTTTTAAATTTATTTATTTTATTTATTTTTGGCTGTGTTGGGTCTTCATTGCTGTGTGCGGGCTTTCTCTAGTTGTGGCGAGTGGAGGCTACTCTCCATTGCGGTGCATGGGCTTCTCATTGCAGTGGCTTCTCTTGTTGCGGAGCACAGGATCTAGGTGTGCTGGCTTCAGTAGTTGTGGCGCACAGGCTTAATTGCTCCGCGGCATGTGGGCTCTTCCCAGAACAGGGCTCGAACCCGTGTCTCCTGCATTGGCAGGCAGATTCTTAACCAGTGTGCCACCAGGGCAGCCCCATTTGCCTATTATTTAAATTCCAAACACAGAATTAGTGTTACTTTCTCTCTGCCCTCGCTAACTTAACGAACTGAAAACAATTTTTAAATGATCACTTAAAAGGAGTAAGTAACCAATAAACCAAGATGAATTGTTTCTACTTGTTATTCAAAATTCAGTGTTCAACCAACCATCTGAGCAGGAGGGTGAGGAGTAGAAACAACAAAATTCGAAACAAGAGGTCGTTAATTTGACCCACTGGCTTATCCATTAGGGACTGAAGGCACAGTGCCCATGATAATTGTAGGGACCCACAGAAATGACTCAATTTTAATTTCTTTTAAAATCAGAAGAAAAGATAAATAGTATAATAAAAACAATGAAGATATAATAGTAATTTGAGCCTGGATTATCTTCATTGTTATACCAATACAATTGTAAAATATAATTTTTAATATTTTTTATAGAAAAAGGGACCCATGAAGGCAAAAATGCCTAGTTTCATAATAGTCATAACTTAGCCCTTCTACTGGTTATAAATATTAAGCAATTTTTTCAATGAAGAAATAATTAAAGTTAAATAAATTTGAGCTCTCTTTACAAAGTACTGGGTTGCCAATACTAGGCTGTAAAAATTTAACTATCTCAAGATTTAATTTATACTAGTCAGCTTTATGTAAATTAGTCTTTATAATTATACTAAAGAAACCTGAATTCATTTAAAATGGTACTGATGTGTTCAGAAATGGTCTTTGATAGTCCCAAAATCAAATTCTTAGGCAGCATATTTTATCACTGGAAAAGGCAAAAACAAACTAAAATAGTGCTAAACAAAACATTGTTTTCTAATTTATGTCTCATAAACACTGATGTTTGTGTGAAGGCATTGATTAGAACATAATGTTGAAATGTTGCAGTCTATCTCAAGGAAACTTTTTAGTGCAATATCAACAAATGAATATTAAATTGCAAGCATGGATTAAGGACAAGGAATGATCATAAATAAAAGTGCGGTAGTAGTAGGCAAGAAATAACTCAGGCAGATTTAAACAGCCATCCTGAAAAGAACTTTTTTCTGTGCAGCCTAGAGAAAATCTTTTGAAACTAGACATTCATACAACTATCATTTATTAAGTAGTATATATTGGTTAGCTAGAATTCCAACTAAACAATAAAAACACTGCTCTAACAGGAGATGTCTCATTTATATTAAAGAGGCTAGCCCATCTTTTTCAGTTAACTTACAAAAAGTATAATCAAATTGCCAATTTTGGTGTTCTGGCTCTACAAATCACAGTGATAGTTTTAATTCATAAATATTTTTTTTTAATTTTTATTATTTATTTATTATGTTTATTTTTGGCTGTGTTGGGTCTTCGTTTCTGTGTGAGGGCTTTCTCTAGTTGCGGCAAGCGGGGGCCACTCTTCATCGCGGTGCGCGGGCCTGTCATTATCGCGGCCTCTCTTGTTGCGGAGCACAGGCTCCAGACGCTCAGGCTCAGTAGTTGTGGCTCACGGGCCCAGTTGCTCCGCGGCATGTGGGATCTTCCCAGACCAGGGCTCGAACCCGTGTCCCCTGCATTGGCAGGCAGATTCTCAACCACTGCGCCACCAGGGAAGCCCTTAATTCATAAATATTAAAAGTAATAAAGGAATTGCTAAATTTGGTAAATAAAATCTCCCTTTCCACATTATAAACTCATCAATTTTACATTTTAAATACAATATTACATCTATTAGTACAAATATCCGTGTTTAATAAATGAAATAATTTACTTTTTGCTTCTGGGAATACCTGCCATTGTGAGTCAATTCAAGTTCAAAAATGTTATGATTTTGATGAGAGATGGTGGGTTTCTGACAATTCAATTACTTTGTATGTGTGGCTATTTTGTTTTCACCAACAAAGTTAAAGATTCAAAAGGGAAGTAGGAAAAGAACTTAGTATAAGTAAGTGCCATTCAAATAACTTGCCTGAATGCTTACTACTTACTAGTACCTCAAGCAGAGACTTGACATAAGTTTATGCTGCTGTCATGATTGTATTTCAAAGCAATCATCGTGGAGTTTGTGTGGAGAACGGTTTGGACCAAATAGAACTGGGGCCTTAAAAAGTGTATTGGTACTAGTAGTGAAGAATAAGATAAACTTGATAGAGATTTTGGAAGTATAATTTTTAAAATCATTGAGTGGATTGATTAGATTTGGAAGCAAGGGTAAAAGGCAGATTCAACATGGACTAGAAAATTTTTTGCTTCTTTAATTAATAGTTGATTGCTAATAACTAGCATAGTGATTACAAAAAGTAATACATTTTGGGTGGGCCAGTAAGACATGATGATTTCTGTTTTCATATTTTGAGTTTGATACATATGCAGTAAGTAGTTGGCTCTATCAATCTAGAACTAATTCAGGGGAATAAATAGTGGTTAAAAAGAGATGCACACAGTTCTTGCAACTACAGATGTGAATGAAATCACACATATGGGGATGAGAATCAGGGAGGAACACCAACATTTGGAACAAAGAAATAAGAGGAAACAATAAATGAGATTATAAATGTGCTGCTACCAGGGAGTTGGACTCAATACAAACTACTCCCAAAAAAGGAGTTTTCAGAAGAATACAATTGTCAAAAATTATAAAAATGAAAGGCATCCATACGATTTTGTAAGAAACTGAGTAAGGATGCTCTTTGCCACGGTGGTTTTGTTAAGTGTTGATCTAGCAAAAACTAGTTTGCTGTGGGTTGGGAAATTTATGGAAAAAGAGAAGGTAGAAACTCAAAAGGTCAAAAGAGTTTTAATAAAGCTCATTTTCTATAATTTTTTTCTTCCCTTTTTATAACCCTTTAAAGGAAAGAAAAGAAATCATAGGATTAAGGACTTATGGTTGGAGAGAGGAATAGAGGAGGTCAAAATATGTTAAACGATGGGAAAGATCGTTAGAGAAGGAAAGTTGAGAATAGAGTGAAAAAATGATCATTGGAGATCTACGTGGGTCCATAATACAAGAAAAGATGTCACTTTAGACAGGAGTTTGTTGTATATTTTCCTTTTTGACAGTGGAGAGAGACAAGTAGGATTGTGTAGATGGAGGTATAGGGATAAAATATTGAGGGACTTTCACCAACTGATGAGTACAGTGATAATAAAAACATTAAATATTGGGAATTCGCTGGTGGTCCAGTAGGTAGAAATCCACGCTTTCACTGCCAAGGGCCTGGGTTCAATCTCTGGTTGGGGAACTAAGACCCCACAAGCCACCCGGTACAGCCAAAAAAACAAACAAAACAAAACAAAAAATTAAATATTTACATGGCACTTATGGTGTATCCTCCATGGTTCTGAGTGTTATATAAATATATATATTATAAATGTATTGTATATAAACTCATTTTCTGCAGGAGGTAAATAAGATTCTCTCTTCAGAATTCTGTTGTTTATATATAGCAGGGTAATGGGATAGAAGCAGAATATGGGAAAGAGACGATCTGAAATCACCACTATAGAAAATTACTGGACAGTATTGAATGCCCAGCGGGACTTGTTAGTAGGAATCTGTAAGGCACAAAGCTGAGGAGTCAGAAGATTTTCCTTGGTCTTGCTTAGGAGCTCCTGTAAGAAAGGGGAGAAGGTAGAATGTGAGAACTATCTCATGTTGGAATGTCCCAGGTAGATGTGACAGAAGTATCATGAGACAAAAGAAGTGGAGTCAGAAGTGGCAGGTCTCAAGGAAGTCAAAGCAAAGGTGAATTGGGAAAGGCAGAGGAAGATTGGGAGAATGAGGTTACAGTCATAGACTAAGGTATTTTCATATAAGATTTCAGTTTTGGAGGAGTCCATGATGGCAAGGACAAAGCTGTGGCTATTGGAGTGGATGTTCAAGTAGAGTTAGATGTAGGTCATTGGAGCTAAGGAGGTCAGGAATGTAAAATAAGTCATGCTCCAAGATGCTTCAAAATGAAATCACCCCAGATTATGAAAGACCCTGGAGTCAAGAGGAGGACCACCATTCAGAGGCTCTGAATTGGTTTATAGAATATGGGAGCAGGTAGGGTAGGAGAAGCCTGAGTGTGAAAGAGAATGAAGGTAATTAAGTGATGACTCAATTCGGTAACGAATCTACTAATTTTTGACTTCAGGAAAACTTTAAAAATCTTGTTTAGCACACAGAAAAATCATTCATTTATTAATTCTTGTGTCTTTTCATTGTCCAAATTATTCAATGAAATGTCCTTGCCTTGCCATCTTCTCCTTCTTCTAGCAAAAGTCAGCTCTACATAGAAAAATAATGTAATAAAATTAGCAAATACAACAGATTTACCATCTTTCAGGCATCATTTTAAGGGTTTTTACGTATATAACCCAATTTAGTTTCACAGTAAGCTTATGATGTAAATACTACTATTATTCCCAGTTTGCAGATTAAAAAAAAAAGAAAGAAAGAAAAATGGAGGCACAGAGATGTTAAATAAACTTGTCCATAATTACACAACTAAAAGTAGTAGATCTCTCATTTGAATAAGCACACAAAGATCATTAGTGGTTCCTAGTTAGGTAAGCCTAATAAGAAGAGAAAGTTTCCCAGACCTCTGCCTCACTAATTAGTAGATTTATTCATGCTATCTGGGGTAATCACACAAAACTATCTCTTTGCGGGCCGTGAGATTCCAGTCATTAAGATCTGACCTCAGTTTCCCAACATATCACTTCTACTTTTTTGGCAAGGTGAGCCTATGACCTAAATGACAGTGAATTTTGTCTCCCATGAACTCATGGCAATTTTCTATCCCCAGAATATGTTTATTATTCCAAATCCAGCTGAAGTTGAGTATGGTTGTGCCTTGTTCACATTCCTCGGTTTCTAGGAACCATGACGATTTTTGCCTGAAATCTTTATGGCCTTGATCTGACCAAAGGATTGGGAATCCTTGATAGTAAGACATTCTACCTAACAAGCTGCTTGTCATACCCTTTGTAGTGTATAAGGCATTGCAGACAAAGAAAAATTCTCAAATAATATCATGTTTGTTAGTTTCAAATATATCAACCAAACAGCACATTGTGAGTAAGTATTCCCCTTTAACTGGTTTTTTTTTTCCAGGATTTAAAAAAAAATTTCCTTGTCTGTACATTGAAGTTGCCATTCAAACTAATTAAATACCTCAAAATCACCCTTTTTGTTCACCACAAATTGCAAAGCAAGCAAGAAGGCAGGTTGCATTAAGAGTGACAGTCATATTGTTTAGATAAGTAATAGAATACATTTTACATAAGAAAGAATAATAACAAAGGGGGCCATAATCGGGAGATTTCAAAATGGATTAAAGACAGAACGGAATAGATGTCTTTTCTTTCCCTTCTGTGAGGCACCAGCCTTCTCATATTAAATGCTAAAGGTTATGTAAACAATGAAATGGAAAGCAAAAGCAAGATATTATCAGTTAGGTGGTTTTCAGCAGACATCAATGAACTGGGTTATTTTAACATTAATTTTTTGTTTTCAATAAAAACGCATCTCATCCATGGGAAACTGCAGGGAAGTCATCATAAACTTTTTATG
This sequence comes from Balaenoptera ricei, assembly GCF_028023285.1. Taxonomy (NCBI): domain Eukaryota; kingdom Metazoa; phylum Chordata; class Mammalia; order Artiodactyla; family Balaenopteridae; genus Balaenoptera; species Balaenoptera ricei. The sequence continues at coordinate 6,331,174 of NC_082645.1, read as the reverse complement.
CCTTGTGATATATGTAGTGATAAAAAAAGGTAAGTCAACAGTTTAGAATGAAAAAAGGTAATCCGGATAAACTAGATCAGAAAGATCAACTGTCTAGGTCAAATAAGGCATTACTCACACCTCTTTATTTAGTGATTTTCTCAAAGATAAGCAAGAAAGTGTTCATTAAGCTATCATTTTTACCAGATTGGTATATTCAGCTCTCAGTCAACAGCTTCCAGGAATGAACTGACTTGATATTTTCCTTGCTGCCTTATCTGCCTGAGTTTATAGAGTACTGAAAACCCTCGCTGACACATTCAGACAATTTACCAAAAGATAAAAACCACAAATCAGATATAGCTTGCCATAGGAAGCCAGCTAGGTCACAAAGGGCATTTGTCTTCTGCTAGAAAAGATTTTGCACTTGTGAACATAAATTTATACTAATGTTTACTGAAACAAATACTCCCAGACACGCTATTATTTGGAGGCTAAGTATACCCTCTGTACTATCTATATTGGAGAACTGTTCTGTGGTTTATGATGAGGAAATTCATATCACCTGACCATTAATAGATCAACAGAATATTTTTTTCTGCAGTACAAAGTTTTAGGGGAAATGCTTAGGATGATATAATGTCCTAAACATCAATAATAATATGTTTCTCAAATATCTAGTCATTAAGACTAAGTCAGCTCATGATTTGGCATCTTTTAATTGTAATGCAAATGAGGAGACAAAAAAATGAAAAGATTCAATAATGACTTCCTGTACTGTGATCACCCAACAGAGTCAAAGTGCTATTGTTCAAGAAATAACAATTCAAATATGTGGTATTTTTAAGGAATTAACTACTACTAATAAGGAGGAGTTGAGGGCCTAAGGCAGAGTAGAGGACAGTTAACTTCAGATGGTCATTTATCCCCAGGAAATCTTTTGTGCTTCTTATTGCCTCTAAATATCGAAATGGGAAATAAGGCAGTGATATGAGTCCTTTTAATTGCAAAATTGATAGTTATAATAGCAATTACAAAATTCCTATAGAGTTTTGTCCATGTTAAGTCGCTTAAATGGGTTAATTACCTAACCTTTCTCATGCTACTCATAAAATATATACAAAACCTGAAAAATCAACAACCACTAAAGTTCTACCTGGCTGTTTATGGGACATAAATAATAATAGGGATAAAGTAAGCAGAGGTTTACTGAACATTTCATAAATTGTGATTACATCCAAATGTTGACAACTCTCATATGCACAACCTTGGGCAAATTACCCCTTGAATTTAGTTTCTTCAACCATATAATGGCATAAATACTAAAGATAATATAGGAAGGTGGTACAGATTTACTAGGTCTATATATATAAAGTGTTTAGCTGAAAACATTGTACATATTTAAGACTCAATAAATGTTATCTCAGTCCCTCTAGTTCCATAATCACTTGGAACTTAATTGGGTATCTAGGTGCAATGAGTGAAATGATAGCAAATGTGTTCAATACCAAGAAAGAGACCCCAACATATATCAAAATGTGCTCCAAGGGAAAAAAAATCACTCCTAAAAAAAGCATCTTGTGGCCATGAAATTTATGAATTAGACTCTTAGATATTTATCTATCTATCTATCTATCTATCTATCACCTCCCATATGGTATATTCAGAATGCACAGTAGCATATTAAAGAACCTGAGATATCCTGTATTTAAAAAGTCTATGTAATTTTTAGAGTTGTTCCCTATGAACATCTTTTGGGGAAGTTTTCAAGGAATGGACCTTGAGAAGTACAGGCTTACAATTTGCTGAAGAGTTAGTTGATTGTATATATTCTATTAATAAAAATGATCTTGGGTTGTACAGGACCAGAAGCCTGTTTGTGTACATTGTCACATTTAATCAAAATCAACACATGAAAGGATCATTTGGGAATGAATTGTAACAGCAACAGAAAGTCTGAACAGCTAGAGAAGACTACATGAAGGGGAACATAGGTGGTCTCAGGGTCCACACAGGGTTTAAAAAAGTTATCAAGCATCATTGCTTGAGACAATAGAAGGACAAAGGTGCAAGTCATGGTAATGTGGCCAAACCTAAAAGAGTTATGTCAGAAACAGAATCTGCTAGACCTCATTTAACTCTGGCTTCCATGGTAGGGTTGTAACTTACTCTCTAGAATATCTCAGAATGCTTTGATCCCCAGCCCTGTTGGGCAAAATAAAACTTGTTAGTTTTAACATATAGATATATACTGTGCCTTTTCCTGTCCAAACTTTATTCAGGAGAAATGCATGACTTGGGGAGAATTTTTACAACCTTTTGACTGAGAACATTAGCTTTTATTAAGAATGCTACCCACTCAATACAGGTGCTAACTTACTAAAATTCATCCTTGAAACCTCATGTTGACACCTTACAGTAGAAACTTAGGGCTTTGAACATGAAAGACTTCCACAGTAGCTCTTTCCTTCTTACATTTCTTAACCCTTCCTTAAGACTCTCCCCTCCACGTACACACATTAACCCCTGGGTGGTTTCCCTAAACTATCAGGAGTAAGTTGATAGGTTAGTGTAGGGCCCAATTTCAGTTGTACTTCAAAAAAGATAAGAAATTTGTCAATATTCATAAGGTGATACTCTTTACTATTTGTCCTATGAGATGTACTTAATGGACCATGGTCTTGGCAAAGGAAAGGAATCAGTGAAAGGTCATTATAAAGATTCCCTGCAGGAATTCCTATGAGCTATTTGGAAGACTATGAAAGAAGAGATGTCCGAGCAACAGAGACCTCTGCCTCACATGGGCTAAGATTCAGTTCACAATTATAAGATCACCTTTTTGCTTTGGCATGATGGAACCTAGGTTCATGCAAGACAACCCTCAGAAGTAGTCCAACCAAAGAATGGATAACACAGGGTTAAATATGGAGAAGTGGTAGACAATCCATTTCTTTTACTCAACCAAGATAGTCACCTAAAAAGATGTTTAATACCAGCCCAATGTGGTTCCAGCCCAACTTCATTCACTATACTTTAGATAGATGTATCAATTTTCTAGAAACTTTTAAAGCAAATTCCTAAATTCCAGGACCAGAAATAATAAAAGAGGAAAATGATGAATTGGTTTCATTGTAATGGAAATATTGAGTGTCTTGACCAAGGTGTCCTTTTTAAAATTCCACTATCATGTCAAAAACAAATCTTGTGAGTCACTATTGAGAAAAGAGTTGTTCTCACTTTGTTATAAAGCAGAAACGAACACCATTGTAAAGCAATTATACGCCAATAAAGATGTTTAAAAAAAAAAAAAAGTTGTTCAAGATGTTGAATGAATCTTGGTATTTTGGTATCTCCAGAAATTTTAAATATCATCCCTGATCCAAAGATAAGAAGCAAATTTACTCTAGTGCAAGTCCAGTGACTCTAGGTACAATACATGGATAGTCTTTGACAATAAACCCATCTCCTTGGCCCTCTATAATCATCACTCTCATCTCATGGGCATTCTCTGTAACCGGACATATATTTCCAAGATTCCATAATTTTTTAGTAGTAGTAAAGTAAATTTCTCTCTCTCCAAAGGCTATAATTTCATAAAACATCCAGCCAGGCAAGAATAGTGACTCCTACTACGAATGAGAACCTTAACTTTACATTTGGAGAAAAATGAATTTCAGGTCTAATATCTTACCATGAGCTGTTCTCTGTGCCCACACCCAGAAGTTTCTTTAATTCAAATCTTCAATATAGCCTACTCACATAAACATATTTGTTTGTAGTGGCCAGTTTTGGAATGAAGCTCTATGAGACAGATCCTAGAGCCCCCCAAAAACACTTTTCCTTGATTTGCTAAGTGTAAATGACCCTGGAATGATAACTGCAAGAACTCCTGGTACTTAAAGACTTCATCCATATTTCTTTACTAAGAGACTTGACCAACCTGTAACATGATTTCCAGCAACACAAAGCCACGTCCTTGAGATGACTCCCCCCCAACCCCATTTTGAGTTTCCATCTGGAAAAGCCCAGGACTATCAAAAGAATTTACTGTTTGTTCCACCCAACACCTGACAATTGTCCTCCTACCACCCTTTCTTAGATCATTTACTAAAATGGGCTCACAATTGTGAATCTTTCTTCTGTCCTTTTGAGATGCACCTCCTACAAATCAGGAGTATCTCTCTCAAGGACCTGAAAGTCATCCATTTAAAATGTAATCCTCAGGAAGGATAGAGCTTCTGCCTCCTCTCAGTCTCTGTGAGCTGATAGAATCTGAACTTCAATATTGCCACCTAAACAGACCCAGCTGGCCTAATTGATTTACACTGACCAACACTTTTAATTTTTCACTTTCCTGACTCTACTTGAGCCCCTACTGGCTCCCCTTCCCGATTCCCTTATTCTCCTTTAAAATGCCCAGTCACCTCTGTGCAAATCAGAATAGAGCTCAGATCTTTCCCCTACTCTCAGTAGTTATTGAGTAAAATCTATTTTCACCACTTTAATTAATGTCTGACAGTCCTACCACAGTATGGAAAAGTTCATTAACTAGGCATATACAGTCTACTCTTGTGCAAAGAACTGTCCATGGAAATTAGAAGGCATACAGAGAATACTGACAGCCCTAGTATTTACTCCTAAGCTATCTCCTTAATTTTCAAAAAAGGACTTCTCTAGGCCTAAAATCATATATTATCTTGGTGGCAGCAAATACCCTCTTCAAAGCCAGATTTTTTTATTTAGCAAAAGGGACCTCACCATGGTACTAAAAATAACTATTGTTACCTAACTTATTGAACTTACCAATGTTCCCCATGCTTTCTACTAGGTCTCAAAATGATACTGGTATGTTTTCACAAACAACCCATTTTTCTTCTGGGTACCTAATCCAGTCAATGAGAGAGAATGAATCACCAGTTTCTAGAGTACAACGTGTAATTCAGTGGAAAATAGAAGTACCCTTCCACCTGCCATTTAATTGAACTTAACTCCATCTGCATGCTCACCCAAAACATGTCTTTTCCTCCTATGCTTTTTACTTCCCATGTCAATACCAACCATTATTCTTATCATTTATAACTAACTTTCTAAATTCTATACCACCAGGCTGGACTTAGAGAACTCACAAGCTGGACAAGCTCAAAGCATCTCTAATCGGTGATATTCCAAAGAAGTGCTCCAGACTTTCTTTGACTTTATCTGCCATTTCAATCAGTCACTTTATTAAGAAACCATATAACATTTGCATGGATCTATTCACTGTTATCTATAAAGGTGACCGTGTAAGTGGGAGGAATATTCATTTATGAAATGGACCTAGAAAAAGAAATATTGGCTGCCTTAAAACTGTACTTGAAGATCTTTCATCTAGTATAAAACTTGAAATTATTATCTAATATAATAGAAGAATAAGAAAAATAAGAGAATAATTAATCAAAAAGAATACTGCTTCACAAACCAGCTACAAAGTTCACTCACCTGATGCCAAAAGGAATTATTCAAAGGAAGGATTTAATGGGAAAATTGTCATCTGCATAAATTAGATCCTAGACCAAATCCCAGAAAATTTCTACAGTACCTCTTCCACTGACTTCTTGATTGCTATACTTATTTAACTACTTTTTAATGCTCCTATTCATAGATGCTGCAACCTAAGTATAGTCTAATCACCAGACTTTATATTTGGCCCTAAACTTGGTCTCTCCGTTCTGCCTACTTTCAGCATAATGCCTGTCAACTGACCACGTCCTTTTCAAACAGAAGATTCCACAAAGTTTTATTTTTGTTGTTGTTTTGTTATTATTGTTTGTGTTGAATATTTAGACTCCAGTTTTGCCTCTGTTTTCTCATTCAGACAAAAGCATTTCTGGTTGGAGAGCATGACTTAATTAGAAAGCAATGATCTGAGGACACCTACGGCTATGAGAAAACATGACAATCAGGTAAATTAATTGTGGTCAATTATATTTTTAGTAGATACATGTAATTGAAGCAGTTACTACAAAACTGAAGATTGTGCCACTTATTTTCATTGGTATAGCATATAGAATTGGCCTCATAATTTGTGGAAGGGAAGAGAAATTTTAAAAATATCCAGAGAGGGCCTTTTGAAACAACTGTGTCCATTCTTAAGCTATAGTTGCTTAGCTTTGATTCCACCATTCTACAGGCTGCTTTGTGATGCTAGGGCCGAGACCCTGAAAATTACATTTCTCCTTTGCCATCTGATCCCCTTTAAGAGTCTTCAAAAAGGAGGTATGAGAGGGTGACTGGAAAGGTCTTTTCCATTTTCTTCCTCTTTCTCGTTGTTGCCTTCCTGTTCCTGTCAAGTGTCGCCCAAGCAGTTTCCTTAAGTAGCCACAGCTGAACCCAGCGAGCAGTCTTTCCAACACTTGCGGATTCAACATCATGGCACCCTCCTGAGACACCAGTGCCATTAGCTGGTGTTCCTCCTCTGAGTCTGGAGGTAGCTCCATGGGGCCCCTCCTTCCAGCTCAGCAACAGGAGCTCCAACTGAGCAATAAGTCTTTGCTTTCGCCTGTTCACTTCCTGAATGTCCAGTGAACAATTCTTTTATTAAAAATTCTGTCTTTTAAAGTAACTAGTATGTTTTCTGTTTCCTGACTGGATACAGGCAGATATAATGATCTGTAGGAAGAAATATATTTTATATTGCTATTCAGTATATGCATACACACACACACACACATACACACACACATACACTTAAATGTTTCCTGAAACAATATTCACCCTTATTGTGTGTGATACACTCTGTTTTATATTACTTTTGTTCTATATTCTGTTTTTTGAAACTTCTATTAGAAATCTACTAAATTTATTTTACAATCTATTATTAATTCTTAATGTGAAAATGCTGATATAAATGAAACACAAATGTGCAGCCTAACACTAATATCTTTGCCTATGTTACGGCTTAAGCCAGATATTTGATTTATATACATGGAATTTTATGGGAATTTTCTAATATTAAATACATTCAGAAATTGGAAATAAAGCTTAACAAGAAGTACAGACAAAAAGAAGATGAAAAGTAAAGTTTTAAAATAAAATTAAAAGTAAAAACTGAGATTATACAAATAAGTTCTATTGGGGTGATTTGGATTAACTGCCTAAATTTTGCAATGGACATGCTAAAAAATAACAAGAACCAAAACATGATTCATACACATAGCCACACACAAGGATGGAAGAAGGGCAAATTTGCTTTCTCTGCTCCAGCTGAGACGTCCATTTTCTCCTTCCCTCAAACATCAGCACTACTGGTTCTGGGGACTTCAGATTCAAGTCCCTCTGATTCTTAGGCTATCAGATCTAGCCTGAATTAGTTCTCCAGCTTGCAGACAGCAGATGATATGATCTCTTGGCCTCCATAATTGCATGAGCCAATTCTTATAATAAATCTCCTTATATATGTATATATAATCTACTGGTCCTTTTTGTCTGGAAAACTCTGACTAAAACGCACTTCTAATCATGTTTGCTCTTCATATTCAGTTCAGGTATCATCTCTTCTAGAAAGTGTCCTTCAAAGTTCCTGGTTACAATGCTCCCACAGAACATATGATTCTATGAATATACATCATAAGTTCCCTTGGAATTGCCTGTTTGTGTTGCCTGGCTCCCACCATGAAGCTGTGAGTACCTCAAGGATACACAGCGTACCATACTCATCCGAGTCTCACCATTACCTAATCCTTTGCCTTGCTCATAATATATGTTCAGTATTTTTGCTGTTGAACTGAGCTCTCGGAGGACAAATAATCAACAATTTGTACTCGTCCATGTTGTTAGTACTGTGAGTTCAGAAGAGAATGCAAAGAGTAAGATAAATATAACCTTATTTAGACATCACTCAATTTCTTTCCCTTATGTTTTTTTTCCTAAAATAGCCCTAAAATTTGGTCCTTAAGAAAATTGGCTCAAACCCTACTTCTGGCCTTGCCTTCTGGCCCAGTTTCCCTGTCTCACATGGTCAGCTTTCTTTCTTTCCATGGTGTGCTGTGAACAGCTGGCATCATGAAGACACAGCACTGACTGCCTCCGCCATGCCTCCTGACGGCCATCTTCAAAACAAAATTTAAATTGAAACTATTCCAAAAAACATCCATGACCTGTCAAAGATTTATCAGTTCTCCTGGTGTATGTAGTAAATGAAAAATTATTCTTCTCTTCCCACACAAATTCTGTCTGACAGATGGTGTTTTGTTATTTTAGGAAAGCAGCTATCCACTGAGTCTTTAAGGGGTTCCTTTAATAGTCCCATTGTGACATTTCCATAAATTGTTTGCTTCTTTCTAAGAGAACACATACAATAAATTCGTCCATGGTATAACTACAGAAGAACTGGCATCTCTTAGGGTTATGAAGATGAAATTTAAAAATTGATGTGAAAGACCTCTGTAAGCCATCGATACTTTATAAATATGTGTGCACACAAGGAAATCAGATCAATTTCCTGTGGGATATTTCTTCATAGTATCTCCATATCTCCATGGAACTAGCCATTTAAAATTGTTCGTGTCCCTCAAGCATCTCCGGTTTCCCAGTGTGTTGTGCTCCTTGTAGTTTTCTAATGCTAGCTGATAAAATTGAGTTTTGTAGATATCACAACCCTTAATTTCACATGAAAGCCAACTGAGATTGTCAGAGATAATCTCACCAAGGAAACCAAAAATCTATTTGAAAATTTGCCCCAAGGAGATGATATAAATAAATATAATTTATATAAATATATTTATAAATAAATTATAAATAAATATATTTATAAATAAATCATAGAAGAGAGCAATCATGTATCATTATCAATGCATTAAACAAGGACCAGGCTATATGATCTGAAATTAGAGATGATTACCAATAGGGAATATCATTTCAGATCATTAGAGAATGATAGTGTTCAAGGAAAGGGAAAGTGAGTTTAGCAAAACTAAAGAATGTGAGGCAGTAGAAATTTATACTTCCAAAAAAAGAAGTTATGAGCATTTTTTAAATTTGTTGAACAAAAGATATCCAATTTGTCACTTTAAGTGGATTAAAAGAAAATTTACTATACTGAATTAAAACATAAATTGAAATTAGTAGCTATGCATTAAACATATTTCAATGTTTTAAATAATAAGTAAAATGAATGTAAATAAGCTAGATTGGCTTGACATATTTCATACACATTTAGATCTAAATTAACATCAGTGTTCTTAAAACTAGGAGTAGAAATTGGTGCAACACTTTTGACTTTTTTAGTCAGACCATAGGTTTAATTTGGGTTTCACCAGTTTTTCCACTAATGTTCTTTTCCTGTTCCAGAGTCCAATCCAGGGAATCATATTCCTTTTAGTTATCATGTAGCCTTTATTCCCCTCCAATCTGCGTCAACTTTTCAGTGTCTGCATGGTCTTCATGACCTTGACAGTTCTGAGGACTACAGTTAGTATTTTGTAGTCTATCTCTCAACTGGGATTTGTCTGATTTTTTTTTTTAATAATCAGCCTGGGGTTATAGGGTTTGGGGAAGAAGACCACAGAAGATGTGTGCCCTTCTCATCATATCCTATTATTGATCTCACTCTTCCTTGGTGACCAGAAGGGATAATGAGAGTCCATAGATTTAAGATATTTTATAAATTGTGAGGTTCATGGGGAGTATTTTAGAAATATGCAGGGTCAGTTCTAATTGTCATCAAAACTGGGGGCACATAGGCATCCAACGGGCAAGTGCCAGACATTCTAGATTCTCAGCAACATGCCGGATTTGTCTGTATAAAGACTCCATGCTACAGTCTGCACACATGTGAATGCCCTACCAGGCATTCCTATAGAAGAAAAAATTATTTATAAATATCAGAGCCTAGAACCTGACTCTATTGTACAAATAAACAGAAAATATTTTTCATTGATTTAATATACGTGAAAATTTTCAGGACTACTACAGTCATGAATATTAAGGTAAGGTTGTTCATCATTTTTAGGAATATTATCAAGGTTTTGTTCATCAATTTGGAAAATCGTGTCACTAATTGTAACATTACTCATGACATTTGATTTGCCAAACAATGAATCTATGATAGTATGCATTTGTAGCTATAGCATTTATGTGATTCTATGTGTAGAAAAAAATGCATTTACTTGGCCTTTATTTTTAAATGTCAAAACAAAAAATGATAACAATATCCAGTTGAATATTATCTTACATTTCTTAAATCCAAACTTATTTCTTCTATGTAGTTACAAACATTTGGCTCCTTCACTTTACTTTGTAGTGAAGATATTTCAAACATTTACTTATGGCATAATGTCTTATTTTATTATCAATTACTTTCTTTTATTTTTCTCCCATAATTCAGTAAGAGCATTACATTGATTTTCAAAAGAACTTGTATAGGTTGGTTATAGTTTTTAATGAATATCAGGATCATAAAGGAGTATTAAAATATTTATCGTAAAGGGTTTTTTGTATCTGATAAGGTCAAGAATTATAAAGTTAGTAACATGCTCTCATGCTCTGCCCATCCCAATTAAACTCATTAAGACTGACCAAGAAGTAGACTCCAGGCTCTCAAGTGCAAGTCTCATAATCAGTCATTGCAGTGGTGCCCGGGAAAGTAGGGTCACCCTACATAACGTGTTTCAGACAGTCCAGGTTTTGGAGCATTTTCAAGGTATAATTGCACTCCCAACAGCACTCCCTTTGCTCTCACAAGTTCCCCAGGTTGGATGATAAATTGTTTGTTCTCACTAGTAGGCAGAGGACTTGAGGCATCATGCCAGTGATTTATTCACTCTGGCTGGCCTTCTGGTCACTGGGAAGAACAGGGATTTGCATTACAACTTGCCCTGTTGTCAAACACAAATACAGGGACTCACAACACCATACAAAATTAAAAGTGTATCTTTTCTTTCATCATCTTTAACACTGCACAAGTTCTCTCCCAGTGCCTCCCTGGAAGCTGACATCCTGCCTACACATATACCAAATTAGGCTTATGTTAGGTTGAATCATATGGACTTTGTAGATCAATTGTGTAGGCCACAAAAAGTTAAATAGTTGCAATTTCATATTCTTAAGATCATATATCCACTTCTTGGTATTTCCCTGCCATCACTGCTATTGGGAGTGGTTTGATATCCTAGTTGTTTTTGGTTTTTTTCCAAAGTATATGCAAAGCACATCAGGCTGCTGAGATCCAAGGTATCAAAAATGAAAGCAAAATAAACAAAAATAACAAAAAACAGATCTGAGTTAATAAACATCAGTAGTTGCTAAATGGGCATATGCGGCATCATACTTGTATTCTGAGATAATTTTTTTTCCTTTTCTTTTAAGCTTTTATTTGGTAATTTAAATCTATCTTTTTCTTGCCAGAAACAGTAGTTAAACTTAACCATTCTCCTTTATTTGTTAATTATATCCCTCATAATTCTATTCTTAATAGGAAGGGCTAATTCACAAGGGGCCTTTTTTGTCCTGATAATATATTGGTAATAGGGAGCCGCTGAGAACATCATGTATGCTTGAAGTAAATACTTCTCTCAACTAGTGTTAACAAACCAAACTTGGGTCTGCTCACTCCCTTGCTGTAAAACCAATCTACTGACACCAGGTTGTGGTGAAGGAAAGAACAGCATTTATTGTAAGGAGTCAGACAAGGAGTCCAGGGTAGCTCATTCTCTAAAAGCCTGAACTCCCTGATGGGTTTCAGGGAAGAAGTTTTTATAGGCAAAATTTGGGGGGGGAGAGCTGCAGGGTGTGTAATATACCTCTGATTGGTTGGTGATAAGGTAACGGGTTGGTGTTCCAGGAATCCCAATCATCAGCTTTCTGGTTCCAACCAGTCTGGAGTCCAAGCGCTGTGCTCAGCCTGAAGTTACATCCTCCCCTGCACATCACCCTGGAAGAACCAGGACCAGGCCCCAGGCTGCACTATTGTTTCTTTCTGCATCCCCTCACTCGTCTAATTACTAACTGTTTGAATCAGCCCTTTGGAACTCAGGGAAGGTCTAAGAGACTGCAAACCTTTTCTTACAAACAAGAAATGGGGGACACAGAAAGGCCTTTGTACTTGGGAGGACCACACAGAGTGCTGCTTGGTTTCAATCCCCACTTTTCTTTGATTCTCCCCAATCTTGAGGGGAACAGGTGTTAGAGAGGTCAACCATAAACTTGGCCAAGGAACTCGGTTTTAAGGGAACTCGGTTTCACTAGGAATTCCCAAGAATTCCTCCGTAAAGGACTTAGACACTATCTTCCCTAAATAAGTAGGAAATCGGGTGCTTACTCTACTTATATTTTCAGGATTTTTCAATATTGTGAAGAACATGTAGTACCTGAGTGAGGAAGCTGGTAAAGAGGGGATCTTTACCTGACCGGCCATAAAGATAAAAACTGAGGTTATTAAAACAACACTTAAACAGGTGTATGTACCTTGCCCTGCAAACTCCCTGAGCCCAAAGGACTTTCTTGGATACTGGCCAACTAAAAACAAAACACAATTACGTTAAAGGTTTGTAACTTAGACTTGAGAGGGCATTGCGGTCATTGAAAATAACCATTGCAGTTCTGGGTTCTCAGCGCTGGTTTGGGGGAATCAACGGTGGCAATGGCAGAGGCTGTAGCTTCCACAAAGGGATCCCAGCAGAGAGGAGGGTGACAAAGGCAGCAAGAGAGTCAAGGTGATGGCATGCATTCCACATTCATTTTGTGACTATTTAAATCTAGACATTTGAGATGGAAGGAAAAGATGCCACCTCTGAATACACAAAACTTATAGTTGTTATTCATTCATTCCTTCCTTCATTCATTCTTTTCAAGCCCTTAACCAAAGACCTGTAGGAACACACACGTACTGAACAATGGGAATTATGGGCATCTCATAAAAGAGTGTTAGAGAGGGCTTAGAATAGGAATTGGGTTTATGTTAGGTGATTTTGAGAAAGAGTTGAAGAAGCAGGGCCTGGCTCTGTATGGAATGCTGTCAAGAAATGGGGCACTTCTATGTTATTCTGTAATATCTTAATTCTTATCTAGAAATCAAGAAGAACAAAGAGAGGCTAAAGCTATGATTGGAAAAGAAATGTCAGTGACTCGTATTAGCAGGGACATAGGGATAATGGGCCATTTTTGTAGTTTGGACAATGTCATGTTTTTGTCTTGATTCATCAGAATTACTGAGCGGCCCTGTCTAGTGCTGGTGTTCTGTGCAATTATGTCTGTAGAAGAACAGCAAGGCTTAGATGTGAGTGCAAGGCTGCCCCGAGCTCTCAGGAGCTACTTTTCTCTTTTTCACGTCATTTATTCAACCGACATCTATTAAGCATCTAGTATATATATGCCCCTAAAGTTATAAGTATACATTTGAAAGCCCCAGCCCTCAAAAAGGAATTGAAGTTTAATGTTTCAATCTATAAATTAGAACTGTATGCTGAGGAGGTGGCCCAAATGAAGCTGAATCTGGCCTCTGTACCCCAAAACCGAATTAAATCTCGGAGACAGAGTTTTGGGTGAAGTAGGAAAAAATATCTTTATTGCTTTGCCAGACAAAGGGGGCCACAGCAGGTTCATGTCCCTCAAAACTGTGTGTCCAGACCTGGAGGAGGTAGTGAGAAGTTTTATAATAATTGTTCAAAGAGGAGGGCGTGATCAGCTCGTGGACATTCTTCTGATTGGTTGGTAGTGAGGTAGGTAAGTGGGAGTCAACACCATCAACCTTCTGGTTCCAACCAGTCTGAGGTCTACGTGCTTGTTGGCAGCAAGCAGTTAACTTCTCCTACCTGGTGGAGGTTTCAGTGTCTGCAAAACAGCTCAAAGATATTGTTATGTATGTCCCCTGAGGGGGAACTAGGACCCTGCCTCAAGGCTGCACTATTGTTTCTCTTGACTGTTCCTCCCCTGTCTCTGCATTCCCTCCCTTCCCTAATTAGCAACGATTTGAACCTGCTCGTTGGACCTCAAGGAAGGTCATGGAGGCTGAATGAAGCCTATCTCCTATAATCAAGAAATGGGAGACACAGAAAGGCTTTTGTGCCCAGGAGCCCCACAGGGTCCTGCTCAGTCTCACAAATGAAAATTTTTCAGGGTGATGAGGCATTTTCAGTGATGGCTCCTCAGAAGAGGTGGTGTTTCACCAAGTGTTGAAAGATGCATAACTTCTGACAGTTTCCGATAAGGAAAATGACTGTGGACAGAAGTAGCAATTGGGAAAGTTCTAACATGTGAGAACTGAGACTCTGAGACAAGTCTGCGGAAGGACCTCCCGTGTCAGGCTGATGAGATTACACCTTTTTATTTCCTGTTGACCATAAGGAAGTATGAAAGCATTTCATAGAAAAGAAGCTTATGACCTCATTGGAACTTTTCTGAGTAGTTTGTAGAATGGGATTACAACCATACATCTCAGGGACTTATTTGAGAACTAAATAAGATCAGACTGAAAGACCCTAATACTGAGCCTGGCGTGTTTGGTGCAGTGTAGATGCTCTAGCCACGTGGGTCTCCCATGTATCCCAATAAGGATGTTAATCCCATAGAAACAAGGGCGCCTCAATGAGAGAAAACTTCAGTCATGGAAGAAAGACTGTTTTCAAGGAGCCAGAAATGATTTAGTGTTTTTAGTAATTTCATTTGATTTTAGAGAAGGATAAAAACAATTGTGAATCATGTGTCACTGCTAAGAGTCCTCTCTGGTTTTCCAAAGCAGTCATTCTTTCATAACTTTGCATTAGGCCACCATTAAATATAGAATTTAATGATTCTGTCAGCAAAATATTAAGTCCTAAAAAGCACCAGCAGAGGAAGACATGGTAACTTCTCAAAAGGTCTAAAATAAGATGAATTCTTATCTTCCTCGGATAATTTAAGAGGCATCTTATGTGATGATAAGGAAATGAAGTAGACGACCTCTCAATGTCGTTTCTAGACTAGAAATTACACAATAATGTATTCTAATAAGTCCTTGTAGTTAACAAAGTAGAGAAGGGTCTCTTTCTGAACTCTATGTGATTTAAATTATATTTTTTTACTGTGGAATTAAGAATAGTGTTACTTTAAAGTTAAATTGGTTGTGAAATTGGTTCTAAGCTTTTTTTTAAGCAAAAAGGGTAGCTATGATTTTTAATTTTTTTCTGATTTCACAAGTAATACATACTTATTTTAGAAAAATTTGAGAATATAAAAATTTCCAAGGAAGAAAAACATCTCCCATAATTTCATCACCTAAATATATTTTTGTTTAGTAATTTGGCATCTATTCATCTATTATATTTAATACACAAAATCACGGCAGGCAACATTCAACTCATAGCCCTCCCCGGATTCTTCTCATCCTCCAAAGGCCCTACTTGGACTTCTACGCCTTCAAATATTCTCTCTTTTCCTTCTCATCACATCTGCTCTCACCTGTCATCACAAATCAGAATGTCTTTTAGGTCATTTTGCAATTCTCTCCACCACGTCTACGTTGAAAGAGAGTAAATAGTAGGGTTGAAGAAGGACAGCATCAATTTCTTTTTATTTGTCAAACTGCTTTCCTCTCCTCCTTTCTCCTCTCCCAGAGCTTTATGTACCATTAAATTCCATGCATTTAAAACTGCCCACAAAACAGCTCCAGGAATAAAATGGTACAAACAACTTAGGGAAACCACTTGGCTGTTTGGTATATAGACATCAAGATTGTAGACAGCCCTTTAGAGATAATGGACATCGAAGTAAAGAGAGGAAGTCTTCCACATACAATTCAGTGCTAATAACACACTCTATTATATTATATTAGTGACACCAAAATTTCACTCAAGGACTTAATTCTGAAGCAAACAGTTTTTAAAATCTCTATTACTTGTAATTTTTTCAGTAAGGACATTAGAGACAGTGTTGGGAGCAGTACAGGTTTTAAGTTTAGGTGAGGTAGGTTCAATATACGCCGGCAGTGATCAGAACAAATATAGTACAAGAAAGTACAGTAGTGTCACCATTAAGATTTTATCTGGTGGTTAACGAAAAGAAACTCTGTTAAAAAGGAACCACTTCACCAGAATACCTGAATGGGATCAGATAGGATTTTAGGAAGTAGCTATTTGTACCAGAGTGATCTTTGTTCTCTGCCAAATGGTCCACTTCATTTTTTTCCTTTTTTCTATCATTCAGCATGTTTGGGGGTAATCATTAAGTGCGTTGCATGGTGTATAGTGTTTTCCACGATGGTGAGGACTTTACATGAAACGTCTTATTTAATCCTCATTATAAACTCTAGATAAGTACTATTATTATATCAATTTTACATTTGCAGAAACAAATTCCCGGAGATTAAGTCACTTGCTTATGTCACACTGCTAGTGAGTGTCACTAAGCAGTCTGTCATCACAGCTTCCATGGTTAATGCCTGACAAGAGGGCCTAACCTGATTCTCCTTAATAATATTTTATTATGGAAATAATGTCCATCACTAGCATATTCCATATACACATATATTTTCTTTAACTTTTGGGGGGTGACAGATATGTTCATTATATTGATTGTGCTCATGGTTTCACATAAATACACCAAAACTTATCAAATTGTAAACCTTAAATGTGTGCAAATTATTGTGTTTCAGTTATACCTAAATCATGCTGTTAAAAAGTAAAGTATATATTCTTATAGAAGACATGAGGCACTGCACCTTGAAGGGGAAATGCAAAGTGTCTCAATCAGTTTGCTACGAATAAGATAAAGGCACCAGAAGGTACCACTGTAGCACAAGGATCAATTCCAATAAGTATAAAGATTCAATTAAGAGGTCAGTAGTAGTAGTAGTAAGAGTGCTAGTAGTAATAGTAGTAAGAGTGGTAGTAGTAGTATTAGTAGTAGTATGGGAATCTGGAAATGGGGGAGAAAAGAGGAAGACTAAAGCTGTTTATCTTTTATTGGGTATGTGCTTATTTTGGACATTGTTTCATACTCTTTGAGGAAGATGGTGAAGGAGTAGGGAGGGTAGCTAGAAATCCTAACTTTCACCCATGCAACAAGCATATTAATAATCAAATAATAGGCCAGGCGTTGTACTAAATACTGAGGACCCAAGGTGTACAGATACAAGTCATGCTCTTCTGAAGCTCTTTTATACATACAGCGCAGTATACCAAAGAACACAAAGGAAAGATACCTGTCCAGCTAATGGTAGAGTTGACTTGGGAGCAGAAGAATTTCCTAAAGGAAATGTGTGGAAAACTTAACAAGGAATCATCTGATTATGAAAGTGGGAAAGTTCATCCCTCACAGTGAACGGTATGTGCTAAGGCACACATTTGAGAGTAGGGCAAGTTTGGAACATTTCACGCATTTCAGTGTGGCTTCAGCATGGATGGGATAAGATGATCGGGGAGGAAATCAATAGGGACTTATATGGTTGTAAGTGATCAGAAAGAATTCTGTACCTAATGTTAAGGCATTTGAAATTTGTTATAAATAATGAGACAGGGTACAAAATTTAAGACTAGACTTAACTTGTGTGACCCACTTTAGTGACTTCTGCATACTTTATTCTACATCTACACAGTCTTTGAAACTTATGTAACAGAATGTGCAAAGGATTTCTATTTTAAAAGAGTTATAACAGAGAAAAACTAGTATGAAGACAGAAAGTGCTAACACTCTCCTTCTGTGACAGCGCTAGGATTTTGTTGCAACGTTAAAAATCCATTGAAAATGTAAGCCAGTCTGGGTGTCTAACTGTATTGGAATCTCTTCTTTTTTTTTTTTTTTTTACATCTTTATTGGAGTATAATTGCTTTCTTATGGGAATAACACTGACTGGAATTTACTAGTATCTTAAAACCATGAGACAATGAAACATCAGATCTGAAAAAAAGGCTGAAATCTTCTAGTCCAATTTCATTTATAGATAAGAAAACTTAGGACCCAAGGTTGAATAGTCAGTAATTGAGAGAGCAAAGACTACAACACGTACGACTGCTACTTCTAAGTCCTGATCGCCTTAATGTTCACCAAACCGCCTAGCATTCTGCATTGTCAACACCCATTTCTGATAGTGGTTGGAAAAGTATTATTAAAGTTCGTTTGGAAGTTACCATCTGCAATGTTCAGCATATAAACACCACAGGAAGCTGTTTTAAAATCTTAAAGCAAGACTGTTTGACAAGAATATATAGAAGCTTTCCTAAAGTTCCTTGTCAGATGGTTGCAGCAAAAGTTTCACATGAAAATTTTTCAAGTTGGTGACAAGTTGAGGCATTCATAAAATACACACAGGCTTCTAGTTCAAGGTGGCAGAACACTTCGATTTCCCCAAAATTATATTAAAGTGTTAGTATAGAAACAACAACAACAATAATAACAACAGTGTTTAGAACAGGAGCTTGGGAACATCGGGAAGCAGCAGCAGATTAATAATATTAACAAACTTCTAAACATAGAAATCATATGCAATCATATTGGGATTCTCAGGAGAGAAAACGACAACTAAAAAAAAAATACACTGAAAATCCTGCAGATCCAGAGGGACAGGTCCAACCTTCCCACCCAACTGAGCCTCAAAGTTTCTGAGTTCAAAGTTGACATACAGTAATGAGAGAAATACGTTGTTTAGTGACACCTTTGACAGTTAATCCCTCCTAACTACCCCCACCCTATAATGCTCTAAAAATATAGAGTGACAAGAAACAGTGGTATTCTGTTGTAGAACAATTCTGGAAAACTTACTATCTAAAGAAATAGACTTATTTGCGCAGAGATACCAGAAACCATGGGATGGGTTCGGGAAACTCAGAGCGTGGCCTTCTTTATATAAGTATTGGGAGGTTAGACTTTCATGCCTAATTGCTTATCATTCACCAAAACAAGAATGAACCTTGCTAGTGATATGTTCTGCCCACTTAGATAGAGCTCACAATTTCCTCTCCAATTCTGGAAAAAGACAGCTGCAGGTGGAGACAGAATTTGGAGTTATGCTGCCAAAGACCAAGGAATGCCAGCAGCCACTAGAGGCTAGGAGAGAGGCACGGGACAGATTCTGCCTCTGAGCCCCCAAGAGGGAACCAACCTTGCCAATACCTTTATTTTAAACTGGTGACCTAATTTTGAACTGACAGCCTGAACTGTGAGAGAATAAATTTGTTACTTTTATTCTTCCTGTTTGTGATACTTTGTTACAGCAGCCCTAGGAAACATACCATCTAGGTTCAGCTCAGATGCTCTCTCATACTTAAATCTTCCTTGATTCCAACTAGACTAAACACTTGTGAAGGAAAAGTGGTGTTTTGTTTTTACTTGTACCCTTACTGCCTAGCGTACAGTAGATTTGGTACCTTCTTTGGAAAAGATGAAATGTTTTCCCTCTCGAAGCAACCTTTTCCTCTTCAGAATGCTCACAATACTTAATAAAGAAAGATGGAGAGAGAAGTCGATTCAAGTTAGTGTCAGAACAAAATAGCGACTCCAGCAAAAAGACGTAGAACAAAAATTGCAGTACTAATAGGTAACCGATAACAATAGACTAAATTGATATAAATGCCCTAAGGCAACAAATTGTCAGCACAGTGTTTTTCATGATTCCTAGGAATGAGGGCAGGCTCCTTAGTATTTTTCCAGGAAGCGCTTTTGTTTCTCCAGGAATTCTTGAGACCCACAGTGAAATGGGGAGAACTTCCCAATGATAGAGCTTCCCCCTCCCCCCGGCCCCCGGCCAAGTCAGGGTCATGGGTGTTGACAGAAGGATAGATGGACATTCCTCTTGTGTTGCTTTTAGGGGAAACCCAGCTTGGGTTCCTTATGATCATCTAATATCTTACAAAGAAGAGAAAACAGTAGGAGTGAGCTTTGTGGTTGGTGGCAGGGATCCATTTCTTCTAGGAGTGGAGAATTGTCATGTAACATACAAGGTGCGAGGGGAAGGCTTGACGTTTTATTTGCGTTTTCGGAAAACATCCTGGGGACTAAGAAAAAAAATAACCTCTCATTTTTAGTGCTCAATTTATAACAAAATACAATTGTAGAAAATCTTATTTCTTTCCCTGGATTTTCTGTTTCAGTTTGCAGCTCCCTGACAAGCTTATTATGACAATATAGACCTGGAGGATGGCTGACATTCCCATGAAAATACAAACCTTAATGATACATTTTATGGTGTATGATTTGAGATGCTCATCCTTGAGTGTGCATAATGCTCTGAAAGTCATTGTTTTGGCATCGAGATATGATTGATATTAGATGTTCTATCCACTATTTTGTCACCTCTAAGAAGCAACTTTTGAAATAGGATTCTTTCGAACATTTACCAACTGTACATTATTATCTCTGGCGGAATGAATATTTGGATAATTGGGAACTCTAAAACGTTGATGTAGGGATTTATGATTTGGATAAAGTTGCTTTCTGCAACATGAATTTTTGAGAGACTGGAAAAATTCTTGCAACCCAAAAAGACTCAGAACTTATTAAGTGTATCAAGGTATATTCATATTTATACTGAGGTTTTATTGCATTTTTCATTTAATAAATTTGTGCCTCCTTTGATCTTTGATCCCCAAAGACTCAACCCAGCACACTACCATTTCAAACTGAAACGTGTATTTTCATGCTCAATGAAATGCAACTTTTAAACACTGAACACTGTTTTACAAAATGTCTCATGTGAACTTAAAAGAAGATTTTCATGCCAGAGAACTTTAAAAATCATTTCTACATTTCAAAAAACTTCATTGTTTCATATTTTTTCCTGTGCTTACAATTTCACCATTTCTGTCTTAATCTATAATCATAGCTCGGGCAACACTACTAGAAAAGTAGATGAGTTTAACTATTAATTGTTATAATTTATTCTTCATCACTGTACTTTCTGCCATTCATCATTCACCTGATATTTTTTTCATGATCCAGATCATATTGCTGAGTTCAAAATAAATCTAAGTATAAACCAAAAGTTTAGAAACCCCATACAGAAACAGTTCTGTCAACCATGATACCCTCTCACCTCTTCTTCCAACAAAGACAGATACTGGTTGAGCTCATTTGATGCATGAGGTATTACTCTAAACACTGCATAGAATTCAAAAAGAAAGAGGTATGATACCTGACATCAAAAAGTTTAGAGAAGCACCTTGCCTTTTAAGGAAAGGTCTATTTAAGGTTCCCCTGAGTGACTCAATTAAAACTGCAAAAGGAAATCAGGAGTGAGAGGATTTCTGTGGAATGGAAAATCTATTGCTAAATAGGTCTGGTACTGAACTTCATATTGTCTATGATTTCAGAATCAAAAATATAGACTTCTTGGGGGACCAAGCACTCCATCTTTGAGCTTCTGATCTTTGAGCTTATTTCTCTGAAATGGCATATGAAACTATAAAAATTGTTATTTATGTCATTATGAAAAAATGCAATAAATTCCTTGGTCCTAGAACATCTTATACAAATGGCTATATACAGTAATGAGAAATACAGGTAGATTTAACTACAGAAAGCTCCAAAAAAAAAAAAAAATAGTGAAAATGAGGCATGAGCAATCACTTTCGTACTTTTCTATTTCCACTGAAGGTAAGTCCTCTCTTTTCCCCCAAATTCATCACTCTGTGTCATAGTGTTAATGTAAATTTTGAGACTGAAGCATCTTTAGATGCCATGTGTGTCAGCAGTTTTCCTGAGCATCCAAAGGTTCAGGAGACGTACCCTGAAGCTGCCATTTGAAGTGAGGTGAAGGCTGAAGAGCAGGGCTCCAGTCTTCTCCAGGTTCTATCTCACAGGGTTTCTACCAGACATGCTCAGCTTTTATCTGATTTTTAAAATATACTGGGCTTTTGTATAACATAGGGGGTTTTTTAAAGTTTTTTAAAATTATTTATTTATTTATTTATTTATTTATTGGAGTATATTTGATTTACAATGTGTTATTTTCAGGTGTGCAGCAAAGTGATTTAGTTACACATATACAAACGTCTATCCTTTTTTGGATTCTTTTCCTATGTAGGTAATTACAGAGTATTAAGTAGAGCTCCCCGTGCAATACAGTAGGTCCTTGTTGATTATCTGTTTTATATTATAATGTTTTTAACTAAAGGTTTTTGAAAAAATATTTTTGTAACTATTAATCTATTCCAATTTTCTCATTTTAAAAATGAGAAGTATGAAAATGCATAGAGATTAAAAAGTTCACAAGGTCACAGCTAAGGATTTGAAAAAAAACAGGAAGAATATTTAAATTTAAGTTTCACGATAAATTATTTTGCATAGTCCCTCAGGCTTTTCTTTTACTTTTCTTTCTCATGAATCTAGACCATCAAAAGAAGGATGGAAATTGTCTTCTTGCTTTGCAGTTCAACATTTATTCATAAGAAGAACTACACATTTATTACAAGACTCCAAGATGGGCCAGTATAAGAAAACCCAACTAAAACAAGTAAATTGCAAGAATCTGCTATTTAGATAGTAGATAAGCCAATGTTTTTAGAAAACACATACATAAAATACTCTCAAAATACATCTTGCCAAAATACTTATTGCTGAGTGTTTTGGTAAGATTTACAGCCTGGGGAATAATCATAAAATTGCCTTAGAACTTTGTGTCTGACACCTTACAGAGTTCTGTTTATTAGTAATTGGAACACTCAGGCTAGTTAAATATAGTTCCACCTTGAATTTTATATTACATTTCAGGTGTGAAATATTCCCACAGAGAATATAATTCCAGTTTGTTGGTATTTAATATAAATGTAGTCCAAGTAAAATATAAAAGGACAATGTCACTACATAGAAAACTATAATAACATCTGGAAAAAACTGGATCAACAGATGTCCTTCATTTTGTGCAAATGATGTCATTTAGTATGCCACAAATTGCAAACAAATAAGCAAATCTATAAACACCACCTGTTGGAAGGCAGAGAGTAGCTGTAGCCTAACATAATAGGATGACTATGACCTTTGTGGTCAGATAGACCAAATTGAAAATTCAAGTTCTGAAAGATATTTTTTGACCCTCCATTTCCTTGTATGTTTAATGGAGATAGTAATACCTGTAAAGATAAGGTGATAATTAAGTGAAATGATGAAATACACAAATCTCATAATAAGGTTCCTGTCACAAGGTACTGTAAACAAATATTAGATCCAATTACATGCTAATAGTAGAACCAAAACTAGAATCAATACTAGGAATAATAGAAATGGGAGTAGTTGTACATTTCTAGAAGTAAAAGAAGGCAGAGGAAAGCAACATCACATAATCTCTCTTTCTCTCACTCCCTCTCTCTCTCTCTCTCCTATTCCATAAAATGATAATAAAGAAATTCATAACATGGCATAAACCTATAGCAAAGAGAATGGGCAAAGAGTGATCCATGGATAGGAAATTCCAACAATTATTGGAAGATGGAAAGGGCGAGAAGGAGCATTGAGGAATGCAGCCTCAACCTTGGCCATAAACACAGGGGAATAGAACACTTTGGCAAGCTACAATAAAGTGAGAAGACAGGATAAAGACAATTTCAGCCTGAAAAGATTCAAAGAGGGTACTCGCCTGTTGGCAGAGCTTCAGAGACACTTTACATTTAGAAATCAGGGTACAGTGTGGACCAGAACGAGGGCTCAGGCTTAAATCACACGTCTAATAGAACACACTTAGGTGGAAATTATTCATTCCATGTGAGCGCACAGAGCAAACCCTGAAGTCTGATATCTATGTCTAGACAAAAATGTTCTTCTGCACAGACATGCACTTAGTGTCTGAGGAGAGCAAAGGCCCCCCAAGGAGAGCTCTCCTTAACCTGATGTTAAGAGTTCTCCCAGTACAGCAGCTGGCTTCACCCCTGAGTCTGCCTGTTAACAGCCTATTTATAAACAGTGAGCGACCTGGTCTTTCTATTGCTGCGCACATACATATAAATCCAAAATGAAGGATCTGTAGAATTTCCAAGAAATCCTGTAAGATGAAATAGGCTGATAATTAAACAGAATGAAAGAAAAAGAGCCAAAGAAAATAGCTTCAGGGAAATGTACACATTTTATGTTTAGACAAGAACAGGATCTTAGGAAAGAGAGAAATCACAGAACTAGATATTAAAATTATTGTTGTCAGAATAAAACAAACAGTAGATGAGAACGAAGACTAAAGTGAAGAAATGTCCCAGAGAGTAGAACAAAAATTATATAGAAAAGAAAGGAAGAGATGAAAAACAAAGAGGATCAGATGATGAACATATGGAAGTTCCAGAAAGAGAGAATAGAACAAAATAATGGGGGAGAAAATTAATAAAGAAACAATTCAAGAAAAACTTTCACATTTGAAAGAATACATGGTCACTTGAATGAAAAGTATGTAATGAGTGCAAGACATATGAAAATAAAATCAGAAATCGAGATGTATCGATTTTAAATTGCAGGATAAAGTTAAGGTTCTAAAAGTGTCAAAACAGGAAAAAAAATAGGTCAGTTAAAAAGCTATGAAATGTAGAGTGACCTCAGCCTTTTTCTTAGCAGCAATGAATGTAGGAAGACAATGAAAAAAATACTTTCAGAATTATGAAAGAAAAAGATTTTCAACCTAGAATAGAACATTTTGGCAAGCTACAATAAAGTGAGAAGACAGGATAAAGCCATTTTCATCATGAAAAGACTCAAAGAATTATCTTTATTCACACTTAGGAAATTACTCAAGGATATATTCTAGTAAGAGAAGAGATTGATCTAATTAATTAAAAGGAAGCTGTAGACTCAAGAGGGCAAGAAAAGTAAGTCCTCTGATGACAGCTGTGTAGCAGGCCTGAAAGTCTAAATTAGAACATAAGAAAGAGAGTCTGGGAGGGATTTCTCTTGAAGGAAAGGGGGTTCTATGAATGGAGGTCTTGAAAATTTTTAAGAGATGGAGAGATGGCAGCTTAAGTTCCTTGCTTGAAGTTGACCAAAATAGAACCGTGAATTAAAAACAAAATGAACAAACAAAAAACTCTCTTGGCAGGATGGGGATGAAGGTCCCATATGGGGAGGTCACATATGAGCATGTGAGCTACTTCCTAATCTTTTTTCTAATTTCCAGGAAAAGAATCATAACTAAATCTGATGTATAAAATAAGAGCAGTAATTATTTAGTGATATGAAAGAAAATACCATAAAATCAAGCCTAATCCAAAATGATAGCCATTGTGTCCAGGAGGAGGGAATGGGGAAGGAAGGGGTGGTCATGCTGCTTTACAATATGAGCCACTTCATGTTGTGGTGGTCTTTATGTGAAAACTGTTTTGATAAAATAAACAGTAAATGTAAATGGCCATTTAACGTCTTCAAGATGGAGTTCCCAGAAGCAGACCTTGAGACATATTTCATGTGCAAATGCTTTATAACTGAAGTGTTCCCAGAAGAAACCAATAACAGAGTCATCTGAGCTAGACAAGGAAGGAAAAGAGCCAAATGGGGTGATTTAAGGGGAAAGTCTCAGCCACCGGCTGGTCCTCTAAGACCTTGTTCTGACTAAAGGCAAGGGAGCTGGGCTTTCCCCTTCCAGTGGGTCCAGTCTATCTCTGCTAAGAGCTATGCTGCAGGAAGATGAGAGGGTCACAACATTCCCGTGTTTTTGTGTCACTGGTAATACAGGTAAAGTAGCCCTGGAACAACCATCTGAAGAGGGGCAGGGGCAGGACTTTAGAAACACAAAATAGTAAACGAGGGGAGGGACACACAGAAATGGAAAACAGATCTGCAGAGATCTGAGTGGAACACTGACAGTGTCCACTAGAGAATGTAGTTCAAGATCATTGGCTATGATAGTCCAGCCAGTCTTAGCTAATTTTAGTAGTAATGGGCCATTCTCCCATCCTCCCCAATACATTTTAATAAGCATCTACTGAGCTCTGACTTCCCCTGTCCTCCAACAGCACCATCCATCAAATTGTACATAATTTAATAAATGCCATCATCAAAATGCTGCAAGAAAGGCACTGGCTCCAATTACTGTGATTGAGTGATGGTTTGGGGAGTCAGGGAAGGGTAGTTAGTGTTCCAGGGGACATTTCTAAGAGGTGCAGATGCTGGTGTTGAAGTAGGAATGAGTCCTGCCTGAGAAAGTAAGCGAGAAAATGTCTTTCCAATGAGAAGTCACAGATGTGAGCCACGTACAGAGGGAAAGGTCTGACTGAGCTTGGCATGTTCTGGGAACTGTGAGTACTTCAGTGAGGAAGGAAGCATCCCCCCATCAGCCATTTCTAACAGGCTATTTGCTAAAAACAAAAAGTTCGATCTGACCATGAAAGTAAACCCAGTAAAATCTCCAATGTATTCATCTTTTCATGTTATTTTGATCCTTTGTATATATTTAAAAGCAATCACATTTTGTAAAAAATCACTCAAATCGATTACCTTTAGAGCCACAAGCTAGTTGCCTGTTAAAAGCTCAGTCTACTTCTCAAAGAAAACACACTGTGAAAGCATTGGTTCACCATAACAGCAGGGTAGAGAAGAGATAAGAGCTACCATACAACCCAGCAATCCCTCTACTGGGCATATACCCTGAGAAAATCATAATTCAAAAAGGGTCATGTACCACATTGTTCATTGCAGCTCTATTTACAATAGCCAGGATATGGAAGCAACCTGACTGTCCATCGACAGATGAATGGATAAAGAAGATGTGGCACTTATATACAATGGGATATTACTCAGCCATAAAAAGAAACGAAATTGAGTTATTTGTAGTGAGGTGAAGGGACATAGAGACTGTCATACAGAGTGAAGTAAGTCAGAAAGAGAAAAATAAATACCATATGCTAACACATATATATGGAATCTAAAAAAAAAAATAATGGGTCTTATGAACCTAGGGGCAGGACAGGAATAAAGATGCAGATGTAGAGAATGGACTTGAGGACACAGGGAGGAGGAAGGGTAAGCTGGGACGAAGTGAGAGAGTGGCATGGACATATATACACTACCAAATGTAAAATAGCTAGCTAGTGGGAAGCGGCCGCATGGCACAGGGAGATCAGCTCGGTGCTTTTTGTCCCCCTAGAGGGGTGGGATAGGGAGGGTGGGAGGGAGACACAAAAGGGAGGAGATATGGGGATATATGTATATGTATAGCTGATTCACTTTGTTATAAAGCAGAAATGAACACACCATTGTAAAGCAATTATACTCCAATAAAGATGTTAAAAAAAAGAAAAGAAAAAGAAAGCATTCTAACCTAGCACTAGTGTTATCATTCACGTTGGGCATTTAATTCTTATTAATGGCTCTGTTGGAAATGCTATAACTTCTCCCTCCTTGCTACTTATGAACCATATCGTGCTGGGCTAGTTGTTTCACCTTTCAGAGTCCTATATTTTCCTAGCTATAAAATAAGAATATATAAGGTTAATTCACAAGCTTGTATGTGGATTAAAGAAGTGAAATTATAGCCGTAATACAAATAATGAAGGACATGACCCATGTCAGGCGCTAAACAAATTACAGTTTATTCCCTTTTCCAGATTCTGCACCTTACTTACCTACTATAACTTCTGGAAAAGACTATTTCTTGATTGAGTTCCAGATACCCTGATTACATTATATGCGTTATTCATCCTCAAAGGAAAAACTTAAGGAAGGTATTATAATTGTTCCATTTTACACATGAGAAAGTTAAGAAAAAAAACAGATTAAGTAACTTTCCTGACATCACATGCTGGATAGGAGACAAATCCAGAGTTCAACCTAGGTGACTTTGACTAAAATCTTGAGTTCTTTCCACTATAACAAAGGGTATTGTAGGATGTGAGATAACTCAGAATCAGCCTTAAGTCATGCTTGGAAGCAATAATTTATTTTAAATGTTCTCAAAAAGTACTTTCAAAAGATCAGAGAAAAAGAAAACGTCGGCACACATTTGAACATTGACAATGCTGCAATGTGGGTTGACAAATGTGATCCTTTCATATTTTCATTGGGTGTGTAGAGTTTGTAAACATACACTGGACACTTGAAATGAACATAATGCTACTATGCTAAATCCTAAAAGTTGTAGGGCGTATTTTGCAGTAATGTGAAATTGTTTGCCAGCTAAACCAAGGCACAAGATCAGAATGTGTGGCACTCTAATAAGAATTGCAGTTTGTTGGGAGACAGCATTATCTTATTCTGACTCATACACTGCTTGTGGAAATTTTCTTTAAAAAGAAGAAAAAAAGAATTTTAGAGTCATGTTAGTTGGGTCCTACAGAAGCTGACATTTCGATACAATTAGTACAGCAACACGTTTATACAAAAGTAACATATATGAAAGCACAAGGGAGGAACAGAGTGGGGCATGGGCTTCAAGAGACTGTGATGCTAATATAATAAAATCTCTGTGAACCCAACTGGGGTCATGGAGCAAATATTAAACTAATCCTGTAGTGAGCAGAAATTGCTGAACCCTTGAATCACAGGGTCACCCAGTCATTGGTTGAGGTCAGCCAAAGAGAGCATGACCTCGACTCAAATGCTGAGGCACACCTGAAGAAATTAACAGCAAGATGTTGCCAGCAAACCACACTCCTCTCAGTTGGGCAACAAGTCTTTCCTTGAAGGGGGATTTGAGAGTTCCAGTTCTCTGTTTCTGCCACATTCCAGCCCTTGTTCCCTGTGGATTCACTTCTCCATGTGCATTTGGAGAGCAGCTACTTGCGCAGAGAAGTTTAGAAAAATAAGGTAGTGACTGGAATTGCATCCCCCTTCCCTGTTCCCATCCCAGGGCTGCAACTGGAACTCATCCATCTCTTTCCTCCTCCACCCTTTCAAATCCTCGTTCCCCTCAGCTATCACCTTTGCTGATTTCAGTGGGTGGCTTACTTCATGGTGTGTCCCAAATCCTCATTCTTGAAGGATCTGAGTTCCTGGCAAGCATATTTTTTTCAGGTTAATGTCCTGTACTTATTCATTCACAGTTGTATTTGGGCAAGAAAGTACCAAGAGTCACCCAGCTGGATAACTCATATTTCATACATATTCCTTACCTACTGCCCCAGTTGGATAACAGCTGTTCTACAACTGTTCTACTTTCTCCAGCTGATCAGGTTCAGTGGTCTGCTAAGATGGTGACTTAGCAGTCTGACCGCTTGTCCCTGGACACAGGAGTCCAAAGTATGAGGTGGTAGTCATAGCTTTTAGCTTGTTGTTTCTATGGCAAGAGTGTACCCTCTTTGTGAACCAGGAACTCCAATCCTGTAGAGCCAAGAGTTGAGAGAATGAGAAGCACAAAGTCTCTTACTGTGTCAAGGAATTGGAGATGATACTAACTGAGGCCACTTCTGCTTCTGTCCCTTGATTCCTATGCCTGTGTATTCTTCCTGTTGGAGACGCAATGCCATAGAGAGGCCTATGATTCCTGGAAGACAGAACTTCACACTCCCAGAGTATTGCCTCCCAACTGGTACTTCAGTTGTTTCTTCAATTATTATGTTGCTTCTGATTGGTGTATATGAAACAACCAATGAACCCCAAGGTCATGGACCCACTCCTGTTCCTCCTTTGCTATGAGGTGGGACCAATCAGAAGCAGCTACCTGATGGCCCATCATAATAATAAGGCATGTTGTGTACTTAGTTGGTAGCGTCTCTTTGGTCGATGCTTTTTCCTAGGTACTGATAGGTAAAATAAAGACCTTCACAATTTGTGCCTCCTTCCATAAGTGCATTCATATGTCTCCACTCAAGACCTTTTTGTCTCTGATCTTCCAGTCTTTTTATTCTAGGTCCCTGTTCAGCCAGACTGAACATTGTAACTTTCCCTGAGTCTGTATATATTCTAATCCTGGGCCCCTTCTTCCACATAAAGTGGGTGCTCAGATGTAGCACCCAAAACTCTTCCCATTGGAAAGATTTTTGCTTGCCACCTCACATCACGGCCACTTCTGAGTGACGACAGCTCATAAGCTGAGGTAGACCTGGAGGTGATAATTCATAGCTGGGTGCTGATTGCCAACCACACTCCTCAGCTGGGCAATGAAGCCCTTACGTGAAGGAGAAGCAGTCTGCATATCTTCCTGTCTGTCACAAGTGGCTATTTAGTATTCTAATTTACTCATCATTCCTTCCTAATTCTTTTGGTAACAAGGTCAACCATATTCTCCCAAGAGAATTCGAAACTCGAGTTATGAAAACAGAAGGGAAACATTAGCTCTTGGCTAATTCTGTTGTCCGATTTTTCCTGCTGCTGACACGGCAGGGGTGCACGGATGTCTGTCCTTCTGAAAGCCTTAGTACTCCATAATTCTATAAGCTACTGCAGTATCTTTACAAACAAATTCCATTTCTGTTTCATAAGTTAACCAGAGTAAATTTCTATTGCTTGCTATAAAAATCCCTGACTGATATGGAGCGCTAATAAATTGCACAACTAGACCTGAAACTCTAGGAAAAGGGATATTTCTGCAAACTGAAAAAGGCTTTCCATTCTGGACAGATGCAAATCTACTGATGCACGGCTTGGTGAGCAGATGTCCCCTTTCTGCTAATGAGGAAAAGAAGCCACTTCCAGTGGCCTTCTTGGTGGCTCCCTTGAGCAGGAGTCAACCTAATACCTTTGCTTGAGTCAGTGCTTCAGATAATTCCTATCAGATAGCAGAGACAGAAGGAAAATAACATAGGAAAGAAATATTTTTGAAATGGAGAAATAGAATGCTTGTTATGGTACATACCTAAGAGGGATCCAGCTGATTGTGACTTTTAGCTGAGAGGATTAAGTAGCAAAAATGAAGTCACTAATTTTCTTGGCTATGGTAGAAAATAAATTACTTCAAAATGAGGGAGCAGGAAAAAAGCTACATAAGAACAAGTTTTGCTTTTGAAAAAAGAAAAAAGATATTTTATCCAGTTGGCTTTAACATAGAAGTGCAAAAGTTAACCAGAGCAATTATTCTAATTTCAGCACTGAGAGAACCATTAAAGAGAAGAAAGACTCCATTTCAGAACGGCATAAATTTAGCGTAAACTTTCAAAGGCTTTCATTCCTATTTTTATTTAAAAATCTTTTTAAAATGCACAACCTTATAAAATTGAAAGCTTTGTATAATTCTTTAGAAGAATCTGTTTGATAAAAGAAAAGCAGCTTGAATTAAAATGTTATGACTCAATATGAAAAGTTGTCATGGGAAAGCACAGAAGACAAGTTTTTCAGACATTAGTGTATAACATGGATGGTGATATCCGTGCCCCTAAATGGACAGGGAAGACCGTCAGGTCATCCACTCAATTTCCTAATACAGTTCTGCTTATCTTCAGGCAGGTGGGATGTTTTTACCAACAAGCATAAAGGAAAATCTCAGGGCCCCCTGGAAGCCACCTCAGGACCACGATGGTAGACGTGCTTAACAAAGGTTGATCCTGGGTAATTAAACTCTAGGAACAAAGTGAGAGATGAGTAATGTCCCATGGCACTTAACATGCTAATCAATTAAATGTTTAAATTCTGGAAACGTACCCTCTTCTTACTGAACACATATTTTTATTGAGTACCTGCTACAGTAGATAGCTATTGGTCACCTTCACATTTTCCTCTACCCCATGTGAGAAATTGAAGATGATTTTTGTAGACTAGTGAAATAGCTGTTAACTTGTAGCCTGTCTAACATTTAGACATGGATCCTTTGCCTAACAATGCTACAGCATTAGAGGCATGGCTAATACATCAGGATGGTGTTATTTGATTGCTATTTCTTGTAGCTTCAGTAAGTTTATTCATCATAGGAATAAGCTACTTTGAAACCGTCCTGTCCTCTGAAAGAAGAGGAAGATCTACAGTTTTGCTATGAGAGGTCTTGTCTGCTCAAGGACTTCAATCCATGTTGATAAGACTTCAATATTGAATAATTTCACAATTGGAAAGTTAGATTTTCTATCTCGAATTCTAACACTAGTTCTGACAAAGATAGTAAAGTTAAAACCTTGGCAGATTTTAAGACTGGGACCCAGGAAAAGCCTGATCCCCAAAGCCTCCCCAAACAATTCCAGTAGCGCAATTTTTGTTTGTAAAAGGGGACAGTCACTTCAATGTAGAGCTGGGATGCAGCCTGGGATAAAAGGACAGTTTACCTTTACCTTGTCTCCCCAGTCTACTTTGGTCAATTTATCCAAGGAGAATTTTAAACTGAGGGTTAAAAAGATAGAAATACTTGTTAAGAGTGGACAGAAATGTTCACGCTCATTACTGGCCACAAACATTGGTTAGAGAAGATTCCATGACGTCTGGGACATGAAATTATTAGAAAATATAGATTTTGAAAATAAAGACTCTGACTCCATTTTTTATATGGGACTGCAAACATCTTTTAAGCTTTATTCCTCCTTCGTCCCCTTCTGCCAGACATCTGGGGAATCTAATAAATCTGTGTGTTCCCTCCACTGGGGTCATTGGATATTCAAACCACACAAACCCTCACCCACGTGTGGGAATACTCACCACAGGTGCAATCTCTAACCACAATAAACACCCGAAGCCAGTACTCTTTTTTTTTTTTTTTGAATTTTTGAATTTTATTTCATTTTTTTATATAGCAGGTTCTTATTAATCATCCATTTTATACACATCAGTGTATACATGTCAATCCCAATCTCCCAATTCATCCCACCCCCACCCCCACTCCCTGCTGCTTTCCCCCCTTGGTGTCCATACGTTTGTCACTACATCTGTGTCTCAATTTTTGCCCTGCAAACCAGTTCATCTGTACCATTTTTCTAGGTTCCACATATATGCATTAATATACGATATTTGTTTTTCTCTTTCTAACTTACTTCACTCTGTGTGACAGTCTCTAGATCCATCCACGTCTCAACAAATGACCCAATTTCATTCCTTTTTATGGCTGAGTAATATTCCATTGTATATATGTACCACATCTTCTTTATCCATTCGTCAGCCAGTACTCTTTTTTTGTTTTGTTTTGTTTTGCTTCCTCGAGCCATTTTCAGATCAGCTTGGGAAGTCTGCCCACCTATCCCCAGAAAAGCCCCATTATTATGTAAGTGATAAACCTTTCCATACCTTCTGGGTGTGCATGTGTCATCATCAGTCTCAACATCTAACCCAAATTTTTGGTGGGAGACTTCCCAGCCTTTGTAAGTGTGACAGAAACAGACCTAAAGCCTACTGAGAATTTAGAAGATGTATTGCCAGTAAACCTCAAGTCTGATTCCCAGTGGCTTATAATGTGGGGCAAGGTCCAGGCCCCTGAGTTTACACCACATGGAAACGGGCTGGTTTTTAATATTTCCTATTTTGAAGGACAACTTCCCCAAAGGGAGGTTACATACAATCCTGGAGAAGAGATAAATGGGCATGAACCATTTACTCTGAAGAGCAAAACCTGGGTTCAGCTGGTGGACTGAGACCTCACTTCTCCAACAAGGCAGGTAGATTTTTTTTTTTTTTTTTTTTTTTTTTTTTTTTTAAACATCTTTATTGAAGTATAATTGCCTTACAATGGTGTGTTAGCTTCTGCTTTATAACAAAGTGAATCAGTTATACATATACAATATGTTCCCATATCTCTTCCCTCTTGCATCTCCCTCCCTCCCACCCTCCCCATCCCACCCCTCTAGGTGGTCACAAAGCACCGAGCTGATCTCCCTGTGCTATGCGGCTGCTTCCCACTAGCTATCTATTTTACATTTGGTAGTGTATATATGTCCATGACACTCTCTCACCCTGTCACATCTCACCCCACCCCCTCCCCATATCCTCAAGTCCATTCTCTAGTAGGTCTGTGTCTTTATTCCCGTCTTGCCACTAGGTTCTTCATGGCCTTTTTTTTTTTTTTTTTTTTTCCTTAGATTCCGTATATATGTGTTAGCATACTGTATTTCTTTTTCTCTTTCTGACTTACTTCACTCTGTATGACAGACTCTAACTCCATCCACCTCATTACAAATACCTCCATTTCATTTCTTTTTATGGCTGAGTAATATTCCATTGTATATATGTGCCACATCTTCTTTATCCATTCATCTGTCGATGGACATTTAGGTTGCTTCCATGTCCTGGCTATTGTAAATAGAGCTGCAATGAACATTTTGGTACATGACTCTTTTTGACCTATGGTTTTCTCAGGGTATATGCCCAGTAGTGGGATTGCTGGATCGTATGGTAGTTCTATTTGTAGTTTTTTAAGGAACCTCCATACTGTTCTCCATAGTGGCTGTATCAATTTACATTCCCACCAACAGTGCAAGAGAGTTCCCTTTCCTCCACACCCTCTCCAGCATTTATTGTTTCTAGATTTTTTGATGATGGCCATTCTGACTGGTGTGAGATGATATCTCATTGTAGTTTTGATTTGCATTTCTCTAATGATTAATGATGTTGAGCATTCTTTCATGTGTCTGTTGGCCATCTGTATATCTTCTTTGGAGAAATGTCTATTTAGGTCTTCTGCCCATTTTTGGATTGGGTTGTTCGTTTTTTTGTTATTGAGCTGCATGAGCTGCTTGTAAATCTTGGAGATTAATCCTTTGTCAGTTGCTTCATTTGCAAATATTTTCTCCCATTCTGATGGTTGTCTTTTGGTCTTGTTTATGGTTTCCTTTGCTGTGCAAAAGCTTTTAAGTTTCATTAGGTCCCATTTGTTTATTTGTGTTCTTATTTCCATTTCTCTGGGAGCTGGGTCAAAAAGAATCTTGCTGTGATGTATGTCATAGAATGTTCTGCCTATGTTTTCCTCTAAGAGTTTGATAGTGTCTGGTCTTACACTTAGGTCTTTAATCCATTTTGAGTTTATTTTTGTGCATGGTGTCAGGGAGTGTTCTAATTTCATACTTTTACATGTATCTGTCCAATTTTCCCAGCACCACTTATTGAAGAGGCTGTCTTTTCTCCACTGTATATGCTTGCCTCCTTTATCAAAGATAAGGTGACCATATGTGCGTGGGTTTATCTCTGGGCTTTCTATCCTGTTCCATTGATCTATATTTCTGTTTTTGTGCCAGTACCAAACTGTCTTGATTACTGTAGCTTTGTAATATAGTCTGAAGTCAGGGAGCCTGATTCCCCCAGCTCCATTTTTCGTTCTCAAGATTGCTTTGGCTATTCGGGGTCTTTTGTGTTTCCATACAAATTGTGAAAGTTTTTGTTCTAGTTCTGTGAAAAATGCCAGTGGTAGTTTGATAGGGATTGCATTGAATCTGTAGATTGCTTTGGGTAGTAGAGTCATTTTCACAATGTTGATTCTTCCAATCCAGGAACATGGTATATCTTTCCACCTATTTGTATCATCTTTAATTTCTTTCATCAGTGTCTTATAATTTTCTGCATACAGGTCTTTTGTCTCCTTAGGTAGGTTTATTCCTAGATATTTTATTCTTTTTGTTGCAATGGTAAACGGGAGTGTTTTCTTAATTTCACTTTCAGATTTTTCGTCATTAGTGTATAGAAATGCAAGAGATTTCTGTGCATTAATTTTGTATCCTGCTACTTTACCAAATTCATTGATTAGCTCTAGGAGTTTTCTGGTAGCCTCTTTAGGATTCTCTATGTATAGTA
Source organism: Balaenoptera ricei (assembly GCF_028023285.1). Classification (NCBI taxonomy): domain Eukaryota; kingdom Metazoa; phylum Chordata; class Mammalia; order Artiodactyla; family Balaenopteridae; genus Balaenoptera; species Balaenoptera ricei. Next base: position 6,295,720 of record NC_082645.1, on the reverse strand, counting down.
TCATGTCATCTGCAAACAGTGACAGCTTTACTTCTTCTTTTCCGATTTGGATTCCTTTTATTTCTTTGTCTTCTCTGATTGCTGTGGCTAACACTTCCAAAACTATGTTGAATAATAGTGGTGAGAGTGGGCAACCTTGTCTTGTTCCTGATCTTAGTGGAAATGGTTTCAGTTTTTCACCATTGAGGACAATGTTGGCTGTGGGTTTGTCATATATGGCCTTTATTATGTTGAGGAAAGTTCCCTCTATGCCTACTTTCTGCAGGACTTTTATCATAAATGGGTGTTGAATTTTGTCGAAAGCTTTCTCTGCATCTATTGAGATGATCATATGGTTTTTCTCCTTCAATTTGTTAATATGGTGTATCACATTGATTGATTTACGTATATTGAAGAATCCTTGCATTCCTGGGATAAACCCCACTTGATCATGGTGTATGATCCTTTTAATGTGCTGTTGGATTCTGTTTGCGAGTATTTTGTTGAGGATTTTTGCATCTATGTTCATCAGTGATATTGGCCTGTAGTTTTCTTTCTTTGTGACATCTTTGTCTGGTTTTGGTATCAGGGTGATGGTGGCCTCGTAGAATGAGTTTGGGAGTGTTCCTCCCTCTGCAATATTTTGGAAGAGTTTGAGAAGGATAGGTGTTAGCTCTTCTCTAAATGTTTGATAGAATTCACCTGTGAAGCCATCTGGTCCTGGGCTTTTGTTTGTTGGAAGATTTTTAATCACAGTTTCAATTTCAGTGCTTGTGATTGGTCTGTTCATATTTTCTATTTCTTCCTGGTTCAGTCTCGGCAGTTTGTGCATTTCTAAGAATCTGTCCATTTCTTCCAGGTTGTCCATTTTATTGGCGTAGAGTTGCTTGTAGTAATCTCTCATGATCTTTTGTATTTCTGCAGTGTCAGTGGTTACTTCTCCTTTTTCATTTCTAATTCTATTGATTTGAGTCCTCTCCCTTTTTCTCTTGATGAGTCTGGCTAATGGTTTATCAATTTTGTTTATCTTCTCAAAGAACCAGCTTTTAGTTTTATTGATTTTTGCTATTGTTTCCTTCATTTCTTTTTCATTTATTTCTGACCTGATCTTTATGATTTCTTTCCTTCTGCTAGCTTTGGGGTTTTTTTGTTCTTCTTTCTCTAATTGCTTTAGGTGCAAGGTTAGGTTGTTTATTCGAGATGTTTCCTGTTTCTTGAGGTAGGCTTGTATTGCTATAAACTTCCCTCTTAGCACTGCTTTTGCTGCGTCCCATAGGTTTTGGGTCGTCGTATCTCCATTGTCATTTGTTTCTAGGTATTTTTTGATTTCCCCTTTGATTTCTTCAGTGATCACTTCATTATTAAGTAGTGTATTGTGTAGCCTCCATGTGTTTGTATTTTTTACAGATCTTTTCCTGTAATTGATATCTAGTCTCATAGCGTTGTGGTCGGAAAAGATACTTGATACGATTTCAATTTTCTTAAATTTACCAAGGCTTGATTTGTGACCCAAGATATGATCTATCCTGGAGAATGTTCCATGCGCACTTGAGAAAAATGTGTATTCTGTTGTTTTTGGGTGGAATGTCCTATAAATATCAATTAAGTCCATCTTGTTTAATGTATCATTTAAAGCTTGTGTTTCCTTATTTATTTTCATTTTGGATGATCTGTCCATTGATGAAAGTGGGGTGTTAAAGTCCCCTACTATGATTGTGTTGCTGTCAATTTCCCCTTTTATGGCTGTTAGTGTTTGCCTTATGTATTGAGGTGCTCCTATGTTGGGTGCATAAATATTTACAATTGTTATACCTTCCTCTTGGATCGATCCCTTGATCATTATATAGTGTCCTTCTTTGTCTCTTATAATATTCTTTATTTTAAAGTCTATTTTGTCTGATATGAGAATTGCTACTCCAGCTTTCTTTTGATTTCCATTTGCATGGAATATCTTTTTCCATCCCCTCACTTTCAGTCTGTATGTGTCTCTAGGTCTGAAGTGGGTCTCTTGTAGACAGCATATATATGGGTCTTGTTTTTGTATCCATTCAGCCAGTCTGTGTCTTTTGGTGGGAGCATTTAATCCATTTACATTCAAGGTAATTATCGATATGTATGTTCCCATTCCCATTTTCTTAAATGTTTTGGGTTTGTTATTGTAGGTGTTTTCCTTCTCTTGTGTTTCTTGCCTAGAGAAGTTCCTTTAGCATTTGTTGTAAAGCTGGTTTGGTGGTGCTGAACTCTCTCAGCTTTTGCTTGTCTGTAAAGGTTTTAATTTCTCCATCAAATCTGAATGAGATCCTTGCTGGGTAGAGTAATCTTGGTTGTAGGTTTTTCTCCTTCATCACTTTAAGTATATCCTGCCACTCCCTTCTGGCTTGCAGAGTTTCTGCTGAAAGATCAGATGTTAACCTTATGGGGATTCCCTTGTGTGTTATTTGTTGTTTTTCCCTTGCTGCTTTTAATATGTTTTCTTTATATTTAATTTTTGACAGTTTGATTAATATGTGTCTTGGCGTGTTTCTCCTTGGGTTTATCCTGTATGGGACTCTCTGTGCTTCCTGGACTTGATTAACTATTTCCTTTCCCATATTAGGGAAGTTTTCAACTATAATCTCTTCAAATATTTTCTCAGTCCCTTTCTTTTTCTCTTCTTCTTCTGGGACCCCTATAATTCGAATGTTGGTGCGTTTAATGTTGTCCCAGAGGTCTCTGAGACTGTCCTCAGTTCTTTTCATTCTTTTTTCTTTATCCTGCTCTGCAGTAGTTATTTCCACCATTTTATCTTCCAGGTCACTTATCCTTTCTTCTGCCTCAGTTATTCTGCTATTGATCCCATCTAGAGTATTTTTAATTTCATTTATTGTGTTTTTCATCGTTGCTTGGTTCCTCTTTAGTTCTTCTACGTCCTTGTTAAATGTTTCTTGCATTTTGTCTATTCTATTTCCAAGATTTTGGATCATCCTTACTATCATTATTCTGAATTCTTTTTCAGGTAGACTACCTATTTCCTCTTCATTTGTTAGGTCTGGTGTGTTTTGACCCTGCTCCTTCATCTGCTGTGTGTTTTTCTGTCGTCTCATTTTGCTTATCTTACTGTGTTTGGGGTCTCCTTTTCACAGGCTGCAGGTTCGTAGTTCCCGTTGTTTTTGGTATCTGTCCCCTGTGGGTAAGGTTGGTTCAGTGGGTTGTGTAGGCTTCCTGGTGGAGGGGACTATTGCCTGTGTTCTGGTGGATGAGGTTGAATCTTGTCTTTCTGGTGGGCACGTCCACGTCTGGTGGTGTGTTTTGGGGTGTCTGTGGCCTTATGATTTTAGGCAGCCTCCCTGCTAATGGATGGGGCTGTGTTCCTGTCTTGCTAGTTGTTTGGCATAGGGTGTCCAGCCCTGTAGCTTGCTGGTCGTTGAGTGAAGCTGGGTCTTGATGTTGAGATGGAGATCTCTGAGAGATTTTTGCCGTTTGGTATTACGTGGAGCTGGTAGGTCTCATGTGGACCAGTGTCCTGAGGTTGGCTCTCCCACCTCAGAGGCACAGCCCTGATGCCTGGCTGGAGCACCAAGAGCCTTTCATCCACACAGCTCAGAATATAAGGGAGAAAAAAATAGAAAGATAAAAAGAGGATAAAATAAAATAAAATAAAGCTATTATAATAAAAAATAAGAAAAAAAATTATTAAGAGTAAATGTATTCAGAAAAATTTTTTTTTAATTTTTAAAAATAGATTTATTAATTTTTTTATAGTAAAAAATAAGAAAAAGATTTTTAAGAAAAAAATTTATTAAAAAAAAATTTTTAATTTTTTAAAATAAAAAATATGAAAAAACTTATTAAAAAAATTTTTAATTTCTAAAAATAGAAAATACGGAAAAAATTATTAAGAAAGCATATATTAGGAAACAAAAAATTTTTTTAAGTAAAAAAAAAAAAAAAAAAAAAAAAAAAAAAAAAAAAAATGGACGGACCTAACCCTAGGACTGATGGTGAAAGCAAAGGTATACAGACAAAATCTCACCCAGAAGCATACACATATACACTCACAAAAAAAGGAAAAGGGGAAATTAATATATCCTGCTCCTAAAGTCCACCTTTTGAATTTGGGATGATTCGTTGTCTATTCAGGTATTCAACAGATGCAGGCACATCAAGTTGTTTGTGGAGCTTTAATCAGCTGCTTCTGAGGCTGCTGGGGGAGATTTCCCTTTCTCTTCTTTGTTCTTACAGCTCCCAGCGTTCAGCTTTGGATTTGGACCCGCCTCTGCATGTACGTTGCCTGAGGGCGTCCGTTCCCCGCCCAGACAGAACGGGGTTAAAGGAGCAGCTGCTTCGTGGGCTCTGGCTCACTCAGGCCAGGGGAGGGAGCGGTACGGAGGAGGCGGGAGGAGGCGGGGCGAGCCTGCGGCGTCAGAGGCGTCGTGACGTTGCAGCAGCCTGAGGCGCGCCGTGTGTTCTCCCGGGGAAGTTGTCCCTGGATCACGGGAACCTGGCAGTGGCGAGCTGCACCGGCTCCCGGGAGGGGCGGTGTGGAGAGTGACCTGGGCTCGCACACAGGCTTCTTAGTGGCGGCAGCAGCAGCCTTAGCGTTTCCTACCAGTCTCTGGGGTCCGCGCTGTTAGCCGCGGCTCGCGCCCGCCTCTGGAGTTCGTCTAGGCGGCGCTCTGAATCCCCTCTCCTTGCGCGCCACGAAACAAAGAGGCAAGAAAAAGTCTCTTGCCTCTTCGGCGGCTGCAGACCTCCTCTCCGGCTCCCTCCCGGCTCGCCGCGGCACGCCAACCCCTTCAGGCTGTGTTCACGCCGCCATCCCCAGTCCTCTCCCTGCGATCCGACCGAAGCCCGCACCTCAGCTCCCAGCCCCGCCTGCCCCGGCGGGTGAGCAGACAAGCCTCTCGGGCTGGTGAGCGCTGCTCGGCGCTGAGCCTCTGTGCGGGAATCTCTCCGTTTTTCCCTCTGCGCCCCTGTTGCTGTGGGATCCGCGCTGATAGCCGCGCGGCTCGCACCCGTCTCTGGATTTCGTTTAGGCAGCGCTCTGAATCCCCTCTCCTTGCGCGCCGCGAAACAAAGAGGCAAGAAAAAGTCTCTTGCCTCTTCGGCAGCTGCAGACTTTTTCCCGGACTCCCTCCCGGCTAGCACCAAAGCCCGAGCCTCAGCTCCCAGCCCCCGCCCGCCCTGGCGAGTGAGCAGACAAGCCTCTCGGGCTGGTGAGTCCTGGTTGGCGCCGAGCCTCTGTGCGGGAGTCTCTCCGCTTTGCCCTCCGCACCCCTGTGGCTGCGCTCTCCTCCGCGGCTCCGAAGCTTCCCCCCTCTGCCACCCGCAGTCTCTGCCCGCAAAGGGGCTTCCTAGTGCCTGGAAACCTTTCCTCCTTCACGACTCCCTCCCACTGGCGCAGGTCCCGTCCCTATTCTTTTGTCTCTGTTATTTCTTTTTTCTTTTTACCCTACCCAAGTACGTGGGGATTTTCTTGCCTTTTGGGAGGTCTGACGTCTTCTGCCAGCGTTCAGTGGGTGTTCTGTAGGAGCAGTTCCACGTGTAGATGTATTTCTGCTGTATCTGTGGGAAGGAAGGTGATCTCCGCGTCTTACTCTTCCGCCATCTTGCCCCCTCTCCAGGCAGGTAGATTTTGTTACTGTTGTCCAGAGGATATTCTCTGTGTTGTGGACAAGTGACCACTGTTTCTCGTTTCTAGATATTCCTTGTGCAAGTGATATTTTTTTTTCCTTTGTGATATTTTATTTATTTATTTGCTTATATTTATTGAGATAACATTCATTTATAACATTATATAATTTTCATGTGTACAACATTATATTTCTATAACATGCTTCCACCAAAAATGTTTCCACCTGTCACCATACATTTGATCCCCTTTACCCATTTCACCCTCCCCCAGCCCACCCTCCTTATCTGGTAACCACTACTCTGTTCTCTATATCTATGTGTGTGTGTTTGTTTGGTTTTATTTGATCATTTATTTTGTTTGTTTGTTTGTTTATTAGTTTTTAAAATATTCCACATGAGTGAAATAATATGGTATTTGTCTTTCTTCGTTTGACTTATTTTACTTAGCATAATACCCTCAAGGTCCATCCATGTTGTGGCAAATGGCAAGATTTCATCTTTTTTATGGCTGAGTAGTATTCCATTGTGTATATACACCACACCTCATCTTTATCTATTCATCTGTTGATGGGCACTTAAGTTGTTTCTATATCATGTTTATTGTAAGTAATGCCTTGATGAACATAGGGGTTCATATATCTTTTCAAATTATTGTTTCCATATTCTTTGGATGAATAGCCAGAAGTGGGATAGCTGGATCATGTGGTAGTTCTATTCTTAATTTTTTGAGGAACCGCCATACTGTTCTCCACAGTGGCTGCACCAATTTACATTCCCACAAATACTATATGAGTTTCCCTTTTTTTCAACATTCTCACCAACACTTATTTGTTGTCTTTTTTATAATAGCCATTCTGGCAGGTGTGAGGTGATATCTCATTGTGGTTTTGACTTACATTTCCCTAATAATTAGCGATATTTAACATCTTTTCATGTGTGTATTGGCCATCTGTATGTCTTCTTTGGAAAAATGTCTATTCAGCTCCTCTGCCCATTTTTTAATTGGATTTTTTTGGGGGTTTGTTGTCGTTGTTGTTGAGTCATATGAGTTCTGTATATTAGGGAGATATTAACACCTTATCGGGTATATCATTTGCAAATATCTCTTCTATTCGGTAGGTTGTCTTTTAGTTTTATTGATTGTCCCCTTTACTGTGCAGAAGCTTTGTAGTTTGATGTAGTCCCATTTGTTTATTTTTGCTTTTGTTTCCCTTGCCTGAAGAGACATATCTATAAATATATTGTTAAGACTAATGTCAAAGAATATTCTGCATGGTAATTTTTATTAGAGTTTATATATCGTAGTGGATAATTTTTTATTTAACAATAGGTACTGGGCTGTGAGAAGCTATGTCTGTGCCTGATTAAGAGTACTGAACACCATCCAGTGAACCTAAAAATCAGAGCTAGATGGTATAACTGTATGAGACTTTTGTTATCTACTTTTGTAAAGAAAATGAGTAAAGTCCAGGTTGATAAGAGTATATTGGAAAAGAACATAGAGATGGTGTGGATATTCATCAGTCAAATAGATTATTGTGAGTAGCTGTCAGTTTCTTCTCTAATATCCATTCACCCTTTGTAACTCCCAAGGTATAAAAAAAATCCCTGTGGTTTAGGCAAGCTGATTCCATCCTTAGTTTCTGGAGCAGCTCATGTTTTCTAAGAGAGTTAATCCCAGGACTCGTCTTATAAATTTTATAATAGAGAGGCCATCCTCTTATTTTGGATAACATAGCTTGCAGATGTTAAGTTTGAAACTGCTGCAGCCTTTTTCTTCCATGAACAATACCAGTCTGACTCTGAAGGATTAGAACAAAAGAGTTAAGAAAATCTCAGGAGAATGGGACTGGAGCACTGAGCAAATTACACTTGGAGGCTGCCCTACCCACGAACTTTTTCATTTCCACTAACCCATAAAGGCAACAAATTCTCTCTCTCTCTTTTTTAAAGTAAATGTGGGGTTTTTGGTTATTCACAGTAATAAACATCCAGGGCATTATGGATTGAAAAAAAAAGTCATAACACATTGTTTCTCACAAACATGGCTCTCTCTTCTACTGTATCATAAGGAAAAGTACCATCAAGTGTTAGAAGGCCAGGATCATCCACTATTCACTCCAAAAAGAGATAAGAACAAAATAAAATTAAGCTCTGAGTTAAACTCAAATGTCTAACTTGCAACTAGACACCTTAAATTGGATTTTTAAAATTAATACTTTTATTCAATATAGCTAAATTAATTTTCTGATCTTCACCTGAAATCTGCTCCTATTACCATGGCACCAGTGAATGTTACCACCAATCTTTCCTTAAGTAGGCAAGAAAGTGTGGCGTCATCCCTCCTTTATGTCATTCTCCGTAAATCATCTGTCTCTGTTGCTTGTAGGTTTACCATCCAGACAGCTCTCACTTTTTCCCCTCCAATAGATTTTACTCAGGGACTATTACATTAGGGGAATAGAGACCTCAGTATAGAACTGAGCTCAATTCCAAATACTGCATGGATAAGTAGAGATTCATAGCCAAGGAGTAGGGTAGGGGTGGTGGACAGAAAATTACCAAGAGGAAATATCAGAGGTAAAGGGGGATTTCTGGGTAAATGGACTTAACAGGATTCTTGCTGAAGGTGGGCCAGGATAATCAGGTGACTAGGGGGATTGTAGAGGATGAGGAATTTGATCAGATATCAAAGATGGGTGGTTCTTTCTAAACTGAATTCACATGATTCTTGCTAAAATTGGGTGATACAGGCCAAACAGGGACAGACGCGGAAGGTCAAGGCCTAGAGGGCTTAGAGGCACCTGACTAAAGTTTAATTAAGGAGAGGGTCTTGTCAGTAGCTTAGGAAAATATATATCCCTCCAAATCCTCACTTTCTTCATTTATAAACTAGCCATAATAAACCCATCAAACTCACTCCATGGGGACTTCCCTGGTGGTCCAGTGGTTAGGACTTAGTGCTTTCACTGCCAAGGGCTGGGGTTCGATCCCTGGTCGGGGACCTACCCACACAGCACAGCCAAAAAAAAAAAAAAAACTCACTCCATGGGATTATTTAGAAGACCATATAGTGTGTCCACCGTCAACAATTTCAGGCATTTGGACCTAGACATTGTCATACTGAGTGAAGTAAGTCAGACAGAAAAAGTCAAGTACCATATGATACCACTTACATGTGGAATCTTAAAAAATGGTAGAAATGAACTTATTTACAAAACAGAAATAGAGTCACAGATGTAGAAAACAAATTTATGGTTACCAGGGGGGACGGGGGGTAGGGATAAACTGGGCAATTGGGATTGATATATACACACTCTTATGTATAAAATAGATAATTAATAAGAACCTACTGTACAGCACAGGGAACTCTACTCAATACTCTGTAATGACCTATATGGGAAGAGAATCTAAAAAGAGTGTATATGTGTATATGTATAACTGATTCATTTTGCTGTATACCTGAAACTAACGCAGCATTGTAAATCAACTCTACTCCAATAAAAATTGTTTTTTTAAAAATACAGATTTAGATTCCTTATCTTCTTCCTGGATGGGAAGAGGGAGAGTTTTTCTTTAGAATCCGAGAAGCATGTTGTTTTAATTGCAATGACATTTTCTACATTTCTGCCTGTTACATCCACAAGCTTTCTACCTGGAAAACTCTTGTCAACTTAATTCATCTGATACTATAGAAAATGTCTCATATGCAAGTCAGGCATGATGTTGCCAGGTAGAGAATTGACACTACTTCTATATGGACACTAAAGAATTTGGGGCAAGCTAGAGAGAGACATTGGCTCTTGAGTAATCTTATGATTTTCAACTTGCTTTTCATGGAGATACTGGGAGGATTAAAAATAATGGGTACAGAACCTGGTATAGTTCCTGATACTTAGTTAGTGGATAATAAAGAGTAACCACTGGTGTTGCTGTTGTTATCATTTTTATCATTATTGAGAAATGTCACCTTCATGAGATTCATGATATAGGAAAAAGGCAGAAATAGTAAGTCTATGATGCAACCATGTTGCATAATTCTTTGTGAATAGTTGTATATATCATTTACTGACTCATTCAAAATTTAATAAAGAAAGCTGTTTTAGTTAGTTAATATATGTACTCCTCATAATAATTTTTCAGAGAAAGATCCTTAAATTTTCTTTATTAATGAGGACGTAGTTGTTCAATTCAATATAAAGTATATGATGGAACTGGGCCTCCAGAATAGCTTCTTTTTTTTTTTTTTTTTAAACCCCACATTTATTTATTTATTTATTTTTGGCGGTGTTGGGTCTTCGTTTCTGTGTGAGGGCTTTCTCCAGTTGTGGCAAGCGGGGGCCACTCTTCATCGCGGTGCACGGGCCTCTCACTATCGCAGCGTCTCTTGTTGCGGAGCACAGGCTCCAGACGCGCAGGCTCAGTAGTTGTGGCTCACGGGCCTAGCTGCTCCGCGGCATGTGGGATCTTCCCAGACCAGGGCTCGAACCCGTGTCCCCTACACTGGCAGGCAGATTCCTGACCACTGTGCCACCAGGGAAGCCCCACCCATAATATCTTGACAACTATGCTTACCATCATACAACTCTTGATACTTATCCCTTTACAAAAATTAATCCTACTTTTAGCTCTTGACTCATATACCACAGAATCTTCAAAGATGAATGAGATAGGTGCAGCTATATGATATGTGCCATAGAGATGAATATGGCACAGTTCTTGTCACTAACACTCTTTTAAGCTATATATAATACATTGTATTGTATTGATTATTAGTATGATAATACATGTATACACAGTGCATTAGTAATATAGAGTAGAAAGCCCCTATGTTTTAATCATTTAATATTTGAGTATTTGCTCAGAGCTACAGCATATGTCTGAGATTATACCTATAAACTGCTGGTATAACAAGTTCTTTCAGTGACTTTTAAAATCAGCTGATCTCTGGGTAATAGTATGACAAGCAGTACAACTTGGCCCTGCACACATTAGGAGTTCTATAAACAAATTGAATTTGATTGCCATTGAAATTTAATGGTATTATATAATGGAAGCTATTTTTACCATATGAACACACAGGTTAAAGCATTGTGACCAAGGTTAATTTAAGGTACAGTGGAAATAAGGTATAATAAAAAGATGATCAGTTTAAATTGGATATTAATAAATGCAGCAGTCAGAGAAGCAAATGTTTTAATGTCTTAAGGAGGTGACCTAAGGGACAAAATTTAAATGATCAATGTCTGAACTATAGGGGAGGGAGTAAATGAACCTTGAAAATATTAGCCTGGCTCTACTAGTTATAAGTAAAATTTTGCATTAATAACCACTGGTTTCAAAAAGATATCATTTATAAAAGAGAAAGCAAGAGTGAGAGTGAGAGAGAATGAGACAGAGAGTGGAGAAAGATGGGAGGGTATAGTGAATTGAATTGTAACCCTCCAAAAGATATATCAACCTGGAGCCTGTGAATGTGATCTTATTTGGAAAAAGGTCTTTGGGCATATAATTAGATTAAAAATCTTGAGATTTTCCTGGATTTGGGGTGGGCCCTAAATACAATGACAGACATTCTTATAGAACAGGAGAAACACAGAGACATAGAGGAGAAGACCATGTGGAAATGGAGTCAGAGATGGAAGATATGCAGCTACAAGCCCAGGAACTTGAAGGGGGATTGTGGAAATCCCCATGTTTGTGACCAAACTCCGACAGAAGTGCAGGTAGTTCAGGGGTCTCTCCTGTGCCTGGCATCTAGCAAAAGCAGTCTTGTTAAGGACCTTGCCCTTTAACATGTGAGATCTGACACTAACCCTAAGGAGTTAGTTAGAATTGAAGGACTTTGCCCTTAACTTGTGGCATCTACACAAATTCTGGATAGTTAGTGTCAGAATTGAATTGTAGGACACCTAGTTGGTGTCAGAGAAATTAGTGTCAGAACACATTGGGAGAGTTTCTGTTCATAAAGCATGCTCTGAAGAGAAAGTCAAAGGTGTGGCTGAACAACATTTTGCTGAAGGGACCAGGGAAGTGGCTCATGGATCCAATTACGTATCTCAGCAGAAACGAGGAATAGAGATGAGATCACACAGAAAAGATTTGTGGAGGACTGTTGTCTAATGAGTTATACACAGGAGACCAACATGGTTTTCGAGAATCAGCAGAAACACTACTATCTTAGATTGAAAGGGACAGAAACAGGACACAATGACAAAAGACTGGGGGACTTCTAAAATTCTACAGGCAAGAATGGAATCATAGAGCTACTTGGTTGCAAACACATACTGCTATACAAGAAAAAGGAAGAATGACTCTGAGAGCAGCACAAACGTGGGGGGAGGGGAGGGGACTGGGGGAGGGGGCATACCAACAGCTCAGAGGACAAAGCTTCAAGCCACAGAGGATTATTCTCAGGCCTTGGACCCTAATGAAATTTTCTCTGTTGGGTTTTGAACTTGCTAGGATCTGAATCACCCCTTTCTCCTTCCTATTTTTCCCTTTGGAATAGGAATATCTATTCTATGCCTGTCCTACAATTGTATTTTGGAAGAAGTAGATAACTTGTATTCTAGGTTCACAGGTCCACAGATGGAGAAAAACTTTGCCCCAGGATAGACTATACTGTTGCAGTGGAGCCCAACCAACAGTTACACCTCCAATGGCTTGCTTTGCTCACAGAAATAGTTGCTGTTCAAGTTATGCCTTGGAAAAGTAGAAATTTTATATTCATCTCTTCGTTTTACCCTAAACAATAAACTTAGAGGCCTTAACAGAGCACTGAATTATTTATTGGAAAGGACAAAAGCTGTGTTATTACCAACACTGTAAGGAATAAATATTGACAAAAAGAAGAGACAGATACAAATAACAAAGGAAGGTTTGAAAAATACATAAGTAAGGTTTGAAAATCAAAAGGATGGGATGGGAAATTTAAGACACGATTAATAATAAATTTACAGTAAAAAATTCTTTTTCTACCTAAATTTATAGGATAGATAAATCCAGAACAGCAATGTACAAGATTCCTATTCAGAGAGAATCATATTCTAAAATCAAATGTAGTACCTTAATTCCCAATTACATATACATTTTTCTCTATAATACAACATTAGGCACAAAGAAGAAAGAAAAAAAATACAATGCATGATATGTAAGTAATTTTTTAAGAGCATAATGCATACCTCAAAATCCAGAGGACATTTGTTGTGAATATAACTAACACATGCATATCCAGCAAGGGTTATAAATGTTGCAAATTAAACTGAATAATGACTTCACTGTCTAGTTGGTTTCTACATAAGAGATAGACAAGGGGTTTGAAGCAAGTCAGTATTTATAATGCAATATAGAGTATAAGTCATACTCCAAGTTGGGATTTCTGAAATGTCACCAACATACTAATTTACTACTATTTCCAGAAGAAAAATAAAAGCATTGAACACAACCGCTACAGACTGAAGGTTAACAGAAAATCTCAATTACAAACCGTATTTTTTCCTTTAAACCTTACTTTGCTCTGAGAACAGCTTCAGAGGTTTCAAAGGAAGAGAGTGAAAAGGAGAGAGAAATAATATTCGCTATTTACTTGGAAGAATGTCATTTGACATATTTATAACTGGACCAGAAATTGATGACTTCAGATATACTTCAATCTATAAAGTTATAGTTTCATCAGAAATCCTGTAAAGGAATGCTGTTTTTCAAACCCCCAACTATATATTGTTTGTTGGAAAGAGGATTGCAGAAGATAGATGCCAGTCACTTTTATATAAATGAAGCTACAAATCTAAGACTCAAAGGAACTTCCAATCCGTTAAGAATTAAATCAACTCAAGAGTTATGTCAAGAGAAATTCAGTTTCAGAAATGTGTGACAATCTAAAAGGATCCCATAACAACGTGGTAGTTCCATCCTGGTTCCTTATGCTAATATGCAATGTTTGCTTCTTTAGTGCAACTGGATAGTGACAGCTGGAACACAGGACAGAGATAAAGAGATGTAAAAGAAAGCAATGTTTGACAGTGTCAGATAGTAATTCCTAATCAGCTTTAATCTTTACTTAAGCAATGGAATGTTGACGCTTGTTTTTTGAGTAAATAGTATAAATAAAATTTTTTAAAAATTAAAAGAGAATTAAAAGAAAATAGATTTTGATAATGGTATGTTACTCACTAAATTTGAATAAGGAAAAAATCATTAAGAATATACCTACTACCTTCTATGGTGAGGTCTAGTAGCATACTGAATTAATAAAATGCTAAAATACAAAAGTTGAAATGCCATATGTCATCTCTCACACATTGTTTTACCCAAAGCCAGAGGCAACAAGGCAATGTGCACTCTGTACTATAGAAAAGAGATGGTGTACTATATCATTACATGGAATTGTTATTTTGCAAGTAGATTATTTGTGTGTGTGTGAATAGAGAAGAGAAAATGTAGTGAAACCATAAAAGCTAATTACTATAATTGACTACCATGGAACCTTTTTAAAAAGAGTGGTATTAAATGACTTTTAATGATAAGTATGTTTTCTTATGGCATGATTAGGTAGACTGGGGAAGAGGATATATATGTGTGGTGATGGAGCAAGGGGAGGTGGTTCTTTGTAAAAGGCAATTAGACTTTCATGACTCTTATTATGCAAATTGACTTCAAAAAAATCAGCCTACTCGGTGTTAATTTTATATGTCAACCTGATTGGACCATGGGGTGCCCAGATGTTAAATATTATTCTGAATGTTTTTGTTAGGATATTTTTTAGATGAGTTTATTATTTAAATTGATAGACTGAGTAAAACAAATTGTCCTCCAAATATGGGTGGGCCTCGTCCAATCAGCTGAAGGTCTAAATAGAACAAAAAGCTGACCCTCCCTAAAATAAAAAAAGAATTCCTCCTGCCTGATTTCCTTTGAACTGGAAAACTGCTTTTACTCCTGTTTTCAAACTCAAACTGAAACATCAGTTTTTTCTGGGTCTTAAGCTTGCTAACCTTTGCGTTGAACCACATCATTGTTTCTCTTTGTTTTCAGGCCTTAGAACTCAGACTAGAACTAAACCATTGACTCACCTGGGTCTCCAGCCTGCAGTTCTGGCAGGGCTACATCCAGCCTGCCACCTATTTTTATAAATAAAATTTTATGAAGCACAGCCATGCCCATTCATGTATCTGTGGCTGCTTTTGTGATACAAGGATAGAGTTGAGTAATTAAATCGAAGCCTGTATGTCCCACAAAGCCCCAAATATTTACTACCTAACCTTTTATGGAAAAAGTATATTGATCCCTAATTAAATCAATCTCTAGTTAGTTCACTTAAGCCTCTTCATAATACCATGCATACTTTTTGAGAGGAACCACCGCATCTTCTGTATATTCTATATTTCCATTAGCTCCTAGTGGGGTTCATGCCATGGTGGATGCTTAAAAATGGATGGTGACCTGATTTCTTGAGTTGGAGATGAATAAAAAGCAAGTGGAGGACAAGGAAGAGTCAAGGTATTGAAGCAGTATAATAGTTTTCTTGGATGTTAAGAACCTGCTGTGTTGTATTACAGTAGATGTTTTTTTTTTTTTTGGTTGTTGCTCTTTGAAAGGATTTTCCTTTACTAAATGATGAGCTCTTTCTAGAGCAGAAAAAAATTTTTCCTTTTTTAAATTTCCAAACACCACGCCAGTGTCCTTCTCAGAGGAGGTGTTCAATAAATGTCTTTAATGAAGGAATGAAAATGAATAACCTAAGCAAATGGCCAAAGGCCAGAAACACACTGCCTAAGAACTTAGTGCTATTGGAGCATAAAAGGCAAGGGAGGGATGGTGAGAAATCAGGTCAGAAAACTAATAATCATCATATTATGAAAGGCCTAGTGAGATAAATTAAGAACTTTGATTTTACCATTTAGGTGATAGAGTGACCACTGAAGAATAATAATTACAGAAACTATAAATACTATAGGTCTAGTTGTGTTCAGATAGATCACTTTCAAAGGTTGATATTAGAATATTAGAACAAATATTATTGAATAAGAAGTGGAGAATCAGAGGAATATTATGTATCTCCTGAAGTAAATAAAAATATACTACACATTCCACAAAACAAATATATTTAGCATTTTTAAAGTATATTTTAAAGCCATTTATAAATTTATTTCGACAACTAAAATAACTCACCCACATAGATAAAACATATATGGGAAGCTGAATCACTTTCCTAGAAGTTTTGGAAATGGTTATGTAATTCAGAACAGCTGCCTATCTCTATAACCTCTACCCAGAGATCATATTTTATTCAGATAAGTTACAACCTTCTGAAAGGATGTCCCCATAGGAAGCTTCATTAACTACCACTTTGTATAGCAGACAGAACTACCAATCACCAAATTAATAGGGCATACTGATCCAATTTTGTTTTACATTTGAAATCTCCTAAACATCAGTTTGATCCTATAACAATGGCAATGCAACAGATAAGCAAGATGCCAAATGACTGAGAGCTGACATAAAGACTTTCCTCAACTTTCCAAATTTTTACATAATGCAGTTTTTCCAATTTATGCACATTTTACTTCCATGAAAATCTACTTCTTACACAAAAGTTCCATTCATGTGTGAGATAAGAATAATACAGCATAAAGATAAGGGGCTTTGGAATCAAGAGAGTTGGATGCAATTTTCAGCCCCATCAGAGTCAATCTGTGTGATTTTTGGTAAATAATTAACTTTTCTGTGCCTCAGTTTTCTCATCGGTAAATTGATAGTATTATATCTACTCAACTATATTCTTGTATAAATTACAGATAATGTATGTAAAACCAGTGTAACTAAATAAAGTTTCATATAGATTATCTGAAGATATATTTTAACAGCTGTTCAGCTAAATTTAATGGCACATCGTGATATAGTTACATTAGCAATAAAAAAATATACATCTATGTAATACATAGATAAATCAATTTTCATGAAAGTTACCTCATGTATGTTTAAATAGGAACAAATTCTTAATGCAGTCAGATAGCCTTTGCCTCTTTATTTTGAAAGACTCCAAGTTCTTTATTAATTTTATCTGCAATTATATTTTGTAAAAAGAAGAAAATGTTGAACATGATGTTGCAAATACTACTTACGTCTTGTTTTCTTTGTGTTCTCAAAGGAAGAAAAAATGTGGATTCTCTGGAAGTCATTGTCATATCTTTTTTTTTTCATTTTACTACACACAGAAGTACTGTTTCCTATGACACATGCTCTGTAGGATTTTAGCCTTTGTAATACATTTACTAAAATTCATTAGAATTAGTTGGTTTCATTTCTAGCCTTTTGGGCCTTCCTTTATGTTGCATGCCTTATGTCACTGTTTTCATGTGAACTATTGAAACTGTGACATATTTGAAAAATAAAAAATACTTTTTACCATAATCACATTAGTGAAATTCAAACATCCACATAAGAATGAAACGCCCCAGGATGTTTTCTCACTTCCACTACCCTAAAAGTCATTCCCTAATTATTTCCATTTTGTTTGAGGCCATTTAGCTGAGGAACTTGAATCACTGGGCTGATAATGAAATCTGATTACCATTCAATCCTTGCATTGACCTGCTAAACTTAGTTCAATACTGTATCCACAGTCCACAACAGTATCCCTCACCAACTGCTTTCCAAACAAATGTCAGATTGCATTTTTCATCTCTGAGGAAAAAATTCCCTTAAAAATGGCATTATGGTGATTTGCTTTACATAAGGGAAAAGTTGTTAAACCTGAATCTCCTTGCACTGACATATTCCACTAATAACATAAACATGAGTCAAAAAAAAAAAAGAAACCGTGAGTCAAATGATACATTTCATTTCTCCTGAAATTTCATTAGGAAAAAAAAAAAGGCAGCTGCAAGGTAATATTGTCCCTGTACTATTAAAAATGTTGATGTTATATATTATTACATTTAAATTTGTGATTTGGGAAGTAGATGATTTTATTTTGTGGAGAAGACAAATTATAAAGAAGTAGGGAACCATACTAATATGCCCAGAAATAGCTAGTTTGTTTTTTAATATTGGTCTTAATTGATTTTACTTTTAATGGCAACTAAAATTCTTACTTGTTAACGTTGGAGAGCTTTTAGGGCATATATGTGAGTATATGTTGATAAAGAGAGAAGCTGATGCTTTGTAAAAGGGTGTTTTACTTTCTCAGCTCATGTTATGCAATGGTGATTTCAAAGCATCAGCCTACTGTACAATGGACCCATTGGTAATGATCTATATTTAACTCTTTTTAAGGGCTACCGTGTCATTAACATAACTGTCTCTAAGCAAGTCTTATTATTCTACCCCAGTTACAATTTCTGCATCAAGCTGTTCTGTACACCATCTGGAAGCGTCTGTTTAGTGGTTAGAATTGTGTTTTAGACAGGCCCCTTTGGTAGCTCAGTATTGGAATGAATTTGAGTCAGAAGCCCCAGAGACCAACTAGAGCAGTACAATAAAATAGAAACATAATAAGATCCACCTAGGTCATAGCAAGTTTTTCTAGTAGCCACATTAGAAAAGTAAAATGAAAGAGGTAAAATTAATTTTAGGAATACATTTTATCTAACACAATAGATTCAAAAGATTGTCATTTAATATAAAATCATTATAAAATTATACATGAAATAGTCTGCATTCCTTTTTTTTTTTTTTTTTTTTTTTTTGGCCACACAGCTTGTAGCTTGTGGGATCTTAGTTCCCCAACCAGGGATGAAACCCAAGCTGTCAGCAGTGAAGACGTGCAATCCTAACCACTGGACCGCCAGGGAATTCCCTGCATTCTCTTTTTAAATACTATCTTCAACTCCAGTGCGTACTTTATGCTTTCAGCTAGTCGCTGTATGAACCTGCCAGATTCCAAGTACTCACTAATCACCTGCAGCTAGAGGATACTCACACTGGACAATCAAAACTAAAAGCTAGCTCTAATACCTCAAGGGCAAGATTACAGTCCCAGCAGATAAGCAGTAGCTAGGTGACATTGGTGGGTCTTAATGACTTGCTGGAGGTCATGGAGAGTGGGAAGGAAGAATCAACACACTTTCTTATCTGTTGACATATAATACATATTATGGGGCAAGAAAAGGAACATCAGTTGAAAAATACCACTTGGTTCTTGATACAAGGCAAAATATATTAGATACTCCACAAGCAGCTACCTCACCTTATGGGTAGGAAAATTACATAAATAGAAGATACATGGAAAATAGAATCATTTCACGAGTAGTTTGAGAAATGATTTTTTAATTATTTAGTCACAGAACAATCACATAGCTAAATAACCTTTGCACAAAGATCATTTTTCATTCATATAAATTACTACTTTGGAAAACATGTCCCCTTGTAGAGTTCTGTAACTGACATTTTGTTTCATGATTGCAGACTGAAATACAAATTGTCCAAATCGTAGTGTATATTGATCTGGTTTTATGTTGCAAATTTCATTAAGAAAAAAGTGTCATAACAGCTTCAATGAAACACACACACACACACACACACAATTCCAAATAATCAAGTTGAAATGGAGATTTTTCTTCATTTAGTAATTTTTACCTAATAGTTTTTTTCAATTTATGTATTTTTTTGCTTTAATATAAAGTTACTTGTGAAATAATGTCAGGGAATAAATATTGCAATGAAATAATAGAGTAGGAAGGGAATCAGAACGAGCTGGGTTTAAATTTCATCACTAACATCATTTACTTTAATGGATTTGGGCATATTATTTAACTTTCCTGTGCCTCAATTTTTCTATCTGATAAATGATGGCACACTACTTATTCTGCAGAATTCTTGTGTAAACTAGAGAAAATACATACAAAACATCTAACACATGCAATAGTTTAACAAATGTAAAATACATAACATACAAAAAGCTCTCACATGGCTAATGATTTCTGATTCATTGTAATTTTTCATATACAAAAATATATAAAATTAGCATCAAAAGAAAAACTTGACGAGCATTCTCATAAATATTTTGAGAATTTTTAAAATCTTTTCAGCCAAATTCAAAAGTATATCAGTGTTATTGTTTTCATTAGTACTACAGAAATACCGATCTCTAAATAACATGGAAGAATCAACATTTATACATCCTCGCTGAATAATTTCAGTGGAAAGGAAAAACATTTCAAGGCAATCAGATAAAATCTATATCACTTGTTCTAAAGAACCAAAGTTTTTTACCAATGTTATCGGCAAAGCCCTTATGCAAAAGTGAAAGAAAATTGAAGTGTTGTTTTAAAATCTACTCCTTTTCTCTTTTTTCTTTAGGTTGTCAAAGAAAAAAAATTAAGGTTCTCCATACTTCAGTTCCATAGCCTAAATGCTGTGGGGTTTTTTTGCTTGTTTTTTAATTTTTTTTGTTTTACCTTTCCTCCCTGAGAAACAACCATACAACTCTTTCTTTTTTTTATTTTTCTTTTTAAATTTTTATTGGAGTAGAGTTGATTTGCAATGTTGTGTTAGTTTCGGGTGTACAGCAAAGTGAATCAGTTATACATACACATACATCCACTCTTTCTTAGGTTCTTTTCCCATATAGGCCATTACAGAGTATTGAGTAGAGTTCCCTGTGCTATACAGTAGGCCCTTATTAGTTATCTATTTTATATATAGTAGTGTGTCTATGTTAATTCCAATCTCCTAATTTATCCCTCCCTTCCCCCCAAGACAACTCTTTCTATTCAGGTAACCTCCGCTTTTCGAAAGTTCACTTTACACCACTTCGCTTTTATGAAAGACCTACATTAATACCTGTTTTGCCAACCGAAAGAAATCCAAAGAGGATTTTCATTCTATGAAAAAAGGCGAAAAGCAGAAGTTGGGTTCAGTGTTTGTTTTGTAGCAACAAGCTGCTATGGAGGCCACGAGGACCTGAGCAGGGGGTGGCCAGGCCCCCAACGTGGCCAGGCTCCTTCCCTAAGGAATTCATTCACACCTCAGCATCAACAAGCGCCATAGCTCTAAGCTGCGTCTGAGAGCACCTGCACTTTATCTCAATTTATTTTGTGCATTTGTTAGCAACGTGTGTCCTGAGGTGGCCGCTTCTTCACTTTACGCCGTTTCGGCTTACTAAAGCTTTCATAGGAACATTCTGCTTTCAGATAGTGGGGGAAACCTGTTGTGAACTTTGACTCCATTACTGCTTTTCTGCGGAGGCCAAACCAAAGTATTTATAATAAACTTGTAATTAACTTACTAAAATCCACTAGGTCAGCGTTTCTCAAACTATCTTTGACAAAAAAAATTTTAAAGATCCAATACGTCACGGTCCAACACTTAAAAGAATTCAAATGAAATGCTAAATAAATAAAGAGGTATAATATACAAGCCCAAAGTTTTTCAGCCATTAGAGCCAACAGGCATATTAAATTTTAATATCCAATTGGAACAAACATAACAAAAAGAAATAATTAAATATATGAATTATTCATTGCAAATGTGAGTAATCAATTACTATAAAATATTACACACTTTTCTGTCATTCTAGATTTATAACTAAATGGAAACGTATGAGGGATATAATGATTCTCCGTATTAAACACCTGCAAGCACACTTAAATAAATACCACCTATATTAACAATCAAATATTAATGTGATAAATGAGCTTGCTTCTCACTTATTAACTTAACTAATGTAGGTTGCATTAACAATAGTGCTACTAAGAGGAAATACTATGTAGCTAAACTGCTTCAATGTCTTGTTTTGATAACATTCATTGTAGCGAACCAGTGTCACAGTGATGTGTTAATGCGAATAGAAGAGATTTTAAAGCAACTTCAGTGAGTTCAGATTATTCATTTAAGCTTTTGTCCAAAAGGTAGCAAGTAATCTCTATTTTTAAAATTCATTTTCAATGTGTCATCAATAGCTAGTTCCAATAATTTATCTTATAAATTTAGATTTAAGTTGTCTTTTGACTAAAGAAATCAGTTTTGATCATAAACCTCCTATGCATGGATCTTTCTTGACAGAAATGTAATTCATAATGTTCTACCAAATTTTTAAGGTGTTCGGTGATAACTTTTCACAGATGTACAATATCAAGATCCTAATTAATTGGTAATTATCCTTAAATTGTGGAATATCATGACAATTTTTAAACCTCTGTTCTTGTCGGTTTCTAAACTTTGTTTTGGCTCTTTTATCCCACATGCTATTAAAAAACATCCATTCCTTCTTTGCATGGAAATGCTAAAATCATTTTAAAAAATAATGATAATAAACAATAAGTGGCTGTCCAAAGTATATGTTTATATCAAGACTAAACTGATCTCCTACCTTGCAGCAACACAAAAATGTGTTTGTCCATAATTCAGGCATCATTGAAATGCTTCTTCTCCTTATTAGCTGCCGTACCTTGGCAGGCAATAAATTTATGATGTTTTGATATCATCATGTAAAAAAGAGAGTAATCCTAAATATAACACTCATTCTTTAGGTAACTCACAGTACTTCATAAAACACTGACAATACTATTTAGTGAAGCTGAGGTTCTGTTTTTTGTTTATTGTTTTGTTTTGGGTTTTGAAACAATACTTCCTCAACAAAGGAAGCAGCATATGATTTACATTTACGTAACATTTTTAATCTGGATGTGGTAGCCAGCCTCCAAGATGGCCCCCAACGAACCACACCTCTTGGGTAGTTCCCTTTGTGTCAGGGTTGATCTGTGTGTCCAACAGCATGTGGTGATATGATGGTATGTAATTATATTCAAGTAAAATTATTTAAGACTGCAGCTTCTGTCTTGAGAGTGCTCACTTTTTCTCATTCTCTTTTGGGTCACTTACCCTGGGAGAAGTAATTCTATGAGCCTCTATGAAGAGACCACCAGGGCAATCAAATGGTCAAAGCTAGTGACAACTGAGGCCTGACAACAACCATATGAGTTTCTAGAAGCTGATCTTTCAGCTCCATCTGAGTCTTCAGATGGTTGCAGCTCTGGTCAACAGCTTGACTAGAACCTCATGAAGTAACCTATGCTAGATGACCTATGCAGACGTCTCACATTCCTGACCCATGGAAATGGTGAGCAAATAAATGTTTGATTTTTTAAGCCATTAAGTTCTGGGTGATTTGTTATGAACAACAGATAACTGATACACTGGGCAACTAAACTATAAGGTTTTCCTATCTTTGTAGCTGGGTCCTCGGAACTGAAGTCTCACACAATGTACAACTACAATGTTATGCCCTTCAGAGCTGGCTGTTTCATAGTGGTGAAGCTAAACAAAGGAATCATTCCTTTTTATCGTCATCACATTCAAAGAACTGCTGTTTTAACAATACCTGGGCATTCTGTAAGTTGAAATAAAAAATACTTTGATAGCTTTATGTTGTTCTAAGTTTTGGTGTTCTGTATCATTAACCATCTCCTAAAAATGTCAATATTTTAACAGTTAACTGATACTTGACTTACCTTCATTGCCACCAATTTATCCAACGTTTATCGGTGCCCTTCTTTGATACCATCTTTCACTAATGTCTCAGCAATTGTATGTTGTCCTTTAGTCTTCAACCTGATGTGTTACTTTATAAGAAGCCCTCTTATATGAACCGACATTTATATTTGGATTATTGAACATCAGCTTCTTTTGAGTTTTTAATTCAGTATATTTTCTTTTAAAATGTAATTATGGTTGAATGTGTTCCTTTTATTTTGCATATAAATGATACTTAAATTGTGATAGAACCATTGTTTCATTAGTCAGTACATCCCTCATAAATAGCCTACTGCTATTCTAGCACCTCATTATGAATCATGCCTATAAAAGTAAACTCAATATTTGTACAATCATACATTTGAGTAAAATTAGTATCAGCTATTTTGGTTTTGTTTAGAATCACTTGCGTAGTTGTCATTAGGCTTACAACTACTGCTTCAAACCAAAGAATTCATAATAATTCTTGTCAAAATGTAACACACTTGTTTCAACATATTAAAATTAGGGTGAAAAAATAAATAACAGAAATTATGCTTTCCCGATTTAAATAATATTATAAAACTATATATTTTTAAAAGCCTTGATAAGAAAAGATGTTTATAAAAAACAAGTAATGCAGTAACTAAATGCTTAAGCTTTTTCAAATTTTTCATACTTTTGGGTTTCATTTAACAGATTAAACTTAAAATGTCATGAGTAATACTTCATTCATACATGATATAATTTATTACAAAAGATCATCAGCACCAAAATGGATCTGTTTCCTGTTCAGGGAGACAAGTCTTGGATCATGTGCTTTGAATTGTGCAGCAACATTAAATTACTATAAACATTTTCAAAACATCTTCAATTTTCGTATCATATTGTCATGACTCTAACAGTTCACTGACTAGCACCAATCTGCAGACCACACTTGAAGTGCTACATGAGCTTTCAGAGCTCTTCTAAATTTGACTTCATTTTTATGAACGATAGAGAATCTCACATGAGATTTGGTGTAGAGCAATAAAGGCAACTCACATTTATAAAATATGGTATTTTTAGATTAATATAAACTCAGATGTTCGTATTGGCATGAAAGGGTGGGGAAAACTGTCATTTGTCTGTCTACTCTTTTCAAAATTCCTTTTGGCATGTGACTGCTTATCCCAGTTGGTTGGGTCTATCTACATTTCAAATACTTTTATTACATATATATATATATATATATATATATATCCTTGTGAAATATGTGATATTATATAGAAAAAGGATTTACTTAACTCTAGCTCTTAGCTAATTATACAATTCTATATTTTAAATTATTTCTTGCAGTCCTACAAAGATATTCTACTGTGTCTAGCTTCTACTATTGTGATTGAGTAGTTAGCTATCATCCTTTGTACATAATCTGTCTTTTTCCTCCTGGCTGACTTGGTGTTGTTTAATTTCATTCTGATATACCTAAATATATATTTCTTGCTATTTATCCTTCTTGGAATGAATTATGCTTCCTGTATATTACTGTGTGTCACAACATATTTTTCAAATATGTTTCTTACCCCTTTTCACTTTTGTATTCCTCTGGGATTCCAATTAGATGTATATTGGATCTTTTTATTATATCCTCAATGTGTATAAACCTTCTTTCACAGCTTCTGTTTTTGCTCTGTGTTGCATTCTGCATCATTTATCCATATATATTTGTTAGTGCACTCATTCTCTTTTTTTACTTTGTTTTTAATTTGTTTTGTAATATACTGGTTGTTTTTCAAATATGCCAACTTGTTTTTGAAAGTTGTGTTCATGTTTTTTATACAGAACATTACTTCTTTAAATAAATATTTGTAAGCATCTGCAGTCCTAATACTATATTTTGTTGTCTCTGTTGTTTGTTCTTTCTGTGGACTCTCTCACATGCCGTATTGTTTCAATTGATTTTTAATTTGTTTGTGAGCTCCCATTCAGCCAATTGTATTTGATAGAAATCCCACAGTATCTAGGTTGAGCTTGAGTTTCTTTAGAGAGTATTTCCACTTACCTCTTTCAGAGTCTCTAAGGCAGTGCCTCTCGGTATTTACTGTGTGTGGTAGACAGAATAAAAGCCCTTCAAAAATGCTCATTTCTTAATTCCTAGACCTTGAGTATGTGTTACCTTCTATGCCAAAGGGACTTTGCAGATGGAGTTATTGGATTATGCAAGTGTGCCCAATGTAATCACAAGGAGAGTCTTATAAGAGTAAGGCAGGAGGGTCATAGTGAGAGAATGAGATGTGATGCTAGAAATAGAGTAGAAGGCAGAAAGGGAGAAGGAAAGAGATTTAAAATGTTATACTGGTGGCTCTGAAGATGAAAAAAAGGCTACAAGCAGAGAAATGCAAGCAGCGTCTAGGAACCTAGAAAGGCAAGGGGATGGATTCTTCCCTAGAACTTCCAGAAGAAATGTGGACTTCCAATACCTTGATATTAGAACTTCTGATCTCCAGGAAGATAATAAATTTGGGTTGATTTCCACTAAATTTGTGGTTACATCAGTTTGCTTGTTCCACTAAGTTTGTTACAGCAGCAATAGGAAACCAAGGCAATGTGCATGCAAATCACCTTGGGATCTTGTTAATAACACAAAAGCATCTGATGGTAGGCCTGGGAAAGAGTGAGAGTTTCTGTATTTCTAGGAAATTTCCAGGTGATCCAGATGCTGCTGGGTGTTTGTGGATCACACGTTGAGTAGCAGGGATCTAGGGTAATATTAGCCTAAAAACGCACTAAAAAATTCTCTACTTGAGTTTTCCCAGACCATGAAGGTCATTGAAAATCAAACCTCAAACACTGTGTGAAGGCAATTTTTTTTTTTTTTTATCACAACCTTTCATGGAGATGAGGTCCCTAACTTTTTGAAAAGGTCTTGTTTAAGGTTTCTCCTGGTGCAAACTCCATGGCTTTTTTCTGTCTCCTGAAGAGCACTTAAAATCCAAGGCACTAAATTCATGGTATAAGCAAATACATGTAAGAAAGCTTTTATCTCATGTTTTGTTTACTTTGCTGGTTTCAGCTCCTCTGTCATTTTTGGTCTCTATATGGTCCTGCTCTCTCAGCTATGTATTCATGAGGATATTTATTGCATTTTATCTGGGATTTCAAGTTATTTTTGTGCCAAGAGGGATATTTAATTTTCTATAATCCTAAAAATATAGTCTTCATCTATATTTGCGAATTTGGAAATTCTCTACTCATTTTTCAGTGAATGTCTCCTCAATTATTTCTGTTTGTTTTTAGGTGATTCTTGCCACTACGACCAATTAATTGTTAAGTAAAAGTGTATGTCCTAAATAATAGTTAATATTGGTTTTGAAGAATAAAAGTCAATATCAGAGAGATTAAGTGGTTAATACAATTAATGTGTATGTGAATTGCTTTAGACATTTGGATTAAAGAAAGGAAGACAGTGTGGGTAAATAGGAAAATCTACATTTTCTGTTGTTTCAATCACTAACTTAAATCTCTGTAGATGCCATGAGCCATGGACTTCATATACATTAATTAGTTCATCTGATCTTCACAACAACTTTACAGAGTAAGGATTGTCCTGATTTGAGACATGAGAAAACTCAGACTCAGAAAGAAAATAAACTTCTAGAGAACCCTCCTAGAAATGTAAGAACATATACACTTAAGAATTACAGTAATATGTATTATGTATCTGGATGTACCAAGATCAGAAAGAAACAATATCCTACAGCTTGAAAAGTGGAGAGTCTGTAGTGGAATCCAGAACTTTCTCAGACCAAGTCTATGTTCTTTCCACTATTCCATGTTAGGTCTAAAATTGTCCAAAATAGAGATTTGCAATTGATTTTGAGTACTGTATGGAATTCTATCTAAAGTTTACTTACACAGTGAGATAGTCTCTTTCATATCCTGCTAGTTGAAAAGCCAATTGGTGTAAATATTTATGGAAATTTTTGGCAAGAGCAAAAAGATATTACTTACGTACATGAGCAAATAATCACTTTTGGATACATATATACACACAAACAAACTCAAATACTCTACCACTGATTGTTACTATTTTATATCAATGGATCACAAATTCCTGACCTAACCTCCTCAACATATTCTACATCTAATTTCTCCAAGGAGCTTTACATTTTCTCCCACTTCTTCAATCTCATTAGATCACTTCACTGAGAAGACTTGTCATTAAGCATGAATTTCTTTGATTTCTCCTGCCCCATATTACATACTTTCCACAACCAAAAACATCCTGAAGTCACAAATACCACCTTCATTTCGAAGCCAACCCCTCCATGTGTTCTGAAGTCCAACACTTTGTGACCCAGAGATTGAGTTCTATTGATTATTACTGCAGCTTTTTTTACCTTTAATTTCTCCCTCTGACAATTTTTTTCCTTTGTTAATCATTCTTAAAATTCTCTCAGGGCTTCCCTGGTGGCGCAGTGGTTGAGAACCTGCCTGCCAACAAGGGTTCGAGCCCTGGTCTGGGAAGATCCCACATGCCGCGGAGCAACTGGGCCCGTGAGCCACAACTGCTGAGCCTGCGCATCTGGAGCCGGTGCTCCGCAACAAGAGAGGCCGCGATAGTGAGAGGCCCCCGCACCACGATGAAGAGTGGCCCCTGCTTGCGGCAACTAGAGAAAGCCCTCGCACGAAACGAAGACCCGACACAGATAAATAAATAAATAAATAAATAAATAAATAAATAAATAAATAAATAAATAAATAAAGTTGCTATTAATTAAAAAAAAAAAAAACTCTCTCACCCTAAAAACTAAATTATCCTTTGCCTTCTATGCTATGTGTCCTGCAAGACACTGTTTAATCTTTTACTCTTTTCACTTAAACTTCACAAAGAAAAAACTACCCTCTGTCATCTCACTAAAAATTTATTTCTCAAGTCATGATAATTTAGTTCCTAATCTCACAAAAGAACTGAAACTTTTCTTAATAGAATTGAGTTGCCAAATTTAATGAAAAATTTCCCGACCTTATATTAATATTTCCTGTTATATTTAGCATCACTAATCACTCCTTACTTGAGAAAATGTCTACTTTCCCCTCATGGCTACTTCTAAGCTGTTCTTGGGAATTATTACATATTAATTTTCCATAGATTTCTGTCCTTGAGTCTCTGCTTTTTATCATTCATCATACTTTGGTAGTTTAGGTGATCACTTCCACGCTCATAATTTCAACTTCCTTTTGAATGCTGATAACTCATGAATCCATTTCTTCTATCTGTCCTCTCTCCACCAAACTTCAGTTATTCTATCTTATTGCCTGAGAGCCAATTACCTCTGAATGCCCAACAAGTACTTCACATTGTCCAGATTCAAAATGGAATTGATTTTCTTCCCGTACTTGTGGTGACTTCATATATCAGTCAAAAGTGCCACCATTAATCAGTTCATATCTGAGAATCACCCTTGCCCACTCTCTTCTTCATGCTCACAATTAATTCAACCATGTTCTTTGTCAATTAAAATCCAATCAGGAGACAGAACCCACACAGTAATTTGAAATGAGAAAACTTAATATAAAGACTATATCAGGGGAATAAAAGGCAAGGACAACTCTAAAAAATACCCTACTGCTGAAGGAGAGTGTCAAAAGTAAAAAACAAACTTGGAAGCAGAGGAGTTTCTTTTTATTTTTTGGATTAATTTTTTTTTAATTGAAGTACAGTTAATTTACAGTGTTGTGTTGGTTTCAGGAGTACAGCAAAGTGATTCACTTATACATACATATATATCTATTTTTTTCAGATTATTTTCCCTTATAGGTTATTGCAAAACATTGAGTATAGTTCCCTGTGCTATATACAGTAGATCCTTGTTGGTTATCTATTTTATATATAGTTGTGTGTATATGTTAATCCCAAACTCCTAATTTATCCCCCCCTCCATTTCCTCTTTGGTAACCATAAGTTTGTGAAAGGGTCTATTTCTGTTTTGTATATAAGTTTATTTGTATCATTTTTTTTAATTCCTCATGTAAGTGATATCATATTATATTTGTCTTTCTGTCTGGCTTAATTCACTTCTTCAAGACAGGGTTTCAGACCCCGTTGAAATAGATGTGGTGGCAGATCACCAGTTTGTGGGAAAATTCTCAGGGTTGAACTGAGTCAGAGCTATTTTACAGTTTTCAGGCAAACAGGAAACACTTGTGCAGAATACAGGTGGATAAAAATTGTGGATGGGATTTTCAAGCAGGAAAAACCCCTCTGGGCTGCAGGCGACCATGCCTGGTGGGAAGGTCCACAAAAATGGGTCAGGGTTTTAGGAGCTGCTAAGTGGCTAGTGGTGTGAGGCCTGAGATATGTGGTGTCTGTGTTAGGTGTTTCTTGACATACATATGAGATTCAGTTTGACCAAGGTTCAGAGGTGTGTGCATAGCCAGTGTCAAGGCCTTAGTATCCTGCTCACTGAATGGATAGAATAAGGCCTGGGTAGCACAATGTCCCTATTGGGAAGACTGTGGTGAGCTGATATCCAGGTCAGAAACGGGGCTGCAAAATTACCAAGGGACAACATTCCCTGGGTGTGCAGCTGTATGACAGGAGAAAGAAAAGGCCAAAAGAAGCACACCCAACCCAGGAAGAGAAATACCTTCCTTTTTCAGTTTCCTTCCTGTGTGCTCTACTGATAATGCTTAATGCTATGCCAGCTGTAAAGGAGCATTGTTTACAGGACCCCACTCCATTATCATAGAGCAGGTAATAAAGGTGAATTGGGAGCTGTGAAGCAATACATTTTTAAGTGCAAATAACTGTCAAATACATACTGTTATAAGTATATCTTACATTTGTATATTAACACCCTTTCCTTTTCAATGTCATTTTTTAACTTTTACCACCCAAATTTAAAATCTATTTTCTACTGATGCAACTAAATAACCTGCCCAAATGGGAATTCTAAGTCACTCTTTTTAAGAGTCTTCAAAAATACTCGTTTTTCATAAATAAACTCTGTAATTATTTATCCAGCAAATAAGCTCCTTTTCCCTTTTTTATGGCCAGATCTCTTAACATTCATTGGCTTTTTTCATTTGGCTTAGCTGACTACAATCTGTCCTAGGGAGCTCTCACTCCATGTTCTCATCCATCTGTTCTCTGAAAGAATCATTTCTTCTATTTTGGTCTTGTTCCAAGAAAACTACAATAGTGTTAAATGGACTCTCCTGAAAAGTGGTAGGGAGACTAATTCAAATTGTAGTTCTTAGGGCCAGAACAGACATGAGATAAATAGGAACAATGAGGAGGATTTATAATCATTGTCAGTCAATTGTATTTGTTAGCACCACAGAGCAATAAGAGAATATAAGGCTAACATCCTCCCTTACTATGTTTAGATTCTTTTAAAAATACATAACAAAGGAGTTTTCACCGGGTCTTAATAATTTCATGAAACTTGTCCTTTTTCTGCTATACTCAGGGACAGAAATGCTCCAAAGGTTTTGAACTAATTGGCTCCCTTTCAGCTGATTCTGAGATATTGCTCATTTACCGGCTAAGGGTCTTGGAAGGCAAAGGCCTTGATACTCTCATGCCAATTCATATTCTCAGGTAGATTCCGCCTAAAAAAAGTGTTCGCCCAAGTCTGCTGTGACCACAAATATAAACGAACAGAAAAATGTTTCAAAATACGTAAAGTTACTTCATGTGACAACCAACCTCTTTGTATCATTCATCATCAGATTGTGTATTATACGGAAATTGAAAATATAAATCTCATGTTCGTCTGATCTATGATGCAATTTCAGGAGATATATACCTCTTTTTAGGTGTAAATGTCATGGAAAAGGGTACAGTCATCATTCATTTATAAATGGTTTTTTGTGGTAGCTATTTTCAATTACTAAATTAAACATTACATTAAGCAGATATTGGGCAGTTTTATGATATATCCAAGTAATAAGTTTTATTTAATAAAAACCCTTTAGCACTTATAATAAAAGATTGTCATAATGAGCGCTGAGTACCTGAGTACTGTCACAATAAAAAAAAAAAAAAATAAGATCATTGAAATATTGAGTCCATGGAGTAAAAGAAACACATCCTTCCTCAGACAGCAAAGCCAAAAGATACCGGTGATCTCTAATCTTTGTTCTATGTAGCCAAAGGTATGATATCCTTTAATAAAATATTATCAATATAGTTTATATACCTTTATGAAATACTTATTAAGAATTGAATAAAATATATAAAATAGTGTATAATAACCCCATTTAGGCAAGACAGAAATTTGGTAGTTTGATTGGCAATTTTTGTCTCTACGTTTTACCAATTTGTCTCTTTAATATAAACTCTCCTTAAACTGTATGTTTCTGTATATGAAAACAATGATCTGACATAGAAAAGGCTGTAGGCAAATTTCCTACGACTTGTTAATACCCTTAAGATATAAGCAGCAATATTTGCCTTTCTATGATAAATATATGTTGCTGCTAATTAACGCAGATGAAACACAGAATATTCCTAAAAATCATTGTCTCTAACCTTACATACCAGACATCATCATTCTTCTGACTTTTATCTTCTTTATTTAAGACATTTGAAGTTGCCAACTTTATTTGCTGAAAGTATAGAAAGCTTTGGGATAAGAAGAAAAAGTATTCAATAAGCACAAAACTTTTCATAGTAACTTGAAAAGGTTAAATTAAAATGTATATATCTTGCATAACTGAAATTGTATGCCCATTAAACAATAATTCCTCATTTCCCTCTCCCTTTAGCTCTGGCTACACACACACACACACACACACACACACACACAGACACACACAGACACACTCACACTCACACAAGCATACAAAAATGGTTAGCCAAACAGCCAATGTTAATTGTACTTCTTTCTCTCCAACAGTAAGATATGAAACGATACCAAATAAATTGAGGCTTAAAATCTGGCAGGTGGAGCCTCCAGTAACAAGCACAATGACATCTGTAACAAGAGGAACAACTACCCCTACTTAAAAGTATCAGGTTCTGCTTTTGATTAGAGGAGAAAATTACAATGTAAATCCCACAATAGGAAAAAATTAATATACCATGAGTAAGTGGGCTTTATATCAGATTTCAAAAGTTGGTTGAACATTCAAAAATCAATCGTAATTCACCACTTGAACAGAGAAAGATAAAACATGTGATCACTTCAATAAATGCAGACATAGGGATAGAAGAGACCTTTCTTAATCTGATAGAGGAGATCTAGCAAACCCTATAATTAATGTTATACTTAATAGTGATGTATTAAAGTCTTCCCCTATAGCCTGCTCCCTTAATAAATCACTTTCACAGGAATTAACATCTCAGTTTCAGCATTTAAGTAATTGAAACTTTCCCAGAAATAAATCGTTTTATATTTGTTAAAGACATTAGAAAACAAATGATATAATCACAATGATACAGGATATTAGAACTAAAAATAAATACTGAAATTAATGAAATAAAAAGAAATAAATATTTAAAGATAAATCTAAACTTATCTTTAGAAAAGATTAATAGAATAGCCTTTATGAACTTGATTAACTAAAACAGAATAAAAAACAAGATTAGGAATAAAAAAAGAAACATTTCATATTTCTCTTATACCTGTGTGGTTATACATAAATATAAGAGAAATAAAAATAAGAAGATACCATGAGCAAATCTATAACAAAAATATCAAAACCTAGAGTAAATTATTTATAAGTAAAATTAAAACATTTTTAATAACCTAAGAATAATTAGAATATTTTGACATAAAAGGGATTGCAAACGTGATTCAAAATTATCAGAATCAGCTGGCATTACAACTGATTTCTGTTAAAGAATTGCTGAGTCCATTATATTTTAAGTATTCTAGAAATTTTATATTCTATAAATAATGTTCTAATATTAGAAATAATGTTCTAGAGGGACTTCCCTGGTGGTCCAGTTGTAAAGAATCTGCCTTCCAATGCAGGGGATGCGGGTTCGATCCCTGGTCTGGGAAATAAGATCCCACGTGCCACGGGGCAACTAAGCCCGCACACACCACAACAACTGAGCTCATGCGCCTCAACAAGAGAGCCAGCGTGTCACAAACTACAGAGCCCATGCGCCCTGGAGCCCACGCACCACAACTAGAGAGAAGCCCGAGCGCTGCAACTGCACACCAGATCAATCTCACTTATTGTATTGTAAAACCTAAAATTTCAAGGGTTGCCTTGACATTTTTGAGCCTCCACAGGGCCCCATAAAACCCTAATTGTGAGTTGCTTTTGCCAGATATGCACCCCACCCAGTGGGAAATGCTCCCCCAACCCCACATGCCAGCTAGTACCCTGATCAGCCGTTACCTGTTCTCAACCGATTGGATTTCACCTCCTTGCCAACCCATGAAACTTTTCAAAGAAGCCAATCACACAGTCCTGATGGGACCAGGTGTTATTCTACCCTCTGGATACTATGAAGCATGCCTCCCTTGGTCCCTATTGGGTCACTTTGCTCCCGAGTGCAACGCCAGTGTGGCCCTGAACGTCCTGTGTGTCCCCTTCCTCCAGGGTGTGAGTATATTTGACAAATAAACTGCTACTATCTCATCTGTCTAGTGCCTAGTGTCGTGTACTCAGCCATTGCATACTCGTTATTGCATACTCTTTACCAGCAGGTAAATTGCAGGTGTTCAGAACACTTAAGAATATGGATACAAAAAAATCTAAGTAAATAGCAAACTCATTCCAATAAAGTATAAAAATAACAATATACTACAAAATGAATGTAGATGTATTCCAGAAATGCAAGGGAGGTTTCATGTGAAGAAATCCATCCATCTATTACCTAAATATAGAGTGAGAAACCTCTCATTGAGTACTGATATTTTATATATAAAATAATAAAATTTAAAACGTTATAAGAATTAAAGGTAGCTAAGTAAATATAATAAAAATAATTTTCCAAAGTCAAGCATGTTTTAAGTAGAAGAACATTAATAACATTAAAATTTAAATCTGTAACTTTGCAAAAGTGGTCTCTGTTACCATTTTTATAATTCACTGTACTTCAGGAGTTCCAACATATGCATTTTTCTGATGATACATTGCATATTTGTAAAACCGAGTAGGCTCTAGTAAAATATGAAAAGCAGTAGTAAACTTGCTATTATGATAAAGGTATACTTATTCCATATATTAAAATACATTTATTTTTCTAAGTACTAAAATCAATTCCAAAATTCAAGGAGGAAAGTTTTTTAAACTTCTCATGTGGTCTCAGAATGTATGAACACATTATACTGCAAACAGAATTTGTTTATGTGTCATGTCTTTTGTGATTATTAAAGTGAAGATTGATTTACGTTGCTAAATTAAAAACAGCTTGTTGTTGTTCACTTTCTCAATTAATAAAATGTTCTATCATGTGCAATCCAAAGAAACCTTGCAGTGAAAACTGGTTTCCTAACCCAGATCATTGGAGAATCCTATGTTTCATCTGGTTCCCCTTTATTCCTGACAAAGAAAAATGGCTGGGTCCAATCTATATATGGAACTACCTAGACATGACCATTTATATAACACATATTTATTGAAAGATCATGTGCCAGTCATTTGGTCAAGACCCTGGGAACTCGTTCGAAAGCAAAAACATTAACACAGAGTATATATATTACATATATAATCTTCAGAGGAGCCATATTTGAGTAAGAGGAGACAGAAAGAACAAAATGAATTAAGTGACACACTAAAAAAATATAGTAGTTACTGGGGTAAAGGAATGTGAAGTGTCTGTGTGTGTGTTGCAGTTTAAATAGGGTTTTTAAGCAATTTCTCACTGTGCAAATGTCATGTAAGCAAAGACTTAAAAGAAGGAAAGGGAATCAGCCCATGTAGATGTACAGGGGCAAACATTCCAGACATAGAGAAGAGTGTGTGCAAAGAGCCCAAAAAAGGCAATATTGATACCAAAAAAGCTTTATCAAAAGTCCAGGCTGTTGTTCCACTCCTCCAAAAGAATTTGGAGGAGGAACACAAAACACAAAGGAAAAAAAAATAAAAAATAAAAAAATAACGCTGAGGCTGAGAGCAAAGAGAACAAAGAAGCAGTTTATTTAGGGCAGAAGCAAAAGTCACGCACACAGAGGAGAAGAGTGCAGGGCGGGTGGGCATCCTCGCAAGTGAAGGGCATGGAGCAGGGTTTTTTCTCCCCCTTTTTATCTCAATTTTAGCCTTTTGAATGGGTGGGGCCTTTTTGATTAGGGATGGAATATTCATTGAGGGGAGGGTTGAGATGTGGCCTGGATGGCACCGGGTTGCGTCAGCTCCAAGTCCTGTGCATTTGTCTCCTGAAGCCGCTGTACTCCTGCTCTAAGAGCTGTTTGGAAGGTCATACATGGTCATCAGCAAACTGTGCATTTTTATTGCACATGCTCCACCGTTTTCATGGACAGAGTTTCTGTTTTATATCCCATTCCTTCATGTGTCCTGGCCTCATTAAGTGCTAAACAAGGAGATGGCTTTGCCTTCTACCTAATGCCTATGCAGGAGGAGGCAGTCCTTTGGCCCAGACCTGTCTTTCCTGCCTCAATATGCTAAAAGAAAAGTGAGCACGGGGAGAGGAGAAGGAGTTCAAGGTCAGAAAGCTAGCAGGATTCAGACGGGGCTTAGAGGCTAATGATAGGATGATGGTTTTTACTGGGGGATGGGGACATTCTGGGAGCCTTTGAAAGGAAGGTTGGCATGACATGACCTATTTTATCATTTGAAGAACTCTAAAAGGCAACCAGGTGCCTCCCAAATATTACCTCTATCAGCATGTCATAGTGTTGTGTTAATGTCATCCTTTTAGGCTCTCCAGGAACACACTAGAATAGAATGAAGAATCGTGTTGAATAGAACAGTAAGGGAGATTGAGCCCAGCAATGGAGATGGAGCCCAGCAATGAGCAAGCAAGGAGATCACATAAGCAGCAATTGTGGTGCTACTAGAAAGAATTCTATATTAGCCTGCTACAAATAGAAATGCCATAGTGGATGTGTTGCTTTTAATATTTATGCTCATAGAAATCAGCAGGCTCTCCCACATATTAACATAGCTCGTAAGTGGTAGCTTAGTTTGAGAGCATGAACGTAGAAGTGAAGCAAGACATAACAGAAAGGACAGCCAGTGTGCAAAGGAAGTTCTACCCCAGTCTGAGGGGTCTGCACATATTCCATGTGCAAGAGGGCATCAGAAAAACCAGAAGGCCTGTTCTGAGCTGCTTACAATTTTCATAATTTCTCTGTTTGTAGGTGGTACAGGTGATGCTTATTAACAGGAAAGATCACATCTGAAAACATTTAACTAGTAAGATGATCATCAACTTTGACAATACATCGGAACATGTTTTACATTTACAACTTCAGACAATTAATTGCCTTTATGGGGTTCTGGGTGTGGGCTTGCTCTTCATATAACTCTTAATCTACCAGACTCTCATGTGGGGCTTAGAAAAGCCACCAGTAGCCTTTTTCCATTTGTCAACAGTGCCCAAGCTAGTTCTTCTCTAATGGCAGGTGTGTCTCACAGCCCTGGTGAACACTGGCTTCAGTGTGTGATCAGGAGCATTCATGTTCTTTTCGTAGCACGTAAGCTGCAGTTGTAGTTTATTTACCATCCAGCCCTGCAAGATGCGCCTCTGGTCTGCCTACGTAAAACTGTTGCCAACTCTGTTGCCGGGTAGGGGCTTTCCAGGAAATGGGCAGAAGAGAATGTAGGCTGATGTGGTTGCATAGGAGAATTAAATTTGAAGCCTATTTATAACCTTCATGACCTTAAATGAAGAACTTAAATTATCTTTGCTTCATTCTCTTTATCTTTAAAATAAGTGCAATAATTTATATTCCCCTTGTTTGTTAGGGTGGTTAAGTTAAATAGCATAAACAGATTATAGTGGTCTGGAAAGTCATATACACTTCTATGGCATCATTTGCAATGTGATGATACTATTAACAATAATAAATATTAATTGTTTTTAAACCATATAGGAATTCACCTATGTTTCTCTAATTTAAAAAAAATTTTTTTTTTAATTTATTTTATTTGTTTATTTTTGGCTGCGTTGGGTCTTCATTGCTGTGCGCAGGCTTTCTCTAGTTGCGGCGAGCAGGGGCTACTCTTCATTGCCGTGCACAGGCCTCTCATAGCGGTGGCTTCTCTTGCAGAGCACGGGCTCTAGGAGCTCAGGCTTCAGTAGCTGTGTTGCATGGGCTCAGTAGTTGTGGCTCGCGGGCTCTAGAGTGCAGGCTCAGTAGTTGTGGCCCACGGGTTCAGTTGCTCTGCAGCATGTGGGATCTTCCTGGACCAGGGATTGAACCCATGTCCCCTGCATTGGCAGGTGGATTCTTAACCAGTGCGCCACCAGAGAAGTCCCCTATGTTTCTCTAATATATTGAAATAAAATTCCACTGGAAATTCTAATCATATGATAAATATGCTTTTTACCTCATCATTTTCCTATTTTTTGTAACAAATGCCAGTCCCCACCCATACTTGAAATCATTGTCCTTAGTGTTTTACAAGCTAGACATCTGTGCCTGTTTTTTAAAGACAAGGGTAAAACTAAAATATAACTCTTTGCATTAAAACACCCAAAGAGTTAACAAAATGGCATAACATTCACTTATATTTTATAAGAGAAAAATCGTGCCTAACAGAATTGCATTACTCTCCTTGCATATTGCCTGCAGAATGGTCTGTCAGTGATATTAATCACTCTGAGAAATGCATATCTCAGCGAGCTCTGCTAGAGTAAACTAAATTTCATTTTTCTAGACCAAAATAGGGAGCAGTTTTTTGCCTTCTTAAGCCAAAACATTTGCATTTCAATTGACGTTATCCTTTTGAGTTTTTAAGGTTCTCAGCATGCCTCTCACAAGACGGCGACTCCTTAAACGGTTTCTCTTGTTTTTAAATGTACTTACCAGTCAGGATGATACTTTGAAAGCATAGATTTGAAAGTGGTTATTTGATTATTTTAGACTGTTACAAAGAAAATTCTACATCATGAAAGGACATGGTATTGCACCACAAAGAAGAGACATACACAGTATTCTCTTCCAGTAATAAAAGCACTGATGAGTAGATTCTATGTAACAGAAGTGGAAGCCACTGGATTGCCTCCCTTCTTCCTCCTCTGAATTCACTTGCAGGAGAAATAAGAAAACTGTCGAAAACAAGTCCACTTCAGAAACATCTCAAAAGCTGGCCATTAGAAACCATCTAACTTGTCTACAAGGCTTAGTCCTAGCTCCTAAAGCTCCAGGCAGAGATGAAAGGCCTCTCAAATTGTGTCAATCCCAATGCCCTCATTTCACAGATGGGAAAACTGAGCCACAAGAGGTGGAACAATTTGCCCAGGATCTAAGAAGAATAATGGCAGAGTAGTGGCCCCAAACCAAGTCCTTGATTTCTAGTTTGCACTGCTTTCAGTGTGTTGGCTGTATCACTAACATCAGACTGATTACACAAGTTTCTTCAAGATTCCACACTTAGCAAAGGGTGATTAACCTGCTAAGAGGTAAGAAGGAAAGAAGGAGAAGGAAGGAAGAAAGGAAGGAAGGGAAGAAGGGGAAAGAAAGAAAATAAAAAGGGAACTAACTGAGCTGTTTCACTTGACTTCCTCACCTTATGCAAGCTTTTTTTTTTTTTTTTGGTGCCGATCACTGACTCTATGATCACCTCTTTCCTGTACCTATCTCCTCCACTAAACCACTAATTCCTAATACTGGCTGCTTAGAGTAATCATGTGTGAGGCTAATTAAAATTTCAGATACAAATGCTCTGCCTAGACTTAATGAATAAGAATCTCCCAGGGAAAGGTCAAGTTGTTTTTAATTCTAACAAAGTGATTCTGATGTATGGTAAAGTTGGAGATCTGTAACATTAGATATAGTTCCTGAAAAGCAAGAATTTCTTCATTTTACAACCTGATGCCTGGCAGGAAGTAGATATGATAAGTATTTTATAAATTAATGAATACATGAATTGTTCTCAAATCAGGTAGTAGTAAGGAGCTACAGGAAAGATTCAGACTTCTGAGATAAAATGAAAAAAGTCATTATAAAAAATGAAATAAAATGAACAGTTATAAAAAATGAAAATAATTATATAAAATTAAAAAAGATTATAAAGCTGGAAGAAATTTTAAAAGTCACTTAATCCATACCCATATTTTAGATATGAAGAAAATGAGATCTAGGGAGGTCAGCATCTGTCCCATGGTCATACAGGTAGTTAGAGAACTAACCAGGAATTAGGTGTCTTGACTCCCAGCCCGGGAGAGAGAAGATTGCAACTGAGATGACCGAGGGTATGTTAGTGGTTGTCAAGGGTGATATCAGGACCAGCAACATAATATCATCTGGAACCTTGTTAGAAATGCAGAATTTTAGACCACACTGCAGACCTACTGAACTGAAAACTCTGGGAATGGGGCCCAGAGAGCCATTTTAATAAACCTCTAGGGGATTCTAAAGCACTCGAACTTGAGGACCACTGATCTAGGCAAACAAGTTTATTCTTACCAATCAATTTGAGAAAGTCATTCTGATCTGGAGGAGACAACAGTTAAGCAGTGGCTTGAAGCAAAAGCCACTGAATGAAAACCAGAAATCCTAGCCACCAGGGGCTAGAGGCTAGAGGCAAAGTTGCCCTGGTTCTTGCCCCCATTGAAAAATAAATTTCTCAAGGAGGGAAAAACTGTAAAAACAGGTAAAAAGTTTATTATTAGAAACACAGCACAAAAAGAGGGAGAGCACACAGAGAAACAGTTTGTTTATTTAAGACAGAAGCAAGGCAGAGATACACACCCAGAGAGAAAGGGTGTAGGCGTCCTCCCTAATGAGGAGAAGCACCCCAGAGAGGCGATTCAAGTCACATTATAGGACAATTCTTCCAGGTCTTTGTTTACTTTTGGCCAGTGATTTCATTTCTTTTCCACACCTGACCTGTCCTAGGGTCCTCCCCAACTTGCGTGCACATCTATTTGTTGCCAAGGTGGATTCCAGCGCAGAGGCCTATGGGGAGGTTGACACCACCTATTATGGGGTGGTGCACCGTCCCTTTTTGACCCCTGAGGAGCTTTTCTGTGCATGTGTAGTCAAGGAGGTCTCCTTGACCTGAGAATAAGAAATATGTGGTCTCTTTATCTTCTATGCAAGCAGGACTCAGCTCCTCCTTGCCCCTGTCATTATCGGAGTATCTGTCTATAGGGGACAGACTCCAGTTGCTCAGCCTGGGGCCCATCTATCTCCAACCCTTATTCCTTTTATTTTTTTTCCATCCAATTCCCCGTCTCCTCAACCGCCCCCCCCCCCCAACTTCCACCTTTGGTAACCACAAGTCTGATTTCTCTTTCTATGAGTTTGTTTTGTTTGTTTTTAAATTCTAAGTGACCTACAACACTAGGTTAGTTCCTGAAGCACAGCAGAGTGATTCAATATCTCTATACATTACCAAATGATCACCATGAGAAAGTTGTTCTTTATATAATGTTCATGTAAATCTACTGTAACATAAGGCCATTTTCCGATTTTATTTTAGGAACCACCCAGGGTAATATACTACATCTTTGAGAGTAGGTGAGTAGAAATTAACTTGGGACTAAATATCCTAATAAGATGCCTCATTTGAATGTTTTTCTTCCTTTTGGAACATTTGTTTTATGTGAGTTTCTATGACATTCCTATAAACTCCACAGTTGTTTTTTTCTTTTTTTCTCTCTGATTGTTTCATACGTTATGATCATCAAGCTCAAACCCTTATAAATAATTAGCCATTGCTTAGGTTGCAAGAGTTTTTCCAATATGATCTCAACCAATCTGCCCTACCTTATATCTCGGTGCTCAACTTCTAGCGTCAAGTTTTAGTATCATGGACTATAAAGGTAGAAAATATTGAGTTTGATTTCTAGCCATAATACTCACTAACTGTGTGATCCAGAAAATTACTTAAACTTTAAATATCTTAATACCAACAGATGCAAAAAAATATTAACTATTAACTCAACTATTTAACATATAATAACATTTAGTATATTTTAGCCATATTTAGTATATTATGTAGTATATTTGATTTAGTATATTATAGCTATGTTCAAAACATAGACATCTTCTGATTATTGTATTTTCTATTGTCAAAAAGTCCTACTTCACTTCTCCACCATATAAATATACATTCACCTGGGCTTTTTCAGTCATGTAGATTCCAGTCTTCAATCATATTCATCAATGATAACCTTTTAACCTCAAATTCTAATACACTTACATTGTTGCCATTGTTACCACTGCACTTAATCCTTAATTCTACCTTTTTGAATATTTATTGATCTGTATTATATTAAATTTCCAGTAATGCCTGAAATAAAAATCTCCTTAAGTCTTATTTGAAAGCTAAAAATAATACTTCTCAATTAGTTAACACCAGTGAAAATTATATAAGTGAAAAGTATACTACCTAAAATACTGTTTCTAAAATAGAGCTGATTAGATGTGGTTTTTACAGTCCAGCAGTTATGTAAGTTTTTTAAAAATCTTTTCAGGATAATCTAACACTAATAATATGGAGTTTATCCCAGGAATGCAAAATTGGGTCAACAGTAGAAAACCAGTCATTGCAACTCATGATATTAACAACCTAAAGAAAAACTTTGTGATCTCACAAGATTAAGGAAAAGGCCCTTTACAAAAATTCAACATTTATTCATTATAAAAGCCTTCAAAAATTGACAATAGAAAAGAAATTCCTCAACCTGATAAAAGGCATTTACAAATAAACAAGCTACAACTAACATCATATTTAAAGATAAAAAACTGTAAGATTTTCTCCACTGACGGGTAACAGGGCAAGGGTATTTTCTTTCATCAGTCCTATGCAATATTTTGTTAAAAGATCTAGCCAGGACAATCAAGCAAGAAAAAGAAATAAAAGTTGTTTAGTTTGGAAAAGAAGAAGTAAAATTGTTTTTATTTGCAAACCACATGGTCATCAACCTAGAAAATTCCAACTAATCTACCAAAATAACAGGAATTAATAAGTGATTGTTGCAAGGTCACAGGATACAAGGTCAGTATACACAAATAATTGTATTTCTATACACCAGCAACAAAAAACTGGAAGTTGTAATTTTAAAAAATCCAGTTATTATTGTACCAAAGCCACGAAACACTTAGGTATAAATCTTAGAAAATCTGTGCAAGATCTTTATAGTGAAGCTCCAAAACACTGATGAAAAAAAATGTAAATATCTACATAAATGCTGTATCTTCAAATTCACTAATTGTTTTTTCTGCTTGGTCAAATCTAGTGTCAATTCTATCTAGTGTCTTTTTCATCTCAGATATTGAAGTTTTTCAATCCCAAAGTTTGAATTTAGTCTTTTAAAAATAACTGTCATGTATCTATCATCTTCTATTTTTCTTCTACTTGTAAATATAAGAAATGTACTTATAAAAATTATTTTAATGCATTTACCCAGTAATTCCATAATCTCTCTTTATACTGTTTGATTTTCCTCTTCATTATGGGTTTAATTTTCCTGCTTCTTTGCATGCTAGACCTTGGGAAATTTGCTTTGTTGGATTTTAAATATTTTTGATTTCCTAAAAATACAGCTGGAAACAGTTTAATTCTTTCAAGTCTTCTCTTTTAACTTCTGTTAAAAGAAGTCTATGGCTAATTTTGTCCCAACTGAATATAATTCCAAGGAATGTATTTCATACCCCATGAATTATGAAGTTTTCTACTCTGGTCATTGGAAACACAGATTACTTCTTACCCTATGTGAGCTTTAAGAATTATTCCCTCTAAAAAATTAACTCGGGCTTCCCTGGTGGTGCAGTGGTTGAGAATCTGTCTGCCAATGCAGGGGACACGGGTTCGAGCCCTGGTCTGGGAAGATCCCACATGCCCCGGAACAACTAGGCCCGTGAGCCACAACTACTGAGCCTGCGCATCTGGAGCCCGTGCTCCGCAACAAGAGAGGCCTGGGCATCGCGATGAAGAGTGGCCCCCGCTTGCCGCAACTAGAGAAAGCCCTCGCACAGAAACGAAGACCCAACACAACCAAAAATAAATAATAAATAAATAATAAATAAATTTAAAAAAAAGAAAAGTAAGACTCATCTAGTGGAAAAATTAAAAAAAAAAAAATTAACTCAAAATGGATCAAAGATGTAAATATAAGAGCTAAAACCATAAAACTCTTAGAAGAAAACAGAGGTAAATCTTTATGACCCTGGATTTGGCAATGGATCTTTGGATATTATACTAAGAGCATGAGCAACGAAAAGAAAATTAGATTAATTGCACTTCATCAAAATTAAAACTTTTGTACATCAAAGGACATTATCAAGAAAATGAAAAGTTTTCTCCCTACAAAATGGGAGAAAATTTTGGAAATCATACATCTGATAAGGGTCTAAAAGCCAGAATGTATAGAGGTCACTTGGTATCCAGGGTAGATTGGTTCCAGGACCCCCTGTGGATACCAAATCCATGGATCTTAAGTCCCTTATATAAAATGGTGTGGTATTTGCATATAATCTATGCACATCCTCCCATTTACTTTAAATCATCTCTAGACTACATATAATACCTAACAGAATATAAATGCTATGTAAATAGTTGTCAGCATGTGACACATTCAAGTTTTGCTATTTGGAAATTTCTGAAGTCTTTTTCTGGATATTTTTGATTCACAATCAGTTGAATCCAGGGAGTGGAACCCACAGATACAGAGGGCCAACTGTGTAAAGTCTTACAGCTCAAAATCAAGAGGTACTCTTTCACACCAATTATGATGGCTATTTTTTAATGGAAAATAATGAGTGCTGAAAAGGGTGTAGAGAAAGTGAAATTCTGGTACATTGCTAGTAGGAATGTTAAGTAGTTTAGCATATGTAGATAACAGTTTGACAGACCCTGAAAAAGTTACACAGAATTACCATATGACCCAGAAATTCCAAGCCTAAGTATATACCCCAAAGAATTGAAAATAGGTACTTAAACAATTAACATACTGTTGGTTTTGGGGGGGTGGGGGGAATATGGAGCAACTGCTTATTGTGTGTATAGGGTTTCTTTTTGTGGCAATGAAAATATTTTGGAACTAGACAGAGGTAGTGATTGTTCAACATTGTCAATGTACTAAATGGCACTGAATTTTCATACTAAAATTGT
This sequence comes from Balaenoptera ricei, assembly GCF_028023285.1. Classification (NCBI taxonomy): domain Eukaryota; kingdom Metazoa; phylum Chordata; class Mammalia; order Artiodactyla; family Balaenopteridae; genus Balaenoptera; species Balaenoptera ricei. Next base: position 6,251,473 of record NC_082645.1, on the reverse strand, counting down.
TAATTTCATGATATGTAAATTTCAACTCAATAGTAATAATGATAATGATAATAATAATAAAGAATTATTCCCTCTAAAGTTTTTGGAGTGGCTCTCCCCACAACTTTGTTAATTTCTTTACATGAATGCTCTGATCATTACTCAGTTTAAGACTAAGGGTAATCCTCTGCAGATCTCTCTTCTCTTGTACTATAGTGAAATCCCCCTGCCTTGCCTCCTCCCCCAGCCCCACTCTCAACTCTATCTCTTTAAATCAGGGATACGTCTGGCATCTACCTAGTTTCCTAGTACCTATGTTTTAGCTTGAAAACTCCTTAGGTAGTAAACTGGAACAATCTTGGGCTCACCTCATTTATCTCCTATGTCTCACATATCATTGTCCTGCACAGCCCAAGGTTCAGTGCCAGAAAACCATTGTTTTATGTGTGTTATCTAGTTTTTAGTTTTTGGAGGATAGTAAATCCAGTGTCTGTTATCTATAGTGGCCAGAAACAATAGTTAACATTTACCTTTTACTGGAGTATTTCTAAAGCTAGGTTTGACACCTTTATTCCCAGGTGCTCATTTTGTAAACATATGTACATGCACTTATGCACATACACACAGAGATATTTATCTTTTTGGACATGTAGGTAAAGTGTACTACTTAAATGTAAGAGACACAGATCTAAATATTCCTGAAGTTGGAGAAGCATACGTGTATATACTCACTATGACACTTCAGATTACATTTTATTCACTCTAGCAACAAGAATTCGTAGTACCATAAGGCTTTTATCTCAATGAGTACCATCATTGGAGCTCTTCTTAGAACTCAAAGGATGCTCTCTAATTAGATTCTACTGCTAAAAGTAGAAGAAAATAGGAAAGTACATATGTACATGCAACCCATTCATGACACTTTAGATGTTAATCCTAATGGGTCAATGAAGTCCATGGGTCCTTCAGTATTCTAAGGGAATCAGACTGCCAAGGACAAACATTTCATATTGACTAGGAACAGTGACTGACAGTAATGGAACACATATTAAGAGAAAGGATACCAATTAAAAAAGAAAAAGAATGTTCACCAGGGCAACATATATTTGATTAACTAATCCTGTCTGATGGGTATATGGAGCACAGAGCCATCTTTCCTCAAAGGGCCACATGAATCTATATTCTAACTTATTTTAAAGGATTGCTTTTAACATGAACAATGGCATGTCACTCCTGGAAGTTATGTTTTCTGGTTGTGTTATTCTTGTTCTCTAAATTATTTACTTGGTAATCTGATTTTTTTTTTTAATGTACCCAGTACAATTTGTAGGAAAAAATTTTTCAACCAATCAATTTCAGAGCACAATGGCAGGAGTAACCTTTTATTAATTTGTCCCAGGCAGGCACCTCTTTTGGGTCATCCCCCCACCACTCCCTAACTGTGATAAGGGAACAAAGGGATCACAGCTGCAGATGAATCCATGGAGGCTTACTGTTCCTAAATGCCCTGTGTTCTTTCATGTCTCTGTGGCTTTGTAATTGCTGTGTCCCTACCTAGAAGACATTCCATACTTTCTCCAGTCTAGGTAAACTTATTCATCTTTCAAGACCTGTTATAAGTGTCATCTTTTAAATAGAATCCTCTCCAATTTCCTAGTGAATTAAGTAACACAGCCTTCACTAAACCACTACACCAGAGAGATAGTTTCATTGCATTACAGATTTGATTTAGGGGCTGGTTCCCCCTACCCCCCCCCAACTTCTGAGCTTCTGGAAAGTCTGAGCCTTGTTTATGTTAGAACATCTTTGGATGTTCTGCCTCCCAGTGCATAATAGACCTTTGAGAAATAATTGCTGGAATGAAGATAAGGAGGGAAAGAGAAAAATGGATACAAAAAGGGGAAATGAATGAATACCTTATTGTAGGTATTAGGCAGTTGAAAGATAAGAGAATATCCTACTTCTGACATTTACACCATTGAACAACTCAGATCACCAACATCTGGCCACAACATCTGAATTAAGATGATTTTGATAAGCCCATGCATTACAGAAAGTTCAGAACCTCAAATAGCAGAGGAAATTCTAACATGAGATAATCTGACAATGATTTTAAATCAATACTATAAAACCTGAATATATGGAATAAATATACAGAGAAATTTTTTACTATGAAAGAAGTATTAACTAAAGAATCAGAAAGACTAATAACATTTTATAATCTCTCCATTGATTATTCTTATGTTGGTTGATTGTAATGTTAAATAAAAATACGTAATTCTCTCACTGGGTACCAAGGAGAAATGTGGAAATCATAGAAGACACTGAAACTAGTTTACAATCTAGTTGAGGTGATAATACATATTGTCTTTAAAAAAGATTTTAAATAAACGTTCAACTTGATATAAAGAACAAAAAATAAGACTTTACTTCCAGCCTTGAACTACTCTACCTTGGTAAACTATGAGGAAGTAATTCCCCTCCATGAGACTCACTGACAGTATGAAGGCCTAAGTACCCTCCAGCTAGAATACTCATACACAAAAACATATCATCATGATTGAAATCAAATGTAAAAATATTGAGAGGATGTTAACAAAGAAGAAATTGAGCTATGGGAGCTAAACTGATAAAGAAACCCTGAAGGGTTAGACTGTACTTAGAAACACAAGCACAGAGGTCATGGTTGTGACTGTACTCTAATAGCCATTGACAGGCACTGCAGTTTTTCACATAAAGCAAAAAAGTTTGTTCACTCACAACAGCAGCCATCAGACTGTATACAAAACATGGAGAAAAGTTGTCATGTACCCAAAAATGACCATTCATCAGATGATGGCTATCTGGGTGTTATTAAGTTGAGCTGTATCTGAAGTTACTATCAAATTAACTTTTGCTGCAGCTTTGCTCTCAAATACTTAAAGAAACACTTTCTACACTTTAAGAAATACTTGCCTACTTGAAAACGTGCCAGTATTTATCAAAGCAACCTCAACAATAAACTAATTATTGCCTTGATTAATTCTATCATTTTCTTCTCAAATATGTTGCACATTCAAGAGCAATGATGACCTGTCAGGATACAGGGTTAGATGGATTGGTTTTGTTTAAAAGGCAGTGATAGCTAATGTTTATCTCACTAAACATTGAATTATTTCCTGTTATACGTATGGAATAATCTCTTTCTGATCAGCTTTCATCATTGAATATGGTAACCAAGATGATTTGATTTGCTATTTTGAGTTCACTAAGCCACAGATTCACAGGTTTTTCAATTAGCAGTATTTATCTTGGCCTAAAAACAAAAGAAAATCCAGAGATTTAGATCTCAAAAGTTATATAGCAATTTAAAGCAGTTGGCATTGAAACACAAACTCACTTGAGCATCTGTTGCTCATAGGTAACTACATTTATTCAACCCAAAGTGAGCATTTGCTGGTAAAAAACTTAACTCCAATTGACTCTCTCCCTTTCCGCCATTCTCAAGTATTTTCATTTCTGAACAAAATGCATTTAATTAAATTCTGATCTTTTCTGAATTCTTTTTTTTTTAATTTATTTATTTTATTTTTTTATTTTTGGCTGCGTTGGGTCTTCGTTGCTACGCGCAGGCTTTCTCTAGTTGTGGCTTGCGAGTTCTAGAACGCAGGCTCAGTAGTTGTGGCGCATGGGCTTACTTGCTCCGCGGCATGTGGGATCTTCCCGGACCAGGGCCCGAACCCATGTTCCCTGCATTGGCAGACAGACTCTTAACCACTGAGCCGCCTGGGAAGTCCCTTTTCTGAATTCTTAAGCAAAATAAGAAGGCTCATTTCAGGAAATTACCAAAGGCTTTTTTTTTTCACCTTTTATTCTGTGACGGAATAATAGCAAACTACAAGTGATAACACCTAAGGAAAGAAATCATAGCAATTATCTGAACCATTCTTTTTTGGAAAATTAGCAAATCTATGAAATGGTAATCTCTGAACACTCATATGTTTCAAGTAAAGTGTTTAATAGTTTTTTCTTAGCCTACTCTTGTAAAAGTTCCTCCTAATACAATTTAATCCATTTTTCCACACTAAGATTCAGAAAGAAAGCTTTTATTAAAAGAGAGAGCTCAATTTTTACCAAATTCTATGTAGTGTGTAATTAAGTTCAGTAAAAATTAGAAATTACTATTCAATTCAAAAATCAATGACTCAAATCTCTAAAATGCAATGCTATCTCTAAATAAATCAGTTATTGAAAAATGAGGATCATTATAGTCTAATAATATGGTGAAGGGCTATGCCATCCATAAATGCCTGTTTCTATCATTACTGATGATCAATAATATGGATTTGACATAAGCATTTTATTTTATTTATTTTTTACAGTTGTTTTCTAGCCAGTCTTTTCAATTTATAGATGAAATCAATTATGACTTCTGTAGTGGAATGTTCCAACTGTATATTGAGAAATTCAGATATTTTGGAACTGTCTTAGAGATTGTTGAGCTACTCTGATGATAATTTCTTGAAATGACAATGCAAAGTCAATTGAAAGAGGACCTCTTCTGAGCAAAGAGCTTTATACTTAATGATGGCTTATCCATCAGAGAGAGAGTGAAAAGGTAAATCACATCATTGTTTTTGCCAATAGTATTTATTTCCTAAGGTAAGGGTCACAAAATTCATATCCGCTGGGTGGGCAGGGTCTTTTCATTAAACTTTGTCTCACATACAAGATTAAATATCACTGCTTTGGGATTTCTCTGGCAGAGTGTAACACACAAGGAAGAGATTCATACTCTCCCATTCAGATTTTTATAAAATCGTAAAATTCTAATTGTTTGAGGCATCAAACAGCTCATAAATATTTTACATGAAAGAAAATCTCATGAATAGTTGCAGAACATTTTCAGGATTTGTCGTGTCTGGAAAAGCAGTGACAACTATAAGGAGGGAAATTGCTGGAAATTTTGTTGGTAGAACCTGGAAGGGAATCATGGAAGAATCTCTGACCCCAAGGCTAATACCACTAACTCAGGGAGTATCATTCATGTTGAGATCTATGTAAATGGTGTCCCTGGTGCTCAGGTGAAATTCCCATTGAGAACTCTCTAAATTCCTGAGGCAAGAGAGGATCTACGCAGAGGGTTGGAGTTCCTATGAGAGCACATGGAAATCAAAAGAGAGAAAGATTCCAATTACACTTTAAACAGCAGGTGCTTCCAACAATGTTTTCATCCTAAGCTTCTGAAACCTTTCTTCTTGGAGTTCATTTCATTTTCAAAGGCCTGAGAGTAGATCCAGAAGTGTAGGGTAAAATAAGGTTATTGGGATGTTTCCATAAAATACTCAGGTTTTCCAATACAGCAAAAGGGGACTGAGGCTGAGGTTGAGACAAAATCCCTGTCTCATATCTGATTTGGTCACAAATTCCTCATTGCCCTGGTGAATTCTTGTGACCATATCTGTGCATCCATTTTTTTTCTTCTCTGTAACATGGAACTACCAAATAGCATCACTGTAAAATACTTATGAGATAGTAAATGCAAATCACTATAAGCATTATAAGGTGTCATAAAATAAATGTAATTTTCCATTTAAAAGTCCACTTGTCAGCCACTGGTTTGGATATTATGACTACATTTTAATACATCAACATATTTGTTGTATGACTTAATGGTCAAGGTAATGGTGATAGAATTCATGTAGAGGGAAGTCAGGAGTCATTTTTATTTCTACAGTAGTCTATACGCTATCTTCTAATTGTGGATTTCATCAGTAGCTGCTAATTCAAGAAAAATTCTTCCCGTTCCTTCAATGTAATATTTAATTAAGTCAGCATTCATAAGAATATTGTCTACCAGAATACCAAGATTGTATTCTGTTAGAAGCTGAGATCATTAGCTTGTTAATGTTCCTCTTCAATATAATCTGAGAAAAATTGAAATATGGAAGTTCAGTTTATCTGAAGTCTGAAGGGTGTGAAATATAAAGCTTGGATCACAAGTTTCTGAGACTAAAATTAGAATTCCTGGTCCACAAAAGCCTTTCTATGTGATCACAGGAAACGCTTACTTCCTCTTCGCTTTTTATTTCTTCCATCTTTCAAATCAGAACTATAATGCTTATCACTATATATGTATATATAGTCTCTCACTTTCAACCATGATAATGGAACATATAAGAGATTCATCCTACCTCTGAGAGAAACTATAAAGGATGGATAAAATATGTAAACAACCATCTGATGTTACAGAGAGCAATCAGGGCAGGCAGGAGCAAGAAAGCACAGCAAGGTAAGTCCCCAATCACTTCTGTTTTTGTATTAGAAAATTTGCCAATCACATTTTAGGGAAATGAAAGCCATGGTAGCCTAGAGATATGGGCACTCAAACTGGGGAAGGGAGACAGTCTGGAGTTTGGGGTTCCTAGAATGGCAAAAACTTAAGGGGCAAAAGCACCAGAGGCAGGAAACCAAAAAGAAATGAGCCTAGAACTGCAGGTAATGTCCTATTTTGGGCATTGTGCAATTCCTACACTGTGTGTGTTCAAGCTGAGACTCCTAAAAAGTAAGCGAAGACCAGTATCTGAAGAGCTAAAAAGCTTAGAAAATAATTTGGCTGTCTAGCTACAAAGAAGTTAAAATTCAGGACTGGCCATGAAAGTGAAAAAGAGAGAAAGGGAGGGAGGGAGGGAGGGAGGGAGGGAGGAAGGAAGGGAGGAAGATTTTCAGGTGATACATAAAAGGGCTATACTTTATGAGTGGGGCTACACCCCAGGAGTAAGAGCAAACTAAAATCAGACATCCCTATTAAAACTGGAAACAAAGACTCCACTGGAATAAAGTGATTTATCTATACTCTATCCACCTGCCAGAGTAAAATTAAACACCCTCTGGAAAAAGATAGCTTTGTCCAAAGCATAGAAGATCCAATATTTAGTGAAAACTTAATAGGCATGCCAAGAAACAGAATCAAAAAACCAAAAAAATCAAGAGTAAAAATAAATAATAGAAAAATACCTGAGTGATCCAGATATTAGAGATATCAGAAAAGAACCTTACAGTAATTATGTCTGATGTGTTTAGAAAATACAGAAAAAGACAAAGAATTCCAGCAGGAAACTGAAAAGAATTCTGGAAATTCTAGAACTGAAACTAAATTAACAAAATTTAAGAATTCAAGAGATAAGTCTGATAGAACAAGAATATAAAAAGATATTCACATAACTAACATTAGAGAAATTAAAATTAAGAACAAAATGTGCTATCACTTCACACCTATTCAAATGGAAACTATTAATTAAAAAAACACTGATAATATGATAAAAGAAATTAGTGTTGGTACTGGTGGTGAGCATGTAAGTTACTACTGCAACCACTGCTCAGGAATACTTTTGGAAGTAACTACTAAAGCTAAACACACACAATTTTATTCTAAAATTTTCCAAAATATATTTACATGAGTGTTGATAGCAGTGTTATTCATAATAGCCCCAAACTAGCAATGATCCAATTGTTTATGAATGTTGGAATAAATAAATTGTGGCATGTTTATTAGCGGACTATAATACAGCAATAAAAATAAAGAAATTCTGATACACACAGCAGCATGGATAAATCTGATGGAAATGATGTTGAGTTAAGGAACCCCATTGGAAAAGTGTTGGATACTATATAATTACTTATGTGAAATTCAAAAACAGACAATACCAATTTATGGTTAAAAGTCACAGAATAAGTTACATCTACAGGATGGGAATTAACTGGGAGAAGAAGCAAGGGAAGTTTCTGATGTGCTAATCATGTTCTTTACTTTTACCTAGGTGATCGTTATAAATGTGTATACATTTGAACAAATTCATTTGTGCAGTTAACTTTATATTATATTTCACTTTAAAAGTTTACAAAAATTATGACAAATGCAGTCATATGGAAGTACTTGAAAAAGTAAAAAAAAAAAAAAGCACAATACTATTTTTGTCAGCTTGCTATTTCTGATGCCCAGTTTCACATTCAAAGTCTCCAAAAGAAATAAATGAATAGTCCTCTTGAGGCAGAAATGCAGGATTTCTCTGAAGACATCTCTCATCTTTCAAGTGTCAGGTGTCCCCACAGAGTAAACTGTCAATATTGGATTTACTAAAACTATTTAAAAATTTTAAAATGTCATTTCAATTTACCTTCTCTCAACTCAGAATTATGTGCAGAAAAAGGCATTTTGTTTGCCTAGGGAGCAGGTCACTGGAACCTTACCAAGTCCCTCTGAAAGGTGAAAAATCTTTTTATGTCTTGGGAACCCAATATTTATTTGAGCCAGCAGAGTAGTCTGGGGCATAACAATGAAATATTTGGTTCAAATGGTGTTAAATAAAGGAGAGAAATAACATATACACATGGGAATCTGGATGAACACTTTACTGAAGAATGTGGATTTCACAGCTATTTCTTCATTTATTATAGATATTTCTCCTCTTCCATCGTTAATGAGTAATCAATGCTCTAAATGAAGAACGGCTTCTTTGTACAATATTAAGGCACATGAACCCATGCTCCTCAAAAAATATTTTTGTTGACATTTTCCCCTAAATCTTCGATGCCTAAAACCACTTTTGGATGTATCAGGATTGAAATCACCAATATAATAGATTAATTTCACTCTAGATAATTTTATGACTGGAAAGGACCTGAGAAATATTCTTCTTCCATCCCCTTGTTTTTTTATATTAAATGATGTGAGGTAGGTGAGCTGAGTTTATGAAGCTCACACAGCTTTTTGATGCTAACAATAGAAATTTATTTTCTGATCACTTTCCTTGTTTTTTTTTTTTTCTTTCCCCAATAGGTGGCTATTGCAGAACTAGCATAAAAACAGCATCAAAATGGGACCCAAATCTGCTCCCTCTCAGCTCATTCTCCCAGAGCTCTTCTGTCACATTGAAGTTCCATACTAAATTCTGCATTAAGAACTACAACATCAACCAATAGCTCCTTTGCAAACAGAGAGTCTAAATGTCACTGATTTAAGTAACAGCTAAAGAGTGTATATGGGAGAGTGTGTATGACTTATGACAATTAGGAGTAGCTTAATGGAAGAGAAGTTAGAGGAATGGTGAAATTTGAGATGGACAATGGTCTTTAATCAGAGTCAAATCACATGGATATTTTTGTCTAGTTGCAGTATCTTAGCTCTGATAAGTGGTGGTGAAAGGGAATATCTCTTGGAGTATCTCCAGCACTTTGACTAGATTCTGAGTTAGCGACTGGGGGGGAATTTGTTACCCATACAGCACGCCAAAAAGTCTCAACAGTAACTGCCTGGCTGAATGTTACGTCAGCAAATAGAAAAAGCATTGCCTTACCTGATGCCTGGGTTGTACTGGTGTTTAGCCTGCCCATCTTTTTTCCATCTTTTATCACCACGGATGTTACGTGAAAAGTCACTATAGAATGATTGGTAGTGAATATTGCCGATTTTGGAGAGCACGGCTTGGGTTCCCAACCTCAAAATCACAATCACGTTCTCCTAACCTATATTCATGCTTCTTCTCTCCCCCTTGCTCCCCTCCTTCCTCTCCCTCTCTTTCCATCTCAGGCTGAAAGCTCATCAGCTCACTGATTTGAAAGTCTGTGTTAATGAGAAGCACGTCCGCACTTTATTTCATTATTGCCTTCCCACACCCCCTACACCTCGCGCTGCTTCTTATTCACAGACTGCATGTTTCTCGTGGAATTTGTCTTTTACATGTGTGACCCTAATTATAGAGTTGAACGGGCCACTAGGTATGAATGACTCCATACTAAACCATATTTTTTTTCATTCATTCCTTCTTGCTTGCTTTCTTTCCTCTTTTATGAATTAAAGACACTCTTGAGAGCCAATGATATTCTATGTGTGGCTATGAGAAATTCTGGAGATATAAAGAAGGAAGATCCAGTCCTTGCTCTCCTGGATCTCTGAGCCCCCTTGGGAACACATCGGGAAAACGAACCTGTGAGCACAGAGGCAGGAAACACAGATGAGCCTTCTGTGTCCAAGGAAACAGCAAACAGTGAAGTATGAAGGCAGCACAGAATCTGAAGGAGTAGTTGAAGGAGAAGGACCTGATTATAGTGGTTGCTCCCAAATGGGTACTCCGAGCACAGAGGGATGAAATAATTTGCCAAAAGTCACTCAGTACATAAGTAGCTGAGCCTTCTCCTAAACTCCAAATTCTACCCTCTTTAGAAATATCACACTACCTCCCTACATCTACTTTTATCATCTCCTTGACTTTGCTTTCAGTCTTATCTCTTTCCATTCTTTTGAGAGCCTTGTAGTTTTATTGAGATTTCCACTATCAAAACTCCTAGGTTTGCCTTTCACTGTTATGACCTCATGGTACTTAATTTTCTTGAATTGAAACCCAAAACAAGAAACATTATTTTGCACTTTATGTTTTACACTCATACATCCCTGGTTTTCGTTTTCTTAGTCATCTTCTCTTCAAATTAAAGCTCACTGGTACATCTTATCCACAAAGTCAAACAAGCCAGAGGCCCTTTAATTGAAGGTGGGAAGGGCAGCTTCCACTCTCATGTTAGTTACTTGCTTGCTGTACAGTATCCTGATTTGATAATGACTAGTGGAAAGATACAGTGTGAGGTCTATATACTTGTAACTATGTTACAGATGAGGGCACTGAGCCTAACTTGCCCAAGGTTCCAAAAGAGAAAGTGGTGTGGAAGAAACTTGAACTTCAGTCTTCAGTTTTGGGGGTTTTATTACTACATCACAAAATTTAAGGTTTAATTTTACACCTTTTCGGTCTTTGCTCCTTACCAGCTCTCACGTTGCAAAGCATCATAAAAACAGGTCTGGAGGGGCAGGGAGAGTCTTAGACTTTGGGTTTCCTTTGGAGATACAGAGGGCTGGAAAGAGTACTGCTTTCACACTTACAGAAATGGTCCAGCAGACAGCAAGTTCATGACTCTTCCTGAATCCCTGAGTGTACTGGGGTTGCAGGGCAATCAACAAATCCAACACAGGAAGACAGGTAACTTTGGCAGCAGAGGAGATAGCAGCACTGACATACCTGTGCAAGATGCAGCTGTACACACAGAGTCCATGGAGGTCACTGGTGACTTGGGGGAGGCTGGCTGATGAGCAATGGCAAGATGGTGAAGTCCCTGGGAACTGTGAAGAGACTGGAGTCCAGGCCTTCTGGAAGGCTCTTTTTTGTTATTTTTGATTTCCTTTTTTCACAAACCCCATAAGACATTTCCTGAAAAGATTAGGAGAATCATCAGAGCGTCTCTCATATTTCAGAGCTAGAACTGGGAACAGCCTCTGCTTCAGGAAAGCCAGGAAACTAAGACAAGACTCTGAACTTCTACTTCCTGTATGAAGTGAAAGCCTTAATCTGTGCAAGGAAAGCAATAAACACGGTAGAGCTGGAGGTACCAGTGAGAACCCATTGCATCTAAAAAATCCTTCTGAATCTGAGAGAGGATCAAGAATAGCTTCTAGAATTAGAATTGTGGGGAGTGAGGGGAGTAATGAAAAGTCTACATCCTTGAGGCCCAGTGACACAACAGGGGGGTGTGTCTGAGGCTGAGATTTTGGTCAGAACAACAGAAAAAGCCTCCGCATTGAACACCCCACCCCCATGCTAACAAATATCTCATAATATGTAACTTGCAAAAGACAGAGGCTTGCTGAGATGGAGCAGAACGGAAAGCCCTAATCTGAGAACAAAAAGGCACTGGAAAAAAATATCTGGCAAACCAGCTCCCACACAAAACACAAAGTATCCCCTAGATAATTTAACATCTGTGGCACACAGAGTAACCGCAAGGATAACAAAGGTCAAACAAATCCAGTCCCATTTCTAATTAGATTAGCCCAAACCCCTGCCCTAAAGACCCAGTAAAAGGAAAAGTGTGCCCATTTCTAGGTTGAAAAATCTATTTACCCCAGTCTCAACTCTGCTACACAGTGTAACTGGCTTTCAGGAAAAAAGAATAAGCATTAAAAAAAGGCAAGAGAAAACAATACACTCCTGAGAGACAAAGAATCATCAGCGCTAGATTCATATATGACACAGATATAGAAACTAGCTAATAAGTGATTTAAAGTAACTCTGATCATTATGCTAAAGAGTAATAAATAGTAATAAGACTTTGATACTCTGTATCATCTGATATGACCTATTAGAAATGGCACATAACCAAAAATGTATAACCTCAATCCAATAAAAAGAAAGCATCAGGCACACACAAATCAAGGAATAGTCTACAAAATACTTGAAAAGTATTCTTCAAAGTACCAAGATTATTTAAGACAAGGGAATACTCAGAAACTGTCACTGGTCCTTAGTAAACTAAGAGACACAACAATTAATGCAATTTGGCTTCCTGGGTTAGATCCTGAAATGGATAAAGAACATTAGTGGAAATCTGGTGAAATATGAATAAAGTCTGTAGTTTAGTTAATACTATATCTTAACATTAAGGGAAGCTGGGTGAAGGGTATTTGGGACTCCTTACTATTTCCTCAACTCTTCTTTAAGTCTAAAATATTCCAAATTTTTTTTTAAAAAGCCCCTACTTGCCTTCTAATATTCATCTATGTAGTCAACAAATATTTATTGAATGCCTGGTATATCCTGGGCATTCTAGGAGGCACTGAAGAAATATTTCATGGCTTCATGGTATTTAAAATACATCAAGAAATAAGCAAACAGATATTTTGTTACAAACCTTGAATGAAAGCTAGACTATAGCATGAGGACCCATCACATGGGCTATTATCTTGAGGCAACGGTCTACAAGTGCATTACTAGGCAAGCAATCCAAGAGGTCAAAGAACAGATTTGCTCCCAAACTAAATTAAAATGCTTGAATCACATGGTATATTAAAATGTATTTAGAGTACATGGGAATGAGCAGTGGGAAAGAGATAGGGTAATTTAATATATACAGAATACACGTGGGCTGGGAGGGCTGCACTACCCACCCTACCTGAATCTTGTGTATCCACTAATTTCTATGTTCTGTCTGTCACTCACCCACATCACCTTTCTTACTAATGACATTTTTATGAGAACCAGAGTTGAGGTTCAAGCAAAGGAGTCCACAGACAGAAGATAGCCAGAGCCAATGGCTCTCTTGTTCTATCAGAGACACGGTGACAAGTATGCTTGGGCACATGAACTGTAGCTTGTCAGTCAACTTGATAAACAGCCATGGGCTTGATTTTTGTGCTTGGGCAGAGGATATATGGGACCAAAATTGATGGGACCAATAGGTGGCCATATTAAGACCTCATTTCAAGTATTCTGAATGAGGCTCTCTTGTATATGTAGTGTCTACTAAGTATCATGCATATTTAGAGTATAATGAATATTTAATATCCAGGTGCCTCATGAATATTAGGTATCTTTCAGTCCTTCCATCACTTCCTATCTATGTGCAGTCTTCATAACCCTCTCCTTACTATACTACATTTGGCTTCTCCAAAATTGGAGTGAGGGGAGAGAAGTTCAGAAATAATTTCATTGCTAGAGTTGTAATGTGGCATCAGTGCATTTAGGATATCAAGTTCCTCAAATGTTTTCTCCCATGGAAATTTCTGTGAATTTTTCAAATACCCCCCCTTCCCATATTACTAGGTCATTATTACCTGTAGTTGTCTGTCATGAGTGATGGGTAAATTGGGTGACTGCTTCTAACAGCCCATAAGCCACAGACTCAGGGAATTCTATTGGAGGACACCTCACATTTGTACTTAATCCTCTCCGGTGTGGACCCTTCCAAGATGAGATCTTTTCATAAGATCAATGCCTAAACCTTGAGGAACAAGATGTTAACTCCTTCTTGGTAGAACAGCTTCGTTCCACTTTGATCCATTTCTTCTGTTCTGCAATCAGGTGCTATTTCAGGAGTGAACCAAGTATAAGTTTCTGCATTCATACATTTAAGCCTGAATTCAACTGGCTAGAATTGAACCAGTTCACTCCCATCCTCCCTGAAAACACACTGCATATGGATTGTACTCTCCAAAGAATTTCTCATTGTTGGGCTCTACCCAGGAGCAGAATAAAATAAGGGTTGGAAAACTTGCTTAACAATCTGTTGCCCTCTCCTTCATTAATGGTTAGACCTCTGCTAATACTGCTAACTTGAGAAAAAAAAAGTTGAATTTAATATTCTCTTCTTTTTTTTCAACATCAACACACTATTACTAATTTTAATCACCATTAATCTATGCACTGATTAATTCACCAGTTACATAGTTGATAGTTGTTTTCCCACATTGCCAGTTAAAAAGAAAAGTACACCCTAATGAAAAAGCATGTTATAATTATTTATATTTATTTTCTGTAAATATTCTATCTATATTTAGATAAACTATATTGCCATGATTTCTAAATGCTTCCAGATCATTTTGAATAAGGAAAAATCTCTAAACCTACTCACATTCCCCATTCTCATGAAGATAAATCCAGAAGCTCAGTAGTAATGCTGAGAATGAACCGCTTACATTTTTTAATGCAATTTTTTCATGTTAGAGTCATCTTGGGATACTATTCAGGATAAGCTCCCCAGGGACGAGGGGGTCTGTGTCTCCACTGAGACAAAGCCAGAAGGTAATATGACAACATAATTTTACCCAATTATGATACAAGAGTTTACATAACCCATTCAATTGAAAAGGTGACAAAAATTCTACTTAGGGTTCTTAATTGATCATTTTTCAAGTATTTTATAACTTAGTGCTGGACAGGTGAGTTTTACAAGTAGGGAATGGGGCGAGTAAACATGCCCTTAGGAAAAGCCTACAAATTGACAACTTTCCTGTCACTCTTTTTTTTTTTTTTTTAGCCTTCCTTAGGATGCAGGATAGAACAATCCATCAAGCTGCAGAAGGTTGACCTGATTTAGTCACAGCAAGCTGGGGAGAAAGTCAACTGAAAAATGGCCAATTTAAAGGCGCTGTAAAGACCAAACAAGCTCACTTCCCCGGGGACCAACAGAGGAGGAAAAGCAATGAACTGGCAAACAGGAGAAGAAAAAAGATTGACCCAGCTTCCACATTGCTGAAGCTGGGTGGGCACCTCAGTCCCTGCGGAGCAAACATGCAGAAATTAACGAAATAATCTCATTTTGCCTCATGGATTCTATCAGGCCCTTTTTTTGTGATGCTTTCTTCACTTTTCTGACCCTGATAGCTCTAACACTCAGAGCATAAAATTGACATCATATTTCTGGTTAAGCTGACATTCAAAGTTAAGACTCTGAGGACCTTCCTTGTCTTGGAAGATACAATAATAATAATAATAATAGATAAAAGACAATTTTTAAAAGATAGAGCCCAGCTGTAAAATTTAATAAATAAGTGTCACTGGGAATTCCTGGCGGTCTAGTGATTAGGACTCCACACTCTCACTGCTGAGGGCCCTGGTTCAATCCCTGGTAGGTAGGGAAACTGAGATCCCATAAGCCGCATGGTGTGGCAAAAAAAAAAAAAAAAAGCCTCTGAAAACCAGAAAACAGAGCAGAGCTGAAGCCAGGAGCACTCCAGGCTCCAGATCCAGAAGCAGCTGATGCACGTGGGGTTACAAGGAATAAACATTTTCCACTGTGTTAAAAGCAGGGCATGATGAAGAACCTTTGCTTATAAAAGCAAAAATGCTAAAAAAATGTTTCTGCCAATGACTGCTGGCAACACGGCTCACATAGCTCTGCTTTCTTCAGAAGCAAAAGGATAGAGACACACCTGCTGGCTCGGTTATTATTCAGCAATATCTGTAGTCACCATGGAGTAGGAACTGAGCCATATCCAGGAGGCCTAGCTCTCAGCTGGAAGTAATTACAAAACCACAAGAAAGTGAGCATCTTATGGAGAGAGAGAGAGGGACCTTCCCCCGAAGAGCAGCAAAACAAAACTCTGAATATTTAAAGCACAATTGAACTATAGAAGTTATCGGTAAAATCAGCGTTAGTAGATGAATTTCCTCCAGACAAAAAGAAATGACACAGCAATGAGACAAAAAAAAAAAAATTTCAACATGATTATATTCAGAGACCTTGAAGTGATTAATGAATAAATAATATACATTAAAAAAACGTATGAAATTAAAAAGTGTGGAAATGAAAGTTGATTTGTATACTCTACAACTCAGTATTGCCTCTGCTTTGTGTATGTGTCAGAGAAACTGAAATAAATTTAGCAAAATATTAATATTATTGAAGTCTTTATCATAGGACTTCTTACATGCTATTTTTGCATAACAATCACTTATTTAACTAATTTAATTCCATTGTTAAAAATCCTTAAAATTTTTATAGCAATCACACGTCTTTTTTAAATTTATGGATACTAAGTACTTGGTAAGGCAGATATTATCTCCATTTTATAGAGACGTAGTGAAGCAGAGAATTTTAATCGATTGTCACATACTGACAACTTTGTTACTCAAATTTAGGTCTTCTGATACAAAAGTCTGTTAATTAGCCCCAAAGGCAATTCATTTAATTTATTTGCAATCCCAGTTTCCTCACTTGTAATTTATTAGTAAGTTGAAAAAATGAAATGTCATAATTAAAGCACCCAATGGGTCTTCGGTAAATGTTACTATCCTTTCCTTTGTTCCTTCCAGCAACTTCTTGCTTCTCTTTGCTTTTCTTGTTTATTATTTGACTCTTGTTTCTAAATTGATTGAAAGTCTATGCAGTTGCAACCAAGTTAAATTTTATATTTCTTTACCCACTCTATCTGTCATTACAAAGTATATATTTCCATTACCTATAAAAATAACTTGGTTCCTCACAGCTAATATGTAAAGCAGACAAGGAAGGTATTTGCATTCATTTTAGCGTTTTTTTCAGTTAAGAAATCTGAGGCCCAGGGTTACATTATTCACCCAAGCTCACACAACAAAGAGAAAATTGAGCTGCAATGTCTTATTTGCTTTTCTGATTTCAAATCTAGAATTTTTCTGGAAAATGTGAGGTTTTCTTATCTACCTACGTACCAATCTTTATCTATTCATTGCTGCTTTCAGAACTCCTGAGCAAAACCATGAGTGGAGGCTCAGTTTGTAGAATAAATGACAGTGAATCTGCTATTGTTGTGAGGACATGGTGGGGCATTGTAAAGGCAAAGCTCTAGCCCAACGTTCCTGATTGAGTAGGTCTAGGCTGGGGCCAAGCATTTTCATGTCTACAGTTTTTCCCAGGTAAAGCTGATACCACTGGTCTGGGAATCAGAGCACTGCTATTCTAATTTCTTGCCACTCATTGTGTGACCTGTGAGCTGCAGCTACAACCTACTTTGGGAACTTCTTAGAAATGCAGTGCTTCATACCCCACCCCCAGATCTGTTGAATCATAATTTGCATTTTTCTAAGACCTGTCTGCATATAAATGAGAAGCTCTGGTTTGTTACACTAGGTCTCAGTGCTAGGTGCATATTAGCATAATTTAGGGATGTGGTAGGAGGTAGAAGCGCCCCTTGGCTGGACAGCTGGAGTTGGCCAAGTAGAGTAAATTGGAGCTCTGTTTTCCCAGACATTCCAAAGACCAAGTTAGTGGCAGGAGTTGAGCTCTGTTGGAGTAAAGAGACAGGGTGACCACTCCTGAGGTCAAGGAGACCTCCCCAACGCCACAGGCACAGAAAAGCTCCTTGGGGGGGTTGAAAGGGAGGGAGTGCCACCCCATAATAAGTGATGTCAAACCTTCCACAGGCCTCTGTGCTAGAATCTATCTTGGGATAGATATTGAGGAGAGCCCTAGGACAGGTCAGGTGTGGAAAAGAAACAAGATAATTGGCCAAAGGTAAACAAAAACCCTAAAGAACTGCCACTACATAAATGATTTAGCTGCCTCTTTATGGCCGTCGTCTTCATTAACGAGGATGCCCACATTCTTTCTCTCCTGGTGTGTATTACTGCCTTGCTTCTGTCTTAAATAAACAGTTTCTCTGTGTGCTCTCCCACATGTTACCTGTTTTTGCAGTTTTTGCCTCCTTGAGAAATTCATTTTTCAAACAGGGCAAGAGCCAGGGCAACTTTGCCTCTAGCCCCTGGTAGACTAGTGTTTAGGATTCCTGGTTTTCACTCAGGCTACTCAGGTTCAATTCCTGGGCAGGGAACTAAGATTTCACTTCAAGCCACCACTCACTGCTGTCTCTCTGAGATCAGGGAGATATAAAAACACACATAACTGGGTCTCTTCCTAAACAATTTTAATTTAATTGATCTAGGGTATAGGCAAGCATGAGTGGTTAAAAAAAATGTTTCCCAGGTGACTCAAAAGTACAGACAGAATTGTAAACCAGTGGTCTAGAATACACCATTTTCCACACTTACCTTAGGCCAAGAAAGATGTGAAAACTTGATAAGGAAGCAAATTCTCAGGTACCTCCTGTAAAAACGTTCAGTAGACCAAAGAGGGGCCAAGCCTATATAATATTAACAAGAATTCTAAGTAATTCTCATGGCCAGATAAGTTTAAGAAACTCTACTCCAGAATTCTACACATATCCCTAAAATAAATGAACTGCATGTCGGAAATATTCTTACCTATAGTACCGTTTTAAAAGTGCTTCAGTCAACATTTTGAATTTTAAGGAAAAAGGTCAAGGCTTATACTTTATAAAAAATATATATTGATTTCCTCAGAGATAGGCATTATTTAATGGAATGGAATAATTAATTTTGAAAGCTGATAAATTGTGTCTCTAGCCCTGACTGTATCTTTAATTCCATGTATCAATGTCAACTATTTATTTAACATCCTTAGGTGTCAGTTTCCTCATTCCTATATAGGAAAGAGCACACTGAAAGACTGTAGCTCTAACAAGTATTATCGTTTAGTTAATGGGGATGAGATATGTAGCAGCCATCAGAAGGTTAACTGCCAACCTAAGAACACTTGATTTTAACATCTGGTGCTTTCTAACCTATCTCCCCAAATGTCTCTGTTAATATACTCAAATCTCAACTCACCAAAAGACCTCCAGTAAAATCTGTTATTCAAGCAAAGCTGAGCAGTAAGGGAGAATACCATCTTGACCAATTCTTAACAGTGTCTCCAAAAGGCAAAAATTGGGATCTAGTCTTCATCAGGTTTGTAGCCAGGTCTGGGTCATTTTAAGGTGTCTTGAAAGTGGGGACCTGGCTGAGATGAGGCAGGGAGAGTGAGTTTTGATGAGAAAATTGTTGATTCTGATAAATTGTTTAGGTGGTTCACAAGATCATATATTTCCTGGAGCAAGCAGCTAAATTATTTTTGCCTGATCCAGTGTTATTTAGCACAAAAGCAGGACAATACTTTCCCTCCCAGAATGGTTTAGCACAAGAATAAAAAATACATTGGTTTCAGGTCTCAGCATGTAATTAAAATCAAGTTTACTTGTTCTGTTGCAATCATTTGCAATCATATTGTGAAGTGTGTGGTGAACCCCAGCTCCTTTCCCCATTAGTGCCCCCTTATTTGACCAGCTCCTCTCTACTCTGACCCTGGGAGTTCTCTAACTACATAATGAAGCCAAATCCAGCCTCTGTACCCCAACACTAAATTAAATCTCACAGAGTTTTGGGTAAAGTAGAAAAGAACCACTTTATTGCTTTGCCAGGCAAAGGGGACCACAGGGGCTAATGCCCTCAAAACTGTGTGTCCCCACCTGGAGGGGGTAGGGAGGAGTTTTATAGTCATGGTTCAGAGAGGGCGTGATCAGCTCGTGGGCATTCTTCTGATTGGTTGGTGGTGAGGTAAGTGGGAGTCAACATCATCAACCTTCTTGTTTCAACCGGTCTGGGTCTGCCTGCTTGCGGGCAGCATAGAGTTAACTTCTTCCACCTGGTATCTGCAAAACAGCTCAAAGATATTGATATATGTGTATCCCTTAAAGGGGCACCAGGACCCTGCCCCAAGGCTGCACTATTGTTCTTTGACTGTTCCTCCTATGTCTCCACATCCCTTCCCTTCCCTAATTAGCAACTGTTTGAACCTGCTCCTTGGAACTCAGGGAAGGTCATGGAGGCTGAATGAAGCCTATTTCCTGTAATCAGGAAATGGAGGACATAGAAAGGTTTTTGTGTCCAGGAGCCCCACAGGGTCCTGCTGGGTTTCAATAACCCCTGATGTAAGGATCTTTTGCCTCCACCTACTAGAAGGATATTCACTAGGTTTGCCCCGTGGCTTTCGGGATCATGGTTGTTCTAGGTTATTTACAAAGTACAGTATTAAATCCCAAAGACAGCTGGCACATTCAGCATGGCTGATAGTCCATTCCGATCCAACATTCCTGCTATTCGCAGCAGGAACTCCCTCCCTCAGGCCTGACCTCCAGGGTTCTCTGTTAAGAGAGAGTGCAGAGGGCACCCCCAGTGAAGCTGTCTGGAGTGGCATGAACTTTCATTCTGGAAAAGAAGAATTTAGAAATTCCTCAAATAAAGACAACTGCTGGGTTATAAAATGGAAACTGAGCATGTCATCAAAGACTCAAGCTGAGAAAAAGGTCAGACTAGCAGTGGTAGTAAAGAGTACAGGACGAGGCATCTGCAAGGGGAGGGGGAAAGGAATTAACACAGATATTAAGCAAAAGCTGTGATTCCAGAAAGATGATGAGTCCTTTGTGTTTAAACTTCATTCAGCTCTCACAATGCCCTTGAGATACACGTCCTTACCTCTATTTTATACAAACAGAAGGAACTCAACTCAAAAGAAAGATCAGACTTGTCTTCAGTCGCAGAGTAATACTACAGGATAGAACCCAGCTGCAAACACAGTGCTGGTCTATCCTCCCTGCAAAGTTGCTTCTCTTTGCATTAAGATGGGAAGGCTTGTCCCAGAACTTATGCTGTGGTGAATTCAAGTTATAAGTCTCCTTTGCAGTAAAACAAAAGGATTCAATTAATTTTAACAATTGTCTCAGAGAAACCTAAAATATAATTGGGATAATAAACTTGGAATTGTTGGATTCTACCTCGTGGAGAAAGTCCATCTGAGAATAAGACAGAAAAAGAAAAGCAGAGCTAAGAAATGAAGGGCACTTTTATCCTAATTGTATCGTTTGGGGGCCCTGGGTTTAGTTAGTCTAGTTCCAGGACATTTTCAGAACATGAGCTAAATAGATCCCTCTTTTCGCTTAATTCTGTTTAAGTTAGATGTCTAAAAAAAGTCCTGGCTGATTACAATCATGTAGAAATTATGTCCTTTGGAATTATATAAAGAAGAATGTTTTTCTGTAATTTTTTTCTGCAAATTCTCTAAATTTGTCTGAATATACAATAAAAACATGTTATGCCAATTCCAGATTGAATAATTCACTTTAGTGCCATGAGTTTTATGCCACTTCCCTCTACTTATCTAAGCTAAAACTTCTATATATGCCTTAAGCCAGAGTTCAAATGCTGCATTTTATTAAAAACATCTCTGTTTCTCTATAAGGACATTTTTCTATCTGACCCCTCCCATAGTAAACTATGAAGTATTTGCGAATAGGATCAGTAAAACCTATTGTTATATTTTTTTTCAAAGAATATATGTTCAAGGTAAAATATTTCAAACACAGAAGATCTTACCATCACGTATAAACTACCACACAGCAAAAACCATACCTTTAACTCTTAAGAAATTGTACTCTTAGGAGTTGCCTATCTTGCCAAAAATTTTCTTTGTATAAATATATCTATTTACTTTTTAAAAATAATAACAAATTGAAGCCAATTGTAGACATGGTACTAAATTTTTTTTTCAAACAACCACCTTGGTGAAACTTTCCATTTTGGCACAGTGTATCAACTTAAATTCTTTTCTTTACCTTTTTAAATTATTCTATTCTATGCATTTACCATATCTTGTTTAGCCTAGCTCTTATTAATGGGGATACACACACATGCGTGCACACACACACACACACACACACAGGACTAGATTTTGTTGTTACAATGCAATGCTGCAATGAACATTCTCTCGTGGCAAAAGTCTGTCTGAGAGATCAAAAAAGAAAAGCAGAGCTAATTGGGCCCCAAATCAAGCTAGTCTATCTCCAAGACGTTTTTCAGAACCAGAGCTAATAGTTCCCTCTTTTTGCTAAATTCTGTTTAAGTTGGAAGTCAAAAACTTTGAACTAAACTGGATCAAAGCACATGGTTATTTACATTTTATGTTAGATGTTGCAAAATTGTTCTCCAAATTGCTTTCACTAATCTGTCCTCCCACTAACAGTTAATAAAACTTAGTTTTTTCCTTCGTAAGCTCAGCAATATCACATATCGTTATTTTTAGTTTACTTTTGCTAATATAATGTGATATGAGTTCATAATTTGCTTTATTTATGAGTCAGCTTTTTCTAATTATGAGTGAATAGTTTCATATATTTATGCCACATTTGACCTTTAGTTTTTATAACACCCTATATTAGTCAGCTTTCTCCAGAGAAACAGAACCAATAAGGTATATATATATATATATATATATAGAGAGAGAGAGAGAGAGAGAGAGAGAGAGAGAGAGAGAGAAAGAGCGAAGATATTTATTACTGGGATTGGCTCAAGTGATCATGGAGGCTGAGAAGTCCCACAGTCCGCTGTCTGCAAGTTAGAGAACCAGGAAAGCCAGTGTTAGGATTCAATCTTATTCCAAAGACCTGAGAACCAGAGGGCCACTAGGTAAGTCCCTGAGTTGAAAGGCTGGAGAACCAGAAGCTCTGATGTCCATGGGCAGAAGAAGATGAATCTCCCAGCTTAAGGAGAGAATTCGCCCTTCCTTTGCCTTTTTTGCTCCATTTCGCCCCCAATGGATTGGATGATGCCCACACTGGTGAAGACAGATCGATTTCTTTGGTCTATTTACTCAAAGGCTAATCTCGTCCAGAAACACCCACACAGACAAATCCAGAAATAATATTTTACCAGTTATCTGGGCATTCCTTAGGCCAATCAAGTTGACAGATAAAACTAACCATCACATCCCCTATTCATATCCTTTGTCTATTTTATTTCCTATTGGGTTTATCATATCTTTTTTATTGATTCTTAATTGCTTATTATGTATTTCTCAGTTTATCTTTAGTATTTTGATTTCTGATATTCCTTTCTCATGCATACATTTTTAATTGTATACAATCAAATTTATAAAATATATTTTGTGAATTCTGGATTCTTCTTTTTTATTTAGCAAAATGTTTCTTCTCCAAGGTTGTTTAAACAAAAACAAAAACTCTAAACTGGCTTCTAACTTTGTTTGGAGGGAAGTGTGGTATAAAAAATGTAGCAATCTTGGGACTTCCCTGGTGGTACAGTGGTTAAGAATCCGCCTGCCAATGCAGGGGACACGGGTTTGAGCCCTGGTCAGGAAGATCCCACATGCTGTGAAGCAATGAAGCCCGTGCACCACAACTACTGAGCCTGTGCTCTAGAGCCCTGTGAGCCACAACTACTGAGCCCACATGCCACAACTACTGAAGCCCACATGCCTAGAGCCTGTGCTCCACAACAAGAGAAGCCACCACAATGAGAAGCCTGTGCACCACAACAAAGAGTAGCCCCCGCTCTCCGTAACTAGAGAAAGCCCACGTGTAACAACAAAGACCCAACGCAGCCAAAAATAAATAAGTAAATAATTTTTTTTTTAAATGTAGTGATCTAGATTTGTTTTATTTTTACTTGGATTATCAGTTTTTCAATTACTCTTTAATGGCTAATTCATGGATTTCTCATTGTTTTTAAATGATAGCTTTATTCTATGTTTAATATATTTTATGAAATCTTCAACCCATTTCATTTATCTATCTGCTTACTTCTGTGGCAACATCAAAAGTTTCTATCTCTGTGTTTTTGCAATATGTTTTAATATCTGTAGAAATTTTATTATTAAGTTTATTATTGATTTTATCATGATTTATTTTATCATTATCATCATTATTTTTATCATTACTATTTATGCCTACTTTACATATTTTTATATATGAGGTTTAACAGTAAGTGTCAAAGAAACGAAATAATCTGCCAGTATTTTATTACCCCCATTAAATTACAGATTAATTTTGAAGGAATTTAAATGTTCATAACATTTATTCTTATTGACTAAGAACAAGATTATTTAGGTATCTTATTTTATCTCCCTTTGTAAATATGGTAAATTAAAAGTGGTCACAAATTCTTTGTAGCTTCTCCCATCAAGAGGTGCAATCTATTTTTTCAAACTCTTGAACCGAGGCTGGCCTTGTGTCTTGAGTGTATCAGGGAGGAAAAAACCTTTTCCTCTACTCTCCTATATTCTGTACCTGGAACCTATAAATTAAACTTACAAAGGACAAATTAAGAAGAAAAATATTTATTCGTACGTACACTTTTTTATCTTCCAGGTCACTTATTCACTCTTCTGCCTCAGTTATTCTGCTATGGATTCTTTCTAGAGAATTTTTAATTTCACGTATTGTGTTGTGCATCATTGTTTGTTTGCGCTTTAGTTCTTCTAGGTCCTTGTTAAACGTTTCTTCTATTTTCTCCATTCTATTTCCAAGATTTTGGATCATTTTTACTATCCTTACTCTGAATTGTTTTTCAGGTAGACCGCCTATTTCCTCTTCACTTGTTTGGTCTGGTGGGTTTTTGCTTTGCTCCTTCATCTGCTGCGTATTTCTCTGTCTTCTCATTTTGTTTAACTTACTGTGTTTGGGGTCTTCTTTTTGCAGGCTGCCCATTGGTAGTTCCCGTTGTTTTTGGTGTCTGCCCCCAGTGGCTAAGGTTGGTTCAGTGGTTTGTGTAGGCTTCCTGGTGGAGGGGACTGGTGCCTGTGTTCTGGTGGATGAGGCTGGATCTTGTCTTTCTGGTGGGCAGGACCACCTCCGGTGGGGTTTCTGTGAACTTATTATGATTTTAGGCAGCCTCTCTGCCAATGGGTGGGGTTGTCTTCCTCTCTTGCTAGTTGCTTGGCATGGGGCGTCCAGCACTGTAGCTTGCTGGTCATTGAGTGGAGCTGGGTCTTAACGTTGAGATAGAGATCTCTGGGAGAGCTCTTGCCAATTGATATTACATGGGGCCGGGAGGTCTCTGGTGGTCCAATGTCCTGAGCTCAGCTCTTCCACCTCTGAGACTCAGTCCTGACACCCGGCCAGAGCACCAAGACCCTGTCAGCCACACGGCGAAGTTCCTGGGGATTTTCTTGCCTTTTGGGAAGTCTGAGGTCTTCTGCCAGTGTTCAGTACATGTTCTGTAGGAGTTTTTCCACACGTAGATGTATTTTTGATGTATTTGTGGGGAGGAAGGTGATCTCCACGTCCTGCTCCTCTGCCATCTTGAAGGTCCTCTCCCCCTGATGAATTTATTTAGAGTTTTTAATAGATTTTCAATTTAAATATGTGGAATAACCAGCTATATGTTCTCATCATCTTTAAGGATAAATTTGCTTCTTCCTTAACAAAGATGTTTTATGCACATATAGGTTTCTCTTGTATGTTTACTCTGGCTAGTATTTCTGGTAAAATGTTAATAGTCATGACAGCAATACACATCCTTCATGTTTTCTGAATGTAATGATAATTTTTTCCATGTTCCACTATTAAACATTTCACTAAAATTATCTAGCAATCACAATTTTATTGAAAGTTAGGTGATTTTAATCAAAAATATATTTTACATTTTATCATATATCTTCTGGCCATCAATCTAGCTTTCACATATGTTTTGATAGTAGTTATATATGTTTTTGTATATTTATGTTTTATAGTAATTGTATACTATGTTGTATATGTTTTAATGCTAGTATATGTTTCACACTGTGTTATAAGCAAATATTTTTTAGTATTAAATGAGTCTTTATTCTCGAAACAAACTCCAGTTTTCTATATTTCCCAATTTATTTTTTTTGCTGGAGTCTATTTTATTTGAGACTTTTAAGTCAATATTTTTAAATGAGTTTTCTTTCTTTGTACCGACTTGTCTGGTTTTGATATCAAGGATATGTTTGATTTTTAAAAATAGTTTTGAACTTTTCCTTTGCTCTCAGTGCTGTGGACAAGTTTAAATAGCATCAGCATGATCAATTCCTTGAAATATTGATAAAACTCACCTGTAATAACCTCTGGTTCTTGGCCTTTTACAGGAGATTAGAGATGCAATGGTGAGGATGCTGTTTTCTTCTCGAACATGTTTAGTTTCACTCATGCAATTGGTTTGCTAATGTTTCCTGCCAGTTCATGAGTTCATTTTAGCAATTTGCATTTTTGAGAACCTCATTTATTATATTCAGCTTTCAAATTGATTTGAAGAAAGTGATGAATTATTTAATTCATTTAATTTCTTCTGTCTCTTTGGTTCTTTTCCATTTCCTCTCTAATCTTTTGTGTCTAAGGCTTCCTTCCTTATCTTTTCCTCATCAGGCTAGATTTTATTGTTTTTGAAATGAATCACATTTGGGTATACATATTAGTACTACATTTGTTTCCAATGTGTTCTCTATTTTGTCCTTTATTAATTCCATCCTTCCTCTCTCCCTGCACTTTTACTATTATTTACTTTTCAAAATCCTTGACTTCAGTGTTGAATTTGTTTGCCTTTTTTCCTCTCTCTGTCTCTGTTTGTCTGTCTCTATCTCTTTTTCTTTCTCCCTGTCTCTGTCTCTCCCTTCCCCTCCTTGTCTCCTGGCAAGATTGTTTTGAGATGTTTGCTGCATTTATGTTATAATATTTTCATACACCCCCAATCCCCCCAAAAATCACAAGATTATGGAATAACATCCTTAAAAAAGACCTTTCACATACTAAGCTGCCATAATTCACATACCCGTATTATTTCACACTTCAGTAAGTATACATATTATATATCTAGGTATACAATAATTTTTATCTTCCAGTATCGAGGCAGTCTCACAGCATTTCAGATAAATTGTTAGAAAAATGGCTCGTATTTAATTTAGTAAAGTGAAACCTGAATATTCAAAACATTAAAAAAGCTACGATTCTGGCCATTGTTTTTTCTATTTTATATGCAGAACCATCTCTTGCCTTGGTGGAGAAACCACAAATTTCACACCAAAGATAACAATCCTAAATTATTGAATACTAGAAAGAGAAAAAGAGAAATAATTATCTTTTCCATTATACATATTTTTCTGTTATCAAACTAATTTGCTTTAGTTTTACCTCACTTCTGGCTAAAGAGTTCTTCACAGTGAACCCACACAATTCATATGGGTATTTCATTATCAAAGATCTACAGAACTCAAATTACCACTCTTTTTGGAATGACGACAACAATAGTGAAACTAAAAATAATAACAGAAGTTTCCTGGCACAGATTTGAGGAAGCAGCTCTTTCATTCTGAACCTAAGCTCAGAAAGGGAAGCTGCAGCCAGTTGGCCTTCTGTTACCTCTCCTTGTATTTGTGTGGGAGCATCACAGAAAATACTTCCTTGGCTTGGTCTAACATTGGGGACCACTTCATCTATAGAAATAATTTTATGTGCATAAATATAGATGAGAAAACAATTTCTTTAGATCAGGTTTTTGACCACTGCAAAGGCCATTTGTAAATCTCTTCTTATTTATTCAATTTTCTGGGGCATTTTCAGGCTTCATGTGATTCCCTGCATTAAATTTTCTACTTCATTTGAAATGGATTTAAACCTTTCTCTGTTAACACATTTTATCACACATACTCTAGGAGATGTACTGGGTCTAAATTTCTCCCCAGGGAGTCTCGGGTAAAATTTCAACTTCAATTTCCAAGAGTTTCTCCCGTCTATTTCTCCCCAAAGGGAAAAACAGAAAAAAGAATGAGCAGATTCTTAAGTTATGCTCACACGTGTTTTAACAGGTCAGTTAGATATTATGAATGATCTCACTGTTGTTACCTGCACTCCTTACCCATGTATAGATCTTTCATCTTGTAAAACTTACCCAGTTAATGAATAGTTCAATAGCATGATGTCTCATTACAACATTGATAATACAATTTAACATTCAAACTAGGACACTTTTGAGAATGAAAAAAAGTTACAATATATTGGGATTAACATTGAAGTCACCAAAGTGGTGACTTCCTGGCTATGCCTTTCCTTAATTTTATAAACTTCTGGGATATTTTAGGTTCCTGTTATTCCCAAGTCTGTTTTTTCTGTCTCCCATGCATTCTGTAAAGTCCTTCATAAGATCAAATAAAGTGCATAAGAAAACGTATTGGACAAATTGTTCAATCAATCAGTGCCTTCACTGAAAGGCAGAAAGGCATAGTGATGAAAGGAGAATTTCTGGGGTTGTATGATCTCTTTCAAATACTGATTCTACCCCCAACCTGCTTTGAAACCCTGGGCAAGGTACTTAATCTCTCTGTGCTTAGTCCCCCTGTCATTAAAGAGATGATAGTATTATGTAAAAAAAACTGTATTATGTAAAAATTGATGGTAATTCTTAGTGAAACATAAATGTCATCTTATAAGTTAAAAAGTTAATGTCACTTATTTGAAAGTTAGCAACATTACACAAGATGGTCATATGTACATAAGTTTTTGGGTGATTTTAAATACTGTGTTGAAATTACTTTGGCTAGTAAGAAAAGAAATGAGTTTATATAGTTGACTGACAGATGTGAGATAAACAAGGTGGCTCATTTGTGTTCAAATGGGGTTCAAACTTGGCCAAATTAGAAAAGGATGCTCTAAGTGTGCATTTTTATAACTGCCCCTCCATGCCAAATATATTGTTAGAAGATATGCCACATGCAACTGAAATAACCAGCATGTTTGGGTTGGGTTGCCCATACATGTCCAAGGGAAGTCTAGAGAATTGTGAAAGGTTTTTTTGAGAAATGGATAAGCAAGAAATGACAGGAGAATGAGTGTCTGATTATAAATCAAAGAAAGTATGCTGAGTTTGATAATTAACAATGGTTATTGCAGGACTTCCTCGGAGGTGCAATTGTTAAGACTCTGCCCTTCCACTGCAGGGGCCATGGTTTCGATCCCTGGTGAAGGAATTAAGATCCTGCATGCCACGCGGCATGGCCACAAAAAAAAAAAAAAAAAAAAAAAGAATAGTTATTGCATTCTGATAACATAAATAGGGTAGTGTCAACTATTTCTATGACCTCGTGTTATACCTGACGACTGCAGCACAGGAAAGAATGCTAGAGCTAGGTGACGATGGAGCCATCCCTCTAGGGCAGTGATTTGTGTAATTGCCTGGGGTTTCTATAAATATGTCAACCTGCTACCTTGATTGTTCTTACTGCTCCTTGCTGTCACCAAGAAAGTTGACACATTCCAAAAGGGTTAGGATGGGTCATCAGTGGATTCACTTTCACTAACAGGTTTCCAGAAAATTATTCCTTACTTAAACTAACACCAGTCAACTTTGCTTTTCCCAACCAAGATCATTGAATGTTTCTTTTTTTAGCTGTTTGGTAAATGAACTTTGTATTTCCTGAGATGAGACTGTAATTGTTGATGCTCCCTTTGAAAGACTCCTCTGTAATGACATCCCTTAATACTTTTGGGAAAGCATGTCCCAAACTGGAGATATGAATGAGGAAGAATTGTACTCTCATGAATTATTGATTACATTGGATATCAAAGGAGAGTTAGATATGTATATTTATGAATGGGTACTGGGCTGGGAGGGCCAGAGGGAGAGAGATGGCTTACCTTCTCTCACGAGGCTGCTCTCAGTCCGTAAGACTTTTACATATGAACAACCAAGAAGAAGGCTAGACATTCAGGTCTTCCTTGGCATGCAAGCAAAATAGAGTTGTTTCCCAAATGCTTTTCTTCTGGATTTGATTCAGGATTTATTTATTCATTCAACAAGCATTTATTTAGTACTTACTGTACAATAAACAGTGAACAAAACAATGTTCAGTGATAAAAGTAAACAATAAGTACCTAAAAAAATAAATAAGGCGGCAATGTTTGAGCAGAGATCTGATTGAAGGGTATGAGCTAAGCACAGAAAGTAGTGTGTGAGCAGGCAGAGAGAAAAATATATTTAGCATTTTGAGAAACATCAAGAAGTCAGGATGCTTAAACAGAGTGAACAGAAAATTAGAGACATAGCCCAAGCCCCAGGCCCCGTGCATTCCAGGCCATGCTAAAGACTTTTACTCAAATAAACCATTAGAATGTACGGCAGACTGAATTGTGTACCCCGCCCCCAAATTTGTATATCAATGATCTAACACCCAATATGACTCTATTTGGAGATAGGGGTTTTAGGAAGTAATTAAGGTTAAATAAAATCATAAGTGTGGGACCTTAATACGATAGGATTGGTGACCTTCTAAGAAAAATCTCTTTCTCTCTCTCTCTGCCATGTGAGGACACAGTGAGAAGGAGGCCGTCTGCAAGCCAGGAAGAGAGCTCTCACCAGGAACCTACTTGGCCAGCACCTTGTTCTTGGACTTCCAGCCTCCAGAACTGTGAGAAATAAATATCTGTTGTGTAAGCCACCTAGTCAGTGGTATTTTCTTATGGCAGCCTGAGCTGACTAACACAGAAAGAATGCATCCCAAGAAATCTAGATATGATTACTTTCTCCAAATGCTCTGAGTGCATTTTTAGGCAACAAATAGCCATGTTTTTTAAATATATCAAAATATTGAAGTAAGATGACTTTACCATACCTCAACTGACCTCCAGATTTCCAGTATAACTTTGTTTTTATTATACTGGGGATGACTTTTTACTCTGAGTATAATAAAAACAGTGTGTCCCATTTTTAAAGAGAATGGATACTGTACATTGAGTTTAATTTTAATGTTCTCTTTTTAAATGCTAATAATTATGGCTTTATTATTGCAGTAGTTTCTTTGTTGGAGTTTCTCACTTGAGTTGCTTTAAATTGTAAGTGGTCTAGAATCACAGAGCTTGCCTGATTACCCTGTCCATTGCCAATGTTATGTTTCTTTTTAGGACCTGTCCTTTGTAATACTTCCCAGATGCAAGCACATGGTTGTCTGACCTAAAGCCACCTGTACATCATTTGTTTTTATTCTCTTTGACAACAACATTATCCTCATTGGGACTACAGAATCTTGTTTCCCAGTTTTCCAGACTGCTATTGTAGGACAGTGCTTGGAAATGGTCCCCGCATTAGCATGATGTTCTTGTTGGGATGTTTGGAGTTACATTTGCCAAAGCTGTACATGTAAAATTTTCAAAAGGTTGATAAAATAAATACCTTGATTTTGATTTCACTTATTTGATGTTAGTATTTAAAACCAGCTGAATTAAAGTAAAGGGTGTATAAACAGATGTCTGAAACCACTTTTTAAGCAAAAGTATATGTAGTTCTCTTAATTATCTGTCATTGGAAATTTGTCATCCCCTTTAATATTCTGAATATATGCACACATTTTACTATACTGAAAAAAATTCACTCACTTTCTTATAAGTAGCCCCCCTACTCTATTATTCTCTTCTTGCTCTCATTTCTAACTTTTGGATCAACTTGTGGGAATCTGCTGCCTGTACTTCTTTGCAACCTATGTCCACCTGGACCTCTAGCGATCTGATTCTTATCTGAGTTACTCCAGTGAACTACACCCAAAATGATATTTGATGTGGCAGACACATTAACTCTTCCTCTTTCTCTTTCCTTTTTTTTTCTTTTGTTTTTAGAGTTACCCACCTTTCTATGTAGTCTGGACAAATACTGTCAAATTCTTAACTACAGTCTCATTAGCATCCTTGAATGCTTCCATCACTCAGCCCCTGTTTCCATTCTTTGCTCCACGATGCTATGCAATTTATCTGCTTGTGCTCTAAGGATACAAAACATTTATGGGAAAAATGAGGAAACAAGAATATTGTGCTAATCCCGTGAACATTTCCAAGCACCGTCCTAAAATAGCAGTCTTGAAAGCCGGGAAAGAAGACATATCTCCATCAAGACTGACAATATAAAAGGAGAAGAGACAAAAATTGCCATTATCAGAAATGAAATAGAGGATATCACTAGAGATCCTGCAGCCTTTAAAGATAGCTTGAGACAACTTAGCACTCATAAATTTGACAACTTAGAAGAAATGGATCTATCCCTCAAAAACCACAAACTACCAAAACTCAAACAAAATTAAATGGACAACCTGAAGGGCTCTATAACCATAAAATAAATTAAATTCATAATTTAAAATCTCCCAAAACATAAATTTCCAATCACATATGATTTCACTTGAAAATTATACCAAATATGTAAAGAAGAATTAACCAAATTTTACATAATCTTTTACAGAAAAGAAGGTAAAGGAACATTGTCCAATTCATTTTATAAAACTAGTATTATCCTGATACCAAATGTAAGTGAAGTCAGCCCCCCAACAAATAGACTACAGACCAATAACTACCATGAATCTAGATGCAAAATATCTCAACAATATATTAGCAAGCAAAATCCAAAATATTCAAAAAAATTAAATACCATGACCAAGTGAAATTATTTCAGGTTTTCAAGGCTAGTTGAACATTTGAAAAACAAACAATAAATCCACCATATCAAATAGCTAAAGAAGAAAAATCTTATAATTATGTTAATTAACAGAGGAAAACGCTTTAAAACTCCAACATCAATTTATGATAAAAATTCTCAGAAAAAGGAATTGAAGAGAAAAAGTCCTAAAAATGAAAAAGAATGCCTACAAAAAGCTTACAATTGCATGCTAATTAGTAACATGTAAATATATGAAAGTATAATATTCATTGGTAAAGGTACATATATAGTCAAATTCAGAATTATCTAATGTATGTAATGGTGGTGTGGAAATCACTTTTAACTCTAGTATAAAGGCTAAAAGACAAAAGGATTTAAAAAAACTATAAATATAATATTTTATTAATGGTTACACAATATAAAAATATAAGTTGTGATATCAAAAACATAAAATGTTGGGTGGGAAAGAAAAAGTTTTTGTATGCAATTGAAGCTAAGTTGTTATCAGCTTAAAATATACTGTTATAACTATAAGATATTTTCTATAAGCCTTATAACCACAAAGCAAAAATCTATAGTAGATACACAAAAGATAAAGAGAAAGGAATCAAAGCATACCACTCCAAAAGTCATCAATCCACAAAGGAAAACAGTAAAAGAGAAAGAAGGGAGCAAAGGAATTACAAAACAGTCAAAAAACAATTAACAAAATGGCAATAGTAAGTTCTTACTTATTATTAAGTTCTTCTTATTATTTCAAATGTAAGTGGATTCTGCCATTTGCTGAGTACATCTATGTAAAGTATCCATACTGTGACTGTGAAAATAACTAGAGAATGAGTTCAGGGACCCAGTGGACCCACCATAAGGCAAACATGAGCTAAAACTCCATTGATCACCTGACCTCCATGAACCTTTGCACTGATAGTCTCTTGGAATAAGTGTTAGTTCAAAGCTAGTGTCTAGCAATCCCAAGTCTGACAATTTATTTTTGCCCCTGAATAGTAATCCTAGTAAAAGGCTGTAGGTCCTTTTGGAAAATGCCCAGAGGAAGATTAATAGTACAATCAGTATAATAAATTATCAGTTATCAATTTTAAGGAAATAAGATCCTTCTGTAAGCAGGTCCAGCCTTTCCTTTACTCAAGGGGTCTAGGTCTGTAAACTGGATCCAATCTAGGAAATCATTGAGAGTTCATGACTCTTTATTTTGGTGATTCAAGTTGAACTTCTGTTCACTTGACCTAGAAGTCTTCTGCTTATAAAGATCAAGTAAGAATTTAGTAGACTGTACATTTAATTCTCTTCTATGAACACCATGATCAACTGGCCAGTGTCTTAGGTCTCTGTGAGTCACATTGTTTTAACTGCTTTGACCTTCTGTCTATTAAGGCAACCATGCCTGCCTTGTCTTCGGCAATTAAGTGTGGTCGCTGGCTCCTGCCATCCTGGTATACATTTATTCCCCTACTGCATTTAACAACCCCAGTTCAGTGGTAACAGTTTCCACTTTAGTTTCTGGTCTACAGGAAAGAACAACCACAAAGATGTTCAAGAAACCTGGGACACCCTTTATGAATTTATTTTTCAGAGTCATAGTGAAAGGTGTGTCTTCTGGACCCTACCAGCGTTAGTGACCAGGTCTTACATGATAAATCCATTCTACCATTTTAATCTCCCTAAGCTTTTGGACCCCTTTTCTATGGTATACCAAGACTGTTTTGGCATTTCAGCTTCTTTTAGTGTAGACCACATCTTGGTGCATGTTTCACCCATGTTAGAGCACTTTCTAACCTCTTGAGTTGCAACATTGAATCCAGATTCTCTGCTTAGTGGTCCAATATGAATTAACTTGGTCTAATCCAACTTTTTTTTTTTCTCCACCGCTATTATTCTGCACCCTTAACATTAATTTCTACACATATTTCCCAGATTTCTGTTCATATACTTTGGAAAAATTGATTGTATGGCTCTTTGGATGTATAGATCATCTCTCTGTAGTTCACCACTGACCTTACCCTTCTGGGTTTGTTGGGACATGAATCCAGCTTTAGGTCTTGAAAAAAAGAGGGGTCATTATGGTTTCTTCAGGCAAAGCTGGTTTAAACTCCTCAGGAAGAGGCTGAACTCCTCAGAAAGGTGTGCCAGACTGCAGCCAAAAAAGACAGTGGAATTCAGAGGTTTGATGTCCCCAGTTTCAATGGGATATGACCACATATCCTTATTCTAATTTTCAAGATCCCATCTTTTTCCCAACTAATGACTTCACTTTAACAGAAATCTCCTTGAGAGGTTAGGAGTTCAATTTGTGTTGTGATTCAACCAATTATACAATGAGTCTGGGTTTGATTTTCAGAAATATCAGGCCTATAGCTGTGGGACTTAATGGATTCTTTCAGGGTAGACAGAAAATTTCAGGTCATTTATGCAAAGCTTAAGCTGGGAATGTGAAGTCCTAAACGTCTTTATATCTCCTACTTTCTCCAGAAGTTAGGAGCAACCAGCCAATATCATTATACTCATTCGTTTTACAGAAATGCCCTGAAGTATAAAATACATGGTCACCCAGAAACTTATCTTTTTTAAGTGTTTGATTAGAAGTAGGAAATGGTGTCGTTTTGCACATCTCCACTGCCACGTGGACTGCTAGCGCTCTCTTTATCACTGGAAATAGTCATCAGTGCCTTGAAATTTAATCAGATTAGACAATCAACTCCAAAAAAACAGAACCAACGCAGAAAACGTGTCCTTAATATTCTGTTCCTCAAAACAGACTAACAGAGAACAGACCTGCGGTTGCCAAAGGCGAGGGCAGGTAGGGGAGGGAAGGATTGGGAGTTTAGGATTAGCAGATGTAAACTATTATATATAGAATGGAAAAACAACAAAGTCCTCCTGTATAGCACAGAGAACTATATCCAGTATCTTGGGATAAACCATAATGGAAAAGAATATGAAAAAGAATATATATATATGTATAACTGAGTCACTTTGCTGTACAGCAGAAATTAACACAACATTGTAAATCAACTATGCTTCAATTAAAAAAAAAAAAAAAGATTTTGTTCCTCAAAACAACTCTCAGTACCAAAGTCTGAATCAGTCAGTACTCTCCAGAGAAACACAAACATTTTGATATATGTTTGGTTTATTTACTTCAAGAAGTTGGCTTCATGATTGTGGAGGGTGCCAAATCCAAAACTAATGGGCCAATCTGGCAGGCTGTAAACTCTCAGAGAGTGGCTGATATTTTTGTTTTGAAGCAGAATTTCTTCTTTTTATAGAAACCTCAATTTTTCTCCTATGGCTTGATTGAGTGAGACCTACTCACATTATCATGGATAATCTCCTTTACCTTAAGTCATTTGATTATAGATACTAACCAGATCTACAAAATGCCTCCACAGTAATACCTGTATTAATATTTGATTGAATAATTGGATATTATAGTCTAGTCAATTAGACATATGAAACTAACCATCATTCCACATGACCCAGCAGTTTCTCTCCCATGCACACACTCAACATAAGTGGAACGTATATTCACACACAATCTTGTACATAAATGTTCATAGCAGCCTCATTCATAACAGCAAAAGAAAAAAAAAAGTGGAAGCATATTCAATGTCCAACAACTGGTGAATGGATAAATAAATGTGATATAACCATATAGTGACCATATAAATCAGTAAAGTACTGACACATGGAACAACATGGATGAACCTTGCAAATATTATAACCTAATGAAGTCAGACACCAAAGGCTATATATTGTATAATTTCATTTATATGTCCAGAATAGACAAATCTATAGAGACAAAAAAAACTAGATTAGTGGTTGCTGGGGAGTAGGTGAGGTAGAAAAGACAAGTGACTGTGAATGAGTACAGGACTTCATTTTGGGGTGTTAAAAATATTTTAGACTTAGTGGTGAATACTGACAATTGACATCCAGTGAATTGTACACTTTAAAAAATACATTTAAACAATAAAATATATAATGTACATGAGGCAAATCGTTAGTGCTCAATAAATGGTTTTCCATGAAAAAATAACTAAAAAGATAGAATTGAAAAAGATATATGCTTCCTTCAAATGTTTTCTTTGCATATGTATTTGAAATTAACAGCTTTTTTACAGTTATATCAATAATACACCATATACATTTCTCAGTTATAAAATATTTAAAATGTAGCAAGAATTTAAAGATTTTTGTTAATTACTCTTAACCACGTTATTCTGTGGAATTAACATTTTTCCTAATTTTTATATTATCTTTTCTAAGCCTATTTTAAAATACTATTATTATGAGAGTTCATCTTTCTTAAGTTCTCACAAAATATTTTTCTTCTTTATAGAAATAACTATTTTAATTACCTTAGTTAATCAGTCTATACACTAGTTAATGAAATTACATAATTGTGAGTTCAAACAGACATAAAGAGGAATGCATCAAATAGTAGGAAGAAAAACACAGATACATTAGTCACTCTGTTTTGTTAAGACATGAAAAGCACATTTGACTTAGTGAACTGGTTAAAAGAGATCAATTAGAGAGAATTCTATCATAGACACTTTACTTATTGAATTAGCTGGAAGTTGAAGATGAATAATAAAGGCAGATGAAGATACCCAGTAGTGCTAGTTTGGGCTCCGACGCCAGCCTCAATTTTTAATTTTAGCCCCTCACCACCCTCCTTGTCCTTTACTAACTGTATGATTTGCATAAATTACTTAACCTTTTTGTGCTTTTGTTTTCTTATATATAAAATGGTATGAAATAAAATTATACATAACCCAGATTTTTATGAAAATTAAATGCATAGATTACAAGTAAAACGCCTATTGCTAGAGATAAATAAAGGTTACTTTAAGGAAAATAAAAGACAGAGACTGTCTTGAGGAGAGTTCTAGAATGTTTATTCAAATGGAAAATTCAAGGAGTACTGAGACTATGTCTTGTTTTGTAGCTATTTGATTGTTGGTTAGAAAGCTGTCATTTATTAGGACATAGTGGGTTAGTCTAAAGCACTGGCCAAGAAAAGGAAGAGAATCTTTCTTATCTCTAATTTTCAGGGCTAAGTCATACAGACTGTCTGATTCTCGTTCCCTGCATTTGATTCACTGTGGTGAACATATACCGATACAGGGTAATTACAGAATACAAACTACCAATTTATGTCGGGTAGAAATACTGTTCTTTGTGGTAGGCAGTTGCTCCACCTGGATCTACCCTAAGAAATGTGAGTAATGTGCCTCCAGACTCGACTAGGATTAACCCTGCCATGTGTAGGATCCCCCATGACCATGGCCATCCTGTCATTACAGCAGATTGAGGTAGACCACTGACCCATTTGGGCTAATTAGTTTCTTTCTCCCAAACATTTGAAACTAGGATTGAAAGATGATACCTAGTTAATTTCTTTTGATATTGAGAAGATTCATAAACTGACAAGTTGTGAAGCAACTGCATTCTACTACTTATATGGAAAAGCAGGAAAAAAGCATTTGGCTGAGAAAAGAACTAATAAATTCCCAGATAAAGACAGAAATACATGATGATACATTCTTAAAAGACGAAGAGAGAAACAGCTTTGTTTCTCGTTTTCCAGGTCCCAAATCGAGTCTTTTGAGAGTCTGAGTATACTTATTGCCCTTTCTTTCTTATAAGCAATTCCTCCTTTTTTGCTAGAGTTAATTTGAGTGAATTCTTGTTCTCAACCAAAAGATCACTGACCATGAAGAAAGTGGGTCGGGTAATAACTGCCAGTGGTCAGGCTTCCTCCATCAGATAAAATGGAGGAGAAGCAATTGTGTGGGAAATTCCAACTAAAAGCACTGAATTATTTTGGCCAGAAGAAAAGAGAGGAAGAGAGAGAAACTATGTTTTTTTCCTAAGTTTAATTAATCAGGCTACTGCCTACATATTAAATTTAATTTTCCCAGAGGATGCCAGTTCAAAAAAACATCTGGAATCAGAAGTCCTTAGATGTATTATGAAGTAGATTTGTATTTAAGAAAGATCTCACTGGGGTTAAGCTAAAATCTCCCTGACAATAAAAGAGTCTGCAAAAAGTAAGAATTTATTAAGCCCAATGCTCAGAGTACCAAAGTAAAAATTAATTGGTGGTGATAGACACACACCTCCTACCTCAGAGCCCCCTCTGTTCCCCAGAGCCAAAGATGCATTTACTTTAACTGGGATTTTTAGCCAGATATTTCTGAATGCAAAAACTTCCAAAACGATAAGAGCCTTCTCAGGAGGGGAGGGCCTTCTTGTCAAATTCCTTGAGCACCTTAAGGGGACTTTTAAGTTCATAATCTGATTTCGCCTACTCTTATATTTTACATTTTCCAAAGACACTGATTCATTCATTCCACAAACATTTATTGAGCAACTTCTATGTGGCCAGTTTGGTGCTAGGTTTCTTAAGAGGCAGGTATGAAAGGCAGTCTTTTATCTTAAGGAATTCAAGTCAAGGAAAGAGAAAAGTAGAGAAACAACTGAAATAAAACACCAAGACATATGTGCTCATGAATACTTTGAAGTGAAGAAGAAGGGAACTCACTTCATTTTGTGTGGAGATGGGAGAGTGAAAGTTTCTTGAGAGAGATAAATCATGAATGAGTCTTTGGGGGCAAGAGGACCTTCCTATCAGAGAAAACAGCATGTGAGCAAAGTCACAGAGAAATTGTAAGCAGCTTTTGTCAGGAAAGAGCTCTTTGCAGGAAAGAGCTCTCTGCAGGGGGCCCCTTTTGTCTTGTCACTAAGCTTAAACCACACACCCCCATGCTCTACACATCTCCGGCCCTAGCACACCTTTCAAGTCTTTTGATCACGCAGTACCTTGTCTAAGCTGTTGGTTCTTTCCATAGATCAAAGAAGTAGAAATGAAGAACAAGTAATTAATAGATGACCAGATCGCTTCCCTAGCTTCCCCTTCAGTAATCTCACGAACAAACTGTGTGAACAAGACAACATGAAAGAAAGATCACAAGGAGTTGACAAGTCTGCACGCAGTGGGGGTGATGAAGACTCTGACCCCCATCTCAGTGATTAACTGAGATTACTTCCCTTTTTCCTTTTAAAATCTTTCACGGCCAAGCAGAATCTTCAGAAGTGGTTTTTGGGGACACTAAGTTCACCATCTCCCCAGATAGCTGGCATTCTGATTAAAAGCAACTTTCCTTTCTACCAGCATTTGCCTCTTTCCAGTATCGATTTTCAAGTTTGGTGACAAAATGGCAGAATATGGGGCAGGGGCTCTGGGGTGGGGAGGGAGTGATAAAAGTAGTCTGGAGATGAGGAGGGATGAGGTCTAGAAGGGGTTTTAAAGACTATGCTTAGGGATTGAGATTTTGTCTTAAAGGTCTTAAAAACATATTGAAGGCTATAAACAAAGAAATGAAATGTTTAAATTTCATATTCGTCATGTATATTTTTATATTAAATAATGATGAGATATAGCAGCTACCATTTTCTGACCATCTATAATACGTTAATAAATCTTGTGGGGAATAACTAATATCCAGCAAAAGTTGAGTAAGAAGGTATAGAAAGTTTATCAAATTTTTCTGGGTTGACCAGGCAATAATTTTAGAACCAGAACTGAAATCTATATCTGAGTTCATGTCCGTTCCACTATACCATCTTCTTCCTGAATCAGAATCCAGGTTTAGAAGTTAAACTTCACTGCCTCTCTGATGTGTTATTCTTGATGCTTTCACTGGCACAGGTCTTTGGGCTGGGATAGAAGTCAAGGCCATTGCCTGTCATCACAATGGCTGACTTGAGAGGGAGAATGATTTGTTAGAATTCATACTCATTTGAACCAGCTAGTATGTCATATACTACCACTTATGTACATCACACCTCCCAAAATGTTTTTGTGCCTCTATTATATAACTTATTTTATTTCACGTAAACTATATTTTCTTTGAGGGCAAGAAATATGGCTTATTTTCTTTCATAATAATAATGATCCCCAAATTATTTACACTGTACCAGGCTATGTTCTAATCAGCTCATTTTCTTTTTCTTTTAACAAATTCTCAATTCAACCCTGTGAAGTTAATATTGTTCCTATCTTAAAGATAAGGAAACTAAGGTACCAAATGGTTCAGAATTGTCTGAGGTCATTCATCAAGTAAGTGTTGGATTCAGGATTTGATTGCAGCATCTCTATTATGCTATATCACGTGTGTTTTACCAGGCTTGGCACACAGTGTTCAGAAATCTTTGTTGACGAATGAAGGAACACATTAATTAATCATCATATTTTGAAAATGAATAACTCTTAAGCAGTCATTCTCCAAAACAAGGTTGTTCACAAGATTTTTGTAATATCTAAACACAGAAAGATTTAAATTAACCGCTGTTAAAAATGAGCAAAATGTATGCAAACAATAGTGTACTACACACAGAGACTGAGCGTATATTTTGTCAGATTATCAGACCAAGTGACTATCCTCTCTAATTGCCAACTTGGGACTTTCTTATGCACATCCTGGTTATGAGGTATCCTAATCATCAATCCTGAAACCACCAGCCTGGTCTATACTCTCGCTGAGGATTCTTCTTGTACCATCTGGTTGCAGGCATGTGTTGGGAGCATGTAAAACTCTACTGTAAACTTAGGAGTACTATTTCATGAGCCTTCTCATCCATCATTCACTTACTCTGAAACTTCTTTCTCTTGGTTTTTGTTTTGCTTCATTTCTAACCTATCTTACCCACCTCCCTATCTCCGCTTTTTTTCTGGACCGATAAGCTCTTTGGTTTGGATTCAGCATCTCCATTTTAAGTTAGCACGGCCTCTGTATCACACCATTGAATGCTGTCTTCCAGCTGCATCCATGTTCTCTACAAGTACCAGGAATTCCACCACCAAACTGACCTTAGGTCTCAGGGGCCCCTGGATGGGGCCTGATCTTCATCTTACTTCCATTGTTATAGCAGAGGGACCATATTTGTAAAACTTCATTTTTAATTACATCTTCCTATTTAGTTCACTCACTTCATCAATATACTATGAGGATTCATTTCAAAAAAGTTTAATGCCCAGAATCAAGGCATCTGGGTCTACAAGTGATTTGCCCTTTGACACAAATAAGCATGGATTTCTTTGTCTCTCATCCCTACCTGCCCACTGGTACTGTTTGGTACAAGTGATGTAACATATGGAAGGTCACATAGAAAGCATCTTTTAGGAGTAAGATAAAATAAAATCAGAATATTTAAGTATAATATTCAGGGATCAGAATTTAAGCAGGTTCCTTTTCTTTTATATGCAGAAAATGTTTCTTTTGTTAATAATGTAATAAATGTTGAAGTCTATGTAGGTCAAATACAGAATTAAATAAGATAATAAAATAAGTATAGGTTAAAAAAAGAGTGAAGGAGTTTCTCCCATATTAAATTTCAATTATTAAGGGTTTTGTTTTTCTTATACAGCCTTTGAAACCAAATATATTTTTGGTATCTCTCACTACTTACTGGAATTAGGCTTAACCTCATAGTAACATTGAGAACTGAAAGCACTTATCAATTTTTCTCTTTTAATTGATAGAAATAATGAATGTAATTTTATATTACTATGTGCATACTTACAACTTTCTCTTTAGTGTTATGTAATTTACCTTTTCTTTTTTTATGAAATGTAGGGCATTATTTAGAGGGGAGTTATTACCAAGACTGAGAATTGTAATAGCTGCAGCTCAATTTTTACGGCTTACAGCTTAGTGGCTCAAAGCTTGGTAAATAAGCACCTCTCTGAGCCTTTTAAATAGTATTTGAGCGGAGTTAAGTTTACGAGTTAGCTATAAAATTATAATTAGGTTATGAAAACGAAAACTCATTTAGTGGCAGTCAACAAACTAATATAGTGACCCTAAATCCCAACATGACTGTTTAGTTATTACAACATACCACTACGAAGCCTATTAACAGGCCTAATTAAGGCATCAATCACCTATCAGAACTTCAGTAGCCCTACAATAACTCTTTTTATGGCATTTTTAGCAATTTGCTCTAATGCACAGGGGGGCCATATACAAATGAATTAGATATTGGGGGTCCTGATAAGACGAGGCCTTTTGGCCAGCATTCTCAGTCCCTGTACTTTCACAAGCTTGCTGGGAAACAGACCAAGTATTTTCTAAGAAGGACAGAGTGAAGCCTGAGCTGTTATCCATTTAACAACCCAATACATTGCCAGGTTTTTAGACCCATGTAGGCATTCAGACAGAATAATACAGGCCATTGGGCATTTCTGGGGTTATAGATTCTGTTTTGTTCAGACTGCACTATCCGGACAGCTGTCTATGTGGAACATGATAGCCACTCTGTATGCAGCTGTGTGGGCAGATTTTCAGAAGAGCACATGAATGCTTTTGACCTACTGTGTTAATGGACCTGACTTTCTCAACTGAATATCTCTCTAATAAATCAAGTACACTTTAGCAAGACAAGTTTAAGGGCAGGGCATTATTTGGTAAATCTCCATGAAGTCGCATACCTTAGTTTATTCTAATGTAGGCTTTAGTATTTTCTAACTGATTCGTAAGTTGGGAAATTGACAGAAGAGCCATCCATAGCCCTCAATGAAATCACCCTGGCTTCCTGCTTCATGGGTCATCAGGGTATGTGAGGAAGGAGGAAACAAGTTGGTAGTTCATGGTTGTACTGGAAGAATAGCAATTTCAAAATCTCTAGAAAATATAGATTTCATGGCTGGTCAGGGGGTGTGGTGAGTAAATGGGAGGATGGCAGTGGTGAGGATATGATTGATCTAGTGAGGATATAATCCCTAACCTGGTGCGACCAACTGATTGCCAGGCTGAGGGCTCACCTTGCACATTACTATATAGGAAACACATTATAAGATGTGGATTGGAAGGGCCAAAAATCTTCCTAAACGAGGTTGACTTCCAAAAGTTGGTCACTTGATTTATGTTTCTAATATTAGTCATGAATTTAAATTAGTGGGTTGAAACTTTAAAAATGTAAAGGTGTTAGCACTTGAGGGACAATGTTTTCAATCACATTTAGGTATTTACACACTTGAGTGGGTTAGTTATTTTTCCAAAAAAAAAAAAAAGTCCATGAAGACATGAGGTAGGAATAGGTCAGTTTTGAGAGAGGAAATAGTTTGGGGTTATTGGAAGAGGTGTGTAAATCTTGATCATAGGCAGACAAGGGTGGGGGCAGATTTCATATAAATAACTAAGAAAGGAAGAGACAGGTTCCCTAAAGAGACCCTCAAAATGAAGAGGATATCACTGAGATAACAGAATACTAATGATTCTTTTTCTGCTTACTTAGTTAAAGTAATTTTAGCTGGTGTCACAATCAAATTCCCCAAAATATCAAGGCTCAAACATGACAGTTCATTTCTTGGATACATTGATTGGCAGGCAGGTTTCCTCCAGTTGATAACTTAGAGACTCAGTTTTCTTCTGTCTCAGGTCTTCATCATCTTTTAAAACATGACCCCCAAGGTTACCAAACCCACCTGCATCAAGTTGGTGGAAAGGGAAGGGTGTGTATGACACGTCTAACTGCAAAGGAGTCTGGGAAATGGGTTTAGTGCAAGCCACCTATCTCTGACACACTGGCATTTTCCTGATCCCTGGTGCTGGCTCTGCATTGCACAGTCTCCAGCTAAAGTCGGTCATAATAAGACGGAGAGAGATGGATATAAAGGGAGTGGCAAAAGGAGAGAAGGGTTTTCGTTGTACTCAGCTTTGGTAAAAATAGAAACACAAATGTG
Organism: Balaenoptera ricei; assembly: GCF_028023285.1. Lineage (NCBI taxonomy): Eukaryota > Metazoa > Chordata > Mammalia > Artiodactyla > Balaenopteridae > Balaenoptera > Balaenoptera ricei. Next base: position 6,207,337 of record NC_082645.1, on the reverse strand, counting down.
CCTGTTGATGGAGGAGAATTGATATTTGAGTAAATAGGGCTGGCAGAACAAGATTGGAATTTTCTGCTTTGTTGATACTCCTAATAGTTCCGATGTGTGAAACTAAGGCCACACAACCCTATCAAATGAGTAGAGTGTGGAAAACCAGTCTTGGCACCCCTAGTCATTCTCCTGTCCCCAGCCATGCTGAGTTTATGAGTAATAAAATGTATCCAGTGGTTTTCCCAGTTAAAACACCAGAAATATTAAGTCTACTTCTACCTTCATCCAAAATATCATGGAGGTGGTTGTGAAATTCTTCAATTTACTTCTCAGGAGACTTAGTAAGGATATGGGCTCAGTAGTATATTCTAATTGCTATCATCTTTAAAGACAAAAATAATCTGCAAAATGTCATCCCTTAAGTATAGAGAGAGAGATGCAAACTGACTTTTCACTAAATTAAAAAAAAAAATTCGGTTTTGGCTGCCGCCCCAAGTTTACACAACTGCTTCTAGCAAAAGCGTTTTTGAAAATTGTCAAGTCTGAGGTTGGGATCTCACAGCTGAACTACAAACCCACTATATGCACCCACTATTTTGACTTAAGAACTCTAAACCCTTGTGTCCACAAACTCCAGGTATTCTTGGGACTGAGAGCTATACCAGAACATCAGAGACATTATAAATTAGAATTCTTTATTAAAAGAAGCAATGGGGAAAACAACACTTTTTTTTATATTTGAATTTTATTTTATTTTATTTTTTTATACAGCAGGTGCTTATTGGTTATCTATTTTATACATATTGGTGTATACATGTCAATCCCAATCTCCCAATTCGTCCCACCATCACCTCCCGCCCCCCAACCCTTCTTTTTCATTTCTTTTCCTCATTAATAAAAATTGCTTTTTGTTGATGTTTTCCTTGAGCATTCGGTCTCTATGGTGGGATATTGTTACCATTGAGTAATGCCAGCTCAGTGCCTAATGTTGCATCCCTAAATCACTGTGCAAAACATTATTGTAAAGTTGATCATTAGAGCTTAAGGATCATCATTCACTTTAAACCAGAACCGTAGAAAGCCTGAGATGTCCACAATGATGAACAGCTCCTTAAAAAACTTGTGAGCGTAATTGTGCAGATTTCTTACAATTGCTCAGTCAATTTTAAAAGAGAAGTAGTGTTGGTAATTTTCTCATTCTTCCTCATAAGGGATGCGTCTATGCTCATAGAATAAGGTGACTCGTCACGACTTTGTCACAGTGAGTGGACAGAAGGCAAAAGCCAGAACTCCAACATTATCCAGCAGCTGTCACTTCCATTTAAGGGACTGACACATCTTCTCATGAACACTGCCTGAGGCAACCTTTTGCAAACTGGTCACATAATAATTGAGAAAACCTGGAAGAAGTTTTCTCCAAAATAATTTTAGGAGTTGACTTAACATGAAATGGTAAGCTAGTCTTATCAGCATTATTTAAGAATGACATTTTTCTCTTGTTTCGAGAATTAATTCAGATTTTTGAGGATCTTGTAATGTCATTTCTTCCTTTAGGTTATAAAGAGTGTTTTTTCCAGGGACTTCCCTGAAGGTCTGGTGGTTAAGACTCCACGCTTCCACTGCAGGGGGCACAGGTTCGATCCCTGGTTGGGGAACTAAGATCACGTGTGCTGCAGGGCAAGGCCAAAAAAAAAGAGTGCTTTTCCAGCTATTGTTTGGTCTGGAGTTTGGTGTAGCACACGAATTTATAAGGCAATAAATTTTACATGCTATCCTTAAGTAGAAAGCATTTGTACCTTCATACCAAACTTTTCAATCTTGCCTTATGGATGGAGAAGGGGACTTACTTTTGTCATTTCTTCTCCTGTGGAAAAGAGTATCAGTTAGGAATTATAATTCTCCTACAAGTAACAGAGACACCACCACTCCTTCCCCCCAAAAAGTGGCTTAAACAAATTAGGGAATTTATATTTCCCTCTAGTAAGGGTAAGTCTCAAGATAGACTATTCAATACTGGCATCGTACTTCATGTCGCTATGGATGACTCAGGCTACTAACCTTCATATTTGTTCTTATATGATGGTTCTGTGCCTGCAGCCATCACATCTGAGTTCCAGGTTCGTGGAAGCAACAAGGCCAACTATAAAAGTTAGTACATCCTTAGAGTATGCCACTCTTGCAAGGAAAATTTCCACAAGCTCTACCCAGCAACCTCCAGTAACACCACACAAGACAGAAGTCTGTCCCATAGATATCAATGCCTCAAGTAGGACTGGCAAGTGTTGCTTCTAAACTGGACACATTGTCAGTCTGAACAAAATATGGGTTGGTTATGCTACTAAGGAAGAAAGAGAGAATGAATATTAATAAGCAGCTCATGGTCTTTGTCACAGGAGGACTGGGAGAGAAATCTCTGCTCTGCCCCCTCTCCTGGGCCCCATCACCCACTTTCAATCCATTTCCCAAAGAGGGAGGATTAGCCATCATGTTTGACCAGAGATTAAAATTAAAATTAATTAGGTCCTCTTCTACTAGGAAGCAGAGATGCTGGTCCTAAAAGGCACTGACTTGTTTCTTGAATCCTTTTATGTGTCCTGTGCCAAACTAATAGAGCTCTATGCATATATTCCATTAGTCAGAACTCCAAAGGAGAAGAGGAAGTTGAGAGACATCACGAAGCCCCCAGAGACAGCAGTTTATGTCTTGATTAAATATTGAAATTTGCATGAGTTAAAGTGTCTTCTACTTCCTAGCTTATTGGCCTCTTTTCCTACTTCTCTAACACACTACTTTTCTGTCTCTAGCCACCCAGAGTTTCCTCCTGATGTGTCCCATCAAGGAAGCTTTTCCACCTGGACTCCTCGGGCGGTGTTGGTGACCTTCTCCTTACCTGTACCCATCCCCCATGGTCCTCCCAGGTTTTTTAGAGCCCTTACACACTATGTCATAAATATTTACTTGTTTTTCCTCCACTAGGTGGTGGATCATTAAGGATAAGGACCAAGGCTTGACTCTTTTGGTATCTTCAGGGACTAGCAATATCTTGCCACATAACTCTTCATTAATGGTAATTAGAGTTATTATCTAATATAGAGCTAGAAACAAATAGCACTGAATCATCAGAACTAAGCAGGTGAAAGTATTATCTTTCAGAAAAAGCTTGGAAACTCAGCAGAAGTCAAAAATCTTTATTTGTGACAGTGGTTTAAAAAGTATGTTTTAAAACAGAAATAGACTCACAGATATAGAAAACAAACTTATGATTACCAAAGGAGAAGGGGCGAGGGATAAATTAGGAGTTTGAGATTAACAGATACACATTTGTTATTTGTTATATAAAATAAACAACAAGAATCTACTGTATAGCACAGGGAACTATATTCAATATCTGGCAATAACCTGTAATAACCTGTAATGGAAAAGAATCTGAAAAAAACCATATATATCTATATATCTATAGATATATATCTGAATCACTTTGCTCTATACCTGAAACAAACACAACGTTGTAAATCAACTACACTTCAATTAAAAAAAAACAAAAAACAAGAGCAGGGCTCAAAGTTTTCACAGGCAACGGTTTCCAGTATAATTCAATAACATTGTTTTATTTACATTATGTTTTATCGTGTATGACAAGTGATTTTGATTTCCATTTAAGAATGTGATGTAAAGTGTCCTTTTAAATAAAAGTTTTAAATAGATGTTTTCTAAATTAAAAAAATAATTATGGTTTAAGGGGAGGTATGGCAGAGGATTTTAAACAGGATTTGTGTATCAGAATCATTCATGCTCTGCCCTACCTTCAACACTCAGATTCATAATCAATAGATTTGGAGTGGGACCAGGCTTCTGTATTTTTAAACATCCCCCGGGGACTCTGCTTCACAAGCTACATTGGATTTGGGAGGAGATAAGCAGTGGCCACAGTTCTACTCCCCTCCCCCGTGAGCAGCACAGCTGTGGTCAGTTTTACACATGCAGGAGCTCTCCACTGATGCTAGTGGAATCTGCGGAGGAGTTTCCAAAACTCCAGATGCCCAGACTACACCCAGGAGAGTTAAACTGGAATCTTAGGGAAGGGACCCAGTCATCAGTACATTTTAAGGCTCTTCTGGTCACTCAGATAAGTAGCCAAAGTTTAGTGTCAATGGAATACAGAGAATCTGTAAGAATTTTTAACAGCTGCTACAAAACAATAAGAAAATAAAACCTGAGCAAATAAATTAAACCCTACAGTGACATTTCAGTATTACTTTATGCGTGTAAAATTCATACCAGCCAGACATTGTCTGGGCATTAAGTTACTACCTCATTTCAGGTGCCTCTTGCTGGTTTGCTCTACCCTTTGGTACATGCCTCTTTCCCTGGTCTTTGAACATCTCAAATGAGCTAAGAAGTAAATATTCACAAATTGAGCTAAGTAGTAAATTAGCTGCTGAGCTAAGAAGTAAATATTCACAAATTGAATGCCCCAATTATAGTTTCCATTGAAACAAAGCTGGTGGGAACATTCCTGGAGAGGATAATACACTTTGTTTTGTTGAGCAAAACCCTTAAGGAATATGAAGAAGGAAGTCAAGGGTTTAGAAAGAAACACTAGATTACTCCAATAAGAAAATGGAAAAAAATCATAATAACTTATATTAGCTTCACATCTTTGCTGCAAATAGTCAGAAATATATAAATGGTATTAATATCCTGACAAAATGTTTTATATCTCTATAAGCATTATGGAAACTAGCATTCTAGTTTCAAATGTTTTGTTGGTGCTTCATGGCTATACCAGATTAACTAGGAATGCTCTCTTTCCAGGATACAAAGCAGGACAGTTTCATGCCCAGGGCACCCAAATTGAAGCCAACGCACTTCTTCATTCTTTGTGGTGGGCAGTGAGTAGAAAAACAACACCAACAAAAATGGTGCCATTCAAATGACGTCTACTTTCTTTTCCCACTGATTATAAAGGCAATTTGTTAGGGGAGAAGATGCCCTGTTAAATAATTTTGTAGCATTCTTTGTACTCATGATGCTATCGTAACAAACTGATTCTGGTATGGAGGGGAAAAAAAAGAACTTACTCTGTTCTTCTTCAAAAAACTCCCAAATGTACAATGAAAAAATCCCTTGATATTTTTACCTTCTATATTTTTTGTCATTGTTTACTTTTCAAATGCCAAACAAATCATGTCCTAGAAGCAATAAAAGTCACTGTATCCTTCTGCAGATGCCAAGGAATAAGTTGAGATGATTCCAAGATATACAGTGCTGAGCAGTAGACCTAATTCTTAAATGTGAGCTATTTATTTTGGAAAAAGGCATTATCTGCTGTTGAGTTTTCATCACTGTATTATATAAGTTTCCTTCTTTCCCAAAAATGCCATCAGAGCAATTGAGTGTCTTACTGGGCTTGAAAGTAGCAGCACTTTTCATTCTTGGATTTTGTATCTAGATACCAGGTAGACCTGCTGTCCAACGTGATAGCCACTAGTCCCATGTGACTATTGAGCCCTTGAAATGTGGCCAGTCCAAGCTGGGATGTGCTGTAATTGTAAGTTACACACCAGATTTCAGAAGTTGAATACAAAAAATAAAGTAAAATATCTCAATAATTTTTATATTGATTAAATCTTGAAAAACAATTGTGGATGCATTGGGGTAAATATATCATTCAAATTAACTTTACTTTTTTAAAAAATTTAAAGTGGCAACTAGAACATCTGAAATCACATATGTGCCTTGCATTATATTTCTACTGAATATTGCTGAGAGAAATTGAGCTATCCTTTCATGAGTTTCTTTATCTCAAAAGGATGCACACAGACATTTAAAAACAACCCCTGATTGAAGTTATCAACAGAAGGAGCTATAGTAAAGTACTGGCAAACACAAAGTTGGCAAAATTTACCAAAAGCTCTATAATTACCTAATGGTTAGAGCTCCTTAACCTTATTATTAATTGTCACACAATTTTTCACTTCTCCCTTGGTCTGAATTTAGCAAATTGCTCTTCACTTTTCAGTATGAGGGGGAGGAAACATTGTCATGTCATGACTTCTTGAAGACTAACATAGGATCCTAAAGAAAACTGTGAAAGCCTCTCTCCTCCCTGTATTTGGTTTTCTAATGTGTGGGAACTGCAGCTCTGTTCTATCGAAACATGGCCTTCTTGTAAACCAGGCTTGTGAGTCAAATGAAAATCAGGATACCTGGGAGTAAAGAATAACTAGCTATAGGAGATCAAAAAAACTCAAGTTCAGTGTTTCTGTAAACCCCAAATCCTGCAGTGCACGTGTCAGAATGATTGTGCAAGAGTTCTGTTGTCTCTACTAGTATAGGGGCAGTGAGCTAGCCTTTGGGACGAGGCTCTAGCAGAGAAAGTGAACTAGGGGGACGGTCTCTCCAGCCCAAACTATTTTAGGGATGTGGTCTCTGTCCTCTCTCCTAAATTTCAGATTGTTCTGGTTTATAAGAGTCTGGGACTCTCAGTAACAGCTTCTGAGACACCATGAAACAATGCATTTATTAGAAATGTTTATATGAGGCAAAACTTACATATTTATTCAAGAGCCATCTAGCTTTTTTGTGTAGTAATTTCTGATCCTTAAGTCTATAAACAGAAAATGCACAAGAAAAAAAAAAATCTGGGATAGTTTGAACCACAGAGTACTGGTGGCTGGATTATTTTAATTTTTCATAGGTAAAAATACTGCTTAAGTATACTCTGAATTTTAAGGACACTGGTGATCAACTTATAGAGCAATTAAAATTTCCAGTAGGTCTTCCTTACATTTTTGCTTGAAGGATCACAATATCAAGCCATGAAACTGGCAGTGGACCACTGGAACCAAATGAAAATCTCTGGTCCTTTGAGAATGGAGCTTATTTTTCTCCTGTAAGTCTTTTAAGGATTGTGGATGTCTCAGTAATGCTAGTGGGTATGAGACCAATATAAATTGGCAGATGCAACTCTCTTTTTACCTAGAACAATGTCCTATCAATTTCCCTCTGCAGATCCTGCCATTTTTTTCAGTCCTGGCGCACACTGCCTGCTGGATGCCCATAACTGAGCCCAGTGTTTATTGAAAAAGAGATCATCCCATTTAGCATAGACGGTCCCAGAAGGAAACAGTGAGGAGCAGGTGTGTTTTATCTCAAGCCCAGCAGGCTGTCCTGCTACAGAAGCCTCCTCCAGCAGCCCGGCCAGCTGTGCAGTGCATATGGAGAGGAGGCCAGAGTGATGGCTCAGTACATGTGCCAATATCACAACTTCAACCATGAGTTGCTGCCCACAGCGTCCCTTGCTTCTTGAAAATGGCTGCACCAGAATGAGTATTATTTCTCATATCCACTAAAATACCCAAGGGCTCAGGCTCGCTCTCTCTCGATCCAGAGATTTCAGAGATCCAATTAATCATCAAACAGGTTATTTTTGTCCTAACATTCTTGTAGTGTGAAGATTTAACTGAGATATAGTATTTACATTATATAAAATGACTTGCTTTGTTGATTTTTGCCTTAGTTTGAGTTCCCCAGGTATATCTTGAGGCCAGGGTCTCTAACAGCTAGTTTATGTGAAAGGGGAAGGAAACTGTTTGTAGGGGCTGGGTAATGAGAAAATGGAGGGAAGGCACATTATCAAGCCAGCTACCACTGTGAATCACTGAAGTTTAATTCTGCTGCGGAAACCCCAGGACCAGTGTGAAGGTCATGCCTCCAAACACCAAGGAGATGGGTGTATTTTTTCATCACCTCCCTTTAGATATTGGTTAAGCACTGCTCCCAATTCCTCAGCACAGATGGTCTCTTGCTTAGGGTGTGAATCTTGCTCACTAGCCAGACAAAGATCTCAGTAAAAGAATACAGATTCTAGCAGTTGGAAGTCAGGTGATTTTACATCAAATTGGTAATGATAAGGGGATATAGATGGGACGCATACAACATCTGTGACAGTTTTGTTATTCAACTGAACAACTGAATGTTTGGTATTAAAAAAAAATGACTAAAACTAAACACAAAACAAAAATAAAAACAAACCCAGAGCCTTTGTAAAGAATACACTAGGTCAGTCTAGTTGCTATGCATTTATTTGTAGAGGCAAATTGAATAAATGGAAATTTGGAACAGATTTAGCTACAATCCCACTTGTCTCATCTCTGCTTCCCCTTTCTTGTCCACACAGGAAACATATGGCTGAAGTTTGTTTATGTTTTAAAACTGGACTTTGCTCTCAAAGTTCTCAACTTTCTAGTAATCTAATCAATTAACCTTGGTTTCTTTTAGAATCTGATTCAAAACTAATAACAAAATCCTCTGAATATTTACAGCCAGAGCTATATTTTGTGAAACTTATCTGGTGTCTCTCATTTACCCATTTGCTGCTTTTCCCCCTCTTGTATCTCATCCTAAAGATGCCCATATTTGGGTATTTGGACCTTGACTATTCATTACAATGTTTTTATAAAATTTTCTTCCTCTAAATATTTCTCATTTTATGGATCCCTACTGATCTAAAATAAACAAGCAAAAACTCTTCATACGCAAAGATTAATGATGCACAGTTGCTCACTCGGTTATTTTTCCCATTTATAATTGAGGATTCAAATATATACATGGAACACTTTAACATTTAATCAGGCTTAGTCACATTTCTTGGGGAGACTGGGAGCTTCTCTAGCCATGGTGTAAGTGGTCTCTTTCACATGGGGACACCAGGATGTACTTCTTTAATCCACTTCTCTCATACTTGCTTTCACATGACATTGTGTTGTCCACTAGCTCTTTCATGTCACACATTTTACATCTCACATTTCTAAATGAGATTCTTTCAAAATTAAATTTTAGAATGCTGCCTCCTATATAAAAATCTTTGTTTCCTTTTATTGGATTCCTTTTTTCAAAATGACTTACGGCTCGATTTTGAAAGCCTCACATCATGTTAAGATTGATACGTGTAAAAAAAAAAAAAAAAAAGATTGATACGTGTATACAGCTCTGATATAGGTTAAGCAGTGAGTTAGCAACAGTGGAAATGGCACGCTCTAATTTATTTCACTTTTAGGTGATAAAAGAGATGTCCTCACAAACAAGGCAATCACTCTGTTTTTTTGTTTGTTTTGTTTTGTTTTTTAACATCTTTATTGGAGTATAATTGCTTAACATTGTTGTGTTAGTTTTTGCTTTATAATAAAGTGAAACAGCTATACGTATACATATATCCCCATATCCCCTCCTTCTTGCATCTTCCTCCCACCCTCCCTATCCCACCCTGCTAGGTGGTCACAAGGCACCAAGCAGATCTCCCTGTGCTATGCGGCTGCTTCCCACTTGCTATCTATTTCACATTTGGTAGTGTATATATGTCCATGCCATTCTCTCACTTCTTCCCAGCTTACCCTTCCCCCTCCCCATGTCCTCAAGCGCATTCTCTACATCTGTGTCTTTATTCCTGCCCTGCCCCTACGTTCTTCAGAACCATTTTTTTTTCAGATTCCATATATATGTGTTAGCATACGGTATTTGTTTTTCTCTTTCTAACTTACTTCACTCTGTACGACATAGAGCTGCAATGAACATTGTGGTGCATGACTCTTTTTGAATTATGGTTTTCTCATATTCCTAGGTGTTTTACTCTTTATGTTGCAGTGGTAAATGGGAGTGTTTCCTTAATTTTTCTTTCAGATTTTTCATCATTAGTGTATAGCAATGCAAGAGATTTCTGTGCATTAATTTTGTATCCTGCTACTTTACCAAATTCATTGATTAGCTCTAGTAGTTTTCTCGTAACATCTTTAGGATACTCTATGTATAGTATCATGTCATCTGCAAACACTGACAGCTTTACTTTTTCTTTTCTGATTTGGATTCATTTTATTTCTTCTTCTTCTCTGATTGCTGAGGCTAAAACTTCCAAAACTATGTTGAATGATACTGGTGGGAGTGGGCAACATTGTCTTGTTCCTGATCTTAGTGGAAATGGTTTCAGTTTTTCACCATTGAGAATGACGTTGGCTGTGGGTTTGTCACATATGGCCTTTATTATGTTAAGGTAAGTTCCCTCAATGCCTACTTTCTGGAAGATTTTTAACATAAATTGGTGTTGAATTTTGTCAAAAGTTTTTTCTGCATCTATGGAGATTATCATATCGTTTTTATCCTTCAGTTTGTTAATATGGTGTATCACATTGATTGATTTGCATATATTGAAGAATCCTTGCATGCCTGGGATAAACCCCACTTGATCATGGTGTATGATCCTTTTAATGTGCTGTTGGATTCTGTTTGCTAGTATTTTGTTGAGGATTTTTGCATCTATGTTCATCAGTGATATTGGCCTGTAGTTTTCTTTCTTTGTGACATCGTTGTCTGGTTTTGGTATCAGGGTGATGGTGGCCTCGTAGAATGTGTTTGCAAGTGTTCCCCCCTCTGGTATATTTTGGAAGAGTTTGAGAAGGATAGGTGTTAGCTCTTCTCTAAATGTTTGATAGAATTTGCCTGTGAAGCCATCTAGTCCTGGGCTTTTGTTTGTTGGAAGATTTTTAATCACAGTTTCAATTTCAGTGCTTGTGATTGGTCTGTTCATATTTTCTATTTCTTCCTGGTTCAGTCTCGGAAAGTTGTGCTTTTCTAAGAATTTATCCATTTCTTCCACGTTGTCCATTTTATTGGCATAGAGTTGCTTGTAGTAATTTCTCATGATCCTTTGTATTTTTGCAGTGTCAGTTGTTACTTCTCCTTTTTCATTCTAAGTCTGTTGATTTGAGTCTTTTCCCGTTTTTTCTTGATGAGTCTGGCTAATGGTTTAACAATTTTGTTTATCTTCTCGAAGAACCAGCTTTTAGTTTTATTGATCTTTGCTATCGTTTCCTTCATTTCTTTTTCATTTATTTGTGATCTGAACTTTGTGATTTCTTTCCTTCTGCTAACTTTGGGGTTTTTTGTTCTTCTTTCTCTAATTGCTTTAGGTGTAAGGTTAGGTTGTTTATTTGAGATGTTTCTTGTTTCTTGAGGTAGGATTGTATTGCTATAAACTTCCCTCTTAGAACTGCTTTTGCTGCATCCCATAGGTTTTGGGCTGTGTTATTTTCATAGTCATTTGTTTCTAGGTATTTTTTGATTTCCCCTTTGATTTCTTCAGTGATCTCTTGGTTATTTAGTAGTGTATTGTTTAGACTCCATGTGTTTGCACTTTTTACAGATATTTTTCCTGTAATGGATGTCTAGTCTCATAGCGTTGTGATCAGAAAAGATACTTGATACGATTTCATTTTCTTAAACTTACCAAGGCTTGATTTGTGACCCAAGATATGATCTATCCTGGAGAATGTTCCATGGGCACTTGAGAAGAAAGTGTATTCTCTTGTTTTTGGATGGAATGTCCTATAAATATCAATTAAGTCCATCTTGTTTAATGTATCATTTAAAGCTTGTCTTTCCTTATTTATTTTCATTTTGGATGATCTGTCCATTGGTGAAAGTGGGGTGTTAAAGTCCCCTATTATTATTGTGTTACTGTCGATTTCCCCTTTTATGGCTATTAGCATTTGCCTTATGTATTGAGGTGCTCCTATGTTGGGTGCATTAATATTTACGATTGTTATATCTTCTTCTTGGATTGATCCCTTGATCATTATGTAGTGTCCTTCTTTGTCTCTTGTAATAGTCTTTATTTTAAAGTCTATTTTGTCTGATATGAGAATTGCTACTCCTGTTTTCTTTTGATTTCCATTTTCATGGAATATCTTTTTCTATCCCCTCATTTTCAGTCTGTATGTGTCCCTAGGTCGGAAGTGGCTCACTTGTAGACAGCATATATACGGGTCTTGTTTTTGTATCCATTCAGCCAGTCTGTGTCTTTTGGTTAGAGCTTTTAATCCATTTACGTTTAAGGTAATTATCGATATGTATGTTCCTATTACCATTCCTTAATTGTTTTGGGTTTCTTATTTGTTATTTGTATTGTGTATTCCTTCTCTTGTGTTTCCTGCCTAGAGAAGTTCCTTTAGCATTTGTTGTAAAGCTGGTTTGGGGGTGCTGAATTCTCTTAGCTTTTGCTTGTCTGTAAAGGTTTTAATTTCTCCATCGAATCTGAATGAGATCCTTGCTGGGTAGAGTAATCTTGGTTGTAGGTTTTTCCCTTTCATCACTTTAAATATGTCCTGCCACTCCCTTCTGGCTTGCAGAGTTTCTGCTGAAAGATCAGCTGTTAACCTTATGGGGATTCCCTTGCATGTTATTTGTTGTTTTTCCCTGCTACTTTTAATATATTTTTTTTGTTTTCAATTTTTGATAGTTTGAGTAATATGTCTCTTGGCGTGTTTCTCCTTGGATTTATCATTTATGGGACTCTCTGTGCTTCCTGGACTTGGTTGACTATTTCCTTTCCCATGTTAGGGAAATTTTCAACTATAATCTCTTCAAATATTTTCTCAGTCCCTTGATTTTTCTTATCTTCTTCTGGGACCTCTATAATTCTTATGTTAGTGTGTTTAATGTTGTCCCAGTTGTCTCTGAGACGGTCCTCAATTCTTTACATTCTTTTTTCTTTAATCTGCTCTGCAGTAGTTATTTCCACTATTTTATCTTCCAGGTCACATATCTTTTCTTTTGCCTCAGTTATTCTGCTATTGATTCCTTCTAGAGAATTTTTAATTTCATTTATTGTGTTGTTCATCATTGTTTGTGTGCTCTTTAGTTCTTCTAGGTCCTTGTTAAACGTTTCTTGTATTTTCTCCATTCTATTTCCACGATTTTGGATCCTCTTTATTATCTTTACTCTGAATTCTTTTTCTGGTAGACTGCCTATTTTCTCTTCATTTGTTTGGTGGGTTTTTACCTTGCTCCTTCATCTGCTGACTATTTCTCTGTCTTCTTATTTTGTTTAACTTACTGTGTTTGGGGTCTCCTTTGTGCAGGCTGCCTGTTGGTAGTTCCTGTTGTTTTTGGTGTCTGCCCCCAGTGGGTAAGTTTGCTTCAGTGGGTTGTGTAGTCTTCCTGGTGGATGGGACTGGTGCCTGTGTTCTGGTGGATGGGGCTAGATCTTGTTTTTCTGGTGGGCAGGGCCACGTCCAGTGATGTGTTTTGTGGTGTCTTTGAACTTATTATGATTTTAGGCAGCCTCTCTGTCAGTGGGTGGGGTTGTTCTCCTCTCTTGCTAGTTGTTTGACATGGGGTGTCCAGCACTGGAGCTTGCTGGTCGTTGAGTGGAGCTGGGTCTTAGTGTTGAGACGGAGATCTCTGGGAGAGGTCTTGCCAATTGGTATTACGTGGGAGCAGGACGTCTCTGGTGGTCCAATGTCCAGAACTCAGCTCTCTCACCTCAGAGGCTCAGGCCTGCCACCAGGCCAGAACACCAAGACCCTGTCAGCTCATTGATTTTTGTAAGTCTGAGGTCTTCTGCCAGCATTCAGTAGGTGTGCTGTAGGAGTTGTTCCACATGTATATGTATTTTTGATGTATTTGTAGGGAGGATGGTGATCTCCACGTTTTACTCCTCCGCCATGTTGAAGGTCCTCCTCAAGATATTTTAGACATGCCCATCTTCTGGGGCCGCCAATGTAAGTGAAAGTAATGGTGGAGTCTGAGTATCTGAAATCGGGTAGGACGTTGTCACGGTGGGGCCAGGTGTGCTCAAGGCCCAGTGTGATCACTCTGTTTTGAACAACCCTTTCAGATCTCCTGAGGCTCTTCTAGTGAGTCATTATGGCTACATAGAGTTAAATTTCAGGAAGTTGATGGGAGTGATAATAAAGAATTCTATGAATGAAACTTTTCTGCATTTCTTTTTAGCTCTGAATCAAAATGCAATCTTGGTAGATCCTAAAGTATAATGTCTGTTATATCTGTTTCAAGCACTGTTCCCTGAAGTTTCACAAGACTGTATCATGGTGATCATCTAAACTCAGGGTTGAGTTAAAAAGATGTCAGTGCCCTTCACACTAAGAGGAAGAGGCTCAAAGCCTGAGGAAGCACATCTACGGCCAACATGGGATAAGATACCTATTAATTTTGGTAATATGGAAGGAGTCTTTATATTCATGATGGCCTGAGACACATTCTCAATCTTAGAATGCCATATATCTCATTAGGTAAGTAAAATTTTCTAAATTTCTTCAAATACCTCGTTAATGTATCATTGGGAGGAAAATGAACAGCCCTAGGCATACTCCTGACTATTTAATCTCTTTTTCAAGAAAACAGATACACAAATGAAAGACTCAAAATGAAATATTTTGCCTTTTGAGATGGAAAAATTAAACATATAAATACAATAGAGATGTTCAGATTAACTTCCTTGAGGTGTCTGTGTCCATCATTACACATATATATCCACATATGCATGGATATGGCTGTATAAATAATGGTCAGAGGTGAGAATGTCGGATTTTTACCTGAGCCTTGGGATGCTGGAAAACAATAAATATTAAGAACCACACACACACACACACACACACCGTTTTATGTTCCTGGAAATGGCTTATGGCAAAGAACCACCACACTTCTCCCAAATGACTTAAATAAGATTCCCTTAAGATTCCCTGATATCTCCCTTGTTTACCTATGACAAGCCCAAACAGAGGCCCTTCAAATTCCCATTCTTAACCTAATAAATGATCAGCTGAGTTTTTTTGTCCTTACTGATTCATAAGAACAAAACGCCTTGAGAGGAGGAATATACAAATGAACAGTGACCAGACCATATATAAATGTAGAACTTTGACCCACAACCTGCAGCAACCTGCTCAGGAAACCAACCCTCTGTCTACGACAAACAACCCAGGAAGCCAGCCTACTCTAAGTCTGATTGCTGCCTCTAGTGACAGTCTGTGAAACTAAACAATAACTTCTGTAAAAATCAGCCCCCAAATGGCCAGGACTTGGTTAATAGATGATAACATACCTAATTTTTATTCCTGTTTTCGACTTAGGACCAAGCAGAGAAAAGCCAGATATGCACACTTAACCAATCACATAGGAAACCCCACTTCTAGTCAGCCTGCCCTGTGGCTTCTGCTTGCCAACAGCCTCCAATCAGGGCACACCTGAAGACTTTTTCCACTATAAAACTTTCCCACGTCTCTACCTGCTTTTGATTCTCGGCCAAACCCAAATGATGGTGGCTGACTCCCTTGCCACAGCAAGCTCTGAATAAATAAACTTTGCTTATCTGATTTAATTGGTCTTTGTTTACTTCCACAGCTTGTTAACCAAACTTCTTTTCCCCAGGACTCTAGACTTTGGTCCACCCTCAGCCTGAGACAGCATCCAACCCCTCTTATTAAAGGGCCCTCCTGAGAATAGACCGGCCTCAGAGTAAAGCAGTATCGGATCTACTGTCCAATCACATCATACCTTTTCATTCCACTTCCCCACACCCAGTTCTTTGTAGCCTTGTTCACTCCTCTCTATAAGGGAAAAACTTTTTGCAGAATCTTTGAGACATTTGCGTTTTCTGATAGTCAGAACCCTAACCCTAAATCTAACCCTACTGCATTACTCCCTCCCTCCCTTAGTATAAAGTCTCTCCTAACCAAGACTGGAATTTTTTTTTTTAACAGACCATGTGTGAAGAAGTTGCTGATCTACGTGTATTTATTACTTATGTTTAAGCTTTTATTTTTATGTGAGAATAAGAAAGTTTCCGTACAGCATGTGGCAGGGTGCTACAGGGTGACTGACCCCCAAAATATCAATGATTGTAGAAGCAAAAAGTGTGGCTTGTAAGCCAGAATTGTAATTCTGCTGAAGCATATACTTGGAAGAATAAGGAAAAGACAGGGATTACAAAGGCAATGTAAACCTGAATGTGACTGAGCCTGTCTTTGCTTGGTTTTACGTGCTAGGAACCATGATAATGCACCATCAACATACATGAAAAATTGGATTATTTTTCCAAATTAGTATTAAGATTGATGTGAGAAGGGCTTTCACATGCTAATTCTTACCAGTAATTTCATCTACTTATCTAGCAAAAACAAACTGTCAAGATTCAGGGAGAAAAACTTTCCTTGGATGTAGTTAGCCAAATTCTTAACATTTTTCTTCAGTTGTATTAACAAAGGAATTATGTACTTTTATTGAATCTCCATTAGAAAGACAGGAAAAAAAGTCTGACCGATCAGCCAGAGGTGATCAGTTTCTATCTTCTTGATATTCTAATAAGAAAGGCTCTTTATGGGTAAGAAAGAGCTGCAAATGAAGTATGTTTAAAGAACCATCAGAAATGCAATAGAATTCTACTGAGCCTCATGCAATCACCCTATCATGTCAATGATATGCTTAAAAAGACAACCTGCTTTAGCCACATTAATGTTTCTTTCAATCTTGCTAATTACAATAATATCACCTAACCTTTATTTATGGCTTTCTATTTGCCAGGGGTTATCCAAAAGGCTTTTGTGTAGTATATTTCAATTCTCATAAATCCTCTATGAGATAGGTATTAATATCACCAACTGCATTTTATCGATGAGAAAATTGAGTCACAGAAACAATAAAAATCATGCCCAAGGTCACACAGCTAGTAAATATTAGAGCTGAGAATTGAGCTCATACTGACTGACTTCATAAGTATCCCATCCAATCATTATGCCAAACTGCTTAGTTTATAGAAAGCCCCTGGATAGAATGGTCACCACCATCTCTTCATCTGATACATCATTCTCTTCAACATGTAGTATTCAGCCTAGAGCCTGCCTTCTCCATGATGTTCTATTTCACATCTACTACCCTATCCTAGAAAGCCTTAGTAACTATATATTCACTTGGCACATAGTAAATATTTCATTAATCACTAAGTAACTCTTCATAGGTAGAGTAACTTTCTTTTCTAGCTTCTTTTTTCATTTTTAAGTAACATTGCTCATTGTAAAAGTTTCAAAGAATCTGAAAGTCATAAAAAAAACAATAGTAGGCATTCTCCCCAAAACCAAAGCTTGTTAACTTTTCCTTGTGTTTCCTTCTAGTGGAACGAAAGCATGGATGTGTGTGTTTGTGTGACATTGTTACCGAGTCCAAGCTCATGCTGCTCGTGGCACAACAGGCCAATAAATCGAGAGATGAGTTGTTGGGGCAAGGGACGGTGACTTTATTCGGAAAGCCAATAGACGGAGAAGATGGTGGACTAGTGTCCCTAAGAACCATCTTGCCTGGGTTTGGATGCTAGTTTCTTTTATAGAACAAAGAAGGGGAAATGAGGAGGTAAAGTAAAAAAGGTGATAAGTTGCTGCAAATATTTCCTGGTTCCTGTCAGACTGAGGGTGGAGAGATGGGGATGTGTTAATTTCTCCTTTCCTGCAGCCATTCCCAGGTGGGCCTGGTCTGGATGTTTCCTGTGAGATAAACAAAGGTAAAGCTGAACTCTCAGGCATGGGAGGCAGTATTCCCAGAGATGGTCCATTATGTATACTTTAAGCTATAGGCAACAGCCCTTTAGTGATTAACTTGTAGCAAAAGCAGTAGACTACAAATGCTAAAATAACAGGAACAGATCCAATATGGAGTCAGATTTGTTCTTCCCTATTACAGCATGTGTATCAGTCAACAAAACCAATGCTTGAACATTTTTTTTAATACATAAAAAATTACCCACTATATATTGTCCTTCACTTTTTTCTTTTCCACTTAAGAATGTAACTCAGACTTGTTCTCATGTCTGTAAACACTGATCTTTTTAATTCCTTTCAATAATTGCTGAAGTTTCTTTTGTACGTAACATACTATATTTAAGCAATGATATGTTAATGGAAATTTAGGTTATTTAATTTTTTTGTCATTGTAAATATGCTGCAATAAACACTTCAGATAAATAACTTGACATTTTTTGTCAGTGTATCCAGTAGATAAATTCCTATGAAGTATTCAAAGAATGCTTACTTTTTACTATGGATACTGACAAATTGCTCTCTTAAAGATTTAACAATTTACACTCTCATCATTTTACAACTGTGTGAGTGGCAGTTTCCCTGCAAATTCTCCAACACCAAATATAAACTATTTTTGACAAATGGATAGGTGAGAGTGTTATCACATTTCTTATGTTTTTGCTTGTTTGCATTTTCCTGGGGATTTATGAGAAAGTAAATATTTTCACAGGCTTATTGCAATGCATACAAGCACATGCAGACACACAATTTCTTTTGTAGCTAGTGTTCTACACTAGCTGCTATCAAGGAAAGCTCTTTTGCAAGGTTGAATGTAGAAGTGAGCAACTTGAGGTAATGAATATACAGTAGAAGACCACATTATGTAACAAACATGGTCTCATAGGGCAGAGCAAAGAGTTGTTGGGAACAATGGAGTGGGACCTATTCACAAGAAGCAAAATAGAGGTTTAATCAAGAAACATTAGTGGAGGTAATATAAACAAAGCTTTTAAATATTTTATTTAAAATTTGGTTTAGCATGGCCTCCTGGGTTTTAGCATCTATCATAATAGGATTGTGCCTGGGTAGCTGCAGGTCCCAGAATGAAAGACATGAAACTGACTTGAACCTGAACCATATCCTAAGTAGAACTATCCCAGAAGACCTTCAGAGATTTGACCAATAAGTAAATGCTTGTTGAGACTATGGAACTCTTTGTTACACAGCATTATCTTGGCAGAACACTGACTAATATAATTACATAATTAAACAGCACATAGACCGTATTATTATCGTTAACTAAAGAAAGGCGCAGAGCATTTAAGTAACCTGATCAAGATGATATGTTAAAGAAGAGTCAGTCACGATGATATAAACCTATATCAGAACACAAAGATAGAAGAGTGATTTTTTTCCATTATATATTATGGTCCTCTGAAAAATTTTAAAGTCATTGAATACAGTGGGGTGAGGGCAATAACAAGGACATTAATTCAAAAGGTAGGTAATGTGTGATTTAAAGTAGAGTAAAATGAAAGAATGGGTTAGAATTAAAGAAGGTCAAAAGAATGGAGTAATATGTAACAGATAATAAGAGCAAATTCAGGATATTTGAATTTTGAAGTATTGCTATCACTGAGATACCCCTTTTACAGTGCTAAGTTAAGTAGGATAAACCATTTAGCAGACAGGTACTTGATACCCTTCACTGCGGTAAATAAAGCAGAATTATTGGGAAAATTCTCTTCTTTCAGAAAACTTATACCAATACACTACAATCCTTCTAACAAATAATCAGTGGTTTTACCTTGGAAAATATATACGTAGAACAAGCAGCAGCAAAAGTATTGAGAATTCTACAATCTATCCTGTCCATCAGACAGGATATGCATTTCTTTTCCAAAATTGCTCAACTTCTATATGTGAAGTTCATTGCAATGCTCATTCCGGTAAAAAATGAGACTATTAAGTGGACAATTATAAAACAATGTATGTATGTAGTAGAGGCCGGATAATCTCCTTTTATACATGTTACTAATAAGGGAAGTAGAATTATGCAAGTAAGTACAGCAGAATATATTATTTTTCCAAGAAATTAGAAGTTAGTGGGAATTAAATAAATAAATCTAACAACACATGTAACACTACAAAAAATAAAATAAAATCTTTATGAAAAGGTAGTGCATTTGTTTTCAGAGATCCTGTATTACAAATCCACACACACCCTTCATTAACAGTTGGAATAAATCTCCTAGTAGATACTAATTTTGTATTAGTTCTCTTTGATGGCTTGAATACTCCACTTAAATAGTTTCATTGTCACAAAGCAACATTATGGGAGAATAAACTTTTTGCCCTAGCCTCCACTCATACAAATAATTTGATTCATACCACTATGTTTGGACTTCCTATTGCTAAGCATTTAGGTAGTGTCAACTAAAAAAAAAAAAGCATAGCTTAAAAGTTGAGAAATATGTTTTATTTGGCAGATAAAACTGAGAACTTAAAGGCTGGGATGTAGCCTCTCAGAGAAATTGTTCCAAAGAGGTCAGGGAGGAGCCAGGATATAGAGGAGTTTTTGCAACAAAGACCAGGTAGTCGGAACATCAAAAGATTACTGTTAATGAAAGAAAACCTGGCATCTCATGTTAATGAGCTTAGCACTTTTCTGTGTATGGGAAGATGTAAGAGTCTGGGCTCACTGAAATCTTTCCTTGGATGGACACCTCAGCTATCTGGGGCCAGTATCCCGTGCTTTCTCAACCTGAGTCTCCTCAGGGTGCACCTTTGGAGTGGGGGGGTGGCCGTAGGGGCTGATGCCTTTATGACAGGCATCCTATTTCTATCCTGGGTTCTGCTCATCATTGGGGCAGCTGTAATGTGATGGCTTGATGGCTGCAACATCATTTGTTTACTGATATGGCAGGCAACATTTTTTCGCTGACAATAGCTATATTTAATACGTGTGTATCAATCAGAGTCTAGTTAGAAGACATAAAACCTATCAGGAATTTGAAGAAGAAAATTTTACATACAGAATTGTTAACTAAGTGGTTAAAGGTTAAAAGAAAACTATAAGGTATACAGAAGTTGCAAATGCGTAACTCAGCTACTGCTCTCCTAAGAACCCCAGGAAATGTGAACAAGAAGTGGACAGACTTAATATATCTTTCTACCCACAACTTAAATTCAGATCTCTTTGGAGAGGGTGCGGCTGCCACTAGGACACCAGTCTTCCAGGGCTGAAGAAACTTGCCGGAGGGAGCAACCCAAGGCTCATATGCAACAGTGGCCTGCCAGGGGCTGAAAACTTTCTGGATGCTGAGAGCCATGGCTAGCCTACCCTAAAGCCAGTACAGACCTCCTGTAAGCTGATTTGCTGGCTCTCATGCCCTCAAAAGCAGCACATCAGAAGCAGGAAAGCCCTTCCTGTAGGGCCCCTTCAGCTCTTTCTAGTGACAAAGCTAACATTGAGACAGCTGCAAAAGCGAAAAGTCTACAGGCTTCAGTACCGTCAGGCTCCAAATCTGTGGGTTCTGCATCCCCGGACTCAACCAACCTCCTATCAAAAATATTTGAAAAAAATTCCAGAAAGTTCCAAAAAGCAAAACTTGAACTTGCTACTCACTGGAAACATTTGTATTGTATTTACAACTATTTACATAGTATTTACATTGTATTAGGTGTTATAAGTAATCTAGAGGTAAAGTATATGGGAAGATGGGCGTAGGTTATACGCAAACACTCTGCCATTTTCTATAAGGGACTTGAGCATCTGCAGATTATTCGCAGGAGTCCTGGGACGAATCCCCTGCTAATATTGAGGGATGACTGTATCGCTAAGTAGGACAAAGAAGGGGGCGTCTGGCAATGATTTCTACCTGGCACAGCACGTATCAGGTAGATCAGACATGCTCCGTGGTCTATTTTCCCACTTCCAGATGTTTTCCTTTGATGGAACAGAATTAGCTACAGCCTTTTCTGTTTCATTGTCACATTTTGAACAAGCCAAAATTCCATGGGGAAAAAGAAAAGAGAAGTCAGAAATCCTGTCAAAACTTGGCTCAGAGGCAGCACAGCAGCCTGATTTAGTCACTCTGCTTTATAGCAACTTACGTAGAGACGTCTCCCATTGTAGCGGGCTGTTCGCCTATTTAATTGAATAACTTTCCAGGAAGTTATCAGAAAAACAAAGTGACATGAACGTCTTAGTTAGCTACATATTTCTGGAAATACTGACAACTTGAATTTAATTATGCACATCTCTCTCTAAAGAAGCAAGATGAAGAAAGATGGAGTGTATGTCAGCGTTCCTCAGCCTGCTTTCATGGAACGGGGAACATTTCAAAGAATTTAATGTTAGATTAACTTTCTGTTTGCCTCATTTGCCTGTGATTAATTGTATGATTCTTCTCTGGAACAGTTTATCCTATATATCATGCCATGAGAATCAATAAAGAGTTCCAACTAATTAAGGTAGCAAATACTCTTTTGTAACCTAGACTTTTTAATATATTTTTTCAAATGCAATTCAGCTTAACGGAAGTACTCCTTTTTTTTTTTTTTTTTTTTTTCAAATTAATCAACTTTCTTTTTTAGAGCGGTTTTAGATTCACAGCAAAATTGAGCAGAAAGTACAGAGAGTTGCCATGTACCCTTGCTTCGACAAACCCTCACTTGCCGTGAACTTCCTGCCCCACGACAGTGCACGCTGGGTACAGCCATAAGCCCACACTGACACATCATTATCTCTCAAAGTCTTCGGTTTACATTATGGTTCATGCTTGGTGTTTTACATTCAATGGGTTTATACAAATGTGTAAAGACGCTTGTCTACCATTATAGTATCATACAGCATGTTTTACCATCAAAATCATCTGTGCTCTGCTTATCCAACACTTCCTTCACCCTCACTCCCAGCTCCAACTTCTGGAGACCACTGATCCTTTTACCAGTCTCTGAAGTTTTGCCCTTTTCAGGATTCCATGTACTTGAAATATGTCGTATTTTTAGAGTGGCTACAGTATGTAGCCTTTTTAGAGTGGCTTCTTTCACCTAATAGTATGCATTTAAGGTTCCTCCATGTCTTTTTATGGCTAAATAGCTCATCGATTTTTACTCCTGAATAATATTCCATTGTCTGATGCACCACAGTTTGCTCATCATTTACCAACTGAAGGGCATCTTGGCTGCTTCCAAGGTTTGCTAGTTATGAATAAAGCTGCTGTAAACATCTGTGAGAAGGTGTTCGTGTGGACAGACGTTTTCAACCCATTTGGGTAAATACCAGGAAGTGTGATTGCTGGGTGTATGGCAAAAATTGTTTAGTTTCGTAAGAAACTGCCAAACTGTCTTCCAAAGTGGCTCTACCATTTACCATTCCCACCAGCAATGAATAAAAGTGCCTACCAATGTTTGGTGTTGTCGGTGTCCTACATTATGGCTATTCTAAATAAGTATATAGTGGTATCTTCATTGTTTTCATAGCAGGTGCTTCTTAATCATTAACTCATAAAGCCCTAGTAATTGAATATTAGCATCGCTAGTCTTTACAGAGAAAATACTTAGATATTGTTAAATTGTTTTCTAAAAGTTCACATAGATAGTAAAGAGTAGAACTGATATTCCAGTACAGGATTATCAAGCCCCAAATAAATTCATTTTTCTCTGTGCGATGTTGTCAAGTGTCCAATTCTGTTGTGTAGACTAAACATGCCACACGAGTAAAAGGAAGAGTGTGTGGCAGCCACACTTGTCCCCTGCCCCTAATGGCTTAGGAAACCATATGGAAGGGGCACGGAATGCCTTATCTCAAGTCAACTCCTAAGCCCCCTATTATCCTCAACTCCTGACACCTCAGCTTATCTCTCTCCATTCCCAAACTTCCCTATTATTATTCCTTTTCTGTTTAAGTATCCACTCAGGCCTCGACAGTGCCTTCAGCATCTGTGGCAGAAGCAGCAATATTCTAGCGGCAGGATTCAGCTAATCATTCAGTCTGACAGGTGGCAGAGCATACCCACCGGATACGTGCATGTCATCAGGCCCCATGTGCATTCTGAAAGGGGTACGTCACTGGACTTACTGGATCTAACCTCCTTTGTCTATCCCTCCTTCATTATTAAGTGACTACCCATGTAACCATTTACCGGATGAAGACACAGAACTCCCTGGAACTTTGGAAGTAGCCCCTACCATATACTGTTTCTACATCATATGCTTTTTCTTCCCCACCCACTGGAAACATTGCAACTTTTATCATAATTATTTTCTATCATTTAGTTCTCATTTTCCACTTATAAGTGAATCCTTAAAATTAATATTTTACTTTTGCTTGCTTTTAAACTACGTATAAATGGAACATACCATATGTACAGGCGTACCTCAGAGATATTGAGGGTTTGGTTCCAGACAACTGCAATAAAATGATTTGGGCAGTAAATGAGTCACACAGAATTTTTGTTTTCCCAGTGCATATAAAAGTTATGATTACACTAAGCTGGTAGTCTATTAAGTGAGGAATCACATTATGTCTTAAAAAACAAGGGACCTACCTTAATTTTTAAAAGTATTTTATTTCTAAAAAATGCTAACCATCATTTAAGCCTTCAGTGAGCTGTAATGTTTTTGCTGGTGGAGGGTCTTACCTTGATGTTGATGGCTGCTGACTGATCAGGGCTGTGGTTTCTGAGGGTTAAGGTGGCAATTTCTTAAAATAAGACAATAATAAATTTTGCTGCATTAATCGACTCTTACTTTCACAAACAATTTCTCTATGGCATGCAAGGCTATTTAAGAGCCTTTAGAACTTCACAGTAGAACTTCTAAAATTGAAGTCAGTCCTCTCAAACCCTGTCACTGCTTTATCAACTAAGTTTATATAATATTCTAAATACTTTGATGTCATTTCAACAATCTTCACAGTATCTTCACCAGGAGTAGATTCCATCTTAAGAAAACACTTTCTTGGGCTTCCCTGGTGGCGCAGTGGTTGAGAATCTGCCTGCCAATGCAGGGGACACGGGTTCGAGCCCTGGTCTGGGAAGATCCCACATGCCGCGGAGCAACTAGGCCCGTGAGCCACGACTACTGAGCCTGCGCGTCTGGAGCCTGTGCCCCGCAACAAGAGAGGCCGCGATGGTGAGAGGCCCGCGCACCGCGATGAAGAGTGGCCCCCGCTCGCCGCAACTGGAGAAAGCCCTCGCACAGAAACGAAGACCCAACACAGCCAAAAATTAAAAAATAATAATAATTAAAAAAAAAAAAAAAGAAAACAGTTTCTTCACTCATCTATAAGAAGCAACTCTTCATTTATTAAAGTTTTACCATGAGATTGCAGCAATTCAGTCACAGCTTCAGGCTCCATTTCTGATTCTATTTCTCTTGCTATTTCCATCATATATGCAGTTACTCCCTCCACTGAAGTCCTGAGCCCCTCAAGGTCATCCATGAGGGTTGGAATCAACTTCTTCCAAACTCCTGTCAATGTTGATCTATTTACCTCTCCCACGAATCCTAAATGTTCTTAATGGCATCTAGAATGATAAATTCTTTCCAGAAGGTTTCAGTTGACTTTGCACAGATCCATCAGAGGAATCACTCTCTATGGCAGCTATAGCCTTACAAAATGTATTTTTTAAATAATAAGACTTGAAAGTTGAGATTACTCTTTGAACCATGTCTTCAGAATAGATGTTGTGTTAGCAGGCATGAAAACAACATTAATCTCATTTTATATCTCCATCATAGCACCTGGGTGACCAGGTGCATTGTCAATGAGCAGTAATCTTTTGAAAAGAATCTTTTTCTTCTTTTTTAAGCAGTAGATCTCCACAGTGGGCTTAAAATATTTATTCAACCTTGTTGTAAACAGATGAGTTCTCATTCAGGTTTTGTGGTTCCATCTATAGAGTCCAGGCAGAGTAGATTTAGCATAATTCTAAAGGGTCCTAGGATTTTCAGAATGGTAAAGAGTATTGGCTTCAACTTAAACTCACCGATTGCACTAGCCCCTAACAAGATAGTCAGCCTGTCCTTTGAAGCTTTGAAGCAAGGGTTTGATTTCTCCTCTCTAGCTATGAAAATCCTAGATGACATCTCCTTCCAACACTAGGCTATTTCGTCTGCATTGAAAATTTGTTGTTTAGTGTAGCTCTTCATTAATTATCTTAACTAGGTATTCTGGATAAGTTGCTGCAGCTTCTACATCAGTGCTTACTGTTTCATCTTGCACGTTTATATTATGGAGGTGGCTTCTTTTCTTAAACCTCATGTACCAACCTCTGCTAGCTTCAAACTTTTTTTCTGCAGCTTCCTCATCTCTCTCAGTTTTCATAGAATTGAAGAGAGTTAAGGCCTTGTGTTGGATTAGGTTGTGTCTTAAGGGGATGTTGTAGCTGGTTTGATCTATCCAGACCGCTAAACTTTCTCCATAGCAACAATAAGGCTGTTTCACTTTCTTATCATTCATGTTTTCACTGCAGTAGCACTTTTAATTTCCTTCAAGAACTTATCCTTTGCATTCGCTAACTTTTTGGTGAAAGAGGCCTAGTTTCAGCCTATCTCAGCTTTGACAGGCCTTCCTCACTAAGCTTCGTCATTTCTAGCTTTCGATTTAAAGGAGAGATGTGTGACTCTTCCTTTCACTTGAACACTTAGAGACCCTTGTAGGGTTATCGATTGCCCTAATCTCAGTACTGTTGTGTCTCAGGGCATATGAAGGCCTGAGGAGTGGGAGAGAGATGGGGGGGGAGGGCAGCCAATCAGTGGAGCAGTCAGAACACACACTACATTTATCAAGATTTTCATCTTATATGGGCGTGGTTTGTGGTGTAGAATTATAATAGTAACATCAAAGGTCACTGATCACAGATGGCCATAACAAATATAGTAATTATGAAAAAGATTGAAATATTGCAAAAATTACCACAACATAACACAGACACACAAAGTGAGCAAATGCTCTTGGAAAATGGTGCTGATACACTTGCTTGATGCAAAGTTGCCGCAAACCTTCAATTTGTGAAAAACAATATATTGAAACAGAATAAAATGAAGCACACTAAAGTGAGGTGTGCCTGTGGGTGAGTTTCTCTAGGGCAGGATTTCTCATCCTCAGCACTACTATTTGGGATTGGATCACTTTTTGTTGGGGGTGGGAATTGCTCTGGGCACTGTAGGATGTTTGGCAATATCCCTGGCCTCCACCCATTAGATGCCAGAGGCATAGCCCTCTTTCACTGTGCGAACCAAAAATATCTTTACACATCACTAAATGGCCCCTGAGAGGCAAAATTGCTCTGAGTTTAGAGCCACTGCAGCAGGGTAGGGTAGTTATTATGAATTTTGCTGACCAGATATTTCAGAATATTTACCATCTAAACACATGCACCAATTATACGTGCTGAATGCACCAATTATACGTGCCTTTTGTGGTTGAATGAGGTATATAGCTAGTCAAGATTATGAGTTGTGAGAAAAATAATTGTGTATCCCCCGGGTTCGAACATTTAATTGCTGCTGCAAGACCCTCTCCCCCTACTACTTTTTTCTTCCTCTGGCTCAGTGTCC
Organism: Balaenoptera ricei; assembly: GCF_028023285.1. Taxonomy (NCBI): domain Eukaryota; kingdom Metazoa; phylum Chordata; class Mammalia; order Artiodactyla; family Balaenopteridae; genus Balaenoptera; species Balaenoptera ricei. Next base: position 6,180,422 of record NC_082645.1, on the reverse strand, counting down.
AGAAACATTCAGAATGGAGGCTGATTTGTCTGCTTAGGTTGCTAAGAGACTATTAGAAGCAGCGAATCCCTACCTACACTCAAAAGACATATGTGATGTGTAAGAAAGGAATCTTTCTTTAAACAACTGAGACTTTGAGGATTGCTTGTTATAGAAACTGTTACAGAACGTGTTATAGAAACTTGTACCTAGAATTAGGGTACTATCATAATAATAAAAAAAAAAAAAAGCCTAAACTATATGACTGGCTGCAGGCAGAAAGAAAACTATTTTTGAGAGTTGGAAACATGGCAATCCATGAAATGAAGAGGCAAAATACTAGGTCATATTATCGTCTGTGATTTGAAAGGCAGACAATATACCTCACACATATTATGCTTTTAGGAATAGAGGTTGAAAACAGACTGTTAATAGTGTTTGTCTATTGGCTTCCATTTGATTGCATTTGATATGGTTACTCTAAGAAAAAACCAAATCTCCTATTTGGAAGAAGGTGTTAAAGGGAATAGAAAGAGTTCAGGAATTTAGGGACTTCGAGATTTACAGTAAAAGACAAAATTGAGAAATTGCTATGAGCAACCAAGGCCAATGAGAGCTCAGCATAATGGCAACTAGTAAATTCAGGGTAAATCCAGACACCAATGGTTAAAATGCCTGAATGGGTTGAGATAACCATGTAATCTTAACGGTAATTTTTTTTTTTCAGGGTAAGGGTATTGCTCTCTCATCAAACTGATAGGCTCAGAATATCCACAATAAAACCAGATAAGAGAAATGTCTAGTCTATGCATAAGGCTAATGACACATGGAGCTGTATACAATCAAACAGGTAACAAGCAACATTTTTGAAACTAAGATTTGAAGATTTTGTCTGCCAAAGACACGATAATCCTGAACTAAAAATGTTTCTGACTGCGTGAGATTTACAAAAATCCTTTGGAACCCAAATCATTTACAAACAAGAAACAAGCTAAAAAGTCTTCCTTACCCACTGTCCTACCTTCCCTGGAGGACTTATTCTCCAAGGCCTACTTCAGAAGTGGCCAAGGAGAAGGATAAAAATGCAAGGGTTGAGAATATATAGTTCTGGACTCTATTTGCAATGATGTTTGCATGGTGAACAGCTTTGGAAAATAGAAATAATGTTTCTTCAGGCAAAAATCTGGAATGTTTACTGTCCCGTATAATAAAGATAATGTCTCCCTCTGAATCAGGTATTCTTTCTGCCCCTTATTAAAGACATTTGTTCCTTTAAATTCTTTTTTTTTTTCTTTTGTAATGCAACCCACTGTATATTCAATGATCATCTGGCCCTCTGAGTGTCACACTGTGGGAATTTGGGGCTCTGGGGACAGGCAGAAGAAAATGCTGATTTTCTTGCTAGTGCTGTTGCTGTGAATAAGAAAATTCTTTGCCTCTATTCCAGGAGTCACAGTTTTCTATCAACATCTATGAAACTATACCAGGCTACTTGTTTAGTCGTAAGTATGGTAGCATCTCAGACCCTTCACAGTTTTTGACAGAGAAGACCATAGAGGATATGTCAAGGCAACACACAATACACATCATATAATGAGGAATAAATGGAGTGAAATTCAGACCTTAAAAGCTTATTGCTACCCAGTAATCTCAGAATAAGTGTCCTTTGGAATGTCTGCTCGACGCAATTTTAGAATTGCTACAGACTAATGAATTGTGTATGGTCCTTATTTTTCTCTTTCCTAAATAGTGTTGTTTGTTGTGGCTAGACTTTTTCTAAACCACAATTATATATTAGGTGTATGGAGTGTACATAACTTGTGCTTTTAGTTCAGTAGCACTCATATCTGCAATTCATGCTATAGCTCACTCAGGGAAAATGGTGCTTGAGTTTGTTAATATGACTGAACATTTAAGGTGAGTATATTTTATCACTGGGAGAGACAGTATGTCAAATATTTGATGACTAGAGGGAAGACTGTGATAGACTTACCAGGTGCCATTTTTGTGTCGGTCAGCTTCTAGGTCCAGTTCAGTTACATTTTTCAATTTATATTTCTTCATAATTCCATTTTATCTTAATTGTTTCAGTTTTAGTATGTTTTTCAACTAGTTAATTCTCCTATTTTTTTCTTCTTCAAATATATCTCGATAGTAGTGATCCTTTCCACTTCTGTAAGAAATGTTGGAATTCAGATGGCAAGTTTAAATACATAAACACACACAAACACACACACACACATGCTCGCACACACCAATTTTTGGAGTTTTTGCTTTATATCTAGATACCAACATGAGGAAAACTATCTTTATACTACTGAGTCTTCCAGCCCAGAAACATTGTATACTCCTTCATTTATTTCAATCTTTAATGATCCTCAATATTTTAATATTTTGTTTTGGTAAAATTCTTTATATCTTTGTTTAGATTTAGTCCTAGGTATTTTTATTTTGATGCTACTGGAAATCAGATATTTTAGTTTCTTTTTTTTCCTTTTATACAGAAGCAAGTAGATTTTTTTAATATATTGATTTAATACTCTTCACAAACTTACTAAAAATAGTATTTAACTATAGAATCCTTTAGATATTCTTTCATATATATCCTATTATATGTGAATAATGACTAGTTTTTTTTCTCTTTCTAATCCCATTACTTTATTTGTTTTTCTTACCTTATTCTATCTGTTAGTGAGTCAAAAATGTTAACTAGAAAATGTTCTCAGTCATAATTGTAGGCCACTTTATATTGTTCCTTTTCTCAAAGGGAATACTTTGAACATTTTATCTTCAAGGAAGATAGTTGTAGATTTGTATACCGCTAAATTATTACATCCTGATCACAGAAGGGATAGATGCTTTTGAATTTGTATAAATAAGGCATAATTTACCTGACTAGTTTGGTTAAAATTAGTTAAAATAATGTAGAAATATTTCTCAGCTATAGCCATATCTTAAAAACCACCTTTAGCACAGTTCTCTGATAAAACTTTCCATGATGGTGGTAATGTTCTATTCTGTACTGTCTGCTGTGTCTATGAAGCTCTTGAAACGTGGTGAGTGCAACCCAGGAAGCAAAGTTTTAATTTTATTTGTTTAATTAATTTAATTTAGGGAGCCACGTGTGACTATTGGTCTTTGTCTTTGGGACATCACAGCTTTAGAGAAATTTTCTTTGCCAAATAGAGGCCATATGTAGCACCAACTTATAGCTGGTGACAAGATTTAAGAGAAGAAAGAGTAAAAAGAAAAAAATCAGTACATTGTTATAAAATTTTTTCACTCTTCTCACATAAATTTCTGATCATTGCAAAATCAGGAGGGAGAAGTCTGTTATTATCATTAATATACTGAGACAATGTTCATTTCCATAGTGTGCTGAGGACCCACAATGCTTTAATTCTTAAGTGATATTTATGTGGTCATGCCTCCACTCAGTATAAAATCTTTCTCCCCCTCCCACATTCCATCACGAAAAACCAGATTTTCATGTGACAACTAAGGAATCTGATAAGCTAAATTATTCATAGTTTTTGTGGTACAAGAGGCTGTGATGTCAGATTTATTTACATTGCTTTTAACACCCAGAAATATTATCTTTTATACAAAAATAATGAATTTCAAATGGCCTTCAGCTAAGAAAAATTTATTTATGAAACGCTAATTATTTAGAATGCTCTAAGCCCATTCAAGTGCATGGGGCCCTTGGGAACCCTGACCCTGAGGATCAGAAAAGTCATATTAGGCATCGTCTTAGTTCATGCCGCTATAATGACATACCATAGACTGATATCTCTCATGGTCTGGAGACTAAAATCCAAGTTCAGGGTGCCAGCATGATAGGGTTCTTGGTTAGGGCTCTCTTTCTGATTTTGTCCTCACAGGGCCAAAATTTTTCTTTTCTTGGATCGAGCATGCAGATAGATCTTATATGTCTTTCTTCTTTTATAAGAGCACTACCCCCCTCACGAGGGCTCAGCCCTCAGGAACTCATCTAAACTCACTTACCTCCCCAAAACCTTACCTCCAAACATCATCACATTGGTGATGAGGGCTTCAACATAGACATGTGGGGAGGACAATCATTTAATCCACAGCAGGTATAAACCATAGATTAAGATAGGCTTCAGGGGTGGAAAAGGACAAAGAAAACTGGGGGCAAAATCACGTGCATTTGCCAGTATCCAAAATTTCATGCGGCTTGCTATACACTGAAGTCTGTGAAAAGGGGAATGTGGTGGAATAACACCAAGATGAAGCCTAGTGTGGGTGTGATAACTGAACCTTCACTACCTCTACTCTCAAGTATGGGTTCTAATGTGTCTTCGGATTTTCCATGATATTTGCACCCCATTAATTTCTCATTTTGGCCTTCTATTTTGAACAAGATCAAATTAATGGCTCATATCTTATTCTTGTTACAATCATTTTTATAAAAATTTGATTTAATCTCTTGTTTTTTCAGCCATTTCTATGGTAGATATGGAGCTTTATACTGTCCATCAAATTAAATATGAAATTAATGCTCTAAAGAAATTTTGTGGGTTCTTGGCACTTGGCGTTTTTGGCAAGAACATGTACAAACCACTCAAAGCAATCAAGTTTTCTTTGAAAGGCTGTGTAGTATAAGGAATATAATAACTTGACTTGATTGCTTGATCTCCTTTTGTTTGCCTCATCACAGCCATTTGCTTATAAGATATTAAACTTTTATATGAGATGAGAAGAGATACAGGGTAATGCCAAGAATAGCCTGACTTCAGAAGAAAAAAAAACCTATTAAGGCAATTATTCATTTTTATAAGCTAAATGAAAGATAACAATGAAAAATCATAACACTGTGCAGATTGTAACCCATTTTCACCACAGTGTTTCTATTTCTACACTTAACGTGGTACAGTTTTACTGCCCGAAAGACTGAAGGAGGCATGTAGTACACTGTAATGGCCTTGAAATATTCTGACTACATCTTGAATTCCAGATCTCTTTCATGACTTCAGTGGGTGATTCTTGAAAAGAATGCTTTTATTCCCTTCATAAGTTAGGTAAAAATCATACTAAGTAGAGATTGGGAATGGGATGGTGGTGGAGTGGGAGGTGGGGAAGGAGAAAGGAAGTGGTTTGCCTTTTTAAAAGAAGTTTGGAGGAAGAGGCAAGATGGCGGAAGAGTAAGACGCGGAGATCACCTTCCTTCCCACAGATACAGTAGAAATACATCTACACGTGGAACTGCTCCTACAGAACACCCACTGAACGCTGGCAGAAGACGTCAGACCTCCCAAAAGGCAAGGTACCCCGTACCTGGGTAGGGCAAAAGAAAAAAAAATAACAGAGACAAAAGAATAGGGACGGGACCTGCGCCAGTGGGAGGGAGCCGTGAAGGAGGAAAGGTGTCCACACACTAGGAAGCCCCTTTGCGGGTGGAGACTGCGGGTGGCGGAGGGGGGAAGCTTCGGAGCCACGGAGGAGAGCGCAGCCACAGGGGTGCGGAGGGCAAAGCGGAGAGATTCCTGCACGGAGGCTCGGCGCCGACCAGCACTCACCAGCCCAAGAGGCTTGTCTGCTCAGCCGCCGGGGCGGGCGGGGCTGGGAGCTGAGGCTCGGGCTTCGGTCGGATCGCAGGGAGAGGACTGGGGTTGGCGGCGTGAACACAGCCTGAAGGGGTTAGCGCACCACAGCTAGCCGGGAGGGAGTCCGGGAAAAGGTCTGCAGCTGCCGAAGAGGCAAGAGACTTTTTCTTCCCTGTTTCCTGGTGCGCGAGGAGAGGGGATTCAGAGCGCCGCCTAAACGAACTCCAGAGACAGACACGAGCCGCGGCTGTCAGCGTGGACCCCAGAGACGGGCGTGAGACGCTGGGGCTGCTGCTGCCGCCACCAAGAAGCCTGTGTGCGAGCACAGGTCACTCTCCACACCGCCCCTCCCGGGAGCCCGTGCAGCCCGCCACGGCCAGCGTCCCGTGATCCAGGGACAACTTCCCCGGGAGAACGCACTGCGCACCTCAGGCTGTTGCAACGTCACGCCGGCCTCTGACGCCGCAGGCTCGCCCCGCCTCCTCCGTACCCCTCCCTCCCCGCGGCCTGAGTGAGCCAGAGCCCCCGAAGCAGCTGCGCCTTTAACCCCATTCTGTCTGGGCGGGGAACAGACGCCCTCAGGCGACCTACACGCAGAGGCGGGTCCAAATCCAAAGCTGAACCCCGGGAGCTGTGCAAACAAAGAAGAGAAAGGGAAATCTCTCCCAGCAGCCTCAGGAGCAGCGGATTAAAACTCCACAATCAACTTGATGTGCCTGCATCTGTGGAATTGCTGAATAGACAACGAATCATCCCAAATTCAGGAGTGGACTTTGGGAGCAGGATATATTAATTTTTCCCCTTTTCCTTTTTTTGTGAGTGTATATGTGTATGCTTCTGGGTGAGATTTTGTCTGTATAGCTTTGCTTTCACCATTAGTCCTAGGGTTAGGTCCGTCCGTTTTTTTTTTTTTTTTTTTTACTTAAAAAAAATTTTTTTTCCAAATAAATGTTTTCTTAATAATTTTTTCCTTATTTTCTATTTTTAGAAATTAAAAAATTTTGTTTAATAAGTTTTTTCGTATTTTTTATTTTAAAAAATTAAAAAAATTTTTCTTAATAAATTTTTTCTTAATAATTTTTTTCTTATTTTTTATTATAAAAAATTAATAAATCTATTTTTAAAAATTAAAAAAAATTTTTCTTAATAAATTGATTCTTAATAATTGTTTTTCTTATTTTTTATTATAATAGCTTTATTTTATTTTATTTTATCCTCTTTCTTTCTTTCTTTCTATTTTTTTCTCCCTTTTATTCTGAGCCGTGTGGATGAAAGGCTCTTGGTGCTCCAGCCAGGCATCAGGGCTGTGCCTCTGAGGTGGGAGAGCCAACTTCAGGACACCGGTCCACAAGAGACCTCCCAGATCCACATAATACCAAACGGTGAAAATCTCTCAGAGATCTCCATCTCAACACCAAGACCCAGCTTCACTCAACGACCAGCAAGCTACAGTGCTGGACACCCTATGCCAAACAACTAGCAAGACAGGAACACAGCCCCATCCATTAGCAGAGAGGCTGCCTAAAATCATAATAAGGCCACAGACACCCCAAAACACACCACCAGACATGGATGGGCCCACCAGAAAGACAAGATCCAACCTCATCCACCAGAACACAGGCACTAGTCCCCTCCACTAGGAAGCCTACACAACCCACTGAACGAACCTTAGCCACTGGGGACAGATACCAAAAACAACGGGAACTACGAACCTGCAGCCTGTGAAAAGGAGACCCCAAACACAGTAAGATAAGCAAAATGAGAAGACAAAAAAACACACAGCAGGTAAAGGAGCAGGGTCAAAACACACCAGACTTAACAAATGAAGAGGAAATAGGCAGTCTACCTGAAAAAGAATTCAGAATAATGATAGTAAAGATGATCCAAAATCTTGGAAATAGAATAGACAAAATGCAAGAAACATATACGGATGGCCAACAGACACATGAAAGAATGCTCAACATCATTAATCATTAGAGAAATGCAAATCAAAACTACAATGAGGTATCATCTCACACCGGTCAGAATGGCCATCATCAAAAAATCTAGAAACAATAAATGCTGGAGAGGGTGTGGAGAAAAGGGAACCCTCTTGCACTGTTGGTGGGAATGTAAATTGATACAGCCACTATGGAGAACAGTATGGAGGTTCCTTAAAAAACTAAAAATAGAACTACCATATGACCCAGCAATCCCACTACTGGGCATATACCCTGAGAAAACCATAATTCAAAAAGAGTCATGTACCAAAATGTTCATTGCAGCTCTATTTACAATAGCCAGGACATGGAAGCAACCTAAGTGTCCATCATCGGATGAATGGATAAAGAAGATGTGGCACATATATACAATGGAATATTACTCAGCCATAAAAAGAAATGAAATGGAGGTATTTGTAATGAGGTGGATGGAGTTAGAGTCTGTCATACAGAGTGAAGTAAGTCAGAAAGAGAAAAACAAATACAGTATGCTAACACATATATATGGCATCTAAGGAAAAAAAAAAAAAAAGGTCATGAAGAACCTAGTGGCAAGACGGGAATAAAGACACAAACCTACTACAGAATGGACTTGAGGATATGGGGAGGGGGAGGGGTGAGATGTGACAGGATGAGAGAGTGTCATGGACATATATACACTACCAAATGTAAAATAGATAGCTAGTGGGAAGCAGCCGCATGGCACAGGGAGATCAGCTTGGTGCTTTGTGACCACCTAGAGGGGTGGGATAGGGAGGGTGGGAGGGAGGGAGATGCAAGAGGGAAGAGATATGGGAACATATGTATATGTATAACTGATTCACTTTGTTATAAAGCAGAAACTAACACACCATTGTAAAGCAATTATACTCCAATAAAGATGTTTAAAAAATAAAAAAAATAAAAGAAGTTTAGAAAGTAAAATGGGTGTTTGCTGACAACAAAGTAACAGTCACGCCTCCATTCACTAGTTCTGATTATATTGCCTCTGCGTGAATCAGACAAGTCCAGACGATCTAATGGAAGAGAGAGAGTACTGGTGATTTGTACACAGGCATGGGATATCACAGTGACACAGATAGCATCTTGAATCTCCTTATACTCTGGTGCTATTTTATTTCAAAAATACTTTTTTTTCCTATTTTTTTAGTTGAAATACAGTTGATTTACAACATTGTGTTAATGTCTGCTGTACAGCAAAGTGATTCTGTTATACATATATATATACATTCTTTTTTAAATATTCTTTTACGTTATGGTTTATCATAGGATACTGAATATAGTTCCCTGTGCTATACAATAGGACCTTGTTGGAATACTACTCAGCCATAAAAAAGAACGAAATAATGTCATTTGCAGCAACATGGATGCATCTAGAGCTTATCATACTGAGCAATACTTCAGAAAGAGAAAGACAAATACCATATGATATCACTTATTTGTAGAATCTAAAATATGACACAAATGAGCTTATTTACAAAAAATACTTTTAATAATAAAAACAAATTAAATTGGATGACAAAAGAAAAAAAAATCAGATGAACATATGTTCTTGAATGGGGATTAAAACCTTGGCAACGATATCAGAAATTTCAGTATAATATTAGAAATTAATGACCGGGAGAGGTCAAGGTCAAGTCTCTTCTTAGCTCTACTTGGCTTTTTTTTTTTTCCAGAGGGGTGATGGGGTACGCTTAGTTTCTCAGTGCTTTTGAATAAGGAAAGAATAAGGAAAACTATGTTATGTAAATGCATGAGACTAAATGGAAAATCACCTTGGTTGTTATTGAAGGAAAAACTATCTAAACCTAAGCTCCCATTACAAGTATACGCCGTGAAGCTGTTAACCACAGTCAGGCCCTCTGTATCCATGGGACCTGCATCTGTGGATTCAAACAAACTCGTATTGAAAATTTATATTAAAAAAAAGTTCCAGAAAGTCCCAAAAAGCAACATTTGAAATTGCTGCATGCCAGCAACTATTTACATAGCATGTGCACTGTATTAGGTATTGTAAGTAATCCAGATATGACTTGAAGTATAAGGGAAGATGTGCATAGGTTATATGCAAATACTATGCCATTTTATAGAAGGGACTTGAGCATCTGAGGATTTTGCCATCAGCGGGGATCCTGATACCAATCCCCTGCTGATACCAAGGGACTGTATTTATACCTGCCAGCAGGTAACCCTGCTACACGTGTGAAGGATACAGTGGTTGTGACAGGTAGTGTGCCTCTGGCTGCAAATATCACAACTAGTAAAAGAAATTTAACTATGACAACAGTAATATAACAACAGCTGGCTTTTTTGAGCACTTTGTATATAATAAGCATTTTTCTAAGCATTTTCCCTGTTTTATTTTACTCACCCTCACAATACCTCTTGAAGGTAGATATGTTTATTATCCATATTTCAGATGAGAAAACTGAGGTCAAGAAGTCTATATTATAAGACCATGGACCAAAATCTCCAAACAATAAAAAGTCCATAGGTAGATAGTCAAGAGTTGGTTAATTCAGCAATAAAATGGTCTCTTGGCAGTTGCTCAACTTCTCTGCAATTTTCTTGGATTTTCCTCATATGGCAACAATACGGCTCCTACAGCTCTAAGAATTAGGTTATTACTCAATAAGAAAAAGGCCATGATGTTAGTTGAGGGCATTCCAGGAAGGGGCTTATCAAAGGTCTATTTAATTGAATCAAGGAGAAAAAACTTTCCTGGAATTTAACAAGCAGATTTCCCTTTTCATCTCATTTGGAAAACTGGTTCACATAACAGTCCCTAAAGCGCACTGGCAAAGGAGAATGAGATTACCACAATTGATTTAGATCAATTATAATGCATCCCCTGGAATGGACACCAACTTCCTGATTCCTGACAGTATCTAGATTATTTAGCAAGGAAGAAAGATGGGATATTTGTTGGTTTGCTATCTACCAGGTATGTCTACAGAAACTTTTTTTATTTTTTTTAAATGTGATGATCCATTTATTTATTTATTTATTTATTTATGGCTGTGTTGGGTCTTCGTTTCTGTGCGAGGGCTTTCTCTAGTTACGGCAAGTGGGGGCCACTCTTCATCGCGGTGCGCGGGCCTCTCACTATCGCGGCCTCTCTTGTTGCGGAGCACAGGCTCCAGACGCGCAGGCTCAGTAATTGTGGCTCACGGGCCCAGTTGTTCCGCGGCACGTGGGATCTTCCCAGACCAGGGCTCGAACCCGTGTCCCCTGCGTTGGCAGGCAGACTCCCAACCACTGCGCCACCAGGGAAGCCCCTACAGAAACATTTTTAACTGAATAAATTAAATAAACCTAACAATGAGATTAACTTGTCATTAATACAGACATATCTTGTTTTATTGCTCTTCACTTTATTACCCTTCACAAATATTGGGTTTTGGGGTTTTTTGTGTGTTTGGGGCGTTTTTTTCTTTTTACAAATTAAAGATTGTGGCAACCGTGTGTCAAGCAAGTCTATTGGTACCATTTTTCTGACAGCATTTGCTCACTTTGTGTCTCTGTTTCACATTTTGGTAATTCTCACAATATTTCAAACCCTCCACCAGCAAAAAGATTACTGCTCTTTGAAGGCTCACAGGAAGGTTAGCGTATTTTAGCAATAAATTATTTTTAATTAAAGTATGTACATTGTTTTTTAGACATAATGCTATTTCACACATAATGGATTATGTTATAGTGTAAACAAACCTTTTATACATACTGGGAAACCAAAAAAATTATGTGACTCACTTTGGTGGTCTGGAACTGAACTTGCAATATATGAGATATGCCTGTAATGCTGGAAATAGTGGCTATGCAAAGATACGGTAGATAAATGCAGTAAAAGAAAGTAGAACTATCGCAAAGTCAAATTCAGTAAAAAATAAGCCTGGTCAAAATAGACTCCTGTCCTCTGATTTCATAACTATATCAATCTTTATGAAAAATTCTGAAAATTTATAAAAGAAATTATTAAAATGCAGTGTTTTGCAGATTTTTACCATACTTTGTTAAGATGGATTGGATAGATAGATAATACATATATATGAATGGATGATGGGCAGATATAAATTGATCTTTTTGAAAGATAGTACATATTTACTTTGAAGCACCCATCAAACATTTACAGAATAGACTATATATTATACTATAATGCATATAAACACATTGCAAAAAATAGAGATACCATAGACCATGTTATCTAAACACAATTTATGAACAGATTATGCACGAAACTAAAACATTTGAAAATAACAACAACAAAAACCTTAGAAAATGCAGAATGAATTAATAATGTTAAAATCATATTTAACTGCGTTGGGGTGGGGTGGGAAGGTAGGAGAACTGATGGCTGAACCCAAGACTACTTGTGTGTGTGTGAAACTAAAATCCCCCTTTCAAATTAAAACACCCGTGATATAAGCAAAGTGTGATCAATTAATGCAGCAATAGGGGGGTACCACATGGACAAATCTGAAAAGGTTTCTTTTTTAAGGAAAGGAGCATATTTTTATTAGTTTGTTTTCGCTTGTGATTTGGGCTCCGAAGTTCCTGAGGCCGAATTATAGAACCAGGGTGTGACTTTGGATGGCTTAATTTCTTAAGATAAGAATCGTTACAAGAGAAGAGACGTTCTGGGTGAAAAAGCAAGCATGACGTGAGTCACAAAACATTCTGCAGTTGTAATTCCGAAACTGATAGGGTTGTGGTACCGTTTTCAGTCTTTCTTGGCCAATGAGAAGAACTGTTCCGGGGCACTTGCACCTGGGCTGCCCGCACAGGTGTGCTGGCTGCGGTGGTGGCGCCGATGTGTGAGGAACGGGCTCAGGTATTGGGTACAGAGTCCACGGAGGAGCCAGGGTTGGGGACTCTGGATCTCACTGTGATACTTTGCGCCCAGAGAAGCAGCAGCACAGGCAGGGCTGACAGGTCGCAGCGGTGCCTGGGCCCCAGGGGTTGGGCACAGAGGCGGTGCAGCCCTGGGGACGGCAGGTCAAAGCCTGGACTCACGCCCTGGGTTGGGGGAGGGGAGAGCAGCTCTCCTCCCAGGGATGGTGAGATGCCTGCTGTCTTGATTCCAGACTACAGCAGTGACTAGGGTCCATGGGGCAGGTCTCAGCCCAGCAACCACACCAGCTCTGAGAAGAGGACACAGAGACAGAGGCTGTAGGCTCCGACAGCTGTGTTCAGTGTCAGTGAAGATTGCAGCGATCTTCAGTAGCAAACGCCACAGATGTCCACAACAGTGATGAGGGTATCTGGATCCTACTGCTTTCCTTTCCCCTGTGTGCTGAAATTCCTCTGAGGAGATCCCTCTTGGCACTAAGATGCTCTGGACTGGGGAATGGGGTGATGCAGGTAAGACATTTCCTATGAGGTTAAGTCCATAATGCCACCGAGAATTTTTAAGCAGACAATTCTGATAAAAATAACAGATACTCTGACAGGTGAATTCTAATTTTCCTGGGACAGAATAAAACTCATGGTTTGACAAGTTTAATAAAACCAGGACTCAGATTCAGCTTAGATCAGGATTGTCAAGCAGAAGAAACAAAACAACCTCAAGAGATATTCCTAGAAGTTGTCTGGATAAAGGTCCTAGCCCATGCCATTAAGGTGCATTTCTGACTCCTCCAAATTGTAAAAGTATCCTGTCATGTTACAACAACACAGAGGTTCATTGACTTCATGTAGCAGGAATAACACCACACAGACAAGTCTAAATTGGTATAATTTTAGGGGAAGTGAGTGTACAGTTTTTCTTGCTTATGGGTTGGACTCAAAATTTCTTGAAGTAACATAACATAAGAAGGAGAGTCTTCAGGAATTGGTTGGTTCTTAAGATGAAGGTGTTTGTAAGTGAGGAGAAGTTCTGGAAGAAGACACCTCAGGCAAGTCAAAGCCATTCTGTAGCTGTGATTGCATAACTTACAATCATACCTCTTCAGTCCTGCATTACTAGTGAGGGTGTTTGCTTTTATATTCAAAACAAACATCCCAAACAGGTCACATCAAAAGGTAGCCAAACGTAAAACCATTACAAAAACTGGGGGAAAAAAAGAAAAAGAGAGAGAAAGGAGAAAAGGAAAGAAGAAAGGAAGGAAGGAGGGAGAAATTAGAATGGAGAGATTTAAAAAATGTAAGATAATAATTTGTCCCAGATGACTTCTAGGAAGATATAAATTACTGATATTTATTTCAAAAGAGGTAAATGAGAAAAATAAATAGACCTAAATTTGTGAAATAAAGTTAGAAATTTATGAAATGGCCAGCCCAGATGTTGTCTTAAGAGAACTCTTTCATATTGGGAGAGTATATAGTCCTTATGTTGATGAATGATTACAGTGATAAAAAAACCTCTATTTTTCAAAAGTTAATGTAACTCTGACCCCAAAAGCTGAAAAATAAAGTGTTATAATGTACTAATAGGAAAACTTTTTCTGAATATATATTAAAAATATGTATTAGAAAAATGGTGCTTCCCCTTTGGTATGTCACATAATTACACATGCTTATTTTTCCTTTTCTAAATTCCATTGAAACAATAGAAGTCTAAAGATAGAAGCAAATGCAGATCAATATTACAATAGCTAGGAAAAAATTAAAGTAGATGTTCAGAAACATTGAGGAATTGAATATAGAAAGTGCTAAAAAAAATTCAAAAGGGACATTAAAACTTCTAAATATGTCTTTTTCCAACCTTCATTGCTTTGAAGGATTCTTCATGTGTTCTCATTGCTACCTTTGCCTTTTTAATTTTTTTTTTAATAACTGACCAAGAATGTATAGGAAAGATAATTAGAGGAAGGTGGGAAAGCTAAATAAATGTTACTGAGAAATGAAATGGAACTATTCACAGAAAAGAAATGTCCTGTAGGAAAGGGAGAGGAAGGTTGAAATGTTTTGGTAAGAGTGGGAGTAGGTTAGTGGCTAGAGGTAAAATTTCAGTTCATTTTTTTCTTTATCATTGAGCAATTGTCATTTTTGCTTTTGTTTTTCTAAAATATGTTTTATTTACTTTATATTCAGCTCTTTTGAGTCAAAGGTGAACTAGAAGAAGGAGTTTGAAATCTCTAGGATTGCTGGGCTAGGAAAAAAAAGAGGATAAGAGATATGTACCATTAGATACCAAGTACTTTGCTTAACACTTTATAAACACACTTATCTTGGTTTTATTTTCCCAGAGCATAGCTAAATAGCTATGTACTTTTAAACTTTCTGTTGAACTTTAACATATATGCAGTAATGTGCGTAAATCATAAGTGTACACAAAGTGTAGCCATCACCTAAATCAAAGAACAAAATATAACCAGCACCCAGACCCACTTCACATTCTTATCCTTGACTTATAACAATGAATACATAAACTTAGTTAATTTCACAGGTAATAAACATGAGACTCAAAGAGATAGTCCAAGGTCCCACAATTATTGAACAAGATATCTAAATACTGGAGAGCATGCAATCGTGGTTCATGTCCTTCTGTGGTCTAGTCAATGGCTACCTCATCTGCAACTTTATTTGCTCCAAAATACTTTTGTTTAAAAAAGGATCAGCAAAGACCTTTTTTTTTTTAATTAATTTTTACTGGAGTATAGTTGCTTTACAATGCTGTGTTAGTTTCTACTGTGCAGCAAAGTGAATCAGCTATACGTATACATATACCCCCTCTTTTTTGGATTTCTGTCCCATTTAGGTCACCACAGAGCACTGAGTACAGTTCCCAGTGCTATACAGCAGGTTCTCATTAGTTATCTATTTTATACATAGTATCAATAGTGTATATATGTCAATCCCAATCTCCCAATTCATCCCACCCCCATCATTTCCCCCTTGGTATCCATACGTCTGTTCTCTCTGTCTGTGTCTCTATTTCTGCTTTGCAAATAAGATCATCTATACCATTTTTCTAGATTCCACATATATGCGTTAATATGCAATATTTGTTTTTCTCTTTCTAACTTCACTCTGTATGACAGTCTCTAGGTCCATCCACATCTCTACAAATGACCCAATTTTGTTCCTTTTTATGGCTGAGTAATATTCCATTGTATATATGCACCACCTCTTCTTTATCCATTCCTCTGTTGATGGACATTTAGGTTGCTTCCATGTCCTGGCTATTGTACATAGTGTTGCAATGAACATTGGGGTGCATGTATCTTTTTGACTTATGGTTTTCTCTGGGTATATGCCCAGTAGTGGGATTGCTGGGTCATATGGTAGTTCTATTTTTAGTTTTTTAAGGAACCTCCAAAACTGTTCTCCATAGTGGCTGTACCAATT
Source organism: Balaenoptera ricei (assembly GCF_028023285.1). Taxonomy (NCBI): domain Eukaryota; kingdom Metazoa; phylum Chordata; class Mammalia; order Artiodactyla; family Balaenopteridae; genus Balaenoptera; species Balaenoptera ricei. The sequence continues at coordinate 6,164,605 of NC_082645.1, read as the reverse complement.
TACATTCCCACCAACAGTGCAAGAGGGTTCTCTTTTCTCCACACCCTCTCCAGCATTTGTTGTTTGTAGATTTTTTTAATGATGGCCATTCTGACTGGTGTGAGGTGATTCCTCATTGCAGCTTTGATTTGCATTTCTCTAATAATTAGTGATGTTGAGCATCTTTTCGTGTGCCTCTTGGCCATCTGTATGTCTTCTTTGGAGAAATGTCTATTTTAGGTCTTCTGCCCATTTTTTGGTTGGGTTGTTTGTTTTTTTGATATTGAGCTGCATGAACTATTTGTATATTTTGGAGATTAATCCTTTGTCAGTTGCTTCATTTGCAAATATTTTCTGCCATTCTGAGGGTTGTCTTTTCGTCTTGTTTATGGTTTCCTTTGCTATGCCAAAGCTTTTAAATTTAATTAGGTCCCATTTGTTTATTTATGTTTTTATTTTCATTACTCTAGGACGTGGGTCAAAAAAGATCTTGCTGCAATTTATGTCAAGGAGTGTTCTGCCTATGTTTTCCTCTAAGAGTTTTATAGTGTCTGCCCTTACACTTAGGTCTTTAATCCATTTTGAGTTTATTTTTGTGTATGGTGTCAGGGAGTGTTCTAATTTCATTCTTTTACATGTAGCTGTCCAGTTTTCCCAGCACCACTTATTGAAGAGGCTGTCTTTTCTCCATTGTACACCCTTGCCTCCTTTGTCATAGATTAGGTGGCCATAGGTGTAAGAAAGATCTTAACTAGAGTCTCTGTGAGTTTCTTTCTGCCTGGGATGTATTGAGGTATTTGTGTAGCTCACTAAAATTTCTCATGCAGGTCCTTGATCAATTGTTGTCTCCTTAGAGACTCTGTATAAAACTGCATAAACTGTTGCTCTGAGTTGATCTTCTAAAACTGATTTTTCTTTCTTAATAGTAGTTTCTGACATTGTATTATATATTTACATGTGTGACTGTTTGTCCGCTACCTCACTAGAGTGTAAAGTCCATTGAAAACAGGTAATTCATCAGTCTTGTTACTGATCTAGCATTTTATAGAATAATATTGTCTGGTGCTGAGTGGGTTGCTCAACAAGTACTGGTTAATTGAATTTCTTAGGGAAGAAGAGTGGTAGCTACAGATCAAAGTCAAGGCAAATGAGAATAAGTCATGTAAAACTGCTTATAAAACTATGGCTCTAAGCAATTACCTAAATTCAAGAGTGAGACATGAGAGCCACCATTTGGGTCTCAATCCAATATGATCCTGAAGCTAAAATGGCAAGCAAAACATTAGGCTTAAGCAACACTGGAAAGAAATCAAATGCAATAGTGTTCTTTGTTTATAAAAAATCTTTCATTACCCACTATGTTGTTTCTGCTTACTATGCACTAATATAATGTGGCAAAAGTTCAGAGAAGTGTAAAATAAATCTTCAGGGAGTAACAGAAAACACACGTCTAAGCCTGGAAAGATGTAATCTCGATTAACATAATGCCTCAGAGTGCATTGCCTGTCCTGTTGGAAAGTAATCAACATATTTAAAGAAAATTACAAGGGAACACACAGTTTCATAGACCTTATTTGAAGACCTAATTCAAATTTGCACTCCAGTGGGTAGCTTGAGTTCAAACACCTGCAAAAATCTCTGTCCTTGCTGTTCTCTTGAGGCAGTGGACTCTCTCAACTATCCAGGCCAAATATCCCCAGTATGGAAAGCTATGACCAACAGAGGAAACACCACAGCCAGGGGCAGATGGTGAAGAAGATGGCATGTTCAAAGTCAATGCATTGAGAACACAGAGGGAAAGGAGAAAAAGTAAGAAGATGGACTGATTTAACCCTTGCATTTGTCTCCTTTTTCCTCCTTCTTTTACTTCTGCCCTCAGGGTGTGTTCTTAGCTCTTCTTTGGGAAGGAGCTGACTTAAGGAGTACCATCCAGCTTTCCAAGAACTACCGATGACTAAGGAGCAGTATTTCCACTACTAGTGTCAGATTAACTCTCCTCTTTACCTGAAGCAACTGCTCTTTTACCTTGAACTCTAAAAAAGCAGGACTCAATTCTTGTGTGTGTGTGTTTTATTTATAGACTTTTTTTTAAGCTTTAGATTTAGAGAAAAATTGAGCAGATAGTGCAGAGTTCCAGTATATCCCTTACATATAGTTTACCCTATTATTAACATTGTATATTAGTAGGGTACATTTATAGCAATTAACTGATATCGATACATTGTAATTAATTAAAGTCTATAGTTTATTCAGATTTCCTTAGATTTTACCTAATGTCTTTTTTCTAGTCCAGTGTGAAAAATAATTAGTATTCTCTGGCAAGACAAGAAAAATTTAAACATAAAAAATTTTCTCTGCCTTTGGCCCCTCTCTCCCTGCTATTGTGCAATGTGTATCTGCATGATACATTGACCAAACTTCCCCCATCAGCAGAAATACCTGCTCAACCATAAAGAGAAACGTTCTCCTAGTATCAGCCAGATAACTCTTTGGAAGATAACATTCCTTCTTGATCTTGTAAGGTGTCATGATGACCCATCACTTTGTACTTACAGATCTGAATTGTGTAAACTGCCAATAATATGTCATTTAATGTACAGCCCTCTGTCTCAAAAAAACTTATATAACTGTGTTTTGACCTCTAACAGGCAGAACAGTTCTCAGAGCTTTCTGAGAGGCTGTTCTGGGTTATAATCCTCAATTTGGCTTGAATAACATTCTCCATTCCTTTCTTAGGTCGACTGATTAATTCTTCATCGACACCATGATGACATTATATTTAGTCATCATCTTTCTTTAGGCCCCTCTGGGTGTGACAGTTTCTCAGAGTTTTTTTTTTTTTTTGGTTTTCATGGCCTTGACAGTTTTTAATAGTACAGAGTACTAGTCAGGGATATTATAAGATGTCCCTTTATTAGAATTTGTCTGATGTTTTTCCTCATGGTGAAACAAAGGTATTGGGTTTGGGGAGGAAGAAAACAGAGGCAAAGTGCCATTTACATCCCATCGTATCAAGGATGATATGATCATGATTTATAACTGTTGATATTGACCTTGATCACCTGGCTGAAGGAACATTTGTCAGATTTCTCTACTGTAAAGTTATTTTTTTTCTTCCTTTCCATACTGTACTCTTTGGGAGAAAGTCACTTTGCACAGCTCACGTAGAAGGGGTGGAGAGCTATGCTTCTCCACTGTTAGGGGGAGAGTCTACATAATTTGTAACACTTCTGCATGGGAGATTTGTCCCCTCTCCCCGGTTTATGAATTTATTCAATGGTTGGTACTATACTAAACAAAAATCACCATGTCCTTTGAAATTTAACTCAAAAGCAGTAAATAATTAAACACATAGCTGAACTCAAAAGAAAGAGAAAGCTCCAGTTTCCAGGAATAGAAAGACAGAAGAAACATGCTGAGGAAGTTTCCTTCTATTTCCAGTTTTCTGAGGATTTTTATTAGAGAAGGGTGTTGGATTTTGGCAAATGCCTATTCTACATCAAATGAGATGATCATAGTGTTTCTGTTGTTGTTCTGTTAATGTACTGTATTACACTGTTTTTCTTATGTTAAATGACCCTTGCATTCCGGGATAAATCCCATTAGGTCATGATGTATAATCCTTTAATATACTCTTGGATTCAGTGTGCTGGTATTTTGTTGAGGATTTTTGTATGTATGTTAATAAAGAATATTCCTTTGTAATTTTCTTTTTTATGTGACACCTTTATTTGGCTTTGATATCAAGGTAATGCTAGGCTAATAGAATGAGTTAGGAAGTGTTCCCTCCTCGTGCATTTTTTTGAGGATTTTGAGAAGGATTGGTGTTAGTTTCTTTTTAAATATTTGGTAAATTTCATCTGTGAAGTTACCTATCTTGGACTTTTTTTTGTCAAGATGATTTTGATACTTATTCAATATCTTTACTTCTTATAGATCTGTTGAGATTTTTAAATTTCTTCTTCGGTTAAAGTAATCTGTTTGTCTAGAAATGTTTCCATTTCATCTAGGTTACATAATTTGTTGGTGTGGAATTGTTCATAGTACTGTCTTATAATTATTTTAATTAGTGTTAAGGTCAGTAATAAAATTCTCACTTCAACTTCTGATTTTAGTTATTAGTGTCTTCTCTCTTTTTTTCTTTGTCACTCTAGCTAAATATTTGTCAGTTTTATTAATCTTTTCAAAGAATCAACTTTTGGTTTTGTTGATTTTTGCTATTATTTTTCTGTTCTCTATTTTATTTATCTTTTTCTGTAATACTTATTATTTCTTCCCTTTTGCTAGCTTTGAGTTAGTTTCCTCTTATTTTTTCTAGTTTCTCAAGATGTAAAGTTAGGTTATTGATTTGGGATATTTCTTCTTTTTTAATGTAAACTACACTTAAAGTAATTGCTAATTAGGAAGAAATTACTTCTACCATTTTGTTATCTGTTTTCGGTATGCCTTATATATTTTGTTTTTAAATTTCAATTTTCTTCATTGCTTTCTTTTGTGTTTAGAGGACTTTTTGTAGAGAACTATATATTTTGATCCCTTTCTCATTTATTTTGTATATATTTTTAGATTTTTTTATTACCATGGAGATTGCATTTAACATCCTGAATTTATAACAATCTAGTTTGAATTGATACCAACTTAATTTCAATAATTCTGCTCCAGTACAACTACTCCCACACCTTATTTATGTTGTTGTTGTCAAAACTTACATCTTCATAGATTGCTTTCCTTAATGTGGGTGGGCCTCACTCAATCAACTGGAAACCCAAATAGAATAAAAACCTGAGTAAGAAATAACTACTGCCTGACTGCTTTGAGTTGGGACATCAGACTTTTCCTGCCTTTGGACCCAAACTGGGTTTCTGCCAGCTTTTGGACTGGAACTTACATCTCTGGTTCCCCTCATTATTAGGCCTACAATTTTGTATTTTCTTTTGTTTTCCTGGCTTTGTCAAATTTATCGATCTCTTCAAAGAGCAAGATTTTGATTTTGTTGACTTTATCAACTGTTTTCCTGTTTTCATTTTATTGATCTTTTACTCTTATTTTTATTGATTTTATTCTGATTCCCTTAGGCCAAATTGCTATTTTAGTTTAATTTTCTAAGGTGGAAGCTTAGATTATTGATTTTGGACTTTTGTTCCTTTCTATTATATGTATTCAATGCTGTAATTTTCTTCATATTTTGGTATTCAGTAAGCACTGCCCAAGAAGCCACAGAAATGATCTGGCAAGCTACTCTACAGCCTCAAGTTTCATACAACTGTGCTTATTTGCTAACATCTTTCTGATAACATCATTATGTTGCCTTCTTGTTCCCAACTTTCAAACTTAAAGGATGTCAATCGTTTTGAATGTGCTGGTTTTGAATGTGCTGGCATTGTTTGGATGTGCTGGTGACTGCTTTGCTTGTGAGCAGAACCAACACCGCCAAGGCCCAGCCAGACGATTGTTCTTTGGGCTGCAACCTTGGCCGAATGTGATTCCAGTAGCTGCGGTAAGCTTTGTATCCAGCAGAACACACTCGGAAGGTGGAGGAGGTGTCTGATAAAAAGACCTTGGATGTTACATGGATTGTGTAATCTTGCTATTTTGTTTTTTCCTACCAGGTGTTGTATGTATGGTGATCTATATTTCAGTGTTATTTATACTTACATTTCAACTTTCCATTTTATTCAAGAAATATGTTCCATGTTAAAACCTTGATTAGGAAGTTTTTACAGTTAAAAAAAGTAAAAATTTAAAAAGCAGTACTTTCTTTGCATCTCACAAATTTTGGTAAGATGTATTTTCATTGTAATTTAGCTCAAATTTTAAATTTTATTTTCTTTGACCCATGTGTTATTGAGAAGTGTGTTTTTTAATCTCCAAGTGTTTTTGTAAAATTTCAGCCATTTTCCTTTTATTGATTTCTAGCTTAATTCCATTGAGGTCTGTGAGAATGCATTGTTTTAAATTCTATTCTTTTATATGTGTTAATGTATGTTCTATGACCCAGAATGTGGTCTATCTGTATAAATGCTTTATGGGAACTTGAGGAGAAAGTATGTTCTGCTATTGTTTGGTAAAGTATCCTATAAATGCCAATTAGATCCAGCTGATTACTGGTGCTATTGAGTTGAACTATGCCCTTACTAGCTTTTACATGCTGGATATGTCCATTTCCTTTTGCTGCTTTATTAGTTTTTGTCCCACATTCTTTGATGTTCTGGTATTAGGCATATACACACTAAGAGTTGTTCGTCTTCTTGGAGAATTGACCCCTTTATCATTATATATTTCCCCTCTTTATCTCTGATAATTTCCCTGTTCTATAGCTGGCTTTGAAATAAATGCAATTATTCCATCTTTCTTTTGATTTGTCTTAGTACGGTATATCTTTCTCCATATCTTTACTTTTCACCTAGCTGAGTTCTTATATTTAAAGCATTTTTTTTTTTTTGTAATTATCTGTAGGTGGGTCTTGTTTTTTATCCTCTCTTGACAATCTCATCTTTTAAATGGTGTATTTTATTCATTGTAATGTTTCTTTTTTTTCTTGTTTTCCCTCTTTACCTGCTTTCTAAAGTTTTAATTGAATATTTAATATTATTCCATTTTCTATTCTCTTACCATTTCAATTATACTTTTTTTTTCTTTTTTTTTTTACTCATGGTCCTGGTGTTTGCAATCTTGGTTTCTAGTGATGACATCAATGCAAGACTATTACCTCTGCATTTTTGGCCTAAAGACTACAGGCGTCAGCAGGATTAGCATACAGAAAAGAGAGCTAGGTGTGAAGTGGAGGAGATGTGGAAAAATAGAATCCATAAAGATAAACTGAAAATCATGAAGGCAAGTTGAAACCTGCATCTGTCTCCGCCTGATGACTGTTCATTATCGAACTACACTTGTGCCTGCCCAGAACTAGGAAAAGTGGGACAATAAAGAAAGGTAGCTCTAGGAAATGTAATTTCTGTTCAGCAAGGTCAGATGTATACAAAACTGCAAGACCTTAGCTTTCCAAAATATATATGGAGAAATAAGAACCACGTAAACTAAGAAATGAGTGAAATGAACAGCACAGATTATAATTCTTACAAGTGTTGAGGAATGGAAGGTTTCTCTGGGTTGGGTCAATATAAGAAGGGCAAACATAAAAGTGATTTTAAATTGAAAATTAATGTTTGACCCAGTTTTGATAAGGAGATGGGAGTAAGGTGGGAAAGAAGTGTTAGTTGCACTTGTAATGGGTAGGAAGCTAATGTGGACAAAGATGTGGACATGATAAATAGGACGGTGGGTAGAGGGACATAAACAGACTTTTTAACTAGAATTGAAGGTCCATATATGGGAGCAATAGAAAATAAACCTGGAAAGGAAATGATGGCAGTTTGATAACTGACTAGATTTGCCACATAGAAATTTGAAAAATTTTCAGTAGACATTAGTGAGTTTTGAGTTGTAATAAAATCAGTATCTTAGGAAAATTACTCTAAACAGTAATTTTCAGTAAGTTTTAAAAGGAGGTAAGTATAGAAATAAAAAGCTTTTGCAGTATTCCAGAAATGAGGGTAGACTGCTCCAACGATGATCCCAGAGTGAGTAAAAACAGACTGAGAAAGGGAAAACAGAGAATTTATTCAAAGGAGGAAAAATTGTACTTATAGACTAAGGGTTATCAGAATGGGAGGGAAGGGGAAGTCAGAAATAAACTCCAGGGTGTGGTTGACGGTGGTAGCTTTGGAAGAAAGAATAGAAGTGTCTGCCTGCAATGTCAAGTGTAAGGTGAAGGCATAAGAAGGTCAGTTCTCCTGCTCTCCAGTTCCCAGCTGCTTCTTCTAGACTGCAGAGATAGAATAAATCTGAGTCTCTATAATTGTGGGTGCACTCAGCCATTGAGAGAGTACCCAAATTGGGCAGGGTTCAATCTCTTAAGCTGTGCTCTGCAAAAGACATCATAAAACCATTTTTGCTTAAACGCTCAATATTCTAAAATACACCCCAGCTAGAAATGAATCCCCAATAAATTATCCTTTATTTTCTTCTGGCTGATCAGTTTATCATAAAATGTACTGCTTGATTTTCAAAGATGTCAGTCTTCCTGGACAAGGAACATAAATCATTTCTACTTTCTCTACCCCAAAAGATCTTGGATGGAGTATTTCCTTGGAGATTTTCCCGAGCATTGCATTTAACCCCATGACTAAGTCCAAAGGAAATAATTTGAAGTTTCTTGTTTAAGTAATTTTCTTTTATATTGTTATTGTAAATGTCACTACCTTCACATGAAAGAAGTACAGAAATTATATGACTGTTCTCTTCTGAAAGAAAGAAAGAAAGAGAAACAAAGAGAGAAAGAAACAAAGAAGAGAAAGGAAGAGGAAAAGATATATAAAGAATAGAGAGAGAAAAAATAGAGTAAAAAGAATTTTTACACTTCATATGACATAGGGTTACCTCAATACTACTTTTATTAGTGTGGTTCTTGTAAGAAAAATACATAATTTCTGTAAGAACAGAATTTATGAAAATGTTGAACCTAAGTACAGACCAAGATCAGTTTTCATTGAAATGCAAGTGACCTTGTCCAGTTTAAATTTGGTAAGAGTTTGAATTTAAGTAAACAATTTATTAGGCAGCAAGAAGAAAGATTATTTAACTAAGGCAGAAAGAGTGTGAGGGAGAAATAAAGAATTACTAAAGAAAAGATGCATTCAGTCAGAACAACTGGGGAAAAAGTTCAGATGTCCCTGGAACATATGATATCAATCCTATTAATTTGCAATTTTTAGTATTTCTTATGTAGTCTGAGCTAACATTTCTCTCTAGTCTATTATGAAAAAAGAAGTGCACGTGTGTATGTGTATAAAATATAATTTTTGAAAGGTGGAACTTAATCTTTTTTAATTTCCTTTTTTTTTTTTCTTTTTCTTTTGAAGACATATCAAGAATAGAACAAAGAATTGCTGATTGTCATGTTCTTTAGAGCAAAAGAATCTCATGCCACATCTGGATCTCCTTCTCTACTTCCTTCTGATCTCCTTTACTCTGGAAGAGTTTCTCAAGTCTTTTTCTTGATTTCCGTGAAATAATTCTTCACTTTCTCAAAAATCAAAGACCAGTAATTTCATGGAATGTCCCTCAAAGTAAGCTTGTCCAACACCTTCAATTCCAATCCAACACCATAGTCTTCATTCTGTTTCTCACCTCCATCTTTGCACCTCACTTCTTCAACAAAGGAGAAGCCTGGTTCCTGTTGTCTATGTGTGTCTAATTGTTTGATCAATCCCCTTCACTGTGGTCGATCTCTAGAAAGCCTTCTTTTTCTGCTCTGAAGTCCCCCTGGTGCAGATCCCAGCTGCCACAGCTTTTTTTTTCTGACATTGTCCCTGCTTGGGCCACCATTGAGTACCCGGTCCCAGTTGTCTAATGGCTTTTTAAAAACTTTTAAAATAAAGATGTTTTCATTTTAGAATAGATTTAGATTTACCTAAAATAAATTTTTGAAGATAGTAAAGAGTTCCCATATACCTCACACTCAGTTTCTCTATTACTAATAGCTTACATTAGTATGGTACCTTTGTAACAATTAATGAACTAATATTGATGTATTATCATTAACTAAAGTTCAAACTTTCTTGAGTTCTCCTTAGTTTTTACTTAGTGTCCTTTTGTTGCCATTGTTGTTGTTATTGCTGTACTAGAATCTCATCTAGGGTATCAGTTTACATTTAGTCATCAATCACGTCTCCTTAGATTTTTCTTGGCTGTAATAGTTTCTCAGATTTCCCTTGTTTTTGATGAAGTTGGTAGTTTTCAGGAGTATCGGTCAGGTATTTTGTTGAATGATCCTCAACTGGAGTATATCTGATGTTTTCCTCATGCTTATACTGGAGTCATGGTGTTTAGGAGGAAGATCACAGAAATAAAGTACCATCATTATCACATCATATCAAAGGGAAGATACCATCAACATGACTTATTGCCATAGATGTTACCCTTAGTCATCCAGAGGAAATAATGTTTTCCAGGTTTCTCTGCTGTAAAACTATTCCCTCCACCCCACCTCCACACACACCTTTCCATACTGTACTCTTTGGAAAGAATTTACTCTGTGCAGGCCACACTTAAGTAGTGGGGTGTGATAAGCCACCTTCTTGAAGGTGGACTATCTATATAAATTACCTAATGACTTTCTGCCTGAAAATAAAGGGAAGAAGAAAGGAAGGAAGGAGATTTTCTTAAAACTATTAATAAATGTCATAACTGGAAATAACTTATTTCCATGATCTATTAAAGTAGTGTATATTGATCCTCATATCATGAAAAGCACGCTGTTACTTAAAATACAGAATCTGCTTTAAATAATTTCTCAACTATTAAAGGAAAGAAGGTACATGCTCAGATGTCTAAAATACAAGGTAACACATAAACAATTGTGAAAATGATTCAGATAAAAGTTCTGGGGGTTAAAGATTTAAAGTTTATTTCACTGGCAAATTTGCAGGTTTTGGAATAGTGCTGCATTACTAAGGAAAATTTCCATTAAATATGAAGCTGAGAACGCCGCTGGCCTGGAATCCTTATGCGACTGGACCAAAATTTAGAGAAAGGCAGTCACTATACTGACCAGGATATTAATCTTGATTACCAAGAGGACAGTTTGTTCTGACACGCAAGTATAGTTTTCTTGAGCCCAAGAGATTCACAGAGGATCCCCTTATACATCTCTAACCAGTATTTCTGGTGAAGAAGACAGTGGCTTCCCAGTAAAAAGAAAACCTACCAAGGACTTGGATCATTTGTATGAAGTATGTTGCTAAAATGTTGGATTTTTGGCAATATGGCAGGAAGAAACATTAAACTTTTAGAATCTGTTCTAGAGCAGTGATGGAATGGATGCGAGATTTCAAGAGGTTACAGGGTAAGTAGATTATGAAAAATTTGGAAAATGAGAATAAAGTGCTTTCTAAATATGTGATGGGGGAAAAAACAGTTGCAGGACTGAAACGCTAGCCCACCCATGAGGCTGGATAATAAGGAATTATCAGGCTTGGGACCTCAGTGCTGCTTGCTTTCCTTCTGTCTCTTAATTCAGTTATTTACTTCTCCTGCACCAGTGAGATGATGAAAAGTACTGCCATCAGTGTGTTAAAAAAAAAAAAAAAAAACACACAACTTGGGCTCTTTTGGGGTCCCCAAAGAAAATACCGGCAGGGCTTTCTCCCTCATAAAATGAACAAATGGCTCAAAACAGCCCCTGTGCCCCAAAGTGCAAAGTGAGCCCTCAAAACAGTGTGCTGGCTTCCTCTGACAAACAAAAGGCAAATTAAAAAAGGAAAAAAGGCAGGCAGTTTTCCCTTGCTTTTGAAGTGGGACAAGATGATAAAACAAAATAGATAGTTTGAGCAGCAAAATAAATAAATATCCACCAGCCCATATTAACATAAATAAACAATTGAAAAGATATAGACAGATAAATAGATATATTGATTGATTGATAGATAATAGATAGATGATAGGTGGGTAGATAGATAGAGACAAGTCTGTCTAGAGAAATTCCTAATACTTTAAGTAGACTTTAGGCAGAAATTCCTAATAATTTAAGTAGACTTTAGGCAGAAATTCCTAATAATTTAAGTAGACTTTAGGCAGAAATTCCTAATAATTTAAGTAGACTTTAGGCAGAAATTCCTAATACTTTAAGTAGACTTTAGGCAGAAATTCCTAATAATTTAAGTAGACTTTAGGCAGAAATTCCTAATAATTTAAGTAGACTTTAGGCAGAAATTCCTAATAATTTAAGTAGACTGTAGGTAGAAATTCCTAATAATTTAGAAAGTACTCTTTATTCTCACTTTCCAAACTTTGCCTTTAAGTAGGCGGATCACAACTCCCCACTCATTAAGCGTGGGCTGCGCATGGTAACTTTATACACAGAGCACAGTATATAAAGGGGAGGGGAAGAGTAACTTTACAGTAGAGAAACCTGACAAACACTAGCTCAGCCAGGTTCTCAAGGTCAACATCAGCAATGGTAAGTCACCTCAACAGTATGTACCCTTGATATAATGAGAATGGCATCTTACCTCTGTGATCTTCCTCTCAAAATCTCTACCCTATCTAATCATGAGAAAAATATCAGACAGACTCAAATTGAGGAACATCATACAGAAAGTCTGATCAGTACGTCTCAAAATTGTCAAGGTCATTAAAACAAGGGAAGTTTGAGAAATTCTAACAGCCAAGAGAATCCTAAGGAGACATGACAATTAAAAGTAATGTGATATACTGGCGGAGGATTCTGGAAGAGAATAAGGATATGTATTAGGTAAAAATTAAGGGAATGTAAATAAAGTGTGGACTTTAGTTAGCAACAATGTATAAATATAAGTTCATTAATTGTTGCCAATGTACCACACTAATGCAATATGTTTATTATAGGGGAAATTGGTTGTGGGGTATATAAGTACTCTCTCTACTACCTTCACAACTTTTTGTCAATCTAAAAGTATTCTAAAATTAAAAGGTTGTTTAAAAATAGGTCATGACATAGAAACAGATGAAGACATTGAGGAAAAGACAAGTTAGTGAGTTACATTCTGCAGGAAACTGAAAGTATACAAGAAAGAGAATTGAAAATGCAAAAACTGCATGTGGTTCAGAGTGTACAGGAGGTACAAAGGGGATAAAATGAATGCAAAGAACATCAGTGCCCTATCAGTGAGGCGACTGGACACTGAAAAGATGCCACAAAGATCATATAAGTCCTTGTATAATAAGGATAAGCAGCAGAAATGCACGGATAAAAAACAAGAGTAGGATTGAGACAATGACCCAGCTATTCCTAATGAGCTTGAGACTTGTTCTTAATGAAGAAAAACTGTTGCTCCAAACTCAACGTACAGCTCCTGGTACTGCTGGTAATATTAAAGCTTGATAAGAATGCTCATTAGACCAGGACACAAGAAGATCTTCAATAATTGGGACTATACTATTTGAATTATGTCATCTAGCAGCTTTTATGTACATGTTTCCTAAATGAATCAAGGAACACTTATACATTTATTGCAACAGTTCCCTTTTTCTGTAATAATCTTACATGTTATGTGTGTGTGTGTATACACTAGATCTTTTTCATCATTACCTATTGTACAAATATCTTCTTAGAGAGGACTTTCCTGATCTCTATCACCCACTGCTGTCACTCTTTCTAACCCTTTTGTATTTTCTTTTTAAAACACAACATATCTAAAATTATTTATTCATATATTTCTTTGTTTATTGCTAACTAAGATGCAAGCTTCTTAAGGACAGGGACTTTGTATGTCTTATTCACTGCTAAGTCCTTAGCATCTAAACTATCGTTGAGCACACAGAAGACATTCAATAAAAAAATGTGATGGATAAATTAATTAATGAATCCATGGCATTTTAGTAATATTTCCAATTATTTGTTAAGATAATGTGTGTAACATTAAGTTTGACGCTGGCTAGACTTTGTTACCAAATAAACACTGGACTAAAGCCTGCACAGAAGGCTCAACCACATTTTCTCCCTACACGTCTACAGACATAATTAAGAAAATATGGGGCCCTGTACGTATTCTCCTGAATAGAAGCACTTGTAATGTTACCCTATTGCAAGTTCTTTCATATAATTATAATAGAAAGGGTTATTCTTTAAACACCAACTAAAATTAGGTCTTGACTAATTCAGTCTCTTCTTTTCCAATTAATTCTAATTAGATAGGAACAACCTCTTACCAGCTCTGTCCATTTCTTTATTCACGGGGTCTCTCTTCCTTTCTGTCTTTCTTTACTCATTTAATGAGGATATTTCTGTGCCTATTATGAACAAGCAGTCTTCTTGCTGTTGGTTTTGTAATTATACAAAGATACACAGTGTATATACAATGATAGACACTCTTGCTTCAAAGACTTAGAATGTGGACCCCCTTCTCTTATGTTTCGTTTGGAAAACTGCTGTCATCATGGATTATCACACGATGATATTCAGAAATAACAAAATAGACTTAATAATCTGGAATAATAAGGCTGAAAAAGTACAAAACAAGTACACTTCAGAAAGTTCATAAAATCAGTAAAGCATTGGAATAAAGAATTGATAAGAGAATGATAACTGATAAGTTTCATAACAGTTGTTGCATCTTATCAGAATCTCCAGTTTTTCCTTTTATTTATTTTATTTTCCTTTGATTTTATTTTACATTACTCACCCTCCCTTTGTGATACCATCTTGTGTGGTAGATTTAACTATCATCTCTTTACTGACCACTCTCAGATGTTTATGTCCCATCCTCTCAATCCTGGAATTAGATATCTACCTACCTACCTAACATCTAAACATAGATACATACTAGATATCTGAAACTTTACATTGTCAAAAGGGAACTGCTAATTATCCTAATTGCCTCCAAGGTGTGTGTTGTCTCATACCTAGTTCCTCTCAGTAAATGACCAGTCCTCTTTACTTTTGTTCACAAACAAACAAAACCCTTGGAGTTACCCTTAACTCTTCTCTTCCTGTCATCAGTTATATCCAGTATGTCACCACATCCTAATGACTCAATATTTAGAATATATTCAGAATCAAACAACTTCTCAATACCTCCATCCCCATGCTTCTGATCCAAGCCACCATCATTCCTCTCCTTGGTTACTGAGGTAGCCTCCTCACCGTTCTCATGTCTATTCCCTTGCCTTCTTTCCATCTTTCTATTTTCATAGAATGGCATCCAGAGTGAATCTGTTAAAATATGAGTCAGGCCATGTCACTGCTTTGCTCAACTCTTCAGCTGCTTGCATCTCACTGAAGGCAAAAGGCAACTCCTTCAATAGACAAGGACCCACATGACTGCCTTTCTGATCTCATCTTCTGTTGCTTCCCCCTCATCACACTCCTCCAGCTACCATGACCTCCGTGCTACTTGACTGGCATGCTCTCAGTTCAGGTCTTTGCATTTGTTGTTCCTCTGCCTGAAATGACCTTCCCCTCAGATACGTGCATGACTGTCTTATATCTCCTTCAGGTTTTCTACTCAGATGTCGTGCTTGGTTAAATTGGAGTTCCTCCCACTTAAATCCCCTTTCCAACGTGATAGTGCACATCACCATGTAGCATACTAGATATTTAGCAT
The DNA here is from genome assembly GCF_028023285.1 of Balaenoptera ricei. Taxonomy (NCBI): domain Eukaryota; kingdom Metazoa; phylum Chordata; class Mammalia; order Artiodactyla; family Balaenopteridae; genus Balaenoptera; species Balaenoptera ricei. The sequence goes on along the minus strand of NC_082645.1, from coordinate 6,149,483 downwards.
ATTTATAATATTTATTGCCTGGCTCTTCATGCCAAGCTCCATGAGACACATGATAAGGGCTCAAACTTTGTTGTACAGAATTAGTAACTATTATTAAAATAGGAAAAATTTTATTATTTAAAAAAACATAGTTTGTTTTAGACAAAAGCTAAAAAAAATTATATATATTGTAAATATCAGGGGCCATTGGTCCATATAATTACTTCAATTTTCCATATCAGCAACCATGAGGATTATTAAAATACTAATAATATTCACATTTGTTTAGTGTTTTAATTTTAAAGCCCATGTATTGTCTTCTAACCATTATACTACCATAAGCTGTGAAGTCAATGTAAAAAGAAATAAAGCAGTGATACTTTCGTGAAACAAAACAATTGGGGGAAAGAGGTTCTTAACACAAAGGGAAAAAAAATAGTAGGCATAGTGTGCTGATACCAAGATACATTAGTTATTTTAAATATGCGCTATTACTAGTCTGCTCAGGCTGTCATTTAAAAGATACCACAGACTGGATGGTTTAAATCAGAGAAACTTACTTTCTCACAGTCTGGACGTGCAGTCAGGGCTGGTTTTGTCTGAGGCCTCTCTTCCTGGCTTGTAGATAGCCAACTTCTTGACTTCTCACCGTGTCCTCATGTGGCTTTTCTTTTGTGTGCATGTGTGTGTGTGTGTGTGCGTGTGGATGTGCAGAAAAAGAGAGACCTGATGTCTCCCCCTCCTCTTATAAAGACACCTATCTTATTGGATTAGGGCCCCAACCTTATTAATTTATTTAATTACCTCCTTATTGGCTCTATTGCCAAATACAGTCACATTTGGGATTAAGACTTCAACATCTGAATTTTGGAGGGACACCATTTAGTTTATAATATGCACATATTCACTCTTTGCATGTGTCAGGATCTTTCAAGTCACAAGGAATAGAGACACTTTACCTCAGTAAATGGAGATTTATTATAAGATACACCTCAGGATACAAGGCTCTAGGGACCTTGTTTTTTAAAGTACTGAACATGAAAATATTTGTCCCTTGCTCTAGGGTTTTGACAATTGGCTCCTCGAGTCACCTTTTTAATCTATCTATCTATCTATCATCTATCTATCTATCTATCTATCATCTATCTGTCTATCTATCCTTCTACTTCTCCTGGTGATAGGCTCTCTCTTTTCAATTCATACTCAAAACTCCCGAGAGAGAATAATTTTGGGCTAACATGTCACAGTAGAATACTGAGGGTCTTTTGGGGCAAAGCTATTTTACAAGGCTTCCTTTTAGCTGAATGATCCCCTATAAATGCCTTTCTTTTGACCTTGAACTGTTCTCTGTCCAAAGTGCTATGATCTTTTTGTGGTGGTCATGTACTAAAATATTCCAAGTGGGAGGATTTACTTTCTTAATTATCTTTTATAGCAAGCCAATTCTAACTGATGAGCTATGGGTATAGTTTATCTACTATAATATGTCTAGTTACTAAAAGGGATTCGAAGTATCCTAGCCACATGATTGGGACCACAAGCCTTCAGGCTCTTCACAGGTACTATGTGAGTCCACTGAGGGAGAGAATGTAATGCTTACCAAATATTGCATCTGCACCCCTAAAATTTCAACTTCTCTGCAGAGTAATGAGGCCTGGCCATTGGGCTGTGAACAAAAGCAAAGTGTGGGGCTGAGTCAGTGAAAATAAACTTGAACACAAACATGCATGGTTCTGCAGTCTCGTTTTCCCTTTTATGACAACCAAGGAGTTCAAATGTTTTTTGTTTGTGTGTGTGTGTTTGTGTTTTAATGGTGGAGGCAAAAAATGATGGAGCATAGCATAAGCAAGAAAAAGTTTCCCTTACCAACCGTAAATGTCATGTATCAGTTTGTTTGTAAAGCTTCTGATATACTCTGATATATTTGGGGGCTATTTGTTATCACAGCATAACCTTTCCTAACCTAGTTAATTTTTTTAAAAAAGGAAAAAATTTGCAGAAACAAGCAAAAGCTTAGAATGTAAGGTTTTAGTTCAACAGTTAAGCTTCATAGATGACAGCAAAAATGAGAAAAATAATATAGAAGTCTGAAAAGGTAGTGATCCAGGTAGTAAAATGGCAAAATATTAGGTAATATTTGTGGGAACTTGTATTAATGAACTTTTAGCTCTGGAAAAAAAAAAAAGTGCCAAAGAATGTTAGTGGTGGGCTTTGCTTATTTTCAGTTGCATCAGGAAGGCACTGCAGGAAAGAGTCGAGCTTAGGGAAAGGCTACAGTTGTCCATTGGTATTCAGTGGGGGGTTGGTTCCAGAACTCCCCATAGATACCAGTATCCATGGATGCTCAGGTCCCTTATATGAAATGGCACAGTACAGTTGGTCCTGCGTATCCACAGATATGGAGCCCCCAGATAAGGAGAGCCCATTGTATTGGCTTTGAAAGAAAAGGGAACAGAGGAATGTCAGAAATTTGGGAAGTTGAAATGTTAGAAAAGCCAACTTTCAATCACAACGGTAAAAATAAACTTACAGAAAAACATGCCTGGATCTGTAGTCCTTTTTCCCTTTTATAACAGTCAAGAAGGTCAAATGTGTGTGTGTGTGTGTGTGTGTGTGTGTGTGTGTTTAGTGGTGGAGGCAAGGAATGATGGCACATAGTATAAACAAGGAAATGCTCACCATGCTTCTTCGCCAACAAGTAAGCAGTTTATCATCTCAGTGTAACATTTACCTATTTGATGAGTTTTTTCATCAGAAGGATTTAAAATTCATATTTACTGAATTTTTTCCTGGCTATAACATGTACTATAAAATTCCTCATAATCCATTTCTTCCTTTGAAAGTCTGATTCTTGGCCTTGTTCCCAAGTCCACAGGGCATTCTGACTGCATTTGCTCTACTTGTAGGGATAAATTAAGAGCTGATTGGTATAGTTTGGGAGTGTTGGGATTCTCCAACTCCTCAGGCACTTTCAATTCTCCCCAAGTGATCCTATCCAAATTCCTGGATGCCTAACCTTTGGCTCTCAGGGTGTGATCTTGACCATGAAATCCCATCATCTTTAGACTTCAGTTTTTCTTTAAAGTGTACTGTATATATCTCCAGATTTAGTTTTAAGTTATCTCAGAGCATCAGTTAAACTGATTGTCAGTGCTATGGAAGAAAATCCTGATAGAGAGAACCTCATGAAAGTCTGGAAGGATTACACCATTGAAGATGATATCACTGTTAGAGAAAAAGCCAAGAAAGCCATCAAGCTCAAAACAAATTTCTGCTTGAGAAAACTGTGTCTAGATGTTATGCATGACTTCACAGGATTTACGACAGAGCCAATCAAAGAAATCATAAAAGAGATTGTGGATATGGCAAAAAGGGTGAGAGATAAATTGTTCCAAGATACGGGTCTTGGAGAAGTTCAGGAGCTAATAAATGCCACACCAAAAAAATTCACAGAAGTGGGCTTAATGGAGATGCATGCTTCTGAAACTGTGCCAGACGATGAGGAAGAAGATGTAGAAGAAGCAGTGCCAGAAAACAAATTGACATTAGACAATCTGGCAGAAGGGTTTTGATTATTCAAGACTTCTTTTGCCTTCTTTTATATGGACCTTACTATGATACAGGCTCTGAAACTAAGGCAAACAGTGGAAGAAGGATTTGTACCACATAGAAACATTTTTAGAGAGATAAGAAAACATCATCAGCTAGAAATTATGATGTATTTTCACAGAGTTACAGAGTGTGCCTGCCTTTCCTGCCTCCCTTCCCACCTTCTCCACACCTTTGGGCTCTGTGGTCCCTGAGACAGCAAGACCAACCCCTCCTCTTCCTCCTCCTCCTCAGCCTACACAGTGTGAAGACAATGAGGATGAAGACCTTTATGATGATCCATTTCTATTTAATGAGTAGGAAATAATCATCCTGCCGTACAGTTAATAAACTTATCTGCTGTGTGTGTGAGTGTATTCCTGTAAAAATCTTATAACTGTACAGCAAGAACTGTATGAGACATTTTTGTGTCACCATTATCATCACCACCTAGGTATTCCTTGTGTAGAACAATGTGTGTATTGAAGTGGATAGCCTATCTTCGCATAGGCATAGGGGAGTGATATTTAATATAAAATTAATAATGTGTTTCTTATGTTTTATAACTTTGCTTTCAAAGAATTACATTACCGTAGAGTATGCCTCTTTCTCTCATAATTGGACAAACTCCATATCAGCTTATCATCATGGGTCAAGTGTTTTTTTTTTTTTTTAATTGTAACAATGTTCCCAATACTGTATTGTAAATATTACTGTAATACTGTATGCCATAAAATTTTATAATGATTTATTCATTTGTGTATAGGCTGGGCCACTATGAAGTAATTGTATCAATTACACTAGGCTATCATAAAGAAATTATATTGCTCCTGCTTCATTATCAATGCATGTATCGTTATACCTGTAAATAAATGTGAATTTTTTTCACATTATGTTTTCATTTTTGATGTCTAGTGTTAGTACTGTGTATAATATCTATAGTGTTTCGTATCATATCAGATAATATTGCTATAGGTACTGATAGACCTCATCTTGTAGATAGACCACACAAACTTACAGTATGGATAAATATAGTACAGTACTGTAAATATAGTTAATCTTCCTTATGATTTTCTTAATAACATTTTCTCTCTTCTAGTTTATTGTAAGACTACAGTATATAATATATGTAACATGCAAAATATGTGTTAATCTACTATTTACATTATTGGTAAGGATTCCAGTTAAGAGTAGGCTAAAATTTTGAAGTTTATTGATATTAATTAAGAGGTACAAACTATTACATATAAAATAAGCTATAAGCATATATTGTACAACACAGGAAATAGAGTCAATATTTTATAATAACTATAAATGGAGTATAACCTTTAAAAATGGTGACTCACTATTATTGTACCCTTGTAACATGTAATATCATACAGCTACTATACTTCCATTAAAAAAAAAAGATGATGGGGGAGGGGTGAGGGCTGCCTGAGAAACATCAGTCTGTGGGAACGACATTGGGGAAGGTTTTTAAGTACCTTTTTGTTTTTGTAAAAAAGGAAAATTTGGAAAGACTGAAAGAACACATTTTATATGTGGATTTTTACAAATAAAGATGTCTATTATAATGGAAAAAAAATTTTTTTTAAAAACCTCAACATGACATTGAAGCAATGAGATAGAGCAAAATGCTTAGAGGAAAATTCTCAGCATTAAAACCAAATAAAAATGAATGACAAATGCTCAATTCAAGAGTCAGAGAAAAATACTAAAGTTCACAGAAATAAAATATAAGAAATAATTTAATAAAATAAAGGGATACATTATTGAGGTAGAAAACAGAAAAACAATAGAAGAAATAAATAATCCAAATATTCTTTCTTTAAGAGGGGAGAAAAAACATATAGATAATATAATTTAAAATTACAAAAAAAACAAACAAAATCAGAAAGGATAAAATTATTGTTCAAAATTATGGAAAGTAAAAACAAAACAACAAAAATATAAAAAGCTACTGTGATCAAATCTATTCAACTAAATTTTAAGTCCTAGATGAAATAGAAAAATTTTTTAAATGTGGGTTATAAAAATTTGACTTCAATTAGAGACAGAAAAACTAGAGAACAATGATAATAAATAGAATAAAGAAACCCCTCTCCTCCCCCACCAATAAAAAGCCAAAATAAAGTGTATGTCTCAGATGTTTGCTCAAGGAATTCCTAAAAAACTTTTAAAGATCAGTGTTGTCAGAGTAAACTATTCCAGAACATAGAAACATGAAGAAAAATATCTACAATGTCTTTATGAAACAAGCATACCATTGATTTAAAAACCAGAAAAATCACACCCAGGAAAGAAAACTATATACTAATCTCACTTTTAAATATCAATACAAAAATATTAGTAAGAAGAATTTGATATTACATCTGAAAATGGCACAACGTTATTCCAGTGTTTCAAGAGTGTTCAACATTAGAAAATCTAGTCATGTAGTTCATCATATTAAAATATCTACAAAAGAAAAAAAACTCGATCCTCTCCGTAGATGCCATGGGGTTATTTGACAAAATTCAACCTTCACACATGCTAAACAGCACTTGATAAAATAAATATCTTAACCCAATATTTAGCCTCTTTCTTATGAGGAAACACTTGTTCTTTACCATTAAAATTAAGAACAAGTCAAGGAAAAATCCTATCTTCAGCCAATAAAAACAGACTAGGAAAAGCAATTAAAGGCATGAGAATTAGAGGGAAAAAGTTAAAAGTGCCTCTATTTGTATATAATATATTATATATATATATATGTATATGATAATTTCTTGAAGGAATCAAGGAAAGCCTATTCTGAAAACTCATTGAATTTTAAAAAGTAGCTGGCTCAGAAAACAACATACAAAAATCATTAGCCTTCATGTATAGAAAGAAAAAAACAGAATAACCTAATTACTACAACTACAAAAAAGAACAAAAATGAAAATATCTAGGTTAAAATGAGAAGTGTAAATCCATATGAGATAAATTTTGAAACACTTCTGAATAAAACATAAATCCAAACACATGCTGTGTTCTTATTTAGGAAGGATCGGCATGATAATATATTATTAATCCTGAAGTTAATATGTAAATTCAATACAAAGCCTCAAATAGTGGGCATTATTACTATTAGATCATTATAATATGCAGCATTAATAAAGCATGATGATTATATCCTGATAATCCTATGGAGTTAGGGATTTATCTTTAAGTGAAAAATTTAGGTGGAGAAATGTGTCTCAATATGGCACTGTTTATTTGAGAAGTTAGAGGTAAGTACAAATATACACATGTTCTGTCAAATCACAGTTTCAAATGAACACATAAAGCATATTTTTAAGTGCTATATGTATGGGGAGAAAATGAGTAGAGAGAAGAGAAATCGAATCTAGTTTATATTCCTTTTTATAGATTTAATTTTGGAATCATGTAAGTATCAATATTTTAGATTACTATACAACAGAGTGTAATAAACAGATCTTAAACATTTAAGGAAAAATAAAACCAATAACTTCAACCTTATATTGAGTATAAAGTATTATCATACGGAAAATATTTTTTTTTCTCCAAATGATTTCTAAATACAGTAATTTGCCTCCACAGTCCAAGGACTGGAAAAAAGAAATCTTCATCTAATAATATGATATAGTAATCATTTACTTGGCAGTAAGGTTGGCACATTTTCCCTGAGACTGTAAAATTTAATTATGGGTTAAAATAAATAAATATTTAGTTTCATTAAGAGGTAAAGTGAGAACTGAACTCATAACATATGTTATTTTTAAAATGTATTTTCTAGCTCTGTCCACTGAAAAATCCTAGAACCTTCCACAGACAACACAGATCATGCCAAAAGGACTCAAGAACCAACTTAAAGATGCGGAAACTGTATAACAAAGGCATGCATTGAGCGCCAGTTAGGATAGTAACTAATATGTATAAAATGTGTTTAAATTCATAAGTTCATAACAATTTTGAAAATAAAAATCTTCCTCAGTAAATTTGGAGACTAATAGGGAATCAATTCATCATTTTTAGAAAATTTTTAAATAAAGGGAAAAACTGAGGCAATTTGTCCTGCCTTTCCTACATATTCGATAGGAAAAGATTTGTTGGCAATAGGAAAGTTGTGTTACCCCCCGAAGCAGACTTATTCTTTCCCATTCCAAAGGGGACCATTTATTTTGATCATCCCCATTCCTGTGCCACTGTTGTATGTTAGGAGCCTGGAGGAAAGAAAACTGATCATTTTAAAGTTCAAATATCTTCAGACCAAAAGGAGTCTTATATGGACTAATATATATCACTCAGCAATCCTGGGCTGTGAGCTGGAAGGGGCTGAGGTTGTGTCCCTTGGGGTGGGGTTGATTGCACCCTGTGGAGAGGAATCAAAGGAGCAAGTGAAATTCTTGATGTCCAGAATGGTGGACAGTGCCCGTGACAGTCAGTGCTCTCTAAATTCTCCATTCTTTCCCCTGCACTTTCCAATCTATTTTCTGTTGGGATGCTGAGAGCCTACCTGAAAAATGGGCCACAAGCAGATGTGATGGGTGTCACTTCAGAGAGATGGCAATTGTAACTGGTATTATGCGTCTCCTTCAATCTTCTCTTCCCTTGACGTAAGAGCATAGAGGCAAGTGTTCCAGATGACAGGTGAGAGTAAAATAGCTCTCACTTACCCATGTATGACATCATGTGAGTGAGAATTAAAGGTTTATTTACTTAACATACTGAAATTAATTTTTAAAAAATTTCATGGCACTAACTAATATGTCTTACTGTGAATAATCCAGTGACTTTTAGTAACACAATTAATTGTTAAGCTTACAGTTACCTCACATAAAAATTGGGATAGTGATTGTACTTAATTCATGCAGCTGTTTTAAGGTTAAATAAATAAGTCCATTAATGAGCTTATCCTAGGACCTGGAAAAAATTAAGGAACGAGTTAGTGTTAGCTATTTTTATTTTTATGATTATTACTACTACTATTATGATTATTATTATTATCTTTTTATTTCCTTAGCTAATTACAGGTAAGGGTATAATATAAATTGCACACGTTAAAAAGTGTATATGAATGAGCGTTATATTCAGTAAGATAAAATAATAGGGGAGAATTGGGGGTTTGAGGTGAATTGAAAATAATTGAGAGAGATAAATTATAATTTGATAGAAAGGTGAATAAGGATAAACTAAAGAAAATTTCCAATATCGTACAGAGTCCAGATGAAGTTAAAAAATTAATTTCATATGCCAAAACTTTGAACTCCCTTCACTAGTACTGATATACTTGGGGACAAAAGAAAAGCATGCAAATAATATGGTTTCCTGGGCTGAGGAATGAGGAAAGCATACTGGAAGGTTAATAAAGCACAGAGAAAAAGATTGGTTCTGGGTCCAAGATGAACAGAGACTCAGCTGAAATCCAAAGCAGGTAGTGTGCTAGGGGCAGCAGGTTATTTTATTTACTATTTTTTATACTCCAGAAATATTTATCTTTCCGTAGGATGTGAATTATTTCCTTCAGTTAAAAAAAATGCTAATACACCACAAATTAAAACAAAACTAAACTAATTTTTTTTTCTTCTTAAAATCTATGTCCTTCTGCCATGAGTGTTTTGGATTGAGAAATAATTGTCAGAAAATAGCAGGGCTTTACTACAAATTTCCCTAAAATTGAGAGTGGGACAGAAAGCTGTACACAGAACAACTGCTCTTCAGTATGACAGTGGGCTATGGAGCTCTTCTGACTTGGATAAAACAAGTAGATTCATTATGGGATATTTATTCAAAGGGGATGGTTCCAAGGGAATACCATATGCAATATGGGGAACATTACAGAAGACTCAGAGAAAATCAAAACGTGGCTGAATATGCTGATGTTTTTAGTAAATGATGACTCAGTTAGCTATAAAACATTTGAACTAAGATATCCATTTACACATTAGACATGTTCATTAGATTAAATGGTAAAATAGGATCCTAATGCTGTATCAAGCAGCACAGTATCTGAAACATAGTAGGCACAAAATCTTTGAGATATTTTGTGATTTGAAGCCAACTTTGAAGTTGGAATTTTCCATGTATCTGGGCAAAATAATTTTGCTTTTTCCAAAGACTCAAAATTCAATTACACCATACAGATTTTTAAAAGTCACACTTGCTGTGCTAAAGGAATAGAGAGGTGGATAGTATTAAGAATGACAACCATGAAAAGTGCACATGTCAGACAGAGAAAGACAAATACTATATGATATCACTTATATAGGGAATATAAAAAATATAACAAACTAGTGAATATAACAAAAAAGAAGCAGACTCACAAATATAGAAAACAAACTAGTCATTACCAGGGAAGGGGGAGGGGCAATATAGGGGTGGGAGAGTGGGGGGCACCATCTATTGGGTGTAACACAGGCTCAAGGACATATTGTCCAATACAGGGAATGTAGCCAATATTTTGTAATAACTGTAAATAAAAAGTAACTTTTAAATGGTACAAAAAATTTTCTAAAAATTCTTTTTTAATCTAAAAGAAAAAAAAGTGCCTACGAATGGGGAGACCCCGTTACCTGTGTTTGCTCGTCAGGACTTTTATTTTCCCATAGGAATATGCCTTATGTAATCCATCAATCAGGAGAATCAATGGTGTGACTAGCAATTCCGGCCATACGGAGATAATCAAGCCCTCATAAATCCTGTCAGAATAAATCAAGCCTGAAAAATGGGTTTGTTAGCACAGCAATCAAATTTCAAAACTGCCTGCCTGCAGGAGACAATGTGTCGCTGATGAGGAGAAGAAAAGAGAAAATGTTGGCTAGGGAAGGTGTACTAACTCTTAGAAGGTGGAGCAGATCTTCAGGGTCTTTGTGAGACACCTTCAAGAGAAGGGTCTGTGTAAACACCCAGCCTCACTGTTCAACGCCTTAGCTATGCCTCTAGCTGAAATGCCAGGACGAAGGATCTTGTTGTCATTAGTAAGGTGTTCTTACCTCTTCTGGGCCATACATTGGGCACCTATCTTTCATCTGTTCTCCTACTGTTCTTACTTGTTGCACCCTCATGAAGGAGACTGCAATTTCAGATATAGAACTTCCCAGCCTCTCTTATATCTAGGATGGGGACTTGCAACCAAAGGCTGGACAATGGGACTTGAGGGAATTATCTTTCCTTATTAAAAACAATAGTCACTCTTTGCCTATCTATCCTTGGACATTGCTGTGAAAGAATGTATTGCCTGAGGCAGCTGCAACCAATAGAGCAGACAAGCAGCACACTGAAGCTGGAGAAGGGAAAGGGTACAGGGAGACTGGAATTTGATTTCCTTCTTGATCTGTTAAATGGCTCTTAGAAGCACCCAACTTTAGCTCTCTTGTGATGTGGTCAGTAAGGTTTCTTGTCATTTAAGCCAGTGCTTCTCAAACTTTACAGAGTGTGCAAATCACTTGGGGATATTGTTAACATTTGGATTCTGATTCAGGAAGGCCGGGGTGGTGCCTGAGAGTCTGTATTTCTAACAGACACTCAGGTGATGTCCAAGCTGCTTATATATTGTCACCAGTATTTAGGCAACTTTTAAGCTTGTATTCAGTTACTTGAAGCCACATGCATACTAAATGGCAACACTGAATAGAGAGGGACTTGAAAGTTGAATCCAATCTAAAGATATGCATGACAAACCTTAGGGATTCATCAGCTAAAAAATGCATAGATAGGATTATGGCATGTGAGAGTTTTGAGGTCATCATGGTCTGTATTTAAATCCTGGTTCTGTCATTTACACACTGTGTGACCCTATTGGAAAATTATGTAACCTCTGTGAATCTTGGTTTCTTCAGAGAACAATGCCATCTGTCTCACATGTTTGGCTTGAAGATTAGTTGAGATTATGTAATGAAAAGCCTAGGTCTTGAACAGATGTGAGTTTTCTATGATGTTATTGGTGGTATGGAATTCTGTATTGCCAAGCTTCACTCATGCTGAAGATTGCTTAGTTAAATTGGTGCTAAGTCTGATAGAAATATACAGATTGTGGCAATCAGCACAGAGACTTTCCTTGTAACCAAGCTGCTGTATCAAAATCCTGTGACTCCTGTATCAGGCTATGTTAAACTTAACTGGAATTTTAAAAAATATAAAAAGTAATCAAAATTGTACTTTTATATGACTTGTTTCTTCTTTAAAACCTGTCTGCACTGTCTTTGATGAAAGAGAAAATTTTTAAATTCACAAACTCTCTGCCCCAGAATTGCTGGAATATTGTCAAATGAAATGAAAATATTGTTAGCAGATCTGATCAGTGGTAAGCAAAATCTACTGCCTGTAGTGAGAGGAAGGTGGAAGATAATGCATTTTTCTTAAGTCAGATTGCAAATAGGATGGTGGACACCAGCTATGACTCTAAATGTTGCAAAGTGCTTTCTGGATTTGGGGTGTTTCATGACCAGATGAGGTCTTCATGTGTCCATGTTTATAAGCCTGGGTGCTTTGATCAACATAATGCTTTGAATACCTCCTGGAGTGATTTTGGAATGTCCTAGGCCTAATGCCAGAGCAAGGGAATTTACTTACAACTTCTCAGGTATATAGTTATGATCTTCTGAGCAAGGGTCTCCACGGATAGGAACAACCTTACATATCTCCAACAGAAAAAGAAAACATGTTTTAATATTACATACATCCTCTTGACATTAGGGAATCCATGTGACTTCAAACATGGCAACGGTTGTGCACTGGACTATCATTTACCTTTTAGTATTTTTGCTATCAAATTATTCTCAAAAATATCTGGAACTGTATGTTTAAAAATTCAGAATCCATTCTCAGTTGAGGTGAATGTGGGTTAAAACTTTCCTCATTTCAGGAGTACTGTAGAGCGGAATGGGTTTCTAAGTTGGCTGGAGCTGGGTTTTGGGCTATTTACTCATTAATTACGTAAACCTGACAAGTTACATACTTATCTGAGACTCAATTTCTTTATCTGTAAAATGGGAATCATAATAGTTATTTCAGGGGATGTTGAAAAGATTCAATTTGATAATCAATATAAAGCACTTACTACATGCTTGGCACTTAGTAAAGATCCAATAACTTTTTAGTAGAAACAGCTTCAAACCTGAAAGGAAACCACTTCTTTATTCTCATTTTATTTCTTCATCCTATAATACTCACAATGATAAGCTCTTGTGGGAAGAAAGGGTTTCCTCAGAAAGTAAAACCTGAGATGACAGTTGGTGCACGGGTAACTTATTTTGGGAAGTGATTCTAGGAAATAGGACTGAGAAGCCTGAAACGAGGAAGAGGACACAGAAGGACACGCAGATGTGACAGCTGAGTTTCATGGGGCCTTCCAAGAACCACGTATAATAGAATGTCTGAGGGGAGAAAAAGGGGAACATATAGTCACTTGCTCCTGTTTTCTATTAATTGGGTTTCAATGGGGGCATTAACATTGTCATATAGGTCTGTAGTATATAAGTGGTGAGACTGTTGGTTCTAAGTAGAGAAACAACATTAGCAGCAGAGAATTCCCAGAAGAGAAAGTGAGAGAGAGCCCAGCTGAGGTGTCACAGTTTATTTACGCAGTGCTGGTTGCTGTAGGATGTGCAGGTGATCAAACCACGTGAGGAAGGACACAAACGGTATTTCACACGTGGTTCTTTATAGCAGCCATGTGTCCTCAGTGACCCTTGAGATTTGAAAGTAATTCAGTCCCAGGTACCTCTGTTTCAAAGCGCACCCTTTGAGGACAATGGCTTAAGTAATTCTCTTTATAGTAAAGACCAAAGTTTCTCACCTTGTTCTAGTAGGTCTACAGCTTGTGCTTGTATCTACAAGACCCTCAATGGTGATTTCTATGCTAAATATCCAATCAAAAAGGACACATTTTCCAGGTGAGCTGAGATTCCTGTTTTGAAGTGAGTCCTCTGCCCTAAGTTCTGTCAGGAAACTCAAACAATACAGTCTCCTTTGTCCCAAGTGTTGACTTAGAGACCTCAGTGGAGGCAATTAAAGTGAAAAACTGCTTTCCCATTATAAAATAGTTTCAAAATATTATGTGGTTATCTCTGTGGATGATTTAATACTGCTTACCTTTTTTTATTATGGAATTTTTAGTTTATCTTGAGTCTTTTTTTTTTAACTTTAAGGGGGAAATAACACTTGGAAAGTTTCCTCCTGGAAATAACACTTGCAAAGTTCTAGGAAACTCTTAGAATGTATAAACACACGAAATTATGAAATTGTGAGGTTATGACCAAAGGCAAATGTATTAAGGACAAAATCCAGCTACATGATTCCTTTAGTAATTGGTGTCTGTGTTTTGGTGAGCACCCCCCTTATCCAAAATAGCCCAATTATTAAAACTCAGATAATCACAGAGATAAAAATTTTCCACCTTCCTACTAATCAGTAGTTTTCATTTAATATCTATTTAGCCTTAAAGGTGAAAGTGGGTTCCAGACAAATGTCTTTCATGTTAGAAGCTGTATTAAATTAACTGAAAAATAAACATTGATAATAATAATAAAACAAGAGAAAAGATGAACAGTAAAAAGGAAGATACTTTTTAAATGTTACTCAAATAGACAATCAATAAAACCACATCTTTCAGACAACATAATAATTATTTGCATCATAAAAAACTCTAGTTGTTGAAATTTAAAATATTGATTAAAAAGCTTCAATTGGACTTCAGCCTAAAAAGAAATTTCCATCTTAATAAAATAGGCAAAACTTTCCTTTTAAACGTGACACTTATTTTTTTAAAAAAACGTGTTTACTATTCTTGAAAAAGACCTGATATGAGCTTTTTTTTTTTTCAGAAAAGAGCTTTTCCCATTTTAAATTGAATCCAACAGAGCAGTGAAGATGCAATTCCAATGAATCTGGAAGAAAAGCAGAATACCCAAAAAACGATTTACGTGTTTCCAAAAACCCTGATTTTGGGGTTGATGCTTTCACAAAACAAGAGGGTTACTGAGCAATTCCATGACATTTTAAAGTTTCCTCCTGGTGTTCTGATGTCATGACAATCCAGCCTATCCTAAGGAATTTTTAAAACCACAAAAACACAGTCCGCTGCCCAAGCTTTATCTGAACTTCTGAGCTTGACTTTTGGACATCTCTTCTGGAAGATACCTCAAGTGAAGTGAGAAGATACTCTTTGACTTTATCACCAAAGTTAATATTCTCATGACCTAAATTGACTTCATACAGTCAAGTTTATTCTACACTCTCAGTTACTCACTACTGCAAGTCAACACAGCACAGAAATTAAGGCATTTTGTGCCTTAAATAGTAAACACTGCTGTTCGTGAACTTTTTGGCCAATGAATAAAAAGTATTTCATTTCTAAATCTCACCAGAAGGATTTAAATTAAATAGTAACAGATGAATTGGATAGGCACGGAATACTAAATAGGAACTAGCAAATGAAATAATCCAGCTCTTTGCTTTAACCATGAAAATGAGAATTGATTCTTCATTGAGAGAAGTAAAAGGACTCAGTGTTTTAAAAAAGCTTTCTCCACCAAAAGAGCAAAATAGCACTCAGTGGCATTGCAGTGTTAACAAAATTTCTTTATCAGAAACTATAATTTAATATTTAAGTACCTAATTTACATGTGACAAGGTATCATATTCAAAAAATTAGATTGCAACTAGAAAACTATTAACCACTAAAAACAATACCAAACACAACCCAAACATTTATAGGAAAACAACAGCTAGAATTTGAATTGGAAAAAAAAGTTTCATCATATTTGGCTTATTAAACAAAGCATCCATTACAGACTGTAAAAGAGCGTTTCTTCTAATTCCTCAAAAGTTTATCCTTTGTAGCATGAATACATGTAAAGATAGATTGACTTCATATGCACACGTGTGTATACATATTGTGAGACATACCCCATGTGTTGATTTAAAGATATCGTATCTACTGATAACTGGTTGAACTTTGGAAGGTGCTGAAACCCATATTTCTACATGATCTGTGACCCATTTAAAAATGTCTTTTTATAAACAGAAATTACATAAAATACTCTGGTTTTTATTAACTGAATCTTTTCTTAAGCATAATAATAGACAATGAAGGAATTGCACTTATTTTAAAGGTACAGTAAAGTGTTAGATTGCAGCTCAGACATCAAAGATCAGGGACTGTAGTACTGATAAGTTGTGCATTATATGCAAAGATGACGGTGGCCATTGAAATTAAAATGAGAGCAACTAATTACAGAACCAATAGGGGGATAACAGAAGAAAACATGCACTACTCCTACTTTAATGCAAAACTAATTTCTCCCAGGAAACCAACCCTTTGACCTTTCTTACACAAAGAAACAGGTTCTGCACCCTTGGTAACACAGTAGACATGGACTTCTGTATTCAAATTCTAGTTCATTGTCTCTGAGTGTGCTGTTCCAGTGTCATCTCCTTAAGCTGCCCTTGAAATTCTGGAGCATCTACAATATTACAGTCTCTTGGTTAGGTTTCATTGAGCCTCAATATCCCCTTCAGTTCTATATAAATAGGGTCCTTTATTCATCTTCTTCTGGTTCCTGTGGTAATATGGGTATTTCTTCCTTTAAACAATCACTGAAGAATCTGAGGACTGTGCTGTAGAGATGATATTTGCTCTTCTCAGACACGTCATGGCCTTCATCTGGGTAGACCTAAGATATTGAAGGGAAAGGAGATTTAAAGTTATCAAAGCAAGTCTTCTTCCTCAGAACTCATTACTTTAGCCCCATGGCAACGGAACTTTGGAAAATAATATATGACCGAAATCTCATGTAATTCAACTCTGAGTTGTTCATGCGAAACTTTCCTTTTTTATTATAATCATATCAAAATCAACATTTGAGACAAAATACAATTTTATGCATTTATATTAGGACTTGTTGGCCAGAAAGTTAGAGCTTTCTATGTTCACATTGAACAAGGTGGCATTGACATCACCTTAACTAAATTTTAGATAGTTTTGTAAGTTCTTTCTCTGCCCCTTTGAAATGTATGTAAGTCTTCTTTCAGACTCTTGCCGGTTTTAAAACCCAGGAAATTTCTTTCTCAAGGACTTGGAAACCATCTCTTTGAAATGTAAACATTGAAAGAGAGACAGGACCCCTATCTCCCAGTCTCCAAGTTGTAAAACTACTTCCTGTCATAAAGATAAAAGAAATGTTTCTTAAGGCTGATTATCAAACACAGAAGGCAATGAGTCCCTCCACTGGGGCTCTTAAAAATGCTCCAGCCTCTTGTTTTAACAAAGTTGAGTTTAATCTTTCTCCCCTATTGCAGTAGTCTTGGATAAAGTTTTCCTTGTTTGTTTAATCTTGTGCAATGCAATTTTTACTTTGACAATGTCCTTCCAATATAAACGACATTAGTGAGTTTTCTAAAATATAAATGAAAATACTGTCATGTCAATTCCTGAGTGTAAAGTTTTTAGATGGTGCCTCATTTCCCTCTGAGTAAAGCCTCACAATCCTTTACACTGTCAGTGCCATGACCCTACATCTGTTTATCTCTACATCTTCATCTTTCATCATTCTAACCCTGGTTCCTGTGTTTTAAATATACTGAACCACTCTTAGTTCTTCCAAATGCTGAGGAAGTAAAACAATTTTTTTCCCTTCCACGACTCCTCCTTCAGACTGAAGTTCCTTGATGTGTAAAGTTATGTCCTGTTGACCCATTTAGCATAGATACCCCTGTAAAATAAATCCTTGATAAATATTTACTAAATATGGTTGAATGCAGAGATGTAAGTGACATAATGATGTTTTGCCCTCTCCTTTTTTTCTCATGTTATTTACTCAAAACTATTTTCCCCCACCTTTAATGATGAGTGATGGAAACTGACAAAAAGACAAAGGAACTAGAAGGAAAATAAAAATTATTATTTTAAAATAATTCATTATCAGTGATAGGAATAAAAGTCAGAGAAGAAAAAACCATTTTTGAAAGAGTTTATGCAATTCACATATAAAACATAAGGTGATCCACATTCTCATTGTAATTAGGAAATAAGAACACAATTTGGTAGCTGAAAGAAACAGTAAAAATGAAAGGGTGGGAGATGGAGTCATATAGAAGCTGTGTTCTGTATCTTACAACTAAAAAACCAAGGTAGAAAAACATATTTTTCTGAAAAACTAGCTTACCTGCATAGTATAATTCACTCCAGCTTTTATTAGGTGTTTGATTAATTCTGCTGAATGCTGGAAATGAACTTTTGCTGCAAGAAATTAAATTATGATATTTGAAGGAAATACATTTTTCAGAATCAGAACATTTTTATATCATTTTTTCAAAGAGATTACGTATTTATTTTCCAAAATTATCAGCAAATCGGATAACTCAACCAATTAGACTTTTAATGTCCCCGTTTAGTTTTAGGAAGGGGACAAATGGCAAATGTCAACAGGCTTTGCACTAGAAACTAAACAGAAAAAAGAATAATAACTGGAAAATCCATTTATGGATTTTTACTTTACATCCACTGCACATTTAAAAGACTGATACCTAGCTTTACCTGGAAAGCCAGTAGATACAATGGTAATAAAACTTTGAGCTTCACATTATAAAAAAATAAATTAAAACAGCAGTTTCGACTAAGTCTCTACTTTACAGAATGGTGATTAGATTTATTTTATTGCATATCATTTATTATTTGTAATTATTCATGTATTTTATACCATTATAACAATTTTAACACAGTGAACGCCTGTCTGGATAGTAATAGCAAACCAGCCTTCTATTCCTTTCTGAGGATTACTAGGGCCACTCTCAGACACTGGCATTCTGCCTTATATTAAATTAGAAAAGAATACCTCATGTTGAGAAAACAGCATACACATCTCATTACTCAAGGGCTAAATATTTAATGTGGACCATACTGGTTTCTCCTCTTTCCTTCTAGCTTCCTTCTCCCTGAACCTCAGTTCCAAAACTCTGAAATAAGCAGCACAGCAGCCGGGTGTGGGTGGTAGCACTGTCCCTAACTAGCTATAAAGACTTGGACAAATCACTTCAATTTTTTTGTGTAGCACTTAGCTCATATGCTGCCTTGGCAATACATTCCTATACTGTATATCTTCAAATTTCTGTAAATAACTTTTAAGCTCACATTTTTTGACTGTCTGTGTAAAACTAGGGTAGCCTTATCAATATTTTAAGCTTCTTCATTGCTCTAATGCTACGGTACTGATTAATCCTGCTACAGAGCAGACAATAAAAGACTCCAAATAATCATTTATATCTTTTTAAAAGTCTACCTATAATCTTTTCCAACATTCTCTTATTGTACTTAATGGGAAAATTACCATGCCATTTCTAAATTACTGTGCAAATTGCTCTGTAAATGTAAGCTACTAGAAATGTTAATAAATAGGGCAATGACTGAGATAAAATGATCCTTTATATACCTCATTTGTTTATTGCAGAAAACAAATTGAAAAGGACTCCATCATTCAGCTGCATGGATACAGCTGAAAAGATAAATGCATAAATGGATTTTCCAGTTATTATTTTTTTTTCTGTTTAGTTTCTAGTGCAAAGCCTGTTGACATTTGCCATTTGTCCCCTTCCTAAAACTAAATGGGGGCATTAAAAGTCTAGTTGGTTGAGTTATCCGATTTGCTGATAATTTTGGAAGATAATAATAATGGTAGTATTATAGTAGTATTGACTGAGTATCTATAATCTACCACTCCCATGTGGAATGTGTGTGTGGTGTATGTGAGTACATTTGTGTGTGTGGTGTGTGTGAGTACATTTGTGTGTGTATATGTGTGTGTGCAAACACACAGGTGTATTTTCTTTGAAGTGACGAGTGCTGAAGGTCTGCTTACATTTTATCAGGTAGGTGAAGTCCCAGGCCCATGACTGGATGAGTCAGGGAACAACATAATTTACCTTAATAATTACAACATATTAACAGAAACAACTGAATAACATTAATATATTACAGTGTGATGGCTAGATGTAAAATAATTTAACCTTGAATATAATTTATTCCCATAATTGAAGATTTAGAGCCAAGTGAGTAAGAGCCTCAATGCCTATTTCAAATCACCTTTCTAGTGAATCAATAGCTGTGTGATTTTCGGCAAGATATATAAACTCCATAATATTCATTTTCCCAATTTGTCAAATAACAAGAGAAGTAATACCTACTGCACAGTATTTTTGTGAAAAACAGATACTATGACATTAAAAGCTTTTAGCACATTTCCTAACATACAGTCATTACTTAATAATCACTATTTGTTATTACTATCAATGTATATGTAAGTTCTTAATACCTTAGAACAAAATTCTAATGTCCTTCAAAATGTTTATGTTCTCTTACATCATGTTTCATCTACAACAGGTATGGTATCATCTAAGTCTTTTTAAAAAAATTTATAATAAGTTTTAGATTTTCAGAAAAGTTGCAAAGATAGTACAGAGAGTTCCTGTATATCCCTTACACAGCTTTCCCTACTGTTAACATCTTACATTATTATGGTACATTTAGAAACATTTAGACATAGTGTTTCCTTAACCCCTTCTGGTCTATGATGATTTCTCAAACGTTCTTTGCTTTTGATGACTTTGGCAGTTCTGAGGAATACTGGTCAGGAATTTGGTAAGATGTTCCTCATTTGGCTTTGTCTGGGGTTATGCGTATTTGGGACAAGACCATATAGAGATAGAATGCCATTCTCATGAAGCCACATCAAGGTTACATACTATCTACATGACTTGTCACTGTTAATGCTGACCTTGATCACCTGGCTGAGGTGAAGTTTATCAAGCTTCTCTGCCATGAAAGTTACTCTTTCCCCCCCATTCCATACTGTACTCTTTTGAAGCAAATCACTAAGTGCAACACACTGTGAAGGGGGAAGGGAGGATAATTAAGCTTTGTCTCCTTGAGTTGGGGCACCTACATAAATGGTTTGGAAATCTACCTAAGGGAGATTTGTCTCTTCTCCCTCATTTACCTATTTATTCAAATATATACTATATGTATGTGTGTGTGTATATATATATGTATGGTATATATCAATATTGATCTAAGCTCTAATTTAACTGTGACCTGACATGCCTCAAAGTTAAGTTTGAGTGACAGCTGGTATTATCTTTGATATAAGGCCTTTTTAGTGATATTCTATGTAAAATGGGATAAAAATACTGAGGCAGGGCAGAGTGGACTGACAAAAACAAGTTTAAGATTTAGGAAATATTGCTTCAAGGCTTTGCTTCTCTTTGTTCACTTGCCAGGTAGCCTTGGATAAATCAGTTTCCTCCTTGAAATTGATTTTTCTCATCTGTGAATGGGGCTATAAATACTCAGCCCTCTGTTTTAAGATTTCACATAAAATAATAAAAAAAATTCTTTGAGTACCAAACAATTCATGTGAATATAAAATATTATTTATTACTAGTATTATCAATCACATTCATCTCCAATGTTTAAAATAATAAAAAATGAGAGGTGATATGAAAGCGCTTTTTTGGTTTTTGTTTTAAGTGGTAAACCTCATCAGAATATCATCTCAGTGCTGGCACCCATTTGCTATGCTGCTGTTTTCAGGTTAGTTTCCATCTGAGGTATGCTGAATAACACTGTCCTAGTAGTGACTAATAACCACATGTGGTTATTTACATTTAAATTAATTACAATGAAATAAAATGTAAAAATTCAGTTCCTCAGTCATACTAAACATGTCAAGTGCTTGAGAGCCACATGTGGCCAGTGGCTACTGTGTTCAACAGCACAGAGATGACATTTCCATCATCCCAGAGGGTTTTACTGGGCAGTGCAGCCACTGAGGTTCATTGCCTCCTGTCCTCTTAGTCCTGACGTCCTTCTTCCCACTTCCTACCAGGTATCAGATTCTTTGTGCCCCTCTCCTCTGTTCTCCTCCCCAGAAGGGTTACAGGGCCTCCTGTAAGCAAGTCCTTGGATGTACCCCTTTGTTCAAGGTCAGACCACATCAATCAGTAGCAGCAAGTATAATACTTACTGTCAGCAGTTCCATGAATTATTAATATATTTTCTTCTTTTAAGCCATGAATATTATGTAGCACACTGGAAGCCTATAAAAACAAAAACACAAAAATCTGTATATAAAGATTTACCTATATTTGCATTTTGACTGGGTTTTTAGAACAAAAACACTCTTCTTTCTTCATTGGTTTTAAATTAGTTACCTGGTATGTGCTTTCTTCTTTAGATGGCATACCAAGATATCTTTCAGAGAAAGCTGAGGCTGTGACCCAAGAAAACAGAAATTTAAGGGTAAACTAAAAATCATTTGACTAGCGTATTTCATTATTTAGTTTCTACATTTCACATTTAATTGTCATGCTCCACTAAAACTGATTGAATCAGAGAGGCGATAAAGAGCTGAAAACATCTCTGATAACACATGATAAATGAACTCAACTGAGCTTCTCTACATGGGAACTTTCTTGTCTACGAATCAATACATTATATTAGGTCAGTCTGTAGGAAGTACTCACCATACAACTTCAAGTCTATAATGGGTGCAATCACTGATCCACATTTAAAAAGGTTTTCATCTGATTTTAATATCATTGATGCAATATAGCCACCATACCCCTGACAAAAAAAAAAAAAGAAAGTTTTCATATATATATATATTCCTAGAGATTTTTTTAGCTTTTGGTTACTGTTTGGTAATATACATATCAGAATGTCTCATAATGTCCCAGACTGGAGCAAAGAATATACTAACATCACTATGTACAGATGAAAATTTTGAAAAGAGTTATTTAAATTTTTATATAATAAGCTATTTTAATAACTTTAGGTAAAATATAAAATTAATTATATATCAAGTGTCAAATATTTGCTCTTTGATTTGATATCTGGGAATAGCTCCAAACAATTTGAAATTAGGGAAATACAGAACTGATTAAATCATATCATTTTAGGCACTATATATTTAATAAAACAGTATATTCATTTAATAAAACATTTAATAATAATGATTATTAAGAATTAAGAAAGAGGAATTAAATATTTAAAATATATCTTCACAAGTATAGATTCTGCTTTCAATTCCACACTACTAAAAACTTGAAAGAAATGGTATAAGAAAAATACTTTTGCTAGTTGGATTATTTTTAAATTTAATTGGATTATTTTTAATCCAATGAGTTGGATTATTTTTAAATTTAATTTTTAAATATCCTCTTGAAATGCTTTTGTACAAACTTAATTATAACTTCTTAAAAAAATAAATCAAGGTGTCCAGTTTTCTTTTGTAGACCACGATCTGACTAGAAAATTTCCAAAGATTTTAATAACTACAGTAATGCTAGGCTAAGGGAATGACCTACTGAGTTGTCTGTTCATTTTAGACGTTAATTCTTGCTGTGTTCTTGGCATTGTTTTTCACTTTGCCAGACAATGGAGTATCCTGGTAGGTATTAAAAAAATATTAATACCCAGGCCTTAGCACAGAAATTCTGATGCAATTGGCTCTACTTTTGAAAGATTTCCAGATGATTCTAGTGTGGTCCGGTGCTATAGGAACCTGTTATTTTCTCTAAACTCTTGAGATGAGTAGTAAAGAATTTCATTTATGCTTATTTGGAGCATCGTTTAAAAATTGGTACTAGAAAGTCCAAAATGCAATCAGATGTCACTGAAGTGGCTGACAGAACATATGTGAAGGGCAGCAGAATACACCACCCCAAAGTATGCCACTTGGCATATTGATTATTTTGAGGTATAGGCACCGGAAAAAACAGCAAACGCAGAGAGAAGCTTTCTCTGAACTCCCCATATCTTCCTAAAGGCAGATCCTCCAAAAAGAAATCAATCGTTCTAGATCCCCTCCCTGGAAGTTTCATCAGCCAGGGAAGATTGCCTCTTGCCACAGGAAAGGAGGCTAGAAGTTGACACCACAGCCAGAGAGACTATATCACAAACTATACCTCCCATCTATTCTTCTAAAGCCCCATTTGTCTTTCCTAACAATAATTTACTCTCTCTTAAAATGCCTGTATCCCCTCTTCCCTTTCCCTGTTGAAAGCGAGCAGAACTCTGTGGGGCTCCTGCACACAGAAGCTTTTCTGCTCCGTTTCTTGTTTGTGGGAAACAGACTCCAGCCTCTATGACCTTCCCTGAGTCCCAAAGGGCCGATTCGAACAGTTGCTAATCAGGGAAGGGAGGGGATGCAGAGACAAGGGAGGAGTAGTCAAGAAACAACAGTGCAGCCTTGGGGCAGGGTACTGGTTCTGCCTCAAAGGATACACATAACTATATCTTTGAGCTCTTTACAGTACTAAATCCCCAACAAATGGAAGATGTCAGCATTCTTCATTCCAGATTAAAGGAACCAGAGAAGCTCTTCAAAAGACCACCTAAGGCCAGATTAAAGTAACCACAGAAACTCAACAGACCACCTGAGACCAGATTAAAGGAGTGCAGCCCCTGCACACACTCTAATCCTTATCAGCAACCCTGCCCTTGAACCATTGCTATAAAACTCCTCATGAAATCCTTCTGGGTTGAGACACACAGTTTTGAGGGGCAATGGTCTGCTGCATCCCCCTTTGCCTGACAAAGCAATGAAGATATTCTTTTCTACTTCACCCAAAACTCTGTCTCTGAGATTGGATTCAGCACGGGTGCACAGAGGCCGAGTTTTCAGCATCACTATTAAGATGGTATTTAAGACTGATTTCTAAGTCACCTCACAGAGTTACTCATTTTCCCCAGAGTATCTCCCATGTATACATGAGGTGTACATGTCAACAAACTTCTGTTCATTTTTCTCTTGTTAATCTGTCTTTTATTATAAGAGAATCTCAGCCAAGAACTCAGAAGGGTAGAGGGAAATTATTTTTCCTCCCCTATATATGTCAATTTTGTACAATATTTAGCTAGTACCCAGACATTTATGCAAAGCTTCTGCAACAATTAGAAACTGAGAGAAATAAAATTATCCCTTATAGAAGTAAGCTCCCAGAGTACCTTAGCTTAGTCTCTTTGAGAGGGATGAAAATAGCCTTAAGTCAGCAAAATTAATACAAGAAAATGTAATAGGCTTAAATGTCTTAACATATCTGAAGAAAGAAGTGGAAGGGAGGAAAAATAATTTCCTTTTATCTTTCTGAGTTATTGGCTGAGATGTCTTCCAATAAAAGACAGATTAACAAGAGAAAAACAAATAGTTTATTTACGTGTACACCTCACCTATGCATGGAGATTAGCAGGGAAACTAAGTAACTCCCTAGATGGCCCAAATCACCACCTTAAATACCATCTTCAACTAAAGACAGAAGAAAGGTGTTGGGGGAAAGTCAGTTATGGGAAGTTACCAGGAAAAGAACTGTAAACAAGGGTAAGGTTTGTTATGTAGATTTAAGTCAGTGCCTTCTCCAGCGATAAAAGTTTCTTATGATTTAGTCATTCTTCCCTTCCTGGTAAAGAGAGGGAGACACAAATAGAGGTTTTCTTTATAAATGTAAATGCCCCTTGCAAAAGGGTAACTTCTACTTTGTTTTTAAAGCTTCTCCTGTTTATGCTGTGTCTCCTGTTTATGCTGTTTCTTAAAATAATCAGCTCAAAATAATCCTTATGCCAAAGAGGCATATTCTGGGATGGCATGTTCTGCTTCCCTTCAGAAGTGTGAAGGTGTGGGATGAGTCATGCAAAGCAAGTAAATAAATAGCTATTATAGAGCAAAACTGTAGAGAGACTTTGAAAATTCTGTCCCTACAAGGAGCCTTTCCAGTACATCGTTTCTAGTTCTCTATCATGGAGACTGAGAGCCTCTCAACCCAACTCTCTATCATGGAGAGTTGTAGCCAAGAGGTTTCAAATATTTCCCAAGGGGCAACAATATTCTCATAGTGAAAAATGTATCTTAGTTGATAACTTTTCTGGTTCTAATTCCACAACAACCAATCTTTCAACTGATAACAATTCTGTTATTTACATAACTACTTTGAGAGACTAGCTAAAGATTACTATCCTGAGAATAACTGTATATCATATTTAAATAATATAAATTAATAAATTGGTATAATGTTTTTTTACCTTAGCTTCACATGATTCTCAGAGTCATTATCTCCAGGAACTAAGGAGAATGGTGTCTTCCACAGGAGGGGCAGATTCCAGAACAACACTTGAAAGTTCTTTTAAATTATTTGGGAATCTTGTTAAAAATGCCTATTCTAATACAGTAGATCTGGGATAGGGCCCAAGGTTTTGCATTTTTAACCAACTCCCAGGAGACGTTTATACTGCTGGTCCATATTTTGAATAGAAAGTTCTTATTGTGTAATAATGTAGTAAAGATTCCCAACATAATATCTTCCTAGCTTTAGCCAGCATTCCCTTGACCAGTGGAACTTAAAAAATTATGTATCAATGCCTTCAAAAACAATTGAATCAATATGTGGAGAATGGGCCGTGGAGCTCTCCATGTGATTCTAAGTGAAAGAAGGGTTGTAAATTGCTGTTGCATAAGACATTGTATTTTACTGTTTAAAAAAAAAAAATCCAGGATTTGGGATTAATGATGGTAAATACTCTTTAAATGATAGTAAAAAATTTTGAATAAAATTCTCTCTATAGCATTTAAAAATCTTATTCAAAATACTGCTTTAAACTGATTTATTTCAGGTAATAAATTCTATTTTTAAAAGAAAATCAACACTGGCAGGAATTAAAATAAATTTTAATTGCTTTCCTTCTTCTTTATCATTTCATATTTATTCACTGAATGCAAGAAGGATAATGAAAAAGTTCTTGGAAAAATAATATTCCACAAGAATATTGGAATCAGATATAAGAAATCAGATATAAATTCTAGTAGACAAAGAATGGTGATTTTAACTTCCAAAGCAACTCGTATCTATCAGGAAGATACCAAAAACTGGGGTTCATCATATTGACTCTTGTCAATGAGAGGACAATATTGACTATTGTCAATATTGTCAATATTGACATTGATATATGTCAATATATTGATATATTGATATATATTGATATATATATCAATATTGATATATATCAATATTGTCAATATATTGACATTGATATATGTCAATAGTCAATAGTTGGTATAGGCTGCTATGTTTCAGTTGTGTTGTCATTTTATTGGTTTCTCAGTGATCAGACTGTTCCATTCATTACAATTGTTATGTCACGTCTATTTGCAAAGCATTTTAGCATTACTTATAAAATTTTAACAAATTTATCTAGATTTTTAAAAGTTTATTCCATGGACCTAAAATATAGATAATTTTATTTCTTTAAAAAAATAAATTTTACCTGTGGTGTAAGAAACTGAATCCAATAGATAGAAGGACTATAAAAACAGGGGGTGAAATCTGTAATACCATTTTACTAAGGATTTACGTTTTCATGGGCCCCAGGTTTTGAGATAATTAACTGACTTTTTGAGATAGTTTTCAAGAGTTCATGATTGCAGTCAAAAAGATATACTGACAGAACTGAAAAAAAAAGTCTCTCCTACAGCCTTTGACTTGTATGATTCTTTCTGAACCACATCAGTTGTAATACACAGTGAATTAATTTGAAGTAAAAACACTGTAAATATGTAATGAATAACAAAATTTATTGTTGTATTAATTTCTCTTTCTGATCTTTCATTGTCAGTGTATAGTAATGCAAGAGATTTCTGTGCATTAATTTTGTATCCTGCAACTTTACCAAATTCATTGATTAGCTCTAGTAGTTTTCTGGTGGCATCTTTAGGATAATCTATGTATAGTATCATGTCATCTGCAAACAGTGACAGTTTTACTTCTTCATTTCCAATTTGTATTCCTTTTATTTCTTTTTCTTCTCTGATTGCCATGGCTAGGACTTCCAAAACTATGTTGAATAATAGTGGCGACAGTGGACATCCTTGTCTTGCTCCTGATTTTAGAGGAAATGCTTTCAGTTTTTCACCATTGAGAATGATGTTTGCTGTGGGTTTATCATATATGGCCTTTATTATGTTGAGGTAGGTTCCCTCTATGCCCACTTTCTGGAGAGTTTTTATCATAAATCGGTGTTGAATTTTGTCAAAAGCTTTTTCCGCATTTATTGAGATGATCATATGATTTCTACTCTTCAATTTGTTAATATGGTGTGTCACACGGATGATTTGAGTATATTGAAGAATCCTTGCAACCCTGGGATAAATCCCACTTGATCATGGTGTATGATCCTTTTAATGTGTTGTTGGGTTCTGCTTGCTAGTTTTTGTTCAGGATTTTTGCATCTATATTCATCAGTGATATTGGCCTGTAATTTTCTTTTTTTGTAGTATCTTTGGTTTTGGTATCAGGGTGATGGTGGCCTCATAGATAATGAGTTTGGGAGTGTTCCTTCCTCTGCAGTTTTTTGGAAGAGTTTGAGAAGGATGGGTGTTAGCTCTTCTCTAAATGTTTGATAGAATTCACCTGTGAAGCCATCTGGTTCTGGACTTTTGTTTGTTGGAAGATTTTTAATTACAGTTTCAATTTCATTACTTGTGATTGGTCTGTTCATGTTCTCTATTTCTTCCTGGTTCAGTCTTGGAAGGTTATACCTTTCTAAACATTTGTCCATTTCTTCCAGGTTGTCCATTTTATTGGCATATAGTTGCTTGTAGTAGTCTCTTGTGATGCTTTGTATTTCTGCAGTGTCCATTGTAACTTCTCCTTTTTCATTTCTAATTTTATTGATTTGAGTCCTCTCCCTCTTTTTCTTGATGAGTCTGGCTAAAGGTTTATAAGTTTTGTTTATCTTCTCAAAGAACCAGCTTTTAGTTTTATTGATCTTTGCTATTGTTTTCTTTGTTTCTATTTCATTTATTTCTACTCTGATCTTTATGATTTATTTCCTTCTACTAACTTTGGGTTTTGTTTGTTCTTCTTTCTCTAGTTCCTTTAGGTGTAAGGTTAGATTGCTTATTTGAGATTTTTCTTGTTTCTTGAGGTAGGTTTGTATTGCTATAAACTTCCCTCTTAGAACTGCTTTTTCTGTATCCCATAGGTTTTGGATCGCCGTGTTTTTGTTGTCATTTGTCTCTAGGTATTTTTTAATTTCCTCTGATTTCTTCAGTGATCTCTTGGTTATTTAGTAACGTATTGTTTAGCCTCCATCTGTTTGAGTTTTTTTACGTTTTTTTCCTGTAATTGATTTCTAATCTCATAGCGTTGTGGTCAGAAA
Organism: Balaenoptera ricei; assembly: GCF_028023285.1. NCBI lineage: Eukaryota > Metazoa > Chordata > Mammalia > Artiodactyla > Balaenopteridae > Balaenoptera > Balaenoptera ricei. The sequence continues at coordinate 6,120,730 of NC_082645.1, read as the reverse complement.
AGATACTTGACATGATTTCAATTTTCTTAAATTTACCAAGGCTTGATTTGTGACCCAAGATGTGATCTATCTTGGAGAATGTTCACTTGAGAAGAAAGTGTAATCTGCTGTTTTCGGATGGAACGTCCTATAAATATCAATTAAATATATCTGGTCTATTGTGTCATTTAAAGCTTGTGTTTCCTTATTAATTTTCTGTCTGGATGATCTGTCCATTGGTTAAAGTGAGGTGTTAAAGTCCCCCACTATTATTGTGTTACTGTTGATTTCCTCTTTTAGAGCTGTTAGCAGTTGCCTTATGAATTGAGGTGTTCCTATGTTGGGTGTGTATATATTTATAATTCTTATATCTTCTTCTTGGATTGATCCCTTGATCATTATGTAGTGTCCTTCCTTGTCTCTTGTAACATTCTTTATTTTAACGTCTATTTTATCTGATATGAGTATTGCTACTCCAGCTTTCTTTTGATTTCCATTTGCATGGAATATCTTTTTCTATCCCCTCACTTTCAGTCTTTATGTGTCCCTAGGTCTGAAGTGGGTCTCTTGCAGACAGCATATATATGGGTCTTGTTTTTGTATCCATTCAGTGAGCCTGTGTCTGGTTGGAGCATTTAATCCATTCATATATAAGGTGATTATGTATGTTCCTATTATAATTTTCTTAATTGTTTTGGGTTTGTTTTTTTAGGTCCTTTTTTTCTCTTGTGTTTCCCACTTAGAGAAGTTCCTTTAGCATTTGTTGTAGAGCTGGTTTGGCGGTGTTGCTTTCTCTTAGCTTTTGCTTATCTGTAAAGGTTTTAATTTCTCCATCGAATCCTTGCTGGGTAGAGTAATCTGGGTTGTAGGTTCTTCCGTTTCATCACTATAAATATATCATGCCCCTGCCTTCTGGCTTGTCGAGTTTCTGCTGAGAAATCAGCTGTTAACCTTATCAGAGTTCCCTTGTATGTTATTTGTCGTTTTTCCCTTGTTGCTTTTAATAATTTTTCTTTGTCTTTAATTTTTGTCAGTTTGATTACTATGTGTCGCAGCCTGTTTCTCCTTGGGTTTATCCTGCTCTGAGACTCTCTGCACGTCCTGGACTTGGGTGGCTATTTCCTTTCCCATGTTAGGGAAGCTTTCCACTATAATCTGTTCAAATATTTTCTCAGGTCCTTTCTCTCTCTCTTCTCCTTCTGGGACCCCTAAAATGCGAATGTTGGTGTGTTTAATCTTGCCCCAGAGGTCTCTGAGGCTTTCTTCCTTTCTTTTCATTCTTTTTTCTTTATTCTGTTTCATGGCAGTGAATTCCACCATTCTGTCTTCCAGATTACTTATCCTTTCTTCTGCCTCAGTTTTTCTGCTATTGATTCCTTCTAGTGTATTTTTCATTTCAGTTATTGTATTATTCATCTCTATTTGTTTGTTCTTTAATTCTTCTAGGTGTTTGTTAAAGATTTCTTGCATCTTCTCGATCTTTGCCTCCATTCTTTTTCCGAGGTCCTGGATCATCTTCACTATCATTCTTCTGAATTCTTTTTCTGGAAGGTTGCCTATCTCCACTTCATATATTTGTTTTTCTGTGGTTTTATCTTGTTCCTTCATCTGGTACATAGTCCTCTGCCTTTTCATTTTGTCTATGTTTCTGTGAATGTGGTTTTCGTTCCACAGGCTGCAGGACTGTAGTTCTTCTTGCTTCTGCTGTCTGCCCTCTGGTGGATGAGGCTATCGCAGTTGAGACTCTTAAGACTATAAATAATGAGTAATTATCCCCATAGGTTAAGTTTTAAAAAGCTTCCATATTCATTGCACTTTTAAAGTTGTTTTACCTTCTCCAGATATCCATGTCTCTTGTCTCCTCAAATTTCCCTGTTTTAGACCAATCATGATCTCCTAGTGAAATCGTTCCTCTCTAATGATTGAAAATTGCTATCTCATCTTTATTCTTGATCCCCTCTCTGCTGTAAATACAGATGAAGCTTCGTTCACTCATCCGCCGTTCACCTCCTGCTGTACAGCCCAGTTCCTAACAGGCCACAGACTGGTACCTGTCCATGGCCCACGGGTTCAGGACCCCTGATCTAAAGGGAGACTGCACAAAGCTAGACCCCTAAAGGGTTGTCTAACGATGACAAGAGATAATTATGCTGCACAAAAGGATTGATGAAAATGATTTTGTTTTTAATTCTTATCATGAACTTGTACTGAATCAACGAAAAAAAAAATTAACCTTAACTAAAAATTTGAGCCATTAAGTCCACACTGGTGTTTGCAGAACAAATTTACCATCTAAGTGTAATTAAAAGAAAAACAAAAACAAATACAGAAATACAAATGCAACATAAGCTTTAAAGAATTCCATATGTAAAATTCCAATTTTGATGGAACTGATGGAAGACAAAGCACAGATTCAGAGAACCCATCAAAACCCAAATATGATTAATACAAAAATATCCATAACTATACACATATTGGAGAAAGCATAAAACACCAAAGAAAAATATCTTTAAAAATATGAAAGTGTCAATATTTCTTAGATGTCAGTTCTCCCTAGGTGATCTACAAATTCAATACAATTCCCATGAAAATCCCCATGGTCTATTTAGTAAAATTACAAAAGATGATTCTAAAATTTATAAAGAAATACAATACCTAGATGAGATAAAAGAACTCTGAAAAAGAACAAGATGAAAGAACTTCTACTATCTCATTTCTAGATACAATATTATTGTATAATGATGATTTTAGTATGTCAATTGTATCTCAATTTAAAAGTTGAAAAAAGGGAGGGACAGGTTTGTGACTATAATACACTCCCTCTGATTTAGTAAACCTTAAAACGAAAGTGTCTGTTGCACAACATAAATGGTCAATAAATCAGTTGTGTTAAAAATATATACATATATGTCAATAAACACATGAAAAAATGATCAATATTATTAATCATCAGAGAACTTTTAAATTAAAAAGACTTATGATACTCTCTTGGTAAGGATGTAGAGCACCTGGAACTCTCATATACAGCAGTTGGTAAAATAAAATGATATAACTACTTTGGAAAATGTTTGGCAATTCCTTGCAAAAGCAGACAACAAAACAAAAAATATATTTAGAAAAAGGAAAAAAAGAGAAAAAAGAAAAAAACAACTTAATCAAGATGAATGGAAGAAAGGAAAAAAAATAGAACAAATAAGATAGTAGGCAGAAATAATGAAAATTATAACATTTAAATGTATCGGTAATCACAATTTATATAAATAAATGCAATCTTCAAATACCTAAATTGTGAGGATGAAGTTTGAAAATGATAAGATAGAAAAGCAAAAACAATGTGTACTATTGAAAAGAATGCTAATGTTGTGATTTTAATATTTTTTAAAAATCCATAAAGCAAAAAATTAATAGAAATAAACTGGATTGGTGAAAAACAATAAAAGATTCAGTTCTCTGAGAAGATATAATAATCTGAACTTGGAGGGAATGAATAAAAATAGTCTTAAAATATGAAGACTAAATTAACCTACTAAGGAGAAACTGAATAATTCATCATTATAATGTGACATTTTAATACAGCTTTCTTGGAAATTAGAGACAAAATAAATCATAAAGTAAATTTATGATTTGAACATCATGATGGGCAAGTTTGATTAAACGGGCATATATGTAACACTAAATCTTTTAAGCAGAGGTGAAAATTTTATAAATCATTCCTAAGTCATGAATCAACTGAGGTTTCAAAGGATTTCTGTTATTCTAGTCAATTCTATGATTACAATTCAGTTATAATCAAAGTCAATTATAGAAAGTTACCAAAACTCCTATAAAAATATTGGAATAAAAATAATAAAAACAATTCAGAGGGCATACTTACGCTGGAAATTGAGAAATACTTACATTAAATTTTAAAAGTACTACATTAGTACTAGTGGGAAGTACCTAAGGGAGTATTGCAAAGGGATTTCATAACTCAAAGACTTATATTTGAAAGGAAGAATGCTAAAAACTAATAAGCTAGACATTCAACATAGTAATTTAAAAACAATATGGGATAAAAAAATAGAAGAAAACGTAATAACACGAGGAGTAGAAGTTAGTGAAATAGAAAACAAAGATAAATAGAGAACAAAAATTAAGCCCAAAATATGGTTCATGGAAAAAGAGGGAGAGATGAAAGGGAGAAGACAGGGGGTCAAGAGCAAGTGCAAGAGTGAGTGCAGGCAGCCCAGAGCAGAAGAGGTGCTTCAGCAAGAGCAAAAGGGCACTAATAAGCCAACCCGGGAGTCCAAATGGGACACTGCCACCACTAGTAAAAGGATTAAACATGTAATAAGAGAATATGTTACACTTTGAGAATGCTCTTGAACAATATATGAAATGGAAAGAATCCTTTTAAAAGTACAAAACACAAATTAAGAGGTACAAACATCCAGTTACAAAATAAATGAGTCACAGGTATAAAATGTACAGTGTGGGGAATATAGTCAATAATTACACAATATCTTTGTATGGTAACCTATCGTAACTAGACTTACCTTGGTGATCATTTTGAAATGTATAGAAATATCAAATCACTATGCTGTGTAACAGGAACTAACGTAGTGTTGTAGAGGTGGGGAGTGGGGGAACTGGATGAAGGCAGTCAAAAGGTAGAAACTTCTAGTTACAGGATAAATAAGTAGTAGGGGTGTAATGTACAACATAATAAATATAATTAATACTGCTGTATGTTATATATGAACATTGTTAAAAGAGTAAATCTTGAGTCCTCATCACAAGGAAAACAATTTTTTTTTTCTATTTCTTTAATGCTGTATCTATATGAGATAATGGCTGTTCACTAAACTTATTGTGATAATCATTTCATGATGTATGTAAGTCAAATTATTATGCTGTACATCTTAAACTTATACAGTGCTGTATGTCAATTTTATCTCAATAAAACTGGAAGAAAAACAAAAAGTACTAAAACTGAGTCCAGAAGAAATGGAAAGATTGTAATAATCCTGTATTGATTAAATACATTTAAACATTAATTAAATTTTTTCTAACAAAGAAAGCAATAGCCCCAGATACTTTACAATCTAACTCCAATTCTAAGCAAGATTTTCCTGACAATAAAAAAAAGAACATAATTCCTCAGCAAATTTTGTGAGTTTAACATAACATAATTTGATACTGAAATAAAACAAGTACATTAAAAAAAATCACAAGACCTACTAAGTCTTAAAGCTAACAACATTCCTTTATATGTTAAGAAAGCCACCTTCTGAATTATAACTTAGTCACAGATATGCATATTTTTTTAAAAATCGAAATGGAGTATTTTTCCATTTAAAATAAATCTAGTTATGTTTTTGTTTGTTTATATCCTGTGTCAGTCTATCCTATATTTAGATTGCCAGAGTAAATTGCCTGAGACTCAGCAGTCCCCTAATACAATGCTACAGCCCCTAATACAATGATAAACATAAGATTTTTGAAATTCTAAATCTGAAGGCTCCGGTTTTATTTCCCCATGTTTCTAGACGAACATCTAAATTTTCTAGTTTATATGGAGGACTCACTAAGATCTGTGCCCAGGCTTCCTCTCAGTGCTGTCAACTATCACCTCCTTATGCGAGCCTTAATTTTAGTCAATTACTTTATTTCATGTTCTCCAAACAGGCTCTCCTCACTGACACTGTGCATTTACACGAAACTCTTTTCCTTGCCCTCTACTTGCTGAATGATTTTCAACATCCTGTTCATGTTTCACTGTCTTCATAAGGCATTTTACAACTTTCCGAATCTTTGTTAAATTTCCATATTCATAAATGTTTGTATAGCTCATTTGGTCTTTTATACTTATTAATGTGTATACAAGTAGAGCCCTGAAATACATAAGGTCTAAGTCCTTTGTAAATTATTACATATATTAGGACCACTAAAGAGTAAAATGTTCTCTACTATATGCATCTTTTGCTGTGGTAAGAAACACATAATGTAAAATTTACCATCTTAACCACTTTTAAGTGCTCAGTCGTGTCAAGTGTATTCACATTAATCTGAAATGCTACACCCATTAAAAAACAACTTTCCTTTTTCCTCCCTCCAGCCTTGGCAACCACCATGAACTTGACTACTCTAGATATTTTATGTAAGTTGAATAAAACAGTATTTGTCTCTCTGTAACTGGCTCACTTCACCAAGCACATGTCTTCAAGTTTCATCCATGCTGCAGCGTCTGATAAGACTTTACTATATGCACTTGCTGATGCATCTATAGTGTTTTCATTTCTTTGGAATGATCACTTTCTTAGATATAATCATTTTTTCACTAATATCTTTACTGCTAGTGATGGGCTTTTATTTATTTATTTGTTTGTACTTATGTGGGAGGAGCATTATTCACAAAATATTTTTATTGAACTCTTAAATATTACTGACACCAAGAATTAAATATAGCAAAAAACATGGTGCACTGCAGATTGAAGTGGGGGGAGAATGGTAGTGATGCATGTTGTTTTATATTTTACTATGTGTTAAGTAGATTTTCATGGACTTACTTGTCAGTGTACACCACTAAAGTTTATGCCCCAGTAAAACTACCAGTTACTTGCTGTCATGAGTCTTTGGGTTCATTATGAATAGTAGAACATATTTTGTTTAAATCAATGAAGGCCAAGAATTTGCTTTGTCTCTAAACTAAAATAGTACAAAATCTGTTTCTTGTCATCTTAGTATCTTTATAATGTCTAGCCCAGTGATATGTATAAACTAGGTGCTCAATAAATATCTATATGGGGTCTAATTTCCTACTGTGAAGATGATATTGAACTTGACATAAAAATTATTGCTATAAGAAGTAAATATCCTCAGGGAACGATACTCAATATCTTCTAAATAACCACAATGGAAAAGAATATGAAAAAGAATACACATATATACATACATATATATGAATAACTGAATCACTTTGCTGTACACCAGAAACTAACACCACATTGTAAATCAACTATACTTTAATAAAAAAATTTTAAAAGGAAGTAAATATCATGCAGTGAGCACGGAAGACATAATTATGCATACTGGTCACCTTTTAGTTTCTAAGCCATGTTGTCTTCCCCAAGGCTGTGGTGCTTGTTCCTTCTTTGGAGAACTTGCTCCCTCAATAGCAAGTTGACTATGACTGACTCCCTCTTGTTATTTAGGTATCAGCCTAAATATCACTTAAATCAGAGGGGCCTTATTTGACCACTCAATTTAATAACATTGGCCCTTCCTGTAGTTATCTTTTATCCATCAAGGTTTTCTTGGTTTGTTTTCCTTATAAGATTTAATACCAGATGAAACTGTGTTTTTCATTTATCCATTTACTTTCTCTTTCTCCTCTTTAGAAGATAATCTTCATGAAAACGATTCCTTTTTTTTGTCCTATTGTTGCTCTATTTCTAACACCATGCATCAATTAAAGATACTCAGTAAAGAGTTGCTGAATTAATAAATAACTGAAAGTATATAATATTAATTACAATATTATATTTTAAAGGATAATACAGAGAAATTATAGTAAAATGAGGAAAGTAGTTATGTAAGTACATACACAAACACATAATGTACACACACATATTTCTACTATTTACCTTTCCAAAAATGCTTAATCTTTTGGAGTCAATGTATGGCTGTTTCAGTAAAAATCTGAAATGAAAAAAAAAAAATTATAGCTATATCTTCTTGAGTTAAATGAACCATAGAAATTCATTCTTAACAACAAGAAACAAAACAAAACAGAATAAAACAGAGGTCAAATGAGACTGCTTAAGTGGTTGCAGCTCTATTCATGTAGAAGGGTCCTGTATACCAAAATCTTGCTATTCAGAGTGGTGGTGCAGTAGCTTGGGTATAACACCTGTTAACTTGTTACAAATGCAGAGTCTTGGGCCCATTACCAGCCTACTGAATCAACATCTGTATTTTAACAATATCTTAGCTAATGTCTGTATACTGTTTTAAAGAACCTACTAGTTTTCTCAGGTCACTTTTTCATGCCAGTGTGGGAAAGGTATCTGTGAAAGTTCAAGAACTGTAATTAACTGGGACAATAATAGACATTGTGGATTATTGTAAATAAATAATATAGTAGTTTAATTAAGGTCTCTCCCATTTTCATAAGTCCAAAGTTGATTCTAATTCCAGAGGGGGAAGTATGATAATTCTTTTATTATGTCACTGAGAGTGAAAGATACTTGAAAAAATACAATAGTCTTTATGATTAACTTAGCAAATTGTTTAATCATTAAAATATAAATCTCTTAGCATTTACCAATGCTAAGTATTATATATCACATACCTAGTTTCTCATTACAGGAAAAACGATAAGAAAATGTACATTCACTTACTTCACTGCTGCTATTTGGTCCTTTATTTCCACTGAGCCTAACCTTCGATGAATCTCCTGCAAAATTTTCAGGCCCTGGAATCCACTTCCTCTGCCATCAAAACGTGCTGTGATGACGTTACCCGTGTCAACAAGTACTGAATCCCAGTCAAAATGGAACTTATCTGTAACTAGCTGGCCTCCTGGTTCTTCATTCCTGCAAATACCAACACATTTGACCAAAACAAGAACAACTGACAATGTGGTCGAAATTTTAGTGTTCCCACCTATTGGTTAAAAATTATGGAAAAGACCCAGGTTGGCTATTAAAATTTCTCTTAATTCTTGATATTAAACCTGAAAATATAAATACCATTTTCCTTTGTAAATTTTCAAATGAAAAGCTCTTTGAATGAAATTAAAATATGAAACAGAATTTAAAACTGTTCATGAGAAATTATTTAACCCATTTTAAAAAGAGAAAAATAAAGAAAAAAGCACACACTTTCCATAGGCATTTCTAAAGAATGATCATCAAGTTGACATACAGGCCCTACTTTATTGGATTTCTTACAGACAGTGTGTTTCAGAAATGTTTTGCAGATGGTATACAAGGGCTAAAGGGTCTGACAGAGAGAGGAATCAGTCATGGAAGCTTAATAATAATAATTTAACAAGAAATGTACGATCCTAAAGCACATCAGATTCAAAAAGAAATACTGCATTAATATTTCCTGAATTGTTTTTTGTGACGTAATTCTCACTGAGAAGAATTTAAGCCAACAGTGAGGAAAAATTCTTTTTTATCACTAAAGTTGACAGCAAGAAAAGGAAGCAGACACGCATATGTTTGAAAAATTTGAAAGCTAAAAGTAAAGATGGAAACACAAATTATAAATCATGAACATTCTTTCCAGAGGGAAAAGGTGACACAATTTTAAAATGTCACACTGCAATGGTATTTATAATTTATTTTCCAGAGTATAGAACAGGTAAAAAAGCAGACTCTCATAAAATCACACAGATTATCTAGGTCCAAACCCAGGTACAGTTCAAAAACACAGTGGTCCATGTGATAGATTTTAAGAGTATCAAATCATCTAACTCTCTGAAAAGATCTCCATTTTTAGTTGGGCTGCATACTAGAAATCTTCACACTACTCACTCTCCTGTGAAGACACCAAACTTGCCTTCAAGTTTATGCAGATGTGTTGCTTTGAAGCACTAAAATATACCAATACACAAACTAATTATAATTAACAAGCTTTTAGGTTATCAGATTTGGTAAAGGAAATAACTTCTGGGCAGCAAATAGAACTGAGCAGATACAGAGGTTGTGTGGGACCAATGAGTTGGGTAAAGGAGGAGGTAGGGAATAGGGCAAAATGTCAGACAACTAAAATTTATTGAGTGCTGTTATGGAACGAATTGTGTCTCTCAAAATCCATATGTTGAATCTCCAATGTCCACTATCTCAGAATCTGTATTTGGAGACAATGCCTTTACAGTAGTGATTAAGTTGAAATGAGGCTATTAGAGTGAACCTTAATCCAATCCAACCTGTGTCCTTGCAAGAGGAAATTCGGACAACAGAGAGACCCTAGGGGTGTGTATGCACAGAGAAAAGAACATGGGAAGAGGCAGCAAGAGGGCAACGATCTGCAAGCCAAGGAGAGGTCTCAGAAGAAATAAAGCCTGCTGACATCTAGCTCTTGGATGTTGAGCCTCTGGAACTGTGAGAAAATAAATTTCTGTAGTTTAAAATACCTAGTCTGTGTTATCTTTCTATGTCAGCCCTAATAAACTGATACAAAGGCCTTCTATGATCTAAGCACTTAAGATCCTTTATCTTATTTACAATACACCACCAAAAGTTATTTAACCTTTCTGGGGAGGAAGTTGTCTGTCGCATGGCTTATTGCATGTATTATTATTCCTACATTGTAAATAAAGAAATTGTGCCACGGAAGGGTTTTAATAATGACCTACTCCATTCCTTCCTAAATCACACATTTAATGGTGATCCTGTGATTCCAAATCTAGAATCGTTTTGTCCTTTGTGTTTGCCATCTTTATCTCTTTTTTTAAATTTAATTTTTAATTTATTTTAGTTTTTGCACATTTACCTCTTGATCAGATTATTAGGAATTGTTACTACACATTTCCATGTGCTTCTGCCTAGAATTCCAATTGCCTAGTTCAGAATGAAGTCTGAAATTGCTATTTTTTCCACATTCCCAGATGATACTGATGTAACTTGTGTACCATTTGAGAAATAGCATGAATCACCATGCGTGGCACACTTTCTGGTGCATGGAGAACATAGAGAATGCTTGTTGAACTAGACAGTTTCAGGGAAAGTAGACTCAGGTGAAGTTTAAAATGGAAGGACCTTAAAAAGCTTAATAAATCCTGTATTTTGAAGCTTGGGGATATATTGCAAATATTAGAAAACAGAATATGGTCCACAAAGGACAAGATACAAGGATTAACTTCAACATTTAAGCTGAGTAAAAATATGACAGTTTAAGTCCCAATTTCACTCTGAACATAGATAGGGAAGATACTAAAACACTAAGACTCAGTTTCCTTATCTTTAATAATGGTAAAACACTGTCTTGTTTTCCTCAAAGTGTTTTGTAAGCATTAAATGGCATAATGTATTTGAAAATACTTTGTGAAATATAGTAAGCAATATAAGATTATTATTAGATTTACTGAACAATAGAAACTGTAGGTATTACTCTTTTGTTTGAAGTCACTTTTACTTATACCGAGCATATTTCCTTATAGTTCAAAATGGAAAACTATATAAAAGATTTTGGCCAGTTGTGCAGAAATTAAATTGCACGATATCTATGGATCAAGATATTATACCATGTAGTTGGAGCTGTTATATCAAGGGGACTTCCATTTTCTAGATGGTCAAAGATACCAAAGGTTCATAAGAAAATTAAAAAGTGCAATCAACAGATCCTTTGGAGCAATTATCAGAGTGTTGTTAGTTACTAAGGCAAGAGAGCCTAGAAATAAACCCATGCACCTATAGTCAATTAATCTTCAACAAAGTAGGCAAGAATATACAGTTGAGAAAAGACAGTCTTTTCAACATGTGGTGTTGGGAAAGCTGGACAGCTACATGTAAAACAATGAAATTAGAATATTCCCTCATACCATATACAAAAATAAACCTGAAATTGTTTAAAGATCTAAATGTAAGACATGACACCATAAAACTCCTGGAAGAGAACATAAGCAAAACACGCTTTGACATAAATCATACCAATATTTTCTTAGATCAGTCTCTCAAGGCAAAAGAAATAAAAGCAAAAATAAACAAATGGGACTTAATCAAGCTTAAAAGCTTCTCCACAGCAAAGGCAACCTTTAACAAAATGAAAGGACAACCTACTGAATGAGAGAAAATATTTGCAAACAATGCAACCGACAAGGGGTTCATCTACAAACAGCTCATACAACTCAACATCAAAACAAAAACCAAAACTAAACAACCCAATCAAAAAATGGGCAAAAGACCTAACTAGACATTTTTCCAAAGAAGACATACAGATGGCTAACAGGCCACATGAAAACATGCTCAACATCACTAATTATTAGAGAAATTCAAATCAAAACCATAATGAGGTATCACCACACACCAATCAGAATGGCCATCATCAAAAAATCTACAAACAATAAATGCTGGAGAGTGTGTGAAGAAAAGAGAACCCTTGTACACTGTTGGTGGGAATGTAAATTGGTGCAGCCACTATGGAAAATAGTATACAGGTTCCTTAAAAAACTAAAAATAGAACTACCATATCATCCAGCAATCCCACTCCTGAGCATATATCCAACGAAAACCATAATTCCAAAAGATACACACACCCCAATTTTCATAACAGCACTATTTACAATAGCCAAGGCATGGAAGCCACCCAAGTGCCCATCAGCAGTTGATTGGCTTAAGAAGGTGTGGTTTGTATATATGATGCAATATTACTCAGCCATAAAAAAGAATGAAATATTGCCATTTGCAGCAACGTGGATGGACCTAGAAAATATTATGCTTAGTGAAGTAAGTTAGACAAAGACAAACCCTATGTTATATCACTTATATTTGGAATCTAAAAAAAAATACAAATCAATCTATATATGAAACAGAAATAGACTCACAGACATAGAAAACAAACTTATGATTACTAAAGGGGAGAGAGAGGGAGGGACAAATTAGAAGTATGGGATTAACAGATAGAAACTACCATACATAAAATAGATGAGCAACCTGGAATTACTGTATAGCACAGGGAATTATACCCAATATCTTACAATAACTTATAATGATACATAATTGGCAAAAAACTTGAGTTGCTATGCCATATACCTGAAACTAACACAATATTGTAAATCAATTATACTTCAATAAAAAAAAGGAAAAGAAAGAAAAAATATAGTTTAAAATAAGGCACATTTTTCAAACTTATGATTAATAAGTGATTGTAGATTTTTCAAAGCAAACTCAATTCCTTACTCATGCTTGCAATACCCAGGAAAAAAATACAATTTCTTTCATTTGCTCTGCTTCACCTGCTTTCAATGTCAGAACACAAAATGTTATAATCTATTATCAGCCAATAATTTTAACACATTTCTCTGTCTAGTTGGGTGTGTTGTTCTTTCTTTTTTGGTGCAGAATACAGGCATGTCTATTTCAATATCAATTATAAAAGAACATGGATTATGATGGTAAGCATTGCCTGTATAAGGAACAAGCCAGAGACTTGCAGAAGCAACGGGGAGATTTTTCACAAAGTGTTCGCCAGAAATTACTAGATTTTTTCAACAAATAAAGGCAAGAAAATATTACTTATTTGATGAAGTAGGAAAAGATATATGGCTGTAGGGATGACCACAAGGAATGTACTGTAAACCAAATCATCCATCATATAATAAATGGGTATCACAATTCATGTATGTATTGGCCATGCAGAATTGGTGAGCTCCCATTCATTTCCTTCCTCTTTGTTTTTCTCTGAGTGTCTGCCTCATCCTTTTTTTGACATGGTTTTGCTTTACTCTCTCTGTCTCAGAAATCTCTGGGGACATATAAAGAACAGTGTTTCAAGGTTGAGAATAGGGACACACAATTTTGTTGAAAGTTTTATGAAAAGAACAATTCCATGTGTTTTAAGCAATGAAAAGGCCACAGCAATATGAAATGTGTCTACTTCCTAACACAGGCAGCAAAATCAAATTAAGACTAAACTTTTCTTAGAAGTTAAGGTCTTTGAGGGTAGAGTTCACATCTGTTTTAATACCTTGAACACTCAATGTCTCTGTGTGGATGAAGAGAACATGATATAAGCAAATAATGAAATAAAGAAAAAAGGCTGAGCAAAACACACAAAATTCAATAGACCTTTAAAATGACAAAATAAGCCACTTCTTTATGACATAACAAAACATCATCTATGTCAAAAACTGAATTAAAGTGAAGAGATTTGTTCAGAGTACATGTTTGGTCAGGTTCACTAAATGCTATTTAAATTCATGAAAAGAGCTGGATTTACCTTCAGAAGAGATACGTTTTGACTTTGTTACCAATATGCTGAGTTACCCTGGCAATTATATGCTCTTTTTATCTTCATTTATTGTTTTCATTATAGAATAATGTGTTGTAAATAGTTAAGATCACGTTCAGTACATTTTTAAAAGCCTTTTCCTTACCACGAAAACTTTCGCTAGATAAACAGAAGGAACATATTTACCAGTGAGAGAACTTTCCATGAGTGATCTATTGAATGGCAGAATGTTTTTTTTCCTACACGACAGAATTTCAAAACTGCTATACTACAGCTGGGTATCTGTGTCTATTGGGTGTGGAAGGAGAGGACAGAGAAAATTGCTTGTTGTCATCTTGGTTCTTTGCTCTTTTTAGGCTTAGAATAGATCAACTTCAGCTGCATAAGTGCTAGATAAGAGCTAGACTCAGGGAGAGCTGTGCTACAATTTTATTTTAGATATAGTAAACTAAAAAAGAGTGTGAAAAGAAGGGTGGCAAACAGAATGAAAGGCCAGATAAGGAAAAAGAAACTTATGTTGCAGAGAGCTGCATCACAGTACATTCTTAAGGAAAATAAATCGTCTGCGCTTTTGATTTTGTTCTTTAGGAGAGAACTCATTTCACAATAGAACATGAGTTTGACATGAGTAGAGTGAAACAATATTTGTCTTGTCTTAATCTGAAATTTATAAAAATGTATAGTCAGCGATGACTTAGTTATAACATAAGTGCATCTAAAAGCTAATGAAATTTATCCTGTTTCAAGCAATATATATCAATACATGCAGATACATACATCGGTCAAGGGCTTCTTGGCCAATTCCTTCTATTTCTCATTTTATTATCCATAGACTTCCCTCTCATGGAAGGATTGTCCTACATGCAGATTGGTGGAATAAGTTTTCTCATATATATACTACATCATATAAGAAATAACATTCTTTTTTTTCTGTCAGAGAACAGTTTCTTGTTCACATCCCCATCTTCTTCCATTAGGAATATTATAATATAATATAACCTGCAAATTTCTGATCCCTGATTTGTTTACATACAATTTTTGGCTGAATTAATTTCCACGGAGTTACAACTAGGGAAGCGTTTGATATGGACAAGTTTATTTATGCCTCTAACCAGACCCCGTGGTCTACCTGATAATACATAGAAAATTAGGCTTATCAAACAAATTCTCAAGTTGTGTTATTCTCCATCACCTGTGTTCATATACTTACATTCATAGATCTTTCCCATGTTAAACTTTTTAGAAAATATTGCCTATATTAATGACCTGAACCTAATAGTGATGTGAGAGTGTTATCATGAAAAGGGTTCAGATGATACGTTGGTAAAACCAAAATGAGTTGAGCCCAGGCCCAGTGGCTTTAGACAAGTGCCTAAGTTTGCTTTGGTGTGGAAGATGATAATAATAGTGTCTACCTAGTAGAGTTATGGTAAATATCAAATAAAATAATATATATATAAATTGCTTAGCAAAGTGTCCAGTTTGTAGTTTGTTAAATATTATTAACCCAATGTTCTGGTCAATGCTATGGGACTTGACTATCTCATCTTCCATTCCTCTCAAGGAAGCTGAGCTCCCAAACCTGGCCATCCCTAGGCAACTCTGCAGTGATAAGTCCTGAGCTTTTATAGTATAAAAATCAAGTTTTTCTTATTTGGCTCAGTCCAAAGGACGAAAAATTCAGTTGCAGTAAAAGTGTTCTACTTTTCACAGTGGGTGGGTCTTTCAGTTAACTTAGAATGAATGAATATGTATGTATTTCTGTTTTTTTCTGTGTAATTGATTTCTTTCTACACATAGTCACATGTGATTATGCATCTGAGTGTAATTTGTGTGTCTCTGTATGTGTAAATTCTTTCTTTTGCTTCCACACATATATACTTCTTCTGGAACCACTAAAACAAGAGAATGTTACCCTCGTATATCTTTCTGATTTATAGAACTTATGACATAGATATTAGGTCTTTTTTTTTTGAGGCGTTATTTTTTTTCAATAAGTTTTCTTTATATTCAAGAAGCTGCTCAGACAATAAATTTAATGTTTTTTCTTG
The DNA here is from genome assembly GCF_028023285.1 of Balaenoptera ricei. Classification (NCBI taxonomy): domain Eukaryota; kingdom Metazoa; phylum Chordata; class Mammalia; order Artiodactyla; family Balaenopteridae; genus Balaenoptera; species Balaenoptera ricei. Next base: position 6,104,759 of record NC_082645.1, on the reverse strand, counting down.
ATCAAATTTTGATCTCAAATTTGGGAGGGTATTTTGTGTTAATAAAACTGCATCTTTTTTCATCTTTACCCTACTGCTCTTCTCACTTCTCTTCTTTTCCTCCTTCGATTTTTAGTAGAATAGCCTTCCACATATCAGGGTCAATTTCTGTCTGCTAAAGGCATTCTTCCTTTTCTGGAAGGAAATTCAATTCTATTCTGCTCTTTGATTTCTCTTGAATAGAAGCTAGAGATTGTTCCTTAGCATGATATAAAAACTGCATAAAACTATCATTAGAGCAATGAAAAAAAACAAAACTCAGTTCTTTAAATCAAGTTATTTATATTGATATAGGAAGCCAAAGAATGAAGAGCTTATCGGAACACAGGTTGAAATGTTAAACAGCATGGATATTAATGAGCCAACCACAAAACCCCAAAATGGACTGTTAGTATTATCCACACAAAATTAACCTCGGGATAAACATCTTAGACAGCACATAAAATTATCAGAAGAGAACCAACAGAAAAGGGCCTCAGGGATGTCTTGTAGATAGAAATTGTGCAATAAAATGGAAGTTCCAATCTCCTAATCATCCCTACCGTCGAAGTCTTACTACATGAATTCTTATTTGTTGGCCAGTTTCCATTTGGGATAATTTCTAACAGAGTGGTTGAGGAGGTCGAAAGAGAAAGGGGTTTGTTGATCTTTATTTTCAGTTGCTGGGGATGGCTGTGTAATCACTGAGCTAGAAACCACTTCCTCCACCCCCTGGCCTTTGAGACATTGACACCTAAATCACTCACAGTCAAAAGACAGTTTAGCACATTGTATAAACAGATCGAGAACAGGAGACTCTACCTCATTCTTTATGTGAATATAATTGTTATGTAAATCTTTTATGCAAAAGATCTGCTTTAGATATTATAATGGAAAATATTCTACATGCTGGCTTAAGGAATATGGGTATATTCCAAAAGAAATAGACCTAAGTATGTGTATATTAAAATAAGAAGCTGATGGCAATCTTCACAACAATCTCATATTTCTTCATTTTCCATTTTGTGTGGGTGTGTGTGCTGCATGGCTTGTGGGATCTTAGTGCCCCAACCGTGGGTTGAACCCCGGGGCCAAGGCAGTGAAAGTGCCGAGTTCTAACCAGTAGACCCCCAGAGAACTCCCTTCATTTTCTAAAGTAGAATACAATTCAGCATGAGAATGTTGTGAGTGTAACATTGAGGCATATAATACATAGGATGTATATCATGGATTGCAATGGATTTATAATATAGGGATGGATACTAATTATATACAAACTTTGAACCTTCATTTTATCATAGACAGGGCATCATTCACCTTCAATAATACATGGTGGTTATACAATACATTTTTCCTAACTAGAATCCTTTAGCTGGATTCCAAATGTCAATTTATCAACTGAAAAATGTGGCTATATAAACACAGGTAATTTTAATCTTAGCTTACATTATTGTGTCAGTTAAACAGAAATAATAATAACTATAGTGCTAACTATGAATAAGTAACATAATGTCACTGATGCACTCCTTCAACTTGGGGCTTTGTTGAATCCAGCAACCAAAGGAGAAAACACCATGTTTAGTATCCTTAGTTTAACCTTTCAAAGACATGTCAAATTAGTAAAATAGTTAATGTTTTCTTCTATCATAGGTTTCAGAAAAAAATAAATAATTAAAAGAGAAGAAAAGAATGATCTAATATAGTCATACCCTTACATTTATGACTTAATATGTGACCATCCAAACCAAAAACAAAAAAAACCCAAAAAACCAGAATAAATTAGGAAGCATTTCTTATGAAAAGCACTCAGAAGCATATCTTTAAATATAGAATATACTTGTATGTTTCAAATAGGTAATCAATTGACATTATTCATATGAAACCATATCACATCATTCATGTCATTCGTAGGAAACCATTAATATCTGAGACTTGTATTAAGAGAGGAAAAGAGCTAAAATGGTATAAATATGTAAGTCATAGAAGTGACTTTATATATTTTTATGCTAGTATGTGTACATAAATCTATCAATTTAAAAGAATAGTCAAGAGATTATTCTGTCTTACACATTACATACACATTTTTGTAAATTTAGAATTTTTTTCCCTGTGACATTTTCTTAATACATCAACTTTGAGTGTGTACAGTTTTAAACAGTACTAAGAAATTAATACTGACATTAAGAGGCATTATCTATAGATTGTGAAAGAACAAGCTCTAATCTGTTCAAGAATAATATAAAAAGCAATGATCACCTTCTCCCCTTCCATTACCAAGATTAAATGCCACTGTCTTTTCTCTTCTTAATCATTTCCTGGGTATTACAGTGTGAGTACATTTTACATTCACTTAAATGAGCAACATGAACAAGAATGAGAAAAGTCAGAAACTTAAAATTTAAAGTTTGACCCTCCTTACATGGCAAAGCAGTAATGACTCATTGAGACAAGTAGTAGCTATCTCTCTTGTCCATTTACATCTAGCAAATGTGTTATCTTTGTAAAAAACTGAGAGTGAAATGGGTATGTATTTGGCATGAACAAGTGGATAATCAAATAATGTTATAGAAATTTTGGAATATGTGTGTCTTTACTCTTGGGAAACAAAACAAACTTACTTCTAACAATGTGATCTGCTCAAAAGTCTATGAATCCACATAGTAAGTGAAGAGAGTAAAGACTTCCCATAAAGTGAACCCTCTGATTAGAATTTGGAATTTTATGAAATAGCTGTACAGCAAAGTGAATCAGCTATACGTATGCATATAACCCCTCTCTTTTGGATTTCCTTCCCATTTAAGTCACCACAGAGCATTGAGTAGAATTCCCTGTGCTACACAGTAGGTTCTCATTAGTTACCTATTTTATACATAGTAGTGTATATATGTCAATCCCAGTCCTACAATTCGTCCTTTATAATCTTTATTTTACACCAAAGCATTAACACGGTACAGGTGGAAAATGTTACATTCTAGAGATTATCACAAACTGTTAAGTGGGAAGAACGAAAGGTTATACGAATTTGGTTTTAGAGAAGTCCCTATTGATTCTGGACAGCATTTTTGATAATCTTCCAATAATAATTATCATGCAATGGGATATGTAAGTAGAGTACTGTGTAATAGAAAGAGCAGAGCTTTTTGATCTGAAAAATAAATTGAAAAAACTTTTGAGTTCAAACACTAATTTTGTCCTGCCCATGATCTTGGAGTTAATATACATGCCATATTTTAGTCATAGTTTCCTTGTGTTAAACTGAGGACAGTGATATTTACCTCACTTGGTCGCTGTAAGAATTAAAGATGGCATTTATACATCCTTAGCATGATGCCCCTTGTACAATAAACACTCAATAAACGGTAGCTATTATTAAATCCTATTATTTTAAGAAGATAATCTCAATAATCAAATGCAAAAGAGAAACAGTAAAAAGATAGCATGAAAACCAATCATTATTTAGCTTTATCCAGAAAGATTGTAAGAGAAATGAGAAACTCACCTCATGTTTTTCTGAGAAGAAAACTAAACTGCAGAAAAATTGACTCATCCTAAAGGCTGATTTAACACATTATAAACTCTCAAATAATTTACTTCTCTTTTTCTCTACTTTGATTTAACTCATTCCTGATGACTAACTCAGGGTTGATTGATTTCTTTGTTTATTCATTCATGTAGTCCTTCATTCATATATTCACTCATTCATACATTCATTTATTCATTCATTCTATGAATATTTTATGAACATAAACAATGCTCCAAGCACTGTGTTAAGGTAAAACAATACAAAAAGAGTTGTTATCAGCAATGAGTTTATAGTTTAAAAGAAGAGACAGCAAAGCAAATATTGTATGTAATCTGGTGTGGTTTCATGTTATAACAGAGGTGTGTATAGAATTATGTAAAAGTACATCTCGAAGTCTTAATAGAAACTAAAGGTACTGGGAGACTGTGGAAAAAGACACAGAGAAATGATTGAGAAGCTGGTATTTCATTTTTAAAACAGTTCTAAAAAATATCTAGAGCACTAAATGTCTCTTTAGAGGGTGGGTGGAGCCAGATGAAGATGGAGAGATATGTGGGAAACAGATGAAGATTTTTGTATGCTGTGTTAGGAAATGTGAACTTTTAATCAATTGGAGAATAATAATGAGAGGATTTTCCCCAGGAGAGCCACATTTTCAGATATGGATCTCACAAAGTTCACTCTAGCAGCAGAGTGGAAAAGAAACTGAAGGAGAGAGGATATAGCAATACATTACAGAAAAGGAAGTGTAGGTAGAGAGCAGGGTGACAGATTAGAATTGACTCGTCCAGTTATGCCCTATGCCTGGTGTGGGACTTGAAGAAGGGTGTGGGCTCTTGGAGGATCCCATTGGTTCAAAGGTCAAGACAAGACACTATGGTCCCAAGAACCTAATGTTATTCAACATTTTAAATAATATCCATATTGTTTTTTGAAAGGAAAATGTGTGTATGAAAAAAGTAGTGATGTTAACTTGACTGCTGGAGATGAGTAGCTGGATAATTTCGCTCACTATGAACGTACCAATTATACCCTGCTTTTAAACAGAATAACTATACAAAAAGAGGTGGCAAACAGCTTACTTCCATTAAGATGACCAAGTCCTAGGACTCTGATATGAATAACATTGACTAAATGATGAAAATATCTAGATAAAAATGAATAATGCTCTCCAGTTAAAATGGCTCAGTGGGAAACTGTAGTAAACTGTAGTAATAACCATATTCATCTGATTTCTGGCCATTGTCAATCTCTTCACTCAACACAAATTTGTGGAGCAACTCTGCAAAAACTAGTTGCTGTGAGGAAGACATAAATAAACAAGGCATTGTTTAATACATGGAATATATTACTATATTAAAATAAAGATTTTTAACATTTCTATTTTCTTAAGATGCTGAAATATTCATAAGCCATTCTATAAATTGTTTCTCTAAATACTCACTTCTAGACCGTGGATTTTTCCTTCAGAAACATTGGTGCAAAATCTAGTGGGAGTCAGAAATTCCCTAAATAGTATATAAAAACATCCTCACCAAATTAGGGTAATGTGGGAAAAGTAACAATATGATCAATATGATTCAAGATATATGGAAAGACTTTGAACAGAAGGCTGTCACTGTAGGAGGAGGCATAGATTTGAGATTGTTATAGGATATAGATGGGCTGATGAAGAGGGTGAAAGAAAGCTTCAGGAAGATAAGACTTGATGGATGATCAAGAACTCATTAGGATTTCAAGGAAGATGAATTCAGCGAGATGGGACTAAGTCATAAGGGCATGATAAAGGATGCTGCATTCTGGAAATTAATGTAATGTGTTGAACAGTCACTGCCTCTCTGCGTTAGACCTTTGCCAAGGGTGGCATGGATAAGTTGAACATGAAAGAGTATAAAATGGGAAGACATGATGATTCCTTGGTACTGAATGAAACTCCTCAGCTTGATATGCTTGTCTTCAGGAACACAGTGAACAGAGAAAAAATCTTTCATCTCTAATAACAGTATATCTGTTTAGATTGTTCCCTATCGGGCTCTAGGCCTTCAGATTTATATTAATTTATCAAGTAAACATCTATAACTGTAGGCTCTCTCTCAAGTAATCTTCAGTCTTGCACTATTAAAAGAATTACAGATTAGTTAGTAAGTTTCATAAGGTTCCTTTATGTGTGCTACGTATTGTGGAGATAACACAAATCTAAACACATGACTACAGATTTCAAGATGCCATTTCAGCCATTAGCACAGCTTCTTGCACATAAAAGCAACATGGGAAATTTGTATTGTACTAAGTTACATACATAGGAGTAGAAAATAAGAATAACATAAGAAACAATAATTCAAGGAGATACATGCTGAAATGGATATAGATGGATATAGTATATATATACTATAGACTAGATGCATATAGAATAGGTATGAATGTGAATATAGACTACTGGGTTCTTAAGTACTCAATATAACATTAAGGAGAAAGACTGGAGAAAGACAATTAGGCATCTAGAAGGACAATAGGAGTAAAAAAAAGAAAAAGGGGTCACGACCCCACAGAGGCTAATGTAAGTTGAGGCCACTGAGAAACATTTGTAGTGGCAATGCTTCTTAGATTTTCTATTACAGTAAAATATTTGGTTGCCATTGATTCACCTGTACTTTCAATATCATGAAATTAGGTTTGAGTTTCAGAAAATATGGCCACAGAGAGGTCCTCAAAGGACCATTTCTTCTGAGGTTCCATAATGAAAATTTAGCAGAAAGATGATTCCTAATAGCCAGAGGCTACTTTCTTCAAGGCCAATCTTCCTTCATCTCCTCAGATTGCTGCAGCCAGTCTCCAACTTACGCATTCACTATAGAATTTCCTGGACGCAAACCCATCTCTATAGATGAAGAAGTGACTCACAGCCTGTCAGGTACTAGATGCACTGCACAGAATAGCAATAAAGTAGTGACACCAAAATCACTAAATCATCTCTTAGCCTCATTTAAATATTAGTTACTTTATTTACTATTCTTCACTGTCAAATTGTCCATTTAGGGAAAAAAAGGCAATTATTATTATTTTCTTTTTTCGAGTGTGGAGTCCACTTATAACTGAACACAGTACTTAATCTTAAGAAAAAAAATGCCCTTAAATTATAAGCCTTCTAAAAAACAGTTAAAAGACACTTTACACTTAAGCCATTCTGACCTATATGGGTTTCCAAGCATAAATATTTTAGGAATGATCATGTAGCTTAACGCAATCGATCATTTTATAAATATAAAATCAAAAAAGAAAAAAAACCTCAGTTTGGCTTTGTAAGTCATACTCTGTGAAACTGCTGAGAATTTACCTCTAAAAATCAAGGAGTTTGGATAAATTAAATTAATATTTAGTATAATCAGCATATAAAAACAAATGAAAACTAATGAATTAGTACTCACTTTTATTCTTTTCAACAAAAAAAGTGGCAAATTAAACTCTATAGGCCTAACTATATTATTTTATCTGCTTTAGTAATGTCTATTAAATAATTTTATGGATGCTAAAATATATTATTAAATGTTTATATTGATACTTTTAAATATTAAAATGACTACTACTTCTAATAATAACTATGTTTATGGTTACAATTTATTAAACACCAACTGCAAATATTTATGCTCTTCCAGACACTATGGTGACATGTTTATATATATATTATTCCATGTTATTGTCTTCAATTTATTTATAAGGAAACTGAAGCTTAGAAAAATTAAGCAATGTACTGGTAAATCTTTGAGCTGAGATTTGAACCCAGGCCTACCTGACTCCTAAGCCAGTACCTTTACTCTACTCTCCTGCCTCTAAAAAACACTTGACTATTCCTTTCCAATAAGAGAGTTGAGTCTTGTGCAATTCCTTATATTCCTCTTATGAACTAAAAATCACCCAGACCAAAGCACAAATCTGATGGCAGGACAAGCCAGTTGGCTTCTCTGACTCAAGGCTACAGAGAGAATTTGAACTCTTGTCTACTTTTTCCCCCGAAGTCTGACACACTCTGGAGCCAGTGGATATGTGAATGGGAAGAACCGTCTACAAATCCAACTGCCTATGTAAGTCATGCTTCAAGGAAGGATGCCTAGTAGGGTTCCTTTCCCTGAGAAGCCTCATTTCTCAGTGAATAAAAAGAACAATCCCTTTTCCCAAAAGGAGATATGACTGAGACAGAACACGAGGTTGAGAATTTTTTTTTCAGTTTTTTCTCATTTTAGTGCCTGAGATATTTCCCCAGTAAATCACACATACAGTTCAAATAGGAATTGAATACTCACCCACAAAAATGAATGAAATAATGCCACGTGCAACAACACGGATGGACCTAAAGATTATCATACTAAATGAAGTAAGTCAGACAGAGAAAGACAAATATCATACCCTATCACTTATACATGGATTCTTAAAAAATGATAAAAATGAACTTATTTACAAAACAGAAATAGACTCACAGACATAGAAAACAAACTTATGGTTACCAAAGGGGAAATGGGGGAGGACGGATAAATTAGGAGTTTGGGATAAACATATATACACTATGTATAAAATATATATATATATATATATAAATAAAATAGATTAACTGAATCACTTTGCTGTATACCTGAAACGTAAATCAATTAAAATTTATTATACTTCAATTAAAATAAAAGCACTAAAGACAACTAAGTGAAAGAGAAGATACAGGAGAAGGAGTTAAGATAAAAGAGCAAATAAGAACTTCCTCAGGAAGATACCAAGAAATTTCAGGGCCTCTGGCTATTAGGGACAAAGGAGAAAGGTCCTGGCATGAGAAACAAAGATAGCTCAAGGTATTAGAGTTAGGAATAAACATTGGAGTGAGTGAAAATATTAAGTATTGTATTTTCTGTATTATTTGGCTTATTAAAATGAAATGACATATTGTTTCTATTTATCAAAAGATCTAAATCAATGCAATCTATATTAAAAAGAATGAATTATAATCACAATAATTATAAGACTCACATGTGCTAGGCATTTTATATGTTGTTTCATTTAATCTATTTCATTTAATCTAAAAAGCAGCCTTAAAACATAGGCTGGATTATAATGCTCATTTTATATTTGGAAAAGCTGAACCTTACAAGAGGTTAAGTCACTTGTTCAAGGACACACTGTTAGTAAATGACAAAACTGGAATTTGAAGCCAGGCAGCTGGATTCTGCAGACTGAATACTTACTGTCCACATTCAATAGTCATAACAAGTAATGTTATTTTCTATTCTACTCTTCCAAAAAGGCTCTGAACAATTGTAGACAATTTTAAACACTGTCATAGCAATATGTTGGCTGGGTTCTTAATAAGGAAAATAACTAATAACTCTCAGGAATACAATTCTACATCAATATCAAGTTAGTTAACCAATAGATGTTAGAGGCCTCTGTGCCCAGTAGTATATAGTCACAATATAATCGCACAGAAAGTATGAATGAATTCAATTCCAAAGTCAAGTCCAAGTTGGAAAAACCTAAGAGTCAGGTTTTTCTGAGGACAGGAGTGGCCCCCTGCTGATCTTAAATCCAGGAAGCAAAACTGGTAAGAGTAATATAAATATAACGAATTGTTTCAACAATGGAAATAAATGTTTCCTCAATGCTGCATCAAGAACTAATAGAAAACATAAGGCTTACCTGTGAAAACATGGATGTACTTTAAAAACATCATGCTAAGTGAAAAAACCAGTCACAGAAGGGCAAATACTGCATGATTCCACTTACATGAGGCATCTAAAATAGTGAGATTCATAGAAGCATAGAGTAGAATGGTGGTTGCCAAGGGCTGGAGAGAGGAGGGATGGGGAGTTGCTTTTCAATGGGTATAAAGTTTCAGTCATGCAAGATGAATAAGGTCTAGAGATCTGCTATACAGCACTGCGCCTGTAGTTAACAACACTGTATTGGATACCTAAAATTTTGTCCAGAGGGTAGATCTCATGTTAAGTGCTCTCACCACAATTTTAAAAAAATGGCTTTTACAAATCTAGTATAACTTTGATATGACAAATATATCACAAAGAAAGTAAGAAAGAAAGAAAGAAAACAAAGGGAGCATAGAGCTTGAGTAATTGCTAAACAGACATCCATAAACCAAACTATATGTGTCATTATTCCCAGGAGTAACATTGAGTGCAATTTGGGATGCAAGAAGCACAATCAATTGCACACCCCTCCATATTATTTAGTGGTGGTGTCCTTGAGGAGCTCATACAACTGACAGCTGTCCCAGTTATCTACACATACAGGATTTCTTCTGTTGTTTTTTAATCTGAATACTGCCATGTGAGACATAAGAAAAATTCTAAAGTCTTTAGGTTCCTTTATTTCAAAAACAAATAAAATACTTACATTATTAACAGAAGAGCATACTGGTTTCGGTCCGTAAAATCTTTGGGAAAGGACAACTGTAAAGGAAGTTCTTTTAAAGAAAGAGCAAAATATTAAAGATGGAGAGTCATTTATATGTAAAACTATAAGGTGCAGAGAAAGTTTTTTTTTTTTGAATAACATAGCATGCACAAAACTTTACCATAGTCATCAATATGAAGCGTTTTAATTTCTGACTTTACTATCTTCTTCTTCAGGATAGCTTCCTTCAGCATAGAATTGCTTTCCAATATAAAATATTCTATAAGTCAAAAAGGATGGTGTAAATAATCTCTATGTGTTGATTAAGAAACAGTGTAACACAAATAATTATCCATCATTACCATTTGACAGGCACTGTGCTAGTCACCGATTACTCTCTCATAAATTCTCTTCTGGATTATTACAACAGTTTTCTAACTGAGCTTCTTTATTCCAGTGAAATTGTCTCCAGTTGCCCCTTATACTTGGAATTAGCATTTACGTTTTCAAAATGTAAATCTGATCATGTTAATGTTATGCTTAAGAATATGTTTTAAATAATACAAAATTATCTAGCACCCAGTGATTTAAAATTCACAATGCCTGAATTCTAATACAAAGTTACCAAGCATACAAAAAATCAGGAAAATATCACCCATGATGAGTACAAATTTTATTCAATAGAAAGAACCCAGAAATGACACAGATGCATATGATAGATAGACAATGACATTAAAACAGAGATTATAATTACATTCCATGTGTTCATTAAGTTTAAAAAAAGCCTGAGGATATTAAGGAGAAATATGAAAGACATTTTAAAAACAAATAAGTTAAAATTCTAAAAATATGAACTGAAAAATTTGAGATACATGAAAACTATAAAATCTAAGATGAAAATATACTGGATAGGATTAACAACATATTAGATACTGCAGAAGAAAAGATTAATGAATTCAACAATATAGCAATAGAAAATATTAAAATGGTTTTTTTAATAAAAACCAAAAAAAAAAAAAAAAAGAGAGAAAACTGATAAAACATGAAGGGAAAGAAACATCAGGAACTGCTGGAATTTTGATTGATATATTAAATATATAGATTTATTGGGGATTTTTATATACTAAAAATAGTGAACTTTCTAGTCCATAAATATGTATGCATGTATATATCCATTTGAGTCTTTAATTTCTTCCAGAAATGTTTGCTTTCATTTTAGGAGACTGACACATTTCTATTAGATGTATTATTGGATAGTATATAGTATACTATAGTATATAGTACATAGATTCAGATGTTACTTTAAGTAGTTATTTTTAACTATTTTTAAATTTTGCATTGCCTTATAGTATATAAAATAGTTGATTTTTGTATATTAACCTATACTTGTAATAACCCTGATAAATTCACTCATTATTTCTAATAGTATTATGAGTGTGTGTGGATTCCATTTTTTTTGTTTGTTTATTTGGTTCTGTTTTGTTTATATCTTCTGCAAATAAAGGCAATTTTTTTTACCTATATTTCTTTTTCTTGCCTCATTTCACTAAGTCCTCTAATACAATGTTGCAAAGAGGTGGTGAGAGCAGACATTTTTACTTTTTCCCAGTTTTGGGGGAAATGCATTGTCTTCAACATTAAGTATGATGTCAATTGTAGTATTTTTGTACATACCATTCATCAAGTTAAATCATTTTTTTTTCTTCTTGCCCAGTTATTATTACTACTTTATTATTGTTGTTTTTCATTTTTAATCAAATATTTTTTCTAAATCCTTTGAGTTGTTAAGTTTACAGTATAACATAGTAAGTTGCATTGATTAATTATTGAATATCATAGCAATCATGGATTCCTCAGGTAAACCCCACATAGTCATAATATATTACCCTTTTATAAATTGCAGATTCATATCTGAATCTGTCTCAATTCACTGGCTTTCTTTTCCTAGTTATGAGTCATATTTTCTAGCTTCTATATGTAGCCAGGAATGTTTTACTGGACTCTAACCACTGTGATGTTTACATTGTTGAGTTCTGGACATCGTTCTGTCCTTTTATTAATTGTTGGACTTTGTTATAGCAGATGTTTAAGCTATTTGCAGGTCAGCTTAATTATTTGAAAGCTTTAAAAAATATTTTATTTAGTGTGAGTTTGAATGACCTTTGCTCTATGACTTGTTACGCTCTAACACTAAGGCATGACTCTTCTGGGATCTCTCCTAAACATTCCAGTGTTCTGACTGTTTGGAACTTTAATATATCCCAGCACTGTGTGAGCTCTGGCTTTTCCCAGGCTCAGAGTATCTTCCTACGTATGCTCAGCTAGGTATTTTCAGCAACAGATGCAAGATGATCCCTTGTAGCCCTATGCTGATTCCTGGTATCCTTTCTCTCTGTCTCTTCTTGTGCTCCAGTGTTGTCCAGCTTCCCAACATTCCAGAATCTTCAACCCTTCTGAACACCAATTTCTGTCTCAACTGTGACTCTGAGATACCCTTATACACTTATTTAATTGTTCCTCTTTACCCTAGAATCCAAAAAATAATTCCAGCCAGAGAGCCAGGACAATTACAACATTCACCTGACTTGTTTCCCTTCTTTCAGGGATCAGAGGCCTATCGTGACTCTTGTCCCATGCTTGAAAAGTGTTGTTTCATGTGTTTTATCCAGTTATTTTTGAAAACAAATTCTTTTATTTTCTGTTTCACTTTTCTTTTCTTTCTTTTTGCCAAGAGGCCATGTCTACTTTCAGGTACTCCATGGCCAGAATAAGAATATTATTTTAATTGTCAATGGTTTATCATTGATACTTTATTGTTAATTACAAACTCCTTAGGACGAAACAAAAGGCTTTTATGATCTGGCTCCAGCCTGCCCTATAGCCTATACCTTTGCTTTTATCTTAAATGTTTTGTTCCAGCCACAATGAACAACTTTTATCTTGCAGGTGTAAATAGTTTCATGCCTCATGATTGTGTATTCACATTCTTTCTTCCAGAAATGCTTTCCACTGACTTCCTCTTTTTTTGAACTGTGTCTACTTCTACCAGAGAAATTATCATATTCAATTATAACCATTAAATTTTCTGATTCTTGCTTTGGACTGTGAATTCTGTGTGATTTCAGGCACACCAAACCACCTCTCTTGTAAATAAGTGTCGTCCTCTATAATACAAATTTGGGAAATTAGATGTTCTCAGAGATTTCTTCTATCTCCCTGATACAAGAAATTTCAGATTATTTAAACAATAGCATATTTTCAAAGAATCTATCCCAAATATTCAATTATAAAATTTAAAATGTGAATACTTCAACTTTATACACTTTCATTAAGGATTCAGCATTTATAATGTAAGACTTGTCATAAAAATGCACTTAATTGTGGATAAAAGCATTCTTTTTGTATTTAGAAACCAATATCACCTGATATTTGTTAATTACATAGGCAGCAATTTTTAGAGACTAAAGCCCATTAAATTTTTACCTTTATACCTTACTAGAGAGCATCTTGTTGGATAAATATTTTTAAAAGTGAACAACAGTTTATTGTATTACAGTGACTAGTTAACTAAATAAATGAATGAATAAATAGAGCTGGAGGCACCAATATGAGAGTAATATACTAATAATTTCTCATGGCTTCTCTTCATTATCAAAAATGAATGGGAAAAATAAATTACATGAGATAAGAGGTACTTGAAATTTTTTTACTTCTAAATCAAAGGTATTCATTTGCTCATGGTAAAAAAAAAAATCAACCCATGGTCACAGAGAAATAAAATTATATTTAAGGAAAAAAAATACAGAAGAAAATAAAGCCATTTTCAAAAGCATACGGAAATTTTTTCATGATAAATTCGGAAAATATGTTTCAATCATAGTTTTTTGTGAAACATTATGAAGACAAGGTAGTATTAAGACATGATTTTAATTGTGGGATTGAGGAAGAAAAGAGGATTAAAGTGAAAACAGAAAATTAGGAAGAAGGAAGAAAGGGAGAGAAGAGAAAATATTAGAAAGGAAGTATAAGGAGGGATGAGAAGGAGATGCAAGGGAGAGAAAGGAAGAAAGGGAAGAGACTAAAAATGAATTAAAGTAAAGGAAATCATATATACACAATTAAGGAGAAAGAAAAAAATGAATATATAAAAAGAGGAAAAGGAAAGATAGCAATATGAGACAAAGGACTTTTGAAATACTAAGTAAAATTTTACATATATGTATCAACTCCTAGTCACTGAACATTTTTTTTTTATTTTTTTATACAGCAGGTTCTTATTAGTCATATATTTTATACACATCAGTATATACATGTCAGTCTCAATTTCCCAATTCATCACACCACCACCCCCAACCCCCCGCCGCTTTCCCCCCTTGGTGTCCATACATTTTTTTCTCTACTTCTGTGTCTCAATTTCTGCTCTGCAAACCAGTTCATCTGTATAATTTTCTAGGTTCCACATGTATGTGTTAATATAAGGTATTTGTTTTTCTCTTTCTGACTTGCTTCACTCTGTATGACAGTCTCTAGATGCATCCACGTCACTACTAATGACCCAATTTCGTTCCTTTTTATGGCTGAGTAATATTCCATTGTATATATGTACCACTTCTTCTTTATCTATTTGACTGTCGATGGGCATTTAGGTGGCTTCCATGACCTGGCTATTGTAAATAGTGCTGCAATGAACATTGGGGTGCATGTGTGTTTTTTGAATTATGGTTTTCTCTGGGTATATGCCCAGTAGTGGGATTGCTGGATCATATGGTAATTCTATTTTTAGTTTTTTAAGGAACCTCCATACTGTTCTCCATAGTGGCTGTATCAATTTACATTCCCACCAACAGTGCAAGAGGATTCCCTTTTCTCCACACCCTCTCCATCATTTGTTGTTTGTAGATTTTCTGATGATACCCATTCTAACCGGTGTGAGGTGATACCTCATTGTAGTTTTGATTTGCATTTCTCTAACAATTAGTGATGTTGAGCAGCTTTTCATGTGTCTGTTGGCCACCTGTATGTCTTCTTTGGAGAAATGTCTATTTAGATCTTCTGCCCATTTCTAGGCTGGGTTGATTGTTTCTTTAATACTGAGCTGCATGAGCTGTTTATATATTTTGGAGATTAATCCTTTCCCCATTGATTCTTTTGCAAATATTTTTTCCCATTCTGAGGGTTGTCTTTTCATCTTGTTTATGGTTCCCTTTGCTGTACAAAAGCTTTTAAGTTTCATTAGGTCCCATTCATTTATTTTTGTTTTTATATCCATTACTCTAGGAGATGGATCAAAAAAGATCTTGGGCCTTCCCTGGTTGCGCAGTGGTTGAGAGTCTGCCTGCCAATGCAGGGGACACGGGTTCGAACCCTGGTCTGGGAAGATCCCACATGCCACGGAGCAGCTAGGCCCGTGAGCCACAATTATTGAGCCTGCGCGTCTGGAGCCTGTGCTCCGCAACAAGAGAGGCCACGATGGTGAGAGGCCCGTGCACCATGATGAAGAGTGGCCCCCACTTGCCGCAACTAGAGAGGGCCCTCGCACAGAAACGAAGACCCAACACAGCCATAAATAAATAAATTAAAAAAAAAAAATATCTTGCTGTGATTTATGTCAATGAATGTTCTTCCTATGTTTTCCTCTAAGAGTTTTATAGTGTCTGGTCTTACATTTAGGTCTCTAATACATTTTGAGTTTACTTTTGTGTATGGTGTTAGGGACTGTTCTAATTTTATTCTTTTACATGTAGCTGTCCAGTTTTCCCAGCGCCACTTATTGAAGAGACTGTCTTTTCTCCATTGTATGTCATTGCCTCCTTTGTCATAGATTAGTTGACCATAGGTGCGTGGGTTTACCTCTGGGCTTTCTATCCTGTTCCATTGATCTGTATTTCTGTTTTTGCGCAAGTACCATATTGTCTTGATTACTGTAGCTTTGTAGTACAGTCTGAAGTCAGGGAGTCTGATTCCTCCAGCTCCGTTTTTTTCCCTCAAGACTGCTTTGGCTATTTGGGGTCTTTTGTGTCTCTATACAAATTTTAAGATTTTCTGTTTTTGTTCTGTAAAATATGCCATTGGTAATTTGATAGGGATTGCACTTAACCTGTAGATTGCTTTGCGTAGTATAGTCATTTCCACAATATTGATTCTCCCAATCCAAGAACATGGTATATCTCTCCATCTACTGGTATCGTCTTTAATTTCTTTCATCAGTGTCTTATAGTTTTCTGCTTACAGGTCTTTTGTCTCCCTAGGTAGGTTTATTCCTAGGTATTTTATTCTTTTTGTTGCAATGGTAAATGGTAGTGTTTCCTTAATTTCTCTTTCAGATTTTTCATCATTTGTGTATAGGAATGCAAGAGATTTCTGCGCATTAATTTTGTATCCTGCTACTTTACCAAATTCATTAATTACCTCTAGAAGTCTTCTGGTGGCATCTTTAGGATTCTCCATGTATAGTATCATGCCATCTGCAAACAGTGACAATTTTACTTCTTCTTTTCCAATTTGTATTCCTTTAATTTCTTTTTCTTCTCTGATTGCCGTGGCTAGGACTTCCAAAACTATGTTGAATAATAGTGGTGAGAGTGGACATCCTTGTCTTCTTCCTGATCTTAGAGGAAATGCATTCAGTTTTTCACCATTGAGAATGATGTTTGCTGTGGGTTCATCATATATGGCCTTTATTATGTTGAGGTAGGTTCCCTCTATGCCCACTTTCTGGAGAGTTTTTATCATAAATCGGTGTTGAATTTTGTCAAAAGCTTTTTCTGCATCTATTGAGATGATCATATGGTTTTTATTCCTTTTGTTAATTTGGTGTATCACATTGACTGATTTGCATATATTGAAGAATCCGTGCATCCCTGGGATAAATCCCACTTGAACATGGTGTATGATCCTTTTAATGTGTTGTTGGATTCTGTTTGCTAGTATTTTGTTGAGGATTTTTGCATCTATATTCATCAGTGATATTGGTCTGTAATTTTCTTTTTTTGTAGTGTCTTTGTTTGGTTTTGGTATCAGGGTGATGGTGGCCTCATAGAATGAGATTGTGAGTGTTCCTTCCTCTGCAATTTTTTGGAAGAGTTTGAGAAGGATGGGTGTTAGCTCTTCTCTAAATGTTTGACAGAATTCACCTGTGAAGCCATCTGGTCCTGGGCTTTTGTTTGTTGGAAGATTTTTAATCACAGTTTCAATTTCATTACTTGTGATTGGTCTGTTCATATTTTCTATTTCTTCTTGTTTCAGCCTTAGAAGGTTATACTTTTCTAAGAATTTGTCCATTTCTTCCAGGTTGTCCATTTTATTGGCATAGATTTGCTTGTAGTAGTCTCTTAGGATGCTCTGTATTTCTGCAGTGTCTGTTGTAACTTCTCCTTTTTCATTTCTAATTTTATTGATTTGAGTCCTCTCCCTCTTTTTCTTGATGAGTCTGGCTAATGGTTTATCAATTTTGTTTTTTTTCTCAAAGAACCAGCTTTTAATTTTATTGATCTTTGCTATTGTTTTCTTTGTTTCTATTTCATTTATTTCTGCTCTGATCGTTATGATTTCTTTCCTTCTGCTAACTTTGGGTTTTGTTTGTTCTTCTTTCTCTAGTTCCTTTAGGTGTAACATTAGATTATTTATTTGAGATTTTTCTTGTTTCTTGAGGTTGCTTGTATAGCTATAAACTTCCCTCTTAGAACAGCTTTTGCTGCATCCCATAGGTTTTGGATCTTCGTGTTTTCATTGTCACTTGTCTCTAGGTATTTTTTGATTTCCTCTTTGATTTCTTCAGTGATCTCTTGGTTATTTAGTAACGTATTGTTTAGCCTCCATGTGTTTGTTTTTTTATGGTTTTTTCCCTGTAATTCATTTCTAATCTCATAGTGTTGTGGTCAGAAAAGATGCTTGATATGATTTCAATTTTCTTAAATTTACTGAGGCTTGATTTGTGACCCAAGATATGATCTATCCTGGAGAATGTTCCGTGCACACTTGAGAAGAAAGTATAATCTGCTGTTTTTGGATGGAATGTCCTATAAATATCAATTAAATCTATCTGGTCTATTGTGTCATTTAAAGCTTGTGTTGCCTTATTAATTTTCTGTTTGGATGATCTGTCCATTGGTGAAAGCGGGGTGTTAAAGTCCCCTACTATGATTGTGTTACTGTCGATTTCCCCTTTTATGGCTGTTAGTATTTGCCTTATGTATTGAGGTGCTCCTATGTTGGGTGCATAAATATTTACAATTGTTATACCTTCCTCTTGGATCGATCCCTTGATCATTATATAGTGTCCTTCTTTGTCTCTTGTAATTGTCTTTATTTTAAAGTCTATTTTGTCTGATATGAGAATTGCTACTCCAGCTTTCTTTTGATTTCCATTTGCATGGAATATCTTTTTCCATCCCCTCACTTTCAGTCTGTATGTGTCTCTAGGTCTGAAGTGGGTCATTTGTAGACAGCATATATATGGGTCTTGTTTTTGTATCCATTCAGCTAGTCTGTGTCATTTGGTTGGATCATTTAATCTATTCACGTTTAAGGTAATTATCGATACATATGTTCCTATTACCATTCTCTTAATTGTTTTGGGTTTGTTTTTGTAGGTCCTTTTCTTCTCTTGTGTTTCCCACTTAGAGAAGTTCCTTTAGCATTTGTTGTAGAGCTGGTTTGGTGGTGCTGAATTCTCTTAGCTTTTGCTTGTCTGTAAAGCTTTTGATTTCTCCATCGAATCTGAAGTAGAGTAATCTTGGTTGTAGGTTCTTCCCTTTCCTCACTTTAAGTAAATCATGCCACTCCCTTCTGGCTTGTAGAGTTTCTGCTGAGAAATCAGCTGTTAACCTTATGGGAGTTCACTTGTATGTTATTTGTCGTTTTTTCCTTGCTGCTTTCAATAATTTTTGTCTTTAATTGTTGCCCATTTGATTACAATGTGTCTCAGTGTGTTTCTCCTTGGGTTCATCCTGTATGGGACTCCCTGCGTTTCCTGGACTTGGGTGGCTATTTCCTTTCCCATATTACGGAACTTTTCCACTATAATCTCTTCAAATATTTTCTTGGGTTCTTTCTCTCTCTCTTCTCCTTCTGGGACCCCTATAACACGAACATTGTTGCATTTAATGTTGTCCCAGGGGTCTCTTAGGCTGTCTTCATTTCTTTTCATTCTTTTTTCTTTATTCTGTTCCACAGCAGTGAATTCCCCCATTCTGTCTTCCAGGTCACTTATCCGTTCTTCTGCCTCAATTATTCTGCTATTGATTCCTTCTAGTGTATTTTTCATTTCAGTTATTGTATTGTTCATCTCTGTTTGTTTGTTCTTTAATTCTTCTAGGTCTTTGTTAAACATTTCTTGCATCTTCTCAATCTTTGCCTCCATTCTTTTTCCGAAGTCCTGGATCATCTTCACTACCATTATTCTGAATTCTCTTTCTGGAAGATTGCCTATCTCCATTTCATTTAGTTGTTTTTCTGGGGTTTTATCTTGTTCCTTCATCTGGTACATAGCCCTCTGCCTTTTCATGTTTTCTATCTTTCTGCGATGTGGTTTTTGTTCCACAGGCTGCAGTATTCTAGTTCTTCTTGATTCTTCTGTCTGCCCTCTGGTGGATGAGGCCATCTATGAGGCTTGTGCAAGTTTCCTGATGGGAGGGACTGGTGGTGGGTAGAGCTGGCTGTTGCTCTGAGGGGCAGAGCTCAGTAAAACTTTAATCTGCTTGTCTGCTGATGGGTGGGGCTGGGTTCCCTCCCTGTTCGTTGTTTGGCCTGAGGCGACGCAACACTGGAGCCTTGCAGGGCTGTTTGGTGGAGCTAATGGTGGGCTCTGGGAGGGCTCATGCCAAGGAGTACTTCCCAGAACTGCTGCTGCCAGTGTCCTTGTCCTCACAGTGAGGCACAGCCACCCCCTGCCTCTGCAGGAGACCCTCCAACACTAGCAGGTTGGTGTGGTTCAGTCTCCTATGGGGTCACTGCTCCTTCCCCTGGGTCCCAATGCACACACTACTTTGTGTGTGCCCTCCAAGAGTGGAGTCTCTGTTTCCCCCAGTCCTGTCAAAGTCCTGCATCAAATCCCGCTTGCCTTCAAAGTCTGATTCTCTAGGAATTCCTCCTCCCGTTGCCGGACCTCCAGGTTGGGCAGCCTGACGTGGGGCTCAGAACCTTCACTCCAACGGGTGGACTTCTGTGCTATAAGTGTTCTCCAGTTTGTGAGTCACCCACCCAGCAGTTATGGGATTTGATTTTATTGTGATTCCGCCCCTCCTACCATCTCACTGAGGCTTCTCCTTTGTCTTTGCATGTGGGGTATATTTTTTGGTGAGTTCCAGTGTCTTCCTGTCGATGATTGTTCAGCAGTTAGTTGTGATTCCGGTGGTCTCGAAAGGGGGAGTGAGAGCATGTCCTTCTACTCCGCCATCTTGAACCAATCTCGTCACTGAACATTTTAATGAAGGGTTTCTTTTTCATTATAAAGGTAATATATGTTCATTGTAGAACATTAGGAAAATACTTAAGAAAAAAGAACAAAAAATCATCTGCAAGGTTGCTAGGCAAATACAAGACTTTTACTGTTTGCAAATATTGTCTTCTGGAAATTTAATATGCATTTTCAAATAATTTTGTTTAAGTGGCATAAATATTTGAACTCCTTAATCACTAAGAAATATAGCTTAAACAGTTCTGAGGAATAGACTTTTAAAAACATATTTTTATTTTTAATCCTAGTGGGGAACTAGTGGCAAATCTAGAACAATTTGATGAAATTTTAATAAAGGACTATTTACAAATATAGGACAAAGGGCAGGGAGGTCATAAGGGGTAGTACCATAACCCAGGGCTTATGACAGGGCTAGGCCTGCAGGTCAAGGGGAGAGAGCAGTTACTTGGAGTTGGTTGCATGAAAGGTCCACAGTGACCTTCACCCAAGAGTCAGAGCTACTTGGGTGACTCCACAGGGATAGCACTGGAGAAATACAGACTCCAAAGTCACTTTTCTGCCTCTCTTCAGTCACCTATAGGATTCACTTTAGCTGGATCCAATTGGCAGCCAAATGGCAGCAGAACTTAAGTCATCAGTACAAACTCCTGCTGGGGTAGAAACCATGGGAGAGCAAAACAATTAAGAGTGGCTCTGAAAAGACAAATGGAAGATATTCAGGGCACAAATCAGTATTCTATTAAAGTTTATTTACAAATCCCCCCTTTTATTATTTTTATTATGTTTTTTCACTTCTATCAGTAGCATGGTTATAATTTTCTCTCTTCAGAATTATCTCTTCAGTATAAGCCATTAAAAGGAAAAATATAGGGTAAATAGATATAAAAGATTTAATGCTTATGGTTGAGTTATTTTTTTCCAAAAGATTTGCTGTAATTTATATTTCTACCAGCAATTTATGAGAGCCTCGTTATATCCTCATTAGCAATGTAAATTTTTTGATGTTATTAATTTGTTAGGAAAAATTACTTGGCAGTGTTTTACTTTGCATTTCTTTGATAACTGGTGGTTTAAAGGTTTTCCATGTTTGTTAAATATTTTCATTTTTCTTTTTTCAATATACTTTTCATGCTTTACTCTACTTTGTGTGGCCCCAAAATGAGTTATGACTGATTCATTAGTTTAATGAAGATTAACCTGAAGATCCATTAACCCAAAGATTTACTTGCAATCAAATGCAAATTTTATCTCAATAAATAATTGTCTTTTGAAAAGAAAATTAAGCACCTGATCACTGTTCACAGTCCCTTTTTGTTTTTCTTGATCCTGAGACTATCACTAAGTGATAATTCACTCAGAATTCACTTATAAATGAGAAAATCAGAAAGGTTTCCCTCAGAGGAAAGTGTGTCATGATTTGCAACAAAAGTTATTAGAAAACAACATTGCCTTTTAACAGTAGAATAAAATTAATTAAAGTCAGGTTGGGGATTTTAAAAAATATATCATTTTGGCAGAATATGCAATGTAACACAAATAGTTGCTGTTTATTGAGTGTCTCCTATGTTGCAAATGTATCTCATCCTCACAGAAAATTCATTTGCTAATATTTTTACAAGGAAATTGATTCTATGAGATTATACCCACAAAAGGTATGTGGTGGACTCACTTTATACACTAATTTTTCTATCTGTGAAATTCAGCCTTCTTTCTATTTTATCAAATAAACTGTCTTTATTATCATTATTGTTGCCGTTAGTGATAGTATTCAACAGATTTAATTTGCTTACCATAACCGCTTTAGGATTTACACTAAGTAGAAACTAAAAGATGTGCTAACTGATTTCCAACCACACAGAACTCCATTAACTATTTAGAAGTTTTGTCTTTCTCTAGAATAGGCAGGAAGTCTCCATATGGTGGTATTTGAAGAGTATAAAAGGTCTTTCTCTGTCCTCTAAAAATGATATTTGTCATTCAACATTTCACTTTTATGCCTGCCTCTCCTTTAAGTCAAAGCATTTAAGTAAGACTACTACTTAAACCTAAGTATGTGATGAGACAGACAAAAACACAGTAGAATGAGCTGCCATTGTATGGTAGTGATAATAAACCCTATTCTGGAGTCAGACGATCTTATTTGATTCCTGGTGCTGCCACCTATTATATTAGAGTGCCTCTAGCCAAGTTTTTTAACCTCTTTGTGGCTCAGTTCCCTCATCTGTAAAAAAGGATAATAAAATTAACAACATCAGGGGGTATTCTGAGGAGTAAATGTGTTAATAAATATAAGCCTCATTTACTAGATTATGGTAAATCATTACAGCATGAGAGTGTTGATTAAATAAAGTTTTTAAATGAAAGAAGGAAAAGAAGGATAGATGAAAGGAAGGAAACAGGGAGGCAGGAAGCAACCTGGCTATTCATTTTTAAGATCAGCTCAGCCATGTTTGTATTTATACACTCTCCTATTAAAGTTCTTAAACACATTGACCACATCTTACTAGCAATGAACACCCAGCCTCTGTCATATTGCCTGATAAAGTAAGTCCTCGCTCAACAGATGATGGACAATTGAATAATTTTTCCCAAAAGTAAATGTGTTGCTCTGGAGGAATAATCTATATGAGGCTCAAGAAAGAATGAACCAGAGTATAAGGGGCCAGTAGGCTGAAATATATCTAAATGAGTCTCATCAATCACTCCTCATTCAATTAAGATACAGTAGATAGCCTATTTCAGGCATATAAGAACCAACTCCAATTGTAACATGGCTCAAACCATTTGCTTTAATGTTTCTCTTACACACACAAGGTCAAGTTGATGGTGCCTATGCTACTTTCCCCAGGCTGGGGCCTCCTTTGAAGAAGGCTCTATAGAGTACAACAGTCAGAATAAATAATATAATATTAAGGACCAATGCCAACCATGATGTTGTCTTCATGTACTTACTTGCTGGGTTGTCCGTGCCATGTAGGCTGACCACTGGAACCCCTGGACCTAGATTTTAGAAATGTATGTATAAACATTTTAAAGACATCTAAGTAATAACTACTGGAAGATTACATGATAGAGTTCTTTTTTCCAAATATAAGCATTTCATAGTTAAAACAGAATGAAACAGAAACCCGATTATTAGATTTCATTCCTTTCTATGGATATTTTATTCAGAGAAGTAAGAATATACGGGGAAAGAAACTATTTGCAGGATTACTGTTACAATTCTCCCTTCTCCAAAATGTCCTATACTTCTATAGTTCTATGGTTTTAGCCAATCTTATGCACTTTACTCTCTTTTTATCTAGTCTTTTATAGAATCGTCACTGATGTTCAGAAAGTTGATTCACAGCCTTGTGAACCCTCATCCACTTATCCAAGATTAAATTCTATTTACCACTTAGCCAAGAAAGAAAGAATGCATGTATATTAGAAATATTTTGGCACAGTGGTTAAGAATCCACCTGCCAATGCAGGGGACACGGGTTCGAGCCCTGGTCCGGGAAGATCCCACATGCTGTGGAGTAACCAAGCCCGTGCACCACAACTACTGAGGCTGCGCTCTAGAGCCCGGTTTGCAGGGCAGAAATAGAGACACAGATGTAGAGAACAAACGTATGGACACCAAGGGGGGAAAGTGGCGGGGGTGGTGGCGGTGGTGGGATGAATTGGGAGATTGGGATTGACATGTATACATTAATATGCATAAAACAGATAACTAATAAGAACCTGCTGTATAAAAAAATAAATAAAATAAAATTCAAAAATTCAAAAAAATAAAAATAAAAGCAAAAAAAAAGAGAAATATTTCACCCACAAGATAAATTAAAAATTGGAACTAATTACATATTAATTTTAAAAATACATTAACTGGAATTGTTAATTATTTCAAATATACTGGATAATTCAAGTGTAACCATAAGATGTTATCTTAAAACTTCACTTCTCTAAGGAACTCTGTCTAGGGGTCTAATGGTTTTTCTCTGGTGTCATCCAACAAGTACTTCTCTTTTTTGATGACCTTATTTCAGATGTCAAGAGAAAAATAACTAAAAAGAAAAAGTATTGGTCTCTTCCTCATGGTGTCTTAAAACACGAATGTGTAAGGTACCAGCTGAAGCAGTAGCACTCAATCCATCACATTATAAGAGGACATATCCCATTTCATCTCTGGGAAATACAGTATCCTATTAAAGGGACAATGATTCCTATCAGTATAACCTAGAGATACCATACTACTGTGTAAGGCTATAGCATACTGTTACCAGATAGAAGAAATAATTGGGGTGAACATAATTTCTCAAAATTGAAGGGGACTAGACCCTGGGAATTAAAGCTCTGTAGATCCTAAATTTCTTAACAACCAAGCCATTATTTTAATAAGGAAACTATTGTTTTTCCTAATGTCTAGGTAAATTAGTTTATTATTCTAGCTTGACTTTGCTGATGTAAATATGTTTATTCACTTTTTTAAAAGGTCCATGTCAAACAGCACTTATTGATCATGTGTATGTGCACATATTGACTTACTCCCAATTTCTATCTTTTAAATAAAGTAATGGATACAATTTACATCTCAATAAACCCCTAATTTATAACTTTTTAACAAAACCTTACATAAACTAAGAATATCAAATCATACAGCTAGGATAATCATTACTAATGATAGTAATAGATACTGATCAAATAAAATGAATAAAATAAATTTTATCAGAAATCATCTATTACCTTTACAGAGTAATAAGAAATGTTGATTCATGGGACTAAAACTGGCACCAAAATATGTACATTGTTCTTTCATAAAGTTACATGAAATGCATTGACGATTCAATAATCCTTCAGTAGAAGCACTGGGGAAAGAAAAAGAAAGTTAGAAATGCTACTATTCCCGGTCCTTGAATGTGTGGTATCTATATTTAAATATTAACATAAACAAAGAAGCTACAGCATTACTTGGCTGAGGTTCCTTGTAAATTATGACTTACCATAGAAATGCAAACAAAGTCAATTCCCATTACTAATGTTAAGACATATGCATTTTTCTTCTCTGTAATAAAATTAAAATTATGTACACCTATATATATGTAATATGTATATATGCTTACAAAGAAACTGATTTTCACAGAACACAATATTACTTATTCTTATTTATATTTTTATAGACATTTCTTTGTAAAGTCTTAAAAGAAATTACCCACAGAGACAAGCATAAAGTCACCAGCAATAATATTAGTTGGAAGAACTAATGTTTTCACAAGTCACACACATATAAAAAGCTCATGATTTCCTAAATTCAACATTAGATTTTGGTATTAGTACCAGATTTTCCCCACTAAATACTTGCACTGAATTTTTGGAAAAGAAAAGCTATTTTTGAATGATAATATATATAATGTTAATGCTCATACATACTTCGAGACATCAAGGAGATAGATAAAGAGAAAAGCACTCATCTCTTTATTTTACAAACAATGGTGCTTAAGGTGAGAGGGGTTGAAATATTAACCCAAAGTTAAATTTCATGTATAGATTCATTTATTTTGTAAATAGAGATTAATTGTAAATTACCTATGCTGCTAAATGAGAACACTCTTGATGATACATTTTTTAAAACTTGGCTGGACAAAATATTCTCAATTTCATTTTGGAACAAAACACATAGTATAGTATAGTTCACAAAGTCACAGCTTCACATTTGAAACATTTTGGGCTCATTATAATCCAAAATTTTCCTTTTCTAGTCAAGGTGATTAATATACTAGGCACTTAAACACATTAGCTAGTTTCACCATTATGACAAATCATACCCATTTTTTTTCTTTTAAGTTGTGGTATATACGTAAAACAACATTCAACATTTTAACCATTTTTCAAGTATATGGTTCAATGTCATTAATTACAGTCACAATGTTGCACAACTATCACCACAGAAACTATGAATGTGTGCCAGTCACTATTAGTCACAGCTATTTAGTGACATAACTAGAATTTAAAACCTTTTCTCTCTCTACTCTTCCATATAATTTTTCAGATCCAAGTTTCCTAAAAATTCTGTTGGTACTTTCTCATTATTTAGATTATGAAATTACTAAAATAGAGAAAAGCACATCTTGAGACAAAATAATGACACCGAATATGCTAGCAGTTCTGATTCTGCAGAAGCATCTAATCCCATAAATTAAATCAACCAATTATTATTTTTATGGCCTGGACAAGACAATGATTGAGTTTTCTGGGTCAAACACTAATATTATCTTACAGTCAAGCAAACTGGCACTTGATGAGCCATTTAAAGGGAGATTTATTGGTATTATATTTTCTTTATAACACAGCCCTCTGCACTAGTACAGGTCATAGATATATTGACTTTTGTACTGCTCTGCCTCAGTCACTGGGGACATAAGACAAGCACACAAATCTAAGAACTCACTGTGATTCAAATCACATTTTAGGCTAATAAAGGGAGGAGAGAGAGGATGAGGCATCTCTACTAGCTGAAGCCAAGTCTAATTTTCTGACACTGTCATTTTTCGCTAAGAGTTTTACAAAATGAGAAAAATAAAACATCGGTCCAGTATTTCCACATCTCTAAAGGCTTGTTCTTGACTGCCAATATTAACCACAGTATAAGTTTCAAGAAAGATAAGCTTCAGGTAACCACAAAGAGAAAGCGACCAGTACTTTAATCAAGACCTCTAAACCAAAATTAGAATCATTCTCTTTAAATAAACAGCTGTTCTTCTTTTGGAAGCCATTAGAATTGAGAACATGTGTTCCAGACTCTAAGAGAAAAAAACAAAGAGTGTGAAGATGACATATTGGGATATGTGATAAAAAGGAGAGGCTCACTTCAGATGAAAACAATTTATGCATAAGTAAGAGTGTGTGGATGAATTAGAGAGAGTTAAGGTACTTGAAACATGCATTTTTACTCTCAAAGGAAAGTCTAGGCTACTTGGTAAGAATCATTGGTGACACTTCCTCAAACATGATGAATTTCCACTGAGAATAGGCCATGGCAGTTTTGACACCTTAAAAATGGATCTGTGAAATTAGAAAGTGTATATGAGTCTATAACTGTAAGTTGCTTGCCAGACAAAAATAAAAGTCATTCTTGGGAGGCCCTGGAGAAAGTTTTCTGAGTGAGGAGACATTTTTAATACTAAATAGGTATGACCTTAACCCCTTTTATGAATATAACTTTTCATCCGGGAAAGTTGGACAGATGAAAATCCACTGCTTTATTTTAGTAAGCAAGGACCATTCCTGGTTAAATAACAATCAATGGATTATACACATTATGGGGGCGGGGGGGAAGAGAAACTGCCACTTGATCCACTCTACTAAATGTTCACAATGCTTTTATTTTGTTTGGGAATACATCACATGTGTACAATATTAATCCCCTGAAAATTTAAAATGAGGCGTAGCAGAAGAAAAGCCACTGGGGAAAATATGTAAATGTCTGTGATGTGGGTAGTTGAGAAAAGCAAGCCTCAAAAAAAAAAAAAAAAGATATTTTGAGACTGTAAAAACAAATGAGGGAAAAAATAAAGGAGGAATAAGATGGTCTCCACTTCAGTTCCAACTCTTCAGGCTCACAGTGGTCCAGAGCTGAGGGACTGGGCCAAGAGTGTGAGGTTTTGTCATTCTGAGTTGGTTCTCTCCTAGCCATACCAAAAATGAAACTTCAGATTTCTCCATCCCATCATTATGCTGGGTAGATGGCCCCTGAGGAATCAACCTGTGCAGGAAGATCCTCTCACATTGCTTACCTGTACAGCTGCCTCCCTCTGGGAGACGACTCGGTGCTCAGAAAGTAACTGCCCATGAAAGAAAACAACACAAACATCAGGCATCAATCAATTTTTGCCACACCGAGTTTTCACCTGAATTTTCACACTGTCAAAGAACAGGCAAGAGCTCTTCTATTATTTAACGGCAGGACTTGATCCATTTGGGAAACGCATATTTTTTTCTTAAAATATTGTCAACAGTTTCCCATGATCTCTCTCAATCTCTCTGAGTGTGCATGTGTGCGTGTGTGCATGTGTCTGTGCAGCTAAGTATCTCTCTGCGTGAAGTATAGGGAGAATCTTAAAGAAAAGGTTGTTCTTTACATGGCCAGGCTACTTGGATTAGGACCATGGTAAGCAAAACATAAATCTAGCAGAAAAGATTGCATTTGACAACAGTGACTTCCAACCTGACTAGAGAACCAAAAACACTCACATTTTTTGCGTCATTTCATCGTATGCCAGGATCTTTATCACTTCCCAGTTTCCTGATGTCAGATGCCGCACGGTAATTTGCTCACTTTTACTCTGCAAAGAAATAGAATATATTGATTTTCTTCTTATTTAAACAGCAACTCTCTGGTCAGCACAAAAGTACTAACCGCCTGTATCACTTGTAATTCTTTAGTTCTCAGCTAATGTTGAGTTTCTCATTTTCAATCTCAAGAATATATCCGCATGTGCATAAACACAGATGCAGGTAAGATGGTGCCTTTATTCCTATGCTGTAGGAAAACCATTCAGAAAACATCTCCAGGTGAGGATAACGTGTGCGTCATCATCTTGACATAGGAAGTCATCGGGGCATTTGGTAGACACAGGACCTTGTTAACTCTCATCTAAATGATCGACAGCTATGCAGTTTGGAAAGCTTTAAATAAAATATTTCAAACAAACTTCATTCCAAATAGGTTCTGTTATATTGTTTTAACCTTTACAGATGTGCATTGCTATATGATTTGCTATTTTCACTCAATAATTTATTTCTGAGATCATTAAATATCATCATTATTGATGATGAGATCATCAATAGTTTATTTCTGAGATCACATTGACCCTTGTAGACATAGTTTATTTTCATTGCTATATGGTATTTTATTGTATGTACGAACACAGTAAAATTTATTTTTTGACATTTTAGTTTTTCCAAATTTTTGCTCTTAAAAACAAGTTGTCTATAAACAGTTTTATTAATGTCTCCTGGTGCACGTGGCAGGATTTTCTTGAGATGAACACTGATAAATGGGATTGCTTGGTCAAAAGATAAATGTCTCCTACCTAGCTCAATAGTGACATTATTTTCCGAAGTTGTGCTGATTTAGAATCTACTAGCAATGTGAGTTTCTGTTGCTCCACATTTTCTCCACTTCCTCACCAACAGTTAATTACATCAGACTATTTAATTTTTTGTCAAACTAATGAGTGTGAAATTGTATCTCATTCACTTCATTTTTAAAGAAATATTCAAATCTACAGAAAGGTTAATGCATAGTACATGAATACCCATAAAACCGTTACCTAGATTCACCAAACATCATTTTGAATATTTGCCCTCCCCCTTTCTTCATATGCTAAATCATATGAAAGGAAGTTGAAAGCATCAGACTATTTCAGCTCTAAATATTTCAGTATACATCTCTCAAAATTAACAGTATTTTCTCATATAAGCAAATTGCATATCACACCTATGAATAACAACATTAATATCATCTAAATATATAGTCTGTATTCTAATTTCCACACTGCCCTATGTAACCCAAATATCTCCATATCTATATATCTATATCTATCTTTCTATCTATCTACATATCTATCTATCTACCTAATTGCTTTGGGTTGTCACCTCTTTAGTCTCTTTTAAAGTAAAAGTTATCCTATCTTTTCTTGAGTTCTACAACATTGACCATTTTGGGGGTGGGAATTGCTGCGGCATGTGGCGTGCGGAACTTCCCTGACCAGGGATTGAACCCGTGCTCCCTTCATTGGAAGGGTGGAGTCTTAACCACTGGACCACCAGGGAAGTCCACATTGACCATTTTTAAGACTCTTGGTCCAGTGGTCTGATATGTAGAGAATTTTGGATTTATCTGATTTTTTTTAATGATATAATTTAAGCTCACATTTTTGGCAAGAATGTAATACAGGTGATATTGGATACCTCTTATGCTTCATATTAGGAAACACACCATTACACTTCTTCCCACTCTTAACAATGCTGTTTACAAGGTAACTGATATGTATCCATTGTAAAGTACATTTTGCCCTGTAGTTAAAAGTGGGATGATGCTTGCACATTACATGAATAGCTTTTCCTCCATGACTTTCCACTCAGTAGTTTTGGCATCCATTCATGACCTTTCCCTGAGCAAATTATCATTTGGAAGTGATTTTCTAACTCTAACATCCATTCTATATTTATTAGGTGGTATTCTTCTGTAAAAAAAGAACTTTCCCTACTTTTTCCCCTCACATGTGTCCATTCTCTTTATCTCCCTCTTCCTCATACTACTATGAACATTTTTAATCTGATGTGTTACATTCCATTACTGTTATTTTGTTGTTGTTGTCATTCTTTATGATGCTGAAATCGACAAAATTTGGTTAGTGGGACCCCTTCAAGCTAACCCCTCTATTCTTTGGAAATGATTATGTTAGTTTTAGAGCACTTCCTTGTTTTCTGCACAGTAAGATGTTCTAAGATCATTTCTTATCTCCCATATCCATAATCAATAATTTTTCCAATGAATATTTTCTACTGGATTATGATATAAAATCTGGGCTTAGGTGTGCTCATTACTACTCTAATGTTATTAGCTCTGGACCTTTTCAGAGGAGATAGATAGGCAGAGGAGATAAATAGGCAGCCAGACAGATGTCCATATGTTCTCTGTGTGTAGGTGTATGTGTGTGTTCTTAGTCACACCTCAGTTAAAATTCATATCAGTTTGATTTACATTTAGCTGCATTATCTTCTCTTAGTATTTCAATTTAAGCTTTGATGCCCTCATTCTTTTTATTTTAAAGTATGTACATGGTCAAAAATAAAGTATAAATATGTGTATATATACATTGACAGAAGTCTTGATCTCACCCCATTCTCATCACATAGAAAAAACTTTTCTTCATTTGGTTCTTATTTATCCTTTTCTGGGGGTACATTTTATAATTAAAAAATTAATATTTTATTACTATAAATATAAATGCTAATCTAATTACATATATATGTACAAATTAGAGAGATTGTGGGACGTGCTCTATATCAATTGTTATATATCATCTTCTTTTTAATTCTTAAATAGTTCTGCCTTGTGTGGATGTACCATACTTCATTCAACTAGCCTCCAATAATGCAAATAATCTATAGTGATTATTATCTCAAATAATGCTTTAGTGATTAACCCTGTATATATGTTTGTTTGTGGTTTAATGTGTAGGGAAATATCTTCAGGATATATTCCTCCATAGGGAAAGTACCATTCTGCACATCTACCAGTAATGTATAAGGTGCCTGTTTTCCGATGGACATATAACGACCTACAGAAATGATCCCTGAAAGTACAGTCTTCCCATGAACATGTTACAGAACACATTGTTCACTGTTTGAACTTTTGCTAATCTGACAAGTGAGAAATGTTGCTGTGGTAGACGCTATGATACGCCAACCAGAACTCCCTTCTAGAAGGAAGGACCTACCTCTCCAGTGGCTAGAAGTCCTGCTGGAAGAAGGCCCTCAGCTGTCAGTCCGGGGACGGCCTGAACTGAAGAAAATGGCCTCACCCAAGATCATACCTCTTTTCAACAGCCCTTGAAAGGACAACCTGATCAATATTGGGATATAGAAGCCCGGCCCTCTTGCTCTAATTTGGGACTTCTCTGAAGGGCTATCCCAGTGCAGAACTCTCTGTGGGGTTAGCTGAAACCTTCATTCAGATGGCTCTGCCACTCAAATTCTTCTGCCCCATGTCGCTTTCTTTTCCTCCTTTCCAGAGTTACTGATCTCTGTAATAACTGGCCTGCAGGCTAATCTTTATTTCACAGTTGGCTTCCTGTGACACTCAACTTGTGACAGGTATATTAGTGTATTTTCATCTTGCATTTCGCTTGGAAGAAAAGTTGAGCATCTATATTTATCTATATATGTACAAATGCTTATATATATACATATAATAT
Source organism: Balaenoptera ricei (assembly GCF_028023285.1). NCBI lineage: Eukaryota > Metazoa > Chordata > Mammalia > Artiodactyla > Balaenopteridae > Balaenoptera > Balaenoptera ricei. Next base: position 6,072,451 of record NC_082645.1, on the reverse strand, counting down.
ATAATATATAATAAGCCATTTGCATAATTGTTTTATCTGACTCTCTGCTAATGTTTGTCTCTGTTATCTATTCGATCAGATTTCTTTGTATTCTGGTCTTATTTATTTTTTAAGAGCTCTTTGTGTCTTTATATCCATTTATGTGAGGTATATGCTGCAAACATATTCTCCTGGTTTGTCATTTTGTGTTGACATTGGTTATGATAGCATTTTTCCCCCAACTTTTTTTTTCTGTTCTTTATAAAATCAAGTTTGCCAACGTATTCTTATATTACTTCTAAGCAATGATGCGTAGTTTAAAGGCTTTCTGCAAACTAAGGTTACAAAGAATTTACTGATGTTTTCTCCTAGTACAGGTAAGATTTAAGTTTTAAAGTTAGAGCTTTGTCATTTTAGAGTTATGGTGGTAGTCTGGAACTACTTTTACCTTTTCCTAAGGGATATTCAGTTTTCCTAAAATGATTTTATAAAAACTTAATTTTTTCAGTGGTTTGAAATGCCACCTTTATTATATATTAAATTTCCATATGTACCTGAGTCTATTTCTGTACTGTCTATACTATTACATTTATCTCTGTTAAGTCACGCCCCACACATTTTATAGATTTTTTTAACATCCGTATTATTTAGGACTCACACCCACTCATTGTTCTTTTTTTTAGGATTTCCCTAGATAATACTACATTTTTATTTTCCCAAAGAAGCTTAAAAATAAGCATATCTAGTTCAAGCAAATAAAAACTTACTGGAATATCTTATTGGGATACTATTAATTTTATAATTAATACTGATCTTATGATCTTCAGTTATTTTTTAGAAGAACATAGATATTTTTCCATTTGTTCAAGTCTACTTTATGTCTTTCCAGAATGTTTTAATGTTGTCCTCATATGGGTTTTGTACATTTCATATAATTTCATTTTCATATTTATTACTAAGTATTTTATATTTTGCTGCTATTGTCTAAAGGCCTCTCTCTTCCACTATACCTTCTAATTGGTTATTGTTTGCATATATGAAAGCTATTGATTTCTGTATGCTAAATATCTATCCTGCTGTCTCACTAAATGCTTTTCCAAATCTTACAGCTGGTTGTTTATCCTTGTCTCATTAACTAATACCTCCAAAGTCATATTACATAATAGTGGAGATAGTGTGCGTCTTCCCTTGCTCCTGACCTTGATGGGAATGACACCAGATTGGCTTTTGGGCTGAGGTATACATGTTTTTTCACTTTAAGAAATTATCCCCAATTCCTATATATATATATATATATATATATATTTTTTTTTTTTTTAACCAGAAATGGGTATTAAATTTTGTAAAAGGCTTTTACAGCAACTATAAAGAAAACCTATTCTACAGACAATTTAAATTTTACTGGCATTGCCTTTGAAAGTCTAATAAGATTCTTTTATGAAATCATGTGGGCCTGGTGCTCACTTGTGGTGTAGTTCTTTGACAACATTCTGCTTCTTCTACGTCATTAATCAGTTTAAGCTCTGCATCTCTCCTGGGGACAGTTCTAAGTGTATTTCTTCATGAAATTTTTCATTTCATCTAAATTTTCAAACGAATTGACATAGAGTTCTGCAAAATTATCTCTTACGATTTATTCAAATGCCCTTTGTTTATTTCCCATTAGCCGTTTCTAATTTTATACCAGTTTGCTTTCTCCCTTTTTTTCTTTGATTGGATGAGCATGTGTCTTGTCTCCTGTGTGTGTGTGTGTGTGTGTGTGTGTGTGTGTGTGTGTGCACGTGTTTTCAAAGGGTAAACATTATTTTTTCACTTATTAGTTCTACCTTTTTCTATTTATAAACTACTTCATTTCTGCTTCAAATTTAATCATTCCCCCTTTTCTAATGTATGCTGCATTTTGCTGATAATTTTCTATTTGAGTTGGAAATTCAACTTATTTCATTTTTCCATTTTCATTTTTATAAGTTTGCTAAGTTATGATTTTTTTCCTGACAACTTATTCTGATATAAAGTGTTGCCATTCTTTTTCTTATCATTATTTTTTAAATTTTGGAATTTTGACTTGAACTCTCCAGTAAATTTGTTTAGTTAGATTTACTTTAAAAATGATTTAGTTGGAAAATCTGTTAAAATATATTATTGATTTCTAGGTGCATCACTTTGTGATTATAGCATGCTTTTATTTAATTTCTAATTTGTAGAACTTACTGATCTTTTTAGATGGATGACCTGATGAATGTTCAACTTTTGACAAAGTTCCACATACATTTGAAACAGATATATAATATCTCTTGTTTAGATGTGTTCAAACATAAATACATAAATACACACATTATATATGCTATATCTATAACCTTAATTTTTTGTCCACTTGACTCAGTTTGAACTGAGAATGAATGGTACAATAAGGTTTCCACATATTAAGTAGTTTCTGGCATTTCTGTTTTATAAAGGTAGCCATCTATCTGGGGCATAGATACAGACAATTGACTATTATATCTTCCTTGTGATTTGTGGCCTTGAACATTATAAAGCATCTTCTTTTGGTGGTCTTAATGCCTTGTAACATGAAAGCAGCTCTTCTTGTTTGATATCAGGATTTTAGCCTTTCTGAATCATTTTGTTTAAGATATATATTTTGCATAAAAGATTGAACTGGATTCTGTTTCATGAGCCAATCTAAAAAATATTCTTAAAATTTTAGGACATAAGTTAGGCCAATTTACATTTATTGGTATGACTGATACCCTTCTAAAAACTCTATCATATTTTATATGTTTATTTTGAATATTATGTTTAATGAGTTTTTTGTAGGCAGTCTTTCTGTAGTCTGTTTAGTGTTTTGAAATCCAGTGTTAGGTTTTATTTTAACTTTACATGTCATCTTTATATTAATACCTTTAATAATATTTTTCCACTACCACCCCCTTCCAAAGATATTTTGTGTTTCTAGAACATTTTGCTGTTGTTCTGGTTTGTCATTGGATTATGGTTTTAAATGTTACCTCTCTTCCAATGTTTTGCTTATCTTCTATAAAAATGCCAATTAAATATCAGGTGGATCTTATTTCCTTGTCTTACCTAACTTAGATCCTTTCTACTTTATTTCTTTCTATTGGCTGTTTTTATGTGTCTTCTTGCTATCCATTAGTATATTTTCAGAAATATCTATTTACCAGTGGTCATCTTTCAATTAATTATTTCTGTTATTATTTTGTATTATCTTTTCCATTTCCTTCCTGAAATCTGTCACTTTTTGGTTTACAACTTTACTTTCTACTTTATGAAGCCTTTTCTAGGTTTTGAATTTCTCACTTGATAATTTTATGTCTACATATGCTTATTTAATGATAATAATTCATTCTTTTTGATAATAATAGTCATTCTTTTTGGAGTATTGTTTTATAGAATTCTTCTGCCTCATCATTGTTTTTCTTCAGGAAAAGTGTCTTTATGTATTGGAAAAATTTTATTCTACTTTCTGTTTTCCTCATATAGTAATTTTGTAAATCTATTGCCAACCATATTTTGTTCTTTATAAGTATCTTGGATTTTCCAGTATATAGATGCTTAAGAATGGTGAAGGATTAGGTGACTCCCTTGAATTCTAAAGGAGCAGTGTTTCTAAGGAGTGCTATTAACAGCTCCCTAAGAACTAATATCCTGAGAAGCATCCTAATGAGACACCATTTGGAGTGGATAATATGTTTTTTCTGTAGAGTTCTTAATTTCTATCACTAGTTTTCACCTTTTCTTTTACCAACAATATTCTAAGAGATGCCTCTCTCTATCAAGTTTTTTTTCTTGTTTTACTTTCTTAGGTGGTAGTTTTTAAAAACTGTCATCTTTGGTTTTGTGCATATTCAAGTTACTTCATTCTGATTCATTTTCTCAATGCTGATTTTTAAAAGACATGTACTAATTTTCCACTATAGATTATGTTATATTATCTAAGCTTTTGATTAATGCCTTTGTCAGCTTAAAGGAGTTCCCTTTATTTTTAAATTTCTAAGGCTTTTGAATATTTGGTAGAACCCACCTTTAAAAAACTACCTGTGCCTGATTTGAATACATTTTAAGACACTGATTCCATTTCCTCAATATTATGGGACAATTCAGGTTGTCTGTTTCTTAAATCAGACCTGGTATTTCTTTTTTCTAGAATTTATCCATTTCACTCAAGCTTTCAAATTTGTTGACATAGGTTATTCATAGCATTTTAAAAAACATTTTAAAATTTGCAGTTATGCCTTCTTTCTATTATTTATACTTTAGGGGCTTGTCCTCTTTTTAAATTAGGTTTGTTATACATTCTAGTGTGAATTATTTTTTTTCAAAGAACCAACTGTTTATTTGGCCAAACCCCTTTATTTTATCTTTACTTTCTATTGCATTAAATTCTACTACTGAGTTTCTCATGTCCTTCTTCTACATTTGAACATATATGTATGAATATAGTATAATTATATTATAAAATAATAAATAATAGATATATATATAATTTAACCCATGAAAAATGTAAAAATTATATTTTATTTTCAAACATATGGCTTTTTAAAAGTTATAATTGTTGTTATTCACTTCTAATTCAATTGCATTGTTTTCAGAGAGTGTAATCTATCAGCTAAATAATACTTCAAATGCATTTTTGTTATAAATATATCTAGAATCTAGGATTTTTGATGTGGGAGAGTTTTATTAAATATCTACTTATACTACTGGAAGCAGAAACTAAAAGGTCATTCCATAATGTATATGTAGTATTAGAATCTTCCTTCAAAAAAACAATAAGTGACTTATTGGTACACATCTGTATTTCAGCATCTTCCTAAATCATCTATTCCTTATTCTTAAAGGGAGCTCTCTAGACTTCTAGCTGCTCAAGGTCAACAACAAGCATGTGACTTCTTTATTTTAACTTCTTCATATGCTGTCTGATGCATTCTGGCACTTTACAAGTATTTGCTGAATAAAAGTATAAATGCAAAGATGAAACCAAATTTCTGAGATTTGAGACAGGCACAGCCTGAAGGCTGGCATGGAGTTCTGAAGTCATACATTTTATTGCCAAATTCCCACAGGACAACAACCCAGTAGATAGTCCTACTTACTCATTTTCAGATCCTGTTTTGAATGGACCAAGGACAGGATTAAGATCTCAGGTTTTAGTGCATCTTTAGTGCCCAATTTCAAGATGAACATAATCTCAAAACATTAAAAAGTAAAGAAACTTTGATCAATATTTGTACATATCTGGAGATGCATTTTGTTCACAGATTTCTAGATTGCTTATACTTTCTCTGTTTTTCAGAGAATTTTGGGGTGTCTGTGTGTGTTTTTTAAGGACAGAAGAGTGGCCACATTAAAAGTGATCATGAGCAAAAATCCAATTCTTTGAAAAATGTTTGAACACAGTGTACAGAGAATAAAAATTACACATTCAATGATGCATCTCGGATCAAAATATGTTTCTAAGTGTAGAAGTAAAAGATCTCTTGTTGGAAGCCATGATAACAACCTCACAACCTTTGGACTTTACTTCAAACATCTGTAATTTCTCTGCTTGCTTTATATCTACCAGGGCAACTCTGGGCTGGGGAATAAGTTTCACTCCATTTTACATGTAATAGCATAGACTATCTTTTATAGTTATATAGTTGTTATAAGACTTGTAAGCTATTTTCTAATAATAGCATATTAAGTTTGATCTGGACTCTAGGTAAATTGTCCCAATACCAATCACAATATGGTAGATGACAATACAGTAAATTCAAAATAAATGTCAAGGGACTTGACTAGTCTGTACCTCAATTAATTTTCCATCCACCTTCAGCAGAAATATAATCACAGGAAAGGTAATTTAACAAAGCAGGAAAGAATAATCATTTTACTTAACAGAAATAATTCTTTCTTTCTGTGCCACCATGATCTCTATTATATTCACTTAGTAGAAGAGAAACACTGATTATGAATATGAAACCATTGTGGAATACTGACAAGGGCAACATGGCAATATACTTTAAATTGAACTCATATTTCACTTTTAATTTTAGAAGGGCGGCAATAAAACTAGTGATTTCATTCATTTTCAAAAGAGCTGAAAATCTAGGAAATAAAGTGTTTTTATTTGGGACATTAGACCTCAGGCACCTCTCCTTGGATTGGCAGAGATTTTATCTTACTTAGCAAGTTCAATATGAATTTTATGTATCTATTTATAAGTTGGAAACATATTGGTATCAGTAAAAGTTTAATGATGCATGTGCTTTTCACCTGATTATACACTGTTCATTCAAATTTCTTATAGTAAATTCTGTTTAACTTTTACAGCTTCTAAATAACGGAAATATTGCAGTGCTTAAAAATAGCATGCTTTAATTTATTGTCTATTCATCATGTGAGGTGAACTAATTGTTTTCAGACAATGTCCTAATCAGATACAGCAGTGAAATGTAATGAAAAAATTGTATTGGGTTGATTGGGTGATAGAATTGTGGATTGGTGGCATGCTATTTTCTACAGTATTTGTAATGAATAATGGCATTTAAAATTGTTCCAGGTGAAATCATCAGCTCTCATTAGCAAAACTTTGTATTGCTGAATAGAAAAAGTGAATGAATTCACCAATATATATAATTTTTCATTTAACACAGTTTTGGAAGATAACAGGGCAATTGCTTATGCTTATAAATCTGAACCACTTAACATGACTGAAACTCTGCTTATCCCATATTAGAAGGGAAAAAGGCGGCCATGTATTTGACAGAAAACTTTCTCTTGACTGCATCTTACATTGTAAGATATAGGATATTATGGTTCCAAATATGGGAATTCAGGAGTTAGAAGTCTACATAAAGAATTCTATGGGGGAAGAGGGGAGAGGGAAATATCTGAAGTGATCTGAAGTGGTCTGCTGTAAAAAGAGGTTTGCATCATTGTTTGATTCAGAAACTATGTAAACTGATATCAATACTGCATACTCCACACTCTACTCAGAAGGAAATTTATTTTAGCTATAAAGAGTTTTGGAAGAGCCAGTTTTAATTTTTATTATTATCTTTAATGGAATATATAAAAGTAGATAAACCCTACTTATAAATTTTGCTTTCATATATTCATATAGAAAGTATCTGGAAATATATATATATATAAATAAATATATATGGACTTAGAAATATTTTACTTTTGATTCAGGAATTCCAGTTCTGTTAACCACAACTAAAGAAATAATTCATAATAAAAATAATCTTTATGTATAGTGACATCTATAGTTGCAGTAAATTGCCACTAAATTAAACATTGAACAACAATGGTTAACTAGGTACACCCAGTCAACTAAATATTAATATTCAAAAGAATTGCATTTCAAAATTGTTTAGCACTATGGGAAAATTATGCTTTAAAATTTAAATTCAAATAGGATAAAATACTGTACTTTACATAAAATTATAATCATGTTTAAAAGTAGACTGGAGGAAAACACAATTTTTTTTCTATTTTTTATTTTTTGGAATTATTTTAACAAGCATAAGTCTTGTAAATGAGGGGGAAAAAGCCACTAAAATATTTGTAAGGCCAACCACCAATCTATGTACTGAAAATATCCTGAAACACTAATTTTGTAGCCTGGTCTCTAATTAATGTTTTTTGTTTACCTACTGATTGTGTAAGAGAGAAAAATGTTTGCAAAAATTTACTAATTTCATTTGGTAAGATACTTCAAACAGATGAATATATTTGCAGTCGATGGGGAAGCTATCTAATATAGCTAAGCATCAAGTACTGCAAAGGTGGTCTTCCTGACAGCTGCCAAGCTCTCTGTTCCTGTCATTTCTCACTCCCTGGGCACATCAATTTAGGTGGAGTCCTCTGGTGTATCAAGGGAAGGAAGAGGAGGTAAAAAATCATCACTGGTGCTACGCACTACTGTTCAGATGGTAAATTAGTACACTGTTTTTGGAGGGCCAGTTTCACATTCCATATCAAAACCTAAACAAATACATATATGTACACATATGCTTTGCCTAGGTAACTTTTGACATCTAGAAATATATATGTGTGGTAAGAACATTTATCTCTGAACCATTTTTGGTATAAAAACTAGAAATAAATACGATGATGAAAATTAATTCATTTAAATACAGTGTAATATGTTTACTAGACAGAATGTTGAATAGCTATTAAAATCACGTTTACAAATAATATTAAATATTAACAATGCAATTAAATGATGTGAGAAAATGCTCATAAATTACTCTTTAAATGTTACAAATCAATATGCATGCTTTGATTGCACACTTTAAGAAAAAGTGATATATTTTTAATGTAAAAAGAAATTGGAAATATATACAACAATTGATTTGCAGTGTGCAAGTCTGGGGTGATGAGATTGTGTTTGGTTTTATATACTCTTTTTTCTTTTTCTTACTTTTTGGCTACGACCACCAGGGAGGTCCCTGATTTTACATAATCTTTTGTTTAGTTTACTCAGTTTAGAATTTTACAAATTTTTATAGTGTATAAATATATATATATATATATATACACATATATATATACATATATATATATATATCAATACGGTAATCATAAAAAATTCATAAAAGAGCTTTTTTTTGTTAGCTATTTAAAAATTGAGGCAAAGAGATTCAAACTATTTACTAAAATTGTGTGTTTGTATAAACTTAAGAATAAATTGTATTTACCTAAGCACTAACCTCTGATTCATTAACAAAGTAAGTTAATTTTAGCCACATTGCCAAAATATCTGTAAATAATCATGCAGTCATGTTTATTTCTCAGTGAGGCAAACCACAAATTCTCTGAACCGTAGCCAGAATAGATCAAAACGTTTTCTACTTCAATGGAAGCTTTGTTATAATCTCCATATGGAAGAGGAACAAAGTAAACACATCTGCTCTATGAAGCTGTTCTTCTGAACATTTCAGAAATAATGAATTAGACTGCATTTCAGACTGGTTTGATTGGGAGACAGAAGGTATTTCTGCCCAAGGCTTGTAAAGAAACTTTTGTTACGTGCATAAATATCTCAATTTCTACATGCCGACATCTTCATCTCCTACCACCGCTCTGCCAACCCCACACTTTTTAAAAGACAACATTTCTGTTCATTTTTTGTTGAACAGATAAACTCAGAAGTACATATATATAGACAGATGTATTATACATCTTTCTCTGCCTTTCACTATATCTTATAAATAGTCACAATTTGTATGTAATTTTGACTACCTGGGTTTTTATACAGCTTCTTGAATATAAATACTGATATTTAAAAATGCAATAAGATGTCACCACAGTCAATTGTAAGATTTGGAAAGTGTTATTTATTCTTTTGGCGGAAATATTTCCCCAGTATTTATGATAACGAAGTTTATGATTAGCTAGCGAAAGTTAATCAGGTAAAGAAATTTGCTGGTGAAACTTCCTCCACTTCACGTAAAAACCAAAATATGTTCCCTTAATATCACCTGTCTGATACAATCATTTAATAGGTGAATACAGAATCACCAAAAATTTTTATTCATATATAAATGCTTTCATTTATTTAAAACATAAATGAGATCACATTACATATTAGTCTATAACTTATTTTTCCAATATACTATGAAAATTAATCTGCATTGCTATTGTGGAGATTCTGTATGGTCAAATTATTTATTTCAGCTTTGATTAAAATTAAAGTTAAAATCATGACAATTACTTTAATAGTACAGATCTTGGACAAGGGTTTCCTCTTAAGCTACTGACACAGATTTTAAAAATTCAAGGTACTGAGCTGCCCAATGTAAATACATATATGGATAATGGTAAAAATTGGAGAATATGCACAAGACTTGAAGGTTCTAAGAACATACAAGTAGTCAGGTTGCTTAGGGATCTTTTGCCACATTCATATTTATTCTATACTTAGTAAGTATGAAATTGATTCTTGGCTAGTTCGTTTATAACACTCTCAAGAAAGATTCCAATTTATCCACAATGTTTTATCTTTATAAACTAACATTTACCTGTGAAACTAGACTGTTTATTCGATTTTGAAGGAAACTTTATTTCTCATGAATTTTTTATTGTCAATTAGATTCAAATTGACTCATTAACCTTGCCATATTTAAATTACTTATTGTGAATTCACTGATTCTTTTTATAATTGGGTAAAACTGTATAAGCTGGTTAACATTCATTTGAAATGTAGAGGAAAAATAAACTTTTATCCTCTTTTTATCAAACGGTCCATAAAAATATAACACAGATTTTATCTTTGACAACACATAAGAAATCTATTTTATCCTGGTTTTTAAAATCTGCCCTGCATTTCCTTGTGTGGGTATACTACAACTTACTAACTATTCAATTTTTGATGGACATTTAGATTGCTTCAGGTATTTAAAACTTTTATAACACACTGAAAATATTACTTGTACCAAATAGATGATATGTATTTGTTGAATGAAAAATCATCTCTCGATTTTCCTCAGGTCTTGGAAAGTAGGGGTTGGGTACTTTCCATTTATTAAATTCTATATCCCAAGGCCCTCAACTCATAGCACACATGTGTAGTTCACTAAATTTTATTGAGTGTTGAAAATGTTTTGTGTATAGCTTGAATTTATGGCTAAGGATGGGGATCCTCTTCCTAAAACATCCGAGTTGGATATATGGCTGGACTTCACAGGTATTAACTGTAGGTGCAGAATACCACACGAAAAGGACCTTCATGAACATGATGGAATGAAACCAAACCACAGAAAGAAGCCAGCACTCACCTGGACGAGGAACATAGCTACGTGGTTATATTCTCCACGGCCCCCTTGCTTAACAGGAACTGTCATAAAGAATTTGCTGCCATCTCTAGAAAACACGGGCTCCTCGTTCTAAAACATAGAAGCACATGCAACAATCTCAAAAGGGCATTTGAAAATTGTACTTCCAACTATTGCTAATGCATGCATGGAATAGACCAATAATTGATTTAAGGTTAGTTTGGCAAATTGTCGAATTTTTTAAAAAATAAAAGTATCACAGTATGTTTTAAAGTGAACGCAATGATGCATTGGGCATATGTGTGTGTTTGAGTGATGAGATGGATGGGAAAGTTTCTTGCATACTGGATAGAAATGATTTACAATTAGACTGAAGACACTTTTTAAATTGGTTCAGAAAAGAACTTTCATATCTTCACATATGATATGATTGTGTTTAGAAATTTATCTTTCAAAAATAAAGAAAATATTAACATCTGCACCAGTTTATCAAAATCATTTTTTTAGTTTAGAAAATTTTCTAACATATAATGTTTAATACATTTTTCTGAAATCTTTTACTCAACAACTCAAGTTATTGAAGATATATTTCTGATGATGTACACATGAATTTACTGTAAATACAAAAATGAAAAGGCTGCAAAATTGGAAGGAATCCATTGAAAATAATTTAATTCAAATTTCCCATCCTCACTGCTCACCCCTTCACAAACACACAAAAACAGATGCCCATTTGATGATTTTTTAATTAAACTCTAGTAGCATGTTAAATCAATACAATTGTTTTTTAAAATTAAATGATGGATGATATACATATAGATTGCTTTCTTTTGCTCCAGGGGAAGCATTAAGAAAATCGGTCTATGTAACAAAACATCGAGTTTTTTCTTTTGGATTAGTGAGAGTGATTATACATATGGTATAAAGAAAGGCTTTGGTATGGTTTCCTCAGTAGGTCTTCAGAATGCCTCACAACTATTTTTAGATGATCTGACCCTCCACTCTCTTCCTGCTCTCCTCTTCTTTCCTTCTCCTGCTTCCTGCATTTTCCTGCTCCAGTGCCTTTGCACTTTTTTTTTACCCTTTGTCTGGCTCTTTCTCATCTCTCTCTCTTTTCCTTCCTCCCTCCCTCCCTCCCTTCCTTCCTTTCTTGGTGGAACCTATTTCTTTTTTAAAAAATTTTTACTGGAGTATAGTTGATTTACAATGTTGTGTTACTTTCTGCTGTACAGCAAACTGAATCAGTTATACATATACATATATGCACCTTTTTAGATTCTTTTCCCATATAGGCCATTACAGAGTATTGAGTGGAGTTCCCTGTGCTATACAGTAGATCCTTACTAGTTATTTATTTATATATAGTAATGTGTATATGTCAATTCTAATCTCCCAATTTATCCCTCTCCCTTTCCCCCCTGGAAACCATAAGTTTGTTTTCTACATCTGTGACTCTATTTCTGTTTTGGAAATGTTTATTTGTGTCCTTTTTTTAGATTCCACATATAAGCGATATTATGTGATATTTGTCTTTTTCTGACTTCACTCAGTATGACGATCTCTAGGTGCATCCATGTTGCTGCAAAAGGATCTTTTTTGATCTCATCTCTTTCTTGTATCTGTCATCAGTGAGGTGTTTCCTGATTACCCCATATAAAGTGTGATCAGGAAAGCCAGGTCATCCAACTGTGTCTGAATCCCTCATCCCACTTTTGCCTACTGCCTACTATTTTCCGTACCACCTAACACCATGCATATTTTATGTATGTATACATTTGTTTGTACATGAATGGATATGTGTATATGTGCATATAGGTAGGTAGGTAGATAGAGAGGTAGGAGGTGTTCCTCTAGAATGTAGGCTCCATTCTTCACTGCTTTGTCTCCAGCACCCAGGACAGTGACTGTCACATAAATTGTACTTAATAATCATTTACTGAATGAATATGTAAATTAACAACTATTTTAATAATCTCGAGTCTGATTCTAGCTTTATCAGTAATAACATCCCATGATAGAAACATAAAGATATTATTTTCCTTGTCTACTTCATGGACACTCATGAAAATATAAGATGATATGTGTAATAAATTTAAAACTCTGAGGTAATACAATTCAAGGATGGGAAAATTGCATTACAAGACATATAATAAATACTGACAAGACACTTGACTGAGTGAATCACATTGTTCAACTATGTTCCATCTCTTGCCCCTGTGGAATATTTCTCTGTTTGCCTTTGCACATGGGGTTTCTTCTGTCTGGCCTAACGTTTCAGTCGTCCTTTTTGTGCTAAATCTTACTCATTTTTTACTTAAACTCAGAACAGAAACCATTTCCAAATTTCCTTAGTTAGAGAGTCTCTTCTAGTTAGGAAATCTCTCCTCAGAGATCCTGAATAGTACTCTGTATTCACCTCTAGCATGGCTTTCAGTACACTCTATTATATAGTTGGCTTCCTTCACTAGGCAAGTAATAATTAAACTAAGTTTGTAATTTTATCTTTTTTAGCTCTATTGCCTAGGACACAGTAGGTGACCTTCTTATAGTTGAACAGATGAATGCATGTGTACAATGGGCAAAAATATTTGTTACATATATCACTTTATCCACCACATTTACTCCAAACTATTGGCTTCTCCCTTATTCAACATTCTCCTCCTGTGCTTTGCTCCTAGAATAAATTAGGTATGGGAATATCTGAGCAATGTCCTTTTTATGTTAGTCCCTGTTCCTCCAATTCTGGTACCTTAGAAATAGTTCATTTTAAAGAGTAGATGGGAATTATAATCTCCGATACATTGCTAGGTTTAAAAACTTTCACCATTGAACCGTAACTAGTTATAAACATACAGCTCTATGCAGAGCCTTTCCTGCAATCAAATAAAGTAGAGCCAGTCTAACTGTCTACATTTATGACCTTAAGCAAGGCAGTATTTATGGCACACAGGATAATGAGCTGAGGATAACAAAGTCCACCTCTTGGCCGAATATTTTTTACACCGGTTATTCCAACTATAAGTCTCCTGAAAGCTAGGGCAAACATGCCCACTTCTCTCTGCTCTTCTCACTATCCAGAAAACAAGCATATGAGTATTACATTAAATTTCTAATTTTCTTGGAAACTTGCTTCATCTCATTATACATTCTCATCCTTTAAATTTCATTGAATTCTAAGTATTTCCTGAAATTCCCTTAGAGCTTTTGGAGAAAAAGTTAACCATGACAAACTACTCCCTGCATTTTCTTATTGAATAATTGATAACTGGTTTCTTTATTTTAAAAAGTTTCTATTAACTAGTCATAAATTTGGGACTTAAAATGTAGATAACATAATCCCAAAAGAGCATGCGTTGTGTTGTTGTATGTTAGACTATTATGAATGTCACTAGCAATTAAAATGGTAGCAAAATAGGTTTAATAACACAGGCAATTTAGAATAAATCCATATTATGTTATTGTTTTCAATGATTTTTATTTTAAGTATCTAATTTAATTTTGTAAGAGCCCATTATTGGCTAAAAAAACAAGGTTTTTTTTCCCAATTTCATTTTGTACATTGACTAAGATTAAATAGTTCATATTGTTACCTATGGATAGATGATAGATGGATGATAGATAGATAAGATAGATATAGATAGATAGATAGATAGACATGCCTATACTTCGAACAAGCAAAGGTTTAGCCTATTCACAATCCTTCTTATTCTTTTTCTTTATTTGTTCAACAAGTATATATGGATCTCTTCTTATAACCAGACTCCATATTAAGCATTTGTATTACAGTGGGTAACAAAAAATGAATAACCTTCCTGCTCTTGTGAATGTAGTAAAAAACTCACAGAACTAACTGTATGAGTGTTACATAAAGATTACACTTGACTTTAACTTTTACTGGGGAATGTGATTTGTTTAGGGTGGTTGGAGGAGGTGACTTCTTAAGCAGGTGATTTAGGCTGAGGTTTGACAAATGAGCAGCCTTCACATAAGAAAGTAGTTGAGAGAAATCTGTTCAGAAGGAAGAGTTCACATAAAGGTCCTGGGAATATGAGGGCTAATGGAGAAAATGGGAGAAAAGATGGTATGACACAGAGCTGGAAAGGCTTTCAACTTAATCCTTTGTAGACCCTTTAAGGATGTTGGTCTTTATCTGTAGAACAAAGGGGAGATAAAAATTGTTTTAGTCGTGAGAGAATATGAGTGTTGTGGGTAGTGACAATCAAATACATATTTTGAAAAGATCACTCAGCCAGTCTGCGGTGTGGAGAACAGATTGCCAGGTTCCTAAGGGGGAACTCTCAACCCTAAGGGGTTGAGAGTTCACCAGTTAAGGAGGAAATGCAGTGCCTGTAGTTTGATCCTGTATGGTGTTTGTGAATTGGAGAAAAGTAAATTGACTTGAGGTCTTTGAGAGTAAAATCAAAATAACTTGGTGATGAATAACATATGCAGATAAGGATAAGACAGTGTTTAAAAATCCCCACTAGGTTTATGATTTTGATAGCTGGATGGATAAATATGTCCTTGACTCCTATGATAAGAAGACAGATTGACTGGAAGAGAGAGGAGTTCAGTTTGCACCTGTGGAGTGTGCAGTTACTTTTATAGATTCAGGAGAAGATGCCAAGCATGAATTTGGATATTTCAGAACTCAGAAGTGAGTTGCCTGGGGCTATACACTTGGTGGTGGTTAACTGAAACCACAGATGTATATGACACCCAGGGAGAGAATATAAAATAAAAGAGCACTGTAAAGAACAAAACAAATCAAAACCAAACAAGCCAAACAAAAGACTTCCCTTTGCAAAAAGTAGTGATGAAATTAGTAGTAAAATGGGCTCAGCTATATTTGAATAATCTATTTGTGTTTCCTTCTGAAATGTCCAGTATGAAAGCATGTTGTGGAGATGTCTGTTTATTCTTCTGTGATCATCTGGATTCCAGCTTCATTTATATCACAAGCTAGCATTATGAGCTAGGATATATCTAAGGAAAGAAATGTTCACCTGAATAATCTCCACATAACCAATTTATGTGGAGGTTTAGTCAATTTTCTGGGTGATTTGAGCAATGCTGATGGTTTGTAGTTTTAATGGGTCACATCTTTTTCTCTTTCTTCTATACAAACATTTACTTATATGAATGGTCCTGAAAATGGATCCTGGTAGTTATTCTACAATTTATGTCCTACAAAAAACAGAAGTAATCTTTCCACAAATGATGTCATAGAACCCAAAGTTATAAATATTTTAATGAAAAAGACTCATTTATTCAAACATAACAGAGCCTTAAATTCATACTACTGAAATAACTTTTGAGAAAAAGTTATACACAACAAATGAGTGAACAGGATGGGCATGATGGACAAAATGTGACATAAAGAGACCACCTATACCATACCTGTTTAGATAGCCATGTATCTGATGTCATCTCATATTTCTGAAACAAAACAATTAACTCCATGAAGCATCTAAAGACCAAAATGAGCATGCATCAATTTAAGCTTTTTTACACTGTTATCCTATAGGCACTTTTTTCCTTCCTGCAGCTGGTGAAATACCACGAGAGATCACATTGCCATTATTGATTTAAACTGAATGAATAAGTAGAGAATTGGGATGAAATGATATTTTAATTATAGTCTTTTCTTTGGTGAACTCCTTCAGAATTCTCAGTTGTATTTAACCAGAGACAGAAGATCATTTTCCGGCTCCGTTTGATTACTTCATTCAAACTGTTTTGAACCACTAGACACTGTCTCTTTTCACATCTAGGCATCATCAGGAAACAAATACTAAGTCCTTCCAAAAAACTGGGCAAACAGCCAGGAATAAAATTTAAAAGTGGACATTTTGTCAACATTCGATCCACTCTTACCATAGTCATTTTTTCCCCTTAGGGAAAACAATTAAACATTTGAAATGGCAAAATTTTACGTATCTTTAAAATAATCCTGCATAGGATCAGAACCAAAATTATATTTCAAAAAGCAAAATTAGACAAATTTCATCTCAAGTTGAATATGTGTAGATAAAATAAATTTTAGTAATGCTGTTTACATGTAGTAACTTATGAAATATCTTGTGGTTCTCTGGAAAAAATGACTCTATAATAAAAGTATTAAAATGAAGAAAACTAAATCATAATATGTTAGAGATTTTACCTCTATGCAAAAGTACGCATTTCAAATTGTAAATAATGATTATTATTTATTTATAGGGTTTTTTTTTTTTACCAATTTCCTCTTTTAAAGCCATATTATTATTACATTATAATTAACCATTTTCCATTTTCAGGGCTTTTTTCTTCCAATAGATTTTCTCTATATACAGACAACAGAAAAACATCTAACTAAATCATTCCTTGATTTTCTAGACACACTTCAGCAATAATCACCCTTGATATCTGTAAAACACAGACACACACAAAAATATGTCAGTGCCACTGCTCATTAGTGTCACTAAGTTCTGTTAGAATCCACGAGGGTCCAAAACTTCACGTGCAATTATCTGTCTTATTATTTCTATTATTGTAGAAAGTAAAAATTTTAAACTCCGTAAATGGAATAGAAATATAATGGAATATCAATAAGGTATCAATTCAAGAATATGATAGGGTTCTTATATCTTTTCTATTGAAGCACTTTACCTATATAGATTTTCCCTATATAGAGATGGCAGGCTTTCTCTAACTAGAATACGTATATGCAAGAACAATTTTTAAATGACTTTGTAATTGTCTCAGTAAGAAAGCATCCAGAACACTTTAACAAATAAATGATGAAATCCTGGTCAATCTATAAGCCAGCCAGAAGAAAAAGGATAATTGAAATAAATTTTCTAATATATGCAAGCTAAATGTAAAGAGTGTCAGCGAAACCCAGTAAGTAAATGGCTGATGCATCAACTTTGTTTTCATATATATGTTCATCATTCCAATCACAGAGAAATTTTTTCCTCTTTATTGCTATCTTTTACAGACCATTTAAAAATTATGTTTAAAAATATTGAAGTGTAATTTGCATATAGTGAAATGTACAGATCGTAAGTTTATGTGATGAGTTTTGATAAATGTATTTACATCCCATCAAGACATATGACCTTTACATTTCCAAACACATTTCCTCGTGCCCCTTCACAGTTTCCAAAAAGGCAACTACTCTTCCATACCTTTTTCCATAGATTAGTTTTGCCTGTTTTAGAAATTCAGATAATGGGAATCATGTATTATGTACTCTTTTGTGTGGGGCTTCTTTCATACCACGTTTTTGAGATTCATTCATATTGTTCAGTGTATCAGTATTCTGTTTCTTTTTAAATTGCAGAGTGGAATGTCACTGTATTGATATGCCTCATTTTGTTTATTCATTTCTTGTTAATGGACAGTTGGATAGTTTCCAGTTTTTAGCTATTGTGAATAAAGCTTCTCTAAAAAACACTTTTTTAAAACAAATCCTTTGGTGGAAACAGGTTTTTATTTCTCATGCAAATATCTAGGAATGGAGTTCCTGAGATATATATGCACACACATATATATTTATATATTTGTGTTTAACTTTCTTTGAGACTACAAATCATTCTTTTAAAGTAAAGTCACACTTCTACCCACAAAGAATGAGATTTGCAATTCTCCACATCCTCATCAGCAGTTAAAACTGTCACCCTTTTTGTTGTTGTCTTAATTTTATTCATTTTAATGGTATGTAGTGTTACCTCATTATGATTTAATCTATATTTTCCTAATGTCTAACAATTTTGAGTACTTTTTCATGAATTTGTTACTTCCTTACAAGTTTCTGTTCACACATTTTGACTTTTTCATTGGGTTGTCTTTTATTATTGAAATGAATATATTTCTTCGTCAGATGCACATTTTGAAAAATATTTTCTCCCAGTCTGTGGTTAGCTGTTCGATTTCCTAATAGGGTCTTTGATGAGAAGTTTCTAATTTTGATGATGTCTAATTTATTTTTTTCTTTTATGATAAATGACTACTTTGTCTATTCAATATAGTGAAGTTATATTCCATCTTTTCATCTAGAAGATTGAGAGTACTAGCTTTTAGATTTAAGGCTGTAGTGTGTCTCAGATTAATTTTAGAATATAGTATAAGAAATGTCAACCATCATTGTATTTTCCATCTGGTTATTGATTGTTCCAGTGCCATTTCCCCCTACTGAATTGCTTTGGCACCTATGTTGAAAATCAATTGATCATATAAATATAGATCTATTTCTGGAAACACTATTCAGTTCAATTGATCTATTTGTGTGTTCTTTTGCCTCCACTACAATCTCTAAGTTTCTGTGGCTTTCTGGTTATTCCTGAAATCATGTAGTGCAACTCCTCCAATAATTATCTTTTTTTTTTTTACTGTATTGATTTAGCTGGTCGGGTCTTTTGTAGTTCCATATGCATTTTAAAACTATCTTGTCTGTTTCTACCAAAAAAAAAAAACAGTCTGCTGAGATTTTAATTCATATTGTTTTGAAACTATAGTACAATTTGAGTAGAACTGACATCTACAACATGAAGCCTTTCAATTCAGGAATGTGGCTTAGCTTCTTCTTTAGGTCTTCTTTAATGCCTTTCAGCAATGTTTTAGTTTTCAGTATTAGGATTTTGCCACTCTTTGTTAAATTTATTCCTATGTACCTAATGTTTTAAAGATTTTAATAGTATTTTTATTTTCCATCATAATATTACCAATCTTAGAAATATATTTTGTTGCTTCTTAAATCTTTATTTTGAAACAAGTGCAAACTTACAGAGAAGTTAAAAGATCAGTTCAAGAAACATCTGCATATCCTTTAGACATATTCCTCATGTATTTATATTGTGCTTCATTTGCTTTATTATTATATATCTCTCTCCGCTGCTTCTAAACTATTTGAGAGGCTGGTAGAAGTCTCTTTTTTCAAAATCAATTAAAAATTAGAAATTTACTTTTTTTCTAAGCAATTTGACAGCAATTCTGAAGTATTGTATCCATTTACCCCTAAATAATTCAGTGAGCATTTCTTAAGAAAATTGTAGTGTCCTATATATTCACATATTTTTTACAGTAAAATGATAAAAATCAGGAAAGGGAAAAAACAATTGAAGTTGGTGCCTTGACTTATGAATTGTCATCTATTCTAGTATTTTTGGTAGATTTCTTACATTTTATTTATACAATAATATCATCTACAAATAAAAATAATTTTACTTCTTCCTTACCAATCATCATGATAGTTATTCTTTGAAAGTTACTCTGATTAGAGTCTCTAATAAGTTTGCTTAACAGAGTTAGAATGTGTATCCCTACCTTATTGTTGATCTTTAGGTGAACAAGGATAATGTTTCACTATTGAGTATAATATTTATTGGTTACTTTGTGGGTATCCTTCATCATATTGGGGATGTTACTTTCTATTCATTTACGTTGAAAGTCATCATGAATGAATGTTGATTTTTGTCAATTGCTTTTTCTTCATCTATTAAGATAATTGCTTATTTATTTTTCTATTTTTTTTCTGTTGAAACAGTGAATTACATTGATTTCCAATATAAACTAATCTTAAATTCCAGGGTAAAACCCCATTTAGTCAAGATGCACTATTCTCAATGTTGTCCAGAATGATATATTAATATGATAAAAAATTTTTTGAATGCAATGTTCATAACAAATATCAGTCTAAAATGGTCTCTCTTGTAATGTCCTTGTCTAGTTTTGGTAGCATGATAATGTTACCCTTATAAAAATAAGTTGAGAAGTTCTCCTCATTTTCCACTTTCTAGAGAATGTAGGAATGGTAGAAACTATTCCATTATTCCCCAGTTTTATTGAGATATAATTGACATACAACATAGTATAAGGTGTACAACATAATGATGTGATACATGTATATATTATGAAATGATCACCACAATAAGTTTAGTTAATAGCCATCATCTCATATAGCTAACAAGTTTTCTCCTTGTCATGAGAACTTTCAAGATTTACTCTTTCAGCAATTTTTAAATATATAATACAGTATTTAACTATAGTCATCATGTTGTACATTACTTCCCCAGAACTTATTACCTTTTAACTGAAATTGTACCTTTTAAACACCTTTACCCAATTCTCCCACCCCCACTCCTGACTCTAAAAAGCACAAATCTAATCTTTGTTTCTATAAGTTTGCTTTTTTATATTTCATGTATAAGTGAGATCATACAGTACTTGTCTTTTGCTGTCTGACTTATTTCACTTAGCATACATGCCCTCAGGTTCCATCTATGTTGTCACAAATGGCAAAATTTCCTTTTTAATGACTGAATAGTATTACATTGCATATATATGACATATTTCATTTATCCATTCATCCACTGATGAATACTTAGGTTTTTTCCCATGTCTTGGTTATTATAAATAATGTTGCAATGACATTGGGGTTGCAAATATCTCTTCAAGATAGTGATTTTATTTCCTTCAGATATATACCCAGAAGTTGAATTGTTGAATCATATAGTAGTTCTGTTTTTAATTTTTTGAGTATCTGCCTTACTGTTTCCCATAGTGGATATACCATATACATTCCCACCACAAAACACAAGGATTCATTTTTTTCCACCTCCTCACCAACACTTGTTATTTTCTGTCTTTTTGATAACAGCCCAACATGTATGAGGTGATATCTCATTATGGTTTTGATTTGCATTTCCCTAATGATTAGAGATGTTGGGCACTTTTCATATACCATTGGTTATTTGAATATCTTCTTTGAAAAATGTCTACCTTAGGTCATTTGCCCATTTTTTAATTGGATTATTACTTTTTTGCTATTGAGGTATATGGGTTCTTTATATATTTTGGATATTAACCCCTTATCAGACATACGATTTGCAGCTATTTTCTCCCATTCTGTAGGTTGGTTTTTCATTTTGTTGACTGTTTTTTTGCTGTGCAGAGGCTTTTTAATTTGACATAGTTTACGTTTTATTTTGTTGCTTGTGCTTTAGATGTTATATCCAAAAATCCAATCCAAGACCAAAGTCAAGAAAGTTTTCCCCTTTGTTTTCTTCAAGGATTTTTTATGGATTCATGTCTTTTATTTGTCTTTAATCCATTTAGGTTTAATTTCTGTGAATGGTATAAATAGGGGTCCAATTTCATTTTTCTGTATGTGGTTATACAGTTTTCCCAGTACCATTTCTTGAAGAGACTGTCCTTTTCCCATTGCATGTTCTTGGCTCCCTTATCAAATAGCAGTTGGATATATATGTGGCAGTTTATTTCTGGGCTCTCTATTATGATCCATGGGTCTATGTGTCTATTTTTATTCCAGTATTATACTGTTTTAATTAACATAGCTTTTTAGCATAGTTTGAAATCTGGGAGTATGATGCCTCCAGTTTTGATTTTCTTTCACATGATTGCTTTTGCTATTCAGGGTATTTTGTTGCTCCATACAAATTTTAGAATATTTTATTTATTTCTGTAAAAAAATGCCACTGCAATCTGATTTGTATTGCATTAAATCTACAGACGAACATGTTAACAACACTAATTTTTCCAATCCATGAACACAAGACATCTTTTCTTTTTTTTCTGTCTTTCTCAATTTTTTTTGTCAGTGTCCTATAGTTTTCAGTATCTTTCACCTCCTAAGATAAATTCATTCCTAAATATTTTATTGTTTTGGATTCTATTGTAAATGGGATCATTTTCTTTTATTCTTTTTCAGATAATTTCTTATTATATATAAACAGTACTGAATAATGTATGTTGATTTTGCGTTCTGCAACTTTACTGAATTCATTGATTAGATCTAATGGTTTTTGGTGGAGTCTTCAGTATTTTCTATGTATAAAATCATATTGTCTACAAATAGAGGCAATTTTACTTCTTCCTTTCTAATTCTGATGGATTTTATTTCTTTCTCTTATCTGAAAAATTTTCAGTACTATGTTGAATAAGAGTGGTGAGAGTGGGCATCCTTGTCTTGTTCCTGACCTTAGAGGAAAAGCTTTTAGCTTTTCACCATTGAGTATGAAGTTAGCTATGAGTTTGTCATATATCGACTTTATTGTGTTGCAATATGTTCCTTTTATAGCCACTTTGTTGAGAGTTTTTTTCATAAATGGATGTTGAATTTTGTCAAATGCTTTTTTCTGCATCTATTGAGATGATTTTTATCTTTCATTCTATTAATGTGGTGTATCACATTTATTGACTTGCATATGTTGAATCACCTTTACATCTGAGGGATGAATCCCACTTGATCATCGTATATGATCCTTCTAATATGCTTCTGAATTCAGATTGCTTGTATTTTGTTGAGAATTTTTACATTTATATTCACCAGTGATATGGGTCTTAATTTTCTATTCTTGTAGCATCCTTGTCTGTCTGCAATATCAAGAGTAATGCTTGCCACATAAAATGAGTATGAGAGTGTCCCCTCCTCTTTGACATTTGGGAAGTGTTTGGAACGGATTGGTGTTAATTCTTTAAATACTTGGTCATTTTCACCAGTGAAGCCATCCAGTCCTGGGCTTTTCTTTGTTGGGAGGATTTTGATTACTGATTCAATCTCTTTAGTAGTAATTGGTCTGTTCAGATTTTCTATTTCTTCATGATTCATTCTTGGTAGGTTCAATGTTCTTAGGCATTTATCCATTTCTTGTCCAATTAGTTGGCATATAATTGTTCATAGTTGTTTTCTAAGAACCTTTGTATTTCTGCAATATCTATGTCAGTTGTTATGTTCTCTCTTTCAGTTATAATGTTTAAAAACTTTTAGTCCTGTCTCTTTTTTTCTTGGTCAATCTACTTAAGGTTTGCCAATTTTGTTTATATTTTCAAAGAACCAGCTCTTAGCTTTATGAATTGCTTCTATTGTTTTCCAACTCTCCATTTCATTTGTTTCTCCTCTAATCTTTATTATTTCCTTCCTTCTGCTAATTTTGGGCTTAATTTGTTCTTCTATTTCTAGTTCCTTGAGACATTGAATTAGGTTGTTTTCTGACATCTTTCTATTTTCTTGATGTATATATTAATAGCTATATACTTTCCTCTTAGACCTTCTTCAAATAATTCCCATATCTTTTGGTATATTGTGTTTCCATTATTGTTTGTCTCAAGATACTTTTCTATTTCCCGTTTTATTTTTTATTTGATTCACTGGTTGTTCAAGAGTGTTTGTTTACTTTCCATGTATTTCTGAATTCTCCAATTTTCCTCCTGTTATTGATTTCTAGTTTCATACCATTGTGATCAGAAAAAAAAACTTGGTATGATTTCAATCTTCAATTTGCTGAGACTTGATTTGTGGCCTAACATATAATCTAGCCTATAAAGAGTTCCATGCGAGCTTGAGAAGAATGTGTATTCTGCTGCTGTTGTATGGGAGTATTCTATATATGTCTATTAGCTCCATTTGCCCTATAGTGTTGTTAAAATCAACTATTTCCTTGATTCTCTCTCTGGATGATATACCCATTGCTGAGAGTGGGGTATTGAATTCTCCGACTATTATTGTATCGATGTCTATTTCTCTTTTTAGTTTTGTTAGTATTTACTTTGGGTAAATGGGTTCTTTATATATTTTGGATATTAACCCCTTATTTTTTGCCACCTTGATGACTCATGTGACCTCTTTTATTCCTTAAGTCATTAAAGGAATCCATCACTGAAGCCACTGGGTCCTGGAGTTTTTGTTGTGGGAAGATTTGTAATCATTAATTCAATTTCTCTAATTGGTATAGAACTATTCCAGTGTTTTTACTCTTCATACACTACTTTTGGTCATTTTTACCTCTCAAATAATTTTTTTTCATATCATATACTTGAGAATTTATTGGCATACAACTCTTTTATTACCATTTAAATATTTATAGACTCTACAGTGATGTCCCCTCTCATTCTTATTTTGGTTGAGGTATAGTTGATTTACAATATTATATTATTTTCAAGTGTACAACATAGTGATTCAAAATCTTTATAGATTATACTCCATTTAAACTTATTATAAAATATTGACTATATTCCCTGTGCTGTAAAATATATCCTTACAGCTTATTTATTTTATATATAGTAGTTTGTACCTCTTAATCCCCTATCTTCACTGGTAACCACTAGTTTGTTCTCCATATCTGTGAGTCTGTTTCTGTTTTGTTATATTCATTTGTTTTATGTTTTAGAGTCCACATGTAAGTGATAATATACAGTATTTGTCTTTTTCTGTCTGACTTATTTTACTAAGCATAACACGCACTGGGTCGATCCATATTATTGCAAATAGCAAAATTTCATTCTTTTTTATGGCTGATCAAAATTCCATTTTATATATATGTGTGTGTGTGCGTGTGTGTGTGTGTGTGTGTGTGTGTGTGTATACCACTTCTTCTTTATCCATTCATTTGTTGATGGACACTTAGGTTGCTTTCATATGTTGGCTATTGTAAATAATGCCACAATGAATATTGTAATGCATGTATCTTTTCAAATTAGTGTTTTTGGGGTTTTTTTTGGATGTATACCCAGAAGTAGAATTGCTGAGTCATAAGGTAGTTCTATTTTTAGTTTTTTGAGGAACCTCCATACTGTTTTCCAAGTGGCTGCAACAATTTACATTTTTACCTACAGTGTACAGGGTTGGCTTTTCTCCACATTCTCCTGAATATTTGTTATTTGTTATCTTTTTGATAACATTCTGACAGGTGTGAGGTGATATCTCATTGTTGTTTTGATTTGCATTTCCCTGATGATTAGCGATGTTGAGCACCTTTTCATGTGCCTGTTGGCCATCTGAAGGTTTTCTTTGGGAAAATGTCTATTCAGGTCTTCTGCCCATTTTTTAATTGGGCTTTCTTTTTAGATATTGAGTTGTATGAGCTCTTTATATCTTTTGTATATTAATCCCTTATGGCTCATATCATTTGCAAATATTTTCTCCCATTTAGTAGATTATCCTGTGCTTAGCAGAGTGGCGTAGTGGAAGCGTGTTGTTGTCCATTTAGTAGATTCTTTCATTTTGTCAATAGTTTCCTTTGTTGTGCAAAACCTTTTAAGTTTGATTAGGTCTCATTTTTAATTTTTGGTTTTATTTCTTTTGCCTTAGGAGACAGATTCAAAAAAAGTATTGCTACAATTTATGTCAAAGAGTGTTCTGCCTATGTTTCCTTCTAGGAGTTTTATGTTTTCAGGTCTTGCATTTAGGTCTTTAATCCATCTTGAATTTATTTTTGTATTGGGCTGGCCAAAAAGTTTATTTAGGTTTTTCCATAACATCTTAGGGAAAAACCGAAATGAAATTTTTGGCCAACCCCAATATATGGTGTGAGGAAATGTTCTAATCTCATCTTTTTATATGTAGCTGCCTAGTTTTCCCAGCACCACTTATTGATAAGACTGTCTTTTCTCCATTGTATATTCTTGCCTTCTTTGTCATTAATTAATTGACAATAAGTGTGTGAGTTTATTTCCAGGATATCTATTGTGTTCCATTGATCTATGTCTGTTTTTGTGCCTATATTGTACTTGTTTGATTATTGTAGTTTTGTAGTACAGTCTGAAGGCAGGGAGCGTGGTCCCTCCAGCTCTGTTCTTTCTCAAAATTATTTTGGCTATTCAGAGTCTTTTGTGTTTCCACACAAATTTTAAAATTATTTGTTCTAGTTCTGTAAAAAATGCCATCAGTATATTGACAGGGACCCTTTCATTCTTGAAATTGGTAGTTCGTGGGGTGTTTTTTCTTCATCAGTACAAATAAGGATTTATCAATTTTATTCATCTTTTAAAATAATTTTTGCTTTCAACTATTTTCTCTATAGATTGTCTTGTGTTTTATTAATTTGTGCTTTTCTTTTTATATTTCAATCCTTCTAATTATTTTGAGCTAATTTTGTACTTCTTTCTCTAGCTTCATAACTTGGAGATTTACCATTGATTCAATACCTTTTTCCTTTTCTAATATACGCATTTAAAGATATAAACTTCATTTTAAACATCATTTTGCTTCACCCATATATTTGGACCTGCTATGTTTTCATTATGTTTGAATTTAAAATTGTTTTTAATTTCTTTTGTGATTTGTCCTTTAACTTATGAATTATTTAGGAGTATGTTTTTTTAATTTTCCAAATATTTGTCAATTTCCCAAATATCTTTTAGTTGCTAATTTCTAATTTAATTCTCTTGTAGTCAAACAATATACTCTGCTTGATTTCACTTTTTGCACTTTGAGATTTTTGAGTATTCCCCTTGCACTTGAAAAGATTGTTTATTATATAGTTGTTGAGTGAAATTTTTCCTAAATATCAATTTGTTTAAGTTGTTGATAGTACTGTCCAGATCTTTTGTTATCATTACAGATTTTTGATTACTTACTTCATCAAATACACTGAAAATAATATTTAAGTCTCAGTATATTTCTATTTCTTCTTTAGTTTTGTCAGCTTTTGCTTAAATATTTAGAAACTTTATTATTAGAAGCGTAGGTACTTAGAATTGTTATATCTTCCTAATCAATTCACACTGTATCATTATGAAATTATTCTATTAATATCTCTATTGTATACTACTTTAATTTCTTTAATTACCTTTTTGAAAATTTAAGTACTAGAAATTATTTAATTTTATTCACATATTTACCTTATTTGGCACCTTTATTTCCTTCATTTTGATCTGAGTTTTTATCTGATGTCATTTATTTTGGCTGGAATAACTTCATTTCCTGTTACTTATGCAGATCTACTTTTGATGAATTATCTCAGTTCCAATTTATCTGAAAATATCTTCCTTGTTCTTCATTTTTTAAAGATATTTTCATAGGATGTAGTCCTTTAATAAAGACTTCCTTCCACTGCTTTCTGGTTTGCATTGTTTCTGGTGAAACACAGCCCGCAATTCTCATCATTATATTTCCCAATATGTAATGTGTTTTTCTCTCAGGCTACTTTAAATTTCCTCTCTTAATCTTTTGTTTGCATTAATTTATGTACTATGTGGTGACGTATTTTTTTCTTTGTCTTTATTCTGTTTGAGATTTGCTAACTTCTTGGATATATGGATTAATGGTTTTTCAACAAATTTGATTATTTAAATCATTGTAACATTTTTACATTTTACATTTTTTTTCTGCCCTGGTATCTCAAATTTTGCCTTCTGTATATAAAATTTTACATATATACCAGTTTATATTGTTCTACAGGTAGTTAAGGCTTTGCTCTTTTCTTTTTCCCCCAGCCTTTTTTCCCTCAAGACTTCTGTTTGAATTATTTATATTTCCTTGACTACAACAGTGTCCAATTTGTTGTTAAGTTCATCCAGGCAATTTTTCATTTCAGACACTGTATTTTTCAGTTTCTGAAACATCATTGTTCTGTTTTTGTAGTTTATATTTAGCTACTGAAACTTCTCATCTGTTTACTAATTATGGCAATCCTTTAATTTGTTAAATAACAAAAATAGCTAAAAGTTTTTTAAAATTTTTTTCAGTCTGTTTGTTAATTCCAGTATCTATATCCTTTGTAAGTCTGCTTCTTATTTTGGGGGAGGTGGGTGAGTTATATTTTCTATGTCTCTACATATATAGCATGTTTTAATTGTGTGACTGATATTGTGAATGCCACATTTTTGAGAATTAATTTTTAATTATTTTAAAGAGTAAACTTTGTTCCGGCAGGCAGCTAGTTTACAGGCAGATGAACTCAATTCTTTCAAGGTTTGATTTAAAAATTTATTAGGAGGAGTCTAGAATAGTTCTATTCCTAATACATTTTCTTTCTGGGCTCTGAGTTGAATGCTTAGGGTTTTCAGTGAGAGATCTCCATTTTTGCTGTTCATTACTCCAAAGTCTCCAAGTATTGTCCAACTTGCAGATTCTCTATTTGCTTCCCTCTCTGAGGCAGGCCCTTTACTTGCACAGCTAAGCACTGAGATAAAGACTTAAGAGACTTTTACATATATTGCTGAAGTTCTTTTATATATAGCTCCTATCCTGTGGTACTTGTCCTGCAAAATTCAGCCACCACAGTAGCCTCAAACTCTGATCCTCCCTGCCTTTTTGGATTAGTGATACACTTGTGCTTTTCTTGCATGCCATCTCCTTGCACTGTGGCCTCAAATGTGTCACCAGTAGGAAGCCATAGCTTCATTTGACCATTTGTGTTTTGACTGCCTTATTGTCCAATGTCTGAATATAGTTGTTTAATATATTTTGTAAAGTGTTATAGTTGATTACTATAGAGATGCAAGGCTGGTAACATTTACTCCATCTTGTCCAGAAGCGTAAGTTTGAAAATTCTGTTGTTAAATAATTGAGAACCCTTTACCAAATACCAAATATGTAATATAACAATTTAAACTTATTAAAGTATTCCCTTTACTAAGAACCTTAAAATTACACATATAGACTCTATTGCAGAGTTTATAAAATATGATTATAGAAATTGAAATACAACCTACTTTCAAAACATAGTTGCTGAAGAATCATTTTTTTTTTTTTTTTTTTACTATTTTTAGATAATTTAAAGACAGAGACACTTATTTTAGAAGACTAATCTGAACTACAGAAAAAAAGATGAATTTTTGGAATTGTTTAAAAATGACAGGAAAGAAATGTCACATATTCTCAAGTTAATCACTGTCAAAAAGTAGAGAGAAAGCCTACATTTGAGAATGAAACTAACATGGCTTGGACTACCCTTTATACTATATAAGAATTCATTGTTTTAAACTTTAATTTGTTCTCTTCTGTTTATCATCTATATTTCTTACTTCAAAGTATGGAAGATTTATGAATTAAAGTATACACTCCTAATAGCTTTGGAAGTAAAATATTGAAGTCTTTGCACAAAGAATTGTTTAATTTTCCTTTGAAAGGTAGCATAAACTATTCTATTTTAAGCATAAAGGAAAGTAAATTATACTCACTCTACTACAAGCACCAGTAGTGGTCTCACAGACTGTGAGGATGGAGATGTTCTGAGGTCGATTTAACCATCTGACCACCGTCTTGGTATTGCTTACCCATTTAACCATAGTGATATAGTATTCTCTAGTTCAGAAACAAAATTAAAATTTACATTTAGAGCCAGAGAACGTGTACAGCACCAATAATATACACTTGTTATTTTACATGCAGAATAAATGAAACACTATAAGGATGTCACATCATGTTAATCTCCATTTATATATATATATATACACATCTGCTTCTTCAAATATTGACATATATAAATACAAATATATGTGTGTGCGTATGTATGTAAACACATGCACATATACATATATACATAAATATACAGAAAATCTGAGAATAAATTTGAAAGTGAATGATTTCACAGAAGGAAAATTTTTGGAAAAAATAAAAATAATCAAGATAATAGACATTTATAAATAATTTGCTATTTTCTATCGATCAGTACAGTGTTAACATATGTGCAAAATAAGAAAAAAATTTCTAAGCTATATTCTATTTCACTTTTTCAAAAATTCATTCAACAATCAATTAAAAGGCAAATCTTATTATTGATTTAATACTTATTTCTTATGTATGACTTCCATTTTATCTCACTTTATTCACAGGACTTGAGCCACAGAGCCATGAACGGTTTGCTTTGGTCTTTTTCCATTACAGGACAATGGAAATATAATCTTATTCATAATATTTTTTACAATATTATTTTTTTAATCTTATTTATTTGAAAAAGTTTAAAACAAAGAAGGAATCAAATTAAACAATATGAAGGGTTACTGAACTCTTGGTAAAGTGAGGATGCTAATTAGTGGAGCCTATAATGTCCTCACAATGGTTGTAGATTGGGAAAGCTTATATTTTTTCTTTATAGATTCTATGTCTGGAAATTTACATAATATATCACAAATCCCCCCAACCCACACATAACAAAATGCAATCATTAATACTGATTCAATTTATGATAAAAAGAAAAAAAAATTTCCAACAAAATTGCCCAGTTTCAAAATAGATGAGATGATTTACAAATGGTTTGAAAAATGCCATCCATGAATATTGTCTTAAAATGAATGCATCAGGTTTTTAAGTGACTTTGAAAAAAATCACCTATGAAAGTAAAACCTTGTAATACAAATCACCTCTCCTTAGACACACTGAGTTAGACATTCAGCTACCTGAATCTCACATTTCTAACATTATTGAGTAGTTAGTGCTTCCTCTCGAAAACTGGTTAGCCCATCAAAGTAAAGATGTCAGAAGGACAAGCATAACTTGTCATACAGTGATACCTGCCATATCTTCTTCAATAATCTCTTCAAGCTATCCAGCACCTTTCACAACTAGCTGAGTACCACTTGAAAACTGCCTAGAAACTCAGTGAAATCATAAAATAAAGTTACCTAAATAAAGTTAACAAGGCAACTTTGAATCAAATATGCTACTGGTTTAGGATTAATCTTCGGCCAAATCAATGGGCCTTGTGATTCTTTAAAGATCTATGTCTTGTTCACTTTCACTGCGCTTTGTTTAAACTGATTTATTTTGCATGCATTACCATATTGGGCAGTGTGAATATTAAAAAGGGGAATATATAGGCATTAACTTCTAAGAAATTTACCTAGAAGATTTAGCATGGAGAAAAATGATAGTGGATACTATAATTAATCAGGAAAAAAGTGCTGAATTGTGATAATATATATTTCTGAGTAATTGGCATGAATGTTGTGCAAAATTGAAGTAAAAAATAATTTGATTGTTGTAAACAACTGACCAAAGACTGCAAAATCAAGGTGGCAATATTTATTGAAAAATCTGGAGAGAACTGACATATAGAAGAATTTCAAACCTGATCAAAAATTTGTCTCATTTAGCTAAAGTGACTAATATTATATTTTGTGCCAAATGAGAAGAATTAATATGAATGGTTTTTAAAATAAATAACAAGAGGAACAACAAACAAAATTTAAATATTAATTTTGAGTGTTTTCCTTTCAAAGTAGCCCTCAGGTGAAATGTTTTAAGAACATCTTTGTAATGTCTTCCCAGACATTGACACATTATATTAACTACATAAGATGAAAAATCTTGATTTAAAAGAAAATTCATACTTAAAAAACATTAAAATTCAACTGGTGCAAATCTAGTGAATAAATGGTTTTTAAAGAGAACACTAAGTTAGGTATAAAATTAAGTTAAAAATTGTTTACAGTCAAGACACATAATAATCAAACTATCAAACATTAAAGAAAAAATATTAAAAGAAGCAAGGGAAAAGCAACAAAAAACATACAAGGGAATCACCAAAAGGTTAACAGCTGACCTTTCAGCAGAAACTCTGCAAGCCAGAAGGGAGTGGCAGGAAATATTTAAAGTGATGGAAGGGAAAGACCTACAACCAAGATTACTCTACCCAGCAAAGATCTCATTCATATTCGACAGAGAAATTAAAACCTTTAGAGACAAGCAAAATCTAAGAGAATTCAGCTCTACCAAACCAGCTATACAACAAATGCTAAAGGAACTCCTCTAAGTGGGAAACACAAGAGAAGAAAAGGACCTACAAAAACAAACCCAAAACAATTAAGAAAATGGTCATAGGAACATACATATTGATAATTACCTTAAACGTGAATGGATTAAATGCTCCAACCAAAAGACACAGGCTTGCTGAATGGATACAAAAACAAGACCCATCTATATGCTGTCTACAAGAGACCCACTTCAGACCTACAGACACATACAGACTGAAAGTGAGGGGATGGAAAAAGATATTCCATGCAAATGGAAATCAAAAGAAAGCTGGAGTAGCAATACTCATATCAGATAAGATAGACTTTAAAATAAAGAATGTTACAAGAGACAAGGAAGGATACCGCATAACGATCAAGGGATCAATCAAAGAAGAAGATATAACAATTATAAATATATACGCACCCAACATAGGAGCACCTCAATACATAAGGCAACTGCTAACAGCTCTAAAAGAAGAAATCAACAGTAACACAATAATAGTTGGGGACGTTAACACCTCACTTACATCAATGGACAGATCATCCAGACAGAAAATTAATAAGGAAACACAAGCTTTAAATGACACAATAGACTAGATAGATTTAATTGATATTTATAGGACATTCCATCCAAAAAGTGCAGATTACACCTTCTTCTCAAGTGTGCATGGAACATTCTCCAGGATAGATCACATCTTGGATCACAAATGAAGCCTCAGTAAATTTAAGAAAATAGAAATCATATCAAGCATCTTTTCTAACCACAACGCTATTAGATTAGAAATCAATTACAGGAAAAAAATGTAAAAAACACAAACATATGGAGGCTAAACACTACGTTACTAAATAACCAAGAGATCACTGAAGAAATCAAAGAGGAAATCAAAAAATACCTAGAGACAAATGACAAAGAAAACATGATGATCCAAAACCTATGGGATGCAGCAAAAGCAGTTCTAATAGGAAAGTGTATAGCAATGCAATCCTACCTCAAGAAACAAGAAAAATCTCAAATAAACAATCTAACGTTACACCTAAAGGAACTAGAGAAAGAAGAACAAATAAAACCCAAAGTTAGCAGAAGGAAAGAAATCATAGAGATCAGAGCAGAAATAAATGAAATAGAAACAAAGAAAACAATAGCAAAGATCAATAAAACTAAAAGCTGGTTCTTTGAGAAGATAAACAAAATTGATAAACCATTAGCCAGACTCATCAAGAAAAAGAGGGAGAGGACTCAAATCAGTAAAATTAGAAATGAAACAGGAGAAGTTACAACACACACCGCAGAAATGCAAAGCATCCTAAGAGACTACTACAAGCAACTCTATGCCAATAAAATGGACAACCTGGAAGAAATGGACAAATGTTTACAAAGGTATAACCTTCCAAGACTGAACCAGGAAGAAATAGAAAATTTGAACAGACCAATCACAAGTAATGAAATTGAAACTGTGATTAAAAATCTTCCAACAAACAAAGCCCAGGACCAGATGGCTTCACAGGTGAATTCTATCAATCATTTAGAGAAGAGCTAACACCCATCCTTCTCAAACTCTTCCAAAAAATTGCAAAGGAAGGAACACTCCCAAACTCATTCTATGAGGCCACCATCACCCTGATACCAAAACCAGACAACGATACTACAAAAAGAGAAAATTACAGACCAATATCACTGATGAATATAGATGCAAAAATCCTCAACAAAATACTAGCAAACAGAATCCAACAACACATTAAAAGGATCATACACCATGATCAAGTGGGATGTATCCCAGGGATGCAAGGATTCTCCAATATATGCAAATCAATCAATGTGATACACCATATTAAGGAATTGAAGAATAAAAACCATATGATCATCTCAATAGTTGCAGAAAAAGCTTTTGACAAAATTCAACACCGATTTATGATAAAAACTCTTCAGAAAGTGGTCTTAGAGGGAACCTACCTCAACTTAATAAAGGCCATATACGACAAACGCACAGCAAACATCATTCTCAATGGTGAAAAACTGAAAGCACTTCCTCTAAGATCAGGAACAAGACAAGGATGTCCACTCTCACCACTATTATTAAACAGTTTTGGAAGTCCTAGCCACGGCAATCAGAGAAGAAAAAGAAATAAAAGGAATACAAATTGGAAAAGAAGAAGCAAAACTGTCACTGTTTGCAGATGACATGATACTATACATGGAGAATCCTATAGATGCCACCAGAAAACTACTAGAGTTAATCAGTGAATTTGTTAAAGTTGCTGGATACAAAATTAATGCACAGAAATCTCTTGCATTCCTATACACTAATGATGAAAAATCTGAAAGAGAAATTAAGGAAACACTCCCATTTACCACTGCAACAAAAAGAATAAAATACCTAGGAATAAACCTACCTAGGGAGACAAAAGACTTGTAGGCAGAAAACTATAAGACACTGATGAAAGAAATTAAAGATGATACCAGTAGATGGAGAGATATACCATGTTCTTGGATTGGGAGAATCAATATTGTGGAAATGACTATACTACCCAAAGCAATCTACAGTTTCAATGCAATCCCTATCAAATTACCAATGGCATTTTTGACAGAACTAGAACAGAAAATCTTAAAATTTGTATGGAGACACAAAAGACCCCGAATAGCCAAAGCAGTCTTGAGGGAAAAAAACAGAGCTGGAAGAATCAGACTCCCTGACTTCAGACTGTACTACAAAGCTACAGTAATCAAGACAATATGGTACTGGCACAAAAACAGAAATATAGATCAATGCAACAAGATAGAAAGCCCAGAGATAAACCCACGCACCTATGGTCAACTAATCTATGATAAAGGAGCTAAGGATATACAGTGGAGAAAAGACAGTCTCTTCAATAAGTGGGGCTGGGAAAACTGGACAGCTACATGTAAAAGAATGAAATTAGAACACTCCCTAACACCATAAACAAAAATAAATTCAAAATGGATTAGAGACCTAAATGTAAGACCAGACACTATAAAACTCTTAGAGGAAAACATAGGAAGAACACTCTTTGACATAAATCACAGCAAGATCTTTTTTGATCCACCTCCTAGAGTAATGACAATAAAAACAAAAATAAACAAATGGGACCTAATGAAACTTAAAAGCTTTTGCACAGCAAAGGAAACCATAAACAAGACGAAAAAACAACCCTCAGAATGGGAGAAAATATTTGCAAACGTATCAGTGGACAAAGGATTAATCTCCAAAATATATATAAACAGCTCATGCAGCTCAATATTAAAAAAACAAACACCCCAATCCAAAAATGGGCAGAAGACCTAAATAGACATTTCTCCAAAGAAGACATACAGATGGCCAAGAAGCACATGAAAAGCTGCTCAACGTCACTAATTATTAGAGAAATGCAAATCAAAAGCACACTGAGGTATCACCTCACACCAGTTAGAATGGGCATCATCAGAAAAGTCTACAAACAACAAATGCTGGAGAGGGTGTGGAGAACAGGGAACACTCTTGCACTGTTGGTGGGAATGTAGATTGATACAGCCACTATGGAGAACAGTATGGAGGTTCCTTAAAAAACTAAAAATAGAATTACCATACGACCCAGCAATCCCAGTACTGGGCATATACCCTGAGAAAAACGTAATTCAAAAAGACACATGCACCCCAATATTCATTGCAGCACTACTAACAATAGCCAGGTCATGGAAGCAACCTAAATGCCCATCGACAGATGAATGGATAAAGAAGAAGTGGTACATATATACAATGGAATATTACTCAGCCATAAAAAGGAATGAAATTGGGTCATTTGTAGAGACGTGGATGTATCTAGAGACTGTCATACAAAGTGAAGTAAGTCAGAAAGAGAAAAACAAATATCGTTTATTAACACATATATGTGGAACCTAGAAAAATGGTACAGATGAATCGGTTTGCAGGGCAGAAAGTGAGACACAGATGTAGAGAACAAACGTATGGACACCAAGGGGGGAAAGCAGTGGGGGGGTGGG
Organism: Balaenoptera ricei; assembly: GCF_028023285.1. Lineage (NCBI taxonomy): Eukaryota > Metazoa > Chordata > Mammalia > Artiodactyla > Balaenopteridae > Balaenoptera > Balaenoptera ricei. The sequence goes on along the minus strand of NC_082645.1, from coordinate 6,036,235 downwards.
GGGGTGGTGTGATGAATTGGGCGATTGGGATAGACATGTATACAATGATGTGTATAAAATGTATGACTAATAAGAACCTGCTGTATAAAAAAATAAATAAAATAAAGTTCAAAATTTCAAAAAAAAAGAAAAACAAACAAAAATTATTTATAGTCATACCACTTACATTTCTCTTTGATTAAATAATATGATTTTGTGTGTTTGTACATAAAGTATCTTATGTTCATAAGCAAAATTTAGTCTTATGTGAGATATCTTAGTACATATATTCATAAGGATGAGAGATCTCCCCAAAATAGAACTTGTAAAGTCCACTGGGGTAATTTCCAACCATTGAGGTTTCCATAATAAAGTGTTGGAAATATCCAAAATGAAAGATAAGTAGAACTTGGCACGTAAGAAGGGAGAAAAGATATTTACTAACTAAATTACATCCTGTATTCTTTCTTTGTTCCAAGGTCCTAGGTGCACATCTCCTTATGATTTATAATGACTTGTTCAGTTTGCTTATAAGTATTCAGGGTTCCTCTGAATGAGGAAATAAGGAAGTGCCCTTACCTGAAAACGCCACACTCTTTGGCCTGCCTGCTGCAGATGTGGCTGTCCTCCTGGAACTCCATCTCATGAACACATTAGATCTGGTGTCCCATGACCAGTGGCCAGCGAAAGTGTCCCTTCCTTATAACTGGCTTTCCTGCTTGTTCCTAGTCTCCATGGCTCTGGATTACCCAGGAAGTCCTCGAGGATCTGGTCCTCTTGAGCCACAGAGACAGAGACAAGCGGGTTAGAGGGATTGCACTCAAGTCAAGAAAGACTTTCTATTAGCTGGGTGGTCTGGCACAAGAGATCTAATTGTTCACAAGGGTATGTGGAATGGAGGCAATAGCATCTCCAGCAGACAGGTAGATTAGCAGTCACACCTGTGTTTTCACTGGCTTCCTGTCCAATCACTGCTCTTTGTTCACAACAGTCTTTGTGCACATATGGTTACTCTGAGCTCACTCTCTTCCAGATAACCCAAGATCTCTGCCCACAAGTGTATTGTGATGACATTCATGACCAACTCATAGCTCGTGTCCTCCAAAGACCTCTGTTAATATCCATGCTTTACTTGTAAGAAGGGTCACTTTCATCAACACAGATAAATTTATTAATTAGATTTTATTGGAAGGTATAGACATTCACTGGCAGAATAAGAGACACAGACTAGACATACTTCAATTACATAGGAAGAAAACCCATGGCAGTTCAAGCCCAGAATGACAGGGGCAATATGACAGTATCATATCAATGAAACAGGATGAGAACAATGTGTCACAAAGGGTGGATGACTAAAGAAAGATTTCTGGTAAGTAAAATGTCAAAGGCAGAGAGTGAGGAGAACCTAAAGACAAACCACTGTCTTTATTCTTCAGCCTGGAGATGAATGAACACAGGAGATAACCACTTCTCCAAAACAATGTGACAAGTCCCTAAATCTGCATGATTCATTATTATAAAAATATTTCCTCTAAAAGTTAACTATGTATTTTTAAGTTCATACTTAAATTCTCCAATAAAGGTACATAGGCTTGCAATACCTATGGGAATACTGTCACTAATAAATATGGGAAAATTGCTGTTAATACTGGTACCAACAAACTATTTAATTTGTATATTTATATAGCTAACATTTTCAAAAAAGAAAAAGAATTTGTGTTAGCTTAGAATGATTTAAGAATACTGTGGTAAATAAAATTAGGAAGACAGATAAAGGAAAATAAGTTACAGGGGATACCCAGGTGTCACCAAGGGTAAACTCCATGTCCAAAATACGCTGATGCAAACAGTTGAAACATGATTCGTTACACAATCTACAATGCACTTGAGAAAAATATCGCAGGTTTTCAGGAAAAGTACAAGTATTACTTAGGTAAACCATAGATGCGTGTGCATGTGTGTGTGTGTGTGTGTGGAGAAAGAGAGAGAGACAGAGAGATTGAAAGACACACACCACACACACACAAAGGCAGAGAGAAAGAGACAGGGACAGAAACAGAACTAGAAACAGAGACAGAGCACTTTTCACATGGCTTCAGAGAAATTATTGTGTGTTCTTCTGGACATCTCCAACACATCCCTAAAGTAATAAGAATGATAAATTTTCAGGCAAATATTATCCTTAAATCATGTCTGTTGAATATTCCCCATTTGCCAGATCTATTCTCGAATTTGCCCCTTACCACTCACCCCCACGGTCTCCAGAGGCTGGCCTCTACAACGAGGCTCCCTAGCCCAAGAGAGACTTCTGGAGGAACTCAAAGCTTTAGAGGAGACAGTTCAGAGTGTTTATTGCCAGGACCCACTCCCTATTAGGGCCCGGTTTGGCAATGACTTAATTGTTCTACCTGTGGACAGGTCCTGTTGGTCCATTCTGTTCTTCAGTTACAAGCCTCTTCAGGTTTCCTAAGTGAGCCTGCCCTTGCTCCTTCAGTCCTGGGGCAGTAAAAGCTTTCTGCTATTGCAGACTCTGTGTTGCTTTCCCATCCCTTGTGAGTTTCCTTTTAATCCCATGCATATCTTTGTTAATAGTCCCTTAATTAACTGCACTTCAATTACCCCTCTTGAGTGTTTTTAATTTCCAGGACCCTGACCAATAAATTATGGAAAATGTTATGCTCTTTTAGATCTCAAATGTCTATCTAACTAGGGAGGGCACAATAGTTTTCTAGCAAATTTCCATATGGCTAAAGTACTAAGTGTTAAATATTATAGATATTGATAATCCTAAAACAAAATCAAGGAAAAGTATGAGTTTAGTTTCCATTTGATCTGCAGATAAATGCAGCACTGTTTGATTTGCACCATGGATAGCTCTATTTTGTTCACGTTTGTGTGTTTGTAGGCCCAACAAAGTAATACCGGTGCTCAGAGAGGTTAAATGCAGACGATAGGAAATTGGACTAAAGCTTTCACCAGGAACAAATGAGCAAGGAAACATAAAAACTGAATATTCCTGGGGAATATTGAAGAAAACATTCTGAAGTAAATTTTGGTCTTGAGTTTTCCAACAAAAAGAGTAAATCATACACTTTGGTGCACCAAAAGTGCCAGAAGTGCCAATTGTGGTTTCACATGCCACAACCGGCACTTACATAACTACGAGGCAGAAAAAGGAAACATGTTACATACATTGTGCAGATAAGGTATTACATGACTCTCCCAAATGTAGACCAAGTTCATTGCTAAACCAGCATACCTGAATTACAGTTAAGAACTTTTTCTTCACAGGATTCTTCCTCATTCTTAGAGGGATCTAGTATACTGTTCTATGTACTGGATTTCCAACATCTAAAGATATGTGATATCTTTTCGCAATGGGTGACTAATTTGATCACATTGTACCTCAAATATTAAACAGATATATGCTTAACTAATACTCTAATAATGACAATTGATTCTGTCTTTATGAATCTTTGTATTTGATGACACTGCTATGTCCTACCTGGTGAACTCATTAGAAAGACTCTTAGGTAACAGCATCAAGGTCAGGAATCACTACCTTCTATTAGAAAGAAACCTGGATATTATAAAATTGACTTCCATTTCAAAGATTTAAAAACCTGATAAAAATGAGAAATTATTATTTTAAGATTAGGGTATTCAGGCTTAGAGAGAGGTATAGTGACTTATCCAAGGTCACACAATAATGTGGTAATAGAGATGTGACTCAAACACTCCAGGTTAGTGCTCTTTATTGTTAATTCAGAGCACTGAACAAATCAGAGAAAAAGATAAGCCTTAAGGATCACATAAAATATTAATAATTTTCATAATTGCTTCATTTGTGTCCAAATGTTTCATGACTGGTAAACCAAGCTCAGAAGTAGAAGTTTCAACTGATTTAGTCAACTGTACTGTATTCTATATGTCAATTTTAATGACCCTGTAAGATCTTTCATCACAACCTAGATGAAATGCTCTATAACTTGAAACAGGCTTTACTTCACTTTCTACCTCTGCTACCAACTAATCTTAAGCATACTTTTTCTTTGGGCCCCATCTTTTCCATCAATAATAGGAACAGTTTATATTAGATCATTAATGGGGGCCTTTCCAGTGTAAGCATTCCATATATTTTTAATAACTTTTCAAGTAGGAAAAATTTCTACATGCTAAAGGTTGCACTATCTGTGAAAATCCCAAATATGATGAAATTTTCCCAAATATGTCAATGGAACACTGAATGGAATTTCTACTTGAATCAGTCACCCTGTGATTATTTTTGATGTCATCAAAACAAACTCTAAGCTTAGCCTTATACCATTCCATATAGTATAAAACTATTTTCCTAAATCAGCTGCCTATTCCATCTCCAGGACTGCTGTAAATTTTCACAGGATTAAAATATTTGAAAGAATCACCTTTGAAGTCTGAGACCACTCTGGATTTCACAATCCACATGGTCATTTGATTAGTTGTTCAAATATTGGAAATTTTGCTAATATTAAAATTATGTTTCTGACCCATAAAATGTGTTTCTTTTCTCCCCACTCAGACTTAAATAAGCAGGATTCTTATGCAGGATATTTCAAAACAAAATCTCATTAAATTTCTCTGCGTGGAAAACAAAGCTAGGGAAACATTGATGGGCAAGTTACAGGGTAAAAGTTGGAAAATTACACACATTTTAGGAAGATTATACTCTTTGAAAGAGGACCATTTAAAAACATTGAGTGACTATTTTCAGGAAGAAAATTCAGTGGAAAATTATCCTTTGTCCCCATCTCTCTGTCACATCTCCTGCCAAAGAGCTAATTCTTGGTTTTAGTATATTTAGTCATTTTGTGGTGCTGGTAATGACCTCAAAACTCTAAATGCTTCCTGGGAACAACAAGAGATCCAGAATGAGTTCATTCCTGCACTAATGGACACAACCTCAGTTTTATTTTCAAGTGAATTTGTTGAGCTGATCACATCTCTCTCTAAATTGCAACAAAATGATAATTGGAGTTGAAAGATCTATCTTCCGGTAAAAGTGAAATTGAAATTACATACCTTGATTTAAAGTTATCAGGTGGCATGAGTTCCAAAGTATGAGTTGGTCCATATAGGTTTACAACATATAATTTGATTGTCGGGTTCACTTGACCTGCCTTTGAGAAAATGAAAGTTGCAATGCAAATACATTATTAGAATATATTGAGAAAGAAAGAAAATGCATTTTTTAATAGATCTTTATTGGAGAATAATTGCTTCACAATACTGTGTTAGTTTCTGTTGTACAACAAAGTGAATCAGCCATATGCATACATATATCCCCCATCCCCTCCCTCTTGCACCCCCTCCTATCCCACCCCTCTAGGTCATGGCAAAGCACCGAGCTAATCTCACTGTGCTATGCTGCTGCTTCCCACTAGCTATCTATTTTACATTTGGTAGTGTATATATGTCCATGCCACTCTCACTTTGTCCCAGCTTCCCTCCCCCACCCCTGACACCGTGTCCTCAAGTCCATTCTCTGTCTACGTCTTTATTCCTGCCCTGCCACTGGTTCATCAGTACCAATTTTTTTTTTTTTACATTCTATATATATGAGTAAGTCAGAAAGAGAAAAGAAAATGCATTTTGATTCTTTTACAATTTGGTGTTAGAATGGGGAAAAAAGTTTAATTTCTCTGAAGTAGAAATGATTTTAAATTCAACAACTTGATTGCTTTCAATTGTTTTTGTAGATTGCTGCTTCTCTAGCATTTTAGTCAGACAATTAAAGGTGACAGAAAATCATGATGACTTTACTCATTAGGCAATGCTGTGTGTTCTTCCCCTAGAATGACACCAGAAGGGCTGGCTTTACAAAACAACTAGTAGATAAAGCAGCTGCTCACACTATAGGATACGAAAAGCAAAGGAAAGAAAGCTTGGCTAATTTAAAAAAAAAAAAAAAAAAAAGAAGAACAAGAAAGAAAAAGAAAACCTACCCAATCCCACTGCCACGTGTTTAAAATTCCACAATACCTAATTTCTTCCATGCATTAATCATCATAGGTTTTCTTTTAAATTATAATGAATACTAAATGAGGTATAAATGTCCCTTGGGATGTGGGCCATGGAGCAGAATGCCCTCACTGTGTACCTGGCATGAAGACTAGAAAGACAGTGGTAAGAAAATGTAATTTGAGTTTATTAAATCAAAATTTATGAAATAATAACTAGGCTGTATAGCAGTTTGTATGCTTCTGGCTCCTACTATGTGTTAAAGCATCACATGAATTATCTTATTATATGTTCCTACTACAGTCCTAAGACCTATTTATAACCATTTTCCAGATGAAAATGGAGAAGCTTAGCAAATTGTGCAGGGTGAAACATCCAGCAACTGAGGGAGCTAGTATTTAACCCCAGGATGCTCTTAACTGCTCTAGATTTGCTTCCGTTCATTCCTAGGCAATGGCCTTCAAAGTTTTTCTAAATACACTGTGAACTCTTAGGGAGCAGAAATGGGAACTTACGCCAATATAGCTCAAGCAGGTAGGATGAATGAATGAAAGAATGTTTATGTGAATAAACATTCACATAAACAGAATAAATAACAGAATTGGCTACTTGTGGCTCATTGTGTTTCTAAACAATACACCAGTATCATTGTGGTGTAGCTGCTTTGTGAAGAGAAGACCATGGCAGATATACAGAGAAGGACAAGGAAATTAAAAGTGAGTTGAATTAAAAGACCTGACACAGATCTAAAGGGAATGATAACACTGATTTAAAGATACCAAAGAAAGATTCATGTTCTAGGAACTGGTACTGACAAAACCCAGAGTTAAATCAGGAGCAGAAGCAACGTAATGCATCCCACCAATAATCAGTAATCGCTCCTCAAGAATGTTTTGTGAAGTTATTAAAAATAACGGACATGGAGTGGAGGGAGGAGGGATGAATAGACGAAGTAACAGGATTTGTAGAGCAGTGACAAACACTCTGTGTGTTTCATTACACATATGTCCAAAACCATAACGCACAACAACAAGATTGAACTGGAATGTAAACTCTGTACTTTGGGTGATTATGATGTGTCAATGGAGCTTCATCAATTACATCAAACACACAACTCCGATGGGGGACGCTAAGTGGGAGCTGGGGGTATATGGCACAAATAACTTCCTTCCCCTCAAGTTTGCTATGAATCTTAACCTGCCCTTAAAAAATAAAGTCTTCATTAAAACAATGACTAGCACATCTGTGGGAGCGTATCACACACATCAGAAGTTTGATCCAAAGAAAGGAGTCCAGAAAGGCTTTCATTTTAGAGATGCAGTGACTATAAAGAGAGATTATGAAAATGGTTCATATGATAAAGGGCTTCCTGGAAGATAAGCTATGAGCCTGCCTCACAGAGAAGGCTCAGGTGTCAAATTTTGTAAAGCTTTTTATTGCTCTAAAACCCTCCAGTGCTTGGGTTCATCTGTCTTGGGCAATTTAGCCTTCTACCTCATTTAGGAGGTCCCTTTCACATCACTTTTGTTTTAATTCAACTGCCATGTTTCTCCCTGAAGGTATTGGTCTTTCTCTGTATTTTTTGAGTCTAACCATTTCTCTAGCTTGATCAGGTATGTTAAAATTTAGAGCTGGGGCAGAGTATTTAGTAGTGTCATTCAAAGCGCTTTTTTTAAACCAGCAGCATCAATTAGAACCATAGAAACACAAATTCATGGGCCCCAAACGGACAGACCTATATTCAAACCCAGAATCAGAATCTTTGGGTGTGGACCTAAAAATCTGTGTTGTAACAGGATTTCCAGATGATTATAATTAGTATGCAAATGTTGCTAAAACACTGATATATGTGCATATATCTATATATAGATATATAGTACTGCTCAGCAGTTATTAAAGGTGAACTTGCATGAAAATCATCCAGAGGGCCTGGAAAGCTGATTAAACCACTGACCACTGAGGCCTACCGCCAGCATTTTTAATGTCTAGATGGGACATGAGAATTCACATTTCTAATAATTTCCCAGATGAGGCTGATATTGATGGTAAAAGGGCAACATTTTGAGAACTGGTTCAGTTTAATCTATGAATCAGAGAAATCTGGGTTCAATTTTGACTGTTATTTATTGGATATGGACCATGGACAGGATGTTAAAGATCCTCAAGTATTATTTTATTTGATTCTCAAAAATGAGACATTTCTCTGAGAATATGTCACAGTCAGAAGTTTTGAGCCAAAGTAGTTTTCCTTTCAGTGGAAAAAACCATCTCATACTTTTGTTATATGGACTAACAAAAAAGATGATTTTCAAAAGTGCCAAAAAATAGTATATACTTAATTACATAATTAATTAACTCATGAATTAAAAATAATGGTTAGACTGATTTTTCTAGCGAGTGAAAAACTGTTCATATTTTTTATCTTTCAAAAAACTGATTAAAGAAAAAGAGAAATTAAATTAAATTTAATCAATTTTTATGAATTCTTATCAGTGATGCCTAATTTTATGACATACTTTGTCAAAGATATACACAGTTATTACCACATATTAAGGCAGTTTTTTTCAGGTCTATAGGACTGTACAGGATCACTGGTATCCCAATTAGCTTTCACATGAAAACAAATTAAAAGTTGTGTACACACCATGAGTCTAAAAGTCCATGATTCAAGTACAAGATAAAGTTAGAAAGCCATTACTATAACAAAGCATTTATGAAAAATGCCAACTAATTTATTATATGAATTTAAAATACCTTCAGATTCAAATAAAAGAAAGGTTTGGAGCCATCATTAAACAAGAGGATCACTGATAAATGAAAACATAACCACTTAACATCCGTTTGGTTCAAAGGCAATGCAAGTTTGTTATCTCCCTCTGAATCTGTATGAAATTACTGGAACTGAAAGAAAGTAAAGAAATGAAAACATCTAAAAAAAAAAGTTGTGTACACCTATGGTCAGTTTTAGACAAAAACCAAACATTAAGCTGTTTCCAAAATTCAGCTGTCTAGCATTCTATAATCTCAATTTGATTTCTTTCCTTGGAGTTTTGAAATTAAGTGCACATTGCAAGTTCATTTGTACCCTTTAATATTTGAATTGTTTCAATAGTTGCAAATTAGAGGAGTTAATCTATTCGATTTCTAACAGTCTAATTTGCTACAAAGACTGCAAACCTATAGAATCCTTCCTCTATGATTCTGAAACACAAGCCTCAGTAATACTTAACCTTATTTTGCTGGCAACCAAACTGTCATTAAACAAGATAATGTTTTAACTACGAAGATTAACCTGAGTTGCTGAGATAGAACTGTGCATCTTTTTTGTGCTGAATTGCTAATGATAGGGTATTTTATGAATTCTGAATTATGCTGAATTAAGCAAAATACAAATATATTTGTTTAGTGTAAGTATTTCATTAGTAAACCTGACCACATTGGGTATTCGCTGCACTCGTCTTAATCTAGTTTAATTTGAAGCACAATTTAGTGTAAACTCTATGCATTACTTCGATGTCTAAAGCACCACTTTCTGAAAGTTTATCGCATAAGTAAGAACAAATCAAAATAACACACTAGTTAGTGGAAAAACTAACAAACATTTTTTTTAAACCAGAGTAGAAAATAATGAGACTTTGAAAATTCAAGTAATAGACCCAAAATTATTCTGAAATTTATTCTGAGAACAAGGATGAAAACCCAGACCTAGTTTCTCTGAGTCCTGTTGTCTTAAGTACCTGGGCAGATATTTCTACTGACAGCCACCTGAGGACTTGGGATTCTTTCTCTTTGGCCACTATAATATTTGTCTTTATTTTTAATACTTCTCAATGGTAGTCATTAATACACACTCAGGACCTTCATTTTGTATTACGTACATCATGCATTAGATACATCACTTACTAAATATACAGGCTAAGAATGTTACTCATACAGAGCTGAGTCATTTGTAGTTAATGGAGCAAAGAGAGCTCCACATCTATTCGTTAACTTGACGAGATATTTTGATTCCAGCTACATCTTCTGAGATACAAGTTAACCTCTGGTAGTTTTAGAGAGAAAGAGAGAGAGAGAGAGACAGAATCAATAAATTTGAGTTATTTCTCTGTTCTCTAAATAACTATGACTTTTATAAAAGGACTTAGCCTTTTAGAAGCTTAGTTGGCCCAACTGTAAAACAGAGGCACTTGTGAAGACGGCCGAATGTAGAAAAAAAGTGAAAAGTCTCCCTGAAAATATATAGCATATTATTAGCACACATGATTTACCCATTTAATAAACATTAATATTATTTTATGCTTAGCTTTACTATTAAGAAATATTAATTAATTAAATAATAACTTACTAAATAAAAACAAATTGTCTAGGTTTGTCAACCCAGTATCTTCTGACTTACTGCTGACTTATTTAGATTTTCTCAGATGTTTCTGAATGTCCATTTGTTTGCCTCAGTCTTGATAAAATTATAAGGCCTAGAGTCTGTAACTTATACAGACTCTATACACCAAGAGTCTGTAACTGAGAAGGCAATTCGAAGATGCAGCTGTTACATATGGCTCTTCTGTGTGAACCCTAAAATCCCCACTCCCCTTGGAAAATGAATTATAGAAAGTGGTCCCCTCCCTGGGGTTGATTTTACTCCCTTTGTGCAATGTACACACTGAACAGCTCTGAGTGACTGTCTTGCCTATTGACATGTGCTTTTCACAGTATGGACCCATTCTTCATTTTGTATTTACATTGTCAGGTGAACTTTCATTATTATAAGTAAATCAAATGGGGTGAGAATATATTTCAAAAATCTTTTAATTTTTTCTCTGGAAAAAAAAAAAACAGGTACAGGTATGCTGTACCCGCACAAACTGTCATACATAAAACATGGCTAAATCTACAACTGGAGAAGACATAAGTACTTTTCTTGGAGTACCATACAAATGTCTTGGGAAATATAATTATTTTGTTGTTAGGTCAAATTGCCACTTTTTCCTGAAGAGCACTGAGTATATGTGCTTTCAGATCTATGTCCAGAGAAGACCATAAAAATAATATTTCAAAATCATGGAATTTGATTCTTCTCAAACCTGCTGTTTTCCGTAGCTGTCAATCAGTCACTCTGTTACTACAACCTATTGGAAGGAAGATAGGATGGGGAGAAAGACAGCACAGAATCTCCCTGAGGAAACAGGCTTTGCAGCCCTGACTCTCCGTATTCACTACTTTCCTTCCTCCTGTCCCCACCTTGGATAACTTGAGTCTTGTGGATGATCGGAAAATGAGGAAAGTCATCCCCCCTGACCACGCCTTCATTGCAGGAGTAGAATAATACACGTGATGGGTAGTTTTTCCAGTACTCTGCCCAGTTAAGGTACTGCACAAACTTAAGGGTATAAAACCTATTGTACTTTGGAAACACAAGGTACAACTCACTAAAGAAATGGCTTAATAAAGACTTCTAAATGAAATCAGCAGCCTTCTCTTACCTCATTAAGAGCTAAAATGTATAAACTTGAATTTTAAAAGTTTTCTATAAGGCATCCTTACATGATTAATGCTTGGGCGGGGGACTCACTTTTTTTTGTTTTGTAAACATGGGGAAAATAAACTTTAAAGCAAGAGACCTTAAATAATTAGCAGTGACATATAAGAGAAAAACCAATACACTCCAGATGTTTCCACAGCCTGCTTTCAGAGGCCTCACCCAACACTTAAAAATAGTTTTGCTATCTGGGCAGGGTTTCCATATTCGCTTCACTCAATAAAACTATTCCATCTATTCCAGCCATGCCTGGCTATGGTTCTACCCCAGCATTTGATAAAGTATGTTCCAGAGTATGCTCTGCCAAAATAATACTGGTGCTAATATTAATACTAATAAATTCTCTCTGCTTAGTCTATTCTTTATTGGTGATTCTTTATGTTTAGTCTATTTTTTATTGAGATTCTTTATGCTTAGTCTATTCCTTACTAGAGATTCTTTATGTTGTCTACTTTTTATAGGAGATTTATAACACACATTAACAAGCAGTATATTAAGTGCTCTAAGAAATCATCTGAAAAAAAGCTAGATTTTTTTTTAAAACTGAGAATTCCCAACTTATTTGACTGTGGCACTTTTTGCTCCTGTATAATAGCTATTAACAGCTCACAGAATATACCTTGGAGAAACTTTTGCCCTGGGATCAATGCTGCTTCTTATGTTTTCTCACCCTCTTTTCAACTAGGAAGGTGAGGGATAAAGAATGAGACCACCAAAGTGAAAGAAATACAGCAAAAGTTCCTGCACCCTTGAATCACCTTTAGCTGTTCATACACAAGCACTGCGCACAGACCACTGCAAGCTCTTAAAATGATGACTCTGTCGACTGGTAAGGGGGCTTATTTTATTCTCCAAAGACAACTTGTTCATGAACCGAGAATACTATCAATCAAGTCACTGGCACACAGAGAAGGGGGACAAACAGCACTTCCACATTACTTACCTTAGGATATGGATACTTCTTTCCTTTGGGATACAAAGCTCCAGTAAACCGGGGGATAACCATGTTAGGCACCAAGGAATCATTTATCATCAGGAAGGCAAGCCTTTCTCCATCTGGTGACCACCAGTGGGCGATGTGAGAATGCAGAAGTTCCTCTAGAATAAACGAGTGTTATTTGAAAACAACTGTAGATGTGGGTTCAGTGACCCACAAACATCTGTCCTTGAAATCTTTATTGTACATAAATATTTTCTATACAGTGTGGTGGATTTTATCAACTTCGTGAAGAATTCTTTATTTCTGAGCTACCCTTTTAATCCCAAGAAAAGAAGATGCAAAGGAAGGAAAGAATAAAGCAGGGAAGTCAGGATTTCATGGATTGTCAACAATGTGAACAGAGGAGATGAAAGCACTATCAGAGTAAAAAGAATGAGAACAGTAATTGAAGACTGAAACATGGCATAAAACCGTATTCGTGTCGCTCTTCATTCATATCTGCATTCAATCATATTTCCATCCTCTCATCATCAAACAAGTGGAATACCTACTAGATTCGTTAAACTATTCTAAGTTCTAAGGAAATAAAATCTAAAAAATATACTGGATATCTTTCATGTGACCCCAGATCCACTATCCACTTTTCTACACCTGATTTCTGGCCCAGGACATTAACCTGTATGAACTATATCAAAAGGGCTCCCATGCTCTCTAGAGCATGGCCACTAGGGTACCTTGGCAAGAGATTAGAAGGAGAGTAAAGTCAGCGTATGTATTCCCTTGGCTCTGTCCTGAAATGTCACCTGAGGCTTGTTGTGTGCTTTAAATGATTTCACTCCTCCTATCAATGCAGCCTCATCTACACAATGTTCTCTTTTTGTATCTGATAATGGCTCACTTCTATCATCATAGGGGTGCACACTGGCTGGTTGCTACTAGTCTAGATTATAGTTCTGTCATTTATGGATCCCCTGCACCTTCACCTCTGTAAATTATCTTTTTGTAAATAAAATTAGATTTCAAAATTAGATTTTGAGATTAGGTTGGAGATCTTTGATGTAATAATAACCTTTCTGGGGGGAATTGGGGGTATAGATAATCCATAGCAAGGGATGGAATCATGAATAATCAATTGTCACTGGTGATGACATAGAATAAAATGCAGCTAGAGAGGAAAACTGTTTGGAGGACAAGTGATTGTGACACTCAGTTGCTACGAAAATGGCAACGATAAAGATTATAAGTGAAGTTCTTATGAGACCTCAGAGGGATTACATAGGAATAAACAGAAACTGAAATCATGACAACTAAATTAGGAAAACACAAAAGGTCACCATGGCAACTTTGGAGTCCCTCTCTTCTGTAGTTGAAGGGCAGATGTGGCTGAGGTCCGAGAGAACATAGAAAGTGTTGCAGAGGAGCAACACAAATGAGGGTCTCAACTTCACTTGTGTTTTAAAGCTAAGAGAGCAATATTGGTAGAGAAGTATTGGGAGCCTGACAAACAGGCTCAGGACGCTTGGGTAGATGCGTGCAGTACACTTGCTGCTTTCTGGACCAGTCTCATAAATAACACATTTTATAGTAGAATGTCGGCTGAAGACTTTGAACCTCAAAATTTCCACAAGTCTTCTTGCTGACTGAGGCAACCTCTATACAAGGGAGCTAGACCTTCTCTGCATAAAGGCAGAGTGAAAGATTAATTCCTGTAAATTTTAAGAGTCTGCATCCCTAGGGAAAAGGTTAGAGATGTAGTAGCCTGGGATACACTGGAATATCTATTAAAAAGTGAGAAAATTTGTTGGGATTATATTTATTTGAAAGTAAAGAGGGCCTGTACTCTGGATTTTGAAGAACACCGTAAACTACATTCACATGTGCTGACCTGTTTTATTCCCAGGTAACCTGTAAAACTGCCAGTTCTAAGAAGAACCTGAGCAGGAGACAGCTGTGCAGCAGATCAAGGCCATGGTCCAATCTTTCCTACCATCTTCACCCTGTGACCCAGCAGATACGATGGTAATCCAAGTGTCCTTCCCAAACAGAGATGTTGTGTGAAGCTTCTGGCAATCACCATATGACAATCAGAGCACAGGCATTACAAGCTTTAGGGAAAGGCCATTTTCTCCTGTGCCGATAAATATTCCCCAATTCAAAAGCAGCTCTCTACTGAGCTATGGTAGAAATAATTAGCCTGACCATGGGATACCAAGTGACTATGCAACCCAAACTGTCCATCATGAACTGACTCTTATCTGATTCACTGATCATAAAACTAAACACATACAGCTATATCCCACTGTAAGATAGAAGTGGTTTATATGGAACCGGACTAGAACGTATAAGTGAGCTGCCCATCGTATTGCATCCTCTGCTTTATCCTTTCTCCTTCATTTCACATCGATGCCTCAGGATGCCTATGCCTCTGACACCCTGACATAAGCTGGCAGAGGAGGAGTAAATGTAGGCCTGGATTATGGGCAGGTTTGCGTGATGTACTTGAACCCACTGGAACTGGACAGGCTCTGCACCATAATCTTACCCAGGAGTGGCATAAAAAGACTATAATAAACATAAATCCTCCCAGTTGGAAGACTTTTTTTGTTTGTTTGTTTTTAAGCAAGGGATACTTTTTTTTTTTTTTTAAATTTTATTTATTTATTTATTTACGGCTGTGTTGGGTCTTCGTTTCTGTGTGAGGGCTTTCTCTAGTTGTGGCGAGTGGGGGCCACTCTTCATCGCGGTGCACGGGCCTCTCATTATCGCGGCCTCTCCTGTTGCGGAGCACAGGCTCCAGACGCGCAGGCTCAGTAATTGTGGCTCACGGGCTTAGTCGCGCCGCGGCATGTGGGATCTTCCCAGACCAGGGCTCGAACCCGTGTCCCCTGCATTGGCAGGCAGATTCTCAACCACTGTGCCACCAGGGAAGCCCCCAGTTGGAAGACTTTTAAACAAGATATTTAGTTCTCTACTTCTTGCGGAAGGAGACTTGGCTTGAAGCATAGGTCCACCCAGACTCATGCATAGTAACTAATAAATGGCCACCTGATCAGGGATACGGAAAAGTAAAATTACAGAATTAGTGGCAGGAAGTCTAGGGAAAATAAGTGCATGGACTTGTCAGGAGGGGTAAAAATGTAAAAAATTTGAAGACATTAGTGCCCTGCTTAAGGGCCACCAGAGCACATCCATAGCAGGGGAGGCTCTCAATGACCAGACGGACAGTATGACCGCCGAGCGCATGCCAGCTTGTCTCTGGCTGCCAATGATAGTGATCATTACTAAACCCTTGACATGGCATTATTTCCCAGCAGGCCCAGCGGACTACCTGGTGACAGGTGGATTACATGGTAACTCTTCCATGAAGAAAGCGTAGAATTTTGCCATAACAGAAATCGATACATATTCTAGATATGGATTTGTCTTTGCTGCCTGTAGCCCTCTCAGCACTGCTGTTCATGGACTTACAGAATAACTTATCCATTACCGCAATAACCCACACTACGTCACCTCCAAACAGCAAATATTTTCTAGCAAGAGGAAGGCAATGGACTCAGAATGGCATTCACTGATTTCATCATGCTCCCCACTAGCCGGGCTTGATAGAAGAGTAAAATAGTCTGCTCTACCACGACTTAGGCACTATTTTTTTGACAACATCCTTGAAGTTGGGATGTTATCCTCCAGATATGAGTGTCCTCCTTAATGTCCACCAGAGTACATCCATAGCAGAGGAGGCTCTGTGTCCTCCTGCATAACCAGGAAGCACAGATCTAGGAGCTAAGGGGTGGAAGTGTAGTGTTCTCTTTCACTATCACATCAGTAACCCACTGGACCCAACATTGCTTCTTATCCTCATGATAATGGGCTTGGTGGGTGTAGAAGTCCTACTACCTAAGGGAGGATTGCCTCCAACAAGGAAAATAGTCACAATTCTGTTCCTCTGAATTAGAAGCTGAAATCTTTCCCTGACCATTTTGGGCTCAGTGTGACTGGAAAAATAAACCGACAGAAAACATCGTCACTGTGCTGGGTCAATGATTAATATCATCTGCCAGGAAGAAAATGTGCCTTTACTATATAAAGAAGGAAAAGGAAGAAGATATTTGGAATTTAGCAGATTCACAAATACCCTTTTGTCTAATTCCATCTCATTTTCCAATTCCACATTTCTACATGCCAATTTCCATTTCAATGGAAAACTAAAATGGTAGCAACCTAATTAAGAAGAGGAAGCAAAGGAATAAGATTTGGCAGAAATAAAGTTTTGGTGTGATGCACCAGGTAAATAACCTATCTAGTCAAAATGCTGACTGAAGGTAAATGGAAACAGGAATGAACAGTTCAGGAAAGGAGTTATGATTACCAATTAAGGCCATATGATGAGTTACTTCTTTTCTTAATGGGGCCATTTTCCCCCAAACCTTATATGAAAAACACAAATATTGGCTGTAAATTTCAGACAGGTATATAACTGGACTAATGTCCCTCTACAGTGAAATGGTGGCAGATGAGACTTTGTGTGCTCCTCTTCTGGGGCCACAAACTTTTCATTTGAATAATAAGAACATTCCCATGGTGTCTGAGTTTTTTTTAAGTGTGGCCAATATGAAACCAGGCAAATCAAATAAAGAGAAAAAAGTTAGTGCATGGTATTTATTTTGTTGGTTTCCACCCATGGAAATCATGTGGGTTTCGCTGTCTTCTTCAGCCAAAACTCACTGCTTCTATTACTGTGAAAACTCCAGGGCTCCCTCCTTCTAGGCCCTAGTAACAGCTGCCCCCCTTCCCTCTTCAGGTATTAATGGCTAAACCATTACTAGCCACAGGTTGTATATTCCTTGTCTTTTACAAGTGGCCCCTTCATAGATAAAGCTGAATACTATTTTGAATGTGCCATTTTTTTCCAGTAGTGATCCTGACGCTGATTTATTCAAGTAACTTAAAATTCAGGTGAGGAGACATGAGTGAGCCACGCAACACTGAAGAAAAAACATGCTGCTAATTGAGTGCACGTAAACTCTAAGTCTTATAAGACCTGTAGGTACAGAGAGATCAGATTGTGTTGCCCAAAATCAACACTCAGGGTTTCTAAGAAGCAGGTTCTATCCTGGGTGCTGAAGTATGCGTACACAAGTACTTCCCAAGAATAAGAATGGCCCCAATTTGAGGGCACCATTCAATAGAAACTGGACATCATCTACTTTTATTTATTTTAGAGTGATTTATGCCTAAAGTTGTTCCTCACAAAAATGATAAAATAGCAAAGTAGTATATACAAAGAGTTATGTGACTTCCTTCAGGTATATAAAAAAAGCTACCCGAATAGAAAGTAGATAAATAAAAGAATCTTTAATATGCATTTGCTTAAAAGTCCTCTTGAACGAGGCAAACACTCTTTAATTGCAACTAATAGGGACTTTTACTCATGGATTGAAACTTCCTGTAATTATATTATTTACAAACAATGTAGTTTTACAAATTGCATTCCATTCCATTTCAATGTAGGCTTGGCTCTTCATTGTCTTTATTACACTGATTTAGAAAATCTCACTGCAGAGCACATGGAGTTCTCAACACATGTGGTTTTATGTCACAGACACTTAAAAATATAGCCTCAACACAAAGCACTCACAGAAAACTAACTCATATATGACCATTGTGTTCAGATTAACAAGCAATTCCGAAAAGTAAGCTGATTTTATCCGTTTGTAGTTTATCAACTTAGATAGGATTTCCTGAGGATCTACTGTCAGCCCTGTGGGTTTTGGTTGATTTTTTCCCCCTTATTTCCTGTATCTTACTGTCAACTTTCTTGAAAGAATTGTCTATGTTCGTAACCTTCTCACTTCCCACTTACAGCTCCATCCACTGCAGGCTTGCTTCTGGCACCACCAATTGACTGATTTTGTTCCTGTCAAATTCTGGTAGCAAATCAAACAGTAACTTTGGAATCCTCAGCTTGTTTGACCTCCTGAGACTTAGCATTGTTATCACCCTATCTTCCTCTGCCTTCCATGGCTGCACCTCTAATCTTTCTTTCTTTTATATGTCACAGTTCAGTTTTACTGGGATTTAGTAAGTACTCAGTAAATATTTGTTGAATCAATGAATGGATGAATGTGACTTCCTGTGTCTATGAGAAGGCACAAAGTGAATACAGGCAATTTGCATTATTCTCACCAAATAACAAAAAAGCAACAATCCCAATTTGTTGATAAGCATATTGTTTATCTTGTAATTTTTTTCTCTCACCTCTTTATTCTTGTCATTCTTAAAGCTCAATGCAAAAACCATTTCTTCTATAAACCACCCTATATTCCCCCAATGCATCAGAATTAATTCTATTTATACATATATTTAATATGATGACATGTAGTTCTATTTATATTTCTATTTACCATGCTCCAAATGGTTCATTATATAATAGTTGTTTACAGTTTTTCACTCCATTAAGTTGGAAATACCCAAAGCATAGAAACCCATATTCCTCATTGTATTGCTCTCAGATAATGTCTGACAAATATATGTGCTCAATAACGGTTAGATTGAATTTCAAAGAAGGACTCCTTTAAAATACGAGATTCTAAAATATATTTATAAATCTTTTAGGCATGTCAGTTCCATTATTCAAATAACTGAAAGTGACAGTCATTTCTTGTTTCTATTTAACAGATGCAATACTTCGTGGAGATTTTCAAAGTTGTAAACTTGGCAGCTGTGAACTTTACCTTTTTTAAACAAAATATTGATCTGATATTTTGTTTAGTTAAGTTACCACGTTAAATATGCCAATTTATATGAATAAGATTTGAGGTGCTTTGTGTAAATTATATTTAAAATGTTTCATTTTGAGCACGATGTTTTATTTTTCTTCTGAACTTCACCAACTCTTTTTTTGGGGGGTGGGGGCGGCTCTGCGTGACTTGTGGGATCTTAGTTCCCAGACCAGGGATTGAACCCAGGCCCTTGGCAGTGCCAGCGTGGAGTCCTAACCATTGGACCACCAGGGAATTCCCCATGAACTTCACCAACTCTTTAAAACACAGTGTATTTTATTTGCTTTTACTTTCCTTAGGAATTGAGTAATACTAGAAATAGAAACAATTACACTTTTAAAAGACTTTAAAGACTCCACGTCAGTGACTGCGGTTGGGAGCAACAGGCACGCTCACAGGTTGGCCCAGCCCTAACACACTTAAAATTTGCCATAAAAACATTTTATTATCTTTTATGTGACTCTTCTAATCTTTTCCTACGATAATTATAGAAGGTAAATTTCAATTTAGAAAAAGTAAGTGGAAATGTTACATGTTCCTTCTTGGGTTTCCCACACATGCTAATTCATATTGTAACTGATTTCTGCAAAGTAATAAAAAGGAAATCTCTACACTAGAGTATCACATATATACTGTTGGAGATCGTATGCATTGCTAATAGGTAGTACTGCCTTTTCATGAGTATATTGAAGGAAAAGAGAAGGTCTGGATTCTGGGAGGTGCTGACACATTGGACACGCAAAGTGATAGTAAGTGATTAAGGCCCGTGTGGGACTTTTGAACCATAGGTTGGGGATGCCAAGCAAAATGCTGAGGGAAAATCAATGATGTATGAATTGCCTAAATCCCTCTGCCAAACCTTAGCACTTATTCCCTTTGTAAGGTCCGTCCCTTCTCTTGGAAATGAAGCAAGAATTGAGGTAAGTCCATGGACACTAGGGTTCAGAGTCTTTGGCTGATGAAACAGACCAGGGAAATCTAACACCTTAGGTCCATAATGCACGCCATCCCTTAGGGAAGAGCGAAAGGCCCTGCACTGTAACAGGTGGGGTAGCCCAGGACGAAGCACTGACTTTGAAGACGCACATTCAAGTGTCAGCCCTACCCTCATGAACGCTGAGGTCATGTCCAAGTCACCTACCCTCCCTGAATCATGGTTTCTTCAGTAAGTGATTAGATATACCAGCATCATAAGAATTAACTCACATAGCATATCTGGAATTTCCTAGTATACCTAGAACATATGAGCCCAAAGGATTGAATTTAATTTGAATGGCATAAACCATAATTTTTCCATTTCCCCCTTTTTGGAAAGTGTCAGACTTACAGGGTCATCCCCAAAACAAAAGTTTTTGTTACCCATTTGTCCTGCTTATCCCTCAACACACTGTTCAGTTTCAGCCCCAATATATAGGTTTTTATTCTCTAATTAAGAAGATAACCTTATTTCCCAAATAGTGGTCTTTAATTTCTCTCCTTATAATTTCCTCAAATATGTAATTCCATAAACTATATGAAGCCTTCCCTAAAGGACAGAGGCCCAAATCTTGATCAGTGTCAAGTCAGTACATTCTACATTGGGTTTACCTCTAGTTGATTCCAAATTTCTTGAATGTTAAGGATCACATTTTGTCACCCAATGTAGCATATTAGCACACTGGGAAGCACCAATGTTCCCGCTAAATTATTCCTCTCCTCCTTGAGTCTACTGTTCCTTCTGATGTCTACTCACTGTGTCTGCCACCACTATTTACTAGTGATCCAAACCAGAAGCCAAAGAGTCATTCTTGACTTCTTCAATCCATCTCGTCCATTTGAACACTAAGATCTACCTATTTTACTGCCTCATCAATTTTAGAATCTTCCCTCCTTCTTCCTGCTTTAACCCTAGTCCTCTTGCTCATTATCTCTTGATAGAACATAGAACAAGCCTTATAGCTGCTCATTGGTTCTTTTCACTATTCAATTCCAGCTTTACACTCTAGCCAAAATGATCTATTTATGCGGAAGATCTAATCTTGACACTTCCTTTCCTGAAAAGCTGTATTAGTTTCCCCATTTAATAGTGGAAAAATAATTGAAATCCCAGAAAATTTTCAGGGTTACTGCCTCTTGGTTCTTGTTGCCTTCCTTTTCTCAAATTTTATGCCTCAATAATACCAAGCTGATTTTAGTTCCCTGGGCACACACTATGCTATTTAACCCTTCTATGCTTCTTCAAGCTTTTAACTCTTGCTTGGATTTTTCCTTCCTGGTTTCTTCTTCTGTGTTAAACTTCTTATTCTTTGAGGCTCAGCTCAGAGGGTTTCTCCATTAAGAAAATATTTACAAATCCCTAAAATGGGCTAAGTCTGACTCCTTTGTTTTTTCATAGAATCCTGTGTTTACTGTCATTTAGTACTTAGTACACTGCACTGGCATGGTTTCTTCATCTTTCAGGGTCTCCTACAGTACCAAAATATTTTGAACATAAAAGGTGTGTCTTTCCTAGCTCCTCTAGGTAAGAGGTGGTTAATTCTTACTACCTAGATTCTCAGAACTACCAAGGTTTCAAGTTTGTTCCTCACCTGTTTTTTCAATTCTTTGGGGCGTCTCAGGCCCCTCTAATAATCCATCATTTTGAAATAAGAAAGCCAGAGTCAGTTTTTGACACTCTCAACCAAAGAACCCTACTAATCTGTTTGTGCATTTCATTTTGTAAAATTTCATAGTATAATTATCACTGATATTTCCACAGTAGGTTCCCCTACTCCTCAGAATAAACTGTGGCTTTTACTGTTTGATGCTAGCTTATACACAAAATATATTATAGATATTAATACACATGTACACATATATGTGTAAATCTTGAGGGCTATAATGTCTCTTCCTTAATAATATAGTTCCACCCAGCAACATTTTCCTTTTAATGTAAAGTCCTGAGAGCAGAACTTTGTTTTGTTTCCTGATGTATCTCAGCACTTAGACAAGTACTTGGAACATAGTAGGTCTTCAATAATATCTATCAAATGAGAGCATGAATGAATGAAATGAATGAATGAATAAGCTAAATGATTTACTTTCTTACATAATTAAAAGTAGCAACTCTGAGCTAGAAAGATTGCATTTGCCAGTACTGCTCAAGAGTAAAATTTATTCTCTGGAAGATTCTTACTTTATAATTTCTAATTTAATAGACTAACTTAGTTTAAATTTTGAGGTATTTTGCCAAGATCAGTTGTAGAGTCTGAAATGTAGGTTTTAAACTCACACTTTGAGTTTTTCCTAGGCAATCTGTACCTATAACTAGCTGATAATTGGTACATGATAAAATTGGATAGAGGTTTTCATCACCTGATTCCTTCTTATATTCTCAGCTATTATGAAAACTTGATTCAATAGTTATTAAAAATAACTTTTTAGGTAGGTTTTATTGAATATTTTGGTCCCTATACAGTGGTTTTAAAATGTGACAGAATGTTCTTAATGGAAATGACTAATAATTAAGTGGCTGTCATGCACTTTTTGAATAGTAAAGGATTTTGTTTATTCCTTCCCAGACTCAGAAAAATTCAGCATCTAATTCCAGAGTGATGTAAGATGATTATTCACTTTCATTAGTTAAGCATCACCAAAAATAAGATCTATTTAGCCTGAACAAAATGTGTATATGTTACATATATATATATATCTATCTATCTATCTATCTCAAACATGGAATTATATAAGTAGATGTAAATCATAACCAGTCAAAACATGAGCAGATGCAAAGATATGAAAGCATGAAGGCAATTTTGAGAGGAAATGAGATGAAGAAATAGTGCTGTAAGTATTGTTATAATTGAACAGATTTTTCTTATAGATTTTGTGTAAAAATATATCATTTGTATTCTTTTGAAACTAAATCTATTCACTCACCTTCATATAACCAGTCAGCAATTCCATTAAAAATAATTCCTTCTTTTCCAGAAGATGTCAGTCGCAATGAACTACTCTTTATATCAGGTTGATAGTAGATATTATTTTCAAAAATATAAATCTGGATCAGGAAACATGTAAAACAAACAAACCAAAAAACCAAAAATATTAGGAAGCCTTTTTTTAAACTTTCATATTATAGAATAATAACTGAAGAGCTAAGTGTTTTATTATTTGCCTGCTTTCAATTTGTTTTTATTTAATGCATATTTTTTATTGCTTTCAATTATTAATGGCTGTTTCTTTCTCTATCATATTATATCCAGTTATCATTTAGAAATTACATGGTACTAGCTATTGAAGCTTTTAAATCCATATTTTCAACAACTATGTTTCATCTACTTAATTATCTTTTTCTCATACCACAAGATTGGTTTGGGTTTGAGATAACATTCTGCAGGCTTAAGAGACTGACAACTGTACTAGATGCCATTTTAGTAACAGCAAACAACTCGAAAAACCTCAATTTGGGGTCTTTTACCAAAAAATGCATTGGCGATCAATAAAATAATCTTTGGAGAATGTCTCTGATTCTCTCCGGCTCAACTCACAGACCCACTAATGAAAGGAAACACTGGCAAAATTCCTTCAGATTGATAAGTGGAACACACCTTCCTATGCCTCAATCTTCCCTGGTAATTCTTTCCTAAATAGCATAGCAGTAATAATAACCTTGTGCTTGAGGATTCAAGAAAGAGTTTTAATATGAATACATTACAGACTCTTACAAAATAATATCAACATCAACATCAGCAACAACAATAGTCCCAATACAGGAACAGCAGTAGAAATTAATTAAACAGTGTCTGTCCACAAAAAATGAACTATCTTTAATAGAGATAATTCAGGATAAAATTATTTATAATTCACTTTAAAATATTTTTAATGCCAAACATTTCACACTGTTGGTCTGTGTGATATAACTGTCACAGAGCCATGTTTCATCCACTTGTTGCGGGGAGTAGAATATTGTTCAATGAAAGCCAAATTGCTATTTAGATTGACATTCTACTAAGAAGGTGAAAGATGGCCTAGTGCCCATATGTTCCAGCATGCTATAGGATCATTGCACAAAAGCAGATAGAGCAAACACAAGAACTTCTGAAATAATTGTCTGATTAACCATGAGGTCCTAGATTTTAAACCTTGACGTGCACAATGATGAAGGCAATCTTAATATCCAGAACATTTGATTGATATTCTACTTTGATTCTGGTGATTTGGCAAGCACTTAACAGTGAGTGTATCTAGTTAACCATTCCACTACTACCTGTTGTTTATATTACAGGTGAGGATGACAATAAGAATACGAATTGTTGGGGGTGGAGAGTAAGAAAGATATAATAGGTGTTTAAACATGTGTTTATAATCAGGCAGCCTAAATTTAAAATCCAAATAACTTGGATAATTTGTTTAACCTTTCTATATCTCAATCCTCTCTTTTATAAGATGTGGATGTCTCACACCTACTTTAGAGATCTGATGTGAAGAATAAATGAGATGATGAATGTAGAACATGTAACACATGTGGCTATTGCTAGGAGCAGGGCTGACTTCACACAAGATAATCTAGTTCAAAAATCTTAAACTTTTTGCAGGCGCTACAGAATCTAAATCAAAACAAAACCTCTACAGCTTCAGCCAATGTGTAAATTATCCCAAACTATTGACTATTAGGTTGATTATATTATGTCGACTATATATTAGGAATAGTTAGTGGAATAGTAATAGCAGTAGGGGTAGTACTATTAGGAGGAGAGGGGGTGGTATTAACAAATGATATTCATTGCTTTCACTTCATTTAGAAAGTTTTCCAGTGATAAGAATATAGGAAATAAACTTATATTGAAAGTATGCAGGTCCCACTTAGGCAAAAGTTTGAGAACTATATCTCAGGTATCTTAAAACTGGATGGAAGTGTTTTTTTTTATGACTTTCACAACCCCTCATAACTGAGAAATAATATTAACTTTATTGTAGCCATTTAAAGCTTAAACTTTGTGCGTTTTGTATACTACCTCCTTTTGCCTTTCACAAACAGTATATGAAATAGGCACACAAAATCGGCTTTACTTGGAGGGAATCCTCTTTTTGTACTATAATCTTCTATTAGGACTTGTAAGTGAATAGAAATTCAGATCATCCACACTCATGCTACATAAGCACATGGGACTATTATCAAAAGTAAGGGTGACTTGAGACTTCCCTGGTGGTCCAGTGGTAAAGAATCCGCCTTCCAATGCAGGGCACCCGGGTTCGATCCCTGGTCAGGGAATTAAGATCCCACATGCCACAGAGCAACTAAGCCCACGTGCCACAACTACTGAGCTTGCGTGCCTCAACTAGAGAGACTGCATGCTGCAACTACAGAGCTCACCCACCCTGGAGCCTGCACGCCACAACAAGAGAAAACCACACACCACAACTAGAGAGAAGCCCGCACACCGCAACGAAAGATCCCGCGTGCCTCAGTGAAGATCCCCCATGCCGGAACGAAGACCCGATGCAGCCAAAAATAAATAAATAATAAATCTTTTTAAAAAAATAAAAAGGGTGACTTAACCCAACGTAATATTGTTCCAAATCCTCAGCTTTTTTTTTTTTTTTTTTTTAAACATCTTTATTGAAGTATAATTGCCTTACAATAGTGTGTTAGCTTCTGCTTTATAAACCTCAGCTTTTTGAGGGGAACAAACTCTAAGTCAAAACAATTAATAAAACCTCCACGATTTCAGCAGATGTATAAATGGTTTTGGATACCAAAACCATTGACCAGTAATTACATTTGTATTTGAAGAACAGATTGGATGATGTTCAAAATCCACATGAAACTGACATCTGTTTCAATGTAAAAGAACAAGCAATATGGAATCAGAATTTTAATGCCATTTGCTGAAAGCTGCAATATCAGGGGATATCCACAAGATCTTTTTTCTGTGGACCAAAAATTAGTGGCTGCCTTTATGAAAATATACATTTATAATCTTTTAAACCCTTTTAAATTACCAAAGTTTTTCCTTGAATTATATTAACTTCACATAATAGTCACAAACTCTCACCACTACTTTAGCAATATAGGAGCTGCAAATATTCCCAGGTACTATCTTGGCACATTGATGAAATTAAGCTGGATCCAAATAGCAATGATCAAGGGCTACGACTAGATTTAAATCACACTGAAAATACAGCAAACACTAATGCCATTTATCCTAATGTTACTGATTAAACTGTCATAATATTTTTGATGCCATCAATCAATTCCTTCAATGAGCCACCTACACAGTATAACAAATAGAAATGGATAGCTATTTGACCATTTAATTTTTCAGGTAATAGAGCATGCTGACTACCCACTTTTTCAAAATCCATGGTCTTAGTACACTTACAAAATAATCCAAAATTGGTAAAGTCACAACAAAGGCAACAGGAAGACAGCTGAAATACTATGTGCTGTGACAAACTGAGAAATTTGTAGTAAGTGACCCAGGAAATTATTCTATCAATGTGTTAATTGATATTACTCATTACCAATGATTAAACACAATATGTGTCATCGCCGTGCAGGAGGCTTTAACAGCCGATTTTCAACTTTCTGCCTTCTCTTCCCCTGCTGCAGCTCCAGTAATGCTTCAGATGACGGATGCCCCAGCAGCCAGGATTGCTGGGTGAAGAGGTATGGAACAAACTCCTTCCCCAGCCCCAGCCAACTTGTGATGGACATATGGCAATAAATGAACATTTGAGGTTAAAAGTCATTAGGATTATAGGTTTGAGAGCAATTACAATGTAAATTACCCTACTGTGACTGATTTAACCAGAGACAATGCCTAATACAAACTTATAAGAGCAAACTCTTATGAACTTTCAGCCAGTTTAATTGAAAAAGAACATCAGAATAAAACAGAAATATAATTGAATGTTAGATCTATTTTAGCTGAAATATTACTGAAAAGCTATTCCACCTTCACTGATTTGAGTGATTTTTATGATAATTTTAAATTAGAAAACTACAAATCATTCAAAAATCCCCATGTGTTGTAATGGTGTAAGAGAATCTACAAAGTCACAGCCAAGTTGGGATAGTATTTGGGTTGCCTTCTACTGTGGCTTGCTTTCTGGGAAAAAGTTGTAATTAAGAAACTATCCCAGATAACATATATTACTGGCAGGGATGTGGTGAAAGGGGTCCTTTCCTATGTTGATTGTGAAAATATAAAATGTGATAAGCGTATTGAAAAGCAATATGGCAACTAAAAACAAAACATACTCCATCTCATCAGCAATCCCAAATCTGGGACTTGTAAGAAAAACAAAACAAAAACAGAAAACCACCAATATGTACAGAATGATGAAGAGTGATATTTATTTCTGCAGTGTTTATGATGGCCAAAAAGAAGAGTCAAGGTGAAAACCCATCAAAGTGCTTGCCTGGATGGATTATGATTCATCCACATCA
Source organism: Balaenoptera ricei (assembly GCF_028023285.1). Classification (NCBI taxonomy): domain Eukaryota; kingdom Metazoa; phylum Chordata; class Mammalia; order Artiodactyla; family Balaenopteridae; genus Balaenoptera; species Balaenoptera ricei. The sequence goes on along the minus strand of NC_082645.1, from coordinate 6,008,591 downwards.
GGTAGTAACACTCGGCTTTGAGGAGAATAAATTAGTGCTACATGAGTTGACCTGGAGGTGTTTCACTGAGATATTGTCAAGTGACAAAAGCCACAAAACAAGAAAATTATTTCAACATGAATCCATTTTTATGCACCAGACAATGACAATACTAATACAAACTTACACTAGCAGGGATCTCACCAACAGATATACATTGAATGTTGTCTTTTGGTACTCAGCCCCACACCTGCCCCCCGCCCCCCATAGTCTTCTATTACTGTGTCATCAGAAACCTGAAATCTACAATTCTAAGATTCCCTTGCAAACTAGTCTTCTCAGCTTCTTTGCTTGATGGGTTCTAGTTACTTTCTGCAAATATGAGAAAGCTGCTAGTTAGGAACTGGAAGACATTTACCTTTGGCAGTGGCTTTTGCATGCCAGCTTCAACAATAGTGACTAAGTAGCAGTATATATATATATACATATATATATACATATATATATATATATATATATATATGTATATATATAGTTTCATACCCTTCAAATCTATGCAGTTCTTATCTTTCAACCTGCCCTAATAGATGTGAACATTCAGACAACCATATCCTTGCTTCTTTTGGCTCCTGGACCACTAACCATACTCCAACTTCGTCATACTTCCTGATCCAATAGTGGCTCCAAAATTTGTATGGAATCTTTGCCTTTTGCTTTACCAGGAACAGATTTTAATTTTTAATTATTCCAGCTTATCAATTTCTTAAATAATTTATATTAAACTAAATATATGTTAATAAAGTGAATTTCATGTAATATTACTTTGGAAATAAATGACACAAAAAAGATTTTGCAGTGATTTAGAGTCATTATTAGATTCAGATGTTATCATTTTTCAATAAATAAGACAATTTTGTCATATGGACAGTATTAAAGCATATAATTATGTACATAATACTTTTTTATCAATAAGCCAACTTGAACTCCATCACATACATAAGACATTTAAATATTTTTTAAATAAATAAAAATGTTTGAAATATTTAAGCCATATTCCATTAATAGATATGATTCCATTGGATTTGAAGTAAAATTTTCCCTTTTAAGCAATATGCTACATTTCAGTCTAGGAAACACTTGGAGGAATTAGTCTTTAAAGACTTTAAGTGTAAACTTATAAATAAAAGGTCCTTATTTTGATTTATATAACAGATTCTTTTGGTAACATGAAAGAATATAAGCAGACAAAAAAAATCAGAGTATTTTGATTTTACAATTAGAATGGCTAAAGTGAAAATGAGAGCCAACAATAATGTTGCCAAGGATGTAAAGCAACTGGAACTTTCATCTCTTCTGGTGGGAGAGTGAATTGGTACAATCACTTTGTAAATATCTGTAACAGTTTTTACCAAAACAGAACATGTATATAACTGTAAAACTCAGCAACTACATCCAAGGAAATGTATATGGATATATATCCATTACAAAAATGTATATGGATATACATCCAATATATGGACATATATGGGAACCCAATATATCAAGGAACATATACGAGAATGCTCATAGCAGTGCTATTTGTAATAGTCAACAATGGTGTTGTAAGTTATGATAATAATTACCCTTGGTGGGTAATAGTGCTAGTGAAACTGAGCAGGACACTGTGGGGCCCTACTGGGTATAAAAGTCCTTCTGTGTCCCCAGTTTCTTGTTTGTAGAAAAAAGGCTTTAGTCTCCTAGGACTTCCCTGAGTTACAAAGAACAGACTCAAGCAGTTAATAATTAGGGAAGTGAGGGAATGAAGAAACAAAGGAAAAGCAGTCAAGAAACAATAGTTTAGGGATAAAACAGAGTCCTAGTTCCTTCTTAAGGAATATACATAACAAATGGACACATATCTTTAAGTTGTTATGCAAAAACTAAGATCCCCACCCAGGTGGAAGATGGTAACTGTATGCTGACCACAAGCACAAAGAACCAAGACTGGTTGGAACCAGAAGGTTGATGATTAAGGTTCCTGAAAGATCACCCTGTTACCTCACCACCAACCAATCAGAAGAAAGTCCATGAGCTGCAACCCTCACTCCAAATGTTGCCTTTAAAAGCCCTTCCTTGAAAGCCATCAGGGAGTTTGGGTCTTTTGAGCATGAACTACCCATTCTCCCTGCTTGGCACCCTGCAAATAAATGTGTACTTGCCTTCACCACAACCCAGTGTCAGTAGATTAGCTTTGCTGTGTGGTGGGTGAGCAGACCCAAGTTTGGTCTGGTAGCACTAGTAAAAAGCAAAGCAGGGGTCTTCTGGTGTATGAATGATGCTCTGTTTCTACTCTGGTCACTGTGAAAATGGGATTGTTCACAAGAATCAGCTCTGCATATTTGCTGCATTATGTTAACTTAAAGAAAAAGGAAAAAATTATGCAGAATTTTATTAGTAATCATAATTCATTGAAAATGCTACCTTAAAGATTATCAATATTTTACTGAAAGTCACAGTATATCATTCAACTTTATAAAAATTCTGTTTCTTTAATTTGCCAGTATGTAATAAATTCTGAGAGCCCATTTATGTAATGCAAAGTAAAGCTATGAGCACAAGTTAAATAGTTTGATTACCTCTGACATTTTAGCTTTGAATAAATCTGTCTGTGGGTTATAGAATACTGCTGTCATTTCTCTGCAGAACCATCTCTGGGATAGAATAACGCACTCAAATCATTCATGTCACCTTTGCACTAGTACCTGACATTCTAGTGATAGAATCACTATCAGAGAACTCTCATCCCTTGACATTTGCAATTATTCATATCAGGAAGCCCTTTCAAAGAGTTCTTATTTCTTAAAACCTTTACAGAACATTATGCATTCTCAAAGAAGTGAAATATATCCTTTTGTCTTAAATTCGTAATTATGTAAGTCACTCCCCAATTCCAAAGCCCTTTTATCCATTTTTTTTTTTTTTAGGAGAAAAATGGATACCAGATAAAAGCAAGCAAACAGATAATTGAAAACCAACTCCAATCAATGAAATGTAACAACAGACTATCTCTTGGCTGTGTCATTCCCTAAAACTCATTTAGGGTAAGAGAAGACTTTATGATAAATTGATCATTTTGATAATTGAAAAATCAATTAAAAATACTTATGAGCCCCAAGAAATAAACTGCAACACACTGAAGACAATCAACAACATTATTATATTATTTAAAAAAAAACCTTAATGTGCTGATTTATATGTGTCAGAATGCTACAGGATGGTATTGTCTAGTCATTGTGTATCCATTTCTTCCTCTACTCCACTTTCTTCTTTTTCATTGTTCCTTCACCACTCCATCTCTTGTCTTATTACCCTTTTCTCTAGTCCTTTATCATTAGCCAAATAGGTATCTGGAACTGTTTACATGCTAGACGCTGTGCTAAGTTTTGGGGATATAAGGACGACATCTTACAATCTAATGCTGCATTCCAATACAAGCACACACAAATTAATGTAGATGTGGCCAGCAAAGAAAAACAAAACCAATGTATGAAGACATTAATTTAGCGGGACATGTTACTGCCTAATATGTGTCATTAGCAGTAGAACTTGAAATGGAAAACAAAAATAAAAGCAAAAGTGTAGAAAATGGGATTTCTATCAAAGAGACATGGGATCTAATCCTGGCAGTGCTCTTTGTGAGACTGATGTAGCTGCCAGTTGCGTTATCCTAATCACAGATTCCTGTGGCACTGTAATCAAATTTTCCGAAACAAATCCTATGTTCAACAATGTCTGACCCCTCATGGCTCCTGTTCATTTTCCAGTCCTGGAATTCCAACTTTCTCATTGGTTCTGAGAGCTTTCAGAAATCTATTTAATGAATTCATTTTCGGTTGAAATGAACGTGAATCCATGTCTCTCGCTTACTTCCAGGAATCCTAATTACCAGGTGACACACAGCAGCTTAACCTTCAAAGCCTCATGGGTAAGAAAGCCCTTCACTGTCAATTATGTTGGGAGCAAGCTAAATTAACCCCTGTTTCTTTCCAGCTTTCATCCATCCCAGGATTAGCAAAAAGCATGGTGCATATGCACTTTATTCTCTGATGTTAAAACAATTTGATTTTACATTTGTATTGTAACTCCTTGTATTTCAAATGGAGACTCCAAAATTTTAAAAAGAGATTCTATGACTGAGGATTGAGGGAGATTGGAAGTAATTCTCATATGCTTATCAATGTGTCTGTGCCTAATGCTTTCCAGTTTATGGGCATGTTGATAAGAAAACAAATTGAAAAATGCAGAAGGTGGAACCAGCCTTGGCTATCTCCCATGCACATTTTACCCACAGCTCTAGACTCTTTATTCCACTTCAGGCAATTTCAAGGCATCCCTGGGCACGAATGAAAAATACAGGCTGTTTTTTTCAATACAAGAATGTCCAAACATTTTTACTGTATCCTCCCCAAATACTGGATATCAGTAAAATAATCATAAAAATTCAACTTAGTAATGAAATGTCTTATGTCGAGAATTACTTTGTTTATTCTAGTTAATGTTCTTATAAAGTTAAATTTAATTGAGATAATGATCAACTGAGGATGACAGTCATTTAAATTCAAGCATAACTTGGAATGCAGGACAAAAAGCACTTGAAATACTTCCTTATTGTCTCTTTCTTCTTTTTCCCCATGTGAGAGTCTACAGAAATGATTATTCCTTGTGCTTCAGTTATCTGTCTGCTACAATGGGGTATAACTAAACCCTATCTCTGATGTATGTGTAACTGTAACACAATATACCCTAATAACTTTTTATTTTGTGGATGAAAGAATGTAAAAGGATGTTTGAAAGAGTCATTTCTGATTTTTAGTAATTCATGTTTGGTGTTTGCAGTAGTTTATTCACTGCTTCCCTCTCTTCAGTTCTCCTCACTTGCATCCATCCAATAAAAGGACAAAACAGACCCTTTCTGTCAGTGCTTTGACTGCGACATTGTCCAATTAAAGTTTCAGCATTCCATAAAGACTAAAGGCTAAATTCTTTACACTAAAATTCTAAGCAAATTGTACTGGTTAGGATTTAGGTACTAATCCACCTACAAGGCAATCTCTGCCCTAGTAAATCTCATCCACTTGCCATCACATAGTACAGTTTCTGTCTGTGTTTGTTTTATTTTCTTCTTTCTTGGGGAGTCACTGACACACAAAACAGAAAAATCTACCTTGAACAGAACATAGACTTCCTTGTGAAATACCACTTTTTAAAAATGCTAATGTCAGACATTTCATATTATTTAAAGACACATATAATTATATATATTTACTACTTGAAATATTTTTGTTTCTTAATGAAGAAAGTTTAAAGATGAAAGAAGATGGCAAGCTATATGTATGAGGGTACACATGGAGGAATGATGGTTATACAGGTCACTTATTCATTTGCAATTTCACTATACTCCTACTACATACCATGTCTATGAGACAATGTTGACTGAGTCTTAGTACCTGTTGTTGATGAATTCACAGTTTAAAATAAGAAAGATAAGAAAAACAAGAAGTAATTAACAAACTACATGGTACTTCTATGACATATTGATGCACAAAGCATTAGTGGAATGTGAATAAAGACACAAGACAGCTTGAATCTGATTGAGGAATAGGAGGGTCAGAAAAGGTTTCAGATGAGGCATGACATATTGGCTGAACTTACAAGTTCAGGTGGATTTTCCTAGGCAGAGAAAGGTAAAACAAAATTCAAGTAGAGGAAATGGCATGAGAAAAGGTGGGTTTAAATGATCAGATGTTGAAAACACACTATATAGAAAAAAGCAGAAGGAATAGGGGGAGAAATGACAAGGCAAAGAGATGTGTGTTAGGGGGTGAATGAAGCCAGACTATAGATATTAAAGATTTGTTGGAGAGCTGGAGAGAAGTGAGGGAAACATAAGGAGATAAGAATGAGATCTTTTTAAAAAATTATCCATTTACTAGTCATTCTGAAAAGCAGTTCTATTTAAAAACTGACTAGAATAATATTGGTCCATTTGTGGAGATACAAAGATGGATAAAGTGTCTTGAAAATTTTTTAATCATGATCATAGAATCTTTCAGTTCATTTTGAGTCAATTTAAATAATTACCCTCTATTCTTGGAGAAGCAGGAAGTGAAATGAAATCTCAATGATCTCAATGGTATTGTATTATTAACAACTAAGGCATAGGATATCTCAAACTGAACCTCCAAACACCTTTCCTATATGGGTCTCCTGATTCTACAGGTATTAATATAGTAGACAAATAATATGCCCTCTCTTAAAATGGACTCCTTTCACATTAGCCTTTGGTGGGAGGTGGGTGTGTTTCCAAGTTCGATGCATATAATACTTTAATGTTAGAATAGACAAAACCAAGACTAATAGAGATAGAAAATCAATGTCTAAACAGATAGCAAGATGCTTTACTAGGAAAGTCCAAATTCATCCTCCACTGATAACTTGGTATCATAACTCTTGAAGAGATATAATATGACTGAGAAGCAAATGAACAGTGTGATTCTGGGCAGGGGGAGGGGGAATATCACCAGTGCATATACATTCTTGGGTTTATAAATGGAGGATGGAATAAGACAAGGTGAAAAAAATGACGGCTTGACTTAAACTTTCAAAACAATGTCCCTGAATAAAAGACTTTTCTGGGAATTTAAAAGTAATAAGAAGGAGAAGGAAGATGAAAAAGAGGAGGAGGGGAAAAAAAAAAAGAGGAGGAGGAGAATGAGAATTGAGGAAATACACCCAGAATTTATTTCCTCAAAATCATTTAGGCTGCATAGGCTGTAAGTCTGCTGTCCAGAATCCTTCATCACAGGGTGCAAGCAAAGAAGACCATCAAGCTTCTCATGGATCCCATCATTGAAGCAATTAAGTCTCCTTGCCCCAGGCTTAGCGATCACTTTCCTCACACAGACTTTATCAGTGAAATCTCTCATGTCATTTCCTCCTGTTTGTATCAGACATCTCCAGATTTTAACTATTGTCACTAACAACTTATCCTCCACCATGCCATCATCCCTATAATAACACTCAATACTCCCTGGCCCTTTACCCCCTCAACCTTCCATGCCCTTTTACTCTATATTTGAAAACTGGCACTCCAAAACCAACCTATTTCCCTCTACTTTGTTCCTTCTCTAAGGGTTCCTTCTCCCTCTTTGCCATATCTGAACCCTGGTCTCCCTTGAGGACATCATTACCCAGACACCCTCTCTAGTGACCCCTGCTTATTATCTCATACCTCAAGATGCTCATTGCTCCCTTTTGCTCCTTTAGAACATAATTCTTCCACCCCATTATAAAAAATCCTTTTCATATGAGGCTCATGCCAATCAGCGTTACCATTCTCTGGCTCTCAATGTAGAAAAGTAATATTCTAAAACACTAGTTATAAAAATACTAGCTCTGATAGGCATTATATGAAAAAAAAAAAGTTTCATGGTCTATGGAAGGGTTCAGTAAATTATGGTGCATGAGCAAAATCTAGCCTGGCCCATGAACTAAGAATGGTTTTTGCAGACCAACATGTGTAATTAATTTGATGAGAGGGAACACTTACATGGAATCCTAATTAGGTGAAAAGTTATCCCACAAAAAAGAATCTCATTCTTCTTTTTGGTAGATATGTATTATAAAACACTACACTTAATTGTTATTTTACTTTGAATTACCTCAATAGAATTTTCTGGCAACGTGTTTTTCCGTCTTGTTATATTAAAACTTACATAATACTCTTGATTTTGCCTTTTGTCCTGCAAAACCAAAAATATTTACTATCTGGCCCCTTGCAGAAAAAGTTTGCTGACCCTTGATTTGGGGTAAACAACTAAGAAATACTGAATTAAACAGTATTAGTTTCTTCCTTCCTCTCTCCTTCCTTTCTTCTTTCCTTCCTCCCTTCCTTCTTTCCTCTCTCTCTCTTTTCCTTCCTTTCTCCTTCCCTCCCTCCCTCTCTTTCTTTCAATTCAGGATCCTTCAAAGTTTGCTAATTTCATTTTGAAACACTGAGATCCACGATATTATATAACGTTTCCTAAATACAGTTGACCACGCTTTAAAAAAAAAAAATCAGAACATCTTACAGGCCAAATATTCTAAAACTTTAAAAAAATGCAATTTAAAATAAGTCTTGTTACCTTAAGTAAAAATTAACTGGTAACTGTATCATTAATTGTATTCTTAAAGATCTATTATTTTCACAGCTTTCAAATTGCATTAACACTTCTCCAAGATATGGGTAAACTTTTTGTCAGCAAACTTCAGTAGCAATAACAAAACTCATCCTGAGAAATTAAACATCAAGGATTGACTCGAATTAATTGATTGATTTAGAGCAAAATTTTCATATTTTTCTTAAAAACAGCGTTTACAATCCACCAAATATTTAGCCACCAAAGCATTCTAGGTCAACCAAGCCAACACTTTTCTGTCCCAGCAGATCCCTTATTTAGTTTTTCTTCATCTTTTAGATTCTCTGATACAACAAGCCAAACATCCAGAGCAAATAAATCAGATCTTCCTTCAAAGTCTTTTCAAATAACTTTTTTCTTCTGTAAAATTTCTTTTTATTTTTAGAATAAATGCACATCATTTTCAAATCCCCTCTCCTCCAAATAAAAAAAAATCATGATTCCAAAGAAACAAACCCACTATTTCCCTCATTTAAAAAATAAAAAATGTATGCATTCGACTAGCCTTATCTGCATGTTATTGTGCTATAACTATTGTAGTTTTGTCCAAAGTATTTCTTGATTTATCATCTTCTGCTTCTAGATTTTAAATGTCTCAGCCGTTCTTTAATTTCACTCCAACAGAATTCTCTAGTGACTAACATAGCAGATTCTAAAGACAAACTTCTTATTCTTTAAAAACTCAAGTGGCTATTTTTTTTTTTTTATAGAAAATGTTTTCTACATTTTACTAACTAAATTCCTGAATGTCATCACATTTGGGAGTAATAAATGCTACCAGAACTGAATTCATGTTAACTGAATTGTTTAATACATGTTTTATTAACCCTATGATTAAAACTGGATGAGCTACCAAGATAATACACCCTGGTTTTAGAAATAAGACCCAAAGGAACCAAAGTCTCAAAAATTTACAATGACTTAAAAAGAAGTTGAAACAATTATATATCATTAATCATTTAGATGGCACCTTCAGAAAAACTTGTTTCAACTTTTCAAATGTAATTAGGAACAAAGATGTGTAAAAAAATGAACATTTTCTTATGAAAGCATGATTCTACTAATTGTCTGACTGATGGCAGTAAATAAACTACCACATACCCCTAAATTCTAAAATTATTTAACCAACAATCTGATTTTTATTAGTCAACTAACAACTTGAAGTGCCTCATTTTTATCACTGAGGAAATTAATAAGCTCATGCAAAATACAGAAATGTTGTAAATGTACAGTTTTCCCATTCCTCCACCATTTTTATTGTTAATAGTTGTCAACAGCATCACATATACATACATTATAAGCTCTCAAAGCATATCATCATTTTTTGCTTTTAACAGTAGGATGTTTTACACAGAAATTAAGAGATAATTTAGCGCTTGGTGTTTACTCATATATTTAACATTTCCAATGTTCTTCTTTCATTCCTGAAGATCTGAGTTTCCCTCTGGTATCATTTTTCTTCAAACTGAAGAACATTCTTAAGCATAGGTCTGGTGGAGATAAATTCACTTATTTTTCTTTTATCTGAAATTGTCTTTATTTCACCTTGATTCTCCATGGTGTCTGACAAGAAGTTTGTAGGCATTCTAATTGTGGTCCCTTTGTATGTTATATGTTGCAGTGTTTCTCTGGCAGCTTCAACATTTTCTCTTTATCTTCAGTTTTCAGTAGTTTGACTAATATGTACCCAGGATGGTTCTCCTGGAATTTACTTTTTTTTTTTTCAGAGGGGAGGGGTGTTACTGAACATCTTGAATATATAAATGTATGTTTTTAATTAAATTTTAGAATTTCTGGTTATCGTTTCTTCAAATATTTTTCCTGCCCCATTCTCTCTTCTCCTTTTAAAATTCCAGTTACCATCATATTTGACTTTTTGAGTTTTCCTGCTGGTTAATAGGCTCTATTTTTTTTCTTCTTTTAATCTTCTCACTATCTTTTCAGATTAAATGATATGTATTGATCTCTGTATCACTACTGTGTCATTTTCATTCTGCTTTAAATCTCATTCAGTTACTTTTTATTTTAGATGTTGTTTAGCAATTCTAAAAATGTCCATTTAGTCTTTTAAAGATTTTTGTACATATGTGTATAAAATATTATATATATAATATATATGATAGCTAAATAAATAGAAAGATGGAGATACACAGGTTTTACATATTATATATATATATACACATATTTATATATATATTTCTATGCTGATATATCCTATCTTTTCATTCCTTTATGCATTTATTTTTGTGACTCTCACAGAACACAGAAAGCAACTTTAAGGACCTTGCTTGAAAATTCTTGCATCTGTAGTTCACGTTCAGTCAGAGACTTAGCTGAGTTTATTCTCACAACTGGTCATACCTCTTCTCTGACTCTCTCAGGGTTTCCCCCTTACTCTCTGGCAGTCAAGGTCACCCAGGGGCTTTTCCTCCTGTTCCTGTCTAAAAGACAGTGGGGTTTACTTTCAGAGATTCAGCCCCCTACACATCCACCTCTGCCTCAAATATCACTGCCCTTAGGATAGAACCCTAAACAAAACACACAAAATGAAGGGTTTACACCTTGAGGGTCACTTTACAATTAATGTTTACTCCCTTGCAAAATTTGCCTGCTTTTGTTCAGGCTACAGAATCCTCGGATAGTTTTGTTTCATTTTTTAAAATGTTTTGTCCAGAGTTTATAGTTGAATTTGCATGAAGCAAATTCTCAATCTTCCATATCAGGTTTGAGAAACTATTTATTCAACTTTAGCCAAAGTTCTTTTAATTGGAGAATGCTCTGGACATGGACATGGAAGGTGATTTTCCAGTATAAGATTTATCATATTGCTGGTATAATATCTTTTTTCCTTTTCAAATTGAATTTCTTGATATCAGGTAAATAACATAATTTCAAAAAGCGATAGTGGTTTAAATCTGAGGACAGGGCTTCCCTGGTGGCGCAGTGGTTGAGAATCTGCCCGCCAATGCAGGGGACACGGGTTCGAGCCCTGGTCTGGGAAGATCCCACATGCCGCGGAGCAACTGGGCCCGTGAGCCACAACTACTGAGCCTGAGCGTCTGGAGCCTGTGCTCCGCAACAAGAGAGGCCGCGATAGTGAGAGGCCCGCGCACCGCGATGAAGAGTGGCCCCCACTCGCCGCAACTGGAGAAAGCCCTCGCACAGAAACGAAGACCCAACACAGTCAAAAATAAAAATAATAAATAAATAATAAATAAAAAATTTAAAAAAAAAATTTGAGGACAACCCTAGTTCTAAGAATTCATTTAAAGATCTGATATATTAATAGATATATGTCATTATGCTTCCAGGGACAAGATAAGCTTTTTTTTTTAAGAGACTTAAAACTAGTTAGAAGATAGTCTAAGTTTTCGAAGGAAAAGTTATTTTGGAAAATATTCAATTTGGATAACATAAAGAGAAGTAAAAGAAATTAGTAAACAATCTTTTTCACTCTTAAATGAGGAGCCAAACTTGGCTATGTTCACCCCCATGTTCTTGTTTAGTTCTGGGACATAAAGTGTAATTATTAGGATAATTTTGAATGGATAAAGGTTTGAGGACCAATTTTTAATATAATTACCTTCATTCTACTTTTCATACTATAGTACATTAGATGCAGATATCTACACTTTGAGAAAGTTCGCTTTATGCCACTTCACTTTTACCAAAGACCTATTACATCAGTTCCTATTTTTGCTAACCGAAAGAAATCCAAAGAGGACTTTTGTTTTAACCAAACACATCAAAAAGCTCAAATAGCATTCAGCCTTTGCTTTGCAGCAAGGGCATTACAAAGGCAGTGCACGCTGTGATCAGTGAGAGTAGCACCACCAAGCTCCTTCCCTGGGAACTACACCTAGCATGTGAGAATCAAGCCACCATAGCTCTAAACGGGCTTGAGCATCTGTGCTTTATCTCGGTTTATTTTGTGAATCCATTATAAAGATGTGTCCTCTGGTAACTGCTTCTTCATTTATACCAATTTGGATCCTAAATAGGAGTTTCATAAGAACACTCTACTTTCGGATAGTAGGGGAAGCTTGCAGTGACCAAAATCTTTTAACATTCATCTTCAATATCAGCAACTTTTTTCTAACAAGTATAATAGAAGATTCATGCCGTGGTTGTTTTTTACTTGGCTATAAATATGTAATTCTTTTACGTCCTTCATTCCTTCTCAAACATTTATTTCTCTTCTAACCATTAAAACAATATAATAACATCAAATATATTTTAAAGATGAAATTACCTATTATACTGCTACTCTAAACAAGGAGTTATTTTTTACTTTAGTATATCTCCTTGATACCTTTGTCCCTGATGAGGTTTCATATTGTAGCACAGGTGAAATCTCATTTTATATGACCATTGCTGATATACAGTTCATATATACATGTGTGTGTGTGTGTGTATTTTGTCATTTTTTTCTCTACTTTGGAAGTTTCTGATGTGCTTTACTTTCTATATGCTGTGTTAAAAGCAATCACGTTTGTTCTTTAAACTTCGTTTTGTTATTCATAATAATTTTTAAAATTTATTTTATTTAAAATATAAGACATGCTCAAGAAAAAATATTAAATCAAATAATATGAAAAATCTCTCTCAAAACCCAGTTCTCTCCCAGAGAACAACTACTCTTAATGTCTTGTGAATTCTGTAAATATTTAAATTATATACACACACACACACACACACACACACATATATATAGTTGTTGTTTTGCTTATTACAACAATGAGAGCATACTGATTAATTATACTGACTTTTATTAGTGGATGGCATTGCATATCTGCACATGTAGAAGAATCATACTAATTTTAATGGCTTTTTAATATTTTATTATTTTATGCACCCTAATATATTTTATTAGTCTCATAATGATGACTTAAGTTGTTTCTATTCTTTTATTCTGCTTTTTATTTTATTTTATTTTATTTTAAATTTATTTATTTATTTATTTATTTTTGGCTGTGTTGGGTCTTCGTTTCTGTGCGAGGGCTTTCTCTTTTGTGGTGAGCGGGGGCCACTCTTCATCGCGGTGTGCGGGCCTCTCACCGTCGCGGCCTCTCTTGTTGCGGAGCACAGGCTCCAGACGCGCAGGCTCAGCAGTTGTGGCTCACGGGCCCAGTTGCTCCGCGGCATGTGGGATCCTCCCAGACCAGGGCTCGAACCCGTGTCCCCTGCATTGGCAGGCAGACTCCCAACCACTGCGCCACCAGGGAAGCCCTATTCTGCTTTTTAAATTGTAAATAACATTCAAGTGAATTTTCTTTTCATGTCTTTGGATCTATGTGCAATATATCCACAGGATAAATTCTATATTTAGAATTGCTAGCTATATAGTACTATATTTCTTATTGGATATATTTGTAGCCCAGTAAGAATGTGTGTGTGTAGTTTATGTTTATTTTTGATTTCTAATTTAATACCTTTGTGGTCCAAGAACATATTCTGTTTGATGCCCATTCTTCTATACGTATTGAGGCTTGTTTTATGACCCAGTGTGAGCACTTAAAAATGCCCTGTATTCTGTAATTTTGGGGTATAATGTTCTGTAAATGTCAATTATGTCATGTTGATTGATTGTGTTGATCAAATCTTTTATATCCTCACTGATTTTCTGTATAGTTGTTCTATCTTTAACTGGAAGACAAGTGTTGAAATTACCAGCTAAAATTGTCAATTTGTCTATTTCTCTGAGTTTCTGAAATCTACTAAAGTATATATTTGCGTTCAATCTTTTCCTGGCTCTGGAGAATTATTACTTCATGTTTCTTAGAGACTATAGTTTAGGCTGTGGTCGATTCAAAATATCATAAAATATAGAGTTTCTTTTCACATGTTCAGTTTCTTTGTTGTTCTTAAGAAGGAGAGCACAGGGAGAGCTCCTCTACCACACCATGTAAAGGAGGCCTGGAGTTATTTCTTACATGAGGAATCTTGACATTAATGCACAGCACAGTTTCTCTCAGAGAGTTCTCTTCATGCCGTTTACTAAAAAACAGTAAATCACTAGAATACTAAACTTTTCCTAATTGGAATCTTTATACCTCAGGGGTTGTGTAGCATGGTTCACATCTTAAAATAAGCACTATTATAATCTTATTTTTAAAGTTTTTCTTTAGACCGTTGAAGGACTATGACTTGACAGCACTGTAGGATAACCCTGTTTGGTTAAAAGTAAGAATAACAGATACGCAAAAGCTTAGCTGCAAAGAAACAGAAAGAGTCTAATATGTAGAAACCTTCACTGATCATCACCTATGTTGTTACTCCATTCAAATGGTTTGCTTAGCAGGAACTCTCCAAAGTATTCAGTACACTGGATTATGTATGATCCAGATTTATAGTTTAAAAATGTGCAATCCTAGAATCTCTCTGGCTCTTACTCCACAATATATTATTTAATTCAATGTTAGGAACAGCATGAGACAAGAAGAGCTGCAGAAATTGCTATTTATGTTGGAAAACAAAAAATAGGGAAAAAGATATGGCTGTTGCATTTACCTCATTATTACTAAATAACTCAAAATTGCTTAAATATAAGTTAAGGGAAATATAGGGAGTTTTATTACAGTGAGTTTTTATGGTTATTCTTTCTAGTACAAGTCTGCTAACACATTTTATATTTCTAGCTTGTTTATTATCTTTTCACATTTGGATATAATAGTAAGTTATAGTTTTCCATTATTAAAAGTATAAACAAAAGAATTAAAGCATGTGATTGCATACAAGTCTACTCTATTTCTTTTCATATTGAGAGCTTCCTTATACTCAGAGGGATGCCTTTAAATAAAGGTCCAAATCTTGCACCAGTATATAACTCCAAAACTCAACTTGTTGGTTACTTCCTCTAGGAAACTGCTCCATCACCTCAGAGAGGATTCCCCCTGCAAGGTGAGGTCCATGTGGTAGGTGTTCCCAAAGGTGAGTATTCTCACCTTTAAGTCTATTTTCTGTGAACTCCTGGAATAGACATTGTGCCTTTTATACCCGTAATAAGTAACAAGTTCATAAGACCTAGCTAGAAGCTCTATAAAATTTTATATTTCATGCTGGATTAAACCAAATGAAGCACTTTAAATCAGGATAAAGACTACCACCTCCCCGCAGAAGAGATAAGTACACTTCTGACATTCCATCATTGAAACTGGTACTTTATATGACAGTATTGGTTTCCATCTGATTTTTCTAAATGTTGAATAAAACATTACAAACATAGCATAGGAAACAGGCATTCTCAAATAGCATACAGTGAATTGATGATTTTCTTCTATTGCTTTTTAATTATTAATATTATTATTATTATTACTGGATAAAAGCTTGGCAATATTTCTAATCACTCTCTAGATCTAAATCTAGGTCAGGGCTGACCTCACTTAGAAACTGTCAGCATCTAAGTATCTTCCATTTGCATATGCTGGCACAGGTTACAACATCTTCTCTAAGCAGCTTCTCTTTTGTAATTTTCAATGGAAACCCATGCCTGCTAACTGCATAGTTCAATATACAGTTATACATGCTATCAGAATTACAGAATTTGAGCTCCTGCCTTCAGAGAGTTTGTTTACAGTCCAAGGCAGTCATCAAAGTCAAGTCAACACATACTTATCAAGTGACTTCTGATAAGGCCTGTGCAAAGCCTTTAAAAGCAATACGAGTATAGCTAACCGTATGCAAGTTGCTCAGTTTTCTTCTTACATTGAAATAAGCAACACTTAATTGGAGGGAAATAATCTGAAATGTGTGCTTATAAAGGATAGTAATTTCATTTTCCATTTCTTTTGGAAATCTGAATTTGGTAGAAAAGTCATAAATATGCTGTTTAAATCATTACAAGACACTAAGAGATTTATATTGCACAGCAAGGCAAATTAATTTTCTTTTAAATTGTACATTGTAATTGCATATTTTTTCTTTACACATGTACACTTATACTGTTACCACATTTTACTTATATGAGAATGTATTTCCTGTCACATTTGCCTACATGATATACTAATGTAAATATACACCTGAATACAATGCAAATGTATCAGTCAAAATGGTTGAGATATTTTAAGGGTATTTTTGTTAAACCCAAACATAGTTATTCTATTATGGTTCATCAGTTATCTCCAGTCAAAATATTGATTATAGAAGACATATTAACTTCTTGATATTGATTTTCCTGATTCCAAACTTGAAGTGAGACCCATTAGACCTTAGGTGTGTCTAATACTAGAATATAGTAAGAAGGATTGCTTTTATTATTTCCTGGAACTAAAAATACAATCATTAGATTTTGTCCTGGGTAAAATGAAAAAGTAACCTTGTTTGCATTTATCACCACGAATGAAAATAAATGGAGTTTTAAAAAAGGTGCAAATTCATTTATACGAGAAAAGGTCATCATGACAAACACTTGAGGATGTTAAGCTATAAATTTTCTGGCAGTTTTCCTGCACCAATGTACTACCTAGGAATGAGTGCCACACCACACACACCACAGTGAAGAACTGACTGGAAATAGACCTTGACTCTCAATGGCTGCTTTTCTTTATTTACTTCTATGTCACCTCTGGTATGTTGGTATGCTAGGACTCTAAACCCCAGACTTTCGTTCCAAACGTGCATGACACCAGCAGCAGGGAGTGAATGTGTGTGTGTGTGACTATGTGTGTGTGTAGTGTGTGTATGAGTATGCACATGTATATCTTATATTTGCAAATGCTTATCACGTATTTCTTGAATACATCTTAATGACAATTAAAATGATTACTTTTATACTGGAGAAAGACATACTTAATGGCATATGAAGCAAAATCATATTGATTTTTAGTAGGGGACATGAGATTTCAACAACATGTTTGAAAAATGCTACCTTAAACATCTGCTTTTAAACGAAGAAGGATTAAAGTCACCCTGGAAAAGTCAATAAAATTGTTCAAAGTGCTTACATTAATTAATGAAATTAATTAATTAGTTAAATTTTCATTAAATCTTAATGAAAACTTAAGCAGTGACACCAAAGAAATTGAAACTCTCCTAGAGGCAATGAACCATTGCTAATCACTTAAGATTTTAATACAATTTTAAGGTAAATCTCTAGTAAGTAAAAATGTAGGTGATGATAGGAAAGTTTGATAATTTTTATTTGTATTTAGAGAATTACCTAAACATTACGTTCTTCAAAAATATAGATAATAAAATGTAGAAAAGTGATTTCTCTAAACACCTAAATTGTGATAAATTAAGTAGCACACTGGATATTTTTAAAGCTTTATGCCATTGGAAGAATGGGTATGGTGATTTTATTTTATCCTGAATAGACTGAAAAAATACTAGCAATATCAAAGAAGGAGTCTATTTATGTTAAGTGTTCTTATCACACAAAAAATTGAAGAGGGCAGTAAACATCTTTTGGAGGTGATGGATGTGTTTATGCCATTGAAGGTGCTGATGGTTTCATGGGCGTATACTTATTTTCATCTCAAGTTTTATACATTAAATATGTACAGTATTTTGTATGTATTCAATGCAAAGTACAGCCTTTTGTATGTGTCAGTCTTTTATTTGTACTCAATAAAGTGGTTTAAATAAATTAAGAGTCTAAAATGAGATTATTTGCAAAAATATGTAAAAATATACATATAATATATGCATAATTTAATTTACTTGAATAAGTATTTATAAGACAATTTTTATTGTTGGGCTGCAAACAAATTTTAGATCTCAGTTTAAAACTTGATGTGTTCATCTCAAATATATTGTTATTTATCAAATCAGTTCTAGATTATCTAATGGCCTCTAAACCTAGCTCTCTGCCTTTAGACTCAGTTACCTACACTCTATTTTAAACTTTCCTGCCAGACCTGTATTTTCAGGAATGATTTCTTTTCATATTATGCCATCCTCAAAACCTCCTTTGGCATTCCATTATCCATGCAAACAACAGTTAGCCTTTCATTAATTTCTTATTAAATCTACATTTTGCCTTGTGCTAAGATGAATTTTATGAAGAAGGAAGGGGGGAGGAAGATGAGGGGAAGACAGAGGCAGGGAGAGAGAGAGAGATAAAAGGAGACAGAGAGAAAGAGAGAGAGAGGAGAGGGACATTTAGCATATTCTTTGTTCTGTCTGCTCTGGAAAAGACTATAGGTCAGTGGTGGAAGATAGCAATGTAAATAAATAATATAAAATACTGTAAAAATTTGAAATAAAATAGACCAATATTAGAATCTTGAGAAGTAAGCAATTCACTTAGATGTAGAAATGTTGGGGAAAAATTACCAGAGAAGAGGAGGGAAAGCATTTGACAAAGAGTTCTGACGAAAAGAAAACAATGGGTATAGAAGGGGAATCACTCGGAGCACAAAGCAGCCCTGTGTCACCCTCTGGAAATGACAGAGTTTGGTTCAGGTAGAAAAAAATCTGTGCTGTATTCTGTGATGAAGTGTCAGAAGTCAGATGATGTGACACCTTAGTCACATCTTGTGTGTCACATCAATGACATTGTGTGTCATCTCAGTGACATTTCATAACCTTGTGGGAGTTGCTAAGGATCTGCATTGTTAACCATATCTCTGCAGGTGTGAATTAGAATGGCTAGCAATTGAAGAAGGGACATTAGAAAATAAGCTGCAAAAATTATTTGGGGAACGATGATGAAATTCTGAATTAATTATGTTATTACATGAAAGGACAAGTGGGAATCAAATTAATAGCTATCATTTATTGAGTGCTTACTATGCTGTGATGGCTAATTTTATGTGTAAATTTGGCTGAGTTATGGTGCCTGACTGTTTGGTCAAATACTAGTCTGGCTGTGAAAGCAGTTTGCAGATATGATTAACATTTACAATCAGTTCATTTTAAGTAAGGAATAATGTGGCTGGTCTTTATCCAATGAGTTGAAGGCCTCAGGACTGCAGCTCAAGATTGTGATATTAAATCTTATCAGAGTTTCCAGACAGCCGGACTGCCTCCGTAATTGTTTGAGGCAGGTTCTCAATCTCTCTCTCTCTGAATACACATATACATATATAGCTATATACACTATTAATACTGTTTACTGGAAAATCTTGACTTGTGCACATTACCTATCTCATTTAAACCTCAAGCAAAACTGGGAGTAGTTATTTCTTTCATTTTTAAAATGAGCAAGTTTAAGCTTAAAGCTTTCAACCTTCCATAAGTCACAAAACAAAAAACAGAATCTGAGCTTGAATCGAGTTTTTTCTGATTCTAGAGAGTGTATTTTAATCAGTGAAATGTTTCTTCCTTCTTATGCTCAGACTTCATCTGATTTTCAGAAGCTTTCAATTCTTATGGTAAAATTATAGATAAGGTATATTTAATTTTTATATATGAATTTACATGAATTCATATAATTATATGACTTTTCAAATGTTCTACATTGAGTGATTTTAACTTTTATAAGATGAAGTTATTTTGGAAAGAAAAAGGCTATGCCCTCTTAAACCAGAATTCTTTTCAATTGAATGACTAACATATTTCTTCCTGCTTCAGTATCCACCATTTCTTTTTATAAAACATTTGGTACAGCTGAAGTGGTCTACTCACTGCCTTCTCTAAATAATACATGCTGTATTGTGTCAGGTTTTTTTCCCACAAAGTTGGCCACAACCAAACTGTTTTCCCCTACACCTAGTGTTACTAAAAAATTCTCCATCCTTTGAATTCTAACTCAGACCCTCTTTATAAATTATGTCCAATCTCTTACCTTTCTTCTCTATAGACAGGGATTTATTTTACAGCAAATAAAATTAGGGAGTGAGAATTAAGGATGAAAAAATCAATTGTCCTTAGTTTATAAACACTACAGGACTCATTAATTTAATGCAAAACTAAAGTATTGCAGTGGCTCATCTCTGGTATAATCATATTGCTGACTTTTGCTGATGGCTTCAAATAGTGACAAAGCCTGTCATATTCACATGAAATGGACCGTTAGCCATTTGCAGAGATATGCCCTTTAATTATATTGAGTTTATGTCTACTTGCACAAAAAATAACCTCAACAAGAATGGAACTTATCCCAAAATTTTCCCAAATGACTTTGGAAAATGCCATTACAAAGAACTTAGGCTTATTTCTCAAAAAAACTAGTAACACCAAAATTCCTGAAGAAGTTAAAATTCAAATGACACATTTTTTTTAATCTTTTTAAAACAATAAAAATTAACACCTCTAAAATACTATATGCTAGATACTTTTCAAAGTGCTTTGTATTTATACATTAAATACCAGAATAGCATTATTAGTAAAGCACTGCTATTGTCACCATTTTAAAGATAAGGAAACTAAGGCATGTAGAGATTAAGTAATAGTCTCAAAATCAACAGCTAGTAAGTAATAGATGAGAATTCAATCACCTGCAAAATGACCCCCATGAGAGGATCTATGATTTTTGTAAATTTTTAGTATTTTTATGATTTTCTCAAATATATTAAAGAATAAGGAATCAATAACAAATAGGAATCATTAAAGAAAATGCATACAACTAATACTACTTCCTTTAGGGTATAAAACTTATTTTGGCACAGGTGTAGGTTGCTCTCAGGCTTGGAGAAAAAGAGCCATTTAAAATTAATCAAAGTTTTATAGATTTTTCCTAAGGACTCCAGTGACACGAACATGAAGTTATTTTGGGTTTCTGTGTTCTAACATTTTGTGTGCTTAGAATTTGCCTCTGGCCTAATGGACCAGCTCTCTTGTTGACAGCAACAGAGTGAAGCAGTAGAACTACAGCGCCTGCCCACTTCCTGGTGCCCACCCAGCACTGTCCATCAATACACTGATCCTTGACTTCTCTGAATCAGACCTGCATCTTCATATCTAGCATATCTTATGCAGCTTCTGCTGCCACTCTTCAGGAATATCATAATGGAATGGATCTAGAGACAGCCCTACATAGGTATATTAAACACATGGTTTTAAATGTCTAAAATAGACACAGGATAAATGCAAACATACTGTCTATAATCTATGGGATTTGAACCATTGCAATATTTTTTCATTTTAAATTACTGGCTTGTTTTCTTCATAATAATTTAATCAATTCTTCAACCATTTAGTGTGGATAAGGCAGTGAATACACTGTGTTATATAGGATTTCTTTATAAAATGTAACCATAAAGTGCTCAAGAAGCTTCAGGTCTAATGTCTGGCAACTTTGTATATGTTTCTCTCAATGTTATTGGTAAACCTTTAAGGTTTAAATAATCCCAGTTAAATATAGAATATAATATTTAGAGTTATATAGAATGTAATATAAAGGAGGTCAAAAAGCACAGTCGAATGCTTTCATTTTACTACTGATGAAAATGAGGTGCCGAGAGGAAAAATGATTTGGTCAAAGTCACATAACCAACCACTGGCCGAGACTCTATCTCAGGTATATTCACGTCTAGAATATTTCGGGGTCCAGAAGTTTTTTAATGAAAAGATGCACTGTTTAGTTATAGTACATTATTCCACAGCCTTATTGTGATGTGAAATATCTGTTTCACCAATTAGTTTAAGAAAGTATTTCTTAGATTTATAAAATGGAATAAAACTAATAATATGCACTTTGTTAAGGAAAATATTTATATTTCCTAAATTATCGTAATGAGATGATGGTCATGGGAAACTAAAAAACATACCTCAACCCACTCAGCTGTTACTGAAGCAGCAATTCTAAGTAAATATAAGCAAACAAACAAAACTAGAGGATTCTAACTTCTGTTAAAGGTTAGGGTTAGGGTTGGTTGATCAGAATTATTAAAGGCAAATAAGATGAACATATTGATAAGAATATGAAGAATTTCAATTTACTAAAAGACGTATTTAACATTTAACCCCCTTCATTCTTAAAAGCATAGTTCAAATTATATAATGTAAAACCTACAGAACACTAAAAAGACCATATATCCACCATCACTACTAAGGAGTTAATGTCTTATGTACTTTAACTTATTTAACTTTAACTTATGTATTATGTAAAACATAATTATGTATTAAGATAGACCTAATAGGCACATATAAAACACTGTACCTATCACAGGGAAAACATTTATAAAAGTTTATATTAAGCCATTAATCAAGTCTTATCATTTTCTAAGTGACTATTACAAAGTTCTGCTTTTGAACTTTATAAAGTAGTTTCAAAACCAATTTCACATTTTTGTAAATTTAAAAACAAACATCAAAATAACCCACCTGAAATAAGAATATGCAATAAATTTAAAAAAATATTCTAACTAAATACTATTAAAAATATTACTATCAAATTGTTGGATCAAGATTAAGCAACATTTAGAGAAAATTCTATAGTCTTCCATGTTTTATTGGAAAAGAAAAAGAGAACACTAACATTATACTAGAAAGGATCAAATAAATTTAAAATTTGGCTTTTTGAGAAGACAAATGTGAAATTTATAAATATCAACCAAAGTTGATCATGAAAATAAAATACTTATAAATAATATTAGGAAACAAGAAAAAATACAGCAACAAATGCTAAGATTAAAAGAACACTAAGAAGTTATAAAAATATTATGCTAAAAATTTGAAAATTTAGGTGAAATGAACTCTGAGAAATGCATAAATTACCAAAACTTATTCAAAAATAAATCTAAACCTTACTGTTATAATCATAATAGAATACATTTTTAAAAATCTTCCCACAAGAAAAGAAACTACCTCACCATAAAAAGGCACATTCATAGGGTAGCTAGTGCAAGAAGAATTTAATAAATTAGAAAGCATAAAAATTGGAATGGAAGAAGCAATAATGTCATTATTAACAAATAATAGTCTGGAAAAACTAGGTGTTCGTGAGGATATGGAACAAAGGGGATTCTCACATTGTTGTTAGTAGGCATATAAACACACAAACAATTTAGAAATCAGTTTGGCCATGTGTAGTACTTTTGAGCACGCTCAAGCCATACAAGCAAGCAATATACCACTTCCTGAGCAATTTTCCCTTAAAGTCTGTATCCAGGCACCCATGAGACACAAGAATATCGTGAAGCTCAAACTGCTTTTACACATCAATCATTCCCTTTTTGAGTTTGTGATAATTCCAAAATATATGAGAAAAAAGTCTTAAGAGAACATTGTCAAGTGTCGACTTCCGTCTTAAATTTTTGCCATGAACAGTGCTTTAAGAATAAATAAAACTTTATGTAACAGAAATTTTACAGAACTAGGCCTTAGTATTCTTGGATCTCTTCCGGGTTTCATTATTAACTAGCAGTTTAATCACACATTATAAACTTTTTTCTTTTTAATTAATTGATAACATTATACTGGTACTATTTGATATATTCTTAAATTAAAATACTAGATAAAAGGTATTAAGGTAAATGAAAATCATCCAGTATAACAGGACAATTTTTACGAGAGCGGCTTCTGTAAGCGTTTCCCATAGGGCCCTGGCTGACAGTACTCAGTGCATACCAATGCCCGTGCTTACCAGCTGCTGCCCTTGGACGCCCCAGGCCGCATACTGCAAGATGGAGTCCTCTACTTCTGGAGGATTTAACTCCCAAACTTCCCTTGAAAAAAGGTAAATATTTTTACATGAACAAATTGACACCTACACCAACAATTGAGTTGGACAGTTGCTCATGGAAACCAGAAAATCAAAGAACTTACCTAGTGTGTATATTGTAAATCACATATGAAGCAGTATACGAATAATGAAAAATCTGAAAAAAAAAAGAAACGTTATAGACCCCAGTTTGGAATAAAAGCTCCATCTTAATGGGTATATATGTTTTTGATAAAATCCAGGAAATCTAAAATTGGTTTTAGAGAGAATTCAGAATGTGAAATATTCTAGTTCTGGAGTTTATTACCCTTTCTGAGCCTTACTGTAATAACCTCCTAATCCTTCTTTCTACCATCAATCCCATTCCTTATTCAATCCACTCTATATTTAGTATGATTCTGAATATTTTGCTAACTTGTTTAAAATATTCAGTGATTCCTCACTGCCTATAAAATAAAGTTCAAACCACTTCAATGATATTCAAGGGTTTTGGTATTTTGGGTCCTACACGTTTTCCCACCCTTATCACCCACTACTTCCTTTCACCTAGTCTACACTTCAATTACATTAGACAAATTCCTTCTGTATATCCTGAGTATCCTGAGCATCTCTCTCTCTCTCTCTTTTTTTCTTTTTTTTAGGACATCCTACCCTCACTCAGGTGAAAATTTCCCCTCCTTCCATTATAGCCTCTGCATAGCCTTCAATAGAAATCTGTCTCTCTCACAGTTTACTTTCGACTCTTAGGACAGTTCTCACCCTGTAACGTAAGTTAGATAAATATTTTAAGTACTTGTTTCTTTTTCCCACTAAAATGTTGTCAGGTCCAGGTGCGTATTACCATTGCATCCTCCACATTACCTTATATGGCGTCATGTTTGCATGCAACATGCAATCAATATTTGTTGAGTAATGATTCTGATGGGGAAAAACTCTTGCAGCTTAAAGTGTTTGTGGAGACAAAATGGGGTAACACCCCAATCACTTCATAGAAATAGTTGAAAATTATATGTTAAATAGTTGGTTGCAAGTATGTATCTTCAAGAGACTTCAGTGCCATCTTATAAAGAGACTTGTTTCTTTTTAAAGGGCATCTTCCCTAGGATCACCGCGTCCATGATGGAGTGACATTAAGGAACATAGTGGATGATGCAAAGATATCCCTATATTTTGGTTCTTACTAATTAAAGATGGTGGAATAGTAGAATACAGAGGAATGAGGAAAATTGCAAAAGACGGGTTAGGGAAAGAGATGATAAGTATGTGACATTTCAATGAAATTATTTTTCTCTAAGCTATGTGGATCTAGTGAAGAAAATGTTTTCCATCTAGCTATGTTCAGTTATTATTTGCAAGATTTACAGAACTTATGTTGATACTTCCATTTTTCAGCATGCAATTATAAAAGTTTCTTTTATTCCTGTAGTGGATGTACGTTGCACATATATAATACTGTCAATTGAAACTCCCTAGAAGTCAAATTGTTACTTCTCACTGCAATAGCTTCAATTAAACATGATTGGCCACATATTCTGTAAAGCAATACTAGTGTTCTCTCTTTGCATTGAAATTACAATCCTTCCCCCATTTGTTATAATATTGTGTTTTACAATGAAGCTTTATTCCCACATTTCTTTTGGAATAACTATTAAATCTGAGATTGCCTTCACTATAGAGTCAAAGAAGTGAAAATAATTTTTCCTGGTGTCTATTTTGGCTTTCATATTGTGTTCTATAAAATTCCATATTTGACTACAAATTTTAAATCTTGAATTTACTACTATAGCTGACAAAGAGGTGAGAAATGTGACCACCTCTATAAACATTTTTTTTCAACTCAGAAAGTTCTGCTGCCAAAGCAAACTGCCAAGTGAGCACTTGGTCTTCAAAGCAGACAAACGTGTCAATGATGTTATGGGTAAAAAGAAACTATTCATCCCATCTGTTAATCACCTAACACACTGTACCTGAATTCTAGGCTCACATCCATCTTGAGAGAGAGTTCCTGTGCACTACTGTTTTAGTCAAAGCAAGCCAAAATAACCACTGAGACAAAACTGGATGGATATAACCATTGAATTTTGGTCTCTATCATATTTATATAATATAGAATTATAGAGGTTGCTGGCTCTTCTCAATGTATGAATCCAAAGAACTTAGACGGTCTCCCAATGATGGGATTTAGAGAGAGGGATATATAAATCCACTTTCTGCTTTGTAGTTCTTAGCCTAGTACAGCATTTGTTTCTCTCAGCTGGTATGCTGAGATGGAAGATCACAATAAAGAATTTAACCTCACAGATACAGAGAACAAACTAGTGGTTGCCAGAGGGAGGAGGGTCAGAGATGAACAAAACAGGTGAAAGGGAGTAAGAGGTATAAACTACCAGTTATAAAATAAGTCACAGGGACGTAATGTACAGCACAGAGAATATAGTTAATAATACTGTATGTGCATAAACTATAAAAATATTGAATCACTATGTTGTATACCTGAAACTAATATAATATTGCAAGTCAACTATACTTTAATTTTAAAAAAAGTTAATCCTGCCTAACCTGCAAACACATAGCAAACAAGTTGCAGAGATTTAGCCTCAACTATAGGTTCCCTACAAAGCCAGCAGCTTGCCATTTACAGGTAATTAGAACCTAGCCCTTTTTTCTTAGCTTAGAACTCTTTCCACTAAATCCACTGTCCCTTGGCGCGTGTGTGTGTGTGTGTGTGTGTGTGTGTGAGCGTGTGTACTCCCAGAAGATCTCAAATACTTTGTAATTTTCCATAATTAAAATTCCATTGTATGTCCACCACAGAATGTAAAGAGTATAAGGTAGGAGAGATTTTCAACAGGGTTAGAGGTAGACATTTCTTTATGTTTGTTTGCAAAGTGTTGCAGAGATTTTGAAAGATTTTCAAGGAGAATTAGACTTAGCTTTACTGAACATCTGTATTGAGGCACATTGGGCTAAATTCAGTCTGTGTTAATCTGCATCTCTCTCTCTTTCCTTCCTTGAATAGCATTTCTATTCTTTTTTAACACTCCTCATTTCCTTTTATCCTATGTTCCTCTTCTACATTGGCTAGGTAGGTCTTGTTTTACGATGAGAGGATAAAATTAGAGTCCCTAATGTTAGAAACAGTCTTTTTCCTATAATGATTGGCTGTTGCATAATGAACTGAACATCTGATGAGATCCTTGGGCACAAAGACATTTCACAGTCAAAACTTACATATTCATCCCATCTCTGCAAATGATGTTCCACTGCTTGTTACAGAGCGTGAATAGTTATGGCAAAGGTAGTGGGTGTGGGGCAAAATTGAGATATACTATGTAAAAACTTGATCAGTGCTTACTCCTGGAAGCTGGACTTGAGATGACATTCAGTCTCATGATGCCAAAATGTATTGGGAGGTACAGAAAGCATCATAAGATCCTGCAAACCAATCTGATCCCCACCACCTCTACCTTACTTTAGGACCCTAATAAGAGCCTGATTACTAAATGTTAATCACCATGAGTGGTATAACTGATTATCGTTATTTGCTATAGTTATGCTCTATAAGTCATCTTAAACACTGAATTAGCAAATACTGAATGATTGCTCCTGGGAGAAATATAGGGTTAGGTTCCTGTGGGTCTCTGGTTACATTTTCATCGACCAATCAATACATACCATCTTTTCACGTGTTTTTTTATGCGAAGACACTGTATCTAACACTAAATACTGTTGATTCATTAGCATTGAGCTCATGGCCAACAGTACTGTAACTCATGCCTGAATGAAGCTTACCTAACACATGTTCTTTCTCTGTAAAGCACATCACAGCCTTCCTGCACCTAATAACACTGGACAGCACTTCAGCACTATGCTTGGGAACATTTTAAACAGCAAAATCATCAGCAAAAAGCACAAACATTTTTGAAAAAATAGCACTAAAAGACCATGAAAAGGACACTAATTTACAGTATGAAAGCTGGAACAAGAAGGCCTTGCATCACCTTCTTTGATCTCAGCTGGGAAAGTGTGCATCAGGCAACGCAGATGTTCTGCTGTTCTGAACATGTTTGTGAATGACTGAGAACATGCAGCAAGTATGGATCTTGAAGTTACAAATACAATTTAAAAAATAGGCATGTTTGCAATTCCAGAATCCTTAAAAAACGAAGACTACCTGTACACATAACATAAACAGCATGAGATATTACTGGAAGAAAGAAAAAAAAAAAACAGGCATATTTAAGAAAGGCCTGCCAGAACTTAAACACAAGAAACATATAGCAGTTACCCATAGTGGTGGTGCTCATGTTCTGCAAATGAAAACTAGCTACATCCATTCAGTTATCAAATGTCTGTTAAGCAATCTTTTTGACACAGGCACTACACTAGGTACCATTCCAAAAAAAAATTATTATGGGGATAAAACTCATTTTTAAAAGAGAGTAAAATACAAAAGAGTATCAATTGATAATTTTTATTTACTCCTGTATGTTGTCTATCTGTCAGTTTATAAACATGTGTTGAATACTAATTATATGCAAGCTTGTAAGTTAAGTACCTTGCCAAATGCAAAGACTGTAATAAACATGACCCCTGCCCCCGAGGAGCTCTTGATCCATCTGGGGTGACAAAGTTAGGAAATATTTTATTAGTATAAAGGGCTCCAGTTGCAGGTCTTGGTTAAATTAGAACTTGCAGATTATAAACCATAAGCTTTCCAAGAAGCAATTAGTAATCTGTTTCAAGCCTGCAATCATAGGGAAGATAACAGTTGACTTTGGCATTGAAGGAACTAATATAATTATTGAATTGAGTATTTACTATATACTGGACTCTGCTGAGTGCTCAACATATATCATTGATGTTTAAATCGACCTCAGGAAGTAGAAACTGTAATTCATAATTCATGTGATAGGCTCTGGAAGCAGTGAAAGTTTAAGTAGGAGACAGAGCCACAATTTGAGCCTACGTCTGTCAGATTACAACCCATATTATGACTTAATCTCTCTGTACTCTCTCTGTTAGGGAGCTGGGACAGGAAGCATGACTCCAGCTTTGCAAAAGATTTATTTCTGGAAGACCTTTTAAGGTACCACCCAAAGATTTATGGACACGAGTAGGCATGAATTAATTGTGATTATCACAGTTAAGAGATTTCATTGAAAGATGATCTAATATATCAAATTAAAAATGTAAATCCCCTTCTCCTTTAGCTTTTTCACATTATTTTCTTGGAATATCATTTATTGCCTAAGACATCTATGGGGATTCATGTCAAAGAGAGTTACACTTACAAGAAAAAAGAACAGGGTGCTTTAGTAATTTATGCTTAAAACAGAGGCTTAAATCTCTGGGTGCCGAACTTTTCTGCACTGCAGTTAAACTGCCGAATTGGAATAAATAGCATACTTTTTCATGGCCTTGAGAATATTTAAAATAGGATTATGGATTTGCCATTGACTCAAACAGTTAGGAAAACTAAACTATGAGGAAGCAGGTCTCTGAATAAATAGTATTTATGAAAAAATGGTAGTGAGAGAAAAGATAATGTAGACAAAAGGGTGTTTGTTTCTCTTGGAAGTAAGTGGTATAATGATGCCAAGTTTGTTCTAGGATAATGGAATACCTTTCACGATGAGTAAGTAGTGGTTCTGTTGTTGGAAGTTTTTATCTTTATTATGCAGTGAAAAACTAGACCATCAGGTAGGATACTCTAATGTAGTAAATACGGTTCAAAAAATTACAAGATGCAGCTCTACAAAAATCCTTCTAAGACATTGTATTAAAAAAGGTTTTGTGAACATTGTGAACAACAAGTATTGGTAGAAAGGGAAAATAAATATGGGAGGGAATTTAAGGTATAAGTAACATTTGTCAATATTTTAGTCTACTTTCTTTAATCTTTAAGATTGACATATACACACTACTATATATATAATATAGATAACAAATAAGAACCTACCGTATAGCACAGGGAACTCTACTCAATATTCTGTAGTGAACTATATGGGAAAAGAATCTAAAAAACAGTGGATATATGTATAACTGATTTACTTTGCTGTACAGCAGAAACTGACACAACATTGTAAATCAACGATACTCCAATAAAAATTAATTTTAAAAACTTACATATGTTGATAAGATCATTACTGACAGGTTTTACCATCTATGTCAGTGTTTCTGGGGATGGACACACCCCAGAGTTTCCTACTCTGACATTTTCACTGATGTCATTCCCCTTGATCCTCAATTTGAAAGTGGATAAAAATGTTTTCTATGTTTTCTTCTTTAAGAAGTTAAATAGTACAATGCTTGGTGTCAGTCTATTTACCTCTTGTAAAAATAAAATACAGTGTGTGTGTGTGTGTAAAAAAAAAAAAAGAAGAAGTTAAATAAAGGACCCTGTCTACAAAAAAAAAAAAAAAAAAAAAAAATACTATCCATGCAGGATACACAATTGGTAAACCCATGATTGGAACCAAGATCTTACACATTCCAAACATGCAAGCATTGTTTTAATGTGTTACCACATGGAAGAACCATGTAAGATTCTTTCATTGTATCACCATTATGGTAAGTGGCAGACATAGTAAAATACTCAAGATGGTGAGACTAAATATAAATGATGCTAGAGAAGATAAAGTTTAGCTGTTGTTTAATTCAGCTCTAATTTTGGCAAAATCTATATAAAACAAATAAAAATAAATTTGCTAATTAAAAAAAAAAACAGACTATCTGCCACAAACCCAATTTAGTCGTTCTGTTAGCCTATAGGCATCATGATGCCATCATCACACAGGATATACAGTAATATTTTGACTTTTTCTTACTTTATTTGAGTCTAGCAGGCTTCCCATTTGGAAAAGATAGGATATTGTTTTGTTTGTTTTTAGTATTCATAGTGTATTCACTCTGAGTTGAAATACGATACTGTCAGCATACTATGAAAGTGAACAACCTAATAAGAAATTATATAAGGTAAACATGGTTTCATTTAAAACATTTATTTTATTTAAGAAAATGGATGGCTAATGACTCAAGTCTTAAAAGCAGATGACAAAAATTACCTGGGCATCATTTTTCAATTTTGTGTAGGATTATTGTGTCCAGGATATAACCCAATGACTTGCAAAGTAAAAGCAGCCAGCATGAGAAGAATATACTTCATTATACAAGAGATCTTTGAGTGAGAGGAATAAATCATTTTCTGATATATTTCCTGTTAAATACATTAACTGATCATCATAGAAAAACCTCCTAGAATTGCTCTCAGAATGTAGTTCACGAGATGTTGCCTATAATACAAAATTTCATTCCAAAGAAGCTCCCTAGCATCAGTTTTTCAATTATCCATACTTAACATGTAATTTTCACCATAATATACTGCTGACTAAAGTACCAACCTCATTGACAGTGCCATCCTTTGTAATAAAATATTTTCCCGTACCAGACCATTCTGTATTAATTAATGCAAATAAGCTACTTTCACACCAACTGGCATTAAACTATTTCCTATGTCCCAATATTAAAAATATCTGGTTTGATAATGTGAATAGCACTTAAGGGTCAACTGCTGACAGTAGTGCAAGTAGGTTTTCAATTTGCACTGCAATAAATTTAAATATCATCTAACTACCCATACAATAGATTTCTCTATAGCATGTCAATGAAGAAATAAATATATTATTGCAGTAGGACAGTGTGAGAGACAAAAATCTCAAACTTCTTCTACTGAGTACTAGAACTTGAAAGACAAGGATTAAAATTATTGATTCAACAATACTTGAAGGTATTTGCAGGCCCTTGTTGATTGAACCAAGTATGTAACTCAGGAAAGTCGTCATTTCATTCCCCAACAACTTTGATGAAAAGGTTCCTTCTTTATTTCAATGGGATCAAGTCCTAGCTTCTGTTTTCTTGAGCAGGTTACTTAAAAATTTTACTTTACTCATCAGGAAAATGGAGAAAGCAAGATATATCCAACTGTTTCCTAATAAAGAGTATAAGACAAACCATAAGGAAATTATTCAGTTATCCCATGAGGCTAAGCCGAAACTCAAATCAAAACCAGGAAAACTCAAATCTATTGTAATCGAAATTTTAAAATTTCTTTAATAAAAGTCTTACTATCAAGCAGGAAAGGAAAACAACCATAAAATTAATTGTATGCAGTTTTATTAGTTACTTTTTGCAACACTATCCCCCATAAGTAATTAAGAATCATTTGTGTTGAATAATTTAAAAATATTAGAGAAAATATTCTTTTCAAATTTTCAAATTTCTTTTTTCAAATTTTCAAATTTTCTTTTCAAAAATTATAAAAATATAATTTTCAAGAATATATGATAATTTATGTAATTATTTACGTATTAATAGCTACTTAGGTTGAGATTTTTCACATATGCAAAATACTGAGATTATTTTCATTGCATAGTTACACATATCCTTAGGATACATTCCCAGAAGTAAAATTTGTAGATCAGAAGATATGCACATTTTACATTTTGCTTCATATTACCGAATCATTTTCTAGAAAGATTATAAACAATTCATAGTGCTATGTGCTACACAAGTATCTTATTTTTTCTTTAATGCCACAATAAAATAATGTTACCCATTGTGCTGATTTGGATTGAGTGGCAAAAACGAAAACAAACATCATTATTTAGACTTGCAGTCTAATTATGATTAAGCCTGAATATTTTGTCATAAGCTCTTAATGCTCTGTACTTCTTCATTTGTTACTTATCTATCAATGGCTTTTCTATGGCATTGTTTGTCTGTTCCTTGTTGATAGCTAAAAGCTCTTTTTATATTACAAAATGCAAATGTATTTTCATGAATGCAATAATTATTTTACCCAACTAAAGTTTGCCTTTTCTTTCCCTGTGTGTGTTTTCTACAGAGAAATTTTAAATCTTTATGTGATTATTTCTAAAAGCTATTTACTATTTCAGACCCTAGAAGGGTGCCAAGAGAAGCTTCACTAACTCAACATTTTAAACTTTAAACAATATTCTTTCTAGTACTTCTCAAGTCTATGATCTCTTCAATCCACCTAAAATTATTTTTTGTTTAAGGGGTGAAGTATAAATTCAGTTTTGTTTTTTTCTTCCCCAAATAACCAGGTAGTTCTCCAATATAACTGATTTGTAATTTATCTTTTTATTTAATGTACCTCCTAAATTCCTTATATAGCTTTGATCTTTTTTTCTGACTAGAATCACTGTAATACAACTTTAAAGTACATTTTAACATCCAAGAAGGTTAGCTCATTTCATCTCTTTTATGACATATATACACTCTAAATCCTGCCTATTTAAGTGCAGGTTTAGTCTTTTGATTAAATTCTAGTTAAACCAAGAGGATAATTAATTATTGTCAAATAAAAATTTTATTGTTTATTAGTTTCAAAAAACTCTTGAGTCCATTTCTTAAAAGATATTTTTATTGGTCATGAACATAATTTACTTGTTAATGTTTTCATTTAATGTCTTCTATCATCATAAGCATGCAGAGTAGTGAAATAGTGAAGACTGCGGGTTGGGTGTTAAAGTGTCTCTGTGAATTGTTTGTTTGGCTCAACATTTACTGTGCAAACTTGAGTAAGTGACATAACTTTGCCTGTTTCCTAGTGACGGAAATATCTTCAAGAAAAATCAATGATTTTCTTTCAAAGGATGGGAAGTTATAGGAAAGAAAGCCCAGAAATAAACCCATGCACCAATGGTCATTTAATCTATGACAAAAGAGGCAAGAATATACAATGGAGAAAAGACAGTCTCTTCAATAAGTGGTGCTGGGAAAACTGGACAGCTACATGTAAAAGAATGAAGTTACAACATTCTCTAACACCATACACAAAAATAAACTCAAAATGAATCAAAGACCTAAATGTAAGGCCAGACACTATAAAACTCTTAGAGGAAAATATAAGCAGAACACTCTTTGACATAAATCGCAGCAATATCTTTTTGGATCTTTCTCCTAGAGTAATGAAAATAAAAACAAAAATAGGGGCTTCCCTGGTGGCACAGTGGTTGACACTCTGCCTGCTAATGCAGGGGACACGGGTTCGAGCCCTGGTCTGGGAAGATCCCACATGCCGCGGAGCAACTAGGCCCGTGAGCCAGAATTACTGAGCCTGCGCGTCTGGAGCCTGTGCTCCGCAACAAGAAAGGCCACGATAGTGAGAGGCCCGCGCACCGCGATGAAGAGTGGCCCCCGCTCACCGCAGCTAGAGAAAGCCCTCGCACAGAAACGAAGACCCAACACAGCCAAAAATAAATAAATTAAAAAAAACAAAAAAACAAAAATAAACAAATGGGACCTAATTAAACTTAAAAGCTTTTGCACAGTAAAGGAAACCATAAACAACACAAAAAGACAACCCACAGAATGGGAGGAAATATTTGCCAATAAAGTGACCAACAAAGGTTTAATCTCCAAAATATATAAACAGCTCATGCAGATCAATGTCAAAGAAACAATCCAATCAAAAAATAGGTGGAAGATCTAAATAAATAGATATTTCTCCAAAGAAGACATACAGATGGCCAAAAAACACATGAAAAGATGTTCAACATCACTAATTATCAGAAAAATGCAAATCAAAACCCCAAGGTGTCACCTCACACCAGTCAGAATGGCCATCATTAAAAGTCTACAAACAATAAATGCTGGAGAGGGTGTGGAGAAAAGGGAACCCTCCTATACTGTTGGTGGGAATGTAAATTGATACAGCCACTATGGAGAACAGTATGGAGGTTCCTTAAAAAACTAAAAACAGAACTACCATATGATCCAGCAATCCCACTCCTGGGCATATATCCAGAGAAAACCACCATCCAAAAAGATACATGCACCCCAGTGTTCACTGCAGCACTATTTACAATAGCCAAGACACAGAAGCAAATTAATGTCCATTGACAGAGGAATGGATAAAGAAGATGTGGTACATTTCTACAATGGAATACTACTCAGCCATAAATAAAGAATGAAATGATGCCAACTGCAGCAACATGGATGGACCTAGAGATTATCATACTAAGTGAAGTAAGTCAGATAGATAAAGAAAGACAAATATCACATGATATCACTCATATGTGGAATCTAATTTTGAAAAATGATACAAATTAACTTATTTACAAAACAGAAACAGACCCACAGATT
Source organism: Balaenoptera ricei (assembly GCF_028023285.1). Classification (NCBI taxonomy): domain Eukaryota; kingdom Metazoa; phylum Chordata; class Mammalia; order Artiodactyla; family Balaenopteridae; genus Balaenoptera; species Balaenoptera ricei. The sequence continues at coordinate 5,973,674 of NC_082645.1, read as the reverse complement.
TCAAAAACAAATTTATGGTTACCAAAGAGGAAACATGGCGGGGAGAGATAAATTAGGAGCTGGGGATTAACGTATATATACTACTACAGATAAAAAGATAACCAACAAGGACCGACTGTATAGCACAGGGAACTCTACTCAATATTCTGTAATAACCTATATGGGTAAAGAATCTGAAAAAGAATGAATATATGTATATCTATAACTGAATCACTTTGCTGTACACCTGAAACTAACAGAACACTGTAAATCAACTATACTCCAATAAAATTTTTAAAAAAATAAAGGATGGGAAGTTACTGAAGGTGTTAATGGAGAAGAACTCTTATTAAGGGTAAAGGTTGTAGGTTGAAAATATTTGAGAATAACTAACCCTGGGATAAAAATATAGGCAGACATCCATAAAAAATTAATGTGCTTTTATATGCTGCTTACGAAAAATGACCTGAATTCTAAGCTGATAGGAAATATTTATTTTTCAAAGGAAACAGAAATTGAGACAAAACTTTACAGAACAATTACTCTAATGGTGACAATAATATCTGAGGAAAGTTGTCATCCCACATAGCAAAGGTAATGCTCCACTGACTTTCAACATAAAATCCCTCTGACACCTCTATTTGTAAGATTTCTGATGTCATGAAAATCAAATATATAAAGAATTGACTTTCAATCTCAATCACTTCATGTGTATTCATCTGGACTGGCAAGTGGCCCATGCCAATCTGATTACTACTAAAAGCAGAACTTTCTTCCTGAAGGGGCCAAATCTTTAGCCCTGAAGGTCAACCAAACCAACTGAGCCTTGAAAATGCCACACAGATCATCCAGAAACCATCAGGTAGAGTACGTACCGGAGCCTAACGTTCAAGAACAGACCTTTTCTCCCTCTTAGCAAGCTACATGCTGTAAGTATGTAATACTTGCAAAGGGGAGCTAGTACATATGATTTATACCAAAAATCAGAAGATCAGGGCAAATTGTAAAAAAATCAACTATGTGGGTCTGTTTTCTTCACTTCTGTGCGCACTTTTGCTTGATTCCAGAAGCCCGGTGTTGCACTTTGACTAATTAGTATCTTAATAATCCAAATTATCCTTCTCTTCTCCCCTTTTAAAAAAAAAAGTATTCTGATGTTCTTTAAATTTTCTGAATCATAAAAATCATTAGAAGATTTTTATAAAAGTATGAATTCCAGGAAATCACCTAGGAGAGACCTTGAAATCTGCATTTTACTGTGTGCCTCCAGTCTTCCTTTTTGTCAGGCAGGTTTGGGAAATGCTGCTCTGCTCTATGAAAATTCCCATTGTTTACAGCCAAGGTGACTGAATAGAAAAACTGGAGGCTGTAGAAGTTTCATTATAAAATATGACAAAAGGGCTTCAGAGTCAATGTTCTTCCCTAATGTGAAATTAATCATCCTGTTCACTTTAGACTACATTAAAGAAGTTATTCTGATAAGCAAATGTAGAAAGTTTTAAAATCACCTCCCAATGCTGTATCGTGAGCAGAATCTATTGATAGAAGTACACAGGTATTAAATACCATTCCTGGTTCAAAGAAAGAAGAAGCCAGGCTCAGGGTAATAAATACTTGACAGCAGGTATTACACACTGAGCTGTGTAAGGAAAATGACCCCTTTAAGTAACATTGAGGAAGGTGCTGTATTTTCCTTTACTTAAGAATTATTCCTAATTGAGGCTTTGAACTTCTGAATTAGATATAAGAGCCCACATGTGAGAAAACAATCACAGTTTTGACTAGGATTATGAGAACATAGCACGGGGAATTCAAGAAAGTATCAGAAGATACTGGACAAGTAGATGACAAAAAATTGGACAAAAAAAATATAATTTTCTCAATGACGTGGTTAAGGGAACTGATGTGCTATTGGAATTTATGCTCAGCAGCCTACTACATTTAAATTCCAGTGAGCTGCATTTTGGACAGGGGGAGTTTTAGGTCCCATATCTGGAAAATAAGAACGATAATGCAACCTACCTCGCAGGCTTGTTGTGTAGATTAACTGAGATAATGGTTGTGAAGTCCTTAGTATATCTTAAGTATTCAATAACCATTATTATTATTGTTGTTGCTGTTGCTGTTGTTGTTATTATTAGGATATCATGCTTGAAATAATTATATGATTAATTATTTAGAGCCTTTATTACACATTGCCAATTACCTTAGTCATTGTAAACTACATTTTTGTTTTATAAATTTATTTTTATTTACTTATTTATTTTTGGCTGCATTGGGTCTTCGCTGCTGTGTGCGGGCTTTCTCTAGTTGCGGAGAGTGGGGGCTACTCTTTGTTGCGGTGTGTGGGCTTCTCATTGCAGTGGCTTCTCTTGTTGTGGAGCACGGGCTCTAGGTGTGCAGGCTTCAGTAGTTGTGGCTCACGGGCTCTAGAGTGCAGGCTCAGTAGTTGTGGCACACGGACTTAGTTGTTCTGCGGCATGTGGGATCTTCCCGGACCAGGGCTCAAACCTATGTCCCCTGCATTGGCAGGTAGACTCTTAAACACTGCACCAGGAGTCTATACATTGTTTTTTAATTATACAGTTTTCAGGTAAGTCAATTATCTAGATAGTCTTAGACACATTTTGACTCCTTAAACTCTTACAATATTATGGTAGTTGGAAGAGATCAGAATGATGGAATGGGACGATGTGGAACTCACCTCCCACCACAAAGCATCAAAAATACATCTACCTATGGAACCATTCTCACTGAAAACTAACTGGAGACTGGCAGAAAGACTCCTATACACCAAGGTTGTAAGAAAGATCCACACACAGTCTGGGAGGAAGGGAAGAGGAGCAATCAGGGTGGGACCTGTGCTCCTGCAAGGGGACACAGAAGAGGAGGGGGATTACACGAGCAGGAGGGCTGTAAAAAATCTAGACTTCACTCGTGAAGAGCAAGTGCACACTTGCTTACTCCCAAAACAGGGGAGAGAAAGCAGACTGAAATAGTACAGGACACTGGCAGGCTTCCTGCAACTACCCTGGTGCACACCCCAGCCTGAGTAGAGTACCACTCTGGTCCTGGTTGCTTCACAATGCAGCTCCACACTAGGGTGAGGGCTGCAAGGGTAAGGGGACTGCTCAGTTGTGAGGGACAGAGCCAGCTCAGAAAAAGAACAGCATCTGAACAAGGTGTGGGCAGCCATTACTAGCAGTCCCTGAAGCAGCACATCAGAAGCAGCAGGGAACTTTGACTAGGAGCAGGACTGCTACAGCCCATGCCCACACCCATGCCAAGGGTCTGCTCCAGGCCCTCTTGCTACAGCACTAATCCCCTCCGGGGCAAATGTGTCAGTGCTGGAAGAGGGGAGAGCACACACTTAGAGGGAACAGAACCAGATTGACCTGCCCCTCAGGGCTTCTGCTCCAGCAACTTGGGACCCAACCCTGCCCCTGATAGAGCAGTGATGGCCATGGAGCATAGGGGAGGCCCCAGCTCACACCTGGCTCTGGATCTAGCTCCTCCATCTCAGGCCCCACCTCCTACCAAGGTGATAGCACACCTTGGGTTAAAACACAACTTGTGCTCATGTTATAGCTCTCTCTCCCACCAAAGTCACCAGGCACACACAGACTGTATGAGAAGGTTCCCATGCATGGACACCCCTTCAAGATCACAAAAGCGAACTCTTTCACCAAATTTAATAGAGACAGAGAAAGTTAAACAAAATGAGATGACAGAGGGATTTGTTTCAATAGAAAGAAAAAGAGAAAACCCCAGAAAAAACAACTGTGAAACAGAAATAAATAATTTATCAGATAAATAGTTCAAAGCATTAGTAATAAAAACGCGAACTAAATCAGGGAAAATAATAGATGGACACAGTGAGAATTTTAACAAGGAACTAGAAAATATATAAAGAACCAATTGGAACTGAAGAATACAATAACTAAAAGGAAAAACACGCTAGAAGGAATTAATAGCAGACTTGGTGATACAGAAGAAAACATAAATGATCTGGAAGATGTAATAATGGAAATCACCCAATCAAAACAACAAAAAGAAAAACAAATTAAAAAAGAAATGAGATTAGTTTATAACTGTTTATAAACAGTTAGAAACATCAAATAACATCAAATGTACCAACATTTGCATTATAAGGGTCCCACAAGGAGAAGAGAGAAAGGGGTTGATGAAATTATGGCTGAAAACTTCCTGAACCTGAAGAAGGAAACAGATATCAAGGTACACGAGGCATAGAGGTTAACAAACAAAATGAACCCAAACAGACCCATACCAAGACACGTCATAATTAAAATGAAAAAAGTTAAAGAGAGAATTCTAAAGGCAGCAAGAGAAAAAAAGAGTCACATACAGGGGGACCTGCATAAGGCTAGCAGCTGATTTTTCTGCAGAAACTTTGAAGAGAGTGACATGATATATTTAAAACAATGAAAGGGAAAACCCTGCAACCTAGGTACTTTACCCAGCAAGATTTTCATTTAGAACTGAAGGAGAGATAAATAACTTCTTAGACAAGCAAAAACTAAAAGAGTTCATCAATACTAAACCCACCCTAAAATAAATGTTAAAGGGTCTTCTCTAAGTGGAAAGGAAAAGGCAACAAGAAGTAAGTATCTAAAGTAAAGGAAAATCCCTCTAGTAAAGGCAAATGCATAGTAAAGGTTGAGGATCAACCACTTAAATAAGCTAGTATTAAAAAATTTTTAATTTAATTTTTTAATTGAAAATTAAAAAACAAAAAAATTGTAAAATCAATAAAACTATAATAAATAGTATTGGGATAAACATGAAGATGTAAAGTATGACATCAAAAACACATAATGCGGGGGAAGGAAGTAAAAAATCCTGATCTTTTAGACTGTGCCTGAACTTAAATGACTAACAGTTTAAAACAAGTAGATATAGTTATAGGTTAACATATATAAACCCCATGGTAACCACAAATCTAAAACCTGCAACAGATATACCAAAACAAAGATAAAGGAACACAAGCATACCACTACAAAGTCACTAAACCACATGGAAAGACACTAAAAGAAGAAAAACAGAACAGAGAAGAATTATAAAAAACAAACAAACAAAAACAAAAAATAAGTAACAAAATGGCAATAAGTAGATACCTATCAATAATCACTTAAAACACCAATGAACTATGATCAATAACGTCAATAAAGCTATAATCAGATCAAAAAATTAAAAAATGACAAAATTAGAAATATTAGAAATAATTCCTTGAAAGATACAACACCGCAGACTTTTGCTAAATATTAAATAGGTAACTTAAATAGTCCCTCATGTGTTAAAGAAATTAAATTAATAGCCAATCAACATTTGAAGCAAAGAAAACTATAGGTCCAGATGGCTTCATTGGTACTTTATTAAGCATGTAGTGAAGGATGAATATTAAATCAACACACACTTTACCAGACTATAGCAGAAGAAAGAATACTTCCTTACTCATTTTATAAGGCCAGTATTATCCTAATATCAAAACCAGATGAAATCATTAATATATGTATTAATATATGTATTAATATATATATTATATATATTAATATATATTTATATATATATATATATAATTGATCAATATTACTTGTGAACACAGATGCAAAACTCCTCAAAAATTTCTAGGAAATCCAATACCAGATAAAAGGAGAATATATTATGACCAATTGGAATTTATTCTAGATGCAAGACTGATTCAATATTTGAAAATAAATTATTATAGTACTTCACATTACCAATGACCAAGTAAGAATTGCATTATATATTAATAGATGCAGAAAAATCTTTTGACATTTAATATCCAGTCATGATTAAAAACTCTGAGCAAGCATAACTAGAAGGAAACAACCTCAATGGGATAAATAGCATTAACAAAAACATACAGCTAATGTCACACTTTATGGCAAAAGGTTAAACACACAACCCTTGGAAACAAGGCAAGGATTTCCATTCTCACCACTCTTATTGAACATCCTACTGGAATTCCTACTCAGTGCAGGAAAATGAAATAAAATACATATGTATTGGAAAGGAAAAAAACTGTTTCTATCCTCAACTGACATAATTGTGTGTGTAGAAAATCCAAGAAATCTACAGTAATTTTTAGAATTGATAAATGAGTATAGTAATGCCAAAGAATACAATGTCAGCATAGAAAAATGAGTCCAAAAGTAATACACTAGCAATGAACAAATGGGAATTAAATTCCAAAAAGTAGTGCCATTTGTAATAGTGTCAAAAATGATTAAATACTTAAATATAAATATTTTTAAAATACGTGCAGGATCAAAACTACCAAACACTGATGAGAAAAGAGAAGAAGACCTAAGTATATGGCCATACATGGTATTCATGGATTGGAACACTCTGTACACTTAAGATGTCAAGTCTCCCAAAACTGATTTCTGCATCTAACACTATTCCACTTCAAATTCCAGCAAAAAATATACTGACAGACTGATTCTATAATGTATACAGAAGGGCTAACAAAACAAAACAAAAGAGGAAATCCAAAACAATTTTTAAAAAGAACAAAATTGGAGGACTCACAATTATTTTCTTATAAAGCTACAGTAATCAAAACAATGTGATGTTAAATAAATGATAGACATATAACTCACAAAATAAGATAAAGTTCAGAAATAGACATAGATATAAATATACATATATATTCATTGCTTTTCTAACCAAGCCTTCTCTCCATTCAACACAGAAAGGAAAATCAAACTTTTAACAAACGGTGCTGAAATAATTGAATATCCATATGCAAAACAATAAACCTTTATCCATATTTTGCATTATATATTAGAATTGACCAGAAATGAATCATAGACATCAATGTATAACCTAGAATTTCTAGAAGGAAATAACACTGAAGAAAAATCATTGTGAGTTTTGGTTAGGCAAAATTTCCTACAGACAAAACCAAAAGCACCATGCATAAATGAAAAAAAGCTAAATTGGATTTCATAAAAATTAAGAATGATTTTCAAAAAAATCACTTATATCAAAATGAAATGGTTAACCACAGACTTGAAGAAAATATTTGCAAATCACTTATGATAAAAGACCTGCATCCAGGGGCTTCCCTGGTGGCGCAGTGGTTGAGAATCTGCCTGCCAATGCAGGGAACATGGGTTCGAGCCCTGGTCTGGGAAGATCTCACATGCCGCAGAGCAACTAGGCCCGTGAGCCACAACTACTGAGCCTGCACGTCTGGAGCTTGTGCTCCGCAACAAGAGAGGCCACGATAGTGAGAGGCCCGCACACTGCGATGAAGAGTGGCCCCCCGCTTGCCGCAACTAGAGAAAGCCCTCGCACAGAAACGAAGAACCAACACAGCCAAAAATAAATAAATAAATAAAAATAAAAGGAATTCCTGAAAAAAAAAAAAAGACCTGCATCCAAAAGAAATAAAGAACTTAAAATTAAACAATAACAATCCCCTCCCCCACCAATAATGAGGAAAGATTTCAACAAGTATATATCTAAAGAAGATGTATGGATAGCAATTAAGGACATGAAAAAATTTTCAAGACGATAAGTCATTAGGGAAATTCAAATACCACTACACACTTAATTAGAATGGCAATATAATAACAGTACTGAAGGTACAAATCGTTGATTATATGAAGCCACTGGAAGTTTCAAACATTTCCGATGGGACTGTCAAGTGGTAGTTCAGAAAATAGTTTCACAGTCTCTTATAAAGGTAGGTGTATGTTTACCATACGTCAGCAATTCCTACTCTTAAGTATTTATCAAAGTGAAATTTAAACCTATGTTCACACAAAAACTTGAGTCTCAATGTTTATACTCCTTTCTGAGATAATTATCAACAACGTGAAACCACACAAATGTCCTTCAACTGTGGAATGAATAAATTGTGGTATATCAATATAGTCAAATACTATTTAGCAATAAAAAAAGGAACAAACTCCTGACACACACAGCAGCATGCATGAAGCGCAAATGCATAATGCAAATTAAAAGTAACCAGATTTAAAAGGCTACATACTGTATGAATCCATTTATATGACATTCTAGAAAATGTAACACTATGGAGACAAAAAAGCAAATCAATAGTTGCCATGGGCTGGAATTAAAGAGAAGGATTGAATATAGAGTGATGTGGGATAATTTTTAGTGTGATGGCACTACTCTATACCTTGATTGTGGTGGTGGTTCCATGACTATAGGCAGTTATTAAAACTTGCAGATCTGAACAGTAAAAAGATTGAATTTTCTTGTATTTTAATGTATAGTGAGCTATTTGTCATTAGAGATAAAGCCAGATACACAAGATGAATAAAAGAAAAGGGTATTTTAAGAAAGCTCTCAATCCATTAATACACTATCAAGTATAATTTTCTGTGATTAAATTGTCTTATTCTTTCTATGTTGCAAGATATGATTTTGTAAAGGAAGGAAGATTTGGCTTTTTATTTTACCATATTTCAATAAATCCAAGATGTGCATTTTTTTCACATTTTAACATCCTTGAAATTAAGATGACTCTGATACAAAGGGAACATCATAATTGAATAGCTTGCTGGAACACAAAATAATGCTACATCTTTCAATTGTTGATATCTCAGATTCAATGAAATTCAGTAATTATTCTCCTTTAGCAAACAAGTTTTGTTAAGGGAAGTACATCTTTGTCAAAAGGGTTAAAGGCTAAAATGCCGTGACTGCTATGCTTTGCTGACCTTCATCCCACAAGACACTACTAATTACTTCACGGCAACTGCTAAATGGAAGAACACAATCAGCATGAGATTGAGACACTTAGTATAACACTGGAGTATTTAAAGCAAGATTCCAAGGAATTGTAAGTTAAACATGAAAACTAATTTGTAAGTAAGTGCTTAGGTCAGCATGGTCAATAGAACCTTCTGGAATGATGGACGTGTTCAGTCTGCACTGGCCACAAACCACATGTGAATATAGAGTACTCGAAATGTGGCTAGTGCAACTGAGGAATTAAACACGTAACTTTATAACGTTAATTTAAATTTAAATGTCCACATGTAACTAGTAGCCTTGTAGTGCACAGTGCAGGCTTAGCCATTGGGTTGGAGCATTTTTTAGATTAGGATAGACGGACCAAGCAGTTGGCGGCCCTACTACACAGCTCTGAAAGTAAAAGTGCTGCTTTGGTCTCCATGGCCTCCTACCTCATCAACCTAGTTGGGATAAGAGAGAAACAATTAAGAAGGTGATAAGCACAGGAGACAGCCCAGCAGTAAGGACACCGACCATTTCTCCTTTCTCACATCTTACAAGCTTCCTGATTTTTCGTGAAATTAAGCATTTACTTTCCTAGCAGAGAAATCTCTACTAACGTCGATTTTATTTATTTATTTTTTCTCAATGTGCTGGTATAAATAAAATTGTGAGATACAGATTAAGCTTTATCATTAGTTATATTTTTTAAATACATAATAACTAACGATGAGAATAAGATTTGGGACGATAACCCAGATCCATACTAAGATTAAACACAGGTTAAAGTCTTTCTTGCTGATAAAACAAAAATTTGTCACCAGTATTCAACAATATTTTATATCACTTTTGATTATTCTACTTTGTCATTTTCCAGTATATTTTGGTGCTTGTATATATTATATACTGTGCTATACAAGTTTTACAAATAAAAATGTTTTCCAGTATAAAATAATCAGTAAATTCAGATTATTTCCAAAGTGTCTTCACATGTTTAAAATGTAAGAAGTAGATATTAATTTGAATCCCAGTAAAACTTAAGGACTTACCAAGCTTAACTGAAACGTCTTATGTACATACCATCACCAGCATAATGTGTGCATGTATATAAATGCATACATGGAAGTGTTATATGAGATATATCAGGGCTATTTCATATGATTATGTAGCTTGTTCTCAACACAAAACAACCCAGCTGAAGAGACAAGAGGGGACTGAAACCCAACCTAAATTCTGGTTATCTTCTTGGTCAGAGCTGTGTGCTACCAGAGGAAAAGGCACCTTTTTCACCACACAACTTGCTCAGCCCTAGCCAAACAGTGTGCTCATGGATGCAAGTGCTCAGAAGGGACAACTTTTCACAACTTGTCTACCTGGAGAGAGAGCACATTGTTAAACACAAAGATGCAGTAGTCCTGACGTGTTCTTAGGCATGTTCCAGGTATCACGCTATGTCACATATCTTTAGGTCTCCATTGTCTGAATAAAGGCTTAAGGAAGGCTTTACCAGAATTCTTGATTACAAGTAACAGAATTGCATTTTAGCTAAGTAAAGGAAAATGCATATAGTAGAAATGTATTATGGATCTCACAGAATAGTTGGGAGGACTTAAAAAAAACAGGGTGGAGGCTAAGTTTCTAGGAATGTTAGGTGAAACTACACAATGAAACTGACTGGGGGTGGTGGTGGGATGAATTGGGAGATTGGGATTGACATGTATACACTAATATGTATAAAATAGATAACTAATAAGAACCTGCTGTATAAAAAAATAAAATAAAATTGAAAAATAAATAAATAAAATTTGGCATTTTAACCATAAAAAAAAAAAGAAACTGACTAGTGATAAAAAAAGAAACACTGATGTTGCATGGAGCCTAGGGAAAACTTCCACCTCTTCACCCCACAAAAGCCACTTCAGTGCTAGGAACGTGACTTGTAACAACTGACACAAATGAAAGCCAAACACTTCTGTGACCACCAACCTTGCAAAACTTAGAAACACCAAAGAGAGCCTTCTTCCTCATACTGATCAATTCCAAATTAAAGTTCAGTTGGTTGGCAGTCTAGGTTACATGCCTACATCCTGACTCTAGGAGATTTCCATGTTGAGTACACAGAAATATGGTAACTAAAGAAAGGCTGATCAAAAGATGTTGGAAAACCAACTGAATTATGTTACCTAGTACAAAGCCAATTAGAAATACAACATTTCATGTAAAAAATAAAACAAAATTAGAGTCTATAGCAAATGAATCATCAACTGATTGCATACATTTCTTGTTATGATTATTCTTGACTTTCATACGATGACACAGAAAACTCATGTTTTTAAATAACTGTCTCAGAACTCTTGTTGGCCCAATAATTAGTCAAGAAATTGGTCTATAAATGTGGTACAAAAATAATATTATTATTTATGGGGTACATTTTATTAATTCCAAATAGACATAAAGACTCTCATAGTTAAAACAAAGCAAAGCAGAACAGAACAAAACATACACCTCCACGCAATGCAACCATAAAAATAAAATATGAAAACAAGATACAAACAAGCAGACAGAGAAAATGAAGAAAATGAAACGAAGACATAAGAAGTAGGACCTGGCATAAGATGGTAATTTGGCTCTTGGACTTTAAATAGATTGAAGAGTTGCTTTCCAAGGAAATTAGGTTATATAAACAAGCAATCTGAATTGTTAGGCCTCAAATACTCTATTATCACTAAAGAATTCCCCATTTTCCAGAGGCATTTGTATAATAAAATTTTGGACCCAGAAAGGACTTTATAATTTATTTAGTCTAAGCAACTCATTTTATATCCAAATATTTGAATTATTATTATTCTGTAATGACTATAGAAATGGTCACAGAAATGTGAAAAATAAGGCAAGCACTTGAAAAACAATTCACCTTGATGGTGCTATACACTGAGGAGGTGAAAGAGAAAAAAATATACAATTACTATAGTTGGTTTTCATGACCAAGAAATCTGTAACGTAGTAACGAACATGAGAAGCAGACATCTGGAGTATAGAATGATGTAAGAAACACAGAATTAAGTGATATAGTGAAAGGTGTTGATTCTGAGAAAAACAAGATTAATATAGGCTACAGAAAGCAGAGAGGGCCTCATAGAACTACTACCCCAGGACCATCCTCCAAATAGACTGCTAAAATAAACTCCTCATTTCTCCTTGAACAGTTTTCTCTTTCTGGGGTAGCTTTCTCTTTGGTCTGATTCTTTCCTTGCAGTTTTGAACAACTCATCATGAAATTTCAGTTTTGTTTTTTTTCTCACTTTCTGTTTTTATCTTTGGTGGTACTTTCAAAAATTCCAATATATACTGTTCCAGTTTTGATTTATCTTCCAAAATTATTTTTTGACCCTCAGAGCATATTAATAAGGAGATTTTTCCTTAAGTGTCATATGATATCTCCAAAATTTTTTAAAAAATAACTATAATCTATAAAATGTCTATTATGTCAAATTCCATATTCATCTTGGAACTTTTATGAGAAGCCTCTCTGTATTATCAGAGTTGGTTCTCACAAAACTCCAAGAGATGAGCACAATCATTCCCATTTTACAGGTCAGGTTATATGATTTACTTATGTTGATCTATCTAGTGAGTAGAAGCATAAGTGTTCTGATTCTAAAATCCTTGTGTTTTTTCCTAAGACCAATACAGCATAAATTTCGATCTAGCTTAGAAGCATCGGAGCCACCCAACAAAATGATGTTAAAATTTGCACATTGTCTTGTTTCCCAAGTATTCTCTTAACAGTTTTCCTGACTTCTTGAAATTTCTCCAACTTCAAAGGGGCATTCTTGCAGGGAAGAAACAAACAAACAAACTTCTGTCTGATCGCTGTGGCTAAGACTTCCAATACTATGTTTAAAAAAATAAAACACTTCTGAATAAAAAATCTTTCTTTAATTCCCCTTTACATAACGAGTGTTCTTTCAACAGCATATTCTTACCTCTGCAGGTGGAGCCTGTGGCCTGGACCCCATACACACAAAGGCCCTGTGCTTGGTTTTCAACATCTTGAAATTTCAGCAGTTAGATCTTTGAATTTGTGTTTTATAGTGGAAGTACTTTGGGACAGCAGAGCATGCATGCGAGCAAAGGAGACATGCACGATGGAAATGCCTGCCATTGCTTGCCATCGCGTTCGTATACAGTATCTATGACGTCCCATAGGCACAAAATTCTGGTAAACTCACAATGTGTGGTAGTTCAGCGAGACTCAAATTGAGTGTGTGTCATGTCTACAACTGAGTAGGCAGGGATGCTAAGAGCCCCAAGAGGCCACGCTCTCTGTTTGAACCAGAACTTAGCGGAATAAAGAAACATGAAATGACCAAGGAACCATATGATATTATTTTTACGTGTGTTACTTCCCCACGTCAGTCAACTGCTTAAGCTGAAAATGATATCACTGAAGGAAGCAGGAGGAAAAGCCATAATTCCTTTCCCTTTGATGTTCTGTCTTACACATCTTTAAGCCAAAGGTGGAGATTGCTAGCAGAATATATGCTTGTCAAAAAGTGAAATAAAAACAGCTAAATTCAGTTTGTTCAGTTTGTTTCCACTGTCAAGTAAGAAAGGAATACTTTTGCATATACAAGCTAAGAAATATGAATTGTGTAGCTTTGGTCCTACATATAAAATAAGAACTAATATTTTCATTTACAATCGGCATTGCACAATATAAGGACAAATGCTAAAATCCATGCTGATAATTAAATTTTAATTTTTCTTTATTTAGAATGACATTAAATTGCAAACAATAATAATAAAACCCCCAACACCTTGACAAGTTGAGAGAAAGAGACCATGGAGTAAAGAAAAAAAAGTTTTGGTATCTTTAATAGTACTTTCTTCCTGCTTCTTAAATGATAGCTCTCACCTTTTCATCCTGCCCTGGGCCTCACAATTTATGTAGCTGGTCTGACTACCACCCTGAGAGTTAGATTTTGTTGGCATTATTTACTCTGGTGTATTTCTCTCATTATATTTTCTTCAGTCATTTATTTAATTAAGTTCCATTTCAAACCACGGGAAGAGGAAATCAGCTTTGATGTCAAAATACTTGCGACAATAAAGAAACCTGATATTCAGGAATGATCACAATAGCTACTGAAATGATTTTTCATATGTCCAATTACTTTGGTCAAGGGGTTGATGACTTCAAAAGCCAAAATCACTCTCTCTAAATTCTCAGATCTACAAAATCAGACTGGTGAAGAGGTGAAAATATAAGATTCGGAACTCAGAGGCCAAGAACTAATGATTGTTCTTTCATTCACCAATCATTTAACCTTTGGCAATATGCCCAAATTTGTTGAGCCTCAATTGTGTAAAGGGAAAGATTTCAAAAAGACAATCCTTAAGTAGTTGCCAGTTACAAATTCGCAGTGATATACGGACAAAGCCCAGCCCAATGACTGTTCCCTAGCAGGGCTTCAATAAACGAAGGCTATTGTAAAATGCTAGGACAACCTATTTCTTAAATTAACCTCCATGCCATGGATTTATAACCTTAGATGACACAATGACTAATCCATCTGTGGCTTGTTTGTGAGTACAAAGTGGCAAACTAGAAATGAAGACATACAAAAAATAAATAAATTCTTGAAATGACTCATTGCTTTTAGCACTTAGGATACGGTTAATTAATAAAGAGCCAAAACGGAAAGAAATTTGCCTGGGGCTGGTACAACTGACAAATGAAATGAACACTGATGAATTCTTTCTTGCAACAGTTACTGACTGAATTTCTTACGTCAAGCAGACAGACTCAATATCCTTGGATATTTCTCTGTGTAGTACACATAAACAATTTATCTTATTACTATTGTAAGTATTATATTATTATTAAGGCCATAGCCTTGAACTTACGTGCATGCTATGGAAATACTGTCTAAATATCAAGTTCATAGACATTTTGGAAAAAAAAAAAGTGGTTAAAACAAACCACCAACTTGTGACTAAATCAACAAAACTAATGCTAATTTTATTTCCTCTCATAATGCAGCCTTAGGGCCGTGCCTGAATTGCAGCTTTTTAGAGATACATATTAAAGTGGACTCTGTTTGCATTTTGAAGCTAATTGGAAATAGAGTTAATCCTAAATTATGTTTTGTAAATCACTTTCAGTGTAGAAAAAAAGAAAAAGCACTTTGTGAGAGATGAAATGTGGAGTCAGTGAGGAAAACAGAGTTCTGGTCCCAAGTTCGCTAAAGGCTCACTATATGACCTAGGACAATTCCTCCTATCTGGTTCTTAACGCTCACATAGTTTATTTATAAAACGGGAGGTTGGGCAAGCTTACTTTCACGTTTAATATTCCCAGCAACTTTCATTTACTCTGTGACTCCACATGAGGGAGATTAGTAATGTTTTTTGTTTGTTTTGTTTGTTTTTGCAGAGCTTTTAGACTATCCCATGTTATAAATAAAGGAGCATTCAAAGACAAAAGCCATTTTTTTTGATAAATGGAAATTTGCCTTTTTCAGTTATCTTTTAGATTCAGTTCTTATAGATCTAAAAGATTTGTTGCACCCAAGTTAACTGACAAGGTCATAACTTTGCAAACATCACATTTATTTGATTCAATCAGCATCAATTACGCCCTATAAACCCTGTAGAATCCTTTCACCTTGAGTGTTGTGGTCAGGACTTGTAAATATTGGGTTGGCCAAAAAGTGCCTTCGGTTTTTAGGTAAAAATAAAAGACACATTTTTCCTTTTCACCAAGAACTTTATTGAACAACGTATTTATCCTTTTGTTCCACTACCTTCTACCATTTTTCAGGCAACTTCATAATCCCATCTTCCCAAAACTTTTTATCTTTTTGAGCAAAGAACTGTTCCAGATGCCTTTTACAGTCTTCCAGGGAGCTGAAATTTTTTCCATTAAGAAAATTTTGTGAAGACAGAAATAAATGGAAATCCGAAGGTGCAATGTCTGGTGAATACAGCTGATGAATCAGAACTTCCCAGCCAAGCTGTAACAGGTTTTGCCTGGTCATCAAAGAAACGTGCGGTCTTGCGTTATCCTGATGGAAGATTATGTGTTTTCTGTTGACTAATTCTGGACGCTTTTCGTCGAGTGCTGCTTTCAGTTGGTCTAACTAGGAGCAGCACTTGTTGGAACGAATCGTTTGGTTTTCCAGAAGGAGCTCAAAATAGTCTTCCAATCCCACCATATACACAACATCACCTTCTTTGGATGAAGACCGGCCTTTGGTGTGGTTGGTGGTGGTTCATTTCGCTTGCCCCACGATCTCTTCCGTTCCACATTACTGTACAGTATCCACTTTTCATCACCCGTCACAATTTGTTTTAAAAACGGAACGTTTTCATTACGTTTCAGTAGAGAATCACATGTGGAAATACGGTCAAGGAGGTTTTGTTTTGCTTAACTTATGTGGAACCCAAACATCAAAGCGATGAACAAAACCAAGCTGGTGCAAATGGTTTTCAGCATTTGATTTGGATATTTTGAATATGTCGGCTATCTTCCAAGTGGTATAATGTTGATTGTTCTCAATTAATGTCTCGATTTGATCGCTATCAACTTCAACTGGTCTACCGGACTGTGGAGCATTGTCCAGCGAGAAATCTCCAGCACGAAACTTTGCAAACCACTTTTGACGTGTTCGATCAGTCACAGCATCTTCTCCATACACTGCACAAATCTTTTTTTGCGTTTCAGTTGCGTTTTTACCTTTCTTGAAATACAAAGCTGAAAATGTTTTTTTCTTCCATCTTCAATATTAAAATGGCTACATAAAAATTCACCAATTTTGATTTTTTTTTAAATGCATGCTAATATGACAGCTGTCACATACAATCTAACGCAATTGTTTCAAATGCAGTTAAAGACAGCTAAGTGCTACTAGAGCCATCTTACGGAAAAAACCGAACGAACATTTTGGCCAACCCAATATAACAACGTATTCACCAATATAACGGGATTTCATTCACATGAGTATGAGAGTACGCTATGTACATGGCAAAGGGGAAGGGATTCTGCAGATGTTATTAAGTCCCTATTAAGTTGCCTTTAAGTTAATTAAAAGGGAGACTTCCCTGGGTGGGCTTGACCTAATCAGGTGAGCCCTTTAAAACTGGGACTGGAATTCAGAGACAGGAGTGGAAGAAGCAGATACTCAATTCTCCCATTGACCTTGAAGAAGCAAAATGTCATGTTATGTAGAGAGTCATGTGAGAGGGAACGGCAGGCAGACTCTAAAAAGCAGGCTGACTGGGGCTGAGGGCTGCAGTTCTACAGCCTCAAGAAACTCAATTCTGCCAATAACCAACAAAATTGGAAGATGACCCCAAGTGTCAAATGAGACTGCAGCTCTGGCTGACACCTTGATTGCACCCTGGTGAGACCCTGAGCAGATGACCCAGCTAAGCCATGCCTAGATCCCTGATGCATGTAAACTGTGAGATAAAAAATGTGTGTTGCTTTAAGTTGCTGGAAAAAAAGTCATTAGTTTTATTGTCTTGGTGTAATATAATTTAGATACCACACATAATGCCTTAAATATTGAAAGAGAAAAGAGCAGCCTGAACATATGCTCTATTGAGATCTACTGAAGAGAGTTCTCTTCAAACACACTAGACATAAATATTTAAAGTCTCCAGGAGAATTTAATACTATTTATTTCTAGTAACCATTAATGTTGAAAGAACATAAAGCACCTAATGTAAATGAAAACATTCCTATCATTATAAAAATCTTGTGATCATATAACTTCCATGCATTTAGATTGCTCAAAAACATTTTTAAAAACACAAGAACTTCTAAAAGTAATAATTAATGTACACCCACATCATTAATTGAAGTTCAAAAGAAGCCTTTTAGAAATGGTGGTTGAGAATTCAAGGCAGAACATAATGGAGAAAAAAGCAGAGCAAATGGACCAGATTGAGAGAAAGGAGAGAGTAATGAAGACTAAAAGGAGAAAAAAACTCAATAAAAGAAAAGATACAGATTAAATAATGTCTTGAAAAAAGCTAGAGAAAATAACTATATTTAACATTTCATAAATTAAAAGAAATATACCCTTGTTGAGATTCACATACTACAACAAACACTGAATTTGATGTATGATTTTGAAATGGTTGGTTTTAAAGTCATGAGAAGTTTGTTTCACTATTATTGTCACCATCTATTAATCAGGTTTGCATGTAAGCCTTTTGGGAAAATCTATTGCTGCCATTATTCCCTCTTTATCTACTTTTAGGTTTATACAATCTTTTTTAATAAACAAAAGAGGTTTACCTTAAATTTATTTCTGATACATAATAGGAAGCCAATAGGAGCAAATAATGTTAATTTAATTTTAGGATAGGCAAATTTATAATTTAACATGGTTCTGCCATTATTATCATGGAAATATGGTCATGATAAATTATGTGAAAAAAACATTTCGTAAATTTTTATATAGAATGATTACATTTCTATAAGATAAATAAATAAGCATGTAAACATTTTAGTTGTGTTTTTATATATTTTATGTATGTTCTTGAGGAATATATGCCAAATATAATGGTGATTTTCTTCAACTCATGGCATTTCAGTTAATTTTTAATTTCTTCTTTATCATATTCTATATTATCTGAACTTTAAATACGAACACCTCTAACTGTAAAAAGTACTTTTTTTGCAATATTGAGATGAAAACTTACTGAAGAATAAATCCCTAACTAGAATTTATAATTTTCCTCTCTCATACCCACAGATTTATCTTTCTTCTTTTTTATGCAAAAATACAAGAAAAAGGGAAACAAAGTTCTTTCATATCTTCAGAGCTATATGTCTAATATTAGTAGTATTTCAAAGCAGCTGCAGCTTCCGGTTTTTTACTCCCCCAGATTTTTTTTTTTAAAAAAAGAGTAAGCTCCAAATTTTAAACTTAAGACTTAATAAAAAGCAATACAAATATGAACAGTATCTTGCAATGCATCACAGTCTTACTGACTCTCCCATAGCAATTAATACCCATCATCACCTCTTCATCTTTCAGTCTTCTCTCCCAGTCTTCCCCTAGAAACTTGTCTTGAATAAAGAACTAATTATCTGAAAACTAGAATCAACTCAGTAGGAAAGTGTTGAGCAATTACATGACCAACCTCTTAATAGTTTGTACATTTATTTATTCTGTTATTGATTTAAGTAAGGGATTAGAATTTGAAAGAAAATAACCAAAGGAAGAAGAAAACAAGGATCCATATGACTTGCTATGTACCTGAACCACTCACTCAATAGAGGCATCTAGAAGGAAACACACGATGGAGTAGACAAGATAAATAAATATCGTGAATGAGCAAGCACAAATTGTGACTTTCACAGATTCAAAATTTATATAGTATGATTTAATGTTTACATCATTTGTTGGAAAACGTTTTCTAAAGGACTTGGTATAGTCTGATTAAAACAAAAAATGTTTTATTCTGATACACGTACACTATTTGCAAGTGCTTTTTAACATGTAGCACACAAAGAGTACATGTTATGGGTGTACTGAGTTGGTGTTGCTGCAAACTTGAGTCCCAGAATCTCAGTGAGAACTTTCAACTGTGCTTATTTGGCCAAATACTTCTAATTAAAGGTGCCTACAGAAGTTATGTATTTGGGACACCGTAACTATTACAAAACGGCAATATATAATTTAGTAAAAGGGATAATGAGATCCAAATTTCAAGTTGAGGGCATTTATCTCCAGTTGAATGCATTTACAAAACAACCACAAAGTTGTACAAAAACATTAATTGCCCTCCAAATATTTACTCATAGAGAATATTTACAAAGAAATCCTGAAAAGCACAAGAGAAACTAGAGAATAAATGTAGATTTTTAAAAAATTATAAAAGTCAGGCTGAATTCTATGAAGAAATCCAATCAAAAGGTTAAAGTTGTGGGTATTAATGCCGGGAGACAGAATTCTCTATCCCTGATAATTACTCTAATGAGTCTATCTGCTAACTCATCTTGTCTATGCTAACATTTATTGCACCTCTTTTGCCTTCTGCTGTACTGATGGTGACAGGTTGCACATTGGGATTGAAAGATATTGATTGGTCTATCAACAATAAAGTCATTATCCTGCTTCATAATGGGCAACCACACAAGGGATTCATTTTTATTTAATGTAGGAAGAAGCATATTGAATTTCCTTATGACAAGATTATTTAAAGCAAATAATTTAATTTTCATGCTTTTTGTGACTGAAGCAACAACCCCTACCCCCAAACAATGATTTTATAGACTATTCCGTTTGCTTAGAAAATCAGTGCCAATTTGGTACATTTCTTGATCTTCCTGTTTTTGTATCCTTTGATACTTCTCTTTTCAAAGACTTTCCCCAGATAATAATTAAGAAAAAGAATTAAGCTTTGTGCTTATTTTCATCCAATGTGTTTATCTATTGACATTCTAGTAGAGGGGAATTTTAATAAGGTTTCTATCTCCCTCACATTTAAAATAGCAAAGGCAATTTGCTTTGATTTTTTATTTTTACTATTGGAGTTGTAGGCCTTCATTTGGGTATATTTAGAATTTATTTTTTATATTTGATTTTATTAATAAAATATTATAAACTGCTTATGATGAACCTAACACTGTGCAGGGTATGGGGCAAGCAGACTGATGGAACTCATTCCTAGGCTTAAGGAAATCAAATCAACTGAGTAGTCTGATATGTAAATAATTCTTATATAATTAGATACAATATAAAAGCAACATATTGGAGAGCTTAATGAGTTTTAAAATTTTATTATTAATAAAAGGAATTTTAGAAAAGCCATTTTGATATTTTGCTGAGTGGATTTGGTATTCAGATGAAATTAAAATTTTTCTTATTAAGTGGGTGGCCTTGAGCAAGTCACTCAATCTCTTTAAGCTATAATTTCCACAACAAACTGTGAATAACAGAACCAAGGTTTGTTGTAAGCATTAAATGAAATAAGGTAGTTAAGACATTCTTTAAAGGGCTTGGCCAGAAATAATCAGTAAAAGAGAGCTATAATCACCACCACCTTCCTCTTCTTCCCCATTATAATGTCATTCCCATTATTGTCATTACCATCATAAACTCTCTTTTCAAGGAATAGGGCTCATCAGTTGAAAAAGGGAAGATAGAGTCATTTAGGCAAGAGAAGGATATAAGTAGCTAATTATAGATAAAATTCAATGTATACAGAGGGAACAGTGGTAAGAAATGAGTCTGGAAATGAAAAGTAAGGCAAATGTTAGGAGAATCTATGGTATACAAAGGAGTTTGAATTCCATTTAGACAGTGGGGATTCCCTAAGACATTTTTAAGCATGTGGATGGCAATTAGATTCATAGTTTTAAAAGCAAACTACTGGCACTAATGAGGATAGACTGAAATAGGGTACAGCCAGAGAAACTACAGTTTGATATTTCTTCTGTGTAGTCATCATTTGTTAATCCAAGAATATTTTAAAATTATTTTTTCAACTTGAATTAGACAAATTCTACTTCATGTTTTGTCCAACTGTCTGATTCCTAAAACCCATATATATATATCTATATATAGATATAGATATAGTTATATATAGATATATAGATATCTCAATTATTTGAGATATGTGGATATACCCTTTGCCATCATTTCACTTGCTCTGCTTTTCCTAAATTGTCCATTCTCATTCATGCTTCCATTTGTAAAACATAATTATAATCTTCATTTTGAGAATTCATTTCTAAGTGATTCTACAAACATTTGCCTCCTTTGAAATTTACTGTGATGATCAATTTTGTGTGTCAACTTGACTGGGCCATGGGTGCTCAGACCTTTGGTTAAACATTAGTTTGACTGTGTCTGTGAGGGTGTTTCCGGAAGAGAGCCACGTTTGAATCACAGACTGAGTAAAGCAGATTGCCCACCTCAACGTGGGTGAACCTCATCCAATCCATCGAAGGCCTGAATAGAACAAAAGGCAGAATAAGAAGAATTTGATATCTCTGCCTGACTGTTCTCAAACTGGGACATTGCTCTTCTCCTGCCTTTCGATTCAGGCTAGGACTAGAACTTAAACCACTGGCTTTCCCAGTGCTCAGACCTTTGGACTCGGACTAGAACTATCCCATAGGCTCCCTTGGATCTTGAGCTTGGAGACTGCAGTTGTTGGACTTCTCAGTGTCCATACAATTTCCTTATAATGAATCTCTTTTTCTCTCTCTCTATCTCTCCTCTCTCTCATATATTTATATGATATACACATACATATATTCACATGTATGAATATGACTAACACATGAATAACAGAAAAAAGCAATATCTGTTTCTAGCTATTGCTTGCTTACTGTATGTCAGGCCCTCTGCTATATATTTCATTTACCAAATAATTGATAATTTACTTGGTTCTCAGTTTCTTCTTCTGTAAAAGGGGTACAATAATTGTACATAAATAATAAATTTACTGGGATTGTTTAAAAGCATTAATTTGTATAAAGCACCTGCAAGAGTGACTGGCATATACTGCCTACTCAATTAATATTAGCTATTTTTGTTATTCATTATATCCTCACAATACTCCCCCTTTATATTATAGCTGAGAAAATCAGCTTTCAAAGATGAAAATTAAATTGTCCAACATCACAAAGTCAATTACAGGGTCTAGATTTGCATTCACATGTCTGAGAGTTAGGCCATGCTCTTAACCTATAGATGTCACTGAAGTGATGCACTCCAGAGAGGCTTTGAGAAAGGATCATTACCTTTTATAGCTAGAGAAACCCTAAACTCTGATTCAGTTTAACACTGTTAGCTTGAAGAATTGAGTATGCCACTATTTGTTGATAGAAAGTTTGAAAATTTGTGAAATTTGAAAAAGCTGTTCAACCATGGAAGTTATCTGTTCATCCTCTTTACAGCAAAATTTTCAGCATAAATGGAGGCTAGAGAATATGTTTCAAGGAATATGCCATCTCTCTCTTTTACTAATCCCTACACAGTGTGATCAAAGCTGATGTAGAGATATATCTCTCTCCACACTGGAAGACAGTATTGCATGACCCGTGGATCATCCCCGTCATATTCATCCTTCGTATCTTGCTATACGTGGGCAACATTTTGGTCTCTAGGATAGCCATTGCTAAAAAAATCGGTCAGTTTCTCTCTCTCTTTCCAATTCTTCGACTAGAAAATGAAAATTACTTTTCTTCCTCTAATTGCTTAATAAAAATTAATTAACTTTTTATTTGGGTGAACCATTTAGAAGATAATTCAGAGCGGAAAGGGAAAAGAGGACAACAGAAGGAATGAAAGTTCCCAGTTATATTCTAAGAAAGCTTATAATGGGACACCCTACCTTTCATTTTCAGGATCGTTAATTTTCTTCCAATTTACCAACTAGAAAGACTAATTTAGATGTCAACTTTATTATACAAATAGGGATGAGTGAACCAGTACTGTTTTGTTGGCTTGTTTGTTTTGTTCTCTTTTTTATATAAACTTGTGGTTTCCATTCATTCCTTCTTTCAAATAAAAGTTTTATCCCTGTTTACTACTAGGTGATGGAGGGACACAGAGATAGACAAGACTCAGACCCTTCTCTCAACTTTTGAATCATCTGTAAGATAAAAAGAAAAAGAAAACCATGAAAATACTTTACAAAACTGGATGAATTTCCTCGGTGGTGACACAGTACAATGGATGGTGGAATAGGGCTCACTGTCAGGGGGCTCTGGGAAAGTTTGAGGAGGAGGGGATACTTGAGGTGAGTCTCATAAAATGAGTAGGAGTTCTTTCTTTCCTTCTTCTTTTTCTTCTTCTTTTTTAAGCGCTGCTAGAAGTAGAAGTCCATGGTCAAAAGCAGGACACCCAGGGGAGCAGGGAGTGTGTGAGGATGACTCTAGATCAGCATTGCTAGAGCAGGAGTCACCATTAGAAGAAGAGAGAGATGAGGCTGGGGGCCAAGTAGGGGCAATGATGCAAAGGATCAGTGTGCTAGTCTGAGAAAAAAATAATTCTGAAAACAATACAAAGATACCCTATATTTTTTCAGCAGATGGGTTATAAGCCAAAATATATGAGACAGCAAGAGGGAGGAGATATGGGGATATATGTATATGCATAGCTGATTCACTTTGTTATAAAGCAGAAACTATCACAGCATTGTAGAACAATTTTACTCCAATAAAGATGTTAAAATATATACATATATGAGACAGAGCAATCGCTTTGGCAGCAATATGTAGAAAGGATTAAAAAGAGAAACTATAGTCATAATCAGGTTGATAAATAAACACTTCGATTATTTAAAAAATCAGTAAAAATACAATTATCCTTATTGAATGCCAAATGCCTTACTCCCTCACCACCCTTCACCAGCATGCACCTTTGTCACGACACATATCTTTCAAGATCGAGGAGATAAAAGTTGTCATGTCAAAAAAAGTTACTCAGGGAAAACTTTAAGATGTTCCCTGAAATAATCACATTAATAGGAAAGCTTTTGGCAGCACATGGATTCAAGCTGAAGTGAATAAAAGGCACTTTCGAGTATCAAATACTTCTGAATAAAACAGCCCAGTGACAGAAATTCTAACTGGTTAAAATCTTTGGTTCAAAATCTACTCTTAAAGTGAGGCCATCAAAGAGGAAGTTGAGTATCATTTATAATATAGAAATTATTTGTGCCAACAAATGAGTACATGCCACATGAAAATATCATACACTGCTTTTTAGTCTTTGCTTTCTGCCAACAAATCAGAAGTTCGTTGAATTTATATATTTGACATGCTATAAACAAAGATATGTTTTAGTTCTCCCATAATGGAGGAAATGTGATATTTGACAGATGACATTAGCAGCAGCCAGCATTTTTTGTCAGGTATTAAAGGTGGAAACAAAGTCTCTGGCTGGTTAGAAGCCAATGTGTAGGAAAAAGAATGGAAGTATATTTATGTTCTCACTATTTGAACTAATATGCATGACTAAAGAATATGTACTCTGAAAATTTGAGGCACATTTCCATTCAAATTAAATAGTATAGGGCATAAAACATAGCACATGGTAATTAAAAATCCATGTGGTGAGAGAATGTAAAGTTTAATTGAGTTCTCTCCTCTTTTACCATTGAAAGCAGAACACTGTTGACACCAAAGTTTATTTTAAAGCAGTCTAAAAGCAACATCTTATTTTACAAGGTAATATAAAAAAATGAGAAAATTAAGAAGATACTGATCAATGACTTCCCAAAAAAATCATGTTCCTATATAAGGAGTATTTTGAAGGAGGAATAAAGATTTAAATACAAAAATATGAATATAGCAAATTTTAAGCTGTAGTTTCTAAAATGCCTTTTGTGAAATTAATATTATGCAGGAAATATAATATTCTCAATAATAAACTCCCTTACTTTGTTGATTGTCACTTAATTCTGTCAAAGTCCATTATAATCCCTTTGATTGTTAATGAACTCTGAAAAAGTAACATAAGAGCTCCTCTCACTTATACTGAACGTTTGACCCAAACACTCTGGCCATTTATAAGCATTAATTCACTAAGTCTTCCAAGGAACGATACATTAATATTCTTATTCTTACTGTTGCACTGCTTCCTCTCTTCTCTCCCCATGCTGTTGAATTCTCTCTAGGTTTTACTGTTTTCTTCCCACTAATGTTGGAAAGATACATTTTTAGGAGAATAATCATAATAACATGGGCTCACCTATGCCAGTACCTCTGCCTGGTCTTAATTACTGCTTTGCTATCCAGCTGGGTTGGTGTGTCTACCCCATTAATCTATTAAATTTGGCTCATTCTACCTTTGCTAGGCACTAAGAAAACAAAGATGAATAGTAAGGACTATCCGTGTGATTTCAATTATTCTTTGCTTTCCAACTGGGTTGGAATCTCTACTCCATTAATCTGTGAACTCTCACCTCACTCTACCTTTGCTTTTATAAGTTCTCATAGAGGTTCTCCCCTCCCTTGGTAAAACTGATGTAAATTAGTTAGGACATCCTAGGCTTCACCAAGTTCTACTGGATTACTTTTAAATAAAGGAATCATAAATGCTCACCATACTTCCCGCTCTGCTGGATCCTTCTTACGATCCCTTAGTGGGATATTGCTTTTATTTACCTTGGTAAGCTAGACTGGGGGAGGGAGGTCCCTTGCTATCACTCTGGCCATACAAAGTAACAGCATAAAATAAGTTCTTCCTTCTTAGCACAGGACAGAAGTGATGAGAGTTTTCACTGGGTATATTTAGGCACGTCCTCATCCAAATTATCACAGTCCTGTGTTTATTAAATTTTTATCATGTATTATTTCTAACACAGCATTTATCCTGTTACATTTTAATTATTTGCACTCCCTCTAGCAAAGATCTTGCTTTGTATAATACTATATCTGAAGTCGCTACCACAGTACCTGGCCCCTAAATTATTATCTGTTACAAGAACTAATGAATGAGTGTAATAATTGTACAGCTGCTCAGAGTGGTTTAGAAAACTTGCCCCCATATGCCAGTATTTCATCCCCAACTGGTTACTTCCGCACCTTAAATTCTAGAATTAGAAGTGCATTTCTATGAGTAATGCATGTCAAATCAGTTCTACCCATGAGAGGGGCGGTCTTCCTCCTCTGACTGCTCCACACCAAAGAAAGAAAAGGTCCTGATGTGCCTTCAAATTCTGTGTTGCCTTCTTTCTTCTTTCTGTCCATACTTCTGAAGCCCATAGAGACTGTAAATATATAAATACATCTCTAGTCTCCAGAGTGAAGTGAATGGTTTTCCTTTATCTCAATTTGATGGGAATAACTTTTCATGGCTACTATAAAAGGAATGTATCTTACTTCCTATTCATGACCTACCGCTTTTGATTAGTTTATACACAGTGATCTCCCTCATCCGTTGAGACTGATCCAGGAGCAAGCAGTGTGCACACAGTGGCAGAAAAAAAACTGCATTAGGAAGAGATTTTACAGAATTCTGAAAATGCTAGATCTGAAAGGAACTTAGTAATGGTACAATTCAACATCTTCAATTCAGAGAGGAGGAAATTGAAGTTAAAGTGTTTCAGCTTTCTCAAAACTTGCTTGAAAACAATTTCTAAATTGCCAAAGTGAAATATTTTGATAGTAAGATTCACTCAGAAGACCTAAGAATATTTTAAAGTGATGTCAAACAAAATCTTTCATTATAGCCACCTACATGATATTCTCTTACCACGATATTAGCTGAGGTGGGCAAAGGAAATATCTAAATGTATGTTAAATACACGCACACATAAAAACCACACGCAGACACATTCTCACCCTGTGTCTTAGTGGTACTGCATCTTACATCCCATGCATAGGACACTCGTGTTTCAGCACAAGTAACATTGCAGATGGAATTGACTGAATTATCACAGATCTCCTGAGAATCAATTTTATTTTTTGTTTGTAGATTTTCGTTCCTTTATCTGTTAATTTTACTGATGTATTATAAATCTCCCATTGGTTAAGTCCTCAATCCTTTTCTTACCAACAGTAGGCTGTGTTCCCATTCACAGTGCTAATAGTCCCATTTTAATGATGTTTAAGGATCTAAATAGACTGTGCTATTTTGTCTGACTTTCTTGGTTTTCACGAGCATTTTAGACCAGGGAGCAGTGTGCCACAGTCTGGTCTCCATTACTTTCAGACAGAAGCAGGACCAGTACAGTAACTGACTTATAATAAGTACTAAATAAAATCATAAATAGGAAGACGGAAAGAGAGCAGAGTGTGTGTGTGTGTGTGTGTGTGTGTGTGTGGTGGGAAAGGAAATATATATGCTTATCAGTTATTAGGCAGGGTTATAGGTTATATATTTGCTCCATTTAACAAAAGCCAACCATTGTGGCTTAACACAGTCAGGTTCTTCTATCTTTCCTGACTCTGAAAGCTATACTGTGCCTTTTGTCCCAGTAATTATTGCCTCATATCATGACATGGATGCTCCAGTTTTACCTTAATATTTTATGTAGGAAAAAGAAAAAAGGAGGTAGAAAGAGTTGGCAAATCTTTCCTAGAAATCCCCAATAGATTTCTGCTTATATAATGTAGGAACATAGTCTGTCATATGGTGAACCCTTTTGCAAGGGAGACTGGAAACTTAAAAGATTTTATTTTATTTTATTTTTAAAATTAGACATATAGCCACTCTGAACTATATGAAGTTTTTAATAGTAAGGAATAAGGGCATATAACATGTTTTATGTATAGGTGAGTTTCATTTTCCACAATTTCAGGTAAATTGTTTCTCCTTCATAACTCAAATTTTTACATGATGAAAATGAAGAGTTTAGACTAAACAAAGGATTGTAAACCCATATGATTACACAGTCCAGACAGATGATGTAATAAAAAGAAAGTGGTGAGAGGGATTGTGAAACCCTGGGGATCAAGGATGCACCTGAAAGGGGAAGTAACTTCTCAGCTCCACCTGATTAAGATCATGAAGAATGTGCATCAGATCTACTAAAGTTTCCAAATAAATTGAAAATTACCATCTTTTGTGTCAAAACTCACCATTTTCATTTTATTTGGTAACTAATTAGTTGGCAAAACACATCTGGGGATTGGACTTGGCCTTTCAGAAGAGTTTTTAATACTTCAAAGTGCTATCAATCTTCAGGACCCTTTTAGCTCAAATAACCTGTGTCTCGGCTTCCTATCTGACTCCACTACAGGATATTTTCACAGCATCACCAGGGTGAACACCTAAAGTAACAGGGGCAATGCTGTAAGCCCAAAAGGCAAGTTCCTGTGCAGTTTGCCTTTGGAGCCTGACTTGTTCACCATTGTAAAGAAACGTAGAACCAAATTATGCTGTTGGATATGTTTGTGTTTCAACATAAATAATTACACCTTTGGTGAGTATTATTTACACAAACTGCATTAAATTATGAGGACTTATACTTGCTGCCAAACTCAACCCCACATAACCACTCCTAGTCAATAAATAGCTAAACCAAGAATATGTTTCTTTCCTGTAGGTTAGACACAGTAAAGTTTTTGTAATTTATGTGATGGTTAACTACAGCTGGTTTACAGTGTGGAACTGGATTTAGAAATGTTGAGTGTATTGCAGAGCACCAGAATCAACTGACCTGGTTGGCCAGTTAGGTGCTGATGATTTGTGACTATGACACGGACAGGAGAACATCAGCAAAGAAGAGCACAAGAACTATGTGAAGAAGCTTTAAATAGACTTCTAATGCATTTTTTCACCAAATATTCCAAACTGGAGTGTTCAGAAGATGATCTGCCTTGTCCAAAGCTAACTATGACCAAATCCAAAAGCCCATCAGTGTCTGGTACATAATAGGAACTCATAAGTATTTCTAAAAGTGTACTGAATATAGATATGCTATGAAGAGTACAAGTAATTCTTGTAACTTAAAAAGGAGAAAGGGGACTTCCCTGGTGGCGCAGTGGTTAAGAATCCGCCTGCCAATGTAGGGGACACAGGTTTGAGCCCTGGTCCGGGAAGATTCCACGTGCCTCAGAGCAACTAAGCCCGTGAGCCACAACTACTGGGCCTGTGCTCTAGAACCCACGAGCCACAACTACTGAGTCCATGTGCCACAACTACTGAAGCCCGCACGCCTAGAGCCTGTGCTCTGCAACAATAGAAGCCACTGAAATGAGAAGCCCGCACACCACAACAAAGAGTAGCCCCTGCTCGCCACAACCAGAGAAAGCCCACATGCAGCAATGAAGACCCAATGCAGCCAAAAATATAAATAAATAAATAAATAAATAAATAAATAAAAATTAAAAGGACCTTGGAGAATAATTCTATTGATATAATTTCATACGTGCCCTATGCCCCTAATATTGTCCTATATTCTAAGTCAGACACCTTACCTTTTGTATTAAGCTACGATATCATGGTTTCATCTTTATTCCCCTTTTTAAATCTTTGGGCAAAATATGTATTTTACAATCTGCACAGGTAGACCCTTTGAGGCTTCCATTTTACTGTCTCTCTGCAAATTTTCATGTTACTACTGTTCTTTATTAGCAATCATGTTAACTATAAAATACAGTGAATTGATTCTTTAAATTCTCTATGCAGCCAAAGTAGCCAGTGTCACAGTGGAGTGTCTTGAGCAATTAAGAAGAAAAATTACGCTGACCGTAACTTTGAACTACAGTGACGAGTTGTACGTATTGTAACAGCTTATGTGAGACTAGCCCACTATGGCCGTCAATTTCACTGCATACCAATGGCACACTTGCTCTTCCTACCTTTTTTTCAGATAATTTTGATGCTAGGGCCAAGACTGACTTTAACTGCTAAGTCAGAGGAAATGAAGTAAGTTGAGTTTATTCGTTCACTTTTTCCTTAATGTATGTTAAATAATTTAAATGACTTCATATTTCATGGGATATTACATACCATCTTTTGATTCTTAATAGCAACCTATGAATAGGCTTTCTGAAGTGACAGATACAGCCAATACAATAACTGAATGAATAACCAAATAAATATTTGGACAGGTTATGTAAACTTTTCTCAACAGTATATTTTAAACCCATAACAGAAATATGTCTGTATTAGCCAGTGTTCTCCAGAAAAACAGAACCAGCCAGATGTTGATAAAAAACACGTTGGTTTTATCAACATCCTGTTGATGACATATTTATTTTAAGGAATTGGCTCACATGATTGTAGAAGCTTGCCAAGTCCAAAATCTGATGGGGTAGGCTGGCCGTCTGGGGACTCAAAGAAGAGATGCCGTTGGAGTCCAAAGGCAGTCAGCTGGCAGAATTTCTTCCTGCTCAGAGGAGGTCACTCTTGGTTCTATCAGGCCTTTGAGGCCCACCTACATCATGGCGAGCACTCTACCTTCTCAAAGTCCACTGATTAATCTCATCCAAAAAATCACCTTCACAAAAACATCCAGAATAATGTTTGACCAAATATCTGGGCACGATGGCCCAGCCAAGTTAACCTGTAAAATTAAACATCACAGTGTCTTATCTGTTAAACATCATCAAATTGTATTTATGAGGCATTGCCTCATTTCTATTTAAATTTGTGCCCATCTTGAGAACAAAAACTATATTTTGATTAGAGTTATAATAATATAACATGCAAATACCATATTTATAATTATTTTATCTAACAACCAAAAAGCCAATGACTTGGAAACTAATGCCCTATTCATCCTTTCTCTGTGTGCTGCAGAGGATTATTTTTAAGTGATCAGCTTAAATTCTGCATGGGCTTTCTGCTCATTACTCCAGGTGCCTAAGGGAGAAGTTGGTTCCAAGGCCAACTAGTATGCTCTATTTCATTATTTCAGACCCTGTGGCTGAAATGCATAATGTTTCATGAGACTATGATACATAGAATGGCATAAAAAAAAGGTTTTCATTGGAGCCACTTATATCCCATAATTTCCCTGAATCTGGCCAGTTACTGAGCTATCACATATAAGTGAGTCCCTCCCATTTGCTTATTCATTTTTTTATAATGACGGACACATTTATATGACAGACACTCTTCTAGGAATTAGGGATACATGACAAAGGCATCAGCATTATTGAGCTTACACTTTAGTAGCAGGAAACTAATAATGAGCCTATAAACTAGTAAGCAAATAAATTTAGATAGTGGTAAGTACTATGAAGAAAATAAAAGAGGACAATGGGAGACAGAAGGAGTTTAGGCTAATTGATTTAGGGTGGTTTAAGGTTTCTCTGAAAAGGTAATACTTTAACAAAATGGGAAGAGCAAAGATGAAAGTAGGAATGAGCTGGGCACATTTGACGTTAGGAAAGCAAGTTTGTGATGCTGGAATGTAGAGAACTAAACGGACACTGGTAGGAGATGTGACCTGGAAAAACAGGTGAGGACAAATCACGTATGGCCTTGAAGCCATGGCAAAACTTGTACTGATACATTGTCATTGCAAGGGAATGACAGGTTCTAAATTACTCTGAATAGATAATGGAGTCTTGAGGAAGCAGACAGGACAAAAGGAGATCATTTAGGATACTATTAGTGAGCCGATGAGCCATGATGCTTGGGCTAGTAGAGCTAGTAAAAAGCATGAAGATTTGGAACCAATGAAATCGTTGCTGATGTAAGCGTGCTTTCCTGTATGCTGTATGTACATCATAAAATATATATGACTTTACGTATTTTCAAAGATATTCTACATTTTTTATCTTGTTATTCTTAGCAGGAATTCTGCAAGATGCAGAAGAAAGATAGTTTTACCATCATTTGGTGAATGGATAGTAATACAACAAAATTAAGGTTGAGGGACTTGAACTTTGTAGTTTATAAATTAACAGTATATAACATCCCCATGTAAAGACAAACCCCTGCAAAAGTATCTTTCACGTAGAAGAATTATCTAATTCCCAAGGCAACTCAAACAATCGGACGAGCTCTGATTGTTAGAAAGCTACCCAGCAAACTAGTAGTTCTTGTAAAGCTTCGCAGCAGAGTCTAAATTAGAATACAGGGATTCCAGGTCACATTTCAGCTGCCACAGCCAGGCTCACCTCTAAGGCTGCAATCTGATTCCACAGGTTTCTCGCTCACACTCACCTATTCCTTCAAAAATATCAATACAAATAATTCAGCCAAAGTGAGGCCACAGTACTGCTCTCAAAAAGATAGGTAAAGAAAGTTAGGTTTTGTATATTAACTGTACAATTAATATCATTTAAACAAGCCAGATTTTTTTTTAGAAGAAGAAATGTGAATGCTCCATGTGCTAAGGACACACAGATAGGGCATAAGTCATACGCAGGACTTTTTCATTGTATGTGGTGGGTTCATAGACAGGGAGGAGAAGATGGAACAGGAAACAGGGCAAGTGTGAGGTTCTTTTCTTGGGAGGCCTTTTTTCAGACTCTTCATTTGTCTATTACTTGTTTGCTTGTTTTGGGAGCGGTTGAGGCATCTGAGCCTCTAGGACTTTTCTTAGAAATCCACAAAGACTTAGCTTAATTGGAGAACAATATTACTCGTTCTTCCTGGAGGGGTCTCACTCATGTTTGTTTAGCAAGAAGGTACCGTAATTCAGCCAGCCTGACCTTTTTACCACATTTAACAGCTCAAGGATACTCTTTGGAGCCAAACAGATCTAAATTAGTATGGACTCGATCACTTACTAGATATGTGACACAAATAATTTATTTGCCATCTCTTGCCTCAATTTTTCTCTTCCCTAAAAAATAGCAGTATCTCTTTTATTAGTTAGCTTTTAAAAAATTTAATATATTTTTCTATGTCTCTATTTAAGTCACTGGTCTCAAAGAGGAAATACAGCAGTGCCTCTAAAGGACCTGGCACATGTCTGGGATGAATTAGGCACTCTGCAAGTGTAAGTTTCCAAACTACACTGCCCAGAAGAACCATCTAAGAATCTTGCTAAAAAGACAAATTCTTGAATCCAAACCCCAGAGAATTCTGATTCCTAGGTCTATCAGGAAGTTCTAGAAATCTACATTTCTAACAAATACCACAAAATTTCTGAAATTAATTTCCTGCTAATTATATTTGGAGAAAAAAAAGAAAACTGCAGCAAATGTGACCTTCATTCATCTATGACCTCTTATCAGCTCAGAGGTAAGTCTCACTCTCCTTTGGCTCCGAGCACAAATCATCTCATCCCTGACCTTTTGCATACTAGCATGACATAAAACATAAGGACAGAAGTTGTCTGTCTGGACGCTTTTCTTTCCTGTCTGCTCTCTTTTGGGTGATAGATTCTTTGTATATAGCACCTGACTTATTTCCCTGTAACTATTATTGGTCTCTTTCTTGATAGTTTGCCTACTGTTTTAGACTCCTAATCATCCTAAATTACATGGGCATCATCAGCTTCTCACTAGAGTTGTTTTATCATGTTAATACTGTGTACTGCGTCTGTAAAATACCCTTTTCCTTATGGCTCCAGTTAAGAGATGACGGAAGAGAAACATTTGTTAGATATGGCAGGTAGAAGAGAAACAGAAGCCACCACTTTCAGAAGGTCACCTTAGGAAAGACACATTGATGGATAGACATAGGGGTACATGGCATATCCCAGCTTATTCTCATTCTCCTCTTTGAAGCCAGAGCCTCTTTCCAGGTGCTGGTCTTGCTGACCAATGGCAGCCTCAGACCTATCACTGAGCACATGACTGTGGACCCACAGAGGTGGTAGCGCCCCAAAGAAACATTTTCGTATAGATTTTGCCTTAAGTGCCCTCTTTAGAGTTCCACTTTGGTGGTAGACATGTTTGGTTTCTTCCATTTGTCTGCAAGCTCTTACCTATGTACCTGGGCCAGTGCTATAGACAAATCTGTTAGCGATTCTCTTTGTAATCCTCTTATTCCCCATGAAAGACTTCCACCTCATCCGCTGCTCCCACGTTTATGTGGAGTGTAATTCTTATAATAAACCCCTATGTGCACAATGATTTAAGCAGCACTGATTTGTTGACGGAAATCAGATGAACACACACACTAAACCAGCTCAACACTAAGTCCAGACCCTTCACGTTTTACAGTCCAGAGGGGGGACATCAAAGGAAAACTCCACAGGACAACTGAAACCTAACATATTTTTCAAAGTAGCATACCAGGTTATTTTGAGTGACCTACAGGGAAAAATACATAGAATCCTTCAGTCATTCCTATTGTATTCCTAGAAATCAATATTGATATTTTAGTCACAGAACTTTTACCTGACATTTTGGCCTAGAATTCAAGAATTAAAAGAGGAAAAGCCGAATTCTCTCTCCTGGACTTCTGCTTTACATGCACTTGTATCTGCCCTTAGAGATAAATGCCAAGGCTGACGTGTTAACCTTCTTACTGCATGGTTGGCCATCACCGAAAGAGTTCAGCCTTCCAGACTACAATCACATATAACATCACCAGAATTAAATCACCCATTACCAACCCTTCAAGCACAGTCTTAGGAAATGTACACTTAGAATTCTGAGTAAGTTTTGACTGAACAAGAAATGTGCAATCAACTGATAGACTTCAGTCTCATGATACTTTTCTTTCCAAAGAATCGCAAAGCAGCACCCATTAAAATTAGGCAGAACCACAGATGCATATGAAACTGCATATATCAGAGATTTTCACAAGGCTTATTCAGTGGAAGAGTAATCTTTGAATTCCAAAGATTTTATTAACTTTCAGATTCACTTCTATATCCTACACTTAAATGTAACATGGAATCAGATTTCTGGATATTATTCTACACGCCATCCTCTTACTTTACACAATTTGAAGCCTTCACTCTTAAATTACATTTTTGAATTATACCAATTGAATGCCATATATGCAGTGGTCATACAAATTATACTAGAGATCACACACTCTATTCAGGCTTAACTGGACTTCACACAAGTTTGGTTTGACCGGCATCATCACCATTCCTGTCAACTGGTGAGAGCCATGTCTAGACCTGGCTTAGGTAAGTAACACCCCTCCCTTGAGAAAGGGAAATTTAATCAGTCTTATGCCTATGAAACATGTTCTATTTCTGGTCTAGTATATTCAATATTTTCAGTCTTAGTTCTCATAACATTTATTCATAATTTGCAGCTGCTGAGTTTCTTCACCTGTTAGAAATCCTCTCCCAGTAATATACTGCATTGGTTTTCTAAACTCCCCAATGTTTATAATGTCATTGTTGCCCAGTCTTCCTCTGTCACTTGCATTGCATTTTTCATGTTTCTCGAGGTTTTATTCTGTTTTTCTCCTCTAGTTTTGAGTGTTTGTACCTTATGTTTATCCTTTCAGTAGTTATCCTAATTTAACTTAAAAAGGGTAATTAACTTACCCACTTTCCACACCATGCAAGGACTATCATATACTTTACTCATGTTCCTGTGGGTGATTTTGTCATCAGAGTTTTTTTTTTTTTTTTTATGTTCTAAGAAGATTTTTTTCTCTTCACATAATTTCAAATTATTATTGTCTTATACAGTCATCATTTGTTTAGCTTTAACCACATATTTAACCAACATAATTGCTCATAATTTCTTCTTGCATCTCTACCTTTCCATATTGTACGATTTTCCTTCTGCCTAAATTATACCTTTAGAATTTCTTTTATTAAAGAGACTTCTCTTTTATTAAAGAGACTTTTCTTTTGGCTTATCTCAGCTTGTATGCTTAAAAATATCTTTTTTTCACCCATACTCATGAAAGATATATTACTGGGTATAGAACTGTAAGCTCACTGAAAATATTATTCCACTATTTTGGGGTTTCTCTTGGTTGTTGGTGAGAGGTCTGTTTAATTAATTACCCATCTACTGTAGTCTTTCATTCCTCCGGAATCTAGTAAGATCCCATTTTCTTTTGAATTTTGCAGTTTTTTTATGATATATATGACATGGAAATAGAAATCTGTCTCCCCCCTTATGTTATTTCTTGATAATGATCGATCTGTCTTTCACATTTAGGTATAATGTAAGTTAATTATGATTTTTTATTTTCAGATTTTTCAAACTTGAAAGAAAATTGAAAGAACACTATAATAAAGACCTGAATACTACTAACTCAGATTCAGAAACTCACAAGATGTTGCTATATCTGCTTCATCTCTATTTCTACACACACACACACACACACACACACACACAGCTGTTTCGTCAAGCAATGTAAAGTAGATTGCATACATCATGATATTTCAGCATGTCTCTGTCAAGAACATATGACCACAACACCATACCATGCCCAAGAAAAATCAAGCTTAACATTATCCAACACAGAACCTATATTTAAATTTCACCAGTAGTCATATAAACATTATATATGTATATATATATAATTTAATACAGGATACAAGTTCATATATTATATTAGACTGTTATGCCATTTTAGTCTTCTCTAATTTGGAATGACTGATCTGATTTCCCCTATTCTTCTCATACTGAATCCTTTGGAAAGTCCAGACCAGTTATCCTGCAAAACACATTATTCTATTGAAAAAGAGCCCTCCCCCACCTTTATTCTTTCTTCTGTATCTCTTGTATCACTATGGGCACACGCATGGCTTTTTTTTTTTACATGCTATTCTATATTTTTCTTATTGATGCTATATATTACTAACTAGGTCAATAAATTCCCTATACACAATATCTGTACCCTCTCTTACCCTATTAATCTTTGAGCATCAGACTCACCTTGTTCTTTCCTGTTCAGACCTGAAACCAGCCATTTGTTTAAGTTTCCCAGTTTTTAATATGCATGTGGTGAATAGTATTTAGAAATCATGATCTGGGCATTAGATGCACAAAAAGATATCATCATGTCCTTTAACCAAGAGAAGAATATATTATTAGAACATAGAACAGTTAGATTGATTCAAGATGGATGAATATGTGCTTGTGCTTGAAGGACATATCAAGTATATGTATGTGGGGTATGTGTGTGTGCGTGTGTGTGTGTGTGTGTAATGTGGTTATAACCAAGACTTCTTAATAAAACGCAATACTACGGTGTTTTTCTACACTATCTTGTTCCATGTTTATACCTCCTATCTCCCAACAATACCTATATATTTACCCATTTGGTTTTTTTCCTACATTACAGACACAGTATAGTTTCAGAATGACCACACCAAGGCAAATACCAACAACAAACTTACCAAAAAAGTTCACATTTGTGCAATGGTTTTGGACTTCATAATACATCTTTCTAAGCATGTGTTTTATGAATAACATTATGACAAATAAATATTTTAAGTAGTTACTATATTCATTAGTAAATTAATTAAATATTTAAGAAAAAGTTAATTAAATTAATTATTTTCTTAGTGTGGTAGTTATTAATTGGATATTCAGTTAGGCTCATTTATTTCTATTTGGTTAAATTAATTTTTTCATTATTTTATATTTAATTTCATTTTTTGAATATACAAAATATTTTTATAATTCAAACATCAAACTCTATTAAGAGGGAACTGCAGAGCAGTCACACTCCCATTCCTATTTCCTCTCTCTCATTTTCATCTACTCCTTATAGATAACTATTTTCATTAGTTTCTATTTAGTGTTCCTTTGCTTCTTTTTGCCAAAAAAGTATAAACAGATAGATAGATATCTCATGAAAGAGAGAATCAATTGTTCTTACTTCCCCTTATTTGTTATATAAAAGTTAATATTCTATAATCATTCTTTTTTTTAAACATACTTATTAGAGTATAATTACTTTACAATGGTGTGTTAGTTACTGCTTTATAACAAAATGAACCAGCTATACACATACATATAATCCCCATTTCTCCTCCCTCTTGTGTCTCCCTCCCTCCCTCCCTATCCCACCCTTCTAGGTGATCACAAAGCACCGAGCTGATCTCCCTGTGCCATGTGGCTGCTTCCCACTAGCTATCTATTTTACATTTGGTAGTGTATATATGTCCATGCCACTCTCTCACTTCGTCCCAGCTTACCCTTCCTGCTCCCTGTGTCCTCAAGTCCATTCTCTACATCTGAGTATTTATTCCTATCTGGCCCCTAGGTTCTTCAGAACCATTTTTTTTTTTAGATTCCATATATATGTGTTAGCATAAGGTATTTGTTTTTCTCTTTCTGACTTACTTCACTCTGTATGACAGTCTCTAGGTCCATCCACCTCTCTACAAATAACTCAGTTTCGTTTCTTTTTATGGCTGAGTAATATTCCATTGTATATATGTGCCACATCTTCTTTATCCATTCATCTGTCGATCGACACTTAGGTTGCTTCCATATCCTGGCTACTGTAAATACTGCTGCAATGAACATTGTGGTACATGACTCTTTTTGAATTATGGTTTTCTCAGGGTACATGCCCAGTAGTGGGATTGCTGGGTCGTGTGGTAGTTCTATTTTTAGTTTTTTAAGGAACCTCCATACTGTTCTCCATAGTGGCTGTATCAATTTACATTCCCACCAACAGTGCAAGAGGTTTTACTTTTCTCCACACCCTCTCCAGCATTTATTGTTTGTAGATTTTTTTGATGATGGCCATTCTGACCGGTGTGAGGGTATATCTCATTGTAGTTTTGATTTGCATTTCTCTAATGATTAGTGACGTTGAGCATCTTTCCATGTGTTTGTAGGCAATCTGTATATCTTCTTTGGAGAAATGTCTATTTAGATCTTCTGCCCATTTTTGGATTGGGTTGCTTGTTTTTTTGATATTGAGCTGCTTGTATATTTTGGAGATTAATCCTTTGTCAGTTGCTTCATTTTCAAATATTTTCTCCCATTCTGAGGGCTGTCTTTTCATCTTGTTTATGGTTTCCTTTGCTGTGCAAAGGGAAAAGACAGCCTTCAGAATGGGAGAAAATATTTGAAAATGAAGCAATGAAAAAGGAGAAGTAACAACTGACACTGCAGAAATACAAAGGATCACGAAAGATTACTACAAGCAACTGCATGCCAATAAAATGGACAACCTGGAAGAAATGGACAAATTCTTAGAAGAGCACAACCTTCCGAGACTGAACCAGGAAGAAACAGAAAATATAAACAGACCAATCACAAGCACTGAAATTGAAACTGTGATTAAAAATCTTCCAACAAACAAAAGCCCAGGACCAGATGGCTTCAGAGGCAAATTCTATCAAACATTTAGAGAAGAGCTAACACCTATCTTTCTCAAACTCTTCCAAAATATAGCAGAGGGAGGAACACTCCCAAACTCATTCTACGAGGCCACCATCACCCTGATATCAAAACCAGGCAAAGATGGGGGGTTTATCCCAGGAATGCAAGGATTCTTCAATATACGCAAATCAATCAATGTGATACACCATATTAACAAACTGAAGGAGAAAAACCATATGATAATCTCAATAGATGCAGAAGAAGCTTTTGACAAAATTCAACACCCATTTATGATAAAAACCCTCCAGAGGTAGGCATAGAGGGAACTTACCTCAACATAATAAAGGCCATATGTGACAAATCCACAGCCAACATCGTTCTCAATGGTAAAAAACTGAAACCATTTCCACTAAGATCGGGAACAAGACAAGGTCCCCCACTCTCACCACTATTATTCAACATAGGTTTGGAAGTTTCAGCCACAGCAATCAGAGAAGAAAAAGAAATAAAAGGAATCCAAATTGGAAAAGAAGTAAAACTGTCACTGTTTGCAGATGACATGGTACTATACATAGAGAATCCTAAATATGCTACCAGGAAACTATTAGAGCTAATCAATGAATTTGGTAAAGTATCAGGATACAAAATTAATGCACAGAAATCTCTTGCATTCCTGTACATTAATGATGAAAACTCTGAAAAAGAAATTAAGGAAACACTCCCATTTACTACTGCAACAAAAAGAATAAAATACCTAGGAATAAACCTGCCTAAGGAGACAAAAGACCTGTATGCAGAAAACTATAAGACACTGATGGAAGAAATTGAAGATGATACAAACAGATGGAGAGATATACCATGTTCTTGGATTGGAAGAATCAACACTGTGAAAATGACTCTACTACCCAAAGCAATCTACAGATTCAATGCAATCCTTCTCAAACTACCAATGGCATTTTTCACAGAACTAGAACAAAATATTTCACAATTTGTATGGAAACACAAAAGACCCCAAATAGCCAAAGCAATCTTGAGAAAGAAAAGCAGAGCTGGAGGAATCAGCCTCCCTGATTTCAGACTATACTACAATGCTACGGTAATCAAGAGAGTATGGTACTGGAACAAAAACAGAAATATAGATCAATGGAACAGGATAGAAAGCCCAGAGATAAACCCACGCACATATGGTCACCTTATCTTTGATAAAGGAGGCAAGAATATACAATGGAGAAAAGACAGCCTCTTCAGTAAGTGGTGCTGGGAAAACTGGACAGCTACATGTAAAAGAATGAAATTAGAACACTCCTTAACACCATACACAAAAAGAAACTCAAAATGGATTAAAGACCTAAATGTAAGGCCAGACACTATAAAACTCTTATAGGAAAACATAGGCAAAACACTCTATGACATAAATCACAGCAAGATCCTTTTGGATCTACCTCCTAGAGAAATGGAAATAAAATCAAAAATAAACAAATGGGACCTAATGAAACTTATAATCATTCTTTATACTATATACCCTAGAAATCACATCAGTTCATAGAAAACTACTTCATCCTTTTTTATGGAAAAATATTATTTCATTGAGTGGTTGTACATAAATTATTCAACCAGCACCTTAGGTTGTTTCCAGTCTTTTCAAGTTACAACTAATGCTCAGATTCAGAACCTTGAACATACATTGCTTTCACATGTGGAGGACTGTCTTCATGGTAAATTCACAGACTTGCGGTTGTTGGAGTGAAGTGGT
Organism: Balaenoptera ricei; assembly: GCF_028023285.1. Lineage (NCBI taxonomy): Eukaryota > Metazoa > Chordata > Mammalia > Artiodactyla > Balaenopteridae > Balaenoptera > Balaenoptera ricei. The sequence goes on along the minus strand of NC_082645.1, from coordinate 5,932,584 downwards.
TTTGTTAGTTATTTTCAGTTATATAATTTTGTATTAGATTTTCCAATCTACATGACTGCCCCTAATATCTTAATCCTTTTATCAACAGCTGCCACCAACCACTTAACTTTTCTTGACTATATTAGCATTTATCTTTATCCCTCAGTGTGGAGTGACTACAACTGAATCTAACACTCTAAGAATCAAGTCCAAATTTGAGTAGGGCAACAATCTCCATTGTTACAGATACTTTTTAATCTATGTGAGGTAATTATTATTATATTGGACTCTTTTGGGCACATGCATCTCCTTATCACATAATTTTACAGTCATTTTAAACCCCTAAGTATTTTCTACACTCACCCTTTCCATTTCATAGACTTTTTGTAACATTGTAGGTTTGATCCAAATAAAGGTCTTTTTCCCATTTATTAATTTTTAATATTATCTAATAAATTAGATGCATCATACCTCTGTCAATATGATATGGTCATCATTCGGTTATCCAACATACTATCAATCCCCTCCAGCCTAAGGTAGTGACAAAGTGACACAAGTTTTACACAAACTCTGACACAATACGGCAAATGAATTTTGCTTCAAGGCACTAACAATGTTTTCACCAAAGGAAAAAAAAGTTGTTCTAACGGATGTTTCTTCATTTGTTAGACCAATTTTTGTATTGGTAGTTACACATACTGCGTGCCAACTATCTACTTGGTATCTCACAATAAACTGAGATAAGTATCATTAACTCTCCTGATTATATAAAAGAGGAAACTGAGTTACAAAGGAAGGCAGTTATTTGTTCCAAGTACACAGGTGCTAAATGGCAGTGTGAGTAATTGAGCTTGAGTTCCACACAGTCCAGAATTATAATTGGCTGCACACAGCAAAAGTTTAGGTGCTCTCATAGGTTACTTGCTATCTGCAGTTCTAATCCTGATAAACTGAGGCTTCTTGACAGTGCTTGCTTTTGCTTTCTGGAAGCTTGTTTCTAAAGGATTTGACAAAAAAATTGGCAAGGGAATTTTGACAGTATTTTTGAGACTTATCCAGCCATGAATTGGTCAAAGAAGGAAAATATTAGAAAGAATAAAAAGGGATGAAAAGATATTCTTAGCTTTTGAGAACCAAACACTTTACTTTGAAAAATTTATCTAAGTCAATTTAATGAAAAGGTAAGAAATAACTCTTTTAAAAGTGTTAGGGCTCAAGGAAGAATAGTCTATTATATTATCTTTCCTTGAACTTTCTTCTCTATGATTTCAAGGTGTTTTAGAAAAACTCATATGAAAGACAGGTATTTAATAAAGGAAAAACTTAACTTCAAAGACCCTTTGAAGGAGGCATTACCATAACTAATTTACAGGCCTAATATCTACACAAGGGAAAGTTTCAGGATCTAAAAAGGTCACCTCGTACTAGGAAACCAAAGTTGAGTGTGTGATCTCATTTCGCTTCCTGGAGCTTGTATGAATCTTTTCCATCTTCAACTCAATTCCTGAACAGCAAAGTTCTAATCTTTTTTTCTGAGAAAATGTTTCAGGGAGCCATACCTCCTGTAAAATGCTCTGTCAAACTCAAAGGTGATCTTGGGAAATTGAGAAATCCTGCTAGAGATCTGCAATTTACATATTAAAGTTTCTGAGATATTATATAGAAAAAGAAATCTGTTCTTCAGACACAAAGATATTGCACCAGAGATTTTTTTTTTCCTCTCACAACACTGAGAAATATTTTCACACTTTGGGGAACACTGTTCTAACAGTTCCTTCCACTAATCCTTTTCCACTTTCATTTCCCATCTTCCCTCACACCCTTGTCACCACTGTACCTCATCACTTCCACCCTGTAAAAGGCAGTCTTTACATAAATTGCGAGCTCCATTAGGGCAGAGGTATTGTCCATCCTTCCTGCAATATCTCCAGAATCTAACACAGCTACAGGCATATAGTAAAACTTTAATAAGTACATGAAATAAATGAATATTTTAATGAATATATGTGAATGAATACATAGAAACTTAACATCAACCACAAGTTCACAAGTATATCCAAAGTCATTTCAATCTTCCTCTCCATATACAATTAGATACACTTGTATCTCTATATGGCATTAAGCACCCTTATGTATGGAAATTCACTTGTAAATGAAACATAGTTAAGGATGTGAATTTTTTATTTGATAAAGTAGGGGTTGGCAAACTTCTTCTGTAAAGGTCCAGATAGTAAATGTTTTAAACCTTGCAGATTATATATTCTGTTGCAACTACTCAACTTTGCCATTATACTGCAGAAACAGCCATAGGAAGTAAGAATAAATGAATAGGTGAGGCTGTGGTCCAAGAAATTTTTATTTATCCAAACAGTCAGAGATACTCAATATCACTAGTCACCCACTAAAATGCCTTTTGGGGGGTTGTTTCTGAGAGATTTGACAAAATCTCTCAAAGAGATTATGAAAGTATTTTTGAGACTTTTATACAGCCATGAATTGCTCAAGGTTGGAAAACATTAGAAAGAAAAAAAAGGCATAAAAGATATTCCTAACTTTTGAGAACCAAACACTAAAATACATTAAAAATACATTAAAAAAAAGTTGGACAGTGGGAACATATGTATATGTATAACTGATTCACCTTGTTATAAAGCAGAAACTAACACACCATTGTAAAGCAATTATACTCCAATAAAGATGTTAAAAAAAAAAAAAACAAAAAGTTGGACAAGTCTTGGCAGGGATATGGAGAAATTGGAACCCTCAGATATTGCTGGTGGGAATGTAGAATGGTACAGCCACTTTGGAAAACAGTCTGACAGTTTCTCAAAAGGTGAAACAGAGAGTTAACATATGACTCAGCAATTACACTCCTAGGTAGAATTCTAAAAAGAGAAATGAAAATGTAGATCCAAAATAAACAAACAAAAATGTGTGCATAAATAGCAGCATTAATGGTCAAAAGTGAAAACAACTCAAATTTCCATGAACAGATGAATGAATAAATAAAATGTGGTATACCCATGCAATGGAATATTATTAGGCAATAAGAAGGAATGAAGTCTTTATACATGCTACAACAACACATAGGGACCTCAAAAACATTATACCAAGTGAAAGAAGAAGACACAAATGACCACATATTATAAAATGCCATTTATATGAAATATGTAGAATAGTCAACTATATGGAGACATAAAGTAGGTGAGTAGTTGTCTATGGACGGGGCCTGGCTGAGGGGTTGGACAGTGGAAGGAATGGGGGATGATTACTCATGTATTCAAGGTTTCTTTTGGGGGATGATGAAAATGTTCTAAAATTAGATTATGGAGATGGACACCCAGGTCTGTAAATAGACTAAAACCTATTGAATTGTATATTTTAAATGAGTCAACTTTATGGCATGTAAATCATACCTAAATACAGCAGTTAAAAACACACTTTTTAAAAAGCGGCAGAGTGTTTCCAACCCCTTTTCTAATTGATTCATAATGCTTCCTTTTACAAGAGAAATAATTCAATTTGCCAAAATCTGGGTTATGCATGATGTTTGAGTATTTCAGTAAAATACCCAAGTTTCAGTATTTCAGTAAAATGAGAATGCATATTTGCATGAACATGAAAGTCAATGAAAAGCTTTTGGTCTACTTTTCAGGCAAACCACAGGCATGAATTCTGGAAACTATCTGGATGCAAATAAAATACACCCCCCTGAGACAAGCTGGGACCTGGGACCCTTTGCTGCAGTGCTGCTTGCACCCGGACACACCTCTCCTTGAGCAACAAAATACAAAGAAACTGTATGGGACTAAAAATAACTGCCTGCATGCGCAGTTGAGACAAATTCTGGACAAAAAATATAAAGAGACCAAAGAAACCCAACTGCCACTTTTGAAGAGCCTGGAGCAAAAGCAGGGAACTGAGCATGCCCCCTGCACACAACACCACATAAGGGGTGGGCAAAACACCTAAGCCACCACTCCGTCCGGACCCCTGGACACACCCCTACCCCGTATAGGGAACAAGCTTGCCCCCCACTCAGGGAGCAAGCAAGCGAGGGAACCTGTTGTTTGTTCTCACTGCCCCCTGCTGCAGCAGGGGCCCCAGTAAAGCCTTGCTTGAATTTCTTGTCTGGCCTCTAGTCAACTTCTATTGATTGGGGAAGGCCAAGAACCCTGGTCGGTGACACTCCTGACCTTTGACAATGAAGCAATTGGTTTAACTGTTAACCTCAATTAGCCATTGCCCCTGATTCTCATCGTATACTTCCTTGTTTGGGTCTTTCTTGTGATTTTCTGGATTGGCCTCTAGATTTTAAGCATGAAAGACTCTGACTGATTGGTTCATTGAGGTAGTCTCCAGGACTTGGCACTGTACCTTTCAAAACTTCTGTTCTTAATAAATGTACATCGAAACCAGGGAAGTAAAAGGAGCAGAGCATTTAGAATTAGAAAGATTCTAATGTAGTTTAAAACTTCTAGGATCCTGACCTTTGACATGCGGCTGGTGCCATCTGAGTCTCAGTCAGCAAAATGAAATGGAATGATAAAAAATGTTTCTACCCAACTCACAAAATACATGCGAAAGATCTGTGTGAACTCTAAAAAAAAGTGCCGTATAAATATCCAGTATAATGATTGCTGTAACTATTTTGCATAGATGTGTCTTTGTTCATTTGTCTTTGTATCTTTTAGCTTAAGTGAGGTGTATGAGTTTACACATATATAAATAAAATAAATAAATTTAAGGGTAATTATAGACTCATCTGAATGTGGCTGGGAAATCCAATTATAGGGAAATATTCAGTCACATTTAGATTATAATTATATCTAGATTGTGAGCTGCTAAAGGCAGGTGTTCCATAATCTTTGTAATCACATTGCTAGAATGATGCTTGGCATTTGGTTGGTGTTTCATAAACATTTCCTGAACAATCTGCCCACTTATATTATTAAAATAAGTGTATTAAAAAGCATGATTCAAGTAAGAATTCTTGGAAGAAGAGACTCAAGCCTCATAGTAGCAAGGGTTTTAATCTGGAAACCATGGACCCCAGGATAAGCTACAGGGGTTGTTAGCCCTGAAATTATATGCAAATATCTGTGTTTATGTGCTTATTTGCATTTTGCTGGGTCCATGGTTTGACCAGATTCCCAAAGTGGCCTATGGCTACCCGCAGTATTAAGAATCATTTTACCAAACTACTGTAACTCCTTCAACATCAAGATAAAAAATACAACGTGCTTGCAGTTTAGGGAATTCATCTTACCCTTTTCTGATGCCAATTACAACATAAAGACTAAATGCATGAAAAGTAACCACTACACACTGACTGAATGATAATAGGTCATGCTATACTCCACATATAAAGAACAAGCTCTTATATTCAACACCTACTGGGAAATTTTTTTTCCTGCAGTGGAAATGGATTTTTCTTCAGTTGACTTGATGATCAACAGGATATATTTGCAGGCAGCTAGTCTGGAATGACTTAGACAAAGGATTCAGGAGAGGAATGAATTCATGTTCCAACAACACAATGACATTTGACTATAACCCGCTTTTTAAAAGCCCCATGCACTCATTTAATGGTAGGAGTAATTGTTTGGTTCCTTTACTACGGTTTCCTTTGTGAGATATTTTTGAAAATGATCCCAGTCCCTTTAAATCAGTATTTCTCAAAAAGTGTTCTGTGTTACACCAGTTCCAGGCAACGTTAATAGGTATTATGAAAACACATTTAACATTTCCTAAACGTGATTGTCCTTGGAATCCTTGAGAGTCAGTTATTTTTTTTTTTTTTTTTTTTTTTACAAAGAGAGTCAGTTATTTTTGTATTATACTTTGAAACACTGCTTTAACTCAAAGGTGAGGAATGCAAAATCATTTATAGGTCATCCAAGAAAGTTAAAATTAATTTGCCCTTAATAGAGATAAGAAACTTAATGAAAGTCTTCTTAATGCCAAAACGGAAAAAAATAACAAACAAAAAAAATTCTGACAGTTAAAGAAACCACTCTGTCTTAGAGGTATTCATTATCTTTGGCAATGATCTTTGTTTCTTTAGAATAAGCTTTATAGAGTATAAAGGAAAATATCTCAAAACAAATAGAATATATTCTCTTTTCTTCTAAAGAAGGCCAAGGCCATAAATACTAGGGGTGTAAAGGAATATGAGGAAAAAAATATCTATGCGTGCTCAAGAGCCAATTCAGGGAAAAACTATGAGTCAGTTGATCTCCAGTGTTTACCAAGCCACTACAAGTAGATGGCACCCCATATGGTGCTAAGTTCACTTAAGGAATCGTGTTGAGATTGGGAATATACCCTCAGAATTATTTTTTCCATCCTGCAATTTACATTTTAGATTGTATATTATAGAATTCCATTATAGAAATGTTCCTTACACGTTTAAAATCCCTGTTTTACCATCCATGAAGCTTACAACCTACAGAAATAGAAAGACAAGTCAATGAAAAAATAATGTATCTCTAAAATGAATGGGGCTCATCTTCCCTTTTTTCCTACTTAAAAAGGTCCCATGTCAACTGTATATCAATAAGCATGGCCTATTTATTATCAAAGACAAGTAAAACGTCATGCATTTGAAGATTTATAGCTAGAAATAATTACTATTATTAAAAATGTAATATTTTATAATAGAAGGCTAGTTGCAGTATTTATGCTTATTTCCATTTCTTTTGAACACTGACATTTAAGTTTTAAAAAGCCCAAATATTTTTGAAAAAGTGTTGGAAATTGTATCTAAAATAGTGTAAAATTTAATTGTTACTCTATAATCCAAAAAGAGATGCTTGAGCACTATAGTTCTGTGCATTTTTTTTTTTTTTTCTGCATTTGATGTTTGGACTCAAAGATTGGGATTAAATACAAGAAAGGATTTCATGTCATATATCAGTGTTGTTGCCATCTCTTTACACTAAATGCTAACCATGTCATTTTGAAATATAAAGGGCAAATTATGTTTTCAGAATGGGCTTTATATCTCTGGAGGTGTTTATGATTTGTATTATTTGGAAAAATTTCGTCGTATAAGAAATGACCCTTATAGAGTCAGTTGACCATACTTTCCAATTTTTGCCTGCTCTGCTGGTGCAATTATAAATAGAACTTTCCTTATTCTGAAAAAGTGACTTGAATTATATGGCCACTCTACCCTAATACCATATTTTCCATAGAAATTATCTAAATAACTGGGCAGAGCTCTGATTACACTATAAGTTTCTGGAAAAGAAGACATTATTGATCATTACTGTATATGAAGAAATAAAAAAATTAAAAATGCATACTTAAGCAAATGGATAGAAAATCATGACTCTCTAAGCAGTCCGAAAGTATCAACTCAACCAGAATTGCTAATACAGACAGGTAAAAATTATGGTTTCTCCATAAAATATGACAAACTTTCTGTCTAGTTGACAGTGTTTTGCAGGTTTGTTTTCTAACCATAACATTTTACCTTTGGTTTCTTTTATTCTTCTGGGTGACCATGTAAGATATTTTAATCTGAAAAGAGTGACAGGCTGATGTTCTATAAGTCCTACTCCATACTTCCAGTAGGGGAACTAAAAGCTGGTACCTACAAGTTTCTGATGGACCGTCATACCTCTTTAAAACATCGTTATGTATGCTAAGACTTAAACATAACATTATTCTTTTGAATATAAAATATGTGTGGGTTTGCATGCAGAAAGCAAAGAGATAAAGTGGAAGAAAGGAGGCTAGTTTAGCACATGATGGGTGACTAGATTCCAAGTTCGAACCTGGCCCTGTGCTCTGTTTGGGAAGCAAGGACTTGATTTTCAGGTAGTACTGCCATTCTCCTGGAGGACAGCTGATGTAAATCAGTGGCAGTGAGCAAAGATTTCAGGAGATGAGAATACCCATCAGTAAAGCAGCAGTGGCATAACATTCCAATACGCTCTTTATGAAATGCAAAGCAACTTCACTTGGAGGGCAAAACTGAACAGATGGAATAAACCTTTCTTAATTTATGTTTATTAAGAATATACTTTCAACTCTGGAGCCCATTTCAATATCTTTTACAAATTTTACAATTTACGCATTTATCTACTCCATCAAATAGTAACCAACTCTCAGGTATCCATTCTCTCTGTTGTTGGAAAACAAAGTTAGAACAAAGTCCTATCTTCAGTGAGTTTATTGAAGAAAACAGAAAAGGAAATGACTGAACTCAAATGACAACAGGTGTTTTGATAGACATTCACACAGAATAAAGCAGGTGTCACTAGCAAAGCCCATTCACAATTCCTGGGGAATAAAAATAGAATCTGGGTGATAAAGTCTAACCTTTTTTTCCCCCTTGTGCTTCGTCTAGCTTCACTTGCTCATAGGGTGTCACGTGCAGACGCCTCACACTCAGAACTTCAGACCAGAGTTCCTGGTACGAAACGACACCTCAGCTCCCGGACCGTGTGCGGAAGTGCTACACACGACACTGCCATTCAAGATGGCGGGGGCAGGCCGTGCGCAGAGATGCTGCGATCTGGAGCGCGAGAACACGCACGTGCCCATCCCGCGAGAACTCTGCCCCCGCCCCTCCCCACTGATAGAACGTCACAAAGTAGCCCCACCCACAGTCCCTCGGGGAGAACGCAGGCACTCCAGAGAGCGAGCTCGCACCTCTCCATTCTTCGATCAAAGGATAAACCTTTCCTTTGCTTATGAACCGAATCTGGTCTCCTTCTATTGGTACGAGCGACACAGGGCAGAAGGACCCTTTTTGGGGACAGACTCGGGAAGGTCAGTAACACAGGGACACTGAGGACGTCGGTTCTATGTCTGGGTTAACAAAAGGCTCACAGTGTGACACTTGACTGAGCCTCGAGAGGAGAGCAGACGACTAGAATAGCAGACGATCACACAGAGGAGTCAACATGGGTAACAGCAAAAGTGTCAGAAACTGCTGGACCTGTTCAGAAAACTAGCACTGCTCTGTACCTGCGTATTGACCTTTTATGAAAAGGATGAGAGCACTGTAGGAAGATACGAAGTACAGGCAATGCCATGCTAAGAACATTAGAGTTTTTATTATAGAGAATGGGGGCACATGAAGTATTCTAAGCAGGGAGCTAATATGTCCAGACCTGAATTTTAGAATGATAAATGGTATGAGTGATTGAAAGACAAGTGAGCAGGGCTGCGATACAGGTATTTAATCTAGTCTTGGGAAGGCTACTTAATGTAGGTGATATCTGAGCTAAAGTTCAAAGAATGAACAGGAGCTAATCAGACAAAAAAAGTCATTACAGAGAGAAGGAAGAATATTAGAGGAACAGAAACATGAAATTTTATGATATAGCATAAAGGTAGTGGTAGAAAACTGTGAGAAATAGAACTGTAGGAAAAAGTACACCCCCAAACAAGAATATTAATTCCATATATCTCTCACCTCTATTTAATTAACACTTGCTACTTTCTTCTAATTGTACAAACAATTCTCTAGTATAATCTCCATTTAGATTCTCTCTGGAAAGAGAAAGGAATAGAAATTCAGGATGAAATTTCTAATTCCATGTTAAATAATTGACTCCATTTTTCCAGATCATTAGGTTTGGCATTAATTTTCTTAATCCCCGTAAATAATTGCAGTAACCTTAAAGAGATATGCTTTCCCAAGGAGAAGCAGTGGTTTCCAGATTTTTGTTTAATATTATATATGTTGCTCCGCCCTTTCCTTTAACAATTACTCTTCTGCTTGAGTTTATATTTTCATAAATAACTACAACACTTTGAGAATACATTTACTTTGTAATGCTGTGATCACATAAGTGGAATTTGTATTCACCTAGTCTATAGAGTCACATGTGATGCAACTTATAACTCCATGCCAATCTAGAATTTATAATCAGTCAATCAGATAAGATAATGTTTTTTTTTCCCAAAATATGTGCTTTTATTTTATAGAAGTAAAACAGTCTGAAATGAAAAAAGAAATGTGCATTCGTATGTATGTGTGTATGTACATGCACATGTTTAAAATGGACTGAATTAATATAGTAATTGGCCAGCAAATTTTCAGATGTAATACAAATATAACCAGTTCTATAACTATAATCTTACTACGAAATATTTGTTTACTTTTGTATTCCTTTCTTGGTAGTTTTTATAAATTTCAGTATCTGTTAACTTTTTTTCAAATTTGGTTTGTTCCTTTTCACAGAGGAAAGAAACAATTTGAAATTTTTGCTCTCATTTTTCCTCATTTGCGTAACATCAGAGTTATTTAATTTTACTTTAAAATTTTCTGATCCTGACATGTTCTTAATTCCTCCTTTAAAATTTTATTTATTCCTGATTTTCCCCAGCCATTTTTGGGGTTATTCTCCACCCTGATGGCTCTTAGCCATTTTTTAAAATTTTTACAAGGGGAAATGGGGTAGGGGAGGGATAAATCAGCAGTTTGGGATCAGCAGATACAAACTACTGTATATAAAACGATAAGCAGCAAGGTCCTACTGTATAACACATGGAACTATATTCAATATCCTGTAATAAACCATAATGGAAAAGAATATGAAAAAGAATATGTATACATATATATATATATGTATAACTGAATCACTTTGCTGTACACAAGAAACTAGCACAACATTGTAAAACAACTGTACTTCAATTAAAAGAAAAAAAAGAAAAAAAATTTACACACCCAATAGTTTATCACTTCTTCTCAGAACCACTGATGAGTCGGAAAGCACTTCTCTAATAGAGATAGATAATACAAGCCCCCAGGAGGAGGGAAACATTCTCATTATCTCACTTTTTTTTTCTCAACTAGATTCCATTTGCTTAAGAATCTGTGGACAAAAAGATTACCCACTCATCAGCTTGACAACACTGAGCACTTGGAGAGTGTTTGGCTAGAGATGAAGCAACTCAGGTGAACAACCATCTTATTTGTGATGACATCCTGGAATTACAGCAAGTATCATGTAAGCTTCACTGGTCACAATCCAGCAAAATATCTGTTTTTAATGTGCATATATTTGTTCTGAATTGCAATAATTTTCAATAGATTATCTCTTTACTCTGCCTTTGCCTTTGTGCATGTATAATATTTATACTTAAGAAAGGGGGTAGAAAATTTTATATAGGGAATTGTAAAGCTATCTGACTAGTCCACATAATAATTTAATATTTATTATCCACTCAAATATTATTTTATACTTATATAACTGCTACCCAGGTACCAAAATAATCTCCTACCTGATCTCCCTCAAAAGATGATCTCTGTCCTCACCGCGTGAGACTTGCACTCTGGTTGCCTAGTGCCTTTTTTTTTTTTTTTTTCCAAATTAAAGGTTGTTGACCAAATTCTTTTTTTTTTTTTTTTAATTTTTATTTATTTATTTATGGCTGTGTTGGGTCTTCGTTTCTGTGCAAGGGCTTCCTCCAGTTGCGGCAAGTGGGGGCCACTCTTCATCGCGGTGCGCGGGCCTCTCACTATCGTGGCCTCTCTTGTTGCGGAGCACAGGCTCCAGACACGCAGGCTCAGTAGTTGTGGCTCACGGGCCTAGTCGCTCCGCGGCATGTGGGATCTTCCCAGACCAGGGCTCGAACCCGTTTCCCCTGCATTGGCAGGCAGATTCTCAACCACTGCGCCACCAGGGAAGCCCTGCCTAGTGCCTTTAAAGCAAGTCACTTAACCTCTCCAAGAGAGAATTCCTTTCCCTATAGAATTGTGGAGTTCAGAGGAATTTTCAATCAACAGTCAGGCTACTCTCAGGAGGTACCTGGAAATGTGCAGGATTGATTTATGCAGTCTGAGTAACTGGGTGCCTGAATGACGCCAGACAGCGGGTCCGACCATGTGCATACACAGCTCCACCCAATGAAGAACTATCCCATCTAAACTCTCTCGGCAACTTTTTTAAGAGACGTAAGCTGAGAACTGATCTCTAAAGTTATATTCAATTCTAAAATTGCATAAGGGATGAGTTTTTATAGTGATGATGGTAGACCTTTCAGTTTTCTGCTCATCCCCTTTGGCCCTGACCATTTCAGTGCATGCCCTGAATTCCATCTGATAATACCTTTGTTACTCTGCTCCAAGTATCTCTTGGGCCTCCCCTTCGGCAGTCCACAGAAGTGGTTGGTAATGAATGTCTCTGGGATAGCCTTTAAATCAAGGATTGAATCCACACTTCTCCCTCCTGTGGGAAGGCATGGTGATGTCTCTGAAGTGTGTTGCTCTAATATCATTTCCCAGAGCTCCTCAGAGGATTAAACTCCATGTGCCCGGAGTCTAAGATGCTTGACTATATACCCTTTATCGGTACCTTTCCTTCCCAGTCCTACTTTCTCACTGGGATTTCTTAAGATCACCTCCCAGTAATCTACTTCTACTGAAATCCATGCCTATGTCTGCTTTTGTGGGAGTCCAAACTGAGACAATTATGTATTAGCTGTAAGTATTAAAGAGGCTCAGAGAAGGGACGTGTCTTAGCAGTATTTGTTCGAACTGTCAGGAATGGATTCGCTGAAAATGGAGGCTTATGTTAGGGATCTGAAGTGGAAAAAGGAGAGGAGAACAATGGAATATTGAGTCAGTTCTATGCAGACTATGACTTTGAATCACAGTGCAGATTTTACACCACGGAGGGGCAGTAGCTACATTAGATAAGCAAGTAGAAGCACTTAGCCATAAAGAACTCATGGACATTGAGACACAGAACTGCTCTGATGATAAAATAACACAAGAGTTTCCATACACAAGGACCAAAAGATATTCTATCAGCATATATAAATCAGAAACCACAGACACATTATTGCAATGTTACCCTTCACATACTTTCTGAGTGCTTATTGAACACCGGACTAAGCATTGGGATTTCTTGAACTTCACTCATGAATGAGACTCCTATTTGGCCAACTATCAAAAGAGAGAGTACCATGCCAAGAACTTCCCAAAAAAGGAAAGATTCACTTTCTATCTATATAAAATAGCATCCACATATCTGGCTCTCCTAGAAATCTCTTCAGCATCAAGTCACAGAAACAAACCACTAAATACTCTGAGAATGTAATTCCTTGAGGTCTTGGATAAATATGCATCCTCCCAGCAGCAAAGTATGAAAGTCATGTAGCAGCCATAGTTACAATCATTAAACGAAGAAACACATTCTTTGTTTTATGTCCCATTCTATACAGTTGATTTATCAACCCTGCCTAGTGGTTAAGATTCCTCCTAATATTACCAGTTGTGATACTGTCATTGTGATTAAATGGAAAGTTATAAAAGGGGTAAAAAAAATACATGTGTTCAGCATTTTTAATGCATCTAACAGTGTTAGGTGTATCAATATCTCTGTTTTATAATTTCGTATATATAGTTAGAATGTATCATTATATCAATACATAGCCTTATAAGAGAAGTGCTATTAATCCCATTTTGCAAAGGAGGAAATTGAGGCTCAGAGACATTAAGTAACTTTCCCAGGATCACTATAACTATGCATTGCAGACATGAGATTACAGCCCAGGTCTTTCTGCCTGCAAAACACATACTTCCCACTTGCTACATTTGGGCAGAAGATATCAGCATATGAGAAGCTTACTGGTGGGAACTAGAGAGATACATTCTACTTCACTATACATATGGAAGATATGAGTAACTGAAATTATAGTTATGAAATTATAATGCATTTTCTAGTGGATTTCACAGAAATATATAACTTGAGACTTGAAGTCATTTAGTCAATCTATATTTGTAAAATAACCCTGCAAATACTCCCAACTAGAGACTCATAAGAATAATCATCACACTAAGCTGAAGCACTGGTATATTCTAATCAAATGCTCTTGGTTTCCAGAATGGCTTTCCATCTTTGGTCCAGGGGAAAAAATCATGGCAAATATCACCAAGTGTTTTTAATACTGGGTCTTATTTTTGTAAACGAGATTCCATTTGGGATATTTTATGTTTCACAAAGATGTTAATTTGATCATATTAAAACGAAGTCAAGGACATAGGGAGAAGCTGATGGGGATATAAAAATACAAATTTTGGTCAGATGCATGTTTCACTACTTTTCTACAGTTGTCTGATTAGGGCCATAAAAGTGTCACAAGTGGGCATCGTTTTCCTTCCATATTGTAATATATCTCATATACCTAGAAATGTATTCTGAATAGTTACATTTTCCCTACCATATGATCCAGCAATCCCACTTCTGAATATTTGTCTAAAATAATTGAAATCGGGATCTCAAAGAGCTACCTGCAGTCCCACGTTCATAGTTCACAAGAGCCAAGGTGTGGAAAACCTAAATGTCCACTGATGGGCAAATAAAAAAAAAAGAAAATGTAGTATACATACAGCGGAATATTTTTCAGCCTTAAAAAAGGAAGGAAACTCTGCAGTATGTGACAGCATAAATGAACCTTGAGGACAGTATGCCAAGTGAAAAAGCCCTGTCACAGAAAGACAATACTGTATGATTTCACTTATGTGTAGCATCTAACGTAGTCAGATTCATAGGGGGAGGGGGAAATGGGGAGTTACTCGTCAACAAGCATGAGAAAGATGAATAAGTTTTAGGAATTTGCTGTATAACATTTTACTTATAGTCAACAATAACGTATTGTACCCTTAAACATTTAAGAGGGTAGATCTCACGGTAAGTGTTCTTCTCATATTAAAATAAAAATAATCAAGTGAAACAAATAAAGGAAAAAAAAGAAAAAAAAATCATAAATCTAGTATCTGTGAAGATACCAAGCTGAGAGTCAAGATATTTGTATTCTACATTTGGTTCAAACCTTCATTCTCTATTCAACCTTGAGTAGTATTAGAGCCCAGAGAGATCTTAGAGGCCATCAAGTTCAGTGCTCTCATCTTACAGATATAAAAAAAACAAAAAACAAAACCCAGAAACTCCTGAAAATGAAGTGACTGACTGAAGGTAACCCTACTAAAAAAAAGCTAAGCTAACACAGGGGTTAGGGCTGCTGACTCCAAGACTAGTGCTTTTTAAAAACATTTTATGGGCTGTTTCCTTTGCCTTTATGATATGGCTTCAGCAACATGATCCCAAAGCTCTAAAATTCAATCATTTTATGATATGAAGAGATACTCTCATATCTGTAAGCTGCAATAGATGAAATGAGAGAAATCTGAAACCATACATTTTTTTTTGGAAGAAGTTAGAAAGGAGTTTCACTTGAAGAAGAAAAAATAGGTCAGCTTTGTATTCAGAGCCTGGGATCAACACTAAATTCTGTCATCAACAAGGCTGGGAGAGTAGGAAAAATAAAGTTTCAGAATCAGGCTTCTCACAGAAATGTTGGGAAAACCATAATTTCTGTGGCACTGGAGTCACCTCCCTAACATGCTATATTTCATTTCCTGGAAGATATTAATTTACTTTTTGAAATGTTCATTGCTTAGATTAAGATTGGGTTTTTGAAATGTGTTCCCACATAATTTATGCAGGAGAAAACTAGGCTCTTCCCTCGAGCATATTAGTATTAGCAAATTGGTATTCTACACTAATTTGAAAATGATCTATTTTATATAATCATTTAACATTTCACTCCCCTACTGAAAAGTTAGGATCTTGTTTATTTTTTTTTTCTCTTTCATTTCCTGCATGAAGGTTTTTTATGCACTAAAATTCAAGAATATTAGTCACACAATCCAGCTTTTATTAAAATTCTATTTCCTTTTTGCTGTGAGAATGCAAGCTACATTGACCTGATATAATATAGATATGTAGGGGAAAAGACTTATGTCTTAATATACTAATTTGCAACCATTATCAAGTGGGTGGATTAATTTACTGACATGCCTAGGAATATCAATGTTCTATTAAGAAGTATGCTTTCTAAAGATATTTATTTTGGCTAATATTGTTTCCCTTTTTTTTTTCTTTCTCTCTCTCTTTTTTTTTTTTTTTTTGCTTTTTTCTACCATCATACAAAGTACTTGCAGTTTTTCAGTTCTCTTAAAGACAATACAAATCAGCCAATTCCAAGTACGCATATCCTGCTTACACCAGGGTAGTGGTGTGGGGTAGCAGATAGAATTTAAAGGATGCGTATAGCTTATCCTCAGGTAACTGAAGAGCTCTTTCAATAATTAAGCTGCTGAATATTTACAAGCATTTTAAGAAGAGAAGATCCAAGATGTGTTGTTTTATTTACATGGGTAATTACAAAACTTGTTATTTTTCAAATACTGGGGTCTCTACCCATGTAGCTCTTAGTTAGCTTTGTTGGGATTGGTTCTACAATTTACCTCATCTTGAACACACACACACACACACACACACACACACACACACACTCTTACACTGCTTGTGGTAGCTGGCCTCCAAGACGGCCCCCAAGGGCTTCTCCCCTGGTATTCTTACATCAAGTCCTCTCCAACCATGAATTTGGAGTTGATCTCAGTAACTAATAGCATATTGTGGAAATCATTTGTGACTGAAGAGACTAGTCATAGAAGACATTTCCTCTACTGCAGGCTCTATCTTGAAGCACTCACTCTGGGGAAAGGCAGCTGCCATTCCTGAGCCTTAAACAGCCCTATGAGAGACACCCATGTGGGAAAACCTCCCACCAGTGGTCTACCTGACGTCCATGGGAGTGAATCATTTTGGAAGCACCAGTCAAGCCTTATGACTGCAGCCCTGGCTAACATCTTAACTCTAACCTTATTAGAGACCCACACAGTTAAGCTACCCCCATATTCCTGATCCACAGAAACTAGGTGAGATAGTAACTCTTTAATGTTTAAGCTACTAAATTGGCGGATAATGGGCTTTGGGCAGCAAATATATGGGCATTAGATAATGGGCAGCAATTGATGGCTAATATACAGCATTTTCTTGATTAAAAAAAAAGTAAATATTCTCTATTGACTTCCCACTAAAGAAGACGAGGATGTAGCTCTCATATATTCACCCTCAACCTCACTATGAACCACTTATTATTCCCCATCCATCCATCTCTCCATCCAGTATAGGTATACTATCATTATAATAAGTAAATATTCAGTAGTTTCACTATTAAGGACCACATCAATATTCTCCAGAGCTGAGCCATTAACTACATTTTATTTTTACTCAAAACAATTTTGGTTTCACTAAAGTAAATAATTTATTCTTTAAAACATTCTTTAAAGTATTCTGTGTAACAAAAACTAAATTATCCCCAAACTCTCCAAATAGATAGTAAATGTTCCACACAATAGGCTCTAGGATTCTACCAGAGTGTTTGCTTTTATTTATTTTTACTTATTTTCAACTTGGACTCATCGTGTGAGAGCTTACCATTCTCTTGATTTTAAAATGGCATCCTGGGGTACCTTTTCACTACCACCAGATAATTCACTTTTCATGTCTCCCATGAGAGATCCTATGACTCCTGAAAACCAATCTCATGCCTTCTTTGTGATTTTCATTATTTTTTTTTTTTTCTGAAACATATTGTCTAGTAGTTTCCTGAGAAAGTCATTGTTTTTTGAGATTTGTAGATCTGAAAATGCCTTCATTCTAACATCATGCTCTACTGAATAGGTATGAAGCTCCAGCTTGGGAATAATTTTCCCTCAGTATTTTGAAGGTATTCAGTACTTCCCAATGTCTTCTAACATGTAATTTTGCCACTGAGAAGAATCTTTCTGATATTTCATCCTCTGTATTGCCAAATCTATTTTCTCCTCTGTAAAACTTTAGGGTCTTCTCTTTTTCTTCTACATTCCATAATTTCATAATTATGTGCCTTTGTCTGAATCTTTTTAACCCCATCCATTGTTATTGGTACTTAGGCTAGAAATACATATCTTTAAAATGTAGAAAATTTTAAAAATTATTTTGAAAATAGTTTCTTTTTCATTTTCTCTCTTCTCTCTTTCTGGAATTCATATTGGCCTTTATGGATTGGTCTTCTATGTGTTTTAATTTTCTCTTTTATATTATATATATTATAATATACATTATTTTTCAACATCTTTAACTTTAATAAAATTTGTATTACTTTTTAAAATACTGTATCCATATTTCTTTTAAATTTCCAACACTTGTTTTTCCTTTTCCAAATGTTCTTTAACACTGCATCTTCCCACTAACAAAAAATTTTAGAAAATTTCTCTGCAGATATTAATGATAGTTTTTCATTTTTTCTGCTTCCCACAATGTCTCCATTATTTTCACGTTATATATACCTAGTTTGCTTATTATTGTTTCTTTCGTGGTAGAAGCTTACTCACATTATCTGATCACCACAGAATCATTCACATTTAATAAAAAGACACTAAAGGATGATTGGAAATTCTTATCACAGACACAGTTTGAGGAATGGTGATTCTTACTGCAGAGTGACCAGACAGAGTCATTTTATTTGCGACAAACTATGGGGCAATATCTGTGCATCTTTTCTCTTAGATTTCTCCACTTTCAGATGAGAGTCTTCCAAATTGTTTTATGAGGCAGTACAGTTAGCAGGCAGAGTTTTTGCCTCTCCCCAGAGTTTCAGCTGGGGAGAGGAGTGGGAGATGTGTCATCATTCAGGATATAGACTAAGTATCACTTTCTGCTGTTTAATAAGCACTTGTTCCTTCAGCTGACTTGGCATCTCCAAGGCCAGATACACAACTGTGTTTTTAATTCTACCATCTTTAATTAGAAGTCTAGACTACTCCATTTTGGAACATCTCTAAGTTTTAGAATAGTTAAAATAAAATATATTGATTTTGAATTTAAATTAATCTCTCCATGATTTCTACATTTTGAGTCTGAGCCTGATTCCTGGGTTGCAATATAAGATATATCTACCCAGGACCAAACTTTTCTATATTCCACCCACTAAAGTGTCCTCATTTACCATATATGAGACACTGAATATATATGTTGGGCCATGTGCTATAAACACGTGTGATGTGGAGCTAACAATCTAGTGAAAAAGATACACATTAAACATGTAAAAAAATGAATTGATAATATTAGGTTATAACAAATACTAAAGGACAAACGAAAGGGACAATGCAATGGAAGGATCATCTGCTTTTATTTTTGCACGTTGCTTCTAAACATGCTACTGAAAATGACTTAAGAATGTTTTCAACAGCCACAACATGCTACTGACTCATGTTGTGCTAAAGGTAATCAACTAAAATTCTCATGTATATTTTTTTCATATAAACAGTCATTAAATAGAATCTCTCCCTGTATATTTGTGTAAATATGTTTGCTTTCATTTGTTTTTACTAAATGTGAGTTTTTGTACCTATTAACATTAAATTTCCTGTTGTGCGGAAAAATCTAATTTCTTACACTATTGAAATATATTTGAATTAATTTGTATCATTTTTCTTTTCAAGTAAAATGGCCAAGTCTACCACACCTGCATACATTATACCTTCTCTGACATTAGTATTCAAGTCATTGACATGATGGTGGAAGAGATGGTGGGCAAAGCCATGAGTACCCATCTGGGCTAATATAACTTCATTAATCAACTTTAGACTTTAGCTTTGTTGTTGTTGTTTTTTAATTTTCTGTGACCCTTTGGTTTTCCTTCTTAGAACTCCTTTCTCCCCCACTTTTAGACAGAGGAGTCACAGACTACTCAAGAGCCATCCCAACCTGAGCTGGTCAAGGGCTGGACTGCACTTGAACAGTTCTAATTGAGGCAGAAAAGGAAAACTATAAGCTTTCATTCTTTCTCTTCTTTTTGCCTGATATACTATTCATCACTTATCTCTCAAAGTGGTAGAGGACATGCATTTTTATGAACTTAAAAAAAATAGATACACAGGCCCTATTTTTATTGCAGGAACACTTATATCAGCCTCTTACTGGGCAAGCAGAAACCTCCTTGAGGCCCAGCCCAGGAAATCAACACTGGCATTCACATCCTGTGTTTTTAACTTTGACTTTTGTGATATCTTTACAGCAGGACTGAGTCTAATGAACAGAGATGAACCTTCTTCCATCACTGCTTGAGGATATTCCTTCAGAAATCCTACGCTCATTTGAACTCAAAGTCTTCACTATCAGGTTGAGAGTCCATCAGCCAAGTGTTTGAGTAGCTGTGATCTGCTGCCAGATCCAACAATCCAGCTCTCAAGAGGAAAGTGAGAGAAACAATTCAAAGGAAATTAATCAGTACCCAGTGACAGGTTACACAGGATGAAGTAGATGAGAAAAGATAAGAACACATTTGACTTACTTATATTTCTAAGTAGTGCTATTTGGTTTAGCTTGGTTTTGTCTTCTAGACTTACACTTTCAGTTTGAATCTACTCCTTTAGCTAAAATAAAATGCTTGATAAAAACTTCTATTAATTATATTATTTTCTTTGCAGTTATGAAAAATTTTAAAAAATGTGTGAAAGTACACATTGAGAAATAAATGTCTAATGTTTGAGTTTCCCCTGTAGAATATTAAAAAGTATTTTTTCTTTCAGGAATTAAGATTACATCTCAAATTGTTACTAATGCTTAAAAATACCCTTATTGAACAATTATTTCTTAGACAATAAAAATTTAATTTTGTGAGCTAATATCAATAGATATATGTCAATTAAAATGCCTAATAAAATTTTGCATTAAGAATCATGTGTATTAACTTGTATGTCAATTTAAATTTTAGCTAGAGATCTTCATATTGCCAACTCTATACGCCATGAATTTGACAGGTGCAATATCATCTAAAGATATATATATTAAAAAAACAAAGGCATGGAACTTTTAAATCATGAGATCTGGGTTTGAATCGCTGTGTGACTTTTAATCAGATACTTAACCTTCAGAGCTTAGTTGCTGATTCTGCATAGTAAACATACTAACTGCCATACAGAGAATAGTTGGGAGGATGAAAGAGAAGATGGTCCTATCACATAGTAGGTACTCCATAAATGTTGATTTAATTTGAGTTTAAAATGCAAGGCAAATGTTTCTGTTTTTGAAATGATTTACTTAGGTGAATTTTAGTTCCTTTGATCACAAGATGGGAATACTCTTGGCTGGACAATGTCATTATTTGACAGTTGGTGAAAACTTTGCTCATCTGTTGGCTTTCTCTCCCTCTTCACTCAACATTTCTCTCATCTGCAGTTTACTCTATATGGTGGAAAATGAAAACTAAGGAAAATGCCAAGTACATCACTTAAATTTGAAAGGAAAATACATTTATCCTTAGTATGAACAGAATCATGAAATGAAAAAAGATAGAGATCATGCAAAATTGAGAAAACACTTACCTAAAAATTAAATAAAAGGAAACTAAGAAAACTGGAGTTTGAGGCTCTTGGTTAAAACAAAAAGCTTAACTAACAATTTGGAAGGTTATTCAATTACTACGTGGTGTGATTAAGTCACTGGATTTTGTAGGACTTCATAGACACAATTACCAAAATCAAGTAATATACAACCTATTTTCTACAAGCAAAGAATATTAAGAGAAAGACCCAGACACAGGCGAGAGACACAAATCTATTATAAATTCTATAACATTTAAGAAGATTCTTGGCAAGAAAAAATGTTTAGAAAATGATAAATCCCAAATTAGGTATTTTTCCATAATTTTCAATTACATATCTGCCAACTTCAGTTTCTATTTAGATATTCAGAAAATAAATGAAATGTGGGACTTTTTTCTGAGAGTATGGAGCATGTGAGAGAGGATGCTATTGTAACAGGGAAGAACAAAATGTGACTCCATGTTAGATCTGTTTCTTTTACTTTAACCTTTGCTTTCCATTGCTTTTGTGCAGTCTATAGCTATAGGCATACATAATGGCCTGCCTTGGGGAACCCTGCCCCTCTGCCTTAGTGTTAAACTAAAGTGCCTTTGTTCAGCTCACAGGGAAACACCCTGATCCTGCCCACCTGTGAATGGCTGCAGGAAAGAAATAAACACATTCCCTCCCTGAGGCTGGCCAAAACCAGGAGATATTTTGCAAGACTTATGGCCTTTTTACTTTACTTCCTCACCTCCTCCCTCTCTCTGTTCTATAAAAGAAACTACCATCCTGACCCTGATAAAACGGTACTCTAGGACGCTAGTCTGCCATCTTCTCGGATGCCCAGCTTTCCAAATAAAGTCGTATTCCTTGCCTCACCACCTCATCACTGATTTATTGGCCTGTCGTGCAACAAGCAGAGTGAGCTTGGAGGCACTAACACTGTGTGCAGTTTTGTTGTTGTTTACTGGTTTGTTTGTCTACTTTCACCAATACCTTACACAACTTGTCAGGACTCAGCGTGCTTACCTCTGGCTATTTGAGAGTGGAATAATGTTAATATTGGAGAGTCCAAGATTTTACTTGTGTGATGACATTAAAACATGTTTCTTTCTTCTTTTTTTCCTCACTGCCTTCTTTTCTCTTTCTTCCCTCCTTTCTTCCTCTTGTTTTTCCCCCTCCTAATTCTTCCTCCATCTTTGTTTTTTCTCTCAGATTACAAAATTTAAATGCAAGAAAGAACTGACCCTTTCTGGTTTGGAAACATTACAGAAGAAGTTCAACAGAAAATTATCCAGGTGCTAATAGATTCTATTTCCCATGTCTTAATAAGTTTGTAAATACTGACATACATACTATACAGTTAAATGCTATATTGAGACAAAAGTAGAAATGTCTTAGATCCTAGGAATTGGGAGTTAATGAGAATTTGGACAGATTAGGAAGTAGAAATTGAGTTTATTAGAGAAGCAAGGGCAGTATTTAAAATATTTATCTTCAACATTTAGGGAGATAGCATAGGGTGATAGAAAAGTTTAAATTTTTGACCCCCTAGCTCACAAATTGTGTCATCTTAGAAAAATTATGATACCAAGAAATAAAATATTGCCTGCCATATCAGTAAACAAAGGATGCCACAGTCAACAGTGATTGCAGCCACCACAGACAGTGAGCTGGTGAGCTCTGAGGGAACTCAGGATGTGAAAACACAGGATACTGGCCCCAGATAGCTGAGGGGCATATCAAAGGAACGATTTCAGTCAGCCCAGACTCTGGCATCTCCCTGTACATAGAAAAGCACTAAATTCCTTAACTTGAGACATATAGTTTTCTTTTATTAACAGTAATCTTTCGTTCCTACTACTTGCTCTTTGCTGCAAAACGCCTATATATCCTAGCTCCTCCCTCACCTCCTCAGAGCAGTTTTCTCAGTGTTACTTGAGACGCTGCCTCCCGGACTTGAAGTCCTCAGTATGTCCACCGAATAAAACATAACTCTCCACTTTTAGGTGATGAATATTTTTAGTTGACAGCACATAGTCTCTAACTCATAGTCTTCCCAACTTCAAAATTGGGGAAACAATGTAACTAGTATGTTTCTTATCAGATTTAATGACATAACATATGTGGTGTCTCAGACACAGATTACACCTAATAAATGCCTGTTAATTATCATCTGCCCAAGAATACAATCTCAAAATTCCTTTAGTTTCCAAAAGTACAGCCACGACCCAGTCCTGTAAAGCAGGTGAATACTGGTGATTAATTTTCTCTGTCACATTATCATCTACTCATCCTCATACTCTGTTGTAAGATCATGGAAACCTTTATAGAATTCATCTTTAAGCAATAAGTTATAAAAAACTAGTAGTGGGTTATGAAGTCATTTATTAAATTACAATAAGCATTTGAAAGATTAGAATAAAATGCAAGAAAAAATAGCATAATTCACTGCGTAATAAATGTTTCCCCAAATTTTTGTGATAAGAATGAGAGATGAGGGAGGGGATATGGAGATATATGTATACGTATAGCTGATTCACTTTGTTATACAGCAGAAACTAACACAACATTGTAAAGCAATTATACTCCAATAAAGATATATATAAAAAAAAAGAATGAGAGATGAAATTGGAAACTTTCAGATATGAATGACCTTAACAGTCTCATAAAGGGGTTTTGACAATGTGGTTATGCTAAGGGAACCACTGACCGAAACCACCTGCCCTGGCCAGGCACCATAGTAACCACTTGCATGAGTTATGTTACAACAGGAGGTCCTGGTAAGGAACGCAGAACCAGAAGAATTCGGGAAAGGTCAAAAAGAGAGAGGAGACGCCAGTCCATATGTCTTACCAACCTCCCAGAATCCTTCTCGCTGGAATCCATCTTGGCTGAGTGATGCACACGCCACCAGGAAGGACCCTGAGTCAGAGTGATTGGCCAGAGACAACCCAGAAACCAACCCCATTACCATAAAACCCAAGACTGCGAGCCACGTGGCAGAGCAGTTCTCCTGTGTTCCCTTACCCTGCTGCTCTCTGCCTGGGTGCCCCTTCTGCTTTGTCAGCACATGTGTCTCCTAGGACAATTCATTTCCGAGTATTAGACAAGAGTCCACTCTCGGGCCCTGGAAGGGGTCCCCCTTCCTGCAACAGTTACTTAATGTTTTCAAAAAATAAATGACCTAATGAAAAAGTATAATGGGCAATAATATTGCTATTGGCACATTGGAAGAAAGTGAGATGATAGTTAAGAGATTCTTGCAGATGTAGGGTCATGATATGAAAAAGGCTTGGATTTAGGTGATGGTATTCAAGGTGAAGGAGGTAGGATAAATCTGAGTGGCATTTCCTTGAGGGAAAAGAGACAGTGGTTGTGAATCATGATAGCAATTACCTTGACAGAACAGAACAACTGTGGGTGACCAGTTCAGGCTCAGAGAGTGTTGTTATGTTGCAATGAGTGGGTGAGTGGTCTAGGTTGAGAGAGTTCCTCTGGGATCAGAAAAAAATGACAGGTATGAGGATTACACTTAGGTGGGCTGATTTTAAATCAGAAGTTAGATAACTCCTTATATAAGATATATGGTTTTAAGATGGATGCCAGGAGACTGAAGTTTCTGAGATATATACAGGGAAGACTAGAAAGTTGACAAATCTGAAAATAGGGTCCCAGGCTAACCTCTCAGGAGGACAATCTTGAGAATCAGCTGTCCTCAGCCCGTTTTACAGAAAGAAGCAGTCTTGTCACACAATATCAATGTGTTTGAAAGGGCATCTCTATATCCTGAAAGTTTGCACTGTTTCTAAAGCTGCTATTGTCAAATAAAATAGCTTGAAGGAAGGTTTATTCAAATTGTGGCTGTCTCTTTCTTGGTGTTTCCTCCATCAACCTAAGATACATTTCCCTCTTTGCTTTTGTAAACCAAGTCTTTATAAATGCATGTTCTTATTCAGCATTCAGTTGCTATCGCACCTTACGTCTTTCTTAAGAAGTAAACTCCTAGGTGTTTACCTTAGTTTAAGTTTGCATAGACAGTCTGCACCAAGCATAGTCTGAAAAGAGTGTTGCTTAATAAGTGCCTCCTGATTAAAAAAAAAAATCACTTCATAAATACTTTATCTTTCAGAAAAAAATCAACCTTGTGTTTATCGCACCTCTTGGACAGTGGATAGAATTGGTTCATAGATCCAAATTCTGATGAAGAAATATCACTGCTCTGAAATGGTTGAGATTTATTCTGCACAAAGTGCAACTTTAAAAATATTCCAGCACTGCACATAGCAGGACTGATGGCTCTTTCTCCTTTTCTCTGCTGCTTGGCTGACATGGTAATAGTTGTCAGGAAACCAAAGAAAAACAGAGCTGAAGGGAGGTCAAGTTCTTCCAGCTGAGCTTTGTTATGCCCAAATGTTACACAGGAGCATGAGCCTACACTCTAGCTTACCTGCTTCTTCAAACACTGGGGAGAGCAGAGAAAGCTGAGAAAATAGATCTGTTCTGTTTTCCTGGTCACTGCCACTCTCAGAGTTGAGACTGGACTCCTTTTTGTGCCTTTTCCAAATCACAATTCACAGACAATATGGTACCCTTGTCACCAACCAAAGAAAGTATAAGAAAATGACAGGCTGTATTTTGACCAGGAAATTTTGATGCAAATCTAGCCTTTTATTTTCCCATAGAATATATTAAATTATCATATGGGAAAATTTTTTAAATTAATTAATTAATTTATTTATTTTTGGCTGCATTGGGTCTTCGTTGCTGCACGTGGGCTTTCTCTAGTTGCGGCGAGTGGGGGCTACTCTTTGTTGCAGTATGCAGGCTTCTCATTGCGGTGGCTTCTCTTGTTGCAGAGCATGGGTGGGCTCTAGGCGTGTGGGCTTCAGTAGTTGTGGCACATGGGCTCAGTAGTTGTGGCTCGCAGGCTTTAGAGCGCAGGCTCAGTAGTTGTGGCGCATGGGCTTAGTTGCTCCACGGCATGTGGGACCTCCCCTGACCAGGGCTCGAACCCATGTTCCCTGCATTGGCAGGCGTATTCTTAATCACTGCGCCACCAGGGAAGTCTGGGAAAATTTATATATGGATTATTTTATTTCTTAAGTGATAATATCTGAATGTTGAAAGGGATGAAAGCAGATATGACTCAAACATTCCAGGTAATCCAAACATTGTAAATCAACTATATTTCAATAAAAAGAAAAAACAAAACAAAAAACCAAAAAACATTCCAGGTAAAATAGACAATGTACCAACTTTCTGGGGGATAATATATCAATGTATATGAAGAATCTTAATAGTAATCATTTCTCTTAAATTACTTACATTTAAGCTTTTATTAATAATTATACTTCACAGAAATTACTTCAAGGAAATAAGAAGAGACATAAGAATTTATGTATAGATGTATTCATTGCACTATTATTTAAAATAGCCAGTGACTAAGTGGCTTTTTCAGAGCACTGAATGAATCCTTGGCAAATACAATTAAAGCAATTTGCAAAGCTCTGACTTCCCTACAGCCATTGTTTTTTTTTGTTGTTGTGTTTTTTTTTTTTTTTTTTTCAGCCATTGTTATATGATCTGTGTGGACCCTGGCTGCTCAGTGAGCGACCCCCTCAAAGAGCTGTCACCTTGCAAACACATGCTTTTTTTTTTCACATAGATCATCTGCCTGCAAGGAAGACCTCCCTTTTCTTTCATAAAAATCTCAGTCTCATAAGATCTGCAATGTCACATGAAAAAGTAGAAAAAAAAATAAAAGCAAAATTTATATGGCTCAAAATACAGAAAGTATTTTTGAAGAGATGCTTTTAAATATTGAATGAGATAACCTCTTTCACTAGACACAGAAGTAAAGATAAACAGAAAATAAGGGGTTGAAATTAACTATTCAATGTCATGTAAGTCTGATTAAAAGGTCTTTATAAGATTCTGTGTTAACAACACACATTGACTTTGGAGACATACATTTCTGTAGCACTTCTTGAAACATTCGTTATGTTTTCTTATATATAACCCTGTCACTCCATAAAATAGGCAGCTCCTTCAGACAGAGACCATGTCTAATAGATCTTTGAGTCCTCAAAAAGTACACAAGTGAGTAAGATTATGAGAAGTAACATTGCTTTGAGCCTTCCATCCTTTTGACAAACAGACTTTTACCTAAAGACTGTTAAATTCCTGATGCATTCAGGGTTGTTATTCATAGAAATGTTAATTTGGGGGAAAAACAAAACTAAAAGATGATTTAATACAAAATATATCTAATTCCACAGTTAAAGAAACAGAGATCTTGGGAGGTCAAATGATTTGCCTAAAGTTGTTAACAAACTAAGCCTGGGTCTGCTCACCCAGCTTGCAGCAAAGCCAATCTACTGACATTGGGTTGTGGTGAAGGAAAGTACAGTCTTTATTTGCAGGGCACCAAGCAAGGAGAATGGGCAGCTCATGCTCAAAAGACCCAAGCTCTTCGATGGCTTATAAGGCAAGGGTGTTTAACAACAGTGTTAGGAGAGAGGGTCGCAGGATGCCTGTTCAGCTCATGGACCTTTTTCCGATTGATTGGTGGTGAGATGACAGGGTGATGTTTTGGGAATCTCAATCATCAACCTTCTGGTTCCAACCAGTCTGAGTTTACATGCTTGTGGTCATCATGTAGTTAGCATCCTCCACTGGTTGGGGGTCTTAGTTTCTGCAGAACAACTCAAATACATGCACCAGATTGTTATTTATAACCTTCAAGAGGAACTAGGAGTCCTGTTACTCTTTAGCTAAACATTAGCTGCTTGAATTTGCTCTTTGGAACTCGGAGAAGGCCTAGGAGATTAAAACCTTTTTTTCTACAAACAGGAAACAGGAGACACAGAGGAGGTTTTTTACCTTGGAGGCCTGACAAGGTCCTACTTCTTGCCCCCCCTCCTTTTCTTGGATACTCCTCAATCCTGAGGACAATAGGGGTGGGACAAGAAAGGGAATAAAATTTTGGATATAGAGATTAATCATAAATTCTGCAAAGGAACTCAGTTTTAGGCGGACCGGTTTCAAAGTTATACAATTAGTGTTGTTCAACTAGTAAAGAATAAGACTTTCTATCTCCCTGTGTAATGCTCATTAACCCAAGTAATAATTCTTTCTTTTGCCTGGATAGATTCCTATTTAATGAGATAGAACTCCCAAATGGTAAAAAAAAAAAAAAATATATATATATATATATATATATATATATGTAAAATCAATTTTAATAGGAATACACTTAAGTTATTTATCTGCATTACAGATTTCAGGTATTTGTATTACAAATATCAGACTTAATAGCATTTAATGTGGAAAAGCTTTAGCCTTTAGTCATCAATTTATACTTGGGTAGTTGGTGTTTGTAGTTTGTATTTCTGCTGTTACAAGAGCAAGGCTACTAAAATAAAACAAAAACAAAACCAAAAACTAATTAAATCTTACAATAAGTTAATATCATTTTGAAGTCCAGATAACGATGGAAGTGAAATATATCATATTTTATGTGAGTAAGTTCTGTGTTCAATTCTAGTCAGCAGGTTTAGAGGGTCTCTGGCAAACTACAACAATTCCCATGAATATCAGCTCAAAGAGTTTGAATGAATGAATGTTTTTCTCTTTTAAGAGTAGGCAACTGGGACAAATTGAAAAATATTCCAGTCTCATAAGCACCAAAAAAGGACATTTACAAGATAAATAAGTGAATGAGCATGAAATAGAATGGCTTAAAATAAAACTTTATTGTTTTTGTATTCCCTAGACATTAATTCTAAAATGGCCAGTTTACATCCAAGTGACTACTAGCTTTGCCTATACACAAAAAAATGGGGGAAAGAGACTCGGATTGATGTCACTGTTAAATTAGATGGTATCTGCTTATAGATTATTAATCAAACAGGAATATTCAACTGAAGTTTTCTCTCATAAGTAAAATTTTATTTTGCATAATATGCCATTTGCACTTCATCTGCAGCTGCAATCTCACTGATATAAAAGAAATGCCAATTTCAAAGTTGCCACCTCTTACAATTATAAATTGAGCTTTGTGGATTAATGTTATAAGTGGCCTATTCTTATGCTAATTAAATGTGAATGGACCATGCTTTAGAGGCAATCAAGCAGAAATCATTTCACCAATGATGTGCAAGAATAGATAACCTGAACACTTTAGTCCTGTGCATTTCAATACATATATTGAAATCAACTAACACATTTATTAGGATTGATATATAAATACAAATTTCAGAAAATCACCATTGTTATTGTTCTTTTTCAAAATATATGTTAATGAATCTGACAAAATGTATTAAAATCTGTATCTTTCATTTAAGGGAAATTTAATTTCATTATTCTTTTAGTTATTAAAATTTATTGAATATGAAGTTTATACTTTTGAGTTGGAGAAGTAAGCTCCTAACAAACCTTCTCTCACATAAATAAGAGCTTTAAATTCTGGATAAAATACAAAAAGCAACTAGCTGAGAGCTTTGGAAGCTGAACAAAACAGGGAGTTTCTAAGACAGAAGTTAAAACTTGGAGAAAGTGACCAGCATATAGTAGATCCCCATTTTATTGGCGCTTTACCCTTAGAGTAGATGCAGTTTCAGTGGAGATAAGCTAAAATGATTTCTGGTCAGAGAAACGAGTAGAAGAAACTCTGGGGTAACAAGGGCTGCCAAAGAGTAAGGGGCAAAAAGGAGCAAGCTGGAGAGGGGAAACATTAATTCATACACAAACTCGGCCCAAGTTTCTGGTTGATCACTGAATCACTCCTGGGGAGTGGAGGTGGTGAGCAGAATTAAAGCAACTTACAAATAAGAATTACCAAACAAGGAAAATGTGAGTCATTACACACTGCAGGTGTGATGGTCTGCAATTTGGGTCTTAACAAGTAAACTGCCTGCTAAAATAAAAAAATATAGACAATCTTTGGGAAAAAATAAAATGGAATCCAGAGTCTATACAGCATAACACTCACGATGTCCAGGATACAATCCAAAATGACTAGGTATATGAAGGTCAAGAATGTGACTCAATTCTAAGGTAAAGGATCATCAACAGATGACAACCAGATGGCTCAAAGGTTAGAATTATCAGATGGGGATGTTAAACAGCTATTATATTGTGTAAGGTAAATGAATACGCCTTCATAATGAATGAAAATAGTAAACCTCAACAAAGATTAGACAACACAAAAATAAATAAAAGGAAATGTTAGAATTGAAATAAACATCTGAAATAAAGTCACTAGATGAGCTTAACAGTAGAAAAAGATGACAGTGAAAAGGGCCAGTGCACTTGAAGACCTACCAATAGATTTCATTAAGTCAAAATATGAGAGGGAAAAAAAAAAGATGAAAATAAATGGACTGAGCCTGAGGGAACTTGGGGGTAATTTCTAGTTTTAAATGCCATCTAAAGGGTATAGAAAAAGATCAATGTAAACACAAAGTAAATAGAGAAAGGACATATTAATGCTAAAAGAAAAATTAACAAAATAGAAAAGATGCAAACAGTATAGAAAATAATTAATGCCAAAGCTTGTTCATTGAAAAAAATTAAGGTCAAAATATTCAACAAATAATAGAGAAGCTATAAATCACCAGTATCAGAAATGAAAGGTCCTTCAGATATTAAAAAAAAATAATGAGGTTATATTACAAACAGCTTTCTGCCAAAAATGACATTTTAGATGTAATGAAAAATTTCTTTAAAGATAAGCACTGTGAAAGCCCACTCAAGGAAACATAGATAACCTGGATAGTCCTATATTAATTATATAAGTTGAACTTTTTATTAGTTAAACGCCTTCTTAAAAGAAAAATTACAGGTTCAGATGGCTTTCTGGGTAAATTCTGCCAAACATTTAAGAAAGAAATAAATCAATTATACACAAACTCTTGCATAAAATAGAGAACACTTCTTAACTCATTTTGTGACTTTGACATTATCTAGTTACCAAAAACAGAGACATAACAACAAACAAAAAGCAACAGCACACACAAACACAAGCTAATAGCGCACATGAACGTGTACATAAATATTCTTAACAG
Source organism: Balaenoptera ricei (assembly GCF_028023285.1). Taxonomy (NCBI): domain Eukaryota; kingdom Metazoa; phylum Chordata; class Mammalia; order Artiodactyla; family Balaenopteridae; genus Balaenoptera; species Balaenoptera ricei. The sequence continues at coordinate 5,901,306 of NC_082645.1, read as the reverse complement.
ATTATTAAAAAATCATTCCTGGAAAATTTTCTCAAGAATGCAAGATTGATTTAATATCTAAAAATTAATCATTGTAATCCATCATATTTACAAAACAAAGGAGAATATCCGTGTGATCTTTCAAAAGATGTAGAAGAAACATTTGAAAACATTTAACATCATGATGAAAACTTTCAGCAAACTATAAATAATAGAAAACATCTTCAAGCTGATAAATAGCATCTATAAAAGAATATCTCTACTGCTAAAATCATATTTAATAATAAAATGTTAAAGACTTTTCTCCTCAGATCAGAAACAAGGCATGGATGTCTATTCTTGCAATTGCTGTTCATTATTATATTAAAAATTCTAGCCATTGCAATGAAGCAAGGGGAAAAAGTCATAACAAAGAAAGAAGTAAATTTCCTTTTTCAGATGACATGATTATTTACATAGAAAATCCTCAGGAATCTGCAAAACAACTTTGACAGTAAACTTAGCAAAGTCAGTGGATATTAAGGTTAAAGTAAAAAATCTAGTTTTATATACTAGTAGTATAAAAAATAAAATTAAAAAAATCATTGTTTACAAGAGCATCAAAAATAATATATATGAATAAATTAAACAAAATATGTGCAAGATCTGTACACTGAAATCTACAGAAAATTGCTGAAAGATTAAAAATAAATGAAATAAAGAGATATATCATGTTCACCGGCTGGAAAACTCAATACTCAGGATGTCAGTTCCTTCAAATTGATCTCTAAGTTTAATGCAAACAAAATAAAAATTCAAATAGTTTTTTTTTTTTAGTTTTTGAGAAGTGATTCAAAAATTTTATGAAAATGTAAATTATCAAGAATAGCTAACGTGATCTTTAAAAAAGCAGAGTTTGAAGAGTAACCACTACTGGTTCCAATATTTACCGTAAAGCAGTAGTAGTCAAGACAGTGTATTCAAAAAATATTCCCCCAAGCTTCACTGAGATATGATTAACAAATACAAATTGTATATATTTATGTTGTACAACATAATTTTTAAGGTTTACAACGTGATGATTTAATATATCATAAACTAATTACCACAATCAAGTTAATTAACAAATCTATCACTTCACACAGTTACCATTTGTGTGTGTGTGTGTGTGTGTGTGTGTGTGTGTGTGTGTGTGGTGAGAACAATTAAGATCTACTCCTTTAGAAAATTCCAAATATACCATGTAGTATTATTAGCTATAATCACCATGCTGTATGTTAAATCCGTAAAACTTATTCATCTTATAACTGAGTTTGTATCAGTGAACATCTCCCTATATCCTCCACCCTCGTCCCCTAGTAATCACCATTCAACTCTCTAGTTCTATGAGTTCAGTGTTTTTAGGCTCCCCATACAAGTGTGATAACACAGTATTTGTCTTTCTTATTTCACTTGACATAACGTCTTCTGGGTCCATCCATGTTGTTGCAGATGGCAGGTGAATCATATTCCATTGTATATGTGTACCACATTTTCTTTATCCATTCATTTGTTGACAGGCGTTGGATATGTTGTTTCCATATCCTGGCTACTGTGGATAATGCTGCAATGAACATGGGAGCCCAGGTATCGCTTCAAGACACTGATTTTGTTTCCTTTGGATATATACCCCAAAGTGGGATTTCTGGATCATATGATAGTTCTATTTTTAATTTTTTTGTATATTGCTATGCAGTGATCTGGAGGATATATAGTTAAGTATTAAAGAGACAAGCAAAACCGAAAAGCAGAACCATGTTTAGGGTGCTACCTTTCGTGTAAAGGAGTGAGGACATGGATAGATGGGCGGATTACACACATATATTTGCTTACACTAAAAACAAACTAAACTAGATATATAAAGCAAAAATGAATTAAAAGGTTAACCAATTGGAGGAGAGAAGGAAAAGGATGGGGAAGACAGCAGTGGAAGCTAGGATTTCTCACTTGACTGTGGGCAAACTGCTTTACACTATGCATCTTTGTTGTTTTGAACAAAGAAAGAAAGAAAGAAAGAAAGAGAGGGAGGGAGGGAGGAAGGAAGGAGGGAGGGAGGAAAGAGAGAGAGAGAGAGGAAGAAGAAAAGAAGAAAGAGAGGGAAAGGGGGGAGAGAAAACTAGATAAAATTTGATTTGTTTACCTTGAGGCTCAAGTGATATCACACATGAGAAACTGCATTGTTTTGCACATGGAAGGCACTGCAATTAGCAATAGTAAACAAGAATCTTGATGGATTGGCTAAGTAATGAATCATATTCGTATATACATATATATTTTTTCAGTACTGTGTGGGTTATTTTCTGTTATAACTCCTCAGGATGTCATTTATCTGGATTACCTATGCCTGCAACTGAAATTAATGTCTGGGTTAATCATTGAAATTTATTAAAATTAAAATCATTGGAATTTCACTTAATAGTAATCTTAACTGATTAATTTACTTTTCATCTCACACCTGCTTCAGGGATTTAGGAAATATTCCCGGAATGAATTTGATAACCAATATGTTGCCACTGTAGCCTTCAAAGCAGTATTTTTCCTTAACTGCTGACTTCTATGGCATAGAAGCCCATATAATAGTTACTCTGTAATAAGGCTATTGCTACTATGTCTCTATCAGTGTGGATATTTTGGTATAATTATGGCCAAAGGGACACAATACAAATTAATGACTATGTTTAGTCTATAAGGCTGACAACTGTTGATCAGATCCCATAGTACAGGCTGAAAAATCTCTTATTTCTTTAAACACAGAGTATTCCAACTGGCAGACAAAGGCAAGAGATGAAAAAGATTGTGGAGGATCACACAACCAGTATTTAAGCATCTTGAACCCAAAATGAACATCCATCAGTTTCGCTTATCTTCCATTAGTGAGAATTATTCTAATAGCCTCACTAGAAGTCAGGGTATGAGGCAAGGCTCAGAATTGTAACCTATGGCCTGGACACCTGCTGGTTAGTTACAACTCGACACCATGGGATGGGGCCATGGTTTTTTGCTGGTCACCAAGCAGTGTCAAATGTAGCTTTTTAAGCAGGTGGCAAACACAGGCTTATAATACTGCATTAGAAGGACAAATTTAGAAGTTGTGGGCTCTAGATCGGGGTAGCAAACTTTCTCTGTAAGGGGCCAGATAGTAGAAATAAATATTTTAGGTTCTGCAGGCAATGTAAGTTCTGTTTCTTTCCTCATTCCTCTCTTTCTTGCCCTTTCTCCCTGTTCCTTCCCTCCTCTCCTCCTCCTTCCCCTTCTTCTCTTTATCCCTCTTTTTCTTCTTTCTCTCTCTCCCTCCCCCCTCTTTATTTCTAAAACCCTTTGCAAATGTTAACAATATTCCTAGTTCAGGAGTCATGCAAAAACAGGCCACAGCCTGATTTGGCCAGTGGGCCATAATTTCCTGACACTTGCTTTAGATCAAGGCTGTCTAATGGAAATTTCTCTGAAAATAGAAGGGTTTTATTCTGCACTCTCCTTTACAGTAGCCACAGGGACATGCGGCTATTGAGCACTTGAAATGTGATGAGTACAAAGGAGGCACTGAATTTTTACATTTATTTAATTTTAATTCATTTATTTAGCCACATATGGCTAGCAGCTGTTCTATTAGAAGCCCAACATTTTCCAAAATAATGTTCCCATCTTGTTTTTGAAACTACATATAGCCTGTGGGTTACACCAGTAAGTGGTTTCTCATCTAGTTGGTTGCTCTTGACTAAATTTGATCTCCAAATATTATATGTATATATCATACTCAGTATATTTTCTTCTTAAGATTTTCATTCTTAGCATATTTATTTTGGTTGTATGCCATCTGGGTAATATTAGGCTCTCTCACTATACTGTATAATCTTTAAGAGAAGGGCTGACATTTGCTTGGTCACCGCTCTACTCCCAAAGTCTAGCACAAGACTTGGTACAAGGTAGGCATGTAATAAATATTTGTTGAATGAAACTTGGGAAGTCCGTGGTAAAAGGTTCCTATGGTCAAACAGTCTGGGAAACACTGAGTTAAACTGATTTTCTCAATGACTTTTATATATTAATATAATATTTTATATTATATTAATATAAAATATTTATATAATTTTATATAAATACTGATTTTTTAAATACTGATTTTTTTTTCCGTCAACCAATCCCTGCCAGAGCCATATCTATGGGGTTCCGAAGTCAATGGTTCCAAATTGCTGTAATTTTGTACCTTGCTGACCATTTTTTAAACCATATCAGACTTCTTGCAGTATTTTTTAATTTTATATTATTTATATAATATATAAATAATATTTATAAATTTATAAATATTTATAAACAATATAACAATTTATAAATTTATAAATATTTATAAACTATATATATAAATATTTATATAAATAACAATATTTATATAAATATTTATAAAATTTTATATAATAATATTTTATATATTAATATGGACATTGTGAATTTTCAAAATGAGTTGTTAATCAAAGCACTCCCCAAAGTATTGGGAGACTTTGCATTTTGTGTTTGTTTCCAGAATACTTATTAACATCTTGCTGAATACTAATTCTTCATAAGCTGCAACTTGAGAATGCTGTTCTTGGTCTTATACTAGAGGAACAAAGGTAATTCTTGCAACTCATATATGTTCTGGCCCAATTCCAGGCTCGAAGTCAGATGTCTGTAATAGTAAACAGTGTGTTCGTGTGTGTGTGCGTGTGTCTCATAGATTCAATTAAAGTTAAAAAATACTGCAAGAAGTCTGATATGGTTTAAAAAATGGTCAGCAAGATACAGAATTACAGCAATTTGGAACCATTGACTTAGGAACCCCATAGATATGGCTCTGGCAGGGATTGGTTGATGGGAAAAAAAAAATCAGTATTTAATATACTTGTCAAAACATTCACCCCACCGACAAGATTAACAGCAAAAATGTTAGGAGACTCGCAAAGACCAACTTGAACTCCTTTCCAGTTTTTGCCTAGGGAAATCTTTCTCCTCAGAGGCAGGAACCATCTTCTAATGCTTTTCACTTTCCACATTTCACCTACCCCCTTTCTTATGCTGCATAGCCTGACCAGTTCAGATGCCAGCATGCTCACCATCATGATGTAGAAATATACAAGATATAAAGATTAAAGAGGGTCACAAAGTCTGTACCATTTTTTCTATTGAAGCAGCGTGTCTATACTCCTATCCCTTGAATCTGGACAGGCCCTATGACTGCTCTGAGTAGTAGAATACAGTAGAATTGATGCTGCTACATTTGCTCTCAGGCCCTAAGGCACTGTCAGATTTCTGCCTCTTGGAACACTCCTTATAGAAGTCCTGAGCAAGCAGGTAAGAAATCCAACTACTCTGAGACCATCATGTTGTAGAAGCCATGTGTCAATATGTGACCATGTGGCCTTTGGTCAATAGTTTCAGCTGCACCCAGCCTCCCAGCCATCTCCTCCAAGGCACCTTCCACTCCAAGAGGTCATCTCCTCTAAGACACCAAGGAGAAGCCTTCTTGGACCTTTGATGCCAGCGCTTTTACAACTGAATACCATTAAGTAAACTGAGTACCATCAAGTAATCCCTGTTGATGTCCAATGGAAGAGAATAAACTCTTTACTCAAATTCCTGACCCATAAAACCATAACATATAATGCAATTCTGTTATTTTATTCTAGTAACCTTGGAGCTGGTACTACACAACACAATGATACATAACTGGGACAGAATGAAATAATTCTGGGTACAAATGATTCTAAAGAGGCTACAAAGGAACTAACTTCTTCGTAATCCTGACAACAGAGAAATCTAAGAGGGAGGTCACTTTGTTTAGAACGTGACTTGGAACATATAAAACCTAATGAAAATATTCAGTGTACTATTTCCCTATTCTTTGCTTTTTGGACTTAAATCTCTCTTCTATTTAGGAACAATTGCAAAAGCTTTCTGAGGTTCAGTTTCTCATCGATAAAAAATGGACGTAACAATACCTGATCATCTCACAGAGATGTAAGATGATAAAACACTTCAATTACAGAGCAGGGAGAATGAGAAAGAGAAACGGAATGTTGACTGAGTAGTATATGGCAGGCCTGTACCAGTTATTCTCCTTCTCCTTTGCAGACTGGTGACAAGAGGACAGACTCAGCATCAGGAGACTGTGTAATATGAACAGTGAGATATTAGATGAATCATTAATATCTCTAAGAAATTCTGTTGGAATTTGACAGTGAGGGAGATTGTTACATTGTCTAATAATCTAAGCTGGTCATTTATATTGAGATTCAAATATGTCAATTGCTATTAACAAAGTTTATGAAGTTAAAAACTACTAGGAAGTATGAAATTTTGGTGATGGTCACTGACGATGACAAGGAGTCTATTATTTCCCTGGACTGAAAACCTCTAGATCCATGTTTCAGTCTCAAGTCCTTGGGATCTGTGGTGAGCACAACGGTGGTATCTACAGAAAAGATGTTTTGTTCCTTGAATTCCACCTCCCCTAGTCACTTAGGAAGCCAGCTTCTGGGGTCACAATAAGATTCAGGTCCAATTTACCACTAAATGTCTATCGTCAAATGACCAGATGGCCTTGCACAACTTCCTAGAGCCTTTTAGCACTTCTGAGTAACATTTATTCCACATAATATGGTCATTTGCAGGTACCACTGAGAACCTTGTTGTTATCATACCTACAGTTTTGTGTGGGTCAGTGGTTTGTGAGTTCTGCTTAGCGGGGTTGTTTTGTATAACAGAGCTTAGTAGCATATGTGGCTGAGCAAGAAGTTTGGTACTAAAAAGATCAGGTCAGAAACTGGGCACCTGGGCCCCAGGTCTCAATCACATTTTTGCTATATGGCCTTGAGGAGATCATTAACTCCTTGAGTTTTAACTTCTTCATTCACAGAAAGTTGATAATAAGCCCTGATTCATTGGCGCGTTATGATGTAAAATGACATAATGCATATAACAGCACTAGGAAAATACTGAAGAGATTTGCAAGTGAAAAGCACTTTTATAACACTACTACTAAGAGTACTTATTATTTTTGAGTCAAATTATTTTCTGCAGTTGAGCTGAGCACAGCGATCACAGGAAGAGAGGGACATTTATGTGAGAATATTCAGCTCTTCCACTAAGAAGATAGACGCTCCACCACTGAAAACTCCAAAATATGAGCCTCAGCCTTGCTTTTATTTCTCTCAGATGATTAGATGTACAGTATATAAGAATGTGGGCTCTACAACACATCTTTGCTTTGTCACCTTCCAGAAATTTGACTTTGGTCAAGTGATTTAACCTCTTTGGGCCTCCTTTTCCTTATCTGCCCAATGGATATTTGTTCAACAAATATTTCTTGAGGACTTCCAGATTCAGGCACACTTTCCAGAGCTGGAAGACAGGAATGCACCAAGGGAAAGAGGGAAAGAAGGGAGGAAGTGGCTGAACAAATGTAGGAAGTAATGAGGTGATTTTTTAATAATGGGATATCCAGGGTGAAGGATATATGAGGGATGATCTTTTGTAGGATTCTTATTCTTGTAACATCTCTGTAAATTTGAAATTGTTTCCAAATAATACTTGTTTTTAAAAGAAAAAGACAAAAAAACAGGGGCAAATTCCTAAGTCATGTGTTGCACGGAGCCAGAGCCTGCATCCAACAGCAGTTTGAGCATCTGGAAACAAACTCTGGCTTTTATGTTGCTTCCTGATCATTCATTAGGACCACAGAGAAACTCAGTGCGGTTGAACAATTTTTCCATTTAGAATTTTTTAAATCATTTCTCTAGTAATGTTTGCATGGCTCTCAGAACTTCTGGCACAGAATAGGTTATTACCTAAATGCTTATGTTTTTCTTTTCCCCAAACAGGTACACATGAATGATGGACATCATTTGCCTTATGGGATCAGTTCTTATGTCTGTGTGAATGGTCTTTACTGTGGTGTTTCTTATAACGAGACTGCTGGAAAATTTGCATTAAAATGAGGTGGTAGCACAACATAGTAGCCAAGAGCATGGACTCCAGAACAAAACCGCCTGGGTTCAAATCCCAGGCCTGCCACTTATTAGCACTATGTCCTTGGGCAAGCAACTCTGCCCCCATTCCTCTCTTGTAAAATACAGGTAACAAAATGTAGTAGTTTGACTTGTAAGAAGTTAACATTTATAAAACGCTTAAAACAGTGTCTGGTATGTAATAAACATTATATAAGTGTTTGTTAGAAAAATTAAAATTGCCTCCAGGAAGGAAGGCTTGATACAATGCAAATTTCTGGGTCCCACTCATGACTGGATGAATAAGAATCTCTTGAGCCTGTAGCATTTTAACAAGCTCTGCAGATAATTCTTAGAAACACTGAAGGTTGAAAGCCACTGCTTTAGTTATTAGGAGGCTTGAGGAACTGATTCCACCAGGGCAGCTAATACAGTAAATCAAACTTTACTTTTTATGTCAGTATCTTAGGTCTAAAAAATCCCCTAATCCATGTGGGAAATTTCTCCCCAAATCAAATTAAGTGTACCAATAAAACATGTTTCTGGAATGATTAGCATCTCAAATTATGGTTCTAAGTCTGCCGGTTTCCTTGACTTGTTTTTTCCAGGTGGCTTCTCTTCCTTGATCAGTTTCCCCAGGATAAATGTTGCTCACTGCCCATATCTTTGCTTGTCTGAGGAATGGATATAAATGGGCCTCCTGGGAGTTTGGAGTACTTTGGGATACAGCCCTTCTCCCTAAATTACCCAGTCTAGTCTCTGTGCATCGTGGAGAAATGCTCTAATAGGAAATGCCAATGAAGTATGATAATTTTAGCAATTTTTTTTTACCAGAAGGGAATTTAGAGCTGCTGCAGAAAAGTAGCTAGCTTCCACATTTATTGAAGTCAATTTCTACAGTTAAACTGAATGCTTTTACGAAGTACAAAAGATGAGACTATAATTTGAGGACAGTTTGTCCCGTTAAAGGTAACAAAACCCCCAGAGGCCTAGGCACCGGCTTCAAGGCATGTCTACAGTAAGTCCCTTACATACTAACGAGTTCCGTTCTGAGAGTGCATTTGTAAGTCCAATTTGTTCGTAAGTCCAACAAATTTAGCCTAGGTACCCAACTAACACAATCGGCTACCTAGTACTGTACTGTAATAGGTTTATAATACTTTTCACACAAATAATACATAAAAAACAAACACAAAAAATAAAGAAAACATTTTCAATCTTATAGCACAGTACCTTGAAAAGTACAATAGTACAGTACAACAGCTGGCATCCAGGGGCTGGCATCGAATGAACAGGCAAGAAGAGTTACGACTGGAGGAGGGAGAGGAGGTGGGAGATGGTAGAGCCGAAGAATCGTCAGCAATAGAAGACTGAGGGCAAGCTGCAGTGTCACTCACGCCTGACGTGGATGGCACAGGTTCTGGTTCCTCGCTGGATCCAATTCTATCCACCCTCTTGAAAAAACGATCCAGTGATGTCTGAGTAGTAGCACGTTCGCACTTCCAAAGTTTGCAACTTGAAGGTTCGTATGTAGGGGACTTGCTGTATTTGAGCCCAGAGGAGGCACTGGAGCCACACTGCCAGCTTCTGTTGCCCCTGAGAAGCAGTGACTTTGTGACCTTAAGGCCTCAAAGGGACCCAACATAGGTATTCACTGTTTTTATAGATGAAGTTCATAACTGACATAGTACAAAAAAAATATTATTTTAACCACTAAACTGGCATTAATCATCATCATCATCATCACCATCATCATCAAATAATAATTATTATGGGCTGAATTGTGTTTCCCCAAATTCTCTATGTTGAGGTCCTAACACCCAGTATCTCAGAATGTGACCGTATTTGGTAATAGATTCTTTGAAGAAGTAAATGAGGTCATTAGAGGAGATCCCAATCCAGTGACTGGTGTCCTTATAATAGAGAGGAAATTTGGATACATAGAGTCACAGAAGGCAGACCATGTGAAGACACAGGGAGAAGATGGCCATCTACAAGCCAAGGAAAGAGGTTTCAGAAGAAACCAACCCTGTCGACACTTTCATCTTGGCTGTCCAGCCTTCACAACTGTGTGTAAATAAATTTCTGTTGTTTAAGCCCCCAGTCTGTGGTACGTTGTCATGGCAGCCTTAGAGAACTAATACAATAATAACTACAACAGTACTAACATTTCATAGCACTTTATATTTTACCAAAGATTTGTATGATCTCATTAAAATTCACACACACACACACACACACACACACAAAAGGATGTGAATGCCTACTCTGAGAGAGGCACATTAATATCATCAATCATCAGTGCCATTTTACAAATGAAGAAACTAAAGCCTAGAGAGGCTTGGTGATTGGCATGAAGTTCCACTATTCCTTAGCAAGGAAGACACAAATTACATCTAGGTCTTCTTACTAAAAGGATCACACTCTCTACTTGGCCTTCCAGGGTCACCTGCTCCCCAGGATCTTGGCTCTATGTGTCTCCGGATAGGAGGAGACAGTAGATGCAGTGTCTACCTCTAGACTGACCCCTTTAGGTCTGGAAGTCAGTGAGCAGCTGGGGCAACTGCAGGGACAATTTCTGACAACTGGGGGCCCTCGCTGCCTTGGTCACCAACCCTGTTGGGACAGAGGAAGCATTAGGGGCTTACCCAAGAGCTGTGCTCATCATAAAAAAAAACTCCCTGTTCCTTTAGTACTTTCACCTTTGGCTGGAAGGGTGGCATTAACTGAGGATTTCTCCTGCTTTTTCTTATCTTTTTTTAAAAATAAATTTATTTATTTATTTTTGGCTGCATTGGGTCTTCATTGCTGCACGCGGGCTTTCTCTAGTTGTGGCGAGCGGGGGCTACTCTTTGTTGCAGTGCACGGGCTTCTCATTGCGGTGGCTTCTCTTGTTGCGGATCATGGGCTCTAGGTGCGTGGGCTTCAGTAGTTGTAGCACGCGGGCTTCAGTAGTTGTGGCTCACGGGCTCTAGAGTGCAGGCTCAGTAGCTATGGCTCACGGGCTTAGTTGTTCCATGGCGTGTGGGATCTTCCCAGACCAGGGCTCAACCCCGTGTCCCCTGCATTGGCAGGTGGGGTCTTAACCACTGTGCCACCAGGGAAGTCCCTTCTCCTGACTTTCAATGACTTTTTGAGTCCCAACTTGAAAGGGATTAGAAACCAAAATACTGGTGGCTTCTTTATCTAAATTTTCTTACAACTGAGGCTCTGTCTCTGTTGGGTTAATGGAGAATGCCTGAGAGATTACTCTTTATTCTGTCTCATTTTCAGAAACTGTGTATTGCCAACTGCTCAGGTGAGGCAGGTATGTGTTTGTGATTGTTTGTGTACCTAGGGCAGGGGGTCCCACTCAGATTTTGTGGGTGTTTTGCAGCAAATGTGCATTATCCTCAATTGTCCCATGAGGTAATGCAGACATCATCCACTGTGAAACACTGATCAATTTGTTCTCTTCTGGAAAGCCTCTCTCTCACCTCCTTTTCCAAATGAATCCTACTTAGACACTCATGCTTGATTCCCGTTCAGTCTCTTTCTCAGTATTTTCCTGAAAATTTCAAATACTGTGAATTCCTACATTCAGTGTCATAAAATGTTCAACTTAATTATATAATGCCAATTTACATTAAATAAAGCAATGTTTGTGAGGTCATCTACCAACGCTGTGCTCAGCCTCTTAATATATACTTGCGACCATGAACCTGAGACTCATTTCTTTCGACCTCTCCATTAAGACTCTACTCAAAACTCAGCAGAATTCATGTGGCAATTTATCAAGCACTGTTTTATGCCACTAAACCAATTACCGTCTCAAAATATTGCCTTGTTCTTGCATCACTGTTGAAATTTCCATGTATTTATGTCTTTCCTGACAATTAAATTGCAATCTTCTTGTAGGCGTTTTGTCCCTGCCAAGGGTAAGTGTTTGATAGATCACTGTATTACTTTTCTGTGTTGTAATATCAAATTGTCACAAACACAGTAGCTTAAAACAACACACATTTATTACCTTATAGTTTGGTAGGTCAAATGTCTGACACAGGTTTAGTAGAATCGAACCAAAGTGTGAGCAGGGAGGTTTCTGGATGCTCTAGGGATGAATCCCTTTCCTTGCTTATTCACGTTGTTGGCAGAATTTAGTTCTTTGCAGCTGTAGGTCTACAGTCCATGTTGCTGGCTGTCAGCTGAGGGTATTTACCAGTTTCTAGTGGCTTCTAGGTTTCTTGAATTCTCTGGCTCATGCCCTCCCTCCACCTTTGTGGCATTTCTTTGAGTGACTTTTCTTCCTTCTTCTTCTGTTTTTTTAAGGGCTCGTGTGATTACATTAGACCCACCTGCATAATCCAGTATAATCTTCCTGCTTTGAGATCAACTGATTCACAACCTTAATTCCCTTTTGCCTTATAATGCAATGTATTCACAAGTCCCAGGGATTAGGATGTGGACATTTTGGGGGGCCATTTTTCTGCTCACCACAATCATCAACTGTGGGTAATTACAAGGATGAGATCCTGTGTTGGTTCTGGGGTCTGAAATTCCGCTTTAGGCAATTCTGAACACGAACTGCATTCAGCCACAGAGCTGGCACTTTCTGAAGAAGTGGCAAGCTCTTAGCTACTGTATGTACAAGGAAAAACTACTTTTGATCCTTTAGGAACAAGGACTATAAACGTAAAGAAGCCCACAGGGCTGCCCCACTTAACACTAATGATGGTGCCTATGAAATGTCTCCAGAGGACACGGACTCCTCACTCTTGAAATCTTTTCCAAGTGGAAGCTCTAGAACAGTAACAAACTCTCATTTCCTTATGATGATGTTAAAAGATATATTTTATCCAAAAAAATCAAAACTAAATATGGTGAAGTAAGATCAAGGGTTTATGATTGTTATTATTTATGTTTACCCCAAATCCAACTATGCAGTCTGATGCCTGATGGGACTCTTGTTTCTCTGCACTGTGTCCTGGCTGTACAGCCCCTTCTGTTAGTATCGAAACATACCTTTCTAAAAGGACAGATTCTTCTTTTTATCGCAGGGCAAAGAAAGCAAGAAGAAACTGAGAGTTTCTTCTAGAAGTATGGTTAATCAAGGAAGGTAAAGTTGAAGGTACTTTAAAATAAAACTGGGGTGGGGGAGATGATTTCAGTAAACCCAGCTCTCAGGAAAACCATTAAGGAGTTCTAATCATTCTACAGGGGCTTCCTTCTAAGCCCCTGTAAGCCCCAGTGCCGGCCACAAACTGGGTTTGGCACAGCAGGTAAACAAGCTGCCATTGCCAATCATGCTGCAGAGAAAACTGGGATCACGTGGGCTGGGAGAGGGCCCTGGAGGTCATCTAAATCCAACCGATTGCAAGGCCAAGGGTAAGTACATTCATAAAAAGGTGTATTGGTCACTGGCATATTCCAGGCCCTGTTCCAGGTTTGGGGTGTAATAACGGCAGTCCTCAGCATCAATAAACTTACAGCTTTGTGAAAACACAGACAACTAAGATATTTACTCAGCGGACAACGCTGTGTGCTCAGTTGGAGGCAGCACAGCTATGGAAGCTCAGCGGAGAGTCTAATCTTTGTGTTTAAGAAAATCTTCCTGTAGAAAATGATGGTTGAGTTAAGTGTTGAAGGGCAAGTGGAGATGATGAGCAAACAGAGATGGGGCAGGCATTTGAATCAGAGGCAACAGAGCAGGAAGTGCTGGAGGGGGTAAAGTCTGGTGAGGTAGAGAGAACCAAGTCATTAGAAAACTTAGTACAAGAGGGCAAGAAGCCTGTGCTAAGGCTCTCATCATGTCCCATATGGATTTTCCTAAGTAAAATGTGGAGGATGATAGGGAAACAAAATTGATGGGAGGGAAATAGTTACCACACTCTCAACAATAGTTCAGGGAAGAGATATTACTCCGGTGAGACAGTAGTATTAAGGAGGAAGAAGGTTAATTAATCCTGGGAATTAGGTGGCAGGACAAGGTGTGGAGTGTAGATGGGGGAAGAGGGAGCATAGGTGAAGTGGAGAGGAAAGTGAAGTATGACTACCAGGTTCTTGGATTTTGTGGATGAATGGATGGCTGGAGACTGAATTAGCTTACAATAACTCAAGAAAAGTATGATGCTTAGCATAAATTGTGGTTAGTAAAGACATAGTTTTAGTTAAGCTTCAATGGTTCAAGGTGTACAGAGAGACACAGGCTAGCTCAAGTGAAGGGAGGGGTTATTATAAGATATGTACAGAGTAGTAAGAAAATAAGAATCACACTGGAAATTTAGGAACTCAGAAATCCCAGGAGACATGGGTTTCATGCAGGCTATATGTCAGGCAGGGCTAGCACTTCAGCTGTAAGAATTTATAGCTCCTCACTTTATAGCTCTGCCCACTGAGATGACTCTACCATGCACTGACGACTGGTATATTTCCTATTCGCTACAAATAGGTCTTCTCACTCTCTACCCTGAATTTCATCTCAGCATTCTAACATTTCTGCTTTCTTGGGAATCTGGCTAACAAATTCTGCTGTGAGTACCTACAAAGGATGATGACAGCTTTTTTTCAGGACTCGAACACAGCATTTAGACATAGCTTAAGCAACAATCAATATACCTTCTCTGTGCTCTTTTTACAGATGGAATTCTAGATCCAGTCTCCTCTTCACTCTTTTTCCTTCAGGTGGCAACATGAAATAGTCATGGTTAACACAAGTCAGTTACTTCCCATAAGACCCAACGTTACCCCAAAGTATTTCAAAGATAGTTCAAAAATAACAGAATAATAATAGTAAGTTTTGGTCTCATTAATAATTGAATGATTTCTTAAAGACCCTGTTAAATCAACAACCGCAATGCTAAAGTTCTAATCCCTAGGGAAATATCCTCCTTAAACTCTCAGGCAATTTCAAAAAAATAAATCTGACTGATGACTCTTATGTAATCAGATGACCTTGATTCTGTCCCACGAATACTTTAAGAATCTTCATGCTAACAAAAAAAAATAAGAAGAACCTCCATGCTAGTGCTATGTTCACATATAGAGAAAAAAAAGAGATATGATATATGTATGTACGTATGTATATATGTATAATACATACTCACATTATCAGTTTGGCAGTCCAGGTTTAAAAAGTTTGAAGAATATAACTTTTTCACTGATCATTCTAAACTGAGGAAATATATCAGTAGAGAGGATGTATCAGAAAAATAAAAGACATGAGATTGGAAAATGTAGCTAATTAAAAGGCACATAATATCTTATTCCTGTATTGTCCTATAAAACTGATGAAAGAAATGTTTGTGGGTGATTATGGTAAGCCTTTAGAATACTTATAAAACAAATGGATTTGTTGTTCAATTTTTTTCATCTTGATAAAATTAAGTATCTCTATAGCAACCCAAGTGTTGCACTACATGCTTTGATCTGTAAATATATCAGGCTTTTTAAAGAATATAATATATAATACTGTAATTATACAACTTTGGTTTGTTTAGACAATAGTTGGGTAAAATACTTTCTATTTAAATTGAGTGACATGATTTTTCAGTAAAAGGATGGCCCTTAACAGTTTAGTTTGGAAAGGTAAAAATGATTTACTTTATATCCCGTTTGGGAGTGCACATTTTTCTCTATAAAAGATACATACATGTGCACACATGCAGATGCACACAAAGATTTTGGAGAAAAAATATATCAAAAATTGTTCAGGAGTTCTTTTTTGGGTATGAGTGGTTTTTGATTTCCACTATACACGTTGTTTTGAAACAAAAGAGGGCTAAACCTCCTTAGGCAGGGTCCTCGTGATTAAGGGAGAGCGGAGTGACATGGTATCAGTGCCCATCTTCAGTCCACTGCCTTTCCTGACATATTTCTACACATTGCATATTTGATTAAAGATACTGCCAACATTCAAGATGATATAAGTAACTGAATGCTTTGATAGTTTTTGCATTTCATTGCAAAAACTCACACTTTATGTCTCAAAGGATCTAATTATTTGGCTTTTTTAGTGAGTCAAGTAAAAGGAACTAGGCTGAGAGTGTAGTGACAGGGGAATTAGTCCTGGCTTCCTGGGACGTTAAGTGGGTGTGTGAGTGCCTGGGGCAAGTGACGGAGTGAATCCCCGAATCCTGGTTCACACTGTGGCCGACACCCACCAGCTCCCCTCATCCGGTGAGAGTCAGTGAGTCAACAAAGAGCAAAGAATGACACAAGGCGGTATGTGAGACACGGATAGCCTGAGGGACAATTTTGTCTTTTATTATATTATTACACTTACACTAATATTACTGCTCAAATTATATAGTCTTTGGTCATGCATAATTACTGTATCCATTTCAGAAGATTGATTAATAAATATACTTAAAAGCATTTCTAAAGCTATGTTTTTAACAAAAGAACTTTATTTCCAGGCCTTTATCTCCTTTAATTGGCACTTTCCTGTTCACAAGTTAAAATAATTATACCATAGCACTAACTCAGAACAAATATTTGGCATGCATTTGAAGATGACAAAGTAAGAAGATGGCAGATAGAGGAGTGATTTCTTTACAAGGAAATTCTGACAACGGATTCTTAAGTTCTCGTGAAACGTGGGCATAGAGGGAGAAGTGTAGGTATAGATTCTATGTGTGATCTGAAGTGTAGACTCCATCTGAAATACCAAAGCATTTAATACTAGACGTTCCAATCAAGTATTTTGCTCCTGATGAAATATAAGGAAAATATATAGCACAGAAAAGAATGACTTTTTACAAGTGTGTCATTGAAACTGTTGGGCCATTTTAGGTAAATGTGGATTTAGAATTTTCCTCCTTTATTCTGTTTTGACTATATTGAGTACATGGGATTATTTTAAGGTCTGCTGCTTATTTTGCTTCTGCAGATGAGGTCTCAGAACGTCATTTACTGCTCAGTTTCTATCAACTAACCTATGATGAATGTCACTTCCATAAAATAAGAAAACAGCAGGCATGAAAGATGAGTTTTCCAATTGTCTTGATTTCTCTGCAGAAATAAAGACTCTTCAGAAAGCAACACTTCAATGTTAGAAGATATACATTACATAAAATTTTTTCCTCAGACCACAGACCTCAGTCTCTTTTCACACAGATCATTGTAAGGTAATTTCAATTGCGATGAACCTCATTTAAACAAAAATGGCTGATATGAAAATGTGTTTTCTGATTATCTTACTTTTAAGTCATTCAATTTTGAATAATTAGAACTTATACATGGTATATTACCACTTTATTTTAAATTAATTTTACTTCATATTTGTGATAAAATTAGTTAATAATAAACAGAGTTGTGATCATGACCCAGTGTCAACTGGATCTTTTAGGTTCTCCCTGATTTATGACTCAGATGACTTTGCAGTGTTCCCAGCCTGGGTAGGTGTTCATGTACTCTGCAGTCTGTGCAAGGGTGTGGCTTTGAATACATATTAATAGTAGTCCATGCTAAATATAATTACTTCTGTTAAGTAAATTCATCAGGCGTACTTTCCTACTGATCACTTCTTGTTGAATCATACAACTCTTACACCAAAAAACCCAAAAATATCCCTCAATTATGTAGAGACAATCTAAGTATATTTTAAAATAAATCATTGCAATCTCTTATTAATGAATTCTGTATTAATCCCTCTCCTTCTTGAAGTATAATTAATATTTGGTATATCTCATTAAGTATAAATTAATTTTCAAAACCACTGATATTACAGAATTATAATTATCTAATAGCTGAACTACAGCATACTATTGCTCTTTTCATCAAAATCAGATACCTCATTTATCTACTGTATTGTCAGGCAACCTTTCTGATTTTAAAGCTTAGGATACTGGATTATATTTCTTGAAATTTTCAAAATTAATAAGATATCCATTCATTCTATGCAACATACAGATTACTGGTTTTGAGTTCAGGCTCTGAAAACAGGCTACCTGAGTCCAAAACCTGGTTGTACAAATTGCTAGCTATATTAACTCAGTTACTTCATCTCTCTGTAACTTGATTTCTTTTTCTTATCAGTAAACTAAGGTTTAGTGAAAGTACATACCTCATATAGCTGTTGTAGAGTATAAGTGATATAGTACGTAAGGACTTAGGATATTTCTTGAGCACATCTACCAAAAGAAGGACCTTTGTTTATGGCATGCACAGTAGAAAGACTTAAGGAAGACTGCTAAGTATCCATATTAAAATATTTATACCAAGGAAAGAGAAACACAGCATGAGAAAGGATTAAAATGCCACAAAGCATTAATGGGACTTTTCATTAACCAGTGTGGCCAGTGCAGAGCCAGTTTGTTCTGGTAATCATCACTCAAGGTTATTCTTGAAAACTGTTTTCTAGGTGAAAAGGAAATGGTGATAGCCAAAAGGTAGCAGAATGGAATGAATTGACGGACAGCTTAGCCTGGGTGAAGTTTAAGTGGAGAACAAGCCCAGGTTAGCTTCATGGGAATAAGCAGAGACACACAGAAGAAAAGTAGGCAACCTGGGATCCCACACAACTCGTGTAGAATTTCAAGTTGATTTGAAGATGAATAGTGATACCACTGAGGACTTCTGAGTAGGGAAGTGACATTAGTAAAATGAGCCTCCAAGCTTCCTCTGGTAAGAATGAACAGGGAGAAAGTAAGAGATTATAGCCAGGCATATCAGTTAAAAATGTTATTCTAAGCAGTTTTGCAAAGTCATGGTTTCATGAGTTCCAGGAAAAATAAACTAAACGACTGCTAAATATATGTATGTGTGTGTGTGTGTGTGTGCGTGTGTGTATTTTTTAAGACTTTCAAATAGTGAACAATAATGACATGTTCTCCAAAAACAATAAATAACAACAAGAAAAGCGAAACCACAGAAATACACCAAACTGCTCATGATTAAAAAATAGGGGGAAAAAACCCCGAATTACCTCTAGGTTAAAAAAAAAGAAAAAGTAGAAGAAGAAAAGAAAAAGAAGAAAAAGACCAACCATGGTGAACTATCACTTATGCTCTTACAGAAAATCTTTGCCAGGAGCAAAGATGGCGAGAAAGAGAGAAGAGGGAAGCCACTGGTAGGTATATAACTGAGCTAAAATTGCTGCCAAAAGGAGAAAGAAAGTTCACTCTAAGTGTACAAAGCCTAGAAAAGAGACTTGTTGGTTGAGAATACTTCCTACAGGAAAGCACATGCCATTTGAGGTTGCAGTCTGAAAGCAATAATATGTCTGGGAAAGAAGATAAAGAGGAGGGATGAGGTGCTTTTAGAAATTGTTGATTTAAAAAAATGAGCAAATGGGAAATTGAGGGTCCTGCTGTAAAAAAGAGAAGTAGCAAATTAGAGGTCATTCAATCCCCCTCCCTCTCCAAAAAATAAAAACGAAAATAAAAATAAAGAAATACAAGAGAATACTGTTAAGCCCTGAATCTTTTACTACACCAAAAATATTTCAAATGATTAAATGAAAACTATATAACACTACACAACACAATTAAAATAGAAAATGAGAACTAAGGCACCCAGGCTGAAGAAATCCCACTTCCTCATCTATAACTACAAAAATCAACCACAAAGCAAAAGAAAATCGAACACCTCAAACACCTCAAAATGAGGTAAATATCTGAGGATATGAAAAAACACCTTAACTCAGAAATTAAAATGTAAAAAAAAAAAAAAAAATCAGTGAGTAGGAAGAAGTTTTTAAAAAGTTGATTAAACTCAAAAATAAATGATGTGATGGAAATATTTTAATTTGCCATTAGTTATTTTAAAAAATTAAACAATTTGCCTGAAAAAAAATAGAAATAAAAGATAAAAATCATCCCAGCCTGAAGATTAAATTTAATAAATGTCAAGGGGTAATAGACTTAAATGAAAATTTAATAAGGAGTCAAAGAAAAGCCAAGAAAAATGCCAACAAAATGAAAATTAGATGACGAAATAAATTTAAAAAGATCAATAGAAAGTGGCTGAAGTTGAACATAGGCAAAGACATATAATATGGAACATTATTAATGTTTAAAACTGAAATTCAAGTTTTAGAAAACTGTAGATCTGAATTTGCATACTGTAAGGGGCCACTGGATATCTGGAAAAACTGCCTGAGAATGAGCAACTGCAAGACATATGTGTATAAATGTACTGATCTATGATAAAGAAAATATCCTTGATGCCTTCGTGGTTTTTTATATCACATAACTTAAAAGGTCAAAGAAATTAACCAGGCATTATACTTCTCCAAAACATACAAAGTAAGGCAATAATGGAGGAGAATTAAAACAAATAAACAAATAAAAAAAACCTTCATGCAACAAAATATATACTAAATAGGAAATTGGTATATGGTAAGGGGGACATCTCAAATTTGGTATACGAGCAAAGATGAACTTTTAAATAAATAGTTTAATAAATAAATTGACAATAGCCAATTATCAAAAAGGATCAAATTATATCCGTATCTCACAATATACACGAGGATAAACTTCAAATGAATCAGAGGTTTAAATGTAAAATATGAAACCATATTACAAGAAAACATGTGAATTCTTCTATCACCTATTTGTACTGTTTGTACAGAAAGGTTTTGAGAAAATAGTTCAAAGTTCAGATACAACAAAACACTAGTAAGTGTGACTACATTTGAAAATAAACTAAATGTCATAAACAAACTCAAAAGACAACTGACAAACTGAGTGCAAATATTTTTAAACTATATTACAGATAAAGAGTGAATATCTATACATGATATTATAAATATGTTTAATATATTTATATAATATATATTATACACAAGTATATATTATGTATATTATATAACATAATATAATATAAAATATATATTTATGAATATTATAAATATTTATAATATTCATAAATATATAATATAAATATATGAATATATCATATCTTATATTTTATTTATCATATATAATATATAATATGTTATGCATATATATCATATTAATGTATTATATATGAAAGGTATATTATATATTGTATAACATATAATATAAATAATATATATTTATATTATATATTTATTAATATGTATATATCATATAAATATATAAATATATCATATTTTATTTATCATATATATTATATACTATGTATAATTATATATTTTATATTATATAATGTACAATATAAAATATAATATAAATAATATATTTATAACATAATATAACATATATAGTATATTATATTTAATATATGTTTAATACATATTATATACTTATATATATTATAAATATGTAGCATACATATGATATTCTACATATACATATATACATATACACACACACACTCTTACCACTTGATTGGGTTTGGAATAATGATAAACTACATTGTAGAAAAATGAGCAAAAGACAAAATCAGTTCACAAAAAAATCCAAAATAGCCTTTAAACATAAGGAAAGTATTCAGCCTCAAGTGTAATTAGAGAAATGCAAATGCAAATACACTGAGATACCATTTCTTACCAATCATATTGGAAAAAATTAAAATACTGTTAACATTCTCTGGGTGAAGTTCAAGGGAAACAGGTGCTCTCAAACATTGCTACTGTGAATGCAAATTGGTGCTGACTTTGTAGGGGAGAATTTGGCAACATTTAATTAATGGGACTGCATATGCATTTATCTTTGTCCCGGAAAGTCAGCATCTAGAAATTCTCCTTGAAGCAGTCTTTTTAACTGCTAAAATTTGAAATCAAGCCAAATGCCTGTACATAAAATTGAAAACAAGCCAAACATCAATAGGTGAGAGAAGGTGGGTAAACTTGTGTACATCCACACTATTTAGTTGTAAAAAAATGAGATGATCTTAAGAGGTGTGATATGGAGTGATATCCAGGATACAGTGTTAAATGAAAAAAAAGCAAAGTACAGAAGTTTATCTAAGGTATGCTCTGCTTCATGTAAAAGAGAAGAGGTAAGGCATTTATTTGTTTGTATCTGTGCATTTATTTGTTAAAAAAAGAAGCACTGGAGAGATAATCCACAAACTAATGACGTTGGTTATGTATAAGGGGTGAGTGCGAACTGGTAGGCAGGTTGGTGGTTTAGAAAATGATAGAAAGGGACAAGGGCAGTAAGAATACCTTAAGTATATATATTTGTACAATTTTAACTTTCACAATTATTTTAATGTTGGACATACAAAAAAGATACATAAACTCTACAAGTGTGGGGGAAGACATATTTCAAATTAATAATATAGATATGCTGAAAAAAATATAATTCAAATAGTATTTGAAATTGATATTTTGACATATATCCTCAGATTAACGTATTTTTTCTGATAATCAGTCTGAATGAAGACAGGGAAATATAATTTCTCAAAATCAAGCCTCATAGAACAAGTCCAGAATCTGTCTCTAGAATTCCAGCTCTTCCCACGTTAATGCAACTAAGACTCAATTTTTTAAATTTTTAAATTAAAAAAAAAAAAATCCAAAAACATGTTATTTAAATCTGGAGTTGAGTGAGAGAGAGAGAGAGAGAGAGAGAGAGAGAGAGATAGAGAGAGAGAGGCTGTAGTGAGTAGTTTTGCGTTCCACAATGGCATGACTTATGGAATCCTAATTTCTCTCTGTCTAAGTAAGAATATAAGAACATAGAAAAAGGCAAGGCTAAAATGAACCCTGCAATGTTAATTGGAATTGGAATATCAGTATAAATTAATGAGTTTTAATATAAAACTAGAAATAGATATAGGAAAGTGTCTATAATCATATTACATACATGTGTTTATTTGTCATTACAGTAATAATGAACACACCTAAAGCCCAGGTCTTGGTTCCTAAATATCATTCTTTAATAAAAAGAGATAAACTGGACAAATGATTGATTCTTAAATTGGAGCAGGAAACATTCAAGATGAGCCTAGAGTAATATGCCCTACCAAAAAGTAAGGAAATGTTTATAGAATGATGGAAATATTTTGAACCAATACAGGAAATTAATATAGATACAATATTATCATTAAATATACTGACCATATTCAAATTTTGCAAAGGGCCAGCTTGAAGTGGATCGCATTGCAAAATCTGGAAAATTGGATCACCAAAATAAATCATAATGGCAACGTGTTATAACCCATAGGATAAAATAGACGAATGGGGATGAATGGAAAGTGTTTCCTTATAGTAGAATTCAAATTAATAAATGTAGAAGAAATATAGGGAAGAAAAAAAATCACTAAAAAAAAGTTTAGAAATATCACAGTAATAATTGTTTCAGGCAAGAAAACTCCATGGACGCTAAAGCATTAGAAAAGTTTGACAGAGAATATGCCATTGATACAGAGTCATAGTATTCTCTTCTGGAAAATTATTGATACTTATAAATTACAAAGTGACATTATCTTAACCCAATCATCAAAGTAACTACTGCCATTAAAATGACAAATAGACAGTATGTAGTTCCTGATTTGCTGCACTGTGAAGGACACAAAATCACTTCCATACTGCCACTGCCCAAAATACATCACCTGAACTTAATCATGAGAAAATATCAGACAAACCCAAATGAAGGAATATCTATAAAATAACTGACCTGTACTCCTTAAAAATGTCAAGCACATAAGAGACAAAAAGATTGAGGAAATATTCCAGATAAACGAAGACAAAACAGACAAGTAAAAGTAATCTGTGATTCCCAGATGGGATTTTGGACCAGGATTTTTTTTTCCCACCCTAAAAACCATTAGTAGAACAATTGGCAAAATTTGAATATGGTCTGTAAATTTGATAATATTGTATCTATATGAATTTCCTGATTTGATCATCATGTTAGGGTTTTCTAAGAGAATGTCATTTTTTGTAGAAATAAAAATTAAAGTATTTAGGAACATTATCACTCTCAAATGGTTCAGAAAAAAATGCCTCTGTTTGTGTGTAAAGTGTATATGTACATACACACATAGTGAAAGAAAGAATCTGGGTGAAGGGGTTACAATATTTCTTTAAATAATCTTGTAACTTTTAAAAAATATGAAATTATTTCAAATTCAACAGCTTTCAAATATAAAAAAAAAAGTATTTTCAGGGTCAGCTGCATGCAGGCAGGCAAGCACACACACACACACACACACACACACACATACACACACACACATAATCACAAAGTTCAGAGCTGGCTACCTCCTGCTTTTCAGGGAGTAGGAGAAAGTTCTCTGCTTTCTGCTTCTGTTATAATGCATTTTCATGGTTGTCCTCACAGTATCATAGAAAATAAGTAGGTCATTTGGTATCAAAGTAAGGAAATTCAGATTACCACCCATTCTGTCTGAATGAAGACAGGGAAATACACTTAGTTTCTCACAGACCCAGTCTAAGTCCAGAATCTGCCTCTAGAACTCCAGCTCTTCCCACTCTAACACAACTAAGACTTAATTTTTCTATAAGTAAAAACAAAAAACAAAAAAACAAAAATGTTATTTAAATTGGGAGTTAAATTTCACCTTCTTTCATAAAAGCGAAAAATCCTCTTTGGATTTCTTTAGGTTAGCAAAAGCAAGTAACTAATGTCGGTCTTTTGTAAAAGCGAAGTAGCGTAAACTTTCAAAAAGTGGGGGATTCTTATATGCTCAGAAGTGGTATTGCTGGATCATAGGGTAGATCTATTTTTTTTTTGAGGAAACAACATATAATTTGCCATAATGTCTGTATCAATTTACATTCCCTCCAACAGTGTAAAAGTGTTCCCTTTTTTCCATATCCTTGCCAACACTTATCTCTTGTCTTTTTGATATTACCCATCGTAACAGGTGTGAGGTGACATCTCACTGTGGTTTTGATTAGCATTTCCCTGTTGTTTAACGATGTTGAGCAACTTGTCAATGCCTACTGGCCATCTGAATGTCTTCTTTGGAAAAATGTCCATTCAGGTCCTTTGCCCATTTTTGCATAAAAACAATAATTTGATTTTTTTTTCTTTTTTCTTTTTTTTAAAAATTAATTAATTAATTAATTAATTTATTTATGGCTGTGTTGGGTCTTCGCTTCTGTGCGAAGGCTCTCTCCAGTTGCGGCAAGTGGGGGCCACTCTTCATTGCGGTGCGCGGGCCTCTCACCATCACGGCCTCTCCTGTTGCGGAGCACAGGCTCCAGACGCGCAGGCTCAGTAGTTGGGGCGCACGTGCCTAGTCGCTCCGCGGCATGTGGGATCCTCCCAGACCAGGGCTCGAACCCGTGTCCCCTGCATCGGCAGGCAGATTCTAAACCACTGCGCCACCAGGGAAGCCCCAATAATTTGATTTTTTGCTATGGAATTACATCAGGTTTTTATATAATATGGAGATTAACCCCTTATTAAATATAAGGTTTGTGAATATTTTCTCCTATTCTGTAGTTTGACTTTTCATTTTACTGTTGTTTTCATTGCTCTGCAGAAGTTCTTTAGTGTGCTGTTGTCCCAATTGTTTATTTTAGCTTCTTGTTGCCGGGCTTTTGGTGTCTTAGCTAAAAAATTATTGCCAAGACCTTTGTCAAAATCTTTTCCCAATGTCTTCTTTTTCCCACTGTCTTTCCCAAAGTCTTTATGGTTTCATGTCTTATACTTAAGTCTTTGACCCATTTCTAGTTCATTTTTGTGAGTAGTGTAAGACAGGGATCTTGATTTATCCATTTGCGTGTGAATATCCAGTTTTTCCAACAACATTTATTGAAGAAACTATCCTTTCCACATTGTTTGTTTTTGGCATCTTTGTCAAAAAATTAGTTTACCATATATGTGTGGGCTTATATCTGGGCTCTCCATTCTGTTCCACTGGTCCATGTGCCTGTTTTTATGCCAGTACCATACTGTTTGATTACTACATATTTATAATTTAGCTTGAAACCAGAAAGTATGATGCCTCCAGCTTTGTTCTTCTTTCTCAAGATTGTTATGGCTATTCAGTCTTTTGTGGTACTATATAAACTTTAGGTTTTTTCTACTTCTATGAAAAATGTCATTGGAATTTTGAAAGGGATTACATTGAATTTGTAGATCACTTTAGATAGTATGGACATTTTCACAATATTCTGCCTTCCAATCCAGGAACATAGGATGTCTATATTTATTTGTGTCTTCAATTTCTTTCATCAATGTCTTATAGTTTTTGGTGTTCAGTTCAAATGTATTCCAAAGTATGTTATTATTTTTGATGTTATTGTAAATGAAATTGCTTTCTTAATTTCTCTTTCAGATGGTTTGTTGCTAATGTATAAAAAACGCAACTGATATTTTTATGTTGATTTTGTATCCTACAAATTTACTGAATTCATTTATTAATTTGAAGTTTTTTTGTTGAAATTTTTACAGTTTTCCATATATAATATCTTGCCATCTGCAAATAGAGACAGTTTTACTTCTTCCTTCTTATTTGATGTCTTTTATTTCTTTTTCTTGCCTAATTGCCCTGGCTAGAACTTCCAGTGTTATGTTGACTAGAAATGGTGAGAGTGGGCATCCTTGCCTTGTTCCTGTTATTAGAAGAAAGTTTTTTAACTTTTCACCATTGGATATAATGTTAACTGTGGCCTTATCATATATGGCTTCTATTATGTGTGGCATATTTCTTTTATACCTAATTTGTCGAGAGTTTTTATCATGAAAAATATTAAATTTTGTCAAATAATTTTTCTGCGTCTATTAAAATGATCATATGCTATTTGTCCTTCATTCTGTTAATATGGTGTGTCACATCTATTAGTTTGCATATGCTGAAACATCCTTGTATTACAGGGATTAATCTCAACTAATCATGGTTAATGATCCTTTTAATTTTCTCTTAAATTCAGTTTGCTAGTATTTTTTTGAGGACATCTGCATCTATGTTCATCAGGGATACTGGCTTGCAATTTTCTTGTAGTATCC
This sequence comes from Balaenoptera ricei, assembly GCF_028023285.1. NCBI lineage: Eukaryota > Metazoa > Chordata > Mammalia > Artiodactyla > Balaenopteridae > Balaenoptera > Balaenoptera ricei. The sequence goes on along the minus strand of NC_082645.1, from coordinate 5,874,494 downwards.
AGTATCAGGATAATAATGGTCTTGTAAAATGAATTTGGAAGGGTTCCTTTCCTCTTCAATTTTTTGGAAGTGTTGAGAAGGACTGATATTAATTCTTCTTTAAATATTTGGTAGAATTCACCAGTGAAGCTATCTGGTCCTGTGATTTTATTTGTTGAGAGATTTTTGATTACTGATTTAATCTCCTTACTTGTTATTGGTCTGTTTATATTTTATTATTACTTCATGATTCAGTCTTGGTTAGTTGTTTGTTTCTAGCAATTTATCCATTTCTTCTAAATTATCAAATTTGTTGGTGTATAGTTGTTCATAGTAGTCGCTTATGATCCTTTGTGTTTCTGTGATATCAGTTGTAATATTTATTTAATTTATAATTTTATTGAGACATCTCTCTTCTTTTTTTAGTTAATCTAGCTAAAGGTTTGCCTATTTTGTTTATCTTTAAAAAATAAAAACAGCTCTTAGTTTCATTGATATTTTCTATTGTTTTCTTAATCTTTATTTTGTTTATTTCTGCTCTGATCTTTGTTATTTCTTTCCTTCTTCTAACCTTGGGCTTAGATTGTTCTTTTTCTAGTCCCTTGAGGGATAAGGTTAATTTGTTTATTTGTAGTCTTTCTTTTTTCTTAATGTAGGCATTTATCCTATAGACTTCTTTCTTAGAACTAAGTTTGTTTCATCCCATAAGTTTTGGTATGTTGTGTTTCCATTTCCATTTGTCTCACAATATTGTTTTTTAATTTCTCTTTTGACATCTTTTTTTTAACCAATTTGATGTTCACATATATTGTTGCTTAATTTCCACATATTTGGGAAGTTTTCATCTTTCCTCCTATTATTTGATTTCTAGTGTCATACCATTGTGGTCAGAAGAGATACCTGGTATGATTTCAATCTGCTTAAATTTGTTAACACTTGTTTTGTAGCCTAATATGTCAACTGTACTGGAGAATGTTCCATGTGCATTTGAGAAGAATGTGTATTCCATTGTTTTTTGATGGAATGTTCTGTATATGTGTGTTAGGTCTACTTGGTCTAAAGTATAGTTCAAGTCCATTATTTCCTTATTGATTTTCCGTCTGAATGATCTATTCATTATTGAAAGTGGGATATTGACGTCTCCTACGATTATTTCATTGTTTGCTGTCTATTTTTGTTTACATATCTGCTAATAATTATTTAAGGTATTTAGCTCCTCCAATATTGGGTGCATATAGATTTATAATTGTTATATACTCTTGATGAATTGACACTTTTATCACTATATAATGACCTATTTTATCTCTCATTACAGCTTTTTACTTAAAGTCTATTTTGTATGGTATAAGTATAGCTAGCCCCATTCTCTCTTGGTTTAGATTTGCATGAAATATCTTTTCCATCCCTTCACTTTCAGTTTATGAATGTTCTTAAAGGTTAAATGAGTCTCTTGTCCTTTTATTTGCCTTTACTCATTCTCATTTGATTGTAGCTGCTGTCTTGGGTTTGAGAGGGATTTTGCTTTTTCCTATCAGAAGACATATATGATATATTATTTTGTTAGGAATAATGTTGAGAGGCATAATGATGAAATACAAATAGTACCTGCTCCAGAAACAGTCATAATGCCAAAGTTCAAATGAGTATGATAGCTGATTGATATGTTTAAGAGAAGATTGTTCTATGTTTTCATGTTTTGCTTACAGTGTTTATTAGAGGAGAAATAAGTTACTCTTGATATATACTCACATATTATATTTAAGAAAAGGTAGTTGAATATTTCATGACCTTTTGCATAAATATATGTCATAAAGGAAAAGAGATAGTCAACTGACTTCATACATTAATGACTGGCATGATTTTATTAAATTATTTCTGATCACTCAGCTTCCTGATGGTGATTGAGTACTAATGAGTTGAAATTGACAGCTATGAAACTTATTTGACTATTCAGATCACAAGTTCTGATCTAAGAAAGACAATTTAGAACTTTATAGAAAATAGAAGATATGAAATCATCTTAGAAAGTGGGAAATTGAATTAGATCTGTGTGAGATTGGTGTGTATTTGGGGAGATGTTTTTTAAGGTGAAATTAAGCAAATGATTCAGTAGAACCCAGATCTGACAGATGACTATGATTCAGCAAGAGACAAAATAATTGAGGTTGTTGGCAAGGAAGTGGATATTATTACGGACTTTGGAATATATGCTAATTTAAAAAGAGAGGTGAAAACAGAAGGAGATGATGGAGAGTGAAATGGGATAGAAATAATTAACAATGGGGGATAATCTAGCGGGGTAAAAATGTTAGAGTGTGGAATTTTTTGAATCATGATGGATGACAGAGGGGTGCTGCTTAATGGTGATGAAAAAATGTAGTTTGAGCCTTGAACTGATAAATTGATTTAGGGTAGAGTAAAAGGTTCTGGAAGCAGGCAAATCAAGGGATTAAAAGCCCAAGGTTTTAGAAGCATTCTGATGTTGACAAGTAGATTAGAGCAGAGATGAAGAGAAAGAGTGAACCTGAATCTAAAGCCATGGATAAATGGCACTGATACGCAAATATGTTGTTGATAATGACTGTGAGAAAGGGAGAGATCTGTGTAGTTAGGTGACTTGAGTTTTTTACAGAATCTGGGTTCTCAAAAGAGGAAAGGTGAGAAATCATTTTGAGGTGGTAACGAGGAGCTGATAAAATATCTATGCTATATCTTGGCTCTGTAACCCATGGAGGAATGGAAGAAAAAAATGTGTTGTTCCCTGCAGAGGCTTTAGAGATTGTGATTTCAACAAACAATTTTCAGATTTTAGAAAGGAAGAGAAGGAATAATATATTCAGAGAAGCACTTAAAGATATAGGACAGTTTTGGGGATCAGAGAAAGGTAACTCTAAAAGACACCACAGAAGTGGTTTTTGTTTTGTTTTGTTTTGGGGAAGATTGAGAGTTCCATATTGATTCAGAACCTATATTTAAATACCCTAATGTAAGAAATCCTCATATAGACATTTATTTTTTTCTAAATTATTACCTCCAAAACTTCAAAAGATTGAGAAAGAGATCAATAGTGTGTGTTTATATATTCTCTTTCCATAAGGGAAATTTAATACCCAAATTTTAAATAGTTATTCTTTATTATCTAAAGTAGTTTAATTATTTTATTTCTAAAAAGGCTTTATTTTACATAAAATATTTGTCTAATTTATTCCTCCATTTGAATACTTACTTCTAAAATTAATGCACAGAAATCTCTTGCATTCTTATACACTAATGATGAAAAATCTGAAAGTGAAATTCAGAAAACACTCCCATTTACCATTGAAACAAAAAGAATAAAATACCTAGGAATACACCTACCTAAGGAAACAAAACACCTGCATGCAGAAAATTATAAGACACTGATGAAAGAAATTAAAGATGATACAAATAGATGGAGAGATATACCATGTTCTTGGATTGGAAGAATCAACATTGTGAAAATGACTATACTCCCCAAAGCAATCTACAGATTCAATGCAATCCCCATCAAACTACCACCGGCATTTTTCACAGAACTAGAACAAAAAAATTCACAATTTGTATGGAAACACAAAAGACCCCGAATAGCCAAAGCAATCCTGAGAAAGAAAAACGGAGCTGGAGGAATCAGGCTCCCGGACTTCAGACTGTACTACAAAGCTACAGTAATCAAGACAGTATGGTACTGGCACAAACACACAAATATAGTTCAATGGAACAGGGTAGAAAGCCCAGAGATAAACCCACACACATATGGTCACCTTATCTTTGATAAAGGAGGCAAGAATATACAATGGAGAAAAGGCAGTCTCTTCAATAAGTGGTGCTGGGAAAACTGGACAGCTACATGTAAAAGAATGAAATTAGAACACTCCCTAACACCATGCACAAAAATAAACTCAAAATGGATTAAAGACCTAAATGTAAGGCCAGACACTATCAAACTCTTAGAGGAAAACATAGGCAGAACACTCTATGATATAAATCACAGCAAGATCCTTTTTGACCCACCTCCTAGAGGAATGGAAATAAAAACAAAAGTAAACAAATAGGACCTAATGAAACTTAAAAGCTTTTGCACAGCAAAGGAAACCATAAACAAGACAAAAAAGACAACCCTCAGAATGGGAGAAAATATTTGCAAATGAAGCAACTGACAAAGGATTAATCTCCAAAATTTACAAGCAGCTCATGCAGCTCAATATCATAAAAGCAAACAACCCAATCCAAAAATGGGCAGACGACCTAAATAGACATTTCTCCAAAGAAGATATACAGATTGCCAACAAACACATGAAAGAATGCTCAACATCATTAATCATTAGAGAAATGCAAATCAAAACTACAGTGAGATATCATCTCACACCGGTCAGAATGGCCATCATCAAAAAATCTACAAACAATAAATCCTGGAGAGGGTGTGGAGAAAAGGGAACCCTCACACACTGTTGGTGGGAATGTAAATTGATACAGCCACTATGGAGAACAGTATGGAGGTTCCTTAAAAAACTAAAAATAGAACTACCATATGACCCAGCAACCCCACTACTGGGCATATACCCTGAGAAAACCATAATTCAAAAAGAGTCATGTACCACAATGTTCACTGCAGCTCTATTTACAGTAGCCAGGACATGGAAGCAACCTAAGTGCCCATCGACAGATGAATGGATAAAGAAGATGTGGCACATATATTCAATGGAATATTACTCAGCCATAAAAAGGAACAAAATTGAGCTATTTGTAGTGAGATGGATGGACCTAGGGTCTGTCATACAGAGTGAAGTAAGTCAGAAAGAGAAAAACAAATACCGTATGCTAACACATATATATGGAATCTTAAAAAAAAAAAAAAAGGTCATGAAGAACCTAGGGGCAAGACGGGAATAAAGATGTAGACCTACTAGAAAATGTACTTGAGGACATGGGGAGGGGGAAGGGTAAGCTGGGACAAAGTGAGGGAGTGGTAGAGTATATATGGACATATATACATTACCAAATGTAAGATAGATAGCTAGTGGGAAGCAGTCACATAACACAGGGAGATCAGCTCGGTGCTTTGTGACCAGCTAGAAGGGTGGGATAGGGAGGGTGGGAGGGAGGGAGATGCAAGAGGGAAGAGATATGGGGATATATGTATATGTATAACTGATTCACTTAGTTATAAAGCAGAAACTAACACACCATTGTAAAGCAATTATACTCCAATAAAAACGTTAAAAAAAATACTTCTTATACATGTTACAATGACTTTTTTATAAAATGACCTAAATTCCCTCAAAGCAATGTGTAAATATGCCCACTGTTTTTGGACATGCTAACTTGGCAGTGGATCAGTCCTTCCACCATTGAGATTTTAGCAGGCAAATTCTATCAGCTCAGTGTGGGTAATGGGCTAGTTTCCTTAAGGCTCCTGTTATAAAAGAACAAAATACTGAAACATGTATACTCTTTGTGTAGAAAGAACTACCTCCATTGATGGCCTGCTCTTTCTTCTGTTCACTTCACTGGGAGGTGTGGAGTAGGGGTGATACCTAAATGAACAGAGTTGTCCATATCATGAGACACCAAGATCACTGACTCAAAGAGGGCCTGGTAATCCATTTAAAAACATTCCAGTCATTTTAGAATGGAAGTGTAAATGGTCATAATGGCCATGGCAGGACAAATTTAACAATGAACATTAAAATATTCATTTCTTATTTGTTTTTTCCTTTAAATGCTCAGGTGTCATTTTGGTTGATCTTTTTCTGTATAATCCTAGGTCTCAGCAGGTCAAACCACCTCCATATTTGGGATGAGGTTAGGTAATATATTACTCTAAACAGAACTATCTGGGGGGCTAGATTTCTTTGAGCTCTTTGGTTAGGTAATTGGCAACAACAACACAATCTTGAAGACTGTAAATACATTTCCAACAAGACAATTGGTAGCTTGCCTTACTATTTTAAAAAGCAGGAAGACACTGTGGACCCTTTTGCAGCAATGAGTTCTTTGAACAGAGACCTCAAGCCTAAGAGAGAAAATTCAAAGCGGACAGTTGTGACCAGTTCATCCAGAAGAAACAAGTTTTCTTTTTAGATTCATGAATATATGCTCATAGGTAGATCAAAGTCAGGATTCTAAAACCATAGAACAATGCACCCTTTGCAGATGCCATGTCTAACAGAGAATCACCACAAACTCATATAATCTGATATAAGGTTTTGCACAAGAAATTAAAATGTTTTAACAAACTGTAACATTTGTTAAATGGCCTGCCCATCCTCTCATTTGATCTTGTTATATGTAAAATAAATTTCAAGGTACTCTCTGAGCACTGCAGTTATCAAGTTGACAGAGGTCCTCTACTAGGTTGTACATTATTTGGAAAATAAAAGTGTAATTATTTTCATGCAGTTATATAAACAAAAACACCAGCCACAAACTAATAATTTTAATTTTTAATGGAAAAGAAAGTGAAGTCTAATGTACCATTGTATCAGTTTAGCATCATTTATATTATTCTAGATTAACTTAAGCACCAAGAAGGCAGTCTTATTCAAGTTTGTAAATTGGAAATGAAACTGTAAAACAAATAAGAATGACCTCATTCAATGATCTCACACTAGGCAGGGTATTGTCATAAAATTATAATTTTGTCACTAATTACTATTTTCAGGATATTGAAAAATTATAGGGACATTAACATTAAAAGTCACTTTAAAATGTTTTGTTCACATGAAATTACTCCCTTTCAGAGTATTTTCCAATACTTTTATGAAGCAATTTGCATTTATACTGAACCTGCCTTTCATATAATGTTCATATTTCCACTGGAATACTTATCCCATTTGAGTACATTTTTGTGAGGTTGAACAACAGAAAAATGATAGAGTTCAATAAGGTAATGAATATTCCAAGAAACAGTGTCTATAGTGAATCTGACCAATAATTGGGGAACAATTTAAGGACAAAAATACTACTTGAAATTCCAAATAGATGATATGCTCTAATGATTTTCTCTTTATCTCCCAAGAGATTTATCTTGTTTCTTAGTCTTATCTAGGGAAATGCCCTACTTGACCCAGAAAGCTTGATCAACTAAAGTAGCTCAGTATGGCCAATTCATTTGCATAAGTAAGTACCTGTCACTCACAAATGCAGTGATTCATTACGATTAAAGTAGATAATGGTACTTGGAGTAGCAGAGAGATAGCAGCTGAGAAAGGAAACTGAAGTCCTCCAAATGGCTGCCAGTCTATACTGCTTTTGTGAACTTCCATAAAAATTACTAATCTGTTGATGCCTCAGTTGTATGATATCATACACCAAATACAATTTTTTGAATAAATGAAAATAACTCTTAATTCCCCAGCATAGATTTTTAAAATATAAAAACCTAATGTATCTAATTTTAAATAGGGTATACAATAATCAGTGTAGTTTATACAGTCTATATGACTTAGGTAGGCCAGTGTTTTTCAGGCTGTGCTATACAAACATCAGACTCCCTTGGTTGTTTGTTAAAAATACACATCATTGAAGTGGCCAAGATGGCAGAGTCAGAAGACCCTGCATTCACATCTTCCCATGAACGTACCAAAATTACAACTTTTTATAGAGCAACTCTTGATGAGAATTACCTAAAGATAGTAGAAAAAAATTTTTACAGCTAAAGATATAAAGAAGGAACCACAATGAGATGGGTAAGAGGAGTGGAGACACAATATAGTCAAGAACCACACCCCTGGGTGGACAACCCACAAACAGGATGATAATCATAATTGCAGAGATGCTCCTTAAGGAGTGAGGGGTCTGAGCTCCAAATCAGGCTCTCCAGCCTGGAGTCCTACACCAGGAATACAAGTCCCCAGAATTTCTGGCTTTGAAGGTCAGAGGGGTTTGCATACAGGAGAGCCAGAAGGTTGTAGGAAACAGAGGCTCTAACCTTAACTAATGCAAAACCTCACACTCTCCAAGACTCAGCACAGAGAGAGTAACTTGAAAGGATCCTGGATCACACCCACTCACTGCTTTTGGAGAGTGTCCCAGAGAGGACAGAGGTAAATGGTATACCCCTGCAAAAATAGATGCTGTTGGCAGCCATTTTGGGGAGCTTGTTCTAACACAAGGACACTGGTGCTGGCAAAGGCCATTTTGTAGTCCTCCCACTAGCCTATTAGTGCTAGGGGCTTATGTGCCCACCAACCAGTGAGAACCAGCCCCAGGAACCCCAGAGCTCCATAGCCAGCTGTCACAGGATACATTGCCACCCATCAGTAGGCAAGCAACAGCCCTGGGACTCTCTGGACTAGAACACTAGCTGTGCTGGGACCCAGTCCCACCCTCCAGTGGGCTAGCAGCCACCGTATGAAGTAGGACCTGGCAGTCAACCAGATCAGGGTCAAGCCCTGCCTACCAGCTCACCTACATTAGTTGGCCCTGCCACAACAGAAGGGACCACACAACCCATTTAGGGGCCACCTCTAGAGCATATAGCTCTGGTGACCAGATGCGAGTGTGCTGCTGGGACCCATAGGACATATCCTACACAAGGCCACTTCTCCAAGATCAGGAAGCACCAAACCTAATACATACAAATAAAAACAGAGAGTTCAGGCAAAATGAGGCATCAGAGGAATATGTGAAGGAACAAATGAAGGAACAAAATGAAACACCAGAAGAACTAAGTGATGGAAAGTTAAGCAATTTACCCAATAAAGAGTTCATGGTAATGATCATAAAGATACTCAACAAATCTAGGGAAGAATGGATGAACACAGTGAGAATTTTAACAAAAAATTAGAAAATATAAAGAGGAACCAAACAGAAGCTGAATAATATAATAACTGAAATAAAGAATACTAGAAATAAAGAATACTACAAGGAATCAACAGTAGACTAGATGATACAGAGGGATGGATCCGTGAACTTGAAGACAGAGTTATGGAAATCATTCAAACTGAACAGAAAAAAGAAAAAAAAATTAAAATTAGCATAGTTTAAGAGACCTCTGGTACAACATCAAGCATACTAACATTTGCATTATAGGCTCCTGGAAGGCAAAAGGGGAGAGAAAGGGGCAGAAAACTTATTTGAAGAACTAGTAGCTGAAAACTTTCCTAACTTGGGAAAGGAAATTGACATCCAGATTTGGGAATCACAAAAAGTCCCAAACAAGATCAACCCAAAGAGGTCACCACAAAGACACACTGTAATTAGAATAGCAAAAATTAAAGATGAAGATAGAATCTTAAAAGCAGCAAGGGAAAAGCAACTAGTTAAGTACAAGGGAACTCCCATAAGACAAACAACTGACTTTTCAGAAGAAACTATGCCAAAATGGAGTGGCAAGATATATTTAAATTGTTGAAAGGAAAAAAAAAAAAACTATAACCAAGAATACTCTAATAGGCAAGGGTACCATTCATATTTGAAGGAGAGATAAATGTTTTACAGATAAGCAAAAGCTAAGAGTACAGAACCACTAAACCAGCTTTACAAGAAATGTTAAAGGGACTTCTATAAGTGGGAAAGAAAAGACCACAACTAGAAATATAAAAATTATAAAAGAAAAAAATCACAATGGTAAGGGCAAGTATACAGCAAAGGCAGTATATAAACCACTTATAAAGCTAGTAGGAAAGTTTAAAAAAAAAAGTAGGAAAAGTAATATATCCACAATAAGTAGTTAAGGGATACACAAAACAGAAAGGTATAAAATATGATATCGAAAACACTAAGTGTCAGGGGAAAGTAAAAATTCAGGGTTGTTAGAACATTTCTGAACTCGTTTTATGAAGCCAACATCACCCTGCCCCAAATTAGACAACGACACCACAAAAAAAGGAAATTGCAGCCCAATATAACTGATGAACATAGGTGCAAAAGTCCTCAACAAAATACTAGCAAACTGAATTTAACAATACATGAAGAGAATCATACATCATGATCAAGTGGGATTTATCTCAAGGATGCAAGGATTTTTCATTATCTGCAAATCATTCAGTGTGATAAACAACATTACCAAACTGAAGAATAAAAATCATATGATGATTTAAATAGAAGCAGAAAAATCCTTTGACAAAATTCAGCATTCATTTATGATAAAAACTCTCAACAAAGTGGGTATAGAGGGACCCTACTTCAACATAATAAAGGCCATGTATGACAAGTCTATGTAACATAGTATTGGAAATTCTAGGTACAGCAATCAGATAATAAAAAGAAATAAAAGAAATCCAAATTAGAAAGGAAGAAGTAAAACTGTCACTGTTTGCAGATGACATGATACTATATACAGAAAATTCTAAAGATGTCATCAAAAAACTATTATAGCTAATAAACGAACTCAGTAAAGTCACAGAATATAACATTAATCTCTGAAATCTGTTGTGTTTCTATATACTAACAATGAACTACCAGAAAGAGAAATTAAGAAAACAATCCCATTTACAAATCCATCAAAAATAATAAAATACCTAGGAATAATTCTAACCAAAGAAGAAAAAGACCTATACTCTGGAAACTATAAAATACTGAAAAAAGAAATTGAAGATGACACAAACAAATGGAAAGATATACTGTTCTTGTGATTTAGAAGTATAATTGTTAAAATGACCATACTACCCACACCAATCTACATATTTAGCACAATCCCTATCAAGATAACAATGACATTTTTCACAGAACTAGAACAAATATTCTAAAATTAGTATGGAAACACAAAAGACCCCTAATAATCAAAACAATTTTGAGAAAGAAAAACAAAACTGAAGGTATCGCATTTCCAGATTTAAAACTATACTACAAAGCTACAGTAATCAAAACAACATGGTACTGGCATAAAAACTGACATAGGTATCAATGGAATAGAATAGAGCTCAGAAATAAACCCACACTTGTCCATTAATCTACAACAAAAGAGTCACAAATATAGAATGGGGAAAAGACAGCTTCTTTAATAGATGGTGCTGGGAAAACTGGACAGTTACATACCAAAAAATCAAATTGGACTACTTTTTCATACCATATACAAAAATAAACTCAAATGGATTAAAAATTTAAATGTAAATCTGAAACTGTAAAACTTCTAGAAGAAAACCAGGCAGTACACTCTCTGTCATCAGTCTTAGCGATATTTCTTTAGACATCTCTCTTCAGGCAAGGGAAACAAAAGCAAAAGTAAATAAATGGGACTATATCTAATTAAAAAGCTTTTGCACAGGAAGAAAAACTATCACAAAATGAAAAGGCAGCCTATTGAATCAGAAAATATATTAACAAACAATATATCTGATAAGAGGTTAATATACAATACAAAATATACAAAGAACTCGTGTAACTCAACATCAAAAAAAAATCAGATTAAAAAATGAACAGAGGACTTTAACAGACATTTTTCCAAGTAAGATATACAGATGGCCAATAGATACATGAAAAAATCTTCAACATATCTAATTATTAGGAAAATGCAAATTGAAACCACAATGCGATACCACCTCACACCTGTCAGAATTGTTATTATCAAAAAAAAAAAAAAAAAAAGACAACAAATAACAAATGTCCATGAGGAGGGGATCATTTTTACACTGTAGGTGAAACATAAATTGCTACAGCCAATATGGAAAACAGTACCAAATTTCCTCAAAATATTTCATTAAAAAGAAATACCTAAGCTTTAGCAATTCTACTTCTGGGTAATTATCCAAAAAAAACAAAACATTAATTGGAAATGATATATGCACCCTTATGTTCACTGCAGCATTGTTTACAGTAGCCAAGATATGGAAACAACCTAAGTGTCTATTGATAGATGAATGATAAAGATGTGTTATATGTATATATATATATACACACATACATATATAATAACATAATATATATGTAATGGAATATCAGTCATATGAAAGAATAAAATCTTGCAGTTTGCAGCAACATGTATGGACTTTATTATGCTAAGTGAAATAAGTCAGACAGAGATAGACAAATACCATATGATTTCGCTTATATGTGAAATCTAAAACAAAACAAATGAACAAACATAACAAACAATAACAGACTCAAATATACAGAAAACAAACTGGTGGTTGCCAGTTAGGAGGGGGATAGAGGGATGAGTGAAATAGAGGAGGAAGATTAAGTGGTAGAAACTTCCAGTTACAAAATAAATATGTCATAGGAATGAAATATGCAGCATGGGGAATATAGTCAATAATATTGAAAAAAAATAAAAAGGCTGTGAAAAAATACAAAATAAAATAAAGTTAGAAAACAAACACGCACACACACACACACACACACACACACACACACAAAATGCACATTGTTCTTCCTCATACCTATCCAATGAATCATAATTTCTGAGACGAGGACTACAGTTTTTAGCTAAACCCTGAAATGTACTCTTAACGCAACCTAAAAGTTGAAAACCTATGACTGATGATCCTCATTAAAAACTGCCCCTACAATTTATTCAATAAAGACAGTAATTCTTATAATGTACAAAGCTGTTGTCTTTCACTGTCCTAAGTTATCTGTGCAACTTCTAGTTCACACACCATGATCCACTGAGATCTCCCGTAAGAGACCCTGCTGAGGGAGCAGGGTTGACTCGTATTTCCATCTGCTGCCCCGCTGGACTCACTATCAAGTTTGCATTGAGGCCATGCTCCCTGAGGGCTGCTCTCAGGAGGGTACAAAGGCAAGCCCATTCCTGCAGGAGATAGAATTCCCTGAAGGGCAACTTTGGCGTAGGGGGTCCCTAAGACAATCCTGCCTGAAAATTTCTTATGTCCTCCCTGTAGTCTGAGACAATTCCTAACTTCCTTCATTGCCCCTTTACTTCTATAAGTGTCAAATTTGAGGTCTGTACTTCTGCTCTTTCATGTCTATCTTTTTCAAGCTTTTCTTGAATAAATCTCTTGCATGTCTAATTGCATCTTGGGTCTGCGTCACGGAGGAATACACACACACATACGCACACACAGAATATAGTGTATATATAATGTATACAATATAATGTCTTATAAAGTACATATATCATCATCTTCATTTAAGTAACTTGTCCAGCGTCCCACAGGTACTAAGTGATGGAGATGAAGAACAAGCCCAGTAACATCTGACTTCTAAGTCTCCAAGTCCATGCTTTTTTCACTAGACAATGTTGCTTCCTCTTTTTGAGCATTAATCCTGCATTTAAGTTGACAATTGAAAACTTCACAGTGAATAAAATCACAAGAGTCCTCTCAGCCCCTGAAAAAATGCCTTCCTAAGCATAAGCCTCTGCATTTCAGAATCAGTGACAAATGGGAGCAGGCCATTCTGCTTTCTGTCTGACCTTGATCCATTTTTCTTCACCAAAGGCCTCCATGACGGATCTATGCCCTCTGAAACATCTGGAAAAAATATTCTGGGTATCTCTGAGTATTTCTACAATATGTCCACAAATCTTAAATCCATTTTAACAGATTATAGAAAATTATACTCTGAGAAAAGGAGGTTCTTATGGAACTTAGAAGGGTAATTGCAAGAAGTCAGGTTTAGAGCAATAGGGAAGATTCTGACAGAGGCAGTCCTTCAATCTGCAATCTCTATAGAGGTGACGGGCAGAGTGCTTGATGGCAAAACCCTCAATGATGGATAATTCTATGATTGTCTTATGCAGAGTCAAAATGGCAGCTGGTTTGGTAACATGTTGTAAAAGGTGCTTCAACTTCTTTCCTGCTGCTATACAGAAACCTCTCATTTTTTTTCTCTTCAGGAGTGACATGCTGAAAAAAACTGTGATGCATCTAGAACTCTTTTGACAGCATTTTAAAAACATCAAGCAATTAAGCACACACACACATACACACCCCCCCACACACACACACGTTCTTAATGTGGTGAAATCTAACTTTTAATACAATACAATATAAAAATGGTATAAAAATGTTTATATCACAAGACTGTGTGAGCTTTACATTTTATAACTTCATCATAGTGTATCAAGTGGTAAACAGAAAGCTGTTGTATCAATTTTTGACCCATTCCAAGCAGTGAAAGTAGCTCTAAAATGCTTTTGTTACCTTGCAGGAGAAAACATTAGATTTCAGCACCTTGATTAAACTAATTTAGCCAGAATGTCCTTGTAAAAATGGATATGGGACGCATTACACTTTTTTATTGGTTAAAACAACAATATGAGAATGTGTAATGTATAGAATGAATACTTGAAAGTGAGCACTAACTAAACCCATTTTTAAGAGCAGAAAGATTCTGATCATACTTTTATTTAATGCACAATTGGTATTCTGATATTGGGGTCACGTGTAAGCAAGGCACACTTTTAAATGTAATGGCGCCTCTTTTCTCACCTTCTAGCTAATTTCCTTTTCTTATTTTTCCCAGAATCACATTAATGTTATAAAGAGTATTGGTCTAGTAATCAAAGTTTGCTCCTCTTTTGTACACCTGAGTTGAAGTTATACTAAAGAAATAACCTGGAAGTTAACCTTAGGTTATGCTTTTAATACTCAGAAAAATTCTTCCTATTTCAAAGATATAAAAGATTCTGAAGGTTCTCAAGTGGCCATTCAAGAGTTAGCACATGCTACTGATGATGACTTGGGAACACATACAGAAAGAAGTATATACTTTGGCAATATATTTGAAGAAACTAGAAGTTACAGAGGTAACTCCCACAGGTAACCCATCCTCTCCCCGCACCCTCTGCAAACACACACACTCACAACAAAAAGGACGTACACATTTCAACATATCAGGCTTCCAAACCTCAGCATTTTCACTATTTCCTCAAGTGCTAATATGTAAGAAGGTAGAAAAAGGTCAAGGATGAGTTAGGGGGTATAGTTTTTAGATAAGAAAAAGGAACATAATCGTGTGTTCCCAACTTCCAGGGAATAGTACATAAGACAGGAAGCAATGCCTTTGAGAAGACTTATTTCTGCCTCTGATTTTTAGATGGGGAATAAATTCTCTCATCAATGTCCATATCAAACATCAGTTACCAAAGAAAGGGCAGCAGGATTGAGATACTGACGTCCCGCCACAGTCGCCTTCTCCTCTCTGTTTCAGAGGCGTGAAAATCTGGGTATTTGCACAGGAATTAGACATTTTCTCCCAGCACCAAACAGGAGCTGAAGATACAGAGATGCCTCTGTATTAGAGGGGAAAGTTTCTGGAAAGAACATCAACAAAGAGTTCAATTCAATGGGTAGTGGGTGATATATATAGTAAAATAGGCAGGATTTGCACAAGAGGCAAAGATTATAATACAAGCCAAGGAAATGATTCTTTTTAAATGATTCGCTGCAAAAGAAGAGGCCTGTATTTGTGGGTTTTCATGTAAAGATATTTTATAAGAATGGTTAAATATAAATAAGGCCCCCTGCAAAACAGCATGCAGTATACTAGTTCCTTTGTATAAAAGACTGTATGTGCTTGAATATGTATGTTGTTATGAAGAAAGAAGATTCTGAAAGGACTCATGAGGAACCATTAGCAACTGTTATCTCTGGGGTATGAGATTATGTTAAGCCCCTAAGATCAGTACAGACAGAGTCTACTCTGACCAATGCATGTAGTAATTGAGGGCTGGGAACATATGTATATGATGTATTTATTTCATCTCCCCATCACACAGTAGGTACTCAAATTGCTGTTGCCCAAGAACAAATATTAGTCTTTTCTCTACTTGTAAACCTAGGGAATAACATCTCTGATGGTGTCCTTTTCAAAAATGATAAATGACTGGCTTAGTGGTGAAAAATGATAATGCAACTGAAAACAGAAACTTGATTCTCTTGTCACCATTTGCTTTTTTTAATAGTAAACTCATGTGAGGGCACATCTGTGATTTAAATCCTATTTTCTCACGTGTGATAAAATTTCAGCAATTATGATCAATTTTAACTCCCCAAGTTTTGGCAAATGTCATGTCAAAATTCTAGGTAGATAGCATAGTAGGCTTGAGAACAACACAAATAACCACTGGCATTAAACCAAAATAAAGTTTTTCAGTTAATATGTTTATGGATGTGGATAGAGAAAGCTGTTCCTCTGCCGTGTGCACACATGTGCGTGTGTGCGTGTGTGTATGTGTGAGAAAGAGAAAAAGAAAGAGGTGTCAGAGCTGAGAAACTAACCTGGATCTGGATCTCTCTACTACTCACTCCACCTGAAACACTGAACAATTCAGTTTGTAGTGGCTTATTTAGGAAGTTGCTTGAATGGTATAATAAAAATCATCTAAGGAAAAGCACACCCCAGCGTAATTTTTTGAGCCAAAATAGCATGTGTAAGAGCATCTTCCCAGCACAGTCATGAATCTAAATCATGTGCTAATGGGGTAGTCTATACAAAAGAATTAGAATAGATTATTTTGCTGTAAAGATCATAGTACAAAGTGAAATACACCATTTGTTTAGTAAATACCAGCTTCAATTTACTCAATAATGTATTTAATCAATGTCCCAATCCAATTAGTATCGTTTTATTTCTTCCTGTAGGAAGCCCATGCAAATGTATGACACTCAATAATCAAAATATTTTACGGTAATTTAATATGCCATCATATTTATCCATTCAAAGTTAAAATGAAAAAGTTATACATTTTTTGAGGGAGAACTATAAATGTGTACAATTACAGATTTGAAAATAATTTATTAATATATGTTTATATACTTTTTAATCATGAAAATAGTGATAATTCCCACTTACAAATATAATTTATATTGGCTTCATATTTTTTAGATGAGCAAGAAGAATAGCTATGAAGAAAGACATAATCTGCTTTTGAATATAAAGATTCATGGTAATGTTATCCTGTACTCTCATAATTTATACCAAGTATATCAGGCCTATGATATCTACAGGATATGCTTTGAAAGTCAAATGACTATAGACTTACATATAAAATGATAATATCTGGATAACATGAATAATGCAAGAGTGTACGTGGAAATGTTCACATTAAATTTATCTGAATTGCCTTTGCCATAGTGAATGCCCTTTAAATCCTTTCATTCCTTAGGCCAGGCAACAACAACTCTATGAAGGTTTTGGTCTGAGTCTTCTACTCTCTTTATCTGGGTTGACCTAGTTTTAAATTTCAGAACATCAAATCTAGGAATTTAAAGTATAAGTAAATTTTTGCATAAATTGTGTAACCTCATCTTGCCTAAAATCAAAGGAGAAAGAATGTTTTAAAAAGATAGAAGTCATAAAGAAATTTTGGTTTCTTCCCTACCTTGTCTTTCTGGTTAATCCATTCTTTAACACCTTCCTGGACTGGAAAACATGATCTTGAAGTTTGTGAACTAATAATATTTTTTTAATCAATGATTATTCAATATGCTTATTACATGGTGCTCCTTAAATCTACAAAGCTTTTTAAAACGATTTTTTGCCCCCTGACCTTATTACACCCTAAAACGGTACTGCCTGGGAATATCTTCCACCTGCTTCGACATAATACATATCACTTGCCAAGGTCAACTGCAATCCAAGATAAAAGGTGAAAAGTATGAAGCCTCCAAATGAAAGACTCAGTGGCCTCATCTATCAAAAAATATTGATTGGTTTGATAATAATTCTGTTAGTGTGAGACAATGGTTATTTTGGAAGGAGCTTTCCTAAAGTACAAGGCAAAATTTATAGTGAAGTCCTTTGAAATTGACTGGGGGCATTGAAGTCTTGTGTGATAGATTTTGATCAATGCCTACACAACTGTCTCCTCCTCATTTTCATATTCTGTGCTAAGAAAATTCTAGGAGGTAACTTAATCTCAGGGAGGGCAAACCCTATGTTATCCTAAAGGGGTAAATTATGATTATTCTAAATGAATCATTACAATTACTTTCCTCTTGAACAGAGATTTTCCCTTAATTAAAGTCAGCTAGGTGGGATTTCATGGAAATATGTTGCTTTATTGATAAAGAGGTACAAACATAAGGAAAAAGTTAAGAGCATTTAGAGATACCAGTCCAGCCATTGTAGAAAAAATAACATTAGCTGCCTACTTTAGGACCTCTTCTTATGTGAAACTAATAACTCAATTTTTTTAACCAACTGTATTTGGATTTTCTTTCACTTGCAGCTGCAAGCATTTCTAGTTTGTTCACTTTGTAATTTGTTCATCACTTGAGTGATTTGTCCTTAAGCTTGAAATTGATCTTGATATTGCATCTTGAGCTCCTTGTACTGTTCATCTTGGTCAAATCCTTTCAGAGGTTCTCATTGTGATAAGTAATTGTTACACTCTGAAAGGTCTACAAAAGTTTGGCAGGTAGTATAAATAAGTGAAGTATGCAAGAATAAAAAAAATATTAAAAATGACGAGTACCAAGGTTAACTGAAGAGAGAATAACGTATCTATGAAGGCCAGTCATCATTTGCCTGAGGAAATGCCATCTCAATATGCCAATATTGACAGATCTTCCAAGTTTTCAAGAGAAAAATGTATGGATTTGTATGTTAAATTTGGATTTTTATGTCACCATTTAACATTTGTATGTTAAATGGTGACAACTAATTTGTTTTTGAATTTTTTAGCCAATATTTGAACCAACACCATGAGGGTCAACCTAACACATCTGTGGGTGGGCCAGATTACTATTTTGGAGTTAAATTCTTTAAACAAGAAGACAAAGACAATGTCACTCTTGATATATCTCACTTTGGCAAAGTGATGTAACATGCAGCTTTCTTTGATCGTTTTTCCTGGTTCAAGACAACTACATAAATAGATCTTAAATTATAGCAGGCCATAATAAGTTCAACAGAAAGTCTGAACCAGCTGCAACCCCATATTTAGCTTTTTCACATTCCTTTAAATAAGCTTTAAAGTTGATTCTCATTTCAACTGAAAAGTTGAGAAATAAAATAGGTCATAGGCTAAGCAGACGGCTAGTGAGAACTTCACGGATAAAAAGCAAAAATAGGGGTCAGTTTCTGCATGAAGAGCAGTTAGAAAATGAAGCAGATATTTCTGTGATGTAAAGTGCAGTAGGGACTCTCTTGATCTGTTTCGGTAATGTGCTATGCATATTCCGCTAAGCACGGTTTTAAGCACGTTTTGTGTGTATCATATATTTCATTATAGCTGTCAGATCTGAAAAATGTTTCAGAGGTGCAATGACAATAATGATGTTAAAGAAATTGATGTGATGAGAATGAAAACTTCTAACTGGGCCAAAGGATAAAGTCAGCTAACTTTAGCCATTGGATTGATATGCATACTATATACAATGATGGGTTTTCTTTAATCTTTACACATAGCTCACTATTTAATGAACTGTAATTCACAACTGTGTAAAAAGCCTCTGTAATTATGTATTATTATACACACATGCCATTACTTAGTGCAGTGGAGTTTCACTGTTGCCTAACTAGCATCTATTCTCTTTCTTTCATTTTCTTGATAGCATTTGGACTTTCCCAAGAAAATTTTCTCTCCCACTTTTTGTATGACTAAAATGATTTGAGTGGGATTGATTCCACCAAAGCTGCATGAATGGACTTGATTTCTATGTACATCATACAGAGGACATGCAGAGGATGTTATACTGAACATCACCACAGTGCCTGGCTCAGGGATGGTGTGTTGTAGGAAAAAACATTACAGTTGGGAGATGAGTATACGTAAAGATTGCAGCAAGAAGGAGTATGATGTACCCAAAGGTACACTTCATCAAATGTCCCTGGGGCATAGATAGCGAAGAAAGACAGCGGAGAAAGACAAAGCCAGAGATGGAGGCATAACACAGAGCTTTTGAATCACCGTAAATCTTGAAAAAGATTGGACTTTGTCCTAATGTGGTATCATTAATTGATTTTAATGATTGGAATGGTCATATTTATGGTTTTTAAAAAAATCATCTTAGTTCCTGTGTGGAGAATGAACAAGAGAGGAATTGGCAGGCCCTGGCAGTAGAAAGACCAATCAGGAGCCTACTGTAGTAATACAGGTGAAAGATGATAGAGATTCTGAGGAGTGTGGTATTGGAGGGATATAATTAATAGATGTGGTCCAGCGGCACATAGAAGTCAATATTTATAACGTATCACAGGACTGGTGGATAAGTTTGTAAGATCTCAGTAACAGAAAAGGTCATCTTGAAGTGAAGGGATAAGGAAAGAATGTATGGAAGATCAGATCTTTGAACTAAACAATGAAGGATAGAAAAGTCTGATAAAAAGAGATGGAGATCAGAGAAGCAACATCTGCAAGCACAGTTAGTAAGAAAGGAAAAGACTAATAGTTTGGGGCAGTTCGAAGAGTAATTACGCACAAAGGGAACATTTAATGCAGACATAGAAAACAGTGTCGGAAAGTCAGATCTGGGTTTATTGTGTTGGCCTTGATGCCTGGTTGACTTGTTTGTACATTATTCAACAGAAGGCATTGGACCATTTAAGGTTTTCAGGAAATCAATTTATCCAAACAAAGCTATGCTTTAATAGTATGTAACTGGCTGTAGTAGGGAAATAATTTCTCGAGTCCCAGCTAAGGAAAGGATTAAAAGGGCCTTAGTAAGTCTTTGCAGTGGAAATGCAGAGGAAGCATTAGGTTGATTTGCTGATATCAAAACAACTGGATGAGTGATGGTGATAGGAATACAAAGATAACTGAAACCTCAAGGTTTGTTAGTTAGATGGGTAATAATACTGTTAACAGAAACAGAAAAATTAAGAGAATATTTTGGTAAAAGAAAAGGATAATTGTAAAACTATTATAAATTTGTTATATGATGTCACTGCCTTGTTTCCATAGAATCAAGCAACACTAATTGTAACTGAGATGGGAACAAACACTGTTTTTAAATGAATAATAGTTACTTTAAAGTGCACATGTGTTTATATTGTGGACACATCCACCATGGTTATGTCATTTATGGTGAGTATTTTAAATGTGTCTAATTACTGACCTCCCTCCACTTTCCGTCATTAGATGGTAAATGCCTAGAGGACAGGAATTGTGTCTTCTTTAGAGTCACTAATGTTGGTAATAAAAAAGGTCTTGAGATTTGTTGAGGAAGCAGCTAAAGCTCCTCATGGCATCACTGACTTTTTGACACTGAGGTTTGAAGAATATCCCCAGAATGTTGTCTTTCTCTCTGTGTTTTTGTGTCCTAATTTGTCTATTTGACTAACTCTTTTTTCAACTCTTTCATGTATGTATTTTCAACACAATGCCAGCAAAAGAAGAAGTTATGTCGACCCCAGTTACCTGAGGAATCATTGGAAGCTGTTCTTTCATTCTTTGTTGATTATATTATCATAACTTTATTCCACTTTCCTAGTTTGTAAGAAGAATCTAGTGTACAGAAGAAAACTTGCTTTAAGGACCCAAGAAGACCTAAATATCTAAATTGTGATTTTAAAACCATAAAGAGCAAAAGAATTAGATTAGATGATTATAACCTTCAGCACATTTTCCCCCAAATTTTCTAATATGGATTTCTAAATTCCAGGTACTTTTGAGTTTCCTTATAATTTATTCACTCTGGTAAATTGATATTTCTTGTTAGTTTTGTTCTAGCTAATCAAGATTTTATTGTGTAAAAGTTAAAATGACTTATTTACTCAAGTACTGTTTTCAAGACTTATTGGGTTATTAAGTAAAATGCATTTGAACAATGAAACATAAAAGAAATAGATTTTATTCTAATAAGTAAAGATGCCATTTCTACTCAAGACTATTAAGGGAGTGCTTTTCTTACATGTAAAGAAATATAAAATATGCCTGCTCCCCTAACATTTTTCCCTAATAAAATCATTTATAAGCCATTTTTAGAAAAGCATATCTGATGTGGACTTACAAAACAAATTTAGAAATGGCAAATGAGATAAGGCATTGTGTTTTCTTTTCAATATAAGCTACTAATATATCATGGAAGCCTTAAATATTCTCATGTACAAAGGGACTTTTTCAAAGATCTTCAAGTTCTAATAAAAATGATTTCAGTGCTGTAACTCTGCAAAAGCATCCTTCCAAAA
The DNA here is from genome assembly GCF_028023285.1 of Balaenoptera ricei. Taxonomy (NCBI): domain Eukaryota; kingdom Metazoa; phylum Chordata; class Mammalia; order Artiodactyla; family Balaenopteridae; genus Balaenoptera; species Balaenoptera ricei. The sequence goes on along the minus strand of NC_082645.1, from coordinate 5,852,513 downwards.
TGGCTTTATATGTTACAGCCAGACAGCTTTTAAAATAGTTCTCCAATTATTTAACAAAATGAAAGATGAAGAATGACCTCACTGGGAATGTTATCATTCATGTCTTCCTTAGAGTTTTTCTGTAAGGCAATACTGGGATGGAAATGGCTATGAGGTGACATTTGGTGTCAGGGATAAAGGGTAGAATGCAGAACTAAAAATGAGTCAAGGAAAGAATATCAAATTACAAGGTTCTCAAAGGCTAGGGTCAAACTTTCCAAGGACTTTATAATCATTTCCCATAAGGTTTAGCAGATATTAGTAAGAGCTAATAATTCATGTTCAAATTAAATTGCATGTAGATGTGATGAAGCTGCAACATTGCAAACAGAACAGGAAGAGCTGGGAAAGACCTGTAGTCTTGCAATAGTGAAACAGGTAAAACATCTGTCTTCCCCAAAATTTTCATGCTATCTGCTATACCATCCCACTTTGACAGGTCTTCCAAAAGATTTAGACCTTTAGTTCCTCAGACAACATTCTCCAAGCCCTTTACTATCTGCAAAGAAAGGAGTTGAATGCAAGTGATACTCTGCTAGTCTTTAAGAGGTTCAATTATCAGTGTCTTCCTTTTTATCCTACCACTCCACCTATATTTTATCAGAACCATGATTATTTCATTCATTTTAATGAGAGTAGATAATCCTCTTAGTTATACCACTGCCAGGATGCAAGATAAATGAGGAGTAAGAATGTTGAAGAGAAAAGAAAAAAAATAAAATAATGATGTGGATAACCCCAAATGAATGGGAGGGAAGGAAATACATCTCCTATCCTATCACAAGGGAACCATGGATGCATTAAAGGTTTTATAATAGTTTATCCAGATTGAGGACACCTAACAAATACAAATTCAGGATGCTCTACCTACATGAATGAAAATACATATAAACATACATATATACACAAAATATGCATACTTAATATTGGTTTAGAACAGAGCTTGATAATCAATTTACTTATTTCAATTTTAACTAAAGAAATGTTCATCTGATTGGAAACAGCCAGTCAGATAGGTCCTGGCTGTTTTACCTTTGATATGTTTCAGTGATCAGTTGGGAAGGGAGGGGACGGAACCCATCAGTGCCACTGCCTCTCAGAAGTGGCAAAAAACCTAAAGAAAAAAAATGAAACCAAGCCCCAGTGCAGGTCTAAGAGGTCATTCCTAAAGTTAGGGATTACTCAGAGCTTCTTTTTGCCCCTTTTTCCATTCGCAAATAAAAAGGGTATTAGCAAGGTCAAGATGGATTGGAAAAGCCCTGAGTACCAAGTATGAGAACATGGAAGATAGGAGATCAAGACACCAACTTTCATGGCTAGTCCTGGGTTAGAGGGGGAAGAGGAGACCCTGTAGTTTCCTGTGATCTTGCCCAGCTCATTAGTCCCAGAGGTGCCACACAGAGGCAAACACTCGGCAGTAACAAATAGGCAGCTTTGCCTGATGTCGAAAACTCATGTGCTCTTTGTGAGCCTGCAAGTGATTGAGGATTTGGGGACTCATGCTTCTATTTCAACACAACAAACTTCAGAGACTGAAAATAACTAGCAAGCAGATTAAGTCCTTCTGAACCTCTTCCACACTCCACTTTCCAACATTCTTGCCACACCAAGTATCTCACTGCTCTGTACACATGCTGGGACCTTTCATGACTCTCGTTCTGTATGTGCCTTAAGGCATCTCCCCACTTTAGTTTTTAAACCCTAGAAAATTCCTTCAAGGTACAGTTTTGATGTTCTTTTCTGGGAATTCTGAGCTATCTTGGCTCTTGAAGATCAATCCTTGTTCCATTTATTATAATTCTTCTAATTATACAAATTTCCCCTCTAGAGTATGAACACTTCAAATGAAAAGCAGGAATTATATGCAAATATTTTTATTCTTAATTCCTAGCACATTTCTTGATATTCAATTATTTGAAAATGAATGAGTAGATGTATGGGAAAAATGCAATATAACTAGTATTTGAAAGGGACTAAGATACATATGTCCTTTTTAAATTTTTTGGAGGGAATATAATTTTTCCCTCTCCTAATGATATGGAATATTTTAAAGAATAATGTAAAAAAGTCCTTGAGAATTCAGAGACCTAATATCTAGGTCAAACTCTGCTACTACATAGCTTTATGTCATTTGACTGTCTGGGCCTCAATTTCCCAGCAATAAATCAGGGTGTTCTAAGTCCTTTGTAACATAAAAACGCTGTGACTTCTTGATAACTCTTCCCATTTTCGCCATTCAATTCACCTCTGGCAGCAGGTGAAGAACATTTTGTACCTCTTTAAATGTGGAACCCCAACTTTAAGGTGTCATATGCTTGGATATCACACGTTACATTGCCCTTAAGTAGGAACTGGTCTGAATACACTTGGCCTAATTTGGCTCTGATCCAGAAAATAAACCAGACCTAAAGTGATCCAGGCTGAAAACTTCTAAGCAGAGTTCTACACTTGATTTGAGAAAAGGTCTTAATAAATAGTTTTTGGATGTATGGTTAAATTTTGCACTAGAATGAATTCTGGGACAAGTACAAAATAATCCCCTGTGTGAGGTTTATAAGCTTGACCAAGTTGTCTTGTATTTCCTATTGCTTCTTTTGAGATTGCACTCTCATACCTAAATTTTAAAGATGTGAGTGCTTAGGAATTAATATGAAGTAAATGGGAAACTTGGTGTCAGCATTAAAGAACCTATAGAAATAGCAATTGTTTATCTTCATCTTTTGTTGAAGATGAACAACAATCTTTTTTTTTTTTTTTTTTTAAATATCTTTATTTATTTATTTATTTATGGCTGTGCTGGGTCTTCATTTCTGTGCGAGGGCTTTCTCTAGTTGCAGCAAGTGGGGGCCACTCTTCATCATGGTGCGCGGGCCTCTCACTATTGCGGCCTCTCTTGTTGTGGAGCACAGGCTCCAGACGCGCAGGCTCAGTAATTGTGGCTCATGGGCCTAGTTGCTCCGCGGCATGTGGGATCTTCCCAGACCAGGGCTCGAACCCGTGTCCCCTGCATTGGCAGGCAGATTCTCAACCACTGCGCCACCAGGGAAGCCCGAACAACAATCTTAAGCACTAAAGATAAGCAATTTCTTATCTTCATCAGTTGTTCTTCATCATCAACACCTGTGTGCCAGGTAGCCCAGGAATTTTAAATATAAAAATAAGAAATTAAAACAATGACAACAAATACCTGTAATTCCAGAAAGCTGACTATATTGATAACTTCCTAAGGATTATTTAATATTCTGTAAATGAACCCCATAAAAGAATTTTTATTTTTATTATTGTTTCTGTGACATAATATTATAAATACTTAAAAGCACATTATACTTTCTTTCTCAGTTTTCACCATTTCACACTTTCAGGGAAAAAATAAGCATGTGAGAGTTACTGTTTCTTCACTTTTTTTTTTCCTCTTTACCTACACAGTGGGGGGTAAATGCTTTGGATTTTTTCAAATAATTAATTTTTTCCCCTTTGACGATGCAACTGTTAAATAAAAACCCATTTAATATTAATATGTCACTTGCACAGCAGGCATTCAAATAAACACAGTGACTACTTTCCCCTACTGGTTCTTGGCAGTTAGGTTTCATCTCTTAATTCTTTGTTTTAAGTAGAAAGGATATTAATCAGATACTGATGCTCCCTGAAGGGATGTCGAGAACTGTTTACAGCAGTAGTCACATTTCCAAGTGCACCTGCAAGTCATAGCTTGTGTTCCTTGATGTAAGAGAAATGTATCCTTTTTACAGAGTGCCTACTGCTTTCTACTACATTCTAGGTATGGCAGGAAAAATAAATGAAAGAAAAAAATAGTATCTGTCTTCAGGGAGCTTATATTTGATGGTGGAAATACAGCGTCTAATACTGTGGGGGTAAGTTTCCAATTGCATAGTCCAGAAGACAGGAGAGAAAGTTTTCCTGGAGAAGTTGTACTTAGCTGAAATGAGTGAACTTCTATGTGTCTGCCTGTTTTTACCTGAGAGTTTATTGTTTATTGTCAGCATGTTTGTGAACAAAATTATGATGGCCAGCTCTCCCCAACACCAGTTCAATTCAGAATTTTCATGAATATCCACAGCTTTGGCTTCCTGAGCTTTGTTCATTTACTGAGCTGCTTCTGAGACCTGTCAAAGGGACAAAGTGGACCCCTTATTCTTTGACAGGGTGAAAGGCTAAGATTTGGCTCAGCTCGTGTAATTTTTCAAATGGACTGGATTTTCGGGTGGGTCCACTTAGTGTTTGCTACCTGACATGACCACAAAAACCACAGATACTGTCTGGTAAGACTTCACCTTCATTTCTCCTTCCATGAGATTTTGCTGGGATGAAGACCACACTCTGATTCAATGCCCTTTGAGTCACAGGAGATGTCATCTCTGTTCTTCCAGTAAATTCTTAAGACTTTTCTGCCCTCTGAGTGAGGTCTAAAAGCACCGGTGGGTCATGAACAATGCAAAGGAATAGAATATGTGTGCCTTCCACTTCATGCCAAAGTCACTTAAACAATTTGATAAAACTGGCACAAACATTTCATAAAGAGAATATAAAGTTCACTTAATCCTTTTAAAGAATCAATATTGTGAAACTGACTATACAACCCAAAGCAATCTACAGATTCAATGCAATCCGTATCAAATTACCAATGGCATTTTCTACAGAACTAGAACAAAAAATCTTAAAATTTGTATGGAGACACAAAAGACCTCGAATAGCCAAAGCAGTCTTGAGGGAAAAAAACAGAGCTGGAGGAATCAGACTCCCTGACTGCAGACTATACTACAAGGCTACAGTAATCAAGACAATAAGGTACTGGCACAAAAACAGAAACATAGATCAATGGAACAAGGTAGAAAGCCCAGAGATAAACCCATGCACTTATGGTCAACTAATCTATGACAAAGGAGGCAAGATATACAATGGAGAAAATACAGTCTCTTCAATAAGTGGTGCTGGGAAAACTAGACAGCTACATGTAAAAGAATGAAATTAGAACAGTCCCTAACACCATACACAAAAATAAACTCAAAAGGGATTAGAGACCTAAATGTAAGACCAGACACTATAAAACTCTTAGAGGAAAACATAGGAAGAACACTCTTTGACATAAATCACAGCAAGATCTTTTTTGATCCATCTCCTAGAGTAATGGAAATAAAAACAAAAATAAACAAATGGGACCTAATGAAACTTCAAAGCTTTTGCACAGCAAAGGAAACCATAAACAAGACAAAAAGACAACCCTCATAATGTGAGAAAGTATTTGCAAATGAAGCAACTGACAAAGGATTAATCTCCAAAATTTACAAGCAGCTCATGCAGCTCCATATCAAAAAAACAAACAACGCAATCCAAAAGTGGGCAGAAGACCTAAATAGACATTTCTCCAAAGAAGACATACAGATGGCCAAGAAGCCCATGAAAAGCTGCTCAACATCACTAATTATTAGAGGAATGCAAATCAAAACTACAATGAGGTATCACCTCACACCAGTTAGAATGGGCATCATCAGAAAATCTACAAACAACAAATGCTGGAGAGGGTGTGGAGAAAAGGGAACCCTCTTGCACTGTCGGTAGGAATGTAAATTGATACAGCCACTATGGAGAACAGTATGGAGGTTCCTTAAAAAACTAAAAATAGAATTACCATATGATCCAGCAATCCCACTACTGGGCATATACCCAGAGAAAACCATAATTCAAAAAGACACATGCACCCCAATGCTCATTGCAGCACTATTTACAATAGCCAGGTCATGGAAGCAACATAAATGCCCACCGACAGACGAATGAATAAAGAAGGTGTGGTACATATATACAATGGAATATTACTCAGCCATAAAAAGGAACAAAATTGGGTCATTTGTTGAGACGAGGATGGATCTAGAGACTGTCATAGAAAGCGAAGTAAGTCAGAAAGAGAAAAACAAATATCGTATATTAACACATATATGTGGAACCTAGAAAAATGGTACAGATGAACCAGTTTGCAGGGCAGAAATTATGACACAGATGTAGAGAACAAACATATGGACACGAAGGGGGGAAAGCGGTGGGGGGTGGTGGGGGGGTGGTGGTGTGATGAATTGGACGATTGGGATTGACATGTATACACTGATGTGTATAAAATTGATGACTAATAAGAACCTGCTGTATAAAAAAATAAATAAAATAAAATAAAATAAAGTTCACTTAATCCTTTTAAAGATAACATTCCAATCAAGCCATAAAATTCCCCTTTTATGGCTGTTAGCATTTGCCTAATGTATTGAGGTGCTCCTCTGTTGGGTGCATAAATATTTACAATTGTTATATCTTCTTCTTGGATTGATCCCTTGATCATTATGTAGTGTCCTTCTTTGTCTCTTGTAATAGTTTTTATTTTAAAGTCTATTTTGTCTTATATGAGAATTGCTACTCCAGCTTTCTTTTGATTTCCATTTGCATGGAATATCTTTTTCCATCCCCTCTCTTTCAGTCTGTATGTGTCCCTAGGTCTGAAGTGGGACTCTTGTAGACAGCATGTATACAGGTCTTGTTTTTGTATCCATTCAGCCAGTCTATGTCTTTTGGTTGGAGCATTTAATCCATTTACATTTAAGTTAATTATCGATATGTATGTTCCTGTTACCATTTTCTTAATTGTTTTGGGTTTGTTATTGTAGGTCTTTTACTTCTCTTATGCTTCCTGCCTAGAGAAGTTCCTTTAGCATTTGTTGTAAAGTTGGTTTGCTGGTGTTGAATTCTCTTAGTTGTTGCTTGTCGGTAAAGGTTTTACTTTCTCCATTGAATCCTAATGAGATCCTTGCTGGGTAGAGTAATCTTCGTTGTAGGTTTTTCCCTTTCATCGCTTTTTTTTTTTCCCCCTTTCATCACTTTAACTATGTCCTGCTACTCCCTTCTGGCTTGCAGAGTTTCTGCTGAAAGATCAGCTGTTAACCTTATGGGGATTCCCTTGTGTGTTATTTGTTGCTTTTCCCTTGCTGCTTTTAATATTTTTTCCTTGTATTTAATTTTTGATAGTTTGATTAGTATGTGTCTTGGCGTGTTTCTCCTTGGATTTATCCTGTATGGGACTCTCTGCACTTCCTGGACTTGATTGATTATTTCCTTTCCCATATTAGGGAAGTTTTCAACTATAATCTCTTCAAATATTTTCTCAGTCCCTTTCTTTTTCCCTTCTTCTTCTGCGACCCCTATAATTCGAATGTTGGTGCGTTTAATGTTGTCCCAGAGGTCTCTGAGACTGTCCTCAATTCTTTTCATTCTTTTTTCTTTATTCTGCTCTGCAGTAGTTATTTCCACTATTTTATCTTCCAGGTCACTTATCCGTTCTTCTGCCTTAGTTATTCTGCTATGGATTCTTTCTAGAGAATTTTTAATTTCATTTATTGTGTTGTTCATCATTGTTTGTATGCTCTTTAGTTCTTCTAGGTCCTTGTTAAACGTTTCTTGTATTTTCTCCATTGTATTTCCAAGATTTTGGATCATTTTTACCATCATTACTCTGAAATCATTTTCAGGTATACTGCCTGCCTATTTCCTCTTCATTTGTTTGGTCTGGTGGGTTTTTACTTTGCTCCTTCATCTGCTGCGTATTTCGCTGTCTTCTTATTTTGCTGAACTTACTGTGTTTGGGGTCTCCTTTTCGCAGGCTGCAGATTCATAGTTCCTGTTGTTTTTGGTGTCTGCCCCCAGTGGCTAAGGTTGGTTCAGTGGGTTGTGTAGGCTTCCTGGTGGAGGGGACTGGTGCCTGTGTTCTGGTGGATGAGGCTGGATCTTGTCTTTCTGGTGGGCAGGGCCACATCTGGTAGTGTGTTTTGGGGTGTCTGTGTACTTATTATGATTTTAGGCAGCTTCTTTGCTAATAGGTGGGGTTGTGTTCCTGTCTTGCTAGTTGTTTGGCATAGGGTGTCCAGCACTGTCATTGAGTGGCGCTGGGTCTTAGCGTTGAGACAGAGATCTCTGCGAGAGCTCTTGCTGATTGATATTACATGGGTCTGGGAGGTCTCTGGTGGTCCAATGTCCTGAACTTGGCTCTCCCACCTCAGAGGCCTGACACCCGGCTGGAGCACCAAGACCCTGTCAGCCACACGGCTCCTGTTGCTAGAGGATCCACATTTCATCTGGAAAGGACATAAATCTGGCCATCTCACTTCAGGCCTAGCCCATCCACGTTTTTTCCCTGTGTGCTTAGTCTGTTTCACTTGCTCATAGCTGGCCCCAAGCAGAGGCCTTGCCCCCGGCCCTTCAGACCAGAGTTCCTCGTGAAATGGCTGAGCCAACACCTCAGCTCGGGATGTGCGCTGAAGCTCCTCACAGGACACCCAACTCAAGATGGCGGCAGGCTGTGCCAACTGTACCCTTATTAATGGCATTTTCTTTTCTGCTTTATAGATCTCTCTGTACTACTCAGCAATAAAAGGGAACAAACTATTGATACACATGGCAATTTATATGGATCTTAAGAGCATTATACTGAATGAAAAAATAAAAAACCTAAAAGTCAATCTCAAAAGGTTACATATTGTATAATTCAATTTATATACCATGCCAGAGATAACAAAATTGTAGAGATGGAGAACAGTTGTTGCCAGAGATTAGAGAAGGGGAGGGAGGGTGTGACTACAAAGGAGAAGCATAAGAGATTTCCGTCGTGGTGACAGAACAGATGTGTATCTCAATTATGGTGGTGATGTTGGTTATATGTAAGAAAATGCAACAGAAATATACACAGGACATGCCAAAAAATGAGTGTATGCAAAACATGGTAATATGTGAGAAAGATCTATAGTCTACTTAATTTTATTGTACAATTTTTGATAAATACACTCTCCCTGGTTTTAATAATGCACAACTGTTATGAAAGATGTCACCACGGGAGGAAGCTTGGTTATGGGTACAGACACATCTCCATGCTGTGCTGAAACTTCTTGTGAATCTATGTTTAAAAGTAAATAAAAGTAAAAATAAAAAGTAAAATTAAAAAAATTCCCTAGAACTTAGCACCATCTAACATGCTGTATAAATTACTCTTTTATTTCATTATTCTCTTTCATTTGGTATGAAAACTCCATGTTGACAAGAAATTCTCATTTTTGTTCAGGGCTGTATCCGTGATGCATAAAACAACGCTAGGCACAGAGTAAGCGCTCCATGAATAGGTATTGAATAAATTTATGTTGGATGACTATACTATTTTACATTAAGGAAAACCATCTTAACATTGTGATTAATATCATGACCTTTGATTCTGATCCCAGCTCTGCTGTTATCTAGCTAGTAGGTCTTCATCAAATCTCTTTAACTTTTTATTCAATTTTCTCATCAAAAATATTAATAATGCTTAAAAGGTTAAATTAAAAGAACACACAATAATTCAGAGATGGTAGAAGTGCTAGTTGAGATAAACTTCTTGGAAATAGGTACAGTAATATGTTTCAATAACCCTTACAAAATTAATATCATTCAACTCAGTGATTTATTAGAAATGTGGACACAGTTTTAAGTGTAAGGATGATCATCACAACATTATTTAAATAGAGAGGAAATTTGAAATAAGCTAAATATCCAACAACAGGAAAAAGGGCTTTGTGTTTTTGGTGAATTGTACAGTAATTTGGAGTATTTTTCTGAAAACAAAGACATTTTCTTTTATGAATGAATAATTAAGTACAGATCTAATCTGCAATAACTTAATTATGGTCAGTTTTAAATGTCTATTCTTTATTAACATCATGACTAGCTACAGCATCAAATACACCTGTATTTTGCATTACACCAGTAAATACACAAATAGTTTTGTTTGTCAATTATAAGGAAGAGTAAGTGAGCATGCATATCACTATTTTGGTCTCATGATATTGAATTTGCAAATACAGTTATTAATAAAATGCCCTCCTCCCAGAATGTGCTATTATGCATGATAGGCATACATATTAAGTGAAATTCAACTGCAAAAAATAAAAATCTGCTCCTCAATTCCATTTAGAGGGAAAAGCAATAACGACAAAGTGATGCCCTATATTGAAAACTGTTAATGTTTTTGCATTTGAGATATTATAGGCAGAAATATTTTTCTGTTTGAAAAGAAAAGCAATTAAATCATTGTCAGTCAGCCAATATTCATAAATATGAGTGCAAAATTATAGGTGCAAAAACTAGTTTAAGGTGAAAAATTAATGTGAAAAGCTTTGATTATTGAATTTATCTCTTTTATGAAGATCAAATTTCACATCAATACCACTGGCTTTTCATCATCTCTGTAAAGTATCTCTTATTTTTTGAGACAGGGTTTTGAAAGGCTGTTAAGCAGAAGCAGCAGGGAATAGGTCCTCTCTCCCCGAGTGGCGAATCTTTGTCCCGCTCCTTGTGGAGTCATTCACTTATTCAAGAAACAAATGACAATAGTGCACAGTTGCATGGAACTTGGTGTTGGGGATGTCACATCAATTAAGGCCTTGTTAGAGCCTTAAATGATCTCAAAGGCACAAGAGGAGAAAAATGTGTAAAAATGTAAATTGGACATAATTAAGTACAGATAAGTAAAATTAAGTATGATTATGCAACATTTAGTTATGTTTCATGTGCACTGGATTAAATCTTCTATATAAACAAAAAATGTGCTTTTAAAAACGAAGTCTCAATTTTTTGACAGTGACTCTTGTCATTTTCTGGCTGAGTTCTTTTAAAAATGCATGGCCTGCGGAGCAACTAGGCCCGTGAGCCACAACTACTGAGCCTGCGCGTCTGGAGCCTGTGCCCCGCAACAAGAGAGGCCGCGACAGTGAGAGGCCCGCGCACCGCGATGAAGAGTGGCCCCCACTTGCCGCAACTAGAGAAAGCCCTCGCACAGAAACGAAGACCCAACACAGCCAAAAATAAATAAATTAATTAATTTTTAAAAAAAATGCATGGCCTCATTACTCTAGTTACATTCTCTGCTCCCTCTTTATTCAGATATGCTCGGGTCCTTTTCATTTGGCTAAATTAAGAGGCTCCTTATACCACACACTATCTTTGAGCTGGTTAATTTACTAACACACAATCTTTACCATTTTTTTTCTTTTTTAAATAGGCAACATAAAAGCAACTACAAGTTAATTAGTGTAAACTCCAATTAGGAATCATAACATTGTCGTCTCTTGGTATAATCAGAAAACACTACATCTGAATTTCTTTCCATGTGTACTTTTTTTTTTAACTTGGAGTTTGCTATTTCTAGTAAGAATTATTACTGTTATTTTTTTCTGAAAAGTTGTCCTATATTTGATCTTTTTCAAACTAGATATGAGCAAATAAAGCAAAGTAGACTGCTTTTGGTTGACATTTATGGAAAGAAAATTTCAGGACTATATATTCTGCAAGACTTCAAACTTGACATATTAGTAGGAGAGTCACACAGCTCTTTCTTCCTGTGTTTATGCTATGATGTATTTTAGAGGGGAAACTGTTGTCTTTCTTGGATTAACGAAAGACTGAAATTTAACTATTCCAACACAGTTCACCTGTGCAAGTTTCCTTTACACAGTGCCTACAATGAAGAGCTATCCATCCACCATTTGTAAATTTCTAAAGAAAGTAGGCCCCTGTATCATTGAACAAGTAACTGTTAGAGAGGCCTTCTTTATGCTGAGCCAAATATGCCTTCCTGTTGCCATTTGTTTTTACTGGCCTTAGTTTTACACTAAGAAATACATCTGACTTCTATTCTCTTTGACAGCCCTGCAACACTCAAGATATCTATTATTATCCCTGTATTTTGCCAAGTTTTCTCTGTTCATAGCTACATATCTAATTCCTTCATTACAGTTTCTAAGTCTTTGAGAATTATGATTGTCTCCTTCCATATGGTCTCCAGTTGGGTACAGAATCCCAGGTGCTTTCCAACTGGCACTTAAAACATTGGGGTATTTACCTCCTGTGTTCTAGAGCAGCGCTGAGCAAGAGAAATATAATGCAAGTACTACATAAGTAAGTTTAATTTTTATAGCCCTATTAATAACAAAAAGAGAAAAAAGTTTAAAAATTACTAATACATTGTATTTAGTCCAATATATACAAAAATGTTGTTTTATCCTATCTTGAATATGACCTATTATTAATGTTTTACTTTTTTTTTTTTTTTTTTTTTTTTTTACTAAGCCTTCAAAATCTGGAGTGTGTATTTTACATTTACAGCACACCTCAACTTAGACTAATTGCATTTCAAGTGCTCATTCAGCCCGTGTGGCCAGTGGCTACAGTATTGGACAGCACAGTTCTAGGTAGTATAATTTTATTAACTCATCTTGGAAAATATATTGATGTTTTTAAAGTTCATGTGAGAGTCTAAATCCATACTGAGTTTATGATCAATAAAATTACCTAAGTTGGGATACCAGTTACTATTCTTCATCCTATATTTTAAGAAGCAGATTTTTAAATAAAACACATGCTTAAATTCATTCTAACCATTAATAAATTTAATGGTGTTGACTTGGGCTAGCATTCCCGCCTCTAGATTATCCGTAATCTTGATTTTGTAGTCCACTAAATCAACTCTCATTCTAAACTTTCATCAGCATTTTTTATCTATTTAAATCTGGTTTAATCATATTGAATAGGAAAGAACAATCACAATAATACAGGCCTGCAATACACTGATAGAGATGCTCACACATAATATTAATTAATCATAACTCTCTTGGTAGTTAGCCAGCTTCAAAGCCACCTGACTTCACCAGCATTCAGCATGTAATCTCCACTAATGCTACAGTGATTTCATGATGAACTGTCCAAAACCTTCATGCAATTCGATTTCTTCCTATTGGGATCTGTGACACATAATTATTCTCATCTCCTTATTTTCATGCCCTAGTATACTCCCCTCCTACTTGGAATCACAGCTGACCCTGTGTGGCCAATAGAATATAGTGGTAATGGAGGCTTATCTGGTCCAAACTAGATCCAAAAAGGCATTGCAGACTCCACCTTGCTCCCTTGGATCACCCATTCTGGGAGAGGCCAGCTACCGTGCCATGAGGACATCAAGTAACCCCGTGGAGAGGTCCACATGGAGAAATACTGAGCTGTCAGTCAACAGCCAGTATTAACTTCCAGCCACGTGAATGAGCCACCTTGGAAGCAGATTCTCCATCCCGTCAGGTCTTCCGATGACTGGAGCCCCAAACAACATCTGACAGCAATCACAAACGAGAATGCAAGTGGGAATGGCATAGCAGAGCCCTTTCAGAACGCACAAAATCCACGATGATAATAAATTACTGTTTTATGCCACAAAGGTTTGTAGTAATTATACAACATTAGATTACTTGAACAAGATCGGAATGCCTAGTATGACAATATTTTGCTAATACATTATTTCTCAAAGTATTCTAATAATTTTGTCTATAAATGGAAACAAGATATATGTATCTATGACAAAGACAAGACTTGGATGAGATAAATCAACGTATTGCTAGTGGTGTTCTCTAAAAGAGGTAAAAATACAAGCATTATAATCATCTCTTTCATGTTTTTCAGTGTTTTCAAATTCTCTATACTAAACGTATTATTTTCAAAATCAAAATAAAACAAATGCTATGTGGTTGAATTAATGATACACTGATAAATACAATAATAGCTACTACAAAAAGGAAAAGTTGTAAATTCTATCTGCCAAAACTTAGGGTCCCTCCCTTCCTTCCTTCCTTCCTTTCTTTCTTTTTTTTCCTCCTAGGATTCTTCTGCTTTAACCAAGGAAAAAAATCCAAAATTGATGTTAATATTTTTTTCATGCCTTATTATCTCTCTTTAGAAAGGAGGAGGTTAACTAGGAAGGTCGTTTAGCAGCAGCAGCTACAATGGGACCAAGAAGGTGTGTTCTATGGGCACTGGAAGGCAGGAGGCTCTCAAGGTGAACTCCAAGTCCCATGTATTTGAGTACAGTCACTTTCCTAGGCTGTGATTTTTCTGAGTTTATTATTAATAGGATTATTTGAAATATTAGTGCTCCCCAAGTGCATGAATCTTAATAGCTTAGATAATCCCATGACCAGATCATGTACTCCCACAGACTTCTTAAATATTTGTCTGTAATTGTAAAGCACTGAAGAATTAAGGCTCAGAATTTAATTAGATAATTCACTAGAGAAGAGTTACTTTTTTAGGCAGTAGTGCATGCAGGATTCATGGTACAGTGAATTACATCTTGGTTAAAATATCATAAGGAAGGTCTTGTCTACAGAGCTACAGACTAGTAGAAACGTAAACTGAAGTGAATGCATGTAACTCTAGAGAATAACAAGACGACTCTTCTGCAGAGTATCAACTTTGGAGGACAGACATCAACACAGTAACTGTAGCACACGTATAATTGATTTGTTCCTTCTGTTAGACACGGTTTAAAAGATTCATTCGGTTTTGCTTTTCTTTTTAGAAAGAGCTTATTCTCATGAAGATTTATGCTCTAATTATTCGTAAGCAACAGTAAATGCAATTAAAGTTTCTGACCCCAAACATAAGACATAATAAGGATGTCAGCGATGTAAATAGTTAATTTAGCTATTTATTAGTCTACTTAATGTGCATTGTTAACCCAAACAGTAAGGAAACTATAAATATTAGTTTAAATAGGTTTTTTTTAAATACTTGTGTCTACTTATTTCGTTTGTCTTAAGTATATATTAATACATATATTACACTATTGACTTCTCAAAGATGGCTTAAAATGCAATTGTTAAATAATTCAAATGGACTAATAATTTTAAGCATATTGAAATAATATATAAAATAAACTTGATTTAAATGGTTAAACCTATTTATGATTTAACATAACTCAGAATAAAGGAAAAAATAACTTTGATATTGGAAATATCAAATACTAGATGACAATTCTTAAGCACAAATATTCTGATAATCAAGATTTCATACAATCTAGACTGCATTATATTTTGGAATACTTTTTTCTTCCTCAGGAATATTTTCAAATTAATGGTATCAAACTGCAACCCACAGTTATTTAGTTGGCTATTTTTGAGAAACAACTTCTAAGAAGCAAACAGAAAATTAAAATGCATAACCAGTAAGTCTGGACAAATATAATAAATGCTACCTGAGTACTGCAAATAATTATATGCAATACAAGTTCCATTTGTCTTCTAATTACTTAATTAGAATACAGTTGATATAATTGCAAAAGAATGGGAAAATAATTATGCCAGATTACAGAATAAATCTATGGAGATATGTAATAACTTTCAAAAAATGGCAGGGGCTTTGGAGCTAGAAGGATGGGATTGAGTCCGAGCTCTGCAACTGGGAAGTGGGACCCTAAGTAAGTAAGTTAGCATCTCTAACCTTCCCACCTTTGTAAAGTATGTTATCAGTGACTCAGGAGCAAGGATTTTGGCACGTTTAAATTGACAGACTTCCCATATAAGAGGCATTATTTGAGTACTCAACAAAAGTTTGTTCCCTCTACTAAAATCCATTTTTGAAACAGGTGCCAAAAAAGCAGCAGGGTAATAGATAGAAAAGGGAGTGATCAGAGAAAATAATTCATCACAAAAAAGCTACTGTTCAGATATATATTTTTTTATAGTCCAATTGGCAGTAAAATGGATAAACAATGATATTTGCAGTAGAATGCTATAATAGTAGGGAAAATGAACAAGGTACTATCCAACTATTGTACAATATAGATATATTTCACAAACATCGTTGAGTAAAAGAAGACATACACAAAACAGCACACACTGTATGAATATATATATGTAGAAAAATAGAAAAGAATAATCTAAGCTGTTAAAAGCTTGAACAGCGGTCTCCCTTGAGGTGGGTAGTGACTGGAAAGGAGCACAGTAATGTTTTGCTTCTCGATCTGGGTGATAGTTACAGAGATATGCTCAGCTGTAAAACTTCATCAGACTATCCTCACAGTATGTGTGTGCTCCTGTATGCATGCTACACTTCAACAAAAAATTTAAGTATGGATAATCTGAATATAAACTCACCTATTTTCTCCATATTCCATGCATTCCTTACTAGGTCACATCTAATTATAATATGACAGATTAAGCATCAACCTTGAAGAGTAAATGAGGCCAGACCAATGGCCAAGGTCAGAAAGGAACAGCTGAACATTAAATTCAGCATTAAATTATTTTGAAATACTAAAGAGAAAACGGTAGACTCTCTACCATTGTAAATGATATTTTCTCTAAATCACTGCCATATACATGGTTAAGTTGTGGCTACTTAGGTCTTTTCCCAAGTAGAGCTCTTGAATTTGAAGGAATCTTTTCCTCTGAATAGGTGGCCCTCAATCTTGAGCTATATCAGAATCACCTGGAGGGCTTGTTACCCACAGATCTTGGGTCCCATCTCCAGAGTTCCTGTTTCATTGGGTCTGGGCAGAGCCCAAGAACTTACATTGCTAATAATTCTCAGGAGATCCTGGTGCTGATATTCTGGGACCATATATTGAGAACTATTGTTCCAGAAAAAAAAAGTTTCAATCTTGAGTCATATTATGCAAATTTATTTTGCAAAGGAATCTCCTTTGTCTCTATATTTTCATTAATAAAATAACATCAACTACTCTAAAGAGAAATGGTAAGGAATGAAGATGTACAGGTACAGTCTTTGGCACCAAGTAGGTGCAGTATTACAAAGCAGGTATTTTATTTCTTGTCTTTCCTTTGTCTGAAGTCTGAAAAGTCTTCAATAGGTGGAAGAGAGCAGTTCACTTAAATTCACTGGACTGTAAACCTGGCTGACATTACAGTCTCCTGGGGAGTTTTTAAAACTCCAGTGTTTGGGCTATATCCCAAAACAATTAAATCAGGATTTCTGCAGGGTGGAACTTAACCATCAATAATTTTTAAAACTCTCCAGGTGATTCTGATGTGCAGCCAAGATTGATAATCACTGTTTTAGTTTCACAAACATTGACTAAGTGTTTACTATGCGCCATTCGCTGCAGAAAACCCTGTGGGCATTAAAATGAATGAAGCAAAGTTCTTGACTTTAAGGGTCTTATAGTTTAGTCAAGGAGATGTACACATAAATGGTCGTGTTCAATGCAATGACAGAAATATTGAGATGTAAGTATGTACCAGATGCCATAAAGGCATAGAGGAGGGCAACTGACCCTTGCCTGGCACTTTAAGGAAAAGTTTGGTGGAGGTTCTTGTTTATTAATTCATAAATTATGTTTCTATTTATTCTTTTTTATTTTTTTTTGAGTAACACCGTGTCAGGCATTGTGTTAGACACAATTATAGTTGTGATAAATTCTACGGTGGGGAGAGAGAGTACCATGAAACTTATAACAGGGAAATTTGACCAAATCAGAGAAGCTCTGGAACAGCCTTGATGTTTAAGGCACGTATGCTTGAGTTGGCATCTAAAGAATAGTTAAAAATTATCAATATGAAGAAAAGGGGTAGGAACTTGTTCCAGGCAAAAGAGTAGTGAAAGCCCGATGATGGGAGGGGCATGGTGTTTCGAAGAACTGAAGGAAATCCCAGAAGCGCTGAGGACAACTGGGGGGTGGTTTGTGGAAGGTGAGGGTAAAATGGCAGGCAGGGCCTTGTAGGCTGTTATGACTTCTTTATCCCAAGAAGCCTTAGGAAGATTTTAAACAGAGGATGACAATCAGATTTTTTTTTTTAAGATCAGCTTAGCTTGAGTGTGGGAAACTGATTAAAAGGAAGAGGAGTGATTGAAGGGAACCTGGGCTATGACATTCCTTCCAACAAGAGATGACTCAAGCACATTATTCCCCCATTTTTATAAATTGAAATATATTTTGACCTATAACATTGTATAAGTTTAATGTGTACATGTTCATTTATATATTGTAATATGACTGCCACTGTAGCAATAATTAGCATCTCTATCATGTTACGTAATTACACTTTCTTTTTAGGTATTTGCAATAATTTTTAGTCTCAGCAAGTTTGATGATTATCATACAGTACTGTTGTCTATATTCACTGTACTGTGCATTATAATTTCTAGTGCTTGTTTACTACTCCTTGTAAGTTTGTCCCCTAAAATACCATCTGTCCTGTTCCCCCACCCGCCATCCCCTGGTAACCACCATTTTATTCTGTTTTAACAAGTTTGTATTTTTTAAATTCTACATATAAGTGATACCATACAGTACTTGCCTTTCTCTCCAGGCTCTTCATTCTTCTATACCCCATCCTTCGGACAAGGACACAGATGCAAGAAACCAGGCAGGAAAACTCCTGCTGAGTTATTGCAGAGTAATCAGTGTTCGTAATGATAGCCATGAGCCAAGGAGAAAAGCATTTAGTGAGTTCTCTTTCCTTGGTCTAATAATGCAGAAAATATGCCATTTATTTTAGAAATATGTCTCTCAAATATTGTTACATCCTAAAAAATAGTTGGATAAACTCAACAATCTGGATATATGAGGTGAGATTTATTTTGGTTTTGTTGATTTATTTTCCCTTTGATTAGGCAAGTTTAATATCTTCTTTTAAAAAAAGAGGAAAATGGTAAAGATTCTCTTATTTCCTGCTCCTTTCTCCAGCATTTCTGGGACATCACCTGGAGGTTTTGAAGTTTGCTTTGCTTTGGTGTCAGCTTCTGTGTAAACAGGGTCACCAAGCGATATGCCTACAAGGGTCTGACAGTTCCTGCAATTGTGACAAGTAGTCTGGGCATAAAAAAACAAACTATCAGGAAGCTTTCCAGCTGCAAGCAAAGCACTTCAGCAAGGGCAGCCAGGCTTAAGCTCTACCATTGCCAGCAGACTTCTCCTTTTGCAGCAAACGGAATAAATATCACTCTTACAGTCTTAAGGATCACAAGATCATCCCCAAAGTGCCCCTGCAGCAGTCTCTACCTCCCTACAGGAAGACTCATCTTTCCTTCCAATCATAAACGATCTTTTCTTCCTCTTATCTACCTCTTTTTCCCTTGTAATAAGTTGGCGGAATATGTATCCCAGAGCCTTTACCACACTGTAAGAGTCTTACAGGAGAATATCATTTACCTTGATCTGTCCACAGATTCCTGTAGACAACAAGCACAAAACATTCTCAAATTCTGCGGAGCCAACAACCTAGGAACCATGCTATAGGCTCAAAATATGAGAAACATTAATCTGGACAGAAAAAGAAAAGCAACTTCTCACTTTGTTCAGATTACCTTTTTGATGCTGTAGAACACAAATAATTTGCATGGGGGAAATAGTCTTCATATTAATCATATTAGAATTAATTAATAGTTGTACATCTCAACAGAAAAGATTCAGCCTAAGTTCAATAAAATTGACATGGATACAAAAATGAATATTCTTTTGGCTTCTTTGCAAAGGACTAAAAATTATTGGCTTATAGTTTCCATGATTTACTTGCCTTGCAACTCCTGATACAGAATCTTCAAAAACTGTCCATAACCTTATATTAGTAATCGTAATTGCTTTATGACTATGGATACAGTTAGTCCCCTACATAAGAACCTTCAAGCTGTGAACTTTCAAAGATGCTAACATGCATTCCCATGTCCAATCACGTTAAGTTAGTTCATGTGTCTGGTGTACACTGTCGTGTGCATGCATCCTCTACAAGTGGTTGTGCTTTTGTGTACTTATAGTACTGTATAGAGTACAGTAGTACAGTATCTTTATTTTAAGCCCAGGATGTCCTGAAGCAAGCGTAAAAGTAGTGGTGATGTAGCTGGTACTGCTAAGAAGCAGCAGGAATTGGAGGCCCAGAGAAAAGACAAAGAGGGACAAGAGGAAGAAGTAACTGAAGAACCGAAGAGATTCAGGACGCAGGAAATGGCAAGGGGATTTTCTTTATTTGAGGAAGCACTGTGAGTTTTTGAGCCATACCCGAATGTAGAACGGTACATGAAGGTTGCAGCAGCCGTTGAGAATACAATCCAGTGCTACCCTGTCATCTATAATGAGAAAAAAAGAGCTACTACCCAGACATCACTGGATCGTTTTTTCAAGAGGGTAGATAGAATTCAATCCAGCAAGGAACCAGAACCTGTGCCATTAACATCAGGTGTGAGTGAAATTGCAGCTTGCCCTCCGTCTCCTATTGCTGACGACCCTTCAGCTCTACCATCTCCCACCTCCTCTCCCTCCTCCAGTCAGTAACACTTCTTGCCTGTTCACTTGATGCCAGCCCGTGTATGCCAGCTGTTGTACTGTACTATTGTACTTTTCAAGGTACTGTGCTATAAGATTAAAAATGTTTTCTTTATTTTTTGTTTTTGTTTTTTATGTATTATTTGTGTGAAAAGTATTATAAACCTATTACAGTACAGTACTATATAGCCGATTGTATTAGTTGGGTACCTAGGCTAACTTTGTTGGACTTATGAACAAACTGGACTCTCGGAACGGAACTTGTTCATATGTGGGGAACTTACTGTACTATAATTGCAGTTCATGGTAGTGTTTGTTAAAATAATATAGTTAACATGTAAAAAGCTAAGAAAAAAATAAAAATAAAGCTAAGAAAAAAGTCAGAATCATACTCTTCATAGCTTAGACACGATGATGATGCCAACTTAAGCTCTGAATAAAGCATTTCAACATTTGTAACCCACAGATTAGCGTGATTCAACATTGGTAACCCACAGATTAGCATGATTCAACATTGGTAACCCACAGATTAGCGTGATTCAACATTGGTAGCCCACAGGTTACACACAGAAGAACTCAGTTGTTGACCTAAAAGACACTTTCTAAATTTGGCCTACACTAAATTATTGATATCTGATTCAAATTGAGAACATCAGTAGGGAAATAAAACTAAATTAGTTCTCCCCAGCAAGCTCCTCTGACTCCAAAATAACAGTGCTAGATCCTGTATAGTGGCTCTTGCACAGGATCTCAGAGGCAGGATTATTATCACATGACCAGGAAATTTTTCAGGACAGTAAATTTGAGTAAGTTTGAGAAGCATTCATATTTCTTCCCTCTTCATTATAGTCATGGGAAAACTGAGGACAGGTATGGCATTCATGAAACAGTTTATTGTGTTGGGTGGTTTTCCAATAATACATCAAAAATGTCCCTTTGGAGTCTCACCCCTCCGAAGACTGCGCATGATTACATTCACTCATATGAAAGATAGGTCTTTTTATTACTACGATCATTAGAAAGAGAGGTTTTGATCACCTGTCACCATAAACAATTGCAACTAAAATAGAATGAATGTTTACGCATAAAATATATAAAAATAAAAAAAAAATACAAGTTTATATTTATCATATTGGTGGGCATTTCTCTAAGCCTAGAACAAAAATAAACACAACAAAGTGAAAGATAAAAATTCACAAAATTCAAAATTTCTCCAAGTCAAAAAATAATTAAAACCAAAAAATCAGTGATATATTTAAAGAAAGGACAATAAAACTAATGATTGAATTATACACATAGATGTTTAAAAAAATACTAAGACTACGAAAGATAAATGAATGGAGTAAATAAATGTTATTCACAATAAAAACTAAAAAAAAACAACCTGAGAATAATAGTCAAATTGGTATTTAAATACATATTAAAATATATGTGTATCTTTACAGTATTTATATGGATACAAACATATGGATATATATTGAGCATATTTAATTTTATATATGAATATATAAATATACTCAAGGGACTATAGTCAAGAAACCATGCCTAAGGAGATTGATCTGCTTGATTAAAATGCTGGACTGTAATGGATAAAAATTTGGGGGGCCTTGAGTATACTTCACATAGGATGAATATGAAATATTTGGGGACTATGTTAGTCAGCCTCTAAGATGTTCTCCCCAAATCCTCACCCTCTGGTAGCCGCCTCCAACACTGAATTAGAGCTGACTTGTGTGACAAAAAAATATACATACATGGTGAAAATAACAGGTTACTTCCAAAGAGAGATCAGGCAAGGCACTGAAATCTCCATCTTTATCCTCTGCATTACTCACTCTGGGATAATCCAAGTACCATGTTATGAGGACACTCAAGTAGCACTGTAGAGAGTTTCATGTGGAGAAACCTGAGGCGTCATGACATCAGCAAGCACCAATTACCCATCCATGTGAGAGATCTACCTTGGAAGTCTATCCTCCAGCCTCAGTCAAGCTGTCAGATGACTGCAGCCCCAGCTGATACCTGATTGCAACATCACTGAAGCCAGAACCTCGCACTTAAGCCAATCCTAAATTCCTGATACACACAAACTGTGAATAACAGTAATTTTTTTTTTTAAGTCACTAAGTTTGGGGTAATTTATTACATAGTAATATAAAACTAATACTTATTGTGTGTATGTGTGTGATGTGTGTTGGGGGGGTTGTGTAAGCATTCAATTAGTAGTTAGGCTATATATAATCTAACAATTTAATAATTACTGTTTTTTCATCTTTATTAGACTATAATTTCTTTACAATGGTGTTTTAGTTTCTGCTGTACAACAAAGTGAATCAACTATACATATACATATATCCCCATATCTCCTCCCTCTTGAGCCTCCCTCCCACCCTCCCTATCCCACCCCTCTAGGTCTTCATAAAGCACCGAGCTGGTCTCCCTGTGCTATGCAGCAGCTTCCCACTAGCTATCTATTTTACACATGGTAGTGTATATATGTCAATATAACAGGCTATGCACTGTCTAAGCGCAGTATAAACCAACAAAACCATTTTGGAACAGTTTTTCAATATATAACAGGAGGCTTAAAACGTTTTTAAGGCTATCTCAAACAATAAAAAGTAATAATTCAAAATATATCAACAACCTAAATATAAGAACTGAAACTATAAAACTATTAGAAGAAATCATAAGGGTACAACTTCATGACCTTGAATTTGGCAATGTATTCTTAGATATGGTACCAAAAGCATGAGTAACAAGAGACAAAAATAGATAAATCATACTTCATCAGAATTTTAAAAATTTATGCACCAAAGGACATTATCAAAAAAGTGAAAAGACAATCTACTGAGTGGAAAAAAATATTTGTAAATCATATATTTGATAAGGGTCTTCTATCCAGAATATCTAAACAGCTCTCAAACTCAACTACAAAAAGAAAAAAAACGCAATGGACTTGAATAGACATTTCTCCAAAGAAGAAACACAGAAGGCCAACAAACATATGAAAATATGCTTAACATCATTAGTCTAATTAGGGAGGTATACACCAAAACCACAATGAGATATCAATTCATATACATTAGGATAGCTACAATAAGAAGAATGGAAAATAACAACTGTTGGTGAGGATACAGAGAAACTGAAACACTTGCACATTGCCCGTGGGAATGTAAAATGGTGCAGCCATTTTAGAAAGTGGTTTGGTGGTTTCTCAAAAAGATAAACATAGAATTATCATATTACCCAGCAATTCCACACCTCGATATTTATCTCCAAAGTTGAAAACAGGTACTCAAAAAAATGCTTGTGCACAAATGTTTACAACAACACTATTCATAACAGTCAAAAGGTGGAAAGAACCCAAGTATCCTTTAATGGATAAATGAATAAATGTAGTACATACATACAATGAAATAGTATTCAACCATAAAAAAGGAACGAATTACTGATACATATTATAATGTGGATAAATCTAAAAAGCATTATACGAAGTGAAAGAAGCCAGACAACAGTCATATACTAGATGATTCCATTTATGTAAAATATCCAAAATAAGCAAAGACTATGTGGAACTAGCAGAAGGACAGACACATAGATCAATGAAACAGAATAAAACAAATTGTAGCTACTGAAACCTGATTTTTTTTAAAGTTTATTATCATTTTAATATAGCAGTCATTTTAAGTTAAAACTCTTTAGATAAATATTGTTTTAAAAACTTGAGGATGCGTAATAGTTTGGTTATAAAGCTCAAGCACTTTTCCTACTATTACATGTTTTTCAAAATCTCAATGAGTAGAGAGAACACAGAACAAAGGTAAAGGAAAAGGGCCAAAATTTATAACAGGAAAAAGATGTCTTTGATTACAGTCTCCCCCGCCTTTTGTAGTGTAAATTAATTATTTTAAATAAGAAATATAAACCTGTCTAAAAATATAACACATGTATATTTCAAAAGACTAAAACCATCAAGTAGAAGGTTCTTTGAACAGTAAAATTTCATGTGCTCGAAGGGTTTCAACGCATTATATGAGGCTTCCTGCTTTAAGTCTATAAATTTTTATTGTCTGCCTTAAAGCACACAAAACATTCCTGAATAATTTCCAAAATCATTTATTTTCTACAGAAGTTAATCTGCTGAACTGCCTTTTCAACATTTACTTTGCTTTTTAACAGTGCAAATTATATCTGAGTAAAAATACTCCACAACCATACATATTGCTCTAACTGTGCTATAGAGCTGACATGGAATAATGAAAGACTAATTGCAATTAGAACACTTTATTTGTTCAGAATTGATTCTTTGCCTTGCCCCACTTTTAGAAATTTCTACAACCACAAGGCTTATGCTCAAAAACCAACAAAGAATCCATTGACCATAAACTGAATCAATGTTTTCACCAGCTCTTCCCACAATACACACTGCAGCTCAGGCACAGCCATTAGGAAACCCCTTAACCTACATATACACACAACACAAGCAGATATTAAGGCTTATCCTGGAATTGTCAAAAGCCCCCATTTTTTGGATTTGCTAAGCTCTGCCACACTCTCCTCTAAAAGAGATGGACTTGGACCAGCACAGGCGCCTAGCAGATTGTTCCAGTTATTTGCTAGCTGGGTGTAGAAGAAAGGACATTGTTGCCAAAACTCTCTTGTGCAATATCAGTTATCAGTATTCACCTGCACCTACTGGATATGTCAAATTTTCTCTAGTTGAGTAGATGACCAAGGAAAACTATCAACTGTCACTTGAATGCAACACAACGAAAAAATTTTTTCAAAGATCACTCCTTTACCTGTTTGACATCATATGCCAGAAGAACATATTTTAAATCTGGTGAGACTGAATGTCTTGATGCTTTGAAGGTTACCTAGAAATAAAAAGAAACAATTATTTTAAAGAGTTTAATAACAGAAAGATTAACATTCATTTGGATATGTAAGTATAAAAAAAGATGTCCATTCTCCTCATAACATTGTAAAATAGGCTTTCTCGTTCGTATTGTAAGTACGCACAGGCATGTACATATGTATGACCTTACAGATGGATACAGAAACTTGGAGAGGCTATATTAGACACATCATTAAGAAAAATTTTGCTAACGTATCTCCCCTACATGTTATCACTTAAAGACTAAGTTAATATTTTCATTTATAAGAATAAAAAAGCAAAACGTCATTGAGCTTCTTAAGTAACCAAATTGCTTCTATATTTGCATGTTGGATTAATCAAAAGGAAAAGAAATAGTAGCATTCTGTGGTGTCATGATTTCCTGTCTCTACACTTTTGTTTTTTCACAGGTTGTATATTTATATTTTTAAAAAGACATATGTTAAAGACAAAATCTCCTTAAAGGAAACTCCCAGAGTGAGGCAGATTAAAACACAAATACATAATTGATTATACTCAATATATATATGGTATAGAAATATAAACAAATACACTATACATGTTTAATTTTGAGCTTTTTATTTTACCATTGAATAAATCCAATGTTAGACTTGAACATAAACTGAAGGATAAATACATTGAGAGTGGGAAAATGGGTTTATTTGGGATAGAGATTACATGTAATTTCATATCTAAAGAGAAGGCAAGCAAATTGAGTTGCTGCATCAAAAGCCTACAAAACGCAAACAAAAAAATAAACTGTACATGGATTTTAAGCAAACTAATTTGTATGGTTTTTGCAGAGAAATGCAGGTATAAATAATTGTATACATTTTATGTCTGGGCAGTTTCAACAACACTGGTCTCCAAGAAAAACAGAAAAGGGTGAAGTCAAGGTTTTAGTACTTAGAAATTCCCAAAGACAATGGAAAGGATAAGAAACTCAGAAGAACCAGTATCTGGCAAAGTTTGCATGGTATAATAAAAAATATATTTGGTCTTTTTACCTGGTTCCTGGCACAGAGCTTCTAAAATGCTTGGAATTTCCTGAGCGATAGATAGAAGGGTCTTTTGTTAATTAATAACTAGCCCTCTTTGACCACACACAGTTTATGTTAATGAGATGACTCCAGGATTGGGGGTGGGGGGACAGTGGCAAGATAGCTTCTGGAGAAGAACCAGCCACCTGATTAGAGAGCAAGAACTTTGAACCCTACCTGGAGGTCAGGGAGGGTGGTGGGACTGAAGCTGAAGTTCAAGCTCGTGGCCGATGATTTAATCAATCAGGCCTAGGTAACAAAACCTCAGTAGAAAACCTCTGAACCATGAGATTTGCAGAAGCTTCCTTGTTAGTAAACATATCAATGTAGCTGGAGGGGACATATCCCAACTCCACCGAGACTGTACTTGGCACCCTTCTCCATTCACCCTATTTACCTCTTCATCTGGCTTTTCATCTGTATTCTTTATAATAAACCAGTAATCATAAGTATAGTTCTTTCTGTGTCATTCTAGCAAATTATCAAATCTGAAGGGAGATTGTGAGAACCACCAAATCTGTAAACCAAGTCCGATAAAAATGCAAGTAGCCTGGGGTCTCAGGACTTGAAGCTGGTATCTGAAATGAGGGCAGGCACTGAGTCCTTAACCCGTGGGGTCTTCACTAACTCTGAGTAGTTAGTATCAGAATGAATTGAATTGTTAAGTCACCCAGAGAACTGTTGTTGAAATAGCACAGTCTGTTCATTTCTGAGCCAGATATGCAAGAGAATGGAGTACTCTGGGAGAAAATACTTGTACACGGTAACGTTGATTTAGAAGAGGTGTTGCCTGCATACATCCATCTTGTACCATCCACTTAGAAGAAGATAAGAATAATCATCGGCAATAATTCACCTCAAGGAATTTTTCATTTTTTCGAAAAGCCACTTCAATAATAATGAAAATAACAACAACAAACAACAATCACAGCAGTAGGGCTACCATTGATCTATCATCTGTCATAAGCTCTGAACTTGCTTAGAATTCTGTGGTTCTCAATAATTCCCCCACCTCCCGCCCCGTGACAAAGCTGTGAGGGAGGTATCTTCATTCTAATCCTTTCTTTTTTTCTCGTTAACTTATTGTATATTGAAACTTGATAGATATTAGCCTGTGTGGGATTTAGGGTGACATATAGAACACAAGGTCCTCTCTCTCAGCGTTGCACATTGCAGTATCAGGAGGTATACTGTTACACAAGAGGAGGTTTATTGTTATTTAAAAATTGGTTAAAAGGGCAATGCCATCATTCCAGTCCTATGGGAATAAGAAAACTCTAATAATACAGTTCTTAAACTTTTGTCAAGGTCACAGAGAAGTATACATAATGAAAGAATGCAGGAGGAACTCCTTTCATAAGCCCTATGCCAACAGGAGATTCTTTTCTCCCTTCCTCCCTTCCTCCCTTCCCCTTTCCTCTCTCTCTTTCTCTCTCTCTCTCTTTTTTTAGAGAGCTACCCTGTCTGAAGCCTGAATTATTTAACGAAAATCTCACCCCCCTTGTCCCCATCCGCTCTCATGGAATGTTGCTCACGCAAATTAACTTCACAAGTTCACAGGTGCATCTGAGCCTCTGGTAACGACCTTTTAGTATCTTTTACAGTTCCTACAATTATCCAGTCTGGCACTTTATTCATTATCACTATACTGCCTTCAGCTTCTGCAGCATACAACCTGGGAAACTTTCCAAATACCTTTTCAGAGGCCCAAGCTGCTGAAACTTCGAACTTAAGAGTTGTGCTGCAAAGAGACTTGCTGATGATACACGTATAAGAAACACATCCTTGCCGCTTAGTCAAGGGGCGTGGGAAGTCTCAGGCAAATCCCTCTTAACCTAAGTCATTAATCTGTTGCATCTGGGTGATTAATCCTTCCTAGCAGCCACCGGAGACCCCTTGGTCTACATTGACCCTAATTACAGACATTAATATAGTTCCAGTTGAGTCTCAACTTGATATGGCCTCAAATTAGTGTTTTGGGAAGTCTATTATTGCCAATAATGCTATTATGTTACCTACATATTTAATCACTTAATTACTATTGTAATAAAAGGATGCAGAAATATTTTCTGCATGTGTTTATCGGTATTATTCAGCAATGATGCTTACTAATGCATTTTTGAAAAAAGGGCATTAAAATGCATGAACTCTGCCAGCTAGGAACATTCGATTAAAGCCAAGTTAGGTGGGATAAACAGGAAAACAAACATGCAGGTGGTTAACTAAACAAATTAACAAGGGAGACAAGACATTTGATCAAGTTGAGAAACAACTGCATGCTTTCAGGCAGCTTGGCGAGATTTTGTAGCATCTCATTTGTATGTATCATTCAACTATACCAAAACTAACTTATTGAACGTTCAAAATAAGATGAACACCATGGTAAACACTGAAGGTGCTACAAAGTCGAAAAACAAAGTCACTAGAATCTTTCCCATCTCATATTGGGCAGGATAAGACAGGCACTGTGTTTCTCTGCCTTTCTCAGGCTGTCAAAAGGGGGCAGTAGCCCCTCACCTTCAAATAATCATTATCTTATAGGAAATTATATACAGTATTTCTAACTTTCCAATTTTTTTCAAGATAAGATGGATATCAAGCTGTTAATTTACAATCTCATGATTCTTAAATTATAGCCCGATACTTTGAAACATATATGTGTACCAGATTCTGCCTAGGAGATGCTAGTTTGCTTAATTTTGGTAAAGCAAAAATTGCCATAAGGTTAAGGGTGGGGGGGGGGCGGAAACAATGCTATGAGATTTAAAAAACAGGTGGTATATTTTTCATATACTTGGTGGTAATGTAAGTGAAAACTTCATGATCCCACGTTTTCCAGTTAAATGAAATTATAGACTGCATTATGAGAACAACCTTTAAAAATGTACATGTAGTTTTAAAAAATTCCCAGAGAGGTGGGGCTAGCCCCATGGCTTAATGTTAACATTATACGTGTATTATTACCAACATGAATATGGCCGAGCTAATCACTGTTTTCATGAATGGTGAAATTTAAAGCCAAGGAAGCAACAGAATCAGATTTGAATTTAGAATGATTCCTCTGGCAGTTGGGTGAGTTGGATCTGATGACATCCTGAGGTCAATGAGATCTGGTAAGAAGCTCTCATGACAATCTAGATAAGCAATGTCAAGAAGTTAAGAAAGATGCAAGGGCATAGGCAGGAGGGTACATCTGCAAGGGAGATTGCTGATAAAAACAAAAGAATTTATTGATTAGATCTGAAGACTGAGAAAGAAGAAAGTGTACAAAACAATTTTGGGTTTTCATGTTTTTATCACTGGGTAAATGTTGCTACTGCAACCAAACTTGGGAAAAAGCAAAAAACAGGCATATTTTGAGGAAAATTTTAGACATACCAATTTTAGATATGCTATGGTTTTAATCCTAGTGGGGTATATCCAATAGGGGATATTCAAGCTTTTTGTATATAAGCCTGGAGTTTAAGAGAGATATCTGGGATTTTATGGAGTATTAGATGAAAGTTTACATTCAACGTAAATTCATTCTCATCAGATAAAAGGAGCAAAACCTCTCAAACAGGGCTTCCCTGGTGGCGCAGTGGTTTAGAATCTGCCTGCTAATGCAGGGGACACGGGTTCGAGCCCTGGTCTGGGAAGATCCCACATGCCGCGGAGCAACTAGGCCCGTGAGCCACAACTACTGAGCCTGCGCGTCTGAAGCCTGTGCTCCGCAACAAGAGAGGCCGCGATGGTGAGAGGCCCGCGCACCGCGATGAAGAGCGGCCCCCGCTTGCCGCAACTAGAGAAAGCCCTCGCACAGAAACAAAGACCCAACACAGCCAAAAATAAATAACTAAATAAATAAATTTTAAAAAAAAAACACCTCTCAAACAACATGTTCTACTATGAGTGGATCAGTAACAATACAGTTATTATGAGTAATGTTTACGATTACTTTTATAAGTAAACGTGCTCCACCTGCTGTAATAACTTCACCTCTCCCTGCTCTTTATTCAAGCTGTATTTCTCTCAAATATCATTCTAATTCTCCCTCTTTAAGCCTTCTCTGTCCTTTTCAGTGCAAGTGATTCGTCTGAGTCATATGTATACAATTATACGTGCAGTTCATTTAACCACTGATCACTTCCATTATTGCTCTTCTGGGTTGTTTGGAACTTCAATTTACATCTATTGCCACAGTAATGCCCCTATTAAGAGGCTCCATTGCAATGATTCATTCTTCTCAGAAACATTATAACTAGAGGTAAAACTAGATAATGATGGTATTCCAAGATGTCAGATATTGAATATCATGGCAAGAAATCATTAAACACAAACGTAAATGTCAGAAGTGCCAGAACATATAAAATATGCATTTGTATGACTTAAGGCTGAGAAAAGAATGAGCAAGAGGAGAAGAACAAGAGATTGGATTAAAATTAACAAAAACTGGTGGAAGACTTGGTTGCCTTCAGATTGAGAAATGACAGATGCATAAGAACAGTACAATTCAGGTGAGTATTATTCTAGATCTTATAACATGCTGGTGATAAAAATATGTATAGGCACCTCTATTACAAAAAAAAAAAAAATTACTGGTCCAAGAACTTGAGTTGGAGAATCCGCTAAGTCTTAAAGTGTAGGTGGGTACATTTTCAACAGAGATAGAATGACGAAAACAAGAAAGTAGGTCTTTGAGGACACTATGGTCTTTTTTTCCTGCTCTCTCCACCTCACCCAACCAAAATCCTACACACACACACACACACACACACACACACACACAAACACACACACCTTATGTTTAATTTATTTGGCTATAATTTCCCTCATTACCTAATCTAATTTTTAGCTTATTGATAACTGACAAAAAATGTTTAGAAAAGTCATCTATTATTCTAGAAAAATAAAATATTATTTTTTCAAGTATGTGATTAAGTATATATTGTCAATAAGCTTCTTTTACAATGCAGTCTATAAATAATCACGAAATAAGCATGAGGAAAGATTTTAAAAAGCCAGTTGAACTTAAGTGGATGGCAAGAGGGAAATGGTTACTATACAATTGATAAAAAAGGAAAAGAAGGTCGAAAGAAGGCAGAAAAGAAGGCAAACCAAATTGCAGTCTATTAAGTGATACCAAAGATGCACTCTCTTTCTCTATCTGGCTTCAAATGAAAGAAACAAGGAAGAGGCAGAGAGACTGTTTTTTTTTTATCTTGCAGCTCTAAATAAAGCCATGTTTGAGATTGTTTTATTTTTATCTTGCAGCTCTAAATAAAGCCATGTTTGTTTGTTATAGCCATAACTGTGTTTATATGCAAAGATTTTTTTAAATATCAGAACTTTTATTGTATTTTTTTTAATGTTCTCTTTTCGTAGCTACCCAATTAATTAGTATAGTGTTTATATTATATTACTTCGTGATACCTAGGACATCCATGTTGTATGAACATAATAGATCATCTCTATTTTTTTTTCTTGGCACCATGTATTTTATTGATTCTAGAATATTTTATTAAAAAACTCAAGGCAGAAAATGCCATGGTGCAAGTAGGTAGTTTTTAAGACTATTAAATCAGTACTTACTAACTCATGTAGAATGCCTCACATATATCTTTATTGCTCAATAAATGTGAACGGTCAAATTAATATTTTATTGATTTGGATCATAGTCCATACACTAAAACATTTAAAAAACAATTTTTATTTTTAATAGAAGGTAAAACTAATGGTCTCTGAATTCTATTAATAACTTTAAAAAAAGGGCCAACAAGATGACTTTGAGAAGAATGTCAGTATTTCTGCACTCAAAAGTACAACAAATTAGGAAAGCTTAGGCTGGAGAAGGAAGTTAAGGAATATTGTAAACTGCATACTAACACAAATTATTCCTTTGAAGTTCAGTTATGCTACTCTGATTCTTCAAATTGTCTTAATGTTTTCTAATCACAATATTTCAAACATAATTTATCTTAAATGGTGTTATTACATTCAGGTAAAGAATGTAATGCACTAAATGTAATATGCTAAAAAATACAGCATATAGAAAGAAATTAAAAGTTATGAAAGTCCAAAAAATATCACATTAGAATTTCTGGGTAGTTTTCCTAATCATGGCCTAATATAATTTGGTCAATACAATGCTTATCAGATAGGTTGACTGGATTTTTCCAGTAGCAAATTACTTAAGTACATTTTTGCAATGATATTCCATCAGATAAATATTAGAGAGAAAACCTAATTAATAGAGTTACTATTTTAAAACATGATATGGACATTTCAAGAATTTGTGTCAGTAATGTGATTTTATATCTCTCATAGGCCAGGAAGCGGCTACCAAGAACTTTGAAATTTTCATATTTTTAAAAAGAAGAGAAAATATAATGACCAATATTGCTTCATAAAAAAATTTAACCTGGCTGAATCTTCTTTAAAAATGAGGGGAAAATAGGAAAATACTAGTGCTGTAAAGATTAAATTTTGGTTGACAGGTGATTGATTTTTCTTATGGATCAAAGACCCATTTAAAGTTGGTATGACATCATTAGTTTAGCATTACCACTGATAATCCCAAAGAACAAGAGAGAACATAGGTTAGTAACTAAAAAGAAACTTATTTGTTGATATTTAATAAATTCTGGTATATTCTTCAATAATATCAGGTTAGATATCTACTTTCTTCTCTCTTATTTTTATCTTTGATAAAACTATTTATATAGAGTATAATATTTATTTGTTGTTTTCATCTTAATGGACCTTGGATGCACAGAATTAGATTAATAATAACTTTTGTCTCTTGACAGAGTGTCATTTGTAATAAATTTAGCCAATAAAAATATAACATGCCCAATTAAACTTGAATATCAGATAAACAACAAATATGCTATAATCTATGAAAATAATGACAAACCATACAATAATGTGAAAATAACATAAAAGTATGGAATATCCTATAAAAATTAGTGAGCTACAACTAAATGTAAATATGCATGAATCAGTAACAGAATGCTGTGATAAAAGGACATATATGAAGATCATGGACAGCCCGGTTCCTCTATTTGAAGTTCAAAACCAACTAAATATGTCATTTAGGCAAACATATACATAACCAAACTGAGTTAGACATTCACCAGAAACCCAAGGATATAAAAAAATAATTTCCAGAGCAAATTAGTTTAAATGTTGAGTTGTCATTTACTAAACTTGCATTTTAATGGTCCAAAGCTAAAGGTCATTCTTTATTGTTCACTTTATCAGAAATGTCTATTAATAGATCCTAAGCTCAGTTGAGGAGAACAGCAGTTGTTTGCAACTATGACTGAATAAACTTTTGTGTTCTTCTTTCCTGATGCACATGTGCAACCATTTTCATAAGGTGTATATATCTAGGGAGAAGTTTGTGGGTTGTAGGGTGTGTGAATGTTCTACTTCACACAAAATGACAAACTGTTACCCAAAGTAAAAACACAAATTACACTCCTGCTAGCAATGTGTAAGAAGTCCTGTTCTCCACATTCTTTCCAGTTCTTGGTAATGTCAGAGTTAAACTTTGCCAGTGGGATAGGTGCAAAATACTATCTCTTTGTTGACTATCATTTTTCTGTTTGTAAATTATGTGAAGCATTTGTTTATTTGTTTATCAATGATGTGTTTCTTTTGTGAACAGTGTATTTAAATCTTTTGCTTATTTTTCAATAAAATTGGAGTTTTTTTATATTAATTACACACTAATATTTTTCAGTTAACTAATGCTTTTCACCATGCCTTTATCATTTACCACTTGGCATTCTTTACTATGCTAAAATATCTGTCTGTGTACTCTAATTTTAACGTGAGATTATAATAGATACAAGATACAAACAAAAAAATTATAGGATGTGACAATTCAGAGGAAGAATCTGAACCAAACCAAAGAATAACAAGACTCAGGTTTTCAGCTGTGACCATCAATGTTTCTTGAGTATATTAACAGGTAGACTAGTACTCCTCCTGCTCAGGACTCATAAAGAAGTTGATTCTCCATTTCCTTCTCATTTGTCACTATCCATTTAATAAGCAGATATATTATAACTGACCCTTATCTGCCAAAGCAAAGGGCAATAGTAAAAGAAAAAAGTAACTTCAGATTTACTTCCCTGGTGGCACAGAACTTTCTGCTTAACTAGGGAAAGAAAGAGGTCCTGTAAAATCACATCAAATCCAATGGAATGACAATAAGGAACAATCAGGGGCTGCCTCCAGACCCAATGTCTTGAGCCCAAATCCCCAGCTCTAAAGTAAGAAAACAGTTCTTCTATTCTTGTCTAACAGTCACAGTTGAAAACACTTCAGGTCTCTTCAGCTGCACTGAGGAGCTCTGTTTGACATTCACCAAAAATGGAAGGATAGATATAAAAATCATTTCCAGGGCAAATTAGTTTCAGTTGAGTTGTCATTTACTAATCTTTGCATTTTAGTGTCCCAAAGCCAAAAGTTATTTCTTGCATTGTCCCTTTCTCAGAAATGTTACGATTTCAATATTTTTTAATGAAATATATAGAAGGCTAAGATCAATCCTTTTTCTGCACATTTTCAAATGGGCAGATAAAGGTCAGATTAACCCCAAGACATGAAGAATGTTTTTAGTTTGCCCTCTTCTTTTTTCTTTTTTTTTTTAGTATTAATTTTATTTCACTTTGAAAACTGAGGGAAACATTAAGGGATACATTTCTAACACTTTATAGGGCAGATGGTTCTTCTTATATTAAATAGGTATTTAAAGCTAAATGAGTTCATTACAGACATTTACTCACAAATCCTCCCATTGTTCCTCCTTCACTAACGCTCATTATTTGTTCCTTCTTCCACCAGTTAATAATAGATACAGGTCTAATAAGACATTTGAAATACAAAAAAAATCTTTCACTGGACTTTGCAGATGGCAGTGAATGAATGATTCCAGTGAGATTCAAGCTAAGTAGAAATATGTGAAGATGAAATGCTGCTGCACATGGGTCTCACTTGCAAAGTCCCAATTATAAAAGCTTATGCAAAGGAATTCATAGAAAAAAATGAACCAATTGTCAAGGCACATATGACAAGATAATGTTCAATCTCTTCATAATTAAATAATTACAAATCAATATAACAGTTATTATTATAACTATATATTATATATAACAATATATATTGTTATATATATAACTATATATATAACAATATAAAAATTATAATATAACAATAATTATCAATATAACACTTATTATTTTATTATTTTTTCATCAGCCAAATTGATATTAGTTAATATGTTGGCAATACTAGTGACGGCCAGAGTAGTTAACAGGCAATATCATGTACTATTGGTGGATCTGATTGATGCAATTTGATACTATTAAATTTCAAATTGACATTTCTTTTGACCCAGAAATAGTACTGCTATGAATTTAGCCTACAAATATATTTCAAAAATGGTTGCCAAGTGTATTTACAGGAATATAATAGAAATGAATATATGGTAGTGCATTATGCAAGGGAATTCTATGTACTCATTAAATGATATTAGAGAAAAACAAAAGCATTCATATAAAAAGACCTTCAGGTCATATTATTAAGTAGATGAAAAGGGGAGACCATCCATGCTGTTGAAATTAAATACCCACACACACATGAGTGCATATATTTTGAAATATATCGTTCATGTACAGATGTAAGAAGACCCACAGACATATTTCTGGAGTCATTTTTGATGAGCAGAAATATGTACATGGCTACCCTCAAAATGGAGTACTGAGTGATATGGAGGAAAACTTTTATTTTTATTATATATACATGTATATCAGCACTGTGCAGAAGAACTTCCTATGGTAATGGAAAGGCTTTGTATGAACATCATCTGGTGTGGCAGCCACTGGTTACACTTGGATATTGAATGTCTAAAATGTGGCTGTTGTCACTAAAAGATGGAGTTTTAAATTTTAAATGATTTTAATTAATTTAAAATAAATTTAAACAGCTATATGTGGCTAGTGACTGTCATATCGGATAGGTCAATATACTATACATATTTTTTCCAACCATGTTTTCACTATATTGTTCTTAAACATGTCAATGAGGGAGATTAAGAATAATATTTCTGGGGCTTCCCTGGTGGTGCAGTGGTTGAGAATCTGCCTGTCAATGCAGGGGACAGGGGTTCGAGCCCTGGTCTGGGAAGATCCCACATGCCACGGAGCAACTAGGCCCGTGAGCCACAATTACTGAGCCTGCGTATCTGGAGCCTGTGCTCCGCAGCAAGAGAGGCCGCGATAATGAGAGGCCCGCGCACAGCGATGAAGAGTGGCCCCCACTTGCCGCAACTAGAGAAAGCTCTCGCACAGAAACGAAGACCCAACACAGCCATAAATAAATAAATAAATAAACCCAAAAGTTAAAAAAAAAAGAGTAATATTTCTATTTGTAATTATACTGTATTTTATAAAATCTCAAATGTTAATATATAAGGGACATATAAAAATTATGGGACATAACAAATGATAAGAAAGAAGAAAGCCACAGAATTGTAAAAATAGCATTAAACTGAAGGAGAGATTATAAACATAAATGCTTTGTTCCAAATAAAGAGAACTTACAATGTGAATTTGTTTGTTTTTTTTTTACTTAATATGTAAGTGTATACACAGTATAAAGATGTAAGATTATCTCTATGAAATGAATCTTTAATTACTATTTCTTTTATAAAGAATAGGATGTGTAGATGGAACATATCTCAACATAAAAAGGCTATTTATGACAAACCCACAGCCAACATCATGCTCAACAGTGAAAAGCTGAAAGCTCTTCATCTGAAATCAGGAACAAGACAAGGATGCCCACACTCACCATTTATATTTAACATAGTATTGAAAGTTCTAGCCACAGCAATCAGACAAGAAAAAGCAATAAAAGGCATCCAAACTGGAAAGGAAGGAATAAAACTCACTATTTGCAGATGACATGAGCCTATATATAGAAAACCCTAAAGTATCCACCAAAAATGTTTAGTGCTAATAAATAAATTCAGTAAGGTTGCAGGATATAAGAATAATATACAGAAATCTGTTGCCTTTCTATACACTACTTATGAACTATCAGAAAGAGAAAGCAAGAAAACAATCCCATTTAAAATCACATCAAAATGAGTATAATACCTAGGAATAAACTTAGCCAAGGAGGTGAAAGACCTATACTGTGAAAACAATAAAACATTGATGAAGAAAACTGAAGCTGATACAAAGAAATGGCAAGATATCCAATGTTCGTGGATCAGAAGAATTAATATCATTAAAATTCCCATATTATCCAAAGTAATCTACAGATTTAATGGAATCCCTATCAGAATACCCATGACATTTTTCACAGAACAAAACATATAATTGTAAAATTTATATGGAACCACAAAAGAAAACAAATTGCCAAAGCAATCTTAAGAAAAAAGAACAAAGCTGGAGGAATCAGGTGCCCTGATTTCAGACTATACTACAAAACTACAGTAATCAAAATAACATGGTACTGGCACAAAAGCAGATGCACACATCCATGAAACAGAATACAGAGCCCAGAAATAAACCCACACACTTATGGTCAATTAATCTACAACAAAGGAGCTAAGAATATGCAATGGAGAACAGTCTCTTCAATAAGTGGTGCTGGGAAAACTGAACAGTTACATGTGAAAGAATGAAATTAGAACATTTTCTCACACCATATACAAAAATAAACTCAAAATGAATTAAAGACCTAAATGTAAGACCTAAAACTTCCTAGAAGACAACACAGGCAGAACACTCTTTGATAGAAATTGTAGCAATATTTTTTGGGGATCTGTCTCCTCAGACAAAAGAAACAAAAGCAAAAGTAAACAAATGGGACCTAATTAAACTTAAAAGCTTTTGCTCAGCAAATGAAACCACTGACAAAATGAAAAGGCAACCTACTGAATGGGAGAAAATATTTGCAAATTATATGACTGATAAGGGGTTAATATCCAAAATATATTTACTGTATATTTGCCTTTACCAATGAGTTTTTTCCTTTCATAATATTCAGGTTTCTGGTTGTGGCCTTTTCTTTTTCACTTAGAGTAGTCCCATTAACACCCTTGTAAAGCTGGTTTGGTGGTGCTGAACTCTTAACTTTTGCTTGTGTGTAAAACTTTTGAACTCTCCTTCAAATCCGAGTGAAAGTGTTGCTGGGTAGTTTCCTTGGTTGTAGGTTTTTCACTTTCATTACTTTAAATATACTGTGCCACCTTTCTGGCCTGAAGAGTTTCTGCTGAAAAGTTAGCTAATAGCCTAATGGGAGTTGCCTGGTAGGTAACTTGCTCTTTTCCCTTGCTGCTTTTAATATTCCTCTCTTTAACTTCTGTCATTTTAATTTCAATGTGTCTTGGTGTGGTTCTCTTTGGGTTGATCCTGTTTGAGACTCTCTGTGCTTCCTGGACCTGAGTGTCTGCTTCCCTTCCCAGGTTAGGGAAGTTTTAAGCTATTATGTCCTCAAATACGTTCTTTGCCCCTTTCTCTATCTCTTCTCCTTCTATAATCGCTATGATATCAATGTTACTATGCTTGATATTGTCCCAGAGGCCTCTTAAGCTGTCCTTATTTCTTTTTATTCTTTTTTTCTTTTTTCTGTTCATCATTCGTGACTTCCACTACTCTGTCTTCCAACTCACTGAACCATTCCTCTGCATCATTTAAGCTACTGTTTATTCCTTCTAGTGTTTTTTTTTTGTTTGTTTCTTTTGTTTTGTTTCAGTACTGCATTCTTCATCTCTATTTGGTTCTTCTTTATATTTTCTAACTCTTTGTTAAAAACTTATAACTTCTCACTCTGCTCATCAATTCTTCTCTCAAGTTCATTGATTATCTTTATTGTTATTACCTTGAACTCTATCTGTTAGATCACCTATCTCTATCCACTTTATTTAGTTCTTATTGGGTTTTATCTTGTTCCTTTGTTTGGAACATGTTTCTCTGTTACCTTACTTTGCTTAATTTGCTGTTTCTATTTCTTGTATGTTGGTTAGGTTTCTCAACCTTGGAGAAGTGGTCTTTTGCAGGAGACATCCTGTGCATCTCAGCACCATATTCCCCTCTGGTCACCAGAGCTATATGCTCTAGGGATGCCCCTATGTGGGCTGTGTGGGTTCTTCTGCTGTGGAGGGCTAACTACTGTGGACAGAGTCTGGTAAGTGTGGCTGGCTCCTGGTTTGGTTGGCTGTCAGCCCCTGCCTTGTGTGGAGATTGCCAGCCACTGGTTGGTGGGACCAGGTCACAAGGCAGCTGGCTGTGGAACCCCTGGGGGCCCCAGCGCTAGTGCTGGCACACTCTGGGGCAGAGCTAGGTTCTGGGGTGGATGGTTTTGGGGCTCAGATCTTGGATTTAGTGTTGGCCTGCTGGTGGGTTAGGCCGGTTCCTTACATGGCTGGCTGCAGGTTCCAGGGTATACCAAAGCTGGTGCTGGCTCACTGGAGAGTGGGGATATATAACGAGGCAGAGGAGTACAAGGTGCTCACCCACCAGTGGGTAAAGTTAGGTTCTGGGGCTAGTGCCATCCTGCTGGCAGACAGAGCTGGGTCCTAGGTCCAGGAGTCCCAGAGTTGGTGTTAGACTGCTGGTGGATGAGGCTGGTCCCAAGGCTAGAGCTGGCTGGCTGGTGGGTGTGGCCAGGACCCAGGGGGTTCTGCGGATCATTCCTGCCCACTGGTGGATGGAGGTGGTTCGCAGGGTCTCTGGCTGCAGGGCCCTGGAGGTCCTGGGTCTAGTGCCTGTGTACTGGTGTGTGGGTCTCGGTCCTGGACCCTCTGGTGGACACGGCCAGGTCCAGGGGAAGGTATGGGCTCAGGGGGTCTTAAGGCAGCCTGTCTGCTGGTATGTGGGGCTGTGTCCCTGCCCAGCTGGTTGCT
This sequence comes from Balaenoptera ricei, assembly GCF_028023285.1. Classification (NCBI taxonomy): domain Eukaryota; kingdom Metazoa; phylum Chordata; class Mammalia; order Artiodactyla; family Balaenopteridae; genus Balaenoptera; species Balaenoptera ricei. Next base: position 5,812,506 of record NC_082645.1, on the reverse strand, counting down.
TGGCCTGATTCCAGTACTGGTGCCTACAGGCTGGAAGGTGGGGGTGGCAGGGCTGGGTCCTGACTTTAATAAGCAGGAGGGAGGATTCCAAAATATTCCTTGACAGCATCAGTTTCCACATGGGAGAAGGAGCTCCCCAAAATGGCTGCTGCCAGTATTTATATCCTCAGGGTGAGCTCCAGTTACCTCCTGCCTCTCCAGGAGCTTCTCCAAGATCAGCAGGTAGGTCTGACCCAGAGTTCTTTCAAACTACTGCTTCTGCCCTGGGTCCCACAGTGTGTGAGATTGTGTGTGCACCCTTTAACAGTGGAGTCTCTATTTCCCACAGTCCTCTGGATCACGTGAAAGTAAGCCCCTCTGGCCTTCAAAGCCATACATTTTGGGGGCTCCACTTCTTGCTCTTGTACCCCGGCTGGGGAGCCCAATATGGGACTCAGACCCCTTGCTCCTTGGGGAGAACCTCTGCAGTTGTAATTATTTTCTCATTTGTGGATCACTCTCCCAGAGGTATGGGTCTTGAATATACCATAACTCTGCTCACACCCCCAGCTGTCTTGTTGTGATTCGTTCTTTATATCTTTAGTTGTGGAAGATCTTTTCTGGTAGATTCTGATCTTTCTTATCAATAGTTGTTCTGTAAATAGTTGTAATTTTGGTATGCCCGTGAGAGGTGAGTTCAGGGTCTTCTTACTCTGCCATCGTTATATGCCCTGTCTGAGGCCAGATTTTTAACATATAAATCCTCCATGATGATAGCCAGCATGTGAAACACCTGGGTGGTCAGAAAACCCTGACAACCTTTCTTTATTTCAAATTTTAAGAGGTGAAATTTTCGTTGTCTTTATCCAAAAAATAATTGCTTGTGCCATTCTATTTTTTTTTTCAACACGCAGCTCTTTCCTCAAACATAAATGAGAAAATAAGCTCCTTGATATCTTGGTGGTAAAAAGATTTTTATCTATCCCCCACCCCAAATATTCAGTGGCAGAATAGTGAAATTTAAACAAATAAAAATACTGCAATGGCAGCCTGCCACGACTGGCCCCAAGTTTTCTACCTATCTGTGCATTCTTCCTAAAAAAGACAGTAAAACCCGCGACACACCCAAGTATCTTAACACCCCAACCAGAGATCGAACCTGTGCCCCCTGCAGTTGAAGCATGCAGTCTTAACCACTGGACCACCAGCGAAGTCCCTAAATTTCAGGCCTATTGAGCCATGTGGCTGACAGGGTCTTGGTGCTCTGGCCAGGAGTCAGGGCTGAGACTCTGAGGTGGGAGAGCCGAGTTCTAGACATTGGACAACCAGAGACCAATATCAATTGGCGAGAGCCCTCCCAGAGATCTCCGTCTCAAGGCTAAGGCCCAGCTCCACTCAACGACCAGCAAGCTCCAGTGCCGGACACTCCATGCCAAACAACTAGCAAGACAGGAACACAACCCCACCCATTAGCAGAGAGGCTGCCTAAAGTCATACTAAGTTCACAGACACCCCAAAACACACCACCAGACGTGGACCTGCCCACCAGAAAGACAAGATTCATTCACCAGAACACAGGTACCACTCCCCTCCATCAGGAAGCCTACACAACCCACTGAGCCAACCTTACCCACTGGGGGCAGACACCAAAAACAACGGGAACTGCAAACCTGCAGCATGCGAAAAGGAGGCCACAAAAACAGTAAGTTCAGCAAAATGAGAAGACAGAGAAATACACAGCAGATGAAGGAGCAAAGTAAAAACCCACCAGAACAAACAAATGTAGAGGAAATAGGCAGTCTACCTGAAAAAGAATTCAGAGTAACGATGGTAAAGATGATCCAAAATCGCGGAAACAGAATGGAGAAAATACAAGACACGTTTAACAAGGACCTAGAAGAACTAAAGAGCAAACAAATAATGATGAACAACACAATAAATGAAATTAAAAATTCTCTAAAAGGAATCAATAGCAGAATAACTGAGGCAGAAGAATGGATAAGTGACCTGGAAGATAAAATAGTGGAAATAATTACCACAGAGCACAATAAAGAAAAAAGAATAAGAAGAATTGAGGACAGCCTCAGAGACCTCTAGAACAACATTAAACGCACCAACATTTGAAATATAGGGGTCCCAGAAGAAGAAGAGAAAAAGAAAGGGACTGAGAAAATATTTGAAGAGATTATAGTTGAAAACTTTCCTAATATGGGAAAGGATAGGTCAATCAAGTCCAGGAAGCACAGAGGGTCCCATACAGGATAAAACCAAGGAGAAACACGCCAAGACACATATTAATCAAACTATCAAAAATTAAATACTAAGAAAAAATATTAAAAGTGGCAAGGGAAAAGCAACAAATAACATAAAAGGGAATCCCCATAAGGTTAACAGCTGATCTAACAGCAGAAACCCTGCAAGCCAGAGGGAGTGGCAGGACCTATTTAAAGTGATGAAAGGGAAAAACCTACAACCAAGATTACTCTACCCAGCAAGGATCTTATTCAGATTTGACAGAGAAATTAAAACCTTTACAGACAACCAAAAGCTAAGAGAATTCAGTACCACAAATTTACAACAAATGCTAAAGGAATTTCTCTAGGCAGGAAACACAAGAGAAGGAAAAGACCTACAGTAACAAACCCAAAACTATTAAGAAAATGGTAATAGGAACACACATATTGATAATTACCTTAAATGTAAATGGATTAAATGCTCCAACCAAAAGTCATAGACAGGCTGAATGGATAAAAAAACAAGACCTATATATATGCTGTCTACAAAAGACCCACTTCAGACCTAGCAACACATACAGACTGAAAGTGAGGGGATGGAAAAAGATATTCCATGCAAATGGAAATCAAAAGAAAGCTGGAGTAGCAATTCTCATATCAGAAAAAATAGATTTTAAAATAAAGACTTACAAGAGACAAAGAAGGACACTACATAATGATCAAGGGATCAATCCAAGAAGAAGATATAACATTTGTAAATATTTATGCACCCAACAGGAGAGCACCTCAGTATATAAGGCAAATGCTAACAGCCATAAAAGGGGAAATTGACAGTAACACAATCACAGTAGGGGACTTTAACACTCCACTTTCACCAACGGACAGATCATCCAACATGAAAATAAATAAGCAAACACAAGCTTTAAATGACACATTAAACAAGATGGACTCAATTGATATTTATAGGACATTCCATCCAAAAACTACAGAATACACTTTCTTCTTAAGAGCTCAAGGAACCTTCTCCAGGATAGACGATATTGTGGGTCACAAATCAAGCCTTGGTAAATTTAAGAAAATTGAAATCATATCAAGTATCTTTTCCAACCACAATGTTATGAGACTAGATATCAATTACAGGAAAAACACTGTAAAAAATACAAACACATGGAGCCTAAACAATACACTACTAAATAACCAAGAGATCACTGAAGAAATCAAAGAGGAAATCAAAAAATACCTAGAAAGAAATGACAATGAAAACAGGACGAGCCAAAACCTATGGGATGCAGCGAAAGTAGTTCTAAGAGGGAAGTTTATAGCAATACATCCTATTTCAAGAAACAAGAACAATCTCAGATAAACAACCTAACCTTACACCTAAAGCAATTAGAGAAAGAACAACAACAACAAAAAAAAACCCCAAAGTTAGCAGAAGGAAAGAAATTGTAAAGATCAGATCAGAAATAAATGAAAAAGAAATGAAGGAAACGATAGTAAAGAACAATAAAACTAAAATCTGGTTCTTTGAGAAGATAAACAAAATTGATAAACCATTAGTCAGCTTCATCAAGATAAAAAGGGAGAAGACTCAGCTCAGCAGAATTAAAAATGAAAAAGGAGAAGTAACAACTGACACTGCAGAAATACAAAAGGATCATGAGAGATTACTACAAGCAACTATATGCCAATCAAATGGACAACCTGGAAGGAATGGACAAATTCTTAGAAGAGCACAACCTTCTGACACTGAACCAGGAAGAAATAGAAAATATGAAACAACCAATCACAAGCACTGAAATTGAAACTGTAATTAAAAATCTTCCAACAAACGAAAGCCCAGAACCAGATGGCTTCAGAGGCGAATTCTATCAAACATTTAGAGAAGAGCTAACACCTATCCTTCTCAAACTCTTCAAAAATAAAGCAGAGGAAGGAACATGTCCATACTCATTCTACGAGGCCACCATCATCCTGGTACCAAAACCAGACAAAGATGTCACAAAGAAAGAAAACTACAGGCCAATATTAGTGATGAACATAGATGCAAAAATCCTCAACAAAATACTAGCAAACAGAATCCAACAGCACATTAAAAGGATCATACACCATGATCAAGTGGGGTTTATCACAGGAATGCAAGAATTCTTCAATATACGCAAATCAATCAATGTGATAAACCATATTAACAAACTGAAGGAGAAAAACCATATGATAATTTCAATAGATGCAGAAAAAGCTTTTGACAATATTCAACACCCATTTATGATAAAAACCTTGCAGAAAGTAAGCATAGAGGGAATTTACCTCAACATAATAAAGGCCATATATGCCAAACCCACAGCCAACATTGTTCTCAATGGTGAAAAACTGAAACCATTTCCACTAAGATCAGGAACAAGACAAGGTTGCCCGCTCTCACCACTATTATTCAACAAACTATTGGAAGTTTTAGCCACAGCAATCAGCGAAGAAAAAGAAATAAAAGGAATCCAAACCAGAGAAGAAGTAAAACGGTCACTGTTTGCAGATGACATGATACTATACATGGAGAACCCTAAAGATGCTACCAGAAAACTACTAGAGTTAATCAATTAATTTGGGAAAGTGGCAGGATACAAAATTAATGCACAGAAATCTCTTGCATCCCTGTACACTAATGATGAAAACTCTGAAAGAGAAATTAAGGAAACACTCCCATTTACCACTGCAACAAAAAGAATAAAATACCTAGGAATAAACCTACCTAAGGAGACAAAAGACCTGTATGCAGAAAACTATAAGACACTGATGGAAGAAATTAAAGATGACACAAACAGATGGAGAGATATACCATGTTCTCAGACTGGAAGATTCAACGTTGTGAAAATGACCATACTACCCAAAGCAATCTAAAGATTCATTGCAATCCCTATCAAACTACCAATGGCATTTTTCACAGAACTAGAACAAAAAATTTCACAATTTGTATGGAAACACAAAGGACCCCAAATAGCCAAAGAAATCATGAGAAAGAAAAACGGAGCTGGAGGAATCAGGCTCCTGGACTTCAGACTATACTACAAAGCTACAGAAATCAAGACAGTATGGTACTGGCACAAAAACAGAAACATAGATCAATGGAACAGGATAGAAAGCCTAGAGATAAACCCATGCACATATGGTCACCTTATCTTTGATAAAGGAGATCAGAATATACAATGGAGAAAAGACAGTCTCTTCAATAAGTGGTGTTGGGACAACTGGACAGCTACATGTAAAAGAATGAAATTAGAACAGTCCCTAACACCATACACAAAAACAAACTCCAAATGGATTAAAGTCCTAAATGTAAGGCCAGACATATAAAACTCCTAGAGAAAACATAGGCAGAACACTCTATGACATAAATCACAGCAAGATCCTTTTTGACCCACCTCCTAGAGAAATGGAAATTAAAACAAAAATAAACAAATGGGACCTAATGAAACTTAAAAGTTTTGCAAAGCAAAAGAAACCATAAACAAGATGAAAAGACAACCCTCAACATGGGAGAAAATATTTGCAAAAAAAGCAACTGACAAAGGATTAATCTCCAAAATATTAAAGCAGCTCATGCAGCTCAATATAAAAACAACAAACAACCTAATCCAAAAATGGGCAGAAGACCTAAATAGTCATTTCTCCAAAGAAGATATACAGATTGCCAACAAACACATGAAAGGATGCTCAAAATCACTAATCATTACAGAAATGCAAATCAAAACTACAATTAGGTATTACCTGACACCAGTCAGAATGGCCATCATCAAAAACTCTACAAATAATAAATGCTGGAGAGGGTGTGGAGAAAAGGGAACCCTCTTGCACTGTTGGTGGGAATGTTAATTGATACAGCCACTATGGAGAACAGTATGGAGGTTCCTTAAAAAACTAAAAATAGAACTACCATATGACCCAGTAATCCCACTACTGGGCATGTACCCTGAGAAAAATCATAATTCAAAAAGAGTCATGTACCACAATGTTCATTGCAGCTCTATTTACAATAGCCAGGACATGGAAGCAACCTAAGTGTCCATTGACAGATGAAGGGATAAAGACGATGTGGCACATATATACAATGGAATATTACTCAGCCATAAAAAGAAATGAAATGGAGTTATTTGTAGTGAGGTGGATGGACCAAGAGTCTGTCATACAGAGTGAAGTAAGTCAGAAAAAGAAAAACAAATACCGTATGGTGGCATATGTATATGGAATGTAAAAAAAAAAAGGTTCTGAAGAACCTAGGGGCAAGACAGGAATAAAGACGCAAATATAGAGGAGAATGGACTTGAGGACACGTGGAGGGGGAAGGGTAAGCTGGGACAAAGTTAGAGAGTGGTATTGACATATATACACTACCAAATATAAAACAGATAGCTAGTGGGAAGCAGCCGCACAGCACAGGGAGATCAGCTCAGTGCTTTGTGACCACCTAGAGGGGTGGGATAGGGAGGGTGGGAGGGAGATGCAAGAGGGAGGGGACATGGGGATATATGTATACGTATAGCTGATTCACGTTGTTATACAGCAGAAACTAACGCAATATTGTAAAGCAACTATACTCCAATAAAGATGTTAAAAAAAAAATACTGCAGTGTTATGCAAATCAACTGTTGCTATCTCTATGCATGATAAGTCCATAAATATTCCTTGGTTCTAGTCAAACCTACTATTTTGTAATGACCTATAAATAAATAGTTGGACCAAAACATATGTAGGTAACATTTCCCTTGAATGTTACCTTTAATTTCCTTTCTCTGCTTTAGGCTATTTTTATAGCATAGTTTTAAAAGCTTACAGATATTTAGTTTCCCTTTCCATATTAGTACACGAGCTTTTTTTTTTTTTTTTAAATCTTAGTAATGTTTAAGCATATAGCTTAGAATCATGTTTCCAATTCCTTTCTAATCTCAGAGATTTGATAGAACTATTTATGAATGCTGGTGTTTTTTGCCAAGACTACTGGTGATATTCAAATTATTTCCAGTAGAAAGAATACAGCTAATACTTATGAAACATTTTCCTCATTATGACACTGTGAATGAGCTTTTGTTTGAAATAGTTGTGGCTTTATGAGATAACTTTTCCAAACACTTAAAAATGATTAAGAGCAGTTTTGGGGCTAAATCACTCCTTTCATGTAACTCCTCTTCAAAAAGTTATATACGCTTTAATTTTCTCCTTCATTAGAAGTCCACCTATCTTCACTCCAAAAGAATGCCTTAAGACATAAGCCAATTATTTCAGGAAAATTATTTACTTTTGTTTTATTTTTGACAGTCACAGCCAATATTATCGTTACTCATAGTATCTGCTAACCATGATTACATAGCTAAAAGTGCCCACCATTCATATTTAAAATGTATGTAAGCAGAGAAATGACAATGTGATGTTATATTAAGTTTTAAAATAAATTGGCAGGCCCCTTTTTTTTGCAAAATATGTCTTATTATACAATAGGCTATTCTGTTATCACATTTTAAGTAATAATTTTTTTTCTCAATTGCCTTGGTACACTTTACTACAAAGCTTCTTATAGTGATCTAATCCAATTAATTATAATTGTCATTAAAGTATTGCTAATTGCTCAATAAAAAAAAACTGCGCTATAAATAAAAATTTTATGCTCTGATAAGAGATTTTCTTCCCAAGAGTATGGCCTGAGAGAGAAAGCATATCCAGACTTTAGCTTAGCAAGATCTTTAAAACACAAGTGTGTTTAATAATGCTATTTTGGAGCTAGAAGGAGAAAATGATTAAATAAGTTCCTTTGAATTCATCTGGATTCGTGTTAATTTGTAATTTTTGTTTGCAGTTCTGAGTTAACTAGTTGGAAACATAAGTCGCATTCCAATCTTTATCCTCACCCTCCTCCACTGAATTCTGATGCCTCTAGGACTTATAAACTGCTTAATTATCTGTGTTGTGAGATAAATGTTTTCAGGGAGCCTACGAATCTTAAAAGATCAGTAAATTAGAATATTTGTTAAATATGACTCGGTGGTAATTAAGAGTCATGGCCAATATAGAAAAGAGCAGAAATAGACCTCAAAAGGATTTTTAAAAGATTAAACATACAAGCATAAAGATAAAATGGCATTAATCAGCACATGGAGAAAACTACAATGAGATGGGGTTGGTGTAAAGTATGAAGTACCAACAATAGAATGAAATAATAACCGAAAAGGTTTGTTCTTTTCCTTTTCTGATGTACCAAAGAGACTAAGAAAGCAAGGAATAAATGCTGGGAAAAAAATAAAAGATAATTAGTGACCAGTAGAAGACCTCATTAACCTGTGTAAGAGGATCATCAGTGTGGAACAGTCACATAACCAGATATTCATGTACTACGTGTCTATTCTTAACTTAAATACTTGACCACTAAAGGTGTATACCCCCCATCAAAAATGTTACTTTATAATAAAGGAAACAAATACAAAAATTCATTTAATTTTGTTCTCCAAACTAGTTTTATTGAACTTAATTCGCATTGACTTTAATCAGCCAATCATTAGCTGTCATAATTACTGATTCCTGCTTTCTACCTCCTGTCCTATCTCATATGGAGAGCTTCTTTCCCATTGATTTCAGCATCTCTCGATGATTCCTTAGCCTCTTCTCTAGTATCCCCGAGGACCAATCAATTAAGAAATAATAGATACTGCTCTATGCTGTTTGTTAAACTTTTTCAGGAAGGAAAGCATTATCTCCCCCAAGGAAATCCATATTCTAAGAAAGTGAGCAATATGGCTTATATTTCCTTGGCATTCCACAAGTACTATAAATCGTTGCATTCAGAGTATCTGCTCTTCTAATGTCTGTGAATTAACTGATTCATTTAAAAATAGAAATGCCATTATTAGTTAGTTAATAACCTAATTGCTGAAGTACCTCAGCTGGTTGGTTTAATTTAGTCTAACAAATGTATACATATATAATCACTGCATGATTTCAACAACCACTTTTCTCTTATTAAATAAAAACACGAACAACAGAAGTTTTCACTTCATCTCTTCCACCTGGCCACCCTCTTACAAACATGAAGACCAAATGTTTATTCCAAATGTACAAGTAGCAATAAGTACAAAAAGTATCTGATGGTTTGCTTATTCCTTTAATTTGTATAGGAGGTCTTCTGAGGCCTAAGTTCATGTGTTATAACATAAGAACTCATCTAATAGGCAATACATTGAACCTTTGTATAAAACCATGAGCAAATAACTTTAAACTATTTTTCAGTGGTGTTGGATCCTAAATTTTGAACATTTGAAGCAGTCAATTCGTTATCACTTACTCAATAGGTAATCATAGCTAAATCTAACCTTAAGAGGACTGAATTTACCCCAAAGTTCATGTACATTTATGAGAGCAAAATAAATACATTCAGTTATTTGGATCATTGTTAGGCCAAACAATGATTCTGTTGAAGAGAAATGATACTGATAGAATGCTTAATTATAAAAGTAAAGCATATCAACTCCAACTAAAGGCCAGTTTTACCAAGCCTGCTTTCTACTTGATTTCCAAAACCACAATTAGAAACAAGTCAGGAAGAATGAAAAGTAAAGGGGGAGAAAAAGTTATGATGACTTGGGTTAGATTAACCTTTTTTTTTTTAATTTTGGCCTTTGTATGGCTAAACTTACATAGAAAATATTGGAATAAATATTCATTCTAAAAAAATATTATTCTTAGAAACACTTATTCATTTACTAAAAAGGATAAATGGGGAGAAAACAGAGCGGATGGTCACATGGGTATTTTCTATCAATAGATCTACTGATTCTAGTAATATCCCAGCCTTAACTTTTCACCTGAAAAGCTTTGCAAGTGCTGAAGCTGAAGAAAATGACCATTATGTATACCAAGAGAGCATTCTAAACAATACTGAAATGATTAAAGTAATTAATTATTCATTACTTACAAAAGTTGTGTTTTCCAATAATAATGTAGTAGTATTTGTTTCTATATTCAGTTTAATGACATGTCCATTCTCGCTTTTATACACCACATCTGTATCTGCAACAGAAAGATATTAACAATTGACAAACACATTGACTAGGTAATATAATGAGTGTAGAGGAGATAATGTGCATAATAAACAGACACATTAGAACCATCACTGTTAGCCTTTAATAACCTGAGCAGATTTCTGTACTTGGCTCTCATTAATCCTCTTCAGGAAGCCCACCCGGCACATGGTCTATTGTGCAATGAAAACAGTGTTAGTGAGAGGGTCACTCAGATTCTTGGTTGAACAAATGAAAAGTAAGTAAAACATGGGCAACTGCTGCCCATGCTAAGATGAGAAAGAAGGGACAAAGAGAAATGCCTCCCGTTTCCGAAGCTGTTGCTAATTAGTGATCTAGGTAAACTTTCAACGAGGCTGCCAGTTAAACATAACTCGACACAATTCTGAGACTATCATATGAACCACGTTCATGCGGACTTTTTCACATACCCAGTCCTACCACTGCTCAATTGCCACTCAACCTCTTTCTCCCTTGGGTTTGGAATTGTGCCTCTGGTATTTTGTCTGGATTGTGTGACCACTGGTCAAAATCTCTGAGACTATATGTGTACCATTGTATCCACTTTTTCAACTTTAAAGAGAATGATGTTTTCAGTGTAAATAATTGCATTTCGTCTGCACAGCTGTTGATTTTAAATATTTTTGAGTTAAATTCAGCCACATTTATCAGGAAATTAACTCATATTAAGAATACCATAGACTGAAAATACCAACCTGAGACAAACTGCCAGAAAGGATATTCAGAAGTTAAAAAAAGAAAGATATCTGTATCTACATAAAAGCTATATAAATAATAGACATATTATACATATATTTATGTGATTAGATAAAAGGGAAGACACCCAAATAAAAGCAGTCTTGAGTGCTTTCTTTCTTTCTTTCTTTTGATAATGTCCTTTTCAGTTTTACCCAATTCTAAACTTCTCCATGGTATTGCATCCCCCTAACCGCCTGCCCATTCTTGGAAGAAATATTGAGAGGGATTGGATTGGATTGGATTCACAGTAAATGAAGTTATATAATTTACAATTCTCAGAACCTGTCTTCATCTGCATAATAGTGGTAAACAAATACTGCATGGTGGGTTGTGAAAACTATGTGGAAATGTCTGACAGTTTTGGCAGAGCAAGGTTTTCTGACTCATTCTCTAGTTATTTCAATATTATAAATAGTAACACCCAGAAGTTATGATGAGAAGCAATCAATACTAGCAAAAATGAAGTTTGTCTTTCTTCCGTGTTTCATTCAGAAGACTGAGAGTCCAATATGACTCTCCGACTAGAGTCAGGGATGGCACAGAAGGCCAATGGTTCTTCTTGACCCTAGTCACATGGGGACAGTGACATGTTGGAAAGACATGGGCCACAAGGAAAGACAAATAGCGTTTTAAGAAAGGAGAAAAAGAAACAAAGATTTCGAGTTACTGAGTTGTACTTAGGTGTACTGAAAGATGGTCCTATGTGAACTTAAAAATAAGGCCTTGTATCACCTACTGAATTTCTTTCATCATCTACAGATAAGTTGGGTTCTTTTTATCATTAACTTTACCTGCTGACCTTTCTAGTGATGTAAGACAAGTAACAGGGTTACGCGCATAATAAATATTTATTTTGATTTCTATTCTTTACCTCTCTTCCCTTTCCTTTCTATCCCAAATATATGATCACAGGCTCAAGAGCAATACTGGTTCCCTGTGTTACTCAATTCAGCCTTGCCAGCTGACTCTGGTCTCCTGTCTTCCTGCTCTCCATCAACGCTTGCTTTAATCTATAGTCCAAGCTCAACCGACGCCTCTGTTATTTTTCTTCACTTTCTCAATTCTGGACCACCTCTTGATGTGGATAGACACTGCCATCACAGATTAGCATAAATAACGTGTCTTAACAAACATCCTTAAAATATTTTCACAATAAATTAAGAGAAGGAGGGTTTTCCCCTTCTACTGCACCATGGTAATAAATATAGCAAAAAGCCAATCAGTGACTGGTTCTTTTCCCAGGGGACCAGCACACTGCGGAATTCTAAATAGGGATGAGGATCTAAGGGCTTAGGGAGAAAGAGGAGCCCAGAGAGCATGAATAGTGATTCTTCTTCAACAGAAGAGATGAAGTAACATATGGCCTTACTGTCTCCCATAGTAAGAGGAAACCCGCAGCCGATGATGGATTATATTGGGATAGATGAAGGAAAATTAATTTTTATTTCCCTTAGAATCAAAATAGAAGGAAGTGGAGTTTGTTTGAGAAGATAAAGACTACACTTAATTTTTTTTAAACATCTTTATTGGAGTATAATTGCTTTACAATTGTGTGTTAGTTTCTGCTTTATAACAAAGTGAATCAGCTATACATATACATATATCCCCATATCCCCTCCCTCTTGCATCTCCATCCCTCCCACCCTCCCTATCCCACCCCTCTAGGTGGTCACAAAGCATGAAGCTGATCTCCCTGTGCTATGCGGCTGCTTCCCACTAGCTATTTTACATTTGGTAGTGTATATATGTCCATGCCACTCTCTCACTTCATCCCAGCTTACCTTTTCCCCGCCCCACATCCTCAAGTCCATTCTCTATGTCTGCGTCTTTATTCCTGTCCTGCCCCTAGGTTCTTCAGAATCTTTTTTTTTTTTTTTTTTTAGATTCCATATATATGTGTTAGCATACGGTATTTGTTTTTCTCTTTCTGACTTACTTCACTCTGTATGACAGACTCTAGGTCCATCCATTTCAATACAAATAACTCAGTTTCATTTCTTTTTATGGCTGAGTAATATTCCATTGTATATGTGTGCCACATAATTTTTTTTATGATGCACTTTTTTTAATGTTTTTTTAAAATTGAGGTATATTGTACAATATTACATAAGCTTCAGGTATACAACATAGTGATTTACAGTTTTAAAGGTTATATTCCCTTCATAATTACTATAAAATATTGGCTATATTCCCTGTATTGTACAATATATTCTTGTAGCTTATTTTATAGATAGTAGTTTGCACCTCTTAATCCCCTACCCCTATCTTGCCCCTCCTTCCTTCCCTCTCCTCGCTGGTAACCCCTGGTTTGTTCTCTATATTTGTGAGTCTGTTTCTTTTTTGTTATATTCACTAGTTTGTTGTATTTTTTAGATTCCACATATAAGTGGTATCATACAGTATTTTTCTTTCTCTGTCTGACTTATTTCACTTAGCACAATGCTCTCCAAGTCCATCCACGTTGCAGCAAATGGCAAAATTTCATTCTTTTTTCATGGCTAAGTAGTATTCCATTGTATATCCACATACTGTATATCCATGTATATACCACATCTTCTTTATCCCTTCATCTGTTGATGGACATATAGGTTGCTTCCATATCTTGGCAATTGTAAATAATGTTCCTATGAACATTGGGGTACATGTATCTTTTCAAATTGATGTTTTTGGTTTATTCAGATATATACCCAGGAGTGGAATTGCTGAATCATATGGCAGTTCTACTTTCAGTTTTTTTGAGAAACTTCCATACTGTTTTCCACAATGTCTGCACCAATTTACATACCCACCAACAGTGTACAAGGGTTCCCTTTTCTCCACGTCCTCACCAGCATTTGTTATTTATTGACTTTTTGATGATAGCCATTCTGACAGGTGTGAGGTGATATATCACTGTGGTTTTAATTTGCATTTCTCTGATGATTAATGATGTTGAGCATCTTTTCATGTGCCCGTTGGCCATCTGTATGTCTTCTTTGGAAAAATGTCTATTCAGGTCTTCTGCCTATTTTTTAATTGGATCGTTTGTTTTTTTAATATTGAGTTGTATGAGTTCTTTATATGTTTTGGATATTAACCCCTTATAAGTCATATCATTCGCAAAAGTTTTATCCCATTCAGTAGGCTGTCATTTTGTTTTGTCGATGGTTTCCTATGCTGTGCTAAAGCTTCTAGGTTTAATTAGGTCCCATTTGTTTATTTTTGCTTTTGTTTTCTTTGCTTTAGGAGACAGATCCAAAAAATATTGCTGTGATTTATGTCAAAGAGTGTTCTGCTATGTACTTTCCTAGTAGTTTCATGGTGTCATGTTTATGTTTAGGTCTTTAATCCACTTGAGTTTATTTTTGTATATAATTTTGTATATAGTGAGGGAAAATGTTCTAAATTCACTGTTTTACATATAGCTGTCCAGTTTTCCCAGCACCACTTATTGAAGAGATTGTCTTTTCTCCATTGTATATTCTTGCCTCCTTTGTCATAGATTAATTGACCATAAGTATGTGGATTTATTTCTGGGCTCTCTATTCTGTTCCACTGATGTCTGTTTTTTGATGATGCACTTCTTTTTAAATTTAATAATCTTAAAGAATGTTTCATGTCAGTACACGTGTTTACCTCATTCTTTTAACAGTTGCACAGTGTTCTATTCATGAACATGACATCATTTCTTTATCACTCACCTGTTGTTGAATATTTTTCAACATAGAAAATAGTTCCAGTAAAATACTCTTTTTTTTTTAAACATCTTTACTGGAGTATAATTGCTTTACAATGGTGAGTTAGTTTCTACTATATAACAAAGTGAGTCAGCTATACATATACATATATCCCCATATCTCTTCCCTCTTGTGTCTCCATCCCTCCCACCCTCCCTATCCCACCACTCTAGGTGGTCACAAAGCACCAAGCTGATCTCCCTGTGCTATGCGACTGCTTCCCACTAGCTATCGGTTTTACATTTGATAGTGTATATATGTACATGCCACTGTCTCACTTTGTCCCAGCTTACCCTTCCCCATCCCCATGTCCTCAAATTCATTCGCTAGTAGGTCAGCGTCTTTATTCCCATCCTGGCCATAGGTTCTTCATGAAATTATTATTATTATTATTTTTAGATTCCATATATATGTATTAGCATATGGTATTTGTTTTTCTCTTTCTGACTTACTTCACTCTGTATGACAGACTCTAGGTCCATCCACCTCACTGCAAATAACTCAGTTTCGTTTCCTTTTATGGCTGAGTGATATTCCATTGTATATATGTGCCACATCTTCTTTATCCATTCATCTGTCGGTGGACACTTAGGTTGCTTCCATGTCCTGGCTATTGTAAATAGAGCTGCAATGAACACTGTGGTACATGACACTTTTTGAATTATGGTTTTCTCAGGGTATATGCCCAGTAGTGGGATTGCTGGGTCACATGGTAGCTCTACTTTTAGTTTTTTAAGGAATCTCCATGTTGTTCTCCATAGTGGCTGTATCAATTTACATTCCCACCAACAGTGCAAGAGGGTTCTCTTTTCTCCACACCCTCTCCAGCATTTATTGTTTGTAGATTTTTTGATGATGGCCATTCTGACCGGTGTGAGGGGATACCTCATTGTAGTTTTGATTTGTATTTCTCTAATGATTAGTGATGTTGAGCATCCTTTCATGTGTTTGTGGGCAAACTGTATATCTTCTCTGGAGAAATGTCTATTTAGGTCTCCTGCCCATTTTTGGATGGGGTTGTTTGTTTTTTTTATATTGAGCTGCATGAGCTGCTTGTAAATTTTGGAGATTAATCCTTTGTCAGTTGCTTATTTGCAAATATTTTCTCCCATTCTGAGGGTTGTCTTTTCGTCTTGTTTATGGTTTCCTTTGCTGTGCAAAAGGTTTTATGTTTCATTAGGTCCCATTTGTTTATTTTTGTTATTATTTCCATTTCTCTAGGAGGTGGGTCAAAAAGGATCTTGCTGTGATTTTTGTTATACAATGTCTGCCTATGTTTTCCTCTAAGAGTTTGATAGTGTCTGGCCTTACATTTAGGTCTTTTAATCCATTTTGAGTTTATTTTTGTGTATGGTGTTAGGGAGTGTTCTAATTTCATTCTTTTACAGGTAGCTGTCCAGTTTTCCCAACACCACTTATTGAAGAGGCTGTCCTTTCTCCATTGTATATTCTTGCCTCCTTTGTCAAAAATAAGGTGACCATATGTGCATGGGTTTATCTCTGGGCTTTCTATCCTATTCCATTGAGTTATGTTTCTGTTTTTGTGCCAGTACCATACTGTCTTGATTACTGTTGCTTTGTGGTATAGTCTGAAGTCAGGAAGCCTGATACCTCCAGCTCCATTTTTCTTTCTCAAGATTGCTTTGGCTATTTGGGATCTTCTGTGTTTCCATACAAATTGTGAAATTTTTTGTTCTAGTTCTGTGAAAAGTGCCATTGGTAGTTTGATAGGGATTGTATTGAATCTGTAGATTGCTTTGGGTAGCATAGTCATTTTCACACATTGATTCTTCCACTCCAAGAACATGGTATATCTCTCCATCTGTTTGTATCATCTTTAATTTCTTTCATCAGTGTCTTATAATTTTCTGCATACAGGTCTTTTGTCTCCTTAGGTAGGTTTATTCCTAGGTATTTTATTCTTTTGGTTGCAATGGTAAATGGGAGTGTTTCCTTAATTTCTCTTTCAGATTTTTCATCATTAATGTATAGGAATGTAAGAGATTTCTGTGCATTAATTTTGTATTCTGTTACTTTACTAAATTCATTGATTAGCTCTAGCAGTATTCTGGTAGCATCTTTAGGATTCTCTATGTATAGTATCATGTCATCTGCAAACAGTGACAGCTTTACTTCTTCTTTTCCGATTTGGAGTCCTTTTATTTCTTTCTCTTCTCTGATTGCTGTGGCTAAAACTTCCAAAATTATGTTGAGTAATAGTGGTGAGAGTGGGCAACTGTGTCTTGTTCACGATCTTAGAGGAAATGGCTTCAGTTTTTCACCACTGAGAACAATGTTGGCTGTGGGTTTGTCATATATGGCCTTTATCATGTTAAGTTCCCTCTATGCCTACTTTCTGGAGGGTTTTTATTATAAATGGATGTTGAATTTTGTCAAAAGCTTTTTCTGCATCTATTGAGATGATCATATGATTTTTCTCCTTCAATCTGTTAATATGGCTTATCACATTGATTGATTTGCATATATTGAAGAATCCTTGCATTCCTGGGATAAGCCCCACTTTATCATGGTGTATGATCCTATTAATGAGCTGTTGGATTCTGTTTGCTAATATTTTGTTGAGGATTTTTGCATCTATGTTCATCAGTGATATTGGTCTGTAGTTTTCTTTCTTTGTGACATCTTTGTCTGGTTTTGGTATCAGGGTGATGGTGGCCTCGTAGAATGACTTTGGGAGTGTTCGTCCCTCTGCTATATTTTGGAATAGTTTGAGAAGGATAGGTGTTAGCTCTTCTCTAAATGTTTGACAGAATTTGCCTGTGAAGCCATCTGGTCCTGAGCTTTCGTTTGTTGGAAGATTTTTAATCACAGTTTCAATTTCCGTGCTTGTGATTGGTTGGTTCCTATTTTCTATTTCTTCCTGGTTCAGTGTTGGAAGGTTGTGCTCTTCTAAGAAGTTGTCCATGTCTTCCAGGTTGTCCATTTGATTGGCATATAGTTGCTTGTAGTAATCTCTCATAATCCCTTGTAGTTGTTATTTCTCCTTTTTCATTGTTAATTGTGTTGATTTGAGTCTTCTCTCTTTTTTTCTTGATGAGGCTGGCTAATGGTTCATCATTTTGTTTACCTTCTCAAAGAACCAGCTTTTAGTTTTACTATTGTTTCCTTCATTTCTTTTTCATTTATTTCTGATCTGATCTTTATGATTTCTTTCCTTCTGCTAACTTTGGCGTTCTTTTGTTCTTCTTTCTCTAATTGCTTTAGGTGTAAGGTTAGGTTGTTTATTGGAGATTTTTTTTTTTTTTCTTGAGGTAGCATTGTATTGCTATAAACTGCCCTCTTAGAACTGCTTTTGCTGCATCCCATAGGTTTTGGGTTGTTGTGTTTTCATTGTCATTTCTTTCTAGGTATTTTTTGATTTCCTCTTTGATTTCTTCAGTGATCTCTTGGTTATTTAGTAGTGTATTTTTTACCCTCCATGTGTTTGTATTTTTTACAGATTTTTGCTGTAATTGATATCTAGTCTCATAGCATTGTAGTTTGAAAAGATACTTGATACAATTTCAATTTTCTTAAATTTACCAAGTCTTGGTTTGTGACCCAAGATATGATCTATCCTGGAGAATGTTCCATGAGCACTTGAGAAGAAAGTGTAATCGTTGTTTTTGGATGGAATGTCCTATAAATATCAATTAAGTCCACCTTGTTTAATGTATCATTTAAAGCTTGTGTTTCCTTATTTATTTTCATTTTGGATGATCTGTCCATTGGTGAAAGTGGGGTATTAAAGTCCCCTACAATGATTGTGCTACTGTCAATTTCCCCTTTTATGGCTCTTAGCATTTGCCTTATGTATTGATGTGCTCCTATTTTGGGTGCATAAATATATACAATTGTTATACCTTCTTTTTGGATTGATCCCTTTATCATTTTGTACTGTCCTTCTTTGTGTCTTGTAATAGTCTTTATTTTAGAGTCTATTTTGTCTGATATGAGAATTGCTACTCCAGTTTTCTTTTGATTTCCATTTTCATGGAATATCCTTTTCCACCCCTTCACTTTCAGTCTGTATGTGTCCCTAGGTCTGAAGTGGGTCTCTTGTAGACAGCATATATGCGGGTCTTGTTTTTGTATCCATTCAGCCAGTCTATGTCTTTTGGTTGGAGCATTTAATCCATTTACATTTAAGTTAATTATCGATATGTATGTTCCTATTACCATTTTCTTAATTGTTTTGGGTTTGTTATTGTAGGTCTTTTCCTTCTCTTGTGTTTCCTGCCTAGAGAAGTTCCTTTAGCATTTGTTGTAAAGCTGGTGTGCTGGTGCTGAATTCTCTTAGCTTTTGGTTTTCTGTAAAGGTTTTAATTTCTCCATCAGATCTGAATAAGATCCTTGCTGGGTAGAATAATCTTGGTTGTAGGTTTTTCCTTCAACTCTTTACATTTAATATTTTTAAAGTACATTTCATTGGATAATTATTTAGACTTTAAAAACATCTATAGAGATTTGAGATTTATAAATCCCTTTAGATCTGTACTCCTGCAAATTTTACTATTAGAGTTTCAATGTTGCATTAGTGGGAGAAACCTTTTTTTGTTTTAATACAGCTGTAACTCTCCAGGTTAATATTTAATACAGATTTCTGCATGAATTATTTTAAAAGCATCTAATATCTGCCTTTATTAATTCTCTTTAATTTTTTCTGGTCTTTACAATCTGGTCTTCTGTGTGTCATATTTATCCTACTTTACTGTTTGATTTATAATCAGTAGTGGAATCTCCCAGTTTTGAAACTCCTAATATTGCATTAATAAATTACTTTCTGGAAATATATTTCAAAACTGTCACCTCATATTTTGTTTAATATTAGGTAATGAAATATGAGTGAATCAGATCAATGAGTAAAGTGCATTAACACAGGAAGATTAAGGTAGGTGTACTTGAAACATTCTTAAAACACTGTATTATGCATGTCTATACAGTACTTTGATTAAATAATCTTTCTTCCTTTTCAGCTCATTGAACGTTAAGAGTCAATTATCCTGAACACATATTCAGTCAGTTTTTTTTTTTTTTAAATGAAAAGATGTGACAAGGTAGAATTACTGTCGTGCCCCTCCATCCTGACCCGTAAGAATGTAATGATACTTTTAGTGTCTGCCCCCCCACCATCCAAACTCCCAATATTTCTGTCCAATTCTTTTTTCCATAATTTGTCTAGCAAAAGGAAAAACAGTACTATATCCTAGTTTAAGTTCTTTCCAGTAAAGGCAACCTTTTATTTTATACCTAGTCCACTCAAAGCAGGTAGTAATGCACTTCACATTCCAGTTTGCTGTTGAAATTGAGAACTGAGGCCTCTGCATCCACCCCAACTGTCAGGACCTACATCCATAAGATTTTACTTTTAGTTCTTGCCCATGAAGACGAGACTATAAATCAGTACAAAACTTAATTTGTTTTTCATAAACTTGCTGAAAAGTAATTTATCTGAACCATAAGCTCCTACAACTGAGCAAATTTGTAAATTATCAAACAACTGTTAACTTAAGGGTCACCTCAAGATGCTTGCCTCTCTGTGTGCACCCCTCCTAGGCCATTACCTCACGAAATGCACCCATCTTCGATCAGACCCTCACACTGAAACACCTGTCTTAACAATTCACATCTAGATTTCCAGCCCTATACACAACCCCCAACCCACCCCACCAACCTCTCCTTCTGGACATACTAAGACTATCAAAATGTTGTGCTCCCTGACTGCAATAGGTAATAAATTCAGCTTTGCGTAACAGGTTATTCTGGGTGTTGACAGCTGACAACATTCACCTTCCATGAATATCAGTATAAAGTCACCTTATTTTTTAATGTTATTATTGATAATGTAATGATGCATAATTTAGACATTTGCTTTTAATGTTTCAAAATTAAATCTATCCCTCTATCATCTATCTGTGGAGAGAATTTTCAAAAAGTGGGAAAAATCTTGGCAAATTGGTTGTTTGAAACATTTTAATACAAATATGATTTTTGCCTGAAAAACCTATTTTTAACATATCTAAAATAAAAATTCTATAGCATCCATTTTTTAAAATTCACACTCAAACTGAAAATATTAGAACAAACAGTAAAACAAAATAATGAAATGATAATCACTGAAAATGTTCAAATATATTTAGGAAGGATTTGTTAAATATCAAGTTAAGATTTAATCATTATTTAAAGATATCAGTGGGAAATCTAGACTATGAGCTAATCATAGTTGAAACACAGCAGGCCTTTAGCCATCTCTCCTAAAACACTGCTCACAACTATATAGAAATTTTCCTCACTTTTTAAGGAACCCCAGTCTCCATATATTTACCCGAGAAAATTGAGGCCATCTGAAATGGCTTAGCTGTCCTTTTTGTCTACCTCAAAATCTCATTCCATGTACACTCTTCCTTTCCCCCAGCCTTCTGGAAAGAGGCGATCTTTCTCTCTTGAAAGGCAAAAAAGCTGTTTTGTAACCAAATCAGTATGCTCCGTGCTTTTAAATATCTTTGATTTCTGATATTTCTTAAATATCTACCTCTTGCCATTTACTTGTACTTTTTATGTTGTATATTTTTTCTCTATATTAAATAATAATAATAATAATCACCCTCATTCAGCTCTTTTGCTCTGTCCCAGGCTTTTGTCCTTTCACAATAAGCCCCAGGAAACCTTTTGTACAAGGGGTTTCAGCCTTATCCTGTGTGTCCACCATACATGTAATTCTCCATATCTCCCTGAAGCACAGGTGCAGTCCTCACTCTCCTGAAATAGCAAACTGCCAACGTCAACACTGACCTGTGATAACCAAATCCAATGTGCTCTTTCTACATGCTTAATCCCCACCACACTCAACTTTGCAGTCTGTGACAATTACAATGAGCAGAAGAATTTTGAAATCTTTTCTTGCTTTTGAAGCATTACCTTGTCCTGGAATCCTTTCTTCAAAAATTTCTATACGTTCTACGCATCCAATTGCTATCTAAACAAAGACATCCTCCAAAGCTCAATTCTGAGATTTTTTTTTCCAACTGCTATTCTCTAACTAGTCATTTCTACTCAGACCTACCTATATTGATTCTTTTTTTTTTTTTTTTACTTTAAAAAATTTTATTTATTTATTTATTTTTACAGTAGGTCATTGTTGGTTATCTATTTTAAATATAGCAGTGTGTACACGTCAATCCCAAACTCCCTATCTATCCCTCCCCCACCCTCCCCCCGCCCTGGTAACCAGGAGTTCATTCTCTAAATGTCCATGGACAGATGAATGGATAAAGAAGATGTGGTACGTATACAATGGAATATTACTCAGCCATTAAACAGAATGAAATAATGCCATTTGCAGCTATATGGATGGACCCAGAGATGATCAGACTAAGTGAAGTAAGTCAGACAAAGACAAATATCCTATGATAATCGCTTATATGCAGAATCTTAAAAAAATGATACAAATGAACTTATTTGCAAAACAGAACAAACTCACAGACTTAGAGAATGAACCTATATTGATTCTTAAACTTTTGAGCCCTGACCTCTCCCGTATGCTGGTTTTATATTTCCAGTTCAAGACATAAATGACTTGCAGATACATAAAACTCAGTAGACTAAAATTAAACTCATTATATTTTTGGCTACACCCTCCCTCAAAGTTCTATATACATATGCTTAAGTTCATTACATCTTCCTATCTCATCTCCTATATAGATGGAGATATATATATACATATATATAGATCTCCTATATAGAGGCTATAAAGCCTCTCATTTGGAAGATTGTTTTAGTTTTTTCAGTGTTCTCTATGCCTCTAGTTTATTCCCATCACATAGTCTAACACATCCTGAACAACACTTTGAATGCTCTCATTTGCTCTGAAAACAATCATAACACTCAGGTTACTCACTCCACGGTTTCAACATGTATTTCCCTACTTATTATCTCCTGATACCCTATAAAAAGTTCTGATCATCTGTTGTTTACAGTTGTCCACACAACTCATACTTCACTCCCACTCTATTTTGCTTATGATGCTCAGTAACCAATGGCCAGGTCCTGTCCAGAATTTCCATCTTTCCCAAAGCATTGTTAGATTCCCGACACTTCTAAAGTCCTCACTCAGTGTCTCTCTTTCTGAGCTCTTCGACCAGTCATTTAATATTTAATCATATAATTTCTTTCAAATAATTTTACTGTCTATTTTTATTTACTTTTCATGTGTTTGTTTTGGGTTTTCAATTACATTAGAAATTCTAGAAAGGCCCTATTTCTTGTTCCTTTCAGAACTGAAACTATCCACACCCACACATCCCACAATCTACATTAACATGAATTTACTATTCAAGTGTCTGCATTAATACGGCTTTAATATTTCAGAAAATTCTTGCCGGTAAGATGAGGTTGCAAATAACTTCATCCCTTTTTTTTTTTCAGGAACTTTCTGAAAACCCATTTATTTGAAAAATAGACTACTCAACTAATGCTCACTGAAGTAAACATCTCTTTCTCAGAACAATACATAACTCAACCAAATGACTGTTTAATATTCAAGAGTCTCTCCCGAACCCTCCCCTCCCTAAATTCACCAATCCTCAACTTTTACAACTGACATTTCAACCAATCCTAATCAATACTACTTCTTGAAAGACCTGTCAAACCAGATCCCCCCCAAACCTCATAAATATCCCTCTTTCACCATTCCCTTTGGGTAATATGCTGCTTATTCTTGGTGAAGAAAGTGATCTTTACAAAAGTAAGCAACAAATTCAGCTGTGCTTCATCATGTTTAACAGGTTATCTCGGTGGTAATTTGGGGGAACTAGTATTAGCAGTTTATAACTTCTATAGTACACAATATGGCACCTATCCCATTGAAAGACCTTAACAAATATTTTTCTCTGGTACAAGATTAAGTCTTTTCACGACATTTATCAATTATATTTTATTTTTCCATTTATAACTTTATTTAGAAATGCATTTAGCACTATTGACAAAGACTCCCTTCTTGACCAAAATTTAGTCAGGCACCTCTGACCCCTCTTCTTCACTAGACCGTGACTGTTCACTGCTAGCAAGAATCCTGCTAAGTCAGCTTAGTGACTACCCTTGATATGTCCTCTTAGAAATTTCCCATCTACTCTGCCTCACACTCTGCTTCTTGGCTATAAATCCCCAGGTATCTTTGCTGTATTTAGAGTTGAGTTTAGTTGTCTTCCCTCTATCACAATAGTCTACCCTCTATTGTAATAGTCTTGAATGAGGTCTTCCTTACTATTTTAACATGTGGCAAAATAATTTTTCTTTAACCCAACCTTACAAACCTAAGTTTAGGTGCACCAAATTTGGCCCAGAGTCATGTTTATTCATTTACATATTGTAGCTGCTTTTGCACTACAATGGCAGATTTTAGTAGCTGCAACACAGAGTATATAGCTCATAAAACCTAAAACATTTACTCTCTGATCCTTTAAAGAAAAATCTGCTGACTTCTGTGTTGGTTGTTTGCTTCATTCAAAGATCATATTTTTTACTTACCATATTTAGAAATGTTAGTTTAGTCACCAATCACTGCAATGTCACTAGAAGAATTACTTTTGGATCCCCAAAATATCTATTTACTTGAAAGAATTTTTGCTTTCCAATCTGGCATGAGAGATATATTTACCTTAAAATGATTTGCATTCCTGGTAAATATTTAGGATAAAGATAGATGTACAAAATAAGTGCATTTTTCTAAAAAATAACCAGAATAAACGCCATCTTCATTTAAAAGTTGTCGTAATTCTAAGTCATCATCATTAATTCATATGGAAATGTCAATCTTATGAATGGAACTTCTGTGATAAACAGCCCTTTCCACTTGATGGCCACTCAACTAAATGATGTTTTTTGATCTGTAGCTAAAATGTGAATAGCAGCAGTTTTCATAGGATCATTTCATTCTTTAGATTATTTGCAAAAAATCACATAAGAGAAAAATTAAACACCACTCTCTAGAATTTCAAATACCTCTACCACCAGAAGATTTGTTTGCACAGCAGTAGCATAAATACCACTTGTAACTGGTTCTTAACTTTCTTCAGTTAAAACCATCAGAAATCACTAGGGCTTTACCAAAGCTTTCTTAACTCCAGACTCATATACTCAACTATCTCTGCTTGAGTGGTCCAGTCTACTGTAGTCAGCAGGCAAAAAGAAGACAAACAGATTCATGCCTTCTCTTCACTGAGCAGCTCATGTGAAATGAACATAAATGTTGGTTGTGTTTCTATGATCTTAAAAGTCTAGAAGTCTACACGGCAGTGACACATACAAAGAATAGATCTTATTTTAAGGTAACATGTAAACTGCAAAATATAAAGAAAAAATAAGAGCCTAGGAAAATATCTAAATCACTCCTCTCTTCTCTAATTTTGTTTTTGTTTTAGCCACTAACTTGTCTCCATGTTTCCTTATTCTGGAAAGATTAATCTGGGCTGATCTCAGCTTCCAAACAAAGATTTGGAGGATGGGCAGGTCACCAGCAATCCTATGCAAGGTAAGTGTTTTCTTATTATGGAGTTCCATTCCTGTAAGGCACCTCACTATATGAGAAGGTACCATCTGGCCCTCACCACATTGCCCTGTGATGATTGTCTGTTGCTATGAGTAATAAACTCTCTTTGTCTCTGATCCAAAGGCTTCATGTTTATATATATATATATATATGTTAGTTGACAAGGAGAGTAAAATCTCAGATCATTCACAGTTACTCATTTACAAGTTATCCTTCCTCAGTTCTAAACACCTCCCCTTTTTCTCTCAAGGTTTTAATTTTAATATTAATTTCTACATCATTAATAATACGGTCTCAAATTGCATAGTGACATTTCATTAACTTAATCATAAATCAAATAATCTTGCACCAAACTTGTAAATTAGAGACTCAAAATTAACATTAACTCTACACATCCAAAACTCTACACATCCAATTTGTGCTTTAATCTTGCAACACTTGTTTAAGTGTTTAAAGTTCTGAAATCCACTATTTAAAGTTCTGAAATCCACTATTTAGATCTATCTGTTATCTATCTATAATATAAAAAGAATATTTTATATATATATATACGTATATATATATATACATATATATATAATTATCTATCTATAATACTTATATCTGTGCAGATTTAGCTACTTGGATCCTTTCTGGCCAGTCCATACACTTTAGTCAATTTCCATTAACAACTGACATTGTTCCACTGACAAACATGTTTACTCTCCAATATATTTGATAAGGCTATTCCTTCTTATCAAGATGCAAAGTCTTGAAATTGGTCTTCCAGTTGAATGGACAGATCAATCTGTTACCTTTCCCTATCTAGTGCCAGCTTATCTTAGGCAGAGTCTCATCCTATGAAAATGTTTTTCTAGTCATGTTTAATATTAGAACATTCAAGATAACAAAAGAAAAAGACATATGTTATCAAAGGCAGTAACTTTTGTTTCTTTTCTGATTTTAAAGTAATATACGTGCAACATAGAAAATTTGTATAATGCCAACATAACAAGGAAAAATAACTATGAAAATTTTAATGTGTTTCCTTACAAACATGCAGTTGAGATCTCAAAGTACATCATGTTTTGTATCCCTTTTTCTTCTCTTAAAATTATAAATTAGGCATTATAGTTATCATTAAAAATTCTCCATTGGCTATTTCAAATGCCTAACACTTTCAGCTCAAACTGACATTATATAAAGAAAAATAAATTAAAACCTGATAGTTGGAAATAAAGAAAAGAAAAAGTGACAACATTTAAAAATAGAATAAAGTAAATGTAGATATTTTAGCCCTGAACATAGTTTTTACAAAGTAGCACTGAGGAATTTTTTTGTTGTACAACTAATTCATACATCTAAACAACAGATGCTGTGACTTTTAAAGTGCATAATGGCATACCTTTATCAATTTCTGCATTTTCAATTAAATCTCTAGAGATTAAAATTGATCACTACGCTCCAAGTAGTATATAACTGAACCATAAGGTAAGACTTAATTGAATAGGAAATTGACTTAGTTGAATAAAATGGAAGTACTGCATTGATTTAAACAGAAAAAATATTGAAATAAGTGACAAAAGTACTGCTTAAAAATTCACATACTGAAAGACAATCAGACTCTGGGGATTATAACAGAAATATAAAATATATTAAAACACTTATAGGATATTTACCAATATAAGAAAACTCTAGTTAGTTCTATGGCTAAGTTTAGTGGACAGAGGCAATAACTTTGGGCAATAATTTTGGTTTTTGAGTTTGGATTAAATCACTTCCCAAGCATATTTAGTTTTTTAGGGTTTTTTTCTTTTTTAAACACTGTTAAAGTTCATTAGAAAAACTCAGTTGATTAAAGAAAAATGCTGATGAGTCCAAGTTGTATAATGGACTTAATCATATTCTGTCATACGCTTAAGATGAAATTTATCTAACTATAAACAGCTATTATACTAATTCATGTTCTTAGGAGAAGACTGATCAAATAAGAACACATGGATAAGTTGTTACTATTTTATATATAAGGGTAGGAATTGGGAGAAGAGTAAAGGATTATTTCTGTTTCAAGTATTGGAAGACCTGACCCAAATGGATTTAAGTCTAAAAAGTATTGTATTGTATGTCTGGCTTCAAGGTACCAGTTGATGCAAGGGCTCAAATGTCATCAGGGCAAGTGTACTATCTTATAGTTTTCTTTCAGATGGCTCCATTCAGACAGGCTTTCCTTTCATGATCCAAATATCACTAGAACCTCATGGCCTCTCACTTTCAAGCCCAACAGGAAAAATTAAGATTCTTTTCCTAGGATACTCAATCAGAGATTCGCTGCTGTCTCTGGTCCTGATTGGGCCAGGTAAACATTCTTGCTCTGCGTGTTAGGGGTATGTGATGTACTAACAGGCACAGGACTAAATCTCATGTCCACTCCTGCTGAGTGTTGGGTATGTGTTGATTTTAAAAAAAGAAATCATTCTGTGGATGCCAGATAAAGGTCAAGTTTGGATAAGTGAAATAGGTAACAGATCTATTATACAGTGTATGTGCATTAATGAAGACTGATTTTATTTATGAAGGGTGTTATTTACAACAAAAACAATGCCTCTCTAAACTTATCATAAAACGGCATTTTATCATGCAGGAAAGTGCAGCACAATTGATTATGTGTGTGTGTGTATGTGTGTGTGAGTAATGGGTACTTTGTAGCAGAAAAATGGGTCCATAAAAGGAACTATATTTTAGTAATTGTTAAAATTCTGAGGAAACTTTCCAGGTTATTTGGGGCCTTGCCGTATTCCCAAGTCACACTTCCCTTAGAGAAAAATGATTTTGTCTGAAAGCATAAGACTTTTTGTGGCCCACTGGGGAAGCTTGCCAGGAGGAATGCGTGGGTTTGCCAGGATGTGTAGTCAGAGATTCATTCTCCTGAGAGGGGAGAAAACATGTTGGCAACAGATCAATCTGAGACTGCTGAGGAGATGCACGTGTATGTCCTGGAAGAATCACAAATCTCCATCAAAGTTTCAACTCTCTTGTTGAGTTGTTAAGAGAGACCAGATTTGCCAAGGAATGGCCTGAAATTACAAATGAGTCTTGCCAATAAGAATAAACTCTAAACATACGATTTAAAATCATTTAGTGGTACCACAGCATTGCGGTGGAAAGGATGCTTTTTATTACTGTGATTCTTTTCCTCAAACCACTGATCTCAACCCCAACTCTGATCAACCAAATCTTGAAACTAAACATCATGGGTAAGTTCAAAGTCCGTCCCTCCACCATGATTCCCTTTCAAGTATATAATTGATATAAATATATAAAATACACGTATATATTGTATATTTATAGTACATGTATGTATATAAGTATACATAGTGTAATATATATTATATAGTACAATATATAAGTATATATAGTGTAATATATATTACATCGTATAATACTATGTTTTATATATATATATACACACACACAGACACATATATATGGAGCATGTTTTAGAGATTTAGGATAAAATCTGACTCTTCTTATTCCTAAGCATTTAATTTTGGGTCTGGTTACATTAGCTATCTGTAATTTACTCTTCTAATTTGAAATAAGAAAAAAACATGTCCCAATTAAGTTGTCTGAATATAAAACACTCCAATGTATGCAAAAAAATGCAATATCTTATACAGCGTATGTGCCCAATGAGTGATCCTGGCTTTGTTGATGATGGAGGTAGCAAAGCTGATTATGATGATTTAACTAGCATTTTAAAAAATAATTCTTCACTCGACCTATATTCCATCCTTATCAGATACTGTCATTAATCATTAAAAAGTGCACATACTCTTTCTAAAAGGAAATATTCAAATTTCCTTATTTACCACATTACTTAGAATAGAACTGAGTATACAGTTGGTGTTTATGTGTCTCATTGAATTAATTTCTAAATCTTTCCATTTTGTGCATTGTAAAATCACCATATACATTTGATGAGAACTAGGCAAGAAGAATAGAAGGAAGTTCCAAGGGTTAATTATTCACTCAATAATATAAGAAATAAAATGATATTAAGATCTAAAGCCAATGATAAAGGAAACCAACTAATATCATAAACTAATAAATAGATTAGAAAATGTGATATACAGCAGAACATTATTTGTCAATAAAGGAGCTGATGATACATGCTACAAGAGGGATGAAGCTTGGAAACAATCGAACTGAAGAAAGCAAATCTAAAAGAGCCAGATGTTATATAATTCAATGTATAGGAAATGTCCAAGTAGGAAAACGCATAGAAATAGAAAGTAGATTAGTGGTTGCCAGGGGAGAAGGGGAAAGGGAAAAGGGAAATGACTGCTAATGAGTATGGGGGGCAGTGAAAATATTTTGGAAATAGATAGGGGCGATGGTTGGACAATTCTATGAATATATTAAAAAACAATAATTGTATACTTTAAAGGGGTGCATTTTATGGTACATGAATTTTATCTCAATAAAGTTGTTATTAAAAGGTAAATAAATCAGAAAAAATGTAAAGACCAAAGAAGAGACGGCTGAGATGCCAAAAGTTTAAAATATACATTTTTAGATTTATTTTGGCTTTAAAAACAAAACTGTTGGTAGAATAGAAAAAAAATATATGCGTGCTATGTTTTACCTGGTATTTGTTCCCACTATTTGAAATAAAGCTAAATTCTTCAGCATCTTTGAAACAAAAATGGTTTGTTTCTGCGTTATGGTTGCTATCTATAATTCATCTTCTCCTTTACTTTGAACCTTCTCAACCTCACCTCTGTTAATGCAGGGATCTACACACAGTAGATCGTGAGTAAACTATGAATATTTAACATTAGTCATACAGATATATGAGTACCTAATTGCTTTATCAGTAATTTTCACAGATTGTTTCTATAAAAGGAGTCCTAAAAATAATGTTGCCAATCAAATTGGCTCTAAAATATTTTGAAGAGCTGGAAGGAACCAAGGAGGTCATCTTGTCTAATCTCTTCATTTTCTCAAAAATAAAGCCACAGGAAGTTAGGGGAAAACACTGAGAAATTAGCAATTAAATTCCTGGATGAGGATTCCAAATCCAGTCCAATTTCTGCAACACTGGCTGTCTGTTAACTAATAACTGATGCTTATACTGGTTTCTTAAGCTGACCCTTCAGTCTGTGTATTCTTTTCTTTCCACTCAGCCTCCAGGCTTCAAGAACCTTCTTTATGAAGCTAGGAGAGTGACTACTAAGTCATAAATAAGTCAAGGGTGAGCAATACCTTAGTTATGCTGTGGCATAAGGCATCTTCCCTACTACTGTTTCCGAGATGGCCTCAGTTAGTCTGTTGAGGGGGCCACAAGGGTAATAGTGCTACATCTGCTGCTTGGGGTAAGCGCACTGATGATAGAATTACTATGGGAATATGTGGATCATGAAGAGCCTTTTGGACAAATATTTCCACATTTTATCTTCTAACACTGACACAATCAATGGGTCACATTTCTCATCTTACTAAAGAAACTCGAGTTTTCTTAAATTCTCTATTCCTTGCCATTCCTCCAAATATGATTTTTTTAATACTCCACATCATTCAAGCCACCTGTTTGCACAGATGGCAGCTTGCTTGCTTACTTTTATACAAGAGCTAAAGATCTAGGCCTGACAAAACACAAGAGTCAACTGTCACTTTGCTTTGTTTCTCCAAGTTTAAAGTGAGTTAAAGAATCAGAGAGAACAGATGTCTCTCCTTAAGCATTTTATTTCACCTTTTTTGTCTCCCATGATCTTTTAGAAAACATGATATACCTTGCATTGAAAATTATGTTTCTGCTTCAAAAAGATGAAACTGCCTGTCCCTCTTCCTAATATGACATTATAGACATCATTAAGCAGATAAGAGCCACATCTGTAAATCCTACCCCACTTCACCTGCATTTCACCCTCATAACATTTGCTCTGGGGCACAGCTGGAAGCAAAAAATACGACAAACTAGTATGTAATTTGTCTACAGATGAGATATAATATAGAAAACACGCACTATTTTTTGTCCTTATCAAGTATTCTGATAAACAATTAACAAAATAATACACACAATTTTTCAATGTATTGTTAGAATAATCAAACAACTACTTAAGTGTTTACCATGTTCCTTGGAAATATGAAGGGGAGAAAATGGCAACTAAAATTTAGTTAGTAAGATAAAATAAAGTTATGTGGCATATTAAAACACAACATTTATTAACTTCCACAATAAGAAAGGAATTTTATTAGGCATTTATACTTATTTAATTCTCACAGTAATGGCTCTTGTTACATTAGAGAAAATTGAGCCTCAGGGAACTTAGTTAACGGGACCTAACATTAGACGATTAAGAGAATGGTGGGGTCAGAATTCTGATGGGGGACAGATTTTAAGTACAATTTGTCAATGAGAGTTGAAATAGCTGCTCCAGAAGATGCTACTACCTGATCTCCAACCCCTTCCGCACACAACCTGCCCAGTGCTGGCTGGTGTCCTGAACACAGACGCAGGAGTTGAAGGGGTAACTCCTGAAAGCCCTTGCAATGTCCCATTATGGGAAGTAACTGAGATCTGAACATGGCAAAATCAGGAGCAGATGCCTCCATGTCTGTTCTGTAGGGTGCTTCTCTCAGCTTTATCAGTGTCAGCTATCAGAATCTGGTCAGAAACCAAGGGAGCGTCTGGCTAACAATGGAGCTAGTCCCAGCTTGACTGGTGCAGGCAGACCCACCTCTGAAGCTCAGCAAGGATGGAGTGGTAACCTCTAAAGGGTAGAAAGGAGACCATGATAATGGAGGAAGCTTAACCAAGTCCTCCTACTCTTACACTAGACCCCATGTCATCATATCAAAGATTAATACATGTGTGTTTTTACTTAAAAAGTAATTATGTTCTTTTTTCAATTTTTTATTATGTTAAAATACTCATAAAATTTACCACCTTTATAAGGGTACAGTCAGAAGTATTAAGTACATTCATATCAGTGTGCAATCATTACCACTATCCATCTCCAGAACCCTGTTTTCATCTTGCAAAACTGAAATTCTATATCCATTAAGCAGTAACTCACTAATCCCTCTTCCTTCAGTCCCTGGCAATCACCATTCTACTTTCTGTCTCTATGATTTCCACTACTCATATAAGGGGGATCATACAGTATTGGTCTTTTTGTGACTGGTTTATTTTACTTAGCATAATGACTTCAAGATTCATTCAAGTTCTAGCTAATGCCAGAGTCTCCTTCCTTTTTAGATAAATACTACTTCATTGCATGTACATAGCATTCATCGGTGGGAACTTGAAATGTTTCCATGTTTTAGCAATTGTGAATAATACTGCTATGAACACAGATGTACAAATATCTTTTCAAGACTCTGCTTGCAATTCTTTTGGTGATATACCCAGAAGTGGAATTTCTGGATCGTACGGTAATTCTATGTTTAATTTTTTAAGGAACCTCCATACTGTTTTCCACAGTGACTGTACAATTTCACATTCCCACTACTAGTGCACAAGGATTCCAATTTCTCCACATCTTTGCCAACTCTCATTATTTTCTGAGTTTGTTTGCTTGCTTGTTTTGTTTTGTTTTGTACAGAAACCATCCTAATGCATGTGAGATGATATCGCATTGTGGTTTTGACTTGCATGTCCATGTCCTTAGTGTTTAGTGATTTTGTGCATCTTTTCACGTGCTTATTGACAATTTGTATACCTTAGAAAAGTGTCTACTCAAGTTCTTTGCCCATTTTTGAATCTGGTTGTTTGGTGTTTTTGTGCTTGACTTAGGAGTTCTTTAAACATTCTGGATATCCCTTATCAGATATACGATTTTCAAATATTTTCTCCAATTCTGTGGGCTGCCTATTACTCGGTTGATAGTGTCTTTTGATGTACATTTAAAATTTTTTTCATGAAGCCCAATTTGTCTATTTTTCCTTTTGTTCATCTGTGATTTTGGTGTCATACACAAAAAATCATTGCCAAATCCAATGTTGTGAAGATTTTGTACTGTTTTCTTCTAAGACTTTTATAGTGTTAAGTTTTCAATTTAGGTCATGGTTCCATTCTGAGTTATGAACTAGTGTACATCAACATATACATTTACCTAACACCATATACAATTTTTGTATATGGTGTTAGGTAAATGTCCAACTTCAATATTTTGCATGTTGATATCCAGTTTTCCCAGCATCATTTGTCAAAAAAATTGTCCTTTCTCCAATGAATATTTCTGCACTCTTGCCAAAAATCATTTGATCATACATGTTAAGGTTTATTTATGGATTCTCTATTCTATTCCATTGTTATATATGTCTGTCTTTATGCCAGTACTACACTGTTTTGATTATTGTAGCTTTGTAGTAAGTTTTGAAATCAGGAAATTTGAGTCTTCCAAATTTGTTCCCTTGTCCTGGACTCTTTTGGCTATTCATGGTCCCTTTTCATTCCGTATGAAATTTAGGATGGTTTTTTCTCTTCTGCAAAAAACATTGCTGGGATTTTAGTAAGGATTTCATTGAATCTATAGATTACTTTGAGTAGTACTTACATCTTAATAAGTCTTCCAATCCATAAATATGGTACATCTTTCCATTTATTCATATTTTCTTTAAGGATTCATGCTATTTCTTCTTTAAAGTCTGGTAGAATTGACCATTGAAGCATTTAGATCCAGGGCTTTTCTTTGTTAGGAGATTTTTGATTACTGGTTCAATCTTCTTACTAGTTATAGCTCTATTCAGATTTTTAATTTCTTCATCATTTATTAATGGTAGGTTTTATGTTTCTAGGAATTTATACATTTCATCTAGGTTATCGAATTTGTTGATGTACACTAACTAGTTCATAGTACTCTCTTAAATCCTTTTTTATTTCTGTAGAACCACTAGTAATGTCCCCACTTTCATTTTGATTTTAGTGATTTGAATATTTTCTCTATCTTTCTCTCTATTTCTTTCTAAATAGTCCATCTATTTAAAGGTTTGTCCTTTTTTTTATTCTGACTGTGCCTCGTGGCATGAGGGATCTTGTTTCCCAAACCAGGGATCGAACCCATACCCCCTGCAGTGGAAGCATGAAGTCTTAACTGCTGGACCGCCAGAGAAATCCCTAAAACTTTGTCCATTTTGTTGATCTTTTAGAAGAATAAACTTTTGGTTTCACTGGGGTTTTTTCTACTTTTTTTCTATTATTTATTTTGTTTTTCTCTGCTCTTTTATGATTTCCTTCCTTCTTCTAGCTTTGGTTTTAGTTTTTTCTTCTTTTTCTAGTTCATTAAGTTATAAAATTAGGTTGTTGATCTGAAAGCTTTCTTTTTTCTTAATGTAACTGCTGATATTTATAAACTTCTCCCCTAGCACTGCTTTCACTGCATCCAATATATTTAGAGGCATGCTGTGTTCTCATTTTCATTTATATCTAAGTATATTTTACTTTCCCTTGTGATTTCTGCCTTGATCCATTAATTTTTAAACAGTGTGTTGTCTCATTTCCACAAATTTGTGAATTTTCCAGTGTTTCTTCTGTTACTGATTTTTAACTTTATCCCATTGTGATCAGAGAAGATACTTTGTATCATATCTACATTTTAAAATCCACTGAGACTAAATTTGTGACCTAACAAATTTACGTTTGTTCTCTTTGAATAGGCCATACTTTTTAAGCCTTTTTAGTTTTTGTTGAAAATTGTTCATTTAAATGTAGTAGTGTGGTAACTCTGGAAACCAGATTCTCCTCCTTCCTCAGGGTTTTCTGTTTTTTTATTTTTTATTTTTTGTTTTTGATTGCTGTAGGCTGTTTCTGTGCTGAAGATCACTGAGGTATAAGCTTATGGGTTTTCAGGTCTTTTTTGATTCTGTGCTTTTCCCTAGGCATGTGTAGTGACTTTCTAATTGCCCTATATATGCAGTTGATTTTAAATGTATCAGTCTTCGAAGTCTGGCTCCCGAAAGGAGAAAAAGAATAAAAAGAGGGAGAGGGCAGGGGTGGAAGGTGCTAGCCCTTTAAATATCACTAGAAGTCACTTCAGCCAAAAGGAGAGGACCTTACAACAGTGGGGCTAGGTATAACAACAATGACCACCACCTCTTTCTCTGCACCTCTGTGATCAGAAACAACAATCAGCAAATAGAACACTGGTCTCCAAAGGAAGATAGGGTGCTTTTTGTCCACTCTGGCTCCTGCAAGCTTCTCCTGGAACATGTGCACTGCCTCTTTTCCCAGATTGAGGTGTGAGGGAGGGGTAACTGGTACTGTACTAAGAGTTGAAATTGACTGTTATCTGCAATTTGCTATCCAAACCCTCCCCTTGGAAGTTATAAACCTTCAACAGACTCCAGAGTTTCAAAAGAGTTATATCAGACAGATTCTGCCAGTACAATTGTTGTCTAGGTAGGGAGATAAATTCCTACCTAGACCCATCTTTGAAGAATCCTTCCCCTGTATTTATGACTTAAATGGTAACACAACTTACTTTAGAAATTAATGAAAATATTAAAAAGGAAATTAAAATTCTATGAGTTCTTGTGATCGTTTGCTTTATGTGTCACCTTGACTGGGCAAAGGGATTCCCAAATAGGTGGTAGAACATTTTTTCTTGGTGTGGCTGTGAGGATGTTTCCGGAAGAGATTAGCATTTGAGAAAGACTGAGTAAAGAAGCTCACTAATGTAGGTGGTAGTATCCATTCAAATGGGGGTCTGAATAGAACAAAAAGGCAAGAGAAGAGTGAATTTGCTCTTTTTGCTTGAGTTGGGGCAATTCTTTTCCTACCCTCAGACATCAGTGGTCCTGTGGCACTTTGGACTCAGACTGAATGAAACCCATTAGTTTTCCTGGTTCTCCAGCTTGCAGATGAAAGATTGTGGGCCTTCTTGACTTCCATCACTGTATGAGCCAATTTCTATAATAAATTAACCTCCCTCTCTCTCTTTCTCTCTCCCTCTCCATCCTTCCCTCCCTCCTTCTCTCTCCTTCTCCCTCTAGATAGATACATAGATAGATAGAGAGACAGATGTTAGAGAGAGAGAGAGAGAGAGAGAGAGAGATAGATAGATAGATAGATAGGAAGAAAATTGGTCTTGTATCTCTAGAAAACCCTGACAAAGATAATACAATTAGCTTTTTTTTTTATATTAAGCATTTTAAATCAGACTGGATAAACTTTTGTATACCAGTTTTAACCCTAATGATAGAAAAGGTTATGCTAGATTCTTTCATATTATTTTTCATTTTTTAATGGCTGCAAAATATTCCTTTATGCAACATGCATCGAATTATTAAATTTTTATTTCTGTACTGTTGATGATGACATTTCTTTGCAGTAGCAGAAATAGATTCTGAAACTTCATTAAATGTTGTATATCATCAAGATTTCCACCTTCAGATTGTTACCCAAGATTTTTCAGAAATAGAATTTCATAGTATTTGTATTTCTTTTGCATAATTTTTGATTGTTTATAAGTTTAATGTCTGTATTTTAATCGTCATGTTTAAATTTCTTAAAAGTAATACACATTTTTAATGCAGTTATTAATAAACTGGAGGTGGAAAGAGTTCCCTGGACCCCGTTTTCTGTAGGATTGATAGAGTTTTTTTAGAGGTATATATCACAACGTGTATATCTTTTAAATAGAAAAGAACAAAGAAATGTTATATTTATCTACAGATAAATCCAATTCCCTTTTATTGAGGGCCCTAGCTCAACTCCTGGCACAGTGCTAGAAAGCTTTCTTGCTTAAGCCTCCTTGCTGGCTGGGAAAAGCACCTGTGGCCCTCAGGTTGGCCCTCTCCCAGCATTTCCCAAAGTGCCACAATTACCACTTTTCAAACACTCATCAGAATTCCCATCAGATTCCCTGAGAATAAGAGATCTCCTCCAAATGTCAGTAAATGAAACCAATTCACAGAAAGATTAAAAGATATGCTGTATTTCAAAATATGCTTCAAAGACTCTAACACAAATTTCACTAAAACTGATCCATCAGCAAAAAGTTATGAGATTGTTAAACAAAGCTAAATATATTTGACTGTTTACATTTACTGTAGTGATATTCAGATATTTTACTATGATGAAATATTTCACAAAACCTCAATTGTGATTATTTCCACCATATTTTTTCTTTTTTTCTAGTAATGGGGGGATATACTAAAATTTTATAAAAATGATGGTGCACTACTCTTGGGGCATATTGTGAACTATAATTTGTATTTATTGAAAGAGGTGTGTTAGCTCCTTGAAGACACTCCATATTTAATAACTATATTTGTATAAACCAAATTAAACAATTACTAATGTGAGGGGTCACTATGTTCAAAGGTCATGGTTGAGGTATTGCTGTTTCTTATGCTTCCAGAATCTCTGTGGTTGAATTCCTAAGAAGCCAAATCCATGTGGTCTCTGGTGCCTTTTTTTAATTCCTGCCCCCATGGGTTGAACACATTAGAGCCTGGCTGAGAGGCAAGAGGATACTTATGGCTTCTCACTCTCTTCTCTTTTATATAAAATATTTGCTTTAGTTTTTAGAGCAGCATGGTGTTAAAATTTACACTTTTAAGGAAAGGAAAGTTTTCACTTAAACTTTGAAAGAAATCTAAATGCCCTATTACAATTGAAGAAAGAATTTCACTTTTGTGGTTATGGACATTCAGTGAATAATAGAGCAGTGTCTGTTTATAATTAATAGTTCCTTGTGTAATGATGTACCTGATGTTACAAAATATAAAGAATGCTGGATA
This sequence comes from Balaenoptera ricei, assembly GCF_028023285.1. Taxonomy (NCBI): domain Eukaryota; kingdom Metazoa; phylum Chordata; class Mammalia; order Artiodactyla; family Balaenopteridae; genus Balaenoptera; species Balaenoptera ricei. The sequence continues at coordinate 5,774,489 of NC_082645.1, read as the reverse complement.
ATGACAGGATTTAGCCATTCCTGGGTTCAAGGACTTAATATCATTTCAAATCACCCTGAATATCAATTCTACTCCTAACAAAAATTTCAACCCCTATAGACACATCCAAAAGTCCCGGGTTCTTACTGAGCCTGTAGCCCATCAGTAGGATGCTCTCTCTCTTTTGCCCATAATAGTTTTATGACAGAGTCAATGATAGGCCAACCTCTAAACATTGCTAGATAATATTCATATACACAGACACACACACACACACACAGCTGCAGTCCTGTATATAAAGTATCACGGGAAAATGACCATTTTCCATATCTCACAAAAAGAAACAGTACCCTGAAACAGCATTAAATAGTTAATTCAGCTTGATAAAATCTTCGCAATCTAAGTAAACATAAAGTTAACTGATTTCTAGAGTGTTGCCTAAAACTGCACTTTTTATGCTCCTACAATATTCTCCATGGCAGTTAGCCAGAGACAACCTTTGGAAGACTGAAAACTCATCCTGGAGCTATTGAAGTTTACTCTTGCCCATTCTGAAAAATTGGCTGATATTGATAACTGTTATAAAAAAAGTTTACCCCATGAGCCTCATAGGCTGCCAAGAATGTAATTGAGCTGAAATGGAAGGCTGGTATTAAGCTTGTATCTGGTTCTGAGTCAAGGAGCCCTCACTCTTTGACTAGCATCAAGGGAAGCTTCTTTCATTTGAGGAGAACAGATGGAACGATTTGACTATAGTAGAGTTCATTTTGAGAAACTGTCCCAGCTTGTCCAAACTGATGGCAAGTTGGATCGGATTTCAAATAAATAAATAAATATCTGTAGGAGTTGAGGTTACTACCCCTGGCTCAAAAAAATCAGATTAGAAAGTATTTATTAGGTATCTACAATGCATGAGGCATGATTCCACTCATGATTTTACCAAACATGATGATACAATGTTAATTCTGACACCCCTTTTTCACTAAACAGTTGTAACAAAACACAGTATTCTATAATAATTTAAAAATTGTGACACTTTTAGACCATGTTTTCATTTATTATTTTATAATACGATTTTAGTGAAATTCAGCATTTACATACATTCTTAAAATGGAACCTTATGTATATCCTGTTGCCCTGAAAGATACAACTGTCTTCCTGGATGTCATCTCAATTTTCTCTCATGATCTGCTCAAGAGTGGCAAATGTATGCATTTGGTCGTTTATTTTGAATCTCTTGAAATTTCAACTTAACAATGTACTTCAGCAACAAAATTCAATAAATATTCATTAAGTTTGTACTATATATCAGGAAATACCTATTCTATGTGCTAGAGATACAAAACATCCTCACTCATTAAGGAGTTCAGAGTTCAATGGGGGATACAGGCAAATAAAACTATTTCCATACAAAGAGTACAGTACTGTGATTAAGAGTAAAGACTTGTGTTATCAACTAAAGGTAGAAATTAGCCACATGTACTTTAAAACACTAGCCCAAATTGAGATATCCTGTAAGTATAAAATACACACCGCATTTTGAAGACTTCGTATAAAAAATATAAAATACCTCATTTTTAATACTAATTTTTAATACTGTACTGATTATACTTGAAATGTTATTTGGGATATATTGTATTAAACAAAATGTATTAACACAACTAATCTCACCAGTTTCTTTTTACTCTTTCAATGTATTCTTTAGAAAATTTATGAATTTATGTCACATTTGTAACTCAGATTTCTATTGGACAGTGCCGGTTTGTATACTGATGCTAGACCTTTTGTCTTCAAAACTCATTGTATCACGTACTAGCTGTAAGACCTTAGGCAAGTACTAGTTTGTTTGCTTGTTTTTTGCTTCAGTTTCCTCATGTATAAGAAGAGGCTGATAACAATTATAGTTGTTTACTCAATAGGGTTGTTGGGATAGTAAGTGAATCAAAACATCTAAAAGGTGACTATTATTAAATATGTAAGCATTAAGTAGGCACATAGAAAGAGTACCTATCTCAGGCCAGAAGAAGTAAACTCAAAGAAGAATTCCAAAAAGAAAAAAATAATAATAATGGTTTCACTAAACCTTCAAAGAATGTCAGAAAGCTATTCTATTGTAATAGGAGGATAAGAGTATTTCCAAGAATAGGGACAACATAAATAAAGTCATAAAACTTGAAAGAACCAAGGTCCATTCCAGGAACTGAAAGTGGTTTTCAACGTGTAGGACTGCAGACTTCTTTGAAGCCACGGTGGGAAGAGAGACTGAAGAGGTGAGAAAAGCCATGTAAATACACTGCCCAATACTATTTTAAAGAATTTATGAAATTAGGAATCCCCTCTATAAAATTAACCATATTGTTTTAGGAGAGTCAAAGGAGATACACAAAGAGAAGAAATGAAATGGGAATAAGTGATGTCATGAAGGAGATTACTAAGATACTAATAAAAGAATTTCTGAGTAGTAAGGCGTATTACTTCCCCACTCTAACCCTTAAGGCAGGATGCTTTTGATAGCTATCCAGTTATCCTTTTCTACTAATTGAGCCTATTAAGCCAACAAGCCTCTAAAGCTTGTACTCATTTAATACACCCGCTGTAAGCTAGGTTATGAAAATAAATTTTGGATTTTGTAAATTGGGCATGCCCACCAAAATAAATATTAATGCTCAGATTCTATTACGGTAATGGATAGACACCAACACTCATAGGTTCTTTATAACTTATAAGGACAAAACAGAGTCAGAGAGATCTACCTCCCAGGTGAAAGAGAAAAAGTTGAAAGCTGTCAGGAAAAGGTTCCTTTTGTATTAGAGGTATAGGTAGTGTTAAAAGGTAAACTGAGGCACATAAAATTTTTTCAAAGGTTTATTTACGCAAGCCGATGCAAACTGGACAGCACCAAACCAAAAATGGTTAGGAGCTCCCTGATGACAGAAGCTAGGGAAAAGGTTTTCATAGAGAAGGTGCAGAAGAAAAACAAACACGTTATTCGATTGGCTATACTTAAGCAGTTGCCCTGTTTGGAAAAGAGGGCTACTTGTGATCGGTTGTTCTTTTGGGGTTTTTTTCGGATTCTGGTGCACTGATTCTGGCTTAGGTTTTGGTTTGCTTAGTAGGCTGCCGAGGCATTAGAGCCACCTCAGGCTAACAGCCTCCTTGTTTAATTAATTTTATTGTAGTTACAATGATATATCATAAGGGCATTAAAATAATAAGACAGGAGGCTCTTCTGGAAGGAATTATGGTGGATTAAATTTTAAATATGTTGAATAAGGTAACATTATCAAAAAGTGAAATGAACAAATATATGTATATATACTATATACTAAATTTGTGATAGGATAACCTATAACAATTAGCAACCAGCAATAGTATCTGAAATAGCTTTTAATTTTGATTGCATCACTTTGTTTTCTCCCTTAGTAAGATTCACTGCTTCGTCCTCAATGTCTTAAACAGCTAGATACAAACAGCAGGGCTATGCCAACATTCTACGACAGTACCAAAGTGCACATTTCCAGTTGATGATATAGCAGTAGGTACCCACCCTAAATATCTCTCCGGTATTGTGTTATTAGCATATGTCTCGAAGTTTGCTATGTCCACCTCTTTGTCACACCCCATCACAGTGTTGAATGTGTCACTGGAAAACCAGCAGTTTTGTCCTTATGTAAGGCACACTCTGTCTCTCATGACAGTAGTGTCGTCCTGTACAGTCTCATTAACAGACTATATTTATCAGTTGTTCATGGCTCAACATTACAAACTCCTTCCACGTATGTGTTTTCTTTATGTAAGAAAATGGTACCTAGCGTCCTTCAGGTTTAGAAATTAGTGACACTATCAATATTAATTTTGAAAAGCATAAAATTTTAGCTAAGACTGAGATGCATCTTCAGATGAGTAAGAACTAAAAAGGAAAGAAAAATGTTACAGTAAGTAAATATTACACTAAATCATCTCTAATATTATTTCAGGACTTAAGCTCCTAGGGGGCTATATTTTTACTGACCATTTATTAAATTGCAAACCTAACTGAGACTGTTTGGAGAAGAGAGCGTGGAAAACCACATTTTGAAAACAATGAGTGATATCAAGAAGGAAGTAGAAATGGCCTCAGTGTTGGGAGAACGTATCAGGGAAATGCTCAAGCAAACAGTGATGGAACGTGACAGAGCTATTAAAATCCAAATCCACACAAACATACGAATTGTTTCTCATCTGGACACAGCTTCTTCTTCTACTCTGAACTTCAATTACAATGAATGGGCTTCAACCCTCTCAACTGGTGCCCAGTGAGAGAGGCATGTTTATGCTCTCAAACGTTTGGGCCATCCACTTGTTCATATGCTATGGTTTGATGCCCAGGTTTCTTTCTGTGCCATGAAATCCTGGTCCAGGATGAAACTGGAAAAAGATGGTGCAGTGACAGGATGATAAATGAGGTTCACCACGATGAAAGGTTGGGTTGTCGTCTTGTATTCTTGGCAACAGAAACAGATTTACCAACACGTCTGCCCCAAAACACATGCTTCTATAAAGTTTTAAAATCAAGCAGCTAAGGGAATTCTCTGGCAGTCCAGTGGTTAAGACTCTGGGCTTTCACTGCTGAGGGCACGGGTTCAATCCCTGGTTGGGGAACTAAGATCCTGCTAACTGCACAGTGCGGCCGAAAAATTTAAAAATTTAATAAAATAAAATCAAGCAGCTAATAACCACATTATATCAAAGGACTAACAGGCAAATCCTCTCTTTTTGTTTGTGCATAGATACCCAAATTCAAAGTTCTTCTTTAGGATGGGGGACTTGTATAGATAAGGATTCTGTTTGTTTGTTGCAATGCTAAACAAATTCATATTCTGAAAATTCCAAATTAAAGTACACATTAGGGTGCAACAATTCTGTTCAGTGAGGGTTCTTTCCCTTCAAACAAGATTTGTCACATTTTAAAATTGAATTTATCCAATGCATATAAAATGCAATAAAATGTACAGACCTTAACTGATATCTAAAAGTTTAAGGATCTGTCTTTTAAGTAAAACCTAGAGCTAACTTTTCTTTAAAAGTAATTTCAGTGTGATTGTAGAACTTTTGAAAGGATATTAATTCTTTGAACGGAGATAAAATTAAAGTCAAAAAGGTTTTAGTCACAGTAATAGAGAGGCAGCACCTTCTAACTAGCAGACCTTTAAAACTGACTATGGGCTAAAATCACAAAGTACAAAACAGCAACCAGTAAATCTGTCATGTGGTTTCTTCATCTTAGTCAGATACCAAATTGTCATCTAAAATTTAATCAACAATGTCCTTAGATTAAACTGAATTTGAAAAATTATTTTGACCATGGAGTCAAGGTACAAGAGTATGTGTGCGAATTGTGGATGACTGCGGTGGGGCCTTTAAGATGAGAACCATAGGTGATGGTAATCAAAGGTTTTTGCAGTTCTCCAGTGGGAGTAAACCACAGACTAGGAAGGAGTTTGACAGCTATTAAAACCAGGGCTCTGCAGTTGAGAGGTAGCTTCGCTGTTTCGGGAAGGTCTGTTTTCCATGACTGACTGCAGTATGGTTCAAGTCGGAGGGAAAGAAGATCCCTGGAACTCCATCATGAGCGGTGCCTTAACAGGAGCCATACTGGCAGCAAGAAACAGACCAGTGGCCATGGTTGGGTCAGCTGCGATGGGTGACATTCTCTGTGCTTTAATTGAAGGAGCTGGTGTCTCCTTGACAAGATTTGCCTCTGCCCAATTTCCCAATTATCCTCCATTTGCTGAAGACCCCTTGCAGCGGCCTTCGGCCCAGTTACCACCCTCACCTTTTGGAGACTATGGACAATATCAATAGGACTTCTTTCCCAGGATTTCTTTAACGGAGTGAGGAAAGGATTTCAGACTGTTTTTCAAACCATAGGTGGGACAACTATGGCCAAACAGACTATGAAGAGACATTTAGCATCTTCTTCTATTTAAAGGAACATGGGGGTGGGGGTTCCTAAAAGATAATACATTTATTTATTCATACTTGGATTGCATTTGTGATGAAATAAATGTCTAAAATCTTTCAAAGGAAATACAATAAGTGCTAGGAAGATGAAGGACCTAATGGCAAGCAGCAATGAAGCATGACCATCATTCCCTTGTGGACTCCTCTGCCTGGTTTTCTTCTGTTAGTCAAACAATAAAAAAAACTCCTGGACATTGCTCTTTAAAAAACAAACAAACAAACAAACTTACTTTAGAATAATTTTAATTTGAAAATAGATTTAGTCTTTCCTTATGCCCTTCTAATTTAAAACAAAATAAATTTACATTTCTTTTTTCTTTACATAATTTTCTTGATTCTCCTCCTTCTTTAAATTCTTCCAACATCCACTGAGCAGAACTGGAACACAGCATTCAGATAAGGCCCTGATTCTGCTGTCTCAGTTTATGTTTATAATCTCTCCTGATTGCTAAGGGTTACAGTCTTTGTTTCACAAGGCTCTGCCTGGGTACAAATTGTTCTACATAATGACACTTACAACAGAAGTCAAAAGTAAACACTCAAGTGTCATTATTCAATAATCATTTTTAAAATTGCATTAAAAATGTCTTGTGTTCTTCAGTTTGCCACATTAAAATGCAGGCAGTCCAGTTCAATAAATCCCAGAAGAATAGTGAGTATCAGAATCTAGTCTCGGTAGAGGGACGTGCACTCACTCCCTCTTGCGAGAGCAGCAGAATCACAACTAGCTGCTGAACAATCACTGACAGGAAGACACTGGAACTCACCAAAAAAGCTACTCCACATCCAAAGACAAAGGAGAAGCCACAATGAGATGGTAGGAGGGGCGCAATCACAATAAAATCAAATCCCATAACCGTTGGGTGGGTCACTCACAAACTGAAGAACAAGTATACCACAGAAGTCCACCCACTGGAGGGAAGGTTCTGAGCCCTATGTCAGGCTTCCCAACCTGGGGGTCCAGCAACGGGAGAAGGAGTTACCAGAGAATCAGACTTTGAAGGCTAGTGGGATTTGATTGCAGGACTTTGACAGGACAGGGGGAAACAGAGACTCCATGCTTAAAGGGTACACACAAAGTAGTGTGCACATCAGGACCCAGGAGAAGGAGCAGTGACCCCATAGAAGACTGAACCAGACGTACCTGCTGGTGTTGAAGGGTCTCCTGCAGAGGTGGGGGGCAGCTGTGGCTCACAGTGGGGACAAGGACACTGGCAGCAGAAGTTCTGGGAAGTACTCCTTGGCATGAGCCCTCCTGAGTCCACCATTAGCCCCAGCAAAGAGCCTGTAGGCTCCAGTGCTGGGTAGCCTCATTCCAAACAACCAGTAGGAAGCGAACTCAGCCTCACCCAGGAGACAAACACATTAAAGTTTTACTGAGCTCTGCTCACCAAAGCAACACCCAGCTCTACCAACCACCAGTCCCTCACATCAGGAAGCTTGCACAACCCTCTTACATAGCCTCATCCACCAGAGGGCAGGCAGCAGAAGAAAGAAGAACTACAATCCTGCAGCCTGTGGAATGAAAACCACATTCACAGAAAGATAGACAAAATGAAAAGTCAGAGGAATATGTACCAGGTGAAAGAGCAAAATAAAACCCCAGAAAAACAACTAAAAGAAGTGGAGATAGGCAACATTCCAGAAAAAGAATTCAGAATAATGATAGTGAAGATGATCCAGGACCTCGGAAAAAGAATGGAGGCAAAGATCGAGAAGATGCAAGATATGTTTAACAAAGACCTAGAAGACTTAAAGAACAAATAAACAGAGATGAACAGTACAATAACTGAAATGAAAAATACACTAGATGGAATCAATAGCAGAATAACTGAGGCAGAAGAACAGATAAATGACCTGGAAAACAGAATGGTGGAAATCACTGCTGTGGAACAGAATAAAGAAACAAGAATGAAAAGAAATGAAAACAGCCTAAACGACCTCTGGGACAACATTAAATGCACCAACATTCACATTATAGGGGTCCCAGAAGGAGAAGAGAGAGAAAGGACCCAAGAAAATATTTGAACAGATTATAGTTGAAAACGTCTCTAACATGGGAAAGGAAATAGCCACCCAAGTCCAGGAAGCTCAGAGAGTCCCAGGCAGGATAAACCCAAAGAGAAACATGCCAAGACACGTAGTAATCAAATTGACAAAAATTAAAGACAAAGAAAAATTATTAAAAGCAACAAGGGAAAAATGACAAATAACATACAAGAGATGTCCCATAAGGTTAACAGCTGATTTCTCAGCAGAAACTCTACAAGCCAGAAGGGAGTGGCACGATATATTTAAAGTGATGAAAGGGAAGAACCTACAACCAAGATTACTCTAGCCGGCAAGGATCTCATTCAGATTCGATAGAGAAATCAAAAGCTTTACAGAGAAGTGAAAGCTAAGAGAATTCAGTACCACCAAACCACCTCTACAACAAATGCTAGAACTTCTCTAAGTGGGAAACACAAGAGAAGAAAAAGGCCTACAAAAACAAACCCAAAAAAATTAAGAAAATGGTAATAGGAAAATTACCTTAAATGTGAATGGATTAAATGCTCCAACCAAAAGACACTGAATGACACAAAAGGCTCGCTGAATGGATACAAAAACAGGACCCATATTTATGCTGTCTACAAGAGATCCACTTCAGACCTAGGGACACATGCAGACTGAAAGTGAGGGTATGGAAAAAGCTATTCCATGCAAATGGAAATCAAAAGAAAGCTGGAGTAGCAATACTCATATCTGATAAAATAGACTTTGAAATAAAGAATGTTACAAGAGACAAGGACGGACACTATGTAATGATCAAGGGATCAATCCAAGAAGAAGATATAACAATTATAAATATACACCCACCCAACATTGGAGCATTTCAATGCATCAGGCAAATGCTAACAACTATAAAAGAGGAAATGGACAGTAACACAATAATAGTGGGGGACTTTAACACCTCACTTACACCAATGGACAGATCATCCAGACAGAAAATTAATAAGGAAACACAAGCTTTAAATGACACAATAGACCAGATAGATTTAATTGATATTTATAGGACATTCCATCCAAAAACAGCAGATTACACTTTCTTCTCAAGTGCACACGAAACATTCTCCAGGATGGATCATACCTTGGGTCACAAATCAAGCCTCGGTAAATTTAAGAAAACTGAAATCATATCAAGCATCTTTTCAGACCACAACACTATGAGATTAGAAATAAATTACAAGGGAAAAAACGTAAAAAACACAAACACATGGTGGATAAAGAATGCGTTACAATATAACCAAGAGATCACTGAAGAAATCAAAGAGGAAATCAAAAAATACCTAGAGACAAATGACAACGAAAACATGATGATCCAAAGCCTATGGGAGGCAGCAAAAGCAGTTCTAAGAGGGAAGTTTATAGCAATACCATCCTACCTCAAGAAACAAGAAAAATCTCAAAAAAGCAATCTAAACTTACACTTAAAGGAACTAGAGAAAGAAGAACAAACAAAACCCAAAGTTAGTAGAAGGAAAGAAATCATAAAGATCAGAGCAAAAATAAAAGAAACAGAAAGAAAGAATAGCAAAGATCAATAAAACTAAAAGCTGATTCTTTAATAAGATAAACAAAATTGATAAACCTTTAGCCAGACTCATCAAGGAAAAGAGCGAGAGGACTCAAATCAATAAAATTGGAAATGGTAAAGGAGAAGTTACTACGGACACTGCACAAATACAAAGCATCATAAGAGACTACTACAAGCAACTCTATGACAATAAAATGAACAACATGGAAGAAATGGACAAATTCTTAGACAGGTATAACCTTCCAAGACTGAACCAGGAAGAAATAGAAAATATGAACTGACCAATCACAAGTAATGAAACTGTGATTAAAAATCTTCAAACAAACAAAAGTCCAGGACCAGATAGCTTCACAGGTGAATTCTGTCAAACATTTAGAGAAGAGCTGACACCCATCCTTCTCAAACGCTTCCAAAAAGTTGCAGAGGAAGGAACACTCCCAAACTCATTCTATGAGGCCACCATCACCCTGATACCAAAACCAGGCAAAGATACTAAAAAAAGAGAAAATTACAGACCAATATCACTGATGAATATAGATACAAAAATCCTCAATAAAATACTAGCAAACAGAATCCAACAACACATTAAAAGGATCATACACCATGATCAAGTGGGATTTATCCCAGGGATGCAAGGATTCTTCAATATATGCAAATCCATCAATGTGATACACCATATTAACAAACTGAAAAATAAAAACCATATAATCATCTCAACAGATGCAGAAAAAGCTTTTGACAAAATTCAACACTGACTTATGATAAAAGCCCTCCAGAAAGTGGGCATAGAGAGAAACTACCTCAACATAATAAAGGCCATATACAACAAACCCACAGCAAACATCATTCTCAATGGTGAAAAACTGAAAGCATTTCTTCTAATATCAGGAACAAGACAAGGATGTCCAATCTCACCACTACTACGCAACATATTTTTGGAAGTCCTAGCCACAGCAATCAGAGAAGAAAAAGAAATAAAAGGAATACAAATTGGAAAAGAAGAATTACAACTGTCACTGTTTGCAGATGGCATGATACTATATATAGATAATCCTAAAGATGCCACCAGAAAACTACTAGAGCTAATCAATGAATTTGGTAAAGTTACAGGATACAAAATTAATGCACAGAAATCACTTGCATTCCTATACACTAACAATGAAAGATCAGAAGGAGAAAATAAGGAAACAATCTCATTCACCACTGCAACAAAAAGAATAATATATCTAGGAATAAACCTACCTAAGGAGGTAAAAGACCTATACTCAGAAAAGTATAAGACACTGATGAAAGAAATCAAAGATGAAAAAACAGATGGAGAGATATACCATGTTCTTGGATTGGAAGAACCAATATTGTGAAAATGACTATATTACACAAAACAATCTACAGATTCAATGCAATCCCTATCAAATCACCAGTGGCATTTTTTACAGAACTAGAACAAAAAATCTTAAAATTTGTATGGAGACACAAAAGACCCCGAATAGCCAAAGCAATCTTGAGGGAAAAAAGCGGAGCTGAAGGAATCAGACTCCCTGGCTTCAGACTATACTACAAATGTACAGTAATAAAGACAATATGGTACTGGCACAAAAACAGACATACAGATCAATGGAACAGGATAGAAAGCCCAGAGATAAACCCACGCACATATAGTCAACTAATCTATGACAAAGGAGGCAAGGATATACAATGGAGAAAAGACAGTCTCTTCAATAAGTGGTGCTGGGAAAACTGGACAGCTACATGTAAAAGAATGAAATAAGAACACTCCCTAACACCATACTCAAAAATAAACTCAAAATGGTTTAAGACCTAAATGTAAGACCGGACGCTATAAAACTCTTAGAGGAAAACATAGGAAGAACACTCTTTGACATAAATCACAGCAAGATTTTTTGGACCCACGTCCTTGAGTGACGGAAATAAAAACAAAAATAAACAAATGGGACCTAATGAAACTTAAAAGCTTTTGCACAGCAATGGAAACTATAAACAAGATGAAAAGACAACTCTCAGAATGGGAGAAAATAGTTGCAAACGAATCAACAGACAAAGCATTAATCTCCAAAATATATAAACAGCTCATGCAGGTCAATATTAAAAAAAGAAACAACCCAATCCAAAAATGGGCAGAAGACCTAAACAGACATTTCTCCAAAGAAGACATACAGATGGCCAAGAGGCACATGAAAAGCTGCTCAACATCACTAATTATTAGAGAAATGCAAACCAAAACTACAATAAGGTATCACCTCACCCGGTTAGAACGGGCATCATCAGAAAATCTACAAACAACAAATGTTGGAGAGGGTATGGAGAAAATGGAACCCTCTTGCACTGTTGGTGGGAATGTAAATTGATACAGCCACTATGGAGAACAGTATGGAGGTTCCTTAAAAAACTAAAAATAGAATGACCATATGACCCAGCAATCCCACTACTGGGCATATACCCAGAGAAAACCGTAATTCAAAAAGACACATGCACCCCAATGTTCATTGCAGCACTCTTTACAATAGGCAGGTCATGGAAGCAACCTAAATGCCCATCGACAGACAAATGGATAAAGAAGATGTGGTACATATATACAATGGAATACTACTCAGTCATTAAAAGGAACGAAATTGGGTCATTTGTAGAGACATGGATGGACCTAGAGACTGTCATACAGAGTGAAGTAAGTCAGAAAGAGAAAAACAAATAGCGTACATTAACACATATATGTGGAATCTAGAAAAATGCTACAGATGAACAGCTTTGCAAGGTAGAAATAGAGACACAGATGTAGAGAACAAACATATGGACACCAAGTGGGGAAAGCAGGGGGTGGGTGGTGGGATGAACTGGGAGATTGGGATTGACATATATACACTAATATGTATAAAATAGATAACTAATAAGAACCTGCTGTATAAAAAAATAAATCAAAAAATGTCAAATCAAAAATAAAATAATAATCCTTAGGCCAATTATAAAATATATAGAGTTGAATGCCAGTTGAAGAACAGATGTCAAAATCAACAAAGCACAGTGTGGTAGGCACTTCAACAAAGCCTCTCAATGATTCCCACTTCCCTGTGTTCATGACTTCGTGTAATGCCCTGTTCTTGAGTGTGAACTAAACCTAGAGATTGTGAGTCTCTAGGTCTAGTTCACACTCAAGAACAGGGCACTAAAATATGGCAAAATATGGCAAAAGTGATATTATTTCTGAGATTAAGATTAAAAAATTCAGTGGCTTCCATCTAAAAAATAAATAAATTAAATTAAATAAGAAGAGTCTAGTCTCTCCTGATTTTTTAATGACTTATTTCATCTGTGATTAGGTTTGAGTTTTGTGGACATATTATGCACATGTGTACCTGAGCGTGTGTGTATTTATACTTTATCTTCATTGCCACCAATGCTCTTATACTTCTGCTTTTCTTCTTTAGCATCAACGTAAATTTTCCCTAGGCTTTCCAAGTTTCTGAGGAAATTTCAACCTTTTATAACAAAGGTAGATACCTCCTCAGGATAATAATTGAAATTTAAGAAAATGGATGGTGAAGAGAGGTAAACTGTAATCAACATTCCCCCTATGGGCTGGGTACTTTCCATATATAGGTCATCTCTTTAATATCACAACCTCTTTTAGGAAGATAATATTACCACCATTCTATTGATCAGGAAACAAACCTACAGAGATTTAGTAACCTGCCCTTAGTTATACTGATAATTAATGAAGACACCAACATTGAACTACATTTCTACAAGAATATCTATGCTTTAGTGTTGCATTATAATGTTTCAAGCTTCTGTATAAATTAGTAATTATATAAATAGTTAGAAAGCCGAATTTTAGAAAACTAAGGTTTAAGTATATAGCCTTTTCAATTTTTCACAAATATAATACTATTTATATTATTCTATCATCTCAAATGTTAATTTCACTATAAAAATTATTAGCACTATAGATGGGACTACTTTAAGTATATTACAGGAGGGACTTCCCTGGTGGTCCAGTGGTTAAGACTCCATGCTTCCATTACAGGGGGCATGGGTTCAATCCCTGGTCAGGGAACTAAGATCCCACGTGCCGCAGGGCAGCCAAAAAAATAAAAAGAAAACAATCACACCTAAAAAATAATAACAATAAATTCTAAATTAAAAAGTCTATTATAGAAAGGAACTTTGGCAACAATCTTCAAAAACTGAAATAACTTAAATTTCTTTATTATTGATACATCAAATAAGAGTAGAAGTTTAGTATCATTTGGGAAATATTAATATTCCTAGACATATTCTATTTAGAAAAAAATGTTTCCATTAAATATTTATCAATCTCTGTTCTGAAGAATACTAGCTCTGCAAAATGTAACTTGGTGCTCCAAATGATGGGTTTCATGATCATAAAAGTTCAGAATCACTGCATTATCATTCCAATCTTAGACATTTCAAAATGCATTTTAAAGAAACTGAAAATTTCCTGATAGACAAAGATCTGTATGGATTGCTATTTTTCCACATTAGCTTGTAATGCATAGGTCTATTATTTCTTTAGAGAAAGAAAATAATTCAATCTGGGAGTTGCAGATGAACATCTTGGTGATATTCATCCCAAACAATGTTTTTCATACTTTTAAATTAGTAGTTATTTAAATAGTTAGCAAAGGTGAATTTTTTAAAAATAAGGTTAACCATAGTTACCAATAATGGAATTTTGCATCAAGTCTCTTAAGGAGCAAATTAAATATGAAATAAACTAATTGGGGAAACCATAGTGTTTGATTCATGGCAAACTCAAAACCTATGAATATATCAACTAAATAACCAAAATGTTCTGCTCATTGTTTCACACTTCCCATTTCAATACATTTAGCATTTCCTCAAATCTTAAAACATAATTTCCCATAGTTGAGCAAGAATATTCAACTATTGTCATTAACCCTTATATTATATACACTAACATTTTAACACAGGACAATTGATTTCAATAGCTTTTGTTCCCCTCAGTGTGGAAAATTTACTAGATCTTTTAAAATGTGGCATTTCCACTTCCTTTATCTGTTCTCATTTTTAGTCATATTTTAATATATAGTTTTATTGCAAAGTTCACATTGCTCAAGAAGATAACCATATTCTTTAAAGAAATAATCAACAGCATTATTTGCAGAGCTAAAGGAGTTAACTGCTGAATTTATGAATGCGTGTTACTGCAACCTAGAAAGAGTCAAGTGCAATTTCTTTTATACATGACAGGGAAAAGGTACAGCAAATATTAAGCAATATCTATTACATTTATATGTATATTTTTTCCTTGGATCTTTTCTCCTCTAAGATGGGGCCAAAAACATTGTTCCCAGGTGTACTGCATTGGTGACTTGTCCTCTTGAGAAGTATAAAAGGATAACTAGAGCACGGGATGGTTCAAGAGAAGACCACAGAGTGCTTAGTAAGGTGGTGGGTAGGAGCACATACATACCTTTTCCCCTTGAGATTGTGAAAAATAACACCTGTGCACTGATCAACACTGCCTTTAGACAAAGGCCACTTTAACCCCTGCACTTTGTAGGACTTCTCTATCCCTCTTCAAGCCACACTCCCACTCATGGGGCAAGGAATCCGTATGGCCAAGGGGATGCCATAGTTATCTATTGGTAATATACACACCTGGAGTTCATACTTGCCCAGGACTCTAGAAATTTTTACCTAATCCCTATTCCAGAGCCTGCGAGAGTTCATTCCTTGGGTCTTTCCTCCTTAGGATTGATTAAACTACCTGTGTGGACATCTCTGGGACTGACAAATAGCAGGGGATAACTGTTTGTAGGAGCACGTAAACATTCTCCACATACAGGCTGGGGTATCCACACATATTTGTTTGAGGCTCCTCAAGGCACTAAGGAAACAGGTTGGACACAGGGCCAGATGCCAGGTGCTGGTTCTCCTGTGCCACGGAGACTTGGTGCAGAAATCTAGAGTCAGATAATTCTCAATTCAAGCCTGACTTTCCAGATGGTTAGGGAGATATCTTTGCCCAGGTAGCAGGTTGGACTGTATTTTATTTAACAGTCCATTAGCATCTCTCTTTCTATTCTTAGTCTGATCCCAAAGACATTATGACTGGTCCTGTTCTGATTGGAACCATGTACAAGCCTCTGTGTCCTTGTCTTTTGAAGTAAAAGGCTGACTCAAGAGTTAATGAGGGAAACGTGAAGATGGAGAAACAAAGAATAGCTGTTGGGCTGGGGAACTGGTAACAATTTAGACTATAAACCCACCACATAGCAGAATCACCAAACTCACAGTTCCCTGAAAGGTATAGATAAAGGCCTGACACAGATTCCCAAGTTGTTTTTACAGGAAGTAGATCCCCACCAGATGAAAACTGCTGATCACAAGCACATAGACCCTAGACTGGTTGGAAGCTGAAGGTTGATGATGCTGTCTCCCAATTACCTCACCACCAACCAATCAGAAGAATGTCCACGAGCTGATCATGCCCTGCTCCTTGAACCATTACTCTGATACTCCTCACTATCCCCTCCAGGACAGGACACACATTCTTGAGGGCATTAGCCCACTGTAGCCCCCTTTGCCTGGCAAAGTAATAAAGCTATTCTTTTCTGCTTCGCCCAAAACTCTGTCTCCAAGATTCAATTGGGTGCTGGTGTACAGAGGCCAGGATTCAGCAATATGATCACAGCACTCTGGTTAATGAGAAGAGTCACATTGTATCATGTGACTCATTGGAGAGGAATGTGAGTAGAACTGGACAGGCAAAGTGGTCTGGAGGTTTAACAGTGAGGACCTGATGGAAGCTGAAGTCATGACTCAGGAACTCTGTAGAAACATCATTAGTCAAGGGCAGGCTGAGCAGAAAAGAGAACACCACAAGTTTCTATTCAATGCAGTTGGGTGAGGTCAATCTGGGCTCTACCAGTTTAGGAACTCAGCCATTAAGATCAACAGAGAGAGCAGCAACCACAGGGAAATAGCATAAAAACGTCTGAGTCCAGAGATGCCAGAGGGCATTACAATGCGTGAATATTATCTTAGCAGCATGAGGTTAGGAAATCAACGCTTCCCCAGATGCGATTTTATGATGAGAATCAACAGATGGGGGCTAGCTATGAGACTGAGCATGTTTAACCATGGGAGTCAGAATTACCTAAAGGGAAGCTGAATCTAGTGCATTATAGGTTAATGCAGTAGATTAGACATAAATAGACCAAAATAAAGTATGTTTTCCCACTACACAGAGGTGATGACTCACAAGGATGACCAAATCAGTTAAAGGAAAAAAAAATTACGTTTTCTCTGTATATTTAAAGAGAAGTATTAACAATTTTGTGATATCACTGCTCATGGATAAATATTTGTTTAGAAATCACTCTTACACTGAAGGAGCTTCTAGATGGCGGAAGAGTAAGACGCGGAGATCACCTTCCTCCCCACAAATACACCAGAAATACATCTACATGTGGAACACCTCCTACAGAACACCTAATGAACGCTGGCAGAAGACGTCAGACCTCTCAAAAGGCAAGAAACTCCCCACGTACCTGGGTAGGGCAAAAGAAAAAAGAAATAACACAGACAAAAGAATAGGGACGGGACCTGCACCAGGGGGAGGGAGCTGTGAAGGAGGAAAGGTGTCCACACACTAGGAGCCCCTTCACGGGCGGAGACTGCGGGTGGCGGAGGGGGGAAGCTTCGGAGCCACGGAGGAGAGCGCAGCCACAGGGGTGCGGAGGGCAAAGCGGAGAGATTCCCGCACGGAGGCTCGGCGCCGAGCAGCGCTCACCAGCCCGAGAGGCTTGTCTGCTCCCCCGCCGGGGCGGGCGGGGCTGGGAGCTGAGGCTCGGGCTTCGGTCGGATCGCAGGGAGAGGACTGGGGTTGGCAGCGTGAACACAGCCTGAAGGGGTTAGCGCGCCACAGCTAGCCGGGAGGGAGTCCGGGAAAAAGTCTGCAGCTGCCGAAGAGGCAAGAGACTTTTTCTTACCTCTTTGTTTCCTGGTGCGCGAGGAGAGGGGATTCAGAGCGCCGCCTAAACGAGCTCCAGAGACAGGAGCGAGCCACGGCGATCAGCATGGACCCCAGAGACGGGCATGAGACGCTGGGGCTGCTGCTGCCGCCACCAAGAAGCCTGTGTGCGAGCACAGGTCACTCTCCACACCGCCCCTCCCAGGAGCCTGTGCAGCCCGCCACGGCCAGGGTCCCGTGATCCGGGGACAACTTCCCCGGGAGAACGCACTGCGTGCCTCAGGCTGTTGCAACGTCACGACGCCTCTGACGTCGCAGGCTCGCCCCGCCTCCTCCGTACCGCTCCCTCCCCGTGGCCTGAGTGAGCCAGAGCCCCCGAAGCAGCTGCGCCTTTAACCCCATTCTGTCTGGGCGGGGAATAGACGCCCTCAGGCAACCTACACGCAGAGGCGGGTCCAAATCCAAAGCTGAACCCCGGGAGCTGTGCGAACACAGAAGAGAAAGGGAAATCTCTACCAGCAGCCTCAGGAGCAGCGGATTAAAGCTCCACAATCAACTTGATGTACCTGCATCTGTGGAATTGCTGAATAGACAACGAATCATCCCAAATTGAGGAGGTGGACTTTGGGAGCAACGATATACATATTTTTTCTCTTTTTAACTTTTTGTGAGTGTATGTGTATGCTTCTGTGTGTGATTTTGTCTGTATAGCTTTGCTTTTACCATTTGTCCTATGGTTCTGTCTGTCCGTTTTTGGTTTTTTTAGTATAGTTTTCAGCACTTGTTATCATTGATGGATTTGTTTTTTGGTTTGGTTGTTCCCTTCTTTCTTTTTTTAAAAATTACTTAAAAAAATTTTTTTAATGATTATTTTTTGTTTTTTATTTTAATAACTTTTATTTTATTTTATTTTACTTTATCTTTCTTTATTTATTTTTTTTCTCCCTTTTATTCTGAGCCGTGTGGATGACAGGCTCTTGGTGCTCCAGCCAGGCATCAGGGCTGTGCATCTGAGGTGGGAGAGCCAAGATCAGGACATTGGCCCACCAGAGACCTCCCAGCTCCACGTAATATCAAACAGTGAAAATCTCCCAGAGATCTCCATCTCAATGCCAAGATCCAGCTCCACTCAACGACCAGCAAGCTACAGTGCTGGACACCCTATTCCAAACAGCCAGCAAGACAGTAACAAAACCCCACCCATTAGCAGAGAGGCTGCCTAAAATAATAATAAGGTCACAGACACCCAAAAACACACCACCAGACATGGACCTGCCCACCAGAAAGACAAGATCCAGCCTCATCCACCAGAACACAGGCACTAGCCCCCTCCACCAGGAAGCCTACACAACCCACTGAAACAAACTTAGCCACTGGGGGCAGACACCAAAAACAATGGGAACTATGAACCTGCAGACTGCGAAAAGGAGACCCCAAACACAGTAAGTTAAGCAAAATGAGAAGACAGAGAAACACACAGCAGGTGAAGGAGCAAGGTAAAAACCCACCAGACCTAACAAATGAAGAGGAAATAGGCAGTCTACCTGAAAAAGAATTCAGGATAATGATAGTAAAGATGATCCAAAATCTTGGAAATAGAATGGAGAAAATACAGGAAACGTTTAACAAGGACCTAGAAGAACTAAAGAGCAAAGAAACAATCATGAACAACACAATATATGAAATTAAAAATTCTCTAGAAGGGATCAATAGCAGAATAACTGAGGCAGAAGAACAGATAAGTGACCTGGAAGATAAAACAGTGGAAATAACTACTGCAGAGCAGAATAAAGAAAAAAGAATGAAGAGAATTGAGGACAGTCTCAGAGACCTCTGGGACAATATTAAATGCACCGACATTCGAATTATAGGGGTCCCAGAAGAAGAAGAGAAAAAGAAAGGGACTGAGAAAATATTTGAAGAGATTATAGTTGAAAACTTCCCTAATATGGGTAAGGAAATAGCTAATTAAGTCCAGGAAGCACAGAGAGTCCCATATAGGAAAAATCCAAGGAGAAACACCAAGACACATATTAGTCAAAGACACATATTAGTCAAACTATCAAAAATTAAATACAAAGAACAAATATTAAAAGCAGCAAGGGAAAAACAACAAATAACATACAAAGGAATCCCCATAAGGTTAACAGCAGATCTTTCAGCAGAAACTCTGCAAGCCAGAAGGGAGTGGCAGGACATAGTTATAGTGATGAAAGGGAAAAACCTACAACGAAGATTACTCTATCCAGGATCTCATTCAGATTTGACAGAGAAATTAAAACCTTTACAGACAAGCAACAGCTAAGAGAATTCAGCACAACCAAACCAGCTTTACAACAAATGCTAAAGGAATTTCTCTAGGCAGGAAACACAAGAGAAGGAAAAGACCTACAATAACAAACCCAAAACAATTAAGAAAATGGGAATAGGAACATACATATCGATAATTACCTTAAATGTAAATGGATTAAATGCTCCCACCAAAAGACATAGACTGGCTGAATGGATACAAAAACAAGACCCGTATATATGCTGTCTACAAGAGACCCACTTCAGACCTAGGGACACATACAGACTGAAAGTGAGGGGATGGAAAAAGATCTTCCATGCAAATGGAAATCAAAAGAAAGCTGGAGTAGCAATTCTCATATCAGACAAAATAGACTTTAAAACAAGGACTCTTACAAGAGACAAAGAAGGACACTACATAATGATCAAGGGATCAATCCAAGAAGAAGATATAACAATTGTAAATATTTATGCACCCAACATAGGAGCACGTCAATACATAAGGCAAATACTAACAGCCATAAAAGGGGAAATCGACAGTAACACAATCGTAGTAGGGGACTTTAACACCCCACTTGCACCAGTGGACAGATCATCCGAAATGAAAATAAATAAGGAAACACAAGTTTTAATGATACATTAAACAAGATGGCCTTAATTGTTCTTTCCATTCTAAAAAACTCAGAAACTGATTCTTCAAGTATCTCTTTTGGATTTCATTGATCTTGAAAGCTTGGTATTGAAACACTTGAAGCATCCTAATTCTTTCAGCCTAAATGAATCACATAAAATACAAATAGCTATCTGTACCTTGCCAAGACTTGGCGTTTACCATGTGTCAGATGCAAAGCTGGGTATAAGAATCTCAAGGATGAATTAGTTACAGATGTTGTCCTCAAAGAAATTACAAGAAAAGATAGATAGAAATAGGATGCTGTTGGAGGCATAAGAAAGCATTCAATTCTCTCTCAGAGGAATATGAATAATTTCCAAATGTGGTTTATAGTGGAGCTATTACACCTGTCTGGAACTAATCTACCTTGAAGGCCATTCAAGGTAGAGGAATAGCTTGAACAACAATACAAAGGAGTTAGACAACTTATCATAGTTTAGAGATCATCTTAGTCAGTTCAAGCTGCTATAACAAATTACCATAGGCTGGGTGGCTTAAACAACAAACATTTATTTCTCACAGTGCTGGAGGTTGGGAGGTCCAAGATCAAGGTACCACCACAACTGGCATCAAGTGAGAGCCCACTTCCTGGTTTGCAGATGACTGTCTTAGTCTCTCCTTACATGGCAAAGAGCAGAGAGATAGAGAGAGCAGTTCTCTTGTCTCTTTTTATAAGGGCACTAATCCCATTCATGAGGCCCCACCCTCATGACTTAATTAACTCCCAAAGGTCCCACCTCCTAATGCCATCACATTGGAGGGTTAGGATAGGTGAATTCTGGAGGAACACATTCAGTCTATATCAGGGACCAAACTATTAAATATGGTAAGGTTTTGTAATTGTTGAAGTGGTGGGCAGACTCCCTATAATGGGGGACCTTGTATGTCACACCAAGGAACTTGGATTATAATCTAGTAGGTAATGAGAAGTCAGGAAAAGAAGATTAAATCAGGAACTGATACAACTGATTTGATATGTTCATGATCAACTTACTCCTGCAAGGTATATGGGTTGAAGAGGGACAAGATTTTAAGGAGAACACATAGAAGAACAAGTAGGCTAGGCAAAAGATGAATGAAGTCTGAATTAAGGTGGAAACAAGAGGATGACTACAAGGGAACGAGATGAGGAAGTGGTAAGGAGGTAGAGCTGATTGAAATTGGGTGCCATCTGGATGTAAGGGATCAGGAAAGGGAGTCAAGAAGGAGTTCTACATGATTGACAGGTGATGCTATCATTCTTATAGTTTGGAAAACAGCAGAAAGAGTTAGCGAGGAATAATAGTGAATCAACTTTGAACATGTTGAGATTGAGGTGTCTCTGTGGATAGCTAAAATCTCAGTTCTTTAGTAGAAAAGCAGTAAAGTAAAGCAAGGTGTTAAATTCTCAAAATACTATTCAATTCCTGAAAGATATAAATGAATAAAAGAAACTTTGAAGTAACATGGGGTCTGAGAGGCCAACAGGAAAGAGCATTTCTTTACCAAAGAATGCTTTTTGCTTGTGTAGTTGAAAGAAAGGAAGAGGGAGGGAGACATAAAGGGAAGGAGGGAGTGAGACATCTCAACTACTCTAAGAAGTTCCCTTTTAGTCACTGGGTTGTAAATTTTACTGAAAAACAAAACAAACAAACAAATAATTACTACGATGTTTCAGGATATTTGGAGCTTTTGAGATGACAAGACATAAGGACACATGCATTTTGTTCTCCTTTTCATCCTCCTGATACAGAAGGCAGAGAGGGGCTAATCAATAAAAATTGGTTAAATAATGAAATTTGCATTCATGAGTACATCTCTATTGGATTTAATTTCATATTTCCTTTGGATCTGTAGTCAGAATGTACTCTACAGTTAATCCCCCATAACTCTGAAATTTAATCTGAAATGGTCACTTCCCTACCTCATTATGTGAGAGGTTCCTACTCTCATGTGGGGTTAATCCCATGTATAATCAGACTTTGGTGGGGCCAGGGAATATCTCCTGATCAAATCCACGGTACAAAACTTGCTCACGGTACACAACTCTTTCTTCCTGTTCACAAAACCTAGCAGTGGCCACATCAAATTTATGTTCACTGCAACCTTGCAGTGACTTTCTTTTGTCACTTCCCAGGATTCTGAGAGGGTGCCACGAGAGAGACCCAGAATCTAACAGTAAGGACACAATTAGGTAACTACCACTTTGTCACGATGATGCAAATTTTCTAGAGAAATGTACAGGCAACTGGCCAAAAAGAAGAGCTCGTTAGAGAACTTCAGAAGCCTGAATATACTTGTAAAAAGAAATGATTAAACGTATGTATGTTAAGCATTTTAAAATTCCTGCAAAAAAAAGCACCATCTTAAATCTCGATCTAAATAAGTGTGCTTTCAAACACAAAACCAAGAAGACTGTCTCTTTAGCTATGGAATGTCACCTTGGGAGATATTACTTGAGCTCAAATAGATAAAACTCCTGGTACTGCATTATGTCTCTTCTACTTATGTGCCAAAAGAGAATAACTAATAGGGAGAGAAAGACAGGTTTTATATTTTCAGGTCGTTATGAAAAATGTAATCCATTCACACAACAGAGTGTGTGATTACTTATGTGGACACCAGGTAGCATTAATGAGCCTCTGAAACCTATTATATCAGTCACTAGAAAGTCCTTAAAAGGCTAAAATTTGAAACTCTTATCACCATTGAATATTCAAATGAATACCGTGGTTACTAATTTTAAAAAGGGAAATTACTGCATTTATTGCTATATGCTGAGAAGAAAGAACAAAATTTAATGTCATTTTCTATCCTTGAGGACAAATTCCATATTCTATTCTGTTTTATATCCACATCATTTAGCACAGTGATTTGAACAAAGATGTTCAGTATATATATGTCCTTATATAAGCCTTGTAAGTAATAATGCCTAAGGGTGGACTTATGATATGGATATCTTTCCAATTTTTTCTTTAAACTCTAGTTGTGAGACTAAAATTAAAATCTAAGAAGTTAAAAATAATCCCAATTATTCAATTGTTGTAAGTTGGGTAACATTTACATAGAAATATACTCTCTGATTTGGATTCATATTGTATTCAGTTTTTGTTCCTCAAAATTTTTATTTTTGTTGATCTCTTTACAGAGTTCTTTGAGGCCCACCTTTCCTCAAATTGCCTTTTTCATCCCTAGAGAGTAGTCGGTTAATGGAAGAGCTGGTGGACACTCCAGGATAATTAAGTTTAGTACATGTTTTATATTTCATAAAGTTAACACTGCCTGTGTGGAATAAAAAGAGCAATTATAACCGTGATGATGAAATCATGAAAACTGCCTCTCATGTGGTTAGAAATCTTTAAAATCAAACTTGGAAAATGAAAACTGACTTACCCCAAACTTTGATAACTGACTGTCATATACCCACCCAAGTCACCAATGGGGCCTCAGAGGAATTTAACACAGGTGCCCATCAACGCTAACTGTTTGCAACAGCAGTTGTCAATTGTGAGCCTCTACCTCTACCATAGCACACACGGGTCACAGAGGTTGTCTCTTTATCTGTCTCTGCTTTCAGAATGAAGGCAAAAAGGAAAGGGTTATGGCTCAATTAGGTTAAAATTCCTTGTGGTTAGAGGAGAACCCAGCAAAATATAAACCAAGCATACATTGTTAGCATGTATATTTTACGTTTAACATTATTAGAGGGTTCATATATTCGATTAAAATAGGCAGACAAGTAATAGATTTGTAGACAGGCTACATATATGTAAAGTAAGCATAGTACAAATACACCTCATCTCTTTTCATTTTAGAAAGTTATTTTTCTTTTTACTAGTCCTCTATATCATAGTTTATTTCAATATGACTGATAATTCCACAAGTCTCAACATTCTAGAAATGCTCAAAACTGGCATGTAATTAATCATTAGAGAGCTTGATTACACACACACACAAACACACACACACACACACTGAAGCCACGATGCTCAATCAATACACTTTGATTGTGGTTTGTCTCTTTGAGGACATCTCAGTTTACACTCTCCAAGACAAAAGAAAACAAGCCTAAATAAATCATAGTGTTGAGGTCGTAAAATTTTATTTTCCTAGGTAGTTTTAAAATTTAGATGTTGAAATTAATGAGAGAGAAGTTAAATATTTAACAACATTATCAATATAGGAATGTAGTCTTAGTGCTGGAATGAACACAACTGCCAGGAGGACATCCATGGCAAGGCTAAAATTCAGAAAAACATGTGGACTCCTCAGTGAGTCAGTAGGTCCCCACTGGTCATTAAGTTAAAATGCACTATTTTGCCCTAGAAATCACCAAATTTACCAAATTTTCCAATTTAACTATTTAACTAGGGAGGAAAGTGGAGTGACATTAGATACTGATTGAGTTTTCTGATTAACTCATAATCTATTTCAAACATATAAGGTAAGCATTTCTCTAAAATAAATATTAGACTGCAGTTTTGACTTGAGTAAAAGTAAGCATTGATATATTTCTTATGATACTTCAAAATTACCATGTTGAATATTAATTATCATTTATAGGACCATATGTATATTATATTATACATAATATATATAAATATGTATATACATACAAAATATTGATCAAATCTTGACTTTTACTGAACCCAAAATGTACCAGGTGAAAATAATTAGTTGAATGAAATCTCTTCTCTCATCATATTTTCCTTTTCACTTTCCTTCATTTTAAGTGTTGAGATAGGCATATAAGAAGTGGTTGAAGGTTATATTCAACTATATGAAGCTTTCTACATTTTTTTTTTCAGTCCAAAAAGACAACCGAGGACTTCCCTGGTAGTGCAGTGGTTAAGAATCCACCTGCCAATGAAAGGGACACGGGTTCGATCCCTGGTCCGGGAAGATCCCACATGCTGCGGAGCAACTAAGCCTGTGGGTCACAACTACTGAGCCTGCGCTCTAGAGCCTATGAGCCACAACTATTGAAGCCCGCGTGCCTACAGCCCGTGCTTCGCAACAAGAGAAGCCACCGCAATGAGAAGCCCGCGCACCGCAATGAAGAGTAGCCCCCGCTCACCACAACTGGAGAAAGCCCGCGCGCAGCAACAAAGACCCAACACAGCCAAAAATAAATAAATAGATAGATAGATAGATAAATAAATAAATTTATTTATTTTTTAAAAAAAGACAGTCGAGATGCATTGTTTCAAGCAAAAGAGTTTCTGAACAATTATCTATGAATTTAACACATAAATGGAATCACGGGTTAAATGTTTTTTCAATTCTTTAAAATTCCCTTGTTTCTGTCACCAGTAAAATAATCATGTTCCTAAAACTTTCTTCCAATGAACCAATCAACATCATCCTTAGTACAGTAAAGTGAAGAGGATTAGATTATCTAGAAAGGGCTCCCATGGTTCCTCGGGTTGGTGATACCCTCTGAGTGTCTATCTATGTCTCTGTTTCTCTTTCCCTCCCGTTTTCCCTCCCTCCCTCTCTCTCTGTCCCCCTCTTATTTTGGGGGGGTATAATGTATATTTTTAAAATATACCTATTATAAGTACAAAATTCAAAGATTTGTAATGAATTTGCAGAGTTGGACAATAATCACCATAATTCAGTTTTAGATCATTTCCATCATCCCCTAAAATTTTTCTGGAGTCCATTTGGTGTAATTTCACCCAATCCTCAGCACCACATAATCTTCAGTTTGTATATATAAATTTGTCTGTTCTGGACATTTCATATAAGTGGACTCATACAATAATGTTTTTGGGGTTCATTCATTTTGTAGCATACATCAGAATTTGGCTGTTTTATCGTTGATTTGTATTCTACTGCACAAATATACATATTTTGTTTATCCATTTACCAAGTTGATAAACTTTTGGGTTGGTTACAGTGTTTGCCCATACAAACAATGCTCTCATGAACATTTTCACACAGGTTTTTGTGTGAATATATGTCTCATTTTGCTTGGGCACATACTATGTCATCTAATAAACACATATTTAACTTTTAAAAAAACTGTCAAATTGTGCTGCACTGTTTAATTTTCCCACCAGCAATGTATGAGGGCTCCACTAGGAAAACCACTGGTTTCTGAGTCAGAAATCCCTGTTACGTGCTTTGTCATTTAGTGGGTTTGTCATTTGTGTCAAACCACAATCTATGAGCCTCAGATTCTTCATGAGTAAGACAACCATAGAACACTGGTCCCTATTGCACAGGATTTGATACTAAGTGAGAAACAACATTTTATATACTAGAAAATTCTATATCTTTATTATCTTGCATTTTGAAAATTACAACAAATAAAATCAAAAAATGTGCACAGATATATAGTTAAGAAAGACAGACAAACAGAGGTGGATGACTTGGGAAGGACTGTGTCATCAGAACTCAGAACAATTGCCTGAACACATAGTCTAAATGGCTTAGCAGCCTCTCCCAGCTAAAAGACATGCGTTAAACAAAAAGCAGATATTCTGAGCTACGAAGAAGAACAAGTGAATGGCATATTTGATCTCCTTTTTGCCTGTCTTGATTATCTCAGTAACAAGGTGCTAGAGAGAGAGAAGAGTAATGCTGACTATATCCTGGCCTTGGAGTCTAATTGGTAGTTTTCTTTTTATTATACCTTAAGTATTGGCTTAAATCTTCGTATCTTATATTTCAATGTTTCTTTGTTTTGTATTGCTTTTTCAAATCAAAGTTTTATGTTTTTAAAAAAAATCTTAGCTGAAAGCTTTATTTAATCAGATTCCAGATGACTTTCTGCATGTTAAATGCCATATATTAGAAAGTACCAAAGAATTGGAATTCGAGAGGCCCCAGTTTATGCCTTTATTCTGCTAATGAATAATCCTTGGGCTTCAGAAAAATAAATTCACTCCTCTGGGTTTTAATTTTATTTGTTCCTGAATAATGAAAGCATAATTCCAGACCTAAAGTGCCCTGAATTTAATCATCATTTTTACCATACATATTTCTTGACTATAATATAGATTAATTTTCATGTAACTTCTGTGACTGCCTCATGATTTACAGTCACAAATCTGTATTACATGCGTGCAGGGGATCTGATGGAGGGTCTGTGACTTACACCTTTGCAGCAGTTCGGGAATGATTTTGACTCCATTGGTGTGGAGCTTAATGCCAAGTGGCCATTAAAGACATGACTCTGATTTCAACATTTAGGACAGAAGCTGACATGTGTTCATCACAGGACCCCTCAAATCTGACATCCAATGTAATAAAGTCAATAACACTTTACTGTGTTATGCATTCATGTGTCAGATGCAGGAAGAACGTTCAACTGGCCCTAGCCAAGAGAGAAAATGAAGATAAACCACTCTCACTCCATGTCAAATATAAGAAGTGCCAGGTTCAGCATCAGTGATCAGAGTACAGTGAGTGCTAAAACCAGAGCACTGTTTTTCTCTTCCTAATGTTAAGAGAACTACCTCAATTACTAAGATCAACTAGACTTTATACTCCTCGTCCTTGTTTATCCCCTCGGCATATGTTGCTCTGATAATTCTTCCTAATACGAAGCAACATCAACAATCTTACTGTTTTATTAAAATTTCCAACAGTAAAATGAATGTTCAATTGGCCTGATCTCATGGCTCTCTCCCAGTACTTCTTGTACCAACTGTTTTCCAAAATGTACTAGCTGACTCATTTAGAAATATTTTTCTCCTGTTATAATTATACTATTGAAACAAAGTCACAATATTTTTATAAGTCAAACTTAAAGCAAAGGAATTAGCCCCATCTCAAATATATGATTGAATTTGCTGAAAATTCCACCATTTCATTTTTCTTTTGTATATAAATCCCTTCAAAAATATTTAATGGATTCACTCATTCATTTAACCATTCAACAGGTATTTACTGAGTGCCTTCTGTTTGGCCAGCACTATTTTAGGTATGAGAGATAAATTAAAGCAAGTGAATTTGCTGACCACATGGTGTTTTCATTCTAGCGGCAGAGACAGAAAATAAACCAATGAAAACTATACAGTAAAACCTCAGGTAGTGATATTTGCCATGAAGAGGGTAATGGGGGAGAATTATGTGAGAAAGTGTTGCCTGAGAAAGCATGTCTGTGGATGGCTCAGTTCAGCAGAGCTTGAATGAAATGAAGTTCGCATTTTTTAATTTACCCATGTATTTTCATGAGCATTTCTGAACTGAAAGAAAAACTGAGGAATCCATTCAAGAAATATTCATCGAGTGCCTTTTCTTCATGTAGTAATTTTTGTGAATATTGGGTTCCTTTTTAATGATGAGGATTTCTTATCTTGAACTTTCCTTGTCCTGAAATAGTAGGTGATACTTTTCTTCACACAGTAAGTTTTACGAATGTTGGGTCCTAGCTTCTTTATGATCAGGATTATGTCTTGAATTAGCTTTGCTCTAACAACAGCAGATAATACTTGAAGGATGGGGTGGCTCGTTAGGCACCTTAGTGCAAAGGTGCGTGTACTTTGTGCTACACTGAAGTTTAGCTGCGCAGTTTCTTTAATACAGGTCCACTTTTGCTGTTATTGTTTTGCTGTTGTTGCCACTGGCCTGTATTTATCTGACATCTTATTCTTTGACGGCATTTTATTCAAAGAGGGCCTATTCTTCTTAGGCCATTTTTTTTCTTTCCTTACCCCACCAAGCCTCTAAGGGGCATCTTTACTTTCCATTGTGCTTCCTTCTCCCCTAGAATGGAATCTTTCAAGTCTGCCACTCCTTGTCCTGTGCATTTTCCAGGTCATCACCCTCTGCCTTCCCAGTAGCCAATTATTTGATGGCAGACCATGTGGCAGACCTGTTCGCGGTGTTCCCACTCAGGATGAATTATCTCTTCTGCCCAAAGTCTAGATGATGTTATGCCTCTTCCACTACCAGCCGCATCTTACAACTCTTTGAAACATACCAGTGGACTTGGGCCTGCCTGCCCAGCCCAAGCCCCGCCTAGGAGACCCCAAGAGGAGACTCTTGCTCAGGAGGAGAAGGAGAAGCGAAGGGTTACCTGGAGTGAACAGTGAGAGATTTGTGGGGGACGGAATCCACTAAGGAAGATGGCTTCAGATGGCTGCCACTGCTCCTGCCACCACCACTGCTCTTCCAGACCAGCCAAGACGCAGCCTTCCCCACAACCTGACAGCTTCACCCTTGACACAAAGTCAACTTCAAGTCCTCGGGGACTCTATCTTCGCTGATAACGCCTTGCTTGCCTTCATTTGTCCTCCCCTGCCTGGAGGTGGAGGTCTCTGTGCTCCACAGAGCCCAATGCTGTGGCAGCAACCAGCCTTCGGACTCCCAGAACTCACCCTCCCTTCTTGCTCTGTAAACTCTTTAGACACAAAACAACAACAGCACAGAGGAGAAAGATTTGGAAGAAGAGGAGGAGGAGGAAGGGAGAAAGGGGGAGAGACAAGGTGGGCTTGTGGCCTCCCTCCTATAAGGACCTCCTCGTGTTCTGTGCCGTCTCCTGTTTCTGTGGCCCGGGGAGGACACTGGGGGCAGGAGGTGGGGAGGAGATGGACAGCCCCCAGCTGCCTGTTGACTCTCTCACTTCAACCCAACCTCTGGGGGATGGGTGGGTAGGGGTGATGCCCACCTTTGGGCTGGAGGAAAAGGTGTGCTGGAGTCCTCTCCGGAGAGCCCAACGAGGAAATGCCCCAGAGCCCTCCACCGTGTCTGCCACGGCCGCCCTTCAGGTGGGCGACTAGGATAGTTCTCCTTGCTGCCCTGACCTTAGCTTATCTATCCAATATTTCCATGTGGTTACATCCTCCTATGAAATGAGCCCCTCCTTGGAAGGCAGTTGATGCCCCCTAAAATAATCTCATTCCCCCCACCCAGGCTTATTCTGATATGTGAACTTCTCTGACTGTCCAGATGCTCCCTCCCAGCAAAACCGGCCCCGATTTGAATGTTTCACCTCCTCAGGATCCCTCCAAATTCAGCCCCTGCCCTCCCTCCTGATTCAGTGTTACTCCTGCCCCTCCTTCAGCCTCCCCTCCAGGCCTTCCTTGTTGGGCCTCTCCCATTCAGGCAGCAGGGGGCGCTGTGATGTCCTTCTTTTATTGCCTTATTGTGATTCCCAGATGCTGAGTTTTTCACAAACTGAAGCTTTGTGTCAAGCCTGTGTCGATCAAGTCTATCGGTGCCATTTTTCCAAGAGCATTTTCTCACGTTGTGTCCCGTGTCACATTTTGGTAATCCAGTATTTCAGATTATTGTTCATTATTACTGTATTTTTTATGGTGATCTGTGATCATTAACCTTTGCTGTTACTACTAAGACTTGCTGAAATCTCAGATGATGGTTAGCATTGTTTAGCAATAAAGTATTTTTGAATTAAGGGGTGAACTGTATTGTGACATTTGCAATAGCGCTGGTCTGGAACCAAAGGCACAATATCTGTGAAAGGAGCTGGTCAGGCTGCGGGTGGAGGCCAGTGGGACAGAATCCTTCCAGAATCCCTCCCAAAGCCTTTCCTTGGTCTCGCCTCCCCACCGTCTGCCTCCTTCTTCCCCTCGACATAAGTTAGACTCAAGGGAGTGACAGACTCAAGGAAGGAGGTGTCAATTATCTATCTGCATGACCTCTCTCCTCAGGACTCCCAGCCCCAAGCCCTGGCCTTTTTCTTTAAGGTCTGTCACCATTCCCCAGCCCACGACGCCAATTTCTCCCTCCCATTGGTACTCCCACATCCTTTCTAAAAATAGCGCAAGAAGAGGTTACTGGGGGCTTGACGTTCTTGTGGAGAAGATTTAAGGGCTGAGGCTTTGACCCCCAACCCCTGATAATTTTGGACTGGCAAACTCGAAGGGGCTCGGCTTCCACTATCCCAGCTTCTCCTCCTCCATCTACCCCAGTCCCGAATCTGGGCTTTGGCTTCCCCACCCCGCCTTTCCTTGTGTTTCACCTCCTGAGAATTTTATTACAAGGCAAATTGATGTTTTTAACATGGGGGCGGGTGGCCTACACTGCCCCCCTGCTGCACGGAAAACATTTTACCTGCCCGGTGCCAAGGCTCCCCCCTGAACCCAGACCCCTGTTGCAGTTATTGATCCCTTTCCTGGTTTCGGAGAGGCACTGCATCCATTATGCATGAATAAATATATTACACGTGGGTGTGTGTGAGTGTGTGAGAGCTTCTCCAACCTCAGCCTGGGCTACGCTGGCCCCCCAAGCATGCTGTTGAACTGGTAGCACTGCTTCTGGAAACTTCAGTTTGCCTGTCTCAGGCTCTCTTTTCTCTGACCGTCTCTATCTGACTGTCTCCAGTTCTTTTTCCTGATTGTTTCCAGCCATCTCTGGCTGTCTCTTTCCCGAGTGCCTCTCCCCCTCTGTCTTTTCTCTGCTGATTTTTATCTGACCATTTCCTTCTGTCTCCTTTCTGACCGTCCCTGACCCTCCAGCGGTCTTCTGACTCTGGATTCACTAGCTAGGGACATGAGATTTTCTTTTTGTGAGTAAGCCTGAGGGATCACGGATGGTTACAAGCTGCATCTTTGAGAATTCAGGGTGCTAGTGTGACTGTGAGCAGGGCCTACCCCTGCCAACCACAATTTATTAAATTCCCAACTCCCACCCCATCTCTATTTGTGATTCTATTTTTGTAATTTATACCTGACCCCCAGGGGGTTAGGGCTGGCTGGTACTCGGCCACTGCCCTCCCTTCATGGTTTTGCATTGCCATCAACAAATAGCTCTTAAAAATGAAAACAAATCCAGATGATGCTGTTTGATCCACACCTGTCTGAACTTTTTCCAACTATATATTATTTATGATCACCATCATCATCATCATTTCCAACATCTTTTGGTATACAACTTATTACTACCATCCTGCTCAAGAATGTTATTAGTGGAGATAAAATATCCTTTACCCTCTCTGACCCTTATCAATTAGTATCAGCCAAACGTTACTGAGAATTAACTCCTGTTATGGGTCTCCTAGCATAACTAACCTGTGGAAACATGCCATCGGTCTGGGTCTGTTAACTATTTCAGAAAGTGTACACATGTTTGTGAACCTATCAAAATGCATTACTGCTATACTGGCAGACATCTCTGCTTTTTCACTGCAACTACTTTTATCTATTTGGCTCCTAGCAACCTGTCCTCAAATAGGACTTCCTATGATCTGAAAACCAGAAAACTAAAACACTTTGGAGTTTGCTTCAAAGACATAAGAAACTGAAACATCTTCCTATTCCATAACCAGGGCTTAGGAAAAATTTTGAAATACAATGGATGAGTAAAGACAAAAAAAAAAAAGGGACTTGAAAATAAATGAATTCCCAAGTAATCTATGATTGGCAGAGGATTCTATATAACAGAATTCATCAGTGAGAATATTTTGATTTTTTTATTAATACAGGACAAAATGAAAATCGCACGCTTCACTTTCTTTGCTTTTTTATGTTCAAAGCCTTAGGAAAGAGCAGGTGCTTCAGTCTAATTTATGTGAAAATAAACCCCATTTTAATTACATGAGATTCATCATATTGCTAACTTTAGAACATAAACAGAATGAGTTACTATTTAAGGTCAAAACAGGACTAATCTATAAGAGTGTTTATTAACTCCCCACTTTAAAAAAGAGAGGGAGAAGAAAAATACAGATGGCAGAAGAGGGAAAAACTGTGAAGAAAAAGAAAGAAGCTGAAAGCAAGAAAAAACTGAGAGACCCAAGTGACTAGAACTTAGATTCTCTGTTTAGACTTGAGGTCAAGTTAATTTAGGACTCCTATGTTGAATAAACATGGTAGAGTTCCTTTTACTTGTTTCAGAGCATTTCACCACACACTATACAATTACAGGATAAAGGGTTGAGCATGTTATTTGAACCTTATCTGGTGTGTGTGGAAGGAGAGATGCGGGGAAGGGAGCTGGCAACAAGAATTTGTCCCTTGGGGACATTTGACAACATCTGGTGACATTTTTGGTTGACAGGACTGGGAGACGCTACTGGCATCTAGCAGTTAGAGGCCAGGAGTGCTGCTAAACAGACTACAATGCACAAGGTAGGCTCACACAACAGAGGATTATCTGTCCTAGATACCAATCGCGCCCACGTTGAGAAATCCAGACCTAGATCAGTTGTTCTCAAACTTTAGCTATTAGAACCACCTGGAGGACTTGTTAAAAACACAGATTGCTAGCGGGCTTCCCTGGTGGCGCAGTGGTTGAGACTCTGCCTGCCAGTGCAGGGGACACGGGTTCGAGCCCTGGTCTGGGAAGATCCCACATGCCGCGGAGCAACTGGGCCCGTGAGCCACAACTACTGAGCCTGCGCGTCTGGAGCCTGTGCTCCGCAACAAGAGAGGCTGCGATGAAGAGTGGCCCCCACTCGCCGCAACTAGGGAAAACCCTCGCACAGAAACGAAGACCCAACACAGCCAAAAATAAATTAATTAATTTAAAAAAAAAAAAAAAAAAGGCAGATGCTTGCTTTAAAAAAAAAAAAAACACAGATTGCTAGATTCATCCCTGATGTTTCTGACTCAGTAGGTCTTGGTTGGGGCCGTAGAACTTAAATTTCTTAGAAATGTCTTGGTGTTGCTAATACTGCTTGTCTGGGAACCGCATCTTGAGAACCACCATCTTGACTTAAATCATTTTGACCTTACCACTCATAAAATCTTACACTTCTTCTTCCATAAGATATAGCATATCTCTAATCACAAGTGTAATATCCATCTTCGCTTCTAGATTCTAAGCTCAATTAGATCAAGGGCAGTGTCTGCTCAGCTCATTACTGCTTATTCACGAAATAGGCACTTAAATTTCCAGTGAATAAAAAAGTCTTGAATTTAAGTGTTTAGATCATTGCTATAAAATTTCAAAGTCTAAGAGTTTGAACCCCATTTTCTTTAAAGAGCAACAAGAACAAAATGTTTGTTAAGCATAGATTTTTAACATTAAGAGATAAAAGTCTGGGAGGGAGCATTTACTACTGCTCACCTATTTTCTGCCTTGAAGGTTGAAAGTATTGACAAAACTGCTCGAAGAGTTTTAAGCCTTGAAGAATTCAAAATATTAAAGAATTTAAAATATTATACAATATTATACAAAATATTATACAAGTCATTGATACTAATGAAAGTCATGTGTCTCATAACTTAGACCCAAATCAAAGAAAGGACTTACTAGAACATAATGTTAAATTTTTTAAAAAGGCTTTTTATCAGCATGAATATAAAATAAAAAAGGCAAATAAAAAATAGATAAATAAGTAAAATAGTTTACAATCCAGATGGATAGGCTTGATCTTTGTTAAACCCTTCCTTCTTCGCCAGACACGGCTGTCCCTGTCCCTAGCTTTCTAACCATGCATTCTCAGATAAAACTAAAGGCACACGGTTTAAATAACTGTTAAAGACAGCCATTCTTCTATAGATGAGGGACGAAACATTGATAATTCTGGCAAGTGTTAAAATGCTCATTCTTTTCACCTTATGTTTCTTTCGCTTATGAAACCCTCTTGAGGAAAAATATGTCTGTGATAATAGTTTTTAATATAGTCGCAAGGGGGAACCACTCTATATATATTCAAAAAGGACAGACTTCATTTATCAATTTGTTTCTTTAGATTTGTGTTCCATTTAAAACCTGATATATCTCAGTAATTATCAAAGGCATTAAATAAATGGTTTCTTGAGTTACTGTCTTTTATAATCTACTTACATACTCACATGTGAGTAACCAGAATAATCTTCCTAAAACACCAGTTTGATCTCCTTTCTCTCTTACAAATCTTAAGCAATGCTCCACTGAACACTGAATACTATCAAAAATATCAAGAATTAGGGTAACTCAGAAACACTCGCACAATAACACCAAGAAATACTGGATGAAATGTACACACACACACACACTCATACACACACACAGAGTCACAGCCATAGTACAACTTGCATATAAGACTGAAAGAAAAAAAAGAAATCTAGAGTAGTTGGCAGCCAGTCTGACTGGTGACAGCCCTGATGAGTAGGGGCGGGATCTTTGGGCTTAGTTACGATAAAGGAATTGGATTTTGATGTCCATACAGGGCAGAACTGAGACTACTGCATTAAATCTATGACTTCACAGGAGTGCAAGCCTAGTGGAAAAAAAATCTCCACTTACCAGAGCAAGAAGGAACTAAGAAGCTTTTCTTGATCTGGGTCTAAGAGGGATTTAAAAAAAAAAAAATCCATAAGCGTCCCATGATAAATCAAATTAATAGGTCTGTGTTCCTGAACAAATTTCGAGTCTAAATTTATACTAACTATGTGTGATTTCAGAAATTCAAAGCCAAGAAATAGCCATGTTTCAAGTGCTCAGTAGCCACATGTGGCTAGTGGCTACTGTATTGAACGCTGCAGGTCTGGAGTATGACATAGGTAAGTGACCCTGCTAACATAACTATAGGTCATCCTCAAAAAACGTAGTATTCATCTATCCTAAGCATGAACAGGCAGAAGCAGAAAAGTTTCCTAAAGGAGATAATAGTTCATCTGACTTCAAATTGCAAATAGACATATATTGGTCACATACAAAATTCTTTTCCAACTCATCCCTCACAACTTCATGTAATAAAATCTTTACCTACTCTCAAGTCCCACATCAAGCAGCTAAATCTAAGTCATATAAATCACAGCATGCTGAAGAGCCCAGCTGGAAGTGTGTGTTCCTGTCTCTGGATTCATACAGCACAATTATTCAACTACACTTTTGGCTCTTAACACTACATTATCTTTCCAATTTTATCTTGTGACTAGCTTTATCATTTTACTTTATTGGATTTGGGTTTACCAGTTCCCTCAAATTCTTGCTGGAGTTAAAATAAGAAATTGTACTGTGAAATAATAAAATATTCATAACACTAAATTAAAAAGAAGAAAAATACAGATTAAAGAGGAATATCTTTTTAAAAAGGAAGAAAGGAATAAAACAGATAAATGAAGCTCTATAGAGCTCATATAGCTGAATATATTGTACTGTTGAAGTTTCTGAAAACCAGTGTAAGAGAAAAACAATGTCAGTTCAATATATGCATTGTGATTCATATTTTATTTAAAGTTAGTAAAATCATTCTTCCCAACTCTATGGAAAGCCAGATAATATTTTAATAAAAATTTCATTTGTTTCTGATAACTGCCACCTAGGTGAAGGACAAAGGTATCTGGAGTCAAAGAAATTGAATTCCATTCCTTAAACTCCAAATAAAACATTTATTCATATGTAGTAAAAGTTTCTCAAATTCTTTTGTTAGCTGTGTTTTGAAGAGTATAGTTTCCAAAATAAAAATATTTTCATCATTTTTATTGTGGTAAAATATACATAACATCAATTTCCCCATTTTAACCATTTTTAAGGGTACAGTCCAGTGGCACTAAGTACTTTCACACTGTTGGCAACCATGACCACTATTCATCTCTAGAAGTTTTTCGTCATCCCAAACTGAAACTCTGTACCCATTAAACAATAGTTCTCCATTCCTCCCTACACCCCAGGACTTGGTAACTACTATTCTACCTTCTGAATTTGACTGATTTAGATATCTCTTATAAGTGAAATCATACAATATGTGTCATTTTGTGTCTGGCTTAATGTGAGCATAATATTTTCAAATTTTATTCATCTTGTTACATGTATCACAATTTTATTCCTTTTTAAGGCTAAATAATAGTCCATGGCATGTTTATACCACATTTTGTTTATCCATTCATCTACTGATGGACATTTGAGTTGTTTGTATATTTTGGCTACTGTGAATAATGCCACTATGAATATTGGTATACAAGTATCTCAAGGCTCTGCTTTCTATTCTTTTGGGTATATACTAGAAGTGGAATTTCTGGATCATATGGTAATTCTATGTTTAATATTTTGAGGAACCACCATACTGTCTACCATAGTGGCTATGCCAGTTTACATTCCCACCAGCAATGTATAAAGGTTCCAATTTCTCCACATCCTTGACAACATTTGTTATTTTCCATTTTTTGTTTGTTTATTTTTTATAATAGCCATCCTTATGAGTGAGAAGTGACATTTCACTGTGGTTTTGGTTTGCATTTCTCTATTGATTAGTGTTGTTTAGCATCTTTTCATGTGCTTATTCCCACTATTTTTTATCATAGTTCTTATTTAATTTGAAATCCCATCCGTTAATGTGGCCTATCTCTTCTTTTTTTTCAATTTGAACACCTAGTCATATAAAGGGACTTATTATTTTTAATATAGACTATAAAACAAATATGACTTTTAGTCTTGAGGTCCATGAATATCTCCTGTTTGGCACTACGAACTGCATAAAATACATTTAATAAAATAAAATACATGTTATAAAATAAATTGTGTTTGAATGAAAATTTAGACACAACAAAAATGCTTTATCATTCTTGTTCATTTTTTAGTGACAGCTTTTACAATACCACCAAGAGAGTCATTTATCACCTTCAAAATTCACACCTATTTCCTACTGAGTGAACTTAAACATATTAGTTATATTCTTAATATGTTTCATACACTGTGGTGCAAGCCATTGCTTACTACATAATTAAGGTAGAGGAACACTGAATTATGAATATTTAAGTTGCCATCTGCTTTCCTATCCTGCATCACTTTCCATTTTTAAAAGCACCATAGAGACATTTATCTGAGATTACTGCAGTCATCAGTAACTTAATGCTAAAGCTGCGCTTATCAACCTGAACACCTTTTTTTTAAAATCTATATTATGAATTGAAGTCTCCAGGGAAGAACTGAGATGGATTCCAGCTACTTAGACCAATAAATAGTGTATTACAAATAGGGACTTCCCTGGTGGTGCAGTGGTTAAGAATCCACCTGCCAATGCAGGGGACACGGGTTCGAGCCCTGGTCCGGGAAGATCACACATGCCGCGGAGCAACTAAGCCAGTGTGCCACAACTACTGAGCCTGCGCTCTAGAGCCCACGAGCCACAACTTCTGAAGCCCACGCGCCTAGAGCCTGTGCTCTGCAACAAGAGAAGCCACCACAACGAGAAGCCCGCGCACAGCAACAAAGAGTAGCCCCCGCTCGCCGCAACTAGAGAAAGCCTGTGCACAGCAACAAAGACCCAACGCAGCCCAAAATTAATTAATTAATTAAGAAAAAAAAAAAACAAGTAAGTAGCAGCTCCAGAAGAAAGTGGGCATGAAATATAGGTGGGTAGAGCACTGGGTCGCAGCTTCAATCTGCCCTAAAAAGTGTAGATATTGGTAAAACATATTTCTTCTTTACAGCTGAAAACCTCTCTAAGTGGTCAAATCAAAGGGTGGTTTATATTTGTAAAGGAGCTACACAGCTGAATCAGAGAGTTCAGTTTGCTGCTTGGTCTTCACAACAGATAAAAAGAATTCACAAAGAATCTCAATCAATGTTAGAGAATATCTTGACATCATTTTGGGTCAATTCAAACACCATCTTCTCCATGGAAATCACTCATCAGATGAAATTATGTAGGGGGCTGGATTAAATGACATTTGAAGTCTCTTATGATTCTAAAAACTCTGCATTTTAGGATACATAATTATCAATAAATTATATTCTGAGTTACCTTCATGCAGTCATGTGATTAATCACCAATGAGATTCTATGCTTCCTTTAGAGAAATATTGTATCTTGTACTTTATAAAACTGCTGTAGTTTACAGATCATTAAACCCAAATTTTGTATTAACTGTTAATAGAATGTATTACTAATTATTATTTTGGTAGCAAAAGTACTAACTGAATTGAATACGGGTCATTTTGAAATAAAACCTCAATCCTTACTTCAAAACATAGTTGTACACACAAACTGAATGAAGTTTCAGAACTAGAACAAGACAATTTCTAATCAGACGAATTAGGTTTCCATGTTTTTAAAACTTTCCAAGTCTTAGTTTATGTCTTTTCCAT
Organism: Balaenoptera ricei; assembly: GCF_028023285.1. NCBI lineage: Eukaryota > Metazoa > Chordata > Mammalia > Artiodactyla > Balaenopteridae > Balaenoptera > Balaenoptera ricei. The sequence goes on along the minus strand of NC_082645.1, from coordinate 5,735,082 downwards.
TTGTCATAATTGTCTTTTTTTACTACTCATCTGTCCTCTGCTGTATCCAAACATCAATACCACACCAAGGCTCTAAATGGGCATCAATAAATGGTGTTTAAAAACGGTTGATAGACTACATTTAATATTCAAGCACTGATGACTGTGTGGAGAATCCATTAATTATCTGACATCAGGTGTTTTCTAAATAAGAACAACAATCTAGCACTTATGTCAATGTTTTAATCTTTATATCACCCAAGCATTCTGAAACAATACTTACGTAAGTTATGTAAGTTGTATTACATCTTGGAACAATAAATTAAAATAATCAGTTTACAATATATTGTCTCAAGATCAAGAACATTTAATCACATCAAACCCTGAAGCTTTTACAGCAAAATTTGTAGACAGGAATTTAAACCAAATACCATCAATTTTATCCACCGCACCTAGTTTATATGCAGCATTGAACACAGAGGTAGGCAGGTAGAATATGTTCAACATGTCATTTTAGGGTGATCACTTATTAACTGAGATTCCAGATTTTTATCACCATTCCACACCCAGTATATTCATGTTATTTTGCACTGCAATAGACTTTTTGTTGATAGGTCCGAAAAAATTCTTTTTGCCTTAATCTATTACTGAAGTTGTTTCAAAAAACAACACGAAAAGATACTGTCACTCACAATAACATCTGTCCAAATGCTTTTACTTAAAGAAAAATTAGATTCATCTGCTAGATAAAAGGAGCCCTAGAATCTCATCCCTTTTAAAATTTTACCTCTATTTTCTAACCACCAACAATCCCTTTGCTCAAGCCACAATGGTGTGATACCTTTCTCATATTTGTCCATTTGTCTAGAATGCCCTTGCCCCATAAAAACTCAAAGTTTAGGATCATTACTAACACACATAGTCTGGCACATGTGTTTTTCGCTGGTCCAAAGGATTACCTTTACTTTCTGGCAAGTTCTATCACTTCATGTAAAGAATATCCAGGCAATCCTTTCTTCATGCAGTATGTGGGACTGCAAAAATGTTCATGAAAGCTTTAATTGATTGTGCAAAGTGGTCTTAATCAATGGGAAAATTATGATTGTTCCATGGCACTTGAAAAATGTTTTCAAAATGTTAAAAAAAACTCTCTTATCATTGGCTATAAATGTATAGGGAAATGAAAAAAAGTAGTAAAACTAATATTTACTTAGTATGATGTAATCTAAAACATTAGGAATATTGAAATTTAAAGTGCTTACATTTTGTTTCTTGTAAGAAATTTATTGAGTATTTTAAACTATGCCTGTCTTTTTTTCTCATCATATAACTTCATGATATAAAGCATCTTTTCTATGCCTTCGAGAATTGTCACACTCCTTTTTATGTTTAGATTTGCTTCTAACATTTTCTCTTTTGTGCATTAAATGTCGTGAAATATCTCTGAGAGTTCCTTTAATGTGAAGTTTTTTAGGGCACATCGCTTCCTGAGTGACATCTTCATCCATTTTGTCAAAAGCACTTTCCTCACTTATGTTCATAGGTTTCCCCTTCACTAAGTTCCTCTGGCTGCCTATGTAGACTCTTGAATGGCAGCAGTATTAACATTCCCACGTTAATTCCATTTCATTTACATTCTACTCAAATTTCACTTCCAGCATTATCACTTTTCATTTGTTTGATGCACTTTTATCTTTGCTGGCAGTTTCTTATTTTGGTCATTCCTTTTTGTAAAATGTCACATGGACTTAATTTGAGACAAGGAGCAATGCAACTATATGCTTTGCTGTCTGTGAACTAAATAAGAGATGCTTATTGACTAATCACAAACAAGCTTTTAAGAAGGGACATAACTGGTCACTGATCATGATTCACATCTTTTATTTACATAGTGATCTGTGGACCAATGAGCTCATAGTAAAATGTATGTTTTGCAAATTACACACAGCTAATACACCATAGTAATTGAAACTTGAACCGTAGCGTTGGAGGACTGATGCTATTTAGCTAAACCATGGAAAGTGAATTCATACATAGCAGAACTGTGCAAAAAGAGGTCTAATTCTGTATGAGTGTTTGTGTGCGTGTATTTGTATGTGTGTATGCATTCTAACATTTTTTTGTGTTTTGTACTACGATAATTACTTAGCAAGTATTATTTTTGGAAGTAAAACTTCAGAGACTTTTCTGCCCCAGCCTCATGTTCCTTAACTCATGCAAAACACCATCAGTGAGGCTGCTTTCCTCTTATTCACGCCATCCAAAAACCCCTGTCATTAAACAGGTGCCTCTCCCTAGGAGCTAAAATTTTACTTTTTCTTCCACTAAATTAAAGATATAAACAGTAAAAAAATTAAAACCCTGAGAGTTATTTCCTTAAAATTAGCTAAATTAAAAATGCTTTAATTATTACCTATTGTTAGAGAGAATGTAATACACAGCCTTAATACTTAAGGAATTTCTAATAGATCTTAGAAGAAATGACCAATTAACATTACATAATTGAGCCATGGTGCTTTGTGACCACCTAGAGGGGTGGGATAGGGAGGGTGGGAGGGAGGGAGACGCAAGAGGGAAGAGATATAGGAACATATGTATATGTATAACTGATTCACTTTGTTATAAAGCAGAAACTAACACATCGTTGTAAAGCAATTATACCCCAATAAAGATGTAAAAAATAATAATAATAATAACTGAGCCAAAATATAATTAAACTGTATTAGATATGAGGCCAGTGGTTAACTAGAAAATATATAGTGTATGTATTTTCTGATCATCAACCCAGCTGACCATCAAAATTACAGGGAGTGTTTTATCTAGTTAGACATTCTTGGAAACAAACTTAGAGCTATCAAAATCTAATCTCCACTAATGTAGTCTAAAACTTTGTAGGATTAAATGCTTCTGATGATCAGTGGGATTTGGAAATCACTTGGATAGGCTGGATAGCTTGTACACAAGTTAGTGTTTTATCTAGTTAGACATTCTTGGAAACAAACTTAGAGCTATCAAAATCTAATCTCCACGAATGTAGTCTAAAACTTTGTAGGATTAAATGCCTTTGATGATCAGTGGGATTTGGAAATCACTTGGATAGGCTGGATAGCTTGTACACAAGTTTTGACAATCAATGAGGACTGAAATAGTAAAATAACTAGCTAAATACTGTTTTAGTAAAGAAATAGAAAAACAGCAAAACTTGAGAGAAGGGTCAAAAAATAGCAGGACATTCCAAGTGTGTAGAAGGAGTAAGGAGAGGGGATTAAGAAGAGTAAAGCTTACTGATAACAGTGAGGATGGATATTTAGAGGAATTAAAGAACAAAAAACTGATAACAGATATGAGTAAGCTTTAGAAAGAAGAAAGAACCATACTTCTACAAAGATGGGAGTGATGATAGAAGACTGTTGCGGGCAGGGAGGTAATAGAGGAACAGAAGAGAAATAAGACTAGATGAAAACAAACTTTCTATTATTGATGTTCAGCATGACTTTACTCTCAATGTCAAAATCAACCTGCTCTACACATTTGTCTTTTGTGAAACTATCCTTAGGTTTCTTGACCCATTTGTAAGTTTCAAATTCATGAGAACTCCTAAGGCTTTCACTGAGCAAATTACTTTCCCTGTCCCCACTCACATCCCTTTCCCACAGGGCCCAGGTAAATGCTGCAGTGACAATGTCTGTAGCTGAACAAAGCACACAAATGTCCATTCTCTCTCTAAGCCCATGGAGCAAGCGACCCTGAATTGCTGTCTGTGGTACTGAAATTACAGTCATGGATGCATCCCCAGAAGGGTCCATTTATTTCCTTCAGAAGAATGTTTCACTTTAGTTCATTCACATGAATTTATACCACTGGGTTTTGAAGACCACAGAAGAGACCGCTGGGCTCATATCAGGTGATCATGACATACTTTCTGACAGTTGATTCCAATTGCAGAGATATCTCAGTAGTACAGCCAATAGAGGCCACTCTCCTAACCCAAGGATACTTGATATGCTACAGCAATCAGACAGCTTCTGTCCGTCTCTCATGACACACAGAATCTATCATATTCATTCACACATCAAAATTGTATGAAACTCCTATAAACTACTAGGTTCTGGAGATCTAGGAATAAAATCTGAAGGATTTACAGCCTATTAAGAGAATATATACATATACTAAAGCCTCCAGTTACGAGTCACCATCTAGCACATGCCAGGCGTGCACTAGAGAGATAGCAGAGTGTGGGGTTGAGGAGGATTGGTCAGCTCTACAAGGCTGGGGATAGAAGGAAGGGTGCAGGAGGATGAAAGGTTAAAAAGAGGTTTGATCAAGAAAAAGGCCCTGAGAAGAGTCATGAAAAACGAATTAGCACCTAGCAATAGATAAAGAGAAGCAGGCCATTTCAGGGAGAGAAAGCCACGTGAACAAAGATTTGGCTCTGCTCTTTCAAATAGCAGCAATTACTCTCCTTCCTCCTTGCACACTTCTTGGACATCATTTCATCTTTATTTTGTTATATCCTTCCCTTCAGGAATATCCTGGATATTCGTTTCCAACAATGATATCTGTACACATCTGGAGAAGAGAATGAGAAACCTTTACAATGTATTATTTCAGCCCAAATCCATAATAATAAAAATGAAACAATAATACAATAATAATAGTTAACCCTAATCAAGTGCTTCTTATTTACCAGCCACTCTGCTAAGCGTGCACACGCACACACACACATACACACACACACAATCTTGTTGGATTGTCTCAACAACCCTTTTAAAAGGTATTATTTTTAGTCTGACAATATTGAGGGACCTGCTAAAGATGGGCAAGTTAAGCACCATGCCAGCACACAGTTAATCACAGACATGGCAGGAATTCAAACGTAGGTCCATCCACTGTCAGAATCTGAGCTCGTAAACACTCTGCTGCACTGCCATAGAAATAGACTGCGATCTGAAATCCAATCAATATTCTTGACTCTGAATAAGACAGTGCCCCAGATATTTCATATTATACTTGCAGAGTATGTTTCCTTATTTTCAATTATCTTCAAAGAGCTTTTATCTGCTAAAAATATCATTTTATGCACTCTATTTTTTTATGATAAAGTAAAAAGAATTACTTTGCACTTTTGAAGTTGATAGCAGATTTACTCAGGCACTTGGAAAAGAATTTTAACATGCAATTATAAAAGGTACACATTTCCAAACAGTGTAACAGTTCAGAAGTAAACACAAGGAAAAAACATTAATTGGCAAAATGTGTCACATTTCTATTCATATCATTGATAACCTTAAAAGGAAAAGGAGGGGCTTCCCTGGTGGTGCAGTGGCTGAGAATCTGCCTGCCAATGCAGGGGACGCGGGTTCGAGCCCTGGTCTGGGAGGATCCCACATGCCGCGGAGCAACTGGGCCCGTGAGCCACAATTACTGAGCCTGCGCGTCTGGAGCCTGTGCTCCGCAACAAGAGAGGTCGCGATAATGAGAGGCCCGCGCACCGCGATGAACAGTGGCCCCCACTTGCCACAACTAGAGAAAGCCCTCGCATAGAAACGAAGACCCAACACAGCCATAAATTAAAAAAAAAAAAAATGCACCTCTATAAAAAAAAAAGGAAAAGGAAACAATAGTTGAAATTTCCTACATATTTTCGGGAAATACAGAATATACAGTCACTAAAGTGTGTATGTGTGTGTGTGTGTGTGTGTGTGTATAACAATAAAACATCTTTTCTTGGTGAATAAAATAGTCCTTTAGAAAACAAAAATAATTCACTTACCATTAAACATAAAGAGAATATTTAAATTGTTTTAAATATGCATAATCTCTAATCCCAAGAAAACTCTTAAAGACTTTTTGTACAGCTATTCAAATTGTGCATGATCATAATGATGATACAGGTAAACACGCAGCCCACAAAGCATTGGCAGATGCCACTCTTCCAGAGTCAGCACTAGCAAAAGCAGTCCTGCTCCATGAATAGTTTCTACAGCGCTTACCAAAGACCGTCGCTTTAAAACAGGCCAGAGCTTCAAAGTAAAAATTTCCCCCAAATATTTATACCTTCTCCAAGACAAGTACAAACACATAAAGTGCCAGTTCAAACATCCCCTCCACTGTGAAGCTTGTCTTGAGCCCTCCTACCAAGAAGAGCTTATCCATGCTTCCTTGTGTTCCACTCCTGCTATATATGATTCTATTATTGCATCTGTCAAGGTGCTTCTTGAGGACAAGGAACCAATTTGATTAAGCCGGGTATCTCCCAGGACATAATTCAGTATGTGGTATGTCGTAGGTGTTCACTCAACTTTGTTTAACAAAAAAAGGACATAATTTACTTGGCCTTGAAGTGAGCCTATATTTCAGAAGTTTTGGTGATAGAGATTTTTGAAGTAATTATTCAAATTTCCAATTATGGATGAATCATGATCTAAATGTAAAATTACCCAGGAACTATTTTATATCATAGCTTTTTTTAAATTTGCCCTAGTCGACTTTATGTTTTTGTTGCTCTTGCTACTGCTGTCTAATGTATAAATTATATTACCACCATTACCCATGTATACAGCCATTAATATTTTTCAAAGTGCCTTAATATTTATTAACCCACCATTTCTGAGGCAAATTGAGCAGAAAACTATGACCAGATTATTAAAGAAGAAAGTGGGCCACAGTATATAGATGCTGTTTATCTAAAGATATGTAAAATGACTGTTAGAGCCAGGCTGGAATTCATGTCACCAGAAACCTATGAAATCGCATAAAGCAAAAAGTTGAATTTGGGTAGGAACACATTAGTCATGATATATGAATGATACATGAAGGACAAATCTTTATTAAAGTTAAGTGAGAAGCTCACTTTCATCTTTGAAAATACCAGTTCTTTTGTTTAAGGGGAATAAAGAAATAAATGGAGTTAATAAAGGAAACAGGAGCAAAATGCTGGCTGTATTCATTTTCTGAGGCCCTGCAGGTATATCTAGTGTGAAGTACAGCCATATGTTAGCCTGAAGTTCTATTTTTAAAGTAAAATCAAGAGGATATAAAACATTTAGTAAATGTCAATCTTAATTAGGAAAAAAAAATGTGTGTTACACATAAACAGTATCTTGCTAATGGAATTAATGATGTAGAAATAGAAAATTTAGGTTTTTTATTTATAGATGTGTTTTTTGCATATATATAACTTTCAACATACACACAAATAGCCAAATCAATTCTGCCTACATATAGAAAATCATTAAAATTACAGAAATCAATGAAAATCTCTTTATTGGTTTTCAGTTGGCTATAACGGTATAGAAAACCTAAATGGCAATCCATAATATCAATTGTATTAATACATTTAACGCCATAACATGAAAATGGAGAACACATTTCTTTCATAGACCTTGAAACCTTTAAAAAATTGTACATTAGGAAGGTCACAAAGAATATATTAATTAATAATAAAAAGAAATACACAGACAGAATTCGCTAATTATGACTGTCAACCTCGTAATAAGGTGGAATCTCAACCAAAGGAACAAACTTAGCCTCCAACCCTTAGTACTTGAGACAAGACCGAGAAATCCTTTCTCAGTGAGGGCAGGGAAAGATCCTGCTACATCTAATTTACATGATAAGCCACAACCGGACTGGTCACAATATCCAGAAATATGGGGTATGCTGTCAACCGAGGCCATAACTAGTTGCAAGATTTTTCAACCTTGACACTATTAATATTTTTAACTGAATTACCATTTGTTTTGGAAGGGTTGTACTGTGCACATTAAAATACTTAGCAGCATTTGTGGCTTCTCCAACTGGAAGACGATAATACGCCCATCTTGTGCCTCTGAAATTGTCACGAAACATTGTTCAAAGTCCACTGAGGGGCAAAACTGCCCCCAGTTGATAAACACTGACAAAAATACACAGACACACACACACACACACACACACACATGCCCACTTGTATATGCCTTTTAAACATGGACCCCTCAAAAGTAATTCAAATGATGACAAACATACGAAATTGAACTTCAGTCAGCCAATCATTTTGTTTAGTCATCAGTAATTCTCTAGTCTAACATAAAGGAATGGTCCTCTACATTACCAAGTCTAATCCTCTCATGTCACAGATGAGGAAGCTAAGACCCATATTAGAAGTGAAGGCTGGCCTAAAGCCCCTCAGATAGGCAGTAGCAAAACCAGTAGACTAACCCTTTCTATTTATGTATACCATTCTTGTTGAAAATCAAACATTATTTCCTAGAATAAACTGCCTCTACTTTCATTCAGATTTTAGCAAAGTCTGTAGTAGCTTAAATAAAAGAGCAGGGGACTGATGAGGGCTGCCATGGAGCTGAACATTCCAGCTAACATAATTAAGTGTACTTGTCCGTAGACTTGACGTTGGCTGAGGAAAGGCAACTGATAGATTACAGTGAATCTCAGGGTAGAAACCTGAGAATAAGTGTTGACTATATTGTCTGAAATCCCTTTTTTTTATTAATGGTGTCTTGTCTGCTTTTCTATTTGGGGTATGGGTAATTTATACAGCTTTGATTAGTATGCTTACTGACATGATTTTTCTCAGAATAAAGTAGATGGGTTTCCTGCTCAGCTTTGAAAACAGCTTATTTGCCTTATTAGCAATAATTCTGCCATTATTCTAATCAAATTCCAAATCCAACTTTATAGACATCCTGCAGTAATGGAGATTCAGGATGCTAGTGTTCAGAATGTAGTTCACATGAATATTTAGGCAGATACAAGTGCCCTCTTGTCCTATTTTTATACTCAGGTCTCCAAGAAGTGAAGAGAAAATGCTGGGGTGTAGAATGGAGGTATGTGCATTTAGACAAGTTGGGTCACAGACACAGGAAAGTGAACTGGTTAGACCACCAAAGTGTTAGAGATCAGAAGTGAATATGATTAGCCCAACAGCGAGGCCAAGCCCCATGAAGGAGTGAGGAATGTCTTGTGATTTTTCTCTATCATTTTAGAATCTCACTCCTAAAGCTGTAAAGAGCCATTTGCTTTTTGTGATTCCCACTGAAGAAGCAATGGCCTCAGAAAGGTTTTGGTAGCACCATCCCTACATAACTTCAGAATCAAACTTCATTTTTGCAGTCCATTTGTACTCTGTTACCTAATCTAGATCCTGACCTAATACAGGGAATTTTTTGTTGGCCCTCCGATTCCATGATGTGGTGATAGGGCCACTGACTCTATTATAGTCACTGACCCTGGGTCCCTTCACTCCATCCTTTATTCTTGTTGCCTGAACCCACACCTAGGTGGCTAGTATTTGTCTGTTTCTCATTGACCTAGTGAGATTCATGGATTTGTACTCTAAGCTCCTGAAAGTCTATCATGCCTAGCTTGATCCCTTAGATCTCTGGTCAGAACAGACTGTCTAATATTGATTACAGCATCCCTGGATTCCTCTTCTTTTGCAAGATATTAGTTCATGAAGAATTACAGTGCACTGGCATGAATAGTAGCTTTGTGTCTCTACTTTGATATTGTCTGATTTTCCTTCTCTTAAAGAGCTAGTATAATATCTGTTTAACCAACCTAATATAATGTGCCTGGCAGAGTTTGCAAACAGATTGGATCTTAATAAATGAGGAGGGAAATTTATGCCACCTTACTCCAATGTTTCATTTAAGTTTTCAGAGTAACTGCCCTCCCTAAGGAAAAAAAAAAGAAAGGATAAGAAAAAGTGCTCCCATTTAAGCCCTACTTGTCAAATACTAGGAATGCAGCAGTGGAGTGAGCAGTAAAACACAGAGCAATTTGCTTATCTACCATTTCATGGACCTTGCCAGTGTGTTGTCTTTATTAAAACCCATTCTTGTAAAAGGACCGCCTGAGGCTTTTCAGTTAGAAAATTCAGTAGAAAGCAAAAACGTGGGATTATCAATTTAGCTTTCTCTTCATACGCGCTGTAAAAGGAGCGCTATTTTCTAATTTGTTTCTCCTAGAATGTATTAATTTTTCTTTGTTTGTTGTTATTGCTGTATTACTCAGTCTACCCTATTTCTGGTAAATAGCTGAATTCCACAAGTACTTGAAAATTCTGATTGACAAAGACTTTAAAAATCTATGTAGATGAAGAGAAATCACAATGTTACTGTTATCCATTTTTTCAGTGTTAAATAATCTCATTTTCCCTGTGCTACATTAAGTGATAAAAATATTATGCTGTGTCTTAGGTGTGTTTGTTTCATAATGTTTCACAATGTCTCACATTAGTTTCATATCCTTCAATTACTAAATAAGAAAAAGAAAGAACTGACCATAGATCTGGCAACATTTTAGAGATCTTAGAATTGTCTAGTTCCAGAACTTTTCCAATATTTGAGACCTGGTCTTGTAGCCATTCAGTTAAAGCTAAATAGCAAACATCGCTTTTTAAAGCAATTAATGTCACCAGTGAGCAGATCTGCTCTTTAGAAAATCTTTTCTTAGATTTTTTAAGACCTCCGCAACAGAACACTTCCTTCAACTCTTTGTCAGATATACTGCTTTTACCCTTCTGGTCACACACGCGCCTCTGAATACAGCCTAGGTTGTTTATATACATATTCAAAAAATGAAAACAAAAACTGAACCCAGTACTAACGGGCATGTCTTTTTCAACAGTGTAGAGTGTGATAATCATGAGTCATTCAAGATTCTAAATGTCTCTTAATAAATGTCTGTTCCATTACCTTCCTTACACTGTTAATGCTCTCAACCTGTTTGTTTTTCTGAGGAAAAGGTTATGTTTCTATATGTATTAAGACAAAGTAGACCAAGTGAAGGTTCCAGGCAAGATCTGATGCTAGGGAAGTGGGCATATAAGTCAGTCTCTTACTTAATGCTGATTCTATTTGCAAAATATGCATACGTTTTTTAAAGTCCTGGAGACACTACAGATATTGTGTCTGGGAAGTGCATTTGGCTTTTATTATTATGCACATAAAGTAAATCTCTCCTCTTTTGAGCTCTTCTTATATGCCAACATGGAACCACATCTTAGACAGTATGCTATATGCATTTTTAGGCCTCATTACTACTCTATTTTATGATCATACCCCATCTTATCATTTATTTTTCCCAAACACTATATTTATGTTAGCTTGTTGAATTTTATGTATCCTTGTAAACCTTAAGTTGTTTTTTCAAATAAAGTGAGGGGTATATTAATAAATATAATTCCATTTAAATACAATAGTAGGCCCCAAATAAGAAAAGCATATTCAGATGCTTTTCTTATCTAACATATTTCAAAAGTCATATGAGGAGTTTGGAGGAAAACAAACCTTAAATGTATAAAGAAAAAAATTCCTCCTTTATTCACTCTAATTTTATTCACAAAAATAACCACAGTTAAAATTTAACATGTATCATTTCGATTTCTTTTTTATGCATCTTTCCTTTCTTCCGTCTATACATTCATCAATCCTTTCTGCCTTTCCCTTTAGTTCTTCTACCTATCTATCAAGCAATCAATCATCTATCTTTTAAAAACAAATGGACCGAACTACTTTTTACCTTGTTACATACATTTAGTTCACTTTTTTAAAAGTGGCAAAATATTCTAAGGAACTACTTAAATTTTTTAGCGACTTCCTCATTTGTAGAACTTTACTTTTGTTTCATTGTTATAAATAATGTTGTAAGAAATATTTTGAAAGTTCCTAGAAGTGGTATTGCTAGTTAAAAGCCTGCATGTTAAAATTGTTAGAAACTGCGATATTACATCATCCACTCTTCCCCCCAAAATAATGTGAAAATTATAATTTCACAAAGAGTATACAATAGTATCTTTTATCATACACACTCCACTATGGATTCTAAATCAGTCTTACACTGCTCCCCTTTCTAGACAATTTGTATCACCTCAGCTTCTCCTACAACTCATTGTATGGATGAAAATATTCAGGTCCCTCCCATGTTTATTGCTTAGCCTAATCAAAGTCTCACAGGAAAAATGTGGCCTGCAGCAAGCCCCTGGTGATGAAACGATTCCCCCTCTCCTTCATCACCATTCCTCTCTCTCAAACACTTAAGGAAGAATAAAACTAGCACTGATGCAAGACAGAGAATCTTTAGTTCAGTTTTAGGCAACACTATTTTAAGAGGCAAGAGTAAATAATCTTGAGCAAATATGTAGTTTCCACAGAGGTTTCAGCAGGGAAAGAAAGATGTTCTTTAATGATAGTCACCATGTTAGGCATTTATTATCTTAAGAATTTGAATTCAAAGTCATTTTTAATACCTGGATCAGTTTTTCTAATTGTCCAACATATATTTATCTAAAAACCCTTTCCATATGTCACTGGTCATCTCATTCAATTTGGCAAACTCATTACTCCTCTTCTGAAAGCAGTCAAATAGATACTGGAATAAAACTCTTAGGGGCCAGCACCTCCTGTCAAGCTGCAGTTTCTTCTAGAGCCCTTCTTCCAGCTGTGCCTCTGCTCTCCTTAGAACTGAGTCATGGAATTGCTTCCCTGCAAAGCGTTCTCTGCATTTTGAAAAGTACAGTACTTCATCTTCCATTCATTCCCATCTAACCCACTTCTCTTTTCCAGTCAGGTGAATATGCACATATTTTGTCTTTCGGACACATTAGGCAAGGTAGAGTGCCCTTGGTAAATAGCCCATTGGTGCAGACTCAACACAATCCCCTTCTACAAATGATTGATTATAACCTGTTAGTCAAAACTTCAAATCACTTAAATTGACCTTAGCAATACTTAATGTCCCTTTCTTTGAGACTGATGACAATGACAAGGTCTTAATTACGATATAAATTAGTTATCACCCACGCACTTTTGTCATTAAAATACATTTTTTGAATCGCTAACATATATATGTATATATTATTGGAGATTATATATATTCTTTTGAGCTACTTTAAATTTTAATATATATTTCTTATTTATTCATTTGCATTTTAAAAACATATCCTACTAGAAAAAAAGAATATATAATATTGAGGCAAAGGTAACAAAGTGACTAGAAAAGAATAATTTGAAAAAACAGACTTCTAGGAGACATGTCAATAGTTATTTTTTCTTATTTTAAACTTTTTGAGGACTAAGTGACAAATATAAATGTACATTTTTAAACTGCATGATGTGATGATTTGATATACATATACACTGTGGAATGATTACCAAGAACAGTATAATTAAAACATCCATCAACTCACATAGTTAACTCTTTTCTTTTGTGTGTGAGAATGCTTAAGATCTACTCTCAGCAACTTTTAAGTACACGATACCATGTTATTAACTAGAGTCACTATGCTATTAGACCTTCAGAACTTATTTTTCTTATAACTGAAAATTTACACCCTTTGATCTACTTCACCCATTTTCCCCCTACCCCCAGCCTCTGGCAACCACAATTCTACCCTTTGCTTCTATGAAATTGCCTTTTATTTTTAAAAGATAATACATATAAGTGATACCATAAAATATGTGTCTTTCTCTGTCTGGCTTATTTCACTTAGCATAATGCCCTCCAGTTTTATGCATGCCAGGTTTCCTTCTTTTTCATGGCTGAATAATATTCCATTGTGTGTGTGTGTGTGTGTGTGTGTGTGTGTGTGTGTGTGTGTGTGTATCACATTTTCTTTATCCATTCATCCACTGAAAGACATTTAGGTTGTTTCCATATCTTGGATATTGTGAATAAAGCTGCAGTGGCCATGGAGGTGCAGATAATCTCTTCAAGATACTAATTTCAATTCTTCCAATATATAACCAGTAGTGGAATTTCTAGATCATAAGGTAGTTCTATTTTTTATGTTTTTGAGGAACCACCATACTGTTTTCCATAATGGCTGTACCAATTTACATTTCCACCAACAGTGTTAAAAGGTTCCTTTTTCTCCACATTCTCAACAACATTTTTTATCTCGTCTTTTTAATAATTGCTATCCTAATAGGTATGAGATGATACTTCATCTTGGTTTTGATTTGCATTTCCCTGATGATTAGTGATGTCAAGCACCTTTTCATGTACCTATTAGACATTTATATATCTTTTTTGGAAAATGAATATTCAAGTCTTTGCCCAGTTTTAAATTGTATTATTTATTTTTTGCTATTGAGTTGTATGAGTGTTTTACATATTTTAGATATTAACCTCTTATTAGGTATATTTTCTTACATTCTGTAGACTGCCTTTTCAATTTTTTGATCATTTCCTTTGCTGTGCAGAAGCTCTTTAGTTTGATGTAATCCCACTTATTATTTAAAGTTCTGTTGCCTCTGTTTTTGATGTCTTATTCAAGAAATCAATGCCAAGACCAATGTCATGGATCTTTTTCCTTGTCTTCTTTTAGGAGTTTTATGGTTTCAGGCCTTACATTTAAGTCTCTGATCCATTTCAAGTTAATTTTTGTGAAGGGTACAAGATAGGGATCCAGTGTCATTATTTTGCATGTGGATATCCAGTTTTCCCAATGTCATTTATTAAAGAGGCTAACTTTTTTCCATTGTGTGTTCTTGGTGCCCTTGTCAAATATGTTTACTATATATGTGTGAGCTTATGGCTGGGCTCTTTATTCTGTTCCATTGATCTATGTGTATGGTTTTATGCCAATACTATACAGTCTTGATTACTATAAACTTATAATTTGAAATCAGGAAATGTGAATTCTCTAGCTTTGTTCTTTCTCAAGATTGTTTTGGCTATTTGAGGTCTTTGGTGTTCCATACAAATATTAGGATAGATTTTTTTTCTATTACTGTAAAAAAATGTCATTTGAATATTGATAGGGATTATTCTGAATCTGTAGAATGATTTAGGTAGGATGAACACTTTAACAATATTTATTCTTCCAATCCAAGAACATAGAATATCTTTCCATTTATTTGTGTCTTCTTTAATTTCTTTTGTCAGTTATCTTACAGTTTCAGTATACAGGTCTTTCACCTATTTGATGATATTGTAAACGGGACTGTTTTCTTAATTTCTCTTTCAGATGGTTTGTGGTTAGTGTACAGAAATACAATTGATTTCTGTATGTTGATCTTGTATTCTGTAACTTTACTAAATTCATATATTGAATCTCCTAAGAGTGTGTGTGTGTGCGTGTGTGTGTGTGTGTGTGTGTGTGTGTGTGTAGTCTTTAGGGGTCTCTAAGTAGATCATGTCATCTGCAAATGGAAATAATTTTACTCCTTTCTTTTTGATCTGGATGCATTTTTTTCCTTTTTCTTGCCTAAGTGCTATGGGTAGGACTTCCAGTACTCGGTGGAATAGAAATTGCATGAGTGGGCATCCTTGTCTTGTTCCTGATTTTAGAGGGAAGGCTGTTAATTTTTCACCACTGAGTATTATGTTACCTGTGGGCTTGTCATATATGGTCTTCATTATGTTGAAGAACATTCCTTCTATACCAAATCTGTTGAGAGTTTTTATCATGAAAAGATGTTGAATTTTACCAACTGCTTTTTCCTGCATCTATTGAAACGATCTATATTTGTCTTTTATTTGGTTAATGTAGTATATCACATTAACTTATATATATATATTTTTTTAGAAATTTATTTTTATTATTTATTTATTTATTTTATTAATTTATTTTTGGCTGTGTTGGGTCTTTGTTGCTGTGTGCGGGCTTTCTCTAGTTGCGGCGAGCGGGGGCTACTCTTTGTCGTGGTGCACAGGCTTCTTATTGCGGTGGCTTCCCTTGTTGTGGAGCACAGGCTCTAGGCACGCGGGCTTCAGTAGTTGTGGCACATGGGCTCAGCAGTTGTGGCTCACAGGCTCTAGAGCACAGGCTCAGTAGTTGCGGCAAACGGGCTTAGCTGCTCCGTGGCATGTGGGATCTTCCCGGACCAGGGCTCAAACCGATGTCCCCTGCATTGGCAGGCGGACTCCTAACCACTGCACCACCAGGGAAGTTCACATTAACTTATTTTTATACATTGAAACATCCTTGCATCCTAGGGATGAATCTCATTTGATCATGCTGTATGATCCTCTTAATGTGCTCTTCGATGGTTTTCTAGTATCTTGTTGAGAATTTTACATCTATGTTCATTAGGGATATTGGTTTGTAATGTTCTTGTCTTGTAATATCCTTGTCTGGCTTCAGTATCAGGTTGATAAAATGGCCTCATAAAATGAGTTTGGAAGTGTTGTATCCTCTTCTTTTTTTTGGAAGAATTTGAGAAAGATAGATGTCAATTCTTCTTTAAATGTTTGGTAGAATTCACCTATGAAGCCATATGGTCTTGTGTTTTATTTGTTGGGAGATTTTTGATTACTGATTCAATATCTTTGCTCCTTATTTGTCTGTTCAGATTTTCTGTTACTTCATGATTCTGTCTTGGTAAGTTGTATGTTTCTAGGAATTTAGCCATTTCTTCTAAGTTATCTACTTTGATGGCATATAATTGTTCATAGTAGTTCTTATGATCCTTCATATTTCTATGGTATCAGTTGTAATGTCTCCTCTTTAATTTATAATTTTATTAATTTGAGCCATCTCTCTTTTTTTCTTAGTCTAGCTAAGGTCTGCCAATTTTGTTTAATTTTTCAAAAAAAAACCAAATCTTAATTTTGTTTATCTTTTGTATTGTATTTCTAGCCTCTATTTCATTCATTTCTTTTTTAATCTTTATTATTTCCTTCCTTTTGCTAACACTTGACTTAGTTTTTTCTTCCTTTTCTAGTTCCTTAAGGTATAAGGTTAGGTTGTTTATTTCAAACCTTTCTTTTTTCTTAATAAGGGTGTGTACTGCTATAACCTTTCCTCTTAGAACTACTTTTGCTGTATTCCATAATTTTGGTATGTTGTTTTTCAATTTTTGTTCATCTTAGGGTATTTTTACTTCCTTTTTAATTTATTTTTTGACTCATTGATTGTTCAAAAATGTGCCATTTAATTTTCATATATTTGTGAATTTTTAAGCTTTTCTCCTTCATTATTAGTTTTATACCATTGTAGTCACAAAGATACTTGATATGATTTCACTCTACTTAAATTTGATAAGACTTATTTTCTGTCCTATCTTATGATCTATCCTGGAGAATGTTCCATGTACACTTGAGAAGAATGTGTATTTTGCTGAAGCTGGATGGAACGTTTGGATACATCTGTTAGGTCACTTAGTCTAAAGTATAGTTCAGTCTATTATTCCCTTATTTGTTTCCTGTCTGAATGATATATCCATGGTTGAAAGTAACTACTGAAGTGCCCTATTATTATTGCACTGCTGTCTATTTTTGCTTTTGGATCTGTTAAAAGTTGTTTAATATATTTAGGTGATCCAATATTGGGTGTGTATATATTTATAAATTGTTCTATTCCTTTGATGGATTGACCCCTTTATCCTTATAGAATAACCTTCTTTGCCTATCATGACAGCTTTTGACTTAAAGTCTATTTTGCTGATATAATGTAGGTCCCCTGTTTTCTTTTCATTTCCATTTGTGTGAAATATATTTTTCAATCCCTTGATTTTCAGACTAAGAGTGTCCTTAAAGCTTAAGTGAGTCTCTTGTAGGCAACATATAGTTGGGTATTATTTCTGTATCCATTCAGCCATTCTGTCTTTTAATTAGATAATTTAAATCATATACATTTAGATTAATTACTCATAAGTAAGGATTTAAATCACCATTTTGTTCATTATTTTCCAATTATTTTGTAGTTACTTTGTCCTTTCCCCCTCTCTTGCTGTCTTTCTTTGTGAATTGATAATTTTTTACAGTGATATGCTTTGATTCTTTTCCTTTTATCATCTGTGTTTCTATTATAGATTTTAGCTTTGTGTTTACCATGAAGTTTCATAATACATCTTATAGTTATAGTAATCTATTTTAAACTTGTAATAACTTAACCTCAATTGCATAAAAAAGTTCTGTATATTTACTTTTCTTCCAACAATTTATATTGTTAATGCCCCAATTTACATCTTTTTTACATCCATTAACAAAATATTATAGCTACAGTTACTTTTAACACTGTTGTCTTTTAATCTATATGCTAGAGTTCAAAGTGATTTAAACATTTTTGTTGCAATATTAGAGTATATTGAATTTGATTATATATTTCCTTTTAGAAGTAACTTTTATACTTCCATATGTTTTCATGGTACTAATTATTGTCCTTTCATTTCAGATTGAATATATCCTTCTGGAATTTCTTGTCAGGGAGCTCTAGTTATGATCAATTCCAACAGCTTTGTTTGTTTGGGAGAGTCTTTATCTATTCATTTCTGAAAGTTAACTTTGCTGAGTAAAGTATTCCAGTTTGGGTTTTTTGTTTTTGTTTTCCTTTGGGTTCTTTGAATACGTCATTCCACTCTCTCCTGGACCGAAAGGTTTCTGCTGAGAAATCAATAAAATAGTCTTAACAGAATTCCCTTCTATGTGATGAGTCTTTTCTTTCTTGCTGCTTTCAAAATTCTTTGTCTTTGATGGTTGAGAGCTTGATTATAACATGTTAAGTTCTTTTTGGTTGAATCAGTTTGGTTAAGTTCTCTTTGGGGACATGTCTCTCCCTTATTTGGTAAGTTTTCAGTTATTATTTCTTTAAAGAAGTTTTTTGTCCCTTTCTGTCTCTCTTCTCCTTCTGGGACTCCCATAATGTGAATATTATTTTGTCTAATGGTGTCCCATAATTTGCATAGGCTTTCCTCACTGTTTTTCATTCTAATATATTTTTTTCTCCTCTGTCTGGATAATATCAAGGTATCTGTCTTCAAGTTCACAGATTCTCTTCTGCTTGTTTAAGCTTGTTGTTGAAACTCTCTATTGTATTTTTTTCATTTCATTCATTGTATTAGTCAGCTCCAGAATTTGTTTCATTCTTTTTTTTTATGATTTATCTCTCTTTCCTGAACTTGTTTTTTTCATGTATTGTTTTTCCAAGTTCATTGAGTTGTCTATCCCATTCCCTTGAATCTCACTGAGCTTCCTTAAAATAATCACTTGGAGGGTTTTTTTCTTTTTTTTTTTTAGGTAACTCACATATCACCATTTCCTTGGGGTTTGCAAGTAGGAAATGATTGCATTCCTTTTGTGGTGTCATGTTTCCTTGCTTTTTCATGTTTCTGATGATTTTGCATGGATATCTGTACATCTGAAGGAGTCACCTCTTCCAGCCTTTTCAGACTGGCTTCAGTGTGGACAGACTTTCACCTGAAGGTGGCTGGAAGGGTGCCAGCTGGGAAGGGTGTAGTGTCTTTGTCTCCCAGGAGCACACAACAGCATAATAGTCATGCATCTTCATCAGCTGAGGTCAACATCAGTGCAGACTGCAGTTCTGGGATGACAGGGTACATTAGCAGCTTGGGCCTAGGGTACAGGGTGCAAAGTAGCACAGACTGATATGGTGAGTCCAAGTTCCAACTCTTGCCCTAGAGGGCAGCTAAAGAACAGCAGTAGCATGTCCCTTGCAGCTGCCTGGTAAAGCCATGTGTTGGGACCCAGGGGCCCTGTTGCTGAACACTGGAAAATCAGTAGGGTGGGTCAGCACAACAATCTGTGACCTGGACGCCAGGAAGCAGGGGAGGTCAGAGCAGCAGTGGCTGCCCCAGTATTGGTAGGACAAAGCCAGAACCTGGAACCTGGCACGGGGCATAGAGCAGTGGTAGCTCTGGTCCCATATATGACAAGGCACCATGGCATGGCAACTCTAGAGAGCTTGGCACTTGGGTACCTGGGGGAAGGTCTCACTGCAGAGACAACTCCAGCCCAGGGCTTGTGGGAGTCCTCAGTAGCCAAGACTGCAATCGTCCACAGTGGTTTGCTGGTGTTCTCCTGCTCTTCTTTTTCCCCTTGGGGTGAAATTGCTCTAAAAGTATCCCTCCTGGCATCAAGCTGCTCTGGACTGGAGGATGGAGTGGTGTAGATAAACTGCTTCCTATACTTTTCTATGCCATCATCTTCAGTATTTGAGTTCACAGGGTTCTTGTTGCTACTTTGTTGTAGTCTAGAGTTTCCCTGAGTTATTATCATCAGTTTTAAGTTGTTTATTTTTTGTTGTTTTTGTGGCAGAGACAAGCTTTGGGACCTCCTAGTCTTCCATCTTTATTTGTTAAGGATTAATTCATGTGAGTTAAATATGAAACAAGGCTAAGCAAATATAACAGGCACTATATAAAGTGTCCTAGCACATGAATATAGTTATCATAAAATAAAGCAATCATACTTCTCAAATATTGTTTATCAATTAGTCTCAGCATTTGCACAAGGTACTGCCACTTTGTTGTACAATGTAACATTACAGTACTTTTATCAGTAAAGGTTCCTTATATAAGTTATGATGTCCAATGTCTAAGCTAAAATTTGCTTTAGCTCGCATTGGGACATCCTTTTCCTTCCACAGTTTTCTCTGCTACTATCCTAGGCAAAGCCATCTTTTTCCTCACATTTCAGTTCTTTCTTCTGCAGAAACTTTGCACAGACAGGGGCAGCTATCTATACAAAAAAAAATCCCTATAAAAAACGTAACTTTGTTTTGTTCACATAATATTATACAAAAGATGGCATGTGTCAGTTGAACTTTTAATTAACATTTTAAAAAATCATATATCTTAAGATGCTTCCTCAAAATAATAGTTTTATATATCCGTAAGAAAACATACCCTAGAGCTTCTCTTTCCAAATAGAGTAGTCATCCTAGCCATATTTCACTATCAAGTGCTTCATACATGGCTAGCCTGAGTTGAAATGTTCTGTAAGTAAAAATTACAACCCAATTTTAAAGAAATGTAAAATATATCATGAATAATTCTTATACTGATTACATGATGTAAATGCTTAAATTTATATTGCGTTGAGTGGCATCTTTTATTAAAATTAGTTTGTTTTGTTTTATTTAATCCAGTGTGTTACTAGACAATTTAAACTTCTTGTTTGTATTCGTAGTTCTTGTTATAGTTCAATTGGATAGCAAGATTCTAGGGTGAACTCAGCTAGGACATTTTCAGGACAGTGGCCACACATGGCTGGGAAATGGCATTTCCAGGAATTTCATTGTCTCTTTCAACACTAAATCATTAAAAAGCTTTCCATATATGTAAATGAATCTGAGCAAATGGTCCCAACACTGAGAAAGTCATAGGGACACAAACACATTTTTATAGTTTTAATTTCATTCTCCTTAGTTGAACTAACTCACTATCAGAACTGACATCATTGGAAATGATTTATTCTTATTATCAACCCAAGTTAACATAGCATTTAAAAAAATGAAGGTTAGGAATATGAATTGTGATTATTTACTAAAAATATATCAAGTCACTCTCTAATATGTAGGGACAGAATGAAAGTCATGGGAATTTAAGATCTACGGTTAGTATAACTTTCATCATCTGCAGTTTCAATCTTCCAGCAAGTTTGACTTATCTAGGGTAACTAATTTTGTCATTTGCTTAGCAGAATAATGCACATTCTTACCACAAAGAAATATGCCACTGGCACAGTCACACAGACTTCTTAACCTAAACTGTCAAGCTAAGAAAATTTCTTAAAATGAAATCGCTTTCTCAAAGACCCCTCGTTGAAGTAAATAATACCAAAATGCATTCATTAGGACAAACAAAAAAACAAAAAAAAACTCAAACTTGGGAACTCTATGTTGCCTGTGCTTTTATAAAATATCAATATAACAATTTATAATATTAAGGAAATTTTCATTCTGCCTCTCAAAGTGAATGATTCTTCGGAGGACTGATCTCATGTCAAAGTAACACAACTCATTAAACAGCTTTGCATCGACAATTTTCTCCCTGGAATCCATTTGAGTTTGCTAAGGAATCTCCCATAGAGTCTCACCACAGAGCAGTCACTTCTCAACTGTTCCAGGAATAAAACCTAGAGAGTTGAAGGACCTATTTATATCACCTAATCTATATAGGGTTTTGGAGAGAGAGTGCTATAAACCTGTTTACAGATGGAAGGGAGCTTTGAAATAGAAAGCAGCCCTTGAACTTGATATCCTTACATTTTAATAGGTGTAAAAAGTTTGTAAATGTATATTTAATTTACTCCCTCATGGAATTCCCTCCTATATTATTCACTATTTGCCTAAGTCTAATTGAATCAGATTAATATAAATAAGCAGACATTGCTGAAGATTATTTTCAGGTTTGACATTCTATGAATATATACAGGTACAAAAGTTCTTAATGATAAGAACATGGTAAGGACTGAATAAATAATTGGTGAATTAAATGCAATTGAGAGAGAGAGATTGAGAAAAGAAGTAACAAATTTAAGTATGGCCACTGCATTATAGAATAAAAGTGTGAATACTGACCCCTGGAGTTGGGGTAGCTACAGACCCGTGTTTTTGCCACCAGTTCCAATTTCAGATGAGCCCAGAGAGAAAGGTGACAAATTGGGTCATACTAACAGTAAAATTCATTACTTATATTTCCACACACTGTTTTGATATCCTAGTATTCTCTGAGTCATTTCTTAGTCATCTGATATTTTCCCCCGTATTCTAGCCTGATCTTCCCTACTGGTGTCTGCCCACAAGACTCCCGCTGCCACAGAGCTCCTTGATGATTCCTCTTGATCACCGCTGTTGCCTGGAAAGGAGAGAGAACCATCTTTCTTTTGGATCACAGATGAGGTTTCTATTTCAGAGGAGTTCACCCAGCCTTGCTTTCAAGAGCTTCTAATTCCCTTGTCTTTGATAAGCCAAAGTTATGACTGCACTATGTCTTGGGGAGCCCTCAACATGGCCAAGCAACATGGTGTCTCATTGCCAAAAAGAAAAGAATCCTACTGTTTTCATTAAACTGTTTGACAGAGACCCAATAATACAGCTTTTGAGCCCTATGTCTTCAACTATCTTTCGTGAAAACAGTTTTTTCACTCTTTACACATAATTTCTAGTTCTTTGATCTCTAGTACATGTGGGCTGTGTCAGAGCAACAAAGGGGAATCACAGATGTTCAGCTGCTTGGATAATTCACTTCTCGACCTCACCTCACCCCCTTTTATAAAAGATTCTATCAAACTCAGTATTAGTTATTGGATGAAACCATAAAAGAATTCACCTTTGGTATAGTTATCCCCCAGGACACATTTCAGTATTTCCTGTGAAATAGACTCTTAGTGGTATATTCCCACCAATTGGCCAGACATTTCTGAATCCTATGAAAGCAGTCAGAGATTTCATACGTGAAATGTATCAATAAGAAAAATTCGCAAGTGAAGAGTCAAATTCTGGTGCAGGTTATATTAAATTTCTCTGAAACTCTGGACAAGACATTTAAGCCCTCTGGATTTCCATTACCTCACTGATACTATCAGTGAGTTAAAGTAGATGTCCTCCAAAGTAATTGCCATTCTCCGAATAATACCAACTGAGGTCAAAATGTGAAGAGGTCCAAGATCTTCAAGACATTACATTTGGCTTCTGGCATACATCTCAAACTAGTCCTGGCTCTACACAGTCTATTCCAGATCTTTCTGTGAAGGATGAGTTGCAAATCTCATTGGTGAGAATATAAGGCATTTACTGAGATAAAATAGTGCCTTTATAATCAATTGTCCATGATTCATTCCCTCCCTGCCCTTGCATTTCCACTTCAACTCTATTCTGTGGCATCTATATGAGTGGATTCTTTTTGACTCAGTCATATTCTCTTTCTTGCAAGCATGCTTGTGTATACACATATTAAAGATAAGATAGAAAGTTATCCTCAAGCCTTGAGTCTAGGTCAGTTGTGCCAACTCATTGTTAGTCCAGATACACGCACTGTTGGATAAAACATTTACAAGGCTATTGTACGAGTGATACTTTCATACCTAAATGTGCAGATTCTCCATGTACAGGATTGGGGTACAGGATCCTACATGGGGAGGAGTCATGATTAGCAGGACAGGATCTGGGTTTACTAAGTACTGGACCAAAATCATCTGGAAAACCACCAAAACCTCACCGTTCCCTCTGATAACTTGCACTTGGCATTTTACATAAAATATGTTAACCTGACTCAAAAGTACTTCCATAAGACATTCTTTAGCTCTCAGTTAACAACAATATATGTCATCTAGGGATATATACAATTGCGAGAGGAAAGTTCCAGAACCCCAAGAGGAGAAGGTTGAACCCATTTCCACATTATTAATACACTACTTAAATAAGCAGTGCCCTATTTCTCATTTTAAATATCACCAGGGGACATTTTAATGGCTTTAGACACTTTTAAAATTTATTTTAGTTCTTTCTTTTCTATAAGCTGCACATACATTTTGGGGGAAAATGGACTCACCTTATTTAAGTCATAAAGAATAGAAAAGGATGGCCTATTTTGAAATAGACGTTTGAAAGCTTACTTTAATAATTTGGATACTGTGATAAATGGGGCAAAGCATTATATCACGAAGCTAATGGTGGGCTTTATCTCAATTCTATTCCGAGTTTTGGTATATCTCAAAGACCAAAATATACATATAACCTTCATCATCCATCTTAAATAGATCTCATTAGTTTCCTTTTAAGGCAATTATTATGTTTTATATTCATTCACTCAACAAAAGAATACTAGGATCTCCTACTATATTTTCCTAAAACTAGCATCAACATGTATTTGTGGGGCACTGCCCGACTATAGAGGGTGCCATTTACATTCACAGTCATTGTAGATTTGTTTATTTATTTTAGCAATTTTCTGGCAGATGACAGAAAAGCATCATTTTCAAGGAATAGCTGTTTCTAGATTGTACAAATGTACCACTCTCTTAAGACAATTCATATTTTTTCCTCTTTCCTCAAATATGCAATACCTCCTCCCTCGTCTTTACTTTCACCAGATGGCATTCCTTCACAGAGAAAATCAGCCATCAGAATAGTGCTATCTCATTCTCCCAGAGCCCTGTCTATGTACCTGTCTGTTCCTATGTGCTCTGTCTTCCCTGTGATTGTGGATCAACTACCTTGTTCCACTCTCTGATCATACCTCCTTTTGAGACCTAAATTCTATCCTTTTCAGCTGCAGGGCAAATCTCTATTAATTTCATTTCTTTTTCTTGCATCAATCTTTCCCTCTTTCCTAGATCATTCCCATCAATATACAGCATGCTACAATGTATTTTATTTTAAAAAAATCATTTGATCCCACGTCTCCCTTCATCCATAGCTCCTGTCTCTTCCGGATGTTCTTCCTTACAACAAAATTGCTTGGAAGGGCTGTTTCTAATTTGTCTTCTCTCATTCTTCCTTGGTTTCACTTCAGTCAATCTTATACCTTTACTTCCCCATGGAAACTGCTCTTATCAAGGACAATGATGATCTGTATAACACTGTAACCAACAGTTTAATTTTCAAACTTTTACTAGACACATCAGCTGCATTAACACTTTCTCCACTTGAACTCTGGGACAAGATTTTCTTATCCAGTGGCAAGGCTTTATTGATTTCTACGTTGTAATGAATGGGGAATTTATGTCTCCTGCTTGGATTTCTCTCTTGATAACTAGATGGTCACATTCACTGGCTATTTGACATTTCTACTTGGATGTCTAATAGGCATCTAAAACTTAATATGTTGTGATGGTTAATGATACGTGTCAACTTGGCTAGGTTATAATGCCCACTTGTTTGGTCAAACGCCAGTCTAGATGTTGTTGTTAAGGTATGTTTTTTAGAAGTGATTAGTATTTAAATCAATAAACTTTAAGGAAAGCAAATTATCCTTCATATAGTGCATAGGCCTCATCCAGTCAGTTGAAGACTTAAAAGGAAAGACTGAGGTTCTCCAAAAAGGAAGGAATTCTGCCTCTAGACTGCCTTCAGACTCAACACTGCAATATCAACTCTTGCCGAAACTTCCAGCCTACTGGCCTGCCCTGAAAATTTTAGATTTGCCAGCCCTACAATTCCTTGAGCCAATTTCTTAAAATCTATGTATCTATCTATCTATGTATCTATGTATCTATGTATCTATCTATCTATCTATGTATCTATCTATCATCTATCTATCATCTATCTATCTATCTATCTATCTATCTATCTATCATCTATCTATCATCTCCTATTGATTCTGTTTCTCTGGAGAACCCTGACTACTGCATATGTTAAAGAAAAAGTTCCTGTTCTTTCCACCAAACCTGCTCCTCCCACACTTTGCACATCTTGGTAGGTAGTATACATTTTTTTCTTTTCTGTTGTTCAGACAAAACAAAAAACAAAAAACAAAACAAAACAAAACAAGAGTCATCCTTGAATCTTGAATCCTCTCTTTCTCTTGCACACCAAATCCAAACCCAATTCAGCAGGAAGTTCTATCAACTCTACCTTCACAATGAGTCAAACTCTCAATACTTCTCTTCACACTGTCACCTGGATTACTGAAGTTGCTTTCCCATATGAACCTTAATTTTCTACAGTCTGGCTGCCTAGACCTCAAAGCCAACATCACACATACTGGGAGAAACAATTGAAGCATTTCACTTTGGCAAAATGCCTACTATCACAACTATTATTCTGGAGGTACTGGCCAACATAATTAGATAAAAACAATAAATTAGAGAGCGAAAAATAAAAATTAATGGTATAAAAATACATTGGTGGCATGACTGAACACCTGGAAAACAGATGATTCTACTGAAAAATTAACATAACTACAACAAACACCAAGCACAGCATGGGAGAAAGAGCAGGGCATCATAAATTCAGAGGCAGTAAGTATAATGTTGAAGAGTTGATACCTAGAACCAGACTCTGACGCTGTGGTCCTAGATAACCTTGACCTCCTTTTGCCTCTATTTTCTTACATATAAAATGGAGTGATACAAAAAGAACATCACAGCCTTGTTAAAATGAGCAAAAGAATTAATATACATTAAGCACTAGGAATACTGGTTAGATATAGAAGAGTTTGCTATACTAAGTATATTGTTAGGATATTTATTATTAATATTGAAGTAAACTATTACCAAACTTTATATGAGGGTATAAATTATATAAAAGGGGTATATTTTTATACCCCTTTTCCAAACTGCGAATCCTTTCCCAATCCCTTCCAAATTGTCTCTTCTCCCATCACGATGATAAGCATATCCATTAGAAAGAAGTTGACAACACTACCTGAGAGACAGAAGTGGTGATATTTTCACATTATTTGGGAGTTTCAATCCACTGATTTTATCTTTTATTTAGTGGCCCCTGGACAACCTACAATATACGATACCAAGAAATTATTATTGAAAGACTTGGATCTATGTTGGGGAGCTCTGAAACACTTGTACCAAAGACCACTTAAATTCACACACATACCCTGGTGTCCAGTATCTATTCTTCATAGAAAAAGGTGACACAAGATTATATCAGTCTTATACAGCAAGCATGAGTGGAAATGACAGAATTTGCTCCCTATATATAAAGTACAGAACAAGCCTCTGAAAGGTTATTAGATTAAAAAGACCAGTAAGATGTCACCAGGCAGCTGTTACATAGCAAGTAACGCACCCCCCTCTGGTGCAGTCCCTTGCTTTGAACAACCCTTTCTAGATCTAAATTCTATAAATCTTCTCACAGATTTCAGTCTCCTTGTGTAAAATGCTATTCATGAAACTGGAACACAGCCTTACAATTGTCCATTTATTGGTCTCATTCTCACAGTAGCCTTTGAGCTCTCAGTGGACATACATAAATGGTTTCTCATGTTTATCTCTTATAAAACCAGAACTACTGAAATGTTTGCCACATGGAAGGCACACAAATAAACTGTGATTTACTTAATTGATTAATTGATTAATCAATTAATGGCATTGTGAGTATATGCATGTCTAGGAGAGATTTCCTAAGCTCCTCTTCTTCATTGTACACCTAAGTTAGTAGTTAAGTACTTGATACAAGGAAGGGTAAGTGCAAGAAAATCCTTCAGAGTAGTATGGCTCAAGATCTTCCAGAATGTACTATCAATTTTCCATGTACCTCTTTTGGCTAGATTAAGCCATGATTTCAATTTTGACTATCTACCTGTATTAGCTACTTACTGAAAAAGCTACCAGTTTAAAGCTGATTTGTTTTCTACTTGAAATAGTCATGAAACCAATATTGGCAAACTATGAGAAGATAGGGAGGAAACCCTAATTAGCTCTTTTTCAAAATCTCAGTGTGCACTCCACTGCATACCAGGGAACCAGGAACTGTAAACTGATTGACTTTTGCACTTTATAAACATTATATCCACCTTATTATTTCTCTCTGTGACTTGGCAAAGAAAAATGTCTGTTCAGTAGCCATTGGATTGGTCATTCCATGGCCACATATTTTGTAGTACACTGCAGTTGCAAGCAGCAAAATACAATTTCAATTTTGGAAGGATACCTAAGCAGTCTAATTAGCTTGATAGTCTCAGAAGATAGAGTAAACACAAATGACTTCAACTTGACTGTTTTGTTTTCAGATTTGTGTAATGATTCCTTTTGAAGCTGTACAAAGAAATAGCAACAATCCTAGAATTAGAATACTACTATGTTAAAAACTCATTGTAATTCTCAAATATTCTGGTCATTAAAATAAATTTGAATGCATATATATTTACATAAACATATCAAGTATACAGACAGCCTCATCTACACCATCTGATTTATTTCCCAATGACATCAGGTTAGGAGCCCTATTTTCACATATACATACACAAACTCCACTTATGGCACATGCATATATACCATGCAAATGCTAAGTACAAAGACAAACAGGACCCTCATTTTATGCATTAGCACAAAATTAAGGGAAGGTCATACATTTGAGTGTGATAGTCCATAGAAGTCTTGCTATAGAAAGGTGCAATTAAGTTTCTGGTCCTGTGCATTTGGCAAGCTATCATCTATCCAGCTTTTGGCATTGATCCCTTAAAGGACCTTTTAATTAATACAGACCATACTACTTTCTATTTTCATTTTAACCAGAGATCATATATACAAGGATGGACTTTAGAGGTTAACCCTTTAGAAACAACTGCTGAAAGAATAATAATGTACAGGGGCACAGATTTCAAAGGTAGTTACAGAAGCAGCTGTTAACGTAAATGTCTGGTTTATGATGGGGTCATGGAATTGTTCAAGACCTAGCCTTACTGGACAATTCCATGACCCCATCATAAACCAGACATTTACACTAACAGCTGCGTCTTTATCTATCTTTGGCATCTGTGCCCCTGTACATTTAATTGGCCAAAGTACAGCTAGACAAACAGAGGCCAAGAGAATAATGATAAACAGAAGGATAGTGTAAGGCCTGTTAGGAATGCAAGAGGAGAAATTTGAGCAGAATTAAACATCTCTCTTCTAGGAAAACAGGCTAATAATAAAGATAAATCAACAACAGGATCATAGATCACAGGCACAAGTGAGAGTTCAAGAATAGAAGAGGGCACCAAGAAAGCCAACATCTTAGATAATGATGAAGCCTTCAGATGACACAGGAAGACTCAAAGTTGATACTGGCGATAGCACTTTAAAGAAATCTGTCCCCATCTTAACTAACATGGCTTATCAGTGAGTGGAAATTTCGGGTCAGTAGCAGTGTGTTTCTTCCCAGAGTCTTCCTGAAGACAGCGTTATTTCTCAACACTGACTTGGGAAATAGTGGTTCTGTATTTTGGTCTTTGATACGTGCTTTGCCTGAGGTATTCAAGCGCTCAGCATTTTCTTGAAGTCTCTCTCTCTCTCTCTCTTTCTGGACTGTGTGAGAGATTAAATATTTAGAAAGACAAGGTTAATTTTATATTATTTTCTTTGGACAGATCCTGGCAGAGTGCCAGGCACAATTGTGTATATTAATGAATGCTATTTGATGTTAAACATATATCAGCCTCAAAAATTGCCATAACAATGTATACTGTGGAAATAAAAGCTTCTCCAAAGAAAAACTGTACATGTCTCTGATATGTGATACAGAATGTACTCAGTATTCAATGATGCATATAAATGACATTAATTAAGCCCCCACTATGTGTCACGAACTATATTAAATGTTGGGATAAAAGACGAATGGGATGTGTCTCTCTTACATCATGGCAGAACTAGCATCTGGCTAGAAAGAGGAGAATATAGATCTGGAATCTGCTGTGTCACGACTTTCCTATAATCTTGGCAAGTGGCTTTACTTGTCTTGAACAACATTTACTCATCTCTATAATAATAGAGTTGGATTAAATTATTTTTAAAGTCCAGGTTTGAAGTAAGTTTCTGAAATCTCATCCCACATTGGCAGATTTTTGAGCATTGTGATTATACGTTCTTATTAATCATCTGGTAGCATTTGGATAAACCTGGCATAAACCTAGTTTATACTAATGAGAGAAAAAAGCTCACAGCTCTTCCTCAGAAAAAAATGTGTATCTCTAACACCTTGGACCACTGAATCAGAAGCATATATGGAATCCCTTCGGCTCCAGTCACAATGTCAAAGACATCCATTATGATAGAGAAACCTAAGTGGAAAAAAAATAACTGAGAGGTGTAGAATTACATTCCTCAGACAAAGCCAGATGGTTAAAGGGACAGCTGGAGAATTAAACTTGATCACTACCATGCTGAAACCCCCCCATCGTCCACCAACTGTCCCTGAGCTGAAAACACGTGGTAGAAACCTATGTCTGGCTTTTACTCAGACACTAGGCTTTTTACAGCAGCCTAAATATGAGATCTAAAAAACTGTATTTTAGTTCACCCAATCAGGATTCCATTCATAAAGCAACAGATGCAGTAGCTTTGGCAGAGTCATGATGATAAACAAAGGAAAATCTAGTTAAATCAAGCTAGTAATTCTTTTCAAAACTTTAGGTACATTTATGCTATTTGCATATATTGCCGTGATCATGAAAGTAACACTCCTTTACTGCAGACTATTTAAAGAACCGAGAAAATCTAAAGAAAGAGATCCAATGCACTCAAACCTCACTATGAAGAGATAACCTATTCTAGTGTCCCACCACCGTGGAGGCTCTGCCAGTATTTTCTGCTTCTGACAATCACGTAACTCTAATTTATGAACTTTACTGATTCATGGTCTCTGTTTACTGACTTTTCCTGTTTCTGTCTCTCCTTTCATCTGTTTTCCGTATGCTATACATTCAGACGCCAAAAGAAAAAGTAGCTGAATAACTGCCAATTACTATTCAGCAGAATAATGTTGTGGCACAGAGCTTGTGGACCAGGCCACCTTGCAAACTCCTAGCTGCTCCACTGAAAGCCGCCTCTTCCTCAGATGCCCTTCACTGTTCCATTTAGCGGTGTATCAAATGCGAGAGCTCCATGGCACAAAGCGGGGGGAGGCCCGTTTGTAGGGAACCACCCCTCAGAAAATGGGGTGTGGTCATGGCATACACAGGGACACATGCCAGAAAAGAGAAATTACATGTGGCAGAAGGCCTGATGGCATTACTACTCTATGGGCAATTACTCAAGGTATTCATATTAAAAAAAAAAAATCCAATAATCATGAATACTCTATTGTGCCCTGGTACGACAGGGACCCTCTGAATCCCCCTAAATAATACAGTGAAAGCACCCATTTTATTGGCATCAAGTGGTCATATACTAGTATTAGAAAATTCATCTCCCCTCTCAATAAAAGTTAAAGATCTTTATTTCTCCCAAACAACATGTTAAAAAAAAAAAAGTGAGAGGAAAAACCTAATAACACATTGGGTAGGAAAGCATGAATATTTTCAGGTATTTGAACTTCAGTGAATAGATCAGAAGAGCTTAGTCTTGTGTCAAGGAAAACTCATACAGAAACCCAGAGTCACTACAAAGGATCATCATATCATCACAAAATCAACTGCTGTCAACCCTGGACAGACCATTAACGCTTTAATTATTCAGATGAAAATGTTAATTCAACACTCATTTTGAAGAATTCAGAAGAAATTTAAATTTCAATGACTCTCCAGGTACACACCTGTATTTACAGGGTGTTTTGTTTTTGCTGTTGTTCCTCAAAGTCTACCCTTTTCAGTCAAATAGTCTAAAGATGATCTATTCTCCATAAATCTAGAATTTATATTTTAATTCATGGGTGATTTAAAGTGATGCAAATATTATATCATGATCCTTTTTATTTTTTTCCAATGTAATAATAAAATCTTTACAGATAGTCATTTGATCAAGCAGGCTGCAGCTGTTTAAAAATAGTCAATTACATAAATCACAGCAAGATCCTTTTGGACCCACCTCCTAGAGAAATGTAAATAAAAACAAAAGTAAACAAACGGGACCTAATGAAACTTCAAAGCTTTTGCACAGCAAAGGAAACCATACACAAGACGAAAAGACAACCCTCAGAATGGGAGAAAATATTTGCAAATCAAGCAACTGACAAAGGATTAATCTCCAAAACATACAAGCAACTCATGCAGCTCAATATCAAAAAAACAAACAACCCAATCCAAAAATGGGCAGAAGATCTAAATAGACATTTCTCCAAAGAAGACATACAGATTGTCAACAGACACATGAAAGAATGCTCAACATCACTAATAATTAGAGAAATGCAAATCAAAACTACAATGAGGTATCCCCTCACACCGGTCAGAATGGCCATCATCAAAAAATCTACAAACAATAAATGCTGGGGAGGGTGTGGAGAAAAGGGAACCCTCTTGCACTGTTGGTGGGAATGTAAATTGATACAGCCACTATGGAGAACAGTATGGAGGTTCCTTAAAAAACTAAAAATAGAACTACCATATGACCCAGCAATCCCACTACTGGGCATATACCCTGAGAAAACCATAATTCAAAAAGAGTCATGTACCACAATGTTCACTGCAGCTCTATTTACAGTAGCCAGGACATGGAAGCAACCTAAGTGTCCATCGACAGATGAATGGATGAAGAAGATGTGGCACATATATACAATGGAATATTACTCAGCCATGAAAAGGAACAAAACTGAGTTATTTGTAGTGAGGTGGATGGACCTAGAGACTGTCATACAGGGTGAAGTAAGTCAAAAAGAGAAAAACCAATACCATATGCTAACACATATATATGGAATCTAAAAAAAAGAAAGAAAGAAAAATAAAATGGTCAGAAGAACCTAGGGGCAAGAGGGGAATAAAGATGCAGACCTACTAGAGAATGGACTTGAGGATACGGGGAGGGGGAAGGGTAAGCTGGGACAAAGTAAGAGAGTGGCATGGACATATATACACTAACAAACATAAAATAGATAGCTAATGGGAAGCAGCCGCATAGCACAGGGAGATCAGCTTGGTGCTTTGTGACCACCTAGAGGGGTGGGATAGGGAGGGTGGGAGGGAGGGATATGCAAGAGGGAAGAGATCTGGGCACATACGTATAACTGACTCACTTTGTTATAAAGCAGAAACTAACACACCATTGTAAAGCAATTACACTCCAATAAAGATGTTAAAAAAAAATTTAAAAAGTCAATTAAATGAGAACATAGTAGAAAGGTCCTTCTCTCTCCTCCCAAATCCTTACCAGTCCCTGAGAACTTCTTTCAGTCAGTTCATGTGCTTTTAGCAATCTAATTTGGATCTTAAAATGAGGTTTTATATGGAACAAAATGCTGTGTTTTTTTCTTAAATCAGTTTTATCTCTAAAGCACAGCACAACACATGGTTCCTAGTAGATTGTCATGTAAATGTGTGATGAGATTTAACAAATGTCTGAAAAGTAATCCTATTTCTGCAATTGCTTTTTTTTTTTCCAAAAATAAACACTTGAAGGATAATGCAGAAACTAGTAAAAACTATAACCTACAGGAAGCAGGGAAACTCAGCGTAAAAGGCATCATGACCTAAAATAAAACTGTTAGGCTATTTGAAAAATTAGCCAACATTTATCATTTTATTCTCATGGAAAAATGACACCCAACCGAAACAAGTTAACAAAATATAAAAACTTATTTTTATTTATGAATAACTGACTAGCTATGATTTACTTTTTTACTCAAAATATATTAAGGTATAACAAACATGCCATGCACAAATCTTAAGAAAATGAGTTGAAATTTTTTAAGACCTTTTCTGAGGTATAAATTATAAAACATAAAATTGACTAATTTTAATTGTGCAGTTTGAGGAGTTTTAGTAAATTTATATTGTTTTCTCACCATCATCCCAACCCAGTTTTAAAACACTTCCATTACTACAAAATATTACCTTGCATCAATTTTCAGTCAATCCTACAGACAGCTTCTGGAAAACACTGATTTTTGTTTCTATAACTTTCCCTTATAAATAAATTTAATACAAATTAAATCATACAATATGTAGGCTTTTTTATCTGGCTTCTTTCACTTAACATAATGTTTTTTAGTCCATCCATGGTGTTGCATAATGCAATAGCTAATTTCTTTTTATTAATGATTAGTATTCTGTTGTATGATGTAATGGTTTGTTTAACCATTCACCAATTGATGAACATTTGGCTTCTAGTTTGGGGCTATTATGAATATTACTGTATGAGCGTTCGTGTACTGGTCTTTGTATGGACATTTGTTTCTATTTTGTTAGGTAGATGCTTAGGAGTGGAAATGCTGGGCCATGTGGTAAGTAAATGCCTAACTTTTTAAGAAACTGTTACACTGTTTTCCTAAGTGGTTCCCTTGTTTTTATATTCTCACCAAAGATGTGTGAGGGTTCCAGTTTCTCCATATCTTCACCAACTCTTCACATTGTCAATCTGGTTGTTTATTACCACTCCATTAACTGGTAAGTGAAATCTAATGTGGATGAGAACTTACTTCTATTTGTTTAATAACTAAGAAAGTTGAGCATATTTTATGTGTTTGTTTTTCATGTATCATCTTTAATGAAGTGACTTCAAAAGTTTGGTCCATTTCTAACATTTTGGCTTCTAATCATTAATTTGCAAAAATTCCTTAGGTATTATGAATAAAGGTATTTTTTAGATATATGATTTGCAAATATTTTTCCAGTAACTTGCTTGCCTTTTCATATTCTTTATGTATTTTAAAATGCAAATGTTTTTAATTTTATGAAGTCCAGTTTTTCATTTTTATAATTTATTGATTGTGCTTTTGGTGCCATTTCTAAAAAAAAGAAACTTACTCTTCCCAAGATCACAAAGAGTTTCTTCTATGACATTTTCAAGAAATTTTGTAATTCTAGCTCTTACATTTAGGTCTATGATCCATTTCAAGTTAATTTTTGTGCAAAGTGAGGACATAAACTTATTCCAGCACCATACGTTGAAAACACTATCCTTTCCCCACTGAATTACCTTGGCAACTTTGTCAAAATTAAATTGACCATAAATGTCCAGGTTTATTTCTAGATTGTCCATTTAATTTTTCATTGACCTATATGTCTATCCTTATGCCAATATCTCAATGTCTTGATTATGTAGCTTTATAATATTTTTTAAAATCAGTTGTATAAGTCCTCTAAATTTGTTCTCCTGTTTTCAAAACTGTTTAATTCTAGGTCCTGTGCATTTTCATGTAAATCAATTTCTACAACAAAATGCCTGCTGGGATTTTGACAAGATTTGTATTTAATCCACAAGTTAACTTGTTGATAATCATCATCTGAAACATATTGAGTCTTCTAATTCAATAACGTGGCATATATCTTCACTTATTTAGGTCTTCTTTAATTTCCTTCAATAACACTTTGCAATTTTTATTCTACAGAACATACACTTCTTAAAATGTACTCATAAATATTTTCTTTTTTATAAAACTGTGGATGGGATTTTCTTTGTTTCATGTTTTAGATTGTCAGATATTGCTAGTAAAAAAAAAATTTTATTTTTGTATACTGACCTTGAATTCTGCAACTTTTCTGAATTAACTTATTATATCTTACTGAGTGTTTTGTACATTCTTTAGAATTTTCTACATACAATGTCATGTCATCTAAAAATAAAGACCGTTTTACTTTCTGCTTTCTAATCTTTATGTATTTAATTTGTTTCTTGTTTTATTGCATTCGCTACAACTCCCTAACAATGTTGAGTAGAAGTGATGACTGTAGCTATCCTTACATTGTTTCCAATCATATGGTGAAATTATTCATTCTTTCACCCTTTATACTAGGTGTAACTTTCTCATAAATGCTCATTATTAATTTGAGGATATTCTCTTCTATCCCACTTTGTTGATAGTTTTTACCATGAATAAGTGTTAGATATAATCAATTTTTTTTCTGCATCAACTGAGAGAAATTTATATGATTGTCATTTGTTCTATTAAGACTATAATAGTTGATTTTTGGATGATAAACTAATCTTGAATTCCTGGGATAAACCCCACTTGGTCAAGTTGTATAATCTTTTTTATGTGTTGTGAAATTCAGTTTACCAGCTCGTCGTTAAGAATTTTGCTGTCTATGTACCCAAAGGATATTTGCCTGTAATTTTATTTTCTTGAAATCTTGATATCTTTGTCAAGTTTTGGTGTCAGGGTAATAATTGTCTCAAAATGTAAGTTGAGAAGTGTTCCTTCTCCTTCATTTTCTGAAATAGCTTGTGAAGCATTAATATATTCTTCTGTATTCTTCTGTAGATGTTTGATAGAATTTATCCATATGTACATAAAGGTTTTCTTTGTGGAAAGAGTATTACTTAATAATTCTATTTTTTGACTTGACTTAGATCTCCAGATTTTTTTTTTTTCCTTGGAGTTACTTTTGGTAGTTTGAGTCTTTCACAAATTTATCCATTTCACCTACATTTTCACAATTGTTGGAATAATATTCTTATAGTGCTTTTTTTAATTTCTGAAGAGTTTATACTGAGTTCTCTTTTTTATTCCCAAATATGGTAGTTTGATTTTCTCACTTTATTTTTTAATCAGTCTAATTAAGTATTTATCTTTTTTCTTCCTTTAAAAAATTTTTTTGATTATTGATTTTCTCCATTTATCTACTTTCATTTCCATTAATATCTACTGTGACATTTATGGATAATTTACCTCTAATTGCTTTGGATTTGATTTGTTTTCTTTTAGTTTCTCGAGGTGGAAGCTTATAATCAT
Source organism: Balaenoptera ricei (assembly GCF_028023285.1). Lineage (NCBI taxonomy): Eukaryota > Metazoa > Chordata > Mammalia > Artiodactyla > Balaenopteridae > Balaenoptera > Balaenoptera ricei. Next base: position 5,698,151 of record NC_082645.1, on the reverse strand, counting down.
GTTGTATATTGTTTCTTTTCTAATATATATGTTTAAAGCAGTCCATCCCTGTCTAAGCACTGCTTTAGCTGCATTCGATCAATTTTGTTATTTTGTTTTCATTTTCATTCATATCAACATTTTTTCTAATATCCCTCATGAGATCTCTTTTGATCAATGAGTTTGGAAATTACAATTTAATTTTCAAACTTTTAAGGTTTTCCAAACATTCTTTTGTTGTGGATTCCTAACTGAATTCTGTTGCGGCCAGAGAACATACTTTGTATGATTTCCATCACTCTTAAAAATATTGAAAGTTGTGTCATTCCCTAGATGGTCTATTTTTGAGAGTGCCCTGTGTTATGAATATATATATATATATATATATATATATATGGAGAGAAAGAGAGAGTCAAGTATCTGACTCTGAAAATGCAGTGTCATAATCCTTGCATTAAATGATCTTATTTTTAAGATATAAAAGAAGAATTTTATAAACATACACACACATACACACACACACAGAGTCTTTTATATTTACCAACATAGCTATCATTGACAGTGCTCTTCAGTGCTTCCTTAAGGAAATGACTACCACTGATGTGAAAAAAATTGCATTTTTCTTATTGCTTTCAACATTTCCTCTTTTTCTTTATCTTTCAGAAGCTTGACTATGATGCTTCCAGGTGTGGATTTCTGTGTTTATCATACTTGGTGATTATTGAGTTTTTGGTCCTTCAGATTATTGTTTCCTCATCTAATTTGGGAACTTCTAAGGAATTATTTCTTCAAATAATGTTTCTTCCCCTTTCTTTTTCCTCTTTCCCACTCGCACTTCCATTATATGTTACGTTAGGGATATTTGATGTTGTCTCACTTGTTTCAGCGTCTCTTTTTATTTTTCTTCAATTGTTTCTCACTTTGTTCTTCAGATTTAAAATTTTTATATTTATTTATCTTCAAATTTCTGAATATTTCTCCTGCAACTTCAGATCTGCTATTGCATCCATCTGATGAATTGTTCATTTCAGTCACTGCACTTTTCAAATATGCAATTTTTATGTTCATTTTAAAACTTTAATTATATTTCTCTTTGTATAGATTTCCTATTTGTTGATTCATTGCCATTATATCTCCTTTATTTTTTGAACACAGTTTTCTTTAATTCTTTGAAAATATTTATAATAGCTGCTTTGAATTTTTTTTTCCTGTTAAATTTTACACCTGGTCCTATGTAGAGTCAGTTTTTATTGATTCAGTACTCTTCTGAGTATTGGTCACACTTTCATGTTTCTTTGAATGTCTCATAATTTTCAGTTGAAAACTTAACATTTTAGAGAACATATCATATCAACTCTGAAATATGTTTTATATTTCTGTGAGTTGTTGTCTTTGTATTTTTTAAGTTAACTTCCTTAATCTTATTGTAGAATCTGTCTCCCCCATGATGAGCAGCCTGTGATTCTCTACTTATTTTCCTTATTATTATTATTCTCATAATGTTTATGCTTAGTTTTCTAGTAATCTCCCCTGTGTCTTTATAGTGTAGTGGTTATCTAATTATTTGGACAAAGGATGTGCTCTAAATCCTTGTTCCCATAAGGTGCGTACCCTCTTCAATTTGATTAGTGAGTGGTTTGGGAAACACATTTAAAATTGCAGCTAGTTCTCAAGTCTCCATCATCATTTATATTTCTCAAAGCCCTCTCAGGTTTCCCTGACAAATGTGCAAACTTTTCCATCTGCCAGTGATATGCAAAGAGCTTATCTCAGACATTCTATGGCTCTCATTTCTAGGATCTCTCAATTAAATTTCTGGCTGGTTTATTGCTCACACAATCAGGATGATGACCCTGGACTAACAAAGATGGGAGCTTTTTTTTTTTTTTTTTCCATTTGTTCCCATCTAATTTCCCACTTTAGCTGCCAAAACCATAGGTTTTCACTGACAACTCCAAACTAAATCAGCTCCCTATAGCCTCAGAGCTGTTGGTTTTCAACGTCAACTGTTAAAACAACAGTTTCTGCTAACCCTATTGGGGTGTGAAGTAAAGAGGGAAGTAACCTAGGCAAAAAAGCCATAGATAGCTCTGTCTTCTAACTTACAGCTCTTGAGTTAATTACAAGAGTAAATTCTTACTAACCTTTTGTCCACTTTTGGTTGGTATCCAGTACCCTGAAATGCTGTTTTTGACAATTTTTTTCTAATATTATACTTATTTGGGGGGTGGGAGAGGTGGGAGAATTTGACAACATCTTCATGCTGCCATAACCAAAAGTCCATTGTAATTTAAATAAGAGTATTTACTTCTAATTTCTTAAAATAATTAATCTGAAATCCCTTTATTAGATGGGATTCATTCACTTCTTTCCATTCATAGTTGATCTGGTAAATTCAGTCAGTCAAGAGAATTATCTGAGAATTTTTGTAAAGGAGTTGGATGAAATTGTGATGAAACAAATATTTTCTTTCCTGTCTTCAAGTTATATTTTTACTCAAATATAAGACTATACATAAACAGGCCTTTACGCATATAAATTAGTATACTACAAACTCTAAAATAAAAAATAAATAAATCCATAAAACTGCAGCAAATAATATGTGGATTGATTCTCAGGCAAAATTTCAAGATTCTTTCAGAGGCAAATAATGTAGCTGGAAAGCAGAGAATAATTTTAAGATTATCCCAACAGTTTAGGTAGGTTATAAATCATAAAACTAAATAATGTGTTCTATTGCATTATAAGCATCCATTAATGAGAGTCTGGGTAGTAGTTTGTTTATTTTCCTTAATTTTCATCTTTGATTATCTCTTATATAGAGAATGCCAAAAATAGGGACCCTGAGAAATCCATGTATAATGGTGAATTTCTCTTGAGAGTTACCAGATCAGCCAAAGTGAACATAGATATTGGGCTATTCTATTGTAGCACTGAATAAGGAATTATTTAAATATTTACATTCTTTTTTAAAATCACATTAACTTCACAAGTTTGGGAACAGTTACCTTACATGGGTAGTAGATTATAATACTATCATTGTGTATCTTTGGTTTACATATGTGGATTACTAAAAAAAAAAAAAAAAAAAAAAGAATTATCTTCCAAATACATTTTTGTGTGTGTGCGTTTGTGCATGTTATTTAAAAATCACTGGATCCCTGTTTCTTTATCTGCAACATGGTTTAAACAAAGTGTTTTTCTTGATGTCAGTCACAGTGTGAGTACTCAGTAAATTGTCATTTTTAGTGATGATGGTACTAGTAGTAATAGCAGTAATGAGGTAGGGGTGGTACCAATAAAAAGGTCATGAACACTGACTCAGAATATAGAGTCAAAGTATGTAGTGCTTTAGCAATAACACAAATCTAAACATAAATAATTGCTAAAAGAGGGGGCTTCCATGGTGGCGCAGTGGTTGAGAATCTGCCTGCCAACGCAGGGGACACGGGTTCGAGCCCTGGTCTGGGAGGATCCCACATGCCACGGAGCAACTAGGTCCGTGAGCCACAACTACTGAGCCTGCGCGTCTGGAGCCTGTGCTCCGCAACAAGAGAGGCCGTGATAGTGAGAGGCCCGCGCACCGCGATGAAGGTGAAGAGTGGCCCCCGCTTGCCGCAACTAGAGAAAGCCCTCGCACAGAAACGAAGACCCAACACAGCCAAAAATAAATAAATAAATAAATAAATAAAATAAAAATAAAGGAATTCCTTTAAAAAAAATAAAATAAAATAATTGCTAAAAGAATGGAGAGCTGCAGTTCTTAGAGAGTTGTACTCTCTGTGTGATGGCAGCCATAGGGAAATTACACTGGGGTACTGAAGAGGCTTGCACTTGTTTGATATACCTCAAAATGTGACGTAAGTAGAACTACCTCTATTTCAGATGACACAGGAAACAACATTTTTGCATAGCCCTTTAGTTTTGAACATATTGGCTGAAAACTCAGAAAAGTTAAAATTTAAGATCTTCATTCTGCAACTAAATGATTGAGCTTAGAGTCCAACATCCACAATAAGAAATCATAGAAGGTTTCCATTGCAATCTTCCTTTAAATCTCAAAATAGAAAGGCAGCTACATACAATGTAGAGAATATGTTCTAGGACACCACACACAACAGCCTATTGAGTAGTTTTAATGATACAAAAAAGCATTTTATTACATACTCACAAAGGACTGTGGCTATTTGCACTCAAAAACAAACCACAACCCTATGTGAAAAATAGATTCCGTTATTTATGCTATATATATATATATCTAAGTCTTAAATAAGAACAATAATTACAAAAGCCCATAAAAGAGATTCATTTCAAGCAATTTTGTTAAACACATATTTATTGGATGAATGAGCTCCTCTAAGGCAAACTCACTGTGTTAAGGACATGTCATGAATTTTTTAACTACTTAGTAATGCATTTGCTTCAGGATTGGCTCAGTTTAATAAATCATATATAGTTGCAATAAATTTTGCCACATATTCATACAGAAAAAGATATTCTTGTTTCTTAAGTACTGCTTTCCTTACTATTAATAAGCAGCTTAATATAACCAAGGGAAAAAAGAACAAGAAAAAAAAATTCACATATAATGAAAATATCCAAGGAAATGCATTCAGAGGGACCTCTAAGCCAGGACTTCTAAGATCAGGTTCATAAATGAGTCTTGAAATTATATGCAGTTGTTTGCGTGATGAACATCTCTGTGAGGAAAGTATCCATAAATTTCATCACTTTATCAAATTACAAAACAGTCATGAACATTTGCTCTATGTATTGCCAGATCAACTCTCGCACTAATAACCCAGCAATTTGCTGAGGTGACAAAGCCGAGATTGAACATGCTCCTATGTGGATAGGAGCAAGGACCATTGGTTAAGAAAACAAATAAACTTGTGAGGGAAATACAAACCTAACAAACACTAACCCTGAAAATCATATCTCAAAGGAGGAAGACCAGTTATTTGAATAATCAAAAAGCTCTGGCCAAAAGCACAGGAAAAATACTCTGGACAGCACTGGTCAGAAACTAAAGAGGAAGCTGAACTTGAGTAACACATCACCTCCCTTTCTCACCAATGAATCATGCAGTGCTTCAACTTATAGTTAGTAAGAGTACTTGTATACAATGTATTGTTTTCATGATCATGTTTGGATGCTCACTTCCAAACCCATATTTTGTAATTTATATATATTTAACCCAATTATAATAATTTGAACTGAATGTCAGAAGAGTTGAAATTTAACTCAAGTTGCTTATAATTATATGCCTCTGGAATAATCACAATTTATTATCAGTGAAAGTGCTCGAGTTCAAATGAAACAGAAGTAAAGATAATATTTACTTTTATCTTACTTAGAGAATAAGATAAAAGTAAATGTAAAATTGCCTATGTTTCTAATTTATTTTTTCATAATGAGCTTATTGAAAAAAATTACTGTCCTTAACCTAGTCAAAATTGTTTCAAGGTTACATAACCCACCAAGGACATGCATTCACACATGACCAACTCATATTTTTACTTCTTGATTTCATAGATTGATCAGGTTCTGTTGAAATAATCCTATTGGCATTCCTAACTATGATCTAAGCAGAAGTAATCAAGTCACTGAGACAAGAGTAAATTTCATCTAAAATTATCTAAGTATTTCTGTCAAATAGTCATATCATTTTTTCTTGAATAAACACATATTTTAAAACTAGAAACTATCAATCCACTTAAAAGAAGATGGGATAATACTTCTATCAATAATGTTAATCTCATATGTTTTTACTGTTTATTCAATATGATGGAGGTACTTTTCCTCAAGTAAACTGACGAGAGTTTTCTCACATTGCAAATGCACTTTAGTGTCTGGGCAGTTTCCTAAGTTCATTTTTCCTTTAACGATAAATGAGGACAATGGCTAGATTGTGCAATGAGGAAGAAAAAAAACTAATATGGCTCTGACTTCTATGGGTGATTGACTGCAACAGCCAAAGCTAATGACTGCGGAAGCAGCAAACTTTTATTGCTTTTTAAATATTAGGACATATGTTGGGACAGTAAAAAGACTAACACAGTGGGAGCTGTTGACATTGCACACTATTTCTCTCTCTTTAGGTGAATGACTACACAAAAATAAAGAATAAACAATAAATAAACAATGATTTCCAAGAGCCCTTTATGCATATTGATGTTTTGTATATTATTCCAAGTTGAAGGAGCTAGAATTTCCATTTTAAGAAATCACATCGGGAACTGGCTTGAGTTACTGGATACTTGGTTCAGGTATCAACTTATTCCCAAACATTATTCCACAAGTGTTCTGAAAACAAACACTGGTAATTCATGGAGGTCAATATGAATCTTTCACCAAACATAGTTCAAATGGGTCCATGACTTTTAAGATTATCACAAAAATCCACAGATGCCTATATAACCTTGGTTAAAAAGAAATAGTTGTCTATCGGGGAGGGTCATTTTCTTGAAAGGACACAAAGAAAAGTGAGACATGATGAGTACATCTAGATAGCCATTCATCCATGTCAATAAAATCAAGCTTGACAATGTATGAGGTAATAGATGTGCATTGAGGTACACACTGTATTCCAGTGCACTGAGGTAACCCTCATGCCTAGAGTGCTATCCAAAGCATTCAACAGTTAGCCCGCTCAAGCATTGTAGATGATTAGAAAGTAATACGGAGAATGAAAGTGCTGGGAATTCACAAAGCCTATTAAGGTAACATTGAAAACAAACAGATTCAAGTAGCTGTATACTTCACTAACCAGAAATTCAATCAAATAGGATTATCTGAGAATATGATATGGACACAACACTCTACTTGACATTATTAAGATATAAAGTGAATATAAAGTGCCATTTCCATCCTCATCAACTAAAATCTAGACAGGGAGACAATGGAAATATATGGAACAATGAGAATCCAATGTAAAGGAATGCACAATTAAGAGGAAAATTGTGTACCAGCCACCTATGAGTTCTATCTACGGCAAAGATTTTTACCGACAAAAGAATCTGTGAAGATTCTGAGCTGAGTTGAAAAGCCAGTACTAGGTAGGATCTAGAGAAATGGAAACTAAAGGTATAGACCTTTATTGGGTAAAGAAGCTCATATCAAGGATGGGCATACTTTAATTAGTAAATTAAAGCAATAGGTAGAAAATCCGAGGTATTTCTGAATTGGTAATGAGGTGTCACTGAAACCTTTGGTAGTTGTCATGGGCTGAATTATGTCCCCTCATAATTCATACATTGAGGTGCTAACCCCCAGTATTTCAGAATGTAACTATATTTGGGGATAAGGTGTTTAAAGAGGAAGTTAAAATGAGGCCGTTAGAGTAAGATTTAACCTAGTCTGACTGGTGTTTTTACAAGAAGGGGAAATGTGGACACGCAAAAATAGACCCTAGGGAGCATATGCATAGAGGGACAACCCCACAACGAGACAGGAAGAGGGAAGAGGGCAGCCGTCTATAAGCCTAGGAGAGAGGCCTCAAGGAACCAAGTCAGCTAGCACTCTGATCTTACACTTTCAGCCTCCAGAACTATGAGAAAATAAATTTCTCTCGTTTAAGCCACCCAGTCTGTAGTATTTGATTATGGCAGCCCTAGCAAATTAATTCAGAGGTGAAGAGTCTATTCCATGAAGTTTTGAGAACATGAGAGCACTTCTTTCTACACAAATAGAAGGCAAGCAATTGGATCAAAGGATGAAAATATTTTTCCCTGGACAAAAGAATCATTCTTGATCTTTAACTCTCTTGAGACACTCTGGTCTTTGGATAACACTGAGATCATTATTCTTAGCAGGGAATTCTAACACCGTTATTATGTATGGACCCACAGTCAAGTTAAATATATTAGGTTGAGATACGCTGGGAAGTTGACTGCCCTAAAGATGGCAGGTCTGGAGGCGGGTCCGGGGTGCGGGTTGCGAGACGCGGGCGCCCCTAGCGGCCGCGAGCAGAGACTGCGGCCAGGCGGGCGGCGCAGGAACCCGGGACGAGGAGCCGGGAGGGCAGGCAGCTGCCGCGGGCGGCGCGGGGCTCCCAGGGCCGACCATGCTGCGGGGGCCGCTCCTGGCAACACAGGAGGGCACGAAGGTGAGCGTGCGGAGCGTGTCCTCCCGGAGGGTGGGCTGGACCCCAGACCGAGGTAGGCGGAAGGCGGAGGGGCAGGGGCTGTGAGGTGAAGGGAACGTGGGAGGGTCCCTTGGCACCGCCCGCTGGTCTGCAGGTGCGGGGCGGGCGGAGGCCCGGAGGCGCACATGGTTGAAGGTGAGCATGGCGGGCAGGCGGTGCAGGGTCAGGCCCGGGACAGGGTCTCGAGAGGCGGTCTCCGCGGATGGAACAGGAGGCGAGCTCCTGGGCGATGGGGTTAGGTGGTCCTTTGCCTGCCGGGCGCCAGGGAAGGAAGGAGCCAGGCCTTTTCGCCCCTTGGTCGGTGACTGTCCCCCAAACCCAGGCTCTCCACATGGCCTTCCCCGTGGGTCAGTGACCAGGGGCCGCAGAGGAGCTGGCCCCGGTTATGGGCCAGAAGGTTTTCCCGGGTGAGGCTCTTAGAGAAAATGGGGTGTAAGGCTAATGTAGAAATATTTGGTGCTTAGTCAACTTCAATTTGGGGTATTAAGTAAAAGCAAAAACGGTGCTTCAAGGTACAGCCCACTTCACCGTGCTGCCTGCTCCGGTAGAGTTTTGCTGCACCTAATACAGCAGAGAGGCTGGACCCTGCCAGAACAGTAGCATCTGGAGAATGCCTCCCGTTTGTTCACAGACAGGAAGCTGACTCACCACAGGCAGACCAGGAGGCTTCTGACCGGCAGGAGAAACTGAAAGACGAGACCACCACTGTGGCTGGGGACATCCCGGCAGTGCGCATGCTCAACGAGGGCAATTTTGACCGCTCTTCCATCTTCCGAGGGTGGTGGTAGAGAGCTCGGTCACCATGTCTGAAGTGAGGCCCCTGACCCTTGCCCAGGGGACCCTGGAAGGGGAAGGGGCGGAACAGACCGCCCAGGGCACACCTCTGGCACAACCCATGAGACCTGCCCAACCCTTACTCCATTTAAGGTCCCAATCTGCTCTGCTGGGAGACTAGTCAAGGGTACTTGTTTCTTGCTTTTACTCCCCTATGCTGCACCAGGAGCGCCAATAAAGGTCCTACTGTATAGCATAGAGAACTATATTCAATATCCTATGATAAACCATAAAAAAGAATATTAGAAAAAAGAATATATATATATATATATATCTGAATCACTTTGCTGTATAGCAGTAATTAACACAACATTGTAAATCAACTATACTTCAGTTTTTAAAAAATCCTTGTCTGGAATTCTCTTCTGGCTGCTTATCAATTTCATTCGTTAAAGAGTCCAAGAGCCTGGGTTGGTAACAAGGGTTAACCTTCAAAAACCCCTTTGATTAGACCCATATTTTATAATAGTCTTGTAATTCAGGAAAAGTGATTTCACCTGATATGAACGATTTTGACAGTTGTTTTAAATCTTTAACTTGCTCTCATAGTAGAAAATTGTATCATGCTAGAATAAATGCTTCACAAATAAATTATTCAACCATTTCATTAGTTTTATGGAGAAGTAACATTTAATGGGGCTTTTTTTTTTCTTTCATGAGTATGAATTACTCACAGCAGCCTATAATAAAGTGTTATTTTTTTATTTATTAAAAAATAATTTTAACATCTTCCACATTCCCAAGAGAGTATCTTCAAGAGCAGTGGGGTGGGTTTCATCAGTCCTTCCACTTACATTTCGAGAGCGCTGTGATTCTGAGGCAAGGACTGTATCTGTACTTGAAATGTCTGCAATCCATTTTTTGTCCTCTAGCTTCAGAAGTTCTGAGATATGAAGACTCTAATCATTTTAAATTCCAATTTTTAAAATGGGAATTTGATCATGTCGCTTTTCACTTAAAACACTTTGTTGTCTCCTCATGGCTTTTAGAATCAATTCCGAATTTCTTTACACGTTTAATGAAATTCTGAGTGAGTCAATCTCTGTATAATGGTCCAACCTCATCCCACTTCCCTCTGTCAGTCCCAAACCCTTATATCTAATAAACTTTATGTCTATATACCATTAACTACAAACTTCTTTCAGGTTCTAGAATATACCATATACTCTCATCTATGGCCCTACACATGGTATATGCTACTTCATTGGCTTAAGTGCCATACTATTGATATATCATCTTCACTTAGTTGGCCTGGACAATTCCAATTCATGCTTCACAGCTTGGATTTTGCTGTCTTCAAAAACGATGCCAGACAGATCAGGTCTGGGAGGTTGATCTGCCTCTAAATTAAGCTCTTTAACCAAGCCAGACCAAAGAAAGGCCTGCCTCCCATGACCTGAAAAAAATAACAAGTTTCAAAGCTCTGTCTCTCTCTTTTACTGAAGATGCACAAAGGCCCAGAAACTGAACTGACCATTAATGAATTCAATGTGATCCTTTTTCCACATGCCCCAATTTACCCTGTGATGGGCCTTCTAGCAGCAACTGGAATTCAAGGGTTATAAATGTTGATTTCATTATACGAAAAATCTCATTTAATGGTGATTATGAATATAAAGAATGAACCTCTATAAAACAATGTATCTGTATGGAAATGTTAGGATTCATTATAGTTTAAATCATGACCACTAAAATTAAAAACAAATGATATTAAATGTAGTCTGATCTGTAACTATCTTGCTCATCTAATAGACTGTCCTGAAAATAATATCCCATATGATTAAAATCACTAGGTATAGCATTTTTTCACCCATACCCTGAAGTAAATTATATATATATTATACATATGATATATAGAATATTCTGACGTTATGAGGGCAATTATGTATTTTTTCACTGAAAGCACACAGCTTTCTATGTGAAGTATAAAAATTGAAAATGGGAAACTAAAAATAACAAAACACAGCTCAACAATTTATATATATATTTCTTTAAGGCTAACACTTTTTTCACCTTTTTACTAACATGATATCAAAGTGACCACCTCTCCTTAAAAGAAACCAGTTACTGACAATAAAACCGAGCACAGCTTATAAAACAAAAGGTCACTGAAGATTAGAGACTCAGTATGTTTCAGTGTTTCTACAGCTTGCCAGTAAGTCTAGGCTTGAGGGGAAAGAAAACAAAAATAATCCAAAATGGCATTAAACTGTGAGGCTTTGAGTTTATTTCCCATTTGACAACACAAGAATAAATAAATTGGAGGGGGCATTTTTTATATCAGCAAGTAGAGAATATGGATTTTCACAGAACCGTGGAAATTTATGTCTAGAAGTGACCTTAATGACCTCCAGGACCCACTCTCTATTATACAGATGAGAAGATGGACACACAAATAGCTGAGTGGTCCTGGGTCACATAGGGAGAACTTACTGGGAGAACTCAGGGTCCCCAGTGTTCTAGGTCAATACCATTTCTGTTGCGACACTTAAGTTTCTCCTAAGAGATAATCTTATTATCTAGCTCTTTAATTCACTAAGATTCATTTACATTAAAGAAGAGAAATGAAGTAGTGAACTGGTATAACTGTGAAGACATTTTGATTTCCTCATATATCACCTCCACAATTCACCTTGTACTTTTCTCCCATTCCTTTGGAGGAGAAAAACAATTTTTTAGTATTTTCCTTTTGGCCTCAGTTTAATAAAATAAATGTTGGACTGATTATTTAGAGATCTATATTTAGAATTATGATAAAGGATTATTTACTATTTATATGTGCTGAAATCACATTGTTTTACACATATTTCATTGCATCATCATAGTTTATGTATTGGTATCCCAGATGTATAGATCTGGAAACTAGTTTAGAGAGGTTAGTTGATAAAGCTCCTAAAGTTATTAAGATGAAGATTCAAGTCTCAAACGTAGATCTGTCCGACATCAAAACTTAGCCATTTCATGGGCTTCCCTGGTGGCGCAGTGGTTAAGAATCTGCCTGCCAATGCAGGGGACCCAGGTTCGAGCCCTGGTCTGGGAAGATCCCACATGCCGCGGAGCGGCTGGGCCCGTGAGCCACAAGTACTGAGCCTGCGCGTCTGGAGCCTGTGCTCCGCAACAAGAGAGGCCGCGATAGTGAGAGGCCCGCGCACCGCGATGAAGAGTGGCCCCCGCTTGCCACAACTAGAGAAAGCCCTCGCACAGAAACAAAGACCCAACACAGCCAAAAATAAATAAATAAACAAAGTTTAAAAAAAAAAAAAAAGCCATGACTTAAAAAAAAAAAAAAAACTTAGCCATTTCATATACCATTTCAAAAATACCTTCTTTCTGGATGCCAGTATTCACCCTGAATGTTCTCACAGCACCTTGAATGCACCCTATTTTAGCTGTCATGAAGCAGAATTATTTCAGAATGTAATCACTCTCCATGATCAATATGATCATGTAAGGATGTTACACTGGTCACCTGATCTATATCCAATGGCAAGACCTTTATATTTGTTGGATTCATAACAAACTTTGATATAAGCATGGAGAGGTCCTTGTAGATAATCATTATTCCACGATTGTATATTCATGCTTTGAAAGACTCTGGATTAGTAAAATATTTCCAAATACTGCACGCTAATCAAAAATAATAGTGGTATAAGTCACATGTTAAGTAAATGTTGACTTCCACTCTGAGTTCCAAAAGAATCTAATACCCTCATGTGGTTCCTAAAACTCACATAACCAGCCCTCCTGAGACGCGCTCCCTTTTCCATAGTCTTCTCTGCTTTTCCTTCTAACAACACAAGTGTTTTTGTCTAATGTCCTCATGAAATCAATACTGGGATTTCAAGCAATGATAGGAAGCGTAATATTTTATGTGTGGGTTATATGTGAGAAGAAAGGCAACTAGTATAAGATAACATTAACTATGAAGATAAGAGAAAAACTCTGGGATGCAGTCAGTAATCCTGGGACTTAGCTCTGGAACTCAGACACATGATCTAATCTCTCCTAATTCAAATTTCTTTACTAAAAGGAGGCACTTAGATTCCAGTTTTTACTGAGGTCTAGATAATTTTGGCATTCAGTTTAACATGTTTCTATACACATGATACACTGTGTGAAATTTTAGCATGTGAATTATAGAAAGTCTTCAGAAGGAAAAGGTGTTAATCTCATTAAATACAACCATCAAAACTTTTTTTTTTTTTACTGGCAGGGGGTGGGGTGGAGACAGTTCATTTCTCTCTCAACATTAAATCTGAGTGTTAAAGGGAACAATTGGTGTGCTGAAGCAAAGATAGAATAAAGATCATTTGAGAAATGTCCAGTACATCTACTTACATCAAGCAGAGCGTAAAGACAAAGCAGTGACAAAAAGAGCAAGATCATCTGATAGTCAGTCCCTACTGCAGAGAAATTTAGCGAAAGGCTGTTGTGCCATGAAGATGCAGCAGTAGAACATGCAACTTATCATCAACAGAAATGTCATCTCCCCTTTGGCAGAAAGTACCAGGTGGTTAACATATAATTATTAGGGACTAAAAATAGCCTTTGTGGGAATTGTCCCCGCTTAGCTTTATATCCTTGGATGAATATACTTCAGCATGGTGTTTGTGTGTAGTCAAGAAGCATCCATGGGGGCATAAACACAACCTCTTAAAAGGTGCATTTGTCCTAGTTTCAACTCAAGTTCTGTTCTCTTCATTCAACTTATATGACATGTAGTACTTCGGTACCTCTAAGTTTCCAGTCACTGAAATAAGAACTAGAAAGGCAAAAATATATAACAAAATGAGAGACTGGGTTTAGAAAAGAATCTTGCTGAATGTAGAAGGACTTTATCCATTACTAACAAAGGAATTCTCAAGTTCTCCCTAATGCCCTCAAGATTCTGCCCATGGGGAATAAGGTATAAATTAGCTTTGATGTGATAAGAACTTAGTTGCAGGATAGATTAGAGGTTGTTTTACAACAAGCGGGTTGAGCTAAATAATGAAATACTAATTAGTTATAGAGAAGCCTTCTTGGGTAATTCTATAAATTTCCCATGTTTACCAAATAAGTATTCACACAGAGGCCCTAAGATAAATACTTATATATTGACTACTACTCGTTTCTGAATAATGTTCTCAGGAATTTCCCAAAATCCTCATGCATTATGTTGAGCTTCCCTGGAACGTGGTGAGGGCTGTTTTGTTAGCAGTGGGTGTTGTAATTCATGGGTACTTCCTAACCAGGACTCTTCTTACCCTCCTACCTCCTCAACATCCTTAGGGAGATAACCACACTTGCCTTCATATCATTAGGTTCAGTAAGGCTATTATTTAGTTCCTTTCGTCAGTTACTCATTCATGATAAACTCGTTGAATTCCAAGCTTCAAGCTCATGTGAGACAAAGTGGATAAAAAATTTAACAAGATAGAAATGATTCCTTCCCAGAGTGTTAAAGGCAAATAAAAATTAAAGTTATTACGCAAATGATTAATTATTAATCATAATTGTAAAAAAGCCAAGAAGTTATGTTCTTTGCCATAACTGAGATGTAGTAAACTTCATGTAGTTGAAATGCAGTAGAATGAATGTGTGTGTGTGTGCATGTGTGTGTGTGAGATATTATTGTAAGGGCACCTAACTGCAGGCGGGGGAATGTTGCAGCTGGTTGCATTTTGTTCATTGTGGCAACATTTTGAAAACTGATTTCATTAAGTTGACAGGAGTGAAGGTGTCACAGATTATATTTTTTAACCAAGATAACTGGGAGTGGCCTTCAATGCAGAAGGAACAAAGGAGAAAAGATGAGTTCAGATACCAGTCATACAATTTGGTCATGGAAAATTGAGGAAATTATATCTGGTTTTTCTCAAGAGACTAAAAACTTGTGTGTCTGATTACTTTTGCTGTGACCACAGGCTTACAAACATATTTTCCCAAGTTTAGCTTTCAAGGGTTAAAAAAGAAATAGGCTTTCAAGTTTCTATAATGCTATGATTATATATCATATATATGTATATAGCAATATATTTTATATAAATGTTATGTATAACATATATCATACATAACAATAATTATCCTATATGACAGCCATAGTCTATATCATATATATGGGTTTTTTAATTCACTGAATCGCAGGAGCCACATTCATTAAAAAAGCATTTATGGAATATGAAGCAAATTCCCATTAAATCATTTCCTCTCCGCAATATGATTCGAGCACTGAATATGAGCAAGAAGCTATTAAAAAGACCATTTATTCTATCCTCAGGAGGTGTATAGTCTGGGAGAGGAGAATACAGCATCATCGGGAATTTCAATACAGCAGTGACGGTGTTTTACTCATGAGCCTGTTAGAAATGTAAGGAAAGAGGTAAGCAGAGCTAGTTGAATCATCCTGCAGGGCCGTGAAATATTTGTCCAAGCGGTTTTCAGAATACATCCTCTGTTCTCTGTCTCCACGGCTACAAATCTCCTCTGAACCACTTCCACCTCCTACTGACCTACCATATTTACCCCCTGCTAACCAGTACAAGGTCCACCCTTGCCCTGTGACAGTTCTCTGCAGCCAGAATGACCTCCTTCCACAGGAAATAATTTCTTGTTGTTCTCCTCTCCTACTTTAAAGCTCCCCATCATACTTAAGCATAAAAACCAAAATGCTATCCCATGGCACAAAAGCTTCTAAAATAACGCGGCACCTTTCCACCTTTTCTTTGATACTTATCTCAAAATACCTTCTTAGTTTATTCAAGACACTCCAGAAACAAATACCTTATTGCAGTCTTCAGGAGAAAAATCATTTTTTTTCCCACATCAGAAAGTTTATATCGTCAATCCTCTTTTCTAAAAACACAATTTCTTAGTATTTGCACATGCGTGGAAGCTTTCTGTAATTTCACTGTCAGGTCAGTGTCATTCCCTCAGATAAATTTTCCCTGAGTGTGCATTAGTCCCATCTTCCAATCACATTCTACCACTTTTCTGTTTTTTTTCTTCATGGTGGTTGTCAAGATCTTGTTCCTCCAATTGTTTATTGCCTGATTAGCATTCTTAATTATATAATGTAAGTGCTGTAAGACCCTGACTATCTCATCATATTTACTACTGGCAACTGAACCAGGGCTTGGCAAATACTTGTGACCTATAAAAACATAATAACCAAATGAAATGTGAGTATGACTGCTAAATTTACCAAATAAAAACACAGAACATCTAGTTAAATTTGAAATTCAGATAAACAAAAAATACTATTTTGGCACAAATATGCCTCAAGTATTGCATGAGATATACTAAAACATGGGGATCTTCACTGGAGCATGTTTCAAACAAATCAATTATAAAGAAAAAATGGCACTATGAATTGCTAATTTAGTTAGATGTGATAATGATGGTTTGCTTATGAAGACAACGTCTTTATTTTTCCAGATGCACATTGAGGTATTCACAGGTAAAATAGCATGATGTTTCTTGTTTATTTTAAATTAAGAAAACCAATGATGGAGCTAATAAGGCCACATGTTAGCGTTCTTTGAAGCTAGTAAGTGTGAGAGGAGGGGAAGAAACCTCCTGGGGGTTCTCTGGTCCCATTCCTTATGTCTCCCACTGCTAGAGTCAAGAGAGGGGTGGACAATGCTGAAAACCCTAGCTCACTGGGTCCGCCTTCCGCTGCTGCAAAGAGCTCAGAGGTGAGCAGGCAAAGGCGTGGAATGCATGTAAAACCAGCAGACCCCGGAACTGCTGAAGTTCCGGTATACTCTTCTGTCTACTTTTTTGTATGTTTGAAAGTTTTAATAATAAAAGAAAATAAAGTTATATATGTAGATATGTAAAGTGTATATATATACTCCACAGTTGAATTTAAAACTTTTTAAGGGGCTATACTGTGCCCTTCACGTTTTAGTATTTTCCCATAGATTTTTTTTTTGAGAACTTAACATGTAATCAATAAATATTTATTGATTGGTAAAAACATATTAAAAGGGAATTTATCCTGTAACACAGAATTTTCTCCTTTTACTTGGAGCAGAAGAAACAAAGAAGTCTGCTTATCATGTTCATTTGATCCTTTTAATTAATAATATTTCAATGATCCTTGCCTCCTTTATAAAGTTTGCCTAATACAATTTACTTCCTAGGAGATTTTAAGTAATGAATATAAGGTATATACATTTGTCTAACCACTAATTATTCTATATTATGACAAACATTTAAGAATAAATTAAAAAAACAAATTTAATAAATCCTAATATTCAATCCTGCCTGTATGGTAGACCTTAATTCTTCCAGATGGCAAATTAGTCAGACACTCACATAATATCCATAATAATTAACTAGTTTAGTAGGACAACCCAATGATATGTGAAATCTTATTCCTGTTCCTCCACATGAGAACATAGATGTGTAGAGAGATTATAGTTTATTATTATCATTGTTTACATACAGCGTGTTGCAGCTGAGCTTGGAGTCCAAACGAAGTAAATGTTATCAATCCATTTGCAATATTGTGCAGTGTTAGACAAATAGAATTGCAAGTCTTCTCTATAAAGATTGTATGGAAGCTATGGAAACTGATTAGAATGCTAACTGATAGTAGAACGAGGGTGAAAGATCTGAACATTATACCAGGGGAACTCCCTCCTGTAGAAAAATAACTGGGGAAACTAGAAATGGGAAGAATGTTTCAAAAGAGTATAGTTAGGGGGCTTCCCTGGTGGCACAGTGGTTGGGAATCTGCCTGCCAATGCAGGGGACACGGGTTCGTGCCCCGGTTCGGGAGGATCCCACATGCCGCGGAGCAACTGGGCCCGTGAGCCACAATTACGGAGCCTGTGCTCCGCAACAAGAGAGGCCGCGATAGTGAGAGGCCCGCGCACCGCGATGAAGAGTGGCCCCCACTTGCCGCAACTAGAGAAAGCCCTCGCACAGAAACGAAGACCCAACACAGCCATAAATAAATAAATAAAATTAAAAAAAAAAAAAAAGAGTATAGTTAGAAAGATAACAAAATTATTATGGATTCAGCAGTTTGTAATTTACTAATAGTGTTTGATTAAAGAAATTCATTAGACTGTTGAGGGTGAAAGCCTGAAAAGAAGGCATAGGTGGGCGAATGTTGAGACAGGGAGAAGATGAAGGGAGTGAAGCCCACCCTTGCTAGAAACTTATTGGTGGAACTGTAGAAGGAGCCATGGACATGTGATGAACATTTAAAACAGATATAAAATATATATGTGTGTGTGTCTGTGTGTGTGTGTGTGTATATATATATATATATTTTTTTTTTTTTTTACAAAAAACAAATGCTTGTGTGCAGACTAGAGACTTTTAAAAGAAATCACTTGTTACTGTTACACCATTTTGTTCTAAATTTTGTGAATTCTGACGGGAATGGGGGTAAGTTGCGTTATAAAATGTGTGAATTCTAGGTGTGAACATCTTTAAGTATTTTGAGTTTTGTCCTCAGTGTTAGGAGACGGTGTGATTTCACAGAATTCCTTTCAAAGATTAGAGAGACTGGCATTTAAAATATTATCAAGGAGGCAGTCTATCACTTTTTTTTTTTTCTTTAGCTCTGCTCTTCCAGACTGGCATTCCAAACCTGAGCTTCACTAATGAGCCCTCATTGGTTCTAATGGTTTCTTTCCAATGCTGTGTCTGTATTTAGTTCGTATTATTAGGTCTCCTCTCCCATCTGAATAAGCTTTCAATGGAGAAGAGGTATGAAATACAGGTAGGAATATTTCACTGTTAAGCAGAGCTTTAGTCAAATAGAGACACAATGAATATTTTCTGAAGCGCTATTACTTCGACTTTTCCTACTGGTTTTAGCCAAGTTGTTCCTTCCTCCAGGAAACTTGCCCTGATCTCCTTAAGTAGTCAGGCACCCTTCTGTGGCTTCCAAGGGCTGACTATAGCACTCGTATCATAGCATTGTCATACTGCATTATAATTATACACAGTGTATATTATATATTGTAACGTCAATAACTTGACTGCACTAACAACTATGCTAGTAATAAATTTCTTGAAGGCAGGCAGATACTATGTCTTGATTGTGTTTATATTTCTAGTGCCCAGAATAAGCTAAATAATTAGCATAATGTCAAAGAAAAACTCTAGGCTAGGATTCCAAAACAAGCCTGACCCCAGTGCTACACTTAGTCCTCATACACTGTACTGCCTCAGGTATAGTGCTTAAATTACTCTGACTTCAATGATGGTTATGTTTATTCCATATACTGGATTATAAACTCCAGGGCTGGTCAACTAATCTGGTCTCTGATCAGGGTTCATTAACAACCTGTTTCCCTGGTCCAGTTGCGAAGTCAATAGCGGGTTATCACAAATAATGGCCTCTGGCTGTGTAATAGTATTACTGAAAGGATATGGGCCTATTAAGAGAGTTTCATACTTGCTAAGAGTTTCATCCTGCTGAGCTCAGAGCAGAATCAATCTTGGCCTTACACTGAATGTGGGACAGTGCAAAAATTACAAAACCTTTTAATGCTTATTGAAATCAAGTTAGTTCTATAAAACCTGCAGAGATTTTTTTTTACCTCTGAAGGGTAATGATTATCTTTTCATTCACCATCTTAACTGATACCTAGAAGCTAAAGAAATAACCAAACAAGAATTGCAGTTTTCGAAAACTACCACCAGAAATCAGTTGTTCATATTTTTAAACCCAAAAGATCTTACATGCACTCTTTTTTTCTTTCTTTCTAAGGTCTTTTTTTTTCAGTTGTCTTTCTTCCATAATTCATGTTGAGAATAGCATTTCTTCAACTTACAGATCATGGTTTAAACAATATGATTAACAAAATTGCATCTATTGATTAAAAAAATCTTTAGAATGCAAGACCCCAAGGAATTTTATACTCTTACCTACACTAATATTAAAAAGACTTAAAAAGTTAGTAAACTAACAGAAAACAAGCATTATGGGGAAAAAATCTAGCTTAAATTATAATAAGGTCATTGTTAGAGCATAAAGAAATCAGAACAACATTCATACTAACACTCATACTACTTGAGAACCTCTTGTACAATATTTCTTATAAGCATACACTCGTAATTTGAAGACATTTATGGAAAGCATCAGCACATTATGTAACTGCTCTACTACTCTGTTTGTTTAGATGTTTTCTCTTACATTAAAATATGTTTTCCTATAACTTCCCCTCTTTGACACTAGGCTACATCAAAATCTATATCCTTTTTCAAATGTTACTTCTTCAAATATCTGAGTATCAAGATTATTCTCCCTTTAATACATTTCTCTTCCACTGTGAAGATCACAGAATTATTAGTGAGTTTGGGTTTGTGCTCAAATAATAATATTCAGAAAAATAACACAACTTAGTAAGTTTGGGTTTGTGCCAAAATAATAATTCTCAGAAAAAGAACACTTGTAAAGAAAAACACAAGAAAAACATAATGATACTGAAATGGGTAAAACAACCTATAGCATTGGAAATCTTGAGGGAAAGGAAAAGAGATGTGATAAAGTAAACTTTGTTTGAAAACCAATAATCTTTAAATGGTATTTCTTAAAGAGTTCAGGTTCATGTCTTTTAATGAAAAGTCTTGGCTTGCTGTTTTTAAAAAGATGAGCTTGCAAATATTTTCATATGTTTATTTAAGAGATCACTTCCGCCATCTGGTAGCAAGATACTCAAATTACAGGAAAAAATATTTGAGGGACATAAAGAGTTCAACTGAGTTCATCCTGAAAATCTAAATGTAAAATTTTAGATGCATATGATATGTATACTGTGAAAGCAAAAAATATAGAATAAGTTAACCTTATGTCTTGATTAAAATAGCTCAAATTTGGGGGAAAATATTAATAGAAAGTGAAACCAAAAATCGAGTTAAAATAGGAGTAATGGATATTGTTGCAGTCATTTAGGCAAACTTTTTAAACTTAATTTCCAGAACAAAATTAATTAAATTTGATTAATAAAAAGACCTCCACAACTCTATAGGCAAAAACATGGTCGTTATTTTGTTTTCTTATTTGAAGAAGGTAGAATTTCAGGAGTTCCAGCTCAGATGATCCGTTTATCTTAGAGGTTCTCTAAGTGTAGTGCTGGAACTAGCAGCATCACTGGGCACTTGCACTTGTTAGAGATGCAGATTCTCAGGCCTAACCCAGACCCACTGAATCAGAAACTCTGAGGATAAGAACCAGCAATTTGCGTTCTAACAAGGCCTCCCGATGATTCTGACACACTCTAATATTTGGTTTATCTTATATTTCCTGAGCATATATGTTTATAGTATGTGATACAAACAGATGAAGGGCTCCAGGACACATATTGGTTGTTTAAATTTATCTTCTTGTTTAAATATACCTTCTCATTTTACAAATCACATGATCCAGGAATTAAAACTTAACTTTCCATTGTTTACTTTGTTTACACAGGGTAGAACTGGGACCAGCATACAGTTCTTGACACTATACAGCTTTTGCTCTGTGCTTATTTTTCTTTCCCTGAAAACTGTCCTACATTACAGTTTTCAAGATCAAGCTTTCAATTTTTCATGGATTAACTCCATCCTAATATGATCAATTTCTGTGTCTTTTTCCCTGACATTTTCTAAAATTATCAAGGGGCAAAAATGAGTGACCTGCAAGTAAGTAAATATAGATTTCAAAGGATGAGTATTTCCAAGTCTATAAACAAGCTCTCAATTATCCTGTCACCTAAAACAGATTAAACAAGAAAAAATCATCTAAGTCTACAATTTTAGTTAAATGTATCTTGCTTTTGCATTTACTTTTGGTGATAGAATGCAAGACTGTTCTGGTTAAAGCAGAGAATCAGAAAAGCTTTTCATGCAGTTGCTCCTTCTATAGCTCCAGAGACAGGTCTCTGGAACCCAGGTTTTTGCATTGTCAAGTCTGAAAACTTTTATCTAAAACATTTTCTTCTCTGGATACCTTTGTGTGAGATAGATTTACAAAGATTACCACTAACAGAAAGTTTTTTTTTTTTTTTTTGGCTTGGGTAAACTAATCAGCCAATAGACTAGACAATAAAAGAGAGAAACAAGAAATTTCTCACATATTGAGTAGAAAAGCATTTGGGCTGCATCTCTACATGTTAAAGACATCACTGTTTCCTCAACCGGTAATGCTCTCTAACCCATTTTTGTTCATTTAGCAACTTCCATTTATTCTTGAAAACCCTACACAAGCTCTATTTCTTTTGTAAAGGCTGTACCACAAAAAGTCAGTCTTTCTTCTGCTATAATTTTTATCTTGAATAAAATTTATAACACTACATGATACCCAAACATTTTACTGGAATTATTTGCCTACATCTCTACTTCACTCTTGAATTAAGATATAATCCCTCATTCGTCTTTGTATTTCCAACACCATATTTAGATGTGGCTGGCACATGATAGGCACTCAATAAATGTATATTTAACTAATCAAAACTGCAGAGGGGGGACTTCCCTGGTGGTGCAGTGGTTGGGAGTCCGCCTGCCAGTGCAGGGGACATGGGTTCGATCCCTGGTCCGGGAGGATCCCACATGCTGCGGAGCGACTGGGCCCGTGCGCCACAACTGCTGAGCCCGCGCTCTAGAGCCCATGCTCCACAACAAAAAAAGAACATGATTCTGTTAACTCAGAGTAAAAAAAAAAAAAAAAAAAAACTGCAGAGGGAAAAAAAAAAAAAAACTGCAGAGGAAAATTAAGGCAATTATTCATGTAAAATTTTTTAAAGACAGAAAAAGAACTGTGAAATTATACTAGAGGCAAATTTTTGTTTTTGTTGTTCATAATAATCCAAAGTTCAATTTTCTGCCTTATTGTGATAATATAGATCAGTTTATAAAATAATCTTGATTTTTGAAATACTTTTGAGAACATTTCCTTTTCATCAATTTTGTCCTTGACTTATCTGATTATACTTTTAGTCTAACAAGGCTACAGATAAATTACACTGTCTGGATAGTAGTCTGATCATTTTCTGTTAGTTACAGATATACTGAAATGTGAATATCCAGCTACTTCAGAAAAAAAATCGCCCTCTGCTATGCAATCAACTCTTAGGAAACCATTTCAATGAAAGTTCAAACTCAAACAACTCTCTGTTAATAAATATATGCAGATCCTATGCTTATTCAAAGTAACC
Source organism: Balaenoptera ricei (assembly GCF_028023285.1). NCBI lineage: Eukaryota > Metazoa > Chordata > Mammalia > Artiodactyla > Balaenopteridae > Balaenoptera > Balaenoptera ricei. The sequence goes on along the minus strand of NC_082645.1, from coordinate 5,675,051 downwards.
TCTGTAATTAGTGAAAACAGTCCATTTTCATCAGCAAGTAAAACAAATAAAAGCATCTATTTGACCAGTTGGCAATCACAGAAATAATGAGATATGAACTAACCATACAGTAATATTACCATATAAAGGCAGTTTGTAAAAATCATGTAAATTTCCATAATAGTTTCTAATTTTACTCAAAGAAAATACTTTGACTATTTCAAGTCAAAAAGAGAAACAACCTTTGCACCATCACACATCTGCACAAATGCATAACATGCAGACCTTCAGTAAAAACACCATATAGCATTAAATCATATCCACTTGACCATAAAAAGACTGGAATTGCCAAACTTTCACCTTGTGACAATTACATTTTTAAAAATTAGTGTTTCTTCTCATCCTTCTTGATCAAATTCAATTCAAATTAGTGGCTTAATTTAAACATTGCAAAAAAGAGAAAATTAAGAATAAGTATGATATCATATACTGATTCAAATGTTTAAAAGAAATAATGAATTGGAAAAAATGATGGATACTTTATAAAGAAATGAATCACTAGAAGAATAAAATAATAATCAACATTATATATGTAGGCTTTGCATATCACTACAAGTGTTTCAACATATCCTTTGATCTCAAAACCACACTGTGTGTTGTGGTGTTCATCCTGTGCTCCTTGAAGCCCTCAAGGTTTCACAAAGGCCTCCTGGGGCTGCCAGGAAGAAAGGGGAGACATTTGGCACATTCCAGACCTCCTGCCAGAATTAAACTTTATTCAGAGGAGTTATCTCTCTCCTTTCATGTATGTTTTTGTTAGAGCAAAGTCTCATGACAAAAAGAGATGGAAAACCAAGGCTGTAAGGAGTTCAGGGACTTCTTGAATAATGATCACAGACCTTAATATACTGTGAGGCCCAAAAAACAGTATGTTGAACTCATGGATGACCTCCGACTAAGTGAGATCCCTGAGATTAAGAAATTTCCCAAATTTACACATCAGATGGAGGCAGAGCTAGGGCAAGGTTTCTTTAATTTCTAAACTGGAGTCAACTAGAAATCTTAAAATCCAATCCAAGACATGGAATAATTTCAAGTTTTCTATTAAAACTTCTATCAAATATCAAAATCTAGTTTTATTAGCTATTGTATAGAATTTCAATTTTATCATAACTTCAAAACAAAGAAATATCAAGCATATATTCATATAAAGATGTAGAGGCTCATTAGTGCTTATTAATTAGTAATTGTAATTCCTTTCTGGTGAAAAAGGCTGCTTTGATACTGCACCTCATCAAAGTTTCAGTGATTTATTGATCCTAAATTCCCTTTTAATTATTAGAAGTGTTTTGGTGATTCGAACAACTTTAAAATCAGTCAGAAAAAACGGCATTCAGAACTTAAAAAGTAAAAAATGTCAAAAGTTTATTAATATTAAATGGTACCTTGTTACCAGTACTTTCCACATGCTCTCCCAAATTTCTACCAAATTATGCATGGTAACAAATATAGTTGTATTTAGTAAATATCATAGTATACTAAAAAGTAGAACTGCCCGCCTCTGAGAAACTGGGAAAAATTTCCATCACCTATAATGTCACTGGAGTTGGATTAAAAACTACAATATTTGGATCACCAAACTATGTTGTCAAAAAATAGGTTAAAACACACATACACACACACACACACACACACACACACACACACACACGGGTCTACATTTGCTACCATTGTCTGTCTTGGATCTAAAATTCAAGTGAGTGTATTAACCAGATAATTAGGCCAGCCATCTGTCTGCTGCTTAGGTGCAACTTAGAAGTATCTCACATGCTTTGCTTTACTTTCTCTCTTCTCCCTACGGTATCATTCTTACAATATCCATTAGAAATGTCAACTTCTAGCAAATATTATACCAATACTTTGATATATAGGATGTGTTGGGGAAGACAGTGATGGAGCCCATATAGTTTGTAATCTGAAAGTGTTGTAGGCCTGAGTATAGGTAAGAAGAACCTTCCCAAAAGGGTATTCTTGGGAATGTAATGTGATTTTTTTCATTAGCGCTGTTTAAAGTGTCAGAGAGACAAGAATTGAAGAGATGGGAAAAGATACAATATCAGTTCCCATAGGATGTCACTAAGATGGAGCCTGCTTAGATGCCGAGAAGAAACCCAGGCGGATGCAGCCCCATGTGTCCTATGTCTGCGGATCAGGGAAGCCCAGCAGAGTCAATAGGAACAGACAGTCCTTCCTCCAAAGATAAGCAGGAAAACAATGTATATGAATAAGAACTTACAGAACAACATCCTGAGGATTCAGAGGGAGAGATAATGACTGATACCTGTTTGTGGAAGACTAGATATTTTTCTAAAAAGAAAATGAAAATAGTTTAAAAATCTGTTTAGTAACTTCAAAGGAAATATGACAATGTGTTTTGTATATAATCATAGAATAAAACTGTAAAGAATAAAATGGAAATTAAAAGAGTATATAATGATATTGAGGAGATATAATTGTCTTTAAGGAGCCAAAATTTCAATAGCAGCATTGGAAGTATTCATGAGTAGTACTGAAGCCTAAAAGAAGAAGAAAAAGTAATGTAGAAAGTAAATTTGGGAAGCTCTTAGAATATGCAGCTTAGTCAAGAGATGAAAGTAATAACACATATGATAATAGGTAAAAAAGACTAAGAGTAAAGAGTCATCTTAAGCATGATAAGTCTCTTTGGGCAGAAACCAGATAATTCTATCATCAAAATGTCACTTCTCGGCAAAACCGCAGGCACTGACTCCCAATCACTGCGTCCTCTTCCTTTAACACTGACCTTTAGATGGCATGAAATCAATAAACCTATAATCAGAAATTTTCACTATAGAGGTCAGAAAAGGCAGTCATATATTAATACTGATTTATAGCAAAAATAAAGATGACTTGGTTGATCTTAAATACGACTGTCTGTCCTTTATGACCTTGAGAAAACCCATAGTCATCATAGGATTCACTTCATTTTAGTCTAAAACAGGGCTTGGTATGATGACTGTGGATGGTGTCAGGTAATGTATATGAATCCAGTTCAGTTCAACTAAAAATTATTAAACACCTAAAAGGTGTCAGGCACTGACCTGGGCACCACAGGATTACAATAAACTCGACATTGCTGTCACTCTCAAGTATCTTATGGTAAACTGAGGAACAACCTTCTAAAACCTCTTCCAGTTTTGGCTATCTAGGATTAATTGCCATTGTATTGAAACATTTGAAAAATCAATGAGAAAAAGGTAACTTGATACATAGAAACCCAGTATAAAAAAAAAAGACATTTCTGAACGTGAAAACTCTATAGATGCTTATGAAGCTATCTGTTTTGAATAATTCACCTATTTTCGCCTGATTACTTGAATCATCCCCATCTGATGTCTGCAGACTCTTCCAGCTCTTGGTATCCAGGATGGCTCTAAGGAGCCAACCTACCCAGTAACCCAAAACTACTCTCTTGAAGGGTACAAGTTATTCATATTTTAAAAGTCTCCATGCTCATATTTGTCTTTTATGGCATAACTGGAATTAGATAATGACGGGCTTCAGCAAAATCTGTTGCCCCACTGGCATGCAATACTCCAACAATGTATTGAATTCTAGCATAGTTTCTGTAGTTCCAGAGATTTAGTTTACTCAAGTGTAGTTCCATGACGAAAATGAGTATTTCAGGGATGCCACAGAAACAAATATGTCTACTCCTTACAACTTGTCTCAGCAATTGTAGAGAAAAAATATTAGTCTTCTTATATATGTGTAACTTCATACAGGAGTTTGCCCATCAGTAATAACACCCCACAAAGGAACATAATAATTTAGTTCCTTTGTTAAGCTTTAAACAAATTGAATGATTTTCTTTCTTTGAATTGTTGAAAGAAGAAATAATGTCCTCTACTATATATATTTCATCTAAAACTATAAGGAAACATCAATTCTACCCTCACAATTACGTCTGTTTTCAAATTAAAATGAGGGTCTGTGGCATCAAAGTACTAATTCATTTGTGGAAATAACTACATGCAGGACATTTTTTTTGAATCTGAAAATATAGACAAAATGTAACATTCCTGCTGTGAGGAAACTGAGTTTACCAGTGTGGGTCTCAAACATGGCTGAGCATAAATTAGTCCAGGGAGATTTTTAAAAAATAGATTAGCCTAGGAAAGTCATGGTTGAATTTAAAGCAGAACTGAGGTTTCCGCTTTTGGTATAGAAAGGAAAGTAGGTTTGAGGACATAAACTCATGTACATGCAACAATGTGTTCTCTTTCCATGGTTTGAACACTACTCTTTTGTTTCACAAACCTTGGAGAGTAGAAAGGGGTAGTTTGGTGAGAGCAAAATGCCAGATGTGTGTAACCAGCGCTATCCAGCTCATTCACTGAGTTACGGGATCTTTAAACGATAAGAACTGACAAAATTGTCCCCAAATGTGAGAGCAGCAGTTGGAATTTCAAAGCAGGTAAGGACTGTGCAAGCAGGCTATTAGGCAAATTTGGCCTAAACAAAAACAAAGCAAAACACAAAAATAAAGTAGCAGATTTTCTGTTCTCTACTTTTTACTTTCTTCTAACCTGTACCAAAGCAAAGTTTTATGGACTAAATTTTAAGTAATTTTTAAAAGTTTTCTTTTTTCTTGCAACCTTATTAAGGTATGATTGACTAATATAAACTGTATATATTTAAGGTATACAACTTGATGTTTATTTATTCATTTATTTATTCATTTATTTATTTTTGGCTGCATTGGGCCTTCGTTGCTGCGTGCGGGCTTTCTCTAGTTGGAGCGAGCAGGGGCTACTCTTTGTTGCGGTGTGTGGGCTTCTCATTGTGGTGGGTTCTCTTGTTATGGAGCACGGGCTCTAGGTTCGAGGGCTTCAGTAGTTGTGGTGCATGGGCTCAGTAGTTGTGGCACGCGGGCTCTAGAGCGCAGGCTCAGTAGCTGTGGCGCACAGGCTTAGTTGCTCCGCAGCATGTGGGATCTTCCCGTACCAGGGATCGAACCCGTGTCCCCTGCATTGGCAGGTGGATTCTCAAACACTGTGCCACCAGAGGAGTCCCCAACTTGATGTTTAGATACGCATATACATTATGAAGTAAGCACCACAATCAAAGTAATTAACATATCCATCACCTCACATAGTTACCATTTTCTTTTTTTTCTTTTGTGTGGTTGGCCTACCATCTTAGCAAATTTCAAGAATAACAATACAGTATTGTTAACTATGGTCACATTGCTGTACGTTAGATCCTCAGAATTTATTCGTCTTGCTTAACTGAATCTTTGTACCCTGAATCCCTCCTCCTCCAATAACCTAAGGAATCTCCCTTCAGATCTGCTACTTATTAGCTATGGGAGCCTGGGATAGTTACTAAGGTCTCTGGGTTTAGTTTTTCCAGTGGTAAAGTGGAGATCATAAAAACAATTCAGAGAGTTGTGAAGATTAAATAAAGTTGAACATTACAAACAGCCCAATGGGCAAATATTCAACACCCAATCAGTAATTAGGTATTGTGATTCTCATTAGGGGGCTTTGACAAAAGTAATGCCAAACATATTGGTTGACTTGGGCAAGGCCATACAGTCTAGTGAGTATCAATTCTCCTTCAATAAGAATAGAGACAAAACTTTTTAAGTGGTTTAACACTTTTAGAGCATTTATATCCCTTGTGATGCTCACAATGACTTTAGGAAGAAGGCATAAGAGGAATTACCCTCTCAGTCTTATGGGTAATGACATGGCGACTTGGAGAAGTCAAGTGACATGCCCACCATCTCAACCAGAGACAGAACTAAAGCTCTGATTTCTGGAGGCCTAACCCCTCCCTTGTCAGACACTCCATCTGACATACTGACAGGACGCTTCTCCACCTTGATGGTTGGTAGGGCCTCAGAGAGCATCACATCTGAACAGTACAGAGCAGCAAAGTCAATTAATCATCAGCCAGAAAAGACTATGGAGTACTTATGCTACACAAGGCCTTACTCACTTTTCTAATTAAGAGGCTTTATATTTTTTTTATAATTTTTGAATACAATAGCATCTTTGTGAAATTAAAACCTAAGGAGGGCAATATAAAAAATATTTTGTCATGGGGTGAAAAAAGGAAAATTAAACAATTAGCAAAACTGGTCATGGCAGAAAATCAAGTGAGCATTCACACTCCTAGGAAAGAGGGGGAAACACATACAACTAATTAATATGTGTATCTTTTTCACTTACAAATTGAATATCATCAGAGACTAGGTAGGTGCAAGCTACCTGCTTTAAGATGCTATTTGCAAGCCCATGGCAGTGACAGGTTAATGGCTTGGGTACATAGCCCCAGTAATGAATGTTCAAGCTCATTAAAACTGGCACAGGTATTGACAGCACAAAGGAGTATGCCAAGGTGTTATCAACTGAAAGTGCAAAATGAGATCAGCTTTTAAATTATGTTTCAGAAACTCCATATGGCCAGTCAAAACAAAGACAAAAGAGTGTTATGTCATGTACTGGAGGTTCCTTGTGTGGAAAGGAGAAGCAGAGGAATTTCTGTGAAAGCTGACACCGTTCCTTAGGGACTGTTTTAGACCAGAGTACCAACTGGTTTCTAACTAAACCAAAGAACTATTCAAACAGTGGGTTAAACCATGGTTTTCTGTTGACTTGGAGACAAAATGACAAAATCTTAGAACTAAAGTTGCACTCGGGGATCATCTTTTACAATTTTCTATCAATTATATGAATCCCACTAAGGTATCCTTATCACATGATCACCCAACCTCTCTATATTATTAGCAAGGAATGGAAAAATCACTATTTTTTACTTAAACCAACCTAGCCAAAAGATGGAAAACTACACTTGTTACATGTGACATATTGCAGTTGAGCAGACATCCATCCCTGAGGACTTTCATTTTAGGTAACTCTAAAGTCTACATGAAAAATCGAACCCCTTACTCACAGGATGGCCTTTCATATCCAGTGATGGTTCGGATAACACCTCCAATTCCTTGTTTCTCTAGGTCTGACTTTCTTCAACCATATTTCAGGAATTCCAGCTCATAATTCTGGGTTTTAACCTCCTTGCGTTTACTCTTAAAGGTAAGCTATATCATTCAGAATTAGCACAATTCCAGAAACCAGCTATGATCAGCATGGAATACTCTACTCCAGCACCTCTCCAACAACTGCTCTCCTTTTTCTCTCTGCTTCATTTAGATTTATTCCTTTCACTTTTCCAACCTTTAGTATTTCACACTCATATTTGTATCCTTGGATGAAGAATTACCATAACATGTTGGTAATCATTCACATATTGATCATAATTACTTAGAGGTTCATTATACTATTCTTTTCACTTTTATGTATAACGGAAAAAGTTAAATTATGAAAGTTGTACAGTAAGTCCCCTACATATGAACGTGTTCTGTTCGAGAGCGCATTCGTAAGTCCAATTTGTTCGTTAGGTCCAACAGAGTTAGCCTAGGCACTCAACTAACACAATCAGCTATATAGTACTGTACTTTAATAGGTTTATAATACTTTTCACACAAATGATACATAAAAACAAACACAAAAATAAAGAAAACATTTTTAATCTTATAGTACAGTACCGTGAAAAGTACAGTACGGTACCAGCTACATCACTGCTGCTTTTACACTTGCTTCCGGACATCCTGGACTTGAAATAAAGATACTGCACTACTGTACTCTATACAGTACTGTACAGTAAAGTACACAAAAGCACAACCACTTGTAGCATGCACGTGACAATGTATGCCAGACACGTGAACTAACTTACATGATTGGACATGCAAGCGCACATTCACATCTTTGAAAGTTCACAACTTGAAGGTTCGTATGTAGGGGGCTTAATGTATAAAAAATGGCACAATCAGAATATCCTCTTCTCAGACCTTCCACACTGCCCAAAAGTCCCAATTCTCATTTGAAATAAGATAAAACTAATATTTTAACTCAAAAATAGATGCATAGGGCATTAAGTCATTATCATTATTGATGATAAAAATGTTGGCATCTTACATGACAGCATAAATTGGATTTATCAGCTTAACTCGTGTCATTTAGCAAGTCTGTTAGAAATTGAAAAGGAGAATCAAGTTTTGAAAGTGATAGCAGAGAACTTTAAAATTCTACTACTACTATTACAAATAATAATAATAGCAAAACTTCCACTTAAACCAGGTAATATGAAGTTTAGAAGTATGCATTCTAGCCACATTGCCAATTGCTTTAGGGCCAGTTGTGCTACCACACATAAATTTGGTTAATTCCAAGTAAGAAAACTGGGGAGACCTCATATGCCATTCAGTCAAACCCACTGATTAAGAACCCGGGGTCCAGCAGACTGATGGTGGTGAGGTTTTCCCAAGGTGAATATTCAGTTACTGAGCCAGGGCTCCTGAATCCCAGTGTAATACTCTGCTTTCTATTCCACATTAAATTTTAAATTCCACATTAAGTTCTGTGTGCATCTTATTTCAGAGTTCTTGTATAAATTGATTAGAGAAGTTTCACTTTTTCCTACATTAATTATATAGCTTATGCTTAATCTTATATCTGAAAACTGTTTTCTCTGTGTTATGTGTCTTTTCTTGATATTGTATTCCTTAGACTTATATTTGTTTACAGTTACTATGTTCACTGTTGACTGAGGTTAACAGTAGAATATGTGAACTTAAAGTCTGAATCTGCCTCCTTCTAGCTGTGTGGACTTGAACAAGTCACCTATGTACTTTAAAGCTCAGTTCGTTAATTTATAAAATGAATACATCTCTACTTAAATTAGAGAACTAGAAACATTTGTATGATAAATTAAAAATGCAAGCACAGTTCCTAGCTACTATTAGATAACCTCCAAAAAACATAACTTTTATTACTGGCATTAATAATAAATTAATGAAAGCAGATATTACAACTTTTTTTTGCATCCCTGCGGTACTATATAAAAATAGTATTTAATTTTTATCAAGAACAAAAATAAAAGATAAATATAGAAAAGAAGTAGAATTAAACTGCTAGATATACTATTGTGTGTACCTCTATGAGCTCACATGAAACCAGACCACTGTGAACAGGATGGAACTAGATGCTTGTGCATGAAATAACTTACTATAGAGAATCTTAGCCATTTAATGATAAACAGAATTATCTTGAGCAATTCTTCTAACTAAAGACTTTCTGAAATGTACTTACGTGCTTAATATTTGTTTACCCAATATAAAATAGTGGAATAGTTGATTGTGTGTCATCTAAAGGTCCCAATGGCCCATACAAACTGACTTCATGACCAACATGATTAAGTAAAATTAGCCTTATGAAAGAAATGCACACCACCCCCCAACACACACACACACACACACACACACACACACACACACACACAAGCAGAAAACATGACTCAAGCAAAGCAAGTTGAATTAAAAGCTTAATGTGTAGTGTAAAATGTGACTTTATCATTATGGTTTGCTGCAAGACTTTTTTTTGAAACAGTTACAATCAATGACACAAAAATGTTTACATTTTCTCAACATCACCTAAAAATTCTAGTCAAATTCATATAGTCAGAGATGAGTCAAAGGAAATCTTCCCTTATTATTATCTATCTTCCCCATAATATGTCTTTCCTTAAGCCATAGATGTGCTTTTATTGGTTTATAAACATTATTAAATGTTAGTTTAAGGACAACACAAAAAACTCACTGAAGACATTTTCTCTACTCTGATGTATCCTACCCAACACTGAACATGGAAAACCTGGATTCTGGCCAGAGCTAAGTACTGACGTCGAATTGGGAAGAAGTGCAGAAAAGCTCTTAGTGTCTCAACTTACTCATCTATGACACAAAATTAATGTCCACCCTACCTGCAAAACAAGGTTTTTCAAAGAAATGCAAATAAGTAACATACGTTGAAACATCCTAGAAAAGTAGAAAAGTAAATGTAAACATGAATTATTATAAACATATTAGGTGAAATTCCTGTTACTGACATCTCCCATTCTAAGGAAAATAACACAGCTGCTAACCATCAGAGCAACTTCAAATTCTTCTGTTTTAAAATCATAATCTAATAATATGACTCTGCTAAAGGAGATCAAAGTATAACAAGTACAGTAAAGTAATAGTATTAATATTCTAAGTATATACTAATCTGACTTGATTGACTTTTTTCACCATTAATTTTAAACACACACACACAGGCACACACAGAATATTACAGATACTCTTACATACTATGCTAATTCCTGTGACTCTGTCATAATACTTCCTTGCTCTCCCAGTGATGTCCTCTTTCTTCTCCTGGGCTCATCTGACCTCTACACTGAGACTGAACTCCATCTTTTCCATAAAGATGACTCCAGTTATTCTTAGCTCAAACTGATCTCTGTCTTTTTTTTTGTCTTTTCTTCAGTAATAACCCAGGAGTGTATCACCGAATTGTTGTCTGATTATTTCAGGTATGTTATTTTCATCTAGTTTCTAAATTCCCTGGGTACCATAATCATATTTTATTCCTTTTAAACATGTCAGTGGTATATGTATATATTAGTCATAACTATTATCACATATAAGAGAAAACAGTATCAAATAAAGGAGAGTCAAAGAGAATAAAAGAGTTCCAAAAGCAAAATGTGCTGGTGTTGGGGAGAGAAGTGTGGAACAGATGTGTTTTGGCTTCTGGGGAAAAGGTTAATCAAACCTCATCATGGTCTGAATTGAGTATTTCTTGAACTCTCATATTACCTCTACTTCCTACCCCAGTCACGGCCTTTTGATGACTAACTTTACTTCTTCAAACTCTGTATACCAAAAAAAGGTACTGTGAACAATGAGGAACGTATTCATAATTTTCCTGAGCAAAAGAACTGTGTTCAGTCATCTTTATAAACTTTATATCTAGAAGAATGCTTGGCTATGCTCAGTAAGTATATCTTGAAGGAATATTAGATGAATAAATTGATGGAAAGATAGATGCCAATGTCAAAGTTATCTATTAATCTTTATTTGTGTTGACAAACCCAGTTCCTGGGCCAACAAAGCCAACACCAACCATGATTGTGTGGAATGCACTGTAAGTACACAGTCTGTTTTACTGCAAACCTTTTAAATGTCAACGGATCCTACCTGGAATATACAAAACTCTGTGCAGGGCATGTAACTGGAATTCAATAATGCTTGCTGACGAATCTAAGCATAACTGTTTCATACCACTCACGCAGACATTTTTTCCTTTTAAAAGTCAAACTATAGTTTTCTACTTTAAAAAGTCGGTTGTGGGCTTCCCTGGTGGCGCAGTGGTTAAGAATCCACCTGCCAATGCAGGGGACATGGGTTCGAGCCCCGGTCTGGGAAGATCCCACATGCCACAGAGCAACTAAGCCTGTGCACCACAACTACTGAGCCTGCACTCTAGAGACCACGAGCCACAACTACTGAGCCCACGTGCCACAACCACTGAAGCCTGTGTGCCACAACAAGAGAAGCCACCGCAATGATAAGCCCACGCACCACAACGAAAAGCAGCCCCCGCTCGCCACAACTAGAGAAAGCCCGTGTGCAGCAATGAAGACCCAACGCAGCCAAAAATAAATAAATTAAAACAAATAAATTTATAAAAAAAAAGTAGGTTGTAACATAAAAGTTTAGCTCTCATAATCTAAAATTTGGTTTATATTTCCAACTCCCTTTAAATACTCTTAAGTAATCATTGTATTCCTAAAATAGAAATATTATTTTCCTAAATTTTTCCCCCGAAATACTAACACTGGATTTTATGAGTAAATCCTTTTCCCTACTCCCTCTTTGCATTTAGTATAAATATAGTCATTTTAACATAAGCTGGAATCTTAAAAATATTTTCTTAAAAAACTATTTAGATTTAAATTTCAAACAAAAGTATGAATATTTGCAGTGGTATGTAAGGTTACCATAGTTTGATTTTTTTATACTAAATATTTTTATTTTGTTTCTGATTTCAAGTGCTTTTAATATAGATTAATTTAAACTTTGGTTAAAATATATGGAGCATGTAAATCATTTAGCAATAAAGAGAACATTTTTGGTAATCTGCAGAAAAGTAAATATGCTTTAATGATATACTTCTGTAAGCACTTCTTTAGTTTCGGCAGGAAATGATCTACTCTTGATAGTAAGATACTTTGACATACATTACTTTAAAAAAGAAGATCAGCCATGATAACAATTAATTATATTTTAACCTAATTTTCAATTCTTTGAGCTGTGAGTCAGGAAATACAGATGTCATAATTTCAATAACCTTCTATGTGTTTACATTACTCGGAGGGGGGAAAAAAAACAGTAAACTACAGGGAATATTCTGTCTCAACAAACAAGGAGTAAGAGTGCTATTATAAGAATCTGTGCCTCTTAAGATAGTCCAGAACTGCTCTGAGAACATTTTTATTTTAAGGAGAATTTAGTAGATCTTTACATGTTATAAAGATAACAACATAAAAAGATAAAACATTTAAAACATTAAATCAATCATAGAAAATTATTTAATATGTTAGCATATTTAATTCTGATATCACTTTTGCTGCATCTACAAGTGTGTGATACAATTGGGAATGTACTATGCATATTATTCTGTATTCTACCCTTTCCACTTAATATTTTATTCCAAGCATGTTCTAATGTCATTATTTTTTTTCAAAAGATCAGTTTCAATGGCTGTATAATATTCCATTAAATGGATGTAAAATAATTTATCTAACCACATACCTACTTTTGCACATTTACTCTCTACTCAATATTTTGTCCTTATAAATTATGTTTCAATAAAAATATAAATTACCCTCAATACCTCATAGTCATGAATTCAATTCAACTTTTTTAAACTATCAGCTTGGTTGATGGTTATAAAAAATTAGGGAAAAAATTAAAAATAAGTTAAAAGAGTTAAAATTCTGACCCAGAGCTGGGAGTGATAATGCTGTCAGAAGTGTAGCTCCCTGCACACAAAGAAATCCAACAGTTTCTGCAACACAACCAAACTGAACTGATGGACGGAAGCCTTTGCATGATAAAACAGTGCCAAACCAAAAAATAACAAACTAGATTCATTTGTCTCATTTCCCTAATTATGAGTAAATATTATTGATATTATTTCAGTAATTTGTTTTATTTTTCATGAAGATTACAACAATGGCTTTTCACTTTCTATTCAATATCCTGGATATAATTCATCAGGATGAGGCTCCCAGGGCATTTATATAGAATTATCAGGTGCCCAGAGCATCTCTAAAAGCTGTTGTCAGAATAACATTCTAATAACCATTCTAAGATCTATTCAGCTCAAGATTTTTGCTTTTTATTTATGTTTTCTTAACTTTTATTTTTTGCCTTTACCTTTTTACCTTTACTTTTTGAGCATTTTTGCTTATTTAATTTTCACTGTGCTTTTTGCCTACAGGAACTATTATCCCCACTTTAGATGAAGAAACCAAGCCTCAGAAGACTTTAAAAAATTGCTGCAAGACTCTGGTTTGTCTCTGTTTAAGGACTTTTCCTATTTCAATATGTCATACTGTAACACACTGTTTGAAAGATAACAGGTTTAAATATCTATTTTTGAATATCATATGGTAGATGAGTTCAGTTGTCTCCAACATTGTCCGATAAAATTAAGATTATATCCAAGGGGGAGAACCTTCAAGATGGCAGAGGAGGAAGAAGTGAAGATCACCTTCCTCCCCATAAATACATCAAAAATACATCTACTGGGCTTCCCTGGTGGCGCAGGGGTTGAGTATCTGCCTGCTAATGCAGGGGACACGGGTTCGAGCCCTGGTCTGGGAAGATCCCACATGCCGCAGAGCGGCTAGGCCCATGAGCCACAATTACTGAGCCTGCGCGTCTGGAGCCTGTGCCCCGCAACAAGAGAGGCCGCGATAGTGAGAGGCCCGCGCACCGCGATGAAGAGTGGCCCCTGCTTGCCACAACTAGAGAAAGCCCTCGCACAGAAACGAAGACCAAACACAGCCATAAATAAACAAACAAATAAATAAATAAATAAATAAAATTTAAAAAAAATACATCTACTGTCACAAAGACAGAAAACTACAGGCAAACATCACTGATGAACATAGATGCAAAAATCCTCAACAAAATACTAGCAAACAGAATCCAACAGCACATTAAAAGGATCATACAACATGATCAAGTGGGATTTATCCCAGGAATGCAAGGATTCTTCAATATATGTGAATCAATCAATGTGATACACCATATTAACAAATTGAAGGATAAAAACCATATGATCATCTCAATAGATGTAGAGAAAGCTTTTGACAAAATTCAACACCCATTTACGATAAAGACCCTCAAGAAAGTAGGCATGGAGGGAACTTACCTCAATGTAATAAAGGCCATATATGACAACCCCACAGCCAACATCGTCCTCAATGGTGAAAAACTGAAACCATTTCCACTAAGATCAGGAACAAGACAAGGTTGCCCACTCTCACCCCTATTATTCAACATAATTTTGGAAGTTTTAGCCACAGCAGTTGGAGAAGAAAAAGAAATAAAAGGAATCCAAATCGGAAAAGAAGAAGTAAAGCTGTCACTGTTTGCAGATGACATGATACTATACATAGAGAATCCTAAAGATGCTACCAGAAAACTACTAGAGCTAATCAATGAATTTGGTAAAGTAGCAGGATACAAAATTGATGCACAGAAATCTCTTGCATTCGTATACACTAATGATGAAAACCTGAAAGTGAAATTAGGAAAGCACTCCCATTTACCACTGAAACAAAAAGAATAAAATACCTAGGAATAAACCTACCTAAGGAGACAAAAGACCTGTATGCAGAAAATTATAAGACACTGATGAAAGAAAGATGATACAAACAGATGGAGAGATATACCATGTTCTTGGATTGGAAGAATCAACATTGTGAAAATGACTCTACTACCCAAAGCAATCTACAGATTTAATGCAATCCCTATCAAAATACCAATGGCATTTTTCACAGAACTAGAACAAAAAATTTCACAATTTGTATGGAAACACAAACGACCCCAAATAGGCAAAGCAATCTTGAGAAAGAAAAACGGAGCTGGAGGAATCAGGCTCCCTGACTTCAGACTATACTACAAAGCTATAGTAATCAAGACAGTATCGTACTGGCACAGAAACAGAAATATAGACCAGTGGAACAGGACAGAAACCCCAGAGATAAACCCACACACATATGGTCACCTTATCTTTGATAAAGGAGGCAAGAATATACAATGGAGAAAAGACAGCCTCTTCAATAAGTGGTGCTGGGAAAACTGGACAGCTACATGTAAAAGAATGAAATTAGAACACTCCCTAACACCATACTCAAAAATAAACTCAAAATGGATTAAAGACCTAAATGTAAGGCCAGACATTATAAAACTTAGAGAAAAAAATATGCAGAACACTCTATGACATATATCACAGCAAGATCCTTTAGGACCCACCTCCTAGAGAAATGGAAATAAAAACAAAAATAAACAAATGGGACCTAATGAAACTTCAAAGCTTTTGCACAGCAAAGCAAACCATAAACAAGACCAAAAGACAACCCTCAGAATGAGAGAAAATATTTGCAAATGAAGCAACTGAGAAAGGATTAATCTCCAAAAGTTACAAGCAGCTCATGCAGCTCAATATCAAAAAAACAAACAACCCAATCCAAAAATGGGCAGAAGACCTAAATAGACATTTCTCCAAAGAAGATATACAGATTGCCAACAAATACATGAAAGGATGCTCAACATCACTAATCATTAGAGAAATACAAATCAAAACTAAAATGAGGTATCCCCACACACCGGTCAGAATGGCCATCATCAAAAAGTCTTCAAACAATAAATGCTGGAGAGGGTGTGGCGAAAAGGGAACACTCTTGCACTGTTGGTGGGAATGTAAATTGATACAGCCACTATGGAGAATAGTACAGAGATTCCTTAAAAAAACTAAAAATAGAACTACCATATGACCCAGCAATCCCACTACTGGGCATATACCTGGAGAAAACCATAATTCAAAAAGAGTCATGTACCACAATGTTTACTGCAACACTATTTACAGTAGCCAGGATATGGAAGCAACCTAAATGTCCATCGATAGACGAATGGATAAAGAAGAAGTGGCACATATATACAATGGAATATTACTCAGCCATGAAAAGAAACGAAATTGAGTTATTTGTAGTGAGGTGGATGGACCTAGAGACTGTCATACAGAGTGAAGTAAGTCAGAAAGAGAAAAACAAATACCGTATGCTAACATGTATATATAGAATCTAAAAAAAATAATAAATTAAAGAAGTGGTTCTGAAGAACCTAGGGGCAGGACAGGAGTACAGACGCAGACATAGAGAATGGACTTGAGGACACGGGGAGGGGGAAGGGGAAGCTGGGATGAAGTGAGAGAGTGGCATGGACATATATACACTACCAAATGTAAAATAGATAGCTAGTGGGAAGCAGCTGCATAGCACAGGGAGATCAGCTCAGTGCTTTGTGACCACCTAGATAGGGAGGGTGGGAGGGAGATGCAAGAGGGAGGGGATATGGGGATATATGTGTACGTATAGCTGATTTACTTTGTGATACAGCAGAAACTAACACACCATTGTAAAGCAAATATACTCCAATAAAGATGTTAAAAAAAAAAAATTATATCCAGGGCCTCACATGTGATCATTCATCCCAGCTAGACATTTTCCAAAAAAAAAATAACGGTGCAACAACTCACATGCGTGATGGACATTGGGAAGGACAAGTTTGTATAGATCAGAGAAAAATCTATGCACACCCTGAGGAAAAGAACTGAAATGAAACCTCTACCGATCGTGGATCAAGTGGGCCCTCCTTAATATATCAAAGAAATATAATAGTTCATCTCATTATGCTAACCGAACGATTTTGAGTTTTAATTGGATCCAGACAGTGTGCTAATTGCTGGGGTGACTCAAACATAAATATGACACAAGTCCTATTCCTCAGGGTTTACTGTCTCTTGGAACCGAGCTGCTCTAAGAGTCATGTTGGGAGACTACAGCCAGTTGGGAAGTGATGGCCACTGGTCCACAGTGCGATAAGCTGAGCTGAGGGTAAGCATTTAGATGCTTTCGTAGCAATTTGACAGTGCCGCCAGATCCAAATGCATGGTAAGTGGCCTAATTTAACTGAGCAGATGCACCCATGGGTGAGCCAGCAACAGACTCACTATACGCAGAAGAACCTCATTACATGATGTTGTGATTCAACCTTAGTCTTTCCAGTATACCCCAGATGTACTTAAAATCCAAAATATGTTTTTTGATGAAAAGATACATGATTTATAATCTACAGAATAAATTTTGAAATTAGCCAGTGGTAAAGAGTTGAAGATAACGTTTAAAAATACAGTATCACTTTATTCATTTTGTATAAAAGCTTAAAATGAACATCCCGAGATTGTTAAAATTGCTTTAAAATCTCCTTGCATTACCATCATCCTTATTTTGGAGACTGATTTCTTCTCTCCAATAATATTATTAAAACAAAAATAGAGACAGTCTACACATACGTTATCCCCTAAGAGTGGTGCCATTGTCAATCTAACCTAGATTAGTTAACAAGAAGGAAGCAAGTTCATTTCCTACATTAAAACCTCTGAATATTGATATGCCAGTTCCTGTTCAAAACCTGAGAATTGGCATTTAATGTGAATAATCACTATTTCTCTCAATATCTGTTTAATTCTCTTTTAGCAATAACAAAAAGTTATGAATATAATAGCAATCCTATTAGTCACCTGTATATCCTCTCTCAAAGTAATATATGAAATTCCTCTTTTATTCCAATGTTATGTTGGTACTTATTATATATTTTTGCAATGTAATTTTAAAACAATTATAATGAGCTAAATTTAGGGGCTGTATTTGTAATATTTACTTATTTTATTTTTCTAATAATTGATTTTATTGTATTTTTCAAAAACATTGATTCATGCCAAACAGGAAATACAAAGTATTAAATTTTAAAACAGTGGTCTTTCACAATAGTTTTAGAAGCACTGTCTTAGAGGAGATTAGACATGTTATAATTATAATCAAGGAAGAAATTTCTGTATGAGAGAATCAACCTCTGGGGTTTAGAGGAAGAAGGTGATCCTCACTGCTGGCAGGAAAAAGAACTTTGCACCTGGGAATGAAGTTTCCAGTGGAACAAAATTGGGGCTGTCAGATTGGGGGGGGGGGGGTGGTGCCCAGTAGAGAAAGTAGTATTGGCAAAGGCAGAGAGTCAAAAGAGCTTTTGAGCCTTATGAAGAATATCAAGCAGTTCAATACCCCTGAAACATAATGTAAAGTAGAATAGTAGGATAGAGGCCAAGCTTGATTCTGAGAGGTCTGGAAATCAAAGGGAGGAGTTTGGGATTTTTTCAATTGGCAAAGGGGTTCCTCTGATGGTTGTTGAGAAGTGTGTTTACAGTTTTTAGCTGGGCCTTATAAAGTTGTATTTGGCAGGAGACTGCTGGAGGATTGGAGACCCATGAAACTAAATAAGGAGTTTGGTATTAACATATATATGCTGCTATATATAAAACAGATAATCAACAAGGACCTACTGTATAGCACAGGGAACTCTACCCAATATTCTGTTATAACCTCTATGGGAAAAGAATCTGAAAAAGAATGGATATATGTATATGTATAACTAAATCACTTTGCTGTATACCTGAAACTAACACAACATTTTAAATCAACTATACTCCAATATAAAATAAAAATTAAATTACAAAAAATAGTTATAAAATCACATAAACATACATATTTATTGGAAAAAATTCAGGAAAAAATGAATAAGCAAAAAGAAAAAAAAATATATCAGGTCAAAATCCAGCCATCTGGAAACAGTCACTGGTATACAGTAGAGACAGTGTGAATCACATACTATCAACTCTGTTTTAAAGACACCTTTGTTTACTTTTTTATACCATAAACATGTAAATATGCTTATACATTTTTTTAGTGACTGCATAAGTTACCATTATATGGATGTCCTTGGGGGAGATGACATGATTGCAATATTCAACATGAAAGGATTAGTCACTGTGAGATCTGTACCCATGAGATTGTCAGAGGTAGTTAACGCATGTGTTAAAGATGTGGAATGGCATCTCAGAGTGAAACACTGGGAGAAGGTAGGTTTTATACTTCAACATAGTGATTAAAGCAGGCTCCACCTCTTATCAGCTGTGTTTTTGGATAAGTGTTTTGCTTTAGCCTCAGTTTCCTGGGGTTCATCGTTATAACTTACATGCTATCTATGAAATATGTCTATAAAGCATCCAGCACAAAGCCTAGCGTAGAAGGCACTCAATTAATATTAGATTTTTCTTTGATGATTGATAGGTCCTCAAATGTACGTGGGGAGATGAATAATGTTAAAGAAGATGGATTTCCGAGTTTCAAGGTGACATAACTACGAAGATGCTATAAAAATGGAGATTTCAAGGATCTGAGCAGATTTGGTGGAAGGCAGTCGTTACGCTAACCATGAACACGAGCACCCATCCAAGGCTGCACTGACATTCACAGACATATTATTTGAGAAGCAGCATAATGAATGACATTGCTACACTTCAGCCTACACACGTCAGGGCCACCTAGACGCCCTCCTTCTCCTTGACCAGTAATGCATTAAATGCTCCTACAGTGACCTCCAAGAACTAAATGAAGCTTCCAAATGAGCTTAAGTTAGACTCCTGCAAGCCACTTATATACTATAGAAAGCTGGTGAGACATGTCATGAGAATAAATAAGAAGCTCACATTTTACATTTAGATATAATCTGTGACAATGAAGCCAGGGTTACACATTGTATGCATAGCCCCCACTGTATTATCTGGCTTCGTGAGGAATACGTAAATAGGCCAAGTACCTAGTGATTGCCAGAAAGGTGATCTGGATTGGAGAGGAAAAAATGAGCACAAATCTATCCCCCTGCTCGAAAAGCAACCCAGTGCACACAATCTACTGACAGTGAGTCAATTCTTTCAGTGGTATTTATAAAGACCACATGGCTCTAAGAGCTTAGATTTTGTTTAATTCTGTTTAAAAGGTTGTTTTATGTCAAGTTCTTTTATAAATATATTTGATCTTAGGTTTTATTTATAGTATGATAATAACACTGCAGCTTTGTCCCAGGATATATTTTCAAAATCAGCTTTACCAATGATTGGTAAAGAAATTATGAAAAAAAAATGATTAAAACGATTAACTGCAAATAATTTTATTTTGATATCTTGTGAAGCATTAGAGTAGAACGCACGCCCTAGATATTGAAATGTGACTTAATTTAGTATGCAGTTCACTGCTTAAACACTGCTCCAGTCCTTTGGTACTTCGATATCAAAGTGTCAGTTACACACGGGAGTAAATGCCTCTTTAAATAGTTCAAGCTAACCTGAGAAGGGGGACGCGACCCATGATTTTTTTCTTGCTTCCCAAAGTCAAAAACTGCACAAATTTCTATAGTTTGGTCAAAATCATGATGAATAAAACAGAATATTATTCAGCATTTCAAATCTAATGACTCAAATTTTTTTGCTCATCTCCTTCAATAGAAAATACTTGCTAGCAAGTAAAAAGATGACTTACAAAATTACAATGGCACATTAGGAGAATGATTTGTGGGAGATCCACATATTAGAGCAATGCTAGGTAATTCCATACCTTTTTTTAAATTTAGTAATAGTACTCATCTGAAATAAATCATAGTGTACCTCTGAAATAATCATAGTGCAAAGGCAACAATAAGGCAAGACCCAAATTTATGAACAATTCAAAATGAAAATATACAAATAAAGGAATAAAACTGATATCTTGTTTTCTCTATTTGTAACATCATCAGCATAATATTTACCTTGCAACCAATTTCAACTGAAACCTAAGTTTACAGAAAAATAAAACTGAACTTCTGTTAAAGGATTTCATTCATTTATTCAAAAAAAACAAATCTTAAGTGCTTGCTGCCCTCCAGAAACTGTATCAGTGCTAGGCAAACAAGTATGATTTGGCTCCTGCCCTCATGAATTAAGTTACATTCTTTTTATAGCTTCCATAAATAAACATTTAATTTGCAGGCATAAATGTATTTAATCAGGATATTAGAGAAGAAAGGATGGACTGTAAGTGAGACGTTATTCATTAGATACAAAGGCAAAGCTCTTTTTAGCTATCATACATGTAACCTACTCTAGGCCTTGAAAACAAGCAAAGATATTATGTCTAAATAAAATGAAGGGCAAAGATTAACAGCTATCTAACCATGGTGATTAGTATGGTCAGGCAAATTGTAATATTCCAGAAATGAAAACCTGACTTCCTTTTCACCAACACATTTCTTATAACTGGATTACCCAATAACTCCCCCTACCACCTCCCACAAAAACAAGCCAAAGTCCATGGAGTCACTCAGTGGTTTTGATTGATTGACTGATTGTATTTGTAATCTAAATTCTTTTTAAAACTTTTTGAAAATAGCAAAATCAGAAATAACCTAAGGAAAGCTGAGGCGATTTCTTTGCCAAGCCACAAAAAGCAAAAATGCAATGTGTTCCCATGCCCTTTCTGTCATTTCAACTTTGTAGTCAACTTTGTAGACTCTCAGACTGGAGAGTCTCCCTAGTTTGTGGCACTTAAACTTAAAAAGAAAAGCCACAAAGAGAGAGAAGAAAATTAATCTGATTGCCAAATTTGAATCACTTATATGTACGCTCCGAAAATCTATACTTCTACACCAAGGAGAATTAGCCAGAGACATGCTAGAGATGTAACACGTGTTTGCAGTCACGTAACTAATGATTCATGAGGGAAGAGCAGATACAGAGCAGTCAATCTAATGTTTGGGGGATAATTTTATTGATGACCTACCTTAGGAATTAGTTTTCTCTCACATGAGCCAAGGTATAAATTTCTGATTAAATGGTATCTGTAATCATTGAAGCATAACACCAATTAAAATAACCACTGGTGGTCAACCAGTGGTCAACAAAACCACCATTTAATTTTAATTATACAGAACTTGAAATAAATATAATGTATAAGAACGTATACACATACCATTGATCCATCGAGCTTCTGGATCATGGAGCACAAATTCTTTCCTGAAGAGGTCTTCTAAAGACAATCTGGTTTCTGATGAATTTGTGAGTTCATCTAAAATAAAGTAAATTTTAGGTTAGACACATTCTCCAAAGAAGACATACAGATGGCCAAGAGGCATATGAAAAGATGTTCAACACCGCTAATTATTAGAGAAATACAAATCAAAACTACAGTGAGATATCACCTCACACCAGTCAAAATGGCTATCATCAAAAAATCCACAAACAATAAATGCTGGAGATTGTGTGAAGAGAAGGGAACCCACCTACACTGTTGGTGGGAATGTAAATTGGTACAGCCACTATGGAGAACAGTGTGGAGGTTCCTTAAAAAACTAAAAATAGAGCTACCATATGACTCTGCAATCCCACTCTTGGGCATATATCTGGAGAAAAACATAGTCTGAAAGAATACATGCAACCCAGTGTTCGTTGCAGCACTCTTTACAATAGCAACCTAAATGTCCATCGACAGAGGAACAGATAAAGGAGATGTGGTACATATATACAATGGAATATTACTCAGCCATTAAAAAGAATGAAATAATGCCATTTGCAGCAACATGGAAGGACCTAGAGATTGTCATACTGAGTGAAGTAAGTCAAACAGAGAAAGAGAAATATCGTATGATATCCCTTATATGTGGAATCTAAAAAGAAATGATACAAATGAATTTATTTACAAAACAGAAACAGACTCACAGACTTAGAGAATGAACTTATAGTTACCAGGAGGGAAGGATGGGGGGAAGGGATAATTAGGGAGTTTGGGATTGACATGTACACACTGCTATATTTTAAATGGATAACCAAGAAGGACCTACTGTATAGCACAGGGAACTCTGCTCAATGTTATGTGGCAGCCTGGATGGGAGCAGAGTTTGGGGGAGAATGGATACATGTATATGTATGGCTGAGTTCCTCTAGTATGCACCTGAAACTATCATCAACATTGTTAATTGGCTATACTCCAACATAAAATAAAAAGTTTTAAAAAGTCTTAAAAAAAAACTAATGAATTATACTATTTGGACTACTTTGCTTTAAAAATATGTTAACTAGATGACAATATAAAGTGGAAATTTTAATGGTTTTTGGCATTAGAAGTTTGTCTGTTCCATGATACTTTTCAATACATTAAATTTTTTTCAATATTAAAATTGTCTTGAGCTACCACAAATTTAAGAGATCAATCCCTTGTTATATAGTGATATATAATATGAAAGCAGTTAATAATTTCTATTGTGCATTGTGCCCCAAAGCATACATTTTTCACTGTTTAACCATAATCCAGCCCAATACTTTCCAAAATCACTTCAACATATTCTCTCTAATGATAAATTTACAGTTTTGTTGTAAACACCAAAGATGAAGAGGTAAAGGTTCCAAACAAATATGGTCAATAAAACTTCCCAACTTGAAACGAAGTTCACCAAATAAACAGAATAAATACCAAAATTCCACAAATAATTACCACCCAACAAATACTAAGTGGACTTAGGAGTTAAATGTAAAAACTCAATATAATGCCAGAATATGAATGAAAAGCACATGTTTATATTAGTCCCTACACATAAACTAGGTGCACTTCCCTTTTAAATCCCAAAATCTAAGAAATGGAAGGACAACACAGTTTAAGTACCAAAATTAAGCATAGCAAGCATACTTTTAGACGAAAGAGGCTACAGATAAGTTTGTGATATTTCATTTTCTTTGCAAAATAATATCATTGTTTATTTACTGTATAAAATCATCTTTGTGACCTCTCAGCTGTGACCTTAACTCTGGCTGAAAATAAAATGTCAACAATATATGCTAACCTCATTAGATATTGTTTTTTTAAAAGTTCGGTACTTATTGCAGCAAGAGCTTTGTTTCTTCCAGCTGAAAAGCTGGGGCAAAGAATCAATAACTTCAAATGCAGTTTCTTCCAACATGAATCAACCATGTAGTTAACCCACAAAATAACTGTTCAGAAACAACTGAAAAAAATATAACAAGTGGAACTAGTGAGAATTGTTTGACCCAAGCCTAGCATAAGACATGATTATATACAGATTTGCAAAACAAAATGCCCCATTTGACAGTCTGACACAACAAAATTTAAATTTACCTTATTCATTCAACGAATAGTAGGGCTCTTAATTTTCAAGGTGTTAAGTGAAGTATTGTAAGGTGCAGGAGACATATCTATGCCCTGCCCCGAGGGGTTCACACAAAGCAAGAAAGAATATGATGGCTGTCAGAATGAGGATACAGAGTACTGTATGAGCTCAGAGAAAGGAAGGAAAATATCTTGCGAAAACAATCAGAAAAGGCTTCAGTGAAAAATGTAATGGCCAACTATCATTCATTGCTGGTGGGAATGAAGAATGGTACAGATACTTGGAAGACAGGTTAGTGGTTTCTTTAAAAACTAAACATATAATCTAACAATTGTGCTCCCTGGTATTTACCCAAATGAGCTGAAAACTTACAGCCACACAAAAATCTGCACATGGATGTTTATAGTAGCTTTATCCATAATTGCCAAAATTTGGAAGCAACCAAGATGTCCTTCAGTACGTGAATGGATAAACTGTGGTCCAGACATTGTGATACTATGAAGTGATAAAAAGAAACGAGCTATCAACCATGAAAAGACATGGAGGAACCTTAAATTATTAATTGAAAGAAGCCAGTCTGAAAAGACTCCCGACTGTATAATTCCAACTATGTAACATGCTGAAAAATGTAAACTATGGAAACTCTAAAGATACTAGTACTTAGAATACATGTCATTATACTGTTGTCCAAATCCATAGGATGTACAACAGCAAGAGTGAACCCTAAAGTAAAATATGGACTTTGGGTGATAATGATGTGTCAATGTAGGTTCATCAGTTGTAGTAAACATATCATGTGTGGGATGTTGACAATGGGGGAGGTTTTACCCATGTGAAGGTAAGGGTAAATGGAAAATCCCTGTAC
Source organism: Balaenoptera ricei (assembly GCF_028023285.1). Lineage (NCBI taxonomy): Eukaryota > Metazoa > Chordata > Mammalia > Artiodactyla > Balaenopteridae > Balaenoptera > Balaenoptera ricei. The sequence continues at coordinate 5,649,897 of NC_082645.1, read as the reverse complement.
CTTCTGTTCAATTTTTCTGTGAACATAACATTTCTCTTGAAAATAAAATCTATTCATTTTTATTTTTAAAAGTTAAAATGACCTGGGCCTTACAGGTTTCAAAAGACAGAGAAAGGGAATGGCATGGACAAGTGAAGGGCTGAGAGCATTTTAGAAAAAAGAATGACTGCTTTTTGTTTGACATAGCAAAAAAGCTTTGATGCTAGAATTAATTTTCTGTCATAGGAGTTTGGGATTTTAATCAGATGAGCTAACTTTATCAGGATTTCAGAAATATATTTATTCTGTGAGATATCTCAATAAGACCAGATTTTGGTATAGACATGATTTCACAATTTAAAGTTTCCTGAGATTATATAAATGCACCCTAATGTGTCCAATACAATCCCTTTAATTCTTAGATGATTATATTTTACCATCTCTCTTTGATATGAATTTATTTAGTTGATTCAATGAAATTTATATAGGTAAAGGTAGGAGGTAGGAGTCTAACTTTCAGTGGGAAAGTAGATTATGATAGCACAATCTATTAAATAAATGATCCTTATCAACTGAATTGAAAAATTAACTATATTTTTGCTCCTAGGTAAATTCCACATATTTTGTTTACTGTATCTTTTGGGCATATGTAAAACAAACAAAAAACCACCTTGTAAGGCAAATGCAGCACACCATACAATCTTATTTTCAAATACTTTTTTCAAATATTATTTTGGCAATTCTCAAACGTCTGTTCTTTCATATGAGCTTAAAAATCATATTAAAATCCACCAGAATGGGAATCTTATTAAAACAGCATTATATATACACAGCGAATTGGAAAACCTTAAACTTTAGGTACATTAATTGTGTTTCATCTTCTATTTTTCATATAGATCCTTCACATTTCCTATTATATTTACTAGTAAGTATATATGGTTTGTTATTGTGAACAGAATATTTCCCATTGTTATTCTAAATGAGTTTATACACACACACAGAGTTAATAATTATATTATTCACCATATCACATTTTCTTTAAAATGCCAATGGAAATTAAATCTTTTATTTTTCTACATATTCAATTCTATCATCTGAAAATACATTTTCTCCTTTTCCTAAAGTTTAAATTTATATGTATATATATTTATATGTATATCTGTGTGTGTATATATATGCATTTATATGTATATATGTGTGTATATATACATTTATATGTATATATACACACACACATAATATATACATAAAATTTTCAGGTATTGCAGATTCACATGCAGTTGTAAGAAATAATACAGAAAGACAAATCCTTTATACACTTCCTCCAGTTTCCATCAATAACATATGATATCTTGCATAAACAATATCTCAAAAAGAAATTGACATTGATACCCTCCACCAACTCTATTCAGACTTCACCAGTTCTGCATGTATTCAGTTGTGTACATATGAGTATATGTGGCTGTCTTTAGTTCTATGCAATTGTATCAAATATGATGAGCACCAGTAAGGCAGAGAACAGTTCCATCACCAGAATCTCCTGTGTTGCCCTTTTATTGCCATAACCTTCCTCTGCAACCTTTGGCAACCACTAATCTATTTTCCACCTTAAAGATTTTGTAATTTCCAGAGTGCTATGTAAATGGAATCATGCATTATATAATATTTTGAGATTGGTAGAGATCCATCTTAGTTGTTGAGTGTATCAATACTCCGTTCCTTTTTGTTGCTTGGTACTATTCCAGGGCATGAATGTATCAGTTTGTTAAACTATCCATCTGTTGAAGGAAATCTGGGTTATCATTTGTAGCTTGGGGTTATTATGAATAAAGCTGCTATGAACATTAGTTAGAGGTTTTTATGTGAACATAAATGTTCCTTTCTTTGGGATAAATGCCAAAATATGCAATTGCTGGGTCACATGGTGCACATTTAGTTTTGTAAGAAAATATCGGATGCTTTTCTAGAGTAGTTGTACCATTTTACATTCTCACCAGCAATGTAGAAATGACCTAGTTTTTCTGTGTTCTTGCAAGAATTTGGTGGTTTTTTAAAAGAAATAAGCCATTCTGATATATGTGTAATGATATGTCGTTGTAGTTTTAATTTTCATTACCCTAATAGCTAATGAACATCATTTAATGTGCTTATTTGTGATGTTTATATCCTCTTAAGTGAAATGTCTGTTCATGTCATTTGCCCATTTTCTAATTGGATTGTTTTGTTTGTGTGACTGTTGAGTTTAGAGTCTTCTATTCTAGATGCAAATCATTTGTTGATATGTCAACTTCAGATTTCCTCCAGCCCTCTACCTTGTCTTTTCATCCTTTTAAAAAGGACTTCTGCAGAGGAAAAGTTTTTAATTTTGATGAGATCCAGTTTATCATTTTTTCCTTTTATAAATCACACTTTTATTGTCAAGACTAAGAATGCTTCAACTAATCCAGAAGATTTTTCTCCTATCTTTTTTCCTAAAAGGGTAATAGTTTTATATTTTACATATAAGTCCCGGAATCATCTTGAGATACTTTTTGTCTATCATGTGAGGATTAATTAGAGGTTCATATTTTATTTTTGTTTTTTTGCATATTGGATGACCAATTGCTCCAGCACCATTAAAAAGCATTTATTTCATTTTAGTGAATTATTTCATTAGCTCGAGTGTCAAAACAATGTTGAATAATAATGATGAAATAACAATCCTGCTGTCTTCTTTTACTATGGCAGCATCTTTAATATTTCATTATTTAATAAGATATTTTTTCTTGCTTTTTGGAAAGGAATCTGTATCATGCTTAAGTAATTTGTTTTTATTCCTATGTCACTTCAAATTTTTATTTGAAATTATAACTGTCATGATACGCTTCCAACCTTTTATATAAACATAATTTTCTCCTTTAATGTGTTGATATAAAAATTGTATAAATGAAATTTCCTATTTCCAACCACCCTCTACTTCTATAACAAAATCCAACTGGTCATGGCAAACTATTATTACTTTTCTACTGCTAGATTAATATGTTAAATGTTTATTTAAATGTTTAGATTTTTTAATGAATTAAACTAATGGTCCATTATTTTTTTCATTTTGTATTATACCGATCAGTTAACATTTTAATAATTTTATTAAATATTCTGAACTTCATTTATTTTCTATAATCTGAAATAATTCAATAATTTTAATAGTAAGAATTTTTTTTAACTCCAATTGCCCCTAGATTTTATTATAAAATCAACTCATCAAAGTAATTCAAACTATTGTGATTAAATTTTAAATTTAAACAATAATCAGATAAAACTTAAGGTTTAATTTATTTGTCTTCATTCATTACTGAATGAACTGTATATACTTCATTACTTCATTCCTTTTTCTGGTTGTTTCTTTTTTCCTTATTTCTTTGTTCATTTCTTTAAATTTTTCTTAGCTGCTAGGCACTATCCCTGAGGTCTCCTGAATTTTTCAGTCCTAGAAAAGAGACTTCTTCCTTCTACATATAATGAATAATAAAGCTTCTGTTTTAATAGCCTTGGAGGTTGGTTGTTTATCCCCTAGCTCCTTTTATCTCCACATCTCATCACAGTCTTTTGGAGTGTTCATCCTTTGTAATCAATCATCCCTTTTCCAAATGCCCCTCCCCAAGCCCTAATGGGATATCCATTTGGAGGGGAAACTTAGGCTCAGCAAACTTAAAGATTTTGACAAAGTTCACATGGTTAGCAAGAGGCAGGACTGAAATTGGAACCTACATCTCTCTAACTTATTAAGCTCTACTGTCTCTCAAAATAAGTTTTCTTTTCTCGTTCTCTATAATATTGTGTTAATTAGTTTTTTTTTAATGTACAATTTTATAAGTGATAGTTTAAGAATATTCTTATTTCCTTTTAGCCACAAGAATCCTTCTCCTGTACCCTCTCCAGACTTTATTAGCATCCCATTCTGCTCCAACCTGCTCATGAAGGTACCATTGCCACAGTCTTTCTATTTTCTCACATAGAGCAGTGTCACAGCATTCATGAAAAAGTGGAGCTTTTTGTTTGTTTTCTTCAAGAAATTGTCTATAAAATGTCAGCCTGAAACTCCAAATTTACCCTCTGCTCATTGTTGCACTCTATTTAGTATTAATATTAGTAGCATCACCTATCACACCTCATCAGCAAACATTTATAACCCAGGTGCAACCTGGTTTCTCAGGAACTTAATTTATGTTAGAACCATCTGAAGAAATCTTATATTTGATACATTTTAATAATGTTCTCTCTATTTTGACTCTACGGCCCCACTTAGCAAACAGAGAATCCTGGGCACCATTTCTTCATCCCAATCACTCACATCGAACACTGAGAAGGTAGCTTAAGAAGGAAATTGGTATTAGATTGTAAATAATTTTAAGAGATGATTCCTCATGTAAAGCTCCTTTCTTACAAATCTTCAGAGGAAGAAATTCTGAAATCAATACCTATTTCCTAATATCAACATAATATTACTTTTTTTTTTGGCCACACCTCACGGCCTGTGGGATCTTAGTTCCCTGATTAGGGATCAACCTGTGCCCCCAGAAGTGGAAGCACTGAGTCTCAAACACTTGACTGCGTCTCATAGACTTTATCCTTCACAAGTATGGTACTGGGTAACATATCATCTCTAGTTATTTTGTAAATAAATATGAGATATCTTTTGATGTGTGTGCATATGTACATATATATATGTATATATATATATGTGTGGATACATGTGTGAAAGTCTGAAAACCTAATATATGTTGATAGTTGCTATTTCTTTTTCTTTAATGTTTGCTGTGGTTTTGTCATATATGACCTTTATTATATTGAGGTAGGTTCCCTCTATGCCCACTTTCTGGAGAGTTTTTATCGTAAATGGGTGTTGAATTTTGTCAAAAGCTTTTTCTGTATCTATTGAGATGATCATATGGTTTTCATTCTTCAATTTATTAATATGGTGCATCACATTGATTCATTTGCATATATTGAAGAATCCTTGCATCCATGGGATAAATCCCACTTGATCATGGTGTATGATCCTTTTAATGTGTTGTTGGATTCTGTCTGCTAGTATTTTGTTGAGGATTTTTGCATCTATATTCATCAGTGATATTGGTCTGTAATTTTCTTTTTTTGTAGTATCTTTGTCTGGTTTTGGTATCAGGGTGATGGTGGCCTCATAGAATGAGTTTGGGAGTGTTCGTTCATCTGCTATTTTTTGGAAGAGTTTGGGAAGGATGGGTGTCAGCTTTTCTCTAAATGTTTGATAGAATTCACCTGTGAAGCCATCTGGTCCTGGACTTTTGTTTGTGGGAAGATTTTTAATCACAGTTTCAATTTAATTGCTTGTGATTGGTCTCTTCATATTTTTTATTTCTTCCTGGTTCAGTCTTGGAAGGTTACACTTTTCTAAGAATTTGTCCATTTCTTCCAGGTTGTCCATATTATTGGCATAGAGTTGCTTGTAGCAGTCTCTTAGGATGCTTTGTATTTCTGCAGTGTGTGTTGTAACTTCTCCTTTTTCATTTCTAATTTTATTGATTTGAGTCCTCTCCCTCTTTTTCTTGATGAGTCTGGCTAATGGATTATCAATTTTGTTTATCTTCTCAAAGAACCAGCTTTTAGTTTTATTGATCTTTGCTATTGTTTTCTTTGTTTCTATTTCATTTATTTCTGCTCTGATCTTTATGATTTCTTTCCTTCTGCTAACTTTGGGTTTTGTTTGTTCTTCTTTCTCTAGTTCCTTTAGGTGTAACATTAGATTGTTTATTTGAGATTTTTCTTGTTTCTTTAGGTAGGCCTGTATTGCTATAAATTTCCCTCTTAGAACTGCTTTTGCTGCATCCCATAGGTTTTGAATCACCGTGTTTTCATTGTAATTTGTCTCTAGGTACTTTTTGATTTCCTCTTTGATTTCTTCAGTGATCTCTTGGTTATTTAGTAATGTGTTGTTTAGCCTCCATGTGTCTGTGTTTTTTAAGTTTTTTTCCCTGTAATTGACTCCTAATCTCATAGCGTTGTGGTCAGAAAAGATGCTTGATATGATTTCAATTTTCTTAAATTTACTGAGGCTTGATCTGTGACCCAAGATGTGATCTATCCTGGAGAATGTTCTGTGTGCACTTGAGAAGAAAGTGTAATCTGCTGTTTTTGGATGGAATGTTCTATAAACATCAATTAAATCTATCTGGTCTATTGTGTCATTTAAAGCTTGTGTTTCCTTATTAATTTTCTGTTTGGATGATCTGTCCATTGGTGTAAGTGAGGTGTTAACGTCCCCCACTATTATTGTGTTACTGTCGATTTCCTCTTTTATAGCTGTTAGCAGTTGCCTTATGTATTGAGGTGCTCCTATGTTGGATGCATATATATTTATAATTATTATATTTTCTTCTTGGATTGATCCCTTGATCATTATGTAGTGTCTTTCCTTGTGTCTTGTAACATTCTTTATTTTAAAGTCTATCTTATCTGATATGAGTATTGCTACTCTAGCTTTCTTTTGATTTTCATTTGCATGGAATATCTTTTTCCATCCCCTCACTTTCAGTCTGTATGTGTCCCTAGGTCTGAAGTGGGTCTCTTGTAGACAGCATATATATGGGTCTTGTTTTTGTATCCATTCAGCGAGCCTGTGTCTTTTGGTTGGAGCATTTAATCCATTCGTATTTAAGGTAATTACCGATATGTATGTTCCTATTACCATTTTCTTAATTGTTATGGGTTTGCTTTTGTAGGTCCTTTTCTTCTCTTGCATTTCCCACTTAGAGAAGTTCCTTTAGCATTTGTTGTAGAGCTGGTTTGGTGGTGCTGAATTCTCTTAGCTTTTGCTTGTCTGTAAAGCTTTTGATTTCTCTGATGAATCTGAATGAGATCCTTGCCAAGTAGAGTAATCTTGATTGTAGGTTCTTCCCTTTCATCACTTTAAATATATCATGCCACTCCCTTCTGGCTTGTAGAGTTTCTGCTGAGAAATCAGCTGTTAACCTCATGGGAGTTCCCTTGTATATTATTTGTCATTTTTCCATTGTTGCTGTCAATAATTTTTCTTTGTCTTTAATTTTTGCCAGTTTGATTACTATGTGTCTTGGTGTGCTTCTCCTTGGGTTTATCCTGCCTGGGACTCTCTGCACTTCCTGGACTTGGGTGGCTATTTCCTTTCCCATGTTAGGGAAGTTTTCGACTATAATCTCTTCAAATATTTTCTCAGGTCCTTTGTCTCTCTCTTCTCCTTCTGGGACCCCTATAATGCGAATGTTGGTGTGTTTAATTTTTTCCCAGAGGTCTCTCAGGCTGTCTTCATTTCTTTTCATTCTTTTTTTCTTTATTCTGTTCTGTGGCAGTGAATTCCACCATTCTGTCTTCCAGGTCACTCATCCGTTCTTCTGCCTCAGTTATTCTGCTATTGAGTCATTCTAGGTATTTTTCATTTCCGTTATTGTATTGTTCATCTCTATTTGTTTGTTCTTTAATTTTTCTAGGTGTTTGTTTTTTAATTTCTAGGTCTTTGTTAAACATTTCTTGCATCTTCTCGATCTTTGCCTCCATTCTTTTTCCGAGGTCCTGGATCATCTTCACTATCATTATGCTGAATTCTTTTTCTGGAATGTTTCCTATCTCCACTTCATTTAGTTGTTTTTCTGGGGTTTTATCTTGTTCCTTCATCTGGTACATAGCCTTCTGCCTTTTCATCTTGTCTATCTTTCTGTGAATGTGGTTTTTGTTCCACAGGCTGCAGGATTGTAGTTCTTCTTGCTTCTGCTGTCTGCCCTTTGGTGGATGCGGCTATCTAAGAGGCTTGTCGATAGTTTCTATTAAAAGGCTAAATATTTGTTAACCAAATAGGATCCTACAATTATGGTTATAATTATGAATAACAGCACAAGGATCCAATGAGATGCACAGTATAATAATGACCCCAAGTATTTAAAGAACTGGAAACAGAGTAATTATTTTTTTAATTGTACAAGATATAGAATCTTAGCTAAAACTTTCAGCTTTGGCAACAGGAGTGTAGAAATAGAATTGACATTAAATAATTCTCTCCATGTTCTTTCCTCTGTTCTAGTCTATCATTTAAGATCATAGATTTCTACTGGCATTTCTGTGCTTTCTTCCAAAAATCCAATCTTGCTTTTAAATGGCCTTTTGAAATAAGTTGGCCACATAATCTTAGAAGAGAAAAGAAAATTCTTCAGTAATGAACTGAAGGAAAACTAATCTGTGACTTTCAGTACTTGGTTTCTCTTTACTGAAACTGTGTTACTTTTTATCTGGTTTACTCTTGACATCAGAGGTTCAGAAATATTTCTTTTAATTTAAATCTTATTTGAAATAATTTCCTGTTAAAACAGTAATGAAAAGAAAAATCTAATCAGGTAGTTATTCAGAATTCCCACAAGAAGAACAAGGCTATTTCCTCTTTCTGCTCCTTTGATTCTCTCTTTTCTCTGGATGTCCAATGTACCACCACCTTTATTTCCCACAGCTACATTTAAATCTCTATGCTTAAAGGTTATTCTCATTTCCCATGTTTAGTGTCACTACAGGCTAGTCTTCTAGTGCATTTCCATTTTAAAACATTATTGATTGTTCAAAGTTCATAGAAAGGGTAGCACCCCCGCCACCCCACCTTATATAACTGTATATATGAAAATATAGAATGCAAATCATAGCAGTCACAGCCAAATTCCAAATCTTTTCAAAATATTTGCTGATTGTACATTGCCTAGTCAGACTTTAAAGTTTTGTTTTACTACTTAACAGCTAAAGCACTAATTCCTTTCTTTTTTCCATCATTTTCCCATTCTTTTCTTTCACTAGGATGCTGAAATACAATACAGCAGACTGAATATTGTCAAAATTTATGTCATTTGAGATCAGATATAATACACCAAGTTCTTTTTAATGTTTCCTGATTTATCACCAAGAAAATGAACAAAGGGTTACTATCTCCAGTTAAGGAGCTACACATAGTTTGGAATGTAAAACTGGGGAATAAAAATACATATCACTGAAACAGAAGAATTACAAGGTATGCTCTGGTACAAGTTACATCTCTTTTCTTTTTTATTTATAAATGAAGATATATATGGAAATCATTAGGCAAAGTACTCAGCTTATTTAATGTCAGCCATTGTCATTATTATTATTAAAATGTTAAAATGTATAGGTCAATATAAAGCAAATGTGAATTTTAAAATTTCAAAGTCACAAAACAAAATGTTTTCTCTTCCTTTGGAGTTTTTGTTTCTTTCATAGTTCCCTTCAGCCCAAATATTTCCATTATGTTCTTGGATGTACCCTACCAGAAGTACAGTATTGAGTTGCATGTTTTAGTAGAAAAAGTTAGTGAAATGTAAAATTCACTCAGAAGTCTCTTTTTGAAAGAAGAGTATTTGGCTATTTTGAATTTGTAAGGTCAAATATATGGATCACACAAATAAATTATAAATCAGTCTTGTCAGTGAAGCAGCTTGTCACTTAGTATTTTGAACACCAATTCATCCACTCAAGCAAAAGCACAAAGGGAATTAGTGCACTGTATGCCATCTGTTTTATAGTCCCAGAAAATTACCTTTGTTCCTCTTGGTATGCCAGGAGTTTCCTTCCTCTATCTCTTTCCTTTGCCTTTTCCTACTCTAATATCTTGTTGTGGCAACAGCTAAGTTTCTTGAATAAAAGGCCAATCAATTCCTTATCTTCATCAATTCTATCACCTAGAACCACTTTTGACTCAGATTAACCCTGTACCTTATAAAGTCTAAATTATATATACCCTTCAAATTGAATTTACTTCCTAAATCAGATTATCTGCCAATGAATGTTCTTTCTTTCTCAAGTATATTTCCAGCATGTAGCTTTCATATAGAAAGCCACATTTTAATTATAAAAAGTCATTTAAAAATTCAGCTATGTGGAAAGTTACTAAATTGTAACTAAAGCTGGGTCTGTACTGAATGGAATGAAGACAGCTGGCAAATAGGGTATTATATATTTATTTAACTGTCACTTTCTTCCCTCTCCCAACCCTGCCCTTTTTTTTCACCATACATGGGGAGAATTTTTAGGGAATGTACACTGAATACAAAATACTGAAATACAGATTACAAGAAGTTTGCCTTCTACGATCCATTCATCTTCTCAAAGTTTCCCCACAGACAGTTATGAACTTATACTCCCACTCCCTATACTCGAACAGGGACAAGCATTAATGCTGAAATAACAGTAATCAGAGCTAGGAGTTCATATTTTAATCCTAGTTAAACCCTTAAGTAGTGCATAGGCCCTTGGCTAGTTCAGTCCATCTATTCAGGAGTAAGTTTCCTCATTTGTAAAGAGAAAGGGTTGGACTAAATTACACTGTGGCTGGCTGTGTTCTAGAGACTCTAAAGCTCTCTTAGGACAGAGAAAGGAGAGGGGTAGATAGGGATTATGTGGTTAAAACTCTTCAACCAGAACAGCTCTGCTGTTGACATGTTTGATTTCTTCATATAGAATTTTATTGGGTGTACCCCTCCCCAAACACACACAAAGGCCCATAAAGTAGCTTGCATCTGTAAGATGCCCTAATTTCTGTTATATTCTGTACTAGTTCTCCTTATTTTCAGCAGAGACTCTTAAGTGCTCATCAAAATAAGGAATGTACTTTCAGGTTCTGAAGGACTTATTAAATTTTACCTCAAACTTGTCATCTCTTGAATAAATAAATCAAGAGCTTTATGATTTACTCATAGGTTTAATTAGTCAAATTAGTCAATTATTCAAAGTGCTAATCATACTCAATCTTCTTCCTGAGACTTTTTCCAAATTAAATCTCCTGAATTTGAGTAGAAAACCTAAATGTGAGAAATGTACTTGCACAAAGGCCTTTCACATTGCGAGTAGAAAAGGCAAATTATAGACTGATACACATATACACATAACACACACCTTACACACACACACACACACATGCTAGAATGATGTCTTCTTTATACCCTAATGTGTTATAGCTCTACTTTGGGCCTATGAGCTCTTATATAACCAAGTTTGAGTTCCTCCCTCAGGCATACTTTTTATTTCAATCACATTACCATTAGCAAATTTTTGTTCCATATCTCTACTACCCTACAGGAGAGCATTGCAGAGCATAATCTGTGAGCAACTGTGGACAGCAGTCCTAAAAGTCAAAATTATATTCATAGTAATACTAAGGCACATCGTCCTTTTTTTACACTGGGTTGAAATTCTCACTCCTGGAAGCAAAACCAAAGGTGGATGCAATTACAGACACCTCACTGAGAGTCAATACTGTGGCATAAAACTATACGATAGTCTCTATTCTTTAGTCTTATAAATGCTCAAAAAATGCTTGAAAAATCCTATTCCAGTTAAGAACTTCCTCAACACAGTTCTAAAAATTGTTCATTTTATTCAGTCTCCACCCTTGAGATCTTTTCAATATTTGTGTAGTGAAAAGGGAGTTATACCTCCTCACCTCTGCCGCCCCAAAATCACTTCCCCTGCATATCGACATGGTACTTGTTCCAAGGAAATGTATGTGGGCAATTGCTTGAGTTATGTACTGAACTAACAGTTTTTTTCCTAGAACACTATTTTTAGTGGAAAAAATGAATAACAAACTATGATTACTTAGACTTAAGGATTTGGCAAATGTTTTCTTCAAAATAAATAAAATGAGCCTCTCACTTAAAAATCATAACTGTTAAAAAATAATACATAAAAAAATTTAAAAACACAACTGTTTGTTACAAACTATAAAATTCAAGCTTTCAAACAAAAATTGAATTTTGCAAAACTTGTGTTCTCTATCTTGAGTTTGACTACTTCCCAGTACTCTTCTAGTGAGATTTTTCTAGTTATACCATCAGTGATATTAACTGTTGTTTTTAATATTGTGTAATAAACTCTACCAACATTTGCAAGATCTGTATAACTCAGTGAACTAATATTTTCCAAATGACCAATGCATAATGTTACAGAATCGTGCATAGATAAAAGATCCTTTTAAAGTGCTAGATGGACCAATAGATTTTAAAAGCAGAGTACTGATATTTTACGGATATGGTTTCAGGTTTCACAATGCAACTAACCATTGAGGATCTACCATTTATCAACTTCTCAAGAAGTATCAAGAAAGAGCATCTACAATTATGTGAAAAAGCTATTAAAAAACTCCCTCCATTTCTAACTACGTATCTTTATGAGGCCAGAATTCCTTCACATGCTTTAACCAAAGCAACTGATTCCAAAAGAATTGACACAGGAGTACATACGAGAATCCTGTAGTCTTCTATTGAGCAGACATTAAATATTTGCAAAAACATAAAATAATGACATTCTTCTCACCAATTTTTGAAAAGGTAACTATTTTTCATTATATATTATGTATATTTACATGTAATAGTTTTATTTTGCCATTTTAAATGAATTAACAGATATTTTATAAAAAGTCTGAGAAAGTAATTTTTAATTTCTAATCCAGAAAATATTTATAGGTATAATTCAAATGCCCAAAAGCACTTTTGTGCCCTCAATGACTTGTTAGAGGTCCCCACACTAAGCTCTCCTATGTATACTTTATTGTGTAGTTTATTAAGTTTATTTTACCCTCATTTCAAACTGCTAAGGTTATAGTAAGTATTACTCTAGGTCTCTACAGATGTGGACTCTCTTCTCGATTTGGTAATAACATCAGATTTAATGATCATACTACATTATGTTATTATTTGTTATGTTCATCATCAAGAACTTCATGAAATATTTCTCTGACAGTCTCTATTTTTAATACAAGAGTGAATAAGTAGATAAATTTGTCACTGGTCAATATTTAGTGAAAACTTAGTTTGTACTGATAGTGTAAACTATTATGCATCATACAATAAATGGAGGAAACAGTGTAAATGGTAAAGATATGAAACCTATGCTTGATGGTTTCAAATATAACAAGGAACTCAGGTTGATCACAAATGACAGAAGCCAGCTGCATATAAATTGGATCAGTAAAGTCTGTTATTAGAGTGATATCAATGAACATAAAGGAGTAGACTGCTCCAAGAGACTGTTTTCCCACGGTAACATCAAAAAAAAAAAAAAATACAAGCAAAATTGTCAGAATAAACTGTCAGAATTCTGGAAAACAGTCAAATGTTTACAAAACACAAGCAAACACTGAATCAAGAAAAAGGCAACTTAAAAATAATAGGAAGGCTTGTGGAATTTTTATTTGCCATTACCCCCATCCTCTCACTGTCTTGGTGGCAATCTTTGAGTCAGCAGCCTGCATTTGGAGTATGGTCCTGGTTCTAGAGGGAGCAAAGTAGATCTTATTCTCAAAGAGTTGTGTTTGCCTGCTCTAAACTGTCTCAACTGACACAAGGCATTTATTTTTGTTACACCTGATCCAGAACAATCAGGGCAGAAAAGCAATGGGTATTCCTCAAAAACATCATAAAGCAAATGAATGAGCCACAGCTACATGGGGAAAAAGACACAGTTAAGACATAATATAGGGAACCCAAAGCTGGGAGGCAAAGCTGGAAAAGAGTTTCTTTGGGAAATTAGGCATTCAAAATGCCTACATATATTGGAACATTTGGAAAGCCACATTCATGCCCAGAGCAGGATGCATGCTCAAAAAAGGTCTGAAAAGACCCTAAGTTTTCACCTCTGGCTAAACTTTAGGCTCAGTACAAGCAGGAAGTGAAGGCTAAGACAGAATTGCAGATGATCTGAATAAGTGTCCCAGCACAGAACTAATTTGAAAAGAATGAGAGTGTTTTGTGGTCCCCTCTTTTTAAAAAAATTCTGCTTTTTTTTTTCTTTCTTTTCCTCCCTGCCCCTCCCCACCTCTTGAATCCTAACATTCAACGAAATCTTTGTAAAAACGTGAGCTGTACATAAACTAAAGGAACAGAGACTTCAGAGACTACACATCACACAGGATACTGACTTTGCAAAATCGATATATCAATATTGATCAACTAATCAATACATCAATATCAATATCTCTATCTATCTATTTATCCATATATCACTACATCCAACAACACCAGGATACATTCTTTTCAACTACATGGAACATTCTCCAGGATAGACCATATGTTAGGCCACCAAACAAGTTTCAATAAATTTAAAAATATTGAAATTATTCAAAATATGCTCTCTGAATGAGATGGAATGAAAGTAAAAATCAATAACAGAAAGAAAACTGGAAAATTCACCTGTATGAGGATGTTAAACAAGACACTTTAAACAAGCAGTATTTCAGAGAAGAAATCACAAAGGAAATTAGGAAATACTTTGGGACAAATGAAAATGAAAATACAACATACCAAAACTGATAGGATTCAGTGAAGGCATTACTCACAGAGATAAATACCTCCCCTAAAAAAGAAAGATGTCAAATCAATAACCTAACTTTACATGTAAATAAGTAGAAAAAAGAAGAGGAAATTAACTGAAATCTAGTAGAAGAAAGTAATAAATATTAGAGTGATGATAAATGAAATTAGAGAATAGAAAACCAGTAGAAAGAATCAATAGAATCAAAAGTTTTTTCTTTGAAAAGATCAACACAATTGACCAAATTTTACTTAAGTTGACTACGATAAAAAAGAAAGAAGATGCAGATATAATAAGTCAGTTATGAAACTGGGAGCATTGCTAAAATTTTATAGAAATTAAAAGGATCATGAGAGAATACTTTGAACAATTGTATGCTAAAATATTAGATAACTTAGATAAAATGGACACATTTCTAGAAACACGTAAACTACCAAACTGACTCAAGAAGAAATAAAAAATCTAAACAGACCAATTATTAGTAAGAAGATTGAACCATAAACAAAAACCTCACAACAATGAAAAATGCAGGAACAGATGACTTCACTTGTAAATTCTACCAAACATTTAAAGAAGAATTAGCTCCAATTCTTCTCAAACTCTTCCAAAAGCTAGAAGAGGAAGGAGTGCTTAATAACTCACTTTATAAGGTTAGACTATTCTGATCCAAATCCAAAGAGAACACATGAAAAAAATGTTAACATTCCTAATGAATATATATGCAAAAACCCTCAATGAAATACAAGTAGCAAATGGCAGAATGACTTCTTTTAATTGGCCAACCAAATTCTCCAGCATATCAAGAGGATTATGAACTATTAACAAAGAGGATTATTCCAGGAATTTAAGGGTAACCTGACCAAAAAAAAAAAAAAAAAAGAGGTAACCAATGTAATATACCACATTCATAGAAAAAAAGAGGAAAAACACATGATCATCTCAATTCATGATAAAATGCATTTGACAAATCCATCACTCTTTCTTTTAGAAACATTTTAAAAACTAGGAATGAAAAGAAACTTCCTCAACATGAAATAAGGTCTTTATGAAAAGCCCACAGCTAAGGTGGTAGTCAGTGATGAAAGACTGAAAGATGTTGTTCTGTGATCGAGAACAAGACAATGATGTCCACTTTCACCATTGCTATACATAATTATACTGGAAATTCTAACCAGAATTCTAGCCAGGGAAGAAAAATAAATAAAAGACAGCCAATTTGGAAATGAAGGTGTAAAACTATCTCTATTTACACATGCCATTGTCTTCTATATACAGAAAACCCAAAGAATCTACGACAATCTTCTACAGCTAATAAGTAAATTTAGAATAAAGGGTTTTGAGTGTTTATCAACACTCAAAAATTAGTTGTATTTCTATACGCCAGCAATAAGCAATCAATAAAAGATATTAAGGAATTAATTCTAGCTACAATCACATTCAAAAGAATGAAATACTTAGGAATAAATTTAACCAAGGAGGTAAAGAATTTACATTTAAAACTATAAAACATTGCTGAAAGAAATTAAATATATAAATAAATGGAAAGACAACTAGTGTTTAATGATTGAAAGAATATTTCTAAGATGGCAATATTACCCAAAGTGATCCACAGATTCAATGCCATCAATATCAAAATCCCAACTGCCATTTTTTTTTTTTTTTTGCAGAAATGGAAAAGACAATCCTCAAATTCATATGGAATTGTAAAAGGCCCTGAATAGGAAAAAATAAAAAACTAAAAAAGAAAACAAAGTTGGAGCACTCACATTTTCTAATTTCAAAATTTACTACAAAGCTACAGTAATCAAAACAGTGGCGTGATACTGGCATAAGGTTAGACGCAGACTGATGGATTACAATTGCAAGTCCTCAAATAAGCCAATATTATCTATGATAAATGATAATCAACAAGGGAGGAAAAAAAAACATTCAATGGGTAAAGAACAGTCTCTTCAACAAATGTTTCTAGGTGAAATGTATGCAAAAAATGAAGTTGGACTCCCCACCTTACACCATACCCAAAAATTAACTCAAAATCATTCACTGCCCTAATGCTATGAGCTAAAACCATAAACCTCTTTAAAAAACATACAGGTAAATCTTCATGCCTCTGGATTTAGCAATGGATTCTTAGATACAATACCAAAAAAGATAAGCTGGGCTTCATAAAAATTAAGAAGTTTTGTGCATCAAAGGACAGTGTCAAAAAAGTGAAGACAACCTACAGAATAGAAGAAAATATTTGCAAATCATATATCTAGCAAGAGATTAATATCCAGAATATAGAACTACAACTCAACAACAATAAATCAAACAACTCAATTAAAACATGTGCAAAAGACTTGAATAGACCATTCTTAAACGAAGATACACAAACAGCCAATAAGCATATGAGAAGATGCTCAACAACACTAATCATTCGGGAAATGCATATTAAAACCAAATGAGATGTCACTTCAAACCTCTTGGATGACAATCATAAAATAAATGGAAAATAACAAGTGTTGATGAGGATGTGGAGAAACTCGTAAATGTATATATTGCTGTTGGAAATGTAAGACGGTGTAGTTGCTGTGGAAAATAGTCTGGTAGTTACTCAGAAAGTTAAACATGAATTAGCACATAGCCCCGCAATTCCATTCCTGGACATATACTTATCAAAAAATTGAAAACAAGAACTCAAAAAAAAACCCAATGCATGTACACACATGTACATAGCAGCTCTATTCCCAATAGCCAAAAGGTGAAAACATTCCAAATTTCCATCAGTGATTGGATGGATGGATGGATGAATCAATGAATGGATAAACAAATTGTGATACATACATACAATGGACTACTATTCAGCCATAAAAGGGAATGAAGTGCTGATATGTGAAAACGTGGATGAACTTCTAAAACATTATGTTAAGTGAAAGAAGTCAAACTAAAAAGGTCACATATTGTTTGATCCCATTTGTATGAAATATTCAGAATAGGTAAACTGGTAGAGACAGAGCTAGACTGGTGACTGTCAGGAGCTGGGGCAAGTGGAAAATGGGGAGTAACTTCTTAATGGGCACAGGGTTTCCTTTTGGAGTGATAACATGTTTTGGAACTATATAGAGTTAGTGGTTACACACATTGTGAACATACTAAATGCCACTGAACTGTTCACTTCAAAGTGGATAATTTTATGGTATATGGCATTACCCATATGGTATAACCCATATAAAAAAGTAAGTTCATTGGCGTTGTTTCCCTAATATTGTATAATTGCTGGTGTTTCTCTAGAAAAAAACAGGGTAGGCTGTGAGTCTAGGATCAGAGGTCTTCTACACCCCATGCAAAAGTCAAATTATTACGCACAGATTTAAGGCACAATTTTCCATTTAAGTAAGGATGTTTCCCAAGTCTAGCTTCACTGATTCCAGTTTTTCTAGAGAGTTTTCTCAGTTGGAACTTACATTCAATTGAACAATCTTAGACCAAGAGAAAAGAGTGTGAAAAAAATAACCCAAAACAATGAACAAACACTGAAATTGTTCCAAGATAAATTTTCATTTTGCAGAGCAAAGGCAGAGAGTGGGATATTATTTAGTTTAAAATACTGTTTAACTTAAGGGTAATTTCTTTTTACAGATGTTGTATCTTCTCATACCTAATGAATGAATTCTGGAATGAGGTGGCTTCAGTTACACTTCAAAGCCACTTCAAGGCCAAGGAACTGGATATTAAAAGTCCCTGGCAAATAATTGCATATTAAAATATCCCCTTTCAAAAATACAGGGGGCTAATGTACGCTAATTTTTTTTTCCATGAGGAGGGGCAATTGGATACAACACCCTCACTTAAGGAAACTTTCCCTCTCAAAGACCAGGCTATTTTGATCCCCCATTTTTCCCCAGGCTATCATATTCCTAAAGCAAGTATTTCTTTTAAAAGAAGGCAAATAAAAAAATATGACAACATATTTAAAGTTGTACAGTGACATGTAAATAGTTTTGATACACTGTGGTTTACGAAAGAAAAGGTTCACTTACATTTTATCATGAGTGTTTGAAGTTTTAGAAAAAAATATGATAGCTGAAAGAATTTACATGTACACTTTCCAGTCACCTACTTCTGTCACTTCTTCCCTAACTACCCCTTGGCCACCCCAGCTTAATTCCTTCTTTGCTTTGCATTCCCTTTTGGAAATATACAGAATTAATTCACTCATTTAAAAAAAAAAATCAAGGCTCAGAATAAAAGCACAGTTCATTTTGCTCTCTTTTTTTTTTTCTCAAATGTTTCTTGCCCATACTTTGCATAGGTACAATATAGAGCTTAACTTAACTTTTATTTCAAAGGTTAAGACAGGTGCTAGAACCAAAATGGCCTGGGATAGGGACCCAGCTTCCCCATATTCTAACTGTGTGACAGGCAATTTACTGTAACTTGTAACACTCAGCCAAATAATGTAGAATATGAATAAATTAATAGTATCTATTTCATGTTAGGGGTGCGATGATAAATAAAGTAGTACATTTAAAGCACTCAGTACAATACCTGGAATGTAACAAGCAGATAATAAATAAATGTTACTTATTAAAACAGATTCTCTTCTGACTCTTATAAAAATGAACACATTATAATGTAAACTAAATCCCTTATTTATCTGATTGGACAATACAAAAAGATGAAAATAAGTAAGGAAATCAAATCTGACTTAAAAATAGAAATGCAACTATAAAGCAAAGACAAAAAATATAACTACTCTGACTTTATTAGTGACAGAGAAAATTATTTTTTATTTAACATAAGAGATAAATCTAGTAGAAAAGCAACCACAGTCCATGTTATCTGGGGGGAAACTGTTAGAATCTGTCACTGTTTTCTCTTTGGCAGCCTGATTATGCCTGGGTAATACCATATTAAAATGTGTTCATCTGTGCTGTTCTTGGAACAACAAGCAGAGACAATTTAGCTTATGCCTATCAATACAACATATCTCTCTTTTTAATTCAACAAAATAAAATAAACGATTTGCATATTGGTGGATGTTGATGTTTACAAGTGAGTAATGCAAATTTCAAAATATGTAAAACATTATTTCCCCCTCATAAAAGCATAATGGGATATTTTAATCGCTGCTTTGACATTTTAAAACACAGGTCAGATGCTTAAATGACACCTTTTAAATTAGAGCTGCCAAGAGATTGCTTGAAACATAATATAACATGACATTTTAACTAACTATAACCAGGAGCTATTATTGTCTCAGAATATAATAGTAACCAGAATAAATTCATTTTGAGTTTTTGCATAACAATAACAAATCAGATGTCACCTGTCCAATAAAGCACTTAATTTTATCAACTGTTTTCTCGAAAATTATCTTTTTTATAAATAGGGACAGATTAATATTTTTAAAGCCTAATTTGAAAGGGTCAAGACATTCCTTTAAAAAATGTGGGGGGGCGGAGTCAATATGGCATATTAGGAGGATGCAGAATTTGCGTCTCCTCAAAACTAGGGCACCTACCAGGCAACGGTGGGGGACCACGGACACCTAAGGGGATGGCAGGTACCCCAGTGACCGGTTGTTTCAATTATAGTTTTATTTTTTCTAATATAATTTTTATCTTTCTAATTTCATTTTGTTTTTTATTCTTTGATATTGTACTGCTCCTGTTTTTCTTTCTTTCATTTTTTTTTTGTTTTTTGTTTCTTTTTAACCGTGCCATGAAGCTCACAACATCTTGGTTCCCAGGCCAGAGGTCGGGCCCAAGCTCCTGTGATGGGAGCTCTGAGTCCAAACCGGTGGAATAACAGAGAACCTCAGACACCAGGGAAGATTAATCACAGTGAGGCCTCCTGGAGGTCCTCATCTCAGCACCAAAACCCAGCTCTATTGAACTGCCTGCGAACTCCAGTGCTGGATGTCTCAGGCCAAACAACCAGTAAGACAGGAATAAAGCACCACCCATCAAAAATAAAAAAATTAAACTACAAAAGATATGTTATACCTGAAAAAGAATTCAGAGTAATGATAGTAAAGATGCAAGGTAAAAACCTACAAGACCAAATAAATGAAGAAGAAATAGGCAACCTACCTGAAAAAGAATTCAGAGTAATGATAGTAAAGATGATCCAAAATCTCGGAAACAAAATGGAGAAAATACAAGAAACAGTTAACAGGGATCTAGAAGAACTAAAGAGCAAACAAACAGTGATGAAAAACACAATTACTGAAATTAAAAATACTCTGGAAGGAATCAATAGCAGAATAACAGAGGCAGAAGAACGGATAAGTGAGGTGGAATATAAAATGGTAGAAATAACTGCCAGGGAGCAGAATAAAGAAAAAAGAATGAAAAGAATTGAGGAGAGTCTCAGAGACCTCTGGGACAACATAAAAGCACCAACATTTGAATTATAAGGGTCCCAGAAGAAGAGAAAAAGAAAGGGTCCGAAAAAATATTTGGAGAGATTATAGTTGAAAACTTCCCTAACATGGGAAAGGAAATAGTCAATCAAGTCCAGGAAGCCCAGAGAGTTTAATACAAGAAAAACCCAAAGAGAAACACGCTGAGTCACATATTAATCAAACTATCAAAATTTACATACAAAGAAAAAATATTAAAAGCAGCAAGGGAAAAGCAACAAATAACATACAAGGGAATCCCCATAAGGTTAATAGCTCATTTTTCAGCAGAAACTCTGCAAGCCAGAAGGGAGTGACAGGACATATTTAAAGTGATGAAAGGGAAAAACCTACAACCATGATTACTCTACCCACCAAGATTCTCATTCAGATTTGATGGAGAAATTAAAACCTTTAGAGATAAGCAAAAGTTAAGAGAATTCAGCACCACGAAACCAGCTTTACAACAAATGCTAAAGGAACTTCTATAGGCAGGAAACACAAGAGAAGGAAAAGACAAACAAAAAAACCCCAAAACAATTAAGAAAATGGTACAGGAACATACATATTGATACATATTGATAATTACCAAAAATGTAAATGGATTAAATGCTCCAACCAAAAGACACAGACTGGCTGAATGAACACAAAAACAGGACCTATACATATGCTGTCTACAAGAGACCCATTTCACCCTAGGGACACATACAGACTGAAAGTGAGGGGATGGAAAAAGATATTCCATGCAAATGGAAATCAAAAGAAAGCTGGAGTAGCAATGCTTATATCAGAAAACTAGACTTTAAAATAAAGACTATTACAAGAGACAAAGAAGGACACTACATAATGATTAAGGGATCAATCCAAGAAGAAGATATAACAATTGTAAATATTTATGCACCCAACATAGGAGTACCTCAATACATAAGGCAAATACTAACAGCCATAAAAGGGGAAATCGACAGCAACACAATCATAGTAGGGGACTTTAACACCCCACTTTCACCAATGGACACATCATCCAAAATGAAAATAAATAAGCAAACATAAACTTTAAATGATACATTAAACAAGATGGACTTAATTGATATTTACAGGACATTCCATCCAAAAACTACAGAATACACTTTCTTCTCAAGAACTCAAAGAACATTCCCCAGGATAGACCATACCTTGGTCACAAATCAAGACTTGGTTAATTTAAGAAAACTGAAATTGTATCAAGTGTCTTTTCGGGCCACAATGCTATGAGACTAGATATCAATTACAGGAAAAAAATTTCTGTAATTACAAACACATGGAGGCTAAACAATACACTACTAAATAACCAAGAGATCGCTGAAGAAATCAAAGAGGAAACCAAAAAATACCTAGAAACAAACCTATGGCATGCAGCAAAAGCAGTTCTAACAGGGAAGTTTATTGCAATACAATTCTACATCAAGAACCAAGAAAAATCTCAACTAAATAACTCAACATTACACCTAAAGCAATTAGAGAAAGAAGAACCAAAAATACCCCAAAGTTCGCAGAAGGAAAGAAAACAGAGATCAGATCAGAAATAAATGAAAAAGAAATGATAGCAAGGATCAATAAAATTAAAAGCTGACTCTTTGAGAAGACAAACAAAATTGATAACCATTAGCCAGACTCATCAAGAATAAAAGAGAGAAGACTCAAATCTATAGAATTAGAAATGAAAAAGGAGAAGTAACAACTGACACTGCAGAAGAAGAAAGGATCATAGAGATTACTACAGGCAACTATATGCCAACAAAATGGACAACCTGGAAGAAATGGACAAATTCTTAGAAAAGCACAACCTTCAAAGAATGAACCAGGAAGAAATAGAAAATATAAACAAACCAATCACAAGCACTGAAATTGAAACTGTGATTTAAAATCTTCCAACAAACAGCCCAGGACCAGATGGCTTCACAGAAGAATTCTATCAAACATTTAGAGAAGAGCTAACACCTGTCCTTCTCAAACTCTTCCAAAATATAGCAGAGGAAGGAACACTCCCAAACTCATTCTACGAGGCCACCATCACCCTGATACCAAAACCAGACAAAGATGTCACAAAAAAGAAAATACAGGCTAATATCTCTGAACATAGATGCAAAAATCCTCAACAAAATACTAGTAAACAGAATCCAACAGCACATTAAAAGGATCATATACCATGTTCAAGTGGGGTTTATCCCAGGAATGTAAGGATTCTTCAATATATGCAAATCAATCAATGTGATACACCATATTAACAAACTGAAGTATAAAAACCATACAATAATCTCAATAATGCAGAAAAAGCTTTCAACAAAATGCAACATCCATTTATGATAAAAACTCTCCAGAATGTAGGCATAGAGAGAACTTACCTCAACATAATAAAGGCCATATATGACAAACTCACAGCCAACATCGTTCTCAATGGTGAAAAAGTGAAACCATTTCCACTAAGATCAGGAACAAGACAAGGTTTCCCACTCTCACTGCTATTATTCAACATAGTTTTGGAAGTTTTAACCATAGCAATCAGAGAAGAAAAAGAAATAAAAGGAATCCAAATCGGAAAAGAAGTAAAGCTGTCACTGTTTACAAACGACATGATACTATACATAGAAAATCCTAAAGATGCTACAAGAAAACTACTAGAGCTAATCAATGAATTTGGTAGAGTAGCAGGATGCAAAATTAATGCACAGAAATCTCTTGCATTCCTATATACTAATGATGAAAAATCTGAAAGAGAAATTAAGGAAACACTCCCATTTACCATTGCAACAAAAAGAATTAAATACCTAGGAATAAACCTACTTAAGGAGACAAAAGACCTGTATGCAGAAAACTATAAGACACTGATGAAAGAAATTAAAGATGATACAAACAGATGGAGAGATATACCATGTTCTTGGATTGGAAGAATCAACATTGTGAAAATGACTATACTACCCAAAGCAATCTACAGACTCAATGCAATCCCTATCAAACTACCACTGGCATTTTTCACAGAACTGGAACAAAAAATTTCGCAATTTATATGGAAACACAAAAGACCCCGAAAAGCCAAAGCAATCTTGAGAAAGAGAAACGGAGCTGTAGTAATCAGGCTCCTGGACTTCAGACTATACTACAAAGCTACAGTAAACAAGACAGTATGGTACTGGCACAAAAACAGATCAATGGAGCAGGATAGAAAGCCCAGAGATAAACCCACACACATATGGTCACCTTATTTTTGATAAAGGAGGCAAGAGTATACAACCCTCAGAATGGGAGAAAATATTTGCAAATGAAACAACTGACAAAGGATTAATCTCCAAAATATACAAGCAACTCATGCAGCTCAATATTAAAAACACAAACAACCCACTCCAAAAATGGGCAGAAGACCTAAATGGACATTTCTCCAAAGAAGATATACAGATTGCCTACAAACACATGAAAGGATGCTCAACATCACTAATCGTTAGAGAAATGCAAACCAAAACTACAATGAGGTATCACCTCACACCGGTCAGAATGGCCATCATGAAAAAATCTACAAACAATAAATGCTGGGGAGGGTGTGGAGAAAAGGGAACCCTCTTGCACTGTTGGTGGGAATGTAAATTGATACAGCCACTATGGAGAACAGTATGGAGGTTCCTTAAAAAACTAAAAATAGAACTACCATATGACTCAGCAATCCCACTACTGGGCATATCCCCTGAGAAAACCATAATTCAATGAGTCATGTACCACAATGTTCATTGCAGCACTATTTACAATAGCCAGGTCATGGAAGCAACCTAAATGCCCATCAACAGACAAATGGATAAAGAAGATGTGGCACATGTATACAGTGGAATATTACTCAGCAATAAAAAGAAACGAAATTGAGTTATTTGTCGTGAAGTGGATGGACCTAGAGTCTGTCATACAGAGTGAAATAAGTCTGAAAGAGAAAAACAAATACAGTATGCTAACACATATATATGGAATCTAAAAAAAAAAAAAAGTTCTGATGAACCTAGGGGCAGGACAGGAATAAAGACACAGATGTAGAGAATGGACTTGAGGACATGGAGAGGGGGAAGGGTAAGCTGGGACGAAGTGAAAGAGTAACACTGACATATATACACTACCAAATGTAAACTAGATAGCTAGTGGGAAGCAGCTGCATAGCACAGGGAGATCAGCTTGGTGCTTTGCTACCACCTAGAGGGGTGGGATAAGGAGGCTGGGAGGGAGACACAAGAGCGAGGGGATATGGGGATGATATACATATGCCTATAGCTGATTCACTTTGTTATACAGCAGAAACTAACACAACATTGTAAAGCAATTATACTCCAATAGAGATGTTAAATAAATAATAAATCTGGTGTCTAAGACGATAGTAAGAGAGAATTCTTTGCCTCAAAGTCATATTTGCAGGCACATATCAAGGCAAAGTGATGAATTCAAGTCAGTCTGATACAAAGGTCAATTTAATCACTCTATCTTCTGTACACTGTCCACAAACTAGGTACCTAAAGTCATCCCAATTCTGCTGGCCTTAGACGTATTATCTAGAAAACTACTCTACTTTCTTTAAATTGGTGTTATGAGGAATGAATGAGATGATTGTTCACTCCCTTTGGAAAATATCTGTAAATTGGTATTTCTTCGAAGGAAGGCACACATCCTTAAATGTTAACTTCCAGTCTTTGTTTTGTTTATTTTTCAGGATAGGATTGCACAAATTTCTCAGGTTCTCTCTACTTCCTTGGTTCTAAATTTTGGCTCAAATGAACTACGTGAACCTAATTTCATGGATCAAATCCTCATCTGACATTAAAGATTTAACTAATCATCAACATCACAGTGGCAATCTCAACCTCGGTAAATTATTTTCCAAAATGGAATCTGAATCTACTGTAAAACTCTTACTATTCGAGATACATCTCTAAGGGAAAATACAGACATTTATATAGTGGAAGTGGACAATCCTTATTAAATTATTGTTTAACTGAGATCAAGCAGAGTTCTGGTATCTTATACCTGAGTGCTTGACTTCTTTTATACTCTGATAGAACTGTGACAATCAACCCAAATGCTCACCTAGAGAAGGCACTAAAGGAATAAAGAATTGCCTAAAAGCAAGAGCTAGAGCTAACGATGAAGACACAATTTCAGTGCCTTACAATGTTGTCTTTAGTCAACCATGAGAGTAAATTAACCTGATGACTTTGTTTTGACACTGACTGATTACAGACATTAATCAAAGGGCAACAGGCCACTGCTGCTGAAGAACTGGTGGAATATACGCAGTGCATAGGTGGTCATTTCAACATGGCAATCAGACTTAAGAGCTTGATGAATATCCTCTACCAAATACATTGTAACTCATAAAATACGCTTCTCTATTTTCCAAACAGGTCAAAATGGGTAACTGTATTCTGTGTGAAATGTTTCCTAACCATGTTCACCGTCATTCTGCATATTAAATATAAATATGAGACTGCAGAGTAAATGCATAGCTACCTAAAACTGGCTTCCAGAACTTTAAGCGTGAATGTACACCCATATATTTGTAGAGTATAATTACTGATCTTATTGTTACCTATTCTGAAAATAAATGTGGATACTCTTTTTTCTTTAAATGACTTAAATACAAACAACAACAACAAATATGTGGGCTGGACCAATACATCCGAAAAAGTGCCCTTTAATCCGAAAAAAAATTTTCTTTCGGAAATAGTTACTTATTAAAGAAATACTTGAATTGTTAACCTACTCTTCAAAAATAATTAGGACTTCTTTTCACAAGGCATGGAAGTTGCTGACAACCTTGGAAATTAAGACACCTGTGTCAAATTACTTCTGTAATAAAATTTGCAATCAAACCAAAATTACAATGAACATGTGTTTCTCTGGTTATAGGCTTGCATTCCTTAGCACTTACCTGCAAAATGTGATGCTATTTTGAGCAAAACAGTTTCTAAATCATTTCTTAGACTAGATAATTCCTTGTATCCTTTCTCCCTCACCCACCCCCCTCCAAAAAATTAAATATAATTTAAAGGTAGAAGGGGCTTAGTGAGAGAGCTCACCAGATTTAGTCTGTTGCTATACTTGTTACTAAGCAAGCCACCATTATTGCTGTTGTTGTTTTATTAGATCACAGATATTAGAGCTGTAATGAACTTCAAGAAATCACTTCAGTTTCTGGCAAACCAAAGATGCCCTTTTCTTCAAGAAAACACTTGGGATCAAAGGAGGTAAGTGATTTGCCCAAGGTCGTATACTGTAAGTCCCCTACATACAAACGAGTTTTGTTCCAAGAGCGCATTCATAAGTCCAATTTGTTTGTAAGTCCCACAAAGTTAGCCCAGGTACCCAACTAAACAAATCGGCTATATAGTACTATAGTGTAATAGGTTTATAATACTTTTCACACTAATAATACATAAAAAACAGACACAAAAAATAAAGAAAACATTTTCAATCTTACAGTACAGTACCTTGAAAAGTACAGTAGTACAGTACAACAGCTGGCATCCAGGGGCTGGCATCGCGTGAACAGGCAAGAAGAGTTACTGACAGGAGGAGGGAGAGGAGGTGGGAGATGGTAGAGCTGAACGATCGTCAGCAGTAAGAGACGCAGGGCAAGCTGCACGTGGCAATGTACGCCGGACACGTGAACTAACTTACGTGATTAGACAGGTGAATGCGTGCCTATTCGAATCTTTGAAAGTTTGCAACTTGAAGGTCCGTATGTACGGGACTTACTGTAGCTATAAAGGTGTCGAATTTCTGACCCCAACACTTACTGGAAGGATTGTTCTAGAGTCAGCTCTTTATCCTAAAAGGTCAAGTGTCTTGCTGAGTAATTTCAGAATCAGAAGTTTCCCTTCCTGTCATGGATTCCCCTTCCTGGTTGAAAGTTTCCATCTGTCTGACTGGCTTTACCTAGAAAGCCGGGACTTGGGGACATACTTGTGAACAAAGGAAAGGTTAGAGGGGGTTGTTGCATGTTATTCCCTCAGTTGGAGGTTTTCCCTCGCAGGTCTATCCTAGCACTGCTGAGGGTAAAAGGAAGCCTCCGTGTAATCAGGGCACTAGCGTCTGACCACACACGTGCACAGGCACACATGTGCTAAATCAAAAGGCCACACTAATGGTCTCGATGCACATTCTAGCCCTCAGAACCAGAGGTTAAACAAACTCAGTTCTGGTTTTTTTTTTTTCCTGTCTAACGAGGGAGGCAAGACTAGATAACTTCTAAGAGTACTTCTAGGCTTAGGACTCAGGCCACAAACTGTAAGTCTTCTGAGCTTATACTTTACTCTGCTGTTTGGTTTGAGCCCACCATGGAGGCCAAGTAGCCAGGTTGGTATTTGCTCGTTGATAACTCGAGCAAATTCCTAAACCACCATCATTACCTATGTCCACTTCATCAATTTATATCATCTTCCAACCCCTGGTGACATTGAGTTTACAAACAGAGTGTAGAACACAAGTTGTTTTCTGTAACAATACTTTTTCCACTCCAGCATACTGACTTTTATTTTTCATTTCATAACATCCCTGCCAAAAATAACAGTGAAATCTAAAGACATTTGAACATGTGGTATGTAAAACAAACACTAAATTATAAATTTAAATAATAATTGCACTTCCATTTGTGTGATGACTTTCATATGAAATTAACTCTTTGGGTTGGGATATGTGGTTGTTGTGTGCTTGTGTAGCTGGGGAAGAAGGAGATTGGAAGTGACAGATATAAAGCAGGAGATAGTGAGGCCAACTATGATAGTACCTAGAAAGTTGTACTCCATAATTATCTATTGATGTATGAATAAATGAATGAACAGACCACTGAAAGACTGACGCCAGATTAAATATTTAGTATTTTTCCACCTGCCATAATTTAAAATTGAAATCACAGAAGATCTATATTCCTGAAAGACTTTATACTTTTTCTTAGAAATCTCCCTCATACAACACAGTGTTTGGCATCGTGTCTGGCGGTCAATAAGTACTTAATAATAAACATAATAAGAGGAATGCCAGCAGCAGTTCTACAGACTGTACTAAACACCTCAATTTTATTATCTCACTTATCCCTCATAGTAACACTGAGACAGGCTGGGACCTGGGACACTTTGCTGCAGTGCTTGCACCTGGACAAACGTCTTCTTGAGCAACAAAATACAAAGAACTATAAAGGACTAAAAATAACTGCGTGCGTTCCCAGTTGGGGCAAATTATGGACAACGAGATACAAAAAGACCAAAAAAATCCCAACTGCCACTTCTGAAGAGCCAGGAGCAAAAGGAGGTCACTGCGCTTGCCTCTTGCACACACCACCACCAAAGGGGTGGGCAAACCACCTAAGGCCCCCCCTCCCGCCTGACCCCCTGGACACACCCCTACCCTCACCCCATATAAGGATCCAGCTCACCCCCCCACCCTGTTGCTTGTTTTTGCTCCTCCCTGCTACAGCAGGGGCCCCAATAAAGCCTTGCCTGAATTTCTTGTCTGGCCTCTTATCAATTTCTATTGATTAAAGAGGCCAAGAACCCGGGTCAGTAACGACACTGTAAAGTTGGCACTATGAGTTGCATCCATAATACAGATGAGTGAAGGCAAGGTTAAATTATTAGCCAACTTCACAAAACTAGTTCTGTGAGAGCCATAACTCAAACCAAGGTGTATCTTGCTTAAACCCTCGCTTTAACAAATGAATAAGTGCATGACAAAATGAATGCAACTATCCTGTGTTTTTATTACTGGGGCAACTTGGTAAGGGTTGGGTAGAGGAGGTTTAATTTACTGAGTGACCAAGATCTTTGTTATACCAAACTCCCAAAGACACCAAGGTATCACTATGGCCTCAGAGAGTTCACAAGAAAACCTGAGAAACTGAATCACTGGGAAAAGGATACTAGAATCAGATGGAAGAAAGTTCAAGAGAAACACATAGGTATTCTCTGATACTAATCTCTTCCATCTGGTTGATAGTCATCAATAGAAGCAATGAAGCCACGTCATTCATTTTTTTAAGAATTATGTCAAAATTCCTATGTTTAAGTGAAACACTATGCTGAACATAAGCTCATTTTCCTTTAACAAAGATTCTTGGCAATCGGCAGCAACTCACAGCCATCACATTGCTCAATTACACTGTACTGCAGGTGTACAAATGAGGCTGTTAAGAGACGGTTCCTGAGAGAATGATGGATGATCCACCTCTTAGAAGAGAAATTTTTTCCTTTCTTTTTTTTTTTTAAAGTCTCCTTCTCTTCCGTTTCCTCTCTCCCGACTCCCTTAATTTCTTTCTCGATCTCTTCATATGTTAAATAACAACTACAAACTATATCTTTGGAAATCTATACATTTCAAAGCCAATGTTTTTACCAAGATGGTATATGTCACAAAGTACCATACTGGAACACCTGATATTGCAATTTGTATAATTAGCCACCATAATTAGTTGACTAAATGACTCTGAAAGAGAGCTTTTGTTAATCAAATGTTGTACATGAGGAAATAAATTCAAGAAATAAATTCAACATGTTTAAGGGGCTTGTAAATAACAAAACTGGGGCAGGAACTGGTTATAAATTTATAGCCTTTAACAACAGGCATACGAGTTGATTTGGGGACTGGCTCAATCCTATCATAGAAATGACCATTTTTCTCACCGCCATACATGGTGATCAGTTTTTGAGCAAGCTAGTTGGGTGGGTTGTAGTAGCATGACAAACTTTTTTGTTCCTGGCAGGCAGTTTGGGAGTTTAAAATGTGAGCAGCCTTTCTCTGCCTTCTGTGTTATCACCTACCAAAGAGCAGTAAAACTTCTGAGTACTGAAATAAACCGCAGAGAACAATTAAACTTACTGATAATTTATATAGTAGTTTTCAACTATTTAACATAAAGAACACAATTTAAAGAGTAGTGCAAGAGCAAACTGGAGAGGGTCTTTAGACAGAGAGAAACTGGGAATGTATAAACTGCAGAGAAAGACGAGAGAAAGAAAGTGGAAGTGTCTCATTTAGAGGCTTAGCTCATTTTCTTTTGATCTAATCCTCTTTGTCTGTCAAATCCTCCCTTACCACTGTCATTATAGTTGGGCTGTCTCCTATATATGGAAACTTCCAGACTCCACTCCCTCATCTCCACCCACAATAAAAGTCAAATGTGTCCCGCATTTATTAAATTGACAAACATAACAAGTCTCTAAACAGCATTGGAGACCAAAGATTTCCTTGGCATTCTCAATATATATATTTTACATTTCAGCTTCTCCCAAATATCTTGCATGGTATTTAAACCACAAAATGACTGTGCCATTTGAGAAATGTCTGGTTATTCATTTTTTTATTCCAACCAATGCTAATGTGTCCTAAGATACCACATATGACTACCCTCTTAAGGCATTTGAATGTGAAATTATCATCCACAATACCATCATAAGATAGTAATAAAGACAGATTACCTGGGGTTAAGAGGATGACTGACATAGTGATGAGTGAGCATACAACTAAAATCACCAGCAGGGCAATAGCAATTCCCTTCCAGTTTCTCTGTGGAGGGCTGTTACTTCCCAGTTCCTACCGAGATAGAAAAAAAAAAGAAGTTTCATAATTATACATGCTCCAAGAGAAATGTATTCATAAAGGAATGATTCAGTGCATGGAAGAATCACAGTTTGAAAGCTGACTAGAATCCTCTTCCTCTTCGGTAGCTCATTTAATTATTCAAAGGTGCATATATTATAAATGGCTATCTTTTGGGGGGCAATCTTATTTCTCCAAGAGATAAAGCAGCAAAGGTTTCTGCCTGCTGTCTAAAATGTGGATGGCATTAAAATACATTGAATATAAACACTAGGATGATAGCCAAAATACTCTGCAAAATAATTATGTAAATAAAGTGTGCCCATTTACATTGGAACCTACAATAAAGATTTAAATATTAATATTCCTGAAGCACTATAGACTACTTTTCTAACTGGTAAGGGGAAAAAAGATTAGTGATGAGAAAATCATTCAAAATGCCCCTCACTGCAGAGCAGTGCACATTTGTCAACTCAAAAAGTCCTTTTTTTAAACAGTTCCCCTACCACTCATAAATATCAACAGGATGTAGTAACTAAATTAAATGAGTGCTTCTGTATCAATGGTTTACGACATCCTCTCCCTGGGCAGCATGCATGATATTGGCAAGGAGGTATGATTGATGGGGTAGGATAAACTTGAGCATCTCTTACAATACATACAGTAAAGCTTTTCATTTTTCAGATGATCTGTGTTCTATTCTGCTGACTAGAAATATATGAGCATCATTCACCAAAGTAAAGCACAGACCACACTAGTTTGAAATAAATGCCAGATTTTCTTTGTAATAAAGTTTATAAAACACTAAGCTTCTTGTTTCTTTCTTCCTACCCCAATCCCCAGCCTCTTTTCCTCCAGTCCTAATAGAGCCTTCTTTATTCAGAAATAGTCAAATGATTTGGGGACAAATGAAACAAAACGTAAAGGTTTCCAGTTCACTGTATTTGCACAAATCACTCAAGAAGCCACAGTCTTCCTTTAAACAAAGATAAGTAAAATAGCAAACATTTGATAAACTATAAATGGCTTTTTGTGACTCACAGTTTAAAGCACTGAAGCCAATTTTCATATAGGGATAGTGGCATTCAGTTCTGCAATAAACTCTTTGGACTTAAAGAACTAGGTCCTAAATAAATGCAAGAAGAAACCATGCATAGGAGGTATTTTGTTATTGTTTGTTTTTCCCCTTCTCAGATCAGTAGCTTTAGGTTTTTCACTCTGATGAACCAAATCCGGCAGAAATCAATTCCAATCTTTTTTCTAAAATGGCTCACTTCATACCTCATTTTCATGCTTATTAATGCTTACTGTCCAATACCTCTATCCCTTCTGCATTTTGGTTAGAATTTCCATTCATAAACTTATTCCACATAAATCGAAACAGTAGATTAGCAAATCATCAGCGTTTAAGTAACAGCATCAAGAAAAGCAATAGTTGTCTTAAGACCATAAACCCTTTTCTGGAATGCAACGTGACTGCAGGTTTCTTGGGCAATTTCTTTGTCAGAATCTGTGTGGTGTGATGACCAGTTATTCTCCATATTAAGGCTCTATTTAAGACTACTCGGGGGCTTCCCTGGTGGCGCAGTGGTTGAGAATCTGCCTGCCAATGCAGGGGACACAGGTTCGAGCCCTGGTCTGGGAAGATCCCACATGCCACGGAGCAACTGGGCCCGTGGGCCACAATCGCTGAGCCTGCGCGTCTGGAGCCTGTGCTCCGCAACAAGAGAGGCGATGGTGAGAGGCCCGCGCACCGCGATGAAGAGTGGTCCCCACTTGCCGCAACTAGAGAAAGCCCTCGCACAGAAATGAAGACTCAACACAGTCATAAATAAATAAATAAATAAATAAAAGAACGTGAATTTCTTTAAAAAAAAAAAAAAAAAAAAGACTACTCGGAAGCCAGAATGGTAGATTAGAGAGGCAATGCTATACGTAGATGCCTATGCTGGGCAAAAAGTTGTGAAACACCCATCTCAAGAGCTAAGAGATAATGAAAGAAGGGCAACAAACAATAGGAAGTGAGTATCCGGACCAAGAATCATAAACCCTTCCATCTTTATTAACTCAAAGGGAGGTAAGAAAAAGGAAAAAGAATAATTGTAAGCAATTATAACTGACTTCTCAGTCCAGTAAAGCAATCAAGGGGCAATGATAATTTTTAATCTACTGACTCTGATCTTGATTCACTGTCACTGGAACGCAAGACAAATTATTAGACAAATGTGTTCAGAGTGTGTTTTTCAGTTTTTGAATATGATGTAACTATGCAATGTCTACCAAGCATTGTCTAACAGCAATAACAGATATCTTATTATGTGTCTTGAATTGTACTGAGTACTTTATATTCACAATCTCACAAAATCCTCATGAGAATTAGGTGAGATTACTATTATTTTGACAAATCTGCAGGTGAGAAACATGGGATTTAGAGAGATAAACACCAAACCGCTTACTGCTAATAAGTGGGACGTCTCAAGGTCCAATCCATAAAAGTCTAGCCTCAGAAACCACACTCACACACTATAATATGCTATTCTAAAAGGAGCTATTTCTTGAATCAATCAATAAGCCAATGAATCAAGGAATGATTTGAACCCCTACATAATAATAGTTGTACTTTAATACCTTTGATCTGAGAAAATTCACAATTTTATAAAAGCTCTTCTGAAGTCTGTAATGCTTTCAAATAAACTCATATTTTCCCAGGAATGGCAGACTAGGAAAAATACACCATTTTAAAAAATGGTAAAACACGTTTGAGTACAAAATACTTTTCTGTTCATAAAGTGATGCACATGAGAATGTCTGGCTCCTCTAAAAATGACCCATCAATACCAAAAGCATCTACAAGTCCCTGTTTTAGGAACTGCAGACTTAATGAACTCTTACTATAATTCCCTCCTTTCCATCCATCTTAAACTCCATCACTATTATAATATTTCTAAAGCACGGTTTTACTTACATCACTTTATTCCACAAAGTCCTTTAATGTCTCTACATTATCTAAAGAATTAAGTGCAAATGTGTGAGTCTAGAATAACAATGGTCTATAGCCAAGCTCCAGTCTTCTCATCCAACTTGATCTTTTTTTTTTTTTTTTTTGAGAAAGAACACTACCCTATACTGCTCTGATTACCATTTCCAACATACGCCTCAGATGCTTCAAACTTCACCTAACCATTCCACTCCCAGTTTTTTCTCCAATTCCTTTCATATGCATCCAATTACAGACATTGTCAATCATCCAACATCCTGCTCAAATGTCTCTTCTCTTGAAAATTTCCCCCAATTATGCAAGCCAGATATAATTTTCCTTCTGAAAAAAAAAAATGCCTAAAATGCATTGTACCAATAGGTTTGAGACCAACTCTGCTACTTAATAGCTATGAGATTGCAAACAACATGCCTCTGCGATTTCCTAAGCCTCAGGCTTTTTTTTTTTAGCTGAACAACTGGAATAATAACAATAATTATTTTTAAATGTAACAAGGATTAAAACAAATTATTCAAACAAAGCTCTTACTTAAATGTACAATAAGACAGTTCACACTAAGTGAACTTCTTGGAATGTTCTTCCTCAGTACACTTGCACATGTCACTCTTTCTCTCTCTCTCATCATTTCAGGTCTCAATCTCAAATGTTCCTTCCTTTGAGAAGCCTTGCCTGGCCACCTTCTACAAAATAACATTCTATATCCACTCTTATTCCTTCAATTAGCTTTATTTTTCTTCATATCATTATCATTTTTGAGTATATTATGTCATATTAAATCATATATCTATAATAATATAAATTAAGTTGTTTAAATGTTCATTTTATCAGTCTCAGCTCTCCAGAATAGAAGCTTTGTGATGTCAGTAACCTAGATCATCTTGTTCTCTGCTAGATCCCTAGCATTTTGAACAGTGTTTGGCACATACTAGGTATGCTACAGATAGTAAACAAATGAATGAATGAATGAATGATAGCAGTTCTGATGATAGTGATGATGATGGTGGTGATGGTAATGCTTAAAGCCATGTATAAACAGCCATCATATCCCTGTCAAAGTTATCTCCTTAAAGTAAGGAGCACATCTTAGATAACTTTATAT
This sequence comes from Balaenoptera ricei, assembly GCF_028023285.1. NCBI lineage: Eukaryota > Metazoa > Chordata > Mammalia > Artiodactyla > Balaenopteridae > Balaenoptera > Balaenoptera ricei. The sequence continues at coordinate 5,614,494 of NC_082645.1, read as the reverse complement.
TCCTTAGACCACTGAACAAATTCTAGTCCTTTTAATAGGTGCTTAGAAAATAGTTGCCCAGTTAATTAAGTGGTATAAATGGTACCTGAAATGGTATTGAGCTACAGTGTCATTAGTTAAATACACATTAATAGCAATTTTTTAAAAAGGAACTACTTGCTATAGATAAATTTGATTGCAATTATTTTTAGCTTCATTTATCTGATGCTTGGATCCCAAAATACCGTTGCCATTCTTCAGTTTATCTTCTTCTTCGACAACCTCAATAATTTCTATTGTTGCTGGAAGCGGTTCTAATTGGCTCTGCTTTTCCATGACTTCCTCCTAGCCAACACCTGAAAGCATACACGCCAGGCCCACAGGACAGGTTTGTGCTGGGCAGCAGCCTGACCTTGCAATGTCATCATCTGAATGCTTTGGAGGCAGCAGAGAGTCAACGTTGGGATATTAAATTCCCTGGAGAGGTTTGAAGGTATAAGAACAAATGTTTAAGAATCCATATATCCAGTTGTTTTTAAAGTCAGTCCTCCAGTGGATAGATGCATAGGTGAAAACACTTGTGTCCAACTGCAGCTGATGTTCAGTGTTGTGATTGTCTAGAGACATTTAGGTGCTGCAGGCCAAACTAAACTCAATCTGTAACCTAGTTATTTATGTTGTGTTTACTGCCAATCAAATTACTCACCACCCTTTAGAGAACAGTTTAGTTTATAAGACGGATGTTCACGACACACATAGTTTACCTAAATCCAAATGCATTTTTAATTTGTTCAAATACAAAGGAAAAAAATGCTAGAAATTATAAGCAGAAAACACCCAAGATTTATATATCATTTCCTTGGGCAAAATAAGGAAAAAAGCTGAACCAACAAATTCAATTTTCTTAAAAATAAGAAAAAGAATATAAATGTATATAATAAATATAAATATATATTCCACTTGCAGTTCCCCTTAAAAAACTCCATGTTCATCTGCCATATGCATCATGAAAAGAAATATGATCCCTCCATATTAAAATTGTATCAAAAAGTAATAACATTTACAGGAAGATACAAGGAGGAAAAATCATCGAGATATTGAAATTATGTCTGTAGATTGGATGAGGGTGTGTTTTAATAAAAATAGATTTTTTTCCATCACATGGTGTTCAAATTCACAAATGTGAATAGTCTCAACTGTGAATAGGTCAAGAAACAGTCCAAAGCATTTACACTTAATAATTGGAAAATATCTTAAAGGAACTTAAGGTACTTTTAAATGTTGTATATTGTTTCATGATATTAGAAAAGCATAGCATTAAGTTAAGACTTTTAAAGCCATCTGTAAAATAATGATTAAAAAATTGATTTAAAAAAATCCTTTTACAACATTCTTAGAAATGTTTAGCCAGCTCTGGCTTGAAAGACCTTGAGATATGGGTATTCAGCAGTTGGCCAATTCTCTTTAAATAATTCTATTTAACAAAATGCACTGGAGTCTTTTAGAATATAGAATATTACACTACATGCAACTGGGAATACAAATTAAAATAAGAACTGTCCCCAGTGAGTTTAAACACTAATGAAGATTTTGTTTACCACCAGTATAGTACAAAGTTGAATAAATAAAGGTAACCCAGCAAATCACAGAATTTTTCTATGGGAAAGAGGGGAGAAGTTATTAACTTCCTTGTACTGATATAATTTTTTTTCTTTGAGCATTCATACAGCATTTCCTAAGAAATAAGGTGCTAAATGTGGTGGGATTATAGAATTACATATACAAAATCTGGAAAAACAAAAGGAATCAGAGGATTTTTTTCTTTTTTAAATAGGTGGAAAGTGTGTATAAAAATACACACTTAGGTACTGGAAAATGGAACAAAGTGTGCATTTTTTTCTTTCTAGCAAAAATAATAATTGACAATATTTACAACCAGGAATAGACCAGTAAACATAAAAGAAATTGAGACAATTTTTTATATAGCTCCACAAAATGACAAGGTCACAGATTTTGCCTCTAAGACACAAATAATTCCTGTGCCATTTGAAACATTTTAGAGTATACTGAAAGAAGGAAAATTCCAAAATTTTAATGTTTACCTTGTCTTGATTGTCTGAAATAGAAAGCACATAAAAAAAAAATTTAAGCTCAATTTAAGAAAAAGAAAGAAATGCAAAAGTACTAAATAAAATTTTAATGAATTCAATGTAGGAGCTCAACATAAATAATAATTAAATACTGTGAGATATCTCCACCACTAGGAGATATAGTCATAGTTCCTTACAACATTTACTGATATCAGTAAAGAAAATATAATCATAGAGATTGTTTTTCATATTTAATTTGCAGTTTAATACTTGTAATACCTACCGCTTCTTAAAATTGCCCATACTTGTGGACACTCACAAGTTCCTCATTTATCATTAGAAGACTCTATGCTAAATAAAGTGCATAGTTTTGGTAAATGATCATATTTCATACAGAAAGTTATACATTTTTCAAAATTACATCTATTACAGTTTTGTGTTATCAGTGCTGAATAAGTGCTACTCATAGTATGAACTATAGACAGCAGCATCAACATCACCTGGGAGCTTATTAGAAATGCAAGACAAAAAAAAATTAAAAAAATAAAAAAAAAAAAAGAAATGCAAGACAAGAGTCTTTTATTGCAATTTGCTCTATTCTTTTTTTAAAAAAATTCTGATTTGGTTTTATCTGTCAACATTAATTTGTTTATAAAAGAACTAGCAATTATCTCAATTGTAATTTGTCATTTATAACTCCCTGATAATTCTATTTGTTTGTGAAACACTGTGAGATGGATCACCATTAAATTAGAAACAAAACAAAGAAGACAGCTATCATCAATATATTTTTCAGTAATAGTTTCACATTTCTATTATCATGATTTAGAGGTTTGGCTGATCATCTATGATTCTGAACCTGTTTAGGCTTCAAAACCACAACTAAAACTGTAAAAGAAGCAATTAAAAAAGCAAACAAACAGATCTGATATCAGGAAGATGGCAGACTAGGATGCCCCAGGCCCTCATTCCCTCATGAAAACATCAAGTAAACAACTATAGAGTAATTAAAATAGCAGTATGGGAGCTCCAAAAACCAATGAAGGGTATGCAGCAACCAAGCAAACGCCAATCAAGAAAAAGTCACACTTAAAAAGGCAGGAGGAGGAGAGGAGAAGATGGTGGAAGAGTAAGACGCGGAGATCACCTTCCTCCCCACAGATACATCAGAAATACATCTACACGTGGAACTGCACGTACAGAACACCCACTGAATGCTGGCAGAAGAGGTCAGACCTCCCAAAAGGCAAGAAACTCCCCCCGTACTTGGGTAGGGCAAAAGAAAAAAGAAATAACAGAGACAAAAGAATAGGGACGGGACCTGCACCAGTGGGAGGGAGCCGTGAAGGAGGAAAGGTGTCCACACACTAGGAGCCCCTTCGCGGGCGGAGACTGCGGGTGGCGGAGGGGGAGCTTCAGAGCCATGGAGGAGAGCGCAGCCACAGGGGTGCAGAGGGCAAAGCGGAGAGATTCCCACACAGAGGATCGGCGCCGAGCAGCACTCACCAGCCCAAGAGGCTTGTCTGCTCGCCCGCCAGGGCGGGCGGGGCTGGGAGCTGAGGCTCGGGCTTCGGTCGGATCGCAGGGAGAGGACTGGGATTGGCGGCGTGAACACAGCCTGAAGGGGTTAATGCGCCACGGCTAGCCGGGAGGGAGTCCGGGAAAAGGTCTGCAGCTGCCGAAGAGGCAAGAGACTTTTTCTTGCCTCTTTGTTTCCTGGTGCGCGAGGAGAGGGGATTCAGAGCGCCGCCTAAACGAGCTCCAGAGAGGGGCGCGAGCCGCAGCCATCAGCGCGGACCCCAGAGACGGGCATGAGACGCTAAGGCTGCTGCTGCCGCCACCAAGAAGCCTGTGTGCGAGCACAGGACACTCTCCACACCGCCCCTCCCGGGAGCCCGTGCAGCCCGCCACGGCCAGGGTCCCGTGATCCAGGGACAACTTCCCCTGGAGAACACACGGCATGCCTCAGGCTGCTGCAACGTCACGCCGGCCTCTGACGCTGCAGGTTCGCCCCGCCTCCTCCGTACCCCTCCCTCCCCGCGGCCTGAGTGAGCCAGAGCCCCCGAAGCAGCTGCTCCTTTAACCCTGTTCTGTCTGAGCGAAGAACAGACGCCCTCAGGCGACCTACATGCAGAGGCGGGTCCAAATCCAAAGCTGAAACCCGGGAGCTGTGCAAACAAAGAAGAGAAAGGGAAATTTCTCCCAGCAGCCTCAGAAACAGCAGATTAAATCTCCACAGTCACCTTGATGTACCCTGCATCTGTTGAATACCTGAATAGACAACGAATCATCCCAAATTGAGGAGGTGGACTTAGGGAGCAAGATATATTATTTTTTCCCCTTTTCCTCTTTTTGTGAGTGTGTATCTGTATGCTTCTGTGTGAGATTTTGTCTGTATAGCTTTGCTTTCACCATTTGTGCTAGGATTCTGTCCGTCCGTTTTTTTTTTTTTTTAACTTCAAAAATTATTTTTCTTTTTTTCTTAATAATTGTTTTTTATTTTTTATTTCAATAACTTTATTTTATTTTCTCTTACTTTAATTTATTTTTTCCTCTTTCTTTTTTTCTTTCTGTTTTTTATCCCTTTCATTCTGAGCCGTGTGGATGAAAGGCTCTTGGTGCTCCAGCCAGGCATCAGGGCTGTGCCTCTGAGGTGGGAGAGCCAAATTCAGGACACTGGTCCACAAGAGACCTCCCAGCTCCACGTAATACCAAACGACGAAAATCTCCCAGACATCTCCATCTCAACACCAAGACCCAGCTTCACTCAACGACCAGCAAGCTATAGTGCTGGACATCCTATGCCAAACAACTAGCAAGACAGGAACACAGCCCCATCCATTAGCAGAGAGGCTGCCTAAAATCATAGTAAGGCCACAGACACCCCAAAACACACCACCAGACGTGGACCTGCCCACCAGAAAGACAAGATCCAGCTTCATCCACCAGAACACAGGCACTAGTCCCCTCCACCAGGAAGCCTACACAACCCACTGAACCAAACTTACCCACTGGGAGCAGACACCAAAACAACAGGAACTACGAACTTGCAGCCTGCGAAAAGGAGACCCCAAACACGGTAAGATAAGGAAAATGAGAAGACAGAAAAAAACATAGCAGATGAAGGAGCAAGGTAAAAAGACACCAGACCTAACAAATGAAGAGGAAATAGGCAGTCTACCTGAAAAAGAATTCAGAATAATGATAGTAAAGATGAGATGATCCAAAATCTTGGAAATAGAATAGACAAAATGCAAGAGACATTTAACAAGGACCTAGAAGAACTAAAGAGGAACCAAGCAATGATGAAAAACACAATAAATGAAATTAAAAATACTCTAGATGGGATCAATAGCAGAATAACTGAGGCAGAAGAACGGATAAGTGACCTGGAAGATAAAATAGTGGAAATAACTGCTGCAGAGCAGAATAAAGAAAAAAGAATGAAAAGAACTGAGGACAGTCTCAGAGACCTCTGGGACAACATTAAACGCACCAACATTCGAATTATAGGGGTCCCAGAAGAAGAAGAGAAAAAGAAAGGGACTGAGAAAATATTTGAAGAGATTATAGTTGAAAACTTCCCTAATATGGGAAAGGAAATAGTTAATCAGGTCCTGGAAGCACAGAGAGTCCCATACAGGATAAATCCAAGGAGAAACACGCCAAGACACATATTAATCAAACTGTCAAAAATTAAATATAAAGAAAACATATTAAAAGCAGAAAGGGAAAAACAACAAATAACACACAAGGGAATCCCCATAAGGTTAACAGCTGATCTTTCAGCAGAAACTCTGCAAGCCAGAAGGGAGTGGCAGAACATACTTAAAGTGATGAAGGAGAAAAACCTACAATCAAGATTACTCTACCCAGCAACGATCTCATTCAGATTTGATGGAGAAATTAAAACGTTTACAGACAAGCAAAAGCTGAGAGAGTTCAGCACCACCAAACCAGCTTTACAACAAATACTAAAGGAACTTCTCTAGGCAAGAAACACAAGAGAAGGAAAACACCTACAACAACAAACACAAAACATTTAAGAAAATGGGAATAGGAACATACATATCAATAATTACCTTAAATGTAAATAGATTAAGTGCTCCCACCAAAAGACACAGACTGGCTGAATGGATACAACAACAAGACCCATATATATGCTGTCTACAAGAGACCCATTTCAGACCTAGGGACACATACAGACTGAAAGTGAGGGGATGGAAAAAGATATTCCATGCAAATGGAAATCAGAAGAAAGCTGGAGTAGCAATTCTCATATCAGACAAAATAGACTTTAAAATAAAGACTATTACAAGAGACAAAGAAGGACACTATATAATGATCAAGGGATCGATTCAAGAAGAAGATATAACAATTGTAAATATTTATGCACCCAACATAGGAGCACCTCAATACATAAGGCACATACTAACAGCCATAAAAGGTGAAATTGACAGCAACACAATCATAGTAGGGGACTTTAACACCCCACTTTCACAAATGGACAGATCATCCAAAATGAAAATAAATAAGGAAACACAAGCTTTAAATGATACATTAAACAAGATGGACTTAATGGATATTTATAGGACATTCCACCCAAAAACAATGGAATACACATTTTTCTCAAGTGCTCATGGAACATTCTCCAGGATAGATCATATCTTGGGTCACAAATCAAGCCTTGGTAAATTTAAGAAAATTGAAATCGTATCAAGTATCTTTTCCAACCACAACTCTATGAGACTAGATATTAATTACAGGAAAAGATCTGTAAAAAATACAAACACGTGGAGGCCAAACAATACACTACTTAATAACGAAGTGATCACTGAAGAAATCAAAGGGGAAATCAAAAAATACATACAAACAAATGACAATGGAGACACGACGACCCAAAACCTATGGGATGCAGCAAAAGCAGTTCTAAGAGGGAAGTTTATAGCAATACAAGCATACCTCAAGAAACAGGAAACATCTCGAGTAAACAACCTAACCTTGCACCAAAAGCAATTAGAGAAAGAAGAACAAAAAAACCCCAAAGTTAGCAGAAGGAAAGAAATCATAAAGATCAGATCAGAAATAAATGAAAAAGAAATGAAGGAAACAATAGCAAAGATCAATAAAACTAAAAGCTGATTCTTTGAGAAGATAAACAAAATTGATAAACCATTAGCCAGACTCATCAAGAAAAAAAGGGAGAAGACTCAAATCAATAGAATTAGGAATGAAAAAGGAGAAGTAACAACTGCCACTGAAGAAATATAAACGATCATGAGAGATTACTATAAGCAACTCTATGCCAATAAAATGCACAATCTGGAAGAAATGGACAAACTCTTAGAAATGCACAACCTGCCGAGACTGAACCAGGAAGAAATAGAAAATACGAACAGACCAATCACAAGCACTGAAATTGAAACTGTGATTAAAAATCTTCCAACACACAAAAGCCCAGGACCAGATGGCTTCACAGGTGAATTCTACCAAATATTTAGAGAAGAGCTAACACCTATCCTTCTCAAACTCTTCCAAAATATTGCAGAGGGAGGAACACTCCCAAACTCATTCTACGAGGCCACCATCACCCTGATACCAAAACCATACAAAGGTGTCACAAAGAAAGAAAACTACAAGCCAATATCACTGATGAACATAGATGCAAAAATCCTCAACAAAATACTAGCAAACAGAATCCAACAGCACATTAAAAGGATCATACACGATTATCAAGTGGGGTTTATTCTAGGAATGCAAGGATTCTTCAATATATGCAAATCAATCAACGTGATACACCATATTAACAAATTGAAGGAGAAAAACCATATGATCATCTCAAGAGATGCAGAGAAAGCTTTTGACAAAATTCAACACCCATTTATGATAAAAGCTCTGCAGAAAGTAGGCATAGAGGAAACTTTCCTCAACATAATAAAGGCCATATATGACAAACCCACAGCCAACATTGTCCTCAATGGTGAAAAACTGAAACCATTTCCACTAAGATCAGGAACAAGACAAGGTTGCCCACTCTCACCACTATTATTCAACATAGTTCTGGAAGTTTTAGCCACAGCAATCAGAGGAGAAAAAGAAATAAAGGGAATCCAAATCAGAAAAGAAGAAGTAAAGCTGTCACTGTTTGCAGATGACATGATACTACACATGGAGAATCCTAAAGCTGCTACCAGAAAACTACTAGAGCTAATCAATGAATTTGGTAAAGTAGCAGGATACAAAATTAATGCACAGAAATCTCTTGCATTCCTATACACTAATGATGAAAAATCTGAAAGTGAAATTAAGAAAACACTCCCATTTACCATTGCCACAAAAAGAATAAAACATCTAGGAATAAACCTACCTAAGGAGACAAAAGACCTGTATGCAGAAAATTATAAGACACTGATGAAAGAAATTAAATATGATACAAATAGATGGAGAGATATACCATGTTCTTGGATTGGAAGAATCAACACTGTGAAAATGACTCTACTACCCAAAGCAATCTACAGATTCAATGCAATCCCTATCAAACTACAACTGGCATTTTTCACAGAACTAGAACAAAAAATTTCACAATTTATATGGAAACACAAAAGACCCTGAATAGCCAAAACAATCTTGAGAACGAAAAATGGAGCTGGAGGATTCAGCCTCCCTGACTTCAGACTCTACTACAAAGCTACAGTAATCAAGACAGTATGGTACTGGCACAAAAACAGAAACATAGATCAATGGAACAGGATAGAAAGCCCAGAGATAAACCCAAGCATATATGGTCACCTTATCTTTGATAAAGGAGGCAAGCATATACAGTGGAGAAAAGACAGCCTCTTCAATAAGTGGTGCTGGGAATACTGGACAGGTACATGTAAAAGTATGAAATTAGAACACTCCCTGACACCATGCACAAAAATAAACTCAAAATGGATTAAAGACCTAAATGTAAGGCCAGACACTATCAAACTCTTAGAGGAAAACACAGGCAGAACACTGTATGACATAAATCACAGCAAGATCCTTTTTGACCCAGCTCCTAGAGAAATGGAAATAAAAACAAAAATAAACAAATGGGACCTAATGAAACTTCAAAGCTTTTGCACAGCAAAGGAAACCATAAACAAGACCAAAAGATAACCCTCAGAATGGGAGAAAATATTTGCAAATGAAGCAACTGACAAAGGATTAATCTCCAAGATTTACAAGCAGCTCATGCAGCTCAATAACAAAAAAACAAACAACCCAATCCAAAAATGGGCAGAAGACCTAAATAGACATTTCTCCAAAGAAGATATACAGATTGCCAACAGACACAGGAAGGAATGCTCAACATCATTAATCATTAGAGAAATGCAAATCAAAACTACACTGAGATATCATCTCACACCGGTCAGAATGGCCATCATCAAAAAATCTAGAAACAATAAATGCTGGAGAGGGTGTGGAGAAAAGGGAACACTCTTGCACTGTTGGTGGGAATGTAAATTGATACAGCCGCTATGGAGAACAGTATGGAGGTTCCTTAAAAAACTAAAATTAGAACTACCATACGACCCAGCAATCCCACTACTGGGCATATACCCTGAGAAAACCATAATTCAAAAAGAGTCATGTACCAAAATGTTCATTGCAGCTCTATTTACAATAGCCAGGACATGGAAGCAACCTAAGTGTCCATCATCAGATGAATGGATAAAGAAGATGTGGCACATATATACAATGGAATATTACTCAGCCATAAAAAGAAATGAAGTGGAGTTATTTGTAGTGAAGTGGATGGAATTAGAGTCTGTCATACAGAGTGAAGTAAGTCAGAAAGAGAAAAACAAATACAGTATGCTAACACATATATATGGAATCTAAGGGGAAAAAAAAAAGGTCATGAAGAACTTAGGGGCAAGACGGGAATAAAGACACAGCCCTACTAGAGAATGGACTTGAGGATATGGGGAGGGGGAAGGGTAAGCTGGGACGAAGTGAGAGAGTGGCATGGACATATATACACTACCAAATGTAAAATAGATAGCTAGTGGGAAGCAACCGCATAGCACAGGGAGATCAGCTCTGTGCTTTGTGACCACCTAGGGGGGTAGGATAGGGAGGGTGGGAGGGAGAGAGATGCAAGAGGGAAGAGATATGGGAACATATGTATATGTACAACTGATTCACTTTGTTATAAAGCAGAAACTAACACACCACTGTAAAGCAATTATACTCCAATAAAGATGTTAAAAAAAAAAAAAAGGGCAGGAGATTTCATGGCATGTTTGAATGCCCTCATTCCCTCCCTGGCACAGTTTAGCATGCTCAGAAGGAAGTGACTCAATTCCCAGTTCCTTCCTTCAGATGGAAGAAATGAGTGGAACTTGTTTGCATGTTCTGGCCTATCTGTGGGCTACCTGCGGGACGGGTTTCTGTCTTGCCTGACAGAAATAGCAGCATAGTTTCGATCTCGGGTTAGAAGGCATGGAAAGCAGTGGAATCTTCCATGGTGCATGAAAACTGCTGGACTGAAAACAAGCAGAATTTGAGGACAGAGATTACCTGCTTAGAAACACAGTGGAACACTTAAGACCTTAAGAAAAATCAGGGTGATACTCTTCAAGAAATCAAGACATTTTAAAACAGCCATGTATACAGGGGAACTGGGGGTAAGGGAGGGGGGAACACGTACACACAGGCCAAGGGACGACAAATGCAAAAATCCTGAGAATATCTTGAGGCTTCCTGCTGGACTGATTAGAGAACATCTTTCTGTGAACAGAGCCAGTCTCCAAAAACTGGAAGAAGTGGCTATTTTTTCAAATGCCCTATTTTCAACAAAAGATCACAGGCTTACAAAGAAACAGGGAAACACGGTCCAGTCAGAGGACAAAATATATCTCTAGAAACTAACTGTAAAGTAACAAAGGTTCTGGACTACTAGAGAGAGACTTTAAAACAGCTGTCAGAAATATGCTCTAAGAGCAAAAGGAAAAATGGACAAAGAACTAAAGAAAATCAGGAAAATGATATATGAACAAAAGATGATCAACCAAAATACAGAAATTATTAAAAAACACACACACACACACAGAATTTCTGGAGTGGGAAAATACAATAACTGAATTTAAAAACCTAACAGCAGACTCAAACAGTAGAAAAAAGAATCAGTGAACTGGAAGACAGGTCCTTTAAAATTATCAAGTTTGAGGAGCAAAAGGGAAAAAAAGAATAAAGAAAAGTAAACAGAACCTATGGGACTTATTGCGTAGCACCAAATAGAGCAATGTACAGATCATGAGAATCTCAGAAGGAGAAGAAAAAGAGAGAGAAAGGGTCTGAGAGTTTATTTGAAGAAATAATGATGGAAACTTCAAATCTGAAGAAAGATATGGTTATATGAAAGCACCAAAAGCTCAGTGAACTCCAAGTAAGATGAACTCCAAGTAAGATCAACCCAAAGAGATCCACACTGAGACATATTTTAATCAATATATTAAAAGTCAAAGACAAAAAGAGAATCTTGAAAGAAAAGTGACTCATCACCTACAAGTATCTGCAATAAGATTAGCAATGGATTTCTCAGCCTTTGCAGGCCAGAAGCAGTGGGATAATATATTTAAGGTACTGAAAGAAAAAACTGTCAACCAAAAAAATCTATGTCCAGCAAAAATGTTCTTTGAAAACGAGGGAGAAATTAAGACATCCCCAGAGAAATAAAAGATAAAAGACCTCATTGCCCCTAGACTTGCCCTACAAGAAATGCTAAAGGGAGTCCTTCAAGTTGAAATGAAAAGATTGCTAGATATAACCTTAAGTCATATGAAAATGCAAAGTATTCCATAAGGATAAATATGAGGATGAATACAAAAATTAGCATTACTTTAATTTTGGCTCCTAACTCCACATTTTACTCTTCTACAGAATTTAAGAAACAAAAACATAAAAATTAATTATAAGTCTGTGTTAATGGGTATACAATATAAAGATGTAATTTATAACATCATTTACATAAAGTAGGAAGGACGGAGCTAAAAAAAAGAGTCCAGTTTTTGTATCCATCTCTTTGTGGGGAGTTACTGTTTAATGAGTGTGGAGTTTCAGTTTGAGAAGATGAAAAAGGTTCTGGAGATGGATGGTGATGATAGTTGCACAGCAGTATGACTGTACTTCACACCACTGAGAGTACACTTAAAAATTATTAAAATGGTAAGTTTTATGTTATGCATATTTTGCCACAATTTTAAAAATGTAAATAATAGCAACATTCATCATAGGAACAGATATATTAAGTGCCTTTAGAAAGTTTTAGTGTCCAAAGGAAGAAAACCACAAAGCTTTACCAGAGGATTTCTAAGACCACTTGAAGGAAATAGGGAATCACTGCATTCCTGTTAAGCACGATTCAATATGGGAAAAAAATGGTCATTTTCCTAGATTAATCTAAAAATTTTAAGTAATTCCAATAAAAATCCTAACAGAACATCTTTTTCCTTGAACTGATAAAATTATCTTGAAATTCATCTGGAAAAATAATCATATGGCGATAGAATGACTTTGAAAAAAGAAAAATAATGATGGATGCCAGATACTAAAATTTAATATAAATCTGTGCTAATGAAAATTGTGGAATATTAATAAGAAAGGAAACATTAATAAAACTATATTTCAAAAAAATTCCATGCACACATATATCGACAAATTGTTTATATTTTGATCCCAATTTCTCATTATACCTTCTTTCTGTCAGAAAGCCAATTGGGGTTTCACACAACACTCCAATGAGGTGATTTCAGGGTCTCTATGGTGCCAAATCAGAGAGCCAATTTTTCCATTATTTTACAGGAATTCTCAGCAGCATTCTAATCCATTAACCAATACATCCTCCCGGGAAACTCTTTCCTGTGACACCACACTCTCCTGTTTTTTATCCTGCAGTGCTAACCACTTCTCCATTTTCTTTACTGGTTTCTTCTTAGGCTTACCTCTAAACTACAGAGTTCCCCCAGGCTTGGCTCGGGCCCACCCTTTTTCTCTACATGAACACTATTTCTAGGGATAGTGTTTAATCTCATTTTATATCACTCGAAACATTTTAATCAGTTTTATATGTTAAATGTTTAAAATGAATGCATGGACAAGATATTAAAAAATAAAAACAAACTGATCTCTAAGCAAACAGATAGCTAAAGGTATCACTATATCCTTCGAGCAGCCTACCCTCTCCCTCTATATGTGTAACACCTTTTTTTTACTGTATCATCACTTGTTACTTGTAGTACTTACAGCTTCTCAGATGCATGCCATTCACAGTTTCCCATATTTTTTTCTCTTCTTGGATGACAATTCCATCTTAAGTAGAGTACGTATTTTGACCAAAGGTTTTACGGTTCTCACAATTGGGTTTCTTATTAGGTTGTTTCCGTCCACCTAGTTAGACAGTTCCTTAGCTCTCAGTGCAGTCCATGAACCAGCAGAGTCTAAAGCTGACCTTTAGATGCCGTTGAATGTCTTCTGAAAGCATGCTTGAGATAAAAATTATTTAGCCTCATTCCAGACCTTCCGAATCTCCATGGTCAGGCCAGGCCCAACAATGTCTTTTAACAAGCTGTCCAGATGATTCAGCTGTATGCTAAAGTCTCACAAACATTCGCGAGGTCAGTGCTACTCAAAGAATGGTCAGTGTCACCTCTGAGATCGTATAAATGCAAATAATTCAGCACCATCACAGGCCTACTGAGTTTCTGGGTCCTGAACAGTCTTTGTTTTAACAAGCTTCCAGATGATTCCTGTGCACACTAAAAGTTGAGAATCTCAATCGCAGAGATTAATTCCTACAGTTCTGGAACTGTTAACATGATGCAATTCAGCTTCAGTGAAATTTGGTGAACACATTATGGCTTAGCAGCTTTGGGGTCAGTACCTCTGGATTTTAAATTCCAATTACATACTTACTAGGTCTATTACATATACAGTTGACCTAATATTTTAAAATTATGAATCCAACTGATAGTGCCTGAGACACAGTGGTCACTTTTATTCTCTTCCTCTGTATTTGCTATTTACCAAATCAAGCTTTAATCTCCATTGAGTTCCACCTCAATTGCATGTGAGACCATTTCACACTCATCTTTGCATCCCCGACACCTAGTATAGCACATAGTAAGTATTCACAAAATATCTGGACTGACACACTATGCTCAGCTTTATGCTTTAAAAGTAAAGAATAGGGTCTTTAATCTTGAGGGATACATCTCAGCCATTTGAGGACAAGGGGATGAACTAGCTCTCTGCCTTTGAAATCTAAAGAGAAAAGACATCCCAGGAGAGTAGTTGTCGACTCATCTCAGGAGCTGTATGTTTGTTGTTTAAAGAGCACTAAAAGTATCTCAGTGATCTACAAACTGGATCAACAGGCCTAAATTTCTGGGGTTCATTAGCCGGCATGAGTTGCTTACAAGCCAGACCATCATCTTTGAGCTTGATTTCAGATGAGAAGGCTGAAAACATTATCTTCCGCTAAGTCTTCCCAGAGTTCTAATACTTTAGCAAACTAACCTCTTGCCTATGAGGAAGTCAGGGAATCTAGTCATTTCTCATTGTATCTGCGATGCCCAGCACAGTTTTTGATACATGGTGCATCAATCCACATTCACTGATGATATGATTGTAACAGACTAAGAAACTATTTTGGGGGCTTTGTATAATACTTTATATTTACCTTGCAGTTACTTTCAGAATTTCAACTTTTAATTTTCAGTACTATTATATCAATAGATATAAAACTACTTTTATATCAAAATGTGATATAAAACTAACTTGACAACAGATTATCCATGTCTAATGTGGAATATTCATTGTAGAGAGAGAGAAAATAGTAAACCTAGCAACCTGGTCTACATACATTCCCTGTGTGTCTTAAGATAAGGCTTTCATTTTCTTAGGCATCAAACAGAAATAGCAGCATATGCCCAAATAATGCCGTCGGACCTTGTCTGATGCAGTCAGCATGTCACAAAACCCATCCCCACTTTTCTGTCTCCTAGATAAAACAGCTTTGCTTTGCTCACATACACAATAGAAGTGATATTACCAATTTGCATATGATATCTGTGAGCCTTGAAAGAAATAATGCAAGTGAAAACTGTTCATAAACTATTTAGTCCGTATTAATTTAAATTTTGTAACCATCTCTCTCAAATTTGAAGAATTAAAAAAATGTATATAATTGTTCATGAGTATTAACTGTCATTGAGTCAGGAAAAGTAGTTCCTTTGAAACAGACAGGTTTGTAAGACTTTTGTAAACTCTTAATGAACATATACATTTTTGAAGTCTCAGCCTGTTGCAAAGATAGATGTCAGCTTATACTGGATGATGGATGGAAGGAGGAAGGAAGGGAGGAAGGAAGGAAGGAAGGAAAGATTGGGAAGGACTCCAGATGAGTTTATTGTCATTAGATAAGTGACAATCCTAGCAGTCTAGTTGGAGAGATCAATAGATCATTAAAGAATAGAAGAAAAAAGAAACAAAAAATATTCTTAAAAAATTAACATTGTAGTGTAAGAAGCTGAATGTGATAGGAATCCAGAGAAGAGAAGAGAACCCCGGTGGTGTTAAATTTCAGTTATGCTAAAGACCAAATCTATATTGACCCTTTCCTAGTTAAAGAAGACTTGGATCAGGAAGAGCTTATATGTGAAAGACAGAAGAAGTTCACCCCAGGCTGAGGGAAACCGCATTCCTTGTTAACTCAAGTTGAACAAGGTGTGTTTAATTTGCTTCCTTTTCTAGTGGTTAGTTAAAGGTTGCCATTGCCCAGGAGTCAAATAAGATTCCAAAGAATCTTAAGAAAATAGTAGAGCCATTGGCAAAGCAGGACTGGTTGAAAGGAACATGTGGTGCTATTGCTACAAGCCAAGTTCAAAGCCAGCATTATTAATTTGCTCTTCATAATACAACTGACCTTTAGATGATACTGAGCATCTGGGGACAAATTTGGCAATTCGCCAGATCTCCTTATTTTCTACATCTCTACTACCAACTCCTAAGCCAAAAACCTTCCCAGTAAGTCAGCACTGGGTCGGATCTGGAAATCCCTCTCCTCCTCAGGAAGAAGTGCCATTTTTCAGTTGCGCTCACCAGAGGAAAAGTCGGTGGCTCGGAAGAATTCTCTTTCAGTAGAAAAGCCTTTGGGGTTCTCAGGAGTAGACACTAAAATATTGAAATAGAAATAGACACATCTGACATAGCTCAAAACTTTATTTTTTTCACACATTTATTTATTGAGCATCTATTATTTTTAACCCAGAAAAAATGTAATAAACTTTGAAAATTAAGCATTTCTTTGTTAAAATTTTCAACAATGCCCTTTAAATAGCAGGAATGGAGGTATGCCACTTTTCTTTTTTTCAAATTAAAACACAGCATGTGTGTAGGAGAAAATCTTTCTAGTTCTTCCTCCACATGCAGAAATTTAATATCATAAAAGGGCACCTATAGCGAGGACATCAATTTTACAACTTTTTCTTCAAAAAAAAAAAAAAAAGGAGATCAGTGAAATGGAGCAGAACAGGAAATAAATGGGCTTTTTATTATTTTTATCACTTTTGCCATTAAAAATGTTAATAAGTATCATACAGGTATTTAAAAAGGAAAGAAATAATTTATATTTTCACTGTGCTAATCAACATTCCTGTGCTCCTTTTAATTGGAGATATAAAGAATATGTTAACTTCTCTACTGCTCTGTAATGGTTATAACCAATTCT
Organism: Balaenoptera ricei; assembly: GCF_028023285.1. Classification (NCBI taxonomy): domain Eukaryota; kingdom Metazoa; phylum Chordata; class Mammalia; order Artiodactyla; family Balaenopteridae; genus Balaenoptera; species Balaenoptera ricei. The sequence goes on along the minus strand of NC_082645.1, from coordinate 5,597,667 downwards.
AACATATACATGCTATACATACACACCCTGCAGTGAAGAAAAAAGAAATTAACAGAGATGTGGACCTTTTATTTAAATCTGCAGTAACATAGTATCCTGGCTATTTTTCAGAAACCCCATGGACCAAGAATATTAAATAAACCCAAGGTAAATTGCACTTCACCTGCATAAGTATGCATCATGCATCATTTGTGCTCTGCTTAAAAGAGGACTTCTCCGGCTGAAATTTTTGTGTGGATGAGTAAGGCAATTACTCGCCTCAAAGCCAGTCAATGTTTCTATTCATCTGCTGAGAGAGTCTTTTTTTCCCCTGTCTGTGAATACAGTAGCCAGTATCTGCAGCCGTCAGAAGAATGTCCCCTCAGAACTGCTGGTTACAAACTGACCATCCCCCAATCTTTCAAAAGAGGTTTGCTCTAAATGTTCATTTTGTTGGAACTATTCGAGAGTTTCAATCTAATTTTTAAAAAATTTTTGCATGTCTTATATTTTCATTCCCCAAGAGACAAATAAAATTCAATCAACTTTATGTCTGCGTGGAGGAGGAGGAGATGGGGAGTGACAAACCACCTGCTAGGAAGAGATAACCAACTTCCTGTCTGTCCCTCCCGAAAATCATCACTGCTTTGGCCACATGATAGATATCAACAGCTCAGTTTCTGGTGATATTTACTAGCATAATAAAAGCATTCTGAGAATTTGGGTATGCTTAATAGCTATCTCAAACGAATCATAAGCTCTCTCCTCATAAAATACATTGATGTAAAGATCCCAAATTTATAGTTACAAGTAATAAGCTTACCATAGAGACCCATGTCATTTTTCATTTTGTTAAGTTTTTTAGAAGAGATTTGTGAAGATAAGTTTAAGAACAGTTCTTCAAAGCAGAAAAACTGTAAATACTATACTGGAGGCTCCCTTCCTCAAAAAAGCAACAAACAAAGGGGGGAAGGGCAGAGAGAGAGAGAACAAAACTAAACAATAATTCTCCCAGATTTAAATTTACAAAACCTAATCCAAACTAAACAAAATCTACCTACTAGCATACAAACTCCATGAATCTTGTTTCTTTTTTCACTCTATCCATAGTACTACCAGAACCTGATGCACAGCAGAATCTCAATGTATATTTGGTAAATAAATATGTAAATCTCGAAAACCAGAAGTATATTTTTTTCATAGGTCAACCTCCTGGTTAATGTACAATGTGATGGCCTTGTGGGCCTCTCTAGAATGATCCATTGATGCCCCCATGTTTGCATGAGGCCCCTTTCCCAGTCTGTTCATGGCACCTTGGCTTACCCCCATGGTAGCACTTATTAAACTGCATCTGATGGCCCAGTTTTGTGTCTCTTCCACTAGACTATCACTTTAATGAATAAATATTTATTGAATGAGGGGGGATGACTGGCTTAGAATACACACTACTAGTGAGATTGAGGGTCTTCCTTCTCAGGAAATATATATTTATTTCTTCCTCTAACTTTATTTAAATATAACTGACATAATATTGTGTAAGATTTAGGTATACGAAGCAATAATTTGATACACTTAGGTACTGTGAAATAATTACCACAGTAGAATCAGTTAACACCTCTGTCACCTCATAAAAGGAGCATTTATTTTTTGTGAGAACATTTAAGATCTACTCTCCTAGCAACTTTCAAGTATACAATACAGTATTGTTAACTACGACTTATTCATCCTGTAACTGGAAGTTTGTACTCTTTGACAGTCATCTCCCCATTTCCTCACCCCCTTGCCCCTGGCAACCTCTCTGTTTCTATGAGTTTGGCTTGTTTAGATTCCACATATAAGTGATATCATACAGTATTTGCCTTTCTCTTTCTGACTTATGTCACTTAGCATAATGCCCTCAAGGTCCATCCACATTGTCGCAAATGGCAGGATTTCCTTCTTTCTCCTGGTTGAAAAATATTCCATTGTATATACGTAAATATACCTCATCTTCCTTATCCATTCATCCATAGATGGAGACTTCGGTTGTTTCCATATCTTGGCTAATGTGAATAATGCTTCAATTAACAACTCTTTGAGATCCTGATTTCATGTCCCTTCATATATTCCCAGAAGTGGGATTGTTGCATCATGCGGTAGTTCTGTTTTACACTTTTTGATGAACTTCCATACTGTTTTGCATAGTGGCTATACCGATTTACATTCCCACCGACAGTGCGCAAGGGTTCCCATTTCTCTACGTCGTCAACACTCATTATTCTTTGTCTTTTTGATGATAGCCATTCTGACATGTGTGAGATAATATCTCAATCTGGTTTTGACTTGTGTTCCCCTAATGACTAGGGCTGTTGAGCACTTTTTAATGTACCTGTTGGCTATTTGTATGTTTTCTTTGAAAAAATGTCTATTCAGGTCCTCTGTCCATTTTTCAATCAGATTTTTGTTTTGTTTTCTTTGTTTTGCTTGCTATAGAGTTGTATGAGTTTCTCACATAATTTGGGTATTAATTCTTAATCAAATTTAGGATTTGCCAATATTTTCTCCCAAGGAAAAATACGTTTCTTTTGTTGTGGTTTTCCATGTTAAAAAATTGCTTATCTCTTTCCTTTGATTTGGCTGTTAGGGGAAGACAAAGCATATCAAAACAAAGTGCTTCCTGAAAGTCTTGGTTTGCTCCTTCAACACAAACAGAGATTTACAGATGTCTGTGTTGATTCAGATTTCAGTGATCAAATATGAACTTTCAGAAGATCACCCAGGATATATGAATCCAACATAACTGTCCTTCTTCTCTCCTTTTTCTCTCTTTTCAAAAGATCATCTCTGAATCTCCACTGTAACTCTCTCCATTTACTAGATGCATTACTCTAATGATGCCTGTGTTATTAAGTCCCACAGTGTCTGAACAATTCAACATTACCCTTTATTCTTTTTTTACCAGAAGATTGTCGTACTACATGATGGTACCACAGTAAATTTGGGGAATAAAAGGAAACACCGCTTTCTCCGAGTTGAATCGTAAGAAACAGAACTGGTCTCAATTTACAGAGAAAGTCACTGACTATATCCTGACTACAGTCTTATATGCAGAAAAACTGTTCAGCAATCAGAAGGAGGTAAATGTCAGCAGTGGCCTTTTAGTTCATAACAACTCTGATTCCCAATACACACAAATTCCTATTGAAGAAATGAACGTATAAGGAAACATAGGGCTAAGACTATTAAATATCTTAATTGTAAAACTTATTTTCCTTACTTTGATTCCATGTTCATCAAGCAACTTCTAGATGTTCATTTAGTTTCCTTGAAATGCCTGCCAATAAGGACAGAAAGGCTTGACCAGAGTGACCTAAGTCCTACTGGCTGCAAGCACAGGGAACTCTGCTCAATATTATGTAACAACCTAAATGGGAAAAGAATTTGAAAAAGGATAGATACATGTATATGTATAACTGAATCACTTTGCTGTATACCTGAAACTATCACAACATTGTTAGTCAACTATACTCCAATATAAAATAAAAAGTTTAAAAAAAAGACTTAAACAGCACTAAGGGAAATTAGACCAGTAACTGATCATAATGAAGAATGGGATACACACATGGCATTATTTAAATGGAATAAAGATTCTCTCTAGAAATATTTTACAACAGGACCTGATGCTGCCTGTCTTGGATAGTTAAAGAAAAATTCTATAAGGAAGCAATGTTTGACCTGAATGACCACTTAAAACACTTTCCAGTTCTAGATTGTTCCAGTTATGTAAACTTACAGGAAAGGCAATCAATTTCCCACGTTTTAAGAATGAGAAAAAGTCTATACTATGTAATGGATTTGGGGGAATGTACAGTGACACAGTGCTATAGATCATAAAGTCCAGTCATATCAAGGTCTTGGTATTGCTGAATGTGTTGAAAAGTAATGAGCCTACAATGAAGATCTGATCAGTGACCATTTCATCCTCATAAAAGATCAGTTCTGAAATTTTCATGCTTATATAACTCACAAAAGTGTCCAAGTAGTAGTAATTTCATTCTTACTGATAAATGGGTTTAAGAGTCCATACATCCATCATTCACATAAAGGTAGTAGTGGAAAAAAATATATGAATAAATAAAATATATTGATACAGTGGGCATATAAGTTGTTCTGGAACATAAGTATTATGATAGCAGTATAGAGCTAGATTGTGCTTTACCCAATATTTATAGAGGAAAAACAAAACACACCATTAATTTACCGGCTACTGGAAATTTGTGGTGAGTAAAATGCAACATGCAATGTTGGTTAATAAAGGTTAACGGCAAGAATTTTTATGTATCTATATTTAATAACATTTTATTAATAGCCCTAAATATTTGGTCTGGGGTAGATTGAAGAAGTGATACCTGATAAAGGGGCAAACCCAGATCTATGGTTAGATAACAAACATTGGTCTCTCCTTTGTGTATTAGAGGTGGAAAGATGGGCAGATTAGCGGTGATTAGTCTGCCTCAGAGACTGAAAAGATGATTTGTCTTATCTTCATCTCCTTTAAGGGGGAAAAAGGAGCTCACTTTGTTGGCCTGAAAGAAGTGTCTCCACCACAAGTAATATGAGAGTGTTAAAGAAATCAGAGACAAACATACTGCATGTGCCTAATCATTGATATGTCATGATTTAGGGGAAAAAAAATGTCTTTCCCCAAACATATACTGTATCACCTTAGAGATATGCTGACTAATCCTGTATAAGTGATATCTTTTGGTTTAAGACAATGGTCTTACAGGCTATTTTCAACTTTGTTCTCATCTCTGCTTTAGGTTAGGTCCCAAATACATGCATCAATCTGTAATCTTGAATGGTTTAGTAAGATTTGAGCCAATCTTCACATAGAGGTCCTGTATGGCCAGAAGCAGGAAACTTAAATACTAAATACTTCTACTCCACAACTGATTTGCAGTAGATCATGTGACTTCAGGAAATTTTCTGCCAAATATTTGCAAATTACAATTCCTTTTGTATAAAAAGTATATTGAAACAGGATACTCTTGATCAAACACACAGTTATCTAGTCCAGGATTCCAACAAGGTCAGAATAACACGGGGGACTTCAGAGGTGAGCATTGTTTATAAGATTCATGATTAACAAAATGCTGTTTTTAAAATAATTTACTTTTCAACTATCGTTACCTAAACAGGCATTATGAATTTTCTCACCATTGTCTCAGTAGTTTTACTTTCTCACCCAATATTTTATCATGAAAAATTTTAAACATACAGAAAAGTGGAAAATGCACAGTGAACATCTAACTACCCAGCAGCCAGATTCCAGAATTATTATTTTGTTATATATGTAACGTTTTTTAGGTAAAATTTACATAGAGTAAAATGTACAAATCTCAAATTAATCAGGTATCATTATTTTCCATTTGTTTTGATATCTGTCTCTCAAATTTCAGTGAAACTTTCATGGATCACACCCTTACTCCCATTTTCTGATACCCTAGGACTTGGCTAATCCTTGCTCTCTGTATACACACCCCTAATCATTTCATGAATGCTGACTTTACAATCCTACATTTTCTGCCTTTCCAGAGTGAAGAAATCCAATTATTAAAATCTCATCAATTCTTCTAGTTCACAAATACACACTTGAATTTGTACTCGAATATTTCAGTAAGGTTTTAGCAAACTCTCAAATAGAGGTCTTGCACACGCAGAAGAAGCAGGAAATGTAAATTTGATAAGCTGCTACTGCACATCTGGTTTGTAATATATCAATGTCCTGTGACGTAAGGAAATTTCCTCAAAAGGATATGCGCGTTATCATTTCTTCACTAACAGAAGCACATCCACACTGGCTACTTTCTCAGTGATCTTATTCATTTTTAATGGACAGTAAAAACACCAACAAAGTGACCATTCAAAATAATGAGCATTTCTATAGAGCTTAACAATAAGTTTCACTTTCTTCTCCTCTGTCACCTCACTCTCACCACCCCTGGTCCACAGCCTTACCTCTCGCCTCCACACACACGCTCTGTTCCTTTCCTCAAATCCTATTCCAATTGCCATTGTCAAGAATGTGTCAATACTAGTTCAATTTTCAATACTTATATATTTTTTCACTTTAAACCTTACAGGCCATGTAACACAGGAAAATAACTCATATTTAAAAATTGCAGCGCTTCCCTGGTGGCGCAGTGGTTGAGAATCTGCCTGCCAATGCAGGGGACACGGGTTCGAGCTCTGGTCTGGGAAGATCCCACATGCCGCGGAGCAACTAGGCCCGTGAGCCACAACTACTGAGCCTGCGTGTCTGGAGCCTGTGCTCCACAACAAGAGAGGCCACGACAGTGAGAGGCCCGTGCACCACGATGAAGAGTGACCCCCGCTCGCCACAACTAGAGAAAGCCCTCGCACAGAAACAAAGACCCAACACAACCAAATAAATAAATAAATAATAAAAGCCAGAAGAAGAAAAAAAATTGCAAAGTGAAAATGATGTGGCTCTACATGTATACTATAAAAAGAAATTTAGTTAAATGTGTCTAAATCTACACAGGATCCTAGGAAGAATTAAATCCAGTTTCTCTTACATTGAAGCAAAAATATTAACACAAAAACTGCATCAGCCAAAAATCTCTCCAAATGTTATTAAAAGCCATTGCTTTGTAAACTTTAATGATGTTTGCAGACCAGTGTTAGAACCCATAATAACTCTTTCTCAGAGTATTTTATTATAAAAATAAAACAGTGGAGCTGTTTCCTCCTGGAGGAATGAAAAAAGAGCAAAGACAAATAAATTAAGTAGAGCAAAGACAATGATTTAAAATTTAACAGTTCATTTATTAGAGCTAATGTAAAAATTTCCCTAAATAATATATGGAAACGTAAGTACAGCATAGAGCATGCATAAAAATTAACATACACATGTTAACCTGTGAGAAAGAAATAAAGGCAATGAAGAAACAACAGATAAGGAAAATGTTCATTAACTACAATGGGTCATTACTTTATGTCCACTAATATTTTAATCACAAATTGCAAATGTGACCATAGCGCAAAGAGAAGCAGCTATAATGTAATTACGTGTGGAAACCACAACACAAATTGTTCTTGGGTTTTATTTGCAGCAATTGTAGCTCTAGGTACAAGACTCTGAGACAGTAGTGCAGAGCAAGGCCCTCTCTTTTTCCATTCCTAGCAAAAAGAGAAAGCCAGAAAGGAGGACTGACCAATTTAACAATGTTCTTTGCTTGCTGAGATCAACTCATCTTTAATCCACCAAGTGCGGTGCTGCTTACCTGCTTGAAATGAAAAGTGTTTCATCTAACAATGGCATGCCTTTCCTCAGTGGATTTCTATGTAGAAAGGTCACTAGTGTAACTTGCACACATTCCAAAGTGTTAACATATACTAAAAGAATTTTAAAATTAATCAACACATATATAATTATCCCTCCTACTATACCCTCACTTTTACTGCCTATTGTATGTTCTTTAATATCTGCATTTGGATATCACAGTTCTAATATTAAAGACAATGTATCTTTCAGCTTATTAAATAGTAGGTGTTAATTACCTTTTTAAAAACAATACAATAAAGATATAGTAGGTGATGTGTGAAAGAGTAGGAGTTAAGAACCTGGTGGCACTGTGAAAAGACACATGCCCTGGACCTGCTCTGCCATTTGCCTAAATTTATGACTAAATTCCTGAAGCTTGGTTTCCTCATTCACAGGGTTCATAAGAGGACCAACTTCGGAGTGTTGCTATGGGGTTTAAATGAGATAACGAGTTTCAAGCCCCTAGCACAGACCCAAGCATGTTATGGACATACAATTAATGCTAACTAGCTATTATGATAATTAGTTACAAACCCACACTTCAGATGTTAAAACACAATGGATAGGAAACACCACCGAGATGCTGAGAACTTGATATAAATGAGCAATTGTTGCAGTTTTAGTGAATGCTACATTTTAAAAGAAATAAGTATAAAGAGAAATGATGTAAAGAATAAAGTAGAAATTAATCTGATATTGACTTAAATCCATTGATCCCATTGGTCCTAATTGAAGCCTCTTCTTCTGTGTGGTACCTGTGGACAGGGAATGTTGCCTGCCATTCCAGTAAATATGAACGCTGTCTGCCATCCCCGTTCTACAAGGATCAAGTCGTCAGCCACTGCGCTGCCCACAAAAGGTGCCTCCTCGGGCAATTCAGCGTGGAGAAAAACAAGAAGTATTCTGTGCTTTGGATACTTGCCCTAGAGAGTTGAGATGAACATCTAAGGAATAACTTCAGTGAGCCCAGAATCATGCATCTTCTCATACACAGAAAAGTATTAAAATCATTAACCTGAGATGTCTGTCCTTTGTGATTAGCAGTAATCTTTTGATGCCCAATTACATTTTTTTTTCCAGCAAAAAACTCCTATATATCCTGGCTCATCCGTTACCTCTTCAGAGTAGCTCTTCAGAGCCATCTGAGAGGTTATCTCCCAGATATAGTTCTCAGTATAATCCCCAAATAAAACTGAACTCTCAGCTTTTAGGTTGTATGATTTTCTTCAGTCAACACACCTTAGATGTACAGGTTTATAATCATACATTTTAACTTGTAGGTTTCCTTTTCCTTGAAACCTATTTCAGAAGCATCTATTTTCCTATAGCAACATTGTAACATAGTTTATATTCTAACAACAACAACAACAAAAATACATTTACTTTTCTGTTTCTCACTGAGCCAAAAGCTAGTTTTGTCCTGTTCGATCATAACTGATTAACATAGTCCCTTCACAGATAATACCATGTACCCTTAATTAAAAGTGCAGGAAAAATTACTTGGTGCCTAAAGGTCTGACAGGTTAAAATACGAGGTCATGTTTTGACTTACTGAGGCCACTCAGAGGTTATAAACAAAAAATGAATAGGGCTTTTGAGAGATAATGCATTATGTATAAGCTGATGGGTCCTCTCTGTTCAATTGTTTTAATAGCAACATGACCAGGTTAAACAAATCAGGGTGTTACAGAGAACAGGCTTATTGTGAAAGTAATTTGCGTTTGTCACCAAAAATGAATAGGGTATGTCGTTAACAGCCATGATTACATAGAAAATATGCAAAAATTTTCAGCACATTGATATAGATTCTCCTTCTTTCTGTGAATTCTTTACTTAGAATTGCTAAAGACTTTGATATTGAAGTGAAAACTGACAGTTATTTTGCTTGTAATTTAAAAAACAATCACAATCCAATATCATGTGTACACACACTCAGGGAACCACATTTCTAGCGATGGTCAGACTGATCAGAAATCAATGCTGGTTACAGGGAACTCTGCTCAATGTTATGTGGCAGCCTGGATGGGACGGGAGTCTGGAGGAGAATGGATACATGTATATGTATGGCTGAGTCACTTCCCTGTGCACCTGAAACTGTCACAACATTGTTAACTGGCTATACTCCAAAATAAAAATAAAAGTTAAAAAAAAGAAGAAGAAGAAGTCAATGCTGGTTATTTGGTCCCAACCCAGTAATGGCACCTTCCCCAACCCAGTAATGTCACCTTCAGACTAAACACTGAACTTAGATTAGTATTTCATTAGATTGATTAATCAATCAACAAAACCTCTACTAGAATTGTATCATATACTTCATACGTAAGATAAATAAGCAATAGTTACCAAGAGTGACTACTTATTATTCAGACTTAAAAAAACGTGACCAATATAAAACAGTAAATAATAAACACAGTTAAAAGAGTTAGCATGAGGAGAGTCAGCCAACATATACCTTAAGCAGATATCGCTTCCTAGCTGCTAGAATTTCAATAAAACTGTCCATCCAAAAATGTAATGCTCTGTATCACAAATTTTTTCATTCACTTATTTCAGTCTGATTATAAATTAAAGTTTAAGTTATTAAGGTGGTGATATTATTACTGCATGCTTCAAAACGATTATTATAATACTGTAATTGAGTCTGCATCAGCTCTGAGCAGACTACGATAGTAGAAAGCTATACTATCTACGATATAGAAAGCTATACTAACTTTGCACTTAGAAAAGAAGCCAGGACCAGAAGTGAGATTAGAATTAAGAAGTGAGCTAGTAACAGGACTAAGAGAAGAAACATGGCCAGATTACAGGATCCAGTCCAAGAAAGGCACATGAATGGGGTTCATTAGAAGTTAGAAAATATTCAAATGCCAATATCATATTGTAAATGCACATATAGATATAATCCTTATCCCAACATGGAGAGGGACAAAAAGTCTGTCCATATTTAAAGATTGAGTCAAGGCTCTGCTGTCAAAGAGGGGAATAAGACACAAGACAGGAATGGTATTTTGCTGAAGAGATTTCTTAAACCAAAAAATATCTCAAAATCTATAAATGCTGTTGGTTTAAAAAAAAGAGCTTAAATGTGGATGTTATCTTCTATCTCCAAACAGAGGATATCCAACCTCTTCTTTGATATTTAACTAGGTTCTGGTATATTTCAAGGAAAGTTAGGTGGTGAGATACTACAGTTGCCTATGAGGGTTACCTCCTAGATTAGATCCTCTGAGAAGCAAACCCTCATGGCTCTAAATGCCAAATGAAAGAACTGGGCCCTAGCCTACAAAATTTTTTTAGGCAAGACACTATAAATATAAAATAATAAATATAGCTTTGTAATATTAGTTGGAGTGGGATTCAGGGAAAAAAAGATTTCATGAGTTTTTAATTCTACTTTCAGAAACCAAAAGCAAATATGACCCACTGAGGGAACAATTTTTAATACTAGCCATTCAGATATTAGAAAGGAAAATATAAAGCTCTTTATTTATAGATGACATGACTGTCTACATAGAAAAACAATTCCAGTGAATATAGAGAAAAATCCTAGAACTAGTAAGTAGGTTTAGCAAAGTCAAAGGATATTCAATTACTATATAAAAATCAGTTGTGTGTATGTTTGTGTAATGTGTGTATATGTGTATGTATATATACAACATATATATGTTTAAAAAATATTGCCATTTACAATAGCATCAAAAATATGAAGTACTTAGGGATAGATTTAATGAAATTTATGCAAGACTTGTTAGCTGACAACTACTTTTCAGAGAGAAATTAATGGGTATCAAAATAAATGAGATATATGCCATGTTTATCAATTGGGAAGACAGTATTACTAAGATATCATTTCTTCCCATATTGAGCAATAGATTCAATGCAATCTCTGTTAAAAGAAGGCTTTTTTTATGGAAGCTGGCAAGCTGGTTCTAAAATTGATATTTAAATGCAAAGGACCTAAATAGTCAAACCAATGTTAAAAAACGAGAACGAAGTTGGAGGATTTGCACTACCTGATTTCAAGACTTGCTATAAAACTAGAGTAATCAAGACAATATGGCACTGGGGTCAAGACAGATACGTTACTGAATGGAACAGAATGTAATGCAAAAAATAAATCCACACATAACATGGCAAACTGATTTTCAACAGAAGTGCCAAAGTAATTCAATGGAAAAATAAGGATCATCTTTTCAACAAATGATGCTGAAATAATTGGCTATCCATATGCAAAACAATAATCCATCATCATGACCTTATACCATGTAAAAATATTAACTTGGAAGCATTATAGATTTAAATAAAAGACCTAAACTATAAAGCTTTTAGAAGAAAACCTTGAATGATGGAAATGCTTTATTAATGATATTATCATGGTTATATGATTCTACACGTTTGTCAAAACTAATCAAATTGTGTATTTAAATGGGTGAATTTTATTGTACAGAAATACATCAATAAAGCTAACCATAAATGTATCATGCAATTGTTTGATGTGTGTTTATCTTTTTAAACTCACTTATTAAAGTATATGTTACAAGTTGGCAGGGCTCATATCTCTTTTTTAACAAGTACTAAGGTTATTCAGGTTATCACTTGTTTTTACAAACTTTTTAGCAGGAAAGTACAAAAATGGATTCTCTTCCTCCTTGAAAGAATCTCCCCACCCCCAACTGAAAGTGAAGAACATACTGCAAATAATCACTTTATAATATAATGATAACAACAACATTAAATTTTAAACACATATATAAAATCAACAATCAACTTAAAGATATTCCTGGGTTCGAATTCTAGAATTCCTAAAATGTCATCTTACCCTATAAATATTTTGGTATTTTTGAATATTTTATTGTGAACAGACCCTACTTTTTATTTATTTATTTATTTATTTTTGGCTGCATTGGGTCTTTGTTGCTGCGTGCGAGTTTTCTTCAGTTGCGGTGAGCGGGGGCTACCCTTTGCTGCGGAGCACGGGCTCTGGGCACGCAGGCTTCAGTAGTTGTGGCTCGTGGGCCCTAGAGCGCAGGCTCAGTAATTGTGGCTCACGGGCCTAGTTGCTCCGCGGCATGTGGGATCTTCCCAGACCAGGGCCCGAACCCGTGTCCCCTGCATTGGCAGGCGGATTCTTAACCACTGAGCCACAAGGGAAGTCCCAGACCCTACTTTTATAATAATAAAGTGCAGGAAAAAAAAAATAATAATAATAAAGTGCAGGAAAAATTTTCCACATTTAACTTTCTGATATTTTAAGATATCCAGTGTTTTTTGCTGTGGAATAATGATGATGTATATTTATATATTATTGTTTGTACTGTGTGGACTAAAGTATTTGTTAATTTAAATAATATTTGTTGAATATCTTCTCTTGCTAGGCACTGATAGAGACAAAATATCATTAGTTTCAATAACAATTAAAACAACAGAAGTTGTAAGATCATAGGTACTTTTTAAAAATAAGAAGTTCTGTTTTCTCCTTCAGGCATATTCTTTTTCTGGTGGGCTCATGTGATTTTACCAAGAGGCACAGATACACTGGCTATTCCGTTTCAAACCAGCATCAATCATGTAGCATATCATCTATTAGTGAATGAGCTCCACTGAGGAAGAAGAATACTTTTCTGTGAAGTTTTCATGTTTGTGGTGTCTCAGAAACAATTACTCTATGGGAATTCTGTCTCATTTCCGTTTCAAACCAGCATCAATCATGTAGCATATCATCTATTAGTGAATGAGCTCCACTGAGGAAGAAGAATACCTTTCTGTGAAGTTTTCATGTTTGTGGTGTCTCAGAAACAATTACTCTATGGGAATTCTGTCTCATTTCTAACTAGTAGGAACAGAAAAAAAAAAAAAAAAGTCTCTGAAACACATACCAGCAAGCACAGGGGATTATCTTTGCTTCTGAAATGGAAAACCAAAATTTTACCCAGTTCTGAAATGGAATCAGAAGTTGTCTCATTAAGGCATCTATTTCTCATTCCTATTGAAATAATGCAAGAACTTCACTTTATTCTAAGAGTGAAAACAGTAAGAGAAAACTGAAGTTTAAGGGATGTAATGAAAATCTGTTTAGAAGCAACCAGATAAAAAGTAAAAACTTAAAACTCTTGTTCATAGTCTAGCTGAGAAAAAAAAAATGCAAACAGAAAAAGTGTGCATAATACTGTTTATAGGGGCTGAGTTCCAGTTTCATCTCCATATGATTAACCTTTCCACTTTTTATGGGCATAGCTATTTCAATGATAGCTTTTGTGGGAGATAGAATAGAATTCTCATATTTAAATGAGTATGAAAGAAATCAGATGAGAAAAAAATATAATGTTAGCCATAGATTCAGGATATTCAAGGCACTCCTTCATATGACCTTTCCTAGAAAAGCAGGAGGAAAATAGCAATTCTCTCTCACAAATCCAAGAGGGAGGCAGGATATCTGTAACAGAACACATTAAGTGGAGAAAATAGTTTTTCAAACCTTGAATACTACAAGTAGGCATATGCCAATAAAGTGGCCAACCTAGAAGAAATGGACAAAGTCTTAGAAAGGTACAATCTCCCAAGACTGAACCAGGAAGAAATAGAAAATATGAACAGACCAATTACAAGTAATGAAATTGAATCTAAGTTTTAAAAACTCCCAACAAACACAAGTCCAGGACCAGACAACTTCACAGGCGAATTCTATGAAACATTTAGAGAAGAGTTAACACCTATCCTTCTGAAACTCTTCCAAAAAATTGCAGAGGAAGAAACACTTCTGAACTCATTCTATGAAGCCACCATCACCCTGATACCAAAACCAGACAAAGATACCACAAAAACAGAAAATTACAGGCCAATATCACTGATGAACATAGATGCAGAAAACCTCAACAAAATACTAGCAAACTGAATACAGCAATACATTAAAAGGATCATACACCATGATCAAGTGGGATTTGTCCCAGGGATGCAAGGATTTTTCAATATCCGCAAATCAACCAGTGTGATACACCACATTAACAAATTGATGAATAAAAACCATATGATCATCTCAATAGATGCAGAAAAAGCTTTTGGTAAAATTCAGCATCCATTTATGATAAAAACTCTCCAGAAAGTGGACACAGAGAGAACATACCTCAACGTCATTAGAAACAAAGATTAATTGTCCAAGGTTAACTAAAGAAATCATCAAGAGATAATTTCTCAACACGTGGAATATAGAATAACAAATATAACATCTTGCTTTACATTGAAATCGTTTCCCAATTGTTTCATGAGTGTCTAATCAGCATAATGTTGGTCATATGTGAAAAATCATAAAAGGTGACACATGAATCATGAGACCTGTTTATAAAATGTTTCATGAAGTCACAGTTTTCCTGGGAAGAGCCTGAATTCCTAAGCCTCAGACTCAAGACTTCCAGAGTATATATATTTTTAAATAGATAAAATTGTCTTTCTGCATTTTTACCAATGCGTAAAAGTAGAAGACATAGATTTTAAGTTTTTGTCCGTATCTTAGTAAAATAGCAATGAAGACTCCATTACTAGTTACTATTTCTAAGACTAATAAAAATGTCCATTTCCACACAGGCTTGCCGATCCTAAAAACACATCATCTTTCACTATGTCACTTTTATTTTCTCTCAAACATTATGTAATCTCAAATTCAAGATCTTGCGACTGTATTCACTCTTCCACTATTAATTCAATCAATACCCATCGAACATGATTAGGGCAAGCAACCTGCTACCACAGGACATAAAATTGTAGGAAGGATACAAGGAATACTTTCAAAAAGCTTTATGTTGATTGTCACACAAAAAGCTGGTCCCTGATAAGACTACATAAAATGTAATCAAGTGAATTTTTTTTAATTGGGCAATTCTTGCTACCAAATGGAAATGCTACTGGACTATTACATTCCAGCACAAGCTCCTTACCACATAGAAACCAGTTACAAGCAATTCATGGCCTGGTACTGATTCACAGGCAACACTTTGAGCAGCATTCTTCCAGACCAATCTCACCTCACCTCTTCCTCTTCCTCCTTCTTCTCTTTTTCACTGACTTTCTGGCTTCTCTTTCCACATAGTGAGTGAAATATGGTAAATGAAGTTTTCTAAAGTTTACAAGTTATAGATTCATTGAGATTCCCTTCATGGTATTTCCTTGTGTCTGTCTCAAAGTCTTACATGAGAAAAGCTGTGTCAACCTACCATACCATGGGTTAAATGTCCATTTCCAGACTAATCAAGTAAATCTGTGGATCAGTCACATGTAAGAATGGCTTCTGAACTGGTAGGGTTCACTGAAGCACAAAGTTTTTAATTTTGATGAAATCCCACCTACTTGGTTTTTTTTTTTAATTTCATTGCTGGTGCTTTTGGTGTCAAATCTAAACCACTGTATAACCCAAGGTAACAGAGATTTACTCTTGTGTTTTCTTCTAAGGGTTTTATAGTTTCATTATGGTGACGGCAGCATGACTCTGTAAAACACACTGGATTGCATGCTTTAAACTAGTTAACTATGTGGTATACAAATTATCTCTAAAGTTGTTTAAGAAAAAAAGAATGTCTTCTGATTAGCCTTACTCAAAAGGCATCTATAACAATGAATTTAATAGACACATAAGTGGTGTAATCAATAATTGTTCCAGAAATGAAGAGCTCGGCCTCTAGACACAGCACACAAGGACAGCTTCACATCATAAGCAGTAAGCAGCCTGTGCTCTGAATGACGTTATCATAAGGAGCAATCATGACATCTAGTTATGTGGAATACTTTATTTTGCACATGTATGATTGCACTAAATTCTCACAGCAACCTTACAATATGAGGAAAGAATTATTTCTACGTTGACAGAGGAGGGAAGTGAGCCTCAGAAAGAAAAAGTGGCATGCCCAAAGTTGTACATAAATAGAGATGCTTGAACCTGGATTCGAATCCGTGTGTCTCCCAAGCTATGGTCTTAACCACTTCATCAAACTGTACAGCAACAAAACATCTGTTTGTAAATGCAGGTCAACAGCACTAGCGGAGGCTGACTGCAAAGTCAATATTGTCCTATTTCTCTGCCAACCCTAATTTTTTATGACAATGTTCACAAAAGAAGTTGTAGCAACTTACAATGTCAATTACACACACTTTATGAAAGTTAAAAGTCAGTATTTCAAAATGGCCACAAACATAATACATAGTATTTGGTTTATGTGGTATGGTGAATAATAAAAAAATTAAATTTATTTAAAAAGAAATACTGTTGCAGAAGTTGTTCTCAATTTAAGGTACATTTTCATGAACTTTCAACTGCTGAAAGAGAAAAATAGGAGGAATCCAACAAAGTATACATATGTCACTAGAATGGTCTTTATCACAAAACTAGTTATTCTTTATAAGTATCCAAGGGTACATAGTGACTGAAGTGCCCAAATGACTTTTCTATAAAACATTTTCTCCTATAAGATAATGTCATGTATAGAGTATAGGGAAAGTGCTATTAAGTACAGGAAAAAAAAAAAAAAAACCTGGGAGGATTTAAGTATCTCTCATTCTCTCAGATCCCTGGAGTAACATCAAAAAGTACATTGCGCTAAAAGATAGCATAGTATTCCAAACTGACTGCCCTTAAAGGCTAGAACTTTTATAAGGTTATTCATTACATTGCACTTGATTATCTGCCTCGTTGACAGCTTTCACTGGTCTCTAAGAAACAGACAGTCAGATTCTCCAAGATTCCCTATTGGTGGAGGATGGAGAACGCATTAGCTATTTTAGTTTACGGTGGTTGTTATCCCAATTCTGAGACAGGAAAAATATTATTTCTTTAGGAATTTACTTCTTGATTTTTTAAATATCTAAGTTATAAGTATTAGGAAAATTATACAAAGTAGAATTTGTATTTCTTAATATTACTGGTTTTATTTTTTGTCATCTTACAGAAATTTTTCAAGAAATTCATTTTAGAATTTATTTTGGGAAAGCAAGAAAGAAACAGGACTTTTTAAAAACGTCAACTTTAAACTTCTGTTGGCATGTACTTCTGTGCTGAAATATCTCTTGGATCACCCTAGAAATAGAGGGGCATAGGTCAAAAGCAGGACATCTAAGTCACAAGCTTTATGAAAATGATCCTTTAGTGCAATCCTGGGGGTATAACAGCAGGGAATCAGAAACATTATTAGCACTGACTCAATAAAAGAGAAACAAAGAAAAATGTCTCTGAAAGAAAGATGATCTTGCCAAAATCTCTCATGCTTTATAGTGCCACCAATAAAGGTGACTGTACCTCACTGAGTATCTTTCAGAATTCTCAGAGTCATCCCTCTAAATGGGGGCTGTGCCTCAGAACACCAGGAAATAAATGGCACCATTAAGTTCCTCTGAAGTAATGTCTCCTTTCTCACTAATGTGCCAACTCCTGGGACAGTCCCCCCATGGACACTCGGCTCAGGATTGTTCTGTTCCTAGTATGAGTGGCTTCAGATTCTTGGATGTAGCCCATATTCAGAAGAAAAAAAAAATCATGTGTGAAATTATGAAAGCATCTTTTTCTTAGACAAAAATGCAGGGAAAATTAGCTCAATACAATGTGTTTGGTGCTTTTCAGAGAAGAGAGTATGCTCTGGCCTGTGATTCTCCACCAGCCATTTACAAATTATCCTCTTGAGTGATACAAGTAACAACACTCATTACCAACCTCAGCGAACTCTCCATTTCTTAAAAGGTGATTGTCTCCAATTTGGATTGGCCAGGTTCTCTGTATCTTTATTCCCTCTTCTCCAACTGGCAACTTGCCATTTGAGTATTTTCTCATTATCAGTAACTATGCTAAAAGCCAAGAGAAAAGGTGAACTGTAATTGGTGTCTCCACATATCCACGAAGAGAAAGGAATGAGCATACAATTCACTTCTGGGTGAGATTTAAGAAAGGTGTTTCTGTCCCCAAGAATATGAGAGAAATCAAGGAGTTGTTCTTATGGTAAGGGTTTATAAAGAAACTTGTCTACATAATTTTCATATAATATCCAGAAAAAAAAAGAAAGGGTGGCATTTGTTATTAAAGTGGCATATACAGTAATTTTTTCCCTTACTAGGTCAACATAGAAAAATTCCTTAAATTCTTTGAACATTGGTTTGGAAGATATGAAATATTAACAACACTATTTTCCTCATAAATTTTTGCAAGTGTACATGAAGTCACATGCCCTAAACAACTTCCGGATACATAAGAGTTACTTGTTAATATACATCAATAGATAAATTATGTAAAATACATTTGAGTGTGTGTGTATATATAGATACATATATAGATGGATGGCTAGCTAGAGAGGGATAAAAGAGACAGGGATTATTATTTAATCAGAGAACTCAATATAGACAGTGCATGATTTATCCCAGGGAACTTTTCAAAGGCACAAAACAACTCTACTGCAGTCACGGGTCAACTTGCAATTTCTGCATGTCTGTTTTGTGAAGGGTCCTGCATGAAGTGCTTTCAATTACAGGTGGCTGTTAAAATTCATTTCAGAAAGCCAAGACACAACTTTCTATATCTACGCTTTTACTGAAGCTTGTTTAAATCATTGACCTCTCCTCTTTGATTCAAAACACCTTGTCAAGATGCGATGGACTGTTTCTAATATAAAAGAAAATAAAATGGGATTCTATTTTGGGAATACAGCTTTGCCTGCCTGAAGTGCTGAGGAATCTTAGAGGGAAGGTTAACACTAGAAACCAGAAAAAGCTTTCTCTCCACATATTATTATGCTTGATGAAGAGACAGAAAGATAAGAAGAAACGTTCTACAATTGTTCATTGGTAGCCAATTATAAGTTTATCAGATAATGAGGTTAACAGTTTGCAAGCTCTCTCAATATTTTGCATTGTGTCTTTCTATGTGCATAGGTTAAAATTCAGATTCTATCTGAATTTCTGACTTTCCCATTTTAAAAAGTTGGTGATTGGTAACTTTTCTTTCTATTTTCCACAGCTCAGATTGCCATAAACTTCTAATGCCCTGATGGATAGCTGTCAATGAATAATTCATTTAACTAAGGCCTCCAGTGTGTAAATTTTTTATTAGATCTTTTGGCAGTGGATACACTCTACAATTCTTCCCATCAGAGCTCCAGAGGGTCTGAGAACTTCTCTGTAGATTAAACAAAAATGAAAAGAAGAAAAAGAAGAAATAAAAAGTACTCTGGCCATACCACACTAGAGCAATAACAAACCGGATCTCAAATTTCACCTAAGACTTAGGAAAAAAGAAAGAAGTGACAGCCATGTAACAGTTTTCCTATCAGAGTTGGCTTAATTCTGCAGGTTCTAGTGTTTAAAAACTTCCACATGAAGTAGCAGTGTTCATAACAGTCAAGTTTTAAAATCACCTTTAAAAATAAAACGGTTAGATAAAGCAGTCAGACTGTATTTTGAAGTATAGTTATACAGTTACGTATAATAAATGAGGTAATCGTTCAAAGGTAAGACTGACTAACATAATAACTATCTTAACTAGCTGGGGATTCCAAGTGTATATGCAAGAAAACAGGTTCCTTGGGATGTTACACAGAGGGAAGCAGGAGTTCTTGGCCCATGCAATCAACTGACACACCTTATTACGCTAGCTTTCCGAGACACTGGCAAATAACTTGATGCATCTGAGCCTAGTAAAGATGCTGAAGTCCTCCACAGGACAGCTACAAGGCTTTAACTTTGTAATCTCCAAATTTATTTGGCCACGAAATCCTAATAAAAGAACACTGCACTAGTTTTCTACTCAAAGCAGTTTTGGGAAACTACCAAATTGGCCTCAGGTTCCAAATGCAATCTTTAAAATAAAGGTTTGCTACTGAGCTTCAGAAAAAAACACCAATAACTTTAATGATTTTTAAAAACATGATTTCAAATCTCTAGTAATATGTTCTGAAATATCTCATTGGAAATCAGAAGGTAGTCATAAACGTCAGTTGTTTGTGAGACCTCTTTAAAAGCAGACTGTCCAAACTAAATGTGAAAAAAAAGTACAGATAATCTTGGTCAGACAGAAAAGTACTAAGAGTAAATTCAAGTGGCTCTTTAGGGTGAATAAATAAAAAAGTAAAAGTGGAAAAAATATGCTTTTAGAAAACAAATATACTCCACTCTTGGATATCCAAACAATTTACATTAAAGGGGGAAAGACGAACATTTCTAAAGAATCAAGGGAAAGGCTAAATTTCATACAAGGTAGTTTTCTCTCTGTCTCTCCGTATCTATTTATCTATCTATTATAAACATGCCATCTTATATAAAAGAAAACAATTTTTTGAAATAAAAGGTTTTTTCATTTTTACCAAATAAACCTAAGCAGCAACAATATATTAGAGCAAAGCAAGCCCACTCTTTCAGATACTTCAATATCACAGTGCAAATCTGACAGGTATGTTTATTTCCTATTACCATTTGGGTACATATCTGAGATAAGAAATATTTGGATCATGAAGCGTTTCACATCCATAATAACTTTGACTCTAAGCTCTTTACCCTTCAGTAGCTCATGGTAAAGGGTAGTTGAAATTAGCACAGACTTGACATACTTATTCTTTAATGAACTCATACATTCTAGGTCAAAGTAAAGTTTTTCTGTCCATTTGTAATATTTCTACAAGCCTTACAAATAGGATTATTTTTCTAAGAAAAAACTGGAATATCCCATTTAGGCACTAAAATGTCTGTCAGTCTAAGAATTCCAATTACTATGGCAATCCGATGTTCACTTCTTCATCTAACAACCTGTTGTCAATCTTCTACTATATGTTCTAGATGCTGAAGTTGATTCATTTCACAGAAAACACTTACAACAAGATAATATAATAAGAATGATTTATAACAATACCAAATGTCTGTGCAACAGTAATATCAATTTACTTGAGAAGATTTTCTGTTCAATTTTATTATGTTAGTATTTTCATGTTTCATCATTATCAGATTATTTCCAGAGCACATGAACATAACTAGTTGGTTGAATATATATGCTTACATTGATTGAATCTTTTATTAAAACTCTAAAAGGACGATCAAGATAACATTTTGCACATATATTTGATTAAATAAAAATAAAAATATTGTTCTCACCACAAACGGAACTCATGGAAATTTAAAAAAATTATTTCAACTTCATCTTTCTCAATTAAATACCAATCTTTAATTTTCATTTTTAGATTTTTGTTAATAGTCAAATTTTAATAAAAAGAACCTACACTATTAATTTTTCTACTGAAGCCATCAAATTATCATCCAAAGTTTTTACCTTTTTTTTTTTCATATTTTCCTACTCAAATGTTTTTCACCTATGACTTATTTAAACCTGTTTTTGTTTTACAACTTATATTTTAGCTTTCAGGTAGCTTTTGAAGTTTCTAGTTCACCTGGATAAATATTTTCAAAAGACATCATGGCTGTTCAAAGGTACCTAATAACTTTACTGCTTACTCTTTCTGTGAAAATTTAGAGCTTGTCACTACATTTCTAAAAGCAGTTAAAAAAAAAAAGAAGCAGCAGCAGCATGAAAAAGGGAGTGTTCAACAGTAAAGAAAAAAATGCAACAACCTGCAGAGCAAAGACTCTAGAAATCAATTTCCAGCCTGATCCCCTGTGTGACTTTAAAATCTACGCTTAGGAAAATGCATAGTTTTCACAGTTTGAAAGCATAAAGAATACACTATTCAAAACTTCTGTCAAGATTTCCTTATTCTAAAACCTTATCAGCTAAAAAATACCCTGCTGTATTAAAACTGTCAGCAACAGTCCACAAATATGGAATATGGTTAATATCTCTCTTAATGTTGTGCAAATCAGTTTCCTCTAAGGAGTAAAAAATTTGGCTGTACCTGTAACACCAATTTGTTGATACTTTACGCATAACAAAATGCAAATTCCCTTTAAGCAGCAATAAAGTGATATGAAAGCACTACAATGTAGTGGAAAGAGCTTAGGCATTTTCAGTACATTGAACTGGGTTTGAGAAGAGAGGATGGCAGGGTAAGTACTGTGGTAGATAGCCTGTAAAATGGGACCCCATAATCCCTTTCCTATATTTATGCCCATCTATAACCCTCTTTCCTGAATGTAGGCTGGACTTTATGACTTACTTCAAACCAATAGAACGTAGCAGAAATAATGGAATGTCGCTTCCAATTTAGATTATAAAAAGACCTGGTCTTCCATCTTGGTGTCTCTCTCTCTCTCTCTCTCTCTCTCTCTGTCTCCCTGTCTGTCTCTCTGTCTGTCTGTCTCTCCTGTCTCTGTCTCTCTCTCTCACTCTCACTGCTCAGCTTGGGGAAACTGCGTCATGTCATGAGAAAGCACCGTGGAGCAATCTATAGGGCAAACAACCAAACAACTGAGAGAGGGCTCTGGGCCACAGCCAGCAAGAAACTGAGACTCAGAAGAGTGAATTTGGAAGTAATTCTCCCCTAGTCTTCTGATGAGACTGCAGCCCTTGCTGATAGCTTTACTGCAACCTCACTAGAAACCTTAAATCAGAGGCACTGGATTCCTAATCAAAGAAATAGTGAGATAATAAACATTAGCTGTTTTAAGCCAGAAATTTGGGGGTAATTTGTTATGTAACAATAAATAACTAATACAGGTGTTCTGTATTCTTACTACTGGTATCCTACAATTCCTTAATAGGAACTCAATAAATGGTACCTTCTGTTACTCTTTAAATCACAACCTTGAGTTTAAGATACTGAGCTTTTAAGCCAACTAATGCTTTCTCCCAAATAACATTTAGTAAGTATCCATGTCATATAAGACAATGTGTACAAGTCTACCAGGTATGAAGATGAATAAACTATCTTGCCCTTATGATTATAACGAATGAAGTCACAATAGCATGGAAACTGAAAGATTAACAGGAAAATACAATTTTAAGTATCTATAGCGTAGAAATAATGTTAAATCACCTAAATATATAATAACAGACCCATTGCCTCTCTCACACTCCATTTTTCCACCAACTTCTTCGTCTCTCATTGATTCCTGAACAGAGTACCAGCGTCTTTCTTTCCGGGGGCTGCAGCTCTACAATTCACACAGCCCAAGATCATGCTTCACAGAACTACTAAGCATAGTGCACTCCTCAAATGCTTGTTGGATAGAATTAATGCATCCTATTTTAGGAAGCAACACAGTAGTTTCTCTCTCCTGCTGGACATGTATCATAACTGTGAAGTCATGCTTGTTGATTCATTACATTGTTCAGGGTTTGCAGAAGGCAATAAAGTTTTCCAATCAGAATTCTCTGAGTTTTAATCTTGGTTCTATGACTTATTGGTCTGTCACTTAGACCTTAAGAATTATTAACCCCGACCCATTATTTGTTTCCCCTATAAATTGGAGATATCAGTGCCAACTATATCAATTATTAATTCTGAAGACTAAATAAGATGAGTCAAAGCGCAAAGAACCTAGTAGTGAGTCTGGGACAAAATGAGAACTCAATAAATTATAGTTAGATACACGGGGGTACAAAGATGAGTGAGACATAATACCAGCACAAGTTACACCATTTTTGAGAGACTTCTGATTAAATGAAAACATCAATAAAGTATGGTTAAACCCACACAGATAATTGAAAGGTGATTCAGAATCAAAATTCAGTTTAAATACCTATTGATTGCCAACTCTCTGCAAATTTCTATTTCAATGCCTATGATGTGTGTGAGCAAGACATAGCCCTTGACCTAGAGTAGAATATTATGAAAAGAATAAGTGGACATAACATAAACTACTGTTAAATAAGGACAAGAAGGCTAGCTATAATTTTAAAAAAACAAGCCACAGTGAAAATGGGTACATAAGATTAAATATGATGAAAGTTTTGGGAAACTTCTTGAAGATTCTGTGATTTGAGATAGATTTTAATGGCTAGGAATTATATTTACCAATAGGAAGAAAAGAGGTATGCAAGGCAGAGGAAACTATATGAGCAAATGTCCTGAGGATGGAAAGTGCTGGAAGAGCAATTGTGACAAGATTAAAAGACAGATAGAGGCGGTGAGAGAAAGAGGAAGGGAGGAAAGAGCAGAGAGACAAAGAAAAGAAAGTTTCCTGGGCGTACATCACAGATGGGTGAAAAACACTGTGGAAATTCAGTTACATGATAATGAAGGTGCCCAAATTTTTCAAGAATTTGATCCATTATAGGTCTGGAGAAATCACTTTTAGATATAATAGTGCTCTCTAATGTGTATCAGATTTCCTCCCTAAAGACAATTCTCTGCTACTGCAAAGTATTCCTATTTGTGAAATTAGAAATGTCCTCAATAATTATCTCTCAAGGCACAGAGGCATGCCTTTCTGCAATTATTATTTAATATACTACATATATGTTTACATGTTAGAAATGAGTTGAGCTAAATTCTCCTACGTAGTCAGCCCCATGAGAGCATAGCCTTATATTCTGTCTCTGATATAGGTACTGACGGACATCTCATTGAAAACATGATTTGCTTCCAACATGATCATCTAAAATATATAGGAATCCTTCGTCTAAACATCCCTTGATTTTCCTATGGTATAAACATTAGCATCTTTTTAGACTATAGAGCAAAGTTTTTCAAACTAACTTATATGGCAGCTAAGATGTTTTTAACCAGGAAAAGCCCAATAGGGGTTGATATGCAGTCAAACTCAGCAGCCCTCTGGCATTGACAGTGACCAGCAATTTGAAGGAGGAACATGTTTCTGCCCATAATAAAAGAAAAAACAGGACCTTAAAACATAATTACAACTCTAATTCTCCCCCTCCAAATAAACAAACAAAATCATAAGGGCTTTGTTTGTACCCTCTGCAAAATAACTTATGAGGATAGAAACATCTGTCTCACTATTTTCCACTAATATTTCATGCTATTTAGTCTTTCTAAGTACTCTTGATAATTAATTTCTTAGAACATAAAGGTTGGTCAAATTATTATCATTCTCAAATATGAAGTTTATTTGCACAGTCCTTAAAAAAAATTAAGACCACAGATAAAGATAAAACCATTCTGGATAGTACTGAGCAGATTCAGCACATATCAGATACTTGAGATAATGCTTTTAAGAACATGTAAAATTCTCAGGATACAATATATAATATGAGAGATGAATGCATTAGATCCCCATGGACACTTTCTCAATAGTAAGTCTTCACCAGTGTTAAAGCACTACCCAATTTAACTCCTGTCAAAATGCCAACAAGTCCCAGAAAAGTGTGATAGATTAACCTTGTTCAGCAATTAACAACCTCAACACCAAAGAGTTTATCAGAAAATCTAAAAAAACCTGCAAAAAGACAATAGCAGTTAAGTGACCATGCTATATGTCACCCATCAAACTCACCTTCTTAAACACTTTTTACATCATTCCAGCCTCCAAATCAGAAACTCAAAGAAACTTCCCATTGCCCAAAGGATAAATTTTAAGATCCTTGGCCTGGAATTCATATTTAGACATAATTTGGAATCAATCTTTCATTTCATGTTTATTTCATATTGATTCTCAAAATGACCCCTACACCTAATCCGTCTCATCTAATTCATACTGCTGATGGCCATGGCAATGTAACAAGTAAAATACTTTTTCATGTTAATCCTTTTGAAACACCTATATGAAATCCAAGTGTCACCTCTTCATCGTTAATGAGGTCTGGTATCACTACTATAATCAAGATTAGCTTCCTCCTTTTCCAAACTTGTTTAGTACTTATGATCTGCACCATTTATTTAGCAGTTAATAATACCAGAGAATGTGTGATGTGTATAGATGTCTCTTCCACTGTCCTTAAGTCTGACCATCAGTTGGACCTAAAAATTTTAAAGTAGCATTTTACAGTGAAATGAGACATATCAGTGGGACTGACACCTATTTAGTGAGTTGCTACCAGACCTTACCCCCAATGAAATAGAATAGATCAGAACATATCACATGTAGTAAGGGTAACTATTATCTATAAAATTTTTGTCTTTTGTATGTGTGTGGATTTATGTGTTTAGCGGGTTGCAATGAATATTTCTTACAGTACCGCATTATTTTTTTTTAAGCTTGAAAACCACTGTCCTAGAAGACCATGTCCCCTACTTATTTACATATAGAGTGTCTAATAAAGAACTCTATATTAAATAAATGCTTACAATGGGAGCATTTGTATCCTTAGGACAGGAGACTGAATGAAATTAAGAGAAAATCAGATACACACAAGGGGAAGCCAAAACTAAGGGACAGAATGGATACAGTGGGAGCACCAATGAATACATACTGAATGAAAAAAATGGGGAATGTGAAATTGCTATGGTTAAATTTGATTTTCAGTACTGCCTGGAGTTGTTTCAGATTTGGCACAAGACTATGTGACACTTTGACTACCATGCTTCAATGAGGACATCACGGAATCATCCTAAAACTCAAGGGTCATCTATAGCAGGTTGTAATACCAGAAAGTTGTACTACTGAGCAATATAAAAGAAAAGCTAATTTCTCGTCAATGTGTAAGGTGGAACATTTGGCACCCTTAATAAAATCCATAAACAGTGGTTTTCTAGATTCATGATTTTCTTACGACCATTTCCTTTATTCTTCTGTTACACAGCCCAGAATTTGGTATCTACTTTTCACATACACTATGAAATTAAATCTTTATATTTTAATACAAAGATGACACACAAATAAACATTAAACAGCTTACAGAACTGAAATAGCATCATCTGTCTAAATAGTATCATTCCAAAATACATGGGATCTTTACTGCTATATTTCTCAAAGTATAGTTTGAACTTATGTGAAGTGTACAAAATGTTACAGAATATTACTAAGCATATTTCATGTGGCAATAGTATTGTTTGTTCACAATTCTTTCTTCCTTCTCCATCTTGAAATGGCTTCATTGTGGTGTATATACAATGTGTGTATACCTGTCCTCTTCACTGACTTGGAGCTTGACCATGTGCCTTGCCTGAACAATTGCCACGTGAGCTGATATAATTTATCATACCCAACCAGGCTTTAGATGTGCATGTATGGCTTGGTTTGTATATGTAATCCTGCCTTAAACCTTACAAATATTACTCCTCAGGTAAGCATCAATCCCAGAATATGAGACACTTGAAAGAGACGTGAACCTAACCACAGAAGCAGAACCACACCAGCCAACATTCAGTCATTTCAGTGAAAAACAAATTTTGTTGTTGTTAGTCACTGAGATTTTTGATAGCTTGTTTTGCAGCATTATCTTAATGAAACCTGATTAATACATTTCATAATTCAGAATACCTTAATATAACATAAATTCCTAAAAATATATCACAAAAATCCATTAGCACTCTTGAATTACCTCAATAGTTTAAGTTTTCCAGCATAATTTTCTTGGTATATATACTATTCTTTGTTTAAAATCCTATTGAATCTTTAGTATGGAGATCATTTTAACTACTTTCCATTCTCATTATGAATTAAAACCCACCCTCCTGGTCATCTCAAATGAAACCTGTTGCAATTCACAATTACTTGAATTTGGACATATAACAACCAGTAAAAGATTGAAATAGATACAGACTTATTGGCTTCCAGCTAATGTATTTAATAATGGGCTTGTGTGTATGTGTGTGTGTATGTACACATGGGTGTATGTTGAACACCTTTAGAATTTTTGCACTACCATTTTTCAAAGGAAAGATAAAGTTTTGAATCTCGTCTCAGAGACAAAAA
Organism: Balaenoptera ricei; assembly: GCF_028023285.1. NCBI lineage: Eukaryota > Metazoa > Chordata > Mammalia > Artiodactyla > Balaenopteridae > Balaenoptera > Balaenoptera ricei. Next base: position 5,569,637 of record NC_082645.1, on the reverse strand, counting down.
CCTATATAAAAATTATATGAGAAAAGCATGTGGCAGTAAATACTAAACCAATGAAGCAATTCCTAACTTATTAATGCATAACTGTACTCTTTATTAATGATTCTTTGGAATGTCCTTTTTTAAACAAGAATAGGATTTTTACGGATTTGCAGTTGTTAAGAGGATAAAGCTGTTAAATTAGCACAACCAATTATTTTTTTAACATCTTTATTGGAGTATAATTGCTTTACAATGTTGTGTTAGTTTCTGCTGTATAACAAAGTGAATCAGCTATATGCATACATATATCCCCATATCTCCTCCCTCTTGCGTCTCACTCCCACCCTTCCTATCCCACCCCTCTAGGTGGTCACAAAGCACCAAGCTGATCTCCCTGTGCTATGCGGCTGCTTCCCACTAGCTATCTGTTTTACATTTGGTAGTGTATATATGTCCATGACACTCTCTCACTTCGTCCCACCTTACCCTTTCCCTACCACCACCCCCTCCCCACCCTGTGTCCTCAAGTCCAGAAGATTCCAAGTCTGTCCCTGGGAAGATCTTCAAAATACAGAATATCACGAATAACTATCAAGTATTTAAAAAGGACAACTCTTGATTACGTAAGCTCGGGTGAAAAAGTCAGGACAAAGGCAGCCCTAAGCATTCATTAAATAAAGATATCATGGCTAAATGTACCCTTAAAGATCCTTCTGGGCCCAGCGCCCAAGGCGGGGCTACTTATTGAAATGGGCATTTTAGTAAGACAAGAGATGTGTGACATCTGCTATAGGTAAGCTCTATATAATATTTTGTAGAATGAAAAACTACATCTAGGGAAATAAAATGATTTGCTCTAGGATACAACTATTATTTCCAGAGACAGCACAACAAATGCTAATATTTTATTGACCCATTTAAACATTACTGTGGAAGGCACAAGCCACACTCTGTGACTTAAAGGGGAATGAGGAATAAATGTAGGATGATTCTGCTACATCCAAAGAAATGCACCATGATTTTGGCTTGTATTTTCCCCCTTGTGGAAATACATGGAATTTGGGGATTAATGTGCAATGTATTATAATGAGTTTATCTTCTTTACAGGGGCCTGGGGAAAAAGTAATTAATGAGAGCCATGAACATGGATATGCTAGTACAGAAAAAAGAAGATGAATGACATATGGCACTTCTATTAAAGTGAATTTCTCTGCACACAATTTATCCAAGAACCATCAGTGCTTTCAATTTTAAGATTACTTTATCGAACTTTTAATAAGTGCAATTTTTTAATTGAATTTTTCAATATATCAATTACTGACCAAGACATATATTTGAGACAGAAGGAAGCATACGTATTTTTTTTCAATGTTATGTTAGAACATAAGATGTACATATCATAATCAATAGTTGAACTAAACTATGTTACTTTCTGAACATATACTCAAAATGAATAAATATTGAGCTATATCCACTGACGTTTTTAGGTTTCCGAGAACATTTTTAAAAAACAAGTAAAAGTAATGGTGAGTAAAGGAAAATGATAATACAAAATAACTGTTGTGACATGAATGATATCTGGAGAAAGAAGACTAGAAGAAAATGAGAGAGACTGGTGACAAAAGATGAGGGGCTAAACCAAACAGATCTACAATGACTGTTGACTTAAAATAATGCACAACGTGAGAGTTGCGAATTAAGTTTTATTGAGGGCAAAATGAGGACTGCAGCCCGGGAGACAGCGTTTCAGGTAACTCTGAGAAACTGCTCCTGAAGAGGCGATGGGACGAGCCAAGATAAATAGTTTTGCAACAAAGAGCAGGTAATTGGGACCATTAAAAGATTATTGTTAAATAAAGAAAACCAGATATCTCAAGTTAAGGAATTTAGCGCTTCTCTATGTATGGGAAGATGCAGAAGTCTGGGCTCACTGAAATCATTCCTTTGATATGCACCTTAGCTATCTGGGGTCTGTATTTTCACACCCTGAGTTTCCTCAGGGCTCACTGCAGGGAGTGGCTGCAGTCTGATGGCTGCTAGATGGCAGGTATTCTTTTCAGCCCTGAGTTTCCTCAGGGCTCACCAGCTCACGTTGGAGGGCTGCAACCATTGGTGACTGTGACATCCTTTGTTTATACATATGGCAGAAAATATTCAATTTATAAATATTCCATTAGATTTATAAATATTCCATTTATCATGACCAATGATTTAAAGAAATAATAGCTTAGGGTTTTCAATTTGTGGCAAATTGACACACTGAAATAATATGTGCCCTTTTCCTGCAAAAAAGCATAGAAATGTGAGCTGCATCTTTTATCAGATATTTTAGAAATAACTAATTGGGTTACAAAGAAAGAAAATTTACATATTCTGGAAATGAAAATGGAACTTCAAAATGAAAATCTTTAACTCTTAACAGGAGTTAAAGACTTTTTTTGGAGGGGATTAAGGTGGGGTGTGGAAACTACATAAATATGCTAGAGACTGAGGTTTTAATATTACTTTTATTACCAGTATTGTTTACAAAAGGCATACCTAAAACATAAGAACAAAAAAGAGAACAATCAAAAGTAAAATCTTAGGGCTTCCCTGGTGGCGCAGTGGTTGAGAATCTGCCTGCTAATGCAGGGCACACGGGTTCGAGGCCTGGTCTGGGAAGATCCCACATGCCATGAGCAACAACTACTGAGCCTGCGCGTCTGGAGCCTGTGCTCCACAACAAGAGAGGCCACGATAGTGAGAGGCCCGCGCACCGCGATGAAGAGTGGCCCCCGCTTGCTGCAACTAGAGAAAGCCCTCGCACAGAAATGAAGACCCAACACAGCCAAAAATAAATAAGTAAATAAATAAATTAATAAAATTAAAAAAAAAAAAAGTAAAATCTTAGAAAATGACAGAAACAGCAAAATGAAGAAAACAACCCAAAGTTGATGGAGACATATTATTATGGGACAAAAAAGACCTATAGGCAATAAATAATTCTAGATATGCAGATGGGGCATCACTTAATAACACAAGAGCTGACTAATCCTATAGCAATTAAATAAGCTAAATAAGTAATAATAAGTAAGTAATTAAAAATATCCACGCAGTTTTACAGATAAATTCAACAAAACTTTCAACGAATAGGATAGGTAATTCCAATATTACTCTTTCAGAAAATGCAATCAGTCAATCAATCAGTCAATAAATGAGACAAAACTGCAACTCATTTGATGAAAATAGTATATAACCTTGATCCCGAAAATTAATGACAGTAGAAAAAAATTAAAGGCCAATTTCACACATGAACATAGATGCAAAAACCTAAACAAAATATTAGTAAAATAAATGTAGTGTTCAATCTAAGTAAACATGATTAACATCAGAAATTCAATTAAATAATCCATTCTGTTAATTATGTTTTCTTAAAATAATCATTCCAAGAAATAAATGAAAGCATTTGGTAAAATTATATATATATATATTTTATATATATATATATATATATATATATATACACATACATACATATATATATGTGTTTGTGTATATGTACACATATAAATAGAATGGAACTTTAATATGATAGATGGTTTCTATCACATACCTACAGCAAACATCACACCTAACTGGAAAATGCTTAAATAATTCCCTTTAAGACCAGGAAATACATAAGAATGAGAGCCATTGACACTTCTATATAATAAGACACATGCATACAAAATGTAAGGGGATTAGAAAGGAAAAAACAAAACTGTCACTATCCATAAATGACATTCTTCATATTTAGAAAAACACGAAGCAGAAATTTTAGAATCTATGAGAATCTCTAACCAGCTCCAGGGTTTGTAGACACAAACAAAACAATTTCTAAAAATCAGCAACAAGCAAATAATTGAATTTAAAACAAAAATAAAATCAATTCTATATATACACACACACATATATATATATTCATCCTCATTAGCAACAAAAAAATATGAACCAAAATCCCAGACACATTGCATACATCTTTCTGATTAGGGGGAAAGAGTATGACATTATCAAATGTCGACAAAAAATTAGGGCAATTGAAATTCTTATTCTTTTCATGAAATAGTTTGGCATTACCTGGAAATAATCTAAATGTCCAAAAAAAGGATAATAGAAAAATAAATTGTAGTATATTCATTCATACAATGGGATACTCCATTGCAATAAAAATTAAACTACAGCTGCATACCAACATGAATAAATCTGAGGAACATAATGTTGAAAAGCAAGTTACAAAGACTGAATATATATGTGAATGTGTTAAAAGTATGGAAATGAATGTGATTAGTTTTAGGGGTATATCTGTATGTGGTGAGCTAAAGGAAAGCAAGGTAATTATTTACTCAAAATGCAAGAATGAAGGGCTCAAATAAAAGAATAAAAATGTTTAATATATGAGCAGCATCCTTAAACAGCTTATTTATTCAATATATACATATAATCTTCACCAAATTTATTAAAATATACACATTATAGACTTTAAAATTTATAAAAATAACTAATATATGGTTAATTTTATATTCACTCTAATCAAATATAAATAATTAACAAAAAAACAATTTCTGCTTGTGCTGCTTAAAGTGAGTAACCAGTAAACAAAACTGGAGGAAAAAAACTTGATTCAGAATTTTTTTTTAAATCATTAGAAATATATGTAGGCAAAGAAAGAAATAATAGTGGAAATTTAGAAATACTTAGAATTAAGGGAGAACAAAAGTACCACATTTCAAACATTCAGAACACAGCTAAAGGGGTACTCAGAGGTAAATTTAGTTACTTAAACGCATATTTTAGAAATGATAAAATTTAAAATTAGCAAGTAAGCATTCAATTCAAAAAGTTAGGTGGCAGAGGGGAAGATAGAAAATAAAGATAGGGAATACTTTTTCTTGTATCATAGTACCAGTAAAATAAATCTTGTCTATTCACAAATGCTCTGCTATAAAAACATCACACATTAGTTCAATGAGATATCCAAAACGGTTTAGACAAATAATTAAACAAAATGTAGTACTGCATAGTAAACTTGGAGACTATTGCCTTCAACCTGCTTTAAGACTAAGGTAAACACCTCCGACACAACTCCTTCTCTTGCCTGAACTTTTATTCCCAAATACATTTTTTAATGATAAAGAAAATTATTTAAGTACAATTTAATTTTATAAAATAAAGAAAACTGATAATATGACTCTACTGGGTACTGTTTGGCTTCTTTCATTATTTCAACATTTTCCAATAAGGGGATGGAAGGGGTATGAAGGGTTTGAAAGGTAATTATAACTGAGTTTCATTTAAAATTAAAAAAGAATGCAGCGTCACCAATTTTCTCTGGAACTCTGACCAAATAGGTCATCGTTTTCCCAATATAAAGGGGAAAATATCAGCTCTTTATATCTTGCTGGCTTTGAACTCTTTCTAAATTCAATGGAGTTCTGTGAGTTCTCTCTACTGAAGATCAGTGTGATCTACTCCCTCACTACAGTGGTTCATAAATTTAGATTTGCTCTGGGTATTTAGTTTCCAAGCAAAGTCAAATGGGAGAATGCAATTATACTCCTGAGGTTACAATCTCCCCTAAAAATGACTGAAATCAACTCAGTGACCCTAAGGTCTATTTTCTACATCTGAGAAAATATATGCATGTTATTTAGGCACCAAAAGGAAGGCATCCTAGCTCCAGCTTCTAAATCTATATTCCAAACCCACTTGTTCTGTCTTGGTTTCTTTGTCTCACACCTGGTTTCTACCTTACTGCTCAGCATGTTCAGATCAATGTTTCAATAAGACAGTTGTATTTCAGCTTCATCACTTAAGCTCTCCTAAAGATTTCCCCAAGCATTAGTTCTGCAGGCTGCTTGCCAGGTCCTCTCTAATCCTTTGTCAATTGCCTATAGCTGAAATCCCAAACTGATAAGACACTCCAATACACTGCTTATCCAGGGTCAAGTTAAGACAGCCACTACCTGTATAGTAGAACCCGATTAGAACATGTTTTGGGAGGATGCCTGGGTCTTCTGAGAAGAGTTACAATAATATAACTAAATGTTGCAAAATATATGACAATACAGAGATAAGTAAAATACTTCTGCCTTATCATGAGTAGAATATGGGAAAGGTTAAAAAGAGAATGAGACAAACATTATATAATCACTGGCTGTAATACAAGAGAATCACCTACCTTCCAAACCTTTAAACATTTGCTGCTGGTTTTACAACAGACACAAAATGTTGGCTTCCATACCGATAAACTCTCCCCCCAGTCCTTTCCAAGACGTGCATTCAAGAAATATGTGGCACCTCACACCAGTCAGAATGGCCATCATCAAAAAATCTACAAACAATAAATGCTGGAGAGGGTGTGGAGAAAAGGGAACCCTCTTGCACTGTTGGTGGGAATGTAAACTGATACAGCCACTATGGAGAACAGTACGGACATTCCTTAAAAAACTAAAAATAGAACTACCATATGACCAAGCAATCCCACTACTGGGCATGTACCCTGAGAAAATCATAATTCAAAAAGAGTCATGTACCACAATGTTCATTGCAGCTCTATTTACAATAGCCAGGACGTGGAAGCAACCTAAGTGGCCACCAACAGATGAATGGATAAAGAAGATGTGGTGCATATATAAAATGGAATATTACTTGGCCATAAAAAGAAATGAAATTGAGTTATTTGTAGTGAGGTGGATGGAACTAGAGTCTGCCATACAGAGTGAAGTAAGTCAGAAAGAGAAAAACAAATACCGTATGCTAACACATATATATAGAATCTAAAAAAAAAAAATGGTTCTCATGAGCCTAGGGGCAGGACAAGGAATAAAGACGCAGATGTAGAGAAAGGGCTTGAGGATACGGGGAGGAGGAAGGGTAAGCTGGGATGAAGTGAGAGAGTGGCACTGACATATATATACTACTAAATGTAAAGTAGATAGCTAGTGGGAAGCAGCTGCATAGCACAGGGAGATCAGCTCCATGCTTTGTGACCACCTAGAGGGGTGGGATAGGGAGGGTGGAAGGGAGACACAAGAGGGAGGGGATATGGGGATATATGTATGCATATAGCTGATTCACTTTGTTATACAGCAGAAACTAACACAACGTTGTAAAGCAATTATACTCCAATAAAGATGTTTAAAAAAAAAGAAATGTGGCAAATTTATTTTCTTTTAACAACGAAAAAGGCAAGAAATAAATTGGATTATAGAAAGTGTTGGGACAGAAAAACCATCATATTTAAAAATGCTCAAGGCTGAATAGGAATTTGCCATGACTCCAAGGCAAATCTCTGAACTTCTAGGTCCACTTAGCCCTACTTCTTCACCAAGGGTTTCCTATAATGCTCCTAAGTACCCACTAGAAATATCCAAAGTGGAAATGACCCACCAAAGTAACAGTATGACCCACCGCCTTTTATGCGCAACAAAATTGGGCTATCTAGAAGACTCAAAAAATAAAATAATTCCTATATAGCTTTTAACTACTAGCAATGAAATCCTGGATGACATAGGTCCAGTTGATTCCAAGATGCAATTTAGAAATGCAGAAAAAGATGTGCTTTTCTTTTTTTCAAACCACAGAGATTATAGACCCTCCTCTTAATTATATTCTGCTAATGTGGTTGGGATTTACAGGCTATGAAATGCACTATTTCCAGCCAATGCTTCTATGCAGTACTTTCCACTGTTCCACTTCTATTCACAAGGACAATTCAAGGGCAAACACTAATTATGATTTTGACACAGTTTTACTTTTGTGTTTAGCTTTGAAAGTAATTCCATAGTATGACCCAATTCCCTTGTCAGTTTCCTCTCCTTTTAATTTCTAATTTAATAAACTAGTGAACTCGAGAAGAGGCTCTGACTTTAAAAGTACTTTCCCTTCCCCAAATTTTAGTTTCATTTTTCAAAAGAACATTTACAATTAAGGTATATTATGAAGAACACACTAAGAAAATTTAAAATTCTAAAGAACAGCTGTACAAAAGGGCTTTAAAAATTATGTATCTATCCCTTTCGACTCAGTAACCACTCACTATTACTAGTTAGGATAGACATTTGAGGTACAGTTCTATAAACTACAAAACATGAACAAGAGTACCTTATACTCAAAAAAACAACAGCGATTGTTACTGAGATTTTGAGAAACATAAATTTACTCTCTTATTCCTGGCATGTGTCTTGGGGTTTTGGGGTCATTTTAGAACACATCGATTTATCTCATCCCTAAAGTTGGACATCTGACTCTCAACTGAAAAGTGAGTACGTTCATATGATCTCCAAGTTTCTTGGTTCAGGAATAATAAAAACAAACAAAGAAACAATTCTTATCATACCATAAAAGAGAAAGTCAGTCCAAGTAACACTGACAGAATGATTTGAACATATTTCCAACTTCTTAGTGCCATTAAAGATATTCTGATATTGACAAAAGACCTGAAAATAATACCTTAACGTTTAACACGTATGGTTTACGAAAAATAGTGACTGATGCTACAACGGTTAATCTAGGGAAAAACAGTGAATAAACATTATAAATTTCAGGGCTTCCCTGGTGGCACAGTGGTTGAGAGTCTGCCTGCCAATGCAGGGGAGACGGGTTCGAGCCCTGGTCTGGGAAGATCCCACATGCCGCGGAGCAACTGGGCCCGTGAGCCACAACTACTGAGCCTGCGCGTCTGGAGCCTGTGCTCCGCAACAAGAGAGGTGGCGACAGCGAGAGGCCCGCGCACTGCAATGAAGAGTGGCCCCCACTCGCCGCAACTAGAGAAAGCCCTTGCACAGAAACGAAGATCCAACACAGCCAAAAAAAAAGAAAAAAATTAATTAATTAATTTTTAAAAAACATTATAAATTTCAAAATTATTATTTTAAAAAACTTACTTGTTATTTTTAAATGTATACTTATATAAGATCAAATGTTTTTAAATTATAAGCTAAAAAAAGAAAATAAACCATATGTTCCACTGATAAATAACCATTACTGAATACACTAAAGAAAGTGTAACTAAATTAAACAATTCTAACTATAGAAATATGCACATACATATACAGTTATTACATATGTATTACAATACATACATTTTTGTGTATATGTGTATGTGTATTTTTAACATCATTGTACATTCAATGCCAGGACCGAGACTGCTATTTGGACACCCAAAAATTATACTTAGAGCAGGTAAGTCTATTTACATCCATTAAATCAACCATATGAATTGTACTATTCCTCACTAATTTTATGTCTACTTAACATGCCAATAATTGAGAGAGATATATTGAAAAATTCCACTATAATGGGAGATTTGTCAATATTCCTTGGAATTTGAGCTAAAAGATATTCTGAGACTATCTGTGTGTATAACTTCATATTTTTATATCTTACAATATGTATTTGCAAGTTTATATTATTAGGCATACAATGTCTAACAGGTATTGAACTTTCATCATTACACATTTACCTTAGTGATACTAATGACTATTTTTACCTTAGAGTCTGTTTTGTCTCATGTAATATAGCCGAAAGTGATCTTTTCATTATTGCTCTTGTTAATATTTGCTTGATTATTTCCCCCTTTTTTATTTTCTTTTAAACATACTTACTGAAACATATTTGACGGTCAATAAACTGCATACATTTAAAATGTAAAAAAGGAGAAAAAGAAAAAAGAATTATACTTAGGGTAGAAATATGTCCAGGTACAGACTATGTATTTCCTAGAATCTCTTGTAACTAAGTGTGGCCATGTGATAAAGTGCTTGGCCAATGAACAGTAAACAAAAGTTTTTTGAGGATGATTCCAAGTAGACTCTTTAAAAGGTTACAGGGAGCTGAAGCATACTTCCTTTGCTGTCTTTCCTCCCTTCTGCTACCTGGAACGCAGGCACAGTTACTGGAACTCCAGCAGCAAGTTGGAAGGTAAGTATTAAGTGCAGGAAATAAGATAAGCAGGGTGCAGGAAATAGATGACCGCTGCCCATACCTGCCCCGGAATGCCAATCTCAGGATTTCTTTTGTAAAAGAGAGAAATAAGGACCAACTTTGCCTAAGCCACTGCTATTTGTGGTGTTCTGATAAATGCGGCTGAAAGCAAACTTCAGTGGTGATATACATGTTTAAAAGTAGACTAATTCTATCCGCAGTATGAAATCTATGTTTTCTTTAAAATGCTGAGTACGTGTTTATTTATTATTAAATATTATTCTATATTGAATTTAATTTCATCTTTAATCTAATTATAATTTATTTAACTAAATATTATGGAGGTTTAATTTGCCAAATTGAATTTTGAGGTTTAATTTAGACATTTTTCAAATTTGAGTTATTCCTGGAGTCTTGTCTTTATTCTCTTGTTTTTGAATCAGTTATTTAAACTCTAGTTTTGCCATCAATGGGTTGCCATGAAAATTAAGAGATAAAAATGCATGTAGCTGGCACCCAGTGAGTATTCAAATAACATCAGCTACCATCAGCATCTTCATCGTCTTGCTTAAGTCTTTCATTTCTAATCCTTTTGTCTAATACAGTAATTTCAGATACATAAACTAGAATAAATCCAATTTCAGTGTACCATGACAATAACAAAATTAATTTAGAAGTACATTTGACCCTTGAACAACCTGGGGGTAGGGGCTCTAACTCCCCAGTACAGTTGTAAGTCTGTGTATAACTTTACAGTCTGTACCAGTGGGTCTGCATCTGCAGATTCAACCAACCTCAGATCGTGGAGTATGTATTTATTGAAAAAAATCCACGTATAAGTGGAACCATGCAGTTCAAACCCATGTTGCCCAAGGGTCAAATGTACTTTTGTTTTATTGACGTTTCTAGCATCAATAAATCGTATTTGCTTTTTAAAAAGAAATAGGGCTGAGTTTTAATGACAGCTGTTTCCTGTCTGAGTTTTAATGACAGCTAATCCTGTTTTGACAGGATTAGAATTAATAATAAGAGTAGAGAGAAAAAGAAAAGCCAGGCTACACGTTTTTCAGTTCCAACTGAGATTCCATGTGGTTCTCTCTTTTCACATTTTGACTCCCCTGAACAGAAACCTCTTCTAGAACTCTCTATAACTTTAAATTCAATTCCATTGACATTATTATCTTGAAAACATCCTATTAAGTAAGTTTAAACTTGAGTAGGACACAGGTTATATCATCAAAGCAAACATGTGTATATGAATAGATTAATGTAATTTAGAAAAAAAGTTTTATGTAATTTTATCTAAGTTAGAAAAAAACACCTATTTGAAAACAATAGGGTTTCTACTTTTTTCACCCTTTACATATAAAATGCCATATTGAGACATATTGCATTCATATTAACTATATTAAGATGAAAGGAAAGTTGGAATCATAGGTCAGAAATTAAAATCTTTGTTAACAACTTTGGCAAACTCCCTACAGCTAGAAGGTTAGAAAAAATATTTTCATTTCAAGGAATGCAACTGGGAAAGAGAAGCATTACATCCATCTGAGAAACCAATTAATCTGAGATTTTACTGATTTGAAGAATTTAGGCAAACTTCACTCGAGTACATAAAGAAAAATCTGACAACTCTTTATTTTTTGGACCAAATTTAAAATAAAATCTTGATTAAGTATGAGACCAACAGTTACAGTAAGCATCAAATCCATCAGAGCCCCCCCTCCTTTACGCTCTGTGGACTGAAGTAAACACAGAGAGGAAAAAGGCTGCTCCCAATAAATCATGATTAATCAGATGAGAAGGATCAGAATACAGTTAACAAACATAATGAGGCATAAGTATCTCTGAGTTAAACTAGCGTTAAACTAAACAATAACCTCAACAATTATTTCAGCTGTAATCCTCAGGGCTTACAGGTCGACAGCCCATGGAGGGTCAAGTTTGAACAGAAGCAATTACCCAAAAAATAAATAAAAGTCATTCATTGGAATTATTTAGATAATTAAGAGGAGTGACCCTTGCAGGAAGCAAAAATGAGTTTTCTGTAACTGTTCCCTATTATGTCCAAATGCTTTATATATTTTAATCAACCTTTTATCGAACAAATTAATATTAGAGGCAAAGTTCAGACCACAGTATCTGTTAGTCTAAGTACATTTTTAGAAAAAAATCATTCTGGATCAAATAGAAAGTTGCCTTCCTAAGACACATTAATTCTTTCATTTATAAGGTGATGTGGTGTGTTTGAAGGGATTCTACTGGAGTCTGCTTCAGGGTGTCATATTAATATGTGATACAATGCAAAGTTCATAGGCATGGGCATTTTTTTAGATATGGTTAAGAAAGTGTATCGTCTTGTACCAATTTTCCATATAGGTTTCTTTACTGATACTGGGAGGATGGGACTGCCCAAAGACAATATATCTAAAAACTTTTTTCAAAGGTTGTTCTTTTGCCACAGTCTCAATTCTAACTCTTTATAAATAGCTTAGAACATTTTACAAATATATATTTGTCCATCACTTTTTAACCATCTTGAAGGTAAGAACCATTCCTATTATATTTATGACCCCTCACTACCTCACATGGGTTCTGCATGGGGTTTATATTCAACAAATAATGATACTGAAAAAAACTGGACTTCAATAAGTATGTAAATCTTCACAGATTAAATAATTATTTTTCACATTCTATTCCTTTTCCTAGTAACTAATTATTTTCCACCATCCTCATTTTTCAACTCTAAATACTTCATATTTCTGAAGTATAAGTAAAAGCCACAAGATATTGTAAAATTCAGAAAACATATCAAAGATAAAACATTATCACCTAATCCACAGTAAAAAATTCAGATTTCCTCAATTTTCCAATAACATCCTTTATGATTTTCATTTTTGTTCAGGCCAAGATGCAATACTATATTGTACATTGCACTTAATTGTCATATCTCCTTTGTCTTTTTTATTCTGAAACAGTTCCACAACCTTTCTTTGTCTTTCTTCAACTTGACATTTTTGAAGAGCACAGGTCAACTATTTTGTAAAATGTTCTCAATCTACATTGATGTGATATTTTCTCATGTTTAGATTCATGTTAAATATAATTGGTAGGAATGCCACATGCATGATGCTATATCATTCTTGGTACATTATATCAGGACGCAGACTGTATCAGTTTATGCTAATTATGGTGATGTTAACATGAATCACTTGGTTAAAGTGATGTCTATCAACAGATTTCTCCTCTGTAAAGTTGGCATTGTTTCCTTTGTAATTAAAAAAGTATTATGTTTTGTACCCTGAGAAAACCATAATTCAAAAAGAGTCATGTACCACAATGTTCACTGCAGCACTATTTACAATAACCAGGACATGGAAACAACCTAGGTGTCCATCGACAGATGAATTGATAGAGAAGATGCGGCACATATAGACAATGGAATATCACTCAGCCATAAAAAGAAACAAAGCTGAGTTGTCATGAGGAGGATGGACCTAGAGTCTGTCACACAGAGTGAAGTAAGTCAGAAAGAGAAAAACAAATACCATATGCTAACACATATATATGGAATCTTAAAAAAAAAAAAAAATGGTTCTGATGAACCTAGTGGCAAGACAGGAATAAAGATGCAAATGTAGAGAATGGACTTGAGGACGTGGGGAGTGGGAAGGGTAAGCTGGGACGAAATGAGATAGTAGCAAGAACATACATACACTACCAAATGTAAAATAGATAGCTAGTGGGAAGCAACCGCATAGCAGGGAGATCAGCTCCGTGCTCTGTGACCACCTAGAGGGGTGGGATAGGGAGGGTGGAAGGGAGACGCAAGAGGGAGGGGATATGGGGATATATGTATATGTATAGCTGATTCACTTTGTTATACAGCAGAAACTAATACAACATCGTAGAGCAATTACACTCCAATAAAGATGTTAAAAAAAAAAGTATTATGTGAGGAGATACTTTGAGATTATCTAAGTAACCGTTCCTCATTAAGCTTTCTCCTAATAGTCTGAGCCCTTGATTTTTGAAAACCATCATTCCTTCTACTTATAGTATTTTGCCTTCCACAGCAAAGAAAAGCTTTTTTCTTTTCTCTTTTCTTTCTTTTCTTTCTCTTTCTTTCTTTCCTTCTTTCTTCCTTCCTTCCTTTCTTTCTTTCTGTCCTTCCTTCCTTTTCTTTTTTTTCTTTCTCCCTTCCTTCCTCCCCTCCCTCCCTTCCTTCCTTCCTTCTTTCCCTCCTTCCTTCCTTTCTTTCTCTCAGTACAAACTCATGGATTTCTATTTTGTTCAACATCTTGGCAAGTATTCATCCATTAATTCCTCAAATATTTTTTCCTTTCTTTTTTAACCCATCTTTACAGGGGTATTATTGACACACAGCATATAAAAGTTTAAGGCATACAACATTGACTTTATACTCATGTAAACTATGAAATTATTACCACAATAAGTTAATTAACTCTTATGTGATATCACATAATTATTATTTCTTTTTGTGGTGATAACATTTAAGATCTACTCTCTTAACAAATGTCAGGTATATAATAAAGTATTGTTAATTTATAGTTACTATGCTGTACTTATTAGATCCCCAGAATTTATTCATCTTATAGCTAGAAGTTTGTACCCTTTGACCAATATTTCCCCATTTCCTCTACTCTCCAGCCCCTAGTAACTACCATTCTGCTCTTTACTTGTATGAGTTACTATGTTTCGATTGCACATATAAGTGAAAACATAAGTACTTGTCTTTCTGTGTAGATTCATTCACTTAGATTGAAGCCCTCAAGGTCAATCCATGTTGTCCAAAAGTTTTTCCTTCTTTCCCATGGCAGAATAACATTACATTGTATATGCACTTTTCCACGTTTTCTTTATCCTTTCAATTGTAGATGGACATTTTGGTTATTTATCTGTCTTGGCTATCACAAATAATGCTACAATGAACATGGAGATGAAGATATCCTGTAAGATAGTGATTTCATTTTTTTTTCAAATATAAACTCAGAAGTGGGATTGTTGCATCATATGGTAGTTCTATATTTAACTTCTGAAGAACCTCCATGCTGTTTTCCATAGTGGCTGTACAATTTACATTCCCACCAACGGTGCAGAAGAGTTCCCTTTTCTCCACATCCTCACCAAAACTTATCTCTTCTTTGTTTAATAATAGCCAGGTGGGAGGTGGTATCTCATTGCAGTTTTGATTTTCATTTCCCTGATGATTAGTGATGCTGGGCATTTCTTCATGTACCTGTTCACTATCTGTATGCTTTTTTTTTTTTTTTGGAGGGGGGAAATGTCCATTCAAGTCCTCTGCCTATTTTTTAAAAATTGAATTATTTGTTCTCTTATGTATTTTGGATACTAACCCCTCTTCATATAGATGATTTGCAAGTATGTTCTCTCATTCCATAGCTTGTCTTTTCATTTTGCTCAATGTTCCTATTTTTATGCAGAAGCTTTTCAGTTTGATATAGTCCCACTTGTTTATTTTTGCTTTTGTTGCTTGGGCTTTTGGGGTCATATCTAAAAAATCACTGTCAAGAACAATGTCCAGAAGCTTTTTCCCCCATGTTTTCTTCTAGCAGTTTTACACTTTCAGGTTGTACATTAAGGTCTTTAATTCATTTTAAGTTAAATTTTGTGAGTGGAGTTAAGACAGAGGTCCCATTTCAGTCTTTTGCATATGAATGTCTAGTTTTCCCAACCCCATGTATTGAACAGACTATTCTTTCCCTATTCTTGGCTCCCTTGTCAAATATTAGCTGACTATACAAATGCAGGTTTATTTCTGGGCTCTTGATGATGTTCCATTGATCCATATGTCTGTTTTATTCTAGGACTACACTGTTTTAATTACTATAAACTTGCAATAATGTTTGAAATCATTATTACAAATGTGTGATATCTGCAGCTTTAATTTTCTTCTTTAGGATTGACTTGGCTATTTGAGCATCTTCTGTGGTTCCATATGAATTTTAGAATTTTTTTCTATTTTTTTGAGAAAAATATCATTGGAATTTTGATAGGAATTGTATTGAATATATAAATGACTTTGAGTAGTATGGACATTTTAACAATATTAATTCTTCTGATAGATGAACATGGAATATCTTGTATTTTCTATTTCTTCAATATCTTATAACTTTTGAGTGTACAGATCTTTCACCTTCTTGCATAAAATTATTCCAAGTATTTTATTATTTTTGATGCTATTGTAAATGGGATTGTTTTCTTAATTTTTGTTTCCAATGGGTCATTGTTAGCATATAGAAATGCAGTTACATTTTGTATACAGTTGACCCTTGAACAAGTGTTTGAACTGCATGGGTCCAATTACAAGTGGATTTTTTTTCAAGAAATAGCACAGCACTACATGACCTACACTTAATTGAATCCATGGACGTGGTACTGCTGAGAGCCAGCTATGGGACTTGAGCATCTGCAGATTTTGGTATCCACAGTAGGTCCTGGAACCAATCCCCTATGTACACCTAGGGACGACTGTATAGATTTTGAATCCTGCCACTTAAATCAATTCATATATTAGTTCTAACAGTTTTTTGGTGGAATCTTTAGGCCTTTCTATATATGAGATAATCATCTGTAAACAGAGAGAATTTTACTTCTTCTTTCCCATTTTGGATGCCTTCTATTTTTCCCAATTGCTCTGACAAGTACTTCTAGTTCTATATTGAATAGGAGTGGTAAGAGTGGGCAACCTTATCCTGTTCCTGAACTTAGTGGAAAAGCTTTCAAACTTTTACCATTTAGTGTTAACTGTAGGCTTCTCATATATGGCCTTTATTGTGTTTAGGTACTATACCCAATTTTTTGAGAGTTTTTATCATGAAATGATATTGAATTGTATCAAATACTTTTTCTACATGTATTGAGATGATCATGCAATTTTAATCTTTTATTCTATGAATGCGGTGTATCATATTTATTGATTTTCATATGTTGAACCACTCTTGCACTCCAGGGACAAATCCCACTTTATCATGGTGTATGATCCTTTCATTGTGCTGTTAAATTTGGTTTACTTACATTTACATTTTCTTGAAAATTGTTGCATTTGTGTTTATCAAGGATATGAGCCTGGAATTTTCTTTTCTTTTAGTATCTTTATCTGGCTTTCGTAGCAGCATAATCCTGCCCTCATAAAATGAGATTGGTGGTGTTCCCTCCCCTTCAATTTTGTGGGAGAGTCTGAGAAGGATTGATGTTAATTTTCTTTAAATGTTTGGTAGAACTCACTAGTGAAACCATCTGGTCCTGGACTTTTCATTGTTGTAAGGTTTTTGATTACTGGTCTGTTCAGATTTTTTATTTCTTCATGATTCAGTCTTGTTAGGTTGTATGTTTCTAGGAATTTATCCATTACTTCTAGGTTATCCAGTTTGTTGGTATATAATTGTTCCTTGTAGTCTCTTATGATCCTTTGTGTTTCTGTGGTGTCAGCTGCAACATCCCCTCTTTCTGATTGTATTTATTTGAGACTCCTCTCTTTTTTCTTAGGGACTAATGGTTGTCAAATTCGTTTATCTTTTCAAAAAATCATCTCTTAGTTTTGTTCATCTTTTCTAAAGTTTCGTGGTCTCTATTTCATTTATTTCTGCTCTGACCTTTGTTTTTTGTCTTTCATCTTCTAACTTCACACTTTGTTCTTCTTTTTCTTTTTCCTTAAGGTATAAAGTTTGATTGTTTATTTGTGATCTTTTTTCTTAATGTAGGTGTTTATGGCTATAAACTTCTCTCTTAGCACCGCTTTTGCTGTATCCTATAATTTTGTTATGTTGTATTTCCATTTTCATTTATTTAGAGATACATTTTTATTTCCCTTTTTTTTATTTGACCCATCAGTCATTCAGCAGTATGTTATTTAATTTCCACACATTTATGAATTTTCCAGTTTTCTTCCTGTTACTGATTTCTAATTTCATATCACTGTGGTCAGAAAAGATACCTGCTATGATTTGAATCTTAAATTTGCTACAGCTTGTTTTTGTGACCTGACATATGACTGCCCTAGAAAATGTTCTATGTGTGCTTTGGAAGAATGTGTATTCTGCTGCTGTTTGGTAGAATATTCTGTGTATGCCTATTAAGTCCATTTGGTCTAAAATATAATTCAAGTTCATTATTTCCTTATTGATTTTTCTGACTGAATAATCTATACATTGTTGAAAGTGGTGTATTGAAATCACCTGCTATTAATGTATTATTGTCTATTTTTCCCTTTGGATCTGTTGTTATTTGTTTTGTATTTCTAGATGCTCCGATGTTGGGTGCATATTTATTTACAATTATGTTATCCTCTTTATATATTGATCCTTTTATCATTATATGGGGACCTTTTTTGTGTCTTGTTACAGTTTTGACTTAAAGTCTCTTTTGTCTAAATATAGCTACCCTATTCTATTTGGTTTACATATGCATGAAATATTTTTTTCATCCCTTTACTTTGAGTCTGTGCTTGTCCTTAAAGCTGAAGTGAGTCTCTTGTTGGCAGCATATAGTTGGGGTGTCTTTTAATCCATTCAGCCACTCTATGTCTTTTGACTTGATCATTTAATCCATTTACATTTAAAGTAATTATCAACAGGTAAAGACTTACTAATGTCACATTATTCATTTTTTCTGGTATGCTTTGATTCCCACCACGTTAGAGTATTAGAGTATTCTGAATCTGACTATCTGCTTGCCTTTACTACTAGTTTGTTATACATTTCATTCTTTTTCCTTTTTTTACTCCTCTGATTAGATGATTTTAAATGACCTTTTAGTTCACTAATTCTTTCTTCTGATTCTGAGCCTGTTGTTGAAGATCTCTATTAAATTCTTCACTTCAGTCACTGCATTCATAACTCTAGGATTTTTCTTCAAAATGTTTCTATTTCTTCATTAAACTTCTCATTTTGTTCATGTATTGTTTTCCTAATTTTATTTAGTTGTCCAGCTGTGTGTCTTCTTGTAGTTCACTGCATTTCTTTAAGAAAATGTTTTATCAGTTTCCTTTACTTGTGTCATGTTTCCTTAATCATTCATAATCCTTATGGCCTTTTGTTGGCGTCTGTGCATTTGAGAAAGTAAGCACCTCTTCCAGTCCTTACAGTTATTCAGCTTGGAGCCGTGTCTTGGACCCTGGGTTTACTGGGGCAGGCCAGACACTTGAAAACATGGTGATGTGTCTGGGACCTATGTCTATGTGGGAAAACGTAGATCCTGGGTCTGGAGAGGCCATCTATGCATGAGAGACTACTGGGGTGGACTTGATGTCTGGGTCTGCAGGGGCCAGCCTGGTACTAGGATGGGATGGGAGCCTGGTTTCATGGGAGCTGGCCAGGAGACAGGGGCAACAAAGACTTGTCTGACACTAGGGTGAGACTAGAGCCTGAGGTCATGGGAGTAAGCCTGTTAACTGGGGCCTGGAAGCCTGGCCTGTAGGTTACAGAGGCCAGTCTAGCTCAGGGTCAGGCTGACAGCCTGAGTCTATGGGAACCAGACATGAGGCTGGGGCCATGGAGACTGGCCTGGCAATGCGGTAGGCCAGAAGGGTGAGTCTGTAGGATCCAGTCTGATTTATAGGAATCACGAGGGCTAGCCTCTTGTTGGGTTGGGTCGAGGTGCTGGGTGTATGGGACCTGGCTTGGTGCTGGGATGGGTTGAAAGCCTAGGTCTGTGGTAGTTGGCATGGAGGGGAACCTGAACTCCTCAGGGTTGATTGGGAGCCTGTGGCCACAGGAGCTACCTGGGGCTGTGGCAGCCAGCTGCAACTGGGATGTGTCAGAAGCCTGCATTCACAGGAGTCCACTGATTACTGATGCCTTGGGAGCTGACTGGGGCCACAGGAACTAGCTGGCACCCAGGTGGGCCAGGGACCTGTCTCTGTCCATGCTGGGCTGCTCACACTTGGGGAAGGAGTGATGGGGGCAAAGCAAATCTATCTTCCCTACCCTCCTGAATGCATCTTTTCTTATTTCTCTGCTTCACCCAGGTGCCGTAATCCCTCACTTGCAACCCTTAGCTCTTGGGAAGGTATTTTTTTTTGTCTGGAGGAGGACGGTGGTTGCAAGCACTAGAAATACCTATGCTGCCATTTTGCTGCCATTTCTCGTTTGTTTTTGTTTTTTTTTTTTTCTTTCATACTTTTGCACTTCAATTAGCCTCTGTAGATATTTGTTGAAGAGACTTAGAGCTAAGACTTCAGGGATTGGGGGTTCAAGTAAAAGCTTCCTAATAAGAATATTACATTAGGCTCACTCTTCCCTAGTGACTGAATTTATAGATAGAGACATTGGAGGCAGCTAGAAAGGCAGCAGAAGAGTGAGACGTGTGTGTATGTGCGAGGAACTGTGTTTAGGGAACAGAGGTGTTGTGTTTAGCAGAGACAGCCTCAATCTCACTATGCCTTAAAACCATCATTAATAAAATTAGGCCAATCACAGCTACTTCTCAAAATTGTTTGCAGAGAAAGCTGTGGAGCCTTTCTTAGTGAAGCTGTTGGAAATGGGGGGAAGTATTTCAAGTTGTTGTAGATTCCAAGCGAGATAAAGAAGCAGATACAAGTACTTCAATTTCCGAAGTACATGGACCTGCCCTGGGTAGCTGCCGCTGTTGCTTATTTCCAATTGTATTTCTCACAATAACTGCAGTGGCACATCCCTCCAAAGCCACAGGGGGAAAAAGCCATGAAACATTTTTTCAGACCAGATCCCTGCCTGACTCTCTCTCACCTTCTTTCTCCTCTCCACTGCTGATGGAAGGCAGCCCCAGCTTGTGGAACATTTCCAATAGCATACAAGATTGTCACAATTTGGGCATATAGGATGTTGGCATGTCACTGGAGTTCAATACACATTTCCCCATAGAAACCATTTTGAAATAGTAAGTTATCACCACTCATTAATATAATTCTAGAAGTAAGTTATAAGAGAAGACTTTGCTAGGCCAGTGTGGAAACCTCGATACCACATAGTAGTCTTTCAGAAGTAAAGATTTTTTTACCTTCTGATAACTATCTATACAAACACAATTTTGAACATAAGCTGTTATTTGGTTGGCTTCCGTAGCAACAGTATTTTTTTTCTGGGAAACTTCTCCAGGAATCTAAGACAAGTGTGTAATATAGACGTCCTGTGAGCTGAGGCTATCACTACCATATACCATGGCCTCATAATTTCCCCCACTGCTCATACTCTTCGATTCCCTCTTCCCTACATGTCCCACCCACCCACCTCTGGTCCATTCTCTCCCTTTCTTCTAGATTCTTCTGCTCATACCTTGTACGTAGTCCAGTGTATCGTTCAATGACCTTCTCTCCTTACTCACTTTCTATTTTAACCTCTACCACAAAAGGCACGATCTGTGTCTGGGTGAATCCATGGTAGAGAGGCTGCCCCCTCAGTTGCCATGCAGTGGATTCACTGATTTGGGGTATGAGGTCTGTCACCCTGCAGTCACTCACTATATATCTTATTTTACAAAAGAATAAAACAAGGGACATTGCTTGTAGACTCAGACCTTTCTGGGAAGGTATATAAAAAAAGATGTGGGTCATGTGATATATTCTAACATAAGCAACTATCCCATTCAAAGGCAGTGAGAAGACAGTAAGAAGAAGAAAAACAAATGAACAAACAAACAAAAAAATAAAACCTAGTGCCTTTGGAAAT
The DNA here is from genome assembly GCF_028023285.1 of Balaenoptera ricei. Lineage (NCBI taxonomy): Eukaryota > Metazoa > Chordata > Mammalia > Artiodactyla > Balaenopteridae > Balaenoptera > Balaenoptera ricei. Next base: position 5,548,026 of record NC_082645.1, on the reverse strand, counting down.
ACTTAAATGGTAAATTCAAAAGCCAAAAGCATCACATTTCTGTTGCCCTTTCAGTGTTTGATCTACTACTGTACAGATTTCTTTACTGTCTGGTAACTCACTCATTGCAAAAATTCAATAAATAACAAGATAATTATAATAACACACAATAGCTATAATCCCACCATCGCTAAGGACTGTTTGATCTTTTTTATGAACCTATTCATTCACCACAGCAGCCTTCCTGACCTCAGAGATTTATTGTTCCTCTCTTGGAACCAGGTTGACCTTTTTCACTTCCACTAGCTCTTCAAGGAAGAAAAGCAAAGTTCCTTTCTCTTTGATGGTTTGTCCGTGGACTTGAATTCTCCTACTTCTATAAAAGTTGTTTTAAAAAAATACATAACTCAAAAGTCTTGATATCTTCAGGAACTTATTTCTAAAGTTCCAAATCAGATCATGTAACAACTGGGCTTCAAATATCCTAAGATAAAACTCAAACTTCTCAACATGGTACACAATGACTTGGCCTCTAACTACGTTTTCAATCTCATTTCTCATAAACCACTTGACCCATTAGATTATCATACTAAGTGAAGTAAGTCAGTCAGAGAAAGACAAATATCATATGATATCGCTTATATGTGGAATCTAAAAAAAAAAGGATACAAATGAACTTATTTACAAAACAGAAACCAACGCACAGACATAGAAAACAAACTTACGGTTACCAAAGGGGAAAGGTTTAGGAGGAGGGATAAATTGGAAGTTTGGGATTGACATATACACACTACTATATTTAAAATAGATAACCAGCAAGGACCTACCATATAGCACAGGGAACTCTACTCAATATTCTGTAATAACCTAAATGGGAAAAGAACTTGAAAAAGAATGGATATATGTACATGTATAACTAAATCACTTTGCTGTATACCTGAAACTAACACAACATTGTAAATCAACTATACTCCAATATAAAATAAAAATTTTAAAAAATAAGCCACTTCCTAGGCTCACTGCTCACTGCCTTTTCTCATTTTGTCTGTGCAGTTTCCTTTACTTGGAATGCACCATATTTCCCCCTGTATTTCTAAGTGATACTTATTATTAAGGTCCAGCTAAAATGTTATCTTTTACAAGACATTTTCCAATCATTTCATATAGACATAATCTGTTTGAACTCCCTTAATAATTTACTTCTTATAATACTTAATGTTTCTCACAGTGTATTTTATATTCAGACATTTGATAAACAGGAAAGACACATGGTCAGATTCATCTGTGTACTATTTGTAGTGACATTTATTTTACATATTAAATGTTGAAAAGCTATCTATTCCATGAAAAAAAATGAACTTATGAACAACTAGGTTTAATCCCCAGCATATAAAGGCATCAAAAATTATTGATCTATTCCCAGTAAAATATATTATCGAAACTTCAGTATGATTTGTAAGAATTTCCATTTTCAAATTTATGTCTTTTATGATGTTCATGTGCAGCAAAAAAAAACGTATGCACATATTTTAAAGTTCCCCCCCACCAAATCTCACCAAACCACCATCATGATTTTTACTGGGTCTTCTAACTAATTTAATCATATATCTGATATTTTTTTTTATCCTCTCAGATCATGGTTCAGGAACAGAAGCATGATTTGTACTCTTGTGCCTTATAGTATTAATAGTCGTCATATTATCTACTCATTTGCTTTCGGCACAAAGAAAACTGTATATGCTTTTCCTCTTTAACTACATAAGAGTAGTACTGCCCTTTCTTTTCATTATCATTAGGCTTTGTTCCCTTCTTATTCTACTTCCCACTCTTATTCACTGTCAAACGAGAGTAACAACAACTTCAAATTTACCCACTTCACCATCCACTCTGTAATAACTAATGTAGTAGTTTACCCCAGTTGGCAGCCTAATCTCTGTACATGCTAATTCATTCATGCCTGCATATTCATGATGGACAAGTGGAACTGACCCACAAAGGAGAAGTCTGCAAGTGGAGTCAGAGAAGCCCCTACTGAAAAAATCTAATCATAAGGGAGAAGAGGGGGAGTGTAGTTTACAAGTTAGTTCAAAACCATGAGTCAGGTCTGACTGGAGGAATGATGGACCATACCTCATGGTCTGGCATTTAACGCATGTGCCAGCACTTCTCCTGTGGGACTCATACCTGAGTCCTAGAGAGAGGGGATTGCATTCAAGCATAAAAGAGTATATAAATAGACATTTCTCCAAAGAAGATATACAGATTGCCAACAGACACATGAAAGAATGCTCAACATCATTAATCATTAGAGAAATGCAAATCAAAACTACAATGAGATATCATCTCACACCGGTCAGAATGGCCATCATCAAAAAATCTAGAAACAATAAATGCTGGAGAGGGTGTGGAGAAAAGGGAACCCTCTTGCACTGTTGGTGGGAATGTAAATTGATACAGCCACTATGGAGAACAGTATGGAGGTTCCTTAAAAAACTAAAAATAGAACTACCATACGACCCAGCAATCCCACTACTGGGCATATACCCTGAGAAAGGCATAATTCAAAAAGAGTCATGTACCACAATGTTCATTGCAGCTCTATTTACAATAGCCAGGACATGGAAGCAACCTAAGTGTCCATCATCGGATGAATGCATAAAGAAGATGTGGCATATATATACAATGGAATATTACTCAGCCATAAAAAGAAACGAAATGGAGGTATTTGTAGTGAGGTGGATGGAGTTAGAGTCTGTCATACAGAGTGAAGTAAGTCAGAAAGAGAAAAACAAATACCGTATGCTAACACATATATATGGAATCTAAGAAAAAAAAAAAAAAAGGTCATGAAGAACCCAGTGGCAAGATGGGAATAAAGACACAGACCTGCTAGAGAATGGACTTGAGGATATGGGGAGGGGGAGGGGTAAGATGTGACAGGGTGAGAGAGTGGCATGGACATATATACACTACCAAATGTAAAACAGATAGCTAGTGGGAAGCAGCCGCATAGCACAGGGAGATCAGCTTGGTGCTTTGTGTCTACCTAGAGGGGTGGGATAGGGAGAGTGGGAGGGAGGGAGACGCAAGAGGGAAGAGATATGGGAACATATGTATATGTATAATTGATTCACTTTGTTATAAAGCAGAAACTAACACACCATTGTAAAGCAATTATACTCCAATAAAGATGTTAAAAAAAACAAAAATAACAAAAATAACTAGGAAGCTGCTTTACAGAAATCTGTCAGAGACTGAAAGCACAAGGCAAATCTAAATACTGCCTGAAGTGGGATTTTACAGAAATGTCTCCTCGTGGAAATGGCATCACCCATTCAGCAGGCATCAGTACCTCTGGGGAAGGCACATTTACATCTTTGGTACCTTTGTTGCAGGCAATGACATGGAACATCATTACAACCCCCTGAACTGGAATAAAGAAAACTGGCAAAGGAGACGTGGTATCCACAGTGATTTGCCATGTAATACCCTTCTTGGGAACAACTTGAACTAAATAGTGAGTCATATAAGGAGACCGCAGAGCCCCCATTAGTTAGTTGGAATAGGACCCAAGGAAAAATTCAGACACTTTTGCTTGTTGTCTTTGCATGCAAACCTTACATGGACTATGTGTTCTTCTCAAACACTATCTCCCTTCTTTCCTTCATCAAGAACCTTCTTGAAAGAGTAAACTATGTTTCTTTACCCTTACCTCCATGCACTCTTTAACCTCCTGCAACCTGATTTCATCTCTTCCCACTCCACTACTCAAAGCAAATCCCCACTGGCTCTTTTGCAGCAAGATCAATCACCTCTTTTCAGTTCTCATCCTATTGATTTCCTACCTGGCGTTCACCTTATTGCACCTTTAAAATTTTTTTTCACATTCTTTCTTCTATAGTTCCCTTTACTTGCCCATCAACTTCTTTTAGCTCATTCAGTGTCTTATCGTTCCCTTCGGTAGACACTGTTCGTGAATTTACCTAACATCACCTATTTGCTTTCTGCTTTCAGTATTCAAAGTTCTAACACATGATATGTCAGCACACCGTCTCGGACATCACTTCCCCTCCCATAAGTGTAATTGTTTCCTGTACATTGATGATTCCCCAAATCATAGACCTAGTTTATGTGTCTATGGTGACTTCAAACCAAACAAGTTAGCTCTATGGTGAGGGCATGCGGACACTCCACACTCAAACTGCGAAAACTTTCTGAAATCACTCCCCTCCTTCTCTTCATTTTCTTCCTCCATTTTTTTATCTCGTTCATAGCCTTACCATGAACGAACAATGTAAATGAAGAACTGGGGCAAGTCTGTACCTCTCCCTCTCCTTTTCCTACTTCTAGTCACCCATTCTTAATAATAATGACAACTGTGTACGTTTTCCCTCATTTTATCATTTTTGAATTCAGATATTAGTTTTATTCCTGATAAAACTGTTTGGTCACGCTGGCTTAGGTCTTTGGCAGTAGCAGGCTTTCTAATGCTCTTGTCTCACCCATTCATTCACGTGCACAGCTGGACACGTGTAGCCCCCCTCACTGAGCAAAGTCGACCTGGCTTAGTTTACATCATGTTTCAGAAGAAACTCTTAGGAGGTCATGTGATCTCTTCAACTGTCTTCCTGACACAGACATGATAGATGTGGTTATACTCATTTCACTTTCAGGTTATACAGTATTATATAATAATAAGTGAAATAACTATAAATGTAGTACGTATTTAGTACATATATTTAAAGTACAATATACAGTATATATTATACTCTTATAAAAAATTAAGACTTCAAATCCAGATCCAACATCACATCCATCAATTCAGCAATATCTGTGTGTATGCCCTGCATCAAATTAGCTCTATCCCAGGTCTTAAATCTCTTCTATTGTCTCTTTTTGTCCTCCTTGCCACTCTTCTGGTTCTTTCTTTTCATCCTTTACCCGGACTATTGCTATAAGCTTCTAGCTGCTGGTCATTTCCCCTTTTTCTGCCAGGCTACCTATTCCCCGTGCATTTGTTTAATCATTCAGTCTAGAGTGTTTTCAGCAAAATATATACTTGGAAAGATCCACCAACTCTTCTAAGGCTTAAGCCAAGAGTTAGTCACCTCTTCTGGAAAACACTATTGATCTCTCCAGGAATAAGGAAGTCTTTCTCTCTGCTACCACAACATATTGGTAATTCCACTGGTAGATTGTTCAGCAAATTATCTGTGTCCCCAACTATACTGTGAATGAAATGTATTATCTGTGTATAGCTAACATGCAGCATAATATCTATGCAATAGTGAAAGCTTTATAACTGTGCAATGAATTGAAATAAACCTTACCAATTCTGCATAACTGGGAATAGTGACCCACACAGCCATTCGCCTCAAAAAAATATGTAGTGAGATGTGGGTTTTGAGGGTTATTACATGTTCAACAAATTGGATCTCTTTATTCCAAAAGTAGTTTTCTTTTGGTGTGCATCTTTCATTTCAATTTTCTCTATCAATATCCAGATTTTTGTCACAACACATGAGCATAACTTTCAGATTTCATTGACTATGTTTTTCTAATAAAAACTTACATCACTACAAAATTCAATTAAAAAAAAAACTTGTAAACTATATCTGAAATAATTCATATAGTTTTAGACCTAAGATTCAGTTAATTGATACTGTGAATTCATTATTGGTCTCACTAAGATACTTATAAGAATCATTCCTTTTGTGATTGGTTTTAGAAGAGAAAACCTATCATGTTTTAATACAACAGCTACTCCTATTGCTTCACATAATGTTTACAACTCTGCAAAATAAATCTGAAAGCAATGTTAAAGATAGAAGTAGTCTTGGGATACAGACTAGAGAAAATAGCATACATATAGTTTATTCTAATTCTTTATTTTTAATTTATTTTATTACCATTAATATGTATTCAGAATTGTTATAAAAATTTAAAATACTCTACTATGCAATATGTTTCTATTTATTTCTTCAGCTTTTAAACAAAATGCATTCTCTCTCACCCTATCATTTTATGAACTGTTCACAATTATTACTTTCAAGAATTAAGAGATATTTTACATTACCCAGCCAAAACATTTACCACACACAAAGCACTGTTGTAATTATGTAAGCTATTTATTTTGGTTTTGATTTCTAACTTCTCCATTGCAATTTTTATAATGCCAGAAACATTTTCATATTCCTTTCATCTTGGAGAAATATTTTGCTAAGACTATGGCTTAATTACAGCAATTGTATAAAGTGTATAAAAAGGTCACTATCATATATATATATAAATTCTACTATATATATATGTATATATATAAAAAAGTTACTTACATATTAATAGACTGTCAGGGCTTTATTTTCAATTTTGATATTAATTTACAGAAAAATAAATGTCACAGAATTTCCTTCTAATGTCAAAAAGTGTTTTATTCTACTTATTGTTATGGGCATTTAGATTCTTACTTTAAGTTGCCACTTTCTCTAGATCAGTAAATGTCCAACACACAAAAGGACTTAGATCTAAAAGATGATAGATGACACAAAATAATAATAATTTTGGGTTTCAAAATAATGATAAGACAGATTCTCTAAGTAATCTACCAAACTGTAATATTATTTTGATCTGCAGAATATTCATTTTAGCCAATATATCTAACCACTTTTTGCATAAAACCTCATTCAAACAAGCATAGATATAGTTTGAAAACACTACCTAATATGTCTCTTAACTGTCCATAAGCATTCTCTGGTGGCTATGAGGAGAGAAATGGTTAAAAGAAAAATAGTATGAAGGGGAAAAAGAAGAGGAGTTAACATCTTGAGCCAATGGAAATTATGATAAATTTGGATAAATCAAATACTTGGTGGTTGCTTGACTTATGGCCTTTTAATTTATATAAATTGTTTTCCATACCTAACATTAACTAAGATCATGGTGAGATTTTCTACTCTGCTGCTCTGTGTTATCAAAATACAACTCTTTAGCAAGTAACTAGTTTTATAGTCTTTATAATTAATACTTACAAAATAATATATAATTAGATTAAAATGTGAGGAAATGAAAAGACAGAAAAATAAATATTAGATTTTTTGCTTATATATTTACTTAACCTAAGCATGGTTTTCTTTTCAGACATTAAAGAGTACTTTCAGCCTTATGTGTTCCGTCACTGAGATGTTGTCACTAGGGTTAATGTGCCTACCATAATTGACCTTGTACCAAAACTAGTACCGAAAGTGGGATGCTGCCACAATTAAAATAAAAATAGTTGTCATTGCCTAGCGGTCAGACAGCTGGTACCAAGAAACTAGTATTGGAGGCTGGCAAGATGATTTTCTATATTATGCCAAGATAATACTTTTGGTAAAACTCTTACTTACAATAAATTGGATGGCAAAAATATATGGCCAGTACTTAGTAAAATACAAGAAATATTATGCACACCCACATATGTATATGCATATATGTACATATATATGCCTATATATGACCACTATTTGAATTTATTTGAGAAGTAAGGAAAGTTCATGTGAGGTAACAGAAACATTACCAAATAACATTAAGAATTTACATTATAAATATTAATATTCTTTTTTCTATTAAATATTTTCCCTTTAAGCTTGTTTTCACAATATGGAACTGTATCTTGGCTTATTTTTTAAACCACTATTTAAAAATGATACATCCAAGGGTCATCTACTTCAAAGTAACCCCTGTTGCAGTAATAACCGTCCATGAGCACTCACAATTTCAACAGCCTGTCTCACGAGTGTATTACAATCTTTTTGACAACACTATGATTTAGATGTATCCCCATTTTCAACATAAAATTCTTAGGTATAGAAGGATTGGCTTATTTGACCAAAGTCAAACAATTAACAAAGATGAAGACTGAACCCAAGTCAGTATAGTTCTACTCCAAAGTATGAGGTGTTTCTTCACACTTGTCTTATACAAAGCCAAAATAAGCTAAATGAAAAGTCTAGGAGAACTGGAAGTGACTTGATTGACAGCACTAGTCTAGCTTGTATATTTCTTTCATTATGATGCCATGGCTGTAGAATTCCTAGCAAAACATCACTAAAGCCAGTGTAGAGGGGAGGGAGACCAATGTACTATTACTGATTCATTTTAAATCAAAATATCTAAGGATATATTGTATTTTATGAATAATACCATTTCTGGTTTATATCAGTAATCTGTGCACAGGCAAGATTCTGATGATGCTGGAAATGGCATGGATTGTGTTATTTTGGAGAAAGAAAGAAAATATAGGAAACTTACAGCTACCACGGACAATCAAAATATTTGAGTTTAGCAAAATGTCTAAACATGAAGTTTGTAATTAGTCTTAGAGAAACATTACTTATTTTTTACATTTGCCATTTAGAGTCACTGCTATCATTCAATTGCTTGATAAAAAGCTTTAGAGACAGAGAAGCAGACCCGGTATTCAGTGGATTTTCCAGTTATTGGCTGTGTTGTTGAAGAGCAAGTCACTGAAGGCTGAATCAGAGTTATTTTTGGTTTTGTTTTATTTTAAAAAAAGGAGGGGAGACCTTCAAGACGGCAGAGGAGTAAGACGTGGAGATCCCCTTCCTCCCCACAAATACATCAAAAATACATCTACATGTGGAACAACTCCTACAGAACACCTGCTGAACGCTGGCAGAAGACCTCAGACCTCCCAAAAGGCAAGAAACTCCCCACGTACCTGGGTAGGGCAAAAGAAAACAGAAAAAACAGAGACAAAGAATAGGGACGGGACCTGCACCAGTGGGAGGGAGCTGTGAAGGAGGAGAAGTTTCCACACACTGGAAGTCCCTTCACTGGCGGAGACTGGGGGGGTGGGCGGGGGAGAAACTTCGGAGCCACAGAGGAGAGCGCAGCAACAGGGGTGCAGAGGGCAAAGCGGAGAGACTCCCGCAAAGAGGATCGGCGCCGACCAGCACTCAACAGACCGAGAGGCTTGTCTGTTCACCTGCCGGGGCCGGCAGGGGCTGGGAGCTGAGGCTCCGGCTTCAGAGGTCGGATCGCAGGGAGAGGACTGGGGTTGGCGGTGTGAACACAGCCTGAAGGGGGTTAGTGCACCACAGCTAGCCGGGAAGGAATCCGGGAAAAAGTCTGGACCTGCCAGTGGGGCAAGAGACTTTTCTTTCAGGGTGCGCGAGGAGAAGGGATTCCTTCCCAGTGTGCCCACAGAAGGCATAGCACTGCCTAAACGATCTCCAGAGACGGGCACAAGCTGTGGCTATCAGCTTGGACCCAAGAGATGGGCATGAACTGCTAACGCTGCGACCACTGCCACCAAGAAGCCTGTGTGCAAGCACAGGTCACTCTCCACACCGCCCCTCCCGGGAGCCTGTGCAGCCCGTCATGGCCAGGGTCCCGTGATCCAGGGACAACTTCCCCAGGTGAACACACGGCGCGCCTCAGGCTGTTGCAACGTCACACTGGCCTCTGCTGCTGCATGCCCACCCCACACTCCAATTATGACTACAGTACCTCTCCCTCCCCCCAGCCTGAGTGAGCAAGAGAGCCCTAATCAGCTGCTGCTTTAACCCCCTCCTGTCTGGGTGGGTAACAGACTCCTGAGGGCAGCCTACACACAGAGGCAGGGCCAAAACCAAAGCTGAACCCCAGGAGCTGTGTGAACAAAGAAGAGAAAGGGAAATTTCTCTGTGCAGCCTCAGGAGCAGCAGATTAAATCCCCACAGTCAACTTGATAAACACTGCATCTGAAGAATACATAAATAGACGATGAGTGTTCCCAAAATTGAGGCGGTGGACTTTGGGAGCAACTGTGGACTTGGGGTTTGCTTTCTGCGGCTAATTTGTATCTTGGATTATGTTTATCTTAGTTTAGTATTCAGTGTTTATTATCATTGGTGGACTTGTAGATTGGTTTGGTTACTCTCTTCCTTTTTATATATATATATAAAAAAAAATTTTTTTTCTCCTTTTTCTCTTTTTGTGAGTGTGTATGTGTATACTTCTTTGTATGAGTTTGTCTGTATAGGTTTGCTTTTACTATTTGTCCTAGGGTTCTGTCTGTTAATTTTCTTGTTTCATTTTGCTTTGTTTTGTTTTCTTTCTTCCTTTTCTTCTGAGCCGTGTGGCTGGCAGGGTCTTGGTGCTCCAGCCAAGTGTCGGGCCTGAGCCTCTGAGGTGGGAGGGCCGAGCTCACGACATTGGACCACCAGAAACTTCATGGCCCCAAGTAATATCAATCAGCAAGAGGTCTCCCAGAAATCTTTGTCTCAACACTAAGACCCAGCTCCACCCAACGACCAGCAAGCTCCAGTGCTGGGAACCCCATGCCAAACAACTAGCAAGACAGGAACACAACCCCACCCATTAGCAGAGAGGCTGCCTAAAGTCATACTAAGTTTACAGACATTCCAAAACACACTACCGGACATGGCCCTGCCTACCACAAGGACAAGATACATCCCCACCCACCAGAACACAGGCACCAGTCCCCTCCACCAGGAAGCCTACACAACCCACTGACTGAACCAACCTCACCCACTGGGGGCAGACACCAAAAACAACGGGAACTACGAACCTGCAGCCTGCAAAAAGGAGACCCCAAACACAGTAAGTTAAACAAAATGAGAAAACACAGAAATATGCAGCAGATGAAGGAGCAAGGTAAAAACCCACCAGACCAAATAAATGAAGAAGAAATAGGAAGTCTACCTGAAAAAGAATTTAGAGTAATGATAGTAAGATGATCCAAAATCGTGGTAGAAGAATGCAGAAAATACAAGACAGGTTTAACATGGACCTAGAAAAACTAAAGACCAAAGAAACGATGAAGAACAACATAAAAAATGAAATTAAAAATACTCTAGAAGGAATCAATAGCAAAATGACTGAGGCAGAAGATCAGGTAAGTGAGCTGGAAGATAAAATAGTGGAAATAACTACCACAGAGCAGAATAAAGAAAAAAGAATGAAAAGAATTGAGGACAGTCTCAGAGACCTCTGAGGCAACATTAAATGCACCAACATTCGAATTATAGGGGTCCCAGAAGAAGAAGAGAAAAAGAAAGGGTCTGAGAAAATACTTGAAGAGATTATAGTTGAAAACTTCCCTAACATGGGAAAGGAAATAGTCAATCAAGTCCAGGAAGGGCAGAGAGCCCCATACAGGATAAATCCAAGAAGAAACATGCCAAGACACATATTAATCAAACATTCAAAAAATAAATTCAAAGAAAAATTATTAAAAGAGCAGGGGAAAGCAAAAAATAACATACAAGGGAAACCCCATAAGGTTAACAGCTGATCTTTCAGCAGAAACTTTGCAAGCTAGAAGGGAGTGAAAGGACATATTTAAAGTGCTGAAAGGGAAAAACTTACAACCAAGATTACTCTACCCAGCAAGATTCTCATTCAGATTTGAAGGAGAAATTAAAATCTTTACAGACAAGCAAAAGTTAAGAGAATTCAGCACCACGAAACCAGCTTTACAACAAATGCTAAAGGAACTTCTCTAGGCAGGAAACACAAGAGAAAGAAAAGACCTACAATAGCAAACAAAAAACAATTAAGAAAATTGTAATAGGAACATACATATCGAAAATTACCTTAAATGTAAAAGGATTAAATCCTCCAACCAAAAGACACAGACTGGCTGAATGGATACAAAAACAAGACCCGTATATATGCTGTCTACAAGAGATCCACTTCAGACCTAGGGACACATACAGACTGAAAGTGAGGTAATGGAAAAATATATTCCATGCAAATGGAAATCAAAAGAAAGCTGGAGTAGCAATTCTTATTATCAGACAAAAATAGACTTTAAAATAAAGACTATTACAAGAGACAAAGAAGGACACTAATAATGATCAAGGGATCAATCCAAGAAGAAGATATAATGATTGTAAATATTTATGCACCCAACATAGGCGCACCTACATACATGAGGCAAATCCTAACAGCCATAAAAAGGGAAATCGACAGTAACACAGTCATAGTAGGGAGCTTTAACACCTCACTTTCACCAATGGACAGTTCATCTAAAATGAAAATAAATAAGCAAACACAAGCTTTAAATGACACATTAAAAAAGATGGACTTAATTGATATTTAATTGGTATTTTCCATCCAAAAACAACAGAGCACACTTTATTCTCCAGTGCTCATGGAACATTCTTCAGGATAGATCATATCTTGGGTCACAAATCAAGCCTTGGTAAACATAAGGAAACTGAAATCGTACCAAGTATCTTTTCTGACCACAGCACTATGAGACTAGATATCAATTACCGGAAAAAACAGTGTAAAAAATACAAACACATAGAGGCTGAACAATATGCTACCAAATAACCAAGAGATCACTGAAGAAATCAAAGAGGAAATCAAAAAATATCTAGAAACAAATGACAATGAAAACACAACAGCCCAAAACCTATGGGATGCAGCAAAAGCAGTTCTAGGAGGGAAGTTTATAGCAATACAATCCTACCTCAAGAAAAAAGAAAAATCTCAATTAAACAACCTAACCTTATACTTAAAGCAATTAGAGAAAGAAGAACAAAAAAAACCCAAAGTTAGCAGAGGGAAAGAAATCATAAAGATCAGATCAGAAATAAATGAAAAAGAAATGAATGAAACAATAGCAAAGATCAATAAAACTAAAAGCTGGTTCTTTGAGAAGATAAACAAAATTGATAAACCATTAGCCAGACTCATCAAGAAAACAGAGGAGAAGACTCAAATCACCAGAATTAGAAATGGAAAAGAAGTTAACAACTGACACTGCAGAAATACAAAGGATCATGAGCAACTACTACAAGCAACTCTATGGCAATAAAATGGACAACCTGGAAGAAATGGATGAATTCTTAGAAAAGTACAACCTTCCAAGACTGACCTGGGAAGAAATAGAAAATATGAACAGACCAATCATAAGCACTGAAATTGAAACTGTGATTAAAAATCTTCCAACAAACAAAAGCCCAAGACCAGATGGCCTCAAACATGAATTCTATCAAACATTTAGAGAAGAGTTAACACCTATCCTTCTCAAACTCTTCCAAAATAAAGCAGAGGGAGGAACACTCCCAAACTCATTCTACGAGGTCACCATAACCCTGACACCAAAACCAGGCAAAGATGTCACAAAAAAAGAAAACTACAGACCAATATCACTGATGAACATAGATGCAAAAATCCTAACAAGATACAAGCAAACAGAATCCAACGGCACATTTAAAGGATCATACACCATGATAAAGGGGGATTTATCCCAGGAATGTAAGGATTCTTCAATATATGCAAATCAATCAATGTGATACACCACATTGACAAACTAAAGGAGAAAATTCATATGATAATCTCAACAGATGCAGAAAAAGCTCCGACAAAATTCAACACCCATTTATGATAAAAACTCACCAGAAAGTGGGCAAAGAGGGAACTTACCTCAACACAATAAAGGCCATATATGACAAACCCACAGCCAACATCATTCTCAATGGTGAAAAACTGAAACCATTTCCATTAAGATCAGGAATAAGACAAGGTTGCCCACTCTCACCACTATTATTCAACATAGTTTTGGAAGTTTTAGCCTCAGCCATCAGAGAAGAAGAAGAAATAAAAGGAATGCAAATCGGAAAAGAAGAAGTAAAACTGTCACTATTTGCAGATGACATGATACTATATATTGATAATCCTAAAGATGCTACCAGAAAACTACTAGAGCTCTTCAATGAATTTGTAAAGTAGCAGGATACAAAATTAATGCACAGAAATCTCCTGCATCCCTATACACTAACAACAAAAAATCTGAAAGAGAAATTAAGGAAACAATCTCATTTATCATTGCAACAAAAAGAATAAAATACCTAGGAATAAACCTTCCTAAGGAGACAAAAGACCTATATGCAGAAAACTATAAGACACTGATGAAAGAAATTAAAGATGATACAAACAGATGAAGAGATATACCATGTTCTTCGACTGGAGGAGTCAACATTGTGAAAATGACTATACTACCCAAAGCAATCTACAGATTCAGTGCAATCCCTATCAAGCTACCAGTGATATTTTTCACAGAACTAGAACAAAAAGTTTCACAATTTGTATGGAAGCACAAAAGACCCCGAATATCCAAAGCAATCCTGAGGAAGATAAACGGAGCTGGAGGAATCAGGCTCCCGGACTTCAGACTATACTACAAAGCTACAGTAATCAAGGCAGTATGGTACTGCCACAGAAACAGAAATATAGACCAGTGGAACAGGACAGAAACCCCAGAGATAAACCCACACACATATGGTCACCTTATCCTTGATAAAGGAGGAAATAATATACAATGGAGAAAAGACACCCTCTTCAATAAGTGGTGCTGGGAAAACTGGACAGCTACATGTAAAAGAATGAAATTAGAACACTCCCTAACACCATACTCAAAAATAAACTCAAAATGGATTAAAGACCTAAATGTAAGGCCAGACATTATAAAACTTAGAGAAAAAAATATGCAGAACCCTCTATGACATAAATCACAGCAAAATCCTTTAGGACCCACCTCCTAGAGAAATGGAAATAAAAACAAAAATAAACAAATGGGACCTAATGAAACTTAAAAGCTTTTGCACAGCAAAGCAAACCATAAACAAGACCAAAAGACAACCCTCAGAATGGGAGAAAATATTTGCAAATGAAGCAACTGACAAAGGACTAATCTCCAAAAGTTACAAGCAGCTCATGCAGCTCAATATCAAAAAAACAAACAACCCAATCCAAAAATGGGCAGAAGACCTAAACAGACATTTCTCCAAAGAAGATATACAGATTGCCAACAAACACATGAAAGAATGCTCAACATCATTAATCATTAGAGAAATGCAAACCAAAACTACAATGAGGTATCACCTCACACCGGTCAGAATGGCCATCATCCAAAAATCTACAAACAATAAACGTTAGAGAGGGTGTGGAGAAAAGGGAACCCTCTTGCTCTGTTTGTGGGAATGTAAATTGATACAGCCACTATGGAGAACAGTATGGAGGTTCCTTAAAGAACTAAAAATAGAATTACCATATGACACAGCAATCCCACTACTGGGCATGTACCCTGAGAAAACCATAATTCAAAAAGAGTCATGGGGCTTCCCTGGTGGCGCAGTGGTTGAGAATCTGCCTGCCAATGCAGGGGACATGGGTTCGAGCCCTGGTCTGGGAAGATCCCACATGCCGCGGAGCAACTAGGCCCGTGAGCCACAACTACTGAGCCTGCGCGTCTGGAGCCTGTGCTCCGCGACAAGAGAGGACGCGATAGTGAGAGGCCCGTGCACCGCGATGAGGAGTGGCCCCCGCTTGCCGCAACTAGAGAAAGCCCTCGCACAGAAACGAAGACCCAACACAGCCATAAATAAATAAAATTAAAAAAAAAAAAATACCTAGCATATATACTAAAAAAAAAAAAAAAAGAGTCATGTACCACAATGTTCATTGCAGCACTATTTACAATAGCCAGGACATGGAAGCAACCTAAGTGTCCATTGACAGATGAAAGGATAAAGAAAATGTGGCACATATATACAATGGAATATTACTCGGCCATTTAAAGAAATGAAATTGAGTTATTTGTAGTGAGGTGGATGGACCTAGAGTCTGTCGTACAGAGTGAAGTAAGTCAGAAAGAGAAAAACAAATACCGTATGCTAACACATATATATGGAATCTATAAAAAAAAAAAATCGTTCTGATGAACCTAGGGGCAGGACAGGAATAAAAACGCAGACGTAGAGAATGGACTTGAGGACACAGGCATGGGGACGTGTAAGCTGGGACGAATTGAAAGAGTATCATTGACATATATACACTACCAAACGTAAAACAGAGAGCTAGTGGGAAGCAGCTGCATAGCACAGGGAGATCAGTTCGTGCTTTGTGACCACCTAGAGGGGTGGGATAGGGAGGGTGGGAGGGAGACGCAAGAGGGAGTGGATATAGGGATATACGTATGCATATAGCTGATTCACTTTGTTATATAGCTGAAACTAACACAACATTGTAAAGCAATTATACTCCAATAAAGATGTTAACAAAAATAAAATAGATAATAAGGTGTATAGACAGAATAAAAACTGTCTATTGTTATATATAAAAATTATAAAAATAAAGTAATGAGAGGTAGTACCTCATATCACATTATACAATGGATATGTTTCTAGAATGTTGCTTGTGAATCAAATTATTTTAATGAGAATTATATATTTAATCTACTAGAGGAGCTAACAGAATGGCATTATGAAATGCCATTCAAGCATTTCATAAAGCACAGAATTTTAGAATACTCAACTTCTGATACAGATGAGGTTTTTATAAGGCAGATTCAGGTTTTATGTTCCCTGATTTGAAAGAAAACTATTTATAAATGGAGTCTAACCTTTAAAAATTGTGAATCACTATGTTGTACACACGAAAATAGAATACTGTAAATCTACTACGCCTCAATTAAAAAAAAAAAAACTGGAGAAAAAAAATTTTTAAGTTAAAAAAATGTTTAAATGGCACTAGTTTGCAAGACTTTTTGTAGAAATTGCATTTTAACATAGAGAGTTCACCTGGTATAAAGCTTAGCTTCACAGTAGGAAAGCAGAAAAGTTTATTTTTATTGTGGTGATTGTTGTTGCTGTTATACACTAAGGGGCTGCAGGAAAAAACAAGGATTTTTAAGATCCTTATCTTGAATTCATGTTATTCAAGTCAAATTCCAACATCTAGGGTATACATGTAATGCCCTTCCTTAAAATTCTGAACTCACTGGAACACTAAGATGTTACAGTTGTTTTCATGAATAAGGAAAGCCAACTTAACTCCATGACAGAGAGTATGCTGGGAGTCTAGCTCACCCTGCATAGTACCTAATAAGTGCTTCTTACAAATCAACCTATCTCTTATGGATTTGAGTTAAAAATTCAAAATTGTCTTTCCAATCATCAGAAGAGGAGGGTCATGGGAAGGAAGAAGGCCACAACGGTGTCAATTTTGATGCCCTCAACAATTGATTGGTGGTGGTTGGCTAGAATGCTGTTTGCGAATGATTGTGCTGACAGACTTTGTTCCACCAGAGAGAATGCTCTGATCAGTTAATAATGTCTGCCATAGAAAAAGAAAGCAAATGAGAATCCCTGGTGTTTGACTAGGGAAGTTATTACTAACATAAAAATATTGCTTGGAAATAAGAGGACCAAAGAGAACACATTTCTTCATCTGGATTTTCACTATTAATAGACAAGACAGCTACTGGATTCCCACTAGATGTCTGAAAGGGTACCTAGGGTACCTATATCATTAAATAACAAAGGGCAACTCTACGTAAGCACATTTGACTGACACCCATGTCCAGAGTATATTCTTAAGGACTTGGGTTAAAAGCTCTACCACCATGATGTTACATCAGTAAGAAAGTTCTTGGGCTTTTTTTATTTTACCAAAAGGGGATAGTATTTACCTCAGAGTTTTGTTCTGAGGATTTAACAATGTTTAGGAGAGTGTCAGGCACACACCAAAAAGCACTCTGTAGATGGTTACAATCATACAATGAAACAGAACTTTGAGTGTGTGTGTGTGGGAGTGTATATAAGCTTTGTTCTGGTTTGTTTCCTGCACTCCTTTTTCAAGAAAAAAGCTTTGATTTTCCTCATGAGATGAGGAACTAGGGTTGGGGCTTAGAGAACAATTTATAAACATTTCACTGAGAAATTGCCCATGCTGCAGACTCAAGCACAAAGCCCATAACCACAGAATGCACTTCTTAGGGTCATAGCCTCAAATTTCAACTTTAGGATAATTTGGAGCACTTCAGGAAATGGCATCACACGCTCAGCTTTGAAATAACCAAGTAAGGCAATGTGATTTTTTTTTTTTAATAAATTTGTTTATTTATTTTTGGCTGCATTGGGTCTTCTTTGCTACACGCGGGCTTTCTCTAGTTGTGGCGATCGGGGGCTAATCTTCTTTTTGGTGTGCATGCTTCTCATTGCAGTGGCTTCTCTTGCTGCGAAGCATGGGCTCTAGGCGCACAGGCTTCAGTAGTTGTGGCATGCGGGCTCAGTAGTTGTGGCTTGCGGGCTCTAGAGTGCAGGCTCAGTAGTTGTGGTGCACGGGCTTAGTTGCTCCGCGGCACGTGGGATCTTCCCGGACCAGGGCTCGAACCCATGTCCCCTGTATTGGCAGGCAGATTCTTAACCACTGCACCACCAGGAAAGTCCAAGGCAACGTGATTTTAAAATAGAATTATATTGTTTTAAATGAGTCTGTACCACAAATTGTATCCTTCTATCCACAGTTCTTTATTTCCATAAATTTGAAACCAGAGACCAATACGTCAATACCTTAGATGACAAATACTTAAAAAAGTAATTGAGGAAAAGTCTTCATTATTGCTTTTACCATCCAGATCTTTATTTCTACTCTCCTGCTCTCTTGGTATGTGGAAGAGTTTTTGTGCCCCAGTAAACCATTCCCAGCCCATATTATTCTTACAAAGAGAAGTCTATTTCCTGAACTTCCTTGCATGGAGGTTTTCTAGGGCAATTTGCCTTTCCCTGTAGATATCTGAGAGGTCACACTGAGAATAAACTTAGCGATTGTACAATAAAAGCTAAAAGAAAAGTTAAAAAGAAAAACCTAAGCATTTTCATGGGAAATGAGAGACAAGCTGAAGAAAAGCTAACAGAGTCTAAAGGTCATGTTCTCATCCCAGGGAGATCATAAATTCACCCTTCCAGGCAACAGGGAGGTGCCAGTTTAAACTTTAGAGCAAGAGCTGACTCCCATGCCAAGGTCACATTGTCTATGATGATCAACTTTTAGAACAAGTAAAGCCCTGGCAGAAATGCAAGACTACTAAAATATAAGTGTGAATGAGTGTATATGTGTACTGTGTAAGGCCTGAAAAAGATCTGGAGTAATCGTTACTCCGCAGGAGTGAGAAAGAACAGGTAATTTTTTACTTACATATTTCAAAATATCTTTTAAACAACAAGCATGTATTACATGTATTATTGTCATATTCAGGGAAAACAGTAAAATTGGTCTAATATATATAAACGCTCATGCACACACACACACACACACACACAGCTATCCTCTAGTCAAACTGTATGCAACGAGCAGGTGCCGTGACATACTGAGTACTTTTTTCTTGCCTCCAAATGTTCCCCAGTAGTGCACGGATTACAGCAGAGAAAACTCCTGTTGAGAATTAAGATTCTAAAATTTCAGGGCCAATTTTAGGAAAGTCCAGCTATTGATCTGAGAGTCCAAAGTATCAGGGAGAGAAAGGCCAACATGTTTATTAGTCTTTACCTTCTACAGCAGTGTTTTATAAACTGTGGGCTTGACCCATTCAAAGGTTATCTAATCAGTTTAGCGGGCCATGAAACAAGTGTCCTGAAAACTGATAGGACTGAATAGAGGAAATTATAGTGCAGGGCATGTAGTATAGATAAGTATTGGATTTAAAAATATATTTAAGGTGTGTGTGTTTCTGTGTGTGTTTAGGTATGAGAGGGAGAGAGGGAGAGAGAGACAGAGAGCAAAATGTATTTCTTATTGTGAGCTGGAGGTAAAAATGATAAGTACTGACCCTCATAATAAAACTGGGGGACAACTGAATCTGAGAGAAGACAACTTCAACTTCATCCTAATACTCGAGAGAATCCTCCCCTTTTCTTTAAGATTGAAGTGCTGAAAAGCATTTCCCCCACTCCCTTCACTAATCTTCCTACCGATGTGAGGACCAGTTTATATCTCATATCTGGAATATTCTGTTTTAAAGCGACCTGATACAGTTGGGGCAACAGAAAGGTCAGGAGGGAGACAGGAGAACAGAGATGGGGTGGGGGGAGCAGCAGAGCCTCTCCCCTCGCATTCGATATGGCAAAGATACGTGAGTGGCGTATGAGTCAGAGGATGCTGTAGAAGTTACCTGGGGATCAGCATCCTGTGCACACCCACAAGTTGACTGCAAACCAGGAGACGAGTTCCCATCCGTGACAGGCTATGCTGTGGATTGTTCTTTGCAGAAACTGAGTCTCCATGCCAGGAAACCCAAAGTCTCTAAGAAGAACTATCAAATGCATCCTCAGAAAGAACTCACACTGTAATGTTCCTGATAAAGCGAAACACCAGGAGGAAAATCAGAGAGCAGAGGAAGGGGTGGGGAACCAACAGACTTCTCCAACCCAGAAGATGCCTATGGAGTCAAATCTGGTCTATACTGGGGACAAGGTTGGACAATCACACATGGGACTGTATCTTTAGACTACATTCCAGAACCACGTTTTTTAAAAATAGATGACAATCTTTAAATAACGAAAAGTACCTCAAATATGCAATCAGGCTGTTTTCTTTCAGAAAGCACAGTGGGAGCAGTTACTAGAGAACATAATACCACTCATCTAGCTTCATTTGAACTGCATGAAAACAAATATCACACACACACACACACACACACACACATGCACTTATGCTTCCAACACAATTACAACCTTCTTTAAGTTGTTTGAAAGATCACCTTTGATTCTGTAAAACAGAATAAATTCTGTCACTGTAAGCCTTTAAAATACAAGATAGTCACCTATTTTGCTTTGCCACTTTAAATTCTTTTTTTTTTTTTAAAAAAAAAAGACAATTTACAGTCAAGACTAGATGATTATGGACACTGTCAATAAAGTTGCTAACAGTTTATATGTTTGAGGCAGCTCTGGTCCCTAACTAGCTATTGCAACATATTACTTAATTTTCTTGAGTCTCACCTTGCTCCAGATGTGAAAGGAGTTAACAAAGCTACCTCTCGGCTTGGTTGTGGTAATGACAGCTAATGATAATCACATGCATAAAACACTTAGCAAGGCTGGTACGTATTAACTGCGGAATAAACAGCAGCTGTTATTATGATTACTAGGAAATATTAATGCCATAAGATTAAGAGCTCAAACTGAGTGTATTCACTCCATTCAATACACATTTTAGGGAGCTTGTCATGCGCAGTGATTATGAAAAGGAATCAAATTAGCTCCCTTGTCTTGTGTGAAGATAATCAGAATGCACGCTGACACTCATACGTCTGAATATCTTTCATAACAGTGGCTACATGACAATTGTACACATGTTCAGAGGACGAAGAAAGCACAAAACCCTGGCAAAATCATAGTAGGCTTCTGGGAGGCTGTGAAATCACACCTGAACATTGATGTGCAAGTTTAAGAGAGAGGGTCAGGTGAAACACCGTAAGCAAAATAATTAAAGGAGAAAGGGGACAACGTGACCTGTCCCATTAGCAAAGCCAATGCCTTCTTCCCTATGCTCAGTGTTTTATGGGCATTATATTCAAAGCTCATAAAAAAAGCTCTGTGTTTTTTGTTTTCCAGAAAAAAGATGAGGCCCAGAAAAGTTCTATGGGGAATAACTCTGAGTTTAACTCAAGACTCTGAGAGCAGAAAATATATTTTTATGCCAATGATATAGACTTAGAACAAAAAAATGGACGAGGCATTAAGAAGACTTGTGCCAGCCAGTGTCTGTTCTCTGGATTACAGCAGAGTGAGAAAGGCTGGGAGGGCTCCAGTGGAAACCTAGGCAGGACTCTACACCCGTGATTCTAAACTCTAGTGGGCACCAAGGTCAACTGACAATGTCAATTGTCAAATGTAAAATTTGATAAAAATCTAAAGGCCCAGTTTGAACAAGCCTAGGCAGCTGTGTGCACTGTTAACTCTCCAGATGATTTTCATACCTACCAAAGTTTGAGAAACGTTGGTCTGACAAGAGGTAATGTGGGACTGATCTGGAGTCAAGGCCATAGGAGGACGAGGAGGGAGCATGCGAGGAGTCACAAAAAAGAATGACCTACGAGACTAGACTTATTTCATGTCTCTGCTTCTTGAATGAAAGATTTGGGGGCTGGAGTTTGTTCCAAACAGAAGTATAAAGAATTATTTCTGGGCTTCCCTGGTGGCGCAGTGGTTGAGAATCTGCCTGCCAATGCAGGGGACACGGGTTCGAGCTCTGGTCTGGGAAGATCCCACATGCCGCAGAGCAACTGGGCCCGTGAGCCACAACTACTGAGCCTGCGCGTCTGGAGCCTGTGCTCCGCAACAAGAGAGGTGGCGACAGGGAGAGGCCCGCGCACCGCAATGAAGAGTGGCCCCGCTTGCCGCAACTAGAGAAAGCCCTCGCACAGAAACGAAGACCCAACACAGCCAAAATAAATAAATAAATAAAAATAAATTAATTAAAAAATTATTTCTGGTAGGATTCACTTCCTATTAGCTATGAAATGAAAACTATGGGAGATTCTCCTGAATTGACACTTGGGGCTCTCATATCTTTTGGAACTTTTCTATTCACAAACCATTCAAGACATGAGTTTCTTCTCTAGAAAAATGACGTGCCTCGACTAAGACAACTTAAGTCCCTTCCAACTCTAAATGTTAGGTATAACACAAAAAAAACTTAAGTATTAATATGAATCATAGTGTAAAATGGGTACTTAAAAATTTTCATGGATAGACTGGTGTTTGCCAAGGGGGAGGAGGGTGGGAGAGGGATGGATTGGGAATTTGGGATTAGCAAATGCAAACTATTATATATAGAATGGATAAACAACAAGGTCTTAATGTATAGCACATGGAACTATATTCAATATCCTGTGATAAACCATAATGGAAAAGAATATGAAACAGAATGTGTGTGTGTATATATGTGTGTATATATATGTATGTGTGTATAACTGAGTCACTTTGCTGTATAGCAGTAATTAACACAATATCGTAAATCAACTATATTTCAATTAAAAAATTTTTTTAATTTTTCATGGGAAAATGTGAGGACTATAATAACAAAAAAAAGATTACAAATATATGTACCATAGGATAAGCATACATGCTTATAAATAGAATGCATGTTATTCTATTTTCATGTAGAATGAGATAAAGGTAAAGGAATATGCACATTCTTGTCTCAATACATTAAAGTTAGACTTATTCTTCCATACTTCATAATCTTAGATTGGTAATTATGTGTAAGCAATTCTTTTTTTCAGTCTATAAATCAATACTACTAGTTTTCTGCTACCGAACTTTAGATAACTGAGCTTTAACTCTACTCCAAATACGTGGGCTAATAAAAGTAGGGAACTCCCTGGAAGAATATAGGTTAGTTCAAACAATAAATTAGTTTTCTTTCTCTTCTTTTTTTTCATGTTTTTAACACTGAAGCATTTTCCCCCATCCATACTCCATAGACTCAGCTTGCTGCTCCTAAGTTAACTAAATTACCTAATTTTGGTTTCACTGTAAAACCTTCCAACTTGAATGTAAATCAATAGTTCTCAATTTTTGAGATTAAGGTTACAGACATTGGAGATTAAAAAAAAATATTGATTGTATTTCTTTTCCAGCAAACTATAAACAATGTTAGAATACTATAGATTTTTCTCCTTTTATTCTTTTATAAGTATCTTTAGTTCAATTTTTTCACAATTAATTTGATACCAAAAAAGCACCCCAAAAAAGTACAAAAATAAATCATTATCAAATCTTGAGGTCTTAAAAGAATCTTTTATCATATGATTCATTTTTTATTAAATGCAATACTTATTTAAATGTAAATGTTTACAAATAATATAATACATTAAAAAAAGCTCCCTGTTTTCAAAGACTAAAATCATGAGAGCTCATTTGAAAAATCCTAAAAGAAAATAAATGTACCCAAATTGTACATAAAATGATAATTAGTCAAAGTGCTAATAGATGCTAAGTGTTCATGGCAGAAACCCTACCTAGAAAATAAAAAGAAAGCGTAAAAGGGCTGAACACGCTGTGGTAGATCCATACAATGGGATGGTCTTCAGCAATAAAAAGAAATGGAGTACTGAGGCACACAATAGCAGGAATGAATCTCAAATGCATTAAGTTAAAGAAGTCAGTCCCTAAAGACTACAGATTGTATAACTGTATTTATATGAAAATCTGGAATATGCAGAACTATAGAGACAAAAAACATATCAGTGCCTACCAAGGGCTGACAGTCAAGGATGGGTGACTAAAGAGGGGCAAGAGGGAGTTTGGGGGAACACTTCTGTATCTTAGTTGTGCTAATAGTTATATGACTCTATGTGGCTGTCAAAACTCCAAACTGTTCACTAAAAAAGAGTGACTTATCCTGTATGCAAATTACATCTCAAAAAAAACTGACAAAAGAAAAAGAGAACAAAACAGCATGATTCCAACTGGAAGATTCAGTATATTCCTGTACTGCAAGGTAAATATCTCTAAATGATTTCTGGTACTCTGAAAACTGACCTCACTCTGACAAATAATCTCTTGCTAAAAATAGCAGTCTGCACTGAAATGAAAATACTATTTCTATATTTCATTAAGTCCCTAGAATCTGACATATTCACATAATTCAGACTATTCAGAACAGAACATTTTATTTTATGTAACCTAAGAAGAAGGAAGCATATGGGTACTTAGAAACTCTAGACAACAACTTAAAATTAAATCTTGAGAAGCTCAATCCCATCCAAATGTCTTGATGTCAAAATAATGCAAGATGTAGTGTCTGCCTGCATTCAGAGACTGTAAGAATGTCCTAGGGACATGGCAATTTATATGGAGTTTCCAGCGTTTAGTATAAACTTGAAATGTGCCTTGATGTCTACGGTCAATGCTTTGGTGCTGTGGTTTGGTGATTTCTTGTTTTGTTTTGATTTACTTGAAATTTGTAGTTCTTCAGACAGGAACACACACATTATGCCAAATGGAAAGCTTAACCTATTACAACTGGTTATACAAAGGTAAACTCCATTAACAAGAAAAACGTGAAGTCCAAATAAGTAATTTGAAATAATGACTTTTGTTCTGATTTCAATTTCCTCCTTGCAGATATTTAACTAAATTATGCTTTCTTTAACTACTATGGGAAATATTGAATAGATCCAACAGTTATTAAGTAGTCAAAATGAGCATTTTAATAAACTTTGTTATAGATAGAAGAGTTCAGTAAAGTGTCATTTCAAAAGTATTAAGTATTTCATAGTTTAATAAGATTACCTAACACAATAATACATGACAGTTAAAAGATTTTGTTCATGCTTGTTAAGTTTAATTTTTCCATGTGGATAACTGACAGTATGTTTATAAGTATCAAATTCAAAACTACAGGTTTACTATGTTTCAAATGATTTTCATGAAAATGAAGAATATAACCACATGATGACTAAATGGAAACTTTTCTAACTCAAAATGGAAGTAGAAGATCTTATTGACTTCTTTTTCTCACAGTGTCTTTGTAGAAATGTGTCAGATTCAACAAAACAGTTGGGCACACATTCACACATATGTACAACTCAAGGCATATGTAGTTAGAGCTCTAAGTAATTAAGTTTCTTAATAAAGAATGCACCAAAAAAGAGCACGATAAACATATTGTGATAGAAAATAATACTTAGACAGTCTAACCCACCCACTACCAGAATTTGCTCAATGCATCATAACAACAAAATCTGCAAACCAGACAAATGACAGCAGTATTCTAAGTGACAAGATATTTACCATATATGCTCTGTTTCTTTAAGAGTATGTAAAACTGAATTTAAGCTTTGCTGACATTTTCTGATAACAGCTTACAATGCTGCCAGATGATATACTTGATAACTAGAGATTTGATGGAAGCGATACTGCCATGTACATCTATATGTATATATCTATGCACATTATCTATCTATCTACCTATCTATCAGGTACTGCACTATGTAGTATTTCACATTTACTTCTAATTATCATATCCCTCTTCAAGAAATAGATAGATAATTAAATAGATCAATATTTTGAAGAATAGATATGATAATTAGAAGTAATTATGTAAAATACATAGTACAGTGTGTGGTATAGTAGTAGTGAACTATTGTTATATTCCCTTTTGAACTTCTCAAGATTCATCAGAGGCACAGTGTGTTTTGTTTTCAGAAATAATAATTAAATGAACTCCAAGTTAGGGCAGGTCTAATAATTTCTCAAGTTCATTTATGTTGGTGAGATATTGCTCCCCTATCAAGGATTGGTTATGTCTAGACTATACATAATCTTCTGCCAACAGATGACTTTGTAACACAATTCTTCCTGAATGCATTTTTCTTAGAATAATATTAAATCCAAGGTGTCCTTCATAAGATCACATGGGAAGTCTACACAAAGGTAACTAACTGGAAACATACTATTTTTTTTCTTACTGTCACAAACAAGTTCATAAAGACAGTCTTTGGCAGTGGTAATGTCTGCAATGTTGATAGCAACCGGTAGATACAATGGTATATGAAACAAAGTAGGCAATATAAATAGTGATTAAGAATATAGACTTTGATGTTAGAAAACCTGGCTTCAAACATTTACCCTGCAAAAATGCCAAGGGAAATGAGCAATTAAATCTCCCTGAGGATCAGGATCTCCATCTTCAGAATAGAAATTTTAATTCCTATGAGGTTGAAGTGAAGATTAAATTGGATGATGCTTATAAAGATCACAGCAAACACTCAATAAATGCTAATCATTGGTGGCATTTATTATAATCTCTGCCATCACTCTACCACAGTTAAGTGGGCTCACTGGCTCACACATTTCTAGTTGTTGATCGCAGATGATAAATTCTGAGAAAAAGTCCAACAATTCACATTTTTCTATGACAGATTTTCTCTTTATTGACATAAGAGCCAAGGCAAGGTAGCATCATTAAAGGGCATAAGAACAAAACAGTATAGTTATGTTTTCTTCCAAGCTCAATTCCAAGCTAAGTGTGAGACTCTGGTCAGTTTCTTTAAGTTTCTGTTCCTCAGAGTTTGGCTAATGACATTTAAGGTTATTTTATTTTCCTATTACTAAGTTTTCAGAACTACTAAATTAAGAATTTAGGGTAGTAGTTCAAGAAATACAAACTTCCCTGTGTTATGTCTCAGTAATACATATGATAAACATCAATCATCTGATGGTTGATGAATACAGCAACTTTTTATGGTTATTATTCTTTTTTTTGCCACACCGTGGGACTTATGGGATTTTAGTCCCCCGACCACGGGGGCCCAGCAGTGAGAGTGCCAAGTCCTAACCTAAACACTGGACTGCCAGGGAATTCCCTGTTATTATTCTTTATGGATAGCTCACTGGCTTCAGGACCATGGACAGAGAAAGATCTGTAATAAGAATGGAAGTATGTATTGGTATTTGTGGTCTGAAACAGAAGTAAACTAAATATGGGAAAGTACTCAGAACTAGAGCTGGAAATATTGAACCATATAAATATGAACATATATTCAAGACTTGGATACAAAAATTAACTGAATCCCTATTATGTAATAAATAGTGGGGAAATAAATACAATATAATGTTGCTCATTTTCAAGGATTTCACTTCACAGTCTAGAAACCAAAATTACCCAAACTTTTACCAGTACAAACAGGTAAATGCAGGACTTCCCTGGTGGCGCAGTGGTTAAGAATCTGCCTGCCAATGCAGAGGACACAGGTTCGATCCCTGGTCCGGGAAGATCCCACATGCCGCGGAGCAGCTGAGCCCGTGCACCACAACTACTGAGCCCGCGTGCTGCAACTACTGAAGCCCATGCGCCTAGAGCCCGTGCTCCACAACAAGAGAAGCCACCGCAATGAGAAGCCTGCGCACCACAACAAAGAGTAGCCCCCGCTCGCCACAACTAGAGAAAGCCCGTGCACAGCAACGAAGATCCAAAGCAGCCAAATAAAAAAAAAAAAAAAGAATGGGTAAATGCAAGCCTATGTTATGAATGTTTATTGTCTTAGCTGAAGAATTAAGGCCTGCTTCCACTTTTTAAAGCTATGTTACTTTGAACTCTCTGTGCCCTTGTTTATCATCCATAAAATGGGGATAATAACAGTTATCTTAGTTTGATAAATAAGATAATGCATATTATCACTAATCACAGATCCTAGTGTATAGTAAGCACTCAGTGTGTTTTGGTGGGCAATGATCATGGATATCAGAATGTGTAATGTGCTTCTAAGACCAATAAGTAAATTGACTTCAATTTGAACATACAATATTGGCCTGCTTTAGTAAAAAAAAAAAAAATGTAATATATATGGAATCTAAAAAAAAAAAAAATGGTACTAATGAACCTAGTTGCAGGGCAGGAATAAAGAGGCAGACATAGAGAATGGACGTGAGGACATGGGGTGGGAGGGGGAAGCTGGGGCGAAGTGAGAGTAGCATCGACATATATACACTACCGAATGTAAAATAGTTGGCTGGTGGGAAGCAGCAGCATAGCACAGGGAGATTGGCTCGGTGCTTTGCGATGACCTAGAGGGATGGGATAGGGAGGGTGGGAGGGAGGCTCAAGAGGGAGGGAATATGGGGACATGTGTATGCATATTGGTGATTTGCTTTGTTGTGGGACAGAAACTAACATGGTATTATGAAGCAATTATACTCCAATAAAGATCTATCAAGAAAAAAGAGAGAGAAAAAAATTTAAATCTACATTGTGTTTCTTCTAATTAAAACACAATTTAATTCAGTAGTATTTTCTCTTTAAATTATGGTCAGAAAAACAATCATCACAAAACTGATATGTAGTTCATAAACATTAGAGACCCAAATGTTAGACATGGGAAATTGGAAGCATATTTTATTATAATTATTTCCAGTAGATACTACTCTGTAGAGAATTTCCTTGGCATGGAAAGTAAGCCAAAGATTTTACTGACAGCATTCTCAAAGAAAAAGTTTAGATGGAACATACAGTCCGGTTCAAATGGAGTGAAAGGGAACAAGATCTTGCTGTCTCCAATTAAAATATTAAAAGCAGACCAGAGTTTTTATAGTATCAGAATTACTTACATTATTCTGTGCTCTTTGTTTGGAGGAGCTTCAGAAAACCTTCTAAGAAATCAATGCATTTCCTGGTTTATTATAGGATATTTTCTTTCTTAACAAAAATTAGACATGACCACTGCTTTGAATTTTATGCCAGTACAATAGCTGGAAACCATACAGGGTAAAAGAAATACATTTTCCTAAGGTACACATTTCATTCGAATGTCACGCTCTAAGGAAGTTAGGTATAAGTACATGTAAGGGAATAAAGTTTTTCAAGAAAATGTAAGGATCCAGCAGAACTTTCTTGCTACACACTGATTAAAGTCACAGGAAAGATATGTAAGGCTAGACATCACGCTTCAAGAACAACCAAATCCTTTTTTCTCTCCTTTCCCAAAACCTCAAAGCTACTTATCTCTTGAGTTCAATTTTTTAATGTATATTTGACAGCTAAGATACAAGGGCCTCAAAACATTTTACACCAGCAAGTGCAAAAATAGAAAGGGTGTCCTTTTGAATCCAAGTCAAGAAGCTGTATCCTCAAAGTATAACTCTATATAACATATTCAGTTCAGCTCAACACACGTTTACTGAGTCCTTTTAAGAAACTAAGAACTAACTCTCAGACAAAACATTCATAATTAATTAAGACACTGGAACTTTGCCTGCCCTTACAAAAGACTATAATCACATGGGTGAGAGACAAAAACAATAAAAATAAGGGTTAAGTGACATATGACAAGTACGCAAAGCAGAGCATAGGGTCGGTGTGGGAGTAAACCTAAACCTAGTAGAGATTTGAGAGAAGTTGATGCCTGAGTTGCGTCATGGAATAAGTAGGTTAGACAAGTAAATAAGGCAAGGACAATTCTAGTCATAAGTAACCAAAGGCAAAGGCAAAAAGATTTGTGAATTAGTCATGTGTTTTAGGAGCCAAAATAGTTCAGGATAAAGAGTGTTGGGCAAAGCAACAAGAGCTAACCTCAGTAGTTCTCAAAAGACTTTGGTTTTCATGTGTAGGAGATCAGATGCTTTAAGATGGGTAATGGGTGGCACTGAATTAAAATAAGATCAACGGTGTATCTGAAGTTCCGCTGGCAGCATTTTGTAAAGCATTCTTTCTTTATTCACCCTAAATTAATGAAATACTTATTATGTTTAGGACACACGAGCTACTGAGGAAAACCCAATACATACCAAGTTATTACTGTCTGGAAAATGTCCCAGTATAATGGGGGAAGTAGCCAGACATGCAAAAAGTTAAACGAAAAAGCCAAAGTCCTAAATAAATAATAACCATCACTCACAGAAACAGAACTAACATTAAATGAGCCTTATGTGACAAACACTCTACATGTGTTTACCATGTCATTATGTCATTTATAATTCACAAAAGAGGGCCAGTTACTATTATTAAATAGCTACCCTTGTATCATATTATAGATGAAGAAATTAAGATTTAAAGTCATTAAATAATTTTTCCAGGGTCAAATGAGCAGATCTAGGATTCAAAACTAAGTTGTTTGATGCTTCTTCCTTGCTCCTAATTATGAAGTATCTTGGTAGAACCCCGAAGTAAAAACAATTCATCTGGGAGAAGATGGGAAATTAATAAGTGAATTAGGACTTGAGGATGAATAGAAGCTTATTGAACAGATAAAGGAATAAATCCAAACAGACGGTAGGTATAAAGGTATACTGCAGTAAAACTCAAATATTTTAATGCATGTTTTTGATTATGTTAAATCAGACACATGTATATGTATAAAATCAATCACTGAAATTTTTAAAGTTTCGTGGTCTCTCCATAGACCTTGGAGGATTTACATTTTTGCATGTATATATCAGCTACAACAACAGGTGGCCTACTTTAAAATTTAAGGTTTTATTTCCTAAACTTTGCAGATTTATAAAATCATATAGCATCTTTTATAAAGCCTTCTCTTTTCAGAGTTAAAATTGCAACTTAAAATGTTCATCACATTGGTCAAATAATTTAAAAATTTTACTATCAAAAGAAATCTTGCAATTTCTTGTTAGATGGGAATAAAGACGTATAGTATAAGCCCTGAAAGTTGGGTTTTCTCCTTTTTTTCAGTGCAAGTACCTGACTTGGATTGCTGAGGCATCCAGTTCAAAGAGGGCTATCTCAGAAAAACACACTGCCAGCTACACTGGGTAAAGAGTCAGACTACCTCCCCTCATTGAGTCTCCTTTGCTTCAGAGATCTTGGTTGATTTCGATAAGTGACCATTTGGGCCACTTGTTTTTTCTCTTCCGGCTTTAAATTTCCACTCTTGTGTTTTAAATTCACCAAGAAAGAGTGAGCCTCTGGAAATCCTAAGTCCCCACCTTCGACACCAATAAAAGTAGAACAGCAGGTACACGTCCTCTCTTTCTTTACCCACAACCTCACTGTGTAGCCCCGGGTGTGCTGTGTAATTTCCAGGTCCTTTAAGTCATAGGCTTTTATTTTTTCATAGCTTCCTGATGCTTACTGCTGAAGAGTGTCTTGCAATCACAAGAACCACAAGGGTCAACCCAGCCACAACATCGGTTATCGCTAGGCTGAGATTAGCACAAAACAAGATGCTTCTTTATTTGGTACAATATTATAACAAGTCACTCTTTGACATCACATTAATACTAGCATAATATATTGACCGACCTAGAGAATTATACCAACACCTTTGTTTTGAGGCAATTCTGGATAATTGACATTGAAAATATCCACAAAATTCTTACCATATAGGTATATCATAACACAAATTGTCTTGTCTGGAATAAAAACAGATTTTAAAAACCAAACCTACTGGGTAATGGAATGGGTTAAAATTTTTGCCCCAGCCTCTTTCGAATTGTGTCATGTCCACAACACAGGAAGTAGTTTAGCTAACAATAGGACAGCAATCTCAGTAAGACAAGATGAGAGTGGGGAAAACAAATGAGGGCCAGATATGGGCACAGTCAGACTGAGTGGAATGGAAACCTGAGGGTACAGGGAAGCAAGGAGTCACAATTCCGTGAGGCAAGCAACAACGCAGTCAGGAGGTCAGGAGGGAGGTATGGGAATGGATAATAGTGCCAGTGATGAGTTGATACAGAAAACCCGGCAAACCTCTGACATTTCTCCAGAGCCAGAAGACAAGCTCAAATTATGGCCAATGTAGGTCCACTGAGTGTTACTGAATAAAGAGGGAAGTCAGGGCAATTTCCTGGCGGTCCAATGGTTAGAACTCCATGCTTCCACTGCAGGGGGCATGGGTTCAATCCCTGGTCAGGGAACTAAGATTCCACATGTTGGGCTGCATGGTCAAAAAAAAAAGGAGGGGGGGAAGTCAGAAGGAAGGATGGATTGGGACACTCATACGACTTCCAGACAAACACATGTTCAGTGACACATTAATTATTTCATATAGAAAATGCCCATCACACGGCAATACTGATTAATATTTCCCTATCTGCTCCTTCTCAAAGTAGGCTGAAGTAGAAATTAATCAAAAATGAACTCAGTGTATCTTAACATCACTTTTGTTGATACAGATGATTTCAAAAGGCCATTCAAAATCCACAGGGTTGAACAATTTCATACCATCTATCAGGACCTGATGCTTAGACTTGGAAATGAGGTAATACTCTTGGGTAAGCTTAACCCCCAAAACGATGCCTGCAAGTGAAGCAGAATTGGAATAATAAAGCTTTTCATCAACTCGCTGAAAGCCCGGGTTGTCACTAAACCATCTTCAGGGGATGTAGCTTGCGCTCCTCACATTGTCTTGGCACCCAGACCAAACCTCCATTCATTCCACAGCCACAACTTTTCTCAATTTGCATGGCACTGTCCAACCCACTGGCCACACTTGCCAGAAAATTATGTTACAGTCTCAAGTCTGCTTTCCAACTCCTGTTCATGGAAGGCTTGCTTCTCAAACACAGAATTTCTCTCCAAATGCTAAATGCTGTTTTAAAAATACATACATTTTACTCTAATTATTTTGTTTTAAAAAAATTTTTGCTGATATTTTTCCATCTATAAATACTGCCCTTACTTCAGTATAGCAAACAGTATTTTAGGGACCTGAGTAAGCTTATTAAGCTCTTAAATATGCCTAAAAATCTACTGATTATAGTAAGTACTGAAATAATAGTAGTCTAGGTGCGTTAGACCTAAACTTACTATTACAGTACTTAGGACACAGGTATATGCCAATCATCTTGAAATATTGTACACTGTGATGCATCACATTATTATTCGTTTAAGATTAAACACACGGATGTTAGCAAATAAATATTACTTGCAGCAATATAACTAAAAACAAAATCAAGGAATAATCAGGAAGAGTTCACAAACAAAAAACGTAGACCTTACTCTTTCCTACTAAAAATCGTCAACGAACAACGTCAGAACAAGAATGTCAGAGGAACTGCTTTGAGTAACAAGTAAAGAAAATAAGAAAAATGATAAGTTCTTAGTCTGAAAAGAGGAAAGGTAAGTGGTATATGCTCAGTCAGGATGAAGACAGATAAAGTAAACACAAATACATCCATGGAGACCTGATATAAAACAAGCCCTGAAGGCTTAAGGATGAGTATTGATTACTCTTATTATCCCTTCACACTGTGGGTAAGTGAAGCGTGGTAAAAGCACGAAGAGTTTCTTATAAGCAAGAGATTGGCAAAATGGGTCTTTAATATGTTTGAGTTTACAATCCCAGTCTTTTCTAAATTAATGCTCATCAAGAACACAGCTTCCTACTCCAAGGTATCTCTTACTGATTCTGAAACAAAATATGTGAAATAAAAAGGCACTGCATCCTGCCAAGTCCAGGAGTGTATATATATACCCCAGCTATCTAAAACGAGTCCTTAGTGAAGACTTTCCCAATATCCTCTTGGAAATTCTCCTCACTATAACTGCTGATCGCCCCTTCAACTATATTCTATAGGCTTCACAAGGCCTACAGTTAAATAGAACTATGTAAGAACTCATTTAAAGGATAACAGAGTGGTGAATACTAACTATTAACGGACATGGTTAAGTCATGTGAATGTCTCAGTTTTGTACTTAGATAAATGAATTGCTTACATGGTTTTGAAAGAGAAGTAAA
This sequence comes from Balaenoptera ricei, assembly GCF_028023285.1. Lineage (NCBI taxonomy): Eukaryota > Metazoa > Chordata > Mammalia > Artiodactyla > Balaenopteridae > Balaenoptera > Balaenoptera ricei. The sequence goes on along the minus strand of NC_082645.1, from coordinate 5,514,047 downwards.
ATAGACTCTTTCAATTCCATATATAATAAACCCAATGTGAATATGCAATTCTCAAATTGAAATACTGAACTCACTGAACTCATTTCAAACAGAACATGTATAAACATGTCACTTTAAGAATTTATGGACAAATATATCCAAATATGTATCTACACATTGACTATATTGGGGCTTCCCTGGTGGCACAGTGGTTAGGAATCCACCTGCCAATGCAGGGGACGCTGGTTCGAGCCCTGGTCCAGGAAGATCCCACATGCCACGGAGCAACTAAGCTGTGCGCCACAACTACTGAGCCTGCGCTCTAGAGCCCATGAGCCACAACTACTGAAGCCCGTGAGCCTAGAGCCCGTGCCCTACAACAAGAGAAGCCACCGCAATGAGAAGCCCGCACACCACAACGAAGAGTAGTCCCTGCTCGCCGCAACTAGAGAAAGCCCACGCACAGCAACGAAGATCCAATGCAGCCAAAAATAAATAAATAAATTTATTAAAGAAAAGAATATATCAAGGTAAAAGACAGTTTAGCGTATGTGTGTGTGCTTCAGATAGGCAGCAATTAATGAAAGTTGGTTTTCACAATGCTGTTACACAGATTATCATTCCACCAAACACAAAAATATTGTTTTGTCTTGTATGTTAAAAGGTCACTATGCAGTGACCCGCTGAGTGCCAGCAAGGACTTTTCAAAGGTATGCGCCACAGAAGTTTATGTTGAATCTGAGAAGATGCAGATCAAAGTGGAGTATTTTGGCCACAGCAATGAAAGGTAGTCTCTGATCTGAATAATTAGAGGATGCCCTTTGGTGAGGGTAAACACTAGTACATGTCATGCATATTGGATCGATTCTTTCCAATAAAGCAGGCTGCTCTGATCATCTCGGCTTAAAATAAAACTTCCTCACATCTTCAAAAGAGCCCATAATGAAGGGTCATGACCTAACAGATTCAGGCAAGAAGGTTCACTCCTTGTTTTCTAAAGTGCTAACATGCTTAAGGAAACAATAAGTATTTAGTTTAAAGGTAACATAAAGATTAACCTTGCAACTTGAAAATTAGCTAATTTGTGGATAACATACAAGTACTTGACAAAGGCATCAGCAGAGCTTCATTGAGAAGTAACTGCAGGTGAAAGTCAGAGCTAAGCCATGCATCCTGGGTTTTTACTCTTGCATAATGCCGCATGCATACTTAACAAATCAAGTGATTTTGACCCGTTTTTGGTAGAAAGCTAAACAATCATAGCATCAAATAGCTTTAACTAGCACTCGTTAATCAAGGAAAGAATAATAAATTGAATAGGAAAACATTTCAACGTCTCAAATAAAGCAGTTGCTGCCTCTCACACACCAAAAAAAAAAAAAAGTAAATACCTAACAGTTCATTTCCCACTCTGTTTAACGCGATTATTGATATCATTTGTTTCTTGAAGAGATTCCAAGCAATATATGAAAAATATATTTCAAAATATGAACGCACTGAAGTGATAATTGGTTTTATTACCTCTGATGATATACATAACTGACTGATAGTTGGTATATTACTGCCATATTAAATGAAAGAACATAGTGTGAAAGTCCCCCAGGAGTCAATAATCTAAGTTGAAGGTGAAAAAAAAAAACATAAGGAGGAATTCTTTGAATTATATATAAAAAATATATTATATATATATAAAATACATATGTAATTAATATATATATCATATTATATATTGAATATAATTCAATGGGCTAAATGAACCAATGTTATTAAATCCAAAATTTGTCTGCATTGACAATGGATGATGTATGACTAATCTCATAAACAGAACCAGTAGAATTTATAGAAATGGTAATGATACTATTAACCCAGGGCATTTAGTCAGTCCTTCCTAGGGCTTGGCTCTGCTAAATGATTTTCTTGTGTTGTCTCACAACTGTCTTCTCACGTGGGCACTGGTATTTGTGCCAGTTTACAAATAAGAAGCCTGAGGCCAACTTGCCTAGTATTATTATCCTTATTTATCTAACGTCACACAGCAAGGAGCAGGCAGGCCTCTTGGCTGGCACATTTCAGAGCCCATCCTTTCACTTACCACACCAGGCGGTTCTGTGTTCTAGCAAATTTTAGAACAAATCCATAAAACTTATTTAGTTATTTTTCTTATTCAAACTGGATCTTTCTGGCTGACATATCACATTCATCCAGAGTTTAGAATAAATAAGAACACTTAGAGAAATCAATTTATGGGCTCTAATTATTCGACTGTGGTTTGGTTTATATTATTCAATTGCAGATATGGTTACTCGAATGTAAAAAAGAAGAATGATGAATTCCAAAAAAAAAAAAGGAGGTAATAAAAAGATTGCTTTAGGAAAAGTCAAATATAATGTCAAATTTTCCAGGTCAAATAAATAAGAAAAGGGCATTGATTTTATTAGTCAAACTTTCTTAATATGTTGGCAAATTGAGGCGTTTCGTGACCCACTGATAAATTATCATTTCAAAAATATAGTTTCATAGGAAATTTTATAGTCTAAAACAAAAACAAAAGGACAGTAAAATACAAATAAGATTAACAAAAAAAAAACTAAGTAAGCAACCCATCTTTCCGAAAAGCACCCATAAATTTAGCAAAATAATGCTAAAATTAATAAATAGCACTATTCAAGACAAGCTACATATTCATCTTTAAAGTACAATACAAAAATGGAATCAGATTCATACCACTGCTCAAACAGTTGTGGATTTCTGTTTGCAAAATAAACAAATTACATTAAAATGTAAATGCCTTGAGTGTTTCTTATTTGTACTGCTTGGATTTATATTCAATCTCCCTCTATGTATCTTTAGCATCCATGATGACTATATTGTGGAAATGCAGTGCTTTCTATCTGCATTACTATCGGTGGCAGTAAATCTGGGAATTACAACCTTGAGACATCTGTAGTTCTTCACTGTCTCTGCCAGAGCTGTTGCTTCTTGCATCTGCTTTGGCACAAATTCATCTTCAGGAAACGCAGTTCCTTCCTTATAGTTACTGCGTTATTTTTTCTTTGCTGTTCTGAGCTGCAAGGCCACGTTTCCCAGAGGTTTCTTTGCCTGCTCTGGAGATGAGCAATCAGCGAAAGCAAAATGAGTAGAGCAAGGCATAGAAGAAGAAAGTGAGACTGGACACTGGTAGACAAGCAATACTAGGGAAACAAAACCCACAGAAAGAAGTCTCCTTTAGCAAGAATGCAACTGAGGGCTTCCTTGGTGGCGCAGTGGTTGAGAATCTGCCTGCCAATGCAGGGGACACGGGTTCGAGCCCTGGTCTGGGAAGATCCCACATGCCGCGGAGCAGCCGGGCCCGTGAGCCACAACTGCTGAGCCTGCGCGTCTGGAGCCTGTGCTCCGCGACAAGAGAGGCCGCGATAGTGAGAGGCCCGCGCACCGCGATGAAGAGTGGCCCCCGCTCGCCGCAACTAGAGAAAGCCCTCGCACAGAAACGAAGACCCAACACAGCCAAATAAATAAATAAATAAATAAAATTTATAAAAAAAAAAAAAAGAATGCAACTGAATGAGATGATAGCAATTGCATATGCTGAAACGTTTCATGATTAAACCTAGCTACAGACTATTGCAAATGTGTGTGTGTACAACGTACATTAAAACAAGTGTGCATATCTTAAATTTTGCTAAGCAAATCTGTCTGCTAAAAACAATTAAGGAGTGAGTGAGCACAGAATACAAGCTTTGTAAACAGCTTCATTTTCTTAAGATGCTCACGTTCCATACAGAGGCATATCTGGCCTTTTGGAAAGAATGTGGGTTTTATGAGGGCAGTGACATTTTCCTTAAGATGAAAATGTTTAACTTTTATAACTCAGTCAGAGCTTGAAGTTGGGGAAAGTGTTCAAAACCAAGGATATCTCCTCAGGATCAAGATGGTGTAGTCTAAGTTAGGAAAGGGATGCCTTTGAGGTGAGTATTGTTTCCATGACCACTAGAGTGAGGGCTGGCCCAAGTAATTCAATATGGTACCGGTTTATAGTGACTCAACTCTTGTCTTAGAATTGATCTGTTGTCCACAAGGCCAATTCCAGAAAGGGTTTCAGAATAATAAACATGTCACAACCGATCACAAGGGTCCGGTACAAAAACAAAATATGCAGAGTATTTTTTCAGCTTTGTAGATTTGCTCCTAAATGTACACTTCAGGCAATTTGAAACTCTGACGTTGGCCCTGCCCTCAAATAAGTTTCACGCCCAGGAAGCCATTCTGAACTCCTCAGAAAGGGCTGGATGTCCTGTTGCCCTGTGTATTTGCCCTATGCTGCAAAGCCTCAAGGACAGAGCTTTACTCAAAATGTACACCCAGCACCTATTGTGGTCCCTGGAGTATGGGTGGCAACCAATACTTGTTCACTGAGTGATGGAGACAAGTGAGACTGGTAGAGTCACAAATTATAAAGTAGATATTGGAACCAAACGAATGCATTGCTCCAAGTCAAGTAGCAAGAGACACAGGCAGAGGCAGCTGCCATTAAACAGTCCCCCCTCTTGGGGCTTCCCTGGTGGCGCAGTGGTTGAGAGTCTGCCTGCCAATGCAGGGGACGCGGGCTCGAGCCCTGGTCTGGGAAGATCCCACATGACGCGGAGCAAGTGGGCCCGTGAGCCACAACTACTGAGCCTGCGCGTCTGGAGCCTGTGCTCCGCAACAAGAGAGGCCGCGATGGTGAGAGACCCGCGCACCGCGATGAAGAGTGGCCCCCGCTTGCCACAACTAGAGAAAGCCCTTGCACAGAAACGAAGACCCAACACAACTAAAATAAATAAATAAATAAATAATTTTTAAAAAAAACAGTCCCCCTCTGCTACAAGACCTCATTTTAGCAATTTATAATAATATTAAAAGAAATTACTCTTTTACTCAGTGCTATGCCGTTAAGGCTAAATGAAGGTAATAACATACAAAATAAAATCAGAATGGAGAGGTGATATAAAGCAAGATTCCCTAGAGACAGACATAGGTTCTGATCCTAGCTTTGCTACTAACCAGCTTTAAAAGTTTTAGCAAGGTGATTTAATTGCCCTGAGACTTGGTCTCCACATCTTAAACCGAGGGCTTGGATTAGTGGCTCTTTCAGCTCTAAAATTCTATCATCCTCTTAGTGAAGTAAGTCAGAGAGAGAAAGACAAATACTGTATGATATCACTATTATGTGGAATCTAAAAAATAATACAAGTAAATGTCAGTGCCAAACAGAAACAGACTCACAGATATAGAAAACCAACTTACGGTTACCAAAGGGGAGAGGGAAATTAGGGATGTGGAATTAAGAGATACAACCTACAATGCATAAAATAAGTAAGCAGCAAGACTACATTTTTATAGCAGAGAGAATGAGAGCCATTATCTTCTAATAACTTTTAATGGATTATAATCTGCAAAAATACTGAATTACTATGCTGTACCCCTGAAACTAATATAATATTGTGAATCAACTATACTTCAATTTTAAAAAAAAAACATAAAATTCTATCATCCTTTAGCTCATAACTGTATACATCAGGTAACAGATATGTATAAGAAAACTACTGGGACCCTCCATTTCCACTGCCCACTTCTTGCCGATCCTGCTGTTAAATAACTAGGTGATAACATCCTTAGGGTTTCCCAGCATCCAGTCTGACTCTTTCCAATTTATTCTCTATATGATACTGAGTCATCTTTGCCTAGAAACACAAATCCGACCTTGGTATCTCCCTACTGAAAATCCTCCAAAGGCTTTCCATTAGCTCAGGCACAATTCCAAGCTCTATAACATGGCCTTCCACAATCTACATGCTGCTTACCAAGTTTTACTTTAAGATATTCTGATTTTGGACTCTTTGCTCTAGCCTCACTGGGTTTCCTTCTGTTGCACTAAAGTGATACGTTCTCTATCACTTCGAAACTTTTGGTGTTCCTTAGAACAAATTTCCCCTCTGCTCTTTACCCAACTAATTTATACTATTTCCTGTTCAATGGCTGTAAAATACTTAGCAGAGTGCCTTCAACACAACGGGCACACAAATATTTGTTGAGTAAACAATCTTAAAGTGACTCAAGTCAGGACAAAGCGTGTTCCTTTTTTCTCCTTTATTTTTGTATGATAATTGCTCTTAAAAAAATCCTACAAGTCATTACCTTGGTTTGTAAATGGTTCACAGTACAGGGCACCTGTTACACGGAAGAAAAACTGGAGCTAGGAAAGCACTAATTGCTAAGATGGTTAGAGGGAAACAAATACTCTTCTGTCACTGTACACGAGTTACTCTGCAAAAAGCAAAGCAAGGCTAACTGAAGAGACAGCTGCAAAACACACAATGATATAATGTGTTTGCCAATCTGCAAAATCATTTGAAAGTTGCTGCTTCAACAGCTGGTATCTGGAAAGTGCAAGCATCATTCAGTCTAGTTAAAATTACACAGAGCAGAAATGTTTATTATGCACACAAAAAGGAGGTTCGAATATTGAAGTTACAGCACTTTTAAAAGTCTGGAACAGTCAACAAAACACTTGGTGGCAGTTGGAAAAAAATCTCCAATATTTGTTTAGTCATGGTCTCTTTCTAGTTCTATAAATCTTATGATCACATCTTTGAAGACTGTTCAAGAGATAGCACCCCCATGTCACATCATTCTTTGAGCCTAGCCTGCATCTGGATCGAGCATATACATGCTCAGGCTTAGCATTATTATTTAACATTGGTTAGAATTTACAGAATCCAAGCAAAACCAATGGGTTCTATTACCCTGGAAAACTCTTAAGTATATCCTCTTAGTACCAGATGACGCCAAACGGAGGTGTAAACCTAGCTGAATAGGGTAACAAAATGGTTGTCCACAACCCACCCCCTGCCAAAAATGTTTCCATAGTCCTATTGGTATGCCTGAATTTGCCACATCATTTATTCCTTTAGTTTAATGAAACGTTTTTCAAATGTGTTCTGCAGAAATATGTTAGTAGGTTGACTTTGGAAGACGGAAAAAACCCAACATGGTTCCAGTGTCAGATGTGGGAAGGAATGTTTTAAACAAAATCAAGGATCTAGTAGGAAGTTTCTCCCACATGTAACCATAAATATGGACCACATTTACCTCTTTGTTCATGAAACTCTTGTTCAGAGAATGGTAATTAACAGATGTGGAAGGCATATCAGAAAATGCTCATTTAAGGTGTTGTAGATTCTTTTAAAAATGAAATTGGTTTCCTAAGGCATCTACTACATTACCTCACACAACCATATTCACCTCACGAATACATGCAGAAAGCAGCCAGTCACCTGTGAGAGGGAAACATTTCCGCATCTTCATGTTCCCGTGAGAAAACGTGTACACTAACCTCCAGGAGTAAGAAGCTGCTTCTTCCCTTTTTGGATTCCTGTCACTGACTGAGTCACTGATCCCCAGAGAAGAAGCTGTCTCTATCTGATAGGGGAGGCTGGGAAAAGAAACTGAGCTGCTTCCTCGTTCTCTGATGACCTGTTTGCCCTGAGAGCATGGACGCAGCCCAGACGGGGGCCCAAGGTTTCATCCAGAGGCCACTTCCCTGAGCCTCAGGACTCTCATCTGTAATATGTAGGTGGTAACGCGGGCTTTGTGGGTTGTTGGCAGATTAGAGTTTATGTGAGTAAACTGCTTAGTAAAGTCCTGACATTGTCTAAAGGCTCAAGAGATTTTTCTCGGTTACTATCAGAGAATTCATCACAATTGCACGCTGGATCTACCCGGTCCGCACGGTACCTATCACTCCTGTCCGATGCAAGGGGCTAGAGGCTTTGTCTTTTTATTCCACAAATGCTGAGGCCAATGTCTGACACGTGGTCAGTTCCTGATGCTTGTGTAGAGAATGACTCCCCTGGAGAGAGTTAAATCACTCTCTTCTCTACTTGTGTTTTTATACCTTGCCTAATGAGAAGTGGTCACTTAGTGTTTTCAGAGGCCACCAGTGTATGCATAGCTTTATAGCAGAGGCAGGGAGACAAGGCATAATGGAATTTTAACTGCAGAAGAGAATTTCACTAATTAGCTTTCTTTTTCTTTACAAAAAACCCTAAAATCAGCTCAGATCAGGATGACTGAAGACAACTCAGAGTAGGCAAGGGAAATCTTTTCTGCTCAGTCACTCACCCCTGCAGGATTCCATCACTTAGATTCATTTGAATAATAGACCTTCTCTATATTTATTCCTAGCCTAGAGAACTGCTTCACAACTGAGTATGAATTGCTTTAGTATGATAATTAGGTAAACTTCTATAGGCAGGGAAAGAGTTTTGATTGGACAGGGAGGAGGGAAAAGTTTAACAAGAGATGAACATAAGAAAATATACTGTATGATATAAAGAATACTGTGATTGGACAGGGAGATTGAGGTAAGTCACAGAGACATTCAAAAAGAGAAATAAGAGGCCAACAAAGATAAAGTGCCAACTGCATGGTGGTGGTGTGTGTGTGTGTGTGTGTGTGTGCACGCGTGTGTATGCGTGTGTGTTTGTCTTTTTTATTTTTCCAGAGCAGGAAAACGACTACACTAGTTGGATGAGTCTGAAAGTAAAATATTGTAATAATTTGGAAGGCTACCACCCTTAGCTCTGATCAATTCAGCTCTGCCCAATGTGATGCAACTTAGCACCACCCTCTCTAATCTGTTCACCCTGGAATTAAGAATGAAGAACAATCATACAAAGGATAAAAGACAAGCATATATGTGCATGACTCTCCATCTCTTCACCTAAATAACAGAGTTGACCCTTCAGTAAAGATTTGAGAAATGCCAAAGATTTATACACACTGGAAACAACTTTGGGAAAAAAATAAGGATAAATAGAAAAAAACCCTTAAGAATAGACTGCAACAGTCACCCCCGCCCCCTCACCTCTCTAGGAGACCCTCCAAGACCAACAGGAAATGTGATAAAATTGAAGAAGCTTCAACAACTTGGGGTAAACAAGATTTGGTATCTGGATCCCAACTCAGAGGCAGGCCTGCCCTGCTTGCAGCTTTGCTCTTGAGAATTAAGTACTTATACCTATGACTCTGTGCCTGGAGCATTTCAAGGAGTTTGGATGTCCTCCAGGGTGCTGTAGTGTCTGCTCAGATCCCTCCTTCAAAACTGAGGCATTCAGAGGAGACCTTCAAGATGGCAGAGGAGTAAAACATGGAGATCACCTTCCTCCCCACAAATACATCAGAAATACATCTACATGTGGAACAACTCCTACAGAACACCTACTGAACGCTGGCAGAAGACCTCAGACTTCCCAAAAGGTAAGAAACTCCCCACATACCTGGGTAGGGCAAAAGAAAAAAGAAAAAACAGAAACAAAAGAATAGGGATGGGACCTGCACCAGTGGGAGGGAGCTGTGAAGGAGGAAAGGTTTCCACACACTCGGAAGCACCTTTGCGGGCGGAGACTGTGGGTGGTGGAGGGGGGAGACTGTGGGTGGCGGAGGGGGGAAGCTTCGGAGCCACGGAGGAGAGCGCAGCAACAGGGGTGCGGAGGGCAAAGCAGAGAGATTCCCGCAGAGGATCGGTGCCGGGCAGCACTCACCAGCCCAAGAGGTTTGTCTGCTCCCCCGCCGGGGCGGGCGCGGCTGGGAGCTGAGGCTCGGGCTTCAGTCGGCTCGCAGGGAGAGGACAGGGGTTGGCTGCGTGAACACAGCCTGAAGGGGCTAGTGCGCCACGGCTAGCCGGGAAAAAGTCTGGCCCTGCCTAAGAGGCAAGAGACCATTGTTTCAGGGTGCGTGAGGAGACGGGATTCAGAGCGCTGCCTAAACGAGCTCCAGTGACAGGCGCGAGCCGCGGCTATCAGCGCAGACCCCAGAGACGGGCATGAAGTGCTAAGGCTGCTACTGCTGCCACCAAGAATCCTGTGTACGAGCACAGGTCACTCTCCACACCGCCCCTCCCGGGAGCCTGTGCAGCCCGCCACTGCCAGGGTCCCGTGATCCAGGGACAACTTCCCCGGGAGAACGCACGGCGCGCCTCAAGCTGTTGCAATGTCACGCCGGCCTCTGCCGTGCAGGCTCGCCCCGCATCCGTACCGCTCCCTCCCCGCGGCCTGAGTGAGCCAGAGCCCCCGAAGCAGCTGCTCCTTTAACCCCGTCCTGTCTGAGCGAAGAACAGATGCCCTCAGGTGACCTAAACGCAGAGGCGGGGCCAAACCCAAAGCTGAACCCCAGGAGCTGTGCGAACAAAGAAGAGAAAGGGAAATCTCTCCCAGCAGCCTCAGGGGCAGCGGATTAAATCTCCACAATCAACTTGATTTACCTGCATCTGTGGAATACCTGAATAGACAACGAATCATCCCAAAATTGAGGCGGTGGACTTTGGGAGCAACCGTAGACTTGGGGTTTGCTTTCGGCATCTAATTTGTTTCCGGTTTTATGTTTATCTTAGTTTAGTATTTACAGTTTGTTATCATTGGTAGATTTGTTTATTGATTTGGTTGTTCTCTTCCTTTTTTTTTTCAATACATAGATATATATATATTTTTCCTTTTTGTGAGTGTGTATGTGTATGCTTCTTTGTGTGATTTCCTCTGTATAGCTTTGTTTTTACCATTTGTCCTAGGGTTCTGTCTGTCCGTTTTTTACTTTGTTTCTTTGTTTTCAGTACAGTATTTAGCATTTATTATCGTTGGTGGATTTGTTTTTTGGTTTGGTTGTTCTCTTCTTTCTTTCCTTTCTTATTTTTCCTTTTTTTATTACTTTTTAATCTTTTTTTATTTTTAATAACTTTTTTATTTTAATAACTTTATTATATATCTTGTTTCTTTCCTTCTTTCTTTTTTTCTCCCTTTGCTCCGGAGCCGTGTGGCTGACAAGGTCTTCATGCTCCAGCTGGGTGACAGGCCTCTGCCTGTGAGGTGGGAGAGCAGAGTTCAGGACATTGGTCCACCAGAGACCTCCCACCTGCACATAATATCAAAAGGCAAAAGCTCTCCCAGAGATCTCCATCTCAATGCGAAGACCCAGCAGCACTTAACGACCAGCAGGCTACAGTGCTGGACACCCTATGCCAAAAAAACTAGCAAGAAAGAAACACAACCCCACCCATTAGCAGAGAGACTGCCTAAAATCATAATAAGGTCACAGAAACCCCAAAACACACCACTGGATGCAGTCCTGCCCACCAGAAAGACAAGATCCAGCCAGAACACAGGCACCAGTCCCCTCCACCAGGAAACCTACATAACCCACTGACCCAACCTCAGCTACTGGGGGCAGACACCAAAAACAACAGGAACTATGAACCTACACCCTGATAAAAGGAGGCCTCAAACACAGTAAGTTAAGCAAAATGAGAAGACAGAGAAACACACAGCAGATAAAGGAGCAAGGTTAAAAACCCACCAGACCAAACAAATGAAGAGGAAACAGGCAGTCTACCTGAAAAAGAATTCAGAGTAATGGTAATAAAGATGAACCAAAATCTTGGAAATAGAATGGAGAAAATACAAGAAGAGTTTAACAAGGACCTAGAAGAACTAAAGAGCAAACAAAAAATGATGAACAACACCATAAATGACATTAAAATTCTCTAGAAGGAATTAATAGCAGAATAATTGAGGCAGAAGAACGGATAAGTGACCTGGAAGATAAAATAGAGGAAATAACTACCGCAGAGCAGAATAGAGAAAAAAGAATGAAAAAAATGGAGGACAGTCTCAGAGACCTCTGGGACAACATTAAACGCATCAACATTCGAATTATTGGAGTCCCAGAAGAGAAAAAGAAAGGGACTGAGAAAATATTTGAAGAGATTATAGTTGAAAACTTCCTTAGTATGGGAAAGGAAATAGTCAATCAGGTCCAGGAAGCACAGAGAGTCCCATGCAGGGTAAATCCAAGGAGAAACACACCAAGACACATATTAATCAAACTATCAAAAATTAAATACAAAGAAAAAATATTAAAAGCAGCAAGGGAAAAAAAACCCAATAACATACAAGGGAATCCCCATAAGATTAACAGCAGATCTTTCAGCAGAAACTCTGCAAGCCAGAAGGGAGTGGCAAGACATATTTAAAGTGATGAAAGGGAAAAACCTACAACCAAGATTACTCTACCCAGAAAGGATCTCATTCAGATTCCATGGAGAAATTAAAACCTTTGCAGACAAGCAAAAGCTAAGAGAATTTAGCACCACCAAACCAGCTTTACAACAAATGATAAAGGAACTTCTCTAAGGAGGAAACACAAGAGAAAGAAAAGACGTACAAAAACAAATCCAAAAAAATTAAGATAATGGTATTAGGAACATACTTATAGATAACTACCTGAAATGTAAATGGATTAAATGCTCCAACCAAAAGACAGAGACTGGCTGAATGTATACAAAAACAAGACCCATATATTGCTGTCTATAAGAGACCCACTTCAGACCTAGGGACACATACAGACTGAAAGTGGGGGGATGGAAAAAGATATTCCATGTAAATGGAAATCAAAAGAAAGTTAGAGTAGCAATGCTCATATCAGAAAAAATAGACTTTAAAGACTATTACAAGAGGCAAAGAAGGATACTACATAATGATCAAGGGATCAATCCAAGAAAAAAGATATAACAATTGTAAATATTTATGCACCCAACATAGGAGCACCTCGATACATAAGGCAAATGCTAACAGCCATAAAAGGGGAAATCGACAGTAGCACAATCATAGTAGGGGACTTTAACACCTCACTGTCAACAATGGACAGATCATCCAAAAAGAAAATAAATAAGGAAACACAAGCTGTAAATGCTACATTAAACAATATGGACTTAATTGATATTTATAGGACATTCCATCCAAAAACAACAGAATACACTTTCTTCTCAAGTGCTCATGGAACATTCTCCAGGATAGATCATATCTTGGGTCACAAATCAAGGCTTGGTAAATTTAAGAAAATTGAAATCGTATCAAGTACCTTTTCCAACCACAATGCTATGAGACTATATATCAATTACAGGGAAAAATCTGTAAAAAATAGAAACACATGGAGGCTAAACAATACACTACTAAATAACCAAGAGATCACTGAAGAAATCAAAGAGGAAATCAAAAACTACTTAGAAACAAATGACAATGAAAACACAACAGCCCAAAACCTATTAGATGCAGCAAAAGCAGTTCTAAGCGGGAAGTATACAGCAATACAATCCTACCTCAAGAAACAAGAAACATCTCAAATAAACAACCTAACCTTACACCTAAAGCAATTAGAGAAAGAAGGAAAAAAAACCCTTCAAGTTAGCAGAAGGAAAGAAATCAGAAAGATCAGATCAGAAAGAAATGAAAAACAAATGAAGGAAACAATAGCAAAGATCAATAAAACTAAAAGATGGTTCTTTGAGAAGATAAACAAAGTTGATAAACCATTAGCCAGCCTCATCAAGAAGAAAAGGGAGAAGACTCAGGTCAATAGAATTAGAAATTAAAAAGGAGAAGTGACAACTGACACTGCAAAAATACAAAGGGTCATGAGAGACTACTACAAGCAACTCTATGCCAATAAAATGGACAACCTGGAAGAAATGGACAAATTCTTAGAAAAGCACAACCTTCTGAGACTGAACCAGGAAGAAATAGAAAATATAAACAGACCAATCACAAGCACTGAATTTGAGACTGTGATTAAAAATCTTCCAACAAACAGAAGCCCAGGACCAGACGGCTTCACAGGCGAATTCTATCAAACATTTAGAGAAAACTTAACACCTATCCTTCTCAAACTCTTCCAAAATATAGCAGAGGGAGGAACACTCCCAAACTCATTCTATGAGGCCACCATCAGCCTGATACCAAAACCAGACAAAGATGTCACAAAGGAAGAAAACTACAGGCCAATATCACTGATGAACATTGCTGCAAAAATCCTCAACAAAATCCTAGCAAAAAGAATCCAACAGCACATTAAAAGGATCATACACCATGATCTAGTGGGGTTTATCCTAGGAAAGCAAGGATTCTTCAACATACGCAAATCAATCAATGTGATAAACCATATTAACAAACTGCAGGAGAAAAACCATATGATCATCTCAATAGATGCAGAAAAAACTTTCGACAAAATTCAACACCTATTTATGATAAAAACTCCCCAGAAAGTGGACCTTTCTGGGTATATATGGGCTTTAAGGCAAAAAGGCATATATGGCCTTTATTATGTAGCTCAACATAATAAAGGCCATATATGCCAAACCCACAGCCAACATCGTTCTCATTGGTGAAAAACTGAAACCATTTCCACTAAGATCAGGAACAAGAGAAGGTTGTCCTCTCTCACCACTATTATTCAACATAGTTTTGGAAATGTTAGCCACAGCAATCAGAGAAGAAAAAGAAATAAAAGGAACCCAAATCAGAAAAGAAGAAGTAAAGCTGTCACTGTTTGCAGATGACATGATACTATACATAGAGAATCCTAAAGATGCTACCAGAAAACTACTAGAGCTATTCAATTAATTTCGTAAAGTAGCAGGATACAAAATTAATGCACAGAAATCTTTTGCATTCCTACACACTAATGATGAAAAATCTGAAAGAGAACTTAAGGAAACACTCCCATTTACCATTGCAACAAAAAGAATTAAATATCTAGGAATAAACCTACCTAAGGAGACAAAGGACCTGTATGCAGAAAACTATAAGACACTGATGAAAGAAATTAAAGATGATACAAACAGATGGAGAGATATACCATGTTCTTGTATTAGAAGAATCAACATTGTGAAAAGGACTATACTACCCAAAGCAATCTACAGATTCAGTGCAATCCCTATCAAACTACCAATGGCATTTTTCACAGAACTAGAACAAAAAATTTCACAATTTGTATGGAAACACAAAAGACCCCGAATAGCCAAAGCAATCTTGAGAAAGAAAAACGGAGGTGGAGGTATCAGGTTCCTGGACTTCAGACTATACTACAAAGCTACAGTAATCAAGGCAGTATGGTACTGGCACATAAACAGAAATATAGATCAATGGAACAGGATAGAAAGCCCAGAGATAAGCCCACGCACATATCGTCACCTTATCTTTGATAAAGGAGGCAAGAATCTACAATGGAGAAAAGGCAGCCTCTTCAATAAATGGTGCTGGGAAAACTGGACAGCTACATGTAAAAGAATGAAATTAGAACACTCCCTAACACCATACACAAAAATAAACTCAAAATGGATTAAAGACCTAAATATAAGGCTAGACACTATAAAACTCTTGGAAGAAAACTTAGGCAGAATGCTCTATGACACAAATCATAGCAAGAGCCATTTTCACCCATCTCCTAGAGAAAGGGAAATAAAAACCAAAATAAACAAATCGGACTTAATGAAAAAAGCCTTTGCACAGCAAAGGAAACCATAAACAAGATGAAAAGACAACCCTCAGAATGGGAGAAAATGTTTGCAAATGAAGCAACTAACAAAGCATTAATCTCCAAAATTTACAAGCAGCTCATACATCTCAATATCAAGAAAACAAACAACCCAATCCAAAAATGGGCAGAAGACCTAAATAGAAGTTTCTCCAAAGAAGATATACAGATTGCCAACAAACACATGAAACGATGCTCAACATCACTAATCATTAGAGAAATGCAAATCAAAAGTACAATGAGGTATCACCTTACACCAGTTAGAATGGCCATCATCAAAAATCTACAAACGATAAATGCTGGAGAGGGTGTGGAGAAAAGGGAACCCTCTTGCACTGTTGGTGGGAATGTAAATTGATATAGCCACTATGGAGAACAGTATGGAGGTTCCTTAAAAAACTAAAAATAGAACTACCACACAACCCAGCAATCCCACTACTGGGCATATACCCTGAGAAAGGCATAATTCAAAAAGAGTCATGTACCACAATGCTCATTGCAGCACTATTTACAATAGCCTGAACATGGAAGCAACCTAAGTGTCCACCTACAGATGAATGGATAAAGAAGATGTGGCAAATATATACAATGGAATATTACTTGGCCATAAAATGAAATGAAACTGAGTTATTTGTAGTGAGGTGGATGGAATTAGAGTCTGTCATACAGAGTGAAGTAAGTCAGAAAAAGAAAAACAAATACCGTATGCTAATACATATATATGGAATCTAAAAAATAAAAATGGTTCTGAAGAAATTAGGGGCAGGACAGGAATAAGACACAGACGTAGAGAATGGACTCGAGGACACGGGGAGTGGGAAGGGTAAGCTGGGACGAAGTGAGAGAGTGGCATGGACATATATACACTACCAAATGTAAAATACATAGCTAGTGGGAAGCAGCCACAAAGCACAGGGAGATCAGCTCTGTGCTCTGTGACCACCTAGAGGGGTGGGATAGGGAAGGTGGGAGGGAGATGCAAGAGGGAGGAGGTACAGGGATATATGTATATGTAGAGCTGATTCACTTTGTTATAAAGCAGAAACTAACACACCATTGTAAAGCAATTATACTCCAATAAAGTTGTTAAAAAAAACAACAACTGGCATTGTGCTCTCCTTGTGGCACAGGGGACATGGGTTCGAGCCCTGGTCTGGGAAGTTCCCACATTTTGCAGAGCAACTAAGCCCGTGTGCCACAGCTACTGTGCCTGCACTCTAGAGCCCGCAAGCCACAGATACTGAGCCCGCATGCCACAACTACTGGAGCCCACATGCCTAGAGCCCATGCTCCACAGCAAGAGAAGCCACCACAACGAGAAACCTGCACACCACAACAAAGAGTAGCCCCCGCTTGCCACAACTAGAGAAAGACCACGCACAGCAATGAAGACCCAACGCAGCCAAAAATTAAAAACTTAAAAGAAAAAACGAGGCACTCATTTCACCAGTTTCCAGGTTGCTAACAACCTAACAGCTGAACTCCTGTCTGTGCACTGTTCATGCTTCCTCCCTGGAAATAGCCCATATTGAATGACTGCTCCTCGTGGAAGTACAAAAGCCTGCCTACCTTGTCCCATACTGGAAGATGGCCTGTGAAGGGCCATCCCAGCTTCAGAGTACCGCTTGGCATTGCTTACGGTCTCTGTTGTGCTGTACTACAGTTCAGCATCTCCCTCTGTCTAATTCTTATTTCCTCACAGGTGCTGTTCCTGAGAGCATGCATTTCCTGTGCGCAAATCTCCTTCTCTGAGAGTTTGTTTCCCAGGGAACGTGAACTAAGAGAATTGGTGTGAAGATTTGTCTAAGGAGGCGGATTCTAAAACGGGACTTGGGAGCTGGATCACATATTGGTTGACTGGCAATGAGAACCCATCGCCAGTCACTGATGGAACCCGGGGAGCGCTGGCATGCAGTAGTAGTACAAATATTAAAGCTTTCACTAGTGGTGAACTGAGATGGGATATGGATATAAGGAAATGCCCTGGTGGGCTCAGTATCCTCAGGCACTTGAGAGGTTCAGAGGAACTGGTAATTAAAAGGACAATGAAATTGGAAGGCTGTTGCTGAGTGGAGTTAAGAAGCTGAGAAGGGCAATGAAAGACAGAGATGATTAATCATCAATTTAAAACAAAGCGTGAAAAGTTAGAGCAGGTACACGGTAGCATTTAAAAAGACTCTCCTGAAGCTGGAGAGTAGAAAAGGTGCAGATTGAGCCCGGTATTTAACTACAAGGGTAGCATACAGTGCTCTAGGGATGGTTGAATTCCCAGGCTTAGCAAGACTTCTGCACAAAGGTCAGAACGCTGGTGGAGAAGGAGTGGGGTCCTAAGGCTTCAGATGGGACATCTGGGTCAGTGCACTAGAAAACCTTGAAATCCCAATACCCCTGAGTCATCTGGGCCTGCAGAAGTGGCCTACCACTTTCTATTAACGCCTAGCGTTCTCTCCTTCAGGATCTATTTCTACTTCCTTTCCTGGCCACCAGACATTGGCATCTTGGTAAGAAACAAAGACACATGAACACTAGTAGGAGGAAGATACGCTGTATGAAAACCCAGGAATATCTTGGAGATATTGTGGGTTTGGTTCCAGACCACCATAACGAAGTGAATATTGCAGTAAAGTGAGTCACACAATTTTTTTGGTTTCCCAGTGCATATGAAAGTTATGTTTACACTATATTGTAGTCTATTAAGAGTGCTAGCACTATGTCAAAAAAAATGTACATAACTCAATTTTAAAAATACTGCTAAAAAATGCTAACCATCATTTGAGCTTCAGCAAGTTGGAATCTTTGTGCTGGTGGAGGGTCTTGCCTCGATGTGGATGGCTGCTGACTGATCAGGGTGGTGATTGCTGAAGGTAGGGTCGCTGCAGCAATTTCTATTTAAAATAAGACAACAATGGAGTTTGCCACGTCATTGACTCTTCCTTTCCTGAACAATTTTTCTGTCGAATGCAGTGCTATTTGATAGCATTTTACCCATGGCAGAACTTCTTTCAAAACTGGAGTCAATCCTCTCAAACCTCGATGCTGCTTTATCAAGTAAGTTGATGTAATATTCTAAATCCTTTGTTGTCATTTCAACTGTCTTCACAGAATCTTCACCAGGAATGGATTCCACCTCAAGAAACTATTTTCTTTGCTCATCCGTAAGAAGCAACTCCCCATCTGTTAAAATTTTACCATGAGATTACGGCAATTCAGTCACATCTTCAGACGTCACTTCTTTTTTTTATCTGTTAATGTTTTTATTTAGAATGTATTGTTTTTCAACTTTTTAATTGTGCTAAAATATACATAAGATAAAATTTATTACCTTTACCATTTTTAAATGTAGAATTCATTGGTATTAAACACATTCATATTGCTGTGAGAAACTATCACCACTATCCATTTCCAACAGATGCTTCATCTTGCAACACTGAAAATCTATGCCCATTAAAAAATAATTTCTGATTACCCCACCGCCCCAGACCCTGGCAATGGACTTCACTTCTCATTCTAGTTCTTTTTCTATTTCCACCACATCTGCTCCACCACTTCCTCAACTGAAGTCTTGAAACCCTCAAAGTCATCTGTGAGCATTGGACTCAACTGCCCCCCAACTCCTGTTCGTGTTGATATTTGGACCTCTTTCCATGAATTATAAATGTTCTTAAAGGCATCTAGAATGGTTAATCCTTTCCAGAAGGCTTTCAATTGACTTTGCCTAGATCCATCAGAGAAATCACTATCTATGGCAGCTATAGGCTTATGAAAGTGTATTTCTTCAATAATAAGACTTGAAAGTTGAAATTACTCCTTGATCCATGGGTTGCAGAATGGGTGTTGTGTTAGGGCATAAAAACAACTTTAAACTCATACATCTCCATAAGAGCTGTTGGGAAACAAGGTGCATTGTCAATGAGCAGTAATATTTTGAAAGAATCTTTTTTTTCTGAGCAGTAGTTCTCCAGAGTGGGCTTGAAATATTCAGTAAACCTTATTACTTAGGAAAAACAAAACAAAACAAAACAATAGACTGCAAGCTAACCCTATTTCTTGTACTGAAGACCCATCCATTCTTGCAGGAAACATGAACTTGGACAATGCAGTTGAATTATTGCCACTGTTTGGTTGTCCTACTGCCCTTTCTATCCCCCCTTCTATGCCTTCCCTACCCATCTCTCCCTTGATTGATTATCATGTAGAGCTATTTTCTAAACTTGAGTTGACCATATATTGCATTTTCCTTATGACTTCATTTCTATGCAAAAATAGCATTAACACCAAAAGTTCTTTTCTCAAACGTTTGTGAAAGAAAATTGTGTGAGTGGTGTATTACCTGTGAGGCAGTATATAAGAGATTATTTTCTTCTCTCTGCCCTGATGACAGCAATATTTCTAGATATCCAGTACTGCAGCCACTAGCCATGGGTGGGTATTTTAATTTAATTTAGTTAAAATTTGATTAAAAATTCAGTTTTTCCATCATATTAGCCACATTTCAAGGGCTATAGCCACATAGTCATATTGGACATATATAGAACATTTCATCATCACAGAAAGCACTATTAGAGACTGCTATTCAAACATTAAAAAAAAGTATTGCTCTGAGAAGCAAGTAAAATTATAAGGAATCCAATTTAGACTTAAAATAATCTCTCAAATAAATACAACGGTCAGATGTAGAGACTTTCACGGAAATAAGTAGAGGGAAACAGGTCCACTGGAAGTATTTAAACCAAAGCTGTGCAATTAAAAAAACATCCTTAAGAAGCTGAATTAGATGAGTTTAAAATTCCAAGGGCATTTAGTCAGGAAACTGAGATAAGTTCAATTCCACCAAACCACAATTTTCCCATTCTTAATTAACAGGTATTTTTCATTTAGTGATAAACCAGAGGAGGTTGTGCTTTAAGTTGCTAGGTCATAGCAAACTTCTTGACTTTCAAATCAGCAGCACTTATTTCTCGAATTTGTAATTAATTAAATAATGGAAATGAATTATGACTCTGCGGCTGAGTTTTGATCAAAAGTAAAATAATCTTGGTGATCAGCATTTTGAGACAGCACAAGCACTAATTTAACATAAAACTTAGGATCCTTCGTAAGACAGGACATCCCAAGACATAAGAGCACCGCATTTTAAAAAAAGACACTAACATGAGGAAGTGAAAGACATTCACTGTCTATAATTTCCCAATATTTTCCCTCTTTAAATAAGGATTTTTAACCTCAAGATTTCCTAATGGGGTAGCAATTCTGAATACACAGAAATATTGCTCCTGAACAAGGCGTCACTCTCTTCTTGCTGCTTCATGGTGGGGAGGCAAGGCTGGAACTGGGTCCAGAGCAGAGGGGGAGCTATTAAAAAATAAGATCTCCATACACCTCAAGGACAACATGGGCTCTTCAAAAGAAATAGTCTACTTACAAGGGAATCATTCTTGATTCCTTTTCTTGGACTCACCTCCTCTGCTGTTTACACATACACACAACTAGTAGATCCTTGTGTAAGACTGAATTAGTTTAAAAGTGATATGAATCTTATCCTGTTTGTACGTATTGGTTCCCTTATTTTTTAATAACTCAAATATATATGATTTAATTATTACTAGTGGGATGAATATATTTAATATTTTATTATTACAAACAATAAATATTTTGTTCTTTTGTTCATTTGTACTAGAATTTTTGTAGAATAGTATTAAATGTGAATGTTGTCTCAAAGAGTATGCCTATTTTAAATTTGATACATACTGCTGAATTGCTTTCTAAAATTTCTATAAATTTGTATACCTCTTAATAACTCATGTTTCCCCATATCTTAACAACATTGTATATTGCCAAATTTTTCATTTGGATCAATCTGATATGTAAGACATGATATTATATTACCAGTTTCAATTTTTTCATTCAATATATGAGACTGAACATATTTAAAAAAAAAAAAAAAGTGATGTGAAAAATATGAACTTTCTCCAAAGTGGCCACCAAAATGGCTCCGTATTCTGAAAACTGTGAGGTGTGTTCAGGTGGAGATAAATTCGATATGGTTTCAAAGTAAGTGGGCTTTTTTAATCTTTTAGATTATATAGTGGGCTGAGTTCCCATTTACGTTCTTAAAAGCACTCATAGGATAACCTAAAATAGGACTAGGTAAGTGCTATGAATTGAGGAACAAACAAGCCTCTCTTGTTTCCAAATATTAATTTTCTGCTTCTCCCCTTCTTAATGAATGACAAGCACGTTTGCTTCCCCTCTATTTGGGTTATTTTTCTTTGGGATAAAGCTTTGTAGTCGTTCGGAAAATGCAAATATATTCGGCAAGTCAGTCAATAGCATCTTAGTCTAAATTGTTATAAAAGGCAAGTTCCCATTACGTGGAATGACTCAAGTAGACAAGTATAAAGAATGATCAAGTCATGATACATGAGAACAAGATTAGGAAGGGTCTAGCGCCTGAAGCATATGCAGCAGGATAGTCCTAAGTGGATTGTTCTATGTCAGAATGGAAAAAAGCATTGACAAGAGAAATGGGCAGAGAATTAGGTTAGCAGAGTAAACAGATACTCCATAACCTTCACAAGGGCTATACCTGCTTGGGGAAATAATATTCTTACAAAGTCTTATTCTTCTGCATAATAAATTAGTCACTGGCACCAAAGAAACCAACAAATATGCTGCAGTTTTTTTTCTGAATGAATCTTCCTTTGTTGTTAATCAACCTTCATTTTTAATCTGCATATAGAAAAGATTAAATGCTAGGTGCTTAATGACTTTGGGAAAAAAAACACATTTCCTGAAAGTTTAATCTCACCCCAGGGCTTCTTGTACACCTATGTGAAAAACCAAGAATTAACAGCCGAGATTGGCAGTAGTAATGGTTATTTGAAACTCTGCTTCTATAAAACAAATGATCTCTCTCAATGCTTTCATTCTTCAAATACAGCACTTCTCTGGATGGAAAAGACGCCCAACCAAACCATCTGTCAGAGAAGATAGAGTTCAGCTGGAAAAGGCAGTTTGTTTTGCTGCACTCTTAAATTTTCTTGCTTCAAACTAGATGAACTATAGGGAAACAGAAAATACTCTGCTTCTTGGATGTAATAACTGATGCACAGAAATAGTGAGGGGACCCAGAGTTGGTGTCATTTCTGTATAATCTACGTTTGGAATACCATCATTCCACTCTAGAGACATTTTATATACTTCCTGTTGATTAAAGGTCAGCTATGCTGGAGGCCAGACACCTGCCTTCTTTTAAACCACTGTGGGTGTTAGGACAGTGTTTGATCTCAAAAGTGTCAAGTAGAGAGTTTCGTATGCTATTTGACATATATTCAAACAGATCTACAGCCTATAAACTATGTCTTGTAAAATCCAGATATTTTAAAACATCTCATGAAGAAAATGAATGGAAAGGAAATCATGACACAAAGACTATCTTCCTTAAATCACCTTTCAGTCTAAATACAAATTTAAATGTACACAGTGCTATGAACAAAGATAAAGAATAAAAAGAGGGTATGGACACAAAAGGTGAAAAAAACAAACGCCAGAACCAAAAAATGTCAAAACCTAAACGAATCACAAATTTCCTCTCAAATACTTTTGGGAAGTTAGTATGATATTAAAATATAGTTACATGGCTCTGTGTGGACAAAAAGTTTCTCTTGAGTATTTGTTACATTCAAACCTAAGATCTAAAAGTTCAAACGACTAATAAAGGATGATTCCCTTAGTATAACAAGCCAAAACAGAAGAGTCAGATAAAAACAACTTAATAGTTATTTATATTAGTTTTTGATTCCTAGTGCTTAAAAACCAATGGATTTCAAAAAATAAGAACAAAAACACAGAATTCACCTGACCCTGATATTCTCCAAACTAGACATGGCTATCATAAAACCCACATACAACTATCCAATGAATCCCAAGTAGAAAAAATATATACCGACATATACACAAATTACCAACTAATAAATAAATACATAAATGAACAAATAATTAAAATAGAAAAGAGATTAAAGACTCCTGTATACCCACACAGCTAGACTCCAGGAAACAGAGTAGTGGTTAATAGTGTTCTGTAGCACACTGGTTAAAGCATGGGCTCTGAGGCAGGTCCTTGTTTGGTATGAGAAATCTATTCTTTACCAGCGGTCTAACCCTGGGCAAGTTACTCTAAGTTTCTATGGTTGGTTTCCATCATATTTAAAACAGGCATAATATTGCCCTACACTGCTTATCAAAATGTTTGTTAAAAATTTAAGACTTTTATTGAATAATTTAATAAAATCTCTATAAAATATAATAAAATAACAAAATGTAATGAAAATTTAAGAAAATTTAATACCTAGACATGAACCCACACTTGTATGGGCAATTAACCTACAACAAAGGAGGCAAGAATACACAATGGGGAAAAGACAGCCTCTTCAATAAATGGTGTTGGGAAAACTGGACAGCTACATCCAAAAAAGTCAAACTGGACTACTTTCTCATACCATGCACAAAAATAAATTCAAAATGGATTAAAGACTTAAATGTAAGACCTGAAACCATAAAACTTCTAGGAGAAAACATAGGAAGTACACTCTTTGACATCAGTATTAGTGATATTTTTTGGATATGTCTCCTCAGGTAAGGGAAACAAAAGCAAAAATGAGCAAATGGGACTACATCAAACTAAAATCTTTTTGCACAGCAAAGGAAATGATCAGCAAAATGAAAAGGTCACCTACTGAATGGGAAAAGCAAACGATATGTCTGATAAGGGTTAATAGCCAAAATATACAAAGAACTCATACAAGTCAACATCAAAAAAACAGACAACCTGATTTAAAAATGGGCAGAGGATCTGAATAGACATCTTTCCAAAGAAGACATACAGATGGCCAAGAGGCACATGAAAAGATGCTCAACATCACTAATCATCAGGCAAATGCAACTCAAAACCACAAAAAAGATATCACCTCACCCCTGTGAGAATGGCTATTATTCACAAGACAACAAATAACAAGTGTTGGCAAGGATGTGGAGAAAAGGAAACCCTCATGCACTATTGATTGGAATGTATATTGGTACAGCCACTATGGAAAACAACGTGGAGATTCCTTAAAAAATTAAAAACAGAACTACCATATAATCCAGCAATTCCACACCTGGGTATTTATCAGAGAAAATGAAAACACTCATTCAAGAAGATATATTCACTCATATGTTCATTGCAGCATTATTTACGACAGCCAAGACACAGAAGCAACCTAAGTGCCTATCAATAGATGAACAGATATAGAAGATGTGGTATATATACATACAATGAAATATTATTCAGTCATAAAAATTAATGACATCTTCCCATTTGGGAGAACATGGATACGGACCTAGAGGGTATTATGTTAAATGAAATAGGTCAGACAGAGAAAAACAAATTCTGTAAGATTTCACTTCATGTGGAAACTAAAAAACATAACAAGTGAACACACATAACAACACAGAAACAGAGTCATAGATACAGAGAAGAAACAAATGGTTGCCAGAGGGGAGGGGGTGGAGGGAGGAAATAGGTGAGGGGAATTAAGGGGGTACAAACTTCCAGTTGAAAAATAAGTGAGTCATGAGTATAAAATGTACAGTGTGAGGAATATCGTCAATAATTTTGTAACATCTTTGGTGACAGATGATAACTAAACTTATCATGGTGATTATTTTGAAATATACAGAAATATTACATCACTCTGTTGTTTAAAAGAAATTAACACAGTGTTGCAGGTCAATTAGACTTCAAAAACAAAGAAACAAACTCATAGAAAAAGATATCAGAAGGTACAAACTTCCAGTTATGAGATAAATAAGCACTAGGGATGTAACGTACAACATGATAAATACAATTGATACTGCAGTATGTTGTATATTAAAGTTGTTCAGAGGGTAAATTCTAAGGGTTCTCATCACAAGGAAAAATTTTTTTCTATTTCTTTAATCTCATATCTATACAAGATGATGCAAGTTCAATAAACTTATTGTGTGGGACTTCCCTGGCGGTCCAGTGGTTAAGACTCCGTGCTTCCACTGCAGGGGGTGTGGGTTCAATCCCTGGTTGGGAAACTAAGACCCACATGCCACACAGCACAGCCAAAACAATAAATAAATAAATAATAAATAAACTTATTGTGGTCATCACTTCATGATGTATGCAAGTCAAATCATTATGCTGTATACCTGAAACTTACACAGTGCTCTATGTCAATAATATCCTAATAAAATTGGCAGGAAAAATTGAACAAAAATAGTGCTTGAGATTTAATAAATTCTTATTAAACATTAGCTATAATTATTGTTACTACTACTCTAACATTATTATCCATGTCATCATAATTAGTCTCTGGCATGTTTTTAGATGGATTGCCAATGTCACCTGGAGATATAAATAGAAATAAATCTAGAAATTTAGTTCCATTTAATGTTTCAAGCATGAAAAAGTCTTCTGATTAGAAGAAAAAGTAAGAAGAACTTTTCCATCCTTTTCAACCACAAGATCTACTTCTTGAGAGGTGTAATGTTAGACTCGTATTTAGATGAAGCTTCCAGTCATTTATTTAATGTGTATTTATTAAATGCTTACTCCACACAAGACTGAATTAGGTGCTGGAGATTCACTAGTGAAAAGGAGCAAAGAAACGCCTTATCCTCTCTGAACTTATGTTCTGTGGATGGGGAGGGGATACCGACCACAAAGAGAATAAATAAGTAAAAATATAGTATATTAGAACGTGGCAACCGTTGTGCAGAAGAAGAGTGCTTGGAAGAAAAAGTGGTGCAATTTTTAATAAACCTTTCTAGGGAAAGACTCATTAGGAAGTAATTTGATCAGTCTTTGAGAAGTTGAAGGAGTATTCCATGAAGACATATGAGAGAAAATTCCAGACTAATGGAACAGCATGGGGAAAGGCATGACTGAGGGACAGCAAAAAATCCAGGGTATACATATGGAGCAACATGCAGTTATACTAAGGGATAGAACCTCCATCTGTGAGAGTACACAGTTACACACACACACACACACACACAATTTCATTTGGTACCTTCACCACAATCCAGAGCAGTACATCAAGGTGAATGCCATAAGAGAGAGTTGGAGAAGAGGAGTTCCGACAAGTATCAGGGTGTTCAATTACATGCGTTCTCATAAACCATTAAAAGAACTTTGGCTTTTACTCTGAGCAAGATGAGGAAAAATTGGAAGATTTTAAGCTGAGGAGTGCTCATTTAAGTCTTAGCCCAATCATTTAGGACAGACATATCTATTTTAATTAGTCTTGATGCAGTTATACGAATCATTTCCAAGAAAATAGGGTTGATATAATCACTAAATTGTAATGAGATATTACAGTGAATGAGGAATGCAGAAAAAGTTTTAGAGAAAATGCACTAAATCAATGAGCAAATCTCAGTAAATATTTCACAGTGAAAAGCACTGAGTAGATGAGCTAGTACATGTCATGGGGAAGTAATAACATTCATCATGACCATAGGTACATCACAAATTACTAAAATTACCCTTTGAAGGGTGCTACAAAAGTTGGTAATGAGATCCTAAAGAATACAGACACATGCAGTTTACCCAGCTGAATTCTGAATCACACCAACTACAAATGCCACAGTATATTCATTTTCTTAAGCATAATTCAAGACCCCAATGTCCTGCTGCTTCATTCAAACAGTATGTGAAATAAGCCAACTCTCAAATGTTATGGCCAAGATTTACCAACATCCCAAATCCTGGCTATGAATCAAGTCATCTATTAGGGTTTATGGTGCACTTTAAATGCAGTAGATAAAATAAGACGTTAGCCTCCAAAGATTTGAAGATACAGCCAATAAGATCTCTTACCCTACAATTTGAATTCTGAGCTAAATTACAGCGACGAAAATGGTTGAAGTTTCCCAGCTTCCAGTAGTGGTATCTTGACAACTCCTGAAGGTAAGTTTATGAGTCCATATTCCCAACTCCATTTATCCCAGTCTCCTTTCTGTTTCCCCAAGACTCTGTGATTAAACCTTTGCCCATATCGTATTTATTTACCAGTACTATCCATCATTTCACTTCTACCAGGCTAAGTCTATCCATCCATATTTTAAGATGTGACTTAAGTTCCAATTTTACGATAAAGCAACTCCCAATAGGAAGCCCTTCTCTTTTCAGCTCCACATATTTCATCATAGTTTGTAATTATATTTAACCTTATGCTTCAGTTTTATTGTGCTTTGTCCTCTACATGTTCTCTGATAAGCTCCTTTAGGACAGTTACTTTGCATACACCATACTCACACCTTCTTATGTTCTAGCAAAGTGAGAGGTGCAGAGAGCTCAGTAAAGATACGTCAATCTTTACTAGGAAGACATGGTCAGAGGTCTTGACCATGATTCTACTTACAGTATAAGAAAAGTAAAAGTCAATCTTTTAAAAAAAGTCATCTTTCATGGGGATAGCTACGCACTAGAAGGAAGGGAAATATTAGTATATATATATTTTTAAATGTAGCTTCAGTTTCAGCTATTGTGGACCAGCACAACTAAAACAAAATTATAAATATATTTTGAAACAGAAAACTTTGAAACCCCAATTAACTGGAGAGTGTTTACTATAAATATAATCTTATAGTAATAAGTTTTAAATATGCTTTCATAGAATAGAGGAGAAGAATAACTGATCTAGTAGGTCACTGTCAACATAACAAACCCCAGTAGGAGAAGCACACAAATCCGAGATTCAAGCAAGGCAGATGTTAATATATTCTGTTAAACATTTGTCATCTGAGGAAAGAATATGCTCCAATGATCAAATACATTTAAGCTGAACTCTAATTCTTCTGCCCCAGCTGAAATTTTTCTTTTCTACATTTCAAATAAATTAGAAAACCACAGGAGGAAATCTCTGGGAAAATACTGCTGTGCTTTATGGATTGTTCACAATTAATAAATAAAATGAACTCTGGTCCCTGAAAAAATGGCACTTCGATGGCACATATTTTTCCCCTCAATGCTGAAAACACCTCAGATTGACATGAAATACTGCTTATTGTATTTCTTTTAAGACGTGTTCTTTATCTACACTTCTGTTCCATTAAATACTTGGTTGTCATGTCAAACCCACTTTTTCACCAAACTGGAAGTAATAAAATAAGTCATGTACTGTATGTTGGTACACCAGTAAATGTGGAAGAGAAGTGAGAGAAAATTACAGTGCCCACTGAAGAGCTGCTTGTTTATTAAGGATGGAATGCCACAAAATACCCCGCAAGGACCATTAAACGAAGGATTACTGTGCCACAAAACCAAGGGAGAAGCAGCTGTTAAGAATTCTGACAAAGCGTTAAAAGCTTCTACCACTTCTAAACGAACAAGCGAGGTCCCACAAGTTTGAACTGTTATCCAACTTTCAGTATCAAAAAAAATGTAATAATAATTTCTGGGTACATGTAGCCAAAGCAATATTTATGATGACAGAACAATGGCATAAACACATTAACGCAAGCAGACATGAGAGTGTGAACGTGTGCAGACTCCTTGGGGGCCAAAGTAAATAACTGGGTAGATTTTAAAGCACAAGCTCAAAGTAATACCTAGAAATATATTCACAGTTCTAAGAGACACATATGCAAAATAAGCCTCTCCCTTCCGGAGTTGCAAGCCCAACAAAGTATTCATGTCTACAGGTACGTGTGTATGGTGGGGGGAGTCTTTTTCAGCATATTAGAACATAAAAACACATTTACTCCTAACATCTTTAAGAGTACACAGCGATGATAAAATATGAGCAGGACAATGATCACATGATCTTAAAGACACATCTTTCCTGAAAGCCACCAAGAGTCAGAATTAGAATCCCCGACAATGTCTCACGAGTGTGAAATAGGCTTTTGAATTACAGAGCGCCCCTCATCTTCTAATTACATGTTGCTTCTTCAGGTAAGTCTGCCCAGTCAGTGATAGTGACTAACATGTGTTGAATGCCCAAAACATACCCCCAAATCTACATCAGACACTGTCCCAATTTAGATTTATCAGACAGGCGAAAACAACACTAGGAAGCTGACCAACGCAATTCTCCTTCTGTGCATAACACAGTGGAAGCTCTTCAGGAAGTGCTGCCTTCCTGAGGGGACCTGGGATACTGCATCTGCTGAGACTGACAAGAATATGCAACACTGAGAATTTCCTATTGCATTGAACATCTTAGATAAGTGTATTCAACGTCACACATAAATGACCGTTCTGATCCCCTGCCATCCAGATTACAGCAAGTGTTCACAGCCTGCTGTAAAGGGAGCAGGTAGCAATGGCTTGAAAATCACTTCAGGCTCTTACAAGAGCAGCGTGGAAGAGCCTAGAATGTCCTAGTCGGAAATCAGACCTCCTTCTGAATGTCAGCTCAGCCAATGTGTAACATTTGACAAGTTTACAAACTTCTCCAAACCTCAGTTTCATCATCCACACACCAGGAATCATAATATCTTGCTCACATTACGCACACAGTCTCAGAATAACAATAGCAATACTCCAAAAATAAGGTAACTTAAAGAATTATTTTTCTGACAATTTTTTTTAACCCAAGGATATTCCACTAGGCATATAATATTCAAATTACTGTTTTTTAAAGTCACTTGGAATAGCTCTTTCCTGTGCGACTATGTGATCTACTGGATACATATTTAGATATGTTAGTAGCTTTTATTTTTAATATTTAAGATTCCTTGATTTAGTTTGTCGTTATGTAAATTGTGTAAATTATTGATAGAGATCCAAAATCACTTCTACAAGATAATGTATATTCAAAGAAAAATATACTTCTTTTCCTGTCACCTTTCACATCATTGCCCTCTTCCTGTTACATACTGCCCCTCTTGAAAAAATGGTAGTATACAATACACACTTCTCTCTACTTTGTGTGTGTGTGTGTGTAATGTTTTTCTCTAACGTGTATATATATATATAATATATATAATGACGATACTAAATAGAAATATCTCTTAATCATCTTTATAACTGTAAAATACTGCATCTGTATAGATGTATCACAATACTATTAAAGGAAATTTGGATTGTTTCCAGTCTTTTGCTATTATAAATAGACTTATAGTGAATAGCCTTGGGTGTACTGTTTGTTTTTTTATATTTTGCCAACGTATTTTTAAACGGATTTCCAAAAGTGTGATTGCTGAGTCAACAGGCAAAAGTACACATAATTTTACTAGATACTGCCAAATTCTTCTCCATATAAAACTATTCCATTTGCATTTCCACCAGCAAGTCCCAAAGCCTCATCAACAGTATGTATTACCAAACTTTTGGATTTTTGCCAATCTGAAAGGTGATAATTGGTATTACAGTGTAATTTAAATTTTTGTTTCTTTTTTATGAGAAAATATGAGCATCTTTATGTACAGTTAGGAAGCTTTTGCATTTCTGTTTTCTACCCATTTTCTGTCATCAACCTATCTTGGATTTCCTATGTTTTATGATTTGGTCCATGAATTTTCTGAAGAGATATTAAAGTGCTGCCTGTTTCCTTAATACATTTCTGTAGGCTTAAAATTACTTGAGTCATGGTTCTTTTTAGTTAAATTCAATGAAATTTTAACAGCCATAATGTAGTCTCTAGATATTAGCCCACTTTTCTTTACACAGAAAGATCCAGTTACCTGACATTCTCCCAAGACCCTGCTTCCTTAATAATCCCTTTTCTCCCATAGCTCCAATCTTAGTCTCAACTGACTCTTTGCCTGCAGCCTATAAACATTTTTAATTCTCCCTAACCTAAAAAATAAGATGAGAATTCACACAAATAATAGAGAACAAAATTTAAAAAACAAGAAAAACTGCTGAATTCCATGCCTCCGCCACTCATATTAGTATTTTTCCTTCCTTGCTCAGCAAAATTCTTTTGAAGTTTTACTTCCCACCTGCTTCAACCCATTGCATTTCCACCCTTACTTCCCAAAAGGCTACATAAATGCATTGATTCTAATTCCAGACCTCACTGCTGCCTTTAACACTGAAATTCCTCCCTTGTTATTGAAATCTCATGTTTACTTGGGTTCCATGATGCCAGTATCCTAATTTTCCTCCTACTTCTCTGGCCATTTGCTGTTGTCAGCCCTTGTGGACTTCTTTAATTCTATCTGCCCACTAGATTTTTTTCCCTATGGGTCTTTCACTAACCACAACTTGCCCACTATATCCACTAAACCTAAAATTCTCCATCTACTTTCATAATTTTCACAAATATATGTATCTATACTGGTAGTTCCCAAATTTATGTCTTCTTTCCTGTCTTTTTCAAGACTTAGTCTCAGCTCAGCAATGCCCAAAAGTACCTCAAACTTCATATATCAAAAACGAACTTCTCAGATGCACTTGTTTCTCTTCGTGTATTCTAAGAGTCTTCCTACCGCGTCCCTGAGTCAATAAAGTGAAAAACCTGGGAGGCATTCTGGACTCATGCTACTCCCTCAAAATAGCTCCACACTCAAATATCCAGTCCTGAAGATGTATCATCCTAATTGACTCCCAAGCTCTGATAAATTGAAACTATGTGTATTTTCAAACTCTTTACTCTGTTGGTTCCTTACAACCCTGATTTTAGCCCAGGTGCTTTGTTAACTCATCTAAACTTTGTTGGTGGCCCCTGGCTAGACTCTTCACCTTAGGGTATTACTACTGTAAGCCCATCCTACATACTGCTGCCAAATGAAACATCTAAAATAGACCATGAGAGTCACCTGCTTAAAGCCCTCCAATAGTCTCTGCATCTTCTAGAGAATAGCCCAAGTTGCTGTGAGCATCCTGTAAAGACATTTCTAGGACATGGTTCCTCCATCCTCCAATCTCATCACATACCACTTCCTTGAAATTTACATGACAATCACATACAATTGCTTGTAATTCCCCCATAGGTACCAATCGGGACCTATACAATTTGTGCATCACGCTGCCTTCTTCTTGAAATGATTACCATCCCCCCTTCTTATCCTCTCTCTGCTCCTGTTTCAAGACTCAAGTCAAAGGGCATATTTTCTGCTTGACTCCCTTCCACCTACCACACCAAAGGATGGGCTGAGCAAAACTCTTACAAGAGGCCTGCAGCATTCACTGCACACTTTGTTACATTCACCAAACCATTGCACTGGTCTGTTTCTGCCTTTTTTTCACTTCAGGCTCTGAGAGCTCTATCATGTAAAAACTGTAAATCCAGTAATTAGCACAGTTCCTGGTGCATAAGGTTCTATCTGTGTGTATTTGTTGTCCCAAGCGTATAAAATACACTATATTTTCTCTACGTAGAAATATATTCATGTAAAACTGAGTTTACAGGTGAAATAGAACCAAGCAAGGAGAACTAAGACCAGGAATGAAGAAGAAAATAAAAACAATGGAATTACTGAGTGGTAAGAGAGAGAATAGGGGAAGAAATAAAAGAAACTTTCTATTCACTTGCAAAAGAGTTAGAAAGAATTAAGTTAATATAATAGACTTTTAAGAAATTCAACCAATTAATGAATTTTGTGAAATTCATAACCAATATATCATGGGGTGTATTTATTGTGAGGTAGCGGTACTGTGGAGTTGCTCTCTTATACTGTAGTCAGCTTTATTCTTGAAAGTAATTCTAATATTTTTCACCATAGAAGAGCAGACAATTCCTGGAGAACTCCAGTAGAACACCCTTGCATTACAATCTATACTAATAGGTTTATAATTACATTAATTACCTCTAAATACGGTGACCTGCATATGTAATATCATCCAGATTTATAACCTTTTGTTAAAATTAGCTTCCTAGAGTTCCTGCTACACTGAGAGTCACATCCATCTATGCCCAATTAGATAATATTAAATATCTATATTTATGTTATTTTCCTCTTGGTTTGTTAATCATAACTCTAAAATATTTCATGCATTCTTAATGCAATTTTCTTCAGAAATTTATAAACTTGCAGCTTTAGTATAAATTGACATAAATTTAAAATATTTCTTGCTAAGAACTTAAATTTTACATACTTTTTATTTTTGAAAATATCCATCATTTTTTAGGACTCTAGCAATAATTTTTATGCAGAATGAATTTCATAAAATGGTGAGTTAATATTTAATGAGTTCTTTTTTAGTTCAGACTCTTTCATAATACTTTAAAACTTCTGTCATTTCATTTATTTCTTTGTTGAAATGCTCTACATATATGTTAATGAGTGTTGCAAATTTAAATTCTTGACTTTAACTTCTCTCCCATTAATATAATGCAGTTCAGGCTCCAAAGTTTTTCAAGCAGGTCAGAGGCTCCTGTCATTCACTGCGTGCTTATAGTCTAAGAGTTAAAAAACAAACAAACAAACAACAACAAAACCTAAATATAAAAGCAAGCCATCGGAACAAGCCAGTTAACTTGCTGTGAATTCTAAGCATGGGATACTTTTACAACAATGTTATAGTGTTTATAAGAGTTCAGAACTCAAAAGTTATAAACCAGCTGTGAGGTACCTCATTTTATAATCCTGATCTAATTCTAAAAATAAAAATATCAAGCAATTTTATTTTCCTACTATAACTTATTTCAATATTTGACTAACATACAGCAAAAGACTACTATATGAAATTTAATTTTTCTCAAGCAATGATGAAACTTGGCAATAGAACATCCTTTAAGGTTTTCAATATCTTCTTTGACTTCATAGTGTGCATTACTAAAAACCGTTATTCATTTTTCTTAACTCTGTTTTGCAGAAAATATATTACTTAGGATAATAGCTTCTACTAGATTATTCTGTTTCATTGCAATACTTCAGGTAACCTGCTGTCACCTGTTGCAATTCAGAGATTCCGAAAATATGAGAAGCTGCAAATGTTTACATTAGGATATCTATCTCTTGTACAAATGTTTGAAACTGTACTGGGTGAAGAGATAAATAGCTGCCTTTCTTATCTAACATTTATTAATATCCAAGTACTTCAAAGACCAATATTGGCCTGAGCCATTAATTACAGCTGGCTTGGCTTTGCCTGTTATAGCTCTCCCATATGTGACTTCTGTACAGTTGTGATAAATGGGAGCATCCCTGGAGAGCAGCCTCCAAAGAGGATGTTACTCTTTATCAAGTTCCTGGTTGCTGCCGCCATCATTTTATAAAGTCCAAGAAACGGAAGAAATCTGATGTCACACATCATCCACAGATGTTCACACTTTTCTCTCCTTCCTCCTTTTTGAAATTTCCTCTTCTTCTGCCCTATTCAATGCAATCCAGCCTAGTCAGCTCAGCTGCACAGTTAATCTTCATCAGGCAACATAAGGATTCCTCCTGATAAACGATATTATAGTGAAAAATAATAATAATAATAATGGCCAAAGACTACATCATTCTGATGACTGGACATGAGTTTAAAGTACTGCTTCCATTCTGACTCTTGAGGTCCCTCAGGATAGGCCTTACCCTTGGGGCCACTATTCTTCTTAATAGGTTTTATAGACTTTCTTTCATTTGCTTATTCAGAAAAGTCATTGAGTTGCCTATTCTCTCCCCCTATCTGAACCTCAAGTCCAAAGCTACTGATTGGACTTGAAGTTCAAACTAATGTAATTCACTCACCAGTTTAGCTCATGCTCTAGGCCACCTGGCTGCACAGGAAGTCTCCAGCACAACCCCCTCCCGGCCTGGTACCCTCTGGATTCTGTTTCTTCCAGACTTGTTCTTCCAAGTTTCTTTAACACTCTTTTGATCTAGCTTTTGGAGCTCTTGCCCTTCTGCTGTGCATCGTCTCACTCTAGACTTTTTCCTGTGAGATTATATAACAAAAGGCTGAATGTTCCTTCCACCTGTCAAAGTGAGTTCTCCTAGGCTTCATTAGCCCACCTTGCCTAGTACCCACAAACTGCGAGCTATTATAGATACTAATCATCTTAATAAAGATTACCGCGGGCCCTCTTCTAAATGCCAGACTCTGTTCTCTTCAGAGCATTTCTACCACAAATGCAAATTCACAAAGGTTTTTTGAAACCTCCTCATTGATGATTCGAAATTAGCCCAGTTCTTGCCCTTAAGAGAGGTAGCTATTTGGAGAGAGACCAGGAAACAGGTAAATTCAAAGTATGATGGAGTCGAGAGAAAGGTTCGCATTATAACTGGAGGCCACTTAGCAGAAACCACCAAGACAGGAATGCTTAAAATGCCACATATAGCTTTATTCCCAAGAACCACAAGTCAGCATCAATTTAAAAGAATACATTTTGGTTTTTTTTTTTTTTTCCATAGCGTTTGGAGTGCTAATGGAAGAACCTATCTCTAAAAGATGAAGGAATTCTTACATGGCATTTTGGGGGTAGAACAACATTATACTATAGCAGTGGATAATTTCCTCTATTTCTTTTCTGCTCTGAGTGAGAAAGAGTGAGTGGCTTACATTGTGATCACAGCAAGTTCTGCAGGACTTAGGTTATGATGCCAAGAGAAATCTTCAAGTAAGTTATTATTTTTCCTTCGCTAGTCTGTGTGTGTGTGTGTGTGTGTGTGGGTGTGTGTGTGTAAATTTTTCCATGTGGTATAAGCCACACTACTTACTCTTCTGGGGTGGTACAGTTTACCACTAAGGTCATCTTGATTTCTACATTCACATCTCCCTGAAAAATGAAGGAAGGTGGATATGTAAAGCAGTATTTAAAGCAGAACAGGTAGTATGGAGGAGTGGAGAGCACAAGAAAGAACTTTCCATCACTCAGGTTGAATAGGGGTCTTCTGCGATGGCCTCCCCACCTTCTCCCTTAGTTAAATTACTCTTGCTTGATCCATGGGGTAAATAAAGGAGAAATGTATCATAAGTAGGGACATACACCATGGACAGGTGTATCTGCACTTGCACTGAAGTACATTTTTAAAAGTTACACCACTGAGAAGAGGGTGTTTTCCACTTTTAAGGTCTAAGGAGAGACAGGAACAGTTTTTTAAAAATACTCCATAGAGGATGATATTGCATTCCTGAGAACCCCAAAGCTTTTGTTCCTGGATCATGTCCCCCGCATCTGAAAAAGCTCACTTTAGGTGAAATCTTTCGAACCCCACCAATCCCAGCTTAGCTGCTTCTTCCAGCAGGAAATGTGGCAATATAAACTATTTCACGGTGGCAGAATTCATTAAAAGTAATTATTAGATATCTCAGAATTAAAGTACCTTTATAGCCATCATAACCAACTTCTGTGCACGATGTTGTCTCTCTATAATGTGCACCTTCTCAGACCTCTACATATATATTTTACTTTATGGCACCAAATTACTCT
The DNA here is from genome assembly GCF_028023285.1 of Balaenoptera ricei. Taxonomy (NCBI): domain Eukaryota; kingdom Metazoa; phylum Chordata; class Mammalia; order Artiodactyla; family Balaenopteridae; genus Balaenoptera; species Balaenoptera ricei. Next base: position 5,477,349 of record NC_082645.1, on the reverse strand, counting down.
AGATGGTCATAATTTCCCTGGAGTTAAAAGTTTATTTGGAACATACCACATTTTCAAACAAACAGTCCACTAAGTTTATTCCCCAATAAATATATTTCATAACTATACCTCAATAAAGGTGATTGTTTAATATCTATTTCTATTTTAAAATGAAAATAATAAATTCTTATCCTTTTAAGTATCACTGCATTTGAAGCACTGTTTTCTATTAATTATAACTTGCCTTCACATTCTAAAGGGGCATACATTGATGGACTATGGCCAAATACAGCATTGACACCATGGCATCACTATTTTTTTACTTTTATTGACACTGAAGCTTCTCTTCAAATTCCTAGTTTGATCCTCATCCCCTAAAAATTAAGAGGTATTATGAATTTTTTTATATTAGGTTCAGGTATATAACAGTGATTTGATATTTTCATGCATTACAAAATGATCACCATGATAAATCTAATTACCATCTGTCACCATACAAAGACAGTACGTGGTTTTTGACTATTTTCCCCACACTTTACTTTTCATACCCATGATTCATTTATTTTGCTACTGGAAGTTTATACCTCATAAATCTCACTCACCTATTTCACTCATCTTCCCCCTCCTCTCTGGCAACCACCAGCTTGTTCTCTGTATCTCATGGTATCGCTTTTATTCTTATAATATTTTTCATCATTTAAACACCTTTAAATTCTCCCCATGGTCATATAGTGAATATTTATACTCAGATATGTGTCTATAGTTTTTACCAACATTATTTTTATGTTTTACCAACATTATTATTATGTGGTAGTTTTGAGATGATTGCAAATTCTTTACACACCTCTAATGGAGATAAGGATTTTTTCTCCCTTTGTTATTTGGGTGGACCCTGTGTCTTGCTTTAACCAATAAAATGTGGCAGAAGAGATGCTCTATAACTTCTAAGGTCGATCATTATGAGATCTTAATTGCTGCCTTCACTGCTTGAAATGTTCCCTTTTGGAAGACAACTGACTGGCAAGAAGGCCAAGCTATCTGTGTGGAGAGAGAAAACTGACGTGTGAACGAGTCCCAAGGTACCAGACGCATGAGTGACACCTTCTTGGCCCTTCTGCCTAGCCTAGCTACTAGTCGAGTTAGTGACACCGCAGGGAACAGGAGAGCTGCCACCCAGCCCTGCCAGGATACCTAACCAGCAGAATCATGAGAAATAAAGTAGTTGTTGTTTTAAGTCACCAAGTGATGGAGGGATGGGTTATGAAATCATAGACAATTAAAACAGAATCTGCCTAAGATACATTCTGAATACCACCAGGTTAGCACTATAATTCACCAGACTCTCCTTTGTGACTTAAAAAAATAAAACTTGCTAACTTGAATATTTTTGTAGCAGAATGTCTGTCCGAAAATTATTTTTCAAGGTCCAGGATAAAAAGAACAGATGTGCCTTGCAAGGTCTTGATGTAAAACAGTTTCATGTTAGAAAATGGCGTTGAAATGTTGCATATTCACAAATCAAAACAAAGGTGAGGAGTTTCTGTTAAGTTCAAGAAGAGAACCATTTTTATTTACTTCTGTATTCCCTCCTGTCTCTTTACTTAAAAAAGATGAAAAGAAGGAAGGAGAAAGGGAAGGAGGACGGTAGGTTAGCGTAAGGAAGTGTGCCTGGGGTTACCCTCAGAGTTTCCAAAGTAGACACTTAACTCCACAGACACTGAGGTGAATAGGCAGAAACATTCCCCATTCAGAAGAGCTTTTTTTGGAGCATAATCCTGGATGTCTACATACATACGTATTTCTATTGATGGGATGATAAAGTTAGATTTTGCCAGGGGCAAAACTTAAAATTCATCTATTGGCTATGTCATGAGATTCTCATGGTAGCTAGGGAAACAGAGAGTTAGGTGTGCCACCTAACACAGTGACATCCTGGGGACCAGGAGAACCCTGACTTCCTGATAAACTTCTCTGTCTCACTGTAATCATATTATCTGACCTAAGATTTCCAGGTTAATTTGGAAAAGCAATAGATCTACCTTAAAAGATGCTGGATTAAAATGCACAGAAGGGTTTATTCCTCATGATAAAATCAAATGGTACTACTACCCAGTCTTCATGTATGAATATGTAATAATTAACTCATTAAGATTTTTTTTAAGTCATATTCATTCACTTAGTATAAAATCAGGAATTCTTCTGGCATTGCTTCATATACCTTTTCTGACTAGGTTATTTAGAGATCAAGAAAAATGAATTAGGCTTCCCTGGTGGCGCAGTGGTTGAGAATCTGCCTGCCAATGCAGGGGACACGGGTTCGAGCCCTGGTCTGGGAAGATCCCACATGCCGCGGAGCAGCTGGGCCCGTGAGCCACAACTACTGAGCCTGCGCGACTGGAGCCTGTGCTCCGCAACAAGAGAGGCCGCGATAGTGAGAGACCCGCGCACCGCGATGAAGAGTGGTCCCCGCTCGCCGCAACTAGAGAAAGCCCTCGCACAGAAACGAAGACCCAACACAGCCATAAATAAATAAATAAAAATTAAAAAAAAAGAAAAGAAAAATGAATTATGAAAGCTCTACTTGATTTCTATCAATGTACCCCCTAAACAGTGCCCCCATTCTAATATCCCAAGCAGAACATCAAGAATTAGTGCCTGTTTTGAACTCTAATAACTGCCTCCCGTTTAGTAGCTTGACTTTCCAAAACCACTAGAAACGAAATGCTTTTTCTTAGTGTTTAAAGATTACTTGCCACCAAGTATGACCTGCCATAATTCAGGAAGTGCATTGTAAAGAATTGATTTTTCTTTAAAATTTTTCAGAGAAAAGGAGTTATTTGATTTTAAACAGCTCTGTAATCTTTATGGAATCTTAAAAGAAATTTTAAAACTTTGTTTTCCCTATTGCTAAAAATCGTTTAACTAAAACTTCCCTCTGTGAAAGTGATGGAGCCTTGGAAGACCTGGTCATCCTAAATGGATCAATAAAACATTTCCTCACTGCCATTTTTCTTCCTGGTGTGTTTCTTAATAATTTTCAATACTACTTGGTGGAACACAGGGGAATATTTTGACCGAATAGATAATTTCTGAGTTTGAAATGGTTCTCAGCTTCTTCATTATATGAGGTTCTAAGGACATAAAAAGTCATGAATTTATAATTTATTGAAGTAATTTTATCTTGAAAATAAAAAAGGATTCTGCAAAGGCTAAGGTCTTCCATCTCTCCCTCAACTATGATTATTCTCTTTCCTCTTCACTAGGAGAATAAGTTAACGGTGGCTGACGGCAACATATAGCATTTTTAGGCTAAATAAGAGATGAAAATGAAGTATAGTACACTCCTTAAAGAGATGTCTCCCATTTTACAAATTAGATTAACCCCCCAGGATGCAAGAAAATGCAAGCATGACATGTATTCATCATCACGTATTGAAAGTGTCCATATTACTTAATAAAATTACAGGAAACAATATTTTCACAGCACTGGGTCCTGTCCACTGGCAGACTTTATGCTTTACAGTACCCATTCATTCATCTAGTAATAGAAAATCTTCCTTATTGTTACAGAAAACCCAGGGTACTTTAAAAATGCTATATTAAAATTTCTAAATATTGTCTTATTTCCTTAACATGATGTAACTCACTGGATATAAATCTGTCTGTGATCATATGACAATAAATGTCCCTTTCCTTTTATCTATCCACTGGGAAATGCTCAACAATTATTTGCAAATTTTTAGAACATGCAGCTGCTGGCACTTATTCCTGAGTCTAATACTTGAAGGTGGGGAGGACACTATTCTCTTTTCAATGTGTTACAAGAATCTAGTTAACATATATAGACCAAGGTTATAGAGATAAAAATATACATATACATAGATATGCAGCACCAAAGTGAATGCCAACAAATTAAATACTTTAATTCCAATTTTGCAAAGGAGGAGCTAAGATTAAGAGATTAAGAGATTCAGAGAGGTTAAGAGATTCCCAAGGTATCACAGCTAGTAAATAGAGAAAATGTCTTTTTGGTCACATACAATCATACATATCACAATAACGATCAACTGCTCACCTTTATTAAACTGAGGTTAAATGATTTATTAAATATTTAAACAATATTAAGTGATATAAATGATATTAAATAATTTACTTCATGTGGCTGATTGGGAAAGCATATTGGCTATTTGCTTTTATAGTTCATGCTCTTATGTGCTCCACTAGACAATTTCTCAGGTGTTTAGTGAGTATATATTGTATTTCAGGCAGTTCCAAGATCATGGTTCTTGCCGTCTATATGCACACAAGTGCACAGGCACACACATGCATCAAGACTGCTTATCAGTTTATGGGACACAAAGGGCTCTAATTCATCATGAATAAAAGAGGAAAATATGTTAAAGAAGCCAACTGTTAAAGAATCTATTTTGATAATACCCATAAATAACAAAAATATCGTGCATTTTAAAACAAACATGTATGCCACCATTTATGTAAAAAGGGAGGTGGCGAAAGAGTTGGAATAGCTTTTATATACCACAAATGTCTCTGGAGCAAAGAAAAGAAAAAAGTGAAAACATTAATAGTGATGATCTATTAAGAAAATGATAGAATGAGAAATTGAGCAGCTGGGGAACAACTGTAGGAGGGAGACATCTCACTGTATATGTACTGATTTTGATGTTTGAACTAACTGAATATGTTATTCAGAAATTAATGAAGAGGATTGTGTGGCTTGTTTAAAATCAGGAAATACAAAACTAGACTCAGTTAACATTGGTCATTGAACTAAACAAAATGACAAGAGAACTCTGCAAAATAAGGCTTAGATCTGACACTTCGGCTGCTGAATAACCAGGGTGAAAACATTCACCTTTTCATTCATTAAAATAATGAAGCCCATGTGTTGCTCAAGGTTACTGTGAGAGACAGGAGAGACAATCTTAAGTTTTTCTAAATTGTGAAGTTTTACTGAAACTACGAGTAAAACTACTACTACGACTACTACTACTACTACTACTACTACTACTACTACTATTATCTGTGGAAAAGAATCAAATATGATTTACTGATCGTCCACACACAGCAAATCACAGCCTCATTTTGATAAAGGAAAGCAACTGATACTTATTATAATATATATGATTGTATATGACCAAAGATAGCTTCTCTAATTACTATCTGTGCTACCTTGGAACTCTCTTAACCCTCCAAACCGCAGCTTCTCATTTGCAAAGCTGGAATAAAAGTAATATATATTACATAGAATTATGGTGAGGATTAAATGAGATATAGGCACTTGACCACTGCATGGTATATATGAATAGTACTCAAAACTTTAGCCACTGTCAGTGATAATAAAAATGCAATAATTTTATCACTAAAATTATTTTCCTTTTATAATTCTAAAGTTACTTTGTAACTTTGCTACAGGCCCATCAGACTTATCTTCTATGACAGATGTCAGCCTGGGCAAAGCCATAAATTAGAATTCAAGAATCACTGATGCTGGGAAATAAAGTTTTACATAGAGTGTGGTCCAAAGACTAGAATCATGTTATAAATGTAAAATTTGGACCCCATTCTAGGTTCACCAGGTTAGACTTTATAGCAGTATCTCCAAATGATTCATATGCATGTTAATGTTTAAAAAACAAAGGTCTAGAAATAACTGTCTAATACAGTAGCTCCTAGTCACATATGGCTATTTCAGTTTAATTAAAATTAAATGAAACTGAAAATCAGCTCCTCAGTGACACTAGACACAATTCAAGTGTTCAATAACCACATGTGGCTGGTGTCTACGATATTGGAAAACACACATATACAAGCTTTTCTACCATTCCAGAATGTACTATTGGACAATACTGATCTAGAGCATCTTTCTTAATACTTGGTAGGATACTTTTCTATAGGTAGTAAAAGATATTTTAGGAAAATAAGTCTTAGTAATCCAATAAGATTGTTTAAACCCCTAACTTTCCACCAAACGCCTTTATCCATAGCACAAAAATACTCATCTGAACTTACCTTTTGTTTTTTTTCACTCAGGTTAGAAAACTGAGGGTCAGTTAAGGGAAGTGGCTTGCCCCACGTGCAGGTGATCATTCTCTCCAGAGATTCCCAGCCCTATTTCTATGTTTATTTCCTCCTGTCACCACCCCCTCACATTCATAAAGCCCTCATTTCCTCTTGCCCTGAATATCAGTTCTCAAGACACAGCCTACCAAGTCACCATGGCATATCAAATAAATACAGTTAGACCTAAATCATGACCACCCCCTGCTCAGCCTTAAAGCTGAAAGACCAAAGGGAGTCAGGGTGGAATTCAGATATATTCAGACAGATGAGAAGAGCTTTCTCTTGACTGGCAGTCAGGAAAGTGAGTGACAAGAGAAAAAACACTTAGGATACATCTTAAATCAGACTGTGTCGGGGGCTACAGTATCTCTCGCCTCCAAAGGGCAGCTCGGTTTTGTTTGTTTGCTTGCTTATTTGTTTTTAATTAGAGCCTCAGGTTTTGCAGATAAGCAAACAAAGGCTCAGAATAAAATATTTGAATAGACCTCACATGGCTAGGAATTTTCAAACTTGAAATTAAACCCAGAATGTATCATTTTTAAATTAATTTTTTCTAGCTTTAGTGAGATATAATCAACGTAACATTGCACGAGTTTAAGGTGTATGTCCAACATAATGATTTGATAAATGTATTTATTGCAAAATGATTCCCACAGCAAGTTTAGTTAACATTCATCACCTTATATAGCTACAAATGTTTTTCTTGTAATGAGAACTTTTAAGATTTTCAGCAACTTTCAACTTTCAAATATACAGTGCAGTATAACCATAGTCGTCATAAAAACAGAAAAACAAACAAAGGGCAGCTCTGAAAGCCGCCATTCCCAGGAACCACTACCACAATGCAACTTGATCAGAACTTTATTTTGCTAAATTGTCGAGAATGGCTTTTCACCTCCCTGTGTGCAATTATTCTACTTCATCTTCTCCACAGAGAGCTATTGAAATTATCAAACTGTTTCTCTTCCATCCTTCAAAAACACCTGGACCAATTTGTTGGGACAAATCTGACAAGCAATGTTGGCTGACTGGCAACTTCGTTGCTGGTGAATCGGGTCTGACATTCGAAGCTCCACAGGGCTTGTAAAAAGCTATGATCAAATTGCTTAAGAAGTTGGTTGCAACATCAAGTGTAGACCCAGACTGCACCATTTTTGTAAGGTCAGGATGTTAAGAAAATTTTTGAGAACTTGGAAATAAAACATAATTATGATTGCGTGTCCATCCTTCTAATGTCAAGACTGAGGAATTTCTAATCAGCCCACACAAGAATTATACAATTTAACGAGAATGTCTCTTTCTTAGACTTACCATTTACTTTTGACATAGATCCAAAGTCTGTAAAGTTAGATGTTAATTGTAGAAGATAGATAAGTTACAAAAAATCTCTGTCTGCTATAAAAGATAACCACAAAGGTTATCATTTAAATTCCCTATTGGATATTAACCAGTTTTGGTTAATATCCAATACGGAATAGTTTTTTATCTAATTTTGCAAACTTTGTATGCTATTGTTTTCCTGACTATATAAATCTCTCTTCCTCAAATGCTTTGTAAACCAGCTTTACCATCTTGATGGTTCCTTTATTAATAAGTTAAGTCCTTGACATAATGTTCCCTGTATATTTATATGAGATCCAGGATTTCTTACTTGATAGGGATCAGTGCTGCTTTACAGGTCGTATATAATCTACAGCATCTCTTCTCATTCTCTGCCACTTCATCTGAGAAATGAGAAACCGCAGAAAATCGAGGCTTCACACAATCTTTACACACATGACTACCTGCTCTTTGATGCTTCCTGATAGGATTGATATATAATAGATCTAATCTTATTAAACCTACTGCCTAGAAAAAATTTTTAAATTAAAATAAGAACTTTTAAACAAGCTGGAACCTTCCCATGTTAATTCTCATCCACCTTTACCTCTCTGACAAGAACACAGACAACCAGAAATGACTTCCATGATCCCATGATTGAGTGAGTCTCCTTCTACCAACTCCCAACCTAGAAGTGAGGAGCTCTGGTTTCTAATCTACTCTGGTTTCTAAATTCATCAGTGGGTATGACCTTGAACAAGTTAGCCTTTATCATACTCAGTTGTCTTATCAGTAGACCAGGTGACTTAATCACCATAGTTAGTTCTAAGATTCTTCTCAAAGAATCACATCTCTTATAGGGGCAGAACTAAAGGAAAATTAGATTATATTGCTTAAAACGCTCAGAGTCAGAAACAGGGACACATAGCGCTTGTTACTAATAATTACCATGTACGGATTTTATGCTGGCAATCTATTGGTTCCCATGCTCAGGTCATTTAATATGAAACTGCAGCATACTCATAAGAATGGATATTTTCTCCTCAAAAATTGGCTTTAAATATAATTCAGCAGACGGTAACGATAGCAGTTCCATGTTATCATATTTACTTAATTTTTTTATCACCTATATAGCCTCTTGGTACTTTGTGACCTCTCTGAAACACCTTTCCTTGTTACAGAGTGACTCATTGTGGAGTTTATATAACAATTATGGGCTGCATAGCTCCAAACCAGCAATTTTATATCATGATGCTTTTGTCCTGGATTTCCCCTTAACTAAAATTGCCTTGTGTGACGAATAAGCAATACGAAGCTGACATTTCTGAGCCCAAGCAGCTAATCCTAGATTGTATTTACCTACTTTCAAATATTTGCACCGTCTGTGATTCTATATTAGTTTTTTTTGGATTCGCCATTACAGCTCAAGGACTAGCTCTGAATAAGAATGAAACAGTACTCCAAATGTAGAATGTACCAGAAGCATGAGAAGGATTTTAACCATGCAATGGAGGGAAGAAATCAGGAAAGGCAAATCCACATTCAGTTCTCTAGCTTCAGAATGCAAACTTTGTTGATTTTTCTGCACTTACAAGGAATATAAAAATAAACGGATGCCATACATTTTACTGACCAACTCCTAATCCACGTTTGCTTTGGAGCCAGGATGAATCCATATAATCTCCATGTCAAAATAAAACAAGAGGGCTTCCCTGGTGGCGCAGTGGTTGAGAATCTGCCTGCCAATGCAGGGGACACGGGTTCGAGCCCTGGTCTGGGAAGATCCCACATGCCACGGAGCAGCTGGGCCCGTGAGCCACAATTACTGAGCCTGCGCGTCTGGAGCCTGTGCTCTGCAACAAGAGAGGCCACGATGGTGAGAGGCCCGCGCACCGCGATGAAGAGTGGTCCCCACTTGCCACAACTAGAGAAAGCCCTCGCACAGAAACGAAGACCCAACACAGCCATAAATAAATAAATAAAAGAACGTGAATTTCTTAAAAAAAAAAAAAAAAAAAAAAAAAAAAAAAAAAAAATAAAACAAGAGCTCAGTATTAAAGTTGCTCTGAAGTTTAATCAAAGTAACAGAGAAAAAAGCTTGAAAGCTGGAACCTCCAATCCAGTGAAGCTTGATTGCCCATCCCTTTGCCTCTGTCTGGCAGAGCAACACAATACACATCAATAACAACAACAACAAAAAGCACAGCCATTTTCAGCATCCCCTGCTGAATAAACCTATCTCATTGCCAGTCCTCAGAACAATTCTGCATGGTAAGCACCATCCCATTTCCAGATGGAGTATTAAATTCAGAGAGAGGCTGGGTGACTTGCTCAAACTAGTAAATAGAGTTTAAACTGAGGTTAAATTAATAGAAAGCCGTAGTTCTTTCCACTAAAAAGAATTCTGTGTGACTCAAAACTACTTCTTGGGGCTTCCTTTGGTGGCGCAGTGGTTGAGAATCTGCCTGCCAATGCAGGGGACACGGGTTCGAGCCCTGGTCTGGGAAGATCCCACATGCCGCGGAGCAACTGGGCCCGTGAGCCACAATTGCTGAGCCTGCGCGTCTGGAGCCTGTGCTCCGCAACAAGAGAGGCCGCGATAGTGAGAGGCCCGCGCACCGCGATGAAGAGTGGCCCCCACTTGCCGCAACTGGAGAAAGCCCTCGCATAGAAACGAAGACCCAACGCAGCCAAAAATAAATAAATAAATAAAATTAAAAAAAAAAAAAAGAGTCAATTTGTATTTGTAACCTAAAAAAAAAAAAAAAAAACTACTTCTTGTTTATTTATTTAGCAGATAAAAGTTTCTCTGGTCTGGTATTAGAACTTGGGACTCTGACAAAATTACCACAGCTTCTAGAAGCAGCCCTGTCTTCCAAGAACTCCAGCGAATCAGAGGCCTGTTGTTGCTATTAACTTATCAAGAAAGCTCTAAAATTCACCTTCGTGTTTTCTAGAGTGCCAAGTGCATCCCTCCTTCTTTAAAAAGGGATTCATCCAATCACTCGTCTATTCATCACTGAATTGCAATTTCAACTGCTGAAAGACGATCAATGGGTCCTCTTTCATGCTGAGAGGAAGAGAAGAGGTTTAAGAATGCCTGTGTCTTCATGTACAGTGAGAGATGCTGTCATTTCCTTGGAAGAGTGCATCTCACAGTTTACTCTCAGGATGGCTTTAGGACACTGGGGTGACTTCTTGCCATGGCAAGTTGGAGAAGATGCATATGTGGTTCTGTGAAGTTTTGCCACCAAGTGCCAAAAGTCTAAGGACCACTGGCCTAGAACCAACACATCACACTGGAGAAACCAAGAAATGTCAAGTGAGTTTTGCCTACAGATTCAAAGCTTTTAAGAACATTAATTTAAAAAACAAATTTTACTCTGACATCAAATGCTAAGGAAGGTGAAAGTGCCACCAAGAAACTATCAAAGGCTCTGTATCAATAGCTGACTCTGGCAGCATGACACATGAAAAATGGCCATCGCTGAAAAGACCCAAAGTCAATTATTGCTTCTGATTCTAACCAACTGTGTGATCTGAGACGGGCCACTCACCTCTGCACTGACTGTCTCCTGATTTGAAAACAAAGGCATTAGATTCAGCAATCAGAACAGTTTCTCAAAATGTTATCACCATTTATGACTTTATGGCTATTTGAAGGAAGAATTTGGAAGAGCAAGGCCACTATGGACATCGCAGTAGTTTAGACATCAGGGAATCAGTCTTGGACAGAGACTGGATCTCAGAAATATAGAAAGGTAGAAAAAACTGGATTTGGATTTGGAGATGACACAGATGCAAAGGGAGACAAAGGAATCAAAATGACAATCCTGTAACATAAGAAGCACTGATTCTGCCAGCAAACAGACATTTGTAAGGAGTGGCAGATGCAAAAGAAAACACCCGTAATGCCACTGTGGCACTAATGTTCGGTAAACCTCAATTAGAATAATTATAAACAACCTCCACAGATGTGAATAAGGGTGAGTCTCTTCCATTCCAACTCCAGGTTCAATTCACACCTACCTATCACTGCCAACATGACTGTCAAGAAACAGAATACGCTTAATTCATAGGATCAGAGAAAAGGAATAACTTTATGAAGATGATGAATATACCTTCAAACTATATTTTCTTTATATCTTAAAACACGTTTTGTAGTATTCTAAAAAGAAACAAACCAGTGAAATGCATGGTCTTTTTCCTTAAAATCACTAAAAGCTAATGGAGTAGATAGGAAAATCTATTCATAAATTCATAGATCCCAGGAAATGTAAATTATATGCTAACCTCGCAAACCAAATGACCTATTTCTACATTTTAGAAATTCTACATGAATTTCAGATTTTTCTAGAGATTTTTGACCTCTATTCAAAAGGTGTCTTGATTCTTAATCCTGGATTCTGTGTCTAGGTGAGAAGAATCATTATGCAAGTTTATGAAACATTGATTGAAAGGGTTGCTTTATTTTAAAACAAAGACTTTCTAGCACTTGTTTCAAAGTATGTGAAATGAAAAAAAAAGGAAGTCCATGTCTTGCATTAATTAACTCATATTAAAACCTTTCCTGAAGGTGAGATGTGATTAATGGAAGCGTGAGTATCAGAATTTTCACTTACTCCATTCCTCTTGCAAAAAGTAAACTCATGTACCAGTAACAGGAAAGGCCTGCTTCTACCCTGTACAAGCATTATTAATGCAACTTCGAGTGGTCTCTCTGGTCCATTATTTGAAAATAAATCACAGGAGGGCCTGCCATTCAGGTTCTCAGTGATATAATTCAGATTTGTCATATTTATGTTTTCAGAGCAGAGACTTTCAAATGGAAGAAGAAATTGAATCTTCATTTAGATCTCAAAAGGGGGCTGGGGATAAAGGTAATCAACATGGCTTGTTTCCTCACTTTTCTTCATTTGCTCTCTTGTAACCTGATACATAGGTTTTTGCATTGACCTGTGAAAAATTGATAAGTATGATAAATTACAAGAATATTCAAGTCAGATAATATACACCTTGGCTAGAGAATACACAGGCAGCTTGACTTGGCTCTTCCAGATCTGAAGTCAGTTTTGATTATGCACTTTTCTTAAATTTCAACTCAACATATCATCGGTTCCCATATGCAAAGAATTTCTAAGGAAATTCAATCGTTTCTGGAAACCAAACTTTTGCAAAGAGAATATTAAACCATGAGCACTTCAAAGAAGATCCTAAACAGGTGAGCAGCTAAAAACAGTAGAAATCAGTCAGGTTGTTAAAATTTTTTACCTAATGCCTTACAATAAACCAACTGTAAAACACCCAGTATATTTAGATCATAGGTATGTACGTGTACATGGTGCGTGTACATATGGTAATGTACACACACACACATACATATATATTCAGCATTTTCATCAAGGTAAATGCAAAATTACCCTTGCAAAAGAATGAAATAATCTTCTCAGATGATTGAGAAGCATAGTAGCGATAAGAATAAAAATACTAAGTGCTGCCTTGGGCCAGATATTGTACAAGCCCTTCATACAGACTGTCTCTCACCCTTGCTGCACTCTCCCCATCTGCTTCCTCTAAAGGTGAGGAAAAGGTTTTAGAGGGGTTAAAGCATGTGCCCTACATTGCATGATAAAGGGAAGAAGAAGGATTCAACCTGCAATCTGTTGGACTCTGTTTTCAACCTTACCTCATGTTGCCTTCTTCCCCAGAATATGATTAAATCTGAAAATCATTTGGCAATTCCAAAATATATTGTACAATAAAATATACTGTTCTGGTTAATGGAATAAGCATGTTATCTGAAAGTTGGTTTAAAAATTATTAGTGCTTTAACAATTTTCAAATAAACCACGGGATGACAAACTTGGAAAGAAAATGAAAATCATTTTTTATTCTGTAGAAGATATTACCAAGAGTGCTGTTAACATCAATTACAGTTTAAAATAAAATGTTTATTTTAATCAGCTTTGGATACAAGTCAGTTTTCTGTATTTGGCCTGGCAGTGGGTGTTATATTTACCATCACATATGGGTATGTTTGAAACCTTGGAGATTTAGGACAGCTTAACTAAAATGAATCTACAGTAGAGGAGCTCTCTCTTAAGTGTCCCATTCTTTCCACTGAGCCGACTTCCCAGCTTTCTCTACCATCCTGGAAATGACAAGCCTTCCTTTAGTTAATACGTAACAAATGATAAGGATGTCTACCAGGTCGGGGAGTGGGGGTGACAGGTGCACAATTTAAAAGCCTTGGAAAACAGGTGTTGTCTAGATGGAGAAAAGTAAAAGGAGATTAGTTATTGCCAAAAAGCTTGTGGATCAGGTCAAGCATAAACTTTAACACAAGAGTGTGCTGGGAATAATCAACACTGAGCTGTAGGACTTCTCAAAGCGAGGAAGCATACACGAGGGTGGAAACATTTCTAACTTTACATGAAGACGTGTTTATGAAGAAGTTTATATTCCCTCCATTATTAATTTGCCCTTTTTTGGAGCCTTTACAGGTCTTCAGATGGGAAGAGCTCCACCCTTTGCTAGTTGACGTATGTCTTAGTACATACCCCCGTTATAACATTTCAGTAAGACGTGGACTTGATTAGAACACACGAAGTCACTCAGCAAGTAGGAAAATATATGGAGGTAATTTTAATAGTCGCAACATCAAAAATGTTGTGCGTATTTAAATATTGCATAGGAATAACTGTAGAAAAATGTGTATAAAAAAATCTTTCAGGGCTTCCCTGGTGGCGCAGTGGTTGAGAATCTGCCTGCCAATTCAGGGGACACAGGTTCGAGGCCCGGTCTGGGAAGATCCCACATGCCGCGGAGCAACCAAGCCCGTGAGCCACAATTACTGAGCCTGCGCGTCTGGAGCCTGTGCTCCGCAACAAGAGAGGCCACGATAGTGAGAGGCCCGCGCACCGCGATGAAGAGTGGCCCCCGCTTGCCACAACTAGAGAAAGCCCTCACACAGAAACGAAGACCCAACACAGCCATAAATAAATGAATAAATTTAAAAAAAAAAGAAATACTCCTGGTTGATGGCACAAAAGCTCACAGTCTTAGTTGCAACATTCTAGTTTTGTGTATGTTGGTAAACTGTAAATAAATCTAAAATATGCCTATAAGTACTAGAAGCTTAAAACATTATATAATCATAACTGATTCAAGGAACGAAAACTGGGAAATAGCTTTATTTTTACTCAAACTGGGAGAAATTTGGTTTCAGTGTTTTTGTTTCCAACGGAATGCACTTCATAAGATAATGCAGCATTAATATTTAATAATACAATTTTCTTTAACTTGTTTTTAATATAGTTTAATCTTTCTTAAATGTGCAATTTGCTCAGTCTTTAAAATAAACAGAGAAATTAGAAGCTTATAAGCAAGGAATGTTTTGTGGTATCTTCTAAACTCAGTAGATACAATGTCATATATATGCAATAAGATATACGTAAAATATATATAATAAGAAATTGAGGGATAGTAGGAAACGTATAATATCTCCTAAGTTATAAAGACTTCTACATAGCACCTGCATCAAATGTCTTTCATAACCAAATCATATAGAATTCTTCCACCAATAAGATACTATATGTTTTATGTTGAACGCTTAGAAGTAATAAACCTTCTATTAAATAAAGTTTTTCAACATGGTTTCTAAAAGCTATTTTTGAGGTTCTGCGTTAAAAACAATACTTTATAAACTAAATTATAACATGTTTATGTATTAGTAAGGGAAAAAAGGAAGAATAACTTTTTTATGAGTTCATTAAGCATACATTTGAAAATTTTAATCAGGTTTGCTAGACCAAAGTTGAAATAAAAATAGTGAATTCTAATTTCTTTATGAAAACATTTTAGGTTAATATTACATAAAAGTCAAAAGTACCATCGGTATTGTACAAAAGGCATTTTATACATTACATATTTAATCGCAATTTTGACCATGAATTATTTCATCAAGAGGCTGCTATGTGCTGAACTGTAAGTGACTGGATTTCTACCAGAATGAGTTTTGTTGTTGTTGTTGTTTGTTTATTTTTTTATGCATAACTAATGCGGCCTCTACAGACAAAGAGTTGTTTATAAAAATACACTTTTTAGTCATACTTAAGAAACTGAAGTTATGGGTTTTTTCCTTGTTTGTTTTGTTTTTGTTTTTGTTTTTGTTTGATTTCAGTTTTTTGGAGCTGAGGACTGTCAAACATTTTAGGAAATACTTTTCCCCATTGGACTCAGCAAAAGGGTGCCACCTGGTGGCAACGTGGGCAAATTCTAAACCAGGTCTAACTATAAAAATGTACTTGGTTAAGAAGCCTTGAAAGTCTCATCATTACCAAGGGCAAATGATACAAAATTTTTTTTTCAGTTCCTATGTACTTTTCAGGGTATATCTGGTTCTTTTTATATTATTTTAATCAATAGAAGAGATATTAAGTTAACTTTTAAATTTCAAGAGATATTATTTACATTTATAGTTAAAGCTTTAAACAAATTCTTTACTTTAATCACGGTAAATTTGTACACACACATACATAATATTTGCAATTCTTCTGCATTATGCTAATCAGAGTGTGTTGAACTATAACTGTGTAGAGATTAGAAGGTGTAGCTTTTTTTTTTTTTATATATTTTTTATCTTTGGCTGCATTGGGTCTTTGTTGCTGCTCGCAGGCTTTCTCTAGTTGTAGCAAGCGGGGGCTACTCTTTGTTATGGTGCGCGGGCTTCTCATTGTGGTGGCTTCTCTTATTGAGGAGCATGGGATCTAGGTGCACAGGCTTCAGCAGTTGTGGCTCATGGGCTCTAGAGCGCAGGCTCAGTAGTTGTGGCGTATGGGCTTAGCTGCACCGTGGCATGTGGGATCTTCCCGGGCCAGGGCTCGAACCTGTGTCCCCTGCATTGGCAGGTGGATTCTTAACCACTCTGCCACCAGGGAAGTCCAGAAGGTGGAGCTTTAGACTTAAATGAGCTTATTTTTCTTAAATGCCATAGACTAGGGCTATGTCTCATCTCTACCACTTATGAAGTCAAGGTTGATCAAGGTGCTTAGTTTCCTTAATCCTCTGTTTTTCATCTCTAAAACAGGAATAACAACAAGACCTAACTCAAAAAGTTGCTTTGAGGATCAAACAGAAAAATGCATTCAATGAATGTTACCTTATCAACCCAGAGGACCGTACTGGGCACTTGGCAAGCATTCAGGAAGTGATTTCCAAACCTAATAATAAGTTACAACTAGCCACTCAAGATTTTGTATCCCTTCATGTAAAATGGATATTGATTATACGCTAAGTGGGAATGACTGTTTCTACCAATAGCAAAGCATTTATTTTTAGACATTTTGTAAATATGGAGTGTTATAAAAACAACAGAAGTAACTGTTATAAACATTTATTTAATCAATGAAGCTTTAAAGGCAAGACTACTGAGATGATAAAAATATCTCCAATGATTTGGAACATTAATAAAAATATTCAGTTCCTGTTATTCCTGCTACAGCTGCTCCCAGAGGAAGGGCTGCCTCTGGTCATGGCGCCCTGTACCAGAGCAGATAAGATGAAACAGGGATGTCCGGCTCTCTAAAGGACCATAACAACAACCAAATTATGTGGCTCATAACCATTTCACCCAGAGGAAAGACTATGGTCTTCCACGGCGCTGTAAGTGGAAATGGGCGTTTGATGGCATCAGGACAAGGCATCTTTGAGGTTTCATAAACGTCTCTACCACAGAAAGCGAAGAACCTTTCTGATAACATTCAAAAGCTTAAATCACTGAAAATCAATACCTACTAAGTGACTAGCTGGAACACGCCCCCTATTTAACCATTAAGTAGAACTTCATAAAGCTACAGTTTTAGATTAATTTGTGAATCTTTTTCTTTCCAGAAATATCACAGAAACTTGAACAATCAGTCATGTCTATATGGAGGTATTATATCTAGGACCACATGAGAGTGGTCTGACAATCACAGAATTAGATCACAATGACTAATACTGTTAATAAAAATTTAGTAATCTTAGAAGAAATAGCTTAAGCACTCAACAGCAATTGTCCACATCATCTGGTGATCGTTTCACATGTCAAGCTTTAGACAAAGAATAGACTACATATAGGTATTTTCTGGGAGTGCTTGGAAAACCCCCAATGGGATGCTGCCATGTATATTTCAGTCTTCCTTTTCCCTTGAGAAATCAATCCCTTTCATTTTAACTCAAGCGTAATATGCAAACCATTGACATTTTAAAAACATGTCAGTATCAGAAAGGCACTTTAAAAAACTCAATTAAAACAAGAGTTCTGCAAATGGCCACTCCCTGACTATTCGAAGTGACCATAAACAAAAATGCACACTAACAAGAGAAACAACGGATTCAAACTTGAATCTCTGTCTTTATATGAATTTTAAGTACCAGATTCGTTCTGACAAAAGGCTTTGCTGTTCATATACTGCTTGCCCACCATTTACATATACATTTTCAGCTTCTGTGTGCTCTGCTTTGCTTCTTCTTCCCCACCTCCACCATCACTGACCTGTTTGCAGCACCTCAAGTAACCAGCTGGTGTCACAGGTTAGTGAGCAAAGATTTCACGTGGGGACTCTCGCCTGACTAATCGTTCTTAGTGGTAGCATCACTCCAAGAGCAGTAAGAGAGGCTCAGTGGCTTGTTAATGAAATTTAAGGGCTGTCCGTCTGAAAGAGGATATTAAATCCATGTTCCTCTCCTGAAATTATTTTTATAATCTGCTAACCAGTTGTTACTTTGTGGTGTGTGCAGGAGGGAGCAGGGAAAAGAGGTATGAGGGGAAGGGACATATAATGTAATACAAATGTTTTAATATTTTCATATTTATCTCAGGGTAGGGAGCAAAGAGGATGTTTAAGAAAACAACTGCTTTGTAAAAACTGCAACATTCATCCCAGTAAAGGGATGGGGAGCTTTAAGGCATTGAGTAATCCTCACCACCTGTGTGAAACGTATGTGAGGGAAATGAGAAGGGGAGAGAAAAGGAGAAGAGAGAGGCCACTAGCCAGGAGCGATGACCAGGACTAGAATATTAATCACAGCAGCCCTGGCGTCGCCTCCTCTGCCTCCCCAACACTCAGGACGATTTGGACAGCTCCCCTTCCCTAGCTCCTCAATGCTTAGAATATGCGAAGAGCCGAGACGCTACTGGAGCCTCGCTGTTTGCACCCCCTTCACCCATGTCTAGCAATGAGCTAGGAGTGTCTCTGACAGAAATGCGTCGGGCGGCCTTCAACAGTGCACTCGGGGCAAAGGGACCATCTCTGTACCCCGGCGCCTCCGTTCTCCAGCTCCGCAGTTATCCGCTGACCTCAGTGTAACCCTCTAGGTTCAGACTCTCTAATTCAGGTAAACGTGACAGCACCTCGACCCGGCTTATCACAGCCGCCCTCTTCTTTGCCAGGGCACCTCGGCGCTCCCGACCCTCCAACTTTGGGAAAAAGCGACACCAAACTCCCGAGTCACCCCAATCCAGGGGCAGAAACGAGATGGAGATTCACCATATGGTTATGCTACAGATCCCTAAAGACCGAAACAAAAAGGGGGTGGCCGGAGCGGAAGGACGGAAAAGCGATTAAAATAACCCTCAGTCAGCACAGGGCACCTCATCTCTGCAGACACAACACATCTGGACCCAACAAATCACTAAAGCCAGTATCTTCCCAGTTCCCCCTAATTATGCCTTTTTGCTCCAAGCTCCGTTCCAAGCAGACCACAGATGAGTGGTATACTCTCTTCCCCCATTGTGCGCCCCCGTCCCCGTCTCCTCAAAGGAAAAAAAAAAAAAAAAAAAAAAGGAAAGGAAAAACTCTGCCGGCCTAAAGGTCATTTGCCTACTGGGGTAGCTTTGGCCAGCGCTCGTCTCACGAGCTACGTGAAGACAGGGCTCGAACCCAGCAAGTGGACGCCTCCAGGCGCGCAGCAATTCCTCCAACGTGCGTTACTAGGAGCCAAGAGGCCCCCATTCCTTGGCCCCGGCCACCTCTCCCTCCCTCCCTCGGGGGCCCTCCCGCTGGGGTTCCCTGGGCCACCCCAGCCTTTACCTCTCTCCCCCCTTCCCCGCGGCTCTCCACCTTGCGCATCCTCTCGCCCGGCCCCGGAGCGCGCTCAGATGCTCTAACTTCCTGCGGAGTCCATGCGTGAGCTGAGGAGAGCCTTGGAACTGGGGCGGGGGGAGGGTGGGGAGAGGGAGGCGTGGGAGCCGAGCCCGGGAGGAGGGGCGGGGGGAGCGCGGCTGGCAGCCTCCCTCCCCTGGCGGGCCTGGCCGCAGCTGCCAACTCTCACCTGGTCCGCCGACTGAGCCTGGCTCGCCCTGGCCCCCGGGGTGGGCTGCTGCTCCGGCTTCATGGCTGTCATCGCCGGCGGCCCGCGTAGGGGCTCACTTCCTCGCGGGCACTTCAGACTCGAGGTCCGTCACTTGGCAGCGATCGCATGTCACAGGCGCCCGACGCTCTCCGAATTGGCGGAAGGGAAAGCGGCAGCGACGGAGTGGGGGGAAGGGAGCGACAGGGAAGGGAGGAAGAGCGGCACCAGGCAGGCTCCCCCCTTGCAGGATCCCTCCTCCGGCTGCCGCAGACCCTCTAACTCCCCACCCCCACCACCCCGCCCCTCACCACCCCAAAGCGTTGAGAGCCTTGGAGACCGGACACCACCAAGAGACAAGTTAGCGGAGCGGCGAGCGGCGGGGGAGCGGCCCCTGACCGCGCTCGAGCTTTGTCTCGCAGTCCCGGAGGAGCCCGGCTCGCATTCTACCGCAGTCCGCGCCCCCCGCCCGCCCCCCGGGGCTCCCCGCGCCGCGCTCAGCCCGCCAGGTGGAGCAGCCGGGCGCCGCGCTCCAGCATCTCCCCAGTAACCGCAACGCAGGAGAGAGCCCTGCGCCACGCGCCAGCTCCCCACGCGCGCGACCAAGGCTGCCGGGCTCCACGGGTCCCCTCACCCCCCCATCCCCCCGCAGGCTCCTGCTAAAACCCGGAGAAGCGGAGTGCCAGCGTGCAAAGCCCTCGGTGGCTCCAGCGCTGCCACTGGGCATGCTCTAGCGCTCCGAGAAGGCAGGGGGCAGCGGGGTACTGGGGGGTCCAGAGCCCCATCCGGGCCACCAGCACTTGTCGGGACCCAAGAGGGTGTCATAGCTTATGACCCGAGGCTTTGCGCCTCCTGATTTGGGTCAATGGACAGGGGTCCGTTAGCCTCCAGCCTGGATTCCCCTGCTAGCTCTCTGGTGAATAATGCCAGTGGAATTCCTAAAGGTTGAATAAAAACAATAATGATGATACTCTGTACTCACACTTTTTTCTTTTTTTTCCCTCTTTCTTTGGACACGTAGAAAACCCTTCAAATTTTAAGTTCCTTTGCAGCCTTCCCTTCGCTCAACACAACTCTCTCCCTTTCAAAGTTTGTTTATTGAGCACCTATCCTGTGCCAAACACACTCTCCAAATTCCCCGCCAGCAGGGAGTTTACGTTATGGTGTGGGTACCAGGACCCCGGAGCATGGATACAAATCAATGAGTCAATGTAGCTCTTTGGAGGCTGAATTCCTGTGGGTGTAATAGACAATGTCCATCAGTTTCATCCATATGCGCTAGCACGTGGCTTTCCCGGGCTGCTAGAAAAGACCCGCCCAAAGCAGATGGACAAAAAGCATTCTCTGAGTCTCAGGCACAGGCTGACCAGAGACAAGGCGGGAGGAGTTAAATATCCGGTATGGCTGGACTTAGAACATGGGTCGTGAGGAGTTTTCAGCAGAAGGGACCTAGCATATGTGGGGGGGGAGGGGAACGGAGTAACCTTGAGTCATGTTTTATTGGCTAAGGACCAACCCCATCCTTGTCCGAGTCACTTAAGTCCAAGAACTAGCCACCTCCTAGCTGAGGGAATGTTGTAGGATAAAAGGAATTGAGCTCCTGCCCTGTTAATTCCTGAAATATGCATTGTCACACTTGTCCTAAGCATGAACTGTCCTAAGCCTTTAAGATGTTTTTTTTTTTCTTGAAGAAAGCAGTGTTCACCAGATTTGAGTAGATTAGAGAATAAAAATAAAATGACTTTCTCTACAAAAAAGGTAGTATTTGAATGGAAAGAGAGCTTGCTTTTCAAAAACAGATAGTGAAGTGCATATTACTAGTGACCTGTAATAGTGTGTTGGTCCATTTTGATAGAAATAACTTTGCGATAGGAATAACTCTGCTAGTTGTAAAAGTACAAAACAAAATTTTCAAATGAAACAATAGTAAAATAGCTATTGGGCAATTCATCCATTAAATCTGACAATCCAGATTTTCCCTCACGTAATCTTTTGAGAGAAAGGGAGCTACATTAAAAGTATTTCTGTCTTTATATTTTGCTCTTCTGTTTATTATTTCAGGGTATTCATCCTCTGAATGTGTTTCTATTTCGGACAATTGACTTGACTTGCAGGAATTTAGTTACCTGCAAAGATTTCTGTCCACATGGGACAAGTATAGACCAGAGGGAATTATCCTCATTCTATTTAAGATTACTTATTTGATTGAATTAAGATGTTCAACTTGCATCCATTTTCAGTATTCAGATAAAGTTCACTTGGGTCACAATTCAAGATATTAGTTGTATGTTTCACGTATAATGTGTATTTGTGTACATGTGCCATTTTTTTTTGAAGGAAAGCTTCTTTGATTTAATTTGAGTCTGTGTCTTTTTGGTGGGTTCTTATTTTGTCTAAGATAAGAACATTATTTTGTAGCTATTGGGATCTAAGTTAAGGGCATTAATTAAAACTTAATCACAGATAAACTGATGTCCCCAACTTAAATACTCTTATTTTTTGAAATGTGATGCCCTTGAATTACAATGTAGGATTTTCTACTTCATTTCTTATTGAAGAAAAATGTCTACTGTTCAAGAAGAAGAAAAAAAATACCTTACATTCTGAGAATGTCTCCTGCTGAGTTTTGTATGATTTCTGATTATAGATTATCGTCTAAAAAAATAAAACACTAATTTACAATCAAACATCTACAAAGTTTTACAACTACTCAGAGAGGTATAATTCTAGTGCAGTGTAGAGAAGAGGACCTGTACCAGATTAGATGTTATCAGATTGGCAGTTGCACCCTAGCCCCATCACACATAGAGATATGGGCCAGGGTAAAGTCACTTATGTCCTGCCTCTGCTTCCTTATATGATAAAATTCAAAACTTTAGACTAGGTGACCATTAAAATGTCTTCTTTCTCTAAATTTCTTTGACTATATATTAATTTTATGGAGCAAAAGACTATCATCGGAATGATAAATTATATATGTTTAAAACTTAGTGAGACAATTAAGTACTTATACAAATACCAAAAAAAAAAATCAGTCGATAAGTAAATTACTTCACAAAGGATCGTTAATATCGACCAAACTTTCCCCTGCTCTCTAGTTACACATAAGTGTATAGTAACAATTCTTGTCTTGATAATATTTTTAGAAATCTGAAAATTAAAATTAATTTATTTACAGATTATCATTTCTGAAAAGTAAAGATCTATTAAAGGAGAGTTTTATAGAGATTTACAAAATATTTTTGATGTGGACCATTTTTAAAGTCTTTATTGAATTTGTTACAATATTGCTGCTGTTTTATGTTTTTGGTTTTTTGGCCACAAAGCATGTGGGATCTTGGCTCCCCGACCAGGGATCGAATCCGCACCCCCTTCATTGGAAGGCGGAGTCTTAACCACTGGACCGCCAGGGAAGTCCCAGATTTATAAATTTTTGAGTAGTTTTTTCATATATTATCTTTGATGAGCTAGCTCATGGACAACTACTCATTTTATAACACTCAGGCAATGATAAAGGTTTTCCTGCAGATTTCGTGGAATGGAATCAGACTCTTATAACTACAAAAACCTGAAGAGATTGCTCAGCAAAATCCCCTCTATTTTGTTTTATAAATATCCAAACCTTGCAACATGCGGCCATATTATTCAGGAAGATTTCTAGGGTTCAGACTCCACTATTCCCTTCTGAAAATTTTTACTGCCTCAAATCCTAGTTTCAGGTTCCCATGTAGACATAACCCACTATGTTGCTTCCTCAACATATTGATTTAAATTTCCCAAGTCGCTCAAAAACTTTCTCCATATACAGCATTGTGAACATTTGTGATGTCTTTCTTTCCTTGATATTTGATTCTTTAAAAGTGTGATGCCAATGCAGTACATTTCATTTTACCTAGAATTATTAATAGGAATAATTGAGGATAGGTTATGAGATTTAGATAATAATTAAATTCACTGAAGATTACCACTAAAACGCTTAAGCATCAGTGGCAAACATGGGTTGTTCCAGAATACTTAGGTCATGTGTGCTGTATTCAGTCCTCCATTTCAAAGAGTAGACCCAGGACCATAAAATCCCACATGTCCTCCAACAACCAGTAACAAATAAAGCCTGGCTAAACCCTGATATGTTAGAAGAAGACAAAGTCCCTTGAGAATTTATGAAGCCGGGTAGCTTTCACAGACAAACTCTTCGGTTTCAGATCAATTACTTAAGGCAAATAGGACTCTGTAAGGGCTGATTGCCTGAAATCTCTCCCTTCTTTCTCCTTCTCTCTCTTTCCTGAAGTAAATCTGCAATGTCACATAAAGGCCAGTTTGATGGGGATTTCTCTAGCATTAGCCGGTCCTCTATTGAGTGTCCATAATGAGCACAGCATCAGAAAGACAGTTCATGAGCTGTGCCTTCAGAGACCTGGCCTGAAACGTGCCCAATTAGCTTTTCGGAGATCAAGAAATAGCTTTAGTTCACATCTTCCGCTATCATTTGCTTTCGATTTATAAATCATCTCTACTCATCTCAGTCGGCTTCTTGAATTCCCCAAAGTGCGTATCATGTCATTGGGCAGAAAACCAGTATGCTGACCAATCCTCAGAAATAAGATATATATTAGAAGCTCTAACCAGTAAACTATCACAAAAATATATTAATAAAAAAGAAAGAAAAAGAAGCAGCGTCACTACGTATTTGAGTGATATCCATGCCCACTGCTCATCCTATTCTAAGATGCTCTTGGCATTAATTTAACTAAACTTGTTGTCAGTATCTGTCTATGATAGGAACTTTCCTGTTGTAAAAATTCATAGCCCAATTATGATCTCTGGTGGAAGCAGACAGAGTTGCAATATCCTGAGAGCCATTCTTGTTACTCACTGGAGACCGGAAGATATTGACAAACTGCTCATTCGCACTGAGACCCAGCGCTGTACAGTCCCCTTGGTTGTTACATTAACACACCTCGAATCTTCCTTTACCCCCAACAGCCCTTCTGTGACATATCATATATAAGGGTATTAAGACAGGAAAACAATGAACATGACTTTTCCCATGTAATATTTTCTCTCCAATGTATAGCTGAGTCACAACACCAAAACATCTAGAATGTGGGGAACTTACCTGTTATCATGATTATTTTTACCTACTAGATGCTTTACAAGGGATCTGTGTTTATTTATTTGATTTTTTAAAGAGTAATTATTTAATGAATTGGCTGTTAGCATTGTAAAAAAATACCTTCTCTTTCTTTTTGTTGATAATTTTTTTCCTGATCTTCCTATTTCTTTAGAAATGAAATCAACTTTCCTGAATCAGATGTTATCCACAAATGACAGAAAGATTATCAGATGTGGAAGAGTACTTAGAAACATTGGCATAACATTTGTTCTTTTCAGATAATGTGTCTGTGATAGATAAATTTCTCTGAACCTGTTATTTCTCACTTTCTAACCAAGGCTTGATTTTCTAATGATTCAAAATTACCTCTTTATCTTTTGTCCTCGGAAAGTACATTATTACTGAGACTTCTCCTACACTCAGACTTCATAACGGTTACCTAACTTCTTTCCTTATATAATTCCCAGAATAGCACAAAGCACATTTCCCATTCAGAGAAATATTTTATAAATTGAAAGAGAAAACTTTTACAGTGAGATCTTGACTAATTTTGGAGAGAAGAGAGAATTTCCATCTTTTGTGCCAATTTCACCATGCTCAATGTATTTTTAAGAATTTAGCACTAGATTCAAACTCCCTTATGAATTTTCCTCCTGAAAACAAAAGATAGTCTAGTCTAAGATTTAGGTGAAAAGGCGCCAGACGATCCACTAACATTAAAGGGCCCCTGGCATTCTTCTCCCACTACTACCACTAGAGTTTCTACCACTAGAAATTCTTCTTCTATCATCTCCAAAGGAAATTGAGGCCAAGTCCTTGGATTCCCAGCCAGTCCTTTCACCCCAGAGTCATCTGTTTAGATTTTACAAATATAGTTCCAGGATATCTTGGGGTGTGACCTCTATTGAAATGAGACACATAAAATACATCTCTCATTACTAACCACTATTTAACTCTGTTTAACCTATCAGCCTAGATGGGTTGCCTGCTATTTTTGTAGATCACTTCTTATATCCTTATACTCATCTATTTATCTGTCACCTATATCTATCAATATTTGGGAAGATAATTGAGTCACTTAATATCTATCTTATCAATTTAAATATTTATTAACTCCATGTATTTTTATTCAAATCTAAAAAGGAGAAAGAGGAAGAAGAGATCAAGGAAAAGTGGGAAGAGAAAAAGAGGGGAAAAAGACCAAAGGATGATTTCTAAAGCTATTAGGGATATATGGGTATATTAAGTCTTTTGTATTTTTGTTAATGTTTTCATAAGAATTGTGAAATACCTGAATTCCTTTTGGTTAGGTCTTAAGTATAGCTCCTGCCATTGGTTTTATTTTATGTATTCATACAATTTTAGAAAGCATAGTCCAAATTTTAATTTCCTTATCCTCTCTAGTTGATTTATATTTGATATTTTTCAATCAATATCAAGCCTATTTTCTTGTAATGTTTATCATTTTTGCACTTAACAATTGACTACACGCATCAGTGGAGGAGGTGGAGAGAATCTATACCAAATATCACAGTTTATACAAATCAATGACTAGAGAAATACCATTTAATTAGCTAGTTTATTGAGTCAGCAGTGTTCATATGAGTGTTTAATCCTACTTGATGACATCAAAATAGCCTCACAGGATGGATGGCAGTCTCTCTTGTGGTCTCCTACCCCTCCTTATGGAGAAGCCATCCACTCACTTGTCCATCTTCCCAAATGAAGTTGATGTATTAGGACTCAGCTCCTCTCACATCCTTTCCTAACTCAACTTCACAGAGACACTCCTCGTTAACACTTCTTCTAGTGTATACCTCACTGCACAATTTATGCCTTTATTCTGTACCAGCTTGCTCAGCATTCTAATTGTCACAAGAGACATTTTATCTTTCTACTACACTGTAATTTGCGGGGGTAGGGGGAGAAATCCTGTTGGGGGCAGAGGTACAGTTTGTGTGTGTGCAGGGGTTGTGGGTAGGAGTCTACATCAGTCTCGTTGCTTAAGTAAAAGAGGTCTTGGAGGAAATATACTTTGAAAAAAATAATTCTTCTCCTC
Source organism: Balaenoptera ricei (assembly GCF_028023285.1). Classification (NCBI taxonomy): domain Eukaryota; kingdom Metazoa; phylum Chordata; class Mammalia; order Artiodactyla; family Balaenopteridae; genus Balaenoptera; species Balaenoptera ricei. The sequence continues at coordinate 5,450,464 of NC_082645.1, read as the reverse complement.
ACCACTTCAATATTAAGCCCTCTCAGAATCTCCTATGAACTTATTTTTTATTTAATTTATTGAACAGTGTCACCCAGGGAAAATATCTTTTCTCTGTCTCCCTGTTGTCTCAGAATATTTTACCTTTTTCTATTTAACATGTAGGAATTATATAATCTTGATAATCCTCTGATCTGCTGAGTCTGGATATGGGTAAAGGCTCACCAGATATTGCTGTGTTTCAAAACATTAACAAATAAACTTGGAATTTTCCACTGCTTATGAGCGGATATTATGTGTTGTAAAATACATACTATTTTACAGTGCTGAGCCTCCAGTGCCAAGAACTCACAGGGAAAAATGAATTTGGAGATAAGCGTTATATTGGCAATGCCGCACTTAAGGTATTCTATCTTCCCCCTAGGATATAAATCTTATACTGAATTTGAGGAAGGAGGAGCTATACTGGGTAAAATTATGAGGAAATGTTGACATTGAATACAATGTTTTGTCATCTTAATATAGTTTGAATTTCTATAGCCTGTTCCATATAATGCCAAAACTACCACAAGGTCGGTAGAATCTTCTAGAATTATGCTCAATCTCAGAGCATTTTTATTTTTGTTTTGCATCCTCTGCACATATTTTAAACAAGGTTGTTTGTCTGATTTACTAGTCTTTGGACCACATATTTAAAAAGAGGGTAATAGGAATTACCATAGGGTGAGATACACAAATAATAGCAAGAAGGGAAAAATATATAACCTTATAAATAGAAAAGAAAAGATTTGGACCTCCACTTAAAATGATAGAACAACTTAGTACCATTTAGTGTTGTGGGGGGAGGCAAAAAGGGGCAAGCATCCCTCTGCAACTCAGTAGGATCATAGAGTATAACCATACTATAGCATAGTAAAGTTGATGGTCAAAATGAGGATTCAAAAAAAAAAAAAAAGGAAAATTGGCTTGGCATACTTTCTTTAAAACACAAGGTTACTTTGGGAAGATGGACTGTGGTGATGCCCGCATGCGTTTAGGCTGGATGAGAACTAGACATCAAAACCAAAAGCACAATATTTACAACAAATCCAGATCAGAAAACACCTCTACTAATCCCTAAATACCCAAAACCACACAGCCTGAGTGCCCTTGGTATCTATATGGGAGAAAGCAGAGGGAAGCAGTAGGGCAAATGACATACCTACAATCCCAAAATATTCAAGGAGAGAGCCCCAAAATAGTCAGTGGATATTCACCAGAAAGCACAGTGTGTCAATATAAAAATAACTAGGAGAGGTTTTGTGCATTCCAATAGTGAGTGAAAGGGGCTCTGCTGGGAGTCGATTTCCCATCGATCTCTCCCCTTTCTGCAGGTCTCACTAGCAAGAAATGGTCTTTTGTTCTAGAGTATCTTTGAAAGAATACTTGTATAGCAATTATCCTGGAAAGAGGGAACAGTGTCTCCCTCTGGAACAAAGGGAAAGCATATTTTCTTCCCATTGTAAGAGATTTGATTTTCTTAAGCTTAGGATTCCTCTACTATAACCCGCTGTGTGAACCAACATCCATCTGGGTCCAATCACTCACCTCCATGGGACTTGGGGACAAAGAGAGCTCACACAAATATGATGATGTTTATGCTCTTTGCTGTACTAAAGTAGTAAAGTTCTTTGCCTCTGACCCAAGAGTCTCATATTTTTTGAAAATATCCATAAAACTGGCAGGTTAACTTGTTAGCTTGTAAGCCTTGTAAAACCTCAGACACTTCATAGCTCTTAACAAGCCAGGGTCAAAGTCGAAGGTGGCTAGAGCAGCCTAGATCCTTTGAACTTTTAAAGTTGACCTGCCAGGGCTTCTTTCCAATACAGGACCCCATGATAAGGAAAAATTACTAGAAGTGGAATCAAAATTGAGCAGAATAAAAATAATACAGGTGAAGGAAAGAGAAAATACAGACAAAAGGTGAACAGATCCAGGAAATCTAAGAGCACAAGCCATTATATATATATATATATATATATATATATATATATATATATATATATATATATTTTTTTTTTTTAGCACTACCTGAAAACAAAAAAGATTTAATTTGAAGTTAGAAAACCTGTCTGAACTTTTAACTATCTAAAAGTTCAAGAAAACTAAATTCATATATAAAAATGAGTAGATGAAAAACTATCACAATCAAATTCCATTTAAAGATTAGCCTTAAAAAACAAACTTCCTACAAGAAAGAAAGGGAATAATATCCCAACAGATCAAGGACTGGCAAACTATAGCTCACTGAACAAATCCAGCCCACTTCCTATTTTCATAAATAAAGTTTTATTGGAATATAGCCATGCTTATTCATTTATACATAGCCTATGATTGTTTTTAAGCTGCAATGACAGTGTTAAAGCATTGTGGCAGAGAACAAATGACCCACAAAGTGTAAAATATTTACTTTCTAGCACTTTACAGGAATTTCACCAACTTCTGCTATTGACAAAGAAAGTTTGCCAAAAAAGGCATGCTCAAAAAATTTTCAAAACACACCATCGCAAAATGAGCTAAAAGAGATTAAGAAAATCATACAATATATGAAAAATAACAATCAGAATTTTTAAAACTCTGAAATAAAGGGAAGAACTCAAGAAAGAATTAGAAATTGTTTAAAAGTCATTAGAAATAAAGACTACTCTAGGAGTAATATAAGAGCAACTAAGCACAGCAAATGATACTCTAAGGAAAATCAGGTGGGAAGGAAAAAATGATAAAAACCAAAGAGAAGTGAAGAAAAAAAGAAAGATGTTCAAGAGAAAGCAACAAATATTGTACATGGAAAGGAAGATCCAACATACAGATTATGGGAGTTCCTGAGTGGGAGAACAAATCAAGGGGCGGGTAAGGGGGAAGAAATACTAAAAACAATAATTTAAGAAAGTGATCCGGATATTGAAAAAACAATTTAAACTACTTATTCAAAAATCATATAGTATGCCTGAGATTATTAACACAACGCAGTCAATACCAAGTAAAATTAAGGGATCTTAAAGGAAAAAAAAACTTTATTGGGGCATCTAGGCAAAAAACCACTTAAAAAGTAAATAATATTATATTATCATTCGATTTTTCCACAACAACACTTTATCTTAGGGGGGAAAATAAAGTTACATACTTAAGATATTCAAGAAAATAACATGTGAGCCAGAGATTTTTATGTATTTATAAATATTTATATTTCTTAGAATTGAACTGTAATTTGAGACTCTGCTTATCTTATTCTCCTTTCTTCCCTCTGCCTTTCACAGAAGTCAAGCCTGCCGTCACCCCAGAGGGCTCCCCTGCCTTTTCAAACCCCTGGCTTTGTTCCCTCATAGGGATCTCTTCCAGTAACTCTCTTGCACATCTAATCATACCTGCTTCTCAGAGGGCCTGGACTAATACAGTCTAGAGATGACTACCTAGTTGTAATCAGTTGTCAGATAAAATATAGGCTGTCCAGTTAAATTTGAATTTCAGATAAACAACAAATACTTTTTTAGTACAAGTTGTCCTGTGTAGATTTGGGGACATACTTATACTATAATGTATTTGTTGTTTATTTGAAATTGAAATTTAACTGAGTGTCCTGTATTTTTATTTGCTAAATCTAGCAACCTTAGTAGCAGTGAATATCACCTATACCCATATTGTCATCACACAAGAAACGAGAGCTTCTTAGAGACACAGCTGAACTGAATCTGGGATAAGAAATGTACCAGATAAACCTGGAACATTTTGACATAAGCTAACACGGAAGATATCAAAGACTATTAGAACAACGTTAAGAGGAATTAAAAGTCAACATTAAAATGGCTCTACCTAGCCAAAGAAAACGTTGAACTTCCATAAGGATAGAAATTACAGTGGATGGGTATTCACCAAATATGTTTAAATCTTAATCGGTCCCCTTCTGAGGATGATAGGAAACCAATTTATTCTCATGAAAACTACATGAAAGAAAAGAATCACACATTGATTCTGCCTTTTTTGGAACTATACCACTGGGTAACCAACTTGTAGATGAGAGGAAGCATCTCCTTATACATAAAATTATTCAAGCAAATGTATAAAAATAGTAGACAGAACTGTGAGTGTTACCATTTTGGAATCTCTAATAAAACAATGGATTGATGTGTTAAGCATCAGTGTGTCTCCTGAAAAAAGAGCACAGCACCACCGATAGCCTTGCCAAAGACATCAAAGCTGAGTCTGACCAGGGGTCCTGCTCCCCACAATACAGAAAAGAGAGCCTGAAAAGCTGCACCATGAATATGCAATTAGCAACTCCACCCTGGAGCAAACTCAAGAAGAAAAGATACATTTTAAGTAAGACAAAAGGAGGAGTTTGGTGGGGGGAGGAGAAAGGGATGACTTGATTAAAATGGAGTTAAAGGAAATATCAACTTGAAAATTGATGACTAAGCTACAGTGCACACTTAAGTGATAAAACATAAAGAAAAATAAGGAAAGGATTACTGTAAAAGTCAGTGCAGTGTTTACTTTTGGAGGGAGAGAGAACAGAGCTTCTTTTGGAGGGAGAGGCTTCTACTGAATGTTTCAAAGAATGTTTTATTCTTTCATGTGGGTGGTGGTTAAAATAGTATTTGCTTTATAATAATTTTGTGTGATTTCCTGTATTTGTATTTTATTTTAAAATAAAGTTTAAAAAATGCCTAACAGAGTTCTTGGCTCTTAGTAAACACTCAATAAAGGGTGGCTATAAAAGAATATAAAATAAAAGATAGGACTGCATTTAGAACAATTCCTTCCAAATTGTGTTGTTGTCTCGTTTTTCTTTTTAAGTGATGGTAGAGCTCCAGCTCTCAGTGGCATGCTCTCTCTTCAATGTATGTACAGCTACAAAATTGCTCCTGCCTTTATGAATGTGTTTATGGCCTTGACAGTGAAATGCTAACTTTGTTTACGCTTTTTGAACTCCTCAGTGTGAGCAAACACCAGGATAGACAAAGGAGGTTGCAAGGAGAAAGGCGTTTATCTTTTGCTGGGGATCCTCTTTGGGATCTTCCTTGCAAGGCCATTTAACTCATTTGCATATTGTTAAATGCTGTATCAGTTTAGCTTGTGTTCCACACCATGGAGAAAACTGGAGGTTGAGGTCTATTGTTCAATTCCAAATTTACCTGGTAAAACAATGAGTCCCAGTCCGAGCCCACTCTGTCTTATTGATTGCAGAAGTAAGTCTGTGTGATATAGAGAACAATTAATGCTCTTCTTAGCAGGATTTGTGTCTTCAGGTGGCTCTGCCTCTTCCCTTCCCAAACTCAGTGGCATGCTTGTTTAAAGGGCTATTTTGTCCTCAGCCCGCAATTTTCTAGCTACAAATGGGTGTGTAGTTGCTATCCAAGGTGAGCTGCAGTTAGCATTAGAAAGACGCCTTCTCCTCACTTGGGTCCAAGCTTCTTTCTTATGCAGCACCTGCCTTGGAACTCTCTCTGCTTACGTTCCAAATATTGGCACAGTGGTCTGTGTCTGAGAGTCCAAATGGAGTTCTTCCATCTGTGAAGAAGTGCTAAAATCTCTGAATTTGTACATCCCCGAAAAGACACTCCCTCCAAATGCACATTTTCTCCACCTAAAAACATTTGCAAACTCATTTAGATTTCTTGAAGAAGCCATCCCTGCCCACTCCAGTGAAAAGTGATTTCTTCTGTTTTCCATTCCTAGAGTACTTAATTTCTACATCCTGCATTTGTCACATACCATTTATTTCCTGATACCATTAGCTATCATGCTAGCATTATAGCATCTTTCCACTCTAGTACTCTATTGAGTCCATTCCCATTTTCGAATTTTTCCTGTGACTAATAATAATAGTTAAGATAATAACTCACATTTATGGACTGCTTAATGTAAATCAGGCACTGTCTAATGGTTTTAATGCAGCAACTCTACAGGGTAGATGTATCTCTACCTCCATTTAGAATGAAGTAGACCAAGTCTTTTGATATCCAAGGTTCCAAACCTATTTAGAGGCAAAACAGGGATTTTAACACAGGTAATCCTATTGCAAATATCCTTAATAATGTCTTGTCTCAGATCAAAAGCCACAAGGAATATGTGTCTATTTAATTTAATTCACAATTTTCATAGAGTACCTGCTATGTTGATTTTTGCCTGGCCTGAAGCTGCTGTTTAATATACTATAAACTGTACATGTGTGTATAATATGTATATATACCCAATAAAAAAGGCAATAAATAGACATATAGTTAGATAAGTCTATCATAACACTAGAAGTATTTTGTATGATTTTGTCCAATTTATCTAGCACAGAGGGATACATAGTAGTTATTCAATGGACATTTTTCTCTTCTCAAAATTATGTCTATGCTTCCCATGATCCTTATTATAACTATTCATTTTATTCAGTCTTCCTCATTCAGATATATTATTTTAAAATCCGTATCTAAGTGAGAGGTCCTGTATTTTATAATCTGTCCCCAAGTGCTCATACTAATAATAAGAATCTTTGGTAGAAATTTTCAGTTACAAGCTTGGAAATCTGTGGGGAAAACTTTTCATGTATTCTCTAATGAGGAGACACAGTGAACCACTTATTGACTTTACGTTGAAGATATTCTCTCACTGTTTCCAGTATATTTTATTTTATATAAATAATTGTATTTTTGTAAATATGCTTCGAAGAGAAATACATGAAGCAAGATACAACAAAATATCAAAACTTCCATTTGGACTTTGAATCATCTTTGTATGATAGTGTAGTGATTCTCAATCTCAGGTGTGCCTCAGAATCTCCCCCTCCAGATCCTCATTGTGAAGATTCTGATGTAATAGGGTAGTGTCTGGGAGTCTGAATTTTTATCCACATCCTAGTTGGTTCTGAAGTAAGAGATTCAGGGGTCACACTTTGAGAGAGGGCAAAACAGATACTAGTATTTAAGAGATGAAATTTGGAATCAGAAAATCCAGAGAGTCTCAGATTCAACATTGACCAGCAATGTACTTAACTTCTCTAAACTTCAGTTTCTTTTTCTGCAAAATGCCTAAAAATAATGGTATCTGATACATGATGTGAGAAAGTATGTGAAAAGTGCTTGGTCTAGCACATAGGAAGTGATAATTAAGTGTTAGCAAGTAATGGTAGTGGTGGTATTTGCAGTTGTTAAAATGTAGGTGTCCTCAATGTCATATGACATTAGATAATTACAAATGAAAACAGTGAGATACCGCTACATACATATTTTTAGAATAATGAAAATCCAAAACACTGACAACACCAAATGCTTGTGAGAATGTGGACCAACAGGAACTCTCATTCATTGCTGGCGGGAACACAAAATGGCACAATCACTCTGGGGACAGTTTGACAGTTTCTTATGAAACTAAACATACTCTTACCACATGATCCAGCGATCACACTCCTTAATATTAACCCAAATGAGTAGAAAACTTTTGTCCACACAAAAACCTGCACCAGATATTTAGAGCAGCTTTATTCATAATTGCCAAAACTTGCAAACAACCAAGATGCCATTCAGTAGGCAAAATGGATGAATAAACTGTGGTATATCCATACAATGGAATATTATTCAATGATAAAAAGAAATGACCTATCAAGCCATGAAAACACATTGAGGAACCTTAAATTCATATTGCTAAGTGAAATAAGCCAATCTGAAAAGACTACATACTGTATAATTCTAATTATGTGACATTCTGGAAAAGACAAAAACTATCAGTGGTTGTTAGGAGGTCAGGGAAGGACAGAGAGAGGAATGAACAGGAGGGCAACAGGGATTTTTAAGGCAGTAAAACTATTCTGCATGATACTGCAACAGTGGGTGTATGTCATTATACATTTGTCAAAACCCATAGTATATACAACACAAAGAGAGCACCCTAATGTCAATTATGGAAGTTAGTTAATAATAACATACGATTATTGACTGATCAGTTGTAACAAATATACTACACTAATGCAAAATATTAATAATGAGGGAACTGTATGTATATGGGGCAGGTGAGGGGTATATGGGAACTGTATGTACTTTTCAATCAGTTTTTCTGTAAGCTTAAAAATGAAATTAGCACACTCCCTAACACCATACACAAAAATAAATTCAAAATGGATTAAAGACCTAAGTGTAAGGCCAGACACTATAAAACTCTTAGAGGAAAACATAGGCAGAACACTCTGTGACATAAATCACAGCAAGATCCTTTTGGACCCACCTCCTAGAGTGATGGAAATAAAAACAAAAATAAACAAATGGGACCTAATGAAACTTAAAAGCTTTTGCACAGCAAAGGAAACCATAAACAAGACGAAAAGACAACCCTCAGAATGGGAGAAAATATTTGCAAATGAAGCAACTGACAAAGGATTAATCTTCAAAATTTACAAGCAGTTCATACATCTCAATATCAAAAAAACAAACAACCCAATCCAAAAATGGGCAGAAGACCTAAATAGACATTTCTCCAAAGAAGACATACAGACAGCCAACAACCACATGAAAGAATGCTCAACATCACTAATCATTAGAGAAATGCAAATCAAAACTACAATGAGGGGCTTCCCTGGTGGCGCAGTGGTTGAGAGTCTGCTTGCTAATGCAGGGGACGCGGGTTTGAGCCCTGGTCTGGGAGGATCCCACATGCCGCGGAGTGACTGGGCCCGTGAGCCACAACTACTGAGCCTGCGCGTCTGGAGCCTGTGCTCCGCAACAAGAGAGGCCGCGATAGTGAGAGGCCCGCGCACCGTGATGAAGAGTGGCCCCCACTTGCCGCAACTAGAGAAAGCCCTAGCACAGAAACGAGGACCCAACAGAGCAATCAATCAATCAATAAATAAAATAAATAAATCTTAAAAAAAAAAAAAAACTACAATGAGGTATCCCCTCACACCGGTCAGAATGGCCATCATCAAAAAATCTACAAACAATAAATGCTGGAGAGGGTGTGGAGAAAAGGGAACCCTCTTGCACTGTTGGTGGGAATGTAAACTGATACAGCCACTATAGAGAACAGTATGGAGGTTCCTTAAAAAACTAAAAATAGAACTACCACACGACCCAGCAATCCCACTACTGGGCATATACCCTGAGAAAACCATAATTCAAAAAGAGTCATGTACCCCAATGTTCATTGCAGCTCTATTTACAATAGCCAGGACATGGAAGCAACCTAACTGTCCATTGACAGATGAATGGATAAAGAAGATGTGGCACTTATATACAATGGGATATTACTCAGCCATAAAAAGAAACGAAATTGAGTTATTTGTCATGAGGTGGATGGACCTAGAGTCTGTCATACAGAGTGAAGTAAGTCAGAAAGAGAAAAACAAATACCATATGCTAACACATATATATGGAATCTAAAAAAAAAAAAAAAGATTCTGAAGAACCTAGAGGCACGACAAGAATAAAGACACAGGTGTAGAGAATGGACTTGAGGACACGGGGAGTGGGGAGGGTAAGCTGGGACGAAGTGAGAGAGTGGCATGGACATATATACACTACCAAATGTAAAATAGATAGCTAGTGGGAAGCAGCCGCATGGCACAGGGAGATCAGCTCGGTGCTTTGTGACCACCTAGAAGGGTGGGATAGGAAGGGTGGGAGGGAGACGCAAGAGGGAGGAGATATGGGGTTATATGTATATGTATAGCTGATTCCCTTTGTTATAAAGCAGAAACTAACACACCACTGTAAAGCAATTATACTCCAATAAAGATGTTAAACAAAAAAGCGTTTAAAAATAAACTCAATAATTACAAAACAAAATAAAACAAACAAAAAATGTAGGTGTTATTTGAGTGCTTAAATATGAAAACATGAAATTGAAATAAGAACACTAGTTTTGAATCAAGACAATGCTCTAAGTGAAAAATACACAACTAGATTTTGAAGAATTAGTACAAAGAAAAAATAAAAAGAAAGAAAAGAATGGAACCTATTTCAGTCTCATTAATACATTTAATAACTGATTACTAATTGAAATAATTTGTTGGACTGAATAAAATCTATTATTAAAATTAATTTCACATCTTCCTTTTTACTTTTCTAGTGTGGCTACAAAATTTTTTTAAAATTATACATATGGCTCACATTATATTTCTACTGGTCAGTGCTCATCTATGAAATGCTTAGCAAAATTTCTAGTATACAATAGTCCTTCCAAATATTAGCATGACTCTTTGGTAGTCATCAATGTCCTGACTTTCTTGTAGTGGGTTTCATTACTTTTCTTATGTACAGCCAAATTTTTTTTTTCATTATCATTCTTTTCCCCTGATGAGTTCTACTATAAAATCAAGGCCAGTTTAATCCTGTTGACTTCACTCTAATTCTATCCCCTCTTATACTGAACTTTCCCAATCACCATCTCTGACCGAAGTCACCTCCAGAGCCTCTACTGGTATCTTGCCAGTATAATCTTGAGTCAGAGTCGGTCCTGCTTGGTCTCTCTGATGTGTGCCTTCTTCCTCCTATTCCTGGATGTCCTGTTCAGATAGCCATTTCCCTGATTTCCTGTGAGATACTCAACATTGAAGAACAGTGCTTTTTGGCTTATACCCTATATTAGTGGTCCATGCTATGTGACAAATTACTACAAACTTAGGGGCTTAGAACACAACTATTATCTCAGAACACGTCTATTATCTCACAGCTTCCATGTATTAGGGATCCAGGCATGATTTAGCTGGGTCCTCAGCTTAGGATCTAACAATGCAGAAATTAAGACGTTGTCTGGGCTGTGTTCTCATCTGGAGAAGGGATTGGGAGAAAAATCTGCTTCCAAGCTCACTCCGTTTGTGGTAGAGTTTATGTTGTTGTAGCTGTATGAACGAGGACATTGGTTTCTAACTGATTCTTGGCTGGAGGCTGCTCTCAGGTCCTAGAGACAACCCACAGTTACTCTCTGCCACGTGACCTTCTTCATAGGCAGTTTACAGCAGTGTTCTTTGCTTCTTCAAGGTCAGGAGGAGAATATCTCACTCTGGTTTGCTCACCAGGAGTCTAATATCATGCAACATAAATAAGGGTGTGAGATTCCATCACCTTTGCCGTGTTCCATGAGTTAGAAATAAGTCATGGGTTCCACCTACACTCAAGGGGAGGGCATTACATAGGGCTTGATTATTAGAAGTCATCCTTGTGTGTGTCTGTCACATACCTCTTACTAGTGTCTGGGGTTCTCCCTTTCCCACTATCTCTTCTCATTTTTCAATCTGGCTCAGGTCCATATGAAATTGTTATTCTGTTTCTTCATGTCACTTGCTCTGATGGACTGGATCTCAGTCGCCTGCTCGTAGGTCTTTCCAGTGTACCCACTGTGTGCTTAGAAATCTTTCTTTTTTTCTTTTTTCTTCCCTTCTCCCATGCATTTTTGCTATCTTTATTTTACTTCTTGAATAAGCTTCCATTGGACTGCTCTTCCCAAAAATAATAACTATAAACTCTGGAAAAACAGCTATGGAAAACAACCACCTAAAGGGAGGAGAATAGCAACAACAGGTACATTCTGAAAGGGAGTCAACACTTGGAAGAAGGGAGCAGCACTGAGTGAGTTTTCCATTTCAGAGCATCTGGTCTGAGGGAAGACTTCAGCTTGTACCTTGTAAAGCTGTTAAAGCAGCATTTAAAAACTCTGCTTAATTTTCTCGCTGACCCATAGACTACACACATTTAGGGCAGACTCCAAACAGGTGACCTAAGAATATAAGGACTTTACTGAATTTTGAGCTTCTACCAAAAAACAAACAAACAAACAGAATTTGCAGTTGGAGTCCAATTAAGTTAGTTCCTTCATAAAACAAACAAGATATCAACGTTCTTTGGAGGAATATAATAGACTCCAGAGTCTTCATTACACAGTGTCCAGAATTCCAGAATATAATAAATTATTTAGCATATGAAGAAACAGAAAAAAGTGACATTTTGAGGATAAAAGATAATGGTGAGTAACCATATCAATAATTACAGTAGATGTCAATGGACTAATCCTTTTGATTAAAAGGCAGAAAGAGTCAAAATGGAGTTTAAGATACCCAACTATTTTATGTTTATAAAAGATACACTTTAGATATAAAAACACAAACAGGTTGAAGGTAACAGTAAGCATATAAAGATTGGAGTGCCCGGATTAATATCAATTACTAAAAATATTATCAGAGGGACTTCTCTGGTGGCACAGTGGTTAAGAATCTGCCTGCCAATGCAGGGGACATGGGTTTGAGCCCTGGTCTGGGAAGATCCCACATGCCGTGGAGCAACTAAGCCCGTGCGCCACAACTACTGATCTTGCACTTTAGAGACCGTGAGCCACAACTACTGAGCCAACGTGCCACAACTACTGAAGCCCGTGCACCTAGAGCCTATGCTCCACAACAAGAGAAGCCTCCGCAATGAGAAGCCTGCGCACCGCAGCGAAGAGTAGCCCCCGCTCATCGTAACTAGAGTAAGCCCGCACACAGCAGCGAAGACCCAGTGCAGCCAAAAATAAATAATAAATTTATTAAAAAAAATATTATCAGAGATGAAGAAGGGCATTTTATATTGATAAAGTTTTAATTCACCAAAGACATAGCTATCATAAATTTATATATGGCTATATTTGTTAGGGCTTCCGTAACAAAATACTACTGCCTGAGTGGTTTAAACCAAAGGGGAAAATTTTTTCTCACAGTTCTGAAGGCTAGAAGGCCAAGATCAAGGTGACAGCAGGTTTGATTTCTTTTGAGGGCTCTCTCCTTGGCTTGCAGATGGCAGCTTTCTCTCTTTACCTTCATATGGTCTTCCTTCTGTGTGTGTCTGTGTTCTTATCTTATCTCTTCTTCTTGTAAGGATACCAGTCATATTGGGTTAGATCCCACCCATCTGACCTAATTCTACCTTAGTGACCTCTTTAAAGGCCCTATCTCCACATATAGTCACATTCTGAAGTACTGGGGGTGAGGACTTCAAAATATGAATTTTGAGGGAACACAATTCAGCCCCTAACAATGCCTCATATTTCAAAATACCTGAAGCAAAATTTGAAAGAATTTAAGGGAGAAATATAAAATTTGAGTTGGAGATTTTACCAGTCCTCTTTCAGCAACTCATTGAACTAGACAAAAAAATCAGTAAAGACAGAGATGAGCTGAAAAATAGCATCAACGTATTGACCTAATTAATATTTATGGGACATACACTCAACAACTGCATATTACTCTTTCTTCCTCTTCTATATATAAAGAGTCAAAATTTGCTTTTTTAAAAAGTCAAGTATCAATTGGCTATGCTTTTAATAAAAAGCCCAGATAAGAGTGTTGGCCTAGGGTGAAAATTAAAGTTTTTAAAAGTCAAGATTCTGGACCCTTAACCATTCTGCATAACAAGAGCTAAGTGACTCCTTGTTCTGAATCCTAACCTGTGCATGGGGAGGAAACAGTCCATCCACATTAGAATGGTCAAAGAATAAGATACAATTCTAGTAAAGAGAAATCATAGGAAGAGGCAAGGTCATTACCCCAGTGTTAGAAGTATGGGTCAGAGTGAGGTATACTGGTCCCAGGGTAATAATGTTTATTTCCTTTGCATTGGTATTTTTAAGAAAATGTTTGAGTTCCCCCAGAATTGTGAGGGCTTGTACAATATTTTAATGAGGTTCTCACTTTCCTGAACATAACTGAATGAGCCAAATAGCTTTATGTTAAAAACTTGTACTGTTTTAAATGTTAATAAATATACCAAGTGATTCTACTCTAGGCTGTACACAGCCCTTATGATTCTCTGGTCTCTTGCAGCAGAAAGGGTCTCAGCCTCAAGGGTCTCTGCATTTTTCCCACCACTTTGCTTGATAAAATGCAAAAAGGATCTGGAACTGGGCTACGAGAAACAAAGACCATCTGCCTGAGACTTGTGAAGATGTGCTGAAGGAATTTCTGGATTGCCAGAAGCAGCATCTGATTGTCTCTCTGGCCTCTGCCGCTTACTTGTTCTGTGATAAAAGAATAGAATGAGATGTGCTCAGGGACCCTTGGGTAACTGGGAAGATTGTTCAAAAATGTGCTGATCCTGTGATGCCACATACCATTATGCCCTCAGATCAAATGAGTGAGATCTGAAGTTCAGAAGACTAAACTCTACTGAGGCATGACCATCCTCAGCAGGGTCAAGTCTATTGGATTTGGCAACATATTTGGCACACTTAGGGTCCCCGTGCATTTTAAACCTATTGCGCTTTCCTTACCATTAGAATTCATAGCCTTGTGGAAATTACTCTGTATCCTGGGTAGTGCTCTGTTCACTGATCAGATCCATTCATTTTCTGCCTTTATTTCACCTCATATTTTATTACTCTTTCAGTTCTGTTGAGCAAGTCTGTTCTACCCAGGCATCTTACAATACCTTAAATAGCTCCTTAGCCTGGGAAGTGTCATTGTTGGTGGTGGTTTAATAATCATAATGAACCACCACTTCCGGCTGCCTTATATATATATTCGTTAGTTTCAGAACTAATACCTCAACCTCTAGCTTCTGAAAGGAGCCCAGCCACGCGCTAGCGAAAGACTCTCCTAGTAAGTATTAATGATGCAGCTCTCTGCCTGCTGCCCCTCTACTGAAGTAGACCAAGGACTCTCAAGGAACTCAGATTAGGGACCTGGAGGGCTGTAGCTTTGCTTCTCCCTGATGGTGGCGCAGTCAGTACTCCCACGGAGCAGCGCTGATAGAGAAGGTTGTAGAGCCCACGCTGAAGGGTCTGATACGTAACGGATCCAGAGCGGGGCACCCCAGCCAGCTCTCTTTCTCTGGGAGATTCTGAGCCCTCGTTTTCGTTCACACGTTTCAGCAGTAACTCTCCTCTTTGAAACAGCTGACCTTCTGAGCTGGCATTTCTAACCTTGCTCTGCCTCTATTGAAACCAGCAGTGTTGGCTTCCATCTGGTCTCCATTCCTATACCTAATCCCTTGGGTTCGGGCTACCTATGAGCACACACTGCTCTGTTCCCAGCCTCTGACTTGGTCTGTATTTAGAACCTTGGGCTCTGGCTAGCAGAGGCTTTTCCTGAATTCTAGAATCTAGATTTCTACCACCCTTGCTTGAGCCCCTTTGTGGCTCCGCTTGATTAACTGATCACTGCAGAAAGCAGTGAATGATTTCTGCAAAGCCCAGGATTATAGGCAGTTGATGAATATTAAACAGGCTAGAGGAGCACAGGCTTTAAAGCAGAAACAATGCACTATTACCTGAGTCTGTTGATAGAATAGCAAATCCTTCAGAACAAGAACTATGTGTTACTTAGCTTATTTAGCTCCTTACCCACCATAAGCTCTAAATGAATGTTGGATGAATAAAGGAATACAATAATACACCTGCATACAGCACATCGTGGACTCAATCTTCAAGCTTACAATCCTTAAGTGTTTCTTTCCAGAATCTAACATATTACTGTGTAGATAGTATGCTTTTAAACAAGTTATTAAAATCCTGTCTTATAACAAAATACTTGGAAGCATCTTTCAACTTCTTCAGCTAGAAATGACTGTAGGTAAGGCAAAATCTTACCTCGACCCCTGTCACCTAGGTGTAGTTATTTAACCTTATTTTCCTCATCCCTACAATACAGCCGAGTCTCCATCTCAACAGTATGCTGGAGGGGTCAATTAAGATAATATGCACAAAGCAGCAAATACAGTGTCTGGGACATAACATGCCTTCTGGAATTTTCCTTTGCTTCCCTCATAAATGTTAACTTTCTGGGTGTTAGTCTGAGAATGCTCCTGAAAGAAGCTAGAAAACAATTCTCTTCTGATTTACGTTAGTGATTTCCATGTTGGAAAGGACCTATGAGAATCGTCTAAGGAACTTTTCCAAGCCATCCAGTTTCCAGCCTTCCCCCACCACCCAATACCACCGTAATGTGTAGACGGCAAAATATTTCCAAGGGATTTTGATATCCTTAATCACTTCATTGAATATCCATACTTTCTTGTCCTACTCAACAGTTTTCATTCTTAGCTGAACATCAGAATCCATTGGGGAAAATCACAATCTCTGGTGGATTTTTAGGGCTATCTGGTAATCTTACAATACTCTGCTATTCCACTTATTCTCTACTTGCAAAGACAAATACTTCAATTCTCCTTTGTGCTCAAATGTCCAATAGGTACCTCAAAATTATCATGCCCAAAAATGAACTCCTGATTTATCTCCCTCTTATAATCTACGCCACTGCAGTACATGACAGCTCTGTCCTTCTAATTACGTGGATTAGAAAACCTGGAGTCATCAATTACTCCTCTCTTCACTTCTCTCTCCTCTCACACACCATATCCAATCCATCGGCAGATCCTGTTGACCATTTTAAATAGATCCTGGATTCAGCCACTTCTTATTACTTCCACTGGTAGAAACTTGGTCCAAGTATCATCTTTCGTGTGGATGGTTGCAAAAACTTGCCCTTATCCCTTCCTACAACCTTGCTTCTCTTCAATTTCCTCAGGTCAGCCAAAATGAGCTATTTAAGAGAGAAGCCAGGCCATATCATTCTCCTACTCAAAATTGTTCAGTGACCTCTTGTCTCAGTGAAAGCAAAAGCCAGATTTCTTACAGTGACCCCAAAGGCTCTCACTGATCTGACCGCTTTGCTGTCACTACCTCTGAGCCATCATTTCCCATCATTCTGCCTCTGCTCGTACCTCCACAGCCTTGCTGATCCTTAAACAGGACCCGAGATTCCCTGCTGTTTCCTTTACACAGAGCACACTTTTTCTAAAACCCATAGAGCTCGCTGTTAACTTCCTTCCGGTCTCTGTCAAATGCTGCAAGGCCAGGAGGATCTCTCCTGACTATCTTCCCTAAAATAGCAACCCTGTTACTCTCTCTGTTACTTACTCTGATTCATTATTTCGATTAAAAAAACCCATCACCATCTGCAATGTGTTTATTTATTTGTTTATCTGCTTATGACCTCTCTTCTCCTGGTCTAACAAACTGCACACCTCAAGGCCTTTGTCTATTTTGTTCACTTCCATGCCCTAGGTACCCAGCATATGGTCTGCCACTTACAAAGAATTTAATAAATATATATTATGATACACGAATGCTCTGATCTCTCCAGTGGGATCCAGCGTCCTGGAGCTTAGATTTTCTGGCCTAGAACCATTTGTCTGGGGCAAAGAGGTTCAAATTAGAGCCAGTTCACTGACCAAGCTCACTGTCTTGATGGTCAGAGATTGATGACTGTATCATTAACACAGAATCATCAAGTTATTTTGTAATAAAATAGTCTCAAGATCTTGTTTATTATTTTCTCAGATTTATCTTCCAATTAAAGACTATTCAGTTAGACCTTTAGATGTATCTACCCACACTTGCTTTTCACCTCTGGGCTGCTTTGAAACTCAATTCCTTCTCCTGCCTGACAAAGCTTAATTTATTAAACCTTTGATACTCGGCCCAAAATGTCCATTTTATAACCAAACTTTCTAGATGATTATGGCTAAATTTACAACCAGATGCTTACTATATATTTCACTGTCTTACAGTAGCATTTGCCTGGCCTTTTAAAAGGTGCAGCTTTTAAGGGGGTTGTGTATGTGTATATGAGAGAGAGAGAGAGAGAGAGAGAGAGAGAGAGGGAAACTGAGGCTGTCTTCCTAGAGTCCTTTGATTATTTACACTAAATAACTTAAAACTTGAAAACACAATCTATGAACTTCCCTATTATTTTTTTTTTTAATTTTTTTTTAGATTTTTTTTTTTTTAAACATCTTTATTGAATTATAATTGCCTTACAATAGTGTGTTAGCTTCTGCTTTATAACAAAGTGAATCAGTTATACATATACAATATGTTCCCATTTCTCTTCCCTCTTGCATCTCCCTCCCTCCCACCCTCCCCATCCCACCCCTCTAGGTGGTCACAAAGCACCGAGCTGATCTCCCTGTGCTATGCGGCTGCTTCCCACTAGCTATCTATTTTACATTTGGTAGTGTATATATGTCCATGACACTCTCTTACCCTGTCACATCTCACCCCACCCCCTCCCCATATCCTCAAGTCCATTCTCTAGTAGGTCTGTGTCTTTATTCCCGTCTTGCCACTAGGTTCTTCATGGCCTTTTTTTTTTTTTTTTTTCCTTAGATTCCGTATATATGTGTTAGCATACTGTATTTGTTTTTCTCTTTCTGACTTACTTCACTCTGTATGACAGACTCTAACTCCATCCACCTCATTACAAATACCTCCATTTCATTTCTTTTTACGGCTGAGTAATATTCCATTGTATATATGTGCCACATCTTCTTTATCCATTCATCTGTCGATGGACATTTAGGTTGCTTCCATGTCCTGGCTATTGTAAATAGAGCTGCAATGAACATTGTGGTACATGACACTTTTTGACCTATGGTTTTCTCAGGGTATATGCCCAGTAGTGGGATTGCTGGGTCGTATGGTAGTTCTATTTGTAGTTTTTTAAGGAACCTCCATACTGTTCTCCATAGTGGCTGTATCAATTTACATTCCCACCAACAGTGCAAGAGTGTTCCCTTTCCTCCACACCCTCTCCAGCATTTATTGTTTCTAGATTTTTTGATGATGGCCATTCTGACCGGTGTGAGATGATATCTCATTGTAGTTTTGATTTGCATTTCTCTAATGATTAATGATGTTGAGCATTCTTTCATGTGTCTGTAGGCCATCTGTATATCTTCTTTGGAGAAATGTCTATTTAGGTCTTCTGCCCATTTTTGGATTGGGTTGTTCATTTTTTTGTTATTGAGCTGCATGAGCTGCTTGTAAATCTTGGAGATTAATCCTTTGTCAGTTGCTTCATTTGCAAATATTTTCTCCCATTCTAAGGGTTGTCTTTTGGTCTTGTTTATGGTTTCCTTTGCTGTGCAAAAGCTTTTAAGTTTCATTAGGTCCCATTTGTTTATTTGTGTTCTTATTTCCATTTCTCTGGGAGCTGGGTCAAAAAGAATCTTGCTGTGATGTATGTCATAGAGTGTTCTGCCTATGTTTTCCTCTAAGAGTTTGATAGTGTCTGGCCTTACACTTAGGTCTTTAATCCATTTTGAGTTTATTTTTGTGCATGGTGTCAGGGAGTGTTCTAATTTCATACTTTTACATGTACCTGTCCAATTTTCCCAGCACCACTTATTGAAGAGGCTGTCTTTTCTCCACTGTATATGCTTGCCTCCTTTATCAAAGATAAGGTGACCATATGTGTGTGGGTTTATCTCTGGGCTTTCTATCCTGTTCCATTGATCTATATTTCTGTTTTTGTGCCAGTACCAAACTGTCTTGATTACTGAAGCTTTGTGATATAGTCTGAAGTCAGGGAGCCTGATTCCCCCAGCTCCATTTTTCGTTCTCAAGATTGCTTTGGCTATTCGGGGTCTTTTGTGTTTCCATACAAATTGTGAAATTTTTTGTTCTAGTTCTGTGAAAAATGCCAGTGGTAGTTTGATAGGGATTGCATTGAATCTGTAGATTGCTTTGGGTAGTAGAGTCATTTTCACAATGTTGATTCTTCCAATCCAGGAACATGGTATATCTCTCCATCTATTTGTATCATCTTTAATTTCTTTCATCAGTGTCTTATAATTTTCTGCATACAGGTCTTTTGTCTCCTTAGGTAGGTTTATTCCTAGATATCTTATTCTTTTTGTTGCAATGGTAAACGGGAGTGTTTTCTTAATTTCACTTTCAGATTTTTCGTCATTAGTGTATAGAAATGCAAGCGATTTCTGTGCATTAATTTTGTATTCTGCTACTTTACCAAATTCATTGATTAGCTCTAGGAGTTTTCTGGTAGCCTCTTTAGGATTCTCTATGTATAGTATCATGTCATCTGCAAATAGTGACAGTTTTACTTCTTCTTTTCCGATTTGGATTCCTTTTATTTCTTTGTCTTCTCTGATTGCTGTGGCTAACACTTCCAAAACTATGTTGAATAATAGTGGTGAGAGTGGGCAACCTTGTCTTGTTCCTGATCTTAGTGGAAATGGTTTCAGTTTTTCACCATTGAGGACAATGTTGGCTATGGGTTTGTCATATATGGCCTTTATTATGTTGAGGAAAGTTCCCTCTATGCCTACTTTCTGCAGGGCTTTTATCATAAATGGGTGTTGAATTTTGTCGAAAGCTTTCTCTGCATCTATTGAGATGATCATATGGTTTTTCTCCTTCAATTTGTTAATATGGTGTATCACATTGATTGATTTGCGTATATTGAAGAATCCTTGCATTCCTGGGATAAACCCCACTTGATCATGGTGTATGATCCTTTTAATGTGCTGTTGGATTCTGTTTGCGAGTATTTTGTTGAGGATTTTTGCATCTATGTTCATCAGTGATATTGGCCTGTAGTTTTCTTTCTTTGTGACATCTTTGTCTGGTTTTGGTATCAGGGTGATGGTGGCCTCGTAGAATGAGTTTGGGAGTGTTCCTCCCTCTGCAATATTTTGGAAGAGTTTGAGAAGGATAGGTGTTAGCTCTTCTCTAAATGTTTGATAGAATTCGCCTGTGAAGCCATCTGGTCCTGGGCTTTTGTGTGTTGGAAGGTTTTTAATCACAGTTTCAATTTCAGTGCTTGTGATTGGTCTGTTCATATTTTCTATTTCTTCCTGGTTCAGTCTCGGCAGTTTGTGCATTTCTAAGAATCTGTCCATTTCTTCCAGATTGTCCATTTTATTGGCATAGAGTTGCTTGTAGTAATCTCTCATGATCTTTTGTATTTCTGCAGTGTCAGTGGTTATTTCTCCTTTTTCATTTCTAATTCTATTGATCTGAGTCTTCTCCCTTTTTCTCTTGATGAGTCTGGCTAATGGTTTATCAATTTTGTTTATCTTCTCAAAGAACCAGCTTTTAGTTTCATTGATTTTTGCTATTGTTTCCTTCATTTCTTTTTCATTTATTTCTGACCTGATCTTTATAATTTCTTTCCTTCTGCTGGCTTTGGGGTTTTTTTGTTCTTCTTTCTCTAATTGCTTTAGGTGCAAGGTTAGGTTGTTTATTCGAGATGTTTCCTATTTCTTGAGGTAGGCTTGTATTGCTATAAACTTCCCTCTTAGCACTGCTTTTGCTGCGTCCCATAGGTTTTGGGTCGTCGTATCTCCATTGTCATTTATTTCTAGGTATTTTTTGATTTCCCCTTTGATTTCTTCAGTAATCACTTCATTATTAAGTAATGTATTGTGTAGCCTCCATGTGTTTGTATTTTTTACAGATCTTTTCCTGTAATTGATATCTAGTCTCATAGCGTTGTGGTCGGAAAAGATACTTGATACAATTTCAATTTTCTTAAATTTACCAAGGTTTGATTTGTGACCCAAGATATGATCTATCCTGGAGAATGTTCCATGAGCACTTGAGAAAAATGTGTATTCTGTTGTTTTTGGGTGGAATGTCCTATAAATATCAATTAAGTCCATCTTGTTTAATGTATCATTTAAAGCTTGTGTTTCCTTATTTATTTTCATTTTGGATGATCTGTCCATTGGTGAAAGTGGGGTGTTAAAGTCCCCTACTATGATTGTGTTGCTGTCGATTTCCCCTTTTATGGCTGTTAGTACTTGCCTTATGTATTGAGGTGCTCCTATGTTGGGTGCATAAATATTTACAATTGTTATACCTTCCTCTTGGATCGATCCCTTGATCATTATATAGTGTCCTTCTTTGTCTCTTGTGATAGTCTTTATTTTAAAGTCTATTTTGTCTGATATGAGAATTGCTACTCCAGCTTTCTTTTGATTTCCATTTGCATGGAATATCTTTTTCCATCCCCTCACTTTCAGTCTGTATGTGTCTCTAGGTCTGAAGTGGGTCTCTTGTAGACAGCATATATATGGGTCTTGTTTTTGTATCCATTCGGCCAGCCTGTGTCTTTTGGTGGGAGCATTTAATCCATTTACATTCAAGGTAATTATCGATATGTATGTTCCTATTCCCATTTTCTTAAATGTTTTGGGTTTGTTATTGTAGGTGTTTTCCTTCTCTTGTGTTTCTTGCCTAGAGAAGTTCCTTTAGCATTTGTTGTAAAGCTGGTTTGGTAGTGCTGAACTCTCTCAGCTTTTGCTTGTCTGTAAAGGTTTTAATTTCTCCATCACATTTGAATGAGATCCTTGCTGGGTAGAGTAATCTTGGTTGTAGGTTCTTCTCCTTCATCACTTTAAGTATATCCTGCCACTCCCTTCTGGCTTGCAGAGTTTCTGCTGAAAGATCAGATGTTAACCTTATGGGGATTCCCTTGTGTGTTATTTGTTTTTTTTCCCTTGCTGCCTTTAATATGTTTTCCTTATATTTAATTTTTGACAGTTTGATTAATATGTGTCTTGGCGTGTTTCTCCTTGGGTTTATCCTGTATGGGACTCTCTGTGCTTCCTGGACTTGATTAACTATTTCCTTTCCCATATTAGGGAAGTTTTCAACTATAATCTCTTCAAATATTTTCTCAGTCCCTTTCTTTTTCTCTTCTTCTTCTGGGACCCCTATAATTCGAATGTTGGTGCGTTTAATGCTGTCCCAGAGGTCTCTGAGACTGTCCTCAGTTCTTTTCATTCTTTTTTCTTTATCCTGCTCTGCAGTAGTTATTTCCACCATTTTATCTTCCAGGTCACTTATCCTTTCTTCTGCCTCAGTTATTCTGCTATTGATCCCATCTAGAGTATTTTTAATTTCATTTATTGTGTTTTTCATCATTGCTTGATTCCTCTTTAGTTCTTCTACGTCCTTGTTAAATGCTTCTTGCATTTTGTCTATTCTATTTCCAAGATTTTGGATCATCCTTACTATCATTATTCTGAATTCTTTTTCAGGTAGACTACCTATTTCCTCTTCATTTGTTAAGTCTAGTGTGTTTTGACCCTGCTCCTTCATCTGCTGTGTGTTTTTCTGTCATCTCATTTTGCTTATCTTACTGTGTTTGGGGTCTCCTTATCACAGGTTGCAGGTTTGTAGTTCCCGTTGTTTTTGGTATCTGTCCCCAGTGGCTAAGGTTGGTTCAGTGGGTTGTGTAGGCTTCCTGGTGGAGGGAACTAGTGCCTGAGCTCTGGTGGATGAGGCTGGATCTTGTCTTTCTGGTGGGCACGTCCACGTCTGGTGGTGTATTTTGGGGTGTCTGTGGCCTTATTATGATTTTAGGCAGCCTCTCTGCTAATGGATGAGGCTGTGTTCCTGTCTTGCTAGTTGTTTGGCATAGGGTGTTCAGCACTGTAGCTTGCTGGTCATTGAGTGATGCTGGGTCTTGATGTTGAGATGGAGATCTCTGAGAGATTTTTGCCGTTTGGTATTACGTGGAGCTGGGAGGTCTCTTGTGGACCAGTGTCCTGAAGTTGGCTCTCCCACCTCCGAGGTACGGCCCTGATGCCTGGCTGAAGCACCAAGAGCCTTTTGTCCACACGGCTCAGAGTAAAAGGGAGAAAAAATAGAAAGAAAGAAAGAAAGAAAGGAAGGAAGGAAGGAAGGAAGGAAGGAAGGAAGGAAGGAAGGAGGAAGGAAGGAAGGAAGGAAGGAAAGAAAGAAAGAAAGAAAGAAAAGAAAGAAAGAAGCTATAATATAGTGAAGTAAAATAAAGCTATTGTAAAGCAAAGCTATACAGACAAAATCTCCCCCAGAAGCATATACATATACACTCACAAAAAAAAAAGGAAAAGGGGAAAAATTAATATATCCTGCTCCCAAAGTCCACCTCCTGAATTTGGGATGATTCGTTGTCTATTCAGGTATTCAACAGATGCAGGCACATCAAGTTGTTTGTGGAGTTTTAATCCGCTTCTTCTGAGGCTACTGGGACAGATTTCCCCTCCTCTTCTCTGTTCGCACAGCTCCTGGGGATCAGCTTTGGATTTGGACCCCCCTCTGCGTGTAGGTCTCCTGAGGGCGTCTGTTCCCCGCCCAGACAGGACGGGGTTAAAGGAGCAGCTGCTTCGGGGGCTCTGGCTCACTCAGGCCGGGGGGAGGGAGGGGTACGGAGGAGGCGGGGCGAGCCTGCGGTGTCAGAGGCCGGCGTGACGTTGCAGCAGCCCGAGGCGCGCAGTGCGTTCTCCCGGGGGATGTTGTCCCTGGATCACGGGACCCTGGCAGTGGCGGGCTGCACGGGCTCCCGGGAGGGGCGGTGTGGAGAGTGACCTGTGCTCGCACACAGGCTTCTTGGAGGCGGCAGCAGCAGCCCCAGCGTCTCACGCCCGTCTCTGGGGTCCGCGCTGATCGCCGCGGCTCGCGCCAGTTTCTGGAGTTCGTTTAGGCGGCGCTCTGAATCCCCTCTCCTTGCGCGCAGCGAAACAAAGAGGCAAGAAAAAGTCTCTTGCCTCTTCGGCAGCTGCAGACTTTTTCCCGGTCTCCCTCCCAGCCAGCTGTGGTGCGCTAACCCCTTCAGGCTGTGTTCACGCCGCCAACCCCAGTCCTCTCCCTGCGATCCGACCGAAGCCCGAGCCTCCGCTCCCAGCCCCGCCCGCCCCGGCGGGGGAGCAGACAAGCCTCTCGGGCTGGTGAGCGCTGCTCGGCGCCGAGCCTCTGTGCGGGAGTCTCTCCGTTTTTCCCTCTGCGCCCCTGTTGCTGTGGGATCCGCGCTGTTAGCTGCGGCTCACGCCCGTCTCTGGAGCTCGTTTAGGCGGCGCTCTGAATCCCCTCTCCTCGCGCACCAGGAAACAGGGAAGAAAAAGTCTCTTGCCTCTTCGGCAGCTGCAGACTTTTTCCCGGACTCCCTCCCGGCTAGCTGTGGCGCACTAACCCCTTCAGGCTGTGTTCACGCCGCCAACCCCAGTCCTCTCCCTGCGACCAAAGCCCGAGCCTCAGCTCCCAGCCCCACCTGCCCCGGCGGGGGAGCAGACAAGCCTCTCGGGCTGGTGAGTGCTGGTCAGCGCCGAGCCTCCGTGCGGGAAGTGCGGGAATCTCTCCGC
The DNA here is from genome assembly GCF_028023285.1 of Balaenoptera ricei. Classification (NCBI taxonomy): domain Eukaryota; kingdom Metazoa; phylum Chordata; class Mammalia; order Artiodactyla; family Balaenopteridae; genus Balaenoptera; species Balaenoptera ricei. Next base: position 5,425,574 of record NC_082645.1, on the reverse strand, counting down.
TTTGCCCTCCGCACCCCTGTGGCTGCGCTCTCCTCCGTGGCTCCGAAGCTTCCCCCCTCTGCCACCCGCAGTCTCTGCCCGCGAAGGGGCTCCTAGTGCGTGGAAATCTTTCCTCCTTCACAGCTCCCTCCCACTGGTGCAGGTGCCGTCCCTATTCTTTTGTCTCTGTTATTTCTTTTTTCTTTTGCCCTACCCAAGTACGGGGGGAGTTTCTTGCCTTTTGGGAGGTCTGACGTTTTCTGCCAGCGTTCAGTGGGTGTTCTGTAGGAGCAGTTCCACGTGTAGATGTATTTCTACTGTATCTGTGGGAAGGAAGGTGATCTCCGCGTCTTACTCTTCCGCCATCTTCTCTCCTCCCCCCTATTATTTTTGTCTCTGACACCATCTTATAACACAAATTTTATAACAGCAGTATATTTTTCACTTATATGATTAAAATTTTTGAACACCAAGTCTCCTCAGTCCCTTTTCAAATACAACGTAATATACCATAAGTTAAATAATATAGTTGTTCTGTTGTGTTTGCATATATTTTCAAGTTCTCTGTTACAATTACTGGCCTAGTTGCTATTTTAATTGCTACTCTGATGTCTTTGCAAACACCCTCTTGGAAAATGAAATTTTCTAGAAAAAATATAACTCCCAATCATATTTGAAGGAGGAATAAAGACAGAAAAATAATAAATCTGTGTGCATCACGCATGGGTAGCAGTTTGTTTTCCTTTACCACCAATATGAAATTCATTTTTTCTACTACCTGGAAGTTATGGATAATTGTAAAGACATTTTGCCCAGATCCAAGTAATAAGAATTTACTGTAGATGGTGAATCAAGGAAATACACATAAATTAAACATAATGCACCAAAGTCATGGAGCTTAAATCTTAATAAACAGATATCAATCCAGGATTCTGATAGCATCTATAAATGCAACTCTAGATGTGAAACGTAATAATATATAATGCTTCCCACTGCGTTATGAAAACTTTCAATTAAAAAAAATTAAATGACCTTGGTATTTTTACTGTGGTATTGCTTGTGCTCTAATTAATAAAAAATACATTTGCATTTTATTTTTCTAAATGAAATATATAGCAACCAATTTCACACATTAAGAGTTATTTTCCTTGTGAATGATTATATCCATATTCATCTTATCTTTTAAAACAATGTTGAGTAAAAACACTGAGTTAATATAAATGCAAACTGTAAGTGTGTTCCAGAAGAAAAATACTATTTGTACTAAATGCACGTGCAACTGTTTCAACACAAATGCAAATCACCCTTAATTTTATTTTCAAAATGCCACCCTTTAACCAATATAATGCACAATCAATTTTAAGTACCAAGCAGAATGCTTTATAATGCTGCTCTAGGGAAGACACACAATTTTTCATTTCATCATCAACAGAGTTAAGTTGTATCACCAAATAATCTATGAACCTCTGATTAACCAGATGCCATTTTCCACCCTCTGCCCCAGATTAAAATGCAGTGATGTGTTCAATAGAGTACTAAAAAAAAAATTTGATAAACCTTTTTCTTTTTCCTCCAGATAGCCACCCCAGCCCCCCATGTAGAGGGGAAATGAAGCAAGGCAAGCATTTAAGTACATAACTTTTGGAAAAGCAAATAAGAATAGAAAACCTATTTGTTCCATTTTCGTAAGGTCCATCTGAACACAGTGTAATGCATACCCGTGCCTCGGTCAGTCCCTACACTATATCCTCTACAGTTTTATTCTTAAGCTTTGAACGTCTGTATCTCTATGCTGGTGACCCTCGTCTCTCAGTGTAAGTCTGGCCTAGCCCCATGTGACATTGTGGAGAGAATGGGCAGCCGAAGTCCCATAGTTAAATAGAACTTTGACTTGGTTCTTTGTCTGATAGTCTAATACACAGCTGTGTCTGGAATGTAATTGGTATCGGCTCTAAATCACAACCTTCTCTAAGCCGTGCTTTATTTACCTATCTGGATTTCCAGTCCCTTGATCTGCCTTCTTAGTTGGAGTCCCATCAGTGGCTTTCCCATTGGGGAAATTTTCTACCTCCTCCAGTGACCCCTTTCCTTTCACTGTGAATGGACTTCTCTCCAAACTACAGGGCCAGTCAGTGTCTTCTTAACTGAAACCCAACTTCCCTTCCTTGCCTGGCCCACCTGCTGTTAGACCTTCCTTGATGTTGATCTCGGGGCCCCTTCCAACACCTGGCCTGGCCAAACACACTGGACAAAGTGGTGTGGAGCCCTCATTTCCCTTCCTCTGATGAGAGCCTCTGCAGTCGGCCACTCAGTCCTGCCCCATCTTGCACTCTCCCACCATCCTCTTTGCTAAGGGGGCTAGCCTGCCTCGAGGCTCCAACCCATTGCTGTGCAGAAACCCTGGTTCCCTGCCAGATGGCTCAGTCAGGTAGATGTGCTAGAGCAAATCAAATCACTGGCCAGGGTTGGGATGCTTTGGTTGCACTTCTTAAAGCTCTATTTATTTATTGTATTAGTTGTAATTCTATCACTCCCTATCAGAAAATGAAAACCCGAATAGATGCCTCTCACATATGAAGGTGATGCCGGATATGCCCTTCGAGCTTACTTTCCATTAGCACAGAGGACCTCCTCTTCTCCACCACCCCCCCCCCCCCCACCCACTGCATGTGGTTTGCATGCATGGCAACTGCTCTGGCTCCGTCTTGTTGAAAGAGAGTGAGGTCATCCGGACCACGGAAGGCAGGAGACACCACCTGCACCTAATGCTAAAAACGCTGAGTTAACTGAACCTCGGACCAAATTTATTCCACATCACTGAGAAGGAAAATCTCTTTAAATGAAAATATTTAAGCATCTATTTTGAGTGGACAGATTTCTAGAATTATTACATTGTTCTCTGCTTTCTTACACTGGGGATTTTAAATATGATGACTTTGGTCAACATTCAGAACCTCTGTTTCTGTGCTATGCCCCCAGAGACTGTTAGCATAGATTTTGGCTCCTGAAATAGGTGTCCTCACATTATTTGGCTCTGTAAATCCCTGTATCTGCTTTATGGTTTTGCCGTCTATCCCTTTGCATGCATGTTGTGCCTTTGCTGATTGCTAGCAGCATTTTCTCTTTTAATCTGTTTAGACCTGGGAGACGAGATAGCCTTGTTTGGTAGAATAGGTCGTAACATAAAAATACATTGGTTCTGACTGAGTGGCTGAGGACATCTCTTGAGAATGTATACGTGAGCTTTTAGGGAGAATAATTTTTGAAATATTATGGCCTTACTTTCTTGCTCATAGCTGCAACTCTACCCAGTTGACATGTTCCTGCAAATACTCTGAGAATACATAAGAGCTAGAAAAACATTGCCATTTGTTCCAAATAACTTCATGGCATATCTACGTTGTCACAGAAATAGTAAGACAGAACTCACACAGGTGCACTTTTCCTGTCATAAACGCCAACATATTTTCTCTGCGAGATAATCTAACGCACATAGGTATGCTTAGAGGGATCTGGGTATGTATTGCATTCACCTTAAGAGTTTTTGCTGCATCGTGATTTGTGTTCACATTTTTTTTTTCTTTTCGGAATAAACCAAGTAGCTGCTGTTTTGTACCCTAACGTTTCTCATCCGTGAAATACTCCTCAAAGACACATCTCTCGGGCTTCTTTGGTGGTGCAGTGGTTAAGAATCTGCCTGCCAATGCAGGGGACACAGGTTCGAGCCCTGGTCTGGGAAGATCCCACATGCTGCTGAGCAACTAAGCCCGTGTGCCACAACTACTAAGCTCTCGCGAGCCACAACTACTGAGCCCGCGTGCTGCAACTACTGAAGCCCGCGCATCTAGAGCCCGTGCTCCACAACAAGAGAAGCCGCCACGATGAGAAGCCCACACACTGCAACGAAGAGCAGCCCCCTCTCGCTGCAACTGGAGAAAGCCCCGCGCATCAATGAAGACCCAATGCAGCCAAAAATAAATAAATTTATTAAAAAAAAAAAAGGACACATCTCTTTTTTTCTCTCAGTCCTTTCCATTCCATAAAAATAGATAATTAAAATGATCTTCCATGCCTAAGTGCTCAGCCTCTTGCTTCTTAAAAAACTCTCCTGGTGGAAGATTCTGAATGACAGTAGGAGGTCAAATTAGCAAGCCTGACTGCTCAAGGTAAAGAGGGGAATGAGAAAAGCTTTGCGACTTTCCCGCACATTCATTTATGGCATAAGAATCACCAACCGTGAGAAAAACTTGCCTTTGATTGTTGAAATGGAAGTCAAGAAGCCTTTTTGCAGAATGGTCTGGGATCATGTGTAAAACATGAAAGACTGAATACCCAGCCTCAAAGACTCACAGGAAGTTATCTCCTGGGCTAGGTTGGTGGCTCGATATCACCACTCACATTCACTAGAACTAAAAGGACCCTCATTTAGTATGTTCAGGTCGACCTCCTCAGGAGGTGAGAGAACAAAAGTCCATTGTACTGGGGACCAGAAATGATTTCACCAGGCTTTAAAATGTCCTGTTGTAAATCACGAACAGTTTTAAGGGGCAGGCCATTCGATCTAGCAGCACTCTCACGATGCTGGAGACTTCTTTTCTTTTGGGGCATTAAAAATGGAATATAAAACCTGAGTGTTTTTTTATTTTAAATAAAACAGAGGAGTTGGGTGCTATTGTCAAAGAAAGCCTTAGTCAATACTTTCTCCAAACCTGGCCAGTGTACTAGGAGGTAAATGGGGAATTCTTGCAGGATGCGCATATTTGGAAGGAAGGGAGGAATGAAGGAAGGAAGAAAGGAAGGAGTAAAAGCTATGCAGAAGGAAGAAGAAAAACCACGAAGTTCTATTTGCTCTCATTACCAGTCTCCTCTCCTCTCCACAGTCTCTGGAGGGTGCTTCGTCATCAACATGGTAGGGAGAAGGGACATGAATACAGTGAGATGTAGCCCAAGAACCCCCTCCCAGGGGAGCTGTAAAGGAGTAGGAGCCTCAGGGAGCAGGTCGATCTGTCCCACAGCGTGTTGAGCCTCCCTACGTGACTTCACCGTTCTGTCTCCAGCACCTGGCATACTGCTTGCCTGGTCAGTCTGGTACCTGCCTGCCTATACGACAAGTAGAAGGCTTCACCACTGTTCTCTTCCTCAACATTCTCACCCAGCCACAACTGCTGCTCTTACCCTGGGTTTGAAATGAAAGTGTAATTTCACAAATGAGTGCTGACTGCTCTCCTCTGTGTTTATTCAAAGCAGAAGCTTGCAAGTTTCCTTCCCCCTTCCCAGTCTACACGATGGCTTCACAAGTCTCCTCTCCCAGAATTCTCCTTTAATTTGATATAAAGCCTTGTCCTACAATGCACTCATCCTGCTTTATTATGAGTTTAAATTTTTCCATTACTAAAATAACAAAATGTAACACAATGAAACCACTATTCACATTGTGGTGTGTTTCCTTCCATTCATTTTTTTTTTCTTCCCAGAATGCACTTATCCTTGACCCTGCAGATGTTGTAAATATTTTATTATCCATTACCCTTTTACTCTGATCCTTTTGGATGAAGGCTCTATTTGCATCACTGTGTCTTCCTTGTATTTTGAGTTACTGGGGTTAGCGTACCATTAGTAGAGTAGACAAAGACTTTGAAATCAGACAGGCAGGTTTAAACTCTGGCCTTAATAAGTAAGGTGGGTGAGTTGCGCAACTAACTAAGTCTTCCTGACTTCGTTTCTCCATCTAAATGCGATTACGATAACATATATTTCATATGATTGTTTTGAACATCTTCATTAGGGAGGATGTGTACTATCCAGCCAGCTGCTTAATGCAGAACAGACATGATAAATGTCATCCCCTTTCCTGATGTCTAGAGGATAGGGCTAAAATTGTTATACTTACTTAGGGTAAGTGTATATACTTATTATATATGTATAGCATTTATATCAAATTATCTATTGAGATATTTTATTGTATACTCAAGCATAGGACAATAAATCAGTTATATTTTATAAGGATTTCTGTGAATTTGTACTTAAATCTACATGTCAAATAATTATTTTTCTTTATCATGGCTCATAAAGGAATTTTTTCATAACCCTCTTCCCATTCTTCTAGCCATTTAACTGAATTTAAGATCAATACCCTCAAAATCATACCAAATAATAATAAAATTCTCATTTTTACTAAATGTATGTGTTTTTGGAGGAGAATAATTTAATTTTCTTTAAAAGGTTCATCATAACCAGTTGTTCATTCACATGGGGACAAACAGTTCCTGGAGTCTGATGAGTGTTCTTTAACAGCACACAAAAGATCATCCATCAATTCGGCAAGCATTTATTGATTGTCAAGTATGACAGAACACAGGGCTAGGTATTGTGGACAAATACAAAATAGCAGGCAGACATCTTTGCAGACAGACCTGATTAAAAAACAAATAGGTAAGCAGTTCAGTTCACTTGCTTCCCAGAAGGTCTTCACTTATCTTAACAACTGTAGGTGTTTGTAATAAAAGCAGCTCAGGCCGGGAAGTCAAGTAAGCAAAGCTTCGTACTCCCTGCTTTACCACTTAAGAGTAGCATTTCTGTAAGCAGGTCACCAATCATCTCAGCAGCGTCCCTCATCAGCAAAATGAGCTTTAGATAACAGATACCCACATGCCTAATAAAGTTCTTGGCATTAAGTAAGTTGCTGCTACTTAATTCATTTTTTCTCATTTTTTCTTTCTATTGATTACACCTACTTATAGAGTTTTTATGAAGATCAATTGAGAAAGCCTACCTAAATGCCTGTGTACAACAGATCTTGGAATCTACTAAGAATTCAGTGTTGATTCAGTTCCCTGATCTTTAAGTCCCTAAAGAGACATGTCCCTTGTCAATCTGTATTTTTAAGGATTATCCATTAATATCACTTTTCATGTGTGAACTTATGTTTACATGTTGGCATTGAGGAAAGCAAAATAAAACATTAATGGATTGTTTGTTAGTTTCTGTATTTGAATACAAAGGAAGTAATGCACTGCACATTGACTTTTGTGGAAATGTTACTGGATTCTTTAATAATGCTTCTAGTTCTTCTGACTCTGATGCTGTTTTGAACATGTCCCAAATTTGTCCACATGGAAGGGTTTAATGAGTGTGTATTCAAAATATCTGATTATCTACCGGTTTGAATAGACAGAAAGTTTCTTATAGTTCAAGTAGGTAAGAAATTTCAGGTTTGGCTACTTATTCTTCTATTGGTGATGTATATAGTTCACAGTTGCATTTAGAAATTTTCCCATTTACCAAATGGCATCCAATTAAGCAATATTTTTGATCCATGGAAGCCCTGCTAACCAAATGAATACCAGAACAGTAACTATAGGCAAATCTACATGAGTTTCATCTTTGTTCTATTTGTTTCAACTGCATGGTCATTTGTTTGGTTTCAGCATTTATCCCATGTTTGTTACTTGCTAATTGCAGACACATAGAATTGCTCATTGCAAATTTCTAGACTCACATATTAATGCATTTAGAGGGCCTACTATGTGACAGACCCTGGGAACACAGATTTGAATAAGATAGTTCCTCATCTCAGGGACCTGTCAGGCCCTCTGCCTGGAATTGCTGTCACCCTTATTAGTAACCTCGAGAACCCCATGGGCATCCTCATTTAGGTCAGGCTTTCTCACATTTCTAATGTAGAACAAGGCATACAATGGTAATGAAAGGCATTTCTTTCACATTGCCAGGGTGTAGGGGAAGGCGCCTGCCAAGTCCAGATCAGGTAAACATGGCAGGCTGACCTCCGTACCCACTAAGTACTTGAATGTGAATGCCAGTCCCAGGCAGAGGCCACTATTCCAAACAATGTTGCACAGTAATTACAAGCAATTGCCACAGACTTTTCTCCCTGTACATGCTCTTTGTCTTCCACCATCTTGGATTGCTGGTTTCATAGGACTTAGCTTTGGCACTGATGTCATGAAGGATATTTTCAGTAATTCTGATCACAATCTTTGGCTCATAAAATGGGTGATTTTTGAAGTTTCTCTCTGTTCAGATTTTGGAATCCCTCACAAACTCCTGGAATAATTCCTTTTTCCTGATCCTAGCCGATGAATTCAAACTATAGGATAGTTTCCAGCCTCCCTTTCAGAAGAGGTAGGTTGGAGAAAAGAAAAAGGGAGCTGAGGGTGAAGAATGTGGAAATGAGAGAAGGTTATCCCTGAGTAGAGTTTTTAGGTATAAGTCAGAGACGTAAATGGGGGAAGATGTTTCACATCTATGAAGCATATCTAAATTGGATGGGCAATTAGTGGGGTTTATTTTAAGAATCATTGGCCAAAGGCTAAGAGAAAAAGTCTTAAAAACAATTTGCAGTCATGTTCTTGACCCAGAATCAATTTAAACCTTTGCCTTATTTTCATTTATACATAGATGATAGAAGGAAATGTTGCCTAAGAAACCACATCTCACTTGAGTTGTTTACTTTCCTGTCCCTTTCACATTGTCGTAGCCTCAGGAGACCTTCCTGGCCCTTTGTGGACATGCAAGCAGAAACCCACTGGGGTGACTACAGTCTGAGGAAGGAAGCTTTTTCACTCCGGAGGAAGAGAGAAAGATGAAGCCCTGCAGGTGAGTAGCAAGAAAATCTAGTAGGAGACAGTTATTACAATGTGAGTAAGAAATAACGAAGAAATGCTAGACTGAGACAGTAACAATGTGATAAGGGAGATGGGATGCATTTGAGGGCGATTAAGGCAGTGGAATTGGCGGAACTCAGAGATGACTGGATGTAGAGGGTAAAGGGAAGGAGGAGTTGAGAAGGGCATTTCAATTCTACCAACCCAGCTAAGGAATAGAGAATGCAAAAAGGGAGGAGAAAATAAGTTTAATTTGGGGCACACTGGCAAAGAGAGATGTGTAACAGGCAGAGACAGGCATGAGTCTGGAGCCCAGGAGAAGGCATGGCCAGAGACAGAAAGAGTCAGTAGCGCTGACTTTGAGAGTTCAATCCTTGAGAGGAGGTAATGTGTAAATGTGTAGACAATTTGTAGGGAGGAAAAAGAGCAAAGTTGAGGATGGATGGCGGCTGTAGACAATATATCTCATAAGAAAGCAAAGGTAGGAAAATGAGAATGAAAGATCGGAGTCATTGTAGAATCAGAAAAGATTGTGCCACAGAAGCTGAGGGAAAACAGAGTTTTGAGCAGTAAGACATCAACTGAAGTTTGGGAAATGCTCAATATCTTCAGAAACTTTAAGTAATTGTGATTTGAAGGAGTTTTAAGACAGTTATGCAGCAGAAGGCAGACAATGAGCCGAAGCATGCCTGGAAAGTGGAGTAGTCGCCTCTTCAGAGAAACCTGAAGGAGAATGAAATTCCATCTGAGTTAGCTAGCTATAAGGAAGGCAGGTTCAAGGAAACTTTTTATCTTTGGAGTGAGAGTGGAGGATGTATAGATAGGAGAGTTTTGACGGGGCAGAAGATGAATTATGAAGATGGTTTAGAGCTCCCAAAGCAAGTTGACTTGCTAAAAAAGAGAGAGAGAGAAAAGTTGGAGAAATCTCCCAGGACAACAGGAACAGTGAGAGAGAAAGAGGTCTATAAGCTAAGTACCCGAGACCACAGTGGAAATCCAGAAGACACTTAGAGCACAGCTTCTCAAACTTTAAGGATAATAAGAATTACCAAGAGGGACTTCCCTGGAGGTCCAGTGGTTAAGACATTGCCTTCCAGTGCAGGGGGTGTGGGTTCGATCCCTGGTTGGGGAGCTAAGATCCCACAGACCTCGTGGCCAAAAAAACAAAATGTAAAACAGAAGCAATATTGTAACAAATTCAATGAAGACTTTAAAAATGGTCCACATCAAAAAAAATCTTAAAAAAAAAAAAGAATTACCAAGAGACTTTGTTTATATGAATATTCTGATTCACTATGCCTGGGTTGGACCTAAGATTCTACATTTTGAACAAGCTGTCAAGTAATGCCAATACTACTGGTTCTCTGACTTAACTTTGAGAAATAATGACATAGAGGAATGTAGACTCAGGCAAATGGGTTTTTGGGTGTAATCAGAATACGTGCAAAATAAGGACATAGTTTGATGAAAGACAGAAAACGTGATGGTTAAACATGGCAAAGAGGAACAACCAAGAATGCACTTTATGAATAGTTCATGTATTCATTAAGAATGTACTAAATTCTCAATTAATATGCATATGCCTCTCCTTGCAGAGCATAGAACGAGGCACGTTAAGTCCAGTCTCAGATAGTGTAAGGATATTATGATATGTACAAGAAAACATAAACAAAAAGGATGTTAATTAATACATAGACATGTAAGTGCTTCAGAAATAAACAGTGGTCGGGCTTCCCTGGTGGCACAGTGGTTAAGAATCCACCTGCCAATGCGGAGGACAGCAGTTCGATCCCTGGTCTGGGAGGATCCCACATGCCGCAGAGCAGCTAAGCCCGTGTGCCACAGCTGCTGAGCCTGTGCTCTAGAGCCCGTGAGCCACACCTACTGAGCCTGCGTGCCACAACTACTGAAGCTCACGTGCCTAGAGCCCGTGCTCCACTACAAGAGAAGCCACCGCAATGAGAAGCCCGCGCATTGCAACAAAGAGTAGCCCCTTGCTCGCCGCAACTAGAGAAAGCCCGCGTGCAGCAATGAAGACCCAACACAGCCAAAAATAAATAAATAAAATTAAATTAAAAAAAAAAAAGAAATAAACAGTGGTCAAAACCTGTTAGAGATGGGTAGGTAGACAGCTCGAATATTTCTTTGAATTAATTTCTTTGGATCAAGACTTCATGAAAGATTTTCACCTTACCGCTCATTTTGAAACTAAATAAATATTGAGTGCATTATCGTCCACCTTCCCTATGTTCATCTTTAAAAGAAGACATGACACATGTAAAGTTCCCATCAATTTGCAAATAGGAGAGGGGAAAATGAGGCTGCACCTTGAATGGAAGGGATCCTATCTCTTTAAACCTCTTTATAGTGGAGAGTCACATGAAGCATGGATTTGAAACTATTTGATCCAGACAGAAGAGACACAAAGAGTTACTGTCATGAAGAGAGATACAAGGTTAGACGGTCAGAGATTACCTAGTGCTTTTTTAGGCATGTCCTCCTGTTTACAGAATCTGGGTCCCCCTCCTCTTCACCACCACTTCCCCTTTGCTGTCCCTCCACTATCTCAGCCAGTGGACAATGCATCCTGAGTGCCATTCTTACCACCCTGTGGTGGTTGAGCACGTACCAGGCGCTCATAGCCATCCAAGGACTGAAGCACAAAAATATTAGTTAAGAGTTCAAGTTCAAGTTCAGTGTCTTTAGAAATTTTCTAGCTGATTTGGAAGAAAGGCATAAGCATAAAACTACAGTATAAACCAGCATCACCCAAATAGTCTTCTGCAGAAGAAATAGTCTTCCGTCAAATTCTTCTAGGAAATATAGACAAAAAAGGAGTCTGATGCTGATAAGAGTTTGTAAAATACCATATATTAGAACTTCATTTCTTCAATATAAGTAGGAGAGCGTGCATATTTTAATTATTCTGAGAATCACTGCAGTTATAAATCTGGTTAACTTTGTTTAAACCAAAGTTTCTGACAATTTGGTTTTGTTTTTAAACCATTGGATTTTTTATATCATAAAAACTGTTCATATCTCAAGGACTTAGTATTCCTCAGAGGACAAATAAGGGAATATTATTGTAAAGATTAAAAGTCAGTTTAGTACAATTGCAATTAGGGAGATGATCACTTCGCTTCAGAAATCTAGGGAAGGCGTCAATGAGGAGTTTGAGCTGGCATTGAATGATATGAGTACTTTGAGCATTGACAAAATAAGATATTCTGGGTTGGGATGCAAGTTGAGAGGATTAGCAGAATAAATAAAAATGTAGAGGAGGAAACAGTTCAGAGTTCAGGTGTGTTTAAATGACAATGAGAAAATCAATATGCCTGGAGAGGAAGGTTTTGATTTAGTGAAAATCAATTTGGCAAGGCTGATTATAAAGACCCTTGCATTTTGGGTTAGGTTCTATGAAGATTGAAATATGCATTAATTGCATCCAGAGGGGAACAAATAGGGAATAGGTCTCTAGCATTCTGACCAAACCATTTTTTTAAATTTATTTTATTTATTTATCTATTTATTTTTGGCTGTGTTGGGTCTTCGTTGCTGCACATGGGCTTCCTCTAGTTGCGGCGAGCAGGGGCTACTCTTCGTTGCGGTGCGTGGGCTTCTCATTGCGGTGGCTTCTCTTGTTGCAGAGCATGGGCTGTAGGCGCACTGGCTCAGTAGTTGTGGCTCGTGGGCTCTAGAGCGCAGGCTCAGTAGCTGTGGCGCATGGACTTAGTTGCTCTGCGGCATGAGGGATCTTCCCGGACCAGGGCTCGAACCCGTGTCCCCTGCATTGGCAGGTGGATTCTTAACCACTGCGCCACCAGGGACATCCCAAACCACTTTGTAATTTTTTAAAAATTTCACTGTTTGTTTTTGAAAATAACACAAGCACACAGTGAAAAATTCATAACATAAAAAAATAAACAGAGGAAACTTAAAATCACTCATAACCCCATCGACCAGAAACAGTGCAGTGACACTGGGGGTATCCTATGCCAATTCTTCCTAAGTGTACACATGTTCACACACTCATTTTACAAAAATCAGCTCACACTACGTCATAGTGGCTGTAAACTCAACTCCTAAGAGGCAAGTAAGTTAATATAAATGTGTGCAGCAGGGGAGAGTAGCGAGGTGTTAAAGATGCAGCCTTTCACAGAGACACCGTTACAAATTAAATATATGGAATGTTCTTTGCTTCCACGAAGAAATATACTAGCTCCTTACACTGCACCCCTTTTATCTGAAACATACTGGCATATAGGTCCGTTTTTAATTTTACCACATTTGATGGAAATATAGATAAAAGAAAAAAATAGTTTTTAACTCTTACATTAGGAGAACAATAGATACATGGTACCCTGACTCTAGGCCTTAGTGTATGGGAGGCAAAGACAGACATTGAAGCGTGCTGAATGGGAGAGCTCTGCTCCCTCTGAGGGTAAGGGTACCACTGGGCAGCGGCTATTCTGCTGAGCAGAGCAGAAATGGGGCCCAGAGTTGGCAGATCTTCATGGTTTTCAAGAGAAGACAGAAATCCAGTACTTACGTGATATTTTCTGAATTTTTTTTAAAATAGGAATTAATCATTTTAACAAGAGAGTCAGAATTCTATAGAGAAACAAAATACACTCAGCACTCTACAGTTGGTGTCTTTTGCTGATACAACCCACAAAACAAAACAAAACAACAGCAACAAAACTTCCTGGTTCTTTGCAGTTAGGGAATGCTACTACCGTGCATCACCTCGGGCAGAAAAATCTTGAAGTCCCAGGGTAATGGGCATTTTTACTTACTAGACTTTTCCATCTTTAGATGTGACCTGGCACAATATTTACATCTGTATTAGCATATTATGAATCTTTCATTGTAAAAAGACTCATTTGGAAAGTGTAACATTTCAGAAATACGCTTACTGAATGTATATTTTGTTGATTTGAATAGGTATTTACCCACTGGAGGAAGATCTATTCCCAGGTGCCACTTAGGTTATTTTAAAGAACTCCCTACTGAATATTGATGCAACTGTGTACCTTTGCAGAAGTGGGAACAAAGCTGGCTGTGTGGAACCTTGGAATCATGGTGAGTAATTAGCACAATGTCTGTAATCAGGGAAAGGTTAGATTAAGAAAAAAGGAATATAAATGTCTGTGACACAGGAAAAGGAACAAGAGAGAGATCATCTGAAGAACAAGAACAAAAAGAACAGTTGAACTTAAAGTGTAAAAACCAACTCATAAAATATATACTGTATCTCCTCCACTTCAAATATAAACTTTTCTCTTCCCTGAAAATGCCTATCCAGGTGTTACCATACTTGTATCTATTTATGTCATTAGTATTGCTTTTAAATAAATATACTTCAACTACTCCAGGTTGACAAAAAGAGAGCATTCATATTCAGTCAAGATTGCCTAAGCACAGAAAACACAAAATAACTTGAAATGTATGAAGTGCTATATAATTTTAGTCAATAGCAATGATGGTGTAGACTAGCATAAAATTATATAAGACAGAAATGTTCAACAAATGGAACTCTTTCAACAAAGCTTCGTATTTGGTCATTGTAAATAGATGCAATTCCAATCCAGAAATAAGTACCTTTTATTGATTCTAATAATATGACTTTTTAAAAGTTTAATTGAAATATTAAAAAAAATTGAACTATGGATCCACTGCCCTTAAGTGTCTCACTATTGAAAGAAACAGACAAATAAAACATATGTTTAAATCTTATAATTGACTTCCAATTTTTCTGATTTCCCAGTTTGTATTTAATGTGCTTGGTTTTCTTCAGATTGGAGATGTCATTTTTTTCCCACATTGGCAAGAACAATAACAGGTCAGGTTTTAAGGCACCTGCCAAAATTCAAGTTTTTATCCTTTATCGTGTCTTTTCCTGTTTAGAAGTAGTTTGAGAAATCTTTAACAATATCTGTCACAGTTTATATTTCATACCCAGGAATGATTTTAATCAGATGAGATAGGGGGAGTGCTTGTTTATGGTCCTAAGACTTTTTTTAATACCAATATTTTACTGATCTCATTAGTTCTACCATTTAAATTTTGGACTCTTTACAATGCACAGCTTTATAAATTAGCCAACTAATCTCCACTAATGTCCAGGTTAATATTTGGGAATTTTTCCATGGTGACAGTAGATAGGGAAGCAATTGAACTTTTGACAGGAGAAAAGTGGAGAGAGCCTTTCATAGTGCTGCATGGAATTGGTGGGTTTATCTATAAAATAGAGGTTATGATGAATTATCTCTAAGGCATCCCTGGCTCTCCTCCTGGTAAGTAGATACAGGATGAAGTCTCTAGAAAGTCAAAGAACAGAATAAGAGTCACTCTACAATTATTTTTCTAATCCTTTCATTGCCTGTTTCACTACACACTTAATGTAATAAAATTTACATCACAGAAAGGAACAAAAATATACACTTACACAAGTAATTAGTTCTAATTCTAGACAGTATGAAATTGCATATAAAGGAGGATTTGATCTAGTCTTGAGTAGTCACACAATAATGTCACATAATAAGTATCCCCAAGGAAGTGTTCTTTAAGTTAGATTCTTAAAGAACATCAGAAGTCAAGGGAAGATGAGAGATGATCCAGCCCAAGGAAGGTAAAAGAAAGCTGTATGTGTGAAGATTTAGACCAATATGAGTCTTGGATGTCTAAGAAATGTGAATTAAACCAGTGCTGCTAGAGATCAGATAATGAACACAGGAATGGCAAAGATATGGCTGGAGATGTGTGTAGGGGTGAATCAAGGAAACTCATTTGAAGCCATATTAAGAATTTTGGAATTTATTCCAAAAATAATTTGAAGTCATTGAATGGTTTTAAGCTGGAAAAGGGAATGATCAGCTATTCATTTTATATATCACTAGGTCTGTTGAGTGCAACAATAAGGACCTCCTATAAACCAAATCTTTTTAGGGATGTTACATGTATTCAAATATTAGTATTCATAACAACTCAAAGAGGTGGAAAACATTATTATTTCCACTTTACAAAAAGCTTGAGCAATTTGCCCAATGTAACATAGCTAATCAGTGAGCAATCTGAAAGCTAGCAGTCTTAACCTCTATATTTATTTGGTAATAGAAAGGGATGGAAATTAGTTTGAAGGAGTAAATCATCTAGGTGAGAGAGAGTGTTGGTTCGGACTATTGTGATAGTAACAGATTAGAGAGAAGTGGAAAAAATCAAGAGATTTTTAGGAGATAGAATCAACAACAATTGGTGGTTGATTGGATGTAGCAGGTGAGGAAGAGAAAAGGATAAAGGGTACCATCCAGGTTTGGGGCTTGAGCAACTGGGTAGATGGTGGTGACCATTTATCAAAATAGGAACTTATTCCAGAGAAGAGACAAGTCTAGTCAAGAAGGCTTTTGCTAAGGCAGAAGTTATTATCATGCAAAATCATCTCTGAAAAGCTACCCTAGAGCAGGGGTCCCCAACCCCTGGTCCGCAGACAATAACAGTCCTCGGCCTGTTAGGAACCAGGCCGCACAGCAGGAGGTAAGTGGCGGGCGAGCGAGTGAAGCTTCATCTGCCGCTCCCCATCACTCCCCATCACTCGCATTACCGCCTGAACCATCCCTTCCATTGCTTGCGTTACCACCTGAACAAACCCTACGCCCCATCCCCCACCCTGTCTGTGGAAAAACTGTCTTCCACGAAACCAGTCCCTAGTGCCAAAAAGGTTGGGGACCGCTGCCCTAGAGGATTCTTGCACTTGGGAATCATGTTTACTGAATATTCCAGTATTTTGTCTCTCCATGTTCTCCCACTTTGCCCCCAACATGGTTACTCTGAAGGTATTTGAGGCAATCGGTACATTACGAGAGGACCAAAGTGGAAAGGGGGCATTTGAGTTCTTTTTCCCTCTGTTAATCTCCCTTGCCTAATTGTACCTATTTATTTTATATGTCCACCAATGTTTTTAACATGTTTGGGTCAGTCTTCAGCATCGTATACATTGAGCTTACAAAAGCTTTTCAGGAATTGATGGATGAGTCAGTGCTCCAAAGGTGAAATATGGACACATTTTGAAATAGGGACACTGGCAGTTAGTTTTAGGCAGTTCATGTTAAAATATTGAGCTCATTGGCCTAGAAGCACACAAATGGAAAAGCTGGTGGGAAAAATTGCTATTTTGACTTCCCACCTCCGTGGTAGCAGGCAGTGAATTTCCAATGTCTGTAATTCTCTTTTCCCTTTTCAGTGATAAAAGTTCATATTAGTTGACTTTGCTGTACCTTGTAAATGAAATAAACCAAACAATTTGCTCTCTGTCATGACCAAACATCAATCAAGTAATGACCAAATACTGACTGAGTGCCTACCTGGGCAAAGTCAATACATTGGGAAGTCGGAGGAGCTACAAGAAAGTGGACAAGCTTCTCTCGCAGAACTTTCTATCCAGCTGGTGAGACAATATATGAACATGTTTGAAAAAGGATGAAAGATTCAGCTGGCTTGGGTGCCCAAAATGGGGCACGGGGCTGTGGCGACCCAGGTGTGGGTCTCCCTCCCCTGGCCGCCTGCTCTCTTGCCCCGCCCCCTTTTCTCTCTTTCTCTCTCTCTTTTTCCGAGAGTCCTGCCCTACACCAGGGGGTTGGGTGTTGGAGAATCTGGTAAAAGCACCACTGTGAAGCAAATAAAGATCCCGCATGTTAATGGGTTTAATGGAGAGGGCTGTGAAGAAGACATGCAGGCTGCAAGGAGCAACAGTGATGCAATATATTACTCCTAGATGATGGCTTCAATTTCTCATCTTCCTGGCTATGTCCCATCCCACTTTGCATGCTGGAATTGCCCATCTTAGGAACTTCTAATAAGAATACTATTCTGTTGCTGTGGAGGAAAGAAGGGGAGACGGGGCCCTACCACCTAACTTCTAAAGATGACTGAAAACAAACAAAACCCCCCAAAACAAAGAAAACACTACAAAAAAAGTTAATCCCTAATTGAAGAAAATGTAGTGTATCAGCAATCCAAGGCATCTACATAAAAAGTGTTTGACAGTTTACAGTACCTGAAGTTGGCATTTGAGAACTATGACTCATCCTTATTGAACAACCTATTGTGTACTAAATGCTATGCTAGACCCTGGAACCCTACTAATACCTACTAACAGCCTACTCTTCTATCTGTGACTCTGTTCTACAAGCAAAAATAAGTATTAACATATGTGATAAATAAAAATTCTCTTCATGTCTCAGCAAAAAATAAAAAAAAGGATGAATGATTACAAGGAGGCATAAATAAAAAGATAGAGTAAATAAGAAAAGGTTAATTATACCATATATATGTTCTCTTAGTTCCAAGAAAAAAAAATTTTATGCATTAGAAATTTTGTAACTGCAAGGATTTTCAATATATGCAAATCAATCAATGTGATACACCATATTAACAAATTGAAGAATAAAAACCATATGATCATCTCAATAGATGCAGAAAAAGCTTTCAACAAAAAATTCTACACCCATTTATGATTAAAAAAACTCTCCAGAAAGTGGGCATAGAGGGAACCTACCTCAACACAATAAAGGCCGTATATGACAAACCCACAGCAAACATTATTCTCAATGGTGAAAAACTGAAAGCATTTCCTCTAAGATCAGGAACAAGACAAGCATGTCCACTCTCGCCACTACTGTTCAACATAGCTTTGAAAGTCCTAGCCACGGTAATCAGAGAAGAAAAAGAAATAAAAGGAATCCAAATTGGAAAAGAAGAAGTAAAAATGTCACTATTTACAGATGACATGATAATATAGAAAATCCTAAAGATGCCACCAGAAACCTACTAGAGCTAATCAATGAATTTAGTAAAGTTGCAGGATACAAAATTAATACACAGAAATCTCTTGCATTCCTATACACTAAAAACGAAAGACCAGAAAGAGAAATTAAGGAAAAAATCCTATTTACCATTTCAACAAAAAGAATAAAATACCTAGGAATAAACCTACCTAAGGATGCAAAAACCTGTATGCAGAAAACCATAAGATACTGATGAAAGAAATCAAAGACAATACAAACAGGTGGAGAGATATACCATGTTCTTGATTGGAAGAATCAATATTGTGAAAATGACTATACTACCCAAAACAAGATACAGATTCAGTGAAATCCCTCTTAAATTACCAGTGGCATTTTTCACAGAACTAGAACAAAAATTTTTTCAATTTGTATGGAAACACAAAAGACCCCGAATAGCCAAAGCAGTCTTGAGAAAGAAAAATGGAGCCGGAGGAATCAGGCTGCCTGACTTCAGACAATATTACAAAGCTACAGTAATCAAGACAGTATGGTACTGGCATAAAAACAGAAATATAGATCAATGGAACAGGAGAGAAAGCCCACAGATAAACCCACACACCTATGGTCACCTAATCTATGACTAAGGAGGCAAGAATATACAATGGAGAAAAGACAGCCTCTTCAATAAGTGGTGCTGAGAAAACTGGACAGCTACGTGTAAAAGAATGAAATTAGAACACTCCCTAACACCATACACAAAAATAAACTCAAAATGGATCAAAGACCTAAATGTAAGGCCAGATACTGTAAAACTCTTAGAGGAAAACATGAGCAGGACACTCTTTGACATAAATCGCAGCAAGATCTTTTTTACCCATCTCTTAGAGTAATGAAAATAAAAACAAAAATAAACAAATGGAACCTAATGAAACTTAAAAGCTTTTGCACAGCAAAGGAAACTATAAACAAGACAAAAATACAACCCTCAGAATGGGAGAAAATACTTGCAAACGAAGCAACTGACAAAGGATTAATCTCTAAAATATATGAGCAGCTTCTGCAGCTCAATATCAAAAAACAAACAACCCAATCAAAAAAAAAAATAGGTGGAAGACCTAAATAGACATTTCTCCAAAGAAGACATACAGATGGACAAGAGGCACATGAGAAGATGCTCAACATCACTAATTATTAGAGAAATGCAAATCAAAACTATGATGAGGTAACACCTCACACCAGTCAGAATGGTCATCATCAAAAAATCTACAAACAATAAATCATGGAGAGGGTGTGGAGAAAAGGGAACCCTCTTGCACTGTTGGTGGGAGTGTATATTGATACAGCCACTATGGAGAACAGTATGGAGGTTCCTTAAAAAACTAAAATAGAACCACCATATGACCCAGCAATCCCACTACTGGGCATATACCCTGAGAAAACCATAATTCAAAAAGACACATGCACCCCAAAGTTCGTTGCAGCACTATTTACAATAGCCAGGACATGGAAGCAAACTAAATGTCCATCAACAGAGGAATGGATAAAGAAGATATGGTACATATATACAACGGAATATTTGCCATAAAAAGGAACCAAATTGGGTCATTTGTAGATTTGCAGAGATGTGGATGGACCTAGAGACTATAACACAGAGTGAAGTAAGTCAGAAAGAGAAAACTAAATATCATATATTAATGCATATATGTATAATCTAGAAAAATGGTATTGATGATCTTATTTGCAAAGCAGAAATAAAGACACAGACATAGAAAAAATGTATGAATACCAAGGAGGAAAAGGGGGAAGGGGGGTGGGATGAATTGGGAGATTGGGATTGACATATATACACTATTGATACTATGTATAAAATAGATAACTAATGAGAACCTACTGTATAGCACAGGGAACTCTACTCAGTGCTCTGTGGTGACCTAAATGGGAAAGAAATCCAAAAACGAGGGGATATATATATACATATAGCTGATTCACTTTGCTGTACAGTAGAAACTAATGCAACATTGTGAAGCAACTATTCTCCAATAAAAATTAATTAAAAAAAATAAAACTTTTAGGAAACTCCAAAAAAATAAGTAAATAAATTTTAAATAATGAAATTTTGTAAGGATTTATGGAAGACAAAGGTTTCAAGCTCAATCTTACAATACATATAGATCTTCACTACAAGGAGAGAAAATGAAAGAAAATATGGGATGATATTCCAATTATGAGCAGCTCAAGAGCAAAGTGAGATGGTGTAGTAAATATATCAACAAGATTACAAGTTAGGAAACAGTAAAAATAATCATATAAATGTGCAAAGCAGTAACCTCTGCTGGACCTCCATTTTCTCACCTTTAAAATAGGGGAATTGGATTAAGAGGTCTCTGTGAAATCTTTGACATTTAACATTAATTTAACGTTAGTTTTCATTATAGAGAAAATGTTATTTTTACTTCCCCAGCATTATATGAAACTAAAAAAGGTCGAGTGTTTGGAAATACTCAAATTACAATTTAAATATGACAAACTAGGATTCAAATCTTGGCAGATCCATTGTTTTCTATATAGATAGATATGTTAATAAGAAGATAGATAGATGACAGATTTACAGATGGAAATATAGATACAGTATAGATAAATAATTAGCCTTCTCAATAGTGAAAATAATATGTAATGGTACTGTGTATAGTAACTGGTTATGTAGGAGACACTGAAAAATTTTGGTTACATCCCTTACTATCCGTGGATGAAATAGCCATGGGTTGGAGTCATGAAATCTGAGTTCAAATCTCTGCTGTGCAATAGACTCTCTAAGTGTCTGAAAAAAAAAATGTTTTGAACTTGATCATTGTTTACATCTATTTCAATACTACCAAATATTTTGGAGGAAAATAAAAAGTCAAAATACATATGGGGCAATAAGCATTGTGTAGAATGCAGCAATTGAAGATGCTGAACAGCTAGAGAATGCTATAGTTACCCCTAGTATTACATTATTTTTAAACTTTAACTAGGAAAATATTCCCCTCACATCGTTCGCCCCCTGATGCTTTTGATAATTTATAATTTGTTTTCGCTGTGTTTTGAGATTCTTGGATACTATTTAGGTTGTATAATATTTTCACTCTACTGTGCTAATTAACATTATAATGAATAATTATCAGCAGCTTCGCAACTGTCTCTAGCATACTGTTTTTATTTTATTATTTGTATAGATTATTAGAGGAGCAACATAAAGCACACCACCAGTTTTCATGCCAAAATCTTTCATCTAACTAAGAAATGCCATGCAGTACGTTTCAGGGATAAATGCCACTTATAAACATGGTATTCTAATGCATATTAAAGTTTCATGTACTAAAGATTAGAGTAGCTATCAGTAGTCAATGCATAATGGATAGAAATGATTAATGACTCTGTGAGATAAAGGATAATTAGATTTGGCATAGGCACCCACCATTTAAACAAATTGATATGTGGAATGCATAGCTGAAAGAAATACAGACAAATGACACTAAGCTTCGATGATTCAAATGGGTCTCCAGGGAACGGATGATCCAAATTCTTTTTAAATTTTTCCCCAACAACTCAACACGACCAGAAAGGTAACCATGGATCTTATTTCTCCGCTAGCATTGGTTGCCTCAGCAACAGAGTGACAGACTCTGAAGCCCAAGCAAGCCACTTCACACCTTTCTGTCCTCTGGGGCATTTACACTTTTCCCAGAGCTCTGTCATTTCCTCAAACAATGCTCTGCGGTTTCACTATCTCTGAACACAGTGACTTTGGGGATCAACAAAAGCTCTTGGCAAAATTATGAAGAAGGGACAATTTTTTATAACATGTCCTACGAATCTCCCTCTGCCCAGGTCCCCAGTGCACACACGACAGTATACATAGGCAAGCACACCCTTTGCAGGTAATGGAATGCTTTGGATCCTCTTCCTTCTTAACAAACCGTTTATGTCCCTCTTCCTTTGTTTGAGCTTTCTGATTAAATCAAGGAATTAATCTATGCTAATGTGTTAATGCTACACTCCTAAGTCTCAAAATATCAGTAGAAACACATTGGTATGTCATAGTCAGAAGTGTTTTCCTAAATCTCAGGAACTGCCCAGGTGAAATTTAAAACTGACCCCCATACACAGTGGGCAAGGAGAAACCAAAGAAAGAGGCAGACCCCTCCAGACTGGTAGGTGGCAGTTTTTATGAGCAAGGGAACTTACATGAGTCGTGTCTTGGGAGACCTCAAGACAGGTAGATCACCACACCGGCCCACTAGAATTTTAAGAATTTATGTAGAGGCTTTAATGGGGCTATCCTGTATACAGTCCACATGGTCTTATTAACATATGACTCTCTTAAGGCTGCATCTTTGAAGTAGCTCCTAGAGCAGCAACAGTGAGCAGAACGTATTTTCTAAGGACAGCGGAGGAGGAAAGGATTCTCCATTGCCCGAGTCCCGAGTCCAGCTCCAAGGGTCAACCAGCGGTCATGTCCTCTCAATGACCTCCTCCAACAAGGAGAGAGGCATGTCGAAAGTAATGTTACTAATTCTAGTAATAGATACTAATATTAGATAAAATGCAAAGATTATGTGAAGGAAATGTTATTAGTTAAATTAGACTTTCATCAATGTTATCAGTATAAAAATACTCACTTTTTATTGAAATATGCTTTTATTTTTACCTAGTTGGAGTGAAATGAGTGGCATCATAATTAAAAAGCAGTCTCCTGAGCAGGTTGGGGAGCAAAGGTGGGGGGTCTGACGGCACAAGAGGATCTAGATTGTGAATATAATCCTTTGAGAAAAAAACATTGGTGGATGCTGATTGATAAATGGGTTTTTTTCTTCATAAATATATATCATTGTAAATGGATTCATGTAGACATAGCAGAACGTATGAATGGGTATTGTTAGGATTTAGGGTGAGGATTTCATTAAATCAAATGCTTGCCCGTTATATATATATATATATTTTTGTCTATGTTTTCAATAGGGCAATACACAAAAGGAATAATAGCTATAGAAGAACCAAACCGCAATTTTAAGGGCTGCATAAAAGCCTGATATCTTAATATGCAGCTCTGGTAGAGTCTAGATTTGAGTAGCCTACGTGGGACTTTATATTTTGCCCAAAAGTCTTTACCTCAAGAACTTACCACCCTCAGACTGTCACACTGATAAAGGAAGAAGAGAGGAAATGAGCATAAGATGGCCAGTTTTGGAAAACTAGACACTAGTGGCTCTTCCACCTACATATAAGCACCACAGAAATAGAGAAGAGATAGAAGAAAAATAGAGGCAGAAAAGATAGATGTGTATGATTTAGTGCACACTCAACATTAGTGAGAATGACTTAATTACGGTTTCATTGCTGACTAATCAGATTAAAAGTATCTTCCTGGGGCCAAGGTGTGGGATTAGGACTGAGGAGTAAAAACCAGGATGCTTATGGAAAGAAAAGGGCAGAAAATATGACCAAAAATATACGTTTTGAAAATAATGAGCATTTGAGGCTACTAGAGAAGATGTTTGGAGGCAAAAAACATTCAGGTCACTTAGATTAAAAAAGAAGAGGACACATATACATAGTGTGGCTATATATATATATATATATTACAACACTATATATAAGTAATATATATAAACATATACATCATATAAAACATAACATGTAAAATATATAAAACAAGACAAAATATAGCATATATAAATATATATCAACATATATAGTATATATAAACACATGCAAACTAATATATATATTTAATATAAATACATACAATTATATATTAAGTATATATACATACATATACTTATACTGAAAATGTAGTCCACAGTGATACACACACACACACACACCATGCATACGTAACTTAGTCACTTAGGGAAACAGATTTAAAAGTATCTGCAGAGTAAACCTATGAAAACAACCTATACTAGTCAAATTAGTTGTGTTTTTATTCATGAAATAATGAACCATGAATCACCAAGCATGTGAACAAAACATTAAAGCAAATACCAGGGTGAGGAAACATACAGCTGACTTGGCAGAAATAGAAATGACGCACAGAAGAAAAGAACATCTACAAAACAGATTTAGTGTATTCAGAGGAAAACAAGCATTTATTTCATTTAAAAAAGAGATTGCTGTCCAGAGAAAAGGGGTATTAATAGAAAAAGAAAGTACCTAGATATTTTTAAAAGTCAGCGTATGGAATGAAAAGCAAAATAAATAAAGCTAAGAATCTAGCTGATGTGGAAGATAAAAATTGGATAAATGCCTCAGAAGACAAAAAGAGAAAAAAAGACAAAAGGAAGTATAGTCTGAGGAAAGATTCTTGCCATGGTAGACCCAGGATTCTAGGTCTTATTCAGTAAGTGTTGTAGATGAAAAGAACTGTGATGACAAATGGAAAGAAACAATGAAATAAATGATTTACAAATATTTTCTTTAGCTAAAGAAAAGGACACATCTTCATACCATAGACACTTAGAAATGTTGATTAGAATGAAAAAAGACCCATCTCCTGAGAAGTTTCAGAACTTCAAGAATGAAGAGAAATTCCTCAATCTGCCATAGAGAGAAAAAAATAGGTACAACATACAGCAAGCATCTGGTGGGCAGACTGACTTATCCGAACACTGTGTGCTAAGAAGACAATAAAAAAACAACCTGACAAAAAGAATATCTACTCAGACAAATTACCAGTGAAGCATAAAGAAAAAGACGAATCTAGATTTTCACATGTTCAAGGATCTCATATGAGAAATGACTCCTTGGGGACGGTTTTGGATTCCCTTGTGTGCTGCCCAGGTTCCTCCTCTCCCTGTCACCCCTTTCAGGTCTGAAGCGTGCATTCCCCCTGCTGCTGGGATTACTGGTGGCTGATAGGTTGCAGCTGATATCCTCCCCACCTACCGCCCCAATACTGTCCTGCTGATGGGAACCACCCACCGTACACAACATCATGCCCCTTCCTTGCTGTAACCCACACCGATGACGCCTACTCCCTTGGCCCAATTTGGGAAAATTCTGAAGGGGCATCTCAGCTCAGGAGCTCCTCCTGGGATCAGTTGAAGACTTTGTTATGTTTCACAGCCCAGCCTTTCCTTTTACCCAATCCTGCTTGTTTTTTTTTTTAACCCATCCCCCTTCCTCTCATCCCACACCAGGTCGATCCTTAGGAGCAAGGTTCAATAAGTTTTCTGAACACAAATCTCTGTCTCACAGTCTGCTACCTGGGGAACCAACCTGCAACAGAAACCTACAGAGCAACATATTTTTAAAAAGCATTTAAGAAAGAAAATGACAAGATGATTACGAATTAGTGGTCACTGAAAATGTATGGGAAAAAATGTAAGCTCAAAAGAATACAAAGGAAGCATCACTAGATGCAGATGCTTGGGACATTCTCCTTTGAGCATTAGCATGTCAGTTTCATAGGACTGCATTCCCTTCTCTATGGTTTTAATTTCATTTTTGGGGTTACATAGTTATATAATTTAAAATATTTACATAATTGAAAAACTGCAAATATTGTTTTTACCACACTTATTTTTGAAATCAACCCAAAGTAAAGCTGGAACACACTACTTACATATCAAATGTGAAGTTTATAAACTTTGAAACTTTAAAATAATAACATAAACAATAAACTTTAGGAGAGGAAGGAGAAGAGACATATATAGTTGGATAAGTCACTATATGATTAATCTTTTGAAGAATGGAATCAAATAATACCGTCTAAAATTAATAAATCATGAAAAATCAAAATACTTATTTTAAATATACAAAGGAAACTACCCAAAGAAATAAAACTCGGAAATTATGAAAAGAAATTAATGATCCAGAGTAGAAATGGATATGAGTATGTGAGGAATTTTGTACTCTTAATTTGAGATTTATCTATACATATTTTTTAAAATTTTGTAGATAGTTATTTAATTTAAAATATAACTTTAAAAAATTAAAGAACACTTACAATCAAAAGATGGTAAATAAATTATAAGTGAAATACATTTTAATGGCCACTTAAACCTCTCAATTTAGATAATGCTCATAACTTCTGAAAGTGCTTTCACATCTTGTTGAAGCAAAAAATCATTTATTGATCCCTTCTGGGCAAGCCATTGCTTTCCCTATTAACTTATTTATTTTCATCCCTGAGACAGGTAAGGGAAAATGTCTTTTTATCCTTTGGACAGTTAAGGAAACTAAAACACAGAGAGAGTAAGTTAATTGTTTTACCTAAGTTCATAAAGCTAATCCTGGTGGTACTCAAGCTCTGTTCTCTGTCCTCCCAACCCCAGGTTCTTGAGGTTAGCCTCTCTGCCCAAACACTGGGACATGGATGATGACAAAAAAAGTTAGTCTGGAGGAGCCAATATGAGAAATGGATAAAAGTAGATGGAAGGAAAATTGGGAAATAGATAAGTAATTAATATTTTCTATCTGACTTTTATTTACGAGATCCTGTGGTAGGTGCTTACACAGATTTTCCTTCATTAATCCTTACAACAATCCTTATGAAATAAATAGCATTGTTCCCAGGTAACATATAAGGAAACTTAGGCTCAAACTAGCTAACTGACTTTTGAGAGTCTACATAGCCAGACAATGGCAGAGAATTATCCAGTTCTCAATTTTTTTTTTTTTCCCTAAGCAGAGTTTCTGAACCTCAGCATTACTGAAAGTTTGGTCTAGATAAATCTTTCTTGTGGAACTCTCCTGTGTATTGTAGGATGTTTAACAGCATCCCTGGCTTCTACCCACTGGATGCCAGTGGCATCCTTACCTCCATTTGGACAATCAGAAATATTTCCATGTGTCCACAAGGTGAAAGGTGAAGGGATCAACCCCAGCTGAGAACCACTGCCCTGCAGGTATGGATTATCTTCTTAAGCTATGTGAGGGAACATCCCTCCAATGGGATTCTAGTTTCTTGAGTTCAGACTATTTTAAACTTTCCCTTTGTGCCTAACTGTGAAATCCTTATTGTCAATGTTGAGTCGTATCTGAGCCCTGTGATTCTGGAAAGTAGCAATGGTTAAGCAATCCCTCCACCCCTTCGTGTTGAGGTAAAAGATTGTTGCAAGGAACCAGCCATCCCCATATGATTTAGGTAAGACTACAGATGTTCCTCTTGTTCGCCTCTGACAAAGTCAGAGGCAGAACCTCCAAATTCTCATTCTTTGCCTTGTAAATGATTAGATGAACTGTTGAGTGCCCACTGATCAATCAGAACAAAATGCTTGTAACCAAACTCTGGTTAAGTTTCTCTTCTTCACCCAGGCCTCTGTATTTTGATCCATCCTTAGCCTGAGCCTGTATACAACCCCTCCTTAAGATCCCATCTTCAGAATAGTTCAGACAGCAACATAAAACAGTCTCCGCTCTACCATCCTTCCATCTCACCCTTGCTTATTCACTTCTGCAAACCTGTATTTTTGTAGCTTTGTTTACTCCTCCTTATGAAGAGAAGAACCTTTCCCACCAACCGTTGAGAAGCTGGCAGACCTCATGGTTACATGTTCTTCCTACTGCAATAGCCCCCTTCTTCCTACTGTAAAAGTCCATCCCCCAGTTCCTTTGCAATAATGTTTTCCAATAAAGTTTCTCTTTATCTAGATCCAGATTTGTTTTTATTTGACATCATAATAACATAAGCAAAACAAAAAAATAAATGCCAATGTCTTGATGTCTCTGCCATTTAGAACAGAATCAAAATGCTGCCTTTAATTGTTCTCAATGGTGAAAAACTGAAACCATTTCCATTAAGATCAGGAACAAGACAAGGTTGCCCACTCTATCACTATTATTCAACATAGTTTTGGAAGTTTTAGCCACAGCAATCGGAGAAGAAAAAGAAATAAAAGGAATCCAAATCAGAAAAGAAGAAGTAAAGCTGTCACTGTTTGCAGATGACATGATACTATACATAGAGAATCCTAAAGATGCTACCAGAAAACTACTAGAGGTAATCAATTAATTTGGTAAAGCAGCAGGATACAAAATTAATGCACAGAAATCTCTTGCATTCCTATACACTAATGATGAAAAATCTGAAAGAGAAATTAAGGAAACACTCCCATTTACCATTGCAACAAAAAGAATAAAATACCTAGGAATAAACCTACCTAAGGAGACAAAAGACCTATATGCAGAAAACTATAAGACACTGATGAAAGAAATTAAAGATGATGCAAACAGATGGAGAGATATATCATGTTCTTGGATTGGAAGAATCAACAACGTGAAAATGACTATATTACCCAAAGCAATCTACAGATTCAATGCAATCCCTATCAAACTACCAATGGCATTTTTCACAGAACTAGAACAAAAAATTTCACATTTGTATGGAAACACAAAAGACCCTGAATAGCCAAAGCAATCTTGAGAAAGAAAAGCGGAGCTGGAGGAATCAGCCTCCCTGACTTCAGACTATATTACAAAGCTACAATAATCAAGACAGTATGGTACAAAAACAGAAATATAGATCAATGGAACAGGATAGAAAGCCCAGAGATAAACCCATGCACATATGGTCACCTTATCTTTGATAAAGGAGGCAAGAATATACAACGGAGAAAAGACAGCCTCTTCAATAAGTAGTGCTGGGAAAACTGGACAGCTACATGTAAAAGAATGAAATTAGAACACTCCCTATCACCATACACAAAAATAAACTCAAAATGGATTAAAGATCTAAATGTAAGGCCAGACACTATAAAACTCTTAGAGGAAAACATAGGCAGAACATTCTATGACATAAATCACAGCAAGATCCTTTTTGACCCACCTCCTAGAGAAATGGAAATAAAAACAAAAGTAAACAAATGGGACCTAATGAAACTTAAATGCTTTTGCCTAGCAAAGGAAACCATAAACAAGATGAAAAGACAACCCTCAACATGGGAGAAAATATTTGCAAATGAAGCAACTGACAAAGGATTAATCTCCAAAATTTACAAGCAGTTCATGCAGCTCAATATCAAAAGAACAAACACCCCAAACCAAAAATGGGCAGAAGACCTAAATAGACATTTTTCCAAAGAAGATATACAGATTGCCAACAAACACATGAAAGTATGCTCAACATCACTAATCATTAGAGAAATGCAAATCAAAACTACAATGAGGTATCACCTCACACCAGTCAGAATGGCCATCATCAAAAAATCTACAAACAGTAAATGCTGGAGAGGGTGTGGAGAAAAGGCAACACTCTTGCACTGTTGGTGGGAATGTAAATTGATACAGCCACTATGGAGAACAGTATGGAGGTTCCTTAAAAAACTAAAAATAGAACTACCATACGACCCAGCAATCCCACTACTGGACATATACACTGAGAAAACCATAATTCAAAGAGTCATGTACCACAATGTTCACTGCAGCTCTATTTACAATAGCCAGGACGTGGAAGCAACCTAAATGTCCATCGACAGATGAATGGATAAAGAAGATGTGGCACATATATACAATGGAATATTAGTCAGCCATAAAAAGAAATGAAATTGAGTTATTTGCAGCGAGGTGGGTGGACCTAGAGACTGTCATACAGAGTGAAGTAAGTCAGAAAGAGAGAAACAAATACCGTATGCTAACACATATATATGGAATCTAAAAAGAAAAAAAAAAGGTTCTGAAGAACCTAGGGGCAGGACAGGAATAAAGACACAGATGTAGAGAATGGACTTGAGGATATGGGGAGGGGGAAGGGTAAGCTGGGATGAAGTGAGAGAGTGTCATGGACATACATACACTACCAAATGTAAAATAGATAGCTAGTGGGAAGCAGCTACATAGCACAGGGAGATCAGTTCGGTGCTTTGTGACCACCTAGAGGCGTGGGATAGGGAGGGTGGGAGGGAGATGTAAGAGGGAGGAGAAATGGGAATATATGTATATGTATAGCTGATTCACTTTATTATACAGCAGAAACTAACACACCATTGTAAAGCAATTATACTCCAATAAAGATGTTAAAAAAAAATGCTGCCTGTAACCTAAAATATGATTTTAGCTAGAAACAAAACTATGTGGAATATACATTGTAAATATATAACTGAATAAAAAAAGTGAAGGCATTTCATTCAGTGATTTCAAAGGTTGCTAATACTGTCAGCCCTGTAAGTGGGTTTGTTTGGGCCCTCAGGCCAGAAGCTAGAAAAGAATGCTGTTCAGTTACTGACATCTATGTGTTTGTCAGCATGGGACACAGCTGACATGCCAGCTGAGTATTAAAATGGTCAAGGCATCACTTACTGGAGTGAGTGACTCTAAATGAGAAACCAGTGTGATGAGATTCATTGCCTGAGGCACAGAACCTTTGCTTAGAACTGTCTCCCAAGGGACTGGATTTACCAGAAGCCAACTTGTCTCCAGGATCAGTCTCAGTGACTGAGAAATGGCTTACCATTAACAAGGTCAGTTCAAGGAAGCAGAGGTGGAACAGATATAAAGCCGAAACTTGATTTTCCATGGAGAGGTTACATTTTTAGCCATGTCAGGATTATCCCCTGAGGATGTTTTTTTCCATCCTGAAACCATCTCAATTTATTCCATAAGTTAACCAGGAGCAGAGCCCATGTCGGGGTGGGGATGAGTTCAGGAGAAATGCAGGAGCAAAAATAGTTCCACCAGTAGGCGAATTCTGTCTACCTCAATTTTCTGGCCATTTTTCATTTGCCTCTTCTGCTAATTATTGCCTTCAAAATTTTTAATTTCTCAAACCAAATTTTGGACATGGTTTCAATTCTTTTTTTTTTTTTTTTAATGTCCTAGGACTAATATTTTAGATTAGAATTCTCTTGATATTTTAACATAAAACACACTTAGTGACATGAATTCGTGTTTTTTCCATATAGCTAGAGATACCCAAATGGATGAAGAGGTGCCTTGCTTGATAGGGAAGAGGAATTGCCTCAGTTCCCCAATACAAGCTGTCAAACAATCTCCTAAATCTCTCACCCCCATCCCAACCATACACCCACCCTCTCTTCCACTGATGAGTGGTCACACTGACATTGTCATAGGGATTTTGACACCAACTTGGTTATAATCTCAAGGGTATTCAAAGGCCCAAAAGGAAATAAATTTTAAAAGCTGACAGGTAAGATAATAAGAAATGATAGGACCCATGACTAACTAGTGTTGAAAAATACTAAAATTCAATTTAAAATATTGCATATGTCTTTCTGTTATAGCAAGTTTGTCATCTTTACACATGATCTATACATAGGTTTAAAACTGGCTGTTGATAGTTCACAGAGATATATTTTGTATGGTTTGTATATTGTTCAATAATTTGAATTAGATACCTACATTGAATTGAGAAGACATTCAAAAAATGGATTTCTGACTTCTCTTCCTATGCTGCACTATCTAGTCTACATTTCAGCAAGGAAACAATTATTTCACCTTAGTAGATAGTCTCTATTTTTGAGGGGAGATAGGCTTTCATATTCATAACAGTCTATCAGATTATACCCTGCCTGTTCAATCCATTGACATTACCTACCAAGCCTCTGTTGACATCTAAGTTTGAAAACCCTAGTCTATAAGTGCTATGACCCATTGATCCTACTCCAGATTCACAAATCTGCAATTTACTTCTGTATATTTCATCTACATTAGCTAAGATACACACATATTGGGAATGGTTAGATTATTTTTTCCAGGGATCAATATTCAAAAAGGGCCCATGTATCACCCTGGGAAATAACCTGGTGAAAGAGAAAGCAAGCACCATGAAAAACAATGGGTGAATCAATGTTACCCTGCATTATCAGATTAACAGTGATAATTATGAGAAGATTAATCTTGTATGAAGTAATCTCAAAAGCTTATATTAATCAAGATATGTATAATTTTCAATAAAATAAATGTCCTTCAATTTCCTTTCCCCTCTAAACAGAGATGAAAATATATTAATATATTCTTTAAAAAAATGAAAATTCTTATTTTAAACTGTGTGTGTTCAGGTTTTCTTAAAAAGACTGACTAGAAATGTTCTATAAATCTTGTGAAATTATAATAAGTAAGAAAGTAATGGCACAAATCACAAGTTCTGTAAAATTGCCTTAGGCATTATATTTTCTAGAAATTAGCATTTTAGAGTACATTTTGAGTTTATGATCAAATAGTAATGCATAAGAGCATTTTGACTTAAACTGAAAAAGATGTTGCACTGTATATATATATATATATATATATATATATATATATATATATCTCATAATGTATATATATGTCTATCTATCTATCTATCTATCTATCTATCTATCTATCTATCTATCTATCTATACCTGTCTGTCTATGCACCTGTCTAGCTAATCTGAGTCATTGTTAAAACAGTATCTGTCCAAATTTATGGGCCTGGTTTTAAACATATAGACTTAAAGTTTCTAGCTATCTGACATACAGTCAACCTTATAAAAAATAAGGTTGAAATAGCACTTAGAAATGAAATTAAAATAAACAAAAGCTGTAACCAATGCAAAACCCTTTTTATTGCTCCTTCTTTATTATATTTCCCATCAACTCCCTTGTTTCCCCTTTCTCTTACTAAGGAATTTTATTTTTAAACTTAAGAGTTTTAATATTTTAAGGTAATTCAGCTTTGTAAACAATTAGACTAAGCAATAGATTGTCAAATAGGTAGTTTCTATAGAAAGGAATTTCTATTCTCTTCAAGTTATAACAATCAATAAAGTATTATAAAAATTATCAAGATGAAAGATTTTACATGTCTGTCACCTCAAAAAATTCTGTGTTTGGAATTATGATAATCCTTATTAATTAGGGATTACAAAAATTCAGGAGTTTGTTAAGAGAGAATGCATCTTCCAATGCAGTTCTATTTTAAGAAATTTTTTCAACCGTTTCTCATTTGTGCATACAGTTCTCTCTTGGGACGAGAGTCCTTGCATTGGATACGAAGAAAGCCGTCTTGCAGGAAATCAGTCACTGTAAGACACTTGCACAGAATAGAAGAATATTTCCTTACTGCTTTACTACGAGATGCTGCCTGTGGAAATTATCAGTAATTCCAAGCATTCACACAATCACTGTTCAAAGTGACATTATCAGAGACACGGCATTGACAGGAAGAATCACAGGACAGTAAGGAAGATAAAGGAATTTGCAGAAGTACAGCAGGCCATCACAATGATGCCAAAATAGCTTTAAGTGATGGAAATTATATGTATGCTCATGTCTTTAGAACTAGAAAACAGACTTTAAAAAACTGGATTATGTCAGTAGTTAATTTGACCTGTGTTTTAAAGCAGCTAAGTCATACACAAAAATAAAAATTAATTATTAATTTTTTAAGTCACAAAGGTTTTAACCTTTGGGTTGCCATCAGTATGTAGTATCTCTTCCAAGGGTTTTTACTTATTTATTTGGAGTCTTTGCCTGAGTATTTTTCAATATAATCACTGAAAATGTGTGTAATTAAAAAGAAACAACAAACAGAAGAATGAATGATTCACCAGATGACTGTGCTCAATTTCAGCACGTATTTTGTTAGAAAATATAAATTTTTGTTTGTCTAGGATTGATATTAACTTATTAGACTTAGTCATCTAGTCAACGATCTATAACTGTGCTAGCACATTTCGATGTGTTGCATTGTGTGGATTTTTAGAATCACACAGTGGTCTGCTAAGAGAAATAGTATAAGAAAGCACAGTCAGTAGAGAGGCAGACCTAGGCCTGAGTGGGTGCTAAGGACAAATGGTAAAATATAAAATCAATTCTGAGTCATTTTTGGCAAATTAGATTCTTTCCAGGGAAATGCAGTAAATTTAGACAACCATTGTATTTAATTTATTATTATTATTTTTTAACATCTTTATTGGAGTATAATTGCTTTACAATATTGTGCTAGTTTCTGCTGTATAACAAAGTGAATCAGCTGTATGCATACGTATATCTCTATATCCCCTCCCTCTTGCATCTCCCTCCTGCATCTCCCTCCCACCCTCCTTATCCCACCCCTCTAGGTGGTCGCATAGCACCGAGCTGATCTCCTTGTGCTATACAGCTGCTTCCCACTAGCTATCTATCTTATATTTGGTAGTGAATATACATCATTGTTACTCTCTCACTTTGTCCCAGCTTACCCTTCCCCCTCCCTGTGTCCTCAAGTCCATTCTCTATGTCTGTCGATCATTTTATAAAACATATTCTTTTCTAACAAAAGATAAGATTAAGTAAATTTTTTATTTAGCTAATCAGACATTTTTGGTGTTATGTAAAAGTGTGAAGAACCAAGGAGATCATATATACTGTTACTAAGGATACTATAGATTGCTACTGTATGTGTGTGTATATATATAGCTCCAAGATTTCATACTATGGTCATGTAAAACATTTGAAATACATTTATTTAGGTCTAGAAATACAATCTTGGCTATGAAACAAGCAAAACAAACTACTTATTTATTCATATATTAAAGAGTTATGTATTGAGTGTGTTCTGTGAGTCGGACAGTGTTCTAGATGCAGGAGATAAAGTGATGAAAGATAAACAGTAAACTCATAAAACTCATGTAATAATAAGAAAGGGCAGGTAATAAACAAGAAAACACAAGAAATAAACATGATTATTTCTCAGAGTGAGAAGTAATATCGACAAGCCTAAAACAGAGATTTTGGTACCAGGAAATAAGGTCTTGTTATAAAATCTAAAATACACTCCAGTGGCTTAGTGCTTGGGCAGCAAGCAGCAAAGGCACTGATATTGGAAGCAGTTTGGATGGAGACACACGCTATGCAGCTGTAAACCATTTGGTAAAATTGTTGTCCACAGTAACTTAGGAAGTAGACTCATAGTAGGCCCACTGAGCCTATATCTCTAGAGAAAATGGTTGGAAAGGGTAAGAGTAATCGTGTGTATTGAGATAGTAATATAATAAAAAGTTTCTCTGGGAAAGAATTGGCTGAATTGCCAAAAGAAATAAAAAGGAATTAAAGAGTACAGATGTGAGAGTGCCAAATAGTTATCAAAGCTTATGTTTAGGCCACTAACAGTAACACGTAAGAAGAAAAGAAATTCTGAATGATAAAGGACAATTCATTTGCAGCCCTGAAGCCGAGATCAGATTAAGGCTGTGGTCATCTCTCTCAAAAGTGTTATGCCAGAAAGCCCCAAAATCATCACCATTAACTGAGGTATAAAGTATGAAGGTGAACAATTAGAGAAGTCAATCAGCCTTAAGAAATATGTCTAGGAAAAACTTTGGATGTGATTACATGACTGGAATAAAATAGATAATATGCCTACTACGTTTCTGAAAGAATTGTATTGCCAAAACTTCCATAAACGTAGTCATATACTGGGCGCGGGGTGCAGCGTGGGCAGTGGGCTGGAGGCAGCGGGAGTCAAGGTCACTGCATCGCTGCAGCCCAGAAGGTGGGGAGACCAAGGCTTGCAGCCTGAAGGTGGTGTTTGTGCGGACCCAGCTTCCAAGAGCAGGGTGCCCACCCAAACGATATCTCATTTAGCGATTTCAGGTCATGTCTGAGGGATTAATGTATTACACGTTCATGATATAGTTTGTTAACTAGCCAGTAGGGGTCATTAGCTAAAGAAATTCTTCATTGGTGAGATTTCGGTGATCTAAGAGTACTTAAAGGAGAATCAATATTTCTAATCTCTTTCAAAGCATTCTAGCAAAGATCTTCCCATTAGAATTCAATACAGATACAGATCTGAAGTACCTATATTTTTAAAATTTGATCCTTAACTGGGATCAGAGACACAATCTTTAACATGAAGTCAGAAAAACATTTATTTAAGCAGAAAAGATTTTTTGAAGGTCTCTGCTAGCCAGATTGCAAGTCTTATTACTAGCATCATCTTTAATTGTATTAAAAATTTGTTATAACATCTTGGGTCTTGATAACATGGCCAATTGAATGTCAGCCACACAGTTACATAGCTGTCTCGGTTGAATCTGTAGCAGCCCAGCTGTCTCCTTACAATCAAAGTGGTTATTTTTACAAGAGTGTAATGTCTAGATTAGGCAGGCTCAACTTGAGCAAAACCTTTTATTACTACTTAAGAGATAGAACCAAGGGAATGAGTTTAAACTTGAAAAAGAGGTTTAAAATGGACATTCATTGATTTATTTCTCCTAAACAAGTTTCAGAGTAATATAAACTAGATATCTATCATATCTGAAATGAGCAGTTGACACAAATGAAGAATGAATTTGCTAGCAATGTTTCTTAGAGAAACTGACATTAATCCATACATGTATATATATGTGTATTTATAAATACACACATATAGATTATAAATACAAAATAGTTTAATGTATATTATAATATATTATATAATGTATCTATATAAGTAAAATATGAAATATTTTATAAATATTTATAGATGATAGAATATTTTATCTTTTATATAATGGTTTTCTATTTTATATAAATATTATATAATATTTATAAATACATAAATATATAATAGTATATATGCAATAAATATATATACACTGAACTTATTAAGCTATTTGCTCTGACTAGTGGTCTTCATTCTTTTTGATCCAGGCTATCTCTAATCTACCTACTGTCTTCTTTCTCTCCATCCTGCACCTAAGTATCTACTTTTCTATCTTACTCACAAAGCACAAAACACTTCATATATTCGTAGATTTCTTGAGAGCATATAAACACACATATTCAATGTGCACATACAAATATATATGTATATATATCAGAGCTGGGCAAACTAGAACTACTTGTGTGATAGCCACCTCTTTTTGTAAATAAAGTTTTATTAGAACACAGTCATGCTCATTTCCTTACATATCGTTTATGGCTGCTTTTGTTTTACAAGAGCAAAATTGAGTAGTTGTGTAAGAAACTGTATGACTCACAAGCCTAAAAAATATTACTATCTGGCTTTTTAAGAAAAGTTTGCTGACCCCTAATAGATACACATTGTATTAGTTACCTTTTACTGTGTAACTAACCATCCTGAAACTTCATGGATTAAAATAGTCATTTACTAGCTCCGAATCTTGAGTGTTGGCATTTCAGGCTCAGTCTATTTGGTTAGTTCTTCTGCACGTCTTCCCTGGGCTCACTCATTTGAGCAGTCAGTTCATTGCATTGGTAGCATATTACCTGGCAATTTCAGGAAATGAAACGTTCCATATAAAAATGCTTTCCAGGACTTCAAGTACAAATCTATGAAAACTTACAAATGTTTATGGTAGAAAATTTTCACTACTCTCTGGAATTTTATCCTGTCTTCCTATATAGAATATGTTGATAATAACTAAACTTATATTGATTAATAGCTTTGTCATTCTCTACTGTTATTTATACAGGCCTCTAATAGTGACCTCAGGGGTTATTGATGTGTGTAGTTATATGACCTAAGGGGTTATTGATGCGTGTAGTTATATGACCTCAGGGGTTATTGATGCGTGTAGTTATATGGAACAGTCGCTCCTAAACCAAGTGATCAAACAGATCTTTCTAAATTCTATGATTGTTTAGCAATCTCCTCAGATTTTATTTCCTCTTTCTAATTTTCTGCTTCTAGGTATTGGCTGAAAAATTACATTTAAAATAATGTTAGGATTGGGTTTAAAGCAAAAATGGACAGTTTCTTTATGAAAGCCTTCCCCGAACAGTACTCAGTTTCAGTGCAATTTAATTTGATTAAGTCACCAAGAATTCTCAGACAAGAGTTGGTCCGGGTTCATGGCCAGCAGTGAAACTGATGTCTCTTTAAGAGGTAGCTTGGAAGACATTTGGAAAACCAAAACTTTCTACCTGCTGTGGTCTGAATGTCTGCATTCCCTCAAAATTCATATGCTGAAATCCTAATGCCCAATGTGATGGTATTAGGAGACAGGAACTTTGTGAGGTGATTAGATGGTTGGAGTGGACTCTTTATTTGTGGGATCCCCACAGAGCTCCCTTCATTCCTCCCACCATGTGAGGACAGAGCAAAATGCTGGCAGAATGCATCTCAGAAGGGGGCCCACACCAGAGCCTGACTGTGATGGCACGTTCATCTTGGACCTCCAGCCTGCAAAACGGTGAAAAGTAAATTTCTGTTGTTTATAAGCTCCCCAGTTTGTGGTATTTTGTTATAGCAGCCCAAAGAGACTAAAATAGTAAGTATTAGTGATGAACTGGTAATTGTACTCCTCTCTCTCTCTCTCTTTCTAGATACACACACACAATATATATATATTGTGTATAATAAAAAACCTGTGTATCAAATAAACACTGATCTTTACATACTAGTTTTGGTGAAGTATTTTAGCAAAAGAAATGCAAGACCAAAATTTCACTTTGGTCTTCACGTGTTTGTTTGATCTCTATGGTCTTCAAAATTTTATTTTTAATTAGTTGTCAATATATTAAGATTAGTAGATTTCACATAAAAATCTGATATCTGGCTTATCTAAAATTAGAAGATCTGACAATAAATGTACCTCTTTCCCACCTGACAATCATCCAAAACAACTGGAAAGTTGCTGACACGTTTTAACCAAGTAACATTCTCTACTTCACTGTTTTTCACGCAATCCATGTCCACTCATTCTTGCTGCCCATCCTGTTTATTTGGCATTTTAATTTGGGAGCTCAGTTTATATTAACCTTTCCTTGGATCTCACTGGACTATATTTCCTCTTATTAATGCCCTAGAAATTTACCTGCTATGGGGCTCCTCTGACTCTTCCTGCACATGGCAAAGATCAGTTCTTAAGACGCCAGCCTTTCTGCTCGTGTTGATTTGATTTTCTTTCTTTCTTTCTTCTTTTATTGAAGTATGGTTGATTTACAATGCTGTGTTAGTTTCTGGTGTATGGCAAAGTGATTCGGTTATACATGCATATATATGTATATATAGTAGCTTGTATCTGCAAATCCTGAACTCCTAATTTATCTCTCTGTTTCTGTGGCTTATTATGGTCTGTTCCATTGCACCTGTCCATTGCATTGCATCATGCTACTGAAAAGATATTTTTCTATGTCCACTTAGAAAAGCCATGACTCTTCTTTTTGTTTTTTTGTATTTGCTACTTTGGTCCGTATTTTAATTTGCGCTGAGTTTAGTTTCCCTTGTATACTGGGTACGATTATTTATGATGTTAAATTTTTCTCCAGCAGGAAGCTCAGTCTTGCCTTTGACAACATTAAGAGAAGTCTGACGTTTCCCTTTCCTTGAAAAGATTGCCCATACCTTCATGCAAAGGCCAGTTTACTCCCTGATCACATCTATTTTCTCATCTTGATTACCTCCTTGCCAGGAATTATATTCACCAATATGACTTTAACAGTTTCCAGTAGACAGCCTGTTCAGATTCCCCTCTGCTCACTCACTTTCTCCAACCACCACTGATCCCAAACTTTTAAATTCTCGTCGTATCATAGGAATACATGGAAATATCAGATAATACTAAAGATTATAATAAATGTAAGTCTCCTGAGTATGACTAAAATTCCCTCCTCTTTCCACACCACTATTACCATCTTATTATGGAAAAACTGTGTTTTAGGGATGCACATGTATCTCTAAGAACCCTTATCTCTCAAGGGTCAGGAGTTGTTTTGTAAACAATGTGGAATTGTGGTTGGAACACTGCAGATTGAAAGCAAGTGTGATTGAGTTTTTGAATGACAATTAGTAGGACAGAGATACTTAATATTTAGGTTAATTAGCTTGAGAAAAATCAAATGTACTAGAAAGGCATGACCCAGAAATGATTTATAGATAATCTCAGAGGTTCCCAAACTTTCTAGGCTCACAGCCTGCTTAGTGCCTTAGTAATATTTTCATGATGCCACCAAGACAAATGAAATATCTAACATCCTTTTATTATGTAGTTATGTTTTTTAAAACAATATTTGTGTACGTCCTTACAACCTGTTGGTCATTGGGCAACTTCTCAAACCTTAGACTCAGATCGTACACCACCACTCTCATTTCCTGTTCCACACTGATTTTCACATGGTACCTGCCATTCGTCACAGCAACTCCCATAAAGCTAGTTCCTGAAAGATGTGACATGGTTAAAAGGAAAGAGTTGAAACTGATCTACCACCATCCAGTAGTTTGCACAGAGTCTGACAGATGTCTCTGTGAGTTCACTGTGGTGCCCCGGGTCACTTTGACACACAGTTTGGTAACTATGAGTCTAGGTGTTAAAATAGTATGTATGTGTACATCTTTGTACCTTGGGTGATTCAGTGAGTAATTTTGCATTTTAGATATTTAACTTATAGAAAATTCATGCCTTCCTGGCATTTTAAAAGTAGGTCATTAGCAATCATTAGGTAAAATTTCTTCACCTGACCCATGAGGTAACCAAGGCTCAGAAAGGTTAAGGGCCTTGCCTTTCTTCATAATTTTTCAGTTTTTCTTTTAAGTTTTACTAAGATGCTGCTCAAAGGTACTATATGTAAGATAATTTATAGTTTGGAAAATGGCATGTGGCTCTTTTTAAAAGGCAACACTAATAGACCACAGTCTAATCTCATTTAAAATACAGAAATTAGTTGATTAAAGTTAATTTCCATTACTCATGTGTGTTTTATTGCATGTTTTGTCCTGTTAGAGGTGCACAGTTCCTTCCGGCAAAGGATAGCACAGTTTCCTAAATAGATCGCACTTGTGTCTAATATTTCCATGCTAGATGCTCTTATGTCAAAAGGCAGACTTCAAGGACAATGGCCTGACATGTCCCTAGAGCAAACAGCTACTCCTGCTCCCACTAACTCACCCACACATTGTTCACGAAGCCCATTTGCTTATGAATCTCCTCCTACTGCCGGGAAGGATATTTTCCCTTTACCTAAATCCATTCTTTTTCTGAGGCGCACTTTAAACCCCACTGGTGTTTTTTCTCCTGATGGTGTCATTCTCAGTAGACTCTCCACACTTATTTAAGCCCTAATACCCACATCAGCCATGAGGCTCCTAGACTTTGCTAACTTATGTGGCAAAATAAAGGCATAATTAAACCATTTATTGCAACTGTTTACTTTAAATTCACAAGAAATTGATTTCAATCCATCACCGCACTACCATTTTGTCTATAAATTTGCATCATGAAGGACCAAATCTACAGAAATATTTAGGTCGAATTTGTGAAAAAAATCTTCAAATTTATTGCACAAGGTCTCCTTCTGGGGTCAGCAAACTATAGCTCATGGACCAAATGTGCCTGGTGCCTGTTTTTGTATTGCATATGATTTAAGAATGGTTTTTACACTTTTATATTTATATTATACTCTATTTTACATTTATATTTTAAATGTATTTAGAGACTTTTTTTTAAGTTTTCTTTTTTTAAAAAATTAATTAATTTATTTATTTTTGCCTATGTTGGGTCTTCGTTTCTGTGCGAGGGCTTTCTCTAGTTGCGGCAAGCGGGGGCCACTCTTCATCGCGATGCGCGGGCCTCTCACTATCGCGGCCTCTCTTGTTGCGGAGCACAGGCTCCAGACGTGCAGGCTCAGTAGTTGTGGCTCACGGGCCTAGTTGCTCCGCGGCATGTGGGATCTTCCCAGACCAGGGCTCGAACCCGCGTCCCCTGCATTAGCAGGCAGATTCTCAACCACTGCGTCACCAGGGAAGCCCAACATTTTAAAATAAGTATATAAATACCACATAATATCCTCGATTTTGCTTTTTGATACTCTAAGCTTAAAACAGTCACTATCCGGCCCTTTACAGGAAATGCTTGCAAAACTCTGGTATACTTATTCTGTGCCCATTTTAATGCTATCTTTGTCACTGTCAGTTAAGAAAACTACTTAAGCTAAATTAATTGCTTACGTAATTCAACTATGTTTAAATTTATATAATTGAATTCTGTTAACTTCAATAAACACTCATGGAGCTTCTATTTCAAAATAGGTATTATGCTAGGTCCAGGAAATGTAAAAGCTAATAAGACAAGAAGCTCACAATTTAGTAGAATCTCTTCATTTTACTCATAGAATACGACCTTTACATTTCATTTATGTATTACCACTGAAGTAGTATATTTTATGTATTACAATTGTTGTAAGTTAGAACATTGGGGATTGACTTTTGCCTTTTGTGATCAACGAAAGATTTTGCTGAAGGTAAGAAAGTAATTTTTCTGTCTCCCAAAATATATACCCTTGTCTAGATATTTGACTTCTTTTATCAGTTTTAGTGAATTCACACTAGAAACTGAGTAACATCCAAAAAGCTTTTGTTGCAATAAAGCAGAACAATAAAGGTCAGCTGCTGTCATATTTTTAACTCTGAATAGAATAAACCTATTTAAGTGACACTTTCTCGATTTTGATTTGCACATCACTATGTAACGTTAACAGTAAACCTACTATATGAACAGTACCTACTATATGTTTTTCTCTTTACATTTAACAGAAACATGAACTCCATCATTCACAGTTCACTACTCCATACTTCATAGTTAATTGACACCCCCCTACAACACAGTAGGGGAGTTTTAAAAGTCTCCCACTGAGTTTTTTTTTTCCTTTTTTAAATAAATAAATTTATTTATTTGGCATGAACTCTATGAGTTACATAGAACTCTATGAGTTATAAAACACTTCCATATCTATTATGGTATTGATTCCCTCTTAAAAACTCAATGAAAGGTGAAACAAGTAGTTTTATCATTACTACCATTTTTCTGGATGACAAA
Source organism: Balaenoptera ricei (assembly GCF_028023285.1). Lineage (NCBI taxonomy): Eukaryota > Metazoa > Chordata > Mammalia > Artiodactyla > Balaenopteridae > Balaenoptera > Balaenoptera ricei. The sequence continues at coordinate 5,382,488 of NC_082645.1, read as the reverse complement.
AATGAGGTCCAGGGGCCCCCGTCGCATTTTCTAATATCACACAGCTAGCAAATGCTAGGACTTTGGACTTTAGTCTTCTTATAGTAAATGCTACACTATTTTTTCATTTGATCAAACCTCCACTTTTCACTCTATTTATTGAAATCAAGTACTGAAAACAAAAATTAAAAAAAAAAAAAGCAGTCTTGTACCAGATAGCGTGAGAGATGCAAACTACAATTCTGAGAACTAAAGGTGATACAGGTATTTCTGACATGAACTGATTCATTTAAAATAAGTGTGGACATAGAAAACAAACTTATGGTTACTAAAGGGGAAGGGTGCAGGTGGGGATAAATTAGGAGTTTGGGATTCACATATATACACTACCATACATAAAATAGAGAACAAACAAGGACCTCCTGCATAGCACAGGGAACTATACTCAGTAATTTGTAATAACCCTTAAGGAAAAGAATCTGAAAAAGTATATACATATAATTATATATATATATATATATATATATATATATATATATATATATATATATATATAAAATACATATATATCTGAATCATTTTGCTGTACACCTGAAACTAACACAACATTGTAAATCAACTATACTTCAATTTAAAAAAAAGTGTTAGAAACAAACACACCTGAGTGTAATAGTAGAAGAAACATTACTTCCTCCTGGGATAATCAGGGGAAGGACAGGATGCAAGTTGAACTATAAACTGGCTCCTTAAGACAGGTGAGATGTTTTATGTTAAAAGGAGCAGCAAGACCATTCTGGAAATGAGCAATAAAATGAACAAATTAATGAGGTGATAATGTGTGAATCCCATGATAATGGACACAAATTGTTTAGAAAGTGAGTTATTTGGTGTGAGTTTGGAGAGTGTTCAAGAATATGGACAAGACTAGAGTCAAACAGTGAGCAATCCCTGCCCACTAGTGTGATGAAGTAGCACAAATTATTTGAGTTTTATGAGGTTCCATTTCTTTATTTTAAAAATGTGGGTCCCAGGCTGCGGAAGTGATTACAATGTATAGGAGCCCTTAGCAGAGTGCCTGGCAAGACGTATGTCCTCAACATACGCACTCAATGGCCACAGCAGTAATGTCCCAAGATGCTGGCGTCAGGGTGACTGTGTAACAGCCTTGCCCAGAAAGCATCAGATCTTACACTTCTAACAGAATGTTTCCCTCAGTACTAAAGGGCAAACAAGCTATAACACCAGACAATACAGCGCAGAGGCAGGTGGGCTATCCTCAAAGAGGAGAGAAACTGAGATGAGGTCAAACAGCAATAAAATGAAGCCTTTCCCAGAGCAAAGGATAAGGACAAACAGGTTTTTTTTCTTTGTTAACTTTGCTTCTCTGTTACATTGCTCATAAAAACAATTTCAAAGTAAATTGGTAGGGCTTCCAATGAAAAATAGCAGAGTTAAGCAATCTTTATTCTACCCTTGTCCTTTAAGCATCACTGAATATATATACATATATATAGATAGATATAGAAATAGATATATATAGATATATGTGTGTATATATATATTTTGCCCCTTCCCTATGTGTATATATAAATATAAATATTTCTATTATTATTTATATTTATATTACTTATATTTATATATACACATGGGGAAGGGGAGCAAATTAGTTTCAGTGTGGCAAGGAAGGACCCTAACTGCATACCTAAAACTAAAAAAAAAAAAAAAAAATCCCTATCATATACTAAAATTTGGACAAAAGTGAGGAAGTGCTTAAAGCTGATATTTATCTCCTCAGACTTTGGACAACTACAGACTTCTCTGAAAAAGAGTAACGTGGTCCTGAAAAGGCGTGTCCCTACTACCAAGGTACAGAAGGGTGCATGGTGTGAGGGAGGACGGGAAAGTGACCCTGTGCAGAGCCCAATTTACAGCGCAGAACAGGAGAGGGGCTCCTAAAAGTGGATCCTGCTGATGTGCCATCTTATTGTCTTCAATCCTGCTTCTTAGCACAGGGAGATGGTTGGACATAGACAACCAGAAGGGAAGGGAAGCAGAGATCATCTGATTCCCATCACAGGACTTCACTGCTAAGCACAGAGCTACTCCTAAGCTGGAAGACGTAACAGGTTTTGTGAGAGGGTATTTGAAACAATAAACAGGCACTGAAGTTTTAGACTGTTCCAAGACAAGCCCTGACACCCCCAACCTTAATACCCACTCTGTTCATCTTCAGATAGCTGCTCCAGGGAGAGTTCACCACCACACCACACCACCCCCTCCCCCATTGAAATAGAAACCAAAAGAAACCAGTAAAATACCCAGGGACTGCAAATTTTAAATATGCATAGAGCTGTATCCAGAATATCACTTAACAAATGCCAGCAAAGGTTACCTCTGGGTGAGTCGGATTCTTTTTTTTTTTTTTTAACATCTTTACTGGAATATAATTGCTTTACAATGTTGTGCTAGTTTCTGCTGTATAACAAAGTGAATCAGCTATAGGCATACGTATATCCCCATATCCCCTCCCTCTTGCGTCTCCCTCCTACCCTCCCTATCCCACCCCTCTAGGTGGTCACAAAGCACCGAGCTGATCTCCCTGTGCTATGCAGCTGCTTCCCACTAGCTATCTATTTTACATTTGGTAGTGTATATATGTCCATGTTACATGAGTCGGATTCTTCTTTGCACTTTTATGTCCTGCTTATATTTTAAAGAACAAGATGTAAACATTTGGATAAGCAAATGAAAGATAATACAAAAAAGTATCAATAATTGTGAAGAGGAGAAAACTAAGGGGAGATAACTAAGAGCCCAAAGTGAGGATTAGCAGAAATGAGGCAATGAAAACAGACAGATGACCCATTGACTCATTGACTGAGCAGTCCCTGTGCTGCGCCAGGTACTGAGCTAGCTGTTGGAGACGGAGGTGAAGAGTAGGAGTTCCAGGGAACGAAAAGCCTCACAGTCTAGTTTAGGAGACAACTCAGGAAAGAAATGATTTCAACAGAGTGAGTTTTTGTTTCTGTTTTTAATGGTAAGTGCAGAGTGCGATAGATGGGCTTTGTTTCTGAAGATTTAAGTGTTGCCTACTTTCCCAGGCACTACTCTGGTGGTAAGAAATATAAAGGGAAATGGGGTACTTATCCCACACTACCTGTGTGCTGGCTCTTGCTTCCACTCTTGTTTTCCTCTGAAGCAGGAAGCAATGAGGCACAGATGACAGAAGACACAAGCACCGGCATAGGGAAGGGTGAAGGAAGTCGAAGGTGTAAACTAACTGGTGGCCATTATTATTATTATTAATATGGAAGGAAAATCTTTTTCCAGAGTGTGAGGGAGAGGATGGTGAGAAAGGGACTTCATTGATGAGAATCTGAAATAGAGATTGTGAAAACCAGCAGAGAGGACTAATAAGACATGTATGACTACTGTCCAATTAATATTGGACAATTTCAGTTGCAAATACCCATGGCGGTTTTACCATTAATTTTTCTAGTGATGATCAGTAAATCAAAGGGGAAAAGATGATTAGATTGGATGATTTTGGCCGTATGGAGAAGAATGACAAGAAAGCAAGGGTGTTTTTAACAGTAGAAAGAAACGGTCATTTCTTGATGATTGCGGTGATTGGTTTTGAGGTCTAGGTGTGTTCAGAAAAACAAGAAGGCAGAAGAGAATGAACTGAGAAATTGAGAAGAGAGGGGGGAGAAAAGAAAAAGCGGCAATGAGAGCCTGGAAACTTTGAGACAGTTGTAAGAAGCTGACAGATCAGAATTTAAGATGTAAGAGGTAGAGCAGGTTTGGATGATGACCGTTTTCCAGGGTGTTACTCCGGGGGTGAGTAGCCAAAATGGGAGGGCACTGAAAAATGTATATTGTCTCTGAAGATTCAGATCATGCTAAATTTGGTTAAAGCTTCACTCAATATTTCACTAATTGTTTAGTGGAAAAGGAATATGGAATTAATATAAACCTCACCATATATATATATATATATATATATATATATATATATATATAGTTGTTTTTTATTCTTTCTGTGGAAGTTATGTTAGTAGCACCATTTTTGCTTTTTTCAAACAATTCTCAAATAATATTTCAGTACTTATGATAAATCGAGATTGAAGAACCCTTTAGGTGTTGCTCTAGAAGAATGGTTCTCAAAGTGTGCTCCCCAATTTACAGCATCGGTATCACCTGAGAACTTGTTACAAATGAGCATTCTCAAGCACCACCCCAGATTTACAGAACAAAACCTCTGAACATGGGGCCAGCAATCTGTAGTTAATCAGACCGCTGTGTAATTCTGATGCATGCTTGAGTTTGAGGACCACTGCTCTACAAGTGATTTATACTAATTGATCAAGTGGTATTTTTTGACACCCATAAAACCGTTAAAATATTTCTACCAATCTTTGATATCCACCTCTTCCTTCAACCATTCCTTGAAGTTACATATAGCCAACCTAACACTGCCATTTTAACATCGAGCATATTCAGCTAGGTGTTTCAGTTTGGCAGATTCAGTTTCTCTTAACCATTATGGGTCAAAAGTGTTTACCACAAAATAAAATAAATGGAGGCATCACAAGAGAGAGCAGCAAAATAAATAAAATATATTAGAGAAGGCACTCAACTTGGAACACAAAGTGCTTATTGGCTGTGAACATTTGTCCCGTGACTGGAATTAGAACAGGCTACACACCCTGCAGTGCTTGCTCTCCTGAGTTGAAAGCACAGCTTGGAAGATAGCGTATGGGGGGAGGGGTGTATATGTGTAAATGTGTGTGCAATACATTTATTTATATGGTGTAAGGTAAGATATTTTAGCTGTTTATAAAACATTTTATAAAATGTAAATAAAGTATTATAATGAGCCAGGGCTAGGAAGGCTGATTTAATATTTTTTGGAGAAACACTTTTTTTTTGAAGGGGGTGGGTGAGTGAGGTGGATGGGGAACTGTGTGATTTCCTAACTTATATCTTAATAGTGTTGGCCAGATATTCAGGTTACAGCTATTTTTGATTTTTCAATTTGAAATTTGGCATTTTGTGAATTGTAATTTTATTAGAATGTTTCCTTTTAACTATTTTTTTTCTAAATAGTACTACAAATTCAGTTATTCCGATTAATTTATTGTAATTTGGAAAAACTGAGTTGAAATTATCACTTTTATTCTTTCTGAAAGAGAGTTTTCTAAACTTACTAATATTTAAAAGAAAATGTTTAGCCTGCTCCAACAAATGACACACTCTCAGTTATCATACCAGAATGAATGCAAACAGACACCCACACGCACAAACACACATGCACACACACATGAAAACTGTATTACATACAGAGGAAATCAGGGTATCCTATCTAGAACATGCATCCCCTGAGAAGCCAAGTACAAATTAGTGTTATGAATGTATTAAAACAAGTCTTTACTCTGTCAGCCTCTTTCATTAAATATGATTTATCTTTATTAGAATAAAACCACTTAAAAATATTAAATATTTAATCAGACTATTTTCTTATTCCAACTATTCTCCATTGTTAATCCATTATTATAACTAAAGATGCAATATTCATAGAACTCTCTTCCTCCTAATAAAAGTTTAGCAAAATCTTTTTGTCCTTTTTCAGTTTGGTGTTTTCTCCAACTTCCTATATGCCTTTTACTAGTGCCAATATTTTCTTAAAACGTTTTCCCCTGGGTACAGAGTATCCACATGTTTACTAGCCTATCTTTCTCTGCTGAGTGCTAGGAAACTAACCTTTACTCTTCTGTCTGGAAGGAATCTGAGTGTATAATATTCAAGTCATAAGGTGTAGTGTATTCATTCAACCACATGTACTGAATATGCATATATGCAAATAGTGTATGTTATATATACATGTAACTATATATTCAATTTATACAAACACAGACACACATATACAGAAAAAGAGAATAAAAGAAGAGGAGAGGAGGGAAGGGTGGGGCAGGGGAGGGAGAGTGGGAGCAGGGGGTACTTGAGTAGATGAAGCAAATATTTCAAAAGAGCACACAAAACAAATCAAGTAAGATTTTTTTTTTTAATTTCCTGAGCAAACCATTGGCTCAAATTCAGTCTATTATAATGAAATAGTAAATCACAGGGTGGATACAGATTGAATATTCAGGATGTTATTCATCTCAGGTGGTCTTAGCCCCATTGAAAACTTCTCTACAAGAGATAAGCCAAGAAACAGCATTTTCTCTATCACCACATTCTGTGCTATGTGCTGTCCCCAGGGAAAACGTTGCACCCAACTGAATATCAGTGTGGAGCAAAAACAGAACTCTCTCTGAACAAGTCAACTTGTAACTCTGTAAGCAGGAAGAATAAAAATAAACTCTTTTCTTAGAAGTGCTAATCCATTTTTCTGAGGCTCTGTTTTCTAGCAGAGTGCATTTAAGTGTGCTTGAAACTGTGAGCCCTCTGGGGTAATAACAGCCCCATGCAACTTGAGGCAATCATTATTAGAACTGAAGCAGCTCTTTGGGTTCAGCATATGGACCACAAACTGGCAGAGAGCCCGAGCTCTCCAAGGAAGGACGCCAGTGCCCCTCCATCGTTTCCTTAGCTGCTGGGAGAGATTTCAGCTCTTCAGCAGTTTCTCTTCCTGACCAGCTTTTCCCAAGATAAATCTGAGCTAACACCATATGTTTCAAGAACAAAAAACAGCTTCTGAATTATTACAGCATAGTGTACTCTTGCCCAGGAAATTCAAGCTGCTAAGGCACTGTAATCAGAGTACCAGGCAGAATTTGAGAGAGCAGTGAACCTGATGTCACAACTTTTTGTCAAACAACACTTGTCTTCAAAGAGTAAGACTCCTTGAGGATTTCTCGGAGGTAAGAGAAAATGTTGCCTAGAGCCCTTAGTTGTTTTGGATTCATAATCCTGGCTGAACGAGCACTTCTCAGATGATTTGAGTCCACAAGTATTGTTGGAGTTTGGAGAGGTCATTGTTTTCTTTTAAGTGTCTTTTATTTTAGAACAACTGAGGGGCTATAATTGTCAGGAATTGTGCTAAATGTTGGAAATATAAAGACATTTAAGATGCAGTACTTGGCATCACAGAATTCTAATGAGATAAATGGATACATCATTAAAAATCTGCAAAACTGTATGCAGATATATTTAGAAGGATCCATACAGGGTTGGACAGAATCACAAAGGAGGAGCATCTAGAATGCTTTCATAAAAGCACACCTGAAAGAAAACTTAGTTGACTCTTAAAAGAGATGTAGTTATATAGAAAGTGAATAGTAGGAGAAAGGATGGACAGTCTTGACTGAGGATCCGGCATCAGTAGAGACACAGAGGCAAAGAAAGGAGGATTTAAGAGAATGGCAACAAGTGGTTAGATTTTTCCTTGTTTATTTTTGCATAATATGTTTAAGAGGAATTTAAACATTAACTCAGAAGATATAGACGGGGGACAGCTAATAAAGAATCTTTCACTGACTCCATTCATTCAAGCACTCAGCATAGTAGATGAAAAATAGTCACATATTCTTTGACATTCTTCTCACCAACAGGTAGAATCCCGTCCTCTTGAATTACGGCTGGCCTTAACACTTGCTTGGTCAACAAAATATGACGAAAGTGACTTTCTAGAACTTCCCAGATTGTGTCCTAAAAATTGTTTTATGGCCTAGTCTTCTCAGAATCCTCACTCTTAAAATTTAGCCACCATGCTATGAGGAAGCCCAAGCAGCCCCACACAAAGACTCACATAGAGAGAAACAGAAGTTCCTCGCCTACTGCTAAGAACCCAGACTAGACAGCCAGCACCATCTTGCCAGCCATGTGAATGAACCATTTTGGAAGTAAATCTTCCAGCCCCAATTGAACTGCCCCAGCTAGTGCTGTATGGAGCAGAGATGAGCCTTCACCTCTGAGCCCTGCCCAAAGTATAATTTTTAATGAAATAAATCATTATTGTGGCTATAGGCCATTGAGCTTAAGGGCTATTTGCTCTGCAGCAATATAATTAACTGGAACAATCATTAAGTCTTTACTGAGTGCATACCCTATTCTTAAAATATAGTGTTATGGAGTATAGATGTTAACCCTGACAAAGATTCTCTTCTTGACCAAACTCTAGCCAGGCTCCTCTGAGCCCTCTTACTGACTAGGTCTCAGCCTTGGTCTATAAAAACTACAGACTCTCAACACATATGCTATTGTCCACTCTCCTCCTCCCACATTAAACACAGAACAAAAGACCTCATCCCTTGAATGACTCTAGCCTCCTGTAAAGTGCCTGCCTGAGAAAACTCAAGGCTCCCAAAATAATTTACTGTTTATTTTAGCCAACATCTGAAGATAGGCCCAGAAGACCCTTTCTTAGAGCATTTACTGAAAAGGGCTTTCAAATGTGACTCTTTGCTCTGTCCCTTTGAGATGTATATGTATCTGCTGCAACTCAGGAGTATCTTTCTCAAGGACGTGAAAGCCATCCCTTTAAAATGTGATTATCAGCGAGGATGTTGCCTCAGTCTCCCAGTCTCTGTGGGAGGACAGAATCCTAACTTCCATATTTGCCAGCTAACAGACCCAGCTGGCCTAATTGGCATTTACACTGACCAATTCTTTGTAAGTTTTCACTTCCCTGATTCTACTAAGCCCCTGTTTGTCCCTCTTCCTACTTCCTCATTCTCCCTTTAAAAAGCCCAGTCACTTCCATACCAATCGAAATTGAGCGTAGCTCATGTAATACCATTTATCGCAACAGTATATTACCAATTAAAATCTGCCCTTACCACTTTAACTGGTGTCCAGTTTTGTTTATCTTTGACAATCTAAGGCAAAAAGATTTCAGTCTTAAAGCTATCTCCTATCCAATAGTAATGGCCATCTGTGTAGAGTTGGATTCTAGGCTTCACATGAAAATAATGCAGAAATCACTTAGTGATGACTGTCAGAGGCAGAGAAAATAATTGTGGTAGCATATGTGCTTATGATTTTCCAAATCTCTTACAGTAAGCACTAAGCCTCTAAAAGTTATTTTTTATTTGTTTGTTTATAATAACTTATTTTGGCAGATGAGTTTAAGATGACTATAAGAGAGATGAACAAATTTAGGGAGATTAGTCAAGAATCTATTAGTGTTTCAAGAGAGAGAAAAGGAAGGCCTGAACCGGGGCAGTGAGATAGGAATAGAGAGGACACAAATATGATGAAGAGAATGGAGTCTAGCAGAGTCCAGTGTTAAGCCGAGGTTTCTCAAGCATGTTGCTGGATGCTGAGTTATGACACTGTGTGAAATGGGGGAGAACCAGCCAACCAGCAGATAGCAGAGAAGAACATGATTATACAATTTGGGTTATGTTGAATCTTAAGGTCTGGGGACATATATCTTACTGTCAGCTGTCAGATTATATATTCAGGTCTGTAATGCAGGAAGAGGTACTTTATGAAGATATAGATTATGTTATCATAATCACACAGGTGGACTTTGAAAGAATAAAAATGGAGGAGAGCCAGCATGGGAGTTTGTGGATGGAGAAATGGGAAGAAGATTGAAACCTGGCAAATGCTAACACTTATAGAAACAAACAAACAAAAAAATAAAATTCACAAAAGAAATAGAGAAAGAACAGTACAGAAATTCTAGTAGAAGCAAGAGGTATGGTGTCATAGAAATCAAGAAAGTACACATTTTTAAATAGTTATCAAGACCATTAGATGACGCAAAATGATCTTGTTAGATAAGAACTGAAAAATGCTCATTGATTTGACCATTAAGAGATTATTAGTGACTTTAGGGCTTCCCTGGTGGCGCAGTGGTTGAGAGTATGCCTGCCAATGCAGGGGACACAGGTTCGAGCCCTGGTCTGGGAGGATCCCACATGCCACGGAGCAACTAGGCCCGTGAGCCACAACTACTGAGCCTGCGCGTCTGGAGCCTGTGCTCCGCAACAAGAGAGGCCGCGATAGTGAGAGGCCCGCGCACCGCGATGAAGAGTGGCCCCCACTTGCCGCAACTAGAGAAAGCCCTCGAACAGAAACGAAGACCCAACACAGCCAAAAATAAATATAAAAAATAAATTAATTAATTAAAAAAAAAAGAGATTATTAGTGACTTTAAAAGAATACTTTTAATTAAGTAATATATCATTTATAAGCTATACAAGTTTGCTTTTCCTGCAAACAAAATGTCTTCTAGATTTAGTTGCTTAAGACAACGAGTTATTTAGCTCATGAATCCATAGGTTGGCAAGCTTGGCTGGGCTTGGCTAAGTGGTTGATCTAGTCTGGGCAGACTTGACTGACCTCACTTGATCTCAGGTGAGATTGCTCATGGGTCAGTAGTCAGCTGGTAGCTCCCCTGGCTTGTGTGAGTGGGGCATCTATCCACGTGGTCTCAAATCCTCCAGGCATCTATCACTGGCTTGCTCATGTGAAGTTCACAGGGTTCCAAAAGTAAGAGTGGACGTACACAAAGATTATCGAAGCCCTGCTCAGAAGACATAGAAAATCCTTCCTGTAGCATTGTATCTAAAGAGTAAGATACAAAACAGCTCAGATTCAAAGGGTGGGGAAATAGACTCCACATCTTGATAGAAGAAGCTGCAGTGAATTGCCATTTTCTCAATCTACCGTCGGCACAAGCAAAGAGTTCTTGGAATTCTGGTTATCTGCCAGAGCCACAGCCCGGTACGGACAAAAATGGCCTCAAGTAATTATTTTAGCATGAGCTTTTTATAATGTCAGAGCAAAAAGAGCACGAAGCCTTGCCGTAACTATTTAAGTCCACGGGATGTTAAGAAGAGAGAAACTTCCCCTGCTTCACCAAGGCAGCAGAGGAAGTGTTCTTCTTAGCAGAAAGTTAAGGCCTCATTTAACCTAATATCCTCACCTTTAAAATGCATGCTCAAAAGGCTTCTTGTTTCCAGTAATGGGAGGATAAGGTTACTGGCATGTACCCTCCTGCTGAAAACAATGAGAAAAGCTGTATAAAATATTACAAAAGAGCTTCTTAAAAGCATCACACAGACAGCAGGACAGTAAGGAATTAACAGGCTAAAGTGTAGGAATAATGAAAACCCAGAGATTTATGCTGGCGCAGAAACTGATTTTGCCCTGAAGGTGTTTGACTTCTTGGCAGTGGGCTTCTGGGAATGGGACTAAAATCAAAGCCTAGAATTCAACTAAACTGAGAAGTCTGATAGGACTCCTTCTTCTTGGTAAGCCAAGACCCTAAAGAATTTACTCTCAGGCCAAGGGTGAAGGTGAAGGAGAAATGGCAGAGTCTGGGAAGAATTATAGTCATGTACTGAATTATCTGGATCAAGTCTTGAGCCTGATGCAGTGATAGACTTTGTCTTTGAAAAACTGTCATATTAGCCCTAAAACAGTTTTTCAAATACAGTGTTTATCACATCAAAAATGATAACTAGGTTATGATAAAAAAGATAACATGCTAGACTCTATGAAGATAAGCAGAAAAGGCAGAAAAGGAAACCAGAAACACAGCAAAAGGCAAAGATATCAGATGTTAAGATAATTAGACATCAACTATAAAACAACGCTGCTGACCATATTTAAATAAAAGAACAACCAACTTAAAGATATCTGCAGAGGACTGGGAACTGTAAAAAGTGACACAGCAGCTTTGAAAAGAAACAAATAAAACTTCTGGAGAAAATACATAGTAGAAATTAAAATCTCTGTGAGGGGCCTTAACAACACACAAGGAGAGCTGAAGACAGACTCAGTCTATATGGACACAGGTTGAAAAGAATTATCTAGGGTTCAATCCAGAAAGGCCAAAGGAGGACTATACATGAGAGAGACTTATAACCATGGATGACACCATAACAAGGTCTGGATATATCATCAGAGTCCTAGGGGGAGAGAAAAGGGTGGTGGGACAGCAGATATATCTGAAGAGATAGTGGTTGAAATTTTTTTTATTCTGAAAGACAGTAATCTGCAGATTCAAGAACCCCACAAATCCCAGGCAGGATAATTAAAGAGAAACCTGCAACTAAATACATTATATTGAAACTGCAGGAAAAAAGAAAAGAAAAGAAGAAAAGGCTTAGAGAAAAATCTTAAGAGAAGCCAGAGGCAAACAACAAAGAAAGTTTATCTTCAAAGGAACAAGAATTAGACTGACAGTTGACTTCTTAATAGCCACAAAGTATGATAGAGGAATCGTCTCTTTAATGTGTAAAACGTTTTGTGACTGTTGGTGATTAAAGATGTTTTCAGTCAGACAAGGCTGAGAGGGGTCAGCATGGCAGATTTGTACAGAAGAAAATTTAAAGGCGGAAGGAAAATGATCCCAGATATGTCTGAGGTATAAAGAATAAAGGCTCTTCCCTGGTGGCGCGGTGGTTAAGAATCCGCCTGCCAACGTGGGGGACACGGGTTTGAGCCCCAGTCCGGGAAGATCCCACATGCCGTGGAGCAACTAAGCCTGTGAGCCACAACTACTGAGCCAGTGTGCCACACTACTGAGCTTGCGAGCCACGACTACTGAGCCCTCGTGCCATAACTACTGAAGCCCACGCACTTAGAGCCCATGCTCTGCAACAAAAGAAGCCACTGCAATGAGAAGCATGCACACTGCAATGAAGAGTAGCCCCCACTCGCCACAACTAGATAAAGCCCATGTGCAGCAACGAAGACCCAACGCAGCCAAAAATAAAATAAAAATTAAAAAAAAAAAGAAAGAATAAAGAGCAAAGAAAGTAGAACTACGTGGAAAAAATACATGTTTGGGACTGAGTGATCTCTTAAGTCAGGGGTTGGCAAACTTTTCCTATACAGGGTCCAGAGTGTAACTATTGTAGGCTTTGCATGCTCTATGCTCCCTTTCATGAGTATCCTGCTGTTGTAGTGCAAAAATAACCACAGACAATATATAAAAGAATGAGAATGTGACTGGTTTCCAATAAAACTGTGTTTATAGAAACGGGCAGTGAGCCAGATGTGGCCTGCCCGGCCATGGTTTGCTGATCCCTCACTTAAGTGAACTTACAGCTCTATTCCTTAGCTCTTTGGGTTTACCCCCGGGCTGAGGAGGAAGCAGCTAAGGACTAAATATTGATAAGTTCACATCCTTTCCTTTCCTGTTGTAGTTTAACACATATAAGGCCAGTAGTCATAGTTCAGCACAGACTCTGAGCCCTCCTTCTATAGTCACAGGGAAAGCCCTGGAGATTATTACACAGCTTCTTTTCGTTTCCGCTTAACTCTTCTAATTGTAGGAAATGTTCAGCAACAATGAGGCAACTAGAATGAGCTATCTGAAAGGCAAATCTGCTCATGCCATTTCCCTGTTTATGTTTTTTAAGGACTTCTCTGTCTGGTTATCAAGCCCCAATTCCTTACAATGACACGAGGGTCCTTGTGGTCTGGTGTTTCCCTTTCCTCTCCAGCCACTTCTCTCCCACTCCATTCAAGCCCATCTCACCACTTAAATTGAGGACCATGGTCTCCTGTGTATGGTGTACCAGCTGCTGCTGTGTGATCACGTGGGCTGTTTTTACTGCCCTCTTCATCCCCACTTTGTGTAGCTGGCAAATGCTAGTCTTATAAGACTCAGTCCAGGCAATGCTTGCTCCGAAAAGTGATGGTGCCCCAAATTCAGCACTCTGGGCTCCCACAGCTCTCTGCTAACATCCCCCAGCATGGCAGGCCACATAGTGTGTTCTTGCTTGTCAAATGAAGCTGTGATTTCCTGGAGGATCTCTTATTTCTGTGTCCCAGCATGGTGTAGAGTGGGCACTCAATTAAGTGTGTGTGCATTTTAAAGAATTATTGCCTGAAGCAAAAACAAGAATAACAGCAACAACCAAAAACCCCACCCAAACTGGACAACCTTCAGTTTATCATAGAATAGATCTAAATCAAAATCACCCATTAATCAAGTAACCCATAAATATCTATTGAGTATGATTATCAAGAGGTCAAATTAATCAAAATATTATTGTAAAGTAATTATGGTGTTAACTCTTTGAGCAATTTTACTAATCACTTAAGTAATTTAAATTATCTCTAATATTTAAATACATCTTTAATTTGGATGAATATGTGGAAATAATAGGAATGGGTATAAAGATGAAAGAAACTTTTCTTTTTTATCAACCCCATAATCTGAAACAATTTAAATGTTCATATCAGTTGACCAATTATATGTGTATATTACAAATTCAGGATGGTTTAGGTTAGCAATCCCTTTAGTTAATTATTTCAACTTTTAATTTTGAAACATAATGCTAAATGTTAGAATTTATAGACCCTGTATGCTTTTTAGAGTTTTGTGATACTACTTACATAACTTTTAGTAGGCATTGCATGGTACAAATAGCAATTTGTTTATGCCTGCCAACATTTTAGTGTGCTTCTTTTGTTCATTTATTTAAAACACATAGTGGAACTACCGGTGTGATGTTATTTTCCCTTAATTATTTAAAAAAATAAATGACTTTAAAACAGTTCTACAATATTAGCCTTATTATTATTTTTTAATAACAAATTTCTAACCATAATATGTTTGTGGGTTACAGCATAATTTTCTTTTATTGCTTATTTCAGTAAAGTCTAATGTTTTCATGTAATATGGAGTTAATTTAATATTGACTTGTGTGAAATGAAATCATTTGGTGTTCATTTGAATGTCACTTATATTTTCTTAAATGTTTCATTTTAATTTGACAATATTTAATAGGCATTAAAAATAAACTGTTACCTACATATTTGCCTTGGTTCCATTAGCATGCAGTGCTTATGGTTCTGAATTTAAATGGAGAGTATGGGGGGCTTCCCTGGTGGCGCAGTGGTTGAGAATCTGCCTGCCAATGCAGGGAACACGGGTTCGAGCCCTGGTCTGGGAAGATCCCACATGCTGTGGAGCAACTGGGCCCGTGAGCCACAACTACTGAGCCTGCGCGTCTGGAGTCTGTGCTCCACAACAGGAGAGGCCGCGATAGTGAGAGGCCCGCACACCGCGATGAAGAGTGGCCCCCACTTGCCGCAACTAGAGAAAGCCCTCGCACAGAAACGAAGACCCAACACAGCCATAAATAAATAAATAAATAAATAAATGATTTTTAAAAAAAAAGGAGAGCATGATTGTCTCAGGCCTTTATGGGGTAGGTAGATGATGGTGTGGGAGTTTTCTTAAGGGTACATAAGTGAATTAAAATAAAAAAGAGTCTAAGATTATTTTTGTTCCCCCACTACATTTAAGAAGCGTAGTTTGATGCTTATAGAGTAATATTTTGAGAGACTTAGAAAGAAACTAGATGAAACACTTCACTCTAAGGTAAATATTTTCCAGGGTGGATAGGACATTAACCCATGGTGGGTACTGGTTAATTAGTTACCAGATTGGTTAGCAAGGAGGAAAATCCTGAAATAATAGAGACGAAATAGGTGATATGTTACAGTAAGTAACTGGGACAGCAAAATCTTGATCATTTGAGTTGCTCTTCACAGTCAGTGTGTTTGGACAGGTCACCACACTGTAGGACCCTAGGTTGACAAAAAGTCAGGTAAATAAGGTTAATGGTTATGTGACTTTATCAAGGCCTCAAAATTTGAAAAAATCCTTTAGAAAGATTAATTAAGGAGCTTGGACAAAACTGTTAATATATTCTTTTTAATTCAAAATTATACAAATTTATTTTGAATAGGGAATATAGGGAGCAAAAGAAGGATTTGATGATTTGACCAATTTCCTAGTTTATCAGTGGCGTAAAATGCATGTATCTGACCCAAGCAGGAGCATAAAAATCTTGAGTATCTCTCCTTGAAGTTCATGGTGAATCTGGTGTGTTCTCATCAATGACTGTGTAATCCTTTTACTTTTCATTATTAAATCAGAATTACAATTATTCTCATTGTCACTACTTAGCTAATATATGGTGAATGTAATAGATTGAAGAGTTTACTCCTGTTGTTTTGATTAGGCACAGTTATATATTTGATTACAACAGCAAATTACCTCACAAAGTATTTGGCTCATTCCATCGTAACTAAGTGCTTAAGAATTGCTCATATGAAAGAATCAGGGAGCTGGTAGTGTCTATGGGGAGGATATCCATGACAATGGTGGTGGTACGAAGATTTTTCATAGACTTAGTTACAAAAGTCTGAGATAAAATTGAGCCAACACACAAAAAAGAAAATACTAGGTGTTGGCAAAGAAATGAAGAAGTGAGGATTCCCACTGTTCCTGGGAGTATATATTCTTACAACCTCTTCAGAGAGCAATTTAGCAATGTGACATAAAGGTTAATAATGTTATAACCTATATCAAACAATCAATATCCTGCATATAAAACTCTAACATAGAAACACAAGAAGGCATGTACCAGAACAATAATGCTCAGTGCTTCATTTTTTATAATAATAGAATTATAAACAAACTAACATTCATCTATGGGAACATGGAAGAATACACTGTATATGCTCATAAATGGAATATTAGTGTAGGGGAGATAGAAGTCTTCCTTGACCCTCAGGCTTCCTAGCTGGGTCTGAAAATTAAACTGATAAAGACAGACTAACAGGAGAAAAATGTACATATTTATTTAATATAGGTTTTGCATTATCCTTCATAAGGATACAAAGCCTCAAAGAAATGGTGAGTATTGCATATTAGGTTTGATGAGGAGTCAACAGTCATGGAGAAATATGATATAGGTCAAAGCGTATGACATAGGTGGAGTAAACTGGGGGAAACTTAGCAAAGCCTGTTTGTTCGGACTCTGCTCAATATCTTGTCTTTGGAGAAAAAGAGGCTCCTTTTCTCCAGGTATAGGAAGGTTTCAGGGGAAGGCGGGGAGGTCAGAGTGATCTTCCTGCCTCTGCTATTTTCTGAAACTCCTTCAGCTTAAAATAGTCAATATGCCAAGGTGCCATATTTTGGAGTAGCGTGTACTGATCCCATATGAAATGGAGTTACTGCTACCAACACAGATAAAACTCAAAAACAAAATACTAAGATTAAGGCGTACAATGTTATATGTAGTATAATACTATTCAAATAAAGGTAACAAAAATTGCAAACCACATATATAAGTTTTTGAATACATAACTATGTAATGAGATACAGAATATAACATGTATAGAAATTGTTATTAACATATACAGGGCTGGTAAATATAGATTTAGTACATTCTCTGATCACCTCTCTCTACAGACACAGGTGAGGGTCTGGGAGACCTTCAGTCATTACCAACAAACAAAAACATTCTTTTTAAGAGCACTGAATTTTGAATAGTGAAATTGAAGGAGGAAGGGAATGAAACGATACAGGGGAAGAGTACAAAAGGAACCTCAACTCTATCTGCAATGTTCAATTTCTTAAAAAAATCAGAAATAATTATTTCCTAATTTAACACTTAATGAAGCCTAACGCTGATTATAATACTTTTTATGGCACTTTATTCTTACTTGAATGTCTGAAATATTCCACAGTAAAATTTAAAATTCCAACAACAACAAAAACGACAAAAAGGACCAAATCTTTATAGGGAAGATAAAGAGTTAGGAAAGGGAAAACCTTTCTCTGCTGCCCCGAGTTCAGTTCACAACACATCCTGTGCGCTGTGTGGGGTGAGTAGAAACCTGGGTCTTTTGATTCTGAACACGAAGCATGATTCACAACAGCACTGCCCTTAATTGCTTCCTGCACTCTGTTTGGAACCCTAATTATTAAAGCACTCTTGACCCTGGAAGGTGAGATTACATTTAAGAAACGGTGGACTAAATTTTACTTGTTAAAGTTTTAAATTGATTCACTGTCCCCAAATAGTAAGAATTTAACTGCTCTGCCTAAGGTGGATAGAAGTAGAATTTTAACTAAAAAGCAGGTGTCTCTCTGCATATGGAGGGGAAGGAGTTGCCTAACACAGGAAAAATCCTTCATTATTGCGTTCTCATTCTTTTCCCTGCAGTAAGATGGGCAGAGCTAGTAAGCTTCAAGTGTCTTTACAACTGCTAAGACTATTAGAGGTTCAAGAGAGATCTAGAATTCCTAATTAAATTTTAGATTGCAGACTATAGATGACAAACATGAAAATCACTTTCTTAAGGAGACTATTTCGGCAAAACCTCTATGGATAACCATTTCTTTAGTCACTTAAAACAATCTCAGGATTCTGGACTGGATTCTAAACTGAAATGGCCAATCTTCAAAATTCTCAGTCTGCTTTTGTTACTTGACCCTTCTACACAATGACTGCATCCAAGGGCCATTTGGAAATTTTGGCTTTTCTTGTGAGGGCTTCCAAGTACAGTTGACTTTTGAACAACGTGGGGCGCCAAAACCCTGAAGTCAAAACTCTGTGTATAACTTACAGGTGGCCCTCCATACCCGCAGTTCTTCTGTATCGAAGGTTTCTCTGTATTCACAGTTTCACATCCTTGTATTGAACCAACCTTGGGTTATGTAGTACTATAGTATTTACTATCGAAAAAAATCCAAATATAAGTGGACTTGCGCAGTTCAAACCCATGTTGTTCAAGAGTCAACTGTATATGCAACATTTCTTGAAGAGCAGCTTTGTTTTCACTTGCAAACAACTTCTAAGAAAGAGGACCTATGGGTTAGATTGTGCTATTGTACACAAAGCACTAACATGATTGGCAGGTAGTGTTATCACAGGAAGCTCTTAGTACAAACATGTGCACTCTTCTCTTTGTGTTCTTTATCCCAATATGATCTTCCACAGTCATCACTCCGTTTGCTGCCTTACCGTCTATAGTCGATAACCCATAGGTGTCTATCTGCTTCCCACACCTTTCCTCTGTGGGACTGAGACATCTCCAACTCTTTACCTGGCATCTCATCTTGGATACTCCAAAGGAATCTCAAACTCATGTCCAGAACATGATCTGCTATCCCAAATGAGAGATGTATTTAGTACACCCAATTTTATTGAATAGTAGCATCATTCATCTGGCTGCTCAAGTCATAGATAAATATAGGTATCACACATAATCTTCTCTTTCATATCCTATTCATTTTACTTAGAAAACAGTACTTAAATAAATACTCCCCATATGCAAATCCTGTTGGTTCTCTCTCCCAAATAGTTCATACAGATCATCTGTTCTCTGTCTCCACCACCCACCCTAGTCCAGGGTACCACCATCTCTCTCACCTGGACAACCTCCAATACCTAGTAAATGGTTTGCCCTATCCACATTTGTTTCCCTCCTATCTGGAGCATTTTACTTGTTTCAGTTATGTATAGAATTACTTGATCAAAATCCATCTTCCTCTAAAAGGTAAACCAGGGAGTCAGAAAACTAGCTTGTTTTTCTCAGGTCTGTATCCCCAGAACTCTGTAATTGCATTATATTGTCATCCTGCCCTAGTGCCCTAAATCCTGGAAAACAATTTCACACATGTGTGTATGAATTTTTTTCAGCAGCAGCAGTATCTTTGTAATAACCTCAGAGTTCTCATAGCCAACTATTTTAAGTTGAATAGTACTTGTTAAGACAAAAATATCTGCTTTGTGTGTTTTTAAAAAAAATCATTTCCCTTCCTTAAACCTTAAAAGTGCCTCACCCCAGACTTTACAGAGTTGTTGCCAAAGCAGTAAACAGACTGACTTGATGTTGATCACTTTCACTTGACTTTGCCTATTTTATCCTAAAGTAGCACCAGAGAACAGGAAAGGTTACAATTCAGTAGTAAAGGAGAAGGAAATCACAGACTGAATATTTCCTATGTGGCAAGTCTTATACATATTACCTTTCATTTAATTTAAACACCTTCTGAGTTGAGCATATATTTTACTCACTTCTACTTTATTGATGAGGAAACTTACAAGAGATTCAGTCATTTTCCAAAGTATCTCAGCAGGTAAATGGCTGGCCCAACATTCCAGCTGAAGTCTCTCTTGTTCCAAAATTCTTGTTCTTCTTCATAGGCTGTCTTCTCTCAAAGCAGGGAGACCCAGGTTAACTCATTACCAGGATAATTCAATGACAGAATTGTAAATTGGATGAGATGGATTTCACATATAAGGTTCAGAAGGAAGTTTCCTCCAACATCCTATTTTATTGTTATGTAGGTAGGAGAGAGATTATTTTTTTCAGCCACAGGCAGGCCCGAATACACGGATTCTCCACTTTGGCTATGCATGAAGTTGACTAGGAGGAATTTTAAAAATCAGAATTTCTCAGGGTGGAATTCAGGTTTCAGTATTTTTACCCCTCTCCAGAGGATCTGGATGTGCAGATAACGTTGGGAAGCACAGCTCACGTATTTTTTTTAGAAATGTTATCATCATTTTTTAAATTCAGTGTACAAATGAACATTACGTTTTACACAGACAATAATTATTTTTTAATGTGGGAAGCGAGTCAGGAACATTATGCTTGGTATCTGAAAGCAAATATATACTTTGACTTCCTATTTAATATAGAACATGTCCACTCGCTATTAATAAGTCCCTACATCTCTCTTGCAACTAAGGTAAGCAGGACATTATAGGCACTCTAAAAGCTCTTCATAGAGAGTATGCCTTTTTGCTGTCCTTCGGTTATTTACACTTTCTCTTTGAGATGTGAGAGTGTGTGTGAGTGTGTCTGTGTGTATACATTTAAACAAAAGTGTTAATTCAATAATAGCACCAGAATACAATTTTCTGAAAAGAGGAGATTCATGATGGGCTCACACAGAAGGCAGAATAGCAGCAGGGTAACAATGTTGAATGTTATGCAGGCTGCTGTTTCAAGGGCACAGGTGCATTTAAAGCTACTACCCTCACATCTACTCATCACCAAAATCACTCAAGGCAATAGAATAAAGAAGGGCTTCTATGAATAAAATGTAAGCCGAGATTGTTTCTTTTAAGAAAAAAGACATATCTATGCTAAATCGTAAAATCTGTTTCTAGGGCTGTTCCCTATAGCGGAGTAACTTGTCTGCTTGGCTTAGTCTGATTGCCACCCTCTTCAGCAGGGCTCTCGTTCAGATAACCATCAGGTGATATATGTGCTTTTTTAAAAAAAACAGCTGGGAAAGAACGCATAAATGTGCATTTATTACATTTCCAATCTGTGAAATGTGAAATCTTATTTCTGTCCTTCCTGCAACTGATTGCTGAATCCTCCAGGGTCTCTCTTCTTTATATTCCCTCGATCGTCCCTGTCTCTTCCAGATCCACACTCATTATCTCAGCTTTGGACTCAGCTTCTCTCCTGTGCACAACTGGACAGTTCCTCCTTGCTGTTCCTATTCTTTCTAGCTCTTCGTTCTCTGGCATTTCCTCGGCATCACTGCCAATGACACTGAACAATCTGAACATGTAATCTTCTGTTCATTTGAGAAAAACCTAATGGAAAAAATTTTTTTTGAGTCCCCAGATTCTGGGCCAGGAAACTTCCTCCATCTCAGCTTCTAAATGTTGTAAACAAGGCTGATGAAGCTTTAGGAACCTCGCTTCCCTCCTGTGTCTCAGCCACACCCTTACCTGCTGCTCCCCACTTCGCTTCACGCGAGGCCATCACTAGACCCTCACTGCGCAGGAGATGGAGCACGGTGAAGAAAAGGAAAGGGCAAGGAGTAAAAAACAAAGAGGATGAGCAAAAACTGTTAGGATGAAGAATAAAGGAAAAGTTGACAGAAGAAAGGTCATTAAAAAAAGAGAGAGAGAGGGACATCTCTGGTGGCTCAGTGGATGAGAACCCGCCTGCCAATGCAGGCGACACGGGTTCGATCTCTGGTCGGGGAAGATCCTACATGCTGCGGAGCAACTAAGCCTGAGCACCACAACTACTGAGCCTGTGCGCCACAACTACTGAGCCCGCGAGCCACAGCTACTGAAGCCCGTGCGCCTAGAGCCTGTACTCCGCAACAAGAGAAGCCACCGCAATGAGAAGCCCGCGCACCGCAACGAAGACTCAACGCAGCCAAAAATAAATAAAATTAAATCTTTAAAAAAAAAGAGAGAAAAAAGAAAGAATTCTCTATTGCTGACTCCTTGATGAACAAAGACGGTTATGAATTCTAGGAAAAGTGTTTAATTGGCAACCAGACAATTACATAAACATTGATTCATTAATTTCTATTTATGAAGAGAAAATATTCATTTAATAGCAAAGTTAGGAAAGTAAACTTTCACCCTTTATAAATATTAATTTTCAAAATACTTAGAAAATTATTGGCATCGATTTGGCAGATTTGCTTTGGACTATCTGGGAAATTTCATGCTGAAACCAAATACATATTTTTATTAGGTGGAGGCTAATACACTGATAGATGAATTGGAGAAAATTCTCAGTTATTTAAGGCCCTTTTTATTTAAAATTCAGGGAGGCAAAGAGAAGCAGCCAGTAAGTGTCAGCAACTGTGAATTTAAAACACATTTTATGAACAAATTAGTCTTTCTACACTTATCTTTATGCTTATTATTCCTAGAATAAATGAAGCCACATATTGTAAGTAATGTTGATATCTTTTTTACAATCATACACTGTTACCTGTTTGGTAGCCAATACTATAGTAATCACTTTGTTAGCATGTTAATAAATGTCTGATTGACTAGAGTTAACACTGTTTTACACTCATTATTAGAATTCAGGGACAAAACATCAGCATGCTTTTTTACTGTAATCTATTATATCTGAATTAGCTTATGTGATTTGACACGGTACTGAATAATCTATTGCCCTTGGGAAAAAGTGTGCAGTTTAATAATTCTCTGCCATACATTTGTCCTGAGCATTGATCAAAGATAGTACTGTGATCTAATTCTTTTTAGTTTTATCTAAAAATTACAATACTACAATGTACTAAATGAGTGAAATATAGAGCCCATTTCTGTGTGTTGTTTAAGGACCAGTGTATGTTAAGAAATGATGGCTAGCGTTGGCATAGCTGACGAACATATTCATAAACACAAAGAGATATGCAATGCCACATTTGCATGACATATGATCTCTTATCACCACAGAATGTATTTCTCATTATACTTTTATAAGCCTGCGGGGTTTCATTGTGTTTCTTTATTTTAGAGCATCCACATATTAACAATAGATTACAATGATATAAATCTATCCACCAGGGTTTTAAGTTCAATCCTATTTTATTTAAATTTGAACACTATATAAACACACACATAGGTTTGTTAACTAAGAATCACCACACTGAACACTTACAAGTAAGTATGGTTATTTTATGGTGAATTATATAAATGTAAATATAGATATATAGGTTATTCAGCATAAAATAACCGTATATAATATTTATATATTCCTCTCTCTATATATATATTCCTCTATATTTATATGCATATAAATATATATTCCTCAAAATAATCATTAGATTGCTGATTATTATGCTCATTTGCCAAATGAGAAAAAAAAAATTTTTTTTTTCAAAGAAGTAGTTTGCCTAAATTCACCAGCCTGTAATTTAAGAGACCAGAATTGGAATCTGGCTCTGTGTCACGTCAAAGCCTTATCACCCATCACTTATCACCTTATCACTACGCTAAACTGAGTTCATACATTTCCAACAAAAGCAAAGAAATACTGATCCTTTAGTTAGTCTTTGTGATCTTATCAAAGATATTAAGAGTAAAACATTGATTTCTGTAAGGAAATGACTGAAGAGTCTGCAGGATACCCACTGTGATTTTCACAGATCCCTAAGGTTCCTGGACCTGCTTGGAAAACTTGTTTTAGGCATCCATTAATTACCTTGAGAGTTTGTTATTTTATTTGGATTTTGAAACCCAATGTTTAACAAAACAACAATACTACTACTCTTTAATTTGCCAATATTTTTGAGAGAGGAAACAATAAGGATCATACTGGGCTGTTATTTTGTTCTTTTAATCATCCTCATATTCGTAGTGTCTAACACAGAGCAGCAGGTACTCAGTAATTATCTGTTGAGGAAATTATAGATATTAGGAACAGATGGCCATTTAGAATCAATCGGTTAGTGCCATATGTTATTGTAATGTCTTGCCATTATCATTTGCTTTAAGTTGAGGGTAACTTCTAAGTTTCAAAATTTGAGAGACATTATAATTTTAAAGCAATCGTGCCAAGTAATGGATCCCAAGATCCTATTAGATCCCTAAAGCATGCTCTAATTCTATATTTACGTTGTGCAAATAACCACATTAATTCCTTTCATATTTTTATTTGTATTTCTCTCATATTTTGAATATCCTTGAATTACCCATAGTAATGAAATAATGTAGAGATGTAAATGTGTACATGTGCAGGTATAAAGTAGGCACACATGCAGCCATGGCTGTGACAAAAATTACAACTGGTATTCAATCCTAACGGCATATAATCTGTAAAATGATTGACAAAGAATGAGACATTTATATATATATATATTTATATATATATATATATATATAAAGATTTATTTGTGATGTCTTTGCTAGATTAAACTAATACAGTTTTTACCTTAAATGTTTATGTATTTAATGTTTATCTTAAGCAATACCATGCGATTTGTCAAGTCACGCAATTTAAAATGATGGTAGGTCCAAAAACTTTGCTGTTTATTAATGTGTCATTTAAGTATTACCTTGATTCAGAAACTGAGCGGAATGTAGGATGGCAGGCAATATCTGTGCACATGCTAAGGTTAACATAGTTTAAAATTAAAAGATTATCCACTAAATAAACTCAGGTATACTAACCCAATTATCTCCTTTTTTTTTTTTTGGTAAATATGTTTTAATGAAAACTAAGAGTAACAAAAATGTGTACTTAATTAGAACGTGTCCTGGAGATTGTACCAAAACAAAGAATAGACTGAGTACACAGTTCCACTCTGCTGTTATTCAAAATTCCACATAATGAGAAAAACCCAGAAAGCAAAGTAGGATGAGGGAGAGAAAGAGGGAGAAGTAGACCAGGAGGGTGTACCACTAGGAAAAGAGACTACACACACACACACACACACACACACACACACACACACACACACACAAGCCCAAACATCTTCAAATGAGCACTAAAACATTGGAGGATGCCATTAGCATACCAGACTTTTGGAGGAATTCCTGGAATTTAGAAAGGAGATTAGAAAGACCTATGAAGATAATAAAACAAACATAAGAAACCAGAGCCCCAAACTTGTGTATCAATCCTGTGCTTACGTTGTAGCGCTCAGGAGACCTCCTTGATCCTAATCCAGAGGCCACCTGGCCATTCATCACCGTAATTATTAGAGTAGATGGGCCACTGCTTCCTCATCTCTTCCCAGTTTATAACAAGCAGTTGCCACTAACAAGAGTTTGCTTTAAGCTTTTAATTTCCAATTGAAATAAAATAGAAAACTCAATTGATGGGTTGATTTGAGAAGTGGATAGAGCTATAAAAGAAACTAGTGAGCTCAAAAATGGATTTTCCCCCCAGGGATGCAGAAAATAAATATGTGACACAGTTATGATTTAATAATCCAGGAATATTGCAAAAAATTTTATTAATACTAAATTAAACCCTGAGAATGTCATCATAGGGTGACTGGTGGAGATGGAACACATACACAGGGTACAAGGACGGTGAAGGTATGTCATGGTCATTTTCTAAATAGATACTAATTTAAATTATCCTTCCAAAATTATAGTATAAACATGTGTATTAAACAGTGGTGAGTAACTGTTAAACATGATACACAATGCTTAAAACTAGAAAAAATGGGAAAAGACAATTTGACCCAGTAAAATAAAATTAAAGAAACCCAAACAGATATCAGGCTAAAGACCATAGTATTAAAAACCTCGTATGTACCATTCATTCACCTCCTCAGACCCACCTGCTCTTCTCTCAGCCACCTCTGTGATGACCGGCTCTGTAGATGTAGACCAACTTCTACAGGTGTGACCACACAGCAGTCAATGCCCTTGCCTGGTGCCTCATTCCTGCCTCCTATTCCCAGCATTTTGTCTTTTGCATATAAGTGCAGGAAGCTAAGGATTTTTGCTCAGTGCCCATCTATATGCAGCCAAAATACAGGGCAAGGGGGAATGAATATCCCATCAGCCAGAATTTTGAGTAGTGGGCAACAGGAGCGAGTGGATAAATTCTCACCCCATTCTCCCTAGGGCATACTGTTCTGAGTCAGACAGTTTCTGGAAGAGTGGTTCTGAAGGTCAAGCATCAGCTCAATAAGCATTCTCTACTGACTCCCTTCTTTCCTCCTCTTGACCTCACTGTTCTCCCTGGGATCACACTCTTTAATGTAGCAGAAGCACATAAGCCTTTGCTTCTGGGTCTCCTTTCTGGGGACCCCAAAGTAAGGAACGCTAACTAAGTTAGTAGGTACAACAAATAAAACTAAGTTTTATTTCCTTGTTATAAAACAAAGTCCCTAACATCAGGCAATAAATAAATAAATAATAAAAGAAAGAAACCAGATTAACAACAATCTCAAATCTAGCTAATGCTGTATGAGCATGAGAGAGTTAAAAATATAACCTAAAGTATGATAATAAAATAATAGAAAAAGTATATACGGCAAATTTTAACAACAAGAACCACTCATTGCACCAGCACTGTAAAACCAATTATAATAGCAGAAAACAAAATGATAAATGGGACAAGCTAAAAATATGTCTTACTGGTAAAAGTAAAGTCATGAAACCTTTTATGCCTAAAATATATTATCAAGCTACATATATAAAACTAACCTGATAGAAATACAAGGAGAACTTATCCTTAAATGTTAGAGCCTTTAAGATACTTCATTCCAAATGTATTTGATGACGATACTATTGAATAGATTCAAAATAAAGAGGAATAGTAAAATTCAAACAATTAACAATTTTATTTAATAGTTATATGTACAGAGAGAGAGACAGGAAGAGAGAGAGCTGCACTCTTATACTACATTTTTTTCAAATACTCATGAAAGGATATTTAAAAATTTCATGTAGTAGATCACAAATAAAATCAGAACAAATTATATAACAGAAGTCCACATTCTCTGAACAAAATATTTAAAAAGTAAAATTAAAAAGGAACAGTCAAGATCAATTACGATTAACCAAGATGGCGGAGTAGAAGGACGTGCTGTCACTCCCTCTTGCGAGAGCACCAGAATCACAACTGACTGCTGGACCATCATTGACAGGAAGACCCTGGACTTCACCAAGGAGGATACCCCACGTCCAAGGACAGAGGAGAAGCCACAGTGAGACGGTAGGAGGGGCGCAAGCAGAGTAAAATCAAACCCCGTAACTGCTGGGTGGGTGACTCCCAGACTGGCGAACACTTATACCACAGAAGTCCACCCACTGGAGTAAAGGTTCTGAGCCCCACGTCAGGCTTCCCAACCTGGGGGTCAGGCAACGGGAGGAGGAATTCCTAGAGAAT
Organism: Balaenoptera ricei; assembly: GCF_028023285.1. Taxonomy (NCBI): domain Eukaryota; kingdom Metazoa; phylum Chordata; class Mammalia; order Artiodactyla; family Balaenopteridae; genus Balaenoptera; species Balaenoptera ricei. The sequence continues at coordinate 5,355,158 of NC_082645.1, read as the reverse complement.
CAGACTTTGAAGCCTAGTGGGAGTTGGATTGCAGGACTTTGACGGGACTGGGGGAAACAGAGACCCCACTCTTGGAGGGCACACACAAAGTAATGTGTGCATCAGGACCCAGGGGAAGGAGCAGTGAGCCTGGGGGAGACTGAACCAGACCTACCTGCTGGTGTTGGGGGGTCTCCTGCAGAGGCGAGTGGTGGCTCTGTTTCACCGTGGGGATAAGGACACTGGCAGCAGAGGTTCTGGGAAGTTCTCCTTGGCGTGAGCCCTCCCAGAGTCTGCCATTAACCCCACCAAAGAGCACGGGTAGGCTCCAGTGTTGGGTTGCCTCAGGCAAAACAGCCAACAGGGAGGGAACCCAGCCCCACCCATCAACAGTCAAGTGGATTAAGGTTTTACTGAGCTCTGACCGCCACAGCAACAGGGAGGGAACCCAGCCCCACCCATCAACAGTCAAGTGGATTAAGGTTTTACTGAGCTCTGACCGCCACAGCAACAGTCAGCTCTACCCACCACCAGAGCCTCCCATCAAGCCTCTTAGATAGCCTCAACCACCAGAGGGCAGACAACAGAAGCAAGAAAAACTATAATCCTGCAGCCTGTGGACCAAAAACCACAGTTACAGAAAGATAGAGAAGATGAAAAGGCAGAGGGCTATGTACCAGATGAAGGAACAAGAAAAAACCCCAGAAAAACAACTAAATGAAGTGGAGATAGGCAACCTTCCAGAAAAAGAATTCAGAATAATGATAGTGAAGATGATCCAGGACCTTGGAATAAGAATGGAGGCAAAGATTGAGAAGATGCAAGAAATGATTAACAAAGACCTAGAAGAATTAAAGAACAAACAAACAGAGATGACCAATACAATAACTGAAATGAAAACTACACTAGAAGGAATCAATAGCAGAATAACTGAGGCAGAAGAACGGATAAGTGACCTGGAAGACAGAACGATGGAATTCACTGCTGTGGAACAGACTAAAGAAAAAAGAATGAAAAGAAATGAAGACAGCCTAAGAGACCTCTGGGATAACATTAAACGCAACAACATTCGCATTATAGGGGTCCCAGAAGGAGAAGAGAGAGAGAAAGGACCAGAGAAAATATTTGAAGAGATTATAGTCGAAAACTTCCCTAACATGGGAAAGGAAATAGCCACCCAAGTCCAGGAAGCGCAGAGAGTCCCATACAGGATAAACCCAAGGAGAAACACGCCGAGACACATAGTAATCAAAGTGGCAAAAATTAAAGACAAAGAAAAGTTATTGAAAGCAGCAAGGGAAAAACGACAAATAACATACAAGGGAACTCCCATAAGGTTAACAGCTGATTTCTCAGCAGAAACTCTGCAAGCCAGAAGGGAGTGGCATGATATACTTAAAGTGATGAAAGGGAAGAACCTACAACCAAGATTACTCTACCCGGCAAGGATCTCATTTAGATTTGATGGAGAAATCAAAAGCTTTACAGACAAGCAAAAGCTAAGAGAATTCAGCACCACCAAACCAGCTCTACAACAAATGCTAAAGGAACTTCTCTAAGTGGGAAACACAAGAGAAGAAAAGGACCTACAAAAACAAACACAAAACAATTAAGAAAATGGTCATAGGAACATACATATCGATAATTACCTTAAACGTGAATGGATTAAATGCCCCAACCAAAAGACATAGACTGGCTGAATGGATACAAAAACAAGACCCATATATATGCTGTCTACAAGAGACCCACTTTAGACCTAGGGACACATACAGACTGAAAGTGATGGGATGGAAAAAGATATTCCATGCAAATGGAAATCAAAAGAAAGCTGGAGTAGCTATACTCATATCAGATAAAACAGACTTTAAATTAAAGAATGTTACAAGAGACAAGGAAGGACACTACATAATGATCCAGGGATCAATCCAAGAAGAAGATATAACAATTATAAATATATATGCACCCAACATAGGAGCACCTCAATACATAAGGCAACTGCTAACAGCTATAAAAGAGGAAATCGACAGTAACACAATAATAGTGGGGGACTTTAACACCTCACTTACACCAATGGACAGATCATCCAAAATGAAAATAAATAAGGAAACAGAAGCTTTAAATGACACAATAGACCAGATAGATTTAATTGATATATATCGGACATTCCATCCAAAAACAGCAGATTACACGTTCTTCTCAAGTGCGCACGGAACATTCTCCAAGATAGATCACATCTTGGGTCACAAATCAAGCCTCAGTAAATTTAAGAAAATTGAAATCATATCAAGCATCTTTTCTGACCACAACGCTATGAGATTAGAAATGAATTACAGGGAAAAAAACGTAAAAAGGACAAACACATGGAGGCTAAACAATACGTTACTAAATAACCAAGAGATCACTGAAGAAATCAAAGAGGAAATCAAAAAATACCTAGAGACAAATGACAATGAAAACACGACGACCCAAAACTTATGGGATGCAGCAAAAGCAGTTCTAAGAGGGAAGTTTATAGCTATACAAGCCTACCTAAAGAAACAAGAAAAAGCTCAAGTAAACAATCTAACCTTACACTTAAAGAAACTAGAGAAAGAAGAACAAACAAAACCCAAAGTTAGCAGAAGGAAAGAAATCATAAAGATCAGAGCAGAAATAAATGAAATAGAAACAAAGAAAACAATAGCAAAGATCAATAAAACTAAAAGTTGGTTCTTTGAGAAGATAAACAAAATTGATAAACCATTAGCCAGACTCATCAAGAAAAAGAGGGAGAGGACTCAAATCAATAAAATCAGAAATGAAAAAGGAGAAGTTACAACAGACACTGCAGAAATACAAAGCATCCTAAGAGACTACTACAAGCAACTTTATGCCAATAAAATGGACAACCTGGAAGAAATGGACAAATTCTTAGAAAGGTATAACCTTCCAAGACTGAACCAGGAAGAAATAGAAAATATGAACAGACCAATCACAAGTAATGAAATTGAAACTGTGATTAAAAATCTTCCAACAAACAAAAGTCCAGGACCAGATGGCTTCACAGGTGAATTCTATCAAACATTTAGAGAAGAGCTAACACCCATCCTTCTCAAACTCTTCCAAAAAATTGCAGAGGAAGGAACACTCCCAAACTCATTCTATGAGGCCACCATCACCCTGATACCAAAACCAGACAAAGACACTACAAAAAAAGAAAATTACAGACCAATATCACTGATGAATATAGATGCAAAAATCCTCAACAAAATACTAGCAAACAGAATCCAACAACACATTAAAAGGATCATACACCACGATCAAGTGGGATTTATCCCAGGGATGCAAGGATTCTTCAATATACGCAAATCAATCAATGTGATACACCATATTAACAAATTGAAGAATAAAAACCATATGATCATCTCAATAGATGCAGAAAAAGCTTTTGACAAAATTCAACACCCATTTCTGATAAAAACTCTCCAGAAAGTGGGCATAGAGGGAACCTACCTCAACATAATAAAGGCCATATATGACAAACCCACAGCAAACATCATTCTCAATGGTGAAAAACTGAAAGCATTTCCTCTAAGATCAGGAACGAGACAAGGATGTCCACTCTCACCACTATTATTCAACATAGTTTTGGAAGTCCTAGCCACGGCAATCAGAGAAGAAAAAGAAATAAAAGGAATACAAATTGGAAAAGAAGAAGTAAAACTGTCACTGTTTGCGGATGACATGATACTATACATAGAGAATCCTAAAACTGCCACCAGAAAACTGCTAGAGCTAATTAATGAATATGGTAAAGTTGCAGGATACAAAATTAATGCACAGAAATCTCTTGCATTCCTATACACTAATGATGAAAAATCTGAAAGAGAAATTATGGAAACACTCCCATTTACCATTGCAACAAAAAGAATAAAATACCTAGGAATAAACCTACCTAGGGAGACAAAAGACCTGTATGCAGAAAACTATAAGACACTGATGAAAGAAATTAAAGATGATACCAACAGATGGAGAGATATACCATGTTCTTGGATTGGAAGAATCAACATTGTGAAAATGAGTATACTACCCAAAGCAATCTACAGATTCAATGCAATCCCTATCAAATTACCAATGGCATTTTTTACGGAGCTAGAACAAATCATCTTAAAATTTGTATGGAGACACAAAAGACCCCGAATAGGCAAAGCAGTCTTGAGGCAAAAAAATGGAGCTGGAGGAATCAGACTCCCTGACTTCAGACTATACTACAAAGCTACAGTAATCAAGACAATATGGTACTGGCACAAAAACAGAAACATAGATCAATGGAACAAGATAGAAAGCCCAGAGATTAACCCACGCACCTATGGTCAACTAATCTATGACAAAGGAGGCAAAGATATACAATGGAGAAAAGACAGTCTCTTCAATAAGTGGTGCTGGGAAAACTGGACAGCTACATGTAAAAGAATGAAATTAGAATACTCCCTAACACCATACACAAAAATAAACTCAAAATGGATTAGAGACCTAAATATAAGAGTGGACACTATAAAACTCTTAGAGGAAAACATAGGAAGAACACTCTTTGACATAAATCACAGCAAGATCTTTTTTGATCCACCTCCTAGAGTAATGGAAATAAAAACAAAAATAAACAAATGGGACCTAATGAAACTTCAAAGCTTTTGCACAGCAAAGGAAACCATAAACAAGACGAAAAGACAACCCTCAGAATGGGAGAAAATATTTGCAAATGAATCAACGGACAAAGGATTAATCTCCAAAATATATAAACAGCTCATTCAGCACAATATCAAAGAAACAAACACCCCAATCCAAAAATGGGCAGAAGACCTAAATAGACATTTCTCCAAAGAAGACATACAGACGGCCACGAAGCACATGAAAAGATGCTCAACATCACTAATTATTAGAGAAATGCAAATCAAAACTACAATGAGGTATCACCTCACTCCTGTTAGAATGGGCATCATCAGAAAATCTACAAACAACAAATGCTGGAGAGGGTGTGGAGAAAAGGCAACCCTCTTGCACTGTTGGTGGGAATGTAAATTGATACAGCCACTATGGAGAACAATATGGAGGTTCCTTAAAAAACTAAAAATAGAATTACCATATGACCCAGCAATCCCACTACTGGGCATATACCCAGAGAAAACCGTAATTCAAAAAGACACATGCACCCGAATGTTCATTGCAGCACTATTTACAATAGCCAGGTCATGGAAGCAACCTAAATGCCCATCAACAGACGAATGGATAAAGAAGATGTGGTACATATATACAATGGAATATTACTCAGCCATAAAAAGGAACGAAATTGAGTCATTTGTTGAGACGTGGATGGATCTAGAGACTGTCATACAGAGTGAAGTAAGTCAGAAAGAGAAAAACAAATATCGTATATTAATGCATGTATGCGGAACCTAGAAAAATGGTACAGATGAGCCAGTTTGCAGGGCAGAAGTTGAGACACAGATGTAGAGAATGGACATATGGACACCAAGGGGGGAAAACTGCGGTGGGGTGGGGATGGTGGTGTGCTGAATTGGGCGATTGGGATTGACATGTATACACTGATGTGTATAAAACTGATGCCTAATAAGAACCTGCAGTATAAAAAAACAAACAAAACAACTAATACTAAACTTTCATTGGGTTATTTGTATGGAAACATGTTAATATAAATGTTTCAGACATTAAAAAAAAAAAAAAAAAAAAAAAGGAACAGTCAAAAATAGCCATAAGAATAACAAATATCCTTTCCTTGGAAATTATAATATATTTAAAAATAACTCTTATACTAGAAAGAATATGAAAACTGAAATTATAAAATATTATTATGTGAAAAATAATTATCAACATGTGATCTTCTTTTGGGTTCTCCAACATGCTGTGCTCATTCGCATCTCAGACCCTTGGCACTTGCTGTTTACTACCTTATCTGCATAACATTTTTCTCAGTTCTCATCTAGGATAATCATACTACCTACCTCAAATGGTATTTGAGAGGATTAAATGGATAAATTTGTAGAAAGCATTTACAAAAGTGCCTAGTACCCTTGTAAAACTAAAAATCAATTTATAAGTGCTATCTAACTATTGTCATTATTATCATCGTCATCATTATTATTATGTTGTCTATTTATAGATACTATGTGTTTTATTTACTTAGCATGCATTTTTAAATTTCTTAAGCTTGAAATCAATGTAAGTCATCTATATTTACAAATTGCAGATGGCTTAGCTTTTGCATAGAGGGTACTCAACGTGTTATTTGTGTGGAAATTGTTACCTAAATTGCATTATTAGATACCACCATAATGCTTTCCCCCAGCCCTGTAAAGTGGTATCACTTGTCCATTGCACAAAGCAACTGGAAGTTATCAGATTCAAAAGCCATTTGGTTAATTTTGGCATGACTGAAAAAAAGTAAATGAGTCATTTTCATCTGCATTTTTCTATGAATTTTTAATAACAAATAGACAAAGTATAAAAGTTTTCCCAGAAGCTCCTGCAGGGGTCAGATGCTTCTTAAATAAGTACCTAAATAGGAAGGAAATCTCTGTGTTTGCTCGTCTATTATTTTTATGTGATTGAATAATGTTTGCTAGCATTTAACAATATTGTTAATTGTGGTAATTCATAGCCTCGTATCTGTAATGGCTAGGGAGGAGACAAATAGAATTTTAAGAGTCTTAAAAGAGTCTCCAAGGTAATCAAAAAGATTCTGATTAATTGTTTGAAAGAGAGTAAGGCATCACAAGGAATTTCTAATTATTCTTGGGCTGCAGCAGGAAGCATGGACACTCAGAGATATGATAAAATGTATGGTTGTGGAAATACTATATCTGTTCTCCCACATGGGATGAGCACCATCTCCATATGTTACCTGGAACATTTTCTAGGCTTAAAGAGCGTGAGGGGCACCTCTCTGAACTCAGCTTATTATTAGCATAAGATGAACATTCCTTAAATAGGACAATTAATAATCCAGGATGAAATCAGAAGGGAGAAAAAGATTTTAGGACAGCATGTGATCAGAAGGTCAAAGCTATTAGAATAATAGAAAGTGTTATGAATGAGTTCCCAAAGCATATGCCACCAAATGCTGAATTGTAGAGAATGGGAGAGTTGACAGAATTTTCATGTAATAATGTCTATCTATCATCTATGTATATCTATCTATACCTATCTATCTATCTATCTTAGTATTTACTGTGTGTTAACTGAATGCTTGGTACTGTGCTAGACATATAACTTGTCTTATACAATGTTTCTTGCTCTCATGTAGCTTATAACATTGGAGGAGAGAGCTGCTAAACAAATAATTAGATGATTAATAAATTACATTAAGGGTAAGGATTAAAAAAATAAGTGATCCTCATGCTTGTAATTGGAAATAATTAATTTTGGAAACTCTGGTAAAATTTGATGTCTACTTTGGGAAAATAAATGTTATTCCTCATGTCTCTTTCTCTGGCAAATAAAAGAAACCCAGCTGAAAGTGGCTTAAACAAAAAGTGTCAGTAACTGAAAAGTTCACTGGTACAACTGACTTCTAGCATGGTGTGTGCCCTGTATTTCCAAGTTATCAGGAAGCTCTTTCCATCTCCTGGCTCTTTTTTTTTTTTTCCTACCTTGGCTTCTTTTTTCCTACTGGAGCCTCGAGCAGCCCCAAGCTTTTTTCCAAATCTTGTTGAAATATAATTTATTTTCTGGTATTTTTGGTAAAAATTCTGAGTTTAGTTCTTATTGGCTCTGAATGGGTCAGATATCATGAAACAGATATCATGGATGGAGGACTAGAGTGCTTTGATTGTTCAGACCAGAATCTCACATGTTCTGTTGAAGTCCACATTAGACAGAGCTCTCCTAAACCACTTTCCAGGGAAGTGAGGGAGCATGGATCCATTAGGAAATGAAGGCACTCTTATTAGAAAAGAGAGAATGGATATTATGTAGGCAAACAACAAATATCTACTGCAGTGTTTATCAAATACTTTGTGTGAACCTAGAGGACAAGAGAAGGGAATTCTTTACAAGTTGTATGACTTAACAGACCACAGCAGACTCATTTTCTTATTTGGGAGCAGTGGGGTCTTTTTCTTTCCCTCCCTCCCTGCCCGCTTTCTCTCTCTCCTTTCTCTCTCTCTCCCTCTCTCTCTCTTTCTCTCCCTCCCCTTTCCTCCTTCCTTCCCTCCTTCCCTCCCTCCTTTCCTTCCTTCCTTCCTTCCCTCCTTCCCTCCCTCTTTTGTTACCACCTTTAAATGGAGCAATCTGTGGAATGACTGACAGTAGAGGATTTCCAGTCTTGACATGAATGAATCCCTTGTAGAGAATGATTGAGGCTCAGCTGGGGTTTGCTAGGAGATCTACATTTTAAAACTGGATGTGACACATTGGAGAATGTTCTGGTGAGAGCACACAAAGGCAAAAGAATCTATATTCTAGGAGGAGACAGATCAGAATTTGGGGACTAGAAAAACTAATATTACGACCAACCCTGGGAGTAGCTGGGGAGGGGGAGGTAATTTATTGAAATATTTGAAAGGTTGTCTTGCAGAAAAGGTTGTTGACTTTTTCTGTGCACCTTCAGACTAAAAAACAGTAAAAAGATCTGGAAACTTAAGAGATGCCTTTCTTATCTCAATGAAAGGAAGAAGTTGCTAACAGAGCAGTAGAAGCTGAAGGTCTTTAAGGATTGTATCTCTTAGCAGTGTAAGCTGCAAACCCAGCCGTGATTTCAACATGAAAGCTGTAGAAGAAAGGCTGACAACTGTACTTCCCAAACTGGAAGACAAAACACTATGACGTTGTCAACTACCTCTTTGGGGGATGTTCTCACAGAGTCTGAGTTATTTCTTGTGTTCGGTCATGAACAAGTCTGCCCATGGAAAGCCCTGATGGAACAAAATAAGAAATCTCCCAAGCCGTCTAGAGCAGGTGCAAGTAAGAGAACACTGCCCTTGTGTGATCACAGCAAGAAGTTTAAGACCCAACACATTCTTAACTCCTGTACGGTTTTTGCACTGCTTATTAGCTGCTTTGTGGAGAAACCAAAGAGAAAGCAAGCTTTCCCTGAGTCCAAGTGAAAATTCTTATCCAAACTCAAACTTAGGCCAGAGTGGGAGGCCTGGCCTTTTCTCAGAGATGTTGGAACAATATCATCCCTTGGGAGGTGTTGCTCTGAATGACCTCAAGAAATTCTATGATTCTTATTTATGCCCATTATCTATTGATCTATACAGATCTATTATCTATTGATCTATGCTCTTTGAAGTCCTAAAGTGAATAATTTACCACTTCCTTGCATTCTTGCTGTTTTGTTCTTTGCAAACACATGCACGTTTACTAAAAACCAAAATAAAGTGAACAAAGTAAAACTCTGTCCCTTCTGTCTTCTTCCATAGAAAGATGATTTCACCCAGTAAAAACAGCACCTCTATAGCTTTGTAGGAAGTCACTGACTCCTGGTTCCCTTATCTCATAAATGGGTCTGGTCCATCTGCCTATTTTTGTAGTTGAAATGTTGAATGTGAAAAAGCAAGGAACTCATAAAACCTTAGTTAAATGTAAAGCTTTGTTTTTATAATTGCTCCATTCCACCATTCAACTCTAAAACATTTTTTCTCAATTATAACAAATGCAAGAAGAAGGGATATTTTGCAGTCAAAACTTTACTCCCAACTCAGACAGCAGAACGAGTCGATTGGCACATGGAGTGGGTGAACGGGGGGGTCAGGGTGTACTGCTGGGATAAAGCATATTTCAATTATCTCACGTCTAATGGGGTCAAGAAATAGCAGCTTCAGTTGTAAACATCTCTCCAGATATGAGCTTTGGTAGAAAAGATTTAAAGAAGATGCAATTTTCTTGTTGTTGTTGTTTTGGGGGTGGTACTCTTCTTTTAAAGGTACATGGAGAAGATGAACCTTGAGAATGAAGTGGTTTCTATCATCAATCTGCTTTCATTTGTGGACACATAATTTTAGATGCCATAGTGGTAAGTAATGAAATAAAACCATATCCCCTATTCTTGGTTATAAACTGGTTTAGGCAATTTTCTTGAGGCAAAGGGATGAAGGCCACTTCAGTGATTAGGGCTGTTGGAAAGGTAGGCATGACTATGAGTTGATGTCCCATTTGGATCCCTCTGTTCCTCCGCTTCCTCCCATTCATCCTCTTCTGTCTTGGTGTCCTACTCCTTCTCCTCCATTTTGGGCTATTTGGAGAGAGAAGATATGCAGCACTGAACTTACATTGACATGGTTCTTGGTTATTGAGGACCTGAGAACCATGGGACTCCTGAATGACCCATGTTTTTCAGACTCTGGACATAACAGTATCTTGATAGCAACTCAGATCTATTCTGCTGATGTTGGTCTCCACACCACAGTGCCCTTGACTCATATATTCTTTCTGTAAATTGTAGCCTATATACCCCAACCTTCAAACCCAGGCTGCTGTTTGTAGATCTATATCTATATCCACAGTAAACATATAGGGAAATTCGAGAGAGTCATATACAGAATCATATTTACTTCCAAAGGAGATGATCAGGGAGCAAGAAACAAAGGAGATTTGACTTTTGGTAATCTTTTATTTACTAAACTGGGCAGGGGATATGGCTATTTATTTTATTCTTTATAAATTTTATATGTCTTAAATGCTACATGGGGCATTACTTTTTAAAAGAGTGAGTCTAATATGATACATTTTTAATATTATGTCAACAAAACCCTATGTTTTATATGACAGGAAAGCCCAAATAATAGCAAATATTTATGAGAGTAAAATGTATAAAATATTAACATATGAAATTATGAGCAAAATTTCCCTTACAGTGGCTTGGGTGCATGAAGATGCAGTCAGCCCTCCATTCTAGAAGTGGGTGGCAGACAAATTATGCCAGTTCTGCCAGTAACTGTGAAGAGTCACCTTCACATCACTCTTGGACAACTGGCAGAAAATAAACATTTTGAGGTACTTTGCTCATCAAATACCCATTTTATTTTTGAGATTTAGTATAAAAATTTTGAACTTGGGAGATTAATACTATTTCAAATTTGAAAAGCTCCTCAAAAATTACCTGCTCAAGTGGTTCTTAGCTTGTTGTTTATCTTCTGCCAAACATTTTGTCCAAGAAAGTGAGTTCTACCATCCTTGAAAAAGAAAGCCACTTTTCCAATCATGACATTGATATATTATTGGGAATCCTGTTATATTGATCACTTACAGTCAGGTTCAAAACAACAAAAAATATCCAGTGGTAGTTTTGGAGTGAGTTTAATTTGTATTACTTCCTGTGTTGAATTGTATGGCTCTGCCACTTATAAAAAACAGATTAAAACCAGGACAGTTTGTATGGAATTTCAAGAGAATAATGGAAAATGCGGTTTATAGAGGCTTGGAATAGTCTAGACATTAGTAGTTTGTGTCATCTTTTTGTTTCAGTAAAAGCTAGACTCACAGAAAGAAAACAAGCTGGATGAGAAATGGCAGAAGAGGCACCAATAGCACAGTTTTCTTTCAAGCACCACAAAAATAAATAGCACCACTGTTATTAAAGGAGAGTGGGCAATTCAAAAAGAATGCTGAAATAAAATAAGAATATGCTAGCAAAGAAATACATTAAAATGTGGAAACCAAACACATGATATTTTAAGAAGAAGTTGTATAGAGCAAATATAATACATATTTCTAATAAAGATCAGGCATAAGAATATCATAGACCAAAAGCAAATTAAGAAAGTGAATTTTAACTTTAGTTGTTCAGTTAAAACTTCAGTTTAACTTAGGTTGCTACAAGAAACTACAAAAATGAACTCAATACTGCATTTTTTTTTAAGAATATTATTGAAGTGACAGTCCGCTGTGTTACTTGCAATGAAGCACTATGTATGGAAATGAGGCTAGACCTGAGTTCAACAGACTTATGCTTTTAAAAACTGCAGTTACGAAGCAACAGTCAAATATAATGCTCATCAGTGTCAACTATATAACGGCTTGAAATTCTCAGTGAGTAGAAAGTGAATCACTTCCCTGTCTTCTTTCACATTATTTGAGGACTTTGAGGGACCACAGAGCATTTAGTATTGAAACCAAAGATAATAATAACTGATCATACTACCGAAAATAAGTTTTCAGAAAATTGCATTTTTTACATAAAGCAATGTGCCAGACAATTAAGTTAACGCACATTTTAGTATTATGGTCATCAGCTGAGTGATCTCCCTGAAACTAACATGCGATGGCCGCTCCATCCCATTTGCAGCAATGACAAGAAACCATGGTTTCTGTACTTGGATCTGAAGGCAAGAATTAGGCAAGGCATCGCCAGTGATAGTATGTTAACTTCCTTCTTCTCAGCCAGAATAATTAATTAAGTCATTCAACAACTATTGGTGTGCTCATCAGTTAATCAGTTACAAGCGACTTAGCTAGTTGCAAACAGTAAACTAAATTAAATGAAAAATTGTTTCTGTTCTCAAGGCGCATGTAGTCTAGTAGGAGAGTTAGCACATTTCACTATCTTCTACAAAAACATACTGGAACCCTGATATAACATGCTAAATATTTCAGAGAAAAAGTCTTAAGAGAATGAAGATTTCATTTAACCAAACCTTATACTGAATGTACAATAGGCCATGAGATATACTCTAATTTCCATATTTGTATTCATTTTGAAAATGTCTATTAGAAATGCTTTTTTTAATTTTAAAAAATTGAGATAAAATTTATGATTTTAACCATTTTAAAATGTATAATTTGGTCATCTTGAGTAAAATCACAATGTCGTCCAATGATCACCACTAATTCTAAAATATTTTCATCACCCTCCAAAGAAAACCCATCCTCTTTAAGCAGTCACCACCAATTCTCCCCAGCCCCCAGCCCCTTGCAACCACTAATATACTTGATGTCTTCATGAACTTGCCTGTTTATTCTGGACATTTCATATTAATGGAATCTTGTGTAGCCTTTTGTGTCTGATTTCTTTCACTTAGCATCATGTCTTCAGGTTTCATGCATATATCACTACTGTGTTCCTTTTCATAGCTGAGTAATATTCCATCGCACAAATATACCACATATTCTTTACCCATTTGTCAGTGAGTGGACTTTTGGGTTGTTTCCAACTTTTGTCTGCTGTGAATAATGCTGCTATGAACATTCATGTACAAGTTTTTGTGCAAATATATATTTTCAATTCTCTTAGTTATACCTAGGAGTGGAACGGCTGGGTCATATGTTTATGTTTTGGACTCTACGCTTAAGTTTTGGATGAACTGTAAAACTCTTCTCCGCAGTGCCGTGTCATTTTATACTATCACTAACAATGTACAAGGATCTCAATTTCTCCACTTCCTTAGTAAACTTCCCCATTTTGTTTTTGGTTTTTTATAGCCATTCTAGTTGGTGTGAAGTATATCTCATTAGAGTTTTGCTTTTCTTTTGCCTAATGACTAATGGTGTTGAGCATCTTTTTACGAGTTTATTGGCCATTTGTATATCTTCTTTGGAGAAATATCTATTCAGATCAATTGCCGACTTTTCAATTGTGTCGTTTATCTTTTGGTGCTGAGTTGTGAGAGTTCTTTACATATTCTGGATAGTAGACCCTTATCAGATACACTGTTTGCAAATATTATCTCTCATTCTATGGGTTGTCTCCTTACTTTCTTGATAATGTCCTTTGAAATATAAATTTTAAAATTTAAGTTTAGTTTATTTATTTTTTCTTTTGTTGCTTGTGCTCTGATGTCATAATTAAGAAACCACTGCCTAATCCAAGTACAGTAAAACTTACAGCTATGTTTCCTTCTCAGAGTTTTATAGCTTTAGGTCTTACATTTATGACTTTAATCTACTTTGAGTTAATTTTAATATGTGGTATGAGTTAGGGGTCTAAACTCATTCTTTTTCTTGTGGATATCCAGTTGTCTCAGCACTATTTATTAAAAAAAATTATTCTTTCCGTATTGAGTGGTCTCGGTACCCTGTTGAAAAATCAACTAGCCATAGATATGTGGATTTATTTCTGGACTCTTGGTTCTGTTTCATTGATCTATATATCTGTTTTTATTCCAGTAGCACACTATTTTGATTACTGTAGTCTTGAAGTTAATTTTGAAATCAGGAACTGTGAATTCTCCAACTTTGTTCTTTTTTAAGAGTGTTTTGGCTATTTGGAGTTCTTTTGCAAATACATATAAATTTTAGAATAAATTTATCCATTTCTGGAAAAAAAGGAAGGTGGAATTTCGACAGGGATTGCATTGAATCTGCAGATCAATTTGGAGAGTATTGCCATTTTAACAATATTATATCTTCCAATCCATAAATATGGGATGTCTTTCAATTTATTTAAATCATTAATTATTTTGACAATGCTTTGTGGTATACAAATTTTCACTTCCTTGGTTAAATTTATTCATAAGTGTTTTATTCTTTGTAATGCTATTATGTATGGAAATGTTTTCTTAGTTTCATTTTTAAATTGTTTATTCCAAGTGTATAGAAATACAACTGAGTTTTTGTATATTAATATTATGTCCTGCAATTTTACTGAACTCATGTTAGCTCCAATAGGTATTTCTGCTGATTGTTTAAGATTTTCTGTATATAAGATCATGTCATCTGTGAATAAAGATAGTTTTGTGTCTTACTTTTCAAGACAGATACCTTTTATTTGTTTTCCTTGCCTAATTGCTCTGGCTAGAATTTCCAGGGAATTTTGAATAAAAGTGGTAAGAGCAGACACCTTTGGCTGATTCCTGCTGTTAGTGTAAAAGCTTTCAATCTTTTACCATTAGTTTGAAGTTAGCTGTGGGTTTTTCATAAATGCCCTTTATCAAAATGAGCAAGTTCCATTACATTCTTATTTTGCTGCCTAATTTTTCACAAAAACAATGTTGCTATTTTCCAAATTTTATCTGGTGAGCAAGAACTCAGATTTGGGTAATTGGTATTTTGAGAATAGAGGAATTTACTGGGGGCTGGTAGGGAATCTTTGTGGTAACTGAAGATCAGTAAGAAATATTTTAGCTTCTCTTAAATTACTGGTATCTATAATATGTATTACTTTCAGATTTTCTAATTTTAGGAACTGTCATTAATAAGTGTTCATTTTTTATTCTATCTTATTTGAAAGATACAGGTGAGTGTTTCTTTTCATGTCTAATATTCTTTCATTATTAATTTATTGCTCAAATGTCAAGGTTGCTGCCCTTTTTTTACATTTTAAAATGTGTGTATGAATCACATTGATTACTGTTATTCTACATTTAGACTCATAAAACAAGAAAGAAGGAATAATATGGAAGTTTTACTGATTTAAAAGAATGAAAGAGAAGTGTTTAAAAGTCAGTTGGAAATAATTCTTACTATTGAAAATATGATCATAGACAAATATTTTCTGAAATTGAGCAACATTAAGATTAAACTGAATACACAGTATTTTTTCAGTCACAATGTCATTGTGATTGATATAATGAAATTTTAATTAACATTCGTATTGCTGGCAAAGAGCAGCATTGACATTATGAATGGGCTTAAAAAGGTACAGTGTAAATATATTAGTAGAAATCAGATAACTGGAGGAATCACGAGAATGATAAAACATTTGATTTACTCAACATTGGCATGAAAGTCACCTATCTATTCAGCATATTTATAATTTGTAAAGTTTTCAGTGTGTTCTATGAATCAAGGAGTACTTTAATTGTTCATTGGAATGATATACACACGTTAGTAATATTAAAATTGTAAATTCTCAAATGCTAGTAAATAACAAGTGATTAAAAAATAATGTAGAGGGACGTCTCTTCAGCTTTGGTTTCTAAACAGCAACCAGATTAAATGAGGATATGGTTCATGTTTAATATGTACCAGATGGTGTTTTGCTGATGGAGCTTATAAAACAAAAACAAAATTAAAATACAAAACATAGCCACATATTTGAATCGGTAATAATATTTTAAAATGGCAATTCTGATTTAAAAGAATACAGGACATAAGAACAGAAAGTATAAATGAAAATAATAAACATTCATATATAGTAAATTTATGCAAAGATTGAAAAGAACTGGAGAAATAATAATAATAAATTTTTCTGTAAATATAGTATCATTGTATGTTTACATTAAATATATTTGGATATGTTCTTCTCTCCTTGGTATTTTTGGACAACCGAATGTTTTGGTCTTCAGCGTTTACAAGGTATTTGATAGATGTCTCCTATATACTATACGATATGCTTCCAGACATTGACTACTGAAGTTATAAACTAAGATGGATCTTGTGGTTGAAAATTACAAACTGTATCATCCACTATGATTTAGGATGATTTCACAGAAACAACCTAATTGTATGTAATATACATAAGTACCCTCTAGAGAGAGATTCCTAATTTATTTCCCCACCCAAGCCTAGAATCATACTATGTGGCTTATTAAAAATGCCCATGGGGTGTGAAGAGTAGGAATCCAATAGTTAAGCTTTAAAGTTTCTGGGAATTCAAATGGTATGATTTGGAGTAATTATCGTTATTTCATTAGATAAGAATTTATATGTTTTATAACCAAAGCTGGATTCTGTCATTGCTTTAAAACAATATGATTTGTGAAAATGATGGTTTTACAGATGGAGACAATTTTAAGTTGCTTACACTTTGATTGATTGCTAGAAGCTTAAGTTCTTTTTTTTTCTTTTTTAATCTTACCTAAAATGTCTATTGTCATTGCTTCTACATGAAAACAGCTGGCCAACTCAAAATTACTGATAGTTTGAATTTATTAACATTAAGCAAAATACACACATGCATACACACACACTCACACACACACACAGTCTTTCAACACACACCAAAAGCCTCTCTTGTGCATATACAACTTGAGATAATCACTCATCCAATTAGTAAAAGAAATGAAACGAAACAAAACAAAACAAAAAAACCTATGAACTAACAGAATTGATAAACCAAAATTATCATCTGCATCCATTTTTTATGTGGCCAAAATATATCTTTGAACACCATAGAAATAGTGAAGAGGAAGAGTTTTGATATATTAAATATACAGATAGTCTAAAAACTTCAAATAAAAGCCAATATTTCAAATGTTTTCTCTATAATTTTTAAATTAAAAAGGTAATTTGTTAACAAAGGATAATATTTAAATTTGGATTTTCTTTAGTTTCTTTTCTTCATTCTAATTGAGTTGCTAGTGAATACTGATGTGACCAAAAGGCATGCAGCAAGGAGAGAGAAGGAAAAATCAAAAACCCGATTAATGTACCAAGTGATTAGTCAATCTCTGAATAATCAAGAATTCACTATATTATATTTTGTAGTCAGATATGATAGGTATTAGAAACTTAAAATTATGAAACTTGATGTGCTTTCCGTGGAGGAAGAAATTTTAAATGAACTACATAATTTGTTAATATTTATATGTCTACATATTGTGATAAGAACTCTTACAAATAACAGCTTAGCAAAACCGTGAGGTCTCTCAAATTTTGTGATCTTGAAAAATGAGTTTATTTAAATCCAATCAACTTATTTTTTAACTAAATCTGACTTTTCCAAGATTCATGTGATTGTACATCATTTTCTAATATTCAAGTCTGGCTAAACCAATCATGCAACATCACATTATATTTTAAGGAGAAAAAAATCAACACAATATTTTTTTCTCTGTTAGCCCATGAAGTATTCATTAGAGACTCAAAAAGTAGTTGGCCCTCAGAACTCCTTAAACAAAATATTTTAATTAGTTTGGCTAGCAAGGTTTAAATATATTCCAGCACATTGAGACAGGGAAACTTGCTATGTCCCCTCAGTGAAATAATTTTGCATACATCATCATTGAAATAAACTATTAAAATTATGAAATTATTTAACATGAAAAATATCACAAAACCCAAGGGTTTCACATGAAACATTAGACAGAATCTAGTGAACTAGACAGAGTCGTTGATGATTAGGTTCAAATTCAGAATGGTCCACAAGTACATGCTATGAAGTGAGAAGAGGAATAATGCTATTGGTAGGAAAACATCTACATGGGGATGTAGTAAAATCGACTCTGGCATGATTTGAAATTGAAGTATCATGATAAGGGAATGACAGCTCATTCTGTTTGTACCCTCTGCTCTTTGAGCAACATCCTTCCCATGCCTTGTTTTCCTAATCTGCAACATGAGGGTAAAAATTAAGAAATGTTTCAATTCCAACACTCCATGCGTCAACAGTCAAGAGTAACTTGTGTTCAGAATATTACAGCAGCAACAACCTTAGGTGTGTTTGAGAATTTATTCTAGGACAGCTAAAATATTAACATTTTACTTGTATTACATAAAGTCGGTGACTAAGCCGGAATTCAAATCTGCCTTTTCTTTATTTTAAATGCTCCTGCAGCTAAATCATAGGTTGTTGATTGAGAGAGAAGTAACAGCAAGAAAGACACAGCTTAATTATGAAAAAAGGAGGTGGGAGCCTCATAATGACAACTCTACTGATGGAAAACCAACAAACAACGGAATGGCCTATTGACAGAGGGCCAGTAGACTCGTGGCATCCTCACTGTGTAACAAAGGGCAACACCTACTTATATAATATGTTTTCTTAAAACACACCATACTCAAAATCATAACAAATCCTCATGGGAAAATGATGAAGGATAAGGTCAGCAAGAGATTCCCAGGTGTGTGGACACAGTAGATTTATAATTCTCGTTAAAATTCTTGAGGCAGCAAGGGTGTGACCTAGAAAGATATACTGTGTGGAATAAACAGAGTGAAGTACATTGTGATAGAAAAAGAGGGAAAGTAAAGAAACAGCAAGAAAAACAAATAAAAAACACAACAAAAAACATCACTGTTCCTATAAAAAAATGTATAAAGAATATGGCCTAATAATGCATAAAGGCAGAGATCCTTAAGTTCATATCCTGACTTGGGTCATAAAAATTGATGAGCTGGAGATGTTCTCTGTTTTATCCTATCACATAAGCAACATCTCATGGTGAGGAAGAATGATGAAAAACCCTTCACTCCTGGGTGAATGCCAGGCCAAACTCAAAGTAAGAAATCAACGATTATTTGTCACATATGATACAAGTGCCAGATACTGGAAATCATATCCGTGGGAGCAGAAGTGGTATTCCCTGAAATTTACTTAATGGAAAGGATTGCATCAGTTAGTAATTTTATTCCATTTGCCAGATGATCACAGAATACTAAAAACAAAGAATGACTATCTGCTATAGATGTGACTGGGGTGTTGGTAAAGTCTTCTCCTTTCCCCTTGGTTTATACCGGAAATTGTGACTAAATTTACTCAAGTAAAAAAAAAATTAGTCAATTGTAAGTTAGTCCATTTTAAAATCAGGTTGAAATTGGAACATTTAAAGTATTTATTTTTCTGAAAGAAGATGCATGTGTGTGTGTGTGTGTGTGTGTGTGTGTGTGTGTGTGTGTGGCTTGAATGAACCTGATGAAAAAATAGGATCCTAGCATCATCTATTGATATATTGATATTTGCATTATCTTTTTTTTTTAATGTCAATCCTAATCTCCCAATTCGTCCAACACTCCACTTACTCCCCCACCCCATGTCCACATGTCCCTTCTCTATGTCTACGTCTCTATTCCTGCCCTGCAAGATATTTGCAAGATCTTTGAATGGTTATTTGGATGGCTTTGTCAGAGAAAGGTTTGTAACTAGAAACTGATGTTGTTAGTAAGGCGTTGCTTGAAAATTGCCCTATACACACGTGCCGATGGAGGTGTACATTTGTACCTCAGTAGAGTCCAGCACCATTAATTATTGTGTCCAACAATATGTAGCCTCTAGGATCCCAAAGTACCAAACAACCTAGGCATTATCCCCAAAAAATGATGCCTTAGAAATTAGGCATGCTCATGAAGGTAAACAGAAAATAATTTTTTTTTTTTTTTAATGCACCTGACCTACAAGAATAACAACTCCCACTAAGTCATGGGAAAAAAGTGTGCACACATAATTTGCCAAGTCAAAAACACTGCTGGGAAGGTCTTGCCCTCTGGTATAAGAAATTGTGTTGGGCTTCCCTGGTGGTGCAGTGGTTAAGAATCTGCCAGCCAATGCAGGGGACACGGGTTTGAGCCTTGGTCCGGGAAGATCCCACATGCCGCGGAGTAACTAAGCCTGTGCGCCACAACTACTGAGCCTGTGCTCTAGAGCCCATGAGCCACAACTACTGAGCCTGGGTGCCACAACTACTGAAACCCAAGCGCCTAGAGCCCATGCTCCACAACAAGAGAAGCCACCACAATGAGAAGCCCACACACAGCAAGGAAAAGCATTCCCCGCTCACCACAAATAGAGAAAGCTGCGCACAGCAATGAAGACCCAACACAGCCAAAAATAAATAAACAGAATAAATAAATTTATTAAAAAAAAAAAAAGAAATCATGTTATGCTCACCCTTTCCCTGGGGCCAGAATGCCTACAACTCTCTCAGCAACACCGCTGTTTCTTTTATGTATTTCTCAGAAGACTAAGAAGTATAGCAACGAAATATTTGGATTCATTATTACCTAAAAGTTTACACTATTCATTACCATTCTTTAAAAATTAATTTCTCTGAACTGAAATCTAATGATTTATCTATTTAAAACCAATCAATTTGTATCTTCTATAAGATAAATCTGAGATTCTTGGCATGACATATAATTATCTTTAATATCTGGCACATTACTACTCTGTCATTTCCCACTTCTCTCCTACCTCAAAACATACACTTTAGCAAAACCAAGAAATTTTAGTTGCCTAAACATGGCACGTTGTCTAATGTTTTGTGCTGTTATACATACTGCTCTATACGCCCAGAATGTTGCTCCTTCGTCTCCTGGCATGTACCAAGGAAACATCTTCTGGCCTTCTCTGACTCCTACAGGTAGACCCCATGAATTCTTATTTCATCTTATGCTTCCTTTGAACCTCCAGTATGCCTCAAATGTAGCATGCTTGTCATATTTTTTTTCACCTTTGTGTCTAACTAAGCACTGTGATGATCTAATTCCTAGCGTCTGGTGCAGTAATACAGCACAGAGGTTAAAAAGGAGGGCTCGAAGGGAAGAGAGGTGGATTCAAGTTCCCAATAAAATGTATTTATTATAGCTGGGCGACTTCAAGCAAGTTACTCTTCTTAGGTTCAGCTTCTTGGTTTGCAAAACAGAAGAGATCACATTCCCTCCTTTATAGGATTGTGACAATTAAATGTGATAACACATGTGACAATTAAGAAGAGTCACTAATACACAGTGAAACTGGTCTATAAATATTTGCTGTTCTTCATACTTTAAATGCTATTTAAATCCCTGGCTCGTAGAAAAAGCTTAATAAGTATTTGCTGAATAAAATTAACGAACGGATGATTGAAGACAGGTTGCACTAACTCTGACATCTGTGGTTTCTCTTAGTTTTGTAATACAGACCTTCTAGCTATATTAATTGTCCACATGCCCCTGCATCAGGCTGATAACAGGTATCCAGACACTAACTGATCAGCACAAGCGGGGCATCACTACTCTTTAAATTTTCAGTGTCAATTGGAACCTAAACAAACAAACAAGAAACCCAAGCAAAGTGTAGTAAACAGATTCACCTGAGAAATGTTAAAAATAGAATAATGGGTAACAGTGAAATTCAAGTTCCTGAGAACATTTAGTTGGTGTCTCCCACATCACTCTTCAATCATATCACATACCTTCATCGTATGGTTGGCTTCAGAAATCATATAGACCATACCAATGCTTCTCAGACTTTAAAGTGGAAAAAGCCCTTGATGACAACTTAAAATGTAGACTCAGAAGGTATGGGGGGTGGGAAATGCTCAAACGGGAAATGCTGAACTGCAGTAGTTCAGTGTGCATATTTTAAAGAGCAAAAGAATCAACTGAGGTGCTTGTTAAAAATATAGACTTTGGAAACGCATACACAGAAATTATAATTTGGAGTGACATCAGATATCTTCAGAGTTAACAAATACCCAAGGTACTTCTCACGTAGGTGGTCTAAGGACTACACTTTGAAAATCACTAAACAAGAAACACAAACCTCTTGAGAGCAGTCTTATTTGCCTTTAGTTTTTCATGCTTAGCAGATTCCCTGAAACTTAGTGGCTATTAAATGTATATTAATTTTATAAATCAAAGAAGAAAAATGAATAAATAGGCCAGAAATTCATCTGAAATTTTAGAAAGAATGTGGATGGAAACAAACAAAAAATTGTCACATGCATGTGTATGTAATATATGTGAGTCTGCAAAGATTTTCCACAATAAATTTAGATGATGATGATGATGATGATGATGTCTTTCCTTAATAATGCTCTACTTCTTCATTACAGATAAATAATAATATTCAAAAAGTACAAGCAAAGTAATAAGACATAACTATTAAGAAAATTTGTAATCACCTATTTATGATAAAAACTCTCAATAAATTGGGTATAGAAGAAACATACCTCAACACAGTAAAGGTTATATATGACAAACCTAGAGCTAACATCATACTCAATGGTGAAAAACTGAAAGCTACCCCTCTAAGATCAGGAATAAGACAAGGATGTCCACTCTCATCACTTGTAATCAACATAGTATTGGAAGTCCTAGCCAAGAAATTAGGTAAGAAAAAAAAGTCATCCAAATTGGAAAAGAAATAAAACTGTCACCATTTGCAGATGACACGATTTTATGTATAGAAAACCAAGACTTTACCAAAATAATCTAAAAATAATAAATGAATACAGAAAGTTGCACGGTACAAAATCAATATACAAAATCTGTTGTTTATATACACCAACAGTGAACTAGCAAAAAGAGAAATTAAGAAAACAATCCTATTTAGAATTGCAACAAAAAGAACCTAGGAATACAATTTAACCAAGGAGGCAAAAGACCTATACACTGAAAACTATGACATTGTTGAAAGAAATTGAAGAAAACACAAAGAAATGGAAAGACATTCTGTACTCGTGGTTTGGAAGAATTAACATTGTTAAAATGACTACATTACCTAAAGCAATCTATAGATTCAATGCAATCCCTATCAAAATCCCCAGTGACATTTTTTTATAGAAATAGAACAAAAACATCCTAAAATTTGTATGGAACTACAGAAGACCCCAGATAACCAAAGTAATCCTGAGAAAGAACACAGCTGGAAGTATCACATGCCCTGATTTCAAATTATACTACAAAGCTACAGTAATCAAAATAGCACAGTACTGGCAGAAAAACAGACACATAGATCAATGGAACAGAACTGAGAGCCCAGAAATTAACCCACACGTATATGGACAATTAATTTATGGCAAAGGAGCAAAGAACATACATTGGAGAAAAGATAGATGGTATTAGGAAAACTGGACAGCTATATGCAAAAGAATAAAACTAGACCACTATCTTACACCATACACACAATTTAGCTCAAAATGGATTAAAAACTTGAATGTAAGACATGAAACTATAAAACTTCTAGAAGAATACATAGGCAGTATGCCCTTCGACATGGGTCTTAGCAATATCTTTCTGGATATGTCTCCTCAGGCAGAGAAACAAAAGCAAAAATAAGCAAATTGGACTATATCAAACTAAGAAGCTTTTGAACAACAAAGGAAACAAGCAACAGAATGAAATGACAACCTACCGAATTGTAGAACATATTTGCAAGTCATATATATGATAAGGGGTTAATAAAGTATATAAAGAACTCATACAACTCAACAACAAAAAAACAAACAACTTAATTTTAAAATAAGACATTTTTCCAAAGAAGACAAACAGATGGCCAACAGGCACTTGAAAGATATTTAACAACACTAATCATCAGGGAAATGCAAATCAAAACCCACAATATCACTTCACACCTGTTAAAATGGCTATTATCAAAAAGGCAAAAAATAACAAATGTGGAAGAGAATGTGGAAAAAAGAGAACCTCCATACACTTTCAGTGGGAATGTAAGTTGGTGCAGTCCCTGTGGAAAGTGGTATGGAGATTCCTCAAAATATTAAGAAAAGAATTTCCATATGATCCAGCTATTTCATGTCTAGGTATTTATCTGAAGAACATAAAAATACTAATTCGAAAAGATACATGCACCCTTATGTTTACTGCAGCATTATTTACAATAGTCAGGATATGGAAACAACCTACATGCCTGTTGATGGTTGAATAAAGATATGATATATATATATGGAATATTAACACAGTTATTTGTTGCTAAGGGAAATATCTTCTTATTCTGAATCACACTAATCACAAATACTATTTTTCAGAGTTTTTTTTAGTCTTTGTCTATGCAATGTTTCAAGGTACAGACTTAGAGAATCATATAAACTCTTTCTAATATCTACATAGAAATGTATAATATTAAAATTTTAGGTTTTTACTTCATCCCTCTGCAAAATGTCAGTTACAATGATATACCCTGGGAATGATTTCTCTGCTTTGCATGGTCTCTGCTCTGCTATATGGATACTCTTGGTATTTTAATAGGAAGAAAGGTAATTTCCAGAGTTAATATGATTTGAAAAGGCCTCTTCCCATTGCTAAGAAAAACAGATTCCAAGATATTTCCTTCTATTGTTCGCAAATATTGCCCATTTGTTTTAGTTTTTAACCACATTATTCTCACTCTCATGCAGAGTACATCAAAGTCAAAGAGTAATTTGTTCTCCTATTTGACTCTTCTTTATAATAAAATTATATATGATACACTCAAACTTTGCATTTTACCATTACAGTAAGCATTTGCAGAAGAATAATTCAGCAATAACACATATTACTGTGGTTGTATATTATGTTTGTAATAGGTAGTCTGTTTTTCAAATTGAATATTACAACTAACTTATGTAGTCCATACAAGAGCAAAACACATTATGGCTATATTTCAGATGAGAAACCCGACATGAAGAAAGCAAAGAGATTCTCCCTCTCTCCCAAGTCAGATAGCAAGGTTAGAAATGCTAAACTGCCAAAAGCCGCATTGTTCACATTATAAGAAGCCATTCTTCAGGTATTTTTAAGAGCTTTTATAAAGATTTGTAAAAAATCACTGGAGAAAAGGATAAACAGAACAAATTCTTATCTTTTTTATTTGTTTCTTTTATCAGCACTCTAATCATCTGTAAAACTGAGTATTTTTAATATGCAATCTACATGCAGAAGAATGACTTCAGTTTAGAGAAAGCAATAATTCAATGATCTAGGAAGTCTCCTATGTTTATTTCCTTACAGGTCAACAGAAGTGAGAAAAATATTAATTAATTAGATTGCAAATGCATCCTGATTGGACACAATTAAACCAACCAAACTCTAGGCATCTTCTATGAGAAGCCAGCTGAACATCTTGAAAGAATCAGGTGTCAACAAAGATACAGCAATCAGTTCCATGATGTCCAATAGATGCTGTCCAGATTTCGTTATTTCACCAGGTTATTTGAGGCTATTTTTCCCTCCTTCCAAATATACACTGAATTGACAGGAGAAATCATTCTCCCTAAGTGATTTTTCTAAGTCAAAGATCTTGAGACATACTCTTCTGGAGAAAAAGAGGTTATGAGACAGTTTTGGACTTTTGAGTATATAAGTAGTGTGTTGCATGGTGTTTAGACTGCTTCCAAATAAGAAATTTTTAAGTCAGAAAAATGGCAGTTTCTTTACACCCAAGCAGCCTCCAGCCAGGGACTATATGTCAAAAGATTTTTAATGACAATGGAATCCCAAGAATTGTGAGACTATATTCTGAAAAAATATCCTAATTAAATATTAGAGAATAATACTTTGCATTATATATTGACTCTTATTTTGGAAAATTATATTCTTAACTAAACCCTGCCCTAGGAGCTAAAATGTAGCCTAAGGTCAATATGATATCACAATGAATTCAGATATCTACTTCAGGGGTCAGATTGACCATCATGCCTGAAACAACTAAAAGCAGAAAACAAAACCAAACAAAAGTAAAAACAAGAAACCAGACAAAATATATGAAACAATGGTTTTCAGGACACTGAATATCAGGCAATGAAGAATAGTGATTCAGAAAAATGTAAAGTAAATTAAGTCTTAAGACTGCCTGAGCTTACCTTCTAGAGAGACTCCAAGGCATGGTACAAAGAAGAAAAATTAGGCAGAACCCTGAGGTCTCCCTGAATTGATAAAATAGTTGTTGAAAGTCATGGACAGCCAAGACTGCATAAGCTTGTGTGACAAAGTACTGCAAAGATGTGGGCTGTATAAACAGAGCACTCCAATGATCTGCTTTATGCTTTCAGCTGAAGAAACTACCTGAGTTAGGAAAAAAACCCATGCATAATATACAGGGCATTGGGTGGAGTACTCAGAGGATTTTGCCTCAGTAGTGGGGCAAACTTAGACCTAGAATAAACACTGTTCTGGTCCCCTAAACACAGCTTAAAAGCAAGATGCAAAGGGATTAAACTGTTTCCAAATAAGTTTAACTGAATCTCAAAACAAAGCCTAATCATATTTACATGAATGAAAAAATATCCAGCACCCCAAATAGATAAAATTCACAATCTCTGGCATCTAATAAAAAAATCAGACATTCAAAGAAACAGGAATATAATGACTCATAAAGAGAACAAAAATCAGTTAAAACATTCCCAGAAATAACACCGTGATAAAATGGTTTACAAGGGTATTAAAACAATTTTGAGAAGAAAAATGCCAGGTAGGATTAGAAACAGATTAACACTACAGAAAAATAGATTAGTGAATATAAAGACAAATAGAGGCTATCCAAAATGAAACACAAAGAGAAAAAGATTAGAAAAAAAAAATGAACAGAGCATCAGTGAACTGTGAAACAACTTCAAGTAGCCAAATATACATGTAATTTGAGTCTCTGATGGAGAGAAGTGTGGATACAGAAAAAGCTTTTAAAGAAATAATGGCCAAAACATTTCCAAATTTGATGAAAGCTGTAAACCCACAGGTCTAAGAGGTTCAAAGTACTTCAAACAAAGTATGAAGAAAAATATACCAAGGCATGTCGTAATTAAATTGCTTAAAACCATTGATAAATATAAAATCTTAAAAGCAGCCAGAGTAAAACAATACATAGTGGAACAAAAATAAGAATGACAGCCAACCTCTCAGCAGAAACTATGAAAGTCAGAAAGCAGTTAAGTAATACATTTAAAATACTGAGAGAAGAAAAAAAGAAAAACAACTGTCAAGCAAGAGTTCTAGATCAATTGAAGAGGTTTTTTTATTTTAAATTTAAGGTGAAATGAAAAGAATTTTTAACACATATCAAAGCTGAATTTCATAACCAGCAGACTTGTACTCGAAAAACTATTAGAGGAAGCCCTTCAGGCAGAAGAAAATGATACCAGAGGAAAACCTGGATCTGCACAAAAGAATGAAAAACACCAAAAAAAAAAAAAAAGTAACTATGTGAACAAATAAAAAGCCTTTGTTTCTTACTATTTAATTCTCTGTAAAAGGCAGTTAACTGTTCAAACTAAAGTAGCAATAACTTATTGAAGAGTTTAATATATTGTTGAAATAAAATATATAACAACAATAGCACAAAGGCTGGGATGGTATACATGGAAGCATACATTTGGAATATTTTTATCCTATATGTGAATAGGTATATCACTTGAATTAAATTAATGTAAAGATGTATGAATGCTATAAATCCTAAAGCAATCACAATAATAATAATAATAATAATAATAATAATAATAATAATGATAATAATAAGCCAAAGAGTTATAGCTTATAAGTCAAAAAAGGAGATAAATAGAAATCACTAAAAAATCATTTCATCCAAAAGAAGGCAGAAAATAGGAATACAGGAAAAAAGAAAAAGAATAAATAGAAAGCAAATGGCAAGCATATTAATATCCACATCATACATAAATGAACTAAAAATCCCAAGTAAAGATGAGATTGTCAAATCAGATTAAAACTGAAACTCAACTATATACTGTCTACAAGAAACCCACTTGAAATATAAATATGCAAGTAGGTTACAAGTAAGATAATAAAAAAAGACATAACATCCTAACTCTAAACCAAAGAAGGCTGGGGGGACTATATTCCTATTAGACAAAGTGGATTTCAGAGCAAAGAATATTAGCAAAATTACAGAGACACAATTTATCAGGAGAATATAACAGTCCTGAATGTTTATATGCCTAGTAATGAAGCAAAATACATGAAGCAAAAATGATATAGGTATAGTTAGAAATAGACTAATTTCAATTACATTTGGAATTCAAGACTTTTCTCTCAATAACTGACAGAACAGAGAGAAAAGTAGTAAGAATATAAAAGATGTGAATAACACTATCAATCAATGTGCCTTAAATGTCATTTATAGAACACTGTACAAAAGCAGAATGCATACTCTCTTCAAGTATACACAAAACATTTACCAAGATAGACCATATTCTGAGCCACAAAACAAATCTCAATAAATCTAATATGTTTAAAATCATAAAATATATGTTCTTGGACCACAATGGGATTAAATTTAAAATGAGTAACAATATTTGCAGAAAAGTCCCCAAATATTTGAAACTGAATAAAATATGTCTAAATAAACTGCTAATCAAACAAGAAATCAAAAGGGAAATTTGAAAATAGTTTGAACTGACTGAAAATGAAAATATAACATATACGTGAATTCAGGCCCATATTTGCCTCCAGAGACACTGCCTTAATTATGCACCTTGTAATGGCCGTTTCTACATTTTCTTCTCTATTCATTCCATTTCTCCCCATCAATTTTTTAGATGTTGCCTCTCCTGTCTGGCTACTATTCCTTATAATAGTAGAAGGCATATGGAACATTGAGGGGCTGGGAAAAATAAAAGGATTCAGGCATGCTGCGTTTACTGCCATAAACTCACTAAACATATATTAATGGATTTTTCATTGACTAAATGATGGATTTGGGGAGCTTCTGTTGAAAAAGTCTCTCAATGTAATTTACAGAAATGATATTCATCTCATTTTAAATTCTTATCATTGCATTGCAGCCCTTTAGACTTGTTTTAATTATGCAGAATGATTTATATTGGTGACCATGCTCTACAAATAGCAGTATATTATCAATTTGACCTTTTAATTTCTTACTCAAATTAGATATTAAAGAATGATAACATTTTGTGACTGACACCTGGGCATTGTCACATCTGTTTTTATGTTCAGCAATGACAAATGCAACATTTATGTTTAAACTTATACCCGCATTTTCTAAAAATTTTCTCTCTGATTTACATGATTAACTTATTTAATGAGGCACAAAGAAACTCTCATGAGTTGTGCTTATGCACAAACAACGTACAGCTGGATAAATAGCTATCACACATCAGTCTGCTTGACTTCCTGTTATTACCTACCAGCAGGAATAAATTAAAACTTGATTCTGTTGTTACATACATGTGTACACATTTTCACAGTGTGCCACCACATCGATTACAAGCTTGGTCCTTAGGTTTCTGAATTACCTTTACTTGGTTGGGCATAGAAATTTTAAAATAAGATTTATGAAAGTCATGAAGTTATTTACTTGCAGAAATCAACCACGAATGACAAAATCAGCAAGAAAAATACTAAGATACTCAATGATGTTTTATTTTAACAAAATCAAGTAGAGGGTAAACTGAAGATAGATAAACTGGAAAGTTTTGGAAGACCTACCACTCACTATCCAAGTAAATATCACAGTGCATTCTAAATATCTATTTTATTTTCTTTAAAATAAATTTCCTGAAGGGCCAAAACTAACCTTGCTAAGTTCTATAATCTCAGTGCTTAGCACAGTTTCATACATGTAGTAGGGGCAAAGAAAATATTTGTTGAATTGACGAATAGACTAATAAGATGTAATATATTAATAATACAATACTGTTACAATAACACAAGGAAACAAGTCTATAGTTTTGGCAAGGTCTATAATTGCTACCAAAATTTGTTCTAAGTTTATTCACCAATTCCTACATAATGAGAAAATGTTGGTGAAAATCTACATGAATATATAATGTTTAATTTTTTTCAGTAATTTGTGGCTGTTTTCAGAATTATGTATGCTTTGAAATTTTTTGTGAGTTACTCATGTTACATAAATGATGTAAATGTTCTACAACTCTCCATATTCTTTTTTTTTTTAAACATCTTTATTGAAGTATAATTGCTTTACAATGGTGTGTTAGTTTCTGCTTTATAACAAAGTGAATCAGTTATACATATACATATGTTCCCATATCTCTTCCCTCTTGCATCTCCCTCCCTCCCACCCTCCCTATCCCACCCCTCTAGGTGGTCACAAAGCACCGAGCTGATCTCCCTGTGCTATGCGGCTGCTTCCCACTAGCTATCTATTTTACATTTGGTAGTGTATATATGTCCATGACACTCTCTCACCCTGTCACATCTCACCTCTCCCCCTCCCCATATCCTCAAGTCCATTCTCTAGTAGGTCTGTGTCTTTATTCCCGTCTTGCCACTAGGTTCTTCATGACCTTTTTTTTTTTTTTTCCTTAGATTCCATATATATGTGTTAGCATACTGTATTTGTTTTTCTCTTTCTGACTTACTTCACTCTGTATGACAGACTCTAACTCCATCCACCTCATTACAAATATCTCCATTTCATTTCTTTTTATGGCTGAGTAATATTCCATTGTATATATGTGCCACATCTTCTTTATCCATTCATCTGATGATGGACACTTAGGTTGCTTCCATGTCCTGGCTATTGTAAATAGAGCTGCAATGAACATTTTGGTACATGACTCTTTTTGAATTATGGTTTTCTCAGGGTATATGCCCAGTAGTGGGATTGCTGGGTCGTATGGTAGTTCTATTTTTAGTTCTTTAAGGAACCTCCATACTGTTCTCCATAGTGGCTGTATCAATTTACATTCCCACCAACAGTGCAAGAGGGTTCCCTTTTCTCCACACCCTCTCCAGCATTTATTGTTTCTAGATTTTTTGATAATGGCTCCATATTCTTATGTTAAATATTTAACTTCCAAATTAAAGATGTCACACAATTCACTTAATAATGGCATTAAAAAAATTTTTTTAAATAGGTAAAAATGTCAAAATCTAACATTAGTTATTTAAATGTTGATAGTTAGCATTGAAAATGAAGAAAGGCAGATCTTGAATATAAGTAGACATAACTTTTTTCTTTTTTTAATTTTTATTTATTTATTTATTTATTTTTGGCTGTGTTGGGTCTTCGTTTCTGTGCGAGGGCTTTCTCTAGTTGCGGCGAGCGGGGGCCACTCTTCATCGCGGTGCGCGGGCCTCTCACTATCGCGGCCTCTCTTGTTGCGGAGCACAGGCTCCAGACGCGCAGGCTCAGTAATTGTGGCTCACGGGCCTAGTTGCTCCGCGGCATGTGGGATCTTCCCAGACCAGGGCTCGAACCCGTGTCCCCTGCATTGGCAGGCAGATTCTCAACCACTGCACCACCAGGGAAGCCCAACATAACATTTTTATTGATATAACAATGCAAAGAATGTTAACAGCTCTATAGAAAATGTGAGAGGTAGAGTATGACAAATTAATGGATCTCAAAGTTTATTTGATAGGTTCTACTTACTGTCTTGCTCCCTAAAAGTCAAACATGTCACAAAACCAAGATCTGAAATAAGCATTCATTTTCTCAGCTCTGAAACAAGGTATAGCGGAGAAAGTGACTATGCATTAATCATTTTCCTTTTGTATAATGACAATGCTTTGAGCGGTTTTGGAATTACTCATAAGCCTCATAAGATGAGAAGAATTGGGGATATTTTCAGATATGAGGGTTTTAGTTTCTTAAATGCTTTTTAGAACATTCAACATATGGGTGGGAAATTAAATTATTTTGCCTCAACATTAAAATTGTTTAAATATCTACCAAAGATACTGGTTTTTTAAAATATCTTTCTTGAAGTATAACTGATTTACAACGTTGTGTTATTTTCAGCTGTACAACAAAGTGCATCAGCTATATGTATACATGTATCCCCATATCCCCTCCCTCTTGAGCCTCCCTCCCACCCTCCCTATCCCACCCCTCTAGGTCATCAAAAAGCACCTAGCTGATCTCCCTGTGCTATGCAGCAGCTTCCCACTAGCCATCCATTTAGCATTTGGTAGTGTATATATGTCAATGCTACTCTCTCTCTTTGTCCCAGCTTTCCCTTCCCCCTCAGTGTCCTCAAGTCTATTCTCTACATCTGCGTCTTTATTCCTGCCCTGCCACTAGGTTCATCAGTACTTTTTTTAGATTCCATATATATGCTTTAGCATATGGTATTTGTTTTTCTCTTTCTGACTTACTTCACTCCATATGACAGACTCTAGGTCCATCCACCTCATTACAAATAACTCGTTTTCATTCCTTTTATGGCTGAGTAATATTCCATTGTATATATGTGCCACATCTTCTTTATCCTTTCATTGGTCGATGGACATTTAGGTTGCTTCCATGTCCTGGCTATTGTAAATAGAGCTGCAGTGAACATTGTGGTATATGACTCTTTTTGAATTATGTTTTTTTCAGGGTATATGCCCAGTAGTGGGATTGCTGGGTCATATGGTAGTTCTATTTTTAGTTCTTTAAGGAACCTCCATACTGTTCTCCATAGTGGCTGTATCAATTGACATTCCCACCAACAATGCAAGAGGGTTCCCTTTTCTCCACACCCTCTCTAGCATTTATTGTTTGTAGCATTTTTGATGATGGCCATTCTGACTGGTGTGAGGTGATATCCCACTGTAGTTTTGATTTGCATTTCTCTAATGATTAGTGATGTTGAGCATCCGTTCATGTGTTTATTGGCAATCTGTATATCTTCTTTGGAGAAATGTCTATTTAGGTCTTCCACCTATTTTTTCATTGGGTTGTTTATTTTTTTGATATTGAGCTCCATGAGCTGCTTTTATATTTTGGAGATTAATCCTTTGTCAGTTGCTTCATTTGCAAATATTTTCTCCCATTCTGAGTGTTGTCTTTTCGTCTTGTTCGTGGTTTCCTTTGTTGCTCAAAAGCTTTTAAGTTTCATTAGGTCCTGTTTGTTTATTTATTTTTTTTATTTCCATCACTCTAGGAGGTGGGTCAAAAAGGATCTTGCTA
This sequence comes from Balaenoptera ricei, assembly GCF_028023285.1. Classification (NCBI taxonomy): domain Eukaryota; kingdom Metazoa; phylum Chordata; class Mammalia; order Artiodactyla; family Balaenopteridae; genus Balaenoptera; species Balaenoptera ricei. The sequence continues at coordinate 5,322,001 of NC_082645.1, read as the reverse complement.
TGATTTATGTCATAGAGTGTTCTGCCTAGGTTTTCCTCTAAGAGTTTGATAGTGTCTGGCCTTACATTTAGGTGTTTGATCCATTTTGAGTTTATTTTTGCGTATGGTGTCAGGAAGTGTTCTAATTTCATTCTTTTACATGTAGCTGTCCAGTTTTCCCAGCACCACTTATTGAAGAGGCTGTCTTTTCTCCATTGTATATTCTTGCTTCCTTTATCAAAGATAAGGTGACCATATGTGCATGGGTTTATCTCTGGGCTTTCTATCCTGCTCCATTGATCTATATTTCTGTTTTTGTGCCAGTACCATACTGTCTTGATTACTGTAGCTTTGTAGTATAGTCTGAAGTCAGGGAGCCTGATTCCTCCAGCTCTGTTTTTCTTTCTCAAGATTGCTTTGGCTATTCGGGGTCTTTTGTGTTTCCACACAAATTGTACAATTTTTTGTTCTGGTTCTGTGAAAAATGCCACTGGTAATTTCATAGGGATTGCATGGAATCTGTATATTGCTTTGGGTAGTACAGTCATTTTCACAGTGTTGATTCTTCCAATCCAAGAACATGGTATATCTCTCCATCTGTCTGTATCGTCTTTGATTTCTTTCATCAGTGAAAGTCTTTCATCTTCTAGTTTCTGCACACAGGTCTTTTGCCTCCTTAGGTAGGTTTATCTTAGGTATTTTATTCTTTTTTGGTGCAATGGGAAAAAGAAATGAAGGAAACAGTAGCAAAGATCAATAAAACTAAAAGCTGGTTCTTTCAGAAGATAAACAAAATTGATAAACCATTAGCCAGACTCATCAGGAAAAAAGGGAGAAGACTCAAATCAACAGAATTCGAAATAAAAAAGAAGTAACAACTGACACTGCAGAAATACAAAGGATCATGAGAGACTACTACAAACAATTATATGCCAGTAAAATGGACAACCTGGAAGAAATGGATAATTTCTTAGAAAATTACAACCTTCCAAGAATGAACCAGGAAGAAATAGAAAATGTGAACAGACCAATCACAAGCACTGAAATTTGAACTGTGATTTAAAATCTTCCAACAAACAAAAGTCCAGGACAAGACGGCTTCACAGGCAAATTCTATCAAACATTTAGAGAAGAGCTAACACCCATCCTTCTCAAACTCTTCCAAAATATAGCAGAGGGAGGAGCACTTCCAAACTCATTCTATGAGGCCACCATCACCCTGATACCAAAACCAGACAAAGATGTCACAAAAAAAGAAAATTACAGGCCAATATCACCGATGAACATAGATGCAAATATCCCCAACAAAATACTAGCAAACAGAATCCAACAGCACATTAAAAGGATCATACACCATTATCAAGTGGGCTTTATCCCAGGATTTCAAGGATTCTTCAATATACGCAAATCAATCAATGTGATACACCATATTAACAAACTGAAGGATAAAAAACATATGATAATCTCAATAGATGCAGAAAAAGCTTTTGACAAATTCAACACCCATTTATGATAAAAACTCTCCGGAAAGTGGGCATAGAGGGAACCTACCTCAACATAATAAAAGCCATATATGACAAACCCACAGCCAAGATCATTCTCAATGGTGAAAAACTGAAAGCATTTCTTCTAAGATCAGGAACAAGATAAGGATGTCCACTCTCACCACTTTTATTCAACAGAGTTTTGGAAGTCCTAGCAGTGGCTATCAGAGAAGAAAAAGAAAAATGAATCCGAATTGGAAAAGAAGAAGTAAAACTGTCACTGTTTGTGGATGACATGATTCTATATAAAGAAAATCCTAATGATGCCACCAGAAAACTACTAGAGCTAATCAATGAATTTGGCAAACTAGCAGGATACAAAATTAATGCACAGAAGTCTCTTGAATTCCTATACACTAACAGTGAAAAATCAGAAAGAGAAATTAAGGAAACACTACCATTTACCATTGCAACAGAGGTACTGTTTTATAGTGCTAGTGTGCATTTAAGAACTGTTATAGTAGTATATTTTATGACCATAGTAACAACAAACAGAAATGAAGAGCTACTCATAGAGCAAGTGATAAACACAGATCAAACCTGTTTTATGAGCAATAGAGTGGGTTATAACCACACAAGGCTATTTACTGTAATGACCAAAGGAACCAATATAAAAGATACAAATTTATTCTTAACTACAGGTACTAAAAAATCTTCTGAAAGAACTAATTATATTTCTTTTTCTTTTCTACATTACAGAATACAGTTCTTTTGGAAGGCTTCCCCCCACCCCGAGTTGTTAATCCTCAAAAAAGGAAAAATGTTGATAGCAAAAATTCTCAACTTAGGATTTGTGTCTGCTAATTTGTGTGTCGGTGCCTATTTCTTTCTCTTTATGCCCCAAGCAGTCTTAGATGTACAAGCACTAAATTAAAGCTTGATGAATCTACAAATAATTGTAGGCAATTTATTTTTCAGAAAGTACATGACCAATAGATACATAAAAATAGGAAAAATCTAATTATAAAGGGGTGCTCAACATTAGGCTCTTGAATAGAGGAGATGGAGAAGTTAGAAGAGAAACGTGGGAAGACTATAAAGTACACTAGATTCGATATAATTGAGCTGGAAATTTGATTCTGAGCTTAGGGATGATCAAGGGGAAAAGGGAGACTAATTAATTCCCCAAAAATTTGTTGTTTAAAATAATAGGAAAAATACATGCATACATACATATGTATGTAGCATTTCCTCAGGGAATTGGATTGAATTAGTAGAAAGAGTAATAAATACGTTATACTCTTCTGTTCACTCTTTTGCCAGAGAACAATACTTTCAACTAACCTTGGGAGCACTTGTGAGTAAGGGGGTGGAGGATTAAAAAAAAAATCCTATAACTCCTCCCCAATTCATTTTTTAAATTATTGAAGTATAATATATATATCATAAATCCACCCATTTTAAAGGTACAATTTGATAAGCTCTGCTAAATATATATACCCGTGTAACTTCTACCACAATCAAGATAAAGAACATTTGTGTCACCCTCGAGATTTTTCTCATTCCCCATTTCAGTCAATACTCCCACCTGTAGCAAGTTTTACCATTTTCAACTTTGTTTTTAAACTTTATTAGATTTTTTTAATCAAAAAGTAATACATGTTTCTGAAATTAGAAAATATAACTTGACTGAATTTTTAAGCTAATAATATTCCCTCTAACAGTGTACTCTTAGGCTCACCACTACTCCAGATTAGAAGTCTGATGTGTATAATTTTCCAAACCTATCTCTGTATTTATTTAAACACTTATCACATATATACAATCTGTATTTCTTTAAATGTGATTTTACCATTTACGTTACTATGCAATTTGCTTTCTTTTACTTTTCCATTTCTCTGAATTGCACACCATGGACAGCTCTCCAGATTAATGCTCACGCATTCTCATTTTTAAAAATAGATGTACCTACCTTAATTTATTAGCTTTTTTTAATTGATGAAATATGCCTGATTTCGGGGGGGGGATAATTTAATTTTATTTTTTATACAGCAGGTTCTTATTAGTTATCTATTTTATACATATTAGTGTATATATGTCAATCCCAATCTCCCAATTCATCACACCACCACCTCCACCCACCGCCACCAATTTCAGATTTTTGTCCTCAAACAATACTGCAGCAAGTGTATTTTATGTAAAATGATTTATTTAGGCTTGTATAGCCATAAAATAGTTTTCTAATTGGAATCTCTGGGTAAAATATTCCGAACATTTTATAATGATAACTGATATCACCAGATTATAGCAACTTAAATTTTTACCCAAAGTTAAAGAGACTTTGGACTCTAGGTACTGAAAATCTTATCGTTTCCCTTACTGCCACATATGTAACTTTAAATGAAAACAAAACTAACAGTAAAGAAATGTAAGAAAATCCAACACAACTCTGATTTCTCATGATGATAACTTCGTATATCTTTTAAAATGTTAAGTATCAGAATCTTCAAATAAAATTTTGGAAAGCCTGCTTTTTTAAAAGATATATCACAATACTGTTCCCACCAGCAATAACTAACTGTTTTGTGTATAATTTTCTTATTAGCACCAGATTATATCAACCTTCAAAAATTCTGAATATCTGAAGGACAAAAAAAAGTATCTCCTATTTGTTTTAATTTACATTTTTCTGACTGGTAGGTTTGAGAATCTTTTCATGGATTTAATATCTATTTGCATTTACTCATTTGTAAATTTGCTGCTTAAAAATAAATTTCAGGAGCTATATGCATATAATATGAAGCTGGTAGTTAGGACTTCTTAGCTGTTGTCTCATATAATCCTATCACAATTCTGTGCAGTTAGATATTAACGTCATTTGGCAAATGAGAACACCAAAGCTCAAAACATTTACCAGCCATAGGTTAGGCCCCGGGCAACAGAGAGAAACAAGAATCGTTATCTGCGTTTAAGGATCTCACAATCTTAGACCATATCATGCTTTCTAGAACATGTTTCCTCTCCCAACTTTGGCTGTCAAATTTTCTGATTTTATAGAACCCTTCAGGGTTCTTCCCACCAATGGAAATAGTGCTGAATCCTGGGAGAGAGGAGAGAAGAAACATTTGTTACTGGATTCTTTTTTTTCCCCTCCTGGGGAACACCTTACACATATCAAAGAGAAAGAAGCTGGAGGTTAAGCCTGCTAGTGGGTGTCACAAAATGGCAAAACAGGGAGGATAAACTTATCTTTGTCACTTTTTCTTCACTTCTGTTTCCTGGGAGCACCAGTATGCTATCTCAAAGCAGAAATGTGCCCTTTAAGTTCTTATATTTTTAATGTCTGGCTTTCTTAATGTCTGTTTATGCAAAGTGAGATGTCTGTAGTTTGGTTGTTTTGAACGCATGTTTTTGTTTAGACACTTCCTATGTGCTGAGTGCAAAGGAACAAAGGGAGTATGAGAAACAAAGTTTTGTCCTGGAAAGGAAGTGGATAGCAGTAACTATCCAAGTAACTACATGCGGCGTCCTCTGGAGTGGGAAAAAGCTACACAGGGTGTTCTAGGAGCAACCTTGGCATTCAGGTGCTAGGGGGGCTTCTTAGAGGCTGTGGCACTTGGTAAGTCCCCGAAATTGTAATCTGAGACTTGTCCTGGCACTTTTAGTCCTGTTTCCGTGTAGAAATGCACGCCAAAGCAGACTGTGCACTCTGGTGCCACCCACTTGGGTACCACTAGCCACACTCGTCCCTTTCCTTTTTTGTGATCCTTTTTGAAGGTGGTTCATTTTAGACCAAGTTCCCCAGCAAACGTTTTAGAGCCGACCTTAGCTTGCCCATAAACCATAACAATGGAAAGATAAGATTAAACTCTAAAATGTGTTTCCAGGCACATTTAATGGTAAAGAGCAAAAAAAAAAAAAAAAAAAAAGTATTTACCTGAAAAATGAAAACACTAATTTGAAAAGATACATGCACCCCAATGCTCATAGCAGCATTGTTTACAATTGCCAAGATATGGAAGCAACCTGAGTGTCCATCAACAGATGAGTGGATTAAAAAGGTGTGATAAGAAGAGATATATATACACATACAATTATATACATGTATATATATACAATGGAATACTACTCAGCCATAAAAAAGAATGAAATGAAATTTTGCCATTTGCAGCCACATGGATGGACTTGGAGGGCATCACACTATGTGAAATATGTCAGACAAAGATAAATATGGTATGAATTGCTTATATGTGGAATCGAAAAGTACAACAAACTAATGAATATAACATAAAAGAAGCAGACTTACTGATACAGAGAACAAAGTAGTGGTTACCAGTTGGTGGGGGGGCAATATAGGGGTGGGGGAGTGGGAGGTACAAACTATTGGGTGTGAGACAGGCTCAAGGATGTATTATACAACATAGGGAATATAGCCAATATTTTGTAATAACTGTAAATGTAAAGTAACCTTTAAAAATTGTGTAAAAATACAAAATTTTTAAAAAATAGCAAAAACATCTGATTTTAACATGTTATTTCCTTTTCAAAGAAAAAAAAAAGTCTGGGTCCCACCAGAGGGGGAGGGAACATCGAGGACGTAGCAGCTGTGTTGAGTATTAAAACTAAAGCAAGATAGCAGAAAAGGGCATCCTGAGATGGAGGGAGGAGTCTATAAAACAGAAGAATTGACATGAACAAAGACCTTAGGTCATGTAGGGACACTAGGTGAGCAAGGAAAGAGCAAATTTTTCATGCAGCTGCAGAACGAAGCGTGAGGAAAATGGTGGCCAGGGCCAGATCTCTAAAGGGTGTTGCAGGAACTTGGTTTTACTCAACAGGCAAAAGGAAACTTCACTTGGAATTTAACCAGGTTCGTGAGTGATAGGCTCTGACTAAAGGAATTTCATTCCAGTTGTAAAATGAGGAATGGATTGGAGAGGAGTGCAATTCAGAAGGACTCGGACGGACTCTTGGAAGCAATCTGGCAGAGAGAGGAGCGTCTCTGGAAGAGGCAGCGGCTGTACTGTTGAAGCCTGCCTCTCTCTCTTCCCCAAAGAGCACAGCTATTTCTCTCAAGATTGCTCTCTGCACTCATTCATTCACACATGCATTCATTCATTCAACGAATATTTATTTTGCTCCTTTTATAAACACTGAGGATACAGCAGTAAGCAAAACCATTTCCACTCTCACCGAGGTTGTGACATCCTTATAGTACAACTAACTTCCTCACACTTTACGAAATGTCTGCTTCAGTGCTTAGTTATTCCAGGACCTAAAGGTAAACATGACTTTTGGTGACATTTCAAGCCCCAAGACAAAGGGTGGGATATTTGGATAAGATATAGATAAATAAAATAAAAACAAACACTTTACTTTCTTGAAATTATATCATGTAGGTTAACTAACTGCTTTCCTACTCATAACATTACATGTACCGTTACAGTTTCAACACTTATTGACAATTTATTTTCTGCAAAGCACTATCCTGAATGTTTTACATGCATTAGCTCATTTAATCCTTACAATGATGTAATAAATTCAGAACAGGGGTAGCCAGAATCATGACTCCTCAAAAGATGTCCACATCCTAATCCCCAGAATCCGGTACTATATTATATTACATAACAAAAGTGACTTTGCAGACGTAATTAAGTTAAAGGTATTGAGATGGTGAGATTTTCCTGTGTTACCCAGGTAGGCCCAGTGTAATCACATGAACCCTCAAAAGTGGAGAACTTTTCCCATTTGTGGTCCGAGAGACAGCTGTGACAACAGAAGAAAGGACTGAGAAATGGTAGCTTGAGAAGTAGTTCTGTTTCTGGTTCTGAGACGTTGGGGGCTATGTGTTAGGACCAGAGAGAGGTCTCTAGGAGCTGAAGCTGACAGCTAGCAAGGAAACAGAGACTTCAGCTGTACAACTGCATGGAAGTAATCCCACCAAGAACTGAGTGAACAGGAAATGGATTCTCCCCTAGAGCCTCCAGAAGGGGATGTAGTCTTGCCAGCATGTAGATTTTAGCCTGTTGAGACCTGTACTGGGCTTCTGATCTTCAGAACACACATTTGTGTTGCTTAAGTCACTCAATTTGTGGGAATTGTTTTACAGCAGTAATAGGAAACTAACACAAGGATTATGATTACATTTTTTAAGTGATGAGGAAACGGAGGCTCAGTGATTTAAGCTACTGTGCTCATTTGAGGCAGTAAAGAGACTAAGCTAGGATTTGAACCTAGTGAACTCTGGTTTCAGTGTCCATACTTTTCCTCTATCACTGACTTTACTTGAGTTTGGACATTAAGTTACTTATATTAAATAGCTGACATCTTAGGAAGTATGTTTTCTTTGAGGAATTATTGTGTTAAGCAATGTGTCCTAGGAAACTATAAGATTGATGTGTTTCATGGATATAGAACAATATTGAAATCAAAGATAATTTCTAAACTCCAGATATGGGAACAAAAAAGGGAACTTAGTGCCTGAAAAAAGACATTACGGGGAGATTGGTTCAGTCATTGTTTTACTGAAAGAAGATTGTTCTTTGTACAGAAGAGAAAATTGAAGCCTAGGTTTTAAGCGGCTTACACATGGTCCTTGAGCAATTTGGCAGAGCTGGGACCAGAGTTCTGTAAAGCAGAGAAGTCGTCCCTTAAGAAGAGATGAGAAGATGAGAGATGTCTAGGAAACGTGTGTGTGTGTGTGTGTGTGTGTGCGTGTGTGTGTGTGTGTGTGTTGAGGGATTGGGTTGGGGATCTGGTGATAAGTGGGGAACATATGGAATTCAGCCTGGCTCTCTGTGTCTATGCTCATGCTTCATCCAGGGTAAGTAAAAAGTGTTTTTCCCCTTGATTATAAAATGAGTGCCTGTCTTATTTAGAATTGTTGGAGAATATAACTAATTATAAAATAATAAAATATAAAAGAATTCATATGAATTCATAATAGCTGTAATCTATTGAATTTTTTGTTTGTGCCTCTAAATCACTCTTCCCCCTTTTCCCTTAGCTAAGCTTCCCCTTAGTTCTGTGCCCTGGGAAGGTGACCCTTACAGATGTAGGACCTCTGGTCCACCAGCTTCTGATTGGTTTCAGCCAATGGGAGGAACAGGCAGGAGACAGGAGGGTAGGAGGGAAAATGAGGTCAGCAGGACTAGGTCCCTCTAGTTGTTGAGGGTCCTCCCATGCAGCTTCCCTCTAGAATTTCCCTGCTCTGTTCTTGCCTCTTCAGACTTAAGTGTGGTGATAACTTCCTGCACTATCCCTTGTTGGTACCACGAATTAGCTCTCTCATCTTTTTTTTTTAAACTTCCAACTAAAAGCATGATGCCCAAAACAGCAAGAAATTCCGTTTAACCCAGAGATTAACAGTTTTTTGATTAAGAGTCTGAAGCAATGTACCAAAAAGTACTGTGAAGAATCAGGAAATAGAGTTCATAGTATTCAGAGAAATAAGCCATCAAAAATGCAAATAAAATTATTTTGAAAGTCTTACATCCTTTAATATATTTGTTTTTTTATTCTCACAACATAAATATTAGGACAGAATTTAAATGAAGAAGAAGTATTTTATTAGAAAGTAACCTGAAAATACCATGAATGTCTCCAATGGGCACGATAAAGCACTATATTCTAGCATATGCCCTGGCGACTAGCCCGTTGTCCATGTAAAATGTTGTACTGTTTGCAAAAAAACTGGAAACTGTGTCTTTTGCTGACCATTTAGTTCAGGAGTCTCTTGTAACCCACCATTACAGATACTGGCAAACTATGTTCTCAGTATTCTATCCAATTAGATGTTGACAATGGAGGGAGAAGGCCATTATTCAACAGAGCCTTGGTGATAGACTAGAGAACAACTTCTTACCTTGGTCAAGGCAGCTGACTACCAGCCTTAGTTCTGTCATCTGTAAAATACTTATAAATTTTACATGCCCTAAGTACTGCCTTATAAAGTTCTTGCAAAGCTCAAAAGACAAAAACAAAACAAAACAAAACATGGTACTACCTCAAAGCTAGGTATTCTTGAGATAAGACAACCTGTGGAAGACAACAGATTTTGGTTTGCTTTATGAACCTTCCTACTGCCTTACGTGAGCACCAGAAGGCTGTAATCTCTAAGCCCAGATTTGAGCTAAAGTTGCTTTTGTATTATGAGTCCATAAAGAATTTCTGCTCAGTTGGGGCAGGCTTTGCCTACTAGACTCTCAAGTATATTCCATAAAAACTTGTGAGGCGTGCAGATACCAGACTCTGTCCGATTTGTGGTTTTCAAGGTAGGTAAAGTCAGCCATACAAATAATAAATAAGAATTCTCAAAGGAAGGACTTGACAAAAACATGTAATATGGTTCCTTTCCAGAGCCAGGACTTGACCAAACTGATGAATTCTGTTGGATCATTGTATACACATAGACACAGTTTTAGCCTAACTGTATCAAATATTAGAAATTAAAAAGCTGCTTCATGTCACTCTTCCTATATAGTTTTGTTGGTTTGGATCAGTGTTACAGTTCTTTTCTGTAAACTCTCATAAATGAGTTGTTCTGAACCCGTTCAAAACTTCGAATTTTCTGTGTCAGTGATTATTGTTTCTATTAGAGAAAAGAAATGAGCCTTGACACAAGGAACCCCATCATTTAAAAGTCACTCAGCAGGGCGATACCAAATTCAAGATTCTGTTACCTTCAAGATTGAAAGCAGACAAAGATTGTACATCACTCTCCCTTTTCTCTCCAGCTCTCCTCCCTCATGTTAATAGAAGCCTTTCCTTCCTTCCCACCATTCCCATTTCCAGGATTTATGATTTATTTAGCCAAGACTGTTTTCATATTGACTTCTTTTGTTTTCCATTTTACCAGTTCTTGTTTCTTGTAAAATATATATAAATGTGGGTATCGTTATAATCGTAATGTTACAATTTTTGCAAGGTGATGTTTCTCAAAATGCGTCCCCCATCTCTGACCTTTATCCAAAAGAGTTGACATCTTTTTTGCAGTATTTAAATTTCTTATAAACTATTTAATGATTACACTGACTAGGGAAAATAGAGATACCCTTTTATATTGGAGTAACAAAAACTAGTGTTCCACTTATGACTTTTCCTAACATAGACTAGAATTCCCAGTGATTCTCTTAGGAATTATGTTGTGAACTAAGACATGTTACTACAAGTAAAATTCATAGTATACTGAGGTAGTATATATCTCTATATCTATATATATATCTATATACTATATGGTAGTATGTATCTAGAAAACTTCAGTTTTTTCTGCCCACTTGATAACCTGAATATTTAAACCTGTATATTCAAAACCATAGAGTTACAGATTTAAGGTGCTAATATTGGCTAAAATATAAAACCAGCAAAAAAAAAAAGAAAAAATCTGGTGTCTTCTAAATTAAAGAAATTAAAAACTGTCTTCAACCTGTATTTCATACAATTTCTATTTTCTGGCGACTGAAGTCAGAAAAGAAGAAAAAAACGTAAAAAAAGGGAATGTCTGAATTGATGTTTGCATGTGTTTTGTCTCTCAGTCATCTTTTAAACGGATATACTCCCCATAGTCTTGAGCAATTTATAATGCCATTATTATATCTATATACTGCAGTCTATGACAGAGAAAGTAGAATGCGATTTCCAGGTAGGGAGATCAAAGACTATTTCAGAAGTGAGGGGACATCATTTAACTGAAGCGTGACAGATGATTACACCTCGCCTCAAGCCACCTGTGATATTAAAAATAAGTTAAATCCCTAGAAGAAAAGCAAAGCTATTCAGTTTCCACACCTGTCCGTAAGCTTGACGTTTACTACTTTTACACTAGCAGCTTAGAGAAATACCTTTACATAGATTGATTCTTTCAAAGCTTGAAAGAAAAGTCCTTTGTGCAGGGGCATCAGAGCAATCTTTCCAAACAGCCTGAATCCTAGAATTTCTAATCTTTCTGCATTCATATCTTGAGGGTATGTTTTTGATTATTTATATGAAGTGAGAGATTTACCTATTTGGTTACACCTGCCAGAATTGTAAATTTACAAGTAATTTTTTATTCTAAATATGAAAAATAGTACATTATGGAGCTCATGAAACAGGAGAGAAAATTTATACATGAAGTTTACATTGAAAATGGACAGAGCCTAAATATGTTCACTAGAGGAAAGATGGAAAAAGAACACTGGTGCTGTTTTCAAAGCTGGTCTCCCTGTCCCTCCCTAACCACAATCATGTTTAGAGAAATTCAGATCATTACCTGAAGGCCACTCAGGAAAAATACATACTCTCTTTGACAAGCTTAAGATCGGCTATAGTGGTAGGTGAATTAGTCATCTGCATATGTTAATTACTTTAGGGAGATTATACAATCCTCTTCTGAATACCTTTATTTTTGTTTAGAATCTCTTTAAGCAGGAGACTAAGTTTTTTAATTATTTTTTTAAATTTACCTATTAGAAATAAGATACACATCACTTCCTTTGAGAAAATGAAAATAATAGCTTTCATCAAGTTCAGTTCAACCGAAACATATTAGGTCAACTACTGTTCTACCTATGAAAGAAACAGAATTAATCATGGCATAGAGTCCTCACTCTGTAGCATTTCAGAGTGGAGTCAAAGCAATCATATGGTTATGTTTGTCACAGTAATGTTGTATAACAAGCATATCTGCTGATCAGCTGGTTGTCGGTTGGTCTGAGGTGGCCGTGGCCGAGATAACTGGGACAACCCAGTTCTGCTCCGTGTGTCCTTCATCCTTCAGCAGGCTAATCTGCGAAGGTTCTCATGGCAATGGCAAAAGGCAAGAGCAAATAAGCCTCAGTGTGCAAGTGCTTTTCAAGCCTCCATTTGCATTGTATTTGCCAACATCGCATTGGCCAAATTGGATACTATGGTCAAGCTCAAAGTCCAGTGAGCAGATACTAAAAACAAGATTACAAAAGGAAACAGGGAGGCGTAATGCATTTCAATCTCGCACCTTTTCAATCTAACACAAACACTATATTCAGAAATAAATGCAGTGTGGTAAGTACAGTATTAGAATTAATAAGGTAGACAAATACATGTAACTCAACTTGTATAACTGCTATGTCCTTAGAGGAGTGCTTCTGGAGCCCGTAATCTCAGAAGATCTGAGACTTAAAGACACATGGTCATTTGTCAGACCCCCAGGGAAGGTAAGGGCATTTCAGATACTGCGAATATGTGGGAACTGAATATATGGAAAGAGTATAATGGGTAAGTGGAACTATAGGGTCAGCATATGATAGTATGTCAAGTGCAGACGTGGGTGGCAAGGACGGCAGGAGTGCTGAAGAGTGGCAGTTGAGGATCTGAGACAGGAAACTGGGAGCCAGACCCCGAAGAATGTACCTGGGGAATGTCCATTTCCATGATGGGTAATTCTCCTTAGAGTAGGTTCTAATAGGGTGGGGAGAGAGGGAGGAGCGAGATACCCAGAGGACACCAGTTGCAGGAAAGGGGAGGGATGGATGTAAAAAGGCAACCATGGAAGTGCCCAATAGAAATTCTACTGCTTCACAGTATTTCTGAGATTTAGTTCTGATCATGATCATTTTAAATTAAAAATATATATAAAGAATTTTTCCCTAGGTAATTTTCTCATGTAATTTGAGATTACTGTGCTACTCTACATAATAATTACACTTAACACACACCTTCTACCCAGAGTTTTAATGCACTTTTTCAATGCATGTAAAATGCCCTTTTATATTGCATACATATATGCTAACCACTAGATTATGCAGAACCAAAACAAAAACAGAAGTTAACAACAACAACAACAAAAGCCAGAATCTTTAGAAGTGTATTTTCTAGCTTGGTTTAATGAAAATAAAATCACTGTCCTAAAATAAAGCCTAAGTTAGTCCCATGAAGAGTAAACTTAATGGAGAGAAGATGAGGGAATAAAGGTGCAGATCAAGAACATGAAGCAACACCTGAGAGGACAGGGATGAGGGATGAGGCTCATCAAGGAGGAAATGGTGAGATTGATGACTCAGTAGTCATGGAAACATTTGGAGAGTCAATTTGGACTCCACTGTGTTTTGCAACTGTTTTTAAAATCCACTTACCTATGCAAACCCACATGCACACATACATGTGTACCCACACACACATCAGCATGCACACAGATGATCATACAACCTTCAAGTAGATTAAACAGAGATCACGTGAATTATTTGCAAGTACGTGCATTCAATGCAAATTATAAGCATAGGATAAAATTTGGCTTTGTGTAAAAATAAATGGGTATGTATATTAAAGCATTAATCACATTACAGAAATACACAATAAGAAATCATCCAATATCCACACTGAATCGACAGCCTAGATATAACAAGATAGTACCATTTTCAGCTTATTGATTTTATTTAAACTTGATTTTTTAAAGGTTTAAAAATTTTTGTGTACATGTTATCAGAAAAACCTCAGGGGTAGATCACCGATTTATTCATTCATCCATGTAATAATAATTTTTTTTAAAAAAGTATTACTCACTCTGACTATAGCAAATACCTATACTAAATACCAGGGATGCACTGAAGAATAAGTCACAGCCCCACTTCTAGAATCTCACTGTGGAGGAGAGAGAACAGACACATTAAATGGTAGACAGTGATTTCACAAATGGAATATTACGAACATATTCCAGGAACTGTAGGAAAACGGCAATGAGCAATTATTTCTTCAGTTGTTCTTGGTGTTGATTCTGAGATTCCAGAGTGACAATTGATCCAAAAAGTAAAGTACAAACAAGGGAGAGAAAAACACTCCAACACGGGAGAAGAAAGATACGCCAACAAGGGAGAAATAGCTTGGGCACGGATGCAAGCATGTTAAAGAGCCTGACATATTCAGAGAACTGCTAACAGCTGGGTGTACTTGGCAGAGTGGCCATGAGGAAAAGCAGTACAGGAGAGGGAAGGAACCATATGCCCCATTTACCTTGTGGAATTGTCGAGACCCAAGTTTATGGAGTAAATAAAGTATTCATTTGTAGATACAACTGACTATCCACAAATAGTTCACAGGGCTAATGCTCCGTAATTACTGATGGTATCACATTCTTCTGATGCCCTCTTTTTAGCAGTTTTGCTTTTTTAATTGTTTTCCCCACTAAAACAATTCAGTCCTCAAACCATCCTACAACTGTCTCTTGGCTCTGCTGTCTAGGCTAGGATCTGAAACCTGCTATTTATTTTTAGATGCTCCTCAGTTGCGTGGGTGCAGAAATCTCAGCTGTTTGTGGGGCACAGAGGGCAGTCAATTATGGTTCTTTGGTTGCAAACAATAGAGACTGCTTCTGGCTAACATAACTCAAAAAAAGGATTGACTGGAGTCAATCCTTTACAGAGTAAGTGTTAAACACCAGCCTGGTGTAAGGCAGGACCTAGGTTGGGTCCAGAAGCCACAGCGCAGGAGTCTGTAGACGTTCTCTGTAGGAGGCTGACATTAATGTATCTCAGGTTCAACAACTTCCCATTGGGGAGCTCTAACAGGGAGTCAGGGGTGGCTATCTTACGAATCAGGCAGATGCCTAAAATTCTATTGACTATAAACAAGGAAAGCCAGATGAAACCGTAAGCAGATGTGCAGAAGAATATATTTTCAATCTGGACACTCATAGTGGTCTTATGAGGACCTCAGAAAGTCCCTTTTCCCAGATACTTCTTCATTTCCTCAACCACAATTCCATATTCACCCCAGCTTCTGCAATAGCCTTATAGGGCGTGAGTCAGCTTTCTGGCCACTGATTTTGGTTTCATAACTGCTATACCTAACGTGGTTTTCGCTCCACAGGGGTGCTGGTGACCTGTTCCCGTATACCTCCACAGCCCATCCTTTTTTTTCTGCTCCGGCTAGGTCCCTGCCCATCTGTGGACTTGCCTGAAGATGAGCTTATTCAGATACTGTCTTTTGGTGTTTTTAATAGTTATCACCAAGCCTCCATAGAATTTCTCCCATCTACTCAGGCTGATCTCCAAAAAGCTCTCAAAATGATTTCTGTCCACCAGTGAATATATCCACTTTATTTTCCTTGTCTTTGCATTATTTATTCTAGTCCCATATAATTTATTTAATTTCATCAAGCCTGGAGTGCCTCAGCCATAATAAATTTTCTCTCTTTTGTCCCATAATACTAGCTAGTAATTCAATCTACCCCTTGGGGTTTGTAGCCATGGGGACAAACAAAACTAATATGGTGCTAGCACTAAGATAGAGGTCCATTGTATAACGTGGTAGAAATTTCTAGTCAGCACCCATATCTGGTTCTCAATTTATATGGCTACTCAAGGACACTATTCTTCCTTGTCCTTTTCTGCCTTTTACTTAAGTGAAAACCTATAAATAATTTTGGCTAATGGTTTTTCAGTGGAAGTAACTTTCATCGCTTGTAGGCCAATGCCTTAAATTATTGGTGTGAATACCTAGAACTCTCCACTCCTTTCTTTTTTTTTTTTTTTTAATAAATTTATTTATTTATTTATTTATTTATGGCTGTGCTGGGTCTTCGTTTCTGTGTGAGGGCTTTCTCCAGTTGCGGAGAGCGGGGGCCACTCTTCATCGCGGTGCGCGGGCCTCTCACTATCGCGGCCTCTCGTTGCAGAGCACAGGCTCCAGACGCGCAGGCTCAGAAGTTGTGGCTCACGGGCCCAGTTGCTCCGTGGCATGTGGGATCTTCCCAGACCGGGGCTCGAACCCGTGTCCCCTGCATTGGCAGGCAGATTCTCAACCACTGCGCCACCAGGGAAGCCCTCCACTCCTTTCTTGATGACTGTGGAGTCTGGACTACCGAACCACAACTGAGAAGACCCCTCCCTGGACAGCTGGCCAGGTCTATAGAAGACGTGGGAGAGAAGTAACATTTTCTTGCTTTATGACACTGATATTTGGGGGTTGATATTTTCTTGCAGTATATAGCCAAGTCTACATTTACTGATAAAAATATGAAACATTCTGAAAAGTATCTAAATAATCTAAATACTCCTAAATATACACAATTTGTATAACTATTACTTGGTCTTAACTGTTATTCACTTGTTAGAGACATCATAAAAGTTTATCCTTTTACAAATGTATTGTATAGAAAGGTTATTGTCTAGCACATGCAACAGAAGTGCGGTTGGCTATTTGCTATTTATAAATGTTAAGTGCTAATAAAAGCCTGCTATAATGTTTTGAGAAGAAAAGTTTGAGTCCCCACAGAGCAAGAGAAACAGCAATGGGATAGCAGCAGAAGCAGTACAAGAAAAAGCAAACTTAATATATTATCGAAGGCTGGTCTGAGGTCAAATAATATGAGGAAGCAGTTGAAACTATCTTCAGGAAATAAACAAGATGTTAACTTCAAAGGGGTGTCTGAACTATGACCAGAAAGATTCCCAAACTGAAAGTAGTCAAAGCTCTTTCATAGAAAAATGCCAAGAGGAAAAAGGAAAAAGGATATTCCTTTAAATATTTGAATGGGGAAGGGATATTAATAGAAGGATAGTTATGGGGTAACCATTGTTACCAAAAGATTGTATTTAGAATAATAAAGAAATCAGAGCAAATTCAAGCCCCAAATCTCAGCTGCTGATAAATATAACATATGGAAAAAAGGAAACTGGAGAATCACAAACAAATGAAAAGTCAGTAAAATAGGTAGATGGAAGGCTGACAAGAGATGGTAGATAGGCAGATAGTTAGATATATAGACAGACAGACAGACACATGTAGTCAAGGGACTTTTCTTATATATCAATTTGGATTTTAATAGAATAGCATCACAGAAGATTTAGTTTCTCCCCATTTCCAGTTTCTCTATGTGATTGTGTTGAAAACTGCATTGTTGATATGCCCAAACTATGATTATATGTTCACACATGTTAATTTTACATGAAAGCAGCAGTTTCTTTTTATAAGACTTCAGTCTACTTAAATTGTGCAACAAAAGAAAACTAATTAGCTTTGGTACAAGGAGCATTAATAATTATAATTAATAATAATTAATTGTTTATTCACCTTGATAGCAACTAATTCAGAGAAAGGAAGAAAAAAACAGTTTACAAGAAAACAAAGACCAGGGAAACACATTACTAGGGATGATGAGAATGATTTTGATGAAGTGAAGAAACAGAAGAGAAGGAGGAGAAGAAAGAGGAGAGTGGGGAGAAAGAGGAGGAGGAGGAAGGGAAACAAGTCACGGAAGATACATGGCAAGTTAAGGAAGTTGAATCTTCCACTCTACAACATGATCCGTTATGGTTTAGTGCTAGAAACACATAAACAGGTAAAGTTTGTTCTTATATTTATGAAGGCAGCCCAAAACTCCAGTAGTGGTAAATGTTTACAGGGACAGCATGAGTATTTTAAAAAGAATTTTAGTATAAAGCCTATAATATCAGCATGCGAGAAAGGATTACTTGCATGCAGACCTCTGCTTTATTTTAAACACTGTACCAGTGGGAAACACTGCCTTAAATTGTAATTGTGACTATGATTTCAATAAGCTATTTGTACAAACTGATTTCCCTAGCTCAGTTTCTCACATTGATTTTCTATACCTGTGTTAGAATGACCTTATCTGATCTAGTTACTTATCTGCTCAAAATCCTTTGATGACGCTACTGATTGTATTAACACAAGATACTAAGCCCTTTACAACTTGGCTACAACAACCTTTCCAGACACATAATGCTATCACTATCTCCAGACTTAACCAACAATCGATTCTTAGCTCCCACATTCTCCTTCTCTCTCCTTTGGAGCATCGTATACTTCCTCTGACTGTGGATTTCCAATCCATTCACCCAGGACCCAGGTCATTTATGATCTCCTTTATAAAATTTTCCTCAGTGGAGAGTGAAGTTACAGGGAGTAAAGAAATGAAGTGTGAGAGCCTTGCATAGATCCATACTGATAATGTTCCATAAACTGAGAGATGTGATTAACTCAAAACTCAGTGATGTTTAAAAAAAAAGGAGAAAAATAAACACAAAACACCCACCAATCTGCCCAGTCAGAATAACACTTCTCTCTCCAGAAGAATTAATTATTTAAACAGGTGATGAAATTTAGGTTCGGGAGAAGGGTGGGAAGTGAAAGATATGATGAGTATAGAAGAAAGTGTCTCTGACATAGAGTGAAAAAAGTTGAAGATGTGGAGTAGAGAAAAAAAACTCTGGTATATAACTTTTCTAGCAGCTTAACTGAAGTATAATTTGCATAATGTAAAATTCATCCAGGGAAGTATACACTTCAATGAGTTTTTGACATGTAATTTTTTTCAAAGACCCTTAATGGCAATTAGAAAATCTATCCTACAGCAACGCATTTGTAAAAGTCATCTTTAGACTTGCAGATACTCTTAAACGTCTAGATTCTCATTACCTCTTACTACTTAATTATGCTATTTATTTGTATTATTTACCTTTCTGCTATTAAATGATAAGTTTGGTAATTTCACTGTTATTTTTATGGACATGTGTTTATTAAATAAGTTGCTCTTTAGACCTGATTGGTTGTGGCAGTTAAAGTCACGATCGTGCTTTTGGAGTAATTTGCAAAGATTCTTATACTCCTTACATAATTATATCCAGAAGGGGTTTATGAGATGGAATCTCAGGGAAGGGGGTGAAAATGATATTGCTGAGAATTCTGGAAAGAACATGAATGCAATGACCTCCTTAAAAGCTTCCTAAGCCTTAATTTTGTGGTAATTACCATAAACTCAAGGTCCAGCCCAAACCGAAAAGAAAACCTACACTCACAAATAATAGCCATTTTGATGTCAATTTATTACACATTGTGATGTGTAATAAAGATTTCTGGAATAGGTTTACTGGACTTTCAATTAAAGGAAAATAAAGAGTAAATATGACACTTCTTAAACTGTCGTATTTTAACTATTCTATCATTTTTACTTCCAAAAAGACAGGTTCACTTTTAATCAAAATTATTTCATTTGCTTCTGTAGGTTTATCGTCTCAAACTATGATACGTGAATTACATGCAAGCATTTCAATTACAAAGGCTACTTAACCATGTAATTTGACAGCCGTATCACAGAGTATCTCATTGGTTAATCTGACACTGGGGAATCAAGGCATCCTATTTAAATGTTTCAACTTCTGGAGACTGAGGAGTGTGTGCATTTATCTTTTTAACTAATTTTATAAATCTATTTTCCTATTTTAATTATTGCCATGTTATGATTAAATTTGAAGACTATCAAATACAATGTACATTTTCATGAAAGGATAAAACTATATATTAGACACATATACAGTTTGATTACATATATATATATATATATAAAGACAGTCATTCTTCTACTATGTCGTCTTCATTTACTACATTTGGGGAGGTGAGGCTCAGTGTGACTCCTCCAGCCTGTCTTTCTGTTCTAACAAACATGCAAAGAAAATGTTCATCATCCATGGTCTCAGTCCTGGACTCTTTCCCTTGACCTAATCCACCACCAGTTTCATTCTTTCAGTTGACATTTATCTCATGCCTACTCTACACCAGGCTTTTTATTTATTTAGCACAGTCCAAAGGAGGTAGAATGGGCCCGCCCCTTGGGTAAGGTTTACCGTCTAGTGGAAGAAACAACATGTATATAATTAAATAAGTAAGCAAGAAAATGTAGACTGTTTACAATTGCTAGGAAGAAAATAAACAGGGTGGTGTGATAGGAAGTAATTTAGGGGCCCTCTTTCAAGCAGCTGTATAGCAAAGCTTTCTCAGAGGAGGTGATACTGAGTGGAGACCCGAATGGGACTGAGCCAGGCATTTGAAGGGCTTGGGAAGAGCATTGTACACAGAAGGGGGAAAATGTGCCAGGACCCTGAGACAAGAGAGTTCAGGGAATAACTGGAGAACTAAAAGGAGAAGAGTATAACTGGAAATAAGTTAGCATGGGGCAGGGAGGGGAAGTGAGAGAAAAAACGAGATGCGGTTAGAGAAAGACAAAATCATTCAGTCATTGAGCTTTGAAAAGGAGTCCAAATTTTATTCTAAGGCCTATATGAAAGCACTGATTTTTCTTTTTTTCACTAAAATAGGGTTTAAGTAGGAGAGTGATAGGATCTCATTTCTAATTTAAAATTCTCTGGAGTGTGTCATGCATTAGGGCTTGGGGGAGGGCCAGAGTGGAAGCATGGAAATCCACACACAGCAGTGGCCTTGGCCGCGGTCTAGGTAAGAGAGGATCACATGCTGACTACGAAGCTGGTGGAAGGGAAATTGGGAGAAGCGGCTTCATTCTAACTCTATTTTCATGGTGAACCTCAGGGCTTCCTAAATGGCTCTGACGTCAAGAGTAGGGAAATGAGGGAAAGAAGAAACTAAGATAATGCTAGGTTTTTGACAAGAGCAATAGTGCCTGATGGTTATTTTTTTTGTTTTTTCCTTTTTCACCCTTTCGTTCTTTGGTCACTGAGAAGAATATTAGCAGAAAAATACATTGGACAATACAAAAGCTTTTTAAAATGGATTTGGGGGCTTCCCTGGTGGCGTAGTGGTTGAGAATCTGCCTGCCAATGCAGGGGACACGGGTTCGAGCCCTGGTCTGGGAAGATCCCACATGCCACGGAGCAACTGGGCCCGTGAGCCACAATTACTGAGCCTGCGCGTCTGGAGCCTGTGCTCCGCAACAAGAGAGGCCACGACAGTGAGAGGCCCACGCACCGCGATGAAGAGTGAACCCCGCTTGCCGCAACTAGAGAAAGCCCTTGCACAGAAGTGAAGACCCAACACAGCCATAAATAAATGAATAAATAAATAAATAAAATTTAAAAAAAAAAGGATTTGGTATTACTGATAATTAGGAGATCTTTTTGTTACAATTAACACATATTTTTATCTGTGAACTTTTGGGTTTTTTACTAGTAGTTTTCCTGTTTTCATTCTTAACATGCCTATGGGATTGACACACTCTGCTGACTAGCAACTATGACAATTTCTTTTCCTTTTTTTTCTCTCTTTTTGTTCAAATGTGCTACAAACTACAGTTACCTTAGGTAATATTCCTCCTCGTTCAACCTGGCTTTTTGAACCCAAAGGCAGCTGTCACAAATGTGCACCAGGCTTACCCCACTCCACAGCCCAGGGTTTGTATTTAAAATGAAATACACATATTCTAGCAAAAGGCTGAGAAAAATGAGGCTAAGCACCAGTGATTTTGATGAGAAAGCTTATCCTTTTGTGCATTAATTGTCTGGCAGGAGTTTAGAAGCAAGCAAGTACATCTTTTTATAGTTTAATACTGAGTGGCAGCAAAATGGAACCAAATCAGATTTACTGGTGTAATCTATTAAAGTATTAAATAAGTAGAGAAACCAGAACTTCCAAGTACTGGCAAATGGGTCTGTGGCAGCAAATTAAAGTTATGAAATCTTGGGTCCTCTGTGTCTGCAGCTTTATATGTCATGTGGTTCCAAGTACCCATTTCAGTTACCCAAAGCTAATTTGTATAGCGAGGTCGTATAGCTTAATGGTTAAGTCAGAGCATGGCCTGTTGAACTATACTACCTGGGCTCAAACACTAGGTTTATTCCTTACTACCTGTATGGCACCGGGTAAATTACCTAGCCTCTCTGAGCCTCAGTTTCTTCAGTTCTAATATGGGCATAATAATAGGTTCAAATTCTTAGATTATAATGAGAATTAAATGATTTAATATGGATGTGACAATTTTAAAAGTGCATGACTGGTGTGAACTCAATATAAGTTTTACCTACTTTTTGCGTTATTTTGCTTTTTCTCCATTTTTTTAGTTATTCAGTCTACTGGGCAGTCCCCCAGGCAATAGTAAAATTCTTTGACAGCTCTCAATTTTATATAACTGATGAAAGCCCTTAACCATGTGTAAAGGCTAAAATGACCTTAGGGGAATGCAATTTATATTATAATGGCTTAATGGAACCAATTATATTATATCAGCATAAAAACTTTTAAATAGAAAATTGTATTCACTAGTAAAAATGTTCTATATTTCAATGAGGATGTTCATATGCTGTTTATTAGTCAAGATTCAAGAAATATTCACCAGTTAGTATTAAGTTTTATGATATTTAATTCAATATCCATTAATAAGTTAATTCAGAAGCAAGAAGAGCTTTTGTAACATGACATTTAATTATAAAATAGTCTTAAGTATAAAGCATCTAGGGCAAACTTTTCAACAAGTGTAACTAATTAAATCTTTCTAGGGAGAGATTGGACCATCTAGTAACTCTGATTCATGGAAAGAAAATTTCTGCAACAGTGAAAACCACTGGCATTCTCTTTATATCCAATTTTGACATTCACTTAAAACAAACACAAAATTAATAATCAAATGTGTAATGTACCATTAGCTCTGAATGTCATTAATATTGTTTCAAAGAAAATGGGTTTTGATATCAAACCTAAAATCACTGGAGGATACTTAATATATAGAAATAATATTTTAGTAGGACAATAATGCTTAAGTAATACAAATAATCTTTCAGATTTGAAAGTTTAATTTGAAAAATTATATTTGAAGTAAAAAAATAATTACAATTAGTCACTATTTTACTTCAACCATCCCTACTGCTACAACAATAAGATGTGTGAGATTGGTACCAAAGGAAGGTGATAAAGGATTTTATCACAGTTTATTGGTTCTGGGCCTATGGATTTTTATAGATAATTATAAACTTTGTGTTGAGAAAGAAAAGTTGAAGACTCTCTAAAACATATTGGTATAAGTGGTCAAAATAAGCAATAGAAAATGTTAATGGTCTACGATGGCATAAATTAAAACCTATTTTAGTTACAATGCTTAAAGAAACATTAATAATTTTCTTTAATAAATTTATTTATTTAGGCTGTGTTGGGTCCTTGTTGCTGCGTGTGGGCTTTCTCTAGTTGCGGCAAGCGGGGGCTATTCTTCATTGCAGCGCGCAGGCTTCTCACTGCAGTGGTTTCTCTTTTTGCAGAGCACGGGCTCTAGGCTCATGGGCTTGAGTAGTTGTGGCTGGCGGGCTCTAGGGCACAGGCTCAGTAGTTGTGGCGCACGGGCTTAGTTGCTCTGCAGCATGTGGGATCTTCCCGGATCAGGGATCAAACCTGTGTCCTCTGCATTGGTAGGTGGATTCTTAACCACTGCACCACCAGGGAAGCCCAACATTAATCATTTAAATTAATATATTACCCTCCCCTGCAAAGAAAAGTTTGCTTCATGGTATTGAAATTTTTCTTAATATGACAAATATTCAATATAATCAAGTTGACTGACAATGTTATTCAGTTACAGCAAAAAAAAATGACATTAGATGTTTAGATAAAAACTGCATTTATTTAGTTTTTCTTGAAATAAAGAACAGTAAGAATAATGAATTGCTCTACACTATGAATATAAAATGTTATTGGCATTAAGTTAAATAAAAAATTGCAAATATAACACAAGCTCGTTGTAAAAAAATAATAATAAATAGAAAAGTCAAAGTCTCTCACTTAGCTACCCAGGTCCAATTCCCAGAGGTTACTGAGGAAGAGCAGAATATGCGACCCTACAATATGCCACTTTGGCATTGGGGTTATTTTGAGATGAAGGCAATCAAGGCCTAACAGTGTTAAGAAGAGGTTGCTTTTTTTTTAACCTCTCCCTTAACTGCTTAAAAGAATTTTAGATAGAGGGCCTGTACCAGGAAGAGAGCTAATACCAGAGATAACTTTTTACATTTGAAAGACTTATCTGTACCTCATGGCAAACATTTGTTTACCAAACATTTGCTCTTCCCATCTTCCCTGTGAATTGTCTTCCTTCCCTTCTTCTTAGCTTCTTAGCTCAAGATGGCATATAAGCTTCAATTACCTGACTGTCTGTAAGTCTCATACCTTTAGGATTCCCGTACGTATATAATTACATTTTTTTTTTCTCTTGTAACTCTGTTTTAGGTCAGTTTGATTATTAGACCAGCCAAAGAACAAATAAGGGAAGAAGGGAAAAGTTTCCTCCCCAACATTATCATAGTTGACAATTTGAAATGAACCATTTTAGACCTTTCACTTATAAAAAATATGGGTTTATACATAAATATGTGTGTATGTATGTATATATCTTTTCTGTAAAAAAAAGAATTATAACTAGATCTGTTGTCTTTCAACTTGCTTTTTTCAGTAAAAGATAAATTTTCTTACTTTTTGATGGCTGCCAGTAATTCTTTTAATGATTTTACACAATTTGTTTTACCAAAGATTAACACTGAGGTTGTTTCCAGTATTTTACTGTTACATACAGTGTTTCAGGGGCCATTTGCACAGACAAGTTTGAGTGCCAGTGAAGGTTTTTTTTTTTTTTTAATTTATTTATTTTTGGCTGCGTTGGGTCTTCATTGCTGCGCACGGGCTTTCTCTATTTGCGGTGAGCAGGGGCTACTCTTTGTTGCGGTGCACGGGCTTCTCATTGCAGTGGCTTCTCTTGTTGCAGAGCATGGGCTCTAGGTGTGTGGGCTTCAGTAGTTGTGGCACGCAGGCTTAGTAGTTGTGGCTCTCAGGCTCTAGGTGTGTGGGCTTCAGTAGTTGTGGCACACAGGCTTAGTAGTTGTGGCTCTCAGGCTCTAGAGTACAAGCTCAGTAGTCGAGGTGCACGGGCTTAGTTGCTCTGCAGCATGTGGGATCTTCCCGGACCAGGGCTCGAACCTGTGTCCCCTGCATTGGCAGGTGGATTCCTAACCACTGCGCCACCAGGGAAACCCCAGTGAAGGTTTTTATAAAACTGATTCTTAGATATAGGATTAATCAGTTAATGAATCTGAGCACTTAAACTTTTGAGAAATATAGACAATTTGTTCTCTGAAATGGTTGGGCCAATTTATTCTCCTATCAATAGTAAATTATATTGCCTGTTACCCTCATGCTCTCTGAAACATTAGGTATCATTTATCTTTACATTTCGTCAGTCTTGGTTAAAAATTGCCATGTCATCATTGTTAAGACTTGCATTTCTTTGTTGAATTTGGGCCATTTTGGATTTCTATTTTAGGAATTTTCCTAATCATATCCTTTGTTTTCTATAGTATCCTTTTGTACTTTTCAAATTCTAGGGGCTCCTTATGAAGTGTGGCTTTTTTTCTTCTGTATTTTACATAGGTTACAAATAATTTTATCAGATTCATCACTTGTCCCTGATATTTGTTTACCGAATCTTGGTAACTGTGGGATAATGCCTCTTAACCATATCCTTTAGTGCCAGTGTAATTTAACAGTGACATTTAAGATGTATTGTGAGTCATTTGCAGATATTACTAGAAAGCGTAAGATTTGTGAACATATTAATTATTAAAAGATAACTAAGATCAGGTCATAGTTACTCATATAATGTTGTGCTTTCCACTTGCTTCCATGTGTTTTCCTAGATACGGAGGATAAAGCAATAAAACAGACATACAGACACACACTGTCTTCACTTCACTGCCCTCAGAGGGGTGTTCTGATTGAAGAATCAAGAAAAATGATAGAAGGTAAGGGAATAAAGTTACTTAGAAAAACAAGCAAACAAACAAAAAACTCTAAGGGAGATTATCCTCATTATAGTTGATTAATGGAGATTTAGCACACACAAAAAACTCATTAGGTGGTATAAAGTGATTACAAAAGACTACAGAAACTGACAAAATTTTTTTAGGAAGAAACTAATTGACATTTGTGCCAGAAGGCAGAAAATTAATATTTGATTGTGCCCACCTGTATCATAAAAGAAATATATCTAAACACAGTTTAGATATTTAAAATTGTATTTTATATGTTTTAAGTGATCCTTTGCCACTAATTACTATATATTTACTAATTAATTTTTATCATTTATTCTTTATAGTATTTCATGCATGCAAAAATCTGGAATGAGCCTTAAATAAATCTCACCTGATGACTCCTTTCAGGGCTAAAAGTGTATCTTTTGTAATAAAAACCTTTCAAATTATGAGATTACATATCCATAATATTTACACATTATTAAGTATGAGAGACTGTTCAGTAATCACCTCTAAATATCAAGTACTTTCACTCAACTAGTGATAGAAATCTATGATAACTGAGTACAAATCCATAGGTAGAAGAGGGAAAGCCTACTAAACAATAAACTCAAATATAATAATAACAAACATGATAGGAAACAAAACAACAATACAGATGATAAGAAACATCAAAACTGGCAGAAAGAACTGATGGGATCTGTCACATAATTAAAAATAAAAATTCCTAAATGAAACATTTAAAATACTGTTCTCATCGTCTTCTCTTTCCCCATGTGCATTTGTTAACATTTTAATAAAGTCAGATAAAGGAATTTCCTACATTAAATATTAGAGCTGGAGCGTATCTCCACAAAACACTGCTGAAAAATGGTTCCAAAATCCAACTGATTTATGAAAAATTATAATTTGTTGGACCAATAAAAATACATTATGAGATTATTTCAATGGAGGAAAAAGCTGCCAATTTTATTTATCTAGGAAATACAGGGCTATGTGTTTCTCTGTGTATGAATGTGACAAAGTGTCCTTAATTGTGTGAGATGAACCATACTGATTTATATGGTCCAGCAACATGGAAAAGTCAACAGTGTATTAGTGGTAGATATGAGGGGAGGAAATCTCTACAATGTCGATGATGATGGACATGTACAAAATAAAGATTCCCCATTCTCAAAAGATGTGCCTTTTATTATTGATAAAATGGCCTAGCAAAGTCATGGAGGACTTGTATATATGTTAGTATCATGAGTTTCTCTTTGAAAACTAACCCAATTCTTCTTTTTAAAGGTCTTCTAAGACACAAACCAGGACTTGGAAGATTGAGACCCTGTTATCACAGGACACCAGGTAGAAATTGAAAGGGTTGGGGAACAGTCAAGGTGGTTATTTTCTATGAGGAAAGAACAGAGAGTAGTGTTTTGTCTTTTACTGGAGGCTATGTTCTGAGTTTCTTGAGAATCTCTATATAGTAAAATACCACTATTTGGCACCAACTGGTACTTTCCCTGTGACAATTTTATGAATGGTGTGTTCTTAATCTGTAAAGAAAGACTTGTCATCTAAAGTAGCGCTTTCCCAAGTATGGTACCCTGGGCTGGCAGCTTCGGCATCACTAGCCACATCCCAGACCTACTGAACGATAATCACTGATTATTATGGCATCACTAGCCACATCCCAGACCTACTCAATGATAATCACGGATTATTATGGCATCACTAGCCACATCCCAGACCTACTCAACGATAATCACTGATTATTATGGCATCACTAGCCACATCCCAGACCTACTGAATGATAATCACTGATTATTATGGCATCACTAGCCACATCCCAGACCTACTCAACGATAATCCTGATTATTATGGCATCACTGGCCACATCCCAGACCTACTCAACGATAATCACTGATTATTATGGCATCACTAGCCACATCCCAGACCTACTCAACAATAATCACTGATTTTGGAGCCTGGGAATTCATGCAGATTTGTTATGTATTCTAAAATGTGAGAACCATCAGCTGAGCTCTCCAATATGGTAGCCACTAGCCAGAAGGGCTATTTAGATTTACATTTAAATTAATTATAACTCAGTTCTTCAATGACACTAGTCATATTTCAAGTGCTTAATAGCCACATTTGGCTAGTGGCTACCATATTGGAGAGTAAAGATACAGAACATTTCCATCATCATAAAGATTTCTATTGGATAACATTGCCTATCATGGCAATAATCCAAACAACTGCTGAATTTATCATGCTACTTTCAATTATTCCAAAATTTCTAAGACCCTCACTTTTTTACTTTCTTCCCTTTACTTCATTTTTGTCATGATCAGTATTACTTTAAGGACCAGAGAATTCTGGGTCAAGCTGTCAAAAGGAAGCAGTATTGCAAAATCTCTCTCTCCCAGATTTGCAAAAATGACAAAACCAATCCAAAAGAAATTGTCAAGATGCACCAGAAGCATGTGAACATAAACATCTAAAAGTGGCAACCAAAGAGAGCATGGTGGGAAATAATCAGAGTGAATGCAAATAAACAGAGGCATCAAAACAATTAGAAGATGACACACATGGAAAGTGGACAAAGAAGACTGAACATAAAGATCACTGATGTTCTCAAAGTAGAAATCCAACACATAGAGTGGAAAATAGTACCGAGGAAGGTAATACAAGGAAAAATATCCTGAAATAAGGGAGCATTGAACCTGCAGACTAAATAGGTACAATAAATAAAATAACAGAAACATTTACTGAACAACTAGTATGTATATATATCCTAGTTAATTTTTTATTGAACTTCAAGGATAAAGAAATTTTACTCTTCTATAGGCAGAAAACAAGTCACAAGGGAGAAAAAGTAGGCTACTTTCAACCTTCTCCACTGAAATACTATATGCTAAAAGACAATGAAATACTATCCAGAAAGTTCAAAAAGGAAAGTATAATTTAGTAATTCTCTTTTATTTCCAACTATATTGTCATTCAAGCAAAAAAGGTAACAGGGAATATTCAAATATTGTGCTTAAACGTGAACAGAATAAGCCTTCAGGAAATATTGCACTCATGTTTTTCTCAGAAAAAAACTGCCCAATGCTGAAATTCAGCTAGGAGATAAATTAAAATAAATTACTAAAAAATGGGGACACCATGGTAGAAGAGCTAGTGATAAGATTTGGATTTACTTAAATATAACACTTAGACAAAATGGTAGGAAAATTATAGACATAGACTGGTATATAAATGCTGAATAAAGAAACAAAATTAGGAGGAAAGGTGAGAGAAAGAAACAAGGAGAGAAAAGGCGTTAATAATTGTGTCTTTCAAAGCAAAGAATCAACTGATACTGTAAAAATGCAATGTGTAGTTTAAATTGATCATGTTAATAATTTTCATAATTTAAAAAAATTTTCTGAGCAATTTTTCCGAAGTTTATGTAATAAAAAGCATTTATGTAAAAGTTCAGCAATTTTTCAATTTTACTTCAAATTATTTTACTTCCATTAAAATCAGGTAAAATTTACTTGATTTATTGTAGATTTATTTAAACTTTCTAATTTAAAGTACCCTCATTTAAAGCAACTGGTCACCGAATTTAAAAACACTAAGTTAAATAAGGAACAAAAAGCATATCAACACTTCAATATTAACCTAAAAGATATTTTCACTAGTCCCTATTCACTAGTTATCTGACGTAGGATAAATGTTTCTTTTTTGAGTACACGGCCACTAACTGAAGTTCAAAATTTTCCTTTCAGAATAATCATACCACAACATATTTTCTACAATTTTCAATTTCATTTTCTTTAAAGAAGAGCAAGATGTTAACATTAAAAATGTTTGCAAAACAGACTGATTGCAAATCTTTCCAGATTTTTTTCTTAAATCTTATCCATATGTTTTACAGTTGCCTCTCTCACACTAATTTTGCAAAAAAATGTAAAAACTTAAGTCTTTCAAAAGCATTCCATTTAGTTTCATAAATACAACTCATATTTTTCCAACTTCATGTTTCATCAGCTTATAAAATATTTTGTCAAAATATTAAATTGAAATAACAAGTATAACCTGCATAAACAGGTTTAGGAACAAACCTATCTGACTCTTAACATACAGCTCAACTGATAGGAACCTAAATGTATGGTTGTACTAGAGAGGTGCTTACTGATGATGAGCGTCTATTACCCCATAGACAGCCAGTTAAATGGATGTCTACGTAGAAAGCCTCCACTGTACTCCTTATGAAACATAATGTAAAGTATGACCTCATTCTTATAAATTACTTCTTTGCTCTACTTTTTTTATTATATATGTATATCTATCTAGTTAGTCATTCTTCTATATGCATATATATGCATAGAAAGAGGTTGGAAATTATATTCACTAAAAAAATATTAACAGTGTTAATATATTCAGTAATATATTTCATTACTTCATCTTTCCATAAGTACCTATCATTTTATTACCATATTTTGTTATCATATATTATGTTTTACTATATATATATATATATATATATATATTACTAACATCATATTACTATTCGTGGACTATGAAATTAAAAATAAGTAAACAAAATCACAAAACACAAAGCAAAAGCGCAATGGAAGGAAAATCCTGACTGAATTTGGGATGCTGGGTAGTGCTTTTGGTTGTGGGATTAGCACAAATTGATCCCTTCCTCCTTCCCGAAGAACACTAAGACCTCCCCTTTCATGGAGCCCAAGAGCTGCAAAGAAATACAGTCAGCAAATTCATTCCCCCAACCACAGTCAATATTAAGTGTGGACCTGTGACTTAGGCAATCCAATCAGGTCACATCATAGAACTTTTTCTTAATTAAAATACTGGACAGGAACATTCTTCCTCAGCCTTTCGATACATACAAGGAAACATATAGTCCTAGTTGCTAGTAAGGAACCATCCTTCAGCCATGGAAAGATCAATACAGGACAAAACTGGCACTGCGGGGAGAAATGTGGTCAATTTTAATGGCACTGACTTGACGAAGCTGCCAAGCCCATGGCTTCCTGTATTCCTGGACTCCTTTCAGGTGAGCAAATAAGTCTTTTTGCGTGTGAAACTGTGTTAATGGGACACCTAAAACACCCTCATTGACACATTCATTTATTAGTTGAGAGCATCGATCCTTCTAACTACCTAAATAACACACAATTCTCAAATTTGTACTTGAGTAGAATCACAAACTCCTCAGGCCGTGGACCTTCAATCTTTGCGAATCTTCAAAACTGAATACCAAATCTGTGAAAATTAGAGGTTTACACTCATCAGACGCTTCCCTAACTTCAAATTAATTCAGTCAAACTGACTGTGAGTGCGGACTTAACCATTTTTAGGCAAACTAACGCTTGTTAGGAAAATGAATGAGAACAAGTTCCAGACTGATGACACTCCAGGACAATAATAAAAACGGAAACCCAAAGAGTGATCAGCGGTTAGCAATTAGTTGTGATTACCATCTAAATCAATCTCATTCTAAATGGGATTTTAAAAAAACAGTGAATAAATTGTGGAGAGCCAACTTATTCATAGTAGTCTAACTTGGTTTTTTTTTTTTTTTTTTTTTTTTAATTTATGGCTGTGTTGGGTCTTCGTTTCTGTGCGAGGGCTTTCTGTAGTTGCGGCAAGCGGGGGCCACTCTTCATCGCGGTGCGCGGGCCTCTCACTGTCGCGGCCTCTCTTGTTGCGGAGCACAGGCTCCAGACGCGCAGGCTCAGTAGTTGTGGTGCACGGGCTTAGTTGCTCCGTGGCATGTGCGATCTTCCCGGACCAGGGCTCGAACCTGTGTCCCCCGCATTGGCAGGCGGATTCTCAACCACTGCGCCACCAGGGAAGCCCCTAACTTGGTTTTTAATTGTGCTCTTCTTAGGAGTGAATTCAAGTTTGCCGGATTGATTTTCATAGTAGTTCATGACTAAACCAGAAATGCCCCTCAGCCATTTTACTACTGCAGATTATTAGTATGGAAGTAAGTGAGCAAAACTGATTGTCTCAACATGAAAAATAGATATAAAAATAATCTAAAAAAACAACTATTTTTAAAGTTTGTTTATCTTCTTTAACAATGAAAGATTAAACATCTAAATAGGTTGTCCCTTAGGGAAAATGGAAAGTAGTCTCAGATTTTTATTCACTGCCCCTTGCCTCTTTGCCTGTGTTTCCTGGAAAACTTCACGGTATCTCTCTCTCTGTTTCTTTACTGTCTACTTCCTCTCTCCAACTTTTACTTTTTAGTCACAACGTAGCTAAAGTATAATTTTGTTTATGTCACAGCAAACTGAATGAAGCTTGGCATTCATTTATCTCTGTGTGAATCAAATTTGTGTCTCTTCTTCCAGTGGTGACTTTACATTTAAAGCCATAGTTCTAATAATAGAAGGAAGATTTATTCCTTCTAATGAAGATTCAAATTATAAGTGAGTAGGTGGTAGTGAAAACCCTCTTCCAGGGGACCATTAATGGTACCATGTGATTATAATCTAGTTTATCTCTTATCTCAGTAGGTGAAAAGGTAGATAAAGTAAGGTAGCAAGTTAAATTATGTCTGTAAAAATTTAGTTTCTTAAAGTAGCTAGCATACCATAAATTATGGTATCCAAATATGACTCAAAATTTGAATGTTTCCTTATCTCTCATACTGAATGTCAACTTTGTGGAATTGCTATGAGCTCTAAATGTGTTACTACAAGTAATATATCGAGCACAGTGTCTGATACAAAGAAGGTGCTCAAATTTCACTCTTTTATTTAAATTGAATATGTATTGAGCCACAAAGTCTGGGTGACGTTTGCAAAATACATTTGTCTGAATTAGCTGGTTAGGTTATCTTTGTATGCTAAGGACTCCTAAACAAACTAATTCTCTTTGCTATCCTTCAATTTCCTAATCTGGGTTAGAAGCACACCCTATGTGCTATCTTAATAGCCTGTGTTTAACTCAGTCATCCATCTCTTCCTGATCTACTCCATTAAGTTTTGAATTCCTTGAGGGCTGAGATCCAGTTACCAGAGATCAATAATTTGGGGCTTTGAGGAAAGAATAAACAAATTGAATCAATTTGTTGCTAACTCCTAATTTAATTTGGTGTGAAATAAACAAAGCTGCATTAATACATTGTAGCTACGAACACATTATTTTTAAATATAAATAGTTAACAACAACAACAAAAAACTTTAAATGAAAGGAGTTCTGTTTAGCTGCCGCGGTTTCAGGCAAAACTCAGATGCCTGGAACTTTATCCCTTGTCCTGAGAAGATAATCTGATAATGATAATCCCAGGTGCTAGGAGATTAGCCACTATCTGTCCTGCCTATGTTGTGTCCCTACCATCAGTCTGTCTTCAGTATATCAAAACAACATATAACTTTCCTCAAATGCATACTGGAAGAATTTAAGAAATGAGAACACTATCAATATAGGAAATAGTTTTCACCTTTAAAAGGGGAGGCTTTTAAAATATGTTTGAGGTACATAGGGCCCCAGCTACTAAATTGTTTTGATCAGTAAACCCTTGTAGTACAAATACCTCTAGAAAAAGTTTTCATCTTTGCGTCTGTGATATCATAGGAAATATATATTTGGTCTTTGTCCCCAGTTCTTAGCACAGTGTTCCTAAAACACTTGTAAATTTATCAAGTGATAAGGGTGAGAGGGCATATTTTGTTATTTATAATAAACCCATTTCTAAGTTTATGCTAATGAGGTGACCCTTGGTGGACGCAAATAGCTTCAGGATGGGGGCTGGTTGCTGGAAGAAACAACTATGTGATTACAGGGATGGAACTTCCAACTCCACTCGCAGAACTCTGGGGAAGGGAGAGAGGCTGGAGATTATTTATCAATGGCTAATGGTTTAATTAACTGCGTTTATGTAATGAAACCTCCATCAAAACCCAAACAAAGAGGTTTGAAGAGACTCTGGGTTGATAAACACATCTCCACATGCCAAGAAGGTGGTGTACTCCAAACTCCTCCTCTGTGGACCCTTCTAGACCTCATCCCATATACCTCTTCATCTGGCTGATTATTTATATCCTTTATAATCTCCTATATAATAATCCAGTGATAGTTAAGTAAAGTGTTTCCCTGAGTTCTATGATCCATTGTAGCAAGTAATCAAACCTCAGAGGGAGTCATGGGAACCTCAGATTTGTAGCCAAGCTGGACAGAAGTGTGGGTACCCTGGGGACCCTCTACTTGAAGTTGGCATCTGATATGGAGGGACAGTCTTCTAGGACTGAGCCCTTAACTTGTGGGGTCTGGCTAACTCTGGGTAGTTAGTGTCAGAATTGCTTAGTGTGAGGAAAAACTCCACACATTTGGTGTCAGAAGTGTTGTGAGTAGAGAAACAGTTTTTCCTTTTAGCCTCCGACTTCACCTTCATGTAAGCCATATCTAGATTCCTGAGTCCTGATTTATTTCCCTATTTTAACCTTCCACTCATTTCACCATAGGCTGTGACTAAGCCTGCCACCAACCATGTTAGAAGCTTGCACATGCTCCAAGTTAAGCTTGGCCATATTCTGCCTTGACCCTGCCCAAGTTCCCAGTTTTGCTCTCTTATTGTCTAAATCATCTTTGCCAAGTCGAGTCTGGACATTCAACTGTAGTTGAGGTAAAGTCAAGGCTGGGAGAAGACTGAGTTTGGGCCATAGAGAGTAGATTCCAGTGATGTTAATTAAGGCAACTAATACTAGCTTCTATAAAGGACAAATCCTAAAATCTGAGTGACTTAAAACTTCAAATTTCAAAGTCACATTGCAATGCAATAGGGACCAGGGGTGGACTGTTGTTTTCCATGGAAACAGTTCAGAGCCAGGTGCTTCCCCTAGGTCCTGGGAATTCTGTACATTTAGCCAGATAACAGGAAAAGAGGGCTAGGGATGCTTTCTGAGCCTTGCCTGGAAGAGGCACATTTCACTTGCACTCATATCACATTGACCAGATGTCAATCATATGGCCACACATTACTGTCAGGCTGCTGGAAAACCCGGCTGAGCTTGTGCCCAGGAAGAGGAACGACGGAGTTATCAGTGAGTACTGACATAATCTGCCACCTGTGATATCTCAAAAAGTCAAGCAGATAATCCTCAGAAGGATCGATCTCAGGGCAATGTAACTTTGTAAAACGCTCCTCCCCAAGTTCATTTAATTTAGTGTGTATGTGTATGTGTGTATATCCTAGCTGTAATCTCTGTACAGTGGAAGCAAACCAAAATTTAAACAGTGAAATTATATTGTAAAAATACTACTCAGGAAGCCGCGTGAATCCCTTTGTACAGTTAGTAATCCTCTTCCTAAAAAGTAATGGTCCCATACTTTACATTTGCCTTAAAATAGGAGTATTACGTAGTTTGATTTCTTAAAGGAGTCACACGTTTGCTGTAATAATGCAAGGCTAATATGAGTCTGCATTGCTATTTGAAAAGTATATTTCATGAGCCAGAACTGTTGAATCTCTGATGGTTTACCTGCCAGACAGTTCTATTAATACACCAACAATGAAGCTATGTTATTGGATATAGATATCCCCAAATTAATCGTTCTATCATTTTACATCTCCATTGCCCAAGAATATCTTATCATTTAGGTAAAGGTGTCACGTGGTCCAGCTGTTGGAGACTAACTGTGAAGTGTTGGTTAGAACAGCCCAAGAAATGAATGGCTTAACAAATCTGAATGAGCCTGGTTGGCTTAGTGGTCCAGAGCATGTAATTTGTGAGATAATTATTAAGACTTCAGTCATTGTTCAAATTGGAAAGCCCTGTCGCAACACCACTAGGCGTACTGCCCTGACAAAGTAATAGGCAAATATTTTCAAGAACCAAAAAGGTACACTTGGGGAAAGAATCTGAATACTTGGAAAATATTCTACATAGTTCAAGAAAAATAATTTACTCAAATCACAAAGTCTTATTGAAAAATAGTAAATGTTTGGTTTTACCATATGAAGAATGAAAGTATTGTAAATATTTTATTATTTAATATAGCGATAAATGACCCAGTACAAAGAAAGATATTCTATAAACAGATTGTTCATTATTTCTGGCTGTGTACAACACGTACTAAATTGTTGTGAATCAGATTTCGACATGGCATAGCATCTGAATTCAGAAACCATTTTACTCTGGAATAACTTATTCAGTCACTCATCCTCCAAGAACATATGGTGAATGCAAAATATCTGGAGTAAAAGAAAAAAGAAGAATATCCTTACCATCAAGGACCCTTCTATCTAGTGAAGAGAAATAAATGCAAAAAATAATGAGATTATGAGATGTCTATTAAAACAGAAGTCTAGGAGGACCTTCAAGATGGTGGAGGAGTAAGACGTGGAGATCACCTTCCTCCCCATAGATACATCAGAAATACATCTACATGTGGAACAACTCCTACAGAACACCTACTGAATGCTGGCAGAAGACCTCAGACTTCCCAAAAGGCAAGAAACACCCCACATACCTGGGTAGGGCAAAAGAAAAAAGGAAAAACAGAGACAAAAGAATAGGGGCGGGACCTGCACCAGTGGGAGGGAGCTGTGAAGGAGGAAAGGTTTCCACACACTAGGAAGGCACTTCACAGGCGGAGACTGCGGGTGGAGGAGGGGGGAAGCTTCGGAGCCACGGAGGAGAGCGCAGCCACAGGGGTGCAGACGGCAAAGCGGAGAGATTCCCGCACAGAGGATTGGTGCCGACCAGCACTCACCAGCCAGAGAGGCTTCTCTGCTCACCCGCCGGGGCGGGCGGGGCTGGGAGCTGAGGCTCCGGCTTCGGAGGTCAGATCCCAGGGAGAGGACTGGGGTTGGCGGCGTGAACACAGCCTGAAGGGGCTAGTGCGCCACAGCTAGCCGGGAGGGAGTCCGGGAAAAAGTCTGGACCTGCCTAAGAGGCAAGAGACCATTGTTTTGGGGTGCGCGAGGAGAGGGGATTAAGAGTGCCACCTAAACAAGCTCCAGAGACCAGCGCGAGCCATGGCTATCAGCAGGGACCCCAGAGACAGGTGTGAAATGCTAAGCCTGCTGCTGCAGCCACCAAGAAACCTGTGTGTGAGCACAGGTCACTCTCCACAGCTCCCCTCCCGGGAGCCTGTGCAGCCCGCCACTGCCAGGGTCCCATGATCCAGGGACAACTTCGCCGGGAGAACACATGGCATGCCTCAGGCTGGTGCAACGTCACGCTGGCCTCTGACGCCGCAGGCTGGCCCCACATTCTGTACCCCTCTTTCCCCCTGGCCTGAGTGAGCCAGAGCCCCCTAATCAGCTGCTCCTTTAACCCCATCCTGTCTGAGCAAAGAACAGACGCCCTCAGGTGACCTACAGGCAGAGGCATGGCCAATCAACGAATCATCCCAAAATTGAGGTGGTGGACTTTGGGAGCAACTATAGACTTGGGGTTTGCTTTGTGCATCTAATTTGTTTCTGGTTTTATGTTTGTCTTAGTTTAGTATTTAGAGTTTATTATAATTGGTAGACTTGTTTTTTGATTTGGTTGCTCTCTTCCTTTTTTTTATATATATAGATATATATATATATTTCCTTTTTCTCTTTTGTGAGTGTGTATGTCTATGCTTCTTTGTGTGATTTTGTCTATATAGCTTTGCTTTTACCATTTGTCCTAGGGTTCTGTCTGTCCTATATATTTTTTTAGTATAGTTTTTAGCACTTGTTATCATTTGTGGATTTGTTTTTTGGTTTGATTGCTCTCTCTTTCTTTCTGTTTCTTTCTTCTTTTTTTATGACTTTCTAATTATTTTTATTTTTAATTATTTTTTCTTCTAATTATTATTTTTTTTCTTTCTTTTTTTCTCCCTTTTCTTCTGAGCCATGTGGCTGACAGGGTCTTGATGCTCTGGCCAGGTGTCAGGCCTGTGCCTCTGAGGTGGGAAAGCCGAGTTCAGGACATTGGTCCACCAGAGACCTCCAGGCTCCACGTAATATCAAACAGCAAAAGTTCTCCCAGAGATCTCCATCTCAATGCTAAGACCCAGCTCCACTCAATGACCAGCAAGGTACATTGCTGGACACCCTATGCCAAACAAATAGCAAGACAGGAACACAACCCCACCCATTACAGAGAGGCTGCTAAAATCATAATAAGGTCACAGACACCCCAAAACACACAACCAGATGCTGTCCTGCCCACCAGAAAGACAAGATCCAGCCTCATCCACCAGAACACAGGCACCAGTCTCCTCCACCAGGAAGCCTACACAACCCCCTGAACCAACCTTAGCCACTGGAGGCAGAAACCAAAAACAACGGGAACTACGAACCTGCAGCCTGCGAAAAGGAGACCCCAAACACAGTAAGTTAAGCAAAATGAGAAGACAGAGAAACACACAACAGATGAAGGAGCAAGGTAAAAACCCTCCAGACCAAACAAATGAAGAGGAAATAGGCAGTCTACCTGAAAAAGAATTCAGAGTAATGATAGTAAAGATGATCCAAAATCTTGGAAATAGAATGGAGAAAATACCAGAAACGTTTAACAAGGACGTAGAAGAACTGAAGAGCAAACAAACAATGATGAACAACACAATAAATGAAATTAAAAATTCTCTAGAAGGAATCAATAGTAGAATAACAGAGGGAGAAGAACGGATAAGTGACCTGGAAGATAAAATAGTGGAAATAACTACGGCAGAGCAGAATAAAGAAAAAAGAATGAAAAGACCTGAGGACAGTCTCAGAGACCTATGGGACAACATTAAATGCACCAACATTCAAATTATAGGGGTCCCATAAGAAGAAAAGGAAAAAAAAGGGACAGAGAAAATATCTGAAGAGATTATAGTTGAAAACTTCCCTAATGTAGGAAAGGAAATGGTCAATCAAGTCCAGGAAGCATAGGGAGTCCCATACAGGATAAATCCAAGGAGAAACACACCAAGACACATATTAATCAAACTCCCAAAACTTAAATACAAAGAAAAAATATTAAAAGCAGTGAGGGAAAAGCAACAAATAATATACAAGGGAATCCCCATAAGGTTAACAGCTGATCCTTCAGCAGAAATTCTGCAAGCCAGAAGGGAGTGGCAGGACATATTTAAAGTGATGAAAGGGTAAAACCTACAACAAAGATTACTCTACCCAGCAAAGATCTCATTCAGATTTGACGGAGAAATTAAAACCTTCACAGACAAGCAAAAACTAGGAGAATTCAGCACCACCAAAACAGCTTTACCACAAACGCTAAAGGAACTTCTATAGGCAGGAAGCACAAGAGAAGGAAAAGACCTAAAATAACAAACCCAAAACAATAAAGAAAATGGTGAGAGGAACATACATATCAATAACTACCTTAAAAGTAAATGGATTAAATGCTCCAACCAAAAGATATAGACTGGCTGAATGGATACAAAAACAAGATCCGTATATATGCTGTCTACAAGAGACCCACTTCAGACCTAGGGACACATACAGACTGAAAGTGAGGGGGTGAAAAAAGATATTCCATGCAAATGGAAATCAAAAGAAAGCTGGAGTAGCAATTCTCATATCAGACAAAATACACTTCAAAATAACGACTATTACAAGAGGTAATGAAGGACGCTACATAATGATCAAGGGATCAGTCCAAGAAGAAGATATAATAATTGTACATATTTATGCACCCAACATAGGCACACCTCAATACATAAGGCAAATCCTAACAGCCATAAAAAGGGAAGTCGATAGTAACACAATCATAGTAGGGGACTTTAACACCCCACTTTCACCAATGGACAGATCATCAGAAATGAAAATAAATAAGGAAACACAAGCTTTAAATGACACATTAAACAAGATGGACTTAATTGATATTTATAGGACATTCCACCCAAAAACTATAGAATACACTTTCTTCTCAAGAGCTCATGGAACATTCTCCAGGATAGATCATATCTTGGGTCACAAATCAAGCCTGGGTAAATTTAAGAAAATTGAAATCATATCAAGCATCTTTTCCGACCACAACACTATGAGACTAGATATCAATTACAGGAAAAAATCTGTAAAAAATACAAACACATGGAGGCTAAACAATACACTACTGAATAACCAAAAGATCACTGAAGAAATCAAAGAGGAAATAAAAAAATACCTAAAAACAAATGACAACGGAAACACAATGACCCAAAACCTATGGGATGCAGCAAAAGCAGTTCTAATAGGGAACTTTATAGCAATACAATCCTACCTCAAGAAACAAAAAACATCTCAAATAAAAAACCTAACCTCACAGCTAAAGCAATTAGAGAAAGGAGAACAAAAAACCCCAAAGTTAGCAGAAGGAAAGAAATCATAAAGATCAGATCAGAAATAAATGAAAAAGAAATGAAGGAAACAATAGCAAAGATCAATAAAACTAAAAGCTGGTTCTATGAGAAGATAAACAAAATTGATAAACCATTAGCCAGACTCATCAAGAAAAAAAGGGAGAAGACTCATATCAATAGAATTAGAAATGAAAAAGGAGAAGTAACAACTGACACTGCAGAAATACAAAGGATCATGAGAGATTACTACAAGCAACTATATGCCAATAAAATGGAAAACCTGGAAGAAATGGACAAATTCTTAGAAAAGCACAACCTTCTGAGACCGAACCAGGAAGAAATAGAAAATATAAACAGACCAATCACAAGCACTGAAATTGAAACTGTGATTAAAAATCTTCCAACAAACAAAAGCCCAGGACCAGATGGCTTCACAGGCAAATTGTATCAAACATTTAGAGAAGAGCTAACACCTATGCTTCTCAAACTCTTCCAAAATATAGCAGAGGGAGGAACACTCCCAAACTCATTCCATGAGGCCACCACCACCCTGATATCAAAACCAGACAAAGATGTCACAAAGAAAGAAAACTACAGGCCAATATCACTGTTGAACATAGATGCAAAAATCCTCAACAAAATACTAGGAAACAGAACACAATAGCATATTAAAAGGATGATACACCATGATCAAGCAGGGTTTATCCCAGGAATGCAAGGATTCTTCAATATACGCAAATCAATCAATGTGATAAACCATATTAACCAATTGAAGGAGAAAAACCATATGATCATCTCAATAGATGAAGAAAATGCTTTTGACAAAATTAAACACCCATTTATGATAAAAACCCTTCAGAAACTAGGCATAGAGGGAACTTACCTTAACATAATAAAGGCCATATATGACAAACCCACAGCTAACATCATTCTCAATGGTGAAAAACTGAAACCATTTCCACTAAGATCAGGAACAAGACAAGGTTGTCCACTCTTACCACTATTATCCAACATAGTTTTCGAAGTTTTAGCCATAGCAATTGGAGAAGAAAAAGAAGTAAAAGGAATCCAAATCAGAAAAGAAGAAGTAAAGCTGTCACTGTTTGCAGATGACATGATACTATACATGGAGAATCCTAAAGATGTTACTAGAAAACTACCAGAGCTAACCAATGAATTTGGTAAAGTAGCAGGATACAAAAGTAATGCACAGAAACCTCGTGCATTCATATACACTAATGATGAAAAATCTGAAAGAGAAATTAAGGAAACACACCCATGTACCATTTTAACAAAAACATTAAAATACCTAGGAATAAACATTCCTAAGGAGACAAAAGACTTGTATGCAGGAAACTATAAGACACTGATGAAAGAAATTAAAGATGATACAAACAGATGGAGAGATATACCATGTTCTTGGATTGGAAGGATCAACATTGTGAAAATGACTATACTCCCCAAAGCAATCTACAGATTCAATGCAATCCCTATCAAACTAACAATGGAATTTTTCACAGAAGTAGAACAAAAAATTTCACAATTTGTATGGAAACACAAAAGACCCCGAATAGCCAAAGCAATCTTGAGAAAGAAAAACAGAGCTGGAGGAATCAGCCTCCTGCACTTCAGACTATACTACAAAGCTACAATAATCAAGACAGTATGGTACTGGCACAAAAACAGAAATATAGATCAATGGAACAGGATACAAAGCCCAGAGATAAACCCATGCACATATGGTCACCTTATCTTTGATAAGGGAGGCAAGAATATACAACGGAGAAAAGACAGCCTCTTCAATAAGTGGTGCTGGGAAAACTGGACAGCTACATGTAAAAGAGTGAAATTAGAACAATCCCTAACACCATACACAAAAATAAACTCAAAATGGATTAAAGACCTAAATGTAATGCCAGACACTATCAAACTCTTAGAGGAAAACCTAGGCAGAACACTCTATGACATAAATCACAGCAAGATCCTTTTGGACCCACCTCCTAGAGAAATGGAAATAAAAACAAAAGTAAACAAATGGGACCTAATGAAACTTAACAGCTTTTGCACAGCAAAGGAAACCATAAACAAGACCAAAAGACAACCATCAGCATGTAAGAAAATATTGGCAAATAAAGCAACTGACAAAGGTTAATCTCCAAATTTTACAAGCAGCTCATGTAGCTCAGTATCAAAGAAACAACCCAATCCAAAAATGGGCAGAAGACCTAAATAGACATTTCTCCAAAGAAGATATACAGATTGCCAACAAACACATGAAAGGATGCTCAACATCACTAATCATTAGAGAAATGCAAATCAAAACTACAATGAGATATCACCTCACACTGGTCAGTATGGCCATCATCAAAAAAATCTATAAACAATAAATGCTGGAGAGGGTGTGGAGAAAAGGGAACCTTCTTGCACTGTTGGTGGGAATGTAAATTGATAGAGCCACTATGAAGAACAGTATGGAGGTTCCTTAAAAAACTAAAAATAGAACTATCAAATGACCCAGCAATCCCACTACTGGGCATATACCCTGAGAAAACTATCATTCAAAAAGAGTCATGTACCACAATGTTCATTGCAGCTCTATTTACAATAGCCAGGATATGGAGGCAACCTAAGTGTCCATTGACAGATGAATGGATAAAGAATATGTGGCACATATACACAATGGAGTATTAGTCAGCTATAAAAAGAAATGAAATTCAGTTATTTGTAGTGAGGTGGATGGACCTAGAGTCTCTCATACAGAGTGAAGTAAGTCAGAAAGAGAGAAACAAATACCGTATGCTAACACATATATATGGAATCTAAAAACAGAAAAATGTTTCTGAAGAACCTAGGGGCAGGACAGGAATAAAGATGCAGATGTAGAGAATGGACTGAGCACATGGGGAGGGGGAAGGGTAAGCTGGGACAAAGTGAGAGAGTGGCATGGACATATATACACTACCAAATTTAAAATAGATAGCTAGTGGGAAGCAGCTACATAGCACAGGGAGATCAGCTCAGTGTTCTGTGACCACCCGGCGGGGTGGGATAGGGAGGGTGGGAGGGAGACGCAAGAGGGAAGAGATATGGGGATATATGTATACATATAACTGATTCACTTTGTTATAAAGCAGAAATTAACACACCATTTTAAACAATTATACTCCAATAATGATGTTAAAAACAAAAAAACAGAAGTCTGTATGAAGTTCAATGGAAGCAAAGAAGGATGGTCACCTAAGCCACCCTAGGAGAACCAGGAGAGGTCTCAGACTAAATGTGAAGAGTGAGTAGTAGCATTTGTTTCTGTCTGTGTAGCAAGACAGAAAAGACCATTCAGAGCAAACAGAGTAGTATAGGTTAAGGCATGAAGATATGAAAAAAAACAAAAAACAAAAAAAACACTAGAGTAGAAGGTAAGGGAATAGACTACAGAAAGAATTTTATATACTATGCATTAGGTAAAGAGGACCCGATGAAAAATTTTGAGTCAGCCTAACATAATGAGGTTTCTTTATTTGAAAAATCCCCTGGGTAGCTGGACAAGAATGGATTGAAGCAGGGCAGTAATTTTCCCATGTTTTGTGCGTAAAGAATCATGTGAGCCACACTCCGAGAGATTCTTAGTCAGTATCCCTAAATGGAGGCCCAAGAATTTGCATTTCTTATAAGCTCCTAAGTGATGCTTATGCTGCTGGTCTATGAACCATACCTTGATTAGTACTGGATTAGAGACAAGGAAAATGCCCCAGGAATAATAACGGTAACCTGAAAT
Source organism: Balaenoptera ricei (assembly GCF_028023285.1). Taxonomy (NCBI): domain Eukaryota; kingdom Metazoa; phylum Chordata; class Mammalia; order Artiodactyla; family Balaenopteridae; genus Balaenoptera; species Balaenoptera ricei. The sequence goes on along the minus strand of NC_082645.1, from coordinate 5,277,974 downwards.
AAGACAGTGGCAATAAGGATAAAAAGAAGCTGAAGGTGTTTTAGCAGATGGAATAACTAAGACTGACGGGTCTCAGGTACGAGTAGGAACTTTGAAAACAGAGAGAAAATTCTTCTACCTCATTGGGATGCACAAATCTCTCAGCTCTTCATTATCCTTCATTTTCACCCCCCACTCCCTTCACTTCTCCCTTTTTTTTTATGTTGCTTAAATGATTAGTCATAATCAGCCTTTTGCATGTATTCTCACTGCCTTGCCCCCCACCCCACATTTCATTGTACTTATTATTTATTTATTTTTAAATTTATTTAGAAATTTATTTTTATTATTTATTTATTTATTTATTTATTTTTGGCTGTGTTGGGTCTTCGTTGCTGCACGCGGGCTTTCTCTAGTTGCGGCGAGCGGGGGCTATTCTTCGTTGCGGTGCGGGGGCTTCTCATCGTGGTGGCTTCTCTTGTTGCAGAGCACGGGCTCTAGGCGCGCGGGCTTCGGTAGTTGTGGCACACGGGCTCAGTAGTTGCGGCACACAGGCTTAGTTGGTTTGTGGCATGTGGGATCTTCCCAGACCAGGGCCCAAACCCGTGTCCCCTGCATTGGCAGGCGGATTCTTAACCACTGCGCCACCAGGGAAGTCCTATTTATTTTTTTGCTTTACAAATGTTACTTTATTAATCCTCATACCACGTGACAGCACAAACATATTGAATGACTGAAAATGCTAATCAAATGTATGAGCCGTAATGTTCAAAGTGTATTTCCTCATTAATACCAAGGACTACATGCATGCATAATTAAACGTAAATTAGATGCTTTGGGGTTGATTTACAATATTGTGTTAGTTTCAGTTATACAGCAAAGTGATTCAGTTATATTTATATATTTTTTTTCCAGATTCTTTTCCATTATAGGTAATTATGAGGTATTGAATACATCATTGCATTTACTTTGATATACAATTCTCTGGGGTTAAACCCAGTCCCCCGACCATACAGTACCTGCATTTCACAGCTGAAAATAGTTAACTGGAGAAAAGCACAAAGCAGTGATGATGGGGAAACTTTAACTTTACCAGTACTAACTTCCACTGGGTCCATAGTGCAGTCGGGCAGTCATACTATGTTCTTCTGGTCCATCCTCTTTCTCACTCTCACACTATCTGCTATGTCCTTAAACCCTCAGTATCAGCCTTATTCTCAGCTTCATATTCCATTGAGAATCTAAAATCACTCATCAGAGAGCCTCTACAAGCTCTCCCCACCACATCCATGCTCAGGGCACCCGTGCCTCTACACTCTGTTAGTTCTCCTGCTTCCAGGAGCGTGGAACTCAGCCAAAAGATGGCCATCTGTGAGCCAGGAGGCGGGCCCTCACTAGACACAGAATCTGCCGGCATCTAGATCTTGGACTTCTCAGCCTCCAGAACTAAGAGAAATAAATCTCTGTTATTTGTAAGCTATCCAATCTGCGGTATTTCGTTATAGCAGCCCAAACAGACTAAGACAAAGGGCTGTCTGCAGATTTCACCTCTGAAAAGCCCTGCCCTGGTTCAGCTCTGCTAGGTCTCTGTTTTAAACCCTCCACTTCACAGTTATCTCTAGGGCTCTGCTGGGTCCTCAGAATTTGATCTTTAGGAAATCCCTCGTGACAAGACTGTCTGGTTAAAGTTGCCTCCTCTTTGCTTTTTTGGAAGTCTCAGGTCACTCCTGCAAACGCCGAAGCTCAGTCCAACTCCCGCTGAGGCAGCCATGATGAGAGCTGAGGGCAGCAGTTACTCTGGATCCCTTTACTTTTTGCTGCACCAGGAGCTTTAATAACAGAGTATTTACATTGGCCCAGAGCATCAGCCTGGTTATGGAGAGAAGGGAATCTATAATGTGGTGTTTTAGTGCCCCATATAAATTTTACACCTCTGGTTGTATGTGTGTCATAAACTATTTTTTCCCCCCTCTTGTATATTCAGTCTAATGATTGGATCACGGGGCTTTTTCTTTTTTCCTAAATTATCTTTCTTATTTTTTCTTCAAAACAGATGATAAATCTGGATTCTTTCAATGGCTTCTAAATTGTGATTTTAAAACTATTTACTAAAAGCGTTTGGATATTATTTATACTTTGAAAAAATTCTCATTTGATGTTTTAACTAATAAAAGACTCATTTTCTTTGAAACTGAGATATTTTAGGAGTCTCAGGAATAGTTTAACTCCAGTTTATACATTGTTTGGAAATATGTTCTTTTACTATTAAAAAGTTAACTAAGAAATACACTATGTCCATTGCTTTTTCATAGGGAATGAATAAATAAAATCAGTGTTTTTACTTGTCAGAATCAGCCAGAGACACTGTTTTAATGTGCTTAACACACAGCATCTACATTAATCTTCACAACTATCCATTATTAACCAGATTTTACAGATTAACGAAATAAGCACAGAGTGTTAGTATGACTCTGGGCAAATCCTACATTCAGCCCCTACGGGGCTGTGACTTGAGCCTAATTTTTCTGTTCTTGGGCCCACGTGCCCAAACACTGTATTCGTGGTGACGAGGCTGAACTACATTTTCCAGAATTCTCTTTCCTACACATTTTTCAGTTTGAAGGGGCCACCTGAGAAATTTTGGTGGGAGATTGGAGAGCAGAAGTCAAGAAGCAGCACTGCTAAGGATCATGCATGGTGTCGCCGATCGCCTGGTTCACCTTGCTGGCGGGAGGAAGAGGCTGGGCCTACAACTGTTACCGATCAGGTCTTGGACCCTTTAATCAATAGAAATGGATAAGAGGGCACACCAGACATTCAGGCAAGGCTTTACTGGGACTGGTGCTGCAGAGGGGGGGCGCGCAAACAAATCACAGGTTCCCTTGCTCCCTGAGGGGGTGGGAGGGAGTAAGCTGGTCCCTTAACTGGGGTGAGCGTAGGGGGCAGGTCCAGGGCCCGGGCCAGAGGGGTGGCTTGAGGGTCTGTCCACTCCCTTGGTGGTGCTGTGTGCAGGGGGCATGTGCAGGACCCTGCTTTTGCTCCCGGCTCCTCAGAAGCGGCAGTTGGAGTTTTGGTCTTTTTGGGTCTTTTTCATAATTTTCCCTAACTGGGCACGCACGCAGTTATTTTTAGTCCCTTATAGGTTCTTTGTATTCTGGTGCTCGCCAGGTGCAAGCACTGCAGCAAAGAGTCCCAGGTCCCAGGTCTTAGCCTGTCTCACAACCGCTCTACCTTCTCCTGAATCTTTCTTTAGCTTTCCTCAACCCTGGGCCAGGTGTGAGCTTAGGTTGTCATAAAGGACTCCAGCTTCTGTATGTAACATATATATGTATATGTATATATATCCCATATGTATATGTATATATATCCCATATATATTCCAAATATAGATTCCATATATCTAACCTCTATATATCATATATATATAATATATGTGTGTATACATGTGTATATATGTGTATATGTATATATAGATAAAGATAACATCTCTTCATGGTTCTGCTTCTCTGACTGAACACTGAGTGGTCCAACACTGCATTATAAATCTGATTCTGCTGAAATAATAAATGCTGTATGAACTTTTATTCATGTTCTAAAGTTGAATTCTTCCTAAAGAGACCACTGTTTTGAATCCGGGTCATTTTCTTTAGTCCTTTCTTTTAGAGGAAAAATAAATGAATGAATGAATGAAGTCATGAAAATCTTTGACATTTGAAACAAGTATGTTTCGTTAATATCTGAAATGCTACTACTTTGTTATTTTAATAGATCATGGGCAAGACAAGTCCTTTCCATTTGGAAGAGTCATGTAAGTTATAGTCGCTCATTCTCCATTTTTCTTACAACCCCAATGAGAGGAAAAGAGTCAAAGCAAATCTTGTGTAGCTTTTCCCTCCTCTGCTCAACATCTGACCTCATGTGCTCCTGGACCCTTATCTTCGAGAGAACTATGTAATGAAAGCTTGCTTCACCTCTGCAGTTGCAGAAATCTGTTGACTTTCCCTTCCTTTATTGTGTGGGTACCATGTAAACCCAGGAGTTGCCAGAGTGTTCTTCTTGAACAACACTGTACACTATCCCTTTACATATACTTACAGCAGAATCATTAGACCACAAACCAATCTAACCTGAAACAATTTTAACCTACACAATAATCCTGACCATTCTTCCTCAATTTGAAAAGACTAATATGCTTTCCCCAAACATGCTTATATATTTTAAAAAATATATACTCTACTCAGGACTCAAAACATTATCTTGCTAATGTGCGAAAATGGCTATAACCTGTGAAGCCACGCGCAAAGTCATGTTTGTTCCCGCAACCTGAAACAGTTAGATGTAAGCTGAAGAGCAAATGAAAACATACACATCTCAGGCTCCCTAGACACTTATCATGTAGAATGCATAGCTTGATCTTTGTCTTAGTAAATAAAATAATCCATACTGAAAATTTTAATATTTTCTATCAAGCAAGTTGAAAATGAAGCAAGCATATTTCTCCCTTGATTCTTTACATAATTGTTCTGATCCACACTCAGATTTACTGTCTCTACTATCAAAACATATGAGTAACCTGATTTGTTTCTCACCACTTGCACTACTCCATCCTGGTCCAAGGCACCATCCTCTCTTCACCTGAATTATTGCAGTAGCCTCCTAGTTCCTCCTTTGGTCTGTATTAGAGAATACCTTTTAGAATGGAGTTACATTGTATCACTCCTCTGTTCAAAGTGGTTCATCAGACTATTTCACTTGGAGTCAAGGCCAAATGCTGGACCATGATTCACCTGTTTGTCTTATGTCCTTTGCTAGAAAATAAGGTCTAGGAGGGCAGGTATCTGTGTATTTTTTTGTTCACTGTTGTACCCTCAGAACTTAGATCAGTGTTTGACACGCTATAAGTGCTTAACAAACATGCAATGAATCCATGAATGAACTTTTAAGTTAAATGAGACTGACATCAGGCATAACAATTTGTATATTTCTAAAGACAGTAGCTGAGCAAGGATCCGAATGTTCGGTGAAGCACCAAGAAGAGTTCTGACTCTAGCTGCTTTCGTCATTGTAAATGCAATTACACCATGTTATGGAACTAGTACCTCTTTCCTGGCGTGCAAGTCTAAGCATCTTTATTTAGAGAAGGATAGCACTTAAAGAAAGCCCTTCTTTGATATAAAACACTCTCTCTTTGAGTAAAAAAGTGATTCTACTAACAAAGGGCATGAATTTTGAATTGTGTTTCTTTTGCCAGATACTGAAATTGCATCCATTCTTGTCAAGCTTATCTAGAGACTGATGGCATGATTTCATGTTTGTTTAAAACTACAGTACACTTATGACTATGGTAAAATGTTTGCTTCTACGTAAAGTAATCACGCTTAAAATGAACCTAAAATCTGGGTCTCAGTATTCCTAGGTGTCAAGTAACAGTTTCAAGAAAATCTTACTGTCCTCATGTGTAAATATACACAAAGATAATCCATGGATTTTGTTTTTAAAAATACTGTGCTTAAGAATGTTTGTAAATGCTGAGGTTGTTACACTCAGAAATACATCTTGTGACATTTTTTTTAAATTTAATTAATTTCTTTTTCATACAGCAGGTTCTTATTAGTTATCTATTTTATACATATTAGTATATATATGTCAATCCCAATCTCCCAGTTCATCCCACCCCCACCCCACTTTCCCCCCTTGGCATGACATTTTAATTCCTTCTATTGTACAAATTTGTCAGAGATCGCTCAAAGGAGCTTACCAAGACTCACAGTAATTATTCTTATCCATCTCACTGAAGATATATAAATCTTACATTAAAGATTTTGTAAGTTATGGAAGTATATTGTCTCTATAAAGTACATTTAGCATAAGAAGGATTCAGATGAGGCTTTGGAATAATAATTGAGAGAAAAAAGTGATTTAAATTAGGGCTTAGCAATAGTGCCCAGGAAATCATTCTGCAGGCCTTTAGCTCCAAGTTTACATCTCTTCCATAAGTAGATTATGCTAACAGGTGCCGAGAGATTCATATCTCCAGCAGGCTGAGGTTGGCTGTGGTTACTTTAAATACTCTTTCTCTCAAAGGGCAGACATGATAACCCAAAGCATTTTCATTATGATACACTTAACACAGACATTGTGTGGCAGGCAGACTGCCTATCAATAATATTTAGTGAGTATTCGTTCTGGACAAGCTTTGTAATATGGATTTGGAGCAGAAAGGCAAATAAAAGAAGTTGTGATCTTTCCTTTTAGACACTTGAACCAAAAATCACATGCCCCTTCTCCTTCTCTTAGTGACACACGAGGGATAGAGTAATTCCCCATGTGGTCAAGTCTCACTAACTATAACTTATTCTTGAAACACATGCTAGATCCTAACTCCTTACCTCCACATGTTCTGAAGAAACTGTATATGCAAAGAACACGAATAAACCAATACATAAACATAAAAACAAATCAAAAAAATCTACCTTGAGAATAGGATGTTTAACCTCTTCTCAGCATTATTTTCTCTGGCTGCATTTTTTTCATTGATAAAATTGGGATAACAAGATTACTGATATTATACATACACGTGAGGATGAAATGAGATAAAGTACACAGATCATAACATACAATCAGCACTCAAAAAATAATAGTTACCAATAGTAGGAAAAGTATTAGTAGCAACAGCAGCCCTTCTAAAAATAAGAGGCTTAGTAATCAATTCATGAGCTAGAATTGAGTATATTTTGTATGCCAGAGAGTGTACTACGTACTGGCAAAATGAAAATAAACTACACATTCCATACCCTTAATTATTTCTCAGGTTTTTGTGAAACACACACACGCACACACACACACTCAAACACACAACATATACAAAGATACAAATACCGTGTGATATGTATTCTGATTACATTTCATAAGGTGTTGTAAGAGTACACAGAAGGTCATTGCTTGGCAGATGTCACATATTTTCTGGCATTTTGATACTGTCTACTTAAATCTAGACAAAACTTTAATTAGAATTTATTCTTGTCATTTTTTGATAGGATATCAACCATTGCTACCCAACTTATTTGAGTTGTATAGCCAGCACATTGGTCAGCTACCATGTACAGAATCTTTCTCAAAGTCACCTGGTCTTCAACACATGTCCACTTGACAGAAGGTTACAATTCATATTGGTTATACAACTGACATTCCATTACAATGAATGTCCAGTGTGTCGATATAAAACAGTATTTTCTTAAAATGGGATTTCACTGGAGCAGAAACTCTATGGATATAACCCATCACCACTGTGATGGTTCATTCATTTAAATGGTTGATTCATTTAAATGGTCTTAAGGCTAGATGAAATGTGATTCCACCTGTATAACCTAAAAATGCAAAATCATATTTTAGATTTCTCATGGCCCAGCTATTTGGAATAAATGCATGATAATATTGTTTAAATTTTCTTAAACGAGTAAAATTAATAACTGTAAAAAATATTAACTTTGCAAAGAAAATTCCATTACCTTAGTTTTCCATCAGTTACATCCACAGATAACTTGTCATATCTCATCCAACAAAAGTGTGTAAGAACAAAATACATTCTGCACATCCAGAGACACTGGAGGTATTTACTAAATGCATATTCCTCTATCATCCATTGCAAACATTTTCTTTTGGAAATAGGCTTTTGTTAATGTGAGCTATAGTAACAACATCTTTGTTTTCAACTTCCTTCTTTTTCAGAGTGAAAATTCATAAAACAATAATTACCTTGCCTTTTGGAAGGAGATGAAGTTTTATATATCTTCAGGCAGTACTATCAGCAATTGATGATGAACATTTCTTAGCACCAGAGGTCTGATTAATTTTTTTCCTAATTAGAAATGGGGTACACATGCTACACAAAATGATGACCATGGTTTAAACTGGTCTGTAGAACCCTCATATATTCCTCTTGTAACTCAACAATAAAAAGATAACTAATCTGATTTAAAAATGAGCAAAAGATCTGAACAGACATTTCTCCAAGGAAGATGTACAAATGGCCAATAAACATGTGAAAGGTATTTGATATCATTAATAATTAGGGAAATTCATATCACAGCCAAGATGGCACACCACCACACACTCCTTAGAATAGTTATGCTAATAATAATAATAAAAGAAACAGAGAAGAATATGTGTTGATAAAAATGTGGAGAAAATGGAATCCTTATACATAATCAGTGGGGATGTGTACAATGTAGCAGCCAGTCTGTAAAACAGTTCGGCGATTCCTCAAAATGCTAAATGTAGAGTTACCATAAGACCCAGCAATTCTGCTCCTAGGTATAGACCCAAGAGAAATGAAACCATATGTCCAAATAAAACTTACACATAAATTTTACGGAAGCATTATTTATAAAAGTGGGAACAACCCCAAATACCCATCAATTGATAACTGAAAAAATAAAATGTGGTATATAGTAACAATGGAATATCATTTGGCAATAAACAGGAATGAAGTATTGGTACATGCTACACAAATGAACCTTGAAAACATCATGCTAATTGAAAGAAACCAGATACAAAAGTCACATATTGTGGGATTCCACTTATATGAATATCCAGAATAGGCAAATCCATAATCCATAGAGGCAGGAAGTAGATTAGTGATTGTGAATATACTGAAAACCATTGGAATGTACACTTTAAATGTGTGAATTGTATGGGATATCAATCATATGTATATAAAATTGTTAAAAAAATAACTACCTAACCAGCTAAATAAAAAGCAAACCAACCAGCTTGTAGAAGTCTTTGTGAGAGTCTCTTTCCCCATCTGAACATCAGTTGCTTTACCTCTAATATAGTTGGGAGGAAGAGTAGGGTGGTCTAGCTCAGCGATTTACAATCTTCTCAAATTGTGCAAATTTAAAAAAGCATTCCTTATATGAAACTCAAATACATGAAGGTAATATTTTAAAACTACAAATTAATTTCATAATGTCAAAGTCATTACAATTGTTCATTTTAAAACATTCAGCTAAACAATGAGACTATTCCAATAACCTCAAAATTTAGAAAGTTGTGAATCACAACAATTCAAAATTTAAAGTTACAATCATAACAGCATCATCATGAATTATTGTATTTTTACATTTTGGTTTGACTGAACAATTCCACAAAGTCCTGACCCATACAAATAAATAGTTGCAAATGGTTAAACAATTTGATTTGTAATTAGTGTACCTTTTCAATTAAATGATTCTAGAATTTGAAACTTTTGCTGCTTTTAATTTCCAAAAAAAATCACATTATTTATCATAAAAACAAAAGTAGAATCAAAGTATACCAAAAAATAAACATTAAAACTGTGAACTTTCTGAAATATTATCTCATTAAGACAATCAATGTTTTGAATTTACTTGTTGAACAATTTATTAACTGTAATTATAGCACATACAAAAAATTTGCGTCCAAACTTTACCTAGAGTTCAATTAAAGATAACATGTTCATGCTATAAAAGGATATTTATCTCATAGTTTATGGGAGTAGACATGTGTAGGCCTTGATTCAGAATAATACCAAGTTGCAACCTTTCTAAATAAAAATTAGTACTAAACATGACACACACACATGGGCGCACAAACATGCACACAGGTGGGAGAGCAGGAAAAGCTTTATTCTGATGTTCTCACACTCACAAAATAAAAAAGTCAAACTGGAGCACAAGTTGTCATATTGATGGTGCCCAATATGTCAGAGATTGTCGTACTGAGTGAAATAAGTCAGATAGAGAAAGACAAATATCATATGATATCGCTTATATGTGGAATCTAATAAAAAGGGTACAAATGAACTTATTTACAAAACAGAAATAGAGTCACAGATGTAGAAAACAAACTTATGGTTACCAAGGGGGAAAGGGGGCGGGGAGGGATAAATTGGGAGATTGGGATTGACGTGTACATACTACTATTTATAAAATAGATAACTAATAAGAACCTACTTTATAGCACAGGGAACTCTACTCAATACTTTGTAATAACCTATATGGGAATAGAATCTAAAAAAGAGTAGATATATGTACATGTATAACTGATTCACTTTGCTGTACAGCAGAAACTAACACAACATTGTAAATCAACTATTCTCCAATAAAAATTAATTTAAAAAATTCATTTGAAGTTGTGCCTTTAAAAAACTACAATTTTAAATATAATAAAAATAGATAGTGTTAATATAAAGTTAATATAACTTTAACTAAATGCTTTATGTAATTGCTACCCTGTGCCTAGAGTTCCATAGTACTGACTTTGAAAACCACTGGCTTCAGTTATGCCGGTAAAATTTTATTGCAGTTCTAAAATTTTATTGTTTTATTAGCTTAAGCAAGATGGGAATGTTAAAGTTTGCATACATTACTTAGCATTTTAATGTTATTTATAAAAGATTTTTGGATTATTGGGCCTGATACATTCTCTCTCAATAACCTACAGAGATATAGGACAAGATAATAACAAATAAAAAACCCCAGTATGCTCTATTCTGCCTCACATACTTGTAGTCTCTGTTTCATTTGCCAGAAGAGCTTTACCTCGTGCCCAGGTGTGATGCCTTCTATCCTTTAAGTTTCAGTTTAGATGGCAAACACATCCTCAAAAGGCTTGACCAGAGAATCTAAAGAACTCCGGGCATGTCACAACTTCTTGTTGGGCAAATAGTATGCACCTACACTTATGTCAGCAAAATCGTAGTTCCTGAAGGACAGAGTGTACGTCGTGTGTATTTCCTATCTTACCATCCCCTTTCCCATGCTGTACTCACACACATGTCCATAGACACCCAGACACCAAGAGCTTCTAGCATGGTGCTAATAACACAGTAGCCTTGGAGGCATATTTAGGACCAGATCAGACCCTTCCATTTGACACAGATATTTTAGAGATTCAGAGAGTTTCATACACTGATTTTAGAGGCAGGATATCTAAGACCGGAGAAAATAGAATATTTTCTAAATGACTATTGTTGTAATTGAGACTGGAACTCATTTCTGAAATCTTATGGCTATTGCATTAACACATCACATTGTCTTTAACATGTTCATGTTTTATCATGAAAACAATATAGAAATGGTGTATTTATGTGTGTTTGCATAGGAATATATTGCTGGACCTAAAAAAGGCTGTTTTGTGTATAAGTGTTTCTGGTGAATGTATTTCTATTATTTCTATATACATATGTGGGCTTATGTAATATAATTTTTATATATGCACTTATATTTATAAATGTATGCATGGGAACTTTATTATATACAATGTATATTGACTATGTACTTAGATTATTTTATAATCCCCCCAAAATATCTTCTATTGAGATGTTAGTAAGCTAGTTTGGCAACTAATATGTTTATATCTCTAATCACAGTAAATGACTTATATTAGTTAATATTTAAGGAATACAGTTTTAATGTAATAATTATTGCTAAGCCAAAACATGCATTTGATAAAATTTTATTGTCCTATATTTAATATCAGACAAATGTTAATTTTCTTACAAAGTATATTGAGACTTTAAATATCTGTTAGTGTAATTAGGGGAAAGAGAAGGTAGTATTCAAATTACTCAGGTATGCTTCCTACTCGCAGCAGGCAAACAGCACAGTAAAGGAGATGGTACGTGAAAAAGTCTAATATGAGCCAAATGAGTTAAGAGCTCTAACAAATGTAAAGCAAATTAGTAAAACCAAACCTGTGATGTTAATTCAGATTGGAAAGACCAGAGAAGACTTGATCAAAGAAGGAGATATTTGAGCTGGAATAGTACAAGAAAATAAAATAAGAAATAAAATTCTTATTTTATTACTTAAAAAATTCTGTTCTCTCATTATTAAAAATCTTCACTTTCAGTCTAGCTTTGGGGTATTTTACAATATTTTGATTTACTTCTAATAATCTAGTGTAATTACTTATGGAATCACCCTGGGAAATAAACACAGAGTTGGTTGATTACAATCACTTTTTAAGCATATATAATTAAAAGTCAAAAAAGTGCAATTTATTTACTAAGCACAGAGGAAAATCAAAAGAAATCTGCAGGGATTGTTTTTTATCACTCAGTTACCATGTTCACATTCCTTCTAAACTTTCTGTGCAAGAACCAAATATAGTAAATATACCAAATAGTATAAAGCAAATTATGAAAATAAAATATTTACCCAAATATGATTGAAGGTTTAGCTTACTTGAGCTAACACTTTTAAATATACAATCACCCCTTCCTGTGAGTGTTGTGACTAAATCTTACCTTGCTTTATGGTGTTGGGAACTTACAAAGGCCTGCTTTCTAATATGTACACTCAGTAAGGCTGAATAGTTCACTAATGTACTGTATTCCCTGATGAACCAACCAATTTAATAACTTTACCAATGCCTGCTTTTGAACAAAGCAACCCCTCATTGACATTCCAGTGCAATAGCTAATAACGATTAGATTTCATTCTAGCATTGTATCTCGTTATTGTCATCCCAACAAGAGATGCTTTCCTTATAATCCATAGAATTGACATAAACGTAAATGTTACTCCAACCCACCAAATAAGTGGTCTATGGATTCTCATTACCAGATATGAGCTCACATCTGTCTCATTGTCATATATTGTTTTTCCACGTCATTTATTTTCCAGCTTTGAAAAGACTCTAACATTTTATTTTGAAACCCTATCACCGATTTGGCAAAATCTTTCAGGCTCTGGAAAAACATATCTTTCTTTTGGTAATATTGTCCCTTTAGAAACTAAGTAAATAAATAGTGTGCTATATGCACATTGTTTGGATAGAAAACTCAGAGGTTCTCTAAATAGTACAGATGTTAGAATCTAAAAATTGCTCAAAGAACTATATTCAAATCATCATTTCTCTGCTTACATAAAACAGTCATACTGGCAATTTGACATTAATGACAAAAGGCTTTTAAGGATGTTGAAAGAAATAATATCATTGAAATACATTGTTTGGTGTAGACAAGATAGGGTTGAATTTACCTTATGTTAGCTATAGATAGCTAAGAAAGGTTACTTTAAATTCAAGTGGTTACTAAAGTAATTGAACAACATATGGATATAAACATAGTGTTCAATGGCTTTTTCAGGATTTTCTTTACATTACATTAACCTTCAGATTTCTGAAAAGATGATGATCCAACATAGACTGCTGGCTTCCTACCCTGAAATCTACTCTAAAGGGAGAAGCCACGAAAGAGGGAATTTGATGGATCATGGACATTAACATTAAAACTGTGAAAAGCCCTTTGGGGAGATTAAAGATGGATGAGTGTCAACATGGGAGAAACTATGCAGTTGTCCAGAGCTGAGGCTGGGGCAGAATTCTCACATTGTTTCCTCCCTCTCCCAACTCACCATTGCACTTGGTGAATCAATGCCTCTGTCATCAGCACTAAAAGAGAGAAAGCAAACAGAAACAAAAATAGTAGGACTTGGGGCTTCCCTGTTGGTGCAGTGGTTGACAATCTGCCTGCTAATGCAGGGGACATGGGTTCGAGCCCTGGTCTGGGAGGATCCCACATGCTGCGGAGCAACTGGGCCCATGAGCCACAACTACTGAGGCTGCGCGTCTGGAGCCTGTGCTCCGCAACAAGAGAGGGTCACGATAGTGAGAGGCCCACGCACCGCGATGAAGAGTGGCCCCCGCTTGCTGCAACTAGAGAAAGCCCTCGCACAGAAATGAAGACCCAACACAGCCAAAAATAAATAAATAAATAATAATAAAATTTTAAAAATTTAAAAATTAAAAAAAAATAGTAGGACTAGCCCAAATCAAACCTGAGAATTTGGGGTAAGATATTAGAATGCAAACATACGGGCCCCAATAATTTGGGCCTTTGTGAATCAAAACCTCTGAGGGTGGTGTAAATAACTTATGTTTTAACAAGCCTACCAGGTACTTCTGACAAACACTCAAGTTTGAGAAACCCTAGAGCCCACCTGGGGTGGGAAGGGTTAACAACAGCTACAGGTATACCAGGTATGTTTCCAGTAAAACTGTCTCTTTCCACAGAAAGAAAAGCTGTACTTGATAGAGTAGTCCAAAAAAAAAAAAAAAAAAATCCTGAGGAAAATAGATTGTCAATGATGGGTTGCGGGGAAAACAATGGAAATGGTTCAGCTCACATTTTGATATTTCGGGCTCTCTGTCTTGAAGTGTTTAACTCTCTTCCTAAAGCCACCAGAAGCATTATAGATATGCTTATAGAGAAAAGGAGTAATATTAGAAATATAATATTAGAAATATAAAACAATTTTAAAGAAGAAAAACAAATAGAAACATTATGTATGGAGAAAGAAGTAATGAAATTACAAAGTTAGTTGAAGGGCTAAGTAGCCAGATGGATTTAACTAAAGAACAAACTAGTGAGCTGAACAATTAAGTCCAAGAATTCTTCCAGAAGGCAGAGATAAAGAAATAAAAATAATGAGAGAAAAGGTAAGGTAAGAGATATGAAGGATATGAATAGAAATGTTAATATTTATTTAATAACATCTCAGGAGAGAAAAAATAAAGAGAGGAATATTTGAAGAGATAATGACCAAGTTTTTTATTTTTATTATTTTTTTTAGGCCTAATACATCAGATTAAAGGGGTTCACAATACACTTTTAAAAACAAAAGACCCCAAAATGGAGTCACTTAGGCTAAGCCCCACATCACCAAACCAAGAGTTAATTACAGTTTTGGCCTCTCCCAGAAATGGAATCTTAAACCAGTCATTCAGGAATCACTAGTGAGGTAATCTTCCTGACAGACCCCTGCCCATTTGTTCCTAAAGAAAAGTAACGGTGCCACAATGAATCCACTTTTTGCTAGCATAACTTCCTTGTCCTGCTCCCTTCTGCCTTTAAAATATTTCATCTTGTACAACTCCTCAGATCTCCTTTCTATCTGCTAGATGGGATGCTGCCCATGAATCACTGAATAAAGCCAATAAGACCTTTAAAATTTACTGAGTTGAATTTTGTTTTTCTAACAATACTGAACCAAAAAGATAAGGAGTGGGGGGAAAGACTTGGAAACATACAAAATTAAATTTAATAATATCCAATATCAAAAGAAAATTCTAAGAGCTTCTTGAGGAAGAAAGCTTACAGCTACAAAGAAGTACATGCCAGGAAAAAGAAAAGACTTTGAACAAAAATATATGTCTATCAGAATTATTATTTTTTAAAAATAAAGAGGTTTTCTGAGTTACACAAGCTCAGAAACTTCATCTGATTAAAATCCTCTTTGAAAAAAATTTTAAAGAAATTACTGCAGTGAAAAGCAAAGAAACATGGGGAATATGAAAAAGTAAATAACTTATGAAATTTTAATGTTAATAAAGCAATGATGAAAAGAAGATATCCAGTAAAACTTGTTTGGGGATAAGGACGACAGGCAGAGGAAGGAGGATAAGTGGTAAAAATGCAAAAAACTTTCCTTAATTGGAGGAAAAAGGATGAAAGATAGATAGATAGGTAATAGATGATATAGATATACAGATATAGATAAATAATATGTTTGTAAACAAATAAGGAAAGATAAACATACGCATGGGGCTATAAAAGTTGAGAGAATAAAGCAGGATAATAAAACCAGAACATATAAATTGAAATTGAGGAAAATTTGTTTTAATCAAGAAAATATGAGGAAGATAAAAATGAAATAATACTGCATAGAGAATACAATACTTAAAATAAGCTAACATAAATAAGTATGAATATGCAGTTATTACAGAACTGAAATCCAAACTTGCAAATATAAAAATAATTTTATAAAAGATCCATTGAAATAATATCACCAAGAGATTCATTGATTGGAAAAAAATGTATATCAGGTCAATATTATGGTAGATAATTTTAAGTTATCAACTTTTTATGAGGAAAAACAAAAAACTAGGAGTTGGTTCTTTGAAAAGATAAAATTCACAAACATTTACCTAGCCTAATTAAGGAAAAAAGAGAAAGAACCCAAATAAACAAAATTATAAGTGAAAAAGGAGACATTACACAGAAATACTTTCCACAGGTTACCACAGAAATTCAAAGGATCATAAGATTATATGCCATCAAACTGGACAATCTAAAAGAAATGGAACACTTCTTAGAAACATACAACTTACCAAGACTGAATCAGGGAGAAATAGAAAACCTGAATAGGCCAATCACTAGTAAGGAGATTGAATCAGTAATCAGAAGTCTCCCAATGAAGAAAAGCCCAGGGCCAGATGGCTTCACTGGTGAATTTTACCAAACATTTAAAGAAGAATTAACACCAATCTTCTCAAACTCTCTAAAATATAAAGAGGAGAGAATACCCCCAAACTCATTTTATGAGGCTTGATTATCCTGATACCAAAACCAGAAAAAAAAACTACTAGAAGAGAAATCTACAGGCCAATATCCCTGATGAATATAAATGCAAAAAATCTCAATAAAATATTGCAAACCAAATCAGCAGCATGTAAAAAAGATCATACACCATGATCAAATGGGATTCACCCCTGAGATGCAAGAATGGTTCAACATACATCAATCAATCTATCAATGTGTTATGTCATACTAATAGAATAAAAGAAAAGAATCATACGATCATCTCAATAGATGCAGAAAAAGCATTTGACAAAATTCCACATCCATTTATGATAAAAACTCTTAACAAATCAGGCATATAAGGAACATATCTCAACATAATAAAGGCCATATATGACAAGCCCAAAGGGTGCCCACTTTTACCATTCATACTCAACATAGTACTAGAAATTCTAGCTGGAGGGATCACAAGAAAAGGAAATAATAGGTGTCAGAATTGAAAAGGAAGAAAAAAAATGTCTCTGAAGATAACATATTTTTTATATATAGACAATCCTAAAGATTCAACAAAAAAACTGTTAGATCTAATCAATGAATTCAGTAGCTACAAGATACAAAATTAACATATAAACATAGTAGCTTTCTATACACTAACAACAAATTTTCTGAAAAAGAAATAAATTGATCTCATTTACAAAAGCATCAAAAACAAAAAAATTCTTAGAACAAATTTAAATAGGGAGGTAAAAGATCTTTCTGAAAACTACAACACGTTGATGAAAGAAATCAAAGACATAAATAAATAGAAAGGTATCTCATGTTCATGGATTGGAAGAATTAATATTGTTAAAATGTCAATACTATAAAGAGACATCCATAGATTCAATGCAAGCCTTATCAAGATTCCAATGGCATTTGTTTTTACAGAAGTGGGAAAAAACCCTTAAAATTTACATAGAACCACAAAAGGCCCTGAATAGTCAAAGAAATCCTGAGAAAAAAGAACAAAACAAGAAGCATCAAGGTTCCCGATTTCAAGCTATACTATAAAGCTATAGTCATCAAAGCAGTATGGTACTGGCATTAAAAAAACAAAACAACAACAAAAAACAGACCAATGTAATGGAATTGACAGCACAGAAATAATCCTAAGCATATACAGTCAACTAATATTTCACAAGGGAGCCAAGAATATTCAATGGATAAAAGTCAGTCTTTTCCATAAATGGTGCTGGGATAATTGGATATTCACATGTAAAAGAATGAAACTGGACCCATTACTCACACCACTCACAAAAATTATCTCAACATCAATTAAAGACTTAAATGTCAGACCTAATATCATGAAACTCCTATAAGAAAACATAGGAATAAGTCTTTTTGATATGGGTCTTGGTAATGAATTTTTAGGTATGACACCTAAAGCACAACAACAAAATAAAAAACAAACTGTGGGACTACATCAAACTAAAAAATTTCTGCACAACAAAAGAAACAATCAACAAAGTGAAAAAGCCTATGAAATGGGAAAAAAAATTTGCAAACAATTTATCTGATAAGGGGTTAATGTCCAAAATATGTAAAATCTCATACAACTCAATAACAAAAAACAAATAACCCACTTGAAAAATGGGCAAAGGACCTGCATAGATATTTCTCCAAAGAAGATACACAAAAGGTCAACAGGTACATAGAAAGATGCTCAACATTGTTAGTCATTAGGGAAATGCAAATTAAACCACAATATCACCTCATGTCTGTTAGGATGGTCACCATCAAAAAGACGGGATATAACAAATGCTGGCATGCATGTGAAGAAGAAGGAACTCATATGCACTGCAGGTGGGATTGTAAATTGGTATAGTCACTATGGAAAACAGTAAAGAGAATAAACAATTAAGAGACAATTACAAACAATTAAGAACAATTAAGAGAATAAATCCTGACTTCTCATAAGAATTTTTTCCCTTTTTTTTTCTTTTAAAATTTATTTTCTTTTTATTGTAGCTGTATGAGAAGACAGATGTTAGCTGAATCTATTGTGGTAATCATTTCACAATATATATAAATCAAACCATAATGCTTTATGCTTTAAATTTATACAGTGATATATGTCAATTATTTCTCAATAAAACTGGAAAAAATAAACTAAAAAGGAAGAAGAATAATGAAAATATATGCAGATCCCTAAGTAGACATGGAAAGTATAAAGCAGCAACTTATGAACTAAAAGAAGTAGAATTTTTTAAAAGTTCACTTCAATAGTTTGACACTCTCAGAAAGTGATTAAAGAAACACAAAAATCACATCATGCAATATTTGAATATTTAGATGAAATGTACTGGCACAAGAAATAGAGAATCTAAATATTTTTAGGTTTGTTGAAGAAATTTAATTCACATTTAAATGTCTTCCCAGTAAGAAAACTACAGACTCATAAGTCTTCCTTGGAGAATTCTTCTAAACATTTAAGGAAGAAATAATACCAATTCTGCGTAAACCTGACAAGCAAAAGGAAGAGGAGTGTACACTTGCCAACACAGTTGATAAGGCCAGAGAAAACCTAAAACAAATCCCTGATAAGACCCTTAAAAAAGTGAAAAGATGATCCCCTATATCTTGCTAATATAGATACAAACAAAATAAAACAAAACACCTAAACAAATATCAGCAAACTAAGTCCATCAGTATACAGAAAGGTTAATAAAACATGGATTTATTCTAGGAATTTAAAATTGGTTTAACACTCAAAAATCAATCAACGCAATTCACTCTGTTAACAATATGAAGGAGACAACTGTATAAATGGGGGAAACTTTTTAATTCACCTAAGTTAATAGACCCTTGATTTGAAAACTGGATAAGAATATTACAAAAATAGAAATCTAACAAAGTGTTTAGTAGTTATTAAGTTTCCTTCAACATTAACATTTATTTGGCAGTGTTGATACCTAAACAAGATGGTGTGTGTAAAGTGCCTGGTAAAAACCTGACTGCTCCTACAAGGATAGTCATTATTATATTAAATTTTTCCAGTGGAAAGGGGAGCATCTGTAATGCTGTCTTGAAGTTCAAGAAAGCTTCAGGTAATGAGATACTAAATGACTTCTGGTACCAAGTATTGTGCCCATATATTTCTCACAGCTGGGTAAGAAAAAATAAAATTTAAGACTTAGTAAGGAAAGGAATGCTTAAAGTGTACGCAAAAAATAGAGTGTGTAAACAATCATTAATTAAAAAATGAGATATAAATGTTTAACAAGCAATCTCATGGGTCAAATTCAATGATATCTTATGAAACGTTCATGAAGTGGAATACCATTATTCTCCTCTCAAATTGGACAAGCTGTCCAAAGCTGGCAAAAGTTGAAGTGGAATTAGAATCCATATACACCACCATATACACATCATGATACTGGTGTGAAAATGAACCACACTGTTAATATTGTGGTGTTGAGAAATGTAATTATAAATTGTATTGCTAATAATACCAAAGAAAATAATCTTTTTCCTAAATTTATAAGCCCAGGGAAAGCAAAGCATCACCCTGTGTCCAAGACTGTTTTTAACGTACAAACACATAATACTCTGCTCAAAAAACTATTACACAAAAATTGAAATTAATAAAAAATATTTTATCCTAAGATGCTTATTATAGAACTATATCATGATAGTAAATAAATAAATAAATTATGGCATACTAACACAATGGAATATTGTATAGTCATAACATCTTATGTTGAAAGCAAAATAATAACATGGGAAAATATTTGTGCTATAAAGTTTCATGTTACTGCAGTGAGAAAATTTTCCACATATTATAGTCTCAATAATTTTTCAAAACAATGAAAAGAAATACAGCAGCGTCTTAGTGATGGTTTTCTCTGGAGTGATGGCTGATTTTTAAAATATTTTCCAGAAGGTCTATATTTTCGATTACATTCAGGATTTAAATTATATTCAGAAAAAAGTTTATTTTGCAAAGAATGAAAGAAAATAATTACTTCAATTTAACTCAATTATCTTCCTAACTTTTAGAAAACATGACTTACCATGATGTTTCAAAATAAATGCCCATAAGGACCTTGCTCTTTAGCATATATAATTTGTGTTACATAGACCACGATATAATGAGCACAGATATTTTATAATAAAAGAGAATGCAAGAACAATAGATGAAGCTACATGAGCTTCATAATTAATCAATTAATTTAGAAATGTTTGTGAAAAATAATGCTGGGATTGGGGGATAAGAGAGCAGTTTGTCCATAGCAGCAGGGCCTAAGGTATCTATAGAGGTGCATCGACTAGCAAAACAACAATTTTGAAAAATAATTAATCAGTTAAATCAAAAGACAGATTTGGCTCATTTCTCCTGGTCCCAGTTCTCCAACCGTCCTTCCCATATGGAACTGGCCAACTGAACTGGTCAAAATATTTAACAATGGTGTGGCAATACCATAAACTTTGATCTGACAAAATGTCCAGAAACAAGTTCACCTGAGCTACATTTCTCTATATTGACCCAATTTTGTCCCCAAAGCCTTTTTGTATAGATGGTCCTAAAATTCTACCATGTCTCACATTTCTTAGGTCCCCCCAAAGAAGTTATCATAGGTGTCACAGAATGGACACATACCTGATAATTAATGGCAGCTAGGGATGTGTCCTTTCAGGGAGCTAGAGACGTGTTCATCAACATTGAGTCTATTACTTGGTATATATGGCAAGTGAATGACAGCATTTTGTCAATTGTTAAGAGTGTATTTTTATGACATTGGACTAATCTCAAAAACTTAGCATCTGCTATAAGACAATAGAGCAGCTTTTAGGACCACTGAGCCGTGGTCTCCATATAAGACAAAGATCAAGAATTATCTGGAGGGGAGGGAGCAAGGCCAGCGAATGCCAGGACAACCCAGGTCCGAGGGTGAGTGTGAAGAGAAGGAGGAGGAGCGCCGAGAAGGCCTGGGCTCCAGCGGCCCTCGGGGTGTGTGAGGTGCTATAAAAAGCTAATGGGTGAGACTTCCCTGGTGGCGCAGTGGTTAAGAATCCGCCTGCCAATGCAGGGGAACACAGGTTCGAGCCCTGGTCCGGGAAGATTCCACATGCCACGGAGCAACTAAGCCCATGTGCCACAACTGCTGAGCCTGTGCTCTAGAGCCCGTGAGCCACAACTACTGAAGCCCGTGCTCCTAGAGCCTGTGCTCCGCAACAAGAGAAGCCACTGCAATGAGAAGCCCGTGCACCGCAATAAAGAGTAGCCCCGGCTCACCAGAACTATAGAAAGCCCGCGTGCAGCAACGAAGACCCAATGCAGCCAAAAATAATAAATAAATAAAATTTATAAAAAAAAAAAAAGAATTATCTGGAGAATCATGAAATGCTCTAGACATTTTAAATAATATAATTCTTATGATTATGACTAGCGTATACCCTATACCGTAATACCTAGAAAACAATCTGTTCTCTAACTTGTAATAACCAAGGAATGACTAATTTCCTGGGACCATCTGGTTTACTTATGGAATAAAAAGCAATTGCTCACAGAGAAGCCACTGTGGGTAGCTGTCTGATGTTCAGATTTTAGAACCAGATGATATCTAATTGAGGTAAAAGAAAATAGGAACGCTGAGTCATTAAGGAAAATCTGAACCTTTCAGTTCATACCCTGGGAGTGGCCAGTTCACAACAGGATTGCTGTCTAAGACATGTGCTGCCCATAGAGATTAGAGTAGTGTCTAGGTATTCTTTGATACCACACATACCACAGGCATCATTCCATGCTTTTAAGCAAAGCAGCTCCAAATTTACTTAAGAAAAAGGAACACATTCTTTGGATTCCCATGTAGCACCTTTACAATTAAACCTTTTTCAAGTGGTCTATAAAACAAGTTCCAAGAAAAAAGTATTTAGTAATGTGATTTAGCATTGAGAATGTGTGGCCTTGCCTGGCATTACAGCTAGATTGTTGAGCTGACAATAGTCTCATTGTAAAATACAAGCAACGGTCACATGAAGGAGGATGTAAGAGTCTAGAGAATGTAATTAGTGACTAAGGAGATATATTTAAGGAAAAATTACAGCTTTTAATCATGTTAAGAGGCCAGAAACTAGAAGGCACAGGCAGAATAAAATGTGTGCAGCACAGAAGTAAACACAAGTCATAGTAACACACAATACTGTTAACATAATGGCTTTGCTGTCTTGGCAGTTCAGTTTATCATTTAATGCTATATTATCAAGGCCTGACACTTTAATTTCTTTTCTACCTAATTGATATTCCCTCAACACAAGGTAAAAACAAAGTTTCATACCTAGATCTGGGGTGTGCTATGCTGCTTATTGGCTGAACCAATGCAAACATGGAAGAATCTTATTAAAACGTCACTTTTTTGGAATGGTCCCCTGGTGGAAATTGTGATATTTAGATATAAACTCACTGTCACAATACTAACTGCTCTAGCTCACAAAAATTTTCATTTCGGGCCAGTCTGTTCTTAGAAGTCCATGGCTGTCAAATCTTGTATTTTTCTCTCTCTCTGATCCCTAGAGCAGATGCACTCTGTTTGCTCTTATAATAAAACATGTGTCTGGCTTCTGATTACTGTATCAACTGGAACATTGCAAGATAGTCAGACAATCCAAAGAGCTGTGTGTCAAAGAGCAGTTTAAGCTTTTTGGTGGAAGAGAGCAATTTCTGAGAATTTCACAGTGCAATAGTTGCAGGCTTGATCCTGAAAGGACAATATTAGATTGTACATTAACCTTTTGATTATTCATGCTTCTAGAAGGAAGGCATATCAGAAATAATTGTTTACACATACGTTATGAATGTTTATCTAACTGCCAGGGATTAAAATAAGCTTAAATAGATTGTCAGAACACATAAGCAAGGAGACCACTGGTGAGTCTTTTACTGTGGATGCCA
This sequence comes from Balaenoptera ricei, assembly GCF_028023285.1. Taxonomy (NCBI): domain Eukaryota; kingdom Metazoa; phylum Chordata; class Mammalia; order Artiodactyla; family Balaenopteridae; genus Balaenoptera; species Balaenoptera ricei. The sequence goes on along the minus strand of NC_082645.1, from coordinate 5,254,734 downwards.
ATGAGAATATTTTGAATATCTATTCTATGATACACTCTGGATCCACATGCCTCAATTTGTGAAATAAGGCCTTCCAAAAAATGTTGCTGTTAATTACATGTTGTATATAAAGTAAAATATTGATTTCACTGAGAATTATCTGGTGTAATGGCCTGAAGGTTTGTGTCTCCCTCCACATTCACATGTTGAATCCCTAACCTCCAGTGTGGCTGTGTTTGGAGATGGGGCCTCCAAGGAAATAAAGTTAAATGAGATCATAATTTGGGGTCTTGATATTATAGGATTAGTGTCTTATAGGAAAAGATACCAGGGAGCTTGCTCATTCTGTCTCTCCATACACACTCACTGAGGAAACACCATGTGAGGCCCAGTGAGAGGGTGCCTTTTATAAGCCAGGAAGAGAACACTCACCAGAAACCAACCATTCTGGCACCCTGATCTTGGACTTCCATCTTCCAGAACTGTGACAAAATAAGTTGCTATTATTTTTAAGCCACCCAGTCTGCAGTATTTTGTTACGGCAGCTGGAGATGACTGATACATCTGGTATGAGCTGTAAAAAATTACTAAACAGAAACCTCAATTAAATAGAGTTGGGAGACCAGAAGGGGGAGCTCTCACAAGCCATGCCCATCACAGAGCCCAACAGGAAGAAGAAAGACTCCTCCTCTTTCCTGGCAACGACTCAACCAATGAAAAGCTATGGACGCTTCATTTCCTCTAGCCCTCCCAAATTTCTTTCCCACTGCCATGCAGAGACTTGCATGTGACTCACCATGGTTTCAGACCCTGAAACTGCAATTCTCTGCTGATGTCGAATAAACCCTTCTTTTTTTTTTCTCCTGTAGAAATAACTGGCAGTCTGTTTGTTTTAGGTCAATCATTCCATAGATATAAAGTATTTTGTAAAGTTAACTGTTACCTCCTAAGTAGAGAAGGTGAAAAATGGCTGAAATCACAGAACTTATCCTAAATAAACAAAAGTTCCAAGGTGTTTAGTTACTGTGAGTAGGAGAAAGTAGAATACTTTTCTTCAAAATTAAAAGGAGAATCTGAATTAGGTTAAATATTGTTGGATATGAGTTGAAATTTATTATGGATTTTATCTATACTGGGTTCACCTTTCATTTTCTTTATAAGTAGCATCTTAAGTTTGCTGTAAATTGCTTAAATTTATTACAAAAGAGAAATAAGGCAGAGTTTGTGCTTAATGGTACTCATATACATTATGGAATTGAAATCAGGTAAATAGCGTGAAATGGGTGTAAGAATAAACTGACAGAGCAATTATGCAAAGTAGAAAATGGAGGAGAAACACAAGTGTAGAAAAATTCAGTATACGATAAAGGTAGTACACAAATTAGAATAACTAAAATTATTTTTAAATTGCTACTGAGGGAAATGGATAATTATTTTCAGAAATGAATAAAGAGATTTCAAGTTAATTTACTGCAACATATTCAACAAGATTTGAAAGTTACACACACACATAAACACATCTATTTATGTATACACATGACATGCATGGAAAATTATATCCTATGTATAAGCCACAAGATAATTAAAAAATAAATAATAATAATTATCTGAACTTGGAGTAGGAAAGGCAAATATAATATCAAAGTCAAGAATCTCAAAAGAAATGATTGATAGCTTTGACTAAATAAAGTCTTATTTTTTAATCATAAAAAATTTTTTAAAGCTTAAAAGGGAAAAAAGCATGATGAGAGTAAAAATGGGAAGATAAACGTAATATTTACCATTATAAAGATCTCATACAAATTATTGAGTTAAAAAATTATCCCCCTTCTTACAAAAAAATTTTTTTTAAAGTAGGGCAAAGTATAAGCAGGCAGTTCTCAAAAGGAATGACTAGGGGGAAAAAACTTTCAAAGTCACTATTCCTGAATCATGCAGATTATAACAACTAGGTACAAATTTTACCTAGAAAATAAGCCACTTAAATATGTTTATAAATAATTATGTTAATTACAGCAATGGACACAGGTAATTCCAAGAATTTTGATAAGTTGCTATTATATTTCTGAAGAGAAATTCAGAATCCTATGATCACCTTTTAACTCAGAAACCACTTCTAGTTACTTGGGAAATAACCACATGTTTTATTATGTATTAGAGGAAGAGGTTATATTATATGGAAGAGGTAACTCTTCCAATACTGGAAGATTTTGTGTGTACAAATTTTCATGTATAAAAACACTTATGGTGGCATAATTTATGATGGGAAAACATGGAAACAAAAGATTTCAGCTAAATAATTTCTTACACCCATTAGTGGGTGAGCATTCCTCAAAATTGTATTATAAAAATATAATAACATGTAAAAATATATACTTTATAATAGTAGAAAAAGGTATATTAAATAATATGTAAGTATAAAACTAGTTTTGTTACTAATATCCAATAGAACAAGATATCTATCTATCTATCTATCTATCTATCTATCAAATATAAGAGGAAACTTGCTAGGATGAATGTTGTTTTAATGTGTTACAATTTACTTTTCTATACTTTGCAGTATTTTCCAATTTTTCCAAAATCAATGTTTATTACTTATATTATCAGGATTGAATTGCAATTCATATTCTTTTGAGTCCTCTCCCCACATCCCCTATGGAGGAGATTTTATGCCAAACTCCCTGTTTTCACTGACTGTCTTAAATGTTTTCAACCTTGGCTATCCATTAGGAACACTAAGGGAGCTTTTAGAAAATAGTTATGCCAGGGGAACTTCACTCTCAGAGATTCTGAAATGTTGATTTTTTTAATAAACTCCCTAGATGTTTCTAATTCCAGCCCAGAAGTTCCCAGATTTGCTACTTCATAAGATTCACTGGAGGCTCTTGTCTAAAATATGGATCCCATGACAGAATATTTGGAAATTTTGAGATAGTTGGTCTACAGTTTGGACTTGAACACATACACACACATACACACACACTTAATTAATTAGATAATTATTTCTGATCAACAAAGTATTTGGGAATGACTAAATTTGCGTATTCCTTCAAAGTCAGGCACCAAATTGCAATCATAGTGCCCGTGAGGAATTATTCAACTTTAAGTGACACTACTGTGGAAAGACAATTCCATGGAGAAATAGCAAATTTATCTATAATTCTGATGAATTAAAATTGCAACCACTTACACATAATATGGTTCAATACAAATTCAATACTGCGTACATTTAAATGCCTAATAGGTGCACTAAGTCCTAAAGAAATTTAAAGAGAGAGTGCTGGCTCTGGGCTGCCGTGAATTAAGTGGCTTCAGTAAAAAAGGCAGTTGAAAGGGACCTTAAAGGATGGATAAGTGTGAGTTGAGCTTAAAAGCGACTATGGGAGCTTTCTTTTCAACAGGAGGGAAAGAATGAACAAAGAACAAGTCAAGTGGTATATTGATCAGACAGTAGGGAGAGATACGAGTAGAACCATGGGTTGTAACCAGACGTAGAGAGACTAATATGAGAGACAGTGGGGCGTGAAGACTGGGGAGTGAGTGACATGGTTAAAAGACGGTACCTTTATATACACTATTGATACTATGTATAAAATAGATAAGAATGAGAACCTACTGTACAGCACAGGGAACTCTACTCAATGCTCTGTGGTGACCTAAATGGGAAGGAAATCCAAAAAAGAGGGGATATATGTATACGTATAGCTGATACACTTTGCTGTCCAGTAGAAACTAACACAACATTGTAAAGCAACTATACTCCAATAAAAAAAAAAAAATAGACTGTAACTTAAAAAAAAATCCCTATGGGGACTTCCCCGATGGCGCAGTGGTTAAGAAGCCACCTGCCAATGCAGGGGACACGGGTTCGAACCCTGGTCTGGGAAGATCCCACTTGCTGTAGATCAACCAAGCCCGGACGCCACAACTACTGAGCCTGCACTCTAGAGCCCGCGAGCCACAACTACTGAGCCCGTGCACCTAGAGCCCGTGCTCCACAACAAGAGAAGCCACTGCAATGAGAAGCCCGTGCACTGCAATGAAGAGTAGCCCCTGCTCGCCGCAACTAGAGGAAGCCCACGCGCCGCAACGAAGACCCAACACAAACAAAAATAAATACAGAAATTTATTAATTTTAAAAAACCCTATAAATTAAGTACCTGTGATAGATTTACCTCATTAGTTTATCTCCAAAACCTCTACCACTGATTGACCTTCATTAAGAGCTCAATCTTCTCAATGAATAAATGAATATTATTATAATGATGATATGATAATTTTTCAACTGTTTAGGACTAATGGAAATTACATTAAATATTATGTTATAAGGGTCTGGAGAAAATATATTTGCAATATGAAAATGACTGTCATCATATCGCTTACTATTCTAGCCCTGCTGTTTTACTAATCTCGCTTCCCTCACCACCCTGTGGGGTCTCACCTCTGCCACAAGAAGGCCGCCAGACCCCCTCCTATGTGTCATTTTATATAACGGGATCCAGCTCCAGCCTTGTGGTCCTGGAGGGCCACAAGTTGTGCTTTGTACTATAAACCCAACAAATATATTTTTTAAAGCAAGGCACTTCTATAAAGTGAATAAGAAAATAGTAGCTAACTCAATGTCTTTGTAGTGAACTCAAGGAAGACCCAGGACAGGGTAAGAAGTTTCATTGCCACGACATCTTAATGGTGGAGTTTGGAAAAATAATAGCAGTAGCAGGAAGAACTTCTAAGTTTCCTGTTTGCGAGTAAGAGCAGCTTGTTCAGAGGAGGTAAGTGAGAGCAGCTTGACTTTACAAATTCCTCTTCTAGATCAGCAGTTCTCAAAGTGTGTCCAGGAGCTAACAGAATCAGCGTGACCAGAGAATTATTAAAAACGCAAAGTCTGGGCTTCCCTGGTGGCGCGGTGGTTGACAATCTGCCTGCCAATGCAGGGGACACGGGTTCGAGCCCTGGTCTGGGAAGATCCCACATGCCGCGGAGCAACTAGGCCCGTGAGCCACAACTACTGAGCCTGCGCATCTGGAGCCTGTGCTCCGTAACAAGAGAGGCCGCGATAGTGAGAGGCCCGCGCACCGCGATGAAGAGTGGCCCCTACTTGCCGCAACTGGAGAAAGCCCTCACACAGAAACGAAGACCCAACATAGCCATAAATAAAAATAAATAAATAAATAAAATATTAAAAAAAAACAAAAAACAAAAAACAAAAACGCAAAGTCTTAGGCCCTTGTCTGGATCTACTGAATCAAAAACTCTGGGTTTAGGGCCCAGCAACCTGGGTAAACATCCCTCCAGGTAATTCTGATGCAGAATCCAGTTTGAGATCCTCTATTCCAGGTGTTTGATATTCTTCTGGCTATTTTCTATTGTATAGCCCTCACCCTTTGATAGCTTTTGTTGTTGCTATTGTTGTTTGATTGCCTTTACATTTCTCTACATTCCACTTTGGCAAATTTAGTCAGTTCTCCGTAGTATTTGGTTGCATTATGTGCTTTTTCAGCAGTGAATGTTAAGCCTTGTTAGACTTTCTTGTGCCTGCCCAGTTATTCTGAATCCTGCATTCAGCTCCTACTACAGTTTTAGAATCTCAATACCCTCCTCTAAACACTGCCTTGAACAGTTGTGTTTTTTGTCCCATCAGTGGAGCTGCTTAGGTAGCTTATGTAACTTATATAGCTGCTGAAGTGTTGTCCTGGGGGGGGCGGTAAGGATGGTTCAGAGTGTGTCATACTGTGATACTGTAATTTCTAATAAAAAGTATATATTTGGTCTCTGTTCCCTTCTTGGCACATAGCTCCTAATAGCCCCAGGAATTTCCAAAGTGTAGAGAAGGATCAAGTTGTTTTTTGTTATGTTAATGAGGTGGCTTTTGGAAAGCCCCTGGGTCACCTAAGGATGGGGGCTGGTTGCTAGTGGAGCCAACCCCTTGGTTAGAGGGTTGGAACTTTTAGTCCCATCCCCAACCTCTTGGGAGGGGAGACGGGCTGGAGATTGAGATCAATCACCAATGGCCAAGAATTTAATCAGTCATGCCTAAGTGATGAAGCCTTCATAAAACTCAAAAGTACATGGTTCAGAGAGCTTCTGGGTTGGTGAACACATGAAGTTGCTGGGAGAGTAGTGATGGGAGAGGGTGTGGAAGCTCCCTGCCTCTTCTCACATGCTTTGCCCTGTGCATCTGCAGGGGACCAAAATTTTTCACCCCAATGTATCTCTTTGGCATGTGGATTATTTGGAGCAGGAAAACAATCAAGGACCAAAAGACTAGCATCCTAGCTAGACCAACATCCTAGCTGCCAAAAAGAATGTAAAAAGAAGACCTGTTTCAGGAAGGGAGCTAACACCATAGATACTTATAATATGAACTAGATATGGTAGACAGGGAGGAATCCAGCAAAGTCTTTATTAACCACACTTGGAGAACCACAAATGTTTTAATGAAATTTGCTTGACATTTTACAGTTAAGTGTACTGCAGCCTAAACTAGCTTACCCTGACTGATTCTCAGGTCATCAGTTTAACAAATAATATCACAAAATGCTCTGTTAAATTTGAATTGCAGACAGACAATGGATTGATTTTAGTGTCACTATGCCCACATGCAATGTTTGGGGCATACTTATACTAAAACAATTATTTGTTATTTATCTGAAATTCAAATTGAACTGGGTTTCCAGTATTTTATCGAATACCCCTAACTGATGCAGATATTACTTCCTTTTTATCACAGAAGACCCTGGCATGCAGCTTGGTTAAGTTACTATCCAAGGACACGGATTTAATAAAAGTTGCAGCAGATTTCTAACCTCAGTCTATCTGATTATGGTCCCTATTTCTTCTATTCCAACCATACTTCCTTTCTTGCTACCCAACTGCCCAGTTCTGAGGGAGACACCCTCAGTTTCCAAGGCTGCTAATCCAGCATCACATGGCGTGTTGCATTCATATATTCACACTTTAGCCTGGGATGCTACTTAGAAATTTATCTTCCCAATGCTGAAGAAGAAAATTATTACATGACTTGGTGCCACTTTAAGCTCCAGGGGAGGGTTTTCCTGGGCTGCTCTGGCTTGTGATGAATGTCAGCAGTCATCCCAGTGGTGTGATTTTTAAGGGTTCTAGGATAGACCCTCTAACCCCCAAATATTTTCCCTTCCTAACAGGTGACATTCTATTATTATCAATTCATTCTTTGATTTTAAGAATAGCTTGCAACAGTAAAAACCTTTGGAAGTGCAGGTTATCGGACCAAGTGTCAGAGGATATGCCCCCATCAATAATACCAGGTAAAAGACTTGCCTCACACCCCCTCTTCTTGGTAGGAGAGTTCTTGGGCTGTGTAAAGGCACTTGGGAGGAAAGTGAGAAAGGAAGGGTCAAATTCAAGCATCACATCTGAGAAATTATACCTGAGCTTTCTGCCTCCAGAGGTGGAACTGGACATCTCTCCAGTCTGTGCGTAATTCTATCTACCACCCTAATTACCATGTGGCAATTGTCTATACAATTGTCGGTCTTCCCATCAAGCCGTGCATTTTGAGAGCAGAAACTTGTTAATCTCTGTCCTCAGGACATCAACTGTGTGCTTAGTCTATGCTAGACATTCAGGACAGTTTGTCAGACTGTTTGTCTGCCTGAGTAGTCACCAAACACAGACTTCTTTGCTTTTTCAGTGAGGCCTTAGATTGATCTGTGAATGCTTTCAGTGGCACATTTGAGGACAGCTTTCTCCCTTGAGAGAGCTTTAGTATTTGTGGCTGGCGTAAAATCTACCTCCCTACACACACACACACACACACACACACACACACACTCTCTCTCTCTCTCTGCAGGGACATAGGGGTCTGGAGGAGACAGTTTGTAGCCTCTCATTTCTCAAGTGGACCAGAGATGCCATCCAAAGTTGCTTTTGCAAGCTTGCCTGTTAAGAGTTGGTTTGAACCCCTGAGTGTTGGGTGCTATTGAAAGGGTTGTTCTCCAAGCTATTCTGTAGCTTTTGGGTCCACTTAGGTAATCAAACCCCATACAAGAACTGCAAGATGAGCAATTCCCACGCAGCTGCTGAGAAGAAAACAGATCTGACCTTTAAATCTGAAGGCATGCAGAAAACATCATCTTGATAAACAGAGCCTGATTGAAGAGGGAAACTTCCTCTCCTTCTGAAGAAGTGAATTAACCCTTTGTTCTCCTCTGCCTTTTACAGCTTGACAGTCAAGGTGTGGTCCTGAAGCAGCAGCGTCTGCATCAGGTGTAGCTTATTAAAAATGAAGGTTTTTCAAGCCCCTTCCCGCTACCTGCTAAATCAGAGCCTGAAATTTTAACAGGTGATCCCATATACATTAAAGTCTGAGAAGCACAGCTCTTCAGAACCAAATTGTTACCAAACCAAACTTAGGTCCGCTTGCTTGCAAGCGGTAAAGCTAATCTAATGATACCGGGTTGCGGTGAAGGGAAGTGCAGTGTTTACTGTAGGGTACCATACGAGGAGCGCAGGACAGCTTGCTCAAAAAGCCTGAACTCCCCCATGGGTTTCAGCAAAGTATTTTTAAAGGCCAGGTGAGGGAGGCGAGGTTTCAGGATATGCGATCAGCTTATGCACAGTTCTCTGATTGGTTGATGGTGAGGTAACAGGGCGGCGTCACAGGGGTTAACATTATCAATCCTCAGGCCCCATTTGGTTGGGGGTACGTAGTCATGATCATCAAGTAGTTATTTCTTCCATTTGGTGGGGATTTTAGCATCCTAAAACAACTCAGGAAATGTGCATCAGATACTATTATCTAGATGCTTCAGAGAAGAGCTACAGCAGAGGATAGGAGGCGGGGATCTGTTCTGAGAAGGCCCCAGAGGGTCCTGCTCGGTTACAAAATGATTATGATTAATTTCACTCCTGTTGCTTTGTTTTTTGTTGCTTTTTGTTTGGTTACTCTGAGGGGTTGGAATGCATTTGGTCAATTGAGGATCCCATTCCAATGATAATAAGGGAAAGCCTCCACCCCCAATAGTTGATGTCTCCTCCACCAGACTAACCTTATTTCTTTTTCCCAAACACACTATGCTCTCTAATGTCCCTGGGTTTTATCTTAAAATAGTCTTTGCTTGGTGAGACTCTTCGCTTTCATCTTCTAAGTTGCTTCTTCTCTCTTTTGCACTTACTATTTTTTTCTCTCTTTTTTTTAAGCAAAAATCCTTTTCCAAAGTGCGTGTGCCTCTCAACTGAACAGTGGGAAAGAGACTTCTGGTGAGCCCAGCTCTACTAAGGGCTTGGGACTTGTTTTAGAAAAACATGGCAGTTCCAGCTAAAGGTCTGGAGAAGTCTACAGGATTTGCATTGTAAGTGAGGAGAGCCAAATGAAGCGAATGAATTAGGATGGCAGTGATTTATACTGATTTTCAACAAGCACAAGCGATAATAGAAAAAACAGATCATTTGGACTGTACCCAAATTTAAAAAAATTGTGCTACAAACTAAACCACCAAGAAAGTGAAAACAATCCAAAGAATGGAAGACTATGTTTACAAATCATATAGGCAATCAGTGACTTGTATCCAGAAATTCTTATAACTTAATAAAAAGGCATATAATCAAATTCTAAAAAAATGAGTAAAGGATTTGGCTAGACATTTATTTCTCCAAAGAAGGTGACAACAGGGAGAGTAAGTACAGGAAAGGATACTCAGCATCACTTATTATTAGGGAAATACAAATGAAAACCACAAATCCACTAGGATGGCCATAATCAAAAAGGAAGACAATAACAAGTTTTGGTGAGGATGTTAAGAAAAGGGAACCCTCATACATTGCTGGTGGTATTGCAAAACGGTGCAGCTGCTTTGGAAAACAGTTAGCAGTCTCTCCAAGTGTTAAGCATAGAGTTACCATATGACCCAATGACTCTGATCCTAAATATACACCTAAGAGAAATAAAAACATATGTTTATATTAAACTTGGACATAAATGCTCAAAGGAACTTATTCATAATAGCCAAAAAGTAGAAACAACCCAAATGTCCACCCATGGATGAATGGATAAACACAATGTGGTATGTCCATACAATAGGATGTTACTCAGCAATTTTTTAAAAAATGAAGTACTGATACATGGTATGACACGGATGACCCTTGAAAATATGCTGAATGAGAGAAGCCAATCACAGAAGATGACACATTGTATAATTCCAGTTATATAAAAAGTCCAGAATAGACAAATCTATAGAGACAGACAGAGATTAGTGGTTACTTAGGATGAGAGAAGTGACTGCTACTGGGTATGGGGTTTCTTTTTAAGGTGCTGAAATATGATAAAATTGGTTGTAACAATCACACAATTCCATGAATACTTTAAAAGACCACTGAAGTTTACACTGAAAATTAAAAAGGTTAACTTTTGCTATGTAATTTACATCTCAACAAAGCTGTTATTAAAAAAATCACATGGTAAATCAAATAACGTATAACATACACACAGTTCAGCTATTACGTCTAACACTTTGGAAAATGGATAATAACATCATCATAAAGAAATTAAATTTCAAAAATTCCTGGAGTGTGTGGCTCAGACAAAAATAAAGATTAAATAAGGAAAAGACCACCGCATCATATATACCTGTCCCTTGGCTCATGTAGCCATTTATTCATATGCACATTTAACGCATTTGTTACCAAGTCCAAGCCTGCTCTGCTCGCCACACAGCAGGTCAATAAATCAGAGACGAGGAGTTGAGGCGAGGAATATGACTTTATTTGGAAAGCCGGCAGATTGAGAAGATAGCAGACTAAAGTCTCAAAATAACCATCTTATTGAGGTTTGGATGCCCGTTTCTTTCATAGCACAGAGAGGGGGAGGAGATGAGGAAGTAAAGTAAAAAGGCCATAAGTTTTGCAAATATCCCCTGGAATGGCCGGCCTCTGGGAGGGGCTGTGTTAATTTCTCCTTTCTTGCAGCCATCTGCAGGTGGACAGGGTCCGGATGTTTCCGTGAACAAAGGCACTTTGGTTTAACATTCAGGCAGAGAGGTAGGGTGCCCCGAGGCAGGCCATTATGTATAGACAGTATCCTCTGAGTGAACAAAAGCAACGGGAAGCAAACGTTAAGTAAAAGAAACAGATCCAACATGTAGTCAGATTTGGCTCTTCCCTGTTACACATTCAGTGAATGTGTACAAAATGTGGGGCATTGTGGTAGACATCTGGGATACAGTATGATAGATATACATGATCCCTGTAGTGCAGAGGTAAAGTCAAACTAACAGAAAATCATTCAACAAAGCCTGGTAAATAAAAAGATAGAGAATAAAGCAAAGGTAGTCAACTCATTTTGCTTATATGACCCCTAAGAGAATTTTGATAAACTACGTACTCTCTACACATTATCAAGTTGACATCTACATATTTTCACTGAGTTTAAATTAATACACCTGGAAACTACTATAAGATAAAAATAATATGAATAAATATAACCAGAATAAATATTTCATGACATAATTTGATAAAATAGATTTCAGCTATGTATTGACTTAAACCTATAATATCTGAAATATATTACGTAGAAGTTTTACCCACGTATTTTATACAGTGTACTTTGAAAAATGTGACAGTCCCTCAATGTATTCCAACTACATTTCAAAGAATCAGCTTCACTAACTTCAGCTTCAGCTGTATGATATACTTGCATTCCCAAACAGGCCAAAATATTTCTCTAATAGCAAGCTTCATCCCTCCCTCATGGAAATATACAAGGTGGGAAAAGACAGGAAACCCTATGAATTTATGTTGCCTAAATTAAATATTAAAATATACTTTCCTTGATCAGTATTTCAATTTCACTTTTGTTTGTTGCCCCAGTGTATTTTATAACCCAGGGAAGATTTTACAACATCACAGTTAATATTTGGTATATGGGTGAAGAGTTTTATTTGTCTGTTTATTGTTTGTCTACTTTTAGTAATTAGGAGGAAAATATTGTGAATGCTGGTTTATTCTCAAGTTGATAAATTCTAGCAAAGATCAAATCTGAAAGTTGAGGATGTGGAAATGAAGTTCCTTAAAACTACTGGTGCAAACACACCAATGAAAGGTCTTCCTGTGTCACCATGGGTTCCTGCATTTCTGTGAGTACGCAAACCACAGTGTGAAGATCACTGTTCTATAGTAGACTGGAGAGCTTCTGTGCCCTGTGAAATTACCAAAAATAAAGCAGAGATGTGAGGAAACGAGATGGAAGTGAGGGAAAAAAATATAAGTATGGTAGAGTTTGCATTTCTTGTAACCATGGATGATAGCATACATGAAGATGGGAGAAAGCATAGCTAAAGTAGAATGCCATCAGATACGCTAGCCTCTAAGTACTTGTAAGGACAATGTGTCAGAGGTGTGTGAGAACATGAGAATTACAAATTGTTACTTTAGAACCTCTGCTCTAATTATCAGCCCACTATTTATTGTATCTTGTCAACATCCTTCAGTGGGAGCTGAAATTTGGTAAGCAACAATATTCTCTACTCAAAGCAGGCTGTGCTCAGGGTGATATGGTAGATTGTTCCCAAGATAGATGTTATGGATCCTCTCCAATACCTCTATGAGCAAGCCTTTCTGCCATTGAGAGAGATGGAGTCAATTCCTCCAATCCCTTGAATCTGGGCTGTTCTATGACTGTTTCGAACGATTAAATATTGTGAAATTAATACTGTGTAACTTCTGTGATTAGATCAGAAGCAACACTGTAGTCTCCCCCACCTCTCTGGGACCATGTGCTCTGAGAAAAGCTAGCTGCCATGAAGGAAGTCCCTATCCTGAGATTTCCAAGTTGTTAGGAAGCCCAGGCTAAATATATGAAAAGGCCACGTGGAGAGATGCCCATCTACCTCATCTCTTCTAGCCCTCTAAGACTCTGGTCACCAATTCCAATGTGTGGAGGTTTTCCCCTGTGCATTCAAGCAATTCTCTGACACCAGTTGGGTGTCTTATGATTCAACTCAATTTTGACAGTCTCTATCTGGAGGTAGCATCAGATCCCACAGGTTTAGGGTTCAGTCCTACAAGACTACCCTCCTCTCAACTTCAGATGCCGACTGCAAGCTCAGATTCTCACCTGTGCTTCTGACTGACTGGCTACAGATTGGAGCTTCCAACACCTCCTTGGGTTGCATTAATTTGCTACAGTAATCACAGAACTAAGAGAAACATTTTACTTCCTCCATTACTGGTTTATTATTGTGAAAGGACAAAACTCAGGAAGAGCCATGTGGGAGAGATGCATAGGGTAAAGTATGGGGGAAAGGTGAGGATCTTCCATGCTATCTGAGCACACCACTCTTCCCGAATCTCCACGTGTTCAGCAACCCGGAAGCTATCCAAATCCTGTCCTTCTGGGTTTTTATGGAGGCTTCATACATATGCATGTTTAATTAAATCATTGGCCATTGGTGACTGATTCAACCTTGAGCCCCTCTTCCCTGCTCAGAGGTAGGGGGTGGGGTGAGGTGGGGTAGGGGCTGGGACTGAAGGTTTCAACCCTCTAATGATGTGGTTGGTTCTTCAGGCAACTAGCCCCCATCCTTAGGTGCTTTCCAAAAATCACATCGTTAACATAGCAAAAGACACCTTGATTGCTCTCCTCACTTAAAAAATTCTAAGGGTTTTAGGAGCTCTTTGTCAGAAACAGGGACAAAGACCAAATGTATATTTCTTCTTTACATCACAGTATCATACCACCCAGCCCAGGTACTGAAAATATGATGGAAGATGCCTTCAAATGACTCCAGCCCAAAAAAGATCTGACTGCAACTACACAAGGAATCAAATACTAACTACCAAGCTATGCCAGTCAACCAGCAGAATCCTAACAGATTCTAGTAGTTATTTAAAAGCAGTGAATTTTAGGGTGGTTTGTTTTGAAGCAGTCGTTAACCAAAACTGGTGATTTTTGCAAGATTTGGCTGTATTGTCTCCTGTTAAGAAGAAAGTCTAATGGGTTGGGTCTCACATTATAGGAAGATTATAAATACAGTTGCAACTGGAATTACCAACATGCATTCAGTAAAGAGAAATCCATAAAATTAATTAGAATCATAGAATTACAGAATTATAGAGTTGATCAAGATGTTAGCTATTTTCTAATCTAGCAACTTCAAAGTCAGACTAGTTTCGGGGCTAGTCTGTGGAATTCTGTTTGTTTTTTTCAGATCTCTTTGTTCACATTAAGCTGATGAAGTAGTCACTAAAGTGTTTCTCTTTGGTAAGCGTATCCTGACCGTGTGATTTCAAATTCTCTTAAAACTACAACATATTGTTATTTTCCCTAGCCATAGATGTGCATGTCCAACTACATAATCTGACAACTTCTTTTTATGCCTTATAGGTATCTCACACTTAAATTGGCTAAAACAGAATTTTACTATTTTGCCCACAACCTGTCAGCTTAGTCTGGTCTCACCTCAATAAATAATGTCACTCTTCATTTGGTTACTTAAATAAAACTTGGAATTACCTTTGACTCCTCCCTTTCCTTCCCCAACCCTCGTTTAATCATCAGAAATGCTGCTATTACTTCAAAAATATATTTCAAGTCTATCTACTTCTCCTTATCTCCACAAACCTAGTGCTAAGTTTAAAAATATCTCTATTTATTCATATTATCCTGAATGAAAACATGAGGTTTCCTGGAACATAGACTGGTTAATTGCTATTTATTCATAGAAATAACTGCACTGTATCCCCTTTGCTCCAATTCTTGTAGAGCTGGATGTCTACAGGATTTTTATGGTAAGTGAAGAATCCTGAATATATGAATCTGGACTGTTATAAAAGAGTGAGAAAGCTGTCTGAATCCACTCCTGTGAGTTGGAGAGAAACCTTTTGTTTCCTTTATAAACAAATTCAATAAGGGAAGGATCCTTGGTTCTTACTCCTCGGAATGCAAATATATACCAATAGGGGAAGATAAAACAAGCCTATCCAACCTTATAACCTTGAGTTATCTCCATGGTCCCAGGGCCTCGTCTGCTGCCCCTCTTACAAAGTAAGTCACGCCTCCAAGGAGGTAAATCTTTCTGGCTGGTCTATCGCTATCTAATCAATCATAATTTAACTTCTAAAATTTGTTTTTTTTCAAAGCCAGTTCCCAAGTGTTAGTAAAATTTGCTCAGAAAGACCCAACCATGCAAAAATATAAAATATTTTTCCTATAGCCCCACACCTAACTGAAGTTATCACCATCCCTTACTGAGGCTGTTCCCATAGCCTCCTGAGTCCTCTCTTGCTTGCGTGCTAACTCCTGTCATCCATTGTCCAAAGAGAGCAAGCTTGATTTATATAAATATTAATCTCACTGTCACTCACCTACTACAGTGACTCCCCACTGTAGTAGAATAAGTCCAACCTACTTCCTATGGCCCACAAAGCCCAACATGATCTAGCCTCTTCTCAGTTCCTTGACCACTAAGCTTACTCCCCATTGCCATGGGCATTGCCAGCCCTTCTGCCGGGATTGCACTTTCAGGCTCTCACGGGGCTGGCTTCTTCTCTTCATTTGGACCTCAGGTTAATAGCACTGCCCTAGGGAGGACATTCCTGAGAATCCTATCCAAAGTAGCTGCTGACCATTCTCCTATCCTCCATCAAACACCCAGCTTATAAACTTCACGATGATGGTTCAGTTGTTCTATGTGTTATTTGCTTATTGTTTATTTTCCCCTCCATAATCCAGGAGGAGAGAGATCTTTTTTGACTTATTTAATGTTTGATTCTTAGTGTTTAGCACCACACCTGGAAGAGAGTGGGTATTTCATAAATTTCTACTGAAGAATAGAATAGGTGAATGAATGGATTCATTGGGGCCATCCACAGAAAATCATTCAAAAATAGGTTACATGTCCTCTTAGAAGTTATTACTTGTCACTTTGACACTGGGAGGACGTCCAAGACAATTTTTAAAAAGATAAATTCAAGTGAAGTAGCGAACGTAAAAATATCTGAAAAATTTAACTCAAAAATGAGAATTTTCTTTAAGTGGGGGACAAAGGAGAGTTTACGATTTCAAACTTTTATTTGTCGTATATGTCTAATAAAAGCAGGTGCTTAGACTTATACCAGTCACTTGAAAGAATAGAGAGCATATTAAATATCTTCTTTGATTTATAAGAGCTTAATATCTACTGAATGAAGCGTATATACAGAAATGCAAAGTGATTGCCTATAATTTGGATAGTAGCTACACTTGAATGTTAAAGAGCAAGAAAAAGCCATGCACTTCTTAAAGCCCTACTTCCCTTCATGAAGGAAAGAAGTCAGAGGAAATGATTTTCTAGATTACATTAGAAAACAAAACAAAGTTGAATAATCTTATTAACGTTTAAGTCCTATATAGTATTAGATTTTTTTTTAGCATGAACCATTATGTTTTAAAGGTTAAATATTTTTTGGTCAGGGTTTATTTATTTATTTATTTTAATTGACGTATACTTGATTTACAATGTTGTGTTAATTTCCATTTTAAAGGATAAATATTTAAAGTCTGTTTTTAGAGATTTCCTAGGCACAAAGTTTTTTAGGATTTCCAAATCAAAGGGTCATCTATCATTCCCTATCTATCTATCTATCTATCTATCATCTATCTATTATCTGTCATCTATCTTTGTATCTATTACCTATCATTTATCTATCTATCTGTCTATCTCTTCCTTATTTATCTGTCTATTCGCTATGTGTCATCTATCTCTTTTCTTTTGTGTCCCATCATATCACACAGCACAGTTCTAAGCACAAAATAGACTAATGACTACAAATAGTCCAGTTTAAAAAAAAAAAAAGAATGTAGTAGAAATATTATTAAGTTGGAAATGAGAAATTGTGTTTTAAGTTTGGATATGCCCCTGACACACTGTGTCACCTTGAAGAAACGGCCTCATATTCACGTTTATCAGATATAAAATGAGAAGGCTAAACTAAATGATTTCTGAGGTCTCTTCCAGGTTTAAAATTCTGCAAATAGGTAAAAGCATGCTAAAAGGCAAGGGTTCTATGAATACTTTCAACTTTTAAAAGAAATTACCAATTTTCAAGGCAAGAAAATATGGCTCTTTGAAGCCTTACTAATAGACAAAAGGATAGAAAAATGCGGAGATGCAAAGCAGATGTTCTCTGCTAAGAATAACAGCAAAATATTAATTCCAGAATAAATGACGGACAGTTTACTTAGAGGCTTCTAGTAAATCTGAAGAGTTGTTGTAAGCAAAACAGAGCTTTGCACCATCCCAAATAGGCAACAAATAAAATTATATTGAAACTACCTCTGCCAAGAAAAATAACATGACTCAAGCCCACACTAAGCCCTGAAATTTCAATAGACATAGAAAAAGATTTCAGGAAAACCTGGAAAAATAGATCATCTCATTTTCATACAAACTAATCATAGTTAATATGTCTTACTTTGTCTAAGGTCAGTGGTCAATACTTCCTTAGGTTATGTCTAACTCCTGGTTATTATCTACAGACTATTATTCAATGAATTGTGCCATGTTGAATCTTTAATTCTAAATACAATGGATTATTTATTTACCTGACCAACAGTTAGATTATCAAACTGCACTTAGTTTTGGCCATTTATGTTTCAATTTAGGGACTCTGAGAATGCTAAGAACATCCTTTGCTTTCAGTTTTTAATTAATTACTTTTTTATTTTAAAAAACTTAACTTGCCATTTGTTTTGAAAGGATTATGTCCATCTTAGTTAAGCCTACTAGTACCTCCGAAGGCTTCGCTGACATTCTTCAATATAGGGATTTATTTATTTAATTCTTTCTGAAAAATTCTCAGCCATTGTCTACCCTATTCTCTCTAGTCCATTCTTTTGGAATTCTGTTAAGATGCATATTAGATAGTCTCACTCTTTCTTCTGTGTCTTTTACTTTCCTATTCACATTTTCTTTTTTTTTTTTTCTCTGCTGAATTTTAGATATTTAAAAAATCTACCCCTTGCTTTCCTATAGTAATTCTTTCTTCAGTTGCTTCTGGTTAACAATTAACCCATCTATTAGGATTCTAAAAATTGTAATTGAGTGTTTTAAGATCTAGAAGTTTTATTTGGTTCTTTTCCAAAGCTGCCTGTTAATAGATTTTTGTTGCTTCCTCTAGAGCCCGATTACCCATTAGATGCAGTAGGCACAGTGCCTAGGACTCATGACACTTTTAGAGAGCTACAAAAATAGTTTATTTTAAAATCAGAAGGAAAAAGAAGAAATTTTTAGGTTGAAGAAAATGTTTTGATATAAAATATTAATATATTGGTCTTTGTTCCAGCACAGTCATAAAATATAAATGTATATATATATGTTTATATATGGGTATGCCCACACACACACACACACACATACACAGAGGAAGGTGCTTACAAAGGCAAAAGTAAGTGCTTAGGGTCCACCAAAATTATAACATTATTCTGGCTCCATCATATAGTGTTTTAATCCTTTAAGTATATATATATTATCTTCAATATTAGATGATCCCACTAAATTCTAGTACATGTAGTCTCTGCCGTCTGTGGTTCTGATCCTATAGTTTGTTGTGTTTCCTGATCCTTGACAATGGTCTTAATTCCTCAGGTGTTGCCTGATTTGTGTGTGTGTATGTGTATAAATTTATGTTCTTTACAACATTCTCTGTGTCAAATCATTTAGGCCTGTCTTGAAAGTGTTCCCCTACAAAAAGGATTTGCGTTTGCTCCTGCCAGATAACCTGTATACTGCCAATTCAGAACAACTTTAAACACAAATTATGTCTCAAAGTTGTTTTTTTTTTTTTCTGAGACACAAAAATAATCTGAATTCTATTCCCAATTCAGTGACTGCTGGCTTAGAGTTAAGCCTTCTCAGAGGAAACTTCTTTTTCCTGCCTTTCTCAGGATCTAAACTGAGAAAGATATGTTATTTCCATACACTTTTTTCAAATGGCATGATTTTTTCCCTAGGATTCTATCAATAGTATTTCTCTTGGGGGGAACTTGGGATTTTGTGGGGTCTGAGATCTGACTTTTTACCCTACTAGGTCTCAGGCTTTGTTAACCAATTTCCAAACCACCAGTTATTCAAAGATACTCAAGATCAAAGCTAGCTCTGTATTCCTGATGTCTGAGGATTTTTCTGATTTTCCTTCCAGCTCAAGAATTATTTATACCTTTTGCCTAGAGTTTTAGATAATCTTTACCATCAGGGGTCTTTCAGATAGACAATATACTATCAGAAATGTGGTAGGTACTATTACTTATCCATACATTAGTGATTAGAAAATTGAGGGTCAGAGAGATAAACCAAATTTTCTAAGTTCTCATAGCTAATGGTGCCTGAAACCAGATTTCCACAAAGGTCTGCTTTCCTCTAATATATTTCATTAAGGAAAATGCTTTATACTAAGAAATTTTTTTAATTTAAAATATAAATTTGAAAATTTAGGTGGAATGGACCCATTCCTAGAAACATATAACTGTCCATAATAAAGAGTAGCAAACTATTAAAAACCATAACTATGTTATTTAAAAGTCTTTTTACAAAGAGAACTTCAGGCCGAAATAGCAGTACTAGAGAATTCTTTCAAAGATTTAAAAAATGAATAACACTGCACTCACAAATATCCTTCAAGAAACTGTTAAAAAAAAAAACCAATTTGGTGGTAACATAAATTCAATACTAAAATATGACAAGAATCATTCAACCAAATTCAGTTACAAATGTGGATACAAAATCCTAAGCAAAATATTACTACTTGACGAATTCCAACAATGTATGAAAAGAATAATACATCATGATTAATGAAGATTTATTCTAGAAATGCAAAGTTGATTTAGCAAAGGAATATGTAGCAAGGTAATTCACTTTATTAAGTGAATAAAGGACAAAATTTTTATGATCATCTCAATAGATGTAGAAAAACGTTTGGTAAAAATTACTATTCTCTTCTGATTAAAGTAAAATAGAAAGAAATTTATTGATATTTATCTACCAAAGGAAAAAAAAACTTAAAGGAAGCATCACAGCTGAAAAAATGTTGAGTAGTAGCACAATAAAAGGGGAGGAGGGAATAGAGCTTTATAAGATTAAAATTTTTCTGTCTCATGGAATTAAGATGCTATGAAACTGAAGTAGATTCTGACATTAAGATGTACATTATAAGCGCTACGGCTACTACTAAGAAAATAACTGAAAACATATTTTAAAATTATTAAAAGAATAAAAATGTTACATTGGAAAATATTTATTGAATAAAAAAGAAAGCAGTAAAGGAGGAACAGGAGAACAAAAAGAGACAAACATATAGAAAAGTAAAAGAAAAATAGCAGCTGTAAATTCAATAATATTAATAACAGTGAATGGGAATTGATGAAATAATCCAATTAAAGTGGGAGATTACTAGGCTGAATTAAAAAATCAAAATACTGTTATATGCTTTATACAGGAGACACACTTTAGATTCAAAGATCCAACTAGGTGGTGAAAACGTAGGAAAAGATATATAATGCAAACAGCAACCATATGAAAGCTCGAGTGTCTAATACTAATTTCAGACAAAATTGACTTTAAAAAGAAAAATATTTCTAGGGGTATTATATATATATATATATATATATATATATATAATATGTATTTATGTATAATTACACACCATGACCAAGTGGGACTTATCCCAGGGATGCAGTAAAAACTCAACTAATGTAATGCCACATTAATAAGTTAAAGAACAAAAACCACATGATCATCTCAACAGACACAGAAGAATCTGACAACATTCAACACCTTTTCCTAACAAACGTAATCCATAAACTAGAAATAGATGAGAACCTACTCAACCTCCAAAAGTCATCTATGAAAAACCCTAGGTAATATATTATACTTAAACTGTGAAGGAGTGAATGCTTTTCTAATATCATCGAGAGTAAGACAAGGATGTCCACTTTCACTACTGTTTTTCAACACTGTATTGAAGGATCTAATGAAAACAGTATGGCAAGAAAACAAAATAAGAGACATTCAAATAGGAAAGAAAGAAGTAAATTCTGTATTGCAGATAACATAATCTTATAAATAGAAAATCCTGCTAAATCCACTAAAACCTATTAGAACTAATAAACAAGTTTAACAAGCTTGCAGGATACAAGATCAATATGTAAATCAACCATATACCTATAGGCTAAGATAAACAATACAAAACAAAAATAAATATGTTTAAAACAGCATCAAAAAGTAAAACAGGAATAAATATAACCAAAGTGAAGATGTGTATTCTTCTACCAAAGAAGTAAAGATGTGATACTGCATGCAAAGTATCTGCATAGACATTTCTTCAACAAAGATATACAAATGGCTGGTAAGTATGTGAATATATGCTCAAAATTATTAGTCATTAGGAAAGCATGTATTAAGACCATGATGACATACGATTTCACAATTTCTAGTATACTTAAAGTACAAAAGACAGAGAACAGCAAGTGTTGGTGATGATGCAGAAAAATTTGAACACAATAGGATATTGAAGGGAATGCAAACTGGTGCAACCTCTTTGGAAAATAGTTTGGCAGTTCTTCAAAAATACAGAGCTCTGATATGACCCCCAAATTATGTTCCTTTGCTATGTACCCAAGAAAAATGAAAATCCCTATCTTTACCAATAACTTGTACACAAATATTCATAGCAATAAAATTCAAAATAGCCAGAATGGAATCAACCCAAATGCCTCCATGGATGAATGGATAAATAAATTTGGTCTATCTGTAAAATTGAATATTATTCAGCAATAAATGAAAGGAATGAAGTAGTGATATTTGCTACAAAATGGGTGAACATTGAAAACATTATGCTAAGTGAAAAAGCCAATCATAGAATGTGGAATATTGTATGATTTTATTTATAAGAAATGTCCAGAATAGGCAAATCTGTAGTGATAGAATTTAGATAAGTGGTTGCTTAGGGTGGGAGGGGAAATGACTGCTAATGCTTATGGAGTTTCTTTGGTGAATCCTAAAAATATTCTAAAATTAGATTGTTTTAATGGTTTCTAAACTCTATGAATCTACTATAAAACACCAAATTTTCCATGTTAAATGTGTGAATTATACGGTAGGTGAATTATACCTCAATAAAATTATTTAAAAAATATAAAGAGATTTTATACATGTTTTTGCAAAAAAAAAAAAAAAGAAAAGCAAACATCATACTTAATGAAATGTTGAAGTCTTGTATTAAAAAAAAGTTACTGTTTTTTTTTTCAAAATTTTACAGGAGGCCTTTGTCAGAATGATAAAGTCATAAAGAGAAATGAAAAAAAATGAAACCAGTTGCTGTTATAAGATGATGAAATTATTTGGGTATAAAATATAAAACAACCTTAGATAAACTGCTATAATTTATGAGAGTTCGGTAAGGTTACTGGATACAAAGTCAACAAAAAATTCCATTTCCGTATTCTGGCAATAAACAAGAAATAAGATTTCACTACATATACCATATACAATAAGATAAAGATATCATATATCTGGAAATAGAAACCCTCGGCTCTGCTGGGTGATCCTATTTCCAAGACTCCAGGAGAAAGTCATCTGGTCTGTTGAAACTGAGGAGACAGCCCTCATGATATCTGGATCAACTCGGGGTCATTTTCCGCTTGTCTTGAAGAATGCATACTTCCTAGCCAAATAGCTCTATCAGTTAGTCCTGTCACATCTAAGGAGTTTAACAGTTTTCCTTCATGTCCTCCCATCTCCATCCCCTTCCATTCAAAGGGCAGTATTTCTGCTCATATAATCCTGAAAATTCTTTGTTGAGTGATAGTCTATCCACACCATTAATGTTTTCTTCAGAACATGCTTTCTCATTTTTTGCAATATAGATAGGCTGAGAATTTCTCAAATCTTGAAGTTCTGATTCCCTTCTGCTTAACAATTTCTCCTTCAATTAACCTCTCTTTTCTTGCACTTTACTATAAGCAGTCAGGAAAAGCCATACGGCTCCTTCAATACTCTGCTTAGAAATCTCGTCACCTAAATAGCCATTTTCATTGCTTACAAGTTCTACCTTCCAGAAAACACTAGAACACAAACACAATTTATCCAAGTTCTTTGCCACTTTATAACGAAGATCACTTTTCTTCCAGTTTCCAATAACGTGTTCCTCATTTCCATTTGAGATCGTATCAGAATGGATTTTAATGTCCGTATTTTCTAGCATGCATGTCAGGACTCCTCCAGCTGTTACCCATTACTCAGTTCCAAAGCCACTTCCACATTTTTAGGTATTTGTTACAGTAGCATCCCAATTCTGGTACCAAAATCTGTATTAGTCAGCTTAGGCTGCCATAACAAAAGTATCGTAGACTGGGTGGCTTAAACAACAGAAATTTATTCTTCACAGTTCTGGAGGATGGAAAGTCCAAGGTCAAGGTGCCAACAAGGTAGGTTTCATTCTGAAGCCTCTTCTCTCGGCCTGTATGTGGTCTTCTTTTCGCAGTGTCCTCACATGACTTTTCCTCAGTGCATGTACCTGGAGACAGAGATCTCTCTCTCCTTCTTAAAAGGTCACGATCTTATTGAATTAGGGCCTCACTCTTATAATCTAATTTAACCTTAATAATCTAAAGACTATCTTCAAATATGGTTCCATTGGAGATTAAGGCTTCAACATAGGAATTTTGAGGAGACCCCATTCAGTCTATAACATATGTTCATTGATTAGATGGCTTAATATTATGAAGATCACAATTTTCTCCACAAATTCATGTAGAGATTTGATGCAGCGCAATTTAAAACATAAGCATGCTTTTTATCTGGGAATAGAGTGGAACTTAACAAGCTGATTCTAACATTTACAGGAAAATAAGAGGCCAATAATAGCAACGACTCTTAAAAAGAAGAACATGGGTGTTTCTCAACTTCATATCAAGAGTTATTTTAAAGCAACTGTGATCAAGAAAGTGTGGTATTGGTTACAAGGATTGAAATGAGACAACGGAACAGTTATAAAGTCCAGAAGCACATCATTTCATTGCAGACACTTGATTTATGACAAAGGTGGCATTGCAGAGCACTGGCAATGGGACAGTCCTTTTCAATGAATGGCTTAGGAACAATTGGATATCCATCTGCAAAAATTAAATCTGACAACTACATCACATTGTATAAATAAATCAACTTCAAGCGTATTACAGACCTAAATTTAAAAGGTGTTTTGCTACAAAGTTTCCAGATTACCTAAGAGAATAACCTTTTTACTTTCAAGTTTGAAAAAGACATCTTCAACAGATCCCAAAAAGCAATAGCCATAAAAGAAAAGGTTGATAAATTACATAATAAATTAGGGACTTCTGTTGATCAAACGAAACATAGAAGAATGAAAAGATGAGACACAGAATGAGAAAAAAAGTATTTGCAACATATAAATGATCAAAAGACTGTATCCAGAATAGACATAGCACTGGCACAAATGTATGAAGTATAAGCCACCAAGTTGAAAAAGAGCAAAAACTTGAATAGGTAGGTGCTTCCCAAATGAGGAATTCCAAATTGTTAATACATGTGAAAGGGCTTCCCTGGTGGCGCAGTGGTTGGGAATCCGCCTGCCAATGAAGGGGATGCGGGTTCGAGCCCTGGTCCGGGAAGATCCCACATGCCGCGGAGCAACTAAGCCCGTGTGCCACGGCTACTGAGCCTGCGCGTCTGGAGCCCGAGAGCCACAACTACTGAAGCCTGCGTGCCTTAGAGCCTGTGCTCCGCAACAGGAGAGGCCACCACAGTGAGAGGCCCGCACGCCGCAACTAGAGAGAGCCCGCACGCAGCGGCGAGGACCCAACACAGCCAAAAATAAGTAAATAAAATAAATTAAAATAAAAAATAAAAAAAATAAAGAGATGCATGTTTCTTTAAAAAAAATACATGTGAAAATGTGATCAATTTCATTAATAATCAGGCAAGTGATAATTAAAATCACAGTAAGATTACACAACACACTCACCAGACTTGCCAAATTAAAAAGATTGATAATACCATGTGTTGGTAAGGAAGGGGAGCCACTGGAGTTCTCATAACTGGTTGGTAGGAATGTAAATTACAGACTTCTGACCCAGCAATTCTACTTCTAGGTATACATCCAATAGACGGTATACACATGGCCACAAGGAGACATGTACAAAATGTTAATGGCAACACAACTATAGTAACTCCAAATTGAAACAACCCAAATATCTATCAAGAGTAAAGCAGATATAAAAATTGACATCTTCAGCAATGAAAACGCCTGAAGTATGTCTATATGAATTAACATGTATGAAGCTTATAAGGTATTGTTGAGTTAAAGAAAAAAATCAGAATAACTTAGTAGCGATGATTCCATTATATAAGCTTCAAAATCTTTAAAAATTAAACTATAGTGTTTAAGGATGCTTAGTTTGGTGGTAAAAGTATAATAAAAGTGAGGAGTTCATTATCATAAAAGTCAAGAGAGTGGTTTCATCTAGGGCACAGGGAAGAACTTCCACTGGGGAGGAATACATGGAGGGCTCTGAGGTGCTGTTGTACTTCTTGTTCCATGCAGTAATGGTACAATAGCTTATTTAATCGCGAACTGTTAAGCTTTACATCAATGTTTAATGCATTTTTTTCTGGTTGTATATTTTATTTCCCAATAAAAAGCTTAAGATAAAAAAAAATAGACTAAACTTGCTTTTAAGCACTGTCTAGCTGACTCTAGAAAATAGATGACAATTAGCTGCAAAATGTATGCATGCATAACAAGTATAATCATATGTAGAATCTCTACATTGATTAAACTACTATGTTTAGCTTTCCTTGGGTAGCTATTTGTTTATGATGGTTTTGAAAAGAAAATCGATTCCTGAAAGAAAAAAAAAAATTCATGTAAACAGTTAATACACATTTTTACTGTGTCACACCTCTCTCCATTTAATAAATTAGATGAGATTCCCAACTACCAAAACTACATTAAGATTCTAGTCTGCAGCCAGAGGATTGATTTAGGAGAGACTTAGAGAATTAATGACTTGCGGTTGTTGTGCATATTAAATACAAGCTACTCTATTAGAGAAGAGATGGGGCAAATTCGTGCAGAGACATCAGGAAGAAAAGAAAACCCTGTCTTCAGAATGTCAATACCATGTATATGAAGAAAGCAGTTTGAGAGATGCATCTATGTGAAATCAACACATACCACTGAAAAGTAAAACCGTCTGCCAACTAAATAGATGTATTATTATCAAAAACATGATTTAACCAATTGTCCTATGTAAATAGTGTAGCTATCTCACTGCTTTGAAAATATTGACTAAATTATTGTTAAATCTGGATTTAACGATCACTTACATGGTCCCTACTTTTCCAAGCTCTATCCTATACTGTTTAATTCTTGTAACTTTCATGATGGGAGTTTTACAGCAACTAAAAGAAAAATCAAAGAGTTTAAATAAATTGGCTAAAGTTACACGGCTGAAGTGTCCTAACTCCTGCTTGAATAATTTTTCATTACTGTGTCTGTTACAGTAGGTGAATTCCTTTGGAAAACAACCTCGACACCTAAGTGGCTTAAAACAATAAATGTTCCTGTTTCATAATACAATCAACATTTGGATGCCAGGTTAAGGAATGGGGACTATATACTGCATAGTCATTATGGTATCCAGGCTTCCTCTAGCTCTTAGCTCTTCAATGCCAGTGAAATCTTCCACTGAATCCTTTGGCATCTGCCCAGGATACGAAGGATGAGAAAGAACATTGAGAGTTGTGTGAGAGAGTTTGACATTTTACATTCAGAAATGGTGTACAAGTCTCTTGTTCATATTCCATTGGCCAGAACACAGTCACATGGCTTCACCTAACTGCACTAAGGCTGAGAAATAACATTCTACAGTGTGAATGTGAAGAAGAGGGAGGGAGTTGATGAGTTTCTATTTATTACCATAAATGGCCAGTCACATTTGCAAAAGTCTCCATTCATTGTGAATTTTGCATATGTTTGATATTTTAGCATTCACACACTATTTTCAAACAATTTGCTAAATATTCATAGCCCTCATTTTCAGGTTCTTTAGTAATAATGATAGTAGACAATACTTATGTGGCTGGTACTGCATACTAAGTACTTCATACTAAGTACTTCCTCCATCCTTTACAATTATTAAAGAGTTTTAACTTCTCAGCAACTATATACAAAGTAGGAACCATTATCATCTCTTTCTGTAGATTAGAAAATAGGTACAGAGTTTAAGTAGCTTGCCTAATTGTCATATTTCTAGTAAGTGCAATAAGAAACAACTGGAAATTTAGCCTACTTAATTAGCATCACACTATTCCTTTTTCTGTATTTAATCTCTCTTTGTCATAAACTATTACTTTCCCATGTTTTACATATTGTTACTTACTCATTTATTGTCCTTATACATCTTTCTATGAGGTCCTAATTCAAGCTTTTAAAGAATAATTTGATATGTGAACGCATATTTATTATTAAGTTTATTCTAGTAAACTGTGGGTAGATTTTAGACTAGGTTCATTTCTTATTAAGTAAATTTTTCCAACCTTATAAAGTCAGGTATTTAAAAATGTGTTAAACAATCGTTAAGAATAATTACATGTGCTGAGCCTAACTGTGAAAAGTAACTATTGCAGCTACTATCCTGTTGCTATAATATGGTATATGTTATAAATATCCTTTAGACATAAAAAGGAATATGTAATATTTTTCAGTGGATATTGGTCAATAGGGTGGATTTAAAGTTAACTAATTCCAAAGTTATTAACCAGAGTGGTCTTTTGCATGGAGGGCATAGGCCAACATTGGATGGCCTGTGGATTTTCCAAGGCTAAATTTATATCCTTGCCCTACTTTAAACTTTATTGTTTTTGATTTAATTAGAGTTACTGAAGGGTTAAACAACAATGTCTCTGGAGACTCAGAAGTAAAATGTTCCCATAGAATTAAAATTGTGCACAGCCTCTGTAACCTGGCAGGTATGGGTTAGAATCCCTATATTACTTTGTGCAAAGTATTTTGACTTTTTACCTTCCTCCCCTGCACAATGGAAATAGTCATGTCTACTTCATAGAAGTCCTATAAGGATAAAATAAACGTATGCAAAAAAAAAAAAAAATTCCCACACAACAGCACTCATTACATAAAAATCGGCTATTATTAAATAAAGTGCACCAGCTGGACAGTCTTTTCTCATGGGATTTTGTTTAAAATATGCAGAATGATTGAGAAGTAGAGAGGTGTGTCCAGGATAGCAGAGAAAGGTGAAGAAAATGGAAGATATTCATGGGGAGGTGTAATGAGGGTAGCACAGATTCTTAGGTGGCAGGGAGCTACATGAGTATGTGGTCAGGGAATAGAGCCAAAGTTAACCCCAGCATGCTTGTAAGAAGCAGGGGCAAAGGGCAGTGCTAAAAATAGCTTTCCTGTTTCACAACTTTAACTGGAGAGCTGACTTTATATTACATGAACACAATATGACAATATTTTTATCATTAACATGTTAATTTGACGAAATGAAGTTGAAGTTTTAAAAGAGTTACTAATTTGCGTATAAATTTGGAGTGGGTTTTCTACTGAGTGAAGATCCAACTTTTTATTCTGGAAATCATGACTCTTCATATTTGGTCCCAACTAGCCTCTTCCACCTTGATATTTCTGTTACTCTCTGAGTTTGTTATTCTAGAGCCAAGATAAAATACTTACTGTCCCTCTTGCTGGTTCTCTTTCCCATGTGCTTATGATGCTATTTCCTCATCCTGGGATAACATCTCTCTGCCCGCACACACCTCCAAATGTCAAAAGCTGCATGATTTTCAAAACCAATCCTAAATGACACATTCCTGAAAACTTCCCTAACTGCCTTGGTTGGAATGAGATTTGTTTCCTTTGAACCTCCATAACATTTAATCTGCATCACTGTTAAGGCTCACATTGCTTTCTAGTTTATTATTTTAGATACCTATAACACATAGTAGATGTGTAATATATTTGATGATGAATAAATGTTTTGCAAGCTGCATTACGTAAAGCATTAGTGTACTTGAGACTGGTGTTTTTTGAGAAAGAATTCTATGACCATTTAAATTTGGAAAACTGTCATTTTTCCCTAGTATATATTGCTTGGAGCCCTGAGACATTCAAGGAGGTATTTAGAATATAAAGCGTTTGAAAGCTTAACTAAGAAGTTAATAATTTTTAATAATAAGGACACTTTATCTTATAGTAATATCTGTGTTCCATGGAGTACACTTAAGAGAACATCTCTGTCCAATGGGCAATGGTTTTACCACTGCTTCAGCCCAGAAAACCTTTAATTTGCTTTTCTAAATCCCATCATCCCTAATTGTGGGCACTTTTTCCTTCCTGTCACCGCCATTCCTCTAGGTGTCCAGGGCTCCATCCTCTATCCTGGGCTTTGGCAAGAAGGCTCGTCTACATGGGAAGGATAAGGAGCGTGTATGGGTGAGGGATGGTGGTGGTTGAGCAATCTGAGGGATGAAAAGGCTATGTGCTGTAGTTTGTTGGCAGTCTTCATCAAATCGCAAGGAAAAGAACACTCATATGACTCGTTGTCACAGGCAATGCACGGTGTTTATCTAGAAAGACGTGAGGTTCTCTCCCTGGTTCTCTGAAGCTGGTTACTCACTGTCCCCTGGAGCAGAGCTCGGAAGGCTCTCCTTATTGACTCCATGCCAGTGTGTGTGGTCCATGGTCACATCCTCTCGCCCAGCCTCTAGATTCTTTGTCTAGTTTTGGTTGGAAGATAACACATTGGGTCATAGATTTTTTGTTTTGTTTTGTTTTTTGGTTAATAACTCAATGGATCGTATCATTTAATTCAAGAATCAAGCATTTCACTTCGTCTGTCTTTCATTCTCCTTTGAGAACTTCCCTCCAAGGTAATTGGTGTATGAAGTCTAATCGGCTACTTTGGGGGAGGGGTTGTCAGGACTGGGTTGTAGGGTACAGGAAAGATTGTCAGGGGTAGCAGGGCCAGATGGGTAATACAAAATGTTATCTAAACATAATGATAGACATGAGTTATCTCCCTTACTATCTGATAAATTGTTTGCGGTTTATCATTGTGTGTTGTGTGGTCCATGGTACTTAACAAAGAGGGTTGGTAATAAATGAATATTTGTTAAACCAATATGAAATGTTTAAGGTATTGATTATAGGGAAAGTCTTCCAGCTACCTTTGACCATTTTGGTGGGCTTATTAGTTTCCAGACCAGAGAGGTGGTAGGTTCTAGTTCTAAAGGAGGTTAAGGATTCTGCCCCACGGATCACTGATGCTAGTTCCAGACAAAAAGGCACATGTTATTTTTATAGACAGAAAGACATCCCCAGCAGGAGGTACAACTGGCCAAGGACTGGGGTATAAATCATCATTTAACATATCATATGATATTGAACGATATGTGCAGATTTCCTCTTGTCTAAATTGCCATTTTGACTCAGTGTCCCTCACTCACTCACAGCAAAAAGAGATTAACAGCCTATTTAATCATCCACCAGGAAAAAATACATTTAAAGGTGTCACAAAATGACTCTTGAGCAAGGTCACATGGTTTTCTTGCCGTGATTCGCAATTGTTTGCTAATGACTGATTATGCTTCTTTTTCATAAAAGCACTGCTGGTGGCTACGGCTTTGTGTGTGAGCACAATTCAGACTCATGTCCCATCCTTGGTTTGCTCCCCATAGCCACATACTTGAAGACAACCCTTCTGCATGGCTGCCTACTTGTGGCATTTCTCGATGCAGTTAAGCTTAATTTTTAATAATAAGCCTTGCCATTAATCTGGTGTTTAACATCTTTAAGATACTTTAACACCTGTGTGCCACATCAAACTCATAATAGCCTTGAGAGGTAAAGAGAAACAGAGTTAGGTTTCTAATTGCACATTAAGTACACGTGGCAAACAGCATTTGTCACCTAATTTGTGACAAGGCTTATTCTGCGACCCTATAGTGCCTGCTTTTTTCCTTGAGCGTCTACTTTAAAATGTCCTTGGAATATCTCCTGCTTGTGAAACTTACCTCTCTCTATGCTCAGCTTGTATCACTATTACACAGTTACTTGGACGCTTGGCATCTAACCACTCTTGACAGATATTCTTTCCACAGAATTAGTTGGGATCAGCATTTCTTTAGGCCTTGGAATTTATCTAGGACTTATTTTTCCCTCTGTCTCTTTTAAAAATATTAGTTTTGATTTCACACAGTAGCACCTTTCATCAGGATGTGATTTCCCAGAACTCCTGGCAGCTGAAAACGACTACAAGCTATAACTTGCCATGTTCTCTTGAGCAGGGTGACAACATTTGTCCATATTGTTCCCTGCCACAGTGCTCTACACATGGAATATACTCATTAAATAGGAGAAATTAAGATATTGTTATTTCTAAGTTGATATGCATTGTCAATGCCTTACTTGGTTCCAAACTTGAATTTGCCATTGAATTATTGCAACATAGTAGGCATCCAATAAATGCTTCAAGAATGAATGGTGCTGATAAATATCCAAATGTTGCCTGCTACTGGTTGCTCTAATTGCTCTAATTGTGGTTTATTTTTATAAAAATTTGAGAAGTTGGTTTGGAGATATTGAGGGCTGTTCTGCACTTGAACCAAACTCAAATTTTGTTCTCATTTGTGTGTGTTCCATTTTAAACTCTCTTCTTCCCAAGACTCCTCTCTACCTTCATGGTGTGTCTGTTGGGGCGGGGGGGAAGCTTTACACTTTATTTCCTATCTCCATTTTCTCCTCAATATTGCTTCTTGTGCCTTTCATGATCAAATTGCCTTTTTCCAAGTCTATCTGATGTCTTGTAAAACATGTTTTCTCTTTGCCTTGCAGCACACAAACTCATATAGAAAACGTGCTCCTGCTTCTAATCCATTTTACTACTTGCTAATACGTAAGCTGACCTGAGATCACTTCTTCTAGCTTGCTGAGCAGCTCTGGAATATACAGGTGCCTCTCTTAGCGCATATCGTGCTAAATAACATTAAACCATGTTTGTCTCTCCACCAGACTGTGAAATCATTGAGTGAGGAAGACGTGGTGTGTTCACGTGTATATCCGGACCTGATGGCAAAGGGAGTTAAGCCCTTATCACCAGCCTGATAAGCCCTGGTGAAATGGTATCTATAGTCCTCTCAGGATGAGCATGGGAAACTTGACCTTTGCAAATGAAGGCTGACTTTAAGAACGTTTCAACAGACACAATAAAGATGTACTATATAGAGTGTGTGCTTCTCTTCTGCCAAATGCCTTTCAATTAAAATATTAGTCATTCTTGCTTTAGAATGCAAAAGATGAATAAAAAGTGGAACAATTCTGACAATCATCTGTCGAATTTCCAGATGTCTGAAAGCAACGTTATGATGACTGCATTCATCCGTTATAATACGCAGATTTTGGACTTACATAGAGACAAGTTGAGAAAAACATTTTTTTCTAAAATAGTAATTTTCTTTGGGCTTTCCATAAAAACTCAAATGCTATGCAGGAAGATAAAAATAATAGCCCTATTCTGCCCTACAAATTTAACTGCTTGCAATATTATATAGAAATTTTAAAAAGCTTTTTTTGTACATTCAAGCCTGAAGGTTGTATTATGAATAAAGATGATGATTATGTTGTGGTCCTAGGTTCAAGTCACAATTTTTATTATTAGTAACATATAGGTAAAAATATGTGAACAAAATTAAAATTTACTTAGAGTTATGTAAATCCAGATCTGAAGATCACTTTTCAGATTGAACAGACTAGGGAATAATAGGATATGGGAAATTTTTCTAAGCCCAGTGTTAGAAACAGTGTGACCAGGGATGCATTAATTTACTAGGCCTGTCATAACACTACAGACTGGGGTATTAACAACAGAAATTAATTTTATCACAATTCTGGGGGCTGGAACTCTGAGATCAAGGTGTCAGGAAGATTGATTTCTTCTGAGGCCTCTCTCCTTGGCTTGTAGATTGTCTTCCTTCTCTGGTAACTTCACATAATCTCCCCTCTATGTATGTTTGTGTCCTAATCTTCTTGTAAGAACACCAATAATATTGGATTAGGGTCCACCCTAATCACTTCATTTTACCTCTTTAAAGAAGCTGTCTCCAAATATGTCACACTGTAAGGTACTGAGGCTTAAGTCATCAACGTAAGAATTTTGGTGGGGGACACAATTCAGCACTTAACAAGGAATATGAGATATCTCCAGAAGCAGATTTTCCCAAAGTAAGGCTGATTGTACATCCTGTGTATAAGTGTAAATGTTCTGGGTAAAGTTATCTCTGGTGGACTTTCTCTTGATGACACCTCTATTGTAAGAAGACACTGAGAAGAGAAACATGGGGATCCTGTGTGAGTTTTAATGCAAAGAAGAAAGATCTCCTTTTCAGTTTCTCAGCACATCATTACAGAAGGAAATGCTTTAATATAAAAAAGTAGCAATAATTTTCATAAGCAGGGAAATTGTCATTCTTTAAGTTCCATCTTGAGGACCTTAATCCAGTCTTAAATCACTCTCAAAATGAACTTCATGTTCTAACTACAAATTAATTTCAACTTTAAATCCTTTGTGTTAACTAGAACTTCCTTAATCATCTTTTATTTTCTGTTAAACATAGTTACCAAATTTAGTAAAATTTTCTTTGATCTTAATCATTATACAGATCCAGGAACATTTCTGAGGCTTGTCACTTTGTGTCAACATCTCCATTAAATGTATCTTCTTTTATCTACTACAGTCTAATGACTTAGTTAGTGTTTTTAATGATGTATTCAAAGATACAGGGATTAATCAATTAACACATTTGATGGGTTCTACTCTGAGCTGGAAAACTATGCTCAGAAGAAGAATTAAAGGACGCCACTCTGTGCTGAGCACTGGTATTGATGTCTTATAATACAGACCTAACAATTATGATACTCATTTTCTAGATGAGAGGCCTGGTCACGTGGTATAAGTGACACATGTAAAGTCAGGTCACTGGTATGTCACATGAGCTAATACTCCAACTCAAGTCTTCCCTGACACCAACACCTATGCTTTCTAATATGCCATACTATATTCTTCTCCAAATGGTGAAATACGGAAGACAATAACATTTGCGATAGTCCCTTGATCTGGATGCTGTGATCCTCAGAAGATTCTCTGAAGTATATATAATTATCACCATTTTACAGATGAAAGATTTCTACTTTAGAGGAAGTGAGCAACCTACTACCCAGGATGGCACAAGTGTTGAAAGACAAAATATGAAACAAACTCCAAGATTTGTAGGGGGCTTCTCAGTATAAGACATTAATCAACAACTTTTCGTATATTGCTTGTCCATACATCCAGGGCAAGGCATCTAGGTACAGGACTGCAGAATTTGCATTGCACCGCAAAAGGGAGAAAAGCAGTCACTAGGAATCCCAGGGAGGACATTTTATACATGTAGACAAAATATATACACACAGACTTTTGATAATTTGTGTAAAAAGAATAATATTTAAAAATTTAAGTCAACAGCAGATGCTAACGCAGAGATAATAGATATATGTAAGCCTATATCTTCAATAGATACATATTTTTACAATCACTGTCAGGCAAAATTATTTCACCTTGTAGATCATAATTTTTAGAATATAAACTGCTATACAGACAGATTCCATGAGAAAGTTAACCTATCTTGTAGGCACTATTATGGCATTTTCTATATCATTATATTAATAAAAAATATTTGATGTTCAATGACAACCTGAGATACAAATTTTTATAGAATAAAGTATCAAGAGCTTGGAAAAACGTTTTGCTGCTAGTGTTATATTTGAAAAAATGGACGTCTAGGATGAATAGCTTTTTTACTCATGAAATGTGAAAAAAAGTTAAAATTGAAGATAAGTTAAAGAAGAAGAACAAAATTGGTGAACTGACATGGTCTGACTTCAAGACTTACTAAAAGGCTACAGTAATCAAGAGAGTGTGGTATTGGAGAAAGAAGAGACAAGTAGATCAATGGAACAGAAGTGAGAGCTCAGGAACAGACCTACATAAATACAGTCAGTTGATATTTGACAAAGGAGCAAAGGCAACACAATGGAACAAAGACAGTCCTTCAACCAATGGTACTGGAAAAACTGGGCATCCACATGCAAAAAAAGAGAAGAGTCTAGACACAGACCTTATACCCTTCATGAAAATTAACTCAAAATGGATCATAGACCTAAATATAAAACACAAACTACAAAACTGCTAGAAAATGACATAAAAGAAAACCTAGATGACCTTGTCTTCCGTGTTGCATCTAAAAAGAGTGATGCCTTTTTAGATGCAACACAGAAGACATGATCCATGAAAGAAATAACTGATCAGCTGGACTTCATTGAAATTAAAAGTGTCTGTTCTGTGAAAGACAGTATAAGAGACTAAGACAAGCCACAGACTGGAAGAGAATATTTGTAAAAGACACATCTGGATAGAGAACTGTTATCCAACATATACAAAGAACTCTTAAAACTCCACAATAAGAAAACTAACAACCTGATTAAAAAATGGACCAAAGACCTTAAGAGACAAACATCTCACCAAAGAAAATATATGGATGGCAAATAAACATATGAAAAGATGTTCCACATCATATGTTGTCAGAAAATGTGAATCAAAACTACAAGATACCACCACGCAATTATTAGAATGTCCAAAATTTGGAACACTGACATCAAGTGCTGGTGAGGCCGTGGAACTCTCAGACATTGCGGATGGGAACGCAAAATGGTACAACCACTTTGGAAGACAGTTTGGTGGTTTCTTGCAAAACTAAACATAGTCTTACCACACGTTTCCCTTGATATTTACTCAAAGAAGTTGAAAACCTATGTCCTCAAAGAAACCTGCACGTGGATGTTCATAGCAGCTTTATTCATAATTGCCAAGACTTAGAAAGAACTAAGATGTCCTTCAGTAGATGAACAGATATATAAACAGTGGTGCGTCCAGACAATGGAATATTATTCAACCCTGAAAAGAAATGAGCTATCAAAGCATACAAAGCCATGGAGGAAACTGAAATGCATATTACTAAGTGAAAGAAACCAATCTGGAAAGGCTACCTACTGTATGATTTTAACTATATGACCTTCTGGAAAAGGCAAAACAATGGAGACAATAAAAAGACTAGCAGTGTCCAGGGGTGAGAGGGGAAAGGATGAATACGTAGAGAACAGAGGATTTTTAGGGCTATGAAAATGTGCTGTGTGATTTAATAATGATGAATATATGTTATTGTATATGTTTAAACCCATTGAACATACAACATCAACAGTGAACCCTAAGGTAAACTATGGACTTTGGGTGATTATGATGTGTTAATGTAGGTTCATCTTTGGTAAAAATTGTATTTTTCTGGTGAGTGATGTTGATAATGGGGTAGGCTATGCACATGTGGGGACAAGGGATATATGGGAAATCTCTCTACCTCCTTCCCAGTTTCAGTTTTGTTGTAAACCTAAAACTTTTATTTTATTTACTTTACTTTACTTTATATGTTATGCCTCGCTGCACAGCTTACAGGATCTCAGTTTCCCAACCAGGGATTGAACCCAGGCCATGGCAGTAAAAGCCCAGAATCCTAACCACCAGGCCACCAGGGAACTCCCAAACTTCTTTTTAAAAGAGTCAAAAAACTGAAGGCAGGAGTCTGAATAGCCTTCAGAAGAGCCTCATAAACATATTTATCCAAATGTTAAGAATAATGCTCCAGAATATTTTCATATAAAATATAGTTTTAAAGTAAATCTGCACATTCTTATAGAAAAATCATTAATCTCACTGAGTGCTGTCTTCTGTCCACAAGCAAAAATCATTTCATTAAATGTATAGACTTAAAGAAATGTAAGTTTATAATGGCCAGGACATTGTCATGAATAACACTAAAGATAATAGCTCTAATTTATTGAGTATTGAGAATATGTTCAGAACTTTTTATACATTATTTCCGTTCATTCTTATTTCAAGGCTTTGAGGTTGAAATTATCATCCTTATCTTTCACATGAGGAATCTGATGCTTAAAAATGTTAAATAATTTGCTTGTGTGACACAGATAGCAAGTGAAAGAGCTTAGATTGCAACTAAAGAGTCAACTCCATATTCCACGTGCTAAACCACAACCTTCTACAGTCCTCATCTGTAACATACTTATGAATTTTTTTATATCTCCTCTATTTTTTATGAAAGATTTAAGTGTCTCAAGATAGTCTAGAGCATCAGTGAGGAACACTATCAAGTTATGAGCAATGGGAAAAGAGTACAATGAAGGCAGACTCAAATAAGTTAAAAGGTCATGTTACACTGAGTGTGCGCAATACATCTTTCATATTTTAATAAAGATAAAGATTTTCTAATAGAAAATCAGTTTCTTCTCATGCCCGTTAAATGTTAAAAATATGAGTGAAGGGGCCACCACAGGTAGAGAATATTTGTCTTGTTGATCCCAGCCTCCACCCCAGTCTAGCAGTAGTACTGGGTTGTCAACATTCTGTAGCTTTGCTCCTTCTATGAGCAATGGTCTTACAGTTCTAAAAGAAGAGTTAGCAGCAGTAGACTTTCCCTTCCACAAAATCTGTCCCACCTGTAAAGGAATTTTAAAACACTGACAGCAATCTCATGATCCAGTCAAGGAGGCCACCATATACAATAAACTAATTGAATCATGAATTAACACCCTCCTATCACCTAGTGCAGTGTCCTACATGCAATAGCTCCTCAGTACATTCTTATTCATCTGATTTATAGGATTTCTTTAATATGCCAACAGGAAAAAGAGCCAAGTCAATTTAATAACTCATTTGTACTTTACAAGGTAATTAGAAAAATTAGAAAAAACTGAAATCAAGCTAGCATTGTAGATGGCTACAAAAAAAAGGGTCCCAATAATTCTAATTCCTCTTATTAGCAAATGTTATCCATGCAGAGGCTTGTAGAATATTTGGCTTTGTTTTACTTTTTGACTTTTATTCTCTAGATTATTTTTGGAATCCAAATGCCATGTGAAGAAGCCTAAACTATCTATTAGATGTATGAAACATGGGGTTCCAATTGCTCCCATTATCCCAACCAAATGCTAAACATGTGAGTGAGGTCATCTAAGACCCCATCTTAAGCCCGGGTAAGATCAGGCTGGCTTTTGGAACATCTTAAGACATCATTTGATATTCAGCTGCTTTATAATCACACGTTTAGCACTATAAATATGCATCTCTTTTGTATTTTCCAGCAAAATACTGGTCTTAGGAATGCTTTATCATTGATCAAGTGAATAAGGATTGATTTTTTAAAATTAATTAATTAATTTATTTTTGGCTGCGCGGGCTTTCTCTACTTGCGGCGAGCGGGGGCTACTCTTCTTTGCGGTGCGCAGGCTTCGCTCATTGCGGAGCATGGGCTCTAGGCGCGGGGCCTTCAGTAGTTGTGGCTCGTGGGCTCTAGAGCACAGGCTCAGTAGTTGTGGCGCACGGGCTTAGTAGCTCTGAGGCATGTGGGATCTTCCCGGACCAGGGCTCGAACCCCTATCCCCTGCACTGGCAGGCAGATTCTTAACCACTGTGCCACCAGGGAAGCCCATAAGGGTGGATTTTACTAATGTATTGAAAGAAGCCAAGTAAAATGAGCCAGGTCATGGCCAAATGAACTGAAATGGGTGTTTAAACAATTAACAATGTGTTTATTCATATTTATTCCTAGTTCACTGAGAATGAAACTCTAGTTGCTCATGAAAGAGTGAAGTCCTTTTATGGTATGATAACCTACTGATTTTTATTGAAAATTATGAATACTATAGGGGGAAAACTGTATTTAATCAATCAACAAATACTTTTTGAGTACCTACCATCCTCTGTGTACTATGTGGGGTACTGTGAATGCAGCCTGTAAGAAATACAAATGCAAGCTTTTGTATACTTGTCTATCTCTGTGTCACTTGACCCTTGGGAAGCAAAATCAGGCTCCTCTAACCCCAAAGCGTAGCTGCTCCTCATCTAGTCTTCAAGCAGGGGTTGAACCTGGGATGTTAGGAAAAGCACACTTGACCAGAAGCCAATATACTTGGTCTTAAATCCAAAGCTTTCAGTAAGTAAGTAATGGTGTGATTCTGAATTTGGCATCTAATTTTTTTCTGTGCCTGCATTTATTTTTTTTTTACTTACAGTTTGGAAAGTAAGAACTTTCCTTCCTTGTCTCAAAGAGTACGTGGCAACTGAAATTTAGCATTTTAGAACTAAACAGCACAGATAAAAGTTTATTAACTGGAACAATAGCTATTTCATTTTTCTATACTTAAAGAGAAGACTTGGATTGGCTCATTCTTATCTTTTAGCTTCATCCATCAGGAAAGTAAACTCTAGCAATTGTGTGGATTTGACACTCTTGAATAAGTTTTATATATTCTCCTTTCTTCTACTTAGCTTTTTACTATAATTCATGTTTTCCTAATCTTGATTTTTAGATATGTTTCTTTTTATCATATTTTATTGTTTATTTCATTTCATTATGTGCATTATTTCTAAACGACTCCAAATTTTGTATGGAAAAAAGACAGCAAATACATTTTTAAAACAAATATGTTATATAAACATGTACTTGTTGCAGGGTCAAGGATGGGCCACATGCCTGATACAACTTTTGGACACCATGACCTATTATGATGGTCAATCTTTGGATTTATATATACCAGCTCAATTTATTTGCTCTCAGCATATATGCTATAGACTATTAATATACTATGGAGGTACTCTGGTACCTCTCCGGAGTTTCCTTGCGGAAGGAATATTCCCTGGACAACCTGTGATATAATATCCAATGACAAAAGTACTGGTTTCATAATCTCTATAATTTAATTTAGCCATAGTCTATGTCACTCAATTACTCCTTATCCCTTATTAAATTTGTCTCATTAGTTGAACCTATTAGTTCTTAGATGATTAGATAGATAGATAGATAGATAGATAGATAGATAGACAACCTGTCTGAATGGTTCAAAGCAGTTTCAATACAATTAATTGGAGCCAATGTACAAAAGGATCATGATTTTTTGAAATCCAAATGCCATGTGAAGAAGCCTAAGCTTCCTTCTAGAAATCAGAAACAAGATTTCTACTAGATATAGGAGCCAATCAGCCCCAATTTCTCCCATTACTCCAGATATGTAGGTAAGGCAATTGCCCATCATCAATGGTACAATGGACTACTCCTCCTTCTCCTCTATATTGAGGTTTCTGATTTATTTTTTAAATCAAAATAATTTTCTAGGCTGTATGTTTGTAAGTACAGACACATGAACCATCCACAAAATATACAGGTAATACCACTTCCATTTCCAACATAGATGATCAACTGTGAAGTAATACTAAGGTGAATTAAGTAAATAAAACCTGTGTCAGAATTGCAGTCACACCAACATCACAAAGATAAGCAAGAAATGACCTTCAGAGGGCTATTACTATGCGCTTCTCCTTCAGTCTGATTCTTTGCCTAAATCTTCTTTGAGAAACCAGAGTTGCTAATTTTCTCATTTTTGTACCCTTTTCAATATGAATGCCTGCAATTCTACAACATTTGCATCATACTTGATTTTGAAACTGATTTGTCCCTCTCATTCATATCACTCATCTTTTCCTTTTACAAGTAAACACTTTAATGTACTTGACTCATTTATTTTTTGAATAAGTTTGAAAAACTTAGCACATGTTGAATACCTTCTTGATATAGAATTGTATTTAGCAAAAATTCAGTCTTTGGAAAGTTCGTTAAATAACATTGCTCATTAATGACTGACTATAACACTTAAAATCCAAACAACAAATTGCACTGTAGGATTTTTTCCCCTTTTATTGAGAAACTCATTTATTTTTGAGACCATTATCATTAATCTCATCTGGCATGTTTGTGTGTGTGTGTGTGTGTGTGTGTGTGTGTGTGTATTTCCTGCAGTTAAAATTAAACTCTGCCCTCCTAGATAACACTTACAAAATTATGTATGACAGTGCTGAGGCAGCTCCTTGGCATGCAGCAACCTGCATCGTTAATGAATATTTTTTTAAGCTGCTTTGAAGTCTTGAATATGAAAATAGAATAAAAATGTGATTACTGTCACTATAGTACTGCCAAATTTGTTAATGAGGCAATATTCTTTATTTTGTCGAGGGCCAAATTTGGTGGTTGTTTTGCAAACAGCACAAAGCACTGATTAACACGTAAGCTAAGCTCCTCAATTTTATGTTGTGGATGTCTTTTATGCAGATTTATTCGACATTTTCCCCTTAGTGTTTGGGAGGAATCAAATTTCACAGCTTCAACTACTTCCGTTATTCAGTACAGATCCTACGAGTAGGTAAAATGGAGGTGAAAAAGCTCCTCAGGGAGTAAGTATAATCTCTTATCTGTCGTAAAATACTTTATGTGATGGCATTTGTCATCTAAACTGGGGTTGCTAAAATCCTGAAATCCTATTCTATACAATCATTTTCATCTTTATTAGTGTTAAATTTTCTAAGTTACTGAGAATGGACTCTTCTGCCTAATTCGAGATCCCAGCGTCCTAAAGCCAGCAGAGAAACACATAGGGCAGCAAACCTCCTGCCAAAGACAGGACAAGGTCATCATATTCCACAAACCTTTTCAGAAAAATTATTTAAAAGGACTCGAGTTGGGCTTCCCTGGTGGCACAGTGGTTGGGAGTCTGCCTGCCAATGCAAGGGACACGGATTCGAGCCCTGGTCTGGGAAGATCCCACATGCCGCGGAGCAACTGGGACCGTGAGCCACAACTACTGAGCCTGCGCATCTGGAGCCTGTGCTCCACAACAAGAGAGGCCGCGATAGTGAGAGGCCCGCGCACCGCGATGAAGAGTGGCCCCCGCTTGCCGCAACTAGAGAAAGCCCTCGCACAGAAACGAAGACCCAACACAGCCATAAATAAATAAAAATAAATAAATAAATAAAAAGTGAAATTCTAAAAAAAAAAAAAAAAAAGGACTCGAGTTATCTACCCTCTTAAATCAATTCTAAACTACATTTTCTGTTTTGTTTTGTTTCCTTCCTGTCAAATATTTCAGTCATCACAAGACACCCTCCTACCCACCCACCCCCATGGAGGCTCTGAGTCACAACATTTGGAATTATGTTTGACTTCTTTTTTTCACTACAATTGCAGCTTTCCCATTTGCACTTTGAAATCATTTGAGAATTACGCAAACTGGTTTTTTTTTTAGTGAGAGAAAAGGTACATTGCAAATATAAAGATACCAAGTTTTATTCTTTTCCACTCTTACTATTCCTTGGAGACTGCTGGTTAAATATTTTTAAGAGTTTAGATCAATTGGTCAGATAGGTTTATAATGGAGTGCTAAAGGGAAAGGAGGAAATCCATGAGATGATGATCGTTAAGAACAGTAATAAGAGCAGACAGTTGATTGAGCAGAAAACTAGTGAAATAAAACCATTAGTCATGGCTAGACAGTAAATTCTTTGAGGGGAGGAACTCTATCTTATAAAACATTTAGCACACATGCCTTGCCTGTATGGTGGTTAAGTGGGCAATAAATATATCTTAACTTCGGTTTAATGGTCAGAGAAGAAGTAGGGAAAGAGACCAAGGAAAAAAAATGATAAAACAATTTACCTATACAGTCATCTACTATCTTTCAAACCCAAAGGATATAAATAATTCAGTACTCTAGACAAGAACATTATTAGCCAAACTGCCGCTAACTCCTGGGCAAGAAAATCACACACCTTCCTGGTAAATCCTGTTCCTTCCACGTGGAAATACCAGGCATATATGATACAAATGAAGCACTAATTGGCCAAGTATATTTTGTCTTTAAGGGAATGGGTATACGATGGATCTTTGGGCTTCTGTCTACAAATAGATGAGTTTACTTGTCTTAAGTGGATCCACTAATCAATCACTTTGAGTGACATTTTTCCCACTTGGCAAATGTCTGCCTAAATCATTTGAAAATCATCTTGATGTTGTTTCCTATTCTGAAGTCTTTATTAATTTATGGAAGACTTTTACTTTTTTTTCTTGTCCTTAAAGTTTCTTAACAGTGTCATCTTCATTTTATTTCCTCATCTGGGCACAAGCAGGGAGGGGGTGGGATATAAAGATAACCAGCAGTCTTCTCTTTCCAGATCATTCACTATTCACTATTAAATATGGCCAAGTAGACATTGGTGTTGTAATGCTTTTCTCCTTAAATGTTCACCTTGGGTCAGAGATACACATGCACAAATAGAGATCAGGAGATCGTTAAGACAAAAATACTTGCAAACACATACAAAGGAGGAGGGAAAGGAACAGCCTGGTCATTAAAAGGCATGAAGGGAATGAATCTGATTCTGCCAAACATGTTAATAGGAGTTAAACTATAGTAACTCTTAAATACATGGTAAGTAACGTACAAAGACAGAGATGACAATACCAAAAGTCTGGGGTTTAAGGCAATTTTATAGCTAATCAGCTAATAATAATCATAATTATAATGACAGTAATTTTATTAATGACAATGAAGATGATAATGATGATAATGATGATATTTTCTGGGTCAGGCACAGGTAATTCTACATACCCTAAATTGATCAATTTAGTTTAAATGTTATAAAGCTGTCTTTAGGTCAGTAAATTCATATCCTGATTTTACAGGTATGGAATGCAAGGCTCACGAAGGTTAAATGACTCACCCAAGGACACATAGGTGAAGGAGCCAGGATTCAAACTCAGTATGACTGCAAAGCTTCAGAAGGGCTGCTAAGTGGAGGGGCCTTGGCCTTCTCGATTCTTTTTTCTATTCTATAAGCTCAAAGTACAGATGAAATGGCTGGAGCTCCAGTTGCCATATTGGACCCCGAGGTAACCTTGGAAATGGGAACAGGGATAACAAAACCATAAGGCAGAAGGAGCCCAGCTCCCTAACCCTGTGCCTAACTATCCTTCAACAAATAATCTCTGGACATTTCTCTCCTGTTTAAGCCACTATGATTTTCAGTTTTCTGTTACCTGTAGCCAAACTTAAGTGCTACAACTATAATCATAAATGTGCCATCACATTACTGATCATGGCTGAATCACTTAACTTGTTTGATTTTCTTTTATGCTGTCTGATCTGTACCTTGTTAAACTGGGACTGAGGGCTTGGGCTTTGGGTCTTGAGCCAAAGGATGCTAGGAAAAATCTGCAACCTGGGTATAATGTCTGACGTGAACGCTAGAGGTGGGTCCAAAGCAGAGTCAAAATGCAGAATTTTCATTTATATGAGCTAGTTAAAGAAATGAATCAAAGATTTAGAACCAAAGGGGTTTGAGAAATGAGGGGTGTCAGTGAAATTATGTTCATTAAGAGGTTCAGGGAAAGCAGAAAGAAACCTGGATCTGAAAGAATTTCATGAGCCTGAATTCAGATACTTGGAATGCTTTGTATACATGGCAATACTGGGGTCATAAGGAAATGAGTTTTTAAAAAGAGGGTAAGGCAAAACCCACATACGAAAATGAGGGTACTTACTCTACCTCCCTAAAGGCTTATTGTACGAATCAAAGGAAGAAGAAAATGTGAAAGCAAGTTTTACACATAAATCCATAGTATACAAATACCTAGTTTTTGTCTAGAATTATTTAAGCAAAATCATAATGGATTCAAACTAAAGTTGTGTGTTTTATAATGTATTATTTTGAAAATTGTCTATATTTAAACAAGAAAAGTTTTGATTCTCCCTCCCCTTTAGTTCACTGTTATCTTGTAAATAATAAGTAGTCATCATATGTTTGATCGGCTGATTTTACATGTGAATTAGTCATATCTTCATCTACTATTTTTAAAGGTACTTTTTGTGCTTTCTTCCCTTATTCTCAATGGCAAAGCC
Source organism: Balaenoptera ricei (assembly GCF_028023285.1). Lineage (NCBI taxonomy): Eukaryota > Metazoa > Chordata > Mammalia > Artiodactyla > Balaenopteridae > Balaenoptera > Balaenoptera ricei. The sequence continues at coordinate 5,209,818 of NC_082645.1, read as the reverse complement.
ATCCATTCAACAGAGTAAAATCATAGAATAGCTCCTGTCTGGGCTGGAAAGTCTAGCCAGTAATCTTTGCCATACTGACAGTGTCCTGTTCCCCACAGGATCTCAAATCACTGATGTTATTAAAATGCATTCGAACATTTTAAATTCTATACAGCCTCAAAGTCTTTCACATACCATGACCTTTATAAATTGTTTTATTTATCAGGTCAACTTTTTTTTCTCCTTAAGACACCTCATATAAGCACAAAAAAAGAAAGTACAGGTGGGCTTCCCAAAACCTATCATTGGCTACATTAAGTTTTCTACTGTCTCTCTTCATCCAAGAACTTTGAATACTGAACCATGAAAAATGGTGGAAGAAAAAATAGATATAATACAGAAAAGATAAAATTTGGCTCTAATGCCATAAATAATTCAAGGAAATAGGTGGAAAGCATTAACAAGTGGGTAGGGTAGGGAATACAGAAGAACAGTTTAACAACCACTATGGAGAAAAATGTGGAGGAGCCTTAAAAAACTAAAAATAGAACTACCATATGGTCCAGCAATCCCACTCCTGGGCATATACCCAGAGAAAACTGTAATTCAAAAGATACATGCACCCCTATGTTCATTGCAGCACTATTTATAATAGTCAAGACATGGAAGCAACCTGAATGACCATCGACAGATGGATAAAGAAGATGTGGGTACATTTATACAATGGAATATTACTCAGCAATAAAAAAGAATGAAATAATGCCATTTGCAGCAACATGGACGCAACTAGAGATTATCATACTAAGTGAAGTAAGTCAGACAGAGAAAGACAAATATCATATGATATTACTCATATGTAGACTCTAATTTTTAAAAAATGATATAAATGAACTTATTTACAAAATAGAAACAGACTCACAGATTTTGAAAACAAACTTATGGTTACCAAAGGAGAAACATGGGAGGGAGCTTGGTATTAACATACACACACTATAAAACAGATAACCAACAAGGATATACTGTATAGCACAGGAAACTCTACTTAGTATTCTGTAATAACCTATATGAGAAAAGAATCTGAAAAAGAATGGATATATGTATATGTATAACTGAATCACTTTGCTGTACACCTGAAACTAACACAACATTGTAAATCAACTCTAATAAAATTTAAATAAATAAATAAATAATAAAATATTAAGCATCTAAAAAAAAAAAGAAGAATGGTTTAAAATTGAGGCAAATTGAACACCCCTTTTCCCCATCTAAACGTGGAGGCTGGACCACACTTCTTGTGGATTTTTGCCATATGGGACTGTGAAGTCATATAACGAAAATACCTCATATTTCAAGAGAAAGCAGAAATCTGGATTACCCCATAAAATGTTAATATTTTAAAGCATTCAGCATAGCATCCTAAGAAGAGCGTGGACCCTGAAGCCAGTTTGCCTGGGTTTGAATCCCAGCTCTACTATTGCCTTGCTCTCTGTGCCTCAGTTTTCTCATTATTAAAAAAGGGGATAATAATAGAATAAAAAAACTCTACCTCATAGGGTTATTATGAGTAGTAAATGAGTTAATGTTTGTAGAACATTTTAAAAAATGATGGACATATTAAGCACTATAAAATGATAGCTACATAAAAGTAAGTCAATTCAAATTTAAAACAAAGAGTAGGGACACCATTGTATAAGCCAAACGAAGTATAATTATGAATTTCACTCAGGCTGCATGACACAAGTTTTGAACCCCTGATTTAAGGGAACACGATAGCTAACCTGACACTTCGGGGAAAAAAAAGTAATTTTATTTTGTGTTGTAACAGACGGGATAGAACTGAGATCAGTGAGTAGAAGTCAGAGTTTAGTTTGAGTCAGGATCAGAGGCTACTTTCTACCAACTGGATGTGGCTAACAGTAGAATGAACTGCCTAAAAAACTAGTGAGTTCTCTCTCACTCAGTGTGGTCCAAGCAGAAACTGTAAGATAGATTATCTTTTGGATATAATAGAGAGAATTTCTGCAGTGGGTAAGGCTTTGGAAAAATGAACTCTAAACTGCTGTCCAGCTCTGAAGTCATGGATCTAATATGACAAATATCCAAGAACCCTGGCAAATAGAAAGCACAGCAAATGGGGGCACTGCTGGCCCTATCAATAACCCACAGGCAGTAGTCAGTTACATCAATGACCAAGGAGGCAGAGGGGAGGGAGATTGCAACGCGGGTAATCATAGGTGTTTGTGAGGACTCAGCCAAGGTCCTTTATAGGGTTTTCAGACCCATCCTACCAGCAGGATACTGATAACAGAACAGAACCAGGTGTACAATCAGGTGAAGGGGGGGGGGGGGAGGAGAGTGAGATGACCGGAAGGGCAAACTGCCAAATAATGCCAACCACCTCCTTCTGTCCTTCTTTTCAGCCCCTACTTATATGATAACTATGGCCGTGCAGCACCTTGAAGAGGCTGCTTGGCTTCTGACAATTATAAATCTTTTCTCTCAGCGGAAAAGCAGAAATTGATGGTGGGTGAGTGGAAGGTAGATGGCGGTGATGGAGAACTGACAGAATGCCAGCAAGATGAACGGTCAACCACAATTTTGCCAAGGGCAAGCACTACATCTTGTCTTCATTAAGGGTTGAAGGAATCCATTTGTATATAAACTCCCCTTCCCCTCCACACATACAGAAACTGCAGAACTGTACTGGAGATAAGGTTTTGTCTAATTTTCAGAGTTTACTTTAGCAAGACCAGTCCTTTACAAAATAGCCTTTCTTAATGATGTGGTCATTAAAAAGGAGATGATTTTTAAAGGTGATTAATTTGCTTTTACTCTGACATATCTGATGTATTTTAATTAATGTTTTAATGTGGGGTAATGTTCTTGGAGAGGGTTTCGCGAAGGTTCAGTTTTGTTTTTTTTTTAAATATTTATTTAGTTGCACTGGGTCTTAGTTGTGGCACGTGGGCTCCTTAGTTGCAGCATGCATGTGGGATCTAGTTCCCCGACCACGGATTGAACCCAGGCCCCCTGCATTGGGAGCGTGGAGTCTTATCCACTGCACCACCAGGGAAGTCCCCAAAGGTTCAATTTTTAAAGAAGATTATGTATCAACCCTAGTGGAGTTTATAAAACAAATATATTACTAGAGAATATTTCCTATTATTTACCTATCACAGCATCTTCTTGATAATTTTGTAAATTTTCTTACTCTAAAACAATCCTTATAAGCTTTTTTAATCATACTGGATTCTATAACTTGCAGAATTTTAAAGAATTAGCCCATGTTTAAAGATGAAGAGGTGAAAGCCAGAGAGGGAGCTCGTCCAAATGATAATGGCTACTAAGCGGCAAAACCTAGAATTTGATCCTGAATTTTCTGATTCTCAGTCAAGTATCCTTCTTTTGCCACAATAACAAAAATGCCTCTAATGACACAAACATTAGCTGAATTTCCAGTAGCGTATTCAGCATTAAATTTAGTGTTGGGCGCAGAGTTGCTTCCTGCCCCTGAGCTTTGCCCAAACTTAAAGATGAAACAAGACAGCCTCCAGAGTAATTAATAAAACATATAAAGAGTGGCTATCGTGGCCTGTTGAATAGAAAGGGATTCTGGGACATGCTTGTGTTTAAATTTCAAAGCGGTGGGCTTCAAACAATTATGTAGTGGAAGAAGAGAGAAAAGAGGTATTATGACCTTTGAATTTTTCCTATTTTCAGCAGCTAGTAGTAACAGGTATTGTACTCTTATTCCACAGACATCCAACAACTTATTTCTTGAGCTCTTGCTCTGTACCACGAACTCACTGTTCAATTCATTGAGGGGGTATGAAGAAAAACGACAACAAATAGATAGGTCTGTGTTCTTATGGAAGTGTATTTTAGTGGGGAAGAGAGATGGACGACTGCCACATAAATAATTAAGCAAGAAAAAAATAGAGAAAAGAGTTGTGCAGAAAACACAAATGCAGTGTTATTATAGACAGTGACTGGATAGCTACGTTATTTTGGCGGTCAAGAAATCTCACTTTGAGAAAGTCATTTTTAAATTCTGGAACATAAGGAGTCAGCCACACAGAGATCAGTAGAGAGCATTCTGGCATAGGCTCAGGCTGATACAAAAGTCCTGATGTATGGACAAGTTTGGCATGTTGAGAAACCTAAAGAAAGCTGATAAGGTCGAGGGCAGCAGGTAAAATAAAAGTAGAGACACATGAGGGAAGAAAGGTAGCCAGGGAAAATATTTTGAAGGACTTTTTGAGCCAGGTTAAGGAGTTTGGAGTTTTACTAAAGATGTGGGGATGTGTGTATGTGTGTGTCTCTGCTGTATGTGAGGAGGGGTGTGGTGTGGAGTGGTGAGTACTGAAGTGCTTTAAGCAGAAGAAAGACGAAGTATTTTTAAAGATCACTCTGGCATGTAGAGGACAAAATGTGGGATGAAATTCTTGGGAGCCAGGGAGGCTGGTTAAGTGGTCAGGCTGTAGACTAAGCAAGAGACAAGGGTGATTGGGTCTAGAGCAGTGGTTTTCCATGGGAGAGAGGGGCATTTTCCCCCGGGAGACATTTGCATTGTCTGGAGACATTTAAAAAAAATTTTTATTTTATACAGGAGCCTAGTTGATTAACAATGTTGGGTTAGTTTCAGGTGTACAGCAAAGTGATTCAGTTCTACATATACATGTGTCTATTCTTTTTTGAGTTCTTTTCCCATTTAATTTATTACAGAATATTGAGCAGAGTTCCCTGTGCTATGCAGTAGGTCCTTGTTGGTTATCTACTTTATATATAGCAGTGTGTACATGTCAATCCCAAACTCCCAATCTATCCCTTCTCCCCACCTTTCCCCACTGGTAACCATAAGTTTTTTGGTTTTGTTTTTGTTTTTTAATGGGAAGGAGGACGTTGCTACTACCACCTACTGGATAGAGGCCAAGGATACAGTCAACATCCTGCAAGGCACAGAACAACCACCACAAAAAGAATTATCCAGTGTTAACGAGGACAACTTCATGGGCTTATGACCTGTGCCATCTCAGAGGTCCCCACCCACACTCAGAAGGAAGCCACACTAGATTTATTACTCTGCTGTTGTTGTCTTGAAATTCTTAATAATCTTATCTTTGAACTTATGAATTGTGAGTGAAGTCTATTGAGACAATATAGTGTGCCTTTAAGTAGAGAAAATATGTGCAGTAATGTCCCGCATTCCTTGCTGGCCCATTGCCACATAGGGTTTGCCGTATCTGACGAGCACAGAGTTCTGGTGGTTCCATGATCTGTGAAGTTTCAGTGAGACTCAGAGTAGAAAATAACCATGTTACCTCTACAATTGAATAAGCAGAGCCTGAAAGCCTCAAGTGACCACATTTTCCATTTCAGTTGTTTCTAATGCAGAAGGAAGGCGATTGCTTTCTAAGCAACATACATGACCAAGGATCTTATAAGTCTATCCTTTCTTACTCCTGTTATTCCCCCGTATTAGCCAACAACATGTTTGAAAATAATGATATTGAAGGATGGTGAAAGAAAAAGGACAACCATCATTTCCTTTTTCTTTCTCGTCTTTCTTATTCAGAATTAATTTAGAATGTGCACATATGAAGAAGTAAAATAAAAGTAGTTGTTAGTTTTGTGCGTTTCCACTGTTCTGGTAAGAACAAAATACATATGCATGCACAAGCTATGAAATACTAATTGCGTAATTTTGGTGATTCTGCAGGTGATTTAAATGTTCTTATACTTGCCTTTAAAACGTGCATTATACAATATAAAGATGAATGGCAAAATTTATGCTAATAATTTAACATTTTAATTTTTCATACTAGGAAGACATGAGATAGAAAATTAACACCATGGCAAGAAAAGAGAGAGACTGCAGAAGAAAGGAAGAAGCTTTATACTTTAGTATTTTTAATGTCATATTTTCCACACGTATTGGACAAAGGACTCCACGGGTTCATTTTATACTGGGCCCTGCAAATTATGTAGCTGACCCTGGCTTCCAGTGTTAATAATTGGTCTAGAGGATGTCAGGGAAGATGGAGAAAAGTGAGCAGATTCGAGATTTGTTCTGAAGGCAAAGTTAACTAGACTTTCCAATGGATTACTAAGAGCATTGCTCAAAGTTGAGGGACCAAGGATAGCTAGCTGGGGGCTTGAGTGACTGGTAAAGTAGGGGGAAAATCAGGTAATGACATATATCATCTAATTTAATCCTTACAACCGTGATATGAAATGTATATAATTTTTCACGTTTTATAAAAGAAGGATGAAACTGATTGTTAAAAATCTCCAAGCTAATAAAAGGCAGAGCCAAAGTTAAAATCCAGACTCCTTAGCGTTCAAAGAGGGCCTGTCCTACTGGCTACTCTGCCTCCCATAATAAAAGGAAAACTGCAGGCTGAATGAAACTCACCTAGAAACCATGGAGCAGGTTGTGAATGGAAGCCTACTGAACAAAGTAAAGGACTTTATGACTTGTCTGCTCTGATCTGTGGATTTTTCTGCCCTGCTAATGATGCCAATAATGCAAATCCCTTTCACTATGTCTTGTCAATTCATCTGTCTCCCAATATTGCATAATACCTTGGAAGATAGTTACAGAAATTGAGAAAGATGAGTGTATAAAACGGAAAGTATTTGCTGTACCTTTTCATTATATTATATTCTGTATTTTATATCGTTCACATTTGTCTTTATAAATTCCTTGTTAAATATTTGAACATTTACTTCATCTGTAGTTTGCAAGAATACTGAATATAGTATCAAAACCCTAAAAAAAATGACCAAGACATTCCAATCTATAAAAATTCAAGGTATATAAATATATTGGAACTTCTGAAACCTCATTCTAAAATGTCATATTCTACTAGACATACAGTGATGTTGAAATTTACAGCTTTAAAGATGCCCTTGTCTATTCTTATTATATATATATTTGAAAGTAATTGATATTCTAATTAAAGTATCTCTTTAAATTATACATGACTCCCTTCTACTAGCAATAATAAAATAGCATATGACATATAAATGTGTTTATGCCAAGGATTTCAACAATTCAATTGTGCAATTATGAATGTTTCATTATTTAACTTATGCCAATTTTTTAGCTGTCTCCACTTACTTATTTAGATAACCAGAGCCTGAATTCTTCTCTGAATCTTTGAATCAAGTTCTAGTCAGCTGAACTGCCTTATTCCTTTTCTTCTTCTCAAATTTTGTTATTTCTCATCAAGCACACTGCTGAGAATTTGGGCTGAACTTATTAGTTTCTCAACAGAGCTTTCACTGTCTCAGGAGGCAAAGTAAGATTTATTCCAAGTCAGAGCCAAAATAAAGATATTCGTTTTAGTTCTGTAATAAGCTCAAGTCAGAAAAAAATCTAGCAACTTGCATTATGGCATTCACTATGCTATGTAGTAATTTATGCATTTACATGTCTGCTCCCCAAATTGGCTGCGGTATTTGTGAGTAGGATCTGTGTCTTACCTCTCTCACTACATCTCCTCTCCTTTATAATGAATGCCCTGCCCATTGGAGAGTCTCAATAAATGTCTGATACATCAATGAACACTGAAGAAAAACATCATATCACTGGCATGAATAACTCCCAAAACTTTGCTAATTACTTCTTCTGACTCAAAGTCATTGAATATTAGTATGAATTAAAGGCAAACTACAAAACTCCCATTTATATCACAGAGCCACCCTAATAATACTCTCATGGAAGAATAAGAGTTAACACACTTGATTGCAGGCTAATTGCGTCTCAATGTTTTTGTTCTTGTGGCTCTTGTTTTATAAAGAGGTGATGTTGGAGGCTCTTTGATCTGGCATATCTGAATAGCAAAGAAACCACTGGCCTCCTCACTAGTAGTAGAAGGGAGAGGTTAGTAATAGATGTTCTGGAGTCAAAGTGTCCAAGATCAAAAGCCTGTTCCTCTCTTTATAAGCTGCATGGCAGTGGACAAGCTGACAGTACTAAGCCTCATTTCCTCACCTGTGAAATATAGGTACTAATAGAATATGTATCAGAGAGGTGTTGTGATTTCCAGTAAGTGCTCAGTACAGTTCCAGACATATACTAAGAACTTAGTAAATGTTAGTTCTTCTTAGTTTAGTTATGATGGGCTAGCTTTTTTATCTTTCGGTGTTCAAAGTAAACCTGCTTCCTTTATTAGATCTTCCTTAGGACTCTTCCACTTACTTTAATCTCTCCTATTCCTGATGTATATAGCACATTTTGATTGGAAAAAAATGGGGGCACTTGAGAGTTTTCACAACATCTTGAGTTTCTTTGTAATTGTTTCATCAATATTCTTTCCCTATTATAAGGAATGATGAATTTTTTTTCTCATGGGCCTAATGGCGGCAAATTCTCCAAAGAAGGGGAAGAGCCAGGTGGGGTGAGCTGATTATTTGACATGATCTAAATATGGAGAGCTAGAAGGTAAATACCAGCTTTCTTCTAGGGAGCATCAATGACCATAACTAGGGAAGCCATATATTTATCATGTTCCATAAGGCAATACATGAAAGGCAAATAAAAGCAGATGGGTGGGAAAGAAAGAAAGAAGAAAGAAAGAAAGAAGGGAGGGAGGGAGGAAGGAAGGAAGGAAAGAAAGAAAGAAAGAAAGAAAGAGGAAAGAGAAAGAAAGAAAGGAAGGAAGGAAGGAAGGAAGGAAGGAAGGAAGGAAGGAAAAGAAAAGAAGGACGGAAAGAAAAAGAAAAAAAGGACAGAAAGAAAGAAAAGAAAAGGAGGGTGGATTTAACTGCCATTAGTTTTCTCTCTGATCCTATGGGGATGCGGCCGCTGCCCTCTGAGGGTTCCCAATCATTTAATCAACAAGTTCGACAGCAAACCTTACTAAGCTACTAAGTTGTGCTAAAGGTCTCATTCCCACCCCCACCCTGCGCCCCCAGCTATATGTCCAAGGAAATATCCTGATGGATGTCCTATGGTAAGAGAAAGGGTATTTAAAACAAGCATTTCATCTGAGATAAAAATGAACTTTGTATTAGTTCCATGAGTTAATAAAGATGTTTCATTATACGTAAGAACTATCTTTACCTGATCCTTGAAGTCCATTTTTAGCAAAAATGAAAATCCATCCTCTGTTGTGATAATTATCAAAGTCTCATTTTTTTTTTTTTTTTTTTGAGATCTGTAACACTCACCCTTAGGGAAACATCTCCACCTTTTAAAGTCTCATAAACTTCTTGTATATTTACTCCAGTCAAGAGTTTCCCTTCTACATTTCTACTTTCTGTAGCTTCTATTGCCCAAATAATAGAACTTTTCCCCAAAATGAAATATTCTTTAACTGGATGGAGTAAAAACCTTAAACTACATATTCTCCCAACATTCGCATCCCTATATAGATCACTGTTGTGTGTTGTGTACTGAAATAATAAATAAAATTCATTGTATGGTTTTCTTCTGGTTCAAGTACATATTCAGTGTTTTTCATGCATTATATTGTTTACTTCTCACCCACTACAAAAAAAACTATGAAAGAGGTAATATTATTACAACCATTTTGCAAAAAAGTAAATCAAGACTTTGAGAAGTTTACTCAAGATCAGAAATTTAATAAGACAGAATGAGATATTGAACCAAAGTTACCAATTATGTTATATTTCTTTTTTAAAGAACAAAAATCATGTGTCCAGGGTGACAATGATCTTGGTTGAGAACCATGTGCAAGATTAGCGGAAGAACCAGAAAGCTATACGTTTAAGTTAATATTTGTTTAGATTCTTACAAACATCAGGAATGAATTACATTCTGACTGTCCTTATATAACTATGACTTTCTGTCTTTTTTCCTATGGTTAAAAACCTCCAAACAGCTGTGCACTTTCTTCAATGAGTTGGGAGAAGTTGTATAAGAATACATTGCCTTTCTGCAGTTAGAAAAAACCCAGGGCTCACTCTCTAAAAGCAATAGGTGAAGGGGCAAGGGAGTCAGGGCTGTCAACTTATTATGTCTATAGAAGAAAGTTCTGGAGGTGGGAGGAGAGACGGGCCTGGGTGGTGATCTGGGGACCACCTGGGCCCTGCAAGTGTCCCTGAAAGTGAGGAACTAGCAGAAGTTTCCAGGGTTTCTATCTTTCCATCTTCCCTTACCTTCTCCTTCCCCAATTCCCACTACCCCTCTTCCCCATATATTAGTCAGTGTTATGGAGTGATTTGTGTCCTCTAAAAATTGATTTATTGAAGTCTTAACCCCCTCTCCCAGTACCTCAGAATGTGACTGTATTTAAAGATAAGTTCTGTAAAGAGGTAATTAAGTTAAAATGAGATCATTAGGATGGGCCCTAATCCAACATGGCTTGTGTCCTTACGAGAAAGAGGAGTTTGGACACATACAGGTATAGAGGGAAGACCATATGAAGACACAGAGAAAAATCTACAAATCAAGGAGAGAGGCCTTGGAAGAACCCAACCATGCAGACACCTTGATCTTGGACTTTTATCCTCTAGAACTGTGAGAAAATAAATTTCTGTTTTTGAAGCTTCACAGTCTGTGGCACTTTTTTATGGCAGCCCTAGCTAACTAACACAATTGGTCACCCTCACTAGGCTTGGAACATCTCCAGGGAAAGGACAGTGGCTTTTATCTATCATTCACCAGACTACTAATGCAGGCTCTGGAAGGTGATCAGTACATATCTGTTGAATGAATGAATGAATGAATGAATGAATACCTATCATGGGTATTACTGCACCCTCCCCCACTGCTACCAACTAATGAACCCCACAGAAATCGCTAGTTATCAGCCCTGGAACGTGGTGAGTTTTCATTTATTTGCCTGTTCTTTCCCACTCTTCCTTCTTTCTTTCTTTTTTTTTTCCTTTAGATACAAAAACAGGTTCCTATAGTGGCAAAGATGTGGTAAGAGTTGCATATCGGAGACTGAGTTCATACTTGACTGCTTCTCTGCATATGATTATAGGGTCTTATATGAAAAGCAACTTGGAAAAGTCCCAAGAAACTGCAGAAATGTGATGAGCAATTCTGCTTCGGAGAGAAGAGAAAATGAGACTTTAGAGTAGGAGGTAGAATGGGAGACCCAATTTATAGTAAAAACTGATGTCCACATATTGCCATGGTTAACTAAAACCAACTGTATGATAATAAGTTCCCTTATGGAGTGTTCATTATGGTCCAGGCAGGTACTCTTCATGCTGTTTTATAGTTAATTCATTCAATTCTCACACCCTTAGAGGATTAACATCATTATTCCTATTTTATACTCACAAGGATGGTACCTAAAATGACCAAGTGCAGACAGCTAGCAGGGAAAGAAGCCAGCATGAAACCCAAGCATTTGGTCTCCAGAGCCTATACTCTGAACTGGTTCATCTCTACGGCACAGATGTTTGTTACAGATAGTCCTGCATATTAGTTAAGGACAATATGTTTGGATTTTAAATTAAGTATGCTTTTTATATACAGCATCTCATACCCAATAAAAGCCTACATTCATTCCTTATTGTATATACTTATTTTATAAATAAAACACAGTGTTCCTCTTAAGCCATCAATTGACAATCCTTCTTAAATAAAATAAAACCAACACCTAAATTTAGTTAAATATAACACCAGCTTTCATGTACTGAGTCTTCTCTATGGTGCAGACACTGAACTAAATTTTCTCACAAACTATCTCCTTTAACCCTCCTAGCCCTGTGAGGTAGGCATTAATATTTCCGCAGTTTCCCAAGTGAGGAAACAGAGACACTCAGACAGGTTAAGTTAACCAAATTCACACAGCTAAAAAGTGGCAGAGCCAGTGCTGGCTGATGCTAAAACTAATGATTATAAACACTGATCAAGATTCATTTAACAATTCTTTTCAGCTTACACCTATTTTAAAGATTGTCTTGAGTCCTAGATCAAGTGCCCCTGAAGTTCCTATAAGATCCAGGTGTAGGTTTTTGTTTTTTTTTTCTAGGGGGTTCATCTTCCAGATCTACTTTGGATCCTAAGAACCACCATATCAATTTAATCTAATAAGAAGCTGGATGTTCTGTCATTTGTCTGCCCATGTGAGCGTATGAGTCTTTGCCTTATTCCCTGTCTCTTGAAGTAGGCCTCATGACTCCTGTGTGATAAACTGACCATTTCCAGCATTCCATCATGGACTAAATTGAAGGTGAAGGTGGTACAATGGGGAAAATAAGATTGCCCTTGGGGGATTAAACTACAAATCAACACCTTATGGATGATGTCAGAATCACCTTAAGATATAATGGTCCTTTTTTACAAAAACCTCTTAAATTATAATGGTCCCAAGATGAGCAATATTTAACTGTGACCACATCAAAAGCTCTTTTTTTTTTTTTTTTTAAATCAAGTGCCTATCAGAAAAATGGATTGGTTAATAATAGAACATGGGAATAGTAAGGAGACAGAGTGAAATCCTGGCACTGTTCAAGCAGTGTCAGGGGGAAGGGAACCTAGTCAAAACTCAGCCTGTATGGTCTGAGTAGCAAGTAGTTCTTTAGGTGTTTAAATGCATCAGGCTATAATATCTTGAGGCTCTTGAATATTCAAATCATAATGAATTCATCCTATTTTAATGCTAAGCAACTTTTGACCAAAATTTGGCTTTAATGGACTGGGTCACAAGGAGAGAATATTGACCAAGAGATCAGTTTCCTCTGATAGTAATCTATGTAATTGCTAATTAATACCTGGCCACTTTTGTTTTGAATATCATGCTATTCAATGTGTTAATTTGACTCAGTGTTTAGATCTAATGGACTCCAGGATATTCCCAACAAGATTGAGTTTCTGCGCCTGGGGAGCTGAGGGTCAGATGTGAAGCCTGAAAGAACTGTATTCAGGGGATGGTGGTGACACCCTGACCTCATTTTCCTTTGGATGCCTTCAGCAGCATCACGCTATGTTCTTGGACTTCTTCAGAAGGGAAAAGAGCAATCTGTCAGGAGAGCCTTCCTTCATTTCATGACACAGTATAGGCATAAAAATGATTTCAGTTTTAGCAAGCTGTAGCCTGGCGCATAATGAGACATACAGCCATAAATAAATACTCTCAAAGTTTGTGCAGGATCATATTAAGACAGATGCCAAAGCTCATAATTGCAATACGCTGCATATTACTGAAACTTTTCATAAAATCTAATGAGATTCTAACTTATAAGGAAAGAAGCATAAGGAAACTTGTAGCAACATAATTGGATGACATTTTCTGCCCTGAGGGCAAAAGAAGCTAAAAAGAATAACTGGTATTTGTGTTCTTAAAAAGAAGGGATTCGGAAAGATGTTTAAAATCCAATGAGTCCAGTTTTGATTGCATTATCTTTTGGAAACTAGAATGAAAGTTTTTGAACAAAGGGTTCCAGAAAGGGTAATTAAACAGTTCCCACCACGCAAAGTGTATTGAATGAGATCATTCAAAAGGTGAGGATTTTCTGTGATGGAAATGAGAAGCAGGAAGGAGCTAAAGAGACTGTCTAATCCAGATTTCTAACTGTATGCCTGAGCTCTCCCAAGAATCTCCTTGTTCTGAAGATGGCATCAAGACCTAGAAAAACAATTCACTTTGATTTCAGCCAGAAGTAAACAAAGATCTTGAAGAAAGCGAAGAAATTGAGTGATTCCAGCATTTCATCTTCTGTACCTTGTTCCCTAATACAGAACACAAAATGCTTCATGGAAATGAATGACATGTCAGGTCAAGGAGGAAACAGTGACAACCTCCCCTAACCTACAGAGCTGCTCAAAGTGAATATTAACAAACCAGTAGAGAATAAAGCCGGCATATATGGGTGTGATTATGTTTGAGCCATGAATGGGCCTATATACACTTAGGGGAGGCTCCTCTTTCTAACCACAGAGGTCAAGGGAAAGTCCTAGACTTGTAATGGTGCAGACTTTCTCCTTTCTTTAGGTCACAGGCTACTAAATGCTGGGTGATCAATACACTGAAGAAGCCGCTCTTCCATTTCTTGCATACCTGACTAAAGAACAGGTTTTCAATTTTGCTTTTCGTTGTGTGACCTTGGGCAAGTTACTTAATGTCTCTAAATCTCAGCTCCCTTGACTATTAAATGGGGATAAAAGTATTTACTTCCTAGGGTCATTGTGAGAATTAAATAAGATTGAGTTTCTAAGGCTTTCAACACATTATCATTAATATTTCATAAAGCTCATATCTACTAATCACAATCTATTTAATCTTTCAATAGGCAACCTAAATACTGTAAATCACACAGTGCTTTTCTTATATTACACTTTCCACATATAATTACTTCACATTGAGTATATAGAACATAGGGGATTTTTCACATGTACATTAACGTATTAGAAAAGAATATTAAAAAGTAAGTACCGAGCCCAGCTCAAGATCTCAGTAAATTGTTTTCTTTTTCTTTTCTCGTTAGCTACCCTATGCCCCAAAGGGGAATGAAAATCAAGGATGAAATTAATGATTATTCTTCCTTTGTCATGATTTATAAGGGTGATTATAATGTGAATAAGCAAACAAACTTATGAATGAAAGAGGTTTTATTTATTAGAACTGGGCAGATGTCAAGATTGGCTTTACTCTGGTTAAGTTCTCCTGATGGTTCAGAAAAGACTTTCAGAATAATGAAGCAGAAATAAGTGTATCAGAGAGTTAATCTTCCTTCCTGTTTCCTCCCCATCTTGCCTAAGACAACACCCGGCCAAATGGAATTGCTATTTGGAATAGAACGTGTTCCAGCATCTTCTTTCTCACTTGAATATTAATATGAAGTGATTAATGAACTTGTTGCTCAACATGTTAAATTAAATAACAGTGAAGAGATTAAGATTGCCTTTCCCATTATTGAGTGCTGCATTTTAAGTCCTAATGTGTAAAGCAGACCATTAGTTTTCAGTCAGTCTTTGTAACAGATTTTTTTAATGAATTTATCTCACCTTTTCTGAAAGCAAGTCACACAGCAAATATTTATTTCTTCATTCTACTTAAAGAATTGAAAGCTTGTTCCACCAGTAAATAATGCAGATCTCTGACCCTGAGATTTTCACATAACTGTCATTTTTAGACCAATTAGTATGGATAACTAAGATATTCAGGGCTTAATGTTTCACCCTACTTCTGAGTCTCCTGCGGTGAAACTGCACTCTCCCAGGGTGTATAAGGTCCTCCATATGAAAATATAATTTATAATCACAGCACAACTTTAATAGCATCTGTCACTGTTTCCACAGTATCAGATATTCAGTAACTTTTGCTTACAATTAGAATAGATAGAAAAAGTTTCCCTCCCTACTCCACAAGTCTAGGGTGAATTATTGTCCTTTGCCTATTTTTCCAGATTTTATTATTTCTTAGAATGACTTCTCACACTAGAAAAAAACCTTTCTCTTTTTTTTACAGAAAAAGAATCCTCTCACATTACTTCTGAGGATGACCAGTAGCCTCCCAAGAGAAAACTGTGAGAAATGTTCTGTGAAGATTAGGGCAAGAAGTTACCCATAGGACAGAGAATTGAGAGACCTGCTTGTCTTCTTCAGTTGACATGTATAAGGAATTTATTAATAAAAAGTAAGATGTATTAGGTGTGTTAGATGCTTCTCAATATATAGGAACAAAAAGATGCATAAATAAGACTAATAAATAAGCTATCAGAATGTGTATGTGTGTGTGTGAGAGAGACAGAGAGAGAGAGAGAGAATATGAGATGTTGGTAACCTCATTCCGAGACATTGAAAAATGCTTCTCCAAGGTAATGGATTTTAAATTAAGTACTAGGTATTTGCCACTTAACTAGGGCTTTTCAATGAATTTTAGTCATTCATTTACTTAACAAGTTACATGAGGTACACATCTTCACAAAAAGGAATACTGCTATAACTTCTACTTTGTCTACATTAATATGAGATGTAAGGGGAAATAATTGTAGATGTCCTCTCATGCCACTTGTCTAAGTAGTGCCTAAAGCCAAATCCCCAAATCCCAGTGGTTAATAAAGAGGACTTTCATAATCACCTGGTAGATGGGTTCCTGTGAAGTTGGACGTCATAATGCATCTCTGAATTGAACTTGAGTGAATCTCTTTGAAATTGTTCTGAGAGTTCTTTCTAGTGTTAACATCTTTATCCCAGTCTTCAGAATTTTACATTTGAAGGGCTAAAAACAGAATACGGTATGTCCACTTGGGTCCTAGGCTGGACTTCAGTCATTTTACTCTAGGAGTCCTGCTGGATAAACGAAGATGTCCAGTGATTTTATGAGATATCTGGATACTAGCGGTAGTTCATCCTCCACTTCTCTACCCTCACTACCCAAGCGAGTGATTTCTTAGAAAAGACCTGCAGAGGAGAGGCAAGTCTGTTGTACTGAATGTCCCCAGCGACCACCTCTCTTCCACTTTCAGCAATAAGCTGGACCAGCAGCTACAAGGCTCACAGCTGATACTGCACAGGTGTGCATGCCCTCCACAAACTGGAGGTCCAAAGCCTGGACATTGCTCCTCCCAGCAAGGTGTTTCCCAGGCTAGGTGGCTCCTGTTCTTACACTGTTGGTTAACTGCATGCTCCCTGAATCCTCCCAAGTTCCCTATCAATAAGTAAAGCAGCACAAGAATGGGCTTCCTCTCCAGGGGAGCAAGCCATGGACTGTCTAGCCATGATAAATTCAAGCACACGCCTCAGTGGGCTGTTAAGAGCTTGTGGGACTCGGTGCATTCTCTTGATCGTCTTCCCTGTTTTGTTTACTAATTCACGTTTTATGCCTGGACCGT
The DNA here is from genome assembly GCF_028023285.1 of Balaenoptera ricei. Classification (NCBI taxonomy): domain Eukaryota; kingdom Metazoa; phylum Chordata; class Mammalia; order Artiodactyla; family Balaenopteridae; genus Balaenoptera; species Balaenoptera ricei. The sequence goes on along the minus strand of NC_082645.1, from coordinate 5,193,075 downwards.
GAGTTGCTAACGATGTCCCTACCTTAGTTTTATTTTTTTTAATTAATTAATTAATTTATTTATTTTTGGCTGTGTTGGGTCTTCATTGCTGCACGCAGGCTTTCTCTAGTTGTGGCGAGCGGGGGCTACTCTTTATTGCGGTGTGAGGGCTTCTCATTGCGGTGGCTTCTCTTGTTGCAGAGCACGGGCTCTAGGCGCGTGGGCTTCAGTAGTTGTGGTACAAGGGCTTAGTAGTTGTGGCGCACGGGCTTAGTTGCTCCGCTGCATGTGGGATCTTCCTGGACCAGGGCTTGAACCTGTGTCCCCTGCATTGGCAGGTGGATTCTTAACCACTGTGCCACCAGCAAAGCCCCCCTACCCTTAGTCTTTATGATTGTAGGGCTGGTTGGGAGAGGTTGTGGTTCTTGGTCGGCATCCTATTTGCCATGCTAGAACAGTGCCTGGATAAGCACTCAACAATTGCTTATCCATTGCTGTGCTCACTGCAAATGTCACACTGATAAAGTAAATCTATACTGTGAAAGAATGAGACATGTCGATTTTATTCGCTTCCATAGGAAAACGAAAGAGAGAGTTTGTATCTCACAGAATACCGCCAAGCAACTGAATGGAAATCTCTATTGGACCTTCTATTCTTCCTTTATATTTCCCTTTTTGCATTAGCTCTTCCTTTCTTTTTAGTCTATTTTTCTAAAAGAGTATTTTCAATATCCTCTATTGTCTTACCATTTTAGCTCTGTCCCCAAATTGTCTGTCCCCTGAGCACAATAAAAGCTCTTCAATTAAATGAACTGACATTGCCTAGATGGCAGATGAGCAACCAGCTACACGAGGCAAACGTGATGGAGGAATTCAGCCCCTGCCCCAAGCAGTTTATCAGATTTTATCAGTTTATCAGATTATCCATCCACATTTTCCCCTTATTCATGCACACCTTCCTGTGTGCAAAGGACAGGCACAGGGATAATGCTGGTATAGGAGGGAGGATTGTACCGCTAGAAAAAATAAATATTTTCTCCTTTTAATTGTAAACCGATAAATGGAAATGCCAAAATGGTGTCCTCAACCGTGGCCATTGACTTCCAGTATCTAAAGTAATTGAACTCCAACTCAATTTTGTCCTGTCTCAAATCATACAGCAGTGTAGGCCACCCTGTCTGTATTTATCAGGGTTAATTCAGGGAAGCAGAACCTCCTATGAAATTATGAATTTATTTTAGTAATTAGATCTTATACAATTGTGGGAGGAGCTGGGGAGGTAAAAGTCCAAATAAGGGTGCAAAATCATTAACCAGCCTTAATTGTGTTGCACAAGTCAGTTGGAGCTTGCAGGGAAAATGCATGTACTCTTGGGATTGTGAAAGGTGCTGATAGAGAAATTTATGAGGAGTTGAGGTGCGTCTGGCGTTGGAACTGAGACCAATGACTGTTGTTCAGCAGGGATAGTAACAGGGAAAAACAGCAGGGAGTGGGTGAGGGAAAAGGGAAGATAAACCAGAAACAACCAGCACCTGCCTTCCTGTCACAACCACTAACTAAAGGGGATCTTTAGAACTTGATGGCTGTTAACCTTCCCCTCCCCAACTTCATGTAACTTTACTTTCAATCAACTTTAACACTTGAAATAAAGAAAACCATACAGGAAAGGAAACTCCAGAAATGTAGTTCCCAGCATAACCAAGACTACAATAGAACAATCCAGCACACTCATGAGGAATCGATTCTGGCTAACCTATCCCTTGCCATTGTTCGAGAAAGCTGGGTAAGTGGAGTTGGTAACCCTCAAGGTAAGGAATACCTGTTTCAAGGGAACACAAGGCGCATTGAAAACATTTAGTTAACCCAGAAAATTGAGACTTTGAGATGCTCTTTAAATGCCTGTGTGAGTGCATGTGTACACACACACACAGGCACACACACACATACACACACAATCATTGAGAAATCTACCTACCACAAATCCGACCACAGACTGTTCGGCACATATAACGTGTTTAATTCATATTTACTGAATGACTGAGGGAACACAACAAATCTATAAAATAAAAGTGTTTGCTTTTTTTGGTCCTAAAATAAGCACTCTCAACATATACTACCAAATGACTCAGCTTAAAGCAGCCAGTACAGCGAGAAATTTGTTTATTACAAAGAGTAAATATACTTCATGCATCATCACCTGATGTTTGCCAAATATTGCTTCTTCTACATTGTTCCTGTTCAAATCATCTTCAGCCTCCATTTCTCCCTTTCTGCTTTCCCAGCTGAATGGCTGCTTTATAGCTTTCACATTTATTTCTTATATGTTTTCCTCACCTGTCTTTAGCTCTCTTTCCCTTTTACTTTTTTTGGTTTTCCTTTGTTTTCACTTTTCTGTCTGCAACTCATGTGGCTTATTTTTCCTTTTATCATTGCCCCCAAATCAGAGAACCATTTTAATTGGAATGTTTCGATTTCACAGGGGAGAAATTTCACAGTCCCTCTGCCAAAAAGTTGTCAGCTCTGGTTCCCGAGTGTGAGATTTAGGTTTTTCCACTCTGCTAACATACACACTGCCAATATTGTATCACACTGTTCTAACATTGGGGAGAAAATAGCAAAATGCAATTCCATCATCTTACGGTGGAGAAAGAAATACTTTTTATCTTACATGAGCAGTGAGTTCTTAGTCCTTTTTTATTTTTTTTCCACTCGGACAGTTGTATGTGATAGCTTTCAGATGGAGTTGCATCTGCAGAGTTTTAAAAGTCTATTTTGTTTTGTCTTTGTTCTCTTGGATTTTGCAATCTATGTCTGGTGCTGCTGTCTACAATGATGCTATATGGAGAAGAGAAATTTTGAAATGAGTAATGAAATTTAGATTTGACTCTCTATGCATTTGGAGGTATTTTTTATAGACTCAAAGGTCATTGGACCTGGAAATAAATATTAATCAAACCCTTGGTTTTTTACTACATGCATGTAAAAATATTTGCGTTGATTGATTTTTTAAAATTATCAGCTAGTTGTTTTGCTTTTGAGGGGAAGATACAATCTCTGTCCTTTCAGGATATCTTACCTCCTAATAAAGGACACTCATCTCTACATTTTTTTTTCCTAAGCTTTATCTGTAAGTATCAAAGAGTAAATTTTACAGTCCCTTCAAAACAAATTACAGCCATCTAGTTCAAACATCGTATTGAATAGATGATAAAAAGAATGACCACAGAAAGGTGGTCATTAAGAAACTTGCCCAGAGTTACTTAGCTATTTTGTGGAAGAGCCTACATTAGGAAAAATAAGAGCCGTACAAATCAGACCCTGCTTAGTGAGGAGTATCAAACTTGCCGAAGTACGGGGCGAACAAAGCCACTGGCTCTAGAAGCTGGACGAGTCAACCTGCCAGCTTTTTCATTCAACATTATCTGGCACGTTTCCATGGTTACTGCATTAAAATTGTTGCTAGCTTTAGTTCGAATCAACTTGTTTAAACTTATTCACTGAGTGTCTTTGACATGTAAGTGAAAAATAAATTAACACTCATTAAAGTGAACTTGTATTTATTTACAGGCAAATCGAACTGGATTTTTCATAGTTGTTTGTTTTATTTAGAAAACATATTGGTACTTTTCAGTCAGTTGAGAACCATATTTTTAACTTTAGTAAGAAAAGACCTTCTGTTTGACATAGTCTTCATGGTATGGACTACTGACTACGGACTATTGAGTATTATGAAATACTCAAGATTGGGTATCCCCCCATCATGCGAGAGAGCGGTGGAATTGTGTCTTTGAGTTTTGCAGCATCTGCTCTTGCGGACTCTGTGTGCCATGTGGGTGCAGGGAGTCTGGCCATGGAAAGTGTGTTGACGAGGGAAGGATGGAGTCTGCCTCTGGCTCCAGCAGGGCTGTGATTCCCTGCAATGCAGGATCGAAGGAAGTAATATAGCTCAAGTCAGGGACACTCTTTGGACTTAACTATTTTGCTTTTGTAATAAAATATTTACACTCAAATCGTGCACTGGTAAGATGGATGTGGTCTGTTTTACAGTCTGAAAGCATGGGCTTTTGATTCAGAGAGACCTGGGTTTAACCCCTAACTCCTCATGTAGAAAATTTTAAATACAATGAATTAATAAGAAAAAACTAAGAAAAAAAAAAAGCTCTGCTTATGTAAGCGTAAGACGTCTCAGGAAGAATTTATAAGTCAAATATTCATTGCGTCTGGGGAGGAGAAGCTAGTGGCTCAGAGACAGGACCTAGAGGGATGCTTTATATCAGATACCTTTTAATGCACTTTGAATTTTGCCATAAATGAAGTAAAAACAATAGGGGAAAAAAAAAAGTCAGCTAAAGTAAAAATAAAATAATAATACTCAGTAATTTTGTTACAAAATAATAAAGCCTATCTTCCCTATTTCATTGTATAGCTGAAGTTAAAATTTGAAATCTTCATTTGTAGTGCTGAATTTCAGCTTTTTTAATTAAAAAATAAAATCCAAGATGTTAACAAAAAAATCTGTGCCACTAAGGTGGAATACATGTGCTTATACAAAATATGTCTATACAAACGCTACAAAAAATTATATGAAATAAAATTTTCAACAGAAAACTATAAATTATGAAAATAAAATCCTAGCTCTAGCATGAATCACCCTGTGGTCTTGGAAAAAGTATTTATTCTGTAATCTTCAATATTTCTATCTAAAAATGAGTCTATAGTATTTATTTTATTGAGTTTTTATGAAGATTAAACTGACATAACATGCATAGCTTCTTAACGCTAGGTGGCTTGGCACATGGCAAGTACTCAGTAAGTTAATGTAACTGGTAGTGTTGTTCTATTTAATATTATGATTCTATGTCAGAGCAGGAAAAGTGGCCAAGAGTCATGGTGATGGTCATGGAATCATACAACCACATTTAACCTTAAATCAAAACCTAGAGAAGTTGTGACTTGATCAACTCATGCAGTTAATTCCTGTGAGGGTTGAGAAGAAAGCCAGGATTCTCAATGACCAACTCAAAAAGTTCTTTCTAATGAAGCAATCTGTTACTTAATGTGGTCTACACAGACCCTTGCTTGTCAAAGTTTGGTCCAAGGACCACCAGCAAAAGCATCACGTAGGGCCTTCTTAGAAATGCAGAAGCCCCAGCCTAGACCTACTGAATCAGAAGCTGCATTTTACCAGCTTAAATCCCCAGATGATTCATGTGCATCAACATCTAAACTGTTTTAGAAGCCCTGGTATAGACTACCCTTGAAATTTTGGTAATTGATGACAAAACAATAAGTAAACGTCAGAAATGCAGTTCAAAATCAATAAGGTTATGTCAAAACAACCAACAGAGAAGTGAAAAATACCCCAAATCACTTGTGAGGCAAACAGGCTAGTTAGGTGGATGGATGGATGAAAAGAGAGACAATAGTCATAGAGAGTCACAGGGAGACACACACGCCCACACACACACAACACACACACACACACACACATATATGTGTGTTCTGCGAAAAAAAGTATTGCCCTAGCTTTAGAAGATAGTTCTGTTTCAAATCAAATATAATATATTATTGCTATTTTTAAATCAAATAACTATTTTGATTATTTCTTCTCTTGCATAATCTGTTGAAACAAACTGACTGGTTATTAGGATATAAATTTGAACCCACTTTCAACTAAGTAAAATATGAAATCTATAAAAAATACAGTGTGGTCATGTGTTTATTTACTAACTTACTAATTCACTAGATAATTCATTTCTCAATCAGTTATTATGATATTGTGTAAACACAAGTTGAATCTTCAGATCCTACTCTTGTTGAAATTTTGAACAAAGGATAGGCTTCTTAGACTCTACGTGGGCACAAGAAAAGCCCAAGGAAGATTTCCAGGGCCTGGGATGGTTGTGTAGAGGCAAAGGAACTAAACTCCAGAGCCAACATCCAAAAAAGGGGGACAAGAAGTGAAAGAAAAACAACCCAGCAGACAAGCTGCCTAAGCATTCATCCAAAGAGGCTGGGCCAATAGATACAGGAAATCTTATGTGCAAAACATTTCTAGAGGATGCAGGTCCCTGCTGATTAGTAAGGTCAAGTGTGCAAGAGGCCAGCGGCAGGTGAAGAGACAGACTCAAAACTTTCCTACTGTGGTGGAAAGATAGCTGCCTTCACAAAAAACATAAACAAACAAACAAAAAACAACCAGGGACATTTTTCTTTTCTAGACTAAGTAGGGAAAAGGATGCAATATTTTTTATACTGTGTAAATGGATCTTGTATCAATCTAGAAGTGCTACTGGATGAACTAGAAACTAAATTCTACTGAACATCAGGCAATATAGAAAGAAAAATTGTAGGCTTTAGATTCAGATGGACGTAGGTTAGAATTCTGGTCCTGTCAATTTCTAGCTCTGGGAGATTCTAGATGGTTACATCCCCTCTCTAACCCTCAGTATCTTTACTTACAAAAAGGAATAATATGTATCTAGCAAAATTATTGTAAGAATTAATTGCTATATTATATTTATTACAATAGACAGGCATAAGGCACTCAAAAATGGTAGTCATTACTACTGTGATTACTATCTTTGTCCATTGAGTTTTACAGTTTGAGGTACAGAAAAGTGTACGAATTACAAGTGTAGAGATGGATTAGTTATTACACAGCAAATACATTCATATAACCACCACTTAGATAAAAATAGAATCAACTCTCCTGCATCCTCCATGCCAACACAGATGTCATCACAATTCTTATTTTTAATACCAGAGATTCATTTTGCATGCATTTGAAATTTCTACAAATGTAGAAATTTATGCAACTATGTCTTTTTTTAATTTAATTTAGCTTCTTTCACAAAATATTACACTTGTGAGGTTTATGCTATTGTATATAGCAGTGGTTCATTTACTTTCATCACTATATAGTATTTTATTTTAATGAATATTTATGCTGTTGATGAACATTTGAAATAGTTCCAGTTTTTACCTATTTACAAACAACATTGCCCTGAAAATTTCCTACTTGTCTTTGGTGACATATTTATACAATTCTATTCTACGCAAACTTAGGAATGAAATTGCTGGTCAAGGGTATATGTGTATTTAATTTTAGGAAATGCTGCAAGGCAATTCTTATAGGGATTTCTTCTCATGTACCCTCCTACCAACATATTATGAGAGTTCCTGTTTCTCTGAATCCTCAACAGCACTTGTTATTTTCAACTGTTTTAAGAAGTCAGCCATGTCTAGTGAGTATGTGATGATATCTTATGGTATTTTAATTTGCATTTCACTAATAACTAATAAAGTTGAGTTCCTTTTAATATATTTGTTTGCCATTTCAATATTTTCTTATGTAAAGTGCCTGTTGAAGTATTCAAATCTCTTCCTATTTTTCTTTCCTTTTTTTGCCTTTTTCTTGCTGTTTTATTAAAATTTGTATATATTCAGGATACAAATAATTTGCAATTGAAGGAAAATATTAACAGTTTGTTCTGTGCCATTTTCTCTAGCCTCAGGAATGCCTGAAAATGTGACCTTTGCCAAATGCTCTTTGCAACACTAATATTCAAGAAATTGTCTGGGGAGTATTTATGTCAGACCTAAGATAACAGAGCATCCCATCCAGGACTATGTACTAAAATAAGCCACTAAAAAACTAGAAATGTCAAAAAAAAAATAGAATTCATAAATTTCATAGACTTATGGGATTTGTAAATTTCCTCTTAGAAATTATTTCTATGGTCTAAAATGCTGATTTGGTGGTGTAGGAGCCTCTATTTGTTGTCTCCACTCAGCTTTGCATGCCATATGCACACTAGATAACAGGACCACCTTGGTCTGCATAGGAAGGAAACACAAAAACATTTGATATTTATACAGTTTTAACATTATCATACAGTAAAGGAAGGTGTGATCATATACGGGCTATTGATAGTTAACCTTTTTTTCCCCCGTTTTATCGAGATGTAATTGACAATATCATGTGTAGGCTTCAGCTGTAAGCATAATGGTTTGACTCACATATATCATGAATCGATGACCACAATAAGTTTAGCAAACATCCATCATCTCATAGAGTTACAATAAAAAGAAAAACAGAAAAAAAATTCCCTTGTGAAGAGAACTCTTAGGATTTATTCCCTTAATATCTGTCATATATATCATTATAAATATAGTAGTGTTCATATATAGATATAGCAGTGTTAAGTACAGTCATCATGGTGCATGTTATAGCCCTAATACTTATTTCTCTTATAACTGTAAGTTTGGACTTCTTTTTGGTCATTTTCTCCAATTCTTCTTCTCCCACCCCTGACCTCTGGTAACCACAGTTTTATTCTTTTTCTAGGGCTTTGGCTTTTTTTTTTGGATTCCACATTTAAAAGTAAAATCATAAAGTACAGTATCCACAGGGGATTGGTTCCCTGACCCTCATGGATACCAAAATCCATGGATGGTCTAGTCCCTTACAGTTGGCCCTCCGTAGGTGAAACCTGTGGATACAAGGTGCCGACTGTATTTGTTTTCCTCTGTCTGACTTATTTCACTTAGCAGAATGCTCTCAAGGTCCATCCATGTTGCAAATAGCAGAATTTCCTTGTTTTTTTTTTTTTTTAAGGCTGAATAATACTCCATTGTGTGTGTGTATATATATATGTATATAAACAACCTCTTTATCCATTCATCCATCAGTGGCCATTTAGGTTGTTTCCATGTCTTTGCTGTTATAAATGATGTTGCTATGAACATGGAGGTGCAGGTATCTTTTTGCGTTTTTGTTTCCTTTGGATATATTCCCAGAAGTGGAATTACTGGATCACATGATAGTTCTATTTTTAAATTTTTGAGGATCCTCTATATGGTTTTGCATAGTAGCTGTACCAATTTACAATCCCACCAAGAGTGCACAAGGGCTCCTCTTCCTCTACATCCTCGCCACCATTTGTGATCTCTTGTCTTTTTGATGATGGTATTTAAAAACTCCAAAGTCTGAGGTTTTAATAAATAAAACTTAATTCAAACTGTCACTAGGGGGTATATAGAAACAACTGTAAAATATAATTTAAATTTGACTGTATGAATATGTATTAAGTGAATTTCCCTTTAAGATGTGCTTGTTCTCTTTATTGTATGTTTCTGTGTTTTAAGAATAAAGTTTGGGGAAGGTTTTTAAGGGTACATTTTAATTTGGGTAACATATACTATACCAAAAAGATCTCTAAACTGTATGCCTGACTTATGTCAAATGGTGTTCTCAAAGATGTTCTGCAGTGGAGATTGGTGTTACCACAATTTGCTATGCTTTTTTTTTTTAGTCCCTTCTGACTTCTCTCTCTCTCTCTCCTTCCTTTCTTTCCTTCCTCTATTCCCAGTTTTCCCTTTTCCTCTCTTCCTCCTTTTTATTTTCCTCCCTGCCATTTTCTCTTCTTGACCAAATTTCAAATTGGATCTACCTGAAATAGAAAAGAAGTTTGTTGTATTGCAATATCAACAGATACTATTTATCTTCTCCCTCTTTGTGAAAAGTGAAAGAGAGATAGAAGCAGACCAGTGATTTCACACAAATAATTTTTCTGCATTAAATTATTTGTGGATTGAGACAAGGTTTATAAAAATGTAAACATACCTCACATTGTCAAATAATCAGATATTCACTTCCAAACTTCTGCCCCCCAAATTAAATAAGGCAAAATACAAATGTTTTCCAATGATAAATTAAAGAACATAAAAGAAATGAAGATGCCATATATCTGATACCTCTGTGGTAAGCCAGTAAATAATTCTACTTTTTGACTACTCAATAGCAATATTCAAGAAACCCTATCCTTGAAGTCTGTACAATTTCCATAATAAAATAGAGGAGAAGCTTTTCTTTTTTGAGAGCTTCTTCAAACCTTGTTTCTTTGCTGCTCAAGGTCATATCTGCCTCTGACTATGGCACTTGTTCTTATTCCCCTGAGATTGTAAAGGCTTCTTGAAGCTTTTGAGCATCAATAGGCCTCTCTCCAGGAGGTGCTTTATGTTTTCAATCAGTACCCATTCAATCAGTGGGGGGGTGGGGTGTGGGGGGGGGTGGAAGATCTCTTTATCCATCTTTATATGCAAAATACTTAATGGCAATTGAGTTAAGGTGAAGATACAAACTCTAACATTTATTTTATATTGGATTATAATTAGTAGAGATCAATAGTGAAGGATAATAATAAATAAAAGGCTAAAGTTGTTGACAACTTACTGTGTGTCAAAACTGTTCTAAATGATTTACAAAAATACCTCTTTGCAGATTCACAAAGCTCCAGGATTTGGTAACATCAGGGAGGAATCTAGATTCTAGTCTTGATTATGGCAGTTTCCATGTGTGAGCCCACACAAGCCATGCTTTGGGTCTTAGTTTTCCAATAGGTATTGATTATCTATTGCTGTGTAACTAATTAATGATCTCAAAATAAACCATTAATTCATAATAAATAATTATTTATCTCAAAATGTAGTAGCTGAAAACAACAATGTTTTATTATCTTGTAGAGTTCTTGGGGTCAGGAATCCAAGAGTGGCTTAGTTGGGGGGTCCTGGCTCAGGGTCTCTGATGAGGTCACAGGTGAGATATTGGCCAAGGCTGCAGACATCCGAAGGCTTGACCTGGGCTAAGGAATCATTGAGCTCCTTCACATGGTGGTGGGAAGACTGCTTTGGTTTCCCACAAGCTGCTGGGGAGGCCTCAGTTCCTGCCCATGTGAACTTCTCCAGGGAGCCCTTCATGACAAATCAGCTGGCTTTGTACACAGAGAGTGATCCCAGAGGGAGTGAACGAGACAGAATCTGCCTTTGTACAACCGAGATTCCAAAATTTGCTTTATCATTTCTTACTAGCCTTTTCTATTCAAAGAAGCAAGTCACTAAGGATAGCCCACACTTAAGTAGAGGGAAATTAGGCCCTTCTCTTGAGGGGTGACATATCAAAGAACTTGGTATATGGACATAGTTTTAACCTGTTTCACCATCTATAACAATGAATAGGGTGAGAGCCATGAGTTGAGTTCAGTGAGCTCTTAAAATCCCTGAAATTTTTCAAAAATGGGTTTCAAGCCTTCTAAAACCCAACTATGTCCCCCTTTTAGTGCTGAATGGGAATGGTGGTCCTGCAGATATTTATCATATTGAAAGTCTTAGAGCCAGCCTTACTTATAAAAATTACTACTAGTAGTTATAGTAGTAATAGTATTTCACTGGCAGTTTGATGAATTTTCACATATGTTTACATCGATGTAACTACCACCTACATCAAGCTAGAGAACATTTCCAATACCTAAGAAGACCTCTCCTGCCCCTTACCAGACACCACTGAACTCCTAAAATAACCGCTATTCTGAACTTTATCACCATAGATTAGTTTTGCCTGTTTTTAAACTTCATTTACATAGAATCGTACCATGAATGTTTATTGATCTGACTTCTTTAGCTCAGTATTCCTTACTCTGAAGTGCAGTGGATGGTTATCCTAAGTCCAGACAGAAGTTCATCTCAAAATATAACCGGTACAAGTGTTTGGGATTCTCATCACAAAAAATTATTTTCTAAGGGATTGGGTGTTACTTGATGGAAGTAGCATGAAGAGTAGCATATTTGGGAGTTAAAGTAAACATCTGGATTGTTTTTCAGATACAGAGTCTTTGTTTATATCAGTTCATTACATAAATATCTACTGTGTTCTTCCAATGTGCCAGGCATTGAAAGACATGATTGGAAGAGAAACATCAGCAGGCAAAGTCTGTAGTCCAAAGCAACTCCAGCCTACTGATTTAGAAATGACTGTAACTCAATGTTACAGGAGCTGTCATGGAAGGAAGCAGACCAAGAACAGGAGCTCTAGCTTTCGAGAAGGACGAGAAGGGTGATGTTGAACTATGCTCTGGAGGCTCCCAATGAGTAACCAGGAGGAGTTCAACATGGAGACAACGAGTTATACTAAAAGAAAGAATGCAGTAGCTATGAAAATTTGCAGAAAAAGATAGGCATAGCTTGTGTGAGAGATGGCAGGGGTGGAAGAATGATGATTGGAGAAAATGAGGCTGCAAGGGTGAGTCGTGTCCAGGTCATGAATCCCTGTGCGCACCATGGATATGAACTTACATTTCACCTAGTTGGCCATCTAGAGCCACAAAAAGGTTTAAAGAGAGGAAGTGGCAAGATCAGATTTGCATGAAAATAACTCCAGCAGCAGTTTAGATAATGAGTTAGAAAAAGGAGAAAATGGGAGCAATAGGGCCAGCAAGGAGGTAAATGATGACGAAAATGAGAGATAATGATGGCCTAGACTCTGGCCCCGGTAGTGGGCACAGAAAGGAGTAAAGGCACCTCAGAGATGTCCCTGAAGGTGACACAGTTACCTGAAGGCAGCACTGACTTCATGTGTCATGTGGGATCATGTGTCTTCCCTGAGAAAGGCTGCAGGCACAGCTCTCATGTCTCACAGAAATTCTTTCCAGCCACTCTTGAACCCTAAGAGTTCCCAGATGGCATTCCAGAGGTCCCCCATCTCCTGACACTGCATGTACAATTGTATTAGTTACAGGCACGTGCATTGTGGGGACAGGGATATACTTTTCCTGAGCTGAGGTTTATGACTTACATAGTTTAAAACCATTGCATTAAAGGATTGTTACTGTAGGTTGAGTCCAAATATAGAATTATGTAAATTACTGTGTAACTAAGCCCTATCGTTGTTTACCAAACAATTTGGACATTTTCTAATACCTAAATTGTATTTTGTTGCTATGGCAATAAACTGATAATGTTAAGAATAGGAATTTTACTTCTTTTTACTTAAACTCCTAAAATCTAGCATAGTGCCTGGCACATATTTGATGTTCAACGTCTTGCTGAGTGCATGAAATTAGTAACCCAACATACAAACAGCCCCTGTAGAGTGAGGATGTTAAGAATCACAGTACTGCAGTGAGGGTTAAGTTAAAGTAAACTATAGATTGAACACACTTCATACTTCACGATACAGAATAAGTATTCAGTACATGGCAGCTGTTAATCATATTAGCCTTGCCTTCAATAACACACATAAACTCCTATCTAACAATATCTATAAGAAAATCATTAAACCTTGAACAAGGATCAGGGTAATAATTTTCCAAACATTGATTTTAAAAATGCTACAAATGACAGGAGCTAAAATTGCTGTCAGAAAGAAATGTTAGAAAGAAAAGTTTTTGATTACTTGTAATTAGCTTTTGATCTTCCCTTCACCAGCCTTTTCTCCTCTCTATAATAAAAAAATAATGAGGGAAAAATGAGTCAAGGTACTAAATCAAAATGAAGCAGTTATATAAAATTCCGTCTAGAGAATTCACTCACATCACATAAACATTTCTAAGTGTTATAATATGGTATAAGTCCCTTTCCAACAAAGCATTCCAAACAAAACAGTTTCTGGAAGGTTTCCAAAGAAACTAAAAAAACATATGGAAAAAATACACTAACAACATGGCTGCTTATGGAGCAGGAAAAAAAAAATCCTTAAGACTAAATGCAATAAACAGTAGTATGAAGTATCTGGTATGTGAGTCTCCTGAAATTTTTATCTTAGGGAAAGGGGGCCCTTCACAGTGTGTTCCTCCTCCTCCTGAACCTCTATGGTGTCTATTGACAGAAACAGACCCAATTCTCAAGTCTGGAAGCATAAACTGGGGAGAAATAGCTTGAGCATCTTCCACAAGATGCTCTTCCCATCTCCATCTTCTAGCTCTAGTCTCCAGTATCTGTACTGAGACTTTTACCAGCATAAGATAAATGAATTATTACAGGGAACCATAAAATGCCTTTCCATTAAGGTATGATGATCATGATTTTAAAAATGATTTGTGTCAAGCAGTGCCAATTTTGTTTTAAGAATAAGCAGTATTTTGTAAAATTCCTAATATTTATTATTCATATTAAGATATTAAGGGGTTCTGTTCCATAAAAAGAAAGTTCCTTTTAATGCATCTCTTATTTTTAGGAGAGTATCGATATAATTTTCTTCAAAAATGTTAGACTAAGGCAACTGACTCCCTAAAAAAATAAAAGGTGCCTGGGACCAGAGCCAATAATAGTAAGAGAAAACTGGTGTGTTACCTAGATTATTTTGGTCACACTGTGATTACACAGACTATTGTTCCTGAACTACCTCTTGCCTATTGCTAGTAAGAAAAATATTTGTTTTGATATCCACTTTTCTGTGGAACATGGATCTCTTCTAAGAAGTGAGTTTAAGCAAAAGTGTTTATAAATCCTCTTGCCCCACCTCACATACGTAAAACCTGACAGAAGACAGCAAACAGAACAGAGACACAGACTGATTATTTCAGAGAAGCTGAGGTCCTGGGGCATCACTCAGCCATATGCAAATCAATCAATAAAAGCTTGGTAGTCTGACTAAATGTATATGTGAAGAATCAGACTGAAGCCAGAAACAACCAATTCAAGGCTAACTGGACAACATGAATATTGGCGCCAACAGACTTTCACTGGATCCAGTATCCTATAGCTACTATTTTAAAATGTCTTTGAGGTCATTCATTCGTAGGCACTTTTGCTCTAAAAACTTTCTGAACTTTAAATTCCTTTTCTCCTAAAACACAAACCTTCTCAATTCTCCTCAAACCAATAAATAAGACACAATAAGACTAGGCTTATGTAGTCATTGTGGCATGATATTTATTGCAGTGAATTTTTCTTCAGCTTCACAGCAAGGTGACCCTCAATGAAGATCCTTGTGGTATCTATGTGACCCCATGTATTTGAATCTCAAATATTTGGAACATCAAATAACAATGTTCCTTTATTTATAGTCCTTCGGACATCATTTTTCCATTTTTCACATCTTCTAATGCTTCCTTATTGTTACTTATTTCAAGAGGACTGTAATTTTTACTAGAACTCATTTTTGGTTGGAGTTGGTTTATTTATGCTTTGCGTACTATGTGCCCTGAATTGTGAAAGTATCCCTGTAGAATAGTTTACACTTCCTTTGTTAGAACCTCAAGGGCTTCATGAATCTTAGATCCTATCGATATTGTATTCTTGGCTTTGACTAGTGCAGAGTAAATCTGACCTCATTTCCATGCACAGCACCAGACAGCGATTTCAGTTTCTCACGGGAAAATTTCTTCTCCACAAACAACGGATAGATTGTAAGCTTCCCTGTCATATTCTACTTGTTGGTCAAGTTCCTCTAGGTTCTGTTCTATGGACTTGAGCTATCCTTTGAAGATCCCAAATCTGTGTAGCTCCCCACATCAGCTGGGTGCAAGGTCAGGTGTCTTGACTCCCTTTGGTTTTTTAATGTTCTAGACGTATAAGACTATTTCTCAGGTCTGACACTTTCCGGCAGCATTAGTGAAGTTAACTACTTTGAGACTGACTTTATCACACCTATCAATTTCCCTCTCATTGTCTTTAAAATCTTCCAGATGCTGCTATTGTTGCTGTTGTTGATGGTGGTATTATTATTATAATATTATTATGCGTTAATGTTAGTGGATACAGGCAAGGTTGGTTTGCCCCCTTACCTGAACCATGGTTCAGTACTCTTTCCATAACTATGGCATTGGCCTACCATTTATTTTGTGCATTTTATCTACAAACCAACACATTTACATAAAGGAGTGATTATTACAGCAAGGCCCGTTAGAATATAACTTTTATGCAGATGAACTTTTACCAAGACTATTAAAAATCACACAATGTAAATAAAGGAGGTAGTTGCTTATTTCACTTATGCAAAAGGCTGTCTCTGATTGCACTCACATAATATCTATTTTCTACAGATGAATTGCTTCTTTGCTTATTCATTTATTAGGCAAGTCTTTCTGGAAATATTTATCCGTAGCCTCAATCCTACTCGGCACTCGATAGGGATTGGAAGTACAGAGATGACTAAGAATGTGTCCCTCTTCTCAAGGAATTTACAGGCTACATGGCTATAGATTCAGAGATCAAAGATAGCAGCTAGGACACAAGGAGGAAGGAGATGGACAGAACTCAAGAAAGTCAGACATCATCCCATCACTGGTACTTAAAGTAAAAGGGCAGGAGTGGATTGGGGTCACCAGTGTTTGGAGATGGGGTATAGAGAAGTAGATAGTCCAGGTGTGCAATTATGAAGGAGTCTGTAGGTAACAGAGCTGTTAGAAATTGGTACGCAAGGAGCAGAGTTTGAGGTCCAGGAAGACGCAAGGTCCTTAAGGTAACAAGGGACCATACCATACTAAGGTCTGGAAAGCAAGCAACGGTAGCAATGCTAAGGAAAAAAATTAGGCAGAAGGTTGTACAATCAGACTTTGCGTTTTAGAAAGAATGTTTGCCTCCTATGACAATCAGACCCCAATATCTGACCATATGAACACATGTTATAAGCTCCCTTCTTCATCTTGCCCCTCATTAAGCACAATTTGAAGACAACTTAGCCAGAAGTCACGAGGATGGTCAATGAAGATGTTTTGTCTCCTTCACATTTTTATGGACAGCTCTGAAACTGCAGTCTATAGATGGAGAATGAGGTGCTTGATGAAATCAGGCAGTACTCATGAGGTCTCGACCAAAGTCAGGTTCGAGCTGGTGCAGAGATGGAGCCAGAAGACTAAAACTCTGGCCATCTTGAATTGTCATCTTAAAACAGAAAAATCAGAATCTGAGTGCAGAAACAGTAAAACTGCACTTTATCAATTTGGTTCTAAATTGTGGAAAAGAAGGAAGGGACAGGGAGACAGTTAAGCTTCTTGCACATTATTCTGCTGTGGACTTTCAGATCTGTTTTTGCATTTGAAAGATGATTTTTTGTTTCTTAAAGATGCATATTTCTGATACTTTGTAATCACATAGATCCTCACAGCCTTCTCCTGGGGTATCTGTTGAGTAATTGATCAGCACATTTAAATTCATGAAGACAACTTGAATGTCATGGCCTGGTATTTTGATTTCTCAACATAACATGTCACAGGAATGAGACAGGTTCTTAGGCCTTAATTCAAGGTAAACATATTAAGAATTTTTTTCAAAATAATGATTGATTTTATTAATACACCATCACAGGCACATTATGCTGGATAATATATTATACTGAAATTAATAATAGAACATTGAGCTGTGTTGGCCCCTAGCTTGGTTATGTTAGCACCGTCTTTTCCCTACGTTTGCTCTCAGTGAGACCTAATATATAAAAATGTATTTGCATGGGAAAAAAATATCTGCAGTCAGTCAGAAGGAAAATGTGATGATAAAAAAAGCAGTTATCTCCCCAGGCTCCTCATGGTCTATTCTTCAAAGTCTCAGCCCGGGAAATAAACAGGTTCAGATGGAGTTTGACTCTTCTAACACCTTAAACTATTGCACATTAGCCCTGCCACGAGAGAGAGTGAGAAACAAGAAAGGAAACATGCTTCCTGAAAAAGTGTCCATTTAGAGGTGATTGGCAATATTCCGATGGCTAGATTTTTCACACCTCTTGACAATCCAGTGATATTTCTTCACACCTTTTGCAGGTGTCAACCTGCAAAGGTGCTGCAATTCACTTTTTGCGGTTCACATACCATCCAGCTGAATGAGGCAACACTCTGGGGGAACCCAGTGACACAGAAGTTGCTGAGAAACAACTAAACTGCTGTTAAAAATTGCTTAGATCTCAGGTCTGTTCTTGGCGGCTCTCTCTGACTCACAGTGATGTTTTATATGCATTGGGTTGGATTAGTGATTCCAAAAGGACCTCATTCTGGGAACTATAAGAATTCCAAGGAATCCTCAACTCCTCCTGATTTTCTCTTTTAAATGAATAAACTTTATTTTTAGAGCAGTTTTAATTTCACAGCAAAATTGAGTGGAAGGTACAGAGAGTTCCTATATACCTCCTGTTCCCATGTATGCACATTATTAAGTTGTTAGGCAGTGTTTATTGATCACTTAGTATCTGCTATCCTTGTTTTCCTAATTAGATGGTAGGTTTCCTGATTAGGAAGATGATGTGTTGCTCTTCTCAGCATCCCACATGTGGGAGGAGCCTTATATGTTTTGGTTGACCTAGATACCAAGTCTTATAGCACCTTGAGATGATGTCATATGTGGAGATGCCTTATCACATGAAGCTTGGTACGGTGGGAATGGCATGGACTTTGGAATCAGACATCCTTCCCCTTTAATTTATTAACGACTCAATTTACTCTTCAGAGTCTATTTTTGATTCTTGTAAAATAAGTAAAATATTGCTGCATTGCAGGAGGAGTGTTATAAGAGAATGGGTCTACTGAGAAAGCACATGAGATACATCTAGTACAGATTTTGGTGAGTAACTTAGGCAACATTCTCTTCCTCCTTCACTCCCTCCAACCCCTGACTCTATTCAATATTAATTTTATACCAATTCTTTCTGGAATTCATGTACTTTTATCTTGCTTGAGTATTCATTTTAAATATATAAATATATAAATTGATAGCATGTATCACTGAAGCTAGGAGGAAAAAGAAAGGAAGATTGATAAAAGAGGATCATAGAGAAAGTAGAAATAGGATCATCTGAGTTTCAGACAATGAGAAATGTTCTTGGGCACTGCCAAAGGCAGCTCTTAGGAGAATCATGTACACCTCAGTAGCTTTACTACATTTCAACTTGAAATGTACATGAATAGTGGGGCCTTTGAAATGATTATGTAAATATATGCAAAGTTAGCTGATCCTGTAGTCTCCAAAAGGTAATCTCTCAACCTTACCAGGGATCATACTAGACTCAGATGTCAAAAATATCTCTAGTTTTCAAGTTATTGGTTTAATGGGAAGAGGGGGAGTGGGAAGGTCTGGCCTCTCATTTTGGCTCTTGTGTAACCTATTATCTAATCTTGGGCAAAGCGTTCAGCCCTTGACGAAGCTTCTGTTGGGTGTTAGTAGCCATGCTGCCTCTTTCAGAGTTGCTCCAAGAATCAAGGGTAGAACACACAAACACCGCACAAAGATTATTACGTACAGTATACCAGGGGCAGTGGGCAACAGCCTGCTTTAGGTTACAGGAATGTGCCCACTCTAATGAGTGAAGGAAAGACAAAATAGAGCATAGTGGACGAAGGGGGAATAAAGGGGGATCAAAATAATACTTGCTCTAAGAAGCGCAAGAGGAATGATTTTAGAGAACACACAGTGTAAACCAATCCCGGTTAGATCGCAGTAGCTGAACGGTACTGTTTACACCAAAGACATATTTTACCCTGGGTTTTGATGAAAAGGAGATTGGGTAGTTTCATTGTGAAATTAGGTTTGCTTTTAAGAACAATAAATTTATGAAATAGGCTACAAACATGTCTTGGGAAGCCAGACACTGTAATGGTGGCTGATTAAATACACTCAGTGACTTAACATTTGAGACGATCTCCCTCGGTAGGGAAAGGAATAATGTTGCAGGAAAGACACTGAGGAGGGAGAAGGGATTGATGGGAACAGAATGATAAATGAGAAAGGAGGTTATATTACTTTGGAGCACTAGAAAAACTGAGATTACAATAGTTGAAAAAAAAAACATGAAAGAGCAGAGATATGCTTGAAGCTTTTAAGATGTTAAAAAGGATAGTAAAGGTCAACATAGATAAGCTTTGCCAATGATAATGACAAACACTGAAATTTAAGGACACGTAAAAATCAGCAGTGGATAGAAAATGACTCTTTTTTTGTTCAGGAAACCCCTGCATTCTCTGTCCACTGCTAAATTAACTTTATTTTGTTGAATAATCATAGCACAGGAAGGCAGGGAGTCAGAAACATTATGCATCATTGTGGAAAAAGGACAAGGATTCAAACCAGAATCAAGATAGCAATTTATAAAATATTCCTGAGGCTGCACATTTATTCTTCAGAGGACCAATGGTAGAAATACTGTAATACGTAGATTTGTTTAAAAGTCCTCTGAACTTTGTTCCTCCAACAAGGTTTTGTGTTGGTTTGGCCAAGAGTCATACAGGTATCACCATCCTGGGATTACTTTAAAATTCACTTATCATCTTGAGGGGTACAGAACCATACAAGGGGCTGGTGGAAATTAAAAGCACAAATGTGGTGAGGGCATATTCATGGTGAAACTGAGCCCCTGTGGGGCTCCCAGGTACAAACACTTTCTGTGTCCCCCTTTTCTTATTTGTAGGAAATAAGCTTCTTTCAGCCTCCTTGACCTTCCCTGAGTTCCAAAAGGCAGACTCAAACAGTTGCTAATCAGGGAAGGGAGGGGATGCAGAAACAAAGAAGGAGCAGTCAAGAAACAATAGTGCAGTCTTGGGGCAGGGTACTGGTTCCTCCTCAAGGAATATAGAGAACAATATCTTTGAGCTCTTCTGCAGGAACTAAGGTCCCCACCCAGGTGGAAGATGGTAACTTCAGGCTGAGCACAAGATTCCTGGGGCACCGCCCTGCTACCTCACCACCAACCAATTGGAAGAAAGTCACACACCCTGCAGCCCTCACCCCAAATTCTGCCTATAAAAAAATTTCCCCCTGAAAACCATCAGGGAGTTCAGGGTTTCTAAGCATGAGCCACCCATCTCTTTGCTTGGCCCTGCAATAAATCTTTCTCCGCTCAAAACTCCAACGTTTTGGTATTGTTTGTCCTCACTGTGCTTCGGGCACAAGGACTTGGGTTCGGTGACAATGGCATGAGCCTCAAACAGCTTTTTGTTCAAACTTTTGTTCCCACCTGCCCTGAGAGTGGGCAGATTTTGTCAAGTCTATCCTATTTCTGGGCACCTCGCCCTTTCAGGGCTCTGCTTTCTACCAGGGTCTCTCCTTTCCCTTGCTCTGGGCCTAGTCAGTTGTCACGCTTTGCCTCAGGTTTTCAATTTATTTTCTGGGGATTTTCCTCAATTTCTAGCAGTTTAGAATTGTCTTTCAAGGGTATTTGTGATATTTTATTCAGCATTTCCAGTTATTTTTTTAAGCAGCCTTCCATATTGCTTGGAAACACCAGTTACTGAACTTCTATGAATTTTTCCATAAATAAGATAAATAAAAAAGTAAAATTGATACTTTTACCCAATTATGTGGATTGATGAGCAGTGATAGAAAAATCCACAAATGTCATTGACCCAAATGTGTATCCTTAAGACATGAAAAAAATGTGTTCTTGCATAGTCACTTCAGAGATTTTCTTGGGGAAGGGAAGACCTCTATCTACGGTATCCTGATCTCTGTGTAATGCTTTCTGTGTAAGGGGAAGTTACTCTACATCCCAACTGGTCTCTTTCTTCTTCTCCTTCAGGATCAGTCACTCATCTCCTGGCCATCTAATTCATGATTGATTCAGAAACCCCAAAGGATATGGCCATGAAGAGTTTCCTGCCAACATTCCTTCCATGGGCCCACTACAAACATCCAGGACATCATTGGTGGATATCATTAATTCCATCCCATCTAGTCTACTCATTTGGTGCCTTCTGGGAAGGAAGACCAAAGAATCCTCACATGTAGATAAGATATAATTATTGCTAAAGCTAACCCAGTTTCTCATACTTCCATCCCCTCCACTCCTCCCATAAAAGTCTGTGATACTCAATTCCCAATATCTTCTATCCACTCCATTCTTTTTAAGGTGACAACATGTCCTAGTCTGCCTAAGAAAATCCAAGCTTCTGTTTGTGGTTCTGGCATAATCATTAAAGTTCCTCTTTCTAGTCTCAAAACTGAACTGGTGTGGAAAATGAATTATATGATCATTCTGTCTCTAGTTCAGTTCATGTATGAAGCCTAAGGAAATTAGTTAACTGTTTTTTTCTTCACCATTGAGTCGGTCTTGGAGTGAAGTCATACTCCTTTTACCTTGTGTGCTGAGCTTCTTTAATTCTCTCCACCTATTCAAGTCTCCTTTACTGCCTGACAGAACCTCAACTGATGCACCACAGCAATTTCTAGATTTCTTTGTAACCCCAACTCATGGCTTTCCATGTTTACAATCTGTGCTGGTTCAGTCCATAGGATTCAATTTCCACTTTGATTCTTAGTTCCTTGGTAGATCTGTTAACTGGTCTAATATTCTATTTTTTCTTCAGTCCTGGAAGTTGACTCTGAACCCCAGCTAGTAACTATCTTCCCAGGAGATATGCCAATTCATAACTTGGCTTCATATGAAAATATCAACTTAACCCATTCGTCGTCCCTGATTTTCACATTGAAACTCCATTTGAAATAAGTTAGTATCATTTGCTGAACCCAATCTTCTGGAGGCAATCATTGACTAGATCACGTTCAAGTTGGTTTTGTCCAATGATGTCTGCCTCAGATCACAAGGTAATGTCCGAAACCAACCTCATTAGACTGCCTAGATTACGTAGTCTTACTTGGTATCAATTATTAGTATTATTGTTGTTGTCATTGTTATCATTATTTTGGCCACCAGCCTTACATGGTCAATGATCCAACTTGCCAAATTTAAGCTTGCCTGAATCTCAATCGTATTTAACCTGATAATACATCTACAAACCAATGTGAGGAGCAAAATGTCAGAAATTTAATTTAGTTACACAATGGTTTTGATTATTTTTCCCTTCTTGGTATACAACTAGTTAGTAGTTATTGTTTCATGATAAACAATTACTTAAATTCAGTGTGGCTTACAAAGCACAATATATATTCAAAACTTACTATTGAATCTCTACTGTGTGGTCCTGGGTTAGGCTCAGTGTGAGATCAGAAATAAACATGGCACATACCTTATCCCCAGCAGCTCCCACTTTACTAGAATGCTTGTTTAGTTTAATATATTTCGCATATGTAAGGCTGCTTTTGTATGGCCATGGAGCAGATGCAGACATGGCTCAGAAAAATCCATCTGCCCAGGATTCTAGTCATAGTAAAATGAGTCACTAGCAAGGCTTATGAAAAATCACGGTAAAACCACAAACTTGTCAAAGAAGTTGTTTAATAGTGTGACAATAAAATTTCTTTCCCTTATGTTGACTAGTGGGGGAAAAACAACCACAGAGCATAAATACTCTGTGACTTCTGGCATCAAACATAGCTGGAGGATGCAAAACAATAGTCAACCTCCAGCTAAACAAAGTGACAACTGTTTTTGAATAAATCTATTAAATTAAATGGAAGGCTCGGAATGTTGGAATTTTCAAGGAGGTTTTCTTTTCACATGTTTCCTTATTTTAAATAAGATGAAAGGGAGTTTTTTTTTTTAATTTTTGGAGGATTTGAGTTTATTTTAAAATTTGAGATCTATTTAGTTGGCTGCAGAGGAGCATAGTGAAAAAAGCATGGGTCAGAACCAGAAAATCCTGAATTTAATTCCCAGTACTGTGATTCAAATTCTACAACCTGCTCAAGATAACTGGCTGAACATAATTTCTCTTGCCCTCTGTATGCATACCTCTCCTTTGAGTAATAGGTTTCTTTACTTTCCCCTTTTTATTGATTGTACTCCTCCCTTTCAAAAATTGTTCTTACTAATATTTTCTGTTGGGGAAAACCAAACCAAAGCAAACTAAGCAAAACAACTTCCCTCCATCCAGTCAATCCCTAATCACTCTTCAAGGGCCAGCTCACAGGGTAGGTATACCTTACGAACATTTTCAAAAGATTTCATTAAAACTGGTACTAGGTACTGACTTACTTACATTGCTTTGCTGATTAACAGACCTATGTGAATTCTTAAAAGGGATTTTCATAGAGAGGAGAGATATTACTCTTAATTCAGCTTTACATAAACTTGGAGAGAACTACCACACCTCCAGAAATGCTGTGTAGACCAGCAGATCTCTGTTGCACTTTTCATGGATAAAATTTCCCCTATTCTTGTTTTGATTGTGGATCCTGAGTATGCAATACTATCCAATAGTTTATTAAAGGTAATTCTTAAAATCCTATATCTTCTCTGAGCCTTCTTAGACTGATTAGAATTTTACAACTTTTCATATTTCTGAAATATTTACCATAAATAAAGACTTTGAATCTTTTAAATTTCTCCCTTTTGTCACTATCCTGAAACTGATTTTCTCTCCATCTAGGTACTTATAAAGAGCAGAGAACAAAAATGAGTGGAAAGAGAAGGGGCAACTTTGGAAACAAAATTGCAGAATGAAAGCAGAATAAAGCAGCTTGAAAAGAAAGTTAATATGTACGACAGTTGATAAGCATCAGAATTTCCTTGGAAAACATAAAGGGAAAATCTTTGGTTAATTAACATAAATCACTAAGTTAGCAGAGTTCATATTCTTCACAGTACTATTCTCACTCTGAAAGGACAATAATTATTTTTCAAATGACTATAATATTTTTGTCCTAATAAGTTTTGTTGAAGATTGCTAATAAAATGGAATATATTGTACATGAGTTTAGCTGAAGTCACTTAAGTTGATATCACTTTCTGTGGTTTCTATTGTAGACTTATGTGATTATCAATTATATCAATTATGTGATTATCAATCTTAAAACTCTCTAAGGTCACAAGGAAGCTATTTTCCAACTTAAATCCATCTCTCTCACACCATATTTTAATAGGATGTACTTAATTGCCTTTTATCGAGATATCTCCCATGTGGCAACACAAACTATACAATTTTGCCATACCAGATATAATTGCTAAGATAAGGTAAGCAATGATTAAATTGCAGTGAAATGAAGTAGTATCTCTGTTAATAAGGATGATTTTAAGAGTATACTTGTCAAAAATCTTTTACTAGAGTTGAGATCATGTTGAATCATTAAACTATATATCATAATATTAGAAAACACAGAGTGTGGTTTTATATATAAAACCACTGTGGTTAATTGTATAAAATATAGTTAAAATTAACAAATATATTCTCAAAGTATTTGTTAAAACATAAAACTATGTCTAAATAAAGAGACTTAAGGAAAGGCTAAGAATGTACCAGATAGGGAACAGTACACTCAAGCCCAGAGAGATCAATGGTATGGAGAGGGGTGGAGCAATCTGCATGGATGTGGGATAACAGGTTCCAGGAAGCAGAAGAAATCTGCTGGGATCAGATGCTAGGATGCCCCATGGTCATCCCTGAAATATGCCTTTAGGATCTGCTGGACTGACAAAAGGCATGGTCTTGGGGAGAAATTGCAGGTACCTTTCAGCAAGTTAAAAAATCAGTCTTGTCTTAGGAACTAGGTGAAGTTCCAATGTCACTGTAGAGTCTTGTTGCAAACGCTATTGCTGCTCACCAACTATTCGTATCTCCTCTTGCTTCCACTGAAGTTAGGATGCACGGGACTGGGTGCATGCCAACGGATTGGTGGAAGTGCTATGGCCACCTAGATGTCTGACCCTTAAAAGTACCCATGGGGTCTTCAGCTCTCTCACTCCAAGGGTGGTGAGCTTAAGGGCACCCACTTCAGATGGCACAGCCACAAGGTAGAGAATAGCCACTGGCTCACTCACATTGGACCTACCTGAGTACAAAAATAACCTTTAATTTGTTATGCCAGTGAGATTTTAGCATTTATTAGTTACCACGGCACGGCTTATTCTATTTGGGCTAAAACATAAATTCACCCTAAGTGGGCTGCTACTGTATCCAAAACCAACCATAGGTGGCGCTGTTTTAGGGTTTGAGCAGTGGGGGGATGAGAAAACATATCAGAGACTAGGAAAATAAGGACTATTGTAGGGTAAAATTGTGTCCTGCAACTTATGGTTACCAGGAAGGAAAGGTGGGGAGGAGGGATAGATTGGGAATTTGGGATCGACATGAACACACTGCTATATTTAAAATAAATAACCAACAAGGACCTACTGTAAAAATAAATAGATAAATAAATTAAAAATTTAAAAAACAAGAAACAAAAAAACCAAATATTAGTGGTGAAATTGATCCAGTGGGTTGCTGAATTACAATGTAGGGTTTTTCTTAATAGATTTTAATGAGTTATTTTATGTATGTTTTATTTTTGGCCGCGTTGGGTCTTCATTGCTGCATGCAGGCTTTCTGTAGTTGCAGTGAGCGCACAGGCTTCTCATCGCGGTGGCTTCTGTTGTTGCGGAGCACGGGCTCTAGGCACGCGGGCTCAGTAGTTGTGGCTCGCGGGCTCTCTAGAGCGCAGGCTCCGTAATTGTGGCGCACGGGCTTAGTTGCTCCGTGGCATGTGGGATCTTCCCGGACCAGGGCTCGAACCCGTGTCTCCTGCATTGGCAGGCAGATTCTTAGCCACTGAACCACCAGGGAAGCCCTACAATGTAGCCTGAATTCGCAACTTCATCAAATCTCTCAAGTAAAAGTAATCAATAAAATTCATTGAGATCATTAAAAAGAAATTGTCTCGGGCTTCCCTGGTGGCACAGTGGTTGAGAATCTGCCTGCCAATGCAAGGGACACGGGTTCGAGCCCTGGTCCGGGAAGATCCCACATGCCGCGGAGCAACTGGGCCCATGAGCCACAACTACTGAGCCTGCGCGTCTGGAGCCTGTGCTCCGCAACAAGAGAGGCCACGATAGTGAGAGGCCCGCGCACCGTGATGAAGAGTGGCCCCCGCTTGCCGCAACTGGAGAAAGCCCTCGCACAGATACGAAGACCCAACACAGCCAAAAAAATAAATAAAAGCCATTTCTAAAAAAAAAAAAAAAAAAAACGAAATTGTCTCCTGCAATAACATGTGTGGTGGGTCATGTGAGAAATAAATATTAATTGCCATTGAGGTTTAATGGTTTATTTTTGCCACAGCATAGATTAGCCTCATTTGAGTAACACATAACTACTTACCTGCTCCTCTATTTTCCCCACTTGTTTTTCGAGATCTGCACTTCTTTTGATGCAAGTAGAGACTTTCATGACAGAGGTAGAGTTAAACTATTTAACATTCCAGGTTGAAGTACTCAAATTACTGAAATGCACTGATGGGTTTACCGATATTTTTTAGCCACTTGCTGTCTCCAGGTCTCTGCTAACTGTTGTGGGAGATAAGATAAGAACCTTGCCCTCAAGAAGGACAACTGGAGAACTACAATGTAACTATAATTATGAATTAACTATAGTGGAATGTACCATGTGTCACAAATAGAGCCTGATGTGCTAGGGAAGGCAGAGGAGAAACAGATCATTTCTAGGTGGGGATTCAGGAAATTCTTTATTGGGGAAGGAGTATTTCGGGTGTGCTTCCATGGAATTGCAGAGGGTTGAAGGATAGTTAGGGGTGGGCTGGAAGGAGAGCGTTCCAGGTAAGAGCCAAGGTATCACCCCACAAGTATCGAAACCCACTAGTGACTGATAACAGATCTGTTTCATTTTAATCATGAAAAATGGATAAAGGACAAAAGGGGATAAAACTACTAGTCACTCAACCAATAGGATCTTCTCAGTTATCTGGATTTGAAGTAAAAGGATTTCTGGTTATATGCTTCATCAGACAATTTGCATTCTCTATTTTTAATTTTTTACTTTTTTAAATTGAAGTATAGTTGATTTACAATGTTGTGTTAATTACTGATGTACAGCAAAGTGATTCAGTTATATGTATAGCACAGGGAACTATATTCAATATCCTGTGATAAACCATAATGGAAAAGAATATATATATACACACACACATATATGTGTGTGTGTGTGTATATATATATGAAGAATGGATTCTCTATTTTTTTCTTCTCTCCCTCTGATGGGATTGTAAAATCTGATGGGACAGGACCACATTTTTTCTCCTGGAGTTTTTTTTTTTTAATTTTATTGAAATATAGTTGATTTACGATGTTATGTTAATTTCTGCTGCACAGCAAAGTGACTCAGTTATACATATATATATTCTTTTTCATATTCTTTTCTACTATGATTTATCACAGGATATTGCATATAGTTCCCTGTGCTATACAGTAGGACCTTGTTGTTCTCCTAGAGTTTACTAGCCTACTGGGGACTTGACAGGTATTTGTATTAGTCAGATTGACAAGGATTTTCACAAGTAGTTCTGGAGTTTACTTTTACTCTCGGTAAGTAAATCTGTTCTTACTCTCTATTCGCTAAATCTCAGTGACTAGGAAACAAGATCTTGACCTCAACTGAGAACATGCCTGAATCATTCAGGACTGATTGGATTAGATGGGTTTATGGAGAAAGTGATCGGCCTGCCACTAGAAAAGCCAGAATGTTCTGGCAATAATTAAGCAAGTGAGTAATAAAACAAATACATATTTATTTTGTCATTAATATGATTCAGTTAAAAACAAATGTGAAAAAATCAGTAAACATATGTATACATATATATTTGTATATATACACATCTATAATCTATCAATACATGTATATGTGTATGCATATATATGTTTTTATATGTATACGTATATATCTCCCAGCAACAGTTCTGCAAACTCAATCATTGTGCTTTAACGGATTGGTCTGAGGTCACTTATAATAAGGGAAAAAGCAGTACCACATGGCACACAAATTTCTTGCCTGTGGGCTTCCATAGGACAAAAGTGGATTTGTGATTTGGAGTTTATCAACTCTTGTCCTTCTGTTGCTCTGTCTATAGATGCCATTTATTGGATATTTATTATGTGTCAGGCTTTGAGCTAAATGTGTTATATGCAGAAGCTCATTTCACGTAAACCTCACAGCAACATAATGAGATAAGGAACAGTGGTGACATTTGCCGATGTCAAAATGTCAGCTGAGGTTTAGAGAGCATCAGGGTGCAAACCTAGAGCTGCCTGACTCTGAGGAGCACAATAAAAGCAACCTAAGTTCAATACCCCAAATTATCATGTCACAGAATATTCCTTGTTATTACACACTCTCTTGTATGTAAAAGAGGCTAGAAAAGATATCTCCAGATGTTTTCCCACTTACTGCTTAGAGCTAAAGCTAATCATTTATAATAGGAACCTCATCCAATAAGAGCTAACATTTTTTTAGCTATTATGTATGGAAGAAAAAGAACTATGCTCACTGCTTTCAAGCTGCCCTTATTTTCTTTGTGGGGGAGGGTCTCATTGCTAAGTAAAAATATGTTGATATTCAAGAGAAAGAATGTAATGAGATAAAAGATATAAGGTAAAACCTGGAAAACAGCTAGATAATTTAATTGAAAAAAGTCAACATTTTCAGGCCAGTGGGTACTGTTTTCTTCGCTTGATTCATTTAAATAGTTAAAAAATAAAACTTATTTTGAGTGTATAAACACAACAGTTGCATCATAGATTATCTCTTCTACAAAGGGTGTCTAACGTTTCTTTCAATGGACTTAGTAAATCATGTATCTAACCTAATACTACAAGATTTATAGAATAAAATTATGCCAAATGAATATGCCATAGAAAAATGCAACTAGAGGAACAGAATGCCAAGATTTTCAACAATAAGTCTAAGAAACAGTCTTCCTGTTTCTATAACTTTGAATATGTGAATTTTAGTTATTTTAACCAAAATGAAAATATCATATTTCCCAAGATTGTAAATCACTGTGTGTATGACTGTGTATGCATGCATATATATGTATACACACACACAGTACATATTTACTGTTTTTAATGCTACATTTTGTTTTGACATGGCAATCACAGTTATTCAAAGTATAAAGATTTAGATCATTTGAAATTTCTTAGAAAATAGAAATATGCTTAGGTAGTCTTAATTCATGTCACATTTTTCTTTGGCAAGAGATGTATAGACATAGCACCTCAGAACTCTTCTGGATTACTCTCCGTTTATCCATTTATCTATCCATACATACATTGGATTATAACATTAATTTCAAATATTTGCTTGAGTTCCTAGATATCTCTGTCATTAAGAAAAATAAGATTTCCTCATTTACCTTAAGTTATATATGAGGGTACTTTGCAATTCTGACGAAAGATTTTACATCAATCTAAAATGGTATCACTAAGTTAAGGGTAAATGTATATTTAGGGTTGTCTATCTAAAACCAAGTCTCTCTTGGGCAGACTCACAAACCAAAGGAAAAAAAAAATAATGTTAGCTATTGTTGGATGAAGTTCCTATTATAAATGATTAGCTTTAACTCTAAGCAATAAGTGGGAAAACATCTGGAAATATCTTTTCTAGCCTCTTTTTCCAGATACTTTGGTGATGCAATACATTCTTAAAGTTTCACTCTGAGCAAGATCTGAGAAAGATCTATTCTGTTTAAGAACATACCTTTACGTGATTTAATTTTAATTGTGAAATAAAAAGCTTTCAAAGTGTTCTCCCATGATCTGTTTTGAGTGTTTTATAACCTAAGACCAACTCAGCTCTGAAAAAGTGAGAAAAAATGGGAAAAAAATCATCGAAAACAAATTTAAGCAAAAGATGCCACTCACTTAAATGGATCCAAATGAGGTCCTGAAATAATTTAAATCTTGAAATGATAAGAATTTTTTAAGTATAATATATGTTTAGGAAAGGAGAGGGAAGGGGGACTAGGTCAGAGAGCATCAACAAGACAGTCTCTTATTTTTTACCTTGGTTAAAGTTACATATATATTTAGGAATTTTTTTTTTTTAAAGAAAGAGAAAGGGAAAAGCAAACCTTATCTGGACACATAACTAGTTTTTTGAAGAGTCTTCGTGCTGATAAACTATTTGAAGTATCAATGTGATATTTTAGAGAAATTGTACTTCTCTGCAACTTAATTTCCAATTCCATTAGGTAGAATTTTGATCTCTTCCTTTGATGAGCTTAAGGTTTTGCAAATTATGTGAAGACTATCTAAATCTTTACATTTTATGTCTTTTTTTTTTCTCATGCTTTTTCTGCAAAACCAGCTTTTCCAAATGATCTTTCATTGCTAAAACACCTCAGACTGACAGTTTTGGCTAGAGACACTCAATACCTGTAATTAAAACTTAGGTAACTCTTCTCTGTCACAAAAAATAAACATAGTTTCTGTAAATTGGGTCATAATTATTTGCTTTCCAAAGGCCTATATGTCCAAGTTGGTCCTAGGTTATGAAACACCCAAAGCTAATTTTCAGTTTGGTTTATAAATGTGAAATACTGAACTGCTGGATATTTGACCAGTTTCTCATTCCAAAAATATATTACAAACATCCCCTATGGCAAAGTATGGACCACAAATATATGAACCTGGTATAAAGAGAACTACTTTTAAATGTACATTCTATTGAAGAACTTTTAGTATAACAATTTGAGAAAGCAGAGACAATGGAGTGCTATAATTATAACAGTCATACTTTTAATTTTCCCCATTTCTTCTACTACCACATAAAATATGCTTTGATTGTCATATCGTCTATTTTTTAATAAAACGTTTCTGATGTCCTGGTAAAATATGGCAAATAACATCTTTGCACGGATGTCTAAATTTTCCACTGCAAGTTGAAAAATAAAACATTTCATTAAAAGTTCTGCAGATCTCCTAACACAAAACAAGTGGCTTGAGCAATGTTTGTTACTGATTTTTTTTAATGATAAACTGACTATAAATTTAAAACTGATTAACCCATTTGGTTAATGCAATCTAAAGAGTTAACACTCGGGCTTCCCTGGCGGCGCAGTGGTTGAGAGTCTGCCTGCCAATGCAGGGGACACGGGTTCGAGCCCTGGTCTGGGAAGATCCCACATGCCGCGGAGCAACTAGGCCCGTGAGCCACAACTACTGAGCCTGCGCGTCTGGAGCCTGTGCTCCGCAACAAGAGAGGCCACGATAGTGAGAGGCCCGCGCACCGCGATGAAGAGTGGCCCCCACTTGCTGCAACCAGAGAAAGCCCTCGCACAGAAACGAAGACCCAACGCAGCTAAAAATAAATTAATTAATCAATTAAAAAAAAAAAAAGAGTTAACACTCAAATCAGTTGTCTATTTAACAAGTTGTTTGTGTTTGTTTCTATGTTAATACAGTTAACAATTCTCTTTTAGACACAATAAAGAAGCCGTGTATAAACTTTTCTCTATATGTGGCAGAGATATAGGAAAATATCCATTAGGATGAAGAAACTGACAAAGGATGAAGGTGGTTTTAAAAAAATAAGAGGTGGTTATATCTGCCTCAGTTTTAAAACAATCTTATTCAGCAGTTGACAAGAATATACTATGTGCCCGAAATTATGTGTACTGGTTGTAAGGAGAGGGGGGAAGGCACGTTAATTTAAATAATTCAGTGCAGAAGTGATATATAAATAGAAAAAGGAAAGCTAAGAGGCTACGATATTTTACAATGAGTGACGAAATAGAATGTGACATTTTACCTGAGTCCTGAGAGGTGAACAGGAATTTTCCAGATGAAAGAAGGAAACAAGGATGAATATTCTAGGGAGAAAGCATGACTAAATGGCACAGAGGTTAGAAATCACATGGAATATTTGGGAAAAGCAAAGCAGGTTGACTGCATCTCAGCATAAATGGCATAAATGAATGGGAAAGAGTGTAAGCGAGGTGATGGATAGCCACGTTATGAGGGTTATAAATACCACATTAGAGAGTCTGGCATTATCTTCTGGGCAATAAAGGATGACTAACGGCTTAGGGCATGGGACATTATGTAGTCATATCAGCATTTATAAAGAAAATTCTGATAGGGTTGTGAAAATTAAACTGGAGGTGGGAGAGACCTGGCTGGGACAACAGATCACAAAGGAGGCCCTTTCAGGAGACATCCCAGGAGAGGATGGCAGTGAAAGGCAGTGAAAGTGGCAATTAATAGGCCAAAACCAGCAGGAGTAAGAAGATAATGGGTTTATTTCTGTTTGGTAAGTAAGTTCATTTGTATCTTTTTTTTTTTTTTTTTTAGATTCCAAGTATAAGCCGTATCATATGATATTTGTCTTTCTCTGTGTGGCTTACTTCACTTAATATGATAATCTCTAGGTCCAACAGACATAGAAAACAAATTTATGGTTACCAAAAGGGAAAGTGGGGGGCAGGGGATGGATAAATTAGGAGTTTGGGATTAATATACACACACTACTCTATATAAAACAGATAAGCAACAAGGACCTACTGTATAGTACAGGGAACTATATTCAATATTTTGTAATAAACTATAAGGGAAAAGAACCTGTAAAAGAATATATATATATATATATATATTTTTTTTTTTATATGTGTATATATATATATTTAACTGAATCACTGTGCTGTACACCTGAAACTAACACAACATTGCAAATCAACTACACTTCAATTAAAAAAAAGAAGAAGAAGAAAATGGGTAGGTTCAAGACAGACTGCAGTAGTAGCTTGAACTCCCCTTGATTGCTTAGAAACAGGAGTGTGGAAAGGAACAAGAAGGGATTATGTGGATTCTGAAATGGATGTTTTTATTGAGGAAAGACATAGTGGCTATCTCAATATTTTTAATAAGTTTTAGAAAACGTGATGCAAAAGCTCAGTTATTTTAGAGATTTTTTTTTTGATATTGAAAACTGTGAAGCAAATAAAATATGTTTCTCTATTTAAGAAGACATATATCTTGACTTACGTCATTTTTTATGTCCTATGTGTCAATGTGTAAATAGCTGTATTCATTAGTAATTAGTCTATTTCTACAGGAGACCTTAGATATATGCATTTTTAGATTCTGATTTCCCCCACTTACAAGACTCCTGTCTTTTTTAAGTCTATTTTTTGTTTTCCCTTAAATGTGCTTTTTTCACTCTATCGCACAAAAGTTCCTATGCCCTGGATTATCTGTTCATTTTCTCTCTCTCTTAAAAAAAAAAAAAAAAAACACAGCAAAGCAACAACAAAAAACCCCTTCTCTGCTCATCCTCCCAGCCCCAACCTACACAAGTGCATTCCACCCCCATGTGATCCTACCCTGCTTGACCTTAGACATTTCAATGGCTAACCTCCCCATGAAGACATCAATAGTTGTGTTGGTCTTAAGCCTTCTTTCATTTTTTTTTTTTGAAACTCTCGAACTTTCTAGTGTGTTTTTAGCTCACCAGTCAGCACATACTGCTTTGTACTTGTGCTGTTTTATGCATTTATTTATTCCACAAATATTCATTGAGTGCCTTGCTCATGGAAGGCGATTTTATGTATATTTTAAGTACCTCCGCCTAAACTACAAGATCTTTGAGAGAAACAAATGAATACATCTTTGTAGTCCCACCACAAACAAGTTAGTAGACTCAGTAAATATTGACTCCCTGTTTGTGTGCATGTATGTGCTGTGTGTAGGTATATATGAATATATAGATTGTTAAAAATAAGACGGTAGGCCCAAAATAAAGTCGCTCATGCTAAGCTCCGTGCCACCAAATAGAGACTTAACTTGATTATAATCTTGGCTCTCTCAGAGATGGAATCTTAAACCAGTCAATCAGGAATCTCCTGATCAACACTAGTTAGGTCATCTGTGATCCCTTAAAGTAAAGTAACTTTGCAATAACCAACCCACTTTTTTGCCTAGTATAATTTCTTTGTTTCTGTTCCCTTCGGCCTACAAACGTCTTTCATTTTGTACAGCTTCTTGGAGTGCCTTTCTATCTGCTAGATTTGATGCTACCTGATTAAATTCCTTTTGCTCAAATACACTCTTAAAATTTTTAATACGTCTCAGGTTATCTTTTATCTATCTATCATCTATCTATCTATATTGTATCACTATGTATATAATTATATCACTATAAGTTTTTATAAGTAATAAGGACAGAAAGAAGTGCTATTAAAAATAAATTATCATTGGCTTCCCTGGTGGCACAGTGGTTAAGAATCCGCCTGCCAATGCAGGGGACACGGGTTCGAGCCCTGGTCCGGGAAGATCCCACATGCCGCGGAGCAACTAAGCCCGTGCGCCACAACTACTGAGCCCCCGCGTGCCACAACTACTGAAGCCCGCACGCCTAGAGCCCGTGCTCCGCAACAAAGAGAATAGCCCCTGCTCACCACAACTAGAGAAAGCCCGTGTGCAGCAACAAAGACCCAATGCAGCCAAAAATAAATAAATAAAATAAATAATTTTAAAAAATAATAATAAAAATAAATTATCATTAATCTTATGTGGAATTACACCATTGTATATAAAATTTATGTTCTGTTTCTCTTAAATCAAACTTTTCCATATAACTAGCCTTTTGAGAATATCTGACTGCTCTCAAAAAATGAAACTTGCCCTATGCTCATGTTTTCTCTCCTCTGTCTCTGAAAGAATTGTACGTAGAGTTATGCCACATGTTTTTTCAGAAATAGGCATTGAAATGTCAAAGTAAATGGAAAAAGCAAATTTCATTTTGACTGTGACAAGAAAAAAAGATGAATAAATAAATAAAGGTAGCTTTTTTCTACAAAGTGAGAAAAACAAAGCCACTGTATGTGTGAGTAAAAGTCTGCTTTTTATTATTGTAAAATAAGAAAATGGTGACATGCAAGGTAAAATTCGTTTTTCATAACTGAAAGCACTATTGCCAGAGGAGGGAAGTAAATTTGCACGTTGGCCTTTGAAAGGCAGAAAAAGGTTCACTAGGAAATCAAAACGTTGAGTGTTGAGTCATCAGCTGTGCTTGTTCTAGGACCCCGCCCCCTCCCCAAGTAGGTATGTATCTTTTTACAAAACAAAACTCTTGATATGCTAAGAGAGCTTAATGGACTAACACATACACATTAAATTAACAATCAACAATTAAGCAGACAAAGAAAAAGTGATTTGAGGAGACTAAAATCCAGGTACAGTAAGCATATTTACTGGATGTAGACAATTATTAACCAGCTGATGGCCTTTATTTAGTCTTAACGTCCTCACTGACTAGGATCACCAAGCTAGTGGTCCGATTTCTCCAATACATCCATAGACCAATCAGTATCTACAACTGCTCTTCTCTTATGTGGAGCTTCAATAATTGGAATATTACTGAATCGTGTTGCACAAAACATCCCCTGTCACCTGACTGGCATTGATTATGGTTAGGATGGTTGAATTCCACAACAGTTAGGATACACACCTCTCCAGATTATCATATCCTGGTCATCTTTCTGTTCTCTGCCATCTTTTCATAGTTCCAATTTTGCTGACTGAACACTTATTTTTATATATCTTAAAAGCTTTTGTTTAAATCAGTTCAATGAAGTTTCTACATTTAGAGCCCAGTCAATACAATTAATCTTGCTCATCACGTGAATCAAATGTGTTAAAATACATTCCTGGAAGGCATGCCATTTACCTAGCCTGTCCCTCCCAGGAACCATAATGCTAACCAGTTAGAGTTTACTTGAGTCAGATATGCATCCTATAAAAACATTTACCAAATTATATATGCAAAGGCCCTTATTCCTACAGGGCAAATACTTGCTAGTCTATTAAAAGTATGGGCACTCCTATGTATTTATTTCTCCTGTAACATTTCACATGCCTGTTAAAGACTCTGAAACATCATTTATCAGCACCGTAACTAAATAAATTGTTTTTATTACATATTAGCCGAGACTAATTCACTTTTTTTATGATCTGGGTTTACCTAATTTATTTTTCTGGGATGACTGTATCCATACTTGATCACACTGTTGCCATTTGGAGGGACTCAGTCTCTTGGCTGTAATTTCCCGAAGTTCAGACTTTAAACACTAAGTTTCAGTTGCAGTTACTATGGCCTTTGCAACCTCTCTTCTTAATTACTGCATAAATTTCACTCTATACCTTACATATGCTGCAGTAAGGCTAGCCAGCACATATTGATCCATTAAAAATGTTGTTTTTCTATTTTTTCAAGGCAGAGGTTTTGATCTGCTTATTTCCAGAAGCTCTGAGTTTGTTTGAATTACTGCAGCAATTAGAAGGTGTTTATACCCCAGTGTTTTTTTGAGAAGAGTAACTTTTAATTTGAAGCCAAAACAGCTTTAAAGATAAACACATGATAATTTCGTTGCTACACTGTAAGTCATCTCCTTTTCTCACCAGTAGAAGTGATAGCAATTTTACTATTTTTACTTTCTTATAGCCTCCATGGTTAAGGCTATGCAGAGTCACATGCAAACTGTTTTGTACTTGTCACTACATAGTTCAAGGTCACTGAACTGAGTATCTATTTCTTCACACTCACCACCTATTTTTAAAAAGGCAAATCATATTAAACTGCATATATCTATTCATCTCAAAATCCGAGTGTGTGTTTGGGTTGGTGGGAACAGAAAATCCACAGACTGCTTCAATGAATCTTTATTTTAGGCTACAAATAATTGAGCATCCCTTTCATTTATGCCTAAGCTGATAGGAAACTAATGCTTTAGAGAAGAAAACAGGAGAGATATCTTCTCTATGTTCAGGAAATACCCCATAACCCAAGAAAATCCTAGGACAACTATATACGTAACTGAAAATAAGTATACTTGGTTGTGTGGTCACCCTGGGTCCCAGTTGGCCAATGACTCAGTCAGCCAGCACATGAAAGTAAAGGAAATAGAATTCGCAGGCATACAATTCATACCAAAGGCAAAGCAGGCTAAATGGATCCCTCTCAACTTTTATATCATCCCCTTCCTGGCTCCCAGTACTTCCTCTTTCATAGCATTTTCTGCCTGTGAGGAAGTCCCAGATATTAAATGTTAAATTAACTATTTTTCCAGATAAAAGACTTTGGAGGGAGAGACATAAAGTCACTCTCGGGGGGCCTGCTGGGAAGACCCCTGATAGATTTTATGCCAACAGATGAGGTTACCAAAGCTCTCAGCAGAAAGTGTGCTTCTCTGAAGTTTCTGATAACTGCATTCCTCTTCATCGGTCTACCCCTGATTTGATGTTAACTTTTATACCTTCCACTGCTTGAGTTAACTACACAGAGAAGATTCTCAGTGTACACTTGCTGAGTGAATCAAGCTAAAACCTACTCTCAGACCTATTTGCTGGAAGATACCACTCCAGAAGGGTTACCAAGATTCTCTTTTGGGGCTTCCCTGGTGGCGCAGTGGTTGAGAATCTGCCTGCTAATGCAGGGGACACGGGTTCGAGCCCTGGTCTGGGAAGATCCCACATGCCAAGGAGCAACTGGGCCCATGAGCCACAACTACTGAGCCTGCGCATCTGGAGCTTGTGCTCCGCAACAAGAGAGGCCGCGATAGTGAGAGGCCCGCGCACCACGATGAAGAGTGGCCCCCGCTTGCCGCAACTAGAGAAAGCCCTTGCACAGAAACGAAGACCCAACACAGCCAAAAATAAATAAATAAATAATAAAAATAAAGGAATTCCTTTAAAAAAAAAAAAAAAAAAGATTCTCTTTTGCTTATAATTGCAGCATGTCTCTCTTTATCTACGACAGAATCTCTATTAGAGAAGACATAGAGCTATCTTATAAGGCTATTTTCTCCTGGTCTTCTGAAATTTTATTAAATAAAGCCTTTTTACATATTTCTCTGGCATTTATGAATGCTAAAAGTCAAGGTTCCTTACACAATGATTCACTTTTTAACCTATTAATATATTTCCAGAATCTTCCCAGCAATGAATACTTTCCTAATATTCTTTTCTTTGGCTAGTATTCTAAGTAAGCTTCTTTCTAGTAATTCTTAAAATTAAAAAATTAAAAACTAACATAAAACTCTAGTCTACCAAATGTCTGAAAAGACCAAAACTTACTGAATGCATCGACTCTGAAAGCTATCTGAAAATGTCACAGAGGCAGCTTTTGCCTAAACTTCACTCTGGGGGATCATGTATTTATTTCTTTGCCTTCCATAGAACTGAATCTAGGTTGGAGCCAATAAAGAACCCTCATTCCCATGGTCATTTTGAAATCTCATCTTCAGTTTGATGGACCAGCAATCATATGAGTCTTTCTCTCAATCTTTCAAAGGCACACAGCCCCTGATGCTATCTACGAATTCATCATCAGTTAATATGCTATTATCTCAGTAACTGAAGAGGAGTGTAGAATTAAAATCTCAACACCAAAATGAGGAAGGACAGTATTTCTCTCATTTCTCACTCTTAACACCTAGGTCATAAATGCGGATTGATCTGAGTTCATCCTATGATGCCTAGTACCATTTTATCCCCTCAGCTTTCCACGTGGAGGCTGGCCTATAGCTAAAACTCCACGGAGAGTTTTGATGTGTGCAAGTCAGGAAAAGAAATCAATTAAAATCTGCAGGCAGCTACTGTGTTTTGAACGAAATGGAGAAAGGACTTTATCTTTGAGAAACATTATTCCTTTGTTCTGAAAAGCAATCTTGTTGTAATCGTCCATGCCTCTCCCCCCGCCCCCCCAGACCGTTTCCCATCATTTCTTGCCCTGCTCTGAGTCACCAGAGGCTGACCTTTGCAGACGGGGTTTTTGTGATGGCTGATATCTGGTTGGATTCAGCTAATTGGAGGCCTCATCAGGAGAACAGAGGACAAGAGAGAGAATAGGGTATTTCTTCCTCCCTTGGGGTCATAGCGTCTCATTTTTGGAAGTGGTTGAGACTTCCATAATTTTTCTTCTTACTAGGTACCCCCTCATTTACTATTCCAGTTTTTATTGCTCCAGTAACACTATTTTATTCTCTTATCCATTAAGATCTGGGCAGAGGGGTAAGGTATTAGCGCCCTCCCCCCGCCCCCCCCCCCCGCCCCCATATTGCTCATCTCTGGGTGCTGCATCATCCACTGTGTGTTCCCAGAACCCTGAGTTGATACACTCTGCAGCCGTAATCTCCTTGGGGGCAGGGATTTGGGTCTTGTTAGCAGTCTATCTCTACCAGCCACAGAACACCTGACACCCTAATAGGTACCTAAAAGATACTGATGCTGAAAGTTCAGTCTAGAATATGAAAATATTTTAGGATATTTACTTGTGTTTACAGCACACTAGGTATATTTACAGCTTTCAAAACTTAAAGATGTGATACTCTGGAAAGTGCATAGACGTTGGTACCATAGGTTCCTGGGATTATTGCTGCCTCTCCCTCTTACCTTTGAGGTATCATGGCCAATTCTCTGATGCTCCATTTGTTTCATCTGATAATAGTACTATCTCATAAGTGACTTTTGAGAAAGTCAAAAATGAGAAAAATTATATAAAACATCCATCACTGTCTCTGGCACATTGAACTAAATCCTACTACTCTTGCTTCAGGACGAATGTATTTTCAAAATCTGGCTAGCCTTCCTCTTTCCCACAGAGTAATAGAGCTATTTAAAAAAAAAAAAAAAAAAAAAAAGAACAGGCTCAAAATGGCCACTCAGTCAAAATTACCAAATGTTGAAAAGGTCAAAACAGTATAGCATACCTTTATAATCGTAGATTATTGAATGCATTAACATTCCAATCCCTCATTCTTAAAGAAAATATTTTAATAAGGACCCAAGATGGCCACACATTAATCTTCTCCCATGACAACTGTTGTTCCTTTTCTGGGAAATGTATAAATGTAACCTCTGCTGACACTGAACTTCAATTTGGATGCCACACTGGTTTTGATAACAAATGGATACCCAGGAGGAGAGCAATAGGAAACACGCTAGATGCTCACAAAAGAAAAAGGCTTTCAAATATGTTGTGGGTTAATTTCATCCAAACTGCCAGGTCTAGAAAATGATGTAATTGACATCCCTACTTAAGAATATTTTTCAGCTTTCACAAGGCTGGGCTGGGCTTTTTACACAGGCTTTTAAACAAGCAATCAAGCATCTGCTTCCCAAATTAAAGAGCCAAAAGACTAACTGATGTGAGTTCATGATTACAATGTCAAATATTTCTTTGTAACTGTTGGACCATTTTCAACTCAATCAGTTTTAGTTTTATTTTTCATGATATTTCCAGGGATAACATAGACTCATAATCACAGTCTGTTAGAATTATAAAGGGCTTTAGGGACCATTCTTCTCATTTTATAGATGAGAAAACTGAGGACCACAGAGGGTAAGTGTCCTAAGTTCACAGAGTTAGTGGCTAAGCCAGAATAATGCTGAAATCAACTTGAATTACAAATAGACAGCTATTGAAATTATTTCATACAAATTCCATTTTCTTCTAAATTTATCTTTAAGAAAGTGCTTAAAGCATCGATGATGAGGGAATCACACAAGAGGCTTGGATCACCTGAAGACAACTATAAAAATCAGGAGGGGTAAACACTTTGGTATTCAAGAGCTGTGTTCCCAAAATCTCCCAAGGAAAAGTCCAGCATTTCACTTCCTTCCCTCCAGCAGCCACTTGGACCAAGACTTTGCAACAAGCTTAGCCAGCATTTCACTCAAGTCAATTCAAAAAGCATCTAGTTATTTGGAGAAATCAAATTTACAATTTGATAGGAGTTCAAAATAGAGTTTCTTGAAGGAATTTGGTGCAAACTATGCAAAACATTGCACTTTCATGTATTAAGGAATGGCATTGGCAAAATAATGGTCGTTGGTAAGGATGGATGCAAAGACATGGTAGAAAAGACTCATAGGAATAACATGGCGTTTATCCTCTAGGCAAACATATAATCTGTAAAAAGAGATAGATCGGCATCTAATCCCTATTCATTCCAGTAGATGTGAAAGCAAAATGACCTTGTGTTAGAGATCCCAGTCCTAAGAGGCTGGTTTCAAAGATCTGCAATATGACCTATAGTAGGAACTGGTTTTACAATTTTTGTTTTTGCAGAATAAAAAGACATTTCATTTCGCTTGCCAGTAGTGCCAAAATACAAACAACAAAAAAGGGAAATATTGCTTACAAGTGATTAACCTTCATTAACAGGAATATGTTAGATCCTTCTCTTTTCTGTTTTTGGCAATAATGAGGATTTGTTGTCCTGGTGATGGGGGATTTTAATTACTCTCTGGTTTCTTCTTCCCAGGCAAAAGATTATACTTAGTTCTGGACGTTTTTTCCTCCAATGTCAGGGTAAAAAGATATTTTCTAATCCCTCAAGACTCTGGTTGCCTTCATAAGGATTGGCTTGTGTTGGATAAACCCTGCGGGTAATCCTGGAACTCTTCCGACCTACTTCCTTAAGTATTAAAAATGCATACCCTAAAAGCATCTTTGATCCTTATTTTCTGTTGCATTCACATGTTGTAGAGTAAATAAAATCAGAGAGTAAATGTGGATTTCTAAGATGCAACCCCTTGTCACCTGGCTTACCTACTATGCTAGTTATTTTTCATTTGTTCTCCTCAGCTCCCAAGGCAAGATCCATTTTTAGTCCTCCTTGGTGTCTGGGAAACCTGGCTTCCCTAGACTGCATATACCAGCTCTCTTACCCTCTGGCTTCCTGCTGGATTGGGCAGAGTGGAAGAAGAGAAATCTTGCTGATGTTCTTGCAAGAGCCATGTTTCTTTGTGGCTAGAGCTCCCATTGGCTGACCTCTCCCCCAGGCCCCAGCTCTCACTGGACTCTGGCACTAGAATTTTTTTCTGTACTTTCTTCTGGCCAAAGGGTTGGAATGACTTCCAACTGTTGCTAGCCCCCGAATGCCTCATATTTCCCAGATAGTTTCCTCACCTTTGTCCTCACCTCTGTATATAATACTGTCATAGCTTCCTTAACTTCTCTTTGGATAAACCTTTTGTTTGAGCCCTTTGTTTCTTGCCAGGGCACTAACTGATAACGCTGCTGTCACCATGTATCTATTCTCTGTCTCCCATTTACTGTAATTACTCTTGATGGCAGAGAAGGCAAAGGCTGCCTCACTTTTGCTAGGGTCCCCAGTATTCACTGCAAAGCCATGCAACTGGCATTTGATTGAGAAAGCTGATTGATAGCATTGGCAAGATAGTACACTGTCTTGTCTTATTAAAATCTGCCTTCAAAAGCTGTCATCAAAACCATTTCAGCACACACAGGCTGCTAATGAGCTAGAATGACTCATGTCTTTGATTTGGACTGTGAGGTCCAATGCATTTATTTCATAGCCAGAGAAAAAACGAGTGATATTCACAGTTTATATTGTGCCCAGATAACAACAATAAAAAAATTACTTTGTTTCACACAGGTCTGGCTTTTTAGAAGTCTTATGTGTGAAAAGGGTTAAGTGGAGGGATTCATAATCTGCAGGAATCTCTGATCTTCTTGTGTCTCTGATGGTCCCCAAAGGATCTTGATTTCCTACCACTAAAATTTGGAAGTTTCCATCTGGAATTTCCTTCCTTTAGGTAAATTACTTATTCACGTGTGTAAAAAATATTTACTGGGCACCTCCCACTACCTT
Source organism: Balaenoptera ricei (assembly GCF_028023285.1). Lineage (NCBI taxonomy): Eukaryota > Metazoa > Chordata > Mammalia > Artiodactyla > Balaenopteridae > Balaenoptera > Balaenoptera ricei. Next base: position 5,150,061 of record NC_082645.1, on the reverse strand, counting down.
GTTCTAGTCTTTGCTCTAGGAACTGAGATGATGGTGGTATGGAAAATGGACATGTACAATAAATAAATAAACAAGTGAATAACTTAAGATAGTTTAAGATATAAATGCATATAGGTAAGGAAATAAAACAGGGCAATACAATCAAGAAATGGGGCAGAGAGACTTTCCATAGAGTGGCCAAGAAAGGCCTTAGATCCCACTCGATCTGAGACCAAAATGACCAGAAAAAAGCCAGATCTGGAAAGGTCTAGGGCAAGGGTCAGCAGACTCTGGTGGCCTGTGCACCAATCCAGCTCATCCCCTGCTTTTGTAAATAAAGTAGTTTTATTGGAACAGAGGAGCGGAGTCATGGTCATTTGTTTATGTATCGTCTATGGCTGCTTTTCTGCTACAGTGGCAGAGCTGAGTAGTTGTAACCGAGACCAGATGGCCCCTAAAGGTGAAAATATTTACTACATGACCTTCTACAGTAAAAGTTTGTTGAACTTTCATCTTGGGGAAGAACACTTCAAAGATAAAGAAGGGCTAGTTCAAAGGCTTTAAGACAGGAACCAGTTTGGGGGTCCATGGGACTGGATTGCAGCATGTGGGGTGAAGAGTGGATGGAAACCATGTTGGGGGTGTGCAGAGTCAAGACCATACTAAGCAGACTGGATTTCATTTTGCATGGGAAATGGAGACATTTTTTTAATTTTTATCTGAGACTGAAGTGATCTATGTTTACTTTTGCAATGCCAGACACATTCTAGGGGATGTGTTTTTATGTATAGCTTTTTATCTTACTTCCTCCTAATACATATCTAGCGAGATAAAATAATTGGTCTCATTTTAGAGGGGAGAAAAATAAAACTAAGAGAATTTAAGTGACTGGTCAGAGATCAAAATGCAAGTGGCTGAGCTGGGACCCGCCCAAATCCAAGAGGCTGGTGACTGCATGAGAAATGAGAGACATTTGATTTCCAAGCCTGTACACCTCGATTGCTCTCATATATAATAATGATACAATTAGAGGAGTAGAAAGACAGTCTGTCCCCCTGAATGCATCTTCTGTGTGTTAAGTGATGTCTGAAATTCCACTATAAGAAGGTCAACCATTCGGCAGCTCTACCTAGGTTACAGAATAATTGTTCCCATTCACTTTGTCCATTTAGGTACTAACTTTTCTGAAGAGCAATGAAAGAAGTGCACTACGTTCATATAAAAGTAAGGCATGAATAATTGTAGCCCTTCTGCCCTGAACACAGATGTCTTTGGAAAAGTTTCAGTTTAATGACAACCCCCAAACTCCTGGCCAGTGTGTGACGGACTCCTTTGAGAACAGGGACCCCGTCCCACCTTTCCTTGTATCCCCGGCCCTTAGCTCAGTCCTTGGCAAGATTTAGATGCTGAGGGGATGTTTTGAAGTAAAGGAATGTCTTAGATGCAAATAAGTCCAGATCAAGCACCAGAATAGAATTTTCCTTGACTCTGAACTTGTATGCAAAATGTGAGTGAAATTATGCGGTGTAATTGAAAATGCCCACATCAGGTTCTTTGTCTTCTCTTGACTCTCTGACCCTACCACCTGCCAGCACCATCCCCAGGTGGGGAAATGGGATTTGGTAGATCACGTTAATTGAGCACTGACGTGGGAGGGAGCGGAAGGGCGGGAGGATCCTGCTCAGATTTGCCACCTTCTCCTGCCACTGTTTTCCTCTCTCCCTCATCCACGATGCTACTTGAACACCTGCCAGGTCCCTCTGGATGTCCCTGTGCCCAGAGCTCCAGGCGACAAAGCCTGTGTTGACTCCTCTGAGGCGTGGCCCTGCCTCTTCTTCAGCTGGAAATCAGTAGCATCAACTCGAGGAGGGAAGGAAGGAAGGAGGGAAGAAAGGACGGAAGGAAGGAAAGGTGAGAAGTATGATAGCATTCTCACCTGGACCACTGTGGACAAACAAGGCAAGAGTAAGAAAAGAGGAAGGCTCTTGACAGGAGCATGTCCTTCTTGTTGCCACAAAGCCAGACCTCCATTAGGGAAGTCAACATCGTATGTAATGCGGGATGTGGTAATGCTCAGGTCCCCCCGAGGCCGCTGGTGGGGATTCTCTAGAGTTGCTGTATCTAATAGAGTGGTCACTACCTACATGTGACTACTGAACACTTAAAACATACTAGTGCAACATGCTGAAATAATCATATTTTGGATATATTGCTTTAAATAAAATATATCATTAAAATTAACTCCACCTGCTTAGTTTTATTTTTAAAAAAATATAGGTATTAGAAAATTTTTAATCACATATTACATATGTGGCATTGTACAGAGGGGAAAAAAAATAAAGTTGGAAATCCAGAGAGATGAAGAGAGAGGATATAACCAGAAGAAAGATTAAAAAAAAAAAAAATCTTCACCCAATTTCCCAATATGAATATAGAGAAGACTCCACACATCATTAATTCATTAATTCTTCTTTCCAAAGAGAATAATACATTAACCCGCTGATATCTGCTGAAAGCCCACATCACTGCAAATAAGCACCATCCAAACAAACCATGACTTGTCCTTAATTGGTATCAAATGATTCTGTTTTGCTCCCCACAAAACTCTCTAAGATCTTTAAAAGCAAGGACCCTGCCTTGATATTTTTCTTCATCTATCATAGTGTCTACTAAAACAATAATGCACAGAAGCACTCAAAAACTATTGGTCACTTGTTTAACCAAAATAAGAAAAGGAGTAGAGTTTTAGAATAGAAAGTCTTTGAGTTAATGGCCAGCTTGGTCTGTGCATGTGTGTGTGTGTGTGTGTGTGTGTGTGTGTGTGTGTGTGTATGCATGTAAGTCTCACAATATTTAGCAGGGCGTTATTAAACATGATTACCTCCTTCCCAGCTATCGTTGCCAGGGAAATATTTAATAGTAATACGCAACAAGTGTCGTGACAGCCTGACGTGACATATTCCCAACGAGGATGCTGTGCTCAGTTTCCACTCCGAGCCAAGAAAAACTCTTTTCACCAAAAGAGCTTTCCTCGCCTTCCCGCCTTAGAGCCTTATAGCAAAGAATAATGTGACTCCGACAGACGTAATGTTTCTTTCAAAGACTCTGGTGACAATAAATGCTTGGATTAGCGACCTGGAGTGTTACAGCACCATTCAGCCATGCCTTCCATAAAGACTTGAAACCAGAATAAAGCATAAGGGCTTTGAAGCGAAAAATGAAGAGCATAGATCATACCGTATAGCAGGTAACAACCAGCAATTCTATACTTATTTTCTCAGGCACAGTATTGTCGAAGAGGAACCCAAGACTCATAGCAGAACCCAAAGTATGTAGAGATACTACTTACTGAGTAGATACTATGTATGGATCCAAGCACTTTGCAAATATTGTCTATAATTTAGGTATCTGTATTCCCATTTTGCAGATTAGGCAAATGAAACGCTGAGAAACCAACTCATCAGAGTTGGTGTGCATCATATCTAGTTTGCATCTGGTTAGGATTTATAATCAAATATGTCTATGACTAGTTTGCATAATTTAACCCTTTACATAGGTGCCTGCTTTTGGTCATGATTCTTTGTAGTAAATTGTATATCATTCTCCTTCCGGAGTGTTCCTTCACTAATTATCAATGCACCTTTTTTCTTGTCTTAAGAAGTCTACAGGTAAAGATCCTTTCAGGGATCATTGTGGTCAGTATCCAAACTATTTGAATACTGATTATGACACATGCAGTAGGAAGAACTCAGATGAGGAACTTTCTGTATAGACCTCAGTTTTCATGAGGCCCACTTGTGCGTGAGTAATACACTGTATGCTGCATGTACAGAACTCCACACCAATGCTCAGGGGAGCCACGGTGCCCTAAAGAAACCAGAATAACACAGGTGGCATTGTACCCTGGGGCACCAACCAAGCATGCACTGTACTGCATTGTTCTGTAAGCTGGAAATCTGGCCTATGTAACCCCCAAACCACAATTGTATGTGCGAGAGTAGAGCTGTGAGTTTTCATTCCATTTTTGTGACAGTCACCCATTTTTCATCTTAGAATGTTTACAACAGTAAAAAAATAAAAAAACCCTAACATTTGTGGAAGTGGAAGTGGGGACAGAGGAGGTTGTAGGAATAGGGAACAAAGACATTGAGGCTGCATGGTTTTTTGAGCTATGACTCTTGAGAAAAATAATCATTTCTGAGAAAAACTGAAGATTTTAAAAGGCAGCAAATCAAGGTCTTGAAGCTTTCTAAGTTCAGTTTCTCTTGGTGCTGACCCTTGGCTTCTGCAGATAACAATCATATAGAATATGTAGATTTAAAAGGTTTTTTTGTAAAACATTTAAAGGTTGAATGTAAGTGCTACATTTAAGCAAAAGAAACATCGTTTGATACCTTTCCTTTGCAGAGGCTTTGATTTACTTTTAAACAGGTCTGAGTTTTGTTTGGAAACCTGTGGAGAGGAACCAAGGGCAAAGCTGGCTGGTTCCCGGAACAGTTCCCAGAGAGGTTGGAAATGAACAGCAGAGATGCTAGGCCTCTGGATGTCCTCTCCGACTGAGAGCTTTTGTTCTTGAAAACATGGCCTGACAAAAATGGGGAATCTAGATCACTCATGTGAGTCCAGAAAAAAAAAAAAAAGGATCTATTTTACACTGTTGTGTAGAGAGCACATGGGTCAGACCTTATCCATTGCTTAAACTATAGTATTAATGAGATATTTTCCTCAGAAGAGAGAATGGGAAGTGAGCAGGAGGTAACTAGAAAGCTAAGGTTGGTGGGATAAGGGTGATGGGTGAGAAGTGATGGTGGTGGAATAGGAATCAAAAGATATTGCCATGGCAGAGGTGATGATGGTGAAGGTGATGATGGTGGAGGTGATGGTGGTGGAGGTGATGATGGTGAAGGTGATGATGGTGGAGGTGATGGTGGTGGAGGTGACGATGGTGAAGGTGATGATGGTGGAGGTGAGGGTGGTGGAGGTGATGATGGTGGAGGTGATGGTGGTGGAGGTGACGATGGTGAAGGTGATGATGGTGGAGGTGAGGGTGGTGGAGGTGATGATGGTGGAGGTGATGGTGGTGGAGGTGATGATGGGATGGTGGAGGTGATGGTGGTGGAGGTGATGATGGTGGAGGTGATGATGGGATGGTGAAGGTGATGGTGGTGGAGGTGATGATGGTGGAGGTGAGGGTGGTGGAGGTGATGGTGGTGGAGGTGATGATGGGATGGTGAAGGTGATGATGGTGGAGGTGAGGGTGGTAATGGTGGAGGTGGTGGTGGCAGTAGTGTTGGTGGAAAGATGGTATGGAGCAAGAAAAATGTACACAAAGATGGGACAATAAGGATTCTAAAAAAGTACTCAATTGTTCCCTAGTCATTCTTTCCCTGAAATATCTCCTCCTTTGCCACATTAATTTAGGCTATTGGAAATGTTTTACTTCACTGACTAAATTGCATCATTTGTTGAATTTATGTTTCCCCCACTGTGATCAGTTGAAATCAGAATATAAGATGTTGTTTTGTTGTTGTTACTGAGGAGGAGAGGCAGAGATGTCCCCTCAGCATCTTCTGTGCCATAAAACTCCATGACAGGATGCAGAGCACTGACTTGTTTTCCTCCCTGCTGGTTCTGCCTTGGAAGAAATCCCTGGAAAAAAATTCATCCAAAGGAGAAACCCAGGGATTTGAAAGACATAACAAGCAGGGACAATCATTTTGCCTGGCAAATATTACTTATTCTATTTTTAACATGATGCCCTTTCTGTTGTGCTTCTGTGTTATCAGAAAAGTCTTCTGGGGAAAACCTCTGGGCTAGTTTCATTGACAGTAAAGATAAGATCGATTATTTGAATAAACTGCTGTGGCAAACTTGAAGAATGCTAGCAGGAGAGGCTCAGGAGGAAACCCGAGGTGAGGACCCTTCTCTGTGTCACACCATTATCCATGTTTTTTGCATGCAGAGTTCCAAAGTGGGTATCAGCAGGGAATAAAGAAAATAACACCAAGGCAGCAACATATAACTAACAACTACTTGCACACACCAAGGGAATGCTGGATAAAGAAGAGTTGGAAATACTGATATTGCTGGAAAATATGACTTTCAACTTAGTCCTTAAAGGTTGAAAAGACTTGGGTTACTCAAGACTTGAGGAAGTGGCATTGAAATACCTTATATGACAATCTAAATTGGCGGATTGCAAACGTTGGTCCAAGGTCTACTTTAAAAAGTGCTGATTCTTGGGCACCATCCTCACGATTTCTAATTCAAAATTGTAAACCAGGTGTGGGGCTTGGGAATCTTTGTTTCACTTTCAAACTCCTTCAGGAAGTTCTTGGGCAGCCCACCAGGATTCAGAAAGAGCTGATGTAGGTGTTTTGTCCACAATGACAAATGTTATTTGTTATCAGTAACTGTTACTCTAGCTAGAAGTCACTCTTCATGTTTATGATAATCAAGTAAACAAAAAGTAAAGACCAACAGGAAGTAAAACAGGTGGCAAAAGATTTAAATCTGGATAATGAGAAATAAGGGCAATTATTTACCAAAATATGAGAAGAGGGGATGCACCTCGATTTTAGGGGATGTTCCCAAGGTCAACGAGTCTGAATTGTTGAAATCTCATCCAGGTAGAAATGTCTACTGATCATTTAGAAATGTGAGAGTTGTACCCAAAAGACATTGGAGCTGGGGTTAAAACTGAATTATATGTTTATAGGCCTTCGGAATCTCGGGGGGGGGGGGGATCAGAGAGCAAGAATTCAGATACTTGAGGTGAAAAGAACAGGAAGCAGTGATTCTCCGAGGATGGCACATAGACCAGTAGCACATGCGTCACCTGGAACTTGTTAGACAAGCCGCACCTCCCTCGACCTACTGAGTAAACTCTGGGAACGGGCCCCAGCAATACGTGTATTAACAAGCCCCAGGCAGCTAAAACTTGAGAATCACCTCCCTGAAAGAAGCACAATCAGCTGAGATGTGACTGCCTTCAACTAAGATGACTGTTTTTATCCTTCTCCAGAGACGTGCAATTTCTTCATCCATAGCTTCCCAACTACCTTTGTTTCGTAAGTTTTAAATTCACATAATTAACTGACCCATTCATGAGATGGTCACAAAGAAGGGGACAATTTGCACCCAAATCTTTTTTAAAGTCTCCACTTAGTGCAAAACAAAGAGCTGCTTGTTGTGTTGAAAAGACAGTTTTTCTAGCATCTGCTACTTTTATCACAGTCTCAAAAATATTGGAGTCAAATTTCAGCATCTTAATAACCTACAGCAGATGCCTGAGCGTTACCTACTAAAGGATAGGGGGAGAGACAAGGGAAAGAAACTGAAGAAATTAAAAGAGAAAAATTGATAATGATAACAGTCAAATGCGTTTTATTCTTTAAACTGCCTTTTTACACTCAGGAATGAACCTTGTGATTACTGTTCTCTCAGACCCCATGGTGGCCAACTCAAAATTTCGAGACCCAATCTGGACTCTGAGATTTCGTTCAATTTCAACATTCATTTTAGCCAAATTTTTAAAATAATTAGTATTACCGAAATCTACTTGTCCCAAGCACTGTACTAGACATAAATAAATATATAAGAAGAATGTAAAATTCAACTCCTGTTTTCAAACGCCTAGGCAAATTTGCACAATTATTTAAATGATTATAAAAAATAATGCATTAATTAAAAAACAGTCTTCTGGGACTTCCCTGGTGGCGCAGTGGTTAAGAATCCACCTGCTGATGCAGGGGACACGGGTTTGAGCCCTGGTCTGGGAAGATCCCTCATGCCACGGAGCAACTAAGCCCATGCACCACAACTACTGAGCCTGCGCTCTAGAGCCCGCGAGCCACAACTTCTGAGCCCGTGCGCCACAACTACTGAAGCCCATGTACCTAGAGCCTGTGCTCCGCAACAAGAGAAGCCACCGCAATGAGAAGCCTGTGCAACACAACAAAGAGTAGCCCCCGCTTGCCGCAACTAGAGAAAGCCCGCGCACAGCAACGAAGACCCAACGCAGACAAAAATATACACATAAAATAAATAAATAAATAAAATAATGAGAATTAAATCTAACACATGGCATATATTCTTTAAAACAAAACAAAACAAAAACAGTCTTCTGCATACTCAAGTCACTGTGGATTCTAATGGTAAGAGATTTTAAAAAATAAACAAATACATAAATAAAGATAATTTTATGTGATGATACGTAATCCCACGAAAACAGAATAGTGGGAGGGAGAGAAACTAGGAATGGGGAGTGGTATGAAGTTTAGATTGGTGGTTAGACAAGTCTTCTCTGAGGAACAGACATTTAAACTAGGGGTTATGAGCTTTTCAGGCAGAGGAAACAGCAGGTGCAATGGTCCAACGTAAGGAATGAGTCTGTCTTGTTGTCAGACTAGGAAGAAGGTCAGTGCAGGTGGATATTTATGGCAAGGTCCCATACTAGGTGATGAAGTCACAGAAATGTGTAGAGAACAAGTCACATAGGCCCTTCTGGGCCGTGGCAAAGCATTTAATTTTTGTGTTGAGTGCTGTTGGAATCTCTGTAGGGTATTAAAACAAAAAGTATTACATTTTATTTTATTATTATTTTTTTAAATTTATTTTTGGCTGCGTTGGGTCTTTGTTGCTGCACGCAGGCTTTCTCTAATTGCGGCGAGCGGGGGCTACTCTTCGTTGTGGTGTGCAGGCTTCTCATTGTGGTGGCTTCTCTTGTTGTGGAGCATGGGTTCTAGGTGCACAGGCTTCAGTAGTTGTGGCATATAGGCTCATTAGTTGTGGTGCACGGGCTTAGTTGCTCTCCAGCATGTGGGATCTTCCTGGACTAGGGATCAAACCCATGTCCCCTGTGTTGGCAGGCGGATTCTTAACCACTGTGCCACCAGGGAAGTCCAAAAAGTATTCCATTTTAAAGAGATCACTCTATATTGGCAAGAGTGTCCCTACTTATATACTTGGGGCCAGTGTAAATTGCTGTGATCACTCTGATAAACACATTGACAGTATCTAGTAAAGTTGAATATTGTGTACCCCAAGACCCAGAGATTCTACTCCTACGTATATTTCTTCTAGAAATACATACTGACTTGTACCAGAATATACACCCACGAGTTTTTATAGGAGCATTGTTCATAACAGTCCAAAATGGAAACAGCCCAAATATCTATTAAAAATAGAATACATAAATTATAGTGTATTCATACAATGGAATACTATTGAATTAAAACATGGTCAGAAATTACTAGACATTTCTCCAGTCAAGAGGTGGGGTCCGTGTATCCTTTCTTTGAATCTAGCTTATGACAATTCTGACCAACAGAATTTAGTGGAAATGCCACATGTCTTCAGAGTCTAGGTCATAAAATGGCATGCCTTTCTGCCTAGAGCTACTGGAACACTCACTGTTGGAGTCCTGGGTTGCCATGTGAAAAATCTGTCTACCCTGACGCCACCCTGCTGTAAGGAAGCCCAAGACACATTGAGAGGACACTTGGAGGCAATCTGACCTGCAGTATTAACTGAGTCATCTTGGCCCAGCTGGCAGACATGTGAGTGAAGAAGCCTCCAGATGACTCCAGTTCCCAACATTATGTAGCAGAGAGGTCTCCAAGCTATCTCTTGTATGAATTCCTGACCCACAGAATCTATGAGCATAATAAATTAGCTGTTCATTTTATGCCACTTTGGTGTACCAGTGGGAGTGGTTTGTTACACAGTAATAGGGAACTGGAAAAACTATTATCAACAAAACCACAGATACACATAAGCCACATGCATAACTATATCAGAAAAGAAGCTAGATATCAAAATAATACAAATTATATGACTCAGTTTATATAAAACTCAAAAAGAGGTTAGAAAATGTATATTATTTGAGGGTGCATATACAACAAAGCAAGGGAGTGATTACCTAAATTCATAATAAATATTACATTTAAGGGAGAGAAAAGTGGTTTTCATCAGGGATTAGGCCTGATGTTTCTGGGTCCAGATAATGTTCTATTTCTTTTCTTTTTTTTTTTTAACATCTTTATTGTAGTATAATTGCTTTACAATGGTGTGTTAGTTTCTGCTGTATAACAAAGTGAATCAGCTATACATATACATATATCCCCACATCTCCTCCCTCTTGCGTCTTCCTCCCACCCTCCCTATCCCACCCCTCTACAAGGTCACAAAGCACTGAGCTGATCTCCCTGTGCTATCCGGCTGCTCCCCACTAGCTATCTATTTTACATTTGGTAGTGTATATATGTCCATGCCACTCTCTCACTTTGTCCCAGCTTACCCTTCCCCCTCCCCGTGTCCTCAAGTCCATTCAATGTTCTATTTCTTAATCACATTGATAACTATATGTGTTCACCTTACAATAATTAGTTAAATGCTGTGTTTATGCTTTATGCACTTTCTGTACGTGCATTATATTACATAATAAAAAAAGTATTAAAAATTATTCTGTCTTCTAGGGGAAAAATGACTCCAGTAAGTAAGTGGGGAGGCAGGAAATAAGTTGCAAGGCTGCTTCTGTACTCCATGAGAAGTATGCTAGTGGACTGAACTAGCTGTGCAGATGGTGAGAGGAGGCTGGTTTTGATAAATATATCAGATAAAATTTCCTGCTGGACTAGAAGGGACTAGGAGAGAACAAAAAAGGAAAGAGTCAAAAAGATGATAAATTTTTGACTGAGTAATTGGTTGGATTGTGACGCTGTTAACTGAGATTATTATGTACTTTAGTATTACTGACTGGCATTTAGTTTTACCGTAATATGCCTAGTACTTTTGATACGTGCTTTTGGGATTAGTAAACATGTAAATTTAAAAGTCTAGTGACCACTTACTAAGCTTGTGAAGCAACAAATACCTTCATGATAATTCATTAAAATTTAAGAGCAAATTCTTCTACTCAAACTTCCACTCATCATTCCCAGTTATTATGAAAAGAAGGCGATATAACTAAAATGAAAAAAAAAAAATCTCTGTAGCCTCTAGGGTATAATTCTACTTATTCTAATTTTTTTGAGAAGGAATTAAAGTGGTCTAGAAAGAAAAGTATAGTTAGGCCTGAACTGAAAAATTATAAACTACACTTTACCATTAAATCACATAAACTTTCTGTGATTTAGCTTCATACTGTCAAATGGGCTTACTTTAATCGTAAATGTTTTTATGAGAATAAAATCAGCTTTTAGAGTAGCTGTAATGTGAACATCTTTCAGAAATCTGGCTGTGTTATACTCAGGTCTCCTAGCTGAGTCCAAATTAGATTAGTCCGTGAACCTAGAGTGTGGGGAAACTCTGAAGATGTCTTTTTGCATTAATTGATTTCCTGAGATGGATGGGTGATTTTGTTTATTTTCTGCAGAAGGAGTGGTCTGCTGTAGAGATGCCTGGGCGGAGATTTGGAGAAGGAGGTGGAAACAGTGGTGAATAATACAGGCAGCAGGCTTTCAATGGTCCTCACTCAGCCTGATTTTGAGCACATTTGCAAATTGGTAGCGCTGTTCATCAAATACATCCAGTTCTCCTTCTATCAGGCACATGGTAGGGTTGCACTTCCTGGACCTCACCCCTCCCCCAAGTGGGATCATGAGACAGTTTTGGCCAATAAGTAGTAAGTGAAAGTGACATGTGTCACTCTCTGATCAAGCATTTCATTCATTGTTCATTCAAAAGGAGCCAGCAGAATTTGAGATGGGGGATAATCATCCTACCTTAGTCTCTGAGTGCCCGCTATAAGGAGAGCTCCCTTCCTGACCTGTGATAGACATCTCGTGGGAGAAACAAAGAAACATAATGGTTTTAAGTCACTGAGATTCGGGAGTAGCCTAACATAGCCGTCTTGACTGATACATGAGAGAAGGGCTAGAGGAGGGACCACAGGAGTTTGTTCATGGTAGATTTTTTGTGTCTGAGCCAAGCGTCTGCTTCAGGAGACAGGTAATCAAGAATATTCCAGTTAAGGCGGGGAGTTACCCAAGCCTCAATCTCATTGCCCCAAAGTGCATACTACTGCATTGATAACCTTGAGCACCAGAGTGGTACTGAAGGATATTACTATGCCCAGAGGAGAAGGCAGCAAAATGCTTGGCACTTCAGAAGCAATGACCTTGACCTCTCATGAAATGCAGCAGAAGACGGGGAGATGGGGAATAAATTGACTGGAGATGGGCATATACCCAGAGAAAAACCATAATTCAAAAAGAAGACATGCACCCCAATATTCATTGCAGCACTATTTACAATAGCCAGGTCATGGAAGCAACCTAAATGCCCATCAACAGACGAATGGATGAAGAAGATGTGGTACGTATATACAATGGAATATTACTCAGCCATAAAAAGGAATGAAACTGGGTCATTTGTAGAGACGTGGATGGACCTAGAGACTGTCATACAGAGTGAAGTAAGTCAGAAAGAGAAAAACAAATATCATATATTAACGCATATATGTGGAATCTAGAAAAATGGTACAGATGAACCTGTTTGCAAGGCAGAAATAGAGACACAGATGCAGAGAATAAATGTATGGACACCAAGGGGGGAAAGTGGTGGTGGTGGTGGTGGGATGAATTGGGAGATTGGGATTGACATATATACACTAATATGTATAAAATGGATAGCTAATAAGAACCTGCTGTATAAAAAAATAAATTAATTAAACTTAAAAAATTGACTGGAGATATTCTTTTTTTTTTTTACTTGCAATTACTTTATTTTTAAAAATTTTTACTTTATGTTGGAGTATAGTTGATTAACAATGTTGTGTTAGTTTCAGGTGTACAGCAGAGTGATTCAGTTATACATATACATGTATTTATTCTTTTTCAAATTCTTGTCCCGTTTAGGTTATTACAGAGTATTGAGCAGAGTTCCCTGTGCTATACAGTAGGCCCTTGTTTGTTATCTGTTTTAAATATAGCAGTTTGGACATGTCAATCCCAAACTCCCAATCTATCCTTCCTCCCCGCTGGTAACCAGAAGTTAATTCTTTATGTCCGTGAGTCTGTCTCTGTTTTGTAAATAAGTTCGTTTTATCACTTTTGTTTTTAGATTCCTCACATAGGTGATATCATATGATATTTGTCTTTCTCTGTCTGACTTACTTTCTTGGTGACTCCTGGAAAATCTGGGGGAAATGTTAAAATTCCTCAAATGTTAAGAGCTGTCATACTATGAACATTTATGTTCATGTGAGCACATTTGAACCCAATGAGAGGTGATGCTCAGAATAATTGGATTATGGTTTTATAATTTGCCTTTGTTAGAATTACGGACTCACTTAAAATGAAAGAACTAAGATTCAAATACTCATCATTATGTCCTTGGTGAGAACACAGCTGTTTAATGTGCAAGGAAGAATATACAGAAACTAAAAATGAGACAACCCCAAGGTCTTTTCATTTCACTTATTTCCTTTCAGAGCCCATCGATCTACAAGCCAGGAGCAGTCACTTTTATTACTGACCCATGACATTCAGTAGCCCTGAAACCCAGGCTTGGATATTCCATTCTGGATGTTACATTTCTAAATGTTCTGTGGATCATTCCAGAACATGAAGAGAGCAGGTAATAGTTAGGATACAATGCTACTAATGAGGTGATATTTATACGTTTTATTTTTAATACAAGAGGCTAATTATCTACTGAGTAGCAACATCTCTGATCTACCAGAATGCAAGGCTATATTTAGTTGTACCAGACGACGGGGTAGAAGAAGTTGTTTTGGGATGTAATCAAACTGCATTTAAATATTTTAAAAGTTTCAATACTTTCAGCCCTTATTACCTATATTTATACTTGCCCTCTCCTTTTAAATTATGCACAACTGTGAAAACACCCTTCCTAGAACCTCATGCCTGATTATATTCTCAGTTTATGTATTTAAGATATATTGGTTACTCGATAATTTATATTCTTTCACTTCTTGTTGAACTTACATAAAATATTGGTCTTCACCAGGCTGACACCTTTAATGAGAAGTGAGTAATCCTGGCCTGATTACTGAGCTTATTTATTCTCCTACTTCTAACACCATATTATACCTAGAATTAAGGAAACTGAGTTAACAGCAGACACCTGGAGACATTTCCACAAAAATCTCTTTCACACAGCAAAGTAGAAATTTGGAAACTGGTGACCTGGATCCACATGAACAAGCATCTCCACTTTGAATATTTCAGTTTGTGGTCCTTAAGCAAGTAACATCATGTACATGGATCCAAGCATCCGGACAAGAAAGAAAAAAAGAATAGAACCAAGATCTATACAGTTGATTCACATGATGCAGAATAATTGGTAGGATTTGGCAATTCTTCTTTGCCACCACAGTGCAAATAACCCAGTCCTGTGCTGTCAGTTTCCTTCATTCAATTGAAGAGAAAGTTTATGAAATGAGGAGGAAATAACATTTAAACGCCTAATGTAATCCAAGTGCTACCTTGAGTCCTTTATATGTATCACCTTATTTAATACTCACAATGAACCCCAATGATGCGGACACTATCTCTCCCACGTCATACATTAACAAAATGAAACACAGAGGTTACATGCAAATTCACACAAATAGTGGGGTAGAGTTAGACTCCAAACTGCAAGTGGGATGCTTTCAAGTTTTGTCTTTCTCCTTACATCCCAGCGACGCCCCATAAGGAAGGAAGTGTTGGGGTCCCAAAGTGATAGCCTGCAATGCCCACTCTTTTAGGGTCAGTTGTGCCCCCTAGTGTCACTTATTATTTGCTTGTTTTCTTTATCTTCTGTACCCATTGTAAGGCCGTTTCAGGAAAAGGATGTAATTTAAAAATCCCCATTTTCTTCCTCATGCCCTAATCAAGTACTAAAATTCCTCTGAGGAATTTTTCACTAGTAGTCACTAGGAAAATGGAGGGTCAGCAAAATGTTGCACCAAAGTGGTAGCTTCTGGGATCATATAGGGTTCAAATTCTAATGGTTTCTCCAGCCTGGGCTTAAAGTTACTTACTTTCCAAGCCTCAGTTATTGCATGTATAAAACTGGACATGGCAACACGTACCTCTCAGAATCATAAGGATAAAATGTGATCATACAGGCAAAACGCCTATTCTCTCTAGAGGAACAAAAACTATTAGTTCCCTTCTCTCATATGTGACATGATAAAATAGATACGATGGGTCTAAGACACTATGTATTTTCATGAGCTTGTCAGAATGCCTTGCTTATAAGATCCTTTTGCTCTTATCTCCTTGTTTTCTTATTATTTTCCATCCTAATTTTAATATTCCTTGGGTGTGACGTGTATATTCAGAATGTTAATTGAATAAGTGTACAGAACTAGTGTTCTGGTGAAATAAAGCACATTCTTTTGGATCTGTAAAAAGTAATATATTTCTCATGTTAATTAATTTTCTTTTCTGCATATCATTCCTAGCTGATTAACCTTTACTAGTATGATATCTTTATTATTAATGACTATCTTTAAGCCCAGTTTAATATCTATATTATGAATATTTCCCTTGAAATCGATCACAAGTTCAAGGTTTTGTTTTTGCCCCCTTGCTTCAATAATTTCATTTTTCATTGATACATAAATTACTTTTATTTTATTTTTTCAATTGAAGTATAGTTGATGTATAATATTATATAAATTACAGGTGTACAATATAGTGATTCACAATTTTTAGAGGTTATACTCCATTTACAGTTATTATAAAATATTTGCTATATTTCCTGTGTTACACAATATATCCTTGTACCTTATTTTATAATTCATTTAATAGTTTAAAGCCACATGTCACGTGGTTTGAACCTTACAGTCACATCATCTGCCCATTGTGCTGACAAGGAGTAAACAACTAAAATACCTACACCTCATTTTCTCCTAAACATAGTGAAGGGAAGTGTATCAAATTGAGCTGAGCAAAATAACAGAGGTTTGTACATTCCTCATATTCAAGGTTTTGCTTTGCCTTTTCAAAATGCAATACTGTCATCTACCCCTTTCAAAGTATATTAAATACAGAATGATTCAAATAGTGCCAGCTGCCAATTTAAATTTCAGATGGAAACCTGCCCATTCGCTGACTCTTCATTCACTCCTTCTCTTTCACCACTTTTTTTTTTTTCTACTTCTTTTTCCAATTTATTTTAAAGCTACTTGATAGGTATTTCTCGTGCGAGAGCCTGCTCTAAGTGAGTTGTGCCTTTGAGTCAAAAACTGCTTCCATATTTTCCCCTGTGTAATAGCAATATTTTCTAGTTGCCTGCCATCGCTTACAGACAAAGCTCAGAAAACCAGATTACGTTAAAAAATGAATATCCCATTCTCTAAGTGAATTGCTCAGAAAGGCGGAAATGCCTTTTCTCTTATTTTTCCCAGTCTGAGATTAAGAACTTTATAAAATAACTGAGAATTGGAAGAAAACATATATGATCCACGCAGGTGGGCTTGGCATGGAGCAACTAGGAACTGTGTCTTTACTCCCTCTGTGTAGGTCTTGTCTAAATAGTGTGGTCTGCTGTTACCTGAGGAGGTCAGAATAGACCTTCAGTTTCTGAGTAGTTGAGGTATGATCCAGTGAAGGAGGTGTTTTCACTGCAAATTCTATTTTCCACTAGGATTTGAAGGGCAGCATGTACAGCTGTGTTATAACCCTGAAAAGAAACCGTGAGACAGGCTGGGACCTGGGACCTTGCACCCTTTGCTGAAATGCTTGCACCTGGACAAATGTCTCCTCCAGCAACAAAATACAAAGAAATTATATGGGACTGAAAATAACTGTGCATGCGCAAGTGGGGCAAATTATGGACAAAGAGATACAAAAAGACCAAAAAATCCAACTGCCACTTCTGAAGAGCTAGGAGCAAAAACAGGGTGTTGGGAGAAAAAGCAGGGTACTGAGCACGCCCCCTGCACACCACACCACCAAAGGGGTGGGCAAACTACCTAAGCCACCCCTCCGGCCTGACCACTGGACACATCGCTGCCCTCACCCCGTATAAGGAACCAGCTTTCCCCACCTTGGGGAGCGAACAAGGGAACTTGTTACTTGTTTTCGCTCCCCCCACCCCCACCCCCACCCCCACCTGCAGCAGTAGGAGCCCCAATAAAGCCTTGCCTGAATTTCTTGTCTGGCCTCTAATCAATTTCTATTGACTGGGGAAGGCCAAGAACCCTGGTTGGTAACAGTTGGCGTTAGTTACAATGCAATGAAACTTAGAAGAGAGAGATGGCCCATCCTTTGACTGAACTCTAAACTTGAACTCTCCATCTCCCTCCGGTATTTATCCTTCAACATAAACTTAAAAAGTAATTCGAGTATAACGTATAGATAGAAAAGTGAACAAACCCTAATTTTGTCCTATTAGACGACTTTTCAGAAAGTGAGGATACCTGTCCATGTAGAGCAAGAAACAGGAAATTTCCAGAACGCTGGTGGTCTCCTCATGCCCATTTCTGGTCACTGTCACCCTCCTCAAGGGCTAATAGCCATCCTGACTTCCAACACCGCTATGTAGCTTTGCTTGCTCTTGACCTTGATGTAAATGCAATCACACAGTATGCAGTTGGTGCCTGAGAGCCCTTATTCTCAATATGAGAAAAAAGAATAAAAGAACTGACTTTTTTGTCACCACTTTTCCTTCTCCTCCTCTTCCTCCTTCTTCTCCTACTTCAATGAAACTTTTTATTTTGGAATAAATTTAGATTTACAAAAAAACTGTAAAAATTGTACAGAGATTTCCTGTATAACACTTAACCAAGATCTCCTAATGCTAACATTTTCCATACATTTGTCAAAACTAAGAAACCAACATTGGTACATTACTTTAACTAAACCTCAGATTTCATTCATATTTCACTAGCTTTCCACTAATGACATTTTCCCCCTGCTTTAGGATCCTATCCAGAATACCACAGTGCGTTTAGTCATCATGTCTCTTGAGATTCCACCAGTCTATGACAATTTCTTAGTCTTGCCTCGCTTTTCAAGACTTTGGCACATTGAAGAATATTGGTCAGATATTTTGCAGTTTGTCAATTTGGGTTTGTCAGGTGTTCTTCTTGTGATTAGACTTAGGTCATGGGTTTGTGGAGGAAGCATATCACAAGGGTGAACTGCTCTTTTCTCCCCATCTTATCAGGGAGTACACGATACCAACATGACTTATACTGGTGATGTTGACCTTGATCACTTTGGCTACAGTAGTAGCTGCCTGGTTTTTCCACTATAAAAACACTGCCCCTCCCTTTCTTCTATATTCTTCGGATGTGAGTCACTAATCCAGGCCCCACCAAGGAGGAGTGAGGCATGGGAATTACATTCCAATTTTTGGAGGCGACACTACCTATGTTGTTATTTGGAATCCTCCTGTAAGGGTGATTTATCACCTTCCTCCCATCTGTTTACTTATTAACATTTGTTTATAGCAGTATGAACTCATGTCTATTTACTTTATACTTTGGATTGTAATCTAGTGCAATGTCACTAATTTTGTTGCTCAGATGGTCTTTGGGAGCCAGTTCAGGTTGGTTCCTGTGTCCCTTTAACATGTGACCATCCTTCTTTACGTATTTATTTATGTATGTATTTATTGACTCCTCTCTTACTTTCTGGCACAGGTAGTCTTTTAAATATTCCAATATTACCTGGGAATGCTGACACTCACTTTAAAAATAGAATTGAAGCTCAGAATAGTTCAGTAACTTGCCCAAGATCACCAGGATGTAAACAATAGAACTAATATTTAAACCCAGAAACTCTGATGCCCAAGGTCCTACGTTCTTGGCAATACCAGGACCCATGTAAGAAGAACGTCACTAGACATCAGCTAGTGGGCTCAGAAACAGCTCTCTGGCCTTGGAGCCTCTGGGAAAAGAATGGGGGTTGCTGTGTCCCTGGTGGTACATTAATTATGAAAGTTAAAATTAATTAAGGAACTGGGGAAGCTCCAGGTTTCTGTTGCTAGTTTGGTGTTCTTGGTGGCATGATGGAGTCACAGCAAACTAATATTAACTTGCTTATTGTTTCTCATTTTGTTTTATGGTTTTAGGTATCTGGATTGTTTAGTTATGTATCTCTTCAAATACAGTTCTATGATCAAACCAGCTAAGGCCTTTGCCTGTTTCTACCACCACTATAGCTACTAGTCAAGAGATGTGTTATTAACTTTAAGAAGGTGACCTCTCTCTGGTCCATCATTTACACATTCAAATAGGTATTGCTTTTAGCTGGCCAAACATTCCACCTCAAGTCAGCTTGGTCAAACTGCTGGATTACAACTACTCATAAGGAAGTTTATCACTTACACACAGCAAACAGATATTTATGTTTATGACAGTCAAAGTACTGTTCCTAAATTCAGGGGGCAAACTGCTCATACTGGGTTATGTGTATAAAACGACCACAATGGGCATATAATGGTACACTTGTGTTGGGGCCCAGGGTAGGTCACTCCAAAATGTGCTTCAATGGCGTATTGACTATTCTGGTTTGAATTAAAGTTACTTAAGAAAGATCCAATGCAAGAGGGACACTTTGATCCTCCTCTCTGTCTCCCTGAAAGCAGGAAATAAATCTCTCATGAGAAAAGTACACTCCCTGCACCTGGATGTAGAAGAACACCTTTATCACCAGAGATACAGCCAAGAAACCTATGCAAACAAACCTTGATATTTCTTTAATTTACTACCCTAAGCCCAAACTCTATTCAGATTCCTCACTAACTAAGCACCCAAAGCCTACGTTTCTTTGTCCTACCAGTTCCTCCCAAATTTATTGTTTCTTTGTCTAAAAAGTATAAAAAGCTGTCTGCTTCAGCCATCTCTTAGGTCCCATTTCTATGAGACCTCTGTGCTCAGGAATTAAAATTTGTTTCTTTTTCTCTTGTTAGTCTGTCCTGTGGTCAGTTTTATTATGAGTCCAGCCACAAGAACTCAAGAAGGGTAAAGAGGAAATTTTCCGCTCCATGACACTTGCAAATTTAGGACAGTGAACTTTCCTTAAATTAACACAGGGACAAAGGAATTCTATCACATTTAGACCACAATTCTTTATCATACTCAGAAATCTGGATAAAGGTTTCCTATCCAAGAGAAGAAAACTCTATATTTTAACAATTGTGAATTCAATTTTTATTAAATCCATGAACACTGAAACAATTTCTGAAAAATAAATTTAAAAAAATTTTCAAATCAGGACCAGGCAAGTAAAAGATACATAATTGAATGGTATACACAATACTCTGAGAGTACCATAGGAATAAAAATATTAATGAGTAGTCTACACAACTCCAGATTATTAATAGTGATATATGCCTCAAGCAATGTACTTAGGACTTGAACTATCATTCTTTAATTAATTCATTTCATCTTTCTGAGGCCAAATAATGTTTAATGATGCCAATAAAAAGGTAATTAAAAACTGTAATTTTGACTTAGAACTGAGAATGTGTTTATAAATGTAGCCCAGGAAAGTGTTGATTGATTTATATGTCCTATTCTGAAATACACTCCTCTCATTTCTCACCCAATGACATGGAATTACTGGAAAAAGGGAGGTGTTACTTGAAATCATAATCTTTTGTTTGGGGACTGATGACTGTAGTAGAGAAATAGATTATCTAGGTATTGATGAAGCCACACTTTACCCATTAACTTGGGTACAGAACTTGTCCAAATTATTTTGACAAGTGACTGAAAGTCTAAATTTCCTCCCCAGACCTTCACTTCCCAACTGCCCCTGCCACTCACTGCTGTCTTTTGGCTTCTCAGCCTAAAATTATTTTTGGATCAGGGGGAATATAAACAAGAAACTACAATGGAACAGAACACCTTCCCTTTCTCTAAACCTTTGAATTCTATGAAATCTGTGTGAGAGTGTTTGTGCTTATGGACTTTGCCTCAGCTTTCTTTTGCCAAATATCTGTGGTTCTCCTCCATGGCCGCGTGATTGAAGTGACAAGTTCTCTGAGCCTTGTGCATTGTTACAGATACATGGATTGTTGCTGGCTCAGGGACTTGACCAAGAGCCACAGCTGGACAAAGACTGGAATTACCAGTCATGAGAACTTAGAGTCCCAGGGGAAAATGCCATCCTTTAGACACAGTTCTTTTGGGAAAATCCACAAGTAAACTATAATGTGAACGTGCTGTGGCTGTGAGGTTAAATGTAGCTCGAAGGTAGAAGGTTTTAGTGCATTGGAAATATTTAAAAATGTAAGCTCAGAGGTAATGGTTTTAGTGCATTGGAAATATTTTAAAACTTATTAAATGTTTCTGAAACACACTTTGTCTGTAGGACACCAGACTGAGCAAACTTAGGAGAAAAAAAAAAGAAAAGAAAAAGTATATTGTGTTTGCTCTCAACTTACTAGAGAGATGAAACATACCCACATGAAGAACTGGAGAATGATTACAGAACAATCTAGAAAAAATTACATGGTTTGGTCAACATGAGTTGACCCGAAAGGGATGGAGAATGAGGGAATTTGCATGAATCAGAAGTGAAAAGTTGTGTCTAGGCGTGTATCAAGTGAAGTAGTATTTTAGGAATCATTTTGTTAACCTGACTGCTAATTTGATTGCAATGACGATGGCCAAAATAGACATTTAGAACTCAAATACTCAATGTGTAGGACATCCCAGCATTTTGCTAAGGCAATTTATGACATCTTTTAGTTTTTGCTAGGGCATTTTCTCTTTTGAACACTGCGGTCACCCCAGTAGCCAGAATTGAATCTGGCATAGAGTAGGCAATTGATTAACATCTGTTCTCTAAGTGATTATTAAAAAAACACAATAATATAGGTGCATTGGGGGTCAACGTTGTGCTAAAAGAACTCACGTGACTCTAGTCATACTTACAGCTGTGATTTATCACAGTGAATGGACGCAAAGCAAAATCAACAAAGGGAAAAGACACATACATTGAAGCCTGGAGGAAAATAGGTGCAAGCTTCTGAGAGTCAACTCCTATTGGAATCACATAGAACACGCTTAATTTTCCAGCAATGAGTTATAACATCATGTGTAAAATGTTATCTACCAGGAAATCTTATTAGAGACCCAAGTCCTGGGGTCTTTATTGGACGCTGGTCACATAGACACCCTCTACCTACCATCCCCCAAAATTCCAGACACCCAGAAGGAAAGCATGTGCTCAACATAAACCATATTTTTTGCATAAACAATCTAAGTACAGTGAACCATTCTTACCAGGGAATAACCGTCTCAAAATCCATGTTCCCAGATGCTGGCCAAGGGCCATCCTTGCAAGCAGGCCTACAAGTAGCAGACACAGGCCTGCTATGTTAACTCTTTTCTGTACAATCATTTTACCTATTTCCCTTGGGGAACATCTGATTTTGTGTATAGCTGACAACTCTACAGAAAAATGTGGTGGTTTCCTAATTAATCTGACTATGCGTAACTGTTCACTGTGGGTACACTTCAGGGCAGTCTTATTTATGGGTCACCTCACCATCTCCATCATTACCCACGACAAACCTTTTGTTAGTTGCTAATATACTTCAAGCTCATATGGTGCTCTGTGCACTGTAATCTCCTACTGAAGCAACATCCTAAATATTTGATTGGCTTATTTATTCACAATTTCATAATCATCGCTCTCCTTTCATAGTATATAATGAAAACAAAGTATAAACTGAGACTAGATCTCAAGTACCAATAAATGCAAGGTTGGCTAAAGTGCCAGGGAAATAGCCTGTGTCAATTTAAAATTGTCCATTTATTTCACCGACACTTAAATCTCACAAAGAAATCAACAGAGGCAGGGTGAATGGGAGACCTGATTGGGTATCATCAAATGCTAGTTGAAAGTGAAAATATGAATTCAATGCTACAGTACTTAGATAATCAAAGTTTAGAATTTTATCAGAGGAATTGTTTTCTAACTTTCTAAATAATAGTTATAATACTAAACAAACACTTTTGCATTTTACTGTAAATATTCCTGACATCTAGGTATATTCAAATGTTGTAGCAAGTTTCTAGTGTTTTCCTCCACTTGACTACTAACTGCCTTTTTTTATTCCCCGTTGACCACGTTCATTGGTCATTAACCTAAACTGTAATGCCCATTCAGTAATCTACAGTCATCGACTTCTCCTCAGTGAGAGTGGCATGTACAAGTGGCATAGTGGGCATGTACAAGAGAGTTGAGGACCTGGGGTATTTTCTGGCATAAAATATTGAAATAGGTACTGTAGTTTTCAAACTCCACCCCCCCTCCCCCCAAGTGAAAATCTACTATCAAACAAACTCTCACTTGGAAGTCCAAGTAAAAAGTAAAAAATCAGAGGAGCCAAAGAGGAAAAAACAGGGAGGCCCAACGCTGTACTTCTTTCCTCTCTTTATTTTCCTCTCCCAGCATCTCCTAAGTGATAATGTCAGCCTTCTAGAAAATAATCTGAGCACTACTACTCTTTTTGGGGTCTAGCATTCGTTCGTTTGTTAATATGCAAAGATGGTAACTTGGTCATGGTCACAGAGCTACTTCAGTGGACGAACCAGATTATGCTTGCCCTGACTCCAAAACAGAATATGACAATATTGGACTTCACTGTTTCTGAGGTGATTTGGAGAACTCCAGTTTCTCCATTTAGAGATGGAGTAAAGGAGTCCCAGAGAGGTTATATTACAGATATATTACAGATATATATTATATTATATATAATATAAAATTATATATAAGGTATATATATTATATACAAGATATATATAATATTATATATATTATATATTATATAATATAATATATTACAGATATATTACACAGATAAGACTCCTTTGCTATCTGGTGTGACCTCACACTTGAGTTTAGGTTGCTTTACTCCCAGGACGTGAATTGGCTACTATACCAATGCAGTTTTCATGCCTCTTCATGTTACTCTTTGTTCTTCTTAAATATATTTTTTCTTCCCTCCTTCCCCCCACCCCTTATATTCTATACTCATGCTTATGTCTTTTGTCTGTAAATTTCAATCACCAGCATCATTATGTGAGAATCAGCAAGTCCCTCGCGCAGTAGAAATTAATACTCATAACGATGAGAGGAGAAAAAGGGCCTCCTCTTAGCTATACTCTTGTCTGATAAATATGTTACAGTAAATTACCTAATTAAACAAGCATAACACGAAAATTAGATGTTTGTTTCTATACATCTTTGAAGAAGTAACCGTTTTTTCCTTTCTGCGCTATTTATTATCTCTTCAATTTGCAAAAGCTGAGTAATCAGGAATTCCACACCATGGCTTTAATTGCAAGCATATCCACTAAGTGCTGATGTGGGATATTCTGTTGCTGAGCTTTTTAAAAGTGACAACTTTTTCTTTTCTTCCCATTCTTTCCTTTTTAGTAATTAAGGTGGCCTATAGAATCATACCACGCCCTTGTCAGCTCAGTATCGCTTTCCAATATGTATAGTTGCGTTTAGTAGTCCAATTACTTGACAAACAACAAAGATGATGACAATGATAATCACCATAATAATAGGTAAAGTTGGTGGTCTGCATACCATGTGCCAGACATCGTTGTAAGCATTTGAAATTCATTATTTCATTCAATGATATCAAGAAAATTATTTAAACATTTTGGAATGCATCACAAACAAACTAATCCAATTCACGGGCACTTGGCCCTTCCCTGAAGTTCTGCATCACAGAGAGTCTGGACTGCACACTCATTTGCTGTACATCATGCTACCTTGGACCATTAACTAACCTCGAATCTCCAGCCACTTGTGTATTAAACAATACACTTATTTATCAGGGAGACTGAAACTGGGTGGTTTCTTTTCCCAGGGTCTCTCTCACTTTCCATATCTCACCTACCATCGGGTTCTGCAAATTGTGTCTCCGCAATCTTCTCACACTTTGAGATACCTAGGAAGGCCCTGGGGATCTTGTTAGAGTGCAGATTCTGAATCAGCATGTCTGGGGCATGTCCAGAGATTCTGCATTTGTCACAAGCTTCTAGGTGATGCCACGCTATTGATCCAGGGATCTCTCTTTGAGGAACAAGGTTCCTGGCAATTCTAGAATTGACCTCCCCTCCAGCCTCGGTTATTGTCTTGACTCTTGACTATGTCAGAGGAACTGAGGACTTTCATCTGTGGATGAGTTCATGAGACTAAATCCCAGCATGCAAATGTTTTCTCATTTTGCTCAGTAAAAAATGACCATACTCCCCCTTGTCCTTCTTCCCTTTAAACCTTGTAAAGCTCTAGTCAGGCAAAAATGTATTCCTCTGTTATTCCAGTAAGAGAGTGTAGACTTCCAAGCCCTTACTTTTGGGTAGAGAATCATGAATGCTTATGGGTTTCTCAGATAGACTATTCTCAAATATTTGTATCTGATGGCTCTTAACCCAGACAGATATTCTGATGTCTTAAGCTGGTAAAAATTCTGTTTCCAGAAAATCTCTGAGGGACTTTGAGACAAGAGCTTGTTGAAATCTCTATTATCAGCTGGTCGATTTTTAGAGACCCTCAAATCGCACACAGCTAATTTTCCAAACATATAATGGTGAATTCCCTCTGACCCTCACGGTTTATCTTGCTGTCCCACGGCACCGACTTAGTCCACTTTCTTATCCTTAGGGACGTCCCTGCCTGGAAATACTGTGCTAATGGAACAGAGTGTGTGGATCCGTTGCAGCCTGCGGAGAGGTTCCATTAAACAATGATTAAAGAGTTGGGGGGTGAAATAAATGTTACTGAAAAATGCTCAACTCTTTTAATTAGTTAAGTCAAGGAAATGCAAAGAGTTTTTTTTTTTTTTTTGTCTCTACCAATAAGAGTTCCAATAAAAGAATAATACTCAGTATTGCTGAGGATATGAGCAACATTATATATTGTTGATGTTTAAACAAGTTTAAGGATAATTTGGAAATATAGATTAAATGCATTAGAAATGTGCATGCTCTTTTCCATGCCCACCAGTTAAACTACTGAGAATTCATCCTAAAGAAATTTTTAGGCAAGTGTGCAAATATAATTTATGTACATATATTTAGATAAACACAGGGATGTGTATGAATGGCATTTCTCAAGGTGCTGAAAACTTAAAAATAAATAAAATATTTTGAAATATGGAAATTGTTACATTATTATGTTGAATTGTACTGAAATAATCGGTGTTTGATCATCAATGACCTAAAAAAAAGTCATTATAATTTAATAATAATATAGTACATATAAATAATAGAATACTAGCATGCCATTAAAATGTACTTATATGTGTATATATGCACGTAGAAAACATATACGGAAGACTTTCAACCAAATGCTAAGAGTACTTATATCTGAGTGTTGAGATTATTTTTACTTTTTTCTTTTCTGTATTTTATAATTTTTCTCTCAATGAACATGGGCAAATGTGTAATTTCAAAATAAATAAAGAGGCCAGTGTTGAGATAACAAATTAGCAAATTTTTTTTTTTTTCTTTCTTTGCATTAACAATTTGAAGCTCATTTCCAGTAACCCAAAGTTCAGGGTACTTCCAAGTATTTTCTGCAGCTGGTGATGTGATAATATGTGTTATTAGAAAAAGTAATTTCCAGTTATTGTATTGGAATTCAGTAATTACTTTTTCAATAAAGAAAGTGAAAACTATTAAAAGCAAAAATGTGAAATAAATTAGCTTTACAGCCCACACTCAATTAAACTATCATAGCAGGAAGGTAATGAATTAAGATAATTTGAGGATAGGAATAAGGCTTTACAAAGCAGAGACTTAACACTCTTCTAAAATCCATTAAAATACTCCAAAATAAGATCACAGCAAAGCAGGTGGCCCACAAGATAGTTCAGAGAAATTGCAGTCTGCATACTAAATAGGTAAAGAGAGAATTTTCAACCTCAGAAATCTTAGAGGCTCATGCACAAAGTAGCTCAAGCAGGCAAAGGGTGGTGTGGAGACAGTGGCCCAAAGAGTAAAGCTCAGTTTTCCACTAGCTTCACTACTTTAGAGTAGTGGTCCTGGTCATCAGGCATGTGTTTTCCCAAGGAATCCACATCATATTTGAGCAGTCAATGATACATAAGCATTTATTACAAGGGGGTGCACAAAGGTAGGAAACTCTTGCCACTTCCCTGCTAAAACTCTCCCATGGCATCCCATTGCA
Source organism: Balaenoptera ricei (assembly GCF_028023285.1). Lineage (NCBI taxonomy): Eukaryota > Metazoa > Chordata > Mammalia > Artiodactyla > Balaenopteridae > Balaenoptera > Balaenoptera ricei. Next base: position 5,122,951 of record NC_082645.1, on the reverse strand, counting down.
TTTGAAATAAAAAATAAGATTCCTTACTGGGATCTACAAAGCTCTAGAGGCTCCAGGTATGCGTGTCTCTCCAATGTCACTCTCCATCATACACACTGGCTTTCTCTCTGTTTCTAGAACAGGCCATATTCATTCCTGCCCCTATGCATTTATGCTTGCTGTTCCCTCTACCAGGAATACTCTTTCTCCTGTTCATTGCAGGGCTAGGTCTTTGTCAACTTGGGCTCATATGTCACCTCCTCAGAGTTCCCCAATCGCTAGCCAAACAAAAGTAACCCCTTATTCTCCCCTAGTCATTTTCTATCATATCACTTTTTTTTTTTTTTATGTCTAGTTTACTTCACAGTACATATCACCATCTGACACTCCTTTTCATCTGTGAACCACAGGAGAGAGTAGGATGTATCCCCAGTTCCTAGAACTATGCCTGGCCTGTAGATGCTCCAATATACTGTTGAATAAATGTCCTGGCCACCCAGGGAGAGGTCTGGATTGTTTCATTTGTGTGGTTAGAAGCGTTGAGGGGAGTAGCTGCGAAAAGATGGACAGCCCATGCAGCTCAACTTTCTGCAGAGTTCCAGCCAGATTTGGCCCGTGTGGCTTTCTTGACCAAAATACCACCCTTCTGTTTGGTTCTTCTAATTTTTTTTTTGGTTTCACTTCACTTTGATATGAACTAAATTACCAGTAACCAGATGGGTGCTCAACACTGGTTTACATCACTTTTAATATAATTAAACATCTGGAGGTTCTGGAATGAACCCCTAAAGAGACATTTCTCTGCCTGGGAATCATTATATTTTCTTTACATCTTTTCCATGATTTTTGAAAAATAAAAATTTACTTTTTTTTTTTTTTTTTTCATTTTCTAAACATGATGATACACTTCAAATCACTGTAATTCTTTTCTACACACACCCTGGCCCAATTTCAACCCGCTTCACCATCTGGGCAGACACCTTCCTTCTGCTTCTCCCTCCTTCTCCTTGAGAATCACTAAAGCAGAGTAATCTTTCTCCAACTATTATCCTCTTACGCTTGAGGGTGCATAGATGCATTTTCAGGAGTCCTTGCCCAGGAGTCCTTGAAATAGAAGTCCAGGACTTATATTTAAAATAGTAATATCTCTAGGAAAACAAAAGTTCCATCAGTCATTCATATTATAGTGATGGAACTTGGCTTATTTACCCCCTAGGTGGGACTAGCTGTTCTGTGAGAATGGAAGCTTTGCTAGAAAAGAAAGAGAAGAGTAATTTCATATCATGAAGCTACCACTCTTGCTCTCCAAATAAGACTTCCTAGGCACAGGATATTAGTATTAAAAAAGAAGGAAAGAGGCAGGTGAAATGAAAGTGGAGCTTTGTGTGCCGAGACAAACTATCGTTTTAAATCTTGGCCTGGAGTTCAGGAAAAGAAAATGAAATTACCTTCATCCACCTTTTTATTGCTGCCAAAATCTGGAATTTACACCTAAATTCCCCATAGTGATTTATTTAATTTCTTTATAGTTTAAAGCAACTTTTATAGGTGAACATGGAAAAACTAGACCCCAAACCTAATGGTATTAATAAAGCAAAATGCATTCTGTATTTAAAATCCAGTCTAGGAATTCTTTAGCTCCATAGACAGTAATCTCCCAAGAGCGGGACTCCATTTAATTCATTGTTGAACTTCCCAGGCCCTATAAATTACCTCTAGGGTAAATTCCCGGGGGACACTTTTGAGTACAAGTGTTGGGAACTGGGGACACAAATGCTCCCAAGCTGGGACCTGTGTTTTAGGTTTTCCAGTTTAAGGAGCTGTTCACGTCTGTGCAATTCATGGGGCTCCAAGGTGACATCTCACCATCATGTTTCTCAGTGACTGTCCCCTCCCCCTGCACGGATGAGACCCTTTCCATGCCGGAAAACAGAGGGTCATGTATGCTGTCAGTCTTCCAGTAGGAGACAGTAGGACTTAGGACAGAGCTGCCAGCAACAACTTATGTGACAACGGGTAGAAGAATGCCTATTAAGGGTGAGAGATGGCAACCTGGTAACAGAAACTTCAGGGGAAAGCAACAAACAAAACATACCCTATTTCCTTCACCTCTGCCAAACGAGCAGCACGCTCTCTGCTTTTATGAACTTTATGATACCCACAGGTCTCAAAAACACAACAGGGTGAGGGAGGAGGCATGGGTATAGAGTTCAGTTGCGTATTTCCTTCAGTCGTTCAGTGACCAGGAAGGAGCCTAACGCTACTTTCCCTAGAGGATCACCAGCGGCAAGGTGTTTGGATGCAAGGAAAAATAAATGAAGCGAAAATACAACATCCAGGTGGAAGAAACTTGAAAAAAGTTTAGTAAGTTTCCCCCTGCCACCCGCAAAAAAAAAATTACTGGCTTTTTCAGCTTCTTATGCATATTGTAAAGGCAGAGAAGAATAATGTGAATATCTTCCTTTTACAGCTCAGTCTAATTTGGCATGCCATTATAATTTCTGGCTCAGTTAGCAAATGACTGGAAACACTGCTCTCTGCAATTTTCCCCATAATATGGCAGTTCTGTAAGTTGTTCTATTGATGTACTTGAAACCAATCCAAGATGGGAGTGACTATTATTCTTAATTTTTATGATGAGGGAGGTTTTATTACCAGGGAGTTCCTGTGTGGAACTACCTGATTGACCATCTATATACTGTGATTATGGATTTGGGGAAAGAAAGATCTGACCAGTTTCAGGAATGAAGATGCCTAGAATTCTACTATTAGAGATTAGCTCCTTTGGATCAACACTGTACCCTCTGGGATACTATTTTTCCATCTGACTATGCTTGAGCAGGTTGTAACAAGCAAACACTGCTGGAATCTTCACATGAAAAGGGTCAGGAGTATCTCAAAGTCACTGGAGGAGAGGGAGAAGGGAAGGCAGCTTTAAGAAGAAAATTTTTAAAAACTGAATTACATTCTGAAGATAGTTAAGACAGGTGGTGGTGTTCCTTAAAAACAGGGTGACCTTGAGTATATAACGTAAGCTCTTTGCTCCCTGATGATTCTCATCTGTAAAGTGAGTGATAGAAGAGGGAGCTGAAAAGGATAGGAAAGCAAGCCTAACTAGTGCTATATTACCAGGTTGGCTGTCACTACAGGAGCTTCTTGATCCCAGTGTGCCTTCTGAGAACCCTTGTCTAATATATCTCAGAGTTTCCACATCAGCTCCAGACCACTGTTGGTCAAAGGTGATCTCACAGGCATCAACTCTCTTGCTCTGGGGTTGGGCAAGTACAAGGGCAAGGTGCTGTCAGTTTGCACTTGAAAGTGACTGATAGAAGTTGTCAACAACAAATTGGCACTTGCCATTGGCACTTGCCATCTACCTCTACGAGGATTAAATCATGTGCTGCTGCAGCTGCTGATTTTCAACACCCCCTGAAAGGAGTTCAGGGTGGAGAGCAGAAATGGGGCACTCTGTGCTCTGGGAAAAACTGGCAGAACAGGTCTTCAGATAGTCAGATATTTTCAGGAGCTGATTTTATGAGCCCAATTCTTGTATCTCCTCGTATCTAGAAAAGCACTAAAATCCTTCATGGTAACGACTGCTCCTTGTGACTAGCAGAAACCTTCTGCAAAAAAATATGTGCTTGAGTGGTTGAGAATCTGCCTGCCAATGCAGGGGACACGGGTTCGAGCCCTGGTCTGGGAAGATCCCACATGCCGCGGAGCAACTGGGCCCGTGAGCCACAATTACTGAGCCTGCGCGTCTGGAGCCTGTGCTCCGCAACAAGAGAGGCCGCGACAGTGAGAGGCCCGCGCACCGCGATGAAGAGTGGCCTCCGCTTGCCACAACTGGAGAAAGCCCTCGCACAGAAACGAAGACCCAACACAGCCAAAAATAAATAAAACTAAAAAAAAAAAAAAAAAGTGCTTGATTGTATGCACTCCACCTTCACCAGAATCACATATATGCTGACCTTCCCCCCCTACCTCTTTGGAGCAATTTCTCAGAGCTATCTGAAATGCTGTCTCCCGGGCTATAGTCCTCATTTTGCCCCAAATAAAACTTGACTCACAGCTCTCATGTTGTGCATTTTTTTCTAACTCGACAAAGTCTTCCCACAACTGGTCACTACAGCAGTGACTGGGGTTAAGAGGGGGCTTGGGGAGTATTCTAAATGTCACAAAGGAAATGCCAAATGCACATATTTAATGTTTATGTGTTTAGTTATTTAATAACTGTTTCCTGTCTCTATAAAAGTTAATTTCCATGAAAACAGGCAAATTATTTTGACTTACTCATTACACCTGTTCTCAGTCAATATTTGTTGAATTAATGAAAGAACAAAAAGAGTTGCCTTTCTATTTTAACGCTGAATTTTTGGTGAGTGTGTTTTAGTTCTGAAATGCTTGTTTTGATTGTTGTTCTGGTGTGCTTTATAATTGTTTTTTAAATTACTTCTCTTAAACACCTTCCCTTTTTTAATTAACTGTGTTTTTACCATTTTTTGCTTAGATGCAATTTTTTACTTTCAAGAACTGAGTTAAGGGTCTTTTCAAATCTTGGTTACTTTTAGATGCTTTAATTTAGATTTTATGTTATATCATTAAATTTCTTTAAATCTTTACTGAACTGACTTTTAATTTTAATGATTTTGCTCATAGATCCTTTTTGTTTCCAATCTGTACTTTAATTTTCCTTGTAATGGAAATAGTTTATGGTTTTGGATTAGCATATTTTATCAATGTTGTCTCATTCGATCACTATCTAGACACTGACTGGTAGAAATGATAGGGGAGAACTAGACTCCTTCCTTCTTTTTGAGACCAGAAAGCTGAGGACTGTTTTCAAACTGAGGTCCACTGGTTCTCACTCTGTGTTCTTTCCACTCCACTGTGTAGAGTGCATTGTGCGAAATCAAAAATGAAGCAAGCTCATTTAAAGTCACTGAAATTATTCTCAAGAAATGCTGGGATATAGTAACATTTACTTTACGGAGGCAGTTAACATAAAATGTTACTATAGTCACTACCCACTTAATTAAACTTACTTTTGCATACTCTATTTACCGTGGCTCTGAAGGATCTAAATCTGGAAATGCGACAGTAAAATGAAAAGAGAAGTTAAACTGCTCTTGATGACAACTACACTCAACTGACCATTTGGTTTCCATGTTCCTTCAGAGCATTCAGTATAACTTTTATTTTTCTCCCTCACTCAAATGGATTCCTTCAGATTCTAGGAACCCAATATTCTAATTCTAGGGAATTTTCTCTCCCTGACTTTTTTTGCAAGAGCCAAATAAGAATATAAACATAAGCCAAATGTAGATACATATATTTAACTATATACACACAGACACACACCTTGACCTTCATCTCTCCTCATCTGCAAAATGAAAAGAAAAAAGAGAATACTAGTAATGCTCATAATTAGTATGAAGACTCCATGGGGAATGTAGAACACATGCACACACACACATAGAAACACACACGCAATTGTAATTTAGGAGGCAGAGGCTCAGCTTCACGAGCTGACTCTGAAGAACTGAGTGACTTTGGGTCACTTTATTTCATTTCCTCAATGAAATCAGGGTAATGCCTGTTTTGGGCTACTTTTAGAGGAATATTCTAAGGATAAAATAGGGTGATGTGTCTGTGAAAGGGATTTAAAGAATACACAGTATCATATAAAATTTAATGTGCCCTGTAAAAACAATATATATACACACATATATATATTCTTATTAAGAAAGTGACATGTGGGGATTATGGAAGAGGCAGCTGAGGAGAGACAAATGTGGATGGCCTTCCCTGGACATGCATTCTCTCCTCGATGTCAGTAGATTTCAGTAGATTTCTCAGATTGCCTAGCTTTGCCAATCTCAGATAACTCAATGGACGATCAGGCAGATGTCAGAGGCTGAGCCCATGAGACTTGACCCTTTTTTAAAGGATCAATTTCTCTATCAAGATGCTTCCATTATTATATGTTTACCTAGCTATGCCCTGCTTCCCTGTTTCTACATATGTAGACTATCACAGTGATGGGGTTCTCTCTACCCAGGTGCTTTTCCTAGCATGTCAAGCTCTGCTGGTTCCAGAATATCTCTTAATGGAAAAACGATATAAGCTTTTGTATCATCTGCACTGAAATTGCTACCGATGAATCTTTTTATGTCTGCACCATGCGTCACAAAGAGTGGGTTATACCTGCGCCCCTTTGCACAAAAATAAATGAATAAATGCATAAATTAATATTAAGCTTACAAGTCCTGAAATCCATGGATAATAACTTACTGACATTTTTTAACAGCATTTTGAATTCATTTGGAAATATTCAAGTATTTGGAGATTCACAGCTAAAAGCAACTCGCCTCTGTGAGCTTTCCTAATCGTCTATGTAGCAAATTGATAACAGTGAGTTGACAAGGAGATTGAGAAAAACCAGAATGTTTTGCTTCTAAACTGTATGTGTAGAGAGATTTCACTGGTTTAGTGGAATTTTCTTGGCATTATAGTGCCCTCTCTGAAAAATGTTATTTTGTGTTTACTCATTTATGTTTTTTCATTTTATTCAGCTATTTTATGTTAACTACAAATATGTAGCACATTGTGAGAATCTAAGAACTGAAATGTTCTCAACTTAAAGAGTGTCTCATATCCATCATAAACGTGTGCAAAATTCTCATTCATAATAATTCAAAATAGGAATTTATTAAAATAATTTAGGTAGTCTACTCATTTAAACTGTCCTCCTCTTATGTCGGTAAATTTACCAATCGGTTCTGTAAACATTCAAGACATCTTTTGTCAATACAATTTAACAAAAAATTTAATAATTATAATACCCTTCAAAAGCATCTTTCTTGAGGAATGCAGAATCTAAATAAATACATTCATAATGTAATGGTGTGTTAAGGTAACAGTAGTTGAACACTGAAAATTCAATAGCATTTAATAATAATTGGCTAAGTTCTGTTTTAATATATGAACACATTGTCTTTTAGTATATCTTAAATCCAAATTCTCTCCTGTACCCTAAGGCATTAAAAACAGTGGTTCAAACTTCTGAAATTACATTGGTACTTAGGTTGGTGCTTACTTTGACTAATTATTAGTCTTTTAGATTTTCCAAGGAACATACAGTTCATACATAAAGGAGGTTCCAAGGGAAAAAAATAAAGTATAATTCGCCACTTGCCTGTTCTCCCAAAGCAAAGCTGTAATAATGGTTGATGGAGTTAGATGAAAAAACACCATACATTATCACAGCAGTGTCATCAGCATGGTGTATATGAGTCACATATACATTATATATGTGAGTTAGGCAAGACCGAACTTCTTTCTTCCCTCCCTCCCTTCTTCCCTCCTTCATTCCTTCTTCCTTCCTTCCTTCTTTCCTTCCTTCCTTCCTTTCCTCTTTCGTTCCTTTCTTTTTCTCATGTTATCCTCATGAGAAAACATTTTTGGAATTCTTGATAACTATGGTGTGAATGGCTAAATCCCACCTGATGAAATAACAATACTGGCTTACTTCCAGAGGTCTATCAGATGATTTAGTGCACTTCTGGGCATCCCTAATGCCAGAATATGGTAAGGGAGGAATTATCTCAGGTCAGGGCATGTCATGAATAGGCCATGGAATCAAATGAAATGTAAGGTCAAGTTAGGCTTATGCTGGGATATCAAGAGTCAATTGATATCAGATTGAACAGTGTCAAACTTAGCAGTATGTTTACAAGGATTCAGTCATGAATTCAAGTTTTATAAGGTATGAAAGCAATAGGTCCTCTAGAAAAACTGGGAGCCCTCTGGTGCCTTAGATATGATATAACTAATGAGAAGCTGTTGAGAACCTTGGATAGCTCCCAGGGAGAGGGCTCTTACTTTGTTAACACTCAAAGTCATACTGGAACATCTACGTCTATATTTATATCTATACATAGAGAGCGGTCCTCAGAAAAATCTGGTTGCCTAAATAATTTTTCTTGTGAGTACTTAGCTTAATCTTTATGAAACAAAGATTTCCACAGTCACATGAAGAACATCTAGTCTTCACTTTCACATTCAGGAGAAAAAGCCATCTTGCCTAGAAGTTCCACAGGGATATATACTAATTAGAAGATCACCATCCTGGTTACAATAGAAGAACTCTGGATTCTGCAATACTGGGTGTCTCAAGCCCTGAGGTACCAACTCCACTGGACCAAAGATAGAGACCAGGCATATGCATGGATTCCAAGACAGCTGCTGTCTGTCATTGAATTAAGCAAGGTGCTGCTAATTTTTACAGTAACATGTCCAAGAAAGGGGAGGATAGATTATACATTATTTTTATAAATACTTTAAGTGAATGTGATGCTATTAAACTGTGTCTTATCTTTTATTCAATTAAACTCATGATTGGTTTTAATATGCTAGAACCCTGAGGCAGAGGCTGGCAAGACTCAAATCTCATTTTGTCTTTCACCTGAGCAAGTAGATAAAGTGTATGTTCCACTCTCCTTTGGCATTAAGTGCTGCCATGTGACCAAATTTGGAGAAACGGAATTTGCATGAAAGTGGAATATACCTCCTCCAGGCCTGGCTCATGCAGTCTTCTGTGCTGTCTTTCATGAGTTCTCTTCTTTTTTAGTCTCCCAGTTTGATTAATGCAGGTTCAGAGGGACACTCCAAGACTCTAAAGCTTAATAAAGCCATCAGATAGAATAAGCCTGGAACCCTAAATAATTGTGTGGAGCAGAAACAACCTTCCTCGCTAGTCATCATAAATTCACTATAACATGAATAGAAAATAAACCTTTATTGCATTAAGCCACTGAAACTTGGGGTTGTTATAGATTTATCCACTGCAACCAATGTTGTATAACTCGATAGATATTTTTGAAAATGATTTATCTGATCAAATCACATTATATGAAAGTGAAGATCCCAACCATGACCAATGACACTTGCATTTTAATAAGCTGAACTTTTTGAATATAATATAATACACCTTGATGTTTTGGTTTTGAATAAAATATAATACACTTTAATGTTTTGCATTTTGAAATCCCCTGTGATCTTCTGAACCCAAGAATAAGTCTACGGTTGCAAACATAGCCCCTAAATATTAAATATGATGATCATGGTGACTATGATGATGATGTCTGATGGTGATAATGGTGATGATATTAATAATACCTTATTGAATTTATCATCCTTACAAGTAATATATTCACTTAACTCATCTTACTCTCAAACATATTCAGGATGAACACTATTACTCCTATCTAAGAGTTATTGCAACTGAAACCCAGAAAATGTTAATAATAAAAGACAGAAAAAATTCAAATTCAGATCTTCAGATTATTGACCCTAAAGTCCATGCTTTACCATTACCCTACAATTTTTTAGGCAGGACCTGTTACCAAATTGTGGGTGTGCCCAAGTCTACTTAAAGGGCAAGGAGCTCTGTGTGTATGTCACTTGACAGAAGTTACCATAAAACATGCTGGTACTGCAAATAAAGCAGTTTTGTTTAATGATGTCATTGCCATAGAGCCAGGACATTATACTGCATTTAAAAGATGTAAAGTTGTCATTTAAATATTTACTGCTTTGGGCCTCATATTTATTACTGATTAGTAGCTTTGACATGAGGATTTAAACACTGCTCTACATTTATTTCTCAAGCTCTGTCATAAATGATCTCAGAACAAGGCATTCAGTATTTCTAAAATGGCTACTTCTCCCCAGCCAATAGCATCTGGTCCAATTCCTTTCTTTACTTGTTGTTGACGACCTTAACAAGTAGCTTAATATTAGAGACTGAAATGGGCTAATTGACAACTTTCCAAAACTTTTCTGGAAGAAATATAATTTAGTAGGAAGAATATATCCAAATGCAATACTCAAAAAAAAAAAAAAAAAAAAAAAAGAATCTGAAAGACTGCTATAGACTGTATGCTTGTGTCCCTTACCTGCAAATGTATATGTTAAAATCTAATCCCCAATGTGACGGTATTTGCAGGTTGAGCGTTTGGGAGATGATTAGGCTGTGAAGGTGGAGCCCTCATGAATGGGACTAGCAACCTAATAAAATAGAACCCAGAGAGCTCTCTCCCACCTTCTTCCACGTGAGGACACAATGAAAAGATGGCCACTTATGAACCAGGAAGTGGGCCCTCACCAGACACCAAATCCACCAGCACTTTGATCTTGGGCTTTCCAGAACTGTGAGAAATAAATAGTTGTTGTTTAAGTCACTCAGTCTATGATATTTTTGTTATACAGCCTGAAAAGACTAAGACAGAAATTGGTACCAAGAAGTGGAACACTGCTGTAACAAATATCTAAAAATGTGGAAGCAGCTTTGGAATGGCGTAACAGATAGAGGCTGGAGGTGTTTTGAAGTGTATGCCAGAAAAAGCCTGTATTGCTGTGAATGGATCTTGCAAGGTGATTGTGGTGAGAACCCAGAAAGAAAAAAGGAGAACTGTAAAGAAAGTTTTTGTCTTCTTAGAGCATACTTAAATAATCATGAACAGAATACTGGTAGAAATATGCATGGTAAAGGCCAGTCTGATAAGGTCTCAGACAGAAATGAAGAACATGTTATTGGAAAGTGGAGAAAAGACAATCCTTGTTATAAAGTAGCAAAGAACTAGGCTGAGCCCTGTTTGTGTTCTAGTGTTTTCAGAAGGTAGAATCTTCAAGGGATGAAATCAGATATTTAGCTGAAGAGATTACTGAAGAAAATCTTGAAATAGTGGCTTGCCTCCTTCTGACAGTCTGTACTAAAACGTTGGAGAGAAATGATTAATGATGGAACTGGTAAGCAAAAGGGAAGCAGAACTTAAAGATTTGCATAATTCTCAGCCTTTTGATGTTACAAAAAATGAGAACACTAAGGATGCGGCCAGGAGACCATCAGATAAGGAGATTATTATGCATAAACCATCTCAATGGAGGTCAGGCGCTGTTCTTCAAGACAATGGAAGAGTGACCCTAAAGGAAATTCCGAGATCATCAGGGTGGCCACACATCACAGCCAGAGTGCACAGGGTTCCAGGGGCATGTCTGCCTACGCCTGTGTTTCAAAGCACGGGGCTGCCTGAAGCTGCAGGGCTGTAACCTCAGTCTAGGAAAGTCACAGGGGCAGGATACCAGCCCAGACAGAGAGCCAAGCCCTGGGGGGAACACGGCTGTCCACCCAGTGGGCCTGGAATTCAGAGCATCAAGTCACAGAGGATTATTCTGGAGCATCAGGGTTAAATTTTGTTTGTCCTCTTGGGTTTTGGACATATTTAGAACCCATTGCCCCTTTCTTCTTTCCTTTGTCTCCCTTTTGGAATGGGAATGTCTATCCTATGCCTCTCCCGCTATTATATTTTAGAAGCACATTAACTTGTGTGGTTTCAGAAGTTCCCAGCTAGAGAAGAATTTGCCTCGGGATGAAGTGTACCTTGAGTTTCACCCATATCTGATTTAGATGATGCTTAGAGGAGACTTTGAGCTTAGACTTTGAAGTTGACGCTGGAAAAAGTTAAGACTTTGGGGCTATTAGGTTGGAGTGATATATTTTGCATGTGCCAAGAATATGAATTTTTAGGAACCAGGGCTAGAACACTGTAGGCTGAATGTTTGTCTCCCCACCACCACCTCCCCTTCCCCAAATTCATATGTAGAAACCTAATCCTCAATGTGATAGTATTTGGAGGTTGGGCTTTGGGGAGGTGATTAGGAAGTGCGGGTGGAGCCCTCATGAATGGGATTAGCAAGCACCCTTATAAAGAGACCTCAGGAAGCTCTCTCACTCCATCTGCCGTTAGAGGACACAGTGAGAAGACAGCTGTCTATGAACCAGGAAGAAGTGGGCTCTCACCAGACATGGAACCTACTGGCACCTTGATCTTGGATTTCCAGGCACCAGAACTATGAAGTAAATGCTGTTTAAACCACCTGGTCTATGTCATTTTAATTATAGCAGACTGAACAGCTAAGACAGAAATCTCTTCAGAGATGTCTGTTTCTAACGGCATGATTTGTAGGGTGCAAAACACATGAAAAGTCCTAGGGAGGGCTGGAACAGGACCAGAGGCAGCCATTTCTAGCACAGGACAGTACTGCCTATGGCATAGAATTATAGGGCTTGAATATGATCTATTTTTTTTTTTTTAACATTAGGAAGTATTTCAAAAAATAGATGAGAATATGGTCATTAGAAACAATACAATTTACCCAATCTCAGAGAGTGTGTCCCCTTTGCTTCTGAAGGAAAGAACATCTTAACATATTTTATATGACCTGTATCAATTGTTTTTAATCCAATAATAGCAACTATAGTTATATACTATAAAGTTTATAAAACATTTTATATATAATATGTTATCTTCACAAAATGTGTGGTAGGAAATATTATAGCTATCTTTTAAAAAATTATATGAAATCTGATCCTTAAAGAGTCTTTTTGGCTACCACAATGTCTTCTATAATTATCACTCTATCTCCTCTCTGAGAACTTAAATTCCTTTTTCAGAACTCACCGTGCCCAGAGAGGTTTCTCTACTCACCTGCCTCTCAACTACTCATCATTCTTATATTTGCACTAACTTTAATTTAAATCATTGAAACTTGAATGTGTTACTTTAAAACTTGGTCTAATATAATTTAATTATTCAACAAACATTTTTGAACATTTTCCTTTGTATCATAATGAGTAAGACCCAGGAAATACAGTTATTGATTGCTTGTAAACTGAAGCTCTGAAAAGAAAAGAGTTCTGTTTTGTAGCGTTTGCCAGTTCCTGAGGTATAAATACTCCCACCATAGATGATTTCAAGCTGACAAAGATTTAATAAATGGCTCACAAAATTCTTGCATATATAACAGTCAGTTCTCCTGAGCTTATACATGCCAACTCCATCACACCACTGGCAGTGTTAATTCAGATCCAGTGCCAGCTCTCAAGGCACTAAGGAAGATAGGCATTCAATTTAAGAAAGTTATGTAATGTTGGGTAACGATTGCTGTGATGAAAGTATACTAGAAACGGAGCCATCACAAGGGAAGGAATGATCATTTACTGCAGGGAGGAAAGTCAGAGAAGTTTTCTTTGAAGATCTGCAACCTTAAGGATGAGTGTGGGTTTTTTCTGCCCTCTGCATAAGCAGCAAAGATCATTCAAGCAGAGGGAGTGGTGTGCTCAAAGGCAAGGATGTGTGACCTTCGTGGAGTGTTTGTTTACCCAGGGTGCAACAGAAAGAGCTGCCAAAAAAAAGGAAAGGTAGCCAGGCATCAGATCACGGAGGACTTTTTGTGCTCTTTCAAATTGTTGTCTAGTTGTTCACTCAGATAAAGCCCATGACAACTAAGATGTATCTACAGCTAATTTTTTCTCTAAAACTTTGTCTGCCTCTTTATCTATATCTACAGCTATATCTAAAATCAGTGTGTTTCCCATCATATCTTTAAAACTCATCTCATTCCTCAACTCCTCTGAGAAGACATTCCTTATCCTCTCTCCTCTGATGCCCATTCTCTCCTGCACTGTGCGCCCAACCACAGCGAATTTTATTTCCTTTGGGATAAGTTTCACATGCCTCTGTGCATTTATTACCAATAATGTAAATTTATTTACATAGATGCTTCTCTCTGTCACCCAAAGTGGTAGTTCCTTGAGATCTACGGTTGCCTTTTATTGTTTTTGTTGCCAGAGCCTAGAACAGTGCCTGATATATTGGAGGTCCCCAATATTTATGACTTGTGTTGAACTAATGATATGCTTCTTGATGGTAATTCAAAAGGTTAAACAAAGCGGGCTGCGATTCTAATTGTTGGAAATGTGAATGTCCTCTGTTTTCTGGCTTCACCTTTCTAATAACAGATGCTATATACTTAAAGGGAATGTGTTTTAAGAGTTCATACTAATCTTATTTAGAGAATGAAGACTTATTAAGCCCTTTCAGCCCGCTAGAACTTTCCCTCAGGCTGAAACCCACCCACTTTAAGCTCAGCTCAAGTAATGTTACAGGGAGGCTGATACAAAGAAGGAAGGATTTACATGATGCCCAGAAGTGGGATAGAACTTCTGATCCTTGAATTTTTGTGTTTAGCTTTAGGACATTTATAAACTGGGCACCAACATAGGTCTACCTCCGTCAGCTACAGAAACCAGAAATTTCCTTTTAAAATTAGTGAATTTCAGGGCTGGAAAATAATTTTGGGTATCTACATTGGCACATCTCAACTTGAGCAATACTGAGGCAGATACTCCTAGTATATGCCAGTTACTACTGATCGTTGTTTGGACATGTTGTGGCCTTTAACTGCTCCGTGTATAACATTGGGACTATAATAATACATAAATTATAGAGTTAATTTGAGGACTAAACCAGATGATGTATATATAGTGTCTGCCCTCTGGTCATATCTCTATCTGTGCTCTTATTATTGTATCTTATGCAGTCAAGGGTAAGGATCAGGACCCAGATTGATTGGGTTCAAATTCCATCCCTCCTACTTACTGGTTGAGTCACTTTAATTAAGTCACTTCACCTATCTGGGCTTCAGATTTCTCATCCCTGAAATGGGAATAATAGTAATAACTCTCATAAAGGATTGCAGACAGAATTAAATTAAATGCTATGAAGAGTTTAATACAGGATCTGGACCATAATTATTAATTGGAGATGAATTTAAGAGATAGGTTAGCATTACATCAAAGAAGTAATTGAATTTCAAGCTTCAGGAAAGGAAGTTAACCTCTGTAGGGCTTCCACAATATTTTAAAAATTCTCCAACGTTACCAATTATTACTGTTGCTGATTTATTACCAGCCCATTGCTGAACATCTCAATGAAATTAGCATGTATCATTATTTACAATCATGATAAACAGTCATTTTTTGCTTCACAGTTAGTCTCTAAACTTCAAAACTATGTTCAACATTTTATAAAAGTTTCTTCAATTTTCTTGTAAAAAAGTTAAGCTGGTATTAGTGTACAAATTTGTTTTCCTTAAAATAAAATTATCTGATTATTACAGAGTCTCCCAAAACCTCCTGCCTCTTTATTCAATTTCTTTCTCTAATAAGCAAGCATGCCTTGAGATTATTTTCTCCCTTTTTTTCCCATCAGAGGTCCAAATATGTTGCTCTTTAAGAAACATGGTAATAAAAGCAAAGCCTCAAGGTCCCACTTACTGTTATGTAAAGGTTGGTTATAGAATGCAGTGCATGAAGAACACTTGCTTGCCTAGAAACTATTCAAGCTCACGTAAGTGTCAATTTCACCATACCTGTCTCTTGATCATTATAAAGCACGAGCTTCTTGAGGACAGAAATTCTATTTAATCATCCTTGGATCCCTAGCTCCTGGCACAGAATATGACCCACAGTGGGTGTGTTGATTGAATAAGTATAAATAAATAGAAATACTTGATGCTTCTTAGTCATTGAGTTACTGATGTTCAATTTTCTATTTGATTTTTCTTTTGATGCACTGGCAGATGACTATTTAAAGAACAAGCAATAAAAAATTGGGATTGTATCCATATGAATCACTCCATGAGTTATTTGTATATGGATTTCAGTACATCTTATATCCAGGATTTTGTAGTGGTTTTCAAGGGACCTTGGTAAGTTCAAATTCTTTTTTTTTTTTTTTAACATCTTTATTGGAGTATAATTGCTTTACAATGGTGTGTTAGTTTCTGCTTTATAACAAAGTGAATCAGTTATACATATACATATGTTCCCATATCTCTTCCCTCTTGCGTCTCCCTCCCTCCCACCCTCCCTATCCCACCCCTCTAGGTGGCCACAAAGCACAGAGCTGATCTCCCTGTGCTATGCGGCTGCTTCCCACTAGCTATCTATTTTACGTTTGGTAGTGTATATGTGTCCATGACACTCTCTCACTTCGTCCCAGCTTACCCTTCCCCCTCCCCATATCCTCAAGTCCATTCTCTAGTAGGTCTGTGTCTTTATTCCCGTCTTACCACTAGGTTCTTCATGACCTTTTTTTTTTTTCCTTAGATTCCATACATATGTGTTAGCATACAGTATTTGTTTTTCTCTTTCTGACTTACTTCACTCTGTATGAGAGACTCTAGGTCCATCCACCTCACTACAAATAACTCAATTTCATTTCTTTTTATGGCTGAGTAATATTCCATTGTATATATGTGCCACATCTTCTTTATCCATTCATCCGATGATGGACACTTAGGTTGCTTCCATGTCCTGGCTATTGTAAATAGAGCTGCAATGAACATTTTGGTACATGACTCTTTTTTTTTTTTTTTTTTTTTTATGACTCTTTTTGAATTATGGTTTTCTCAGGGTATATGCCCAGTAGTGGGATTGCTGGGTCGTATGGTAGTTCTATTTTTAGTTTTTTAAGGAACCTCCGCACTGTTCTCCATAGTGGCTGTATCAATTTACATTCCCACCAACAGTGCAAGAGTGTTCCCTTTTCTCCACACCCTCTCCAGCACTTATTGTTTGCAGATTTTCTGATGATGGCCATTCTGACCTGTGTGAGGTGATACCTCAAATTCTTAAAATCAGAGCACGAGTCTACATTGCTTCTTTATGGAAATGCAAAGGCCTTAGAAATGTTCTAAGAATGCAGATGCTTGCTTTGGTTTCCAATTATACTTCACAAGACAAAGAACATTAGTTTAAGACCTGTTATGCTTAGCTCCTTCAGGGACAGGGCATGGAAAGAACTAATGTTTATCGATCCTGCATTAAGTGTGAAACCCATTACATATGTTCATTAAAAAAAAAATCAGGTTTGTTGAATTATAATTTACACAAAGTAAAAGACCATGATGAGGTTTGACAAGTGTGTATAGCTGTGTAACCACCACGACAATTGAGATAGACAACAAATAGATCACCGCCAAATTTTGCTTGTCCCCTTTCTAGTCAACCTCCTATCTGCAGTGCTAGTCATTGGCAATCATCCATCTGATTTGTGGCTAAGGTTTTGCCTTTCCAGGAATGTCACATTCCTGAAGAAATTATACAGTATGTAGTCTTTTGTCTGGCTTCTTTCAGCATATGTCCTAATTGAATTAATACTAGAATCCTATGAGGTATGTGTTGTTAGTCCCATTTTATAGATAAGAAAATGGAGGCTTAGAGAGTTTAAGCAACTTACCCAGGTATTGATCCCATACCTAAAGTTCTGATACTTTTGGTCAATCAAGTTCCATTATTTAGGTATTTGCTCACATTCAGTTTATGTTGGCATTTTGGAACGTAAATGGAATGGTCACTGGATCCACCTGGTTCTAGCATCTTAGCATCTAGCCTAACAGGTGCTTAAAAATTATGAGGGGGCAATTCCCTGGTGGTCCACTGGTTAGGACTTGGTGCTTTCACTGCAGGCGCCCGGGTTTGATTCATGGTTGGGGAACTAAGATTCCCACAAGCTGTGTGGCACAGCCAAAAAAATTTTTTTAATTTTTAAAAAAAATGATGAGGAAAGCAATTAATGACTAGCCACCTTGAGATGTTCTTAAAGCTCTGGTCCACCCTGACTCTTAAAATGAGATTGAGTCAGTACAATAATGCTTGCTTTAACTGAAAATAAGGTGGAAAACTCAAGAAACACACACAGAGAGGGGTAAAATTAATCTACATAGTGCAGTATTTACAGAGAAACCTCCAGTACTGTCTCTTAGAAACCTCTAATTATGTCAATGAGGATGACATAATTGTTTACCAGCAGCAGGGTTCATGAACTCCTCTGTCTGATAAAAGCCTAAGTGAAATATATACATATATAAAGAAAACATAATAAATGAGACAAAGATTTGGGGTAACATACTATAAATTTTTTTATATTCCTCTTCTCTAAAAGATGATTCCACGTCCCAGCAAAGAAAATTCGCGTAATCCTGATATAATGTGAGAATTAGGGAGAAAAAAAATTCTACCAGGAGAAATCATTTAGACCCTAGGATGAAGAGTTTTCTTCAATAGTTAATCTTACTCAATAACTATCATTGAGCCTTCTATAGTGGCCCGAGGATGAGGGTATCATAAGAAGTAATCTGCTTCCTTGGAAATACCACAAGTATTTCTTAAGTGCTTGCTGTATGCTTAGGCCACGGGACTTATATATTTTTTAAAAGTTACAAATGTTTAATATTTTATTAGCCTTAAATCAGATTAAGATTATGCATGTCTATGGACATATGCAATTCTTGGAAATATTCTAAGGATTAAAAATCACATGCTCTCATTTTCAGTTCAACTCAGGTCAAGTGGCATTAAACAAGTGGGTTTCCCCTGTGCTAGGAAGCCGTCTCCTTTCCTTCACTGACATATGGATGCCATCACTAAAGATAAAAGGAGATCCTTTCAGAAAAAAAATTTTTTTTAATCCAAGATATTATCTTCACAAAATCTATCGCATTCTTTGAAGAAGCAGCCACATACTGACTTTGTCTTTCTTAAGTCATTTATTCTTATGAGGATGAACTCTCTGGTGACCCTGGCTGCTGAATCAGGAAGCAGACAATGAACCTGACAGACAAGACAATGAAGGGTATTCAGGAGGCTCAATCCAGGTGAGGAAGGGCTTACTTCTGAGGAGGGACTGATGCCTACCTGAGCATGGCATGAATCAGCCACTCTGCACACCCCTGCAGTTGGACTAATGTCCTGCACAACCTAAATCTTCACTGCAACAAGTTCAGGATGTAACAAATTGTCAGCTTCCTCTTGGTTAATATCTAAGACACCCGGAGCCAGTTCTCCGACAAAAGTTCAAGAATTCAATTTTCTTCAGTTATTTCTGCTCACAGATTTTTTTCTCAACATATTCTAAATGAATTAGCTCTGAAGAATGACACTTACCAGCCATAATCACAACATCGTGGGTGTTTAGAAGACTACATAAATTAAACATAACATCGATGTCCAAAGTTCTCTAATATAACTGACACTAAAACATTTTCCCCTTTGCAGTCATTTTCTTTTCATTTGATTTTATAACTATTTCTTGCTAAATCCTATCAAGGAGACAATGCTGAGAAAGAACTTTTTTTTTCAGATCTTTTTAATATGTGAGTAGTTCCTGGAAACCCTGATTATTCCTTGTAGAAAAATGATCTACAGGTGGAAGAAAACCAGCAAAATTTCTAAAAACATGACCCAGGTTATAAAAGAAATTCAGAGCAGAAGAATAGCATTGCTATTCAAGGCCAAAGTTAAACTTTACTTAAGCAATTTTCCTATCTTTTATAGTCTGTGGACTCTCTCTCCCTCTCTCAGTTACACAAACTTGCAAGTACTATGTCTTTCTTTAGTGTTTACTTGCTATTTAAATACAAAACTCCTTTACGTGAAATTACTAAATTAAGGGTAAAGCATGTTTTGGTTTTTAAATATACAGCTATTTTTCTTTTGCAAAAGTTGGGATCAATCCATACTCTTACCAACACTGTGTAAATGTTGTGTCTCATACCTCTCATCTGTCCATGAATCATTACTCCTAGCATGTATGTACATTCCTATCCTAATTCAAAATATAATGTCACCCCTAAAAGTAAAATTGTCATACAATAATATTGTTGGGATTTTTTTCCTTCCATAATCTAAATCTCCCCTTTCTCTACTATGGGAGAACCTCCTAGGAGTAGAGATCCCCTCAACTGAAACCACTGTACCTGAGTCACTCAGGCTCCTTTCCTCTCCTCCCTCTCACTCACTTCTCCCCAGGGAAGGAGGAATTGCTTTCCAGAGGATTTGCTGACATTGGTGGAAGGAACCTGGCTTGAGTGTTTTGATAATTTTGCACTCTGCCTCTTAGAACCGGGTTGCTAACAAAGACAGGTCACTGAGCTCTAAGCATGGCTGAAGGCTTCCCTCCTCTTGGGGAGGACTGCAGTTTTCCAGCATCACCTACCATTGAGATCAGGTGGTTGTTTTGGTTGAATTCAGGGGTAGAGTGAGCTAACTCCTTACACTGAAGATCTAAAGTCTTATTTCCCAATCAGCTCATCAGAAAAACACCAGCATTTTTATCTCAATCTGTCTCTCTTTTCCAGTCTCTTGATTGAATGTAAAGTTAGAAGATCAAGAGAAGCCTGTAAGTTTCCTTAACCCTCTGTGTGCATGTGTATGTGTGTGCATGCAGATGTATAATATTTGCGTATGAGGAAACATGTTCTTTTACATAGGTATTTATATTTCTATTGGTAATTATCCAAATAAATTATACTCTAGTAATGAGAACACATTTGAGCTACTGAAAATTATTAGTGACATAAAATTTGACCTATGTTCTGTTCACAGGATCCTACTAGTAATACTAATTTTCTCTGACTGCAAAAGCATCAAAACAAAGTTTAGCGACTTGTGCCCACCATGCTTCTTCATGCATAATACCTCCTTTTCATCTTGAGCCTTAAAACAACTTTATGAAGGGATGAGCAATGAAATTAATTTCCCTGTTTAAAAGATAAGGCTTTTGGGGAACCCTCCTACACTGCTGGTGGGAATGTTAAGTTGGTGCAGCCACTGTGGAAAACAGTATGGAGGTTCCTCAGAAAACTAAAAATAGAATTACCATACAATCCAGCAATCCCACTCCTGGGCATATATCCAGACCAAACTATAATTCAAAAAGATACATGTACCCCTGTGTTCATAGCAGCACTATTCACAATAGCCAAGACATGTAAACAATCTACATGTCCACCAACAGAGGAATGGATAAAGAAGATGTGGTACATATATACAGTGGAATATTACTCAGCCATAAAAAAGAATGACATAATGCCATTTGCAGCAACATGGACGCAACTAGAGATTATCATACTAAGTGAAGTAAGTCACAAAGAGAAAGACAAATACCATATGGTATCACTTATATGTGGAATCTAAAATATGGCACAAATGAACCTATCTATGAAACAGAAACAGAATTATGGACATGGGGAACAGACTGGTGGTTGCCAAGGGGGAGAGAATTGGGGGAAGGATGGACTGGGAGGTAGGAGTTAGCAGATGTAAGCTTTTATATATAGAATGGATAAATAGCAAGGTCCTACTGTATAGCACAGAGAACCATATTCAATATGCTATGACAAACTATAATGAAAAAGAATATATATTTAAAAAGAATGTATATATATATATATATGTATAACTGAATCACTTTGCTGTAGAGCAGTGTTTAACACAACATTGTAAATCAACTATACTTCAATTAAAAAAATATAAATAAAAATGAGGCTTTTAAAATATCATTCTACCACTGGTGTGCTGGGACTCCGGCCCTTGGAGAGAGAGAGAGAGCATTTTTGTATTTCCTGGTATAAATATTTCCACCAGAGCTGATGTCAAACTGCCAACAGTTTAACAATCAGCCAATCATTTTCAGCCAATTCCTGAAAATGTAACAAGCAGCCCCCCGCTGCAAAACAGCCACTAATCCAAACCAAGTCTTTCTGATTCTGTCTCCTGGATTTTATTCGGCCACACCTCTTTGCCTCTTCACATGGTCCCCTCTTTCATTTAATCTACTCTAATTTAAGCCTTCAAATTAGATCTCCTCATTCTGTCCTCTAGATTTTCCTCTCTCAATCCACCCTCTATGTGGTGGGCAGAGAGATGCTACTAATACGTCACTCTGATGTGGTCTTGCTCTTAACGCATTAAATTCTCACCAGAAACGTATGAGAAATCCAGTTTCTCTGCATCCTTGCAAGCATTTGGTGTTATCGCCATTTTTATTTTAGCTGATCTAATAGGTGTGTAGTGATCATAGAGTTTTTAATTTCAGTGATGATGATTTCTAAGAATTCTCTTTGGGTCTTTTCCAAATCTGTTTAATTCTTTACAATAATGTCTTATTCCATGTTCATTTTTGTGTTCAGCTTTTATTCTTTAACCATTTCATATGTATTATTTTATATTCTATATTATTCAGTTTAATTCTTGGAAATCTAGATATGTTTGTTATTTCTGAAGACTCTCAATTTGTGGTGGTTTATATCTTATATGTTTATTACTTTGCTTTATGTTGTAAGTTCAGATTTGGTTGAATTTAATCTGTATGATTCCTGAGAGCCAAAAATGGAGATTTCTTCCAGATGGGATTTGCACCGCTCGTGATTACAACCAGAGAGCACTGACCTGGGATCACATGAGCCCTCTTCAAGGGTCAGAACCAAAGGCAGCTGCCTCAGTTTCACCTGCAGCATTATAAGTGAGACCCCCATGTTAGTTTCCCAATCTCAGCACTTATAGCATAAATACCCCAAAGTAAACTGGGATTTCTAAATTTCTAAACATTATTTTTTTTTTAAGTTTTAGCTAATTATTGTTAATGTGGGTGTGTTTACGCTACTGGAAAATTCCCTTTTTGTCTTGAAATTTTAGAAATTCAGTAAAATATATGTTTGTTATAATTGATCTAAGATTCTTTTTAGCTCTAGTAGGAGGATCTTTCCAAAGAATATGGCCTTGACTCCATCTCTCATATTTGTTTTGCTTGCCCCTTCCTAGTGCTTTGCATATAACAATGAATGAACAAAAGAATGAATAAGTTAATAAAAAATGTAGCTAAATGACTCACTTCATAACCTCTTGGGAGTGTATCAGGATCACATTCAAATAGCTTTTTCTTAGAAGAGTTCCCTTTAAAAAATTGAGTGAGGCTATGATGTGTTTAATATCGAAGTTCTATACATACCAACACATATATCTACACTATTTTACCATAACAATAAAATTATTATATGGTAAAAATAGATTAAAACTGTAAAGTATAATTTTTAAAAGCTGATGATGCCCAGAGGTTAGCTTACCTGTGAAACAATAAAAATCAAAAGAAAAAACTGAAAATGTGCCATGTTACAGGCCACTAACCTTCTGAATATAGAGAGTTGTCGATTCCTGATTGAAATGACTGACCCAATATAGACAAATAATTTGAAACCGTGTTCATTCCAAAGCTAGAATCGTACCTCTGCGGTCTAGACGGGGTATTTGTTATATTACAAAAGCCTAACCCCTCGTGTTCACAGAAGATGGCATTTTTTCTTTCAATATTCTTGTTACATTCATTCAGTATAATGAGGTTTGTTCTTCTCTAGAATTATATACATAAATCGAAAATTTAAGTTAAAGTATTTCATTGATAGGTTTCAGATTGGAATACTTTCCTACTCAGTCTAATTGGTGATTTATTTAACTATCGTTTCCTTTCTTAATACATCAAAATGGTATTCATATGTGGCAATAATAGACTTTAAGGCAAAATAAATACTATAAATTCATCTTTTTTGTATTTCTTTTGGTAATAGTGAAGCACTATTGGCCTTCATGGGGACAAATATCATTAATTAAATAAATCTTTACATCATAAACAGAAATGTCAGGACTTCTAACTTACTGATCTTATACACAGGATTTGAGTGACAAATTTAAGCAATGGTATAGATTCAGTTCTATAAAAAGTCTGAAAGAATTCTAATTCCTCTCTAGGTACAAACTTTAAGTTTCTTAATTGTATGGCTGAATCTTAATGACAGTAAAATTCAGATCAAAACTGTGTTTTATTTTCCCTCAGAATAACTCGACTAGAAAGAAATCTGAACGTAATAGAACCATGATAAAAAAAAAAATAGCAATTTAAGAGGCTGGCAGTTGCAAGGAAATGAAAAACACAGTGAGATATGTCAAGCACAGTGCTATAAATAATATGAAAATAAGCAGTTTTTCAGATTAAATGATCTATCCTTCCAGTTTTTGATGTTGACTGCAACATCATTTAGTAATACAGTTTGAGGCATCCAAGTGACTGTTAAGCAGTGTTTACCAAAAGGAGTTGCATAAAGAAGCAAGCCTTTGATCCTCACAAAACAGTTTTTAGTACCTGATGTGCTCTGTGGAGTGTTCCAGATTTAAAAAAAAAAAAAGGATTTCTGCAAAAGAGGTCTGTGGAGATGATATAAAGGAAAGAGTACACTGGACTCAAATTGCAGCCAGGATCCAAGGTCTTATCAGAGAAGTGACAGTGATGAGACCACCTGAAAGAATAATCCACAAGAGATGGAGAATGAAAGGAAGGACTTTCCAGGGCTGCCATACTCCAACCTGGCTGAAATTCACTAGTTTGCCTAAGGCTGGAGTTCACATACGCCAAATACTTAGGCACCTGCTGCCCATTTTCTCTTTCCCATTCCCGTTGCCACTGGGATATGAGGCATTATACATGTGCCACTGAAACACAAGCCTTTCTTTGGTTTTCAGGATCCTTTGTTAACACTACCAAATTTCTCCTGACTGGAACTTATTATCATATATAATTGATCATGCAGTCTTCTTACATTAGTTTTTTTTTTTTTTTTAATCTTTGTAAAGTATAAAAGTATGATCTTTACTTCTAGAAACATGATTTAAATACGGAGAAAAATCTAAATTAGATCAGGATATAGAAACCAGTACATCCAGAAAAGAATTCAACCAACTTTAGAATTTATTTTATCAGAAGTGCATACTCTGACCTGTAAATTCTGAATTGGCCATTCAGTTAACCAGTGTTAGAGCCCCCTGAAGGCCAAAAGAGAGAAAAAAAAGAGTGATACCTTACTGCCTGACTCTAAATCATGTCAGTGGTTTCTTCTTCACTCTCACGATGAAATCCAAGTCCCCTAGCAACACACAAAAGACCTTTCATGATTTTGCCTCTTCCTGATCTCCAGATTCATTTCTCAATCTGTCCTCATATGTTTTCAACACTCCAGTCAGATCGGCCCGCAGTATCACCAAAAGCACCAGCCCTTTCAGAGCCTGATGCCCTTGAACTTACCACTACATCTTCTTATACTCTCTATTCTCTGATTTTTTTTTTTAACCTGGAAAGTTTCTACTAATCCAGAAAGGCTCACATCAGAACTCAGCCCCTTCATATACCCCATATCTGGGTGAAGTGCCTTTCTCCCTGATCTCCCAATAGCACACATATATTGTTTTCATAACCCTTACCGAACAGTATTTTATTAACTATTTTACTCATCTGTTTCCTTCTCTAGATTTTGGAAAAGTCTATGTCTCACATCTCGGCATCCCCGGTATACATCAGACCAGCGGACATCAGAGATGCTCAGTCAAGGAATACGTTTCACAGAGTTCTTCTACTATTCTACCCAGGTCAGAAATGATCTCTTGCGCCTGGTACCATTTTTATTCAGACAAGGCTGACTGATTTAAGGCTTGTTAAGGTTAACACTCCGGTTAAGGCTCCACTCAGAACGTTATGTTATGGATTCTATTCTGATGCTGCCTCATAGCATCTAATTGTTCGATTTGCCTGTCTGGTTATTGGCAGCCTGCTGGGCGTTAGGAGGGAAACGCACTGCTATTTTAAGAGCTACTTATTGAGTCAGCCCTGAAAGTTCTGTTTATCATTTTCTTTATTCTGCTTCCTTTTATATTCCTTGGGACCACTCAAAAGCATTTAAAGCCATCTTCCGATTTATTTTTCCAATGTGTATTTCCAGCTGAGTACTTTTTTATTACTTGGTAGTTCCTCTTGCAGAATCCTCAGATGGGCTTTGAGAAGAGTTCACATCACATTATTTCTGCCTCTTAGTTGTTTACACCATTATACTGAGGAATGCAACAGGAGGAGGAGAAAGTTAAATTTTCTTTTAGAGGTTAGCTAGTACTGCATAGCAATTAGAGGAAGCAGGAGAAAAGATGCAGCAGCAGAAACATGCAGGTGGAGTCTTGATCTAATGTTTAGAGGTTCCTCCAGAGCTGCTGTTTCAGAGGAGAAAAATCTCTGTTATGAAGTTATCCTTACTTCAAGAGTGTGCCAAGCCATGTAATTAAGGCTAGGAAGGTGGTTGATACGAGAAAAGCAAATAAAAGCAGTGACTCAGAGGAGGCGTAGCATCTGCCTCAAGAATTCTGTTTGTGCTTGGAAAGGGGAGAAT
Organism: Balaenoptera ricei; assembly: GCF_028023285.1. Classification (NCBI taxonomy): domain Eukaryota; kingdom Metazoa; phylum Chordata; class Mammalia; order Artiodactyla; family Balaenopteridae; genus Balaenoptera; species Balaenoptera ricei. Next base: position 5,097,025 of record NC_082645.1, on the reverse strand, counting down.
CAACCTTCAAGGGAGACAGAGAAAGTAGCAGATAGCACTGTGCTGTTTCTGAGTCTGACACCAGCTCTGCTAACTGCCTTTCTGTCACTGTGGGGCTGCATCCCATGCCAACGTGAGAAGAGAGGAAAACTAGTCCAATTAGGTAAAATAGAAAATGAATGTGCCTCCTTATAAGACTTCTTAGAACCCTTTTCTTTGAGTTCTGAATTCCGAGGAGGGGGATTGTCAAGTGGTAAAGCAGTTCCTAAGCAGCAGCCTGGTGGGAAACGGCTACGTGGGCTTCCAGACGTCCACAGACTTGGCGAGTAAGGAAACAATGAGCTCAAATGGATTAGACAGTTTAGTATCCCCGTAACGCAGGCACACGATCTCCATGCTTTCCTTGGCTCCCCTGGCCTCTGAGGTCCCATGGGGTGATGGATAGATGGAGGGCCCAGGAATCTGTGTCACAACTGAGGAACAGCAAGCTTAGGAAATCCCGTCTTTAAGAAGGCTGTTGGCAAACCCATCTATCTCCCCTACAAAGAGAGGCATTATCTTTATTACCCAGGAATACAAGCGAATCTCTCCAGGGAGTGGAGGGAAGCATTTCTACTTTACTATCCTGGGATGTATCCTTATACAAACATTCTTCAATTTACATTCTTAAGTTCTTAAAATGCTTTTGCTCAGAAGACTGTCTAAGAACATGAGCGATTCAGGGAAAATTGTCTCCCACCAGGTCTGTAATATGTAGTATTTGCCAAATCCACTTAAATCAGTAGAACTATCCATCCTCCTTTTTTTTGGTTCTGGTTTTGGTTTCTTTTGCCCAATTAATGCTCCTTAGAATGCCCTTTGTTATACATTGGTGGAGGACTGGGAGAAAAGGCTTGGAATCAGATATGTTTGTTCAAAACACAACTTAAAGACATACTAGTTAAATGATCTTCAGCAAGTTTCTTAGGTCATATGAGCCTCAATGTTTTCAGCTGCAACATGGGGAAAATAACCAAAAAAGGGGGAAATACTGTGACAACTTTCTTATGCATGTGAATACCCAATTAAGTCAAAGAAGCCAACAAGAATTGTTAGTTCCCCTGCTCTACTTCTTAAAATAAATTGTCCCCAAAATATCTTCGTTTCGTCAGTTTTATGTATTTGTTCATTTTCAAAGAGTTCCTCACACGTTTTCCAAATACATCCAGTAGGAAACAAGGTAATAGCCAATCCCTACGAAGTCAGAAGTTGGGTTGTGTTCTTTTGTCCTTTTTAATACAAATTTCACTCATTTTAATGATATGAAATTTCTCCCCAGAATGAAATTAAAAATACAGTTCTGGCAAATCATGTCATTATCCCAAGTTAAATAGCTATACGTATTTACTTGTGCTGTCAGTGTTATCTCACATCGGGTTTCCCAGAAGCAGGGCCTGAGAAAGAGGGACTTGTGTAAGTGGGGGAGAATCCAGAGTAAAACCTGCAAGGAGCCGAGGAAACTGGAATACTGCCCGATTAGAAACTCAACGAAGACCTGATCCCACAGGAAACTCTGGAGAGTGCATAGCGTCACAGCTTTATCTCACCTCAAGGCAAGGGAGCTGGCCTCTTGTACGTATCGGTTAGACATTGGCTGCAGGTTGCATTCAGAGGGGAGGCGCCCTTGCCCAGGCATTTCCCTACATGCTGAGGACCATTCTTAGGGGAGGGAAGGATACATTGCAGATGCTCACAGCTGTCGGGGGTGGACACAAATGCCCGGTAAAGAGGATCTGGCTGAGCCAACAACAGCATCTCCTGCATGGGGAGACCAGCCATAGCTCGGGTTAGGGGTGTGGTGGTGCAGATGGTGAGAAGTGGGTGGGTGCATGATTTAAAAATAATGAATGTTGAAGCTAAGATATATCAAGTGCCTCTCTGTTGGTGTCCTTTCTTTATATTTGGTTCCAAATATTGTTTCTCCTTTTCAAACTCTTCCATCTGTTTCCATTTCCATAAATCTCCTAGTTGCTAACTATTTTGCCTGGCACTTTGACTTTGAATTTTGTCCTGACCCTCCAATTCTTGGCGATTTCCCAGGTGCTAATTTCCCAGCCTTTCGAGATCTCATTTTGCACTCTCGACCTCAACTCATTTCCCTGGCCTCTGACCTACTGCTATGTTAACACTTAATAACTCTGTGCTCTGCTTTTCTGGCCCAAACTACTTGCCTCGTTTTCACAACCTTCTCGTTGTGAAGTAGGACAGGCAGAGCCACTTTCTCGCTAGGGCTCAAATAACTTTGTAGAAAATCTTGTTCTCAACCTTAGTGGCACTCAGAGATAGCAGGAAGAAAAGATAAAACTAAAGAGTTTTCTATGTGTGTGTGGTTTTTTTCAAGATTTACAGACAACTAGTCTGGAACTATTTAGTGCCGAGACAAAGAAATATACTGTGTTTTACTGTCTGAGGATAAGAATGTTTTGTTTTGTTTACCACAATATTAACTGTGCTCTTTTGAATGCTATCAATGCCATCAGGAATATCTAAAGAATGTCATTGTGTCCTGTTTAATCAGACTACAAACAGTTTGACCACAACCAAAATGGTTAATATACAGATGTGTTGGTACTTAATACAGAAAGCATCAATTATCTGGAAATTTCACACTTCTGGGCAACTTCCTCTTTCTCCTAAATATGATCAATATGTGCAGTTACTGTAATACAAGTAGATTAAGTAGAGCACTTGGAAAGTAGTCTTTTCGATAACTTCAAAATTAACCCAATTTGTCTCAATAGTCCTGGTGAAAATCCTTTGAAAATGCATTAGTCCACTTTTGTCCTGCACATGGAACCTTTGAAAATAATCGACTTTTTGTTTTATAACTCAAAATCTTACTGGACCACAAGATTATCTGAACATCAGTTTTCACTTAACTAGAATACAGATATGAAAGGCACAGGAGTTGCTTTGAATGTTTTTTGATTTTTTAAAAAATTTCATGATGACACTTTATTTTTCTATCCTTGATGTCATTTTCTGATAAGCTAAGTGCAGACAATGTACAGTTAGTTGAGGTTCCTGCTATTTTCCAGTGTGATTAATCAAGGTTTTGCTATAAAATAATCCATTTTTCATGCATAGAGACATCTCTAATTTAGCCTTATTTTTTTTTTACAGGGTTGGAGGGAAAATGTGAGCCCATACATTTATCTGAAATACAATTAGAATAATGGAAACATCTATATAATCTTAGCATTAAAGACTGTAAAATGGACAATTAAAAGCTATCCCAGCCAGGGCTTCCCTGGTGGCGCAGTGGTTGAGAATCTGCCTGCCAATGCAGGGGACACGGGTTCGAGCCCTGGTCTGGGAAGATCCCACATGCCGCGGAGCAACTAGGCCCGTGAGCCACAATTACTGAGCCTGCACGTCTGGAGCCTGTGCTCCGCAAGAAGAGAGGCCGTGACAGTGAAAGGCCCGCGCACCACGATGAAGAGTGGTCCCCGCTTGCCACAACTAGAGAAAGCCCTCGCACAGAAACGAAGACCCAACACAGCCATAAATAAATTAAAATTAAAAAAAAAAAAAAAGCTATCCCAGATTAATACTATTAAAATGTCATGAGTAATATAGGCCTGGCCACCTGATTTATCATTCATCATTACTATACAACTTACTCAGAGGCTATGTAATGAGGAGGGAAGCTAAATTAACACAGCTATGGATTCTTATGTAGAGGAGAAAAAAAGCTCTCAGATTAGACTGCTTCTCGGTAAGGATTTCAACTGTCTCATATGTGATTTATCAGAATGGTAGCTTGGGGTTCTGGTTCAGCATAGGCTATGTCAATAGCAGCTGCAGAAGTGCGAATGGCCCGTCTTGAAGGTTACGATGCTATGAAGAAATTGTTTGGTAGAAAGTGTACAGGGTTGAACTGGTTGCACACGTCCAACTGGTAACTGCTTTACCTGATTTTTTCAGGCAAAAGTTCTGGGAATTATTATATATGTAGTTGTGTGAAATGGCAAAACTCTGGATCTAAAACTAATCAATTGAAATAACTCCTTTTGAAGTACACATGCAGAGAACCGTGGGAGTTCTTGAATCAGGCAACACTGAGAATTGTATTTAACACAGTAGGGCACCCAAACCTTTGAGGTCAGCTTGTTAGGTTTTATTCTGTGAGAACCTAGGGACGCCAAGGAGAGGGTCCACACAGAACTGTACTTAGGGTGTGTGGCCTGGACAGGGCATGGGGGCTGTCATGGGTTGTCATGTATTGACCACCCACGTTGCAACCAAAGTTAACTCCGCTTGTATCTATGCCAGTGGTTCTGAGCACGCTCCGCAACACCTGGAAAAGCTTGTAAAATCAGAACGCTGTGTCCCAGCCCCAAATTTGCTGATTCAGTAGATCTGGGGTGGGTTGGGAGACTTTGCCTATCTGACAAGTTCCAAGATGCCATGGATCTGGGGACCACACTTTGAAAGCCACCCAATTCTATTGTATATCTTGGGTCACCTAATAAGAGTTTATTTGAAGAAAGCGTTCTAAACCTAAAAAGATCAGGCTATAAGTTAAAAATGTTGGAAACACTCATATTAGTAAAGTCTCTCTAGCATGCCTATTTTCCCTTTTTATACCCTTTCCCTGAAGTCCCTGGTACTTGAACACTTCTGGCTGCCAAAGACACCCAGGTGTGCAAACCAGTTTATTCAGTCTTATTTACTTGTGTTCTTCTTCCATCTTCCCTCCCATCCTCCCTCCTTCCCTCCTCATGTAGTCACAACTTAATATACTGTAGACACCAGGCTAGGAGCTATGCATTTTAATAAGACTAAGCCCTTGAGAAGTTTGTGATTTGAAATGTAAACTCAGCACCTGATGACCAGCATGAGAGGTACTTCAGCAGAACTTTCCTCATACCGTTTGCCAAGGAATAATTAATTTTTCCTAGGAGTGTGAATAAATGTTTCATTTGAGAGATAATATTTGAAGTGATTCTTAAAGAATGAGTAGAATTTTCTTCCAGTCAGGAAAAAAAAAATGGTGTTTCAGGGGAGGAAAATGACTTCCAGAGAATACGCTTAGAAATTTCTGAACATCTGACAGAGCTGGAAGGAGGTAAGGAAAATAGAGCTTGCTGGAGACACTGTGCTCTCGCCGTACTGACATAGTGGGTCGCCACTTAAGGAAGACTGAAGCCCTGTGAGGGCGGGGATGGTGCGTCTTAATCTTTCTTAAATGTGTTCCCCATAGCCAGGCTCTTCCCTGGCCCCACCCCATAGAAATTCAGATTTATTTGTCTGTGGTGGAGCTTAGCCCCAGGGCTTTGATGACGCTCCCCAGGTTACTCTAACACGCAGCCACTATGAAATCCCTCTTGACTGTGAACTATTTTATAAGCACTCATGTTGGGTGACACATATGGAGAGCTGTCCAGTATTCTTACTAGGTGTAAACACCTTTTGTCTATTTAAATGCATGTGCTTCCCCCCTTCGACTTCAACTGTTGCCAACCAAACCACCTTGGATCGTGACTGTGGTTCCCCAGAGTCTCCAAGGCCCTCCTCACGGATGAGTGCCTGTCTAATTACGCTAGACACCTACCTTCCTTTGCCTTTTTCTGAACCAACATACCTTCGTATTGTGTATGGAATGCCTCTCTTAGATCATAAATCTTCTTCCTACCGTATGTTTTTTTTTTTTCCCTTTCTTCCTTGCATCCTCACGACCTATCTTGACTCCTGCCACATGGGAAATACTCAATAAATATTAACTTCAATCAATGGTAAAAGGGGAAAAAAGGGCACACAAAAGACATAAAGAATACAGTTGGAAAATGAAAGGAAGAATATTGAATGCATGTTTGGGACATGTTGTTTCTTCAGAGCCTTGAACATCCTGCATTCTTCCTTGCCTTGTCACCCTCTGCCACGCAGCTCGCCTTTGTCTGACAGTTGGCTCCACCGTCATCCTGCCACCTTGGCTCAGCAGGGTGGAGAGGACCTTGCGATTATATCCTACTAGGGACTCCCCTCCCCCAACACAGTTTTCTCCAGTCACTAAACTTTGTTTGTTTACTTCATTGCACTTACTAGGACCCATCATTTGTTTCCTTATTTATAGTCTTTCTTCCATTAGATTTTAAGCGCCAAGACGTCAGAAACCAGATCACAAATATTGCAAGCATTTCCTAGTCCACTGTTAGGTACCCAGAGGAGGGGATTCAATCAGTATTTGTGGAATGAATGAATGAGCAAATGAGTGAATGAATGGAAGAGAAGAGTCTGGACACTAATACAGATTCATTTCCCAGTCCTGCTAACTCAAATAAGATTTCTCCAATATATTTATTTAAACAATGTTAACACTTTAGCAGCAAAAACATTCAATCAGTGAGCTATTTCACATTTAAAAAAAGATAAATCTGCATTAAATGACCTAATTCAAACTCAGAGTCACATGGATGTTTTTAAGTTTTTCCTGTATACCCAATCTCTTTTTTGCAAAATAAGGTGTATAATTTACTAACACGAAATTTAACCATTGATTTAAATACAGTCACTTTGTTTACTGGACCATTTATTTTGCACTCAAATCAGAATCCTAGTTTATATTTGAAAAACACGCTTTCAACCGTTATTTTATTTCATAATCCCATAAAGATATTGTTCTTATCTGTAGGATACTGGCAGCCTGGTTAATTGCTTCAAAATCAGTCCTGAGAAAAACGCCATCTCTATACAAGGCAGCAGGCTACCTTGGCCCCAAGCAGATCTTCCTAACCCAGGCAGCAAATCTGAATCATCCAGGGAGCTTTTAGAATAGAGATGCCGGGCTCCACCCTCTGAGATTTGAATTTCATTGATTTGGCGTGGAACCAAGGGATTTCTACGATCTTGAATGCTCCTGGGTGATTTTCCTGTGCAGCCAAGGTTGAGAATCAATGATTTAAAGAAAGAAAAATAACTATGCTCAAGCCGAGAATGGACTGCTTGCTCTCCAGAGTTTGAGAATTGCCCTGACATTCAAATCAGTCGAGCCATTATACATAAAAGGCAGAGAAATTACTGCTACTTGTACTCTTGGTGCTGGCAACCTGCACAGGCAATGGATATGAAAGACTCGAGCTGGACACCTGTTAAGTCTGGTGATTGGCTCAAGACAGGAACTGGCTGTGAGCAGAACAAATGATCACCCATCCAAGTCTGGCCACCTGTCTCACTGGTCCTTAAACCTCTGTGCTAAGCCTCTGCCCATGTCCTTCTCCATCCCTCAAATGTCCTTCCCCTCTCCTGCTATTAACAACCTGTCTCTCCTCCTGGAGCCAAACAAACCCACGATGCTCCAATGGAACCACTACGGGGCAGCTCTAGAGCCTTCCCCATTCTATACTCTGAACTATATACATTTTTAAAAATCTTGAACTGAGAAACTACCATGCACTAAGTGTGCCATTAATCATTTCATGTATTACTTCCTGTAGTCCTCATCATTTTTAGCCCATCTATACATTGCCTTATACTGCATTTAACATTTTCAATCTTTTTCTAAAGATTACAAGTTCTTCAAGGTCAAGTACAATACAAAATATTTCATTGTATTAAGTCACAAGGCTAAGAGATGAAAAAGGAAGGAAGAGAAGGAAAATTGTTATAAAGAGAGTCCCTATAAGATACAAAGTGATATCTTATTTGTCTCATGATCATCTTTGAAGATTTGATTTATTTTCTCCATCACATAGATGTAAAACTGAGGCTCAGAGAGGTTACCTAACTAGCCTAAGGTAGGACAGAATTTGAACTCAATTTAATCATTTAATTAGTTGCTCATAGTAGAGGGAATGTTAGCCTGGTATTTGAGGTGAGAGTGTGCTGGCAAGCTTAAGACTTACTGTCGTTTTAGTGGGGCTACCAATTAATCGCCCACTTCTGCTTCCAGAGAAAGGATAGCCATTAGATCATCATTCCTGGTTCCTTTCTATTTCTTCATTTCCTGCTTTCTTTGGGAGTGAAGACTGATTTACCTGACAGATGGAACTTAGCTGGCTTACCTCTGACCTTCTCTCCTCTCCTTTTCTTCAGGAGCTAGCTGCCTGCAGGGAACCTGCATTCCACTCTGCTTCTCCACACGATCAGTTTTCCGGGGCAGGTCCCCATCCGGGGATGCTTGTGGAGTTTAGCACTGCCTGTGAATGGGTGCACACATCTGTCTAATTCTGGGGCTCAGCCTTAAGAAAGCCATAGTTGACTTACCCCTATGTCATATCCTTCAATATCAGCTTCATTAGTGAAAGTAACATTCTAGCTTCCTTTCCTGTCTTTTCTTAATTCGTGGACAATGTAAGCAAGTAAAACAGGGTGTCCTTTAATTTGATCCCTTAAAACAGTGGTTCTCCAAGTGTGGTCAGGGACCAGCAGCTTTAGTAACATCTGGGAACTCTGTAGAAATACAAGCTCTCGGTCCCCACCCCAAACCAACAATCTGTGCTTTAACAGCCCTCCAGGGGATTCTGATGCCTGCAAAAGATGAGAAGCTCTGCTATGAATAGGCCCTTGAGCGCTGTCTCTTTAAGCTCTGTGATGGTAGGTAACAGAGCGATGTTCTTTACTGTGCACCTGCAGGCAGGTACAAGTGGGCGTAGGATGATTGTAGAGTTGGCATCGATGGCACAGACTGAGAGATGATGGTAGCTAGAGATATGCCATCTATCAGTATTTTCATTCAGGCTCTGAGCAGAGTGGTTGCATGATTGTATTCTGCTTTGTTTTGTTTTCGTTTTCTTCCCTATTGCTATAGCATTCCAGTGTCTAAAAGGTTGAGAGGCTTTCTTTTTCTTTCTACATTACAGATGGCTGAACAGTAAGAAGATCATTATCTTTCCATCGGCAGCCCTGAAATTGCTAAAAGAGGAGTAGGGACCAGCACATGCTCTGGGGAAGGGGCGGCGACCCATCCTTCAGTCACAGCTGAATTCAGCTGCGAGCAGCATAGGGTAAGGCTGTTGTTCTCAACCTGTGGATCCCAAAACATCAGCATCATCTGGGAACACCTTAAAAAATGCAAATTCCCAGCCTTGCCCCAGACTGTTGAATCACAAACTCTGGAGGTAGGATCCAGCAGCCTGAGTTTGAACAAACCTGTCAGGTAGTTCGGATGCAAACTCATATTTGAGAACCACTGCTGGGTCCTCGCTACTCCTGGCATGGTTTGACACCACAGTACGGGCATCACCTGGGAGCTTGTTAGAAATTCAGATCTCAGGCCCCATGCCAGACCTCCTGACCTATCCACAGCCTGCATTTTAACAAAACCCCTAGGTGATTGGAAAGCGCATGAAAGTTTTAGAAGCAGTGGTGTAGAATCAAGGATGCAAATGCCGAATCATGGAACAGGAGAAGCGAACGGGATTTTAATGAGGTTTTCAGCCTAAGCTGCAAACACTGAAGTTACAAGCTGAGGAGTGAGGCGGGACTAAGGCTGGGAACCTAGGGTGCCTGTTTCTATATAGTCGCTCCCACTACCTCCTGCTAGCTCATCGGTCACCCCTGCTGTGTTAGTCACTTGTTTGGGTCTAGACCACTGCCTGGGACTTACTGAATCTCCATCCACTGCATGAACCTTCACTAGCTACTTTTTTTTAGAACTGCATTGAATTTTCAAACAAGCTTCTTTTGGAATTCTTCTCACAGCAGGGCAGGCCTCCCTAGATGTCCACAGAAGGTCATTTCTCAGCCCAAACAGGTAGCAGCCTAGGATCAATGAGGAACAATTCAACACTGAGCATTTAAACGTGTGGCTGGAGTGTGGAGTCGCAGAAATTGGAAAAGGTCAGGTAGCAAGTACCAGCTCTGTAACTAGCAAAAGCACTTGTTCATATGTGGCATTTCACAGAACCCGCAGGCTGTGTTTGATTAGTTATTAAAATTATGGTCGGCCAGTAGGGAGAATCATGATAATTGGTATAGGTCATAGATAATCAAAAGTGTCTCTCCCAGTGGGACGAAACCTATTAAAATTCCTTATTTAAATCTCTTGGCCATTTCCACATTCTGCTCACGTGCAAAATGACTTGTCCCGATCTCGGTCTCCAAAGAAGAAAGCAAACATCCTCCATTGTTCTTTGTTTTGTGCTAATTAACGTTTCCAGGAGGATTGACTTAGATGCAGCTCTGTGGACCCCCAATCATTCCATTCAACTTCCAGATCGTAGCTTTATCTCATTAAAGAATTAGCTTTTAATATGCAGAATACTGAGATTATTTCAACTGGTGTTTCCAAAACTTGTAATCACACACACAAATAAGCCTCAGCCTTAGGGCACCAGTGTTGAGGGGAGAAAATGCTTTGGTGAAGGGACAATCCCTTATTTCTATGCTTAGCCTGTGCTTTGGAATAATGCGCCTTCTATTCCTGAAAGACAGCCAGCCACCAAAGACTAATTTGGTGGAATGGGTGAGCTGGCATTGACCCTAATGGCTCTGAAACCTGGTGGCACATTGGAATCACCTGGGGAGGTGTTAAAACCATTAATGCCTGCCTGTCCTCCCAAAATACTGATTCATCTGGTCTGAGGTGGAGCCTAGTCGTCTGTTTTTTTTTTAGACAGCTTCCCAAATTCTGGTGTCATTGTGTAGATTATTTTCCTCTTCTCCATTCAGCCTCCCCCATGCTTTGCCTTCATCACATCTGCGTCTTAGACTACCTGACTTCTGATCTTTCTCCCATTACTTTCATTACAAACTTCCTTTGCTGCCCTACCCACCCAATTTCTTTCAAACACTTTAAGCTAAAATGATTTTTAAAAAAAAGCATATTTGATAAAAAACACAGAAAAGCATAAAGGAAAAAAAGACTGAAAAATAACAGATTACCCTACCCCCGAAGGATAATAATTGAGAACAATTTTATGTATGTCTCTCTCTATATGTTTCCTTTACTAAAATTTGTCATACTAAATATATTTCTTTGTACCTTCTTTTTTCCCCTAGCACAACAGTATGTATTCATGCCAAATAATGATGATTTTACCACAAGCATGTTGAACAACTGAAGGTGTGCCATCCTTGTATGCACCATGATTTAGTATATTAATTCCTTGTTCTTTGGTGTTGATGTATCTTTAATAGGTTTGCCTATAAAAACAGTGCTGGGACTAGTGTCTCTATTTATACATCAATGCAATCTTGTACATCTTGCATTTCTTCACCACAAGTAAAGGGTCAGTGGTCATGAGGCAGAGAAGACACTGGTAGAAACAAATACAACAGTCCATTTTTTCTGGAAGCTGAGTCTTCAAAAAGACATGGTTTGAATGCCAAGGTCTCCTGCTCAGATTGGAAAATTCCCATTGTCCTAACTGGAGAATTTTAGATGTCCAAGGTGCCTATTTCTCACAAGACCCATCAAGTGAAAAGCATTTTGCAAGCAGTTTCTGTCTCTTTATAGCTGTGCTTCCCAAACTATCCTGGTAAGGGCCAGCTTTTTGCTTGTTTCATTTTGTTTTACATCCAATTTTTCATGGATATATACTTTTGTAAAACAGTATAAAAATGTATTTCTAGAAAAATGAAATAAAAATGAAATACAAGGCCCCTTTTTTTTTATTACTAGATTCAAGAGTCATAAAATTTCTTTGACAAATTGCCATAAATAGTCTAAGAGCTTACTCTTAATCTCTGCACTCAATTTCATAGCAGGCCAGTAACAGCTTACAGCTCAGCACTGATGGACCCTAATTTGAGTGGCACTGGTTGAGAGCAAATTCTCCAGGAGATGCATTAGCCAAACAAGATAATCTGGTGTTTGAGTGGGGGGAAAAAGTTTCCCTAGCAAAGCTGTGATGGAAGTGCAAAGTTAAAGTAAGTATTTTGAGTAACAGTGGAAAATCCAAGCGAGACATAGTAGTCGTGAACGACACTAAAAACATACAAGGCTGGGAAGTTCACGATCTGGAGTTGCAGTGATCCAGAGAAGAGAGCACAGACTCTGCCCAAGGATGCATGCAAACTCATACAGCGTTCCACATTTTTCCAAAAATGTTCTATTTCTTGACCTAGCAATGATTTTATGGATTTTCACCTTAGAATCATTTCTTAAAATGTACTTATAAATTTTATGTAGTTCTGTCCATATATCCTATAATTTAAAAATGCTACACAAGGACTTCCCTGGTGGCGCAGTGGTTAAGAATTTGCCTGCCAATGCAGGGGACACAGGTTCGATTCCTGGTCCGGGAAAATCCCATATGCCGCGGAGCAACTAAGCCCACGTGCCACTACTACTGAGCCCGAGCTCTAGAGCCCACAAGCCACAATTACTGAGCCCATGAGCCACAACTACTGAGCCAGTGTGCCACAACTACTGAGCCCACGTGCTGCAACTACTGAAGCCCGCACACCTAGAGCCTGTGCTCCACAACAAGAGAAGCCACCGCAATAAGAAGCCCGCGTGCCACAATGAAGAGTAGCCCCCACTCGCCGCAACCAGAGGAACCCTGTGCGCAGCAATGAAGACCCAACACAGCCAAAAATAAATGAATTAATTAATTTTAAAAAATGCTACGTGTACACCTATATGCCAATGCTTGCTATGAGGCTGTAAATGACAAGTACTTCTACATCCACATAATTGAATGCAGCTAAGTGATGCAAAATGTACATTGTAGGTGACTGGTACATTTATATTCAAAAAGTATAGTATTTGTGTCTAAAATTCCTTTCAACAGCCCTTAAATAAAGGATCTCATACTTATCAGCCTTACAAAGGATAAAGGACTGATAAAAACAAAGACAGACCAAAGACTCATTCTTACTTGTGAAGGACATAGTTTATTATTCTTAAAGGGAAGTTGCCAGGTGAGATGCATCCTAAAGGAATAATGCTGGGTGACTAACAGCTAAACGCCAGGGAGTGGGGATGGGAAAGTGTGTTCTTACGACCCTCCCACCATCCCTCTCATATTTATATCTCAGTTGCTTAATGAGAGAAAGAGGGAACACCCCTTCACTTAACCTTCACCCTGTGATGGCATAACAAATCATTCAAAACTATTTACTACTTATTTTTTACACTTTTTAATTGAAGAACAATTGACCTACAACACTTTGGTAGTCCCAGGTGCATAACATAGTGGTTTGATATTTCTATACATTACAGAATGGTCAGCAGGATAAGTCTAGTTACCCTCTGTCAACATACAAAGATATTACAATATTATTGAGTATATTCCCCATGTTGTAATTTCATCTCAGTGACTCATTTATTTCGTACCTCTTAATTTCCCTCATCTATTTCACTCATCCCTGAGCCCTCACTCCTCTGGCAGCCACCTGTTTGTTCACTGTATCCATGAGTCTGTTTCTGTTTTGTTACGTTTGTTCACTCACTTTGATTTTTAGATTCCACATATAAGTGAAATCAGATGGAATTTGTCTTTTTTTGTCTGATTTATTTTATTTATCATAATACCCTCTAGGTCCATCCATGTTGCCTCACAGTAAGACTTCAATCTTTTTCATGGCTGAGTAATACACCATTATATATGTATACCACATCTTCTTTATCCATCCATCTATCAACGGACACTTAGGTTGCTTCCATATCTTGGCAATTTAAAATAATGCTGCCATGAATATAGGGGTCCATATATCTTTTCAAGTTACTGTTTTAATTTTCTTTGGAAAAATTCCACCCAGAAGTGGAAATGCTGGATCATATGGCCTCATAACTAACTATATGATATTTAGATAATGTATTCTCACTAAGAATATATACATGTATGTATATAAACACATATAGATTGTGATTAGCCTAGGAAGTCTCTTTTATGTTACAACTTGAGTTTCAGGAACAATGTTTCATCGGTGAGTTCAGCTTTGCTTTTCTGATTTTTACCCATTTTATGTTTAAATGATGAGGGGGCATGAAGCAGCTGGAGAAAGATAAGGGCACCTTTTTTTTTAATGACCCTCATACACGTTCCCATTTTTATTCTGTCATTGGAAAACTCCTAGAGCAGTTTGCTTTGCTTCCTTGTTCAAAGTTCTAAACAGAAATGTCACTCCTGGCTCCTTTGGGGTTTGCTCTTCAAATACAGAAAAGGAGGGTAGAAGCTCTGGACACTTTCTCTAGCATCATTCTCATGCCCGTCCTCCACAGCTTTCTGGAAGCCTTTGTCTTCTCTGCACTCAGACCAGGCTCCAGAGACATCAAGTTCGGTCTCACAGGCTTCTCTCTCCTGAGGAGAGATTGCTCATGGCTACATTCTGTAGTTATGGGCAGATCATTTATCCATTTGGGGCTTTAGTTCCCTCATTTCTCTGACTAATTTTTAAATTCTCTTTTAAAATTGTTAAATATATATGTATGTATATATATGTGTGTGTAATATATACACACACATATATATACATATATATATGTATATCGATTTTTCTGCCCTAGGAGCAGAGGAAGGAAGGAAAAAAAGAAAGACTGATAACAGGGTCAGAGCAAAAGAATGAGTGAATTAAATGTACTTGGCTCAGCAGAAATAGAACCCAGTGGATAAAGCCAAAGAAGACTCTGCTCTTTGAACCCCTGGGACATCTATTGAGCTGTGTGTCACTACGGTTATTTTTACTGGCATTTCATAAGACATTTGAGCAAAGGATCAGAACAAGAGAAAATAGAATGAGAGGAGGGAAAGAGAAAAGAAATAGACACTGGGGAAGAGAGACAGTTGTCCAGTTCTCTTTGGTCAATTTCCTGCTGGTGAGAAATAAAGGGAGAGAAATAAAGAAAAGGAAAGATAAAGGAAGAGTGCAGAGGGAGATCGCACAGAAGTCGTCACAGAACTGACAGCCGGCACGTTGTCAGGGGCTCTCCACCCTGCTAGTCACCGGTGAGGAGTCCACAGTGCTTCTAAACCAAGGATTGCAAACCAATTGCTTTGAGAGACCAACGGATAATATAAATAAGTGATGCTGGCTCAGCATGAGACAAGAAGGAATGATAGAAACTGTGTGAACAGAAAAGCATATTTCCCACGTGAAGAGATGAGATGGGGCTTCCCTGGTGGCGCAGTGGCTGAGAATCTGCCTGCCAATGCAGGGAACATGGGTTCGAGCCCTGGTCTGGGAAGATCCCACATGCCGCGGAGCAACTAGGCCCGTGAGTCACAACTACTGAGCCTGCGCGTCTGGAGCCTGTGCTCCGCAACAAGAGAGGCCGCGATAGTGAGAGGTCCGTGCACCGCGATGAAGAGGGGCCCCCGCTTGCTGCAACTAGAGAAAGCCCTCGCACAGAAACGAAGACCCAACACAGCCAAAAATAAATAAATAAATAAAAATAATAAAAATAAAGGAATTCCTTTAAAAAAAAAAAAAAGAGATGAGGTGACCACCAACCGGCTGCAGGGATCACCTGAATAGCTAGGTCAGCAAGCCCAGTGTTACCACATCTTCTGATAGTTCAAGAAAAACGCCATATCAGAAAACTGATTTTCATTCTGATTTTCAAAACATTATTTAGTTTCTGTGGACACTTGTCTTTGTCACTAACTGTAAAGGAAAAGGGAAAGCAGGACAGAAAAATAGAAAATTAATCCTCACATTAATTCTCCTTCCATAGAGTCAATATTGGCTTCTGTTGTTTTCATTTGTTTTTCATATATGGACATTTGCTTATGGAGATTTAAAAATTCCTAAAAGGCAGTCACCATGCCATACATTTCTTTATGTTCTATACGCACTCACCTACACAGACTACAGTTCAGGTCTGATTAAAACATTCTGTGATTGAATTAAAATAATCTGGCCATGCGTTCCTTTTCTTTTCCTCTCCCTAGTGGAACAAAACCAAATCCATTATTGCATAGTTTTATGTGGCAGCCTTTGGTCAAGAAAGTAGAAAACGCTGGTATGAAACAGATGTATCCTTCCTCCATGTTTTTCTTTTAAAAATGCAGATTCCCAAGCCTCTAATTCAAGTCTTTGAAATTTCAGAAACTGTTTCCAATACACCCCAAAAAGGAATAGCAAGGTGAGCTAATTCCATTTCTGAAATTTACCTCAATACCAGACATTCTCGATCAGGGGGTCAGCAAATGCTTTCTGTAAAGCTCCAGAGAGTGACTATTTTAGGTTTTGGAGCCATATGGTTGAGCTGCTTAACTCTGCCCTAGTAGCACAAAAGCAACTAGAGACAAAATGATGAGAGTGACTGTTCCAAAATAACTGTACAGAAACAGGCAGCCACAGTTTGTCCATCCCTCCCCTACATGAAAAATCTTTTTCTTTCTTTTGGCCGTCCCATGCGGCTTGCGGAATCTTAGTTCCCCGACCAGGGATTGAACCCCGGCCCTTGGCAGTGAAGAAAGCCCGGAGTCCTAACCACTGGACGGCCAGGGAATTCCCAAGAAACATCTTTTCTTACCCCGCATTCTCTGGATAACTGCTTCTATTTCAAATTTATTTTCCAGTGTAGACAGTTCTCTTTAACATTTTCTCCTACTTCCTGCTCAGGACTGCCCCTTCTTGATCACTGCGTGCCAGTCTTAGGACAGGCCGTTCCCACTGCTGATACTTGCAAATCATGACTTCTTCCAACACCAGGTTCAATTACAATTCAGTCTTCACTGATTTTGTCTCTTTTGATTGTTGAAAATAGAGACCCATTGTTGAAAATAGCTTCTCTATTTTCAACAATGGGTCTCTATTTCTGTCACCTCCCATGCCTCCAATATACTCTACTTAGATACACTAACATGTTTTTGCAAGTGAAGCTATCAACTTGTCACTCTGTTCAAACATCTTCTTTGACTCTCTGTTGCCTATAGAAATGTTCAGACTCGAAAGCAAGCATGACTGTCATCAGACCTCTCCAACTTAGGTGCATATCCAATTGTCAATCTCTGTGTATCCTATGCTCAGTCAACCCGTAATCTTTACACTGTTCTGTGCTTTGATTGAGCCAGTCCATCTATGGACCCTAAACTCTGGTTAAATGTCAGTTTGCTTCAAGACCAGTTCAAATGCTACAATCTCCAGGAAGCATCCTAGGTTCCCCTTGGCCAGAGGCAGCCTTTCCTCCATCTGTAGTTTAAAACTCGGTGTCTTGCATAGACTATTTATTACCTTCAGTCTTAAACTACCTGAGGACAAGATCAAAATTCTATCACCACCACCACCAAGACCTAGACCAGCAATCCTACTCACAGGAGACATCATTATCAAAAGCTAGTATTTATCAAGCACCTTCTATATGGTACAATAAAACTTCATGTTTTACACATAAGTATGAAATCATTTAATCCTTACAACCACATTCTTACAGATGAGCAAACCAAAATGATTGTATAGTATTTATTTTATAGATGAGGAAGCAGACACAGAGAGGTTACATGACTAGTTGGTTGCCGGGCTGACACCCAAACCCACCAGGAAAGCTTGGGAGCCTGAACTCTTAGCTTCTGCACTGGACCATCTCTCAGTACACTTTCACAGGATTTACATATTGCAGAATTTGGAATATATCTTGGTTCTTTTCACTTATAGAGGTTGTAATAATTGCATCTATGCTTTAATGACATCTCCTTGGTCAGAATTATGATGTTTTTGATATTGAGTGCATTTGTTCAGAAACAAAACCCCCAGAAATAGAATTATTGCTGAAAACTACAATGTGTTCTACTTGATTATTACTAAAATAGTTATTTTTCCCCCAAGATTTAAAAATCCCCCCTTGCCTGTTTTTACCCCTATTCTTTTTTTTTTTTTTTACCCCTATTCTTAACAATTAAAATTAAAATTTTCCATTTTCATCCAATCTTCAGGTTTAGATATGAAAAACAGAAACTTTTAAATATTAAAGCAAATTTCACTCTTCTGTGGCCCTCTCCTGTTCATCTATAAACTCACAGCATGGTATTGCTCTTTTCCTGAAGAGGGGTAGGGAATCACTAGTAAGTATCCTAAGAAGCCATCTATAATATAAACATGGGTTGGATTTTCCCATGTTTCTCAAATCAAATATGCTGAGGTTTCTGGCAATAGTAACTCATCTGTATTTGATGCATCATGCTTTGGCATAGACACCACAAGAGCAAGCTTCAAAGTAAAATCCACTTGAAGAATCAGCACGCTTACCTTGATCTGTGTGTCACTGGACTGAGTAAGTCGGGTTTCAGATATTTTTTCAAGGGCCAAAAGAATCTTACCCTTTGGTGGTGGCTAGATCTCTCTTTTCCTTCCTTACCCTTTGGCCTTGGCTGCTTATACCTCAGATTCTCCTTTTATACTCCAGTATGTACATAGAGGGGTCCAGAATTAATCATGGGTGAGAAGCGGACGCTGACCAGGATTGTATCAGTTTCCTAAGGCTGCTGTAACAAAGGAGCACAGGCTGAGTGGCTTAAAACAACAGAAATTTATTCTCACACAATTCTGGAGGAGAAATGTCCAAAAACAAGGTTCTGCAGGGCAATGCTCTTCCTCAAGCCTCTAGGGGAGGGTCATTCTTTGTCCCTTCCTCTTCCTGGTGGCCTGGTTGTCCTTGGCTTATGGAAGCGTAACTCCCATCTCTGCCTCTGTCTTCACATGACCAACTTCTCCCTGTGTGTCTCTGTCTTCACCTGGTGTTCTCCTCTTTTCATAAGAACATGAGTCATGTTTGATTCAGGTACACCCTAATCAAGTTGAACTTGATTGCATCTTCAAAGACTCTATTTCCCAATAAGGTCTCATTAACAGGTACTGGGAATTGTGATTTCAACATACTTTTTATATTCGTGGGTGGTGGCACAATTCAACATATAACAAAGGTTTAGATACCTCTCTCTGCTTTTTTCCTGCTCCCATAGGCCAAGGTGAGGAACAGAGGCTGGGCTGTCCTTCAGGAATTTTAAGGAAGAGACCCTAGTCATCACTACTCCTTTCCCCTTGACACTCTCTCTTACAGCCTTCAACTCCAGGGCTGCTCTGCACCTCTGATTCTCTCCTGGCCTTTGCCACTGCCCAGAAATCACCTTGGACTGCAAGAATAATTATGGAAAGGGACTCAGATTATCCTTTCTCCTTCTGATAGCTCAATGCTCCTCTATTGTGCTAGGATCAGGTAAAAAATGCTGGGAAGTAGCTTCTGTTGGTAGACAGAGGAGTACAGGCTTTATGATCTAGGAAAATTGGATTCCTATCCAAATCCTCTATTTATAAGCTCAATAATTCTTCCCTATTTGAGTTTCAGGTTCTTTACAACATAAAAATAAAGATGTGATCACATTATAGAATTATGGTAATGATAAAAAATGTCACAATATACAAAGCACTTGGTATCCAGATATCCCTTAGCAACTTAACTTTTTAATTTGAAACTCTGAACATTTTTTTTAATTTGAATTATGCAAGATGATCAGATTCTGTGGTGTCATGGAGTCTTATGCAGGACTAGCCCATGAAGGAAATGAGCTTTACGTTTAAACAACTGACCTTGGACCAGACTTTTGGAAAACAACCTGATTGCTCCTTTGATAAAGGTTCAAATTAATTTATGGCAGGCCTATTACCATAGTCTGTCTCTGCCTGTAACATCATGCTTTCAAAAATATGCTGTACTTCCCTTAAATCTATCATTTAGCTTATTTGGTTGTAGGAAATAGAAATGTATTCTAGCTTAAGAGTGAAAAATAAATTTACTGGAAGGAAGAGGATAGCCCACAGAATCAGAGGATTTGTTGAACAACGAGATCATAGAAAGGATAGGAACACGGTATCACTGAATATTTAGGCAGCAAGAAGTGATGTACAACCAAGTCCTCATGACGGTTAAATAACCTGGTACCATTTTGGCTCAAGACACATATTTTGAGAAGAGATAGTCTGATTGAGCTAGCCCCTCCCACCCCTTATCCAAGGAATGCAGGACCTTAGTTTGACAGTCTCAATAGAACTGCATGAACTGGAGAAGTGCTCCAAAAGACAACCTAAGTGTTTTCACTAGAGGAACATAAATGAATGCCTGGCAGGTAAAAGGGCAGATGTCTACTATGTTGTCATTTTAAGAACGGAGATTTACCTTGACTTTCAATTGTCATTCATACAATTAATCATTTGTATCAATTGAATGAATGATGGCTTCCCTTGTTCCTAAGAGGACTTATGAATAGGTGGAAAAGGGAGTGAAAGGGATGTTAGGAAAGAGGATTTTTAGATTTATACCTAAGGGATGTTTAGATTTACACCAAAATCTGTCAAAGAATTTCTCCCCTGAAAATCCCTTTATTTTGATTAGTGTACATTTTCCTAACATACAAAAAACCTTTTATAGCGTGGCAACCATTTATCAGATGCCAACAAAGGATTAAGTTACTTTGATGTTTTAGTCCTGCTGACAAACTGAGATCCTGAAACCTCAAACTAGGAAACAGGGAAACTAAACAGGGGGTGAGTTGCAGAGGAGACTGTATTTCTAAGGACAGGAGAAATGTAGACCTCTGTCTTGCGTTGGGATAGGTGACAGCTTCGGGGGTGAGTTCCTGGGTTTCCACAAGACACCCTGAGCATCTCACACATGTGGAAGGAAGACCAGACTCAGAGGAGAAGAGAAAAAAAAAAATAGTGGAGAGATTCCGGGCAATTATCACAAGCACTAATGAGTCTGTGCCTCCCCATCAGAGGCCATGGATGTGTGCTTCATGGATATAGTATCCACAAAAGGGCCAGGTGTTACTGGGCAGTTACCTGTCCTTTTCCTTGTGCATCTTAGTCCATCTCAAATGTTCTACCCCACATTTTTGCTCTCTTCATTTCTCAGATAAGGAAACAGAGGTTCAGGAAAATGAACTCATCCCTATGTCCATACAGATAAGCAGCTGCTGAACAGAGAGTGTAACACAAATCATCTAGCTCAAGTTCCCCTTTTAACCCTGTGCTGTGTAACCATACTCTTCCCAGTCTTTATTTTTTCCACTAAGGGTAGAATGAACAGTTTGTCCCTTATTAAGTCATTGCAGCGATCAGCTGAGAAGCTAGGTGTTTTGGGGGTGCACCATAGCAGTGAGAGGTGGGGCAGTAGGTAAAGAGCTTGCCAGCCTTCTTACAACCACCCAGGTAGGCAGCCTTCTCATACATGAGCAAAGCTCTTTAGCTACGATTGCTGTTTTAATTCTTACTATGTGCCATGCACTTTGTTGAGTGCTTTCACATACTTCATCTCATTCTATTCTCACAACATCTTTGTCAGGTAAATAAAGCAATCTGTGTCCTATAGCTAAGGACATAGGCTTAAGTGTCTTGCCCAAGGTCACATAGCTAGTCCTTGACAGGGCTGAGAGCAGAACCCATGTCACTTGATTCCTAGTCTCATGCCTTTAGCACTGCCCCATGCTGTCCTTTGGGGCTTCAGTAATTGCAAGTCACCATGTGAGTTTCTTGGAAGCCGGTCTTCTGAAACAAGAACACACTGATCTCAGGATTTCCTGAGACGGGAATAAGGATGCCTCCTATTGATTCTATCTCTCCACTGTTTCTCCTTGAAGTCTTACAGAATTCCTTTTCCATCAAGTTTTCTTTACAAATAGGGCTCAGGAAAGGCTGGAGGGATGTTTATCTGTCAGGCAGATTTCTCTCTACTGCAGACATGTTAGCCTTTTCACAGACCACTGTATCCTTCCTTAAAAACTCGTAGTAAACTAAAAGATGTGTTCTGGGACCAGACTGATGGAGGAGACACCTGTACACATTCTTAAATCAGACCCAAGTTCAAATCACAGCTCAAGTCCCTCCACCTAGGTCAGGTGAGGACAAGATCTTACTGAAATTTCCCTGCTCCATAGAGACTTGTCTGACTAAATGCCCGTGAGTTGAGTTAGGTAAGCAGAAAACAACTAACATCTAGCATATCATAAGCACCTATCCTAGTCACTACTATGAGCAGAAAATAATACTCTTTTGCTTTATTTTTTCAGTTTGCAACAGTTCCTAAAGACCATAACCATTTCTTTTCTACTATTTCCAATTTATTTCACATTTCTTGCTTTTGCTAATCGCTGTAGATGGAAACAATTATGAAAAGGTATGTTCATACAGGTTTCCATGTTCTCTGTAATATTTAACATAATAACCGTGCATGTAGCGAGAGCTCAGCAAACACTTAATGATGGGAAGATTGACTCACTAGATAGTCATCTAGTCTGAGTTATTGCTAAATATAACCCTGAAAATTCTGGAAGAGTCTCTCAAGGCCAGACTCTTTCTAAACCATGACATGAATCTAGGTGATCAGAAACATAGGGAAACCGTTAAAATGTTTAGGCTTTATTTTCTCAGTTTGCACCATGTATCACATCAGCCAAAAGCAAGAGGAAAACTGGATGATCTTTGCAAATCATTTAAGTTCCCACTTCTGTCCAGCTAAAATAAGGGGGAGAGTAAGCTTGACTCAAATTATCGCCTTGGCTGGTTTTGGAAATTTCATTATCCCAATAATTAACTGCAAAGTTCTCTGGTGTTGTAGACTTTGTCTTTCTTGAAATCAAACATTCAGTTTCATTTTCTTTTTCTGAATAGTACCCAATTAATTGGCACCATTAAAATATGTTCAACTGACTATTTGACTTTTGCCTGGATGTTTTGTCCTGTATAATGTTCATTCATTCATTCACTCATTCATTTATTCATTCATCCATTCATCAGGTGTTTATTGAAGAGTGAAAATAAGTGAGGTACCAGGCTAGGCAGTGGAGACACAGGAAAATGTAACTGTTTTTGCACTTGTGATATTCAAAATTTGGCCGAACACATAGACAGACTTACTATAATATTATGTAATTGGGAGGAGGCATAAGCATGTTTATAGTAGGAAGAGGAAACCAGGGGAAGGAGGTGTGTGATATTGCTTAGAGAGGAGATAGTTGAAAATGCAAAATCCTAGAGGAAGTAGGAAACGATGGAGTTCTGGGAATAGTTGAAGGAAATTTGGGAAGGACCTGAGATATTTCTTCCCACACTGTAGGGGAGAAATAAGTATATGGGTAGAACTAGAACGGTTTTGGGAGGTAGCCATATACGTGGCAGTAAACCTTGAGAAAATCCCCTCTTAAAGTCTTAAGGGCCCCTAATAAACTCTCTAGTTAATGATTTCTCATCTATCTTATAAAAACTAATTAACAAACTGTAACTTGTGAGTCATATTTGTGTGCTCCTTTCTCAGAAATTCAGATTTTATATTTGGCAACTCAAATGCCTAGAGAGTTCCCCTTGGAAGGTCTCATGAAAGATTATGAAAGAACCAGGATATTTCTCCCTTTGATGGTGATGCCAATTTATAAGTAAAATCCTCTGTAACCCTCACAAAAAGCTGATTTGCTTGAATGTTAATAATAATTTTTTTAAAAACCTCAGAAGCAGAGGGACGGAACCAATGATCATCGGTATGTTTTTTACCTCTTAGAATAGAGAAGGAAGAAACAGTGAAAACTGTCTGAAAGATTTTTACATTATCTGGAGTCTTGAACCTTTTGGACCCTTGCTTATTCTAAGGATTCCAAAATAGGGCTAGCCCAGTGGGAAAAAATTCATCCCTGCCTTTTGCAAGCACTGAAAACTCTCTGGTCTCCAAGCTTGGAAATGTGATCAAACTGGAGGTCATCATTGTAACAGTTCTATATTTTTTTCTGGGCTCTTTTTCTTTTGGTGGTGTTGTTTTGGGATAACAATAAACATGAATGCAATGATGAACTTTTATGGACTGAATTGTGTCTTTTCAAAATCCATATGTGGAAACCCTAACCTCTAGTGCCTCAGATTGTGACTCTATTTGGAGACTGGGCCTTTGAGGGGGTAATTAAGTTAAAACGAGACTGTTAGGGTGGGTCCTAAGCTAATCTGACTGGTGTCCTTAGAAGAAGAGGAAGCGATACCAGGGACAGGAATGCACAGAGAAAAGGCCATGTGAGGACAAAGGGAGAAGACAGCCATCTACAGGCCAAGGAGAGCGGCCACAGAAGAAACCAGACCTGCCGACATTGATGTTGGACTTCCATCCTCCAGAAATGTGAGAACATAAATTTCTGTTGTTTAAGCCACACAGTCTATGGTATCTTGTTATGATGTTATGACAGCTCTAGCAAAGTAATGCGTGTGCCATGCCACAAAGATCAGGATTTCTATCTGCTCCAAATAATAGCAAGAATTGAGAGGGACATGTGGACACAGGGCAGGAAGGGGAGGGTGAGACGAATTGGGAGATTAGGAGTGACATATATACATTACCCTGCATAAAATAGATAGCTAGCGGGAACATGCTATACAGCACAGGAAGCTCAGCTCGGTGCTCTGTGACGACATAGATGGATGGGAAGGTGGAGGGGAGGGGTGGGAGGGAGGTCCAAGAAGGAGGGGATATAGGTATACATATAGCTGATTCACGTCACTGTACAGCAGAAACTAACACAACATTGTAAAGCAATTATACTCCAATAAAAATAAAATAAATATTTTCAAAGATCTTCTTAGACATTTTCCTGTGATAATCCTTCCCGCATCTGAGAAGAAACTGGGTAAATAAACTAATATTCCTAAAGTGTGGCACCACAAGGCTTTGTCCACTTTATCCATTTATTTAATAATTTATGTAAGTTCTGTCTATGAAAGGAAGTGGAAGCACACAGATCTTTCTCTGGAATGATGATTTGGCTACTCCGTAGCAGTTCTATGTGGAAAGAGCAAAAGCTAGCCTTTCTGGCCCTAAAGGAGAAAATAAAAGTTGTTACCAGATGTCATTACTATCAATTACCTAAAATATAAAGGAGAGGTCCAGACAGCCTCCTGCAATTTCTGCTGAAAGGAGTGACCACATCATATCTGCAAGGCTCTACCATGGATGTACTTTATTTCCTCTCCCTATCGGTCCCTCCTGAGGCTGGAAGTCTTATCAGCTCAGACATTTGAAACAAAAGAACAAAACTGCTCTAGCAAAAGGCTGAGAAACCGTGGCTGGAAACAGATGCTATTATTTGATATTACTATGAGTAAGAAATAAAGAGATCTTCTTCTTCACTGACTTCTGTCTCTTCTTACTATGTTCTAAATGTTTTGATAAAGAGCCAGTTAATTCATTTGAACCTGGCAAACAGAAGGACATTATTACTAATCTTAGCCAAAGATCCAAAACTAAGTAGGAACTGTAAACAACCACTGAGGTTGAACAGCAACCTGTTCAACCTGAGAGATGGAACAGCACCGTGTCTGCGGAGGAGTGGAGAAGGTTTGAGATGGTTGTTATGAAGCAAAAGAGATGGGGCCAGAAAACAAGTGAAAAGACTGTCAAACTGAAGAGGGTCCAAGTGAAGTGGGGAGCAAAATTTGTAGTGACTCTGAGGCAACCTTAAGACTTCCCCACCACCTACCTTTAAGCAATCACCAAGACTTGCCCTTTCTACTGTCTTAATAGCTCTCCAGTGTGTGGCCTTCTCTGCTTTCCAGCTGCCACTAACTAGTTCAGGCCATCTTCTCCTCTAGGGTGGAGGCAGTGGTCCAGCAGGTAAGAGCCCAAACTGAGTTCATATCCTGATTGTAACACTTACCAGCTGTGTGACCTTGGGCAAGTTACTTAAACTTCCTAACAGTAATTTTTCTTATCTGGGCAATTAGGATACTACTAGTATAACCTACCTTAGAGCATTATTATAAAGATTAAATAGAATTGATATAAAATTCTTGGCAGATAAACTGTTATTATTCTTATCATATAGGACTGTACTGAAAAAGAAATGAAACAAGAAAAATTAAGACATTCTTCCTTCAAGCTTTGCCTCTTTTCAATCCACAGTATATCCTGTAGCCAGAATGAGCTTTCTAAAATACAGATTATATTGAGTCACTCTTCTACTTAAAACCGTTAACTGGCTCACTATCAACATAAATAATGAACTTCTTGATAATGTAAACAAAATCCTTCTTGACCTGGCTCCAGCTTAAGTCTCTAACATGATCTTTCCCATTTCATTCTCCCCTATTCTCTCTACTTTGTGCAGGAGCCATATTAATCCATCTGGTTCATCAAATTTTTTGTGTTCTTCCTTCCTTTTGAAATTTAACAACTGCCACTGACTTTGCTGCAAACGCTTCTCCTTCCGTCTCCCATTCCCTTAGCCTAGGACTCAGTGTAGAGACTACTTCCTTGAGGGAGTCTTCCCTGGCCTCAGTATGAAGGTCAGCTGTCCCTCTAGGGCACCATAGCCCACTCCCTCCCCCCTCATTGCATGTCCCACGCTGCTGACTTGTGGTTGCCTGTTACACTGGCTGCTGCTTTCTCTGTTGGAATGTAAACTGCAGGAGGGCTAGGACCAAGCACTCTGGCATTCCAAGGTTCTGGCACCAAGGAACATTCCACCATGATATCTATTATTAGGAAGAGTAGCACTACAGTGCTGTTAATCAGTGACAAAAAAGACAAAGGACCGGGGAATTCCCTGGAGGTCCAATGGTTAGGACTCTGAGCTTTCACTGCTGAGGGCACGGGTTCAATCCCTGGTGAGGGATCTAAGATCCCGAAAGCCAAGTGGCATGACCAAAAAAAAAAAAACCCACAAAAGATGAAAAGACAAATACTGTAGGAGTTCACTCATATGTGGAATCTAAAAACAAACAAACAAACAAAATAAAACAAAAACAAAGTCATAGATACAGAGGTCAGACTAGTGGTTACCAGAGGGGGAGGGAGTTTGGGGTGGGGGTGGGGTGGGTGAGTGAAACACGTGAAGGAGGCCATCTGTATGATGATGGATGCTTACTAGACATGTGGTGGTGACCACTTTGTACACGGATGTCAAATTATGATGTAGGACACCTGAAACTTACATAATAAAACACATACATAAATAAAAAGACAAAGGTATTCTTGGAAACTTGATTGTCCTTACCTAAATCCGAAGAAATGATATTAAGATACCTCAAAAAAGAAAGTGTCGACTGTGGAGGGAAGTTGAGCATAGAACATGGAAAAACCAGTCAGAGAAGCGGAATACATTCTGCTCAGAGGTAATAATGCTGCGACTCGAAAACACAATTAGCAGGTTTGTCTCACAAGTCTATCTTCACGGTGGAGATGGGGGCATTAGGATGCTAAACTCCTCAGCTAAGTGTTTATGATTTGATATTATGTTCACCAAGCACATTTCTAATTTTAATTTAACTCTCCCTTGGATTCTCCAAGACTAGGTACGTACATGCGGATCACCTAACAGACTCTCTGGCTGGTCTTTACTTCTGCTGCACACAGCAAACTGGAAAAAAAAAAAAAAAAAAATTGGCATGGTAGGTGATATTGATGTGAACTTCTTGTGGGTTTGGTTAAAAAGAGGCTGTGTCTGAGGGACTGATCAAGTCTGGATGCCATGCCAAAATGAACTTCATGGATCTGTGAAGTTAAGATGGAGCCTTGGACGTTTGTGGCCACAGCAGAGGACTGTCCCTCCTTGCGGCCCCCTGAGGCGGCCAGCCACCGTTTTGGGTGTTTTGTCTGCGGTCTTGCTCTCTGTGGTTGGGTTATTTTACCTAATGGAATAATGGTCCCATTATCTGCCATCTGCTGTAAAACCACGCAATTAATTAATAAAACAAATGAATTTTTCCGAACTAGATTTTAGTCGATCCCCATTAAAAAGGCAAAATTACTTCTTCCCAGAGTCTTGATGCTTTTTAAGTGTAATTGACTTTTCACCTCCAGCTTTTTTTTTTTTTTTTTTTTTGAACCGTCAGCTTGCATTATACTTTTATTATGCATTTGTTCTCTCTGAGAACAATTAAAAATCATTTTCAAAATTTTGTTTCTCATTGTATTGAGGAATAAGTTGTAAGCACTTCTGATAGAGAAAATTACTTTAAACATAGTTATTTTTTCTGAAGATTTCCATGCTATTGGAAAGTAGGCAGAAATTCAAATGATGTGAGGGAAAAACCTCATATCTTCCTACATTTCTCACTGATTGTTCCAGCCCATTTTTAGGGGATTGCTTTCTTTCAGGTTATCTTTTTATGCCCGCCCTTATTATTCAAGTTTACTTATGGTTAAAGCTATACATAAGACCACATAATTGGTAAATCCTACAGCAAGGTATTGTTTGAGGACTTGCTCCACATTTTGAAACATGACTGATAACAGCAGTCTCAACACCAACGCCTTCAGTTCTCAAAGTTGAGTGTACACCAGAATCACCTAGAAGGCTTAGAAAACCCAGATTTCTGGACCCTACGCCTAGAACTTCTGATCAGTTGGTCTGAGGCAGGGCTGGAAAATTAGCATTTTTTACAAATTACTAGGTGATTTTGATGCTGCAGATCTGGGGACCATACTTTGGGCCTTTATTTTTTTATGTCTAATGGAAAGAAATTTAGCCAAAGGCCCAAAACCGTCCAGAGCCTCCTTCTTCGTTCTGTTAAGCTTCTGGCTCTACTGCATCCTTGGAGGTGAAAGCTCTCCAAAACTGGGTCACTATTTCAAACCCCCAAATGTGCTTGGAGGTTTTAGGGGTGCATTTCACCAACAATTATTTCATTTTTAGCAATAAACTTCTAGCTGCTGCTTATAAACTACAATATGGCTTATTCTCTCTGCAGGTTTCCTTGGAGCTGTCATCTAAGTCTATTCAGTAAGCAGTGCTGCCACCTTCTGATTTTCAATTGAAAACATATATTAAAAAGTTTTGCTCTTTGAATGTATTCAAATACTCAGCAAATATTTATTTTAACGTTCTTTGCTTCATGAATTCTTTTTCTCCCTTGGGTTTCTTATTTCAAAGGCCTCTTATTGTTTCTTGTTAGCACAGTTCTATGCAAAATGTATTTTGTAATTATAGCCACTCAGGATTTTGGAAACTCTATCCCAGTGAAACTTCCCTCCCTTTATAGGTATGGAGTCATGTGTCAAAAATACTGAACTTACAAAATTTCTTGTAAGTGAGTTGATTTCCAAAGACTATTTCAAAAAAGACTTCCAAACTCCAGTGCACAAAGTCTTTTTGTAAAACTCATTTTAAAAAATCCCTTGGTTGTAGTGATTCATAGCCAACTAACAGAGATTTTTGCCTCAAAACGCCTCCCCCCATATCTGGTATTTTATAAAACCCAACTATATTGAATAAAAACTGGGAGTGTGTTTTCCTTCAGATGCAGTAATAAACTATTAGAGCTTGTTGGAAGTAAAGAGAACCTAATCTAATCCAATGCCATGATTTTACCACATAGAGAAAGGTCAAATGCTAATTCAAGGTCATGCATACTTAGAAATAGAGCGCCTTCAAACACAGTTCACTTCTCTGGACAGACCTGGGTGACAGGATTCCAAAGGCCATCTCTGAAACATTTTTTTGTCCAAGAGAATGGGGCACGATAACTGCCCAAGCCTGGGTCATACACCCACACTTGTGACCAAGGGTCAAGATGTCTAACGAAGTAGGGGGAAAGTCATGCTTTAGGAACAACGGAGGCCCAGGATAAAGTAGCTCTCCTGAGTTCACACAACTAGAAAAAGGCATTGGTGGGGCTCAGACTAGGTTTTGACTCCAAAGCCCTGGAGCTTTCAAAATTCTTCCACTGCCCTGGCTTGGGAGCGTAGGTGGAGCGTAAACACATGTTCTTGAGGGGAAAGTGATGATGCGTCACTGCATCTGCATCTTCTGCATCACAACTGCATCACCTGCACCTTCTCGCGACTCTTCCAGTGTGATCAGGGCACCCTGATCTCCCCCGCTGCTTGCCTCCCACCTCTGCACTCCTCCCCTTTGGTTCACTGTTAGCCAGTAAGTCTATCAAGAGTCCATTGAGGGCTAAGCCTGTTCCACTTTCAAGAAGAGGGTGGAGAAGAGGGAAAGAAGACTGAAGATGAAAGAGTGACTCCTATTATATAATTGTCACTTCCCTATTAGCACAAACTAGCTCTTTTGGTGATGGGCAAATGAAACTCTATGTCTCAGTTTCACCATCTGAAACTGGATGTTAGACTTTCCTCAGAGGACTGATGTGATGATTAAATGAGGTTTGTATCTTTTCAGAGTAGGGTTTTTGTTTTCTTTGGATATATATACCCAAGAGTGGAACTGCTGGATCATATGATAGTTCTATTTCTAGTTTTTTGAGGAACCTCCATACTGTTTTCTGTAGTGGCTGCATCAATTTACATTCCCACCAAGAGTGTACAAAGGTTCCCATTTCCCTACACGCTTGCCAACGTTTATTATTTGTCAGCTTTTTGATGATAGCCATTCTGATAGGTGTGAGTA
The DNA here is from genome assembly GCF_028023285.1 of Balaenoptera ricei. Taxonomy (NCBI): domain Eukaryota; kingdom Metazoa; phylum Chordata; class Mammalia; order Artiodactyla; family Balaenopteridae; genus Balaenoptera; species Balaenoptera ricei. Next base: position 5,066,801 of record NC_082645.1, on the reverse strand, counting down.
TTTCATTGTGACTTTGATTTGCATTTCTTTGATGAACGGATAAGATGTGTACACGTACACACATATACAATGGGATATTACACAGCCATAAAAGAGTATGAAATTCTGACGTTTGCAGCAGCCTGGAGAGACCTAGAAGGTAGTATGCTCAGTGAAGTAAGTCAGACAGAGAAAGACAAATACCATATGTTATCACTTATATGTGGAATTGTTATAAAACGAATGAATATAACAAGACAGAAAAAGACTCACAGAGAGAGACCAAACTCGTGGTGACCAGTGGTATGGCGGGGGAGCGGGGGGAATAGGGGTAAGAGATTAAGAGGCACAAACTACTATGCATAAAATAAATAAGCTATAAAGATATACTTTACAGCAAAGGGAATATAGCCAATATTTTATTATAACTTTAAATGGAATATAATCTATAAAAATATTGAATCACTATGTGGTGTACCTGAAACTAATATAATATTGTAAATCAACTATACTTCAATAAAACAAAGAAAGTACACCTGAAACACCAAAAAAATTAAAAATAAAAAAACATAGGTGGGGTTTTTACTGGAAGTGCTGACCACAATGATAGACAATAAATAGCAGTTCTCACTGCAATTATTTTTATTAACATTAGCATCTCAAAAAAGGTGTTCCTAGGCTGACAGATCCTACCTGTAGTACCATCTTACAACTACCTCTGCCCCCTATCTGTAGGAGTACTGTACTACAGAAACCCTGAATAATTTGGACTAAAGAAGCTGATTGAATTTGTGCAGCCATCAGGAAACAATATGTTGGTTTTCCTAGGAGTGAATATTTGATTGAAATCTTCCATTAGTAAAAATACCTTAAAAACTGTCCTGTGTCCATTTGCAAAGCCAATAGTGGCCAGTGGTTTGGGCACCATGTGGGCATAGGAACATGCCTGCTGCTTAACTTATCCCAGGGCTTCTTTTGTTTTTATCTTTTAAAAACAACCTGCTGGATCATACATGACATCTAATCCTGCCTTATTAACTAGAAACTAAATGAGCATTTGAGAAATTTAATTGAAAGTGATATTCAGAATGTTAATAAGCCACTGGTCAGGAGGGAGATTGATGTTCCCAGCTTCAGATTGGTGTTCAGGGATGAAGAGTCCCTGAAGACCTTGTCACCAGAGGCGGCTAAACTTCTACTTGCTGCTACTGCTTTCCTTGCAGGCTTGCTTCCAGCGGCAACCCCAGCTATCCACCTGTTCCCCAAATTCCTGCTTAATCATTCTCCCCCAGAGAGGACCCTGCCCACTAGCCCTGTAGCAAATCAAGCACCAAGCCAACAGTGCACTGCCGCTATTAGGAATGAAAAATAAACAAGTTTCTCTGAGTGAGCAAATGAAAAGGATGATGCTGGGAAAACAGGGGTTCACACATTTGAATCCTTTCCTCTTCCATGCAGAAAGCCAAGAAAGTCATATGTGTCCTCTGCAATAAGAAATAATGTCCTTCTGAAAACTGCATAAAGATAGACTATGCATTATTCAAACTATATTTGTATCTGTTAAAAGGAGCATTTCCATTTCCAGAATTTATAACATTAGAGGATACTAATCATACTTTGCTCTTTGGGCACATCTTTTCATAAAATATTTCCAGGAATATGAGTATACTCTTCAATTTTTCTTTTCCCTTCATAATTCAAAACACAGGTGATCTGCTTGCATCTAAAGTGTGTCCAGTTGAGGCTAAAGCATTACTATTTTTTTTTAATTTTATTGAAGTTTAGTTGATTTACAATGATGTGTTAATTTCTGCTGTACAGCCAAGTGATTCAGTTATACATATATATATTCTTTTCCATTCTAGTTTATCCAGGATATTGAATATAGCTCCTTGTGCTATGCAGTAAGACCTTGTTGTTTATCCATTCTATATATAATAGTTTGCACCTGCTAATCCTAAACTCTGAATCCATCCCTGCCCACACCCCCCCGCCTTGGCAACCACAAGTCTGTTCTCTATGTCTGTGGGTCTTTTTCTGTTTCATAGATACGTTCATTTGTGTCATATTTTAGGTTCCACAGATAAGTGATATCATACGGAATTTGTCTTTCTTTTTCTGACTTACTTTGCTTAGTATGATAATCTCTAGGTCCATCCAGGTTGCAGCAAATGACATTATTTCATTCTTTTTAATGGCTGTGTAATATTCCAGTGTGTGTGTGTGTGTGTGTGTGTGTGTGTGTGTGTGTGTACCACATCTTCTTTATCCATTCATCTGTCGATGGACATTTAAGTTGTTTCCATGTCTTGACTATTGTAAACAGTGCAAGCATTGCTATTGACAGACCCAATGATTTCCATTGCTGTTTCTGAAACAAAAATGTCTCAGTACATTCATTTTCTATTTGTCCATAATTGAAATTAAAAATAATTCAGAGCCAAAAACAAAGCAAAGTAAAATTTTCCAGTAGTTACAGAAACAAATATTTTCATACAGACAAAAAAGGAGATAATGAGGAAACAGAAGTGCTGACTGGAAGGCAGTGCCACCAGGTCAAACTTTAAATGTTTATTCACCAGCACGTTTTGGAAACCTGCATTCGGCCTACAAAGGAGGGATTAAAAATATCATCCAAAACAGATAAAAGTGTGACTCCTATAAAAAGTTGAGGAAGTCAGTATTAAAAAGCACAAACCACTCCCTAATGCTGCTTGCCCTGGGGGCCTGAATATTGATTTAAGGAATCGTTGGCTCATCTGAGCCACTTGGCTGGCTAGCTTAGCTTTTCCCAAATGAATTGTAGGACTTCTGCTGAAACCACATTTGTTCAATTACACACTGGACTTCCTCAAAGATAAAAAGACTATCTTCTTGTTTGTCATGTTGATTTAGGAGAGGCAAGGGAGTGTAATATTGTAGTTATGAGTACATACTCTGGGGAAGGATTGACCTTGGATCAAATCTCTTCTCCAGCATTTCCTAGCCAGGCAAATAAACCTTGAAAGCAGTTTCTTCTTCTGTAGAAGATAGATAGTATCTATTCCAAAATATATTAAGGGATTAAGTTAAGCAACATACATCAAAACATCTAGTGCAGTGTATCTGGCACATGGTAATGCTCAGGAAACCTTAGCCATCTTTACCATCTTCATCACCATCCTATCATCAAAGGCTTTAGATGTCATGGAGAGGAGCTCACACTCTCCTCTCTAGAAGACGTGGAGCTACTGAAAGAGCAGTGGCATCGTTAGATATGGCCTTTGAATCCTGGAAACTGAGTGGAAGATGGATCTACAGGGGGACAAGGTGGGGGGCGCAAGGAGATCACTGTTCTACCTGTTTGAGCAGGAGAGAGCTTGATGTAAAGCAGAAGCTGTGAGCATGGAAAGGAGTGGGAAATGGATTCAACAAGTATTCAAAATGAAAATTAGAAGAACTTAGGACAAGTCTGGATGTGGACAATGAGGTGGATGGGGGAGTTAGAGATAGCTTGGCTTTCCAGCTTACATGACTTGGTAGATAGTAGAGCCATCTATCAACCCATGTAGAGAGTACATCATGTATTCCTCATATCCTATGGCCATGATCCCCTTACCCTGTCTAGATTCATCACTTTTGTTGGGCTTATCCTTCTAGATGAATATGCAGAGGCAGAATTTATCTATGGGCTAAAGTCTGTTGACTCTAGTATGCAAATGATACCATTATTGTTGTGTGGAGTTTAGTCATTAGCAATTTATTTATTCGGACAAGACATATTAAGTCATTAACTAATGCTCACTGTAAATGTGTTTGTAGTTCTCTCCCGGAGGCTTTGTAAATTTCTCATTGGAAAAGATGGAGAACTGAGCAAATGAAAAAGCAGTAAAAGAAAAGAAAGAGAGCATGCATCAAAGAGGGAGGAGTAGTAAGATCGGGTCCCACTTCTCAGCTGGGATCAATAAGGACACAGTCATTGCCCCACTAGCCTTCAACCATGACCGCTATCAAATAGTAAAATAGATTGGTGTGCTTCAATCCTCTGGGCCACCTTACTCTGAGCTAATGGACTCTTTATTTTTCTCACTTTATATTTTGGAACCAGTAGGGTTGAACAGAACCAAAGCTTCACTGAACTGACTGACAGAAGTCTTGTCTAGCCTTGGTCCAAAAAAAGAGGTCAATACAGTTTGTTTTTGGTGCTGGGCATCTCTCCAACTATCACCATTCCCTTCCTTGAAACTTTTTTTAACTCCTTACCTCCAGACCTCCAGCAAGGCTCACTAATTCCCCAAAGGTGCCAGCTGATAAGATTAAGCATTTGCCAGGAATTTGCATTTTAACAAAGTTCTCTTGAAAATGAAAACTTTTAAAGTTCAAAGGAATTCTAAGCTTCAAAGCACAGAATGTTTGTCTTAAAGGTCTTGCCCAATATTTTATATGTTTCTTGATGGAGGCTGAGAGGTCTGATGGTCAGAAACCCTGCCCACAAGGTGTGGGAAGCTGCCTAACATTAAAACTAGCCTGCAAGAGCTTGTGAACATCTCCATCAGGAAGACTTGCTGATTTTCTACCCCTGTCCCACAAACATGCATACAAACACTCCCGCCCCTGTTGGTTTAGTCATGCACTGAGTTTCATGAACAAAGTTTGCTTATCTCCAGTACAGTACTTAACACACTGGACTGAAATTAATTGTTTATTTAATTTTCTTCCTCATCAGAATTTCATCCCCTTGAGGGCAGAAACTACACTTTTATTCTCTGTGTACCTTTTGGTCAACATGACACAGTTCCTAGAACAAAGAAGGCCTTAATGGTAGGAATAGTCTACTTACTTGGTTATTTTATAACCTAGGTTTTCCTTTTTGTTTGGATACTAACTAGTTAAATAGTCAAAAAGTTTCCAGACTCCTCAAGGCCTACGTTTAAAATGGGGTGATATTCTTTCCATCCTTCAGATCCTGAGATCGCCTCTCCTTAAAACTCAGTTGGGAAACAACTGTAAAAATCATGTGCCAATGTAAGAATTTTTAATTATTATTCTTGATAAAAAATAGTAAAGTGGCAGTCCAGAACAAAATTATGAGTTCTCTTGCTGGCCTCTCCTCTCCATATTCAGGATCTTTAGGATGTCCTCATCTGACAATTCTCTTCATCCAGGACTTTCTCGCCAGGAAATACTATCTATAGTCTTTCCTTACCTTCCCTGTGTAAGAGAAATGAGAGAAATGGCATTTGTAGCTACTTATGGCGCCATGCATTATTCTTTGTGCTTTGCATAAGCTGTCTAATTTTACTTTCTCAACTATACTGTAAAGTAGTTGCTATTAACCCATTTTTCAAAGGAGAGAGCTGAGGTTTAGAGAAATTGAGTAACTTGCAAAAAAGTCACCCAGAGAGGTAGTGACAGGTTCAGAACTGGAGCTCTCAGTTGTTCTGGATGAAAATCATTAGATATTCTCTCCATCCCACTGTTGTTTTCTAAGCTGAGAGTTACTGGATTTCCAAGGTGATATTTTGATCTTCTGTCTGTCTCTGGGATTGTCATATCCTATTGAGTGTGAAGGAATGAGTAGATCCTTCCCTATCAAGGCCAGATTTGTTCATTATAACATAAGCATGCTTCTGTAAGTCAAGCAATGACTCTCTTAGGCACTCTTGGGCAGAGTTGACCTGTAGAATCAGAGTACTAGCCAAGGACACCAAAGGTAAGATTCACATTGGGTGATAGAGAAAAACAGGCTAAGAAGAGCCACAGAGAAGCTAACAGATTTGCTCAGTCAGTTACAGCTCTCTGCACTCTTTAAAGTGTGCTTTCAAATACTGGCAAAACAAGGGGGGAAAAAGTCTCTTCAAATATCCCCAACTGAAAAGGATAAAAACTTGCACATACCCAAATTAACAATTAAAATCGACGTCATTCCAAATGCTTAATTCAGAAATAGCGAGACCTCGTTTGGAAGCTGTCAGCTTTGACAGCAACGTCTTTTGTTTGTAAGAATGTATCAGTAAGGTCCTTGCTCCTTTTCAGAGCATCTTCTCAGTAAATCCGCGAAATAAGTAGGGCAGGCATTAGGGAAGACTTGTAGAATGAATGTATACCTTAGAAGAGTCATTGGAGGAAATCTAGTCTTCTTCTAGTATATGCATGAGGAAGTCAGAGTACTAGGAAAAATGGTAACAACTTCACCTAGACATTGCAAACTACCACAGTCAGGATAGAACGGTTTATGCTGTGTAACGTATAAACCCCAAACCTCACAGTGGCTTAGCCTTTAAAAGTGTTCCTTGCTTAGACAATTCTGCTGCAATTTGGGTAGCTCACCAGGGCAGTTCTCTTCTAAGGCATGACTTTCTCTTAACACATGACTTTATAGACTTTTGTAGTTTTCCATCTTGTGGCTTCATCATCTCCACATGTGCCTTTTGGAATCACTATGACAGATAAAGACAGCTGACGGTTTGTCAGGGCTAGTCATGGCTCTTACTCAGAAAAGACGTGTAAATTCTACTCAGGCTATTGGTTGGAACAAATAATATGGTCTTGGGCAAGGATCTGGAAAACACAGTACTTCATATATCCAGAAAGTAGAGGAGAATCTGATATGGCTGGGCAACAGTAATCTCTACCAAATAAGTAGTCCAAAATCCACACTTCCGGATGGCCTCTTTCTACTAGCACAGGGCCTCTGGGCACTATTTGTAATACATGCTGGAAACTGAAGAAGACTAATTGGAAATTTCAGAAAACTCTAATGTTATCTTAACACTAAACTTTTTTTCCATTCATTTTAGGGAAATAACTTGTTTCATTTAACCTCATTAATTAACTACCTTAAAGAATTACTGAGTTTCTGAAAGGTTGCCAACTTTTTTTTTTTTTTAAAAGCTTATTTATTTATTTATTTATTTATTCATTGATTGATTGATTGATTGATTGCTGTGTTGGGTCTTCGTTTCTGTGCGAGGGCTTTCTCTAGTTGTGGCAAGTGGGGGCCACTCTTCATCGTGGTGCGCGGGCCTCTCACTATCGCGGCCTCTCTTGTTGTGGAGCACAGGCTCCAGACGCGCAGGCTCAGTAGTTGTGGCTCACGGGCCTAGTTGCTCTGCGGCATGTGGGATCTTCCCAGACCAGGGCTCGAACCCGTGTCCCCTGCATTGGCAGGCAGATTCTCAACCACTGCACCACCAGGGAAGCCCAAGGTTGCCATCTTTATTTTTCCTTTTAGTCCTTGCAACAAGCTATTGGAATTGGTATTCTTACCCCAGACTGAGATAGGAATGCTTTGGTTGCAAATTACATAAAATTAACAAATGACTTCAAGTCAAAAAAAAAAAAAAAAAAAAGAACTGAAAGGAGAAATAAAGAGATTCAGAGCTCAAATAGGAAACTCAACTAGGGAATGTCAGGGAATGTCATCAGGAAAACAAACTACAATTGGGTCTCACTCAGAATTTGTAGTTGCTTGCTCAAGGGCTGCCTGTCTCCTGTGAGCAAATTTCAGCTTCTCTGAAGCACTCTGTACCTTTTCTCAGTCTCTCTCCAAATGCCTGCCCTCCATCCCCTGCCACTGGCCAACTTTCTCTGCTTTCAGTTTCTGAATGTTTTATTGTTTCTGCTTGTATACAGCTCAAAATCTTTGACCAATTCTCTCCACATCTCGGCAACCCTCAATTCTGGACATTCCCCTTGCCACTAACTGTTCTTGTCTCTTACTATCCTCATTGGAAATTTCAAAATACCATATACCTGGCTTATTCTTGTGAACTACACCATGCAAGTCCTATGTCATAGGCCCACTTACAGGTCAGCTGCCTTTGGATCAGGTCTCCACCTAGGCACACACTTATGCACCTGTGCCCTGGTTAAAGATGTTGGAGAAGCAATAAACATGGACAGTCTGAGCTCCTCATGACAGGAGCAAGGACAGGGGAGCCTACTGCAGTAAAGGGGCAAGTGGGTACAGTAATGAATATGCCTACTCTTGTGCCAGGTCACTGCTACAGTCTGAATGTTCATGTCCCCTGCCCAAAGTCATGTGTTGAAATCCTACCCCCCAAAAGTGATGGTATGAGTAAGAAGGGCCTTTAGGAGGTTCCTAGGTCAGGAGGGTGGAGCCCTCTTGAGTGGAATTAGTGGTCTTATAAAAGAGATTCTACAGAACTCCCTAGCCCCTTCCACCATACGAAGATACAATAAGTCTGCGACCAGGAAGAGAGCCGTCACCTGACCATGATGGAACCTTGATCTCAGACTTTCAGCCTCCCGAACTGTGAGTAATAAAGTTCTGTTATTCATAAGCCACCCAGACTGTGGTGTTTTGTTATAGCAGCCCAGATGGACTAAGCATCACAGTACCAGTAAACGTTAATGTGAGATTTAAATGCAAAATTGCCTGACACCTCAGTATCCAGCTGAATGAGGAAACACGGAAAAGCAACACCTAGGCTTGAACTTTGTAGTCTCTTTCACTCTTTCACTCTATAGATCTTCAACCCTCAGCCAGTAATAAGTCTAGCTAAACAGATGCCTCACAAAAGTAAAATGTTTTGCTAAAGCTGAATAAATTATTTTACAGCATATTTAGAGGGCATTCCTGATTGAATCAACCAAACGCTGGAATAGTTAGAGTGACTGGATGGAAATAATAAATCAACAATTCTCAGACTGGAACTTTGAATTTGGTCTCTAGGGGAAACATTAGCCAGGTTGGATCTGCTCAAGTGGGAACTTGGCTTAGTTTCAGTGCAAGGATTCATTTTACATGCTTTCTTTCAAAATTTGTGAATGTGTGTCACTACCAATACCGATGATTAAACCTTGTCACAAAATCCTAGGTGACATTACACAAAACACTTAATCTTTACTGTTTCCACAACAGTAAAATAAGAGGAGTTATATTAAATTACCTCCTAGGGTCCTCAGAGCTATAAAATTCTATGACTAGCTCTCCTTCCACATTTAGCATGTAAATGTCTACATCTACTGATTACACCCTGAGGCAAGTTCATTTTCCTCCATGTTCATTTTAAATAACACCCAAGAATCCTTGAAGAGATTTTCTTAACTAAACTGCAGTCCCATCCAGTAGAACTTTCAATGATGATGGAAACTGTCTGTATCTGTCTAATACAGTAGCCTCTAGCCATACATGACAATTGCACACTTCAAATGCAGGTAGTGCAGCAGAGGAACTGAAATATGACTTTCATTTAATTTAAATGTAAACAGTCCCATGTGGCTAGTGGCTACCATGTTGAACAGTGTAGGACTGGAGATGTATGTAGTGTGAATGACAAAAAGAGAAATCAAGAGGTAATGATACTACTTTGATGCATGCTTTAATATTTGAAAACCACTGACTTTCATTTTCGTGTGGAATTGTGGTGGACTCTATTTTTATTTTATTGTATTTTATTTATTTTTAAAATTTTTATTGGAGCACAGTTGATCCACAATGCTGTGCTATTTTCAGGTATAGGACAAAGTGAATCAGTCATACATGTACATATATCCACTCTTTCTTAGATTCTTTTCCCATATATGTCATTATAGAGTATGGAGCAGAGTTCCCTGTGCTATATGGTAGGTCCTTATTAGTTATCTATTTTATATATAATAGTGTGTATATGTCAACCCCAGTCTCCCAATTTATCCCTCCCCCTTCACTTTCCCCCTTAGTAACCGTAAGTTTGTTTTCTACATCTGTGACTCTATTTCTGTTTCGTAAATAAGTTAATTGGTACCATTTTTTTAAGATTCCACATATTCCACATATGATATTTGTCTTTCTCTATCTTACTTCACTCAGTATGACAATCTCTAAGTCCTTCCATTTTGCTGTAAATGGCATTATTTTGTTCTTTTTATGGCTGAGTAATATTCCATTGTATGTATGTACCACATCTTCTTTATCCACTCCTCTGTCGATGGACTTTTTGGTTGCTTCTATGTCTTGGCTACTGTAAATAGTGCTGCAATGAACACTGAGGTGCATGTATCTTTTCGAATTACGGTTTTATTGGGATATATGCCCAGGAGCAGGATTGCTGGATCATATGGTAGCTTATTTTTAGTTTTTTAAGGAATCTCTATACTGTTCTCCACAGTGGCTGATGGACTCCTCTTTTTAAATTTTAGGTAAAAATCTATTCTGGGATGATGCAGGCCTTTCCAAAAGTAGGAAAGTGATTGATGATTTCTCAAGCTCTAGCTCTATGTGTCAGAATAGTAACGAATGCACCTAAACAAATATCAAAGGAAATTCATTTGCCAAATCTTTAAAAAAAATAAAAGGCAATTCCCTCTTACAATATCTCATCAGAGATTTGAGATATTTAAATAGGGTTCTTAGCAAAAGACAGGAGCAAGACAAATGAAAAGATATAAAAATGTTTAGTAGTTTACTAGATATAAAATTTGGAGCCCTGAATTTTTAGTTCTACTTTTATCATCAATCACTATTTTCTTTAATTCTAAAGTACCGTTTAATGTAAAATTCACCATCAGTTTAATAACAGCTTCGGGAAAGGGAAGGTAGTGGTGGGGGAAAACATTTTTTTTGTCTAACTTATTATTATGGCACTCATTACCTAGGCTACCACTTTTATTTTCAGTAACAACATATAAGTTTGGTTGCTCCACGGCATGTGGGATCTTCCCGGACCAGGGCTCAAACCCATGTCCCCTGCATTAGCAGGAACAGCAGCAAGATGCTTTTGACAAGTAGATGGTTTATGCCTAAGTGATCGTCTTTTACGACCTTTTACGATCAATCACAAAATGGCCTTTGAGAATGCTCAGACTTACTCTGAAGGATCAAGCCCTTTCTATTGCCTTTAACTGCTCTGCTCAGCATGAGGCATGCTGCCTACTTCATGTGCAATAACTTTTCATTGCAGTGTAGTCTCCTCATGAAATTTTTTAAAGAAATCTTAGTGGGAAGTTAAGAATATAAAAATAAGCTAAGATATAATTGTCTGTGGTTCTATGAGGAAAATTAACTGTATTGATGATTGGATGAGCCCTCCAGGCATGGCTTAATCATATAGGCTTAGGCCAGCGACGGTTCTGTTGCAACCCCTTCTCTGTTTCTCAACTGGCAGGTGGTGGTGGTTGTGTTTTTGTGTTTTTAAATGTGCCTTATATTTGAATAAATATGGTAGTCGTTATTTTGTGCTAGTCTCTTCAATATATTGGATCACCTATAAAATGGGATTAATGAAGCTACTTACCACCCTTCCCTAATTAGTGGATCCTGACGCTTCTAAAATACTATAATTTTCAGACATCTTACAATTTATCCACTTTAAACCATTATCTTTTGAATAAGGAAGACTAAGCCAGTTTGGGACATAATCAAGATTACAATTTTATTTTTATACAGTAAGATATTGCTTAATAAGAATGCTTAAGAAGAGGGATATCCCAGTTAGCTGAAATTGCTACATAACTGAGGTATGGTCCATAGTCCTTCTTATGTACATTGTATATTATCCCAAGTCCTGTTTCCTATGTACAGTTTAGTGTAGGGATAAAGCTCAGTTGGATGAGGAAAGACAATTTAGGATCTCAGGATCACTGTCTTGGGTTTAGATGTGGAAGGTTAAGGAGGAGATGACCCCGTTGTGTCACCAGGATCCATTCTAGTTCCACATCTTCATGTTGACTGTATTTACTGTATATACCAAAGGAAATTCCTTCATCAAGCCACACAGAACCAAAACATTGGTTCTTATATCAAACACACTTTTGTGTACAATTCCAAGCAAGTCTGTTTTTTTAAATTTATTTTATTGAAGTATAGTTGATTTACAATGTTGTGTTAGTTTCTGGCATACAGCTGTGATTATACATATATATGATAGTTTGCATTTGTTAATCCCAAACTCCCAATACATCCCTCTCCCACCCACCTCCCCCTTGTCAACCGCAAGTCTGTTCTCTATGTCTGTGAGTCTGTTTCTTTTTCATAGATAAGTTCATTTGTGTCATATTTTAGATCCTGCATATAAGTGATATCACATGTTTGTTTTTCTCTTTCTGACTTACTTCACTTAGTATGATCATCTCTAGGTCCATCCATGTTGCTGAAAATGGCATTATTCATTATTTTTTATGGCTGAGTAGTATTCCATTTTATAAATATACCACATCTTCTTTATCTATTTATCTGTTGATGGGCATTTTGGTTGTTTCCATGTCTTCGCTACTGTAAATAGCACTGCTATGAACATAGGGGTGCGTGTATCTTTTCGAATTATAGTTTTGTCCAGATATATGCCCAGGAGTGGGCTTGCTGGATCATATGGCAACTCTATTTTTAGTTTTGTAAGGAACCTCCATACTGTTTTCTATAGTGGCTGTACCAATTTACATTCCCACCGACAGTGTAGGAGGGTTCCTTTTTTCTCCACCTCCTCTCCAGCATTTATTATTTGTAGATTTTTCAATGATGACCATTCTGACCAGTGGTACCTCATTGTAGTTTTGATTTGCATTTCTCTAATAATTAGCAATGTTGAGCATCTTTTCATGTGCCTATTGGTCGTCTGTATGTCTTCTTTGGAGAAATGTCTGTTTAGGTCTTCCACCCATTTTTTGATTGGGTTGTTATGGTTGTTATTGAGTTGTATGAGCTGTTTGTATATTTTGGAAATTAGGCCCTTGCCAGTCACAACATCAAGCAATAGTTTTAAATGTAGTCTCTTTCCTTAAACATTTTGGAGATCAACTGAGTGAAAAGAGCAAAATTTTTAGTTAGAGCCTTAAGATAATCATTTTCATTAGGAATTTTGTTAATATTCCCACAATTTTTTTTTAATGTGTCTCCAGTCCAGCATGAGAAACAGACATCTCCACTAATTATTTGGTAATCTGGTAGTATCTTGAATTAGTTTTTAATTTTATCATTCATATTTATCATCTCCATGATCACATTATAAAGATGGAATAGTCTCTTAAATTTATTGTGTGTACTGAATACTTAGTGATATATATGGACATTTAGTGATATATTAGCAATTATCCATAAATTATTATACCAGTCTTATTTGTGAGTGTGTGTCTCTGTGTGTATATGTGATTGTGTGTGTTCACCTTTTTTGTACCAGAACATAGTAATTTACTAAACTAACTAAAAATTTGATTAGTTGCATTCTGGTTAACAATGGCTTTACCCTAACAACCAGCTTTCATTTTAATTTTTAACACGCATTTTTTTTTTCTATACTAGGAGGTTGAGTATAAAGTGAGTGGTACCTAGGTTCTAACATTTTTCAGATTATTAATAGTTAACGTTTTAAGGTTTTTTGCTGGCAGGGTAAAATATTTGCCTTTCATAAGACATTCAAAGTTAGTTCAAAGAAATATGGAAAAGAATGTCTTAAACATATCAACATTGAATTATTTTTGCACTTTCAACCACGGAAGATGATTCTCTCTTGTTTGAACCTCTTCAATGAATAAAGCATTAATTTTCCTCACACTGACAACATCGCCATTAAGAGATTATACATCATTCAAAAGAAAGTTGGGGAAGATTATTTATATCATTACAAATTGGATTACTGAGAATTTTCCACTAGAGAACATTTTCTTCTCAATTGTTGTCATTATTTTGGTGCTTAATTACTGTCCTAATTTCAAGTGGGATCATTGCCTCTTGCAATCCCTTTCATAGAGCCCATTTTCTGCTCACAGATAACAGAAAGATTTATAGTCCTATATATATATATATATATATATATATATATATATACACATATATATATATACACACATACACACACATATATATATTTTTGTTTGTTCTGTTTTGTTTTTTTTCCTTCTGTCAAATCTCTACCTGGTCTTCAGTAGCTAGATAGGTAGAGGCTAGAAGATGTACTATAATAGTAATTCTCATAATTTTTAAATTGAAAGGGATTCTTACATATGACTTCTGTCTTTTCAGGGAGACTGCTACCATTACGGAACAAGAGCAATATTTTTATCTTCTTCATCCTTAGTTGCTGTATTTTTGTTTCTTTGTTCTGTCTTCCTAGTTATGACTGATGGCACATGGATTATGGAAAAGCTTGATGTTTCAGACCTTTAGAAATCATTTTGCTTTATTATTTTACTTATATAACAAGAAATAGAGGCTTACTCAGGCTGCCTCAAATAATGGAGATGATACCATTTCAAATAATGGAGATTTACCATAATCTAGGTCTCAAAGAATCACAATATAAACCTTCAAAATATCCTCAGAAAAAGAACCAAACCCCAAATAGGTCTGAGCTTTACAAAAACTAGAACACAGTTCAAGAACTTTCCAGGAGCTAAGCAAGGCCTCTGCATGAATAAAGCTCATCATTTCCTTCTTAAGGGCGTTGTCTTGGCTTTTCTCTGGTGCTCAGTCATCAAGACGACTGAGTTACTCTCTGGTCTTCTCTGCTGCTTTGGTTGCCTACTTTGGTGTCATGAAGGCAAAGGCCCATCTCTTGATATCATCAGCTCTGGCTGGTGTATCAGGGCTACATTATCCAGAATGTGATTATCTATTTCCTAGGTATAAGTATTAATTTAATGAAGCATAAAATTGTGAAATGTTGCTTTGAAATTAACTTCTGTTCTATGTTTTAGGAAGTGGATTATTCACTTCCCACCCCCCAAAAAAAACCTTTGGCTACTGCTCTACTGCTGAAGATACCCTTATATTTGGAATGTTTGTCATATCCATAGACTTTAAACGATTTTAGAAAACTTCTGGGAACTTTCCATATCACTACCTTCTAAAACACACACACACGCCCATGCGCACTCAAAAACACACACAAAACCTACAATTTTTATATTTAGCACCTACCCTTACCATTTTAATTTTCAGAAATGGAAGGTACTGAACAAATATTTATTAATTGCATAATTCTATCTTGGATTAAACATTTTTGGAAGCTGGGTAGCATGCTGTCTTAGATATTTTTGTATTGTTCAGTTCATACCAAGTATAACCTAAAAATTAATAAAGTTCTTGATGATTAAGGTGGGAAAATTATACAGATGTTTCTATGTTCAAATAGGGCATTAGAAAAATTGGCATTGACTTAACTGTGGCCTTTCTAGAAGATGATTTGTCTATACAGATCAGTAATCTTAAAATAATTTTACCCTTTAACCCAGCCATTCTACTTATAAGTATTTATTATAAAGAAGCAATCAGAGGGTCAAAGACCACATCAAAATTTCATTAAAATATATTTATAATTGAAAGCATTCAAAGCATCTGGTTAAATGCTATTGTACTATAGATACAAATATACTATGCAGATATTAAAATAATGTTTTTTTAAATAAACAATGACACATAAAACTCAATGACATATTAAATTTAAAAATCTGAATTAAGATATAAAAAGGTAAGAAATCATTTAGAAGTAAGCGTGTGTGTGTGTGTGTGTGTGTGTGTGTAAAAAGAGGGAGAAGCTTAAAAGAATATATTAAAACATATGAATAATGGCTGTTTCCAGTGGGTAGGATTATGGTTGATATATATCTTCTTCATAATGCTCTGAATTTTTCAAAATTTCTATAGTAAATATGTAATGCTTTTATAATTGATAAATGACAAAAAAACATATAATTTGGCTTACTAACACCCTATTATTGAAAGAAGATATATTAGGTGTTCTAAATGATAGCTTTTCCATTCATGTGTCCTTGAGACCACATCACATAAGAGAAAGACGACACACTTTGGAGTCAAGTTTTCCTAGGAAGGACTCCTTGTTCTGTGTCACGCCTCACATGTGACTTGGGAATATCACCTTAGCTATCTGCACACCTGAGCTTTCTTATTTGAAACATGGGGATGCAAACATCAGCTTTACGGAATTTCTATGAGTAATGAGAAGAGTTAATAATTATATGAAACCAACTTCTATGACTGGTATATAGTAGCCATTTAGTAAACATTAGATGACGATGATGATTATAATTTGGTTTTGCTATTCTTCATGTTTCAATGGAAAATTGCATATTTTCCAAGAAAACATTTTGGGACCTTTAAAAGCAGCAGTTCTGCATACATGGAGTGAATTATTCCAAATGAAGTAGAGAAAGCTAATTAAATTATTACTTCATGCTAGCTTGATCTTCTAACCCTCAAGTACTTTCACTTAAAATATAAAGAGTAAAACACTTCTCTCTCCTCAGATTTGTTCACTCATCTCATCAGAGATCCCCAAAAATAAAAATATCAAAATGAAAATAAAATAACCAAAACGTGAGCAGTTTCAGAGTACAAGCAAATTGGTTGGTTCTTCTATTAATAAACTCCACAGAGCACTTACTATGTGCCAGGCACCCACCATTCTAAGCACTTTGCAAACATGCTGTCTTTTAACACTTACAATAATCTTATGATAGATTCTCTTATCATCCCCACTTTAAAGATGAAGAACCTGAGACACAGAGGTATTCAGTAACTTTCCCAAGGTCACATAGCTGATACAGGGCAATGTAATACAATCCTAGGCAGTTTAAATCTTGAACCCACATTCTCCACCTTCCAGCTCTCCTGAATCATCAACACTGTTATACATTCTCCTTGTGCCTTGATTCGAAGATCCCCCTAAAGCTTCCACTAGATTCATATGGAAATCCTTTCCAGTCTGCTGAACAAAGGCTGTGTATAATACCTACCCATTAAAATATAAGCTCCCTGGGGGCAGGAACATTTTCTGCCATGTTTACTGTCTATTTCCAGCACATCGTACAGTGCCTGGAAGAGAGGGCACTCAAATACTGATGAGTAAATCGGTGAATGAATTGGTGATAATCCAAAATTGTTTTCCCCTGATTTTAATCATTTTTATCCTGCTTTCCTTAGATGCATGTGAGTCCGACAAGCTGAACTTAAAGCACAAGTAACAATATCTGGTCCTTTTTTTTTTTTTTTTTCCCTCTCCCCCAGGAGGTCTTCTGCCTTCCTGGTTTGAAAAGAAAGTAAAATGCTTATCCCTATTGTTTCACCTCCATCTTAGTTAGAAGCAATTTCTTTCTCTTCTGGAACAGTCCCTGTCTGCATTTCTACTAGCAGCCATTTTACTCCCTTGCCTTACCTATGTGTGCAGGTATCATCTTCCCTCTACCACCTGATGAATTCCTTAACTACATTGACTATTCTTATCTGTGCTTTTATTCTGCATAGCATCTAGCATAGCACCTGGCACATAATAGGCACACCAGGAATGTTTTACCTGAAGAGAGAGGGCCAAAATGACCTTCATGAGAACAAGCAACTTATTCTATAGCAGAGGTTGGCAAACTTTTTCATGAGATGACAGATTGTAAGCATTTCAGCTTTGCAAGTGTCAATGAAAAAATGTTGCCTGCCATATCAGTAAAAAAAGGATGTCGCAGCCATCAGGCCATCACATTACAGCTGCTGGACGGTGAGCCCTGAGAGAACCCAAGATAGAAACAGGATGCCCGCCATCTAGCAGTCAACAGCTGCAGTCACCCCTAATGGTGCACCCTGAGGAGACTCAGGATGAGAAAGCACAGGATACTGGCCTCAGATAGCTGAGGTGCATATCAAAGGAATGATTTCACTGAGCCCAGACTTCTGCATCTTGCCATAGATAGAAAAGCGCTAAGTTCCTGAACTTGAGATATCTGGTTTTATTTAATTAATAATAATTTTTGATGTTCCAGCTACCTGGTCTTTGTTGCAAAGACTCCTATATATCCTGATTCCTCCCCCACCTCTTCAGAGCCGTCCCTCAGAGCTATCTGAGAGGCTGTGTCCTGGGCTTAAGTCCTCAGTATTTTCTGCCAAATAAAACATAATTCTCAACTTCGAGACTGTGCATTTTTTCAGTCAATACAGGCCACACTGTCTGTGTTGTAACTGCTTAACTCTGCCTTTGTAGCATGGAAGCAGCTATAAACAATAGGCAAATAAATGAGCATAGCTATGTGCTAATAAAACTTTATTTATAAAAGAGTCTGTGGGCTAGATTGGAGCATAGCCCACAGTGTTTTGCCAACTCCTGTTCTTACCACACCCCACCACCCTGTAGTGCTCTCTTCATTCTGAGGACATATCAAAGGGTAGATTTGGCAGGCAGAAAGAATGAATTTATCAGTAAAACCTTCCCCATTACTGGAAAAGCTCAGAAGAATGCAGCCTCCAGAAAATAGCTCAGATGCTTCGTTTGCATATGCAAAGCCCATACTGTGGTTTACTTTATGTATCTTTCTTTGCCTGCATGAAATCTTTTCCTAATCTCATCTTCTTCTCAATTTCCCCTTCAAGCTCTTATCCTTCCAAACCTTTAAAAGAAATTAAAAAAATATTTCCTACTAAAGATAATGGGCTTTCAAGGATCTCTCTGCAAAGAGGAAATAAGGCGAAAAAAAACTTATTAGGACCTATTTCCATCATATAGATTGATCTGCAACTCTCTAATTATAAATTTGGATTTTGTTTTATCAACCAATTCTATCTCTTTTCTTATAATATCCCTTTAAGATATCGAAAATGAAATTAGTTCTCGGCAATTTCCTAAGGCAAAGGGGAAAAATGTATAGAAAATAACTTGGCTGAAAATAAAATCATAGGCAGATGCGAAACACCATGCAACTATGTGGTAAGGTATACTAATTCAATAATGATCACCTATTTACTTCTAATTTAAAGGGTGTATTAGTGTCCATCCAGGGAAATAGAAACAAGTATTTGCATTGAAATAGAGGAAATTGGGACTTCCCTGGTGGCGCAGTGGCTAAGAATCTGCCTGCCAATGAAGGGGACACAGGTTCGAGCCCTGGTCCAGGAAGATCCCACATGCCGCGGAGCAACTAAGCCCGTGCACCACAACTACTGAGCCTGCGCTCTACAGCCCACGAGCCACAACTACTGAGCCCACATGCCACAACTGCTGAAGCCCATGTGCTCTAGGGCCCGTGCTCTGCAACAAGAGAAGCCACTGCAATGAGAAGCCCGCGCACCGCAACGAAGAGTAGCCCCTGCTCGCCGCAACTATAGAAAGCGCACACGCAGCAACGAAGACCCAACACAGCCAGAAACAAATAAATAAATGTTTAAAAAAAGAAAAAAATTAAAATAAATAAATAGAGGAAATTCAAGGCAGGACATTGTCTACACGGGTAATTAAGAAGTTGAGAAGCTAAAGAGGCAAGAGGCCGTGTTATCAGAGCCCAAAGGGGTCAGAATGGGCCTGGCTGGCAGCAAGTGGCTCACAGAGGGTAAGCAGCTGGTGCTGAGCTGCCCCTGAGGCTTAGAGAGAGGGAGAAAGTGCCTTGGTTTCTCCCTTCCTTCCACCTTCCAGTCTGCCACCAATGCCTCCTCTTGGATGAACTCCGAGGTAAAGCAGCTGACAAAGGAGACTGGGAAACAGTCTGAAGAATCAGCTTCTTGTGAAAAGGGGCAGAGTGGAGAAAGAGAATTTAAGGGCAAACCTGCTTGAACCAGTACAAAAGGAAAAAGTGAGAGGACAGATAGGAAGAAATACATTGACATTGACTGTAAACTCCATGAGGCTTGGGAAACCACAGGTGCCTTGTTTATATGTGCATTTGCCTGGACCTACAGTAGGGATCACTCAGTAAATACTTGCTGACTAAATGAGTTAAAGAGGATTGCTCCTACGGATGTTCACACCATACAGCAGGGGCTTCAAATTCTCCCTTTTCCAATTTCTGTGACTATCCTTCTTTCCTCCCTTCTTTTACCACAGCGATGTACAGCTGAGCCATAATTGCAACCAAAGTATAGATACTGGTCCCGTGAAGCAGAGTAGGCTAGTATCTACACAGCTCCATCACACAGCATCCTTAACCCTGCCTCTCTACGTAAGGCCATGCTTTCCAAGGCCTGGAATGACCCTTCCAGCTCTGTCAGCCTGTTCCAATCTTCTGCTTACTGTACAATTCCCACTAAGACCTCTTCCTCCCTAATCCTTCTTATACTCTTCCAGACCACAATGATCATCTCCATCTTTGATCCTCTATCAATCACTAGCACTATTACAGCTTCAGTGCCTAATCCCATCTTTATCTGTTTCGTATTTATGGACATGAAGTATTTTCTTAAAGACATCATTCTGAGTGTCACCCTATTCCTAATACTCATCATACCTTAAAAGGACCAGGCTTTGCCCTGGTGCCCTCATGGTTCCCATTACTATGTGGGGAGTTAACTGAAAATTTGGAGAAATTGTGATGGAGCCCCAGTCTGAGACAGTAGCAGGCAAAAGGCCCAAATCCCTTTTTTGGGATCACCCACCTCCAAGTTCTCCCCTCTGTGTCTGTTCCCCAGACATTATGTAACTACTCTGATTTACAGCTCAGACGGTATAATAAATCAATTTTCCCTCTTGGCATTGTGAATAATGAAGACTGAGAATTGAAAATGCTCCTATTAACCTAGCATCTAAGCAAGAAACTCTTCTAATTTAAACATTTCTATTTTATGAAACCAGACAAATATGTTTTATTAACAATATTGTCTAGAAGACTTTAGATTCAGGTATATTTACTGTGCCTGTAAAACCAGTCACCATTTCCATTTCCCACGGACATCAAGCTAAACTTTCTATGAACTTTAACAATGAATTTAAACTGATTAAAATCACACATGAGGAATTATTTTTTTCCCAAGCATAGCTAACAATTTTCTGAATAAACTTGACCTTTTCACTTCCATTCATTTTAACATAAAGGTGAATGAAAATCACATTCAAACAAGTGTATCAATCCACTTGGGCAAGCCTAGAAACAAACTTATGTCTGTGAAAATGAAAAGTAATTTACTCGTTTTATTAAGATGTATTGTAAAATCACAGTTGTGACCTAATGCATGTTTAGCAGCTCTGTGCATCTATTTATGATTTTCTGTGCTTTTTTCCTTTTTTTTTTTAATGATTTATTTGTTTTTCCCAGAATGAGGAACATAGCTCTTAAGGAGAAAGAGATTTATATATGCTTTTTCTTGTTTGTTTTTAGAAATGATTCTTTAATGTAAAGCTCCTATATTAATGAAACCATCTACCTCCGACACAGTTTTCTGCATAGCATTTTTTTCAAAGTGATTTCACATGTATTTCGCTGATTTGATCTTACCAGCAATGCAATGACCTTTTTGGTGACACACTTCAGCCTCCAGTAGAAGCTCATCTCTCGGCCAGTGCACTTCCTCAACCCCTTTTCCCACCCTACTCACCCCAGTGCACAGCGACTTAGACACAGTCAAAGACAAAATGGGCTCTAAATTGCTCAAGGTATAAAGAGAGTGGAGACTGTGGTGAGAAGAGCACAAATACAAGAGACTCCATCTTCTTTGTCGACTATCTTCTAGGGGTTTCCTTCGGATTGACTTCTATCTATCCATGCAGCTGATTGGTCTGGGGCTGCCATCCCTTTTAGAGCTACATCCTACTCTTAGAGAGGGAGAATCCAGGATGGATCCAAGGAAATAAAGGATGAATCAGGCTGTTTAGGCCTGTTAAGTACCAGAAGGGGTCCTCTGGCTCACACGTGAGCAGGCCATGTCACCAGGCTTAACTATGAGAGGGGATGTAGGGCCATAGTTCCAGTTAGCAAGGAAAGGGGCATTTGTCTTGAAGTGGCTCTGTGACCCCGGGAGCAGAAGCCAAGTATATTAGGAAACAGGGTAAGATTTGATCATTCAAGATCAAGGCCAAATATCTTAAACTATGTAATAATGCCTATTTTACTATCATATAATTTGAAGCTCAGAGAAGTCAAATGGCTTGTCTAGTATCACATAATTACCAGCTCAGAAAAGAGCGTGAGGCTTGATTATTCCTGTAGGGTACTTTCTAGGGGGCCTCACAGCAACCCTGGAGCTGTGATGAGACCCCCTAGAATCCAAGCTTCTCCCTCACACCTGTGACATCCTCTGGTGCCTGTGCCCTATCTGCAGGGCCATTCTCAGGTGGTCACCCACCACCAGTGGACCAGAAAGATGCTGGGAGCAGAGAGCTTCCACTGGGATTCTCTTCTGACACCACAGAGTGGCTCACATCATTTCATCCTCTGGGAACACCTTCCCACATCATCATAACCTATCAATAACTTTTCCTCACTTCAAAACTTCCTTCCTCCCTAATGGTTTTCTTGACCATACTCTCCTAGTTGGAATGATGGTGAATTTGCGCAATAAAGTTTTACTGAATACCTACTGAGTACTGCAAATTGGGTCAAGTTCGTTCAGGGAATAAAAGTACAATGCATTGTTCTTACCTGCCCTCAAGTAACTTACAGTCTATTGGGGTTGATTCTCAAAGAAACTAACCATCACGTGACATCACAGTGAAGCCACTTACAGACTTTCCAAGCAGTGGCTTCCTCAACGCGAGTGAAGCTTGAGCTCAAATCCCCCTACCCCAAGTGCCCATATTTATAATTATTCATCCAAGAGAAAGTTAATCACCTTCTATCCAGAGATATCTTTCTAGGCTTATGCTGAATTGCTATGGACAGTTTTCATCGGTATTTAACTTTTCACATTATTTTTGTAGATGTCCACAAATTGCCATTTCAACTCGGAGATCTTATAATACTGTATTTTCCCCATCTTGACAGGGCTATAAATTCCTGCAGAGGCAGAGACTTCTTTTCGTAACAGCCTTAGCTTTCCAGGCACACAAACAAATTGTTCCTTGGATGTAGCTGGCACTCTATTTTTCAGGGTTTTGATTGAAAAGTGCCTGCATGGACTCAGAAGTCAAGTACATTAGTGTTCAAGGGTGGCTCTAACATTTTCGGATTTTGCTCTTTTGGCAAATTTAGTTATCTTCTTTAAACCTGAGTTTCCCACATTTAAAATGAGAATAATGATTCCTGAACTGCAGGATTGTTATAAGATTTTTAAAAAATATTTCATAGTAAGCTATCTGGCACACAAAGAACCGTAAAGCATGATCTTCAACTGATCTTCAAGGGCTTAACTGTAGCTAAGAGACCTGAATTCAAATCCTATCTCCTCTACTTGCAGGTAGTGTGCATACACTCCCTGTAAACCTAAACATTCTCATAAATAAAATGGAAACAACAGTAACAGAATCCACCTCCTGAGATTTTGTAAGGATCGAATGAAATAATGTTTGTAGAGCACTTAACACAGTGCCTGGCATATAGGAAGCACTCAGTAAATGTCAGCTTTTAAGATTCATCTCCATTATGTAGATTTAGGGGCATAGTGAGTCAATTCACAAGATCTTAACTAGGATCCCATCATTTATCCAAAGATCTATTTTCACCTTAGGTAGAAGGTAAAAATAGTGTCTTGTAGATACCTTGGTCCTAACTGAGGAGTGAGAAAAGGCTCTCTGAAGTTAATAATAGTAATAGGGCACCATCACATAGCTCCTGCACATCTTCTACAAAGCTCCTGCAACCTTGATGACAGCTGAGCCTGCAATGGCTATGTGTTCACTGAACGAGCCAGGAGAGCTACCCTAAGGATGAGTAAGAAGGATTTCCCTGGCGGTCCAGTGATTGGGAATTCGCCTGCCAGGGCAGGGGGTGCAGGTTTGATCCCCGGTCAGGGAGCTGGGATCCCACATGCCTCGTGGCCAGAAGGATAAGGCATAGAGCAGAAGCAATGTTGTAACAAATTCAATAAAGACTTTATAAATGGTCCACATCAAAAAAATCTTAAAAAAAAAATGAAGATGAGTAAGAAAGACACAAATCTTGTGCTTAGATTGCCTATGATCTCATCTGGGAGTAGGACATGCACGTAAAGAATACCACTGTAGTGGAATATGTACTTTCTGATATGGGGCCTTTACGGTACGAATGAGATGGATCAACTCCGTTCACGGATAGAGAGCCATAAAGAAAACCTCCACTGAGAGGCTGTACTGGACGTCAGTCTTAAAGGCAGAGTGAGGGTTTCCCAGGCAGAAGAGGTAGCTGAGGAAATAACGACATGGTCAAAGAACCTGAGGCATGGAATGGCCCAGGAAGACAAAGGGAAAGGATGGAGTTGTTCTTGTGCCGGTGGAGTGGATATAACTTAGGGAAACATTAGAAGAGAAGCGAAAACTGGCTTATCTAGAAACTTTACCTAAAGCTCAGTGATTCTTGACATTTCGAGATCGCAAGTTTCTTTCAGTTTCCAGTGAATGTTATGCAGCCTCTCTTTGGGAAAAGATACATACTTACATTTTTATAAAATACCCTGAATACCGGGAGAGATAGGAAATAGAGCTTCTAGCCAGGAAAAAAAATTACTCTTAGTCAGTCTATCAGACAAGCACATGGAGTCCCCGCAGGATGAAATGGTAACGGAGGTGGTGAATGGTTGGTTCTCCAGTATCAACAGCTTTGTTTGTTTGTTTTGGTTTTGTTTGTTTGTTTTCTTTTGGAGGCTGCCCGGTTTTCATTTCAATAGCTACACCTCCTCCATATAACATGGAGATGCTTTGAGAGAAACTGACTCAATCTTTAGGGTCTAGGGGTATGGCATGTGGTTCCAGCTTAAACTAATCATCAAATTTCTACCCTTTGACCACAGTTATTGATTTAGGGCAGGGTATGAAACATACATTTGACCAAGTAATTTACTAAAAAGGTTGGCTGAAGGCTTCTGGGAAATGAGCATCTTTGATGTTTCTGGGAGGGCTTCCAGAAGCAAACTGCAGAATTTCTCTCTTTATCTATATGGTTCAAGGCACAGTAGCTGCAGGAGTTACTGCCAGCCATATTCTGTGACCATGATGGGCAGCCAAGCTTTAGAATGAAGCCTGTGCAATAGAAGGTGGAATGAAGAGGTGGAAAGGAACATGGATCTTACTGACACTTCTGAGTCACAGAATCAATATAGTTCTGAAGTCGTCCAGTTACCACCAGGCCTTCCTTTTATGCTGGCCACTAAGTCCCTTATACGGTTAAACAAATCTGAATTCAATTTTTATTGGTTGTATCCAACAGTACCCTAAATAGTACATTGCAAAAAATGATACATACTCTCCTTTTTGTCCAACACAGTGCCTCCCTTCCACTCTCTCCCTTGTGCCTCTCCCTCTTGGTCCCTCAGCTCCTCCCACACCACGTGGTCTCCGCTCTTGGGTACTTAATTCCATCCTCCTTGATGGAGCTGGGAAAGTATTAGGAGGCCTTCAGGTCTTGCCTTTACTTAGTTGTTCTATTTGTTTGTCTTAATAAATAGCTCTTCCTTTGGCTAATATTAACTTCCTTTTAAAACATAACTATCAATTTGCAACTGGCAGATAAATAAGTCACGGAGATCTAATGCACAACATAGTCAACAATACTGTATTATAAATTTCAAAGTACTAAGAGACTAGATCTTAAGTGTTTTCAACACACACAAAAAAGACACGATAATTATGTGATGCGATAAAGGTGTCAGCTGGCCCCACTATAGTCATCATATTGCAATACATAAATGTATCAAACCAACAGTCTGTACACCTCAAGCTTACCCAATGTTATATGTTAAATTATCAAAAACAACAACAACAATATAACTCTAGGGTTTATAAGGTTATAATGTTTATAACAGCCTCTGCCTCTTTGTTCTGCCTCTCAAAGACTGCTAAGTTTTCCTTCTTCGTACTTAGATGTGCACCAAGACACCCAGAGGAAGGTGGAAAATCTCTAATAGGAATATGGGGATGGGAAGGTAAAAACTTCAATCTACCATCATAGTGTTTGCAGTGTGTTCGGAGACCCCCCCAAAGACCATGGAATTTGCAAGGATCCATAAGTTCAGGGTCGGAATACTTGCTTTGTATGCTGGGGAGCTATTGAAGGATTTGAAGGAGAGATACGACATGGTCATATTTGTGTTTTTCAGAGTTCACTATGGAACCATGTTCTTAATAAATGGGTAAGTGAAAGTCTCCTAAAGACACATTTTATTTTTATGCCTAGAATTTATCCTAATTTGTTCTTGTGACAGCTTTCTCTCTCTAGATAGACAGATAGACAGACAGATAGATAGATATCCGTACAATGGGCCATTCCTTCATAGTACGCCAATGTGAATATAGTAGTTTCTTTTGAGTTTCACTATGTCTGTAAGACAATTCTCATAGGATGTTTTAGATTTATCACCATTTAATTATTTTGTAGTTTTATGTCATCCTACTTAGAGCAGCCTGCATACTCACAGAATCACAGAACTATAGGTTTAAAGTGGATCATAAGGTCCAGCTTATCTAGTTATTAAAAAAAAATCCTATTTGTCTCCAAAATGCATAATGTCTGTCATATGAGACCTAGGGTTATTGAACATATCGTGAGGGCATTTAAAAATGGAAATTGCCTATTCCTGACCAATGGAAGTTATATTTTAAGGTAGTATGACACATAAATCATAGACATGATAAGACAGTAATCGGGAAATTTAGCATATGAGGGACAAACATCCCTGACTTATGCAATATTCAGAGTATGTTATGACCTTCTGGCCTTCATTCACTTGAACACACTAGCTCATATTTGCAAAGTCATGTTGAGAACATGTGAAGAGCTAGGTAGACAGTTTCACTTGGTCTCTGGGATTCATTCAGGCCATAGGTCACTCTTAACGGCCTTGTTCTCAACTCTCCAAACTTTCACTCTCCTTTCTAAGATTCCTTGACTAAGTCTTATTCTCCTGACTTAGATTTAATTGAACCTTCTTTCACAGGATTGTTCTTTACTTTCTGACTTTATGTGTTGTGAGTATAGAAAGAAGCACCTGATCCCTTAATCCCTCTGTATTAATTATTTATTAATGCATAATAAACTACTCCAAAAGTCAGCAGCTGCAAATAGCAAACATGTATCTTACACAATTTCTGAGGTCACGTATCCAGAAGAATCTTAGCTGGGTAGTTATGGCTGCTTAGGGTCTCTCATGAGTTTGCAGTCAAGTTGTTGGATGGGGCTGCAGTCACCTCAAGGGTTGACTGGGGCTGGAGGACCCCTTTCCAAGATGGGATACTCACAGAGCTCTTGGTACAAGGCCTCAGTTCCTTTCCATATGGGCTTCTTTTTATGATGTGATAGCTGGCTTCCCTCACAAAGAGCAATGAGAGAGAGAGAGAGAGAGAGAGGAGCTACAGTGTCCTTTAAACCTAATATTGGAAGTAATATACCATCACTTTTGTCATATTCTTTTGGCCACAAAGACCAAATTTAGTATGATGTGGGAGAAGAATATATGAGGATGTGGTCACCACAAGTGGGGATCATTAAGGGCTTTTCCGGGGGCCTGTGACAACACACCCTCAGTGAGTTAAGTGCTCCTTCCACACAGGCTTTATTCAACTCCCATTACCCTGTGATAGAATGAGAATGGGTAGTTCTAAAAAGTGTTTTTCCTGCAGTAATATCAAAAAATACATGAAAAGTGTGTGCATATTTTCTAAACACCATGGTGGATTTGAGTAAAAAGTTGTTCTCTTCACAAGAAGCAAAATTTTGAACTTTCAATTACATTATAGCAGTGGATAAAAGTAGAGTTGTAATTAGGAAGTCATCTGAAATATACTATAAGTAACACATCTGAAATGCTTTAAAAATATAAGATGATATGTTCTGGAGTTCTGAATTTTTTTTTCTTTCTCTATTTTGGTATTTCCCAACCTAACTATAATACATTTTTTGAGAAAATTAAGTAGATATACATAAATAAAATAATAAATAGATAAAGAGGCTTTGTTTGGACTATAAATATACTAACATTAGGGCTGTTAGAAAATCTGCTAGTATCCAGAATTCTTGACTATAAAAGATATGACAAAGGTATATACAGTGGAATATTACTCAGTCATAAAAAGGAATGAAATTGGGTCATTTGTAGAGACGTGGATGGATCTAGAGACTGTCATACAGAATGAAGTAAGTCAGAAAGAGAAAAACAAATATCGTATATTAACGCATATATGTGGAACCTAGAAAAATGGTACAGATGATCCAGTTTGCAGGGCAGAAATAGAGACACAGATGTAGAGAACAAACGTATGGACACCAAGGGGGGAAAGTGGCGGGGGAGGGTGGTGGTGGTGGGATGACTTGGGAGATTGGAATTGACATATATACACTAATATGTATAAAATAGATAACTAATAAGAACCTGCTGTATAAAAAATTAAATAAAATAAAATTCAAAAAAAAATATGATGAAGGAACATCAAGTTGTGTTACCAAAAGCTCTCGGCCTCTCTGTACACTGGTGCCAAATCAAATCCCGGAGACAGAGTTTTGGGTGAAGTAGAAAATGATAGCTTTATTGCTTTGCCAGGCAAAGGGAGATACACAGGGCTTCTGCCTTGGAAAAACTGTGTGTCTCCACTGCAGAGGATTTGATGAGGGGTTTATAACAGTGGTTCAAGGTTGGGGTCCTGACAAGATTAGGGTGTGAGCAGGACCTGCACTCCCTTAGTCTCTCTCAGTTGGTCTCCTAATCTTGATGAGCTTCTCTGGTCCCTTTAGTCTTGCCTCGGTTGGTTTCTTGGCTGCTCCTCCCTTGATTACCAACTGTTCAAATCCGCCCTCTGGAACTCAGGGAAGGTCATGGAGGCTGGAGTCTTGCTTATAAGAAATAGTGGACAAAAGGAGGCCTCCGTGCCCAGACCCCACTGTTTCAGTTGTAATACCTTTTTAAAAATAACAAAGGCTTAAAGCTAGAAGATGAAAGGCTGTTATTTATATATATACAATAGTCTCTCCTTATGTGCAGGGCATATGTCCCAAGACCTCCAGTGGGTGCCTGAAACCAAGGATAGTACTGAACCCTATATACAATATGTTTCTTTTCCTATCTACATACATACCCATAATAAAGTTTAATTTATAAATTAGACACAGTAAGAAATGAACAACAGTAACTAATAATAAAATGAAATAATTATAACAGTATACTGTAATAAAAGTTGTGTGAATGTGGTCTCTCTCTTACAAAATAACTTGTACTGTACTCACCCTTCTTCATCTCGTGATGATGCGGAGATGATAAAATGATGAGATGAAGTGAGGTGAATGACACAGGCGTTGTGACATAGCCTTAGGCTACTACTGACCCTCTGATAATAGTCAGAAGGAAGATCATCTGCTTTGGGTGATACAGGATCACTGAGCCATGAGGATTTCAATGGGTGAATGTCAGGGGCAGATTATGTCAATTGTTGGGGATTCCAGGAAGGATGGAGAAGGACAGTGTGGTGAAATTTCTCATCACACTATTCAGAATGGTGCACAATTTAAACTTATGAATTGTTTACTTCTGGAATTTTCCATTTAATATTTTCAAGTTGTGGTTGACCTCAGGTAACTGAAACCACAGAATGCAAATGGAGGATAAGGGGGGCACTACTACTATATATATGGAGGAAAAAAAGAAAGTAGAAGAACTCCCAAAGTCCCAAAGTGTGGATTAAGAAAAAGAGGTGGCACCTCACACCAGTCAGAATGGCCATCATCAAAAAATCTACAAACAATAAATGCTGGAGAGGGTGTGGAGAAAAGGGAACCCTCTTACACTGTTGGTGGGAATGTAAATTGGTGCAGCCACTATGAAGAACAGTATGGAGGTTCCTCAGAAAACTAAAAATAGAGCTACTATATGATCCAGCAATCCCACTCCTGGGCATATATCTGGAGAAAACCATAATTCAGTAGGATGCATGCAACCTGATATTCATTGCAGCACTATTTACAATAGCCAGGACATGGAAGCAACCTAAATGTCCATCAACAAAGGAATGGATAAAGATGTGGTACATATATATACAACAGAATATTACTCAGCCATAAAAAAGAACAAAATAAGGCCATTTGCAGTGACATAGATGAAACTAGAGATTGTCATACTGAGTGAAGCAAGTCAGACAGAAAAAGACAAATAACATATGATATCGCTTATATGTGGAATCTAAAAAAATGGTACAAATGAACCTATTTACAAAACAGAAACTGAATCACCGATGTAGAAAACAAACTTATGATTACAAAGAGGGGAGGGGAGCAGGGATAAATCGGGAGATTGGGACTGACATATACACATTACTATATATAAAACAGATAACTAATAAGAACCTACTGTACAGCACAGGGAACTCTATTCAATACTCTGTAATGACCTAAATGGGAATAGAATCTAAAAAAGAGAGGATATATGTATAACTGACTCACTTTGCTGTACAGCAGAAGCTAACACAACATTGTAAATCAACTATACTCCAATAAAATTTTTTTTTAATTAAAAAAAAAGAAGAGGTGGCAGTTTGACTTCCTCCAAGTGAGACAATCAAGCAGACTAAGGTTTTCTGAAACCATTAATGAAGCCTTGATAAAATGCCTAAACCACCATGTTAGACTGAACGTGAACTATTCCAAAAGGAATGGAGATATAACCTTCAAGGAAAAAAAAGAAGGCTCAAGTGCAGACTTGAGTGCCCACATCCAGGAGATGGGGGGAGGCTTTGATTGAGTTTAAAACCTACAACTTCCAGAACTTTGCACAGTGTAAAGTCTACCTCTGGTAAAGGTCTCCACTGTGGTTCATTTGCTTACTTCTCGTTTTTCAGGAAAAACATCCAGCCTTGCTAGAAAAAGGTTTGGTTGGTCCCTGGGCATCATCAGAACTGGTGAAGCCGAATGGTAACTGTGAGCGTTTTATGTCTTGTCTTTAGGCTTATGGTGATTATGTTAATCATGCTTTAAGGGCAGAGTCACAAAGCTTGACTCATTCTACAGAGCAATGATTTAATATTTTAGAGTTCATTCCATCTATTTTCATGTTAAAAATGTCCCTCTTTTAATTCCAGTATAAAATCCAGATGTCCCCACAGAGAATATGAGCTTCCAAAGGAGGACACTTATTTTATAAATATCTGAATTCTGATAGAACATAAACAGTACATGAAATCAACTATGTTAAAAGTGAAACAAGTCATAATGAAATTATAAACTTCTAAATAATGTCAATGTAGAAACTAAATCAAAATCTGTAAAATAAAACTATAAGAAGTATATTTTGGAGATGTCTACTACCGCCTCTGCTATAAGGGCTGGAATGTGGCTCCAAGTTAATAGAGAGCAACGAGGTCTATTCAGGTTGAACTTCAGCAAAGTAATTGCTGATTCACTTCTGCTAGCCTCTTTGCAGTCTCCTCCCTGTTTCGTTAATTAATTATATGATCTCTCTTCTATCTGCGTAACTTACCATAAACTTACTGACTTAGATCATTTTATTTCTGCTAACCCCTGTCTTTCCCTTTTCTGATGTATAAGATTCCCTTTCTGATTAGTGTCTTTGACTCAGCACCACTCAGTTCAATAGTTAATGATATGCAGCAGGGTCACTACTAGGACTAAATAATTTAGAGACTAAGGCAGTTTAAAAGAGCTATTTCTGGTGGCTTTTCTGCGCATCAGTGATAACCCAGAGGTTCTCGCTATTCTAAGGCAGCTTGAACATATTCACTTGAAAAAGACATCAACCAAGGACCTGACCCATCCTTTCAAGAGGTAGCTGAGGAGGAGGGCCATAGTGCCTTCATAGCGCTTTGTAATACCTTTGGCTTTGGCAACAGGTCACATTATTAAAAGAGAGCACGAATGCCATCTTCTGAGTACCAGCAACGTGGCAAACATCTTTACCTCACTTAATGCTTAAAACCCCATGAGTCTATTAATATAATCATGCTTTTTTTTTTTTCATTGAAGAAATTAATGCTATTCACTGGAAAGGCCATGGTCCAAACCCAAGCTTGCCACCCTCCAGAGCCCATTCTTCCCTCATGACACCATGCGGCTTTTTCAGGCCAAATGGATTTTGCCTCTCCTCTGATGACTTTTTTTATTCATCCCTTCAACTTCGCTTGTGGCATCCTCATGCAAACACACACATATGCACACACCTTAGGTAACCTAAGCATTACTTTTTTCCAGTACCTGTTATTTGATTCTTTGCCAACCAGCCACACAACAAACTGTTTGACTGTATTTTTCATATTATATCTAGTTTGCTAAATGATAAGGGACATAGAGTAATAAAATAATGTCCCAGAGGACATTTTCACACTTTACTTGCTGTTTCTCTTTTAAAATTTCCATCGTTAAAAGCGCCAAACAGCCATAGGCTCTAGATATAATAGCTTCAGCTGCAAATAAAAGAACTCTCTTTGTGGATGGAAGGTGTGAAAAGGACTATTACATCGGTCTCTCAGCTACCCTCCCACAGAACACTGTAGTGTATTCAAATAAATGAGGGCGGCAGTTAATAAAGTGGTCTTTTAAAGTTGGGTAAGATTTTCCATATCTGGATTTCAGATCATTTTAGAGGCAAGTATTAATTTATTCTTTCTTTTCTCCTAAATTTTCATGTGGACAGATTTAGGCACAGAGGGGGTAATGAACTTGGCAGAGGGTCAGGAGCAAGACATTGACGGAAAATGGACACATATTGTAGGATGCCGATTTCATTGCTTCTCACTAGCATTTCTCCTAATGGAAGCACAGTCATCTTGTTACACTTGTATTTTATGGTTCACTGAACAGCCGCAATAACAAATTTTAAATACCTATCAAATGCCATAAAATGTCATTTAATATTGTTCTCGGTTTGTAAAGGGAAAATGAAAACTGATAAAGTTCATGTATATTTTGTGCTGGTTCAATACCCTAAATACCACACTAGAAGACTTTCAACAAATATATAGTCGATTGTAGTAACATGGTCATATTAAATAAGAGTGTGCTGGGCTTCCCTGGTGGTGCAGCGGTTGAGAATCTGCCTGCCAATGCAGGGAACACGGGTTCGAACCCTGATCTGGGAAGATCCCATATGCCACGGAGCAACTGGGCCCGTGAGCCACAACCACTGAGCCTGCGCGTCTGGAGCCTGTGCTCCACAACAAAGAGAGGCCGCGACAGTGAGAGGCCCGCGCACCGTGATGAAGAGTGGCCCCCGCTTGCCGCAACTAGAGAAAGCCCTTGCACAGAAACGAAGACCCAACACAGCCAAAAATATATATATAAATAAAAATAAAAATTAAGAGCTTTGAGATATAATTAAAAAAAAAAAAAAAAAGAGTGTGCTACATTTTTTCAAGAGAAAGTAGTCACATTAAAAAGGGTTTTTTTCACAGTGCTCTAAACAATGTCTTTGGCTGCATCATGGCATATGTTCAATTGATAATAAAAATTGCCTTTGAACAGAATACTCTAAATTTTTACAAGACTCCAATTCTCCTGTGCAATTATGGAATTTGAAATGTAATTATCCCTGGAACCATAAAAGAATTAGACCAGAGAAAAGCTATTAAGAATATGGCAAGAAAAACAGAAACTGTTTCAAAGATCCATTTTATTTTGCTATTTCTTGGTGTCATGTTATATTCCAAGCCACCATGTCGTTACGGAAAAAAGACAACTAGGAAATCCACTCTAGACAATTGAATATTTCCAAAATGTTGACTCAGGGATCTTTTTCTCTTGATAATTATATGTTTATTCACTATGGTCATCTGTCTGTACAAAGAATTGGGATTGACATATATACACTAATATGTATAAAATAGATAACTAATAAGAACCTGATATATAAAAAAAATAAATGAAATAAAATTCAACAAAAATTGTACAAAAAATTTAAA
Source organism: Balaenoptera ricei (assembly GCF_028023285.1). Classification (NCBI taxonomy): domain Eukaryota; kingdom Metazoa; phylum Chordata; class Mammalia; order Artiodactyla; family Balaenopteridae; genus Balaenoptera; species Balaenoptera ricei. The sequence goes on along the minus strand of NC_082645.1, from coordinate 5,033,184 downwards.
ATAAATTAAGTAATTGATACTGAAGAAAAAAAATGTTATCTATTAAGCATTAGAATTAGTTTTGCATGTAAATTATAAAATATCTCCTGGAAAAAAAAATTAAGATACCTCAGGAATTGAAAAAAACAAACAAACAAAAAACCCCCAAAACAAAGATGGACTGAGGAATAAGTATTACCTTGGAATGTTAATGACGTCTTGGGAGGAGGCACAGAGGCATGGTAGCCTCATTTACAGGAGGACAGATGCCTCCTGCACAAATGTCATCCCATTACAAATATATTATATAAATATTTTACATTTTAAGATGCCAATAGAAAATAAACCCATCCAAATATCGACTTATAAATAATGCAAAAAAAAAATCTAAATTTCCACATGTTGCAGGAGAATTGAAACAATAAAATGTTGAAAGCAATACCATGGGTTATGAAAGTAAGTTAACTCTTCCTGATTGTTGCTAGGGGATTCCATTATGATCCAGGATGTCCAACATTGGGAAAAAAATACCTGAGTCATTTTTGCCCTTTCTGATTGCTCACTATTCCCCACTCCTCTAAAAATGCACGGATGCACGTGCACGCATAGACAATCACACATTTTTTTCACATCTATTTACTGTCGTCCATGTCTTAGTGTCAATTCTCTGGAAAACTAAGGTAGATGAGGGTAAATTTTGCTTAACTCACTTCTCTTGTACCCTGCTCCCAGGTGATCAATATCACTGTCTATACCTGGCTGACCAGGACATCCTCTTCCTCCTTCACCCTCCCCCAAAGCCTGCTCTCTGCCCCATCACCACCACACAGTTGATTCACCCAGAATCCATTCTCTCACAGCATTGTTCTTGGCTAAAGATAACTAGATCATCTAAATCAAACATAGGTACTCCAGGCTGATAATATTTTAATGAAATATTCCTTTCAGTCACTGTTTTTATTTTAACCAAGGGTAAAGCTGGCCCAATTCAAAATTATAAGGAAAACAAACTTCATCTTAGAAACTTCCAAAATCCTAAACATGACCCTTTATTCCTTTCCCTTCTCATCAGACACCTAGTAGCTTTCTTAGCCTTCCTAGAAATTTTTTCAAAACTGTATTTCACATACGTACATATTTTAGCAAACCAACCAGGATAAGACAACAGTTGAGTTGGTGGCTTCAGGTTTTTCAGCAAAGACATTCTGAGTTTAATTTACCAGAATACGTTCTCAATGACCCAAAGCACCACCCAGGTTTCTGATGTAGCTAAGAATCCTACAGACAGAAGAACACATGTCCTCCTATAATTCTATTTCTTTACTTCTGTTGATAATGGTATAGCATCCTTTGCTAAACTTAGCCCGGGCACAGCCTCCTCTAGGAAGCCTCACCTGACTTCTCCTCTCTGACCCTTAGCGCCCTGCACCCATCTCTATCATGTGTCTTGTCTTCCCATATGCAATTGTCAGTTCACTTGGACTGTGAATTACTCACACGCAGAGAATAGAGCTTGTTTACTTCTCTGTGCCCAGAATATGAAAAGCTCATCGTAAGTCTAACATTTTCCCCCAGTTTTCCACACAGATCCAGTCCTTTAAGCCTGTGGTTCTCAAGTAGAAGGGGAAAGCAGTATTTCCTAGGATCAGCATCAGAATCCCCTGGGAGGCTTTTCCAACCAAGCACAGGCTTGATGCTTTTGTTGTATTTCCTGCAAGAGGATACAGCCTTCTCTGCCTCTCTTGGATGAATCAATGCTGCGTGAGTCATTGCACAGGGCAGCAAAAGGGAATCTAATTTCTAATCCTCAGGGGCATCTAGGTAGAAAAGATAAAGGAGAATCATTGCTCTGATTCTGCAAAATTGTGTGTAGGTCTTTTAATGCAGTGTGCCTGTGACTTTGTACATGCTAGGTCCCACCCACTTTCCTTTCACTTGACTAGTTCCTGTTGGCCCTGCACATTCTAGATCAAATACCACCTCTTCTACAAAGCCTTCTGAGATCTCCTTTGCTTTTTTATATAGGTCTATATAAGGATTCTCCTAGTGCCCTATGTATACAGCCAGCATTCTCTATGTTTACTATATTTTTCCAGCCCATCCTCGATCCCACCCACTAAACTGTAAACACCTTGAGTTCAAGTATTGTGTTTCTAATATTTCTATCACAAGGCCCTATCATAGCATCAGACAAATAATGTGTATACAATAAATGATTCCTTACAGATGAATAAAAATGGAGTGAGAGAATTACTATTCAACCTTGAACTGGGTGCTGTCGAACATAAAATAGAATTGCATAACATGGTCTTCCCTTTGAATTTTATTGAGGTGATATGACTCACACATAGGAAAAGAGGGTGGCATAAAATATTGTATTATAAAGTGCTAAATTTATCATCTTTGGGTGTTCAAGGGGAGAAAAAATTTCATTTTAGACAGATATAGAAGAAAATGTTTCATTGTAGAAAAAATACTTTAACTGGAATTTGAAGTTGTGACATATTAGAATAAAAAGACAAGAGAAGAAAGGGCATTCTGTGAAGATGGAGACTGCATATTCCCAGGTGTGGTTGTAGGAATGACTTAGTATTGGAAGAAAGGGCATTCTGTGAAGATGGAGACTGCATATTCCCAGGTGTGGTTGTAGGAATGACTTAGTATTGGTGCTACAGAGGCCATGCAGAGGAAATGGCAGACGTTTGGGGCATGACAGCAACAAGAGAAATGGGGGAGGTAGGAGTCCTCATTATCAAACTTTGTCATATGTTTTATCTGAAAGAGAGTATAGTTCCTTCAAATGTAATGACCAGTTCTCAGGGATTCCTTCTGGGGTCAGAGCAGTTGTTCATTCTGCCTTACTACCCAAACCTAGAATTTTGAGACAGGAGCAGTTCTGAATTTTTAAAATAAGTCTTAGAGGAATGGGCCAAACTTGTAAACTATTATTAAAGATAAAATTTTCAAAGTCAGTGTTCATATTTAAAGGTTACAGCTGAGCAAGAATTCTCCGTTTGGCTTTTAAACAAAGGGAATATGCCCAAATAAAACACCCAAATTGAGTGACCAATTTGGTTTTTAGGCAATTGAATCACCAAATAAATCCAACAAGTTTCAAAGACACACTTGTTAATATTTAACTTCTAAGACAATTACCATCCCCTATTACCATATAGAAAAGGACTGCTAAAGGAGTAGAGTCCCCAGATAGTCTTTTCTAAAGTTCCTCTCAGGTGTGAACCCATAGAATAATGTTCAGTAGAAGTACCACAAAAAGTGTATGGGGGAACCAGAAAGGATGACCAGGAAGCCGTGCCATTGGAAGGGCTTGAGCCAGCCAATGGCTACCCCTTATTATCCCTGTTCAGTAGTATATAATATTTCCTTCAACCATGGACAGGTGTATATAGATTCCCCTGCTCCCCTTTCCTAGAGGGAAATTTTAATTGATGGTTTTTTTTGTTTCCTCACCATCATTTGTAATAGGTGTCTAATGATTAGTTAAATATATGGTTTTGCTCATATATTGCAAGATAATGAGTGTCAAATCCATATACTATTAAAATAATGCACATCATGCAGAGACCCTCAACTTCGGGCTGGTTGCAGTAGTTGGACATGACTTTGAGTTGCCTGTTACTTGGAAGAGAGTTAGTACATGTGTGATAATTGAATTATATTAGATGGGGGTCTCCTGGAATATTCTGGGGGGTTCTCCTAAGAATTGAAAGCAATTTAGAGAGAAACAGAGATAAGAATTAAGGAAGAGTAAATCCTGAGGTTATAAAAAATCCTAGGGCCCTGATTTTTAGCTCTTTATATCTATGGATTTATCCTTGTTCTGGTACACTTTTCTTTGATTTTGTGAAGTAACAGAGTTTTACTAATAAATTACTCTCTGTCAGTACTCTCTGTCTCTACTGTCTACTAGAATTTATTTGTTGCTGCTTAAAGAAGTCCAAACAGAGCAGAAGCAAGAAGAACTACAATTCTGCAGCCTGTGGAAGGAAAACCACATTCACAGAAAGACAGACAAAATGAAAAGGCAGAGGACTTTGTACCAGATGAAGGAACAAGATAAAACCCCAGAAAAACAACTAAATGAAGTGGAGATAGGCAACCTTCCAGAAAAGGAATTCAGAATAATGGTAGTGAAGATGATCCAGGACCTTGGAAAAAGAATGGAGGCAAAGATTGAGAAGATGCAAGAAATTTTTAACAAAGACCTAGAAGAATTAAAGAACAAACACCTAGAAGAATTAAAGAACAAACAAACAGAGATGAACAATACAATAACAGAAATGAAAAATACACTAGAAGGAATCAATAGCAGAATAACTGAGGCAGAAGAACGGATAAGTGACCTGGAAGACAGAATGGTGGAATTCACTGCCGTGGAACAGAATAAAGAAAAAAGAATGAAAAGAAATGAAGACAGCCTAAGAGACCTCTGGGACAACATTAAATGCAACAACATTCACATTATAGGGGTCCCAGAAGGAGAAGAGAGAGAAAGGACCCGAGAAAATATTTGAAGAGATTATAGTTGAAAACTTCCCTAACATGGGAAAGGAAACAGCCACCCAAGTCGAGGAAGGGCAGAGAGTCCCAGGCAAGATAAACCCAAGGAGAAACATGCTGAGACACATAGTAATCAAATTGACAAAAATTAAAGACAAAGAAAAATTATTGAAAGCAACAAGGGAAAAATGACAAATAACATACAAGGGAACTCCCATCAGGTTAACAGCTGATTTCTCAGCAGAAACTCTACAAGCCAGAAGGAAGTGGCATGATATACTTAAAGTGATGAAAGGGAAGAACCTACAACCAAGATTACTCTACTTGGCAAGGATCTCATTCAGATTCATCAGAGAAATCAAAAGCTTTACAGAAGAGCAAAAGCTAAGAGAATTCAGCACCACCAAACCAGCTCTACAACAAATGCTAAAGGAACTTCTCTAAGTGGGAAACACAAGAGAAGAAAAGGACCTACAAAACCAAACCCATAACATTTAAGAAAATGGTCATAGGAGCATATATATTGATAATTATCTTAAACGTTAATGGATTAAATGCTCCAACTAAAAGACACCAGGCTTGCTGAATGGGCCCACTGCAGACCTAGGGACACATACAGACTGAAAGTGAGGGGATGGAAAAAGATATTCCATGCAAATGAAAATCAAAAGAAAGCTGGAGTAGCAATACTCATATCAGACAAAATAGACATTAAAATAAAGAATGCTACAAGAGACAAGGAAGGACACTACATAATGATCAAGGGATCAATCCAAGAAGAAGGTATAACAATTATAAATATATATGCACCCAACATAGGAGCACCTCAATACATAAGGCAACTGCCAACAGCTATAAAAGAGGAAATCGACAGTAACACAATAATAGTGGGGGACTTTAACACCTCACTTACACCAATGGACAGATCATCCAAACAGAAAATTAATAAGGAAACACAAGCTTTAAATGACACAGTAGACCAGACAGATTTAATTGATATTTATAGGACATTCCATCCAAAAACAGCAGATTACACTTTCTTCTCAAGTGCACATGGGACATAGATCACATCTTGGGTCACAAGTCAAGCCTCGGTAAATTTAAGAATATTGAAATCATATCAAGCATCTTTTCTGACCACAACACTATGAGATTAGAAATCAATTACAGGGAAAAAACGTAAAAAACACAAACACATGAGGCTAAACAATACGTTACTAAATAACCAAGAGATCACTGAAGAAATCAAATAGGAAATAAAAAAATACCTAGAGACAAACGACAATGAAAACATGACGATCCAAAACCTATGGGATGCAGCAAAAGCAGTTCTAAGAGGGAAGTTTATAGCAATACAAGCCTACCTCAAGAAACAAGAAAAATCTCAAATAAACAATCTAACTGGGCTTCCCTGGTAGCGCAGTGGTTAGGAATCCACCTGCCAATGCAGGGGACACAGGTTCGAGCCCTGGTACAGGAGGATCCCACATGCCACGGAGCAACTGGGTCCATGCACCACAATTACTGAGCTTGTGCTCTAGAGCCCGCGAGCCACAACTACTGAAGCCTGTGCATCTGGAGCCCGTGCTCTGCAATGGGAGAGGCCACCACAGTGAGAAGCTCACGCACCCTGTGCACTGCAACGAAGAGCAGTCCCTGCTCACCACAACTAGAGAAAGACCGTGCCAGCAACAGACCCAACACAGCCAAAAATAAATAAATAAATAAAATGTAAAAAAAAAAAAAAAAGTCCAAACAATAGAGAACTTTACATAAGCATCACAACAACCTTTTAAAGTAGCTTTTTTTTTTTTTTTTAATCTGTAAAACAGGTCTGGCAATTGATACCCAGAAAAGTGAGGTGATTTCCAAAGTCACTGGGCTAAGTAGTTTTAGAACTGAGATGAGAAGTACGGTCTCAGACTATGCTCAGAGGACATGTCTTTTCCCTACACTACCTTGTCTTCTGAAGACCAGAAGCTGGTGAGGTAGAGAAAGGGAGCAAGGTGCATTTGTTCTAGGTGTTCATGTCCTGTTCTGGGAATTGTAGCACTCAAGTAATAAGATAGAGTGCTCTGGTGGGCTGGCTGCAAGAGCAGACAATGGGGACAATATTAAAGAACATAAGCTAGGGAGAAGTAGACTATACTCAAGCTTAGAAAAACAAGTTTGTCAGCAGTGGGGATAATGCATTGGAAGAAGGCAACAATAAAGCAAGAAGACCAGATTGGAGACTTCTATGGTCATGTGGACAAGGAATGATAGAGTTTAAACAATGGTGGAGATAAGGTGGAGTGTGAACTAAGGTGAACTTAATAAACTAATGAGTCAGAACCCAGTTGCTGGGTATTCGAAGTTAAGAGGAAGGAACAAATCAGAAATGACTTCCATATTCTCCTTTGAGCAAATGTATACATAATGGTAGCATTCACTGAACATGGGAATATAAGAATAATGGCTAGTGTGGGGTGAAGTGTGAATCTAAATAAAATAGTAAACTGAGGCGAGCTCAAATTACCAAAAATTGATTTTATTCAGGAAACTTGCAATAGCAAGCTGCAGGTGAGTCTCTTGAGAGTTTGGGGATGTATTTACGGGCAAGGAGCTCAAAGACGGAAAAATTCAGCCGGAGACCAAGCGGTGAGTTCATTGGCTTGAGGATGGGGAGAGATTCTTGGCGAATGTTTATTGGTCAGGAGATAAGTCCTGTCTTCTATAAATCAGGCATTTACAGGAAATCAGTCTCTCAGCTCTTAAGTTTTCTTCTTCTGAGGGCGCATGCATGAGATTCTCCATTTCGTATCCCCGGTTCTATTTTAGATTGAAATCTCTTCATAGAAGAAAGGATGGGTTTAATTTTGCACATTTGATTATTGGATATCAAATGGGAAATCCTAGCAAGCAGATAGCTAGTCTGGAGTTCCAGACAGTTGTCTCATGGAACTCCAGACTAGCTATCTGCTTGCTAGGAGAGAGAGAATTGGGAGGCATGAGTTCCAGCTTAAAAAGCAAAACCCCTTTTGTTGTAAAAGCAGATGCTTTATTTCTAAAGCCAAAAGTTAATTGTTTAATTATTGCCAAAACAGCGACAGGAGGTGTCTAGGGTAGCAGGGACAGGTGGTGATTCTTGAGTCAATAAGTAAAGCTATGGCAGCACAGGAAACGGCTTAACATCCAAACCTTGGTTTTATCTTATGAGTTATGGGACTACGGAAATCAGTAGAAAAATAGGCAGAGTGAAGAGGTAACAGGGGTAAAATGAAGAAGGAACCTAGTAAATAATAATATTTCAGATCTAAACAGGGGATGAGGAATCCAAGCAAGAGTTTGAGAAAGGGCAACCAGAGATTTAGAAGAAGGAAAACTAGGGTAACTGAAAAGAGGGAATACTGATCTGTGTCAGACAAGGCTGAGAATTTGTGTAAAAACAAAAATAAAGTATGTCCTTTCACTTTAGTCAGTGAGAAATTCTTGTTGACCTTTGTAGGTACATACTACTTAGTTAGGAAATGTTCACTGAATAGTTAAGAGTTCAATCACAATTAACCACAACCACTTAATGGGTTTCTGTGGGCTTCTTTAGGTAGAATCTGCTCTGTTTTAAAAACACAATATTCAGTAAGCTGAAAACATGACAGAAATTAGTAAAAATTATACCTACACACATGAATTAAATATGCCAACACGAGTGTCTCAGAATAAAAGAGAAGGTAGGTCCTCTTTGCTTTCATCTACTAAAAACGAGGATAGTTTTTCATCCACCAACCTCTTTCCTTTGTGGAATAGGTAACTGAGTGTCTGAAGAAAACCAGACTCCTCTGGCAAAATGTGGTGAACGGGAGAACAGAAAGACAGGACCCAGCTGTTGGGTAAGACCAAAGCCTTGCTGGATGTTTGATGTCTCTTAGTACAGTTGAGTTTCTAACCCAATCAGAGACCTTTAACAAAGTACTGAAGAAGGCAGCCACCCTGGTGTGTCAGCATTGTGAAACCAGCCCAGGAGAGAAAGAAAACACTTTCATGTGCTAACCTCATCCTGTCCTCCCCCTTTTGTCTTTGCCTTTGCCTCTGTCTTTTCTATTTGTCTATGAACTGCAGGATCTACTTCTTTCTAACCTTTGAACATAATAGGAACATATCACATTGGGAGCTACAGTGCAGTAGAAGCAGAGTGAAATCAAGTCCTTTAACTTCCATTCCTCATAAAGTGGTCAGAAGGTGAAAGAGAAAGTTCCTCAGACCTCTCTCTCTGTGTAACTGACAGGAGGGACCACTTGACCTCCAACTCCTAAAGGGCTTGACTTAGAGTCACCTGAAAAATAAAACCCATTAAAGTCAACCTAAGCTGGAAATAGGGAAGAAAAATCTTCCCTACCTGGACTTTTATGGATGGCTTACAGGATTCTGAGAAAAGGATGGATTCTCCCTGCCCAGGGCAGCCAGAAAGGTCTGGGGAAGCTGGAACCCTTGAACCTATCCTCACAGGCTACACTTAGCTTTGGCCTTTTTCCCCATGGTACTATATAGAAATAAGCATTTTGTATTGTTGTCATGATGTAGAAACAGTAGCACTGGTCACCTCTCACTTAGGGGCTGGATTGGAACATAGTAACAAGGGACTTTGGAAAGTGAGAAAACCTCTGAGATGCAGGAGAGAAATTTTGAAAGATGGGCTACCACCACTATAATGGTCCAGTATTCTGGATTTTCTGCAGGCCAGGGTAGCAGGGACAGGGAGTCTAAGATAGGAGAAGAGCTTCATTGTCATCGAAGAGTAGAGGGAAGTCAGTCAGCCAAACACTGTGCTAGAGCTTCTCTCATACTCTCTGTCCCGAATACATTCTTAATTGTAATGCAGAAAGAAAAAAAAATGAAAAAGGGACACACTGAGGGGTGAAGAGTTCATTACTGGAGTAGTGTGGACCTGGGTAAGGATTCTATTTCCATGATTTCTTGTCAAATAGCTCCATGAAAATAGGACCCACTTCTACTTCTGCCCACCCCTGTGTTCCTAGTATTTAGCACAGTACCTGGCTCATGATAGGGACTAAATAAGTATTTGTTGAATAAATGAAAGAAAAGAAATAAAGGAGAAAATAAGATAGGAAGAATATCCTACATTGAGTCGGTTCTTAACATCTCATAATCTCAGTTTTCTCATCTGAAAAGTGGGAAAAAATTATACCTCAATAAAGAGAGTCTGAGAAGATTTGAGGATAAAGAATATATATAATTGTGCTTATCAGCATGTTTAGGCCATAAGACACACTCAATAAATGTTAGCTACTGTAGTGCTTTAAGAAAGCTTTAGAAATACAGAATCTTTTAGTTCACCAAATGGAAAACTTGGTAAAAGGACCGGGACATTAGTCATACATAATCTGGAGAGTGAAGATGGTTTTACTACAAGATTGAAGAGCGGTAGGGCATAGTATATACATGCTTTTTGCACTTCATGAAACAATACCCTGGGAAGATGACATAAAAAGGAAGGTTAAAATGACCCAACTTAAATATCTATATAGGCTTTTACCTTAAAAAAGAAAGAAAGGATACCTAACTTTAAGGGCATATCCAATACTATTGAAAGCCAAATAGTAATATAATAGTAATAACCTGATAATTGCCATTTAGAATTGGTTGTTGGGTAAACATCTGGAACCATGGGCTTATGCAAAGCACAAGAAAATAATGCTTTACAGTTAGACGGTTGATAGTGACTACTGCACACTGGAAGTATTATTACGTTTAAAAGAAAAATGAAAAGATCAAGATAAACTAAAATATCATAGCACCACAGAATCTCAGAGTTGAAGGAGTCTCTAAAACCATATTTCCAAGCTCCAGCTGGCACCCGAATCCTTAAAAAGTGTATGCCAGTTTAAAGTCTTGAAGAATGATTCCGATTCAGCTAGATGGAAGAACGGTTCTGAAGGGATCTCACTCTTCACAGAGAGAAAGAAGGAGAGAGACCAAGAGTGAGAGTAAGAGAGAGAGGAGAGAGAAAGAAAAGCAGTCTAAGAGTCCTGTTGACTGTTCTAGGAAATATTGTCAATTATACCATACTGGAAATGAGTACAACAGGGCCTAGGACTTGAGCCTTAGTTTTCAGCATGGCCAGTGAAGAAATGGGACTAGACAGTTGATAATGCTTTAACTCATCTCTTCTAAGCTTTGTCACCGTCAAAAAATCAGGTCAACCGTTTGCTAAATTTCCCAGGCTGTCCATGGTTGGAAATAACGTAATCTTCCCTAAGCACTGTAGTGCTATGTATCTCTTCTTATCATTATAACAGAATGCCACAGCTGTCGCACAACACAGATTATAACTGGAACATAAAATACAGCAAATTAACTGTCTCACATGATAACAGCGTTAGATGACAGAGAAATAAAAACAGGCTGTCCTCTTCCCAAAGCAATTTTAAAACTCTTAACATCGAGTCAGGTTCACTCTACTCTGATCTACTATGGGCTTCATAAAATGCATTCATTCAAACCATTTCTTTTTTGTTAATGCACAGATATTCCCTGCTGTTGCATAACCAAGTCAGCCCACACAGACCCTCCACTTATCAATGGGGGTAAATATTTTAAAGGGTCTTTTAGAAATCAGGAATACAGCTAGAGCAATAAGCATCTCTGAACTAGATATTACTGGGTGAGCTAATGGAAAGTAGCTGTTATTCTGTTCCTCATATCAATTTAGGACTCTATCTGATCCCCATGAAATAGATGATAAATGCTATTTTATGCAAAGCATCAGAGGAGAAGACTTTACCATGTCCATAAGTAAAAGCAAATGGAATTTAAAAGTGATTACAAAGTGATGGAGTTCCTACTAATGCCAGAGTCTTGGCGTGGAAGAAGGAAAAGGAATTAGGAGAACTGTTGGTAAGGTAGGACTTAGCCATACGTTGAACTGGGAATAGACTGCACTAGGCAGCACAATGGTGTTTTCAAAAAAAAAAAAAAAAAAAAAAAGCTGTAATAATAAGAGCAACTCAAAGAAAGCAACATGGTTGGCAGATCTGATTGAACATTGGAAAAAGACTCCTGAGCAAAAGTAATATTCAAGCTGGGACTTGTAAATTGGGTAGGACTGAAATAATCCAGGCAGGATTGGGATGGCACTTGGGAGAGAAATAGCTTGACTCATGACTAATATTAAGATCTAAGTACAGAACAATATGGAACGTTCTTTATAATATGGACAGTATGGAAAGAGACTGAGTCCTAGGATCAGAAAACATGGGATAACTTCTTACAGGGAAGGACTCTACTCTATGTAGTAGTCAAAATTCATCTCCTCTCCAAGTAAGTTCTTCTAATTCTAGGACCATGTCTAAGTCATATCTGCTTTTTTTAAGGCCCAAGACAGGACCTGGACCATAATTTTAGTCTAATGAAAATGTAGGTAGATTGACTGTTTCCCAAACATACATTTGAATAACCTACATAAACAACCTTGAAGAGGATGGACTTAACAGGTTTAAAAAATCAATTTGCTTCATTTTTTTTCAGGACTATATTCACCGGTACCTTATACTTTTGTACTCTATGCTTAGAGAGAATTATTTCATTGTATTCATGTAACCCCTGAACAACAGGTTTGCTCTAAAATTTTAACACACATTTTTATTCAATTGACCACTTATTAGAAGGCTTGATGAGATACACAATAAGCTTTTAAAGAAGAAAGGCAAAACACTTAATTTTTAAAAAGCAAAAATTTAGAGAATAAAATTATACTTCTGAGACAGAATGAACAATGTGGAACCAGAGTAATGAGAGAATTCATTATTTCAGTCTTCTCTTGAAGCTCTTAAAATACAGAACCCAGGTTTACAAAACTGGATAATGTGGTTTTGATAATAAACACATAGGAGATCAAGAAAATGAGAAAATAACTCTGTGGGCTGGAGAGATTACAAAATCAAGAAAATCATAAATACTGTTGCACAAATTTCCCCAAAGGGAAATCAGCAGCAGAAATATCAAAAGCTTTTTTTTTTTTTTTTAAATTAAAACCTGCATGTTAGCATTCTCCCTCATTTTAAGTGTAGATGCTATTCATAATATTCTTTGCCTGGATGTGATGTTACAGTATTTAGAAGATGTCCTCAAATATAGAAACCTCAAGAGATAAATCCATAAAAATATAAAGTACAGATGTGCCAACAGATATGTTCTACATAAGACTCTGCAAATTGATTTCCATCTATTACATCCCATTTTAAATATCCTAGGAGAGTGGCTCATTTAAAAAAAACACCTGTTGAGAATCCTGTCATGAACAGCAGAATTGCTTCCTATATCCTGTACTTTGTCAATGTATTTCAATATGTTGACCTTACTTGACTAGAGGTTAACTTTACTGAAGCCCAGCACTTGCTCCAGGAAAGACACTGTGATAGAAAGAAATCTGCCTTCTCAATTCTTAAAAATTTTAGGAAAGCACAATATTAGAGTTTGAAGCATTCTTGTAACCAGCTAGAGAATCCTAAGGTAAAATGTCATAATTCTTAAAAATATATTCTAGCAGACATATCTCCAAGAAGTAATTTATGATGCATTATCTAAATTCCTCCTGTCATCTTAATCATCATTGGAAGTGGGACTGACAGCTAATTCTTCTTCAGTCCCACCCACTCAGAAATGAAACAGACATAGACACACACACACACACACACACACATATCAAACCATTAGTAAGTAGTGCTTTCAATTTTGCAATACTACCTAAAGTAGCTATACTACCTATGATATGTTGCAGAGGTCACATGCCAAATTTGGAGTTAAGGCCATGCTCATTTGCTTACATACCGTCTATGGCTGCTCTCAGGCTATTATAATGGCAGAATTGAGTAATTGAGACCACGACTATATGACTCACAAAGTCTAAAATAATCTTCTATCTGTGGTCCTTTACAGACAACGTTCACTTACCCCTGACTTATAATCTAAGTGCTAAAATGCATCAGAAATTCCTGATCACTAATAGCTGTCAGAAGTATTTCTTAATTAAAATGATTCAAAAAGATCTCCATAGTAGGAACACTTAGGGTTTTATTTTTAATCTAATTTTGGCAATGAGTTGCAGTAAATATTCCTCTACCATCAATGGCATACAGTGTTTGGCCACAGAAGGATAAATTATATTTATTAATATTTCAATGTGCCAAGTATGGATAGGTTGTTTTGGATGTATACATTTTTTTAATCTTCACAACCACTTAGTGAACTACTATTATCTCCAATTCACAGATAAGTAAACAGAGGCCTAAATGCTTTATAAAAATTACCTAATGATATACAAGTAGTACATGGGGCAGCTGTGATTTGATTCCAGATCCTTTTTCTTCAAAAACCAGGTTGTTCCTAGTACAGAATAAGCCTTTTAAAAATGTACTTATGAGCTCTCTAGGAAGCTAACTAGACAAAACATGCAGGCAACTCACATCCTGGATTGGCTCTCTGGCCCAAGAGTCCTCTAATATTTAGTCCTAAATAAATACTGTAATATAAACAAGAGAGGCCTGAAGAATACCAGTTAGTGCCATTACAATAACAACAGGGTCTTTTAGAAAACAATTATTCTACTATCATACTAGGTAGAGAAGGAATAATTCCACAAACACTTTATGGTTCTCCCTGGAAGAGTTCTCTGCATTAGAAGCCAAGATGTATTTTCACATTATAACAACAGATCTCAGCTCCACCTCCCTGTCTTTCAATCCCAGCTCCAAGCAAATAAAATTTAGAAATCTCATTTGAGGTGTTCACAAATAAAATGCTTTGAAACCAACAGCCCAGCATTAGAGTTTTATGAACCAGTGGGGTGTAATCAGACCTTGTTTGAAAACCACGTTCCAGCTCTGTGTACAATATTACTATGGCCACCGTTACTCAGAAAATCCACATTCTAAAGCAAATGCAGGTCTCAAATTGAGGACACAAATGGATTTCTAGTCGGCAACAACCTGCTGAGAAAAGACTTTTAAAGAAATGTATCCATGTGCCCAATCCAAGTGAAAATATAAGGAATTACCCTTAAGATGACTACTTTTATTCTGCAGAGTTAATTTCCTTAGAAATCATAGCATTATGATGAGAAATTTGAGAGCAAAAGTAGAGAATAAAGGGGAATTACCATTTTTCTATTTACTGTTGAGCTAAGTACCCAGCCCAAATTAGAGACAGTTTGTTAATAATACTCAATCAATGTTCTGCATGAGTATCTAAAGATTTTTTTTTGATGTGGATCATTTTTTTAAAAAGTCTTTATTGAATTTGTTATAATATTGCTTCTGTTTTATGTTTTGGTTTTTTGACTGTGAGGCATGTGGGATCTTAGCTCCTTGAACAGGGATCGAACCCGCACCCACTGCATTGGGAGGTGAAGTCTTAACCACTGGACCGCCAGGGAAGTCCCTGCATGAGTATTTAATACTTTTTAATTCTTCCAATATTTACTGAACTTATTGAATGCTCATCATTGTGTTATGCCTGATGTTTCAAATATTAAAAAAAAGATAGTGCCCTTAAGGGCTTATATTTAGTAGAGAACTTTTGTAAATAATAATTACAATATATGAGCAGAAATGAAATAAAGGTGAGGAAGAGGAGAAGAGAAGAGAAAGGACCATCCACCAACACACATACTGGAGGCCAGACCTTTGTAAACTAATTCATCTTCAGCTAGTGAAGTAAGAGAAGCCAGGATTAGAAAAGTTGCAAACTTTTCTCATAGTTGGAACATATATATCCTATGGGAATATAGGCTTAGCATGAAAGTAATTTTCAGGGAAAACAAAACAAAACAACAATAAAAACAAAAAAGAAACCATCACTCAAGTATTTGGAAAATTGACCTAATAAAGACCTAGCAAAACAAACACAGGCTTTATAACATATTCATGGTTTTATCATGTATTAGAAGTTAGTCATCACTGAAACATCTGCTCTTTTTTTTTTTAATCTTCATGGCTACTGGTTGGAATTGAAAAAGAATTGTACAATTGGAAATGTAATTAAACCATTTGTTTAGTTCCCACCTTCAGGCATAAGAGTTTAGGAAGTAAAATGATAACTGACTGCAGCAAAAACCTAGTCAATATAACCTTATTCATTTAGCACGTTATGGTTTATTACAAATGTTAAAATACAGGTAATAAAACACTCCGTGTATTTCATTGCAGGAAGCTTTCACTTTATAAATCACACATAAAAATACTGGTGTTTGGGTGTGCCTTTTGAAAAAATGTTACTCTATCTTCCTCACATAAATAACCACTCTCATGAATCTCAATTAGGCTAGAGCTATTGCAGAAATCATCAGATTAAACATGCTTTCACTTGTTCAGAAATAAAAACAGATCTATTTTAGCACAATATATTACAAATTCATCTAATGCATTCCAAATTGTTATCTGCAGTTTATATGGAAACAAATACCACATTTCTTTAAGTATATTGATTCACTAAGTAGACAAACATTGTCATCAACATTTAGCAACTGTTGTCTGCAAGCGAGTTTTTAACCCTTGATTTTCAGTTTCTTCATGTGTAATATGTGGAAGATAACAATTTTGTGGCTTGTGAGGACTGAGTGGGATAATCTATGCATAAAGTAAGTAGCAAGAATAGGAGATCAATAAGTGTTAGCTATTTTTCCATTAGAGGAGATGCTATAAGATCCATTTTAACCCCCAAATAACTGATCATCTATTTCCTCTATTTTTTCATCCAAAAATAAAGGTGAGGGTATAATGTCATTTTCCAGATAAGAATTCCAAATCCAGTAAATACAAAAGGACCTAAGTACAGGAGGGAAGTGCTAACCAAATGTGCAATAACAGTTGTGTATTTTGTTTTTTAAGTATATTATGTATTTATTATGTATTTATGTGTATTATTTATAATTATGTATATTATGCACTTACGTATATTTATGTAATACTGTGTGTGATATTAGTAACTAACAGTCTTGCCTGTACAGCCATCTTCAAGGTGCAATATGTGGCTTGTGATGAAACTCAAACATTCATCTTTGATCGTTACCAAAAAAAAAAAAAAAAAAAAAATTAAAAGCTCAGGTGGTGGGAAGCAGGTGAGCCAGAGCAGGATCACATTCAGTAGTAAGATTATAGACTCCAGATCAGTGGAAGGTGGGTTTAAACTCTGGTCTTGCCACTTCACACTGTGTGGCCTTGGGCAAAGAAACTTTCCTATCTGAGCCTCAGTTAAGTGGGTATAGTAAATAAGGTCATGGATTTGATGTTTGATATTTAAAGTGCTTTCTCCATGGAAGGTCCTGAATAAATAATAGACAAATATATTTTTCAATTGCATTTAATTATGGGGAGATTATAAGGGATCAATTTCAAGAGGATGATCCATCCTGCAAGATCTCTGAGAAAGATGTACATATGTCTCTTGGCCTAGAGACTACTTAACTCAAATTTTAGTCCAAAGTTTAGCAGCATTAGCAAAAACTGGGAGCTTGTTCTGAATGCTGAATCTTCGGCCTCATTCCTGTCGTATGAATCAGAATCTTAACAGGAATTTTAGCGAGATCCTCAGACAATTTGGATGCCCAGCCAAGTTGTAGAAGCACTGATAAAGAGACCCTTTTAATGGTACTTAGTCCATAAGTTATGGCTGTGACACACTCTGTATGTGTGTGTGTGTGTATGTGTGTAAATAAATATATGTATATAAAATATCATATACCAATGCACCAATATTTTGATTAGTTGAACTGAAATCCTTTATAACCAACAATGTTTACCATTAAACAGGTAAAGTTGGTATGTTAAGTAGTTTTAGCTGTTATCTACAGAAGTAGCCATTGTCTTATGGAGAGCTGAAAATAAGTGTTTGGAGATATTAACTGAAAAAAGTAAAACTTCAAATGAAATAATTGAGTATTGTAATTCTCCAAGATAAGATTAATGTACCTCTTGATACACCATTATTTGTCTATACGGGTCAGCATTGTCTGAAAATGTTTTCCAAGACCTCTTGTATCACAATCATATAGGGACTACTTTCAAATGCAGATTCCCAGACACCAAATACCCAAATACAGTTAATCAGAATTCTTAAGAATTGAGGGAATACATACTCACATTTCCCTTTTAAAAGGACACTTAAAAATGCTGATGACTTGGTCCTATCGCCAGAAATTCTGATTTAGTTTATCTGAGTGTGGTTTGGGCATCGGCTTTTTTTAAAAAGCTCCCCACGTGATGTTAATGTGAAGCCAATGTTGAGAATCGTTGTTTGCAATAGAGCTAAGCCTCATGGTGAGTGTGAAGAATTTCCTGATTGTGAAATGTAAACTCTGACACGAGGTTGGAAGGACGAATTGAGCATAAGGGCCAGAACACACATGTGGCCTTTTATAGCCAAACATTCATTAGCCTCAATCCTAAAGTTATGATATTGGTTAGGATTTGTAGTACAAAAATATTGCTAATTAACTGACGATTTATCAAATCAACCCTCATTCAAACATTTCCGCTTCTTAGCACTGACATCTGTCTCCTCCCATTTTGTCGTGTATGTGTGTGTTTGTGTGTGTGATGTTTAAAATACAAGTGCAACTGGACTGAATCATGGAACTTCACATTTCTAAAATGATCCAGGATTTTATAAAAGTGATGTTGAAGAGCCACATGCAAAGCCATTGACAAATGACTTTCTGAGAGAGCCAGACCAGGTAGCAAGAAGCGATCAGGAGACCGATGTTGGGAATTATGAAAAGACAGTTCAAAGGAAAAAAATTTGAATTTCAAAACACTAGGAAAGGGCCTTGGGAAAACTGCTGATGTACTGGAAGATTTCTGTAAAAAGGACCATTTTTATGAACATGCTACAAAAGCCATCCATAGAGGGAAGGGTTACGCTAACTTTGAACTTAGAAAAATAGACCGAAAATTTGAACTTTTTGTCAGTTTCCAATAACCATACATAGTTGCAACTATAACCTAAAGTTTATAGACTATAAAGTTAAGTAAATTATTTTCATAATTTTTAATTTCATCTTTTCTAGAAGAAATTTCAATAAGCACACTACACAATATATAATCTGAATTTTGATGCTACATTTTAAAACTGGATCAACTACCCTATGAAAATAAAAATGTTTCTATATTTTTCTCTCCTCTATAGTACTTATCAAAACAAGAGATCCCAAAGATGCATCTAGTTCAGAATCATTGTCAGTGCAAAGCCGCTTAAAACTTGTAACCTGCCGGGATGGGATCTTCATTGCCACCACCCGGCATGACTCATTTATTTAAGAAAATAACAAAGTTGAAAAGCTACTCTGCACAGATGTATCTTGTTATGTTCACTTGTTTATTTAAAAAGAGGTTTTTCAGTAATAACCTTAAAATATTTTTTCCTTTGCTCTGAGAATTTAACTTCTAGTAAAATAAAATAATCTAAAACATATTTCTTCATTCATGGAGGCATTGTTAATTGTAGTAAAAATGGGAAATCAATGAAAGTGCACAGTACTAGGTATGCTTAAGTGAAATAAACATTCATTTAATGAAATACTATGAATCCTTAAAAAAATAATGTTACGAATAGTTTTCAAATATCAGAGAATGTTTATGTTTTAATGATAGGTGAAACAAACAGGATATACATTATTTATTCAGTATAATTTTAATTATATTATAAAAATCAGTATATAATAAAAATGCAACAATGTATGCAAAACTTTTAATAGTAGGATAGAATAATAAAACTCACTTTTCTTCCATTTAAAAATGTTTTCTATATTTCTCAAATTTCCTAATATAGTCCATGAAAAACTTCAATTATTAGAAAAATAAAAGTCTTTCAAGTTAAGTTTGAACTAAAGCAAGACACCTTCTGTTCTCAGTCTTGTAAGTCTAATTCATCAAGATCCCTTGTTTCTTAACATGTTACTGTGGAAAATAACTAAGATTCAAGAAGTTCAGCTTCGAGCATCCATAGGTTCTAGTATTGATACCCAATAAATTCACTAATGAACTTACTTTTAATGCAGATTTAAAAAATACTACCTAGACTCATTATAAGTAAAAGAGTATATTTCAAAGAATGGGAAAAGTTTGCATAGATGAAAAGTGAAGTTATTAATATGACTCTAGGGAAAGATAATAAATATAGAAAGCAAACAGCCAATCTCCACACCTTCCCTGTTGGAAGACTTCTGAGCAGCAAATGAACGGCATGAGGATTTTCCTAGCAAAGTCAGTTACCATCACCTGTCAAACTGAATCAACACGTGAATTAGAAACTGTTTGTCCATCCCAGACGCTGCATGGAGTCATGGAAGGGACAAGGATTTAAATCAATAGCATATCATGGAGTTGCTGTGCAAGTTAGGTTTCCGGTAAAGAGGGTGTGCTGACACACAAAAACTTACTAGGTGTAATATGTCAAGCAAATTAAGTCGCATGCTGAGGAAGAGAATGTATAACATCTATCTTCTTACCCTTTGTACCCATGTGATACAATACTTAAATCACAGCACTAAGCCTGTAGCAGATGTTTAATAATTCACTGAACAGCGGGTAATACAATAGAAAGATGTTGGTGGAGCTGGGAGGACCCTAGAACACAGGGAAAGCTGATTCCACCTTCCTTGACATCACTGTTAGGAATATCCAAGTACCAGGATTAAATGTAATCAAGAAAGAATCTGCATATGGAGGAGAGGTCTCAATATTTTTGTGAGCGTATGAACTGTGAGGGTGTGGAGATATTTCACAGGGTATTCAACAACAAGCACCAATAAATTATTTGTGGGAAGCTGCTATAAATTCCAGAGAGTAACATGTGCAGTTCTGAGAATCAAACAATCTCCCACAAATTCCAATGGTAATTTCTGTATTGGAGGAAAAAGAGTACAGGAAGTATAACAAGAAAGGTCAACTGGGAAAAATATGGGTTCCCACTAGCTTACAAATTGAGTCTTCCAGAAAGCAATCAGCATGACATCCTCCCCAGTTCCTTGCCTCATTTGCATCTGTTATCTCCTGAAGTGGAGATTGAGCTTGTGATTTCAAATTTTACAAATGTAACATAATCAGAAAGAGTTGACATAAATATGCAATTGAGTACCAACACAAACAAGTCACTCATGCAAAGAACAGTTACCTAATTTATCTATCAAACACTTACTTCTTTTTAGGGAAAGTGGGAGGAGAAGGTAGGGAGGAAGAGAGAGAGAAAACATGTATTCTAGAAAATAAATATAATTATATCATTTCCACTAACCCTGTTTTTTTTTCCCAAGTGCTTTTTTTATGTGTCTTATTTGAATGTGATCCACAATCCCAATAAATATGAAATACATAAGGGATCTAATTTTCTATAAATGATGTTAAAACAGTAAGGTATCTGTTTGGAAAATAAAAATATGCTTGAATGTTTTTCACTCGCCACACACAAAAACACACAAAAATAGAGTGACTTCAGCAAGGTGGCCAAATAAGATATCCTCGTCTTGTATCTGCTATGAACAACAATAATTTGGCATCCATCTACAGACAAAAGTATCTTCCCGGGAGCTTTGGGATCCAGGTAGGTGATTGTGAAAACCCAGTGCAGTTCAAGGCCAAGAATGGAAACGGAAATATTCCTGGGGCTCTGTTCCAGCCCCTTTCAGCCATGGTCCAGGGCCAGTCCTGCCCATCCAGGGATCCATCCAGTGAATGAGCAGGAATCCTCCCAGGGATCTTCTAGGAGCCACACCCACCTGGTAATAGGCCCACTGACTGAGTACCCAACTGTGGACCCTGAAATGGAAATTGGTCCAAGTGCCACCCTACCAAGCAAGCTATTGGAGGAAGTCCCATCCACCCAAAGACTAGATGGAATCCACACCCACCTGAGCCCTTGGTAATAAGCACACCAACTGTGGACCAACTACAGACCCAGTGACAGCCTCCAACCCAGCATGACTGAAATTCTAGTGGTAATCTCATCAGCCCAGGGAACCAATAGGAGAAGATGTTTACCTGCTGAAACAAGTCGGTAAAGACTGGAAAAGATGGTTTCAGGTGCACAACAAAGCAACTCAGCCATACATATACATGTATCCATTCTCCCCCAAACTCCCCTCCCATCCAGGCTGCCACATAACATTTCTTAGCAGAGTTCCCTGTGCTATAGAGTAGGTCTTTGTTTGTTATCCATCTTAAATATAGCAGTGTGTACATGTAGATCCCAAACTCCCTAACTATCCCTTCACCCACCCCCCGCCCCCCTCCCGGTAACCATGAGTTCATTCTCTAAGTCTGTGAGTCTGTTTCTGTTTTGTAAATTAAGTTCATTTGTATAATTTCTTTTTAGATTCCACAGATAAGGGATATCATATGATATTTCTCTTTCTCTGATTTTCTTCACTCAATATGACAATCTCTAGGTGCATCCATGTTGCTGCAAAAGGCATTATTTCATTCTTTTTAATGGTTGAGTAATATTCCAATGTATATATGTACCACATCTTCTTTATCCATTCCTCTGTCGATGGACATTTAGGTTGCTTCCATGTCTTGGCTATTGTAAACACTGGCTATACCCCAATATAAAATAAAAATTAAAAAAAAAAGACTGGAAAAGATGTTTGCTCATCCAAATGCACAGACTACATGAATCACAAAGAATCAGACAGACAGACAGGATACTACCAAAGGTAACTAATAAAGCTCCAGTAACTGACCCCAAATACATGGAGATCTGAGATTTGCCTGACAAAGAATTCAAAATAATCATTTAAAGAAACTCAATGAAATTCAAGAGAACACAGACAACTAAACAAAAATCAGGAAAACAATGCATGAACAAATTGAAAATTTTAATAAAGAAATGTAAATCATAGAAAAAGAACTAAACAGAAATCCTGGAGATGAAGAATACAACAATAGAACTGAAATATTTAATAGAGAGTTTCAACCACAGATTTGATCATTCAGGGAAAAAAAAAATCACCAAAATTGAAGACTTATCATTTGAAATTAGTCAGTTAGAAAAAACAAAAAGATAGATTGGGAGTTTGGGATTGACATGTACATACTGCTATGTTTAAAATAGATAACCAACAAGGACCTACTATTTAGCACAGGGAATGCTGCTCAACGTTCCCTGTGCTATATATAGTACACCTGAAACTAACACAACATTGTTAATCAACTATGCTGCAATATAAAATAAAAATTAAAAAAAGAATGAAGTGAAGAAACTTACATCAAACAAATGAACATTTGCATCATGGGAGTCCCATAAGGATAAGAGAAAGAGAAAGGGGAAGAAAACTTATTTAAGGAAATAATAGCTGAAAATTTCCCATATCTTGGAAAAGAGATGGACATTCAGGTTCAGAAAGCTCAAAGGACCTCAAGCAAGATCAACAAAAAGAAGATTATTCTGAGACATATTATAATCAAAATGTTAAAAGGCAAACACAAAGAGAGAATTTTGAAAGCAGCAAGAGAAAAAAATGACTCATTACATAAAAGGGACCCACCATTAGACTATCAGCAGATTTCTTGCAGGCCAGGAGGGAATAGGATGATATATTCAAAGTGCTAAAAGAATAAAACTGCCAACAAAGAATATTATACACAGTAAAATTTTAAATCAGAAACGAAGGAGAGATAAAGACCTTCTAAGACATACAAAAGTTAAGGGAGTTCATCATCACTAGACCTGACTAACAAGAAATGATAAAGGAGGTTCTTCTTGTAGAAATGGAAGAATGTTAAGTAACAATATGAAAACATATACAAGCATAAAACTTAATGGTAAACATAAATATATAGTCAAATTCAGAAAACCCTAGTATTGTAATGATGATGTGTAAATCAGTTTTAGCTCTAGTACGAATGTTAAAAAATAATAATGTTAAAAATATCTATAGCAAAAATAATTTGTTAATGAATGAACAATATAAAAAGATGTAAAGTATAACATCAATAGCATAAAATGTGCAAGAAGTAAGTGCAGAGTTTTTGTATGTGATTGAAGGTAAGTTGTCATCAGCTTAAAACAGACTTCTATTTTTATAAGATGTTTTATGTAAATCTCATGGTAACCACAAAGAAAAAAACCTATAGTAGATAAATCAAGGGTTAAGAGGAAGGAATGGAAGCATAAACACTATAAAAATAAATCACAAAGGAAGAAAACAAGAGAGGAAGAAAAAATAAAGGAACTAAGAAAATCCCTCATAAGAAAATGAACCAAATGGCAATAAGTCCCTTATCTATCAATAAATACTTTAAAATAAATGGATTAAATTCTCCAATTAAAAGGACATTGCAAAAAAACAATGTCTAAAAATATGCTTCCTATAGGAAACTCACTTTAGTTTTAAGGACACACAGAGGCTGCAAGTGAAGGGATGGAAAAAATATTCCATGCAAATGGTAATCAAAAGAGAGCAGAAGTGGCTAAACTTCTTTCAGATAAAATAGACTTTCAGTCAAATTCAGTCACAAGAAAAAAAGAAGGTCACTATGCAGTGATAAAAGGGAAAATCATTAAGAGACTATAAAAATTGTAAATATAAATGCACCCAACATTGGAGCACCGAAATTTTTAAAGCAAATAATAACAAAACTGAAAGGAAAAATAGACAATAATACAATAATACTAGGGGATTTCAATACCTCATTCTCAACATTGGATAAATTATTCAGACAGAAAGTTAGCAAGAATACAGTGGACTTGAATAACACTGTAGACCAAATGAGCTTAACAGATATATACAAAACATTTCATCCAACAGCACCAGAATACCCATTCTTCTCAAGTGCACATGGAACATTCTCCAGGATAGGTCATATATTAGGCCACAAAGCAAGTCTTAAAATATTTAAGAAGAATTGAAGAAGAATCATATCAGGTATCTTTTTTGCCCATAGTGGTATGAAACTAGAAATCAGTAACAGGAGGGAAGTGGGAATATTCACAAACACATGGAAATTAAACAACACAATTTTGAACCAATGGGCCAAAGAAGAGTCAAAAGTGAAATGAGAAAATATCAAGACAAACTAAAATAGAAATACAATATACCACAACTTATGGGATGTATGAAAAGCAATTTTAAGGGATAAATTTATAGCAATAAACACCTACATTTAGAGAAAAGTAAAATCTGAAATTAACAACCTAACTTTACACCTCAAAATACAGGAAACAAATAATCTAAGCCCAAAGGTAGCAAAAGGAAGAAAGTAATAAATAATAGAGGAGAAATAAATGAAATAGAGACTGGAAAGACTAGAAAAAAAATCAATAAAAAAAGTTTTGTTTTTTTTTTAAATAACCAAAGTTCACAAACTTTTAGCTGGACTAACCAATAGGAAAGGAGAGAGAACTCAAATAAATAAAATCAGAAATAAAAGAGGAGACATTAGAACTGACAATACAGAAGTGCAAAGAATTATGAGGTTACTATGAAAAATTATATGTCAATAAATTATATAACCCAAAAGAAATGGATAAATTCCTGGAAACATACAAGCTGCCAAGACTGAATTACAA
This sequence comes from Balaenoptera ricei, assembly GCF_028023285.1. Taxonomy (NCBI): domain Eukaryota; kingdom Metazoa; phylum Chordata; class Mammalia; order Artiodactyla; family Balaenopteridae; genus Balaenoptera; species Balaenoptera ricei. The sequence continues at coordinate 5,008,125 of NC_082645.1, read as the reverse complement.
AGAAATAAAAAATTAAGCAGACCAAAAACAACTGAGGAGATTAAAACAATTTCAAAAACTTCCCCTAAAAGAAAAGCCCGGAACTAGATGGTTTCTCTGGTGAGTTCTAGCAAACATTTAAAGAAGAATTAATGTCAATCCTTTTCAAACTCTTCCAAAATATTGAGAAGGACAGAACACTTCCAAACTCATTTTAAAAGGCTAGCTAGCATTACCCTAGTACCAAAGCCAGACAAGCATCTATAAGAAAAGAAAGCTACAGGCCAATATCTCTGATAAATATAGATGCAAAAATTCTCAGCAAATACTAATAGACTGAATTCAATAGCACATTAAAAAGATCATACACCACGATCAAGTAGGATTTAACCCTGGCATTCAGCGATGGTTTGACACACTAATCAATAAATGGGATATACCACATTTCCTAAAAAAAAATTTAACATGTACCTCCATATGATCCAGCAATCCCATTATATATGTATACCCATATATTCTAGGTATATCTGAAGGATATGAAATCACTATCTTGAAGAGAGGTCAGCACTCCAATGTTCATTGTAGCATTTATCACAACAGATAAGACATGGAAACAACCTAAGTGTCCATCAGTGGATGAACTGATAACTAAAATATGCGATAGATATATGGATATATATATATGTATATGTTTAATAGAATATTATACAGCCATAAAAAGAAGGAAATCAAGCCATTTGAGACAGATGGATGGACCTTGAGGGTATTAGGCTAAGTGAAATAAGGGAGACAAAAACAAACCCCATATGATCTTACTTATATATGGAATCTAAAAAAAAGGTGAACTTATAGAAACAGAGGGTGGAATGGTGATTGCTAAGGGCCAGTGATTAGGAAAATGGGGAGATGTTGGTCAAAGGGTATAAACTGCCAGTTATAAGACGAATAAGTTCTGTGGATCTAACGTACACTGTGATGACTATTAACAACATTGTGTTATATACTTAAAGTTATTAAGAGAGTAAATCTTAAATAATCTCACTATATAAAAAAGTAGTTATGCGAGATGATGGCTATGTTAAGTGACCTTATTGTAGTAATTATTTTACAATAGGTTTGTGTATCAAATCATCACATTGTATACTTTAAACTTATACAATGTTATAAATCAATTATATCTTTATAAAGGTGGTACGAAAAGACACAAAAATAATTGTACAGAATAAACTGACAATCAAAATTTCTGAAATATATATTCTCCCCAAATTCTCTAAATAGATATTAAGGAAAGTCATAGAAAAATGTTTGTATGCCTTTAAGAGTAGACAAAGATTTAAAATTCAGAAGACAATATCCATATTAGAAAATGTAAGTGTGACTGATGAAGCAACATGGTTAAAATTTAAGTGAGAAACAGTTGAAAGCATTTTCAGTATTTATAACAAGATTATTATCTTAAAAAATTAAGAATTCTTTGAATAATTTAAAAAGACATAACAGTTCAGTTTTAAAAGGCAAAGGATATAAATGGTCTTCTTATACAATATGAAATGTAAATCACCAATAAAATATCTAAAAATGTTTTACCTTTACAGTAACCCAAACATGAAAAGATGCCTTACATACGATGCCTTTTAATAAAAATTTTACCTAACAGAATGGCAAATTTACAAATTTATTACCAACAATTTCAAATTCAAAAAAATTTCAGCAAGTAAGAATGTGCAGAAAGAGTTACCACTCATATTATGATGGTGAAAGTTTCAATTAATATAGACAATATGGAGGACAATTTGATAGTATCTGTTAAGTTTAAATTCTGTATACCCTCTGCCAATGAAATTATACTTCTGCATATCTACCCTGGAAAACCGTGAGACATATGCCCAGGATCTAGATGTAATAATGTTCAATGTGTCAGCAAAATGAACAGCAAAAAAATAAAAAATAAAGAAAAATAACCTGAATACCCATTAATGTAGGAATAGTTAAATAAACTATTTTACATTACACTCTTGAATACTATGTAGCTGTTAAAAAGATTTGATTTACACATATATCAATATTAACAACTCTCTAAGATCTTTTTGTGGTGAAGATGCAAGCTGCTGAACAATTCTTGCATAATAATTTAATGTATGTAAAAAAGGAAACAAAACACAACATAAATAATACAAAGTAGTTTCTATAAGTAAATAATGTAAATGCAAGGAATCACACTAATTGATAACAATTAATAGCTCTTGAGAGAATGGATTAGAGGTAGTGACCAAATGGGATTTTTGTCTTAATTGTAGTGTTTGCCTTTTCTTCCCCAGAGAATGTATCTAGTTAATCCTGGGTAATTAATTTCAAATATGAGTATTAATTCCATGACAGACACTTAAGTAGCATTGTTGAGTAAATGAATACAAGGAAGAAAAATACTAGGCAGAGAAAGAGGGAGAAAAAAACGGATGGAAGAAAAAATGTATGTGTGTAGTAAGTGAAAGACAGGAGAAAGATTTGGACTTTATTCAATAGATGCATACACATCGAAGGTTTTCTATACAAGGGGAATTATATGATAAATGTGGTGCTGTGAGGCAGCTGCTTTGTGCAAGATGGAGAAGCATGGGGAGAGAATGGAAATAGACAACAGTCCAGTCCTGATAATGTAGGGATAAGCGATGACAGAGATCTAAGCAAGTCCAAACGTCTATTAAGAGTAGCCAGCAGAGAGGGAGCAGCTGAGAAAGGGGATACACAATGGCGCAGAGCTCTGAAGAAGCTGGAGAAAATGAGATTCAGAAAAGAGTAAAGGTATTATTCCTATATAGAAGCAGGGGCACCTGTTCCATCACAGCAGGGGGAGAGGATGGAAGGAAGGAGCAGATGCAGACGTAAGGCGTTTATTACAGGGCAATAGTAAGAATGCAATGCAGCCCTGCGGTTTTCCCAGCAGTCCTCGGCAGGCTAGGTACAGGCAGAAGTGACAGAACCCTGGACTAATCTTAGGTATTTGCTGCCAGTGGCTGAAAATAGTCATATCGTAGGGAATCCTGTATGGGAAAGAAAAAGTAAAATGAAGAGCCGGAAAGTCTAAACTACTCACAGGAGTGGAGGAAAGACGGACAAAGGATGGGAAGAAAGAAGTTGCTCATGGCACTAGTTTTTCTCTCTCATGCTCATTTTTTAGCAAATATTTAAAGAGAATTTTCTACATTCTGAGTATTCTTCTAAGGCTGAGGATACCATGACAGAAGAGGCTGAAAATATTCGTGTTCTCATGGACCTTATGGTCTAGTGGGAGACATAGAGAAAAACATGTAAACTAAATATGTAAATATGTAAACTAAATATGTAAACAAGAAAAAATAAGCTTTTATACAATTAAAACTATGTAGGAAAAAACAACTTCTTGTCAGAAAGAGAGTGGTTGGTGAGAATTTTAAGAGAAGAAGGTATTTGAGCTAGAATCTAAATAATGCAAAAGAGGGAGCCACACAAAGATCTGAGAGAAGACTTTAGGCAGGAGGAATAAAAAGTACAAAATCCCGAGGCTGGACTAAGCTTGGCATCCTCAAATGAAGAAGATAAAAAGATCCGTGTAACTGAAGTGCAGCGATTAAGGTGGAGAGATAGGAAATGGGAACTAAGAGGTAGGCAGGGAATAGATTGTACAGGGTTTTTGAAGAGTTTAGATATCTTATTTGCAACAGTAAGCCAATGAAGAGTTACTAGAAGGTTGTAATATGATCTGATTTAGTCTCTAAGAAAAGCAGAGGAGCAAAAATGGAGCTGGTAGACTCGCAGGAGACTACTGCAGTGATCTGGGTGAGATACAGCAGTAACCAGAATGACGATGGTAGTGGTACAGATGGTGAGAAAGTGTTGGATGCAGGATAAGTTTTGGAAACAGAACCAATAGGACTTGCTTGTGTGTTTGGCGTGAAGAAGCAAAGCAAAATAACTGAGGAAAAGATGTAATTAGGTAAACAGGTGGAAGGATAGGAAGTTAAGTAGAATATCTAAATGTAAAATTTTAGAATTACTTATCCGTTGCATGAGATGGAAAGTTTCAAAGTGTGGTCACTGATGAGGGTGATTGGTCTGAAATGAAAATGAAGGTCATTGAAGTTTAGGAGATCAAATTAAATGGTGGCTTTCATGATGAGGTATCATATAGAATGATAGGAGGGAAATAATTTAGAAACTAAAATATTCAGTGAATTGAGTGGAGAGGTGCCTGGACGGTTGGTAAATGCCAGTGAAGAGAGGAGGTTAGGGATGGTTAGCAGATGATAAAAGCCTCAGATGAGCAGAACTTTTTACATACAGTTGGAATATTAATGAACTGTGTGTAGGAATGGGGATGTGTTTTATTCCAATCTTTACACAGAGGTAAATAGGGGTGGGAAATGAGGAGTCTTAGTTGAGAAAGCACAGAGAAAGTGAGTCAGGCCAGAGGGAAAATAGCATGGTCAGTTAAGTGGCTGAGAATATAGTGACATTGGTTTACACTGAACCCTGGGTACCACAACACATAGTGGCACGTGGTAACAAAACATAGAATAACAGTATGTGAGTTTGGAGGAGAACTTTAGAGCACGTGGGAACGTGAATACACAAACGTGTGGATGGCCCTAGAGATTTATATCTTGCAGACTGACAAAGCATGTTAAGAATGGTGAGTTTATTTAGCTATGCTTTTTCTAAGAATTTGAAGTCAGCTCTTAATCAAATGACAGTGCTTTTGCGAGAATAAGAGAAGTTGTGAGTTATGCAAGAGATTGGTTCTTCTGCAGCTATCCAAAATATAGGGGCATTCATAGAGAGTCTGGAGGCTAGCTCGGGAACAGAGGAGCAGTGATTGGGTGAGAAGGTTGCCCTTGAGGGATGAATTCTGAGGCACAGTGGACAATATGCCACAGTCACAACTCACAGAGGAGGGACGGTTGCAATATGAATATAAGAACAGTGAGAAAGAGGCTCTTGAAGGATAGTAAACTTGTTATTAGAGAGAGAGAGGAAATCTAAGCATGAAAGACCAATTGCACTCTAGGGAAGAGAGGAGTTAATAAAGGAACACAGAAGAAATGAGATCTATAGACAAAGAAGTGGCTGAGAAAACAATGCATTCAGAATCAGATATTCAGAGAGCAGAATCTGCTATGTCATCAAGGTCCTAATAGTTTAGTGTTATTAACTGGTTTGTTTACAGAAGGGTCATAGACATCTTATAAAAGTCCCAAGGGCCAATACCTTGAGTAACCTCTCTTAATTCCATTCCAGAGAAAGCTGGAAGATGTTTGGTTTAGCTACTTTCATGCCATGTCCCTCACTCTGCCAATTGGAAAGAATGAGTCAAGGTGGCGTTCATGGTCAACACAAGGCAAAAAGAGAAGAAATTTGAAACTATTGTATTATACTGAAATCACTGATACCTCCACTTCCATGTAAATGATCTGGGGTAGGGCCCAGGCTTTAGTAATTTTTAAATGTTCATGGTTTTTAAAATTCTAATGTACAGGCAGGGTTGGAAATCACTGATATATTTACAGAGAAGTATTTAAAATTCTTTCTTACAAAAATCATAGTAGTACCATTAGGAAAACTTAGAAGATAGGATTGAGGAAGAAAATTATAAACATCTCCCTCTTATGAATATGTTCAGAATTCTAAACAAAATATTAACAAGTTGATTTTACTAGTATATTAAAAGAATAGAATGTAACCAATAGAGATACATCCCAAATTTACTTAGAAATGTGATTATTATCCTCTACAAATTGTGGGAAAAAAGCATATGGAAAGTTGTAATAAATGCTTACTAAATTAAAAAAAAAAATGTAAGAAATTAGGAGCTGATGAATTTTGTCCCTTAATAAAACACATATAACACATCCTACAAGTCCATACATATCGTGTTTACTGGTGAAATCTAAAAGCCTTGCCATCAATGTCAGATTTAAGTTACAGATATCTGCTTTTCCTGCTGTTATTCCGGAACTGCTTGCCAATGTCATTAGATAAAGATAGAAAGTATTTAATACATAATATGTCAAAAACAATAGCAAAAATGAAAAACCTAGGAGAGGCCACTAAAAAAAGTTATTAGAAATATTAAAGAATTTCAAAATAGTGGCAAAGTTAAAAATAAATATTAAAAAATACTTTTATTTTACTTTTATTATTTTGTCAAATAATAACAGGTTAGGGCTTCCCTGGTGGCACAGTGGTTGAGAATCTGCCTGCCAATGCTAGGGGACACGGGTTCAAGCCCTGGTCTGGGAAGATCCCACATGCCACGGAGCGACTAGGCCCGTGAGCCACAACTACTGAGCCTGCGCATCTGGAGCCTGTGCTCCGCAACAAGAGAGGCCGCGATAATGAGAGGCCCGTGCACCGCGATGAAGAGTGGCCCCCAATTGCCGCAACTAGAGAAAGCCCTCGCACAGAAACGAAGACCTAACACAGCCATAACTAAATAAATAAATAAATAAAAATTTAAAAAAATAAATAAAAATAACAGGTTAGAAAATGAAATTTTAAAAATATCCCATTCACAATAGCAATAGCAAAAATAAATCTAGAAAATAACTTTATTAAAAATATGCAAAACTCATATGAATAAAGTTACAAAACTCTGCCAAAGCAAGAAGGTTTCAACAGATGGAACAGAATGATGTAGGTGCAGGACAAGAATAAATCACTGGAAAATACATATTGAAAGTTTAAATATACCCAAGACATAATGACAATTAGAATATAAGAAAGCAAGTATTTCAAATAGACAAGGGAAAAATGGATTATTCACTAAGTTTGGGGATAACATTCAGTCATTAGGCAATAAATAAACCAGTGTTCACTCATTTCACTAAAATAAATTCCAGAAAGATCAAAGATTTAAATATAAAAACATACATAAAATATTGAAATGTGGGAGGACTTATATGTGTGTGTTATGTAAATCTTTAAAAAATATTGACAGATTTCACTCCATAAAATTGTAAAATGCTGGCATAGTAAAAAGCACTACAGAGAAAAGAAAAGAACAACAACAACTGTGATCATTATTTGAGACATATGGACAGAAAAATACATTTAAAAAGAAAAAAGATTCCTTACAACCCAACAGAAAGATGAGCTAAAAAAATATGAAGAGGAAATATTGACAAAAAGTTTAAAAAGCAATAAATACATGTAAAGATGATCAGCCTCCTTAATATTCAGTTGTTGCAAACTAAAGAGTTTTTTTCATATGTCAAACTTGCAAATATTCCAGAGATGATTTATGAAGTTTTTTAATATATGGATAAAAGACACTCTTTTGGAGAAAGTATAAGTTAGCACAAACTAAGAGCAATTTAGTTACACCTGGCCAAATTTGAAATGGAAATTCACATTGGCCTGGCATTTCCAACCCTAAGACTTCATCATATATAAATACGTATCCATATATGAAAACAATATTTGTGTCTGTGTATGTAATTGGTGTGTATAAATGTAATACATATACGTGTGCGTATAATATACAATATATAAATATATGAAATATTTATAAATACATGCACATGCACATATATATATACATATACACACACAAATGTTTATGGCTGCCCTGTTCATGAAAAGTAAAAGTAAGAGATTGATTTCGTTTACTTTGACTCATCCACGGAATGGAACATATATGAAAATAAGAGATGAAATACATCTTTCTGCATTCAGTGGAAAGGTGTCCATGGTGTATTTGTTAGTTTGAAATGCATTCTTAAGAAAGGAATGCACAGCGTAACCTGATTTATGTTCTAATTAATATTTACATGTGTTCTTCTTGATACACAGATATTTTAAACTTCAGTATGGTTAAAAATTTTTTTAATGAAAGACATGTATTGCTTTTTAAAATTAGTTAGCTAGCTACATAAATAGATAAAATTATTTTCTTATGTGGTCTTCAAAATATAGTGTAAATGAAGTAGCACCGTCAAAGGATTATAATATACGAACACATTACACACTTAAATTGTAGTAAACATACTGCACAGTACAGAAGGCATCCCTAGGGGCTTCAGTGCCTTAAGTCAAATTGCAAGAACACTAATTTTTGTCGTATAAGTCACCAGCTAAAGTGGTAAACCAGAATTGGGCAGGATGTGTATGGACATACCAGAAAATGCTTTTATTGAACAAAATTCTAGTATCTTCTATATTCTTCCTTTTCTTCTTTCTAACTTCCTTTATTTCTCTTTCCTTCTTTCTTCAAACATTTGTCGCATATCTACTATAAAAGTGCATATGAAATAACTGAGACCTAACTGTTTTTGCTCTATAAAAACATCAATTTTCTGTGATTCGATCTCATGTATTTTAGGCAACTGTGATATTTAATCTCCATTATATTCCTATAACGGTGAGTATTATTACCCCCATTTTTGACACACACCACACACACACACCATTGAGCAAGATACTTAAACCTCAAAGAATTGATTTCTTTCTGACTTTATTAAAATACTGTTTATCTCACATGTATTTTTTTGTATCCACAGCATTTGTCTGACCACCACTACTATTATAACATTTCACATACGTAAAAACCAAGCAAAAGGTGGAGTCCCATCTTTAAAAACTAAACAGGCATTTTGAACAACACAGTCCTGGCAATGGAACCTGGAGAACATTTATCAGACACAGTAGGGAAAGTGCTCACTTGCATTATAAAAAGGGCAGCCATATATCAACTATTACAGAAGTGAAATAAGATGGAAAATTTGATCTATTTAAAATATTTTCTTTAAGAGACTTCCTCCACTACCAGAGATTTTGAATAGCCTCCAGGTCAGTCATCCGGAAGTAGTTCTTCACATAATCGATAAACTTGGCTTCCACTTTAGGAAGAAATCCACGTTATTCTCTATTTGCTTGCATTTTTGCTTTAATGCCTTCTATAGAACTAGGTTCTTTCAGCGTCTTAGGAGTTTTTTTTTGTTTTTTCAAGGATTCTTGACCTTTTGATTTTAGTGTTTATGGTTTTGAGTCTTTTTCATTCTGGTTTGATTTTTGTGCATTTTTGCCTTTGAATAATCCTGGGTCTCGTAAAAGCCAATGATAATCAACAATACAAATATCATAACTTTTGGAAAAATAGGATATTTTAAAAATCTATTGTCTTCTTTATTTTCTCATCTTTTAGATGACTGTTCATAATATTGTTTTCAGTTGAAAGTTACTTTAATCTCTTTCAAAACCATAATATAGATAATTAAGATTTACCCTAGAGGATAGCTAGAAAAAAACTGGAAATCAAATCTACTTCAAAGCCTTTTATTCTTCGCATTTTCAGTGAACAAAAATTTCTTAATGTTAGTTCATTTTGTATAGTCTCCCTAATGTGACTTTTACTAGGCTCTAGAATGAATTAGAACAGAATTAAATGGTAGTAACTACCCGTGTTTCATGTGATAATTACTATAATCACGCCATCATCATTCTCTGTATTGATGTATTTTTCCTACAACACATCAAGAAAATTATTTACTTCTAAGATGATGGATGACTACAAATTCAGACAGGTATTGATGACAGGTAATAGGGTAAACACAATTTTCCTGTGAAATACAAATACAACCTGTTCTCTGTGTTGGCGTGTGTGGAGTTCACGCTTAAAGTCACTCTTTAGATTCTGCAGACATTAAATGGGAGCTCTGATTAGAAAGAGCTTAATGTTGTCAAAGGAGCTGCTTTAAGCATGTTTTTCTCCCTGAAGTACAGTTCGTTCTTCATAATTTTTTTTAAATGGCCTTTTTTACGGGAAAAAGCCAGTTTCACTTGCCAAAAATATCGATGGTTTAAAGGTGGCCTAAATGACAAATTACTAAATAATTTTAAATATGCTATTTTAAGTACTTGAACTGAATTGTTCTCTTGTGTAGGGAGTAAGTAGAAAAGAAGAAAGCATTTTATAAAATCTTTCATGTGGAAATTGCTATTTGTTATTGGTGTCATCAACCCAACACTGAACCCGATAATCTGCACTGTGAAAGGGACAAAGTTTCTGCAAGTAGGTGTAACTCCTTCATTGACATAAATCAATAGTCTCCACCCACATACCAAAGGCCCCTTTAGGAACAACATATTTATTATCAGGTTTCTAGAAACGTATATATAGTGAGAGACACCAATTACTATAGGCTGGACTATTGGTCTTACACATGTGTGTATTAACAGTTTTTTTAAATTACACAAATGCTTTTCACATATACATTTTTAAAAAAGCATAACTATAATCAGAATAGCTTTTGATACTGTTTTTGGCTCAAGCTATGGTTACTAGGAGTCTGACTATCACACCGGGGTCTATGACATTTTTGATATTATACATTAATCTGAATTTAAAATGGCAATCATTATAAATAATTGGTAGGAGAGTTATGACCAGAAAGTGGATGCAACCTTACCTTTTTTTAACAATGTATTTTTTTTCAACATGTCTTGTGATAATTACTGTGTTTTAAATAACACTAAATGGATGTTCAGATACAAGAAATGCTAAGACATGGCCTTGTTCTAGACAGTCTTATGAAAGACAGAAACATAAACATAAATAAGAGAACATAATGACTTATTCATTACATTTATGTACAAAGTATGATTAAACATGAGGGAGGGAGTAGGTAATGAAAGGCATGACTTTTGAAACTTGACACACAGTAAGATTTCTCTTACTAGAGAAGAGTGGAAGAGTCATTCAATAGGGGAAAAAAAAGTCAGCAAAGATTCTCCCTCCTTTTTAAGGCTCTAGTTTTCAGTTTGTGGGCACAGACACATTTGGAATTGGGCATCTCTCTGATGGGTCATACTCTTTCAATCCTCCGTATGAGTAACTTCACGTAGGTTAAATTTTCTATGTAATCTACTCAGTAGTATTAAAACAAGAAGTTTCCTTTCTATTGAACTGCCAGCTTATTCACTTTCACACATATGAATAAAGCTATGCTCCACAGCAAAATACATGAATTGTGGCCACACCAACCATTGATGGTGAGAATCATGAACAAGCATCAGATTTTACCTTAGCCTACTTCTCATGCATGCTGAGTTTGGGATTAATTTTGAAGTATTTAATTTATATTGTTATTCCCATGCTATCCAACAACTATAAAAGAAGCCGGTTATTTTAAGATAAAATAATAAAATGATAAAATAAATTTTGAAAAAAAAATCCAAGTTTTTGTTTTTGGGATTGTTGATAATATCCAATGTCTTAATAGCCTGCTTCTAACTCAGGAAAAGTTTGGAAATTAATTTCTGAATAAGCATAAGGACAGAATTATTGCTTAAACTTTAGTTGCAAACCATAAATATATATCTTATTGCTATTTATATACTTATTAATATTGCCTAAATTTTATGAAAAGATACTGTCAGGTAATTCAAGAGCTTTACCTTCTTTCCTCTAGTGACTCCATAAAATAGGTACAATTATTATCCACTATTAGAGACAGAAGAAACAAGCCATAGAGAAATTTAGTGACATGTCCAAGGTCACAAATCTGGGAACTTACAATGCAGCTCAGATTTCCTTTCTCTGCAGTGCTCCTTAGAAACAACTCAATAAAATGAGTGGGGGGCTCCTAAGCCAAAGATACACTTATCAATGTTAGAATTATACAGCATGGCAAACATAGTGTAAATCATTAAGTAGGAGAAAAGTGTGTCTACCTATAAAACATTATAGGAACAGCAGGCTTAACCATCTCTTAATCATTTTGAAGGACCCTTCAGCGTACCTGCCTTTTAAGAACAAACTGTGTCTCTGAATGCAGGTGTTTCTGTAATATACCGTCCATTTTTCAGATTATTTCATGTGGGATGGAAAAGATTTTTGAGTTTGTTTTTTCCCCATCTTCCTAGTCTCATCTGAACTGGAGAGCTAACAAAATTTCTGTGTGGGGCAAAGGAAAGTCATGATCAACCTTCTATAAGTCATATTTCTTTTTTAAAAAATTTATTTTATTGAAGTATGGTTGATTTACCATGTAGTGTTAAGTTCTGCTGTACAGCAAAGTGATTCAGTTTTATATATATATATATATATATATATATATATATATATATATATATATTCTTTTTCATATTCTTTTCCATTATGGTTTATCACAGGATATTGAATATAGTTCCCTGTGCCATACAGTAGGAACTTGTTGTTTATCCATTCTATATATAATAGTTTGCATCTGCTAATCCCAAACTCCCACTCCATCCCTCTCCCACCCTCCTCCCCCTTGTCAACCACAAGTCTGTTCTCTATGTCTGTGAGTCTGTTTCTGTTTTGTAGATAGGTTCATTTGTGTCATATTTTAGATTCCACATATAAGTGATATCATATGGTATTTGTCTTTCTCTTTCTGACTGACTTCAGTATAAGTTATATTTCTAAATTCCCACTGGGCCATCTTTTAAGCAAAAAGTATTTTTTTTTCCTCTCCCTCAAACCTTAAGAGGTCATGGAGTTAAGGACACTCATTGAATATTTTCTACACTCACAACATTTGATAAGAATTTTTGTCCAAGTTCCAGCATATAGAACATCCTCTGGCAAAGCCATTAGAATGTTTCAGATTTGTACTTACCCCACTTCTACAAGGCCTCCTGATTAAATTTAGATTGCATTCTTATTAGCACTCACACAATTTACTTCTTTGTAAAAGTGTGTGTTTCTGTTTGCACTCTTCTTTTCTGAAGTCTTATCCCCTCTCCAGCACCATTTACTCAATATCCCCTGAGCTCTCTTTGAGCAGTAATAGTACACAGAATGGGATTTGCCAAGCATGAATATTCCATAAAGAATCACAAGGATTCTGTAGTTCACTGACTCCATTGTCTTTGAAAGCAAATTTCAACATAAACACTGAGTTCTCTTCTTCCTTTGCAGAGCTAAGTGATAATATTCACCCTATATTATGAGGGTAATTTACATTCAGTGGGGAATTATTATTCACAGAGGCTCAAACATACCTTACTCATTTACATTTCCTCTTTCCCTAGGTTCTTAAGGCACATTGGAAGAAGAAGCCTATCCTTCAGGTTATATCAACTAGAAAGATGTCAACAACATAAAGAGAAAAATAATTCACAGATGACCTTTTAAGTAAAACGTAAGGCAATGACCATAGTTTGGATTGTGACACACTTGGCCATAAGGATCAGGTCTTATTCACCTTTGTATTCAAGTATATAACACAGTGCCTGGTACATAACACTTGTTTAATAAATAAACATTTGTTGAAAGAATGAAGCATGGTGGGTGAACTGTGGCCACTGGACCAAATCAAACCATGCCTTATTTGCACAGCCCATGTGCACAGCCATGCTAATGCATTTACATAATGCCTATGGCTACTTTCATGCACAAAGGCAAAGTATGTGGCCTCTTGGACTGCAAAGCTGAAATACATTATCTGGCCCTTTATAGAAAGTGTTTACTAACCCTTGCATAGGAGAATGCATGAAAATAGAAAAAAGTAGTCATCTTTTTATGAGCATAATTTTGTGTAGTTGCAGTTAAAACATATACGAAACAGTATTTTATTTTTTGTTTCCTATACCATATGCCTTTTTCTGGATGAACGCCAGTCTTCATTCTTACTCTAATAGCTACAAGAGTATTCTGTCGTGTAGATATATTGCGTGACTTCCCCTCGTCTACCTCAGTTTTCACATTTGGGAGGTAAGAAGACTCAATAAACTATAAGGTGCTTCCAATTCTGACTCCCTCTGGTTCTGTATCCCTTCCACACTCTTTCACATACATGCAACTTCAAAGGTTGCAAATATACTTATTTATTGAATTCTAACATATCTGAGAGCAGTTGAGAGGCCAAGTTCTAAATTCTCTTCTGGGCAGAAATGGAAGACACTGGGTCTTTGCTGATCACCCATCATTTGGTTTCTACTGGTGGGTCTAGGTCTTCATGTTTTCCCATTCAAAAGAAATGAACAGCTGTTCAGCTCTGCAAAAAGGAGATCATGTTATATTTTCTTCCTTTAGGTAATCTTTTTGCTAGAAGCCAGATAACATCAACTTTAGAAATCAAATATAATGGAAAATCACAATATGTTCGGTTTTCTTACTTTTTACATTTTTAATCTGCTCACCTGAAATATAAGTAGAACACTCATTTTATATCCATGTATTATTCATTTATTCACTTGTAAAAAAAAATGCTAAATGCCTAGTACATGTCTAGCACTAAGTTATGCATTAGGAATAGAAACACAAGGAAGATAGATATTAGACTCTGATGATGATGTTCAGCGATGAGTAAAACTCTAAATCCTGAAGGGAAAAAATAAGTCCCACTCTATTCTGATCCAATCAGCTGTGTAGTAGAATTTCTAATTACGCTCAAACTTAGTGATATATGGAATCTTTGATGGCCAGAACGATGAGTTTACACTCTTCTACTTAGGCTACTAAAACAAAGGTAAGTCCCCTAAACTCTGTGCCCCAAAATATTTCAAAATGCATTACTGTACAAATACAGTAGATTAATCGCTATGAGTGCAGGTAGCTTGGTCACATCTCTCCTCTAATGCATTGGTCTTCCCAATTTTCCTCCACTGGAACAAGCACATTCTCTTGGGATCACCTGTGATCACAGGGCTTGTGTTTCCAGGAATTGCAGCTCACAGTAAGAATATCAGCATCCCTATTATTTAGACAACTTCCAAACTAATTCCCCTAATCAGGTGATAGGAAAGATTTTCTGTAAGGTCTGTGTTACACAATTTTAGTCCTGGCATTCCAAAAGACAGCTGCCCTTCCTTCTTCGACACATGTGAGGAAAGCACGGGTCACTTCCACTTTCACTCAGATGCAAAGAAGTAGCAACGGACACAGCAGTTTCACCTCTAGGGAAAGATGTGTCTTTTGCAGCACTCATGGGCGGCTTCACAAACAACAGAATGATAAAGAAGAAAAGAGTGCACGAAAAGAACAAACTCATTGCCCTTTGGCTGAGATGATTTACAGGTGAAGAGAAGGAAGGGTGGGGATGTAGTGCAGCTGTGCTTGGTAGGCTATTGGGTAGGTGGTTCACGGATGCTAGACCTACTGTCATAGCTCAAACAAGAGGACAACAACTTTCTTAACTTGGTGGTGGTTTCTCTGCTTCCTGAAGTCCGCTCACAAGGCTAGGTCTGAGAGGGCACAATGTGTTAACATTCAATTATACTTTTCAGCACACATTTTTCCTTGACCGCTATGTTAGGATATAGAGTACTCATGAACTGACAGGAGACATATGCTATTTCAGGGGACTCCAGACCCCCTTCAGCAGTACCCACATTATCCTTTGCCTGCCCTGTGCTACTGTTCTTCTCCTTCCCCTGATTGTGGCTCAGGCTACAGATACTGCCAATGAGATGACCATTTCCTAATCAGTTCTACTCTTGGGTCTCTCTAAGTGGTGATGACCCTTCTGCTAGCTTTATATTCGTCCACGTGCTTCTTCAGTGAGACGGAAAAAAAGGGGGGTTTAGAGTTCAACTTCTATATGCTGCCTGAGTTCCACAGATCAGCTCTGAAAGAGCTAGCTGTGAGTACAAAAAATCTAGATAATCAAAATTCAATGTATCATGCTCTGTGTTGGTCAACCACAATGAGAATCTCAGACTTGGTACCCAAAGTTTAAAATATTCCGACTGCAAGATTCAGCTGTAGAATTTTGTACAATAGCTCCTTGGGATGTTTGCAGATGATGCACACTTATACTCCTTCCCCAAAATTGCCTCTCTATAGTTACCCATCTTTAAACTCTCATTAATAATAACAGCTATAATTTATCAAGTGCTTATTATGTTAAGGGTACTAGTCAAAGTGCTTTGCATGTATTAACTCAGTCCTCAGAGGAAGGTACTCTTATCACTCCCATTCTACTTTTTATGGCATTTAATCTACAGAGAAATTAAGTAAATTGTTCAAGGTCACACAGCGAGTAAGTGGCAGAGCTGGGTAAATCTAGGCAGTGTGACTCTAGAGAACCAAAGCTCTTAAAGATGAAGTTTCTTTGTTAACCTCTGGGCTCATTATACAGCAGGAATCTTCATTACTGTGTCATTATTTCCTTTAGTAGGAGATATTTCTCATATTGTTGCCAGAATACACCTAGCAAAAATCTTACCCCTGTGCACATTCACAAAGTACTAGGCAGACACTGTTGAGTGTCAAGAAGTCTATCGTAAACTATAAATGCCCTGTATATCTCTCATATTTTTGTTATATCAGTCAAAGATTGATTTGCACTATATCTGGGGCAGCAGAATAAAATATACACACAAAGGAAACAGGGAGTCCTAAGTTACTTTGCTAATGAATGTGGGCAAGGTGAGGTGAGAGAAGATGACTAAAATGGAGAAATGCTATATGTTGACTTGTATTGTCTGAACCTTCCAGGAACACTGCCACCCTTCTGCCTTATCATACAATCTATGTAATAATTTCCCTCAACACTATTATATTACAAAATTCAGGTTCTTTTCCATTGATGCGTTCGTAACATTAAAATATGCCCCAATCTGTGGAGTAATTGTCATGTATACTATGTACATGTATTATAATATCTCAAGCAAAATCAAATTTGCTATGGGAACCTTATGCTTCATTTACCTTGATTCTGCTATTGATAGACAACTCAGTATAGCATGTGTTATGAAAAGAAATAAAAAATGAACAGCCCCAAGTTCTTTACAGATTCTCCAGTAGTTAATCATGTTCTGATGCAAATCTACTGGAGAATTTTCAAATGCCAAGTCAAGCATGATTGGGCATCAAAGATTATAAACATTTGATGGTGGAGGGGGGAATCCATATTATTACGGAAGAGTGGAAGGCATTTGTATTATTTTAGCATTGAAGGATACTTATCTGACTTAAAAAATTTTTTTGTTCCTTGAAAGGAAAGATGAATTGGCATATATCACTTTGGGCAGAATTCTCCAGAAACTATAACCTACAGCTACAGCATTTATCTGAAACTCTGTAGTTTATTTTAAAGGTCGTGGCGGTATAATTCTGACTTTAGCAAGCAGGAACATTTTCAAAAATGTAGCCTAATTTTATTGTTCATCTTTAAATATTCATTTCATATTTGATGGGCTAGAAATTTGAAATTCAAATTACTTCCTTTTCCTTTATTCTTAGCAAAATCATCTAAGAGTAAGAGGTGCAGTTCATTTATAACAAAATAGAAATAAAATAAAGCTCATAATTCAACAAGAACTAATTAAAATTATTTGAAAGTCAGTTTACAGGTGAGTAAACTGTTAATTCCAGTTACATCACTTAGATTCTTTATAAGTTATTTCAGGAAAATTATTCATCTACTGAATCACTGAATCACAGATTTGAAAAGGACATTGAAATTCACTTCCTACAAAACCCTCATATTACTGATGAGGTCTAGAGAGGTTCCTCAGCAAGTATAAGGTCACTTTTTAAGAAGTTACAAAGTGAAGAATCAAATTTAGGTCTACTGTTTCCAAGTCCTCTGCACTTTCTAAGAAATACTTGGCCAAGCCATACTAGATATTGAGTAAATCTCCCTAGTATCTCAGGTCCAAGATCTCACCAGTATACCTTGTCTCAAGCCCAGAATCAGGGGTAGTAGGTGACACTGGGTCTCCCATGTGGTCACTCATTTTCAGTAAGAGACTGTATTCCCAAGGATGTCTCTGTCCAGAAGATCTAAGCAGAGGTCAATGAACGAGCCTAATTTTTCTAGAAAACAGTATCATAAGTTTCTCAAGCTGACACATGCAGGCTGCTAATATCAAGCACCTTTGATACAAAATCTCTTAACATAAATGTCCATTTATTGGAGCTAGTGGTCAGACAAACAGGATTTGGGTCACCATTTCCTTTGCACCCATTTCTTTGCACCCCCATTTCCTAGGGCTGCTGTAACAAAGCACCAAAAACTGAGAAGCTTAAAGCAACAGAAATCCTCTCACAGTTCTGGAGACTAGAAGTCTGAAACCAAGTTGTTGGTGGGGCAAAGTTCTCTGTGAAGGCTATGACAGAGAATCTGTTCCATGCTTCTTTCCTAGCTTCTAGTGGTTGCTGGCAAAACGTGGTGTTTCTTGGCTTGCAGCTGCATTACTCCAATTTCCCCGGCTGTTTTCACAGAGCCTTCTTCCCTCTGGATGTGTGTCTCTATGTCTCCAGATTTTCCCGTCTTTATAAGAGTCCACCTTAATCCAGTGTAAACTTACTTCTACTTAATTGCATCTGAAAAATTCCTATTACCAAGTAAGTTCACTCTCAGAGGCACTGGAGATTAGGACTTCAACATATCTTTTTGGGGAACACAATTCAACCCATGATGGCTCCCAAATAGATTACGTTTAATAAAGGCAGTGCTTCTTCAGGAATCAGTGGATACACTCTTGGATAATTGTTTTTTGAACTAATCCTAAATATTCGGCTAACTCAGAAAACAATTTTTTAAAAAATAGCCAGGTCTAGGAATTGGTATAGGAATTTTTTAAAAGTCAGAAATGAGGCATCTTCCCTAATGTGTCAGGACACGTACAGCCACTGCAGAGGTCGGGCCATAGTCCCTGGTGAGTGGGTTCTTTCATCACCCTTATTATAATTCACCAGAGCATCCACTTTTGAATTCTGTGTTTTAAATTTTTACTTACTAGGGAATTTAAACTATCTATAGTCTCTTCTCGTATCTGTTTATCTGACAGGAGCTCTGAGATCCGCATGCTACACGCACTCCCGGGACAGAGACATTCCAAGGTGTCTGACACAAATTAGTGTTTGCTCATGTTCTAGAAGGTATAATAATTCCACTCAATAGCAGGTACCGACACGGGGTTTACATGGCACAAACTATGGGATACACCTGGAGAGTGGCACTCAGTTGATCCCCTTATACCTGTTACAAAAGTCTGGTTATCTTATTTTTTTACTTTTTGTAAGTGCTCTGCCGTCATATATGTATACATACACACACACATATGAAAGACTGTAACTTCTTTAAGGGAAGAAATTGAAACCTGATTCATCTTGATAAACTTCACAGAAGTTAATATAATGTCTTGCACATAACAAGGGTTTAGAGAATATTTACAGAGTAAATAAACTGATGAGTTTTTAAGCCAACACTGGTTATATATGAATAAAATTAGGCTTGAATTTAGAAAACACCAATAAGCTTAAATAATTTTTCACTTGCTAATATATCTGATCAAGGCATTGCTTAATGAGTTGGTCTCACATATCATACAAAGAAATTTCATCAAATTTAGTAACATGTTATTTGGCAAAAATAAACATGTTGAATAATAATTGTACCTTGTCTTCTCAAAATGGGTTATTCTTAAACTATGTATAAAGAACAAAATTATTTCTACTTTATGATTTTAAATTATAGAGGAAAGGAAAAAACATTTAAAATAATTAGTATATAGATTTGACAAGCTGGATTTATTTAAACAAGTATAGAAAATTCAAATAATACTGACTAATGACTAATATTTTAATTTTAAGTTATCAAGCTAAATTATGACTAGAAAATGATGCACTGAAAGGTTGTCATTTAAAACATAATGGGGGAAAATGCCTATTTCTGGTCATTCAAGTTTGCGTTTAGAGCTAACAAAATCAATTTCTCTTTAAATGTCTGTTAATGACCACCAGGAATAAAAAGAAAGAACATGGAAATAGAAATTGAAACGGTTATATTACAAATTTTTGAATAAACTTTTTATTGTATCTTTTGGATCTTAAAAGGTGTAAGTCTGGGCCGATGACAAATTACCAGGAAATTGAACCTGCACTTTAATCTTCTAGTTTTGGAGCATGGCAGAGCCAGCTAGCACCAAGTTCACATGCTCTTCAGATCCCAGCGAGCCCAGGTTTATGATCTTTCCACGTGCAGAGTCCTTTTTCCAACGCTTTACCACTAAGATTTTGAGATAAAAATGGTGCTTATGGGGCTTCCCTGGTGGCGCAGTGGTTAAGAATCCGCCTGCCAATGCAGGGGACACAGGTTCAATCCCTGGTCCGGGAAGATCGCACATGCCACAGAGCAACTAAACCCGTGCGCCACAACTACTGAGCCTGCACTCTAGAGCTTGCAAGCCACAACTACTGAGCCTGCACTCTAGAGCTTGCGAGCCACAACTACTGAAGTCCGTGCGCCTAGAGCCCGTGCTCCCCAACAAAAAAAACCACTGCAATGAGAAGCCCGCACACCGCAACGAAGAGTAGCCCCCGCTCGCCACAACTAGAGAAAGCCCGCATGCAGCAACAAAGACCCAATGCAGCCAAAAATAAATAAATTATTTTTTTTTAAATGGTGCTTATATACTTGATTTTATCTTTTTTTTTTTTTAATTTTTGTTTTCTCTTAACCTGGTTTGACCACTCTTTTCTCATCCACTCATTCCTCACCATTCTTCTATGTACCTGACCACACACAAGCACACTCTACAGTCTTCAACAGAAATTTTGCCTTACTTGCTACATATACTTATCACCGAGCACAACACTACATAGCAGGTGTTTAATTAGATCAGGGTGCCTCTTTTTCCCTTTGAAGACTATGGGAACAACAGATGGCTGGTATTTGTTATAAGATGGTTTACTTCCACGATGTCTTTAACAATGTGTGAGGACTTTATTTTCCCTTTTCCTCCTCTCTTTTATCTTCTGCACATGATTCTTTCCTCTGCTCTACAAATGTCTGAGTGCCTTTCCTTCCATTCCATTGAGCTTCTTCCCAAAATTGTTTGAACAAACTCATCACCTATCTCCATTCTAACAACAGATGCATCCCGAAGGTCAGGAAGAAAATGGGAATCACATCCTTAGAGTTATCACATGATTTGACCATCGTTTTTGAAATTGAAAATTTTGACTAGTTCAATGGATTCAGATACTGAGAATGTTTGCTAAAAATTACCCATTTTCAGAGGAATTGCAAAGACATATGAATAACACTGAATCACAACACATCTAAGCCTACATAAACATACGACATTGTCTTTAAATTTTGTAATCGCTACTGCAGACTTTGACTAGAAGTCATATGTTTCTGACCACCAAATTTTAACAAGCTTCTCTCCTTGACAGAATTTAGTCCCGCTCTCAGCAGAGTCAGAAATAATGGAATTGCTCATTAAAAATAATGAGATGCCACTGTAATGAATCCTGATCTATAGCTCCTCTCTCCGAAATATGTTTTTCAATGGAAAAAATAATTAGATCCTATGGAGATCCTCACCGTGGGATATAAAAGGTAACCACAAAACCATACTTAATTATGTAAACTGAATACTTTAAGAACGGTGTTAGCAAAAAGTTTCCATTCCATACCAGGTACCAGGTTGACTAGAAAAAGAAGTTACATTTGATAATGAAATGGACCTGGAGGAGAAAGGCGAAAAAGAAATAAGAGGACACTATCACTCCTTTGCTTCCACGAGCCATCATAACTCTTTTTCCTAAAGAATTTATCCTGATAGAAAAAGGAGCACTAGTCAGTGAAAGGTTAATCTCATTTCTCAACCCATCAGACATTTGCACTCTTCAAATGTCTAAACGCACTTTTCTTGCCTTAACTTCCTCTTTCATGCTGTGAAAATGGAACATAATTTTTTACTGAAGCTGTGTAGAAGTTTAGCAAGGAATCAAAAGTTATCATTAGGTGAGTCATTTACACTCAGGTGGCTCGTCTGCCATCTACCTGTCTGGGAACCCAAGAAGGAACAGAAACACCTAGAATCTCATATCAAGCACAGTTTACTTGCTTGTAGAGTGTAGCAGGTCTTTGTCTGAATGGCAGTGGGATAGTAAGAGCAGGAAAAAAAATGGGCCAGACAGGAATCATTTTTTTTTCATTAATTCCCAAATAATATCTGAAAGATAAAAACTAATGATTCAACAGTGAGACTGAACACCAATGAGAAGAGGTGCTCTGTTGACATTAATAACATCAACCAGACCATTGGAAATAGACCTGGAGGGCTGTGGATTCCTCTGGGGGATTCAGTACCTTTCTAGCTGCCTATTTTGTGAGAGGAAAAAGTAACAGTATTCACCACCCAGAGGGCCTGGGGTACAGGTATTCCCACAGAGAATGTTCTTTTAATCTCAAGCATTTTACTTAGTCCATAGAGGTCTGTTTTAACCTGAAGGCTTTGCCTGCAACCACACAAACACAGAACTCCCCATGACCCACCTGCAGAGAATTCCCTTAGCTTCAGGCCTCACTAATCTGTATTTGAATTCAAGGTCAGGATAGAAATAAAGAAAAGCTCTGCCTTTTTGAAGGGTTGTTGACAACTCGTTGTCAGGCACAAGACCATTTGGAGGAAACAACAAATGCACAGAAACAAAGTTCAAACAAAACGACCTTTAGGGGAACCTGGGCACTTGTTTTCTTTTTCTCCTCCTTCCTCCCAGAGCCTGGGTTATTCAGTAGTGCACTAGTTTTCTAGGGCTGCCCTAACAAATTACCACAAACTGAAGGCCTAAAAAATCAGAAACTTAGTTTGTCATAATTCTGGAGAGCAGAAATCCAAAAATCAGGGTGTCTTACAGGGCCAGCCTCCTCCAGAGGATATAAGGGAGATTCTCTCCAAGTGCCTGGTAGCTCCAGGCACTCCTTAATTTTTGACTGCATCACTCCACTCTCTACCTCCATCTTCATCTGGGCTTCTCTTCTGTTTCTTCTCTTCTGTCTCTTATAAGGATACTTAATGTTGGATTGAGGACATATCCAGGTAATCTAGGATAATATCCTCTCAAGATCCTTAAATAAATTATATCTGTACAGATCCTATTTTTCCAAATAAGGTCATATTCACAGGTTCCAAGGTGTGGAAATATCTTTTTGGGTGGTCACCATCACTGGGATAGTAGACTTAGGCTGAGACTGAAGACTATATAATTCCCCCCACCTCCACTCCGAACATGAACTCTAAAATCTATGAGAGACTGAATCCTGCTTAGAAACTCTAAAGAATTAAATTTCTTTCAAATGCTCCATTCTCCATTTGGAGGAATGGATCAGGGAAGAGCACACTTGTAGAAGATGTGCTTGGCTTTTATAAAGAATAAAATCTGACAGGCAGTTTAAATTGGACATCCACTATGACACACCTTCAGATAGGTGTTCTGCAAATAAAAGTCTACTTGACTAAGAAAGCTGAAACATGTACAGGGTTTGTGGTTAAATGATTAGGTGAATCTGATGCAACTGCTGCTTAGACACTCTCTGCCCACGGTCTTGGTCCCTAAACACATTCTATAGAATGAATTTAATGCCAACTCCTGGGAATAAAGCAAAATCCTGTTATTTTGTAATGGAAATTACCTTCTCAATTAAGGCAACTAAGAAGATGGAGAAAGCCCACAGGCTTTAATAAAATTTCTCTGGGGCTCTATTAAGATGCACCCCTAGAAGCTGCATTTGCCTTTTTGCTCACATGCCTGCCTCTTCAATCAGGTAATCAAGTATGTAATCAGAAATTACATACTTAGTCTAAGCCATCTTGTCAAGATTGGATGCTTTCTCTAAAAATTCACTTAAAGACTTAAACTTATAGCTTTAAGTAATTTCCTGGGCAGAGGAATCTGCCAGCACTTCCCCTTTCCTTCCTACTTTTTTTTTTTTAAATAAATTTATTTATTTATTTATTTATTTTTGGCTGTGTTGGGTCTTCATTGCGGTGCACGAGCTTCTCATTGCAGTGGCTTCTCTCGTTGCAGAGCACGGGCTCTAGGCGCATGGGCTTCAGTAGTTGCAGCACGTGGGCTCAGTAGTTGTGGCTTGCGGGCTCTAGAGCGCAGGCTCAGCAGTTGTGGCGCACGGGCTTAGTTGTTCCATGGCATGTGGGATCTTCCCGGACCAGGGCTCGAACCCGTGTCCCCTGCATTGGGAGATGGATTCTTAACCACTGTGCCACCAGGGAAGTCCCTCCTTCCTACTTTTGAATTCCTAAAGAATTGACTGTGGTTCCTCCAGCCTTGTTTAACTTTCCTCCCCTCATCTATCCAACCTGCCTTCCTCATCCCTTCCGTGCCTTGACCCAATTTCTTCATGGATGTCTGCATGAAACTCTTTGCTAAACAGAGTGTGGTTCATGGATTGTAACCACTTGGGAGCTTGTTAGACCAGCAGCACCTCAACACACCCCGGATTTCCCATCCTCATCTTAACAATTAAAGTGTGACACTCAGTCCCCAGCTCCCATTTGCTTACTAGGTTACGACATCTGCTTTAGCCAGGCCTCCCAGTGAGCATGCTCTCTCGTTCAAGACTCCACTTCTTCAACTGCTATTTGTGTAGACAAGTGGATTTCAACCTTAGCTGCACATGACGACTGCTTGAGTAGCGGTGGTTGTTTTTTTTCATCAGAAGAATCCCACCCTCAGAGATCTTAATTTAATTTGTCTGGGGTGGAGCCCAGGCACAGTCTTTTTCTTTTTCTTTTTTTTTTCTTTTTGAACTTTCCCGGGAGATTCTAATGTGCAACCACATTTGAGAACACCGTCATAGATGGGTGGTTTCAAAGTGTGGTTCTAGAGTTGGTAGCATCGAATCACCCAAACTTCTTAAAAATGCAGATTCTTTGGTTCCATCCCAGGCTTTCTAACCAGAAACTCTGGAGGAGGGCCCAGCAAGCTGTGTTTTAACAAGCCCTCCAAGTGATTTTGATCAAGGCTAGAGTCTGAGAAATAACTGCCATTGAGTATCCCTTGCCACTCAATCAAAGTTCTATGGAAGGTACACAAGTGAATAAAGTCTGGTCCTTACCCTGGAGTAACAAAACGTGCTTGGAAGAAACACTTTGAACATACAGACACACCCAAACATGACCCATGTTTACAGATGTGTAGTTCTAGTCAGAATGTGATTAAGGTGAGTGAATAGGGAAAAAAAATTACTTTTGAGTAGAAGAACTTCTATAGAAAGAGGAAACATATGCAGGTGATACAAGCATAAATAATAGGAGGGAGAGGGTGTTTAGGCAAGTAGAGTGGTTTATTAGGAGATAGACTAGGGCTTCGCTGCTGGCGCAGTGGTTAAGAATCCGCCTGCCAATGCAAGGGACACGGGTCCGAGCCCTGGTCCAGGAAGATCCCACATGCCGTGGAGCAACTAAGCCCGTGAGCCACAACTACTGAAGCCCACGCACCTAGAGCTCGTGCTCCGCAACAAGAGAAGCCCGCGCACCACAACGAAGAGTAGCCCCCGCTCGTCGCAACTAGAGAAAGTCCACACACAACAATGAAGACCCAATGCAGCCAAAAATAAATAAAATAAAATAAATAAATACATTAAAAAAAAGAGAGAGACCAAAAAAATAAATGGGTGGTAGTCAAACTCTGTGGGATCTTGAATATCACTCTAAGCCATCCAGGTATTTCTAAAAATACCAGGAAAATATGTTGTGTATGAGTTGCAGCTAGCTAGATAAAGTGAAAGAGGAGGACAGAGAAATTTTCAGGTACTGAAGTGAGCATGTACAAAGGCCCCAAGACAGGAAAAGCCACGGAATCGTCAATAGAAACCAAAATAGAATCTGCATGAAGCAGTCATTTAGGATGCAGCGTCTGAATGCTCATCTGTAAGGAGGATGTGAGGATGATAGTGCAGAGAACAGATTGATAGGACTTGGGAACTTGAAATCCCAATTTAATTCTACAAGACTCTCTGATTATACTTAATAGGATTCATCCACATTTCCTCCATTTTTCTAATTCCTTTCTTTTAATGTAAAATAATGGATGCTCTGAATAACTAAAAAATTGAAAGTATGGAAATTTTATGATACAACACAACTTTAAAGGTTGCCAGAGTAATTGCAGTAGTGAAAAACAAACTTAATTGTGGGTGTGCGGCATTCCTCATTTGCAACTATAGCTTCAATTTTGGAGGACTACCATTGAATATCACATGCTGGGTTGATTCCCACTGCCATAAAAGCCATAAGGAAATAAAATGTAGTGGCCATTTGATGTTCTTTTTGATGCTTCATAGCCATTTCTACCCTTTGAATGAACAGAACCCTAATTTCTCCCTACCCTACAGTCTTGACACCACACCTCTTCTACCAAAATTCTCTTCCTGGATATCAGAATATGTGCTCTGAGATGACACTTCAAGATTAGAGCGTGGAACTCAGGTCTGGCCAATCAAAATGCCATATTTCCCATATTGATCTGGGACTGCCTGGCTCTTCACGGCACAATACACTACATTGTGGAACTTGATGAGTTTATTCTAAAAGTTTTCTAAAAAAGAAAATGTAAAACATAGCCAAGAACACTTTTTAAAGTAGTACAATGAGGCAGAACTTGTCCTCCTAACTCTCATAACACTAATGATAGTTAAATTTAAATTACTAATCTTCAGTAATTTAAATAGTGTGATATTAGTTAAGAAATAGTCAAATAGACCAATGGAATAGCATAGAGAATCCAGAAACAGAATCAGAGAGACAGAATTTATATTTGTAAGGATATCACTTCAAAATCAGTAAGGAAAGATGCTCAACATCACGCTTATCATCTCTCTCTCACACACACACACACACACACACACACACACACGCAATGGAATACTACTCAGCCATAAAAAAAGAACAAAATTTTGTCATTTGCAGCAACATGGATGGACTTGGAAGGTATTATGCTAAGTGAAACAAGTCAGACAAAGACAAATATAGTATCGTATCACTTATATGTGGAATCTAAAAAATGCAACAAACTAGTAAATATAACAAAAAATAAGCAGGCTCAAGATATAGAGAACAAACTAGTGGTTACCAGTGGGGGGTGTCAGTATAGGGGTGGGGGAGTGAGAGGCACAAACTATTGGGTGTAAGAGAGGCTACAAAGATGTATTGTACGACACAGGAAATACAGCCAATATTTTATAATAACTGTAAAAGGAGGTGTAACCTTTTAAAAATGTATAAAAATCAGTAAAGAAAATAAAACTACTTAAAAATAGGAGATTTCATAAATAATGGTAGAAAAATTGGCTATCTATTTGGAAAAAATAAAATAAAAGTTAGAATCCTACTATGTCCCAGTCCAAAACTGAATTCTAGATAAAGTGCAAAATGGAAAATCCTATAAAATAGTTCCTTTCAAATTGTTGCTACATATTACATAACATAGTGATCTTTTTTTTTAAATGCCAGGATCTATCACATCACCAATTAAGTGAAAAATCTGTGAGGATAGAACCCAAACATCAGTATTTTTAAAGTTTTTCTGGTTATTAATTTATAGTAAAGTTTGAGAACCATTGCTGGTTAATAGAGAAGAATGTCCCTGAGCTTCCGAGCAGTCAAAGCAAAGAATAGTTTAATAATGAGTGACAAAGTTTTCATTTAAAAAAAGGCCAAATGTTCAGGAGATTTACCAGTTTTCCTGGTGTTGAAAAATAGGGAGAAATGTCACCATTTAAAAGCTTCATAAAGTAATAGTGCATCAATAAGACTGTTAATAGTGGCTTTAAACCACTAATGTCTTTGCTTGTTGTGCTTTTGCACTCTTAAAACTAGTCAGAAGGATCCTAATCGCCTGGCCATAGAGAAGTCAGGGAAAGGATTGTAGAGAACTCAGCACATTTATCCTCTGTAAATAGCCAGAGTAGTTATCTTTTTGGATGGACAATGGCTTCACCATCATTAACAATAGCTCATTTCATGTTATGTACATGTACTACTCTATTCGCCAATTCTCCATGTCACTTAGCACTGGGTAGCCTCACACCAGAGCCCTAACATAGAAGTTTTGGGCTTCAAGTATCTAGACCACTTCTCCTTCCTAGTCCTAAGGATCATGCATCCTTTCACCATGAGCTTAGACATAACTTCTGAATCTTTCTATCAACAGCTCCAGGCTGTCACTACCAAACAGTTAGAACTGACATATAAGTTGAAATATGCCTACAGGAATTTTCTGTTTCATTGTGAACACAGAGAGGGAGCCACACTTAGAGGGGTAACCCAGTGGGAAAAGATACCGGAAATATGGGCTGAACCTCTGAAACAGGGGAAGGATGCTGAGATCAAGACTGTGTATTAGTTATTAATAATCTATACCTGCAAGCCTCCAGAAAGAAGAAACCAAGTGCCACTAACTGTGGAGAGTCCGAGACATACAAATCTGAGATTTACGAGTTAGTTTGCTAGTTTCATTGATGCTCAAAGAAGATATGAAATTCTTGGATCAGAGACAAAGGACTCTACTACTGACAGCACAGGAAGCAGCGTGAGCTTCACGCTCTTACCAGTTGCCTTTGTCCCTCAGTCCCATGAGGATGGCGAGTGGGGGGTCATGCAGAGCTGGGCTGGGGGATGCTACACCTACAGTAGGTTTGTGCTACAGCTGAGGAGCCCTGAGATTAGAAAACAGTCTATGATGGGGGATGCAAGCAGACCTGTCCAACTTTTCCTCTGAGGAAGGCATTATCGTTATTATATTGTCCTCTGCCCTGAAGGGAGAGAATACCTCTGTCTTCCAAGAATGTATGCTATATAAACATTCTTTGAAAGAGTCAAAAGATGTACAGAAATACCATGGCAAATTACCCCCAGCTCAAGGAAAAAGGGGATAGCAAAAAGGACCTAAGAAAACAGCAGGAATAAGACTAGGAGACAAAAAAATTAATCACAGTAAATATATTAGCAACATATATTATAATCCCAGCTTTCCAAGACAAATGACTAAGAAATTGGGTCCCCAGTTAGAGCAATACTGTGTGAATCTAGGATTTAATGGGAATTTCCTCTGCCCTGTTAATCTACCAGACTCATGGGTCTCTGAGGGTAAAAGCAAAGTTAAGGCATTACTGAGGATGCCACATTTTTATCTGCTGCACAGAAATTCAGTGGATTTGCTTTCCAAACATACTTCTATTTTCCTGTTCATTATAAATTTCACTATAGGTGTATAACCCACTAAGAACACAGCCAAAGGATATCATTGCTATCTGATGCCTTCCAACTCCAATTAAATTAGTCACTTTAAGAATACTGAAGCTGTTGGGGAAATGCCTTGACACTAAATGACTCTGGCATTTTCAACAGTCATGGTTAGTTCAGCTTTGCACAGAGAACAGCTGGAGAGGTAAATGTACAAAGATGTGTTGATTGCAAGTCAAGGAACCTGAAGGAAAACTAAATTAAGCACATTCAATTTCTGCTCACCCTGAGGGACTGTCAGCGGGAAAGGGGCCCCCTGAGACGGAGAAAGTGACAGCAAGGGGAATGTACAGAGATGGACACCCCGAGCCATCCCATAAGCTCCCCATGAGCTTTCCTCTTATTCACAGCCACCCTTGCTGATCTGGAAATATGTTCAGCTTGCTTTCCTCCAGATGCTATTAAATATATTGTGAGGCAATGACCACCGCTAATTGAAAGATGATGTCATGCCAACACAAGTGCACTGCGCTTGGAATCCAGTATGTGAATCGCAACTAGCTGGCTGTGAGGCCTTAGGTAAGGCCCTCTTGTACTTTGAATCTCAGTTTTTTATTTGATAAAATGAGGAGACAGTCACTAGGTCTCTGGTGTTTGAAATATCTTTCTGGGAAGCGGCACAATTCCAAGGACAAGCTTTAAGGATAACTTGATGGAGGGTAGGGGAATGGGTTGAACAGAAAGACCAAGAATCTAGGCCTCACCTTTCCCTTCAACCTGCTGGGAAGGCATCATTTTATGTATTTAATATATCTATTTTTATTATTTTTTTAATATCTAATTTTAGGTAAGGGTTCTCTGTCAAAATGAATATAATAAACACTGGAATAAAAATCTCTATAGTTCCTCCAACCACTAACATTTTATTATGTTTTCAAATTTTTCTTCCAGTGGAAAACCAACAATAACCACACATACACACACACACACACAACTGGGGGCCATAAGTCTTCAGGGAGTCAGAGTTCAATTTCATATAATAAAGGAAAACTCCCTTGGGGTCCTAAATAGCCTCATTCAGAGATTCAGACACAGACTCCTGAAGCATGCTGGGAAATAACATACACAAGGCTTAACTGGAAATGAAGAGTTTTTAGTGTCATCTCCTCGTGTTCATTTACCTCTTTTGGAAGGGAACTGAGGGACAGAGAATATGCAGATAGAGACATGTCTAAGGCGGAACCCTTCAGATTAATTTGTTCTTGGGGAGCTCTTCTGAATTACAAATGCAGGGAGATGGTTAGCCAGGACAGAGGAGAGAAAGCAGCAACAAAAATGCCCCAAGACTCAAACCTGTACCATTTGCCTTTAGGCACCTCATCACTAAGGTAAAGCAGGTGAAATGTCTCTCCTCATTTTTATACTCCTGCCATTTTGACCTGTTTTCTGTTCTAGATTCTCATTTTAGTTAAATGTTTTCTCCATTCAATTGATCTCATCCATATGCAAAAGGAAGGGAGGATGTGAAACACACCTGGTGTGACTGGAGGGTCCAGCGCCACTAAGGGCCACCTGGACACGCCACTGCCCACCCATGGCTCTGAATGGGTGCAAAACCAGAGTTTTTCATCTTCCTTTAATTCCTTCTTCAACTTTTCTGAGAAGGCTTGGCTTTGGAATTAAGAAGATACTTTGATAATGAGAACCTACTGTATAGCACAGGGAACTCTATTCAACGCTCTGTGGTGACCTAAATGGGAAGAAAATCCAAAAAAGTGGGGATATACGTATACGTATAGCTGATTCCTTTTGCTGTACAGTAGAAACTAACACAACATTGTAGAGCAACTATATACTCCAATAAAAATTAATTTTTTTAAAAAAGGAAGATACTTTGATTTGTTTCACAGATGCCATAAAAACTGGGGATAGGGCTCTGGAAAGGAAAGAATTTCTGTATTAAGAGTTCTGTCCCGGTGAACTTTAGCCTAGTGTGAAGACCAGTGTGTAAACAGGAAGGGGTGCCCAGGCTCTGCCAGGAACACCTGCAGGGCAGAGCCTTCAGTTCCTAATGCCATAGACCGGTGAGGACATGGAACTCAGACACAAAATCTTATAACAGTGTACCCAAGATGTCAAAGACAACCTCAAAATCAACCTGGAAACATCCTAATTGGCTTCTACAGAGAGAAAAAGAAGAGCTAGAATTATGCTGTTCATCCTGTAAGGGAGGTGTGATGTGCTTTCAGTTCTCATGCTATAACCAGTGTGAGAACCAATGATGAAGGAAAAACCCAAGAAATATAATAGATTTCCATGAAAAAGTCCTCAAAAATCCGTATCTTGTCACCTCAAATCTCTTCAGCTGTCTTGGTCTGTGGATTAGGCCAATTTGTTGTTCTTAGGGCCTAACTCGGGACGTTTAATTTAGCTGTGAAAATAATAGATGGATATCAAATACTAGTATACCATAGAGGGACCGATAAATAGGCTTGGAATTTTTAAGATGGTTTTTAACCAAGAGTACACTGGAATAGTTCACTTCGAAGGAGAATGTATGCTGGCACATTCAAAACCAGTTTAGTCCACCTGTTACATGGACTGAATGTCCTGAACTCCTTCACATCACTTACCACACTTACGATATTTGCTAAATGTCCTAATTTGGCAAGGTAGGGTCTATCATTTTTACTACTTTACCCAAAGAGTTTTTTCAGCATATGTTAGGGCCTTAATTTGCATTTGTAATGACTGGGTTTCACAAAGAGAAAATAGAAGGTGGGAGGGGAGCTTTGTATCTTTGCATGCCTACACTTAGAGATATCAGGAAAAGAGCAACTAAAACAGTTGCGCTGTTTTCCAGCTACTCAATCAGGAAGATCTGAAATGATAAAACCAGTAGTGTGTCCACGACCTTCAGAGCCACCATTGTCTCTGCACATTAGGCAGGCCATCTAATTTAAATTGCTTATCAAATAATTGTTGCCAATAAATACTGACTGAATAAATGAAGAAGAGAGACAATTTTTCGAGCGCCAGCATTCTTACAGTCAAGTCTACAGGCCTTTCCAGAAGGCTGAAAGCGTGAACCTGGCTTCACATTAACATCACCTGCACAGCGTTTAGGAAATACTGATTTCAGTGCCCTGTACCCAGAGACTTTGATATGTTCTAGGAAAAACTGATTCACTGACTTAGACCTATGGGCAACAAATTAGTCACCAGCTCTACTTCAAGGGACTTGAGATCCCAAGTTATGAGGTATAACAATTAGGAGAAGAGTTCTTTTACAGGGAAACAGGATATTTGGAAAGACACATACAACTATTGGCAAATCACCAGTTATATATATATATATATATATATATATATATATATATATATATATATATATATATATATATAAACACAGTGGGAAAAATTCTGTGTATAATGTAAGTTGATACAGAATATACTAAATGAGTTTAGAAGAAGTGGCTTTGGTTAGTAAGATATAAGCAAGATGGTGAAAAGAAGGGCAAAGAGTATGGATCTTTCAAAAGAGAGGAAAAAAAGAAAACCAGAACCCAGAGTCAACTGAACCAAGAACAGAGGGTCTGCTTACTACTCAGCAGCATAAGACACCACTCACTACTGGTTGCCCTGACTACAGTGACCGCCCCCTCCTCCAAATAATAATGTTATCTGACAAAAGTCACAGGCAAATGAAAGAAACAATAGTCGGAGAAGGAATGATGTATTGTCTGGTGAACGTCACCTACAGGAAGGCTTGTGATGGAGCTTTGGAAGGCTTAAGCAGAAAATAAAGTAGAAATGCACATGGGCTAAACCTTGGGTCATAAATTAAAAATCTTATCAGCATCCTGAATGCTTGAGAGAGTCTTAGGAAAAGTAGCAGCCTGCCCTGTCTTACACTGTCAGAGATAGTACCAGGGTGAATAAACTAAGTGTGTATCTACATCGCCCCATTTGTTCTGTCAGGTGACATTGTTTATAGGAGAGAGGATAACAGATTTTGGCAATCGGGGACTGTGTCCGCTTGCCTTCCGCAGCACCCTCTTGCTCCTGGCTACCATCAAGGAGTTTGAAAGCTCCTCCAGGAAGGTGACTAGGAAGCGAGGACTGTTAGAATAGCAGCATGATTGGTACCCCATGGTAGCACACTGAAGAAAGAGCGGGTCTCTCCTTCCATGAGTTTTACGTGTCCTAGAAGCAGCTCGATGTTTTGAAATAAGAATTTATTATAGTTAGACTAGAAGTATTGGGGTTCATACTACAGCTTCTGTCTTCACAGACTCATTGCTTTTGCAGGAAAAAGTATAAAGTCCCATGTGAGGCTACCAGTGACCAGCGGGCCTACTGACAGCGCTGGAAGTGAGATAGAAATAAAGAGCAATATGAAAACATGATTAGCCCGTTGTGATTATTTCCACAGGTGATCCAAGCAAAATACCTGCTTGGACTCAGGAGATCTGGGTTCTGTTTCCAGCTTCACACACACAAATGCTGGTATCTACAACAAAGCAGTGATGGTTTCAATCTGTGTTAAGCACCTGTTGGATTAGGAAACACACTGGAAGTGAGGGAATGTTTTTTCCTAGGCTAGGTGGAATTCCTGAAGGTAAGGTTTTCACTTCTTCACTGTGCTCCCCTGGTGATTTTTTCCTGCTGCTCTCATGACAGCCGTTTATTTGACTGTGCTTTCCATAGCTGCTGACATGCCTACAGCCCGAGGGCACATGCAGTATCTTATTCACCTGTCTGCACCATGCCTGCTGGGAACAGTGTTGGTACGTGGTAGCTGCTTAATGATGTAAAAAGGACATGTTTGAAAATATAATCCTACTTAGTTCTCAGCTTAATTTGGTTTTGTTTAATTCAACTCATGGGAAGCACTGCAGTCTCGATAAGAACACTTGGGCTTTGAAGTCAACCCATCTGGATTTGAATTTCAGTTCCTTCAAAATCTTTAGTCGAGGCATTAAGACAGTCGCTTAACTTCTTTGATCTTGAGTTTCCTCTCTTATGAAATGGTGTGGTACTACCTACACTAGCTGACTCTCACAACTGCTTAATGGTAAAAAAGAGGTCTTGCAGGTTAAGGAACTCAATAAACTAAAGACATCTCTGAGAGCGTTTTTTAAGCCTCATTTTATAGATATGATTATTTGTTATACACTCAAATATTGCCCTCATTGGATAAGATAACTGGACTCTTCAACTACAAAAATATTTCTGTTCTGGCTGCAGGCCTATGTCTGAGGTTATCAGCAATCAAAGGATTAAAATTAGCCCAAATCAAAAGAGTAACTACATTTAGTGATCATTAATAGAACTAAAAAAAAAAATGCATTAAGGTTTTTTTAAGTGAAAAAAAAGGATCTGCTTAGTCACCCTAAAACTAAGCAAACATGTCTACATTATTTTCCCTACCGGGTGAGTGATAAGGTCAGTTTTGTACTTTTGAGACACTACAAATTAATTATGACCTAGAAGTGGTACCAAAAAAGACAAAATATAATTTTATACATTTTAATCTTTATTTTTTTTATCCATTCCTTTTTTAAATCATTTGCTTCATCAAACATTTACATGGTTAATTTCACTGAATTATTCTGTCTTGAATTGTGGTCTTTTATTGGGACTTTATAAAGTTCCTCATTAGAGAACACTAATCAGTTTAAAATAGACTTTTGTTGTGGTCAGAAAGCCTTATCAAACAGCTAAAGCATTGACTTCAGGTTAAAAAAGCAAGACCTTGAGATCATTTTACAATTTAGGATAACATTTTTTAAAACACTTTTAAGTGGCACCCACTTCGGCAGCTTCTACCAGATCATTTTATCTGCTATTAACCTAAGTATGTATCCTTTGGAGGTGGCCTCTTTACTCAGGGCCATTCATGACTTCTCTCCTGGGAAATCCCATAAGAGAAAGCTCTTCATTGCCTCACACAGCTGGGAAGGACACTGCTGGTCATGAACACGAAAAGCAGTGCCAAGAACAAAGTGACCTATCAGGGAACAAAAGAAAGGTCTGAGTTGAAAAGTGATTGAGAAATGAAGGGAATGTAGTAGCTGGAAAACAGCATGATTTGTAAAGAAGAATGAAAACAAAATTTGGATTTAGAGAGACTTACTAGGAATTAAATCTTGGGAAAATGACCTACCTTCTCTGAGCCACCATTTTGTTATTATTAAATAGGGATAATAGCAATTATCTTCTAGGATTGTTGTGAGGATTAAATGAGCTGACATGTGAAAAGTAGTGGGTGCTTATGACATGTTTAATCTCTTCTGGCTTTCTCTTCCTCAAGACGGACAGAAAGTTAAAGTCAGAGAATGAAAGAAACCCTGATAGAGGCGTGGAAAGTGCCAAACAGATCGTGCCAGCTGAGGATCCTGTAATGCTTGGCTCTTCTGGGGTATTATTAGGATGAAGGGGCACCTCCTTCTCCATCATTCCAAGACCAAGTTGACTTGATACTTTGTCTTCTGCCTCCCCCTTCCCTGTGGCATACCAGGAAGGAAGTTAAGTTGATGAAAAGAGCCATGGAGCCAAGGGATTCAAAAAGATAAGCTCTTTTCCTTATTCTCTATGTGGTTGACTGGTGGAAACATCTTCAAGGCTGGGGCTACCATATATGTCCATGATGTAGCAGAGAAAGAGGTCACCCTGAAGGTGAAGGGATAGGGAGGATAGAGATAAAAGGGACCTGGGAATGACAGTCACAATCATATGGCCACTAGGGCTGTAGATGAGGCTAGGCTGCTGAATTAAGACATGGTGAGATGTGTCCTCTTTAGTTCTATTCAAATACACTATGAGATACTTCTGCATGCACTAGAGCTGATGTAAGTTATTTCTGAATCATAGGAAGTAGTTAATTAGAGGTTAAAAAATCAGATCAGCTTGGCATCAAATAAAATGGGGAAGGAAGATAAGCTCTTAGAATAAGGGAAGACATGATTCCGAGGTTACACCAGTGAGTACCAAGTAAGGTGTGATCTCTGACCAGCTTCAGACTCTACTCAGCTTTCCAAGGCCAACCGTTGCACGCTTCAGGAAGTAAGCCTGTCAACCGCCTGAACCACTGTCAGACATTTTTCCAGTCCTCCTCATGTCCTTAGAGAATCTTGAATGAGCGAATCATTTGTCTATTACTTTTCTAAAATCCACATAGGGTCACAATGTGCTACTGACACAGAAATAGCAGCAGAATCCACATCTCATTCTATACAATACAATACTACACGGTATTGTCCCATTTCCCTCTGTCATTCTCATTCTTTCCGTAATTCATTTAGAAACGGTGGAGAACAGGACTGTCCAAGAAAGTTCGGAAGACTAAATCACAGTACCTTCAGCAATGGTTTTATTCCAGATGTTAACTGATTTCAGGAGAAATCCATTTGGAATCTCATTTTTCCTCAAGGAGAAATATTTCGAATTTAAATTTATTTTGCAAGTAAGAAAACAAGGATAGAGCAATAACTTGCAAAAAGAAAAAAAAAAAATCCAATATCTTTAGAAAAGCCCAAGACAGAATAAAGGCCTCAGACCTGAAATATTCTTTGCTAATTAACCAATTACTTATTTGTTTTATGAAATAAAATCTTAAATGCAGTTTCTATAGGCTGTTAAGCACCAATCTTTCCTTTGGCAGCCTGTTCTACATTATGCTTAACCAACTCCTGTACTGATGGGAAGATAGCAGTGAGATCACCTGAGAAGATCAGGTGATCTCCTCAATGCCTTTAATGTTATAAGAAGTTTGCCCTAAATAAACATTTTCTTTCAGGCTTCCCTGGTGGCACAGTGGTTAAGAATCCGCCTGCCAATGCAAGGGACACGGGTTCGAGCCCTGGTCCGGGAAGATCTCACATGCCGCGGAGCAACTAAGCCCGTGTGCCACAACTACTGAGCCTGAGCTCTAGAGCCCATAAGCCACAACTACTGAGCCCATGTGCCACAGCTACTGAAGCCTGCATGCCTAGAGCCCGTGCTCCTCAACAAGAGAAGCCACCACAATGAGAAGCCCGCGTACCGCAACTAGAGAAAGCCCGTGCGCAGCAACAAGACCCAACACAGCAAAAAATTAATTAATTTGAAAACATTTTTTTCTTTCACCCAGTACTCGTTACCTATGTGACAAAAAGCATGAAAATCATGATTATCAATATTATGCATTTGATTGCTTTTTATTTCAAGGCTAAATATTTTAAATAAAAAACTTCTTGCTTGTTTAAGGATCTTGACATACAAAAGTATTAAAATTTCACTCCTTGGCAAACATCTTTTCCAAACTAGTCGAAGAAAAACAACATTCTTTATTTTTTTAATTTTTTTTTCTTCATAAAGCATTTATTCATTAATATTTATTGAGTACCTCATCCTAGTGGGATTAAACACCTTTTATAAAAACAACATTCTTTAAACAATGAATAATAAAAACCAAGGACTTAAGCAAAGTACAATATGTACATTAATCTGCTAATGGTCCTTCCCACATATTTATCTCCAGTCATTATTTCCAAGTATATGGCAAAATCTGCTGCTGCATGACTTGAGCTTCCTAAATTTTTTTATTCACCCCTCAGTTCCTCATACTCCAAATTTTTTTTTTAACATCTTTATTGGAGTATAATTGCTTTACAATGGTGTGTTAGTTTCTGCTTTATAACAAAGTGAATCAGTTATACATATACATATGTTCCCATATCTCTTCCTTCTTGCGTCTCCCTCCCTCCCAGCCTCCCTACGCCACCCCTCTAGGTGGTCACAAAGCACAGAGCTGATCTCCTCCCTGTGCTATGCGGTTGCTTCCCACTAGCTATCTATTTTACGTTTGGTAGTGTATATATGTCCATGCCACTCTCTCACTTTGTCACATCTTACCCTTCCCCCTCCCCATATCCTCAAGTCCATTCTCTAGTAGGTCTGTGTCTTTATTCCCGTCTTGCCACTAGGTTCCTTCATGACCTTCTTTTTTTTTTTTTTCCTTAGATTCCATATATATGTGTTAGCATACTGTACTTGTTTTTCTCTTTCTGACTTACTTCACTCTGTATGACAGACTCTAGCTCCATCCACCTCACTACAAATAACTCTATTTCATTTCTTTTTATGGCTGAGTAATATTCCACTGTATATATGTGCCACATCTTCTTTATCCATTCATCTGATGATGGACACTTCGGTTGCTTCCATGTCCTGGCTATTATAAATAGAGCTGCAATGAACATTTTGGTACATGACTCTTTTTGAATCATGCTCCAAATTTTTGAAGTGAAGTTCTCTTTTTGGACGGTTGTTCACCCAAATCTTATATCAAAAGCCAACAAAGGAGGTACGTTGTGTATATTTAGGGCTAAGAAAGTTTTTGGTCTTCTTCTAAAGCTCATATTAATCCCACAATTCTCAAGGAATGCGGAAAGTAATCTGTTTTTCTAATTTATTTCTAGGTAATATACAGTTTAACAGTATTTTGAAAATGAGAATGGAAGGCTGACTAAGGTATAGGTTTTAATGGATGCAGAATACTTTGTTTCTGCCATGAATGAATGAGTCCTTAGGAAGACAGCAGGACCATTTCATACATTTTCACACCAACCTCCAACTGTACTGTTCTGGCCTGTGTACCTGGAAATAATTTGTCAATAGCAATGTCCTTTTCTCAAGACAGCTCTTCGAAATAGAGTTGATGGGCCTATACACTTATGACACCTGTGTTAAGTTTTAAAGTATTGCATTGGCCAAAAAGTTCGTTTGGGTTTTTGGTAGGATAGGTCGAAAGACCCGAACGAACTTTTTGGCCAGCCCAATATACAGCCCAGGGTCCACCACTTCCAGAGAGCTGAGACTAATATACTCAGTCACTCAATTCGGCTTCATCTGAATATCTACTCACAAGAGCATTCACTTGTTCTAACTTTTAAGAAATATTGCAATCTACTGCAGTTTACCCACAACCTCCCAAATAATCTGGCAAAAATATTTTATGTGGATGTTCTCTGTTGTATTTATTCATTTATTTGGTGGCAATTGATGTGTGGAGGTTACAGTGGAGAGCAGGAAAAGGGCCTGACACTGACATTCCTAGATGCCCAGAGAGCTCACTGTGGGGAGTGCATCACAGAAGTGGGCCCACCTTTCTTTGTAAATGTTATCTCTGCCCTGATTCAAGGGCATCTGGGCACACTATGGTGTTCTTAAAGCATGGTCCACGGACCCCTGATGATTTCTGAGACACTTTCTGGTGGTTCTCAAGCTCAAAACTGGTTCTACAATAATTCTAAGACATTATTTAGCCTTTTCATTGTGTTGCAATTTGTACTAATGATGTAAAAGCAATCGTGGGTAAAACTGCTAGTGCCTTAGCATGAGTCAAGATATGGCACCAAACTGTACTGGTGGTAATCACTGTATTGTCAAAGCCACTCACTTGCAGGGGAAAAAAACTCTGCTAATTGTATTTAGGAATATCCTTGTTGAGCTGTAAAAATTATTAATTTTATTTACAACCTTTGATTACACACCTTTTTATTGTCTTCTGTGAAGTTTGTAGAAAATAATTCTACTGCATACTGAAGCATATGTGGTTATTTCAAGGAAAAGAACTTGTGCAATTTTTTGAGTTGCAAGATTAACTGGCTCCTTTTTTTCCATTTAACATGATTCTCCCTTAAAAGAATTATCAAAAAACATAATTGTTCAGACTCGGGTACTTAGCAAAACTAGTGAATCTGTCACTTCAAAGAAAACAACTGACAGCTTTTAAGTAAAGATTCAAATTCTGGAAAATATGTATTTGCCACCCAGACACTGACAGCTTCCCAGTACTTACAGACTTTCCTTATGAGAACAGTATGATATTAACAAATGTAATTGTCTTACATTTTATAATGAAATCTGTCAACATTTGGAAGATCCACATAACTCAGTAAACCAGTATTTTTCAAAAGACCAAATGCATGATGTTACAAAATCATGCATGAATAAAGATCATGTTCAGAGTATGAAAAGTTCCTTGAAATGATTGCAGCTACTATACTCCAACTGTTTGATTTTTTTTTTTTAGAGCACCACTTGTAGAGTTTAGGTATTACATCAAAAAAAAAAATCCACAAATTATCTGAAAAGGTTACTAAAATCCTCCTCACTTTCCAAGTACATATCTAAGTGAGGCCATACTTTCTTCATATATTTCAACCAAGACAACCTATCACAACACGTTTAATGCAAAAAAAGATTATAGAAACTGGATGTCTTCTATGAAGCCAGACTTTGAAGAGGTTTGCAAAAATGTAAAATAATGCCTCTTTTTTTCAGAATTTTTTGGAGAAATATGTTTTATTAATATATAATGGTTTACTGTTATTTTAAATGAATTAATGAACAAGGTTTTTTTCAATTTCAATTCTTCATATGATAAATGCAATAGATATAAACCCACATCAGTGAAAGCTATTTGAAGTCCTGGATAATTTTTAAGAGTATAAAAGACTCTTTAGACCAAAAAGTTTGAAATTTGCTGCCTTAGTATAAGTCGATGTGCTCAATCGATCAATACCATTATAAAGTTCAGCAATATAACAAATTCTCTAAGGCAGGGAGCAAGGTATTTACTAATGTCATAAAAAAAAACTATTGAATGACATTTGTCTTCAGAAAAGCAGTCACTAACAGTTTTCCTCATACAGCTTCATGTAATTATGCTAGTAAACCTAGTAAGCTCAGTGTGTCTCATTCTGTAAAACAATTATTTCCATCAAGATATAGCAGTCATGATTTTTGTTCATGTAACATTTCTGATAACAATATCCAATTAACACATCCATTTTATGTCCACTGCATTAATTTTATGTTAAAAGAAATCCAATAGTGCTCAATTACATTTGCCTCCAAATTAAATTAGCATTACATGAATTTAATGGGTATCTTAATTAGATCATGTTATTAAAAGGATTTTATACAAATTAAATTCCACCTCTGCATGGTTCAAACTTCTTCGTGTTAAACACAGGATGAAAATTCTTTAAAACATAAGGAGCATAAGAGTATCTCACATTGCAAACAGAGAAGGAAAACAATGAGGAAATTAACAGAAACTGTAAGCAAGACTCACTTCAGCCAGAAATGACTTACTGTTTCTATATTCCTTCTAGTGGTAGTAGAACTTTTCTTTCCACTAAACTATTAAAATCTTTGTATTGAAAAAGGAAGCAATGGCAGCACAATTCTCTGAGATTCTTTAAACTTTTTGAAATCAATTACCAATCCCAGGCTTGTTTCCTTTTATTTTTCCCAAATAATCCAACTTCACTAATTCTTAGGAAATTTTAATTTTATTAAATAGAATTGGCATGTAATCAGAGCACAATATACTTCATTAACTCAACAGCAAAATTGTCCAGTGCTCTTCTGTATGACATATTATTGCGGTTTCACTACTAATAACAATGGGTAACATTCAGTGAGTAGTTACTATGTGCCTAGCAATCTGCTAATTATTTTGCATAAATTATCTCTAAACTTTGTTTCATTTCTTAAAAGTGGACATTATTGTCCCTAATTCATAACTGGGAAAAATGAAGCTCAGAGAAGCTAAGGAACTTGCCCAAAGTCACACAGATAGTGAGAGAACCCGTTGATTTCAAAGGCTGTTTTTTCCAGAATGTTACTTCACTAGAGCCTTTAAGAAGTAGCTGAGTGCTCTATCTCTGCAGGCAGAATGCCTTGGTTTGATTCATGGCTCCATCATTCTGTGGCCAGTGTATTTGGGCACACAAATCCTCTGCCACAGTGACAAATTCATGATGTGTTAATAGGGATGGACAAATAAGAAACTAAAGAAAATGGCCCCCTAAGGGCATAGGCAGTGGGGTGAGAACAGATTAGGGTGAGCTTTCTCTGAACATATTTTTTATATTGTTTTAACATTTGAACCAGGTGAAGGTTCAGTAATTTAAAAAATAAAATCATATAAAAAATAGCAGATGCTAAAATTCAACACAGGTAAAAACAAATTTAGTTGATAATGAAACCATGTAGATTAAAGAATTGCTTCAAATAACTGTCGAACACAGTATTACTTCTGTATTTTCTTAGTGGGGTATCTTCTTAAGTCTATCTGCAAAGTATATCTGCCCAGTAGAAGGTGTATCTAAACTTCACTCAGTAAATTTAATAATAATACACATGCATACACACACACAATTAGGATAAAGTAAATTATAAGCCATTAATATAAATTAAAATCCACAAAAAACTTGAGCCAAGGTTTTCAGCATAAAAAAAGAAACAAAATATAAAATAAGTTTAAAAAAAATCAAATCTATACAGTTAACTTTGTAGTGGAAGTATCAGGGCAAAGTACTTAGTTTCCTTTTCAATATATCTTTTGTCTCTGTCCACTAAAAGGGGCCGGAAACAATGACATCTGAATAGCAACAAACACACTTAGCGCCTAGATTTTGCTTTCTAATTACCATCTCCCATAGAAAAGAACCAGAGCTATTCACAGAAATGGCTGATTCCAGATCTGAGGTTTGGGAAGTACTAGGGCATCCTGGCACAAGGAAGTGATCAAGTATCAATTGGAGTCATGTCAGAAATGGATAAATGAGCCAGCCTGAAAGAACATCCATTGTCAAATTTGGAACAAATGTAACAGCAAAAAGAATTATAACAGTAATTAATTGTAACCCATTAATATAAATTAAAATCCCTAAGTCTGTAATGATGCTCAAACAAAAGAAAGAACAATTTAAAAAGCTTTTCTTAATAGAAAAAAATAGCTATTAAATGTAGAAGGAAAAATATATTTGTAAAATTACCATTTTGCAAATCCATAATATTGTCATTGATTACAAAACATGTCACTAATGAACGATAAAACCGTAAGTTGAGAAGTGGTCGGGGCACAGAGGATTCACAGATTTCTTACAAAGGGGAAAGTGGAACATCACAATGAAACAGTCACTGTATTAGCTAAGTGATTAAATTCAGAATCTCTAACAGTAGAACAATCTGATATGACATAATAAGATATACGCAGTGCCACCTGTGAACTCTTCTGAGAGAGAGAGAGAGAGAGAGAGAAATGAGAAACTCAGTTCAGTTTACCTCCTGTGCAGAGAAAAATCCAGTTCTTTCCTCCTCTTTCCTTTACGAGCGTCTCCTTTGCTAGTCACACAAAACACTTCACTTCCAACACTTCTGATCACCAAATATTGGAGTTTTTTCCCAGACCAACAAGCAATTAACCGGCACTAGCCGGGTGTCCTACCATTTAACTCAATTCTAACACTGTCTACCTGGAGATCCCACAGGTTAAGGGCTCAGTCCCACCAGACTGCTCCCACCCAACTTCAAATGCCAACTGCAAGCAGTATGTCCCCAGAGTACTCACAACTTCAGTCCTATTTGGCTACAAATTTCCCATGATCTCCTCCTCTGGTCTGATTAATTTTCTAGAGTAGCTCACAGAACTCAGGGAAACACTTAACTTACATTTACCAGTTTATTAAAGCATATGGAAAGAATACAAATAAACAATCAGATGAGGAGATACATAGGGCCAGGTCTGGGAGGGTCCCAAGTGCAGGAACTTCTTCTGTTTCCATGGAGTTGGGGTGTGTCACTCTCAACATGGATGTCTTCACCCACCTGAAAGCTCTCTGAAACCCTACTGCTGGGATTATATGGCGCTTCCTGGGGTACGCACGATCAATCATTAATTCCATTTCCAGCCCCTTCCCCCCTCTGGGAAATGTGGGGTGAGGCTGAAAACTGCAAACTTCTCATCATAGTTTGGTCTTTCTGGTGACAAGTTCCCATTCCAGAGCCCACCCAGAGTCATCTCATTGGAACAAGAGATGCTCCTAGAGCTCTTTTTAGGAAATTAAAGGGTTTTAGGAGCTCTGTGCCAGAAAATTTTATATATACACCATGTCTTCTTTATCCATCTGATCTGTATGCTTCACAAGATTTGACAAAGAAAATGTTTATTATGAATTGTGACGGTGTATTCGCAACATTCTCATTTCAGACTGGACTGATTTCTTAAGTCCAGAACTGCAGTGGAGCTCCAGAGGAGGTGTGACACCTTCACTACCCTGATCAAAAGAGAAAACATGGAACTTGAAGAAAATGAGAAGGCAAAAAAAAAAAAACAACAACAAGAAAAGAGGACCAAAACT
Organism: Balaenoptera ricei; assembly: GCF_028023285.1. Classification (NCBI taxonomy): domain Eukaryota; kingdom Metazoa; phylum Chordata; class Mammalia; order Artiodactyla; family Balaenopteridae; genus Balaenoptera; species Balaenoptera ricei. The sequence continues at coordinate 4,963,996 of NC_082645.1, read as the reverse complement.
TTCAACACAGAAATGTAAAATGGATGGAGTACCTGATGATGAAGGAAGAAAAAAGAAGCTGAAACTATGAATACATATTTGTCTCATAATCACTAACTTTAAACCAATTGTTCTTTAATTTACCAGTCTTCATAGGATGCACTGGACAATGCTCAAGTGTTATGTCATTCAAAGACATCAGGTTCGTCTATTTACCAAGCTAGAAATATAATGCGTAGCTTCGCTTTTTTAAATGCAACAGCTGTGCTGAAACTTTTTTTAATCATTAACATTTGAAGTCATAAAATAGGCTTTATTTATTAAAAAAATTAAAAGTAAATAAAAACTGTTTTCTGGGGGTGTTAAATTTTATTGAAGTATAGTTGATTTACAATGTTGTGTTAATTTCTGCTGTACAGCAAAGTGACTCAGTGATACATATATATTATATATTCTTTTTCATATGCTTTTCCGTTATGGTTTATCACAGGATATTGAATATAGTTCCCTGTGCTCTACAGTACGGCCTCGTAGTTTATCCATTCTGTATATAATAGCTTGCATTTGCTAATCCCAAACCCCCAATACTTCCCTCTCCCTCCGCCCCCGACCTGCCTCAGCAACCATAAGTCTGTTCTAATGTCTGTGTGTCTGTTTCTGCTTCGTAGATATGTTCATTTGTGATGTAAGTGATGTCACATGTAAGTGATGCTATATGGTACTAGTCTTTCTCTTTCTGACTTACTTCACTTAGTATGATAATCTCTGGGTCTATCCATGTTGCTACAAATGACACTATAAAATGGGTTTTAAAGTGTTTCCTCTTTGGGAATTCCCTGGTGGTCCAGTGGTCTAATCTACAGAAAATTCTCTCAACCTCTCAAATCTCTTTAATAGACCAGAGGTGGTTGGTCACCTAAGGGTTCCAAAAATGGCTCTTGGCCACCTTATTGGCAAGTCCTGCTTTGGTGATCTGACACCACGTGCTTCTCTTTAGTTTAAAGCAGGCTGAGACAGGAAGATTCCTAATAACATCTTTGTCATAATAATATATTTTTCCTCTCTTGTAAATGACCAAATTAAAATGGAATGGGATGAGGAGACAGGAAAATGTATACTAACTATGCTTTCATTTAATAAACTGAGCTTTCCAAGTCAGACGCTGCGTGCCCTGTAACTCTGGAATTATTTTAGTTTTGTTAGTGTGGGTCTGAACTGGACAGAATAAAAAAATCCTGCCTCAGTCAGTAGTTCCAATGGTCTTTCTGGGACTTTCAAGGAGCTCGAAATAAACCTTTAAGAGGTGACCAGCACATTTTGAAATAGTATACTTTCCTAGTATGTTTGTCTAAATTAGAGCAACTTTTTTTTTGGCTTATTTATTTATTTTTATTGGAGTATAATTGCTTTACATTGTTATGCTAGTTTCTGCTGTACAGTGACGTGAATCAGCTATATGTATACCTATATCCCCTCCCTCTTAGACCTCCCTCTCACCCTCACCCCCATCCGACCCATCTAGGTCGTCACAGAGCACCAACCTGAGCTTCCTGTGCTTTATAGCATGTTCCCGCTACCTATCTATTTTACACATGGTAGTGTATATACGTCAATCCTAATCTCCCAGTTCGTCCCACCCTCCGCTTCCCCACCGTGTCCACATGTCCGTCCTCTACATCTACGTTAAATTAGAGCAACTTGGAATTAATAAAAATTTAACAATCAATGTACTTTAAAATTTTAGAACCCAATTATAAAATATAGAGAATCCAAGAGGAAATATAGCCTCATCTCAGAAAAGACTATTGCTAAAGTATTCATTTATATTCTGCCAACTTTTATCAGTTATGTATACATGTACATATATATGTATATATGTACATATGTATGTATATATGTACATATATGGTTTATAGCATTTTTAACTTAATGCTGTATATCAAACATCTATTTATATAGATAAACATACACCTACATTATTATTTTTCAAGATCAATGTCTTTTGAAATGATATTTAAAAATTTATTAATTGATGACAATTGAGGCTGTTTTTACATTTTGAATATTAAAAACAATATTACTATGAACATCCTTGTATAAACATCTTTGAATATTGGATTATTTTCTTACTCTAATTCTTAGAAATGTAGGTTCAGTGGGTTTGCACGTTTTTAAGAATTTAAGTTCATGTTACGTCCTTGAATCTTCCCTCATGGTGGCCGTAACAATTGATACCACCCCTGCAAGTCTTCACCACCTCACTACCACTAGGCATCTTCATTCTTTTACTTCAGCCAATGTAATTAGATCCAACACACAAAGCTGTGCTGTTATTATTTCCAAATAAATTATATTTATTTTATTATTAATAGGGTTAAACTTCTTTTCAGATGTTATAATCCATTATCATTTCTTTATAAATTTTCCATTCATGACCCAAGCCCATTTTCTTTTTGGTTTATAAGAGTCCTTTGCATCTTAAAAACCTTAACCAAACTTTTATTAGAGCCATTGCTAAGAGTATATAATAAGTATTTTTTTCAAATATGTTATCACTCAGATTTTGAATGATCCAGAAGTTTTTCTGTAATCAATCAGGCCCAGTTAACCACTGACAAGGTATTTCGTAACTCAGAAAGAGCAGAGAGGCAGGCTGATGATTGATCTTGGAGGAAAGAGAAACAGAGAATTTGTTAGGGGAAAAAAAAGAAACATTAGCAACCTTCTACTGGAAAGCTTTTATCTTCTAATGAGGATGTATGAATTCAGGGTGGTGAGGTTTAAACCACAGGTCTCAGATTAGATGGTTTGTTGTTGCCCGTGCCAGGGCTTTTGACCCTTGTGCCACCTTCTTTCCACAAGCCAGTTGTTCTCAAATTTGGCTGCAAATCCTGAGGAGCTATTTAAAAATAACCCATGGGAGGAGACAGCACACGACCTACCATCTGTCTTGTGTGCCATGATCAAAGCATTGTAAGTCACAATCCTAAATAAACTCTTAGGATTTGTTTTTATGAACTGTCCTTCTTAGGGGTCTCGGAAAAAAATGAAATGTGGTTATTTGCCACAAAGACAAGGAAATAAGAAGACCCCAAGTCTCCACTCTTTGTCTCGCCAACTTTCCCATGGATTCCAAAACGTGGAGTTAAGAGATGGCTCCACGAGGGGTAAGACAGCCTCCTGAGCTTCCGGAGCTAGTGAAGGACACCCCTTCAAGCATCTCTCAACACATCTCAACATCACTGCTGCTCTTTGTGTCTAAGATTTTCCCTGCAGCTCAGACGGTTGAAGATGCAGTGCACGGATGATCTCGAGGAAGGAGAATTTTAGTTGAAGATAAAGAGTCGGGCTGTCAGTAAGAAGGCACATGTTGTTAAAGGCCAGGTTAATGATTAAGGTTGGCAAAAGACCTCACATATGAAGAATTCTAGCTAATTAGTTTAGTTGAATTGCTCTTTCTTTCTTGGTCTTCATGTCTTAATGAAGCCGGTAAAATTAAAAATGAAATAATGATCCGATCAAATGATGGGACAATTAGACATGTTTCATGCGTCATGTGACTAGGGTCCTATCCATTTAAATCTCAGCAGGAATTGTCTGTGGTGAAAAAGTGCCTCCTATATAATATGAATATCTAGTTCAAAATATAGACCTTTTTCCAGTTTACAAAGAAATTAATCTGGCAGGAATTAAGCCTCTGAAGCATAAAACATCCAAAACCCACAATCTCAGTATTTAGGAGAAATCAGCCTCTCCACATCTGAAATCATAGTTATTTACTTAATCTAGTTCAAAGCCCATCATAAGAAAATTGATGTCACCTGTCACAGACTTGAATTATAACTCCCTAGAACCTCAAAAATGCCTCTCTGACTTTAAATGATAGACATAACTAACAAGCTTTATACTTTTCCTTCACTCACATATCTCCAAAATTCTCTTCACTAGTGATCTGCAAAATCCAAGCTCCAACCAACCATGGCAACATTTCTAGGGATGCTGAAAGTACCCCATTCCATACAACCCTGAAACTATCCAGAAATTAACTCTCTGAAGCCATCACACCCCATCTTCTGACAGGCATTCTCCGTCACAGTTCTACGTGTCGTTCACCAACTCCATTCCCAAGATATTCTTTGTCCTGATCCCTAACAGGCTTAAATCTGCACAAATGCTGGAATCCGACATAATTACATTTCGGATGCCACTTAGGGAGATCCCACTGCCTGATCACTCAAGGATGCTACAACACTCCAACTCTTATACCCAGTGTCCTTTGAGGTATCTGGCTTCTATCCAATTAGCCATATTATCCCATGTTTTCTTCTGACTGTACTCCTACTTCCATCCCCCAAACACGCCTAGCTTATTCCTTCTATTCACCTTCTTGCTTGTTGTGCAATTATTACATAAGACCACAGAGGTCCCTTGGGGTTCAGTGCTGGTGCTGATGATTTAAGCAGCGTGTTTGCCAGGTTTGGTTGACCCTAATGGAAACCTAGATCTGCAGGAAGATTAACTAAGTTGTACTTCTCTGGCATGGGGTACTTTAGTAAGGTAGCATAAAATATGATCTGCAGGAGGAGAAAATGATGGAAGCACATGTTTTATGGAGCAGGGAAGTACATGGAAAACATATCTTGAGCACAGACTGATGTGGTCACAGAGGGCAACTTCAGGTCAATGTTTCAGGTACTACTGGATTCCGTCTGCTCTCTTGGCAACTAGTTAAAAATAAATAGTTCATGTTTTTGCTCTCCCTTGCACTCTAATTGGAAAGTATTTGATCTAATTGGTGAACAAGACCTGGATTATGCATCAAAACTAGTACTTGCTACTGCTGCCACAGCTGAATTCAATGCTTAGATCATTTTTAAAAAACATGGTGTGTTCACTGCAAGATTATTAGAACAGCAAAACAATTGGAACCTGCCTAAACCTGTTCTACCTGTTCTACAAAGGTAGAACAGCGGCTTAAATTAAGGTCCATCCACTAGATGGAATAGTGTGCAGCCATTAAAGTGATAATAGGAAGAATATGCTACAACATGGAAAATATTTATGACAGAAGGTCAAATAAAAGTGCAGAATGGCAAGTCATAGGCAATCTCTTAATGTCAACTCTGTAAAACAGATGCATAAAATATCACAAAGGTATAAGGAGACTGTGACTGATATTTTTTATTTAATTTCCAAACCTTTCAAAATATCATTTGATGAAAAAGAATAAATAAATATATATATATGTATAACTGAATCACTATGCTCTACACCTAAAACTAATGCAACATTGTAAATCAACTAAAAAGTAATTAAAAAATCAAAATTTTACTTGATACTTAGTGTACTGTTTTTTTAAGCAATAGAAATCGAAGCAGTTTCAGAAGTGTTTTCACACTGATACTCTCCCTTGGTGCTCTTTGCCAGCCAACTCCCTTGATTCTCAGAGGAGATGTGGTTATAGATGGAAGACCCCTATGTCTTTACTGAAACTAGAAATTTCAAAGTATGCATCCAGCAACTTCCTCCCAAATTCCTTTGGTGGAAAGAGGCAGCTCAAACAACATATTTCATGTCTCAATAGTCTGTTGTTTTGAATATACTTTGTAGCTTTGACTTTGAAGCCATGTACATAGTCTACTTAATTATAAAATATAATTTAAATTTAAAAGGAAACCTATACATTTTAAAATGTAAGGAAAAGGAAATGTACGGGAAAAGTAAAAGGAAACAAGTAAACCTAACGGCTTATCCAACTGGTGGCATTACTATAGAAAGAAGAACTACTCCAAATGATCATAAAACACAGTGTTTTCACTGTACATCTGTAGTGAGATATGTCCTAAGAGCAAAATGAACTTTGAAAACAATCAATTATAAACTGGTTTTCAGTCATCATATTGGTGGTGGTAGTTTTCTAGTGTGCATTTTATATGTAGTGTGTGTTAAAGCAAATGAGTAATTACAATCATGTTGAGAACCAGAATTTTTGACATGGGAGTAAGAAAATGAAGGATGGGTAAGAATAAATCAAAATTCTATAGCCTTGAACTTGCATTGGAGTCATCAGTATAAACTCATACGTATTTTTTAAAATCTCTTTTGTTCTGTCAGTGAAATGACCTAGAAATAATGACCAACCCTAAATGCAATAATCATTCTTAATTCCTAAACCTTAGTCACTGGAGAAATTCTGTTCTCTACTAAAGGAACTAGGGCTTCTTGGAGAACTGGCAAATTCCAGGTCTGCAGCAGGAAATACATGAGATGAGCCTGGAATATCTTATACGTCGGAAAGGAAGCTCCCAAAAGTGTTCCAGAGCCAACTTGAATTAGCTTCCACTGCCCAAACTTGAGAAAATCTGAGCCTTGGTACTGTCAGTAAGTGCAATTATATGAAACACATCAAATATTTCTCAATACATTAGTTCATAATGATATGTTTAAAAATTCATTGATTATTTTTGGACATTATTAAGGTATTAACTCATGATTTTGAAAGCTGGTAAATAAGAAGTATCAAGTATTGATCCTATTGTATCCCAGGGTAACCCAATAGTTGATAAGAAGAGGTTTCTTTTAACAGAATTATCTCAGCTTAAGGGAAGAAGGAATGATAGAACTAGACTACAGCCATTTTGCAAGTCTTAAACAATAGTTACCAATATTTGATAATATCACAAAATGAGCGACAAAACAACATAATGTACCTCCTGATAATGTACTGCCTATGAAGCAATTAAATCTGGTAACGCTTGTAGATCTAACCAACAATTGATAGAAAATACTGGGGCCAGAAGATCCTGTTAAAGACACCTCAAAGATGCAATAAACAAAATCCATAACGTGGGAAACTACAGTGCATACAACCTGCTGTCTTCAACAATACAACAACAAAATAGCAATTGCAAAGAAACAAAAGGAGGTGAATAGATCAAAAAGACATGAGAAAAAATTTTAAAACTACAATATAAATCTTATTTGAATCCTGATTAAAACAAACAAATGGAACACAATTGTGAGCAAAAATTGGATACCTGAAAATATTACAAAATTATTATCTTTTAGATATAATAAAGGTATTGGGATATGTTTCTTAAAGGGGGTTCTTAACTCTTGGAAGATACATGTTTAATTATTTACAAATGAAATTACATTTCTTGGAAATTTGCTTCAGACTAATCCAGGGAGCAGGGGAAGTTAGTGGGAGTGTGGAGGAAGCAAGATGGGCATGAGTAAATAACTGTTGAAGAGAGATGATGAAAGTTCATTGTACTATTTTTATACTGTTCTATTTTTGTTATGCTCAAAATTTCTTTCATTAAAGAGTTCAACAAAGTCTCATGTTTATTAATTAAGCCAACAACTTTTAAAATGGGCATCGAAGTATGAGTAATCACATTGTATAATGTCTTTAATAATGCATATATCTTATTTACTTATCAACATGTGTATAGGAAAACACACATAGTACCTAATATATATGGGAGTGTACAAATGTCTTTAAGTTAACCCTCTGAGATAAGAATTATTATTCACATTTTCAAAAGGAGAAATCACCAAGTAAATGGCAGATGGGGCCCAGAACTAGACAATTCTGACTCCGTACCATGCTACTCTTAAGTTTAATATTCACATGATAATTCAGGGGCAATTCTGAAACTAACCCATGTTATACCACTGGTCTGTTAAAAACAATTCAGTTATCTCCCTTTCCCCAGGGGATGAAATTTAAGCACCCTTCAGACCTAATGTGGCCTGCTCATAATTCCCTACACTTACCAAGCTCTTCTGTGGCTCCAGAATTTTGACCCATCAGTCTTTCCCTAGAAATCCTACCTACATTTTTACATTTAGTGAACTTCTACTCATCCTTAATGATCTACCTAAAAGTGTCCCTTCTTGGTGAAGACTTCTCTAGTCCCAGGATAGAGCTAGTCATTCCCTTTTCAGTATGTCCATAATGAAGAGACATAGTCATAGAATGTACATTCACAGAATATAACTACTATTTATAAAATATTTATCAAGCACCAGTCACTGTTTCAAGTGCTTAATCTATATTAAACTAATTTACTCATCCCAACAATCCTATCAGGTAAATACCACTACCATCCCTATTTGACAGATGAGGAAAATGAGGCCTTTCCTTGATGGATTAAATCAGTTTTATTTTTCTTTGTATTTTAAATACCAAATAGTGTAAGGCACATAGTAATTGCTTAGTAACTATTTGTTGGATTGTTTTGGAGATTTTAAGAATTTATTTAAAGCAAAGCCATTTCTCAACAGCAATTTTTAGATAAAGCAGAAAACAAAATGGATGGAATGAAGTCTTCTAATTTAGATCCATGTGTTGGAATAGATTGAAATTTTGTTTGACTTTTCTCAGAAGAAAACAAAAGTAGTTATTTGTGCCATGGAGTTCTTTATTTGAACCATTTGCTTGGATATTTTTACTGTTGTGAGGCTTTTTACAAAAGATTTTTTTTTTAATTGCCTCTACTTTTTGGTTAAATAAGGTCATGAAAGATTTTGACCAGCCTTAGTGTTTCTCAAAATCTCAACTGAAAATCATTTTTATAAAATACCTCAAATTGCAAGGAACTAGGAGTGTATCTTGGTTGACCTCAGAATACAGTTTGAACAAACAATGTGTTTTCTAGTTCATCTCTTTTATTTTTAGAGTGTATTGGTCTTTTAAAATGAACTATGGTGCTACTGGCAATTGTATCATTTGGAACATGTTTTAATGTACATAAAGCATTGCATGTTTCTGTAAGTATATTTCACAAGAGGTTTTCTATTTGTGATAGTGTGACTACAGTTATATCTTTCTTTTTATCACAGATATTATTATTTCTACAGTGCATCTTAACATTCAGTGCATTTTTGCTGTGTTGTCTTAAATGTTAGTATGCCATTAGCTTAGGTCAGTCAAATTATTTTCTGTGAGAGGCAGAAGCTCATGAAAAGGGTCTTGATGTCTCCTATATAACACCTTCACTTCATTTTAGCCTTATATTCTGAATGCCTTTATATATAAAAATATATATATATATATATATATATATATATAAATTTCCCTATTCTAACCTTGTTTCATCCTGCCACCTCCCAATTGTCAACCACTGTTGGAATACCCTCCATTTATGTCTGGGCTCCTTTGGTTTTATATGGCAGAACTTCAAACTCAATTGGTTGAAACAAAAATGAAAAGTTAATCCACACATGCCCAGGCAAGCAAATTCTGGTTCCCAAACCTTTTCTGTTGCTTTTACTTGAGCCCTTGCTTTCTTTTCTAATGATGTACTTCTCAAATACCCTCTCACTTTTGGAAGCAAGATGGCAGCTGAAAACCAAGAACTCCTATCTTCAGAGCTTAAATCCCTAAGAGAAAGAAGACCTTTCTATCCCAATACATATACCTGGACACTAATACCACCTGAACTAATTAATGTGATCTGAGAAACTGATTTCTCTGATTGTCCAGGCCTCGGTCATATGCCCAACCCTACTGTTGATGGAAAGATGCCAGCACTACCTGAAGGACATACACTGAGAGTATGAGGTGGTCTCTCCCACAGAAATATAGAAGAGCTACCACCAAAAAGGTAGTGGATTCTGAGCAACCTATACAAGATACAGCAATCATTGAGACAACTCTAAGGTAGTGCAAAAGCAACAAATATCAATTCAGACTACTTGGGGACAATGTCCAATTCAAAAACTTACAGTGTGGTTTTAGCCAATCAAATTCTTCTGAACTTCAGTTTCCTTCTCTGTAAAATGTGAAAAGTAATAATGCCTATTTTATGAAGATCAAATGAGTAAGAATAAGTAAATTGTTTGCTACTTACCATATTGCTTGCCAAAGAGTAGGCATTCAATAAAAGCTAGTTTTCTTCAAGACCAAGGAGAGGTTCATCTCATATAGGAAATCATCCTCCACTATTCCTGTCTTTTCATCTGTACTCTCTGAAATCCTGGTTATATTAGAGTCCAATACACAATTTGGCACTTAATTGCATAAGGCCAATACCACTTTCATATGCTAGATATGCCAATGTCTTGTCTCATCAATTAATTTTCAAGCTCCTTATGGGCTGAGATCATTTCTTTATGCCCTGCCCCAGCACTTAGCCCAGGACTAGTTACTCACTCCACACAGAGTAAGAGATGCACTGCATCTTTGGACTGACTGTAAGGTCAAATCACATTTTGGGAACATTGGGTGACACATATGGAAGCGTACACAAGCAGAAGAGGTAATAAGTACTGAAAAGATTAACTGGGGAAACCAGTGCCTAAAACTGGAAAGAGCCTATATGCATTTACTTAGAGAGTAGAGGGAAGTTTGGAAGTTTAGGAGGTTTTTGGAGAGATGTTTAGTGTCACCCTGCTGAAGCTATAAGGATGGTTCATATGCCTTTTGAAAATCCCTTCTAATTCCAGTGGATTTTGTCACATGCAGTAGGATTACTTGCATCTAGAAAAGCATTAGAATTTAAAATAGATACTTAATGATTCACTAACAGGTAAAATAGACATTACAAGGTTAGATTTTGGGAACAGACCTAGATTTGAACCCCATATCCAGCATTTGGAATCTGTGTGAACTCAGGCAAATTACTATAGAATCTGTAATGAGGTACCTATATGGGAATAGGAAAATTGACTAAGATGGTGCAGGTAAAGGGCTTCTTCCCACATAGTTGAGAAAACAATAAAGATTGGCAAAGATAAGACTTATTACTATGTTATTTGGGAATGTAGAAAGCATAAATGGGATTAAGTTTGATTTAGAGAAGTTCAACACCTAAGCATTACAATTGTCCCCTTACTCTTGGGGAAAGTGAACATTACACCCAATAAGCATTTGCCTAATATCCAGCTGGGTGAGTCCAGTGCTGATTTTTATTTCATTTTAAATCCTATTTCCATTGGTTTCATTCTCAGTAGAGAGCAAAATCAGATGACAGTTGGGACCAGGTTCATCTCTTTTCTTAGAACCCCACAGGGTTTCTTCTCTGTCTGTATGTTTTGGCTTGGCTTTACTCAGGACCGTAATAATGACTTGAAACTGAAAAATAAGATTCAGTCACTGATACTCTCTTGGTAGAGATATTAGATTTTTATTTTACCAATTCCATCAGATTTGGGGAACATCATGCAGTTACTGCCAAGAACAAAGCTTCTAGGATGTACACTGATATATATAGAGAGAAGAATGAAGAAAGCATGTATGTCACCAAGGTGCTGAAATGTTGTTTAGCTGTGATGAAGAGTCCTTTGTAAGAATAGATACAAGAGGTGTTTGCAGTGGATGGGAGGGGCAGGGACACAATCTAAAATTTTCAGTTGGCTTATTAGTTGGCCTAGTGCTTTCCTTTGAAACCTTCTCAGTATGCTCCTTAAAACACAGACATAGAACTACATTCATACTGTAGAAAAAAATGGGTTTTGCTCTGTCATTTGGAAAGGGAGTTTCCAGGTTATTTTGGAGGTAAAGATGGCAGGCACATACAGGGGTTGTTTTTTTTTGAATACTCTATAATAGTTTATTTTCACCTCTAATTAAATACTAGATTTCACTGTTTAACCTCATAACATCACTCCATTATGACCAGTTAAATTAATGTTCTGAAGAGGAAAATGAAGATTTTAATTAAGACAATAATTAACAGCCTATAAGCATCACCCTAACAGCCACCTTAACTCTCTTCTCTCCACATGCTAATTCAGAGGTTTCATTTTAGACAAACTAGCCCACTCACTGTTATTCCCTGAAAATGATATACCCAAGCCCACTTGTGTTCCTTTATTTTCCTTGCCTCAAGTTTCTTCATTATTTCTTGTTGCAGTTGATTCTCAAATTGTCCTGCAAGGTGAGTCCCTCATCCCCTCCTGAATCCTGCAGATCTGGGAGAAAAGTCCTGCTCATTGGTGCACAACCAATTATTTTGCCTTTCTGTGAATAAATGTTGCTTTCCCTCCACTACACTGAAAAATCTTTGAAGGCAGAGACTATATCTTCTATCTTGCATTTTCAAGATTTTTCATATAAACTGTTGTTGATGACTTGTCCATTTATATAACATACTTTCTTAAGTATCAGCTGAGAACTGAGAAAGAAAAATTGACAAAATTTCTGCCACTGAAATGTCAGAGTCTAAAGGAAAAATGAGTGCATCGACAGCTAAATTTAATATGATATTGTAGAAAGAGAAACAGACTCACAGACATAGAAAACAAACTTGTGGTTACCAAAGAGGAAAGAGAGGAGGAATAAAATAGGAGTTAGGGTTTAACAGATACACACCACTACATATAAAAGAGATAAACAACAAAGATTTACTATATAGCACTGCATGTGTATATATATATAAAATATTGTAAAAGGAGTCCCAACTCCAAATTAGACTTTTAGGACAATTTTAAATAATTGGTGAATAATCCTAACAGAGGTTAATTCATATGAGAGTTTCATTTTTGGCTAAAATGGAACAGGATCAGTGAAAGCTGGTTTAAATAGAAAAAGTAAGTTACATGGCCATAGTAGCAAGAGGAGAACAGAGGTGGTACTGGTAATGATGAAGGAACTGGTGTTAATGTAGTTATAAAGATAATATTTATAGATGTTACCTCCTTGGACACTTGTTTTTAATTGAAATATAATTGATGTACAATATAATGTTAGTTTCCAATATAGTGATTTAACATTTGTGTACATTATGAAATGATCACGATAAGTCTAATAACCATCTGCCTCATACAAAGTTATTACAATATAATTAACATATTCCTTGTGCTGTATATTACATCCCCATGGCTTATTTATTTTATAACTGGAGATTTGTAGCTCTTAATCCCCTCCACACACACTCACACACACACACACACACACACCCCTCTGCTCTGGCAACTACCCATTTGTTTGCTGCATCTATAACTCTGTTTTTGTTTTGTTTTGTTTGTTTTGGTTATTTAGATCCCATGTAAGTGACATCATACAGTATTTGTCTTTCTCTGTCTGACATTTCACTTAGCATATTCGCTCTAGATACATCCACGTTGTGACAAATAGCGAGATTTCATTTTTCAATGGCTGAGTAATATTCCATTGTGTGTGTGTGTGTGTGTGTGTGTGCGTGTGTATACCAAACTTCTTTATCAATTTATCTATCAATGGACACTGAGGTTGCTTCCATACATTGGCTATTGTAAGTAATGCTACAATGAACATTAATTTGAATATATCTTTTCAAATTAGTGTTTTGTTTTCTTTGGGTAAACACCCAGAAATGGAATTACTGGATCACATGGTCGTCCTATTTTTAATTTTTATAGGAACCTTCGTGTTGTTTTCTGTAGTGGCTGCACCAGTTTAAAATCCCAGCAGCAGGGCATGAGGGTTCACTTTTCTGCACATCCTTACCAACACGTGTTCTTTGTTGTTTTTTTGATGATAGCCACTCTGACAGATGTGAGGTGGTATCTCACGGTGGTTTAGATTTGCATTTCCCTGATGATTAGTAATGCTGAGCATCTTTTCATGTGCTTTTTGGCCATCTGTATGTCTTCTTTAGAAAAATGTCTGTTCAGGTCCTCTGCCCATTTTTGCATTGTTTGGTTTTTTGATATTGAGTTCTATGAGTTCTTTACGTATTTTGGATATTAACACATTATCAGATATATTCTTTACAAATATCTTCTCCTATTCAGTAAGTGGTCTTTTCATTTTGTTGATAGTTTCCCTTTCTGTGCAAAAGCTTTTTAGTTTGAAGTAGCCCCATTTATTTATTTTGGCTTTTGTTGACCTTGCCTGAAAACACATATCCAAAAAAATATTGCTAAGACCAATGTCAAAGTGTGTACTGCTTATGTTTCCTTCTAGTAGTTTTATGGTTTCAGGTCTTACATTCAAGTCTTTTATCCATTTTGAGTTCATTTTTGTATATGCTGTGAGAAAGTAGTCCAGATGGATTCTTTTGCATGTGGCTGTCCTGTTTTCTCAACACAATTTATTGAAGAGGCTGTCTTTTCTCCATCATATATTCTTGCCTTTTTGTCATAGACTAATTGACCGTGTAACTGTAGGTTTATTTCTGGGCTCTCTATTCTGTTCCATTGATTTATATGTCTGTTTTTGTGCCAGTACCATACTGTTTTGATTACTGTAGCTGTGTAGAGTAGTTTGAAATCAGGGGGAGTGATACCTCCAGCTTTGTTGTTTCTCAAGATTGCTTTGGCTATTTGAGGTCTTTTGCATTTCCACACAAATTTTAGAATTATTTGTTCTAATTCTGTGAAAAATGTCATTAGTATTTTGATAGGGATTCCATTGAATCTGTAGATTGCCCTGTGTAGTATTTTAACAATATTAATTTTAACAATATTAATTTTAACAATATTAATTCTTCCAACCCATGAGCACAGCATATCTTTCCATTTGTTTGTGCTGTCTTCAATTTATTTCATTAATGTCTCATAGTTTTCAGAGTAAAGTTTTGTACCTCTTTGGTTAGATTTGTTCCTAGGTATTTTATTCTTTTGGATGCAATTGTAAATGGGACTCTTTTTCTTAATTTCTCTTTTGTTTGTTATTTGCATATAGTTCACTATTACTGTAATAGAAACACAATAGATTTCTGTATATTAATTATGTATCCTACAACTTTAATAAATTCATTTATTAGTTCTAGTAACATTATTAGTACTGAATTCATTTATTATTTTTAGCATTGTTAGGTTTTTCTATATACAGTATAATGTTATCTTCAAACAGTGACAATTTTACCTCTTCCATTCCAATTTGGATTCCTCTTATTTCTTTTTCTTGTCTGACTGCTGTGGCTAGGATGGCCAATACTATGTTGAATAAAAGTGTCAAGAGTGGGTATTCTTGTCTTGTTCCTGATCTTATAGGAAATTCTTTCAGCTTTTCAGCATTGAATATGATGTTGGCTGTGGGTTTGTCTTATACAGCCTTCATTATGTTGAGGTATGTTCCCTCTATTTCCACTCTGTTGAGAATTTTTTCATAAATGATGTTGAATTTTGTCAAAAGGTTATTCTGCATCTATTGAGATCATCATATGATTTTTATTCTTCAATTTGTTAATGTGGTGTTGTTAATGTGATTGATTTGCAGGTAATGAACTGTCCATACATCCCTGGGATAAATCCCACCTGATCATGGAGTATGATTCTTTTATTGTATTGTTGAATTTGGTCTGCTAATATTTTGCTAAGGATTTTGCATCTCTGTTCATCACTGATATTGGCCTGTAATTTTCTTTTTTTGTGCTATCTTTGTCTGGTTTTTGTATCAGGAAGATGCTGGCCTTGTAGAATGAGTTTGGAAGCATTCCTTCCTTTTCAATTTTTTTGAATAGTTAGAGAAGGTTAGATATTAACTCGTCTTTAAATGTTTGGTAGAATTCATCTGTGAAGCTGTCTGGTCCTGGACTTTCATTTGTTGGGAATTTTTTGATTACTGATTCAATTTCATCACTGGTAACTTGTCTGTTCATATAATCTATTTCTTCCTGATTCAGTCTTGAGAGATTGTACATTTCTAGGAATTTATCCATTTCTTCTAGGTTGTCCATTTTATTGGTATATAACTGTTCATGATAACCTCTTATGACCCTTTGTATTTCTGTGCTGTCAGTGTAACTTCTCTTTCATTTCTGATTTTGTATATTTGGGCCCTCTCTCTGTCTCTTTTTTTATGAGTCTGGTTAAAGGTTTATTAGTTTTACTTATATTTTCAAAACACCAGCTCTTAGTTTATTTGATCTATTTAATTGTATTTTTAGTCCCTATTTTAAAATTTTACTTATTTATTTATCTATCTATCTGCTCTTTATTTCTTTTCCCTTCTACTAATTTTAGGTTTTATTTGTTCTTTTTTTCTGCTTCCTTTTGTTGTAAGGTTAGGTTGTTTATTTGAGATTCTTCTTGTTTCCTGAGGTATGCTTCTATGGCTATAAAATTCCCTCTTACGGTGGCTTTTGCAGTGCCCCATAGATTTCAGATTGTTGTGTTTCCATTTTCTTTGTCTCAAGGTATTTTGTGATTTCTTTTTTGTTTTTTTTTTTTTCTATGACCCATTGGTTGTATACACTATCATGCTGTTTAGACTCCCCAGGTTTGTGTTTTTTTTTGCAGTTTTTGTCTTGTAGTTGATTTCTAGTCTCAAACTGCCGTGGATGGAAAAAAATGCTTGATATGATTGCAATCTTCTTAAATTTATTGGGGCTTGTTATATGGTCTTGCATGTGATGTATTCTGGGGAATGTTCCATGTGCACTTGAAAGGAATGTGTATTCTGTTATTTTGGATGAAATGAAATGTTCTGTATATATATACACAGAGCATTTATATATATAAATTCCAGTTGATCTAATGTGTTATTTAAGGCCAGTGTTTGCTTATTGATTTTCTGTCTAGTTGATCTGTCCACTAACATATTGGGGTGTTAAAGTATCTTACTATTTTTGTACTACTGTCAATTTCTCCCTTTATGTTTGTAAATATTTGTTTTATGTATTAGGTGCTATGTTGGTGTTGTATAGATTTTTTTTCTTTCATCATTTTAAATATACTGTGCCACCGCCTTCTGGCCTTAAATGTTTCTGCTAAAATGTCAGCTGATAACCTAATGGGGTTCCCTTGTATGTGACACTTCCTTGCTGCTTTTAAGATTCTCTTTTTATCAATAATTTTTGCCATTTCAATTGTAAAGCGTTTTGGTGTGGATCTCTTTGAGTTCATCCTGTTTGGAACTCTCTATGATTCCTGGGCCTGGATGTCTGTATTCTTTCCTAGGTTACAAAAGTTTACAGCTATTATTTCTTCAAATAATTTCTTGGCCCTTTTCTCTTTCTCTTCTCCTGGTACCTCTATAAAGTGAATATTAGTACATTTGATGTCATCCCAGAGGGCTCTTAAACTATCCTCATTTTTTTAAAAATTATTTTTTCTTCTTTCTGTTTAGCCTGGGTGATTTCCATTACTCTCTCTTCCAATTCACTCATCTGTCCCTCTGTATCATCTAATCTACTGTTGATTTCTTCTTTTGTTTTTTGTTTCAGTTATTGTATTCTTCAGCTCTGTTTTTTCTTTTTATTTTCAAACTTTGTTGAAATTTTCACTGTGTTCATTCATTCTTCTCCCAAGACCGTTGAACAACTTTATGATCACTACCTTGAACTCTTTATCAGACAGATTGCTTATCTCCACTTCATTTAGTTCTTTTCCAGAAGTTGTCTTGTCCCTTCAATTAGAACATATTCTTTTGTCACCTCCTTTTGCCTGATTCTCTGTTTTTATTTCTATGTATTGATATTACGTAGGTCAGTTATGTTTCCTAATCTTGGAGAAGCACCCTTATGCAGGAAATACCCTGTGGTACCCAGCAGCATGCTCCTTTCCGGTGACCAGAGCTATATGCTCTAGGGTTCCCCCAATGTGGGCTGTGTGTGCCCTTGTGTTGTGGCCAGGCTAACTACTTTGGGCATGCTGGTAGGTATCACTGGACCCTGGCCAATTTGGCTGCAAGGGTGTGCCTAAATCAGTGGTTGCAGGCCCTCTGGAGAGTGGACTAGACTTCCCACGTGATTGGCTGTGTGACCCAGTGGGGCATGGGGCTGGTGCTGGTCTGCTGGTGGACGGGGCTGAGTCCCCACATGGCTGTCTGCATGATCCCCCACTCCAAGATCCTTTAGCCTGAGCCCCATGCAGAGGCACTACAAGTAGAAACTGAAGAAAATGTATTTGCAAAGGGTTTAAAAGAATCATATATTGACAAGCATATTGGAACAGTTTCTTGGCAGTCATAGACCTGATGGGGTTTTAAAAGGCTACTTAAAAAAAAAAAAGACTCGTAAGTAATCTGATGAAAGCAATTCTTTGGAAGGTCACTTCATTCAGGACATTAAGTTAGAATTGGAAGGGAGAAAACAGAATTCTTATTTTCAATGGCTGTGGCAAAATTGTTCAAATATTTTGATGTTTGAAAAAATGTTAAGAATATTCTGATGTTTGCATTTTCACCTAGTTATTTAAAAATTACATTGTTTTCTGATTCCTTAAAATACATTTGACTTTGTGTTAAATATTTCCATGTTGTTGTTAACTATACTTGTATGTTTTCAACTGCTTCTAAACTGCAACAAGAGATGTTAATTTCTTCAATTTTTCTTAAAATTTGCTCTCATTATCCATACGTGGATAAACATATATTCTGAAATCCTTTTTGTTATTTATCAGAATCCATACTGTTCATTATTGCCATAAGGTTCTTGTCTCATTCCTATCTACAATGTCTAAATCATTCAGCCAGTTGTACTGATGAGGAATAAATGCCTGCCAACAGTCCACAACAGTGTCTTTCCTTTCCACTGTTCTGATCCATTGCTTCCTCGTTATATTCTTTTTAATCAGTATTAGTGATTCCTGATAATGCCCAAGTTTGAGCTTTCAGGCTTAAATCTGTACATTAAAAATGATGTAGAAATTGTGGGTTTTATGCAGACAATGAAAAAGAAAAAACAACCCCACTCTCTTTGTCTCATATATACAGAGTACTATTTCTGGCTTGAATTATCAGAGTGTTTGGTTCAATAATCCAGTTTATTTTATACTGATTATGTTTCTCCAGTGCTAAATATACTTAATGTCACAAAAATATCACAAAATTTAGTCTTCCATGTAAAGTTTCAGTTATGTGATTTGTTGGTTTTTTTCGTTTGTTTTTTTGTTATGCTTTAATCCCCACCAGGACTTTTGTTATTTAAAATAATAATACTGCAAACATACAAGGCTTTTGGTCAAAATCCTCCCTGCCCATTACCTTAAAAATTTTTTTGTTAAACAAACTGTCTGGAGCAGTGGGAGGAATACATTGTTTAGATTCAAGGAAACATGAGATCAGGTTCTGACTAAGCTTTCTATTAACTAATGACCTTTCAGAATTCATTTTCCTTTCTACTTTAGCTTTCTCATCTATGAAAAAGAAACAGGAAATATTTTATTGATCTGGCAGGGTTTTAATGAGAAGATTATAAATAATATGCCTAGAAAATCTCATGTGTTTCCTGGGACACGGCTGGTTCAAAATGAATGACTGAGTCATCATTTTCATTGCTAATATTCCGAAAGAGAATATAACCACCACTTTTCATCTTTTTCAAGAAAGTCTCCCTTTTTTGAGCTCTGTGCTGTTACAAGGACTAAGAGAGAAACTCGTGTACTTGGCATTGATGGTTGAATATTTATAGTATCATTGTATTGAAATTACTATGTATTTCCCTTTAAAAAATTATGATTGAGGGATATACAATACCTGCCAATCAACTCCAGTATCTTGACAATTACATGGCAAGTATGGGATAATTGATAGAGGATTTTAAAAAGTGCTACAACTAACCTGTTGATGTTAATGTGATGGGCACCTTATTATTACAGAAATCTTGATGTCATATTTGTCCTCCTTTCAAAACGTATTTGACCCATGATAGAGACCTTGGGAAAGAATTTGTGTAGCCCCATTTGGCATTTAAACACACCATCTGTTCCCATGCTCTCTGTATTACCTGACACTTAGAGCAATATCAAACAGCTGCAGTAATCTAACTAGCTCTCACCAGCTGGTTGATTGGCTTCACTAGCAGTTCCCTGCTTAGACTGACTTAATTAACTAATTCCTAGGGCAAGAAGCCATACGACCATAGACTATGCTTCCACTGATAAGGACAAAGGAGGGAAATATAAAGTCACTAACGTAATAAGCAATAATGAAAAGAAAGTTCTTTACATCATCTTTAATGGAATGGCTAACACGTATTTATGCAATAGACGACTGAGTGCTTGGGCTAAATGAAAACAAGTATGAAATGTGGCACTGATCTTCATGTAGCTTACGGACCTGACCTCTTTTGGATATAGGTAGTAAGCAGGTAACATAAATTAGAGACCACTAAAAACAACACTAAATTTAGGACCAGATTGCACAGCAAATGACATCCTAAATGCTTTTACTCTGCATCCTAAGTGCATTGTCACTGGTCTTTTTATTTAAAAAAATCTCAAACATATAGAAATTTTAAAAGAATAGACTTATAGGCATCTTTATCTTTTTCCCTCGAATTTAATAGGCATTTACATTTTGCCATAATTGTAATATCTATTATGAAGTAATTTCAAGTCAATCACATATGAGCTACAAAGTCTAAATAATTCAGCATATATCTTTAAAAGTTGAGATATTTTTCTAACTAACTACAATACCATTATTAAATTAAACAAAATTAATAATAATTTCCGAGTAAGGTCTAGTAGCCAGGCTATATTTAACTTTTTTCAATTGTCTTCAAATGTTTTCTATAACTCAATTTTTCAAACCAGGATACACACTAGAACCATACACTGCATTTGGCTGTTATTTTTTCTGCCTCCTCACTTTTTCTTTTTGCAACATTGGCTTGTTGAACAGACTAGTCAGTTGTCCTGTAAAATGTGCTGTGCTGAATTTTTCTGATGTTAATTTATGCTGTTGTTTAACTTCTACTATTTTGTGCAAAGGGAAAGTTGGATGTAGCAGTTTACTAAATTCCGGTTAATCACTTGGGCAAAAACACTTCATAGGCCATGCTGAGGAGTTTATGTGTCACCTGATGTGATGCATTATGGTGTCTGGTTGTCCCATAATTAGTGACAAATTGCGTTAGGGTAGTGGAAGCTTGATCTCTCCACTGAAGTTATGTTTGTTTTCTTGTCCTCAGCAAGAAATCTGTGGAGTCATATTTACCACGTAAATACTTAGTTCCCCATCCATCTTTCATCTAATAGCTTTATCATTCATTGATGACTACTGCCTCAATCGATGATTTAATTCAAGCTCACAGAAAGGTGTTTGATTAGACCATTCTTTGCTTAACCATGATAATCCAAGGCGACAACAACACATTTTGTGTTTCTAGGTGTGTCTGAAGTTCTGCTGGTCTAGACTGGAATCAGCTGGGTGGGACTGGAATCCAGGCTTGGGTGGAGTTCAGTCTGGGCCATATTGCTTTGTTCTTGGCATAGACTAAGGAGAAACAGTTACTTGGGAGCATGGTCTTTTCCTGGCAAAGAGGAGGAGATCCAAACAGCCTGGCAGTAATTTCTCATGACCCTTCAAGTCTCAGCCTAGAACTGGCATAATGTCTCTTCTGTCCATATTCTATTGGGTAAAGCAAGTCACCTCGCCAAAACCAGCCAATGGAGGAGGGGTGTGCACTCAGCTGGCTTTAATGGGAGGCACTACAAAGTCACACGGCAAAGGCAATTCATGTATGATTCTTCCACAATAGGAAGCAACAGGTTGCAAACAATAATCCAATCTACCAAAATAAACTTTTTATTATTTATTCACTGTCTTTCTTCAATGTATTAATAGACATACTATCCTTATAATGTGATTTATTTGGATTTAAGATGAGATTCCAGATACAATGTACTGCTTCAAACACACTCGAGTCCAGATGTCTCTTCCACCTCCTGTCAGACAATGAGCACCAGTGTAATGTCCAACTTACCTTTGTATCCCTGGTACCCAGCACAATCCTTAGAACATGGAAGATGCTCAAGAAATGTGGGATGAATTCTATTTCAGAATAATCCTTTGAATTTTGTAAATAATTTCCATCCAAAGTAATGTATGTCATGGTTTCCTTTTTCCCTGCCTACAAGTACAATTATCTTTGTTTCTCGACGGAAAGAATAAGACATTGAGAGGGTAAGAAGCATGATGAGCCCAAGGCTAAACAGTCAATCAAAGCTAGAGTAGGGACTAGAATCCAATACTTCTGATTCCTTTGCTGTGCATCAGACAGCATGCCCCCACTGCTTTCATTCTGTATCACATGGTTGTTTCCATACATAAGGCAATTGCCACTGGACATTTTGACTATTAATGACAAATTGAGCTCTGTGGTAATTACTAGATCTTTTATATCTCTGATTTATCTATGTCTATATCTATATATCTATATCTATCTATCTGTCTATGTATATATATTATATATATACATATATATAATATATGTATAGAGAGAGAGAGAAAGTGAGCTAGAAATAAGTCAAACTGCTTACTCAATTTTAGAGCCAAGGGAAAAGAGACAAAGAAAATAAAGCAAGATCTCAGGGAAGCTAAGGGAAACTGTAATCACAGTTAATATTAGAGACAACCGTATTGTTCTATATGGACAGAATTAAATTGCATTCATATTGATTTTCAGTAATTAAAAAGTTCATTGAATAAGAAAAGAACACTAACACATGAACATGTAAATTATATGATTGAAATCTAGTTTACTGTTCATTTGGAAATAAAACTGACATGCAAAAAAAAAAAAAAAAAAAAGATCAGTGGTAGGAAATAAGATTTGCACATCTAATTGATTAAGTCCTAACCATTCCATTATAGACACACTTAATTGCAATCCATAGATTTCAGTAACAAATTATATTCCCATGGCTATAGAACCAGATCTATAAATATGTGCATATTCATTAGCTTGCCCTAAATTGAAGTATTTTGAGGGTTTTCTTTCACTATCCCCTTTGTTTCAGAATATCAAGTCTGCCACTCTACAGGCTTATTGGATAGAAAAATGATTGATTAGACTTGACTAGCTGTGTTGATAATTTATGCACAATTAATAGAAAGGCTTTTGCCATCATTATGGCATTTCATAGACTACTTATACACTCTAGTGGGAAAAATTGGTCAAAGCACTTTTTTTCTGGAGAGAAAACTCAAACAAACAACAAGTAAATATATAGCACTTAAGCATTGCAATGATATTGGAACTCCCCAGAGTGTCCTGAAATTGTGTAAGCAAACTGATATCATAAAATCTGACATTAAAAGCCACCTAAACCACACTAATTAGATGGATAATAAAAATCAAGCAAGTATTGAACTACAAGGCAGTCACGAAGATGATCAAAGGTTAATTAGATGCATGAATACAAGATATCCTGCCCTGGGATTTATTCCTCAGGGGCTTTAGACAGATTCATAAGGGAGCTTGACATACAACACAAAAATTCACTAGGATTTGTTTATATAAAAAAGTTATTTGAAAAAAAAGACCAAGCTTTAGGAATTGGGGTAGGGTGGAGGTTGATGGGAGGGTAGAAGGGAATAGAAAAAATTAATAACAACAGTGAAATTACTTTGGAAAATTCATAAATAAATTTAAATTTATTTTTATCCTAGCTACATAGATAGAATTTTAAAACACAGAAAGCTCCAATGATGAGAGTATGAAGAAACTCTGTATGAGGTGGGGAGGCAAAGGTTGGGGTTTGGGTTCTAATCCCAACCTTGTCCCTTTCAAACTTTGCATGCTGGCATTTCACGGAACATCTTTGGTCCTCCGTTTCTCCCTCTAAAAGATGAAATCTAATCTAGGTTATTTTATCTTTCATGCCTCCTCCATTAATTGAATGTCCATAACCTACTAATTTTTTTCCCCAATATTTTCATTGTCATACAAAAATGCTAATGTGTGTGTGTAGGAGAGATTGGATACCTAAAAACTGAAATGTCAAAGCCTCTAAAAATTCATTTCACCGTAAATTCAATTCAGTATTGTTTTCTGGGAGCTGAACATGTGCCAGAAACTGTGCTAGGTGCCAGAGATTTGGAGATAAATGCCACGTTCCATAGACTCCCTTTCACTATTATTAGTAAGTTTAGTGATTAGCTACTTTGGTGTGAATATCAAGTATCAATAACTACATATATCTGACGTATACTCATAAGATTTCAATAGAATCCTTTTATGTGATTCTTATGTAAAAATAACAGCGAGCTGAGAATACTTTTAATAATCATTTACTGATTACTGAATGCCATTTATTTGATCAGCACAACTCTACGAATTAGCAAATATTGTTTCCATGTAAACAAATGAAGATTATATGGCTTAGAGGCTCACTGAAGGTCACACAGCTCATAAGAGACTAAGCTGAGAATTGAACTCAGGCTTTATTTTACCAACTACCAACTACTCTGCCTCTTGCAGGCATGTACTATAAGGCTTTTGGGTTTGTTTGTTCGTTTTCTGATATTATGGATCGAGTCTCACAGACTCATTCATGTTCCCTCAGCCAAGTATTGTAGACTAATCAGATTTAGGATAGACTGACCTTTAAGGGAACTCCTATCATCTGACCATGCGTAGCTGGAAGAAACAGCTAAAGGCACTGTGAGGGAAAAAGTAAAGAAAAGGCTGATGTGTGATTGAAATTTTGCCAAAAATAATGAGGAAAAAAAATCACCAAGCATTCAGATTCAGAAAGTTTGAGGTAGAGTATCTCTGGCACTTAAACTAACATGGTTTCAGGCTACGCAATCTTCAAGGGAGAGGTGCTCAGCCCCGTCTACAGTTTGGGGTTTGGAAACCCTCCAGAGGTGTTGAGGCTGGAGATGATTTCTAAAGCCTGAGAAAGACCTGGACAAAAAGGGAGGTGGAAATGTGAGGAGCGGATTCCGGGAAAGGGAAGGGCACAAAGGCAGAAGCAGGGGAAGAGGTGGGCAAAGCACCACAGCTGATGAAGTTACCCTGATGCAAACCCCAGGTCAAGCCCGGCAAAGGAAGGGCCAAAGAAGAAGGAGAACAAGTGCAGGGAGAAGTTGTATAGGATTAGGATTTGACCTTGACAATTAAGTCAAATTTAAAAAGGAAGTGTGTGAGTATGTGTGCAGTTGCAGGGCTGGAGAAGCAGCGTGAGCAAGGGTGTGAGCGGAAAAGAGGAGCTAACATGGGTGGTTTGTACTACAGAAAAGAGGGTGAAAAAATGGAAAAATAAGCCAGGAGGTTAGCATGGCCCATGTTACAGATGAGAAAACCCTCCAAGCTAGTGCCAGAACTAGGAATCAATCTAGGTTTTTTCTGTTCCAAAGCCTGTGCACCATCTCCTTATGCTGTGCTGTGATTACCAGCTGTTTACACATAGGAAACAGCTTGAACAGTTATCTTGGGTGTTTTATTGATTTTTAAGGAATTAGCAAAGGGTAGGGAATAATTTAAATATCCAACAGTAGGAAAATAAAGTGAAATAAATGAGGACATGACCATAACATGGAATATTATAAAGCTATTAGTTGTTTTTAAAATGTATTCAATGGCATGAATAAATGTTTTTCTCATAATGTAATATAAACAAAAAATCAGAATATAAAACTGCTATAATATAACCTCAAATATTTTGTCTGTGTGCATGTGAATGAATAAGAGATTGGATGGAACTGTATAAAAATATTAATAGGAGTTTTGCCTGAACTGTGGAGCCATCAATTGTTCATCTTTATGAATTCCTATATTTTCCATATTTTCTGAATTTATTATTCACGGAATGAGAAAATAAACTTTATGCAGGAAAAATAAGGGGAAAAGTGATAGAGACTGAAGTGCAGACAATATTCTCAACCAATTTCTTTCCCTGTGTGCACAAGAAATCAGGCTATCACCATTCTCCACTTTTTATAACAAAATGAAAAAAATGTAAATCCTGGATGAGTAGATAATTAAAACTTGCACAGGCCTATCAAAGCAAGGCCACTCCAGCTCCCATTTCTACTTGGTGCCTGAACCTTGTCATGCCTACGGGTTTTCTTTCAAAACATTTAATAGAGAATGAGAGGCCATCCCTGCCCGTAAGTACAGTGTAGGCTGCAGGTGCTGGGACAGCCTTCATAACTGTACTTGAGGCTGCAGGAGGAGTGCAATTGTGTGGCCAGGAAATTGTATCTAACCATGATCACTCAGTGCCCAATGTCAGAAAATCGCTCGCTGCTAAAAAAGCATCTTGCGTGTGTGTGGAAGGGAGGTGGTAGTTGCGGAGAACTGTGGATTAAGCAGTGAAGGGAGAGGCACAACCCAGATGCAGACGGAACTGCTGGAGATGCTGGGCAGGGAGACTGCAGGGTAGAAAGAGCAGAGCCTCTTCTAGAAACCGTGCCAGGCCCTCTGCTGCCAAGAACCCAGAGACCCAGCTGGGAGAGGCTGTTTACTTGTTTGCATGTTGGTTGGTTGGTTGGTTGGTGGTTGGTTTAAAGTGCATGAGAGAATTGCCCTCACCAGGCTTCCCCGATGGCCAGCCTCTGGGATGGCATTTGGCTTTGTCTTGAGTCACCTGGACACAGTCCCTAATCCCCAGCACAGTCGTTCTTTTCCTAACCTGGCCCTTAAAAGAAGCTCCTCCAAACATAAAATACCTCTCATATGATGTGTACCAAGACGATCAGGACCATCTGCTCTCCCAACATTTGTTCTGAATATTGTATATTGATTTCATGCAGTTTAAGAGCACATTCACTCTTTTCCTTACCATTATTATTATTTTTTAATTGAAGTATAGTTGTTTTACAATGTTGTGTTAGTTTCAGGTGCACAGCAAAGTGATGCAGTTATACATATATGTATCTATTCTCTTTCAGATTCTTTTGCCTTATAGGTTGTTACAAAATACTGACTATAGTTCCCTGTGCTATACAGTAGGTCCTTGTTGGCCATTTTATATATAGTAATGTGTATAAGATATAGGCACCCCGATGTTCATTGCAGCACTATTTACAATAGCCAAGACATGGAAGCAACCCAGACGTCCATTGACAGATGAATGGATAAAGAAGATGTGGTGTATATATACAGTGGAATATTACTCAGCCATAAAAAAGAATGAAATAATGCCATTTGCAGCAACATCGATGGACTTAGAGATTGTCATACTAAGTGAAGTAAGCCGGACAGAGAAAGGCAAATATCATATGATATCGCTTACATGTTGGATCTAAAAAATATTAATAATAATACAAAAGAACACATTCACTCTTCTGAATCTGCCCTTTTGAGTGTCAGCCTTGGCTTCTCATCATATCCCCTGTAAAATATAGTCATGTTACAGATATCTGGTCTCCTAGCTATGGAAGGACCAATGCAGCAGGTTTGGGGATCTATAATTTTAGCAAGTTTCTTAAATTATTGTGATGACTAACCAGGGTGTACCATCTCTTCTCTAGAATATTAATATAAAAGGTGAATACAGACAAAAATCCAAATATGCAACTGTTATGTATACCATAGGGACAATGTGGGATACAAAAGAGTACGCTTTTCCCTATGTGAGCCTCAGTTTTGTCATCTGTAAAATGGAGATATTATTATCTCCCACAGTGTTGTTCATGTGAAATACTTAGCACAGTCTGGGCACAAAGCAGGTTACTAAACAAATATGGTGACCGCCTTCCCTTTCTTCTGGAATTTGGTCAAGTGCATTTAAGAATGCCAACAAGCAGCTCAGATCTCTAGTGCGTCAAAGGCATTTGGGATTAAAGGGTACAGTTGTCCTGGTTGAATGTTTTCCAGGTTAAAGACATGCCTCTTACTTCCCATTGTCCTATAGTAACTCGGTAAGGGTTTCTCATTCAGGAGTTTCAAAAAAATTCTTTTTGACACCCTGAAATTTTAGTCTATGCTACCTCATTGGTTAATTTCTGAAAATTTTCAAGGGGCGGGGGGGAGTCTTTACATCAGTAATTGGGAGTTTGGATAGAGCAGTTGAGAATCCTTCCGTGTTAAATTTTCCTCCCTAAAACCGAACCTCAGTTTTCTCCACCTATAAAATGGAGGAAATTAAGGAACTAGATACCACTTGCATCATTTGAGGCCCTCTTGGCCTCACCTGTCTGGGCCCAAAAATCCCTGCGTGGTGTCAGGCCAAGTTCACACAGGCACAGGCTATGTGCCCCTCCCCACCTCCTTCCAGCACGGTGGGCCTCTCACCTGCCATACTGACGCTTCCCTAGGGGCAGCCATGGCTCCGATGCACTAGAGACTAGAACGACTGTTAGAGGGGGAACTTAAGGCCATGAAGATAATCTCCGGTCAAGAGAGACACAAGCCATGGATGAATCCATCCTCCCTTCCCCCGCCCCGTCCCCCCTGAAGAAAGTTCTGAGACACAAGTTAGATAGCTTCTCAGGGGGAATGTACCGCTGATCAAGCAATCTGTGATACTTGGTTATGACCACTTTGATAAAGCATCCTCATCTTGGCTCTTCCTCCTTCTCTGCTTCATTTTCTTGCATCCTCTCTCTTGTCCCCAGAGTTGTCTTCTCAATTAAAGTAATGGTCCAAAAATCTCTTCCATTCTACATTCTGGGTAACCTTTCTGCTAAGACACATAATATTTATTTCTTAGAACTGATGTGGAGATAAAATTAGGTAGTTCACAGAAATGTGTTATAAATAGAATTCAATAAATGTTAAATTATCCTCATCATATATCCTAATTTGTATTTCTCAAGCTGCAAGATATAGTTGTGTATCATTCCCACTAGCTCTTCTAACCGCTCTCCTACACCTATCTTTTCTGGCCACCATTTGTGGTTGTTGGCGGGGGTTTTTTGTTCTCTTTTTCTGAAGTTGGAGAACAAATCTATGCTTAGTATGTTAGTGATCAGTATGACTACTCTGAGCAAAGATTTAAACGGCACTAATTATCTAAACTACCTGGTAATTCTCTATTAGCCTCTTACTGTTTCTTGAGTGTTTGCTCAAAAGATTGTAACCCACTGTGGATAAGGGCTATCACCTCACTTAGACCTCCCCTAAGCCAGCTCCCTTAGAGCCAGTAAATACTTATATTTGGAGAGTTTCAAAGTAATGACCAGCGTTTTAGGGGAGATGGTGCTGTCTGCATAGATGGCTGAAACCGCATGAGTTGGACGGTGGATGGAGACTTTGGGGGACATGACCAGCTCACAAGCTTGTGGGTCCATAAACTCTCAGAGAGTAAGGTTCTTCCTTAATCCCCCAATCAGTGCACTGGATAGACAGAATTCTTCCCTGAAGGAAAAGATCATGACAGGTCCAAGAACAATAGTTTGCGGGTTGAGTTGGCACTCAGACTGACTTTGTGTGCAAATCACTTAGGAGGAATTTGGAAGTCTCTATAAAGAAACAAAGTCAAACGAAAGCACATTACAGCCTGTTCTCAGTGAGAAGAAGGGAACACAAGGCAAAGAAGGAAAGATATTTCCCCACTCCAGGTTGATGTGTATAGGAGTGGCCTACCTTGCTTAACAGAAAGTGTCTTGCTCATGTAAACCCCCAGTGCCTGGCAGAGTTCTTGGCTTATTATGTGCTCTGTAGGAATTTGTTGACTAATAGGATGATATGATGAAGAGAGGCTCGGAGAGGCAGGAAACTCAGCAAGAGAATCAGTGATGACAACACTAAGAAATACACAAGGGGGGCTGCATGAATAGGCCGGAATTTCTTATCATCACTGAGTGCAAGCTTTAAGGCTCATGGATGGACAGTTTTATAGAAGCAGGCAGGATTCATACCTAAGTCCAACCCATTATAACCCAAGGTCCCTCTTGTCACGCAAGCACATACACACACGTACAATGTGGCTTCTCCTTCCAGTTACAAATTGTTTCTTCCCTCACCTGTATTCATCCATCAAAACAGGAACAGGGGCTTCCCTGGTGGCGCAGTGGTTGAGAATCTGCCTGCCAATGCAGGGGGACACGGGTTCGAGCCCTGGTCTGGGAAGATCCCACATGCCGCGGAGCAACTGGGCCCGTGAGCCACAACTACTGAGCCTGCGTGTCTGGAGCCTGTGCTCCGCAACAAGAGAGGCCGCGACAGTGAGAGGCCCGCGCACCGCGATGAAGAGTGGCCCCCGCTTGCCGCAACTAGAGAAAGCCCTCGCATAGAAACGAAGACCCAACACAGCCATAAATAAATAAATAAATAAATAAATAAATAAATAAATAAATAAATAAATAAATAAATAAATAAATAAATAAATAAATAAAACACAGGAACAGTATTTTATTCTTTGGACCACACTTTGTCTTTCCCTTTTGGTATCTTCTGCTTCCAGCACAGACAGCTGGGAAGCCCCTGGACCTATCATTCCTAGGGATGCTTTGCCTCCTCTCGAAGAACCACTGAGAACTCTTCTTTATTTGACCCATCTTAGGGTATTTGTATTTTGAGGGAAAGACAAAGTTTGGAAGAATTCAACTTCTAAGAAGAAGTTTTTAAATGAAAAGGCCTCATGACCAAAACCACCCACAAAACCTTCATTATTCTGATGTTTCCATCATTCTGTCAGGGCTACTCCAGAGCTATTATGGTTCTTTGCATTTTAGGACCACTTCCTTGGATGTTCTGGGCTGGGAAACACAGAGCCCATGACCATTCTCAGGATTTGTAGATTATGGCCTCATCTTTCCAACAAATTACCCTGATCTAGTTCCTTAGCCAGGCTTAGTCTTAATTACCTGATAATACTTTGTGTCCTTCCCAGCCATGACACTTAGATAAGAGAGTCCAGGTTTAAGTGAACATCAAAAACTCCCCTGAAAAGGGAAAGAATTTATAATGTGTGACATGCCTCCTGAAAGGTATGTGAAGAGGAAAAGTACGTGAGAGGCTAGGCTTCCCACTGTGCTGCTGATGTGGGAGATTTTGGTTCCAATTATATGTACAGAAGTTTTTCTGGGAGACAGCTGGCATTGCATCTGTGTTCCTCTCTTCCAGATCACCATTTTCATTCACTATACCCTAGATTGGTTCAAATGCATGAGTTGATGGATGAGATCTTTCTTTACAAGAAATGAAAAATCAAAAACTTAACAAATGACTCCCAAAATATTGTTAAATCCTGGTCTGCTGTATGGGATGGCCCTAGGGCAGGCCAATCCTTTAGGGAGGATGTAGATACTAAAATCCTAGAAGCATGAGAGCATCAGGCAGCTGAAGAAAGAATTTACATGTAGCAAGGATGGTAAAAAAGAGAAGTCAGGAGAGGGCTGGAAAGACCTTTGCAACTCCACAATGTTGCCAAGGGCCAGTTTGAGCCCTAATCATCAAGCTCATAAAAGTGCAAGCATAAAATAGAAACAAAGACAACTGGCTCTTCAAGTATAGCCTATTTCATTATTTAAAGGTTTATTAAGTGCATAGATCATGGAACCAGTGTCTCAGATTTCCAGTGAGACCTGATTCAATATATTAAGATACAACATTAAAGGACTGCAAGCTTTATTCAATACTAAGTATCATTTATAGTGGGATGTCTCTATAAAACTAATGTTCATGCCCAAATGGTTATTTCAACATTTGTGAGAAAGTGAATGAAACCTGAACGAGTTAAGCCTTATTCATGATAAACGTGGCTTCGAAACAGACAAGCCACCCACTTAACTAGACAACGTACATCCAAACAAGAGGAAAATCTCTGTTATAATAGGCTACGCTTAGATACAAAGAATAGAGATCCAAGCCCAGTTCTTGGCAAAATAATTGGATCTCTGTCTTTGTTTTTGACTCTGCCCCTCACTGGCTGCTTCATTCTTGAATATGTCTATCCCATTTATACCTTGAGTTCTTCTACCTTTCTCCTCACTCATGAATTTTGATTTGACGACTAGATAGTTTCTTGGGTCTTGATAATTTGTTCAGGTTTGTACTTATCATTAGACGTTGCTGGCTTAGAGTAGTTGGTCATCCTGACTCATCTCACTCAGACCTCTGAATTCCCACTGCCGCAGTGACCCCCTTGGTTAGATCTCCACCGGGCTTACTAGTGCTACAGGGCTCATAAGAGCAAGGGCTGTCTGTCATTGGACTGAGACTGCCTATCCATTATGACTCTTTCCATGAACTTACGTTTATGATATTAAGTTGATTCTACAGGATGCCCATTCAAGATAGAAAATCCGTGTTCTGGCCGAAGTCTTTCCAACAAGTGTCCCTAATATGGTTACTTAACTACACTGAGCTTAACCACTCTAAGCTAATACAGAGAATCATTGGTCACTGTTCCCCTTTTCTTCACTGAAGCCAGGGTGAACACTGCCCAAGTCAATATTAATTGCAGTTATGGAGGTGGGTGTCAGGAATGGAGGAACGATGGGACCAATATTTATAAATGCCCTCCTATGTCCTAGGTACTATGTTTGGGGTTTTATATACATAGTAAGTTATCATAACAGGGAGGCAGTAGTAATCTTCTGGTGTGCTTTAAAAATCTGGGATACAGAGAGGTTAAGTAATTTTCCCAAGATCACACACTATGTGTTAAATCATGACTTGAAACTGATTTCTGTCTGAGTCTATCTGATTGCGAATCACATGTTCTTTCCATTATATTACGTTGCCCTCATTTTCAAGTCTTCGGCCTCATTTTTTTTTTTAATCTGAAAATTGCAGCTAACTATCTAACTGGGTTTTTTTTCAAATAAAGTGAGATACGTATGCTAAGTATGCAGTATAGGATCTGGTATGTAGTAACCATGAAACAGATGAGAATCAGGTTTATTGTTACTATGACTATGATTACACTTTCAGCAAAAATGTGTCTGGCTCAGGACTCCTGTGGTTGTTCTGCACAGGCCTCCAAGAGCTGGGGATGGCAAGAGGGACATTAAGGACTATCTAGGACCTACGATTCCGACATGCTTTTCATGCTTACAGTATAGCACACTAACAATGTATCTCATTATATATGCATCAGATTAGTGTTGAAATTTTATTTGAACCAACTCCAAACTCATAGGTATGCAAATCTCAATTTTTCATATTGTTTCTGAAGTACCTTACAAATCTGCCCAAACTTAAGAGCAAACAACAACAATAAAAACTACCAAAAGCATTGTCTTGGAGTGGCCAGGTTTGTGTTCCTGAGCACATACTGATGTATGAAATAACTTTACAAATTATTCTCCCATACACCACTCTATATCTAAGAAATTGAAACATATATGTCCCCGGATGTATATGAGAGTGCACATTTGACTTCTGTTGTTAACAGTTCAAAAACACATCCCAAGCAGCGATTTTGTTCAAATCACTACTGGACATACAGTGTGGAGTAACACAAAGTTTGGTTCACAAACATTTACTGAGAGCCTACTTCATGCACTTAATACAACAGCTCTCTGGCACACAATAAGACTCAATGAATATGAGCTGGGATGATGATGGTGGTGGTGATTAAAGAAGGAATAATGTATATTCCAGCTTTGGACAAGAGCTTAGATAGTTTCTGAGGTCAACCCATTAATATTTTATAGTTTAATAACCCCTACACACACACATACATACACACATCACCCATACACACACCCCACTTACACACACACACAGAACTATTATATACAGGCATAGGACTGAGTCCTCTGTGCCTCTAGCTTCCTAGAAAAACCTTTGATTTCATGAAGTTACATTAGGTGTACTGAGCCTGTATCATCGGGGTTTTTTAGGGAAATTCAACTTTCATGGCTCTACTTATATTAACTCCCACCAAACATACAGTGTGTATTCTCCTATTAAAATATGCTCAGTATTTTATACGATTACTTTTAAACTCCACATTAATAAACTCAGCCCAAACAACAGAAGAAAACATCCTTAAATAAATATAGCCCATTCTATTTCCATGGAGATGTATTATTGCTATTGATGTTCTAGTCATCCACTTTTAAAGCCAGGTTGAAAATGATTTTTAAGTGCTCAATCTCGTTTATTAAAACCTTGAAAGTTGATTGCCTTAATTTTCCCCCAATCAACAAGATAACACTTAATTTTAAGGTCTGGATTAGTGGCACTCCCAACAATGAAGTAATGATACCATTTATTTACATTAGAATCAACACAAGTTCAGAACTTAAAGCCCTCATCAATTTTCCAAATAAAACTGCAGCTGTAGAGTAGAACAGGTGAAATGAGGTCTGTATTTCTCAGATGTAACACAGCCAAGAGCTTAACCCAGGCTTCGTGAAGTCTAAAAGCAATAAAGCCAAAGTTATTTCAGCCCTGCGGGATACTTATTTAAAGAGATGGATGTTTTTGGTTGTCTTTCAATATACTGCTTATACTGTCATTAAACCTTGAAATGGAATCTTCGGTTTATATGTGTGAAATACCATACTCTGATAAGACCCACCCCTCTCCCCAATCTCTTTGAAACAGAAGGATAAAACAGTTGTAAAGCTACACCCAGAGTACTATGATGTTTATAGACTCCTATCTCTATCCTCATTCTTTACAGAAAAAAACATAAGATTGTGAGATTATGGCATATCAAGTGTAAGAACCAGATACATCTGTCAGGAGCTTTGGTCTAAGAGTCAGAAACCTAAGGCAGTTCATTAGAGCACCTGGTGGCATCTACAAAAGTGTCAAATTAACAGCATGAAAGAATATATTAACTAATCTCTAAACTCTATGAAGGAAGGAACCATGTCTCCAGCGATAACACTGTCTGTTGAGGTGCCAAGCATACATCAGTTATGTAGTGAATACTGAATTAATTAATGAATAGATGCTATACAGAAATAGCCAAGTCCTTTCATGGTGATTAACTGTTCCAAAAAAGTTCCCACCCATAAAGAAAATGTGAGTATGTGCTACAGCACAAAATCTTCTAATGTAGAAAGGTAAGTTGGAAGAGGGAGAGAACAGAGAAGAGTATTTCATCTTCTTTGCTTGGGTGTCTATCTTGGGTAGAAATGCTTTTAAAGTGTCCCTGCTTCTTCCTCCCTTCCTCTACTTCTAAACATCACAGGTTCAACAAGTTCTGTCAAAGTAGCATTTATTCAGTGTAGTACTACTCTTTTAATCTCGGCACTCTCAGTTTATTAAGATAAAGCAGAGTTTAAATGGAGATAATCAGGACTCTTTAATTTTCATTATCATTATCAGGCGTAATCATATTTTTCTATCTCCCTGCATAATAGCTGAGGTTTGTATTCTGCACTAATTTATGCTAGAAGTATTATCACTAGTATATTAAAGAGTAAAATGGGATAAATTAATGATGCTGAGGCATATCAAACTGCTTATGACTGTGTCAAGTCAAACCAAGACTTATGTTTACATCATGATTCCCATGACAATAAAATTCTTTGGTTTCTTTTAAAACCAAAAGAAAAAATAACTAATTGAAATAGGTCCAGACAAATCACAGATATTGGAATTAGCAGAGAAGCACTTTTTAAAGCAGCTATAATAAATATGTTCAAGGATTTTGAAAAACATAAATATTATGAGTGAGCAGATAGCGGGTTCTCAGAAAATTAATGGAGTTCATATAAATTAACCCAATGGAAATTCTAGAACTGAAAGATATGATATCTGAAATGTAAAATTATCTTATGAGCTTAACAGAAGACTGGTAACTGGAGAAGAAACAATCAGTGAACCTCAAGAGAGGAAAATATAAATTATAAAATTAAACAACAGACAGGGGGAAAATAGTTTAAAAATGAACAGAGCTTAAGTGATTTGTGGAACATTATATAGTCTAACAGATATGTAATTGGAGTCTCAGAAGGAAGAGAAAACGATTGGCAGAGAAACAAATATTTGAAGAAATGGTGGCTTAAATTTCTTTTCCAAATTTGATTTTTAAAAAATCAATCCCTAGAGGAAGCTGAATGAAACCCCAGCAGGATAAACATAAAGAAAATGACATCTAGATACATCATAGTCAGATTCTTGAAAACCAAAGAAAAAAGAGAAAAATCTCAGAGTAATTCAATGGAGAAAGAAGTCTTTTCAAATATTATACTGATAAGCACAAAGTATCCATATAGAAAAAGAAAATGAACCTCTACACCTAAATTAACTATACACAATAATTAAACTTATCATCAATAACACACCTAAGCATAAAAGTTAAATTATAAAGCTTCTTAAAAAATAGGAAAATTTCTACATGCCTTGGGTATGTAAAGATTTCTTACAAAGCAAGCCTTGTACAAGAATGTTCATGGAAGCTTTATTTATAATAGCCTAAAAGTGGAAACCAAAAAAAAAAAAAAAAAAAAAGTGTCCATGAACAGTCAGATAGATTTTTTTTTTAGGCAGATAGATTTTAAAACAACAAACAAACCTGTGGTACATTCAGTATATTTAAATCTAACAATAAAAAAGAAAAAGTACAAGTGCACACAGATAAATCCCGAAAACTTTATGTTGAAAGAAGCCGGAGACAAAAACGTATGTACTATCTTACTCCAGAAATTTTAGAAAAAAATAGGAAAAAATAATCTGTGGTTATAAAAATCAAACAGTAGTTGCCTCTGGGTGATAGAAAGACTGACTGTAAAGGAAGATGAGGGAACTTTCTTAAGCAGCAGAAGTAGTCTATATCATTAAGGGTTCTGAATTACATAGATGCAAGCATCTGTCAAAACTTGTATAACTGCAAAATATCTGTGCCTTTTACTGTGTGTATAGTTTATCTCATTTTTTACAAAGGAAAAAAATTACAAATCAAACTCATCTTCTTCTTTAAGCCACATTATCCTCTCCTGACTTCCCCATTTATCTTAATGGCAGCTTTATTCTCAGTCAAAACAAAACTATTGTTATTTTTACACCTGTTACCCTTTCCTCCAATATTTCACCATTTTCCAAATTCAAATAATAATATAGTGGTTACCATTTTTGTCCAATAGTTCACTTATAATCTCATTCATTTTGGGTACAAACCCATTGGTTTTTATTTCCTTATCCACCGTGAGGAAACTAAGATTCAGAGAAATCAAGTCACAAATAGTCGGTCAGGAATCAGCATTTGAATTCATGTCTGCCTCTTAATTTTTGCCACCAGTACTTATTACAAAATCCCCCTCATGTCTCTCCCACTTTAAAGCAGTACCCTCAATCAAATATAACGTGGATTTTGTCCTCAAAATAGCAAACAAATAAGCAAATAACTGGCCAAGACCATCAAAGACCCCCATGTTAGTAAAGCTGATAGTTACCCTCTAGCCCACGTCTCACTTGACCTCTTGTCTGCACTTATCACTGTTGACGTTTCTCCTACCTAAAGCATACTTCCTTTACTCCTTTTCCCCATGCAAAGTATCCTCCCGGTTTCCCTCCTTCTCCAGCCACTCCTTCCCCAGTTCATTTGAGTACTCAACCAAGCCTTCGGTAACAGCATTCCTCGAAATGCAGTTATAGATGCTGTGCTCTCTTTATGCTTCCTATTCCTAGATAATCTTCTCCAAACAAAAGGATTTATCCCTCTCTCCATTCTCTTTCCCATCCTAAAGAAAGATGATTTCTTCACTTTCTTAGAGCAGAGTTTGATCATTTTTACTTCTCTTCCCAAACATCTTCAACCCTCCCTCTCCTACTGCCAGCCAAATGATTCCCCCTTGATATCAAAACAAGATCTTCCAAAATGTAGAAGCAACTCAGCTCTCTTAGCCCCGTATCACACTGCTCCTTTTTCTCTCATCTATGACTCAATCACACAGGTTTCTGTACCTTTCTGTCACCCTTTTTACATTGTGCCATGACTTGTGCTATTTCTTCTATCTAGGAAATCTCCCTAGACCCCAATTTTTGATCATTACTGTTTTACTTACCTTTGTAAGAACAGAGTGACATATCTTCCTTGAAACTTTCCTATACTCCTGAAGTCGGAAGTATCATTTTCCTTCTGTGAAATCCCAGATTATTATATTGTATGGTTGGCACACAAAGATACTGAAGTGGCCAAAAAATCATACGGGGAATTGAGGTGGAAAAGAGGGTCACGGCCCAAGTTTCAAGTCTTCTCTAACTGTTGGGTAGTAACCGGGATCAGGATGGGTGACAAAGACATTGAGGCAAAATGGATTAACTTCAGTGCCATGAACTTCAAGAGGAGATAAATACATGGTTTCCTTGAGAATATAAAACCTTTTCCTATGGCTTGAAAATACTAGGAGCACAGAAGAATGGAGACTATAGTCAAGAGGGCTTCAGAGGAAGTGGTATTCTTGGGGAGGAGCCAATTTTTCATAATTTATGCAATTGGAATGTTGAACAAAAATTTTATCTACTCCATAGACAAGCAGAATATCTTCATCATATTTTTTTTAATCCAGACAGAACTTTTCATTCCTAATATCTAAAGAGATGTCAACTGAGATTTAAAAAAAAAAAAAAAAAAAAAGATCTCTACGGAATATGTTCTTGCCAGTAAAACAAAACCCAAACTACTAAAATGTTTTCTTGGGAAACAATTAGCTGCCCTATAACTACTCTGGGTATGACTTGTTCTAATCATTCCCCTGTTTAAAATTCCTCACGTGGGTCTTTTTGCCTACAAGAGTGAATCCAAACCTGGAAGACTGAATGCTGAGGTTTTTCCATTTTTGTTACCCAGTCACCTTAGCCTCACCCCATCATTCACCTACATATTCTTTATGGTCCAACAGTACCATTACTCTTGTTTTTTATTCCATGCAATTTCCCCACTAGGTGCCACTGCATGTGCTTGTCCCCTTTTCTGGAATGTCAGTACCCTCATTCTTTTCTGCCAGGCCAACAGATCTTTTCCTGAACTGAGCCACCTGAATTAACTGGTAGTTAGTTGTTTATTACACATATTGTCCTATATTACATTCATCTGTTCACTTTTCGGACTTGCCTACTAGAATATGAGGCTCGTATACTGCAGCCCTGATTACCCTGTAACCCCAGCAACTATGACAACGGCTACACGTAGCAAATGTTCAATAAGAATTTCATTGAAATAATATGATCCACAGGTTCAAGAGAGCCTGGCAATCGCATAGAAAAATGGCTAAAAGGCCCAAATTGATAGCTTGGCATATTTGTATCAAATCATGACTTACTGATTTTGTGACTCTGGAAAGTTAACTTCTGTCAGCCTCAATTTTATCATTTGGGGAAAAAAGGCAAATGGAGATAATACTCTGTGGAATAATCGTCAAGACATGAGATGATTTGTATAAAATGCATAGCATATTTTCTGTCATATAGTGAACACTCAAACTATAGCTGTTATTATTTGTACTACTACAAAATTAACACCCCAAAATAGAGAGGAATTACTAAGAGGATTCATGATACACCCGCGGAAA
Organism: Balaenoptera ricei; assembly: GCF_028023285.1. Lineage (NCBI taxonomy): Eukaryota > Metazoa > Chordata > Mammalia > Artiodactyla > Balaenopteridae > Balaenoptera > Balaenoptera ricei. The sequence goes on along the minus strand of NC_082645.1, from coordinate 4,925,040 downwards.
AAGAACTCCATGCGCTTTTATTATCACTGAGCTCTCAATGCTCATATATTTATGGTTACTTGAGGTTGTTACAGTAAATTTAGTAGCTATCCAAGCCTCTAAAAATTTAGACTAAAGGATGCCTAGTTTTTCTTTTCAAAGACCCTGCAAATTTCCATTTCCTTTAGACAACCGAAAGTTGAAGACTGCCATAATGTCACCATGAATATACACCAATATGAGAGGTCTAGCTATGGAACAGCATGTAGGAGAGAGGATAGAGAAATATGAAATAGATATAAAAACATACATAATTCATGTAAATGGCCCAATAAAAAGTGGCAATTTCTCCATAATTTTCAAGAAATAGCTGAGAGGGAAAGCAGTAGCTTAAAAAGTTGCGTACTTTCAAGTTGGGTTTGATTCACTCACAAGTGACTTTTGTATGTATGTCTCAGGAATTGGGTGACCCAGGAGTTGTTTCTGAAGGGCTGGTAGTGGAATGCCTCTTAGCTTTGTGAATAGGTATAAAAATACCAAGGAATTTCATCCTCAAATGACATTTCTGAATTGATTTCCTGCTAATAGCAACACTTGGCAAACTGTTCTGGGCCTATTCACTGATTAAATCTCCTCCTCTTAGCAAACTCTAGTTGAAAGTACAGATAACGATCCAGGATCATGCGGGGGACATGTAGGTCATCCATCTCTCTAGGTGTCTGAGGTAGTACACTTGATTCTTCTTGGGTCACAGAAAAGCTATTTATTTAGGCTACAATGTCTCCGCTCTACACAGAAGTGCTTTCACTGAGATTCATTTGGAATGCATGCCCCAGCATCTAGCAACTATCTCATCTGTGACTATCTGAAAGGTCACTAGATGAATGGCTTACTCCTCCCCACCCTTTACCTCAGACCGCCTGCGTTGGCTTTTCACCTTTTGTAATGACAAAAATATTACTAAAAATCAAAGCCTTGTGTCATTAAAATAACCAAGATTAATCAGAACAGAAGATAGTTATGGTAAAAATGCCCTTCATGAGGTACCAGTTGTTTGAGTGCCCTCATCATAGGCCCTCCAAGCCTCTCTTTTTCTATAATTTGCTATTTTCCTTCCTTTTGGTGACAGGTTTTTGATAAGGTTGGTTGGATGGTTTGTTTCAACTGTGAACATGATTCCTACAGCATTCCTCAGCTCCAGAACCATATTGCTCATGAAATCCTGCAACTAGGAAGCATAGCTTTATTAAGACTAAGGACTGGATTCAGTTATTTCAATTCAAGAGCCCCATCCTAATTTCCTTGCTTTCATTACATCCTCTAGGCACCAAAATTATCTAGAAATGCTGACCTCCCCCAAATAAATTCAGATGACCAAGCCGTTTCCCCAAATGCCAATGAAGCATATTCCCTTACATAAAGTAAAGGGAAAACAAGAGGCAAACAAGAGGGGACAGATGTCTGAGCACAGGCAGGGACACAGCAGCCTCAGCTCATAATCTGGAAAGTGCCCCTGAGGCAGGACTGCTTGCATTTCCCTTTCTGTCACCAGAAGTCACAAGTCCTTCACCTCTAGTTTCAACATTCTAAAAAGAAAGCAAGGGGCTGGCGCTCTGAAGAGAAAATCCATCCTATTACAAAAAGTGAGTATATGTTTTCCCTACAGACTTCTCAAATAATTAAAATAAATTAAATTTTCTATCGTCCTCTGATTCGGTTTCTCAACACTGTCTGCCTGCATTACTACTGTCGTTGAGGGGACTATGTTTAAAGTCTCTAGTATCACTTTCCCTAATAACATCAACCAATGTTGCCTGATTTGAGTTCTCTTCCTCATTCATTGGCAAAGTGATGTTTTAGTTAACAACCTCCTTGGTCATAGTTCTCTGAAGTCAGCATTAATTAAAAAGAGGTCGGGAACATTTTAAGCCTCCTTGGTCTGGGTGGGCAGACAAAAAAACAAAAATCTCTCATTTGTTTGGGATTGCATCTGAGACTTGCTGATGAGATAATCAAATTTGAAAGAGACACTAAAAGGAAAGGAGGGGCTGCCGACCAAAGACAAGTACATCCATTTATTCTTCAGAACTTATTTCCGGACATCCCCAAATAGAGATGACTATTTTGTGTGTGTGTGTTCCACTCTATGTAAGGAAGTTTTAGAGCCAATTGTTAAACACACTATTATTAAAAAGTAAATTCTTGGGCTTCCCTGGTGGCGCAGTGGTTGAGAATCTGCCTGCCAATTCAGGGGACACGGGTTCAAGCCCTGGTCTGGGAAGATCCCACATGCCGCGGAGCAACTAGGCCCGTGAGCCACAACTACTGAGCCTGCGCGTCTGGAGCCTGTGCTCCGCAACAAGAGAGGCTGCGATAGTGAGAGGACCGCGCACCGCGATGAAGAGTGGCCCCCGCTTGCCGCAAATGGAGAAAGCCCTCGTAAAGAAACGAAGACCCAACACAGCCATAAATTAAAAAATAAATAAATAAATAAATAAATAAAAAGTAAGTTCTATAAAATTACACTTAATTATATTAAAAACTAAATTGAGAAATGCTCAAAGCTCATCACTTTCTAGATATTTTACTACATTTTACTATCATATATGCTGTGAAGTTCTTTATTTCTATTTTATATGTATGTTGGAACTACTATAAATGACATGCCACTGTGAATCCCTTTCCGTCTCTCTGATCAGTGACATCCTGTTAGCAGCTTGAAATCAGCCATGATGGAAATATTGACAAACCATGGAAATCGACAAATACTACACATCAGGGCTTTCCTGTTGTCACATTGATTGTCTAGACTTAAGAAAATGGTTGACAAAATGTTAATAATACAGATTAAATTTAAAATTCACCATGTCCCTAGATGTTGCATTATGAATAACACAAAAGAATTGAAAACAGTCTTTCAGGATTTGAAAATTGTTATACAAATGAGAAAAGTTGCTCTGTCATTGATGACTAAGAGAAGTGCTGACATGTATATTTGTGGTCTTCCTTTCATTTTACTTGTTAACAAAAATCAAAACATCAGTTGTTATTCATGTTGGAACTGTACTTGTTCGTCACTTGCAACCATCAGTTGGCTGTATATACAAGAGGTCAGCCTAAATCCAATGTAGGCATTCTTCGAGGGGCAATTAGTTACGTAAAGTTTAAAATAAAGAACATTGTATATTTTGTTATTATTATTTGTAAATTACATGCTACACCTTCTTTTAAATCAGTAATATTTATAATAAGCTTATGTACGTGTTTGCATTCATACTTTTACCCTCCCAGAAGGCTGGTTGTTAAATATTTCCTAGTACACCACTTCATGTGCTTATCTCCCCCAGGAGACTGGAAGTTTTAGTTTGTTTATTTGCTTTTTAAGAGTTAGGAAAATGTCTGAATCGTCATCAAGTCTTCAGCACCTACTGGATACCCAGTAGTTACTTTATAAATGCTTGTTGACTTGTGTTAAAAGGAGGATGGTATTCCTGACTATTCAGGTTTGTAGGACCTCTCCAACCTCAGAGAGACTGGCATGTTTCTCACCTGGGCCAAGGTGACTGGGGAGCAATAGACTAATTATTCTGTCTAAATAGACAGGAACAGAGGAAGAAAAAGGGTGTCTGGCCAAAGCATCAACATTCCAGAATACATACCTGTAATTCTTTCATTAATTTTATGTTTGAAAACTGTGTCATCAGAAGACCCACTGAATACAATGTATTGGTCTGATCGATTGAAATTGTTTTTAGAGTCTGTAGTAAGTGCTGTTACGTCATCGGAAGCACGTTCTCCACCCATTCGCCCACACCCATAGGTTTATATACTACATACACTTAACGTTGATACTTTCTTAGGGAAAAAGAGCTGAAAACATATGCATGCCAAAACATAGCCAGTAATGTTACTTAAAATCGTAAAAACGTTCCCTTTAATTGCAGAATTCACATTGTAACTGTGTCTGTCCCCATTTGGCTTAGGACAGAAAACAGAAATCGCTTTTAGTAGAAAGGGAGTCAACAAAGAGCTTCAGGCACTTATATTATGGTTGAGGCACAGGGAAGGATCATCCTATAAGCTGGGCCTTCAGGAATGATCCAGAACTTCGTAGAACTGACCTACTTGAGGGGTTTTCCTCTGCTACAAGCCACCACTTGGATTAGACTTATAGGGATGCCTGGATCAAGAAACTGCCACCACCCTGAAAACCCACAAAATTTACAGAATGTTCACTAGTAAGGGCTACTATAAACATTTTACATCTCCAGTTTCTGTAAACAGCCAAAAGAAGCAGGGAAATGACCTCTGCCTTACTTCCAAACGGCATAGATGTATACCTAACTGGCAGAATTGAGTTCACATCCAGAGTCATAGCTTCAAAGGAGAATGGGAAATGTGAATTTTAGATTTCCCACTTCCACGGAATAGGAAAACACAATAGAAAGAGATGGGTTGGATGCTGAGTGTGAGCCAACAATAAACAACAAAAATCCCTAACTGGTCAGTTTCTGCTCTCAGCCAGATGGTGATGGAGACTATATCCTTCAAACTGTATAACAACACAACCAACCATAGTATGCCACTTACTCTTCCAAAGTGATGTTTGGCTGAAATAAAATAACTGATAAACTCTTTACCTAGAAAAAAGTCTTAAAATATGATCATGATCATTGAAAACGTTGCATGCATTTTGTATTCTGCTTTTATTTTCACTTAAAATTATGTCATAAGACTTTCACTATAGCAATAAAAAATTTTCATAAACATTTGCAAAGGATACCTAATATGCCATTTTGTGACTCTCCTATATTATACTTAACCATTTGTCCTTTGCTAGTCATATAGGTAAGTTACAGTTTTCCACAAATGCTAATGATTTTGTGAGCAGCATCTTTGTGAGTAATATCTGCCATCCACTCCAATTATTTTGTTAGGATAGATTATCAGCCTTCTCTTAAAAAGAAAACAATGGGTCTTATTTACTGGCTCACCAAATCTAGGGCTTTTTATTTGTTCTGTAAATGGGACAAAAGTAGAACTACATTGTTTTAGAAGGAATAGGGGGGAAAGTCAGCAGTATATTATTTGTGCTAAAATAGCACAGCTTCTAAAACACCTGGGACCTTGCTCAGAGACATTACATAAAAGCACAGATTGCAGTAAATGTTGATTCATTCTGACTTGTGTTTTAGGCCCAGAATCTTGATGTAATAAATCAATATGTTTCTTATTTAAAATGATACTTAATCATTAGAAACTAGCACTGGCAAATACTATTGTTTATTTTCCTAAAGACAACACCTGTTTCTAATATTTTTAGTTTCAATCAAGTCACTAAGTATGTGCTTCCCCACCATGAAAAATTCTGGCGCCATCAAAAATGTGTAAAATAATGTCCCTAAATTCCAAGAACTTATAGTGTTTTGGAGGAGTGAGCAAGTTGCTTTATTGCTCTATTTTAAACCTGCATTTTGTTCTAAGTTTTTCTTTAAATCTGAGTGGGAATGGAGTTGGGTGAGAGCACAAAAGACTCCCTTTAGAATCTCTAGACTGTAAACTCCTCAAGGACTGGGGATTTATTTCAAATTTAAATTGGTATGTCTATTACTTAGTTTGCAACTTGATAAATATGGATTGGATAATTGAATGAACAAATGGGTAGTAAATAAATGAATCTACTCTGGCTGTATTCTCTATGACAGAAAATCAGTTCAAAAAATGGTCAAAGACTTATGTGGCTTAGTAACTAGACAAATTATACTGAACTTAGAGAACATTTAACAAGAACTTAACTGAAGTCTGTTATAAGCCCTGTACATGTTGTACTTCATTTACTATTCATAACTACTTTAAATGGTCAGTTCAATTATGTCTCCCAATTTATACATAAGGAAAATAAGGCTTATGATTGATTTGCCCAAATTATGCAGTGAGTAAGAAGTGAAGTAGAGATTTCAAGCCCCACTATGTTCTTAATCAATATACTAGGTTGCCTCCTATAGATCATATAACAAATATCAAGAGTGGATAAGGGGCAAGATTTTATAGCAAGTCAATAAAACAGTGTTTAAATGCTATGACTTCCTGCATGTCTTTTCATGACAGAGTTACATCATTTTCAAGTTTCTATGTGTCCTTTTGGTAGGAAGCCCACTATTACCATTTGAGGTCCTACCAACTCTGAACTTCCCCCAAATGTTAAAGGCATAGTCTGTCCCAAAGTGTTCAGAACTTAAAGGAACACAAAGCCAAGAGAAAACCCAGTTCTGTTGGTAATCACTGCCTTTGTCTCTAACTGGTACACCATGTTGCTGTTGAAATGGTATAGTTTTCTATCTGTCATGAATGTCCACTCTGCAGTGATGCTTTGTTGATCTGAATACCTGCCAGCTTGAGAGGGTTGCTTCTCACTTGAGTTTGAGCTTATATCTCAGTGGTAGGCAGAATTCTAAATGGTTCCACAAATGCCTGGCCCCTGATGTACCTATGCCTACCCCCCAGTTATTCAACTAACACTAATCTAGGTATTGCTGTGAAGGGATTTTGCAGATGTAATTAAGGTCCCCAGACAATTGACTTTAAGATTGAAAGAGAGCCAGGTAGAGCTGGACTAATCTCATGAGCCTTGTAAGTTTGAGTCTAGTGGTCAGAGATAAGTAAGTCAAAAAGATTAGAAGAATGAGAGATTCAATAGGAGGGAGATGAAGGTAGAAAGAGACAGGGTATAGAATTCAGGGACCCTCCAGAAGCTGAGAGCAGCCCCCGCTGACAGCCAGCAGGGAACTGGGGAACTCAGTCCTACAGCCCCAAAAAACTGGATTCTGTCAAACACTGAATGAGCTTGGGTGCGGCCTTCTCTCCAGAGCCTCCAGAGAAGCCAGCTCCTGATTTTAGCTTTGTTATAGCTTTGTTTTAGCTTCGTTATACCCTGAACAGAGAACCCAGCTATCAATACCAGACTGTGACTTCTTAAATACACACTGATTCAAGCAGATAACTGTGTAGTATCTGTTACACAACAATAGAAAACCAATACAAATTCTGTTGTTCGAACTCTAAGGCTGAGGATTTTTCTCCACAGTCCAAATGCTTGGTCCTGAGGGGTTTTTAGCATGAGTCACACTGAGGTCCAGAAACTCCCGTAGCCCATAAACCTTCAAGTGTTGCCCTGGGGCCAGGGTTCTTTCAGCATTCTTATTGAGTCGTCATTTTTCATTCACAAAAGCAAACTGCTCTTCACATCTAGGGACAGAGCCTTATTGTCAAGCCACAACAAGTTCCAATGCAGTCTCTCTACTCAAGTCACTGGCTACCTATTGTAGATATTCAACAGTGACCTTTCAATTAAAAAAAAAAAGTATCACGTGACCTGAGATTGTCAATTGTAGGCAAAGAATTTTACCCCAAGGTTTACCATTACCTGTGAATTCTTTTTGCTAACCAGAAAAGAAAAAAAAATAATACACACACACATATACACATATTCACACAGACTATGTTTCCTTTTCAGATTTTGTGTCAAAGCAAAATCAAAGTAACTTGCAAAAGAGGCAAATGTACACTCAGAATACTAACTGGAAGTGCTAAGGTAGTAACTTGATGCTTTTCAAAATAAATAAGTCAGGAATATTCATTTGAATCCTTCATGATTGCCTTCTTTCTTCTTGTTTGGTATTTGCCCTTATTCTCCCTTTACCAGACAAATAATCTTAAAGTCTTAACTCACCAGCACTTTTATATATCTGTGCATTTCAGAATAATATTTACTTTTGAAACATTTTGACAGTGAGATAAAAGAAAAGCCTGGAAGGAGAAGGTGAATTATATTAAACAGTGATTCATAAGGGTTGAACATCAATGAGAAGGGAACCAAATGCTATCTAGAGGTTACTCCACATCTCATCAGCTTTTGAAATATGTTATCTTATACAAGAGAAAATAGACTTTATTCAGCTTTGCAGGTCTGTTGTTTTGGATTTATTTAAAAGAGCAGATAATTTCCTCCTCCAGTGCAAGGACTCGAAGAGTTATGGTGTAATAAACCCACCTTTAACACTGTCAACTGCTACCTCAGGGAAGCCCAATTTAAGAAGTCAAAGGTTCATTTAAACGTCCCCAGAGTTTTCTGCAAGAGGTTGATCCTAAATTTTAGAAAAAGGCAGACTCATCTACATTTTAAGTTAGGCATACCTAAATTCATTTTACAATCTGAGTATACACATATTTTATTCTGTGTTTAATAAATAGACTCTAACCCTGCAGGTAAACCTATGATCCTTTGTTGAATTTTGTTTGTATCCAAATGTTTGAACAAAAAGTTCTGTTGAAAAGGATAACAGTAAAACTGAGTAGAAATTGTTGAGTTTTACCTTCTTACTTAAGCTTTTGGAAGAATAATATTAAAGATCACAAGGTTGTAACCCAGGCAGCACTGTCCCTCTGGTAGTGGTCTAATAACAAAAATATAAAGCATAGAATATAGCAAGAAATAAACATCTTTTTGAAAACTAACCTAGAAAACACCATTTCCAATTATGATTGTAAATACATGCCCTTAAACAAGTCATTGTAAACAATTTATAAGACATCAAATGAGATGTTAAGGTACAGTCATATAGAGAAAGAAGAGGCTGAAGAAATGTACTTAACCTATACTAAACAGAGAAGATCCTGTGAAATCAATATTGTAGTGGATCTCAAAACTGCCTACACAGAAGAATCACCTACAGAGAGTTTCAAAAATGCCTATACCCGGCCAGCACCCTCAGAAGAACTAATTTACTTGACCTAGAGCAGTGGTTCTCCAAGTGTGGTACCATCACCTGGGAACTTGTCAAAAATGCAGATTTTCAGGCCACCCCAACTTAGTACATCAGAAATTCTGGAGATGGAACCCAGCAATCTGGGTTATAACAGGTCCTCCAGTGATTCTGTTGCTTACAGATTTTGAGACTCATTGATCTAGAGCAAGGAGGCAGATAAGTCAGACCTTTATTGTTTGAAAGTTCTAGAGATGATTCTAATATACAGCCGAGATTGAAAACTCTGAGTTAAACAGTAAAAATTGGGTATATCAAAACTCAACAATAATGAAATAATGAAAACCTGATTTAAAAATGGGCAAAAGATCTAAACAGACATCTCATCAAAGAAGATATACAGATGGCAAATAAACATATGAGAAGCTGATCCACATCATATCTCATCAAGGAATTGCAAATTAAAACAGTGAGATACCACTACACATCTATTAGAATGGTCACAATCTAGAACACTGACAATACCAGTTCTGACAGGAACCCTCATTCATTGCGGGTGAGAATGCAGAATGGTGCAGCCACTTTGGAAGACAGTTTGGCAGTTTTTTACTAAGGTAAACAAACACTTACCATATGATCCTACAATTGTGCTCATTGGTATCTATCAGATGAATCGAAAAAAATGTCCACACAAAACCTGCACTTGGATATTTAGAGCAGCTTTATTCAGAATGCCAAAACTTGGAAGCAAGCAAGATGCCTTTCAGTAGGTGAATGAATAAATAAACTGTGGTACATCCATATAATGAATTATTATTCTAAAAAGAATTGAGTTATCAAGCTATGAAAAGATGTGGAAGAAGCTTAAATGTATATTACAAAGTGAGACAAGCTAATATGAAAAGGCCGTACATGGACTTCCCTGGTGGTGCAGTGATTAAGAATCCGCCTGCCAATGCAGGGGACACGGGTTCGAGCCCTGGTCCAGGAAGATCCCACATGCCGCGGAGCAACTAAGCCTGTGTGCCACAACTACTGAGCTTGTGCTCTAGAGCTCGCGAGCCACAACTACTGAGCATGTGTGCCACAACTACTGAGCCCGCGAGCCACAACTACTGAAGCCCGTGCGCCTAGAGCCCGTGCTCCACAACAAGAGAAGCCACCGCAATGAGAAGCCCGTGCACTGCAACAAGGAGTAGTCCCTGCTCGCCACAACTAGAGAAAGCCCGTGTGCAGCAACAAAGACCCAACGTAACCAAATAAATAAATAGGTGAATAAATAAATTAATTAATTTTAAAAAAAAAAAAGAAAAGAAAAGGCCATACACTGTATGATTCCAATTATATGACATTCTGGAAAAGGAAAAACTATGGAGAGAGTAAAAGATTGGGAGTTGACAGTGGTTGGGGGAAGGAAGGGATGAATAAATGGAGCACAGAGGACTTTCAAGGCAGCAAATCTATTCTTTTTTTTTATTTTAATTTTTTTAGTTGTGGTTAAAACACACACATACACATATAACAGGACATGGTACTATAACAGTGAATTAATATCATTACACATTTATCAAAATCTACAGAATGCATAAAACCAAGAGTGAATCCTAATGTAAACTATAGACTTAGGGTGATTATTATATATCAGTGTAGGTCCATCAATTGAAAAAAAATAATGTACCACTCAGGCACTAGATGTTGATGGTGGAGGAGACAGTACTTCTGTAGGGGTGGGGGGCATATGGGAACTCTCTGTAATTCCTATTCAATTTTAGTGTAAACCTAAAACTGATCTAAAAATAGTCTATTAAAAAATTGGTAGATAACATTAAAGGATAAATTTCATAAAAAGTAAATCATATATAAAAATATAAAACAAACGGGTCAAAATTTTTAGTTAACTCATCAGTTGGTAAGGGTGCTAGAAACAAACGTTATAATAAGTTCAAAGGAGAATCCAAAGACCAAACACGCATGACCATCAGGAATGCTGAAATGAATTTGCTTAATAGAGGCAAAACAGGTTTCTTCCAACAATGCACAAGGAAAATCAATTGAACCTCTAGCTGGCAGAGTTTATCTTCATTTATATAGAAAAGAATTATTCGAATTACTATCCGTTTTTTACAAGTTAACTTCTGACTGTACAAAGTTGTATGATAGCTTCAAGACGATGAAATACACAAACCCTAGAGAATCAGATAATTCAGAAGGAGTGCTCTAAACAATACATAGCTTCTCTACTGAATGAGTCTAATAATCTTTTGGTTCATATTAGAGTTGTGTACAATTTTTCCTTACAGTTAAAAACAGATGGGAAAAAGGGCAAGGCGAATCTTGGGCCCTTAGGAACATGGCCAGGGGAGATGACCAGGAGGTGACAAGTCTTGAAAGAGCAGAGGTTTGGAATTGAAACATCAGGTTCAACAGCATGCTTGTCCTTTGACAAAGTGTGTTAAGTGTCATGCTGATGATTTTGTTATTCCTCTTATGGTAATGCTAAGTTGTTGGAGGTTTCCGGAAGGAGACGTGTACGCTTAAGGCCCTGCTTTAGGGATACTAATCTAAAGTAATCTCTAAAATGGATTCAATGCCAGAAATGATTGAAAAGACTAATAGGGGCTGGTAAAATCATCCAGGATTAAGGTTAAATTTAAAGTTTTCTTATCCAGAGATTTCCTAAGAATTTCTTTGGAGACAGACACTCAGCCAAACCCATTTTATTCTACAAAGCTCACAAAACCAGTGTGCTGTCTCTCTCTCTCTCTCTCTCTCCCGCCCCCCCCCACACCCCCGTGGCCATGCTCTACAGAAATACGTTGAAAAAAAAAAAAAAAAAAAAAGAAATACGTTGAAAATAGAGACCATTTTTCTTTGCAGACAAGGTGGATAGTTATCTGGAGTGAAAAATTTCATTTTCTAGCATTTTTCATTGAAAGTATCACCTGATAATTACACTGAATAGAAAGTAACCATTAATCACATCTTTAATATACAATTCATCACTGTCTATCTTGCGCGAAGCAGAAGAACTAAAATTATTCAGTCAAAGCAAACTCCATCACAACCAAATGCCTGGGAAGGGGTGGGGGCCAGAAGGAAATCCTTTTAAATGGAGAAAATACATTTCCTTCTGCTGGCAGGAGGATTGAGGCCTCCATGGTAACATTACTTTCTGTCATCACAGAAGGTGATTTTAATCTCCTCCCTTGCCCAGTTTGAGCAACGTCAAGTTTGTAAGAAATTCAAAGCTCTTAAATGTTATCTGACCCACAAGGGAAGGAGGTAGGTGAATTCTGTCATTGCCCTTTCATTGCAGAAAATTTTGTTAATGAAAGGCTTTTAGAAAACAAATTCACATTTCAAATTGCAACTGCTGCCTCTGTCCTTGTCACCCTGGTTCTCCACTGATAAGTTCACTCTGTCAGGTGACCCACTTAGAGGTGCCTAGTTCTAAAGCTCTAGGAGAGAAGGTGTTTGTGTGGTGGTGATTAGATGTAGAGGTTGGCTCTAAAGCCTCCTGGTAATGAATAAGGCACAAGGGGAACTATTCATTCGCTGTTTATCACCCTCTGCTTTCTTGACTTATGTTGGTGCCATGAAAAGAAACCTGTTTCATTTCCCCAACTAGATTATAAACTCCTTGAAAATAACAGCCAGGTCTTATATTTTGCTAAGTCACTTTCCAAGTATGGGAGCTCCTGCATAACTGCTTGATAAATAATTGGATGTTTGGTTAGTTATAAACCATGGATTCTCTAGAAAGTTTAGGAGAGGAAAAAAAAAAAAAAGGATTCTCTTAGGGGCTGAAAATGTCAAGGCACTTATTTCTAAACTCCTAATCTAGATTATAAACCATTATTATATTTTACATGGAGAGATGGGATTTGGCATTTCTGAGAGAAATGCTTTAAGACTTTCAGTGATTGCCGTTACAGTACATTATTTCCCCCTATGAGATTCAGGAAATTGAAAACTGATGAGAGTCCAGGCTGTGGCAAAATGAGAACCATCGAGCCACTGAGCTGTGGGTACTGAGCAGGCAAGCCCACCCCCTCACCGGGAAGAGGCTCCCACTCAGCCCAGGGCCGCACACGCCACGCCCGTGCCTCCTCAAACTTGCAAAGCACTGCGTGTTGGAAACCTGTGTGTGTGGTCATTGACCAAAACAATAACTTTTTTTTTTTTTAAACATCTTTATTGGAGTATAATTGCTTTACAATGGTGTGTTAGCTTCTGCTTTATAACAAAGTGAATCAGTTATACATATACATATGTTCCCATATCTCTTCCCTCTTGCGTCTCCCTCCCTCCCACCCTCCCTATCCCACCCCTCTAGGTGGTCACAAAGCACAGAGCTAATCTCCCTGTGCTATGCGGCTGCTTCCCACTAGCTATCTGTTTTACGTTTGGTAGTGTATATGTGTCCATGCCACTCTCTCACTTCGTCCCAGCTTACCCTTCCCCCTCCCCATATCCTCAAGTCCAGTCTCTAGTAGGGCTGTGTCTTTATTCCCATCTTGCCACTAGGTTCTTCATGACCTTTTTTTTTTTTTCCTTAGATTCCATATATATGTGTTAGCATACGGTATTTGTTTTTCTCTTTCTGACTTACTTCACTCTGTATGACAGACTCTAGCTCCATCCACCTCACTTCAAATAACTCCATTTCGTTTCTTTTTATGGCTGAGTAATATTCCATTGTATATAGGTGCCACATCTTCTTTATCCATTTATCCGATGATGGACACTTAGGTTGCTTCCATGTCCTGGCTACTGTAAATAGTGCTGCAATGAACACTTTGGTACATGACTCTTTTTGAATTCTGGTTTTCTCAGGGTATATGCCCAGTAGTGGGATTGCTGGGTCATATGGTAGTTCTATTTTTAGTTTTCAAAACAATAACTTTAAATTCAACACTTTTTAAACGTACCGAGTAGCCTCATCTTCTCTATAGCTCCCTGCACGGTACAAGATAGATGATGGGGGCTCAATACGTTTCGGTTGGATGAAATAACTTGTAGATCATTAGTCTCCAGGGCAGAGTGACCACATTTGAGAATAATGAAGAGGGGAAGGTAAGGGTCAAAAAAAGCAGAGGTGATGATGCCTATGTCAGATATCGTCTTCATTTTCACATAAATCAAAGGAGCGCTTTAATATTCGAGTTCTGAGTTAGACACAGAAACTCAAAACACATGTATTTTTATTTTCTGCAAAAAAAAAAAATGAATGAAACAGAGGGATATTGAATACGTGTTTGCCTGAGAGCCAGTTACAACTGGAGAGGACAATTCATACAAGCAGCCAAAGAAAGGAGGAGCCAAAGGTCACCGGGGCTGCCAGCCAAATCTACTGGAGCATCCACACGTTGTCTCAATTTCTAATTTATCAGTATGCGAACTGGTTTGTAGACAATGTGCTGACTGTGCTGACAATTCAAGTTCCTTCTGTGAGTGAGCTGTTTAGTTGGAGTTGGCTACTTGAACAACCCAGTGTCAAGACTTGACTTTGCATTTAAGTGAGAGTTGGGAAAGATATTTTAGAAGAATCAAGGAAAAAAAGTGGAGGGGCTCGGTTTCCTAAGAGGAAATAGACATATATGCTACTAATCCAGGATGTAATGAAGTGAAAAGAAATGGACCATATAAGTTAGAAATGTCCAACGTAACAATAAAAAGAAGCTATGTATATAAATAAAGACATAGTGATGACAATAAAATTCATGCCTCAATTTGAAATGCACACAGCTTGCAAAGTGCCCATCACATATGGTATCTCATTTGATCCTCAAAGGTTATTATAAAATGTATTTGCACATTATACATATTCATATAATGGACTTTTAGGCACCAAAGCCAACTACATTTGAACAGAATCAGGCTATCATAGTTCTTATGAGCAATACTCTAAATGTCCATTGTTTCCCTTTTATTTATATCTTCTTTCTTAGATGTTCAAGCCCTATGAACCAATTCTTCTTAGAACCCATTGATAAATTTATAGTTTGCTGTTACAAGTTGAGCTGTATTCCTCAAAAATGCCTATGTTGAAATCCTAAACATACGCATTCAGAATGTAACCCTATTTGGAATTAGGGTCATTGCTGATGTAGGTAGTTAAGATGAGGTGATTAAGGTGAACCTTAATCCCATATGACCCTGTCCTTATAAAAAGGAGAAATGTGGACACAGAGACAGGCACACAGGGAGAATGCCACGTGAAGATAAAAGGCAGAGATCAGGTGATGCTTCCGCAAGTCAAGGAACGCCAAAGATTGTCAGCAAACCATGAAAACCTACAGGAAGGCATGGAAGAGATTTTCCCTCACAGCCTTCAGAAAGAACCAACACTGCCGATACTTTGATCCAGCACTTTTAGCCTCCAGAACTATGAGATGATAAATTTCTGTTGTTTAAGCCAGCCTATTTGTGGTACTTTGTTACAGCAGCCCGAGCAAATTCATACAGTGCCATCATGCTTGTTCCTCTAAGAATGGAGACATGTCTAAGGGTATAGGGTCATGGGTCTTTAGGACAGCTTGCCAAAGAAAACCCTTCATCATCCAATAGCAACAGCTGAGATGTCCTAAGCTCTTTCAACCTGCAGTCAAGAAGAATAACTTGTGGAAAGCTGAGGTGTCCAGCTAGCTCCTCAGGTGTGTGATACTGACCACCCCCAGTCTGCTTTCAATCCATATACTGAGCTGGGACCCCCTCCCCATGTTCTCTGCAGGAAGGCCTGTTGGCCAAGAGAACTGTCAGAAAGGAGGTTGCTTTCTAGCTTTACCTATTACCAGGTATGTGTCCTTGGACAGACTACTTAACTTCCCCATTTATAAAGTGAGGATGAGGAAACTTCTCTCACTAGGTTGTTGTGAGGTGTAAATGAGTTAAGGTCCATCACTCTTCCCAGACATTTTCTCTTGACATTTTCTCTTCAGTGTTGAAAGCTCCTGAAGAAACCAGGGAGAAAGAATATAAATACCACATTTTTCCAGCCTCAGAGACTATATCCCCAGATTGTGATTCTTGGTTCTTTGTCTCTTTCCACTTAATAAAACACCATAAATTTGCTTCTATAATATCCATTTGCTTGCTCTTTCCCTTAATTTCTACACCCCCTTTACCATGTCATACCCACAACTTTGCCCTCCTGACTTTCTCTTATCTGAGGCAAAAAACCACATGCATTGTCTCCCCTTTACTCATCTTTATCTGGGAAAAGTACTTTTCCCCTGTCCACTGGTGGCTTCAGAATTTCTATATAGGATGGCTTAGAGGCAATAATTTTGTTGGAAATGTGTGCCAAAAGACAGATCTTGAGTCTGCGTTTGCGGAGTAGGTGCTGCATTTTTGTTTAGGGTTGTTTTATTTTGGGGTGGCTTGGGAAGAGATGTGCTAATTAGCTTATGCATAATGTAAAGCCCCATATGCTAGATGTTCGTTCTGGTTTTCCAGCCTAGATCTTATCTCCAGCCTCTCCACCCTACTCTGTGACCCGAGAGGGAAATCTCTATGGACTGTTTACCCAAGCTCTCTTGTCCTCCTGCCAGGAGATCCTAGGGTTGGAACAGAGAGAAACAGGGGTATTGATACACCCCATTTCCAGGTCCCTCCATGCAAGGCTATGGTTTTGACAGCAGCTACATTTCTCCTAAGACTATAGCTTCTTTCCAGCAACTCTTCTCCTAATGCTACAGGGCTTACCGAAGTCCAGTGATAACAAATTCCAGTAACACCATTCCTTCCCCTCCCTCCCCAGGATCAGGGGTAGAACATAAACAAGTGTAATAGTCAATCGTCAATGCATCCATCCCTTAAAAATTGGGGGACTTGCACTATTGCCTCCTGGGAGTTTCATTATCCTTTAACCCCTCTCACACCTCTGTAAATAGTCCATTCATTAAAACTCTCTTCAATTACACCCACTGAGGTGCCATTTCTTTACTGTCAGGGCTTTGGTCATCCTGGCACTGCCACCTCTCCTGGCACTGCCATCCTAGAACTGCCGTCTCTCTCCCTAAGAACATCATACAAGTATAACTGGTACCTCGTTGATAAGGAATTTCTATTTTATCCCAGTTCATCTATATCCTGAAGAATTTTAGTGATGCTTTCAATCACAACCACCAGCTATCTGTTATTAGGTTATCATGCATCTCTTATATTCTTCAACTTTTCTTTCCCTTTTTCCTGTCTTCATCTTTAAACCTGTCATCTGTGAAGGCAATCTGGGCCAGTGGAAGGAGCTGGGACCATAGTCAGCCAACTGGTCAGGCTTGGAATCAGACATTCAGCTATTATGAGTATTATAAGTCTATGAGTACTGCAATTTTGAGCAAAACATGAATCTTCCATCAATCTTATGTGCATAACACCCACAAATTAATGATAAGGAAGAAATAAAATAATGCAAGTGAAGGAAATAACACATAGTAGTGGATTGACAGCTGTTATCACCTTCCTATATATAGTTCCATACTGTCTGAGGCTTCTTACAGACAGTGCTGTTCTCACCCCAAAAATGCCCTGAGACTTTCATTTCCTTCCCTATCAATGCATTAAGCATGGGGTTTGGGGTCTACTTGGAATAAAATGCCACACTTCTTCCATCAGTTTATCTTCTCCACCATCTCTTGGCATTAGTCATGATTTCCTTTTCTCTACTACATAATCAAATGTAATAATCATTCTTGATGCTTCCATCCCTTGGAGAAGTGGAGATTTCCTAACAAAGGATCATCTCTTTCCAACCACTTTGTTTGAATAATGCTGGTTTTGCAGGCTACTCCTGAAACAAATACTGCGATTACTTTTTTAGTTACTATCAGTTACTGCTCACCATCTTTCTCATCATTGTTGACCCTATCAGTCAGTCAGTCAAGAATTATTCTTGCATTCCTTCCACGTGTGCGTCGACTTTCTCCCCTGGAGAGTGGTCTAGGATAAAGACAATTTTCCCAGCAGTTCTCAAACTCTCTTAGAACTCAGTAACTAGGTCAGCAAACCCAAGAACAACTTTCCTTTTCAAGGGATTGTTCATGCTCTTGGTTTCCTGTGCAGAGAAGCCTGCTTTGGGATTATTTTCTGCTTCTCTTTGATAACTTTTGACCATGTCCTTGCTCCTTTTCCTGCACTTTTCTTGTTCCCCAAACTGACCTACAAAGAACTCCTCAGTTAGCCACAATTATTCTTTCAGGATCATCTTTCCAGATCCTCTTTTTTTTATGTAAGCCTGTTAGTGCCTTCTTTTCTTCTCCCACACTCTAAAATGCCTACAAATCATGATTTTATTTGGGCTTGGCCTGATTGTTCATTTATTTATTTATTTTCTCAGATCTCCTTAATTCCTAACCTACAAATTCATTTATTTGTTCTTTGAATTTTATTGCTTTCAGTTTTATGTTTTCAGTTCATTTTTATATTCTCTGGGATGGTAGAGAGAAGAATCACAGGCTTTGTATCTAGCAGATCATGATATTAATCTCAGCTTGACCACAAAACTTCAGTTTCTTCATCAGTAAGAGGAGATAACAGTATCCACCACAGTTTTAAGGATGATCACACTTTAAAAGCCTGTCATAATGCCTGGTACATCACGTCCTCTCAACAAATGTTAGTTTTTGTACTTCTTCTTCATTAAACTCAAATATCAGGGGATATTTATCATTCACTGTGGTTTTAGTGTTTTGCCTGAAAATTCACGCTATAGATCTAATTTAGCACGTGTCACCAGTTGGACAGATTTAATGAGGTGCAGAGATCTCCCTCCTCTGATTATTTTTCATATATTTCTAAATCTTTCATGTTCTAATAGGAATTTATTTATCTTTTTCTTCATGCCACAACAAACTCGTTGAGATTTTGAGGAATTAATTTTGGTCATTATTACAGAATGATAGATACTATTTTGTCTCCTATTTTACCATCTATTTTCTTCCCTAGAGACAAAGTACCTAATGTCTACTGGTTCACACCATGTTTTGTTGATTTTGTTCCAGACTGTTAGCATATTTATCTAAATAAGCACCTTAAAATCTGTATGAGCTGATCAATTCAGAGTATTTAACCAAAGAGTAAAAATTCGGTTACTTCTGATTCTATTAGTTTTATAAAATTATTTACAAAGGCTAGTGCTTCTTTTTGTAATGAGTTTCCCTACTCTTTAATAGAGTTCATCACCTTCCTTGTCTGTGTGTGTGTGTGTGTGTGTGTGTGCTATACACAGGAGACAGCTGAGTGGTAATGGTCATCCATTTATATGGTATGATATGATATATAATATTATATAGTATTTATAGCATATATATTATAATATAATATAATGTAAATGATCTAAGGCTTATTATGATTCATCATCCAATTAAGATATCCTTTATTTTAAAAATCTACATGATGAGCATTAAATGGAAATCCTGTCTCTGGATGGCTTTCTCCTTCTATAGATCCAGCTCTTTGACAGCTATACACGTCCCTAATGTACTCCCCATTGTTACTTGAGGAAAAATTGTACTTGATCTCTTCTCTCTCAGAATTCCCTACTAAACAACATTTTAATAAATACCTGAAATGAAAGACCGAGGCATGTGAATATCTGGGGGATAAATGTTCCAGGCAGAGGCAAGAAAAAGCACAAGTGCCCTAGGTTGAGAGTATGCCTGGCAAGTTTAAGGAACCACCAAGGTGTCAGTTTTGCTGAAGTGTACAAAGCACAAAGAAGAGCATAATAAGATAATGGGGGTATTGGGATTTAGAGAAGGGTGAAGATGCTGTAGGGTCTTGTAGGTCGCTGTAAGGATTTTTGGCTTATACAGTGTGAGATGAAAGCTATCGGAGCGTAATGAGTAGAGAACTTTCATGAGCCATGATCTCACCCTGTTTTAACAGTACTATTCCAGCTGCCGGGTGAATTGTTCACAGAGACAAAGTGCGGAAGCAGGGAGAACTGTTGACAGAGCTTGTAATGATGTGTGTGAGAGATGATACTGGCTGCAACCTGGGTAGGAGGAGTGGATGTGGTGAAAAGTTTTCAGACTATGAGAATATGTTGAGGGTAAAGCCAATAGGATTTGCAGACAGCTCGTCTGTGAGACAGATAACACCAGCTTTTGGAGGAGGTGCCATTAACTGAAAAGAGCGAAGATGCAGTGAGAGTACATTTGAGGTGCATGATTATTAGAAGTCTGAGTGTAGGAGAGAAGCAGGAGCCTGGAGGACTGGGGAGAGTTACAGATGGAGGTCGGTATTGGGAGTCATCCGCCTCTAGATGGTAATGAAAGACATGAGAATGAGGTCTGAGAGAAGAGGAGAAATCAACAACTGAGACTGAAAAAGAGTGATCAATGAAGTAAAAAAAACAGGAGAAAGGGGTGTCCTGGAAGTAAAATGGGGGAAATGAGGTGTTTCAAGAAGGAAGGAATTGATCCACTGAATCAAATGTTGCTGAAGGAGACAGAGGAAATATAAGCAAAATTTTCAAGGACACTTTCTATGAAGGAAAGCTGATAAATGATGAAGAGAGGATTTTTTAAGATGGAAGAAAGTGCAGAATGTTTATATGTTGATGATGATAATCCAAGAGAAGGGAGAAATTGATTGTGCAGAGGAGAAACAGGACAATTACTGCAGTGATCAACTTGAGTAGCAAAAAGTAAACAGATGCAGTGCTCGGGTACAGAGCTGGTCTCAGAGAGCAGCTTATCCCCCCCATAACAGGACGTGGACACAGGTGCAGTTAAGTAGATGCAATGGTGGGAGGCTGCAGGAGTTCTCTTCCGACTGTCTGCATCATCCCAGCAAAATAGGAAGCCAGGCCACCAGCTGTGTTAGAGGGTGAGGGAAGAGGTGTTGGAGAGTGGGTAGGTTTACAATGTCACCTAGGAGAAGTAGAATGAATGACCAACAGAAATGTTTGCATGATTGCTTGTTACTGTTGTAGGTTAACTTAAGGACAGAAGTTTAGTTGTCATGAATTTAATGTGCAACCAGTGATGGTGGGCTTTTGTCCACCCACATTTGGCTGCACACCCTCAGGTATGAAGATGTGAAGGGTGGGTGCGTGCACAGAGGAGGCTTAGCTAGGAAGCATGATGACGTAAAAAGGGCTCAGGAGTTGAAGTATCAGTGACGGAGTGATTACATAGGAGGGCTCTGGAGGCCAGGAGCACACACAAGGTGTAGGATGGATGGATTTTAGGGTAAGTAGGGTTTAATAAACTGTTCGAATTGGGGCATCTCACACTAGTCTGGTTCTTCTGAAGTAAATAGATTTATTTTGTTTTGTTCTGCTTTTTTTCTCTGCAAGGACTATTTCCTGTGTATGCCTTGCTCACCCCTGTTCTTTTTCTCATGCTGTATTTTAGCACATGCAAAATGTGTTTTTTTCTTTTAAAATGTCTCCTTATTTCTTCTGAAATATTTCACTACTTTTTTGTTCTCTTTCAGTGCTGTCCTACAGAACTTTCTGTGCTGATGAAAATGTTCTGTATCTGCATTATTCAATAAAATAGCCACTGGCCACTTGTGGCTGCTTATCACTTGAAATGTGAATAGTGTGACTAAGGAAATAAATTTTCAATTTTATTTAATTAGAATTAATGTAAATTTAAATAGCCACATGTGGCTAGTGGCCAATCTATTGGACAGCACAGTGAGCCTAAGAGCTATCTTTATATCATTTGATGATAAAAAATGTCATTGGCATTAAAATATTTTTTCTGGTTTCCCAGGAATCTCTTTCATTTCTGCCTTCTAAATTTGGTTCTAGTGCAACTGCCTCTTTTTTCCCCATTCAGTCAAAAAACATTTATGGAACCTCAGCTGTATGCTGGGACCAGTGAGAGGCATTGGTGATTTAAGAATGTTTGTCCTCAAGTAAGGAGGAGATGGGTAAAGAAATCAATGACAATAATGGAGGGTCCTCAAAAAACTAAAAGTACAGTTGCCATATAATCCTGCACTCCCACTCCTGGGCATATATCCAGAGAAAACTCTAATTTGAAAAGATACATGCACCCCCACGTTCACTGCAGCACTATTCACAATAGCCAAGACATGGAAGCAACCTAAATGTCCATCAAAAGATGAATGGATAAAGAAGAGGTGGTGTGTGTGTGTGTGTGTGTGTGTGTGTGTGTGTGTGTGTGTATCTATATATATATAGATATACACACACACACACACACAATGGAATATTACTCAGCCATAAAAAAGAACAAAATAATACCATTTACAGCAACACGAGATTATCATACTAAGTGAAGTAAGTCAGAAAAAGACAAACACCATATGATATCATTCATATGTGGAATCTAAAATACCACACAAATGAACTTATCTGTGAAACAGA
Organism: Balaenoptera ricei; assembly: GCF_028023285.1. Taxonomy (NCBI): domain Eukaryota; kingdom Metazoa; phylum Chordata; class Mammalia; order Artiodactyla; family Balaenopteridae; genus Balaenoptera; species Balaenoptera ricei. Next base: position 4,902,951 of record NC_082645.1, on the reverse strand, counting down.
AACAGACCCACAGATATAGAGAACAGACTTGTGGTTGCCAAGGGGGAGGGTGGGGGACAGGGAAGGATTGGGAGTTTGGGGTTAGCAGATGCAAACTATTATATACAGAATGGATAAACAAGGTCCTACTGTATAGCACAGGGAACTATATGCAATATCCTATGATAAACCATAAGGGAAAAGAATATGAAAAAGAATATATATATACATATATATACAACTGAATCACTTTTCTGTACAGCAGAAATTAACTCAACATTGTAAATCAACTATATTTATTTTAAAATAAATTTTAAAAATCAATGACATTACTATAAAATCGCAGTACAATGTGCCACAGGTTATGATCAACAAAAGTGTGACGGGTGGTAGGCACACCACAGGGAATGGACAAAGGGAACATATTCTTCAGCATCCTACCAACTGAGGTTTGAATCCTGGCTCTGCTCCTTCCTTAGTGAGTAACCCATCTCACAAAGTAGTTTGTAAGAATTTTAAAAATTGGTGCCCGTGTAAAGTGCTCAGCACACTGCCTGCCTTTATATAAAACTAATTTCCTCTTGGGCAAAATGCATTAATTTTTTCTCATTACACAGTTTACCTGTGTGTTTTTTTTTTGTTTTTTTTTTTTTATTTTTATTTATTTATTTATTTATTTATGGCTGTGTTGGGTCCTCGTTTCTGTGCGAGGGCCCTCTCCAGCTGTGGCAAGCGGGGGCCACTCTTCATCGCGGTGCGCGGGCCTCTCACCACAGCGGCCTCTCCTGTTGCGGAGCACAGGCTCCAGACGCGCAGGCTCAGTAATTGTGGCCCCCTGGCCCAGCCGCTCTGCGGCATGTGGGATCCTCCCAGACCAGGGCTCGAACCCGTGTCCCCCGCATTGGCAGGCAGACTCCCAACCGCTGTGCCACCAGGGAAGCCCCACCTGTGTGGTTTTTTTTTAAATTGAAAATTATGCTATCCTTCTTCTCCATTGTCAGGACAGTATTTCTGAGTGTACCTCCTATTCAGCTGATTTCTTGAGCCACATGTGCAGCATGACCCTGACGGTCTCTGTGCCCACTCTTATCTGCAACTAGCCTGAAACGGAGCTGCTCTGTCACCACACATCACTCTAATATATTAAAGGTACTTATCGCCCAATCTGCTATTTTTCTTGAACACTTACTGGGTCAAAGAATTTATTTGAAAATATTTGGTGTCTTTTGTCCAGAAGAATTATTAAACGCTGGAAACTTGGAGATAAAGCAGAGCCCCTATTCCTGCCATGAAATCGTCAAATCTCTGCTTAACAGAGGAGCTCTCTCACAGGGAGGCAGCTTGACTCACAGGGAACTCACTCCCTACGAAGCAGTTCAACTCATTATAAGGGCTTTCGTCAACAGGAAGTTTATTTTTCTGTAGAAATGTAATCTACTGCCCTCTGGGTCCCTCCGTCAGTACTAGTTGTGTCCTCCACCTTTTTTTTTCTTAATTAATTAATTTGTTTGTTTATTTATTTTTGGCCGTGTTGGGTCTTCGTGCTGTGCGCAGGCTTTCTCTAGTTGCAGTGAGCGGGGGCTACTCTTCCTTGCGGTGCGCAGGCTTCTCATTGCGGTGGCTTCTCTTGTTGCGGAGCACGGGCTCTAGGCGCTCAGGCTTCAGTAGTTGTGGCACAGGGGCTCAGTAGCTGTGGTGCACGGGGTTAGTTGCTTTGCGGCATGCGGGATCTTCCCGGATCAGGGCTCAAACCCGTGTCCCCTGCATTGGCAGGCGGATTCTTAACCACCACCAGGGAAGCCCTGTGCCCTCACCTTTCTGAAGTGGCATTCCACTTGGGAGAGAAATGGGGTGGGGTTACAAGTAGGGCTAAGATTACACAACACCTAAAACCTTTCTTATCTAAGCAGTATCCAGCTAGGAGTCACCCATACTTATGATGTATACATTGTCCACTAGATGAGTCCTGTTGAAAAGTGTCAGAACCATCAGTCTAGGATAGAACGGAAGAAATCTAATTCTTTGAATTTGAAATGACAACCTTTCACATTTTCACATATTTATATAGCCCATCCCCCAGGAGTCTTTCCGATTCCAGCCTAAATATCTCTGATTCCTTCATCTATCCTTTATGTCCTAATTTCAAGTTTCTTCATCCTTCTCCCTCCTTGGGACCTGTTGCCTAGGTCTCTCGCTAAGGGGACATATGTGGATTCTGTTGACTTATATCTGAACATCTAGTTGGATGGCTTCTCGGTGTGCTGGTTGGATTCTCGGGTCTCACAGTGATACTGAAGTTGAAGAATCTTTCTTTCCTACTTACCTTTGAGGGAGGTACGATACCTGGCTATACCTTGGGTTCCCTGACTTCTGGTCCATAGTTTTGCTTTTCAGTGTCTGACATGAGGACGTGAAGTGGCGAGAGGGGTTGCTGAGAGCAAAGAAGAAGAGGAGACAAACCTCCATCCCCCATCCCACTTAGACTTCTTGGCACATTCACCCTCTTTGACAAAAGAAACACAAAAATTTGTGTTCGTATCTTGATCTGCTTTAGTTCAAATATGCCATTCTTCTTATTGCCACCGACAGAATAGATAGATCCATGGAGAGAGCCATAGATAGATAGACAATCAGTAGATAATTGATAGATAATTGATAGATTGATAGATGATAGGTTGATAGATATAAGTGTGCGTGTGATTATCACTCTAGTTCTCTTGTTCTTTTGCTCTTGTTTCGTTTTGCAGCTTTTTTTTCATTGCCACTCAGCACCCTTTCTATTTTCCCACTCTTTTGTTTGGCCACACACTTTCTCTTCCCCATTACCCAGCTTAAAACTGGCCACATCTTTAGGGGCAACAGTAATGCCCAGAACAATGCAAAGTATATTTCCCAGGGGACAATAATAACTTGATGGGCCTCATTGTGGGGCAAGGTCAGAAGAGATGGGAGGCGATTTGTGTTCCAGCAAATATCAGTCTGTCAGGTGCTTGCCGTTGTCTTAAAAATACCTCCCACATATCAGGACATATTTTAGAGCTAAGTTCAAAGCACATTTGCTTGTTCAGAGCATCTCTTGTGCTGAAAACGCTGAGCTTGCGGAAAGCAAAGTTGGGAGTATTTATTTGTAACTTGCAGTCGCTCCAGAATCCCCTCCGGGAATTCTTCGCAACAATTTAAGCTCAAATGTAGAGCACATAGAAAAGTCCGTACTTTTCCCCACTGTCACAGGATTTGTCTTGTACCACCTCCTCACATGGATAACAAGTAGAAGAGAAGATGAATTAGGAGCCAAAATCTGCACTTTTATCAGTAACTCTAAGAGACTTTCTCAGTCAGTGCTACAAGTTAGTACATTGAAACCAAGCCTCTGCCCCTAAATTAGTCTATTCCCACCCATCTTTTTCTCCTTGGGGGTACTTTTTATACCAGGATTATTAACACATTATATGAGGAAAAACTGTTGAATGCCACGTTAAAAAAAGCAACTTAGCTGTGCTTGTTTGTTTGGAGTTTCAAGAAACATGTAACACCTTCTACTGCTCTGATGTTTACATCAAAAACACATAAATTCTATTTATACATCAAATGACTGTAAATATTACAGCTTTGCTTTGGCTTCTGCAAAAGCAAGAAAAAGACTGGTATGGAGAGAGAGACATAGACTCAGTGACACAGAGACAGGCACATAAGAACGGGCAGAATACAAAGGCAGACGAAAGACAAGGTGAAGAAAGAGAGGGACAGATACCCCACAGCTGGGGTCAATGACATCCTCTTTACCTCGCTCTCAAGGTATTGGATTCAAAATTAAACATGAGCATGTCTCCCTAAGCAATCTTGAATGGTATAAGTCGCTATACAATGACATGAGCCAGGGCTCATGACCAGGAAAAACCAGATCATCTCCTCAGGAAGTAATGAAGCAAGACTTGGGATTGCTCCTCTTCTTAGCCATTTAATGGCCATATTGCTAAGGTGGGGAAGAAATAGCAGAGACCAACATAATATTGTTTGTATTTGCTTATTCCTCTAACAATTATTCTCCAATAATAAAGATAGTGGTAGATCTTTCACTTACAGTTCTGGAAATGTGGATAAATTCAAGGCATACTCATTCCTTGGTCCATCTTTCTGGAAGTATAAACTCATACTTCAGAGTGGAGTGGCTCAGTTAATTTATATTTAATATTTAATTGAAAGTTTTATGTATTTTTAATATGCAAACAATTTCATTTGAATAAGAAACAGTAATATTAATTGTGATATAGCATATTCATTTTTAGTAAGCTCTGTAAATGTTATTGTATATTTCTGAGAATTCAACTCAAAAATTTAATATGATTAAGCATCCATGGAGCATTCAAGAGCCTTATAAAAATATAGCAGGGAAATAAAGAAAGAATTCCAAACATACCAAATTCCCCTTCATAAGAATTTTTCCTTAATATTAAATCAACTCAATTTGGAAAGGTCACATATAGTTAAACACATGATGCCATATAATAAATCAAGATAAATGGAAAATATATAATTCCTTTTTACAGAGTATGATTTCAATACTTAATTCATCATCCACCATTCTGACAGAGAGCTTCAATATGAATCTAAGCTCCAATACACAATGAACACACTATAGCTATTTATTACAATGTTGGTGCCATTTGTCACTTTTATTGAATTCAGTGTATTTTGCAGGCTGTAAAATGGGCTAGAGTGATTCAGAAATGATCTACACCATCATTATTTCTCATTCCTAGTGCTTGAATTGCGTCTACTCTCCCCAACAGACTTGATTTATTAGGTGAATAAATAACAGTATGTTTCAATAATGTATATCTATTGAGACTTCATTAGCTGCCCAGGAGATGCTATCCTGATTTTAAATAATTAAAACACACATGTGATGGAGTCCAATGGACTTGAGATGATTGGGGTATAAATATTTGCTAAAGCAGAGTAGTGGAAGGAAGATGCTTTCAGAATAGATTGGAATTGAAAGGACACATTCAAATGACAGTAAATGTTCTTTGTAAAAGTACAGAGATTTAGAGGCTTCTTCTCTCAAAATAGATAGGCGCCTTAGAGTGGAGGTGAGGAGATTTGTTTGTTTTCTCTGAATCCCAGACAGACTGTCCTCTATCGTTCAGCTGACTCATTCTTAAAAATGGACCTATAATTCTGGTCAAATTCATTAATAACTTAATTCCCAAGCCGACCCAGTGCTGAGCATCACAGTCAATAAAATGAGGACCAAACAGTGGAGTATATGCTCTCTTCAAGGCTAACACTTCGTCTTCTGCTAGTCGAGGTTATTCACTTGCTAGGTTAAATGAGTTTTGTGCTCTTAATTAAACATCTGTTAGCTCTCTGTCTATAATGCACAATGTGATGAAATAAGCTTAAATCTGTAGTCAAAATGTCTTAGTTCAAAGTTTCAGAAATTTCTAGAATGGTTTGTGTCAGCAGCCATTTATAACAGGTGCAGCTTAGATAGTTAAGAAAGATAAACCTGGTATAATTTCTAACCTACTCCAGCTGGCATATTTTGGCTGAAAATGTATTTTGGGGAGGAGGATATTTATTTCTTCTGTAAAGTAGACTTAGAAGTTCCTTGCTTCTAATTGGAAAAAAAATTGCCTCACAAGTGATGAATAGATGTTAAGGAGAATGTTTATTTCTTCTCTAAAAGCAAACTGGAAAGCTCTTCTCTCTAATTGGAAGTGGGGGGCATAGTCTCAGAAGTAAGAGATAGTTGCTAAAGGAATAACATATGTACAGTAAAAAAGGTGTGTGTGTGTGTGTGTGTGTGTGTGTGTGTTTTACTTTGGAAAAAGAAATCTAACCTTTCTCTTCTTTAAAAAAATAAAAAATAAACAAAATCCCCCTCCTCCTTGTTCCAATGGCATATGGGCGGCAAGGGAGATATGTCCTGCAGCCACCAGAACCAGGAATCTAATTAGAGAGGTCAGTAATGTGATTAGGGTCAGGGGCTTAGCTGGCAGCAGGGAGGCAGATCCTACAGGTCTGGTGAGAAATATTCGAGACACAGAAGAGCACACAGAGCTGGTTTAGGCAGGCGGGAAACCCCAAGGCAGGAGAAAGGAGGTGCTGAGGATTTCCTCAGGGCATCCTTAGGATTCCCTGCTGGGAGGACGGGGAGGCTGAGTGACCACAGATGTAAAGAGAAGGGGTCAGGTGAGGGCAGCTCATTACCTGAAGTGTGAGGGTAAGCCCGTAGTTAAATATGATGAATCGAACAAATGCTTTCCAACACTGAACACATTTACGGGAGGCATCAGAGAGAGCCTGCGTTAACAGTGGATCCCATGTATATTTTTTTTCCTTCTAGAAGCTCTGGAGGATTTCTGCATCCCATAATTACCCTGTTTCTGTAACCTAATGAATATACAATGCGATCAGTCCTGCTTGGTGATCTGAGGGCTGAGGCTGTCTCGGGAGAGGTGGTGGAGGGACACAGAACAAATGGGAGTGCACACGAGCATTGCTGTAGGGTTGCATCAGTGGGCCCCACTCCCTTCTCCTCCTGGACCAGTGGGAAGCCTATGCACATACAAGGTGTGTGTGCCCTGTCTTTCTGCCAGCAAACGTCTTCCTACCTGACACCAGACTAAATCTTCTTCTTCCCCCCAAAGCTTTAGTTTCCATTGATCTGATATCCTAGGTCCCGCTAAGGAGATCCTGGGCATGTGATACCCTGGGAAGCTTGAACAGCATGCACCCAGCCAAATCATGCTCCACATAGGTCGCTTAGCCTCAAGAACCCGCCTCCTCCTGTGATTTTGTCTGTTGCCTCTAAATACATGATATCTATTTCTGTATTTCTAAGCCCAAATTTTTTCTCGAGTTCCCATATATATTCAAATGCTACTACACGTTGCTACCTGAATATTCTCAAAATGTGTGTCTAAATATTTAGTGCCAGTTACTTTGAGCTCCTATACACCAGGAATTATGTTAAATGATTTACACATATTATTTATAACCCTTGCAGCACAGCAGCCCTCTGAGGTAGAGAGCAATTTATTTGAGAAGAATCTATTGAATGCCTGCAAAGCACCAAGCATCCTGCTAGGTACTGGAATACCACAGTGAAAACATTAAGGCCTTGCCCTCACTGAATTTACTGATAGAATTATTAATCTTATTTTATTGGTGAAGAACTAAAGCTCAGAAGGTTTGATGAACCAACCAGTGGTGCCAGATTTAGTAACTGGCAGATTTATGATTTTTTCTCATGTACTTTACATTGTACCGCACTGATCAATGTGTACTATACTCTTCTAGATCAGGCATTGGCAGCTATTTGTGTAAAGGGGCAGATAGTAAACTTTTTAGCCTTTATGTGCCATACTGTCTCTATCACAGCTGTTCAACTCTGCCTTTGGAGCAGGAAGACAGTATCAGACAATATATAAATGAATATGAGAAGCTGTGTTTTCATGACGCTTTATTTATGGCTGGAGGGCCATAGCTTGTTGACATGTGTTCAAGGTAATTCCTTTAATCCCAAGGATTATGATTCTCTGTTAACAATACTATATCCTCTAGTGATGTATGGGAAAGCCTTGAATTCATCTACACATGTTCCTCTCCTTTCACTGCCCACTTCTTCCTTCCAACTCACACAAAATATCCCATGGTTCACCAGTAATAGCTTCTTCATTATGTCAATCACAATACAAATCAGATGACTTCTAAGGTCAATTGCATATTTTTTAAACATCTTTATTGGAGTATAATTGCTTTACAATGTTGTGTTAGTTTCTGCTGTATAACAAAGTGAATCAGCTATACGTATACGTATATCCCCATATCTCCTCCCTCTTGCGTCTCCCTCCCTCCCTCCCTATCCATTCCCTCTAGGTGGTCACAAAGCACCAAGCTGATCTCCCTGTGCTATGTGGCTGCTTCCCACTAGCTATCTATTTTACATTTGGTAGTAGATATAAGTCCATGCTACTCTCTCATTTCGCCCCAGCTTACACTTCCCCCTCCCCGTGTCCTCAAGTCCATTCTCTATGTCTGCATCTTTATTCCTGTCCTGCCCCTAGGTTCTTCAGAACCTTTTTTTTTTTTTTAGATTCCATATATATGTGTTAGCATACAGTATTTTTCTCTTTCTGACTTCACTCTGTATGACAGTCTCTAGGTCTATCCACCTCACTACAAGTAACTCAATTTCATTTCTTTTTATGGCTGAGTAATATTCCATTGTATATATGTGCCACATCTTCTTTATCCATTCATCTGTCGATGGACACTTAGGTTGCGTCCATGTCCTGGCTACTGTAAATAGAGCTGCCATGAACATTGTGGTACATGACTCTTTTTGAATTACGGTTTTCTCAGGGTATATGCCTTGTAGTGGGATTGCTGGGTCGTATGGTAGTTCTGTTTTCAGTTTTTTAAGGAACCTCCATACTGTTCTCCATAGTGGCTGTATCAATTTACATTCCCACCAACAGTGTAGGAGGGTTCCCTTCTCTCCACATCCTCTCAGCATTTACTGTTAGCAGGTTTTTTGATGATGGCCATTCTGACCGGTGTGAGGGGGATACCTCATTGTAGTTTTGATTTGCATTTCTCTAATGATTAGTGATGTTGAGCATCCTTCCACGTGTTTGTTGGCAATCTGTATATCTTCTTTGGAGAAATGTCTATTTAGGTCTTCTGCCCATTTTTGGATTGGGTTGTTTGTTTTTTTGATATTGAGCTGCATGAGCTGCTTGTAAATCTTGGAGATTAATCCTTTGTCAGTTGCTTCAGTTGCAAATATTTTCTCCCATTCTAAGGGTTGCCTTTTCGTCTTGTTTATGGTTTCCTTTGCTGTGCCAAAGCTTTGAAGTTTCATTAGGTCCCATTTGTTTATTTTTGTTTTTATTTCCATTTCTCTAGGAGCTAGGTCAAAAAGGATCTTGCTGTGATTCTAAATCACTGGGACCAAAGTTTATCCTAAAAGGAAAACCTGTGATGATGGAATCAAATAAAGTTAACATTAAAAGAGACCACAGAGGAAATCATTCTACAGTACTTGCACGTGGCACATAAAGTATGGGCTTGGAGAGGCCAGGGTTATGTATCAGAGGAAGACATAATATAAGCTAACTTCCTCTTTCCTTCTTTTCTTCCTCTATTTTTTTTCTTTTTCTTTTTTTTCTTTTTCTCTTTGTAATCCATGACAATATCTGTGATGTTCCAGGAAAAAAGTTTTTTCTTCACCAAACTAGGAGAGGAGTAACTTCTCATCCTCTAGACTGTACCTCCTCTTATTACCAGACCTAATCACTGATGGTCTTCCATAAACCTCTGTGCTACTTCCTCACAATCCAGGCAGATCCATGCAGAACAGATCAGTAAAACAATCCCACAATCCAGATGTCCCTTTCTTAGGATGCACCTATGTCAATTATGGCATCTACCTAATAGGGGACAGAGATGAAGGAGCTGGAGTGGGTGGGTTTGATGTGAGGCACTAAGTAGATTTATTTCCTGTTGCTCCTGTGACAAACTACCACAAAATCAGTGGCTTAAAATGACATGAATATAATATCTCACAGTTCTGGGGGTCAGAAGTTCAAAATGTATTTCGCTGGGCTAAAACCAAACTGTTGGTTCTTCCTGGAAGCTCTAAAAGAGAACCCATTTTCCTGCCTTTTCCAACTTCTTGGGACTCCCACATTCCTTCTCTTGTGGTGTTGAGAAAGTCAGCAGAAATGCTTGAAAGGTATTCTTAAACATGTAATATTCTCTAAAGCACTCACATTTTGTTTAACAAACATGTATTGAGCACCAACTGTGTGTCCAGCACTGTGGTGGGCCTTCAGCGTACAGCAGGAAGGATGGAAATTCCTGCTTTGAAAGAGTTTATAGTCTGATGGAGGCGACGCAAAAATGAACAAAGAAGTAAACAAGTTGAGACAGATGTTATAAAAGAAATCAAAGTGGCATGGGGTGGGATTGCTTTAAATTGATTGTCCAGATGCAATCAGAAGACAATGTGTGAACTGATGCCAGAGGATGAGAAAACACCAACCATGCGTAGGGATTGGGGCAGAGCATTTGAGTAGAGGGAGCAGAAAGTGCAAATGTCCTGAGGCCGAATGAAAGCTTGATGTGTTTGAGGCCAGAAAGAGGGGCCGTTTATCTGGAAGAAAGCTGGGGTAGGAGACAGTCATAAATTCTAAAAATTACTTTTGGTTGACTTAAAGTGAATCAACTGCTCAGTCAGAGGACATCCAAAGACCTCTCAGTCAATCACAGTCACAATCATGCTGAGCATGTGTGCTTCACGCCCTTTGTCTTCTGTCCTCGTATGGGCTGTCCAATTTGGAGGTCAATAAGTACCGCATGGAGGTGTTTACTGTTTTTGAGCTTCTCCTGAACAGCAAGTAGTTCCCCAACTTTTTGTTTCTAGCCATGTTCGTGAATTTTTTTTTTTTTTTTTGAGGCTCGTGAATTTTTTGATTCACCAACTGGAGTGTGGAGAAGATTGCTAAGAGAGATGCTGTGCCTCTAGTAATAAGATCAGGGGCTGAGGGATGGGTAGAGGGAGAAGACTGGACATTTGGAAAGATAATTCAAGACTATAATCAAGATCAAAGGTGCAGACCTTGTGAAGAGTTCCTTGAGAAGGTCTGGCTCAGGGTTAGGGTTCCACTTAGGAGACTGTCATGACTGTGGTCTGAATGAGCCTCAAATAGATCAACTACCTGGCAATTATCCACACTCCTGCCTTTCATTATTTTTCAGATGATCTAGAACTGACTCTCTAGAAACAAGGCACAGTTGATGTACATATGCATTATAATGTTTTTTCTCTATATGACTGATAAATTTCTACTCATGGAAGACTGACCACTAGTTCTCAATCCCTAAACCCCCTCCCAGATAGATAGATAGATAGATAGATAGATAGATAGATAGATGATAGATAGATAGATACAGAATGTTAATAACTGAATATACAAGCTAGACCCTGCTTGCTGACTTAGCTTGGAGGAGAGCTGAGACTCTAATGGGTAGACTCACTCTGGATCTGCAGCTTCCTGAAGCGATTTTCATGGAGAGATGTCCGTGTTCATCTCCACTTCTACTCTGAGTTTGCCTCTTCCATGTTCCAAGTCACAGTTAGGACACTTTATTAAATGCTTTCTTCCTATTAGGCTCCTGCCTACCGTATTCTACTCCATAAGGCTGCAGAAAAGGGGCTGTCAGGAAAGCCGGGTTTTACCTGTGGACCGACCACCTTGCTCACTCCCTGTGAGTAGAAGACAAGCCAGGAAAGCTTCAGCCCATCAGCATTCTGAAGGAAGCCTTCCCCACTGTCCTTCTTGCTAAAGAAATTTCCTTGCAGACTAATCTAGGGACCAGCTTGAGAGAGAATAAAAGCCTCAGAATCCACCCCTACTTTTCTCACCATTACATGTTCCTCACAGAATCTATTTTCATTCTAGACCTTGAATAGAGATCCAATAAATAGCTCTTTTCTGTACCTCTCTTCTCAGCAAAATTCTGAAAGAAAGAAAGAAAGAGAGAAAGAAAGAGAAAGAAAGAAAGAGAGAAAGAAAAAGGAAGGAAGGAAGGAAAAGAAAGAAAGGAAGGAAGGAAGGGAGGGAGGAAGGAAGGGAGGGAGGGAGGGAGGGAGGAAGGGAGGGAGACAGGGAGGGAGGAAGGGAGGGAGGAAGGGAGAGAGGGAGGGAGGGAGGAAGGGAGGGAGAGAGGAAGGGAGGGAGGAAGGGACAGAGGGAGGGAGGGAGGAAGGAAGGGAGGGAGGAAGGGAGGGAGGGAGAGAGGAAGGGAGCGAGGAAGGGAGAGAGAGAGGGAGGGAGGAAGGGAGGGAGAGAGGAAGGGAGGGAGGGAGGAAGGGAGGGAGAGAGGGAGGGAGGGAGGAAGGGAGGGAGGGAAGAAGGAAGGGAGGGAGGGAGGAAGGGAGGAAGGGAGGGAGGAAGGGAGGGAGGGAGGGAGGGAGGGAGGAAGGGAGTGAGGGAGGAAGGAAGAGAACGCTGTTTATATTCTGTGTTGACACTCTTATTTTCATTTTTCCTCCTCAACTCGCTCCAACTGGTTTTTGTCCCCCCCCCCCACTCTTCAATGCCAATGATTAGATCCCTGCTCAAGAAAAATGTCTAACTCCCCGTCATCACACTTAACCTCTCAGCATCATCTCACATGGATCTAGAGTGTCACTGTACTACACTCACTCTTCTCCTTCTATCCCAAAAGCCACTCTTCTCACTCCACCTTGCTAGGACTCATCTAGGAAACCTCCAGATCCCCAAATCACAGAGCTCAGTCCTCAAACCCCATCTCTTCCCTACTTATACACTTTCTTTCCCTGATCTCAGTCTTACCACCTTGACATTGATGCCTCCCGAAGGCCCCTCTCCTCGAAATTCTAGTCTCCTGTCTGGTAATTTCACACCCTCACTTGTGCATTGTGGAAGTCAAATTTTAAAAGGCGGGTAGACTGAACTGTTCCTCTCTCCGCATTAACTTTGCTCCTCGCCCACAAAGCCTTCTCCCCCCGGTAAATGGTGCCCACATCCACACGACGCTTTAGGCCAAACCTAGGGAATGACCTTAATTTCTCTCTCGTCTTCCCATCCTGCAATGCTGTCTACATGACATATTATCATATACACTTAACATATATATATACACCATATACATACATACCTTATATACACATATATGCACAGCTCTTCGCCATCTGTGTATTTCTCACCATTTCTCCTGCTACAACCCGAGTCTGAGCCACCACCATCGCTCTCCCAGACCTCGGTGGCAGCTCCCCAATCCATTTTCCTGCCTCCCTTCTTGCCCCTAAGTCGATGCTCCAACAGCTGCCGAAGAGAATTTTCTAAACCTTGAACCAACCAAGATGGTCTCACATTTTCCCGTTTTATTTTCTTCCTAGTACATTGAAAAGCATCTAATTCCTCTGTTTTCTAGTTATTATCAATCTTGCTCATTAAAAGGCCAGCTCCATGAGGATGGGGTATTGTGTGTTCTGTTGACCTTGTATTCCCAATCCTGGTATGGTGATAGGCAATAATAAATATTTGTATTAATGAATGCTGATTAAGTCAAAGGTATGGCATAAGCTTTGGTACCATGAAATCCTCAAATAGATAGTTTTGAATGAACAAATCTATTATTTGATCTTCTCTTACATCTACTGTTGAATCTAAGCAATCAAACGTCTCTACCCTGGTAAAAAGATTCCCTAGATTTGAGATCATTGGCAGCCTAAATGACTGGTCAGTCATTTACAACTCATTTGATGTCCAGCCCACATTATCACCTTATCTAACTTATCTCTTATAAAATGACAGAAAACTACTGAAAAGCACTCACCTCTCCTGAATTCCCCTGATAGCAGAGTGAAAAAATACGAATATTGCTCTCCCCAGGGGGAAGCAATCCCCGTCTTAGTTACTGTTGGATGGATAGCATTATGATTCCCAGGCATAGGAAATCTATCATCTTCAACTTCTCTATCTGCCCAGGATCAGACTGTGGTAATAACCCCAAGGAGCAGCATTTCAACTCCAGCTGTGGATCCTATTTCCACTCATATGATTTAACCTGGAAATCATCAGTGACAATCACAGGGGGGAAATGAACAGCTGATCTGGGAGATACAGTCAGAGAAGCCGGCTCAGCCTGGCAAGAAGAAAAGACAAATGATACACATGGCAAACGGGAATAAAGGATGTCCTTGTGAAAGTGAAACGTGATATAAAGTAATTCCAACTGTGAAGCCACCAAACAGTCTGTTAACAAATAAGTGGCTTGATATGATTACAGGTAAGACAAGTGAAATGAAAGAACGTCACATCCATCTGGGAGCTTTGACTGAGCGGTAGTGAGAGGTCTAAGCAGCAGGAAAAGCACTGCTTTTGAATGAAAAAATCAAAGGAAAGGAAAGGCGGTACATGGAGGGAAGTCTATCTATTTAATTGGGGTGCAGATATAGGGGGGAATTAGTCTCCAACTCTAAAATATATAAAGTCCGAGAATTATAAGAATGTGTAATGAAAACTCAAAAAGCATCAGCATCTTTAGCTGTAGGCATTCCATTCATTGAATAAACATTGTTAAAAACCTAAGTGCCAGGCACTGTGCTAATCTACAGAAGGAGATTGAAGACATCATCTCTTCCCTGCAAGAGATTAAGTTTGGGGGAAAGACAAGGCAGCTGAAAAATACAGGAACAAACTTTGGAATGGGAATCAATATTACCAGGAGAACCGTTCTTTGCATTTCGAGAACAAGAACCCCTTAGTGAGTTGATCTTGCATATATTCCGTCAATCACACTTCACAACACTCTGGGAGCTAGGCACTGCTGCCCCCCATTGCTCTGGGAACAAAACCGACGGCCCGAGATGTTTACACACATCACAGAGACAAAGATCAAAGACGCTGGGGTTTGAACGCAGCATTTGCTCCAAAACCTGTGTACTGTTCACCACGTCATGTTATGTCTGCAGGTATTTAGTCAAAACAATGCCTGGCAAATCTATAAAGTACACAGGCTCCCCTTTCTTGTGATTTATGTCCCACTGAAGTGACCCCATTTTACCTTCTCCAAGAACAAGTAGCTGTCGAATCTTTCCCGGCAGGATTAGAAATGTTTACAAGTTGGATAACTGGGGGAAAAAAACATACGCTTCATTTTTCCCAAAAGTATTTGAATGTTAACATGTGCTGCACTGTAGAGTTAAGATTGAAGAATGAACAAAAAACTCCAAAGAACGATCAAGTCAGAGAATGAACAGAGAGGGAAAGAGGGAGGTGTCTGAGGGAAGGAAGGAAGTCTCTAAAAACTCTCCACAGACATCCCACAAATAGCACAGGGATGAAGCACAGGGTCTGCCACATGGAACCTAGCCTAGGAGGCAGGAGGGCAAGTCCTCTGTTTGTTGCAGTAGAGTAGCATCTCCATGGGCATCTGTCACCAGTAGCAGTCTGCTGTCCCAGGTCTATTGTCTGCAACAGTGTTGTCCAATCAGGAGGCTGCGGACTGAGCTGGAGCTCGGAAGAAACTTCTCACAGCCCAGAGCCCGGCCAAAACGCTAGGAGGCAGCAAAGTACATGGTAAGGGAACTCTCTTCAATTAACTTCAGTTCTGGACGTATTTATTTATTTCTTTAACATCTTTATTGGAGTATAATTGCTTTACAATGTTGTGCTAGTTTCTGCTGTATAACAAAGTGAATCAGCTATACATATACATATATCCCCATATCCCTTCCCTCTTGCATCTCCCTCCCACCCTCCCTATCCCACCCCTCTAGGTGGTCACAAAGCACAGAGCTGATCTCCCTGTGCTATGCGGCTGCTTCCTACTTGCTATCTATTTTACGTTTGGTAGTGTATATAGGTCCATGACACTCTCTCACTTGGTGCCTGCCTACCCTTCCCCCTCCAAGTGTCCTCAAGTCCTTTCTCTACGTCTGCGTCTTTATTCCTGTCCTGCCCCTAGGTTCTTCAGAACCACTTTTTTTTTTTTTTTTTTAGATTCCATGTATATGTGTTAGCATACGGTATTCGTTTTTTTCTTTCTGGCTTACTTCACTCTGTATGACAGACTCTAGGTCCATCCACCTCACTACAAATAACTCAATTTTGTTTCTTTTTATGGCTGAGTAATATTCCAGTGTATATATGTGCCACATCTTCTTTATCCATTCTTCTGTCGATGGACACGTAGGTTGCTTCCATGTCCTGGCTATTGTAAATAGAGCTGCCATGAACATTGTGGTACATGACTCTTTTTGAACTATGGTTTTCTCAGGGTATATGCCCAGTAGTGGGATGGCTGGGTCGTATGCTAGTTCTATTTATAGATTTTTAAGGAACCTCCATACTGTTCTCCATAGTGGCTGTATCACAGTTTACATTCCCACCAACAGTGCAAGAGGGTTCCCTTTTCTCCACACCCTCTCCAGCATTTATTGTTAGTAGATTTTTTGATGATGGCCATTCTGACCGGTGTGAGGTGATACCTCATTGTAGTTTTGATTTTCATTTCTCTAGTGATTAGTGATGTTGAGCACCCTTTCATGTGTTTGTTGGCAATCTGTATATCTTCTTTGGAGAAATGTCTATTTAGGTCTTCTGCCCATTTTTGGATTGGGTTGTTTGTTTTTTTGATATTGAGCTGCATGAGCTGCTTGTAAATTTTGGAGATTAATCCTTTGTCAGTTGCTTCAGTTGCAAATATTCTCTCCCATTCTGAGGGTTGTCTTTTCATCTTTTTTATGGTTTCCTTTGCTGTGCAAAAGCTTTGAAGTTTCATTAGGTCCCATTTGTTTATTTTTGTTTTTATTTTCATTTCTCTAGGAGGTGGGTCAAAAAGGATCTTGCTGTGATTTGTGTCATAGAGTGTTCTGCCTATGTTTTCCTCTAAGAGTTTTATAGTGTCCGGTCTTACATTTAGGTCTTGAATCCATTTTGAGTGTATTTTTGTGTATGGTGTTAGGGAGTGTTCGAATTTCATTCTCTTACATGTAGCTGTCCAGTTTTCCCAGCACCACTTATTGAAGAGGCTGTCTTTTCTCCACTGTATACTCGTGCCTCCTTTATCAAAACTAAGGTGACCATATGTACGTGGGTTTATCTCTGGGCTTTCTATCCCGTTCCATTGATCCATGGATGAATTTATTATTTGGTGAATATGGCTCCTTCTGCTGAGGTTGGGAATGCAGTAAAGAACTAGAAATCATAGCCTTGACCACTTAAGGGTATACCATCTCACTGAGGATATAAGAGAAATAAACCCGGTTGATTTTTAAAGGGAAGCGGGGAGTGTTCCAGAGATGGTGACACTAAGAGCATGTTTTAGGAAATAAAGACCGGAGCAAGCTACCTAGTTAAGGAAAACTTTGTGGAATAGGTGGACTTCGAGACAATTGTGATGAGAAAGGGGAAGATCTTTGGTGGCGAGCAAGCATCTCAATGGCAAAATGAACCTAGGAAAGATGGAGGTCGGGGAGGCTGCATTGCAGGAATACCAGACCGACTTAGAGTGGTGCATCTATTACCTAACAGCCTGGGGCTACGGGTTTACACTTGCCATTCAATCTGACTCTGACAATAACTGTGTTCAAGGAAGTGGTTTGTTTCTCCCTATTATAAAGAGAATCTCAGAGATAAGTGATTCCTCTAATAGGCAAGCGTTAGAGCCAGAAATTGAAAGATCATTCACATCATTCTCTATTCAAGCGTCTACAGGGGTCAGATGCAAATGAGACAGAGGAAGACATTTTCCCTGGACTCAAGGAGCACACAGCTTGTCTGTGGGGGACACAGACAAGTTAATCAGGGGTTTCGATCTGGTATAATGTGTCATGGCAACCAATTCAGTCAGGGTCCTGGTTTAAAAAAGACCCTGCGTGGTAGCTGAAATGAGTCTTGAAAAATAAACAGAAGACAAGCCATAGACTGAGAGAAAATATTGCAAAAGACACATCTGAAGAGGGGCTATCGTCCAAAATATACAAAAATACTTCTAAAAATTAAGACGATAAATAATCTAATTAAAAATGGGCCATAGGGCTTCCCTGGTGGTGCAGTGGTTGAGAATCCGCCTGCCAATGCAGGGGACACGGGTTCGAGCCCTGGTCTGGGAAGATCCCACATGCTGCAGAGCAACTAAGCCCGTGAGCCACAACTACTGAGCCTGCGCGTCTGGAGCCTGTGCTCCGCAACAAGAGAGGCCACAATAGTGAGAGGTCCGCGCACCGCGATGAAGAGTGGCCCCCGCTCGCCGCAACTAGAGAAAGCCCTCGCACAGAAACGAAGACCCAACACAACCAAAAATAAATTAATTAATTAATTAATTTTTTTAAAAAATGGGCCATAAACCTTAATGGACACCTCATCAAAAAGACATACATATAGCAAATAAGCACATGAAAAGATGTTCTACACCATATGTCATCCGGGATACAAATTAAAACAATATTCAGATACTACTACACCTATTAAATGATCCAAATCCAGAACACTGGCAACACCAAATGCTGGCTAGGACGTGGAGCAATAGGAACTTGCATGCATTTCTGGCACAAATACAACATGGTGCAGCCACTCTGGAGACAGTTTGGCAATTTCTTACAAAACTTAACACACTCGTACGATCTAGCAATGATGCCCCTTGGTACTTACCCGAAGGAGCTGAAAACTTCTGTCCACACAGAAACGTACGTGTAAATGCTTAGAGCAGCTTTATTCACGACTGCCAAAAACTGGAAGCAACCAAGATGCCCTTCAGTAGGTTAATGGATAAATAAACCGTGGTACATCCAGACAGTGGAATATTATTCAGCACTAAAAAGAAATGAGCTATCAAGCCATGAAAAGATGTGGAGGATGCTTAAATGCCTATTACTATGTGAAAGAAGCCAATGTGAAATGACTGCGTGTTGTATGATTCCAACTATATGACACTCTGGAAAAGGCAAAACTGGAGGCATTAAAAAAGAAATCAGTGTTTGCCAGGGGTTAGTGCAGAAGGAAGGATACATAGGCAGAGCACAGAGGACTTTAAGGGCAGTGAAGCTACTTGTAGGATACTACAATGATGGATACACGTCATTATACATTTGTCCAAACCCATAGAATGTACAACACCAAGAGTGAACCCTAAAGTCGACTATGGACTTTGGATATCCATAAGAATATCAACGTAGGTGGAGGGGTGCTGATAATGGAGGAGACTATGCTTGTGTGAGGGCAGGGGGCACATGGAAATCTCAGCACCGCTGCTCAGTGTTGCTGTGGGTCTAAAACTACTCTAAAAATAAAGTCTATTAAAAATAAAAAGATAAATGGAAAATACGCAGGAAAAGGAAGGAGCAAGGGTTGCTTCAGGATGAGGAAGTCGCCTGCATATAACCCCAGAGGTAAGAAGGACCTGGCTCATAGAGAGAACTGTGCAGCACGTCCTACAGTCTAAGGGCACAGACTCTGAAAGCAGATGTCTAGTCTAAGTCTTGCTAACTGTGAGACCTCGGACAAGTCACTTAACCTCTACGGTGCCTCAAGGGTTCTCATCTGCAAAATAAGGACGGTAATAACACATGTTTCCTGGGTAGTTATGAGGATTAAATGAGCCAACATTTGTAAGAAACTTAGGATGGTACCTGGCAAATACATAATGTGGTTCGGCTGAAGGCTTGAAAACAAGTCTGATCATGGTTGTCCCTCTGTGTTATGCTAAGGAGCTTGGAAATTGTTTTGCGAATGGGGCAAGGATGTTGAGGGGGCTTAATCTCTGCACAGTGAAATCTCTGGACCAGCATTTTAGAAAGCTGGGGGTGGAGACCTGCAGTAATTTAAGTGAGAAATGGGGAAGGCCAGAGGCTAAGGCAATGGCAGTTGAAAAGGACAGAATACAAAGGGTTCGAAAGATGTTGAGAGTGGAATGTACAGAAGAGGTGACTAAATGGATAAGGGCAGAGATGCCCTCTAAGTTTTAGGTTTGGTGATGTGATCATTTCTAAAGGAGGTAAAATGCTTTCCTGTGATCCTTGGCCTTCCCTTTCACCCCTCATCATGCCCGGACTGCTTCCCTATTTGTAAGATGAGTGCTTTCCAGGATATTATCTCTAATCGGCCCTTCTAGCTCTAAGAGCCCTTGTGTATCATGAGCGTTTCCAAAGTACAGGAATGAGACCAGTTGTCTCTCGGACCAGCATCATGGTAGCCACCCCTTGCCCCCTCACCTCCTATTTATACAGACACATTTTCAATGGTCTGCTTAGAAATGAGGCTTTAAATAGCTGTCTCTTCTTCTCAAGCTAACACGTGAAGTACGCAGAGATGGGGCCCAAGAGTTACGCATGGCTCTCTAAGTGGAGTTTCATCCCACGTCGTGGATTCCCTCCCTGCTAAGAGACACCCACGAAGAGTCACTGAGCGGATCTGGGCCAACAGGAATGATTTGTTTCTACCCCCTGAATCCACCCACTCGTTTTGTTTCATGCATGTGTCCACGACTAACTGAACGTTCCCTGGAGGGCAAAAAAGTGACCCAAATGAAAACTTAACGCATTCCCAATCCTTCTCCTTCTCCCTCTGCTGCTAACACGAGACGAATGTAGTCAGTGAGAAAAGTAAACGTTACTTGCTTTGATTTATGTTTCTATATTTTAATGTTCTTCTGCTTTACAGCTATTCCCACGCCCCCTTTTTAAGGCCACGCATCAAAGTATTTTTAACACACCTCTCTTTACCTAAAACTAAACAAGATGTTTCACATTGCAACTCCCCTCTCTTAGAATCAACTCTCACATACGTGCCAGAGGAGAAATGAGTTCAGTTTTTTCCTCACTCTATTACAAACACGTGGTACCACAGAACATTCGGGCATGGAGAGAAGTAATGTCATTTCATTCTACTTCTTGGGGATGGCTGCACCCATAAGTCCCAGAACTCAAAGACCCCACGGCCACCAATTTTATGTGTTTTCAGCATCACCTGAAAAGCAGCTCCAGAAGTGAAGTAGATGATGACAAACAACACACTACTTCAGAGGCTCACCAACCTAGACCTCCAGGCTTGTCCCAGGCAGAGAAGCATGTGCATGCAAGCACTTTCGTGATCTTGATCGAATAACTTAGCCTGTTATTAGTCATCCCATCTCAAAGATGAGTAAGGGGAGGATTAGAGGAGGTAAGTGACTTGCTCAATTGTCCTACAGAAATATGTCAGGGTCAGGATAAGAAATCAAGTAGCCCTACCACCTTGATCTCTGTATTACTAATTAGAGGCTATGTCAGTGGAATCTTGTTTCGTACCTTACATAACATCACCACTTCTGAGCATGGTGGTGTGACAGAATCAAGAATACAGCAAGGGGCTTCCCTGGTGGCACAGTGGTTGAGAATCTGCCTGTCAATGCAGGGGACACGGGTTCGAGCCCTGGTCTGGGAAGATCCCACATGCTGTGGAACAACTAGGCCCGCAAGCCACAACTACTGAGCCTGCGCATCTGGAGCCTGTGCTCCGCAACAAGAGAGGCCTCAATAGTGAGAGGCCCGCGCACTGCGATGAAGAGTGGCCCCCGCTTGCCGCAACTAGAGAAAAGCCCTCGCACAGAAACAAAGACCCAACACAGCCAAAAATAAAAATAAATAAATAAATAATTTAAAAGAAAAAGAATACAGCAAGACTTTCCACATGCTACCAACCCCACTACCTGAATTCCAACTTGCTCTGGCTTCTCCAGAGAGAGAAATCGTATGAAGACCGGTAATATACACCTCTGCCTCGATTCAATGGTACTTTACACTTACAATGTATTTGACATGCTTTATCTCATGGAACCCTCAGAGCAGTGTACTGAAGACCAGCTAGGCAGTCTCATTTGTGTCCCTTCACCTCCCCTGCCACCCAGCTTTGGTCCTGGGAGGCAGATCTCTAGACCACATCATGGTGGTCCCAGCAGTGTGGCTTCTGGTCCGTTTCTGCAATACAGCAACAGGAGATGAGGGGAGGAGAGAGAGGTCAGTGAAGGTGGTCACCAGCTCCCTTGCCCTGCGGGGTCAAGGCATGACTGTCTGTGCTCCCCAAAAGAGGTGACATTTTTCTGTCCAGAGGTCCACTTCTAGACTCTTCTACAGCGACAGCGTCATCAAATTCAGCACTCCAGTGACTACAGATCTGCTGGCAAAGGTGTACCACGACAGTGGGAAGCAGTCGAACAACCTCAAAAGGCTAGTATCTTTGCTATCTATGTATGTGTCAAACTCACATGCATATACGTATGTGTGTGTGTGTATATACATACACACACATATACTCACAAATACACACACATACACGTTACTAGTGCTTTTCTGATTGAACCATGATCCTGACTGATACACAGAGGATTAATTAGCTAAGGAAGTCTCCTGTAGTCACACAGCCAGAGTCGGCTACAAAATTTGTAGGGCCCAATGCAAAATGAAAATGCACATCCCCGTTCAGAAAGTAGGGGAAAACCTCTTTGCCTTCTTCTGTGGTCTCTTTCTTGAGCTATCATGCTGTTTATTTTTACTATTTAATGTCGCACTCCCTGGATGCAGGTGCAGCCCCTCACGGCACCTGAGGCTCAGCCCAAGAAGTTGGCATGCCAGGCATGTGCTTTCAACCCCAATTCTCCCCATGCCTGCCTCAGGCCCCTGAAGGGGCACAGGAGGGCAGCAGTCACTGTGCAGGAGCAGGGGAGTGGCAAAGAGGTACCCTGGGGAGGTGGGAAGTGGCAGGAGGTGAGAAGGCCAGCAAGTTGTGGAGTTCACTTACAAAACACACATCCAAAGATAAAATGATTAAGAATTCCAAGATGGCAACTACAGGGCAATAAACCCCAAGAGAAGGGTGCCCTTTTGATGGAGCCCTGAACTACTGTACACACCAGATGCTGGCCCTACACATGGATAGCCTCCGATGGAGCCAGAACTTGAAGCCATATCTGACTCTTAAATGCAAACCCAAGCTTTTCCCATGGAATCACATTGCCTTCCAAAGCCAACAAAGGATGTCTCACATGTAGGGAGAGTATGGGGGTCAGAATGAGCATGCACCCCACAGATCACATTCTTAATGTCCCAATCCTAGAACCCACCGACATCTCCATTTTGTTAGCCAAGAAAAGAGACTATTTGGTTTTCTTTTATAATTAAGAAAACACAGTTGAGCCAGGCAACATTTCTAATGACACTACTTCTTTTCTTTTTTAATTTCATTTATTTATTTATTTATTTTTGCCTGCATCTGGTCTTCATTGCTGCACGCGGGTTTTCTCTAGTTGCGGCGAGCGGGGGCTACTCTTCATTGCGGTGCACGGGCTTCTCATTGCAGTGGCTTCTCTTGTTGAGGAGCACGGGCTCTAGGCACACGGGCTTCAGCAGTTGTGGCTCACGGGCTCTAGAGCTCAGGCTCAGTAGTGGTGGCGCAGGGGCTTAGTTATTCCGTGGCATGTGGGATCTTCCCGGACCAGGGCTTGAACCTGTGTCCCCTGCATTGGCAGGCGGATTCTTAACCACTGCTCCACCAGGGAAGCCCAGCATTTCTACTTCTAATCTCAGCATCAGATGCACACTGAGTCTCCATTAAGTGTACAAGCCGAGCAGAAGTGGCAAATTTTAGGAGATAGGGATGTCACCACCTGCTTTAAAACTGAATAGTGCACTTGACCTTTCTTGCTGGAGGTGGATATACTGGTCAAGGGAAAATTCAAAATCAACAGACCGGAAAAACATTTCAGTGCTTTAGGCACAGTGCAGGGAGATTGACTGAGAGGGTCTTTGGTTGCCTGGGTAACACTGAATTCTGACTCGCAAGAATGGAATGATGGTGGTGTTCAATGTGGGTGGGGTCAGAGGAAACAAACAGAGAATCGCTCCCCAAGAAAGAAAGACCACCAATGTGAGTTTGCAAGCCAGGTATACATC
Source organism: Balaenoptera ricei (assembly GCF_028023285.1). NCBI lineage: Eukaryota > Metazoa > Chordata > Mammalia > Artiodactyla > Balaenopteridae > Balaenoptera > Balaenoptera ricei. The sequence goes on along the minus strand of NC_082645.1, from coordinate 4,879,499 downwards.
TCAAAGTAGAATTTCTGTGTGAGTATTTCATGCATAACACAAGGGACAGGTGTCCAGGTAATGAAGTGGCAGCACAGAAACAAAGCACTCATCAAGCCTCTTGTATGTGTAAGATTTGCTCTACCGGTCAAAGTACAAAGAAATCCAAGATGGGACTGAGTTTTCTTGCACGTGAGACCAGAACTATTTAACAAAAATAAACAGCACCTGTGCTTAACATGTGTTGAATGATAAATGAATGCTATGAGGGGCTGAAGAAGAGAAAATGGACTTTATGGAGTAGGAAAAACTTGAACTTTTTTTTTTCTGCAACAAGAATGAAGAGTCACATAAATGCGTGTCCTTGCTAAGAGATCACAGAAAGTCTGAATTCCCTGCACTCTATCGGTTACTAAGAATAAGGTGGGCTTCCCTGGTGGCGCAGTGGTTAAGAATCTGCCTGCCAATGAAGCAACTGACAAAGGAGTAATCTCCAAACTTTACAAGCAGCTCATGCAGCTCAATATCAAAAAAAACAAAAAACCCCGGGCTTCCCTGGTGGAGCAGTGGTTGAGAATCTGCCTGCCAATGCAGGGGACATGGGTTCGAGCCCTGGTCTGGGAGGATCCCACATGCCGCGGAGCAACTAGGCCCGTGTGCCATAACTACTGAGCCTGTGCTCTAGAGCCTGTGAGCCACAACTGCTGAAGCCCACATGCCCTAGAGCCCAGACACCACAACTACTGAGCCCACGAGCCGCGCCGTAACTACTGAAGCCCGCACACCTAGAGCCTGTGCCCCACACAACAGAAACCACCGCAATGAGAAGACCGCACACTGCAACGAAGAGTAGCCCCCGCTCGCTGCAACTAGAGAAAGCCCACGTGCAGCAACAGACCCAACACAGCCAAAAATAAATAAATAAATAAATTTATTTAAAAAAAGAATAAGATAAGGCAGTTTAGGACATTTGCTGTTGATCTCAATGAACTTCGCTTTTTCTCGATAGACTCTATCATTGGTGTAGGGGAATTCAAGCCAGATGGAACCCAGGGCTCTCTCACTTGGTAAATAGTTGCCATGATTGGGTTACCCTGAAACCTGAGGCTGAAGATTTCCTTACCTGGTTCCAGAATGGAAGTCTACTTTAGACTCGTTCAAACTGGCATTAAAGAGCCAAGGAGCCATGAAGCCAGACATCCAGCTTAGTGAATCTAGACCAGTGCTCTCCGTTAGAAATACAACATATTTCTGTCCTGCCCCTAGGCTCTTCAGAACCTTTTTAAAAAATATTAGATTCCATATATGTGTGTTAGCATACGGTATTTGTTTTCCTGACTTAATTCACTCTGTATGACAGACTCTAGGACAGGAATAAAGACGCAGATGTAGAGAATGGACTTGAGGACACGGGGAGGGGGAAGGGGAAGCTGGGACGAAGTGAGAGAGTGGCATGGACATATATACACTACCAAATGTAAAAGAGATAGCTAGTGGGAAGCAGCTGCATAGCACAGGGAGACCAGCTCGGTGCTCTGTGATCGCCTAGAGGGGTGGGATAGGGAGGGTGGGAGGGAGACGCAAGAGGGAGGGGATATGGGGATATATGTGTATGTATAGCTGATTCACTTTGTTATAAAGCAGAAACTAACACACCATTGTAAAGCAATTTTACTCCAATAAAGAAGTTAAAAAAAAAAAAATACAACGTAAGCCGCATGTGCAATTTAAGATTTTTTAGTAGCCACATTTTAAAAAGTTAAAATAAAGAGTTGGAATTAATTTTATATTTTATTTAATTTATATCCAAAATACTATCATTTTAACATATAATAAAAATTGTTGAATTATTAATATTTTTCATTAATTTTATTAAGTCTTTAAAATCCAGCCTATATTTTATATTTACAGCACATCTCAGTCAGACTGGTCACATTTCAAGGGCTCAATAGGCACATTTGGTTGGTGACTGCCATAGTAGATGATGTAGGTCTAAACTCTTTCTTAAGCATTAAAGTCTATTCCATCAATCGACAAGGCTTTAGGTAGCCTCTCCTCTGCTTAGTCATGGATGGATTCCAAGGTAGCTCTTTATGTCTGGAAGCTTGTGAAGAAGAGGGAGTATGTCAAATTTCTCCTTTTTCCTCATCAGTGACCTGGCCAGTGCCATGCATATAGTTTATGATGTAATGAACGAACAAATGAATGACTAAGTGTCACTATGAACTACTAGCAAGATTGAGAGGGACCAAAAGGTAGGGCAGTAGAGAAGAAACACACATTATCACAACTTTAAACTCGGTGTGGTATTCAAGACTCTCCACATTTTATTTCTCATCCCCAGTTTTAACCCTATACAACATTTCCCAGTGAATGCTGTACTAAAAACTCATCTCAGGAGCTACTCTGCACAAAGGAAAGAAAAGAGGATTTTACCAATCCTGAAGCTCATCACTCTTTTTGCCACAGGAATTTTGCTTCCATCCTTTCTTCTTCCTGGAACATCGCCCGTATATCGCATGACTGGCTCCTTTTACTGCTCAGGCCTCAGCTCAGCTCCCTCCCCTAACCATCCAATCTAACAGGGTTCTTCTCCCCAACCCCACTTACTCTCCCTCCCCTTACCACGTGGTGAGTTGTTGCTTCTTCCTGGCACCTATCCCTCCCTGAAATTACTTTACTTCCATGTTTACACATCCATTACCTGTCTCCCTTAATAGACTGTACACCCCCAAAGGGGCACTGTCCATACCTTTCACTGTTGTAGCCCCAGAATCGAGAGCAGTACACAGCCCATAGTAGCTACTCGATACATACTTCTGGAATAAAAGTTAGGGAATAAGTCAGTCTATGTTGGGCCTGTCATATGGTCGCAACAAAAGAATTTGATGGACTCAATCTGATTGGGACCATGATGGTTTTTAGAGACCATTTAGGACAAGCTTCTCATTTTATGGATGAAGAAAATGGGAAATGAAGAGGATGTATCCATGTTGAATTCAGGTTAACTCTTATCTCAGGTCCGGGTTACCCTGCCATCCGACTTTACCATAAATGACTGTCTACATTAACTTGATCTAGAGCAGCCTTTCCCAAGGATTCCATTGATCAATAAGTTTTGGAAGATCACAAAGCTAAGTGAAATAATTTCTTTACTGAGAATTTCTCAGATCCTTTAGTAAACTACTTTTTCCAGAGAATCTACAAAAATGGGATGTTTTATACAGACCTTCCTAAACAAATTTGAATCCTTTCTTCCCACCATAAAAATATTACCTTTTCCGGTAATTAGTGGTCTATATACTCTGTCCAATCTTGTTTAGGAAATGTTAGCAAAGAGAAATGATTAGCAGTGTCACCCTTCCCAAATCTCTTTTACGTTCCTATAGCATTCTTACAGCATCCTACAAGGATCCTATGCCATCCTTAGCATCCTATAGCATCCTTAGCTCTATGTCTTATCAGTAATTATGATATACTGAAATTGCCTATTTTGGATTGGTTTCCTATACTAGACTATAAGCTTCTTGGAAGCAAGAAACATTCTTGATTCATCTCTGTACCCCCAATGATTAATACTGCCAAAAATATAAAACTTTTTAATAAGCGTGTCTTGACTTTTCCCACCACAAGACTTTTGCCCTGGCCTGGAACATTCTTTCCCCAAATAGGTTTTTGGCTCACTTTGTCACCTCCTTCAACTCTTGACTCATCTGTCACTTCTCAATGGAATCCACACTGACCACTTTATCTAACACTGTAAACCTCTCCCCTTGAACTTTCTGATCTCCATCAACCTGTTCTATATTTTTTTCCAAAGCATTTATCACTTTCTAATAGACTATATACAGTAACGTGTACAGTATACTTATTCTCCACCCCTTCCCCTCACTACATAATATGCTCCAGAAAGGTGAAGATTTTTTTTTTTATATTCACTAAAATATCCCTAGCACCTAGAACGGTTGATACTAGGTGGTCAAAATAAATTTGTTGAATCAGAAAAATGAATTTATGAATGAATGAGTGAGGCCAAAAGGACGAAGCTACACCTCAAGGCTCATCTGAGATAGGCCTGCAGATTAGCAGACCCTGCTATAATCAGAGCAGATGCCGGGGACTCTCTTCTCAATCCAGAAAGAAACTAGAGTTCAGGCCAGCCATGTTTAAGAGCAGCAATGCACAAATAAAAGCTAACAGCCCATATGGGAGAGGAGTTTGCCTTGCTTAATGACTTGGCAGCAAAGTGAGCGTGGGAAGCGGAAAAAGGACCGGGGGAAAAAATCTAGTCTTGTTCAACCACCAGGAGGCAGAATGAAACATTAGTATGAAAGGAAAAAAAAAAAAAATAAGAGTTACTCTCAACTAATTTCCACAAAGGAATAAATCTACTTTGAAAGAACGGAGTAGGTTGCTTTTTACCTCCGGCTGTCTTCTACTTATTCATCAACTTTGCCTCAGAGGGTGAAAGAGATTGAGGATGTTGTCAATATGGGGTTTGACTGGGGTTGAGAATAATAGAAACGAGCAACTTGGCAAAGGACTTTAGATGGGAGCTTAGATTTGCACTTAGCTGAACAATATGGCGCCAAACTTAGAGATGACAAAAAGCAGGAAACAAAAAGAGGAGCTAAGTGATTTAAGTTAATTCTTTTTATTAAAAAAAAAGAGAATGGTAAGAAAATAAGAACTTTGTTTTCCTAACAAGTGAATTTTAACAATTAGTACTGTTACTAACAGGTCATGGTCTCCTTAGGTCCCAAGAGGAAATGGAAAAAGCCTTTAGCAGAATTAACCTAGTCTTTGAGGAGAAAACACATTTGAAGTTTTTTATTCTATTAACTTGGAAAAGAAACCCCACTATTCTCCTGAGCAAAACCAAGGCTTATTTGAATAAAGGTGAGACTTTGTTTATTCAAGGTTTCAGGCATATTTAGTGGAGCCAAAGAGACTCCTAAGAAAAAACTCACCCTGAGAAATGAGAGGCCGACTCCACTCTTGATAAAACCCTCACTATCAAATTCTTGATTTTGGAAGCATGGTGTAATGATGGATCAAGAGAAATAAAGTAACTCTCCATTTTTGAGAACTTATATGCTAAGGTTTTCTTTACATGGGTCTTCTCATTTTTATCCTACAAGAACAAGGCAGTGTTCATTACCACTTAGCAGATGAGAAAGCTGTTGCCTACTGACCGAGGTAGATAGACCGGGGTCACACAGCTAGCAATCAGCGGAGTCCACTGCAACTGAAGCCAATTTGATGCCAAAGCTCTTTTTTCCTCTATATGAAGAAATAAGAGGGCCAAAAACTGCATTCCTCAGCAATACAGAGGAGGCTAGCAAGGCTGAAATCCAAAGCTCTCCACATGTTAGTAAGGTAAGACATCTATAAATCCAGGTCTAAAGCTCTGAGCGTTTCATCCAGAATCAACTTTGTGGAAAGGCAAACCAAACCTTCCCCAGTCATGGCTTGCGGAAGACTTGCATCCTTTCCTACCAAATAAGCAAGCAATGTAGGTAGAAGTAGATAAAGATATCTGGAGATACACACACACACACACACACACACACACACAAGCAGAAACTGGTTTTTAAAAATCCCCCATTGGCAATCCATTCCTTTCTTCTTTTTACACTTAAATTATTTTTCCTCACAGCAAAAATAATAAAGGAATCGTTCAATAATTAAAATTAAAACCATAATCTCATCACACAAAGGCAAATACTTACTTCTAGTTTTTTCCTGTGATATTTTAAATAGTTTTCATCATACTGTACTGTTTCCTGCTGTTTGCTCAACATATGACATAAGCATTTCCTTGCCATTAAAATTCTACAGGTTTAAAATGTTTATAATTCTATATGAAAAATGAAAACATTTTGTAAATGTAATTTTAATATGTAGGTAACATACCATCATGCACATGTCATCATTTACTTAATTCCCTAAATGTTAGTCATTTAAATTGTTTCCATTTTTCCTGATTATAAACGATAAAGATTAATTCCTTTGACTTAAAGTTTAGCATTCTACAATTACTCAAATGCCTTAGGAAGGCTAGAATATAAAATCTGATGACCTACCTGCATATTGAGAGAAGGAATTTGCCATGTGTTTTCTTGGAAGTGGTTTTTAAATGGGGTGGGTGTGAAATGGGAGGATGTGGAGTGCCTGGCAGTTGGAGAGAGGGGCTCCCTGAGGGGGCAGGTGGCACAGAACGGAGAGGTTGGGCCAGCATAGCCCCCCTCGCAGTGCTGACCACCTGACTGCGCCCTCACGCAAACCACTGAGCAGAATACAAGTGACTCAACCCCCCAGAGAGCCAGACATCTTGAGCATGTCCAGGGAGTATAAGGCTAATTCTAAATTTTAGGACCAATTAGATTCCTGTACATTAAAAAAAAAAAAAACACAGTGGTTGGGAAAAACTGTGACTCAGTCTCCATCAGAAGTCATATCATCCACCAGAAAAGGTGTTTTCCAAATGGTCACACAGCTCCTTTAAGAAGGTTCTGAGTTCATTTGTACCATTTCTTTTTAGATTCTGCCTATAAGTGATATCATACAATATTTCTCTTTCTCTGTGTGACTTACTTCACTTAGTATGATAATCTCTAGGTTCATCCCTGTTGCTGCAAATGGCATTATTTCACTCTTTTTAATGGCTGAGTAATATTCCATTGTATATATGTACCACATCTTCTTTATCCATTCCTCTGTCAATGGACATTGAGGTTGCTTCCATGTTGAAACATTCTCGATGGATATATTCACCTCTTAAAGATGTAGAGGAGATGCAGTATTTAAAAAACCAAAGAGAATGGAGTTAGAGGGTGTATAATATCAGGAGCCAATTTCTGAAGGCAGCCCACAGCCTTTTCTGAAGATGGGATTACGAAGAGATTGGACAATACTATTTCATGTCTGGTCTTAGAAGTGGGAGGCAGGTAGGGGCAGATGCAGAGTTAAGGGGAAAGATGTCCTTTCACAGAACTGTTCTATAAACAAAGTGTTTGTGAAGCCTCTCAGTTTATATGCCTTTTCTTTTAAGTCCCAATGTAATTAAATCAAGTCAGCAATAACAAAATATCATAAATAATTTTAGTGTGTAATATATGCTGACAAATGTTATTAAGGAGATGGCTGCAGTAGACAGGGAAATATTTAGTATGACTTCATCTGAATGTTATATTGTTAAGGAAACTCAATAATGAGTTTCACTTTAATTATTCCCATGAAGTGACTTCTCTAAATGATTTTAAAATCATGACCAGTATAGTACTTAAAGAATTTCCAAACTGCTTTTAGTGAGGACTTGCTAACTTTATCAGGTTTATACAAAATATTCCAGGTATAAAAAAAAATATGTACATAGAATTCTTACTACTACTGATGCATGGTTCATTGGTCACCTTTTAAAATAAGTTTACCAAACTTCCAATGAGTTTTTATTCTGTTTAGTTCTAACTAGATGACAACCATCTGTCTTGGAATTTCCATGACAGTTCTAATTACATATATCTCATGTCACTGTCCTTCCAAACCATATATTGGCCTAGATATGTCAACGTAATGGTGTCAAAACTCCTCTTATAAGATGATTCTCCACTCTTGAAAATGACACAAAAATCCTTTGTCAGACTATATTCGATTTTTTATTTGAAAAATATTATCACTCCATTGGTTTCATGAAAAAAGCTGAATTGATGTTATCTGCCTTTAAAAATATGTTCCACCTTCCCCCGGTCACTCAAACCTTAGGTTTCCACCCCTATTGTGTACTTTAATATTCAAAAAAAATTAGAAATATATTATTCATTGACAATGTGCAGCAGGGAGGTAATGAGTTAGAGATACAGGGAATTATCATTACCTGCAAAATTGGCATCATTATCACAATAACATTACTAAAAAACATAATATGCACAGTTCCTGTTCTAAGTGATTTATCTGCTACGCCTGCGTCACTGTGCTTTTGAAGACGAAGTGTAGTATTGTATGTCGGAGGCCTCCGTTCATTCACTCTTGCGTGTAATCGTTTTACAAATATTTATTGAGTATCTTCTTTGTACCAGGCTTTGTATGATGTACTGAATGTACAGTGAGAACAAAACAGCCACGATGTCTGTGCACAGGGAACTTACAGCTGGTCAAAGGTGACACTGAAGCTGAAACATGAAGGGTACAAGAGAATTAGCCGAGCAAAGGGAAAGCAGAGGGGCAAGCAAGGAGAGGGAACAGCATGTGGAAAGATCCTGAGCAAAGAAAGCGCTTGAAATAGTCAAGAACTGAAACAAAAACACGTGTGATAAAGTCAAGTGAATTTGGGGACAGTGGCATGAGGACGGAAAGGGTCTTATGGAATTAAACAAGGTCTAAAGGTCTTATGGAATAGCTTGGATTTTACTTTAAGGTGATGGGAAGGAAGTATTGTGTTTCCATCAGAGGTGTGAAATGACAAGATATATATTTTAGGAACATCACTATGGCTGCTCTGTGGAGATTAAAGAAGGGTAGGAGTAGAAGCAGATGAGGATGGTAATCATCTCTTGTGCCTATCAGTATTTGTTTTCTTCTTCTTTGAAGGACAAAGAAGACAGTCACTTCTTGCCTCTTTAGTACTTTGATTGGTCCATGTGACTGATCTGGTAGAGGGGCCATGAACCAAAGTGATATGAAGCACTCATGAGCCCAAGTACAGAGCTGGGTGTGAGTCCTCTGTGTGTTTCCTCTCCTACCCCAGCAAGCATGGAGGTGTGTGTTCCATGTGGGTCATCTACTGGAATTTGGAAACGCCCTCATTCTGGGTCTTCAGTAACTGTAAGGAGAGGAGATGGCTCCCATCCACCCCATCTGTCACCTACTAATCCACACCAGACTGTAGCATGAACAAGAAATAAATCTGTTATGTTAAGGACTCTGAGATTTCAGCACCACTTTGCTACCTCAAGCTGGCCTAACCTATTCTGACAAAAACTTGGGGATAAGAGCCCTCAGTTTTGCAGGTGTGAGACAGTTAATATAGTGACGGATATGTAAGAGCAAATCACCGCAGCAAGGACATAGCAGATACTAAGAAAAGGGCAGCTAGAAACTATTATTATTGACTCTGTCGATTCTAGTCTCAGTTCTGTTATTAACTAACTCTCTGGACTTTGGGTGACCCCTTCAGCTTTCTGAATCTCGATTCCCTGGCCCTTCTGAATGAGGCATTTGTACTATGTCTCCAAAACTGACAACCCAGGATTCTAAGCTGATGGGGTAAAAATGCAGGGGAGTTCATGGTAATTTGAAAATCTGGACAACACTTTCCCTTCCTCTTCTTTCATCCAGCAGAATAAGCATATTCTTTGGATACCAGGTCAATAGATAAGTGGCCCCAGGAGCCAGGACACAAACGCTCTTCTTTGCATAAAGAAAGAAGTGAAACAATTCAGAATTCTTCTAAGTCCATCGAACAAATCCTTAATTTCTCTGGAGATTTACAAGCCCAGTAGCTAACATGGGAAAAGAGAGGCACTTATTCTTCTAGCTAAGACAGGTCACAGGTGTTGATAAATTACCGCTAAGAAATTTTCCAGTTTTAATTTCTGTCCTCTTCTGAGAACTGCCAGATGAATCATAAAACCTCCAGAACCACTGACTTGGACTTCCAAAGGAGAGGGGAGTTTGAGCTTTCTCCATGTCCTGGACATTTCTGTGAGCAGTGCATATAATCCGTTTATGTGACAACATTTCTCAGAAAATCAGGGCTCTGGCTCCAAAGCTGCCACTAACTAGCTCTGTGATTCCAGACCAATAGCTCTACTTCCTCCCCGGCTCAGGATCCTCATGTGTAAAATAGTGAGAGTAAGACCCGCCTTAGGTATCTCCTGGGGTTGTCCTAATGATCAAATGAGATGGAATTGAAGTGAATGTCCTTTGAAAAGCATACTCTGCCCCATGGATGCACTTGAAAATCATCGACGCATTGTGGTTATTATTGCTATCATGATCTTCCCTGCTCCAAGATCATTCGTCTCAAGGGATCTTCCTTGTGCACATCGAGGACCAAAAAAAGAAAAAGGAAAAAAAAAAGAAAAGCATCCCCAACACCTCCCTTCTCTGTTTGATGCATTATGTGGCTGTGAAGGAAGTTTGCTGACTTGAAAATGTAAACAACCTCTTTCCACTGAGATGATTTTCCTTATATAGAAAGAAACGACTGTTTGTTTTTTTTTTTCTTTCTTAATGCATATGAATTTCTGTTCTCCTGAGAGATCCTAACTGCTTTATCTCTGTAATCAGTTTACCTTCCCAGGTGCTTGCTAGTCACTGAATAAACTCACTAAAGTTAAGTATCTATTCCTCAGATCTCATGGGAGTCTAGTCGACCATTTTACCCAATTCTCATCCCCAGGGACACTGGTTGACATAAAATTTTAAAACAAGCCAAAGGAATTGGAGACAACGGTCTACAACGCAAGCACACACCTAAGGCATGCTATGAGGTCAATTAGGTGGTGAGGTGGGGAGGGGTACTTGGTGGAGTGCCTTTGTCCAACAATCTAAGAGGCACTATAAAATCCTCCTTCCTTAGGAAGCGTCTGTCTTTGGGGTTATAAGTCTTTTCAGACATCCAGAGTTCTGTCTAGTGATGCAAATACATATGACAGTGTATCTGAAATTATTAGCTAAAACCTTGGATGGACTTATTGAGAGCTTGCTGAGAGTAAGCTTTAACCTGGAGCTTTAACCAAAAAAGGGGGTGCATGTGTGGGGAGGGGCAGAAAAGGACAGAGAGATTATAAAGAGAATAGAAACTTTAGAGTTAAATTATAGCGATCTAATCAAATAATTACAAAAATGACATAATTGCAGCCCAAAGAGGTTAAAGAGTTAATTAGCAAGAAACCAAAATTACTTCAATCCCAGGCCAATAAGGGAATTTCAAATCAAAATGGCTCAAATAATTACAGAAGTGGGTAAAATATCCCCTTAAGAGAAAAAAATATCATCTGGTGACAGCTCTCAGTTTCAACATTATCATAGCAGGAAGCATTCTACTATGTGTCAGATAGTATAGAGGATATGCAGGATAGAAAAATAGGGCAGCTCTAATAAGGCATGAAAGTGCAGGCAATTCATGTCAATATAGGTAGCATGGGGCAGAGTCCTCAGGAAGTATGGAAAAGGAACTCCAAGCCCAGCTATGGGAGGGCTGGTGAGAGATTCCTGGAGGTACCCAAGCAGGTCTTGAAGGATGTCTCCAGAAAAGGGTGAACATAAGTACACAAATATACAAGTGTGTGCGATCTCACTGAAGTGCCTGGTGCCAGGAAGACCATAGTGGAAAATGAGGTTAAAGAGACTTTGTCAGAAGGGTATCTTTCAGCTCTCTCCATGTTGCTCTAAGTTTGGACTTGATTAAAGCAATAAGGATTCATTTGGGAGTTTTACAGAAGAATATGACATGGTCATATTTGCATTTTAGAAAATTCAGTCTGGCAGAAAGGAACGGGGTGAATTTGAGGGGTGTGCTGCAGGGAAAATACAGTAGGCACTGATGACGTTAATTCATATGTCGGGGCTCACAAAGTGGAAGCCACCCCAGTGGCCCGCCGTGTCACAAATCCAAACCCCAGTCAGCCTGCACTTATGGGAAACGCCTCACTGTCAAGGAAACCTCATGTATACCAATCACAAGTCTCCAACTCAGCTTTAGCTAACAGAAAACAGGACCCGCTAATCTTATAGTGAGATCCCTGACCTCCTAGCCAATCATTCTGTGTCTATATTGCTTCTTCTAACAGTCTATAAAACACTCCTGCCCAAAATCCATCAGGAGAAGTACTCCACTACTTATGAGGCTCTGTACTCCTCAATCCATGGACTGCTTCCCCCTGAATAAAGAACATCAAACTCATTACTAAATCATTTTAGTTTTGTCATTTGACAGAACAAATGCAGGAGATATTCAGAAGGCTAAATCATCTAAATTTGGTGAATGCTTGGATCGGGGAGTGGTGAGATAGGGAGTGATTAAGGACAAGTCCCTAGTTTAGCAATTCTTTTAACATTGGAGGGAAAAAAATAATGATTAGTTTAGAGAATATTTTAGTTTGTTTATATCATATTCTAGTGCTACAGTGAGGGGGAAACCACTAAGATATGAAGGAAATTAAGAGGTAGAGAGGTAACCTGCTTTCCCCAATTTAGCTAGTATTCCCCATTTTTACCTAGTAGTTTTAGTGCTAGAAAGCTTGACTATCCTAAATATAATAAGGAAAGGGTATCTTAATACTCAAAAAAAATTGCCTTAGAATTATGGAAGCAAGATGATGTTACTCTTCACAATAGAAATCAGGAGATATTTGTTGAATGGGTGAAGGCTTAACATTAAAATTATACCAGCTGAGCTATGGGTTAAGATGGTAGATTAAACACAGCATTTAATGCTGTTCCCTCATGAAGCCCACTAAATTTATAGTAAAGGATTAAACCCACACAAATGCTGGAACAACAGGAAAGGAGATATTAGCAAAAAAATTGTGGAAGCTGAAAAGCAGATGAGCAAAAAGTAACTTAGCAGAACTGAGACTGTCAAATCCTAAGTCAGTATTGAGGAAAACTGAGAACCAACACAAGTTATATCATGGGATCCTCAAGAGGGTAAAAAAAATGCCAGTCCCAGGCAACTTTTGAACTGCAAGTTTGTGAGAGAGGCAGTAAGGGAGCAGGAAGAAGCTAAGTGAAGAGGAGGTATGGGTGAAGCAGTTTGAGAACCAGGTAAATCACTATTTCTCATTCTCCCCAGCCCCATGATCTTGGGAGATTTCTGTCACAGCATAAAATTCTGGAAGCTTATTCCCTTAGAAAAAAGTAAAAAGTAAAACACAGGGTCTCTGGGGACAGCAATACAGTTAAGAGTGTGGATACTAACCTAAAAACAAAGGAAGTAAGTCACAAGAATGCTGACTGTTGCAACCCCAAGTCTGTTCCCTGAAGAGTCTGGGCAGTCAGACTTCCACTGCTGCCTGAGAGTGGGAGAGTGTTTTCTGGAAGTCTGACCAGCACAAGAAGGAAGTCTCAAAGATGCTGAGCATTCTCCTAGGCAGGAGCTCAACGGTGACCACCTACCAGGCAATCAGATGCACATAACCTTCTTAGTATCCCATTCTCAATCATGAACAAAAGCCAGGTTTACCAGGCATCAGAGTTAAAGGAAAACTTCTAAGTTAGAGAAGACCCTCTCACATGGAATACAGAGATCAAAGTGACAAACAATATGAAATCAACTTGGAGAAAATAGAGACAACGCCAAAAGAAAAAGAAAAGGAAACATTCATAGTCTCAGAAAGATGATACAGACATGAAAGAAGCACAGAGATAAAATACAAGAAAAACATTCATGTAAGTTAAAAAAAGAGTTCTTAGTAATACAAAACATAAACAGAAAATAAAATGGAAATCTCAATACAAGAATTATAAGACAAAGTAAAGGGAATATACCATAGAGAAAAAAAGATGAAAAACAGAAAAGTAGAAAATTGGTTGATTACATCCAAATAATAGAGTTCTAGAAAAAAAAAAAAAAATCACAAAAACAGGAGGGAGAAAATCATCAAGAAAATAATTCAAAAAAAGTTCCTGGAAATGGATGACCAGAGTTTTTAGATTTAAAGGCCTCGTGAATGCCCAGCACAGTGGAATCACAAATTTGTATATGCTTCAAAAGAGGGGGAAAGAATAAACTTAGCAAAGAAAAGAGGCTGGAAATGACTGAGGTTTTCTCAACAATCACCCTGAAAGCAAAAAACATTGGGAAAATGCCTTTAACATTCTAAAGGAAAGTTATTTCTAATCTAGTAAAAATTACTATGATGCTATAGTAAAGATATTTTCAAACATGCAAGGTTATAAAGTACTTCCCTCTCATTCTTTTTCATTAGGTTACTGCAGTATGAGTTCCACCTCGTACCAAAAAAAAAAAAAAAAAAGAGAGAGAAAATAAACCAAAAAAGAAGATGACATGGAAAATAGGTTATCCAAAACAGGAGAAAGGATGAGAGCATCCATTAGGGAATCAAAACATATTACCTCCATAGGACTGCTGTGCAATAGATTTGGAGGGCAACTAGTAGGGTTTAGACAGTGCATCCCAAAAGACAGACACCCTGAGGGCTGTCATCTCTAAGATGCCAATGCCATCCTCCTACTTTTTATAAGAGAATAAAATGCCCAGGTAAGCCTGACCCTCATTTGTAGCTGGTCTTGGTTTATCTTGACAATGTGCTGATGCATTTTCTGTTCTTCACACTGCCATACATCCTAGATCAGTTGAAGACACTCATTTTGCTTTACAGAAATGTTCATCTTTGACCCACTCCTGAGAGCTGTAGGTAGGGCATGATGCACTCAGAAGTAGAAAATAACACAGAGCCACCAAGTCCCCTTGTCATCTTCCTGCGGGATGTCTAGTATCTGGTCCATACCTTAACTCTGCCACATGCCCTGCAGAAGAGACATGTCAGTTTTACTACAATAAAGGTGAAGCCACGTGATTACTCAGATTCCGTTCAGTTTACCTTCCCTTGAGAGGCTTCATGTAATAGTGGCAATATTCTCCTTTCCTCACACAGCTACTCAAATCTCAAAAATAATCTACATTTTACTTGCAGATATTTACACTGGTGATAACACCATAAGTAAAGCAAGGAAATAATTGCCAAAAGTCAGGGTAGCGAGTACTTCTGGAGGGTGGAACAAGAAGATGCAATGATGCAATCAAGGAGAGGCACACAGGAAGCTTCTCAAATGTTGGCCATATTCTAATTCTTAAGTTCAGTAGTGGATGGATAAGTGGTTGCTTTATTATTTATAAACTGTGCATATGTTTTATACACTATCTATGTAACATATATCATGATGTGTAAAAGTGAAAATAAACACCATATATTTTTCCAAAGCTCTCTGCTTTTGGATCCAACTGATGGACATTTATTTGCTGGTATTTTACATAATAAATACTTATTTGCTCACCACTGTCAAAAAAGAGGTTATGTATGACATACACAGCACATTGTAGAAGTCTTCACGGAGATTCCTGAAGACAGCAGTATTCAGAGAAGGCTTCCAAGAGCGAGTGGCGTCCATGAAGGAAGGTAGAGTGTGGTTGTCCTCTCCATGCAAGTATCACAGTTCATTCATTCTTCTCCTCCACCCCAATGACAAGTACAGTGCTTAGAATACAGAAGGAGCTCAACACATATTGAGTGGCTGGATGTATTTGAGGAAAAAGCATACCAGTCTGCAGCAGGAACGCAGTCTGCTCTGATACTGTAGCTGTCTTCTTGCTTCCCCCTGGAGACTGTCTTTGTCCCAGCCTCCCAGAATTACTGAATGAAAAGTTTCTATAATGTGGTTTCATTTAAATCATATCTGCTTTTTATTAATTGACATGAGTAAATTATTCTGGAACAGATATTCACATCATGTAAAAAATGAATAATACAGATTCCCCAAGTAGTTCTCACTGGCCATCAGTGGTTTTCTCACCATACAGCTAAACTGGATGATTCAAAAGAATATTTTTCTTGTTTTGTTGATTCTACAAAACTCAAGAATTGATACTATAATTATGTCCTTAATGGTTTTGTGGGGTTTTTTTTTTGACTATCTTATTGAAGACAGAACTTCCACAGATGCTTCTGCTGCGATCATTATATGAAAGTGATAAGCTGAGGTCAGCAGAGTGATTTGGAAGAAACCCTGGAGGGGATTTGAGTAGTTGAGTTATAGGCTTATGCTCTGAGGTTTTATTGCGGACGCTCATGAAAAATGGAATTCAAGACCTGCCACTGACCTCAGAGCAGCTAAATGTTTTTGAATGAGCCCCTTTTCTCTGACTACGGACTATGTTTATTCCCAAACTCCTCAAGTGAGTTTTCAGTTTAACTCACAACAGATTGTTTAGATAATAATCATAGAAGGCTACTTTCACTGTCTTTACTGCCTCATTCATACGGCCTTTGTTTTATTTTTTTTTGTGTGTTATTCTGGCTGGCTTTAGCTAGTGATATTTCTTCTTTATTATACATCCAATAGATATTTATAAAATGGCAGTCACGTGCCATGAACTGTGCAAAATGCTACGAATCAAATTATGAGAAATAACACATTAAACACTCCCCCCCCAAAGCACACTCAAACTTATTTTACATTAAAAAAAAAAGACGCAAATATATCATACTCCATGGTAACTACTTTGAAGCAAACATATAGACCAATGTTCTAAACGTGTCTTATATTAACTGGAGAATCAAATTCCTCTGGCAAAAGTGGAATGAAGTTTCAAGAATAGCTTTCCCTGCGAATCAAACATCTAAGGTAAAATTGCAGGGGAGGGATGGGATAAGGCAAGAAAAGAGAGAGGAAGGTCTGAGGAGAGGAGAGAGTTCGGGAAGGTGTTCAAAGCAGGAAGTCACCTGGCAGTTCAAGGACCTGAAAAAGAACAACATAAGTGGAGCCCGATGAGTGAGATAAAGCGACAATGAAGACAGAGGCAGGGGCCCATCATATAGGCAGTGGGACCACATTAGAGCTACTTCTCTCTATCTTAAGGGCAACAAGAAGTCTTTGAAGAGCTTAAATCAGGAAAGCTACTTGGTCACGTTTGCACTTAAAGATCACTGTGCTGTGATATGAAGAAGGTCTGAAGTGGGCAAGAGTGAGTGTGAGGGAAATAGTGGACCATTCAGTGTCCTGTGAGAAAAGGGGTGGCTTCCTCAATAAAGTTTCCATGAAGAAAAAGCAGCAAAAGAATCATTTACACCGATAGCAAAGTTAAGGAGCCGAAAAGGAAGAATAGCAAGCCGTTAGCCTGATGGTCCACATGGATTTGAGAGTACCAAAAGGTTATTTAATATCCACACTACACGGTCTCAAATATACTTAAAATTTAGCAGGTTGAGAGGTGAACCCACTCTTCATACCACCACACCCACCCCTTCCTCCGCTAGGATTTCTTCTCTTTGTCGACAGTATCAGCATCTATCTCACTAGGCAGAATCTGAGGCATCCTCAGGCCTCAGAGGGCAAGGGGAGCAGAAGTTTAGCCGAGCCTGAGAAGGGCTGGAGGAAGCAGAATTGGGACCAGCTGACAGGGCATGTGATGGAGATAAATATTCTGATCTTTCCCCTTCCTGATGCTGCTCTATTGCCAATGCTTCCCCAGCCAGACCTACCTGAAGAGCACAGGTGAAGGTCAAGGCAGAACATGGCAGATTAAGGGCCAAGAACTGATCTAGGGAGAGGGTGGCGAACAGAGAATAACAAGTCCAAATAGTTAGCATGTTCCTACAGTTATCCACGTTTGAAGATAAACGGAGGTGAATGGTTTGGAGACATATCTAGGAGGCAAAATCAATAGGCCTTGATGCTGAACTCCTGGTGGGGGTGAGGAAGAAAGAGGGCAAAGATTTCTCCTCAGATTCTGCCTGGTGCAATGATGCTGCAGTGAGATAGATGCTGATACTCTTGACAAAGAGAAGAAATCCTAGCGGAGGAAGGGGTGGGTGTGGTGGTATGAAGAGTGGGTTCAGCTCTCAACCTGCTAAATTTTAAGTATACTTGAGACCGTCTAGTGTGGATATTAAATAACCTTTTGGTACTCTCAAGTCCATGTGGACCATCAGGCTACAGTGAGTCCCACAGGTGCAGCCCTTGATCATGGCCAACCACGCCACGAATCCAGGGCATGAGTTACAAGGGGAGAAGGAGGAGAGAACATGGATGTGTTAGAACATTCCCTGTGCTGACCTTCATCCTAGAGTTTGAGTTGAGCATCCGGCCCTGTCTAGGCAGCCTCATCCCTCACAGAGGACCAGGGAAAGAGTAGCTACACCCTGTAGCAATAACACTCCCACAAAGTAATCGAAAGTTGATTTTCTAAGGTATTTTGCCTGAGGATAGAATCCCAAGCACTTCTGACTACTGGACATGAAAAGTAATTCTCTCCCATTACCTGTGAACTCACCGGCTTGTATTTCCACAAGATCCCAGAGGCGCTCAGCTGGGTCCCTTAGCTGGTATCTACTCTGTAGCTACTTCTCTGTAGTGCCTGTGCTTGGAAGTATGGAAGGTGGCCATTCCACTGCCCATGCCCTGGGATGAGAATGACCCAGCTGGTGCTGGATGTGTTCCTCTTTCCCAGGCTCATTTTCAAGGCAGCTTCTGATATAATAATCCCCCTTCGCAATGACACTACACTTTCCATTTCTGAAGCCTTTACCTCTTTACTGTTTGAGATGAGTTTCTAATTGTTGGCCTTCTAACTAGGAGCCCTGTATATCCAGAATTTCTGCTAATATCTTTCTAATTCCTCCTGCCTCAGAATCAAATGCCCTTGTTTCTTTGTGCAGCATGATGTCAGCACCATAAAGCCTGATACAGTAACTTCTTGCTCATAATTTAGAGACAAAATTAACACATAATTACCATGACTGAGAAAACAAGAACAATCACACCAGACAACAATCCTTCCCATGGTATCAGTGTAGGACATTAGGGAATATTCCCATTTGGATTGAGACTTTGATAAAAGGTGGATTGGTGGAACATGATAGGCTGTAAGCCATCATGCTCTGTAAACCATCTGGGCTTTAGGAAACTTTTTTTTTATTGAGGGAAACGGGGCATTATTGAAAAATTACCTGGCTGAAGCAATGCTTCCAGGATCTAGTGAGCCCACATTTTACACAGAGCCAGTCAAAGAGTAGACAATCAATAAACTCTTTCTAAAGATTGATCTCACAACCATAACTATATCTCATTCCAGGTGGTAAGAGCTATGATAGAGGTAATCACAGAATCCAAAGGAAGCCCTAAAAAGGGACCCCCAACTCAAACTAGAGAAAGGGGAGTGTAGCTGTGGATCATTTCCCGAAGTAAATATTCTAAATGGTGGGAAAATGATATAACATCAAAGGGGGAGATTCATAGGAAAAGTGAACAGCCATCCACAGCTTGGGAAAGATAACTGCATCAGTATAATTGAAAATAATGTCCACTTATCCCTGAGACAAAAAGGCACATAAAAGTCTTTTCCATGGGATATCTTAGATTATCATAATTATATCTCATTCATAGAAATAATGCTTTTGGTAGCAGATTTCAAATTGTCTTGTGATTTTTTATTCTCTCTATTCTCTCCCCAACTTTAGGAATCCAAGCAGTGATTGTGAAAAGGAAACAAGGTCATATAAAAGAAACAGGAGAATTTACCCCCTTGGCTATCACTGTGCAACCCCTCCTCCAGTTGCCAATGAAAAAAAGGGAAGACAAGGGAGGAACCCATATTTTCTCGTTGACCAGTGTAAACTACCCTTGCTTCCGTGATTCTACGTAACAATATAACTGACGTTGAGGGATGCAACTTAAGGTATATTGTTAGGTCAGCTGTCCCCTTGGCTGGCACACCAACCAGTGCCCCACAAATGATGAATAAGCATTGCTCACAATAGGATTACTATCACGGTTTGCCAAAGAGCACTCCTCTCGGGCAATAAAATATGACTTTGTTTTCAGTGTCAGACATGATTAAGTTAAACATGTGAAGATTCCTAACCTTATCGATTTCTTTGTATTATGCTCATATTTCTCATGCTTTTCAGCACCTTATTCATGCTTAAAATAGAGGGAAACATTTAAAAGGACAGCTTCTGTTTAAGGGTCCAAGAGAGTATAGGCAGGGAGATGTGGAACAGTGCTTCATGGGAAAGGTATAGACATAAGATGCTAAAGAGTAGTAGAAAGACTACTGATTTTGCCTTTTTTTCAGATCTGACTATTTACTAAATAAAGACAGTTCCATGGAGATGAACATAAAATCATACAGCAGGAACAGACCCGAGAAACAGGTTAACTTCCTTCATTTTACAGGTGAGATGCAGGGCATTCAATGTAATGATGTGAACCACCTAAAAATCACATAGTAATTGATAAAATCAAAACTCAAATCTAAGCTTCTTGGTTCTGAAACAAGGTCACTTTCATGAGATTTTGTGCGATCTTCAACACCTCTAAGTCTCAGTTTCCTTATCTATTACATGGAGATAATAACATATATCTCATAGGGTTGTTCTGGAATTGAATAATCATAATACAGGTAAAATTTCTTAGCACAATGCTTTCCATGTAGTACCCAATCAATATTTCCTGTTGTTATTGTATTATAATACTAATACATGCTTTTCTTCAATATTTTTCTTAGGAGATGGTCTCCCGAAAAGTCAGCAATCAAATGTATAATGACTCAAACATACTAAGAAGTGCCCATTTATCAAATAGGTATTTGCCACTAAGATGCCTAAAATCCTTCCCTTAAGGGATTTTTCTCTGGTTAAACGTGTGAAGATTCCTAACCTTATCAATTTCTCTGTATTATGCTCATATTTCTCATGCTTTTCAGCATTAATCTCTCCCCAAAATACATTTTTACAATGGGAACATGTTTGATTTAATGCACCAATATCTATGTGTCTAAGTTGAACTGATTCTTTTATTCTAGTCGAGTATGAAATAAGAGGGACTAAAATTTCTAGAAAGTTAACGTATAACATTCCAACTCAAAAGGGGAGGATGAGATATTGCTAATATATAAGCAAACCTCCCACACACATGCTAGGTAGGTACACTGGCCCTTCGCAGTGGACTAGGAATTCTATGTTCTTAGGCTTGGACCTCGTCAGAGCACAACTGAGGCAATGGGCAATTCTGGAAGGCCACACTGGAAGAAGAATACTGGAAAACAACAAAGTCTCCAGAGGAGGAAGGAATGGGACTAAAGAATTGAGAAGTTATATAATATGAGAACAAGTTAAAGCATTGGGGTATATTTAGGAAGAAAAGAGGGAAGGGTAGAATGGACATGATTGCCTCTCTCCACTGTAGAAAGGATTCCATCAAGGCACCGTGCATCCTCTCAGGATGCCAGGGCAGTCACATTCACCTCTTCTTCTAAATTCCCTACGTTTTTTCTTTGCTAACATTTATTACAGCAAAACCTGATTGTTTATGTCTTTTTTTTCTCATTAGGTTTTAAGCTGGAACCATGTCTGCTTTACCTTTGGATTCTCATTATTAAGACAGCACTTGGCATATAAATCTTTTTGTTGAGTGAACAAATAAACTATCCTGTGTAACTTCAAAGAGCAGAACTAAGACCATGGGTGTAGTTCTCAGAGAGATATTTCAATTGCATAGCAGGAAAACGTCCTTAATGCTCAGAATCACGCAACAGCCTGTATTAGCAGTTCATGAAGAAAGAGGCATCAGTGGCGCTTCCATAAGGAATGTGGGCTCCTGCACTAGGCTGGGAGGTTGCATTAATGACTGCTAAGATTAGTTCAGGCTTTTAAATTTTTAATTGGAATAAAGAGCCCCTACCTGGCCTCAGTGACATTTTCTTTCCTCTCTGATCCATCTTCCACATTTCTTTAAAAAGTATTATGCTACCACACAAATGCCATCTTCACCTATATTTCTTGAAAAGTCACTGGGTCTCACTGCCAACAGCAGCATCTGTCAAAACATGTTTTTGTAAAATGCCAATCCCATGGGATGGTCAATAAAAAATGGGTCCTGTTGGAAAATGCCACGTTCTAGTCTTCTCTTCAAGACTTGAGACTATGGTACTCCTTTACATACATGTTACAGAGACATTGGGATATCCCAAATAGGGCACAATTTCAAATTGGTTTTTTCTAGTCTCATCTTAATCCAAGATAATGTTTTCTTTCCATTTCAACATCACCCCCCAAGTGCCCATGTTTCTCACCTACTGTTCTTGGGGCTTAAAAGTTTTCAAACTGTGATTTGAGATATGGCATCTCAGTTGAGTTGGATCACTGGGGAGGATGGAGAGAAGAAGAGGATAGGATGAATTGTGCAGAGTCTCTGGAGGACATCAAGCAACACTTAATAGCTTAGTAGAGTGACCATCTGAGGTTGTTGTGACCTCACATCTGGAACCATGAATAATAACCTGACGCTAAGATCACTTCCACAAAGCTCAAGAGCATACTTTCTTCCCCAAAAATCTAGCCTTCTCCACCCTCCTGTTCTCTCCACAGAGGTCCTTTCCTCTCCTCTTCTTGGTGAAATACATCTCCTAGGCACTGTCATCTGTAAGCCATAAGAAAGGATAATAAAGGATTGATCGGTGACAGGGAAAGCTAACATCAAGTACAGCTATCAATACCCTACAGGTGACACTGTTGGGACCCTGCCCAAACGCCACTTATCAGGCAGATGCACCCAGACCTGAGCTGCTGTGAGTGTTGGCTAACAGCCCATAACTGTCCTCTTTTCCACAGAATCACCCTCCATGGAACCAGAGCACCTAACTCCAGAGTCACACCTCTATTTACCCCTCCCTCTGTGTAGCCAGTGACTGACTGAAGAGGTACAAGAGACCAAGCCCTGGCCTCAAGGTGGGGGCCAATTGTGTGGTTCAATGTATGCTCCAGAATTTCATGTAGGATCAGACTGAAGCCACACTCAAGCTGGGACTACATCTTTGCTTAACTTCCCCATCTTGCTTCTCTCACACCCTTCCCCTTAAGAGCACTCACTCAATAAATCAGCCCAAATTCCTGTAGCAGGCTCTGCTTCCAAAATATCCAACCTAAGACAGCACCAAAAGACCAATCACAGGGCTCAGTTCTCTCCAAATATTCTGAATCCTTAAAAATCATTTCTCATGGCTTTCCCTTTCTTCCTTCTTCTGTCATATATCTGCCTTTATAGCCGTGGAGCGTTTATTGTACTTCCATAAAGAAGAGCTATGCCTAGCTCCTCAAAATAGAACCGTCTTGATACAGCATCTTCCCACTCACTGCTTCTCCCAATTGCTGATGAATACATAATTATGTGAAATTATAACATAATATCAAATGTAGCAATACATTTATAACACTTATATTTGTTTCTATAATTATAATTCCCAGAGATTTTTTAGGCCCATGTATAAATGCATAAATTTTTAGTCATTATGTATAAATAGATTCAATACCAGTGTACTGAGTTATCTAACTCGGTATTTTATTTGATTTATCTTGCATGGTTAAGGTCTTACATCAAGATTTAGTTTAGTTTTGTTTTGTTTTAAGAAGGATTATAGGTGTTATAATCTTTGAGTGCTTGTTGGGATATAACCTTTATATTTAACAACAGTTTGGCTAGGTATAAAAATCTTGGATAATAATTTCTGTCATTACTCTATACAGTTTCTCCCCTGTGTTCTGTGACTGAATTCTGCCATGAAGAATTTTAGACCAGCTTTCTTTTTTCTGACTGGACTCTCATAGAAACTTTGTTTTTATTCATTAGGATATGTTTCACATCAACTATTCCTGAAATACAAAAAAAGCCTTTTCTTCTTAACATTAAAATTCAGGTTTTAACTGATTTCAGGAAATGCTCTTTTATTGGGTATTTTAATTTTTTTCTGCATTATATTATTTTCTTTTCAGGTGTATCATTTATCGTAATTTATATCTCCTTTGTCAAACTTGCATATCTGTAAACATTATCTATAAACACTTTAGTCTCTATTTTTTTGGATTCTATTTTTTTCCTGTGATTATCTCAAATCTTTCTTCTATGCCATGGATGCTGTTTTTAGCATTAACTTTTTAAATTATTTTTTTTAATGTGGTCACGATTTTTGATAGTTTTTTTTCCTTCCATTCCATTTCTTTCTTAAGATCTGCCTACCTGTTTTTCCTCTCAATGTGATGTTTGTGTATCTTTTAATTATTCTCTTGATATCTTTTTTCAAATAGTTTATATTCACTTCATCTTAAAATATGAAAAATATATATTTATTTTCTTCTTCAGTTTTTTTTTCTGTTATGTTATCAGATTTGCCTTTTGTTTTCTGTATTCCTCTCTAAAGATCTTGTGTTAGTTTCTTTCTGATTATTGTGCTTCTTGGAATGAGGAAAGTTCTGTCCAAACCAGTGATGTGCTGATAAATGGGGAACTTTGTAGGCAAAGTGTGACCTGGAGAAGCCAGTGTTTCTACTTGGGTATGTTGTCTCAGAACACTTTTATACTAAATCATACACATGTTCTTTGGTGCTTGGTTCTCCCAAGGTTTCAGCACTCCCCTTTGGCTCAGCTTGGTTCTTGGTCAAATCTGAAATCTCACATATTCTCTCTTTCGTGATTTACCATTAGTTTTTTTTTTATTGTTTGTTTTGTTTTGTTTTGAACATCTTTATTGGAGTATAATTGCTTTACAATGGTGTGTTAGTTTCTGCTTTATAACAAAGTGAATCAGTTATACATATACAAATGTTCCCATATCTCTTCCCTCTTGCGTCTCCCTCCCTCTTACCCTCCCTATCCCACCCCTCTAGGTGGTCACAAACCACCGAGCTGATCTCCCTGTGCTATGCGGCTGCTTCCCACTAGCTATCTATTTTACGTTTGGTAGTGTATATATGTCCATGCCACTCTCTCACTTTGTCACAGCTTACCCTTCCCCCTCCCCATATCCTCAAGTCCATTCTCTAGTAGGTCTGAAGCTTTTGCACAGCAAAGGAAACCATAAACAAGACCAAAAGACAACCCTCAGAATGGGAGAAAATATTTGCAAATGAAGCAACTGACAAAGGATTAATCTCCAAAATTTACAAGCAGCTCATGCAGCTCAATAACAAAAAAACAAACAACCCAATCCAAAAATGGGCAGAAGACCTAAACAGACATTTCTCCAAAGAAGATATACAGATTGCCAACAAACACATGAAAGAATGCTCAACATCATTAATCATTAGAGAAATGCAAATCAAAACTACAATGAGATATCATCTCACACCGGTCAGAATGGCCATCGTCAAAAAATCTAGAAACAATAAATGCTGGAGAGGGTGTGGAGAAAAGGGAACCCTCTTGCACTGTTGGTGGGAATGCAAATTACCATTAGTTTTTATCTCTCCAAAAGACACTGAAAGCAGGTTCAGAGAATCCATAATACTTTTCAAGGTTAGGAGAAAAAAGGATTGGCTTCTGGCTTACTTCTGTGGAGAAAATGGAGTTTCTTCTCATCGTTTTTTCTTATCAGTGGATACTTTCAAAAAGGGAAGCAAATATTGCATTTATCCAATTATCTTTTACTAGAATTCCACTTTCTAAACAAGTGACCATGCTTCAACTTGCTGCTTTTCTATCATTACTTTCATTTTTTACTACCTAATGAAGATCTATATTTACTGTTGGCCTTTCTAAATTTATCTGCTGTTAATTTCCAAAATTTCTTATAGACAAAAGCAACAGCATTTTTGCGGTATTTTGCCTTTAAGCAATATCCTTTATGAAGCAGTCTCTAGGAATGCATCATGTACAAATTAGGGGTCATCTGTATTTTACTTTATTCATTTACTCACCCCTTATTCATTTACCACATATTGAGTGCCTCTGATGTGTGTTAGCCCAAATAGAAACTGAGGGGAAAAAATAAATAAAACACTTACCAGCACTTCATAAATCCCCTTCAGGTAAGCAAAAAAGTTTTAAGGAATTTGATAATAGCTTTAGAGGGCAATTTCAGTTACTCTGCATTTCTCACATCCATAAATATTATTAAGTGATGATTATCTGCTTTGCTCCTGACCAGGGAAATTGAATTTCATGAGCTACTGATGAGATTGATTTTTCTAAGAAAAGAACATTGGTCAGTTATTTCAGTAGATTTTTCTTTTTTCCTTGTGGTTGTATTTTGAAAGGGGAGTATATGTACCCCTGAGTAGATCTGAATATGTGGCTATTTTTATAATAATCTGACCACAATACATGAAGGGGAATGTAAAACGACTGCGTGTAAATCCCGTAGTTGAACTAGTAAGGATATATTTTGTAGAATTCTAAAACAAATCCTTCCATTGCCTGAGATCTTTGGAGGAAATACGTCATGTAAAGCCAATACACATGTAAATGAGTACTAGACCAATACAGCTATCAGATGGAAACTATAAAAGGTGGATGATGGCTCCACACTATGGATCCAGAAAGAACATCTGTTGCTGTTTTAAGGAAAGAAGGAACCATATTTAGAACTGGTTATGAAGTCGCCCTCTTTCTCAGCAGAATGCAGAGGAATCTGATCAGGGACTCTGGTTATAATTATGGTTCTGACTATGAGAATCAGTTATAGATAAAAGTGTCAACGGAAAATGAACTGGGGAGTTTGGTCCTCTTTTGTTCACCAGAGTGTACAGGAATGGAAATTGCTTTGCCAGGTGTAGGATATCACTGGGTGTCTCAGACTTTCGACTCCTTTTTAGATCAATGTGTGCAAAGTGAATGGCACTAGCCAATGGATGTCCAAGGTCAGAGTGTGGCAAATAACCAATACCGATTTTTCAAAAACACTGAATAAAATGTAGCATTGCGAGGTGTCATAAACAGTTCTCCTGCAGTGTCAAAGGGGGTAAAGTCAGGACAGTGTATGACTAAGATTGAGAGAAACAGTGGGAAATTTAGTGACAGGCAGCCTGAGTTTCTCTATCCTACTCATGGAACCTCCTAGAAGCAACGAAACTCTCGGTCTGACTACCTGACAAGTGTGTATAAATGAAGAGATATTTCCTTTTAAAAAATTCATATCAATGAGTGATATTATAATTATATAAAATGTATATCTGGAAGTGACTTTAGAACTCCTCAGTCACAGTAGGCTTCAAATCTCTTTCACAGACAAACCTTTTCTTCGAACAGTGTCTTATGTTGGACTAGTGGCTAAAAGCAAATAAAACTGGAGTTGCTCAGGGCTCAGGTGGGAGTCCCTGACCTCACCTCTCAGGCTCTGAGTAACCATAGCTGAGCAGATAAAGCTCCAAGGAACGCAGTTTGAAAAACTGAACTGACTGGTACAGGGTACTGTAGCTAGACAGTGGCAGAGCTAGGATTAGAAGTCGGATAACCAAAATAATAATAATAATAATAAATTAATTAATAAAAAAAAATGAAGTTGGATAACCTGCTTCAATGCCGGTACTCTTTACCGATATTTTTCAGACTTCAATGAGCACGCTAATCACTTAGAAATCTTATTAAAATGCAGATAATTCCATGGTTCCAAGGGGGTCTTCAGACTGCATTGCTAACTCGCTCCCAGGTGACATCAGTGCTTCTGGCCCAGGAAGCACACTTGGAGAAGCAAGGCTTTACACTAAACCACGTTGCCGGCAATGAACAAGCATCTTAGACAGAAATTTAATCTAAGTTATAAACCACCTTTTTAAAAAATAATTCACTCAGAACTTCCATTTTCACAATCTTGACTAATCTCCAGTTAAAAACAGAAGGGGGAATAAGCAGAGTAAAGAGAAGGGGAGAATGTGTTGGTCCCAAGTGGTCCACTGACTGATCCTTGAAGAATTATCAATAATATGAAAACAAGGAATGGCTCACATTAGACCTGATTATTTTTGAAATTATAAAGCCAAGTTTGAAAATCCTAACTTTAAAAAAAATGTATTTTGAGGGAGGATCCTCAGATGAAATGAGTACAGAAGATGTACGGCTGACAGCTGCCTACAGGGACATTGCACAGTAGGTGAAGCTGACCCTGAGAGGTCCTCCGCACTCCCTCTGTGGTTTCATCCTTCTGGGCCCTCACCACCCCTGGGCCTCCTCTTTGCAGCCCAGCACTCACCTCACCACGTAGGGTAGCACCAGGCTCTCCTATCAAATCCCTTCTGTTCCTTACCCCTGAAGTCATTCTCCATACTTCTGAGGCAACTGATGAAATCATGTGCAGGTTAAAAATGATGTGTTTTCACTTTAAGACAGTATTTGGAGTCACGTATTGACCTTACAAACATTAATGAACATTAGTGATAAAAATACAAGTTAAATGTTTCACGGGCCTTCTGGTAGTCTTTATTATAGCATAAAGACAACTGCTTCCTCAGCGAAGTAGATGCTATGAAATGGATAGGCCCTTTAAAGACAGGTTATACTCCTCAAATCCTAAGAATTTGGTTATTACTTGTGGTATAAAATCCACAATGGAAACCAAAGTGAATTTCCATGTAATGAAGTTCTCACTAAATCAATAACAAGGCTACAGAATGCCTTAAAGTTAGTTGGGAAAAGAGCCACATTTTGAGAAGCTGATGGAGAATTGATTGTATTGACCTTTATCCACCATAGTTGCTGCCAATATAACATAAGAACAGTCTTTTTGTACCTTTTGGCAGTATCTGCATGCAAATCCCTGGTATGACTTTCAAAAATTCCTACAAGAAACTCTACCTGAAGATTTAGCTTCTTTGGGTGCTAAATGTCAGTACTTCATGAACACAAAAACAGAAGTTAAAAAAAAAAAAAAGTCCAATAATTTATTCTCACAAAACAATTTATTCTATTCCATTTACATTTTTAAATGAGATGCTCTCTTCTGAATTTAATGTAGTAAACCAGTTTAAACTCTTTAGAAACCTACATGGGTATTATTTTCTTGTAATTTGGTGAAGTACAGGCAAAGCATTTGAGTAATGAAAAAGAGGCGTTTTCTCCCCAATACTGCATTAAGTAAAAGCAAATCACTAACTTATAATCTTGTTTCCATGGGAACCTAAGTATAGAGCCAGTTTGATACAAGGCATTTCTCCTGGTATACATAGTTTTCCCCTTCTTGTAATATACTTTTGATTGCTGTCCAAAGGCTAAAGAGTAGTGCTGAGAACCAAATGATCATCTTTGCTCCTTTTTACCAGGTTAAGAGAGTTGCATAAGTAGCTAAAATAGAAAGCAGCACAGCCTCTTCAGAGCAGGAGTGGAGCAAGGACGGGCTGGAAGAATGGACGTGGAAGGAAAGAAAAAAATGCCTTAACGAATCTGATTGCCTGACTGGAGATCTGGAGATTAACTCTGAACTTCTCAACTCCATCTTCATTATTTCCTAAGTTGTGTGCAGAGCACACCTCTGCCTGGTGTATCCAGCATGCTGCCTGTTACAGGACAATGTTTTCCAGTCATTCAGACGACTTTTTTTTTTCCTGGAACAGTTGTTCTCAAGGTGTTGTTACTAGACTAGCAATATCAGCAGCATCTAGGAAATATGTTAAAAATGCAAATTTTTGCACTCAACGTCAAATCTACAGAACCTGAGACTCAGGAGGGCCCCAGCAGTATGTTTTAACAAGCCCTCTGTGTGGTTCTAATGCACGTTTATGGAATCACCAGTTACACACCTGTGTGGCTTGTGGGGAGACGTGGACTTTGACTTGCAGATAAGTGACCCTCAGCATTCAGGGAAGAGTGGCTAGGATTCATGTCTCATCTACAGTACCTGCCCTAAGGGAGATCCCTGAGGAAACTAAGTATCCTGGGAATATTTAATATTTAATGCTAGAAAAAGGATGACGTGAAGCATGGTGTTATATGGGGTAGTGGGTTAAGATTAAATAATTTTTAAAAAAGAAGTAGCAGCAAACTATTTCTTCTATCATATTGAACTTCCTCTTACAATGAAATTGGGTTAGAGACCACCCCTGACTCCAAATGGTAGCTAACTGAACAAATGTATGGATACACAGTATTTGAATTTAGACTTTTCAAGGTGCATGCTGTACTATTTTCTCTCCATCTGGAAACAGACTCCTTTATTTGCATCTAAACCAGCATTTTATTTTTAGGAAAAAAACTGTATCAGAATGCATTGCACCAAAAGCTCTTTTTGTGAATCACATCTTCAATAAGCTGCCTACCTTTCTACCCTAGTCCTCTTGCCAGCTCTTGTTGGAACACCACAGATGTTAGATGCCCAGTGCATAGGTGCCAAAAAGGGACTCTTGGGACCTCAAAGCCTCCTTCTAACACTAACATTGTCTCATCATATGACAAATTGGGCTCTGAGAAGACACAGGGGTTATCATTCTCAACATTCACTCTGATAATGAATGTCAAAAAGCAGAAGTATGGTAGTGTATGGAATGTTGGAAGTAAAGCTGATCCTAGGACAAAACTGGAAATTGTACTAGCACTAAATCCTCACTCCAAGCATGTTTCTTTATCCTTGCCTCTTTCTCTTTGCGGAGCACACAGAAAAAGATCTAATTATTTTAAGAGGCTTACACTTAAGAGTCCAGTTTAATCAAATATCTGCTATATACTGTAAGCATGCTATATAGTATTACCTATGCACAACTTGCTTTTCCTTATTACTAGCAATGAGTGAATGCACTGAGTGTTGTTTGGAAGTAAGGCCATGATACTTGGTAATTCCTATTATTGTTGTAGGGAATTGGGGCAAATACTCTGATGAGAACCCAAACAAGTTTTCTCCTGCCTCCATTTTGGAACAATTTATACCTTCTATGGCAATAGAGGATACAAAGGCATTGCAGTTATTTCACCTAAAAAAAAGTTATTGCATTTTTTCATGTAAGATATCTACATATTTGACCTGGGGGACAATGAGTAACATATACAAACCCCAAGTCTTTGCCAGGGACCTTGCAGCCCGGGCCTGTAGAATGAAAGTATCCCTAACCTCTTAAGGGAAGGGTTTGTCTTTTTATTTAAGACTTTGTTCTTCTCCTTTGAGCAACTGACAACAGGATTAAGACCTAGAGAAGCTCCAATATACGTCATAATCATATCCATTCTCTGTCCCCTCAACCTAGGGATGGGAAGAGAACACCTCCACCACTGGCTAGAGCTGACAGCTTAGGCGTTCCTTAAAGGTACTTGGCTGACAGCTGTGGGCACCCCCTTCTTTCTGCATTCCCAATAAAGTGGACACTGCCAAGGAGAGCCTCAGGACCATGCAGACAACTGAAGTTTTCCATCTTCAAGCAAAGACCTGAAAATAATGCAGGTAATAAATGGTCCAACTACCGTTTGGGCATTGTATTTAACTGAGAATTAATAAAACTGTATAGCAGGTTTTTCTGTCTTGGTGTTTGACTAAAATGACCAGAGTGGGAGAGTCACATCTAATCTGGTCAAAATAATATTGGTTTCCTTCTCCTTTTTTTTCACTTTAAAAGGCATCACAGGCAGTGAAATGCAGCCCCTTGAACAGGTCAGTGTTCAATGATCTGCTGTTTACATAATACTTATTTCTAACCTTTCCCCATAATGATGTTCGAGGTTGGTCAAGGAGTAGGCAACCCTCAGTGAGGAAGTGTGACCAAGCAGCTCCTGTTCCCATGCTGAGGATGACACCGGCACAGATCTGCTTCTGGTACCTGGAAAGTTGGCATGTCTCCAAAGGAACTCACAACCGAGTTCTAAAAACGCCATGCTTTGCTAGAGGGGGATTAGTACTCTCAGAGTCATGTGTTAAGGAGAAAACTGACTAACTTATGGCATGTAAAGGGGAAATAACATACTTGTTTATGTGTTTAGCATTGTGCTGGAAGGGGGAGGACGAAATGTACTTTTATCTGTGCCTCTGGCCCTCCTGGGACCATATTCAGCACTTTCATATACAGTAATGCAATTAATCCTTACAGCCATTCTCCCAATTTTACAGATGAGAAAACTGAGGTCACAGAGTTTGTGCATATTGTCAGGTTTGCCTGAAGCACGCTAGGCTCTGCAAAGGATGAATAAAAGCATAAGGGGCAGTTTCTGTGTCAGCAAGTAGGTGAGACAGATTGACAGGCATGAAATCATTAAATCCTAAGGTGTGTGGAAAGGATGGGGGGAGGGTTGATACTTTAGTAAGAACTCAAAACGTGAACAGAGAAGTGAATCAGGTGGGCTTTGCAGAGAAAGACCCTTCCCTGCCCCAGGTTACCAAACCAACATCAGGGTTCACTTACTCAGAATAAGAACATCTGGATTTTGTTTTACAAAAGACTGAAGCTTTACAAAAGGCAGGACCAGCCTCTCTATGCTATCTGCTTATTTCTATACTGTTTCCCAAATAAAAATAACTCTACAGCATGAGAGTTATATGTTCAAAGACAAAGATATGTTCAAAGACAGCAATCCCTTCAGAGTAATCACGTGTATCATCTCCACAGGTGCCTGGAGATCTTTTTGGACAATCCTTTTAGTTGCTACTTTTAAAAACAGATGATGGAATGCAACGTTTTCTAGCAAGGGAGAAAATGTATGGAAAACTTCTCATCTGGAAATAATACAGAGCAAGAAGCAACTTGAAACTCACAGACAGTGTGTGCCTGAAGGAAACTTCCTGTGCCGGGGTTGATGCCATCATGCCTGGTCTCCGTTGTTTGTCAGTTCAGGATCACTTTGTGGATCGAACTCACAGCAGAACTTTGAATTACTTTGACGTTTGGGAGCCAACGTGTATTAAGAGCTGATAGAGGCTAATCCTCCTTGTCTCTACTTAACTACCGATCATTATACAGCATTTATACCAATAATTGAGTTCAACTGGCCTGGGAGTGCTCCAGAAGCTGAACTCAAGTCCTGAGAAATAAACTCGAAGGTGTATCTGGGCTTCCCTGACATCAGCTTCAGACAGTTACACACACTTTTTTTATTTCTGCTGCACTTTCAGAGGACTATGCTTAAACACAGCCAGCTGTTTCTTTCCAATTGTTTTTAAATTGTTCGTTTTAGTCCAAAATTACATGGACAAATGTCAAAAGCCTGCTCTGACAGTTCTGTTCGTCTTGAGCACAACAACCTTTCAGGGCCTTATTATGGAGCTTCTTGCTGTGTTCCAAAGCGTGTCTTCATCAAGGCCCAAGTTCACGCTAACGCCTTCTTGGAGTCACATTGATTTTATGAAGTCTCTTTGCACAGAAGAATGTTTAAGGCTAACTATAGAAAGTAATCAACTAATAACTTTTGCCAAGTACCATGCACTGTAAGTATATCCATGTATATATGTAAATATATCCACATCACAGAGAAAAGGAGATATATATCCTTTTTTTTACCCTTTGATGTAAGATAAAATTGAATCACTAGTCCTTACTCTCACCTCCTCTCCATCTTCCACGGAAGGGACCATTCACCAAGCCTCATAATCCAGGCACACCCATCATTCCTGAACCATAGAAAGATTTAATACTCTTTGTGTCTAAAGTTTTAAACATGTACTCAAGCCCTTTGGCCCCCATAACTAACAGGAAGTTTTGATACATTTACATGAATAACTACAAAGAAGTCCCTGGACTATTTGTATCTAAATACTCTCATTTGAGTAGTGTCTAAATACTCTAATCAGAGTAGAATTGTCACTCCACCACTGTCCATGAAATAATACTCTCCACTGTACACTTCTTTGATTATCCATATCAAAGGAAATCGTAAAGATAAACAGCTGAAAACTAATGAACATCTCAAAGAAGAGTAAGAAGTAGTGACAAGGAACCTAATATTTACTGAGCACCTACTATGTGGCAGCAGACATAGTATTGTATTTAAACCCATTTGGTATTTACAGCAAGTCTGTGAGGTCTAACTTTCTTCATTTTCAGACGAGGAGACCAAAATTGAGAAAAGACCAGTGATTAGTCAAAGGACAGACAATTAGTTGCAAAGTCTGTATTCATATCCAAGTAGCATGACTGAAATATGCACTGTATCCATTCCACCACCTGCTTCTGAAGTCCACCAGGCCGGGGAATAATTGTGGGTGACTTCTGAACATTCCCTCATAACTCCTGAAGACCTTTCCCCTTCCTCATCTTCCCCCTTTCCCTTTCTTTTCTGTGTCTTACTGCGCTGCCTTCATTTTACTCTCTCTGCCAAGTCCTTACCACCCCTAATGAGGAACAGAAACAAAATGTTTAGGTGTTTAAAAATCATACGTGTTTTCTCCATAAAATAAACAAAAGAACAAGCAAACAAGCAAGCATGCAACCTGGGAATACCTACATTTCTCTAAATTTTACATATATGAAATATAGTCTTCAAATGCCCCCCCCACACACACATTTTCTGCATTCCTAAATGAGCATCCTACAGCATTCACAACTGGCTTTCTTCAAATAGCCTATACTATCTCTGCCCTCATTATCAGCAAATAATCTAGATTCACAGAGAAAGTGGAGTCCATAGACAGGAACTCCCTCATTGTCAACTACTCCATTCCCTTCCTTAGACATATCAATGTGGGATCACTAAGCTGGGGGGTGCTTTAGAGGGCCCTGGGCCACCTTCATCATTTCACCACTGAGGGTCTAGCACTGGAGCTTATTTCCAGCAGAGACTTTGGAGAAAAGCAGATCAGAATCTAGGCTCTAGATCTGATACTCTCCAACCATGTGACCTTGTAAAAATCATTTAATTTCTTTGAATTTCGGTTTCTTCATTTGTAAAATATGAAAAAAAAGAAAGAAAAACCCTTCCTCAAAGCGTTTTACATGTGGTGGTAAAATTTCAGAAAACAATAAAGGCTTTATTATTAAAGTGTTTGGTTTATAGTTAGAACTCAACCTTCATAGCAGTTATGATTTGTCTCAGTCAGGCATTATTTGGCTGATATGTATGGCATAAACAAAAGCCCACTGAACCTAGTTAAGACCAAAATGACTGTTCATTGGAGTACTATCTGGGCATCTAACAAAAAAATCCAGAAAGGATTGCCTAACATCTTGGAACACCAGCATAGGAAGAAATAGCTCTAGGTCACTTCTCCATCTTGTCATCTAATCTCTTGTTTCTGTGCCTTATTGATTATCTGCTGCATTCCTCCTCGCCCCGACTCTGCTCTCTCAGTGCTTAACCCAAATGGGTTATAGCAGCCAAGTTCCCCTTACCTCTAATTCAAGCACACATAATCAATTAGACAAAGCTCCTGTTTCTGAAAGCCCCTATTTCTGGATTTCACATTCTCAGGGGAGAAAATCCATTTGGTTCGGCTTGAGTCAGGTGCCCACCCCAGTTCAGTGAAACTTGGCTGGGATGGGGGAAGGGTAACTGGCTCAGCAAGGGCCATGGAGCAGCTTCTCTGAAAAGGGGATACAGGCAGGCCAGACAAAGGGAAGGGCATGCCTGCTTCCTTATTATCATCACTATCTCTGGAGGCAGAGAGAAGACCAGAACAAAGATGTCCCAATTCTGATACAGTGTGCTATGCTTTCCATTATGACCCAGTATCCTCTTTCTGGATACACTAAACCCTGTGAGAGAGTCAGTCCACACAAAGCGTTGGGTTCAAATGCTTATAGCAACATTATTCATAAAGCCCCAAACTGAAACAACCCTAATGCCTGTTGACTTGCGAATGGATAGACAAATTGTGATATATTCATACTACGGAACACCACTCGGCAATAAAATGAATAAAATATTATTACACTCAACAACATGAGTGAATCTCAAAAACATTATGCTAAGTGAAAGACATCAAACGCAAAAGACTACACATTGTATGGTTCCACTCATATAGAATTCTAGAAATGGCAAAACCATAGTGACAGAAAAACAGATCAGTCATTGCCTGCAGTTGGTGATGGGGGTAGGAGTGATGTTAGACAACAAACAAACATTAAACAACTTTTTGGGGTGTTGGAACTATTTCATATCTTCATTGTGGTAGAGCTCACCTGACTGCATACAATTACCAAAATCCTTCAATCTGTGCATTAAAAATGATTATATGCTATTGTACATAAATTATACGTCAATAAAGCTTTTTTAAAAAGCTAAGAGAAAGAAAGAAAGAAAAAAAGAAAGAAAGAAAGGAAGAGAAAGAAAGGAAGGAAGGGAAAGAAACGGATTGAAAGATATAGAGTCATCTCCAAATTCTACATGCCATTTTTGCGCTGAGTCAGCATATATCAATTACTGCATTTAAATTATCTATTATTACTACTAATAAAACCTTTATTAAGCAATTACCATATGGCAAAAGGTATGCTAAGTAGTTCCTTTATATGCATTACTGAATTGAATTCTCACAACAACCCTGCAGAGTAGGTGTTATTATCCCCATTTAGATATTAAGAAGTGTTTGTTCAAATAAACTAAGTTTCTTGCCCAGCTAGTCTGTGGCAGGGCTGGGATTCAAATTCAGGTCTGTCTGATTCCCAAGCCTCTACTTCAGCAGCCAATATTAAAACCAGATATTTCCTCAAACCATGATCATC
Organism: Balaenoptera ricei; assembly: GCF_028023285.1. Taxonomy (NCBI): domain Eukaryota; kingdom Metazoa; phylum Chordata; class Mammalia; order Artiodactyla; family Balaenopteridae; genus Balaenoptera; species Balaenoptera ricei. Next base: position 4,843,440 of record NC_082645.1, on the reverse strand, counting down.
ATATTGGTTAAAGGAAAAAAAATCAGCTAAAACACAGTGAAATTGAGTTTTTAAGGCAATATCCATGTTTTCAGAAGCATGTGCTTTATGGTGTCCATTAAAGGGAATCCAAGGTAATTTAATAGTGCCTCCTTTTATGTAGAATATAACTGTACATATATACAGTTATATATGTCATATATATATCTCACAAATGGTGTGATTTTCTGATTCGTGTGTTGTGATATTTATATGGGTAAGAATGTTAAAAAAAATTCTTTCAGAAACATTTCAAATCAAAACTGAGTAGTTCGGATCCACCAGAGCCCAACTGAGAAAGCACTGCAGAATTGCTGGTCAACTGTCACCTCAGCTGAGACTCACTTTGTAGATCATATACATGGAATTTAAAACACTTCATAGTGTGTCCTAGACTTGAGGGTACTGAGTCTATATGGTCAGAGTGAATTACAAAATCAAGACAATTATTGTGTAATTGAAAGGGAGGAGTTATCTCACACTATCTATCAACAACAAATGAGTATCGAATGAGTTCCTCCATGAGCTGGGGCCATATATTATTTTGGAAAGAAAGTAGAATGAGGCATGGAACTCTTTCTAAGACATCTTGCTATGTAATTTCCCAGGGGGAAAAAAAGGGCATGAAATAGACACAACGGAATGATATACTTGCATGGCTTTGAACACAGCTACCATACTAGCTCATAATGGAGGGAGTCAGGGTGGGCTGGAAGACAGAGACGAGACCGTGAGAGAAAAGGCGGAGGGCGGCAGAAGTGTGCTGCATCCTGCAGAGAGAGCAGGATGAGGAGGCCGGCGGCCCACTTCTGCAACCCAGTTGAGTGACTTAACAGCTGTGTTATTAGGCCAGTCACTCCTCTGTGCCTCAATTTCCTCATCTGTAAAATGGGGATATAGAACTACCTTACAAGGTCAATATGAAAACTAACAGCACGATACATGACATGTGCTTAGAACAGAGGCTGGCACATTGCCAAGTCTCAATGCGTGTTAGCTATTCTGTTATTACATAGGTAGGAATTAAGATGAAATTTTAAAACTCAGTCAAATTTATGAAGGGAAAAGAAAACGATGGGGTGGGTGCTCTTGGGAAAAGCAGTAGTATCAGGAATGGCATGAAGATTATGAGGGACAATGGGGAAAAGGCCTTAAATGGGGGAGGAAACATACATCTTAAGTAGAGGAGGGGCAAGAAATTAAGGTGAGATCAAGCAGAACAAAACTGAGGATGACCTTGAAATCTGGAAAGGAAAATTCAGATTACCCAAAGCAATAGTAAATTTGTTAGGCTCTTCAACAAGAAATGGCTCAAACACCAGTCGTGTTTAAAGAAAATTCATCTCATAGCAACATATGAGTTGTAAATAGGAAGTGACAAAGGAAAAGAGAATAAAGAGAAGGCTACTGAATAATCCTGCATATTTCAGCAAAATTCTAAATTTTAGGCCTGAACCAAGGAAGCCTGAAATTCAAACAATACAGAGCAATCAAAGCAGGTCCTAAATTATAGGAAGACTCTAACTACTTATTGTGACAATGGGGAGGGAACGGTACCTGAGTCTGCGACAAATGACAAAGAAAATAGAGGATTCGCTTTACTACACTTAGTTAAAACATATCTATTTCAACAATCAAGATAAATTCTTCTTGTCATTCTTTTCCCCCTCACAGACATTCTAAAATATATTAGCGGTATTCTACGGTTCCCCAAAGCTATATAAAAATAGAAACTGATGAATAATTGTTTAAAAAAAAACCTTTCTAGCGTCTTATATTTCACGGTACAAAACTCTGACAATATCCAGCATAAAGGAAAATAACAGGCTAGCCCAATTTATCTCAGCAAGGCTTACAGTTGCCTGCAGCATTCTGAGACGGTTCCAATGAGAGTTCATGTTTCTGTGTGATGGTTTCACTTGCCTTTATCCTACACCCACTTCCCTTCCTTTCCCACAGACGTGCTAATAAAACAATACATTATTTGAGCCTCCAGATCCTTCTACCCCTTTCAGGATACCTCTTTTTTCTCAGACTCAGGGCATTTGCTCTAATCTCAGTGTATCTCCTTGTGAGTCTCAGTTCAGTATTGTAAAACTCAAAAAGTGCCCCTCTGAGGTACAATATGATATCAGTATCAAGGTATTGGAATTTCTCAAGATTTTAAAAGAAACCAAATGAATTATTATCATCTACAATCTATCAAAACTCCCAACCAGTTAACCCTGGTTTTAAAGTGCATAATTAGACATTAATGATCAAATTAAGCTACTTTTTCACAGTCATGGTTAGGACAAATCCCTCCCTATGTCAAAGAAAGCCACTGTCACGGGAGTATTTTTTTTTTAAGCCCCAAACAAATGTCACCAGATGTACTGAATTGTATGCATCCCTCCTTTTATAAAGTTGCGCAAGTCAAAAAGCCCTGAGACCATCTGTGTGTGAGGCAGCATGTTACTGGTGATTTTCCAGAGTCATTGCAGAGTGTCTGCAGCCAACGTTATCTTAAACAGAAGAGCAGTGCCAGTTAAATTCACTTCTGAAGCTCTTACACATCTATTTCTAGAGCCCTCTTTGTCCTCTTTATACTTCACACACACACACACACACACACACACACACACTCACACACAAATGTAAACACCCTTTCCTGGTGTCTTTTGTCTATCTGAAGCTCCACACTGTGACAAGGACCCTGGCCTGGCCTGTCCCATAGTGTTCCGAAATCCTAATGGTATTCCATTTTCCTCTCTCTTAAGCAGAATTCACATTTCTGTACAATTTCAATTTGGAAAGAAATCATGCATTTAACAGTTTCAAAAATTCACACTGAAGTATGAGTCATCATATGATGGGCTTAACCCTTTCAAGTATGTCTGAATTCTAGTAAAGGCTTCTATTAACCCGAATCACTTTCCACTTGGTAGAATGTGTGGCAGAGATATTTTGATTGGTGCGTGTTCCTGGGTTTCTCCACAACAGCACCCACATGAGAAAAAAAGGGGGCAGTCAGTTGTTTTCTGAAAGAAAACAACTCAAAATATAGGTTATTTAGCTAACTCACTTGTTTAATTTAGTATGATGACAACTGGTTTATTACTTACCCATGGCTGCTTTGGGGTCTCCCTTTAGCTTTGCCATAGCCTAAAACTCAATACATTTAAAAAATCTCTTAACAAAAGAAAGCACATGTCTACATACCAACACTTCTCTTTATATAATAGATATATTCCTAAATTGGTTTTATCTATATCAACATTTCATAAATAGCAATCTACTTTAAATGCCTGAAAAATGCTTTTAAAGGAGTGCTCTTGAGAACAGAATACACACACACACACACACACACTCTCTCTCTCTCATAAGGATTCACCAAAAAGTTTCATAGACTGTCGGTCTTACTTTTTTCTCATATCAATCGTATCCTCACTTTAATGGTGTTTGACCAGATGGAAAGACACCTTCTTCATCAATTATTTCCCACTTTGCTTTAGGAGTGAATATGTACTTCTCAGTAATATTTTATCATATGACACCTGAGCTACAGTTTCATGGGCATGAGAGTTGCAAAGTGAAATTGAACTGCTCTAGCACCAAAGCCATAAGCAAGATGACAGATATTGATTGTGCCCTAAGATGTAATGTAGGCACCTAATGGGGCGTAGTAATGTACAATGAATCATTAGAATATTATTTAAAATTTTCCATTCACCGGGGGGATTGCTAACGGGGTATTTCACCTTCAGGTCGCTCCCCTGCCTCCCCAGACTAGGAAACACTTGATAAAGGTCATTTAGAATATGGCGGATTTTTAGCAGCTTTGGCAAAATTAGTGATTATTTTCTAGGTTCCAGGAAGCAGACGTCCATATTACTGAGGATTAGGAATCTTTGAAGATTAAAAATATGTATATCCTTATTATTCAAAACACGAAGTTGGAGGATATACCCGCAAGAACTGGAAACTAATCATCACAACATGATACACCACAAGCCTGTACTGAACACTCACCATTAGTCCTGGGGTTAAGTGCTGCCCATGTATTATTTCCCTAGTGTTCACAATAACCCTCTGAAGGAAATGCTACCATTGTCCTCCTTTTAAGGATGTAACAACTGAGGCAGATGGAGGTTAAAGAACTAGACTCAGATGGTCACAAAGTTAGTAAATGGTAGAGCCAAGGTAAAAACACAGATTTTCCTAATATATATGCAGACCCCCCCCCCTCCCACTCCTAACTACTATATAATCCTGTGAAAAGAAATGCTAGGAGACCTGAAGTCATTCATTACAAAGTTAAATGACCGGTCATCTCTAACTACAGCTCTTTCTCTAGGCCAACCTCCTGGTCATAGCTATGATGTGCAGGAAAAATTGTTTCAATGTCCTTTCTGTGGCCCTCAGTTCCTAGGCATTCACTCTTGCCATCGGCTGCCCTTAGCCACTGACGGTCTCCCATGGAAAACCCCATGCACCAGATGGATTCCTGCCTTGATATTCCTCCCAACCAAATTACTTATCCTGGACTCCTTTCTCTTGGATAATCCAGAGACCAAACTGTTTCAGATTCACTGTTTTTGTTTCTAGTTCTTTCAATCTATTTCCCTTTCTGTCTTTCCCTCACCCTTTATTCTTTCTGCTTTTCCTGGATCCTGGAGGCCCATCAATATCCTACTTTGCTTTTGAGGCACTTGTTATCTGAATAAAGTTGTGAGGCAGGGTGGGCATGTCTTAGTGTTTGGCGTTAGGCTGAGGAGGTCCAAATCTGGTTTCTGTGTCAATTTAGCAGAGAATTGGGGCTCATCTAATCTGATATATTGGTATGATGCTTTCAAATTAGCATTTTATCAGGGCTTTCAAGGATTTAACCCAAATAATTAAGTGGTGGGGAGTTGTAAAAATTGGCAGAGATAAATATTTTAATACCATGGAACTTCTGTTGCCATCATAGTTCATCATATGGGCAAGTGTATATTACACTCACAGAAAATGTGAGCCTGATTCAGCAATTTCTCCTAGGATTTGTTCAATAGGGTAATTAAAAAGTTTACGAACTTGATCAGGGTTCCTCATGAATCCTTTAATTCAGTCAATGCAGTCAACAAATATTGATTAAGTGCCTACTGTGTATCAGGTTTCGGTTAGCTTCTAGAAATTCAGCAATGACCAAGGCATAGTCTCTGCTCTCATCTCTCCATTTTGTGCAGAAACAGAATGATTTATGCCATAATAGAAATTTTAAAAGTCCTCAAAAACTAGATGAGTGTGCCCTAACAGTCTCAAAAGTTTGGCAAAAAGGAAAGGGGCTAGAAAACTCTTTCCAGAGGGGGTGACAAGAGATGAGTCATAAATTCTGAGTGGGAGTTAGCTGTTCAGAGAATACAGGATTGTATGAACACCAACAGAAGTTTGATTGACAATAGAAAAGTTCCACAGAGACAGAGCATTATTACACATTAGGCCTCATTTGAGGAAATTTATTTTGAATTATCAGGACAGGAACTGATCTGCAGGATGACAAACTTTTATTCCATAAAGGTAGGAGATGTCAGATCTATCCTCACTTCTCCCCCAGAACTCCTCTCTCTACCTTGTTTTATCTACTCAGAGCTTCAGCCTAATTGCCTAAAATGATAAATATTGGGCATTTCTTTCAGGAACACACCCCCACACACAAAAGAAGTGCATCCCATTGGCTTAGCCTGGAAGTCAGTCTCATAACCCAGCAACCTCCTCCCCCCTCCAAAAAAACGTCTCTCCGAAAGCTTACTGTGCTACCATTTTACTGGGGAGTGGAATCTCAAGGCAGCAAGAGTGAAGGAAAAGGAGTGTAAGGGAACCAAATATAACAGAGTGTGTCACTGAACTGGCCAGAATTTGTGACAGGCTGTTTGTTCAGCCTTACAGGATACCTTCAGAGAGGCCACATAAAGTTGCTGTAACTCTAGAGTCCATCCAGGGAGAGGAAGGGAGAAAATTTTATCTACATGTTCTAATAGTTCCTTATATCCCTTGCTCAAAGGGTGTTAACTCCTGCACTTCTGGGTGACACATGCATGGGGGCTGAGCCTGTGCCCTGGTGTCTCATGTCTCAGCAGTAACAGAAGAGTCCCAAGGTGGGAGGCGAGAGGTAAAAGGCATGAGAATGAGGTGGGCTACTGTTGGTCATACGCATTTGTGGCAGTAGAAACTTGACTTGAAGACTGTGAGAAGAGCCCAAGTACTTGATAGAACTACTCCAACCAGAAAGCAAGGTTAGAGCGAATTCCTGAAGCACTGAAGTTGAATTCAATATGCCCTCCATGACTGGGTGGGCATTTCCTTAGAACCAAGGTCACCCTGTGTGTTCATATCTTCCATCCTTTTATTCTGAGCTGCCCACGTGTTGGTTACCTGTACTCTTGACTCTTTGGTTTTGCCTTATTCTACATTACGGTAGATGAAGAAAGCTCAATATTTCATTTGTTGTCAGACAGTACTTGGCCAGAATCCTACCCTCTATTGACTGGTTGACATTACTTAAATCCTCTGAGCATGATTTTTTTTTTCATTTGTAATAAAGAGGTACTCCCATTTCCCTAAGTAAGGCTGGTGGTGTTATTAAGTGAGATGATATCTCTGAAGGACTAAACAAAACTTTTGAGCCATAATGGGGCAAGGGAGATATCCGTTTTCTCCCTGAATCATTTCCATCATCCTAGTTTATAGTTCACCACTCACCCGTTCTTAGACGCTTTTATACATATGTCCATTCATGGTGAGAAAGGCTCCACATACTTCCTTCCATAAGGAATACTTTGTAACAGTAAAACCTGGTAAAAAGATTTGTGCTGTCATTAACCTATCTCTAAGATCAACACCCACCCCTCCATACACTGCTTGGTGATGCTGAGGCTGGGAGTCAGCAAATGTATCTCTCCTTGCCAGTCGTTTCCTTGTCAGACTCTGTTAAGGGTACTAAGAGGCCAGAAGGCTGGAGGAGAAATAAGGGTCTTGCTTCTTCCAGTTTTGCTTATTGTTTCTGCAGGTGTCGCTCCAACAATGGCCATTCTCTGTGACAGTGGCAGTCGGTTCCAGTTCTACCCCTTCTTTAGGTCTTCCCAAGCCAGCCTCATTGGATCCCCTCAGAGACGGTGGAAATGGTGGCAAAGCATCCACTCAGAAGTCTAGGTCCCAATTCTGCAAAGTTCCTTCTATGAGTTTCTGATTTAGTACCACCAACTGGACAAAACCTCCTCCCTCCAGCGACTGGATCCCAACTTTATGGGTCCTTTCCTCCAAGTGTCTTGGTTCTAATAACCCCAAACCTTCCCCTCGCCACCCTCTTGACCACAGAAATAGTAGCTGCTTCCTGCAGGTATCACTCCGGTAGAATTTCAGAGCTAAACTTTCAACACTTCTTTAACCAATTTCCTTATAATAAATTATCTTGGTTGAAATATCTGTATGGTTTCTATTTTCACTTACTGATACAAGGGATATCAAGATCAGCCCTGCCCAAACAAGGGAAGCAGTTACTAAAGGACAACATAAATTTGTGAAAAGAGAAAAGGTGAAAGGTGTGTGCATGTCACATGCACACACATGCAGTTGGCATTTGCTTCTCAGCTAATATGGAAACCACCAAAATGGTGGCTCTATCTACTTCATCTAACAACTTTTAGTATATCTGGACACCCAAGCTTCTTATCCACTGTTTATCCTCCAGCTGCCTATATATCAATTTTTTTGACCTATCAGTTTATGGCTCCATCTTTTAATGACCTATCACTGTTGACATCCAACGCCAATACCTGAAGCCAAGTAGATTCTTTTGGTGTATTTTACAGAGAATAAAAACCTCCCTTCACAGCTTTTTATAAAAGAACATTCTCTGTCTTAGTTATCAAATTGTTATATGTCCAAATTCATTACTTTATGCTGGAGTTTTCTGAGAAATTAGTTTTTCATGGATGATATTTCCTGAGATGATGGGCAGTGAGTAAGGAAAAGAATGAGATAACAGAGAAAGATTACATGTTTTAAAATGCTTACAAATGGTTTTCCAGAGCTAGAGCAATATTTGCAGAGTTCAATATTTGCTCCCTTCTGATATAAGAGAAAACTTTAATCAACTGGGTTGGCAAATACAAAGGTAGATAAGATGAGTTGAATGTCGTTGAATTCTTACAGGCACTCTTTAACGAGTTCTGAATTAATGGACCTGGAGCAAAATACTGACTCAGTGCCTGCTCAAATACCAACACCACAAAGGTGTTATGCTGGTGGTGTGCTGTGGAGAGGGACACCTTTTATAGCAATAAAAATGTATAACAAAGATACATGCATAATAGCCCCTGAATAATTTTACACATATTTTTTTAATATTTCTATAATTTCTACAGATAAAACTGGAAGTTTTTTTAATGAGATGAATTACTTATTCCTCTCCCAAATTTGAACAAGAGACACATGTTTTTTAAAAAACCTACAAAATTTCACAAAAGTTCTGATAGAAAACTTCTCTATACAAAAGAGACCTTTTAATTATAAAACTAACTCTCTCTAGTGACCCCAGCACCATCTACCTGTGATTTACATGGGAAAGCCCAAAGGGAATGTTTACCTTGTCATGGCCCAAACCTTAATCCACTCTATCACTGGTACTGAACATTTTAGTGGACACCAGAACTACTCTTTGCTAAAAATATTCCTGATCTTTTTACCTTACTCTTGCAGAGAATGCTGGCCAAATGGCACCGATAAATGTTGATTCAAGCAGAATATGGTTATCAGATTCAGCTTTCCCAAAAGTCATGTTTACTATGCCATTCCCTCTTGAGAACCTCCGGCATTTTCCTATCAGCTGTCATCACAGAGCTAGGCACGCTGGTGTTCGGTAGCCATGACAGAACTCCCTAGTCCTTCTAGTAAGAATTTCTATACTAGAAACAAATGGCCTTGCTTATCCAGTCCTGGTTTCTTTCCACTCTAGAGAATGTGTGACTATCTCCCATCCATAGGTGCCAAATGCATACCTGTTCCTCTTTTTCCATGTGCTATTTCCTTTGCCTGGAATCGCTTTCCAAATCTTTCATCTTTAACACCTAGTTCACATTAGTTCCATTAGTTCCATCTTTTTCGTGAAGCTTAGGAGAAATTCTTCACTCCTTATGTGCAGGGCCTTGCTATCAGCAGGCTTACACACGTTAACTTATTTAATTTTCACAAAAGCACTACGAAGAATATAATATTATTGTTCCCATTTTACAGATGAGGAAACTGGGGGCACAGGAAGTTGAGAAACTTGCCCAGGATCAGACTGCACAGACCCAGGATTTGAACCCAGGCAGTCTGGCTGCAAAGTTTAGCCCTTAATCACTATTTTTCATTGACAGATACTTGTCTTATTCCTGTCTACACTTATCTACCACTGCTGTAAATTCTTGCAGTATACCTTCACTAAAATAGACACTTAAGTATTTAATAAAATGAAATATCAGGTAGGAATATAAATGAAAATATTTTTTTATATAACACCTATAGATGAGGAAACAGAGGCCCAGAAAAAGCATGTTACTCCCTAAAAATTCACCAAAATTTCACCAGAAGCCCGGTCTCCTAATTCAGAGCTCTACCTACCACGTGATTTTAACCATCTTCCATGGAGAAGTGGAAGGAAGTGTATCTACCTTTCTTCTCACTTGTAGAAAGTCTTCAATTTGTCCTCTATATCTCTCCATGATTATATATCAGTGATATTCTATCCTTAATTCAAACTAAAATTGAAGAAGACCTATCATCTTTTTCTTTATCATCTTTTTCTTTATAATTCATTTCCCATGCTAAATTTTTCCGCAGTAATGAGTGAATCCTCTAATCTTTTAAGGTCAGAATTACTAAGAATGTCCTCTGCTAGTTTACTGCATTCTGTTCCCCATTTTGATAAATCCTATCTTGTCTGATATGAGATTTTTAAAAACTTGTGGGTGAGAGATTTGGGCAAGTCCACTTACCTTTATGGGCCTCAATTTCCTCTTACTGGTGCCTACAGACATTAAAGTAAGTCCCTCTCTTCCATCCCTGCCCATGCTATACCCACTTCTGGGCAAACCACCATTCTGAATTCTGAGTCTTTCTTCTTTGAACTACTGTATCTCCTTCATTTTCCTTATACTCCAGCATCCCTCACTTCCCACTATCCTCTGCCTTTTCACTTTCTGCCCTCTGTCCCTTTCCTGGGTTCCACAGCAAAAGCTGACTTTCTCTAGTTACCTCAGCAATTTCAAGCAGCTTGACATGACACCGCACGGTTCCCTACCCTCCACGCAAGACTGTTCTAGTCAATATGTGCTATTCTGCTGTCACCAGGTCTTTATTGTTGCCTCTTAGCTGCTGCAGCTGTATCTCATGGACGGTTATGAAGCTTTTCCCAGGTGTGATGCTCTGCCTACAGTAATAAGTGTATAACAGCAAAGGCCTCCTCCCATTTCCAACCCTCTCGTTATTCACATGCCTCTCTCGTTATTCACAAGCCACAAAGTATTCTGCCCCTCTCCACACACTGAGCATCTCACATGGCACTCACCCCAGAGCTCTTACACAGAAATCCACGTTCAAAATAACAGCATCACCATCATCACATGCCAACACTTATTGAGCACCCATAATAGACCAATCACTCTGCCTCAGACATATAAATCATTCAATCCTCGCGTCTCTATGTGATTTGTCTTACCACCATCCCCATTTTACTGCTGAGACACAGGCCTAGAGACCAAATGACCTGGTAGAGATTAAATGACCTGGAAAGCAGGAGCTGTTCACTATTTCTCATACCGCCAGTGTGCTTATCTTAGTATCCACCAGAACCTAAGCTCTGGAAAACCAGGATCATGTATGTATTACTCAAGTCTGTATTCCCAGGGCTTAGCATGGCATCTGGGCACACAGTAGATGCTCAATAAGGATCTGTTGAATAATGGAAGCATATTTCCAAAGAAGAGAAGCTATTTCTCCACCTCAAGTTGTAGCTTTAGTGGCTGTACGCTAACACAAAGCCACACCCAAGTGTGTTCAATGCTACAGCTGTGACTGTGTGTGCTAGGAAGAGTATACAATTAGATATTATTAATATAATTAATTGTCTTTGGAAAGCAACCTATTTTTAGCTTATATTTAAGATAGCTTTTATTGAGTTTTATATGACAAACGGAACATATTGAAACACCAAGTATTTGTTTCCAGGAGTTTCGGGAAATATGAGCATGTGTATATAAATATCATTTACCTTATCCCTTAAAAGCAAAAGACATTTTCAATAGTAAATGATTCTGGTCGCATGGTTATTATTTTGCAGCTACCCATGTGGGTGTGTGTGTGCCTACCATTGTAGTTACTATTATGCAATTAAAAGAAAATAAAGGTATTTTGGTTAGTTGATCATTGATAAACTAACCTTGATGGTTCATTTTACAGCCCCCGCTAGGGGCTTTTAACATTTCATAAATGTGGTTTAAAATGACAAATTAGCTTTGGGAATAAAATTACACAATACATCACTTTGTCAGAGTAAAGAATTTCTGATATGATAGCTCATATTAAATAAAAGGGCCACCGAACAAATAATTTATTAATTAGATATGTAAAAATAATCTTTTGGATAAGAATGCACAAGCCAATCCATTTGTAACAAATGTTCTCAACTTCGGTAACCAGGACAGAGATTAAAAATATATAACCCTATAACAAAGCATGTGATAACTATTTATAAAGGGTCATTAATTCTTCCTAATTCTTGATCAAAGGCTTATATTCATTCATTACTCTATTTTCCTGAGGCTTTTCAACTGTTTTCCAAGAATACTAGTTACATTCAGAAAACGAAAATTGAATTAAAGACGTCAGCATGCTCACCCGTTCTTAGAAAACTCCTTTTTGTCTCACTAATACCCAATCTGAGAACATTGATTAAATCTATCTTCAAGGTGATCTAATTAAATTCTAGATTTAAATATCTGAAAGTTAATTCTTCCAGAATTTACCTAACATCCTTTTGTCTGATGATGTCTTTTTTTCTTCAGTGTGCAAAATCTTTTCAGCAAAATAGGTAAAACTTTCCTAAGGAAATGCCATATTTGGTGTAGTAGGTCCTAGGTAGGTTGCCAGTGGAAATGAACCACTTTTGCTAGCATGTAAGGAGAATGGTACTTCTTATGCTGCAGAAAAGATTTGTGTAACAAACTGAGGGTCAAGTTGGAATTTTAAACCTAGAAATAAAGGAGATATATTCTTTAAAGATTTAAAACAATGGAATCACCATGGACGTTGATTTTTACACAAGGATATCCACTGCAGGCTTAATTACAACAGTGAAAACAGTACTGAGTAAACGTTCACTATTCAAAGAACAGCAAAATAAATTACACAGTATCTACACCTCGGAATAATATGAAGCCATTAATAATGATATTTTCAAAGAATATGTCATGAAGGAAAATTTGAAGTAGGAAAAATTTATTTGTGATTTTTCATTCTTTCGTTATATTCTCTATTTACCAAATTTTAAACAAATTTGACTTTAAATAATGTATGTCTTCTGGTCCTTAGAAAAAAATTTTAAATAATTTTAAATGGAAATAGTTACATATGCAGGAGTCTATCGGGTATAACAGGTTTCCTTGGAAAGGCAAATTTCTTAAAATGCCTTAAAGTATACTTCATATAAGTCAGATGTAAGAAACAGGACAAAACGCTGAGGTCTGAGCTCGCCAGGGCATAGTAGGTACCTGAAAATAGCTTAGTATTTATGGGTCTGACAATGCTTGTTTTATATCAGGATTCTATCAATACTGTATTTTCAAGCACTCACAGCTTGGCATAATTGATAATATCAAAATTTAAAACTTACAACTAAATATGTCTTCTAAACTCTCACTGATAAAATTCAATTCAACTAATGTTTATTAAATACCTTCTCCCAGAATTTTTCTGAGTTCCACATTACCAGCCCATATTTGCATCATGCATTAACTGAGGCTCAGCGTTTTAAAATATTTTGCCTGAGATTGCAGTTCAAAAGGCAAAACAATGAATCAAACCTAGATTTTCAGGTTTCAAATCCAAGACTTTTTCCAATATTCTGTAGAACTGTTTCTCCTCATTTCCCTTCTCTTCTTCCCTTTTATTTCTCCATTTAGCCAAATTCTATCCATTCTTCAAATCTTGGCTCCTCCATAGAGCTTTTCTTGGCTATGCCCAATTCACAGTCGTGGTTTTCTGAACGTCTGTCAGGTCTCCTCAAACTGACTATGGGTTTGAAGCTCTTGGGGCGCCTTCTCAAGAAAGCCTCCCTCAAGAGGTTTTTTTTCTCCCTCTCCCCTCCCTCAAGCTTTTATTCTCTGCAAAGCTGGCAGTATAGTGGAAAGAGCCCTGTGCAGTTATGAAGGCAAGAAAGTATAGGGCAAAGCCCACCAACAGTAGGAAGCTCATTTTGCAAGAAACGTGCGAAGACAAGAGAGCAAGCATGGAGAGCTTAACAAATGCAGAATGGGACCATGAGGGTAGGAGATGCTCTGAGCAAGAGGTTGAGAAATTAACCCTTTAGAAAGACACATGTCCTGAAATGCTATTGCTGCAGTAGAGATCATTCAGAAGGCATTCACTGATAATCAATCTCTGGTGGAAAAGCCATGCTGACCTTACTTTTAAAAAAGTCCTGGACCAGTAAACAGTCAGAGTATAATAATAACATTTATTGAGCTTTCACTATGTTCAGACATTTGTTAAGGGTTTTACATGCATTATTTCTTTTCAATCCTGACATCAGGTGATTTTTACAATTGAGAGAAATAGGCTTTGAGGGGTTAACAAAACTTGCTCACGGACACAGCTAATAAGTGCTAGAGCTTATTCAGAACCAGGGCTATGTGCCCTCTTAAGTGCCCATAAGCCTTCGTATTTTACTGCAGAGACTGCTGATTGAAAAATAATCATTTCTGTGTATGGTCTGAGGTGCTTTTACATCCACGAGCTTGTCCAACCAACCTCATGTGCACCCAAATTCAGATACCTTGTTCTCAAACCAAGGTAGGGGGCAAAAAACAGTTCTCTTGCTAGGCCATTGGTTGAGTGAGAAGCTAAAATGTAATGTTCTTGAGGAGTGTGGTGATGAGATACAAGTTCATAAATAGAGGTTAGCTGTTATCTACGACTCCTGGGAATTGATGCTACTATTGATGGGGTTTGTGAGGAAAGTATTTCGTTTTCCCTTGAAGTATACGTGGTATTTTTTTTGTCAAGATTCACAAGGGTTGGATGCCAGTATACCAGCTACAGCATATGCAGCCCTCTCTGCTCATCTGGATGTGATTGGGAAGCTTCTGTCATTTGCCTCCTGGGCCACGGCTGTTAGACACAGCAGAACTTGGCCCATGTGCTATGCAGCTATTGGCAACTCCTCAGGGAGACTGTCTCAATGTTTAATATTGGTTGTACTCCTTCCTGGAGAGAAGAATGGGATGGATGTCTAAAAAATAAAGGTGTGGGAAAGAAAGATACAGCAGGAACATTATAAATACGTCAGGGATCTGGGCATGGATGACATTTCACAAAGTCGTCTGAGTGGATTTGGACTTTGCTCAAACATTTCAAGCAGCTTCTGATCATGCTTTATTTTGAAAACAGATTCAAATAGGATGGAAATATTCACATGTAACCCAAAAAGTGTCTGAAGGAACAAATGTTCCAAATGTTCTCACTGGCAGAGGTCTTCAAAGAACCAAGAAAAATCTGGGACTGAGTTAATGTGTTAGATGATACAAAATTAGTTAGCATGATCAGTAAGTGTTTATTATCTTTCTATCATGCTTTACCATCTGCTAAACCTGCCTTGACAAAGAGTATGAGACTATGGTTCCAAACATGGAGGTATATAGAGCTGGGACTGAACTTCAGAAAGGACTTGCTTACTGAAAGAATGTTGCAGAGGCTGATTTAGTCCTGGGGACACCACTGGGCTGCTGTTTTCCAAACTGTGTTCTGCAGAGCAGCGTACACAAGAGATCCTTGGGCCAAATTAGTGCTCTATGGTTATATAAACTTAGAAAACACTATAAACTATGCCCCCCTCCTTAGAGATTCACAATGCCTATTAAAAGTTTATTAAGAGCTATGAAAATTCTATAATTAAGAAAGGTGCTTGATTGCTTGATTTTGCCCTAATTCTTTTTTTTTTGTTTGTTTGTTTGTTTTTGGCCGCACTGTACGGCTTGCAGGGTCTTAGTTCCCTGACCAGGAATTGAACCTGGGCTCCGGCAGTGAAAGCGCTGAGTCCTAACCACTGGACCACCAGGGAATTCCCCTAATTCAATATTTATCATTTGATCATGGGTCTCTTTTTCATACACTACTATTACTATTACTAGTGGTAGTAGTAATAAAAATGAAAAACATTAACTGAGCACTTATTATATGGTAGGCATCGTTTGGAAGTGAAATATATATATTAACTCATTTATTCCTCATGTCAGCCAACATGTAATAGGCATTGCCACTATCACCATTTTACAGACAAGGAAACAGAAGCACAGAGTGATTGACCTAAGACCACATAACAACTATGTGGTGGAGCCTGGCTTAAAATCCAGGTGGTCCAAGCTCTGCCCAGTCACTTCACCACCAAGCCAAAGTTACTCAGCCAATGTCAACAAATGAGATACAGTTCAGCTGAGACATATTGATGGCTAAATTTGTAAAGTGTAAATAAAAATTTAAAGCCATATTTTCAACCATTCCAAAACTTGAATAGTTGAAATGAAGTCTGAATACCGTTTGTATGTAACTTTCTGAATTCAGCAATCATTACATAAGCAAATGACTTTATGGGGATAACATGAAGCATTTTCCTTTTGAATCACCCCAACTGGTCTGTAATTTATTTGTCAAGAATAAGGTTCTTCTGTTTGCTAGTGTATACAAATCATTTCCTGTTCTTTCTCTTTAATGGTTTACTTTCATGATTTCTCTACTAATCTAGAAGTTACATATGCTTGCCGTTGTTACCACTTTTTCTTATTAGATATTGATATTTAAAAGATAACTGATGTTAATTTTCTAGATTTCTAACTCTATTTATTTATATTTTATTATATTTTGATGTTTAAAATCAGTTGAAGTCTCAGGAAATTTCATAATAATTATTGTTTGTTTAACAATTTTTTATTTCTAATAAAAATAATTGGACCTAACTAAAATTGATTTACTAAAGAAACTGTAGGCCTTGAACATTTAAAAGTCACATTTTATTAAAAAAAAAGTTCTGAAAAAAAATAGTTCTGGAATTGAATAATGGTGATGGTTGTACAACATTATGAATATACTTAATGCCACTGAATTATAAACTAAAAACTGGTTAAAATGGTAAAAAAAAAATTTTTTAATTTAAAAAAACAAATGAATATTGAAAAGAAAAAAAAAGACATTTTATAAAGTTTAAATTTTTTTCATTATTAAATTAAATTAAACATAATATTCCAATAACCAGAAAATCAATTTTATGAAACTATAAAGATCCTCATTTCTCTGGAGAACTTAATACTTAAGTAGATTTAATTTTTACTTGACATTTATTTTCTCAACAAAATGGAATGATTTCCAATTAAAGCTGAAGTTATCAGATTTACAAGACAAATAATTTACCGCAAAAGAAGCTGACATGAATAATTAGGCAACATAAGGATTTTCTCAAATTTCTATTTGTGTACCCTTTTCTTCAGCATTTAAGACTCATCTGCATGGAAAGTTATTACACAAATTGCCACAAACTGCACTGGTACCTAGTCACAAGACAGGAAAATATTTGAAATTTAAGTGTGTGCAAGAACAAAATATGAAACAAAGTTTTTCTGTACAGTTTTCTATAAAACGTT
Organism: Balaenoptera ricei; assembly: GCF_028023285.1. Lineage (NCBI taxonomy): Eukaryota > Metazoa > Chordata > Mammalia > Artiodactyla > Balaenopteridae > Balaenoptera > Balaenoptera ricei. The sequence goes on along the minus strand of NC_082645.1, from coordinate 4,826,515 downwards.
TTCTCTTTTTCTTTGTTTTTTTTTTTTTTTTTACAATAGTGTTAGGTGGAGCTCAAGAAACTAGTTATAAGAGCACACCATTATCACTAAATCCAAAGTACTTTTAAACTGTGGTTTCAAAAACTTACTTGCTTCAAAAAATTAAAAATAGAACTACCATATTATCCAGCAATCCCAATTCTGGGTATATATCCAAAGAAAATGAAATTAGTCTTCAAAGAGATTTCTTCACTTCCACGTTCACTGCAGCATTATTTACAATAGCCAAAATATGGAAACAGTCTGAGCATTTTTCGACAGATAAATGTATAAAAAGATGTGGTCTATAAATACAACAGAGTATAACTTGATCATAAAAAAGAAGGAAATCCTGCCATTTGTGACAACATGGGTGAAACTGGAGGACATCATGCTAAGTGAAATAAGCCAGACAGAGGAAGACAAATACTTTACGATCTCACTTATACTTGGAATCTAAAAATGCCAAACTCATACAACCAGATGGGTTGCCAGGGGCTGGGGGTTGGAGGGGGTGAGAAAACAGCAAGATGTTGGTCAAAGGGTACAAACTTCCAGCAATAAGATACATAAGTTCTGGGATCTAAAGTATGGCCTGGTAATTATAGTTAATAATACAGTATTGTGTACTTGAAATGTTCTAAGAAAGCAGATCTTGTGTTCTCACCACAAAAAATTTTAAAAAGGTAACTATGTGAGGTGGTGGATGTATTAATTAACTTGACTGTGGTCTGGTTGTGGTAATCATTTCATAATATATATCAAATCATAATGTTGTATACTTTTAAAATACCATATTGTACAACCTAAATACATTTTTAAAATACAATTTTTATTTGTCAGTCATACTGCAATAAAGCTAAGGGAAAAAGTGGCTTTATATCTCTCACATTTTTGAGCACTGGAATGAATTTAGCCAATTATTGCAAAGATCATGTAAAATTATATTATTTACTGACAAAATTTATGGATTCAAAACAACTCAACTTTGAAAAAGTGAGGTGGAGATGACTCATTAATAATGTTTAATCAGCATTTTATTGGGCTCCTGAAGGAGAATTATTAATACTAGTAGAACAATATCTGTGTGCTTGAAGAAAATCGTCATTATTTTAAAATATTTGATATGAAAAAAATCAATAAAAATCCATATGTATGCATTATCACAAGTATTTTTAACATTACATTTTCACTTGAAAAAAAAAGGACAAATTAAAATCATTAGAGCTAGAGAATTACAACTCCCTTGATGTATAATTTAAAGAAACTAAATTTTGGTCGATGGCAAGAAAACAACTGTAGTTAAATGGAGAAAAAAGTAATATGAACACTCCTGATATCTGATATCTGGTTGTGATGATAAAGAACTGAAAGAGATCATCATTAAATTCTCTTCCTCGAAAATCACTCGCAGCTATCTCAAACATAAATACCTCATATAAAGCATTATGTTCTTGGAAGGAAACTTATTAAAAATATTTAATACATTTTATGCGAATGTTTATACAAACTCAATATTTAATATTCTACCTAAAGCTTTGTATTTTATTTTTCTTATAATCTGAAAAATATGTAATTTTGTTTTAAATAAGACCCATCTGGATATCCCTAAATGTTATGAAAAACATTAGAATGTCGTATACAATGCTGTGTTCTATCCACATCACCACAAAAAAGAAATGTACTTTTGGAAACCCTGGCCTAGCCATTCTGATCTACCTAGGATGGTAGCATCATCACCTCAGTTTCCAGAATTTTTTAACGTGGATAAAAACCAGCCTACTCATACCAAGATCCTGTTTCTTCCATGCCTAACCTGGTGGGTAAATGTGCCCCTAATGAATTTTCCAGGCAGTTCAATGCCCTCTCAAACTGTATCAGAGAGTATAAGCAACCTTTTCAATTTGGAGTGCCTTGTGTGAGTAGGGTGGGATGGGAAAGGAGGGTGTACCCTAGCCCCAACCCTTCTTTTGTACAAAACGGCATTTAACTCTCATCTCAGGGATATTTCCCATTTCTAACCCTAAGGTAGTCATGCTTTGCTTTGCTGGAAGACCAGATAATCTTGGGTTATCAGAATCGGCAAATCAGTCACGTTAAGTGGGATTTTGAGAGTCAAGTTTAGAAATGGGCAAGAACAACAAAAATACAGCAATGGAGAAGCAAAGGAGGAAATTGGGAGGACAACTAGAGAAGGGAAGAAGGAAGAGAAAAGCCCCACATTCTAGAAAAATATGTAATAACAACCACAACAAGACAAGCTTCTTCGGATTCAAGTTATAATTCCAATCCACATCATGACCAGCTGTGCCTCTCGATACCCATCAAAGACCCTTCAAATTTACCACCTTACTCTACAGAGCTTTGCCTAATGAATCCCACCTCATTCCTCTATTTTCTCTACTCAGTTTATGCTATAAAAACACTGACTTGTTTTGCTATGGATTTTTTTTTAACCTCTGCAACCTTCCCTTCAAGCAAAATCTTAAGAGGATCTCAATGAATAAAACAGAAACATCACATACTACTCTGTGCTGAAGCCAGTAAGGAGCTCCATGAAACTCCTGTAGTGAAAGCATTAGAATTTTTAGCTATGTTGTTTAGCGATCAACCTATATTATGTTCCATTTTCATTCGCGTATTCTCTGTATACACATCAGTGTCTCTCAAACTCTCAAACTCTCGAGCACTGTATGAATCACCTAGGGATCTTGTTGAAATACAGACTCTGATTCAAGAGGCCTGGAGTGGATCCAGAGGGCCTGTATTTCTAACAAGCTCCCAGATTGTGTTGCTGCTAGCTATTGGACCTTGGACCACAGGTGTCACAGCAAGTCCTGTGTCACTAGCTGTGGGCTAAACCCTGTGGCAGATAAAAGAAAGTATAAACGTTTACTTCCTGCCATCAAAGACCTTAAAAATAAACATGATCTCTAGGAACTGATTATTGATCAGTAAAGCTTATTGCCTAACTAAATGTCTCCTCCACTCAGAACCTGGTCGTGTCAGGGACATCCTCAAGCTCTCGAGACCTCAGTTTCCCCCCACCGTGTTCAGGTTCATTTTGGTTCCATGACTCTAAAGGCAGTGATGTAAATCTAACTGCAAGTGCAGAGTGAGTTGAGAGACCCCAGGAGAGGCAGAGTAGTCGGGGACACCTCATGTTAAATGCAGGCTGTGAGCTGGTATTGGGCCTCGGGCAGTCTCATAACCCCCGCGTGGCATTGATGGAGTCCGCGGTCTCCCATGTTGAACTCACCCCCTCGAGTTCTGCAATGCCATGACCCTCACGGTATTTGCCCTGGATGAAAGGAATGAGAAAGAATATCCAGTCTGACAGCGTGACACAAACGACTCAGGCACAAAAGTCCCCAGGGGCTAGGCAGCTAAAGTAAATGAATGACACTGTCCCCAGGCCAACAGGGTCTAATATCCCAGGAGTGTGACCACATGAAGTTGCTGCTACTCGGCTCCAGACAATTTTGCAAAACAGAAATACAGACGCGTTGACTGCCCAGAGGCAGACACTCAGATTTTTCAGACGAAGAAGAAATCCCGAGTTTTATGAGACTCTTATTTAAAATCCGGTGTGTGCCGGTCAGAATGGCCAACATCAAAAAATCTAGAAACAATAAATGCTGGAGAGGGTGTGGAGGAAAGGGAACTCTCTTGCACTGTTGGAGGGAATGTAAATTGATACAGCCACTGTGGAGAACAGTATGGAGGTTCCTTAAAAAACTACAAATAGAACTACCATACGATCCAGCAATCCCATTACTGGGCATATACCCTGAGAAAACCATAGGTCAAAAAGAGTCATGTACCACAATGTTCATTGCAGCTCTGTTTACAATAGCCAGGACATGGAAGCAACCTAAATGTCCATCGACAGATGAATGGATAAAGAAGATGTGGCACATATATACAATGGAATATTACTCAGCCATAAAAAGAAATGAAATGGAGGTATTTGTAATGAGGTGGATGGAGTTAGAGTCTGTCATACAGAGTGAAGTAAGTCAGAAAGAGAAAAACAAATACAGTACGCTAACACATATATACGGAATCTAAGGAAAAAAAAAAAAAAAAGGCCATGAAGAACCTAGTGGCAAGACGGGAATAAAGACACAGACCTACTAGAGAATGGACTTGAGGATATGGGGAGGGGGTGGGGTGAGATGTGACAGGGTAAGAGAGTGTCATGGACATATATACACTACCAACTGTAAAATAGATAGCTAGTGGGAAGCAGCCGCATAGCACAGGGAGATCAGCTCGGTGCTTTGTGACCACCTAGAGGGGTGGGATGCGGAGGGTGGGAGGGAGGGAGATGCAAGAGGGAAGAGATATGGGAACATATTGTATATGTATAACTGATTAACTTTGTTATAAAGCAGAAGCTAACACACAAAAAAATAAAAAAAAATAAAAAATAAATAAAAAAATAAAATAAAATACGGTGTGTGCTGGGTAACAGAACCTGCAAGAGGACCTCTAATTTATAACCTCTGGAAGAAGGACTGCATTTCATGTGCAGCCATGATGGCTTCCAAAGAAACCTAAGCTCCCCCAAGTGTGAGTATCCCCTTTTTTATAATCAAAAAGAAATTATTACATAGTAGCCTGCAATAATCTTAGCCCATGTTTTTTTTTCCTTTTTCTTTTGAAAGTTCTTGCTCACTAGGGTCCTTGTAGTTAATGACAGGCTGTGAGTACTTCAAGTGTAGAGTGTTCTGTTCTCTCAGAGGCTGCCTATTGTCTGAGAAGCACCTTAGGGCTTTATATGGTTACTGGTTAGCATCTTGTTCTTTTAGGGAAAAAAAAGTTCAATGAGTTTGCTATTTTGGAGGGCTTCATGGCACTTGTTGTAAAGTGGTAGCTGAATGCTGGGGTTATTGTATATTTCAAACATGTCCAAATGATAGCAGAAGAAAACATACGTAAACAGGTGTTCACGGAGGTCTCTCCTTTTTCACAGAAACAAACTTATCTTCTACCTCATCTTCTACTCTCCCATCAAATTCAACACTCTAAAGAATGGTGGAGAAAAAAACAAGTAAACCAATACTGGCCCAATCAAAGGGTCTCATTATCTTCCAATTAAAGATTTTTAGGGACTTCCCTGGTGGCGCAGTGGTTAAGAATTCGCCTGCCAATGCAGGGGACACAGGTTCGAGCCCTGGTCTGGGAAGATCCCACATGCCGTGGAGCAACTAAGCCCGTGCACCACAACTACTGAAGCCAGCGTGCCTAGAGCCCATGCTCCGCAACAAGAGAAGCCACCGCAATGAGAAGGCCAAGCACCACAACGAAGAGTAGCTCCGACTTGCGGCAGCTAGAGAAAGCCCGTGCGCAGCAAAAAAGACCCAACGCAGCCAAAAATAAATAAATAAATAAATGTATTTATTAAAAAAAAAAAAAGATTTTTAGATTTAGACAAGGTCTGGTAACAACAAAATACTCAACCAACTTAGTTACCATTCAACTTAAATCATTTATCCAACTCTTGGGTCATATTCATTAAATAGCTGTATGAAAAAATTAAAATATAGTATAATATATTGCTTGTTAAATTGACCCATAAGCACAATAATTTGTTTAACACACTTGTTTTCACTGGCTAAGTTGTCAGACTGAATGGAAAGGATCAACCTTACGTGGCCACAGATGTACAGCTGTGGGGTTTGCCCTCGCCAGGAGTAAACATGGTGACTGAAGTTATGAGATCCAGGATCCAGGGTACTAAACATGAGGTTTATTTTTCCAGATCTTCAAAGTCAACAGCATGCTTTCTAGTAATCACAGAAAGTAAAAGATGTGCATTGGACAAAAAATAAAGCTGAACAGTCTCTGTTTCAAAGTCTTAAGTGAGAAAGAAATAGTAATAAATAAGACTCCTACAAAAAAAAAAATAGCTAATATCATCCTAGGCTGTTTTGCACTCCTTTCGTGGCATCTGGTCCACCCACCAGCCTGTTTGGATATGACGGCAGATGCAAGCAAACCCAGCCAACTCTGCCAACCCCCGGCCCTAATCAGCAGAACTGCCCCACCAACCCTTACAGCTGTGAAATAATAAATGATTGTTTTAAGCCATGAAGTTTTGAGGTAGTTACTCAGCAACAGATTACTGATATGTTTGGCTTTCATAATTTTCATTTCTATCTAAGATGGAATTTGCAGAGCTTATACATCATAAGAATCTATCTTTGCTGTATTTTTCTAAGCAGATAAAAATAGATTCAGTTAAATCCACAGCTTATACTGAAAGGCCTATTTTGAAAGCCTATTTTTTTAAGTAGCTTCCTTTAAGAAACGGGGGGAAAAAAAGTTATACAAACTGAATTAAGTAGCAGATTTGTGTTTAGGTCTTAGCAAGAAAAAGAGATATATTCGGAATTTTCTATAAACTATGATCCCCTCTGAACCTGCTGCATACGCATTAAACCAATATTGTTCTAGTTATCAGCACTTATTTATCAATCATGCACAATAGCTGCAATGGATTTCAACAATTGCTCAAGGTTTACTGTTTGGTTCCGTGTGTTTTTCATCAGCACCCTCCTAAAGCATCCATTATACATTATATATACATGCTCCATGCTTCCACTGCCTTAGATTCAGCAGAGAAACACTGCCTCGAATAGGCCTTGAATGTGGTTCCAAGAAAGTTGGGTATGTAAGGAATTTGCTAACAAGTTTATTTGCTAAGGCGTGTTACAACACTTCTACCATTTCCTTTTGCTTTATCAAAATGTGTTATATTTAAATCCTAAGAGTATTAGAAAAAATATGTATTTACTATAAAATTCTATTTGTATATTACATGATAGATCTTTTCTGTTTTTTCTGGGTTTTTTTGGCTGCGTTGGGTCTTCGTTGCTGCACGCGGGTCGTGGTGAGCGGGGGCTACTCTTTGTTGCGGTGCGCAGGCTTCTCATTGCGGTGGCTTCTCTTGTTGCGGAGCACGGGCTCTAGGTGCTCGGGTTTCAGTAGCTGTGGCACGTGGGCTCAGCAGTTGTGGCTCGCAGGCTCTACAGCTCAGGCTCAGTAGTTGTGGCGCACGGGCTTAGTTGCTCCGCAGCATGTGGGATCTTCCCGGACCAGGGCTCAAACCCGGGTCTCTTGCATTGGCAGGCGGATTCTTAACCACTGAGCCACCAGCGAAGCCCCTACGGGATAGATCGTTGTGATGTTCTAAGAAAGGGGTAGGCAAACTTTTTCTGTAAAGGGCCAAATAGTAAATATTTTAGACTATGCTGGTCCTAAGGTTTCTGCCACGGCTCTCAACTCTATCATTGCATTGTGAAAGCAGCCATTGACAATCTGTAAATAAATGGGTGTGGCTGTGTTCCTATACAACCGTATTTTAAAAAATAGAAGACTAGACCATATTTGGCCTGCAGGCTATAGTTTGGGGCCCCTGTTTAAGGTACTCACTATTACTTCAGTTTGTTATTTATTAAGTCACAAAGGATTACAGAGAGTTGAAAGAAGATTGTAAATGGTCTGTGAGGGCCCAGGTAAGGGACAGCATGAAACTACCCAGCCTGTTGATAAAATTAAAACTGGTCAATGGAGAATAGAAAGAAAGAGGAGAGGTAAGAAGTATGCAGACAAAGCTCCAAAGCGGTCTCTCCCCTAAGATTATTCCTCTCTCCTACATCAAACATTCACTAGCTTTTGAACGTAAATTGGCATAGCCACTTCGCAAACTTGCTTTGCAGTATCCTCTAAAGTGGAACATAGGCATACCCTATAGCTCAGTAATTACACTCCTAGGTATGCAACCGACAGAAATACATACATAGGTTCACTAAAAGATATATACCACAACATTTAGACTGATACTACTTTTTAATTAACTTTTAATTTTGAAGCAATTATAGATTCACATGTTGTTGTAAGAAATAACACAGAAAGATCCAATGTCCCCTTTACCCAGATTCTTGTGATGATGACATCTGGCAAAACTATAGAACAACATCATAACTAGTATGTTGACATTGTTTTAATCCACTAATCTTAGCTGGATTTCCCATTTTACTTGTACTTGAATGCATGTGTGTGTGTGTGTGTGTGTGTGTATGTATGCTTGTGTGTGCATTTAGGTCTATGCAGTTTCAACACATTTGCTTCATGCATTCACACATTCAAAATACAGAATAGTCCCATCACCACAAGGATCCTTCATGCTGCCCGCTTATCACCACCGTTTATCCTTTCCCCGCTGCTAATCCCTAGAAGTGCTCACCTGTTCTCCATTTCCAAAATTTTGTCATTTAAAAAATGTTATGCAAATAGAATTACCCAATATATATCTTTCAGAGATTGGCTTATATTATGAAGTATAACTCCCAGGAGATTCATCTAAGGTGTTGCACGTCCTTTTCTTTTGATTGTTTAGTAGTATTCCATGATACGGAGCTACCAGCATTGTTAAACCATTCATTCATTGAAAAACATTGGGTTGAAGGGGGAAGGGGGAGAGGGATGAATTGGGAGATTGGGATTGACATATATGCACTATTACATATAAAACAGAAAGCTAATAAGAACCTACAGTATAGCACAGGGAACTCTACTCAATACTCTGTAATGACCTATATAGGAATAGAATCTTAAAAAAGAGTGGGTATATGTATATGTATAACTGATTCAGTTTGCTGTACAGAAGAAACTAACACAATATTCAATCAACTATACTCCAAAAAAAATTAATTTTAAAAAAAGAATTAAAAAAAGAAAGAAAAACATTGGGTTGTTTCCAGTTCAGGGTTATAATGGATACAGCTGCTGCAATTTTTGTGTATAAATTTTGTGTGAACATAAGTTGTGATTTCTCTGGGACAAAGGTCCAAGAGTCAATTGTGGGTCATAAGGTAGTTGCTTGTTTATTTTTTTAAGGAACTGACAAAATGTTTTCCAGAGCAGCTGTACCTTTTAACGTTCCCACCAGCAATGTATGAATGATCCAGTTTCTCCACATTCTTACCAGCATTTGGTGTTGTCTCTATTTTTGTTTTAGCCATTCTGATAGGTGTATGGGCTACTTTATTGTGGTTTTAATTAGCATTTAGCTAATAGTTAATGATGTTGAACATTTTCTCATGTGTTTGTTCTCTGCATATACTCCTGGGTGAAACGCTTCTGGATGTCTTTTGTGGACTTGAATTGTTTGTTTTGTACCTTGATGTTGGAGAGATACTAGTCACTAGCTGGATATGTGGTTTGCAATTTTTTTTCCCCAAGTCTGTAGGCTGTCTTTTTATCTTCTAATCCAGGGTCTTTCTTAGAGCAAAAGTTTGGTTTTTTTTTTTTTTTTCTATTTTGATGAGGCTCAATTTATCATTTATTCCTTTTATGGATCATTTTTTGGTCTGAAATCTAAGAACTCTTTGCCCTAAATCCTAAAGATTTTCTCTTTTTTCCTCCTAAAAGCTTTATGTTTTATATTTAAGTTCATGATCCATTTTGAGTTAATTTTTATAAACGGTGGGAGGTTTAGGGAGGGCTTCATTTTTTTCTTGCCTATAAATTGTCCAATTGCTGGAGCAACATTTGTTGAAAAGGATATCTTTCCTTCACCGAGTTCCTTCTGCACCTTTGTTGAAAACCAGTTTGACATATTTGTGCAGTTCCTTTTCTATGTTTTCTATTCTATCTTATTGATCTATGTATCTATCTCTCTGCCAATACCACACTGCCTTGATTTTTGTAGCTATATAGTAAGCCTTAACATCAGATGGAGTGACTCCTTACATTCTTCTATTTCAAGATTATTTTAGCTATTCCAGGGCTTCTGCCTTTCCATATGTATTTTAGAATATTTTAAAAAAATTTTTATTGGGGTATAGTTGATTTACAATGTTGTGATAGTTTCAGGTGTACAGCAAAGTGAATCAGTTATACATATACATATATCCACTCTTTTTTAGATTCTTTTCCCAAATAGGCCATTACAGGGTATTGAGTAGAGTTCCCTGTGCTATATACAGTAGGTCCGTGTTAGTTATCTATTTTGATACAGTAGTGTGTATGTGTCAATCCCAATCTTCCAATTCATCCCTCCCTCCCTCTTACCCCGGGTAACCATAAGTTTATCTTCTACATCTGTAACTCTATTTCTGTTCTGTAGATAAGTTCATTTGTACCCTATTTTTTAGATTCCACATATAAGCAATATCATATGACATTTGTCTTTGACTTACATCACTCAGTATGACAATCTCTAGGTCCATACACGTTGCTGCAAATGAATAAGTGTATGTATGTATAAAAAAAACTTGCCAAGATTTTAAATAGAAATTGCATTAAACCTATAGATCAGTTTGGGAAGAATTGACATCTTTATTATTTTGAGCCCTTTAATCCAAGAAAACCATATGTATCTCCATTTATTTAGATTTTCTTTTATTTCTTTCAACAGTATTTTGTAATTGTCAGCATGCAGATTCTGTATATGTTTTGCTTAGTGTACACCTATATATTTAATTTTCTTTGGAGTGTTAGTAAATGGTATGGTGTTTTTAATAACAATTTCCACACTTATTCACTATTAATATATAGAAACTGATTTTTGAGTGTCAGGATCCTGCATCCCATGAGTTTGTTAACCTCACTTATTAGTTCTTTATGTTTTTTGGTAGATCCCTTCAGATTTTCTATGTAAGCAATCACGTTATTTGCAAATAAGGACAATTTTATTTTCTTTCCAATCTGTATGCTTTCTCTTTCCTTCCTCCTTTCCTCCCTCCGTTCCTTCCATCCTTCCTTCCTTCCTTCTTTTTTCATTTGTTTTAGTTTTTGCCTTATAGCAATGGCTAGAAGTTCCAGTACTACACTGAATAAGCATGGTGAGAATGAATATTCTTTCTGTATTACCAATCTGATGGGGAAACCATTGAGTTTTTCATCCTTAAGTAAGATGTTAGTTGTAGGGTTTTTGTAGATGCTCTTTATCACATTGAGGTAATTACCTTCTATTCTTAACTTGTGGAAATTATTTGCAATATATGGCTGTTAGATTTTGTCAAATTGTTTTCCTGGGTCACTTTATATAATAATATGATTTCTTCTCTAGCCTGTTGATATCATGGATTATATTAATTGATTTTCAAATGTTGAACCAGGCTTTCTTACCTGGAATAAACTTCACTTGTTCACACTATATAATTCTTCTTATATATTTTTATTCAATTTGCTAATATTTTGTTGTAGATTTTAAATCTAAGTTCATGAGGGATACTGATCTGTAGCTTTCTTTTTTGTACTATCTTTGTCTGGTTTTAGTATCAGGGCAATACTGGCCTCATAAAATGAGTTGAGTAGTAGTATTATTTTTAGTTGTCCAAGTTTAGATGCTATTCAATTGCTCATCACCAATAGAAAGGACCCATACATTGTGGTATTTCATAAAATGTAACACTACAGAGCAATGGAAATAAACAGGTCACAACTATACACAGAAATATACATTGGTCTCACAAATATTATCTTGAGCAAAGAAGCTAGTCACAAAAGTGATTGTTTATCTGACTCCATTTATCAAAAGAACTAAAAAAGGGAAAACTAATCTATGATGTTAGAAGTCAAGATAATGGTTACCCTCCAATAAATATGTATATTTAAAAAAAACACACAAAAAAGCAAATTCATAAAAAAGAAAAAAAAAGGCATGCAGAGTAGCTTTCTGGGTGCTGGTCCTGTTCTGGTCCTAGTTTTACAGATGTGGGCATTTCTGAACAGTTCATTGAGCTGTGTACTTACCTACCCATTTCTGTATGTTTGCTATACTTTGATTTTAAAAAAAAGCAATATCCAACACCCCATCCCAAGCCCATGGAGGAGTTTCCCTCTCACACACCCTCTCTGCTTTCTGTTTGAATATCCAGGGACCACAGTCACATGACTCAAAGCTCGTGTGAACTCAAAGATGAAAACAGCTTTTTATAGTGTGTTTCACTAGAAAGATATAAATTTCATTGTTTTCAAAACAGAACCACTGTCTATTTTTACTTCCTTTTAGGCCTTATGGTTGAACAGCCTCAACCAATGTATAATCCATTTGAGAAGTTTGAGCCATTGAGCCATTCATATTTTTAGCAAAGAAATGGATCAAAAGGTAGTTCTGCCAACTACTTTCATTCGATGTGCACTCTCATGCCTGCTTTGTACTTGAAAATAGTGCTATCACAGAGTATTCTTTATAACAATGCCCAGTTAATTAAAAATAATTTAGCCTGATAGCAACTGTGATTGCAGATATCCTTTCTTTAGTGTTCTGTACTTAAGACTGATAAATGAATAGAGATTTATTAAATACATAATTAGAAAAATGAAAGCCTTGATTAGTAAAGTATATCAAGAATCTAAGAATATCCTAGCTTCAAAACAATAAGCAGGAATATCAGATTCCAGTGGTTAGTGGTACTACATCTTATATCAGAGGAACAAACAATTCACTGAAAACTACTTCCACCCAACCGATTCAAAGTTCTTAAGGTTTCCTATGTGCAGAAAGACCCCTGGCCCTTCTAAATGCCTCTGAAGGTTTATGAAACAGCACACTGCAAGAAGCCTGTAAAAAAAATTCACCGAACACTCTGAAGAACAGGAAAATTTCTTTGAACAAAATCAGTACACTCCAATATACAGTCACTATCAAGTTACCCTCACAAGAAACAGAGTTCCTATTGATCCACCTCCCCTGTCACCCTTATTCTTCACTTCTCTATTTTATTTTACAATTTTCAGGAGAGAAAATTTGTTTTAAAAAAGATACTAGATGATACCTTATATTTTCAGACTGATAACATACACAACTGTGATTTGCATATCATTAAACAGATAAGCAGTGTTTCTCAAACTTTAGGGTCCATGAGAATCACCTGCAGAGGCATTAAAAATGCAGATGCTCAGAACCTAGATCCACAGATTATGATGGCGCCCTGGATTCTGCAATTTTAACAATCTTCCCAGGTGATTCTGATACACAGGACTTGGGAGACAGAGAGACAGAGGGCTAGAACCAGGCTGAATCAATGAAAATTCCAAGACTGAAGAGTAAGTTTGCAAGAAAATAAAGGTTGTTACTTTTGAATACGAATGACAATAACAACAGGGTATAAATAGTGCTGCCATGAACAAGTAATATGAGGCCTGATTTATACATGTAAGGTATCAATAAATATCATGTACTGTCCTCATTAATTCATTCAGTAACTATTTATTAAACACCTTTGTGCCAGGCCTGAAGGATGCAATGGTGAAATATTCCTCCAAAAGCTGCCAGTGTAATAGAAAGAAAAGAAAAATAAGTAGGCATGCTGTGTGGCTGACCTTACTTATTTAAGCCTTGTTTCTTTAGAGCAAAGCAACGACTGCAAAGACCAAGAATCCAGGTCACAGAGAGGCTTGAATGCAAACACCACCCCCATTATCCTGGACTCTGCCTCCATCTGTGTCCCTGGGGATGCTCCTCTTGAATGCTCTGCAGACTCCTTTCTCCCTCCATGGAACTGAGACTTTTCAAGCTGACCAGGCATCTTTGGGCCAAAGCAGTTAAAACAAACACACACACACACACACAAAATCAGAAGTCCCCCGCACTGTGCATGGCAAGTCCTCCAGGTCCTCCAAGTGACCACTCTTTCCGCTCACCTTCAAGAGTCAGAGTGTAGATGACCCTTCCCTCAGGGTCTGCAGCCCTTCTGGAGTACAACCCCTACCAAGACTCTCAGAGAGTTTCTGAGTTACTGCTCCCGCTGTTGGATGCCTAGGCAATGCCTTATACCTGGAGGGGAAAGCTATTCAATACTTGGGCAGTAGGACTGTTTTTCTTCCACCAACACCGAAGTTGTATCCCAAAGCAAAACACAGTATTTGCCTTTAGTTTTTCCCTTATCTTAGGGTGACCTTCCTCCTTTTGGAGGACCCATTCTCACTCCAAGTCAGAGGCCAGGACTGATTATCCCTCTCTCTCTTTCTCTTTTTTTCACTTGGAAGTAAAATTGATTATCCCTCTCTTTTGAGGATTGAACCCGGTTAAGAGTTCTTCCAGTGTTGGCTAGAGCCCTTTGTTTACTTGGAGGAAGGCTCTGTGGTGGGCAAGTGCCAACAAAATCTTGTTCCCATGCTTCCAGTTTCAGGCACTGTTAATTTCTCCAGGTATCACGATTGGATAAAGTGTTGATCTGGCCCTGAACCAGTAGAGAGGCCAGTGTGGTTGCCCAAGGTTTTGTTGCCATAGTGGGTGAGAAAAGGGAATTGTGATTTTATGTTCCTCATTCTTTTTATTTTGGTTGCTATGCCATTAGCATAGGTTTTTAGTAGAAAATAATTATAAAATAGTGAAATTCACACAAAATCACAAATCATCCTCAAACTTTTGCCTAGGCAAATGAATATATGTATGAGTATTCGTTTGAATGTGTGTATATATATATTCATGTGTCTGTGTGTGCATAATATATATTTTAACAACTAAACGTCAGTGTTAATTTTAAAACTCCTTTTTTTTTGAACAATGTATCATAACACCTTTCCATTTCAAAAAATAATAGAGCTACCATCAATTTAAGACTGTATTGTATCTATTGAATAGATTTACCATATGGTACCTAACAAGTCTTCTAATGTTCAATATCTGGGGCTGTTCATGATTTTTCACTGCTATAAACAGCTCTACATATTTTAACTACATTTCAGCGTTTCTCACACCAATTATCTTATCCATACCTCAACACCCCAACTTGCACCACTATCTGCTGTCATAAAGATATGGGAAATTTGTTTCTCCTCCAGATAAGTGCCCATTAGCAAACCCAGATGGCCTAGTCATAAAGATCAAACTCCTCCTTAACACCCTCCACTGCCTTCTGTCTAACACACCCAGCATTTCAAAGTCCTACCTCTTGTTTCAGTGGAGTTGAACTCGGGTGACACTGAGACCTCTCCTCTGTAACGGTAGTTATGACTGAATGAAATCTGACTTCACCGCTTTTACAAGTATCTGGCTTTGTTTCTTTCCACAATTCTAACTGATAAGGCTCTGACAAGTTTCAGCTCCTACCCATCCTGATCTACAGTAGCAAATGCCCTTTGTGATTTCTGCCTAACAGGATCCCTGTCTTCCTGATAGGTCTGATCTCCACTAATCGTCTGATCTCCAGTGCTCTACTTACTTGCCTGAACTTCCAATTTCTCACCCTTCCTGGCCTTAAAATGTGCCATCTCTTCTCATGGGCCTGGCAATAAATAGGTTGTGTGTGAAATCATTTAAACAGACAAAGAGATACATAAGGTACTGAAATGGATAAGAACTTTCTCTCTAATTCTTATCTGCAAAAGGATAAGAATAAAATGATACAGGTTTTAACTGTATCATTTTATTCTTATCCTTTTTGGCATTCTATTTTAGTCCTGAGACACTATTCTTTTGTTTATATCCATCCATATCACATGCATCAACCACCAAATTTAAAACGATCATACTGTTTATCCTCAAGAAAATCTCTCTCCATCCCTGTTTACTTCTATTGGTTCTTGAAATTAAAATAATGAAAGGTTGTAGGTATGGAGTTAGGTAGAAACTCTGAGGAGGTGGGTGGTTCAATTTTGTCCCTAGCTCTACTTGATTATCCTTCTTACAGCACAGCAGTGCTGGAATTTCCTCTGGTCTAATCCTTTAACACCTTTTAGACTGCCTAGAGGAAAGAAATAGTCTCTTGACTTAGCCAGGAAAATGATCCAAATCTCTCAAATTTAAACTACTTACCATTTTGACTTTACAGCATTTGCTCACTAACCAAGAGGGAAGGAGATAACAAAAGAATAGCTTTTATTGCCAGCATCATATTTTTCTTTCTGTTAAATAATAGTATTAAGGAAGCATTATTTATCAAGTCTTAATGATGTGCTATGTGCTGAAAAGAACATATAGTTAGGCTGTGAAATAATGGTATAGATCTCAGAGGCTGCAAGTTAATCCAGAAGCTATTGCCCTTCTCCTTCTTCCCTCTTATCCCCCTCCACATTTGACTAGTTGCCAACTATTTATTGAGAAGCTACTCAGTTCCTACAATGTGCAGGAACACAATGTCCCTACAGCAATGAGACACCCAAACTGTTATACTATTACTGTAAAACAAAACCCCAACCAACGAAGGGCTCAAAATCTATGGTGAGGGAGCTTCAAGATGGCGAAAGAGTAAGATGCAGATTTCACCTTCCTCCCCACAAATACATCAGATATACATCTACACGTGGAACAACTCCCACAGAACACCTAATGAACGCTGGCAGAAGACCTCAGACCTCCCAAAAGGCAAGAAACTCCCCACGTACCTGGGTAGGGCAAAAGAAAAAAGAAATAACAGAGACAAAAGAATAGGGATGGGACCTGCACCAGTGGGAGGGAGCCATGAAGGAGTAAAAGGTTTCAACACACTAGGAAGCCCCTTCGTGGGCGGAGACAGCGGGTGGCGGAGGGGGGAAGCTTCGGAGCCACGGAGGAGAGCGCAGCCACAAGGGTGCGGAGGGCACAGCGGAGAGATTCCCGCACGGAGGATCAGTGCCGAGTAGCACTCACCAGCCCGAGAGACTTGTCTGCTCACCCGCCGGGGCGGGCGGGGGCTGGGAGCTGAGGCTCGGGCTTTGGTCAGATCGCAGGGAGAGGACTGGGGTTGGCGGCGTGAACACAGCCTGAAAGGGGCTAGTGTGCACAGCTAGCCAGGAGGGAGTCCGGGAAAAGGTCTGCAGCTGCCAAAGAGGCAAGAGACTTTTTCTTGCCTCTTTGTTTCGTGGTGCGCGAGGAGAGGGGATTCAGAGCGCCGCTTAAAGGAGCTCCAGAGACGGGCGCGAGCCGCGGTTATCAGCGCGGACCCCAGAGACGGGCAGGAGACGCTAAGTCTGCTGCTACCGCCACCAAGAAGCCTGTGTGCGAGCACAGGTCACATCCACATCGCCCCTCCCGGGAGCCGGTGCAGCGCGCCACTGCCAGGGTCCCGTGATCCAGGGACAACTTCCCCGGGAGAACACATGGCACACCTCAGGCTGCTGCAACGTCACGCCGGCCTCTGACGCCGCAGGCTCGCCCCGCATCCATACCCCTCCCTCCCCCCGGCCTGAGTGAGCCAGAGCCCCCGAAGCAGCTGCTCCTTTAACCCCGTCCTGTCTGAGCGAAGAACAGACGCCCTCAGGCGACCTACACGCAGAGGAGGGTCCAAATCCAAAGCTAAACCCCAGGAGCTGTGTGAACAAAGAAGAGAAAGGGAAATCCCTCCCAGCAGCCTCAGAAACAGCGGATTAAATCTCCACAGTCAACTTGATGTACTTGCATCTGTGGAATACCTGAATAGACAACAAATCATCCCAAATTGAGGAGGTGGACTTTGGGAGCAACGATATATATATTTTTTCCCTTTTTTCTCTTCTTGTGAGTGGGTATGTGTATGCTTCTGTGTGTGATTTTGTCTATACAGCTTTGCTTTTACCATTTGTCCTAGGGTTCTTTCTGGTTTTTTGCTTGGTTTTTTTTTGGTATTTTTTGTTTTTTTAGTATAGTTTTCAGCACTTGTTATCATTGGTAGATTTGTTTTTTGGTTTGCTGCTCTTTTCTTTCTTTCTTTCTTTTTTCTTTTTTCTAATTTTTTTATTACTTAAAAAAAATTTGTTCTAATAATTATTTTTTATTTTTTATTTTAATAACTTTATTTTATTTTATCTTCTTCTTTCTTTCTTTCTTTTTTTTCTCCCTTTATTCTGAGCCGTGTGGATGACAGACTCTTGGTGCTTCAGCCAGGCATCAGGGCTGTGCCTCTGAGGTGGGAGAGCCAAGTTCAGGACACTGGTCCACGAGAGACGTCCCAGCGCCACGTAATATCAAACGGTGAAAATCTCCCAGAGATTTCCATCTCAACACCAAGACCCAGCTCCATTCAGTGACCAGCAAGCTACAGTGCAGGACACCCTGTGACAAACAACTAGCAAGACAGGAACACAAACCCATCCATTAGCAGAGAGCCTGCCTAAAATCGTAATAAGGCCACAGACACCCCAAAACACACCACCAAACGTGGATCTGCCCACCAGAAAGACAAGATCCAGCCTCATCCACCAGAACACAGGCACTAGTCCCCTCCACCAGGAAGTCTACACAACCCACTGAACCAACCTTAGCCGCTGTGGACAGACACCAAAAACAATGGGAACTATGAACCTGCAGCCTATGAAAAGGAGACCCCAAACACAGTAAGTTCAGCAAAATGAGAAGACAGAGAAACACACAGCAGATGAAGGAGCAAGGCAAAAACCCACCAGACCTAACAAATGAAGAGGAAATAGGCAGTCTACCTGAAAAAGAATTCAGAATAATGATAGTAAACATGATCCAAAATCTTGGCAATAGAACAGAGAAAATACAAGAAACGTTTAACAAGGACCTAGAAAAACTAAAGAGCAAAAAACAGTGATAAACAACACAATAAATGAAATTTAAAATTCTCTAGAAAGAATCAATAGCAGAATAACTGAGGCAGAAGAATGGATAAGTGGCCTGGAAGATGAATAAAGAAAAAAGAATGAAAAGAATTAAGGACAATCTCAGAGACCTCTGAGACAACATTAAACGCACCAACATGAGAATTATAGGGGTCCCAGAAGAAGAAGAGAAAAAGCAAGGGACTGAGAAAATAGTTGAAGAGATTAGTTGAAAACTTCCCTAATATGGGAAAGGAAATAGTTAATCAAGTCCAGGAAGCACAGAGAGTCCCACACAGGATAAATCCAAGGAGAAACACGCCAAGACACATATTAAACTATCAAAAATTAAATACAAAGAAAAAATATTAAAAGCAGCAAGGGAAAACAACAAATAACATACAAGGGAATCCCCATAAGGTTAACAGCTGATCTTTCAGCAGAAACTCTGCAAGCCAGAAGGGAGTGGCAGGACATATTTAAAGTGATTAAGGAGAAAAACCTACAACCAAGATTACTCTACCCAGCAAGGATCTCATTCAGAGTCGATGGAGAAATTAAAACCTTTACAGACAAGCAACAGCTAAGAGAATTCAGCACCATCAAACCAGCTTTATAACAAATGCTAAAGGAACTTCACTAGGCAGGAAACACAAGAGAAGGAAAAGACCTACAATAACAAACCCAAAACAATTAAGAAATGATAATAGGAACATACATATCGATAATTACCTTAAATGTAAATGGATTAAAAGCTCCAACCAAAAGACACAGACTGGCTGAATGGATACAAAAACAAGACCCGTATATATGCTGTCTACAAGAGACCAACCTCAGACCTACGGACACATACAGACTGAAAGTGAGGGGATGGAAAAAGATATTCCATGCAAATAGAAATCAAAAGAAAGCTGGAGTAGCAATGCTCATATCAGACACAGTAGACTTTAAAACAAAGACTATTACAATAGACAAAGAAGGACACTACATAATGATCAAGGGATCAATCCAAGAAGAAGATATAACAATTGTAAATATTTATGCACCCAACATAGGAGCACCTCAATACATAAGGCAAATGCTAACAGCTATAAAAGGGGAAACTGACAGTAACACAGTCATAGTAGGGGACTTTAACACCCCACTTTCACCAATGGACAGATCATCCAAAATGAAAATAAATAAGGAAACACAAGCTTTAAATGATACATTAAACAAGATGGACTTAATTGATATTTATAGGACATTCCACCCAAAAACAACAGAATACACATTCTTCTCAAGTGCTCATGGAACATTCTCCAGGATAGATCATATCTTGGGTCACAAATCAAGCCTTGGTAAATTTAAGAAAACTGAAATCGTATCAAGTATCTTTTCCAACCCCAATGCTATCAGACTAGATATCAAGCACAGGAAAATATCTGTAAAAAATACAAACACATGGAGGCTAAACAATGCACTACTTAATAACCAAGAGATCACTGAAGAAATCAAAGAGGAAATCAAAAAATGCCTAGAAACAAATGACAATGAAAACACAATGACCTAAAACCTATGGGATGCAGCAAAAGCAGTTCTAAGAGGGAAGTTTATACCAATACAATCCTACCTTAAGAAACGAGAAACATCTCAAATAAACAACCTAACCTTATACCTAAAGCAATTAGAGAAAGAAGAACAAAAAAACCCCAAAGTTAGCAGAAGGAAAGAAATCATAAAGATCAGATCAGAAATAAATGAAAAAGAAATGAAGGAAACGTTAGCAAAGATCAATAAAACTAAAAGCTGGATCTTTGAGAAGATAAACAAAATTGATAAACCATTAGCCAGACTCATCAAGAAAAAAAGGGAGCAGACGCAAATCAATAGAATTCGAAATGAAAAAGGAGAAATAACAACTGACACTGCAGAAATACAAAGGATCATGAGAGATTACTACAAGCAACTATATGCCAATAAAATGGACAACCTGGAAGAAATGAACAAATTCTTAGAAATGCACAACCTTCCGAGACTGAACCAGGAAGAAATAGAAAATATAACCAGACCAATCACAAGCACTGATATTGAAACTGTGATTAAAAATCTTCCAACAAACAAAAGCCCAGGACCAGATGGCTTCACAGGCGAATTCTATCAAACATTTAGAGAAGAGCTAACACCTATCCTTCTCAAACTCTTCCAAAATACAGCAGAGGCAGGAACACTCCCAAATTCATTCTACGAGGCCACCATCACCCTGATACCAAAACCAGACAAAGATGTCACAAAGGAAGAAAACTAGAGGCCAATATCACTGATGAACATAGATGCAAAAATCCTCAGCAAAATACTACCAAACAGAATCCAACAGCACATTAGAAGGCTCATACACCATGATCAAGTGGGGTTTATCCCAGGAATGCAAGAATTCTTCACTATACGCAAATCAATCAATGTGATACACCATATTAACAAACTGAAGGAGAAAAACCATATGATCATCTCAATAGACGCACAGAAAGCTTTTGACAAAATTCAACACCCATTTATCATAAAAACCCTCCAGAAAGTAGGCATAGAGGGAACTTACCTCAACATAATAAAGGCCATATACAACAAACCCACAACCAATATCGGCCTCAATGGTGAAAAACTGAAACCATTTCCACTAAGATCAGGAACAAGACAAGGTTGCCCACTCTCACCACTATTATTCAGCATATTTTGGAAGTTTTAGCCACAGCAATCAGAGAAGAAAAAGAAATAAAAGCAATCCAAATCGGAAAAGAAGAAGTAAAACTGTCACTGTTTGCAGATGACATGATCCTATACATAGAGAATCCTAATGATGCTACCCGAAAACTACTAGAGCTAATCATTGAATTTGGTAGAGTAGCAGGATACAAAATTAATGTACAGAAATCTCTTGCATTCCTATACACTAATGATGAAATATCTGAAAGTGAAATTAAGGAAACACTCCCATTTACCATTTCAACAAAAATAATAAAATATCTAGGAGTAAACCTACCTAAGGAGACAAAAGACCTGTATGCAGAAAATTATAAGACACGGATGAAAGAAATTAAAGATGATAAAAACAGATGGAGAGATATACCATATTCTTGGATTGGAAGAATCAACATTGTGAAAATGACTATACTACCCAAAGCAATCTACAGATTCAATGCAATCCCTATCAAACTACCACTGGCATTTTTCACAGAACTAGAACAAAAAACTTCACAATTTGTATGGAAACGCAAAAGACCCAGAATAGCCAAAGCAATCTTGAGAAAGAAAAATGGAGTTGGTGGAATCAGGATCCCTGACTTCGGACTATACTACAAAGCTACAGTAATAAAGACAGTATGGTACTGGCACAAAAACAGAAATATAGATCAATGGAACAGGACAGAAAGCCCAGAGATAAACCCACGCACATGGTTACCTTATCTTTGATAAAGGAAGCAAGAATATACAGTGGAGAAAAGGCAGCCTCTTCAATAAGTGGTGCTGGAAAAACTGGACA
This sequence comes from Balaenoptera ricei, assembly GCF_028023285.1. NCBI lineage: Eukaryota > Metazoa > Chordata > Mammalia > Artiodactyla > Balaenopteridae > Balaenoptera > Balaenoptera ricei. The sequence goes on along the minus strand of NC_082645.1, from coordinate 4,804,500 downwards.
GCTACATGAAAATGAAATTAGAACACCCCCAACACCGTACACAAAAATAAACTCAAAATGGATTAAAGACCTAAATGTAAGGCCAGACACTATCAAACTCTTAGAGGAAAACATAGGCAGAACACTCTATGACATAAATCACAGCAAGATCCTTTTGGACCCACCTCCTAGAGAAATGGAAATAAAAACAAAAATAAACAAATGGGACCTAATGAAACTTAAAAGCTTTTGCACAGCAAAGGAAACCATAAACAAGACCAAAAGACAACCCTCAGAATGGGAGAAAATATTTGCAAATGAAGCAACTGACAAAGGATTAATCTCCAAAATTTATAAGCAGCTCATACAGCTCAATACCAAAAAAACAAACAACCCAATCCAAAAATGGGCAGAAGACCTAAATAGAGATTTCTCCAAAGAAGATATACAGATTGCCAACAAACACATGAAGGATGCTCAACATCACTAATCATTAGAGAAATGCAAATCAAAACTACAATGAGATGTCACCTCACACCAGTCAGAATGGCCATCATCAAAAAATCTAGAAACAATAAATGCTGGAGAGGGTGTGGAGAAAAGGGAACCCTCTTGCACTGTTGGTGGGAATGTAAATTGATACAGCCACTATGGAGAACAGTATGGAGGTTCCTTAAAAAAATAAAAATAGAGCTACCATACTACCCAGCAATCCCACTACTGGGCATATACCCTGAGGAAACCATAATTCAAAAAGAGTCATGTACCACAATGTTCACTGCAGCTCTATTTACAATAGCCAGGACTTGGAAGCAATCTAAGTGTCCATCAACAGATGAATGGAAAGAAGATGTGGCACATATATACAATGGAGTATTACTCAGCCATAAAAAGAAACAAAATTGAGTTATTTGTAGTGAGGTGGATGGATGTAGAGTCTGTCATACAGAGTGAAGTAAGTCAGAAAGAGAATAACAAGTACCAGATATAAGTACCAGATATATATATCTAGAATAACACATATATATGGAATCTAAAAAAGAAAAAAAAATGGTCATGAAGAACCTAGGGGCAATACGGGAATAAAGACACAGCTCTACTAGAGAATGGACTTGAGGATACGGGGAGGGGGAAGGGTAAGCTGGGATGAAGTGAGAGAGTGGCATGGACATATATACACTACCAAATGTAAAATAGTTAGCTAGTGGGAAGCAGCTGCATAGCACAGGGAGATTAGCTCGGTGCTTTGTGACCACCTAGAGGGGTGGGATAGGGAGGGTGGGAGGGAGGGAGACGCAAGAGGGAAGAGATATGGGGACATATGTATATGTGTAACTGATTCACTTTGTTATACAGCAGAAACTAACACACCATTGTAAAACAATTATACTCCAATAAAGATGTTTAAAAAAAAAAATCTATGGTGAGATAAAACTTGCAAGTGTACAGCAATTAGCAAATAAGGCAGTGTATATAAGTGAAAATTGTATGAAACATTTTATACTCCTCTTTTAAGTAAGAGATCCTAGCTTCTGTCAATGTAGGAGAAGAAAAGTGTAAGAAATAGAACACATTTCCCTTATTTAAAGAGCTCAGGAAAAAGAATAATACACATATTAACATAGGCAGCTTTTGCCAAGTTTCTAGAACACATAGTGAATGGGTGAACCAAATGGATAGCAAATCAACAAAGAATCATAGTGATGATGGGACTGTAGATATTTTCAGCATAGTTCTTCTCATCTCTCACCCCCAAAAGGAATATCTCTACAGCCATGAAACTAGTGAAGAATTAGCATTTCTCAGTTCCCAGTAGCTTTATATAAGAATTCCATACGATAGAGATAGATGAGCTTGTATTTTTAAGACTTTTTTTAATTGCCTCATAAGTCTATACTGGCTATTTACAGTACATGAAATGCCAGAGGAAAATCAACCAAAGGCAGTGCAGGCTGGTGGGTGATTGATAATATGCCTCAAGTCAGTTGCTCTTCCCTAGATCTGTCTGTCTTGTACATACTACACTTATCCATGTGCACCTAAAATACTACAAGAGATATGAGACTGACTTCTCTTTTAATAACATAAGCCACCTTACAGAAAGATGATTAGTTTGCAATCCTGTAATAATGATCAGTGTATATCACTAAGGATGGATTAAAGAGGCAGTTCCTTCAATCCTAGAAATTCTACCACTTTATCAACTTATAATTCTTTAGACCAAGATAATTAGATATCTCAACCACACTGTGACTATCTAAGACAAATTTCCATATTTTCCATATTCTATTATTGCTAGAACTCTAATCTTGCCAGTTTTTAATTTGGTTGAATTTAATTACCAAATACAAAAGTAAATATATATATGTATTTTTTTAATTTGAAGAATAAACAGAACTTAAAAAAATACTTGGGCTTCCCTGGTGGCGCAGTGGTTGAGAGTCTGCCTGCTAATGCAGGGGACACGGGTTCGAGCCCTGGTCTGGGAAGATCCCACATGCCACGGAGCAGCTGGGCCCGTGAGCCACAACTGCTGAGCCTGCGCGTCTGGAGCCTGTGCCCCGCGACGGGAGGGGCCGCGATAGTGAAAGGCCCGCGCACCGCGATGAAGAGCGGTCCCTGCACCGCGATGAAGAGTGGCCCCTGCTTGCCTCAACTAGAGAAAGCCCTCGCATGAACCGAAGACCCAACACAGCCAAAAATAAAATAAAATAAATAAATAAAGTAGCTATATAAAAAAAAGAAAAGTGCTAAAAAAAAAAAAAAAAATACTTTATTTCCAACTTTATCTTAAGCATTTTTAAAATAATCCCTTAAGCAAGAGCATGTCTCTTCCAAACTATGTTTTCTTTTTTTCTTTCATTTTATTACTGTCTTAAAAATGTGTTGAAAACATTTAAAAAATAGCACATAGTCATCATTCCACTATCTTTTCAAGTTATTTTTCCATTAAACATGGAATGACTGGATTTATTAACGTAGTATTATCGCTAAATTTTAAAAAGTGAGCTTAAGAATAAAAAGTCTAAAAAAAATAGTTGAAAGCATTGTTCTAACATATTAAGCTCTAGAATTTGAAAAATAGGCTGTACAATCTCCTGAGCTAGAACAGAGACAGTATGGGGGACATCATTCTGGCTATTACTTTAAATTCCAGACCCACAGTTGGTAGAATAAGTGCTTACCTAATACTGCTTGGTTATCAAAATGCCCTTTTGTGTTTAACTATGGGCAGACTGGTCATTACATAGCCTATATAAACCTTAAAAGAACTATTTACTTTGAACCTCTATTTATGTGATAATGCATGTTGTTTCAAAAACCTTTGGGAATAAATCAAACTATGTTTTTAACTATCTTCAAATTCCCACTCATTTAAAGGTGATTTGAAACTGCAACTTTAAATGAGAAATGAATTTAAATGGATGTCAATTTCACTTGCCAAAAAGAACACAATCTTTCACTGGTATATATGGAAACTCTCAGAGGCAACAGACTATTGATTCTTTTATCATTATTAAAAATTATAATAAGAAAGCCCAATGAACACCAGAATCTCAAATTCAAGTCATTTTTAAAAAATACAAGAAGAAGGAGGAGGGGGAGGAGGAGAAATAGAAGGCGAAGAATTTAAAGTTGGGTTAAAAATTCCCTGGAACAGAGTATGGTTAATGACCTTCTTCCTGCACTGCTGCAACAGGACAATGCTTTTGATGTTTCTGTGCTGTTGTTAGTTCAGAGTGGTTGGGGCAGTTTATTCTGACTGGCCAATTAACCCAGGCACATGTACTGAAGGGAGGGTCAGGGGAGGAACCCCATCTTACGGGCTTGTAAGAAGGACAAAGGGAAATGATACATGCTTGCCCACATCACTTCCTGGCGCCTGTTTGTTTGGCCTTGTTAGTTTTCAGTTTCTTCACCCTGGTTTGTTTTTGTCCTATGACCATGATGACTCCTCTTTCTTTTATATCCTTTTAGGTAAAGCTATGTTTGGCAGAAAGGACCTCTGCTTTGTGAATGTAACTTGCATTGTTATTTGCGTTGTTGTTCATGTGACTGTTTCCAAACACACTCTGGAAATGTCAGCAGACTGTTCAACTTCCCATTCAACCATTTGGCCATCTGAAAAATACAGAAAGCCTCTATCTTTCACACTCCTAGCTAAAAATTAAACAAGTCAGAAGATAAAATCTAAGCACAAAAATACCGTGTTGATTTCTATTTGAGGTTGAAGTCCTCCCTTGTTTAATCAATATTCAGGATTCTGAATATTTAGTGCATTTGAACAGTGTTTTGCACTCTTGATTTCAACGCTGTACCAGTCCTACATTTGTCGTGGCTTATGACCAAGATACCTTGAGATGATAAAATCAAACAATAACAAGCTTCAGGAATTTCTCAGAGAAAAGGTCCCTGCCATCAGTAAACTTTTTCATCTCTCATGAGGAGTCAAAGGAGTCTCTCTTTCCACTTCCTGGAAGCTATCCCCACCTCTATCATGGGAACACAGACATGGTTTTTAAGTTTCTTTCTCTTGCTGTCTCTCTCAACTTCTGCATTATTGAAAAGTACACCTCCATTTATCTTCTCCTTTTCTATTCTCTTTCATGTCTTTTGTGTCAACTGAATTGGACACTAGAAACAGCACTTAATCATGGGAAGATTAGCGTTCAAAAATCTAGAAGTCATGAAGTGAAATCGAATATTTCAAGTACTTAATTCCATTAATTTTTCAAGTGCTTCCGTAGTGTCCAGAAATGACTCCTCCTGAAATCCTAACAAAATTATTTTCCAAGTTCTATATTTTCCTCTGGATAAATCCCCCTTTCCATTGCATCAGTATTCAGAATATATTTTAAAGTTCTCATTGAATATTACTGTTTTCTTTTTTATTTAATTACTCGAATTACAAGAGTTCTGTTTTCTACACATTTTCATGGCAAATGTACACTATTTCAGATACATTAAGGCTAAATAGTCTTTTGTGGACAAGCCTCAGGGGAAACATAACTGCCAGTTGTAACTCTTTCTGCAAGGAAATGAATTCTGAGTTCCAAACAACTGATTTACAAATGAACATTTGGAAAGCTATACATTTGTAAGTGGCAGACTTCTTTTAACCTATATTTTCTGCATTCTAAGCCATAATCTTGACAAGGTCATCCAATAGAATGATCCTAGAAAAAGTCTTTTCAGATGGACAAGATGTGGTTGGCAACCTGTTAGCTGGTTCCTGAACAATTTCACTGAGGAAGAGCGTAATGTTTCATTACTTACTTTGAACTCTAACTCACTCAAAAGGGCAGACCTAGACAATACGGTATCAAGTCTATCCTGGCCACGAGGCTTTGACCTTAGAAAAGTAACTGAGCCTTCTAGTTTTCTCATCTATGTCATGAGAAAAACCACCTGATGGAATGTAGTAACAATCTGATTGTTATCATTTAGAGAGTATATAGAATCCCTAATAGCACCCTACATTTAAAATAAATGGCTACAAATGGAGGTTTATTAATGATTCAAAGCATTGACTAGAATCAGAAAGACTCAGGAGGAAAATCAAATTGATTCAACAAAAAACAAGTATTAAGCTGTAGTATATTGGTGGCACTGTAAAAGGTATAATGGGGATATTCAAGTTGGCGGAAAGACAGGTTAGCGTAGCCTAAAGATTCTAAGTCTCGATGGCAAACAAACAATACGAACCAGCTGTGAATGGCAGATATACTTTGTCCCTCACCATATTTTAAAAACTGAATTAGTTGTCAACATTTAGAAACAGAAAATTTTGCATGGGAATCCAGGATTTCAGATTCTCTTGAAAAACGTGCACTCGTATTTCTGCATGGCAGTAATCAGATGGAGGTGAATAGCAGTTGTCTTTTTAATATAGTCTGTGAGGCCTCCATTTCACCATATTCTCCATCCAGGTGACTTCAATGATTCACCTGCTGGCCCCCTATGCCAATGAGTTTGCAATCCTTGTTTTGGATAATGTGTTAAAAAAGATATCCCCCTAAAGAGTCTTTCACTACTATTTTCATGATAAATTTTAAAATTGTCTATTTATTTTAAACTTTTTGATAAACTATTTGATATCTCAAGAAATCAACAATTTAATGGACACCTATCAGTGTAGGACTCCAAAGTAGGGACTACAGTGTTATTTTTCAAAATGGGTAGACAACTGTTTTAAAAATCTATGTTTTGTATAATAAAAATAATAATGGTTCACATCTACTGGTGCTTAGGGAAAAGGCCTATTCTAAGCTTGTTACCTACATTAATTTATTTAACCTTCAAAACTACCTTTTGATATAGGTACTAGATTTTTTTTCCACAGAAGGAAACTTGGGTAATAGCTCAGGAAGTTAAAGCCCAAGGTCACACAGCTGGGAAGTGACAGAGTCAAGACTCAAACCCGGCAGTCTGTCTCCAGGACCAGTGCTCGTAACTATCATGCAATACAGACCTTTCAGTATGGTCCATCCTCTCCCTGACAATTTGGAGAACTATGTGTATATTTATATGTGTGTGTATATATAACATACATACATATTTATATATATTTATAAATGTGTGTATAAACATATCTATGAACAGACATACATAAACATACTCATATATACATAATATATACACATATAAATATGAATGAATGAACCATATATGTATGAGTATACTATTATTTTCTGTTGACAAAATACACACAGTCAGTATTACATTCCTTTAATTATTGTGGTTTTATAGAATGCTTTGATATATTTCTTGGCTAATCTCAAATACAATCTCCTCCAAATAAATTTTAGGGTAGGTTTGTCAGGTCCATAAGAATTCATATTGGGATTTTTATTAAGATTACATTAAATTTATAGATTAATTTTGGGTGAATTATCATCTTAATATTAATTCTTCCTATCCAATCAAAGAACAGGCTGATTGAGAAGATCTTTATGTAGTCGAATTGACAGGGCTTGGTGATAGCTTGGAAATGAGGGATGGAGAAAGGAGAGCTTGAAGATATTTTGTTTTTTAAGATACTTCCCTGACCTGTTCAAGAACTGTCACCTAGATATTAGGAAGACCAAGAGCAGCCATTTGCTGGAAGTAAGAAAATCTTCTTCTCAATAAGATGAGCCATTTGCTCACGGGCTCTAATCTATGGATTTGTTCTGTAAACTGACAGAACTTTACAGAACAAAGAGTTAATCTTAATGTATGCAAATTTTAAAAAATTACTAGTAGGTTAGGGGATCCCAGGATGGAATGTATACTTTGACAAAAGAATCAACTGTATTATAAAAGTACAATGTAACCTCACTGAAGAGTGTGGGTTAAAAAGGCATCAACGTAAGTAACTTTGGAAATGACTGGGAAGTATAAGATTAGAGAAAAAAACAATCACGTATAAGCACTGTACCCTCATTGGTAAAGCTGTTTCTCCAAAGGGATGCAAGTTAACAATTCTGAAACCACTGTACATGTAAACCTGGGGGGAAAAAGGTAGGTAAATGAATGACGAGTGGTGGAAGTCAGATTTCTCACTGTTGGAGTGAAAAGTGACAGAGAAGCAAAGGGTTCTAGAATTATCCACATGGTACAGTATTAGAGATGGAAATAGCTGTATGAACTCACATTTAAATACTTAATATAGATACGTATAACTAGACATAGAAATAATTATAGATATGCATACATGCATGGGTTAGCATACCACATATATTTTCTAGCTCTGTCTGCTGAGAGGGCCTAGAAGCAACACCACCTCAGTCATAATGAGCACACCAGCACCCAGATCTTGGTTTCTACTACTATTCTCAAATAAAAAGAACCAGGGGTCCCTGGAGAATTGGTTCATTCTAGGGTTAGAGCATGGGATATACAAGATCAGCCTGAAGCATCTTGCAGTGTCAGACAGTAAGGAAATGATCAAGAAGTAAAAAGTGATGAGGGCATGTCAAAGGGACACGGGAGCTAACCTGGGCTCCCAATGGCCAAAACTAAAGCAATTTGAGCAATAAAATAACGTAGTGTTGTATTATAATCCAAATATAAAATAAATGTCCATGAGTTCATATGGATAAAAATAAACGATTGAATAATAGGTAAACAGGGAAAGAGAGACACATCTCTGAATAAAAGAACTTCAAGTAATTGATGTAGATACCTCCCCCTCAAGGAGATGGAGTGTAACAACCTGTCTCTTAAGTGGAGGCTGTGTGTAACTTGTGGCGAGAGCAGGGGAGGGGAGGGGGAAAGAGGAGAGTGCATTTTCACAATGAAGAAATCTGAAGCACTACCTTAGCCAGGTCATCAAAGTAAACATCATCAATAAGAAGTCATGTCGATAGCACATGCCCTAGGTTGCCAGAACTGAATAGCACATCACCCCCAAAACCAATTAACCCCATTGTAACTAAGGGAAAAACATCAGACATATCCAACTTGAGGAACATTCTACAAAATAATGAACTCCTCAAAACTGCCAAAGTCATCAAAAACAAGGAAAGGTTGAAAAATTGTCACAGACCAGAAGAGAAGACATATGACTAAATGTTACGCGGTACGATGAATGAGGTCCTGGGACAGAAAAAAGGACATTAGGGAAAAACTAATGAAATAGAATAAAGTACAGAGTTTAGTTAACAGTAACATACAGACGTTGGTTCCTTAGTTGTGACAAACGTATTTCACAGTGATGTCAAATGTTAACAAGAAGGGAAACTGGATTGGGGTATATGGAGACTCTCCGTACTATCTCTGCAACTTGTCTGCAAATATAAAACTACTGTATAATGAAAATGAATTTTAAAAAGAGGAAAATTGCCTTGTAGTGCAGGATAACATTCTGTTCTAATAAAGCTCCACGTGTGTTTGCTTTGATCATCCTGCTCCAGCCTCTTCCTGACATGAGCACAGTCTGTTCCGGTTATTTCTCAAGTGATGAATTTGGATGAATATCACAGTGCTTCTCCCTTTCCATTCATGAGGAGGACCTCTGTGTCTTACCCGGTCCAGGTCTCATGATCTCCTCTCCAGCCTCCACACGGCTCTCATCTCCCTCTGTCTTTCCTTCCTCTTGTTTCTCTCCCCCTTTCCAGTCTTCTTATATCTAAAGGTTGAAGCCATATTCTATCATATTCAATATATACCAGGTACTTCCTGATGTAGTTTCTGATTCTCTAACTTAGAGATGAGGAAACTGCATCTCATAATCTTTAACTTGCCCAAGTGTAGATCTGACCAAAATGAAAAACCAGCGTTTGTCTCCCCATGCACAGGCCCCCTGCACCAGCAGGACATCACTGTGTCTTTCCTAAAGCATTCTAGATTTTCTTTCTTCGAGCATGTAATGCACCATGAAAAAGAACTGTACGACCTGATTTAAAGGAACCTGATTATTAATGGGAGAGGGGAGCTAGTGAAGGGAAGCAAGGAATCAAATGCTAAGTAAATGATGATAAAGGAAAGTGTTCTCTCCTGGTGAATCAATGGGACAAGGAGAGATTTGTAAGCCTGACACTTTTCACCATCTTCTCCCTCCTACATAAATGGCTCAAAAGGAGAGCTTTTCGTGCTCTGCTCACTCAGCAAACCCCATGGGCACTGAAGATGCTTGCCACCAGCCGATCCTTAAAAGAAGGATTGAGGCGTGTACATTAAGAGTCCTTGCTTTGCAGGGTGTGCCAATCAGGGGAGAACACACACCCCCTAACTTCCCCAGAGCTCACCTGCTGAAAATCCTAAGAAACCCAAATGCTAAATGAAAACTCATTCAGATGTAGCTTTAAATTGATGTGTTTAAAGAGATTGAATAAACTCTTTATGTTAGTTACAATCTGGCATGAGCTTTTAATATTAACTATTACATATTTAATAGACTGTATTTGTTGCCAAACACTAAAACAAACATTAAGATGCTTTTGCCTCAACTGGTATTCTGAATGCTTCCAAAACAGTGGTATAAAAAGCCACATAAAACACATCATAATCATGGAAATCATCAGCATTAAACTCACATTTTCCATGAAAGTGGTACTTATTTTTCATCTACAAACAATTATATCTCAATTACTTACTCTCTGTTAGCGAGTATGTCATCAAAAACTCTCATTTAATTGATGTAAGGATACATTTTGTTTGGGGAGAAACATAATCTCTCATTTGGATTAATTAAAGGAATAGGCATTCTGAATTAATGAAAGACTGATGTCTATTGAAAAATACGCAGTTTTGTTAGTTTCATACACAGAGAGTAACACAAACTAAGCCACAAAACTGACATTAGGGCAAGAAGGACCTAAAAGAGAATCGGTCTTTAGTGAACAGGTAAGAGTAATGCTAAGAGGATCCATATTTTCCATAATATGGAGAGCTTGAAAAAGTCTCTTACAGAAGTAGTGTAAATGTACACTCTGTGTTATCCTGTTTAAATTTTGAATTATCCCAGCAGTTATTTTCTTTTTAACTATGCGGTTATAATAGGGGCATCTAAATCTTAATTTAGGTCCCTAGAGCAAAACCTGCCTTGGCATAATGCCCAGATCATAAATGCCCAGTGGTACATTTAACATGTTGTATGACAGTGTCCAGTTGGCTAACAGAAAAGATCATAGCAACAGTAAGAACATGCATGGTGTAGGGAAGGGCAACCATTAAGAACCAAAAGTTTTCAACATTCATTCTGCAAACATTGATTTAGCTCCTGCGCTATACTTTTCTTAACATTTCTAGAATTTACTCAATTAGTAAAGGTAATAGCAATTTGACTACACTATTCTTCTCTTTCAAGATCCGGATTAAGAATATGATAAAATGGTTAGTCAGATGACACTTATTTAGGTAAATATGTTAATTATCTAGTTTTTCTAAGACTTTTTTGTATCTAAAATATCAAATACCTGATATAATGTCTAGTGACCTTCACACTTCTTTTTTAAAGTTCTCTTTAACATATAAGGCAAAATTCACCCTTTCAGGAATCCTTGGTCCTCTGGAAATAGTCAAACAGGACAGTGGAAACTTCACTAGATGCCTACCAATCCACTTAAGACCGAATTTATAATAGGGAGAAAAGTATATCACATTTTAAAATGTCTACTACAGGGACTCTACTGGCTTATTACAGTAAGAATTTGGTTTTTATTGGGATGATTTAATATATTATAATTCATTTAATATCATTTTTCCTTGCTGTAGTTATATTTTTATTGATCTATTCATTATAACCTTTGTTTTCTGATAACTCAGAGAAAATTGTGAAATTGCCGAGATAACCTCCAATATTGTTCTTATCAATGATTTCTTTAATTTATAATATGCATGCAGGATGGTCCCCTGGGAATAAAGTAGTAATAACAATGGAACTGGAAATTATTGAGTATTTTTTTAAATGCTCTACATATATTATCTCATTTAATTCCAATAACTCCAATATAGAGAGCATTATCACCCCACCTTACAGAGGAGAAAAGTAGGTTCATAAAAATTTAGAAGACTTGTCTGAGATAATATTGCTAAAAGTGGCAACCTGGAATATGAACTGAGGCAGTTTAATTCCAAAGCACACATTCCAAAGCACACAATTCACAAGTATGCAATATTGCCTCCCGAAATAGATGGTTTGTCTTTGGCTGACAAAATATACATATGTCAAAATTTTCGAGTTCATCTGCTTTTAAGAAAAATGATAACTGCAGAAGTCAATCTCTTTATTTAACAAACTTGATCTCTAAATGTAGACTTTCAGATATCAGGACAGGCAGATACGGGAGATGTGAGTTGTCAAGTTGTGTTTCTCTTGCCCGGAGCTGATCCCTATTTTATGAAAAAGGGGAGAGTTAGAAATTCCTGGATTAATATAGAATTTGAAGATTGCCAAGCAAGATGTTAGCAGGATGAGAATTTAGATTCTCAAGAATGGGGTAAAATTTCTCAAGTCTCTGCCAGAAGATAACTCTGGCACAATAATTCAGGATAGCCTAGAAAAGTGAAATATGGAGGCAGGATGACTTTTTCTGGAAAGAGACCAAGAATGGATAATGAAATGGCCTTTTTGGGTCCCAGTCCCTATGAAATTTCTACCTTGCAGGTTAGCAAACTTAATACCCCTGCAGCCTCAGCTTGCCTTACTCTTGAAAACAGTAAGAAATATTGTTGAGCTTCTCTCTGTGTAAAGGATAATGCAGAGGATTTTACCTGTTATTACTTTAGCAGAAATATAAAACCACTATCAACATAGGATGGTGATAGTAATGCTGCTGTGGCCAAGGTAAAACTAGGGATGGATGGAAATGCAGGAGAACCCAAAGTCCTATCTATTTCCCCTTTCCCTCAGTACCTAAGGTCTGGGGAATCTGCAAAGCCTGGGATAAAAGCCACTTGTTATAGAGAAAAGAGATGGGGCATAGAGTGTTATGACTGGGGTTCAAGTGATCAGTTCCTCCATGTGATGCGGGGACAGATCTCTAGCTCTCTGACTGAATCCCTTTATCTATAAAGCTCAGATGATAATTATTCAATATTCTGATTGCCCTTTGGGTGGCTCAACCATCCTCCATGTCAGAACGGCCCAGGGATAGGCTGTCACAGTGACTCTCAATTCAAAAAATCCATGAGACCAGAATGAGCCTCATCTACTCTCAAAGTCCTCTCTCACCTGTAGCAATGGCTAGCAGTTAGGCCAGTGGCTCTCAACCAGGAGCAATTCTGCTTCCCAGAGAACATTGTGCAATATCTGGAGACCTTTTAGTCATAACTGGGGAGGGTGCTACTGACAGGTAGAGGTCAGGGTTGCTGTTAAACATCTTGCAGTGCACAGTTCAGCCCTCACAGCAAAGAATGATCTGATCCAACGTGTCAATGGTGCCAAGGTTGAGAAATTTGGAGTTAGAGGAACTGAGATCGAGTGAAACCAAGTGGACAAAGAAACCTTAAATTTATTTGTACTGACTGACAAGAGTCTCAGTGGAAGCCAGAACTGATACACAGTCTCTGATATCATCTGAACATTCAGCGTTTATGTATTTACCCAAGACTACCCTCCTAGGTCTATTCCACAAACTCGTTTCAAATTCTTTCTCAAATCTTCCCCCCAAGATGGAGCTGAATAGGACATGGACAGTTCTACTTCTACCAGCTGTTTTCTATATCCACCCTTGGCTTGCTTGGCTTTTCTTATTGCTGATGGACCTTGTACCATTAGCAGCAGAACTTGGGCTCTATAACCATAGTGCCAGGAACAGAGCATGTGCAGTGCGATATATTTGTTGCTATTTTTGCCTAGCTTGGTCCTAGCTTCATATGTGCCCTTAGCCTATCACACTCCAGTGGTCTCCAGAACACAAGTTGCCTCCTTTGCCTATTTTGCTGATGAGGAAAAATTTAGCCAAGTACTTTAAATGCTCCAAATATTTGTCTAACAATTGCAATTACACTCCTTAGCAGCTGCCTTTCCAAAATCTGTTGCAATTTACAAAGCTGTGTAGTATATTCATACTTCATTACATACTGCTATTTTCCTTATTCCAATGCCACATGTTTCCTTCTTCATTTTGACATATCCTACCAATAATATGTATATGTGTTTCACAGCATTGTAGTTGACAGTCAGTAAGAAGCTATCTAAAAATGTTTTGCAAATATTTAGAACACTGTCATGGTTGCTGCTGTTAATATTCTTACTCTGGCTCTAGTTAGGCCCAGATTGCTACTGACTCCTCGGCTTGGGTTGTTAGTCCAAATGGACCTAAAAATCACTGTTCACCCTGCTCTTGTTCCTGAATGTCCAGTCTCTCCCAGGCCCTAAGCTATCCTCTGAAATTAGTTGATGGTGTTATGTCCTATTTGGTGTTCCCATCAGACACACTTTCTGGACTCCGTATTGTTTCTCCTGCATTGAATCCTGGGTTCCCAGTTCTCCTATTTCCAAATTGGCCCCATCCATTAGTGATACATGAAAAGGACATGGTGGTGACTGTGAAAATGTGAGACTTTACAAAGACAAATCTGCCAGCATGCAATGACTGCCTGGAAAATCAAGTGCTTGTATGTTTTAGAATAAAGATCCCTTAAATTATATGTTTTCTATAAGCAATGTTACCATGTGGTATAACAGAAAGAGCTTGAACTAGGAAGTCAAGGCAGAACTGGGGAGAAGGCCCAATTCTACATTTTCCTCTCTCAGATCCTTAAGCCCTTAATATTTTTTGGTAGAATAAGGCTCATGTCTTCCCTGTAATGTTAAAAGATACGCTGAATGCAGAGGGCTTGACTAAGATCAGCTAATTAAAATACAGGTTCCCACTACTTCCTTAGCAGCAAAGAGGTAAAAAATAAATGAATTTGCCGGTAAGAGAGGTCCTAGCACAGAGTAGGTGCTCAGAAAATATTTTCTTCTTATGGAAAATTCCCATTCTTAAAAAAATAATTTCTCCACATCTGAAATGACTTTAAAATCTTTTCATCTAAACACCAATGAAAGAACTTAGCAATAAGCCAATTTCAACTGTATTTACATTGTAAAAACTCAACTCTCATATTGTCTGTGCGTGTCTCTCACACACACATGCACACACACATGCCAACACACACACACACAATGGAGGAAGGAAATTCTTTGAAAAAATCACAAACATAATTGGCTTCTTTTCTCATACTTACATTTCACCCAGAATGAGAGCCTTGTGACTATATAACAAATGAAGGGAAACATTAATATTATAGGGAATATTCTGGAGCAGTAACATATCATTCTCCATGTTAGACAGCCTTTGCTTACTCATTCATTCATTCAGCAAGCCCTTTCTGAGTTTTCACTTCATGTCAGGAATGGTACTAAACGCTACAGTCATAATAACAAATGAGATACCACCTTTGCCTCGAGGACCCCACATTTCAGCTCTAGCTGGGTTGTGAGGGCAAGGGTGGATAGGATAAGGAAGAGAGTGAAGGAAGAGGATAAGAACATAAATATATAGAAAGGCAATGGTGTGCCGTAGGTCCAGTAAAGCACAAAGTGAGCAGTCTTCCTGGGACTGGGAAGGAGAGAGTGAGGAAGAGGCAAAGCTTCAGAGAGGAGAGGAACTGCCGGTGAAGTGAGTCCAAAATGGCATTACCTACCAGACAGGCGAAAAGGAGGGACAGAGGGCATTCCTGTGGGGAAAACAGTAAACTTTGATTTAGAGGCTTAAAACAGCAGAGGACCCTGGATAACAACAACCGGCTTCGTAGAGCTTGTGGGAGCATGAGAGAGCAGAGAGGACACTAAAAAAGAAGCCAGGAGACCCGAGCTGTCAGCTCGAGTTTTGTAACAAACTTATCAGGGTTCAAATATGAGCTCCACTTCTTATGGTGTGAGAAACTTTAGACAAATTAAAGTTCTTATTTATGAAATAAGAACAATAACCCTTTCCTTGCTTAGTCACCGTGGGAATTAGAAATATCCCATAAAAGCACCTAGAGCTGTGCGTATCTCAAAATGGTAATGATGACACAATGATGACCATAATTATGGTGGTCGGGGTCGGGTTCTCCCTTACCTGGGTGCCTTCGCACATTCCACTATCTGGAATGTCCCTTTCTCCCATATTCTTCACCAAGATTACTATTGCTTGCCCATCAAGAATCAGTTCAAATTTTACTCCTTCAAACAAACTGGAGAACAGTGCACCTTCTCTGACCTCCCAGAGAACATCCACGCTGTACTGTCATCAAGGACTTAGTTTCCCGCGTCCTCCTCCTTCATCCCAGGCAAAGGGAGAGGAGAAGAGAAGCCAGACTGTACTCTTCTTAAAGACTGGTCCTGTGTCTTATGCTTTATGGTATCCTCATCTGTGCAACATGGTATTTATTATATAGTCACTAAATATTTGTTGAACTAACATAGTGATTAGGAAAGAATTGGAAACCAGAATCTAGAAAGGTTCTTTTATGAAGTAAAACCCTTTTCTACAAGGGTTCTGATAGGGAATATAACAAAGATTAAGAGAAGGAAGGAAGGCACTCTTCCTTTCAGAGAAGGAAGAGTGCCTCGCTCCCCTGTGGGTTGGAGACTTTGGGAGCAGCATTATGGGCGCTATGGGAATAACAGAAGAAAATCGCCACTTTTGGTTATGAGTTTCTGCGGCACCAACATAGGGGTGACCACAACCTAGATGGGCAGAGTCCATCAGAAGTGGCCTGAGTTGAAACCAGAAAGGTGCTATGGAAAGTCGCAGGAAAAAGAGTTCTTAGACAATGAAAACAAGCACAGAGACCATGGTACAGCAAAGAGCTCGCAATGTTTTAGGCTCAGAAAGGAGGCCAGTTTTGCTGGAGAAGAGTCATGGGGCGAAGTTGGGGGCGAGAGAATGGGACACAATATGGTCATAGGGAAGAACAGGGGCCAGATCAATGCAGGGTCATCAGGGTAAGGTTAAGGACCTGGGGTTGTTTTCTAAAAGCAATGTTAAGATCTAAACCAGGTGTGCAAAATGATTAGAGTCATATTTTAAAACCACCACTCAGCTGGGGAGTGGCGAATGAATTGCGGTAAGGCCTGCTGGAAGTCAGGAGTCCTTTGAAGTTGTTGCCGTAACTCAGATGAAATGTGCATGTGCGTGGAGTTTGGGGGATCGTTGGTGGAGGTGAAGAGAAGAGGTTAGACTGGAGATAAATTTAGGAGGTGGAATGGGCAGGACTCTGGATGGATTGGATGGTGGACTGAAGAGAAGAGAGGAGAAAATAATCTTTAGGTGTTTGGTTTGAGTCTCTGAAAAGAAGATGGTGGAATGATGTAATGGTGTTAGGTGAAAGAAGGGTAGTCAGCAAGTATCAAAAGTTCTGATTTTACTGTGATAAGTTTATAGTGCCTGTTAGACATCTCTATGAAAGAGCAACATCTGAGGATAGAGATCAAGGGAGAAGTCTGGGTGCCAGACATAAGTCTGTTGGTGTTCAGCATCTGGTAATTAAATCCGCAGTATTTACCAACATCACACAGCCAGAGTTACAAACCAGAGATACTGAGCCCCCTTAAAAATTATTTTTGGTGTGATCCCACGTAGTTGTAGTGTCCCATCATAAACACCTCTCCAAGATATTTCGTGGGGAAGGGGAGTGGACTTTGTTCTGGTGTGTCTTTACATGGGACATGCTATCTCCAGCTACCACAGTTTCAACTGTACATCTAACCATAGTTATTATGTTACCTCTCAACTTTGGAGGCATAAGGGCTCCAAGTCCTTAGAGGTACCAAAGAAGAGGTCACTGTAATAGGCCTTGAGCAACCCTAATTACATGATAAAGAATATCACCATTTCCCCTCATCTTCCTCAAAAAGAAAAGAGCCCAATGATGTGTGAAAAATGAAAATACAATCTAAAAAAGAGTGGAGATATATATATATGTATAACTGATTCACTTTGCTGTACAGCAGAAACTAACACAACATTGTAAATCAACTATACTCCAATAAAAATTAATTTAAAAAAATGAAGAATATTTCAAAGTTGAAAAAAGATTTAGACTGCTTTCTATTTTAAAAAGAAATTCAAAGAGAATTTTTTAAATGTTGAGAAAATGTCCAAAAAACAATTGTATTATAATAATAGTACAATAATGATCAGATGAAATGAGTAGAGAAGGGTCCTCTCCACTTCAAAATTCAGCAAAAAATTTTTGAAGAAATAACTTATTTCTGTATTGATTATTAGAATTTACCTGTGAAATTATATGGTACTAAAATTTTTGGTTTTGGAAGTAAACTAAGAATTAAATTTCTGTAATAGAAAAAAAAAGAAACACAATGCAAAGTGATTGGCTACTGAGTCATTTAATATCAAAGGAGACAAGGCTACCTGAATGAGACAATCTTGGGACCCTCTCTTCCTACCCTTTTGCTCCAAAGTGATTGAAGGTATCTCTGCCATGAGACAGAGTCAATGTTGTACTTCAGTTTGTTACGTCTTTGTTGAAACAGTTCTTAGACCATGGCATTACCTGTCTTTCACAGTATGGTGTACATTACATGTCCATCAAATTCTAAAATCATTCTTGCTGATCTCTGTGGTGCATATTTTTTCCTCCTTCAAAACCATCTAACCTCCCTGTTTCTAACAGAACCCCATGTTTATTTGGTTAGCCACTTCCTCTACTTCCTCAACTAAACCATATGCATCGTCAAGCACAATGGGTAAGGAATTGGCATAAGACAATTCTAGGCAAGAAAAGTTGAGGGGAAATACGTGTAGGACTTTTTCCTAAAAAGAAACTCAAAGGAAGAAACATCTCTTTGTCCACTGCACATGGTTGGTCGTCAGGTCTGCACGCCAATTATGGAACTGAAGCAGCTAGTCTGAGAAAGACAAAGTGTGATGGTGCAAAGAGCCTGGGTCCTGGACGAGCTATTTGGGCACCAAATTAACTGACTCTTGAAGTGCTCTACCAAGGGACTTTTCATTTTGTGAAATTACTATTCTTTTCTGATTCTTCTAACCAAGTCATGTAGAATTTTGTTATTTTCTAATACTTTCAGCTAAAAGCACCTTGATTAATAAAATCTACATATTCTTTAACTTATCCCAGACCTCAAAGGACCATAGCCATACCAAGTGTTAATCATGAGACAATCATGCAGGATGGTTGTGTGTGTGTGTGTGTGTGTGTGTGTGTGGTTCCTGTTTAAAAGGATGAAAGGAACAACTCTCACCTCACCTAACTTCCCTTTTTAAACCTCAGATTTTTTGTCTGCAAAGTGAGAATCCGGAGTACAGCATCTGTAAGAAACATCTCAAATTTTATGGCTGTGAAATTGTAGCACATCAAATGTACTTTAATGTTCCCTGTCTTCTCTGAAAAAGTGTGAGCCTTTGAGAGAGACCTTTGGAACTAATCCTTCAAGAAACCTAAGGTATCTGTATTAAAGACAACACATGGCTTCATGTAATTAGGAGACTAGCAAGAAAAGAACTTTCACACCTCTACCTCTGAAATTTCCAGGAATTCGTTATACTAAAATCTAATGTCACTAAGAGAGGTCATTCATGTGTCATTGGGCAGTGTTGCAAAGACAGTTAGCAACCAGTATACCAGGAAAACGGTTATCTGTATATAATATTCAAATAGTAAAGACAAAATGTTTTGGTATAGCCCAATGATTGTCATTAGTCAAAAAAGCCTTTTTAATGAAAAAGCTACCAGTAAATTAAAGCTTTTAAAGACCAGCTATTATTAGAGTTCATAAATGTGCATGGTACTAAATCAAGCTAATGAACAAATCTTTTGTTCTTACTAAGATTTACCTTCAGTAACACCTGTCTGGCTAATAATATCTTATACTTGGATTATCCTGAAAGATGGACCAGGAACGTGTCACCATCTTCACTTTCTACCTAAAGACCTCAGGAATGCTTCCCAAGGTCACAGAATTGGATCCTGCATTTAAATCTCGTGATCTTGTCTTCATACACTTTGCCCTTAAGCTTTGCCCTCAGAATACAGTCACATTCTGAAAAATAGTACTTTCAGCCCTCCCATATGTATTTGCAACCTCATGTTTCACTCCTAATTATTTGCACCTTATAATATCGTCAGTTTCAACTAAACAATGCTTTCATCAGATTTGCATTGCCTTGCTTCTTCATCTTTTACACATGTTTTCTTTGTGCCTGGAATATTTTCTTCTCTCTATCAATCTAACTCCTATGTAGAATTCTGGTTTGAACTTTGTGAATGCTCCCCCAAAATCTTGCATTGGCCTCATCTAGCACTTATCATTTTATATTATAATTGTATTAATTTGTATCCTAGGCTGTACTTCTAAATAACAAGTATTATCACCCTATTCACATTTAAATCCTCTTTCACTAGATGTTGAATGACTGAAACAATGAAGGAGTGAGTCCAGGTCTCTATCCATCACATCATACCTACTGTGCTCACCGATCACAAATCAACATTTCTTGAGTCTGTCCTTTCACTTGATTTTATTTCCCTCAGAGAACATACATAAAGGAAAAAGTTTACCATAGCTGCCCTTCCTTGATTAAGAATATCTGTCTTGTATAGTCTCTCTGCCCTAATTCTTTCACTGTCTCAAAAAGAAAATACTAAAGTAAAGGGCCCATCTATTAAGTACAATAAGTACTTTCATGCTATTTACTTTCCATTAAAATAAAGTGGAGTCCATTTTTCTTTAGGCCAAATCCTGGAACCCAAAGTTGTGAGAAGTGGTGTTTTTCAATCCAGCAGCAGTGATTGGTCTTGGAAATTAAGGCTTCTGATGAGAAAAAGCCTCACTAAAGTGCCAGAGTCAATAATTCCCCTACATTACCCATCCATTAAAATCAGCAGCAACTAGTGTCTGCTATACTAACACGAGCCCCAAAACAGGCACACAGATTGTCTCTGTTTGGATACAGACTTTCCTTGACCCTAATGTAGAAAGACACTCATAATATGAAACCTATTTTTGACTTACAGAAACCACAGATCCCCAAGAGGACTAGCATATATGCTGTCACAAGCCGTGAGGCCCCTTTGTCATCTCTCCAAATGTTGTTTACATATTTTAAAGTAAAACATTTAGTTCTGCGTGGGTCAAGGAGAACTAGCATGTTTCTGAACCCAGAAGTCAGACTGCATCTCTTGGGAAGACGAATGAGTTTATAACCTTCTTTGACTGTTCTTTCATTCAAAGAATCTTAATTGAGCACCTGCTAGGCACCAGATATTGGGCTAGACACTGGAAGTACAAAAAATAAAAGATAGAGACCTGTTAAGATTGTTATGAAGCAGGTACAGAGAAGATTATGTGAGAACACAGATGATTAGTTGAGACTATGACAGCTTGCCTAGGGGAGTCTGAGAACCTTCACTGAGAAAATTCTGTATGAGATTTCAGGTAAGAATATGGGTCTGTTAAAAGGACCACTGTGTGGAAGGGTAGATGAGACAAAGGAAACAGTGAGCACAGAGGTAGTAGGAAGGCTGTATCCATATCATGATAAAACATCTCCTCAATTCAATGTACAATCCATGCAGCTACCCTAGGTATCTTCCATTTTTTGTCGCACAGCACCAGGATGAGTAACTGCATTTTTTATTGAATTAATCAGTCCTTTAGATGGCATTTAAACTCAGTCTTCTTTTCTCCCTACTTTTCTGGTACAGGTTCATGATGAAATCTTGTAGATGTTACTACAGTATTAGAAGATACTTTTCAGCTCCCTGGTGCCTTCAAAATGAGTTTTATCATCATTATAGTTAATAATAATTGCAAATAAAATTCTCAGCTTTTGTGTCATAAAAATTGATTCTCACTATACACCTCTCTATGAAAATGTCATATCCGTTAAAAATTGCTACTAGAACAAATTATAATACAAAGTACTTACATAGCATTTTTGGGGGGAGGTAATTTAAGTTTATTGCCCTTCTGTTAGTGGGAAGAAAAGCCTTGACAGGGTTAATTTTTCTTAGCTAAGATCACATGATTCATGGTGGTACTGGGGAAGTGAGAATTCAAGTTCAGGATGACCCGCCAAAGGAAAACGCAACCAATCTGCCTTACACTCCATTCACAGGTGGTAGGGTAGGCTGTGTGCATTTGATCTTTCTTCCCAATGGTAACTGTAAAAACCAAATAAAATTCTGAAGAATTTCCAAGAAATAAGCCTGTTCAGAAGGTAAACTTTCTTTATTTCAAAGCTTATCACCCAGCTTAAATCTAGTTCTGCTACTGGAACACCATGCTAGTTCTGTCAATGGGAGGTCAGGGTTGAAGATGATGATTAATTTTGGTATACTGCTGCCAATTATATCCTACCAACGTGGCCTATATCCAAGGGCTAAAGAGTATTCATGAAGAGAAGGGAAAAGGCCATAGTGATACTCCTGCCTACTGTAGTTTTGCCAAGTTTCAGAGGAAGCTGGCAAGAAGGAAGACACCCAGCACACTTTCGGCTTAGTGTGACTATGGATCTCCCTAGTTACCAAAAAGTGTTGATTACCAGATGGCCTCAAATCAAAATCAGAGAACAGAACCATCAAAAGCCAAACAAAATGTAAATACACATTTTTGAGAAACTTGCTATGAATTTAAAAGAGAGAGCAAGGCTTCCAACCTGCTTACCTATTAAACAAGATTTTAAAAATTGACTTAGTTCATCTTAGAGCTGATAGACTTTTGCAGTCATTTGATAATCAACAAATATATATTTGATGTCTACTGTATTCAGGGCTTTGTATCAAATAAGCCCTGTGAGTGATAGAAGAGATGAATCTGATGAGATCTCAGCTCTCATAGAATTCATGTTATTTAATGACCCTAAGTATCATTCTGAAGTCCTTCAGACTCCATCTATGATACCCAGTCAAATCTTAAAGAACTATTATATATGACTGTCATCAGGGCAGCCTCCAAAAAGTCCACTCAACTTGTAATATCTCTGTAGCCAAACCACCAAATGTTAGGATTTCAGTAGGAAAAAGCATTCTACAATTTGTTCAGTGAGGAGACCCACTCACTGTCTTTGCTCTTCCGCAAGCTCCAGCACAGACCCCTCCATGGTGATTCCAAATATAAGCTGACTGGTTTTCAGATCCATGTTCATCATGCTTATCATGCTAAGGCCTCCCATTCCTGTTCTACCAGGAGTAGTTTTTTTTCTGTTGTGTTTTGTTTTGAATCATTAAGAAAATACGTGGCATTTTACCAAGTGTCTCTTTTGTAATTAAATTGTAGTGGTGGAAAACTTTTTGTTATGAAAAATGCATGCAATTATTCAGTATTTATTAGTATTTAGTATTATAATATGCATGGGACATATATTAAAAATTACTAATACTAAAAAAAAAAATCTTACAGGTTGATCATAGCACAAGTGTGCCTTATTTTGTATTCTTTTAGCTCAGTGTTTCTGACATTTTAATACATATCCAATCACCCAGAGGGCTTGTTAAAACACAGATTGCTGGGCCCTACCCGCAGGATTTTCAATTGATTAGGTCTGGGTAGAGCCCAGGAATTTGCGTTTCTACCAAGTCCACGGGGGATGCTGGTGTTGTTGGCTCAGGGATGATGCTTTAAGAAGCATTGCTTGAGCTTATTTATTCTGTGCTACATTTGTAGAGCCATAGCTTTTCAGTGACAAAGAGTGGTTTGTCATCACAAATTTATCATCGAGAATGCCTTTACTACCTGACCAAAACATGAGTTTCTAGAAAATGAAGTATTAAGTATTTTCTAAAATCTTTCAAATTTACCTCAATAAAATATTATATGACAATACTTCTTTGAAGTAAAAGTTGTTATTTAAATGCTATAAATATCAAATTAAAAGAGAAACTGTTTTTTTTCTATTTTATTAAGAAAAAAGCCAACAAAATACAAAAACTGGCCAATCATTATAACATTGTCGCTCTTTACTAAAAAGAAAATATAAACCTTTACTACTTCCTTATAAAACAGTTTAATTGATAGTTATTTAAAATAAAATTGCCCTATAATCTTTTAAAGTTTAAATACTTGGCAGTAAATTCAGATTGTAAATGACTATAAATTGGTCATCAGCAGAATTTCTAACTTGTGGTCCTATTCGTGTTTATCACAGGCTGTTATTTTTGCCTAAGCATATGGGAAGCTGTGTCAGAATAATTAAAAAGAGGTAGATAGACCATTTCTGAGAGACAGGAAAAAAATTCTCACACACAATATCCTTCATTCTAATTTTTTGTAAGTCTTCTCTTCTGGCTTCCCCAAACATCACCACTTAAGAGAATGACCCAGTCTCCTAATGTTGAAAAAAAAAGTATGTTCCTTGCCAAGCAGAACTGCAGAAGTCACTGAATACAGATGATGACTTTTTCTTTAGTGTGTCTGAGTCCGTGTTGAGATCATAATTTAATAAAGTTTCTTTCTTTTTTTTCCTTATGACTCAAGTCCTTAGGATTAGGACCAAGATGGATCTCTAAGAGAGAAAGATACAATTCAGAAGTCTATTATAATCTTTGCACTTAGAATTTCATATAATAGTAAAATTGGGGGGGTTACATTTTGCATACTGTGATGACATAAAGAGGAGGGGTTTTTTCTTATATGCTTTTGTATTTTTAAATTTTTGTGGGTGTAATTTGGTTATATAATTATGGAATACTCTTTAAGACTAAATTGCAACACCAGCTCAAGTACCATGTGAAATACAGATGTGGTGCCCATCCTTTAGGCTAGGGGTGTGGAATTAACAACCACTGAGATGCCAGTTGGTACAATTCCAAGTCAGTCTTACCATGCCAACTCATCACAGTGTCACACTGCAAAATACCGATTTGTAAAGACAGAAATCATTTTCTAACCACCACACACCCTCAAGCCCACAGGTTTAACAAAAATTATTTGTTATAGAATTTTCATTCTCTTTTACTTTATTTTGTTTTATTCCCTGTTTCTTACACCATAATTTTGAACGGGGCTGTGGGTTAGAGGTGATAGAGTAAAAAGGTTTTACTAGCATAATAACATTTTAATATTACAGTATAAAAATCAGTCAAAATTATGATGAAAAGAGTTTGCCTGTTCATAGATGTTCTACTCCAAAGACAATGAAAATCCTAAAGACTCGTTCAAATATATTTTGTAAAAGCGTTCAGCTACTCCAGCAGGAACAGAATGAAACTAAGACTTTTAGACCTTGGGATCCTTTTCTACATAGGACTGGGAACCTGGGTGTGAAGGTGGGAGTAGAATAAACCAGGCAAGTCTTGAAAAGGGGAAAGGGAAGGAGAGAGACTGATATGAAAAGATCACTAGATGGGAAAAATAAAGTAATATTGCTTACTATATTTGGAAGTTACCATAATAAAATATATATGATTCCTGATCCAGGAAATCACCAACCCTAGATAATTTACGCTCAACTTCTAACTTCAAAAGAAGGATGGAGGATTTCCTCTACTACTCTTAGACATATTTTAATATAAATCTAGAATGCTCGATTTATATTAAAATATGAAAGAAATTTTAAAATTCTCTCATATTTTTTAGGCAAAGTTCTAAATTTTCAATTCCACTGGAAAAAAAGGCAAACCAACTCCAGAGATCTGATGGGAAGATTTGGTTTGCATTCAGTGTAGCCAAGAGAAGGCAAGATAGGGGAGGAAAAAAACAAGTTTGTTGTCCAAGGTGGGGACAATTCTTCAGAAATCAGGTTTATAATAAGCCAAGATTAGATCTGTATTTAACAGTCCCAGATAGTCCTTAAAACTTCCCATTACAGATCTCAGAATGAAAGATCCTTTTTTAGAGTGCTGCTACATTGACGGTAAGATCTGCAATCATTTCAGGAAAAGCTTCATCGCTTTACAAGTTCTAAAATGGGAGAGGGCTTTATGAATGTATTGCATTCAACAATCCATCCAAAGTAATCTGAAAACATGCCTGGCACCTTTATTTGACTTCCTCCGCTCTCTTCTCACTTATCAGTTTTGACTATAAGAAAACACCTGCTCAAGCACATCAGGAAAAATGTGTCACGGACTGGTTGAGTTGGAGAATGGCCAGAATGACAAAAAACAAATGTCAAGCCACCTGATTAATGTTAACCATTTTATCACATTATGACTCCTCCTAATCTCTCTTTCTCCAACTCTGTTACCACCATAACCACAAGTAGCCTTCACTGGCAATAATTGCTAAATTTGACCCACTGCAGATATCATTATGTTTTAAACGTCAAGTGGGGAAACACACACACACACACACACCTGTTCTTTGTCTGCCTACACATTTTGGCCTTTAAAGCTATTTTTAGCCAATACAATTCATTTTTGTTCATTCCCATTGCATTCTTTTTAGCAGTGGTTGAACTATCAAGAGAAGGGGCAGCCAGCATTTACTATACTGACAATGGGAAACAACTGCCTAGAGGTCTATGACACTGAACTATGGAGGAAAAGTCCCCAGAGGTTTTAGAATTTCAAAATAGAACAATTTACAAGTTCTTAAAGTATCTGGATATTTCTAGCGCCCCAAAGTGGGTCATTTATCATTATCTGCAGGCCAACCAGATTCCATAAGGGAGTTTTATTTAAAATTTTCAGATAGTACCTCTAAAAGCAAGAAAAAATTAACTCTGAAAAAC
Organism: Balaenoptera ricei; assembly: GCF_028023285.1. Classification (NCBI taxonomy): domain Eukaryota; kingdom Metazoa; phylum Chordata; class Mammalia; order Artiodactyla; family Balaenopteridae; genus Balaenoptera; species Balaenoptera ricei. Next base: position 4,778,404 of record NC_082645.1, on the reverse strand, counting down.
CACACTTAAAACAAAACAAGACAGATTCTAAAAGTTCAAAGAGTCTTTTGAGCTCCAATATCTCATAACTTTCCAAAGACCTCTCCTCTTACGGTCTCTCCTTAAGTTGTTACTGCATTTTGCTCATAGACTAATGCATTACCTAAATATAGATAGCCATTTTTAGTATAAATTCCGAAAGCCATAAATGTTTCATAATTGAGCATATAATTTGAAGTAAGAGAGCTTTTCCACTCATTTACCACTGCAAATTGGAAAATACTCAAGTAATTACTCCCTTAATAGTTCAATGCTTGCAACTATATATACTTTATGAACATCACACATCTTTTGCTCCCAGAGCAATATCAAGGGGGGGTGGGGTGGTGAGCACAAAAGAACTTAACTTGTGCAATAACCAAACCATCCAGAGTTTCGATTCAAGATTCCTTCATTAAGCCATTAAAATAATACACTGCTAAGTGGTGGGTTGTCCAATTTTATGATGCCTTTCATTTCAGTTCAATGGCTGCAGTTAGAACGAAAAGCCAGCATCTGCAAGATCAGCAAGATGATGTAAAACCGGACACTAGAAACATTTTTTTTTTCTGCCTCCACAGTTTGTCCGAAGGAAGTCAATGCTAGAACACCAACAGGGAAGTGATTCTTAAGTCCCAGAAAGTAGCATTCATTTGTCCTTACTCAATACACAAAAGGACAAACAAAACACTTGATTCCTGTGACCTCAAACACTTAAACAGAAAACCACAAGCCATTTTACGGTTTTCTAAACATACTCAAAGGTAGATCGCCAGATTGTAACTCTACCCCACTTTAGACCACAGCACGTATTTCCCACTAGAGTTTATATATCACAATACAGAGTATCATATATATGTACTGTTTTGGCATTTGTCAGTGACAGTATTCTTATATAATTGACATATGTGGGAATCTGACATGCAGAGAAAAATTTAAATCCTAAAACCCAATATTTTATTTCTAAACTTGGACACAGTACAGAAAACCCAATGCTGAAAAATATTGATATTATGCTTTTGCAGTTAGAGATGGTGTAAGTTATCCTAATAATTTAGGTTCTTCATCATTTCAGTTAACTCTGTATGTTTATTATGATGGGGGTTTAATTATGCATCATTTGATATATCCTGGAGACCTCAATGCTTTTAAAAATAATTGCATATCAATGAAATAAAGTGTTCATTTTGTGGTCTATTTATCACTGGAGGACTCTGACAGAGGGTAGGTAAGTTCACAAGAAACAGACTTACTGCTGAAAATTATATTCCTTTTGTAATTGCAGTCTATGCAGTATTTTCAAAGGCCTGAAATATAACCCCCAAATAACGTAATAATAAAATCAGTCTTCTCAAATTTTGGAACCGCAATAAAAGGTATTCAATTGTATGGAAATTAGAGATCATAGTGACAAAAGTTGATCCATCAGGTTATCAGTTTCTTCTATAAAAGAGTTCCAGAGGAACCCATTATTTTCCCCAGATGCAAGGTACTCACACAGATAGTAATCCAATACAGATAAATGGCAAGCTAGAGTAAATCCTTCAATAGAAACCTGGTTATTTATAAGTCTCCTTGTGAGTAAGAACATCCCAAATAAGAACAAGGAGAATGACATGAACATTACTTAATACTAAAACAGGACAGTAAAATTCTGAGCTTGGTCCTTTTCATTTAACCATGTCAGAAAAGCCTCAAGTTTAAAACAAGCACCTGTATTAAAGAGTGTCTCCAATCACCTCACTGTTTTTGACTTGTATGGTGGCATACATAAGAACATATGTTTTTATACTCCCTCCAAGTCTTGTATACTCATTATAAAAATCACTTCAATATAACCACCAGTTCAACGCTCAAAATGAAGGATGCACTTTTCCTTGGAAAGAATGAGAAGTCCCAAATCCATATGACAATGAAACACTGTAATAAAATCTGTATTCAACTTAACATTATCTGTTTCCAGCAGTCTGCAACTTGTTCCCAGTTCCATCAAAAAAACTGACATAGATCAGAAACTCTTCTAGAAGCTCACTAAACTTTGTTTCTGAAATATACCGCTGATAGATTCTCAGTCAAAAAAAGCCAAAGTCATCAAGGTAAAACCATCGTTTAGTGCAAACTACTCTCTCCTGTCTATGGACACATACAAACAGGACCAAACACTTTACTCAGATCCACCTTCAATTCAAACTCAAACCAACGAGGTATCGCCACTGTCACTGCCCTGCCATACCAATGCCCATGTGTTAGGTAAATTAATGAACATACATGCACAGAAGCAGAGAGAAGAGAGAAAACCTGAGTCCTACCTTGATTGTTTTCGAGGGCTGACACTTGATGTGATGGGACACGCTGGCGGTTTGGTTCATGTTTCAGGACCCTGGACAGTGCACGTTCCCAGGTAGAGTTCAGGATGCACTAGAGATCAGGTCTCCTTTAGTGGACTTCAGCTGGGCTGCTGCTGCTGCTTTTGCTGCTGCCGCTGCTGCTTTCTCACTCCGGAGGCTGAAACGCTGTCAGACTGGAGGGATCTGTATCTCAGCCCTAAAAAAAAGCATTCACTTGGTTCATCATTCTCAAAGCCCTTGGCGATACGGCATAGAAAACTAAAGACTGTTTCAATTCACTTGCACTGTACCTTTTCAGTACTGAGATGTGACAGCTTCACAGTACAGCCAATGATCTTGGCTCTCATTCTCCCTTCAAAGGGATGAATACCAGAAAACATACAGAGATCGATTGCAGTACCACAGTTTAAAGGGACATTCTCAACTCCCCTCATTCTAACCAGTTTATACCTTTTCTCAGTGCAAAATAAATCTTTCTCTCTCTCTTTCTCTGTATCCCTCTCTCTTTCTCCTGATTTTTTTTTTTTTACCATAATTCATTCTCTTTCTGACACTAAATTTTATTTCTTCTAGGGTAGTGCTTGCAATCAAAATACCAGTAAATGCTGGAAAGGACCTGTTGCCTAATTTAAGATTGCATGTTTCTATATCTGTATAGTAAAGGACTGCCCTTCTCTATCAATATTTCAGAAATTCTGCAGTAACAGTCAGCCAAGACACTGAATCTTCTGTAAGCTAGGAGAAAGCCTATGATATATTAAGAAGTTTTCAAATACAATAGTTATTGGAAGTTGTGCCAAAGCAAAAAAAAAAATGGTTTCTTTTTTCCTTTCTTTTTTATGTTTAACCATCTATTTCCTTGATGCCATATTTGTTTTTATCTTGGGGGACAGACTGGTAGTTAGCTCATGCCTGTCCAACTTCCCAAACAGTTGCCTCTCTTCCAAAGAACACTGTAGGCAAATAAATCATAAATAGTTGTGAAAAAAATTTTCTGTAGAGTCACCAGTCCCGATTGTCACATTAGCACTAAGATGAACTTATTCTAGTTGGAAATGAGAGATCAAGCAGGCTTGACTTAATGGAGGAAATTATTTTCCAACATGTATTATAAAATATTAGATGTGGTTTAGGCTGAGTGTTTATGTCTCATGTGGTTTTGAAGACCCACACTTTTTACTCATCAGAAATATATCCTGCTGGTGAAATGCCAAGTTTATAAAATTAAACTGCATGAAGCTTTCAGGAAGCTTTATCAGTAGGCCAAGAACATTACAGATAAACTCTAGCATGAGAAGGAATAAACTAATAAGTTTTGTGACATAATTTATTTTATACATGATTAAAAATATATTTCTTGTTCTGAAATGGAAAAGGGATCTAAATATTCTGTACAGGAGTCTCCAAATGCTTGAGGATGACTGAGTTTCAGAGGGTGATAGTTCTTGCAGCACAGTGGAGGTAAGGATTTGACAGTATCAAGATCAGACACTCTGAATCCAAAAAGGTTAATGGCAGGAGTGTTAGAGGAATTAACAAAATCATGGGCAAAACGATGGAGCTAATAAGAAACAGGCCAAGGCCACATCCAAGAATCTGGGGTACCAGTATCAAGGCATCACAGTGAGCACAACCAAAGGACTAAGAAATCTTGTGATTCAAAGTTTAAAATTTTAAATCACAAGTGTGGCTGCCTTTGTGGCTCACATTATATTTTTATTGGACAGGATACTTCAAATAATCCATAAGTTAAAGAAGAATTTATATTAAAATTTTTAAACATTTTGAATTTGAAAATAATCTTTAAATATATCAGACTTGTGGGATGCAGCCAAATCAATATTTAGAAGGAATTGTGTATATTAGAAATGCAAAAAGGCACAAAATTAACAATTAATAAGCTAAATGTTGATCTCAAAGAGTTATGAAAGAATGGTAAAATAAGCTCAAATACAGTATAGGGGAGAAAATAATAGAAAGAAGGGAAGACATTAATGAAGTAAAAAAACAATACAAAGTATATGACCCAGTGAACAAACCCATGAACCTTTAAACATGAAGTTAGCAGTCTGCTAATCTCTGAAGAAATGAATATCCCACAGAAGTAGGGTTGACTCAGCTCCTCTTTCTTAGATAACACTTGGTAACTAGATATCTGAGCAAACTCCAAACCAAATTATCTAGGTAGTTCAGGGAGAATGGGGGTCGTGGTGATGGAGGTATCCAGAGGGGCAGGGTATAAGTTTAGCCAGAGTTCTTCATCCACATCAGAGAACTACACAGTATGGGAGGAACCATTAATACTCCAAGGACTCTTAATCAAGCACAATGAGAGAGTCAACACGTACATGTCTACCACAAAGAAGGCATGGGCAGCTAAACTGCATCCACTAAGTCATATGAGACTTCACTCTTTTCCCACAAGTCTTCAAAACTGTCTTCCATCCCCACTTGGATGCAAAAAATACATTGGCATTACCATCTATAGGTAAGTGGCCAGAATCCACCTAAAATCCTCTCCCAATGTTGAATTTTACAAATAAAAGGAGAAGACACACATGAAAAGAAAAGGATAGTATACATCATATACTCCCTTTCCATGTCTCACAGCCTATCATTATATCAAACATTAAGTCCAAAGAAAAATAATTGTTCAGAACAAAATATATGACCTAAGTCTCATTTTGGGTACAGTTTTCCCTTTCAGTTACATTATCTTTTCAAGAATTTTTTAAAAATGAAAACCATAGTAATTTTTGAACTTCTATTTAAAATATATAGATTTTTCATAATTCTGTGAAATTTGCTATCTTAATATGTTCAATTGGAATTACAACCAGAGAAGATAGAGATTTTCAAAAAGTTAGCCAAAGGCTAGAAAATTATAAGTACTGTTTAATGAGGATAAATTCATATACAATTATTCTAATTGGGACATCTTTGGTTAAATATATTCAGTGTGAAACAGCTGTAAATTTTCATCAGAGTTTTTCGTGTAGTAGGATTTTTTTTCTAATGTTTAGATTTACTTAGAAAACACTGTATAGTGAATCATCGTGAACTAGAAATTTTAGGAAATTTAATCCAAAGGACCAATTTCAGATTTAACCAACACTAACAATAATCATATAAAAATGTTATTTTCAGGTTCCACAGTTTGTGGAAAATTAGAAGTGAGTCCCTTCCACCCTCTTCACAAAAATAATAAGGGAGATGGCTACTAATTTTAGAAAATATAACCCATGATGTTCCTTGAACAGCTATTGTTTGATCTGGGAAATAGAAATCTAGAATTGACTTAATGAAAATATCTTTTTTAGAAAAAACATTATCACATTATCAAATAGACTCCACTACATTCTCTCTCTTTGTTTCAGGCCCTGTCTGCTCTACCCCTAACCAGCTGGTCACAATGATGATCTACCAACTGAAAGCTTAGGCAAGCCCCAAGCCTTAGTCAATGAGAATGATATCTGAAAGTATGTTAGACTGTTTCCTTGATATTTGGATTCCACTATAGAAAATCCAAGTTCCTAAGTAACCATAAAAGAAACCACCTCCATTTTAACCATCTTAACACCCACTGTGTATGTCTCAGACTTCTGCTTGACCTGTCCACAGAGTCATTTGCATTGCTTGCTAGAACTGGAATGTAATTTCAAATTGTCAGCTTCATTGACTTGGAACTTAAGGCCCTCACCTAATTTCTGCCTGCTTCTTCTTTCTCCATAAATGGAATCTGCTTCTTATATCTGCTCATCTTCAGATTGTTCCCTGAATTCACTCAGGTTGATGTCAGTGGCCTCATTCTGGCCTTCACTGTCTTTAAGAATTGATCTTTCCTAGAAACTAGATGAATCAGTCAAGATAGGCAAGGTTATGCTGCAATAATAAATAACCTCAAAATCTCAGGGTCTTAAAAAAATGAAGGTTTATTTCTCATGATGCTGTATATCAATAGAAGATTGGCAGGGAGGCTCTTCCCATATAAGAGAACTCAGGCTGATGGAGAGTCCTTCTTGATATGAGCTTCAAAATCAACATGGCAGAAGGAAAAACACATGACAAATCATGCTATCACTTAAAGACATCTGCCTAGTAATGAATGGCACATATCACCTCTTCTTGCATTACAGTGGCCAAAGCCAGTGCATGGTGACACCCAAGTTTAGGTAATAAGGAAGTAACTGCCACTATGTACCCAAAGAGGAGTGGAATCAGAATAGAAGTGAACAACCCTAATGACAAACCACAACCCTGTTTACTGCTCTTTATTCCACACTGTGGAACCATATACCCAGCCAGCCTCAAGATACCAGCATGTTCATATTTAAGGCTCTACAGCCTATGACAAGTTCACTTGGAATAGATATATGTAGATATATGACAGAACTTCCTTATCCTGTGCATCTCGTTATCAACAGGGCTTTCACAGTATGTTTTTCCTGGGTTCTTCAGGAACAGGACATCGACCTATAATAATGTTTGTTTGCAGGAAAATACCAAAGTTGAATGTGAGCTAAGTGTACTGATTTTCTCTGTGTTGGCGCTCTACAAAGGCCAGGGACCTTGGTCGCTGGCAGAGAAGGCAGGTCTGACTACCTCCAGAATGCATACTCATCCACTGTGGTATACCAATAAAACACAGATTATTTTATCCTTCTAAGCATTGTAACTTCACTAATACAACAAAATGTGAAACTCACAATTTTTATTCTCTCAATAGGAATCATTTCAAGTACTGCTTGAAAGAGCCAAGCAATAGTACTATGAACTCTCAAGTCGCAATACAATGCAAATTAATGGAGAAAAGTAACATAAATATCTAAACTCACTTTTATTTTAGATAGACAATTACCACATGACTCACGGTCTACAACCTACCTCTCTAGAATCATGTCACATAATATTTCAACTAAACAGTATGTTGAAGGAATTATGAAGGTGGTAATTTAGAAAGTCAGGGATGTATGTCAATCTCATCTGAGAAGCACTTGCTTTACATTTTCAATTTATCTTCCAATTTAAATAGTGAAGCATTTTATTATTCTCACTCATGAGGTATTGCCTAAAGCCAGATAGATGTGAGTAGAGATTAGAATTGATAAGTAAGTGAGATTATTGTCTAGTCTATGCCAGTCAAGCTCTCAATCTGGCTCCCCATTCCCATATCAAATAAGAACCAACCCAACAGCCATTAACAGCTGTCAATTGTGTCTCATTGCATCTCCTTTTTAAAAAAAAATTTTATTGGAGTATAGTTGATTTACAATGCTGTGTTAGTTTCAGGTGTACAACAAAGTGAATCAGTTATATATATATATATATATATATATATATATATATATATATATATATATATATATATATATATATATATATCTCCACTCTATTTTTTTCTTACATTCTTTTCCCATATAGACAATTACAGAGTATTGAGTAGAGTTCCCTGTGCTATACAGCAGGTTCTTATTAGTTATTGATTTTATATACAGTAGTGTGTATATGTCAATCCCAATCTCCCATTTTATCCCTCCCCCCTTACTCCCTGGTAACCATAAGTTTGTCTTCTACATCCATGACTCTACTTCCGTTTTGTAAATAAGTTCATTTGTACCCTTATATTAGACTCCTCATATAAGCGATATCATATGCTATTTGTCTTTCTGTGTCTGACTTACTTCACTCAGTATGACAATCTCTAGGCATTCCTTTTACTGGAGTTGGTTTCCTAAGGTTTTTCACTCTTTACTTCCCATTTCCTCTCTTGACAAGCACCACAAACTCCTCAGGCTGGACATTTGGCTGACCTTGACTTTCTTTCACAACTGTAATTTGTTCCTAACCTAAAGATTACCTGCTTCCAAGCACATGATACAAATATCAGATTGACCAACATTCCTGACAGTTTTCACACACCTCCCTTCATCAACCAGAAACAAGCATGAACATCTCAGAAACTATTTCTTACCCAAAGTAGAGTTCCACACAAATGAAAAGACACATTATCTCTGCTAATATCACAACATTATCTCTAATGTCATTCAGTCTTTTGCTTTCATTTTTAATGGTGACATTTATGTTTTGTAGAATAACTCTCTTTGCAAAACTGCCAGCTGAAAATATGATCCAAACCCTAAATTTATAGAACACAAAAAGAGATAGCCACGATTCCCTCATGAGAGATTTTTGGGGCTCTCCTCACCCCTAGTTCTCTAGTTGAAATAATTCAGCAAACAGGACCCCCAAAAGTGCTATAGAAATGTCCAGTTCTATATACAAATGTTTCCACGAATACATAGAATAGACAGAAATACACACTGGAGGTAACTCCTCGTGTACGCATAACAATTTCTGCTTCTCAATTGCTGACAAATGCCTTCAATAAATTCTCTCTATGACCAAAGTCACAAATCATTGTGAAGACAGAAATACATACGTAAAATCCACTGTATTATAGATTCCCGGACACCCAGGAACAGACTACTTCACCCAGTTCAGCTACTAGTGACAACAGTCCCCCAAGCCACACTACGCTATTCTAAAGTGCCAGGATCTGACTCTCTGGAAGGCTGACTATAGACCCCTGCTCACCCACTCCTCCTCTTCTCAATCCTTCCTGTTCTGAGGTCAGTCCCAACATGTAGGACCTGCAAGGAGTTCACATTCAAGACAGATAATCGATGACCACAATAAAGCAATCATTATTATTATGTAGAGAGCTTTGGCAGGCATTCAGACCTGGAACCCACTGCATGCCCCACACCTCCCATAAAAAGAGTGTGGAATCTTTGATTTCCAGGACACAGTCCCCTTTCTTTCACACTGTAAACAGACAGTAAACAGATATCTTCAACAGCAGGTAGCGTCCAACTTGGGGGACTAACTTCCATGTTTGCAGCAAGAAAGAGGTGCCATAGCAGTTGTGGTCTGTAACTTCAGCATTTCGAATATTCTATAAGAGAACAAAGTGCTCACTTGGAAATTTTGTTCTATCTCAACAAAATTATTGTCTAGAAGACAAGTCTTCCGGAATAAATCCAAGCAGAAGCCTTAAAACGAGTGAAATGTTTATAATCTTTGGGGTGTGCTATTAAAGGACGCAAGTTCAAAATATCTCCTCTTTCATCCTAGCCATTTCACCATTCCAGGAGGATCCTAAAATCAAAGTTAAAAGGACTACTTTTGAACTTCGGCAAAAAGATTGGGGAAATGCTAATGGTATTCCCTCCCTTCCATTCCCAATCATTACACATCCTTCCTTGGTTGTCTAAAATGCTCTCTTTCCCCTATTTTTCTTCCTGATTTGCCCAAATAAAGCTGACCTCTTCCTCCTCACATTTTATCTTTGCCTCTTTTATGACATTAATCTACATTCTGATTTTACAGTATGCTAACACATATATATGGAATCTAAGGAAAAAAAAAAAAAAAAGGTCATGAAGAACCTAGTGGCAAGACGGGAATAAAGACACAGACCTACTAGAGAATGGACTTGAGGATATGGGGAGGGGGAAGGGTAAGCTGTGATAAAGTGAGAGAGTGGCATGGACATATATACACTACCAAACGTAAAACAGATAGCTAGTGGGAAGCAGCTGCATAGTACAGGGAGATCAGCTTGGTGCTTTGTGACCACCTAGAGGGGTGGGATAGGGAGGGTGGGAGGGAGGGAGATGCAAGAGGGAAGAGATATGGGAACATATGTATAATTGATTCACTTTGTTATAAAGCAGAAACTAACACACCAAAAAAATAAAATAAAATAAAATAAAAAAATAAAAGCCCCCCTCCACTCCTGCCACCAGCTGATGTTAGTGTAGGATGGTGAAAGTACACTATAACCCCAGAGGAGGAACTCTATAGAAAAAAAAAAAAAAAAAAAACTTTGCAGAAATTTCCACCTACTTTAATTTCAGAAAGGGAAGGTAAAAGTGGTGTTTATGCTAAAGAGGAAAAGAGACATTTTACTGGATAAATTCTAGAATGTCCTTTAGAAGGAGCGTAAAGACTGGAGCAGTCAACTAGCAAAGAGCTAAGAAAGAGTGTCAAATCAATGGGATATCCAAAGGAGGAAAACACTGGAAAGAATGGAACAAGTAGCTGTGCTAGCAACTCCAGTAACATTGGGTAATAAAGCATTTTCCTCAGGATATGGCTGAAATGTCAGTAACAATGCAATGCCCATTATAGACTAATGTTTATTGTTTTTGAAAGCTCCTTCTGAAGTATTATGTTAAATGTGCTAGAAAATGGCAAGGGAATCAAATGGGACGTGGCTCTGACTCTTGGCTTATAGGGACTCAAACCCTAGTAAATGTAAAATTCTCTTTAAAAATATGGTTCTGATATGGTAGGGCCTTCTCAAACACAGGATTTTTACACACACACACACACACACACACACAGGAATAAGACTGTGCACAGTTGCTACTGGTACCATCTACAAGCTATGTCTTCATCCATGGGAAGATGTGGCACTTAAAGGTCAACAACACAGTGATTAAAATCTCTATCCCTACCCAGCCAGAGCTAAGAGAGGTCTTAGATTCAAGGAGAATCTCTTCACTATCTTTGGCTTGCTGGCCAAAGTCTGCAGAATAACGCAGACTCTGCAGTTCAGCTTTTATATACTTAAAGACACCGAAGACAGACGAGGCTCTGAAGTAAACCTCCAAACACGCTGATGCTTTATTTATGGGTCCTAGGAGATAGGGAACATTAAGTGAACTTGAAACGGCATATTATGATCAGATTTCCAGCTGTTCTGTGTCACTAGGAATGGCAAAGTAAAAAGAACAGCCCTAATATCAATAATAAATGCCTACTGGAGAACTCCAGTAAGCTACAATGATTAAATAACAGCAAGGAAGAAAGGCAAAGTCTAGAAGACACCCTCTCTCTTGCTCTGTCTCTCTCTGGCAAAATACCCAGGCTACTGACTCTTCTTTGCTTCACTTCCGTGTTTGCCAGCCACCTCCAACTCCATAGAAATCTGTTCAAATGGCACAGTAATTGAGATCTTACAGGAGTTACAAAGATTACTTCAAGTCTTTGAACTCTCTGGGCAAAACGAATAACTTTAAAGTCGATGAATCTATCCTTCATGCCATTTAATATCCAGATGTGGACTCTTGTATTGATTAGAAGACAGCAGGAAAGGAAATAAACTTCTATGGTGTCACAGCTATGAATGAGTCTCTCTCCCAGCCCTTTATACATGTCACGTTATTCTTATAGTAACCATACAAGATGGGCCAAGTACAATTGCCCTCATTTTACAAATGAAGAAATTGAGACTCAGAGAGGTTAATGTGCCTGAGGATTAGTAAATATCAGAGCTGCTAAACACTGGAGAAAGTATTCAAACCCAGCTTGGCTTGGCACCAAAACCCTCTCCATCATTCAGGCATTTTCACCAGTGAACAGCAAATCAGAGTGAACTTCCCAGCATCACCCATCCCTCACCACTGTCTAGTAGCTGACATCTGATAGAAGATCAGTAAATGTTGGTTGAATGAATGCACAGGTGAATGTAGTGCAGGGACCCTTGATACTGAGAAGTGACCCAGAAAAAGCAGGTAAGTTGCAGGAAGAAGACAGCAGCAAGACCACGGAGTGAAAAGCTCTGAGTCTCCCATAAGCGGTTTTGCTTGAATGCCAGCCCACCTGGTTGAGGCGCTGCACCAGTCATCTTGGCAGGTATCCTGCGGTTTGTCTCACCTGCCTTTTTTGCTTTTTGAGGCAGCAGATAATGGTGTGTTTAACTTGACAGTCTGCTACCAATTATTAAGCGCTGGTTGAGAAATGTGGTAGCTACCCAACGAGTACTGTTGTTGGAGAACAAAATTTTAGAACAGATTTGGTTGTGGTCAATGCTTGCAACTTATCTAACAAGGACAGATACTGCAGAGGGAGCCTGGGCTGCATGTTCCAGAGCATTTTCATGCACAAAGCTTAATTTCCACACTGCTCCCAACACAGAGAAGCCTCTGCAACCCTGATATATGTATTCACAGTAGCAATTTGTCCTGCCCCTTCTCTCAGTCTTTGGGATTTTCTCTTACTCTTTCTTTACATCCTCTTGTCCCAATCCTCTCAGCTTAGGTGCTGGAATGTTTTTCCCTTTTCAAGAAGAAAATAGTCAAATATCTTAACGATGGATTTAATGTCTCTTCCCTTTGTCTAGCACCAGCCAGGTGCTGTCTTTGCCCTAGGACCTCTTCCTGTCCAGACAGATGTAATTACCAGAGGCAAAGCCATAGGGAAATGTCCTTCAGGCAGGGAAGTATTTCAATATTGGAAATCTCATTATGGTACATACTGGCTGAATATCACTCCTGTCTTTTCCAAAATTGGATACAGATTGTCACTATCTATGTGGATCAATTCGGTTCTTCCTTTTCCTTTTTTGCTACTCCTTTGCCAAAACAGAGCTTCGTAAGAGTATATCACTCATCGCCTTTCTTTTTTACAGAAGCTGAAGTGCTTTTATATCATACAATCCTTGGACCAAGGAAGGTCCTCAGAATGAACTGATGTTATGGGAACTGGACGCACAAGCCCTGTTGAGGTTGCAGGCTTCTGCACAGGATAACCTGGGTGAGTATGTCATGAACCAGTCTCCATTTACCCTTTGTCTACCCCTGCAAAGAATTACCCTGTTTCAGCTTTCTAGAGAAACTGGCAAAAATTCTGATAGAAATAAGCAATGTGGATCCACAGTGATGAGTTTAGAAATAAAATCAGAACTTAGGAAATTTTGTGCCACATCCAGATGCAGACAATATTGTGGGGTTTCCCTGGTGGCGCAGTGGTTAAGAATCCGCCTGCCAACGTAGGGGACACGGGTTCGAGCCCCGGTCCGGGAAGATCCCACATGCCACAGATCAACTAAGCCCATGCGCCACAACTACTGAAGCCCACACGCCTAGAGCCCGTGCTCCGCAACAAGAGAAGCCACCGCAATGAGAAGCCCGCACACCGCAACGAAGAGTAACCCCCCATCGCTACAACTAGAGAAAGCCCGCGCACAGCAATGAAGACCCTACACAGCCATAAATAAATAAATAAAAATTTTAAAAAATATTGTGGAGGATTTCAAATCCCAAAATTTTAGAAGTTTTAGAACATGATTCAGGTATATAGAAATGACGATTAAAGATGTTTAGAAGTGAAGCTTTGAGGAATGTGCAGGATGTATAGCCACGTCCCAGGTCCCCATTTCTAATCTCAATCACCAGGAGCAAAGTTCTAAGGCCCCCATGACAAAAAGCAAAGAGAAAGAGAAGGAGGAGGCACAAAATTTCATATTAAAAAACCCTAAAACCTTAGCCATCCCCAGCTTCTGATAATGTTGGGACATAAACTTGTAAAAGTGACAAGATTTAAGCAAACTGTAACTATAGTTTCAAAAGCAGGAAACTGACCTCTACAAAAAAGCAAAATGTGTTAAAATAATGAAACATGCTGGATTTTTTTCATTGATTAAAGTCTACATTTCCAGATCTCAGCTCTGTTTAGTAACTATGCCCAATGCCGAATCCCGGGAGTATCCAACCCATCTTACTGAACAATTTTATTGAACTATTTTATTATTTAATGTCAGATTTGGGTTTAAAAAGGAGGAAGCAACGTCAACTGGACTGATTATCATCAAGCCAGCTCAGGATGGATGTAGATAATGTTGTCATCTATGAGATATAATTGTAGGGTGCCAGGATGAGCCATTCTGGGCAAACACTGATTCACCAGGCCCAGTCCCAAACACCCTTTGGTTTCATAGTATAACAAGTTGTACATTGAAGAGTCATCCTTTGGGGACTTTCTCTCTGTTACTCTCTTTATAAATTATAAATACACCTATTGACTGGTATAGTTCATTAAAAAATATTCTATCCCTCTATCCCTTCATCTGAATATAAGAGAGAAACAATGAGAGAGAGAGGGAGAGAGAGAGATGAAAAAATATGCATCAAACTTTTGTCCTAGAAAATAGAATATGAAGGAGGGTAAAAGGGGGGAAAGAAAGACTTTCTTTTATCCTTAACATTTTTATACAGGACTGGCTTTGTTCACACTTACAACAAATATGCACTAATTCTGTAATTTTGACAGAAGAAATCCAAAAAGAGAAAATTGTTGCCCATGTTCTTGGAGTGTTAGTGGCTTATCCATTGGCACAAACCTTGCCTTGCCTAATCATCTTAAAAATCAGCATTTTTCACTGCTGATCCCTCAGACGACTCATAAGAGTTGTGAATCAAATTATTATAAACAAAAAGAGCTGAAAGATCACTTAGGGCAAACTCTGAATATTGGAGGAAAAACAACAAGGTGGTAAGTCACTTGTCTATGACACATTCTCTCATTCATTCAGCAAACATTCTTTAGTGTATATTTAATCAAAAATCAAAAGTGTGTTGGAGCCACAATTATTAGTTCAACACATATCTGCCCATACAGGACTTAACATCTCATACAAATTTATTTCATACCAATAATATGGCTGACCCAGTTCTAAATATATACATACTCATATACTCATACTTTTAGACAGAAATCGGTTGTCCCATTTCACAAAGAAATTGAGACTCAGAAGAGTGAAGTGGTGATATATTCAAACTCAGATCTTCTGCCTTCCAATCCAAGGATCTTGCCAGTTTTGTACTGGGCATTCCTTTCTTAGGGTTTATCCCAGGAGACTAGAGACAATCCGAAGTTAAACTTTTTTTCCTCCTAAATTTCTAGTTCCATATTTTTTCTATTAAATCACAATGATCAGTTTATCAATGTGCCTTGCTTATATCCTCAGTTTTAATTATTATATTAAATAGCTCAGAATTATCTCCTTGATCAAGAGCAGATATACAGTTGGCAAGCCCTATTACTTGAGTCATCTCCCATGAAAGAAAAAAAAAGCTCATTAGAGGGAATTTTTCAATATTCTCTGATGTCTAATTAAAACAAGAGTTAAAAATCATAAAATTGACTAAAGTTTATGTGGAAGAAAATAACTTAAAATTTGGACTGCTGATATTTATCATTCTTGGTGACCTCTCAGGAATAATTCTGGCCAAAAACAGGACTCTAATGAAAAGTGTATCTGGGTTGTTTTTTATGCTTCTTCACAAATCTTTCTAAAGACCTCGAACATTCTCTGGATAGAGGGTACCAGGACTTATGATACAGTTTAATACAAAAATATTTTATTAAACTTAGAATAAAAAAATACAGTTTCTGTTTCAGGATTATAACTTCCCTGTAATTATATCTTATAGGGATGTTATGGACTGAACTGTAGCCCTTAAAATTCATATGTTGAAGCCCTAATCCCTAATGCGACTATTTAAAGATAGGGCCTTTAAGGAGGCAATTAAGGTTAAATGAGGTCATAAGGGTGGATCTCTGATACCATAGGATTAGTGTCCTTATAAGAAGAGACACAAGAAATTTTGCTCTCACTCTGTCTCTGCACGGGCACACAGCAAGACGGATGTTGCCTGCAAGACAAGAGAGGAGGCCTCAGAGTGAAAGCCTGCCAGTATCCTGATCCTAGACTTTCCAGCCTCCAGGACTATGAGAAAATTAATTTCTGTTGTTTAAACCATGCGGTCTATGATATTTTGTTATGGTAGCCCAAGTAGATTAATACGAGGGAATATGAATGTTCATTTAGATGCACAGATAAACTTGAGCAGAACTATCTTTGGGTAAAGAAACTGAAAGCTCCTGTTCTGGGCATAAAGCTTTGTTTCACCTGATAACCAGTTTGAGAATGATAGTGTAAACTTCCACATAAGTAACATGGCAGGTTTCACTCATTTGCACATTACTTAGTCAGAATATACAATTTATGATAATATCCCAAAGACTAGTTAAATTTCTTAATCTTAAAGTAACGTGTTTCATTGACTGTGTACTTGGCCTTCCTTTCTACAATATAAGAGCTTTTACAGAAAAGGAAGAACAGACACTTAGCCCATGGGCAAACATTTTCCCTCATGGCAAATATCAAGGCCTACTTTCCTGCCAGGGCTCAGGGCAACCTCAGAACCCATTTTTACATGGTAGTCTTGGCAGCCCGTCCAACTGACTGGAGTTGGCATGCACAATAGAATTTAATTGCTATAGGAAAAACTGGGCTGAATCTAAGATAAATTAGGCTAAAAGCAAGTAAGATCTAACACCACCAGCTCTCATATTACTATATTTGGGAGATGAGAAATATTAATAATTTAGAACATATTTGTGTTATCTAATAATTGCTTATGTAATAGTCATCCTTAGAATGGCTATGAGTCAACATTAAAGATTGGCTAATGCAACTTGCACTTTCAATACCCTTCTCCTTTGCCTGACAATTATAAAGGCCTGTTCTTCAGTCTGGACTGCAGTCATGAAGCCTGGAGACGTGGCAGCTTCCAATGCCCATGAAGCACCATGCATAGGCATAAATGCCAACAAACTAAGTGTGGTGGAGTAGAGACATGAGAGAAGCCTAGGTCCCCAAGGTCATTATTAAACCCTCCTACCCTGCACTCTTAATGCCAAACTACTCATTATGCTTGGCAAATATGCCTTTAGGTTTTTCATCTAGAGCTAACTAGCTCTACTGTATTTTGCAGCTGAATACATTCCAGATCAATACAATGGCTTTAAGTGTAAGAAAATCACAAAACCTTAAACAAAACAGAGATTCCATGCCATAAATATTTCTTCATGAAAAACTTAAAAATTTTTTAAGTCTACAAAAACTGAGCTATTGTCCCCTGTTGAGGAACTTCTCACTTCCCTCCTTTATCCTGGAAAAAGGCACCAATCCTCTCATACTGATAAAGTGAATAATGATGTCAAGCTAGAGTCTTACAACTCTATTTGCTTTTATAATTCTATCTTCTTTGTCACTTGCTTGCTCACTAATTCTATATGCTTGCTGCTTGCTACAATTCTTTTTTATGTTTAATATTTCCTCTCTTTTCTCAATCCTTGTTGTCTGCCAGCACAGAGGAATTTCATCACATAAGCCATCTGGGTCCAGACACTGTCCCAATCCCAAGCTATACTTGGCAATATATAACAAGGCCTGGACCAATCAGTGTGCAGAGTGTAGAACTGATCTGGTTTTGTAAAGTTCCTCTTGGTACCTAACAACAAGAAGTACCCTTATTGGCCAATCTTATTTCCACCAACCTATTAACCACCCAGATTTCTCCCTTAATGTCCTGAAAATAGGTATACTTTAAGGGACTCTTGCATAGGATCATGACAGGCTCTGATGAATGCTTGCAGCTCCTGTTCCCCACTTTCAAATTTAACATAAGAATGCAAAGTACTCTACTGCATTTGAAACTATCCATATTTATTCACGTAGCTGTGGTTTCCATAAACTATAAAATATACAGGTGTACATATTTAGTCTGTTCTAGAGGAAGTGATTTTTTAGGGCAGAATCAGTTGAAGTGGCTATTATCAGATTTTTTAAAATAAAAAATGTTTATGTGCTATTAAAATATAAAGCAAAATTATTTTATGTCACAGTGGTCACCTCAGCTTACAGACCTAGGATTTTCATCACTGATAGGATATACAAAACAATTGAATCACACTCTACTTCTAGCCAATCAGAACCCAGCAATGTTTGTCTATTTGCAGGCTGTACCCACAGAGATGCTGACATATTCCAGCAATCATATTTTTTATCACTAAACTGACATATTCCAGCAATCACATTTTTTTATCATCACTAAAAATAGTTGATATAGCTCTTGATAAGCAACATAAATCTACTATAAAGGAACAACTAGCAAAATCATTGCTAGCCCAATCCCCCTGAAAAATCTACAATTAGAAAAGAATATTCTGAGAGCAGAACATTGGAATCAGGCTGGGGAAAAAGTCTTGAAGACCAGAGCCTCATATTCACTCTTCTATTCCTGTGAAACCCAGCCTCCTTCCCTGAGGTTCACAGGATCCAAGACCTATCTCTTCTCAGTCTCTCCCTGTGTGGGCTGGCCTCTCTCCATCAGCTGCTGGATTAAGAGTCTGCATCAAACTACAGGGCACCCGAAACTATATTACAGGTCTCCCTTTTGATTCCTGCCAAGAAGATGACCACAGAGTTGTATAGTTATTTGGGATGGGGGGGGATGGAAAATTCAGTCAATAAAGAGACCATCTGCAAAATATCAAGTGGTGACGTGAATCACTTTCAACCTCAGCACAAGGGCAGGATTCTTGCAGTGCTCCACCGGCACTTTTCATGTAGATAATCTTTCAGTTTGGCTTCAGCCATATCTGTTTCCTAAACACTCATTCTGCATGGGCAATCATATGCATCCTTGCCTTGCTACACTGTGTGAGTATGGGCCTTTCCCGATGTCTGCGCTCTCCTTGCTCTGTCATCATACAGCTCACCTCCATCCTGCAGAGTTCCTCCAGGCTGCTAGCCGCACATGTCAGGTTCTCCAGAGAGCTCTTTTACCACCAACCACACGGTGGATTCTCTGCGTTCAGCAAACATCCAACCAGGGATTAAGACGCCCGTGTCCCCTCCTTGCAGACACTCTTGACCTCTACAAGTAGACTCTTTGAGCCCCCCTCACTTGGACCAGTTAAATAAGAGAGAGAAGGAAATTCTAAAGCCTCTTTACCCATAGGAATTTCCTCCATTCTATCTTTCCATAATTTATTTTCCTACCTTAACTGATGGAAAGGGACACTGAGGATAAGAGTCCCAGACCAGTTTTTGCTCTCTTTTTAGTAAGTCCCACATAGATGACTATAGCACATCTCTATTGCTTTCCACTTCAAGATTTCCACTGGAATTCTCAAAGAAAAAGAAATGTTCCACTCAAAAGTTGCTATATATTTAAAGAAGTTAAGAAATATATGCACACTTAAAGGATTTTTATCTAGGTTTTGAATTTTATAACATTAATAATTTGAATATTAAATTAAAATTTGCTTAGTAAATAGTTCTTTCTATCTGCAAAATCACCTTCCTGTGATGTTAGAAATAACTCAGCTGGGGAATTCCCTGGTGGCGCAGTGGATAAGAATCTGCCTGCCAATGCAGGGGACATGGGTTCGATCCCTGGTCCGGGAAGATCCCACATGCCGCAGAGCAACTAAGCCTGTGTGCCACAACTACTGAGCTTGTGCTCTAGAGCTCGCGAGCCACAACTACTGAGCATGTGTGCCACAACTACTGAGCCCGCGAGCCACAACTACTGAGCCTGCGCTCTAGAGCCCTCGAGCCGCAACTACTGAAGCCTGCGCTCCACACCAAGAGAAGCCACCGCAATGAGAAGCCCGGTGCACCGCAACAAAGAGTAGCCCCCGCTCACCGCAACTAGAGAAAGCCCACGTGCAACCCACCGCAGCCATAAATAAATAAATACATTTAAAACAAAAAAAAGAGAAATAACTCAGCTGATCCTTGTCACTACTAAAAACTGCTGCTGCAATGCCCCACCCACCAGATCAACCTGCCTAGATGCTATGAGTCCAGAACCGCCATGAGGTTTCTCAGACTCTTAAGCGCTGATTTGGATTGCTAACTACCCTCCACCATGCCTGGGCAAGGGGCAAACACAAAGCACTGAAAATCCCTCCCAGCCCATATGCTACTGCTGCTTCCTCCCCACCAGCCCATCACAAGGTCGCAGCTTGCCCTGCGGTAGAGCCACAACAGTTTACAACAATCAGTTCCTCCAGTATGTGGGAAGCTGTACTACAGCAGATATAAAATATTTCTAAGAGGTCTTTCTCAAGGGAAAGAATCAACTACCCAGATATTTTGATCTTTGTTTTAGGTTCTCAAACACTTCTTCTTCCCAGAACCTACTCGGTTAAAAATATCGATGTTCAAAGGTTTGTTTTACTATCCATTCTCTCTATAGAGGTGGAATAAAGTAGTTTGGCCAGAAATAGGACATTGATCCCCAAACTGTAGGTGATGGAAAGACACAGAAATCATAAAACAATATGTCCTACTTTGTTTCTAAGTCAGAAATAATAATGAATGATTCTAGAAATAATACTTCTTACAATGTGAGCAGTGAAGACAAGTTCCGGAATGCAGAAATCTCAGGGTCTGTGACGTGTGTCAATTGTTAAAAACCGTTAAGATGGAAGGTACTTATTATCATCTAAGATGTAGGGCTGACTAAGTGTGCAAAGCTCATGCCCACCTCAAGAGTTTCTTCCTTTTCCCTTCGTCTAGAGGCTGTCAGTTAGCTGCTACTTCAGGTCACAGAGGGCCCAGCCCTGCTTTCAACTTCTCTGACTGCCCATGTCGAAGTCATCCCTCCAACCTCACCCCGTCAATCCTCACCATAATTCCTTGTATTAGATACCTCATAGTGAATACCACAATCTTAAATAATCGTATTTATTTACTCTTCTGTTCATTGTCTGAACTCTGCCCACTGAATGGGGGTCTCTGTAGACTGAGGCTGTATCTAATGTACAGTGCTATACCACCAGAGTCTGGGACAAACTCTGCATGGTCGACATTCAAAGTATTTGTGGAGTAAAAGATTGAAAAGGTTTGTTTTTCTTTAATGCCTTAATTAGGTATTCACCAGGTACCAAAACTCCTGAATATTTAGAAAGCCCTTATTCCATAGAGCCAGTGGATTAACTGATAACTCCCTCTATTTATGTAACAGAATACCTCTCACTCTCCTAACACAGGATGCAAACACAGCTAAATTCCTTTTCTTCCCTAATTAATCCAGCTGCCTCACAGAAGGAAAGTTCAATATCCTACTCCTTGGCTATTGAAAAGAAACAATGAAAAACCACTGCACTTTCAAAAGGATTTGCTACTCAAGTTGTTTTCTTACCTACCTCATTTTACCAAGATGTACTATTTATACTTTTTATTCTTTCATTTATAGGCACCTGTATAACCTAATATTTTTAGAAAATTTTTGGAAAATTAAATGTTAATTTCATTAAATCTTTCAAATAATATTTTTGGTACTATGTTTTACGTTTTCAAATATTATAAGTATATTTTCATGTAATTAATTTTCAATTTATTTATTATATAATTAATATTTTCAATTTATTAATTGGTGGATCTTGTTGAATATAACATGAAATTTTTGTAATTCTGGAACACATTCCAAATCGTTTAAAACTATCTCTAATTCTTTGGCTGCTTGAAGGTGCTTTTCTCCCCAGCACATTACAGATCACAAGTGTTGATAAGAACTGAAAAGAAATGCCTACTTCTAAAACATGGAAAAAAGACAGTTTTCACGTGCACTGCTTCTTAACGACATTCTCTTTTCTTTGCTCCTGCAGGACTCTGCCTTAAGAGGAATGCATTATTCGACAATAGTTGAAGGGTAGAAAAGGGAAAATCACTAAATGAATATCGTAATTAGTCCCACCATCCCACTCTACCGTATATCTGAAATCAGAAATCCCAAAACAGCCCCAAATTCTTTCTTTCTAACAAGTCTATCAACCTTATCACAAACATAAACCCTGAGGGTTTATGGTGCCTCACTTATTAAAGGAGCCTTCCCCTTAGATGCGAGATTTTTTTAACACCTTGAGGCTGTGGACTTTTGTAAGATTTGAGATGGTGATGGGTGAGGAATATGCCTTTCTTTTATAAAGTGGAAGAAGCACTATTTTGAGCGTAGGTAAATTCTCAGGCAGATACATTTTAGGGAATAAAATCCATACACATCTGGAAACTAAGGATCTAGAAATTGATATTCTTAAAACTCTTTTTGTCCATGAGTAGCTCTAATCCGGTTTAAAGGCCGGTATATTAAAGCACCCATCACCTGACAGACCCAGAGTGACACTCCTCCATCTCTCCTTGGGGTACAACTTCCTTTTAAATTCCAAAAACTCAGGAGTCTTATGACATCCCCTTTCCCTGGGCAATGGATCTACTGAGTACCCCTCTCAACAGGGGTTGTTATCAGGGACTGCAGGAGGCCTTATCTCTACCCTTGTGAGGGAAGTTACCCTCTTTACTCAAAGGTGATTTACCTTTCTAAAGGAGGCAGCCCAATTATTATACGTTGTCTACACTTAATCTCTGGGGCTGAGGGCTGGTGGAGTAAGGTGAGCTATACTTAGTGATTTTAAGTTGAGTTTTCTGGCATATATCTCACAGAAAAAGAGATTAAAAACATAAATTTTCTCTGGTGCGGTATCCTACTCTACCTAACTTTGCTAACATTAGGAAGGATATACTTGAATAAAGCAGTCTTGATAGATAGGAGTAAGCAGTATTGCTTAAACATATTGGTTTGATATGAAAATGATTCCCTTGTGAGAGCATCCTAAGTACCCAGACTTTACTGTGGGGTAGAGAGAATAGCTCCACTTGGCTGTTTCCATTAGTTAGCTCATTAAATTATGCAAAAGTGAGTCAGCACAGTAAGAATGGTAAGGGCTTTAGAGTTGGAAAGATAAGATTTCCATTTCTGGTCTGGCCCTTGCCAGATATATATATAATCTAGGGCAAACAATCAAGTTTTAGTGTTGCCAACTATAAAATGAATATTAAATTACTAATGTCAAAGGATTTGGGAAGATTAACTGAATTAACATATGTAAAGCAGATAGCACAGCCACAAGTCTGGCATAATAGCCAATTAATAGAATGTTAGCTCCTTTTCTTTATTCATCATTTGCTGCATCCAAAATTATTCAAAAAAGAATCATATATCCCTACTTCTCTCAAAACAGAACCCTCCTACACTGTTGGTGGGAATGTAAATTGGAGCAGTCACTATGGAAAACAGTATGGAGGTTCCTTAAGAAACTAAAAATAGAGCTACTGTATGATCCAGCAATCCCACTCCTGGGCATATATCCAGAAAAGATGAAAACTCTAATTCTAAAAGATACATATACCACAATGTTCATAGCAGCACTTTGCAATACCCAAGACATGGAAACAACCCAAGTGCCCACCAACAGGTGATTGGTTTAAGAAGATATGGTATATATATACATATATATGTATATATATATACACAATGGAGTATTACTCAGCCGTAAAAAAGAATGAAATGCTGACATTTGCAGCAATATGGATGGACCTTATTGTACTAAGTAAATCAAAGACAAATATTATATGATATCACTTATATGCGAAATCTAAAAAATAATACAAATGAATCTATATACAAAACAGAAACAGGAGAGCCCACGGGAGCGGCGCTGAGGCCAGAACACCTGTGGATCTCTGGCCTGGGTCAGTGATGAGCCCTGGGGACCCGGCCGGGCCCGGCCTGGTGCTCCCATCAGCATCCAACATGCGCCTCCCGGGGAAGGACACCCGATTAGGTCCCTGCCCCTGGTTTCGGGCTGGACCTGGCAGGTATGTGGGAGAGCAAGGCCTGGGCTTGGCGTGTGTGACCCACAGACCTCCTCACGGGGGGAAGGTTTTCTATCAGATGATCCATCATAATAATGCTGGAGTTAAGAAGTCTCCATTCCTTTGCTTGGAACCAGAAGACTTTTCCGCCTGCACATAGAGTAAGAGTAATGTTGGTTAGAAACTGGCTAGTGTTTAAAACTGAAGATTGTTATGACTGTTTAACCTAAGCTCCATGTTGAAGTAAGATTAATTGTCTTGTAAATACTAAATTGGGGTAACCCAAATCTGTTTCTGGAACCATGAAAATTTCGCTGGTTTTTGACTTTGACAACACAATCATAGATGATAATAGTGACACCTGGATTGTACAATGTGCTCCAGAGAAAAAGCTTCCTATTGAACTACAAGATTCTTATGAAAAAGGATTTTGGACAGAATTTATGGGCAGAGTGTTTAAGTATTTGGGAGATGAAGGTGTAAGAGAAGATGAAATGAAAAGGGCAATGATATCAATGTCTTTCACTCCAGGGACGGTGGAACTTTTAAACTTTATAAGAAAGAACAAGGATAAATTTGACTGCATCATTATTTCAGATGCAAATTCAGTCTTCATAGGTTGGGTTTTAGAAGCTACCAATTTTCAGGACGTGTTTGATAAAGTCTTTACAAATCCAGCAGCTTTTGATACCAATGGTCATCTCACTGTGGAAAATTATCATGCTCATTCTTGCACTAGGTGCCCCCAAAATCTTTGCAAAAGTGTAGTTTTGGTGGAATTTGTAGGTCAAGTCACAACAAGGAGTGAATTATACACGAATTGTTTATATAGGTGATGGCAGAAATGATGTCTGTCCAGTAAACTTTTTCAAGAAGAATGATATTGCCATGCCACGGAAAAGATATACTTTACAGAAAACTCTTTCTAGGATGTCTCAATATCTTGAGCCTACGGAGTCTTCTGTTGTATCTTGGTCTTCAGGTGTTGAAATAATTTCTCATTTACAATTTCTGATAAAGGAGTAATATGCCAACAATTGAAATGTGTATCAGTTAAGATTAAATACAGCAGCATAAAACTAAAACCCCAAATAACAGTGGCTTTAAAAAAAGAAAAAAAGTTTTCCCTCTCACTTAAAAGAATTTCAGAGTTAAGTATCTCGAAGTTTCTGTGTTGCTCTACCAACCTCAGCACTTGGTTTCCAACTTATGATCCAAGATTGCTGTTCAAGCTCCGTCCCTCATATCAACATTCTGGTCAGCAAGGAGGACAGTGAGAGAGAAGGTTGAACCCTCATTTAAATTTCATTAGCCAATTCTTAGTCACAATGCTCCTACCTAACTGCAAGGAAGGATGAAAAATATAGCTTTTATTTCAGATGGTCATATGCCTGGGAAAAATGGAAAAAAGTAGAGTACAAAATTGAGGTAAGTGCAACTAGTGGTCTACCAAAGGTGGTTAATAGGTAGATTATATTTTTAAATTTATTCCCAGAGAAAATAGTCTTATATTTTACTTTCTTTGGCATTTATTTCCAAAGTATGTCTAGCAGTTACAGATCTTCAAAATAAGCCTAATGCTTAGTTCACATAAGAATACACTACTTTATAAAGCAGAAACTAACACACCATTGTAAAGCAATTATACTCCAATAAAGATGTTAAAAAAAAAAAAAAAAAAGAATACACTACTTCCAAATCAGTTAATTTTAGAGATAGGGATGCAGTATCTATTGCCCAAGTGTTCATTAATTTCACACTTTCCTTTTGAAATGAAATACAAATTAATGTT
Organism: Balaenoptera ricei; assembly: GCF_028023285.1. Taxonomy (NCBI): domain Eukaryota; kingdom Metazoa; phylum Chordata; class Mammalia; order Artiodactyla; family Balaenopteridae; genus Balaenoptera; species Balaenoptera ricei. Next base: position 4,752,885 of record NC_082645.1, on the reverse strand, counting down.
CTTCAAGTATTTTAAAATTATATCATTATTACAGACTATAACTCCAGAATGCTGATTTAATCAGTATGTTATTTCTGTTTGTCAATGAAATATTGAGTGATACAATACATAATTTGTAGGAATACGCAACATTTAAGAAACTGTTTCATATAGGGATATTAGCAAACTATCAACTGACCTAGAAAAGTTTTACAGTACTATGTTAATTTGTAGGCTCACATGTTTTAGGCATAAATATGCCTTATGTAATAATGTTAGGATTTTCTTTTCCATATGGAAAGCTCCAGAAATAAAAATGTTCAATGTAATTTTATGGGGAAAACAAAAACAGAAACAGATTCACAGACATAGAAAACAAATGTATGGTCACCAAAGGGGAAAGGGAGCGGGGGAGGAATAAATTAGGAGTATGGGATTGAAAGATACATACTACTATACGTAAAATAGATAAGCAACAAGGATTTACTATATAGCACAGGGAACTATATTCAATAATTTATAATAACCTGTAATGGAAAATAATCTGAAAATATGTACATATATATATTTATAACCAAATCATTTTGCTATACATCCAAGCTAACACAATACTGTAAATCAACTACACTTGAATTTTTAAAAAGACAAATAAATACTTCCCTCAGAAGATACAAAATGTTGAGAGACAGCTGGATACAGGAACAAAAAGTTAAAAGAGAGTTGATTAGAGGCTATAAAAAAAAGCAGGTACAAAATCCTATGGAAGCACAGAGCCAGGAGGCAGGAAGGCAGCCTTTTATATTCCATATGATTTAATTCAACTCAATATAACAAATCATCACTGAGATCCTGGCTTTCTGCTCAGCATTATTGGGTCCAATGGACCATTCAGAGTATAAACTTTGAACTCTGTCCTCTGATAGTTTATATTTTAGTTCAGAAGACAAGACTTACAGGAAATACAATACTTAACAAATATTTATTGAATGCCTATTATGTGCCAAGAAGTATACAAGGGGGACTATGGTCCCTTCCAGAGCTAACATATAGTAGTAGATGTTAATAAGTAAGAAATTAATCTATTAAAGAATTAATGCCACCCATTGATAAGGTGCTAAGGGGTAACAGAGAGGGTAAGTGCCCTGGTAGATCCCAGAGGGCAGAGAAAAGCATTCATCGCTGTCAGGCCACCCTCAAGTTCATCCTGAAGACCCAGGCAGCCCTTTCTAAATATATTGAGTGAGAAAGAGATCCTTTTGGTTTTTGCACATCATGTAATTTAATACCTCTACTTTTCCCTGAGGCCATCAGTGATGAAACTGGCCCCACTCTACCAGGGCTGTGTATTTCATTTGTGATATACAAACCATTCTTTCTTATCAGATCTTATACATGTAAATATGGTCACTGTTCTAGCTTTTCTGAACTCTGCTCATATATGATCACCACTTCACCATGTGACTGAAGGTGACTGAGTTTGGTCGAGTGTAGAATCATATGAATTGATCAGGTTTAAGGGATATTTTAAATACCAATCCCAAAGGAGAGTTCATAACAATGGATATCGAATATTACAGCTTTTACATATGACTCAAGATAATGGAGCTGACATGAGAGTATGGATCCTGATGTAATGCCTGTAATTTTCCTAAACAGAAGACATTTTTTCTGGTAACTTTACAGAGCAAAGTACATTATGCCAGCCCTGAGAATTCCAAGAAACTGTCAACCTTAAAAGAAATCTTCCATAGGGCATAGGGCTAAGAAATATCCTCCAATTTCACTAGTATTATTTACTTGTGATTTGAGAATTCTTGGAAATACTATTTTATTTACATGTCTGGTAATACAATTTAGAAGACAAATCATCTTTCCTTTCCATCCACCATGCTGACCATGCCTCACGTTGCCTCATGCCTGGCTCATCTCCAGACCATCCACATCCAGGAGAAGGTGGCGGTACGGCAGGGAGTAAAGAGGGGAGACACTGGAAACAAACTGTATACACAGCTGGGCTCCACTACTTGTCTGTGATCCTGGGAATTATTAACCTCTCTTAACATCAACTTCTTGATTAACGAAGTGAGGATGACAGCATGGTCTATGCAGGATTATTATGAGAATGTCATTAAGGAGGTAATGACCACAAAGCATCTGGGCATCAATAAACAAAGTTATATAATTATTGCAACAGGAAGATTGAAGCAACTCTTCAAGTGAGGATAAAGGCACTGAATTTGGGGGGAACAATAGTCACTGATGTTCCGTAACTTTAAAGCCAATAGTTTAACATTCTCAGGTACCAAAGAGATCAGGTAAAGGTGTCCAAGAGCTCTTCTTAAAAAGAAAAGACATTTCACAAACAAATCCAGTCAATCTAAAGATGATTTAAGAAGCCTTAGTTAGCTTAACAGTCAATACAGAAGACCATGGAGCAGAGTCTACAGAGATCTGAGGGAAAAAAAGGGATTTAAGAATATCCTATCCAACTTGCTTTGTCCATAAGCATAAAGACAGCAGATGTTTCTAAGCATGCCAGAACTCAGAAAATGTAACTCCTAGAAGCAAATATAGAGGTAAGATTACATAAGCATGAGAATCATGGTTACTGAACAGACTATGATTGTTATAAACCTTGAAGTTGTAAAAATAATAATATAACAATGAAAACTGGGAAGAAAGACAAAAAAAGGTGAAAAAATGTGAGTGTTAATTTTGTCATCTTTCACAGTAGAGAGTTAATTGGTAGAGTATAAAATTTAAGCATAAAGTTTTAAAAAATATAATCACTGCAAATTCTCACTGGGTTTCACATCCTCTTGTTTTTATATACAGAGAGAGATCTTACAATATTTAAAATAAATATATTTCTTATGGTTAAAAAATACTTATCTGAGTATTTATAAAATCCTATTTATTTGTGCTATCCTTTCAGTTGGATTTCTATTTCATTTTCTTCTGTAAAAATTGAGAGAAACTAAATGTAATAATTTAATTAAAAATAATAAGCCTTATCCTGTTTAATAAACTTTATCACTTATTCAACTGTATATTTACCTATCTCCACCTCTATATTATATATATTAAATCATATCATATTATATTATATTGTATATTAGAGTGTTATCTAGAAAGCTATTCACCTAATGTTAATTACGGTAATTTCTCTGTGGCAGGATTCAAAGTAATATTTTAACTTTCTTTGTTATCATTTTCATTGCTGTTTGAATTTTAAACAATGACAATGTGCTATTTGTTTTTTAATTTGGTAAATTCTTTTTTCTTTAAAAATATTTTAAAAGAGGTTCTTTTGGGAGTAGAACTTGGCTAGAGAATACTTTTCATATAATGCATTTGGTACCATTTGGGTTGTTTGTGTGTGTGTGTGAGTGTGTAAAAATACTGACATGTATTCTTTTACACAAAGGAAAAAAAAAGAAGGAAGGAGGGTTGGGAGGAAGGGGAGAGAGCAAGGAAAAATATGTTATGCATGGTATAGTAATAAATTAATTCCTAATTGGTCTCAAGTCCAAGGAGACCAATCTTTAGAAGCTGGGGAAATTCAGAGACTGTATCAGATACCTCTTGTGGACCACTTTAGATTCTCCTCACTTCACTGACATCCGTGCTCCACTACTTCACATAAGCACCACCATCAGTGCCCTGCCTCTTGCCCCTCTTGCCTCCCGTCCCAAGTTTGCCTATTAAAGTCATCATAGGGACTTCCCTGGTGGTCCAGTAGTAAAGAATCCACCTTTCAATGCAGGGGACGCGGGTTCAATCCCTGGTCGGGGAACTAAGATCTCACACGCCACGGGGCAACTAAGCCCTCGTGCCACAACTATCGAGCTCGTGGGCCTCAACTAGAGAGCCCACATGCCGCAACTACAGAGCCCACGCGCTCTGGAATCTGCACCACAACTAGAGAAGAGAAAACCCACACGCCACAACTGAAGAGAAGTCCACGCACCGCAACAAAGACCTGATGCAGCCAAATAAATAGATAAATAAATATTAAAGTCATCACAGAACCCCATCTAGTCTCCTCCGCACATGCACAATCCAAAAGTACGTGGAAATTAACTCCCTGTGAGGTAAATTTTGACAAGTGGGATACAGGAACAGCAGATACATTTTTTCTTTTTTCTCTCCAGTGGATGAGCCTAAGATCCAGTTTCTTCTATGGAATTAAGCAATTGGTTGCATTTAACCATTGTTATCTCCCTAAGGTATTCTAGAGAATGTTGACCGTCCTGCCCTGTCTCACTCCTTTATCGCTCTTGCCCATCCCATGGGATTAAACTCTCTAATAAAATGATAGGTCTACTCCCTCTATAATCGTTTTCCTGAGGCTCTACTTTCTAGAAACCAGGTAGGACAGGAATTCTATTTCTCTACATAGTAATGTGAAAATCTAACTCCACTAAAAAGAGGTGGCATTGCAAACTACAGGCACTTTAAAAAGATTTATTTTCCTCTTTAGGGGTTTAGACAAAGAACTAATGTGTCTCCTTGGGAAATAAGTATTTATGTGCATTGAGAGTGTGCACACACGTCTGATAGAAAAGTTCCATTTATAAATTGGAATCATAAGAGAAATTCTAGATCTTACTCTCATAAGAATGCTTTAAGCAACCTGTATTTGTGCGACTTGTCACACCCCTCCCGTTTGACTTGGGGTGCCTCAGTTTCACCTCTACTTCTCTCCCTTCTACTCCACAGGACTTGGAGTTCCAAAAGTAATCACCAACTGTTCTAGAAGAGTCTCCTTTTACCAACTGGCACCTTTATTCAAGCTGTGTTCCAAAGGATTATGATGGGGGATCCCTTAAACTTGGAAGTGTGTACTGAGGAGAGCTCCTGGGAAGAATGACCCCAAGGGTAAGGAATGGAAACTTCCAAATTTGGATGTAGGATCAGAAGACAAAGCTTATGACAGAAAATTGCTTTTGAAAAAAAAAAAAATCACAACCTGAGGATAGGAGAATTAAAGTCCTTTTTGGAGAAGATCACTTTGTCCAAATCATGTATATTATCTGGGGTATTTATAAAGCACACTAACATCTTCAGTACTCTCATATGAACTAGTTTTACGATTTTCAAGCAGGGAAAAATGTGACAAGGGAATGTCATATAAAACAGAAAAGTTTTTTGGCGAAGAAAAAAAAAAATGCTCAGGGTCATGAGCATTGACCCTGAAAGCCCAGAAGTAGTTTTCCCAGTTGGGTTACCTGGAGAGATGGAGAGGTTGACTATAACTAAAAGTAAGGACCAGGGCATTTCATAAAAACTGATAGTAGAGAAATTGTGTCACATCATATTTGGAAAAATTGCCTAAAATCTGGTTTGGCTGCAAACAAATCCCAAATTGCAGCTAGTTTCATTAAGAGGTATAAACCATCTTTTCAAAGAAAGTCTGTGTGCATTTTTTTTGCAGAAGGATTCACAAAGAGCTACCACATACATTTGTACAGGTTGTACATTGCAGGACGCCTAACAATCGATACGAATGGGGCCCCCAGGAGCTGTATATGGACAATCCCCACACTGTATGCAGCTGCCCTGCAGTTACAATTGATGTGCGTCTAAAATTTGGGACTTTATTTTCTTATTTATTTTAAAGGATTTTAGTTAGAAATGTCTTTTAAACAGACAATGGAGCTATTCTAACAGTAATACACGCTGTTCAGTGGAAGCACCTCTATTCTGAGTTTCACCTTTAGAGCCTTCTGCCCTGACCCTATACCACTTGAGATTCTTGACCTCTGCATTGATTTTATGTGATTTTATCATGACCTCTGCGTTGATTGTACATGCTGTAGGATGTGGTTCTAGGGAGGACTTGCCACCAGACTAGCGTTGTTATTACTATTATTATATTCCATGCTCCTTAAAGACAGATTCAGGAGAGGATCCATAGTTCCATATTCTACATTGTCTTGTACCTTGTAGGTACTCAGAGTTATTAACTGAATGAGTGATGAGAGGAACTAAATCTCTAACTTCCTTTGCGTCTTCCTTCCATAGCAACTGAGACGGGATAACACCCAAAAGCAATATTATGAGCATCAACTAAACATTTTTCTACATGATCGAGTTTCTTCTTTCACAAGTATTGCTTAAAGCAGCTGAAGAACTAAATGAGGGTTTTGAAATAAAGCTGAAGAAGCCTGGCCAATAATTCCTACTTTCCTAATCAGGAAGCCATGGTCCCATGGGCTGGTGCTGCCCTGCAGGCCGAAGTTCTGATTGCATACATTGCATACGTTGGAGAAGCTCGTTACTGCGTTTGTGAGCATAGGGGAAGCAGTGAGACAGACCCCTTGCGGGGTGTCTCAGCCTGATGGCTGGGAGATGCCTCCAGAGGCGGGACCTCATTCCAGAAAGCTGCTCTTCCTCATATACGTCTTCTCAGAGTTGCGATGGATGCCTGTTATTTAAACTCTTGAAATGTGAGGAGACAGTATCTAAAACGAGTGTGATGAAATGCAGCCTTATTCAATTAGAAAGATGAAGCGTGATTTTGAGAGGCAGAGTATAATTACATGGTTGGAGCGTTTCCAGGAGGTTGTGGATGGCACCTCAGCTGACTCTGGAAGAAATACACTCAGACTGAGCCTGGGCAGTTCATCCTCCTCCTCCTCACAAGTGCTGCAGACCCTGGTCTTACGATGACCGTAACACCCCACAGTCTCAGCTGAGGCCCAAATGCCAGTGCTCTCAACTTTGCACATGTATAAAGCCATATCCGCAAAACACTGACGAATGCTGAACCCACGCTCTTTTCTGATCTGCTGCGGCTAGGGGTCGGATTGGGTGAATAAATATGAAGACAGATGGGAATCTGTAAAAAGCTATGTAAAACTTATGTATCGTTATTAATATTAAAAGTTGTTCATGTTACAATTTCTCTTACATAGGTCAGATATATTTAGAATCCTCATTGCAAACATAAAAACAGGGCTATATGTAAAACTTATCATTATTTCACAGCACTTGCTCTCCTTCAGAGATAAGTTATGTCATAATTCTATCAATATAAAACATTTTGCATTATTTTAAATGGGACCTTTATAAACTTAATTCATTGTAAAAGTTTATGTTTAAATTCCAAATACTTCAAATTTCAATCAAAATATTATTTATTTGGAGGAGAAAAAAAAAAGACTCTGGAAGGCTTGCTGGATTGAAGAGCAATTAGATATGAAAGGAAAGTAACTCAGGTGTTGGCTAAGGAGTAAACAAGGGGAACATGGTATTCACGGGTTGACGAGTAATCCCAGGTGGGTCTCAAGAGACTGTCCTACCAAGGACACTCAACTATGCGCTTAGAATCTCACTGCTCCATTTGGGACATGTTTTACCTGTTTTTTTCTTGCTCATCAACTCTTCTCACTCCTTTCAGAGATTAGACTTTTCCTCATTTTTGCAATTATTTTTGGAAGGTTTACACTAGGAATTCTCTAACTTCAGCTGCATCAGAATTACCTGGAGAGCTTGTTAAACCAGACTGCAGGGCCACAGAGTTTTTTTTCCAACAGGTCTGGGGAGATAAGAGGGAGAAGTAAAAATTGCTTGTCTAGCAAAAGCTCCCAGTGATACTCATGCCGCTGGTCCAGGACCCACACTTTGAGAACCACTGTCCTCCACTATACGTGGTGTGGGATTCAGGCTATCACTAACTCTAACAACCTTATAAAGTTAGATATTTTTCATCCCCATTCTATTAATGAAAAAACTGAGACTCAGGAAAGTGTAACAGCTTGGTGAAGGGCACATACCCAATGGGGATAAGCTAGGAGTCTCTTACATCAGTCTATGTTCTTATTTTCATTTTATATATCATTCACATTATTTTCTTCACAAACTTAAGGCAGACCCTAAGATTCTTATAACTATTTATAAGGAAAGAGAGGAATCATTAGAATTTTATCTCCCAACTTCTTAGCCTAAGAACGGCCTCAGTTTGTGGGTGAGAAAACTGCCAGCTGCTACTGCCTGAAATGCATCTCCCTGGCACCGATGCCCCCCTCATTAGGTTAGCCACGTGACAAGCAATTAAGGAGAGCTATGCCAATCCCTCTCAGCACCTGCAACTCATTATGGAACCACACAGCTCAAGTCCAAGGGTTCCATTCAGAAGAAGGGTATAAACAGACGATGCCTAATTTGTCAGGGATCCCTAAGGCCCATATTCAACCTCCATTAAGAAAAACAAAGATTTATGCAAAAGCTATCTAATATTCTCCATAGGGGAGTCCACAGACAAAAAATTCAGCTGCATTCAGCAATAAAGTAGCCTTTGCCTTAGCAGACTATAGCATTTTGGAGAGAACATCAACCATTATTTGCCCGTGGAAGAAGACTTATAAAAGTTGTAATGCAAAGGCTTGGGCTAAAAATCTACCTCAAAATTTTAGGAAGTGTTTTAAATTATCCATAACCAAAAACAATCTTCATAATCATAGCTATATATACTATATCAATCTATCTGACCATTTGAGTGATGGCGTAGTTAACAGTATTGTTACTGTCTGCCATCACTAGCTGACTTCTAGCAACTGCAAGCTTCTTTCTGCCCCAGCTGGAGCAAGTCAATCCCAGTGCATGTACTTAAGAAAATCTAGATCCCTGCTCTGAGGTTCAGTAAAGCAGTGTGATTGGTGGAACTTACCCAGTGAGAGAAACATCCAGTCAAGCATCTGTCAATGACAGAAGGTAGTGTTTCATGTCATGACATGTTCTTGTATGGCACAGAGAATGTTTGCACTGGATGTTGAATTTAGTATGCCTAATCTGCTTTATCTAAATTGTGTGGCAGGTGACTCCTATCAAACTTGTTATTACCCAGAGGAAGGGAGTTGTGTACAGATAAAAAATTAGACATCTACTACAGATATCTTCAGTACATGCGGAGGAACTGATCTTATTCCTAGCTGAGGACAGGTGTAATCCTGCTCATGCCAGGCACCCTCGAGGAAACCTGCCCAGAGAAGCTCGAGTGATTCCCTTTATTTCATTTGAGAGAGGATTGCCCACCCTCACTTATACCAAAAAAATCCTCCATGGACAGAACCCCGACTGCACTTAAAGGAAGACTGTCCTCAATGGAAAGAACCCAGCCTGCCAGCTCAGTCAGCACCTGACTAATGGGAAAGAAAGTCCTTCTAAACTTAACACTTTCCTTCACACATGCCAATTACCAGATGATCTAGAAAGATGCTGGGGGAACTCACAACTACTGAGGGATTGCTAAGTCTAGAGACATTGGATTAATGAGTAAACAAAGGAAGATTACAAAACTTGCAGTGAAATCCATCTCAAAAGATGGAAACCAAGATAAACCATCAGAATAATGTAGCTGACCCAATTAAGATGTCCTACCCAGCTCAAACTGATGGAGCTTCTGAACGCCCCTTTGTGTGGGCATGGGATAATAGGTACTTATAGAGCTCAGATAGGTCAAGGTGAGTAGTATGTCTCATGTTTCTCTCTGTTTAAAAAAGGACAGTGTCAGAATATCACATTGAAGTCACAGGGAAATTACTCTTAGGCGAGCAATCATATTCTAATCTGTACTCTAAATAAAGCTCCATTCCAGAGGAGGGTGTAGAGAGATTTGGGATGACCATATGGCCCTTAGCAGTGTGGGAAATTACTCTTATTGTTCAAAAACTAGGATAACATCACATAGTCTGTGTTTTGAGTGTCCAAAAGTTGAAGCTACCAGACCCATAAGAGAAAATTAAAGGAAAAGATGTTTAGTGATCCAAAATCTGAGGTAGGAAAAAAAAAAAAGCCAGATCCAGAGATCTAATACAGAATTATGTGGCTAACTTGGAACCAGGCTTCAGTAGCTGGAATATGGCCAGAATTATCAAAGCAGAAGTTATGCTGATCCAGACATAATTACACAAGCCATCTGCTTTTCTGATGTTATTTCTCCCCTTCATGGTTGGTCCTAGAGATAATGCTCTGAAAATGCCCAGTTCACTGATAAAGTATGTTCTGGCTAAGTCAGGCCCTAGCCAAGGCTCTGGCCAAAGTGGTCTTCCTCAGAGCAATGGAAGGACATAAGTATTCTATAGCACTGGGGAGCATAAGAGAAGGCACAAAGATGATGCTGAATAGATATTTGTTGGGTGAGTTTATTTAACTTGAGGAGCCCAGACAAAGGCACAAAGCAGATGATCAATGGATATTTGTTGAATGAATGGTGGTATTCAACAGCTGGTGGAATATGCAAGTAGATGGTGGATGGTGGGAATAATAAGAGTTGAGGCTAAGGAGGTGGTTATTCATGGAAGGAACTACTAAAGAATTTATACTTTATCCTAAGGATAGAGGGGAGCCCTTGAATGGTATTAAGATGAGGTGTGAAATAATCCTATTTAAAATATTGAAAGAAGGACTTCCTTGGTGGCCCAGTGGTTAAGAATCCGCCTGCCAACGCAGGGGACACAGGTTCTATCCCTGGTCCTGGCAGATCCCACATGCCGCGGAGCAACTAAGCCCATGCGCCACAACTACTGAGCCTGCGCTCTAGAGCCTGCGAGCCACAACTACTGAAGCCCGTGCGCCTAGAGCTCGTGCTCCACAACAAGAGAAGCCACCACAATGAGAAGCCTGCGTGCAGCAACAAAGACCCAACACAGCCATAAATAAATAAATAAATTTAGTTTTTAAAAAAATAAATACTTAATTTTTTTCAGTAGTTGTGGCTCACAGGCTCAGTAGTTGTGGCACAGGGGCTTAGTTGCTCTGCGGCATGTGGGATCTTCCCAGACCACAGCTCTATCTTCCCAGACCACGGCTCGAACCCATGTCCCCTGCATTGGCAGGCAGATTCTCAACCACTGGGCCACCAGGGAAGCCCAAAAATAAAGTATTGAAAGATTGCTCTGGCTACTACGAAATGAATGAGCACAAAGGCCGGGGAAGATGCCATAAAACTATTGCAATAATCTAGTTGAGACGTGAGAAAAAGGAAGCAGAAGCAGGAATGGGTCTTCTGTGATTAGATGTCAACTGATTCCCTGGGTTCTTACTCAAAAGACTATTATCTGAAAGGCTCTGTCTCTTCCTTCAGCAAATGCAGGGGTACCTGATCAGCAGTCTCCACCTCGGTGCCACAGGCCTGCATCAGGCTTCGTGTCACATGTGCCCCATTGATCACAGATTTGTTGGCTATGAAAATGAATGTTAATCTGGTGACTGTTCTGGAAACTTGGGGAAAGGAGAGAACTTTAACTAAAAAATGCCAATGTTTAGACTTCTTGTTGAGTCCTTGGCTAAGGATAAACCTTCCCTGAATTTGCTTTTCCCCACCCACCATACCCCAGTAAAATAAAGGACTTATAAGGCTCAGTTGTTGAGTCAGAGCTTGCTTCAGTCCCTAGCATCTTCTATAACCCCAACAGTATTGCAGCTCCATCAGCCATGAAGAAGAAATAGCAATGTAATTACAAATGTCATTTACATCCTACAACATTGCTGCTTTACTGGGAGCCCTGGAACCTAGGAAAACAAATTTCTGTCATTAATCTGCTCATAGTTCTATAAACAGGCTGTTCACATTCCTTCTTCTGCACCTCTTCTCCCTCTGTACTCCGTCCTTAGATAGTCCACACCCCTGTTCTGTTTCTATAAAAATAATGTTCATCCTCAGGACCCAAATGAAACTTCGTTCCCTCAAAGATGCCTTCCTCCGGACAATACACATTCTGAGGGATAGCTTTCTCTGAATTCCTGCTGATGACCTCTTGGTATCTACTGAAAGAGAAAGCAAGCGAGAGATACTGAACAGGGAAGCCATAGCTCTCAGAGTCACTTTCTATTGGAGAGACAGTTAAGTAATCAGGTGCAGTAAACAGAAAAATGCCCCCCACTAAAGATGTCCGTATCTCAGTTCCCAGAACCTATGACTGTGTATGTTACATGGCGAGAGGGAAATGAGGTTGCAGATGGAGTTAGGATTGCTAATAAGCTGACCTTAAAGAGATTATCTTCGATGATGCAAATGGGCCCATGCAATCACAAATGTCCTTTAAAGTGGAAGACAGAGGCAGAAGAGGAGGTGAGAGCCAGAGAGAGATTGGAAGATGTGGCAATACTGGCTTTGAAGAAGGGGCCATGAGCTAATGAATGAAAGCAGCATCTAGAAACTGAAAAAGTCAAGGAAATGGTTTCCCTGACAGTCTCCAAAGAATGCAGCCCTGATTTTAGTTTTAGTTGTGTGAGAGCTATCTTGGGCTTCTGTCCTCTAGAACTTTAAGATAATGAATCTGTGTTATTTTAAGCCACTCTGTAAAAATTTGTTATAACAGCAACGGGAAACTAATATATGAGATAGCCAGCTTAATGCCTAACAGAATTTAGCTCAGTTATTTTTCTAAAATAAAAAGAGAGAGTGGATATTGAGTAAACTATCACAAACCATTTTTTATATGTAGTGTTATCATACACAAGTATAACTGAATATTCTCAGCCAATGAGAACTAGGGAAACAGAACAAACTGCACTATTAAGAGACCAATGAGCATTAGCAAACCACACTGTCTCTGCTCTCGGCCAATGAGAACTCTACTTTGTTCTCCCCAGTGAGTTTATTTTGCAGTGTGTTGTTCACTCCACTGAGACTTCTCTTTTTACCATTTGCTTTATGCAATATAGCACAATTTTGACCCATAATGGTTGACAATGTTGTGCAAGTGATAGCACCAAGTCAACCACACATGTACACACACACACATAAACACACACACACACATAAACACATACACAGAAAAATGTCCCAGTGGAGACGCTTCAAGGAAGTACTTTCTAGGAAATAGTCCAGAGAACTGAGGCTAAAGAGTAGCAGGGAGAGGGGGTTTGGTGATACATTGACATTGTGAAATCTATCAGAAATGCATCCATGACCTAGAAGAACTGACCATATGTTTAATAGGTGGAAGAAAACATGTCTAGAACACATTATTTTTTTAGGGAATTTGAAAATAACAAAAACCAAAAAACAATTGCCCTCATACAATACTGACAATGTGGTCCTTAGGGATTATGTTATAAGAACCCATATAGCAGAGGCACTTAAGTGACTCTTCCAGGAAGACATCTCAGGCCTGAAGAGGGCATGCATGAGAATATTACTGGCATCAGAGCATAAGGAGTGCTATGGTAAGTAGAGAGGAACAGGGCAGTATTGGAGTAAATAAATGGATTATTTAGCCTATCTAGATAGACCAGGCAGGGAAATACCAGCAGTCAAACAGAGAGAACAGAGTATGCAAAGTGTGAAGATAAGACCCTTTGATACTTTGAATATGCTAATCTGCACTGTTATTTATATTTTTTAGCTTCATCTCGGGTCTCCCCAGCTAAACTGTTGAGGCAAATCCATGCCTTTTACCTCATTACAACCGTGTATTTGCTGAACACTTTTTGAGAAGAAACTGGGAAATTATTAGCTGAAGTTGTGACTTGCTTTTTCCTGATCTGACCCTGCTTTTGCTTTGGTGGCATTTGTTGCCATTTTCCACTTCCCACTTTATGTTCAGCAATACCACAAGGCAATGGTAATTCTGTAGAAACATCTTGTTCTTTTTTGTTTCTTTGCCCTTGCTTGTTTCCTTTCGTGGGAATTTCCTTTCCTCTTTCCTCCCCCTTGTCTGCTGAGTAAGCCCCTGGCCCTCCTTTAAAATGAAGTTCACACCTGATCTGAGCTGCCCTCTCTCCACTGTACTTTCTTTGTTCCTGTAACATGCAACTCTGTTTTTCTTGTTTACTGCATTGCAGTATATTTCCTTTCATGCATGCCTCCCAATTCTGGCTAGACTGGGGCTCTTTTAGTTCAAGAACTGTGTTTCATTCATCACTGTACCCTCAATTCATGTCACAGTCCCTAGCATTTAACTCATTTGTTATTAATTATTATTTATTTATATTGGTATTATCTCATAATTATTCAATAAATATTTTTGAATGCTTTACTATGTCCTAGGCACCAATCTAGGATCATGCGAACAAGATAGACAAGGCCAGAGCTTACATATAAGTAAAGAAAAAAAATGGCTAGTAAAGAGCCATTATAAATAACAACTTCAGACAGTGATGTACACTGTAAAGAACAAAACAGGGTAATATGATATGTGTTTGTTGAACTGTATTATTGAATTCATGAGAAATTTCAACACGTGATTTGGCACTGAATTTCAAAAGTCAAACTCTCAGTCTGTATTAGCAACCCTTATTCACGCCTCTATTCACTTCAAATTATTTAATTTCAAAAGAGAAACAAAAAAAGGACAACAATTTCAAGGCAGGAAGATTCTCAAATCATTCTTCCTTGTCTATCAGCTTGCCTCTGGTGAGAAGAAAACAAAAGTGAAAAGTTAAGATAAATATGACACCAAAATGTTAAATTACACAAACTAAATAGGCAATCAAGCAAAGAAACGCTCAGGAATTAGTGGGTGAATAGAATAGTCATCAGCAGGTATTTATCTAGTGGGACAACTTAAATAGCTTTTAAGAAATTACCTTGAAAAAGATCTTGATTTAACAATGTCAAGGGAAATCTAGTCTTACTTCAGATGCTCCTCTGAGGCATTCTAATAGGCTGGTAGAAAAAAAAAACTAAACGAAACTAAAGCATTAAAAGGAAAGAGAGGAATTCACTGGGAGTTTTCATTTTCAATCCAGCCACTATTTATGTCAACAGGAGCCGTCTACATGGCTATGTGAACGGGAGACACCTCTCTAACACCTTCCACAGTGGCCTCATAAAGAATGGACTCTGTTTCTCTTTCAGTGAACAAGGGTGTAGACCAGAGGTCAAGAGATCTCAGTTCTTATTAACACTCTGTCGCTAACGACCTATGTGGTCTTGAATGAGTCACTTCACTTGAAACCTGTGTGAGCCTCAGCTTCATCATCCGTAAACTGCCACCAAATAATCTTCCCCAATCTAAGTGTCTGTGATTCTAAGCCATTAAGAACTTAGTTTCATGTAGAATGTTATTTCTGCTGGTTCAGGGTAGAGTCAAATTCCAAGACTTTAATTTGCATATGTCCTGTGGGCAAGGGTTCCACATTACTCAGTATTACCAATCAAACTGTCTTGGACCAATATGACCATGTCATTTCTGCATAGTAAAAGATCTGACTCAAAGTCTCTTTTTCCTAATGAGAATGCAGGCAGTCCTCTCTTTGCATGGTAGTCCAGGACCATAAAAGTGATTGTGAAGCTGATACTGTGCAGAGTGATCTTTAATATTTAATAGTGGATATTGTAATTGTTCTTCAATCCTTAAAAGTTTTTGTCAAAATATTATATATAAAACTCCTGGAGGAAAACATAGGAAGAACACTCTTTGACATAAATCACAGCAAGATCTTTTTTGATCCACCTCCTAGAGTAATGGAAATAAAAACAGAAATAAACAAATGGGACCTAATGAAACTTCAAAGCTTTTGCACAGCAAAGGAAACCATAAACAAGACGAAAAGACAACACTCAGAATGGGAGAAAATATTTGCAAA
Organism: Balaenoptera ricei; assembly: GCF_028023285.1. Taxonomy (NCBI): domain Eukaryota; kingdom Metazoa; phylum Chordata; class Mammalia; order Artiodactyla; family Balaenopteridae; genus Balaenoptera; species Balaenoptera ricei. Next base: position 4,737,366 of record NC_082645.1, on the reverse strand, counting down.
CGAATCAACGGACAAAGGATTAATCTCCAAATATATAAACAGCTCATTCAGCTCAATATTAAAGAAACAAACAACCCAATCCAAAAATGGGCAGAAGATCTAAATAGACATTTCTCCAAAGAAGACATACAGACGGCCAAGAAGCACATGAAAAGATGCTCAACATCACTAATTATTAGAGAAATGCAAATCAAAACTACAATGAGGTATCACCTCACACTGGTCAGAATGGGCATGATCAGAAAATCTACAAACAACAAATGCTGGAGAGGGTGTGGAGAAAAGGGAACCCTCTTGCACTGTTGGTGGGAATGTAAATTGATACAGCCACTATGGAGAACAATATGGAGGTTCCTTAAAAAACTAAAAATAGAATTACCATATGACCCAGCAATCCCACTACTGGGCATATACCCAGAGAAAACCATAATTCAAAAAGACACATGCACCCCAATGTTCAGTGCAGCACTATTTACAATAGCCAGGTCATGGAAGCAACCTAAATGCCCATCAGCAGACGAATGGATAAAGAAGTTGTGGTACATATATACAATGGAATATTACTCAGCCATAAAAAGGAACAAAATTGAGTCATTTGTTGAGACGTGGATGGATCTAGAGACTGTCACACAGAGTGAAGTAAGTCAGAAAGAGAAAAACAAATATCGTATATTAACGCATGTATGTGGAACCTAGAAAAATGGTACAGATGAACCGGTTTGCAGGGCAGAAGTTGAGACACAGATGTAGAGAACAAACGTATGGAAACCACGGGGGGAAAACTGTGGTGGGGTGGGGATGGTGGTGTGCTGAATTGGGTGATTGGGATTGACATGTATACAGTGATGTGTATAAAATTGATGACTGATTAAAAAAAAATATTAAAAGCCTTATTACTCTCAATTATAAATATATCAAGTGATGAAAAGTAGTAAAAATAATATATATTTAGTACAGTGTAATTTAGAAAACTTAGAGACATTGAGAATTAAAGCACTGTATTTTTTTTAATTAATTTTTATTGGAGTATATTTATTGATTTACAATGTCATGTTAGTTTCTGCTGTACAGCAAATTCAATCAATTATACATATACATATATCCACTCTTTTTAGATTCTATTCCCATATAGGTCATTACATAGTATGAGTAGAATTCCCTGTGCTATACAGTAGCTTATTAGTTATGTATTTTATATACAGTAAGTCAGACAAAGATATATGATATCGCTTATATGTGGAATCTAAAAACAACGGTACAAATGAATCTATTTACAAAACAGAAATAGAATCACAGATGTAGAAAACAAACTTACAGTTACCAAGGAGGAAAGGGGGGAGGATAAACTGGGAGATTGGGATTGACAAAGCCTTGTATTTTTTGCAAGAAAATTATCAAGAGTTCCTAGAACAGTGCTTCCCTTCTTCTCATGATGTAACCTACAAAATAGAGTGAGCTTCTTTTTTATATCTTGGTAAATTGTCATATATCTTTCAAAGTTTGGATCAGTTTCCAATATTTTACCCTTTGCACTTTCGATGTTATGAAATATCTATGAGAGTTTCTTTAATTTGAGAGTTTTTACTGGTATCGCTTCCTCTAGGATATCTTCATCCTTTTTATCACAACCACTTTAAGTCAATAAGTTGGCCTTCACTCAGTTTCTCTGGCTTCATAAGTGGCCTCTCAAATGGTAGCAGTGCCAACACTCCCAAGGTCAGCTCTTTGATCTATAACTCCATTTATGTTCAATTTGAACCTCTCTTCCAGCACTATCACTTTCTTTTTCTTTCCTGCACTTTCATCTTTATTGTCCAATTCTCTTTTTGGATTATCCATTTTTGTAAAAAGGCATGTGGATTCATCACTGGGAGACAAAGATGAAGGATGCAACACACCTACATGCCTTGCTGTCTGTGCACAAACTAAAGAATAGATGTGCAGGGACCAATCACCATAGACTCTGGAAGAGGTGAATAATTGGCCACTGACCATGATGTGCATCTCTTATTTGCTTAGTGATTTGTGCTACCAGCAAAGTTTGTTCCACATGCAATTATTCACAGTTAATATGGTAGTTAATGTGATAACTGGAATTTGAACCATATTTTCAGGACTGGCCTTACTTAACACCAGCTATGGTAACTGTAATTCATGCATATCAGAACCATGCAAAGCAAAACCAATACAGCCAAGATAGTTTTTTGCATTCCTCTTGTCAATCTAGATAAGGCCATCTCAAAAATTCCTTTTCTTATATATCTGTCTTATTCTTTAAATCATCTTTTTTTTTTCTCCCAACACCTTAAAGTTACCACAGAAAATCTCTCTTCCAATTCTTTATCTCCTCTCTTCCCTCACATTCTTCCAAAACAAGACAAAAATAAGAAATGGTCTTAATCATATCTTATAAAAATAAAAGTAGAAGTGGAGAAATACCTGAATCAAAGAAAAGGGAAGTCATGTGATAACTATAAAAATAAGAAAAGTTCTTTGACCTCTAAGCTTCCTGAATACACTTCTAAGTTTTTTTAGAATTTCTAAAAAGTCTACACCTATTTCCCAATTTGGTTTTAATTAAATTTACTCTTCTCAAAATGCATGAAGATTTTTATATGTTACAAATATGCAATATTTCAGCTACTCTGTGAATTCAATGAACTCATGTGGATAGGCCAGGGGACCTCACTGTTATTTATAATACTGTTATATTCACCAAACATCAAAATTCAAGTTACAAGTGAACTTTCAGAGCACAACCCATCAGAAAGTGGAGGGTTTCTCTAAAATCAGAATAGCAAGAGGGTGTTTCCCTGTAGCAACAAGATACATATTCCTCTAAGACACAAAGGAGACCACATTTATTTTTACGGGTTTAAATTTAAATTTTCCCTTTTATTCTCTTTAAAATATTTTATTCTCTCTCATTGTGATTTAGCATAGGATGACAGCCTGTTCGCTCATCGCTGCATGTATAACCTTCTGTCCCAACTTTAGAGGGATATATTCCATATAGGAAAGAGTCACTAGAAAGACTTTCAGAATGTTTATGAGTCACTTTACATTTTCATTAATAGCAAACAATTTTGGTACATGACTACATGACAGTGGCGTTCTGGGAGAATAATTCTGTCCAAGTTGCCATGTTATGATAGCTGAAATATGAATCTGAATGATAATGATTTCTGAAGCCATCTTAAGCAAGGCATCTGAAGTCAAATTTTCAGTTGGTTAATAGAAGCTAGAATTCAAGAAGGCAGCCAGAAAGCCTCCAGGCCTTAAACTTTCTGAATCACTGAGTTCCCAGCCAACCTCATAATGATTCCAACCTGCCCTAATGATGACATGGGAAGAGGGGAAGTCCCAAACCATCTGAATCGAGAAGAACCCAGGAGAATGGAAGCAATCTGAGATTCTCACAGGGCACTGAATTTGAGGAGAAAGGTGAAAAAAAGAAATATATTATAGGTAGAGATGGGACAATTCTGGCTGGGAGGGGCAATATATGAGTTAGAACAGAGCTACATAGCAGGAGTTTAATGAAGACTAGTAGGGTCTCTCAGGTAGGTTGGTTTTCCACTCCAGTGCTAAGACAAAAAGAACCATGCCAGTCTCACAGGCTTAGAATAGCAACCATTCTGATTAGAAACCAGAATGTCAAAGCACTACCTGAACAAAAAGAATTAAACTCTGAGGTTGGGGTCATGAGGTCATTATCTTTTCAACCCTAAATTTTTCTGTCAGGTTTTAGACAGCTCTGGGAGTGGGTGATATGATCTCACCAAAGGATACCAGAGTTGTCTAGGTGAATACCACCGTAACAAAGACAGAAACAGGAATCATAGATCTCCCTATTATTGCACAAGCGAAGAGATGTGCTTTGCACTATGCTAGATCTGGTCCATGTTTCCACTCTTCAGCCATGCCCAGCCTAGACCGGAACCAGACCAATTACTCAGACAAAATAATACCAAATTCTAAGTGAACACCCAGTGATCTAACTACATTCCTCTCCAAGTCTACTTATCTCTTTTTCTAAGATTGCTAGTATGCTCACAAAAGGTTCCAAATTTGTACTTTATTTTCTCCTGAATTATTCATCACCTTTTTCTAGCATATCTGGACTGCAACACATTAGAATTATATCTTGAACTGTTTCTCCTTATTTCTCATTTCCTCCAGGGAAAGGTGTTTCTCTTTAGCCTCTGAGCATACCTGTCAAAGAGCAGCATTCAGTGATAAGAATAATCATTTAATATGCTCTTCTAGAGAGAGTCTGCAATTCCCCAGAAAATAAAATTCTACATCATAAGAAGCTATAGAGGACAGTGAAATTAGTTTGAAGCAAGGCCTAAAGCAAGAAGAAAAAAAAAATGCCTTCACTAACTTTTGTTTTCATTCTTTAATATTTATTACCAGATGTTAGTTTGAGGCACTCACCTCCCATCTGGCAGTCAGTATATGAAGTTAGGGCATCTGATGCAGTGAGAACATCCATACTCTTTTATCTGTGATATTTGTTTAAACTGGTTCTGTTTCTGCACTTGACATACTCTATTGGCAAGGGCAAGGAAAATTATCACACATAAAATGCTAAGAATGCCCTTCAGTTCTTCCCCTCAATTCCTCCCTTTATATACATGTATGTATCATGTGCATAAGCACCACATGTGTAACACACAGACACACACTCCTATACATGTCTTCCAATAGCACCAGGCATCCTCCTGGATGTGTTTAACAACCATGATACGTCTAATACTGTACTGCATATAATGTGGGAAGTATAAAAGAAGTATAAGTGGTTCTTCTCTACTTGGGACTTATAACCTAAATGAGGAGACAAGTACTATTTGGGTGTATAAGATGGTAAAACATACCCACTCGAAAAAACCTACAGTTGTCCTCCTGTGTGTATCCTTTACTACTTACACAGAACACTTCTGACACTTCTGGTCATCAAATGTGTGGGGGGTTTTCCCTCACTAAGCAATTCTCAATGACACTAGCTGTGTGTCCTACAGTTTAACTCAATTCTGACACTATCTACCTGGAAATAGTTTCAAATCCCACAGGCTAAGGGCTCAGTCCCACAAGACTGCTGCACCCCACTTCAGATGCCAATCACAAGAAGTAGGTCCCCGGATTACCCACAACTTTTGTCCAACTTGGCTACAAATCAGAAGTTCCCACAACCCTCTCCTTGGGTTTGACTAAGTTGCTAGAGTGGCTCACAGAACTCAGGGAAACACATTTACCAGTTATTAAAGGGTATGATAAAGGATCCAGATGAAGAGCTAGATGAAGAGATACACAGGACGAGATCTGGAAGGGTTACAGGTGCAAGAGCTGCTGTCCCTGTGGAGGTGGGGGTCCATCACCCTCCCCTTACATGGAAGTTTTCACTGAACTGGAAGCTCATTGAGCCCCTACTATTGGGATTTTATGGAGACTTCCTCATGTAGTCATGGTCAATTATTAACCATGACTATTTCCAACCCTTCTCCCCTCTCTAGAGAAGTTGGGGTGGGGGAAGGAAGGGCTGAAAATCCAAGCTTCTAATCATGCCTCAGTCTTTCTGGTGACCAGCCATCATCCAAGAGCCATCCAGGAGCCCACCCAGAGTCACCTCATTAGACTAAAAGATGCCCCTAGTGGCTCTTATCACTAAGGAATTTACAAGGGTTTCAGGAGCTCTGTGCCAGGAACTGGGGGCAGAGATCAATGCATTTTTTTCCTGTTACCTCACACCCTCAAATATCTATTAGTGATCAATTTGTCTGGGTCTTAAGAAATTCATCTGCTAGTTTTGGAGAGGAGATGTAGAGTGAGATGTCTGCTAAGAGAAAAAAAGGTGTTAGGAAGACCTGTTTCCCATAAGACTACTTTGACCAAAAGAGTCTGAAGAATATCATCAAATCTTGTTTTGATCCTGTTTCATAGTACCCTGACACACAAAGAATACCACTGGCTTAAGGTTTAAAATATTAAGCTGGCCAAATGAAAGACAGTGTCAGTTTGTAACTCCTAAACTAAATAATTTTTTATATTTATAGTATACGAAGAAATAGTATACGAATGATTTGATTTTCTCTCTAAATCCAGTTCACCACGGTTTGGAAATTCCAGTGGACTTGTAGTACATAGTATCTGGGATCATAGCTGAAAGCCAGTCTGAGCCTTTATGTGCCATGTGTTAGCCTCTGTCTAATTCACCTGTGTAGGTCATGGTTCTTCCACTTCAACTCTCTAGAGACTGAAGGTACTAAAGAAAATCTATGGAGATCAAAATATTTATATCTTAGAGTTTACTCTCAACTCTCTCTATCTGCACTATGTTTTGAGAGCCTGTTTCAAGATCAGTGGCCCCCATCCTCCAAAACATGCATTGCCATGCTTAGTCAATGAATGTTTACAGGATTAGTTTGAACGCAACTAACCTTATTACTTATTTATGCAAAGTTCAACTGGATGACATTTTTTAAAGATCGAATACAGCAATCAATGAGACACACAAGTGACTTCTGGATAATTTCGCTACTGCTCTGAAAAAGAAATAGAGGAAAAGCTATTCTCTAATGAGCAGGAAGTGGGAGGGACATCCTTTATTCCATATAGGCCCCAACATTTTTTCTTTGGGGACCAGAAAATGATGACTGGCAGATTCTAAGACAGTAGTTCTCAACCTTGGGTGTCCATTAAAATCACATGAAGAGTTTGTGGTTTTGGGTTTTTTTTGTTTTTTTAACAATAATGCCTTGGCTACACTACTGGCAGAGATCTTCATTTAATTGGTCTGGGGAAAGGTCCAGATATAACCATTTGTCGAAAGCTCTCTAAGTGATGCCAATGCACAGCCAAAGTTAAAAATCACCGCTATTCTAAGACGACGCTTTGACAGATCATATACTTTCTCAATATGCCCAACAAACACCTTATAAGTGGTCCTGCTAAGGCCTTTCCATTCCTGTAGCTAGGTGAGAGTTAATTTGGGGTTGCTATCCTTCAAGAAAAAAAAAATGTTTTCCACTCTGGAGTACTCAAAAAGTCTCTTAGATGTGAGCCCTCCCTTGACCCAAGCTTCAGAAAAGGCCTACAGGGCTTGTGAAATCTAGTCAGCAATCTCCAAGTGAGGCAACACATTTCTTATGCAAGTGAGTTAGCCTAAATAACAATTATTAGCCACAAATGTGACAACTACTGTAAACAGTGGACTATCTTTTATCTTGGGTTTTTTTTTTTTTTAAACATCTTTTTTGGAGTATAATGGCTTTACAATGGTATATTCTTTTCTGCTTTATAACAAGGTGAATCAGCTATATGTACACATATATCCCCATATCCCCTCCCTTGTATCTGTCCCACCCTCCCTATCCCACCCCTCTAGGTGATCACAAAGCACAGAGCTGATCTCCCTGTGCTATGCAGCTGCTTCCCGCTAGCTATCTATTTTACATTTGGTAGTGTATATATATATATCCATGCCACTCTCCCACTTCGTCCCAGCTTACACTTCTCCCTCCCAGGGCGCTCAAGTCCATTCTCTACGCCTGCGTCTTTCTTCCTGTCCTGCCCCTAGGCTCTTCAGAACCTTTTTTTTTTTTTTTAGATTCCATATATATGTTAGCATACGGTATTTGTTTTTCTCTTTCTGACATACTTCACTCTGTATGACAGACTCTAGGTCCATCCACCTCACTACAAATAACTCAATTTCATTTCTTTTTATGGCTGAGTAATATCCCATTGTAAATATGTGCCACATCTTCTTTATCCATCCATCTGTTGATGGACACTTAGGTTGCTTCCATGTCCTGGCTACTGTAAATAGAGCTGCCATGAACATTGTGGTGCATGACTCTTTTTGAATGATGGTTTTCTCAGGCTATATGCCCAGTAGTGGGATGGCTGGGTCGTATGGTAGTTCTATTTGTAGTTTTTTAAGGAACCTCCATACTGTTCTCCATAGTGGCTGTATCAATTTACATTACCGCCAACAGTGCAAAAGGGTCGCCTTTTCTCCACACCCTCTCCTGCATTTAGTGTTTGTAGATTTTTTGATAACGGGCATTCTGACTGGTGTGAGGTGATACCTCATTGTAGTTTTGAATTACATTTCTCTAATGATTAGTGATGTTGAGCATCCTTTCATGGGTTTGTTGGCAATCTGTATATCTTCTTTGGAGAAATGTCTATTTAGGTCTTCTGCCCATTTTTTGGATTGGGTTGTTTGCTTTTTGGTACTGAGCTGCATGAGCTGCTTGTAAACTTTGCAGGTTAATCCTTTGTCAGTTGCTTCATTAGCAAATATTTTCTCATATTCTGAGGGTTGTCTTTTCGACTTCATTATGGTTTCCTTTGCTGTGCAAAAGCTTTTAAATTTTATTAGGTCCCATTTGTTTATTTTTCTTATTTCCATTTCTCTTGGAGGTGGGTCAAAAAGGATCTTGTTGTAATTTATGTCATACAGTGTTCTGCCTATGTTTTCGTTTAAGGGTTTTACAGTGTCTGGCCTTACATTTAGGTTTTTAATCCATTTTGAGTTTATTTTTGTGTATGGTGTTAGGGAGTGTTTTAATTTCATTCTTTTACATGTAGCTGTCCAGTTTTCCCAGCACCACTTATTGAAGAGGCTGTCTCTTTTCCATTGTATTTTCTTGTCTCCTTTATCAAACATAAGGTGACCATATATGCATGGGTTTATCTCTGGGCTTTCTATCCTGTTCCATTGATCTATATTTCTGTTTTTGTGCCAGTACCATACTGTCTTGATCACTGTAGCTTTGCAGTATAGTCTGAAGTGCAGGAGCCTGATTCCTCCAGCTCCGTTTTTCTTTCTCAAGATTGCTTTTGCTATTCGGGTCTTTTGTGTTTCCACACAAATTGTGAAATTTTTTGTTCTAGTTCTGTGAAAAATGCCATTGGTAGTTTGATAGGGATTGCACTGAATATGTAGATTGCTTTGGGTAGTATAATCATTTTCACAATGTTGATTCTTCCAATCCAGGAACATGGTATATCTCTCCATCTGTTTGTATCATCTTTAATTTCTTTCATCAGTGTCTTATAGTTTTCTGCATACAGGTCTTTTGTCTCCTTAGGTAGGTTTATTCCTAGGTATTTTATTTTTTTGTTGCAATGGTAAATGGGAGTGTTTCCTTAATTTCTCTTTCAGATTTTTCATCATTAGTGTATAGGAATGCAAGAGATTTCTGTGCATTAATTCTGTATTCTGCTACTTTACCAAATTCGTTGATTAGCTCTAGTACTTTTCTAGTAGCATCTTTAGGATTCTCTATGTATAGTATCATGTCATCTGCAAACAGGGACAGCTTTACTTCTTCCTTTCCGATATGGATTCCTTTTATTTCTTTTTCTTCTCTGACGGCTGTGGCTAAAACTTCCAAAACTATGTTGAATAATAGTGGTGAGAGTGGACAACCTTGTCTTGTTCTGATCTTAGAGGAAATGGTCTCAGTTTTTCACAATTGAGAACAATGTTGGGTGTGGGTTTGTCATATATGGCCTTTATTATGTTGAGGTAAGTTCCCTCTATGCCTACTTTCTGGAGGATTTTTATCATAAATAGGTGTTGAATTTTGTCAAAAGCTTTTTCTGCATCTATTGAGATGATCATATGGTTTTTCTCCTTCAATTTGTTAATATGGTGTATCACGTTGATTGACTTGCGTATATTGAAGAATCCTTGCATTCCCGGGATAAACCCCACTTGATCATGGTGTATCATCCTTTTAGTGTGCTGTTGGATTCTGTTTGCTAGTATTTTGTTGAGGATATCTGCATCTATGATCATCAGTGTTACTGGCCTGTAGTTTTCTTTGTGACATCTTTGTCTGGTTTTGGTATCAGGGTGATGGTGGCCTCATAGAATGAGTTTGGGTGTGTTCCTCCCTCTGCTATATTTTGGAAGAGTTTTGAGTGGGGTAGGTGTTAGCTCTTCCCTAAATGTTTGATAGAAATCACCTGTGAAGCCATCTGGTCCTGAGCTTGTGTTTGTTGGAAGATTTTTAATCACAGTCTCAATTTCAGTGCTTGTGATTGGTCTGTTCATATTTTCTATTTCTTCCTGGTTCAGTCTTGGAAGGTTGTGCTTTTCTAAGAATTGTCCATTTCTTCCAGGTTGTTCATTTTATTGGCATATAGTTGCTTGTAGTAATCTCTCATGATCCTTTGTATTTCTGCAGTGTCAGTTGTTACTTCTCCTTTTTCATTTCTAATTCTATTGATTTGTCTTCTTCCTTTTTTTCTTGATGATTCTCGCTAATGGCTTATCTCGCTAATGGTTTATCTTCTCAAACAACCAGCTTTTAGTTTTATTGATCTTTGTTATTGTTTCCTTCATTTCTTTTTCATTTATTTCTGATCTGATCGCTATTTCTTTCTTTCTGCTAACTTTGGGGTTTTTTTGTTCTTCTTTCTCTAATTGCTTTAGGTGTAAGGTTAGGCTGTGTATTTGAGATGTTTCTTGTTTCTTGAGGTAGGATTGTATTGCTATAAACTTCCCTCTTAGAACTGCTTTTGCTGCATCCCATAGGTTTTGGGTTGTCATGCTTTCATTGTCATTTGTTTCTAGGTATTTTTTGATTTCCTCTTTGATTTCTTCAGTGATCTCTTGGTTATTAAGTAGTGTATTGTTTAGCCTCCACGTGTTTGTATTTTTTACAGATATTTTCCTGTAATTGATATCTAGTCTCATAGCATTGTGGTCAGAAAAGATACTTGATATGACTTCAATTTTCTTAAATTTACCAAGGCTTGATTTGTGACCCAAGATATTATCTATCCTGGAGAATGTTCCATGAACACTTGAGAAGAAAGTGTATTCTGTTGTTTTTGGATGGAATGTCCTATAAATATCAATTAAGTCCATCTTGTTTAATGTATCATTTAAAGCTTGTGTTTCCTTATTTATTTTCATTTTGGATGCTCTGTCCATTGGTGAAAGTGGAGTGTTAAAGTCCCCTACTATGATTGTGCTACTGTCAATTTCCCCTTTTCTGGTTGTTAGCATTTGCTTTGTGTATTGAGGTGCTCCTATGTTGGGTGCATAAATATTTACAATTGTTATATCTTCTTCTTGGATTGATGCCTTGATCATTATGTAGTGACCTTCTTTGCCTCTTGTAATACTCTTTAGTTTAAAGTCTGCTGTGTCTGATATGAGAATTGCTACTCCAGCTTTCTTTTGATTTCCATTTGCATAGAATATCTTTTTCCATCCCCTCACTTTCATTCTGTATGTGTCCCTAGGTCTGAAGTGGGTCTCTTGTAGACAGCATATATATGGGTCTTGTTTTTGTATCCATTCAGCCAGTCTATGTCTTTTGGTGGGAACATTTAATCCATTTACATTTAAGGGAATAATCAATATGTATGTTCCTATTACCATTTTCTTAATTGTTTTGGGTTTGTTATTGCAGGTCTTTTTCTTCTCTTGTGTCTCCTGCTTAGAGAAGTTGCTTTAGCATTTCTTGTAAGGCTGGTTTGGTGGTGCTGAATTCTCTTAACTTTTGCTTGTCTGTAAAGGTTTTAATTTCTCCCTCGAATCTGAATGAGATCCTTGCTGGGTAGACTAATCTTGGTTGTAGGATTTTCCCTTTCATCACTTTAAATATGTCCTGCCACTCCCTTCTGGCTTGCAGAGTTTCTGCTGAAAGTTCAGCTGTTAACCTTATGGCGACTCCCTTGCATGTTATTTGTTATTTTTCCCTTGCTGCTTTTAATATTTTTTCTTTGTATTTAATTTTTGATAGTTTGATTAATATGTGTCTTGGAGTGTCTCTCCTTGGATTTGTCCTGTATGGGACTCTCTGCCCTTCTTGGACTTGACTATTTCCTTTCCCATATTAGGGAAATTTTCAACTATAATCTCTTCAAATATTTTCTCAGTCCCTTTCTTTTTCTCTTCTTCTTCTGGGACCCATATAATTCGAATGTTGGTGTGTCTAATGTTGTCCAAGAAGTCTCTGAGGCTGTCCTCAATTCTTTTCATTCTTTTTCTTTATTTTGCTCTGCCATAGTTATTTCCACTATTTTATCTTCCAGGTCACTTATCCATTCTTCTGCCTTGGTTATTCTGCTATTGATTCTTTCTAGAGAATTTTTAATTTCATTTATTGTGTTGTTCATCATTGTCTGTTTGCTCTTTACTTCTTCTAGGTCCTCGTTAAACATTTTTTGTATTTTCTGCATTCTATTTCCAAGATTTTGGATCATCTTTACTATCATTACTCTGAATTCCTTTTAAGGTAGACTGCCTATGTCCTCCTCATTTGTTTGGTCTGGTGGGTTTTTACCTTGCTCCTTCATCTGCTGTGTGTTTCTCTGTCTTCTCATTTTGCTTAACTTACTGTGCTTGGGGTCTCCTTTTTACAGGCTGCAAGTTCATAGTTCCCATTGTTTTTGGTGTCTGCCCCCAGTGACTAAGTTTAATTCAGTGGGTTGTGTAGGCTTCCTGGTGGAGGGGACCAGTGCCTGTGTTCTGGTGGATGAGGCTGGATCTTGTCTTTCTGGTGGGCAGGGCCATGTCCGGTGGTGTGTTTGGGGATGTCTCTGAACTTATTATGATTTTAGGCAGCCTCTCTGCTAATGCGTGGGGTTGTTTTCCTGTCTTGCTAGTTGTTTGGCACAGGGTGTCCAGCACTGGAACTTGTTGGTCGTTGAGTGGAGCTGGGTCTTAGCATTGAGATGGAGATCTCTGGGAGCCCTTTTCCCGTTTGATATTACGTGGAGCTGGGAGGTCTCTGGTGGTCCAATGTCCTGAACTCAGCTCTCCCACCTCAGAGGCACAGGCCTCACACCCGGCGGGAGCACCAAGACCCTGTTAGCCACACACCATGTGTTTTTTACAAGCACTCTTAAGTAACATCGTGATTGTGTGCGGTACAACTGCAAGGGTAAACAGCCACGGCAGGGCGAGCAGGGTGAACCTTTTATCTTGGTTTTTCAATGAGATTTTCAGGGAAGAAAAACTGCACTCTTGATTTTGTATTTCTTGTCAGCTGGCAATCTGTGGCTTGAAATTCCAAACAACAGTTTTCTGGGGTCTCTGTTAACTTTGTTCTAAACTTTACATAGCTAATTAGAAGTGTTCAAAGGCCTTCATTTTGAACCACTTAGTTAATGATAAATGCATGCCTAATGGGCACCCTTGAAGACAATGTAATGAATCTAGAAGGAAAGCCAAGCAAATTGATTATTATGCAATGACTTGCAAGAGCTCTTTGCAACCAGCTTGTAAATAGCAGAGCACAAAGGTAACAGGACCTGGATGTTGACAGCTCAGATTATTAATGAGGACACCAATTGTGCTATGGATCAAACAGAATTTTTGAAAAGTTAATCTTTGGGGGCTAGGTGAAAATATTCCAGTTTAATGCCATTTAAATGGTACTTTGAAAAATCTTACTTAACCCCCATGAGCTATTTAAACATCTTTGGAAAGGCTAAGGGACAAGAAATAAGAGCTATTGGTTTCTTTGGCTGAGATTTTTTCTTTTTAACATCTTTATTAGAGTATAATTGCTTTACAATGGTGTGTTATTTTCTGCTGTATAATAAAGTGAATCAGCTATACATATACGTATATCCCCATATCTCCTCCCTCTTGCATCTCCCTCCCACCCTCCCTATCCCACCCCTCTAGGTGGACACAAAGCACCCAGCTGATCTCCCTGTGCTATGCAGCTGCTTCCCACTAGCTATCTATTTTACATTTGGTAATGTATATGTCCATGCCACTCTCTCACTTCGTCCCAGCTTACCCGTCCCCCTCCCCGTGTCCTCAAGTCCATTCTCTATGTCTACGTCTTTATTCCTGTTCTGCCCCTAGGTTCTTCAGAACCTTTTTTTTTTTTTTTTTTTTTTTTTTTAGATTCCATATATATGTGTTAGCATACGGTATTTGTTTTTCTCTTTCTGACTTACTTCACTCTGTGTGACAGTCTCTAGGCTAAGATTTGAAAGGTGTCCCTCCCCTAAGAATTCTGTGGCCTTCATGTGCCAGGTGATTATACTAATTAGTGGCGGTTGAGCTGAGCAGAGATTTTTTTGCTGTTTTTTAATTAATCATGGTTTTGCATTAGGAATATGGGGGGAATAACAAAGTAGGTACCATCTTGATAATTTCTTAAAGATGTACACTACTTTAATAACCCCCAGATTATTGGGCTCACATTCCAACTATATCCTCTTCCACCCTTGTGGAGTCAAGAGAAGGGAAACGGATGTCACGTAGAGGAGAGAGACTTTGTTTAAAACAAAACTTGGCTCTTCCCAACCCATACCTTTCTTTGTCCCCTTCAGTACTTTCTGTGTGCACACATTCCCACACTGCCTTACATCGGGTTCATTTGGTAGTTCCCACCCCGCCCACCTCCCCCCTTTTCTGATTCAGTAGATGAGAGGAAAGATCCAATAATTTGCATTTCTAACAAGTTCCCAGGTGACGCTGCTGCTGTTGGTCCAGAGACCACACTTTGAGAATCACTGCCCCAGATGTTCATTTATTCCTGATAAATATGGCAACTTGCTACTATTGTCTGAACATGCCCTATGCCTTTAGACTATAGGTCCACCACTCTCCACAAACCCAATATTAAAACGAAAGGCTCCTGATACTTTCACCTCATTCGCAGGCTCCATCCTCAACAATTTCCTTCAGCTCATCTTATACTCCATTTATTGACACTTTCTTAATTTGCTGTTTCATGGTGCTTGGCACTGAAACAATGCCAATGGTCTGAGCTCTGGGCTTCTCTCCTGCATGGGCATCTCTAATTACACTGTATGCAGTGCCTGTGGGCAACACCTCATTTGACCCAACCAAGGCCCCAGTATCTTTTTCCTGGCACAGGTGTTTGGGGTTCACGTGTGTAAAGTGATATGCCTTTTTAGAGTATATGCTAGAAAACAGAGAATAATAGAATATCAGCATGGGGAAAGACACAAAATTTTAAAGATACTATTACAAATTATAAAGATGCTCAGTTATTTAATGTATACACCTGCCAAAATTCTAATTCTTTCCGGATCAAATAGAAATTCTAAAAGTAGGTTTGATCTGTTTATGGACTTTAAAAGGATCCCTGTTCCAAGCACTGCCCCGCTTTCCTAAGGATGGTCTGCTGCTGAGGGATTAGGTCCAAATCTTAGTTTTGACCCATTTGTGCCTCTCCATAACGTGTGGATTCCCTTCACTCTTTTGGGGGGATATAAGAGGTAAAAGCAGTGTAATATTCCTACCACTGCTCTCTTCAAGAAGGCATTTTGTTCTTTTCACTAAAAGTCACCTCTTCCTCTTCCTGCAGGACTACCACACCATCAGTAAAGTCAGGCTTCTGTCTCCTAATGATCTCAGCATGTTTCAGACACTCATCATCTGCCCTCTACTTGCTGCCTCAGAGCTTTTAACAGCTCAATTCCAGGCCCTCTCAGGAGAGCCCAAATGGGAATTCAGCATTTGGTTGTCTGAGATTAAGGTGACTTACTTCTTTATAGTTCCTGGGCCTGAGTATTTTTACACTCACTCATTTTGTTCAAGTCACTTTTATTATTTCTGCATTAAGACTACTATTCAAAATGGCCTCTTGCCATTTTGCTAAAGTCCCCATCCAAGCATGTGATACAATTATGCCTTAAATTGTGACCATGGAAGTGGTGAACCCCAGTGTGCGTTGGTCTTCTGCACTGATGCAGTGGCGTCAGCCTCCACTATGGCCCCACTGAGTGCCATTATGAGAGGGCGTAGAATTTAGGAGGTAAAAATGAAATATTTTGCAAATAACAGAAGGAATTTAAGGAAACAATATCCCTATTCTTTTTTTGTGTGTGTGTGACTTATTTTCAGCCTTTTATGCTAAGAACCACTGCTGTGCCACTTGATGCACAGAACTTCCTCCAGCCCCACAAGTCTGTCTCTTGATTTCTCTCACTGTCATGGTTCAGACTCCTACCATCTTACTTATGGACCATTACAATTGCTTCCTAATGAACATTCCTGACCTTGGTGTCCTCCAACATAGAGCTTCTCTCCACTTCCCTATCTTTCATGCTACCCCCAGAGTGATTATTCTAAAATAAGAGTACTCTGCTCAGGAGCTTAGTACTTATAAAGATTTTTAGACAAAATCTAAGTCTACTGGCATTTTATATACAGCCCTTCGTAACCCAGAAGTATCCTTGCTTTCCAGTCCCATGTCCTGTCATTGTCACTTCCATGAATACCTCACCAGCCGCATCACGTCTTCAGCATCACCTTATGCCAGTCTTCCCCTGCTCTCTGTACTGGGCCCCTTGGCCTTTAAATGCAAAATGCAAAATCCAGTGCAAAATGGCATTCCCACATGGGGCTCCACATGGGTCATGTACGTGGTTCCACCTGCCTGAAACAGCCTTCCCCAACTTCTCACCTGGATAATTCCTAAATCACATTCATCTTTTAACTGTATCTTAATAATCATTTCTCAAGCAAGTTTTGCATCAGCACAAAAACAGAGGGAAGAAAAAATGGATATATGTTAATTATGATAAATCAGGTTTTGGCTAGACTTCCTCAATCCAAAGGCCTTCTTAATTAAAACAAGCTTTTTAGTTATATGAATTTCCCTTATTCAGAGCTACTTGTAAATCCACCCTCCTTGACCTTAACTCCTGATTCAAGACAGCTTATGGAGGTTTTCATCAAATAATACTCATTACTGTAGTAATTTCTGATGCATCTTCCTTGGGAGGACCCCCCTTGAGACCTGGTTAAAGATAAGAAAGTTACATCAAGTTTGGTTTTGAGGGTTGGGAGGTCACAAATGCCAGATTAAACAGTTTGGATTGGTGGGCAAATTCTGTGAATGTTAGCTGGAATAAAAGCAACTAGCTGTTTTAAAGGATGCAAGTGTGTAAGCCCACAATAATTATTTCCAGGGCACTAAAATAACATGCAAAACTGATCACAAAACACATATTTAATATCATCATTGAGAAACAATGGAATAATGAGAAGTGTCAGTAGCCCATAAGTGAGTAATTGTGGTCCTGGTTTTCATAGCTGGAAAAGGTCTCCTCAGTGGTTAGGAGGACAGTTTAATGCCATGGTTGATAATCTCTGCCAGATTTCTGCCCAAAGAAACAGTTATCACTAGGCACCATCACGGGTTCACAAAGAACAAGCCATGCTGAACTAACCTAATTTATCTTTTAGAAAAGGTCAATACATCAAGGAAAATACCATATATCTAACACAAATGGGTTGCAGGTTGACATTTCCCACTTGTTCCTAGTAACCTTAGGAGTGAGTTAATAAAGCTTTTTTTTCCCAAACTCTAATGCAGCTTTTAGTAATTAACATTGGTACTGCAAAAAGCTCAACAACAATAATTCTCCCCTTCTAAATATATGTTAATATATTGACTCATTATCATTTAATAATTTACACAATTACTTTATAATTACTTATCATTCATCATTAGCATCTATTCACAAAATGAATTTACTGGCATGAGAACACGCTTTCTTGCATTTGGGTTTTAAATGCTTTGGAATTCTTCCATCTAAAACCACATTTTTATGTGTACAAAATATTCCAACAAGTTATATGGGGGGGGGGGGTATGGAAATAACCATATCTCTTAAGATGTTGAAAAATTAAAACTAAATATGAAAAAAAAAAACAACTAAATATGCTCTTAGTAAGAAAAGTCTTCATCAAAGCTGGATATTGATGATGCTTGTCTTCTGTTATGGCTCTCTTCATTTCCTACATAATTTTTCCCCTTCCTTTCACTCCCATCAGCCACTAACCACATACTCCCAAATGTCTTCATGATTTCTTCACCTTTCCCCAAACCCAGCTAGCTAAGTCAACCCAGAGAAAAAAAATCTGAAATTGGTTTTTGGAATCTTGCCAGGTTCTTTGACTATAGTTTCTACCTTCAAAAATTTTGCAGCCTATTTTAGAATTTATCATATTTCACCAATTTCACATTTTTTCACATAACATGTTTAATATCTACATGTATCTTACAATAAATAATGTTTTCGTTTCTATAAATTATGGTAAATGCAAACAATGTAGACACACTACATAGAGAGAGTAGTGATTAATTTTGTCTGGAGGGTGTATAGGGGAGATGCTAGAGTGACAAATGTGGAAGAGGAGAGAGCAAAGAAAGATTTCCAAGAAGAGTGTGTTATCTAAGCCTTATCTTTAATGGGGAAGGGAGGGAAGTGGGGGGAGGGAGGTCATTGCTCTTGTGAATGTACTTCACACTCCAGGATAGGATTTGGCAATTGATGAGATTTTTCCATGACCCCTGAAATCCATTCACACAAAACCATGGAAGCTGCAATATATTTACCTAAATACAGACAAGGCAAAGCTGCTACCATGGCCTACCTGAGCCACTGATTGTTAAGAAAACCAAAGCTGCCAGCATGTGAGGCAGAAATTATCAACAATAATTTTTAAAAAAGCAAAGAAAGAGTTATGAACAAATTGGCATATTAATCTGCATGCTTGTTATCCTATTTATTGCCACCAATTAATATTAGTTAATATTAATTAATTCGTATTAATAAAATGGCTGTGAAGGCCTACTATGCACCAAGTCTTTTATGTACATGGTTTCAATTCTCATAGCAATGTTGTAGATAGTTTTCTCCACACCCTAAGATAGCTCAGAGAGGTTAAGTCTCTTACCTAATGTCACACAGCTATAAAATAGAGAAGCAAGAATTTAATACTTTTATTCAAAATTTGAGCTCATTTCTTAACATCCTGCTGCTTATCTTCTTCCTCTTACTTAAAATATTTTTCAAGGTCCTTCTACTGGAAGTTCAGTAGGGTGCTCTGCCCTTAAAGGAAAACTCTCAAGGATGTTGTTCTGTCTCTGTAGGGCCATGCTTAGCTGAAAGTGCCTTCATCATAACCTGCAGTAATGGCCACCTATGATCATTATTCTGTGGAGTGCAATGTGGCCACTCTCAACACACCAGTTCTTTTTGTTCCAGGCTATTTTTTCCAACTCATTAGTTTCTGTAGAATATGCCTGTTGATTCACAAATTCACTTTCTCTGCATTATAGAAATTTAGTGAGATCTAGGACCGCTAAATAACCAAGTTTTTACTTCTCCCGTTGACCTACTTAAGATCACTTCCAGAAGCCAAAATATTGGGTCAATCTTACGATGTAGTAATAAACATGGTTGTCTGGAGGACCCCTATTCAAAAGCCTCTCTCTGTTCCATATCTACCAGTCTCCAGGAATTATTAGTGATTTCTTCTAATAAAGCACTTCCCATATTGTACTTCAATTACATCTTTTCTTAACTGTCTTCCCATGAGAGAGTTAGCTCCATCAGTACCGAGATAGGGACTCTTCTCTTTGTAGTCCCAAAACCTAGTCAGGCAATGTCTGACCCACAGTGGACACTCATTTAACATGTGCAGAATGAAGAATGAGTGAGTAGATGAATAAATTCATTCAAGCATTCAATCTTGAATGAGTGCTTCCAGTGAGCTACACAACTGATCTGACAACAGAGGACAATGAGGAAAATGACAATTTGAGCTCCTGTCCTCTTGGGGCCTACATTTTAGTGGAGTAAATAGATAGTAAGTAAACAAATCAGACACTTTCAAATAATAATCGTGGCTTATAGCAATAGAGCACTTACTATGTTCCAACTGAAAATACATTCAGCCCAACTACGACTTGAGGCAAAGCCTTGCTAAAGGGTATTCTGAAGAAGCATGGCCTTCAGGCAGCAGAAAAAATGATGAAAAGCTTGAAATACAAAAAGACATGAGGAGTAAAAAAGTGATACAAGTGTAGATAAATCTAAATGAATGTTGACATAAATCAATAATGATAAAATTTTGCAGTGTCCAAAGTCATATAAAACATAAAGTACACAACAATGATGACAAAAAAGAATTAAACACCTTTGGAAATTAGCACATTAAGTTCTATTCACTAGATCCATTTCTCCCAACGTGAGAGGACAAGATACCAGGAAAGTTCTAGAGGTCAAAAGAACTGAAAGGATATGAGCATTCAAAATAAACCTGAGAAAGACCTGCTGTATATAGCACAGGGAACTCTACTCTGTAATGGCCTATATGGGAAAAGAATCTAAAAAAGAGTAGATATATGTGTATGTATAACTGATTCACTTTGCTGTACACCTGAAACTAACAAAACATTGTAAATCAACTCTACTCCAATAAAAAATGTTTAAAAATAAGTAAATAATAAACAAACCTGAGAAGTCTCACAAAAAGACACCCTAAAAATCATCTGGCCCAACACTTTCATTTTGCAGGGTTGAAAAGTGAGGGCCAGAGAGGAAAAACCAAAGCAGCTGAGTTTCCCTTGAGTGGCTTAGCCTGAGGGGACCGAGTGGAGTCTGTGCTCATAGCTCCCATCTTGCCAGACCCTGACAACTGGACTCAAGAGTCAGTGCCCCCAAAGTCACTTTGACAACAACAGTTCAATCAAACTCATCATTTACCTTCAAAATTTCAGAGAGCAAAAATCCAATAGCAGGGCTTTCACTTAATCTTCTTTGTTCTTCTAACTTTCAGCTCTCATTTGTGTGAGCAAAAGGTGCAAATTCCTGATAAAGCGCTGTGGCTTAGAGGATGCTTATTTTACACCTCCTTATTTTATAGCTCCTGAGTGTCAAACAAGACACTCAGCCCCACAGGGAGAGAGTCACAAGAGAGGTGACTCAGCTTTTCAAACCCTTCCTACCATCCCTTCACCCCCTCCCCCAAGACTGCCTCAATTTCCCCAAACAATACTGAATGTGCATCAGCAGCAACTCGGTACATTATACTTCAGGCAAACAACTGAACCGTGCTCCTTCAATTCTAGCTTTGTAATTATCTTCCAAGAATATTAGGGCTTTCCTGGTGGCGCAGTGGTTGAGAATCTGCCTGCCAATGCAGGGGACACGGGTTCGAGCCCTGGTCTGGGAAGATCCCACATGCCACGGAGCAACTAGGCCCGTGAGCCACAACTACTGAGCCTGCGCGTCTGGAGCCTGTGCTCCGCAACAAGAGAGGCCGCGATAGTGAGAGGCCCGCGCACCGCGATGAAGAGTGGCCTCCACTTGCCACAACTAGAGAAAGCCCTCGCACAGAAACGAAGACCCAACACAGCCAAAAATAAATAATAAATTAATAATAAATAAATTTTAAAAACAAAGAATATTAAACATTAAGCAGCCATGTCTGAGGAAGTGACTCCTTTAACTTTAAAAGAAGAAACACATACATGGAACATTTTCTTAACCTTTAGAACATGTCAAGGACATAAATCACAATGTACCAAATTGCCTCCAGGGGAAAGGAAAACTTGCTTAACACAAATGCACTGGCAGTTCTGTAGCCAAGAGGTCATTTTCTTCAGAAAGGTTCAGAATGGCTGTATTTCCTTTAAAGTGTTTTACCAAAAAAAAAAAAAAAAAAAAATTCCTACTTTTCATGCTGAGTGGCTGACAATTCAAGGTCTGAGAAAAACAAAATAAAAACAGAAGCAGGAAAAGGTTATTTTAGAGATTCCCAACATTGCTGAACTCTCAAAAAATAAAACTAGCAATGCTCTCCCAGCAGCATTTGGAAGACAGAACATCGCCTTGCTCTTAGAAAGTAGCTAAATTTTATTTTTTATCATTTGATTTTTAGGCACTTTTGACAGCAGCACCTCTGATACTCGTGCAAGACTATCTTATCTGTCTTTGTACACACACTGGTTCAACCCCCTGTTTAGAGCAAATAGTTCCTCTTCCTATGACTTCTTTAGAATCACAGAAGGTCACAGATGAAAACAGGGCTAATTTAATGGCTTAAATTTGTAGATAAGGAAATTAACAGATGAGAAGATCTGTCGCAGGTCATGCTCTCAGCTAGTCAAGGACCCCAAGCTAGAACTTGGGTTTCTAGAGACTCAGTGTGATGGTCTTTGTCACCATCATCATTTGGGTCCCAAATTTTTTTTAATTATACTCAAAACCAGGGCAAACTCCTTCTGTTTTTAAGACACAGTACTCATTTCTTTCTTTCTTTTATCCACAACCCCCCCTTTTCTTCCTCATTTAGAAAGTGGTCTGTAAAAACTTTTCTCTGATCTCTTGATATCCAGGGATTCTTGAATAGATTTTACTACAATTTTATTTTAAAACATGAAGGAGCAAAGAAAAAATAATTACCTTTGGGGAAAAAATTTAAACTAAGAGAATAGGATAGGAATGATGAAAAATAACATGAATATATGCAACTACATTTTTGCTGCAATAAAACACTCTCAGAGCCAAATGGCAGCTTCTCTACAGCAAGTTTATTATAAAGATTCAACCTCATCCCAAATAGCTTTCAGATTCAGCTGTGGGGCAGAGACCTTCTACCTTAATAAAGGACAGTTGAGGTTGAATATATTTAAGTTGCAGTTACCTCAGAACACAGAGAGCGGTACAACAGCTCATTAGCTTGTAGGAAAAAAAAAGTGGTTAAAGCAGTTCCATAAAACAAGACAATCCAAATGTGAGATAAAAGTGATTAAATGATATCTCTAAGTCAGACGCTAAAATATGGTACTGCGGTGGGTATTAATTTTAGCAGTTGACAATATGTGTGATAACTCAAGACCATACCATACAATGAGTTTTTTGTGGCTTTGGACCCTTGTGCAAGGATTTCCAGTTAATTTAGTCAGGATTTTATTGGAACCAATTCTCAGGTGGGAAAAGAAAGGGGCCATTTTTTTTTTTAACATCTTTATTGGAGTATAATTGCTATACTTTGTTGTGTTAGTTGCTGCTGTATAACAAAGCGAATCAGCTATACGTATACATATATCCCCATATCCCCTCCGTCTTGCATCTCCCTCCCTCCCACCTTCCCTATCCCACCCCTCTAGGTGGTCATAAAGCACCGAGCTGATCTCCCTGTGCTATGCGGCTGCTTCCCGCTAGCTATCTATTTTAGTTCCACTCCAAGAATTATCATACTTCAGACTGTCTTTAGTGGAAATTTTAGGATTGCATCTATACCTAAGTAAGCCTGAAACCAAGAGAGTAAAAAAATGAATAATTTTGAAAAATCTTCCCCTTTAAATATCTAGATAACTGAAGCAAGGAATATCAGAAGTTAAATTAGTTAAGACAGTTGCTTCCATTTTCTATTTAACTTGGCTGTGTGAACATGTCCTAAGTGTAGTTTATGGACTGTGCAAATACCTTAATAGTCCAATACTCATGCGTGTCCTAATAACAGTTATTTTAAAAACTGCGACCACCCTTAAAACATTCAAATATACTCAACTCCCGAAAGAAGCTGAGATGCCATGAAAAGAACCCTGTAAGTGGGAATCAATATCCCTTGTTCTGGTTTTACCTTTGCTACCATTAGCTCTGTGACGATATTAACCTCTTTTCATCATGCTACATACAATAACATATAACCCCCAAATCTCAGTGGCTTACAGCAAAGGTTCATTTCTTGCTGGCATTTTATGTCACATGAGGGTTGAGCGCGGCTCTGTTCCGTGTCATCTTCATTCTTAGATCCAGGCTCAAGGAGAATTCCCTATCTGGGTTTGCAATTCTTGTGGCAGTAGGGAAAAAAAAAGAGCAAGCCAAATGACTAAGCCAGACTTGAAAGAAGCAGAATGTATACTTCTCTCACAGGAGAGCAGCAGATAATTGAGGAAAATATACAATCCACTTCAGACCACTCTCTTGGTCACAAATATACAATTCCTTCCCTTATGTATGCTAAATACATTCATTCTCCCTTGGAAAAAAGTCATAATTTTCATATAATTATAGTGTAAGACTCAAATTATGGGACTTCTTGAAAGCACCTACAGTTCAATCTAGATGTGGCTCCCCTTGATCTGAAAACCTACAAGTTATTTGCCTCTCATACATCCAAAAGACAATGGTTTAAAAACAGATAGAATGCCACAATGAACAATACCATTCAGAAAGGAGAATTGGAAGCACACAGAATCACCAGTCTACAGCAGTTCTGAAATCCCACTGGGCAGAGGTTACTAGGGCCCAGTACCCAAGAGCTGGGGAATGATTTCTGATTAGACTGAAGTTCTAGTTCTTGGCTTTGCTCTCTGGGAGTGCCTTAATTCCCCATGATCCTTCTTGAACCCATAATGAAGAAAACATGAAGCTTCCTTAAGAGGCTGAAAAGCATTTTTAGTCTCTTCTCTATTTGCAGAAATTTGAGCCCTAACTATCATATTAAGTCTTGAATATTCACAGACTATTTTAATCCAAGTTGGGGATTCTTCTGGGGATTCTAACCTTCTCAAAACCCAAGTTGGCATTTTATTAACTTGATCCCATTCAGCTCCATGTGCAAAGAGCCACATTCATGATTATTTTCCAAACTGGCTTCTTTATCTTTCTCAAGACTTAATTTCAGATAGGAACTTAGCAAGTTTCTATGAGAAAGCATATCCTTAGCCTTTATTCCATAAGTCATTTTGCCTAAATGAAAATATTTATCAGGCATCACATCGATAAATAAAGAGACCAATGGCCTCACCCTTGATTTGTTCTTTGCCTCCAGTCTGAGTATTAATTGGCTTTTCTTGCTCAAAGCATTTCTCAATATTAGTCTTTGCTAGTTGATAATGGAAAACATCTTTCAACACCGATATTTTTTAAAAAGGTATATTCTTCAAATGCAATAATTTTCTTTTAATATACTAATTATAAAATATATAATATTATAAAATTCTACTATGAATTCAATGTATTGATTTACACTTCATTTATCATGGAAGCACTCATTGTGCAAGATATTAAGTTATTCTTTATGCAAAATATGCTTGATGAGAACGTGGACTCGAGAACATATTTCATTAACTCCACAGACTCACAGAGGCCAGTGATGCACATTTTAGGACCCACGAATTTAGTTAATGTTTCCTCCACATGCAAGAGTAAACACTACCCAAGGAGAAGTAATTTACCCAATATTACACTGTTTAATGGTGGAGCCTGCTCCTAGATCCTGACTCATAGTCTGATTTTCTTTCCACCCAAAAGAACCACACGGCACTATGATTATGTACAAAGAAATTCAAAATGATTACCAAATATTATTTTGAAACATATTAAATTGCTAACAGTTGGCTATTTTTGACCTTCAAAAACCTCAATTGTATATAGTTCAACCTAATACTGCAATCATTTCTCTTCTCCGTGTTTTAGAATTTAGAGCATTATTCCTCAAGTCATAGTTTCAACATGTAAGGAATATTAGACATGAGTTTGGTGATTTTATGTGATTATTTGTATGGCACCCATAAATAGGATTAAATAGTATTGAATCATGTTAGTTTTTTGGGATGCATCTCTGAAATTGGGAGCACTAAGAGAATCAGTGTTATCTATGGACATTCATATCAATTTATCTATAGAGGGGGTTCCTGACTATAAATTCTTACCTAAAATCAACACAGAATTAGAGATTTCTCCTTATTTGTATCAATTTTCCTAGCATTCGTTTTGCTGTGTTGGTGGACATAGCTGGACCTAGATCACTCACCCACTAAACACTCACTCACTGCCAACCAGATAAAATGTCATACCGTAAATATCCCTTACTTTAACTCCTAAATCCCATGTTTGTTCATTCTTTAGAAAATAATCAAACTATTTGCTACAAAGTTGAGGGGAGTATAAGTCTATCTACCTAAGAAGAGACAGCAATGTGGATTATTTTTTAATTGCCATGAGGGACTCAGGAAAAAACAGAATGGCTGAAGATGTATGAAGGTGTACTAATGCACCATCCATGTAACAAATGGTAATGAAGTAAATAGTCCTGGGGTGGGAATTATTGCAATTTTTTTTTTTAATAAAAATTTTTTTTTTATTTTAATTTTGGCTGCATTGGGTCTTTGTTGCTGTGCACAGGCTTTTCTCTAGTTGTGGTGAGTGCAGGCTTCTCATTGCAGTGGCTTCTCTTGTTGGGGGGCACGGGCTCTAGGCGTGTGGGCTTCAGTCGTTTTAGCACACGGGCTCAGTTGCTCTGTGGCATGTGGGATCTTCCCGGACCAAGGCTCAAACCTATGTCCCCTGCATTGGCAGGCGGATTCTTAACCACTGCACCACCAGGGAAGCCCTGCAATTATTTTTTAAACTTTCTGATTATGTTGATGAGAAGGTCTCAGTTTAATGCTCTTCTGCTTTTCACAGCATTCTAATATTGACTAACACTAACCAAAAGCAAGCAAGCTTTATCTCAAGAGGTTACATGGGCAATAGTTCTTGGTTAGAATATAATAGTGTCATTGCATTTGTTTTTATAATTACCTTTTATCTGTACCAAATAATACTGATTTTCTACTTATATAACATTTCTTTTAAAGTACATTTATTTAAATTAAAAAGGTAAGTCTAATTTTAAAATATATTTAGTAAGTAATAATTCAGGGGGTACAGAAATTACTGAACTTTGAGAAACCTTGGAGTTTACGGGAGTTTAGTGGGCAGGAACCAAGAGGACTAGAAGCCCTAAAATCCATGCAATATTTCTAGCCCAAAAGAATGTTCCACTAGATATTCATGTAAGCGAATCCTATGTTTTATCTTTGCAAACTTTTTAAAAGTAAAATGCATATCCTTTATTTATATCACCTAATACATTTTTACAAATGAATATACCTGTGTAACCATTACTTACAACAATATATAGAACATGGTCACTATCACAGAAATTTTCTTTGTGTTCCCCCAGTTCTTCCCTCTCAGAGTTAACCATTATTCTGATTTCTCTCACCACAGGTTAGTTTTGCCTCTTGTGAAATTCATATAAATGAAATAATTCATTACACACTCTTTTATGATTGGTTTCTTTTGTTTTACATTATGTCTGTGAGATTCATCCATGTTATTGTATGTAGTTTTAGTTTCATTTTCATTGCTATAACATATTTTATGTATAAATATACCATAAATTAGCAGTCTAATAGTAATGGACATGTGGCTTGTTTTCATATGGGGCTGCTAAGAACATTCTTGCACATGTCTTTTTTGAATATATGTGCTGCTTTCTGTTGAGTATATATACCTAGGAGTAGAACTTTTGGGTTATAGAGTAGGCATATATTTAGCTTTAGTAAGCCTTGCCACAAAAGTTTTTCAAAATGATTTTACCAATTTACAATCCCATCAGCAATGTATGAGAATTTGTTGCACTATATCTTTACTTGGTATTTCTAGGTTTGGGATTTTTTGGAATAATTTTTATGAGTGGATACATTTAATTTTAACTATCCGAGCCAAGATGCTATTTGATTATAAACATTAGTATATTTGCAAGATTTTAATATGAACTGATTTTTTTCTGGAATTCAACTATTGCATAAATGTAGGGAAGACTGTATTGTATTGTATTTTAAACTTTGCCAAGAGATGTTCATTCTATCAGAAAATCATATCATTGATGGCAACATCATTCATGGTCCTTGAGTCTGTAATAAAACCAACATACTCATATCAGTTTGCATTTGTAGTTGCCATATTCACAATAATTCCATGTAAAAAAATGACTATAGAAGGAAAAACTGACCCTAAATGACACATTAGGTCAGATGGACTTAGTAGATATATAGAGAACTTTCCATCAAAACCAGAAGAATACACATTTTTTTTCAAGAGTATGTAAAACATTCTCCGCAATAAATTACATGCTAGGCCACAAAAAAGTTTCAATAAATTTTAAAAGATTGATATCATATCAAGCATCTTTTCCAACCACAGTGGGATGAGACTAGAACTGAACTACAAGAAAAACAAACAAAAAATCACCCAAAAGGGCAAGCTAAACACTATGTTACTAAACAAGTAATGTGAAGAAATCAAAGAGGGAATCAAAAATACATTGGCAAATGAAAATGGAAACACAACAATCCAAAATCTATGGAATGCAGCAAAAGCAGTTCTAAGAGGGAAGTCTATAGTGATACAAGCCTACCTCAGGAAACAAGAAAAAAATCTCAAAAAACCTAACCTTGCAGCTAAAGGAACTAGAAAAAGAACAAAACAAACAAACAAACAAAACCCAAGTTAACAGAAGGAAAGAAATAATAAAGATCAGAGCAGAAATAAATGAAATACAGACTAAAAAAAAAAAAAAATAACAGTAGAAAAGATCATTGAAACTAAGAACTGGTTCTTTGAAAAGATAAACAAAATTGATAAACTTTAGACAGATTCATCAAGAAAAAAAGAGAGGGCCCAAATCAATAAATTCAGAAATGAAAGAGGAAAGTTACATCTGACACCACAGAAATACAAATGATCATAAGAAATTACTACAAACAATTATAATAAAATGAACAACCTAGAAGGAATGGACAAACTCCTAGAAATGTACAATCTCCCAATACTAAATCAGAAAGAAATAGAAAATATGAACAGACCAATTACCAGTAATGAAATTGAATCAGTAATAATAATAACAGTAATAATAATAAAAACTTCCATCAAACAAAAGTCCAGGATGAAGACAGGTTCACAGCTGTCTATGAATAAATGATAAATTCTACAGAACAATTAAAGAAGAGTTAACACTTAATCTTCTCAAATTATTCCAAAAAATTGAAGAGGAAAGAATGCTTCTGAACTCATTCTACTAGACCATCATATCCCTGATACCAAAATCAGACAACAAGACCACAAAAAAAGAAAACTGCAGGCCAGTAACACTGATGAATGTAGGTGTAAAAATCCTCAACAAAATATTAGCAAATCGAATCCAACAGTACATTGAAAGGATCATATACCATGATCAAGTGGAATTTATCCCACAGATGCAAGGATAGTTCAATATCCACAAATCAATCAATGTGACACCACATTAACAAACTGAAGAATAAAAATCATATGATCAACTCAACAAATGTAGAAAATACTTCTGACAAAATTCAACATTCATTTATAATAAAAACTCTCAACGAAGTAGGTATACAAAGAACATACCTCAAGATAACAAAGGGTGTATATGACAAGCTGACACCATGCTCAACAGTGAAAAGACGAAAGCATTTCCTCTAAGATCAGGACCAAGACAAGGATGCCCACTCTCACCACTTTTATTCAACACAGTATTGGAAGTCCGAGCCACAGCAATCGGACATGGAAAAGAAATAAAAGGAATCCAAATCCAAAGGAAGAAGTAAAACTGTCACTGTTTGCAGATGACATGGCATTATACATAGAAAATCCTAAGGACACCACGAAAACACTGTTAGAACTAATAAATGAATTCAGTGAAGTTGCAGGATGCAAAATTAATATACAGAAATCTGTTATATTTCTTCACACTAACAATGAACTATTAGAAAGAGAAATTAAGAAGACAATCCCACTTATAATTGCATCAAAAAGAATAAAATACCTGGGAAAAATCTAACCAAGAAGGTAAAACACTTGTACTCAGAAAACTATAAGACATTAGTGAAATAAATTAAATATGACACAAACAAATGGAAAAAGATATACAGAATGTGTCCTACATATGAACCTTCAAGCTGAGAACTTTCAAAGATGCAAACATGCATTCGCGTGTCCAATCATGTAAGTTAGTTCATGTGTCAGGCATACATTGTCACATGCATGCATCCTCTACAAGTGGTTGTGCTTTTGTGTACTTTACTGTACAGTACTGTATAGAGTACAGTAGTACAGTATCTTTATTTCAAGCCCAGGATGTCCAGAAGCAAGAGTAAAAGCAGCGGAGATGTAGCTGCTCCTTCTAAGAAGTGCCAAGTGATAACGATGGAAACTAAAGTGAAAACAATTGACAGAGTGGAGCAAGGCAAAAAAGATGGTAGAACCTTTGCACACAGTTTGTTCACTATTTTCGTGGATTTGAGAAGGTGGATGAGGAGTCCAAAGAGGTCTACAGCAACTTAGTGACCCTCAGCAAGAAGCTCCTCAAGAGATGACTTCATCCAACTCCTTACTATGCAACACAAGGAGCTTACTAACGATGACCTGATGGAATTGGAGGCAGAGAGAAAGGACAGAGAGACAAGAGTAAGAAGAAGTAACTGAAGAATAGAAGAGATTCACAATGCAGGAAATGGCAAGGGGATTTTCCTTATTTGAGGAGGCACTGTTTTTGAGGTACAGGACCCGAAAGTAGAATGGTACACGAAGATTGCAGCAATCCAGTGCTACTGTGTCATCTATGATGAGAAAAAAAGAGCTACTACCCAGACATCACTGGATTGTTTTTTCAAAAGGGTAGATAGAATTGAATCCAGCAAGGAACCAGAACCTGTGCCATCAACGTCAGACATGAGTGAAATTGAAGTTGCCCTCCATTTCATATTGCTGATGATCCTTCAGCTCTCCCATCTCCCACCTCCTCTCCCTCCTCTGGCCAGTAACTCTTCTTGCCTGTTCACTCGATGCCAGCCCCTGTATGCCAGCTGTTGTACTGTACTACTGTACTTTTCAAGGTACTGTACTGTAAGATTAAAAATGTTTTATTTTTTGTTTGTTTGTTTTTTATGTATTATTTGTGTGAAAAGCATTATAAACCTATTACAGTACAATATAGTCGATTGTGTTAGTTGGGTACCTAGGCTAACTTTGTTGGACTTACAAACAAGTTGGGCTTACAAACGCATTGGACTTACAAACGCACTCTTGGAATGGAACTCGTTCATATGTAGGGGACTTACTGTACTGTGCTCATGGATTGGAAGAATTAATATTTCTATAATGACCACACTCCCCAAGGCAATCTACAAATTCAATGCAATTTGTATCAAAATACCAAAGGCATTTTTCACAAAACTAGAAAAAATAATTCCAAAATTTATATGGAAACACAAAACACCCCAAACTGCCAAAACAATCTTGAGAAAGAACAACACTGGAAGTATTATGCTCCCTGATTTCAAACTACACTACAAAGCTGCAGTTATCAAAACAGTATGGTACTGGCACAAAAACAGACATATAGGTTAATAGAACTGAACAGAGCCTGATATGTATATGGTCAATTAATCTGTAACAAATGAGGTAAGAATATACAATGGGGAAAAGACAGCCTCTTCAAAAAATGGTGTCAAAAAAACCGGACAGCTACATGCAAAAGAATAAAACTGGACTGCTATCTCACACCATACACAAAAATAAACTCAAAGTGGATTAAAGACATATGTGTAAGACCTGAAACCATAAAACTCCAAGAAGAAAACACAGGCAGTACGCTCTTTGACATCATTCTTAGCAATATTTTTCTGGATATGTCTCCTCAGGCAAGGACAATAAAAGCAAAAATAAGCAAATGGGACTACATCAAGCTAAGAAGGTTTTGCACAGAGAAGGAAACACATACAGATGGCCAACAGACACATGAAAAGATGCTCAAAACACTAATCGTCAGAGAAATGCAAATCAAAACCACAATGAGATATCACCTCACACCTGTCAGAATGACTATCATCAAAAATACAACAGATAACAAGTGTTGAATAGGGTGTGGAGAAATTGGTGGGACTGTAAATTGGCATAGTCACTATGGAAAACATTATGGAGGTTCCTTAAAAAATTAAAAATAGAACTACCATAAGATCTAGCAATTCCACTTCTGGGCATTTTTCTCAAGAAAATAAAAATACTAATTTGGAAAGATATACACACCCCTATGTTTATTTCAGCACTATTTACAAAGGCCAACATACGTAAGCAAAAGTGTCCATGGATAGATGAATGGATAAGAATTGGAAAAGAATATATAATTTTCTGTATGTATCTATGGAATATTACTCAGACATGAAGAATAATGAAATCTTGCCATTTGTGACAACATGGATGGACCTAGAGGGTATTATGCTAAGTGAAATAAGTTAGGCAGAGAAAGACAAATACCATATGATTTCACTTACACATGAAATCTAAAAAACAACTGAACAAACATAAGAAAACAGAAATAGAGTCAGAGATACAGAGAATGAACAGGTGGTTGCTAGAGGGGAAGGAGGTTGGGAGATGAGTGAAATATGTGAGGGAGTTTGAGAAGTACAAACCTCCAGTTTCAAAACAACTGAGTCACAGGGATGAAATGTACAACATAGGGAATATAGTCAATAATATTGTAATAATTTTGTATGATGACAGATGGCAACTAGACTTATGGTGATCATTTTGTAATGTACAAAATATTGAATCACTGTGATGTGCACATGAAACTAACATAATGATGTAGATCAATTATACTTAATTTTTTTAAAAAAGAAAGAAAAGAAAAAATGACTATAGAAATGACTATTCATTATGTGTCCTAGTATTTATTCCTGCGCATATCTGAGCATTTATAGATTGGAATATATATTATTTCATCGTAAATCCTTTTTCTTTCATTATTTTTTATATTACAGTTAGGACATTATAATGATACTTTTAATTAGTGTGTGGTTAGGTTATTATATACACACATTTATATCTATATTTCAGGATAGTAAAGAGGACTTCACAAAATATTTCTTATAAAAATGGTATGATGGTTAGATAGGGTCAAGTTTCTCCAACAAAAGAAACTGCCCCTTTGAATTGCAAATCATTTGAGGATAATGAAATAGGGGAAAAAACTGGGATGTCCAAGGAAATCCTGTGAATCAGTGTTTTTTGGAAAAAAATAATAATCCAGGCTATTGGTAGCTCACAGCACCCAGCCACTTCATCCATTTTCAGGTCTCGGTTACCCTCTGCCACACTTATCATCCTTTCCAATTTATCCAAAACACATGGCACTGTGTGGAGAGGAGTTTGAAGAGCTCCTCCAAAATTAAGAATAATTGTCACCCTTACCCACTCACCAATCTGACTTCAAGTACCTTTTTTAAACATTCACTTTTATACTGTCAAAATGGTACCTCTTTAGAAACAGCATTTTATAAAAGTAGGACCTTGCTCTATTATAATCTCGGGACTTGTTCCATGAGATCAGAGACAGAGGTGATATGATGCCTTTAAACCTTCTACATGGCTCTTCACCAGTAGCTGCTTTGCCAAAACACTTTCTCTTTCTTAAAAAAAAAAAAATGTACTAAATATTCTTAACACGCTTTAAATAGCTATGCCCATGGAAAATCTGCCTGATGTAACATAGACAATATGGGCTGCAGGTAAATCCATTAGTCCTAGAAAATGATCAATGAGCTGAAGCCCTAGTGAAGATTTTATTAATTTGGTTATCATGGCTGGATGATCCCCATGCAGGTATATATAGCCTCGAAATTTCCAACAAGAGAGATCAAGAGGAATCAATGTAAGCAAAACAGATGTTACAGCCACAGAAGCTCATTTATCATTTGGGGTCATGTGATTTTCTTAATATATAAAACCTCAGTTGTACAGAATGAAATAAACCCCCAAACCTTCAACTGACCAGGAACTTTTCCGTATCTGATTTTAGAGAGAGAAAGAGCTTAATTTCCTACAAAATAAGCAAACAAAAAAAGGAAAAATTAGCAGTGAGATTTTCTGCCAGTGACAAGAATGAAGAAATCAGGAGGCATGCTTTTCAAAATAATACATAATACAAAACTAGGAACAAGAGCTAAAACACTGTCTAACAGAATTGGGATCCAAACTGGTCCTGACAAGCTGAAACTCTGGACCAGTGTTCTCAACTCTGCACGCTGTCATCAGCTGAGGAGCTTTAAAAGTCCAGCCATGCTTGGGATCTACCCTCAGAGATTCTAATTTAATTAGTTTGGGTCAAGGCTCAGGCATCAATAGTTTTTAAATGCTCCCCAGAGGATTCTAAAGTACAGTCAAGGTTGAGACCTCTGCCTTAGATCATGTCAAGGTTCACTCTAATAAAGGGTCAGATGCTGTGATTGTCAGCAGTGGTGGGCAGGTGACTGAGAGAAAAGTGACACGGTGCAGACCTAACTGCTCTCTTAGGATAGAAAAAAGGAATATTCAAAAAGAGACATAGCTAAAATCCACGAGTAATAGTAATGGATAAAATCGCTGACTGGTTCCTGCATACCAGGCACTGAGCTGAGGTGCAGAAACATGAGAATAGTAAGTTTACCACATATAAACAGAAAGATGAATAGATAAAGAGATAGGTAGGTAGGTAGGTAGGCAGGCAGGTAGATAGATAGATAGGTAGATAGATACATGAGCATGCATGGCAAATTTGGTGAAGATGTCCAAGAAATTAGATAGTTACCTCTGGAATGTGGGGTTAAAGGGAGATTTATTTTTATTATATAATTGTATACTCATTTGAACTTTTTTCATTTTTACTAAGTGTGTGTGTCATTGTCATGAAGATTTTTAAAGTATTTAAGTAATAGCAATTTCTGATCTTGATGAGGACTGGGTTTTTTCCTACTATGTCCCCCAACTCAAGCCATCTGTTTCCCCTCTCTGATAAAAATAATCAGGATTTTTTGGATAATCCCCTTTGTTCAGTGCTCATTTGCTACACACACCTAAACTGAGCTCTACTAATTAGCAAGAGATCCCAATATTTTTAACTGACTCTGGGATTGGTACTTGCTGAAAGTTAGACAAGTCCAGATCAATTGGCAACATTTTGCCATAGAAAATAGCAGCTTGGGCGTAACTGGGGTATAGTTATAGATACACTTGGGGCTTTGCAGTTATGCTGTATATATGTGGGATTAGTGGATGTGCTAGAAAAAAGCCTGTGACTGCTGTGAGGAAAGACGATAGGGATAAAATAAAATTTGCGTTAGCTTGCAAGCCCTCCTCTTTTTGTAGCTCCCTTGGGTTGCCAAAGCTCTACAGAACTTTTAGCTCTCCATTCTATTGATCAGGTCTGCCTTTGGTGCTCTCTTTAAACATACATCCCTAGAGCGGAAATGGGGGGGAGGGGGGTTTGGGAGCGGGAGAAGAGGAGGCCTAGAGTCTCTCCTCCCAACCCTACACACGTACTCCTTCGCTCAGAAGCATCCGTTGTTCTAACCACCTGCCAGCAAGGCAGCACTCTCCTTTCATATAGAGGACAAAACACCAGCCTGAGGAAGAAGAATGCCTGGGATGTAGTGCTAATTTTAGTGTGTAGTTGTCTAAGTGTAGGCTACTGTATGGTCAGGCCACTCAAGATTGCTGCTCCCTTGTTCTCTGTACACACCCTGCTAGACCATTCCCTGCCTCACCCACACCCGACTCATCTGACTGAACTTCCCTCTTAATCATAGAGCCTAAACAGTAAATGCCTACCTCTTGCCCCCAGCCCCAATTAGTGACTGCTCTCATCTTTAGAACAGAACTATCTCTACTATGATAGTTCATCAAAGGGTGTGCCCCTCTGCTGGTTTCCCTGGTAACCCATGAGCCAACTTAATGTCAACTCCCTTTATAACTGGTAACCTCCCTCTCCCCCTGGGAGTGAAGACTGCTATACTGTGTCCCGCCTGTCATCTGTCACACATGGTGGGGTGTTGCTCCAGGACCCTGCTTCAGACAGGTAAGCTCCCCCCCCCCATCCATTAAACCATTGATGTCTCTGTTGCTGACTCTGGGCTCTTTCTTAGGTCTTGAGGCTGGGCCGGCACAGGGCCGGCAGGTCTGCAGGCTGCAACCCAATAGCTACTCACTCCACCTATGAAAGGAGGAAGCTTGGAAGGATAGATTCAACTTTTAGCTATGTTGTACATCTCTGGATGGTGCTTATATTTAGTAAAACATAAGCCTTCATGATGCTAGCTAGTGTATTCCCAGCTTCAGTCTACTTGAAAGCAGTAGCCTATAAAATCTAGACCCAGAAGATAGAAATAACGTAGAATGCCATGCAATCCAGGCACCAAATATCATCACACAAAATGGCTTTCTGAATGCATCAACCAGACGATCATTTCTCTTCTCAATTGTCCACTTGGCCTGGACAGTTAGAGATTCAAATCACTGCAGTGTCCTTGTTGCCACAATAAAACTTGGTGTTGTATTCCAAATACTGAATGTTCTAGTTACACAAAACTAGAGGGTTTTACAGGTGCATGCTCAGATTTATCTGAGAGCACGTGTAATAAATAACACTGCAGAAATATGGAAGCTGCCTTAGGACCCTAACTTTATATTCTACAAGGAAAGTGTAAAAGAGAAATCAAGTTCCTGTTTTCAAACAAGAAATCTTAGTTGTTTTCCAGTTTTCCATATAAAATGACAGTTTATAATTTAGATTAAAAGGCATCTGAGATGGAATTATTTTAATGACTTGACTAGAAGAGTGATGGTTTATTGAAAAGACAATTAATATGGAAAAATCAATTTTATTCTTGAGAAAACAAGTATCAATGAATCCTTGTTCATGCATTTCAACAAAATTGTATTTAAGTTTTTCTACAAGAGAAATCATTACCAATCAAATGGATTTTAGTTTCCAAAATTTTATTAGATGTTATCATCATTTTTTATCCATCCTCTGACCCAAAGGAGAAAGAGAAAGCTAAAATGGGATCAAAGGAAAAGTCAGATTTTGATTTACAACTCATAATTTCTGACCAGATGTATAAATCCAGCTAAAGTGTTTAATCAATATAGAGTAATTAAAAATGATGTCAGTTATAGAGTGCTTTTACCTAAAAGTAGTGCTTAAGCTAACTTCTTGTTAAAAAAATAAAGTAAAAATTTAAAAAAAAAAAGCTGTCTCTCTTTAGCATGTATTTCTCTATATCTAATGCCCAAGACATTGCATCAAATTTAACCTGCTTCTCTAAATTTTATTGAAGAGGCTGCATAAAATAAAAGAATAAATATTCAAAAATAGCAGCCTACGTATTTACAGGCAGATTTGTGGGACTTTGGACATTTCAAGGGCCTCTGTCCTTGCATTGAAAAGCCCATATTTCACTTGGACTTATCGAAGGTAACCAACAACTGCTGGGAATATCTCAGTCAATTTCCAGGTATAAGGTACTGAATCAGAAGTGTCCAGTTTTCGCTATGTTGATGTTTGGAAATTAGCCTCTTTAGTTCAGAAATAGAAAATTAAGAAAGTATTTGGCCTAAGTCAATAAGACCATGAAGGGTACAAATGAAATAAAAATGAACCAGGTCATTAAATCTGTAAGGTAGTCCCTTGAAATTTAGAGATGCCAGTTAGGATGGCTAAAAGGAAGCACAGTTTTGAACAGTCAATAGCAAGTATACCAGGCTGATGGGTCTAATAAGAAAAATTATAAATCGTTTCTATAAGCACTAGATTAGTGTATAGATGATTCGGCCTCAAGTAGTTATTAGGGGAAGTTGGTGATGTTTTTTAGATCAACAGCAGTAGTTATGCCAGGTGTCTGACATGTGAGTTTTTCATTTACTCCTCACAAAAACTCTGTGAGGAGTAAATGAATAGCAGCTATTCCTATCTTTAATTTACAAATTATAAGGAGAAGATCAAAAGGTTAAGTAAATTGCACTAGGTTAACCATGAATGATGGATCTGGGATTTGAACCCAATTCAATTTGATTCTAGAGCCCATGAACTTTCATTTAAGCTGAGATATCTTTCAAAGACAAAAGACATCTCTGACACACAAAATACTTCCTGGGGTCACTACCAGATGCATAATTATCTATTGCCACTGTAATACTACAATAACGAAAACTTTAAATCCTTGCTAGCATAAAATAAAAAACATGTATGTTGTCCACTAATCTACGGGTCAGCTGAGAAGCTCTGCTGATCTTGGCTGAGTTTGGCCAAACTAACCTAGTCTTGTTTGTATGTCTGTGGTCAGCTGGAGACTGGCCAGTCTAGAATGTTCTCAGCTAGGATGACTGTCTCTCTTCCACATAGTCATTTGTCCTCTGATAACGTAGCTTGGGCTTGCTTTCATGACAAAGATTGTTCTAAAAAAGGGAATGGAAGCAGATTAGGTCCCTGGAGGCCTAGGTTCAGAGTTAGCACACTGATGTTTGCACATATTTTATTGAACAACACAAGTCAAAAAGTCAATCCAGATTCAACAAATGAGGAAACAGATGTTACTTCTTGATAAGGAAGACCTGCAAAACCACATTGCAAAGGGCATATACAAGAAGGGGTAAAGAATTCAAACCATTTTTTCAGTCAATCTACCACAACAATGCAGAGATGAAAACAACAGCTGTGTAGATCAAGATTGGTTTCTCACAATTTATTTATTCATTCAACAAATATTGGGCTTCCCTGGTGGCTCAGTGGTTAGGAATCTGCCTGCCAACACGGGGGACACGGGTTTGAGCCCTGGTCTGGGAGGAAGCCACATACCACGAAGCAACTAAGCCCGTGTGCCACAACTGCTGAGCCTGTCCTCTGGAGCCCGCAAGCCACAACTACGAGCACGTGTGCCGCAGCCACTGAGGCCCGCGTGCCTAGAGCCTGTGCTCCACAACAAGAGAGGCCACCGCAACGAGAGGCCCGCGCACCATAATAAAGAGTAGTCCCCACTCACCGCAACTAGAGAAACAACGCAGCAGCGAATACCCAACGCAGCCAAAAATAAATAAATAAATAAACACTATTTTTTAAAAAAACCAAATATTAATTGGCCCCTCTCCTGGTTCAGGCTCCTTATAGGTACTGAGAATTCCAGGGGTGAATAAAACAGATAAAAATTCCTTCCCAAATGAAACTTACATTCTAATGAGGGATACAAGCAGTATTCAAAACAAATAACTAAAATAACTAGCATATATATATTAGTGTGCTAAAGCTGCGTCAAAAAAAAATCACAGAACTGTATTTTCTCACAATTCTGGAGGCTGGAAGTCCAAGATCAAGATGTCTGCATATTTGGTTTCTCCTGAGGTCTCTCTTCCTGGCTTTCAGACGGCTGGTCTTCCTGCTATTTGCTCACATGCCTGTTCTCTTTGTGTGTGCCTCTCTGGTGTCTCTTCCTTGATTCTCATAAGGACACCAGCCATGATGCATTGGATTAGGGCCCCACTCTTATGACCTCATTTAACCTTAATGACCTCTTTAAAGGCCTTTCTCCAAATACATTCATGTTGGGAATTAGGTCTTCAGCATATGAGTTTTGGAGAGACACAATTCAGTCCGAAATAATATATTAGAAATTAAAAATAGCCAAGTAAATAAAAAGCAGGAAGCAAAATATAAACTGTTGGGTGAGGGTAAAATTTTAGCTAGAATAGGCAGAGTAGTCTTCACTGAGAATATGACATTTGAATAGTGGAGCTGATCGTGTGAATATTAGGGGAAGAACATTTCAGGCAGAGGGAACAATAACTAGAGAGCCTCAAAGAGCCTCAGGGCAGCGCCTGCTGGTTGCCGAGGGACAAGGCTTTAGAGGTCTGACAGTGGAGACAGCATCTGAGTGCATGCAGAGGTGGAGAGGTAAAGTGACTTAGATCAGACAGAACATAGTGAGGACTTTGGCTTTTACTCTGAGGTGTAATGAGAAACTATTGGAGGCTCAGGAGAAGATTTCTATAACTTAATTCACACTTCTAACAGGGTTTTCTGACTGTTTTAACTATACTGTTGAGAATAACTTATGTGATCAGTTCAAAGGAGGGGTTAGGTGGTGGCACGGACCATATGGTACCAGTAAGGTTGGGGACAACTGGTTGAATTCTAGTTACATTTAGAACTTAGGGGCTACAGGACAGGCTAATGGATCAAGTGTGGACTGTGAAAGAAAGAGAGATGGCAAAGAGAATGCTAAGAATTCTGGCCTGGGTAATTTGGAAGAATGGAATTACCATTAACAAAGACAGGGAAGACTATAAAAGTAGGCGCAGGAGGAATCATTTTTATTTGCTTGTTTAATTATTTGTTTGTTTTTATTTGATTGATTGATAAGAATATCAAAAGCTCAATTTTGGACATCTAACTTTGGATGGCTGTGTAAGGAATCCCCAAAACCATCCCTAGCTTCAAATATTCAAGGGAAGAGCTAACTGAATGTAGAATACAGTTGTACACAAAGTTAGGATTTATTACAGCAGAAGGGTACAAAGCAAATTCAGCAAAAGGAAAAGACACACAGAATGAAGTCTGGAGAAACCAGGCACACATTTGCAAGAGTCCTCTCCCAGTGGAAACAGAGGACAGGCTCAATTCCTACAGCAACAAGCTGTGGGAACACATGCAAAATATGTGTATGAGGAAAGCTCATCAGAGACTCGGTGCCCAACATTTTTTTCGGAGACTGGTCACGTAGGCATCCTCTGCCTAGCATTCACCAAAACCCCAGACTTCCAGAAGGAAAGCACGTGTTCAGCATAAGCCACACTGTTTGCACAGTTTAGACACAGTGAGCCACTCTTACTGGTTAACTGTTGACTGGGAACACTCATTCTGAGGGTCAAGTTCACAGATGCCAGCCAACAGCTAACCTTACAAACAAACTTTTCTAAGGACAGCAGTCTCAGCCTTGCTGTGTTAACTCCATTGTCAGACCTCTTTTCTGCACAACGACCTTTGGTCTTAGTGTAGATGTCAAGTAGGCAGAGGTCTATATAGACCTCGAATTCAGAGGAAAACTCTGAGCTGAAGATACAAATTTGTGAATCATCAGCATGAAGATGATATTTAAATTAATGAGACTAGATAATGTCCCCTAGGAAGTAAAACAATAGAAGTCCATGAACTGAGCTCAGGGCTCTCTAACACTTAGAGGTCAGAGAGATAAGAAGAAACAAGCCAGGGAGGGGATGGGGGAGGGCAGAGAAAGAAAAG
Source organism: Balaenoptera ricei (assembly GCF_028023285.1). Lineage (NCBI taxonomy): Eukaryota > Metazoa > Chordata > Mammalia > Artiodactyla > Balaenopteridae > Balaenoptera > Balaenoptera ricei. Next base: position 4,696,637 of record NC_082645.1, on the reverse strand, counting down.
AAAACAAACCAAAACAAAAACCAACTGAGAAGGAATAGGTAGAAGTCGAAAGATAAGAGGAGAAGCAGGACCCTAAGCCATCCTGGACGCAACATGAAGAAAGTGTTTGATAAGCCACAACTCAAGTAAGATGAGAGGTGGGAAATGATGGCTGGATTACATTTTAATATTTATAGATAATCCACACTACTTATTCAGAAATATTTTTGACATCTTTTTACTTCCCTACAAGGTCCTATACAAAGCCTGGAAGGTGATGGCTGGTCCATGAAAATAAATAGAGCAAGCACAATCCCAGCACCACTCACTCTGACCCCATCAACCAGCCCTCACTGAGCACTTAGCAGAGAGCTACAGAGAAGGAAGTCTTGGGAGAATCTAGGACCAATGGGAGGAAAGCTATCTGCTTGTGAGGGAAGAATAATCCAACCAGATGGAGAAGGAAGAGCCAAGATACAAGCTACTGAATGACCTAATGCAGGTAAATTGCTTAGTCTAAGTGCCTGGCACTGTAAATACTTCTGTGTTTGTCATCATCACCAACAACAAAAACATCAGTTATTATCCAAGACTGATCTAGTTACAGCAAATCTCACAAAAAGGGAAGTGAAGCATAGTATAATTTATACTTTCAAGATTTTCAAGAACCAGAGAGGGTCTTCTTATTCCAGACCAAATCTCCTAAATACCCTACACTTATTCTAATGCCCTGAAATGACTTACACCATATCCTTTTAAAGAAATGTATTTCCCTTTTTTATCCTGATTCCTGCCCATTTTTAAAGTCCCAGGTCTTCTTGTACATTGACCTGATTAAGATTTATCCTTTGGGCAATTTAAAATAATGAGTGCTTCCTTAAACATTGCACCTTAGGTGCCTCACTCACTCACTTCATTCTAATCCCAATCTCAACTGGGACTTAACTAATGCTTAATTAGTGCTCAATTAATGGTAGGTATTAGAATGATAAATGAAAGAACTAACTAAACAATTGGGACCATCCACTGGAATTGTTTTTTCCTTCCGTCTCTCTCTGTCTCCCTCTCTTTCCATCTTACTCTTTCTCTTCCTCTTTTTTTTTTTTTTTAAGGATTTATGCAGCATTGACCTTGAGCAATCAAGTCAACTAAGAATCACTATAAAACATAACATATTTTAGAATAATTATTTTGAAACTGTGGGTTGCAACTCAGTGAATTGTAATATCTTTTTAATGACTTATTAATGCAATAGAATGGAATAGCTTACACTTCGCTAGTCTAGAAGAAAAATGAAAAGATAAAAAAATATATGACAGTGCATTTTATGTAGTAAAAGTAAAAATTGCTTCTTGAAGTTTTGTATGTGAGTGTGTGTGTTTCTGTGAGTGTGTGTGTTTCTGTCCGGGTGTGTGTTTGTGTGTGTGTATACTAGGCAGCAAGGAAAAAAGTATTTCATGTTTGATCATGGTCCAAAACATTCCAGAAACACACTCTAGAGAAATTGCCACAGATGATATTTCATAATGCAGAAGACCATTGCCTTTATTAGTCTAAACTGAACTCACAAAGAAATAATAAACATACAGGTTTTATTCTTCTGTGATTTTCACACAGGTTCTGGAAGCTGCAGAAAGCCCCACTGTATGAGGTCTCATCCAGCTGATGCTACAATGCAGGACTGTGCAGGCACTTTCCAAATGCATAATTTGTTCCTTTTATTGTCTGGATGGGAGACGGTGAATACTTTCAATCCATAACAATAAACTTAACATTTGTATTCAAACCTCAGTGGATCCTCATGATTTTTAGCAGCATTTGGGGACATCTTGGGTCCCCAAATCATCATGATTATTACATTGTCTGGCTGGAAACACAATTTGAGGTTTGGAAGGAGACATATGCCAAATCGAATTCCCTAACAGGAGGCTCACTGGACATTAATTTTGCAAATGAGACTTCGTACAGTATCAAGCAGACACAAGATGCTCTTAGGAAGCCAGAGGCTGGGAAAGATCACAGAGTTCCAGACCAAATGTCCAAGAACTATTCCTCCAAAGATTGCTTCCTGGAAGTCTGAGATTCATCTAACTTCAAGTTTACAAACTGAAGTCCAGGTTAAAATGAGGGCTGCTATTGTGTTTTGTGAAGCTGATACAATTAGTTATAAGTTGGAGACAATATTTTAAAACTGAGTGATTTTAAATAGAATCTATATGCCTAGCTTCTCTTGAAAAATTCAGAATATATGGCAGCCGGGTTGACATTTCATTATGGGTCTCTGTAGCAGCTGCCTTTTTTTGTACAGGCAAACCTTCTCCAGCTTTTCAGTGTCAGCATATGCACCTACATCTGCTTCAGTCACTTGTTTTACCTGCCTGGTCCCATGAACATTTTAATTTGCCATTCATAATCTAGCAACACGTATCTAATTAGAGCAGATCATTTGGAAACAGATATGGGTACTGTCAGAGGGGTGAAGCGTGGAAGCTAATTTAGTCAACAGTTTTACATTTGCCCTGTTTCTTGTCCTAAGCACATCCTTTCCTGTTCATTACAGTTGCTCAGTAAATGATTGCTGATAACTGTTGTACAGATAAACACAGTGCATAGCAATGAAAATCAGAAAGCCAAGTGTCTGGCAAAGAGGAGCCTTGGCAAATATCTTAGTAGTCCCCTTCCCACTCAAAAACTTCCACCACCTATTAGCTTAAATTTTCATGCCACTTCTCTGTTAATTTCAAAAAAAAAAAAAAATCCAGATGTGTAATTATTTTTAGGTGCTGTAGTTCAAAGATATTCAAGGAGCCCAAGTTACAATGTTAGACTGATGTCTTGCAAATGCTCCATTGGTACTTCCGAACTGGAAGCTTGTATCCATGCTCTGCAGTCTAGAAGTCACTTCCTTTATTCCCTTACTCAGTTCAAACCCACCTCAGCCACACTGCTTTCTAGTCCTCAGGCCTCTACTGACTCTCTCTTCTCTGGGTTATGAGTGCTCGTCCTGCCTTTCCATTCTTAGCTGGGGAGGGGGTACTTACCATAAACTCTCCTTCTTGATTGTTCTTTCTGCAATAATCCACCAAACAAATATTAATTTAACATTTGTAAGACAGTGCATAATCACTGTCAGGTTTATAATGTGTATACAATCCAGTCCTTACCTTTATGGAAATAACATCCAACTGTATATACCACCCAGTATTCCCCAGTTACCGTTCAGAATTGAGCACATATAGGTTCTAAGAAAATGCCTATTAAATAAATTGTTGAGCAGAGAAAATGAATGAGTGAAGGAGCATATGAGTAAATAAACAGACTGGTGAACTCTGTGTCCCTTGGATTGCCCACACATTTACTTTTTGGAATTTTACATTTGAACCGTGATGTGCCAGGCCACATTCACAACCACGAACTGCTCCAAATCTGAGAGTGTGCACCATGCTGCTCTATTTCTGTAGCTTCCATGGTAACAAGAATAGTTCCAGAACAAGACGAGAAAGACAGCCTGATATGGACAAAAAAGCATGAAGACTCAGGAATCCACAGACTGTTTTAGGGTCCAGAATCTGCTGTAATGTATGCATTTGACCATAAATCCCACGTGGGTGGCTAACTGATCCACAGTAAAACTCAGTTTCCTCATCTGCAGAGTAATAAGGATGTGTTAGATCCAATCTCAGAATTCTTCCAGTAGTAACCTATGATCTTAATTAGACTTAGTCTTGGGAGAGGCTTTCTCTGACATTTAAAGCAACAAAAAGAAATGATAAATCCTAATTTACAAAAAAGAAGAAGAAAAGAAAAGGAAAAATTTCACCACCATGTTTGTTCTTGTTGATGTACTTTTGTTTTTCCCTATAGTTCCTTTTGCTCTATGGGGCTAATAACAATCAGAAAAAGGCTACTTTCATTAAGCTGCAAAAAAATAAATTATTCTCTTTTTCATGTTCCTTGATCTGATTAATCAGAATATGAGCTCACTGTCTCCCGAACTGAATTTGGTGGATTTCATTTAGAATGTTTAAAAAATAGGATAGATTTTGTTTTTATTTATTTAATCCAAACCTTGTTTGAGGGAGTTAACAGCAGTTCTAGAAACCATCCTAGGATGACACTCGGTATTTCATAAGAGATATGAAAGAGATAAAGTAGGGATTCTTAAACAGTAGCAAGCTTCAGAATCACCTGGAGGACTTCTTAATACATGGATGACTAGGTCCCACCCCACAGAATATTTGATACAGCATTTCTGGGGTGGGACCTGATAAATGCATTTCTAACAAGTTCCCTGATGAGGCTGATGCTAGTGGCCGAGGGACCATCGTTGACAACAGCTTTTCTATAATATAATGCTTCCCATTAAGGGAAGTTATTATCTGTAGCCCTAAAAGGCAAAGTCAGGATCTATAAACAAAAATGACTGAAATAGAGATATAGTCCCATATAGTCCAATATAACTAAAAAATTCAATAGCATTTAATTTCTGCAATAATAGAAAGGTCAGAAACTCTGCCACCAATGAACCTGTCTGCACGGTGAGCCACACCCGTGACCTGCCTCTGTAGGAGACCCACCAACACTAGCAGCCATGTGGCTGGCAGGGTCTTGGTGCTCCAGCCAGGTGCCAGGCCTGAGCCTCTGAGGTGGGAGAGCCAACTTCAGGACATTGGTCTACCACACACCTTCCTGCCGCATGTAACATCAAATGGCAAGAGTGCTCCCAGAGATCTCCATCTCAATGCTAAGACCCAGCTCCACTCAAGAACCAGCAAGCTCCAGTGCTGGACACCCTATGCCAAACAACTAGCAGGACAGGAACACAACGCCACCCATTAGCACAGAGGCTGCCTAAAACCTTAATAAGGTAACACACACCCCAAAACACACCACCGGACGCAGTCCTGCCCAACAGAAAGACAAGATCCAGCCTCATCCACCAGAACACAGGCACCAGTCCCCTCCACCAGGAAGCCTACACAACCCACTGAACCAACCTCAGCCACTGGGGGCAGACATCAAAAACAACAGGAACTACGAACCTGCAGGCTGTGAAGAGGAGACCCCAAACACAGTAAGTTCAACAAAATGAGAAGAAAGAGAAATACACAGCAGATAAAGGAGCAAAGTAAAAACCCACCAGACCAAACAAATGAAGAGGAAATAGGCAGCCTACCTGAACAGGAATTCAGAGTAATGATAGTAAAGATGATCCAAAATCTTGGAAATAGAATGCAGAAAATGCAAGAAACCTTTAACAAGGGCCTAGAAGAACTAAAGAGCAAACAAAAAATGATGAACAACACAATAAATGAAATTTAAAATTCTCTAGAAAGAATCCATAGCAGAATAACTAAGGCAGAAGAATGAATAAGTGACCTGGAAGATAAAATAGTGGAAATAACTACTGCAGAGCAGAATAAAGAAAAAAGAATGAAAAGAATTGAGGACAGTATCAGAGACCTCTGGGACAACATTAAATGCACCAACATACAAATTAGAGGAGTCCCAGAGGAAGAAGAGAAAAAAAAAGGGACTGAGAAAATAGTTGAAGAGATTATAGTTGAAAACTTCCCTAATATGGGAAAGAAAAGTCAATCAGGTCAAGGAAGCACAGAGAGTCGCATACAGGATAAATCCAAGGAGAAACATGCCAACACACATATTAATCAAACTATCAAAAATTAAATACAAAGAAAAAATATTAAAAGCAGCAAGGGAAAAACAACAAATAACATACAAGGGAATCCCCATAAGGTTAACAGCTGATCTTTCAGCAGAAACTCTGCAAGCCAGAAGGGAATGGCTGGACATACTTAAAGTGATGAAAGGGAAAAGCGTACAACCAAGATTACTTACTCTACCCAGAAAGGATCTCATTCAAATTTGACAGAGAAATTAAAACCTTTACAGACAAGCAACAGCTAAGAGAATTCAGCACAACAAAACTAGCTTTACAACAAATGCTAAAGGAACTTCTCTAGGCAGGAAGCACAAGAGAAGGAAAAGACCTAGAATAACAAACCCAAAACAATTGAGAAAATGGTAATAGGAACTTACATATCGACAACTACCTTAAATGTAAATTGATTAAATGCTCTACCAAAAGACATAGACTGGCTGAATGGATACAAAAACAAGACCCGTATATATGCTGGGTACAAGAGACCCACTTCAGACCTAGGGACACATACAGACTGAAAGTGAGAAGATGAAAAAAAGATATTCCATGCAAATGGAAATCAAAAGAAAGGTGGAGTAGCAATTCTCATATCAGGCAAAATTGACTTTAAAATAAAGACTATTACAACAGACAAAGAAGGATACTACATAATGATCAAGGGATCAATCCAAGAAGAAGATATAACAATTGTAAATATTTATGCACCCAACATAAGAGCACCTCAATACATAAGGTAAATGCTAACAGCCATAAACGGGGAAATCGACAGTAATACAATCATAGTAGGGGACTTTTAACACCTCATTTTCACCAATGGACAGATCATCCAACATGAAAATAAATAAGGAAACACAAGCTTTAAATGACACATTAAACAATATGGACTTAATTGATATTTATAGGATATTCCATCCAAAACAACAGAATACACTTTCTTCTCAAGTGCTCATGGAACATTCTCCAGGATAGATCATATCTTGGGTCACAAATCAAGCCTTGGTAAATTTAAGAAAATTGAAATTGTATCAAATATCTTTTCTGACCACAACGCTGTGAGACTAGATATCAATTACAGGAAAAAAAAACTGTAAAAATTACAAACACATGGAGGCGAAACAATACACTACTAAATAACCAAGAGATGACTGAAGAAATCTAAGAGGAAATCAAAAAATACCTAGAAACAAGTGACAATGCAAACAAGACAGCCCAAAACCTATGGGATGCAGCAAAAGCAGTTCTAAGAGGGAAGTTTATAACAATACAATCCTACCTCAAGAAAAAAGAAACATCTCAAATACACAGCCTAACCTTACACCTAAAGCAATTAGAGCAAGAAGAACAAAACAACCCCAAAGTTAGCAGAAGGAAAGAAATCATAAAGATCAGATCAGAAATAAATGAAAAAGAAATGAAGGAAACGATAACAAAGATCAATAAAACTAAAAGCAGGTTCTTTGAGAAGATAAACAAAATTGATAAACCATTAGCCAGACTCATCAAGAAAAAAGGGAGAAGACTCAAATCAACAGAATTAGAAATGAAAAAGGAGAAGTAACAACAGACACTGCAGAAATACAGAGGATCATGAGAGATTACTACAAGCAACTATATGCCAATAAATTGGACAACCTGGAAGAAATGGACAAATTCTCAGAAAAGCACAACCTTCCGAGACTGAACCAGGAAGAAATAGAAAATATAAACACACCAATCACAAGCACTGAAATTGAAACTGTGATTAAAAATCTTCCAACAAACAAAAGCCCAGGACCTGATGGATTCACAGGAGATTTCTATCAAACATTTAGAGAAGAGCTAACACCTATCCTTCTCAAACTCTTTCAAAATATAGCAGAGGGAGGAACACTCCCAAACTCATTCTACAAGGCCACCATCACCCTGATACCAAAACCAGACAAAGATGTCACAAAAAAAGGAAACTACAGGCCAATATCACTGAAGAACATAGATGCAAAAATCCTCAACAAAATACTAGCAAACAGAATCCAACAGCACATTAAAAGGATCATACACCATGATCAGGTGTTTTTTGTTTTTTGTTTTTTAACATCTTTATTGGAGTATAATTGCTTTACAATGGTGTGTTAGTTTCTGCTTTATAACAAAGTGAATCAGTTATACATATACATATGTCCCCATATCTCTTCCCTCTTGCATCTCCCTCCCTCCCACCCTCCCTATCCCACGTCTCTAGGTGGTCACAAAGCACCGAGTTTCTCTCCCTGTTCTACGCGGCTGCTTCCCACCAGCTATCTATTTTACAGTTGGTAGTGTATATATGTCCATGCCACTCTCTCACTTTGTCCCACCTTACCCTTTCCCCTCCCCGTGTCCTCAAGTCCATTCTCTATGTCTGCATCTTTATTCCTGTCCTGTCCCTAGGTTCTTCAGAATCTTCTTTTTTTTCGATTCCATATATATGTGTTAGCATACGATATTTGTTCTTCTCTTTCTGACTTACTTCACTCTGTATGACAGACTCTAGGTCCATCCACCTCACTACAAATAACTCAATTTCGTTTCTTTTTATGGCTGAGTAATATTCCATTGTATATATGTGCCACATCTTCTTTATTCATTCTTCTGTCGATGGACACTTAGGTTGCTTCCATGTCCTGGCTATTGTAAATAGACCTGCAATGAACATTGTGGTACCTGACTCTTTTTGAATTATGGTTTTCTCAGGGTATATACCCTGTAGTGGGATTGCCTGGTCGTGTGGTAGTTCTATTTTTAGTTTTTTAAGGACCTCTATACTGTTCTCCATAGGGGCTGTATCAATTTATATTCCCACCACCAGTGCAAGAGGGTTCCGTTTTCTCCACATCCTCTCCAGCATTTATTGTTTGTAGATTTTTTGATGATGGCCATTCTGACTGGTGTGAGATGATATCTCATTGTAGTTTTGATTTGTATTTCTCTAATGATTAGTGATGTTGAGCATCCTTTCATGTGCTTGTTGGCAATCTGTACACCTTCTTTGGAGAAATGTCTATTTAGGTCTTCTGCCCATTTTTGGATCAGGTTGTTTGTTTTTTTTGATATTGAGTTGCATGAGCTGCTTGGTTTTGTCATATATGGCCTTTATTATGTTGAGGTAAGTTCCCTCTATGCCTACCTTCTGGAGGGTTTTTATCATAAATGGGTGTTGAATTTTGTTGAAAGCTTTTTCTGCATCTATTGAGATGATCATATGGTTTTTCTCCTTCCATTTGTTAATATGGTGTATCACATTGATTGATTTGCGTATATTGACGAATCCTTGCATTCCTGGGATAAACCCCACTTAATCATGGTGTATGATCCTTTTAAAGTGCTGTTGGATTCTCTTTGCTAGTATTTTGTTGAGGCTTTTTGCATCTGTGTTCATCAGTGATATTGGCCTATAGTTTTCTTTCTTTGTAACATCTTTGTCTGGTTTTGGTATCAGGGTGATGGTGGCCTCGTAGAATAAGTTTGGGAGTGTTCCTCCCTCTGCTATATTTTGAAAGAATTTGAGAAGGATAGGTGTTAGCTCTTCTCTAAATGTTTGATAGAATTAGCCTGTGAAGCCATCTGGTCCTGGGCTTTTGTTTGTTGGAAGATTTTTAATCACAGTTTCAGTATCAGTGCTTGTGATTGGTCTGGTTATATTTTCTATTTCTTCCTGGTTCAGTCTCGGAAGGTTGTGCTTTTCTGAGAATTTGTCCATTTCTTCCAGGTTGTCCATTTTATTGGCATACAGCTGCCTGTAGTAATCTCTCATGATCCTTTGTATTTCTGCAGTGTCTGTTGTTACTTTTCCTTTTTCATTTCTAATTCTGTTGATTTGAGTCTTCTCCCTTATGATACCTTATGATTTTAGGCAGCCTCTCTGCTAATGGATGGGGTTGTGTTCCTGTCTTGCTAGTTGTTTGGCATAGGGTGTCCAGCACTGTAGCTTGCTGGTCGTTGAGTGGAGCTGGCTCTTAGTGTTGAGATGGAGATCTCTTGGAGAGCTTTTGCATTTGATATTACATGGAGCTCTGAGGTCTCTGGTGGACCAATGTCCTGAACTCAGCTCTCCCACCTCAGGGGCACAGGCCTGACAGGTGGCTGGTGCACCAAGACCCTGTCAGCCACACGGCTCAGAAGAAAAGTGAGAATAAAAGAAAGAAAGAAAGAAGAAAATAAAATAAAGTTATTAAAATTAGAAATAATTATTAAAAATAAAAAAATTAATAAGTGATTTAAAAAAGAAAGAAAGAAGAGAGCAACCAAGCCAATAAACAAATCCACCAATGATGACAAGCGCTGAAAACTATGCAAAAAAAACCCGACAGACAGAACCCTAGGACAAATTGTAAAAGCAAAACTATACAGACAAAATCACACAATGAAGCATACACATACACACTCACAAAAAGAGAAAAAGGAAAATATATATATATATCTATATACTTTAAAAAAAGGAAGAGAGCAACCAAATCAATAAACAAATCTACCAATGATAATAAACTCTAAATACTAAACTAAGATAAGCATAAAACCACAAACAAATTAGATGCAGAAAGCAAACCCCAAGTCTACGGTTGCTCCCAAAGTCCACCTCCTCAATTTGGGATGATTCGTTGTCTATTCAGGTATTCCACACATGCAGGTACATCAAGTTGATTGTGGAGATTTAATCCGCTGCTCCTGAGGCTGCTGGGGGAGATTTCCCTTTCTCTTCTTTGTTCGCACAGCTCCCGGGGTTCAGCTTTGGATTTGGACCCACCTCTGCGTGTAGGTCGCCTGAGGGCGTCTGTTCTTCGCTCAGACAGGATGGGGTTAAAGGAGAAGCTGCTTCGGGGGCTCTGGCTCACTCAGGCCGCGGGGAGGGAGCGGTACGGAGGAGGCGGGGCGAGCCTGCGGCAGCAGAGGCCGGCGTGACGTTGCAGCAGCCCAAGGCGCGCCGTGCGTTCTCCCAGGGAAGTTGTCCCTGGATCACGGGACCCTGGCAGTGGCGGGCTGCACCGGCTCCCGGGAGGGGCAGTGTGGAGAGTGACCTGTGCTCGCACACAGGCTTCTTGGTGGCGGCAGCAGCAGCCTTACCGTCTCATGCCCGTCTCTAGTGTCTGCGCTGATAGCCGCAGCTCGTGTCTGTCTCTGGAGCTCGTTTAGGCGGTGCTCTGAATCCCCTCTCCTCGCACACCCTGAAACAATGGTCTCTTGCCTCTTAGGCAGGTCCAGACGTTTTCCCGGACTCCCTCCCGGCTAGCTGTGGCGCACTAGCCCCCTTCAGGCTGTGTTCACGCCGCCAACCCCAGTCCTCTCCCTGCGATCCGACCAAAGCCCGAGCCTCAGCTCCCAGCCCCCGCCCGCCCCGGCGGGGGAGCACACAAGCCTCTCGGGCTGGTGAGTGCTGCTCGGCGCCGAGCCTCCGTGCAGGAATCTCTCCGCTTTGCCCTCCGCACCCCTGTGGCTGCGCTCTCCTCCGTGGCTCCGAAGCTTCCCCCCTCCGCCACCCGCAGTCTCCACCCGCAAAGGGGCTCCTAGTGTGTGGACACCTTTCCTCCTTCACAGCTCCCTCCCAGAGGTGCAGGTCCCGTCCTTATTCTTTATCTCTGTTTTTTCTTCCTTCTTTGCCCTACCCAGGTACGTGGGGAGTTTCTTGCCTTTTGGGAGGTTAAGTTCTTCTGCCAGCGTTCAGCAGGTATTCCGTAGGAGTTGTTCCACATGTAGATGTATTTCTGATGTATTTGTGGGGAGGAAGGTGAACTCCACGTCTTACTCCTCCGCCATCTTGAAGGTCTCTCCTGCTCTTTTTTACAGTTGTTGTTTTTAATGTATTCCAAAAGTTGGGCCTCTGTGTGCCTCAACATTCACAGATTTTAAATGATGAGAGAACAAGAGAACTATGTTTGGAAGAAGCTTGCTTTTATCCAGCCATCACACACTTCAAATAAGAAAGGAGTTTTAAAAAGTCTTCACTCCCTCTAGTCTGTATCCTGACTGACAGAGAATAAAAAATTTAAATGAGAGAAAATCAATTATTGATCTGCATTCTCTTTTCATGGACATTTTTGTGCAATTACACCATGCTAGCATTTACTTGGATTTCAACATTAGTTGAAACATTAGTATGCATCAGACTAATTGATTTTGCTTGACTGAAATAAAATTATAATGTTACTAGATCTACTTTAACCCTTTACCTTCCAGGAAATGTTATTTATGCCAAAAAAAGAGCCAAGCTGCATCACAATAAGACTCTCTTTTGAAATGTTCTATCCTTTTATGTTTGGAGAAAACATAAGCCTTTTCAAGAAAGCCTCTAAGATGTCTCTAGCAAGGAGGGGCTTTGGCAGATTTTTAAGTATGTACATGACAAATCTAATAAACTTGTCTTGAGGACCACCTGTCTCTTGGAAGCATCCATCTATTGATTTTTTTTTTTCACTGGTTTGTTCACCAAATATTTATTATCACACCTCATGTGTATTTTAAGGTAAGAGAGAAGTGGAAAGCAGAGGAGGATGAATGGATTGCAGTTTTTGATTCAAACCCAGGAGTCCCCCCTCTTGCTTCATTTTACATTTCACTGGCTGCAGAGAAAGGAGTTAGACTAAAGAACAATGTGAGACTTAAGTATTAATGGGACATTATGATATGCAATTGAGATTCCCCTTTAATTCACTGGAAGAATTCATTAGAGCCCAGAGCAGGAGGCAAATCAATGACATATAAGCGAAGACCTAAAGGAGATTGTGGTGTAATGAAGCCATGAAATAATGCAGTGATAAGAAAAAGTCAGGGAAAAAGCTTACAAAAAGCTGCCCTGCACCTAAGATTTGAGACTTCATATATTATAGGTAAATGCATCTATAATTGTACATATGTATATATGCATACATTATATATTGCCAAAACATTTCAAAGTAATTTACATATATCACTATACTTCATCCCTAAGTAGATCAACATCTTTCTCCAAAAACTAATAATTCCCTACCTAACTATATGTGATAGTATTCTCACACCTAACAGAATTAACAACAATTACCTAATGTCATCAGATATCTTTTTCTCCAACTGTCAAGATCTGAGAACTTTTAATGGCAGAGGTCCTATCTATAAGTGATATAGAAGATATTTCCTTTATAACAAAGTGAATAGAAAGCAGAAACACACCATTGTAAAGCAATTATACTCCAATAAAGATGTTAAGGAAAAAAACAAGAAGATATTTCCTTAAAGTTTATTTAATAAATTTAGTTGATAAATTTTGGTTGATAAGAGTTGGGTATAATGAAAAATGTTCTGGTCTATCCTGTGACATTTTTAACTTAATACTCCATGTCTATATTGTATTTTAAAATAAATTTATAAAAAACAAAAGTGGTCACTGGATTTTCTGGCCAATCATTTAGGTTGTTTTTTCATAAAGTGTTATATTTTTACAAATGTAAAGAGCTATATTTTTATATTTTGTTGATGGTAATAATTGGTATTACCAAGCCTTTACTGGAACAGTACAGTGTGGGTTCCCAAGAGACCTACGATCAACAATCTTGGAAAAATTCCCTTTTCTTGGAAGAACATACCTACAAGCCCATAACTGGGCACAAAAATGAAGTTGATAGACAGAAAAAAGGTAGAAAGGCAGAAAGATTGATAAAGAAAAAATAGGAAACACATGTAATGACAAAAGGAGAATATAAAGAAATCAATCTCGCTGCCACAAAAAATTTTGAGGATGTAGGGAAATAATTAAAAATTCAGGAGGCAGTCAATTCAAAAAAAATATACAAATAATATTTCTGGGTTATTATTTAAAACAATTTAGCAGGACAATCAGGCATAAAGAAAATCTGGTAACTTGTAACATACAACCTACTAAAAAGTTTTATGGTGTTTCTTTTCTCTATTCTACACGCAAAATATCGTTGTCAATTACTTTTCAATGTGTTCATGTTTTCTATAGACAATACAAGATTTGAGACCATCTTAAATATCACTGTACCTCTCACACAACCTAGCAGTACAGTGTCTTTCACATAGCAGAGACTCAATAAATATATGCCTTTCCCATCGATGAGGACAGAAAACCTAATTTCTTTTAATTCTTGATACCAAAGCTTGGCTACTAATAAACTATCCCAGGAGTCCTTGGATGCATTAACTTTTCTTTTTGAGAATTTCTGAGTTGTAAAAGCAAATGAGCTCCTTATCTTTTTTTTTTTTTTCACACACACACACACACACACACACTGTATTTTATTTTTACAAGAGATAAATAGACTGACACCAAGCATTGTACATGGATGACCACAACAAAAGCAACAATGATTGCAATTACCAAACATGAAACACATTCATACTATGTCATAATATTGACATTCGGTCCAGTAATCCTCCACTGTAACATGAGCTCCTTATCTTTAAGGAATAGAGAACAGATAGTAAATGCATGCTCACAGTAGCCCAAGACTGCACTGGCGTGTCCCCAGCTCTAAACAATGACAAAAAGTACATTAACCACAAGATCAAGATGCCTAATCAATTTGCAAGTACATGGAAGAGCTCAGAATGATGGGTAATAACTAGCATGACTTTGTGACCAACAAATCATGTTAGACCAATTCCGTTGCCTCCTCTGACAGGGTGGCAGACCTTGTATGCAGGGAGAAAGGCACAGACGTAATATATTTTGACTTCGGGAGGCTTCTGACTCTGTTCCACATGACATGATCATCAACAAGGTAGGAAAATACGGCTTGCTGTCAGAGATGGATTAAACTGACTGGGGCTGTGGCTAATTGGGATGAGAAGAAAAATCACAGACTGCATGAAAACGTAAGTGCAAAGCCACATATGTTGCTGTTTGGGGTCTGGATAAATTCAAGGGCAAATGAGTATAGCAGGCAGAGCAGAATACAGTTAGATGGCTGACCCTTGCCCATAAATACAATAGCTCATGTCTTTTAACGGCATTTCTTCTAACTCTCCGGACATTAGCGAGTGTACGAATAAATGGACACTATGTTACTGTGCTCATAGGAAAGTCATTATTTTAGATTAAAGCTCTGTGTCTTTAAAATATACTTTTAAAATAAAAAAAAAACTAGATATAATCATTTTCTATTAAGCTATTAAGAGTAAATCTCCATCAAGGATAAATTGGACAGATCTCCCCAAATATGACAAATTGAATGAGAACAGGAAAATAAGATGACTGAGTTTCAAAGGAAGGAATAGGAGAGAAATCTTGGGGGACAGTAAATGGCTAAAGGCATAGCAATAGGGGCTTCCAATCATCCTGACTATAGTCAGATTTGACCTGAAATTAATTTCTTTTAGTTAGCATATTGGTTAAGATCTGACCCTAAAATCAGTATTTAGGTCGGGTCAATCAATATTTTGAACTTACCAGATCAACTGGAAGAACTACCACTACCATAGAAATTTGATCAGGAACTGGGGAATCATTTATGACAACGTATCAGCCAACAAGTAAGTCCTTACTAAACACCAAGTATGTGGCCATCTCTGCTAGACACAGCCACTGCCCTCAAAGATCTGGGGCACTAAAGGGAAAGATAACATCTATGAAAGATAAAACATACGTATTCTGATCTCTCCTCTCTCCAAAACCTATGATTTCTTTCTCTCAACTTGAGCCTTTCTTCCTTTAAATGTATTCTGCTCCATTTCCTCTAAAAACTTTCACATGATTTTGGCACGTGTAATGATTTTAAAAGGTGTGTAAAAATTCTTTGAGATTCCCCCTTTGAAAAGGTGAAGACTAATTCCTCTCCCCTTAACTGTGGGTTATACTTAGAGACTGCTTCTATCAATATGGGAAAAATGCTGGTGTGTTACTTTGGAGAAAAAGTCATAAAAGGCCCCAAAAGGAAAAATATCAATATACTTGACAATCCTAAAATTTTAAATGTCTATTTATTAAAACATATCATAAATAAAGTGAAAAATACAAGCCACAGAATGTGAAATGTTTTTAACTGTACTACAATGAAAGGACTTGTATCCAGATTACACAAAGAACTACAAATTGATAAGAAAAAGTTAGACAAATCAATAAAAACAGTAGGCTGAAGTCTTAACTGGGTATTTTACAAAAGAAAAAGTCCAAATGGTTGATAAAGCTTTAATCTAAATGGGTGATAAAATAAAATCTACTTCTTCAGTAACCAGGGAAATACAAATGAAAACTACAGAGAACTACAAATATATAAGTATCAAATTGGCTAAAATAAAAATCTGAGAAAGCCTAGTATTTGGTGACAATGTAAGGTATTGTCTGCTAAAACTAAAAACAGGCATACACTGTGACTCAGCAATTCCACTCCTAGGTGATAAATATACCATAGAAACCATGGATACATAGGCACCAAGATACATGTACAATAACTTTAATAGCAGCATAGATTTTATAGCCAAAACCTAGGAAAATTTATTTCAGTAGAAGAATATGCTATAATTATAAAATATAAAAATGAAAATAAACTAATGTGCATCAACTTGGATAAATCATGTAAACTACCGTATGAATGAAAAATATAGGACATTATAATATATTGTTTATTTATATTAAGTTTACAAAATACTAACTAAACAGCACTGCTAAGGTATGCATATACTGGTGCTAAAACGATAAAGCAAAGCAAGAAAATGATTATCATAAAAATCAGCATAGCAGTTACCATTAGCAGGTAGAGACAGTTTAAGATATTTCAGAGTGAACACTGGAGGAGTTTCTGGAATGTTGGCAATGTTTTATTTCTTGACCTGTGTGGTGGTTCACAGGTTTCACTTTATAATTCATCCCATTACATTGTTTATTTATGCTTTATGCATTTTTCTTGTGTGTTATGCTTAAAAATAAAAGATTTACAGAACGACAGCAAATTTACATCACAGCCCTATAAACTAGCCTCAATTCGCACAACTCTGTGGTAATTGCTCCCTGGGTTTTTCTCAAGAATCCCATGACATAGTTGGAAAGATATTCATACTGTGTTTTGTCTGCTTCATTCCATTCAAATCTTCATTAAACAATATTAGTTGAGTTCCTACTATGCGACGGGCACTATTCTAGGCATTGAGAATTATAACAGAGAAACAAAATAAAAATAAAACCCCCTGCCCTCACTCATGGAACTTATATTCTAGTTTAAGTTTAAAATAAAGAATTATATTAGCAAATAGGATTGTAAGAATAAAGAGAAGCTAGCCTCAGAAAAGACTGCATCCAGGTTTTCAAATGGCATAATAATTGAGTCTCATTTTTCTCTCTCTCACTTGGCTTAAAGTTGTACTCAGGTTTTATTTCCCTTAGACCCTTCCATAAGTTAGGGGACATAACCTAATTAGCTTTGCAGTCAAATTCCTACAGTTTACACTCCAAGGGGAAAGAAAGACTATCTCCGAGTAGTCTATATACAAAAAAGTTTCAGGGAAGAGCTCTGATTGGCCACTCTAAGATTGTGACTTCATCTGTGAGCCAATCACTGTGACCAAGATAATGGTGTAGTCTGATTGGTCAAGCCTGGACCTTATACCCAATCCTGTGATGGAGGAAATCTGGCATTGTAATTGGTAGTCCTACTGAAATGGCATGGAGTAGGGGAGGGGAATTTCCAAAAGAAACAGTGCTGAAATTAGAATTGAGTAAGTAGCCCTGGGTTGGTGAAGACAGTTGATGTACTCTCCAACAAGTACACATAATACATATCAGGCTGTGATAAGGGCAATCACAGAAAACAAAACAAAGCACTGCAGGATCGCAGAGAAAGGAACAGTTATCTCTAATTGAAGAATCAAGGAAATCATCACAGATCTGCACCCACCCTTCTTCACCCCACAGAGCCAGATCTCAAATCCACCCCTGAAGGAATCAAGCTGATGATCTTATTCAGAATTAAAGAAACACAGATCTGAGAGGGGCATGAAGGTTACGCTGGATTTCCTAACACACTCTGAACACGAGTGTCAGCAGAATCCATAACATTAGTTATGATGTTCAGTAAGGTGGCCCCCATAATCTGTCTCAGAGAGCAGGCCCAGGGTTTAATAGTCCTTATCTGTTCTGCCAGGATTAAAGACTGCTGTCCTTAACCAAGCTGAGATAATGTGAGTTTATAAAACATTCAATAAAGAACAATCATGCAACAAGAGAGAAGAAATTGGAGAGCCTGGAAGTGCTCTGAGATTAAGCTCTGTGTCCCTAACTCAAGATTTCTGAAAGCCCTTCCTTGCTCTTCAACAATGGTTAAATGAGTGTGTAACAGTGAAGTCCTGTTCTTCCCTCTGATGCGCTGCCCTGAAATGTCAGAGCTTTTTCCTGGAAACTTGGACTATGGTTTTAAGAAACTATTACAAAATATGATTACCTACTTCAGACTCTGCATTTGAACTTTCATTCATTCACCATATTCTAGACTCAATTTTCTAATTATGATAATAAATTTAAAATAGGCCCCTATATCACCCCTGCCTCTACTCACACTCCAATAAAACTCTCTACAATCAATTGCACTTCTGTGAGATAACTTTAAAATGTGCACACCCTGACACCAGCCCTCTCTTAGGGCAGTCCTAAAGGTGACTAATTCCACACCCACCCCACCACCTGTCATGACTCAGCTGTGTGTGTACACATATCTCTCTCCTCAACCCTACTGCTGGATTAACTTCCCTTTGGAATAAGAGACTGTGTTTCCCTTATCTTTGATTTCTTAAACTCATAACATAATCTTGGACCCATAACATAATGCTTTATGCAAAACAGACATTTGATAAATGGTTAACTGGTAACTTTCAATCTTTACATTAAAGAATAAGCAATTCTGCCATCACTTATCTCTCCAGTAGCCGTTTGACTCAGAGAAAACACTTACCAATCTAGTGATAACTACACTGTGGGATCAGGTGATCAGAACTGGGTATAAAAGAAAGTGAAGCTGGTTAAAAAGAGACAGGTACATAGTAATTAAAGAGTATGAAATACAGTATCAGACATCTCTGAGTTCAAAACTTAGCAGGCTCTTTAAGCTCTTTGACTCTCAGTTTCCTATTTATGAGATGAGTATAATACACTTCTATCTGGATTATTGTGGGGATTAAGTGAAATTATGCATGTAAAATTAAACTTTCATGTAAATGTCTTTTTTTTTTAAACATCTTTATTGGAGTATAATTGCTTTACAATGTTGTGTTAGTTTCTGCTGTATAACGAAGTGAATCAGCTATACGTATACATATATCCCCACATCCCCTCCCTCTTGTGTCTCCCTCCCACCCTCCCTATCCCATCCCTCTAGGTGGTCACAAAGCACCGAGCTGATCTCCTTGTGCTATGCAGCTGCTTCCCACTAGCTATCTATTTTACATTTGGTAGTGTATATATGTCAATGCTACCGTCTCACTTCGTGTCAGCTTACCCTTTCCCCTCCCCGTGTCCTCAAGTCCATTTTCTATGTCTGCGTCTTTATTCCTGTCCTGCCCCTAGGTGTGGAACAGACGCCCCTAGCCAACCCGCGCCTTGGAACTACATGAACGGTTCCCAAAATTAGAGGCAACCCTGTGGAAAGAACAGAGACCCCAAACTAGCTGAGATGAGGCTTCCATCACAAAGGATGACCAGGACGTCAAAATACAATCCACAGACACACACACACATCGCTGTTTTAAAAGACATTTATGGAATAAACGGAATACATTTATGTCTTTTAAAACAGCGATGTGTGTGTGTGTCTATGAATTGTATTTTGACGTCCTGGTCATCCTTTGTGATGGAAGCCTCATCTCAGCTAGTTTGGGGTCTCTGTTCTTTCCACAGGGTTGCCTCTAATTTGGGGAACCGTTCATGTAGTTCCAAGGTGCGGGTTGGCTAGGGGCATCTGTTCCACCAGCATACACTGAAATAGCTCCACCTTCTCAATCGGGTCACTGCTGACACCCTCCCGGTTCTCATCTCCGTAACTCCTTAGTTCTGTGCCCCGCCCGAAAGAAACCGACGTGAGAATGTCTATGGCCCTTTGTGCCATGCGTAGCAGCCCTTCCCTTACTGGGGTACTGCTGTCTAAAGACAGACAGAACCTCTCCAACTGGCAGGGTTTTGTCCCCCTCTAAGTTCCTGTCAGAAGAACAATAAGCAAAGGCCTCTCTCTGGGACCCACCGAACTCTGCTCTCAGTATCTCTCCTGCTCCTACCCTCTCCCCAGCCTGAGAAATCTTCTCTCTATGTGGGAAGAGTCTTACTCTTCTCAAAGCCCCTTTCTCCCAAATATTTTGCCTTTACCTCAAGTCCTCTCAGATTTCCTAAAGCCAGGAATATTCCCTTTTTCCTTTTCTGCTTTGCCCTTCCCTCCTGGGGTTGGCAGAATTGAAGGAGGGATGCAAGGATACAAGTAGAATGAAAGCACAGGGAAAACCCATCCAACAAGTGACATTATTATTCAAATGGGGATGAACAAGGCGCATTAGATACTTTAATCCTTTAGCTATTTTCTGGATACTTTCCCCATACTCTTTGAAGAAGGGTGTTCCAAACTGGAAACCCTATTTTAGCAAGATCATTGTCAAATAAAAGTCACAATTGTTACCCAGGTGAAGAACATGGAGTTTTCCAGAAAGAAGAAAGTTGGGTAGACTATAAGCAGTTTGCCCTCCAAGCACTCCTATCTCCCCCCCTATTTTATATTCTTCTTTCTCGTATCCTGGAAACTCTCTTTCTTCTTTCATTCAGGCATTTGTTTTCTCCATCCTCCACAGAGATCCACACAGATCTTCCCTCCTGAGAGTACCACATGAAATAGGTTCCACCTGCTACTTGCTTGACCATAAACCCCTTTCCCTCGGTAATTTAGCTCATTCTCATACCCAAACCAAAGGTTTCAGTGACTCAATACTCCAAAGGATACTTGAATTTTAAAGGATACTAAAGAAAGGAATCTATAGTAGTCACTAGCAGATAGATAGAAAGGCTCTCTGATGGTTCTTAGAGACTCTCAAGTATGGAGCACCTAACAACCACAGAATACAGTTTCTTTTTAAGCACATCATTTACAAAAATGACCAATATTGGGACATAAAGCAAGTCTCAACAAAGTTTAAAGGAATGAAATCATACAGATTATATTTACAACCATGTTGTAATTAAAGTAGAGATCAATAACAAAAAATAACCAGCAAAAACACTATATACTTTGGAAATTAAATACCTCATATACCAATATGTCAAAGAAGAAATCATAATGAAAAAGAATTTAAATGTGCTTTCACTGAGTAGTAACAAAAAAGACGATGCGTTGCAAAATTTGCGGGATACAGATAATGCAGAAATTGGAAGGAAATGTACCGACTTAATGCATGTATTAGAATATAATAATGTGTGAAAATTAACACACAACCACCTGACCCAGATCCTTCTTCAGAAAAGGACTTGTTGCCCGGCTGTGGGTAATACAGTGAGCAGACAATCTGGATCTGTCAGCTCCTGCAGGTCTGCCTCAGCTGCAGAGAGCCACCTACCTACCCTAAGGCCATGCCCACGTCTAACAACTGGGTGAAGAAGGGGTTTAACAGCCCAGCCCGATGTTGAAAACCCAACCCAATGCTATACTCAAAGACTATACTCTGATGGTCAATATCTGCTCCAGAGCTCCCCATCAAGTTGGCTCAGGCTTATAGAGTCTGCATCACAGTTTGGCTTCACTTCCTGCTTTAATTCTGCTTCTTCCCATCTCACACTACAAACTTCATCTCAGTGTACGAGTCAAGAGAATCCAATCTGTGACACCATCACAAAAAAATGAGAAAAAGTACAGCACACTAAACTGATGAAAGTTATAGAAGAAAATAATAAAAATATGACTAGAAATTACTGATGAAAGCAAGCATTCTATAGAGATGATCAACAGTCTTTCTAAAAGATTGACAAAAAATTTTAAAACACCAGTAAAACATATAGAAAAAATTAGAGAAAAAGCACAATTGGCCAATACAAAGAATGGAGAAGAAACATCACCCAAGATGCTAGAGACATTAAATGGATAATAAGAGGATATTAAATCACCTTTATGCAAATATTTTTTTAAATTACAACTGTACACAGTTCAAGAAAAAGATAACTTATCCAAACAAAATCAAGAAGGATTTGAAAATTTCAACAGCCCTATAGCCAATAAAGCCAATGAATCAGTAATTTTTAAAATTTCCCACAAAAAATCAAAACCCAAATAAATAATTCACCATGAAAATCTACCAATTTTTAAAAAATAATTTAAATGTTACATAGTAAGTATAAAAGAGGAATGAAAAACTATAGAAAACAAGGGAACACTTCTCAACTCATTTTATGGGGCCAGCATAGACTGGAAATGAAAGCACAAGAACAGTGTAAGTAAGAAGAAAAGTTGCAGATAACTTTTACTAATTAACATTTATGCAAATATCTTAAATAAAATGTTAATAAAGAAAACTCATCAATCTATCAAAAAACCCTGATGTATAATGCAAATTTTTGTTTTTAACACCAGAAAATTAATTTTCTCACCATAGTAACAGATTACCAAACATACAATTATTTCAGTGGCTTATGAAAGAAGGCTCAGTAAAATTTAACACACACTCATTGAAAAAAAGGAAAAATTTTGGAAATCCATTTGGAAAAGAACTTCCTAAATCCAAATAAAAATATATAATTAAAAAAAAAAGCTTTAAAAAACTTTAGCAAAACACCAGATTAAAACCTTTCCCTTTAACACCAGAAATAAAACAAGGATTCCCACTATCACCCTTTAACTTGTCATCATATTGGAGGTCTAATCCAATGAGTAAGATAAAAAAAGAAATAAAATGTTTAAGAACTGAGGGTTTCCAGACCAAGATGGCGACACAGGAAGCTCCTGAATTGCCTCCTTCCAGGGACATACTGAATATACAGCTAATGTGGGGCAATTCCTCCTGAGGGGAATCCAGAAACTCGATGAGTGAATCCTACTCCTGGATTAGATGATGGAGAAATACCCACAGCAAAATGAGTAGGAAAGACTGACACACTCTCACCATAAATCCTGCGCCCAGCATAGTGCCAGAGTCAGGAGGGCACCCCAAACTCCCAGCTTTTCCCTGAGAAACCAAGGGTTTGGACCACACATCTAGTGCCCCAACTTTTAAAGCTACTACCCAGTGGAGGCTCCCAAATCACCTAGCTCTGAAAGCCAACAGGGCTTACATTTGCAAGTCACACAGGACCACAGCAAACAAAACAGCAGCTGTGAAAGGGAATGAGAGCGCTCCCAGCTGCTCTACCCCAGTTCTCAGCACAGAGGGAACCAGACAAAAATGCCCATCATCCAGTCTCTCCCCGGAAGAGGTTTGACTACATACTTGACTGGCTGCTGCCTGAAGGTCCAGCTTCTAATTAGTACTGTGATGGCCTGGGAGCCCAAAAGAGCCAGTAGGCCCTCCCGCCACCTTCTCCTTCCTATTAGCTCCAATAGTAAAACCAAGTGGCCAGCATCTCCTGGGAGAAGCTTGTCTACACATCTAGCACCCCAACTTTTATGGCTGCCGCCAGACCGAAAGGCCCCCAAATCACCTAGTTCTGATAATCAACGAGGTTTAAACATTCACAAGTCCCACAAGAATAGAGCAAAGAAGCAGATTTTACTGGTGCAGAAGCACTCCCAACCCCTGTAGCTATATCCTCAGGCTCAGTACAGAGGGAGGGAGCAAAAGTGCCCATCCTTCACTTTCTCCCTGAAAGGGGTTTGATGGCATACTTTCCCAGCTATTGCCTGAGGGCTCAGCTTCTGATTAGCCTGCATCTAGGTGCTGACTGCAATCCTCCCCTTTGGGACACTGAAGGGTTTTAGCACATCCTCAACTATGCTGGCAAGGATGTGGAGGAAAGGGAACCCTCATATATTGTTGGTGGGAATGTAAGCTGGTACAGCACTACAGAAAACACTAAGGAGGTTCCTCAAGAAATTTAAAATAGAACTACAATATGATCCAGCAATCCTACTTCTGTATATATTCAAAGGAAACTAAATCATTATCTCAAAGAGGTATCTGTACTCCAGTATTTACAGCAGTATTATACAGAATAGCCAAGGTACAGAAACACCCTAAATGTCCATTGATGGATGAATAGATTTTAAAATGTGGTATATACAATGCAATATTATTCAGCTTTAAGAAGGAAGGAAGTCTTACCACATTCAATATTATGAATGAATGTGGAGGTCATTATGCTAAGTGAGATAATCCAGACAGAGAAAAACAAATATTGCATGATATTACTTTTTTGTGAGTCTAAAAAATAATGAACCTATAGAAACAGAGATTAGAATGATGGTTGCCAGTGGTTGGGAATGGGGTTGAGGAAACCAGGAAGAGGATGATAAGAGGGTACTAACTTTCAGTTATTAGATAAATAAGGTCTGAGGACCTACTGTATAATGTAGTGACTATAGTTGATAATACTGTATCGTATAACCGAAATTTTCTAAGAGTGGAACTTCAGTGCTCTCACCAAAAAAAAAAAAAAAAAAAAAAAGGTGGGGGTAAATATGTAAGGTGACAGGTGTTAATTAACTCGATGGTGGGAATCCTTTCGCAATGTATATGTATACCAAACTATCACATCGTATACTTTAAATATCTTACAAGTTTTTCAGTTATACTTCAATTTTTTAAGTGTATAAGAATTTGAAAAGAAAGATAAAAGTGGTGTCTACACACAAATGATATGATTGCATATGTATAATAACAAAAATAATCTACAGATGAATTATTTAAAACAATATGTGATTATAACAACGTTGCTGAATACAAAATCAGTTTATGAAAACAAATGATATTCAGAGTATCAGAACAAACCACTAGAAAATAAAAGTTTAAAGATGCCATTAACAATAGTATCAAATCTAAAAATGGCTAAAATATATGTGTAGCACCTTTAATATATATATACATTATATGTATATAATGTATATTACATATATAAATATTTGGTATATGTAAACTTTATTAAATATTATATATAAGTATTTGGCATATATATAAACTTTGCTAAGATGTATTGAATAAATGGAGAGAGATATTATTTTAATGGATTGGGACACCACTAAAAAGTCAATTATATTCAAACTGATTTATAGATTTAATGCAGTGCTGTACAATATCCTAGTCAGATTGCTTTTACAAAGTTTGAAAAGTATACTCTAAAATATATTGACATGCAAAGGGGCCAAGGATAACCAAGACACTTTTAAAGAAGAAAAATAAGTTAGACGGACTTCCTCTACTGTATATTAGAATTATTTTTAAACTATAGTAACAATAGATAAATGTAATAAAGGGCAGAGAAATAGACTTATTCAAAATAGATACTTGATATATGACAGAGATGGTATTGTAAATAAGTGGGAAAATGACAGACATTACAAGGAATAGTTCTTAGACAACTGGATATTCATACAGAAGGAAATTAAATTGGACCCTTTTCTCACTTCATACATAACCATCAGGTTCAGGTAGATTAAAGATTTAAATGTAAAAAGCAAAACCATAAAGATTTTTTTAAAGGTAATTCTTTATAAGTTCTGGTTAAAAATAGTTTCTTAAACAAGACACAAATAGTACTATCCATAAACAAAAACACTGATACTTTCAACTGCATTAAAATTAAAAACGTAAGTTCACAAAGATAATAAGAATACAAGTTCAGATTGGTAAAAGGTATTTGTAGCAAAAAATGACTTAAAAAAAAGCATTTCTATAAATTAATAAGAAATAGGCCATTCTATTTTTTTAATGGGCAAATGGGTTGAATACTCACTTATATAAAGAAGTCCAAATAGCCAACAAACATGAAAAGCATAGTTTCATGTATAATCAGGAAAATAAAAATTAAAACTATAATGAAATAGCATTACACACGCACTAACTTGGCAAAGGGTAAAAAGTCTGACACTATCAAGTGTTGGTGAGGATATTGAGAATAGGAACACACTAAATGTAGCTGATGGAATGGAAAACATTTGGCATTATTTAGTAAACTAAAGACATGTGACCTATGACCCAGTAATTCCATTCACATGAATATATCCTACAGAAACTCTTCATGTGTGTGCCAGGATACTTGTACAGACATGTTAATAGAAACATTATGTATAATAGCTCTAAACTGAAAACAGGTCAAATGTCAATTTAGAGAAGAATGGATAAGTGAATTGCAGTATATTCAAAAAAAATAGAACACTATACAGTAGTGAAAATGAACTACAGTTGCACCCAACATTATGGATGAATCTTATAAACATAATATTGAGTAAAAGAATTAAGACATATATGTGTGTGTGTATATATACACACACACGCACACACATATATACACATGATTCTATTCTTCTAAAACTGAAAAACAGGAAAAATTAAACTATATTAGTCATTCATACATAGACCATTATGTAATTTTTCTATATTTATGGTCTGTATCACAGCTTCAAAAATCAGTGACCATAAAACAAGTGAAAGATAAAGAAATAAAAGTAATGGTTGCAACAACTTTTTAAGAAGGGAATCTTTAAAAAGAAGAAATATATCGAATCATTATTACATCGTACACCTTAAATTTACACAATGTTATGTGGCAATTATATCTCAATAAAGCTGGGAAAAAACATAAATAAATTAAACAAATAAATAACATTAAGAGGATAAAAATATTCCTATGCCCACTTCAAAATAATAAAAGCATTAAATTTTTTAAAAAGGAGAAAGAGAGCTGAAGAGTGCAGAAGACGGAGTCAAAGGCACTATTTTAAGATAAATACAGATTTAAATGTTAATTAAAAGGGAACAGTATTTCAAGAGGAATTAAAGATACAGGAGACTAGGGGAAGAATAATAGCATGTGATCCTTAAGAAAGCAAAAAGTCATGAAATCGGAACAGGAAAGAATGGATGCAGATGAAAGCAATTTTGTAAATGACAGGCCAGCCATCTGATGGCTTCATTTTCTCTGTGAGGTAGAAAGTGAGACTGTGCTCCAAAAGCTAGCCTTCTTGGCAAAAGGAAGCCGACAGTACTTTTCCTCTCTCCTGCTCCAACCTGCTGGGTTGAAGCTTCTTGCTGCTGCAAAGCCAAGAGCAGCAGCTATGCAGATGATGCCCAACACAGATGCCAGCATGACCACCAATGCCAATATTACGGGTATCCTAGCGCTGCCAAGAGCTCGGGAGCTGCGGGAGGCTGCTGAACTCCAAGCTCACACTGATTTTAGCTTCCCCCAGTTAAAATGATCAGGCTCATCAAATCCAACCCATAAGAACAGAGCCAGAGAGTGTCCAGAGTTCAGGCAACAATCTGTGCTTACTTCAGTTCTTTCTTTGGGATGTATTTGTTTGTAGAAAACGTCAAGAACAGCATTTGTCAAAACATAATGTGTAGTTTCTGATCCAGTAGAACATGAGGGGACCTGTGCTTCTACACTGTTAACATGCTCCCAGGTGACCTCGATATTGCTGGTCCCCAAACCACACTGTGTACGTAGCAAGGTACGATGAACTTCACAGTAAAAGGCCCAGGAGGCTCAATGTATCTATCCATATAACATTTCAAAACGTGCCTGAATTATAGGCAAATGCAGCTTAGGTTCAAGCTGGGACACTCTTCATGCCTACCTATCCAAGTGAATGATTAGCACATCTGTCAGTCAAAATTAATTGAGCACCCTCAATGTATCCCACTATGTGGGCTGCAGACAATTAGTGGGTATTGTCTCTGCCTTTGTTGAATTTATTTTTGACTCACTGAGAGGCAGAAAGATACTCCATAGGTACCAAGGCTACCAGGGACACTCAGACTAAAAATAGAGTATTCCACTAGGCACAGTCCTGTGAAACTGTACACGAGGTTTTTTTCTTTTTCGCTTACTGACATGTTATCACACTCCTTGGCACACCTTGAATACATCTCATGAACTAGAAATCCCAGCCATTCCGTATACATTGCCTTCTCCTATGGGTAGTTAACTAAAGGAAAAGTTGTCCTGTTGAGAAGCCATGGTAATATAATATAGCTATGTCGTTTATATCCTTCATTGACATGATGATTCTTTACAACCCTCAGTACATTCGGAAGCCGCTTTCACTTATTCAAAAATACTCTTTCTCTCAAGAGGAAAAACGAGGCACTTCCAAACTGAGCAGATGAACAGCTGGTGATATCAATCTGGGATTTGTTCTACCTTCATTTTGGCAAATCAAAAGGTGGTCACAAAGAATCTGGAAAATTTAATGAAAATAGACTTCCTGATAAAAGTTTTAAATTTCATATCTAGAGAAAGAATCCTACATATATCCAAGAATCAACAGGTAAACCACAAAAAAAACCATATTCTAGCTGAATGCAGACTGCCTAGAAAACCCCAATGAATCTTTCCCAAAAATCCTCCTGGAATGAGTAAGTTCAGCAAGGTCACAGGATACAAGATCAACACACAAGAATCAACAGCATTTCTATTCAGTAATAATTAACATGAGGAAAACAAACTTTAAAGGACAACACCAATTACAATCATTCAAAATATAATGATTTAGATGTAAATCTATCAAAACATGTATGACCTGCAGATTAAAAACTATATACTGCTAATGAAAAAAATTTTTAAATACATAAATAAACAGAGAATCATGGTTATGGATTAGAAGATTTAACAAAGACATCAGTTCTCCCCAAACTGGCATATAGGTTTACTGTAATTCCAATCAAAATATTAACAAGATTTTTATAGATATGGACAAGATTATTTTACAATTTATATGGAATGGTAAAGGAACTAGAATAGCTAAAACAAATATGACAAATAGGAATAAACTGGTAATAATCAGTCTACTTGATTTCAATACTTATACAGTTCTAGTAAACAAGACTACGTGGTACTGGTGGAGGAAGAGACACATAGATCAATGAAACAGAATAAAGAACTCAGAAAGTGACTCACACAAATAGGCCCAACTGATTCTTGACAAACATACAAAAGTAATTTAATGAAGGACAGCCTTTTCAACAAATGGTGCTGGAACAACTGGACATCGAAGCAAAAAAATAGACCTCACCTTAAGTATCACATCTGAAATAAAAACTAATTCAAAGTGTATCACAGACCAATATAAAATGCAAAACTAAAAAAAAAAAAACTTTTTAAGAAAACAGAAGAGAACTTCTCAGGAGCTTCAGGATCTAGAGCTAGTTCTTAGACTTGATACCAAAATCACAATTGATAAAAGGAAGAATTGATAAATTGGGACTAAATCAAAATTTTTTAAAAAGACACTTTTGCTCTGGGAAAGACCCTGTTAAGAGGATAAAAAAAACAAGTTACAGAATGGGAGAAAATATCTGTAAACCACATATCTGATAAAGGACTAGAATATGTAAAATGAACTCTCAAAACTCAACCAAAAAAGCAAACAATCCAATCAGATAATGGGCAAAAGACCAAAAGACATGAAGATACATCTCACCACAGAGGATGGATATACAGATGGAAAATAAGCACATGAGAAGATGTTCAACATCATTAGCCATCCACCAAATACAAATTAAAACCACAGTGAGATCTCACTATATACCTATCAGAACAGCTAAAATAAAAAATAGTGACAACACTAAATGCTAGTGAGGATATGAGGAAATGAAATCACTCATACATTGTTGGTAAAAATGAAAAATGATACAATCACTATGAAAATGAGTTTGGCAGTTTCTTAAAACAACAACAACAACAAAACCAAACAACTACCATACAATCCAGCAATTGCACTCTTGGGTATTTATCCCAGAGACATGAAGACATATGTTCATGCAAAAACCTGTACAAAAATATTTATAGCAGCTGTACCTGTAATAGCCAAAACTGGAAACAATTCAAATGTCCTTCAATGGGCGAAAAGTTAACCAGACCGTGTTGCATTCATACCATGGAATACCTAACTCAGCAGTAAAAATGAATGAACTACTGATACATGCAACAATCTGGAAGAATCTCTAGAGTATTATGCTGAGTGAAAAAAATCTAATCCCAAAAGTTACACACTAAATAATTCCATTTAAATAACATTCTTAAAACCACAAAATTATAGAAATACAGGTTACTGATTACCAGGAGCCAAGGAGGGAACTGGAGTGAGAAGGAAGTGAATGCAGCCTGTAAAGCAGTAACAGGAGATCCTTGTGGTGATAGAAACGTTGTGTATTTCAACTGTATCAATGTCCACATCCTGGTTGGGACATTGTACTGTCAGTCTATAAACACCAAAGCTAGCACGAAATCCAGATACATTTGCTTTTAGAGACCAGACTATTTCTAATTTATTTTGCCTCCTTATCGATGAAAACATTTGATACGGATTTAAAGTTTGGGTATTTCTTGGCTCAGAAGAGAAAAGTGGAGAAAGCAGCCCAAGAAGAGACAACAGCATCAATGTTACAGGCCTATTTGGGGAATAAGTAGAC
The DNA here is from genome assembly GCF_028023285.1 of Balaenoptera ricei. Lineage (NCBI taxonomy): Eukaryota > Metazoa > Chordata > Mammalia > Artiodactyla > Balaenopteridae > Balaenoptera > Balaenoptera ricei. The sequence goes on along the minus strand of NC_082645.1, from coordinate 4,666,456 downwards.
TAATTTCACTAGAGAAGAGAATTTAGAGAAAGATGGACTTGAAGTACCGTGGGTACAGGTGACATCAGAGTGAGCAGTCCACAGACAGGGCTAATGAGGAAGCCTTCTCCTATTAGGAAAGAGGGACTTAAAAAAGTTTTTGAGGTGAAAACGACTCATGGTACAGTCGACCCTCGGTATCCAGTGGGGATTGGTTCCAGGACCCCCATCCACCTCCCGTATCCAAATCTGCGGATGCTCAAGTCCCTCACATAAAATGGCATAGTACAGTCACCCCCACTCCCCTCGCGTATCCGCAGGTTCCACATTCCCGGATTCAACCAACCAATTCAACCTGGGATGCGGAAGCTTCAGATGTGGTGGGATGACTTGAAATGATGCTTCAAAAAACGTAGCCTGGCAAGTCGTTCTTCGGTGTACTTTTGACCTTTAGAAGGCCCTTCTTGGAGAAACAGTGGACAGAGCAAGGATGCTTACCACTTCAGGGTGGCATGAAATACCAGGAATCAGAGGGCTCCTCACAAAGTATTTGGAGACGGAATTAAGGCAACTGTCCTCTCCAGTCAATGCTCCATAATGCTGCCAAAGGAATATTTCTAAAACGAAAATCTGATCCCACCGTTCACCTATGTAAAACCCTGCAATGGTGCCATGTACTATGAAACAAAATTCAAACTCTTTATCAGTGCTTGCAAGGCCTTGGGTAACCCAGCCCCCCTGGGCCCTGTCTCCAGTGCTCCAGAAAACAAACTCTTGTCACGTGCTCTCCCCCTGGAAGGACTGTCCCCCCACACAATGTGCCACTGTAGCAGTGGGGCATGAGAAAAGCTACAAGGCAGAAAGAAGACTGATGGGGAGAGGGAAGGAAAAGTCCCTTTGATTTCTCGTTACCTCCTGTTCTCTGAAGAGGAAACTTTATTCTTGACAGCTTTCTGCAGGAAAGTCAAGTTGCTGACCACTGTTTAAGGTTTATTTAGAATGTCTTTTTTCTTCCCCATTTTCTCTCTCTCTACCCCTCTCTGTGTCCATCCCATTCCCTCTCTTTCTTTTCTCCTTGCCCAGTTCTCTTCCTTCTTTTCTGCTCCTTCCTTCTCTCCTGTCATCAGCCTTATCCCCCTTTTCTTTAGCAAATACCTAATTTCCCTTTGCCCACCATAGTTCAGTAAATATTCTCCATGTTATGCCCTTTTCTCCCCAGCTCTCCACATTCTGAAAGTTTATGAGACCACCCAGTACTGCCCCTGCTGAGATACTATAAAACACAAAATGAACAAAACTACCAATCCAATTTCCTGGAAGTGCGGGTTCATGGAAAACCATTAACTGACATTTTCTACTCTTTATTCTTTTGCTCAAGATGATTTTAGATCTGCAGTGATGGAGAAGATTTGCCACCCTCTTTTTTTTTTTATTTGCTAGTATGGAACACATGGTCATGAAACTTTATATTACAATTTCTTTGCAGTTATTTCAAATTAGATACTTTTCCTACCTAAACATTTACATGAATATTCAGGCTTCCTCTTGGGGGAGATTTTATGAATTTCTACTCAAGTATTCACCCATAACTTTAGTGATAGTCTGTCAAACCTGCCCTCCACTGGGTTGATTACCAATGTTTATTGATATACAAACCACATAAAATTTTTGTACCATTGGTTTCAGCAAGAAAAATACTACTTCATGAAGCACTGTTTTGAGGCACATGGAACAATGCCTATTAAACTACATGTCACTAGCATGTGCTGGGGGGATGCTGAGAAACTTGCCTATTTTTGAAAATGTTGGCAATGACAAAATGTTGGCAATAATAGCATCAGTGGCCCTTCTCAGGAATCGTGAGTTGTAGGTCACTGGGATCTCAGAACCAGAAATAGCAGGCATTTCCTGCATTTGCTTAAGTTTTCATTTTATGGGCATCATAATGTTTGCAACAGATTGTGTTTCCTTTTTGTTTTGGTTGTTGGTAAATTTACAACCAAATTTGAGGCTCATCTCCAGCAGTGGAATACTGTCTTATGATATTCATTATGTATTATCAAACTTTCTATTTATCTTATTTTTCTGATTCATTTTCCCTTTGCTGTCATTTCCTCACCTTTTAAAAAAAAATCATCCTCTTGTAGGCATGAAGATAGAAAGATAGAGATAAGGGTTTCTCAAATCACTTTCTGAAATGATTTGGAAGCATAAATAAGTCAATAATGCTTTTCATAACAACATCGATAATACTACAATAATATGCTTTTTCTCATGCTTTGCTTTAGAGTTTGTAATCAAATCTGGGAAAAACTGCTCAAGACTTAATCCATCCCATTCTCAGGTTGTTCCAGATAAGATATGGCCTCTGCCCTCAAAGCCATTACACCCCAATTTAAGAGAGAAAAAAAAAAAGGCTTGCAGTGTTTAAAGACCTAAAGACCTAGAAATCCACCTATAGCTATGTAATAATTTAAGCCACACGTCTCATATAGTACAGTGGTAGGATCTGTGGATATCAGAGAAGAAAGTATCAGTGTGGGAAGCTAGAGCAGTAGGTGGTTTCATGGAGATGAGACAAAATGAACCTTGTAGGGTGGCTGGAATGTGCATTCCAATGATCCCTTTTCTGTTGTCGGTTTTATTTTGTTTTTCTTCTTCTTCACAAACTTCTAATCTAAAATGCTTCAAGTCTGGGGTGAGTTACAAGTGATAAGAACTTCCGTACCTGGCAGCAGTGCCTCGGGAACCGCCACACAAATCATCAGAGAAAGAAATAGTAAAAGTGACGATTCTTTGACCTAGTTGCCTCAGGGAAAAAGCCTTATTTCAGAGTCACCTCTGAATTAAGTGTGGAGATCTGCTTTTTACATAGAAATCTCCTCTTACTGGCTCCCCACTGTTGTTTTTCAGTCCTTGCTGGGTGAGATGAAGAGGGCCTTGGCTAGGGAGAGAATGTTGTCCAGAAGGGAATGCAGTGCCAGAGGAAATGATAGAGCCTGTGGGTGTTAAGTCTGTGGGGAAGAAGAATCGAAGAGAGCATCAAGACTGCAAGTCTGAACTGTCACCTGGAGAAGAGCCTGGGTAGCCCGCGACAGAATCAGGAAAGTCAGGAGAAGCAAAGGCCACGTTCCACTGACACTAATAGCAAGTGACACCAGATCTGGAAAAACAAAAGTGCGTGGCTTCTAAGGTGGGCCCTTTGCTCACTCTCCCTCCTCCAGTGACAGTAGCTCTCAGTGCACTTGACAGCAACTTCAGCCAGGAATTCCCAAATAATGCGATCCATCACTAGTACACTGAGACTACCCACCTGGAGATTCGCTGCCCTGGTGAGCAGAGAAGTCTGACCCCGTGGGGCAGCAATGAGTCAGCAAAGGAGACAGCTTGCCTGGAGCTGCTGCCACCTTCCCCTCTCGGCCACATGCATTCATTCTGACAGCAGTCAGTGGCCCTGAATTAGAACGCCTCCGAAAGCACAGTGGCAGCGACTGCAGACACAGAACATCTGGGAGGAGAATCTGGGCTCCAGGCAGAAGCAAGCCTTTAGCAAACTCAAGGCCTCCCAGTGTTAACAAAGGTCAGCAGCTACCAAAAAGCAAAACAAAACTATGCAAATAACCATGGCCAGGCCATTAAACATGTTCTTTAGAGTAATGCTGCCAAACCTAATCAGAAAGACATCCCATGGCTCTACAGGGAGGTGACATGCTGGGAGGAAATCAAACTAAAAAGTAGAACAGCCTGGCAAAGGAGCAGCCTCTGCTCAGTTCAGGGCTCTCTATACCCTTGTGACTGTAGGAGGGCGGCAGTTGTCATCCTGGCAGAGACGAAGGCTGGTCGGCTGCAGCCTCTCCCCTTTCTCCCACCCCTCTTCTTGGTAATTTCTCTTCCACCCAAGGCTCTCGTTGACCCAGGGAGAGGCTCAGCCAGCAGTTCAGGGCAACCAGGGTTAAATTCCCTTATACCAGAAACTGGGCCAATTCCTAAACACAATTTTTAGAGATAATGTGGGGTTAGAACTAGCTCTGAGTACCAGATGCAAACCACAGCCTGCCTGAAAGATACAGGTACCCAGGGCAGATGTATCATTCAATAGTCTTTCAAACCAATATTCTTAAAAATTTATTCAACGTTTATTTAGTAAAGGAGGAAAAAGTGGTTTTCTATGATACAAACTGTATTGCTGACTTAAATTCAGAATATACATTAGATTCAAGCCAGGAAATTTTTCAGAACATGAGAAACAGGAAAAAATAAAATCCCCCTTTATTTCATTCTACCTTAAAATATTTGGCAAAACCTTTCCTGCTTCTCTGTAGTTCTTGTTATATGTTCATTAATAAATCCTCAAATAATGAAACTATTGATGGTTTAAAATGATAACATAAAGCAAATCACCTAGTCCTACTAAATGACAAAATGAGGTTTCAGAATTTCAACTACCTTTGGCTGACTACAGAAGACTGTCAGGGGTCTTCCCTGGTGGCGAAGTGGTTAAGAATCCGCCTGCCAATGCAGGGGACACGGGTTCGAGCCCTGGTCCGGGAAGATCCCACACGCCGCGGAGCAACTAAGCCCGGGCGCCACAACTACTGAGTCCACGTGCCACAACTACTGATGCCCGCGCGCCTAGAGTCCGTGCTCCGCAACAAGAGAAGCCACTGCAGTGAGAAGCCGCGCACCTTAACGAAGAGTAGCCCCCGCTCGCCACAACTAGAGAAAGCCCGCGCACAGCAACAAAAACCCAACGCAGCCAAAAATTAAATAAATAAATAAATATATTTAAAAAAAAAAAAGAAGACTGTCAGTTGGGAGACTACAGATTATTGGCACTGTCTGAACTTGAGAATTTGAAAAAAAGCACTTGAAGACTGAAGACACTTGATGGTGTGTGATTAAAGCAAATACTCCTGGAGAGTCAGGGCTGCAGTAAGGACCATGCAAACCAAGATACTTACAAGTAAATTAATTTGGAAGCAGAAAAGGGGAGCTTGAGAGAAAGTTGTTCTGCAGAGAAAAACTAAGAAAATGAAGCAAATATATGGAAAAAGTCTGAGATGGGAGTTCCCAGGAGCCCATGAAAGATGGAAGGAGCAGTCTCAATTACTGACTTGCCACTTCCTCCACCTCTGTAGCCTCTTCTATTCTTAAAACAATCACCTCCTTCATCTTGGACCAGTTTGAGTAGGCTTCAGTCACTTATAAACCAGTTAACAGTGTCAAGATCAGTTTAGGGTGAGCATGTGTGTCTGGTGGGATCTTGCAGGAGGGAGCTAGAGAATCAGTTCAAGGAAAAGCGTTGTCAGGTGGGTCTCCTAAGCCTATGGAACAGATCAGTCAAAGTGTTAAGCAACACAGACACAACATGTACCGAACAGCTACTAAGCATTGTATGCTGGTTAGCACTCGGAGAAGTGTGCCCCTTCAGGTCAATGATGCCAACCAAGCCCTGGCATTGTACCTAATGATAATCAGTAATTATCAGAAAAAGAAGAGTTTGTTCCAGGTGGTTCTGAGGCGGACAGGAAGACCCTAGAGAGTAGGTTTGCAAGAGTACGTCATGACCAAAGTGGAAGTCCCGCTGGATGGTGTGTCAGGCTGAACATAATTTAGGAGGTTCCAGAACCCTGCCCTCAGGAGGTGAATGGGGAAGGCAGCTCAGCTTTGGTGGTTGCTCAGTCTTTCTCGACTGGCTGTTACATTCAGGTAGTAAGGGAAAGATGGAGAAATTACTCAAAAACTATTAAGCCCCAAGCTACTGTCCAGTATCAAAACCCTGTAAATGTCAGATCTAAATGCTATTTCTTCTGAAGCACTAATTACACTGTTCTCCAGGCCATTAATGTCAATGTCTATAAGGAAATAGACAAATATAGTCATTGGCAAATACGTAAGTAGATTAAATGCATTCAGTGTGCTCAAGGGAAAAGGTGTTCTCAGTGGGGTGGGAATGAAGGCATATCAAAGTCGTAACCACCAGTCTTCAGAGGATTCAGAGATTCTTCCTGCCAGAGGGAAGACAGCTATGCATTCCCTTCTGAGTTCAGCAGGCCTTATAGTTGTATTAACTCAAAGGAAAAAATATATAACCTCACTTAGGCTCTAGAAATGGGATCACTGATATTTTGTCATGTCCAGCCTCTTACCCAAAACACAAACAAAACTTTGGTAGCTGTTCAATGTGTGAAAAAAATAGTTGCATCATGTTATCAAATCCTGTGAGAGACCAAAGCTTAAGATTAATCAATAATCCAAGCTGACTTCTGTCTTAGTGAATGAGGCCCAAGAGCTAGAAATCTTTCCAAAAGTCAAAAGAGTGATTCCACTGACCAAAGCATAGGGTGTTTCCACTGAATCGGGCCCTGTTAAGAAAAAAGCATTGGTGATGAAAAAAAGGTGGTTCTTCTGTGCTGTTTCATTGTTTTCCTCTTGATTCAACTATATATAACTCTAGAGGCAGGAAAAGGGGCAGGGAATGAGATTTCTAACCTTCGCACATAAAAGTTATACCTTCAGGAACATAAACCCTCATTTTCAATACAGCACTTTATAAACAAAATAGCCCCTCAACCTCAACCTTTAACAAGCCGTCTGCCTTTAATATTTGGAAACCAAAATTACTTTCCATTTTAATCAATGAAAAGCAAGCTTTAACTTATAAATGGATTTTTTCCAGACCTCTTTATAAACCACTGAAAATGGATGTTTATAATGGAAGTCCACTTGGTTTTCCATAAAGCTAATTCTGGCTGGATAATTCCCTTCAGGCAGCAGCAAGCATTGTTCTCCTCAGCTTTTGTATAATTAATACCAAGATACAAATATACTCCTATCTATTTCAGGGGGAGCAGAGTGAGAAAAAGAGAAGGGGCGATGGTACGAGTGTCGAATGAATTCTCTAATACATTTCCCCACTAGAGGGAAAGATAAATTAAATGCGCAATAAAAATTTAATAGCGAACAGCGATTGCACTATAGGAACCCTGATAGAAATAAGCATAATGGCACAATAAATTTTCCTGTGTGAGGAATGATTATTTGGAGCTTTAAGCTTTGACAATTCTTGTAAATCCTATCCATTTGTTAGCAATTAATAATATTAAATTGCTTCACATCTCCCTAAACATCAGCAATGTTTCAAATCATTGTTGAAGAAATGCACAATCTAGTGCACACTACTGCAGAATTTTCTAAAATTTCTAAGAGGCATTTAATAGCACTGTTCCAAGGAGAAATAAAAGCGATTAATCTTTACTGCTGATATAAATACATAAACAAATATTTGGTAAACCCACTTTGTGCTTAGCAGAGACAGCTAGTTGCCCATCAAAATCCATTTTTGCCTTCTAGAGTACAGACTTGTGTCTGGAAAGTGGCTGCTCAGGAAAGGACTATATCCCCTATGCCTCTGATATGGCCATATGCTTCAAATCTCCAGTAACACTGACTGGAAATTATGTTTGTATTTGTGAGCCATGTTTTAAGAACGGGATATGGCTCAGCTAAGCTCTTTGAGCTTCTGCAAACTTGAAGGCGGCAGCAAAGTTCTGGGGAGGGAGGAAATAGATAGTGAAAGTTACTAGCCCTGAATTCACATGTTTATAAACAAGAACAGCCAGCTTGCTTAAATGAGTAAGATATAAGCTACATTGCATTTAAGCCATTATATGTCTGTGGATCTATTTGTTACAGCATTTTGGTCCAGCCTGACTAATACAACAATGTCTTGTAGACTTTGTGAGACCCAGAAAGAAGTGAAAAACATTGCACTGCTTTCAAAAAGTAACTTTACTCTGGTTAAAGAGACAAAGAATCATGCAAAAGAAGAAAAAGTAAAATAACACCAAACACGTAACAGTATAGTATTTTAAGAGATGCCAGAGTACAAGAGTAAGTTAAATAATGGTCGTTAGCACTAAATGCTAGGAGTTCAAAGGAAAAGACAGGAAACATTTATTTAAAATACATTCATGCAGAAATGGTGGGTTCTGCTGGTGAGAGCTACAGTTCAAGATACACTGATACGCTGATAATAATAAAATCCTTTATAATGGGGTTTGCTCTTCTGGGAATTCTTTACTTGGACAAATAAACCTAAAGTTCCAAATATCCACAACCCTTTTCTGATGTGCTGTGGTCCTCATTTTCACTGGTTCTAGGATCTCTGGCTGTAAGCTTATTCTTTATTTCAATGCCTACCTTTGACATGAATAGTCCACTTACACTTTTATTTTGTGTAGTTTCCTTAAAACAACACCTTGTGATCAATCTTACCCCATACTGTAAAAGGATTTCTATCATTATTCAGGGAGTAAATTTATAAATCTAGCTGAAAGAGATTCAGTTCAAGTTCCAGCCCAAATTAGAAGAGTTCCAGAAATAAGCAAGATGCAGTCATATTATTTTTTTGACAACTACTTATTGAGTGTTACTATTGGTTAGACATTAGGGTGTGATGAAGAGGAAAGGAATGTGGCCCATTTTCTTTTGGCCCTCTTTTCTAATGAGGCTCCGCATAAAGGATGATGACATCGTATCGCATACAGAAAGAACTGGATAGATTTAGCCTGTAAGCCTGGAGATGGCTCAATGGTAAGAAGATAACTGACCTCAAATATTTAAAGGTTCTTCCCATGGAACAGGGATTAGACTTATTGCTCATGGCTTCTGTCCACTGATGTACACCAAGCAATGACAACTGTGCCTGCCACCTAGTAGGAACACAAAAAGTATATTTTGAATGAATGAATGTCAGTCTAAGCCTGGGAACTTGATTCAGTTCCAAACCCTTCTCATTTGCCGCCTGAGGAATGGTGGTTAACTCTGTCGCCTACTTGCTATGAGCCTTTGAAAAACATCAGTTAACTTCTTTGAGAACGAGGGCTAGGGTGAAAGCTGTAGGTAGCTCAATATATTTGGGCTCTGTATAAGGAAGCAACTTCCAAAGAGGAGAGTGCTCAAGCACAAATGGTCTTACTTTCCAAAGGGAATTCGTTCCTAGAGATTTTCATGCGTGGTAGAAGGGATGACTGAGATTTTCCATGGGAAATTCAACATTCAGATGTTAGAAGTTCTTGGGCAAGGGCTTAAGATATTACTAGCTCTTCAGTGGAAACGTGGGGTACTTAGGAACAAGCAGAATGATGACCGTAGGACAGCTTGGAGAATAGATTGGGAAAGAGCCACACAGGGAACCAGGACTCCATCAAGAGTCCATAAACTGTGACTAGAGTACTAGACGAGGTTAATGAACTTAACTAAAAAGGGAGGGACCCCATTAGAAGCTTTGTCCTGTGGAGTGGGCCACTCAGGGAAGCCATGTGCTTGGGACACGCAGATACCAAGGACTCATCCCTGAGCCCCGGGTACAAGGCCTGTTTGCCCAAAACAGCCCAGTGTGTTTGTTTGGGAGGGGAAAGCCAAGGCCCTCAGCAGTCCTGTTTGAACCACTTGGCCCTGACTGAGCCTGGAAGTCTGACTTACTTCTATGCCCTGTTAGGCAGGGGCAGGAAGGAGCTAAGGGTCTTCTCACGTGCTTCTTAACTCTGTGACCTGGAGAAGCCTACTCTGACCTCCAGGCTCATCAGTAAAAGGAGGATATTAACATGGAACTGGCAAGGTGGTAGTGAGAATTAAACAGAATAACTGGTTCTGAGCACATAGCTTGCTTCCTGATTTACGCTAGGTGCCTGTCTAATCAATGTGCTTCTCCTCTTTCTCCTTCTTGTCTTGAAATTATAGAATTCTTTTTCCCTGAGAAACTTGAAAATACTTTTCATTTTCAGCTTCCTGTTAGGAAGCTTTAATGCATCTTCTGAGGAAATCAAATGATATCTTCAGATTCATAGGACTAGAATGTGTCATTAGCTCAGATCAGAGTGCACTCCTTAAACTACAATAAAGGCAAAGCAACCTTCAGGGTCACAGTCATCCAGTTTGGCTGTTTTGTAAACCCATCTATTTTTCGTCCCTGACTGCTGGTGTTACGCCACATTAAGATGTGATGCCTTCCTGAAGTCCACTGACATTTGGAGGGTCTTCTCTAAACTGCATCTGAACACCTAAAGTCAATGTAGCATCCTAGAAAGGCAAACACATATTTTTACATTTATTTCCAATATGACAGAAAACCTGAGGCTACCATGTGTTCCTTCCTTCATCCAGGAAATCTTTCATTAAACAAGTACCTTTCCCCTCTGACTAGGAATCACCAGGCTTGCACTGAATAAAAATATGTTGGCATTACAATAATCAAAGCAGAACCAACTCTGCCCTTCAGTCTTCAAGGTCCTTTCAAACCAAACAAAATATGGCCCCAGACACATCTCTCCCAAACAGTGCAGTCCTGTGGGAATGGGAGCAAATGGTCCTAATGCATTTTCAATTTACAAACCAACTTTCTCTATATTTAGGTCAGTCAATTTATATCTGAGTCCAAAAATTCAAGAGGATGTGACATCTCTCCTCCCTAGCATAATTTTGTTTTTCAAAGAAACTTGTTCTCAAAAATTCTTACCCATCTCTCAGAAATAGGTTCTTTACTTGGTATATTTCCAGCTACATAATTGTTTCTTTATTTTCATACTTGCAAACAGCCTGATCCACTTTGTCAGTATATGGCTTTGCTTTTTAAAGGGTCTATCTAGGATACATGCAACAAAATCAAGCAATCACACTGTTGCCCAATATTGGAAAAATGGTCATTAATGCTTCTAATAATCTTTTCAGGGCACTTAAAATCAAAATCATACATTATAATCCCTCCAAGACTATTAGATCTGAATTTGTTTTAGGTTTATCTATTTGGTTTGATTTGATTTGATAATAATCCCCTGATATCTGGGTAAGTCATTTGTCCTCAGTATAATTTAATATGAATTAGATTTTTTTATTAGTTGTAGGTAGACAGTCACATAAGGACAGGGCAGAGTCAGGGCCAGGAAATATCAAAAGGTTTGGAAAATGTCCTAGAATAAGCACAGAGCATCAGAGGGAGATATGGTACTTAAAAACAAGGTTGAGGAAAAGAAGATGATCCGCATTTTTTTAAAAATATATTTTATTTCTCCACATGGGTGGTCAGAAGTGGCCCAAGTACTAAGCACCAGAGACAGAGTTTTGAAAAGTATGTAACATGATATTTCAGAATTAGAGGTTTGGAGTGTGGTTCATGGTGATTGGTTAGTTCAGGCCTTCAGGCAATTTTCACCTGGAAATCTGTCATTTCTGAAGTCCTACCAAAATTTTCATTCCCTAAGAAATAACTGATTTGCCTGGAAATCTAACATATAGGAATTGAAAAAAGGCAGATTTTTTTGCATGAAATCTTGTCTAAGTCAATTCCATGAGCACCCGTAATTTTTTTTTCTAATTGCAACCGCACCTCAAAACTTCTCATGCTCTGCTGAAATCCTGGTTGAAAGGGAATTTGAGGATATCAGGGCATGTGGGAGCCCTGCCTTGCTGAGCCACTGAGCACAATTAACCAAGGAAGCAGGGAAGAGAGACACTAGGTGGAACAAGGACGTCCTAAGAGCTACACCTCTGTGGACAGGCATTGGCAGAGGGGCGTGCCTTTCTTCGACTTGGCAGATGGTGAAAGGGAGACTCAGGGATTTGAGGAAGGAAGAGAGTTGGAGCATAGCTGGGGCAAGATTTAAACCCCAGTCAAGTCACATGCTGCGTTGCTTCACCCACATCACAGTAGCTTTATGTTTCGTGACTCAGTTGCCTGATACAAAGCATTATGAAGGTGATCCAACCCATTCAGGCCAAACTGAAGAGGGTAGGGCTTTCCAGAAAGTCTTAAAAGCCTAAACAATAGATGCCCATCAAATAGACTAACAAAACAAATGCTGATAAAGAAAGTGGGCATTAAGAAGACAGAGGACAAGGAAACGGAGATTAAATACATTTGGAGATTGAAGAACTGGCTTTAGAAAAGACGTCTGCAGGACACCAGCAGGCATCTTAAGACCTCGCCTTAGATTTATAGACTTGCAGAAATAGGCAGAGGTGACATGTCCAAATGACCATCATTATTACTATTAATTTTTCTTGTTACTCCCTTCCTTTTATTCCTGGTATGGCCTGAGAAATATGGGTGTATGGTTGTCACAACAGGACTGTGGGACATGATTGATGAGAAGACACCAACAGGCACAGTTAAAGATGCAAATAGTCTTTATAAACTAGCATAAGTAAACTGATGGAGATAACTGACAGAGAACAACACAGCATGCTCCCAGATGAGAGGACAAGAGCCCCAGGGTTGCAAGTCTCCTGTAAGGTGCAGGTTCTGAACCACACGTGGTGTGAACATTTCACCAAGTACAAGGAGCTCACAACTACCACTCACATGGTGTTGGTGGAGTGAGGGGGGAGGGGATTCTTTATACTCTCCTGTTCAGTCCCCATATTCATCTTCCCATTTTCTTCATCTGGAGATTCTTGTTCAGTCTGCCTATTCGCCACACGCAAGGAATAGCTACAAACCCACCCCGGTGTGCATTTGACTGGGCGAATCCAAGACCTTCTTCAAATGCATAGCATCTCTTAAGAGGGCCAAGGATCCGGCTTGTTTCAGGTCCATTTCTGTAGAGGACATGATGTACTTGTTCATTCTAAATAGCTAAAGTTGGGGTTTCCAAACCTGGCTAGTCTGCAAATGGTGACTTTTGGGAAATGTTCTGTTTGAAGATATCGTTAAAAGTTTCATCCAATTTCACTTTGATTGCTTTCAGGCCTTGGCTGATTTTTAATGTCCCCAGCTGATCTAAGCAAGCTGGCAAGTGGAAGCACTAATTATAGCATCTACTTTTGACCACTATAAAGGATGCAGCAGCAGCCAGAGCTGCTAAGCTCAGCCAGAGCAGAGCTAATAAAAGAGCCCTAGACCATGGCCCCCAGGATGGTCAGGTTGTGAGGACCCTTATTTAACACCTAAAAGAAACTCTGCAGAGTGATGATGGCAAAAACATATATAATAAAAACAGTACACTGAATTCCGCAGAGCTTTAAATTAATTTACTGGGCTAAAAAGCATTCATGTGCATATTGATAAATACTGCATATGTGAGACATGTCATTTATTTAATCTACAGTAATGCTTAGTGTATATATTCATAAAGTTTTAAAATCATACTACTTGATTAAGAGTCCAACGACCGAAGTTCTAGTTCTGGCACCGATGCTACTAGCAAAGAAGCAAGTTTAGCAGCTTCACAGCTCTGGAGTGACTCCCCTTTCTTCATCTATAAATAAAATAAGGCAGTTGGACTAGATTTACATTTGTCCAAGTTTTTTCCTGAAGTTTCCCACCAGCATCACCTGGTGAAACTTATTGAAAAGTGGACTTTTCTGGACTTATCCCAGACTTGGATTGGGAATCTCTAGGGAAGGAACCCAGAATACTTCACTTGTAGAAAGTTACCCCAGTGACACAGAAATACACTAACATTTAGAACCATTTGTTCCGGTAGTTTCTGAGGTCCTCTGTCTTTGACATCAGATGGAGACAAGGACAAAACGACCATCTCTATCTACCTCGACTGGCTCTAAAAAAAAAGGTAAATGTTTTAAAAATTTATTTTATTTATTTTTGGCTGCATTGGGTCTTCGTTGCTGTGCGTGGGCTTCTCTTGTTGCAGAGCACAGGCTCTAGGAATGCGGGCTTCTGTAGTTGTGGCTTGCAGGCTCAGCAGTTGTGGCGCATGGGCTTCATTGCTCCGTGGCATATGGGATCTTCCAGACCAGGGCTTGAACCCGTGTCCCCTGCATTGGCAGGAGGGTTCTTAACCACTGAGCCACCAGGGAAGCCCCAAAAAGGTAAACTTTTTTTAAAAATTTTTATTGGAGTATAGTTGCTTTACAATGTTGTGTTAGTTTCTGCTGTAAAGCAAAGTGAATCAGCCATATGTATACATATATCCCCTCTTTTTTGGATTTCCTTCCCATTTAGGTCACCACAAAGCACTGAATAGAGTTCCCTGTGCTACACAGTAGGTTCTCATTAGTTGTCTGTTTTATACATAGTAGTGTATATAAGGAGGAGGGTGGGATGAATTGCGTAAAAGTTAAATTTTTAAAAGGTAAATTCAATTTGGTCTGAATGGGTTAAATCACCTTCATAGTGCTTTACATTGGGCAAGTGAGTCATAAAACAGATAAAACGAGATGAGTGAAGGACCTCAACATTTTGAGTCAAGAAGACACAGATTTAAATCCTGCCTTAGTTATGTTCTAACCCTCTTCCTTCCTCAAATCCCTGAGCTTCCATTTCCCTGTCTGTCAAGAGTGTATGGTGAGAACAATGCCCACATGGAAGCAACCTAAGTGTCCATCAACAGATGAATGGATAAAGAAGACGTGGTACATATATACAATGCAATACTACTCAGCCATAAAAAAGAGTGAAATAATGCCATTTGCAGCAGCATGGATGGACCTAGAGATTATCATATTAAGTGAAGTCAGACTGAGACAGACACATATCTTAACACTTATATGTGGAATCTAAAAACTGATGTAAATGAACTTATTTACAAAACAGAAGTAGACTCACAGACAAAGAAAAGAAACTTATCATTATCAAAGGGGAAAGGGGGGAAGGGATAAATTAGGGTTTTGGAATTAACATATACACACTACTGTATATAAAATAGATGAACAGCAAAGACCTATTGTATAGCACAGGGAGCTATGTTCAATATTTTGTAATAGCCTATAATGGAGAAGAATCTGAAAAAGAATGTGTGTGTGTGTGTGTGTGTGTGTGTGTGTGTGTATAACTGAATCACTTTGCTGTACACGTGAAATTAACACAACATCGTAAATGAACTATACCTCAATTTTAAAAAATAGTTTTAAAAAAGTGTATGATGATGTCAATGCCTATATCAAGAGTATGATTGCAAAAGTTTCTATAAAAAAGAGTTTAGGGGGCTTCCCTGGTGGCGCAGTGGTTGAGAGTCTGCCTGCCAGTGCAGGGGACGCGGGTTCGAGCCCTGGTCTGGGAGGATCCCACATGCCGCGGAGCAGCTAAGCCCGTGAGCCACAACTGCTGAGCCTGCGCGTCTGGAGCCTGTGCTGCGCAACAAGAGAGGCCACGATGGTGGGAGGCCCGCGCACCGCGATGAAGAGTGGCCCCCACTTGCCACGGCTAGAGAAGGCCCTCGCACAGAAACGAAGACCCAACACAGCCATAAATAAATAAATAAAATTTAAGAAAGAAAAAAAAAAAAAAGATGCTGAAAAAAGTTTAAAAAAAAAAAAAAAAAAAAGAGTTTAGGAGGGGCAACCTGGTAGGAAGTGCAGGGTCGGGAATGAGATAGGGGATTGGTCTTGAAAACTCATTAGCTTCTCAAGGTCTATTCGATGTGGCTTTGGTAGAAGTGGGAGTGGGGAGGAACTGATGCAGATCTACTAGCACTACTCATATGATTATTATGAGGATTAATAAGAAAATACAGATTTTACACAGCAGAGTATCTGACACAGAAAAAAAGAATCAATGAATAACTGTTCTCATTACTGAGTTGGGTTCAGTGAAATTACTGGAATTTTATTCTTTTTGACTGTCAAAAATGGCAATTCCATATGGCTTCAATGTGATATAATTTAATATTGAAATCCCAATATGACATAATCAGTCCATGTCTACCAAATTATTCAGATCCTTTTTAAGTAAGGAAAAGTGAGAGAGGTATTACTGACAATATAGCGATTTTTTTCTTTCATACTGATTTTTTTATTTTAATGAAAATTCAAAAGGCTTTACCTCAGGTCACACTATAGTCATTTTTCTGAATAATGGTAAAAGTGAGGAAGCAGGTGGAAGTTTTGATAGAAAACACCCAGGAAGAAGTCAGATGAGGGATTTTGATGTCTTGTTCTATCATTATAACAGGCTGTCCGTCTTGTAGAGCACACCCTGTTTCAATGACTTTAATTATGACCTGAAACTCTCCTGATCAGATGTTAATGTGGCTCATAGACTCCATTTGGTGCTTAAAAAGTCACAGAATCTCTGCCTGTTGATAACGGATTGCTCCACATTTCCTTCCCTCAGAGGCCGCCTTATAAACAAGATCTAGTCATATGGGGCGTAAAAATAATCAATGGGGGCTTCCCTGGTGGCACAGTGGTTAAGAATCTGCCTGCCAATGCAGGGGACACAGGTTCGAGCCCTGGTCCAGGAAGATCCCACATGCCATGGAGCAACTAAACCCGTGAGACACAACTACTGAAGCCTGTGTGCCACAATTACTGAAGCCTGCGTGCCTAGAGCCTGTGCTCTGCAACAGGAGAAGCCACTGCAATGAGAAGCCTGCTCACCACGAGGAAGAGTAGCCCCCGCTCACCGCAACTAGAGAAAGCCTGCACACAGCAACGAAGACCCAACGCAGCCATAAATAAATAAATAAATAAATTCATTTTTAAAAATAAATAAATAAATAATGGACCTGCCTGAGCTATTAATACTATGTTACTAACCAGATGAGATATCAATCTAACTTAATTTGCTAATTTCACATTCATGTTTTATCTAACAGCTAAAGTGAAGAATGAATCATTTTAACTTTCATATGTTTATACTTTATGTTTTTAAATTTCATGGGTGTGTATGCCTTGATTTCTTTTTTTATTTTCCTGTAAGTTCTCATAGAATACTTTGAGAACTTTCTAAATGGAAGAACATATAGGTAAGATTTCCCGAGCTATAACCACTCACCTCAAATGTCTCACCCAGCAAGCATAACATTTGCCACTTCCTGAGTCCAAATACTCAGGATATTACATAAGAATATGAGAAGCAAGGCAGAGAAATACAAGTCTAAATAGTTCATCAGAATCCCAGAATCACAAAGAATCCAGGTTTGGCTAAATGCAACCATGATCATCACTCTTGGTCAATAATAAACCATTAACTCAAGCATTGTAGCTCTCGGGTGACAGAGGAAAGCAGAGGAAAATAGTATTATTTTAAAATTAGATTTGGTAAGGATTTTCTTGTGTATTTCATGTTCATTTTGTTGCTGTTTTTTGTTTAGTTGAAAGAGGATGAAGGAAGAGAGAATTTTTCTATCTGAACTTTTCTCCACCTCCATCCCTGACTTGATCTCTGGGTCACCCTGGGGAACCCCTATGACACTATTTCTTTGTCTATCAGTGTGTGATATAAGTGAAAAAAGAATGTTGAGAACTAAGAACAATGGATGTGGGACAGTGATTGTAGCTCTTAAATTTCCTTTGATTTGATTCAGCTTGACATAAGAAACAAACAAATAGGGGCTTTCCTGGTGGCACAGTGGTTAAGAATCCGCCTGCCAATGCAGGGGACACGGGTTTGATCCCTGGTCTGGGAAGATCGCACATGCCACAGAGCAGCTAAGCCCGTGCGCCACAACTACTGAGCCTGCACTCTATAGAGCCCGTGAGCCACAACTACTGAAGCCCGCGTGCCTAGAGCCCTTGCTCCGCAACAAGAGAAGCCACCGCAATGAGAAGCCCGTGCACCGCAACAAAAGAGTAGCCCCCGCTCAGCGCAACTGGAGAAAGCCCGCGCGCAGCAGACAAAAGTAAATAAATAAATAAATTTATTTTAAAAAAAAAAAGAAACAAACAAATAAATAACCAAACCAAACAAAAAACCCATGTCATTTCCACTTCTGGTTCAGCTTCTGACATGAGACTGGGAAACTGAGAGAGAAAAAACCCTGAAAAGGGTGGGAGAAGCATACTCTAGCCAAGCTAACACTGACCACAAACCATAAAGACAATGAAGTGAAAATCTTGGCACCTTTGGAGATTCAAAGGGAAATGCATTGAGGATGGTCTTAGAGAGAACATGGGGCTTGGGTCCATCACAACCACGAATCTAATTTATATCTCTATACATCTGCCAGTTCTGGACCTTTCATATAAATAAAGTCATACAATATACTGTCTTTTTTGACTGGCTTCTTTCACAGTAGGATTCAGGATGCTAGAGCAGCAGTAGGTAAACTACAACCAGAGGGCCAAATCTGGCCACACACATTTGAGATTTGGGGGGGGTTGTTTTTTAGCTCAACTGAGATATAATTGACAAAACTGTAAAATACTTAAAGTGTGCAACATCATGATTTGATATACATATGCATTGTGAAAAGATGTCCACCATGAGTTAATTAACATGTCCATCACCGAACATACTTATACTCTTTTTAAAAAACAACACTTAAGTTCTACTCTCTTATCAAATTTCAGTTATACAACACAATATTATTGACTATAGTCACCATGCTATATATTAGATTCTCAGACTTATAACTGAAAGCTTATACCCATTTACCAGTCATCTTATAAATGAAAGCTTATACCCATTTACCAGTCTCTTCCTATTTCTCCCCTCTCTCAGCCCCTGGAAACCAACATCTTGTCTCTGCTTCTCTGAGTTTGACTTTTTTTTGTTTTTTTGGGGTTTTTTTAGATTCCACATATAGGTGATACCATGCAGAATTTGTCTTTTCTTTCCAATAGTTCATTGGTAGTATATAGAGATGCAACTGATTTTTATATAATGATTCTATAACCTGCAGTTTTACTGAAATTGTTTATTACTTCTAATACGTTTTTTATCGGAGTCTTTAGGGCTTCTAAATATATATAATATCATGTCATTTCTAAACGGAGATAATTTTACTTCTTCCTTTCTGATTTAGATGCATTTTATTTCTTTTCCTTGCCTAATTGCTCTGGCTAGGAATTCCAGTACTGTGTTGAATAAAAGTGGTGAGAATGAGCATCTTTGTCTTGTTTCTGATCTTAGAGGAAAAGATTTCTCCTTTTCACTACTGAGTATGATATTAGCTATACGTTTGTCAGATACGGGCTTTAATTATGTTGAGGCACATTCCTTTTATACTTAGTTTGTTTAGAGGTTTTATCATTAAAAGATGTTGACTTTTGTCAAATGCTTTTTCTGCATCTATTGAGATGATCACATGATTTTTACCCTTCATTTTGTTAATGTGGTATATCTCATATTGATCTGTGGATGCTGAACAATCCTTACGTCACATCCCTGGAATACACCCCATTTGATCATAGTGTACTGTAACAGTCCTTTAATGTACTTTTAAATTTGTTTTGCTAATATTGTGTTGAGGACTTTCGCATCTATGTTTAGCATCTATGTCTGCTAATATTTTGTTGAGGACTTTTGCATCCAGGATACTGGCCTGTAGTATTCTTTTCTTGTGGTGTCCTTGCCTGATTTTGGTATCAGGGTAATGCTGGTCTCATAAAATGAATTTGGAAGTATTCCCTCCTCTTCTGTTTTTTTGGAAGACTTTGAGAAGAATTAGTATTAATTCTTTAAATGTTTGGTAGAATTCAGCATTAAATCCATCTTGTTCTGAAATTTTCTTTGTTGGGTGGTTTTTGATTATTGATTCAATATCCCTAAAAGTAATTGGTTTGTTCAGGTTTTCTATTTCTTCATGACTTGGTCTTGGTAGATTGTATGTTACTAGGAATTTATCCATTTATTCTAGGCTATCTAATTTGTTGGTTTATAATTGTTCCTGGTAGTTTCTTAGATTCTTAATATTTCAGTGTTATCAGTTCTAATGTCTCCTCATTCATTTCTGATTTTATTTGAGTCCTTTCTCTTTTTTTCTTGGTCTAGCTAAAGGTTTGTCACTTTTGCTTACCTTTTAAAAAAAAAAACAGCTCTTAGTTTTATTGTCTTTTTAGTTTCTACTTCATTTTTTTCTGATCTGATCTTTAGTTATGTTTTTCTCCTGTTAAATTTGGGTTTACTTTGTTCCTCTTCTAGTTTCTTGAGGTGTAAAATTAGGTTGTTCAATTCAGACTTGTTTTTCTTGGAAACTATGTATTCAGGCTCCTTTCAGGGAAAGAGTGGGAAATAGGCATTTCTGCCTGCTCTCTTTGCACTGAGCCCTGGGGGATAGCCACAAGGGCTGCTCAGGTCCCCATTAAGAACTACTTCTTTATATGCTATAGTCTTGTGGGTCTCGTGGATGCAGGCTCCACTGGCTTTCAGAGCAAGGGGGCCCATCCCTCAGATGTCAGCCTTAAAGGTTATCAGCACTGTATGTGTGGCCCAAACACTTCACTCTTCAGGCAGAAGCTGGGATTTAGCAGTTCCCTCTTGACTGTATGGTGTTGTGCTGGGGTGGGATTGTTCTCAGCCTTTCTTGCCTGTCTTGATGTGGGTATTTTCTTACTCTCCAGATGTATAGGAGACATTCATCTCATTTCTGGATTTCCTTCAGAAGGAATTGCTTCATGGGTAGCTGTACATTCAGTGCACCCATGAAAGGAGGGAAGTTCAGGAGCCTCCTGTATCACCTTCTTGGTCCTTCCCTCCACACCCATTTGTTTGCATGTTATCTATGGCTGCCTTCATTCAACAACAGCAGAATTGAATTGAATTAAGTAGTTGCAACAGAGAACATATGGCTCACAAAACTGAAAATATTTACCATCTGACCCTTTACAGAAAAAGTTTGCTGATCTCTGGCCTGTAGTAATTCAAAAGGAAGGGAAGAATATCACAACAAAAGCAGGAAATTATGAATAAGCATAATACATTAGCAGGCAGAAAGGACATCAATCTGCTCTAAGCAGGATACCCTGAAAGTAATGAGTGGGGGAAGGAAAGTGTCCGGTTGGAAAGTCCACATTATAAGTATAAATAGTCTTGATTACCAGATCAAAGAGTTTTCACTTCTTTCTGTACATAGAAAAACAAGCCATTTGAGGGGTCTTTCCCTAATATTATGAGCTTGTTATTTTAATTTAGCAGTTATATAAGATAAACTAAATAGGAAATCCCCAGAAAAACTTACCTTCAGGATGCGTTATAGAGAAGACTGGAAATGGACCAATTCGGGTAAAAACTAGGATTCCCTTATACTCCATTCTAGTTCAAAGATTGCCTCTTCTCCGTAAGAGTGAACCATTTATCGATATTTTTTTCCAAAGTGAACCACTTAGATTTTCTTACTCCAAGCATTTTTCCTCTCCTTCCTCGTTTTTTCTACTTTCCCCCCTTAACTTACTGCATAAAGCTCTGCCAGCTTGGATCAATTCTTAAAGCCTCAGAAGAGACATCTCTTGCTGAAGCTGTATTTGCTACTCAGCAGCAGCCTGAAAGTTAATAATGGGACCCTATTACCAAATAACAACCGTTACTTTCCTCCTAATGTCCCTGAAGCATTATTAAAATGTAGCACTTACAGCCCCTTATAGGCAGTTTACCTCTGTAAAAGGTCATCTGCAAGTACCTTAAAAATATGCCACAAGGAGCTGTGAGATTATGTGCTGAACCATTCATTATCCAGCGTCTTACATCAAACGGTCCCATTTTAAATTTATCCACTCTCTCTTAAAAATGGCAATGGAGGGCTTCCCTGGTGGCGCAGTGGTTGAGAATCTGCCTGCCAATGCAGGGGACACGGGTTTGAGCCCTGGTCTGGGAAGATCCCACATGCCGCAGAGCAGCTGGGCCCGTGAGCCACAATTACTGAGCCTGCACGTCTGGAGCCTGTGCTCCGCAACATGAGAGGCCGCGACAGTGAGAGGCCCGCGCACCGCGATGAAGAGTGGCCCCCGCTGGCCACAACTAGAGAAAGCCCTCACACAGAAACGAAGACCCAACACAGCCAAAAGTAAATAAATAAATAAAATTTTAAAAAAAAAATGGCAATGGAATCTTCTCTGGTACATGTTCATTCACAGCAGAACACATCCCCCATCTCTCTCAGTTTTCTAAATGTTTTGAGCATTCCTTGGGCTTAGGAATGCTAACAAATCAAATGCTTAGGCAAGTGAGCTTTACTTTCAATGAGTCTTAGTGCTCTTTTCCATGACCTGAAAGATACCAAGGGTCTTCACGATCCCATAGACTATCCATAACCCCCTACTTCAACCACATTTTAGCTTTCTTTTCTCAACAGTATCTTATGCTCTAGACTTTACCCAATTTCTGCTTCTCCCGAAATACTGACACATCGAGGAAGTTCCAGGTTACACTCTCCGTATTAGTCAGCTTGGTCTGCTTCAACAAAATATTATAGACTAGATGGTTTAACAGCAGAAATCGATTTCTCACAGCTCTGGAGGCTGGGAAGTCCAAGGTCAAGATTCCATTCTTGATGAGTGGCCTCCCACTTTGAAACCAAGGAGGCATCCTCCTTGATGATCTTTGAATTGCCTCTGAGGTCATTTGTCCCTTCTCTTGGAGAACAGGGCATGTTCACAGCCAAACAAATCTACGGTCTTGTCCTGTAGGATCTAAGAAATCTGACAGTCTTCCTTCATTTCTGTCTCATCTCCATCCCTTCAGTTCACACTGGCAATGTTTCTGCTGGTTATACCCATGGCTAATTAGATCCATATGGCTGGTCAGATCCGTGGTTCACACTCATAATAATGTCCTTATCAGTTGCTCAGCCACACCCTTAGTGTTCACTTCAGAACAAGATTTCTCATTTTTTACAATACAGATAAGTTGAGAATTTCCCAAATATTTAATTCTGATTTCTTTCATTTAACAATTCCTTCTCCAATTCATTTCTCTCTTCTGGATTTTACTATAAGCAGCCGGGGAGAACCAAGCCACCCCTTCAACACTTTGCTTAGATATCTCAGATAAAACATCCAGCTTCCTTACTTACAAGGTTTACCTTCCACAAACACTAGAATACAGTTCAACCAAGTTATTTGCCAGTCTATAACATTATAACATGGATCTCCTTTTCTCCAGCCTTGGATCCCATTTCAGTCCTGAAATACAACAATCAGCCTTCAACCCCCTAGGCAGGAAATTACAAGATTCTTCTCTGAAAAATATGACCAGCCCCCCTGGTCCCCAGCCCCAAATAAAAATCTATAAATACCAATCTTTGGGGGTTCTCTTGCAAACAGCTCATTCAGATCATCCTATAGTGAAGCTATACTCTCAGAGCCTCTGATAGATTTCTAGACCCTGATCCTTAGTCATGAGCAGACAATTCTGGATTACTTGATACCTAAGGAAAGCCTTTAACATAAAAAATAGAGACAACACAATCAAACAAAAAATATAAAGGAACTAACACAGGGAGAAGAAAGTTGTTGAGATAAGATTAAAATGATTTTTTTTAATATCAGTGGACTAATAATAGAAAATATTCCATCCATGAAGCAAGAACAGGATATTCGAAGAAAGAAAATTCAGAGAACAAATTAAAACAACTCAGAAATTAAAAGCATGCTAGGAATCAAGAGTTTCAGAAAAAAAGATAAAATATACGCTTGAAGAAACCTCCAGGAAGTAGAGCATAAACAAAAGAGATGAAAATGAGAAAGTAAAGATAAGAAAACTGAAGGTCCAACCCAGAAAAACAAATTGAAATTAAAAGAGTTCTTGGAAGAGAAAAGAGAGGAATAGGACAGGAAGAATCATGAATAAACTAGTTTAAGAAAACTTCTCAAAACTAAAGGACAGTTTCCAGGTTGAAAAGTCCTACAAGAATCTAGCAAAATGCCTAATAATACAGAAGGCATAATATTGTAAAACTTCACCTCACTGGTGTGTTGGAGTACCAGTTGACGGTGTATTAAGTTAAGAATATTCAGATTACGACCTGCTGAATGAGGAGGCACAACGCACCCACCCACCCACGGGCCAGCAGGTAGCTCCCCCTCGCATCCCAGCTCCCACCTCGGAGAAGTGAAAACTCAGGGGTTGTTTTGATGAAAGACCCAGAACATTCACACAAAGGACATAAAGTCAAAGATTTATTACTTAGAGATCCCACAAAGAGGAGAGGGAAGATGCAATGAGCTGGGGGAAGGGCAACCCTCCATCCCAGGTCACAGGCAAGCAGGAGATGGCAGGGTACCAAGCCCCTGTTATTTATAAGGTGGTTGGGACAGAGGTCACTCATTTTTCATCGGCTCAACTGTAAATGGTTATTTTAAAAGATGCCCTGGGAAAAGCAATGGCAGAGCTCGTGATAGGAATCCTAAGCTCAGGTCCTTCCTAAATGTTCACACTCTGGGCGTGAGCAGGATTGTCATACATACATGTAAAACACCTAGGCAGCAACTCAAAAGAGCTGTTTTCTCATTACCATTTGGAGATAGTAGAAGATATTTAACTACCCCAGTTAGAAGAAAAAGAGTCTTCAGATTTCTGAAAAGCAACAGTGAAACCTGTTATCAATGCCTTCACAGTTCTGAAGAAAAACAATTTCCAACATAGAATTCAATACCCAGGCAGACTACCAATCAAGAATAAGAATACACTGAAAATATTTTCAAATCGATCAGTTCTCAAGCTATTAACCTCCCACAAATTTCTTTCATAGAAAGCTATGAGGAGATTTTTTTTTTTCCCCAAAATGAAGAAGTAAACTAGGACAGAATACTTTATGGGACATAAGAAACAAGAGATAACAATACAAGAGAGAAGCAGAGAACCACCAGGATGATGGTGAAGAGGGTTCCCAGTATAACTGCTACGCACCAAATGCAGAGAGTAATGAGTCCAGATTGAAGCAAGTTCCAAAATTTGTGGCCAGGAACAGCGCAGGGCCCAATATTTACAGCCAGCTTTTCCTCCAGAGTGAAGTGTTAAGCATACTAAAATTAAGAGAACAATCACTTTTATTGGTGGCATCCATCATGGTGACAGTGTATGGCTAAGACTAAATGACAAGACAATAAAGAAATATGTTCCTATCAGAATGCTTACATCAAAGCCTGTTTTCTCTGTTTTAATCAATGTCCTGGCAAGAGCTATCTCCATCCTATAAACTACAATGCAGAATAAAGCACAAATCTGTTTAAATAAAAGGAATTCTCCTATGTGCACAGTAGCTTATATATACATGGAATATTTCTGAAGGATTCTTTTTTTTTTTTGGATACTGAATGTTTATTCAAGACTAGTATGCAAAACCTTTACAAATAGTCCCATGGAGAACTCACAAATATTTTAAATTCAGGATGTGGATTTAACATTCACAGTGCATAAGACAAAAGGTATATCAACTATGTATCTGCAACTTAATGTGAAAGAGAATTTTACTTTAGCAAATACTTTCTTTACATTGAGGAAAATGTCCTTAAACATATCTTCTTTAATTTTAGTATATTCAGAGTAGGGAAAAAACAGTGTTTCCTTTTATACAGGTCTCAAGAATTAAATAAAATTGACTCCACAGATCATGGTTAAGAAACACATGGTAAAGAACGGTTTCAAAATACTTATATTTTTGTTTTCAATTAAATTCCCCCAAATTGATTTTCTTTAACAACAAATAGTCTTTATTCCACTTGATAACATTTTTCATGTTAAGCAATATTATATGCTTGTCCTCTTTAAACATTTAAAACAATTAGGACATAGAGGCATTATCTAAAGTTTCAAACTGAGAAGTCAGTTTACACACCTTCGTCTTATGAATAGTGAATAAAACAAGGTACATTCTGCTGTGAATGTAATGAGAAAAAGTACTCTCAGCAATAAAGTAGCCCTCTCTCTTTACCATTACTTTAATTCCATCACACAGAAGGCAAAGAAAACAATTCGAATACTTCAATATCTGCTAAGGATGATCTATGGCCCTTGGAGTATATGTATGTGTGGACACACCCCACACACACATCTACGTAAGTATGTATGTCTGTATGTATTTAATCAATACAACTGGAG
Source organism: Balaenoptera ricei (assembly GCF_028023285.1). Taxonomy (NCBI): domain Eukaryota; kingdom Metazoa; phylum Chordata; class Mammalia; order Artiodactyla; family Balaenopteridae; genus Balaenoptera; species Balaenoptera ricei. Next base: position 4,640,760 of record NC_082645.1, on the reverse strand, counting down.
GAATCACATACAACCATGAAAAAATACAATAAAAGCAATAAATGAAAAATACTAAGTGAATAAAAGTTAACATAAGCCATAGGAGATTTCAGAGAAGGGACAGGCCCATGGATAAGAGATTAAGACTTCAAGGTGAAAGTGAGATTTGTTCTGAACCCTAAAGGACAACTATAACTGTGAAAAGCTGGGAGATGAAGGTAGGATATTCCAGCTTCAGAACTGTGAATTAAGATTTTCAAAGACGCATGCTCACCAAAGCATTTCCAGGAAAAAAAAATGGTAGAGCACAGTGGAAGGGGGAAAAGAGGAATCTACGGAGGAGACCTTATATGCCTTTAAATTTGAACTCGATTCTGGAATTACCAATGAACCATTAATGGAATTTAAACCGAGAAGTGATATGATCAAAGCAGTCCCTTAAGGTCAAAAGGCAGGTATGCAGGCAATACTGGATAAGGAAGAGGCTGAAGGCAGTAAGTCATAATCAGAATGGTTTAGGAGAAAGTGACAGATTTAATATACTTTTGTTTATACTACTGGCATACAAAGGACAGGGAAGAATGCCAAAAACTCTTAGCCTATCACAGGTATGACTCACTTAACAACAATGTGGTTTTTGTAAATCCATTAATACCCAGAGATATTTTGATCTTTTGATTCTCAGTAATTCAAGGCCCACACTTATTGGTGAACTTCAGCTTCCTTATCAGAGAGCTAGGATCTCTAAAGCAGTATGTATGTAATAGTGTTACCTAGCTTCTTTAAGATACCCCAGGGCTAAATGTGAATCTGTATCCTCTAGCAGTGGCTCTCAAGATTTTTATTGAGCCTAAGAATTACCAGGGAAGCTATGTAAAATGCAGATTTCTAATCCTCATTTTAGACCTACAGAATACATGTTTTTTTAAGAGGTATCCCAGGTAATTCCTCGAGTCCATCTTAGACAAGTCATCTAAGCTCCCTAGCTTTGGTACCATTACCTGTAAAATAGGTACAATATCACTATCTTACAGAGGTATGAGAATTAAATGATATAATATGTATTATTAAGTATCCAGGAATAGCCCTGGCACTTTGTAGATGCTAATATGATAGCTCTACCTTCTCCTTAACATGTTAATTTTGGATTTACTGATACTAGGTTTCTTAAGACTAGAGGATAGTTTCCCAGTAGACTTACAGACTCCCTATTTGTTCTATTAACTAATAAAAGAATATGGCACCTTAGGAGAAGCTTTTCTCTTCCTCTTTTTTTTCCACTGCAAATAAGGTAGTTCTATGTGCTTTTCTTCTGTCTTTTCTCACAAAAAAGACTGGCCTTCAAACTTGGATCAAACAAGCAACAGAGAAAGTAAGCCAAAAGGAGTGAAGAAAGATGAACTGTTAAGCCCATCCACTTCCAGAACTCCTCCCTTCAACTTTTCTCCTCTTCTTGCCAGTTCCTTGGCAAACTGGACAAGGCTGTGATGGTTAAGAGTTGGGGCTAGACACAGGGGTGCTGTAGGTGCTATCACCCTTCCAGAGTGTGCTTAACCTCCTGGTTCGCAGAGGGCAATGGCATGTATTCACTTGGATGCTAAAGGCAAGCCCGTTTCTTGGCCAGGGGGTCTGACTACATGAGGCAGGACACTGTACCAGAGGCCTCACATCTGACTCTCATTTGGAGTCCAGAAGGCCCACTCCTGCAGCCATATCCTACATCCTGGCCCTTTAGTTACTTCTAGGAGGTCTTGTTGGTATATTAAGGAAGGAAAATAGGGTCAAATCCTAGCTTCACCACTGACTTAGCTCTGTAACACTGAACAAGTTATTTAACCCCAAATTCAATTTTCTCAAGTTAATTTGAAGCTGTTCTGTAGGCAGTGGGGAACTGACGGCTTTTGAGGAGGAAAGCAACAATCAAAATTAGCTCCCTTAACCTGCTGTGTAGCACAGGGAGCTCAGCTCGGCGCTCCGTGATGGCCCAGTTGGGTGGGATGTGGTGGGGGAGGGAGGGAGGGAGGTCCAAGAGGGAGGGGATGTGTGTATGTGCATGGCTGATTCACTTCACCGTGCAGCAGAAACCAACACAACATTGCAAAGCAACTATACTCCAATAAAAAATTAAAAAAAAAAAAAAAATTAGCTCCTTTCCCCAAAAACAGTGCCCCTCCAAAAAAAAACCAAACACAGACTAATTTTTTAATTTACATTTTTTCTGTTCAAATAAAAAACTAGAGTTAAATTCTCAAAGTCTAAATTAGACTAAATATAAAACTGCTATACAACCCACTGAATGGATTTATCGTTAGTGTCCCTCAAAAGTATCTAGTCATCTTCCACCTTTTTCCTTTTTTCTAAATTCATTCTGCTCCAGTCTTCACTATCATCACATGCACTTTATTCCATCAAATATTATTTTTCAGGATCAACCTACCTGAATAATCATTAAGCCTCTTTAGAGCTTTCCCAAACTTAAACTTTGTCATTTTGATTATACACCCCAAAGCATTACTTTCCTCACTTTTTTTGTTTAGTACCATAATGTTCTAAAAAGAAACAATAAAAGTTGTTTATTTCCCTAAAAAGAAAGAGCAGTATATCCAATGGCTATTAAGTTAACCACTTAATAAAACACATCAAAAACTACTCATCCTTATGTTAATTAACTGAAATTAGAACATAATGAATTAGTTAACATAATACTTTGCCATTTACTTCATGCTTACAAGATTATGCAAGAAACCAAAATGGCTTCTCGTAACTTGTTTGCTTTGCAAATACTTCACATTTCAACCCCATATCCATACAGAGAGAGAAAATCCAAACATACTCTCTTTACCTAAAATCAGCAGAGAAGGCTAAAAAGCATTATTTAGGACTTTTTTAGACCTTGAAAAACAGTTACACTTCCAATGTGTATTTAAATTACAAATCAGTTTTTATCCTGCGACATTGCTTCAACTTAAGTTCATCATAGTTAAATTGACTGGGCTACTGCTTCATCTTTCAAGTCAGATGGAGGTTCTTTTGCATCAAGGCTCTTATTCAAGATTTCTTCTTCTGCAAAATTGACTGTTAAATTAGGTAGAAATTCTCCAAGACTACATGGTGTTGTGGTTCTCAATCTTTGTTCCACTGGAGAAAACTAAAACTTGATTAGTGGTTAAAGAGACCATTTTCTTTCACCAAGGGACATGTGTGAAGATGGTTTTGTATAGTCAATGTGCAAATCATGAGTGCACGAAAAGTTAAGCGTATCATCAATTTGCATGTATTGGGAAGTAAGGCTCAATTCAGGTTTGTCTTTCAAGTGTTTCAGGATTAGAGAGGCAAATTTCTTCCCTTTGCTTGGACAGAGATTTCTTCAGAGCCTCATATCCATTGCAAGTAGCCTGTAAATTAAAGTCTGATTCTGGAGTAGTCTGTCTTCCTTCCACAACACCTTCTGGGAAAATGCCACTGTGCATAGGACTATTTGCTTCCGGTTTAAAATTGGCCTCTGTATTACTGGAGCTATTAAGACTTAAGTGATCAACTTCTTCTGGAAGAGTTTCATGTAATATGCCAAAATCACTATCTTTAAAACTGGAACTAATTCCACTTGATACCTGAAAAGAGTTCCATAACATACTTTTATGCATGGAAAGATCTCTGTATAAAGCTTTCGAGTGGTCTGATATATCAATATATTATTCTTCACTGCTACCTATCACATCTCTCCTATTGCCTACAGCAGGGGAGGATGTCTCTATTTGGCTAGTTTCTAAAAGCTTGTTCTGTAAAGCTGTACATTCCAAATCTTGCTTACAAATTATGTCCTTATTTAACAAATCTGACAGATGTTGTGTTGTTGGTTCACCTATGTAACTGGCCACCACAGGTTTCTGAAGCACACACTTGAGGCAATCTGAAACAACTTTCTCTTCAGGCAAACGAGAATGGCTAGAATCGGACACAGTGGTTGCTGAGAAAAAACTGGCCATGTTAAACTCTTTTCAATTATGCACCACAGGTAAGGATTCTGGCAATACTCCTCTATGTTCAGTATCCATTTGAATTGGTTCTGTACTTCTGTTATCTTCTATTTTAACAGCTTTTCTCCATGAGCTCCTAATATCACTTATCAAGCTTTCTGGAGTTCAGGGAACTTGATTCCTTGTTAAGGACAGGTTAGAAACTAGAGAGTCAATTAGTTCCTCTAACATTACTTCTTTTCCTTTAGAAAGTTGTGGTGAATCAGATAAAACTGCCCTTGCAACCTCTTCTACCAGATGATCTTGATCTTTTTGGAATGGATCACTTTTTTAGCTGGCAGAGACACTCCAAATGCACTACTCTTTGCAATATTTGATGATGAAGAGTCTTCCACTTCAAATTCTGGTGTTTTCTTAGAATCTGTTTCATTTTTCTCTCTAGGAGATGTCAACTTCCTGTCATTTTCAAGTAGTGTAACACTGTTTCTATCTGATGGTGAAATGAGCTGCCACAGGAAAGAAGCAGGGCCCTTGGCTAGATCACACTTAGTTTCCAATATATCACTTGCCCTTCTTGCAATCATTTTCCTGGATATGTTGCTTAGGTGTATCTGGAAGTGAAGCAGGGTACTGCAAAAGAATACTCTTCGCGTATGCTTCTTCTGAGGCAGGATCAAACGAAAGGGGAGACATAGGTGGTAAAAGATCCACAGCTGGAGTCCAACCTTTAATTAGACTGAAAGGAGACAGGCCGAGAAATTCTTTCCAAATTTTATGCCATTCTTCTTGTTTTTCAACAACAGAATGTCTTATAGTTGTGAGATCTTCTTTTATTTTATACCTCATATGCTTCAGATCTGACAATCTTTCTCTCTGAAATTTGGTCTCTTTTTCAAGGAAGTGAAGGTCTTTTGTCAGTCTTGCTTGGTCAGCCTGACAATATTCATATTTCATTACTTTCAAGACTTCATTTAATAACTGAATAACTGTTAAGAGATTCAATTTTCCAGCCTCATAAACATTTCCTATGTGCAACTGACACATTTGTTTCTCAATTTTGTCAGTTAAGAGCCTTGGAATATTGATAGCAACATTAGTTCCATCTAAAGGATATTGGTTAAAAAGACTAAGGACTGAACTAACAACTTCTCTTTTTCCAAAAACATGAATGTTTCATTCACTGAAGCCCACAAAGACCGAACCTTTTGAATTTTCTCTTGTATATTACTTTGGCCATCGTAGGGTTCCATTTTTTTAATTTGGTTTTGCTGTCCTGTACATTCTGATCTCAAATTTCGTGCTTGTTTAACTGACAATTGTGCATTTTCCTGGCATTTTCAGGTAACGCAATCTTTTCTTTGCAAAATTTGTAAAAATCTGTTACGTGCTACATGGCATCTGGCAATGCACTTGTGCAAATCTTGTGGCTTTACATTAAATGTCTCTGTAAAACGCACAGAAGAATTTTTAGAATGGGTTTTTATATATTTTGTTGCAACAAATCTTGCAAAGTGATACATCAGATGAATAAACTTAGGACCACCAGGAGAAAGAAATAGTGAACCCACAACTTGACGAAAGCTACTTCCACATTCAGCAGAAATCTTTTTTAACCATTCACAGCAATGTTTTCGGAATTCAGTATCACTCTTTTTGGTCAAATGGAGGCCAACAAAGTTCGAAAACTTCTTTACTGAGAGACTGGTCAAGAGTTTGAAACAAAAAATAAGAAACTATTTGAAAGGCCTCAAGGTTCAACTTGTCAAACATGTTCACTCCGAGGTGTGTGTGCGACACCATCTTTCCACGGGCTACGGTCGCCGAGCCCAGCTCGAAGCCGAGCGCCTGCAGATACATCCAGAGATGCTCCTTCTCAAAAGTAGTGACCCAGGCCGAGCTCATCTTCGCGGCAGGCAGGGCCCGACAAAGGAAGCAAGCGCAGGCTCCAGCGACCAAGAGGGCCCCTCAGGCTTTTTCCCTACGGGCAGCCTGGCGTGACTGCGACCACTCCATTGGCACCGCCTGATCCTCTCTCGCCTGGAACCATTTCGCCTCAAATGGCCTCAAATGCCTCAAGTGGCCTGAGACTCTAAAGTCACAGGGAACTAGAGCCTCTCAGGGTAGTACGGAACAGCGGCCAAAGGGAAGTCCTGAAGGATTCTTTATAAGCTGGTAGCAGTATTAGCCCCCAGGAAAAGGAGCTGGGGGGCTAGAGGGGAAAAGATGACTGAAGACTTACTTTTTACAATTTACCCTTTTGATCTTTCTAAAGATTATAATATGTTCCTGTATTATACAATGACTAAATGATTAAAATAAAATATATTTCCTACTGATTATTATAAATACACACACTTTTGATTCAGTGATTTTATTTGTGGGAATTTACCCAACAAAGAAACCTAAATATGTACAAGATGACATGCGTAGGTGATTATTCATTAAAACATTGCTTGTAATACCAAAACCTGGCAACAATACCCATAACCATTAATAGGGCAACAGTGAAATAAATGAAAATATTATACGAATATAAGTAATCTCAATAAATATCAATGAATTAAATGAATTTAACCCTGATTTCCAACAAACATATGACAAGAAGCTCAATGACAGTCTAACTGAGGAAATATAAAGTAAAATACCAATGAAAGATATTTCCATATCCATTAGATTAACAAAGTATGATAATATCATGTGTTGGTTATGATGTAGGGAAACCGAAACTCTCAAGCAGTGATTTGCCAATCTTTTGTCAGTCTGAATATCCCCACGTTTTCAACCCATGGGGTCTACTAGTCTTCAACATGGGCTGTCAAAAAGGCCCACTCATCCTCCCATATACCCCCCAAAAAACATCTAATGTTCACTCTTCCAAGAAACCTCCCTGGTGGGTACAAGGTGCCTTCCTCCCTGGTGGGTACAAGGTGCCCTCCTCACTGTTTGCCCCCGACGTCCACATTTACAGCCCAGAATCCTGATCCCTGTTGCCCTGTCTGCTTTCTTGATCCTCTGGTGTGGGATCTTTTAGTTTCTCTCATCTTTTTCATTAGTGGAATCTACGGCATTATATCCACCAAGGTTTTTGTTTTTATCTGTCCACCTTCAACACTTGCTGTCCTGTGCCTCTGATTCTGCACTTCATGCTTATTGCTTACTGTTATCATTGCTATAGCAGCATGATAGTAGAGTGGGCAGACAACATGTTTTTTGGGAGATGGAGTGAGAAAGAGAAAAAAAGCAAAGAGCTAACATTTACTGAGCATTAACTAAATGCCCACAACTCTATAAAATTTATTTTTTTATTATTAAAAAAATCTTTGAAAGGAAGGCAATATTATTTTCCCCATTTTACTCATGAGGAAACAGGTCTCGTTTTTTCTTTTTCTTAACATTGTGTGTGTGTGTTTGTGTTTTACTTGTGTGTGCGGAGACCAAGGAGGGTTCTGAGCAAAGACAACACTTCTCAGCACTACCAGTGAAGCACTTCTGCGGTTAGATATGATCTACATAACCTGACCCCCATGCCTACCCCTCTCGCCTCCATGACCTTTCCTCTTACTGCTCTCCCCATTCTAGACTCATCCAGCAGCCCTGGCCATCTTGGTTTCCTCACACACTCCAGACATGCAGACATTCCCAGGACCTTTGCACTTGCTGCTTCCTCTGCTTGGAATACCTTTCCCCCCCGTGACTCACGCCCTCACCTCTTTCAGGTCTTTGCTCAAACCTCTCCTCAATGATAACCACTCGACTTGAAACCGTAACTCCCTGTCACAGCCCTCCCTACCGCTCTTGCCTTTTTATTTTCCTTCATTGCACTTCACTTACCACCATCTGATCAGCTAAATATTTTATTTATTTGTGCACTCTCTGTCTTCCCCACCAGAACGTAAATTCCATAGGACAGGACTTTTATCTGATTGGTCACTTCCTATGTCTAGACCATTTCCTGGCACATAGCAAATGTTCAATTAATATCTACCAAATGGGGCTTCCCTGGTGGCGCAGTGGTTGAGAATCTGCCTGCCAATGCAGGGGACACGGGTTTGAGCCCTGGTCTGGGAGGATCCCACATGCCGCGGAGCAACTGGGCCCGTGAGCCACAGTTACTAAGCCTGCGCGTCTGGAGCTTGTGCTTCGCAACAGGAGAGGCCGCGACAGTGAGAGGCCCGCCCACCGCGATGAAGAGTGGCCCCCACTTGCCGCAACTAGAGAAAGCCCTCGCACAGAAACGAAGACCCAACACAGCCAAAAATAAATAATAAATAAATAAATTTAAAAAAATATCTACCAAATGAAATGAAATAAATGAATAAAGTTTAGGAAAATATGAGTTAGGCAAAGTTATTCCGATTTCTTAGCTGCAGGAGAAAGTGCCTCTAGTATTCCCATGAGCATTTTCAATCACCAAGAATAGAATGCATGCATAATTTCCCAAACTTATGTGGACATACAGACCTCTTTTCATGGAGCAGGTCGTAGGGACTTGTGCTTAAATGGAGATAGGTTTGGAAGAGCAGGTTTTGATGAGAAGGGAAAGGGGGAGGACACTAGAATGCAATGTGTCTGAAGTGAAGTGGGAGAAAGCAATTCATTCATTCACTTGTTTGTTCAGAAAATATCTATCAAGTGCACCTGATGGGGCTTGAGCCCTTCCAGGCAAAGGGGACATGGCAGAGATCAAAAGCCGCTGGGGACCCAGCTTTCACAGAGCTCATGTCCTCTTCTGACCTCTCTGACTTTGCTGACTGCTTTTAATCCTATAAAACACAGAGAAAAATGTTCCAAGCCTATGTTACTCTCCTTTTAAGACTTTTCTTTCTGAAACAAATACAAATACCATACGGTATCACTTATATGTGGAATCTAAAATATGACACAAATGAACCTATCTGCGAAACAGAAACAGAATCACAGACATAGAGAACAGACTTGTGCTTGCCAAGGGGGAGGGGGTTGGAGGAGGGATGGAGTGGGAGGTTGGGGTTAGCAGATATAAGCTTTTATATATAGAATGCATAGACAACAAGGTCCTACTGTATAGCACAGAGAACCATATTCAGTATCCTATGATAAACCACAATGCAAAAGAATATTAAAAAAGAATGTATATATATGTGTAACAGAATCACTTTGCTGTACAGCAGATATTAACACAACATTGTAAATCAACTATACTCAATAAAAAAAAAATTTAAAGACTGTTCTTTCTGATTAGAATATATAGAAGTATAATTAATCCCTGGGTGAAGATGCCACACGCATATTTGTGAAGCAACACAAGCTATGGATTTCCTAGCTCCTCTGATTTCATCCCTTCAAGATCTGCACCATAATCAATATCCCACCATCTAGAAGGTATGACTGAGGAATCCCAGAGGACCACCATCAATGGAATTGTACTCTTTCATCATATCTTCCTTTGCAGTAAGGGAGATGATCATAAAGCAGAAGAAAAGGGGCTGGCTAGAATACTAATTGGCAGGAGGTTGCTTTATCATCTCCAGTAGCCAATAAATATAAATAAATAAAGAATTTTATCCTTAAAAAAGGTCTTGTCTTCCTGATAAACAGAACAGGGCAACAGCTTATTGTTCAGTGAGTTACTGTGCCTAAAATTTCACTCTGAAAATTACTTGTCATGGCAACAGGCAAGCATCACCCCTGAAGCCAGCAGCCTGAAGCAGATAGATTGTTTCAATTATCTAATTTGCACAATGAATGAACCCTGCTTATAGGAAATCCATAGGTGGCTGGCAGTGGCAAATGGCGGCTGCGACATGTTGGGAGGCAGTAGATTTATATTCTCTCTCAAAATACAGAGCAGGATTGTAATTTTCTGCAAATATTCACAGAAGTAAAAGGAGGAAGAGCAGGAAGAAGGGAAGAACTCATTATAACTTCCCCTTTTGTCTTAGCTCCTGGGATGTACCTTTTCTTTCCAAATTGCCCTTTCTCTGTGTGTGTGTCTAGTTCAGACAATGCCCCATGTAGGCATGGACGCTTTTGCGGTCTATTACCTAACTGCCCTGCTCTCTTCCCACTGTGCCTCTTAGAGTGCTTTGGAGGTGTTAGATACATGGCCAGAAGACGTCCCTAAGAACTCTTTGGCTTCAAGGGAAAGTGCTGCTTCACAAAGGAAATTTCTGCCCCACCCGGATAGTTGTCCTCGGTTTTGAGTAAACCAGGAGGGAGGCTGCCTTGTGATGGGTGCGTTCTCATCCTCCAACTCAGCCCTCAGGAATGTGTTACTCACCAATATAGCCCTTCTTTGCTCCTTCCCACCCTTCCCGTCCGAAACAGGGCTGATATAGCTCTACATTTACCTCCCTTTCTCATTTCCCCTATTCTCACCAAGCTCTACATATTCTGTTTGTGGCTTTTTTAGGGAAGACAGTTTAAACCAAGACGACTACCAAGAAACTTGGCTTTCCCAAAGCAATGAATCTTCATGGTGGAATTTTAGGCACCAAGAGAATCTTGGGGTTGCACTGATATTGGATTTTTTTAATTTATTTGTTTCTTTTTGTAGCCAGTGAGGGTAAGGCACAAAGCCTTCAGTCACACTGTGTGCAGTCAACCTTTCCAATCAAACCCGGTTCTTAGGAGGACTCTCAGACCTGAAGAAAACTGCCACCCATTCATCCTATACTTAGATTCTCAATACTTTCAGAGATTGACTACGTTTTAAAAATTCCCGTTCCCTGCACTGATTTTTTCCTCCAAATAATCACATTTCCTTTTTCCATGCAATTTTTTTTTTTTTTTTGGCTGCGTTGGGTCTTCATTGCTGCATGAGGGCTTCCTCTAGCTGTGGCGAGCGGGGGCTACTCTTCGTTGTAGTGCACGGGCTTCTCGTTGTGGTGGCTTCTCTTGTTGCAGAGCACGGGCTCTAGGCATGCGGGCTTCAGTAGTTGCAGCACACAAGCTCAGTAGCTGCAGCACGCAGGCCCCTAGAGCGCAGGCTCAGTAGTTGCAGCACATGGGCTTAGTTGCTCCACAGCATGTGGGATCTTCTCAGACCAGGTATTGAACCCGTGTCCCCTGCATTGGCAGGTGGATTCTTAACCACTGCACGGCCAGGGAAGTCCCTCCATGCAAATTTTTTAAAAAAGAAGAATTTAGTTTCATTGTAATATTTTTGGGGGTGGTACTGACATTGACTGAGCTGGTTTGTTTTCAAAGAAATACTTGCTAAATCCCAAAAATGAACAGGGACTTGGGCATTCAGTTATGCATCAGTTCAATATACTTGTTGGGCAAAGTTCAGTTTACAAGGCTAAATTCAGAAATTATTTTCTTTTTAAATTCACTGGAAGAACACATAGGAAAAAGGTTTTCCAAAGTCCATAGGCTGGTGTACACTATACACATCTCCAGAAAATCTAGAGCCATATTTTCACCCTAAAGGCTCTGGTGACAGATAAGAGAAGCTGTAATCATCAATGTTTTAAGTTCTGGCCTTGTGAGAATTTCTGATCTGTCTCCTCTTTACAATCTTTGTTCAAGGAACATCTGTCTTCAGTTCAATAGTTTAAACTCTAATGACCAAATCAGTAAATGTTTATTTTGTAAATTGGCACAGGGAAAGACAGAAGCAGGCTCAACCTTTCACTAATATTTTGTTTACTGTGATAGAAAAAATGTCATCAGATAAATTAGAGCCAGGAAGCTTTTTTCTAACAGGCACATAACATTTATTAATGAGAGGTTGAGGATCGTTTTGTTTAAAAAAATGAAAAGGGTATTGAAGTAGCATTCTTGAATGTTCTGTGTCATTGCCCTTGACCTCATGATGAGTGAAGATAATGATGAATCTTTGCAACAAAATCAGTATACTCGGTGTTGTCGGTATTAAACATACTGTGGTATTTGCAAGATACTTCAGGAATAAGTGGAGTCAGGCTCTTGTAGAGGGTCAGATTCAAGTGAGAAGTGTGGAGAGTCAAGGGTAAGACAACTTAAATTTTCACAAAATTTGGCAAGAAAACTCTAATGAAAAAAGGATTTCTTTGACTCCTCGCAGGAGTAGGTGTAAGAGGGATGTTAGATGCACACATAATTGGCATACGCATCACACTTCTATCTATACTTTTATTCCCAAAGTGTATCATTTACATTCTTAAGTTTTATGACTGGGGAATCCCAAAAGCCTGACTTCCTATAAATTGTGGCAACCATTATATTTTCAATGCAGATTAAGTTATAAATATTTCTACTTGGACTTCCTCTCCATATAAGCCCAGACAAGAAGTTGAGTGAGGCTTGGGCTGACTTTCATGGTGCTATAGAGTTACAAGTCTTCCTCAGAGGGGTCTATCAAGATGCTACAGCTTGGGCTTCCCTGGTGACACAGTGGTCGAGAATCCACCTGCCAATGCAGGGACACGGGTTCGAGCCCTGGTCCAGGAGGATCCCACATGCCACAGAGCAGCTAAGCCCGTGAGCCACAACTACTGAGCCTGTGCCCTAGAGCCCACGAGCCACAACTACTGAGCCCATGTGCCCTAGAGCCCGAGCACCACAAGAAGAGAGGCCACCACAATGAGAAGCCCCAGCACCACAACGAAGAGTAGCTCCCCCTCACCGCAACTAGAGAAAGCCCGCGCGCAGCAGCGAAGACCAAACGCAGACAAAAATAAATAAATAAATAAATAAATTTTTTAAAAGAAAAAAGATGCTACAGCTTTAAAAATATAAGGATTTTGAAGGGTTCCATTTAAACAGGCTTTGAGCAAGGGCTCAAAACACTGCCAGAAGGGTGGGAACAACCAGGAATCAGATTCTGAGCAAGTGGTATGAGGTCACGTTCCAAGGATTTGGCTTGGATCTGCAGTTGGAGAAAGTGTTAAACACGCTGCTGCCAAGAACTGAAGACCTCGGCTTCTAAGAATAAAGAAACCAATCTCTCACGCTTCATGAAAAAGTTCCTGGATGAACAGACCAGGAACATAAGCTATCTGGAATACCAGCTTAACTATCAGAAGGACTTAGAAAAGGCGGCCAAGAGTGAAGGACAGCCTGAAAAGGCTGCTGAAGCATCTGAAACCTCAGGTAAAGAGAGGACACCTGAAGGCAACACAGCAAGTCTTCCCACCCAGCAGGTCCCAAAGTCAGCTATTTAAGAATCTTGATCTTCTCCATTTGACAGAAGTGTGCTTTCCTTTTCAGATCGCAAATAAATGTTTTGCATTATAAAAAAAGAAAAAACAGGGCTGGTACAGGCAGCATGCCTACCAAGGCCAACATGGTGAAGCCAGTCAATTACAAGGACCAGGCAGGGCTGTGCCCACTGATGTGAGGCCTGAAACCACGCATCCTATACAGTGGTTTTAAAAACGAGAGTAAGTAAACTTGACAGATGGCACAAAAAGCCAGCTTTTTATTCATTCTCTAAATATTTAGAGTACCTCTTATGTGTCAGGTACTCTGTTAGGTGCTAAGGATATACCGGTGGATAAAACAGACTCGGTCCCTACTTAACTGAGTTTATAAATCAGTGGGAAGGAAGATATATATTTTTTAAACTATGACATATATAAAATACACACTAACAGCCTTAGTCTTAAGTGCTATGAAAGGAAAATACAAGAAAAACTATGAGTATATTTTTTTTCACTGATACATCGTTGACATATAATCTTATGTGAGTTTCAGGTGTACTAAATAGTGATTTGACATGTACATACATTATGAAATGATCACCACCATAAGTCTAGTAAACATCTGTCTCCAAAGTTATTACTGCATTATGGACCATATGCCTTCTGCTGTATACTACATCCCCATGACTTATTCTATTACTGAAGGTTTGTATCTTTTGATCCCTTCCACCTATTTCCCCCACCCCCATCCCCTGCCCTTCTGGCAACCACCTGTTTGTTCTATCTATGAGTCTGTTTTCATGGTTTTTGTTTGTTTTTTTCCTTAGATTCCACATCTATATGGGATCTACAGTATTTGTCTTTCTCTCTCTGACTTATTTCATTTAGCTAATACCCTCCCAATCCACCCAAGCTGTTGCAATGGCAATATTTCATTGTTTATGGCTGAATAATATTCCATTGTATATATACACCACATCTACTTACTCCATTACTCTATCAATGGACACTTAGGCTGCTTCCATATCTTGGCTACTGTAACTAATGCTGCAATGAATATTGAGGTGCATATATCTTTTGGAATTAGTGCTTTTGTTTTTTTTTCAGGCAAATACTCGTAAGTGAAATTGCTGGACCATATGACAGTTCTTTTCTTAATTTTCTGAGAAACCGTCATACTATGGGTGTGCTGGCAGGCATCTCTGGTCCCTGGCCTGGTTGGCTGCCAGGCCCTGCCTCGCGCGATGGCTGCAGGCCTGCTGTAAGGCAGGGTTAGGCTTCCCACACGGTTGGCTGTACGGCCTGGGAGGGGCGGTGGTTGCCGCGTGCCTACTGGCAGATGGGCCCCGATCCCCTCACAGCCGGGTGCACGGCCCAGGGGGCACTTCGCTGGTGCTGAGCCACTGGGGAGAAGGTAAGCTCCTGGCACTAACAGGCTGGAGGGTGGATTCCGAAATGGGGCTTGCCATCGTGGTAGAGCGAGCTTCCAATAACAGCTGCTGCTAACGTCTCCATCCCCAGCTGCCACCTGCCTCTGCAGGAGGTTCACTAAGTTCAAAACGTGGGTCTGATCTAGGCTCCTTTGACACTACTGCCTCTCTGCTGGGATTTGGAGCACATGAGATTTTCACACACCCTGTAAGAGCAGAGTGTCTGTTCCCTAAGCCCTGCTGGTTTTCGAAGCCAGACGTCCTGGGGCCTCATCTTCCTTGTCAGGACCCGGGGGCCGGGGAGCCTGATGTGGGGCTCGGGCCCCTCGCTTCTTGGGGAGGACCTCTATGGCTGTGATTATCCTCCCATGTGTGGGTCACCTCCCCCAGGTGTGTGGGTCCTGACTAGACTGCGTCTTTGCCCCTCCGACTTATCTTGCTGTGCTTCCTTCTTCATATTCTTAGTTGTGCGAATTATTTTCTGCTAGTCTTCAGGTTATTCTCATAGGTAGTTGCTCTGTAAGTAGTTGTAATGTTGACATGCCTGTGGGAGGGGAAGGGTTTGGGGCCTTCCTACTCAGCCATCTTGGCCACCTTCCCTATGAGTGCCTAGTTTTATTTTAGAATCAGGGAAGACCTTCTGAGGAACCAACTTTAACATGAGACTTGATGGATTAGTAGAGGCGAGACAAAGAGAGGGAGGAAGAGAGGGCAGAGGTAAGAAGGCGAGAGCAGGGCTGTGAAGGGGTAAGGGGCTTGACGGAGGTCCAGCACAGCCAGGGCACAGTAAGGAGGGGAGAGCAATGAACATGAGACCAGGGACCTGCTGGACATGTTGGCTGGGGTAGGATTTTGGAATTATGTTAAGTGGAATTGAAAACCAGTGAAAGGTTTCAACCAGGGGAGTAAATTGTTTAGGTTGGCTTTTGTTTAAGAAACTCACCTTGGCGGGCTTCCCTGGTGGCACAGTGGTTGAGAATCTGTCTGCCAATGCAGGGGACATGGGTTCGAGCCCTGGTCTGGGAAGATCCCACATGCCGCGGAGCAACTGGGCCCGTGAGCCACAACTACTGAGCCTGAGCGTCTGGAGCCTCTGCTCCGCAACAAGAGAGACTGCGATAGTGAGAGGCCTGCGCACCGCGATGAAGAATGGCCCCCACTCGCCGCAACTGGAGAAAGCCCTCACACAGAAACAAAGACCCAACACAGCCAAAAATAAAAATAAATAATAAATAAAAAAATTAAAAAAAAAAGAAACTCACCTTGGCTTCCTAAATTGGAGCAGGTTGAGAGTGGAAGCAAAAAGAATAGTTAGGAGGTTTCTGCAATGGTCAGATGAGAGCTGGCAGTGGCATGGACTGGGGAAGGGCAGTGGGGACAGAGAGAAATTAGAGGGAGTTCTTTTTTCACCTGCCCTCTGCTGTGGCAGATAGATGAAGCCCACCCAACTCCCACTTTCGGTCCCCACTTGTGTGCCTATTCCAACTGCTATCACCTACTTCCACCTAATAGGGGTCCATCAATATCAGAGAAAAGAACTCAAGACCACCCTAGCAGTTACCTGGATTGGTTAGTAATCCTCAGAAAGGAAAGGTTTTCATAACCAAGATTCACTTGAAAACTCTATTCTGTTAAGTTAAAAGACTGCTTCTGGTGAGCAAAGCAAAAGCATCGCATGCTGCTAATTATATCGCATTCATTTTGGCAGAAGATGCCTGAAATGCTAGCACCAAACACACTGGAACTGACCTAACCACAGGAAAAGCAACATTGCTTAGCTGAAAATCTGCAAGAAACTCGATATTTATTATTAATGTCACCATGGGCACTGAAGTCTTTGATGTGGATACTGGAGATACCTGCCTGCTTTCAACCAGGCACAACAATCTCACAGTCTCTTTTCCCCTGCCCAAGAGCATTTAATTCAAGGGGAAAGAAGCTTTTTCAGCAGTTTGCCCTCCAGACCAGTTTTGAGTACAGAAATCAAATCATTTCAAAGGGGATGTGGGATGTGCTCTCAGCACAACTGGGAAAACCACAAGGTTTAGTAGAAACAGGGCCTGAAAAGGAAATGAGGGCTTCTAAACAGGATGGCCAGGCACAACCCGTGTCATTTAACCATGAAACCCACGTTTATTGTCCAACTCTGAAGTTCCCAATTCTTTAACTTCCCTTACCTCCAGGTGCCCCAAAAGGCAGAAAACATTTAGGACCCTGACTCCTGTCCCCAGTTCTTGGCCAGATACGGAATTATGTATAATTACATCACCTTAAGTATCTCAGCTGAGAGCCTCCCAAAGGCTCATTGGTAAAGCAGGGTAGGGGTGGGAAGGAAGGTAGGCAGGGCAGGGCAGTCCCTATTTTGTAGATGAGACTACAGAGCCCACAACTGGGACAACACGGACACACAGCCCCCTTCTCTTCCTGCCAGCATTTCACGCCAAAAACTTCATTTAATAAGCTCCCATGTCATTTGCTAAGTCTTCCTTCTGCCACAGGGAATATTTATTCCTATAAAACAGAGATAAGAGGCGCTCCCTTTATCAATTCCCTGCATTGGCGGCACAACATTCATTCATTCATTATTGAATCAGCAAACATTTAAATGCCAGACACTGGGCTCCTTAGACAAGTTACTTAACCTCTCTGAGCACCAGAGGTCGCATATTTATAACGGGGTTCATAACTTGATGGCGAGGTCATTTTGACAATTAAATGAGATATTTTTAAAACACCAAGCAGTGTCTGGCAATTAGCAGCTGCTCCATTTCTTTTTTTTCCTTTCTTTTGCATTGCACCTGCTCCAGTCGCTCTTCTAATGGGGTCTTTCTTGTTGCTGAACTTATGCCCACCTCAGAAAAACACTCAACTACACAGCCCTTGGAGTTGCCAGAGGAGGTTTTATAGTGAATATTCTAGAGCCAACTCTGTGCTCATAGCAAAATAAATAGGAAGCCCTTGCAGTTCTGAGAAGTCAAGGTCATGGAACTGGATTGGCCTAGTAACACATCTCCATGATGGGATGCATTTATTTCCCTTCTCTCTGCTGAAGCCATGATGATTTCTAACATACGGACTTTGGGAGGTCGGGTGAATCTTGTCCTCACCCTGTGGGCCCCACTATTAGGCATTTTCTGTGCTCTTAGAGGGAAGAGCTCCTTTGGCTGATCTCTGGATTTCCTATTAAGGCACAGAGCTCTGCTCTGCTGCAGCAGAGGCTCTGAAAAGTCTCAGGAGCATCTTTTTATTTGAAAAGGTACCACAAAATATCAAGCAAGGCCGACCACACAGCAATTGAGCAAAATAAAATATTCATCAGAGGACATTACTGAGAAGGAAACAGCATAATTAATTTCATGAAAACTCCATTGTAACAGAGGAACAAAACTGATCATGCAATAGTCTTACAACTCTGGAGCCTCAAAGCCAACATAAAATAACTGAGGAAAAAAATGAAAATAAAACAAATCTCTGGCATACATGGAGAGAATGCATGACTGCAAGGTGATTGAAAAATAATAAATAACAAGGTTCAAGTAATGCAAATGCTGGCTGGAGTTCTCTCATTTACTTAGGAAGACAAAACTTACATTTTGCTAATGTTAATGCTAATAGTCATAACTTGTTTGAATATATTTGAGGAGAACATTAGTGAAGTAGGAAGACAGGAAACATAAGAGCAAAAGGCTGGAAAAATAAGAATGAGGTAGTTTTACTAGCTTCAGCTGCAAAATTTTGCAGACTCCATAGCCTTCATTTTCCCAAACAGAGTAGGTAGTAAGTCCATTCTAAAAAATTCTGTCTCGCTGCAGGGATCATTAAGAAAAATCACATCCTATAAGGGCCTGCATTCCAGGGAGTGGTGCCTGGAAAGGAGTGGCTCAAACTAAAGGAGTAGCCACCCTTTACAGAGCACCTATTCTCCACTAAGCTCTACTCCAGGTACTTGATGTATACCTCCTCCTTTGAGCCACCTGTGTGAATGAACTGGAGAAGCAGCAATGTAAGCAGGCAGGAGAAAATGCCAAAGTATCAGGAAACTCGGGCTCTAATCCTACCCCTGTGAAAAACTGCTGCCTGGCTTTAGGCAGGCCGTGCAATCCATCTGTGCCTCAGTTACCCCCATCTACTAAATGGGGGTAATCATCCTTTCTGTGCCCACCTCAGCTGATTTGTAAGAAGATCAGACAGGACTAGTAAGAGTGCAAAGCAAGTGTAACACAAATGTCAAGAGTTTTCTTTATTGTTTTGTTTTATTTTGCTTTTGGAACCCTTTGAACTTAGCATACTGATGAAAGGAGTAAAAGAATAATCTAAACCTATCATGTGATGCCTCAGCCTACTGCTACAGGTTTTTGCAGGGGCTGGGAGATTACATTTCTCCTGCTTTGATGATGGATGTGACCTTGCAGAGCTCCTTATTATTCATGCCTTGCTCTAATTATGATATTCCTGAAATGAAGGGGAAGTTAAGCAAGTGGCTTTGTTATTCCACCCACCCCCCCACCCCCGAGGAGTCTTGGAGTCTCTCCAGATGTTTAAAGCGATTGGACTTGTGGGATAAACCTCTCATTTATTTCTCAAACTCCAGCAATATCCAAGTACTCTCACATCTATAGATTTCTGAAATTGATAGTAGCCACACTACCTTACTTCCGCATTTGTCCTCTTCAATAACGCCCATGTCCACTTTCCCCTCTCATTTCAAGCATTCCGTAGAAGTAAATCCATGTGACTCCCCACACGTATTAGTCAACGAGAGGTGGAAGGGGAGGCCTTAAATAATCTGACATCACGGTTTGGGTAATTCAGACTGGATGACATAAATGACATTGTTTCCACCTTTTCATAGAATCTGAGCATTTTGCATTCCTAATGGACCTCACTAATTACCCAATTTGACATCCTGTATGTGTAGATAGAGAAAATCTGGTCCCAGGAGGCTCAAAACTTGGACCTGGAAAGTGTATCATTTGTCTCTGCTTTATTTTCTTTTCACAGTCAGGAGTCCTCCGGACTTCCCTGGCGGTCCAGTGGTTAAGACTCCTCGCTTCCACTGCAGGGGGCGCGGGTTCGAGCCCTGGTCAGAGAACTAAGATCCAGCATGCCGCTCAGTGTGGCAAAAAAAAAAAAAAAAATCAGAGTCCTTCACCTGGGTGACAAAGAACATGGCAAGGGAAGGGCTTGACTATGGGCTGTTGGGAGAAGTGGTGGAAGACCCAGAAAAACCTAGTGTTAGAAATCCAGAGACAGGGACACACACCAGGTATAAAGGATGCTTTTCATGCTCCCCAAACAGACTCTATGAGAAACAGAAAATGAAATGTATATGATCTTAATAATAAATGTATATAATTAAGCTAATATAACCAAAGACATAAAGATCTAAGGCATGTGATCTAGAACATAGGGAATCAGAAAGAATTAGGGAAATAAGGGACAGTGTATCAATGGTGCCAAGAAATTCTGATGTTAAAATGCATAACTGGGATTTCCCTGATGGTCCAGTGGTTTAGACTTCGCCTTCCAATGCAGGGGCTGCAGGCTTGATCCTTGGTCGGGGAGCTAAGATCCCACATGCCTTGCGGCCAAAAAACCAAAACATAAAACAGATGCAATATGGTAACAAATTCAATAAAGACTTTACAAATGGTCCACATCAAAAAACAAAATCTTTAAAAAAAAAAGCATAACCAAAATAGAGATCTGAGCATTATTCCATATTTAATCTCTACTATATACCTTAATTTAATATTTAAAACTAAAGTCTGTGATAAGAGAAGCATTTAGCAAAATGTAAAAAAATACCTATTTTCACTAACATCTAATTTATTTTGAATCTTTATTTTTAATTGAATGATTTTTATCTCAGCCAAGTAACTCACTTATATGGTCACAAAAATCAAATAACACAGAAAAGCTTAGGATAAAAAACAAATCTCCTGGGCTTCCCTGGTGGCGCAGTGGTTGAGGATCTGCCTGCTAATGCAGGGGACATGGGTTCGCGCCCTGGTCTGGGAGGATCCCACATGCCGCGGAGCAACTAGGCCCATGAGCCACAGCTACTGAGCCTGCATGTCTGGAGCCTGTGCTCCACAACAGGAGAGGCCACAATAGTGAGAGGCCCGCGCACCGCGATGAAGAGTGGCCCCCGCTTGCCGCAACTAGAGAAAGCCCTCGCACAGAAACGAAGACCCAACATAGCAATCAATCAATCAATCAATCAATAAATCTTTAAAAAAAAAAAAACAAATCTCCTGCCTGACCTCTCCCCATTCCTCCCATCCTTATACCTGAAACAACCACTTTTATCTTTCTTAGCTGTTTGGTTTTTCTGTTGTTGTTAGCAATTTCCACATCACTAATAGACTTAGACCAATATTTCTTGATTTATTAATTAACTAATCACTTTCAAAACTGTATTTTGTGTTTTTGTTGTATCAGGTGAACACTGAGACATTTGGTTAAACCAAATTAAACATTCTTCCCATCTACAGGGCTTTTTTATAGCTTACGGGGCCTCTAAAATATTAAAAGTTATCTGATAAGTACTATTATTTCTAGGTAGTGGGTAATGGGTTACTTTATTTATTTATTTCTGTGGTTTAACATTTTTTCCAACTTTCTTATGTAGAATTTTTTTTAACTCCTAAAAGTTAGAAAACTGCATGTTTAATAAAACTTAAACAGGGAGACATCTGGTTAAAAATAGCGAAATAAAGGTATGTCTACCATTAAGCAAAAACAACACAATGAGAGAGAGACAGAAGGGGCAGTGGGGACTGAATCCCATCTTCACTGAAGTTATAAAATATTCACAACCCATAATATGTTATTTTTATCAAATTAATGAAATACACAGAGACATAACATGTACCTTCATGTTCTAACATGAGAGAAAGTTTTCTGTATTATGTAGCAAAATCTTAAAGACCCCAAAGTTTAGGACAGCAAGCTCAAGGGTTTGAGAGGCTATTGATACAACACTGAATTCTCGCTCCTCCGCGGGTTGGGAGTGCGGTACAGTGAGGAAACCAGTCCGCATGCTATCTTCTCAAAGTCACCTTCTGGTGTGACTGGGTAGGTTTTCTGCTTTGCAGCTGCCTCTAACAGTCAGCTGGAGAAAATTAAACACTCAAGACAATAAGGAGAGAGAGACTTGTGGCATACAGGACTAAGCTGCTTGGCACAGAGATTCCCTACTTCCTCAGAGGGGTGCCAGCGACACTCCGAGAGTGCAGAGCAGATATACTCTTGCGGCAAAATAAATAACAGAGCTGATGAGACGGTATTTGGAAAAAATATATGTGAATTTAACCTGCCCTCTCTGCTGATTCACTCCCCTAGCCCCCTGTCATATATAGTGTAGAAAACAGCTAGTCCCAAAAGCCTACACAAATATAATTGACAATCAATTAGGATCCAGTATAGACAAAAACATAAAAAGAAGGAATATAGTACAACAAACAACAAGCAAATAAAGACTGCTCTTCAGGATTATACCAGGAGGAAGGAAGGAGAACACTTAAAAAATTATAATATCAAATAAATTTTAGAAAGCATAACTTCTTTGAAATCAGACTGTATATAAAAGATAAACAAATTAAAAAAGAAATATATGTGAATTATAATAACATAAAAAGAAATTAAAATATAAAAAGAAATATAAAATTAATACTAAACTGACATCTCAGAAATGGAAAATATAATAAAACTATCAAGGAAATGAAAACAAGTTATAAACAGTAAAAAGTAGATCTGACTTTGCTAAAAACATCCAGGGATACCAGGGACAGGCTTTAGACATCGGAAGTGAGAAAAATAAAATTGGAAAAATAATTTATAATAATTAGGGGGAGAGTGATATATGCAGAACACAAGGAGATCCAATCTACATATAATAGGTCTTCTTGAAGTAAAATCAGAACAGAGGAAGAAAAAACATTCAAAGATACAGTAAAAGAGGTACAGTAAAAGAGGTCCAAGAGGGAAGGGATATAGATATACATATAGCTGATTTACTTCATTGTAAGCAGAAACTAACACAACATTATAAAGCAATTATACTCCAATAAAAAATAAATAAATACATTATACCAAAAAAAAAATACAGTAAAAGAGACATTTTTTCCAAACTAGTAATGAATTTGAATTTATATTTTCTTTCAGAAATTTTTTCTTCTGCCATGTCTTGGAACAATTTTCCTCCACTGTGTGTACGCACATGTGTGTGTAATATGTTCCAGGAAAATGACATAGAATAAATAACAGTGAGATATATACTTTTAAAGACATTACCGAACTTCAAAGATTAAAGAAGGATTTCTGAGGGAGGGATGGGGTCGGGGTGAATCTGGGAAAAAAATCAGTTCTGCTCAGAAGTTAAATTTTTCTGAGTTTTCCACAGTGATGTTCAGTGCTAAAAGAAATGGAATACATATTTATATATCTGTAACTAAAGACATATAAAGTGGTCTTGAATGATAACACACAAAGCTGATACCATCATTGCCTTCGAATAATGTACTGAGATTGGGAAGATAGTCAAAAACTCTGATTTTCGGGGCTTCCCTGGTGGCGCAGTGGCTGAGAATCTGCCTGCCAATACAGGGGACACGGGTTCGAGCCCTGGTCTGGGAAGATCCCACATCCCGCGGAGCGACTAGGCCCGTGAGCCACAACTACTGAGCCTGCGCGTCTGGAGCCTGTGCTCCGCAACAAGAGAGACCGCGATAGTGAGAGGCCCGCGCACCGCGATGAAGAGTGGCCCCCGCTCGCCGCAACTAGAGAAAGCCCTCGCACAGAAACGAAGACCCAACACAGCCAAAAATAAAGAAATAAATAAACAAAATTAAAAAAAAAAAACAAACTCTGATTTTCTGTGACGTTTTAATTTTTAAAGTAGAATATAAAAATAATATAAACAATAACCACAACAATAATAATGATGGTGAAGCAACTGCTACAATTATCAGGGCAAGACAATATGACCCAAAAAGATACATCCAACTAAGTTGTTTCTCAAGTAGAAAAAAGCAGATATCATTTTCAAATATAGAGAACTAAGCCACTTTATGAAATAATTTGGTACACAGAATGACTGGAGAAGCCATGACTTTTTTAAAAAACTGGTAATAAGCAACCAATCCATTATAAAATTGTTAGACAATTGTGAAAGTTATTATAGAACAGAACTACATGTAAACTTTGACAAGGTAATGAAGACAAACCAGCTATTTTCACTGAATTGCACTCAAAGAGATATTTGTTAGGTGAGCTCTTATTTATGTAACATTCATCAATGTGAACAATGTCTGGGAATTAAAATTATGCAAAAGAAAGAAATACAGAATTGGTTGCTTTCTCACATTAGGATCTTTCAGAAAGATTGAAGAAATGTTCAACATTAAATAAGACACAGAATAAAGTAATAGAAAGCCACTGTAGTTTCATGGATGATGGGACTGATTATATTATTGTTAAGATTATTCATTCTTCCCCATCTCCCATCCATATATTCTACCTTATTTCATTAATGCAGGATTTGACCATGTGACTTTCTTTGCTCAATGCAATGTTACCAAACTTGACATAATTAGGGTATTCTAATAAGATCGTGAGGTTGAGTGTCTTCCCTCTAGGCTCTGCCACTGCTATTAGAAGAATAACAGATAGCTAATCATCCCTATTCTGTAGCCCCAGAAGTAAAAATAAAATGGGTGCTTAGAGACTGAAAAGATAAGTCACAGACTGGATGACAAAAAATTCAAAACACTTATCTGATAAAGGGCTTGTATTCAGAATATACAAAGAACTCTTAACACTCAATAATAAGAAAATAAACCAAGTTTAAAAAGAGCAAAAGATCTGAACAAATACCTCAGAAAGATACAGAGATGGCAAATAAACATCAAAAAAAATTTTAATATAATTTGTCATTAGGAAACTGAAAATTAAAATAACAATTGATACCTCTATACACCTATTAAAATAGCTATGATTCAAAAAACAAAAAATACTAAATGTTGGCAAGGATACAGAGCATTAGGAATATAATTAATTGCAGGTAGAAATACAAAATGCTAAAGCCACTCTGGATGGAAGTTTGGCAGTTTCTTATAAACCCAGCTTTACCATACAATCCAGCAATTGTGCTCCTAGTCGTTTATTCAGATGACCTGAATACATGTCTACACAAAACCCTGAATACAAAATTTTATAGTAGTTTTATTCTTTCACCAAAAACTGGAAATAACCAAGATGTTCTTTAATAGGTGAATGTATAAATAAACTGTAGTATATCATACAATGAAATACTATTTGGTGATATAAAGAAACATCTCAGGCTACAAAGACATAGAGGAAACTTAAATGCATATTGCTAAGTAAAGGAAGCCAGTCCAAAAAAGGTTATATACTATAGCGTTCCAATCATATGACATTCTGGAAAGGGCAAAACTATAGAGAGAGTAAAAAGTTCAATTGATGCCACAGAGAGGAAAGGAGGGATGAATAGGTGAAGCACAGGGTATTTAACCTGTGGTAAAATTATTTTGTATAGCACTGTAATGGTGGTATATTACACTATGCATTTATCAAAACCCATAGAACTTTACAGCACAAAGAATGAACCTTAACATGTGCAAATTTTAAAAAATCATAGAGGCGTTTAGGAGATGCCAAGAACAATGCAGACTACGGTAAGGGAACCTAATTGTAATAAAAATATATGAAACAACTTCAGTGAAGAGGGTTAGGGGAAGTGTACTGACCTAAGTGACTCTGGAAATGAGTAGAATCTGTAAGAATAATGGCAAAAGGAACTGTATATAGGCACTATACAGTTTTACAAGTTGATAAAACTCTTTCCCGTCAGATAGGGATTAATAATTCTAACACTGCTATACATGTCCACTGAAAATGAAAAACTAAGTAAATAGATGGTGGATGATGAGACCCTGGTTTCTTACTGGAATGGGAGGTTACAAACCAGCAAGGGTAACGAGCTAGAATGATCCCTGTGGTAATGGATTAGAGTTGGAGACCTCAGTAAGAACTCATGTTTAACTTAATATAGGTATAGTTTATTACATAAAGAAATATTTACAGATATATGGATAAATATAGGTTAGTATGCACACATATATTTTTGCTCTGTCAGCTGAGAAGGCCTAGAAGAAATAACACCACAGTAGAAATGAGCACACTTACCACCCAAATCTTGGTTTCTAAAATCATTTTCCAATAAGGAACCAGGGCTTATTGGAGAAATGGCTGGCCCTAGGACTAGGGCAGGGAATTTACAAGATGATTCCTGGAGCATCTTGCAGCCCAGAAAGTAAGAAAGTGCTCAAAGAAAACACCACACACACACACACACACACACGCACACTGATGGGAGTACATTAACGGGGCACAACAGCCAAAGCTGAAACAATCTAAGCAACAATGAAAGTGGTACTTTATTCCTCTGAACTTCTTCCCCCAAAGCCATAACCTCAAGCTAACCATAAGAAACACACCAGAAAATTTTCAATACAAGGGCACCCTACATTATACCTGATCAGCACTCCTCAAAACTTTCAAGGTCATTGAAAACAAGGTCTAAGTAACTGTCAGAGCCAAGAGGAGCCTAAAGAGACATGACAACTAAATATAATATAGTACCCCAGGCAGGATCCTGGAACAGAGAACGGACACTAGGTAAAAACTAAGGAAATCTGAATAAATTATAGACTTCAGCTAATAACAGTGTGTCAGTATTGGTTCATTAATTATAACAAATATGCTATACTAATATGTTATTAAAAATAGGAGGAACTGTGAGGGCAGTACTATATGGGAACTCTCAGTACTATTTCTAAAAAATAAAAAATTGTTTACTGATAACAAAAATTAAAAACATGGGACAGACCTGAGCCTGAATCTAAATGAGGAACCAAGCCCAGCCAGATCCACAGCAGGAGGCAGAGCCTCCATCCAGCTCTCCTGGTTCACAGAGCTAGAAGAGGAATTCTGGAAACTCCCCGAATCCCTAAAATAGAGGACATGCAACAGGAACTCTGGTAAATATTGCCAAGAAACTGCACAAAATGTTCTACTCTTTAAACCTCTACTAAATGCATAAGAGTTTTTATTTACTCTCACTTTTGCTACACTTGACAACATAAATACTTTTTAAATTTTTGCTAATTTAACCAGTAAAATATTTTACTTCTCTAAATTTGAATGTCACTGTTTCCTCCTCCTGGTAAAGATGGACTTCTTTTACCAATAAATACTGCAGTAGGCATTTCAACAGGTAAGAACTTTTTAAAACATGACTCCGGTAGCATTATCATGTGATTAACAATAATTCCTTATAACATTTTAATATCTACTTCAAGTTCAATGTTCCCCGAATATTTAAAAATAGTTTTAAAGTTGATTTGTCTGAATAAGAATCCAAACAAGGTCCACATATTGCATTTAGATTATGTGTATTATAAGTCTCTCTTAATATACAACAATTCTCCTTTTTGTGCTATTTATTATTTGCAAGAACTAAATTATTTGTCTTACAGAATAACTGGATTTGGCTGATTAAATGACCTCCATCCCCTGTATTTTTCTGTAAACTGGGAGTTAGATCTAGAGGCCTGATCCATCATAGGTTATTTCTTTTGTCAACAATACTTTGTAACATTTCCGTACACTTCCTATTGCCTTGCATCAAAAGAAAAATATGTCCTGTTTGCTCCTCCTCTAGTGATGGAAAGATTAATTAGTGGATTCAGGTCATGTCAGCCTGATCCATCTATTATTAAGTTTCACATATAATGTTTCTTATCTAACGGTTTTAGCAACTACTGATGACCATCATCTAGATCCATTAAGGTTGTAAATGTGGTTTTCTATTTCTATCATTTCTTCTCATTTGTAAGCTATGATTAAAAAACAAACAAACAAACAAACTTTCCCTCACTAATTATTTTCCTGCCCTGAAATACAATTCATGCAAGAAAGACTACTTACTGTCTCAATTGAAATACAAACTGTCTGAATCTGGGGGATATTTTAACTACGTTTTCTGCCAGTGGATGAGGGGAGCTGATTCAGGAAGTACAGCATGGGGCTTTCTTCAACATGCAATTCCTTTTCCGATGCAATTAGGTGAGCACCAAATGCTTCATGCCAACCCTCTTCACATCCACCCTCTGAGTCATACTACTGAGGGCCTTTGTCAGGGCTTCATGTGGAGAATACCTAGACACTATCTCTGCCAAACAGGCTGGGTATGAACCAGGGTAGTAGGAAGATGACAGTAACACTGTTTTCTCCTTTGGTACTACTGATTAGCTTTGATTGTCTTCTAGGCAACTTTATATTGTGAGCAACTAGAAGCAACATATGGTAACCCACCTGGCACATTTTCACTTGTCATGATTTTTTTCTCTGTACCTCTTGGAACATATGTTAAAACTGATAAAATAGAAATGCAATAATCTTTAAAAATCAAGCCAGAATTTTTATCTGTACCTTCTTTCCCTTTATTTCCTTCCGTATAAAACCAAGAACAATATCACTGAAGAAAAGTAAAATTGTCCTTCATCATCATTAAGAGGAAATATCATTTATTTGTCAGTCTCTTGCTCTATACTACTACTATGCCAAGTGCTTTAAAATGCATAATTCAATTCTGACATCATAGAAACCCTGCAAGGTTGTTTTATAAATAACTAAATGCCCATGATCGTTCAGAGCGTTAAGTGGTGGAACTGATATTGTAACCTAGGTCAGTATTGTCCCAAGGTCTGTATTCTTTCTTTGTTTCTCACCATCAGAAACATTTATTGAACACCTCTGCTGTGGCCAAGGCACTGTCCAAGGTGCTGGAGAAACAGAGGAATACGGTGGTCCCTGTCCTCAACAACCTTGCTATTGCTACTCAAAGTGTGGTCTGAGGTCCAAGCAGCAAGGACATCACCTGAGAGCTTTGCAGCTATGAAGAATTGTCTTCTAGGCAACTTTATATTGTGAGCAACTAGAAGTAACATGTTGTAACCCACCTGGCACATTTTCACTTGGAATGATTGTTTTTTCTCTGTACCTCTTGGAATCTATGAAGAATCCAGGATTTCACCCCAAACCTACTGATTCTGATTTCACCCCAAATCAGAATATGTATTTTAACAAGATACCCAGGTATCTCATATTCTATATATTAGGTATGCATAAGAAATGTTATGTTTGAGATTAATAAAGAATTTTTAACCTAGTTGTGAAAATAGTACATAGCCACTTAAAAAGAAAACTAACTATACAGAATAGCCAGAGATGAGTAGACAGTGAACGCTGCAAGAAGCTAGCACCATGGGGATACAGTGGAGCTAGAAAGTGTGTAGCACAGATCCAGGGAAGACTGCTTGGAGGAGGTAGAGCTCAAATCGAGTCATGCAAAATGCTTTGCCTGGTAACATGGGGAGATTGTTGTGAGTAGAAAGACTGTGACGATGAAGGCATCAAGGTAAAGACATTTATGGAATGTATGAGAAGCAGGGCTGACTCCGGCCAAGATGAACCCTCATGAGACTCTCTAGGAAAGAGCAGAGGCTGTGGTTTCATCTCTGTTCTCCTAGGATCTTACCCAGAGTCTACCATTTTGTTGGTATTCAATAAATATTTGTTGAATGAAAGGCACTTCTTAAAAGTTCCACTTCCATACTGAATTATACTACATGTACTTATCCTAAGAGTTGTTGATGTTTTCTAAATTAATATGTTGGGGATGGTGTTACCTTGAGGAGAGTTTCAACCACTGGTGATGTTGTGGTCGGTTGATGTGTCTACATAACACAGTGATGAACTTCAAAAGACTTAAATTCTTTAAGTACTATGTGGAGGTCAGAGTACTATATAAGCATTTTATTTCATGAATAGATATATTATGGCCAGTATTTAGGAATATTTCCTTAGAATAGAGTCATAAAATGGAATTACTTGATGAAAGATATATAAACATTTTAAAGCTTTGAATCACCCTGCCAAATTGATTTTCAAAAATGATATTTCCTTTGGCAATGCCCTGATCTGGAAAACTGCTTAGGAAGAAGAAGGTACAGAGGAGTGGGTTAACTGTTTGATGAATAACGAATAATTGCTTCTGTATGAAGTTATTATCATCTTCCAAGAAATGTAATAGTCACCTTACATATGATATCTCTAATGCTCACTTCGGCCTTTAAAATATATATTATTATTGCAATTTTTTTTTCCAACCCAGGTACTTTTATTTTTTTATTATTATTAGTTTTTTAATCAGTCATCAATTTTATACATATTATTGCAATTTTACAGATAAGGAAACTAAGGCTGAGAAGGGCTTAATAGCTGTCCCCAAAGTCACATAGCTATTAAATGTTGGAGCCAAATTAAGAAACCAGATCTCTTAATCAAGATCTCTATTCTTTCCCTATGCCAAAATTTCTGTTCTGGCTATCTTTTGCTGCATAACAAATTACCCCCAAATCCAGTGGTTTTAATCAGCCACTCTTTTATTATATCTCACAATTTTGTGGATCAGGAATTTGGCCAAGGTTTGGCTGGGCAATGCTTTTCCTTCACATGTCATTAGCTGGGGTAGTTCATGTGGAGGTGAAGTATCCACTTCAGAGATGCCTGACTCACACGATTGCAAGTTAGTGCTGGCCGTTGCCTGGAAGCTCAGGGAAGGCCATCAGTTGAGGGTCTTAGTTCTTTTCTACATGGACTTCTGCACTGGGGTAATTGAGTTTTTTCACAGCATGGATACTGGGTTCCAAGAGTAAGTATTCTAAAACACAGGAAGTATAATAGAAGTTGATAGTCTCTTAAGACCTGAGCCCTACAAGTGGCACAGAATCATTGCTACGAGATTCAATTGTTCACAGTAGCAAAAGAGTCCACCCAGATTTAAAGGAAAGACATACAGACATAGACCCCTACATAAGTGTCAAACAATTAGCAGTCATCTTTAATTTATCACATTTCCGAAACCTGGATGTTGAAAATACATACATTCAAGTTATGCACCATATATAATTATTCCAGAATAATTCATGGACACCATTGTTATTTTAAGACCTTTCATTCTATTTTCTGTAACCATATGTATGAATTATTTTGAGAAAAATGAAGACATTTTCTGAAGATTTTACTATAAAGTCTTTATTTCAGAAACAAGAAGTGGTCAGAAAAAAGGCTGAATCATGGAAAGGGTGCTGTTTGCACTTCTGGTTTTCTCTTTTTTGCTCTCTGACCTGGCTTGCTAACTCACCAGCAGGAAACTGCAATTTGAGGAGTGGCAACTCTCTGAATTCAAGACATGGTTTCCAGGATGACAGCAGTTAGATAAATGTTGCTTTTTCATCAATAAAGCACTGCAAAGAAGTGTTCTTCGGTAGGTAACTACTGAAGAGAGCCCCAGTTTTCCCAATTATAGGATAAACTGGGCTGGGCTCATCAATGTCTTTAATCTAGTTAGGATTCAAATGAGGTTTCCATTTTACAAATCCATGCAGACTGCCTTCTAAGCAAACACAGGTGTATGTGGCTTGCTGGCAACTATAAGCATTGCTGACATATTTCCCCTCCATTAAAAATTCCCCTTCCTCCTACATGTGTTGAGACCCCGCACTCATGGTTGACTGTGTGTACTCTTTTCAGGAGTTCACTAAAGCACCACACCCATTTTCCGGATTAAGCAAATATGAAAAGCCAACATAATTCCCATATATCCACCTAATTTAATACCTACTCTCCTGATCTAAATAAATCTCCCTTGGAGACTTTGCCAAGAATCCAGGCTCTTCCTCCTGCCCTCTGTCCAGCTACGTTTCAGGGCTCTGACAGTGAGGCCAACTCAGAAAAACATCCACAGAGTAATGGATGAAAAAACATAAAATGGGCCTGCATTAACAGTGCAATAAAAATTCTTTATGAATCTATCTCCGTATGAATGGCAAACAGGAGGGGATGAGTGTATGAGTCTGTGCCTGACCCAGTACACATCACACTCTAGATCCAGATCCATAAGTTAAGGTTATCTGCTCTTCCCAACATTCTCACAGAAAACGAAGTGTTCTGAATAACATATACACATTTGAAAAAATATTCATAGAGGGACTGCTAGACCCTGCTAGACCAGAAGCTACAAATGTGGGTTAGGATTATGACTGCTGGTAATGGTACTAAGAACGCCATGGAGAGCTGACGAGCCAGAGATGAGCTTCGGTTGCCCAGGTTTTGACAAATTTTATTTATCTCAGGGTCTAACCATTTCTCCCCTTGCCGACTCCCACTTCAGCCTGGAACACTGAGTAAGATGAAAATGTCCTTTAATTCCTTCTACCCTCTGCACAGTGTGTTAAAACTTGGACAAAAGGCTAATCAAGTTCTCTCTGCAACATGAAGTTATGAAAGTTTATGCTACCAACTACCTTTCCAACATAAAAAAAAAATTGTGGGACTTCCCTGGAGGCGCAGTGGTTAAGAATCCGCCTGCCAATGTAGGGGACACGGGTTCGAGCCCTGGTCCGGGAAGATCTCACATGCCGCAGAGCAACTAAGCCCGTGCGCCACAACTACTGAGCCCGTGTGCCACAACTACTGAGCCCACGCACCTAGAGCCCGTGCTCTGCAACAAGAGAAACCACCGCAATGAGAAGCCCACGCACCACAACCAAGAGCAGCCCCCACTCTCCACAACTAGAGAAAAGCCCGCGCACAGCAACGAAGACCCAACGCAGCCAAAAATAAATAAATAAATACTTTTTTTTTTTTTTTTAAATTGTAATATAGGGTGTCCTAATGATGTTCTTTTGAGCTACTTCCTATTTTCAGACAGATGGCTTCTGTGGAGAGCAGTAACTGTTTTATAGTGTAATTCAGAGAAGAATAAAGAACTAATTCAGGCTTTGTTTTATTTATCTACAAAATTAAAGCACTGGAACTCATCACTTAAAGGATTTCATGTAACATTATACCTGAATATACTGAATACACTCAGCGAGGTTCTTTACCACCACTGAATGCTCAGAAAGGAACAATATATTACTTTACAATATATAGTATATAAACACACAGAACATAGCTTTTCTTATGATGTACATATTAGCAATTAATAAGTAATGAAAACAAAAATACCGTATATTTATAACTATATATCTGATTAAAAGAGTAGGGTGGTATAATGAAATGAGCACAAGCCCACATATCCTTTGACCTAATAATTATTTTTTTTCCAAATATACCTTTTTCTAAGCCCAGATTTTCTAGAAAACAAAGCCTGAGGCAAAATATACTTTTAATGTTTCATTAGGGATACAATCCCCAGGAAGCTAGAATAGAGAAAAAAGAAAATGGAGGTTCCTTAAAAAACTACAAATAGAACTACCATACGACCCAGCAATCCCACTACTGGGCATATACCCTGAGAAAACCATAGTTCAAAAAGAGTCATGTACCAAAATGTTCATTGCAGCTCTATTTACAATAGCCAGGACATGGAAGCAACCTAAATGTCCATCGACAGATGAATGGATAAAGAAGATGTGGCACATATACACAATGGAATATTACTCAGCCATAAAAAGAAATGAAATGGAGGTATTTGTAATGAGGTGGATGGAGTTAGAGTCTGTCATACAGAGTGAAGTAAGTCAGAAAGAGAAAAACAAATACAGTATGCTAACACATATATACGGAATCTAAGGAAAAAAAAAAAAAAAGGTCATGAAGAACCTAGTGGCAAGATGGGAATAAAGACACAGACCTACTAGAGAATGGACTTGAGGATATGGGGAGGGGGAGGGGTGAGATGTGACAGGGTGAGAGAGTGTCATGGACATATATACACTACCAAATGTAAAATAGATAGCTAGTGGGAAGCAACCGCATAGCACAGGGAGATCAGCTCGGTGCTTTGTGACCACCTAGAGGGGTGGGATGGGGAGGGTGGGAGGGAGGGAGATGCAAGAGGGAAGAGATATGGGAACATATTGTATATGTATAACTGATTCACTTTGTTATAAAGCAGAAGCTAACACACCATTGTAAGGCAATTATACTTCAATAAAGATGTTTAAAAAAAAAAAGAAAAGAAAATGAGATGAAGAAGGAGGGAAAGCAAATACAAAATGGTGAATTACAAATCTGGCCACCGCACGGCCTTAGCAGAAAGCACACCTGGTCGTTCAGTCACACAGCATATATCCCCTGAGAGGGTTCATTTAAACACCACATCTGGCAACAGCCCATCGGGGGAGGGAAGGAAAATAATTTATCCACCAGCTCCGTAACATCTTCCGTTCGGCATTGATCAAGGCTTCCCTCTGGGGCCTATAAGAATACAGTTAACACCAGGCTAACTAGAAGGTCACCCAGCAGCATCCAACAGAAACCACGGCTAAGCCAATATGACGAAGTATGTAAACCTGAACCAGCACAGCTATAAGGAAATACTTGCACGTGTGCTTAAAGGACATTATTGGAGCATTAGTTTTATAAAGAAAAGTGGAAGACTGAATATCCATTTTAAAAATTAATAATATCCATTATTAGGATAATAGTTAAATATATTATGGTACACCCATATAATGGATAGATTCAAAAGAATGAGTAAATCTAGACCTACTCACCCAAAAATATATCCAGGACTTATTAAATGAAAAAAACAAGTCACAGACTTATACATATATCGCAATCCACTTTAATGCAAAAAGGAAACACTATGAGTTTACATCCATATCTCTATATCTATCTATATATGTATATATATATGAGATAAATAGAAAAATATTTAATAAGAGGCATCAAAAATGTTAGTGGCGGGGCTTCCCTGGTGGCGCAGTGATTGAGAATCTGCCTGCCAATGCAGGGCACACGGGTTCGAGCCCTGGTCTGGGAAGATCCCACATGCCGCGGAGCAACTAGGCCCGTGAGCCACAACTACTGAGCCTGCGCTCCGCAACAAGAGAGGCCGCGATAGTGAGAGGCCTGCGCACCGCGATGAAGAGTGGCCCCCGCTTGCCACAACTAGAGAAAGCCCTCGCACAGAAACGAAGACCCAACACAGCCAAAAATAAATAAATAAATTAATTAATTAATTAATTAATTTAAAAAAATGTTAGTGGCTACAACTAAAGACAGGAGTGGAAATGTGGAGGACATTTGTAGGGGGATTTCACATTTATTCTAATTATCCTTATATAATTTAAACATTTTTAAGTTAATAAATAATTTAAAGGAAAAAGGGAGAAAGGGTGGAGAGAGTGATGGAGGAGGGTAGGACACAGGATTCGGATCCAGATTTCACTACATCTGAAATCTGTTAGGGCCACCAATCCCATCCAAGCCACGTGTTTCCTCCTGAGGCCTGCCTTCTGGGTTCCAATCCTAATGCTACTGGGATGATTTTTAAGAGCTTTTTTTTTTTGGAAAAGTTTGGATGATATGTTTTAATATTATGATATAATGATATGCATGAGAAATCTACTATGGAGCCAAAACAGAGTTTGAATGACTTTTGATGAAATTTACAGACCAAAAGAATGCCCCCAACAAATCATCATGAAAAGAAGGTCCTGGAGAGCATATGAGTGAAACAGAGAAAGAGTGTTCCAGACAAATCTCAGTTGTTTCACACCAGACAAATCAAGCCATCTCAGATGAATGTGGTCTCGGGTAATGAGGATAGAAAAGGACAAGGTAAGCACAACAGCCAAATGAGCTAATGACTGCTGAGAGGGTTCAAGAGTTTGTTGAAGCAATCTAGGTAAAATATGCTTTACAAGTGCATCCTAAGTGACAGCAAGGAGAAAACCTACAACCATCCTCAGTCTTACACACAGTGGAGGGAGATAAGAGCTCCCTTGAGCAGTGAGGACTGGCCTCATTTTTTCCAATGCCTCTTAACTAGACAAAAAAAGGAAATAAGTCTCCACAACTGGTAAATAAAAGAGCTTATTCTGAAGTAGCTCAGGTTAAATGTGATAATTTAAGTCAATACAGTTAGTGATGCCAACATATTCCAAGTTGTCTCATGTGTATTCTGAGTCATGAATTTTTTCAAAGGTCACTGAATTTTAAAGCAGAGATAGACCTTAAAGACTATCTTACAAACTTCTTATTTTTAAAGTGAAAACCAAACACAGGCACAGAGAGGGGTGGAATGCAGTATCACTCAACTAGAAGAGTCAAAAGACTTGAGTGTGGTCGAGCTCTCCCCTGATGACCTGTGTTACCTTTAGGAAGCTGCTTACCTTCTGTAGAACTCTGCCACTTCCTCTGTAAAGTGAGCACTTCAAAATATATCCCTGCCATATTGATACCATTGTGAATTATTTCTCTTAGGGAAAGAGGAAAATATTTTTTGAGCTCCAGATAAGTAATCATACCCTTCCATTTTACACATGGATTACCTGTGGCCTAGAAACACTGAATTACTTGTCTGTGCTCTTGTAGCAAAAAAACTGCATAAAGAGCTCTGAGAAACTGCATACATTCCAAAATTAAATATAGTTTCTTTATCTTTATTTTTTAAATGTTATACATGCTCATTTTTAAAACTAAAATGTAGAAAAAAATACTACAAACAAATCACCTGAAATCTTATCATCTAGAAATAATACAGTAGAAATTTGGGGGAAATGTATCCATAAATAACTCCTTTTCTCTCTCACTGTCTCTAGCAATCCCCTTTCCCATTGAAGGGAATAGGTATCAAGAAAATATTTAATTAAATTTTTTTCTTTGCCAAACGTACTAATGGTAGCCAGAGTCTGAATATTGCTGAGATGTGTGAGAAAAAAAAAAAAGCTATAAATGGAGCTTTCTGGAGGGGAAGTTTCAAAACTCAACCCTTTTCATTAAGATTGAAAAATGTGGAAACCTATTGGTTTGATCCAGTAAGACCAACAAGACCACTATAAAGAAATCCTTATATGGATAGAAAAAACAAGCCCTCAGTGGGAATTTCCAGGCACTAAGGAAATAGGGCTTGTGATTGGTGGACACTGAAACCCACCAGGGCTTTCCTGGCAGTGGTTAAGAATCCACCTGCTGATGCAGGGGACACGGGTTCGAGCCCTGGTCCGGGAAGATCCCACACGCCGCGGAGCAACTAAGCCCGTGCGCCACAACTACTGAGCCTGCACTCTAGAGCCCGCGAGCCACAACTACTGAGCCCACGTGCAGCAACTACTGAAGCCCACGCACCTAGAGCCCGTACTCCACAAGAGAAGCCAGTGCAATGAGAAGGCCGTGCACCACAACAAAGAGTAACCCCCACTCACAACTAGAGGAAGCCACGCAGCAACGAAGACCCAACACAGCCAAAAATAAATTAATTAATCAATCAATCAATTAATTAATTTAAAAAAGAAACCCACCAAACCTGGCTTGCTCCTGAGTGGCTGAGAAGGTCCAGGTTGAGGAGGTATTCAGAGTTGAGACAGTGAGAACATTCTTCCCTCACTCATCAACAAGATACATTTGCTTTCTTGAAGGAGTCTGGTCTAGGGCCAAGAGCAGTGCCCAGAACTAGAGGGTCAGACTTGGCCGTGTCAGACTTGATGGGAATTATAATGTACTCCAGCTGTGGATCTGACAATGTCAGCCACTCAGGAAAAAAAAAAAAAAAACCGCAACCTCAACTCTTTGGCTTGATAACAGATGACCCTGACTAAAGGAACCAGTTTTTAGTGGTATCTGAGGTGCTCTCCAGCTTCAAGGAAACACAGCTGAGATCTGGCTCCTACTGTGAGCTGAAAGTAGTCTGAATTGACCCTATGGGTGTGAAAAAGAAACTTGGTAACTTGCTAAGACCATCATGGGAGAGGGAGCCCTAAGAAGAGAAAAGGACATTTTAGTTTAGAGGCAAACTGGAGACTTGGGCTTTTTAATCTGAGAATTTAATAGGAGATATAACATCTTATTTTGAACCACAAGCTCATAAAATGGGTCATATCCATCGCATATATGTTATGTGCATACTTTTAAATAAATGGTAGCATATTGTACAGGCCACTGAACAGCCAACTTTTTCATTCAATTTTATGTTGTGACTGTCATGCTATGTTAATTAATGTAGACTGACACCCTTAATAATGGCTGCATATTATTCTAAAATAAATATATGAGCCACACTTTAACTGTTTCCTTATTAAAGGACACTGAACTTGAATCTTCTTACTTTGTCAATGTTACAAGCAGCATTCACTCATTAATGATCACTCAATAATAATCATTATTAAACATCTACCTTCTGACATTTAGTTTATTATTTTCTTTTCTTTTTTTTTCTTTTTTGTCTTATCATTTCTTTAAAACAATTTCCTAGAAGTGGAGTTGCTGGATCAAAAAGGATCAAAATTTTCTCTCTTCGGTGTCTTCTGCCAAATAGCCCTTAAGAAATATTGTACTAATTTGTACTCTACCAACAGTGTATGAGTGTCCATCTTCCTATGCTCTATTACATGTTGTGTTAACCAATCTTTTTTGCATGCAAATCTAATAAGTGGGGAGGGGGAGATGTTTTATTAGAGTATCTGAAATACTGAACATAATTTCCTTGTTTCTTGGCCATTTTTATTTATCCTATTGTGTTTATGTCGTTTGCAAATTATTTCTATGGGGACAGAAATTTTTTTCTCAATATTTTATAGGAATTTAAAAAAATACTGTAGCAATATTGATCATGATCTACATCGGAAATAGTTTCCCCACTCTTTCATTCTTTAAACTTTGTTTCATGACATTTTTTCCATGTGAAATAAGGGATCAAATCTATCACCCTTTTCTTTTATGGTTTCTAGCTGGGATGTTATACTTTAAAAGTTCTCCTTCAGCCTCAACCAAAACACCTATATTTTAATCTAGTATGCATATGATGTAATTTTTACATTTAAGCTACTGAGTCATCTAGAATTATTTTAAGGCCTCAGCTTTTTTGATGTTTAGCCACTTATTTTAACAACATTTATTGAATTATTAATTTTTGAATACTCCATTTTTTCTCCTCTCACTTAAAATGCTAAATTCCCAAATACACTTGGAACATTTTATAGAATCTGTGTTTTGTTTCACATATCTGTCAGTTCATTACTCTTCCACAACCACATAATTTGATTACTGATAGCTTAAATATATTTTAATATCAATGAATCCTTTGTAAATATTCAAGAAATTTTAACAAGTCCTATGAGACTCAGAGGTATGATATGAACCTAGGAAAGTAGAAGACTGTTGACATGAATTGATATAGAGAACACCCAAGTGAAATCACAGGTCCAGATGTTCACATAAACAAAGCCATCCAGAAATAATTTCTTATTCATTGAATTTGGGAAGGAGTCAAAGAATATGTGCAGATGTCAATAAATACAGCTGGTGTAAGCCCATCTATGCAATGAGACCCATCAGGCAATTCTCATCAAAACTCTTCCATAATTTTAACACTACCTTTAAATTGTCCATAGGTGTAAAATAAAATCTTATTTGGAGAACATCATCTTTTTTCTCAGATGCCTCGCCAATATAGTTCTAGGAAGTTCTCTCCTAGAACTTCTTGTGTAAGGTCATTTACATTCTTCACAGAGAATCTGTGCTTCTGCCTTATATTACAGAGCCCCTGGAACTTCTAAGAATGCAGACACTCAATTTTTAGGACACTCCAACTCACATGCTCAGTACTGAATAAGAAGCATCAGTTGTAAAAGCTCCCAACTTCCCCAAATTTGGAAACACATATGAGGGACGTTTCTGGAAATAAATGGAGGAATGGGGTTAACTTGAGCCTTAAGCAAAGAGTAGGAAAGAGGTCCTAGGAAGATGGTCTTGACCTTGAAAAATGAAAGGAAGAACAAATGGATATCCCACTGCCTAAATTCCTAGGTTATAAATATGAACAAGAAGAATGTAATAAATTAGGAGAGGTATATCTACACCTAGGATAAAGCTGCACCCGAGGTGGGGCTACCCCTTGTGTGGTGCTGGGACTGAATCTTGGACACAATTTTGATCCTATCAATCTGCCAAATAATGTGGGATAATAAATCCTGAATCAAGTGAGTGATCATGAAGTTCAATGTGAAGCTTTGAAATAAAAACACATCAGGGGTACCCTGTTCACAGGATAATTGCTACCAGGGGATATCTAGAACATTTAGAAGGATTCTTATTTCATCATGCCACTAAAAACAAACGTTATCCATCCTAAATATCACAAAAGTTTTCACTTCATTCTTTTTAATTTTGTAGTTAGCCACTCCAAATTGGATAAAAATGTTTCCGAGTTAAGCATTCAGATCAACATGTTAGGGAAGGAGAGTATACTCAATTGATATGAGTTAGGAATGGGTTGCACTGTACTCAGGTAGAGGAAAAAATTTTCCCAGTTTCTAGGAGAAACTTTAGGGTCCTTCATTCATTCATTCATTCAATAAATATGCACTGAGAACCAACAGAGTGCCAGGCGCTGTTCGAGGAACTGGGGATAGAATAGTGAATAAGACAGGTAAGGTACTTGTTTTTGCAAGGTGACCTATAGTAGGAGAAGTATGACAATAAATAAATTCGTAAATAAAATATTGGATGTTGAAAAGTTCTACAAAGAAATGTGCTAAGACAGTGTATGTTAGGGAAGACTCCTGACAGAAGATGGGACTCGAACTGAGGACACAGAGAAGTGAGGGAGCACGATCTTCCGAGGTCTGAAGGAGGAACATTCCAGGTAAAGGGAACAAGGTGGCCACAATGCTTGGAGACAACGAGATGGAGAGTGCTAGGGGATGAGGTGGCAGGACCGCAGGAGCCAGACCAGGGGACCCTGTAGGATGCTAAGGGGTGGGAGGCCACTGGAGAGTCTGGGCAGGGGAATTAAAGGATTCGGTTTACACCTTTGACTGATCACTATGGCTGTTGAGTCGAGAAATGATTCTAGAAGAGCAACAACTGAGATCATTTCTGGCAGTGACTTAGAAGACAGAAAATGGCAGGTGGGGTTAGACTGATAGACGCTGAGTTGCAGAGAAGTGGACAGATTTAGGAAGCAAATTCAACAGACATGCTGAAGGGATTATATTTCTGGGTTATTAAATTCTGGATTCTGGTACTGACTTTAGGAGATTCCCTAATCTACCTGGGCTGCATTTGG
Source organism: Balaenoptera ricei (assembly GCF_028023285.1). Classification (NCBI taxonomy): domain Eukaryota; kingdom Metazoa; phylum Chordata; class Mammalia; order Artiodactyla; family Balaenopteridae; genus Balaenoptera; species Balaenoptera ricei. The sequence continues at coordinate 4,600,097 of NC_082645.1, read as the reverse complement.
ATCATTTGTTTTCAATCTGTAGAACAAAAATTGCATAATAATTTTACTGTATAATATTTGGCAAAATTTAATCAATCCTCTGGCAAGAATTTTTTGCTCAGTTTTTCAGTGAGTTCTTTCTTCAAGTATTTTTTTCCTAAGTGCTCAAATAATCTTTTTAGATAATTAGTTTCAAAGATAATTCTCACTCCATGCATACTGGCCAGTATATATAAATCCTCAATTTAAAAAATGGATAAAATATCAAGAGCCTTATTTTGCCACATATAGATACAATGTAAATAAACAAATCATTTACTGTTATCACTAATATAACAACTATAAAAATATATAAAATCCATGACTGTCTAGATGTCCCTTGAGAATGTCATGTGCATAGGGCAAGTCAATTGAATAGGGAAAGAGATCTGTTAAAAGATAGGTATTTTTGAATTTTTAGTTCCATCATAAAATTTTCCTAGACACACACACACTATGATAAAAATTCTATAAACAATAGTTATAAACTAATGGGCCCCATGGGATATGATATGACATTATGGAATATGCCAGCCATCTGCAGATTGAGATTTGACATTATTTTTATTGACTTTAGTAAAAATGATGACATACCTAAAGGGAAAATAGACCATTTCCCCATCTCCAAGGACATCAAACACTGAAGTTAGCAGTATGTGATTTATCTTTGGGCCCTACCTTTCACATCAGTGGGGAAAATCCATTATTATCTTTGCATGGAAGACTCAGCACTAGGTAATAAAGAAGTATCATTTCATTGAGAAAGCACATTTTCCAGGCAGCTGTGGCTTTTTTGTGTTTTCATGCCTTCAATAAGCCAGGGGACAAGAAAGAACACAAAACCAGGATCACTGAGAGCCAAGTCAAAGAGTAAACTTAATCGTACCTCAAACCCACGACACCCAAAATGTAATATTCCCTGAAGCTGGAAATTCTTGACTAGCCTCATGCTTAAAAAAAATTACCCTAATAAATTTATGCCATCATAAAATCATCTGAGCTCAGCTAAAAGGGTTTTATGGATATAGTTAGAGGGCATTATTTTAAAGTTATGCTGGAGGCAAAATGACAGTGACGAAGGCCATGCATATAAGAAATTATGTCCTGATCTCTTCACGCTGATGCTAGTTCTGGTATCTTTATTTTTTTTAATGATCAGATTCTGATAGTAAATCCATTTTCAATTATTTCATTAAGAAAAGAACAAAATTCCATTTCATGTATAGTTCTTTCTTTGAGCGCTTTACCCCCCAAAAGGCAATAATATTGTAAAATATTTATTCCATTAGTTTCAGGTAATTGAAATGCCAAGAGCTAAGCGCTTAATCTCTGCCGGCAGGGAAAGCTGCCTGCTGTCACTTTCTATTAAGTCTTTTTCTGCAGCTTTTTGCATAGTCAGTAACAGTGTCTGAACCCAAGAAAATATACAGAGTAACATTTAAACAGCAGTCTGTGATAAGGTAATGTTTACATTCAGGATAATATGAAAATGTCTGCTCTAGAGTTGCAAAGATTTTTCTCTAGGTTAACTAATTAGAATGTTTATTAGCTACATTCATTATTCTGACAGACCCAGAGATTTCTAAACATTATTAATTTCTTAAGCACCATATTGCCTAAAGAGCCTGTGTCTGCTGGAATCTGGACAGGTAGATTTGAGTAGCACTTGGTATTTATCTTCCCGTGCCTACAATAGCACAAAAACAGAATACAGAGCATTCATCCCTAGTACCTTCAGGGCACAGAGAGGGCCTGCATAAGTCCCCTCATCATTTTTAAGGCACCTTTCACAGCTCTGGCTGGTTAACATACAGCCTTCTTAGCTGGACCCAGATCAGTGACTTATCATCATAGTAAATGGACAGCAAACAAATCTGTCTTTAGTGGCACTAACTGAAAAGGGAAAGGTCTGTTTCTGCCATGAGGGGTGGTGAGCACACAACCAGGGTTTACAGCCTCCTTATTACCTGAGACACCACGTGGCAAGAGGTGAACCCCCAGGAAACCTGGATCCTGAGTCATAAATCATGAGGACACTGTTTCTTTCATTTGAACTGTGTTTAGCTTCTGTTTTCTGCCACTGGTGAGTTTTTATTATTCTCAACATCATCGTAACTTGAGTCTGAAATGTATAATTATACTAATTTTTAAAGCCTCTCACCAGTACACCATAGTACAGGGAAAAGTGCATGGACTTTAGAGTCAAAATTATCTGAGTTCAAGACCTGCCTTCCCTAGGTACCCGCTGTGTGACCTCAGTCGTATTAGTTGACTTCTCTGGGCTGCACTTTCCTCACCTATAAAGTAAGGGTAGTATCTCTTTCACAGAGTTATTACTGACAGGATTGAGAGAGATGAGACACAGTGTAGACAAGTGTTTCAACCATGGACTCAGGAGTCAGACCTGACTTTGATTCTTGGCTGTATTACTTACTAAGTTTATGGCCTTGGACAAGTTACATGACCTGTCTAAGCCTCTTGTTTACTCATGTGTAACATCCAAATAATCAAAGTACCCACTGCACCAGATGAGAGATTTACTAAGGCAACAACTATCTTTTCAATGACTCCATGATCTAGGAACTAGGGATAGAGCAGGAAATTTAAAAGATAACAATCTCTGCCCTCATGGAGCTTATACTCTAGCAGGGGAAGACTGACAACAAACAAAACGAATGAATAAACTTTAGCTCAGTGCCTAGCACGTAATAAGCACCAAATACAGGCTGTCACTTCTCAGTCTATAATAAACACCTCCCAAAATGTTATCATCTTTTTCCTTTCCCATATCTGAGTTCTACCAAACCTCTCATGTTTCAGGAAGAAGTTGAAGCCAAAACCTACATCAAAAGGGAATGAGTCTTTTTCAGGGCTTTTTGGCAGGCAGCTATACCCATGGACCACTTAAAAACATAAGAATAAGAAATGGTCTTTCATTTCGATTCATGATGAGGCTTAAAATGTAAGTGCCTTGTTGAGGAACCATTCTAAGTGAGAGTGAGTTACTATAGAAGAATAAGTTGCAAGCAAATCAACATACTTTAAGTTCATTAGTTGTTCCCTATTTTGAGAGTAGGAGATTAAGAGAAATTAACTATAGCAGAGTATCTCATCCAAGCTGAAGAGTAAGTCTCTTTAGAAACTGATGGTCTGTGAGCTCTCCAGGGTCTATAGGACAAGAATAGTACATATCCATTAGGGATCTTGTTGAGGAGATCAGGGTAGTGCTGAGAGAAAGAGGGGAGAGTTTGTGGACAGCTTTAATGAAAGAGAGGTAGCTTCTGAAACTGAAAGAACTACTTTCATAAAAGCTTTGGGAAACCTACAAGAGAAAGGCTTCCATGGGGCCAAGAAGACGTAGTCCAAGGCAAACAGGGTCTTCATCCTGTGGGGAATCCAGTGCACTGAGGACCAGCTGTCGGGCACTCATGGATGGCACCCTTGGCCCGGGTGTCAGCATCTTCACAGAGGAATTCAGCCGCAGCTCCATGGTAAAGAATTAATAGGACTGAGCAGAAACAAACCAGAAAGCAGAAATAACTGGGGAGGGTATTTTTGTGGAAGAGCTATGTTTTGAGAAATGAAACTGAGATAAGATTATTAAACTACCATGATTAGTTTTCTAAGAAGTTGGTATATTTTTTTCCAAAATAAATCTGATATTTTATAGCTGAGCCTTATTAAAACAAAAAAAACTCCTTAAAAAATTATGGAGATCTTTCTGTATGGCCATGCCTTATGAAGATATCAGCTGAATTATCTGCAGTTGTCTTCTACAAACCATGACCAACTTCACTTGTTTTTGAAAGGACAAACCCACCCACCCCATACACACATCTTTGTTTCTTGAGATACATAAAGACAAGAATTAGGTTCCCTCATATACATGGAAACGGAAACTAAGACCGCCCACTCAATGCTGATGGGTTATGTCAACGTTGGTGGGGAGAATACAACTTCTTCATTACTTCTAGGGAGTGGTAGCTACTCTCCTATATTCTCTTCATCCCCTCATCTATTCCTTGTTCCTTCAGGTGATTAGTGATTACTGAGTTTAGGAGAAATGGTAAAAGAGCAGCATGCATAATTGAGGCCCTTTCTCTCTCCTGTCTCTTTGGAACAAGATGCATTCCTCTCTGCTCTGATTGTAGAAGGAGGCCTGCCTCGTCCGCCTAATTCTAGGGTTTGGCTTTAGGACTCCATTTGACTTACACAACAGCCCTTCTTCTCTCTCCCTTTCTTGAGGGGCTGCCTACCTAGGGAGAGCACGTGCTCACGTTACTCTCCTCCAGGCAATAAAATCACAAGACCAGGCCTTGTCTGGCATTGCTGGAGGAGATGAATTCAAACTCTAGCTTCTGGAACACTGAGCAAGGGAGTCAACTAAAAGGAGCAGGGAAATGAACAAAAAGGAGCAAAGACAAGTAGGTTCTAAAATTATGTAGGAAGACAAAGGACCTGGAAGAGTCTAAACTATTTTGAAAGAGATGAACACATTTAGAAAATTCACATATTTGATTTCAATATTTACTGTAAAGCGACGGTAGTCACAAGGATGTGGTGTTGGCATAAGGATAGACACATAGATCAATGTAACAAAATATTATGCCCAGAAGTAGACTCATGCATATATATTGATTTTGACAAAAGTGAAAAGTAAATCAATGGAGGAAAAATTGTTTATCAACAAATGGTGCTGAAATAACTGAACATTCAAAAGCAAAAAAGAAAAGAGAAATGAAAGGAAAAGAAAAGAGAAGAAAAGGAGAAAATACAGAAGTATTTGTTACCTTGAGTTAGGCAAAGGTTTATTAGGCCACAAAAAGCATGAAGTACACACACTTACAAAAAAATACATTTACCAAAATTGATAATGCCTGCTCTTCAAATAATTCTCTTATGAAAATGGAAAAAAAAAAAAACTGAACACAAATAAACAAAAAAAAACAAGCTCTAGACCAGGATAAAATATTTGCAAAATACATACCTGAAAAGAACTTGCATCCAAAATATATAAAGAACTCTCAAAATTCAATAATAAGGGGACAGGGACTTCCCTCGTGGCACAGTGGTTAAGAATCCGTCTACCAATGCAGGGAACACGGGTTCAACTCCTGGTCCGGGAAGATCCCACATGCGGCGGAACACAAAGCCCGTGGGCCACAACTCCTGAGCCTGCACTCTAGAACCCACACACCACAACTACTGAGCCTGCGCGCCTAGAGCCTGTGCTCCACAACAAGAGAAGCCACCGCAATGCGGAGCCCGCGTACTGCAACAAAGAGTAGTCCCTGCTCGCCACAACTAGGGAAAGCCTGTGCACAGCAACGAAGACCCAACACAGCCAAAAATAAATCAAATAAATAAGTTTAAATAATAATAATAATAATAATAATAAGGGGACAAACAATCCAATGAAAATAATCAAATAATTTGAACAAATATTTTGCCAAAGAAGAGATATGGATAATAAAAAAGCACATGAAAAGATATTTATTTGTAAACATTAGAGAAATGTACTTTTTTCTCAATTTTGTGATAAATATGAATCTGGCTTTAAAAAAAAGCTTTAAAAAAAAGTGAAAAGAAAAATTCAAAGGAAATAAAGGAACCTCAAATAAGACCCAGTGATTGGCTACGCCACCATGGCAAATTTCTTAACTAAACAAAATGGGAGAGGACACATGATAAGTAAGTGGATTTCTTCCCCTTGGATATGATAGGAGCATATTACCCAAAATAACATCCTGTCTAAAGATTTCTTCCCAGTTGAGATTATTTTTACAGGTGGTAGACTCAAGAAAACTGTCATAAATTGAGTGACTTCCCAATAAAACTAAAATCTAGTTTACCTTCATGAATAGGATGGTCATATAATTTATTTTCTAAACAAAATGATTTTGAGAGTGAAAGTGCTGCAATTTGATCGTAACTTTGGGGTAAGAGAGACATACACTGGGACTGTCCCAGGGAAATTGGGACTTACAGTTGCCCATCTCAGTAACCACTGAGTCTCTGCCATGGACGGGGGTAGCATCAAGTACTGTGTTCTGGAAACAAAGCTTTGCCTGGAATCACTACCGTCAGGGCTGGGGATTGGCCTTCTTTGTAAATGTGGTGTAGGTGAGACCAGTACTAATAATTATCAGTGTCCAAGCAACCTGGAATCTTTTAAAAGTGAGGCTCATCAGAGATTTGGCATTGGACTAATTCATCTTCAGAGCTCCTGAAGTAATCATAATCATTCCAGTGAAAGCTGCTGAAAGAACCTCAGTTCTACCCAAAAGACGACCTTTGGCTAAAAATGAGCAAAATAAGAAATGGGGAAGAACTCTGATTTCATTAGACTTTTCATTTACAAGGGCAAGCAAATTTGATTTCTGACGTCAATTCCTTTGCACTTGAGCGTCCAAAAGCAATTTAATTTTTGGACTAATTTCTCCCCAGGAATTTGATAATGGGAGGGTGTTTATATTCAATTTGGGGCATTTCTATGTTCTTGACATTTTATTATTGGGAGTATCTTAATGTTGTCATTTAATTTTATTGTAGTATCTGGTAGGCCATATTGGAAAATATGGCTAGACATAATTTGGAAAGGGAAATAGAACTGGGAATGAATGTTTAGCCTTAAGCATAGTGTGGCCTCAGAGTTCATTTAATTAATATACTCTCTGCCTCCTTTCAGAGTCTTCCAGGAGAAAAAATCTATACTGCTCACCAGGGATCCCAGGAAGATACGCAAAAGAACAGTGGTTAGGAGTGGGAGAATGACTTTGAAGCTAGAAGCCGACTTTCTTTTAGACAACCACCGCCTTCCTCGGGAGGGTGTCCCTACCCCTGGCCTTTTCCTTCCACAGGAAAAAAACCAAGTTAGCATCATACACCTGGTTTCTCTCTACCCCCCTTCCTCACTCTTCTTCAGGAGAGGCAGAAAAAGTCACCTGGAGAGAGTCTTTCATGGATGGAGCTCAACTGGGGGGAACAAGTCCACCCACACTCCTGCCCATGTGAGATGTGGAGTCTATTCTTCAGACTCCAGCCACCCTCAGGTGAGGGGTCCACTGATGAGTTAGCAAACGCCTTTTGTTTCTCCACCTGCCCTCTCTTTTGTCTTATTTCTCAGTCGGTTCAGAAACCAAGTCAAGAAAAAGCAGGGTTATTTCTTGGGTTCCTCAAGGACCCCCAACTGACAACTCATACCAAGCATCTAGCAGAATATCTAGATGCACAGTCAATATTTATTGAATGAATAATGAGGGCTGAGATGCACAAATCACATCAAAGAGACAATGGTTCCCAAGTCAGAGTAATTCTTGACTGAAGATATTGACATATGTACAGAAATGCATCAATCATACAGGGGTGGGTTTTAATTTTCCAAAGAACGTAGATCAGAAAAAAGACTAAGAGATAAGTTTTTACCTAAGCTCTGTCAGGAGAGAAAGAGTCAGCTTGTAGGATTTGACAAGTGATTTCAGTGTTCAAGAGAGGCCCACAAACAATCTGTTTCTTACTTTTTTTTTACTAATACAAGGAATTAATGTTTGTTATAGAATTATTGCAAAATCCAGATAATAAAAACAAAAAAATCAATGGCTTGAAATCTGAAAATCCATAGAGAATAATTACTTTTATTTTAGTGTATACCTTTGTAGTCTTCATTTTGCAGTTAAATACATATGATCATACATAGAATTTTGCCAAAATAGGATCATAAATTCTATATTTGCTCATCCTTTCACCAGATGTATTATGACAATCTTCCCATTATCGGTGAATGTACTACCATATTTTTAAATGAATGTAAATATTAAATAACTTAGATGTATAATAGTGTATTTCATCGATCCTCTATTTTTGACATAGTCATTTCTCTATTAAAACAAAACTACAAAGAACATACTTATGCATACTCTTTATGCATACATATTTGTCCAGATGATTAACTTTTCCCAGGATGGATTATTATCATGTGCCAGTAGTTTTGGAATTTTCTCAATAATAATCTGTATGCCAGTATTGTACTGAACATTTTCAGATACACTGTCTCATTCGACCCTCAGAAAAGCCCCACAAGATATTATTCTCTTATTTTTAAAGATGATGAAATTAAGGTTGGGCAACTGGTCACATCACTAGTAAGGGGAAGAAATGGAGCTGAAACTGATCTTTCTTTTCCCAAAGCTGCGTACACCCACATTGTGGAATTCCACTTTGCCTTTAGGACATATTAAGCTTTGCCCCAGACAATTTGTTCTTTTTGGTGTTCCTATAAATCAGCTTTGCTTTCTAATTTGTTTTCTAGTTAATAATTGTTGTTATATAATAAAACAAGAATTGAAATCTTTTGAACTTTTATTATGTCCAAACACTAGTATTAGTTGATTGTATTAGGTTTTTCAGACAGCCATTTATCTCTTTATATTTCCGATAAATTATAACTTCATCCTTTCCAGTTTTCATTCTTCTTTCATTTGCTGTTATTTTTACTTCTATGTGCATAAACTAGCATTTCCAAAACTGTGCTAAATAGTTAGCTAAAGGATGACATTAGGAAGTGTTGTTTTATTTCATCCGACCTCATCTAATCCACTGTGTCTCTGGTGTGTCTGTTGTTCACCTGAGATCGAACCCCCAGCCCCTGCATGTTAAGGAAGGACACATCTATTCCTAAAGACTAAGATTCTGTTTTTTAAATCATAATGTTAAATTTTATAAAATGCATATTTGGAAACTATGAAAATAGTGTTTTCCCTTTTAACCTACTACTATCATGAATTCTATTAACAGATTTCCTAATGTTGTGCCATACTCACTTTCCTAGAATAAATTCTACTTAGTCATGGTAAATATACTGCTGGATTTGTATTTCTAATATTTTATTTAAGATATTTGTTTCATGGATAAATGAGAAATTACTCAGGGCTTTTTGTTTGTTTTTATCCTGTACCATCTCTTTCAAGTTTTGGCCACAAGGCTTACACTATCCATGTAAAAATAAATAAAGTTATTGCAAGGATCTTTTTTTTCCCCTGTGCTCTGCAAAGTTTAAATAATATCAGCACCATGTATCTCTTGAAGGATCATAAAACACTAGTGAAACCATCCAGGCCTGACACCTTTCCTGGGGCTAGTTCTTCAGACAATCTTTGGATTTATTTTAGAGGTATTGATATATTGATAACTTCTATCTTCTTATTTACCAATTTTTGGATAGTTGTCCAAAATTACGTATTTTAATGAAACTTTGAAAATTAATAGCCTAGAATTTTACAAATTATTTTTGTACAATTGATTTAATTTGCTTATATTGTCATTGCTAATTTTGTGTATATTTTTAAATCTAATTAGATTATATAACCTTTTGTCTATATTGTTTTTTTACAAAATAAGTTTTTGGAATTTAATATAAACTGTACTCTGTTTTCTAACTTATAAAATTGTCTTTTAAACTTTCTTCTTTCTTCTTATTTCTTTTTTTTTTTCGCTGTTCTTTTCCATTTATTTTGTTAGTTCATTTATTTTCCTTCTTGTTAAGAAATTTTCAGTTTTTTTTAAATGTGCAAAGCACTATAGTCCCAAATTCTTGCATGCCTATGTATCATATTTTGTTGCTTTCAAATGAATGACCACTGGCTAAGGAGAGAATCTGGGGGCATAACCTGTTCCATAGAACTTCAGTAATCATTGCTTTATTTTCCTCTAGCATCTAACGTTACAAAAAATTCTGAGGGCCATTCAGCTTTTTCTTTTCTTTTTTTAAATAAATATCTGTTTTAGTTGTTGGCTAGTTGATTGTTATTATTGTTTTGATGCCATGATGTGTTTAGAATTTTTTCTTTATCTTTGAAATTCAACACTTTCATCTTTAACTAAGTTTCCCTTGTACCCATGAACACTTTCTATATGCAGTTCATCCATCATTTTCCACCAGGCTGGTTATTGGTCTTCCCTCCCACTCCTAGTATGGAGACAAAAGCTGCTTTCCAAGCCTGTTGGGGGCTGGAAGTTAGGTTCCGAGCCCTGGTGAAGTCCCCTGGATGAGTGTCGTTCTGTGGACACCGTAGGTCATCAGCCAGCCAGTCAGAATCACATTTCAAGGACAAATTTGCCAGAACAATTCTAATATTCTGACAGTAATTACATTCACCCATCAGTCCTTCTAAAATACTCAAATAAGAAAGGAACAAGAGGAAGACAACTGTGAGATAATTCTAGACTCACCCTCACAGCTGAACCTTTACACAAGATTCTCGGTACCAGAGAGGACATGGATAGCATTTTCTTGTTCCCTTCTGCCACCAACCAGAGAAAACGTTCTCTTTTAAAGGGGTTCATGTGATTAAATCAGGTCCATCTAGATAATCTCTCTTAAAGTCAGCTGTGCCATAAAACATGCCATAATTATGGTAGTAATATGTCATTATGTTCACAGGTCCTAGAGATTAAGTCATGGAAGGAATCTTGGGACCCATTTTTAGAATTCTGTCTACTGCAAGAACATCTCTTTTACTATACCCAGATGCCATCCAAGCACTTGGGGGTCACCAGGGAAACACAGAACACCTTCACAAAATACCCACTTTGGGCCTTACCTGTCAAATACAATTATTAATCAATAGCCAGTGTGCCCTATGCTATAATCAGCAAACCAAGAGAGCACAACGAGATCAGATCCTCTCATCAAAAGTATTATAGATGCACTGAACAAAGTTTAAGATTTACAGAAAGAGTTTTAAAAGGAAATTAGGGCTTCCCTGGTGGCGCAGTGGTTGAGAATCTGCCTGCCAATGCAGGGGACACGGGTTCGAGCGCTGGTCTGGGAGGATCCCACATGCCGCGGAGCAACTGGGCCCGTGAGCCACAATTACTGAGCCTGCGCGTCTGGAGCCTGTGGTCTGCAACAAGAGAGGCCGCGATAATGAGAGGCCCGCGCACCGCGATGAGGAGTGGCCCCACTTGCCGCAACTAGAGAAAGCCCTCACACAGAAACGAAGACCCAACACAGCCATAAATAAATAAATAAATTTAAAAAAAAAAAAAAGGAAATTAAAAGCATACAATCCAACCATAGGTAACTATTACTTTCTATGTGTATTATTTCACAAATAAGACTATTCTATACATATAATTTGTATCCTGTTTTTTATATTGACACTGTAAAATTAGAAGTTTTCATAATATTTACTCTACTTTGCCATAATTTGTTGCCATATTGCTGAACATTTATTTTGTTTATGGATTTTCCTGTTTATAAATGATGCTATTTCTAAGATCTTTTTATATCTTTTTTTTCTTATTTTGTCTTATTTACTTAGAATATTATTTTCATAAAATAACTTTGTTCAGTGTGTCTTGTTATGTGATCAGAAACATATTTAAAATATTAATTAAAAATTTTAAACATAAAAAAATAAAGTTTAAGGTAAATCCCAAATTAGACCAAAAAAAATATTATAGATGCTTGCCTATTTTTTGACACTTATAGAAATGGTATAGTATTCCTGGGTGGGTACTAGTACATTGCATTTTGGAAAACGGAACATGTAATTTGCCCTCCAAACTGTGGAAAGAAGCAACCACTTTACCCATGGAAAATGATGTATGTGCAGTGCTCACTGCAACTTCATTTATAATAATTAAAAAAGTGTTTAACAACAATAGAGTGCAAAGTAAGTTACAGCACATCCACGAGGTATAGTCGTTTATTCATTCTTTCAGCCTTTCAACAAATATTTACTGTTTATCTGTCACAAGCCAGGTGCTGTTAGGTACTAGGGATACAACAGTGACGCACAAGAGACTTGGTTCCTATTCTTATGGAATTTATATTCCAGTTGGGGAGGAGACACATTAATCAAATAACCACACAAACTAACGTAAAATTGCAGCTTAAATCTATACAACTTCTGAAGGGTGTAGCCATTTTAAATGATGGTTTTAATCTAAAAGTTGTCAAAAAAGAAGAAACCTGCTTATGATCTAATGGCACTATGAATAAGAAGGATCTGTAATTGTATGCATAGAAAGATACTAATAATACAAACTTTGCAAGGAGAAAAGACTGGAAGGAAACAAACCAACTGTTAATATTGGTTGTCTTCTTTGTATTTATATTATATGTAGCTCCCAAATTATAAAATTTGCATATTTTACTTCTATAAATAGAAAAATTATTCTATTACGAAAATAAGAAAATCATTTTCCTTCTATCTATCCTTAGCATCGGATGCTTAAAGTTTGCAATGTCTGGGCCAGATTTTCACATCTTCTTTGTTTGAATTTTGTGGTTTAGGCTGAACTAATGGAAAACATAAAAATAAATGTGAAATTACCCGGTTATTACTTGGTAAATCCTCATTCTTTACATGGACTTGCAAACGTTGCTCAATACTCCAAAGCCTTTCAAAAACTTTTCTGCAACAATTAAATCATAGTAACATTGCTGATGGGGGACTTGCTGTGCTAGATCATTAGACACACTGCCTCAGATCTCTACAACAAGACTGCATGATAGGCATGACTATCCTCATTTGATGTCAGGTATCAGAAAACCAGTGTTACTGAGCAGATAGGAAAGACCACGGGCAGGAGTTGAACCCAGGACTGTCTGACTCCCAGGATCATGCTCTTTTCATCATTTTCAGAAGCAGAATGTTAAGACGGCCCCCAAGAGAGCTACTATTTCCTGGCATGCGAGCCCTTGAGTAAGGGCAGGACCTGTGAATATGATGGAATCACTCCTGTGATTATTACATTATAAAGCAAAGGAATTTGGCAGATGTAATTAAGCTTTGATTTTCTGAGTTAATAAAAAGGGAGATTTTTTTTAAGTGGAGGAGATTATCCTGGGTGGGCATAACCCAGTTAAGTGAGCCCTTTCCCTCCTTGAAGTCAGGGAGATTTGCCTGTTGGCCTTGAAGGAGCAAACAGCCTTGAGTCCTGCAGCCACAAGGGACTGAATTCTGCTAACAGCTAGTGACCCTGGAAGTTGATCCTGAGCCTAAATCAGATTACAGCCCCAGCCAACACTTTAAGTCTGGTGAGACCCTGAGCAGAGGACCCAGCTAACTCATGCTCAACCCGATACATGGAACCTGAGATAATAAAGTTGTATAGATTTAAGCTGCTACTCAGCAATAGAAAAGTAATACAATCACCTTACTCTGTTTCCTGCCTCTGGTCTGACTTCTTCATTTGGGTAAGTAGTACTCCCGGTTTCTCTCCGGGCTGAGGGCCCAGGCGCTTGGGCTGGTCTGCTGTGGTGAATTGAAGTTTTCATGCATGAAGGGGCACTTGGAAACTTCAGGTCCAATTGGGATAGACCGAACCCCCAGCAAGAGTCTATGAAAAAAGACTAAAACAATGGAGTGAAAAGGTTCAACAGGTTCAGTTGAAACCTCCTAGAGACGTCCCATAAAGTAACAAGGAGCAGACCTTTGTTGGTGGGTCCAGTGGACAAAAGGATTAACGCATCAAACTAAGGATTTCTCCTCCTAATCCTTCCTGCCTTCCTTCATGCCATTTTAATGTCCCTAACCTGAGAGATCCAAATATTAGCCAGAAGGAGGGCCACCTAGTACCCCCTCCCCATAACCAGCATGGACTTCATGAAGTCAAGTTGGATTCAAACATAAACACCAGGTTGAAATGTTGCAGACCTCTCCAGGCTTCAGTTCCAGCCACTGGGCTCAGTGATAAAGAGGATGGGAGATTTAGGGCTGCCATTTCACAAAAGACCCATTTCTAGGCTTATTCTTTATTATAGAGGTTGATGTCATGGGAGATGCTTAACATCAACTCCTGTAAAATGTATTTTGACATCAATGAAAGCTTTAAACAATATCACTGACCAGTGATATCCCAAATCATTCTGCTGGGGTGGATGATTCACCACATTTCAGGAGATTCAGAACCAAAATATCTAATGACTCCAAAATATCTTAGACTTCACTAGCTAGCACTTAAAAATTCATGTGTTGAGCTCTAATTGTTTGGTTTACAGGTCTGTGCTCATTAAAATACAGGCACTCCTAGAAAAGATTCCTCTGTTTAAAGTTTCATCAACCAACAGACAGAAACAAACTTCACACCTTCTCTTATGAGTAGATGTGACCATAAAAAGAATAAGAAATGAAGAAAATACTGAGGCGCTGGAGAGTAAATACAGGGCAGCAAACATTTGCAGACTGGACACTGAAGTATTGGATACTAAAGGCAAAAACTCCCTTTGTTAGAAGCATGCATGGGCTGGTGCAGCTTACGTGCTCATGAATGTTTATTCTGCTGCAAGAAAAAAGTCTTTCTTTTAATTCTATTGAAATGATGTGATCAATTTTAATAGGCGTTTCCACTTACTAATCACTCTAGCTCAAAATTCACCATTGTTCTTCACCCCACCCACAGAATAGGAAGTATAAACCCCAGTCCCAAAGTTATGTATGGATCATGAAATTGGTGAGAAGTACCTTCAAATAAATGAAGAGGCCATTGATAAAGCAGAACCCACAACTTAGTAACTGGGGAAGATTCACGCCTGTCTGCACCAAATCTCAGACATGGAAGAAGTGGCCAGATTAGCAGGCATCTTCTTCAAAGCATAGACACTAGGGAGGATCAAACCACAGGCCAGGGGATCTGTTCCCCAGAACACTGGGAGACAGAGGCCCTACTTCATCTGAAGCATGGGCAGGAGTGTGATGCTGTTACTGCAGTACTGTCCCCTCTTCAACACCCTGGGTTACAAACCAGACTTAGAAACCAGATAGCCTCAGGAATCTGCTATCATAAGGAACACAGCTCTAATCACCTTCCCTTTGCCATCCTTCTCAGGATCCGTATACTACTCCCTTTGGCCCTGAAATCCAAAATAGTGCAGGCCATCCTCTTTTAGGAAGAGTAAAACCCAATTTCTCCAGAAGAGAATAAAGCATCAAACTTAACATAAGCATAAAGCTTGTTTGCCTTGGGCTGGGAAAGAGGCAAGGATGGGTGTGATAGAGTAATTCTACCTAAAGGCAGCCTAGGAAAATCTCTGGCACCTCTATCTAAAAAAGAGACAAAATCATGAATTTAATTTCTGCCAGGGATTATGCTGGACTAGAATTTAACAGGACTCTACATGGTGAGTATCAGCTCAGAATTGGGTGAAAGCGAACTTGCAGAATATTTAGACATGCATTCTCTCCATCAGTCATCCAGATGGAAGTACTGAAGGTGCTATACACTGTGCTAGTTGCTGAACATCCAAAGATAAATGGGAGTTGACAGTATAGGGAGAGGAACCAACAACCACAAATGTCACACTGTGTGAAGATGCTACAGCAGAAGCAAAGCACAGTGATGCAAAGAAACCAACAGTCCCCTCTCCCTGGAGCTCTGGGGAGGCAATTCAAGCCTCGAGGGGTGCATGTACTAGAATGCAAACCTTTCTCAAAAGCAACTAAGGACCATGCCTCATGGCTCCTAATACGTGACTTAGCCTCCAGTCTTATCAGCAGCTAAGTAAATATTTTGATTGATTGGTTGATTGATATAAAATCTTTATCAGTGAGGTTGTTAACTCAGTCTATCAAAATGTGCAAGCTTAAATTAAATATATACAACCATTGGACTTCCCTGGTGGTGCACTGGTTAAGAATCCACCTGCCAACACAGGGGACACGGGTTTGAGCCCTGGTCCAGGAAGATCCCACATGCCGCGGAGCGACTAAGCCCGTGTGGCACAACTACTGAGTCCCCGCTCTAGAGCCCGCGAGCCACAACTACTGAGCCCACATGCCACAACTACTGAAGCCTGTGCACCTAGAGCCCCTGCTCCGCAACAAAAGAAGCCACTGCAATGAGAAGCCCGCGCACCACAATGAAGAGTAGTGCCCGCTCACTGCAACTAGAGAAAGCCTACACGCAGCAACGAAGATCAAACACAGCCAAAAAATAAATAAATTTTTTTTAATATACATATATACAACCATCATATCCCCGAATATTATACAATGTAACTTCAGTGTTGGGTCATAACAGAAAGAAAGAAAAGATACGTTTCAATGGGGCGGCATAGGCTGAGGAAGCAGCTCAGGGCAGAGATAAGAAGGCTGTCAGGGTTTCAATGGCAGCAACTTCAAAAGAGAAGGCTTTTACATTTATGGGGATTTGATTATCCAGAGAGATAAGATAGAAACTGGTAAGGGAAATCAAAGAGAAATGAAACTCTCTAGATAGCCTAAGAAATCAGTTTATTTGGAAAAAGGAAGGGATCATTCAGCCAGTTGTTTCCTATTAAGAATCAAATCCTCAAAGCCAAGATTTCCAAGTTGGTGTTATTTGAATCTTTCATGACAAAGATAAAAAATTTAAAAACCAGGGGTACTTAACTAAATGCTTTATTTAAAAAAAAAAGTCTGAAGCATTGATTCAAGCTATAGAATAGTAATTTTACAAATATGAGATTATTTGGGGAGAAACTTGTAAACTGATGGCAAGACTTGCTGCAGACCAGATTTTACTGTTTAAAAAATATATAAAAATTCTCAAATTGCTAAAGGTTGAACTAGTTCACACTGCATTTTCACCTCAAGAATTCCTGATATCTTACAATAATGAATAAAACTAAAATTGATGATGAAACAAATAAAAAGATGTGAGGGAGATGTTTTTCTTTCCTTTTAACTGATTGAGCCATAGCACATTCCTCCAGACTATGAACATCAAAGCCATACATACACACATACACACACACACACACACACACACACACACACACACACACATCCACAAAGTAAACAGAGGAATGGTCTTGGTCTTTTGGTTCACAACCTGTTTCAACCAAAGTGCTTGTATAAAGCGTGAAAGAGACTGAGAGAGAGAGAGAACCTCATAACTGGAATGATGGTGATTATTTTGGGATTCCCTGGCTGACCTGAGACTCAGGTTCTAATCATTTAAAGACAGACCCTTCATCACTGGCTGATTAAAACTGACAGCTGCCCAAGCTACTGATGATGGCCCTACCTATTTAGCGAAACTGTTCTCCCTTGCCTGGTTGGGAAAATAAACCTTAGAACAACTGAGGCCATTCTTCATTTCATTCTCCCAGCACACCCCTTGCTCAGAGCTAACCCAATCTATAATGTAAGTCATCCAGCCTCTCACTCAGAGGAAGAAAGTGGAGAAGCCAAGGGATTAGGCAGGTCCCATTCATCACCCAGAAAATAAAAAGGCCTGGCTCCTCTCCTGGAGTGGTGAGAAGACAGCAGCTGGGCTATAACTAAGCACCCCAGCAGTGGTCCAGCAGGACCCAGCCCATAAAATCTTGACCTTGAGAAGCAAAGAGTCAGAAGACAGATGATCAGCTCTGGAGAGATGCGTTTTTGTCCTTCGTAAGATGAGAAGAGGCTACATCGTCCCTTATATTTCTCTAGTGCTCCTCTTTGCAAGGCACGTTACCAAACATGCCACATTTGATCCCTGACCTCGCTAGTGAGAGACAGTTTCCAAAGCCCGGATAACTTCGAAGGATGCTATCCAACTCTACTGTTTCATTTCACAAGATCTGTGCATTCATCTTCATTCCTGAACTAGTCTCTTTGCAACATTACCAGTCTCTAGTGAAGCTAGGTTTATCACAACTCATACGGTTAAGGGGGATTTTTTTTTTTTAAAGGAAAATACCAGGGTAACAATTTCCAAAGCATATAAAGCGTGACTTTAAGGTGTTGAAACTGATAATATTTTTAACTTCTAGTGCCGACTAGCAGAGATCAAATCAGCACTGCTCTCAATACAGTCTGCCTATTCTGAGAATGCTTCCTGGTTCACAGGTCCTCAAGGCCAATATTTTCAGAGCCTTTTTATTAGGTCAAGGGTCTCTCAAGAAAATCAAGCTTCCTTCTTATAGAATCACATTTTGTTTTGAACCAAAGGCTTTATTACTAATTACCGAGGCTGTTCTCTCAAGCTACGGACAAAGCTCGTAGTCGTGTGAATTTGGCTATTTTGAGAAATCTTATCCCTCAGAAAGAAAAGATCTGTCACCCCTGAGGAGAGTCAAGAGAATATAATGCAGACTCTGTAAGTGATTCCAAAGAAGATACTCCCCCCAAATCACCCGCAACTGATAGCTCCCCAAGCAGGAAGATGGTATGTTACTCCTATTTGTATCTACAGAGCCTGGCACGGCGGATGTCACATAAACCAGCGCCCGGGACCAGCTTGGGCACCTGAGCTGTGCCCTGTGCTTAGGAGGACCCTGTGCTCGATTTAATGCTCTGCTGTAGCGATCTTGAAATTCTTCACAATTTAACAAAGGGCCCTGCATTTGCATTTTGAATTGGGTCCCACAAATTAGATAGACGTTATTAATATCCAATAACTATTTGTTAAATTAAATTGAACCACTGTGTGTCTGCTTATAGGATATAGGAAATAAGACAGAGAAGAAAGAACAAAAACTCTGGGTTTGAATGGTATTTCCAGTGTTTACAAATTCTATTCTGGGACAAGTTGAATAATCCTCCACACGTATGTACATATACTATATTATGTATCTTGTAATGTTTTGAGGATTCCAATAGTATCTATAAAGCAAAGGCACAAAATAGGCAAAGTTGGGTATTTTTATTATTTCCACTATTTTTATGGAACTGGATAGGGTTGGGACTATCAGATACAATATATAAAGAAGAAATACACAGAGGCAATGTGCCTCAGAATACCCCACAGTGAACAAAGGAAATAAGTTGGCCACAATTTTTATAGCCTCAGAATTCATTATTCCAAGGCACAGAATTTTAGTAAGAAATAAGACCTGCGCAGCATGGCAACTATAGTTCATAATACTGTATTGTATACTCGAAAGTTGCTAAGAGAATAAATCTTACAAGTTCTCATCACAGGAAAAAACATCTTTAACTCTGTATGGTGACCATTTTGCAATATATACAAATATGGAATCATTATGTTGTACACCTCTCAATAAAAAATAATAATAATACTTGTGTATTTATAACATTATTGTAGTGTTGAAATAGGATCAGAGACATAAAAGTGCTTTAAACCAGAAAAGTTTTAAATATAAATATGTCACAGTATATAAGTCAAATCATATTTTAGTTTTATATTGTTTTGTTTAATTACTGTACACTTTAAAAAGATTTATGCCATAAAATTATTATTTCTAGTATACTATTAATTGTAGTTTATGATCATTTCTCTAAAATGTTGACTATTGGACCCTTGTTCTAGGGGAAAAAAAGTCTTATAATAACTACAATAAAAGAAAGAAAACACATTTTCTTAGGATGGCATTTTGCTATAATATATTATTTTGTTGGATGACTGTTTTGAAAAGCCACTTAGGGTATAAGGTATTGGGTTGGCCAAAAAGTTTGTTTGGGTTTTTCTGTAAGATATGGAAAAACCAAACGAACTTTTTGGCCAACCCAATAAAAAGAAACCTCTATTACTTGCCCACCTTCCTGGCAAGAGACCATGCTTGAGGAACAACTGATAGTGACAGTTCTGCTAACTGCCCAGCTTTTGTTTTGCTGAGTGGTAGAGACAGGTAAGCGGAGGGTGCTGGCTGCATTTCTTGACACAACAGAGAGTATTCTTAGGTTCCCAGGGAAGGAGGGAAGGAGGGAAGCAGGCTGGGAAGAGGAACTTTGATGGGAAGACACAGTGATCTACCAAGCAGTCTTATTAAATAGGATGTAATATGAATCCTCTTTCCCATCTTACAACTACATCTTCAGTAAAATGTCTATATCTCATTAATTGTCGATTTTAAATTATTTGGGGAAGATGCAACAAATGTGTGTGAGTAGCACAGCCGAGGCAATGCATGAGAAGTCCAGTGGGTCCAGGAAGCAGAATATCTGATGCTATGTAATAGTCCCATGAGAAATTGAGAATCGTTATTACTTTTTTAATAATTTTTTTTTTAATTTATTTATTTATGGCTGTGCTGGGTCTTCGTTTCTGCGCGAGGGCTTTCTCTACTGGCGGCAAGCGGGGGCCACTCTTCATCGCGGTGCGCGGGCCTCTCGCTATCGCGGCCTCTCTTGTTGTGGAGCACAGGCTCCAGATGCGCAGGCTCAGTAGTTGCGGCTCACGGGCCCAGTTGCTCCGCGGCATGTGGGATCTTCCCAGACCAGGGCTCGAACCCGTGTCCCCTGCATTGGCAGGCAGATTCTCAACCACTGCGCCACCAGGGAAGCCCCTAGAATCGTTATTACTTTTAATACTGGCTTTTATAGGAATGTAATCAGATAGGAATATAAGTTCTCATATTTAAAATTAATAATAATAACAATAATAATAATGACTTCAGTATCTCTTTTTCTATGGTCTTTCGTAAAAAATTTTCTCTTTAGCTGTCATAAAGAAAGACAGGAGAAGTGAGGGAACCAGAAAAATAAATATGATAATTGGAGTAAGCATTGTCAGCTGCTGCTTAGTAATGTTATCCCAGCCCCTTCTACATTCACTCCAAATCACAAGCAGACTAAAATCTACATTTCTTAGACTCCCTTAGATCTAAGAATGTGGATGAAATATATGCTCTAGGAGCAAGATAAACTCCTGCAAACAAGGTGGAGGAGGCAAACAAAGTGGAGGCATTCTTCAGAGGCTGCAAGTACTGGTACTGTCTCAACTCTAGGGACCACTTTTTTTCACCTGCTGTGTCATGGGGGTGGCAGCTTTGACTGCAAGAGAAGCAACAGTTTCCTGACTTCCAGATCACAGCTACAGCAGTGGACCCCAGATTGCTGCTACTACCTCCATTTGAATAATTTTATAAGCACCTAATTTCCTGTGTTAAATCTCGTCCTGTCTGAAATACCTATCAGAGATTTCTATTTCCTGCACTACATCTGAATAACACAATGACATATGAGATAAACCATACTAATAAATCTCCAGATTTAAACAGTCATTGGTTTAATTTGTAATCAGAATAGTTCTCTCTAAACTGCTCTGCTAAAGGAAAGAAAGCAACCTTCTTCTTGCTAGCTTAATTTGTTTAGAAAAATGCTATTAATATTTAGGAAACACCCACTAAGTGATAAAACTACTTATTCAATTTATGGAAAATTTTACCACCATGCGGTATTCAATTACTTTAAAACAGTCATTTTAAAACATTCAATCACTATCAATAAAACAGAGCAGCAGCCATTAAGACAGTCAAATTGAACATAACTTCCTTAGAAAGCAACTTAAATGATCTTTGTAGCGGCGCATAAAGATCAGTATGTGGACATCTTAACAAAGCAGAGAATTCAGGTTAATGTCTTTACCCGCCTCCAGCAAGGTATACCCAAGGCATGTCGCTACTTTATTCCCTTTCTTGGATCATTTATCTCTTTTGAAATTCCCACTCTACCCCCAGCCACCTACCTACATTGCTAACATCCTTAAGAACTCAGATGAAATCTTACCTCCTCCAGGGAGATTTCCCTGACCCACTTGCCATGATTTTTCTTTCATCTGTCATTTTATAATTCCCATATCTATTCCATACCCCACTCTTTCTGATTAGGCACTTTCATTCCTACTGACTGTTTTCAGGATATAAAAACATGATAATCCCCCGAAATGTACCAGACTGTAAACTCAAGATACTAAGGGCTGAATTTTTTTGTTCTGAGCTTTTGGTTTGTTTCCTCGTTTGTTTTGTCATTGCTTTATCTCCAACACCTAGCTCAGTGCTTGGGCTCTCAATAAATGTTTGCTGCACAAATAAATTATGTTACCAACAGATATGGTTCCACCAAAAATCCATGTACCCCTGTCCATAATATAAAGTGGTTCATGGGGCTAAATTCCTAGCTCCTTGCATCCTGGGGTGGCCACATGTCCACTTCTTACCAGTAAAATACAAACAAGACTAAGGTGCGTCCTTTCTGGGCTTGAATAGTAGAAGCAGGTCCCCTTCCTTTCCAGTGGCTGGAAACAAAGAGGTTCAAGGCCCTAGGTGGTTAGGGAGCCATAAGATGAAAGAAGCCTAGATTCCCATGTTAGCAAACCCGGGGAGAGAAAAGCTGTTTGTCCATTGTGAAAACCCATACTGAACACTTACATAAATGATAAATAAACATTTATTTCATTATCCACATAAAGATCTGCACATGACTGTTTATAGACGTTTTATTCATAGTAGCTAAAAACAGGAGCAATCCAAATGTTCTTTAGTAAAAGGACAAATACATTGTGGCATATCCATACAATGCAATACTACTCGGCAATAAAAAAGAAATGTATCAGTGACACGTGCAAAGGTGGATGAATCTCAAAAAGCATTACGCTAAGTTAAAAAAGACAGACACAAAAAGCTATATGCTGTATGATTCTGTTAGCATAATATTAATTACTATAATAGTAACATTAATATAATATTGATATAATCTGGAGAAGGCAAAATCATAGGAACAAAAATCAGAGCAGTAGCTGTCAGTTTCTGGGTGGGGGAGGGGATTAACTCCAAAGGGTCACAAGGGAACGTTTTAGGGTGATAGAAACATTCTATGTCTTAATTGTAATGGTGACTATATAACTATAAATATTTGTCAAAGCCCATTGAACTGTACACTTAAAAAGGGTGAATTTCACCACATATAAATTATTTCTCAATAAACCTGATTTTTTAAAAAGTCTACTGTGTTAAGACATTAGAATCTGATGGTTGATTTGATACATAGCCAAATATGTAAATGCCATCCTAGCTAATACATGAAAAAAGGATGAAGCCAGACCCCATACCAGAGGCTACTTCTGCACACTCGGGGAAGACCTTCCTGTCGCCGAGCTCATAATAAGTGCTCAGGAAAAATGTATTGAAGAAATTTCCTTTCTCTCTCACAATTTTTACACTCTGTAGTTTGCCTAGAATCATTTATATATTCATTCATCCATTGCCTCCTATCACTGCACACCATAAAACAAAAGCTGCCAAGCCCCGAACTCTGCAAACACATTTTTCAAATACCTTTCATGCAAGCAATCAGGCACTGGCCTGTTTTATTCATAAGACGATTTTTCTTTCTAGCTGCTGGAGTCACTTAAACATTTAATATCCATAAAACTGCTTTAATTTTTTAAGAACACAAACGGGGATCCCACTGCACTGAATACGGAATTTTTTGGTGTCATAGCAACAACCTACATCATGCCATTCAGAATTCACTCACTGTGGGTAGTTCTCAAACAAATAGTCTCACCTCTTTGGTCATCCTTCTTACTCACAGATTTAGAATCTCAGGCTTCCAACTCTCCCACACCTTTCACCTTGAAACCATTCTTTTCCACCTTGAGAGAAGTTAATACCCCTACCATTTCACTGCACCTATTCCCCAAAGTTAACTAAAAAAAAAAAGAAAATGCCCTGGAAAAAAAATTAAGGGAACAAGCAGATTCTCTATTTAGTATGATGTTCTAGAAAGTATTCCCCAAGAACGTGCAGAGTTAGAATATTACAACAGTTTATAGAGAAGATGGTGAGGGCTTTAGAATCAGCCAGATGTGCACTGGACTTCAATTCACATATTTACTGGGAAATGGACGTGTCATTTAAGCTATCTGAGCTTCAGTTTTCTCATCCAGAAAAATGATATGAAAAAACAATTAACAATAAAAGGTTAAGGATTTTATACATATTCCCTCCCAAGAGATTCTGCATTGATTAATAACACCGGGTAGAGAGGAAATGCTTAAACTAAAGGAGTGATTATTTTTAAGGGAAGAATACCAAGGTGTAGAAAATATTAGGCCATCCTTGCATCTCAGAGTTAAGAATGGTCTAGAAATGAAAGTACTTCTAAATTTGAAACTATTTGTTGTGATGTAAGGAGGGATATAAATGAAAACCTAGGCATGAGCCCTACGTGGTCAGGAACACTATGTTTGCTACCATGGTAGACCCAGCCTGGCACATGGTAGGTGATCAAGTCACTAAATGTTGAAGGAAAACAGAGAATCAGGACGCACCTCACCACAAGGGCTGTTATCACCCCAGTGGGTCTTGGTTTCCTCATATATAAGGAGATTATCTGAAATGGTACTTTAGCTCTGAAATACAATCATTTACAGCTCCTAAAAGTGACCAGGGCCTTAAGGGGTCATCTAGCTTAATACTGTTCCTGTTGTCTCTGTTTTCACCCCTGGCAGGAGGGCACTTAAACCTTCCATGATGGATTGTTGCCCATCCTTTTGATGGAAGAGATGAAAATGACACTGGGTGATATTTCTGTGTCTCCCCTTCCATACCATTAATAATTCCCTACGTTATAAAACATGTGCAATGCCTACTAACTGAAATGTCAAAACTGACATGCTGAGATTATAGTTACTCTAAGAGCAGAGTCACATACCTCTAAGAGAGCAATTTGTATTCGGGTTTGGTCGCAGACCTAGAGATCCTGCACAGTGTCTGGAGGTTATCAGAGGCGTGTGGAAGGATAATCTGTCTCCCAACACATATTTTTACTCTGGTCAGACAGTTAATGAGAGAGGCTATTAAAGCTAATCTATGCTTGTTAGCATATGAAAAGGAGCTGCCTGAAAAGTGGGCTAAAAAAGAAGACGTTAAAAGAGAGGAACCATTAAAAGAGAGGTGATGGTGCTTTTCCCCCGCTTTGGATGGATGATGGACAGAGAATGTGAATTCATCAACTCATTATTGAGATGATGACTCAATAATGTGGGCAAATGACAGAGAGAGAAAGCTGTCTTCTGTAGCGCACTGACATTCCTGGGGACTGCCTGACTCACAGGAATACAACTGCTTTGTGAATTAATTAAGTACTCAGTCATTCATAGGACCAGAAGAGTATAATTTGTGATTTTAGAAAGTTTTTAATGCTAATTAAACAAAAGGTGGCCTCCTCACCTTCCCCCATAACAAAATCACTTCCTTAGGTCCTTATGACAAAGAGGTTAATGGAAGGATTGGTTAAAACAGCTAAAATTTGGCAATTGAATGGTAAGAGGATAGTTAGCATGGCTTGGGGCGGGGGGGTGAATTGGGGGTGCGAGGATGGGGAGCAAAACAGATTGAGCCAACAGGTGTTTTAGTCAGGCTAGGGTAAGCTCTGTTGGTTAACAAACTCCAAAATCTCACAGCAAAATTTTGTTTTTTATTTTTTTCTCCTACAAAAGTCTGTTTCAGGACTGAAAGCTCTTCCAGGGCATCTGGCCTCCGTGTAGCCACTTTGTGATCCTGAATCCTTGAATCTGATGGCTCTGCCATCTCAACATAAGGATTCCTCAGTCCTCAGGGCAGAAAAAGAGAAAGCAGAGAACTAGCCATTACTGAGTACCACACAGAACAACTTTGGAGAGACCAAGACGCCCTGGCCCCCAAGCCATCTAACTGTGAAGCTGTCCCCTCCCTGATTCAGCTCCATCACCACATAGGATCTTGCAGCCCTAACTCCTCCCGCAATGCTAGAAATTCGATCAGTCTATATGAAGATTTCATATGTGGCATGTGAATTTCAATAGAAGGAAAAAGACAGAGCCCAGTCATGAAGCCCAGTGTGAGGAAGGGACAACCGATACTGGGAACCGGTGGAGGAGACAGCAATCACTAGACTGATTCCTAGAATGGATGAGAACCCTGAAAGACTCAGACTTCTGTTCATCTGGAGTGCTCCCCGCAAGAGTGGCTGCTCTGACATCTGCTTCTTCCCCTCTAGCCAGGCCTCACAGCTGGCACCCTTAGTGCCTACATGATATTCAGCCACTTCAGGCTCCAGTGCAAACGCGGCCTCTCTGTGAAGGAGCGTGGAGACCCAAATCCACAGTGCAGGGCTCAGCAGCTTGGCAAAGCCAACTTTGCAGTTCCCTTGTAAGTGCTTAGCACAGAGCTAGCACATACGGCTCCTGAAAGGTAAACCTCTCATTTTACATGAATGAACTCTTAATCCTCTTAACAACATAGGATCTGGAACCAGCAACCAAGCTCACTGTACTACTGCTAAAAACATCCAGCCTCTTCCAGGGTCTTAGATCATCTCAGATTGGTATCTCACTTGCATCCCTGAGACCTTCCAGGGACGGCAGAGCTGCTCCTGAGCCCTAGTCTCTGTGACTGGGTACTTGTCTCTTGCTGAAAAGGCTCCTTCATGTTGACCAT
Organism: Balaenoptera ricei; assembly: GCF_028023285.1. Taxonomy (NCBI): domain Eukaryota; kingdom Metazoa; phylum Chordata; class Mammalia; order Artiodactyla; family Balaenopteridae; genus Balaenoptera; species Balaenoptera ricei. Next base: position 4,573,942 of record NC_082645.1, on the reverse strand, counting down.
TTGTTCAATTTTCATTTTTTAAAAAAAACCCTTTCTGCGTTGGGAGTCCCTAAGGCTCCCCAGGTTCAACGATTCACTAGGAGAGCTTCTCACAGTACTCAGCATGTAGTCATATTCATGACTATGATTTACAACAGCAAAAGGATACAAAGTAAATCAGCAAAGGGAAAAGGTGCCTGAGGTGAAGTCCAGAGGAAACCAGACACAAGTTCCCAAGAGTCTTCCCTCTGTGGAGTCACACAGGATGTGCTTCATTCTTTCAGCACCAAATTACAACAACACATGTGAAATGTCGACTACCAGGAAAATTATTTGAGTCCAGGACTTTTACTGGGGGCTGGTCACATAGGCACTCTCCGACTAGCTTGTATCAAAATCTCAGATGGTGTCAACCAAAAAAAATGAAACAGAAGGCTACAGATAAGAAAAGAGTTGATCTGGGGTCTTAAGAATTACAATTTGGGAGACACAAGATTCTGATAAAACCAAGAGTGTTTCAGGAAAGAGAAGGAGTCAGAGGCCTTCGAAGACAGAAGTCACCAGGTTGTTAAAGTTGCCTGGCAAGAATTGTGATTGACTCTGACATGAGTCAGGAAATATTTGTCCTTAAGGAATCATGAGTTATTTTAAGATAAGGGTTCAAATAACTAGATAGGCTGTCACAAGTTATTTTAGGGTAAGGGTTCGATAAGTATCTTGAGTTTCTGGCAGATGTTCTGGACAATAAGTGCCTTTGTTAGGACAATAAGTGGTCAAAAGATCAGATTGCAGCCAGGCGGAGACATGTATAAGTCACACTTCCTCAATCGCCCCCTCGCTCCACTTTAGAAAGAGCTCTCAGCAATACCATTTCGATTTTCCTTCCTCAAAGGAAAGCAGGTGTTCAGCATAAACCACGTTGTTTGTACAAACAGTTTAGACAGCCTGAGTCACGCTGGTCAGTTCTAGGAGTGGTGGGAGCTCTCCTGAAATCCAAGTTCCCAGATGCCAGCCAAGGGCCAACCCTGCAAGCAAACCCTTCTAAGACTAGCAGTCTGACTTGCTATGCTAACTTTCCTCTACACGCTTTCCTATCCACCAGCTACTTCAGTAAGAAATGAGTTACAAAGATTTATTTTTTAAGTATCCACAATGTGCCAGTCACCATCCCAAATGCTGAACACGGAAAAAAGAAAACAACAGGGAAAAAAGCAGACCAAAGTCTTTCTCTCACAGAGGTCTCACTCTCTAGTGAAGGAAATAAACTTCAAAGAAGCTAATAAATATATACTAAAACGTATCATGTCAGACAGAGAAGAGCACTCTGAAGAAAACCAAATCAGGGTGTATGCATAGGGATGACAGAAAAGGCACTCCAGACAAAGTGGTCAGGAAAGGCCTTGGCTCTGTGGGTACATTTGAGCAGAGACCTCAGTGAACAGAAGGGGCAAATCATGTGACTCTCGGGGGAAGAGCTTTCCAGGCAGCGGGGAGGGGAGTGCAAAGTCCACAAGATGAAAATGTGCTTCGTGTATGTGGGGTAGAAGCAAAGAGACCAGTGTGACTGGGGAGTGGTAGTGACTGAAATTAAAGAGACAGAAAAATATCTAAAGTAAAATATCTAAAGTCCTTTCTTTGGCCAATAAGTCTCTCCTTGATCTGCCCCTATGCAAGCGTGACTGGATGCCAATGGGAAGTTGAGTGAGGGAGTGACATGGTCTAGTTTGTTTTAAAAAAAGAGTAAGGGGACTTCCCTGGTGGTGCAGTGGTTAAGAATCCACCTGCCAACGCAGGGGACACAGGTTCGAGCCTTGGTCCAGGAAGATCCCACATGCCGCGAAGAAACTAAGCCCGTGCGCCACAACTACTGAGCCTGTGCTCTAGAGCCCGCGAGCTACAACTACTGAAGCCCGCGCACCTAGAGCCCGTGCTCCACAACAAGAGAAGCCACCACAGTGAGAAGCCCGCACACCGCAATGAAGTGTAGCCCCCGCTCGCCGTAACTAGAGAAAGCCCACGCACAGCAACGAAGACCCAATGCAGCCAAAAATTAATTAATTAATTAATTAATTAATTAATTATTTAAAAACCGAGTAAGTCATGCTTCCTGCCTACAAGGGGCTGCTGGCCCACTAGGTGAAACAGTTGTGTCAATTAGTGATGGCAATATAGTGAGTTCCATGCTGAAAGAGAGGCACAGAAAAGGGCACAGTCGAAGGGTTAAGGCTACCTGATTTCAAGACTTATTATAAAGCTTTAGAAATGAAAACAGTGTTGTATTGGCATATAGATAAATGGCTCAGAATAGTCTAGAATTAGATCTTCACAAATATGGACAACTGATTTTTGACAAAGGCAATTCAGTGGAGAAAAGATAGTCTATTCAGCAAATGATGCTAGAACAACTGAATATCTGTCTGCAAAAAAAATTAACTTCATATATAACATCACATACAAAAATTAATTTGAAATGAGTTGTGTACCTAAGTGTAAAACTTAAAACCATAATACTTCTAGAAGAAAATGCAGGAGAAAATATTGCGGCTGTGCATTAGGCAAAGATTTCTTAAATACATAACCAGAAGCATGATCCATAAAAGAACAAACTGCTATCTGACTTCATCAGAAGTTCAACTTTCTCTCTTCAAAAGACTCTGTCAAGATAATGAAAAAAAAGTCACATACTGGGAGAAAATACTTTAAAAAGCAAAAAACCCCATCTGCGATAAAGAACTTGTATTTAGAATGTGTAAAGAACTCTCAAAGTTCATTAATAAGAAAGCAAACAACCCAATTTTTAAAATTAGGCAAAAGGTTTGCTTAACAGACATTTCACCAGAAAAAGATACACAGATGGCAAATAAACACATGAAAAGATGTGTAACATTATAACCACAATGAGATATCACTGTACATCTATCGTTATGACTAACATTTAAAGTGGAAAATTATTCTAAGCTTTTGCAAGGATGTGGAGGATGAGGAAGTCTCATGCACTGCTAGCGTGGATGAAAATGTTACTATCACTGTGGAAAACAATTTGGCAGTTTCTTAAAAATTTAAATATATACCTACCATATCATTCGGCCATTCCAATTCTAGGTATTTACACGAGAGAAGTGAAAGCATATATTCATATAAAGACTTACATACAAATGAACATTTCTTACATACAAATGAACTTACATAGAAATGAACATTTCTATGAAGCTTTATATGGAAGAGCCCCAACTGGAGACAGCCCAAATATCCATCAGCAAGTAACTGGACAAACAAGTTGTGGCATGACCCATACAGTGGAATATTATTCAACAATAAAAGGAACGAACTGCTGATACGTGCAAAACATGGCTGATTTTCTCAAAATAATCATGCTGAGTAAAAGAAGCCGGGGGGCGGGGGGGGGAAGAATACACACTGCATAATTCCATCTGTATAAGGCTCTAGAAAATACAAACTAATCTATAGTGACAGAAAGTAAATAGGTAGTTGCCTGTGAGGAGGAGTAGATAAAGGGTAAGAAGAAGATGTTATAAAAAAAAGCATGAGGAAATTTTTAGAAGTGGTAGATCTATTCATTATGTGATCATGGTAATGGTTTCACTGGTTTATATGCATTTATATTATAAATATTTACCAAATTGCACATTTCATATTTCTTCTGCTTATTGTCTGGCAATTATACCTCCATAAAGGTGTTAAGAAGGAAAAGGAGGAGGAGGAGGTGGTGGAATGCGGATCTGGTACAAGAGGAAGAGACAGAACAGAGCCCTAAAAGGTTGCCTGCTGGTCACCTACCTGATTCTTGACTATCGACTCAGCATGGTGCAGCTGCTCCAATCACTGTTAACCCGCCCGGATGCCTTCCTGTCGCCAGCTTCTCAAACATATCCTCATCACCAGCTGCGATCTCTGGAAGCTAATTTAATGTCCAGATACCAATCATCCTAGATCTAGGTCAGCCAGCTGGCCACAGAGTCTGTTTTCCAACTCCAAGTGTGTAAATAAGCATGAGACTGCGTATGAAAAAATGCTTACTATCAACTGTCATTAGGGAAATGTAAATTTAAACAACAGTGAGATACCACCCTACACTTATTAGAATGGCTAAAATCCAACACCTGGCAATACCAGTGGCTGGCAAGGATACTGAGCAACAGGAATGCTCTTTCACTGCTGGTGGAAATGCAAAACGGCACAGCCAGTTTGGAAGCCAGTTTCTCAGTTTCTTATAGAGCTAACATAGCCTTACCACACAATCCAGCATTTGCACTACTTGGTATTTACCCAACTGATTTGAAAACTTGGATCCACACAAAAAACAGCACATAAATGTTTATAGCAGCTTTATTTTAAACTTCCTAAAACTGGAAGCAACCAAGATGTCCTTCAGTTGGTGAACAGATAAACACGCATGAATGTATGGTTCATCCATACAAAAGAATGCTATTTAGCAATAAGAAAGACTGAGCTCTCAAGCTACACAAATACATGGACAAATTGTACATGCTTACTGCCAAGTGGAAAAGCCAGCCTGAAAGGCTACCTACTGTATGATTTCACTTATATGACATTCCAGAAAAAGGCAAAACTATAGAAATGATAAACAGATCAATGGTTGCCAGAGATTTGGAGTAGTAGGGCGACAGGGAGGATAGGATTGAACAAGTGAAGCACAGGGCATTTTTTAGGATGTTGAAACTATTCAGTATATTGTAATTGTGGATACACGACTGTACACTTATCAAAACCCAGAGAACTTTAAGGCACAAAGAGCCAACCTTAGTATATGCAAGTGAAAAAATAATAATTTAGGGTATTGGGGGAATCTGTGGATAGAATGCAGATGTGATAAAAAAATACAGCTGCATTACAAATGTATGAAACAATTTTACTGAAAGAGATAGAGGGAAAAGTGCTGACCTAAGTAACTTTGGAATAAGTGGAATCTGTAAGACTGAAGGCAAAAGGAACTGTGCATAAGCACCATACTGTAGTTGATAAATGTACTTCCCACAGAAGTGCAGGTTCACAATTCTGAAACCGCACGTATGCTGGAAATGAACCATTAAGGGAATGAATGGAGGCCGGTGGGGGCCAGGTTTCTCACTGCTGACGTGGAGGAGGTTACAGATGAACAAGGGAAGAAGGCTTAGAAAGATCCACGTGGTAATAGATTAGTGGGAGACGTTAGTACAAATTCACGTTTAGCTTAATACACATACAGAGGGTTACACACAAAAACATTTATAGATATGTGTATATAAATAGATTAGTAAATCTGCATATATTTCTTTGCTCTGTGATGACCTAGAAACAACACAACCTCAGCAGCAATGAGCACACCCAACACCCAGCTCCTGGTTTCTAATGTTGTTGTCCAATAAAAGGTTCAGAGAAGAAACCTGACAAACGCTATTTCAGCCAGGTGACCAAGCTTAACATCAACAGCCATAAGCCATGTTGATAATGTGTCCTCTTGATATGAGGTGATGAGAATGGCACCTGACCTCTGTGGTCTACACCCCCAAACCCCAAAATCTCAATCTAATTATGAAAAACCATCCAAAAAAACCCCAATTGAGGGACAAAATACCTGACGAGTACTCCTCAAAACTGTCAAGATCATCAAAAGTAAGGAAATTCTGAGAAACTGTCACAGCCAAGAAGAACCTAAGGAGACGTGACAACTAAATGTAAATGTGGTATCCTGGATGGGATCCTGGAACAGAAAAAGAACATTCAGTAAAACTAAAGAAATTTGAATAAATATGGGCTTTATAATAATGTATTAATACTGGTTCATTAATTGTGACCAATGTACTAAGCTAAGTGTTAAAAATAGAGGAAACTGGGTGTGGAATATATGGGAACTCTCTGCACTGTCTTCACAATTTTTCTGGAATTCTAAAACTATTCTAAAGTTAAAGTTTGACTCTAAAAAAATCATGTGACTTTCAAGTCAGATAGAGCTGGGTGTACTCTCACATCTATCTTAGGTAAGATACTCACCAGCTCTGAACCTGTTTCCACAATATAAGTACAAAAATAATCACATCCACTCTACCTCATGGTATAAGTAAAGGGTCTCCACGTAGATGACCCCCAGGGCATGCCCTTTCTCTTCCCTCCCTGTACAAGAAAACAATTACAAAGCACCTGGTGGGGAGTTTAAAGGCCAAACCCATCTGGTCCATTTCCAGTCAGCCCCTCTCCAGAACTCAGACAGGATGGGTGCCTCCTCTATGTGTGGAAGTCTAACAACAGTGAGGCAAAGAACATCAGAACCAATGCCTACTGGATTCTTCTGGATAGAGTCCTGCACTTTGCGTAAAGGATTTCTTACAAGTAGAGGGCCATGTTCCCCCAAACCCTCCAGAAAGCAGCTAAGTGTTCTCCCCTAACCCAACATCCTTCAGGCCCTACTCTCGCCTCTGGCCATGCATGCTCCCTCCTGCTTTTCCATCCTGACCTAGAAGTCTGTAGCTAGAAGCTTCATGTGTCATGACTTTATTTCTAACATCTCAGGTGACTCAAGACATATGGCATAATTAAGGCCACAGCTGGCCAATCTTTTCCTCCTGTCCCATCTTTTTTCATTTTGTTGTTTTTTCTATCCCTTTAGCACCCTTCTAATATTTAGCCACAGTTCTCATCCAAGCAAAACCCAACATGAAATTTTGGTTTGAAAGAATTGCAACAAGAAGGAAAGGTAATAAAGTGGATGGAGAGCAGGTGTCTTTAATTTATCTTACTGTATGTATTTAACAAATACTAATAATAATGCTTATTATGTACATTTTAAATAGTAATTCATCTAATTTAAGACCTTATAAATAGTGTTAATACCTCATAAATATTTATTTAATCTTCACTTCATTCCTATGGTACTATTATTATACACATTTTACAGGTGAGAAAACTGAAAAACAAAAACTTTAAATAACTTTCCCGGGGTAAAAGAACTAATAAGTGGCAGAGCAGAGCTGGGATTCAAACCCAAGCAATCTGTCTCTCTGGTCCAGAGGCTATGTAGTAACAGAGAAAAACACTTCAAATTTTTATTTATTTCATTCTCACAGCAACACCGTAAGTATGTGTTTTCAGAAACACATACTGACACACACCCCCATCTAATAGACGGACCTTGAAAGAGTTCGATGTTCTTCCTAGGAAAGGAATGGGATAGACAGGGACACAAAGTTGCAGGAATGTGAAGTACATCAAGTAAAGGAAAGAGTTTTTTAAAAAAAGAGTTTCCTGGAACTTCCCTAGTGGCCCAGTGGTTAGGACTCCGTGTTTCCACTGCAGGGGGCTCGGGTTCCATCCCTGGTCAGGGAAATAAGGTTCCATGCCGCGGGCCACAGCCAAAAAAAAGTTTCCTAAAAATGTCCTCCCACCCAACCGCACCCTGGTGACCCCTACTACCTGGTACCCTCACCAAGCTGTCACCTGTGCCTCCCCCTCCCTTTCAAGTAAGTCAGACAGGACCGAAACACGCTGACATCTTATCCCTGGCCAAAATCCAGACTTTCTTCTGCAGTTTCCAGGTGCTGTGAGCAATAACAACTTTTCAGGCCTTATGCCAGCTCCTCACCCAGTTCCTGTTTAAATAGTTATGGCTCCCCACTTCTGCCCAGAGGGATGCCTTGGTTTCCACCTCTATGGAAATGATTGGCATTTCTAACCCAGCAACCCAACAGGAGAGACAAATCATTAGGAAAACTTGAACAGAGCCATGCACTGTAGAAGCCATATCCCTGCCTTTCCCATCATTTAGCATTAACAAGGTTCACTCAATTTGCACTTTTAAAGATGTTTCTTACTCAAGTTTGGCATGTTCCTGCCTTCTCAGATCTCGGGGAATTTTAGTAACAGGAAAGGTTCCTGCAGGTAGTGTTTTGTTTTTTGATTGTAGGATTTTGGGGGCCTCACAAGCTCTCCCTCCCCCTGTCCTTCCTCCTGGGCCTCAGCTCCTCGATTTCCTCTCTCACCTCTCCCTCACATTGACGATTCCTGGTCAAGCACGAACATCCCTGAGTAGGCCATAGTGTGGGCTAGATTGGAAATAAATATGGCAAATCAGCATAACCAGCCCCATCCTACCTCCTTTGCTCTGAGAATCACAAAGTGGTTCTCAGCTGGGCAATACTGCCTCCACACAGGGAATTTGGAAATGCAGGCAGGGACTCTGCAGGCTGTCACAACATCTAGGGAGCATTACTGACATTCTAGTGGGAGGGGACCAAGGATGCCAAATGCACTGCAGTGCTTGGGACAGTCCCACATAATGAAGAGTTTCCCCATAAACATCGCTAATACTGCACCCACTAAAAATCCCTGTTGGAGCACCTCAAGACAAAAAACTTCAAAGAGCTTTATAAATTCAAATATGTTAGCACTAAGCAGTTAAACTTTTGTTCAATTTTCTACTTTATTAACTGGAAAATAGTATATTCGTGTGCATGTGTGCGTGTGTGTGTATGAATGCACTTAGACAAACTAGAAAAAACACTTACTGAATTGTGCATCTGGAGAGCCAGGCGTTCATTTTAATTCTACCACTGACCCCACCGTGTGCCCCTGAAAAGCACTTTCCCTCTCTTGGGTCACACAGAGCCTCCTGATCCCTGGATGAAACGTTTGTTCTGGTTAATTTCTAAGGTACCATGAAGCTCAGCATTTCCATGACTTTGAGACCCATGAAAACCTCATTATTCTTTCTGTACTTTAAGGAGCAAATCTGACCAGTGTAGGTATATTAAATAAAAGAGTTAAAGATGGATGGGGGTCACCCTAGGTTTTTCCTATAATGGTTAAGTCCAGGGGCTTCCCTGGTGGTGCAGTGGTTAAGAATCTGACTGCCAGTACAGGGGACATGGGTTCGAGCCCTGGTCCAGGAAGACCCCACATGCCGCAGAGTAACTAAGCCCGTGGGCCACAACTACTGAGCCCGCATGCCACAACTACTGAAGCCCGCATGCCTAGAGCCCGTGCTCCGCAGCAAGAGAAGCCACTGCAATGAGAAGCCCGCGCACCGCAATGAAGAGTAGCCCCCGCTCGCCACAACTAGAGAAAGCCTGCACACAGCAACGAAGACCCAACGCAGCCAAAAATAAATAAATAAAATAAATAAAAATTTTTTAAAAAGGTTAAGTCTAGTAAAACGACAGCAGTGGTGGAGAGACGTCACCAGGAGGCAATAAAGGCAAACGGCAAGGTTGCTGTGTATTTCTACTGGTGGTATTTTCGGAGCACTCAGAGGCAGAGTTAAGAAAATACTGAGGCATACCCTCTTAACTGAGTGAAGCATCTGGAGTTCGAGCAGGGATGTAACCGGTTGGGAAAGAAATTTGAATGTAGCCATGAACTTTTTCTATGAACATTTATGAAGCACACACTGTGTGGCAAGGCTCAAGCCAGGAAGACTGAGAGAGAGAGAAGACTTAGCCTCTGCCTTCAACATGCTCAGAGGCATGTTGGGGGGAAGACAAGTAAGTGAGTTCGTCTTGAGAGTGGAGTGGGCATTAAGAAATACCAGAGATGAGACTGGCAGGGTGGGCATGGGTCAGCTGTGTGGTTTGGACTTTATCTGGTTGGCCACAAGGATCACTGAGGGGATTTCTAGTGAAGGAGTGACGTAGGCACATTGCTTTTCGTGAGATGAAAACAAAAAAAAGTTATCTGGGGTGAAAACAAAGTCAAGGCAACCAAGGCTACAGAAAAGAACGGAAAACATTTTTCTAAGCCTAAAACCATAAGTCACTGTTAGAGAAAGGAAGGTCAAGTAGACATAGAAAGAGTTCAGAAAAAATACGGGGTTCAAAATGAAACTAGTACAAAGCTTTCACATCACCTTGCTCTTAGACTGCAGTAAAATGAAAGTGATAGAAAACCAGACACCAAGGCAATGGGTGGAAGACCATCAGCAAGCAAGGAAAGTTAACACATTTCTAAACAAAAACTTGGGATGGGCAGAATGTAACTAGGAAGCCCCAAATAAGCAGGAAGAGGCTGTAACCAAGAGAAAGAGCCCATCTGCCCCAGGGAAACTCATGGAAACCCCAGACACTGAATGTGTCTTGAATTTGTCCTTGAACGCATTGCAAGGACAGTGGAGAAAAGGAGTGAGAAAGAGTTCCCAAGAGGAGACACTAACAAACTCTACCAACAGGCCACTGTATTAGTCAGCAATGTACGTTATCTATCCCGTTGTTGGTGCAGACACACACACACACACACACACAGACTTCTCTATATGTGCCTCCTACCTGACATTATATTCCCATGAGAAACACCTACCGCTATTAAAAGAACAAGAGAACTCCTCTCTAAAGAAAGTGAATGAACTGCCAAAGGAAAATTAGGTAACTAGGGTAGATATCACCACCCTGAGAAAAACCCTCCCTTTTCTGCACATGAGGCCCCCTAGTATAAGAGCTTTTACAAAGCTCCCCTTGAAGTAACGAATGTCCCAGCTAGGGGAGACCATCTGGCTCAGTTCTAGCTAGTGACATAGAAGAGGAAGTCTAACGGGGTTCTCCTAATAAATAATGGGCTTCTTAATAAAAGTCTCAGATGCAAGATAAGACTTCTTTGTCCTTCCTCCTGCCTGGAACATATCCATGATAATGGAGTAGGAGCAGCCATCTTGTGACTGTGAGGTAACAAGAAAATGATGAAACAATAATGAATTAAATATAACCCCATGGAACTAGAAAGAGACAGAATAATTTTTTAAATTGTTTTACTGCTGAGTGAGATCTAGAACAACCTATGTTCAGTCTTTTTTTGATGTGAGATAATAAATATCTAAAATGTTTAGGCCACTTTATTCAGCTTTTCAATTACTTCTAGATAAAAACATCCTAACCAACAGATAGAGGTAACACCAGACCTAAAAGAGGAAATGGCTAAAAGGGATGTTCTCTGGAAAATAGCATTGTGTAGAAACAGAAAAGACAGGGTTTTTTACTTAGGCCTTCTGAACAATTTTTAAATCATGTATTTTTATTGCTTTGATTAAAAGCAGACTAATTAGGGACAGATATGTATCAGAGATCATCTACTTGTTATGTTAAATACATAATTTTTTTAAAACATGGGGCTTTTCAATTATTTCATTTTTAAATGGTAATGTTTTATATTAAAATAGAAGGCAGAATTTTGTCCATAGAATTTAATCACAGATCTCACATGCTTGTGACTCCCAGCTAAAGGATATAACAGCTGTGTGATCGCTCTCTCTCCTCATCTGGTGCAACCAAATGTAGAAAACTTAACATTCAAAAAGCTGATTCTGCAAGTTGTTTCACTGATCAAAGCTATGTGACCTTAAGATGTTATTTTTACAGAGATGGGAAGTAGAGCTGCATAACTACTAAGGCAATGGTTGTCCATCTCAATGTGTATGAGGATCACCTGGGAACCTGCTAAAGCTAAAAATGCAGGATTTTGAGGTTCAACTTCAGAGATTCTGTTTCAAGTGGAATGTGCATTTTTAGAAAGTCCCCTAATGATTCAGATGCAGGTGTCCCATGGAACATAGTTCCACCTGGTGTTTGAGAAACACCAGGCTAAAGGGTCACTGGGGAAAGTAGTTGCCATCACAGAGACTGGATTGACCATTCTCCCACCTGCCCAGCAAGCCATTCATTCATTCATTCATTCATACAACAAATCTTTGTTGGGCACTTACAGCATGCTTATCACTGAATACACAAAGCTGATTAAGACAGCAGTCTTGCCCTTGGAGACTTAACAGAATCTCTCTTGGGATTATTTGTTTCCAGTTTTATTGAGGTATAGTTGACAAATAAAACTAAGATATTTAAAGTGTACATCGTGATGATGGTGAAAGGATTCTCCTCATTCTAGTTAATTAACACATCCATTACCTCACATATTTATCTTTTTTGGTGAGAATATTTAAGTTCTATTCTCTTAGCAAATTTCAGTTATGTAATACAGTGTTATCAACTATAGTCACCATGTTATACACTAGATCCTCAGACCTTATTCGTCTTGTAGCTGAAAGTTTGTACCCCTTTACCAACCCCTATTTCCCCCACCCCCCGGCCTCTGGCAACCACTTTACCACTTTTTTAGTCTCTGTTTCTATGAGTTTGACTTTTTTTATTTTTAGATTCCTCACATAAGTGGTACCTTGCAGTATTTGTCTCTCTCTGTCTGGCTTATTTCACTTAGTATAATGCCCTCAAGTTCCACTCATGTTGCTGTAAATGGCAAGATCTCCTTCCTTCTCATTACTGAATAATATATACCACATCTTCTTTATCCATTCATTGTTGACACTTAGGTTATTTCACACCTTGGCAAGCATGAACAATGAACATGGGGGTGCATATATCTCTTTAATACCCTGTTTTCATTTCCTTTGGATATATATCCATAAGTAGGATTGCTGGATCATATGGTAGTTCTGTTTTTAATTTCACAGTATCTGCACCAACTTACATTCCCACCAACAGTGCACAAGGGTTCCCTTTTCTCCATGTTCTCACAACACTTGTTATCTCTTGTCTTGACGGTGAATTTTTAAGCACTTTGGAAACCGAGGAAAAATTCTGCTCTTCAGGGCACAACACATTATAAATGACACTTCAGAGATATTTCTTCTAACACTAGAGATACTAAAATCAAGGTAGAACAATGGAAAAAGCCTGGACCCAGTCTCTGCTAGTAGAAAGGATCCTGCCTCTTGAGCTTTATCCTTCATTTACTTTATACACGCACATTTTTTTCTAGGGTTATAACCTATAAGGTTTAGTTTTCTTTATATAACTTATGTGTATAACCATTTTGCTTGGGACTCAGATACTGTCTAGACATAGACAACAAGCAAGCAGTCACCTTTAATAAATCCCAGTAAGTTTTGACATTTTCAACATCTCAGAGAATCAAATCGGAGAAGCTTTGCTGCAAAGCTATTAAGACAACCTGTGATACTGAATGAGTGCTGTTCCAGTGGTCTTCATATCATATGTATAGACTAAATCAGCTAGAAATATTTTATCCTTAACCAGACATCCAGACATTCTAGCTTCATGCTGACAGACAAGCAGATATGTTGGCATTATGTAGCAACAGGCTTTGTTTCTTCATAAGCAGAAATCAAGTTTATATTTGGTTCCAGACAGAAGCAAATATGTTTATGCTCTTGGTTACACTTTAAAATTAATTTGCCTTCTAATGCTACTGACCCAAGTTTCACATTTAAGAATTTATTCATTCCCTGCTCTTCAAAAATCAGCTCCATGAAGCAATAAACAAATTTCAGATGATGAAGCATCAGAGCTTTAATTAAAACCACCTTTCTCAGTACATGTCAAGATTGTCCTTGTGAAACTAGCAGTTTTAAAAATGTGCTTCCCCAATTTAAGAAAGGGCCCTCTGGACTATAAGAAGAGTACTACTGGTTCTTGATACCACTTTCATTTTTTTCAGGTACTAAACACTTTCTTGAGTGTTGGCTATATACCGAACTCTTTACTCATTTCACTATTCCCGTTTTTCCACCTGTACCGTAAAAAAACGAAAATGTCAACAACTATACATTACTATAGGTAAGTCTTAAAAGTGACAGGAACAGACAGACAAGCGCAAAGCCAGTGCGGCATGATCTTTTTCTATGGTGCTCTGTTACAGTAGAACTTGTGAAGCCATAACTCCCAGCTCCACCCACACTCTGCCACAACACAGCTTTATAAAATAACACCTAACAGACCCTCCATCTCATGACTACCCTCCAACAACAGCATTATAAAGGGGTTTGGCTTTTCAGATTCCAGCCCAGTTCTACTAGAGCACACTTTTGTTATATTTTCATAAAAGACTCTGGCAAATATGTGTGCACTCACATCTCTAAAATAAGTTACAAGGTGGGAGTGAGTTTCTGAGTAAGAAAATATTATCATTTAAGAGGTAATTTTTTAAAAAGGAAATATTAGACTGATGAATCATCATATCAAATGAAGTGCAGTATCTAATTAACCAGGAGTCATGCAAAATGTAGTCCTAAAAGTAGTGGTTGTGGGCTTCCCTGGTGGCGCGGTGGTTAAGAATCCGCCTGCCAATGCAGGGGACACGGGTTCGAGCCCTGGTCCGGGAAGATCCCACGTGCTGCGGAGCAACTAAGCCCGTGCGCTACAACTACTGAGCCTACGCTCTAGAGCCCGGGAGTCACAACTACTGAGCCCGCGTGCTGCAACTACTGAAGCCCGCACGCCTAGAGCCCATGCTCTGCAACAAGAGAAACCACTGCAATGAGAAGCCCGCACACTGCAACGAAGAGTAGCCCCTGCTTACTGAAACTAGAGAAAGCCCGCACGCAGCAACGAAGACCCAATGCAGCCAAAAATAAATAAATAAATAAAAATAAATTTTTTAAAAAATAAATTACAACGTAGTAGTTGCTTTTGGGCTCGTGAGAAATAACGGCTTACTCTTCCTGGGAATAAAGTTGAAGGAATAATAGTGAAAATAATTTCCAAAGTATTTGTCCCTCCAAGTATGTTTGAGGCATTGGCTTAAAGAATCAGGTCAGAAGGGGGAAAGTCATTTCCCTTGAAGTTGCTTGAAAATCAACATTCCCTAAACTAATCTCTCTGTGATATATCAATCCTAAAAGATATTCAGTGATTTCCAAAGGTTCTCTGACCAAATATAATTGAGGAATCTTTACAGTGCAGTCTCCTCTTAGAGATTCCCAATGAACCTCATCAGCATCCGAAGGTTTAGAAGTCCAGATGTAGAGACCCTTTGAATTTTTCTTTAACTACAGTGCCCTAGAATTATTTTACAAGGTAGCATGCTAGTTTATGAAAGAAGGAGGGTTAAAAACTTGGAAAAGTGTTCTGTTCTCCACCTAGATTCTCTGAACATCTGGATATCGAGCTGGATGTTTCACTTTTTGATGACATTTACTCTTGTGCAAACAGGTCAAGGTAATGTCAAAAATACACAGGAAGATCTATACCTGCTATTGTTGGTAGATGTTCTGTATATTGTTCTGTGATAAAACTACTGGTTTTTATAAAATTCCTTTAGAAGAGAAAAACAAAATCTTGTTTTTCAAACACAAGTATTTCCTATTGTGTTTTCATGCACTTCCCCAAGATTTCACCCATTCCCCTGCTCCATCTTTTTTCTTCCTGGGAATTCTCAGAATTGACAGCCTGGAGAAGACAGCAGTGTAAATCTTACTAAAACAAAATGGGAGCAAAACCTCCCAAGAAGCAATTCATCTCTGCTGAACTTTCGTGTTCAGTGGAAGGAGACCAGAATAATTGATTTGGAGACCCAAAGGGCTTCCAAACTGCTTAACATTCTTTTTCAGTGGGATGAGAAGAGTTTTCGAGAGTGTCTAAGCTTTCAAACCTGAATATGGTTTTTAAGAACAAGCAAGAAGGAGCATGCCTTTCAGCCAAAAAAAATTAAAATTTTACAAATTTCCTCAAGCTAAAATCAGTGTGTCACCCAGCGTACAAATCAAATTTAGTCAATTAGAGTCCCACAGACTGTTTACTCAGGACCTTCACAAAAGGATACCAATATGGGAATATTCATGAACTCGGAGACTGGGAAAAATCTGTTCTAAGCTCAGTGTTGCCTCTAAGGCAATATGTCTTTAG
This sequence comes from Balaenoptera ricei, assembly GCF_028023285.1. Lineage (NCBI taxonomy): Eukaryota > Metazoa > Chordata > Mammalia > Artiodactyla > Balaenopteridae > Balaenoptera > Balaenoptera ricei. The sequence continues at coordinate 4,558,310 of NC_082645.1, read as the reverse complement.
GCAGTCCCTGTAACTTTTGAGGCCTTAATTTCCTCGTCTGTGAGACGGGTGTGAGAGAATTGCTATCGAATGATTATGCACTTGTTATACAGTAGAAGTATTATTAACCATCTTGCAAGTAATCAGCTTGTGGGATAAATTTTCTCTATATTAACTCTAGAAAAAGTGTAGTTCAATTGCTACAGCCAGCTATAGCATACCAGGAACATCCAAATACTCAGCCCCACATTGGGCTATATACTGAGCTCCACCTGTTTATAAACTTATTTATGCCCGTTGTGATTATGACTATAATTACAGTTTTTAATTTTCACTTTGCACTAGTAAGTGGAAAAATAGAGTTGTTCCTCAGAAATTAAGTGAAATGCTTAGCTAAGTTTCTGCAGTAAAATAAAGGTGAGATTCAAAAAACTATTGTTGAAATAGCTATAAGTAAGACAACTGTAAAAGTTTTGGTGTAAAACATATACAAATTCAAAAGAATTCACTCAAATATCTTAACGTGGGCCTTCAAGTTCCAATTCCACTTTCTTAATTTTAATTGAAATATTTGATTCATAATAAGTTGTAAAAATAGTACAAAGTATTCTCATGTATCCTCCACCCAGCTCCCCAGTGATAATAACACAAAACTGTAGTATATTATCAAAATCAGGAATTGATGTTCATACAATATTATTAACTCTAGACCCACTTTATAATCCAAATTGCAAATAATTAAGGATGCATTGTGGGTATGGTAAATCCAAAAAAGATGAGATGGAACTCCAACCAAGAAATCCATGGCCATATAATCAAAAGATTATCGATGTGTCCAAAAAACTGTCAGAACTAAAAGTTTTACAGCAAGTGATGGGTTTCAACTTTTCTCTTAAAAAAAAAAGGCCTGATATCCATTTATTCAGCACTAACAGGGAGAAATTTTAGAGTAGTCCCCTGATATGTAACATATTGAATAAAAATAACAGACAACAAATGATTAATGGAGGTTATATGTTGGAAAGTGAAATTACAGATGATAACAGAAATTATATTATCCATGACAGAAACAAATGAATCTAAAGATGAGGAAGATGGAGAAGAATAAGAGATATGGAATCAATATTACAGCCAAAAATTATTACTACAGTAAATAAAGATACACAGGAATTAGTTTTTACATTGAACACCCTGAGTTGATGTTATCATAATTTTTTTAAAAAATGTTGGCACATACTATAAAAATTATGTTATTTCTTCTAAGCAATGTAAAATTCTATATTTTATTGTTACCATCTGCTTATATAATTATCTTAAAATTGTGTGTGTGTGTGTATGTATATATTTATAATCTCTCTTTTTTGAACTACAACTACCAGCCCCAACTGCATCAGAAAAGAGGGAACCTACTACTCTGTAATATTATGATGCAGACTTTTCTGTGTGGAGACTGGAGAGGAAAGAAGAGGAAAAAACCAGAGTATACTCTCTCAGAATTTTCCAGAAAGAACCACGCTTATAACCTGGGTAAGGAAAAGCAAAATCATTCACTTTGGACGTATGATGTGTGTCAATGAATGGTAACCTAGACAGATTCCTCCCACAGCACTGAGTGCGATACCCTTGGTTGGAAAAGACTATTTGAAAGAGATAAAAGGGATTAGTTTGGGGAAGCTGGGATTTAACTGTGAACAGGGTGATACGTCAAAGAACAAGAGCTTCCAGTCTTAGAAAAACAAGATGGTTCCCACAGGTCTCATCTACGAAACAGACAGAAGCTCAGGTGGGAAAAGCGTGGCAAGCATCTCTGACATTATCCCTGATAATCTGATTATCCTGACATAAAGAACTCTTTGCTGCTTTTACTGAAAATAGTTCTTTGGAAATAGTGCTGTTATTTTCCCAATTAAATTTCACGGAAGTTCCTTTTGAAATACTGTCCCATCTAAGCTATGCTAAAAAGAACAAAAGAGAAATAAGTCTTTGCTCAAGCATGATAATGTTATAGGTTGAATTGTGTCCCCCTAAAAGATATATTAAAGTCCTAAACCCCCAGTACCTGTGAATGGGACCCTATTTGGAAATAGGGTCTTTGCAGATGTCATTAATAGGGTGGGCCCTGCTTCAATAAGGACTGGTGTCCTAATAAGAGGAGAATACAATGTAAAGAGAGAGACACACAGAGAAATGATCATACAAAGACAGAGGCAGAGACTGAAGTTATGTCCCTATGAGCAAAGGCATGCCTGGGGCCACCAGGAACTGAAAGAGGCAAGGGGAGATCCTTCCCTAGAAGCTTCCGATGGAGTACAGCCCAGACAACCACTTAATTTTGGACTTCAACCCTCCAGATCTGTGAGACAGTACACTTCTGTTGTTTTAAGCCACCTAGTTTGTGGTACTTTGCTACAAGCACTCCAGGAAACTAACAGAAGTAGTCTAGGCACAGTACCCATGATAGGCATGAGAGCTGATAATTCTGGGAGTGGTGGGGAAAAAACAAGAAGCTTCCTTCAGGAGCTCTTTCTTCTGTATTTCTTGGAGAAATCATACTTCTTGTTTGATTAAAGAGAACTTTTCTCTCATGTGGGTTAAGACAATAGAATTTCCACAGGCAGTCCTAGGTAGGGCAAGCATACAGTCTCGTTTGCTGTAGACAGTTCTGGTTTATGTCTCAGTCCAATGTAATGATTAATAGTGCCACCTTTCACTTTCAGGAGTATCCCAGTTTGAACAATAAATTTTTTGGTCATCTACTTGTAAGCCTAAGCTACTAAGATTCTAGTAATCTAGTAATCCAATAATCAGAGACTATCATTAACCAGGCTTTGCTGTCTTCTATTTAAGAAAAAAAGGAAAATGACAATAAAACAAGATTGAAAATACTGATATTTAAAAAAGAATGTGTATATATGTATAACTGAGTCACTTTGCTGACAGCAGAAATTAACACAACATTGTAAATCAACTATACTTCAATAAAAAAAGTAAATTAAAAAAAAAACAAACACTCTGTGAGCTACCGTTTTATAAAACACAACACCGTAGTATCTTTGGGTTTATCACAAACTTGTTTTTCTCAGACATTATGGGGACGGTGACTGGCCAGAGTCCCAGAGCCAGCTTCTCCCAGCGGCCTGTGCGGCTTGGCTAAGTCCTTTGATGTCTCTGAGCTGCATGTCTCCATGGGCCAAAGAGAGATGGTGTCTGTACAGCCTAACACACATGGTTATTGTGAGAATCCAGAGATAACGTGTGTGGAAGAGCTCTGTAAAAACGCAAAGCCATGCATGAGTGGGATATGCGGTGCATTGTTTTTTTTTGTTTGTTTGCAAAAGTATCCAACTCCTGAGACTAGATTTCCTGAAAGATTTCATGTGAAATGGGAATCTCCCCCCCACCCCCATTCTGATGGTGAGCAAAGCAACTCCTTCAATTACTGTTAGAATTTCAAGACCTTCCTTATGATGGAAACAATTGCTATGGACTGCATTTGAGCAGCTTTATACTGTTGTATTTCTGCACCAAGTAACTCTCAGGCTTATATTAACTGTTCTACGGAGCCCTATTTATCAGAGAGGCAGGTATATTACCTGATAATACAATAAGCTCTGGCGAATGTATGAATTGTTTTATTTTTTTATGCCCAAAACCAGTTCCCAGAGCATAATCAAACAAAAAGTTTTTTTCTCCCACCAACCCCCTTCAGTTTCCTCACAGTAGTGAAGCTATAAACTATCAGCCTTCAGAAATAACTGCTGCCATTTAATAAGAAATATAAAATATACTCTCATCTAACAAAGGGACACAAGACAGATAAAAACAAACACCGTATTCTTTAAATTTGCTGACATGATGAAAGATGGGTACAAGCATGTGGGTTTATTAAAGTTAGCAGTGGGCACAACCCAGGGACACAGCTAAAAGAAGACCTCGTTTAGATGTCATAAAGTAGATATTACACATCATTTTTCTAAAATGCAGTTGCAGGCATCTTATCTTACCTCCTCCTGAGCTTTGCAATTCCCCAAATTGCCAAAGCCGAGAAAAGAAACACCTTATCACTCGAATATAGAGGCATAAAGTGAAAACGAGGGCGACCTGTGCCGCATTGAGGGTGCAGAGCTTTGGTGCAACTGCAGGGCCAGCCCAGCCTCCAGCTCCCTATGGACCGGTTGCCTTGTTGCACCACCGTCTGCCCCTCCCTCAGCATCCACTCCCTGCTCTTGCCCCAGAAGTTTCATGTCTGCCACAGGCTGTACCCAACAGGTTCCCTACAGAACCTCTAGTCACTGCAGGCTCTGATTTTGAATATTCAGTATTATACATTTTAAATCATTTTAATACATCCTACTTAATAAATACCAATCATGCTGAAGTCTCTGGGCTAAATACCATAAGTCAAAAATTCCTGCCTAAGTCCTTAAGTGCCTTGCTTTGGAGAAGTAAACGTGGTCTATGTAACTGAGATCTTATTAAAAGTGAAGAATCTCTAATGAGCAAGCAAAAGAAGCCAGACATAAAAGAATACATGCTATATAATTCCATTTATGTGAAACTCTAGAACAGGCAAGATTAATCTGTAGTGACAGAAAGCAGATTAGTGAGTCGTGGGGCTGGGAGTCAGGACTGGGGGAGCTGACGGTGAAGGGCCTGGGGAAACTCGTCAGAGTGTTGAAAACATCCTAAACCTTGATGGCAGTAGTGCCGACACAGGCACACATATTTGTCAAAACTCATCAAACTGTTCAATTAAAATTAGTGCATTTTCTTGTATGTAAATTATACCTCAAGAAATCCCCAGTCTTTGCTCCATCTCAGATCTACTGAATCAGAAGCTGCATTTTAACTAAACACCCAGGTGATCTGAGCACTCATTGAAGCTTGAGAATCAAAGGATTAGAGAACTGTTCTCAAGTCATTCAGAGGCACACTGGAATTGCCTGGGGAGCTTTAAATATTACTGGTACCTCTTTCCCACTGCCAGAGATGTTGACAGATTTGGTATGGGGTGTGGTCTCAACACTAAGATTTTTTAAAGCTAACCGGATGATTCCAAAATGCAGCAAAGTGTGAGAACCACTCGCGTAGGGCAGCCGTTCTGGAAGCAGGGTCCCCAAACCAGCAACAGCTTCAACATCCCCTTGGAACTTATTGGAAAAGCAAAATCCCAGGTTTTACCCCACACCTACTAGACCAGAAACCCTGGCAGTGGGGCTCAGCAATCTGCTTCCACAAACCCTTCAGACGATTCTGACACATGCCAAAGATTGAGAATCACTGATCTAGACCTAGGAAGACGCTTAAAAAAAAAATTCCTCAATCTCCAACCTCATTCCATGAAACTGAGTCAGCAACTCCTAAGGAGTCTCTGAAAATCATCTGCATTTGAAAATCACTGCTGTGGGTCTTATAGAAGAGATCAGCTTGCTAAAGATCTTAGAATGTGACAACCAAACCATCATCCTGTCTAGATCCCTCCTAATACCAGACCAGTGTTTCTTGAAAGAAAGGAGGAAGATAAATGGGCAAGATACTATTTTGATATATTAACCAAGACTTTTTAAAAAATCTTTATTTCCAAGTACATTTGGCTCCCTTTGCCCAAGGGAGTCACTCTGAACTAAGAAAATGGACAAGGCTACAGAATATGGAGAAAGGAAAAGGGAGCTGATTCCTTAGAATTTCAAAAGCCAAGCCCTTAAATGTAAACAAACAGAACTCAGAACATAAATATTAGATTCCCAAATCAAGATACATGACGAATCAGAGAAGGACTTAGAGCCCCAAAGACTACAGAAAGGTTCTTTCAGGAGAGAAAGAAAAGAGGCGAAAACAAAGCAACATGTATTTACCGAATTATGGGTCCTTGAGAAAGGAAGTTCCATGTTCTGCCTTGATCACCACCCCTGTGCAGGGCTGGAGTTTTAATAGAAACCCTACATAGGTTTAGAGGATCCCTGATAGAGAGGGTCTGTGCCCCTTTCTCGGTGTTAAACTTCAAGGAGGTGGGCAAGATGCCAGAGCATAGTGACCAGGTGTTGCGTCTGGGCAGATGTGACTTAGAGAGCTTCACCAAGTTTTTTAGGACCCAGCATGATGAGAGGAAGCAGCTTGAATTTCATGTCCCATTCAAGGACAACTGCCAGATTTGAGGAACTTTAAAGGGTATAAAATAAGAGGCAGCAACAACCTTTATGGCTTGACAGACTCAAGACCAAATAGGACAGTGGACATCTCGGAATATGCTAGTGTGGGAAAATTCCAAAAAGGACCCAGTGATTTCCTCTAGACCTGATTTCCTCTAGACGCAGGGGCATCCCCAAGTTGACTGAGATTAAGTCTCTGCCAGCTGGTAGAATAGAGGTTTATAATATAAACTGTAGCACTGCAGAAAAATTCAAGAAGTTCTAGAAAAACTTCACCTGAGTTGGACACCCCAGATCAGTTCCTTTTATATAATGAATGACCTTGACTTCAAGGAAAGTTGGTTTGTCTCCTTGTGCATAGAAGACAACATGTGAAAAGCCAATAACAAGAAAATTTGAAAAATAAAATCTAGAGAATGATGGAAGACATACTATTACCAGGTGGTGGAAAATTATTGAATGAATGGCAAGGTAACTAGTAAATGCTGAAAGGATCTTGTGAACTCTAAAGCAAAATAGAAATATTGGCTAGCATTCCAGGTAGAGGAATTGTTAGGATTAGGGTTAGGGTCCAAGCAAGAAAAGTAGTGGGAACTACCAAGTCCAGCAAGAAGAGGAGACTGAAACGCTATTCTTCAGAGCAAAGTCTAAAATGAAATGGTTGCAATACTGAGCAGATTTCATTTGAGATCCAATTAATATAGGTTGAACTCCTATAAGTGCTTGGCATATTTATGGCTTTTTGTCACACGGAAGAATCTTACTCATTATATTTTGCAAGACTGATTGAATTCTACCCAGATGAACCAAGTAGTGACCATCGATTCTTATACCACTTGCTAAGGGTATATCGTGTTTCTCCTACTGGATTGTCCACTTTTCAAGAATAATGATCATGTCTTAAATTTCTCTTCCTGCTGCCCTGTTTCATTCTTAAGTACTGGAACATGGTGCTTAGGTTTTGTACTGGTTGAACTAGAACTGCTGAAATTTAATAAACATGGAATTCTAATTTTCTCTCAACAAATAGGTATTAAGCATCTACTATGAGTGAAGCACTGGGCAGGTTTTTTAACCAGAGCCAGTGTTATTGAGTACACAGTCCTCAACAGGCTCTGTGCTGGGCTTCTAGAAACTTCATGTGTCACTGATTTCTCATGTTTGCTCAATGTGTAACCAGTTGTTCAAGGTAGAATCCTGAGAGCTATCTCATTCCTCTCCTAACTTAGCACCCACTTAAAACTGATCATCAAATCCCATCAATTCTGCTTTCTAAATATCTTTGCATCACTGCTGTTTAGGCCTTTGCCATCTCTTGTGTGGACATTTGCAGTGGCCTTCTAGCCAATAAGGCTCCTCTTGGCTGCCCATCCATCAGGGTGATCTTTCAAAATACTTTTCTAAGGATGTCATTCCATCACTTCAGACACTTTCACCATTCCCCATAATCTGCAAAATAAAATCCAAACTGCTCAGCCTGCTAGTCAAGGCCCTTCAGGTTCCAAAATCTCCTTGAAAACAAGAGGTTGTGACTACCTTCTTTACTGATGCAGTCCATGGCACATAGTTGGTATTCAATTAATATGCAATGTTGTTACACTTGAACCTGCCCCTGCTTACTTTTTAAACCATCTCCTGCCTTCCTCTGGATCTTTTAGTCTATGCTCGAACTACACAGCAAGTCCTTCGTCCCGCAAAAGCCACACTTGAGCATCTTTGCACATTCAGCTCCCTCTGCCTAGAATCTCATCCTTCCAGGAGAAAGCTTAAATTCTGTGAGTTTAATAAAAGGTAATCTGAAGACTGAATTTTTATCACCTGGTTTCCAAGGAGAGTTGGCTTTGTTCTAATACATTCAGAAAAAGCTAACCTCCTTCACCTGTTGCCACAGAATAGCTTCTAAAACAAAAATTGCTCATCAAGATCTTTGTGAATAATAAAATTGATGGTGTAGAGTCTGCACTGGGTCCCATGAGCTGAGATGTCGAAACAGCCATTTTGCACTAGGAAATCGGGTCTGAAGTGCAGGGTGTGAGGCCTCTGCATGCGGAACCCTAGGAGCAAGTGAAATTAGACAAAGCACAAAGGAAAAAAAGAGTGAGTACAGAGGAGGAGCTTCAAGATGGCAGAAGATTAAGACGTGGAGATCACCTTCCTCTCCACAAATACATCAGAAATACATCTACATGTGGAACAACTCCTACAGAACACCTACTGAACACTGGCAGAAGACCACAGATGTCGCAAAAGGCTCTTGGTGCTCCAGCCAGGCGTCAGAGCTGTCCCTCTGAGGTGGGAGAGCCAAGTTCAGGACATTGGTCCACCAGAGACGTCCCAGCTCCACGTAGTATCAAACAGCGAAAATCTCCCAGACATCTCCATCTCAAGGCCAAGACCCAGCTCCACTCAACAACCAGCAAGCTACAGTGCTGGACACCCTATGCCAAACAACCAGCAAGACAGGAACACAACTCCATCCATTAGCAGAGAGGCTGCCTAAAATCATAATAAGGTCACAGACAGCCCAAAACACACCACCAGACATGGACCTGCCCACCAGAAAGACAAGATCCAGCCTCATCCACCAGAACACAGACACTAGTCCCCTCTACCAGGAAGCCTACACAACCCACTGAACCAACCTTAGCCACTGGGGGCAGACACCAAAAACAACGGGAACTACGAACCTGCAACCTGCGATAAGGAGACCCCAAACACAGTAAGATAAGCAAAATGAGAAGACGGAGAAACACACAGCAGATGAAGGAGCAGGGTCAAAACACACCAGACTTAACAAATGACGAGGAAATAAGCAGTCTACCTGAAAAAGAATTCAGAATAATGATAGTAAAGATGATCCAAAATCTTGGAAATAGAATGGAGAAAATATAAGGAACGTTTAACAAAGACCTAGAAGAACTAAAGAGCAAACAAACAATCATGAGCAACACAATAAATAAAATTAAAAATTCCCTAGAACGGATCAACAGCAGAATAACTGAGGCAGAAGAACTGATAAGTGACCTGGAATATAAAATAGTGGAAATAACTACCTCAGAGCAGAATAAAGAAAAAGAATGAAAAGAATTGAGGACAGTCTCAGAGACCACTGGAACAATATTAAACACACCAACATTCAAATTATAGGGGTCCCAAAAGAAGAAGAGAAAAAGAAATGGACTGAGAAAATATTCGAAGAGATTACAGTTGAAAACTTCCCTAATATGGGAAAAGAAATAGTTAATCAAGTCCAGGAAGCACAGAGAGTCCCATATAGGATAAATCGAAGGAGAAACACACCAAGACACATATTAATCAAACTATCAAAAATTAAATACAGAGAAAAAATATTAAAAGCAGCAAGTGAAAAACAACAAGTAACACACAAGGGAATCCCCATAAGGTTAACAGCTGATCTTTCAGCAGAAACTCTGCAAGCCAGAAGGGAGTGGCAGGACATATTTAAAATGATGAAAGGGAAAAACCTACAACCAAGATTACTCTACCCAGCAAGGATCTCATTCAGATTCAACAGAGAAATTAAAATCTTTACAGACAAGCAACAGCTAAAAGAATTCAGCACAACAAAACCAGCTTTACAACAAATGCTAAAGGAACTTCTCTAGGCAGGAAACATAAGAGAAGGAAAAGACCTACAATAACAAACCCAAAACAATTGAGAAAATGGTAATAGGAACATACATATGGACAACTACCTTAAATGTAAATGGATTAAATCTGAAAGTGAAATTAAGAAAACACTCCCATTTACAACTGCAACAAAAAGAATAAAATACCTAGGAATAAACCTACCTAAGGAGACAAAAGACCTGTATGCAGAAAATTATAAGACACTGATGAAAGAAATTAAAGATGATATAAACAGATGGAGAGATATACCATGTTCTTCGATTGGAAGAATCAACATTGTGAAAATGACTATACTACTCAAAGCAATCTACAGATTCAATGCAATCCCTATCTAACTACCACGGGCATTTTTCACAGAACTAGAACAAAAAATTTCACAATTTGCATGGAAACACAAAAGACCCCGAATAGCCAAAGCAATCTTGAGAACAAAAAACGGAGCTGGAGGAATCAGGCTCCCTGACTTCAGACTATACTACAAAGCTACATTAATCAAGACAGTATGTACTGGCACAAAAACAGTAATATAGATCAATGGAACAGGATAGAAAAGCCGGAGACAAACCCACACACATGTGGTCACCTTATCTTTGATAAAGGAGGAAAGAATATACAATGGAGAAAAGACAGCCTGTTCAATAAGTGGTGCTGGGAAAACTGGACAGCTACATGTAAAAGAATGAAATTAGAACACTCCCTAACACCATACACAAAAATAAACTCAAAATGGATTAAAGACCTAAATGTAAGGCCAGACATTATCAAACTCTTAGAGGAAAACATAGGCAGAACACTCTATGACATAAATCACAGCAAGATCCTTTTTGACCTAGCTCCTAGAGAAATGGAAATAAAAGCAAAAATAAACAAATGGGACCTAATGAAACTTAAAAGCTTTTGCACAGCAAAGGAAACCATAAACAAGACCAAAAGACAACCCTCAGAATGGGAGAAAATATTTGCAAATGAAGCAACTGACAAAGGATTAATCTCCAAAATTTACAAGCAGCTCATGCAGCTCAATATCAAAAAAAGAAACAACCCAATCCAAAATGGGCAGAAGACCTAAATAGACATTTCTCCAAAGAAGATATACAGATTGCCAACAGACACATGAAAGAATGCTCAATATCATTAATCATTAGAGAAATGCAAATCAAAACTACAATGCGATATCATCTCACACCGGTCAGAATAGCCATCGTCAAAAAATCTACAAACAGTAAATGCTGGAGAGGGTGTGGAGAAAAGGGAACCCTCATACACTGTTGGTGGGAATGTAAATTGATACAGCCACTATGGAGAACAGTATGGAGGTTCCTTAAAAAACTAAAAATAGAACTACCATATGACCCAGCAATCTCACTACTGGGCATATACTCTGAGAAAACCATAATTCAAAAAGAGTCATATACCACAATGTTCACTGCAGCTCTATTTACAATAGCCAGGACACGGAAGCAACTAAGTGTCCATCGACAGATGAATGGATAAAGAAGATGTGGCACATATATACAATAGAATATTACTCAGCCATAAAAAGAAACGAAATTGAGTTATTTGTAGTGAGGTGGATGGACCCAGAGTCTGTCATACAGAGTGAAGTAAGTCAGAAAGAGAAAAACAAATACTGTATGCTAACACATATATATGGAATCTAAAAAAAAAAAAAAAAAAAAAAAAATGGTCATGAAGAACCTAGGGGCAAGACGGGAATAAAGACACAGACCTACTAGAGAATGGACTTGAGGACATGGGGAGGGGGAAGGGTAAGCTGGGACAAAATGAGAAAGTGGTAGTGTATATATGGATATATATACACTACCAAATGTAAAATAGATAGCTAGTGGAAAGCAGTCGCATAGCACAGGGAGATCAGCTCGGTGCTTTGTGACCAGCTAGAAGGGTGGGATAGGGAGGGTGGGAGGGAGGGAGACACAAGAGGGAAGAGTTATGGGGATGTATGTGTATGTATAACTGATTCACTTTGTTATAAAGCAGAAACTAACACACCACTATAAAGCAATTATACTCCAATAAAAATGTTAAAAAAAAAATTGATGGTGTAATTATAAAAAGTATCACAGGAAAACTAACAGTCAGTGTTCCTCATCTATATGTAGGTGTATTTTAGGGCAATGTACTCCTAGTTGTAGTCCAAATAAATAAATGAAATCATGAGGATATGATACTTACTAACATTTATTGAGCACATACTATGTACCAGAAGCTGCTCTAAGGGCTTCATATATTAAATTAATCATCTGAACAATTTTAAAAAGTATGTATGATTGTTATACTCATATTTCAGAGCAGTTGAGGAACTTGCCCAAGGTCACACGGCTAACAAATGGCGGAATCAGGATTTGAACTAAGACCATCTGGCTCCAGGGTCTCAGACATCATGTAACAGGTCATAGATGTGGGAAAGGCTACTTCGATTTGTCACCTTATCTCAGTCACATTATCCTAATAGCAACTTAAAATCTGTTTACACTGTTCAAGTATCAGGCATGATGAATTTCTAATGCATTTACCCATAGAGCAACCAGGACTTTAATATAAATTATTCCCATTTAGTATAATATGATATTTTACTGACCATGACATATCACCAACACAGCATTTTTTTAAATGAATTGTTTTGGTCCAGAGTAGTAAAAAGTATTTCACTTGTGTATGTATTTGAGGAAGGTATTACATATATTCAAAAACTGACAGGCACGGGCAGTGACCAGACAGAACAAATGCCTACAAGCATCCAAAATGACTGTTTTGGAGCTTACCAGCCAGATGTTGCCCAGCATTGAAAGGCTGTATCAATAGTCAGACTTCACATGCACATCATCAAACTTTATATACATGTCTTTGAAACCCAACGTGTAATCAGCACCCTGTTTTTCATCACAATGGAACCCTTTTGAAAGTAAACAGTAAAACTTGTTTCTGAATTTGGCCACAAAGGAAGGTGTTTCTGGGTTATTGAAAGCTTTTTCAGATAGATGGATAAACGAATAGAATCATTTGAATCTAGAATAAGCACAAAGAATACGTGCCAGTCATCTCACCAAGCCCTCACAACCCAGCTTCAAACTAGTCAGCTTACCTGGGCAACAATCTCCTTAAAAAATATATCATACAACAGATGCAGTCATTGCTTTTTGACTACAGCAAAATCATGAATGGTAATAGAAAGCTCTGAGCAGCAGAAGTTCTGATATCCGTAATTCCTTTCCACCACTCCTCCACAAACATCTTGTGTCCCAGCCACAGTGGCCCCAGAGCTTACCTTGATCAAATACCATGTGCCCATTCACTCAGAGTTTTCTATATGCCAACACTCTTATTTCCAAATCCACGTATCAAAAATCCTATCCATTCTTCAAGATACTTTCCAAATCTGAATTTTCCAAGAAGACCTTCATGATGAGATGTCAGAAATATTCTCTTCCTCATTTGAGCATTTTTTTCTTTTTAAGCCACTCATTTTACATCGTCTTATAATTATTTGTAAACTGAATGAGACATCTCCCCAATCAGAGTGTAGGTTCCAAGAAGTCAAAGAAAATATTATATATGCCTTTTTGTCACACGGAAGGACTTTATTCATTATATTTGAAAGACTGAATGAGTTCTACCTAAGTAAACAGAATAGTGACTATCGATTCTTATGTCACTTGCAAAAGGGTGCATTCTATCTCCCCAACTAGATTGTGCATTCTTCAAGAATACTGACTATGTCTTCAATTTTTCTTCTAGCTTTCACTTCACACACAAACAAGTGCCTAGTTTAGGACTCTATATGAAAGAAGTGAATTATGGCACTCAACTGGTCTTGAACAATAAGCAAGAAATCTATTTCATGACTTTGTCACAAGAGAAGAAAAATGCCTTCAGAGATCATACATGATCAGGAACATTGAAAATGCACATATTTTTCTGAATGTTAATTTTCTGAAGTTTCAGACATCACCTTTTTGTAATGTCGACCATTGCAGAAAGTAGCACTGGTGATTTTTTTGAAAAACATAAAACTATTCCACCATATGCCATGAATATATAAAGAGATGTGTGATTTTTCAATTTCTTAGGAGCCTCAGTAAAAACAATGAAATGGGAAACAATCAGAAAATTTACAATTGGAATATATACTAGGATTCAGTATAACTGAAAGGAAGTTTACAAAAAAGGATCAGTTCGTGATAGACTAAAGCCGACCAGAAATCAACTCTGGAACTAATAATATAACTATTTTCATTCTAAAATTTCACTGACACCTCTAGACTTCAGAAAACTTACTTTGAATAGTACTATTGACTGGTTTTACCTAGACAGTATTCTTCAGGGAAACAGAGAATAAGAACCGTAGGATAAAATACCAATTAAAATGACTAACTAAGTAACTCGAGAAAAAGAGCCCTAGGTAGAACTCAGAGGGTCTGTGTTCACATTAACATTTTACCTTACTGAATCTCAGTCCCCTCACCTCTAAACCAGGAATATTAACCACAGCCTACCTTCCTTACAGTCTGCTTTTATGACCAAATAATGTTTGAGAAATCACACTGCAAATTATCACATGTAAAAATGTAAGATGCTAGACTTTAAAGATAGTAAATGCAAATGAGGAAGAGTGCAACCATATCCTCTAAACCAGAGAAAATGTCCCATTTGTTCTACCAAAACATCTCCTCCTTCTGGATGTCTTAAATCATATTGAAAATTGAAGCACATCTGGGTTGATAATAAATTACATAATTATGAAATGAAATTTAGGTGAAACGAGAGCTGGTCTGGAAAATCACAAACACAGGTGAGTATGTGTAGACGTGGAGATGATGGAATCTGGAGCGAGAAGCTGAGGGTAGGTGAGGGCTTCCTACTACTGCCTTTACGTGTTTGGCGACAGATACCACTCAAGTCCCATGTCTTCTGTGAAGCTTCCCCCAGCTGCCTCTGATCCCACCACACTGATTTTCCCTTCTGAAGGAACTAACCCTCTCATCACACATGCTCTTCCTTGCTACTGCTTAGTTGTGCCTCTCCAAAATGCACTGTACCATCCTTTTGAGCCAGCGCCATGGCTTGTCCATCGGCATGACTCCTAGCACCCAGCAGTGGGCTGGGAACAGAATCCATCCATGGTAGGTGCTTGTTGATTAATGTATCACTTTTTTTCCCTTCTCTTTTTTTTTTCTTAATTTTTATTGGAGTATAGTTGATTTACAATGTTGTATTACTTTCTGCTCTATTCCCCTAACAACCTGGCCCTATGTCTCCACAGAGAAGCAATCAAGAGGAAGAAAGGCTTGATTTGTGGAAGGATCAAACAAAGGAAACTCCTGACTGCATAGTCTGCTGCTTCATGCATGTTACTTTTTTGATGGAAATTTTTAACAATCAGTCAGTTGTTAATCCATCCTGAATTCCCAGAACACAATCTCACCAGGAGACCCAGGCAAGACAGACGCAGGTGCTCATCTTTGTGACTGCCAGCTCTGGGCAAGTGGGGAAGGGATCACCTCTCCCAGCCCTCAGAGCTCACCTACGAAATAAAGCAGTCGGATCAGATGGTTTCCAAGAACTTCTCGCCATTCTAAACTCTAATAAAAGTAGGGCATTGAAAGACGTGGCTTACTGGATCCTGGCTGGTGATTCACCAGATACACTTGGATCATGAGAGACAACTGGGTGAAGTGGTAAATGGTGGCAGATTTTGGTGGAAAACCGAAAAAAAGATATTGCTTCCAACTGTGTCTGCTTTTTCTTTCGAAAAACATGACTGTGGTTGGGAATCAGGCAGTCAGAGAAGCACAGATGACTGCACAGTTCTCTCACTTCAGAAGGAGAAAACAGAGGCCTGGATACTTGCAAATTGTACATGCACAGTAATAGGCTTCATGAAAAACAAAAATTACATCAAATCACTCTTCAAAAAGAAATCCACCTTTATGAACAAATACAGCCTGCGGTATTCTCTGAGTTCAGGGAAGGGTAGAATTGAGGTTACATCTGCAAAATCTCCCAGCAATGCATAAATGATTTAGGCTATAAATGAACACTAGATTTGCTTCAACCCTAAGAACTTTTATAAAGCATAAAAGCTTTTAAACTCCCTGTGAATAGTTTCCCATAAAAATCTGTCTTCCTAAAAAAAAAAAAAAAAAAAAAAAAAAAAAAAAAAAAATCTGTCTTTCTGAGCTCTATTACTATAATTTCTGTATCTATAATTTGGAGCCTTGTTGTTATTTTAAGATATAGTGAAAAGTAGTTTCAAAGAAATAGTTCTTACAAGCACATCTGCATGCTGAGACAGTTAACTGCCACCGTGTTTTCTCAGCAAAAACTCCTCCGATTATCCATTTATCAATCATCGATTCAACTTAATTCCTGCTTCTGACTCCTCTCTCCCTGCTACTGTCCAATTTCCACCCATCCTTCAAGGCCCAGATGTAAGAAGCATATCCTTCTTGCTCCAGGCCACACTGATCTCCCCTTCCCCAGCTCATTCAGGCTTAGACTGTACCAGATAATTTAGCACTTGACTATGTATTTGGAATTCTGTTTTTCTCTAACAATTTCATAAAACTTAATAGAAGTTGCTTCAACTACATTATGATTTCTTTGAGACTTTAAAAGCATGACTTCTTATATATGAATCCATGATAGATGCTTTATATCTGTGAAAGAAAAGGAGAGAAAAAAGAGAGGGAGAGAGGTAACCAACAAATACTTGTTGCTTAACTGATGATACTGAAGAATACCTGGTAGGACATCTTGACAGGGGTGAACAAAGAAATTCTTTGATAAAATAACAGCTGAACCCTGAAGAAATGTAATTTTATGTAGCATTTAAAAGTGAGGGCTCCAGAGTCAGAATTTCTGGCTTTGAGTTCTGGCTACCCACCTTCCTAAGAGTGTTATCTGTTTTGCGCCTCAGTATAAAGTCTATAAAATAGGAATAATAGTTGTACTAACTTCACAGAGTGTTGTGAAGATAAAATAAGCCGACACATGGAAAGAACTTAGCATATGCCTGTTATGTAGTAAACATTCCATAAATGCTATTATTATTATCATTTTGCTTTGGATTAATAGCAATTCTCTTAGTTATATGGGACTCACAGTCAGTTGTTTTTGCTATAGACAGACCAACTGACAAATAAGAAACAAAACAGAAAC
This sequence comes from Balaenoptera ricei, assembly GCF_028023285.1. Lineage (NCBI taxonomy): Eukaryota > Metazoa > Chordata > Mammalia > Artiodactyla > Balaenopteridae > Balaenoptera > Balaenoptera ricei. The sequence continues at coordinate 4,541,349 of NC_082645.1, read as the reverse complement.
AGACTAGGTTTATAGCTTAAAAAGAAAGAAAAATAATAAAACTAGTGGGTTTTGAAATTAACATAAGAACTGCTTGAAGAATGAGCTTGATGTATTAGAAAGAGACCCATGGAGGCAGGATGTCTGGGTATGAAAAAAAAAATAAGGTTGATAAAAAAGCTTAGTGTCGGGCTTCCCTGGTGGCGCAGTGGTTGAGAGTCTGCCTGCCAGTGCAGGGGACACGGGTTCGAGCCCTGGTCTGGGAGGATCCCACATGCCACGGAGCAACTGGGCCCGTGAGCCACAACTACTGAGCCCGCGCGTCTGGAGCTTGTGCTCCTCAACAGGAGAGGCCATGGCAGTGAGAGGCCCGCGCACTGCGATGAAGAGTGGCCCCCGCTTGCCGCAACTTGAGAAAGCCCATGCACAGAAACGGAGACCCAACACAGCCAAAAATAAATAAATAATTAATTAATTAATTAAAAAAAAAAAAAAAAAAAAAAGCTTAGTGTCCCAGTACTGTATGAAAGGGAAGAGCCTTAGGCGTCATCATAGTTGGCCTGGACTAAGCTAAGAAGAAAAGCCAATTATCTCTTTCAAGCCAAACCGAGCTATGCCCTACATCTGTATTGGAGAACTGTACCAAAGACGCATTAGTTAGGACATACTAGGTTATGTTGCAGTAACAAATATCCCCCAAATCTCAATGACTTAAAACAACAAAGGTTTATATCTCTTTCATGCTACATGTTTCCACTGTTCAGCAGAGGTCAGAGGACTCTGCTCATCATAATTAGTCAGGGACTCAGGTTGCCAGAAGCTCCAATACCTTCTGATACTACCATCTCAAAACAATGTTTTATGGCTTTCCACAGAAGAGAAAGAAAAAATGGAGGTTTGTACACCAACACATAAAGGCATATGTATGGAAGTAGCACATTATTCTCACTATTTCATTGGCCATTGCAAGTCACATGCCCATGCCTAATTTCAAAGAGTTATATTCTCAGGAGGAAAGAAGTAGAAATTTGGATGAGTCCTAGAAAAGTCTAGTACTAGTAAAGTATGTCCTACAGATTCCTCACACTCTGAATAGCTGAGAAGCTGAATTGTACAGGATATGATATTATATATGATATAATATCAGCCACTTTTATTGAACACCAGTACATGCCAGACACATACCTGGGTGCTCAATAAATGGCAGCTATCATCATCATCATTGTCACCATCATTATTATTCTAATTCTAAGCACAGTCCCACAAGGTAATATTACCTCCACTCCATAGATAAAAAAACTGAGATCCAAAGAGATTAAAAAACTTATGCAAAGCGATATAGACTACAAGATATTGATCCCCTATCTGTGTTTCTATCAGAGCATTCTATCTCCTCTAAAAATCTTTAGCATGACCCTAGCCTATCTTTCCAAGGATGTTTCCCACTCATCCCCTTGTTGCAACTGACAATTTAACCAAACTCCTCTCTTATTCTCCACAATGCCCCTCTTTATGCTTCCGCTCACTTATTTCCTGCACTTGGAAAGACCTCTTCCTCCTTTTCATACATCTAAATTGTACCAATCCTTCAATATGGGCTCAAAAACACCACTTCTTTCATAAAACTTTTTCCCATTCCCTCCAACAAATTTTTTGCCTTCATCTTATTTTCTATAATTCCTTATCATTGCCTATATCAGCACTGCATTTATGTCTTACTTCTCCCACCTTACTGTCAGTTCCACAAAGGCAGAACTTGCATCTGCATCTTCTGAATGTGCATGAACCTTACTCCACAGACAGGTATGCGAGTTATGCCATGGAACCTTATATTCTTAAAATTACAGTAGATCTGATTCTGACACCTCATCCCATCCTCATGGCCAGTCTGGCAGGAAAGCCAATAGTGTTCATTATTCAGACCTTTCCTCCCTAGAGCCCTGTGAATGTCCCAGGCATGAGGAAGATATTCCCGGAAGTCCTTTGGTTTGGGTTTCCAGTAGTCACTGCTGACAGGCACATAGTCCCTTAGGGCCCAGCTCTGCCCATGGCAGGTATCTGAGTCCTAAACCTGTTCTTATGGAAGACAGACCAAGCAACCATCCCCCTGCTGCCCCACTCTCAGCATCCAAGCTCCTGTCTCTTTTCCAGGTCACTAAGGATATGACAACAGGGATCAAAGACCATGCAGACATCCCTAGTTCTTGGAAATCACCTTCACGTTGCATGGCTTTGCTTTCTCTCACCTCCCCTACCCCCAATATAATTCCCCTGCTCCAGCTTTCAGAACGCCAAACCCAAGAAAAAACACTCTGCAAGCAATCTCCACTCTCTGTCCTGCAATCATATCCCTCCTGAGGCACTGAAGGTCAAAATACTGCCTACTCCTTTGAATGTGTACAGAAAAATAAAGACAAAATTTCAATAAATTATCCAACTACACAAGCTCCAAGTGTTGATCTGCACAAAGGAGGCTTTCTCTACTTGATTAAAGGTATGGATAATGGAAAGGTAATCCAGGAAGTGCAACAAAATGGTTCAATTAAATGAACCAGTATGAAAGTTGTTAATACACTTATTAATGGAGCTGGCAATGTTATCATGTGCAGTGCTGTACAACACTGGTGATTGGCCTATAGTCATACAAAAACTTAAAATGGCAGAATCCTATTTAATGGGGTCCAATCAATAAAAGTGGGTTTTGAAAGACCGCTTAAAAATATGACTGAAATAAATAAATGTTGACAGTTGCTTCAATAAAATCTACATTGACTTACTTTGTTTAATATGAAACCTTTGACATATGCACTCACATATATAACATATTTGCCATTAACTCTGCATTTCCAAGGATGCTCCATTTTGATATTCTCTTGGCCTGGAGTTCATGGACTTACAGAGATCTGTGAAACCCCTGGAATTTTATGCAAATTTGTGTATGTTGCTGCATACGTATATACTTCTGAGGAGGGAACCCAAGGGTTCCATCAGATTGTCACACGACTATGTAGTCCATAAAAGACGTGTCCAACATATACACACGTTTCTAAATTCCCTCGTCATTTTTTAAAATTTTCTAGGTAAGTTAAAAAAAAAATCAGAAAATTACCAAGCAGCCTTAAAATTGACACATGATTTTGAAGTGTTCCATTTAAGAGCCACCTATAATGACACTGTGCCTTGTTTTGCAACCTTTGTCCAAATGAAAATTCCAAATCCCTGGAGTTATAATATAAAAGGACATGTAGTATAGAATTCTAAGTGGCAATAAGAGAGAGGGTGGCATGAAGAAGCCTTGAGCTTCAATGGATGTGAGAACCTCTGCAAGTCAAGGTCACTTCACTCCTGTAAATAAGGGGAAATTCTTCGGAGATATAGCAGCAATGCAAGATCACCAGTGACTAGTAAGCTCACTGTATGGTTGATGGAGTAATCTCCAACGTCAGAAACAAAATCGAGGTGATGTGAAAGGTTGACAAAATGTTTACACCTCATCAAAGAAAGAAAGCTGAAAGCTGGTGGTTAAATGGAGCCTGTTCCTACTAAGGAATCAATTTCCCTCAATGGAAATGGTGCAAAGTGGGGGGCAGGCCCTAGCCCAACTGACCCCCACTTTTTACTTTAAGGGGGCATGTAACATCTTGGGTCCACATCTCTACAAGCCCTGGAGAGGGGTCCTCAGTTTATTTTCTGCAGGGACATAGATGATGAGGCATGTTAAAGTGTAAGCTTCCTGAGGACAGGCATAATAACAGCAGTGACTAATACATCAGCTCACGGAATCTTTAACTAACCAAGAGGATACCACTATTATACCATTTTACAGATGAGGAAGCTGAGGCAGACATGTGAACTAAGTAGCCCAAAGTTAAGTGGTAGAGATGGAATTTGAACTCAGGGACGACACGGTTTACTGAGTACACACCCTAAACGACCACTCAGGACTGACTCCCATACCTGTCTCCTTCAGTGCTACATCCTCAACATCAAGTACAGTGATTTTCAAGTAAAAAGGGTTCAAACATTTGTCAAATGACTGAGTGATGTTTATACATGATTTTGTTGACACACCATCTCTAATTCCACCCATTTTCCTTCTATCTAAGGAAGCATATCAGCATGTGAGAGGGGGAATCCTTCTAAGAAAAAATGTGAGTCTGCATCCACAAATTTAGGTGTGTTATCAAATTTCAGTACACTCATATTCTACCAATTATTCGTAACCATCACGTTATAACATCATAGTTGAGAAAACGGAGGCTGGTTTCTTTATGCAGTGTCTACGAGGGAAGGATCCAGCAGAGATGATGTAGCAGAATGTGCTGTTTCTCCACCAGCATCCCTTCTCCCTTTCTCCCAGAGTCACAGAATGTAAGGACCGTGGCTGCCCACCAAGCGTCTGTGGTCCCAGGGCTCCCCTGTACCAGGTGTGGCCACATAACTAACATCTTACTGGTGAATCATGAGCCGTGGGGTGGCTGCCACTTTCAGGCCTGGTCTTTGAAACCCTGCACTTGGGCTCCTCCACACTGGCCCCTCTATGGAAGCTCAAACACCTGAGTTCAAGCAAGTAAAGAGGACAATGCCCCCCGGCCTTGCTACCCTCAGACCTTCCAGAAAGGCAGAACCTTGGGCCCCATCTCACAACCGAAACCAGCATTTAACAAGCTCCACAAGTGGTCTGCGTACATTCTGGAGCGTGCGGAGCACTGAACTAGGGGATGTCAGAGAAACCAGCTGAAAAGAGGCCTGTGGACCCCTCCTCCGAATGATCTCGGGAGCAGAGCTGCCCAGCAACCTGGACTGTTCCCTGAGAGAAAAACCAGCGTCTACCTTTTTTAAGCCACCGAATTATTGTTGAGTCTCTCTACAAGAGCAAGCTAGCCTCACCCTGACTAACACAGTGAGCAAATAATCTACTTGATGAGTTTCTCCATTAGAGACCTACCGTGAAAACCTTTGAGGAAGGTATGAGGACAAGCTCCAAAGGGACTTCAAGCCTTCACTTCTGACCATGAAGGACATTATCATAAGTGTGTCTTTAATTCTACAACCCAGACATCAGGAAGTAAACCTTACCCTTTCTGATCTGGTTAAGATTGACTTGAACCTCATTTCCAGAACTTTCTCTTTAGCTTCTGTGAATTCCTGAGAATTTCTTCTCCCCATTTCTTTAGCCTTTGAGTGCCTGCATTACTGCACACTGCTCTGGTTTCATTTCATATCAACCTAGATGAGAAGCTCAGCTCCTCCCATGATTGCCAATAAAAAGCTACCCTTCTCCATAGACCCCGCGAGTTTAGACACATTGTTAAAGATTTGGGACATCACACAGAGACATCCTATGTGGCCTTAGTCATCCCTCCAGATCTCCCTGGTACCTCCTCCCCACTTCCTCCCTTACCTTCCCCTGGAGTAACAGAGAACAGTTTCGGCTAAGCGGGCTGAGAATGGAAGAAAAGGAATAAAATACGAGACTATCGGGGGAGAAAAATCCACTAGCCTAAAGTATGGAAATGACTTTCTCACTACCAGGCAGCAAAGGCACTTCTGCTGCTTTCCCACAGTCTGTAGTCAGCAGTTGCAGACTCCCTTCCCTTATGTTCAAGGAGCCTTGGCACAGTTTATCCTAAATTAATGTGTGTACACAGTCATTTGACCACTTTTTATTATAAATCTACTACATGCAGCTTCTTTCCTAAGCAAAGAGGACACCAGGGTCAGAAGACATGAACCCTGACCTCAAGGAGCTGAATGCCTATTAGAGAAACTAGCTCATAAATAAATGATTATGAAAGCCTGTGGTTACAGTCTGATCTCAATCTGTACCAGGTTCAGCACAGGTGGAGGGAACTGCATCTGGTGCCCTGGGATGGGTAAGGAAAGCCTTCCCCAAGGACGGTCACTCAAGCTGACACCTGAGGCAGGTGAGGGCAATCAGGAGGGCACTTCAAAGCCTACAGTTCTATGTCCACAAGGCTCAAGAGTATGGTCTCCTCAGGACCAGCTACTGATATTCACATGTGTGTGGTAGGGGAAGGAAGAGAAGGGGGAGGAAGAGGGGTGAGAAATGGAGTTGGGCAGGTGGGCAGGGCCCAATTACTAACGGTGTTTATAGACACAAAGGGTTGAACTTGATCTAGATGCTTATCCTTTTTGTGCCATGGATCCTTAGGAAATCTGATGAAATCTATGGACACCTTCTCAGAAAAGTGTGTTTATATGTATAAAATGCAACATATAAGATTACAGAGAAACTCAATTTTTTTACAATACAATTCTATCCTGGGGAACACTCTAGGTTAAGAATACCAGATGGTGAAAAAAAATCTGGATAGGCCCTGAACCAAGATGGCGGAGTAGAAGGACATGCTCTTAATCCCTCTTGCGAGAACACCAGAATCACAACTAACTGCTGAACAATCATCGACAGAAAGACACTGGAACTCACCAAAAAAGATACCCCACATCCAAAGACAAAGGAGAAGCCACAATGAGATGGTAGAAGGGGCACAATCACAATAAAATCAAATCCCATAACTGCTGGGTGGGTGACTCACAAACTGGAGAACACTTATACGACAGAAGTCCACCCACTGGAGTGAAGGTTCTGAGCCCCACGTCAGGCTTCCCAACTTGGGGGTCTGGCAACGGGAGGAGGAATTCCTAGAGAATCAGACTTTGAAGGCTAGCGGGATTTGATTGCAGGACTTCAACAGGACTGGGGGAAACAGAGACTCCACTCTTGGAGGGCACACACAAAGTAGTGTGCGCATCAGGACACGGGAAGAAGCAGTGACCCCGGGGGAGACTGAACCAGACCTACCTGCTAGTGTTGGAGGATCTCCTGCAGAGGCGGGGGGTGGTTGTGGCTCACCGTGGGGACAAGGACACTGGCAGCAGAAGATCTGGGAAGTACTCCTTGGCACGAGCCCTCCCAGAGTCCACCGTTAGCCCCACCAAACAGCCCAAATAGGCTCCAGTGTTGGGTCGCCTCAGGCCAAACAACCAACAGGGAGGGAACCCAGCCCCACCCATCAGCCGCCAAGCAGATTAAAGTTTTACTGAGCTCTGCCCACCAGAGCAACAGCCAGTTCTACCCACCACCAGTCCCTCCCATCAGAAAACTTGCACAAGCTTCTTAGATAGCCTCATCCACCAGAGGGCAGACAGCAGAAGCAAGAAGAACTACAATCCTGCAGCCTGTGGAACAAAAACCACATTCACAGAAAGACAGACAAGATGAAAAGGCAGAGGGCTATGTACCAAAAGAAAGAACAAGATAAAACCCCAGAAAAACAACTAAATGAAGTGGAGATAGGTAACCTTCCAGAAAAAGAATTCAGAATAATGATAGTGAAGATGATCCAGGACCTCGGAAAAAGAATGGAGGCAAAGATCAAGAAGATGCAAGAAATGTTTAACAAAGATCTAGAAGAATTAAAGAACAAACAGAGATGAACAATACAATAACTGAAATGAAAACTGCACTAAAAGGAATCAACAGCAGAATAACTAAGGCAGAAGAACGGATAAGTGACCTGAAAGACAGAATGGAGGAATTCACTGCTGCGGAACAGAATAAAGAAAAAAGAATGAAAAGAAATGAAGACAGCCTAAGAGACCTCTGGGACAACATTAAATGCAACAACATTCGCATTATAGGGGTCCCAGAAGAAGAGAGACAGAAAGGACCCGAGAAAATATTTGAAGAGATTATAGTCAAAAACTTCCCTAACATGGGAAAGGAAATAGCCACCCAAGTCCAGGAAGCGCAGAGAGTTGTATACAGGATAAATCCAAGGAGAAACACACCAAGACACACAGTAATTAAACTGGCAAAAATTAAAAACAAAGAAGACAGTCATTGAAAGCAGCAAGGGAAAAATGATAAATAACATACAAGGGAACTCCCATCAGGTTAACAGCTGATTTCTCAGCAGAAACTCTACAAGCCAGAAGGGAGTGGCACGATATTCTTAAAGTGATGAAAGCGAAGAACCTACAACCAAGATTACTCTACCCAGCAAGGATCTCATTCAGATTTCATGGAGAGATCAAAAGCTTTACAGGCAAGCAAAAGCTAAGAGAATTCAGCACCACCAAACCAGCTCTACAACAAATGCTAAAGGAACTTCTCTAAGTGGGAAACACAAGAGAAGAAAAGGACCTACAAAATCAAACCCAAAACAATTAAGAAAATGGTCATAGGAACATACATATCGATAATTACCTTAAATGTGAATGGATTAAATGCTCCAACCAAAAGACACAGGCTTGCTGAATGGATACAAAAACAAGACCCATCTATATGCTGTCTACAAGAGACCCACTTCAGACCTAGGGACACGTACAGACTGAAAGTGAGGGGATGGAAAAAGATATTCCATGCAAATGGAAATCAAAAGAAAGCTGGAGTAGCTATACTCATATCAGATAAAATAGACTTTAAAATAAAGAATGTTACAAGAGACAAGGAAGGACACTACATAATGATCAAGGGATCAATCCAAGAAGAAGGTATAACAATTATAAATATATATGCACCCAACATAGGAGCAACTCAATACATAAAGCAACTGTTAACAGCTATAAAAGAGGAAATCGACAGCAACACAGTAATAGTGGGGGACTTTAACACCTCACACCAATGGACAGGTCATCCAAAATGAAAATAAATAAGGAAACAGAAGCTTTAAATGACACAATAGACCAGATAGATTTAATTGATATTTATAAGACATTCCATCCAAAAACAGCAGATTACACATTCTTCTCAAGTGCACACGGAACATTCTCCAGGATAGATCACATCTTGGGTCACAAATCAAGCCTCAGTAAATTTAAGAAAACTGAAATCATATCAAGTATCTTTTCTGACCACAACGCTATGAGATTAGAAATGAATTACAGGGGAAAAAAGGTAAAAAACACAAACACATGGAGGCTAAACAATACGTTACTAAATAACCAAGAGATCACTGAAGAAATCAAAAAAGAAATCAGAAAGTACCTTGAGACAAAAGACAATGAAAACATGACGATCCAAAACCTATGGGATGCAGCAAAGCAGTTCTAAGAGGGAAGTTTATAGCTATACAAGCCTACCTCAAGAAACAAGAAAAATCTCAAATAAACAATCTAACGTTACACCTAAAGGAACTAGAGAAAGAAGAACAAACAAAACCCAAAGTTAGCAGAAGGAAAAAAATCATAAAGATCAGAGCAGAAATAAATGAAATAGAAACAAAGAAAACAATAGCAGAGATCAATAAAACTAAAAGCTGGTTCTTTGAGAAGATAAACAAAATTGATAAACCATTAGCCAGACTCATCAAGAAAAAAGAGGGAGAGGACTCAAATCAATAAAATTAGAAATGAAAAAGGAGAAGTTAAAACAGACACTGCAGAAATACAAAGCATAGTAAGAGACTACTACTAGCAACTCTTTGCCAATAAAATGAACAACCTGGAAGAAAGGGACAAATTCTTAGAAAGGTATAACCTTCCAAGACTGAACCAGGAAGAAATAGAAAATATGAAGAGACCAATCACAAGTAATGAAATTGAAACTGTGATTAAAAGTCTTCCAACAAACAAAAGTCCAGGACCAGATGGCTTCACAGGTGAATTCTATCAAACATTCAGAGAAGAGCTAACACCTATCCTTCTCAAACTCTTCCAAAAAATTGCAGAGGAAGGAAAACTCCCAAACTCATTCTATGAGGCCACCATCACCCTGATACCAAAACCAGACAAAGATACTACAAAAAAAGAAAATTACAAACCAATATCACTGATGAATACAGATGCAAAAGTCCTCAACAAAATACTAGCAAACAGAATCCAACAACACATTAAAAGGATCATACACCACGATCAAGTAGGATTTATCCCAGGGATGCAAGGATTCTTCAATATACGCAAATCAATCAATGTGATACACCATATTAACAAACTGAAGAATAAAAACCGTATGATCATCTCAATAGATGCAGAAAAAGCTTTTGACAAAATTCAACACCCATTTATGATAAAAAAAACTCTCCAGAAAGTGGGCATAGAGGGAACCTACCTCAACATAATGAAGGCCATATACGACAAACCCACAGCAAACATTATTCTCAATAGTGAAAAACCACAAGCATTTCCTCTAAGATCAGGAACAAGACAAGGATGTCCACTCTCACCACTATTATTCAACATAGCTTTGCAAGTCCTAGCTACGGCAATCAGAGAAGAAATAAAAGAAATACAAATTGGAAAAGAAGAAGTAAAACTGTCACTGTTTGCAGATGACATGATGCTATACATAGAGAATCCTAAAGATGTCATCAGAAAACTATTAGAGATAATCAATGAATTTGGTAAAGTTGCAGGATACAAAATTAATGCACAGAAATCTCTTGCATTCCTATACACTAATGATGAAAAAGCTGAAAGAGAAATTAAGGAAACACTCCCATTTATCACTGCAACAAAAAGAATAAAATACCTAGGAATAAACATACCTAGGGAGACAAAAGACCTGTATGCAGAAAACTATAAGACACTGATGAAAGAAATTAAAGATGATATCAACAGATGGAGAGATATACCATGTTCTTGGATTGGAAGAATCAATATTTTGAAAATGACTATACTACCCAAAGCAATCTACAGATTCAATGCAATCCCTATCAAATTACCAATGGCATTTCTTAAGGAACTAGAACAAAAAATCTTAAAATTTGTATGGAGACAAAAAAGACCCCAAAGAGCCAAAGCAGTCTTGAGGGAAAAAATCAGAGCTAGAGGAATCAGACTCCCTGACTTCAGGAAATACTACAAAGCTACAGTAATGAAGACAATACGGTACTGGCACAAAAACAGAAACATAGATCAATGGAACAAGATAGAAAGCCCAGAGATAAACCCACGCACTTATGCTCAACTAATCTATGACAAAGGAGGCAAGGATATACAATGGAGAAAAGACAGCCTCTTCAATAAGTGGTGCTGGGAAAAATGAACAGCTACATGTAAAAGAATGAAATTAGAACACTCCCTAACACCATACACAAAAATAAACTCAAAATGGATTAGAGACCTAAATGTAAGACCGGGCACTATAAAACTCTTAGAGGAAAACATAGGAAGAACACTCTTTGACATAAATCACAGCAAGATCCTTTTTGACCCACCTCCTAGGGAAACAGAAATAAAAACAAAAATAAACAACTGGGACCTAATGAAACTTCAAAGCTTTTGCACAGCAAAGGAAACCATAAACAAGACGAAAAGACAGCCCTCAGAATGGGAGAAAATATTTGCAAACGAATCAACGGACAAAGGATTAATCTCCAAAATATATAAACAGCTCATGCAGCTCAATATTAAAAAAATAAACAACCCAATCCAAAAATGGGCAGAAGATCTAAATAGATATTTCTCCAAAGAAGACTACAGATGGCCAAGAAGCACATGAAAAGCTGCTCAACATCACTAATTATTATAGAAATGCAAATCAAAACTACAATGAGGTATCACCTCACACCACTTAGAATGGGCATCATCAGAAAATCTACAAACAACAAACACTGGAGAGGGTGTGGAGAAAAGGGAACCCTCTTGCACTGTTGGTGGGAATGTAAATTGATACAGCCACTATGGAGAACAGTATGGAGGTTCCTTAAAAAACTAAAAACAGAATTACCATAATGATCCAGCAATCCCACTACTGGGCATATACCCAGAGAAAACCGTAATTCAAAAAGACACATGCACCCCAATGTTCATTGCAGCACTATTTACAATAGCCAGGTCATGGAAGCAACCTAAATGCCCATCAACAGACGAATGGATAAAGAAGATGTGGTACATATATACAATGGAATATTACTCAGCCATAAAAAGGAACGAAACTGGGTCATTTGTTGAGACATGGATGGATCTAGAGACTGTCATACAGAGTGAAGTAAGTCAGAAAGAGAAAAACAAATATCATATATTAACGCATGTATGTGGAACCTAGAAAAATGGTACAGATGAACCAGTTTGCAGGGCAGAAGTAGAGACACAGATGTAGAGAACAAACGTATGGACACCAACGCGGGAAAGTGGTGGGGGTGGGGGTGTGATGAATTGGGCGATTAGGATTGACACATATACACTGATGTGTATAAAATGGATGACTAATAAGAACCTGCTGTATAAAAAAATAAAATAAAATACAAAAATTCAAAAAAGAATACCAGATGGTGATGAAGTACCAGAGAGCAGGGAGGTAACACGATCTGATTTTCATTTCAGAAAAAGCACTCAAAAGCTGGGTGGAGGTGGGGTGTAGGGTGATGCAATTAGAAGTGGAAGGATGAGCCTGGCTGCTGTTAGAGTAACCTGAGTGAGAAGGTCTTGGTGAGAAAGTCATTATGGCTATTATAGTAGTAGTAGTAGTAGTAGTAGTAGTAGTAGTAGTAGTAGTAGTAGTAGTAGTAGTAGTAGTAGTAATTACATCATCCTTCTAAAACAGTGGTTTTTACCTTACAAAGCCCAGCACCTTCATTAATATTAAGCATTTTGTAAAACCCATTTTAAGACAAAAGTTAATGATGATATAACCTACCTACACCTTCAGGAAAAAAGAAATTTAAAAGTAAACTTTGAGTAAGATCATATGTCTTTCAAAATGCCACTGCTCAGACACAGCTAGACTAGAACACATAATGAAGTAGTCAGCACCAGATCCAGAACTGACAGCTCTAAATGCTGACTGATATAAATGCGCTGTTAGCAACTTAAATTCCTCAGCGACCTCTGCCACTGTAATGTGAGTTTCCCAAAACACTGAACCACTCAAATTCCAGAGCAAGACAAAATGCAATCTTTTGTCCATTTTCCCAGCAGTTATATTCCTATAAGAGTCAGTGTCTATTAAAACCATACAAAAACATTTGGTGTTCACAAGAATAATGAATTTAAGTTCCAAGTTCTGATCACTGTAATCAGATTTTTCATCTATGTGAATGACTGGTGTGGCATCACGAAAGACTCGTAGGTTGGGAACCAACTTACTGAGATGCTTCACTGCCTCATGCATTGCAGGATGTCTGACCTCTCTGGACCTAGCCCATTTTCATTGTGAAGTCCAAAAACATTCCCCAACAAAGTCATGAAATACTATATTAGACAATACCATTTTTGTCGACAATCATTAGTATAAAGTAGGCAGAATCTAAAATAGCAAGCCAGCACTGGCCTAGAATGTGTATATGTGTGTGTGTGTGTGTGTGCGTGTGTGTGTGTGTGCGTGTGTGTGTGTGTGTGTGTGTGTGTGTGTTTTGGGGGAGGAAGAGAAAGAGTGGAATGGGATGTGAGAACAACTAAGAGAAACTGCCAATTCCATAACATTTTTGAGTTCCGTTTCCAAAGAGGGAAAGGTAATGGATGCTTATTAAGAGCCCCCAGACCTTGACAAACTGTTTCTTCTATCAATATCCAGATCTGATCAGCACCTGAGCTTCCCCCCAAAAAAAAGAAAGAAAGAAAAGACGTTTGCTGCACCAGCCTCTTCAACTGCCCCAAAGGGGGAGGTTACCCTTTGACCCCTGAAGCCATCTGCTAATGACCTGCAGCATGAGATTGGATGGCTTTTCTCATTCGTGCATGACTACATTGCAAATGTTATTGCCAGCCAGCTGATTATACAAGCATAAATAGAAAGTAATTAGCACAATCATTTTACAGAGTAAATTTTAGTGCAGCCAGTTAGTCAGAGATGCAGCAATGTCATGGGATCACAGCCATGCATTAATGGACTTATGGGAAACTGTTAATTTGTTATTTGAAATGAAGTCCTTATCTCTGGCCAGTTAGCTCAGTTAGTTAGTGCCTGGTGCTCAGGAGGCCAAGGGCATGGGTTTGCCTCCTCTGCTGTCCAGGGTGACTTTGTAGATTTCACAACTGCTGACTGGCACTCGCAGCCGGCTGATTCACGTGGGAGGCTGTACATTCCAAGCAGAATAATTTCCAGGGTTCCATGAACAGAGATGACTCAGGAAAATCTGCTGGGAGAATTTAAATTCAGAATGCATGTACAGAAAGAGCAATATGAGGGCTCCTTGTGGCGATGGAGCTGTTCTGCATCGTGGCTATGGTGGTAGAAACACGAACCTACCATGTGATAAAATTATATAGAGCTAAATACACATACATGCACACAACACACACACACACATACACAAGTACAAGTAATGCAGGGGAACTTTGAGTAGGATTGGGGGATTGTATCAAAGTCAACACCTTAGCTGTGATATTGTCCTAAAGTTATTTACAAAATGTTACATTAAGGGTACAGGAGATCTCTCTGTATTATTTCTTACAACTGCACATGAAATCTATAATTATACCAATAAATTTTTTTCTTAAAAATTTACATATGTTTGGTGATGGCTAAGTAGAATAAACCTTGTATTACCAAGACAATTCCTAATTCAGGACTTTCAATGGCTCCCAAAGACTACACCTTAGTGCTCTAGAAACACAGTTCCTCTGATTTGGGAACCAGTCAACTGTTTCCAAAAAGGGAGGTTGGATATTCAAACTTGCCCTTCTCTAATCTCATCAGTTTTGTTCATATTAGATATCATTACAGTTTCATGGGTGAGTTAATGGTGAAATCCTAGGATTTAGATTTTCATGCAAAGGAAAAAATGGGAACTAGTATTTTTTTCGCATATTTTAAATATCAATCATCCCAAACACATAATCATATCAAATTCTCATCTGAAAATGGAGTTACTTCTCAATGCAATCCTCTGAGATAACCAGACAAAATTTATCTGATTGTCATATTTAGCCTTAGGCTACAAATTTTGCACCTCTGATAAATAATTACAGGCAAGACTTGGGATCACTTTGAAATGGATTATAAAATGAGCCTATAGAGTTTCATTCTTAGAAAACTCTCAGAGGAAAATCAACAGCCATATGTCTAAGGTGGTTGAGATTCTCATCTAAGTCAGTGCCGTGATCTCTTCTGTGAAGAAAGCATTCCCTAACCAGTTATGTTAAGGGAATGCATCATTTCATGCCCATCCCGCCACCATTAGTGTGGGTTGAATAGTGTCCCCCCAAAATTCATGTCCACCCAGAATCTCAGAGTGTGACGTTATCTGGAAATAGGGTCATAGCAGGTTTAAGTATAAAGTCATACTGGATTAAAGTGGGCCCTACTTCCAGTGACGGTGTTCTTATAAGAAGAGGACACACAGAGACACATACAAGAAAGAAGGTTGTGTAACGACAGAAGCAAAGATTGAAGTGATCCGGATACATGCCAAGGAACACCAAAGACTGCCAGCAAGCGGCAGGAGCTAGGAGAGAGGCAGGGCACGGATTCTCCCACACAGCCTCCAGAAGGAACCAAACGTGACAAGCTCTCGACTTCAGACTTCTGGTCTCTTGAACTGTGAGAGAATAAATTTACGTTCTTTTAAGCTACCCGGTCTGTGGGGATTTGTTATAAAAACAATGCACCTCGGGGATCTGCAGTCTTTATTAGTAGGTTGAAAGCTATGAGAAGTCCTCAAATACCCCCCAAATTTATTTAATCATGGAAGCATTTTTCCCCCATATAACACCTATTAGTCTTTCACAGAACATCTTATGAAAATGCTACTTTAGACACTTTCCAATTTCAATGTGTATGTGAATCACTTGAACATTTTATTAAAGTGAAGATTCTGATTCAGCAAGTCTGAGGTGGGGCCTGAGACGCTGCATCTCTAACAAGCTCTCAGGTGATGCTGATGCTATGGGTCCTTGGACCACACCTGGAGCACAGACTTACCGACCAGGAGGCGGGGGGCTGGAGTGGGTAATCTTCCAGGGCTTTTTTCCAGCTCAAAGAACAATGACCTAACATCTGTGATGGCTTGACTCTTGTTCCCATTTTTGACTTTCTTATAATTGGGAACATTGCAGTTCCTCCCACAGTGGGTGGAGAAACTTCTCTGCTTCGCTGATATCAGCTGAGTCATGTGACTCACTTTGAGCCATGGGATCTTCATGAATGAAGAACACATTCTAGGAATGCTAACTGATGAAGAGCCTCTACCCCTGCAGACAGTGCCCTAGAATGAAGACGTGAAGAGAAGACCTGAACCCAGCCAGAAGCCTGGAGTCCAGCCTGGCCCAGCCAAGCCCAGCCTAAATCAGCCAAACCACAGGATACCCGCGAACTTACGAGACAGAGATGAACGCTTACTGTTACAAGCTACTGGGATTTTGAGGTTGTTGGTTATACAGCAAAAACTGACAAATACATCATCTTGGTTTTCTATCCATCTACCCACAACTATGAATACAAATGTTTATCTGTAAGCTACGAGGTATTTATTGACTATCGACCATCTACCCAGTACAAGGAGGTAGAAGATATGATTCCTACTCAGAGAATTGACAGCCTATCTAGATTAAGGAAAAAGAGACTTACAAATGAAAGAAAAAATTACAATGTAAAACCATGTAAGATTAAGAGTAATAGAAGTATGGTGTAAGCTAAGGAAGCTGGAGTAGTCAGAGAAAGCAATGGAGAGGCTTTGGGTAGGTAAGGACAAGTGGAGAATTCATTTTGAGGATGAGGTCCTCTGGAAAGAAAGGTTCTAATCGAGTACAATGCCACCAGCTAACAAAGTACTGATTGCAAAATTCAAACCACCTTTTCTGACCATTAGAGGGAAGCTCACATACATTATTATAGTGTGGCAGGCCATTTGTGACCATTTGGAAGAGAAAGAACATTCCACTTGTCCATTACTCACTACTGCCACGGTAACAATGAGGAAGCGCCAGTGGCCAGCTTTCAGGAGCCCTGACAAAGCGAAGGCAGTGAGGCCAGCGGGCTGCAGGCAGGAGTCAGTGTGCGTTATTTGCCCAGTGGAGCCGACAGAGGCTGAGAAATATTGGAGCAGGAGGAAAAGTGCTTTGCACCAAATTACTTTTTATTCCTCACTTAATAAAAACTTCCTGGGTTGTCTTCAGTTAACGTGGCTGGATTCATCATTCATAGGTCATAAATGTATGCACAGGATAATTGTGATGATGTGCTGGGATTAAGGGAATTCAGAGGGAAAAGAAGGTCTACACAGAGTGACTAATCCAACCGCGGGGGGTCTGCTCACCTATAGGATTATAACAACAGTCCACGGATAAGCCAGGGAATGGAATCAACATCCAGTGTCTCCCAGAAAGAAAAGGATTATAATGGTTTTAAAGATAGAGCTTATAAATGTTCTGTTCCAAAATACTCATTTTATAGGTTGGGAAACTGAGGCCCAAAGAAAAGTGATTTGCCAACTAAATCAGTGTGGACCCAGAACAAGACGTGTTTTCCCACTTGCAGCAGGAAATCTAGAAATGATTGATAGAGAGAGCTGTAGGGGATCTGCAGTACCTGCTCCAGGCACATCTCTGCCAGAGGAACTAGGGGGCAGCTCCTCCTGGGAAAGAAGAACACAGGACACACAGAAGCCCAGCCACAGTCAAAGGGAAGGGGAGAGTTCAAGTGCAGCAGGGTCTATACTCCTCTGATTGCCCTCTGGTCCCACATCAATGCCCTCTTCTCCCCACAACTGGAGAGAATTGTCACAATCTGGAGAGAGAAGGTGGTAACCAAAAATCTAACAGCTAACATTTATTGAGCACTTTTCATACATTCTCTTGTTCAACCTCACCAAAGCCCACTGTATAGATGAGGAAACTGAAACATCCATAATGATGTTAAGCAACTTGCCCGGGGTCTTGATCAGGGCTCCGGCTCATAACCTCTATTACATGCTGCTCTACTGCTGAAGTAACCTCTGGGCGACAGGCTAAAGCTTCCTAGTGCAAGCATGGCCACAAGCATCCTCCCCCCTCCAGCCCACTCAAGGAAATGCTATGATTGCCAACTCAATTTCCTTGTCCCTCGTTTGCCCTCAAAGGGAAAGATTATCTTCTCTTGCATTTGAGAACAGGCAGGGTCTGGCTGGATCTGGGGCGGGAATGAAAGGAAGGACAACCTTACAATGAGCTACAAAATAAAGAATAGTAAAGAAAGGAGAGGGATGAGAGAAGGAAAGACAGACGGGTCTAGTAACAGGAGTCGGTGGTGAATGAGAGGCTCCAGGCCTCTCATAGGTAGGAGGCAAGAGAAATGAGGACTGGATCTGAGAAGTGCTGCTGGGGATTAACACTCTTCAGGAGATAGAAGTAAAGCATGGAGTTCCTTGCATATTACGGGACGGTTATTAAATTGTACTTCCGTAAATGTGACCCCATTCTAGAACTAAATAACAATTTGAATGCCCCACAAATTGGAGACCACAGGGTACAGTTTCAATAGGTTTATATCTATTAAGAAACAGGGAGAAGCATCCTCACGTCCAAACATGTTTCACATACTGGGGTAGGGGCAACTTTCCAGGAATATGGCAGGCCTCAGGGCAAAGGCCATCAACCTCCAAAGGATACAAGGGTGCTTCTGCAAATCAGAAACCTGCAAGTCCAACCTCTAGCACAAGAAAGGAGAAAACGGTAGAAGCTAAAAGGCCACAAAGAGCACTGCTGATAACACATGGACAGTGTCTCCAGAGACTTCCTGAACTAGCATGAAGATCTGAGGAAGTGTATATTTGCAGCAATTTTATTCACGTCAGAGGCAGAGAAAAGGTGTTGGCTCTGTTCTCATGATCCTAAGGTACCTCCAGTTTGGGGAAACCTGAGAAAAAACAGATTATATACTCTATCTCCATTGGAAAGTTTAGAAAAATAGAAACCAGAAATCGGTAATATATTTAAATGACACGTATTAACTTCAAGGACATGTAGCAAGACAGATGTATCCACTAGTGAAGTGGAAATTTCAGTCTGGGTTCTGAAATAGCGAGGGAGCCTGAGATGATTTAGAGATGATGCAGGAGTCCTGCAGGCTACGAGGGAGCACAGGGAGAAAAAGTGAGCGGAGGTCTGAAGCTTCACCACACCCAGCTTCTCTGTTGCTTAGCAACCCCTCTCAGAGCGATTAAGCAGTGAGTCTTTCAGAACTCTGCAGTGAGCTCTTTGTTGTAAGTAACAAAATTGTATCTGAGCCACCAAAGAGTTACTGCAGCTTTCAGAGGTGACAAGCTCATTACCAGAGGCAGTCAGTTACCAAGGTTTATCAGAGTTCACTATGAGCTGCCCTGAGGGATTCCAGAAAAACAGGAGACAGCCCCACTCAATCCCTGATGAGTTCACTACCTAGGCAACACATTCTCATACGTGTAAAGTTATTGAGAAGAAATACAACCACCTCTAAGTGTATTTTTTAAATTATATCTTTTTCTTTTTATTTGCAGTTAAAAGTTGGATTAGTGGGGCTTCCCTGGTGGCGCAGCGGTTGAGAATCTGCCTGCCAATGCAGGGGACACAGGTTTGAGCCCTGGTCTGGGAGGATCCCACATGCCGCGGAGCGACTGGGCCCGTGAGCCACAACTACTGAGCCTGCGCGCCTGGAGCCTGTGCTCCACAACAAGAGAGGCCGCGACAGTGAGAGGCCCGCGCACCGCGATGAAGAGTGGCCCCCGCTTGCCGCAACTAGAGAAAGCCCTCGCACAGAAATTAAGACCCAACACAGCCATAAATAAATAAATTAAAAAAAAAAAAAAAAAGAAATACAACCAAATTAATTTAAAAAAAAAATCTAGGACTTTAAATCATTAAAAAAAAAAGTTGGATTAGTTTTCTAATTCTGCATAACAAATTATTATAAGTTTATCAGCTTAAAACAAAACAAATTTATCGTCTCGGTTTTCTGTGGGTCAATGTCTGGGTTAGCTGGATCCTCTGCTCAGGATCTCACCAAGCTGAAATCAAGGTGTCAGCCAAGGCTGCAGTCACATCTGAGGCTTGTAGTTCTCTTCCAAACTCTTTAATTGTTGGCAGAATTCATCACCTTGTAGTTGTATGACTGAAGTCCCTGATTTCTTGCTGCTGTCAGCAAGGGATCACTCCCCAGAACTGGAGGCCACCCTCAGTCCTAGCCATATGGCTCTCTTTTCTCAGAATATGGCAGGTTTCTTCTTCAAGGCTGTAGGAGTATCTGTTTTGGAAAGGCCCAATCTCTCTATTAAGGGCTCATCTGAATAGGTCAGGTCCATCCAAGATAATCTCCATTGCATTAACTAAAAGTCAATTGATTAATAACCCAATTATTAGAGTTATGGCCCATAATATTCACAGGTCTCACCAACCCTCAAAGGGAGAAGATTACACAGGGCATGCACATCACAAGGAGGGAATGAATCTTAGTGGACATCTTAGACTTCCAAATAGCACACAATCAAGATCTAAAGTAGGTAAATCAAAAATCAGAGGAACAAGCGTACTATTTGAACTTAAATTTAGACTTTTAACAATTAAAATATACAACTAAACATATATTGGTTTTGAGGAATGGACCTGGGCAGGGAGAGAGACTATTACTTTTCATCATATGGTTTTATGTACTCTTTCAGTATTACTTTATATTACACAAGAAATAATGTTACAATAGAAAAATTAGAAACCACAGACAGGGGTGGTGGAAAACATCTCACCTTCCCAGGCTCACTTTTTCTTCTCTTAAGTGTTCCAGTTACTTTGATCCTTTGGACTTATTCTCTTCTTTCTATACCTGCTCTCCCTGGATGATTTCACCCATTCCTGTGGCTTCAACTATCTTCTATATGCTGATGATTCTCAAATATATATTTATAGCCCTGACCTCTCTTTTGAGTTCCACACACGTTTTTAATTCTTCCTACGTATCTCCAACTACTTAACTAACCAGCATCGCAAACCTAAGTAGTCCAAATTTTAATTTATTATTTGCTACCACCATACCTTCTCCTTCTTTTATTTCCTCTATCAGTCGATAACTATTCACTCAGTCTCTCAAACTATAAATTTTGGCGTCATCTGTCACACCTGCCTATCATTCATGGTCACCAAGTCCTCTTGAGTATAATCAGACTAGTTCCACATCCAACACTATCTCACCATCACCACTGCCACACCATGGCCAAGCCTCATTTCTTTTAACTGATTTCCATCTACCAACCTTCCACCTACTAATCTATCCTCCAGGCTCCTAAGGGTCATCTTCCTAAAAACCAAAGGTGATTATGCCACTCCCTGGTTGAAAGCTCTCCTTCTCCCCAGCTTCCTTAAGGATAAGCCCAACCCAAATCTCATCCTCATCTCCATGTGCTTCTCATTCCTCCTCTGTTACTCCTTCTCATCTCTCTCCCATGCAAACACAGTCTATCTTCTAGCCATACTGAATTTCTAAATGTGTGAAAACACACAGGATTGTCAAAGGGCAGGTATATTCATAAAATGGCGAGAGGTTTGCTATAGGAAGGAGCAGTGTGCAAAAAGGTGAGAGGGAGAAGGACCAGGGAAGAGACAAGAGTGGATGGTTATGAGGCTAGAACATTTTAGGAAGAAAGGACTGCATGTGTAAAATTCAGTAATTATAAAGGAACACAGCATAGTTATCTAAGTGTATTTTTAATTAAGTTATATGTTCTGGAAATGCATTTGATTATTCATCTGTTTGTGTGCACATATGTTCTCATGTCCATTTAATGTAAAGAAATTCAACTTCTTTGCCCTGCAAAGAAACACCTATGGCAAAGGAAAAACAGTCAGCCAGCATCCTGGGATTGGGGTGTAACAAAATATCGTGTGACCCAATCAGGCTATTATCCCCCATGCAAAGACGTTCACTGTAGAAACAGTCATTAATTTCAGTATGGAGTATGCAGTATTTGGAAGGAAAAGAGGTGACATGTCAACCCCAGCATCCCAAAACAGGAGGTTAAGGCAACCTGAAGTAGACACTCTCCAACCAAGCTTTAGTGACAATGAAGGCCAACTGGGTTCCACAAATAAAAATTACTTGTACATAGTGGAAAGTCTAGACTGGATTCAAAGAGACAGGGTTTGAGCAGTGAGTTGTCAGAGCAGAGCATATAGATGGTCCTATAAGAGTCCTTAGTTCCATGTCTTTGCCCTGGGAATGATGACAGGGCACATGGTGTAAAATGAAGGAGTACTAATGATCACAGGTGACACCTCTGGAGCGAGGCCATCCTTTCTCCACTGCTGCTCTGAGTAGTGGGCACAGCAAATTGACTCTGCTGAGCCCCCCCACACACACACACACACGTGGGCAGCAGGAAACGGGGGGCTACTAGAACACTAGTGTTCCCACCTGGAGGTGGGAAACAGATGGACATGCCTCTTGGAAGAGTGCTGGCCCAACTCATCCCAGAGTTCTAGAAGAAAATCAAGGGAAGGAGGGCATCCCAAACTGGAAACCTCCTCATGCACTATTCTAACCTCATCAAGCTGGTTTTAACTTCAAGAATTAAGGAGCAATATTGCCAATATGGTGGAGTAGGACACCCCAGCTTCCATCCCCACAAAGCAAAACAATTAGATAGCTATCTATGAATGAAAATAGCGGTAACAGAGCTCAGGAGCCTGCCTAAGATGCTTCAGTGACACAGTGGACAAAAACCTGAGAATAATAGCTCAAAAAGGGTAGCAAGAAGACTTTCATTTTACCTGCATCATCCCATCCCCCAGGCCAGCACTACTCAGCACCAAGGGGGAACACCATGGCCCAAGAGAGGGTCCCTCACTGGGAAAAGGAGAGCACAGTGAGAAACTAGCTGCCCAAGCCTCTCAGGCCACTGCACGAAGGACCTTTTTGGTTTCACCCCATGCACAGGTCAGCAAATCTGAGACACCTGGAGACAGCTAGGAACAAGGAAGAAGGGCAGGTTCTACCAGTACTCCATGTGGTGAGAGCTACCATGTTCCCAGTGGCCTGCAATGCAAAGGACCCCAACAGCTATTGCCACTGAGGAAATCAACACCAGCATAGCTGCCAAGGATTCCCTACAGCTTTCTCTGCTGAGGGTCCCATAGGTTTTTGCATTTGTAGAGTCCAGCTGCCTGTCCCTTCCCACATCCACCCACCACCGTCACCACCACCTGAACTGCCCTAGTTAGAGCCTATGAAGTCCCCAGTCCCAGGATCCTGCAGGGCCACCCCGCCCGCAGCCAGCCCTGGACTCTGCAGCTGCGTACACGCACAATGCCAGGTCACCAGTGCCGCCCCCTACCACCATGCATACAGAAGAAGACACAATAAATGGAAAGATATTCCATGTTTGTGAATTGGAAGAGTTAATATTGTTGAAATGTCCAGTCTACCCAAAGTGATCTATAGAGTCTATGCAATCCCTACCAAAATTCCAGTGGCATTTTTCATAGATATATTTTTTTAAATCCCAACATTTGTATGGAACCACAAAAACTTCAAATAGTTAAAGCCATCTTGAGCAAGAAGAAGAAAGCCTGAGGCATCAGAGTTCCAGATTTCACACTATGTTACAAAGCTATAGTAATCAAAACAGTATGGTATTTGCAAACAACACTACAACATGGATTTGCTGCTTTAAAAATTAGTTTGACACTTGGAGAAGAAGGTCTTAGAAAAAAAAAAAAAAGTATGATATTGACATAAAAGACAGATCAATGGAACAGAATAGACAGTCCAGAAATAAACCCACACATACAAGGTCAACTAATTTTCCACAAAGGTGCCAAGAATATACAATAGGGAAAGGAGAGTCTCTTTAATAAGTGACCATTGGTGGGAATGTAAATTGTACAGCCACTATAGAAAACAGCAGAGGTTCTTCAAAAAATTATAAATAGAGCTACCATATGATCCAGCAATCCCACTTCTGGATATATATTTAAATGAAATAAAATCACTATGTCAAAGAGATGGCTGCACTTTCATGTTCACTGCAGCATTATTTACAGTAGCCAAGATATGGAAACAACCTAAGTGTCCATCAATAGATGAACAGATAAAGAAGATATATGTGTATACACACACACACACACACACACACACACACACACACACACAATGGAATACTATTCAGCCCTTAAAAAGAAGGATATCTTGCCATTTGTGACAACATGGATGAACCTGGAGAACATTATGTTAAGTGAAGTAAGCCAGACACAGACAAATATCACATGATCTCACATACATGTGAAATCTAAAAAAGTCAAACTCATGGTAACAGAGAGTAGAACAGTGGTTACTGGAGACTTACGGGGGAGGGAGGGAGACTTACGGTGGTGGAAGAAAACGGGAGATATTGATCAAAGGGTACAAACTTTCAGCTATAAGATAAATAAATTCTGGATACATAATATATATATGGTGAATATGTTAATTAGTTTAATTGAGGTAATCATTTCACAATATATACATATGTCAAAACATCCAGGGCTTCCCTGGTGGCGCAGTGGTTAAGAATCTGTCTGCCAATGCAGAGGACATGGGTTCGAGCCCTGGTCTAGGAAGATCCCACATGCCGCGGAGTAACTAAGCCCGTGAGCCACAACTACTGAGCCTGCGCGTGTAGAGCCTGTGCTCCGCAACAAGAGGGGCCGCGACAATGAGAAGCCCGCGCACCGCAATGAAGAGTAGCCCCCACTCGCCGCAACTAGAGAAAGCCTGAGCACAGAAACGAAGACCCAACACAGCCAAAAATAAAAAAATAAATAAATAAATATATTTTAAAAAGTTAAAAAAAAAAATTCACTGTACACTTTAAAGAATACAATTTGTATTTGTCAAAAATAAATAAAAGTTTTAAAAAGAAAAACAAACATTCATATGTCACCTTTCACTTAAAAGTTAGAGATTGCACATGTGATGACAACACCCTTGTAAGGAGAGTTTAATGTAGAGTTGGCAGCTGGACTAACATTAGGTAAGACCAGTATCACCTGACAACATGCAAATTCATTGGTTGGCCCATACATGATGTTACTCCAGTTGACAACTGTACATCCGGCAGACGTTCATTAAACACGGGGGGGTGAGAGGGCACAATGAGATACAGTCAAGACTGAAGAATATGCTAAACCTGGGCCAACACTGAGTATGAAAAAAACTTGGTTTGCAAGAATTCCTGTAATGCTGGAATATTACTCAGCCATAAAAAATGAAATAATGTCATTTGCAGCAACATGGATGGACCTAGAGATTATCATACTAAGTGAAGTAAATCAGAGAGAGAAGGACAAATATCATATGATATTACTTACATGTGGAATCTAAAAGAAATGATACAAATGAACTTATTTACAAAACAGAAATAGACTCACAGTCATAGAAAACAAACTTATGGTTACTGAAGGGGAAAAGGGGAGGGAGAGATAAATTAGGAGTTTGGGATTAACAGATAAACACTACTATACATAAAATAGATAAGCAACAAGGATTTACTGTATAGCACAGAGAACTCTACTTAATATCTTGTAATAACCTGTAATGGAAAAGAGTCTGAAAAAGAATATATATATAACTGAATCACTTTGCTGTACACCTGAAACTAACACAACATTGTAAATCAACTATAATTCAATACAAATAATAATAAGAAGAAGAATTCCCATAATAAAGAAGATGTAGAATAGAATTAACAGTACCTGTAGGTTAATGTCTTGCGGGGGGGGACTTTTCAGTTATTTTTGCTATTGTTTACTTCATAAATAAATCTTTTTTTCCCCATATTCACTTTGTCTAGAAGTGTTTACTTGAGAATATTAACGCATTATAGTAAAAGGACAAGAACTTGATTTTTTTTTTTATAACTCACCGAAATGTGTCTCATTCTTTTCCTTACAAGAAAATTAATTTTAAGTGTTTTTTAGTTACCTGCTTTCTTTCATGAAACTGAGCATCATGTAAACTAGGAGACAGGTGCACTACACAAACTATTAACGTGTAGGCCGTCCCCAACTTATAAATGGGGTGAGTTCTCACAGTTTCTTAATAAGTTAGATGTTGAGAATTCAGAATATATATATTTTTTTTCCCATGAAGATTTGTTACACGGAATGGAAGTTTTTTCTAGAACCAATAAAAATCTTTCTACCCCGTTAATGCTGATGAATTTTATTCCTAGAGCAGTTATTCTCGAAGTGTGGTCCACAGACCCTACAAAACCACTGAAACACTTTCAAGGAGTCCTCGGGTCAAAAATATTTTCACAATCACACGGAGACGTTATTTACCTTTTCACTGTGTCAACGTTTACGCTGATGGTCCCAAAGCAATGGTAGATAAAACAACTGATGCCTTTGCCCAAACCAAGGCGAGGGCACCGAACTAGTAGTTTTCACTTCCTTCACCAGCACTCACATGTAGTAAAACAAAAATGCCACTTTCACTTAAGAATGACCATGATGAAGCAGTAAACGTTGTTCACTGTAGTAAGTCACAACTCTGAGGGACATCTTTTTAATATTCTGTATAACAAAATGGGAAGTATGCAGAAAGTACTTCTGCTGCATACCAAAGTACAACAGTTGTTTCCAGGAAGAAAAAACAAACTGTGTGATTGTTCAAGATGCAAATGAGCTAGCCACTTTTTTCATGGAATACCACTGTTTCTTAAAAAGCCAACGGGCAAACGGTGGTTATTCAGACTTGGGTATCCAGCAGATATTTTAGCTTCCTAATTACTCTTTATAAGTTAACTTTCAGCTTCCTTCATCCCTGTTGAGACAATCTGAAAAGTCCATAAAATAATCCATACACACACAAAAAAGTCCATAAATAATCTTAATCAAGAATATCTATTTATTGAACAGGAGGCTGCTCCGGTAAAATACCATAATGGAGGAACTGAGAACCAATGGTCTCTGAGCGTATCAAGCTTGGAGCAGCTGCTAAAATTAGTCAGACAAGGGAGAGAGAGCTCATCATCTTTGTCAGTGCCCCTGACATGGGAGAAACCCCTTTTCTTCCCCACCCCAGGAAGCAGGGAAAGGAACACCTCTGCTTCACTCTGGGAGAAACCATCTGCTATGATTAAGATAGCTCTAGACTACTAGCCCACCCCGTCTCCCAACCCAGCACAGGACCTGATAAGACCTGAGGACCAGTCATCCAAGCCCAGAGCACCTGGGCACCTGGAGGGGGTTGGGGACAAGACCAAAACTTTGGCCAGGAAAGTTCTGAGAAACATGGGGCCCAGCATGTTTGTTCAGTATCTGTTCTGTATATGAGCTGAAGAACCAGCAACAGAAACTGAGCGGGGAGGCCTAGCCAGAGAAACAAACTTTGATAGAGGCAAAAACAAAGATTCTGCTCATGGCCAGCGGAAGCCACTGATCGGATTCAAATAGAATCCAGAAGGCAAAAATCAGGCAAGCAAGCACAATTACTTGTTAAATTACAGGGGTACTTCAAGATAGCAGGGGTCCAGTGGTGAACAGACACAAAAACTGCCCTCACAGACTTAGGATATAAAAAAGACAAATCTAAAAAGTGTAACTACAAAGAGAGTAAACACAGGAGGTTGTGGGAGGTTGTGATAGCATACAAAGGCTTTAGCCCAGTTTGGGGGATTAAGGAAGACTCTTCTGAGGAAGTGATATTTAAACTAAGATGAAGGCCAAAATAGACATTAAGTAACAAGGGAGCACTGACAACCTGACCATCACAGACACCAGTTCCACACACCAGCCTGAAAGCACAGGCCTTGAAGTGGAGCTTTATTAGAGAAGAGAATCCTTTAATGCTGATGACATGCTTGATCCTGACTGCACCTCTAAACTTTGGTCAGAGGCAGACATCAGCCTTGTAGGGCTGGGTCTCTGGGAGCCTTCAGGGGAGACATGAGAAAGTCACACGTCAGAGAAGCAAGTCCAGGAGCCAACAGGAAGCCAGTCCCAGGAAGATCTTAATGGATATCAGGGATTCCACAGGGATTGGTACAAGCCTGTACTTGGGAAGTGGGGAAGGGGTGTCTTTTTGAGGTTTAAAGTTTCCCCAAACAAGAAGGGTCTCCCCCCAAAACAAGAAGCAGTTAGAATCAACTCAGTAGAGAAGTATGTGTAGAAAAAAATGCACCTCATGAGAAGCTGTCATGATGGTTTGGTTTTCTCTTGTTCTTATTTCTTAATCCAAGTAACCTGAAATTGGCTACACACAAACACAAACACACACACACACACAAAGTATCTTAATAAAAAATTAACTTCTGAACTACAGTTTAAAAAATGGCATAAGTGAAAAACATAGAACTGAATGCAGTTAAAACTAAAATTCTACTACTTCATTTTCTTCCTCTCGTATTTTATGTTTTTTTAAAAAAACGTATATCCTGGAGATCTAATGCACAGTATAGTGAATAGAGACAAAAAAAATATTGTATTCCCATCATCAAATTTGCTAAGAGACCAGATCTTAATTATTCTTACCACACACACACACAAAAAAGACAATTATGTGGCATGGTAGAGGGGTTAATGCTACAATGGCAATCAGAACACAGCAGATAAATGTATCAAATCAACATGTTGTACACCTTAATATACACAATGTTCTATGTCACATATATTTCAAATAAATAAATAAGTAAATAAGTAAGTAAATAAATAAGGGAGAGGAGAGTTGTTCCCAAGTATAGGATGTTTCGCACATGCCTCTGTTGATCTAGCCTCCATCCTTTGCGGTCTGTTCATTCATTGCCCTGGAGTCTGACTTTTGATGGACTGACTCAACGTCCCTTCTTACCTTCCAGCTTCCTGTTGGGAGGCAGTGGCGGGAGACTGGAGGACAGGAGGGTGAGTTCCAGGTATTTATCCTAGGGCCCTAGGCTTTAGGCTCCTAGCATTTGTAGGGCAGTTGTCGTCCTGGTAGCTGCTCCCACCCCTTGCCTCACACCCCCTGAGGGTTGGTGTCAGCTCGCCCCTGTGCTAGCCCCGCATGGCTTCACTGCCCCTTGCCAGCACCTCTTAAAGCTGCTCGCACTTTTACAAAACATGCCTTCCTTACACTCTCCTCAGTTCCCTCACTTGAGTATACCAGACCCTGACCGGGACACCAGAAGACTTTATGACAAACTTCGTAAGATGCTTGACAGCTAGGGATGGGGCACTGAGGTCAAAGAAAGCCAAGAGAAGAGCAAAGAAAGGACAGGAAAAGCAGTTGCTTTCCCACCTCCTGGAGCCTCAGGGACTTCCCAGGGAGCAGAGTCTAAGGGTCTAAGGCTAAAGGAGAAAATCGGATTCTTTCCATAAGAGGAAAGGAGGGAAAGGGCCAGCACAATGAAACGAACCATAAGGCTACCACCATTACGAAGAACTTAACTACGCACACGGCACTGTGTTTCTCATGCTACTTGCATCAGCTCACGTGGTTTCATAAAAGCTCATTTCCCAGATAAGAAAGTAAACCTAGGCAGATTGCTTTACTTAGTCTTGCTTTACCTGGGCAGGGTGCTTTACTTAGCAGCTGGGTGTAATGGTAATTCAGTCCATCTGCCTCAGGAGCATTAACCACATGCCCTCCTGAAACCATTACACCTGCGCCTGGGGCTCTAAGAAGCTTGGCCTGACTTCCCTGTGATGAAAAGGATCAGGGCCTGGACGTCCTATACACACTGTGCCAGCCGGCCGAATCTGCAGCTGGGTTTAATATCAACCTGCGGAGATGATTGCGTCCATGTTTGGACAGGTAGCGGGTCACCATTTTGTTTTCTTACACTTTTTTTGTTTTAACCTTTGCTTTTTCCTGTAACTTCCTCGTTTCCTGAACAACCACCACAGAGACCAAACCCATAACCATGAAACCTTATCTTACTGGGAATAAAGAGGAATGGGGATTTCCACACAAAGGCTGAGAATTTTAGGAACGCAGAGAAACTCAAGAGACCCACCTCAGCAAAGGCCACAAGAGAAGAAGCCTCTGAACTCTCCTCTCTGAAAAGGAGGACACCTAAAAGCAGAACCCACAGGGGTGAGAGCTCTGGGCCCCACGTCAGGCTCCCCAGCCCAGGGGTCCGGCCCTGGAGGAGGACCCCCAGAGCATCTGGCTTTGAAGGCCAGCGCGGCTTAGCTGCCGGGGCCTCGCAGGACGCGGGGAATAGAGGCTTCGGCTTCACTCTTAAAGGCACACACACGGGCTTCCCTGGTGGCGCGGTGGTTAAGAAGCCGCCTGCCAATGCAGGGGACACGGGTTCGAGCCCTGGTCCGGGAAGATTCCACATGCCGCGGAGCAATTAAGCCCGTGCGCCACAACTACTGATCCTGCGCTCTAGAGCCCGCGAGCCACAACTACTGAAGCCGGCGCGCCTAGAGCCCGTGCTCCGCAATGAGAAGCCCGCGCACCGCAACCAGAGAAAGCCCGCGTACAGCAACGAAGACCCAACGCAGCCAAAAAAAATAAATAAATTCATAAAATAAAAAAAAAAAAAGGCACACACATAAACCTCACAGGACCCGGGACCCAGGGAACCAACAGTAATTTGATAGAGGCCTGGGCCAGACCTACCTGCTGGTCTTGGAGGGTCTCCTGCGGAGGCAGCGGCTGCAGCTGTGCCTCACCTCGGGGTGGGGCGAGGAGGAACACAGACGCCGGCGGCAGCCATATTGGAGAACATTCAGCTGCGCCAACACTCCTGGTGGCTGATATCTTGGCCCTTCAGCACCCAAACCTGACGCCACCCAACAGCCTCCAGGCGCAGGCACTGGACGCCTCAGGCCGAACAACCAACTGGGCGAGGACACAGCGCCACCCATCAGCAGATAGGCTGCCTAAAGACTAAAGAGCCCGGAGCCCCCTCGTGACACGCTCCCTAGACATGCCCCTAGACATAGCCAGCCTACCAGAGGGCCAGGGCATAGCTCCACCCACCAATAGGCGGCACCCACCCTTCGCACCGGGAAGTCTGCGCAAGCCTCTAGACCCGCCTCTAGACCTGTTACCAGAAAGCAGACGCCAGAAGCAAGGAAACTATGTTGCTAATCGCGCAATGCAGGCCAGACCCTGCCCTGGGACCAGCTGGGCCACAGCCCTGCCCACTAGCAGGCCAATGCCGACCCCCATACCCGACTGTGTCAGGAGCCGGCCCTCCCCCTGCCCCCACCAACAATGATTTGAAAGAGCTCTGGGATCCCTGGTCCTGCAGCCAGACCCCAGGAACCAGCTCTGCCTGACAGTAGTCTGGCACCAACCCCAGGATCTGGCTTCACCTCCCAGTGGGTGGGCCACAGCCCCAGAGTCTTTGGGACCCTGACTCTGCCCACCGGTGAGCCAGCATTAACCCTGGGGTCCCCTAGGATTCCACAACCAGCCAACTCTTGACCAGGTCTCACTAAACGGCAGCCGGCAGCGTCCGCCCAAGACAGAGCCTGGCAACCCACCAGGCTAGGGGCCAACCAAGCCCACCAGACCACACACATAGTCAGCCCACCACAGCAGTAGGATGCATGCAGCCCTCCCAGGGGGAACCCCTAGACCATTTAGCTTAGGTGACCAGAGACGACTGCACTGCTGGGACGCATAGGACGTCTCCTACAGAGGGCCACTTCTTCAAGGTCGAGAAACGTTAACTAACCTACCATATACATAAAAATACAAACCACCTTTGACAAAATGAAGCGGCAGAGGAATATGTTCCAGACAAAGGAACAAGATAAAACCCCAGAAGAAGAACTAAGTGAAGGGGAGATGGGCAGTCTACATGAGAAAGTGTCCAGGGTAAGGATTGTAAAGATGATCAAAGAAAGAACAACCGAGTGTGACACCCTTCTGAGCCCGGGGCCTCATGTGATTGCACAGGTGGCCGGCCCATGAAGCTGGCCCTGTTTCCGGCAAAGAATCTTTCCCGACAATGGAAATCAATTTCTGTTGATCAAATAAACATGCAAGAAAAAAAAAAAAATCAGAAGGTAAGACGATACAGAAAGGATGATTGGCACAAGTCAAAAATCATACGGGGGCTTCCCTGGTGGCGCAGTGGTTGACAGTCTGCCTGCCAGTGCAGGGGACATGGGTTCGAGCCCTGGTCTGGGAAGATCCCACATGCCGCAGAGCAACTAGGCCCGTGAGCCACGACTACTGAGCCTGCGCGTCTGGAGCCTGTGCCCCGCAATGGGAGAGGCCGCGACAGTGAGAGGCCCGCGCACCGCGATGAAGAGTGGCCCCCGCTTGCCGCAACTAGAGAAAGCCCTCGCAGAGGAACGAAGACCCAACACAGCCATAAATAAATAAATTAATTAATTAATTCAAAAAAATACATCATTATATTAAAAAAAAAAAATCATACGGAATATAACAATGCTACCATACTGTGTGTATGGGAAGCAGCAGCCCATACGCAGATCCAAGAGCTTATGACAATCAGCCTTAAATCTAAAGTTCTCTGTCACAACGAGGACCTCCCGAAATCAGCCACCAGGGCCTTTGCTGGAAAATGTTCTCTCTGCTCATTAATCTCGGGACCAACACAGCTGCGGTTTCCAGGAAACAATGGAGACCCTGATGCAGCCACATCCTCCAGAAAACAGTCATTTAAATGGACCTCTGTTGTCTAAAAGTCAATTAGCGAAAGAAAACAATGTTAATCAACAAATTCTAGCACTTAAAACTCGCCTGGAGTTTGCCTAAATGTTGATAAATTGTTATAATTTTGTACGGTAAAGGCCAAGTTATCATTTGTTTCCATCAGCTCATAAGAAATGAGTTTAATCTCTAAATATTAATGAAAAGTGTTCATTTATAACCGAGGAACTTTTTAGCTTTCTAGATATTACCGTCACTAATATAAATTTATCAGAAATGTGGCAGCAAAGTCAAATCACAAACCAGTAGAAGATTTCACTAATTGCAAAATCAAATCTGGCTAAATACCAGGTTTGGGCCAGAGCCCACTAATTTTCCCCAGGCCAGTCTGCATAGCAAAGGAAGGCGCTTCAATCCTGTTACTTCAATCATGCAGTCAAATTAAATCATTTATCCTCAAAGCACTCACCCCCTGTAATAGGCTCTTATTGTTTTTGTTCCCTTCCTTTTCTCCAAATTTCTTTGGGGGGGCCTCCCCTCTCCCTCATTGTGTGCAGTCCTGGTGGAGCTGTAAATCAATGCGCCTCTCTTGCCCCAAACAAAGTGTGAGCAGCTGACCTGAGCTTAGAAAATCAGACATGCTCTCCCGGGACTTTAAATCTTGATAGGTTAAAAAACAATGTTTGAATCTCACTCATTCCAGCAGTGGGGCCCTGCAAAGATAGTTGACTTGTTTCTGCTACATGGATCCCCAAATCTACTTCAATTCCTGCCCTTTCCCACCCCTTTTCTCCAGCTTTTCTATTATTCCTATGAGTTATCCAATACCCTTGCAGTAAATTACTTTTCTGTTAGAGTATCTGAGGTTTTGCAACTAGAAATACACTTAACAACATGATTTGTGCTTCCGTGGTGACAGAGGAACGTTTTAGATTCCCAAAGGCATATGGATCAACCAAAGACAAGCTCGAAAAGTTGAGCATCTCATTGGAGGAAGAATTCAAAACAGTTATAAATATGATGGAAGAACTGGCAAAGCAACAGACCAGTGCGTTCAAATCAGTATAGTACATTTTATGTTTATGGGTATATATTAGAATGTATACTAAGGAATACCTGGCGAATCCAATTTTGAGGCAATTATCAGGACAAACGTGAGATTAAGAGGTGAAAAGGACTTGGTTTAGCACGATGAAAGGAATGACCTACCCAAATCAAATAATCTTGATAATTGCCAAAAATCATTTCCAATTAGCATTATAGGCTCAACCAAACACAAAGAAAAACAGCTTTTGACATCGCAGAACTATTAAATCACCAGGGCCCTAATAATCAATTTGGCCATGACACATCTGGTTAGGGTAAGTGATGCAGTATGGGTTTTATCCTCAAGAGGTGTCCTGGGACATGAAATGTATGACGTATGAAGAAAAACCAAGCAGCAACTTCCATAGCAACATTTTAGCATTTCTCATCGGTGTACACATTTGGGGGTTCAAAAATACCTAAATTCAAAATCTATTTTCCCCACTCTGGGAATATTATCTCTGTGAATAGCAGTAACTATTTGAAATCTACCTTTAAAAAACACCCTCAACCTGTATTTTTTTAATGTAAAAAAAAAATAACTAGGTGTATTGATTATGACTTTTGTAAGAGAATATAAACACATCAGCTTTGGGTGGCAATATTTTGTCTACTCTGCTCTCCATCCTAATGGACTGAGGCCAAAATCAGGCCTCAGTTTGCCTGCTTATCCGATGACAGTATACTTTTCTTGGATACTAACCCTACCAAGAGATCCAGTGCCCTAGTTTGGCCCTTAACTGACGCTGACTTGCCAGCTCCCCTGCCTTCTCCTGATGCTAGTGTTCCAGTGGTGTCAAAGCTAAGCTTGAAGAGTTGTGATACTTAGAACACTGTTACTTCTCTTTCAAAGGCAAGGAGACTGGGGTACAGAGGGCCTTACTGGTCCATGAGAGACTAGTCCATAGTCAGTCTGTACCCAGTGCAGTAACCATCGCTGCTGCTAATCAAATACACCCAGCTCTCTGCCTCCTGGGCCCAGGGCCTCATAAGCATTTCTGGGCCCCTCGTTTTGGGGGAGACTACATGACTTGTGGAGTGGAGCACCCAGCTGACCTACAGTGGAGATAGAGAGCTAATAGGCAAACTTTTTGCATTTAAACACCCCTAGGATTCAGGAGGTTCCTCCAGCATGAGGTCACCTAATCCAACAGATACGAGGTATTAAAATATCAATGTCATCACCAGTGGATTTTTAATTTTTTTTATTTAACATCTTTATTGGAGTAGAATTGCTTTACAATGGTGTGTTAGTTTCTTCTGTACAACAAAGTGAATCAGCTATATGTATACATATATCCCCATATCTCCTCCCTCTTGTGTCTCCCTCCCACCCTCCCTATCCCACCCCTCTAGGTGGTCACAAAGCACCGAGCTGATCTCCCTGTGCTATGCAGCTGCTTCCCACTAGCTATCTATTTTACATTCACCAGTGGGTTTTTAAACAGTGCCTTCAGAAAGCAAAACAAAGCTCTCAATTCTGTCTACTAGATATTCAATTCAGTTATCTGGCAGGGTGCAAACAAGCATTTTGGTTACTCACTGAACTTTGAACAGACCACACTGATAGAATGTTGATATATTTCATCAGCTCCCTGCTCAATTCTACAAGGTCTTTCGGAACCTATGTGCCCAGAGGCGTGCTGAATTCTAGGAAGTACACGGACTCAATGACATAGCTATAGGAGTCTTACTGACAAAATCACAGCTTGTGGCAAGTAAAATAAGGACTTGGAAATTTCCGCTGAATTAGGCCACCAGCAAATAATTGTTGACTTCAATTACCTTATTACTTCAATAAGAAGCAAATGTTCCACCTGGGTGAAAATGCTGTGTGGGCAGAACCATAGCGGGCTTGTGTTCCCTTCTCTGCCGAGCGTGCCCCTACTGGTTCACAAGCACAAATCACCTGTGGGTCAACCCTGAACTTTACCTCTGCTAATTGTTGGATATGAGGTGCTAAGTTCACTAAACGGCTTGGCTATACATAACATTTTTGCAAAAACCTATTCCTATGAGCTTGTTACAATGATGTGCATTATAAAATCAAAATTTCTAAAATCTGTACGCATGTATGCACACACACACACACACACACACACACACACACACACACAATGAGTTATTAAAGGAATTAGGAAGTAAGAGCCAAAGTGAGTGGTTAAAACATTAGGGAGGTAAGATTTGTGAAGGGTCAGAGACTAGGGAAGGCTTGAACTGAGGCTTGAAGGATGGGTGCATTTGAAACAACAGCATTTGATAGACATTACTATGCTGGTAGGAACATTGTTGGACCATTCTCCTTAGTTTCTCAATATGCTTATCTATTTAGTTACCAATTGATAAACAGCAAACTAGGCCCTTATTTTAGAGTAAAACAATTCTTTATTCCTGAGGGGAGAAAAACAATGTAATGTGTACATGTCACACCCTATTAAGTGACCTTGGACAACACTCAGAACTCATTTGAGTATCCATTTCCTAGTCTATGAAATGCAGGGCTAGGATTCGATAATGGCTGCATTCCCTAACGACTTGGTAATTCTCCGATGACTATATGCTATGATCTTCTAGCCATCTATTTCCTTCAAAGTTGCCACACACACAAAACTCTCCCATTACAATCGGCATGCCATTCATCCTTCTTTTGGCCAAATGAAGGAAGAGAGAATAAAAGCAAACATTACATTTAAACAAAAGAGTTATCAGTCACTCTTGTATATTGCAGCTGCTTGAGAAGCCATAGGGCAAAGCATTTATATGGAAGATAAGCTCATTGTGTTGAACAAATTAATGCTGGATTGTGAATTAAATGGCACGGACAGCTAATTAGCTTTGTGCTGCTCAATTAAGTTTGTTTTTTTTTTTTTCATCTGTGCAGCAGGCTTTATTACAAGTGTGAGGATGATGATGGTAGGGGATTATATCATCCCAAAGCAAAACTCCCAATATTAGGTATTAGACATTTCTGTTCTTTAAAGTCCATCAGTAATATCATAGGATTCTATTTCTTTTTTTTTTTTAACATCTTTATTGGAGTATAATTGCTTTACAATGGTGTGTTAGTTTCTGCTTTATGACAAAGTGAATCAGTTATACATATACATATGTTCCCATATCTCTTCCCTCTTGCACCTCCCTCCCTCCCACCCTCCCTATCCCACCCCTCTAGGTGGTCACAAAGCACCAAGCTGATCTCCCTGTGCTATGCGGCTGCTTCCCACTAGCCATCTATTTTGCGTTTGGTAGTGTTCATCATCAGAGGAATGGATAAAGAAGATGTGGCACATATATACAATGGAATATGACTCAGCCATAAAAAGAAACGAAATTGAGTTATTTGTAGTGAGGTGGATGGAGTTAGAGTCTGTCATACAGAGTGAAGTAAGTCAGAAAGAGAAAAACAAATACAGTATGCTAACACATATATGGAATCTAAGAAGAAAAAAAAAAAAAGGTCATGAAGAACCTAGTGGTAAGACGGGAATAAAGACACAGACCTACTAGAGAATGGACTTGAGGATATGGGGAGGGGGAAGGGTAAGCTGTGACAAAGTGAGAGAGTGGCATGGACATATATACACTATCAATTAAGTTTTGAAAGGACATGTTGGGTTTCTTGATGGAATACAGAATATACTTCAAGGCTATTGCTGCTCTGGATAATTTCAATTTCAAACCCAGTGAAAATGAGCAAGAAAGAATCAAGAGCTTTGTAAACCCCCAAATAATTCAGTTTTCCCAAAGAGCTTACATTTCAAACCATAAATAGCAAAATAACACATTTTATTTTTAACATCTGGAAATCTCAACAAGCTAACAAACATAAAATTAACTGACCTTTATTTTTCATGGCATTGAGCAGAATGTATTTTTCATTTAGATGGAGAACAAATATTTTAAAAGTAAGAATGAACACTAAATTAAAATGCCTTCTCTTCGGTATACTTTTATTCTACAAGATGGAATCACAAACATCCCTTCTTCCATATACTGAGAAGGAAGGTGTTGCTACTGGAAATGCTTAGGCTTTGGAATAAGAGAATGTTAAACAGAACTTGTTTCAGATTTTAACTCTGCTACTGACCCTGGGAAAATTACTTAACCTCTTTGTCTGAATTTTCTCACCTACAAAATTGGGTTATAATTCTTATCTCATAGGATTATTATGAAGACTCCAATGGTCCAAGCACTGTGTCAGCCCCAGTTAAGCCCAATATCCCTTAGTTTCTTTTCCCTGTCCATACTGGTTCTGAATGGATTTAAATCCATACATAGATTTTCTTTTAACTACCAGGAACCTCGGTGATTAGGAATATGCCTGCCGCTGCAGATATATTGCCACCAGTTGTGGTGCTATAAAAAAAAAAAGTTTCAAATATAATTCTGCTACTCATACAAATAAAGTAAGTAAACACAAAATCAATCCCACTAACTGCTTCCTTAAGCCCGGGGTTGTCCCTGCTTCTCTCCTAGAACAATCTGTCACTAGGATGAAAACTGGAGCTCCCAGGTAACTCAACAGTGCTCTGAAAGCAGGATCTACTAGTCTTCTTGTCTTATCAGGTGACAATGCCAGCAAGGGAGAAAGGCACAAGACCAAGACAAATCCAGACCTAGAACAGAGTTGCATGGGTGTGTGAAGGGTTAAGACACATATATGCAATCTCCACAAAAACACCACTGCAACCACCAAGAGATGCAAGATCCCAGCCTTGCAACCCCGAACTGAAAAATGTGCTCTCCTGGGCTTCCTTAAATGCCCAGTTTCCTCCCTAAACGTGAGCCCACAAAGGGTAATTTCCCAAAATTTCTCATCTTTAGACCATCCACTTCTGAGAGCTGAGAAATGAACGTCTGCCTAGTTCCACACAACACATACTGTTTTCTTGTTTCTTTTTCTCCTAACTTGGGAGGCTGCAACCCTTCCCAAG
Source organism: Balaenoptera ricei (assembly GCF_028023285.1). Taxonomy (NCBI): domain Eukaryota; kingdom Metazoa; phylum Chordata; class Mammalia; order Artiodactyla; family Balaenopteridae; genus Balaenoptera; species Balaenoptera ricei. Next base: position 4,502,907 of record NC_082645.1, on the reverse strand, counting down.
GCTGTAAAACTCTGCTAACTGCCAGAAAGCAGGGCAGTTTCCTTTTCAGACAGCCTCCAGCTAGCAATGAGTAAAGACTCTGGCTTCACTTGGGCAATCTTTCACTTCAGGGCTCTCTGACAACTGATGTACTACTGGGTTTGCTAGATTATTATACTTTGTAACCAATCACATTCCTGGAACACTAATCATTTCCCCAGTGAAAAATTCCTCCTAGCATTCCCCAGGCAAATGAACCCATCCCCCCAATGCAGGTGAGAAATAACTTTTGAAGCATTTGAAGGATCCACCTCTGGAGAGTGGGTTACTGATAAGATTTCTTTGGATGTCAACCAACCCCATATCCAGCACACTGTTTATACCAAACTACCTTAAAGTATGTGACAAATAATATAACAGCATTGTCAAGTTTTTCTAATTGTGTCTAATTTTGTGACATCAATTTTTCTAACTTATCTGATGCATAGAAATGTGGCGTGGCAAAGAATAGGAGACTGCATCTACATGCATACAGACTAGTTTGACTAGAAGCAATGAATTAATTTAAAAAGAAAAAAAAAATAGGGCTTCCCTGGTGGCGCAGTGGTTGAGAATCTGCCTGCTAATGCAGGGGACACGGGTTCGAGCCCTGGTCTGGGAAGGACCCACATGCCGCGGAGCAACTGGGCCAGTGAGCCACAACTACTGAGTCTGTGCGTCTGGAGCCTGTGCTCCGCAAGAAGAGAGGCCACGATAGTGAGAGGCCCGCGCACCGCGATGAAGAGTGGCCCCCGCTTGCCACAACTAGAGAAAGCCCTCGCACAGAAACGAAGACCCAACACAGCCATAAATAACTAACTAAATAAATAATTTATTTAAAAAAAAACAAAAAAACCCAAGGCATTGGGCTTCCCTGGTGGCGCAGTGGTTGAGAATCTGCCTGCCAATGCAGGGGACACGGGTTCAAGCCCTGGTCTGGGAAGATCCCACATGCCACAAAAAAAAAAAAGAAGAAAAAAAAAAATAACACAGGCCAAGTGAATCTACTAGTTTTATTTTCACTTGAGCAAAAAGCACTAGAATGGCGGAGGAGAGAAGATGGCGGAAGAGTAAGACGCGGAGATCACCTTCCTTCCCACAGATACAGTAGAAATACATCTACACGTGGAACTGCTCCTACAGAACACCCACTGAACGCTGGCAGAAAACGTCAGACCTCCCAAAAGGCAAGAAACTCCCCCCGTACTTGGGTAGGGCAAAAGAAAAAAGAAATAACAGAGACAAAAGAATAGGGACGGCACCTGCACCAGTGGGAGGGAGCCGTGAAGGAGGAAAGATTTCCACGCACTAGGAGCCCCTTCGCGGGCGGAGACTGCGGGTGGCGGAGGGGGGAAGCTTCGGAGCCACGGAGGAGAGCGCAGCCACAGGGGTGCGGAGGGCAAAGCGGAGAGATTCCCACACAGAGGCTCGGCGCCGAGCAGCACTCACCAGCCCGAGAGGCTTGTCTGCTCCCCCGCCGGGGCGGGCGGGGCTGGGAGCTGAGGCTCGGGCTTCGGTCGCAGGGAGAGGACTGGGGTTGGCGGCGTGAACACAGCCTGAAGGGGTTAGCGCACCACAGCTAGCCGGGAGGGAGTCCGGGAAAAAGTCTGCAGCTGCCGAAGAGGCAAGAGACTTTTTCTTCCCTGTTTCCTGGTGCGCGAGGAGAGGGGATTCAGAGCGCCGCCTAAACGAACTCCAGAGACTGGCGCGAGCCGCGGCGATCAGCGCGGATCCCACAGCAACAGGGGCGCAGAGGGAAAAACGGAGAGACTCCCGCACAGAGGCTCGGCGCCGAGCAGCGCTCACCAGCCCGAGAGGCTTGTCTGCTCCCCCGCCGGGGCGGGCGGGGCTGGGAGCGGAGGCTCGGGCTTCAGTCGGATCGCAGGGAGAGGACTGGGGTTGGCGGCGTGAACACAGCCTGAAGGGGTTAGCGCACCACAGCTGGCTGGGAGGGAGACCGGGAAAAAGTCTGCAGCTGCCGAAGAGGCAGGAGACTTTTTCTTGCCTCTTTGTTTCGCGGCGCGCAAGGAGAGGGGATTCAGAGCGCCGCCTAAACGAACTCCAGAAACTGGCGCGAGCCGCGGCTATCAGCGCGGACCCCAGAGACGGGCGTGAGACGCTGGGGCTGCTGCTGCCGCCTCCAAGAAGCCTGTGTGCGAGCACAGGTCACTCTCCACACCGCCCCTCCCGGGAGCCCGTGCAGCCCGCCACTGCCAGGGTCCCGTGATCCAGGGACAACATCCCCCGGGAGAACGCACTGCGCGCCTCAGGCTGCTGCAACGTCACGCCGGCCTCTGACGCCGCAGGCTCGCCCCGCCTCCTCTGTACCCCTCCCTCCCTCCCTCCCCGCGGCCTGGGTGAGCCAGAGTCCCCGAAGCAGCTGCTCCTTTAACCCCGTCCTGTCTGGGCGGGGAACAGACGCCCTCAGGAGACCTACACGCAGAGGCGGGTCCAAATCCAAAGCTGATCCCCAGGAGCTGTGCGAACAGAGAAGAGGAGGGGAAATCTGTCCCAGCAGCCTCAGAAGAAGCGGATTAAAACTCCACAAACAACTTCATGTGCCTGCATCTGTTGAATACCTGAATAGACAACGAATCATCCCAAATTCAGGAGGTGGACTTTGGGAGCAGGATATATTAATTTTTCCCCTTTTCCTTTTTTTTTTGTGAGTGTATATGTATATGCTTCTGGGGGAGATTTTGTCTGTATAGCTTTGCTTTACAATAGCTTTATTTTACTTCACTATATTATAGCTTCTTTCTTTCTTTTCTTTCTTTCTTTCTTTCTTTCTTTCTTTCCTTCCTTCCTCCTTCCTTCCTTCCTTCCTTCCTTCCTTCCTTTCTTTCTTTCTTTCTTTCTATTTTTTCTCCCTTTTACTCTGAGCCGTGTGGACGAAAGGCTCTTGGTGCTTCAGCCAGGCATCAGGGCCGTACCTCGGAGGTGGGAGAGCCAACTTCAGGACACTGGTCCACAAGAGACCTCCCAGCTCCACGTAATACCAAACGGCAAAAATCTCTCAGAGATCTCCATCTCAACATCAAGACCCAGCATCACTCAATGACCAGCAAGCTACAGTGCTGAACACCCTATGCCAAACAACTAGCAAGACAGGAACACAGCCTCATCCATTAGCGGAGAGGCTGCCTGAAATCATAATAAGGCCACAGACACCCCAAAATACACCACCAGACGTGGACGTGCCCACCAGAAAGACAAGATCCAGCCTCATCCACCAGAGCTCAGGCACTAGTTCCCTCCACCAGGAAGCCTACACAACCCACTGAACCAACCTTAGCCACTGGGGACAGATACCAAAAACAACGGGAACTACAAACCTGCAACCTGTGATAAGGAGACCCCAAACACAGTAAGATAAGCAAAATGAGACGACAGAAAAACACACAGCAGATGAAGGAGCAGGGTCAAAACACACTAGACTTAACAAATGAAGAGGAAATAGGTAGTCTACCTGAAAAAGAATTCAGAATAATGATAGTAAGGATGATCCAAAATCTTGGAAATAGAATAGACAAAATGCAAGAAGCATTTAACAAGGACGTAGAAGAACTAAAGAGGAATCAAGCAATGATGAAAAACACAATAAATGAAATTAAAAATACTCTAGATGGGATCAATAGCAGAATAACTGAGGCAGAAGAAAGGATAAGTGACCTGGAAGATAAAATGGTGGAAATAACTACTGCAGAGCAGGATAAAGTAAAAAGAATGAAAAGAACTGAGGACAGTCTCAGAGACCTCTGGGACAGCATTAAACGCACCAACATTCGAATTATAGGGGTCCCAGAAGAAGAAGAGAAAAAGAAAGGGACTGAGAAAATATTTGAAGAGATTATAGTTGAAAACTTCCCTAATATGGGAAAGGAAATAGTTAATCAAGTCCTGGAAGCACAGAGAGTCCCATACAGGATAAACCCAAGGAGAAACACGCCAAGACACATATTAATCAAACTGTCAAAAATTAAATATAAGGAAAACATATTAAAGGCAGCAAGGGAAAAAAAACAAATAACACACAAGGGAATCCCCATAAGGTTAACATCTGATCTTTCAGCAGAAACTCTGCAAGCCAGAAGGGAGTGGCAGGATATACTTAAAGTCATGAAGGAGAAGAACCTACAACCAAGATTACTCTACCCAGCAAGGATCTCATTCAAATGTGATGGAGAAATTAAAACCTTTACAGACAAGCAAAAGCTGAGAGAGTTCAGCACCACCAAACCAGCTTTACAACAAATGCTAAAGGAACTTCTCTAGGCAAGAAACACAAGAGAAGGAAAACACCTACAATAACAAACCCAAAACATTTAAGAAAATGGGAATAGGAACATACATATCGATAATTACCTTGAATGTAAATGGATTAAATGCTCCCACCAAAAGACACAGGCTGGCCGAATGGATACAAAAACAAGACCCATATATATGCTGTCTACAAGAGACCCACTTCAGACCTAGAGACACATACAGACTGAAAGTGAGGGGATGGAAAAAGATATTCCATGCAAATGGAAATCAAAAGAAAGCTGGAGTAGCAATTCTCATATCAGACAAAATAGACTTTAAAATAAAGACTATTACAAGAGACAAAGAAGGACACTATATAATGATCAAGGGATCGATCCAAGAGGAAGGTATAACAATTGTAAATATTTATGCACCCAACATAGGAGCACCTCAATACATAAGGCAAGTACTAACAGCCATAAAAGGGGAAATCGACAGCAACACAATCATAGTAGGGGACTTTAACACCCCACTTTCACCAATGGACAGATCATCCAAAATGAAAATAAATAAGGAAACACAAGCTTTAAATGATACATTAAACAAGATGGACTTAATTGATATTTATAGGACATTCCACCCAAAAACAACAGAATACACATTTTTCTCAAGTGCTCATGGAACATTCTCCAGGATAGATCATATCTTGGGTCACAAATCAAACCTTGGTAAATTTAAGAAAATTGAAATCGTATCAAGTATCTTTTCCGACCACAACGCTATGAGACTAGATATCAATTACAGGAAAAGATCTGTAAAAAATACAAACACATGGAGGCTACACAATACATTACTTAATAATGAAGTGATTACTGAAGAAATCAAAGGGGAAATCAAAAAATACCTAGAAATAAATGACAATGGAGATACGACGACCCAAAACCTATGGGACGCAGCAAAAGCAGTGCTAAGAGGGAAGTTTATAGCAATACAAGCCTACCTCAAGAAACAGGAAACATCTCGAATAAACAACCTAACCTTGCACCTAAAGCAATTAGAGAAAGAAGAACAAAAAAACCCCAAAGCCAGCAGAAGGAAAGAAATTATAAAGATCAGGTCAGAAATAAATGAAAAAGAAATGAAGGAAACAATAGCAAAACTCAATGAAACTAAAAGCTGGTTCTTTGAGAAGATAAACAAAATTGATAAACCATTAGCCAGACTCATCAAGAGAAAAAGGGAGAAGACTCAGATCAATAGAATTAGAAATGAAAAAGGAGAAATAACCACTGACACTGCAGAAATACAAAAGATCATGAGAGATTACTACAAGCAACTCTATGCCAATAAAATGGACAACCTGGAAGAAATGGACAGATTCTTAGAAATGCACAAACTGCCGAGACTGAACCAGGAAGAAATAGAAAATATGAACAGACCAATCACAAGCACTGAAATTGAAACTGTGATTAAAAACCTTCCAACAAACAAAAGCCCAGGACCAGATGGCTTCACAGGTGAATTCTATCAAACATTTAGAGAAGAGCTAACACCTATCCTTCTCAAACTCTTCCAAAATATTGCAGAGGGAGGAACACTCCCAAACTCATTCTACGAGGCCACCATCACCCTGATACCAAAACCAGACAAAGATGTCACAAAGAAAGAAAACTACAGGCCAATATCACTGATGAACATAGATGCAAAAATCCTCAACAAAATACTCGCAAACAGAATCCAACAGCACATTAAAAGGATCATACACCATGATCAAGTGGGGTTTATCCCAGGAATGCAAGGATTCTTCAATATACGCAAATCAATCAATGTGATACACCATATTAACAAATTGAAGGAGAAAAACCATATGATCATCTCAATAGATGCAGAGAAAGCTTTCGACAAAATTCAACACCCATTTATGATAAAAGCCCTGCAGAAAGTAGGCATAGAGGGAACTTTCCTCAACATAATAAAGGCCATATATGACAAACCCACAGCCAACATTGTCCTCAATGGTGAAAAACTGAAACCATTTCCACTAAGATCAGGAACAAGACAAGGTTGCCCACTCTCACCACTATTATTCAACATAGTTTTGGAAGTGTTAGCCACAGCAATCAGAGAAGACAAAGAAATAAAAGGAATCCAAATCGGAAAAGAAGAAGTAAAGCTGTCACTGTTTGCAGATGACATGATACTATACATAGAGAATCCTAAAGAGGCTACCAGAAAACTCCTAGAGCTAATCAATGAATTTGGTAAAGTAGCAGGATACAAAATTAATGCACAGAAATCGCTTGCATTTCTATACACTAATGACGAAAAATCTGAAAGTGAAATTAAGAAAACACTCCCGTTTACCATTGCAACAAAAAGAATAAGATATCTAGGAATAAACCTACCTAAGGAGACAAAAGACCTGTATGCAGAAAATTATAAGACACTGATGAAAGAAATTAAAGATGATACAAATAGATGGAGAGATATACCATGTTCCTGGATTGGAAGAATCAACATTGTGAAAATGACTCTACTACCCAAAGCAATCTACAGATTCAATGCAATCCCTATCAAACTACCAATGGCATTTTTCACAGAACTAGAACAAAAAATTTCACAATTTGTATGGAAACACAAAAGACCCCGAATAGCCAAAGCAATCTTGAGAACGAAAAATGGAGCTGGGGGAATCAGGCTCCCTGACTTCAGACTATACTACAAAGCTTCAGTAATCAAGACAGTTTGGTACTGGCACAAAAACAGAAATATAGATCAATGGAACAGGATAGAAAGCCCAGAGATAAACCCACACACATATGGTCACCTTATCTTTGATAAAGGAGGCAAGCATATACAGTGGAGAAAAGACAGCCTCTTCAATAAGTGGTGCTGGGAAAATTGGACAGGTACATGTAAAAGTATGAAATTAGAACACTCCCTGACACCATGCACAAAAATAAACTCCAAATGGATTAAAGACCTAAGTGTAAGGCCAGACACTATCAAACTCTTAGAGGAAAACATAGGCAGAACACTCTATGACATACATCACAGCAAGATTCTTTTTGACCCAGCTCCCAGAGAAATGGAAATAAGAACACAAATAAACAAATGGGACCTAATGAAACTTAAAAGCTTTTGCACAGCAAAGGAAACCATAAACAAGACCAAAAGACAACCCTTAGAATGGGAGAAAATATTTGCAAATGAAGCAACTGACAAAGGATTAATCTCCAAGATTTACAAGCAGCTCATGCAGCTCAATAACAAAAAAACGAACAACCCAATCCAAAAATGGGCAGAAGACCTAAATAGACATTTCTCCAAAGAAGATATACAGATGGCCTACAGACACATGAAAGAATGCTCAACATCATTAATCATTAGAGAAATGCAAATCAAAACTACAATGAGATATCATCTCACACCGGTCAGAATGGCCATCATCAAAAAATCTAGAAACAATAAATGCTGGAGAGGGTGTGGAGGAAAGGGAACACTCTTGCACTGTTGGTGGGAATGTAAATTGATACAGCCACTATGGAGAACAGTATGGAGGTTCCTTAAAAAACTAAAAATAGAACTACCATACGACCCAGCAATCCCACTACTGGGCATATACCCTGAGAAAACCATAGGTCAAAAAGTGTCATGTACCACAATGTTCATTGCAGCTCTATTTACAATAGCCAGGACCTGGAAGCAACCTAAATGTCCATCGACAGACGAATGGATAAAGAAGATGTGGCACATATATACAATGGAATATTACTCAGCCATAAAAAGAAATGAAATGGAGGTATTTGTAATGAGGTGGATGGAGTTAGAGTCTGTCATACAGAGTGAAGTAAGTCAGAAAGAGAAAAACAAATACAGTATGCTAACATATATATACGGAATCTAAGGAAAAAAAAAAAAAAAAAGGCCATGAAGAACCTAGTGGCAAGACGGGAATAAAGACACAGACCTACTAGAGAATGGACTTGAGGATATGGGGAGGGGGTGGGGTGAGATGTGACAGGGTAAGAGAGTGTCATGGACATATATACACTACCAAATGTAAAATAGATAGCTAGTGGGAAGCAGCCGCATAGCACAGGGAGATCAGCTCGGTGCTTTGTGACCACCTAGAGGGGTGGGATGGGGAGGGTGGGAGGGAGGGAGATGCAAGAGGGAAGAGAAATGGGAACATATTGTATATGTATAACTGATTCACTTTGTTATAAAGCAGAAGCTAACACACTATTGTAAGGCAATTATACTTCAATAAAGATGTTTAAAAAAAATAAAATAAAAAAAAATAAAAAATAAAAGCTGCAAAAGAAAAAAAAAAAAAAAAAAGCACTAGAATGGTACATCCAGACAATGGAATATTATTCAGCACTAAAAAGAAATGAGCAATGAAACCATGAAAAGACACAGAAGAGCTAAACGCGTATTATTAAGCAAAGAAGACCATCTGAAAAGGCTGCATACTGTCTGATTCCAATTATAAGACATTCTAGAAAAGGCAAAACTATAGAGATAACCAAAAAATCAGTGGTTGTTGGCAGGTGGAGGATGAGTAGGCAGAGCCCAGGGGATTCTGATGGCAGTGAAAACACTCTGCATGATACAGTGATGGATACACGTCATTACACATTTGTCCAAACCTATAGAATGTAAAACATCGAGTCAACCCTAAGATAAACTTATGGACTTATGGGTAATTTGATGTGTCAAAGTAGGTTCATCCTTGGTAAAAAAGAAAGAGAAAGAAAAGAAATGTACCATTCTATTGAGCGATGTTGATAAAGAGAGATGGCTATGGATACATGGAGGCTGGGAGTATATGGGGAATCTCTGTACCTTCCTCTTCGCAATTTTATTGTCAACCTAAAACTGCTCTTTTAAAAAAAAATAGTCTTTAAAAAAAGGGGGCTAGGGGACTACAGAGCCTACCACGTGCCAGCAGGCCACAGGCTACATGCTGGGGACTCCAGGAGGGAGATGGGGCTCCCTGCCTCAGGGTGCACACAGACTAGTGCTCATGCAACCACAATGCCCCGATCAATGTAAGAGTCACTTTTGTAATGTCACTAACAAGTGGTGATCCATCTGTGATTGAATATATTGTAGGGACTGGAGCCCTCTCTAGCACCCATTTCCTCTGGGACAAGCTAATGGACCAGCTGGTTTTTTTTAATTTATTATCTGTACAGATATAAAATATTACCTGAATGTATTTGCATTTTTGTAATAGAGTCTTGTCTTTAGACTAAGGCATCAGAGTTGGAATTTCAGACATGGTGGCAGACCAATCAGAGAACTATTTTTCTTACTGGAGTGGAAAAGAGACCTCTCTGTGCCCTTCCAATCAGACACCATGATTGGTTGCCTTTCTCAGATAAAAGATTAGCCCTGCTTCCAAAGGATGAGTAATTGTGAAGAATAAAACACTTTTCTTACAAGAAGTCACAAAAATAACCATCCTGCCCTCGCATCATTTCCCTTCCTTCATTCCACTGTAATTCATGAAAATAATTTAAAACTTTGGACTTCAGTGACTACTGCAAAATCCGGTCTGCAATTAGTTTTGTATGTGTAAGATTTCCTTCAACAGAGCAAACCATAATTCTTTGGAAGCAAAGTTGAGCCTTGAAAAAGATATGAATCTGCAAGCTTCCATTTCTAGAGATATTGAGTTATAAGAGAAAAGGACGTTCGTATGATTTCCTAGGTGGAAAACTTCCTAAAACAAATCTTGGAGAAACTGGTACAGGAAGCTGCCACTGAATTCCAGTTCTCAACAGTTACGATCAACTGTTATTAACACCAGGTGTCAGGGACTGTGCTGGGTGCTTTCTTATGAATTAGGCCATCAGTGTTGGGGAGCTGACTTTGTGCCATCAAAGGTGCGACAGCGTTGAGACTGAAGTGTGAAGCTATTATGAAGCTGCGGTCCATGGAATAACCATTTGTTGTCGTTGTTGCTGTTGTTGCTATAGCTTAAAAACTAAAATTTATTTCAGGTTTAAGAAGAGTAAATAAAATGGAGATACATTTGAGGCCTGGCTCTGCACTCAAAAATGGATAATAGGCTCATTCTGGCTCTTGCAGCCCAGATGAAGGTGGAGGTTCCTTCTGCAGGTAGACACCATAATGCTTTGCTTGCCTTTGACTCACCTTTTTTTTAAAATTTTATTTATTTTTGGCTCTGTTGGGTCTTCATTGCTGCGTGCGGGCTTTCTCTAGTTGTGGCTCGCGGGCTCTAGAGCGCAGGCTCAGTAGTTGTGGCGCATGGGCTTAGTTGCTCTGCAGCATGTGGGATCTTCGCGGTCCAGGGCTCGAACCCGTGTCCCCTGCACTGGCAGGGGGATTTTTAACCACTGCGCCACCAGGGAAGCCCTGACTCACCTTCTTCATTGCTGTGCTATAATTTTCATATGTTGAATATCAGAACCCAGAGAAGAAGCAGTCCAAGGATAAAACTTATACCGTCTTTAGCTGACAGAGCCATTCCAATTGATAACAGCAAATATCCTAAGATAAAGTGAATGTTGAATTGGCAGTACAGAATCAAGAAATGCCTTCCACACTGCATCTCTTGTAACAAGGTGTTTAAAATAGGAGCACGTGGGATCCCAGCTGCGGCAGATTTTTGCTGGTATAAAAGGGGATTTTCAAGCAAAGATCAAGAAACAGTTTCATAAACAAGTATCCTATTATAAAAAGTAGCTCATAGGCAAAAAATTAGAAGACGTTTCAAGAAACAGACAAAATCTCCTTTAACTTTCAGAGACAACCTATGTCTTCAGAGAAGAACCATTCATCTTTTCTCCACCTCTCGCCTTTTAAAATATATGGGACAGATTGCCATTAATTACCACAATGTGGGTTTTCGGAGGGAACCACTTTTACAACTCGGATGTGTAATTTTTTTTGCCCTAATTAAGCCTGTAGTTTCAATGCCCTTCCTTAAGCAGTGAAGGATCTCATTAATAGGCACTGTAATACTTGTTATTATAGGGCAGTGCTTCTCAACCCTGCTGCCCAGCCATGGAATAACCATTAAGAAGAAGCTACTTCAAGTCACTGACTACCATTCATGCTCGCCTCCCTCTCTGGCTGGCTGCTCCTAAATGGTACCCAGCAGACGCTCACTGAACTGAGCAAATGCCATATAAAATCTGAAACCTGGGGCTTCCCTGGTGGCGCAGTGGTTGAGAATCTGCCTGCCAATGCAGGGGACACAGGTTCGAGCCCTGGTCTGGGAAGATCCCACATGCCGCAGAACAACTAAACCTGTAAGCCACAACTACTGAGCCTGCGCGTCTGGAGCCTGTGCTCCGCAACAAGAGAGGCCGCGATAGTGAGAGGCCTGCGCACCGCGATGAAGAGTGGCCCCCGCTCGCTGCAACTGGAGAAAGCCCTCGCACAGAAACGAAGACCCAACACAGCCAAAAATAAATAAATAAATAAATTTAAAAAGTTGAACCTTCTTTAAAAAAAAAAGAAAAAAGAAAAAGAACTATACCCTTAAAAAAAAAAAAAATCTGAAACCTGCTGTCTCTACAGCTTCTCTAGGCCTTGGGAAGGTTTATTAGAAGGCAGTATATGCTCTCCCTCAACATTCTGTCCTGATGACTGATGATATGGGAGATGATTAAAGATCCTCAGACTTGGAGCCTTCAATATATGGGTAGTAATCCCTTCAAATAAATCACACATAAGTAATAAGTTAAGGACGTCATTTAAAAATTACAAAGGACGTCAAAACCTGTTTACTGAGACTCATCGGAACGGATTTATTCTTGTTATCAGAAATGTAATACCAGATTGCATTTCGAACTCACTTCCTGAACGACTCCTTTGTTTTGTTTTGATGATAGGTCAGTCTTAACGAACATACCATTTGGCGAGAAGACAGCTAAATCTGCTGGCGGTACATGAATTTCACTCTGTATTATCATACTGGCTTCCACAGTCACATCTGTAAAGCCAGAGAAAAAGAAACAGCTTCAGAGACACAGGACCACCTACTAGCCCCTGAGTAAGCCTAATTGACTCTGGGTATTTTCTTGGCTTGCAGATCAAACTGAATAACATCTAAATTATTTGCTTTCATAGAAAAAGACTCTTTTCCACCTTGAATTTCAAGCTGTTTTAATATGAGAAATTTAAGAAGCTGCAATGTTAGAAATGACTTTGAATGCAGTAGAGAGATACAAAGTTAGAAAATAGGATTTCTGTTCATCTGGAGGAGAAAAGGCAGGCAGGTGAGTTACCTTATAAACTTACTCAATGTTCCTGTCAGGACAACACCTTTGAGAAGATTTCTTTGGTCCAGTCTTAGAGTGGGATTTCATTATTTCTCACTATTTGCTTTTATTGATTGATTCAACATATATTAATGAGCCCCTACTATGTATCAGGTGCTGGGAACACCTCCGTAACCCAAACCAGATGAGGTGCCTCCCTTCAGAGAACTAGCATATCAGCAGGGGAAAGAATCATAACCAAACACCACAGTCCAGCGTGTAAAACTGCTACAAAGGTGATGTAGGACAGACCCACAATTGGGGGTTTGACCTAAACAAAGAGATCAAGGAAGGACTCTGGCATTAAGTGATCATCAACTCTGGAAATGTGGAATTTCACCCTGCATAGAGTGCACCAGGCAGAAGGAACCTCAGCTGAAAGCCCCTGTCCCTGCAAGCAGCATGATGACCACACAGGACAAAAAGAGAACCAGTATGTGGCTAAAACAGAAGCTTGGAGAAACAGCGCGACGCACGATGAGGTGAAGAGGGAGTAGGGACCAGACCATGAAGGCTTTGCTGGTCCACTTAAGAGTTTAGTCTTCTCCTTAGGAGCAGTGGGAAGCCGTGAAGGGTAATAGGCAGGGAAGTGTCATGAGAGTCTTTAGAGATGGGTGCAAGGAGGAGAACAGATTAGAAGGGGACCAGAGTGTCTGTTAGTGGTTCAGCTAAGAGGCTGAGTCCAGGCAGTAGATAATGGTAGCTTACAGTAGAGGGTAGCAGTGGGAGGGGATGGATAGTTTTGAGAGAATATCTCATATCCACTTCCATTGCCCAAACTGTGTCCTCCATCCCTTCATTCTATTGGGTTGGCCAAAAATCTTGTTTGGGTTTTTCTGTAACATCTTAGGGATGTTTTGGAGAAATGTAGCTTCATTTCTCTCTACATTGATTTTCTTGCCCACTTAATGCTCCCCTCTGCAGTACCAGCTTTTAGTGCTATGCTTTATAATAAGGGCTCAGTGTGTATTTGTGTTATGACTAAGTAGTTCCCACTTTCATTACGCTCTTCCTTGAACCATAAATTTCTTCCAATTCAATCCGTCCTAGAGTAAACCATGGAGGTGTACAAACAGAGAGGTCACAATACTGGCCCAGTGGCCCCAGGAGCACAGCTAGAGACTCCAGGGGGGAACGTGCCCCTTACCCTATCCCCAAGCTTCAACCTTAAATCCAGAGCCAGTATGGGAATGAGCAGTCAGGAGAAAGGGAAGGCATGGGCGATGGGTTTCAAGTCTCTGAGCTGAGCTTTCTCTATAACACCTGCCACCATGCCACTAACATCCATCTCTTAAACCACCTTTGGTGTGACTTCCATAAGTTATTAGCACATTTTCTTGATTCTAAGATGGATTTGTAACATTCTAGTAATCCACTTCCCAGACTATATAATGCCTTTGATATTATTAGATAACTCATAGCCTAATAATGGGAATATAAATATAAAACCTTTTTAAAGGTCTTTTATCTGCACTACCTCTTTAACACTTGCGATAACCCCCAAGAGAAAGGCAAGACTGGGACTGATTCCCCAGCAGCGCCTTAAGGATGAAACCAACTCTTTTAGGCAACAGTACAATGAGCAGTTGCCGGTCTGACTGGTCAGCAGATTTTCACAAGCCTCCCTAAGAGCTTTGGTCAAGCCAAGACCAGGGGTTTCAGATGTGGAGTGCACACCATTTCCCTCACAGCCTCTTCCTCTGGAGGATGCTTGGGTTCCTGTGATACTTAAGAAAGTTAATTTTAGCCATTTCACCTAGACAATGATCTGAAACTGAAAATAACATTCATTGCTTTTGTTAAGCACACCCAGTTTCGACTAATATCCAGAAATGCGTCCAACTGGACTTTTCCATTTGGGCTACTTATCACAGGCGAAATGTCCTCTTGCTCTGATTACAGAGGCAAATATGAATGGTAGATGGTCTAAAGATGGCTTTGACACTTTCCAGGCTTTCCCTGACTAATCAAATTGATAATAGAAGCGAAGACCCCTAGAGTTAGAAAGGACCTTAGCAGACACCCAGCCCATTCCCTTGACCCCTTGGCCAATATCATTGTATGTGCATGTGCGTGTGTGTGTCCAAACATGTTATATCTGAGTATCCTTTTGGGAGTCCAAAGGTCCAGGCTGGAGATTCTGCTACTGCCCAAAATACTTTGGAAATCTTGTCTTTGAGAACTGTCTTCAGAACCAGTTTATAAGCTACAGGAAAAAAGTGATGACTTTGCCTTAAAGAAGTCCTGGTTCCTTTTGACCCAGAACAACTTCAGACTGGGGTCCGGGTGACAAATGAAATTTGTCAATAAGCAAATCTACCCGCAAAGAATAAAGACTCGCTGCCACTGAGGAGTATCAAGAAAATGTGGCCATAGGTGTTGCACACGACAAGGACACTCCCAAAAGGAAACAGCAGTGTCACTCTACTAGGTACAGAGCCTCTAAGGTGCCTTTGTTCCCGAGGACATAGTCACTTGGATGTAGAAGTCCTAATGTCTCCACTTCTAAAAAAACATCGGCTGTCAACTTATAGTCACATTTCATTTAATTCTGCATGTGTCCAGGGTTCTGACCACTGCTGTCATCTTTTCTCTGCTCACTCAACAATGTCTGCACCAAATAGCCCAGTCTGTGAGGTCTGGGTCTCTTACTCAGCTATAGCAAAGAGCAGTGACAGGCATGTTGAAGCACTTAAAAGAATGGTGGAGACAACGATGAAATCACTGTCTAACAATTTCACTGTCTGTGTTTATTAACATGTGGGAAGTGGCCATGTATTATATAAATTGAGTTAACTATAAAGATGAAAACATGTGTGAGTTTTAAAACTGCCCACTGGCAATTAGCCCGGTATATGGGCAGAGAGAGTTTAGAGTCGAGAAGTGTGGAAATTGTTTATCTTACCTAGAAAACCATGATTTTAAGTCTTATTTTAAAATAACATTTTAAGTCTTATTTTAAAATAAGAAACAGAAGCAGAAACTTTCACTAGTCTGTGAAAACTTCAGAAATGTTCAGGGAACACATCTCTTTTCAGCTCATCCCATCTCAGCAAAAATGTCTCTTTGGGTTCAGTCATTTAACCTTTAAAATTTCTTAAAGGAAAGAAACAAGAATGTTCACACTTTATCTAAAAGTATGCTTATCGCAGAAATATTTATGAGTGGAAAAATAAAAACATTCTTTTACATAAATCAGGAGGTTAATTAAATAAATTATTTTGTAAATGTAGGTATACTATGCCACTGCTATAAATCATGGTTTTGTAAAGAATTTAATGACAAGGGAAAAGGCTCACTCCCACTCCCCATAAGCCCTAAGAAGCAGATGGCCCAAGACCCAAGACCTTTTCCTCTTACGGGGTTACCCTCCGTCTCAGAGCCCACTTCTATCTCAGAATGCACCTGCAGGATTTTAATTTATAGAGGTGACTGAGTGACAACACAGAGAGGCTAAGGCCATTGAAAGGAGTTCAGTGTAGACATTTTGTTTCAGTACTACACTTCCGGAGAGGACGGGGCATGTTACTCCATTCAGGGTCACATGGGAAAACACCAGGCTTGGTCAGGAGCCCAAAGGGGTGAATGGAAATCATGGCCCAGAGCATTTATTGAGTTTTCCGCAGGAACCAGGTTAGGACTGGTTCATCTGAAGAATCAGTGGGCTCTGGGTATAGAGGTGGTCTCTAGTTGTCTAGCACCCGGTTCTGGCTGATTAGGGCACAGGAATCCTGCCTCCCAGAGTGTCTGAGCCAGAGAGAGGAGGTAGTTCAGAGGAAAGGTTCTGGATTTGTTAGTTTGCAAATGAAAGGGACGCTCCTGGGGGTGAGCCTTTTGCTGCCTCTAAGAACTGACTAGCCCCCTTGGAACAGCAGTCTTTCCCCAGCCAGCGAGGCCACATATGCCAGAGCATCAGGAATACAGAAAATTTCTAAATGTTGTTAATACAAATTCTATAAAGAAGCAGCGGCCGGGCTTCCCTGGTGGCGCAGTGGTTGAGAATCTGCCTGCCAATGCAGGGGACACGGGTTTGAGCCCTGGTCTGGGAGGATCCCACATGCCGCGGAGCAACTGGGCCCGTGAGCCACAACTACTGAGCCTGCGCGTCTGGAGCCTGTGCTCCGCAACAAGAGAGACCGCGATAGTGAGAGGCCTGCGCACCGCGATGAAGAGTGGCCCCCGCTTGCCGCAACTAGAGAAAGCCCTCGCACAGAAACGAAGACCCAACACAGCCAAAAATAAATAAATAAATAAATAATAAAATTAAAAAAAAAAAAAAAGAAGCAGCTGCCCCCAAAACCTCTGGACCACAGAACAAAGCATTGACTTATCCTGGGTATGTTTGTCTCCTTCTTTTAAGAAATAATCACACTAAGAAATAATCACACTATTGGCTCCTTCATGACACTGTGTCCCCAGCTTCCTAGTCCTTTATATAATATATGTACCTTTGATACAATGTATGGCCCTCTGCCTTGTTGAGGGCTGGACCATCACTTTATTCATCTTTGCATCCACCATGATGTGTTTCACTTCACAGAATGTGCACCTTTTTTGGAGGGGGCAGTTTTGATCACAATCATCCCTGCTGACAGCTAGTGGATTATAGAAGACCCTGGCAGGAGAATTCTGCAAAGAGGGCAAGCATCAAGCAGGTACACACTCTCCCAAAGTGGCAAACTTTGCTGGACATATATACTTGGATGTGTGCATTACCCCCAAGTAAACTTCCAAGGCTATCACTCACTCCAAACACAGTTAAAAGCCTGGGCTTAAAATAATTTTGCCAGGTTGTCAGATTGCCCAGATCAGTTTTAGGGAAGGAGATGATTGAAAGATTCTAAGGTGGGGAGAAGGGCACGGGAGGGCTTCCAGAATGAAATTCACCCCAGATTTGGGGAATGGGGGTTAAAACCCCACGCAACTGCGATAGCCCAGCCACAGCCCTAGGAAATGTATTTGTCTAAGAAATGAGAGGTGCAGCCTCTGTACGGGGACAGATGAGACAGGGGAACATCACGTGTGATTAAGCCACTGTGGAGCCCTTCACATTTGCAGGCTTGTTAGGCAATTTCACATTCTTCTGGAGATAAGCCAACTGATGGGCTGTGACCTGAGATAACCGGTATCACTGACTTGTGAAGGTCCCATAAGAGATGACAGGCAGCCTTTACGGAAACAAGCAACCCAGGGTCTCTGTGTGAGCAAAGAGAATAAATGCATGTATTAACACGGTGCCCACATGCAGAACCACAGCCTGTTTCGGCACACTGACAATGACAAGAATTTTCCCGAAGTGACTGATTTGTTCTTAATGATTTGAAAGGAAAAAAATGAACTGCATTTTCTTTCTGGATGTCAGTGATAGGCAGAGGGTGTTAAAGTTTTTCTGTTTAGAAAACAATGGCTATTTGGGGAAAAACTGAAATGTATGAGTATCTTTTTTAAGTGACTTTTAAGGTTTAAGAGCGTGAAAAGTGGCAATAGGTAGCATGGGAAATGTCTAGACCTGTTTTCTCTGTATCTCAACTTGACCCTGCACCCACCGTCTAGTCCCTTTCCACTCGCCTTTGTCAAGCCAAGTCCTAACTGAGAAGACCCCACTCATGATTTCCATTTCCACGGCTCTCATTCATTCCTCAACCCACCCCAATCTGGCTTCTCTGCTCAAGCCAAGGTCATCAATGGCCTCCTAATTGCCAAGTCCAGTGAACTTGTTGGGTCCTACTGTCACCTCTATTGCTTTTAAAAGACTCCATTGACATGTTCTTGCTTTGGAGAACTTGACAGTCCAAGAAAGATCTCTCCTTTCATGAAATCAAAGACTTATTTCAGGCTTGTGGAGGACCAGAGGCAAGAGGGAGAATAACTTCCAGGTCCAGCGGCCTGACAAGGCACCCACCGGAAGGGGCAGAAGACAGTACAGACTCTGAAAGCGGGATTCCCCTGGAGGCACTGGTCTGGGGGCAAGTACTGCAATTTTCCAGGAAGACGGGACAAAGTAATCACTATGCAAGAATGTTAAATGTTGCATTTTTGCACATACATTTGCAATTTTCTGGAAAGTAATTTCACTCCTCCGTGTAAAGGAGCATGATTTAACTGATAGAGTCTGGACTATAAATGTGGGTGAGGTGAGTTCCAGGATAGGGTTGTCTATTTCATGTATTACTCAGCTGGAAGTTACTGGTTTGTGTTTTGAAATCTGAAATTGTCCCTGAGTCAAACAGGCGTGTCCAGTTGATGGATACCTACCCTTGGACATACTGCTACCTCTTTCCCCGTTTCCCCTTCCCCTGGGTAACCCTCACTCCTCTGCTTATGGAAGCCCTCCCTGCCCTGCCTCTCCTCAGCCCCCTGCAGCCTGGATTGGGTGCCCATCGTATCACCCTCTGCCTCACACTGCTACGGAGCTTAGAGGATCATTAGGATAGAGTCAGCTGAGTTCATCTTGCCTGGTCGACTGCAAAATCATTGACAATGAAGACAGTATGTCTTAGTCCTCTCTAGAGCCTAACGCAATGTCTGGCAATGAGTAGGCACTCAATAAATTTTTGTGGAATGAATGAAGGGAACAGTACCATTACTAGCCAACGATAGCACCAACTAGAGTCCAAAAATGTTCTCAAACAAAAATGCTGAACTGTTGAATGCAATGTGATACGCAAGTGAAAGGACTGAGCTATTAGGAACCAAGGATTTTAATGCTGTGCATTTAAAATATGCTCAATACAGGAAAAATATAAGTTTTAGAATCGGTTGAATGCCACTTGTGCTGATAGCACAGATCTGTCTTCATTTAGCTTCATAGCAGGAGGCTACAAGAACACGATTTGAAAGGGTATCATATTCTTTTATTGAATATTCAATAAAAGTATAATAAAATTGAAATGCTGGAGTTCCTAGGAAACGTTGTACACTTTTGTTATGCATTCCGCCTTATAGTAAAATCTTACCTTAAAAGCGTGTCTTCAGTTCTAATCTGTCCAATGACGCTCAGTGCTATGTGGTACAGACCCCCTGGTTGTTCTGGAAAATCTGCACTTTTTCTTTGTGATATGAGAAATTCCAGATATTTCATAAAACCACAGTCTTCCAGAAACAGAGGAAACAGGCAATGCATGAGCTCTTGAGATGAGCCAAAGGCTTTGGTCTTAGAAAGGAGAGAAGGAAGTGTACACCCAGAAGTGGGCACCCAGGAGTGATAAATACATGAGTACATAGAACAAAATAGGATTGATGAGTAAGTTATCTCAGTGCTTCCGAGATCTCTCTCCCTCATCTCCCAGCCTAGTAGAGGGCAGGGTGGGGTGGGGGTCAGTGGAGAGAGTCTTCTGATCTCTCTTGCTTCTCCACAATTCTCTAAAATCCCTTCTCCTTTCTTTCTACCTCCTCAGCAAACCCTATCGGTTCTCCTGCGCAATTCAGCTTTTGAAAAACCAAAGACAGAAGGACTAACAGGCCACTTCTACCTTCTACCCCACCACGTAGCTCTCCTGAATCAATGATGTGCTGAGCCAGTTACCTGCAGGAAGGGGAGTACAAAAAGGAAGACACGCACCAATTAATAGCTCAGTCGATATCAGAAAGCCACACACATTAAGTACGTGGAATTAGATCTCGGCATGTCTCTTGTATTCAGAGCCTTGGTTATGACATTTGTGGGAAGTTATTAGTAGTAAAGATGTTCTCCTTATTTCTGAAGTCCTGTTGAATCCAGAGCGGCCGCTAGGCTACCATGTGGGCATATGGGCTCCTAACCCTCTCTGTTCTCTCAGGGCTTTTGTCTGAGTGAATCAGACAGCCTGGCGGTCCCGCCAGCATGATTAGGACAGAAGCTCTAACCCAGTCTTCAGATGGTAATCAATCCAATTTGTTCACCTCCACTGCCCCTGCCACTCCTCCTCAGGAAGCAGAAAAGCAGCCCCCTTGTGAGTCTCGGGCATGATGGATCCTTCAGTAACTGACAGTGACAGGAACAAGGGTAACAGCTGGGCGTAAACAAGGAAGAAGGCACCGGAGCCGCATCCCAGCACCACCACGCTCTCCTCTGGAGAACCACGTGAGCAAATCCACAATCTCACCTTGATTTGTAAAAGAAAATGTCAATCGTGGGGGGAGGATGCTGTTGAAATCCATCTGCTTTTTCTTCTCAAACTGCCTAGTGATTTAATCATCCTCCTTAATAAGCTGCATGGAGCTGACCTTTAGAAAACCTCCTGCAGGCAGGAATATTTAAAAGCAAAATGCTTTCCGAACACCAAAGAGCTAAATGTTATTTACTCATGTTATTCTCTGCTGTATGGAACTTGCTACAATCCCCGGTCAAGTGTCTGGGCCATGGATGCATCTCTGTGAGACCATTCACAAACAGCCTGCTGTATATACCCTGCTCTCTAGCTGGCGTTTCTGCAAACCCTAGCTCATGAAACCTCCCAGGTAGGAATTGTTATCCCTACCTTAGAGGGGAATCATCTGAAGTTCAGAGAGGTCAAGCAGCTTTCCCAGGGTCACACAGCTTGTGAGACTCCACTAGGCAGGAGTTGTGCCTGCCTGTAATTCTTACGGTGCCTAATCTAATGCAACCAGGAGACCCTTGATGAGATTGTGAAACAGGCGACTTCCTGGTCCCCTTCTTACCTTTGCAGATCCTCCACCCTCATCAAACTTTGGAAGCCGTCTCCTCGTGGAGATCAGAACACGCCCAGCGCAGACAACCGAACATACCTCTGGCCAAAGCTCTGATTTACCAGTTTGAAGTGAGGAGGCCTGACCTTAGGGCCTATGTCCCTACCTCACTTGGGTCCCTTTCAGGTGCTGGTTCCCCTGTGTCCTCATTTTACCCCACCCCCACTAAAATATGAAAGTGCTTCATGGTCAACTTATCATAATACACGTATCTGGAAGTTAGCCGTGAAAGGGCTTTGGAGGTTTTCTAAGCCAACCCTTTCATCTTTTGACAGATGGGAAAAATAAGACACAGAGGGAGGTGGCGGCTTGGCTGAGGCCCCCAGAGGGAACCCATTCTCCCAGCCCCAGCCCGTGGCTCTGAGCTCACACCACAGCACTCTCCCATGTGTGTGAAAGCCACTAGGTCAGCTCTCTGAGGACACCCACGTGCTCCCCCTTACCTTTAACCTTGGGAGAAGGCATACGACTTTGTTCATCTCGAAGGGAATTTCTGACACCAGCCGTCCAAAGGGAGACGTGTTTGCCTCTAAAAACCACACTATTATGAATCTCGTGTTATTGTTGCCGGGTCAATATGGAGTGCCTCGGGAGAGGCGGTACGGGGGAGGCAAGCAACAGTGCAATCGACGCATACGCACTATTGATACTGTGTATAAAATAGATGACTCATGAGAACCTACCGTATAGCACAGGGAACTCTGCCCAGTGCTCCGTGGTGACCTAAATGGGAAGGAAATCCAAAAAGAGGGGATCTCTGTATACCTATAGCTGATTCACTCTGCTGCACAGTAGAAACTAACACAACATTGTAAAGCAACTCTACTCCAACAAAAATTAATTAAAAAAAAAAAAAAATAAAGACTAACCATGGGTCCTTTTCCATACTTCCCCAGGCCTGCACCGCCCCCCCAGGTTCCTGGGGCAGCCCCATTCCTACAGTGTCGAGGGGGAAGATTTTACATCCCGATGTCAGCCCAGCAGCGGTAGCACATGACCCCACTACCAGGTACTGGAGCCAACCTCGCCCCTGATCCCAACCATCTATCTGCCTAAAAACTCCCACAGGCACGCAGACAGAGCCTTTTGCCTTAACCTCTCAGCCCCACACCTCTGTCCTTAGCAGGAGGTGGGAGATGCAGGGAGCTGGCCACACTGCTCAGGAAGGGAGAAGCAGGGGTCAGAGCGGGCGGCTTAGAGCAACAGGAGTCAAGAGTCCAGGGCGACGGAGAACAGGAGACTCGGGAAACGGCACCATTGAAACTCTGGGGCTTTTATTTTCAACGTGTATGAGTGTGAGTGTGCGTGTGTGCACGTGCGTGCATATGCGTGCGATAGAGCCTCTGATAGTCTATGTGCACATGCATCTGTGCTGATGTCTGTGTGTGAGGGACCGTGCGTGCATATGCGTGCGATAGAGCCTCTGATAGTCTATGTGCACATGCATCTGTGCTGATGTCTGTGTGTGAGGGACCGTGCATGTGTCCCTGTGTGTGTGTGGATATGTGTGATTAGGGTGAGAGGAGGTGGCATAGGGTAAAGCTGTCAACTCTAACGCCATTATAGGTAGAACAGCATTAACGATAATGAGAAAAGAAATCCCTCTAAAAGTGATGTGAACGTGTGAAGCAATGGGGTGCCAGTGGGAAAGGCAGACTCCTGATTTGGAGCCAATCAGCTCACACTCCGATAAAATGCAGACTATTATGTTGAGGACCCCTTAGGGTCATTGTGATGAATGCTGACAGGGTCTGGCACACAGCGAGGGCTCAGCGATGCTGGTCTTGAGTGTGCTGGTGGGAGGGGGCGAGCAAGAAGGATCGTGGAAAGAAGAGAACCCTTTCCCTTCAGACCTGAAGAAGGAAGAACTCTACTCATTAATAATGTTCTAAGTTCTTAAGAATATGAAAAAGAATGTATATATATGTATAACTGAATCACTTTGCTGTACAGCAGATATTAACACAACATTGTAAACCAACTGTATTTCAACAAAAATAAATAAAGGCACAAGTCAAAATGTTCAAAATTCTTATACTGTGTGTCTCTTAACATTTCAGAAATGTAAACTCAACAAACCCTCAGGAGCAAACTGCAATCTGTTCCTTCTTCTAAAGGTTTTAAACTTGTAGCAGCTGTTGGTAGTGGTCTTCAATGTCCTGGCAAGCCTACCCAGTGCAGAATGTGTGAAACCCTGGGAACTTGGAGGCAGCCAGCAAGAGAAAACCCTTTGGAGAGAAATAAAACTCTTAACAATTCCTGCCAACTATGCTATGAAAGGTAGAACACTGTTTCAATTACCAAGTGTCAGCTCTAACCCCCACTTATGAGCATTGGAAATAAAACGATGCAATAATTACACAATCTGCAGAAAAACTGACAAATACATTCCCAATACAAATGATTTACTGAGCCAGCCCCGCCACAGCCTGGCTTCACTCCTTAATGGAAGCTGTAAAAACGGTGTCCTGTGCTTCAATAACCACAGTGATTTCTTACAAACCACTGATTAAAGCAATAGATGAGGCAAGCATTTTGGAAACTCCAAAATATCTCTGATAGTTGGAGATCTCTCCAGAATGATTCTCTATCTGCTCAGGTGGCCTACTAAAGAATCGTCTAATGGTATGTCAGAAAGGACCTCTCACAACTGAGGCCATTTCAGAGATGAGAAGAGGTTACGTGTTAGGCAGAGGGCATGCAGTGGTAGAGCTGGGATGAAACCCAGAGGCCCTAATTTCCAGTCTTTTCCACAATCCCCCATAGCCTCACCTATTAACAGGATATAAACAAATGTGGGCCATTAACCTCTATTACTTCCCCCTTGAAAGCTAATCCAGTCAACATGTTACTGTCACCAACAAGGTAATCATGTGGTAGCAGTTACTCTTGATCAGAAAATTAATAGGTTGGGTAATATAGAAAGAATGTGCAAACCATTCAACTCTTGGGCATAATATGGATAGAAAAGTCTAGGTGAGAATCCGAGGGTCTGAGTGATGGCATTTACTCAGGAGGGTGCTTGTGGTAGAAACTTACGATCCTTCGCTAGAGTCTGGGGTCATTCAAGTTCTTTTATACCCTAAATAGTAAGAGGGAAATTGCCTAGAGGTGCAGAAAATTGTAAAATTAAGGCTTCCAGAAAAGGAGATTGAGGAAGCAGGAAATAGTAGAAATAGCAAAGCAACCTGGAAAAGAAGACTTAGAATAAAAGATAATAAGTATATTCTTGCCATGAGAGTGTATAGGTTAACGAACCACTTAAACTCATACGTCATTATAAGTTTGCAAATTATTTGTGTTAATCCTAAACCATAATTTATGCTACTCTATTTATCATTTAAGGTAAATAACTGAGACTCCCTGAAGCAGAGATTATTAAACTATTTTGAATGACAGAGTCTTTGAAAACTCAATGATATGGAAATATGTATGGAAATATGTTAATATAAATGTTTCAGACATTACATGAAATTTCTAAAAATCATATTTGTATTTGTATGGAAATATGTATGGAAATATGTTAATATAAATGTTTCAGACATTACATGAAATTTCTAAAAATCTTATATATTCGGGTATAATGTTATAAGTAATAATCCTAGTTATTACTTTAAAATGTATATCTCAGAAATAACTAATTTTCTTGTCAACTGCATTATTATGAACTGTCATCAAATCTTTAACCGTGGTCATTTTTAAGTCTTTTGTCATTTACAGACAGTTCTGGGTGTACTCTGATGATTTTGCAAATATGTTCCTATAAAAGGGTTTCATCTTCAAGAAATACATGGAAAAGACTCTGACAAGTACAGGTTTCTGGTAGCGGACTGTACTGCTGAACTGAATGAATAAGCATTTTCAGAACTCTAATGAAAAACTGATGAACTCATAAAAGTGCTAACAAAAGATCAAGATGAAAAAAAAAAATTAATTACATGGGACTGAGTGAACTGATGAGGATGAGTATAATTTTTGTGACTTTCTGTCTGAATTTAAAAAAAAAAAAAAAATTCCACAAGGACTCAGAGGCAAAGAATATACAAATCAATTTTCACTGCAAAGTAAAGGAGCTGTTACAGTGGAGGATTACTGGACTGAATGTCAATACTATGACATAGTATGAGTGTGTTTCATGTTTGGTAATTGCAATCATTGTTGCTTTTGTTGTGGTCATCCATGTACAATGCTTGGTGTCAGTCGATTTATCTCTTGTAAAAATAAAATACAGTGTGTGTGTGTGAAAAAAAAAAAAAAAAAAAAGAAAACTCAATGAAATCCATGGATTCACTCCCCAGATAAGTTCACATCTATACATACAAAGCGCCGTATATAATTTCAGAGTATTCAAAGACCCTTTTGAAAGTTTATCGTTGGATCCCAGGATATGGTAACCTGTACTAGACTGAGAAGTTTTAACCAGTTATATAAGTATAAATATATACCCCAAACTCCTGAAGTTGCTTCACTCTCTGAGTTTCTCAAAACTCCTGTTCTAAACACACTTCTGGTGAGAAGCTTCATCCACCTGAGATGAATCGTAATGTTTCTGTCCACCCTCCAAACTTTCAATGTGTTGCACTGTACGTATTCTTAAACAATACCAGGATTTTTCATCTCTCTGGACCACCTGCTTCCCAAGCATAGGTATCATCCTTTTACGTGTAAGTCTGTTCATGTACATACGTGTGCATAGGGGCATGCGTGTGAATATTTACATGATGCAATATCCAAGGCATAATCTTTTTGATGATCCATTTCGTTATAATTTGAGAATATTAATATCTGTCATATTTATCTCAGAGTTGCTAAGAAAATAAAATGAGATCACAGATGGGAACATTCTTTTAAGAATTTATAAAGAATCATAAAAATGTGTGGCATTGTCATTATTAGTGCCATCATATTGTCGTTACATGCAAAACTTCAATGCAATTTGCAAGCCGCAGTATCATTCAGGAAGTTAGTTTAAAATGTCTGTCCACTTGTAACATAAAGATGCTATAACTTTCCAATTATATTAGTCATATTGGCAATACCCTCTGCTCCAGAAGAAGGAACCGGTCACAGCCTGGGTCCATTTTATGAGCCAATGAACAATTCTGTACCCCTCAGGGCTGACATTTAGTGGGTTCATGGTGGCATTGCTGTACTGGGTTTTAGCCCCCAACATCTGTTCTGACCAGTTGGTGTCCTAGTCAGTTATTAAATATTTTTAGTATTCCTCCTGGCACCAGCTATGTCTGAAACACCATGCTGGGAGCTGCAGGAAAAACAAAACAAAACACATATAAGAAAGACATGGCCCATACTCCCCAAAAGACAAGAACCTGACTGTGGGGCTCAGTCTATTAATAATACAAGGTACTTAGCATTTACTTCCACGTATTAAGGATTTCAGTAGATCAGAAGAGGCAGTCACTTCTAGAAGAGCTGGTGGGCAAGATTCCAAGGATAAGGCTGGATTTACAGTGGTCCCAAGGAAGACCAACCCAATGCTGATGGTCACCTGTCAGCTCCACAAAAATGCGTGTGGACAGAGAAAGAAACCAGCCTGCCAGCATCACAAAGCGACAGGAAAAGCGAGAGTCTTTGCATTTTATTTTACAGATGGCTTCTTCTTCTTCCCCCTTCCTCCAGGCAGAGATTTAATTACTTTAGAAGGGTAATTTGAAAAGTTCTTTAAGACCTCCAGCCATCAGGTGCCACAGGAAAGATAAGTGCTATGCCTAACCGTATCTATTTTGACGCTGTGGGTAATGCACCGTTAGATTAGATGGACGAAGTGCAAATTTCACGGTACCAATTTCTGTTCTATTAATTCTTAAATCTGCTAAGCACCTCTGTATTTGCCTCCCCACTGTTATAATTTAATATATACAACCAGATTTGGAGTTTAATTGTTTCTTGAGTGAGCTAAAATCCAATATTTGTAAAATGCATCCACTTAAATGAAACCCCAGCAAGATTCTGCCTCTTCCTGCAGCCCCATGGGTGCCGGCTTCGGTTCCGCTCTTGTGGAGCCTTCGCTGCTTCACAACACCGATTCCATTAGCAGGGAGAAGGCCACAGCCGCCTGGGGACCGCCCTGCCCATGGCCTTGCGTTCCCGCCAGCCCTCGCTTCCCTGCTCTCTACATTGGCTGAAAGAACTAAATGCGACAGCAAAAACGAGTATTAGTGTCAAGAGCCTATCCGCCTGCCACCCGCAGAGGAGAACCTGCCTTTGCTTTCCTGGATCATGAAGCAAGAGTCTAGCTGGATTTTCACCAAACTGAACAGAAACAGGAAGGAGAGCGAAACAGACAAGGAAGCAAAGAAGTCCCTGTGACCTGAAAGAGTCATTAGAGTGGAAGCAGGAGCGGGGAGGCCGATCTTTGCATGGGAGTCAAAGAGATGTAAGGAAAGGGAACGGGGCTTTGAAAATTTGGCTCCCTCTTTGGCATTTTCTCAAGACTGAAGTCAAGATTTAAATTGCTTTTCAAGTATTGTTAGATGCTGGACTGGAATTTCTTTGAATGAGATGCTGCAAAGAGGGTGGCCCTCAGACTGGTTTACAAAGCAGGCTCTTGGTGAAACTGAAGATTCACGAGACTCATTTCCATCCCACGACTGAGGGGCAGAGCAGAGCAGTCTCAGGGCCTCACAGCTCCTCTTCACCGGCAGGATCAGGCTGGCCAGGACGCGGTCCAACCTTACGCTCTTGCAGAAGGCCAATCTGTATGTTTACACAAACCCATAGTCAGGCTGGAACTCAGGAGCCTCTCGAATCATCCCCCTTCCTTGACGTGGCTTCCCCGACACGACCTTTTCTTCTCACCACCTATCCCTAGCCATTCCTAATAAGTTGAAATCTTTACATTTGCCCCAAGATATCCCTTCTGGAAACCTGTCCTGCACATTCATCATCTTCCCTAAGGCCAGCCCCCTCCATCAGGCCTGCCCAGGTCACTTCAGTGCTCAATCATTTTTACTCTTTCTAAAAGCTGGACTTCTGTAGCTATTAATGTATTGGAAAAGCATTACATGTGAGTGGCAGTAAGGAAAACAGCTAGGGAGATGTAAAAGATAAGGGTGTTTCTGTTGGGAGTTCCAAAATACTATCAATAAAACTTAGCAATTAACTGAATGTGATACTCGGATGGACCCCCTTACTCCTGGTTACCTGTGGCAGAATAACGAACGGCCCCTCAAAGATGTCTGTGACCTAATCCCTGGAACCTGTGAATATGTTACCTGTGAATATGTTACTTTATATGGCAAAGGGCAATGAACCTAATCCCTGGAACCTGTGAATATGTTACTTTATATGGCAAAGGGCAATGCCCCTCAAAGATGTCTGTGACCTAATCCCTGGAACCTGTGAATATGTTACTTTATATGGCAAAGGGCAATGAAGGTTGCAGATGGAATTGAGGTTGCTACTCAACTGACGTTGACATGGGGAGATGAATCTGGATTATCCAGGTAGGCCCAATGTAGTCACTTTGGTCTTTGGAAGTGGAAGAGGGAGGGAGAAGAGAGACCCAGAGAGATGGCAGCATGAGACGGACTTACCGCTGCAGGATTTGAAGATGGAGGAGGAGAGCCATGAGCCAAGGAACGTGGGCAGCCTCTAGAAGCTGAAAAAGGCAAGGAAAGAGATTCTTCCTTAGAGCCTCCAGAAGGAATGCAGCCCTGCAGGCACCTTGATTTTAGCCCATTGAGACCCACGAAGGACTTCTGATCTCTGGAACTGTAAGACAGTAAATGTGTGTGGCTTTAAGCCACTAAATTTGTGGTAATTTCCTACAGCAGCGATAGGAAACTAATACAGCACCCTAGACCCCACTGTCCTGCCTTCCCAAAACCCCAGCCCCAAACCATGAGTCTTGTCATCAGCAACTTGGAACTAGAGGAAATCCTCGCTCACATTTTCACAGAAAACTTTGTTGTCCAAACAGGGCCAGCAGAGCACTGTGAGGTCAATATGGGGTCAATAATACAGCACACTTGGGGTGTTCAAGGCTCTGTTGACAAGCCTGGGAACCTAACTGTCGCTGTTTTTGTGAGGAAAGTACACTCCGGTGCCAAACATCCAACTTTCTGATGAATGTTTGGAATTCCTCACACTGGTGAGTTGGATACCGCCTGTGATCTGTGCTAGTGGTTAAATGAGAACCATCAGTTCAGACTCCAGACATGCAGGAGGCCAAATTAGTATTCATTTTCACAAGTATAAAATCCTGGCTTGTGATCTGGTCCAGAAAAACAATCTGCTTTAGCAGAGGCCTGTGCACTACATGAGCCTCAGGTCAAGACAGGACATTTCCTCAAAAAGGAGAAAAGTGCCTCCTATCACTGACTGAGATGCCAAGTCAGTGCATCACATTACCCGAAGAACATACTCGTGGCTAATGATGTTTTGCAAAAGAGCACATTGAACCACTCCTGGAAACGCTTCTTTAGAATTACATAAGCTAGAATGTGATTCTAGACTCACATTTCATCAGACAACAGGGGTCGGTATAATAAGACACGTGCTATATACTGATGACATTTGGTGTTCAAATCAAATTATAAAGTAGATATTAAAAAACATGTTTAATTATCTTCTCTTCTAAGTACAGTAAGTCCCTACGTATGAACCTTCAAGTTGCGAACTTCCAAAGAGGCGAACATGCGTTCACATGTCCAATCATGTAAATTAGTTCATGTGTCTGGCATACGTTGTCACATGCGTGCATCCTCTACAAGTGGTTGTGCTTTTGTGTACTTTACTGTACAGTACTGTGTAGAGTACAGTAGTACAGTATCTTTGTTTCAAGCCCAGGATGTCCGGAAGCAAGCGTAAAAGCAGCAGTGATGGAGCTGGTACTGCTAAGAAGCGCCAAGCAATGATGGAATTGGAGGCCCAGAGAAAGGACGAAGAGAGACAAGAGGAAGAAGTAACTGAAGAACCGAAGAGACTCACGATGCAGGAAATGGCAAAGGGATTTTCTTTATTTGAGGAGGCACTGTTAGTTTTTGAGGCACAGGACCCGAACGTAGAACGGTACAGGAAGGTTGCAGCAGCCGTTCAGAATGCAATCCAGTGTTACCGTGTCATCGATGCCGAGAAAAAAAGAGCTACTACCCAGACATCACTGGATCGTTTTTTCAAGAGGGTAGATAGAATTGAATCCAGCAAGGAACCAGAACCTGTGCCATCAACATCAGGCGTGAGTGAAATTGCAGCTTGCCCTCCATCTCCTATTGCTGACGATCCTTCAGCTCTACCATCTCCCACCTCCTCTCCCTCCTCCAGTCAGTAACTCTTCTTGCCTGTTCACGCGATGCCAGCCCCTGATGCCAGCTGTTGTACTGTACTACCGTACTTTTCAAGGTACTGTACTGTAAGATTAAAAATGTTTTATTTATTTTTTGTGTTTGTTTTTTATGTATTATTTGTGTGAAAAGTATTATAAACCCATTACAGTACAGTACTATACAGCCGATTGTGTTAGTTGGGTACCTAGGCTAACTTTGTTGGACTCACGAACAAATTGAACTTACGAACGTGGTCGCGGAACAGAACTCGTTTGTATGTAGGGGACTTACTGTAGCATGAACTTATGTCTCAGTTTTCCTCAGCCAGTCTTAGCTTTCGTCTGCTGCCTCTTAATTATTATTGATTTCCCCTTTCACTCTCAAAACTGTGCTCATTAATTACAAATTATATGGTCACTATACATATAAAAAGCTATCATAGGTTTCTCACATGTTTTCTTGAGCACAATTCCTTACAGTTTCTCTTGCATGTTTCAGAGTTGACTCCATGGGGGAAGAACAGGAAGAGAGGGAAAAGGGTTTTAACTGAGAAATAGATGATTTTGTGAATATATAAATTTTATATATTAATATATAAACTAGTAATACAATGCAACCAAGTAACAAAACTATGCCTGACTGTATATATACATGATATGTGCATGATAAAACAGACAAACAAACAAACAAACACTCCCCAGTCCTTGCCTTCCATTATGAGTCTTATCATCAGCAGCTTGGAGCTAGAGGAAATTCTTGCTCACTATTTGTAAGAAATGCAAGCTTATTTTCCCAGAAAAACATTGCTGTCCAAGCTGGTAGAGCTCTTTGGAGTCAATAATACAAATCTATAAGACATACATATACATAATTATATCATTATATATAATACATAATTATGTAGCAATCCCATATATATAACTTATATATGTAAGCTATGACACAGTATGGCTCGGTGACCAAGCTAAAAGGTTTTGGTGAGTCTGACAAGAGTGTGAGCTCTCACCATTTCTATTCAACATTATACTGGAGGTCTAGCTAAGAATATTATGCAAAAAGTCGAAATAAAAGGCATCCATATTAGAAAAGAAGTAAAACTATCTCCTTTTGTACGTTATATGATTTTGCATATAGAAAATCTTAAGGAATCCACAAAATCAAAAGAGTACTAGAACTAATAAATGAGTTCAACAAGCTTACAGAATACAAGATCAATGTACAAAATCAATTGTATTTCTATATACTAGCTATGAACAATCCAAAAAAAACAAATTAAGAAAACAATTCCATTTCCAATAGCATCAAAAATATTTTAAAATAAATTTAACCAAAAAGTGAAAAAATTTTACACTGAAAACTACAAACTACAGTTGAAAAAATTAAGGAACACTTAAATAAATAAAAACATCCCATGTTCATGAACTAGAAGACAATATTACTAAAATAGCAATACCCCCTCAAATTGATCTACAGATTCAACACAATCCCTATCAAAATCTCAGTTGCTTTTTTGAGAAATTGACAAGTTTATCTTAAAATTCATATAGAAATGCAAGGGATCCAGAATAGCTAAAACGATCTTTAAAAAAGAACAAATTCAGAGGACTCACACTTCCCAATTTCAAAACTTATGACGAAGCTACAGTAATCAGCACTGCTTGATACTGGCATAATGACAGACAGATAGATTAATGAAATAGAATTCAGAAAACAGAAACAAATGCAGACATTTATGGACAGCTGACTTTCAACAATTGCCAAGATAATTCAATGGGAAAATCTCTTCTCAAAAATAGGGCTAAGACAACTGAATACTCTTATACAAAAGAATGAAATTGGAGCCCAACCTCACACCATATACAAAAATTATATACGCACAATCTTAAAAAATATATCAAAATGTATCAAAGATTAAAATATGTGTTAAAAACTATGAAACACTTAGGAAAAAACATAGGAGTATATCTTTGTGATCTTGGACCAGACAGTGTTTCTTAGACATGACACTAGAAGCAGAAGCAACAAAAGAAAAAAAAGATAAAATAATGTCATCAAAATTAAAAAATTTTATGCTCAAAGGATACTATAAAGAAAATGAAAAAACATTACACAGAATGGGAGAGAATAATTGTAAATTACATACCTGATGAAGGTCCAGTATACAGAAAATATAAAGAACTATTATGATTCAACAATAAAAAATAAATAGCCCAATTACAAACTGGACAAAATTATTTGAATAGACATTTCTCCAAAGAAGATATAAAAATGGCTAATAAGCACATGAAAAAACATGGAATTACCATATGATTCAGCAATTCCTCTCCTAGGTATATACCCAAGAAAATTGAAAGTATATGTCAATGCAAAAACTTGTACATTAATGTTCCTATCAGCACCATTCATAATAACAAAGAAAAACACCCATCAATGAGTGGATAAACAAAATATGGTGTATTCATACAATGGAATTTTATTCAGCCATAAAAAGGAATGAAGTACTGATACACACTACAACATAGATGAACCTTGAAAACATTATGCTAAGTGAAAGATGCCAGTCACAAAGGTTTACCTACTGTATGATTCCATTTATAGGAAATATCCAGAATAAGCAATCTAAAGAGACAGAAAGTAGACTAGTTGTTACCAGGGTCTATGGGGTAGGAAAGAATAAGCAGTGACTGCTAATAGGTACAGGGTTTCTTTTGGGTGCTAAAATGTTCTGGAATCAGACAGGGATGATGGTTGTACAACTCTGAAATATACTAAACCACAGAAACGTGCATTTTTAAAGGGTGAACTTTATGATTTATGAATTCCATCCAATTTTTTTTTAAGAAGAAAAGAAAGAAGAAGAATAGTAACACCTCTCTCAAAAGGTTGCTGTGAGGATTAAAGATAAAGACATATAAAGCAATTAGCATAGTGCCAGACTGGAGGAGGAGGATGGTGATGGTGATGATGGTGATGGTGGTGATGATGGTGATGGTGGTAATGATGGTGGTGGTGGTTATGATTATGGTGGTATCACCTTAAGGAATATCTTGTGCTCACAGGTTTAAGGCCTAAATTTAAAACCCAAGAGCAACCCATCTGCACTCTGCTTTATTTTTCCTACTCCTCTTCTTTTCCACGCTTCCGGCCCCACTACTTCCAGCTTTTCTGGATCTGGCCCTGGTTCCAACTCTTCTATTCAACTCACTCCAAATAACTGTATCTGACCCCAAAATAATCTCCTCCAGCCTTTTCTCCTTCTTGACTGGCCAAGTTAGGATGTGTCAAAATTGTCCCAAGTAGCTGCGTCTTCCAATATACAGCACTAGTGCAGAGACTGGTTCAACACACACCCACATAATGAGACAGAAACTTCAGTGGGTCATGTGAAGAGAGGGGATAATTTTGGAAACTAGGAGCCTGTGTCATCCTTTTAATGAAATAATAACAGACTTTTTGATTTGCACCCATTTGCAATGTTACTGCTCACAGACAAGCTTCTCAGGGAAGGTGATTCATCAGTCAGCCATCCCATTACAAGCCATGGAGAAACAAATCACCACGCTGCACGCATCATAAAAATGGAAATCAAGGAGGCTGTTCATTAATGCAGATTAGTTTTAAGCTTGGCAGAGCTTTGCTCTGCTGAGATTAATACACACACAAGAAATTCTCAGTAGGCCTTGGGTCCTTGGTAATATATAGTCCTTATTACTTCGCTAACTAATGAACCTTCAAGCTCAGGAGGAGCGACTTCCAATTGTCCACATTCTCTGCAGATGGACCAGGGATCAGACCTGCCTGGAGCAGGCTTCCTCATCAGACTCTCTACCCCCAGCCACGGCACCTCTGGCCCATCGCTGCCATCCCTCAGTTGGTTTGCTCTTCCCAAAATGAAAGAATGATCCTGGGTTCAAGGTCTCCTCAGATACTTTTCAACCAAGCAACTGAGCACTAAGTAATCCGACGAGCTAATGAACAACCAAAGTTAATGGCAAAAGATGGTGCAGTGTGTCGTCCCTCAGCATCAGAACAGAAATATATTTTAAAGAGAATCTCAAATCCCATAATCTGAGAGGTTGACTAAAATGGGAGAATTTCGGGCTTTGAGAAAAACCAATGGAGAAATTTTTTCTTTCTTTCTTTCTTGGTCAATGGGAGGAGTTTTTCAGATACTTCAAACCACACCGTGCAGGCAGCTGTCTACTGCAATCAGATTAGAGCTGGTTTTGATGTCTAACCTAATTCAAGAGAATAGGCCAGCTCTGAGTAGGCACTACTGCTTACACGGTAGGCTGCCTCTTCTGTTTCTTTCCTCCACTCTTTATTCCTCTTTTTTTTTTTTTTTTTTCCTTTTTCTCCTCTCTCTTTCTCTCATTTTTGGTCACAATTCCTCCTTTCATGCGTCACTGTGTTCATACTTTCTCCCATAGAATTTGCATAATAAAAGTATAAACATTGCACAAAACAAGATGTGTAGCTTTAATGACACTAACCACCACAACAAAGGCACTCATTTGTGAGTGTTTCTTAAATAGTAATAGCCCTAAATCTGTGGTCCTCAAATTTTTTTGAATGTGCTCCCATTTGAGTAGGTGATTTTTAAATGTCCCATCAATATATGCATATATTTATTTTTAAATTGTGTATATGTACGACTACTATATACTCTATATAGCACAGTATAAAACTGTACTATAAAATTTTACAAAAAATTTTAAAGATAAAATTAAAACAGGGGTCAACTAACTTTTTCTTAAAGCATCAGATAATATATATTTTGGGCTTTGCATGCCATATGGTCTTCTTTGCAACTACTTAACTCTGCCACTGTGTCATGAAAACATTCACTGACAATATGTAAACAAATGGCTATATTCAAACAAAACTTTCTTTACAAAGACAAATGGTGGGCTGGATTCAGCCATGGGCCATATTTTGCCAACCCCTGAATTGAAAAATAAATAGTAGTAAAAGTCCCAAGTAGTTTTTCTCCTACCCACTTGGGAGGCCACTGCCCAAGATTATGAGAAAGAATATGATTAGACTTTTCTTAATTCACCAATTCCCGATTACTACTGCAGAATATAATCTGCTCTGTTATTTCTATACACTAAGACAAAGAGTACAAAGCACAGCTAGGATGAGACACAAATGCTAAGCTCTAGGCTGAGCCCACTTCTAGATATATAATTTACTCCACAAATTATATTTCTCACCAACTCTGCAGTTCAAATTCATGCTTCAACAAAATGTCAAATTACTATGTGTCTTGGACCTTTCGAGTTCCTGGCACATAATCGAAGACATAGATGTCAAGTTAGAAAATCCCAAGGGACTACTGAATAATGAAAAAGAAAACCCCAAATAAAAGCAATATGACCTGTGTGTGTGTGTGTGTGTGTGTGTGTGTGTGTGTGTGTGTATTAAGTTGGGTAAACAAATACTGTCATCTTGATCTTTAAAAATGTTATTGCTGATGCTATTGTGCTGAATCCATTAATCTGTGAACAGGGATCTTGGAAAATTTGGACATATTATTGAAGTCATCTGTATTAACTCCGGCTGAAACTGGAAGAAGAAGACTGACGGGTGTACAGTTTTGAGTATCAGTCCAGATTCACTGATGATTTTTTTATCTTGCTTCACTGGTGTAGAAAATCTTAACACTGCAGTGGCATGTTTAGAATGTCAGTGCAATCAACCCTCTCAACGCAGAGCCCTCTCTATGATGCTCCAGTAACAACTTCACCAAACAAAATGAAGCATTACTTTAATCATTTTAGTCAAATTGAATGTGTCAAGGAGAAATATTATGAATAGAGGCAGCACTAATTCAAAAACATGCCTTCAGTCCCAACAATCCTGAGTGAAGCAGAGAAAAGAGATGGCATGGCTCAAGAAGAAGATGCTAGCAATTAGGAAACCTTGGTTCTAATGCAGTTCAAATGCAATCCATTTCAATGTTCTGAGCTTCAGTTTTCCTATTAATATAAGAATACATGACTTACACAGCTATTGGGAGATTAAAATGAAATAACACATGTGAAAGTGCCTCACAGAGGGTCTGGAAGACAACAGGTGCTCAGTGAATAACCTGAGTTTTTTCTCCTTCTTTCTCCTCTATGTATCTCA
The DNA here is from genome assembly GCF_028023285.1 of Balaenoptera ricei. Classification (NCBI taxonomy): domain Eukaryota; kingdom Metazoa; phylum Chordata; class Mammalia; order Artiodactyla; family Balaenopteridae; genus Balaenoptera; species Balaenoptera ricei. Next base: position 4,466,234 of record NC_082645.1, on the reverse strand, counting down.
ATATTATCATCTCTAAAACAAATATATATATATACATACACCAAATTCACATGATAACTCGGAATGTTCAAGAGATAACTGATGAAGATAAAATGTCTTGCAAAATGAAAAATTCTCAGTTCATGGAAAATATAAGTACAATTAAAAATTAACCCAAATTATCTTAATATATTGCTACCTCTTAATACTCCATAGAGGATATCTTCTGGTCACTAGAAGGAAAAGAAATCCTGTACATCTCCTTTTCAAAAGATATTGTCCCAGCTTGAAGCTAAAAAATCCCTCCTCTGAACAGGTATTTTCCAGGTCTATGAGCAAAGGCTCCTCCTTGTGCCATTTTAGACACCATACAAGGAAAAAACTACACCCAAAGACCACTTTTCTGTAATTATATCAACATCAGTCCTGACCATGCCCAAACTCAAGGAGATTAAGAAAAATAAGGGAGAGAAGCAAGTCTTTTTTCATCTCCTTCTCCAGTATCCCAGGATATGACCACAGGCCCCCAGAGCTTTTACATGTTTTACCTGGAAGTTGGTGGTCATCCATCAGGAAGGCCAAACAGCCTGTGTGTTCATAACCAAGTATCATACGTAACCTAAAATCTCATCATTACTGTTTTAGTCGTGGATAAATTCACCAAGTATTCCTGGGTTTCCACCCTTCAAGGCACGTGTAGGATTGCACTGTTTACTCCCTTTCCCCGTGGTTGGGTGTGGCCATGTGACTGCTTCTGACCAATGAGTGGCAACTGGAAGCCCCAGATGCACCCCAGACTAGAGCATTTAAATGTCAGTGGGAGACCTTCCAGAGCTCTTTTTCTCCAAATATAGTGGCTGCTCTGCCAACCAAGGTGAAGATACAGAACCAGAGCCCCATAACCACTTCGGGAGAGATGTGCGGCATGGACGTAAAATACGCCTCCCTTGTTTGAAGTCACGAAGACTTTGAGATCACTTGTTAATGGAGTATAGCACAGCCTATTCTGACAGTTTCTCCAACAAAGCTAGTCATTGAGTTTCCCTTAAAGGCAGATTCTAACTCACCTGTTATCAGTAATTAATAGACAATCAGTTAACCAATTAACCCCAGGAAAGAGCATATTTTTTAAGAAATGAAACATGGATAGAGACAGAAATCATTAACATTCAGTATGCTGGGAAGGCAGGCCAGAGTGAAACAGTATTGGAAATTCCTCTGCGCATATAATGGCCTGAGAGTTATAATATGTCTGTAGTTAATAATTAGTATCATTATAATTGCAAATATTTAATGAGAACTTACTATATATTAAGCATTGTGTTAAGCGCTTTACAACAAAGATATCTCATTTAATTCTTACAATAACTTATGAGGTAAAAAACTATCCCAATTTTACATGGGCAATGAAGAAAGCAACAAAAAAGATAAGTTACTTACAAGTCTGTCTAAAGTCAAACTAGTCTCTCAACAGTAATAATAATAGCTATAAAGGAATAGATGATAGATAAATCAGAAGAAGGAAGGAGGAAGGAAGGAAGGGAAGGAGGGAGGGAGGAAGGAAGACATAATGATTGATGTAAAAGCATATGAATCGTTCCTTATTTAGCAATATTCAATATCTGTATTCCAGTTCTTGCCAAAGAACATAACTTCAAATTCTCTATTCTCTGATCCTTATCTAAAGCTCAGTGATAAGAAATCATTTTTCTTGAGGGACTGCCTACAGAATATGCACTCTATCCCTTCTTTGAGATCAATAGCTCCTAATAACTAGGAGGCAGGCACAGACCCCCTTATAAATCTTAGGAAACCTATGGACCCTTTCCTAGAAAAATATATGTACATAAAACTTTAGAGGGTTCATAAACAGTCCCTCAAGCCTCATTATGGACTCCTGAGGGGACCCTCGTTGCTACATGCCTCTTTCTAGTGACTGTCCTTGGACCAGTGGACCTTGCCTCTGTTAGCACACATTCCCAGTCACAGGCTGGGTCCTTGTCCTGTTCCTGCAGGGTTGGGGCTTGATGGAAATGAGCATTCTGATGCATGCATCTTGCAGAAGCTGCGATCCAGATGTTGCATTCCCCCCGAAGTGTGTAAAGAGATACAGGCAGGGGGATGTTTGGTGAGTGTGGCTGCTCAGCTCAGGTTGATGGTGGTGTTTCCTGCTTGACCAGGGTGAAGTCCAGCCAGGCCAGAGGACACCGTTGTGCTAGACCTCTTAGGCCCCAAGCATGCCATCTTGAAACACCAGCATAATTACTTTATAGGGTTGTGAAACCAACCCACTACATTTCACCACCTTAAAATGCTGCCCTTTCAGGGGTCAAATTCCTTCTTGGCTTTGACTTATCCACCCCCTCCGCAGTCTAATCTTCCTTGTACTCAATCTTACCAAGTCTAGACACAAAGAACGTGGGTCCTTCCCACAGCTGCTGGGAGAGGAAATCCCTCTCTCAAGAAGATGAGTGCCAGTGTAACATGAAGTGAGAAAAGCGGGTAATAGCTTTACATGCAAAATGAATAATTTCTCTCTCATTGTTTATAGAGACAATGGAAAAAATACCAAAATGCTAATAGGAATTACCTCTAGAGGGTGAGATTGATAGTGAGAGTTTTATTAGAATATTCATTGTTTATTCAAATTTTCTACATAAGCCTACATTTATAATGTTTATAGTCAGAAAAAAATTAATTGATGCTTAAAAAAAAAAAAAAGCACATGAGAACTATTAACTCTTGCTGGCATCTCCAAATACTCTGTTGGCTCTTACAATAGAGGCAGACAAGAGGATGGACACTTATGTGCTAATAACTTTATGTTCTTTATTTCACTTAATCTTTACAACAGGCCTATGATATAGGTGTTATCCACCTTTTTAACCGAAAGGGGAAAAAAACTGAGATTTATGGAGGTTTAAGAAGTTTACCCACAATCACACGGCTAGAAAGTGGCAGAGCTCTCTCTGACTTCTACAGCCTGGACACTTTCTACTATTTCTCAAATGGCAGAAAGAGCCAAACAATGAAATCATTAAAAATGACATTTTACCTTCCAAGTCTCAGAAATAACTGGTGAAGAAAACATCTGTGTTTTGCAGACTGTGCCCATGCTAGGGAGGAGATCAAAGTTTCTCTCTCTTGAAAGCCAAGGCCACCAACCCCTTGGATACATGACTTCTCTCCACGCAGCACAGGAAAGTTTCAGAACTTGGAGAAGTGTGGGAGCTGAGTTCGGTAATCGAGTAATGAGCCTTAATGAGGAGATAAGGTCACTGCCTGCCGGGGCAGAGAAGACCACGAGACGGCAGGGACTGCTCCGGAACACAGGCTCCCACGCAGGCCTGCCAGCTTTCCATTCCTTCCCCAAAGATTCCTGCAGGAAAGCAATGTTTCTCCTCATTGCAGGACCATGCCCAGCGCCAGGAGCGAAGCCGTACCTGGCTGGAATTCGCCTCAGATGGCTGCACGGCTGCTTCTGTGGATTGGAGACTGACGCTTATGAGGCCAAGGGTGCTGCTTCACCCCAGCTACCTTTCTGTAAAAAAGAAACTCTGCGCAATTTACAGAGTCTGCACTGCCGATCTCTACCAGCTGTCTCACAAATGCCCATGCTGGACTAGAGTGTGGCTTCAGGGAGACTGAGGGGGAGGCAGAAGAATTACTTTCGATGGGCCATCTTTGACAGCTGTGACTTTAAAATGATGAGACGTTTGGAAACATTCTGTATTCATTAGAGTGTCACTGATTCTAAAAGCACACCGAAAACTTTTCATCTTCCCAGATCCACTGTGTGGCAATAAAGAAACAGAAAAGGAAATCAACTCGTAGAGGCACCAGGAATAGGGAAGAGTGGACCACTGACAGATCAGAAATGTTTATAGCCTTCCAGAAGTTAAAAAGGGGATGGGATAGTACTTGTCAATAAATAGAGGGAGGAAGGCACAGCCCAGAATATGCTGGGGAGAAAACTCCGTGGTGGTGGAAGTTGATCTTCCCTGTAGATCTGGAGGTTTTTCATGACTTGGAATATTAGTTTCCTATTGCTGCTGCAGCAAATTACCACAAACCCAGTGGCTTAAAAACCCCAATTTATTATCTTATAGTTTTGGAGCTCAGAAGTCTGAAATGGGTCTTATGAAGCTAAACTCAAAGGCTGTGTTCCTGCTGGGGCTCTAGGGGGAATACCGTTTCCATGCCTTGCTAGCTTCTGGAGGCTGTCCACATTCCTTGGCTTGTGGCCACATCCCTCCTACCAGTGCTTCGATTGCCACGTCTCCTACTCTGACTCTGACTTTACTATTCTACCTCTTAAAAGAATCTTTGTGATTATAATAGGCCCACCTGGATAATCCAGGATAACCTTCCCGTCTCAAGATGCTTAATCACATTGCAAAGTCCCTTCTGCTATGTAAGGCAGCATATCAGAAATTCCAGGGATTAGGAAGTGGACATCTTTGGGGGTCATTATTCTGCCTAGCACGCTTGGTAAGGAGATACAGAAAGTGAAGTGAGAAGCAGGACAACAAATAAGGCTTTAGATGCAGAATAGCTCAAAGCAGCCACAGAAGCTGGCTTCACATACTGCACTCAGAACAATGGGCAACAGAAATGTTTACCCCAGAATAAAGCTGGATAAACACTCTCCAACAAAACTGAAGTCTGCCAGGGAAGGTCTTGGGTTCCCATACAAAAGAGAAGATCAAGAACACAGAACAACTGATTTTAGAGAAGAGAGATGAGTGGAAGGGGAGGGATGGGGAGAGAGGAGATTTAAAAATTTTAATAGGTATCTTCACAAAGATTCTAAAGTTATTACATTCATAAAATAAGAATAGTCTACTATGAAAAGAGAGCAATTCCAATAAAGTTCTTGAAAAATAAGCTAATAATTTGTAGGACAAAAATACAACAGATGGCCTGGATAAAGTTGAGAAAACTTTATGAACATCCAGTTCATAAGGAGCATAAATAATCAACAAAAGAAAAGAAGAAAATTCTCCTGAACTGAAGAGAGAGATAATTCTTCTTTTGAGAGGGCCAGCTAAGAACTGAACAGGGTGAGTATTTCTATTCATGTCCTCACAAAATTATAGAACACCATGATGAGAGAAAAGACTCAAAAGTCTCCAAAGAGATTTAAAAAAAAAAAAAAAAAAAAGACCTCATCTACAAGGGAATGCAAAACCGTTCTCAACAGCAACATTCTTTAAACGACAATGAGCCATGATTTCAAAGCTCTGTAGAAAATGATAATATTGAATCTAAACTTTGAATCTTCAAACTATCCATTGTGAACAAGGGGAAAATCAACACATTTTCTGACAGGTTTCAGAAAACTCGCTCAGGAAAGGCATTCAGCAAGTTGTATCTTTATTGCAATGTACTTGGGAAGTACTGCCAGAAAATAAAGGAGGAAGCAAGAAAGGGGAAGATGGAATATAGCTGCAGCCGACACTACAGGTGGCTCACTCAGATCAACACCCACGCCAACCCCCTTTCTGTGTGCCTGGAGGCTACTGAGCCTGGAAACTCAAAAACCTCCACTTCCCTGGCTCTCTTGCAGCTAGATGCTGCCGGTGGAGAGACGGTGTCTCCTGAGGCAGCTAAAGTCCAACTTCTGCTCCCTGGGTTCTAACCTCCTGGGTACTAAGCATCAGGCTGCAAGCAAAGAAGTTTCTGCCAGAACTTACCATTGTGTACTTGGGTGTTTCTCCTGAATAAATCATTCGTTCCTAGCTCCAACACATCTTCTCTGAAGAATGCAGAAATTCTGTAAACCACCTATTACCCTGACATAAAGCATTTTCTGCTTAGAAAAGCTAGTGTGGATTCTGTTGCCTGCCTTTGGGGATTAGGAATAAGAGTGAAGAGGTTATAAGAACAAATGGTTATGGCTTTCCTTACAAATGCTTCTGTATTGCTTTATTTTTTGCTCTGTGCATGCATTACTTTGAATAGAAATTTTTTTTAATTTTAATGTAGCAATGAGAAAAAGAAATGAGGCTTTTTGTCTAATTCACAGGTTTAGCAAATCCAGATGGGCCACAAACATATGCACAGTTCTCCAATTCACCGCTAACCAAAGAAATGCAAAATTGAAGCTATGCTGTGCCCATCAAACTGGCATAAATTTTGAAATACCATACCTACTGCAGGTTGAGGTGTGGAGAAATTGTACTTTTAGGTGGAAGCATGAAATGTTACAGCCTCTTGGAAAAGCAATCTGGTAACACTGATTAAAATACAGATTAAAATTTTAAATATATGTGCTCTTCAATTTAGCAAACCCAGTCCTTGAAATCTATACTGCAGAAATAAATAAAACCACCAGAACTTAAGAACTCTTTGTTATAGTATTGTTCATAGTAGTAAACACTGGTATTAAAAGAAAGAAGAGGGCTTCCTGTGGTGCCCTTCCTGTGGTTAAGAATCTGCCTGCCAATGCAGGGGACACGGGTTCGAGCCCTGGTCCGGGAAGATCCCACATGCCGCAGAGCAACTAAGCCCGTGCACCACAAGTACTGAGCCTGCGCTCTAGAGCCCGCGAGCCACAACTACTGATGCTCGTGTGCCTAGAGCCCGTGCTCCGCAACAAGAGAAGCCAACGCAATGAGAAGCCCGTGCACCACAACAAAGAGTAGCCCCCGCTCGCCACAACTAGAGAAAGCCCGCACGCAGCAACAGAGACCCAACGCAGCCAAAAATAAATTAAAAAAAAAAAAAAAGACTGTATTAGATTTCTAGAGCTGTCGTAATGAAGTACTACAAACTGGGTGGCTTTAAACAACAGAAATTTATCATCTCACAGTTCCAGAGGCTAGAAGCCTGAAATCAAGGTGTTGGCAGGGCCATGCTTTCTCAAGACTGTAGGCCCAACGTGTTCCACACTTTCTCGCGGCCTCTGGTGTTGCCGGCAATCTTTGGCTACAGCTGCATCCCTTCAATCCCTGCCTCTGTCGTCACACAGCCTTCTTCTCCCTGTGTGTTTCTATCTCCACCTCTTTGTAGAAGGACACCAGTCGTATTGAATTAAGGCCCACCCTAATTAATGATCTCATCTTAACTTGATGGCATCAGCAAAGACCCTATTTCCAAATAAGGTCACATTCACAAATACTGGGAGTTAGGACTCTATATCTATATATTCTGGGGGGACACCACTCAGTGCATAACATAGACCCTTCAACTTCCCATTCTTTATCTCATGAATGATTAAAGCTGTTTGTTCCCCTGAAAGTAGCTAGCCATAGGAAAAAAAAAAAAAAAAAAGAATTTCCTATGCAGACAACCGACTCAGGCTTCCTCTGCTTACAAAAGAACCCCAGCTGTCAACCACCCATCTGCAATGCTCTTACCCCTCCCTATAAAAGTCCTCTCGGCAATTCCACTCTGGTCTTTGGATCTGGGGTACTCTCTCTACTGTGGCACGCTGGCTATATCCATCTCCTTGCTTGTTCAGTTTTTGTCTTTGACAGTGGGTAGGGTGTCACGGTCAAATTCTCTCATGTATTGTGAGGAACAAGTGACAGGGGGGCCGCAGCAGCGAAGGCTGATAGTAGATGCTTGGTGGCACATGCCATAGAGAATACCGTGGTGGTCGGCCGGACGCCCCCCACAGGACCACTGCACTCACGGCCTCCTTGCTGAGAACATCAGCTGCCGACAGCTCCCAGGGTCAGCTGAGGCGAGTCTCTGGCTGGGAGTTGCTTCAGCTTATTCACCACTTGTACTTCAAAGACTAGACGGACTAATATATTTGTGGATTCTCACTTCCAACTATAGGAATTTTCCTCCTCCACCCTCCAGCAAATACAAAAAGGGAGCCAGGCCTGGTGTTGCCTCTCTCTCGTGTGCGTTTGTGTTGCAGAGAGCAGAAGTTGAGAGGCACCCAGGGGTTAACACTCCCTTCCCCCATCTGGACTTCTGTGTCCAAGACCCACGACTCATTGAAGCGATTAGGCTGAATGGTCCCAAGGCAAAGGAGTGGGGCTGGGCAGGGCATATGGAAGCAGCCATATCAAAAGCAGCTGGTATCTCTTTCCAAAAGAGCCTGGAAAGGAGACAAAGTTTTATAGCCTCTTAAGAAGAAATACCAGAGTTGGCTCAGGGATGCTGAAGAGACCAAACATTAAGGGAGGCGGCCTTGCCAACAGTAGCCAAAGACGGCATGCAAATGCTTGCCAGGGAACCAGGAAAGCATCCCGCCTTCAAGTGGACCATGTAAGTTTGAACAGCGAGGGTCTTGGTCATCATAATGATGGCTTATAGACCAGAGGCCCTGCTGCCATCCCCGCTGCCCTGATCCTTGTGTACCTGCACGGAAATGGAACAATATTCCAAAGAGGACTGAGATCTGATTTCTCACCCTCTAAAGAGTTAAAGCTCTCAGTCAGAAGAAATTTGGTTTGTAAAAACAAGACATGTCTTGCCCCCTGAGAGTGTGAATCAAAATTTTAACTGCTATAGAGGCAAATACAAGTCAGCCCGACAGCAGTATATAAATAAGACAGCTACCAATTGCTTTTTTTTTGCAGTGGTGCCCCCCAAGCTCCAGCTCAGAGGTCATGATTAAAGCTCTCTGGAATCCACGGTTCAGGGAAGCGCGGTGGGTCACCTCTCCCAATACCCTGCCAACAAAATGTCTCCTCTCTCCTCCTTGCTCCTTATTTGTTTTGTGAACGATACCTTAAACTACCATCTCTGGGTCTGAGTTGACTTAAGTCCAGTTACACAAGTAGAGGCTCAGTGGGTCTTTCCTGCCCCCATGGGGAGTAGGAAAAAGGACTGGAGTGGCCCTCCTTCCCGAGAGCCCCTCATGAGAATGTTATGAGAAGACAGACTCTCAAACGCATGTGGCAACAACAAACCAATTTGCAGGTGTCGGGGAGAAATGCTGGTTGGCTGTAGGAAAGGAGAAGGGGGGGTGTTTGGAGAGAATGAGCCCCTTCCCAGCAAGCATGCTTGAGTAGTGGGATAGTCCTTCTGTTGTTTATTTGCTTGAACTCATTCTTCGGCTTACCCTCTCAAAAACATTGACGGTCTATTTCAAGGCTTTCACAGCGGGTGCCTGTCTTCCTCACATTGTTGTCACCTGCTGTACTCCCCCCTCCTGCTAGCCCAAGTCACTGAGACAATTCAGGCTTCTCCCACCCATGACTCCCCCTCTACCCCTCTGTCTCCTGAACTCCCCTTCCTGGTGCCCCCATCTGCCCGTAATCGGTTGAGCATCCTTGTGGGGTGCTGGGGGAAACGCCCTGGGACGGAGCTCTGTGTCACCTCCCTTTCGTGACCCTGGAAGCATCTTAGGACAACAGTTCCCACACCGTCCAGCCACTCTATTCTAAGAAGAGTGTCATTTGAATCATTTAGACTCACCTTTCAGGAACTGGAAAGTTCGGCTCCATATAAATCAAAATCCAATCTCACATGCAGCGGAAAGTCTCTCCCCTTTTCCCAGCTTAGGACTCACCTGCAGCCTGAGACAGAAAGAGCGCGGTTGTCCCTTCGCTCCCCCTCCCCTCCCTCTCTCTCTCTCCGGGTCCCCCTCCCTCCTCGAGAGTTGGGAGTCAGCAAGAGGCCTGAGAGAAGGGGGACACTCTGACCTCACTGGGGCTGTCCCCCTTCACCAGCAACATCCTCCATGTGACTGAGGCTGCCTGACCCCAGGGGGCCTCCACGTGGTACAACGCCCGGACAAGAAGGACGGCTCCCTGCTGACTTCCTATAACCTCCCTCCCCTCACCTCTTGCCCCTTCATTCACCCCATAGCTCTCCACAGCTGAGAGCCCTCACCTGGCCAGCCGCCCTCTTCAACCAGATGCTCTGTCCCACAGCAGCCACTCGGTCCACAGGAAACTCGCCAATCCTTGGCGGGCTAAGCGGTGCAGAGGCAGGCAGCCCACAGCCCTGACAACACAGGCGGGTCCCACTCACCCCCATCTTCCAGATTTCCCCTGCAAGCAGTAGGTACCAGTCTATACGCTCACGATTCCTTCTCTCACCCAAGGTCTTGTGTCAAGTTCTCCCGAGAACTCCCCTCCATGCTCTGTTCTGTGGGCAACCCCAGAGCAGGCGCACAGCTTCAAGGCTCTTCTCTCTCATCTTAGGAGAAGTGGGGACATCTCCACCCTCCTCCTGGGGGAAGGGAGAGGAAACATCGCCACTTTCTCTAGGCAGACCACCTACCACTAAAAACCCCGGCAAGAACTTCCTTTTGCGTTTATCATCTCCAGCTTTTATAATCGGGTGGGAGCGTGTGGGGAGCACAGAAGTGTGGACCGGGGAGCGAGGATTGTAGGACGACCTGGCCATCTCCGAGAAAGCCCTGCCTAGGTCTGGCAACTCCCTGGCCAGATCTGCAGACGGTGGGAGTAATTGGGTCATGTCGTTTTCAGCTTTGAGGCTTCTGTAGAAAATCTGAAACAAGAAAAGTTTTGCAAGTGATCCTGCTACATATTCGTATTCCTAATCCTTCAAAGCCCCACACCAACCCTCAGCCCTTCCAGGAAAACTTTCTGCTCTGACAACTCCGGCCTTCACCGAGAGCTCCTTTTTCTGGAACATGCAATGCACTTAATGTCAGAACAACACATTCTGATGAGTTAAATATATTCTGTCTCATGTTGGTCTCTTGTTGTTCTTCCATGTTGGTCCCAATAGCATGGCAGACTTTTTGAAGGTAGAGACTAGGCTTTACACTTATTTTGTATCCCCTGTGGCTTTTACCAGTTAGCTGCCAACATAAAGGTGTTCAATACATATTTGAAGTGAGTTGAATTGAATTTTCAATCAGATACCCACTGGATGGAGAGAGCCTCAATGTGGTTAGGGGTGCAACGTGCAGAGCACAACGTTTCTTTCTGAAATTTAAGTGTTGTAAAATTGAACAGGAACATTGTAACAACAACATATGCAGCTGCTCCTTGGACTCAGATAATGTTGTTTATACATCTCAGAGAATAATAACCTGGGCTCAGGATCCAAGGTATTGGAACCATTTGCATAGGCAGCCCTGGGCATTGAGACTGTGAGAGGGGAATGATGGAGAGAGCTGGGATACAAACTCCTTTCCCACCTCATCTTAAACCCACTCCCACCCAGGTTTAGTGGCTAGACAGGGAGTGGTGGAGACTCAGATAGGGCAGGAAATTCCTGTGGGACCAGGTTCCATGGGTTAGACAGGCATGCCCCCTTCTCTTCTCTCCTGTCTTCTCCTGTCCTTTCTTCTCCTCTCTCTCTCTCACACACACAGAGGCTTGCACAGGTTCACAGTGCAGCAGGAGGGAGTTACCCACCAAAATGCAAGTAAACAATAGGGCCTGAGCTAGCTCCCCTCTTCCCTAACCTTTGCACACTTTCTTCACCAACAGGGAATTTTTTTCAAGAAAGATTGCAATACTGTTCAACGCATCCAAGTGTGCTTCAATACTTCTAACTTTAATCTGTCTACCTTGGGTTAGTAAAAGAGGAACCCACGGTCTTGGACTCTACCCACTAACAAATTCAGAAACACCTTCATAACATTAACAGCCAAAATGACACGACTGCAGCCTCACAGGTGAGAGCAGAAAATCCAGATTTAATGCATTCTGCCCCCCTTTCCTATAGAGCCATGGAAACCCTAAGGTGTGTGTTATCATTTGCTTCCGAAGCTGGTGGAGTTCAGGGTCCTCAGCCTCACAGGCAGGCATTCCACCTCTTCCCTTGAACCTGGGAACACATCTGCATTGCATCTGCTTGCCTGCTCTTCCAGCCCTGCAAGGTGACAGTGGCCATGCTGTCCTGGACCTATTGGAGTAGGAGGTCTTCCTAACGCTGCCAGTCAGGGGTCTTCCCCTAACTGCCCTCCCAAAACTTCTCCCAGGATTCTGAAAGTTACTTTGGGGTGATAACGATACAGTATGAAAGTTAAATTAATTTCGTAGCTGTTGTGAGTCATTCATACTTGACCTGTCATGCTTAAATAGCAGCCAATACAAGTAAGGCCAAAAAAAAAGCTTTGGGAGCTCTCCTGACCACACTCTAAGTCCAGTGAGCTTCCTCCGGTCCTACAAAGAAGGGCTCTAAGAGTCGAGATATTTGAGGGTACGTGAATTTTATCTCTGCTTGGTCCTGTGGCTGATGACATTGTATTCCCAATGTAATGATTCTTTTCATGTGACAAGGAGTTGGAGAGACGGGTGCTGAGCAAAGGAGCCCATATATTCACCATAACTTGCATTACTACAATGAATTGCTACATTACTCACCCTTGCACTGGACATTAATCACAAAAACAAAACTGCAGAGCCAGGGAGTTAGAGAGGCTGTGCTATTGCAACCTGCGCCCTGTGCCAGGAGCATGCAGCTACAATGAAGGTCTGCAAAGCTCCCCCTTCCCATCTGCTTTTAAACCATAATTTCCCGTGGTTTGTGAAGGAAAGTCACAGCAGGGATTGAGACAGAAATGGACTCTTAGTGTCTGTGAGGGCCACCTGTCAGCCAAGGATGCGCCAGTCTCCTGTGGGCCCTAGTGATTGCCATTCAACTTACCTGTACCGGCTCATGCCTCATTTTGCCAAACTCTTAAGAACGTGAAATAGTTAAAATATCCATACTTTGGAATATTACATATCTGGGAAAAAAAGAGAGAAAAACTTGTTTATTTTATGTCACCGAAAGAGGTAAATTATTAAGGTAAAAAGCAAGTTGCCAGGCTTCCCTAGTGGCGCAGTGGTTGAGAATCCGCCTGCCAATGCAGGGGACACGGGTTCGAGCCCTGGTCCGGGAAGATCCCACATGCCGTGCAGCAGCTACGCCCGTGCGCCACAACTACTGAGCCTGCGCTCTAGAGCCCGCGGGCCACAACTACTGAAGCCCGTGTGCCACAACTACTGAAGCCTGCACGCCTAGAGCCGGTGCTCCGCAGCAAAGAGAAGCCACCGCAATGAGAAGCTCATGCACCGCCACAAAGAGTCTAGAGAAAGACCGTGCGCAGCAACGACGACCCAACACAGCCAAAAATAAATTAATTAATTTAAAAAAGTAAGTTGCCAAGAGATATATAAATACAATCTAATTTGTCTATGTATATGTTTAAACGAATATATAATATTCTATTTTCCACCAGCTTATGGGAGACAGGCTCAAATTTGAATCTAAGTAGACTTACGGAAGATGAGAACATAATATATCTAGAATAACTGAGCTTGGGACTAGGGTATCCCTTTAGTATGACTTCCTGAATTGCCTCTCCAGCCCCAGTTGTGCCACAGTTCTGGGATCCTATTTAAGTCAGGGAAATGAAGTGGGGAAAGAGGTGGAAGTTGGTCATCAGGCACCTGTCCACACTGACTCCACACGCCATCAGTGTTCTTGCCGTCGTGGTCCCTTCAGCTCCAGAGACTCGCTATTCCAAGGGCAAGGGACCCTTTGCCCTGAATCCCCATCCTTCTGTCCTGGCACATCCTGCAGTCACTGCTCTCTGGGTCTTTCCAAACTCCTACCTCTCTGCTGGGGAACAGGGCCTGGTTTCCCAGTGCTCTACCACAAATCCCTCCTCCACCTCCTTTTTGGTCTGAAGAAAAATCTTTCCCCTAGAAGTAAACTATTATATAAAGAAAGTGCTAAGTTAAAAAGAAAAAGTATGGAGAATATCCCACCCCCCCAGTTAAAGACAAACAATGGTACTTTGCTCTTGCTTTACCTAGATCATCTTCAAAAACTATAAAAGTGTAATAGACAACTTAAAAAAACTGACTTTTAATAGATGTTCAAAAACTTGTTAGTGTTTGAAAATAAATGCTTAAACAAAGGAAAATATATTTCATATCAAACAAGTTTGAAGAGCCCTGTATTGCAGCATTCTGCAAAATAAACAGAACAAAAAGTTGGTCTTATTGCTTTATTTTTTAAAAAATCCTTTTATAATTTTTTAAATGTTAATTTCTTATAAAATGAGATAGAGCTTACATACCCAAAAATTCACCCATTTTATATACACAATTTAATAATTTTCAATAAAGTTACCAAATTGTTCTACCATCACCACAATCCAGTTCTGGGACATTTCCATCACCCCTGTAAGATTCCTTGGAACATTTGCAATCACTCCCAGTTGCCACTCTCAGCTCTAGGCAACCCCAGAACTCCCCCCAGAAGTACACCCGTTCTTTTCTTTTCTTCTACTGCCTCTGTAAACTCTCCAGTTCCTACCAGAGGCTTGGGTTTTGAAAACAAAAACCAGGAATTCTGCATAAGTTATTTCACATTCCAACTTGCCACTCATCTAAGATATTGAGAACTAACCTGACAAATTGCTTGAATGGCAGAGAAGAAAGGAGAAAACAAGTAAAGAAAAAAATATTTATTTTTGTGAGTGCTTACGGGACTAAAATTAGGGGAAGGATGAAAGGTTATTTTGACTTCTTAATCTATGTGCTTCTTGGATTAACTTTAAACTTAAAAAATAAAGAATATAAAATATGGTGTTTTTTACTAAGAATGAAAAAATATCCCCTGTTTCTATTGGAATAGTCAGGAAAGTGAGTATTCTATTATTTTTTAAATCTTGATTGATGTATTTTTAAGGGAATAATTATTTTCCTAAAATAATTCTCATGAGAAGTAAAAACAAAAAACCTACAAGCACAGTAGAAAATCATAGGAGAATTTGGAAATTGTAAATTGAAAAAAAAGGTCTTCAGAAACTACAGAAATCTCTTTATGTTCATTACATCTATGAAAGAATATGAATTTTGGGATGTCATTTGTTGCTGGGGTCCCTTTCCTCGAAGCTTGCTATTTCCAAAGCACTGGTAGTAATGCCGATCTCCACCATCATTGTATGGCAAAGCCTGAGCAGTTGTCATACACCAAGCACTGTTCAAAGTCCTTAACATACGAGTTTATTTAATCCTCCCGATAACTGTAAGAGATGGGTGTTATAATTACCATCATTTTACCGTTTAGAAAAATTATATTTAATCCCTGAAGTTCTCCACGCTGAGCTGGAGCTTCAGCACCATCTGGGTGGACAGCACCTTCCCGCCCCCTGCCCCCCTGCCCCCCCACCCCCCCAACACACACAGTCCTTTGCCTGCCTCCACCCTGAAATCTGTTATTTTCTAACGGGGAAAGGGGGGGAATGATTGAGAAGGAGAAGGAGGCGGAGGGGAGAAAGAAGAGGTAATTTGGGGACGAAGTTTGCCTGATGAAGGTTGCTGGTGGTTGCCCGCACATGGTCCCTCAGACTGGTACTGAGTTATATTTATTGGAAGGTGAAGCCCAGATGCTGGAAGACCTGATGTAACAGGAGTCTTTCTGGGGGGCTCTGGGCACCAGCAGAATAGGAAACCGGTGACCCAGCCTCAAGGGAAGCTTTTCTCTTTTCACCTGCACACATAGCCCAGCCCTAGTGCTTTCAAGACCACTGCTTCTTGAAAATCGGCAAGGGCACCCTTGGCAGGCTCATTAGTTTTCTCAAATGGGCACCATCAGCAGCATCTTTAGGTGACCCAGTGCAGGAGACTGATCAATAAGAATCAGTGCAGAGAAAGATGAGCCCAGGAGCTGTGTCACGGAGCCTTCAGATCTGATGTTTTATGGGTACCCTGAAGGCGACCTCTGTTCGTGGGGTACAAAACAAAGGCGCCAGTGCACAGAAGAGATCCTCCTTGAACAGCAGGAGAGCACTATTGATGTGGCTCCTCTGCAGTCTGGTGAGGATGACATTTGAACTACTGTCTTTACCTTCAGTTCTGAGCTCCACTCTATAAGCAGAATATTGAAAACTGGAGTATGAAAACTGGAGTGCGGAAAACTGTTAGAGGTGACCGAGCTGAGAGAATATCCGATTGAGAGACAACCAAAGGCACTTGGGACCTTCAACCTAGAAAAGAGGAGACCTGGTAACTCTCTGTTAATAGTTAAAGAGCTGGGTGGAAATTTAATTTAGTGTTGTTACCAACTCCAGAGAAGAAATGGGGTCTTTGGAAGAATTTATGAGAAGACAGTTTTCAACTCAGGATGAAAAAATTAGTTATGATAATTCCAGCTGTCCAAAACAGGAATAGGCTGCCCATCCCTGGCTATGTTGAAACCATAAGAAAATAGCTCTATGTCCGGGATGACCTAGATGTGATTACACATTGCCTGTGAGATGCATTGGATGACTGACCTCTGTTTCCAATGCTGGATTTCAAATCTGAATATGTCAGAATCATTTTTCCTGATTCTTAAAGATTCTGATTCAGGGTTTTGTCTTTTCCTATCTATAGAAACCACTGATTACATTAAAATTCATCGATCCTTAAAATCCCTTCACATAAACTAAGCATAATGAAGAATAGGGTGCTACCACAAAGAGAGCCCTGAAATAGACAATTAATAATCTGGGTTTTGCTAAAGAGTGTTCCGCAGAGTTACTATGTGAACTTGAGAAAATCACTTGGGTTCTCTGAGCATCAGTTTCTTCATCTATAAAATGGGTATCATTGTTAAGAAAACTCCTCAGGAATAGATCAAACGAAGTCCCAGCCATTGGAGCATTCTGAGTGTTCCCCAAAAGGCAGCAATAGCCTTTGGCAAGTTGGGGAGACAGGTCTCCCCTTGGTGCTCTCACTTGTTTCTTTCCACAGTCATTTCCACACTTCAATTAAGTCTTTCCTCCCAGAATCCTACACCCGGTTGCCTCCGCTTCTCCCTTAAAACAGAGGAAAACAATCTGGAAAAAAATCCTTCAGAGAAAGACATTAGAGACTTTAGCGTGATTATCCTTGCAGAAAAGTTAAGATTTAAAAAAACCCAAACATTCTTAAGAGAAGACAATGCTGAACTGAACCCAGTGACTGGGATTGCAAACTCCTTTGCACCCAAATATAGGGCTTTAGATTTGGACAGAGGAATTTTCCCAGCACGGCTCAAATCATCCAGGTAGGTAGCTTAAAAATAAAATAATGTGGAGCCCAGAGATTTTTTTTTTTCTTCCTCACCAAAGGGACAGCCCATCTGAAGCCCGCTTCCCACCCCAAGTGTTTGTGATTGCTTCCTGGTAAGATGATGTCATCTATTCGCTGTGGACACCTGCCCTTACAGGCAGTGGAACTTAATGCAGGGTCACATTCACTGTGGAGGAAAAAGAGTCCTAAGAGCCAGAAGACTGAGCTCAGGTAGAATGTCAAGCACACCAGTTTCTGGTGGTATGACCCTAGGCAAGTTCCATAATTTCTCGGACCCTCTTTTTTTCTCTTTGTGAGATGGAAGTGACATTATATGAGGATTAATGTACCAGACTAATGGTTAAGCACTTACCAGATTCACTCAACAATAGGTACTGACTAAGGACTGTGGTTGGTGTCTGGCATTCTGGGGTTCTGTGCTATCTTTAATTGCCAAAATAACATTATTTTATTGGTGACATGCCAAAAACTTTAACTTTTTTAATTAAAAAAATCAATCTGAAATATATCTGGAAAGTGATATAGGGCATTAAAGTTTTAATTTGAATAATTTAGAAAGCATTTTTCTTTCCCTCTGTAAGTAGAAGAAAATGACAATAAGCAAAGCAAACGTTCTATTGCAAAAAGTCCCACCCTGGACCAAAGACTTGTTATATTAACGGAATATGTACATGATGGTGTTTAAATGACCCAATCAAAAAATTGGTGGAAGATCTAAATAGACATTTCTCCAAAGAATACATACAGATGGCCAAGAGGCACATGAAAAAATGCTCAACATCACTAATTATTAGAGAAATGCAGATCAAAACTACAACAAATTATCACCTTACACTGGTCAGAATGGCCATCATCAAAAAATCTACAAACAGTAAATGCTGGAGAGGGTGTGGAGAAAAGGGAACCCTCCTACACTGTTGGTGGGAATGTAAATTGATACAACCATTATGGAGAACAGTATGGACGTTCCTTAAAAAACTAAAAATAGAGCTACCATATGATCCAGCAATCCCACTCCTGGGCATATATCTGAGAAAACTATAATTTGGAAAGCTACATGCACCTCTACATTCATGGCAGCACTATTCACAATAGCCAAGGCAGGAAACAACCTAAATGTCCATTGAGAGAGGAATGGATAAAGAAGATGTGGTACATATGTGCAATGGAATATTACTCAGCCATAAAAAAGAATGAAATAATGCCATCTGCAGCAACATGGATGGACCTAGAGATAGTCATACTGAGTAAAGTAAGACAGAGAAAGACAAATATCATATGATGTTGCTTATATGTGGAGTCTAAAAAAATGGTACAAATGAGCTTATTTACAGAACAGAAATAGAGTCACAGATGTAAAGAACAAACTTATGGTTGCCAGGGGGGAAAGGGGGAGGAGGGATAATTTGGGAGATTGGAATTGACATATACACACTACTATGTATAAATTAGATAACTAATAAGAACCTACTGCATAGCACAGGGAACTCTACTCAATACTCTGTAATGACCTATATGGGAAAAGAATCTAAAAAAGAGTGGATACACGTATATGTAAAACTGATTCACTTAGCTGTAAGCAGAAACTAGCACGACATTGTAAATCAACTATACTCCAATAAAAAAATTAATTTAAAAAATGGATACAGTTTCCTCTGAAGTGGAAACTCCTCTGAACATGATGAAGTAAATAAAACAAGGAAAAAAACCAGCGTAGCCTTCTTTGAAACAAACTTCAGCTTGGTAGAAATTTAAAAGAGTGTATTTCCTAAACAAGAAAAATTCAGAAAAGATGTCAACATGTTTAATGAAGGGAAGAAATTCTTCGAAGATGAAGAATCAGAAGAAAATATCTGGAGTTAGCTTATAACTATTTCCTCTCCACTCTCCCACCCAATGGAGTGTCAAAAGGGCCATTCATCAGCTGAAAAATTCTGCAAAAAACTCACTTGTCAATGACTCAATGATGACACAGTGATTACACTTCTTTTTTTAAGATGTTACTTTTAAAAAATATTTTAATCATTTAATTTTTAATTATAAAATTAAATTTTCTTACTTCGTATGTATTTTTGTTTCCTTTTTAATACTAATTCTGGTTCCTTTTCAATACGACTTCATTGCATTCATTTTATCTGCTAATAAATTAGAATGGAAATGTTTATTAGTTACATTTATTGTATTTATACTTTATGTTTTAAAATATATTTACATATTTTCATATTTGAAACCATTACATATTTGGTTTTAAAGATATTTTGTATTTTCTGAATTCTGAGTATTTTTATGTAACATGACGTTAAAGATATTTAACAATTACATAAAATGTAATGTAAAATGTAAATTGCGATCCTGGTGTCGAACTTCCATCTTGGTGTTACATCATTATCATCTGCCTTTATGTGCCAGGCACTATGTAAATACGGGAAGACAAGCATGAGCAAGACTCTTAAGAGACATACGGTGTGAACACATGGTCAGTTTCTTCTATTCTTTCTCAGACTTTCAAAAATATATATAGGGCTTCCCTGGTGGCGCAGTGGTTGAGAGTCTGCCTGCCAAAGCAGGGGACACGGGTTCGAGCCCTGGTCTGGGAAGATCCCACATGCCGCGGAGCAACTAGGCCCGTGAGCCACAACTACTGAGCCTGCGCGTCTGGAGCCTGTGCTCCGCAAAGGGAGAAGCCGCGGCACTGAGAGGCCCGCGCACCGTGATGAAGAGTGGTCCCTGCTCGCTGCAACTGGAGAAAGCCCTCGCACAGAAATGAAGACCCAACACAGCCAAAAATAAATATAATAAATAAATAAATTTAAAAAAATATATATATATATATAAATTACTGTCAATCGAGACTTAAAGGTTATTAGAAGAATTATCCCAATGGATGTGCTCTGCAGAGCCATGGGCAGGTGTCAGGTATGGGGTTCCCTTTCTCCCCATTGCAAACATCTCATGTTTTCTGGTTTTTGAGGTGGTGTTGAAAAGCACTGGGTTCTTCCAAAATTATCTGTTTTTCTTTTCAATTATGAATAGGTAGCTGGCATTGGAACAATTAGGAGATCTTAAGAGAGTAACATTTAAGAGATCTTGGTGAAATTCATAGCAAAAGGCATGCTGGAAACACCAGGGTTACCAATGGAGACAGAAGACAAGGGAAGAGATGCTGAATCTCCTTGGCAATCAGAGCTAGAGGTGACCATCAGGTGGGCAGTTTTCATACATTTGGATTTCTATTTTTTTTTCCCTTAGGAGAGTGACTTTGGTTATCCAGCAAAATGGTTTGGATAGTTTAAGGAGAAAGCAGCATAAAGGAATGTAGATGATAAGGGGTAAAGCATGAAGTGGAGGTGGAAATCAGAGGCACATTGAAAGGAGTCTTTAAATCATTTTTTCATTAAAGCTGCTGATTATTTTCCCAGTTTATAACAAATGCAACAACAACAACAAAAAATAGAAACAAAAAAATCCAACAACAATACTGCAAAGAGCATGTAACACCAAACCAAATGGACCTCAGCCCATTCCCAACTCTGCAGACAGGAGTCAGCCCTCCCCCATGAAACATTAAGCTTAGTAAAACAACAAAGAAGCAGAAGAACTAATTATGAAAAGAGGATTAAGGAAAGATATAGAATAAAGAATTTTAAACACATTTCTATTTTTTTTTCCAGCAATTATAGTAACATCACTGAGATCCATGGACTGCTTCCCAGATTATTTACCAAGCAGAGTTGGAGAATTTTCTTTAATTAATAAAAGAGAATGATTTTTAATCAACATATCAAAGTGGCGATATAAGTAAGTTCTAGAACACCTATTTTCTTTTAATTTAAACATTAATCTCTTTAAACGTCATTCTACATTGTTACCTTGGACATGTTATTTTGTAGGGAAAAATATAAACACCTCAAATTATCATGAATTCTAAATCTGATCAGATCTAAATTCATGGAATTGAGACCACACACCTCAGATTGCGACTTGAACCCAATCGCACCTCAGATGGGAGGCAGAGCCACAATCTCCGGCTTAGGAGGGGGCTCGAACCCACAGTTTCCCAGTTGAAACCACACACCTGGTCTCAGGACTTAATGAAGCTCAGCTTCTTTATGTCTCAGTGCAGAAGAAATTCCGCAAGAGGCACAATGATAGGCAAGAAGTAGATTTATTAACATCCTTCGTAAAGATGTTGCAGGAAAATGGGGCGTGAGAGGACAGTCATGTCCCAGGTCTCGGGTGAGTCCCTGGGGTGGGCCACCAAGTGAGGGTCCTTGGCTTCTCACAGGAAAGAATTCAAGAGTGAGCCGTGGTGAAGTGATAGCAGAGACACACATTATCCATGGGCAACAGTGACCTTGGGAGAAACACACCCCACAGAGTGTGGGCCATCTCAGAAGGTGAGAGCGGCCCGAGGTGTCGGGGGTGGTTAGTTTTTATGGGCTGGGTAATTTCATGGGCTAACGAATGGAAGGATTATTCCAATGATTCTGGAGAAGGGGCGGAGACTTCCAGGAACTGGGGCACCACCCACTTTTTGGCTTTTTATGGTTGGCCTCAGAACTGCCATGGCGCCTGTGGGTGTGTCACTTAGCTAACTGTATTACGATGAGCGTATAATGAGGCTCAAGGTCCACTGGAAGTCAGATCTTCCGCCATCGTGGGCCTAACGGATTCTGACCAGTTTTTGCCATATCCTCGATGGCTCTGTCATTTTTTTAAAGATTGTGCCCTGCCCCCTTCCCTCCTGTCTCAGAATCAATACCAAAAACCTCCTTTACTAAATGTGGCTCCAAAAGATTTTACTGATATCATGAGATTAAGGCTGTTTTTATATCCTACCAACACAAGGAGATACACTGTGATCCAAGCCCATATCAACAAAATCTTCTTTTCACCCATTCAATAAGCAAATATTTTTTGAGCACCTACTATGTGACAGGACCTTCATGGGGTTTACATTTTATCTGGAGAAACAAACAATAACAAGTCAGGGATTAAATATATAGTATATCAAATAGTGATACATTCTATGGAGAAAAGTAAAGGGTTAACATTTTTAATCTATAACAGAATGACTGGGGAAGGAAGACCTCATTCATAAAGTGACATTTAAGCAGAAGCCTGAAGGAGATGAGGGAGCAAGATATATGAAAAGTATCTAGTGAAATTGCCTTCCCGCAGGTACAAAGGCCATGAGGCAGAGTGGGCTGGATTTATTTAAGGAAGCTAATGTGGCTGAGGAAGTATGCAGTGTACATGGCCACGCACTGCCCAGGGGACCAGCAGACAGCCTCTAGTAGTCAGCTCCTTCAAGGTGTGCCTCAGCTACAGAGAGCCGCCACCTTGCACCAGGTCCCTTCTCATGGCAGTACTCATCCAATGGCTGACGAGGCAGGTATAAAGGTGCAGCTATTATGGCCTCACGAGAGGCACCTCCAGCAGGCCATGTATTCTCCCAACCTCCCTGAAGTGTTGCCTGCAGCTTTGCTGGGCTGCTTCACATTTTGACTTCTCTCTCTTTTCCCCATCCTGCTTCAGCTCATTTCTTTCCACAGGTGTTAAGCCCTCATAAATACCCAGACCAACTCTGTCTCCAGTGTCTGCTTCTGGAAAACCCAGCCTGCCACAAAGAGTGAGCCAGGGAAAGGGTAGCTGGAGAGAAGTTCAGGAAGTTATCTGGGACCTTGACTTTTGTTTTTACTGAGTGAGACGAGGGCTTTGTGGTGTTTGGAGCAGAGAGCTGGCTTGGTCTGACTTCTCAAAAGGATCCCCTGGCTGCTATATTGTAGAGAGAATGGAAGATGACACGGGTAGAAGTAGGGAGGGGATAACCCAATCCAGGCGAGAAATGATGGTTTGCACCAGGCAGCAGTGATGGGAAAGGGGCTTGTGAGAAATGGTGGGACTTGGGGTATATTTTGAAGAAAAAGTCTTCAGGACTCACTGATGAAGTGGATGTGCGTGGGAGGGAAAAGCCAAAGGGGACTCCTCTGTTTTGGACTGAGCAACTGGAGAAGCAGAGCTGCAGGTTTGCAGGCAGGATTACAAGTTTGACTTTGGACTTGTGACAGTTGAAATGCCTTTTGGACGTCCAAGAGTCTAGACTTCTGCAAGAAGTCTGAAATGGAAATATAATTTTAGGAATCGTCAGCATATGAATCGTATTTAAAGCCATTAGTTGGAGGGAGAGTGGGTGTAGAAAGAGGAAAAAAGACATCCAACGACAAAACCCTGGGACAGTCATCACATTTCACTGTCCCCTTGTGGTCCCAACACCCCTCTCATTACTGTAACAACCATCCCTGTGATAAGCAGGGGTGCTAACAGGAGAAATAGGAGGGTTACATAGTCAATGGGGCCCTCATCTCAATTCTGAGATGCTTATTGTCATAAGCTTTATATTATCTTTCTCTTGAGCTGTCAGTATGAAAAAAATCAATGATTTCTAGCTTTTACTGGACATCTTGGACCTCCTGATGTCCAACTTTGACTGATCAAATGCTCAAAGCACGTAATCAAACTAGGGAAGCTAGGCAAGGTAAGAAGGAAACTTAGTAAGACAAAAGGAATTGCAGGTCAACATTCTGTTTACCAAATGAGAAAATTCAGGTGGACAGATGGCTGCCACTGTACCTGATGCTGGGAAGCAAAGGGCAGCGTTATGAAGGAACACAGCTTGGCTCTGGATCCAAGGTACTTTTCCTTAAAGCAGCACACCCAGAATAGATCCCCTAATCTTGATTAAAACAACTTGTATCAATCAAGTCACAGTTCAGTTTTGGTAGTCGCTAGCAGAGCTTAATTAATAGATCACCTGGAAATGATGCGACTTTTAACGAGCAAGCAATTAACATTTAGAAAAGTGATCATCGAGCTCTGAAAATCCATTTTTTACACTTATTCATAAAAATAAATTTATAAAAATATAGCCAAGAAGACTGATGGTAGATATACAATTTTTTTTAATTTTATTTTATATTATAGTTGATTTATAATGTTGTGCTCGTTTCAGGTGCACAGCAAAGTGATTCATTTATACATATACATATATCTATTCTTTTTTCAAATTCTTTTCCCATTTATGAAAATCCATTTTAATTCAAAGAGAAAAGTATGAATCATACATATACATGTAAGTTTTTAATAGAAATCTTTCTTTTTCTTATTATGCCTGCATTGGAAAGACAGGTAAAAGCCAGAGGTAAAAGCACATGCAGAAAGAGTAAAAGAGTTTCTTTAGTTCAGTGCTTTTCAAACATAATGTGCAGATGAATTATGTAGAATCTCGTTAAACTGCAGATTCTGATTCAGTAGGATCTGGAGTAGGGTCTAGATCTCTGCATTTTTAAAAAAGCTCCCAGGTGTGACGCTGCCTCTGGTCCACAGACCACGGCCTCCAGTAGCTAGGCTTTAATTAACATCATCTGATAAGAGGTTCAATTGACCATGTGGCAGAAAAAAGCTCTCCCTGCAGACACAAGCTCGCTGGGAGATCTTAAATATAGGGACACATTCACAGAGACGGATTATGTTTGACTATAAGAGGAAAGATTCTAAGTGAACAATATCTGTTCAAACCTGAGGAAGGCAGAGGGAAAAATCATAAAATTTTACAGAAGAAAAGATCAAGCAAGAGTTGGAAACCATAGACAGTTCTGTTAAAATGGTACCTAATAATGCATAGGTCTTTATATTGCTTTAAATTTTACAATATAATTTAATTTTCACATCTTATTTAAAGGTAATGTTTAGACTAGTATCTTAATAGCTGACTTCAATACCTTTGTTTATTTTTAAAAGAATAAGCAGGTGTGATCACATTTTCTATTTTCTCTGATTCAGCTGCCTCAACAGTTTTCAATCCTGACAGCACATCATAATCTGGAGACTTTAAAATGCTGATCCCCAGGTCCTACCCCTAGAAAATACGATTTTCTTACTCTAAGGATGGGCTATGGGCGTCTGTAAAGTTTAAAGTTCCCCAGGTGATTCTAACGTGCAGCCCAGGGTGAGAACCACTGAATTTAACCCAAACTAAGGAAAGTTGTGGGCTTCCTGAGACTATAACCCTGGACACACCACACAGTGGCAGAGTAAGGACTTAACAGAGACTAACCTTGCACACCCGAATTTATAAAGTTATAGCAAACAGCGTAAAGGATTAACCAAATCCTTTGATCTCAAAAACTTCTGAAAATCTAGTCACTTCTCTTTCCCGTTTCCATTTTTCCAAATCAAAGGTTCCAGACAGATTATCTTTAAGCAGGTTTCAAAAGACTCCCACTGAAATTGAAAAATGTTGGTAGTTTCCAGCAGATAATCAGAATGAAACCGATACGAAGAACTGCTCTTGAAGTGTCAGAATTACCTATTGATCCTATGGTGCTTTAAAATATACATAGGTGGGACTTCCCTGGTGGTGCAGTGGTTAAGAATCCACCTGCCAATGCAGGGGACACAGGTTCGAGCCCTGGTCCGGGAGGATCCCACATGCCGCAAAGCGACTAAGCCTGTGTGTCACAGCTACTGAGCCTGTGCTCCAGAGCCCGTGAGCCACAACTACTGAGCCAGCGTGCCACAACTACTGAAGCCCGCGTGCCTAGAGCCCGTGCTCCACAACAAGAGAAGCCACCACAAGGAGAAACCTGCGCCCCGCAACGAAGAGTAGCCCCCATTCGCCAGAACCAGAGAAAGCCCGCGAGCAACAACAAAGACCCAACGCAGCCAAAAATTAATTAATTAATTAATTTAAAAAATAATAATAAAATAAAATAAAATATACAGAAGTAAGGGAAGGAAGGAAGGGAGGGGAAAGGGACACAGTCAGCTCCTATGAGATAATATTCAATTCTTTTGTTGTTGAGCTGATTTTTTCAGCAGAAATAGTCCAAAAGAGTAGTTTTTTTCTAAGTCTGAGGCTAAAAGTGAAAGGGCAAATTAAAAAATAAACTTCAGACTTGACAGTCCATGTGGACATTGGGAGAGTCCCACAGAGGTGAGTTAGTACAATTTGTTGAAAGGTAACAGTACAATCAAGGTGAACTAACACGATCTCCTTATGAGTCAGTTCACTTCCCTCTACTCTCCAGCCACTGACAGCACCGATAAATCCAACCAACCATTTAAGAAAATGTATTCTGAACAACAGGGAAATTTAGTGAGAATCAGCAAATGGCTCAGGGCAAGTCTATGGTGCTGATGGGAACAATCAATCACCTTTGTAAGAGGGATGGCTCAGTTCCATGACATCATCCCTGGTTCTCCCATCTGTTAACCAGGAGAACAAGGACTTGCCTTTTGATGACGGAAACCCCAATGAGAATCTAAAATGTAGCCTGCCCCTCTTTTCCCTTTGGTTTTGTTTGGGTTTCCATAGACAAAGTGTGGTATGACAAGGATTATCTAAAAACGATCCTTGGAGTTTACTCTGGGTTTTCCCAGACAAGGAGCCAGTGTGGACTCCACTCCTGATGGGAGGGCCTACGCTGAGATTCAGTTTCCTATAGCAGTAGTAGTAGTAGTAGTATAGCTCCCGGCCAAAGGAGCAACAAGTTCCCACGAGCCTGAGGTCACCTGGTGCTTGGCAGCTAGCTTTCTAGAGTACCTCCTAAAAGAAAGGCTGGCACCTGTTTCTAGACTAGCCAGCATCCAAGTAGACATCTTTCCCTCCACTGACAAAGTGACTCTCTCAGTTACCTATAAAAAGGAGATGCAACAGGGGGCCATGTTCCTTCCCTGGAACACAAAATTACCATGAGCCCAGCAAACCTTCCCATGACAGAAAGGAGCATCAGGGGACCCGTGCCTTCTCTTGCCAACCCTAGTAGTTTATCTCTGCTAGGCTTTCTCATATACCTAGTCAGCTGGAAGCCGGGTGATCTAGGATGGCCTTTCTCACACGTCTGGAAGTTGGCCGGCTTTTGAATGGAGCACCTCAGTTCTCTTCCACATGACTTTTCATCCTCCACTAAGCTAGTGTATTAGTGTTCTAGGGCTGCCATAACAAAATACCACAGACTGGGGGGCTAAAACAACAGAAATCTATCTCCTCACATTTCCGGAGGCTAGAAGTTCCAGCTCAAAGTGTCAGCAGGGTTGATGTCTTCTGAGGGTCTCTCTCCTCAGCTTACAGATGGCCATCTTCTCCTTGTGTCTCCACATGGTCTTCCCTCTGTGTGTGTCTGTGTCCTAATCTACTCTTCTTATAAGGACACAAGTAATATTGAATTAGAGCCCACCCTACTGACTTCATTTAGCCTTAACTACTTCTTTAAAGGCTCTATCTCCAAACAGAGTCATATTCTGAAATATTGGAGGTTAGGACTTCGACGTATGAATGGGGGGAGGGGCGTACAATTTATCCCATAACAGCTCCCATGGGCTCATTCACACGGTGGTCTCAAGGTTCCAAGCACAGCAAGGAAAATGTCCCAATACACAAGTGCTTTTTAAACTTCTGCTTATGTGGTACTTGCTTAAGTTTTATTGGCCAAAGGTAGTCTCAAGGCCAGAGTCAATGTAGGGTGGCACTAGCAAAGGACATGGATAGAGAGAGGGGAATAATTTGTGACCATTTTTGTGGTTTACCACATGTTATGATGGAGATAGATGAGAACTGGCTCACTCTTGCTCCTGGAGAACTTCACCCCGGTAGGGGTAGAGTTCAGATATGCCTTTCTAGAAAAAGAACTTCCACTATAATGAAATTCATACTGTGGGCTATGACATATTGCAGTGTCAATATGAACAAGTCATGCAATTTCCTTATAAAAACAGAAAACCAATCCTCATCCTTCCCTCTCTCACACAAACCTTATGAGATCAGATGTGAGAACATTTTGGAAGAAATGTTCTCTATCAGTCTCCTTAAGTGACATGTGTATTATACCGACCAAATCTGAGATATCTTAATTCAAATAATGTGGATATTTGGAATCGATATCAAGTCACTTAATAAAGATATGTTGCCTTGGGTGTTGCCCTATTCCTAGAGTTTTCCCAAACATTGCCTTTTAACAAGACACTTCAGAATGCAGGCTGAGCCTTTCAAGTGACATTGTGACTCTCACTGCTAAGTCTCTGTCAGGCTAAGCTCTCTGTCCAGTGGTCAGTAAATAGCATAAGATTTGCACAGTTCATTTACTCCAAGTCAATTTGAGTGGTGTCAGAGTCTTCAGAGGTTCCAAGAACCAATGAGCACAGGAAATGAGTTTTTGTTAATAAATGTTTCACAGGAAAGAACAAGGTCAGACTGCATCCAGCCCATCCTTTTAAGACATGGCGCAAGTTCTTCCTATTCTGTGATACTTTTTCAGATCATCCTTGCCCACAGAGATCTCTCCTTCTGAGTGTCAGTCATGTTTTATTGAATCGACTAGACTTAATAGGAAGCAAGCAAAAACTGATTTTATTTTTCTCACCTTTCCCCGTAAGTTTGAGTTAGCACCGTCATTCCTTACTACCCCTTTTGATAAAATTTTGGGCAGATTCCCTTTGCTTTGGCCACTTTTAGATATAAAAGTGTCCAATGGAAACTAATATTAGCAGAACATTAGTCCAGTCCAAGCTTATAGACACACATCTGTAACACTGGGCAATATGATAGCCAAACTTTTATTTAATTAAACCTTCTTCTGTCCCCCATGTGACACCTGCCTCAGGCTTGGAAACCTGCAGGGGAGGAGAAGCAGTGGTCACCTTCTCCATCCCCCTCTCTTCTCTGCCCCATCTCCACTGCCACTCACTAGCTGCCAGCAGAGCTGAGATCTGGAGATGGTGGCCTCCTGCCATTGCACATGTCCAAAGTGGACTCTTCCTCTTCTGATGTGCTTTTGCTAGTTTCTGGGGATTTTCAACTTTTGACTCTGGTTGTGTTGCCTCGTGTAATGCTTCTCCTTTGGCTAAGTACTTCTGACTCCCACTTCTGTCTCCAGGGATTCATCTCTCAGTAAGGGTTACATCAGCCCTCCATATCTTCCTAGGCAGGAACCCAAAGAGATGCACCCAAGCCATCTCCCTTCTATAAGCCCACATCTACCCAGAAAATATGCTCCTTTATCCCACTGTCAGCAGAAGTCAGTCACTCTCCACACAGCCATCTCTTTCTGGATTCTGCTGTCCCGGGGCTGTTGGCCAGTCACAGTCTCAGCTACCTGCCTTCCTTCACTTTAAGCCAGAATCAGGTATCAGTCTCAGAGTCTCTCAAACTCTAAGGAACACAGCCAGTCTTTCTGAATACTCTCTTGAAACGCCCCTTCATTTGGCTTAAAATCAATGAAAAGTCCTGATGAAGGTGGAAGAAATGCTTAGAACCCTCTCAGCTCCCTCCAAAGAATTCTCTTCTTTCAATGCTTCAATCTCTCCTCCCCTGTTTATGCTGGATGTGGAAGATGGGCTAATGAGGGCAGACCAGTTCACCATCTCTTCACATGCTCTGCCAGGGTCTTGTCCAGCACATTGCCCGCCTGATGAGTGTAGATACTTGGCACCAGTCAATTTGTTCTCAGCCTTTGGAATCGTCACCAAAAAATCTGAGACAAGAGTAACAGTAACATCTAACAACCTGTTACTCTTCTACATGTATCGTCCTTAACAAAATTGCCTTATTTTACTGAGTACAACTTTAAGACTAGCCATATTTAAACCTTGGGAAAATGAGAGTTTGGAGGAAATGAAACAAATAAAGAAGAGAATATAATGTGTATTCTTGAGGTCCTCACGCACAAGTGGAGATTATAGCAGAAACTTTTTGGAATTATCTATCCATTCCGTTGGTCAGATGTCCTAGTTCTTTGGAAGCTCACCCCCATTCCCCTTGATGGACCCCAACAGCCATGTTTGTATGGTAATGCCACTCGTTAGCCATGGCCCACTGGACCCATGGCTGACATCTTCCTCAAGATAGGCCAATTATATTACTCTCCTGGGAATTAAGAATTAGACTGAAAATCACGTCAGACTCTGTGTCTGGAAGGGTAGGCATTTTCTACCTTGTACAATAGAGAAGAAGACAAAGTCAATCTGCAGAGAAAGAGCGAGAAAGGGGTAGACATACAAAGATAAACAGAAATAAGGGGCAGAGAGAGAGTCTGTGGACCTGATTCCTAGTACCTTCCAATTGGTCGGCTCTATCCCTGCCCTTGGGCTTATGAGACTGTCTGCATTCATATACAAATTTTCTTTTTTGTTCTCTTTTTGTTTAAGTTAACTAGAATTAGTTTCTCTTTCTGCAATCCTAAATATCCTAAGAAATAAATAGAAATAATGCATACATAAAAGGGAGTTGAGAACAAGGCAACAGCATACAGGTAAATGCAGTTGATTTGCAAAGGCATCACAGAGACTTAGTATTTGAGGTAATCCTCAGAAGATGAGTAGAGAAGAAGAATGCTATGAGAAGAATGGGAAATATTCCAGGTAGAGAAAATGGTATGAGCAAAGGCAAGGAGGTGGAGATATTAAACATTTAACTGAGGGCCCTAATGTGTCAAGAGGAGTTGGTAGAAGGAAAATTAGATAAATAGGTAAGGGTCAGATTTTAGAGAATCTTGAAAGCCATACAAAAGAAGTTGAGAAATTCCTGAGGACTTTTTATCTGGGGTAACATCATAGGATCTGTGCTATCAAAGCTAATTATTAGAATAGTGCTTCGGACAAATTAGAAGGTACAGAGACTGGACACAGGGAAAGCAGATACAAAGTGATTGCAATAACCTGAGAAAGGGTAATGAGGGGCCACTCTGGGACAGTGGACGTTGGAATAGGTAGGGCGAAAGGCCAGTCTGACATTTTAGTGCTGAAATCAGAGTAGGGAGTGATGGTTCCATGGCAAAAACAAACCCAGATCTAAAGAGTGCTAAATATGACCATGTCCTCACTCATTTAATGCGTAGCTACTGCCCTGGTCCACTGCCAGTGGGTGAGATGGATACACACTGAGGCAGACACGTGCTGTTTCCCAATTAGCAGCATCTTCCCCCCTTCTTTGGGGATCAGCACTCCAGTTTCCTTTGAGAAAGTGAGTCAGGAACTCCCCTAAATATGCACGACTCCACGTCACTGCAAAACTTCTGATGTGAGGCAGGCATCAGTGTCTCTGTGACGTCTTTGTCATGGGAAGAGATAAATAATATATATAATATAGAGAGATAAATAAGATAGTATCAGACTCTGTAGCTCTCAACTCTAGGATTATAGAGCCAGGCTTATAAGACACCCACCCCAGACTCACCTACTGTGTGATTCCCACCCCAAATCAGACATGCTTGGTGGGAAAGAGGCTCTGTGGGCATCAAACACCTGCCATAACATTAGTCTTTCAAAGACCTCCCTTCCTATACTTGGCCCTTAACAGAGTCTATGATGTTAGACTTCCTAGGATTGAACGTTGGCTCTCCCACTTACCAACTGTGCAACCTTGGGCAAGGTAATTAACTTTGTCACGGACTCCTCTTCATCTGTTAAGTGGGGATGACAATAGTCATCCCTGATAAGGATGGTGTGAAGACTAAATACCTTAAGCCTCATAAAGTGCTTAGGACAGTGTCTGGTGCATAGGGAGGTCTCAAAAAATGTTAGCTGAGACTATCAGAAGCACTTGAACATGTTAGCTAGTCATTGTCCTAAAGAGTCCCTCAGGGAACTTCCCTGGTGGCACAGTGGTTAAGAATCTGCCTGCCATGAACCGGGACCTTCAAGATGGCGGAGGAGTAAGACGTGGACATCACCTTCCTCCCCACAAATACATTAGAAATACATTTACATGTGGAACTCCTACAGAACACCTACTGAACGCTGGCAGAAGACCTCAGACTTCCCAAAAGTCAAGAAACTCCCCACGTACCTGGGTAGGGCAAAACAAAAAAGGAAAAACAGAGACAAAGAAGAGGGATGGGATCTGCACCTCTGGGAGGGAGCTGTAAAGGAGGAAAGGTTTCCACACACTAGGAAGCCCCTTCGCGGGCGGAGACTGCGGGTGGCAGAGGGGGGAAGCTTCAGAGCCACGGAGGAGAGCGCAGCCACAGGGGTGCGGAGGGCAAAGCGGAGAGATTCCCGCACAGAGGATCGGCACCGAGCAGCACTCACCAGCCCGAGAGGCTTGTCTGCTCACCCGCCGGGGCGGGCGGGGGCTGGGAGCTGAGTCTCAGGCTTCGGTCGGATCGCAGGGAGAGGACTGGGGTTGGCGGCGTGAACACAGCCTGAAGGGGGCTAATGCGCCACAGCTAGCCAGGAGGGAGTCCAGGAAAAAGTCTGGAGCTGCCGAAGAGGCAAGAGACCATTGTTTCAGGGTGCATGAGGAGAGGGGATTCAGAGCACTGCCTAAATGAGCTCCAGAGACGGGCGCAAGCCATGGTTATCAGCGCAGACACCAGAGATGGTCATGAAACGTTAAGGCTGCTACTGCCGCCACCAAGAAGCCTGTGTGCAAGCACAGGTCACTGTCCACACTGCCCCTCCCGGGAGCCTGTGCAGCCCACCACTGCCAGGGTGAGCCAGAGCCCCCTAATCAGCTGCTCCTTTAACCCCGTCCTGTCTGAGCGAAGAACAGACGCCCTCAGGTGACCTACACGCAGAGGTGGGTCCAAATCCAAAGGTGAACCCCAGGAGCTGTGCGAACAAAGAAGAGAAAGGGAAATCTCTCCCAGCAGCCTCAGGAGCAGCAGATGAAATCTCCACAATCAACCTGATGTACCTGCATCTGTGGAATACCTGAATAGACAACAAATCATCCCAAAAATGAGGCGGTGGACTTTGGCAGCAACTGTAGACTTGGGGTTTGCATTCTGCACCTAATTTCTTCCTGGTTTTATACTTATCTCAGTTTAGTATTTAGAGTTTATTATAATTGGTATATTTGTTTATTGATTTGGTAGCTCTCTTCCTTTTTTATTATATATATATATATATATGTTCTTTTTTTTCCTTTTTCTCTTTTTGTAAGTGTGTATGTGTATGCTTCTTTGTGTGATTTTGTCTGTATAGCTTTGCTTTTACAATTTGTCCTAGGGTTCTGTCTGTCTGTTTTTTGTTTTGTTTTGTTTTGGTTTTTTGTATAGTTTTTAACGCTTGTTATCATTGGTGGATTTATTTTTTCGTTTGGTTGCTCTCTTCTTTTCTTTTATTACTTTTTTATTTTTAATATTTTTTTATTTTAATAACTTTATTTATTTATTTACTGTTTTCTTTTCTTTCTTTCTTTCTTTTTTTGCTCCCTTTTCTTCTGAACCATGTGGCTGACAGGGTCTTGGTGCATCGGGCGGGTGTCAGGCCTGAGCCTCTGAGGTGGGACAGCCGAGTTCAGGACATTGGTCCATCAGACCTCCCGGCCCCATGTAATATCAAACACTGAAAGCTCTCCCAGAGATCTAAATTTCAATGCAAACACCGAGCTCCATTCAACAACCAGCAAGCTACAGTGCTGGACACCCTATGCCAAACAACTAGCAAGACAGGAACACAAACCCACCCATTAGCAGAGAGGCTGCCTAAAATCATAATAAGTTCACAGACACCCCAAAACACACCACCGGACTCAGTCCACCCACCAGAAAGACAAGATCCAGCCTCATCCACCAGAACACAGGCACCAGTCCCCTCCACCAGGAAGCCTACACAACCCACTGAACCAACCTTAGCCACTGGGGGCAGACATCAAAAACAAGGGGAACTATGAACCTGCAGTCTGTAAAAAGGAGACCCCAAACACAGTAAGTTAAGCAAAATGAGAAGACAAAGAAACACACAGCAGATGAAGGAGCAAGGTAAAACCCACCAGACCAAAACAAATGAAAAGGAAATAGGCAGTCTACCTGAAAAAGAATTCAGAGTTATGATAGTAGAGATGATCTAAAACCTTGGAAATACAATGGAGAAAATACAAGAAACGTTTAACAAGGACCTAGAAGAACTACAGAGCAAATAAACAATGATGAACAACACAATAAATGAAATTAAAAATTCTCTAGAAGGAATCAATAGCAGAATAACTGAGGCAGAAGAATGGATAAGTGACCTGGAAGATAAAATAGTGGAAATAACTACCACAGAGCAGAATAAAAAAAAAATGAAAAGAATCGAGGACAGTCTCAGAGGCTTCTGAGACAACATTAAACGCACCAACATTCGAATTATAGGTGTCCCAGAAGAAGAAGAGAAAAGGAAAGGGTCTGAGAAAATATTTGAAGAGATTATAGTTGAAAACTTCCCTAATATGGGAAAGGAAATATTCAATCAACCCCAGGAAGCTCAGAGAGTCCCATACAGGTTAAATCCAAGGAGAAACATGCCAAGACACATATTAATCAAACTATCAAAAATTAAATACAGAGAAAACATTAAATGCAGCAAGGGAAAAGCAACAAATGACATACAACCGAATCCCTGTAAGGTTAATAGCTGATCTTTCAGCAGACGCTCTGCAAGCCAGAAGGGAGTGGCAGGACATATTTAAAGTGATGAAAGGGAAAAACCTACAACCAAGATTACTCTACCCAGCAAGGATCTCATTCAGATTTGATAGAGAAATTAAAACCTTTACAGACGAGCAAAAGCTAAGAGAATTCAGAAGCACCAAACCAGCTTTACAACAAATGCTAAAGGAACTTCTCTAGGCAGGAAACACAAGAGAAGGAAAAGACCTACAAAAACTATCCCAAAACAATTGAGAAAATGGTAATAGGAAAATATATATCGATAATTACCTTAAAGGTAAATGGATTAAATGCTCCAACCAAAAGACATAGACTGCCTGAAAGGATACAAAAACAAGACCCGTATATATGCTGTCTACAAGAGACCCACTTCAGACCTAGGGACACATACAGAATGAAAGTGATGGGATGGAAAAAGATATTCCATGCAAATGGAAATCAAAAAAAGCTGGAGTAGCAATTCTCATATCAGAAAAAATAGATGTAAAATAAAGACTATTATAAGAGACAAAGAAGGACACTACATAATGGACAAGGGATCAATCCAAGAAGAAGATATAACAATTGTAAATATTTATGCACCTAACATAAGATCACCTGAATACATAAGGCAAATGCTAACAGCCATAAAAGTGAAAATCGACAGTAACACAGTCATAGTAGGGGACTTTAACACCCCACTTTCACCAATGAACAGATCATCCAAAATGAAAATAAATAAGGACACAAAAGCTTTAAATGACATGCTAAACAAGATGGACTTAATTGATATTTATAGGACATTCCATCCGAAACAACAGAATACACTTTCTTCTCAAGTGCTCATGGAACATTCTCCAGGATAGATCATATCTCGGATCACAAATCAAGCCTTGCTAAATTTAAGAAAATTGAAATTGTATCAAGTATCTTTTCCGAGCACAACACTAGAAGACTAGGTATCAATTACAGGAAAAAATCTGTAAAAAATAAAAACACATGGTGGCTAAACAAGATGCTATTAAATAACCAAGAGATCACTGAAGAAATCAAAGAGCAAATCAAAAAATACCTAGAAACAAATGACAATGAAAACATGACAACCCAAAACCTATGGGATGCAGCAAAAGCAGTCCTAAGAGGAAAGCTTAAAACAATACAATCCTACCTCAAGAAACAAGAAACATCTCAAATAAACAACGTAACCTTACACCTAAGGCAATTAGAGAAAGAAGTACGAAAAAACCCCAATGTTAGCAGAAGGAAAGAAATCATAAAGATCAGATCGGAAATAAATGAAAAAGAAATGAAGGAAACAATAGCAAAGATCAATAAAACTAAAAGCTGGATCTTTGACAAGATAAACAAAATTGATAAACCATTAGCCAGAGCCATCAAGAAAAAAAGGGAGAAGACTCAAATCAGTAGAATTAGAAATGAAAAAAGAGAAGTAACAACAGACACTGCAGAAATACAAAGGATCATGAGAGATTACTATATGCCAATAAAATGGACAGCCTGGAAGAAATGGACAAATTCTTAGAAAAGCACAACCTTCCGAGACTGAACCAGGAAGAAAAAGAAAATATAAACAGACCAATCACAAGCACTGAAATGGAAACTTTGATTAAAACTCTTCCAACAAACAAAAGCCCAGGACCAGATGGCTTCACAGGCAAATTCTATCAAACACTTATAGAAGGATAACACTTATCCTTCTCAAACTGTTCCAAAATATAGCAGAGGAAGGAACACTCCCAAACTCATTCTACAAGGCCACCATCACCCTGATACCAAAACCAGACAAAGATGTCACAAAAACAAGAAAATACAGGTCAATATCACTGATGAACATAGATGCAAAAATCCTCAACAGGGCTTCCCTGGTGGTGCAGTGGTTGAGAATCTGCCTGCCAATGCAGGAGACACGGGTTCGAGCCCTGGTCTGGGAGGATCCCACATGCCATGGAGCAACTGGGCCCTAGAGCCACAATTACTGAGCCTGCGCGTCTGGAGCCTGTGCTCCGCAACAAGAGAGGCCACGATAGTGAGAGGCCTGCGCACCGTGATGAAGAGTGGCCCCCGCTTGCCGCAACTGGAGAAAGCCCTCACACAGAAACGAAGACCCAACACAGCCATAAATAAATAAATAAATAAATAAATAAATAAATTTTAAAAATTTCAAAAATCCTCAACAAAATACTAGCAAACAGAATCCAACAGCACATTAAAAGGATCATACACCACAATCAAGTGGGGTTTATCTCAGGAATGCAAGGATTCTTCAATATACGCAAATCAATCAATGTGATACACCATATTAACAAACTGAAGGAGAAAAACCATATGATCACCTCAATAGATGCAGAAGAAGCTTTTGACAGAATTAAACACCCATTTATGATAAAAACCCTCCAGAAAGTAGGCATACAGGGAACCTACCTCAACATAATAAAGGTCATATACGACAAACCCACAGCCAACATCGGTCTTAACGGTGAAAAACTGAAACCATTTCCACTAAGATCAGGAAAAGACAAGGTTGCCCACTCTCCCCACTACTATTCAACATAGTTTGGAAAGTTTTAGCCACCGCAATCAGAGAAAAAAAATAAATAAAAGGAATCCAAATTGGAAAAGAAGAAGTAAAACTGTCACTGTTTGCAGATGACATGATACTTCACATAGAGAATCCTAAACATGCTACCAGAAAACTACTAGAGCTAATCAATGAATTTGGTAAAGCAGCAGGATACAAAATTAATGCACAGAAATCTCTTGCATTCCTATACACTAATGATGAAAAATCTGAAAGAAAAATTAAGGAAACACTCCCATTTACCATTGCAACAAAAAGAATAAAAAACCTAGGAATAAACCTACCTAAGGAGACAAAAGACCTGTACTCAGAAAGCTATAAGACACTGATGAAAGAAATTAAAGATAATACAAAAAGATGGAGAGATATACCATGTTCTTGGATTGGAAGAATCAACATTGTGAAAATGACTATACTACCCAAAGCAATCTACAGATTCAGTGCAATCCCTATCAAACTACCAATGGCATTTTGCACAGAACTAGAACAAAAAATTTCACAATCTGTATGGAAACACAAAAGACCCCGAATAGCCAAGCAATCCTGAGAAAGAAAAACGGAGCTGGAGGAATCAGACTCCCTGACTTCAGACTATACTACAAAGCTACAGTAATGAAGACAGTATGGTACTGGCACAAAAACAGAAATATAGATCAATGGAACAGGATAGAAAGCCCAGGGATAAACCCACGCACATATGGTCACCTTATCTTTGATAAAGGAGGCAAGAGTATACAATGGAGAAAAGACAGCCACTTCAATAAGTGGTGCTGGGAAAACTGGACAGGTACATGTAAAAGAATGAAATTAGAACACTCCCTAACACCATACACAAAAATAAACTCAAAATGGATTAAAGACCTAAACGTAACAGGGGCTTCACTGGTGGCACAGTGGTTGGGAATCTGACTGCCAATGCAGGGGACATGAGTTCGAGCCCTGGTCCGGGAGGATCCCACATGCCGCAGAGCAACTGGGCCCTTGCGCCACAACTACTGAGCCTGTGCTCTAGAGCCCGCAAGCCACAACTACTGAGCCCATGTGCCACAACTACTGAAGCCTGTGTACCTAGAGGCCATGCTCCACAACAAGAGAAGCCACCTTAAGGAGAGGCCTGCTCACCACAATGAAGAGTAGCCCCCGCTTGCTGCAACTAAAAAGAAAGCCTCCACAGCAACGAAGACGCAAAGCAGCCCAAAATTAATTAATTAATTAATTAAAATAAATAAATGTAAGGCCAGACACTATATAACTTTTAGAGGAAAACACAGGCAGAACACTCTATGACATAAATCACAGCAAGATCCTTTTTGACCCACCTCCTAGGGAAATAGAAATAAAAACAAAAATAAACGAATGGGACCTAAAGAAACTTAAAAGCTTTTGCACAGCAAAGGAAACCATAAACAAGAAGAAAAGACAACCCTCAGAATGGGAGAATATATTTGCAAATGAAGCAACTGACAAAGGATTAATCTCCAAAATACACAAGCAGCTCATGCAGCTCAATATCAAAAAACAAACAACCCAATCCAAAATTGGGCAGAAGACTTAAATAGACATTTCTCCAAAGAAGATGTACAGATTGCCAACAAACACATGAAAGGATGCTCAACATCACTAATCATTAGAGAAATGCAAATCAAAACTACAGTGAGGTATCACCTCACACCAGTCAGAATGGCCATCGTCAAAAAATCTACAAATGATAAATGCTGGAGAGGGTGTGGAGAAAAGGGAACACTCTTGCACTGTTGGTGGGAATGTAAATTGATACAGCCACTATGGAGAACAGTATGGAGGTTCCTTAAAAAACTAAAAATAGGGCTTCCCTGGTGGCGCAGTGGTTGAGAATCTGCCTGCCAATGCAGGGGACACGGGTTCGAGCCCTGGTCTGGGAAGATCCCACATGCCGTGGAGCAAGTAGGCCCGTGAGCCACAACTACTGAGCCTGCGCGTCTGGAGCCTGTGCTCCACAACAAGAGAGGCCACGATAGTGAGAGGCCCGCGAACTGCGATGAAGAGTGGCCCCCACTTGCCGCAACTAGAGAAAGCCCTCGCACAGAAACGAAGACCCAACACAGCCAAAAATAAATAAATAAATATATAAATTTTTAAAAAAACAAAAAACTAAAAATAGAACTACCATATGACCCAGCAATCCCACTACTGGGCATATACCCTGAGAAAACCATAGTTCAAAAAGAGTCATGTACCACAATATTCTTTGCAGCACTATTTACAATGGCCAGGACATGGAAACAATCTAAATGTACATCGAAAGATAAATGGATAAAGACGATGTGGTACATACATACAATGGAAATATTACTCAGCCATAAAAAGAAATGAAATTGAGTTATTTGTAGTGAGGTGGATGGACCTAGAGACTGTAATACAGAGTGAAGTAAGTTAGAAAGAGAAAAACAAATACCGTATGCTAACACAAATATATGGAATCTAAAAAAAAAAAAAAAAAAAAGGTTCTGAAGAACCTAGGGGCAGGACAGGAATAAAGACGCAGACATAGAGAATGGACTTGAGGACACAGGGAGGGGGAAGGGTAAGCTGGGATGAAGTGAGAGAGTGGCATGGACATATATACACTACCAAATGTAAAATAGATAGCTAGTGGGAAGCAGCCGCATAGCACAGGGAGATCAGCTTGGTGCTCTGTGACCACCTAGAGGGGTGGGATAGGGAGGGTAGGACGGAGACGCAAGAGGGAGGAGATATGGGGATATATATATATGTATAGCTGATTCACTTTGTTACACAACAGAAACTAACACACCATTGTAAAGCAATTATACTCCAATTAAGACATAAAAAAGAAAAGAATCTGCCTACCAATGCAGGGGACACGGGTTCGATCCCTGGTCCTGGAAGATCCCACATGCCGTGGGACAACTAAGCCCGTGAGCCACAACTACTGAGCCTGCACTCTAGAGCCCGCGTGCCACAACTGCTGAGCCCGTGTGCCACAACTACTGAGCGTACGTGCCACAACAACTGAGCCCACGCACCACAACTACTGAAGCTCTTGTACTCTAGGGCCCATGCTCCACAACAAGAGAAGCCACCGCAATGAGAAGCCTGCACACCACAACGAAGAGTAGCCCCCGCTTGCTGCTACTAGAGAAAGCCCGCACGCAGTAACAAAGACCCAACGCAGCCAAAAAAAAATAAACTAAATTAAATTTTCAAAGAAAGGAAAAAAGAATGCCTCAGCCTCCCATTGCACAAAGTTGAGATAGTTGCATCTGGCACATTTTCTCTACATTTCTCATAAACAAGCCTGCCCACAAAGTAATTTCATGCATCTACTTAAGGGTGTACTTTACAGCAAACTCATCCTGGAGGGCTTGTTCCAATGATGCAGCTAAATTTGCAGTCAGAAGTTTCACCAGGATTATACTAAGTTTCTATGGTGGATGAATTCTTTGGTAATACCTGCCCCCAATTTTTTCATAATAAATGATACAGAACTTTGGGACTAAACCATGTACTTCTGCCATCATTTGCAACATCTGCATTTCTTTTTTCTTTTAAGTAAAAATCGACTGTCTCAGGTTTGAATAATACATACAAACGTGCTGGCACTGCATCCCCCCTGCCCGCCAATCACCCATCACCAATCCTATCTGCCAAGTTCAGATGCAGCCTCAGACCTTCCTCAGCCCAGAGGAAGACAGCCACCGCGGCCCTTTAAAGATAATAGGAAATAAGATCCATTTGCCATTTAGGGTGATTTTGTGAGGATCTAAAACTTGTTACCCTCTCAACAGAATGGTGACTCTGTCTGCCCAATCACTTTTAATCAACCTTGCGGAATTTCCATAATACTAAGAATCAGTGCTGTCGCCATTTGCTGGGTAATTTGATTCTCAATGGACTGGATACTGCGACAGCCACTCTAATGAACAAGTTAACCAGATGATTTCCTAGGATCTCTAGGCTCTCCTAGGTCATGAGAAAGCCAAGAACTTGGACTTACACATCATAGTGCAAGGAGTTCATGGTAGAAGCCCTGGCTCCAAATCCCAGGTCCAATACTAATTTGCCATGAAACACATGGACAATCATACTTGTGCTATTGACCGACTTCTAGAGGGTTCTTGTAATGAGCAGGGTGATCATTCATATTTGTGCACATGCTTTGAATAACCTCAAATGATCTGCTGCCACAATATAGATCTCCCAACACCCACAGAAATGCCTTTGGTAAGATATGCCTCAGGTAAAGGCCTGAAATAAGAGGCACCCACTCAAGTGCTGTCATTCATATGTAAATACAATGCTCACTAATGACTAAATGCCCCTTTTAAAGGACCTTGGGGATAAATTCCACTGTGAATTTAGTCCCAAAGAGAATTTATCATTGATCAAAATTTTGTAGGATTTCTTTTATCTTATGAGGAAAATTATGCAACTTTATTTCACTTTTTGGAGCCAAGATCCATTAAAAAAAAAAAAACTATTAAATTAGCACATCCTAGGTGCCTGGGAACATCTATTCTTGTTGTTCCTTTCAAAGCATGAGTGCTACTGTTATTTTTAATTTGAATCTTCTATGTTAGATTGAAGTTTATATGAGAGCTCACATTCTTTCACAAGAAATAAGGAAATATTTTTATTAAAGAATAAAAATTAAGGAGGTATCAGTGATGAGTGACTGAAAATACTGCCGTCATCCACCCTAGAGATCTTTCAGAAGAAAAAACACCTGTCCTGCAGTCATTTCCCTAGAGGGATCTCTTTCAACACTCAGATTCTCCGATTTCATCGGCAGCTGAGTCATTGTGGTAACTTCAAGATTATTCGGGACAAAGTTAACAAACCCAAGAAGCCCGCCTCGGTCCACAGCCCAGTAGGCTGTCTAGCTAGACTCCAGCAGGTTCCCCAGTGGAGATTAGTGGGAAGGGCCCAAGGCCAGCTCATTGCCCAGTCCCTGGAGCTGAGGACAACTGGAGCAGGGGATCCCAGGGCCTACAGAAGCATTCTCTTCCTCCAGGGAACTGCTCTAAAGTTGTTTGGTAATAAAGTTAGGAAACATGTATTGTTCACCCACTGTGCTCTGTGCCAGCAACACATGATAAGGAACGCAAATACAAATATAAGATGCAATTCCCAATCCCAGGAAATTCATGGTGTTGTGATGGGGAAAGAGGCAAGTGTTGATATAGCCACAGTGGAGGACACGGTGGATAAGAGATAGATGAGAAGCATAAATCAGTGCGAGGGGGTGAGATGAGAGGCAGAGAATTGTTAACAGCCTGGGCTCAGAGTCAGACCTCTACCTGGGCTCAAACGCTTGCTCTACTGCTTGCAAAATGTGTGACCCTGGGCAAGTCACTTAACCTCTCTGTACCTCAGTTCCTTCATAAAGCCAGGTTAATGATAGTACCTACATCACTGGGTTGTCACGATGACTAAATGAGTTAACATAGGTAAAGCACTTGGGGCAGTCTCAGACATGTAGTGCGTGCTATGTTGGAGTGAAGGAGCGGCCCTTCCACCCTCTTTACAGGGGAGTCCCAAAGAGACAGAAAAGAAAGCTGGTGACCAGTGCAATATTCTTGTCAATCAAACCCTTGGTAAATCATCTAGTGATTTAGGAAGAAGACCCCTGGAGAAAGATTGCTCTTACCTCCAGAGACCAACCCCCTTAATCACGCCACTCAAGAGACCACTCCACAGTCACTGGGGCAACAACCTGGAATTAAATACTGAGCTTCATTAAAATGTCTTACTGCCCTTAAAATTAATTCAAAGGATTCTAAGGAATTAAACTGAATCATT
Source organism: Balaenoptera ricei (assembly GCF_028023285.1). Lineage (NCBI taxonomy): Eukaryota > Metazoa > Chordata > Mammalia > Artiodactyla > Balaenopteridae > Balaenoptera > Balaenoptera ricei. The sequence goes on along the minus strand of NC_082645.1, from coordinate 4,423,503 downwards.
GAGTCTCTCTTTTGCGGATTCTGTGCAACGGCAAGCTTCTCCCCTTTACTCTTGGGATTCAGCTTCAGCTTAAAACTTTTGATGATCTAATAGTGTCACTGAGTAACTTTAATTTTGCCATAAATAAAAGATGTGTCTCTCTATTTGGAGACACATCCTTGTGCCTCCAAATAGAACCTAGGGCAGGGAAGAGTTGGAAAGAAAACGTAGATGCAAACAGCAAATGTTTCTCCATCCATACTTTGCTTGTGACCAGGCTCTTGCTTACACACAGAGAGGAGAGGTCAGAACTCCACAGGTGTTGTATGCAGAGTGTCTTGGGAGCCCTCTGACCTGGTCTGAAGAGAGATCTCAGGCTCTTAAATATCTGAGCATAGCATTTAGTTGTTATAAATAATAAACTCTCAGGATCAAAGATGATGGATGGATGGATAGAGAGAGAAAGAGAGAGATAATTGATAGGTGGATAGATCTAGAGAGATAGGGAGATAAATAGGAAACTAAGTAAATAAATAATGTCTCTTCTTGAGTGTCAAGAAATTTTCTTGTCCCCAAATATTTTCCCCAACCCAAGACCTACTGTGACTGAAACCTCACCATTAACATGCTTTTTGGTTAAGCTGTGCCCTTTGCAGGCATTCTTTAATAAATTCAAATATTCTCCAGATTGATAGCTCATTGTGTCTCTAACACCTTGGCCTGAAAACAGGCATCAGATGCCCTCTCTCCTAACTACAGGAACAAGGATGCTAGGAGATGAGGAGCCTGTAGAGAGTTATAAAGCGGCCAGCAGCAGAGAAAGGAGACAGGCAGTGCCCAGAGACAAACTTTCTACCCTCACAATTTTAGATGGTCCTAGATCCCTGCCTTGTCCAAATCTGGACATCCTCTGGTTTAATAGCAAAGTCAGGAAAAGATTTAGCGTTCAGTCCTTGCTTCCAGTCTTATAACTGGAATTTCAGAAAAGTGGGGTGGGGGGAGACATGCTTCAATTGGTAAGTCAGTCCTGGCTTGGTTAGCACACTTTTTAATTGCCAGAAGAAGTAAGTGGTCAATGGTTGAATTCTAGTTGGTGGTGGCATTGCTCTGAACTGCTCAGGCTGCAAGAAGAGAAGTGGGAATGAAAATACCCAAAGGACAGCATTGTCATGGGCATTTCAAATGCAACACAGCCAGCCAAATCAATCACAGTAAAAAACTGGCTACAGGCCACCATCTAGTCAATCCTGGAAGAGAAGACTGTAGCGAATATGTTCCCTTAAAAATGGAAAATTGCAATTCACTTCCAAAGTAATCATTTCTCGCTCCTGCCCCAACTTTTTTATGCCTCTCTGAACTTCCTGGGTATATTCACAGCGCAAAACTTTCTTCCCGGGTATGTATTCATGCTGAGTTTTATTTGCATTGCAGAAGATCACTGTAGCCCTCCCAGTCCTTATAAATTAAGTTTATTTTGAGATGAAAGGGATGCAGCAGAAGTAGTCCCTGCTGTGACTTAATGTTGTAAGAGTGTATTTCTTCGTTTTTCTTGGGAAGCTATATTGATGGGGCAGGCAGGAGGAAAAAAAGATAAAAAGCCTCCCCAACTCCATGCCTGTTTTCACTCTCATTTTTTAAAAAAAAATGTATTCAAATAATCTCCTTCCAGATGTACTCGGATCAAATGGGGACACCGGATAATTGAGAAGCAAGATTTCCATCTGCTCTATCAATTGAAAGGCAAAAAGTGGAACGTAAAAAAAAAAAAAAGAAACCAAAAAAAAAAATAACACATTGTACCAATCCGCCCTTGCCTGTGAGCTCTGTGAATGGATGGGTAATTCAAGGGCTCCAGGAGCTGGGAAGAGCTGGGATCCCTGAGTGACAGACAACTGCAGCTCCAGCTCAGACACACAGAGGGTCTGTGTTTTCCAAGGCTTGCTCCAGAGCCAGGACCACACCTTCCAACCCATTCCATTGGCTCTTATGTCTCCCGTGCCCCATCCTCACGAGCCGCCATGCATTCACCCATTTATTCAACCACCTCTGCCTTCGCGTATTAATTTCGATTTCACCATGACCCTATGAAGCAGGTGCAGATAGGCAGGTCATTGTTGTCCTGAAATGTTATTAAGTCCCACACTGCATTGATCTTTTCACATGTGTCTGCTTTGTCTTTCAGGCTACATTGGAAGCCTTTTCAAGAGGAGGAACCTAGTCTTTCATTGCTCACGGTCTCCGGACTGGCTTCGAGTGGAGAGCCCTGCATATAACATCTAGAAGTATAATAAACCCAATTAGAAAAAGAAAAAAAAAAAAAGTTGACATTATTTCATTTTTAAATATAGCGACGTGCCCAGTAAAGCAGAGCTTTATCACATATGAACATACGCTTTTGATCTCTGGTAAGAAAACAGAATTTCTCAAGTCCCAGTCCCTCCTATTCCTAGAGTCAGAAACACCACCTGGGGGGAAAATTGCTGCTCTGAGGAGAGGCAGCTGAGTGGCTTCTCTAAGTTATTTAGGTTAAGGCAGGTGCCCATTCATTCTGGAAGAATTACCTACCCGGATGCCTTTGTCTGGGCGAGGAGATCTGCAGATAGAGGTAGCATCCGTCAGTGCGTGCCCTTCCCTGGTGGATATCTGCATCTGCTCCTTTTCCCCGGGGCCTTGGAGCCTTCTGACAGGAAGGGGAGTAGGACCAGGGCCCTGCCTGTTGTGGTTTAAAGTTATCGGACAGGTCCGTGGACTGAGGCAGCAGCTGGCAGGAAAGGACAAGGGGGCCCCCTAGAAGAAACGGACCACTAGGAGGAGCATTGCTCAACTCAGACCTTGCCCCTCGATAGGGAGGCCTGAGGCTGGCAGACGCCCTTCGGACCCGCCTCCTCCACGGAGGAAGAAACTTGTGTGAAATGACTGCGTGCAGTTTGTTATGGACTGAATTGTGCCTCTCAACCAAAATACATATGTTGAAGCTCGAACCCCCTCTGTGACTGTCTCCGGAGACAGGATCATTAGGAAGTAGTTAAGGTTAAATCAGATTATAAAGGTAGAGTCCTAATCTGATAGGACTGCAGCCTTATAAGAGGACGGAGATCTCTCTCTGTGTGTCCGTCTGTCTGTCTCTCTCTCTCCATCACATGAGGACGCAGAGAGAAGGTAGCCATCTACAAGCCAGGAAGAGAGCTCTCACCAGGAGCCAACCCTGTTGGACCTCGATCTGGGATTTCCAGCTTGGAGAACTGTGAGAAAATAAATTTCTGTTGTTTAAACCACCCAGTCTAAGGTATTCTGTTTGGCAGCCCAAGCTGACTAGTATATAGGCATCGTCATTCTTATTTAGTAGATTAGAAAACTGAACTCAGAAAGGTTAAGTAACTTGCTCAAGATCATACAGTCAGTAAGTGGCAGAGCTAAAACTCCACTCCACATTGTTTTCATTTTGCCAGGCTGAGATTCTGATGGAAAACCACAGTGACTGTGGTGACCCACACTGTTATAGGAAAGGGGGGGGTAAGCTAATTAGTCAGACAATAGTGAGAAATGGATAAGCCACTGTAATAACCTTAGGTGGCCTGGAAGAGGGGAAAAGCAAGGTCGACCAGAAACCCTTGTAGGATGGGTGGATGGATGGATGGATGGATGAAGGAATGAATTACTGCAGGTTGAAGTTAGCAAGGCTTCCGGGAAGAGGTGACAATTAGAAAGCTGGCCTTCTTGCCTCAACACCTCACGCCTTCCCCGCATGAACACTTTCCTCTCACTCTCAGATTCCATGAGGGGTCAGTCTTTCCCCGGACACACACCACTGGGAAACCTGCGCTCTGCAGATTTAACCCCTTCTGCTTGTCCCCATAGTGTCTTGTATGAAAATGACAACAAATAAATATGTGCTGGTTGATGGCTGGCCCTCTCTTCTGCCCTCCTTTCCTGGGTTTGCACCTTTCCTGCAGTACATGTAGAGGCTTCGTAAATTAAATAGCAATTTTTGTTTTTCTTTTCCCTACATCAGTGCTCGAGGCCTCCATGCTGCCTTGAGACTGAGGGAATGAACCCTTATATACGCTACTACTAAAACGGAAGACGTGACATAAGCAGGAGCTACACTGTGTGCCCAACAGGAGAGCTGAACGGGAGGATGGAGAAAGGAGGAGACCACCCTCTCTCCACCCTCTTCTGCCCTCAGTGAGAGGGCCCCCAGGGGAGGGTGCAATGGAGTGTGACTTGGAAGAGATCTGGGAGGAGAGAGTGGCCGCTCCGGCCTGGGGGACCAGGGGGAGAGGAGAGGCAGCCCAGGAGTCAGGACCTAGGTGGCGGCTGCAGGGGGCGGCAGGGCAGCCCAACCAGAGGCTGAAAGCCAAGCCACCCCTGTGCGTCACTCGCTGTCACTCGAGGCGCCACACTGTGCAAGCAGGAAGCCTCATTAACTGTCCGTCTCATGTTACTGGAGGTGCGGGGCCTTCCAGCTCAGGTGCCTGTACTCCGCCTGAGGATTCTCCAGCTCGGGGAAGACGCGCACCCAGCCGGGGCCCGCGCTGGCGGAGCCCCACCCTCACTGCTCTCTGCGGACACCCCTTTCACTCGACGTTAACAGCTAACCCACAGAGCTTACCGTGTAAAAATATACATATATTTATATATATTTATACTTACTTATTTAACCTTCACAGCAGCTCTCTATTATAGTATCTCCAATGTACAGATCAGCCTCTCTGGCACAGAGAGGTTAAGTAAACTACCCAAAGACACACAGAGATGAAGCCGAAGGAGCACCGGGCAGTGAGGACCCCCATGCGCCCACCCACTACGTGTGATCCAGGCGACTCTGTATGGGACTCCAGGTCTGTGATCTAGCTCCAGAGCGCAATTTAACTCCTCCAGGACCACAGCCCTGCCTCATTTACCTTGACACATCCATAGCCCCGGACACCTTGCAGGTAAAAAGAGTTGAGTCAATGCCAAATACATTGAATTACTAGAAATTATTAATGAAAGCTTTATATTTAAACATGGTTTTGTCCTAGAGCACCCTGAAGGATACATTTCTCAAAGAAGCCCAGACACGTACCATGGATGGAGCTTTTTATGTCACACCGCTCTTTTCCATGGGCCAACACCGGTCTTTCATTCTCCAGACAGCATGGAAGAAGAGAATAACTTACCTTTAATCATGCTTTACACTTTTCACAGAGTTTTTAAAAAATGCGTCACCTCAAGTTAATTCTGTAGTTAAAGGAAGCATTATCACTCTTACTGTACAGGTTAAGAAGCTGAGGCATTAAAGAGGTTAAATGATATATCCAAGATGATACAGCTACTCAGCAGCAAAGCCAGGACTTAAATGCCAGTAACTGGTTCCTACTTTCTGGTCTGGCATTCTTTCCTTGGATGGTGAGTGTACTTCTTATTCTCAGATGCCATAAGGTTAATTCCACAAATACTTTTTCTCAAGCTGCACACCTGTTAGGAAGGACTGGGGGAGGGCATTTCACAAGGAGCCTTGCTAGCTAAGCTCTCCATTGCCCTGGCCATGGACCAGCCGTGTTTGGGAGCACCACCTGTTAGAAATGCAGAGCCTTGGGCCCAGCCAGGACGTACTGAATCTGAATCTGCAGGTTAACAAGATCTTCGGGGGATCTGTATGCACACAAGGGTTTGAGAACCGCCACCGTGGAAGACGTGCTCACAAGGGCAGTCATCAACAGACATAAAGAAGTTGACTATTCTCGGGTGGATTCTGTGGGAGTTAAATGGGTATCTAATACATGTGACTACATTCAGATATTGACTTGGAAAGCATCACCTGCCTCTCGTGCACGACAAGAATGTAAAGGAATCAGCACGTGACTGGGACGGCAAGGAGTACACATCTGGATGCAAACATAACTGCTGCGCACCTGGCAGTCTCTCCCACCTGGGAAACCTGGGGGGAGGGGACGCCCACCGAAACAGATGCACGCATGGATCTTCTGCCCATAAATAGGGTTTTGACTGGCACCATTCTCTTACTACGTGTTTTCTGACGCCGCGCTGGGGTGCTGGGGACTCAATGTTCTGAACACACAGACCCAATTCTGTTTGGCATAAACCAGAAAAGTGACTCTTCCATTACACATCGTGCTGCCTGAGTCGGTTCTGTGGAAGTCTGTCACCTTGCCGGTGGACAGGCGGTCAGCTGAACTGGACACAGCCTCCTCCTCTCACCCCAGCTCTGCCACCAGCTCTCATGCCAGAGGAAGTCTGAGTCAAACAGGTGGGCAGGTAAGAGAGTGCCACGCCCCGAGAACTTAGTGGGCTACTATAATCAAAGGCAAAGTGGGGAGGAGGAGAAGACCACCTCCTTCCTCGTTCTTGAGTAGACATCAAGCTTCCATCATCAGCTCCTCCTCCACGTCAGGTGGTGGAGTTTTCTTGTCCCTACATGGTCAACTGGGACTGTCATGGCGCAATGGAAATGAGCAAAAGTGTGGTAACATATATGAAAATGTGGTAAATCATCTCAGGTTTCAGTATAATGTCACCTTTTCCTTACATTTTTGTTTTTAGTGTGCTCAGAGAAGCATGCCCTAGAAATCATTAACTTACTGACCTCACTGGGCAGGATGTGGGTCTCATTCCACCATTATTTTATTGTCTGCGGGCATGTCTCATGCTTCTGTTGCGTGGCTTTGTCGCTAAGCAAGCCTACTGGGTTTTGTGGTTACGCAAACCTGCTTTCTTGAGTGATCATTAACTTACAGGGGTCTCCCATGCTTTTTTTCTTTACTTACGATCCCTTAGTGGGATTAATTATTTAATCACCTACTGTGTCCCTTTACTCTGTCCCTATCAGGGGGAGGGGAGAATGAAGAGTTTTTCTTTTTCCTTTTTTTTTTTTTTAAATAAGTCTTGGGGATGTAATGTACAGCATGGTGAGTATAATTAACAATACTGTACTGTGTACTTGAAAGTTGCTAAGAGAATAGATTTTTTTTTTTTTTTTTTGGCCGTGTGGCATTTGGGATCTTAGTTCCCTGACCAGGGATCGAACCCGTGCCCTCTGCAGTGGAAGCATGGAGTTCTAACCACTGGACCGCCAGGGAAGTCCCCTGAAGAGTTTTTCAATGGATATAGACTTTCAGTTTTGCAAGATGAAAAAGCTCTAGAAATCCGTTACACAACAACGGGTATATCCTTAACACTACTGAACTGTACACTTAAAAATGGCAAAGATGGTAAATTTTGTTATGTGGTTTTTACCAAAAAATTTTTTTTTAATTTTAATAAAAATCTGTATGTAAAATTGCCTTTTGTAAACCCATCCCCGGCTCACTTTCTCTCTGGCCTTGGGACCTTCCTCCAAACACCTCCCCTCCCCTACTCACTCCACTCCAGGCAAATGCCGCCTCCTGGTACTGAGGACTTCTTTGACCTCTCTGCTTTGTGCCCCAAACTTAGCCCACTGGGGCACTCACACCAAGCAGTGGCTGCCGCTTATCCCTGCCTGCCCACCCTAAGAAACCGTAATGCCCTCAAACACAGGTACCTGCACCCTTCATCCCTGTGTCTCAGGGTGAGCATGTACCCAGCTCATGTGTCAAGGCATTGATCAGAGCCCAGAGCCCTGCCTAAGAGGACTTCTGTTGAATTAAGTTTTCTCCGTCTTACTCTACCTGAAATCTGACTTTTCTTTCTCACTTTTTATAATCTTCTTGCCTCAGTAAACATCCCACTCTGGCCTGGTCCTGCCTTGACTAACCTCAGGCTTTCCAATTTCATTTTCCTTATACAGCTCTCCACAGCTGCTGGACTCCGAGGCTTCTCATCACTGTGGAGCTTCCCTCAGACAGTGGGCAGGATGATCCACTGAACTGGAATAGTCTCATCTTAACCGAGACCAAGTGGGATAAAGCAGAAGCCGGCTGGCAATATTTACACGCAGTTTGAGGGACGGTCCTCAGGCCCACTGCTCTGGGCCACTAACGAGCAGAATCATCATGTCCTCCACCTCCCTGTTTTAAAATGCAGATGTTATTATTATTGGTGAAGCCAACAGATTAGGAGATGAACGCCACTGAAAAGGCATTTTGCTCCTCACAGTATCCAGGAGGAGGGGCAACACAGCACCTACAGGGTCCCCACAAGGAAGGACCAGGGTGGGTCAGGAGGCAGAGGGAGCGAGGCAGAAGCGTGGATAAGAACCTCTATTATAGTTCGGTGGGGAAGGAATAGGTTCGGTGAGATCAGCCGGCTGAGCACGGCAGGATTGGCTAGCTTGAATACTTTCAGTGGGCTCCGGGGCACAGGGGCTGTCCCTCGCTGTCTGGTACCTGACCCCGGGGTGATCAGGGCAGGCGATAGTGGCGTGATGCCTGAGAGCCCAAAGAAGGAGGTGACTGGGGGCTGGGGTCTGGATGGAGTGGTTGGCATGTGACAGGTGCGATTAGGGGGGCTCACCTGCTATCTCTAAGAACCGGCTTACCCTGGGAGCGGCAGTCTTTCCCTAGCCAGCTCGTCTCCAAGATGTCAGAGCATCATGACATACAGAAAATAAAAAATATCCAACACCAGGACCAGAACATGGGATATGGAATACGGCTGCAGGGAGGTCAAAGAAGGAAAAAAAATAAGGATGTTGCTGCTAATAACATTGCTGGTAACCCAGCACAGAGCATTCCCTGACTTTCATAAAGTTGATAAGAAAAATTCTTCCAGCTATGGATTAAAAATAGCCACTCACTTTCTGAGAAGCCAGCTACTAAAACATTTACTTTAGATTTCTTTTTATGTGACGTGATAAATATACATTTTTTCCCCCATGGAGAATATTTATGAAAACTTTTCTGGGAAATGTCTTTTCACTAAATGTAGGGTCTCTGGAGACAGTTCAGGAAAGCAGCCCCCCAGATGCGCTGTCAGTTGTGACCTGACTGTCTGAATTACCGTATTTTTATATTGTAACTCACTTCCTTTAATGATATATATATTCAGCTAATGGTGTGAAAGAGATGGAAGCTGGCAGCTTTAATGGTGTGTGATGTACGTGCTCCTTAAGCGTTAAATGTGAGGGTATGCCTGAGACAAGGAGCTTTGCTGGCCTTCATCTGGGCCACCGGCTTCAGCAAGTCACTCGGCACAGGTGACTTTGGTGGTGACGTGGCATATGAATGCCATTTCCTTAGAGCACATTAAAGATGACCGCACAGCCAGACTGTGACAATTGGGAACTTCTGAGCCTTTTAGGCACCACTTTCTTTCTCCAGGCCTCACCCCCACTTCCCTTGAGCCCCTCCTTCCTTGCACTCCTTACTGTCTTCCTGGATGAGGCTCCAGCCCTCAGCACTTACTGGAAGCGATTGTCAATTCAAATGGCTCTACTGCAGGTCACCCTGCCGGCGGAGAGGTGTGCCCGCATGTCTCTGCGTTTTGGACACCGGGATGTCTAAAATGAACCTAAGACAGGGCTTAAACAGTAGGGCACCAGGTGTGCCCCCATCTGGGAGGGAGAGGGGGGACCACCACACACTGTACCCCTTCGTCACTACCCTATATCTCCTCTCCAAACGGTCCCAACTCAACAGACCCAGCCAACAGGGGACGATGTGAATCTAGAGCAATGAGTGTGTGTCACCCCAGTGGTTCCTCTCTGTTCCCTTCTCCCCTCATCATGTCCCTTGATGACCAACTCCTCACGCTCTCAATGCCTCTTCCTTGCAGAGGAGAGGATGCGCTAGCAGTCATTCGTACTTCAGTCTAATAGTCCTCACTCCAGGTATTTCAGCCTCTTTTCAGACTGTGGAGTGCAATATTTAGGTTACTCTGAAAGAAATTTCAGACGTGATCCAGCAGGGAGAGGAGGAATGATCTAGCAGGGTGGGAAATTGGTCCTCCCTAGAGCCCATGATGTCCCGTCTTGCTGGCAGCCCGTGGGCCCCCTGTCCACATGGGAAGCATCAATGCTTCCTCCCTGTTTGGCTGAGCACAGGAAAGGGGTCCAGCCTTCCGAGCTTGACAGAATTTCCAGATGGGGTACATCTGTCACTTTCTGTGACATGCTGCGTCAGCCCCTAACAGAGACACGGGTTGTGCATGAGCCTGGAGGCCCACAAGTCCCACCTTGGGCACCATTGCTGTTGTCTTAGTTCCCGCCAGCTCCGGTCCCTCCCTTCCTCTTTCTAGTGATTGAGATCAGCAAGTCTTCCCTTCCCACCTCATCAACGCCTGACTATTGTTTGGCTTCTAGACAACAGGACTATAAAAAAAAAATTAAGACAAAAATTATACAGATACTTTATATAAAATGCAAAATAAAAATTAGAAGGAACTAAAGGGATTGCTCAAGAGAAGTCTGACTGCCCAAGAATCAAGCAAAAGATTTTCATCCATGAGCCTGACCCTACATCTGCACTGGTCCTTAAGGAGAGAAGAAATCCTGGCCTTTAAATCAAGTCTGGATACATGTAGAGAGTTACGGGTAAGTTAAAGGATATTTTTTGAAAGCTTCAATACATGGACAGATATACAGTGCATCTGTATCTGCAAACTAAATACGGCAAAAACATTAAGTCTCCCAAGATGAGTTTCAAGCTTTAATTCAATCTCAATCACATTCTCAAAAAAAAAAAAAAAAAAAGGTTTTCTTCAAACTTAGTACATATTAATTCATTTAAGAGAAAAAACAGATACACGTGAACAGAGGAAAACAACAAAACTGACTAATTTAAATGGAGTAAGTTGTCTGGAATTAGGCCATATTATTAAAAAACAATTTTATATGTAATAAAAAGATGTCATAAATCAATGAAAGAAAAGGTAGAAATATTTAATAGTGTTGGTTTTGCTAATTAGTATCAGGGGAAGGATGACTGAAGACCCAAGTAATATAATAAATAAATTTTAAACAAATTAAGAAGTTAAATGTAAAACTCCAACCATGAAAACATAAACATAGACACATATAATTGATAAATTAGTACCTCTGGATAGTGTGGAGAAGGGACAACTTTCTAAGTATAAATGTGATAGAAGAAATCAGAGAGAACATTTAACAGCTTTGATAGAAAAAATTTAAAATACCTACTCCCTAAGGAAAATTATTAACCCAAAGAAAAAGAATAGGCTGGGCAAATATAGTTAGAAGTGATTATTTTTAGCATGTAAAAGTGCATGCGACTTGCAATAAATACATTATGACCCCAGTAGATAAACTAGGCAGACAGTAAGATAATAAAATATGCAGGGCTTCCCTGGTGGCGCAGTGGTTGAGAATCTGCCTGCCAACGCAGGGGACACGGGTTCGAGCCCTGGTCTGGGAAGATCCCACATGCCGCGGAGCAACTAGGCCCGTGAGCCACAACTACTGAGCCTGCGTGTCTGGAGCCTGTGCTCCGCAACAAGAGAGGCCACGATAGTGAGAGGCCCGCGCACCGCGATGAAGAGCGGCCCCCGCTTGCTGCAACTAGAGGAAGCCCTCGCACAGAAACGAAGACCCAACACAGCCATAAATAAATAAAAAATTAATTAATTAAAAAAAAACATGCAAACATGAAAGGCAACTTTGCCAATTATAAAAATAATGCAAATGAAAAAAAACCTTTAAGGTACACATTTTACATATTAAGTTAACAAAAGTCTAACGGTAATTTACATTGCTAGTAATGGTGTATAGAAAATAGTCACTTATATCGCATATAGCATTTTAAAATGATACAATTCTTTTGGAAAGCTACTTGGCAATATATTTCAAGGACCAAATGAAAGATTATATTGTTTGACTTGATAATCCTACCTTTATACAAAATATGGGAAAAGCTACATACATGAAGATGTTTATCACAATATTGTTTTAGTAGAAGGAAAAACAGAAATAAACAAAGTCCAGTAATAAGAGAATAACTAAACTGGTTCTGGAACTGTGGCAATTTTAAAACATCTCTGCAAATTCTTTCATTCTCCTGTCAGTGAGACATATTCCTTCCCCTTGAATCTGGGCTGACGTTAATTACCAGTTACCAAGAGGATACAGCTGAAGTGGCCCTATTTGAATGTCACAGAAGACAAGGTAGCTTTTGCCTGGCTCGCTAGAATACTCCTGCGGGAGCCCTGAACCACCACCTACGAAGTTCTAGCCTCCTGAGGCTGCCATATCATTCGAAAGCCCAAACGAGCCCAAGTGGAGAGTCCATACTGAGATGCCATGAAACTATAGAAAGACAGACAGATGCCCAACCAGACCCAGCTGCCCCAGATCCAACCACCATCTGATGGCAACTACTTGAGGCTGAACCACTCAAATAAGCCTTCCCCACATCCCTGACACACAGAAACCATAAGAAATAATACAGTAATTATTGTTTTAGGTCACTAAGTTCTGAGTGGTTTGTCGCAAGGCAATAGATGCCTAGAACAGAAATCTCTACTAGACAGGACATGAGGCAGCCACTGAAAAGATTAATTAAAAGACTATGTAAAAACACAGAAGATTTTTTTACATAATATTTAATGAAAAACGAGACATAAAATTTTTGTACATTATGATTGTAACTATTTAAAATCCATATTAAAAAGGACCAGAATGGAGTCACCACAATGTTAAGAGTTGTGTTAGGCTGGTAACATAAGGATGGTATTATTGTGCTAATAATGTCTAAACTCACTAAAATGGATTTATAATGATTGTGTAATTAACTAAAGAGAACTACTTGTCCCTAAAAGAAAAAAACTAAGAGTTCCACTTTAAGATACTGGTTTAGCAAAATGAAAAAATCTAAGACGTTAGAAGCAGAAAAGTACTATAGTAAAATCTACCCCTTTCCCAAGAGTGATTTCGAATTGGGATGGAACCCCTGAGGTTTGTGTGTTAAAATATAAGTTGTACCTTCCATTGTTTCTAAAGTTTGAAGAGAGCTCATAAACATTACCCACAGCCATCTACTGCAGAGTTCTTCTTATTTTACTGCTTTTATTTTTAAGACAAAGATCGCCAGGTATTTTGTATAGGATGCAAACAACATAGACATGTTTGAAATGTCTAAATGAAAACATGGTTTTAGGATCGTCTCTCTTGGGACTAGATTAGACTCTTGGGACTACTTTTGAAGCCCATTTGTATCCCATCACGTCAAGTCCACCAGGAACACATGTGGCTCCTTGTAGCTCAGTGACCTATCAACTAAAGGGCATACACACAACATGGGATGATGGAGTACGACCCAACAGGAGCAAATAAGACATTTGCTAGGGAAAGGGGACTCAGGAAACACAGAGCAGTCACTGGCTCACTGCCATTTAGCAAATCCCACAGGGCAAGCACCTTCTCAGGCTGCAGAGTATGCTGGCTGGTGGCCATCTGGTCCTGTCCTTGGAGGGTGAGGCGGGCTTTGGAGAGTGTGCTTCTCTTAGAGGCTGACCACCCACTTCCTGCTGGTGCAGGGAAGAGTTCTTCCTAAACGTTTTGCCACCACAAAACCAGCTTGCCAGCTTCTTAGCCAGCAATACCTGTGTACTCCCACTCGCTACCAGACCACTTCAACTAATCCTGGGCCGCGTGCTTAGGTTCTATTAAATGCAGCCTCCCACTCAGGAACCAAATTCTACCTTGCAGCTGTTCTTAGCTTTGACCTTATGGTCCAAGTTTATAGCACCGGCTTCCAGGGAGCAGGATGCAAGAAGAGACAAGCTTAAAAAGGGAAAGGGGCATGTGCCATGTCTTTAAAAGAAAGCTCCTAAAAGCTACTTAAGGATGCTTTTCCTTGCCTATCATTTGCTTGCCAGAAGGTAGACACTAAGAAGAGCTCAAAGAAAAGCTAAGAAATGCAGCCTCCATCTTGGGCAGCCCCATACCTAGCCAAAAAATGGGCCTCTGTCACCTTAGAAGTGACAATGGTAACTAAGGGGTGCCTGGCAGTCCCTGCCATCGATAGGTACCAGTATAATTCCCATTTTGAAGATAAGGACACCAAAGCTTAAAGAGGCTAATTGCTGCTTGAGATAAAGCGGTAAAACCAAAATTCTAAATCAGGCTGTCTAACTCAGAGTCTCATGTTCTTAACTAGGATCAACCAGCTTTTTATGTAGGCTTTTACCACACAGTTTGGGGGTGCCCCTCCACCCTGCATATAAATAGACTCTGGAGAAGGAAACAGCTGTGGGCTTCCGACCCCATGACTTTTGGAATCGTAATATTTCTTAGCAAAATTTTCAGACTAAGTTTGAGAAAATAGAGGGGGGAAAAGGAAACTATGGTCCATGAACGGTGAATGGATAAACAAAATGTACTAGATCCATACAATGGAACACCACTTGACTATGAAAGGGACTGAAGTGCTGATGCGTTCTACAGCATGGTGAATGGTGAAACACTACGCTAAGTAAAAGAAGCGAGTCTCAAAGGACCACACAGCGTAAGATTCCACTGACGTGAAATGCCCAAAATAGGCAAATCCATAGAGACAGAAAGTAGATTAGTGGTTGCCAGGGGCTGGAGAAAAGGGGGATGAGGAGTGATTGCTGATGGGTACAGGGTTTCTTTTGGAGGTGATGGAAATATTATAAAATTGATTGTGGTGATGGTTGCACAACTCTGAGAATATACTAAAAGGCACTGAATTACACACTTCGAGTGGGTGAATTGCAAGGTATGTGAGGTACATCTCAATATAATTGTTGCCAAAATAAAAAGCCCAAGGTGACACTGCAACAGGAAAGTTAACGCAAGAGGGTACTTTGACGGACAGGTGAGCATTTCATATGCTTACAGAAATAGTTCCTGCTACCTGCCAATCATCGGCGGGAAAGAGTGCCATGGGAAAGCCACACCCACGTTAGGAATCACAAGCTGTAGTTGCTGTGGTAAAGATTAACAAAAGGAAAAGAAAAGAATGTAGGAAAAAGTGAGCTGCGACAGTCAAGGAATGCAGGGTGAGGAAACTTTCCTTTCGAAGTGTTAAAATGTTCTTATCTTTGTTATAGACTGATTAACCAACCTTGACATGTTTCATGTTTCAATACAGCGCCAAATATTCTGCACTTGAACCGAAAATCATGCGAGCAAGGAGAGCTTTCTCTAGCTGTGTTGCCTTGTTCTGGCCACACAGATGGTGCCACGCCCTCTCCTCCACTCAGTGCCTGCCCTCACCTAAGGCCAGGATTACTCAGGATTCCACTAACCATACAATCAGAGACCTCAAAGATCCAACCAATCCATTTCTCTTATTTTACAAGTTAAGCAACCAAATAATCCTAGGGTTCAGTGACTTTTCCAAAGTGATGCATCCAGTGGGGGCAGATCTCCTGACCAACCCCCCCAACCCTGGGCCAGTATATTTTACCCTATTTAACACAGACAAAAATATTATTGTGAAACAGGGACCAAAATGTATGTGTGACTCTTCACCCCGGCATCTAAGAGGGAAGAATTCTTGCAAGCCAGGTCAGCTCTTGGGCTGTCGTGCATTATGAAGGTCCTGAATAGGGCAAAAGGGAAAAAGAAGAGAACAATTATGCTTACAACTGTCAGGAGATGGTTTTCAGGCACAGGAAAATGAGAGTAGAAGAGAAAGAGTTTTAGGGGGCAAAGGCTATTAAAAGGAGCATTGATGAAGGGTAAAGGCACGGCCACCAAAGCAGGAGTGAGAGTGACGTGACACCAGGAGGGAGATGCCAAAGGGGCCGCAGCCGCAGGAGGCTGGAGTCCTGGCCGCTGTCGGCCTTCCCCAAGGACTTCGCTGGGCCGCTCAGGCCACACACCGGCTGAGTGCCGCCCGCCTCACAGACCCTGTCTTGCCTCATTTCACCGACCTAGTCGCCCCACGGCCAGAATGAGCTGAAGTCTGAAAATTGCTCAGCAGGACCAGGCATAGCACAGGACTCTTCTCTTGTGGTTTCACTTGCCAGTGACCACTGTCTTGATAATTCCCTGTGGCTGACAGGGTCTTGGTGCTCCAGCCGGGTGTCAGACCTGAGCCTCTGAGGTGGGAGAGCCGAGCTCTGGACATTGGACGACCAGAGGCTTCCCAGCCTAA
The DNA here is from genome assembly GCF_028023285.1 of Balaenoptera ricei. Taxonomy (NCBI): domain Eukaryota; kingdom Metazoa; phylum Chordata; class Mammalia; order Artiodactyla; family Balaenopteridae; genus Balaenoptera; species Balaenoptera ricei. Next base: position 4,407,523 of record NC_082645.1, on the reverse strand, counting down.
CGTAATATTAATCGGCAAGAGTTCTCCCAGAGGTCTCCGTCTCACCGCTAAGACCCAGCTCCATCCAACAGCTAGCAAGCTTCAGTGCTGGACGCCCCATGCCAAACAACTAGCAAGACAGGAACACAACCCCACCCATTAGCAGAGAGGCTGCCGAAAATCATAATAAGTTGACAGACACCCCAGAACACACCACAGGACATGGCCTTGCCCATCAGAAAGACAAGATCCAGCCTCATCCACCAGAACACAAGCACCAGTCCCCCCCACCAGGAAGCCTACACAACCCACTGAATCAATCTTAGCCACTGGGAGCAGACACCAAAAAAAAACAGGAACTACGAACCTGCAGCCTACAAAAAGGAGACCCCAAACACAGTAAGTTAAACAAAATGAGAAGACAGAGAAATACGCAGCAGATGAAGGAGCAAGGTAAAAACCCACCAGAGCAAACAAATGAAGAGGAGATAGGCAGTCTACCTGAAAAAGAATTCAGAGTAATGATAATAAAGATGATCCAAAATCTTGGAAATAGAATGGAGAAATGTTTAACAAGGAACTAGAAGAACTAAAGAGCAAACAAACAATGATGAACACAATAAATGAAATTAAAAGTTCTCTAGAAGGAATCAATAGCAGAATAACTGAGGCAGAAAAACGGATAAGTGACCTGCAAGATAAAATAGTGGAAATAACTACCACGGAGCAGAATAAAAAAAAAAGAATGAAAAGAATCGAGGACAGTCTCAGAGACCTCTGGGACAACATTAAACACACCAACATTCGAATTATAGGGGTCCCAGAAGAAGAAGAGAAAAAGAAAGGGTCTGAGAAAATATTTGAAGAGATTATAGTTGAAAACTTCCCAAACATGGGAAAGGAAAGAGTCAATCAAGTCCAGGAAGCACAGAGAGTCCCATACAGGATAAAACCAAGGAGAAACACACCAAGACACATATTAATGAAAATATCAGAAATTAAATACAGAGAAAAAATATTAAGGGCAGCAAGGGAAAAGCAACAAATAACATACAACAGAATCCTCATAAGGTTAACAGCTGATCTTTCAGCACTCTGCAAGACAGAAGGGAGTGGCAGGACATAATTAAAGTGATGAAAGGGAAAAACCTACAACCAAGATTACTCTATCGAGCAAGGATCTCATTCAGATTTGATGGAGAAATTAAAATCTTTACAGACAAGCAAAAGCTAAGAGAATTCAGCACCAGCAAACCAGCTTTACAGCAAATGCTAAAGGAACTTCTCTAGGCAGGAAACACAAGAGAAGGAAAAGACCTACAATAACAAACCCAAAACAATGAAGAAAATGGTAATAGGAACATACATATCGATAATTACCTTAAATGTAAATGGATTAAAAGCTCCAACCAAAAGACATAGACTGGCTGAATGGATCCAAAAACAAGACCCATATGTATGCTGTCTACAAGAGACCTGCTTCAGAACTAGGGACACATACAGACTGAAAGTGAGGGGATGGAAAAAGATATTCCATGCAAATGGAAATCAAAAGAAAGCTGGAGTAGCAATTCTCATATCAGGCAAAATTGGCTTTAAAATAAAGACTATTACAAGAGACAAAGAAAGACACTACATAATGGTCAAGGGATCAATCCAAGAAGAAGATATAACAATTGTAAATATGTATGCACCCAACATAAGAGCACCTCAATACATAAGGCAAATGCTAACAGCCATAAAAGGGGAGATAACAGTAACACAATAATAATAGGGGGCTCAACACCTCACTTTCACCAATGGACAGATCATCCAAAATGAAAATAAATAAGGAAACACAAGCTTTAAATGATACATTAAACAAGATGGACTTAATTGATATTTATAGGACATTCCATCCATACAAAACAGAATACACTTTCTTCTCAAGTGCTCATGGAACATTCTCCAGGATAGATCATATCTTGGATCACAAATCAAGCCTTGGTATATTTAAGAAAATTGAAATCATATCAAGTATCTTTTCCGACCACAACGCTATGAGACTAGATATCAATTATAGGAAAAAAATCTGTAAAAAACTACAAACACATGGTGGCTAAACAATACGCTACTAAATAACCAAGAGATCACTGAAGAAATCAAAGAGGAAATCAAAAAATACCTAGAAACAAAAGACAATGAAAACACGATGACCCAAAACCTGTGGGATGCAGCAAAAGCACTTCTAAGTGGGAAGTTTATAGCAATACAATCCTACCTCAAGAAACAAGAAAAATCTCAAATAAACAACCTAAACTTACACCTAAAGCAATTAGAAAAAGAAGAACAAAAAAACCCCAAAGTTAGCAGAAGGAAAGAAATCATAAAGATCAGATCAGAAATAAATGAATAAGAGGGGCTTCCCTGGTGGCACAGTGGTTAAGAATCTGCCTGCCATTGCAGGGGACATGGGTTCGAGCCCTAGTCCGGGAAGATCCCACATGCCACAGAGCAGCTAAGCCCATGAACGACAACTACTGAGCCTGTGCTCTAGAGCCCGCAAGCCACAACGACTGAGCCAGCGTGCCACAACTACTGAAGCCCATGTGCCTAGAGCCCGTGCTCTGCAACAAGAGAAGCCACCACAATGAGAAGCCTGCACATCACAACGTAGAGTAGCCCCCACTCGCACAACTAGAGAAAGCCCACATGCAGCAACGAAGACCCAATGCAGCCGAAAATAAATAAAATTATTTAAAAATAAGAAAGAAATGAAACAGAAATGAAGGAAACAATAGCAAAGATCAATAAAACTAAAAGCTGGTTCTTTGAGAAGATAAACAAAATTGATAAACCATTAGCCAGAATCATCAAGAAAAAAAGGGAGAAGAATTAAATCAACAGGATTAGAAGTGAAAAAGAAGTAACAACTGACACTGCAGAAATACCCAGGATCATGAGAGATTACTATAAGCAACTATATGCCAATAAAGTGGACAACCAGGAAGAAATGGACAAATTCTTAGAAAAGCACAACCTTCTGAGACTGAACCAGGAATAAATAAAAAATATAAAAAGGCCAATCACAAGCACTGAAATTAAAACTGTGATTAAAAATCTTCCAACAAACAAAAGCCCAGGACCAGATGGCTTCACAGGCGAATTCTATCAAACAATTAGAGAAGAGCTAACACCCAATCTTCTCAAACTCTTCCAAAATATAGCAGAGGAAGGAACACTCCCAAATTCATTCTACGAGGCCACCATCACCCTGATACCAAAACCAGACAAAGATGTCACAAAAAAAGAAAACTACAGGTCAATATCACTGATGAACATAGATTCAAAAATCCTCAACAAAATACTAGCAAACAGAATCCAACGGCACATTAAAAGGATCATACACCATGATCAAGTGGAGTTTATCTCAGGAATGCAAGGATTCTTCAATATACGCAAATCAATCAATGTGATACACCACATTAACAAATTGAAGGATAAAAACCATATGATCATCTCAATAGATGTAGAATAAGCTTTCGACAGAATTCAACACTCATTTATGATAAAAACTCACCAAAAGTAGGCATAGAGGGAACCTACCTCAACATAATAAAGGCCACATATGACAAACCCACAGCCAACATCGTTCTCAATGGTGAAAAACTGAAATCATTTTCTCTAAGACAAAGAACAAGACCAGGTTGCCCACTCTCCCCACTATTATTCAACATAGTTTGGGAAGTTTTAGCCACAGCAATCAGAGAAGAAAAAGAAATAAAAGGAATCCAAATCGGAAAAGAAGAAGTAAAACTGTCACTGTTTGCAGATGACATGGTACTATGCATAGAGAATCCTAAATATGCTACCAGAAAACTACTAGAACTAATCAATGAATTTGGTAGAGTAGCAGGATACAAAATTAATGCACAGAAATCTCTTGCATTCCTATACACTAATGATGAAAAATCTGAAAGAAAAATTAAGGAAACACTCCCATTTACCATTGCAACAAAAAGAATAAAAAACCTAGGAATAAACCTACCTAAGGAGACAAAAGACCTGTACTCAGAAAACTATAAGACACTGATGAAAGAAATTAAAGATAATACAAACAGATGGAGAGATATACCCTGTTCTTGGACTGGAAGAATCAACATTGTGAAAATGACTATACTGCCCAAAGCAATCTACACATTCAGTGCAATCCCTATCCGACTACCAATGACAGTTTTCACAGAACTAGAACAAAAAATTTCACAATGTGTATGGAAACACAAAAGACCCCGAATAGCCAAAGCAATCTTGAGAAAGAAAAACAGAGCTGGAGGAATCAGGCTCCAGGACTTCAGACTATACTACAAAGCTACAGTAATCAAGACAGTATGGTACTGGCACAAAAACAGAAATATAGATCAATGGAACAGGATAGAAAGCCCAGAGAAAACCCACACACATATGGTCACCTTATCTTTGATAAAGGAGGCAAGAATATACAATGGAGAAAAGACAGCCTCTTCAATAAGTGGTGCTGGGAAAACTGGACAGCTACATGTAAAAGAATGAAATTAGAACACTCCTTAACACCATACACAAAACTAAACTCAAAATGGATTAAAGACCTAAATGTAAGGCCAGACACTATCAAACTTTTATAGGAAAACATAGACAGAACACTCTATGACATAAATCACAGCAAGATCCTTTTTGACCCACCTCTTAGAGAAATGGATTAAAAACAAAAATAAACAAATGGGACCTAATGAAACTCAGAAGCTTTTGCACAGCAAGGAAACCATAAACAAGATGAAAAGACAACCTTCAGAATGGGAGAAAATATTTGCAAATTAATCAACTGACAAAGGATTAATCTCCAAAATATACAAGCAGCTCATGCAGCTCAGTATCAAAAAGAACAAACAACCCAATGCAAAAATGGGCAGAAGACCTAAATAGACATTTCTCCAAAGAAAATATACTGATTGCCAACAAACACATGAAAGGATGCTCAACATCACTAATCATTAGAGAAATGCAAATCAAAACTACAATGAAAAGCAGCTCCCTCGCTGCGATCTATTGAAAGTCAGCCCTCGACACAAGGGTTTGTAAAAAATAATAAAAAAAAAAAAAAAAAAAAAAAAACTACAATGAAGTATCACCTCACACCGGTCAGAATGGCCATCATCAAAAAATCTACAAACAATAAATGCTGGAGAGGGTGTGGAGAAAAGGGAACCCTCTTGCACTGTCGGTGGGAATGTAAATTGATACAGCCACTATGGAGAACAGTATGGAGGTTCCTTAAAAAACGAAAAATAGAACTACCATATGACCGAGCAATCCCACCACTGGGCATATTCCCTGAGGAAACCATAATTCAAAAAGAGACATGTGGGCTTCCCTGGTGACGCAGTGGATACGAATCTGCCGGCCAACGCAGGGGACACGGGTTCGATCACTGGTCCAGGAATATCCCACATACTGTGGTGCAACTAAGCCCATGCACCACAACTACTGAAACCCATGCACCTAGAGCCCGTGTTCCTCAACAAGAGAAGCCACTGCAATGAGAAGCCCGCACATCGCAACGAAGAGTAGCCCCCGCTTCCTGCAAGTAGCGAAAGCCCCGCATGTAGCAATGAAGACCCAACACAGCCAAAAATAAATAAAGTAAAAAAAATTTTTTAATTAAAAAAAAAAGAGACGTGCCACAACGTTCAATGCAGCACTATTTACAATAGCCAGGACATAGAAGCGACCTAAGTGTCCATCAACAGAAGAATGGATAAAGAAGATGTGGTACATATATACAATGGAATATTACTGAGCCATAAAAAGAAAGGAAATTGAGTTATTTGTAGTGAGGTGGATGGACCTAGAGTCTGTCATACAGAGTGAAGGAAGTCAGAATTAGAAAAACAAATGCTGTATGCTAACACATATATATGGAATCTAAAAAAAAAAAAAAAAAAGGTTCTGATGAACCTAGGGGCAGGACAGGAATAAAGACGCAGATGTACAGAATGGACTTGAGGACACAGGGAGGGGGATGGGTAAGCTGGGACGAAGTGAGAGAGTAGCATTGACATATATACACTACCAAATGTAAAAGAGATAGCTAGTGGGAAGCAGCTGCATAGCACAGGGAGATCAGCTCAGTGCTTTGTGACCACCTAGAGGGGTGGGTTAAGGAGGGTGGGAGGGAAATGCAAGAGGGAGGGGATATGGGGATATATGTATACATATAACTGATTCACTTTGTTATACAGCAGCAACTTACACAACAATGTAAAGCAATTATGTTCCAATAAAGATGTTAAAAAAAAAAGGAGCAGTGATGGGAGAAAAATCTATTCTAAAAGAGGCTGGCTGTGTATTAAGAACACACTAGGTTCTTTTCCATTTCCGTAAGAAGTTGAGTAAACAGGCAAAGTATTTGTATAACCTTTTTGCCACCATATTGCTTCCTCGAACATAACATCCTGTCCAAACTGAGCTTTGAGGTGTCACACAATTTATTCAGGTTATAGTGATAATAAGATTAATCCATCAAAGCCACCTACACAGTAATCAGAAAAAGAGTGCTCTCGGACCTTTCTTTAACATGTATACATATTTACTCTTAATTAGTATAGTATATGACTTGACAACTCGAGAGTAAATATTTTGAGAGCAGAGGGTGGTTCTTTCTCCCTTTTGTACTCCCAAAGTACCTAACACTGCTTTCTCATAGGCATGAGAATTTTCAATATTTATTAACAATGACTGTCTGAACTTTCTGGTCATTCTCAGATGTGAAAAAGAAAGCAGGCAAGCAATGCCTTGGGCCCTGTGGCAGAGCTGATAGTTATCCCCCCAGGATCTATTCTCCCCTTATTACATAGGATTACAGGATTTTAGTTAAGGACCTGACTGCCTCTCTAAAGACTACATTTCCCAGCCTCCTTTGCTAATAGGTAAAGCCTCATGACTAAACTGTGACCAATAGAATGTGAGCAGCAGTGATGTGTGCAAATTCAGGATGACGCCCTTAAAGAGAAAAGGCCTGCCTTCCCTCCCCCTTTACCACTCCCCATCAGCGGGAATAAAGGCATGATGGAAGAAGCTAGAGCAGCCATCTTGACCATGAGGTGGAAGCTGTGTGTTGAGGATGGCAGAGCAACAAGACAGAAGGAACCTGGGCCCTTCTTATGGTGGAGTTCTACACTGCCAAACTAAATTTATAAGTGAGAGAGAAATAAACTTCTATTTTGTTTAAGCCACTGAGACTTTTAGCCTCTCTGTTACAGAGATCAAAACAATTATGTTTTCAGGAGAATTGTCCATACTTAAAATATGAAAGCAGCTTACCCAATTCCTTCCCAAGAGTTGAATTTTCCACACCTATTGCATGACATTACTGGATGCTACAGGTTTTGACTGAACCCCCAAATTAGCACTTGGATATGTTCTATTCAGTTCTCGGAATATGAGGAATTTCCCCTTATCTTTAAAATTTTTTTTAAAGAAACTATCAGGAATTCCCTGGCGGTCCAGTGATTAGGACTCAGTGCTTTCACTGCCGGAGTCTGGGTTCAATCCCTGGCTGGGTAACTAAGATCCCACAAGCCAAGTGGTGTGGAGAAAGAAAGAAAGAAAGAAGGAAAGAAAGAAAGAAACAAACAAACAAACAACCTTGTTCTATTACACATCAAGTGGGCTGATACAGACCTTAAAAAATACTTCCTAGGGTTTGAGATTTTTTTTTTCTGAGACCCTAAAAGCATATTATGCATACAATTCTAAAACCGCCAAAGAGATTTAGTTTTGAGAGAGAGAGAGATGGTTTAAAGAACTTGAGAACCAGGAAAGTAGACCTGCCTATTTTGCAAATGTTGCTGAAGAGGCAACAAAGACGAGTGGGAAGACTTCCTGTCCCGCTGCAGCAAACCTCCATGTGACCTTGCGGGACCTACGGCTACTTGCTGATCTCAGCAAACCAGGTGTGGCCTGAACGTTCACTAATTCCTCTCCAGCTATAAAATGTCGATTTTAGGAAAATGAGAGCAACTTAGTTTCCCAACCTTCAGTTAGACCAAGATAAGCCTGTCTCCAGCTTTAATACTCCAAGCTGAACTGACTTGGTTCTAACTGGCCTGTGCAAGATCTGTCTTTGGAGTTCTGTATGAAATTTTCCTGTTTCAGGACTGTAAAAATCAGTTGTAAAAAGGAGAAATTCAGTTGAGTTTCACGAAGAAAAAGTGAGTCTGCCTGAAGGACACCCGTGAAGCTGCAACACCAGGAGGACCTGAGGCGGCTCTGGAGCCCAGCCACGCCGTCCACCGCCCACTGTATCCCGCTGGATTTGCTTCTCGGCTCTGTTTCATTGTTCTGTTCTCTTACAACTTTGGCTTGCATCGATCTTCTTGTGACCTGCCCTGTTTCTCCCTATATCACAGCCTGTCAGCTTCTGCTCCCACTGTTTGCTGCCTTGTTACTCAGTCTCTGCATGAATGTCATCAGCCCAGGTTATCTTTCTATCACTGGCCATGCCATTGATCAGTGACAAGTCTGCAGACTGGCTGCCATTGTGTCACACTGCCATCTCTGATCCAATCGCGGTAACCAGGGAGATCTCACACTCCAACCCATGGCTTTCCTACAGCAGGGTCTATAGACAGAGTGAGCACCTTGCTGGGCATGCCTAGTGTTCTATAATGGGATTGTCACTGTGTATACCCTATTTTGAGTTTTAATTAAATTTCAAAGCAGTAGAAAGAGCTTTGGCTTTAGAGTCTGGGCTCTAGAGGGATATGGACCCTCTCAGCCTCTGCTTCTTCATCTGTTGGGTGGGGGTCATCATTCCTGCCTATATTATTCAGATATCTCCAGAGAAACAGAATCAACAGGAGATATATATATATATATATATATATATATGTAGAGAGAGAGAGAGAGAGAGATTTATTTTAAGGAATTGGCTCACATGATGGTGGAGGCTAGCAAGCCTAAAATTTATAAGTCAGGCCAGCAACCTGGAAATTTGAGTAAGAATTGATGTTGCGGGCTTGAGTCTGAATTATGCAGGGTAGCAAAGAGAAACTCTAAGAAGTTTCTATGTTGCAACCTTGAAGAGAATTCCTTCTTCTTCAGGAAACATCAGTCTTTGTTCTTAAGGCCTTCAACTGATTGCATGAGGCCCATCCACATTATGGAGAGTAATCTGCTTTTCTTAATGTCAACTGATTGTAAATGTTAATGATATTCAGAAAATAAAATACTTTACAGTAATATCTACACTAGCATTTAACCAGACAACAACTACCATAGTCCAGCCAAATTGACACATAAAATATAAAATTAACCACCACACTGCCCTTCCTGCCTCACGAGTTGCTTAGGGAGGCATCATTCTTACATATTTTGTTTATTGCTACATAGTGCCAGGCACACAATCGACACAAAAATATACTTTGTGAGTGTACAATGTGATAACACTTGAAACTCGCAACAACTGTCCATGCTAGGCTCTGAGCACTGTGATTTGGGAGAATGGATTTTTGAGCCCTTTGCTATCTCACTCAGTTACACCTTAACCTCACCATTAAATTAATATGGTAGCCCAGCAATTCTACTTCTAGAAGTTATTTCCACAAATATACTCACACAGACGCAAACTGACTTTAGGACAGTTATTCCTAAAGTGATGGCTTTTACAAACCATCACAGCATGGTTTGTAAAAGCAAAGAGTGGAAACAACCTAAATGCCCATCAGTACAGAGTTTGGTTAAATGAACTTAATGGAATTTTTAAAATGAGGAAGCTCCTTATGTACTGATGTGGAAAGGTCTACAAGACAGATAAACCATTAGCAAGAAAAGCAAGGAGCGTAATGAGGGATAGAATGTTACCAATTGTATAAATGAGAGAAAAGAAGGAATACTTCAGAGATGTCCTTATTTGTGCATAATACATACCTGTAAAGGTATATACGTTAATCATACTGGAGAGGGGAACTGGCGGCTGGGGGATGGACATGGGAATGAGACCTTTTACTGTATATCCGTTTCTACCTTTGCAATTTTTAATCACGTGTGTATATTGCTGATACAAAATTAAGTTTAAAAATTAAAGAAAATGAGTTCAACTAGTACTTGATATAAAAATAAACAGGCAAACAAATGGGTTTTCTTTAAGTTTTCTCTTAACTTATTTCTACCTGCTTTTGAACTTCATGTCATCTCTTCTGGGGTCTGAGAATAACTATCTCACAGAATGAGATATACTGAGAAGACCAACGCAGGCTCAGTTTCCAGAAGAAGAAGTCCTAAATTTTAGATTTGGGGATTGATGTTTGGCTTGTAACAGATTTTCCTCTGAAGGAAGAAAAGAAAGACAGAGAGCAAAGGGTTAGCTCAGAGGAATTCCAGGAAACTGATCTGAGTAAGAAGCAGCAGGAAAAGGTTTTTGAGAAGATGGCCAAAACACATCAGCCCAAACATAACAAGAACTCAAAAAAAAAAAAAAAATCCCATGTTATTTAGTTGAAAGACAGAATTCCAATGCTTTTTTTTCTTTCTTTTCTTTTCTTTTTTTTTTTTTTTTTTGCATGCAGCCCATCAGAACTAAAACAAGTGAACCAGAAAAAGACTTCAGACAAGGTTATAAAGGGTATATCCTTAGAAAGCCAAGCTTGCAAATCCAGCCAACTTTCAGTTGGCCAGAGGTTGGCAGTTCAATCTGTGAATCCAGACTAATTCTTCGTCTCTTTCACATCCCTGCTTTCTGCTTTTTAACACTTCACCGACTCCCTCAAGCCTGGGATGAAGCAGAAAAAGAAAAATCAAAATATTTCACCCAGGAATTTGGATTATCAGGGCTTTTCTTTCTCCTTTTGTCTGTAAACTGATATTCCTCTAGATCACAATCTCCATTCACCAAATGTGGTCTGTTTCTTTCTGTATCAGTCAGGTTATACTAGGTTACACTGCAGTAGCTGACAACCCCAGATACCTTAAAAAGCTTAAAACAATCGCTTATTTCTCAATCATGCAAAGTATACTCCCAGTTCTGGCACCTTCCAGGTAGCTGTCCTTGGTGTTGCAACCTCCTACTTGCATGATGACTGTAGGAGAGGAAGCGAGAACGTGGAGAATCACTCATCAGTTCTTAAGCACTTCCACCCAGAAGTGGCCTACACCTCTTCCATTCACATCTCAGGGACAAAAAGATCACATGAGATGCCCATCCTCAGAGGCTGGGGAGGGGACTGCCTGAAGGAGGGGAAGCAGGAATATTGGGAGGCAGCACTCGTGGCTTCCACACCTGCTTTGCTCCCAAATATGAGAAGCTTTGTTACTGTTTGGTTTTCACTTTGATTTTTGAAACCGCTGTTGTGTCTGGAGTTGTATCCAGACGCTTGGGGGTAAGAGTACTTGAATGAATTATCTTGTGAAACACCAGTCTGGCCACCCTTGTCCCACTTATTCTCTGACATAAATTACTTTTTGAAAGCTACCCTCCAGACACTATCCTCCAGACACAAAGGTGACCCTCGGGGCTCCATCAACAGTGCACATTCAATAGCTTTCCACTGTAATGAGCCATTCTCGTTTCTTTTCATGACTCTTCCTTGTAAATAATGCCAAGTACCTATAAAGCTAGAGAGTCTTTTGTGGTTTTGGAACCAAGTTTCAAAATGTCTAAACTGATAAGATCATTAGAAAACATTTCCATTTCAACCACTGCAGGTTAACAGATCAGAAACTTGAGGTCCCGGAATGAAGTGCCTTACTCAAAAGCACAAAGCTAATTCATGGGTGTTTGTTAAGTTGTAACTGTGTAGTTACTTGTTACACAGCAATAGAAAACTAATACAAAGTTGTAGTCTCCCAAGAGTATTTCTATTTTAACTAGGTGCAAATTAAGACCTAAAGCACTAAAAGCAATAAAAAGACCTTGACATCCCACAGTCACTATCACATGTAATTCAAAATAAAATGTTAGTTTTTGAAATTACACATATCTTACATGCATGGGATAATTAAAATAAGTTCCTTACAGATTTTCTGATTTCAAAAGTCTGGATCATTCTATCAAAATAAAATTTTTCTCCTTTCTTTTTTGGTATGAAGATAATCTGTTGATTTTTAAGATAACCCACGATTGACATTTAAGAATACTTAAATTTAAAAGTAAACATCTTGGTACATATATACAATGGAATATTACTCAGCCATAAAAAAAGAACAAAATAATGCCATTTCCAGCAACATGGATGGATCTAGAGATTGTCATACTGAGTGAAGTAAGTCAGACAGTGAAAGACAATTATCACGTGATATCGCATATATGCAGAATCTAAAAAAAGGGAACAAATGAACTTATCTATAAAACAGAAATAGAGTTACAGATGTAGAAAACAAACTTACAGTTACGGGGGGGGGGACAAATTGGGAGATCGGGACTGACATATACACACTACTACACATAAAACAGATAAGTAATAAGGACCTACTGTATAGCGCAGGGAACTCTACCTAATACTCTGTAATGACCTATATGGGAAAAGAATCTAAAAAAGAGTGGATATATGTATATGTATAACTGATTCACTTTGCTGTACACCTGAAACTAACACAACATTGTAAATCAACGATACTGATAACAATTTTAAGAAAATAATGATAAATAAATAAAATAAAAAGTAAGCCTACAACTACAGAATTTCAGAAATCGGGATAGGAATGGGGGTGCAGGGGTGGCTGGGAAAGTGACCTTCCCTGGGGACCAGAAACCACCTCAGCTGCAGTTATCCTCCCAGCCAGCAGCCCAGCACCCTGGGTGACCAGGTTTCAGGGCAGCAGGACTGGAGTAGGTGGCCCCTTGTATTCCCCTTTGGGTTTTCTCACTCCTCCTGCATCACTTTTTTTTTTTTTTTTTTTTAAATGATGGTGACAATATTTTTTTTTTCTAAATTTTTTAAAAAGTTTTATTTATTTATTTATTTATTTATTTTTGGCGTGTTGGGTCTTCGTTTCTGTGCGAGGGCTTTCTCTAGTTACGGCAAGTGGGGGCCACTCTTCATTGCGGTGCGCGGGCCTCTCATTATCGCGGCCTCTCTTGTTGCGGAGCACGGGCTCCAGACGCGCAGGCTCAGCAATTGTGGCTCACGGGCCCAGTTGCTCTGCGGTATGTGGGATCTTCCCAGACCAGGGCTCGAACCCGTGTCCCCTGCATTGGCAAGCAGATTCTCAACCACTGCGCCACCAGGGAAGCCCCACTCCTGCATCACTTTTGACTGATGTGCCTACTGCCATCCCCTCTGGCTATGTCAGGAAACTAAAAGGATTGATCAGATGTCATTAGGACCAGAGGTGAAGCCACATTGGGGTTACCTCTGAGTGGGAGAAACCCGGAAGGCCAGAGGACTGCTCAGGGCCCATGGCCACCAGGCTCAGCTGCGGGCTCCCAGCCAGCGCCCCACTACAGACAGACCGCAAGCTCCTGAGGCAACTTCCCCCTTCAGGGCAACCACTGGCACACCCCCTCACAGACACTGTTTACAGAGGGGTGACTGGGGACGAAGCAGGGGGAGAGAAATTGAGGGAGTAGGTGTCACACCTGGATGAGACAGCAAACTTCAGGTCACCATGAGACAGAAATCCAGTTCTACACACCATGAGAATCTGCGGAAGCCAACAGGGCCTCCCTCAAAGCAGTCCTGTTGAGGGTAAGAGCAGTGGCCTTGATAGGCTGCCGCCAAATCCCATGGCATCACTGGCTACCTGTGACCCCGGGCAAGTTACCTAACTTCTCTAAGCGTCTGTTACCTCATTTGTAAAATGGGGGTGAAAAGAGTAGCTCCATCATTAGGTGATTTTGAGAATTAAATGACTTAGAACATATAAAGTGCTTGGTCTGATGCCTGGCAGATAGAAAATACTCAAACCTCTGTTACCGAGGCACTCTCTTTCTAACCTTTGGTAAACTTGCTCTCACCATGGAAGAAAAGAACCGCCATCCTCCACCTCCCTTCCACACCTGACCTCACTCCCAGCAAGAGCCTTGCTCTTGTTTACCCACTTTCCTTGCTTACAGGAGGAAGGCAGGCGCCGTAGTTGAAGTTCACTCTGTGTTTGGAGGAAGCCGCCTTTGCCGTGGCTTCAGTCCTGTTTTTCCACTTCAGCCACCGGCTCTCACTTCAGCTTGCCATGAGTTGCCTCCAGGGCAGCAGGCAACTGATGTGGGCAACTGATTCTTTTTCCCCTTAATTTGGGGTCAGAGGCAATGGCTTCTTTTCAGCAACGAAAGCATAGCTCTAACTGTTCTCAGTGGGGAGGAGGTCTGGACTCAGGGTGAGGAGAGGCTGTCTCTCCCCATTCCAAGTTTCCCAGGCAATGAATCTGCTTGGAGGTAAACATGGTTGGCCCAGTTCCACAGAAATGGGCAAGCCCTGTGCGCTAACGCTCATCTGGAGAGAGGAAAACACAGATCCTGCCCTGCCAGAGGCAGTTAGCAAAACCCAGGCCAGCACTGTGAGCTACAACAAAGGCAGTGAGTTGAAAAAGAAGAAACAGAGATTAAAAAATGTGATTTAAGCTATATGGTCTTTATTTAAAGAGGTGTCCATCTAGCTGCTTTGAAACCAATATGGAGGAGGGTGATGGAGACACAACCCCAGCCAACTTTCTTTTTCTTTTTTTTTAAATTGGGGTAGAGTTGCTTTACACTGCTGTGTCAGTTTCTGCTGTACAGCAAAGTGAATCAGCTATACGTATACAGAGATCCCCTCTTTTTTGGATTTCCTTCCCACTTAGGTCACCACAGAGCACTGAGTAGAGTTCCCTGTGCTCTACAGTAGGTTCTCATTAGTTACCTATTCCCAACCAACTTTTGAAGCCGATTCACAAAGCTGCATCACACTGGAGAGAAAATACTCAGAAGGTCTCTAAATTCACAGTTCAAAAATTACATTCCCGAACTTCCCTGGTGGTCCAGTGGTTAAGAATCTGCCTGATATGGGGATGTATGTATATGTACCACTGATTCACTTTGTTATACAGCAGAAACTAACATACCATTGTAAAGCAATTATACTCCAATAAAGATGTTAAAAAAAAAAAAAGAATCTGCCTGCCAATGCAGGGGACATGGGTTCGATCCCTAGTCCAGGAAGATCCCATATGCCACGGGGCAACTAAGCCCGTGCGCCACAACTACTGAGCCCGCGCTCTAGAGCCCGCAAGGCGCAACTACTGAGCCCATGCGCCACAACTACTGAAGCCCACACGCCTAGAGTCCGTGTTCCACAATGAGAAGCCACCTCAGTGAGAAGCCCATGCGCCGCAATGAAGAGTAGCCCCCGCTCACCACAACTAGAGAAAGCCCGCGTGCAGCAATGAAGACCCATCGCAGCCAAAAAAAAAAAAAAAATTACATTCCCTTGGTCAACTTTCTAGCTAACTTTTTGGAGGTGCCATCTCCTCTGAGCCCTTCTGCTCTGGATAAGATGAAAATAGAAATAGGGATTCCAGCGTACTTTTGATTCCCACAGGGCTGGTCTAAATGGCCCTAATGAACTCCAAAATCTCAGAGCACAGTTGTCTGTCACTCAGAGTCACAGATGGAAAACTTAAGACTCCCAACACCTCCATGGATGAAACCAAACAGCAGATACATTATCTGAGCAACATTAAGTCAGGGAATTTTTTTCTTATTTCTTTTTCAGTGTAGAATCATCCTGTCATCTAAACCTCATGGCTACAACCTGGAGAGCCGTTTAGTCGGAAATGTGCTGGTTCCATTTGTCCACGAAGTGGTAGTAATAGGCTCTTTCCCAAAGGAAGCAACAGCAAGAATGGAAATGTAATTTATTTTTTATTGCTAAGTTGGGTTTTTTCAAATAAATAATTTTTTCAAAGATATGCAGACATATTTTTAATAGATTTTTCCGACATTTTATTTGTTGAAAAATTTCCATGCCCTTGAATAATTTCAATTATTCAATGGAAAACAGTTTGGGGAATTGCTTCCAGCCACTTATTCAGCCCTTTGAATAAGCCATATTTATTACTTGAATTGATTATGTTGTCCATTTGAAGATTAGCTCAGATGAACGGGGATTAGGAGAGAACACACTTCAGATCCTTTTTCCTCCTGCAATCACACGGGGGCCCTCTGCTTCTCTGGAGCAGCTCAGAGTCTGGCCTTGCAGGCCCCTGGGGTCCTTGTGGAGAGGAGCAGGAGAGGGAGGGCGTCATCGGGGGCACCGTGTCACTGAATACACATCAGCTGCAGGCAGCAGAGCTTTGTTGAGTCACAAAACACAAGAAACCTGGAGATGGGCGATCACTGGCCCTGGTTCAAGGAATCGACGTCAGCCCCAGGCCGACATCTCAGGATGTTTTTTAACCACAAATGGCTGCTGCAAATCAAGTCATCACATCCACGACGAAGAGTCGAAGGGGAAGGACCACTTCTGCACGGTCTGGCTCTTTTTATTAGAAAATCACAACCTTTTCCAGAAGCCTCCAGCTGCCGTCCACGTACCTCCACTACCACCCTTGGTCCAAGCTACCGTCTTATCACCCCCATTACGTTCTAGTTTCTCTCCCACCTTCTTCCCCTTGCCTTCTGTCTTTTCTCAATATAACCAGAGTGAGCACATTCAAGTGAAAATCAGATCACACCACAGCTCTGCCCTGAACTCCAGTAGCTTCCCCACACCCTCCAGAGTAAAATCCAAACTCCTCAGAGGGGCTGAGAAGCCCACATGATCTGGCCATCTCCTTCCCTCTCTGACCTCCCCCCACTGCACAATCTTTGTCCACTCTGCTCCAGCCACGCTGGCTCCTACTATTTTAATAAGGCCGGGCTTCCCCACATGGGGGCCTTTGCACCTGCTGTTCCCTCTGCCTGGCATGCTGTTCCCTCTATAACTATACAGTTGGCTCCCCAACCTTCTGCAACCTTTGCTCATGTTTCAACTTTGCGGAGAGAACTTCCCTGACCACACTATTCATAATTCCAACTGCCCTTCCCCCATTCCCTTCCATGTTTTATTTTCCTGTTTTTGCATAGCATTATCGAACATATATACGTATTTATCTTTTTTTATCTGTCTCCCCCAGTGACTAGAACAGAGCCTGGCACATATTAGCTGTTGAGTAACACACGGAAGCATGAAAGAATGAATGGGACAGAACTGGTTTGCAAGGTCCCTACTAGCAAGTATTTATGTGGTACTCTGGCCTGTAGAGCAACAGCAAAAGCCTATCAGGAGAAAGGAGTCTAGGAATGACTTTTTTTTTTTTCTGGCCACGCCATGCGGCCCGTGGGATCTTAGTTCCTAGTTCCCCGACCAGGGATTGAACCCAGGCCCTTGGCAGTGAAAGCGCGAAGTCCTAACCACTGGACCTCCAGGGAATTCCCTAGGAATGACTTCTGAGTGGTCGACAAATAGTGAGCACCATATATATACACCAGCCCTTCTCCATTAAGACAAATTCCCAATCTGCAACTACGTGTGAATGACCGTAGCAAAACTGATCAAATTAATTCTGGTTTTTCTTACTAAGTGAGGATTCCAAAGGTTAGTTAGTGTATTTAGGGGAAAAGAGAAAAAAAATAAAAACAGGTCATAGGTCTTGATAGACATATTATGTGTTATTCATTCTTTAAATCCTCAAAACAGTCCCGGAGGAAAGCAGAGTTAGGAGACATTGCGTAATGTGTTCACAGACCTTCAGTGGGGGTGTAATGCTGGGGGTTTTAGCCTCCAGCGAAGGTGCTGGACACCCCACGGTGGAGACGCGTGCTGTCCAGCTGTAGTCGCCAGCCGCAGGTGGCTATGGAGCGCTTGAAATGTGGCTGGTCCAACTTGCGACATGCTGTCAGGGCAAATGCAATACATGCCAGATTTTGATGACTCAACAGGAAAAAAATGCAAACTACCTCGCTAATACCTTTTCATACTGATTACATGAAACTATTTTGGATATACTGGGTTGAACAAAATGTGTGATTAAAGTTAATTACACCTGCTTGTTTTTACTTTTCTAATGTGGCTATCAGAAAATTTTAAAACACATTTGTGGGGCTTCCCTGGTGGTGCAGTGGTTGAGAATCTGCCTGCCAATGCAGGGGACACGGGTTCGAGCCCTGGTCTGGGAAGATCCCACATGCCACGGACCAACTGGGCCCATGAGCCACAATTACTGAGCCTGCGCGTCTGGAGCCTGTGCTCCGCAACAAGAGAGGCCACGATGGTGAGAGGCCCGCGCACCGCGATGAAGAGTGGCCCCCACCTGCCGCAACTAGAGAAAGCCCTCGCACAGAAACGAAGACCCAACACAGCCATAAATAAATAAATAAATAAATAAAAGAACGTGAATTTCTTTAAAAAAAAAAAAAACACATTTGTGGCTCACGTTATATTTCTGTTGGACAGAATGGACAATTCATCACACTATACTGTCATTATTTGTTTTATCTCTGTCTCACCCACCAGACTAGGAGCTCAAGGAGAACAGAAAGAGTGCCTTCCAATGCCCAGACAGAGGCTTTACGGTAAATATTCCACAAATGCCTGTTGAATGAATGAAGCTATGACGAAAAAGAAAAAAACTACAGCTATTTAATGATTCTGAAATAATTACAAAATCACTTGGAATTATATGCTATGAATTGCTATTGAATTGACCATTAATCTGTTGGGTGTGGAGATGAATTTCAATACATATGGTTGGTTTGTATGTCCATATATTCTCACAGACACAGATAAAGTGAATACTCCAAAAATACACTGAACCTTATGCATGTGAACTTGAGCTTGCACATGTATCTTGTGGGTGAGTTAGGCAGGCTACTAACTTATAAAATGTTATAAGTGACTTCTGCCCTTTCTCAGCATTTGACTGTGTAGTCAGCTCTTCCATCTACTTCCTTGCTACCCAATGGCTGATTCAAGGGAGCATCACCTGGGAGCCTGTTAGAAATGCAGAACTTCTGGTTGCACCCCAAAGTTACTAAATCAGAACGAGAACTCTAGTCAATTGTATGAGCATAGAATTTGAGAAGCCTGAGCTATGTGTTTTTGCTTCTCAACTCTAAGGAAGAGGGCCACCTGGGAACTTGGCTATCATTCCTTTCCATTTTTCACACCTTTTTTTTGCTACAAATGGTTGAACATTCACTCTGTGGAAGATGTTATCCTAGGCCCGGAGATCCAAGGAGGAACTAGGCACATGGCTCTTGGTTCTGTGGCTTGTGTCTCCCATTACTGAGCCCTCACTCTTTGTGGGACAGCTGGATACACCAGGTACTAGAGCTCCAGTGAGCGCCACAGGAGGGCGGACTGGAGTGAGAGGGCAGAAACAGTAGAATGGCCCCATGTCTGCAGTGAACCTGGAGACAGCTGCTTCATGATCTTGCATCTGAGCGTGTCCAGAGGAAAGGAAGCAGCCAACACTCTTCTTCCTTCCAAGAAAAAAACTTCCCCAGAATATGCCCGTTTCCATAGAGACCCAAGAACCTGCAAAGCCTCCATCAGCTTTCTAGTCCCCAGGCTCCGGTACAAGCGAGCTAATTCCCCTTTGTCTGGGTCTCTGGGAGAGCGTGAGTTTTCTTACTCTGGGGAAATGCAGGGTATTTTAGTCACAGCTGCATGTTCCTGGAGAGGAAGATCAACTCAAACTCCATCTCAGCAGCAGCCCTCAGACACTCTGTGGCTGGTGAATTGCGCCGCAGTCTCAATGAACTCTTGCCCAAACAATCAGGAAATTCAACTCCCAGATTTCTTTTCCGCTATGTCTACAATTACAATTGCATCCACTTCATCAGTCAGATTTCTTGAGCACCTTTGATGCTTACTATAAAGAACACAGAGATTGTCCTTCTTAACAAGAGAAATTGATGTCTAAACAAATAGCAGCTTAAAACTTTCCCATGGCTCCCGCTGGCTCATACATGGAAATTATTCCACAAACTCTTGGCCTGCCAGGCTCTGTGTCCTGGGCGGGCCCCTGGCTCACATCCCCTACCTCTTGCCTGCTCTCGGCACTCCAGCCTCGTTGGAATGTTCTTCCCACCTCCCACCTCCTCTGCCCCTCTTTTGACCTAGTAAACTCCTTTCATCCTTCAGATCACAGCTCAGGGAAAAAAAAAAAAATGGGGACTTCCCTGGCGGTCCAGTGGTTAAGACTCCGCACTTCTGGGCTTCCCTGGTGGTGCAGCGGTTGAGAGTTCGCCTGCCAATGAGGGGGACGTGGGTTCGAGCCCTGGTCTGGGAGGATCCCACATGCCGCGGAGCAACTGGGCCCGTGAGCCACAACTACTGAGCCTGCGCGTCGGGAGCCTGTGCTCCGCAACAAGAGAGGCCGCGACAGTGAGAGGCCCGCGCACCGCGATGAAGAGTGGCCCCCGCTTGCCACAACTAGAGAAAGCCCTCGCACAGAAACGAAGACCGAACACAGACAAAAATAAATAAATAAATTTATTTAAAAAAAAGACTCCGCGCTTCCAATGTAGGGGGTGTGGGTTCGATCCCTGGGGTTGGGGAACTCAGATCCCACAGGCCAATCGGCCAGAAAAAAAAAACAAGAAACAAAAAACACCGCAGCTCAGAGATCACTTCTTCAGGGAACCTTCCAGGTGCCCAGCTGCTTGCATTATCTGGGTCCCTGTCCTGTGCTCATGGAGTCTTTCTCCTTCCTTACACTCTCTTCCCTCATCCCTTAGGGTGTGCGCCTCTTTCCTGACTGACTCAGACTTTATTCTGTAGACTATGGGAATCTGAAAGTTTTCAAGCAAAGGAGAGATAAGATTAAAGCTAGGGGAAGATAAATTCAGCAGCTGTGGGCAGAGTATATTAAACAATGGAAGACATCGCATGCACAGGGAAGAGAGTGGAATGGTTATCTGTTACATGCCAGGCCTGGGGGTGTTCTTAAAGTATTATCTTATTGGTTCTTCATCATACATCTATGAGGGAGGCTTTGCTGTCCCCATTCTTTAGTTGAAGAGACTAAGACCAAGAGAGGTTTAGTAACTTGCTCAAGGCCACACAGCTGGAAGGCCCAGGCCTGCCTGGCTCGTCTAAGCACCTGCCTTCCAGGGAAGCTATTGCGTAAGTTCCTTTATGAGAAGGTAGTAGAAAGGAAAGAACTGACCTGACAAGAGATTATAGGGGAAAAGCAACAGAATTGATTGATGATTATGTGTGGAGACTGGAGTATGAGAGAGGAATTCATCCAAGATGACTGAAGTTCTCCGCGGGTCGCTAACTTCTGGAAGCATTTCTGACCCGCCTCCCTTGTGTTCCCGTGGCGCTTTGCGCACCCCCTACCCCTGCAGCAGAGCACTCTTCATAGAGTTGTACCGTTCCCAGTCTGTTTGCCTGCCTTCACCACAAGGCCATGTCTGTGCGGTCCACTGCTGGAGCCCTGCAGGGAAGCAGACAGCCTGAAAGTGCTCGGTGAAGACTTGCTACATGAATACAACGTGATAAATGAACAAAGGACTGGACGATCAGGAGAGTGACGAAGCCGAAAACACACTCACAGAGGGAAGTGCCTGGAGCAAAACGCCCAGGATGAGCCAGCCAGAGCAGGCAGGGCAGCTCTCGGGGGCTCACCTGGCGTGTTTGCCTGTGAGGACCTTTGTGACTTCCTCCCACTGAAGAACAGGACGTTTCCAGGTGAGAGTTAGGTGACTGGATGGGGCAGGGCTGCAGCATCCAGCCTCAGAGGGGACAGAGCTCAGTACGTCCAAGGCTACATACAGAGCAATAATGCCACAGCTGCAAACCTCAGGGTGCCTCTTGGTGATCTGTTCTTTGGTAGATTTGGCATTTGAAGAACAATCTATGCCACCACTTGTGAAACTTTAACAGCAGGAAGGATTGGTTTCCCTTGAGAGTTTGCAAGGGTGCTCTTTGGAAAGAGAATCCACAGGTTGGCTCTTAAAATGGCATCTACCTAAAACTTTCTCTGTTCCCCATGTAGGGAAGGACCAAAGAGTCCCTCGGACCTGTGATCACCACTCTGTTCCCTCTGGAAGCTGCAAAATCTCCTCCTCACACTCCAGGGGAGTCTCAGTATCTCCCCGACATCTTTCTGTGTCAACTGTACACAACATCTCCATTACCTCCTGAACAAACCACGGGTGGCAGTCCCCTCCTTCTCATCTGCTTCCAGTATTTTTCCCCTCCTCCCCTCCCTCTCCGCGCTATTAGTAGGTAAGTTTTCCTAAACACTGGTCAGGACTCAGAGCAGAAAGCACAATGCCTTAAGCTGGCGTTCAAGACCCTCCATGCTGTGGCGGTCACCACCCTCCCTGGACTTACCTTCTCCTGACCCTCTCTTCATGGTCACCAGCCACAGTCAAGCCAATTCCTAGTTCCTCCCAAAACCTGTCCTCTGCTTTCCAGCCATATTGTCACTCCCAGCGCATAATGTCTTCTCTCCAAGGACCCTGTCAAAATCCTACTGGCCTTCCAGAATTTGCTCAAATGCCACTTCCTCCCTGAAGCTGATCCCAACTGTCTCAGTGAAAACTAACCCTTTCCTTTGAATAGATTCCCATAGGACCTCCTTTTCATCACTTATGAAATTTTTCAGAAGATTGTCTGATATTGGAGCTAGTTCCATGAAAGTTAGTGAGAATAGCCCCATTGCATGATGGTCTCATTTTTGTGTCATGAAGTTCGCGGGTAAATAGCAATCTACTCACACTCAGCACGTCAGTGTGTTGTTCTGGTGTTCTTTGCAACCTAAGTTTCTGTAGTTAATGACCCTAATTAAAACTATTAGCATATCAAAGGAATTTTTTAGAAAAACAACAATAATTAGCTTTAAAATTTTCACAATTTGCTAACATTGTCAAGCTCAATAAACACTGTTTTTTTCTGCTTACAAGTCTTTCAGGAAAAGCTTTGAGATCCTGAGTGCGTGGAAATAGAGTGGGTGACCATTTTCCAACTTTTTTTCCTTTTCTTCTTTCTCCTTTCTCTAGTAAGAAAGACAGTCCATAAAGGTTTTAAGGGCAGCCAACTCAAAAACTCATTATCAGTTGTTTCCTCCCTCTTGAATAATTCTCAGCTTGTAAGAATATGATAGAATCTCCATATTTAACAATAATCTCCATATTTCTCTTAACCTAGTCCCCTCCTCCAGAAGTGGCACCAGCAAAACTTCTCAGAAAGAATTGTTCATATACATTCTATCTCTACTTTTTCATTGCCAAGTCTCTATTTTTAATTAAATTTATATTTATATGGTGTTATAAATATAAATTCATTGTGGGAATTTAGAAAATACAGATAAGCTCTGAGAAAATTAAAAGTATCCATGTGGCGGATGGACCTAGAGATGATCATACTAAGTCACTTAGTAAGAGAAATACAAATACTGTATGATATCACTTATATGTGGAATCTAAAATATGACAAAAATGAACCTGTCTATGAAACAGAAACAGACTCACAGAAATAAAGAACAGACTTGTGGTTGCCAAGGGGGAGGGGGGTGGGAGAGGGAAGGATTGGGAGTTTGGGATTAGCAGGTACAAACTATTATATAGAGGATGGATAAACAACAAGGTCCTACTGTATAGCACAGGGAACTATATTCAATGTCCTGTGATAACCCATAATGGAAAAGAATATGAAAAAGAATGTGTATATATATGTATGTATATGTATATGTATATGTATAACTGAATCATTTCACTATACTCAATTTAAAAAAAAAAGGATGAGAAAAAGTATCCATGTGGGGAAACTGCTAAGCACATGGTAAACTGCATTTCCCAGCACCACTTGCAGTTCAGGTGAACACTTACATTCCATTGGTGAGTGAGACACATCGTTTCTTCTCACTAATGTGAATGGTAGTAATATGTTCTACTTATTGGCATGGGCCACAAAACCCCCATGTATACTCCTCTATGCTCTTTCCTCTTCCTGTAATATATAAAAGCTATGACCAAGTGGAATTTATCCCAGGGATGCAAGGTTAGTTTGACACTGGAAAATCAATTAATGTAATACATCATATATAGATAAAAACAAAAATTTCATGATCATCTCAAAGACACAGAAAAAACTGTTCACGAAATCCAACACTCTTTCAGGATAAAAACAGACAACAAACTAAAAACAAAAGGGAATTTCCTCAACCTGATAAAGGGCACCTATGAAGATCCCAGAGCTAACCTCCTACTTACTGGTGAAAGACTGAAAGCTTTCCTGCTGAGATCAGGAACAAGACAAGGATGTCCATTCTTGTCCACTTCTATTCAACCTTGTACTGGATGTTCTAGCCAGGGCAATTAGTCCATTTGAGATGCTATTTTTAAAAATACCATAGACCGGGTGACTTAAACAACAAATATTTATTTTTCACAGTTCAGAAGGTTGGGAAGTCCAAGATTACGGAGCCAACAGACTGTCTGGTGAGCGCAGCTTCCTGGTTCATAGACCAGTCTTTTTATTGTGTCCTCACACAGCAAAAAGGTCAAGGGATCTCTCTACAGCCTATTCTATAAGGGCACTAATTCCATTCAGGAGGGCTCTGCCCTCATAACTTGATCACCTATGAAAGGCCACACCTCCTAATACCATCACATTGGGGATTAGGATTTAAATATATGAATTTTAGGGAAACACAAATATTCAGTTTGTAAATAGCAATTAGTGAAGAAAAAGAAATAAAAGGAAACCAGATTGTAAAAAAGAAGTAAAATTATCTCTATTCACAGATGACATGACCTTGTATATAGAAAATTCTAATGAATCCAACAAAAGCCTAGTAAAACTAATAAATAAATGAGTTTGGCAAAGTTATAGGATACAAGATAAGTTACACAAAAATCAATTGTATTTTATACACTTGCAATAAATTATCCAAAAATAAATTTATGAAAACAATTCAATTCACAATAGCATTAAAAAGAATAAAATACTTACAAATAAATTAACAAAGAAGTACAAAATTTATATGCTGAAAGCTACAAAACATTATCAAAAGAAATTAAAGAAGAGCTAAACAAATGGATAAATATGTCATGTTTATGGATCAGAAGACAATATTAAGATGGTAATAATCCCCATACTGATCTACAGATTCAAAGCAATATCTATTCAGAATCCTAGCTTTGTAGAAACTGACAAGCCAATTCTAAATCCGTATTGAATTGCAAGGGACCCAGAATAGCCAATACAATCCAGAAAAAGGAGGACAAATGGGAGGAGTCACACTTTCCAGTTTGATAATCACCACAAAGCAATGTTAATCAAAAAGTGGTACTGACATATCGATGGGCATTTAAATCAATGGAAGAGAATTCAGAGTCCAGAAGTAAATCCACACATCAATGGTCAACCAATTTTCCACAAGAGTGTCAACATCATTCAAGGGAGAAAGAATAGTCTTTTCAACAAATGGCATTGGGACAACTGATTAGCCACATTCAAAAGAATTAAACTAAAACTTTACCTCACACCATATTCAAAACAAACAAAAAATGAATTGAAGACCAAAATGTAAGAAGTAAAACTATAAAACTCTTAGAAGAAAACATAGAGGTAAACCTTCATGACTTGAGATTTGGCAAAGGATTCTTAGATGTGACACCAAAAGCACAAGCAAAAAGAGAAAAAATAGACAAATTGGACTTCATCAAAATTAAAACCTTTTTGGGACTTCCCTCATGGTCCAGTGGTAAAGAATCCGCCTTCCAACGCAGGGGACGTGGGTTTGATCCCTGATCAGGGAACAAAGACCCCACATGTCGTGGGGCAACTAAGCCCATGCACCACAACTACCGAGCCCATGCATCACAACTACTGAGGCTGCGCACCTCAACGAGAGAGCCCGCGTGCCACAAACTGCAGAGCCCATGAGCTCTGGAGCTCCCGCACCACAGCTAGAGAGAGAAAACCGGCCCACCACAACTAGAGAGAAGGCTGCGCGCTGCAATGAAGAGTCTGCACGCCACAACAAAGATCCCACATGCCGCACCGAAGACCTGACGCAGCCAAAGAAATAAATAAAATAAATTAAATTAAAACCTTTTGTGCTTCAAAGGACACCATCAAGAAAATAAAAAAGACAATCCACAGAATGGGAGAAAATATTTTCAAATCATATATCTGATAAGGGACTTGTATCTAGAATATATAAAGAACTTTTACTTATAAAGAATTCAATAGTAAAAAGACAAAAACTCAGTTTACAAATAGGCAAAGGCTCTGAATAAGCATTTTCCCAAGGCAGATATGCAAACGGCCAGTAAGAACTTGCAAAGATACGTGGCATCACTAGTCATCAGGGAAATGCAAATCAAAGCCCCAGTAAGATACCTATTCACACCCACTAGGATGACTATAATTAAATGTCATATAACAACAAGTGTTGGTTAGGAAGTGGAGAAAATGGGACCTTCATACAAAGCTGGTGGGAATTTAAAATGGTGCGGCCACTTTGGTAAACAATCTGGCAATTCCTCAAATAATCAAATATAGAGTTACAGTATAACCCACCAACTCTACTCCCAGGTATATACCCAAGAGAAATTAAAATATACGTCCACATGAAAACTTATACATGAATGTTTATAGCAACATTATAATAGGCAAAGTTAGAAACAACCCAAACATCCATCAAATGATGAATTGATTAACAAAATGTGGTTTAGCCATACAATGGAATATTATTCAGCCATAAAAGGGAATGAAGTGTTGATGAATTCCACAACATGAACAAAACTCAAAAACGTTATACTAAGGGAAAGAAGGCAGTCACAAAACACCACAAATGCCATTATTTCATTCATATGAAATGTCCAGGAGAGGGAAATCTACAGAGTCAGAAAGCAGATCAGTGGTTGCTTATGGTTGGGAGCTTTATAATGGGGGGATAGAAGGGTAATAGCCAAAGAGTATGGGGTTACTTTTTGAGGAGATGAAAATGTTTAAAACTTACTATGGTGATGGTTGTACATATCTGTGAATACACTAAAAAAGGTTGAATCGTACATTTTAAATAACAGTATTGTATATGAATTATATTTAATAAAGCTGCTTAAAAATGTTTGAGCCATTGGCTATTGGGGTCTATTTGTTATAACAGTTCAGCCTATCCTAACTAACACAACCCATAATCTCACAATCCATTTATATGTTTATTTTGATATATATCCTCTATACTTTGCTTTGCATAAATATAATTTTTTTAAAAACAACATTCTTTAATGTGCATTTTCACTTAACTAATTATAACTATTGTTCTATGTCAATAAATATGCTTTTTTTCATTTTATTTACTACTGAGCATTTCATTTCATTTTCTGTTTTCTTACAGTTTTAAATCTTGAGTTGACCAACAGTTGAGCTTCCTTTTTCTTTCAATTTTAATTTTACCATAGCATATCAATTTTTAACTTTTTTCTTTTTTCTCTTTTTGTTGTTGTCATGTTTTACAATCAGAAAGATTTCCTTAACTTTAATACCAATCTCTCTAGCATATTTTTAAATTAATTTTTATTGGAGTATAGTTGATTTACAATGTTGTGTAGTTTCTGCTGTTAGTTTCTGTTGTGTTAGCAAAGTGAATCAGTTATACATATACATATGTCCACTCTTTTTTAGATTCTTTTCCCACATAGGTCATTACAGAGTATTGAGAAGAGTTCCCTGTGCTATACAGTAGGTTCTTATTAGTTATCTACTTTATATATTGTAGTCTGTTTATGTAAATTTCCAACCTTCTATCTTTTTTCTCTAAACGTTCCTTTTTATAGTACCCTATTCTTTTTCATGAACATAAAATCTTCTCTTATGCCTCTGAAGATATTAATTACAGGGTTCTTTTTTAGTGTTGGTCTGACCTCCACATTGCCTGCTTTCTCTGGTTTCTTTTCTCCTTCCCTCCCGCCCCCCAGTTTGTTCACTTTCTTCTCTGTCTTTCATCCCAGAGGGTTATTTTAAATATAAGTTTTTCACTGGCTTTTTGTTCTTGTTTAAAAGTGAGGCACTCATGACTGGAAACTATTTGTGTGTGGGTGCAGTGTGCTAACTGGTGAGCACACTGCACAGTCAGAGAGTGGGGGCCAGACTCCTTTGTTGTGGTTCCTCACATGTCAGCGTCAGGAGTTCTTTTATCTCACCCTAGACGGTGTCTCCAGGCAGAAGTCTAGTGCAGGCTAGACACCTCCTAGCCTGCACTCTTAGGTATGGCTGCCCGCATTCTGGTTGCTGGGAAAGGCAAGGGGGCTAGAGGTAACCCCGCTCAGTACGTAGAGTGTCCCTTGATCCCCTTTTTATCCCCTCGCCTTACTTCTATCCTTAGCTGTGTGGTCATCTGCAAGCCCAGAGCTGCTCCATTTCAGTCTCTTCCCAGGGCACCTCTGTCTGTTCAGCCCACTCCAATCAGTTCTCCATCCTGATCTCTGCCATGAAGCTTCTCTTGTCCAGGTCCTCGATGGCCTCCATCTTGCTAAATTCAAAAGAGGTTTTTCTGTCCTCATCTTACTCATCCTCTCAGAAGAATTCAACACAGGTTAGTATTCACTCTTCCTAGGAATTCCTTGTTTATTCCATGACAAGAGATCTCTCTACTCCCTTCCCTTCGACAGAATTCCCTTCTCTGATTCACTTCCCACAGTCTTTTACAAATGTAAAACAGACATGCCACTCTCCTGCCTAAGCACAGTGAAGCATCTCATCACACTTTGAAAGCATCCAGTTTCCTTAACATGACCCCAAAGTCTCCATGTCATCTCTCTCCACACCTGCCCCTTCAGCTCATCTCTGACCACCCTCTGTGCACTGACTCTTCCCCAGCCAACCTGGCCCTCTTTCTGTGACTGAAACACACCCAACTTGGTCCCCTGAGGGAGTTTTGCACTTCTGTTCTTCTCCATTAAACACCCTGCTGTCAGATCTTCCCAAAGCTGGCTCCTTCTCCTTATCCAATCTTCAACTCAAACATCACCTGTTCACCCAACCCAAGGATGTGTTCCCACCACCATGACCTCTGCTACACTTACTGCATCAGTCAGTTCTATTGTCACCATGACATTCAAAACTGTGTGATATGCAATGAGGAAAGGGATGGTGGGAGGGACAAATTAGGAGCATGGGATTAACAGATACAATCTACTATACAAAAAAGGATTTACTGTAGAGCACAGGGAATTAATTATACCCAATAGCTTATAATAACTTTTAATGGAATATAATCTGCAAAAAAGTTGAATCATTATGCTATACACCTGAAACTAACACAATACTGTAAACCAACTACACTTCAATAAAATAAAATTATGTGACATTATCTTGATTACTTTTTATACACTTTCTGTCTGAATCCCCTACAAGAATGGAAGCTCCACGTGGACAGAAGTATTGTCTGTTTTGCCCGCAAGTGCCATCAAGCGGCGCCCGGCACATGGTGGATCCTTGGTAAGTGTTCACTGCGTGAACACATGAAGTGGTTACCCATGTGGTGAGCTCTCTGTAGGAAATCACTGTCATACAGCACAAGAAGGATCCATTTTCAGCTCAGTCTCCCACCTACATGGAACGCTTCCCAACAGAACAGATTTAAAATGCTCCTTGACCACCATGGTCCCCAAAACTACTTATCGCCACACAGAGCACAGAACTTCTACCCAGAAAGGCAGAGGACACACCTCACAGAGCCACTTCTCATCAGTAGAAAAGCAGGCACTTAGCAAGCAGTAAAAATCTTCCACAGAAATTAGTTAAGAAAAATTCAATGCCTTGAGACAGAACTTTGGACAAGTACACAAGTAAATACTAAGAATTTAGCACAAATCACTGCAGTATGTGGATAAGCAGAAAAACATCCAAAAGAGTCTAAAAGAGACTGCTCTCTTGTTCCCACTGCTTATGGGCTCTAGCTACTTCCTTGGTGTGAAAGAACTAAAAGTTGGCATCAGAATTTGCTGTAAATCTTTTAGTTTACATTTATATAAATGTGCATGGTAAACTGTATATGGGTCTCCCAAAAAACTGGTGAGGAATTAGTCACACTCAACCAATTCTGACTTAAAGAATATTTCTTGATATTTCATACATGTAGCATACAAACGTGTGGACACTCCTGTACTTTCTTTAAAGTGTGAACACTTTTTGACCCTAAAATTCTACTTTAAGGAAGTTAACCAAAGGAACTAATTAAGAATGTGAATTAATTCGGGGCTATAAGGATAGTCATTACAATATCATTTATAATATCAACCTAAATGTCCAACAGTACGAGATTGGTTAGGGCCATCTAAAAAGTTATTCCGGGCTTCCCTGGTGGTGCAGTGGTTGGGAGTCTGCCTGCCAATGCAGGGGACAAAGGTTCGTGCCCTGGTCTGGGAAGATCCCACATGCCGCGGAGCAGCTGGGCCCGTGAGCCACAACTACTGAGCTTGCGCGTCTGGAGCCTGTGCTCCACAACAAGAGAGGCCACAATAGTGAGAGGCCCGCGCACCGCGATGAAGAGTGGCCCCCGCTTGCCGCAACTAGAGAAAGCCCTCGCACAGAAACGAAGACCCAACACAGCCAAAAATAAATAAATAAAATTAAAAAAAAAAAAAAAAAGTTATTCCGTGAAGAAATATTTATTGGCCTCGAATGAGTTCACTAGGTTGAAAAAAGCAGGTTACAAAATAATATGATCCCATTGTATTTATATGATACATATATATACACATATATATACATCTACTATACATGGAGAGAGAGAGAGAGAGGGAGAGAGAGAGGAAGAATATAAATACCAAAATGAAAATTTAAAACCAGTTTCTCTAGATAATAATAATACGGAAGATTTTTTTAATATTTGTTTCGTTTTTTTTTATCCTAATCTAAATTTTCTGTTTTTCCTATAACGAATAGCTGCTACCATTGCAATATGAAAGAAAAAAGCCATAGAATTTTAATCAAAACTTTGTCGGTGATCAGAATGGGCACAATCAAGTAGGAAATACGCTTTACAGTGGTTCTTAATCAGTTTATCCCACCTGAAAGAGCCACCCATAATGCACACCTGGATGACAACACAAGCCTTTAAGCCTAAAATAAACTGATAGAGCCCAGTAGACACCTCCGATCTGGATCTCTCTCGACACAGCTGGAGGACCATTTCTTCCTTCCTAAATCTGTCTAATCCTTTAACCTCCATGAAGCTACTACCCCAAGCTTCTCGCTTTAGCCCTCTCATCAGCGTTTTTATTCTTCTTCTTTGGCTCCTTGTCTTAGCCTGGGCTGTCATAACAGAATATCCCAGACTGGCTGGCTTAAACAGCAGAAGTTCATTTCTCACAGTTCTGGAGGCTGGACGTCCAAGAAAGATGCAGGCTGCTTCATCTCCTGGTAAGAGTACTCTTCCTGGCTTGCAGACAGCACCTTCTCTGCGTGTCTTCACATAGCCTTTTCCTGGTGCGTGTGCTCGGGGGCCGGGGGGAGAGCTCTGTCTCTTCGTACAAGGCCACTTAATGCCATCACGAGGAGCCCACCCTCGTGGCCTCATCTAACAACAATTGATTCCCAAAGGCCCCATCTTTAAATACCAGCACAGTGGGGGTTAGGCTTTCCACACACGAATTTGGGGGTCGGGGGGACACAAACATTCAGTCCGTAACACTCCTCTTCTCATTAAATATGAATGTTTTCCAGGCTCTGTCCTGATGCCCTGCACATTCTCCGTCATTCACATGTGTCGGTGGTTTCCACCCCGTCTTTTCTTTAAATCTCAAATACGACCCAAACTCCAACCCCAGACCCAAATCTTCCCTGAGTCCCACAGACGGCTCAAACTCAAATGTCCTGAAGTTTCTACCCTTCTCCAATCTCACTTTAGGATAAAGAAAAAAACCAAACACATATGACAAGGGGGAAATTGCTCAATCCAGGATCTTAAGACCGAGAATTCAGACCTTAGCACGAGGGGTGTGATGGGCCTCGTGTGGAACTAGCAGTGGTCCCAGGTGCTGATGTGTCAGGGCCATGAAACCCAGAGCCCGTGGCCTCTCTGACCTGGCAGACATCTCACTAAGTGGACTGCCAAAACATCCAAACTACGGGACACCTCTAGAAACAAGGGGAGCCGTGGGAGACCTTCCTTCGCCCTCATGTCACAAACGGCGTATCATCTGCCTTCTTGAGGTTTCACGAGCAGATCAAAGTAAAAGCAACCTTGGAACAAGTTAAAGTCGTCCTTCTCACCAGACGTGGCCTAACTCACATTAGCCCTGGAGATTTCTAGAACATACGCCAAATTTCCTTTTTCCACTCCTCTTAGCAGCCCATGCTCTAGCCATTTCTCTCCCAGGTTAGGGCTCAGCTTCTAGGTTTCTCCATCGCTCAAATCGGAACGGTCTTTCCAACATGCAGATCTAGTGCATTTCACCCACTGAAAATCCTGGGATGGCTTCCCCTTATCCCCTGGCATAGGATCCTCTAGGACCTGGTTCCTGCCTGCTGCCCACACCTCCGCGCTTCAGTCTCGCTCACTCTTGCTGCACTTGCTGTTTCTGAGCAAGCCACGTTCTGTCACCTCCACTCCCTTGCACACGCATTTACTCACACCTTGCCTCCTGTTCCCAACCTCCCAACTCCTCTCCTACCTGAGAACTTCCCTGGGAACCGTCCCCTGCGCAACCCGCCGAGATTTCCGAGCTCCTTTCTACTTGCTCCCCGTTGTACCTCGGAGAGCCTCAGGGCAGCCAGACCCTGCCGTATTTTGTACTAAATGCTGACCTCTCTCGCCACTGTATTGAGAGCACCCAGAAAACAGTCATGTGGCCTTTTCGCCTTTCTTCTCACATGCGATTTTGGGCTTAGACATAAATGATCAAGAAATACTTTTGAACGAGTTGATGAATAAAATAATGAGCAAACCAAAGAATGACTAAATGGCACCAATGACCTCTAAGATTAAAATATCCTTCAGAAGTGCTGAGGAATCCTTGTGGCCTTGGATATGGAACACTGGAACTGGGGGAATAAAAAGACTACAGGAGTTATTTGTGTTACATGGGCGTCGGGAGAGTCAGGGTAATCTGATGTTGGAAAGATGTGAGATGTTGGCCTGAAGAGCTTTGCAAGATTCTGTAATATTGATTTGGTGATTTTTCCACAGCCGTGAGGAGACACTGCAGCTCAGACCCACTGTTTTTTAGAAAATAAACCTCAAAAGATAACCCAGGGGATACAAATCCCACTGAAAGCAACATTCTGTTAATCAGAGACTCTGAGATGTGGCCTGCCCAGGCAGGCTCTTCTGCCATTTTATATTTCCTCTTTAATCTATCCCTGGATGCTACAGTTTTCAACTCGCAGAGATTTAAAAGGCACTTTGATTAATGGACTTGACCACTGTCCGCTCATGTTTAACCAAGGTGTTCTCCTCTGTGTTTCATGTTTCACACCCCCATAGCACCATTCCCCTTTTATTACAGAAACTGAAGAATGTGATGGCCTGCCAGACAGCAGAGTAATTTATGAAAAATATATTTTTAAAAGGAGAGTGTATTAAAGCTTGAAAAGAACTCTGAGCCTGTTGCTATTTTAATTTTAAATAGTCTATGCAAATAACTAAATGTCAGGTCATACTGACGCCATCAAATTTAGGAGAGTATATGGTATACAACCCCAGAGTCCTAGGAAATATTAAATCAGATTTACCAGGCTACTGAATCATATCTTGTTTTTGACATGAAACAACAGTATGGATTGGGTTAAAAAGAGCCAACTTCCAAAAACCTCTACCTGCTATAAATGTTTCCATATGTACCACCATTCTTTAAAAAGAGATTAAAAGAAACAGAGATGAATTCCAAATATATTTAAGCACTAAATCTCTCTTGGGTCTTTTATTTTTCTCAAATCTCTCCTTCCTCACACTAGCCAATTTCAGATATTGATTTCCAGGAGGAGATGGATGAGAAAAGCCAGTACTCAGTGATAAGGTAATGAATGCTGCTCACCCTACTTTAGGACAGTTTAATTTGGATATTTACCTGAACTTTGCTCATGGCTTTGCACACCTGGGTCTCCATCAGTCACACCAATGTGCACTGTGTACTGTGTACTATGTAGTGTGTCTCTGGCGCAGCTATTCTAGATCAGCAGGAAAGTTGAAAATCCCTTCAAAATGACATTGAAGGACTTCCCTGGTGGCGCAGTGGTTAAGAATCTGCCTGCCAATGCAGGGGACACGGGTTCGAGCCCTGGTCTGGGAAGATCCCACATGCTGCGGAGCAACTAAGCCCGTGAGCCACAACTACTGAAGCCCACACACCTAGAGCCCGTGCTCCGCCACAAGAGAAGCCACCACAATGAGAAGCCAGCGCACGGCAACAAAGAGTAGCCCTCGCTCGCCACAACCAGAGAAAACCCCGCGTGCAGCAATGAAGACCCAACGCAGCCAAAAATAAAATAAGTAAAATAAAATAAATTAAAAAAAAAAAAAAAGAATCCCCCTGCCAATGCAGGGGACACAGGTTCGAGCCTTGGTCCGGGAAGATCCCACATGCCACAGAGCAGCTAAGCCCGTGCGCCACAACTACTGAGCCTGTGCTCTAGAGCCCGCGAGCCACAACTACTGAGCCCGTGTGCCACAACTACTGAAGCCTGCACGCCTAGAGCCTGTGCTCCCCGACAAGAGAAGCCACTGCAATGAGAAGCCCGCGCACCGCAACGAAGAGTAGCCCCTCTCGCAGCAACTAGAGAAAGCCCACGCTCAGCAACAAAGACCCAACACAGCCATAAATAAATAAATAAAATTTTTAAAAAAATTCTCACTAAAAATTATGACGCTGAAAAAACACAATGGTCAGTGAATAAATATTTATTGTGTGAAGAACTGTGCTACGTCATAGATGTTCCATGATGAATATGACACTATTATACTTTTGAGAAAAGGGGAGAACAGCAGAAAATGTGCCTTCTCCTTTTAAATTCTTAATTAGTGATTAAGATGAATTCCTATTTCCAGAGTACCTAATAAGTGGTCATCAGGAGATGGGCTAGAATCAAGCTGAATGCCAGAAGGAAACCAGCTTTGCATCCAGAATTGGTTGGCTATTAACAACCAATCCTGTGATGACAAAAGCCTAGCACTGACATCCACTGCCCCTGGCAGACATCACTAATCAATTACGGCACTTGGCCACCCCTTCCACAGATATTTACTGGGTGTTTCCTACATGTCAGCACTCTGACTGGCACAGCAGACACCACAGTGAACAAGGTAAACACAGTGCCTGCCCTACTGGAGCTTATACTCTACTGGGAGAAAAAGGCAATACACAAGAAAGGGTATTTCAGATAATGAGAGGTGAGAGGAAGACAATTAAGCAAGGAGAGGAGATGGAGTGTGGCTGAGAAGAGGGAGGAGGCAAGGTACTTTAGCTGGGGTGGTCAAGTCCTCTTGGTAGAGGTCACATGTGGGGAGAAACTTGACCAGTGACAGAGGGCCAGCCTGACTGACTCCTCAACACAGGTCTCCTGGCAGCCATTACCAGTCAACTGCCGATTGGCTGTGCTATGGAGGAACCCTGTACAAGGCACGCTGTGGAATGCAGAAAAGTCCAAGGTAAAAACCATGCAGTGGAGCTGGGGGAACCCATTTAATTACATCCAACAGCACAAGATTCTGAAATACAGAGTGGAAGGAAGACTTGGAAAACTTGGATTCTCGTCTTCCTTTTAACCTTTTCGATTCTCAGTTTCTTCGTGAGTAAAATAAGAGGGTTGAACCCGATGGTCTATAAAATTCCTTTTAGACCCTATGGTCAATAATTCTAACTAAAAAGCAAAGTAGGGTTTTAGACAATTGGAGAGATTAGCTAGATTAAGGAGAGAGGTCTTTTGTAAATAGGGTCATTTGAACAGTCAGAGGGAAAAAAAAAAAAATGTAGCCACAGCTTTTTGGAGTCTTCTTGGTAATCTCAGAAAGAGCCACAATCAGCCCCCGGTTTTGCAAAC
Source organism: Balaenoptera ricei (assembly GCF_028023285.1). Lineage (NCBI taxonomy): Eukaryota > Metazoa > Chordata > Mammalia > Artiodactyla > Balaenopteridae > Balaenoptera > Balaenoptera ricei. The sequence continues at coordinate 4,371,572 of NC_082645.1, read as the reverse complement.
AGCTTCAACTGCCACGATGCAAAGCAGTGTTCACCTTAATCTCTAGATGAAGACTAATTGGTGTGGCCTTCTCAGCCATACACATATTCAAAATCACCATCATCTCAGTCATCTGGTCATCTCGAACACAAAGGGCTACACAAAGGCAAACCACCTCGCTGTGGAATAAAGAGGAAAGAGTTACTAGAGGTTCATCCAGAAGAATCCACCTTTTACTGCTGCCTGCCAACAGGAGAGCCAGAGCTTTCAGAAGTGACACACAAGACCACAGTTACAGAAAGACAGAGAAGATGAAAAGGCAGAGGGCTATGTACCAGATGAAGGAACAAGAAAAAACCCCAGAAAAACAACTAAATGAAGTGGAGATAGGCAACCTTCCAGAAAAAGAATTCAGAATAATGATAGTGAAGATGATCCAGGACCTCGGAATAAGAATGGAGGCAAAGATTGAGAAGATGCAAGAAATGATTAACAAAGACCTAGAAGAATTAAAGAACAAACAAACAGAGATGACCAATACAATAACTGAAATGAAAACTACACTAGAAGGAATCAATAGCAGAATACCTGAGGCAGAAGAACGGATAAGTGACCTGGAAGACAGAATGGTGGAATTCACTGCTGCAGAACAGAATAAAGAAAAAAGAATGAAAAGAAATGAAGACAGCCTAAGAGACCTCTGGGACAACATTAAACGCAACAACATTCGCATTATAGGGGTCCCAGAAGGAGAAGAGAGAGAGAAAGGACCAGAGAAAATATGTGAAGAGATTATAGTCGAAAACTTCCCTAACATGGGAAAGGAAATAGCCACCCAAGTCCAGGAAGCGCAGAGAGTCCCATACAGAATAAACCCAAGGAGAAACACGCCGAGACACATAGTAATCAAAGTGGCAAAAATTAAAGACAAAGAAAAATTATTGAAAGCAGCAAGGGAAAAACGACAAATAACATACAAGGGAACTCCCATAAGGTTAACAGCTGATTTCTCAGCAGAAACTCTGCAAGCCAGAAGGGAGTGGCATGATATACTTAAAGTGATGAAAGGGAAGAACCGACAACCAAGATTACTCTACCCGGCAAGGATCTCATTTAGATTTGATGGAGAAATCAAAAGCTTTGCAGACAAGCAAAAGCTAAGAGAATTCAGCACCACCAAACCAGCTCTACAACAAATGCTAAAGGAACTTCTCTAAGTGGGAAACGCAAGAGAAGAAAAGGACCTACAAAAGCAAACCCAAACCAATTAAGAAAATGGTCATAGGAACATACATATCGATAATTACCTTAAACGTGAATGGATTAAATGCCCCAACCAAAAGACATAGACTGGCTGAATGGATACAAAAACAAGACCCATATATATGCTGTCTACAAGAGACCCACTTTAGACCTAGGGACACATACAGACTGAAAGTGAGGAGATGGAAAAAGATATTCCATGCAAATGGAAATCAAAAGAAAGCTGGAGTAGCTATACTCATATCAGATAAAATAGACTTTAAAATAAAGAATGTTACAAGAGACAAGGAAGGACACTACATAATGATCCAGGGATCAATCCAAGAAGAAGATATAACAATTATAAATATATATGCACCCAACATAGGAGCACCTCAATACATAAGGCAACTGCTAACAGCTATAAAAGAGGAAATTGACAGTAACACAATAATAGTGGGGGACTTTAACACCTCAGTTACACCAATGGACAGATCATCCAAAATGAAAATAAATAAGGAAACAGAAGCTTTAAATGACACAATAGACCAGATAGATTTAATTGATATATATAGGACATTCCATCCAAAAACAGCAGATTACACGTTCTTCTCAAGTGCGCACGGAACATTCTCCAGGATAGATCACATCTTGGGTCACAAATCAAGCCTCAGTAAATTTAAGAAAATTGAAATCATATCAAGCATCTTTTCTGACCACAACGCTATGAGATTAGAAATGAATTACAGGGAAAAAAACATAAAAAGGACAAACACATGGAGGCTAAACAATACGTTACTAAATAACCAAGAGATCACTGAAGAAATCAAAGAGGAAATCAAAAAATACCTAGAGACAAATGACAATGAAAACACGACGACCCAAAACCTATGGGATGCAGCAAAAGCGGTTCTAAGAGGGAAGTTTATAGCTATACAAGCCTACCTAAAGAAACAAGAAAAATCTCAAGTAAACAATCTAACCTTACACCTAAAGAAACTAGAGAAAGAAGAACAAACAAAACCCAAAGTTAGCAGAAGGAAAGAAATCATAAAGATCAGAGCAGAAATAAATGAAATAGAAACAAAGAAAACGATAGCAAAGATCAATAAAACTAAAAGTTGGTTCTTTGAGAAGATAAACAAAATTGATAAGCCATTAACCAGACTCATCAAGAAAAAGAGGGAGAGGACTCAAATCAATAAAATCAGAAATGAAAAAGGAGAAGTTACAACAGACACCGCAGAAATACAAAGCATCCTAAGAGACTACTACAAGCAACTCTATGCCAACAAAATGGACAATCTGGAAGAAATGGACACATTCTTAGAAAGGTATAACCTTCCCAGACTGAATCAGGAAGAAACAGAAAATATGAACAGACCAATCACAAGTAATGAAATTGAAACTGTGCTTAAAAATCTTCCAACAAACAAAAGTCCAGGACCAGATGGCTTCACAGGTGAATTCTATCAAACATTTAGAGAAGAGCTAACACCCATCCTTCTCAAACTCTTCCAAAAAATTGCAGAGGAAGGAACACTCCCAAACTCATTCTATGAGGCCACCATCACCCTGATACCAAAACCAGACAAAGACACTACAAAAAAAGAAAATTACAGACCAATATCACTGATGAATATAGATGCAAAAATCCTCAACAAAATACTAGCAAACAGAATCCAGCAACACATTAAAAGGATCATACACCACGATCAAGTGGGATTTATCCCAGGGATGCAAGGATTCTTCAATATACGCAAATCAATCAATGTGATACACCATATTAACAAATTGAAGAATAAAAACCATATGATCATCTCAATAGATGCAGAAAAAGCTTTTGACAAAATTCAACACCCATTTCTGATAAAAACTCTCCAGAAAGTGGGCATAGAGGGAACCTATCTCAACATAATAAAGGCCATATATGACAAACCCACAGCAAACATCATTCTCAATGGTGAAAAACTGAAAGCATTTCCTCTAAGATCAGGAACGAGACAAGGATGTCCACTCTCACCACTATTATTCAACATAGTTCTGGAAGTCCTAGCCACGGCAATCAGAGAAGAAAAAGAAATAAAAGGAATACAAATTGGAAAAGAAGAAGTAAAACTGTCACTGTTTGCGGATGACATGATACTATACATAGAGAATCCTAAAACTGCCACCAGAAAACTGCTAGAGCTAATTAATGAATATGGTAAAGTTGCAGGATACAAAATTAATGCACAGAAATCTCTTGCATTCCTATACACTAATGATGAAAAATCTGAAAGAGAAATTATGGAAACACTCCCATTTACCATTGCAACAAAAAGAATAAAATACCTAGGAATAAACCTACCTAGGGAGACGAAAGACCTGTATGCAAAAAGGTATAAGACACTGATGAAAGAAATTAAAGATGATACCAACAGATGGAGAGATATACCATGTTCTTGGATTGGAAGAATCAACATTGTGAAAATGAGTATACTACCCAAAGCAATCTACAGATTCAATGCAATCCCTATCAAATTACCAATGGCATTTTTTACGGAGCTAGAACAAATCATCTTAAAATTTGTATGGAGACACAAAAGACCCCGACTAGCCAAAGCAGTCTTGAGGCAAAAAAATGGAGCTGGAGGAATCAGACTCCCTGACTTCAGACTCTACTACAAAGCTACAGTAATCAAGACAATATGGTACTGGCACAAAAACAGAAACATAGATCAATGGAACAAGATAGAAAGCCCAGAGATTAATCCACGCACCTATGGTCAACTAATCTATGACAAAGGAGGCAAAGATATACAATGGAGAAAAGACAGTCTCTTCAATAAGTGGTGCTGGGAAAACTGGACAGCTACATGTAAAAGAATGAAATTAGAATACTCCCTAACACCATACACAAAAATAAACTCAAAATGGATTAGAGACCTAAATATAAGACTGGACACTATAAAACTCTTAGAGGAAAACATAGGAAGAACACTTTTTGACATAAATCACAGCAAGATCTTTTTTGATCCACCTCCTAGAGTAATGGAAATAAAAAACAAAAATAAACAAGTGGGACCTAATGAAACTTCAAAGCTTTTGCACAGCAAAGGAAACCATAAACAAGACGAAAAGACAACCCTCAGAATGGGAGAAAATATTTGCAAATGAATCAACGGACAAAGGATTAATCTCCAAAATATATAAACAGCTCATTCAGCTCAATATCAAAGAAACAAACACCCCAATTCAAAAATGGGCAGAAGACCTAAATAGACATTTCTCCAAAGAAGACATACAGACGGCCACAAAAAAAAAAAAAAAAAAAGAAGTGACACACAAGAGAATTACAGGTTTGCATGGTAATGATGGGTCTGGATCAAGACTCGTATATTTGTTTCTAAAATTCCTGATCTTCCTTCACAATAGCATTAAAAATAGATCCCAAGTGCATGACAATGTTCCCCTTTTTACAGGCAGGAGTTCAAGTTTGGGTCATCAGCCATAACACAAATATTTGTATGTTACAGTGATACTGTGTTTCTAGATGATGAATGATTGAAATTCACTTTGCAGGTACAAAGCGCTTCATAAATACTTAATCTCCAGAGAGACTTCGACTTAGAGTGTCTGACTCCATTTGGACTTCTTGTCCAAGTCATACAGGATCCCTCTCTATTTGTACACAGTTTGTGTTCCACACTGGCCTCTTCACACTTCCCCCAGCTGCTGATGGATGCTGATTTGGATCTGGCCACCCTGGCAGACTGAGACATCCAGAACAAGCCAGGAATGGTCTTCTGAGTGACTTACGATCCACAAACAGCCCCACCAATTCACTGTTTCTCTACTTTTCCATGCTCTGGAGCAAAGATGAAACTGTCTCTGTGGCCCATCCTGGACCACAGGGATGGATGGTTTCATGGGAGGGTGTTCTCTCCAGAGAAGAGCTCACGCTACCACTCCAGCACTTTGGACCCACAAACTGTTCATCAGCCAAGTGATAGCTCCCACACACCCCAGCCAGGAGCTAAACAGAATGACCAAGGGCTCGTGTTCCCTGGGAACATACAAGAAAGGGCAGTGCACATACTATCTCCTCTATTGTCCCCCCTAAAGCAACAGTTCTGAAGACACTCACTCAACACAGCTTTAGTCTACACTCCAGAGAGCCTTTAGGGCCAGACTGGAGTGTTGCCAGCCAGAGATTCATGGTTAGTAATAAAGCACAGCAGTGATATCATCTTCTTCCTGGTCCTCAATCTTCTCATTTGTAAAATGAAGGTCTGCATCTGTCTTTTAAGGCTTTCACATTGTGGAAAATAATTGGTGGATAAGCCTAAGTTCAAATCCCATCTCCGGCACTTACTGCTTGTGTGACCTGGTTTTGATTTACTTGTCTGTGTAATAAAATAATATTTGCTTCACAAGGTAATGGTAAGAAACAAATTAATTAAGCATATGAGTGCACTTGTTAAACCACAGTGAGCTGTTTCACATGATATATACAGTGAGAGTCCTCTTCCATCACCATCCAGCACAGTTCCCCCCGCATGGAGAGGCTCACTCAACACTGGACTGATTACTTGTTGGATTTAAGCTGACAACAAACTTGTACCTGCGCCGTAGGCCAAACTCTGCTTGAAAGAAGAGTTCATCTGGAGCATCTCTGTTGACGATGGAGACCCCAGGCTAACCACAACTCCTCACTGGTGAAATCTGGTTATAGCATCCAGGCATGCAGTATGAAGGATCTGGGTAAAGGGAAAAGGAAATCAGGCACCTAGGAGTGAGTGTTAAGTGTACATTATCTGTTTCACTATCTTAGTGGCTTTAAGACAACTGCCATATTATATCTTGTGATTTTATGGGTCAGGAATTCAGGCCAAGTTTAGCTGGGGGATGTTTCAGTTCCACATGGCATCAACTGAGATCAGGCTGTGATATTTAGACGGTGTGATATTTAGGCTGAACTGGAGGATCCAAGACAGCTTCACTCATAGTTGGGGGGCCTTGGCGTGAATGGCTGAAAGGCTGGGCTCAGCTGGACTGTCAACTGGAGCAGCTACACGTAACTATGCCAACATGGTGGTCTCAAGGTAGTCACACTTCTTACAAAGTAAGTTGGGGCTTTGAGGTAGTGTTCCAAGAGACGAAGGTGGGAACTTCAAGGCTTCTTCTAACCAAGTCCTGGAAGTTACATAGTGTCACTTCGGCCACATTCTATTGGTCTAGTGGTTCTGCTGGACCACTAAGGCTGCTCCACATTCAAGGGGATGAATAGCAAAGAATCTGCAGCCATCTTTAATCTACTCAATACCTGAACCTCAGTTCTGCTTTCTAGAATGAGCTGTGGGTACCACCCTTTCCATCCTCTCATCCTTCCCAATGTCCTGCCAATGTCTTCCTCATGTAATAAGGAAGCCAAGACTGAGATATCACCAGGGCAACAGAAAAACCTCAATAGGTAACCCCCAAGTGGAGGTGCCAGATAAAATACAGGATGTACAGTTAAATTTGAATTTCAAATAATTAAAATAATAACTTTTAGTATGCATTTTTGGAGACATACTAAAAAAAAAAAGATTGATCATTTGAAATTCAAATTTAGCTGGGTATTTTTCTTTGTTAATTCAGGTAACCCTACCCCCAAGTGACCTACATGGGCCATGTAGAATTAGGAAGAAAAAACTTAATTTAAGCCAGAGACTTGGGGATTGTTTGTTACAGCCAAATAGCCTAAATTGACTTAATTTCTCATTTTTGATGAAAAAATATTTTGATTAGGCTTAAGTGCAGCTCTAATATTTGAAAGGAAGTCGGCAGCTCCTCTGCATAACAAAAGAGAAAATTGAAAGCTCTGGGATGTCATTTGAGAAGGAGAGATGGAGAGAAAACTGATAAAATACAGCCCCAGCCATCAGGAAATCTCCTGTCTACTTGAAAAATAAAATCAGAGAAAATGATGGTAGTGAGTAGTCCTGAGGGCCCAGAAGTCATTGTGGGTTTGGAGGAGGCATGGAAGGACTTCGTGGGAAAGGTAGGCTTGCCTGACCTGGGGATGGCCCGATAAGTAGGATTCAGACACCAAGGAGCTGGGAGCAGGAATGTCCTGTGGGGAACAGCACGGCCACTTTTGTCTGTGCTGTTACTTTCCAGCTTCTTCAGCACCTGTGGGCCTAGGCTTCCGGGCAGAGATGGAGATAAAGCACCAGGTGGCCAATGGGCCCTAGTTCACAGGACTGCTCGGATGCTGACAGATCGATTGCATGCCACCGCAGAGGTGTCTGTGACCACCCTGGGCCTCTGGACCCAGAGATGAAGTAAAACCACCTTGCTGGGGAGTTGATGTTTCAACACACAAATCCAGACATTTTCGCTAACTTTTGTCTGAAATGTCAGTGTCATAGGAAATCTCCTTGATAGTAAAGGCCTGGCTCTCTTCATCTTCATGTGGCCCTACCCTACACAGCCCCACCCTTAGTGCATGGTGGGTGAAATAAGTATAAGAACACAATCGATAGGACAAGGCCCTAAATATATTGTGAGACCGTTTTAGCTGCTACAGCTACTCCTTTTGGCCACCAGGGGGCGGCATGGTGTCTTGAACTACAAACTGGTTGGGTTTCCGAACCAGGGTGGATGTGATTCTCAAAAACCAGTTGGTACCAGGATGCCAGACTCTGCCAACAGTTTCCTGGGCCCACAGCAAAGGGAGACAGATAGAGGTAGTCATTTTTTTCCCTATAAAACTATTTATCCAATTTGAAGGAATACCCTTTGTTCTGAGATTGCCTTTCCCAGTACATGTTTTATCATTAAAACCTCCTTTCTTTTATGAAATGATGGCAACTATATGTGGTAGAGGGTTATTTTTTATTGTTAACATTCTTATTTAATCCAATAAATAATGGCAACTTTCTGGTGTTCACAAATGATTTTAGAAAATTACTTTTTGGGTTTCTGAAATCAAAAGTCAGAGATCCATTCGTGTAGAATCAGACAGGGCCCAGGACAAAAAAGGGGGTAGAAATAAACCTCACCTTTAGGTCCCCAGCCTTCTTTCCCACCACCCATTGCTCCTTCCTTCCTGCACACCAGGCCCTGGTCAGCGGGTCAGCTCAGGGCCCTCTTCTCTCTCCCTGCCCAACTTCCTCTTCCTAGTTGAAACCCATTCTCAGGAAAGAACCTGCCATCAGCAGCTTAGTGAACATTTAAATCACTCCTTTTCTCTCCCAGAAAAACTGGCCTTCTGATCTCTGAGTCCAGAACGCATGTGTGCAGCCAGTTCAAGGATTTCAGGCATCAGCAGAGGAAGATGTGAGATGAAAGCTAGTCAGTGAGGTGCTGAAATCAGGCCACCTAAGGGGCTTGACGATCCCAATCTGCTTTATCAGGGAGGCCAGAAGAGCTACCCCCAGAGCAAGTGGACCAGGTTCTCAGACAGAAGGTCCCAAATGCTCATTCTTCCCTCACCTTTCTGGAAAGTCACAGGTCAAACCCATAAGTGCCTACGATATTCTGTTCCTGATAACAGAGAGCCTTCCATCCACGGGATCAGCACAGCCAGGGCAAGAGGTGATTCCCCAAATCATAAAGGCCTGCTTCGGTCTCACGCCAAGAGGTACTGGCCACAGTGCACGTGGAATACAGTACTGCACTACTTTTAGCAATGACTGCATCCAACAAATCCGGAGGTCTGCACTGAGACCTGCCATGGGCGCCGTAGGGACACAAAGTTATATGAAACGCAGGGAGGCTGCCTGCAAAGATGCTCCAAAACAATTGCCAGAATTGAAAAGAGATGACAAGTGGTTTGGGAGACCTGGAAAAGCTTCATGATCTGGGCCTGGAATAAAGGGTAGGGTTTTGACAGGAAACAAGAAACGAAGGACCTGTTCAGCAAAGATACAGCCTGATCCAAGGGCTCGAGCGGGAAGTACGGGGTTGTGTGTAGGGCCCGGGGCCCAGTTCAGTTTGGCCAAAATAGCAGGCAAGTAGCAGGAAAACAGAGAAATGATAAGGAAAGGCAGGAAGGCTCGGCAGGCAGGCAGAGGCGGGCCTGAATCCCGGGGCCACCACAGACCCCTCGGCAGTCTCGGTTGACTCCCTAAGCTCAGCTCCTTGACTATCAAATGTGGATAATGGGCCTTACTTTTCACAGATTTAAATACGAGAATGGGTGTGCAGTTGGTATTACATTTTAGTTTACAAACCCAAGCAGTAAAAAAAAAAAAAAAAAAAAAAAGTTTTAAAGTAGGTTTTACTTTTTTCTTATTCAATTTCTGTTCCAAGCCTCATTCTCCCTGATGTGGGAAATGTCATGTCACATAGTTCAGAACTCTGGCTGCAAACGTTCTGTGCCAGGTCGGGCCCAGCCAGCCCTCGGTGCTGGCGTGTACAGGGGCCTCTCTCACTCCAGCTGCTCCTCACGTGTGACCCACACTGACTGCTCCTCCACCATCCTCACTCCTGGCAGGACGAGTTTGCTGGGTCTGCCGAAACAGAGGACCCCAACCTGGGTGGCTTTAAATAACGGAAATTTATCCTCTCACGGTTCTGGAAGCTAGAAATCTGAAATCGAGGTGTCCGCAGAGCCATGCTCCTTCCAAAGGCTCTAGGAAAGAATCCTTCCCTGCTCCTTCCTCGCTTCTGGTGTTCCCTGGCTTGTGGCTGCATCCCTCCGTGTCTGCCTCCATCTTTGTGCGCTGTCTTCTCTCTGCATGTGCAGCTCTTGTCCAAATGTTCCTCTACTTCTAAGGACAGTAAACTATTGGATTAGGGCCCACCCTAATCCAGTATGACCTCGTCCTAACTTGATATCAGAAAGACCCCACTGCCAAATCAGGTCACATTCTGAAGTTCCAGGTGGACGTGAATTTGGAAGAGACACTATGCAATTCAGTGCACTCTCTGAGAGGTGCCCTCCAGTCCACAGATTTCCCCTGCTGGGTCTATGCCTCTCGAAGGCACCTGGGTTTTTCTGGCCCTCTGCTGTGGGGCGAGGGGACAGCCCTCTCTGCTCTGAGACCCTCCCACCCTTCCTGTGTTCCCCCCAGGGGCTCAGGCCCTCACCCCGAGGTCCCATAAGCCCAGCCCTTCCCTGGGAACTTGGCTGAAGGTGGATGAGAGCAACGCGGCCTCGCTGGGCTCAGACCCACCAGCACCCCGTCTCTTTTCACCCCCAGCACTGCCTTCTCTCTCCCCAACCTGGGACCATTGTGTCTATTTACTACCTGTGCTCCAAGTCTATCGGGGAAGGCCTAAACTTCTTTTTTTTTTTTTTTTTTTTTTAACATTTAAGGATGCTTTCATATTTTGTAATGACATCAATTGTTCAATAGAAAATATTTGGCCAAGCATGACATAGACAACATACATCTGAGCTTGGGTGAGTTTCTAGAGGTGATTTAAATGCTATGTGATAAAGTTATTTTTACCCTAGCTCATTGGTTCTTTTTTTTTTTTTTAGGCCTAAACTTCTGAAACTCAAAAGCCAAGAAAAGAACTCTTTCCTGCAGAGCTTTGGACTTCCTGACATGCATCTCACTCGCTAAACGGGGCAAAGGGGGTCTGCTAAGAAAACACCAGCAGTAAAGTGACTCATAATTTGAAAATACTATCCCACTGCCCCACTCCGCCGCCCAGCTCCCTGAACGTGTGTGAAGGTCTAGTGTTGTCCCCGGGGTGTACATTTCTGTCACCCAGGATGACCAGCCATCTGGGTTTGCTTTGCTCTCAGTGCTAAAAGCAGGAACGTACCAGGCAAACCAGAACACGATCGTGGCCCTGCAGTAAACGTCATGACCTTCCCCAGTCCAGGGATGCTAAACAACCCTGGGGGTGGGGATTACAGCTCAGGTCTTAGAATCCAAAGTGTTGAACAAACAAGAAGTCTCTCCCACAAAGGCTTTTTTTTTTTTTAAACAGGGCTACTGGTTATAATGTCAGAGAAACGGCAGCAGCGAGATGTTTGGCACTGGTGGGATACCACAGAGTCCTCTTGGGGGGGGCTCACCCCGCAGCCCTCCCCTCACACGTGGCCTTCTCTATGACTCTGGTCCACACTCGGCAAGCCGCTGCCCCACCACAGAAAGGACACTCGACTTCTGTTCCATATTCTCGGAAATAAAAATATTGTAGGCTCGCCTACCCCACTCCCCCGGGGATTCATTCTTCCCGGCTTTCTGCGTTCTGACTGCAGCCCCACAGGCGTCTGATTCTGCAGCTCGTCTGCGGGGCGGAAAAGCAATGTGGAGTTCCACAGCCTGAAACCTAATTTCTGGTAGGAAGGTACCATCTGGTGGATATTGCGGAAACTGCTCACGTCCTGTGCTTGAAAAGGAGCACCTGAGAGCAGCTCGCCCGACAGAATGCCAGTGGAAATAGTACTCCGAGACTGAGCGAGAGCTCAGCATCCAGAAACGGGCTCTTGCCCTTAAATACTGGACTCCACATACAGCTATTCTCAGAACCAATCAGAAGCATCTAACAGAGTCTGTTTCCTGGCCTCCTTTGTCCTGTTTACAAGGATAGTCGTCCCCTTACCTGCGGTTTGGCTCTCTGCGGTTTCGGTTACCCACGGTCAACCACGGTCTGAAAATATTAATTAGCGAATTCCAGCAATAAACAATTCAAACGTTTTAAATCGTGCGCCATTCTGAGCAGCACGATGAAATCTCGCGCGGTTTGAAATCCCGCCCGGATGTGAATCAGCGCTTTGTTGGGCGCAGCCGCCTATTGGTCACTTTAGGAGCCGACTGGTGTCAGAGCAACAGCTGGGATGTCTCCGGGCTTGTGTTCAAGTCACCCTTATTTTACTGAATAATGACCCCAACGCACAAGAGCGCTGGTGCTGGCAATTCGGGTGCCAACCAAAGAAAGTGCTCCCTTTAAGTGAAAAGGGGAAAGCTCTGGATGTAATGAGAAGAGGAAAAAAAAAAAAATCATATGCTGAGGTTGCTAAGATCTACAGTAAGAACAAATCTATCCGTGAAATTGTGAAGAAGGAAAAAGGAGTCCGTGCTAATTTTGCTGGCGCACCTCAAACTGCAGAAGTTACTTACGACCACAGCACGTGGTAAGTGCTTAGTTAAGACGGAAAAGGCATTCAATTTGTACAATAAGATACCTTGAGAGAGACCCCATTCACATGACTTTTATTACAGTGTATTGTTGTTTTTTAAATTTTATTTATTTATTTATTTGGCTGCATTGGGTCTTCGTTGCTGCACACGGGCTTTCTCTAGTTGCAGCAACCGGGGGCTACTCTTCGTTGTGATGTGCGGGCTTCTCATTGCAGTGGCTTCTCTTGTTGCGGAGCACGGGCTCTAGGTGCGCAGGCTTCAGTAGTTGCAGCACACAGGCTCAGTAGTGGTGGCTCGCGGGCTCTAGAGCGCAGGCTCAGTAGTTGTGGCTCACGGGCTTAGTTGCTCCACGGCATGTGGGATCTTCCCGGACCAGGGATAGAACCCGTGTCCCCTGCATTGGCAGGCGGATTCTTAACCACTGAGCCACCAGGGAAGTCCTATTTCAGTATATTGTTATGATTGTTCTATTTTATTATTAGTTACTGTTCATCTTTTACTGTGTCTAATTTATAAACTAAACTTTATCACAGGTATGTATGTATAGGAAAAACAGTACATGTAGGATTTGGTACTATTCATGGTTTCAGGCATCCACTGGGGGTCTTAGAACGTATCCCCTGTGGATAAGGGGGGACGACTGTAATTCAAATAGCTATTCAGTGTCTATTCTGTTCCTCTGAAGTATAATTCTGCTTCTCTTTATCATGGACATTCATCTCTGAGAGTTGTATCTTGAGAAATCTAGTCATCCCTCATTCAAAAGCCTTTTGCTTGTCGAGTCCAACTCTCCATGGACAGATTCACACATGTGGTTAATCCTTCCGTGGAGGGGTCCTCTCCCCAGCTCACCACAGCCCCTTCCTCTGAGACTCTGCGCCCCTGATGAAGATGGGGCTCCCAGCATGCTCGTCCACCAGTCCCCGGCCGCAGTTGGGTCCTCTCCCCAGCTCACCATGGCCCCTTCCTCTGAGACTCTGCGCCCCTGATGAAGATGGGGGTCCCAGCATGCTTGTCCACCACTCCCCGGCCGCAGTTGGTTGAACTGGGATGGCCATCTCACTCAAGCTGGGCAGCCAGATTCTTGCCTTCCTGGCATTTGGGATTTGGAATCAGTATTCAGAAACCATGAACTGTTGCAGCTACATCTGCAGTGAGGTGGACTCTGGTGCTGAGGGGCGACTGCTGCCACCACGTGCACAGGAAAGCAACCAAGGCTGGCCGGCCACGAGCACACCCCAGACCGGAGAACAGCCAGCTGCAGAGACCCTCCTGTCTGTGCTCTGGAGCGTTCCACGTCCCGGGTTGCACGCTGGCCCTGGGACTTCATGAGCCTCGCTGTGTCTACCAGGGAATTCCCCTTTTTCTACTGGAGCAGGCTCTGTGGTTACTTATAATTAAGACACACACACACACACACACACACCACACACACACACAGACACACACAGACACACACACACCACACACACACAGACATACACAGACACACACACAGACACACACACACCACACACACAGACACACACACAGAGACACACACACACACAGACACACAGAGACAGACACACACAGACACACACACACACCACACACACACAGACACACACACAGACACACACAGACACACTCACCACACACAGACACACACACACAGACACACACACACACCACACACACACACACACACACACACACACACACACACACACACTCTCTGAAGATCTGTCAGTGGATCCTGAAGCCTGAGCTGCCAGACCTCTGAGGTCACCTGGGGGAGTCGGAGGAGTTCACAGAAATAAAAAATCACTTCTAATGGAAAAAATTCTGAGGGCCTCCACGCTCTATGTAACATCTGTGATCCACAACGAGATAAACCATCCTGCTCGGGCCCGTCTGAAGGTTCTAGCAAGGGGGGTGGCTACACCTCTGCCCGCCCGAAGAGCAGGTTTTCTTCGATCATCGTCCAGGGTGCAAACAGTTTCGGGGAGGAAGTGCCTGGTGATGGAGGAAGGAGACACCCACTCCCCATCACAGCAGTCACGCCGCAGTGGGTGGCAGACGAGGCAGCCAGAGGCTTCCCTGATGGCCCCTGGGTTCCCCGGGAAGCGACTCTGCAGTCTGGTGGGCAGGCTGCGGGAAGGGAAAGAGGCAGGATGAAGAACTGAGCTGCGATGCAGCCAAAGACCAGCCTCTGCCGTCCCCACGGGGAGCTCTGCAGTGTAGACGGCCTGTCGGGGTTGCCCACTTTGGGTGAAGACGTCCCAGCCTTTATACCCTCGTATCCATCAGTCACTGGGTGTGGGTCACCTAGCAAAGGCAAGCCCTGGGACAGGGAGGCCCTCTACTGCTGTAGCTGTCTGCTACAGGCCTCCCAGCAAGGGGGCAGCGAGTCCTTCCCTGAGGGCATCCCCAATCCCTGACAACTAGCTGGGCTCCTCACGTGGTGTTTATTCCCTTGTTAAGGTCTCATTCCCGCTAGGAGACGGCATCTTTCTCGTTCTATTCTTTCTTACCCTCATGCAGTGAGAAATTGACACAGGCATTTACCCAAAGTACATTAAACCATCCCCAAAAGACCAGGACCTGTATGTAAGAAATATGGGGGAAACCACCAACATTTGTTCCATTTTTACTTTTGCCCCTTTGCCCCTTCTCTTTACTGTACTGTTTCTCCCCTTTCTTGGTTTTCTTCCTTCTCTCCATTCCCGCCTTCTACAGGTCAGAGTTTTGTTTTCTAAGAGGATAAGCAACAGGCTGATTTGTACTAGGGGGTGAGTGATGGCTACCTGATCATTCCTGTCCAATGCAATCTTCTCTATTCCTGCTGTGGTCCAGATGTTCATTTCACCTGTATCTAGACAATCTTTTACTTGGTCTCCCTTCTCCATTTCTTCCCTAGTCCACCTCGACCACTGAAGCCACACGAATCAACTTTAAATATCATTTTTGTCACGTCACTCCCTTGCTCAGTGTCTCTTCAGTACCCTACATGCTCAGTCCAAGGGGCACTGGACCAGAAGTCAGAGGCCTGAGGGGCTGTGTAGCTCAGAAATGAAGAGCACACGCTCTGGAGCCCAACTGCCTAGGGTGAATCTCAGTTCCAACACTCTCTGGCTCCATGACTTTGGGCAAGCTACTTGGACTCTTCTGCCTCTGTTTTTCCATCTGTGAAATGGAGGTGAAAGCAACATAACCAGCTGTGAGTATTCGATTAGCTAATACACCGAAAGCATTTAGAATAGTGGCTGGCACACAGTAAGTGCTCTATAATCTCAGCTATTAGAAGCACTGTTAGTACTATTATTACCACTCTCATTCATAATACAGTATTATTAGTACTATTATTTATGGTATTATTCGTACTAGTAGTAGTACTATTAATCACTGAGTACCAAATAACTGAGTGACCTTGACCTTGAACAAACCACTTTATCCTACTGAAGAGGGGCTTCGGTTTCCCCACCTTTAAATTGAGGGGATTGCCAAGTGTCCCTTCCAGCCCCAGAATTTTGTTTCTCTCCTCCTCTTGTCATTCAAGACCTACCCCGTCCACACACATTACCATGTTATTGTATGGTGACTACAATTTTCGGTTCACCCTTATGGAAGCCTTCGTTCCTCCTTCTGCCCAGCCTAGAATTGTCCCTGCGCCCCTCCATGTGCTCTCAGACTTACTAGATAGAGGACAAAATTTGGTCTCTGTGATCTCTGTGTTTGCCTGTAGCGTCTGGAGCAGCTCCTTCTTCATAGGCGTTCAGGAAGTGTTTATTGGCCAGACTGATGCCGAGCGCCGAATGTCTTTGGCCACTTTCCAGCTATGTGTCTTCCCTGCCTCTCCCCCTCTGGAATCACTCCCCCAGCAGAGGGTCTGGAAACGCTCTGACTTTTTTCAATTGCCAGCTTAATTTGCCACCATCCATCACAAGGCAAGTTCCCAGAGGCCTGGAGCACATCTTGCTGGGGCTCCGCGAGCGGGCGCATTCACCTCCAGGCAGAGGGAGTTCACATACCAGAAAACGACCAGGACCACGGTGGGAGGGAGGAGGGAAGTGGAAGCCGCTGGAGACACACTGTTACAGCCTCCGGTTTCTGAGCTCTCCCCACTCTGTGGGCACTGATAGAATTTTAGGAGCTGTCATCTAAACATTCAGAAAAACTAGTGTCCTTGAGTACAGACATCTTCCAGAAAGATGGCCTCCTAGATGCATCGTTTATTCTTTCATAGGTTAATGCCTGCAGCACCCACCACGAGTAGTTTAAGGTTAGGCACCGGTAACAGAAGGAATTGACAAGAAGTTGTAAGATCCACACGTGTGGGCAAGGGAAGTGGGAAATGCCATTTTTTTTCCAGAAGCATCAATGATAAAATCTGTAATATCAGATAAGGAAGCCACCACAATGTGAATGAGTGGAGCAGCCTTGGACCAGTATCCTGTGCCGAGAAGGTCAAAAGTATACTTACATATATTTCAATCTGTGTATATTTGGGCCTGTTGACTGGCCATACTGGCTAGTTTCGGGTTTTGTTGTTGCTGTTATTGTTGTTGTTGTTTTTTTGCTGCATCACTCGGCAGGTGGGATCTTAGTTCCCTGACCAGGGATCAAACCTGTACCCCCTGCAGTGGAAGCATGGGGTCTTAACCACTGAACCACCAGGGAAGTCCCCACTTGCTAGGGTTTTAAAAAATATGTATCCTTTTAAGACCTAGCCAGATTTCCGGCAACTTCAACCCTCCAGAACACAACCAGGATCCTGGGGTCGGGTAAAAATATCACAGCATCACTGCCTCACTGGACCACCAACTGGTGGTAGAGAAGGAGTAGAGGAGGAGTAGCAAAGCACTCTGGCCTGAGGGAACTGTACACTCACAGCATCACATTCATTGTGAAGCCCATTCAGACTTCTGAGAGCCCCTTTTATGCTGCAGATACAATTCTGAAAATGAATACAAACCAGAAGGTCACCTGAATTCAAAGTCTGGCATTTCCCAGGTTCATCTTGCCAACCTCTGCAGCCAATGCTAATCTCAGTCGGTAGTGCCGGGTAATTCCATCCCTGATTAATCTGATCAGAGGACTTGTGCCCAGTATCTCTTGTTAACACATCATAGTGTGGTCCCTAACCTAGGGTTTGCTGCCATCTCTGCCACAACACGATGGAGGGGCTACAGACTGACTCTTGGGAGAGTGATCGCTACCATCTAGCCTTGGGCAGTTGGGAGAGGCCTCCTCTATATGTGCTGCACTGATATCCAACCTCCTGAACCCTAAGCGGGATGTTTTATCAACTTCACACGTTCAGAGTAAATAGAACAGAAAAGCTCTGAAGGAGCCATGTTATGCTGAGGACAAGCCACTGGAGCTGGGGCTGTGCCATCCTCACCCAGGAGTGTCCCACCCATCCTCTCCTCCTCTCTTTCCAAGAAGAGGACTGACCCATCACTTTTCCAGGGTTAACCCGCCCCCTCTCACTTTCCATCCCACCAGCTCTTACCTCTTCTGGGAACTTGAATCAGAAAGCACTAAGCGACTCTCTCAGCATGCCTCCTTCGCCCAGCCCCCGGCCATGCTCCCCACTTCCTGGGACCAACAAGCCCACTCAACCTGTCCTCTCTCCCCTCCTTCCACCACTCTGCTACACGGAACCCTTTTTCACTCCTTTAGGTGCACATTTCTTGAAAAAAGCTGTTAAGAATCATTAGGTCTGTCTCAGGACCCTCTCCTACTCCACAGCACCTTGCAACCTGCTGCAATTCCCATTTCTCTTCTGAAGTTGATCCCTCAAAAGCCACCAGTGATCTTCCAGTTGGGAAATTTAATGACCTTTTCTTCAGCCTTCGTCTTGGTCAACTCTGCAGCTTTTGGCATTCCTGCCAGCGATTTCCTTAATGTCCTCTGCTCTCCTGATTCCCAAGACACTCCACTCTCTGCAATTCTCATGCTAATACCGTGACTACCACTCCTCCCTCCTTTGACTCCTCTTCCTCCTTGAGCCCCCTGCATGGCATTCTCCAAAGCCCTGTCCTTGCCTTGTTTCTCTCCTTTAACTTTCCCTTTTCAAGATTTCAGCATTCACCTCTTTGTCCATAACTCTTGATCTTCATCTTCAGTTCTGAAGGTGCTGCTGACCTAGAGATCTCTATTTCCACCTGCCTCATGGACATTTCCGTTGTTCCCTTCCATACACCCCTCACCATCAACAGGTACCAAAGTGAACTCATCACTTTCCAGCCTAAACCTGCTCTATTCCTGTTTCTGCTGTTGGCACCAACATCCATCCTCAGCCCCCACCCAGGCTCAGCACTGTCTTTCCTCCACCTCTGCCCGGGTCTCATGATGCACTGAACTCCATTGACAGCCGCTCCGCACCAGCTTTCTCATACGCACTCTCCTGACCCTGTTCCCACACTCCACTCTAACTCAGGCCTGGACTTCCTCTCTTCTGGAGAATTAAGTGGTAGGCTAACTTCTTGAGATTAATTTGTGTGTTTTCATGTTGTCATTTCCCTCCTCCATTCCATGAAGACAGCTGAACACTTGGTGCATCCTTGCCTCTCATAAAATCCTTTCTGGCTTTTATTGGAGAAAGCACACTTAATGCCTTTGAGGGCAACAAGGGGACAAAGGAGATGCTTTTAAGGAAAGAGGAGGAGAGATAGGGAAAGACTGACAAAATAAAAGAAGTGGAATACTATTCAACAATATAAAGGTAATACTAAGCACCAAAAATGAATGTTGATATACACAACCATGTGGAGGGGTCTCATATATACAATGTTGAGTGAAAGCTGAAGGATTCTATTTATAATAAATTCTAGAACAGGTACACTAATTGATAGGGACGGCACTCAGTAGAGTGGCTGCCTTGGGGGAGGGGGGAGGATTGAGTGGAAGGGGGCAAAAGGGAGCTTTCTCGAGCGAGAGGAATGCCCTGTATCTTGGTTGGGCTGTGGTTATATGGCTATTCCATTTATCCAAACACATCAAACTCTACACGTGAAGTCTACAAAGTCCACTGATTGCAAAGTTTAATAAGAGGTCAGAGGGCTTCCCCGGTGGTGCAGTGGTTAAGAATCCGCCTGCCAGTGCAGGGGACATGGGTTCAAGCCCTGGTCCGGGAAGATCCCACATGCTGCGGAACAACTAAGCCTGTGCGCCACAACTACTGAGCCTGTGCTCTAGAGCCCACGAGCCACAACTACTGAGCCCGCGTGCCACAACTACTGAAGCCCACACACCTAGAGCCCGTGCTCCGCAACAAGAGAAGCCACCGCAATGAGAAGCCCGCACACCACAACGAAGAGTAGCCCCCGCTCACCGCAACCAGAGAAAGCCCACGCGCAGCAACGAGGACCCAGTGCAGCCAAAAATAAATAAAATTTAAAAAGAGGTCAGAGATTGGGAAAGGGTGATGGGAGGAGTTACCTGAGTATTTCTGATGGTAGCACCCTGAAGAGGAAACACCACTCAGAGGAGAGGGCTGTGTGGTCTTCAGGGAACCTGGACCTTGGACTCCAAGGGTCCTAGACTTAGGAAAGCTTCCCATACCCTAAGCCACAGGAGGCCACTCAACTTTACAGACGTCAGTGCAGCCATGATGGAATGGAGGGTAGGGGTCCTTCCCAAGCCTCTCAGGTACCTCATTAAGTTTCGAGATTTGAGAGCGTCCTTGGGAAGGCAGGAGTGCCAAACAACGATAGAGACTGAATTTCCTATCAGCCCAGCAGAATGAAACTGAAAACTCAACCTGAAAGAAAGAAAGAAATGGGCGTTTCGTGTATACTAGACTTGATGGACTGAGAGTCATACCTCCCACAAACGGAAAGACCTCTGACTTTTCTCTCAATCAATTCTTCCCATCCAGTCTGATAAATTAATCTTCCTAAATCACAGTTGCGGGTCATGTCTTTTTCTGGCTAAAGTCTTCAGTGACTCCATATTCCTTAGAGAAAACAAAAGTCTATATCCGTTGGCCTGAAATTCAAGGGCCTCTTCAATCTGTCTGCCTTCCCAAACTCACTAGCCACAACTACTCCTCAGACAGGAGAGAGGGAGAGGGATGCTATGTAAGAAGAGACCGTAACACTGGTCAGAGGAGCTAAGTTGTCCTGTTGCTAAGACGTCACACTCTTCAAGACCATAGTTGCTCCACACACCATTTGGCCAATATCCAGAGAAAGTGAACACATGTTAATACTTACCTAACCCAAATATAATCACAAGTGTAAATCTCTCAAACATTGGGATCTGTTCCAGTCACATTTTTCATAATAGCCACACACAGTAAACGTTTATGCACATGTGAGTTTGGGGAATGCGTGAGACAAGCCCAGGCTTTGGGATGAATCCCTGCTCTGCTCTGAGGGAAGCTGTGTATCCAGCAATCCAACACGTGCACACACACCCATTCCAAGCAGCCGATTTATCTCAGTAAGATACACTCTTCCACTTGCTCTCACTAAGCCAGACACTGAAATCCACTCAATTTAGCATGGACATACGCTGTAATTCTGACCATGGAGACGTAAGGAGAACTCTTCTGGGAAGCGTGTAGGAAATTGCCCGTCTTCTTAAAAAAGATCATCCAGGAAGAGATGTCTCTTCTGCTGCTGGACGTGATTATGTCTGGACAGGAGACCTGAAAAAGCAACCATTCACTGTCAACCATGGGAAGAGACAGCGCAAACACAGAGCCTCCCATGCTGAGACTGGCACGGCAGAAAGATAGGGAAAACAGGGTCCCTGATGAGGTCAGTGGATTATCAGATTAATCATTCCTGGAGCGACCTACCTATAGACTGCTTCAATACAAGATTACATTCTTATTTATTTAGTTAATCCATTTGAGTTGGATTTTTCTGTTACATGTATCCAAATGGATTCTACCTTGGTCAAGTCTTTCATCTGTGCTGTTTCACTTTTCTCCTCTGTAAATGGAGCTAGTGATGCCCAATTCATGGGATGATTGTGAGGATTAAGTGTGAAGTATCTAAAACACTGCCTAGCACAGAGTAGGTGTTCAATAGATAGTAGTTTTTTATTTTGTGTTTTTTTTTTTTTTTTTAATTTGGCCACGCTGCACAGCTTGCAGGATCTTAGTTCCCCAACCAGGGATTGAACCTGTGCCCTCGGCAGTGAAAGCACAGAGTCCTAACCACTGGACTGCCAGGGAATTATAGTAGTTATACTACTGGTAGTAATATATATAACTGGTAGTTATATTTTTAACTAGTTGTCAACGTTGTTTTCCAGGTAGCAAAAAATATACTCCTTTAAACACTTTCTTCTTTCAATAATTTTTTAATATTTATTGAACAGAATTGAATCTTTCTGTGGAAAAATTATCAAAACCAAGGCTTAGGATCATGACTGGCAATCTTCATTATCTTTCACATACACGGTGCCTTCAGGCCTTGCTGACGTGTGTAGATTCTTCCCGTCAAATATCAGAAGATGAGCTCAAGACAAGTCAGAGCATCTCCGGCAACACGTGTGGTCCTGAAGATGAAACCCACTGCTGGAGTGATGCTGGGGGCGGCAGGACTGGGCACTCGGTGTAGAGAGCGAGCCAGCCAGGGAGAACAGCATCCTGGAGATGTTTGGTTCAGCATCAGGAAACTCCATCAGGAGCCGCATAAGACAGTGGTCTCTAAAGCAATGGTTGTCAGCCTGCGGGGGGACAAAGACGGGATAAAGACAGCTGGAGACGGGGAGCGGGTTACCACCTCGCACAGTTTTCTTCTTGAGAACGTGGCTTCTCTCTCTCCTTTGCATGGAGAAAGGGACGTGTTCAGTTTGTTCCCCAGACTCTCACCCAGGCTGGGGGACCGGCTCTAAGAGAATGTTTCCTGATGTTTGGAGATGTCTGCATCTTATCTTCCAGTTGGATGTCTGCTTCGGCGACGCGGAAGGTGCGTGAGGTGGGGTCTGCCGCTTGTCGGGGCTGCCACAGCAGGAGTGAGCTTCGGGGAACCGTGAGCACGACGCCTGCAGGCAGAAGGCACATTGCACTCCCAGGAGGCTCACCACCTCGGCAGAGCCCGGGCTGGCCTGCCAGTCCCGCCTGGCCATAATGAATCTGTAGGGTTAGAAACCTGATCGGCAGCAGCAACCCGTCAAGGAGAGAACAGCAAACTCCCCAACCTCCCACCCCTCGTGGAGCAGGTGCAGGGGAAGGGGGCAAGGGGAGAGAACTCGGGCCCTGGACGTCTTAGCGTCGAGTTGCTGGGGCAGCCCTGGCCAATCTGAGCTGTGGTTAAGGGCAGGGGTTTTGAAATGACTTGAGACTGCAATTTTCATAACACGACCAGACCACAAGACAGCGGATCCTGAGGAACGTTAACAGCACACATTGGGACTGACTCTCTCCTGGTTCCTTGATGCGCGTTCTGTGGGGAAAAATCAAACCGTTCCAGTGTACGTCACTGAAGTGATCGGGCTTAATCAAACCACTTAGTTCATCCAGAGGAATGTGAGGACAGGAACACAAGTAAGTCCCTTGTCACTAGCTCAGAATCTAATACACTGACATTCATTAGGGAGCAAACACTAGAACAGAGAGCTTTCAGGACCGCGTGTCAGGCAAACATGAACTAAGGGGCACAACCACGAGGAAGGAGCACGGATTATGCAGCGTGTGGGCTTTTACCAAATCCTCTCTGGTTACTCAAAAGGCTTTATTACTTCCTATTTCTGCTGGTTTTATGAATCCCTGCATACCTAAGTTTCAAGGAAAAGCATTACTTTAGACATAAGATCAGCGATCCCCCAGCGGCCCCCGAGAGCCAGAGACTTTTGCTTCTCCACCATCCTCTACAGAAAGGGCAAGGCCCACCTGGAAGGCAGTTTGGTGAATTGAGACTGCTGTTTTGCTGCTACTGTGTTGAGATCTATTAATGTCGTCAGTGGTTTTCCTGAACTGTTTTTAATTAATGGTTTATTTCAACCAAAGTGGTGGATGAACGAAAGTAAATACACAAAGGTTTGAAAACAAATCAGGTTGGAGTGAGGAATTGTGCATTTACTTCTGCACATTTTCAGCTACCAATGACATGCTGTATTTCCTCAGAGTGCAATCTGACAGTTTATCACCTCTTTGAGTTCCTGTGCATCTATTTTATCTCTAGTGATACTGCTAACGGGGGGCTTATTTGCACTTACCGCACATTCTGACAAATAACATCTATCCACTGACATTTAGGTGACTGCAGACAGATGGAGCTATAAAAAGCTTCAACTGCACCACGCCTCATTGCCTGGGTAACTTGCACTTTATTAAGCAGAGACAGAATTGTAAGGAGAGGATACCACAATCTGTTAGGTTTCAAACTTGGAGAAAGTCTCAAAGAAATAGCTAAGATGTGAAGCTTCTTTGTGGAAAGTGTTTATTGAACATCTACTGTATGCACAATGCTGGTCAAGACACTGAAAAAAAAAAAAATCAGATGGAATTTTAAGCACAGACGCCACCCTCCAGGAAGAGATATTACTTTGTGGAAGAAAAATTATCTACACACAAAACCATTAAAAGTGAAAAAACAGGATACATGGATATATGCAGCACATGTATTATGTAAATACATTACACATAGATTTAATGCTAAATTGAGAATTGTCAAAGTGGACATCTGTCCTAGCCCAATCAGCCTAAGGCTTCCAGAAGCAAACCAATAGTCTGACAAAGTCAATAGTCTGACAATATCCATTGCTATGAAAGTACCTGCACATGTACTGCACATGGAGGAAATGTGGAAATTACCAATTTGGGTGGAAGGGTGAAATTTAAATAAATCAACATTGTGATAGACTCAGAGCAAGGCAGGGCTCTGTGTAAAGGGCTGAACATCAGGTTTGGACAACAAACTGGACCTGGGGTTCTGTATCCTTGGAAACAAAAGTTGGTGTGTTCAGTGCTGTGTTCCCAAACCCTTATTTGAAGCCCTGTCCCTCATCTAGAAGCCAAGGCAACTTTCGTATCAAAGCGAATTACATAAAAGGGGGATATTTCATCTTACTGGTACAATTTCAAATAGCAAAATTTCTGATAGTCTATGATAGTTAGAAAACGAAGTTTCTCAGTGAGTAAGAAAGCAGCAGTCACTCGAAGAGAGTTGTTATGACACATTACAGCTGCGGCATGTCCATGGGAGAAATACTGTTTCCTGTTAACTCTGCAGCTGGCTTTATCTGTGCCTCATGAAGGGCAATGCAGATTTATATTTTCTCAGTCTGAGCTAATTTTTGCTTTCTCGCCATTACAACCTGAAACACACACTGTGCTGCATTTCGTTAGTAATGCTCAGGGCTGTCTCCAAGTTAAGCTATAACTACAAAGTGCCCTGTATCCCCACCAAGGTCCTAGCACAGTGCCTCCGACGTGATGGAGGCTCAAAAACATTTTTGGGGCTGAATTTGATTATCAAGAAATAGCAATATTTCAAGTTCATCAAAACGGCACATCAAGCCCAAGCAAAACGAAGATTAGGTCGAGTCAAGCAGTAGGTCAGGGAGCTCTTCAACAACCCAAAGACCTCCCCACTTGCAAAACTGAAAGCAGGCCATTCTTCCTCAGCTGGAAGAAACAATCCTTTAACAGGATTTCCATAGGAATCCATTCAGCAAAGTTGCACCTACGAAAGGAACTCTCAAAGGAAATAGGCAGCTGTGACTCGGATTAGTCTTCTGTGTAAATCCTGCTCATGTGAATGACATACTTTCAAACCGGCATCTTTCAGATCTTGCCCTTTTTATGAATGGGAACAGTAATCAGCCTTTTCTTTCTGTCTTATCCTAACCCAAGGATGAGGGGAGGGGGAGGGGGAGGCATTCTTAAAGGTGGCTCTTTAAGAGTTTGCAGGTTTTATGAGGCAGCTCTAGGACAACGTAACAGCACATAGAGGAAATAAAAATGCTTGCTGCTTTGATAAAGGATAACTTCATTTCTTTGCTACTTAGGCTCAGATGGCCCAAGGCCACTGACTTAAGGAGCTTTAACCACTTCCTTCTGCCGGTGCTGCTCATTTTGAGAATATAAAGGGGCCCAAGGAGGAAGGCCGCTTGGGAATGGGAAATGATCTAGCCAAGAATGTAGGTGACTGGACAGCACACAAGCCCTGGTCTCAGAACACCATCAATTCTCGGTTCTTGTTATAATTTTATGACTTCGGTCAGTTAAAAAAAAAAGTTGAGATTTTCTGTGGGAAATAACCAATTTAAATTATAGAACAGAGGAGGGTATATTTATCCTGAATAAATAGACTCTGGAATATAAAACTGAAATCACAATCCTCTCCGATGCCAAAGCTCAAGGATCTCAGGATCAGGACACCTATGGTTAATTCTATGCTAAAATACAAACAGCAACTGGCCAAACCAATCCATGCTGTCACCTAAGGTTCAGTTTGATATGTAAAACACACCACTCAAGGAGCTCTTGATCACATGTTGCAAAATGGAGGTAGTTCTGAACTTCTTTCTGGGTTAAGAAACCTTCATTTACCCTTTATATATTAACCTTAGACAAATGTGGAACTTAAGTTGATGGGTGTCGCAAATCTGCATGAATTAAAGACAATTATCAAATCATGTCTTTGTAACTTGAGATGAAACCGATCTTAGATTTCTTTGTTGACTTTGCAATTAACTTGGCATCTTTCCAATGATTTACATCACTGAAGAGAAATTGTACAAAGCCTACCCTTAAAGTCTCAGAAAAGAACACCATTTCTGTTTTGCTATAATGCTCCTGCATCTTGAACAGTATTTAGCACATAGAACGTTACAAATTGATACTGCAGAATAAATCACACTGTGCATTACTGAAACAGCCTAAGGAACATTTCGTTTTTACTGAAGTCAAAGGTATATTGCTGGGGCTTCCCTGGTGGCGCAGTGGTTGAGAGTCTGCCTGCCAATGCAGGGCACACGGGTTCGAGTCCTGATCTGCGAGGATCCCACATGCCGCGGAGCAGCTGGGCCCGTGAGCCACAACTACTGAGCCTGCGCGTCTGGAGCCTGTGGTCCGCAACAAGAGAGGCCGCGATAATGAGAGGCCCGCGCACCGCGATGAAGAGTGGCCCCCGCTTGCCACAACTAGAGAAAGCCCTCGCGCAGAAACGAAGTCCCAACACAGCCATAAATAAATAAATAAAATTAAAAAAAAAAAAAAAAAAAAAAGGTATATTGCTGAAGATGGCATCCTTTAAATGGGAAAGTGAAATGTGTTGTTTCTATAACCCAGATCCAAATTGTTCTTGATAGCAGCAAATCTAATTGAAATATATTCATTTATGAATGGAGAAAAGAGAGACATCTAGTGGATGGATTGAAAGACTAAACTCAAAAGCCACCCCACTTCTTCCATCTCTTGTTAAATGTCTGAAAAAGTCATTTGTCTTCTTTGTGAAATAGGTCAAAAGCAAGTTAGTTACTTCAATTTCAAGAATACTAAAATGCTAACGATTGAACACAGTCTTCTACTTGGGGTTTAAGAAGCCGTATCTTTCTTCTTGCGGGGGTTGGGGGGTGGGGGAGTTGGGGGTGGGGTGGGAAGAGTACTTAAAACCATTTAATTCATCCTTCCAGTGCCCTAAGGAATAATGTCCAGAGTTGCAACTTCCATTTTATAAAGGTGAAGAAAGAGAAATAGGAAAAGACAGTACTGCTCAGATCAAATAAACATATTTCTTTTGAGATGTATCAGTGGCAGGTGAATTCATACAACTCAAATGTAATCCAAACGTGAGCTCATTAGCAGATCCTTGATCTTGAAGTTATTAAAACATACATGCATATAAGGGTTGAACCACTTTTTCAATGGCCCATCTTGCAAGGGATGAAGTTAAAAAGACAGCTATAAATGGATGTGTAAATAGAATTTTAATTTGTGCCAAATATGTGACCTATTTTTAAAACAGACATCACCCTGCCTGCATCGTAAGTATTCTTTTTAATTACTGAATCAAAACAGTGGCAGAATCAAAAATACCATTTCCACAAGTCCTTTTTGATCTAGATCATTTTTCAAGAAATATTTGAGCACTTCCCATGTGCCAAGAATTGTATTTCATAACATTATCACAAACTTCACTTTTACTTGTAGCCTAAAAACGCTTTCCCAGTTTTTAAAGTACTAGTTGAGGTACTTTCTAATTCACAAAAATCCAGTTACATCACTGACAAATTTAAATTTCATCATCAGTGAGAGCGGAAATATGGTACATAAATTTAGCACAAATTTAGAGACACATGGCCAAAATGTGTAAGAGCTCAGATATGCCACTTGGCCTAGATCAGGACAGTTTAAGGTTCCAATGGTTGTTCTGTGTACCAACTGTCCTTTACTTTCTTTCTTTTTAAACATCATTGCCTCATAACGTCCAATTCAGCCTCGAATAGACTTGCTGAGTTTTAGGCTCTTGCTATTCATTCAGCCCTTCAGCCTGGTAACTATGGGCATCATGCATGGCTTGGTAGACACATATTTAGGTCATCTGATACCTCCCTCTCGTCAGCAGCATCTAGCACAATAATGCTGGTATAAGCTCTCCCAACAGGATGGGTCTGAGAGGCTAAGCAATGCTGCCAAATAAATTTTGAAAAAAAAAATTAATAAACCATATGCTGTTCAGTATAAACAAAACATAAAAACAATCATCACGAACAAGTCCTATTCAGCCACTAAGTACTTAAGTGGCCTCACATAGTGTGTTCTCTCATCTGTAAAATATGAGTTGAACTAGACCAAACTCTGAAAATTCCACAATGTTACTGATGTCAATTGTGTGCGTGTGTGATCTCAACCTTAAAGGCATCAATTTTCAAGTCTCTCCATGTCTGAGGGTAGCAAACATCTTCCCATGTTACGCCCCACTCTTCAAGCCTGTCCACATTCACAACATGCTGACCCTCCCCAGCTACTGTCACACAGGCCGTTGCTTCCATAACCAAAACATCTTCCCCACCTATTCTCCATCTACCAAAATCTTATTCTTCTTTCAAGGTCTCAGGAAAGACCAGTAGTATTTCAGTAGAAACTGCCCTGTGAAGTACTTCGATCATCTCATGAATGTACGTGACATCCCAGCTAAGCATTATGGCACCAAAAAACAAGTCTCAGATTTTCTTATTGCCCAACCCTCTGAACAGTGGATTCTTAAGAATTTGCTTGGGAGAGATACCATGTACGTCCAATAAGAGAAAGAATGTATGGTTCTAATTCCAGTATCAACTTTCTAATAAACCTCCAAGAGATTAACAATCTACCACATCACTGACT
The DNA here is from genome assembly GCF_028023285.1 of Balaenoptera ricei. NCBI lineage: Eukaryota > Metazoa > Chordata > Mammalia > Artiodactyla > Balaenopteridae > Balaenoptera > Balaenoptera ricei. The sequence continues at coordinate 4,342,997 of NC_082645.1, read as the reverse complement.
CTTATTCATTGAAAATGGAGGCAATTTTGAAGTCATCACCTCTGAATTAATTGGTTTAAAATGGGATTTGGACAAAAGAATCAAAATTGATCAATAAAACACCAGAGCTAGAAATCAGTAGTGTTTCTACTATTGACATTGAATGTTACAAAACATTTCAGGGCATTTCAGTTAGCCTTGTACAATGCTATGATTTAGAGACATGGTCATTTATTTACACCACGGAGATTTCAAAATGATCAAAGACCTAGTTAAGGAATTATTGAAGACCTACTTCAGAAAATTTACGATCACTTAAATAATTCCCCACTGTTTTATGTAAAATTTCACTGTTTTATTTTTAAGGCAAAAATTCAGCCTTAGTTTTCTGATATAGATAATTTTAAAGGAAAAAAGTTGTATACTCAAGTAATTCAAAGTTTTAATTTCAAAGTGAAAAATGGATTTTATTCACTCATCTATCCAGCACATTTACCTAACCACTACAATGTGCCAGGAAATATGTAAGGCACTAGAAATACCAAATGAATAAGACAGACCCTACTGTGCAATTACTTTGACTATTATTGGGTAACATTTATCAAAAATAATTTCAGGCACACACAAAATAATAATTTTAAACCGTAGCCACACTTTATAACTTTCACCTTTACCTAGCTGAGTTATTTTTTCCTAAAAACCAGTACTACCACCACCACCATCTTTATGAAAAGAAATTCTAAGCTAGGATGATGTCTCTTAAAACTCTGGGCAAAATATTTCCCATTCCTCTGAGAGCATCCTTACTAATGCATCAGCGTCTAAGCTCAGGACATAATGTTTCATTCATCTTCATGTAGTGCTTGACCCATAGTATGTAGTCAAGAAATACCTCTGGGATTAGAAGCCCCAGACTTGATGCACTATATAGGTAGTATAAATGAGTTGTAGTGTTTGAATAAAACAAACTATTTTGACTCAGCATCTTAGTTTTAATGTAATATATAAAAGTCACCAAAAGTGAAGGAACACTGGAAAACAGTAAAGAATAATTATTTGCTAAATCAAAATAACAGAAAAATACCTTTCTTCTTCCTAATTTTTAATTTCCTTATTTTCTTTTTTCAGGTTTTTTTTCCCCCTAAGTTGCCATTTTTTCTAAATCATTCATCTCTATTTTTCTTTTTTTACTGTTCCTGTGACTACTGGAGCAATGTTAATACAATTCTGAATTCCAGTAGGTGTTATTTCAACTCCAGGTCCCAAATGCATCAGTTAAACTGGGTTATAGCATGGAGAATACCAAAGACAACCACAGATTTTAACTTGTTTTTGTTAAGATTTTATCAGGACCAAGCAGGTTATAATAAAGAAAGTTCTGGTACGCTGAAAAACAAATTATGTGGAAGAGGGATGAACATGTTACGGTATTAAGGAGTTATTAACAATGAGTAACAGAAATCCTTTTCCACTGAAGTCTAAAAACTTTCCACACTCACAAGCAGAATCTAGACATTCTTGCTTAAGGTCAATTTAGGTGTGGTATGGACCTAATTACAGAAATAAAGTACTTACTTTCAGAACTTGCTGTGAAAGTTCTTTATAACTTCTCGCTAACAACTCTGTCCTTGGCCAACTATACAGACTAAGTGGTATTACACGGAAATATGTTCTAAAACACAGGATTCCAATATGAATGGGAGAATGTTTCACCCCTAGAGTCTGCACATATTTTGGTTTGTGAGTATGTTAGCTAATATATTTAGTGCCCATTTAACCTAAGTTGGGATTCTGGGGGCTAACAGTTAAAAGGTGAGACTGCACAGGGCTATCCAAGGTACTCAAGTCTATTGATGATGAATTACAAAACAACAGGAAGTACAAGGTCACAGGAGTCAGAGCTGGGCTGGTAAGAAAACCGGAAATACACCGGACTTTATTACTGACAGATCAGTCCAGCATTTAAAGAAACAACAGCACTCTCTACAATGATGCAAATAAGATTTTTACATGACAAATAATTTCCTCAATATTGTTACAAGTACTCTGGTACCACCTTTAGGGTTATCTGAAAGAACAAAGTTTCTGTTTATATAGATATATCCTCTAGGACTTCTCTAGAAATTAAGTGAAGAATAAAGAACGTAATAGCCTATTATCCCTATAGTTCATTTTATTATTTCTGAAGATATTTCTAGAAACTGCAGGAACAATTTATTTCCATCTGTTAAAGTAGCTTTGAAGACAAACCAAAGAATTGCATTGAGGGACCCGAATGCAGAGGGTGATACTTGCAGTCTACACCATTTACTCATGTTTAAGGGTGAAGCTGTACTTACCAAAGAGTAGCCATCAAGTTAGGTAGCCATCATCTATTTTACTTCTGTCCATTAATATTTCCCAATTATCAAAGCCCTGCCTATTAGAAAGGAGACCTTCGATAACATCTTTACTACCACAAATGAATTAATTGAAAAGGCTAGGTTATATTCTCACAACTCATAAAAACTGCACTGTTAAATCCAGATAACACTACTACGTTTATATTATAAATTGAATTAAGGTCCATAAAGCTCAAACAATATGTCCATGATTATACAAATATATTTTTCATGTTTTAACAATAACAACAAAAAAAGTTGGAGGAATTGTATTATCGATTTGTAGAACCAGAATAAAAATTTCAACCTCTGGCCTCAGTCTAGTGTTCTTCCAATGTAGCACGCTCATGAAGTCTGACATCAAATCAGTGTTACAGATTTTAATTCACTTGGCCAACCTCTACACATATATAACCAAAGGTGCTATATAAAGAAGAAATGATATATAATGACAGGAGAGATGTAAAGAAATAAAGAGCACTGTTTCTATCATATTATACATCAGGAAACATACAGGAAAAGTTTAGAGTCTTCCTGTTTCCCCAAATAAGTTTAAGCTTAAAGCAAAATTTCTGAGCTTCACATTTTCATATCAAATGGTTAAGAACATCTTTATTAAAGTATGCATGAGACTGTAATCTGCAGCTTTGTAAACATGTCTTTCAAGCTTGCTTATGTACTATTCAACCATCCTAGATGGAAAAGACATTTATGACAATACTAATAATACTTTGTTGGGCCAGGAGGATGAAATCTTCAATGCTTATCAATTTAGTTCTGTATCAAAAGATCTTTGAAAAAACAAAGTGCAAAACAGCATATATAGTAAGCTCCTATTTGTGTTAAATAAGGGAGCTATAGTCATTTCTATATGCACAGAAAATTACAAGGACACGTAAGACATTCTAACAGTGTAATGATGAGAAAATGAGACAGGCTAGTGTGGGAAAGAAATCTACTTTCACTATGTACTCTTTGGTACTGTTTGAACAGTTTTTTTTTTTTACAACATTCATGAAATACTTTTTCAAGTAAAAGAAGATCTTTGACCCTGATACTATTACCACTACAAGACATACAGTATGTTCTTCACTCCCCCAAAGAATTAAGAGTCACATAAATGATCAATATAATTTTAAATGTCCAGATTCACTCTAAATAAAAACTAAAGTTTACTCCCCAATTCTATCTTTATATTAAAAACAACAAAAACAATTAAATTGTTCTTCAACTTTTGGACAGAGGTATATATATTAATCCTGTGTGTTATTTTCACGGATAATGAAGTTCAAGTGTTCACTGGTACTACTGCTTAAGTTCTAAAAGCCTATAAAACATCTCCCGTTTTAGTCTTCTATAAATAACTGGTAAAATTTCAAGTTCATAAGAAATTTTCTACCATATACATTATAGAGATTTCAATGAATCCTACTATCTCAACAGAAATAAAAAAGTATGTAAATATATAAACACAAAGTAGAATGACACTGCTTCTAAAAAAAAAAACAGAAAAGGTAATTCAGTTTTAATTTATTTTCATCACTTGTTCTTCATGATCCAGATATTTTAAAATGCAATGAAAATTAACTTTCCATGATATGTCAGGGACTGGCACTAAAAAAATTTTCAGACTGCAAATGAGTTATACAAACGAAAATACCAAATGGAGATCCAGTTATCAAAATGAAAGCACTCATCAACATATTAAAAGTTCACAATTATTTGTTTAGAGCACATAAAAAAGTCAGCTTGCTAACCAACTGTTGTGATTTTTAAAGAACTACTGCAGAGGTTTGAAGAAAATAGATTTATTAGTTAACTTATAAAGAGATTAAAGAGCTTGAAACAAGTATTAAAAAGAAATTTATGCCTTTATTAGAATGGTGTTAGGCTTTAAATATACCAATTTGGGTAATCAAATTATTCATTTTTTAATAAGAAATGACACTGCAGAACTGCAATACTGGTCCAACAGTCTTGTCTTTACTTTTCCTTTAAAGCGAGAAACAGAATGCGAGTAATCAGAAAGCACTAGCAGGCATCAGTTAATCCAAGATACTAGCTTCTTAGTTCCAAAAGCACTTGCAAAGAAAACCATTGGGGGGCATAGGGTATGGAAGCACTTCCTAATAACTGGAATCCCATGTGTGTGTGTGTATGCCAAGTCTCACAGGCTATGTTTTGTATTTATCCTTTACTTGGTCACTTTTTTTCCCTCAAATACTAGTTTTTCTTCGACTTTTTTTCCTCAAAGTATAAAAAGTATGAAATATAAACAAGCTCTTGCATTGCACACTTCAGAGTGTACAATTCAAGCATTATAGAGCTATCTACATACCGATAAATCCCATCAAATCTTGGATAATTCAATAATATACAAAATAGCAGGGCACAGAAAGAACTAAAACCCACTTCTTTTTGTTACACGTAAGATTCAAATATTCAATCTAAAGAAAAACACTTAATCATTTTGGCTCTCCTCTACATTCGCATGTTGATATACTTATTAAAATATTCCTGTATAATTACGTTTGGTCTTACTACTTCAAGTCAGGTTTACAACCTCAAAACCAGCCATCCAGACAAAACAGGTAATCAGAAAGATTATTTCTTCCCCACCTCCCTAACCCCAATAACTATGAAGCCAATTTTACGACATGACTCCAAACACTGGATTGTGACGACAAATGCTAGGTCCAATTTCTTCGTAATCCTTTTTGGTGTGGCATACTTGGTAGAACTCAGGCTGCAAATGAAAACATATATTTTGGTAAAGGTCAAAAATTTACCACTCTTCCACATGCTTTGAAATAGATTTGTTAAATCTAAAATGTTTATTACTAGTCCATTCATGGTACTTGAACAAAGCTCAGAAATTCTAGCAACCATGACTCAAATTCAGCTTTAAGTCTATAACCAAAACTGAAAAGAAGCACTTAACTCGAGTCCCTCCATCCCCCTCCTCAACACCTGTTTCTCCTGGGATTTTGAAATTCTGAGGAATGGAAGGTTGAATCTCAAATGCCCAGACCATTCTGTTGAGGCTTTCCCACACCGTACAGTGAATCAAGAAAAGCAGCAGCATTAATCTAAATTACAGATAAACTACTCCTAGTCATGCTACAAAAACTTCTAGATTAACCTGTTTTCCTCACTCATGCTCTGGTATGGAGAGACTATTCCATGCTCTGTTATCTCATTTCTCAAAGGGCAAAGTTTTTTTTTTCTTTTTTATATCTTTATTGGAGTACAATTGCTTTACAATGTTGTGTTAGTTTCTGCTGTATAACAGAGTGAATCAGCTATACGTATACATATATCCCCATACCCCCTCCCTCTTGAGCCTCCCTCCCACCCTCCCTATTCCACCCCTCTAGGTGGTCACAAAGCACCGAGCTGATCTCCCTGTGCTATGCAGCAGCTTCCCACTAGCCATGCATTTTACATTTGGCAGTGTATATATGTCCATGCCGCTCTCTCACTTCGTCCCAGCTTACCCTTCCCCCTCTGTGTCCTCAAGTCTGTTCTCTACTTCTGCATCTTTATTCCTGCTTTGCCACTAGGTTTCGTCAGTACCATTTTTTTTTAGATTCCATATATGTGCGTTAGCATCTGGTATTTGTTTTCCTCTTTTCTGACTTATTTCGCTCTGTATGACAGACTCTAGGTCCATCCACCTCATTACAAATAACTCAGTTTTGTTCCTTTTTATGGCTGAGTAATATTCCATTGTATATATGTGCCACATCTTCTTTATCCATTCATCTGTTGATAAGACACTTAGGTTGCTTCCATGACCTGGCTATTGTAAATAGTGCTGCAATGAACACTGTGGTACATGTGTCCTTTTGAATTATGGTTTTCTCAGGGTATATGCCCAGTAGTGGGATTGCTGGGTCACATGGTAGTTCTATTTTTAGTTTTTTAAGGAACCTCCATACTGTTCTCCACAGTGGCTGTATCAGTTTACATTCCCACCAACAGTGCAGGAGGGTTCTCAAAGGGCAAAGTTACACACTCAACTAGGTTACACGGCACAACTGAAGACAATTCAAATTAAGGAAGAAAATAACTTTCACCTCTTATTTTTAAATGGTTTTCAATCCAAGGTTGTATAGTTTTCAATAATTCAGATAAAAGTTCTTACATTTTATTTAATACTCTGTGCACTACAGGATAAAGCACCATTATTTCGTAGGCTAACAATGTTAAAATATCTTTTAAAGGGGTTTTAAGATGTTTTGGTTTGGGGAGAGGGATCTTAGTAATTCCCTTTATTCAGTTTAGAACATCATACTTCCTATGTGATGAAACATAACTCTTAATGCTTTTAAATATTTGCACAGAAAAAACAATGACCTTCTGATATCCGTATTACCACAGGGTTAAAAGATTTTTCCCTACAGATAAATTTTAAAACTTTAAAGGCTCACTCTAAAACAAACAAACAAACAAAAAAAAAACAAAAACAAAAAAAAAATCCAAATGAATTCCACTTTTTAAAATACTGTGTACATTTCTATTCAGTAACTTCCCTATACAATATTATATCAAAATTTAAGAAATTCCTCTTGTTCTTTTAAATTGTATAAGTACTGATAAGTTCTTTTATCTTAAAAAAAAATCAAATTTTAAAGTAAGCTTCATCTCACTTACCGTGGAAGCCAGCATGGACCCTCCAAACCAAACTGCATATCGCTGCATGTGGTGTGTAATGACTTGTACATCAATAGGTTTTGGCTATAAAAGGCATAGTAAGATCAGTTCAATGGTAAATTCATACAACAATTTCTGTATCATTTAACCTTAGATGTACGTACTCAAAAATAAATAAATAAAACTTTAAAAGATGTGGGGGGAGGGGTACACACGGCAAAACAGAATACAACAAAAACAAATTAAGCTAATTTTATTATTTTTTAAAAAACATAACCACACTGAAGTGAGGGAAAGGAACTAACGCAGGTAACCTGTGAACACAATATTATGGCTGTGTCCTCAGGCCTAAGAAAAAAACTAAGCAAACACTGAACTTCAGTTAGTGGGTCTATTTCTCACAGTGGTATGGATTAATAATTCTGAAACTACTATATATGTATTCCAGGATTGAGCACAAACAAATGTACTATAGAAAATAGAAGCCAGGTTTCTTACTGTCAGGGAAGAACATTACAAATACGGGAAGGTAGAAGGCTAGAATGAACCTTATGGTGTTCTGGAACTTGCATTATCAGTATGAATCCATAGTTTTTAATTTATATAAATAGAGTCAACTAGATATAGATGGATACTCACACTCATCCTAGCTCTGACTGCCAACAAGGCCTAAATGCAGTGACCCCTCAGTAGCAATGAATATACCTAGTGTCCAAATCTTGGTGTTTTTTTTTTTAAATTGAAGTATAGTTGATTTACAATATTGTGTTAGTTTCAGGTGTACAGCAAAGTGATTCATATATATATATTTTTCAGATTATTTTCCATTAGAGGTTATTATAAGATATTGAATATAGTTCCCCATGCTATACAGTAAATCCTTTTTGCTTATCTATTTTCTGTATAGCATAAAACTTTGTTTCTTAATAGCATTCCCCACTAAAAGGAACAAGGGTACGTTGAAACAAAATGGCTGATTACAAGACTGGAGAAGAGAAAGTACAAGATGAACCTGCAATATCTTGCTGTTCCAGAAAGTAAGGAAGTACCTGAAGAATACTGGGGCCACAACAAAAGGAATAAAAACCACCTTTGAATGATTCCTACTGGCCAAAGCTGAGAAAATTTGAACATCAAAATTAATAATAGTATGATGATATGTTGATATTATATCACAATGATATTAATGATACAGCCTATAGAATAACTGAGAAATCAGGAGTTCATAGATATTACTTAATGAATGAATGAACGAGGTGGAAGGAAATACTCTTCCTTACAGTAAAATGAGACTATAAAACATAGAAGAAATGACGGAATTTGCAAAATACCATTTGGCCGCTACCACAGTAATGACTATTTTAGGAAAGAAAAATGGATGTTAAAACCAGTGGGTGAGAGTTTGATGAAAAACAGGATAGTTACATAGTCTGAAAGTATCTCCCCATAAGATTCTTATTAAATACAAAGGAAAAAATAACTTTATAATAGAGGAACCTGACAGACACTTAACCAGGTGATCAAAGTTAGCATATGGGACAAATCATATCACGTGTCTAGTGATACAATGCACTAAAAAGAATACAACATCACTTCTGCGGTATTACTGCCAAAAATGCAAAATCTGAACCTAATCATAATAAAACATCAGAGAACCCCAAACTGAGAAAGATTCTGCAAAATAAGTTGCCTGTACTCTTCAAAAATATTAAGATTATAAAAGATAAAAAACACGGATACTTTTTCCAGATTAAACGGAAATGATACCGAATTCAAACATGTGATCCTGGATTGAATCCTAAACCAGGAAAAAAAAAAAAAAAATGTATTTTTTTCCTTTTGCTATAAAGAACAATAATGGGAGAAATTTGAACCAGGTCTACAACTAGATAAAATATTGTGTATCAAGGTTAATTTTGTTGATAACTGTAATGGTCTATTTTTAGGAAATATACACTAGAATATTTAGGGGTAATGGGCCACCATATCTGCAACTCATTCTCAAATAGTTCAGAAAAAGGTGTATGTGTGTATTTGCATACAGACATATATTTATAAAAACAGAATAAAACTAAAATAAAATGCTAAAATTTGGGGAACCTAGGAGAACAACATATAGGAATCTTTTACTAGATTTTGCCAAGTTTTTTAAAGCATGAAATTATGTCAAAATAAAAAATTTTTAAACTTACATGTCATAAAAAGATCTGGCTTTTTTTGTTTAAAAAAAAAGCTGTTTGGCTGCCATTTAAAATTGGATTGACAAGAAATAAAGCCAGATTTAAATACAAATACATAAAGATGTTATGAAGATCTATAAAAATGACTACTGAGTAAAATAAAAGGGAAGGAGGCGGAGTACTCTAGTATACAGGTTTTTCCTGTATAATTAGATATGTCAGCATAGTGCTGACATCACTGAGGGAAAAAAATCTCTCATTTCTTATTTAGAAATATACAAGAAGCTTAAAAATATTTTAAACATTTTTACTTTACTGAAATATTGTTTTCAAAAACAGCATTTCTTTTTTCATTTCATGTATCTGTAATGAGTCATTACAAACTAAACAACTACTTTTTACTGTACTCCAAGGGATAAGTTTAAGATAATCAAAATTTAGGGGCTGAAAACAGTCAGCTGTCATGCAATTTCTCAACAAGCAGCAATACAAGAGTGCTGTAGTTTACTTGTAAGTAATTTTGAATGACTGTGGTAGTCTCAGATGGAGCCCTCATTCTTGGTAGTTTTCCAAGTTGAATAAAATGTGTTTTACTTAGCAACATATCCTCTGAATCAATGTTTTGCTTCAGTATCCCACATTTAACGAAAATGGAACAAAATTTACTGAAAATTTGTCTTATAAATACATAAAGCAGTCATCTGAGAATTTAAGGCTAATTCTGACTTTTTGCCAGCAAGCCCAAAATTACAGGACACGTAATAGAAAGGTTGTTTTGCTGAACCACCAATTTGATTTCACACTATGAGGCTGCTATGGGAGAGGCTAGAGGCTAGAGTCTGTGAAAGCAGGCTTGACCACACAACAGCCTTTCTCTCTCAACTCTGCTTTGCTGTCCTGCTGTAAAAAGTATTTAAAATTTTGTGGACCCATAAAGAATATTATCGCTGGAATATGCAAGGAATCTACTATATATAAATTATCTGTTTGAGACAGATATCAAAAAAAATCTCTCTCATGGCTATAACCAAGAATATTTTCCAGAAATGTAGGTAATATCCTAGAGGAATGGAATGACCGAGAATATCATGGATATGAATCTATAAAATTAACCACGTTCCATCAGAATACCTCAGGTTCCTCTTACCTTTCTAAATAAAAGAAAGTTGACAGACATTTTGCATTCCCAATATAATAATCAAGGCACCCTCAACCTTCCCACCAATAACTGAGAAAACCAACCTTCAATCTACCACCACTCAATTCCTCACTTAATTTCAGCCTGGCATCTACGGTTCTTTTCAAATCTCTTTGCAAGCGACGTCCGAAGTCCCTGAACATGGTTGAACCTCCAGAGAGGACAATATTCTGTATTAGTGGACAAAATAAATAAATAAATACAACTTTTATGTAAGAGAAAGAAGAAAACGTTTAAAGATACAAGAAATGGTACGAAAATCCTATTATACCCCTTTGAAGACAGGTGTTTTTAAATTTACATTCACCAACAGAGAGAAAACAAAGAAGTTTTTTAAAAAGTATGACCTAGAATAACAATTTTGCTGTAAATACTGACCTTGTAGAGAGGACGTCTGACGTCAATAGGACAATTCTGAATTACTTCATCTACAACTTCTGAGATAGGCTGAGTAAAGTCTGGATTAGCAAACTGAAAAGTAAATTGGACGTATGACAGAGATTAGACCACTACTGACTTAAATATCACAATGAAAAATTAAGAAAGTTTTCAGTTCAAAAATAAAAGGACTTCTAAAAACCATAAATTCTGGTCTCTGATTCAAATTAAAGACACTGAAATCAGAGAGTTCAGAAGAAATCAAATTAAAATAATGATCATATATACCATTTCATAACCACCAGAACAGCAAAAATGTAAAGCCAAACATATACTATGAGCTGGCAAAAATCTGTGCAACACTTTACAATGCTGATGAGAATATACATTGATATAAACACTTTGGAGAACAATTTGGCAACATCTAATAAAATTTAAAATGTACCACTACTAACTCCACTTCTTATAACAAACCCCAAAGAAACTCCCACACATGTGCTATTACATAAAGGCATAAAATTATAGCAGCTTTGCTTCTAAGAGTAAAAACAACCCAGAAGTCCACCAGCAGGGTATGAAATAAATAAAATGCTGTGCCGTCAATCCTCATTATTCATGGATTTGGTTATCTGCAAATTTGCCTACTTACTAAAGTTACCTGTAACCCTGAAATCAGTATCTGCGGTGCTTTCACATGGACATGCGCATGTGCAGAGCTGTGAAAATTGGAGCTGACTGACATTCACATTCACAGCTCAGGTGGAACAAGGCAACGCTCTGCCTTCTTGTTTCAGCTTTTATACTACAAATAAGTGTCCTTTTCATGATCTCTTAGTGCCACAGTTTTCCCATTTTTGTCGGTGATTTTGCTGTTTAAAATGACCCCCAAGGATAGTGTGAAGTACTGTCTGCTGCTCCTAAAGCACAAGAAGGCCGTGATGTGCCTTATGGAGAAAATACAGTGTTAGATAAGTTTCATTTAGGCACGAATTACAGTGCTGTTGACCCTGAGCTCAATGTTAATAAATCAATAATATCTATTTTAAAATGTGTCTTTAAACAGAAACACACATAAAACAAGGTTACGTGTTTCAGTGACAAAAATGTTGTAGCCTGAGCCTCACAGGAACCTAACTCCGCATTTCCCTTAGGAGCAGTGGCTCAGCATTCACCAATTCAGTGTTTACAGCAACTTTATATAACATCTACTGTGAATAACAAGAATGAACTGTAGTATTCACAGGATGATATACTCATAGTCAAAATAAACAATTTCCAAATAGTGACACTCGTTTTTTTAAACTTGAATGATTCCATATATGCAAATTTTTTTAAATATATATTTTTTATGGATACATGTACATTTAAAAACATAGACTGGAAACACACTAAATTCATGACTGTGATTACCTCAGGAGGAAGAAAGGATGAAAAGGAAGTAGAGAAAGGAAAGGGTCTGAGGAAGGTATTCTTTCTGTAGTTAATTTCATTAAAAAAATGTATGAAAAATGTTAAAATATTAGTTATGTGTTTATTTGGGGTGGTTAAGTACATGTGCGTTATACAATACACTTTTCAGAATATTTTTTTAACAGACTGGCTAGATGGGTAGGCTTGAGATGGAAAGTTGTTTGACAATTTAAACTATTACAGAAATGGAATGAGGTTAAAGATAATAAATAATTTAAAATTTAATTTTTATATATAACAAAGAGGTCTGACACAAGGAGAAACAATATTAGGGAAAGCTTCCTTTTTACCCATCATTTATTTTTATATGCATGCCTATAGCCCTCCTAAATCAGGCCATATATTTCCTGAGAGGAACCACAAAAAAGAGAAACATAAAGAAGTTTTCAAATGCTGGATCTCAGAATTAAACTTGTATTCTGAAACAAAGATCTCATTTTACCAAAATTTTTCAAAAATATGTGTAAGTTGCCATGTCATTAAAATTGGAAAGGAAATGCTAGAAGGGATTTTTCCTAGATTAAAATAAAAGGTCAGAATCTAGCTCTAATTTGTCAAAAATAAATAGGTATACTTTATTAAAATGAATACAATTTAAAATATTTTCTAGAAAATGAGCTGCCAACAACCTCTCTTGGCCTCTCATTTTTAGAATTAGGTTGTCCTAATGGGAGAGACAACATTCCTTTGTTCATTAAACTGATTCCATAACTTGACTGATAATTATCAGGCATGTGTCGATTTTTCACAATTTTTAAAATTAGTTTTAAGTTATTTAGAGGGTGGGCACACAATGGAGAGATTTAATGTTACCTGAGTAATGAAGCATAATGACAGAAAATATTTTAATTTACATAAAGTAAAATACCACTAACAAAGGTTCTACTGACCTCTACTACCACAGTAAGAGAAAAGAAACTGGCAGCCAAAATCTAATTTTCTGAAACATGCTGATGAGTGTAAGAAACTCTAACCGGGATATACAGGGGGTATAAAAATGTGGCTCCTACTGAGTCTCAAGAACCCAACCTACAGACTAGAGAATGTTTCATCTGTCCGAGGTGGTCTGTATGGAACTCTGTGGAACAAGGGGAGAATACAGCTCAACTTGGCTGCCTTCCTGTGCCATTCATAGACAAGCTCAGGTTACAGGCAGGGAATGAGCAGCAGAAGTGGAATCCCGAAAATGTTATCTTATCAACTTGCTGACAGGACACCTCCAAATTCTCTGCTGGTTCTTTGTTAGCCATTTCTTCAGTACTTACCTAAAACAGTAATACACACACACACACACACACACACACACACACACACACACACACGAGATTAACCTTCCTGGAATTATTTTTCTACCTTCAAGACAGTTTGTCTGCTATACCATGAGCAAGCAGAAGGTAGGGATAGGGTCATTCATTCCTGTGCTATGTACCTGTGTGCCCTTCTCACAGTAATTTTTAATCAGGAATATGCAAAAGAAAATATTTATAAACCTTTAAGTATTCACATACCCTGGGATCTACCCACAGAAATTCTCATTTAGAAAGAAATGGAGTCTGATTTGAAAGTATGTTTTGAAAAAGCTCACGGACTACTGTGCTGCAGAACCCCAGGTGAGAACGAGTAGAATAATATACAGTAAAGAAGCAAGCAATGAATATTTCTTTAAAAAATTTAGGAAAAAAGAAAAAATTAACAATAAATTAACAATAAAGTGTTGGAGATTTATTCGCTACTTTACTACTAATAGGCTCAACCTAGGGTGCCTATTAATATCTGTAGGCCTTTTCTTTCACTTTCAGCAAAAGGATTAGTCTTGCCTAACTGCTCCTTGATCAGGTCTTAGGATTACTGCAAGTAGCTCTCAAGGAAGACATATCTTTTTTCTCTTCTGAAAAATTTATAGGGAAGGTACCCAACTAAAGCACAGCAGCCCAAAGAGGTTTGTGAAAAAAATCTTCCTTTAAAAAAAAAAATGAAGTGCTAAACCCATTCCTTCTAAAAAAGTTCTTTCTACTATTTATGATAAATTTAGCAGTTCAATAATAAATATCCCCTTATTCTTTCACACATTTTATCTTCAGTGTTCAATCAAGCTCAAATGCCCACACTTTCATCTAACCAAAACAAAACAAAACAAAAAAACTGAGCAAATCCTTCAAATGACAGAAATATCTAAAATTACAGAAGAATCTTAAAATTAACTTGGGAAGTGACAGTTCAAACGATACAAAAAACAGGTCTATTCTTGGAAAACGTGGTGAACTGAACACACACATATCTAATCTTGCTCTTTCTCTATTAAAAGCACCAATAAAGAGAATTTTTTAAGGCATAATCCCCAAAGTATGGAGAGAACAGAACAGGAAGAAACAGCAACAAAATTTGGTAAAACAGAATCTGAAAAGCAGATGGATAAGACCATGCACTCCCCCTAAAGCACTTAATAAGTCATCAGTAGGAAAAGCCACGAATCAAGCTGTATCACAAATCCCCCAAAGAACTAGCTGTACCTGTCAGCGCTGAAATTAAGTTAGAAGGAGGGCAGGGAGGAAGACTGGCAGAAAGTCTCTCTGAGGAGCAGTTAAAGCTCCAGATCCCCTCCAAAGAAGTCTATCAAATGCCTCCTCATCATCCAAGGAGAAAACTGGCTAACCTATTCTCTAAAGGGAATAAAGCAGAGTGCCAGGACTCTTTACACACAACTGAAAGGAATGAAAGCAGCAGGATTTTAAGTGAAGGTATTCATGCAGCCTACTGCTAACACATAAATACCAACCCTCTTCCTCAATTTGGCTGCCAACCTTTACTCTCTAGGCAGGAGTCTTCTCTGGCAACTGGATTACCTGAAATGATCTGAAGAAACACACATAGGGCTATCCTCCAAAGAAAAAGCCATAGTCAACAAGTCCCACTCACAAAGCTTAGATTTCCAACAGGCTGAGTGTCCCCCTCCTAAATAAGTGATCCCCTAGAGTCTCAAGCATGTAAAATATAGGAATCAAAACAAAGAGAAAGGCAACTTGGAAGAAAGCAGAAAGAAGAAAACTTAAAAAAAAAAAACAACCTCTGACTAGTATCCTCAGAGAGCCAAAAGATATGCAACCATGAAACAAGTACACGGTAGCATAAAAAAGGAGTATCAAAAGCAGAGGTAGGGGAAGTTCTTGAAAATTAAGTATGTTACCAGAAATAAAAAATTCAATAGAGGGTTCAGAAAGCAAAGTCGGAGAAATCATCTAGAGATCAGAACAAAAGCACAAAGAGCAACTAGAAGAGAAAAATAGCACAGCAGAACGCTAAGGAACAAAGCGAAGATCTACAAGTATCTATCTGGAGAGGAAAAAAAAAGGTCCTATACAAGGTTTAGAAATCAGAGCAGTTTTTCACTTCAAGTTATAATGGAAAGCAATCAAGCAGTAGCTTCAAAATGCTGAAGGAAAATAATTTCCAATCTAGAATTCTACACCCAAACTACCAAACAAGTGTGAAGATAAAATGAATACATTTTCAGACATGCAAGGTCTTAAAGTTTTCATTTCCCATGTACCCTTTTTATCAGGAACTCTATTGGCAGATGATCTCCACCAAAATAAAGAAGTGGACAGTAAGAAAGGGAAAGACACAGGACAGAGGAAAGAGGGATCTAACTCTAACACAAGAGAGAGGCAAAGGGAATCCCCAGAATGATGGTGAACTCTCTATCAGGTGCAGAAGGAAACAAGTTCAGATTGGGACATATCAGATGCTCTGGAAAATTAAACTGATGAAAAAACCCTATGCATCTGAGTATGCTGAGAAGACAGATGCAAAGTGAATTAATGACCATTATTTTAAAACTAAGTGGACAACTTATTAATGACTCTGTGGGAAAACAAAATACTAGACAGGAAAATATTTCATGGTAAACTACATGGCTCACATCTAAATAAAATTTGTGTTCACCAACATATAAGCACTGGATTTTTACCTAACTGAAATTACAATCTAACTATTGGGACAAAAGATTATGAAAAGGTACTGTTTGTGGTGGAGACAAAGGGAGGAAAGAAAAGGCAATCCTCCTCTTCCATAGCTAGAAGTTGACAAAAATGTCTAAAACTGAACTTGAAGTTGCAATATAACCAAAGCTATTCACAGCTATGGATGCAATCACCAAAAGAATCAACTAGTAAGAGTATACCTCTAGAAAAAAATTGGGGAAATATATACAGGGCACTCCTACTTTTTGCTAGAATTTGAACAACTAGGACTTTTAAACAATGTGCGTATACATAACTAATTTTTTTTAAACTTTAAAAAAGGGAAAAGAAAACAGATTTTTCATAGAAGAAATTTCAAAGAGAATAAAAGCTATGGAGACGAAAAGATGTTTCAAAGTTTTCAAAAACAATGAAGAAAACTTCATCTATCAAACAATAAAGATTACTTAAATTAATTTAAAAAATTATATATGAAACCTTAAACAGCAAGATATATTTTCATCCAGACAACTATCCCTTTTCTAAGCAATATGACACAACCAAAACACATTTTATTTACATATCTAATGTTTCAAGGTTTTTAAGACAGTCAAGATGTTAGCTAAAGATACCTGTAAAGAGTATTTCACTCAAACTCTTCTTCTTTTGAAATCCAGGGTATCTCCTATCTTCCATGCTATTATCTATCTTGTGGATCCTATTCATCTAAGACTCTGGTTCAGAATCTTCCATAATACTCTAATTCCTGTCCTCAACTTAGGGTTTTAACATCTCTCTCCAACATTTCAACTTCAAAACAACTGATGTTCCTTAACTCAAGTGACCTTTAATCCACTTCTACTTCAGCCACTCACATATACATGGCCCCACTGGAAAATGTGCCCTGATTTCCAGCTACATATGGTTCTCTCTCTGCATCCTCTGGAATCCCCAATACAAGGACAGAGGGAAAGTACAAGGAAACTTAAATGCTCAAGGATGAAAACAGGAGGTAAGGAAACAATAAAATAATCCAACCCTGTTTGGAAAACAGAAAAGGGACCTTACATCCTAAGTGTTTCCAGAGCACCCTGTAGCACCTTCAAAATTCCCAGAAATTGAAGGTATAAGAAACCATATAAGGAAAGAAATTATTATAGAGAACGAACAAGGACCTACTATATATAGCACAGGGAACTACTCAATATTTTGTAATAACCTATAAGGGAAAAGAATCTGAAAAAAGAATATATATATACATATATATATATATAAATAACTGAATCACTGTGCTATACACTTGAAACTAACACGATATTGTAAATCAACTCTACTTCAATTAAAAAAAAATGCTAGGTGGAAAATAAAGAAAGAAATTGTTAAAATTCTCTACATGGAATAGTGACACCCCCAGGTTCCTTTCCAGACCTGGTATAACCAGGTAGTTAACTACAATGTCCATGAATAAATGAAAGAAAGAATATACGAACAAACAAAATGACACAAATGAAGAAATGAGGCAAAAATTTAGGAAAAACTAAATTTTAAGAGAAAAAAAATCACATTACATTACTGCCTCAAAAACAAACAACATTCACGGGTATAATATTATAAATACTGTCATACTATTGATTTAACATAACAGCCAATAACATAACATAATAGACAGGCTAAGAGAAAAGAGGTTCTAGAAACAAAATCAACTGAAAGGAGGTTACTAGATAAACTACTTACATTGATATATCAAGAAACAGCAGTATAAGCACTGTATTTTGAAATCTGGAAGTAACTACCAAGAGTAATGGCTAAGTAAGAGCTAGTGGCCGCCCTGCACATCACTGTCAGTGTTATCCGACTTTTAACACCACACGCACATATCCTTTTTTATTTAAAGAACTACAAAGAAAACGTGCTGTCTAAAATCTGAAAACTCCTGTACACTTGTCTGACAACAGTGCCCTACCCTTCTGGTGCTCACTCCTTTGCTCCCCATTTCCAACTACATGCCAATTCATCATGACCTCCAATCCTTGCCGGTATCCCTCACTATCTCTAAGTAATTCAGCCTTCCGGATTCCCTCTCTTCTCTGGACTGCACCACTTTAACCTCTGCCTTGGCAAAGCCCTTTGGTCCTTTCCCAAAACTGCCTGGTGGGGTGGGACAGGGGGCGGGGACGACACCATTCTATGACTACAAGTTCTGAGTATCTAATTTCAGTGGTGCCCCACGACTAGTAATACAGTCACCTTCTCAATTCTCCTCAAGAGTGATTCCAAGTCACTATTCTCTCCCAGCCCTCGACCTTCTGTCTGATCCCTTCTCCAAGACAACAGCTTGATTCCAGTTCATGAAAAATAATTAAAGCTATGAACTATGATGATAAACTTCTTCAGCTATCTGCCTGCTCCTCTAACCCTTTCCAGCTCCACACTTTCCTGCACCCATACTTAACCCCTTACCTCTGTCCCTGGAGTAACCCCTCTTAAAAATAAAACTAACTTCAGCCTTCTTACAACTGACTTCTTACCAGTTCCCTGTAGCCACTAAGCTTTCTTTTACAGCCGCCTCTCACGATGCCCACACTGACAATTCCCAGAGCTTTACCTCTCACTGATGCGACACACTGCCTCTATCACACAATTCCATTGGAACTGCTCCCCTAGGATCACCACTAATCTGGATGCTAAAAACCCATGGGTATTTCTCAAATTTCCTCTATCACCTCACTGTAGCAACTGGCACTATTTAACCTCCTCCTTCCCTGAAACATTCACTTCTTTCAATGTCAGCACCGCAATTCCTTGGCTTGTCTCCTTCCTTTCTGTATTTTTCAGTATCCTCTGCAGGCTCCTCTTACTCTGCCTGTCTATAAAGTGTTAGTGTGCACTAAGGCCCCATCCTTCCCACTCCACATTCTCTGCCTGGCCAGTCTCTTCCTTTGCACCATATATGGTGATGACTTGACATCTATCCTCACTCCAGGACACATGCCCCAGTTCAAAACCCTTAGAACCCAAGTGTTCATTTTCAAACTTTTTAAAAGATGCATAGTAAACTCACCTCTTTCTACCTTATCTATCTTCTCCTTCCGTTTTCCTAACTTCAGTGATGGCAAAACATTGAGTTGCTCAAGTTACAAACCTGGGAAGCATCACAGATTCTTCATATTCTTACTCCCCTCACATCTAAGCAATCGGTAAATCATGTCAATTCTATTCTTTCTCTCACCTCCTTTCTCATTCTCATTGACCTACTGACTTTTTTTCATCTGGGAAACTGCAATAAACTCACCTGTTTCCAACACAATTCATTCTGTTCCTATCTATCCAACCCAGTGCAACCAGTGACCTTTCCCATACCATACATAAATCTGTGTCATTTCCACGCTGAACATTTCTGCACAAGCACAGAATCCAGTAAACTCCTTTGCATAGCATTTTAGTCTCTCATTAACACCTATCTGGATCCATCTCCTACCACTCTCTTCCTTTATACTTTATTATCTAGCTCTCTTACGCCCCAGACCTCTACCCAGCTTTTATATATATATATAGTTCTCTGCCAGAAATGTACTCCCCTAACACACATGCCTGAGAAATACCCATTCATCCTTTCTCAGTTCAACTGCTATCTCCTCTAAGAAGTTTCCCTGATTCTCCCAAGCAGACTTAGATGCTCTTTCTTCCCATGCCCTCACCAGATACATGCATTCATTAAGCAACTATTCCATTTTTTAGATATTCATCTCTCATTCTTTCAGCTTGATAAGAGCAAGATAAATAATTCTTCATCTTAAATACACAATGCTTAAACTGAGATCATGAAAACTGTATTCACTTACCACTTGCTGACTGAGTAAACAATATTAAACAAACTATTCTTACTGCTGAACAAGCAGAAAAGGCATTTAATGTTACTAATTCTAATACAAAAAATTCTTATACTAACTTACTAGAAGAATTTTTCATTATTAAAAGCACATATTTCATTAATTTAATATAGCCTGTATGTGGCTAACACTTCATAAAGAGAGAAGACTATTTTGCTAATAGTTAAATATTTTGTTATGATAGTCAATTGAGGGTTCTTTGTATAATGGTTATTTTATATGGGAGGAGGAGGAGAGAGTTCTAGAACATCTCCTAAAATATTTTATTTAAATGACCATGAATTTAAGGGCTCCCCACCTTCCATGACCCCAAGTAAGCCACAAATATTAGACAAAAGTTTCATTTTTCTAAATGTATGAAATATAGTAACTGTTTACCCAGTTTTAACACAAAGGCAATTTTTTTCTTGAAAAATATGACTCACTATAGTATTTTAGTATACAAAAGAAAGTTCCTGAGATTAAGTCCTCTGATATAGTTGACTGATTTTTTCTGCTGAATATTTCAAAACAATTCCATCTAAAAAAAAACTTACCTCTGGATGAAAAAATATTTCAGGTCCCAAGAATCTCTCATATCCAACATCAATGGAAAATTCTTTCTTTGAGATAGCATTGATTCCAGTATACTGTTTAATCCACTTCGATCCATCTGTATCATACTTGTTAAATTCTTTTACTAAATCTGGGCAGACATAACTATAGCGCTCCTAGAAAAAGAAATGAGTAATTTTTTCCTCTTGCTTTAGGAAAAGCAAAACAGAATGGCATATTTTCAGTAAACTGAAATCAAATGAATAAAAGTCTTCAGAAAATAAAATGAGCAAATGAAGCTGAAGAAACTTTTATGCTCAGATGTTATCGTGCGTGTAGTAAAATAAACAGCTCATCTCCTGTACATAAGCGAAGGGTTCACAGATGAAGAGAATAAGACGTAAACCAAAGAGCCAATTTCTAATATTTCAGTGCTGTTTCATGAAAGCACTCATTAATGTCATCCAAAATTTTATGCTGTTTCAGTAATTAAAGGAGTTCACATTTTAGAAAAAAGAAAACATAAAATACACGAAGAACTGGAGAATAAATAGTTGACATAACCACACAAATTAATATAGTAAGAGGTACAAGTTATTAGGTATAAAATAAGCTTCAAGGATATATTGTACGACATGGGGAATACAGTCAATATTTTAAATGAAATACAACCTTTAAAAATTGTGAATCACTGTATTGTACACCTATAACTTATATAATATTATACAGCAACTAAACTTCAGTTAAAAAAAATTTTTTTTTTTTTTTTTTTTACATATATAGATCTTCAATACCTATCTGGAACAAAAGATTATGGGCTAAGTGAGCAAAAGAAAAAAAACTGAAAATATAAACTATTCTTTTTTACTATTATCACCTGCAAGGCTGAATCGCTGCATATTTGGATATACGTCCTCAGTAAAAGTTTTCATCAAAAATGCAGTTCAAACATGTTATAACTTTCTATCTGCAATTTGTGGACTCCTGATTGCCAGTCTATTTCTTTTTTTTTTTTTTTGAAGAAAAACACACATTTCACATATTTGTATACATCAAGGATTCTATCCAAGATAGGTACAAATATTATTACTGATAATCAACACACATAATGGGAAAGAATACTGGAGAACAGAAGATAATTTGAGTATGTCATATTAGGTCTTCTTTCTCCAAATCTTGGAAGTAGGAATTACATGGAAATGATGATCCTTAAAAGACACTAAGACTGAGCACTAGTATGCTCTAGAACAAATCCTTGGTGTTTTTGTTAATTTTTAAACTCCAGAAATTTCCCAAAGATGTTGAAACAGTAGTGTTCATATTAATTTTTTACATATTTAATTTTGATGCCACCTACCTGAGGTGACTTCTGGCAACCATTTACAAATTCCTTTACTACCTAGGAAGTAGTAAATTCCTTTTCATTCCTATCCTTTGATAAGCAAAGAAAACACTATAATCATGCAGACTGTCAAATATATGGAGTTATTTTTACCTGGGAAGTTTGCTTTGACATATTCAAAACATATGTGAGACCCAATGAAATTTTTTAGGTATGTTGACAAACGATAAATTTAAAAAGCAATGTTAAATATTTTGGTATTTTGCATGAAGCCCTGGTGTAGCATACAAATTATTAAAATACCTTACACAGCCTTCACATTTTTCTTCTATGGGCCATATCACTTGAGCCAACCATTGCCTCTATTATACAGCCAAATGAATCAATGACATCAAAAATTTTATTGTAACAGAAAACCGCTAGAATTAAAAATAAAGAAGTCAGCAAAAATTAAGATGTGAGGACTCTGAAGTGAACTAATTACAGGCATACCCCGTTTTACTGTGCTTCACCAATAATGTGTTTTTTACAAACTGAACTTTTCTGGCATCTCTGCATTATCAGATGATGGTTAGCATTTTTCAGCAAAAAGTATTTTTTAATTAAGGTATGTACATTTTTTATAGACATAATGCTATTGCCACTTAATAGACTACAATATAGTGTAAATATAACTTTTAAACACACTGGGAAACCAAAAAATTTGTGTGACTCGCTTTACTGTGATATTCGCTTTATTGCAGTGGTCTGGAACAGAACCCACAGTACCGCCAAGGCATGCTACATTTATTTTTACTAAAGAGAATAATCACAGAAATGTATGTTGAAGTCAGTTGGTATAAATGTTCTTATATGTTAGTCCTCTCAAATGTGAAATGTGGTGAGAGTAAGCAAAGGGTTGATAATCTCCCAAAATTTCCTACAAGAAATACAGAGAAAAAACACATGTAATTAAGAGTAGTGGTTTGTAACTGGCTAACAAAAGTTTTTTTTAAACTACTGTTCTTGACTTAAGAATTTTTCATGTTCCTATTATAAACGTGATTTTAATTTTTAACTGAATTATATTCTTAATTTTTTTTTTTTTACCTTTACTGCCTTAGCAGTTTCCAAGGATTGCTCTGGAGGAATTCCTACTTCTCGGTCTCTCAGCAATTGCTGAATAAAATATGTTATATCTCGTCCTGCGATGGGAATGTGCTTAATACAGCTGCCAATCACATACCCTTCAGCCTAGATGGAAAAAAAAAGTGTCAAATTTACTTTCAAGGTTTTCAAAAATCAGTATCACCTAAATTAATCATTAAAGACCAATTTCTCAGATTACTGTATTTGTATCCTTAAGTATTGCTTTATCCCAGGAGAATTCTTCTAGTATTTATTCCTCAACTGTATTCCTCAAAGTTAACCTAGCATAAAATTTATAATACTGTACAGATATTATGAACAAGAATGAACAAAACTTATGAACAAAGCTTAGATTTATTCTCCTACTGATAAGAGTTTACAACCAAGACTGAAATGACTCAACAACAAAGAAATAGTGAGTTTCAGAAGTATTAAAGGTTTTAGATAACAGACTTCAAATAGGATATTAGTTTAAAATCTTCTATAATTTCAGCAAAAAATTTAGAGCGCATTGTAAGAAATTTGATCATTAACCCACAAGCTGGCTATCATTTTCCTAATGAAGTAGGTACCAACTTCACAAGCCTGAGGCAGTCCATGTACCATCAAAATTCCAAATAATTTAATTCTGCAGAATGAACTCATAAACTTACTAATACAACTCAGAAGTACAAAAATAATGTAGCAAAATTAAATTTCATTAACGACATAACATTCTTGTTTATGAAATGGTAAAATATTATTTGTAGTTAGACTATAATAAATTAGAGATGTTTACTATGAGCCCTAGAGCAAAAACCACCAAAAAATAAATGACAATAACAAAGAAATATATAGCATAGTTAATAAGTCAATAAAAAAAGATAAACTGAAATTATAAAAAACAGTCCATTAATTCAAAAGAAGGCAGGAAAATCACAGGAATACCCAATTCTTAATATTCTTACTAAAACTCTTTCTTTTCCAAGTTGGTAACTTCTTTTTGCAAATTACCTACTCTAATATTAATTTTCAAGATAATAATATTACTGTTTAATTGTGTAGATGTTAAGAAAAGACTGTGGTCAGGAAGAACAAGTTCAGATCCTAGCCCCATGACCTATGATTTGGTGATCTTAAGCAACTCAGTTATTTGCATTTTATAAATGAGTAAACTGAAGTCCTCAAAGGATAATATAATCTACAGCATAGATCTTGAGGTTTAAATGAGAATTATAAATGAACATTTTAAAAATCTTTATGTATCTCTAAGCAACATACATATATGCATTACTTAATCCTCAAAACAGTTTTATGACATAGGTCACTATTATTATCCCATTTTGGAAAAAAAAGGGGAAAGAATACGTAGCACTAAGAAAGAAAAATATGCCAACTAAATTATAAAAAGCCATCAAAATGTTGGACACATCCTAATTTCCGAGATATTAAAATATCCCCCAATGGCAATAAAATAAAATGTAGACTATCCATACAATGAAATATTATTTGGCAATAATAAGAAATGAAGTACTATACATGCTACAACATGGATAAATCTTGAAACAAGGGGCTATGTGAAAGAGGACAGTCACAAAAGAGTGACTCTAGGACTTCCCTCGTGGCGCAGTGGTTAGGAATCCACCTGCCAATGCAGGGGACACGGGTTTGAGCCCTGGTCTGGGAAGATCCCACATGCTGAGGAGCAACTAAGCCAGAGTGCCACAACTACTGAGTCTGCGCTCTAGAGCCCGTGAGCCACAACTACTGAAGCCCGCGCGCCTAGAGCCCGTGCTCTGCAACAAGAGAAGCCACGTCAATGGGAAGCCCACGCACCACAACTAGAGAAAGCCCGAGCACAGCAACGAGGACCCAACACAGACAAAAATAAAAACAAACAAACAAACAAAAACCTGGTGACAAATGTTTAAAAAAAAAGAAAAAAAGAGTGACTCTATTTATATGAAATATCCAGAACAGGCAAATCTACAGAGACAGAAAGTAGATTAGTGGTTGCCAGGGGCTAAAGTTATGGGGGGACAGTGAATGCTAAAAGATACAGGGTTTCTTTTTAGAGTGATAAAAATGTTTTAAAATTGACTCTGGTAATGGATGCACTTTATGAATATACAATAAAACACTGAATGGTACACTCTAAATGAGTGAAGTGTATGGTGTGTGAATTATATCACGAGGAAGTTTTAATTTTTTTAAAGAAGGGCAATTATTACTATTATGACATCAGAAGAATAAATTATGACATCTAATCCAAAAGTAGTCACTCGGAGGATGTAATCTTCAACAGAGGTTGCCTGATGCATTAAAAAGAGGAATAAGAATAATGAAAAAATAAAAGTTCTAAATAATTTCATTACTTACATGTTATTCAATATAACATAAAAATTACTTTAAAAGATAAACCTTTCTACATATACGCACCCAATAATAATTAGTATGAATTTAAGTAGTCATTTTGAATCTATTAGACACAATAAAAAATCTAATTTGTCATTAAAAATTGGAAGCAGAAAGGCTTTGGCAGAAAAATGCTATCTCTCACAAATACTCCAATCTGATGCATTTTTCTTAACATGCTTGATTAAATCCAAACCATAAAGCACAATCACAACTTGAGCCTTTTAATTCAAAAACGTAATTCCCCAAAAGTCATTAATGGTCATGCACTTTCGACTAACTCCTATTTAGTAGATAACGTATGACCAGTACGAAATCTGTTAATTAAGGATAAGAAAAACTATCAGCTGGCTAACACACAAACAGATGCATCCAAACTGGAAAACTGAGTTCCACGTTTAAGACAAGAAAGGCATATTTCCATTCCAGATACTCTAATTCATCATTTCTTAATTATGAATTAGAAACTATTTCTAATAATTTTCTAATTATTTTTAACTGTAGTAAAAACCTATAGCAAAAAAAAAAAATCTGGAATTTGTTTACAAAGTTCTAATAATAATTTGAGCAAAACACAGCTATAGCTGAACAATGGTCAAATTACAGTAAATTTTTAAGTGTAATATTTAAAGTTTTTAAAAGGTGGCATTAATTCATATAATTTAACTTTTCCAGGTGTTATCTGATATCTTGTTCAGTAATTTTAAAATATCCTTACCACAGGGATGACATGAGTGACACCATCTCCACTGTCTATTACCGTACCGGTCAATGTCCGTTCTCCTACTTGTCGGGAGGTCCACGATGCAGCTAAGGCAAGAACAGCCTTGAACAAAAAGAAATATGACAGGCAAAAAAATAAAAACAAAGAGTTATTAGAAAAAATTTTTTACTGGAGTACTTTATGCAATTTTAAATGTAGTATCTTTGGAAAGAGAACACACAAAATTAATTTATATTATACAATAAAATTGTTCACAGCCTACATATTATTAAGACAACTTACAGGCTTACTTACATTAGTCTTTAGGGGCATGTTTATAAATTTTCGATATTTTAGTGAGGACCGTTTTCCTCCTATACCCCCCAAAAATGTGGAAGACTAACATGAGATAGTACGGTACTAACATATGGAAGACTAACATGAGATAATACAGTACAGGACTTAAAAGTATGTTTATATGGCCTAGCCTGGAACATACCACAAAGTAAGGTAGAGAGAAGCACACAACCACCAATCATCAGAGTTATTCAGTACATAGATGGCTATACTAAGTATCACTCATAAGATTAGCTCCAAATTTTCTAAGTGCAACATGCATTTAGGAATATGTAACAAGCTATTTAACCAGAAAAGGCCACTGCACACTTCCAAATACTATGATCTAATGAGGAAAGCAAAGTTGATGAAATAATGTACTTCTACAAAAAATCTTGGCATAGGCAATAAAGTATAATTTTTTCTATTAAAAGTTTGCAAATTAAGAAATTAATGAAGCTAGTTCATTTAAAAAAAATTACCTAAATTTCATACAAATCCAAGCCTCGAACGAGATAAATAATTAATTAATTAAAAACAGAACTAAGCTGGCTTTATTTTACCTACTTGCAATATAATAGCTGAAAGGGACCTAGAAAGGTAACTAGGCCATCCTCCTATTTTAACACAGGATCACACCATAATAACCGTGGGCTAACAAAACTACACAGTAATTTATATACTTTTTAAGCATTTGTGATATGCCAGGTATCACATTTGCTACAGCGTTAAAAAACAAGTAAGAAGTAAGCTCTGATCCTGAGGGATGGGAGAGAAGCTGTTCCATACAGATACATACACAAATTAAATGCAATAAAATATTATGGGGATTTGTGATATACGGGATACAGAGGGGCACAAAGGAGGCAGTGGTCAAATATATGTAGTGGTAAGTCATTCAAAACAGACTACAAAAAAAGGACACAGTGAATGTTACAAGGGTAAATGAATGGGTACAGAAAATTCTTGACGTAGAGTAAATTCTCAATAACTATCAGTTCCCTTATTTCTGTTCTATAAAAGGTCTTGATTTATCCAAAAAACATTAACTTACTTCCTTTAACATTTCTCTTTTACTGACTAAATAGCTCCATTCCTCTAATACAATTTCTAAATTATCAGTTCAGTAGAACTATGATATGCTTTGAGGTTAAGAAAAATATACATATATTTTAAGAGTGAATTAAACCAGATTAAAATTTAAGAGTCAAGCTTATTTTGACTTATAAACTTGCCTACCTGTACAGCAATGTACAAGCCTGGAACATTGAAGGACTCAAACATTATTTCAGCAGTATATTCCCTGTTTTCTGGAGTATTCAGTGGAGGTTCAGTCTATTAAATTGAATAAGATTTTAAGTACGCAATATCAAATTATTTTGATAAATTTATAGATAACTTTTACGTGAGAAATAATGTATTTCAAACACTGTATTTAAAAGTCATTAAACTCAGAGGTACAAAAATAAAGACACACAGACCAAAAAAAAAAAACAGTAGAGAACTCAAACAGATCTGTATGTTTATATAACTGCTAGAGTATAAAACGGAGATGTTTACACAGTTTAAGATGTTTCTTCAGTTTAAGTTATGTGACTGCATACATCACATCACTTAGAAACCTGCGGGTTAAGTCTGGGCCACAACACATCCCAGTGAGGGAAGAAAGGACCTAAGGAACAGCCCTCAAAATCCTGGACTTAATGTTTCACTTATGCCTCAGGAATACCTAAATCATTTCATATTACCAAAGCTTGAAACTACATAAGACATCATTCTTATGAATCTGATTTGACTATCCAATCCTTTTTGTTATCTCAAATATTTAAACTTGAAAGGCAAAAGTTTAAACTTAAGAAATACAGAAGAATTATGTTTTTGACCTTGAGGTAAGGAATGATTGCTTAAATTTAATGAACATAAACTGCAAAAGGAAAGACAGATAAAACTTAAATTCATTACAAATAAAATCATTTTTTTTAATTTTAAAAGACACTATAAAATTTTTTTTAGAAAATTAACGAGGATTAGACTTTTTCCATATGTAAAACCTTTAACTTCTAAACTACTTGATGTGTTTAAACTTAAGAGGGTTTTGGACTATGTTCAAGAGTTTGAAGATAATTCAGTAAGAGTTACATATAAAATTAAGAAAACTAAAAAACCAAGGCAGTTAAATTATAAACTCCAAGAAAAGCAGAAATTCTATACAAGATAAAATATAATCAGAAGACCTCACAAGGAAAATATTCAAATAGCTAATAAGCACATGAAAAAGTACTCAACATCATCAGTCATCAGAAAAATGCAAATTAAAACCAAAATGAGAAAGTTTACCCACCCAACCAGAATGGCTAAAATTAAAAAGACTGACACATCAAATGCTGGATCTGGATACATAGGGTAACCAGATCACTAACACATAGTTGGTGGGTGTGCAGAAAGGTACAATCCCTTGGAAAAAGTTCTGAAAGTTTCCTATAAAATTAATCATGCATCTATCCTGTGAAACAGCAATTCCATATCTAGGTATTTACAAAAGAAAAATAAAAACATGCCCACAAAAAGACTTGTTTAAGAATGTTCACGATACACAAAAAATATTCACAGTAGTCAAAAACTGGGAACAGCCCAGGTGATTATCAACAGGAAAATGGACAGGGAGGCATACAATGGAGTACGACCCAGCAACAAAAAGCAACAAATTACGTGTATATGCAACAACATGGATAAATCTTAAGATTATGATGAGTGAAGTCTTACCAAAGAGCACATCTTGTACAATTCCATTTACATGAAACTCAAATATAAGCAAAACATGTATGTACTGGAAAAAATCTGAACAAGGGTTGCCTCCAGGGCATGGGGGCAGGGATTAACTAGAAAAGGGCATGAGATAACTTTCCAGGTTAACAGTAATGCTCTGTTATCTTGATAAGGGTTTAGGTTACACAGATGTATGCATCTGTCAAACCCAGGGGATGGGCAAACTACATCATGCATCCTGCAGGCCAAATCTAGTCCACCACTTCTTTCTGTAAATAGAATTTTATTGGAACACAGCCACAGCCACTCATTTAAGTATTGCCTATGGCTGCTTCCCACAACAACAGCAGAGCTAATTAAGCAGCTGCGAAAGAGACCACATGGTCCACAAAGCCAAAAATATTTGCTAACTAGCTTTAGAGAAAGTCTGCCAATGCCCAGTCAAACCCATAAAATGGTAGGGTTAAGATGTGTGATTTTACAGAATGTAAGTTTTATATAAAAGAAAAAATGTAAACAATAACAAACTCTAGTTGATGATAATGTATGCTAAAGTATTTAGGGGTGAAATGACTCCATCTGCAACTCATTTTGAAGTGATTAAAAAAATAAGATGGAGTGATAGAAGGATAACCCAATAGATAGATGTCCTAAAACAATTACAGTAAAATTAATTGCTGAGTCTAGGTTGTGGGTATATTGGGCATTCACTGCAAGGTTCTTTTCAACTTTATGTTTATGGTCCAACCATAAACAATATTCACAATCACAATAAAATATAAAATATTAAAAATATTAAAATATTAATTTAACCCAAAATTAATGTCACAGAAAGAGGGAGAAGGTAAGGATTTTGGGTAAAGGAGGGGATAAAAGGAAAAGAACGAAATACTCATCTTACCTAGCAGGAAGTTAATAGACTGTCTAATATTTAAAAAAACCAAAAATACGGGCTTCCCTGGTGGCACAGTGGTTAAGAATCCACCTGACAATGCAGGGGACACGGGTTCGAGCCCTGGTCCGGGAAGATCCCACATGCCGCGGAGCAACTGAGCCCGTGCACCACAACTACTGAGCCTGCGCTCTAGAGACCACAAGCCACAACTACTGAGCCCATGTGCCACGACTACTGAAGCCCACGCACCTAGAGCCCGTGCTCCGCAACAAGAGACGCCACGACAATGAGAAGCCCGCACACCGCAACAAAGACCCAACGCAGCAAAAAAAACTAAAATAAATAAATAAACAAACAAAAATACAAGAAATACATGATATAACTATCAAGAAAAACTCTTTAAAAGTTTAAAGTGTCTGCCCAGGGGGAATCAAGGGTTCAAGGGTAGGGGGAGGTGAGGAAGGAAAATTTTAATTTAAATCTGATATTATAGCACTTGATTTTTTAACATTATGAACATGCATTGCTTTGGTAAAAAAAGAAAGAAAAAAGTTTAAAAATTAAATTATATTGTAGTTTGTTACCAAGAATTACAAATGAAATAATAATCAGACCAGTCATTTTTTTAAAAATAAAGTGCCATGTTTCCAACTTTTTCCCCTGAAACTTACTGTTGAAGATACTAAAGATGATACAGCTTTATAACAAAGTCTTTAGATACATGACAATTTAATAAACAAGAACGTATGTCCTATGAGTACAGATGTGATGAAAACATTCTCATTAAATTTCTTCAAAAATTTCCTCACAGAAATTAAAATTTGTACTTACCAAAAGAAAATAATGGTCTTCAGGTTCCGCCCTTAAATATTTAAAGATCACTTGCTCCATAAACCTTTCCATCAAGTCCCAATCTTCAACTATACCATGGCGGATTGGCCACTATTAAAACAAAAAATAAAACAGGAATTAAATCTTTACTAATATCAGAAAAAAATCAAATATAAAACAGATCACTAGTGAGTATTAGATGAGGATAGCATTTCTTAGGTGTGCTAATGACACAGAGATCATTAGAAGATGCATACTTAACTATTTAGAGATAAAAGAAATTATTTCTACAACATATTTTCAGATGTTTCAATTAAAAAACACAATGCAAATATGTCAAAATGTTAAAAACTGTACAATCTAGATGGCAGGTCATTGCACCGGTCTTTACAGATTGCTGAAAATTTTGTAATAATGGAAACGTAACCTATTAAAATTTAGTCTGTGAAAATTACAGGTTATGACAATTTGCTTAATCTTTATTAGCTCTTTCACAAGTATTTGTTGTGTGCCTAATATATAAAACACAGTTGGTAAGTATAGAGCAAGAATAACCATAAATCAAGCAAGCAAAATTTTATAAGACAAGTCATATGTATTTGTTATAGAACCATGGTTCCAAAACTGAGCCCCAGGGTACTACAGCAAATTCTCAAAGACACCGCAAATATTTTACATTTTCCAGGGAAACTTGGTGATACTCAGAATCAGTTTGGCACTGCATACCTACTACTTTAAAGTAGTTCAGTTTCAACATCAGATCATACTAGATTCCCTTCAAGTAATAGCACTTCTTAGAAAAGCTGGGTTGCCAGCAGTTGCTATGATGAAAACTAAATACCTCCCCCAAAAAACCCATGTACAATAAGAAATGAGGATGGTGATGTGCAATCTGATTCCAGGTGTAAGAAACTGTGAAGTGCCCGACAGGCACATGCATCCTACTAGTAACTGTGATTATTTAACAATAAAAATATTTTCCTTTCAAATATGTGTCTTATTTTTTTCAAGTGGCTACTAAGTTGCTACTTAACAAACAACTGTTAGGAATTTCTTTCTAAGTGACACTGTAAAAAATTTTACTGAGACACTAAGGCCACTGAGAAAGTTTGTGAATCTCTGCAATAAAATAGTTTCACAACACATGTAACTAAAGATTAGTATTCTGAATATATGAAGACTTCCTTAAGCAAAGTAAAAACGTAGGCATAAAACTTCAAAAAATATACAAAAGAAAAATAAACAAAAAATATAGTTCCATGCACATAGTACAAATACACACCCAGTACTTAAGGCTGAATGCATTAGTGAAATAAATATCCTACAGTCATCTACTCAATCATTAAACCTCTTATCTATTAATTCCTAATATCCACATTTCACCATAGCCTTCTAGATACTTTCTAAGTCATTATACTTAAAAAATAACTTTTACTCCCCACTTTGCTTTAGGGAAGTAAAAAATGTACTACATCATTCACTTTATAACATTACTGGAACTGACATATTTTAATGTTCTAAGTGTTATTTATTCATTTATTCCTCATTTATTATTGTGCACCTACTATAACCATTGGCACAAATGCTAAGGACATGAACATCCTGCCATAAGAAGCTGTCCAGTGAAAGAAATAGATACAAACATAACATTGTAAGTTTTTAAGGAAATAAAGTACCTAGGACAAGATGATCAACTTGGCTTCAGAGGGAAAATGGGAAGGCTCCTATTCCTCTATGACTGAGGAGGTCGTATCTAAGCTGGGTCTTAAAGGAGCAACCTTGTTAATTTTGTTTTCAGGGGGTGGGGTAAATAGAGAATAGAAAAAAATATATACAAACACCGCAATAATATACAAACACAACAGTGATCAATGAAAAACACGTGTGCCTTTAGGGAAAGGGGTGTAGACAGATAGATCAGTTCTACACGAAGGGGACCAGGTTCTCAAAAACGATTACTTGCCTTGTATTTGGGTTTTATTCTATAAGAAACAGAATATCAGTAGAAATTTTCAAGCAGGGTATGAACAAGAATAGCTTCAATTTTTAATAAGATTATTATAGCAGCATTGGGAAAGCTGAAATGAATCTTAAAAGAACCAAGCAAGAAAGACTAAGAGCCCCAGTTTTGGTGTAAATAACGCTAGGCCAGATTCAAGATTTCTGTCACTACGAGGAAAAACTCAAAGATATCATCACTAGGTTTCTAGCTCTGAAGTCAGGATGGAAAGGATCTATTAATCAAGACACGAAAGTTGTGTTTTGTCTTATCTTGGAATAAGCAAGGGTAGAGTATATGTAATAAATTTTGTTTTGAGTATATTAACCTCAAGAGCCAGGTAGTAGGTAGGTGACAGTAGGTACTTGGAAATGGGGTCAAGGAATTGGAAGTAGAGATGTAGGCTGTGGTTGTTGACGAAGGTGTGGATGAGATCACCTAGAGAAAGTCTCTAATAAAGAAATAAAAGAGAATCAAGGACAGTACCTAGGAAATACTGACCTTTGAGTAGTAGGCAAAGGAGAAAGAAGCAGTGACAGTAGGGGAAAAAAATAAACAAGTAACAAATAAAAAGAATAGTCCACGTTAGGAAGAGAACCAGCAGAGTAGTCTTGTGAAAGAAAGACAAATCAAGAAGGATGAAAATTGTTACATATAATTGGATTTAACAAAGAGCTTACCAAATAATGAGACTAAATAAGAAGTTCGGTTTTAAAAGAGGAAAATAAAACAATAGCTAAAATGCTAAGGAAAGAAGGTAGGATTGAAAGAATTTTTGTCATTTGAGTGTGTTTGTTGCATTTGGAAGACATGAAAATGTGTTTAAAAGAACAGAATCAATGCAGAGGAACTCTGGCCTCTCAGCTCACTGACTTCATGACATTCAAAGGTGTCTTTTCCATTTTGGCCACAGTTTAGATCATCACTATCATCTCTAAGTCCCTGAAATGCAAGTACACCCCTCTCTGATCACAACTTCTTATCCTTCTAGCATACTCCAGCACCTCACTGTATCTCTCTGGATCACAATTAGACTTGCAGTCCACTGGCTGTTGTAATTCTTCCCTCGCCAAAAATCATCCCCCTCACAACACACACAAACACACACACAGTTTAGATTTTAGGCCCCATCACTTTGACTATTCATACTTCCTTTTGTCATTCCATCTACCAAAACCCAACTCAGCACAGTCCTACCCTAAACTTGCCTATACCCAGAATGCTGATCACACAAATCACACAGAGCTGGTTGATAAAACTAAGAATTCATAATTGCTATTGCCAAATGGACCTAAATTTACCTGGCAAGGCTTTGTTTCCCTACTCTGTTATCCACAGTGATGATTTTAAACATTCTCCCTATCACTCAGATTTCACTTTCTCCCCCCTATTTCCTGGGCAGCAGAGATAACATCACCATGTATTTCACAAGGAAAGCAGAAGCCAACAGTCAGGAATCCAACTTTTCTTCCCCATATCTATAAAACCGATTCCATACTTACCTCTTTTTTCTTTTTCATTTTTTATAATGTAAGAGATCCTCCATATATCAAGTAGATCATCTGGATTCCATCCCTTTAGCTTTGTCAAGAGCCCTGTATTATACTCCATCTTTCCTGTTACTTTAATCTCTTTTTCTAATGACTCTTTCACAGTAGCATTTAAGCATCTCTTCCATTTTAAGCCCACAACTTGTCTCTTCATCTCTCCTTCCCAAAGCTAAACCTCACTGAATATTACTGTCATTTTTTCCTTGTCATTCATAATCCAATCTACTTTAATCCAGCCTCATTGCTCTTCTAAAACTATTCTTATTAAGGTTATAAATGACATCCTTGTAGCTAAAGACAGCAAATAACCTATAGGCTCTAGCTTAACTTGATTGCAGCATTCCACACTCTTTATCGCTCCTTCCTGTTTACCCAGTCTCTCTAACTATGCCTTCTCAGTCTCCTTTGTAGGCTTTCCTCCTCCATCCAAACCTAAATGATGCATTGATCAGGCTCTGTCCTAGGCCTACCCCTGGGAATCTTATCCCTTCCAAAGGTAACTAATACCTTCTAAATATTTATCTCCAGTTCTGTTTTGTTTCTAAGCTCCAAGAGCCAAATATCTATATAACTACAAGCCACTTATAATTATTTCTTCAATGGCTTCCTTTCCACCAATTATAATAGACTTGAAGTCAGGAAAGCCATTTTTCTTATTTAATCTCAGCACTTAGTAAAGTTGTTTATACATGGTAGTTGTTTGTTAATGAATAAATTACTAAAACGGAAGAAAAGAGGGACCAAGGAAGAAATGTGCAAACTAGGTAAAGTCAATTTGAATAGTGTTTCCCTTTTGGTGCAGGTGGGGTAGTGACTGTGGGAGCAGACACAAGGAAAGCATCTGGGTTACTAGACTTGTTCTATGTCCTGAACTTTTAGGATTACAGTCACAAAAATTTTTAAACTGTGTAACTAAGCCTTACCTATTTTACTGTATATAAATTATACCTCAATAATAAGGGAGAAGGAGGAAGAATGGTAGGGAACAAATAAGAAAGGGAAAAAGATAAAAAGGAGAAAAGAGAGTGGCACTTCCAGATGACATAGGCTTCAAAAGGGCAGAAAGTGTGGGTCTGAATAAAGACGGGAGGGAAATATCTCTAGGTGTGGCGATGTGGAGGCAAGAGAAAGCCAATCACATTGATGATTCTGAGGTGGAAACAGTAAATACTGCTCACCTGAAGGGGCTAAAATCTTCCTCTTGGGGAAAAAAACCAGTACAGTCAAAGCAAGGCTGGGAGGAGCCACAGAGAAGAAGGAATTTCTATTGTGAAGAGGTTGAGGGTATTAGGCTTGTAATTGACTGAAATTCCAAGCGGCACAATTATAGAACAAACTAATTTTTTGAAAGAAAATGTTATTTGTATTTATACAAATCATAAAAATATACCTTTGTTGCATATGTAGGTTTTTCTATTGCTTCATCACCAATGAAGAAGTCTAGGTCATCAACACCTTTCATCACCCTCCTTTGAGCTTGATCACCCACTTTTGCTGACTCCTTAATAGCAATACCTTTAAAATAGAA
This sequence comes from Balaenoptera ricei, assembly GCF_028023285.1. Lineage (NCBI taxonomy): Eukaryota > Metazoa > Chordata > Mammalia > Artiodactyla > Balaenopteridae > Balaenoptera > Balaenoptera ricei. The sequence continues at coordinate 4,306,900 of NC_082645.1, read as the reverse complement.
GTTATTTATACATGTCAAAAATTGTATTTTTTTCAAGTGAGACGAATTTTTCACTTGTATTTCTTCCGTAATAAAGTGTTACTAAATAGAACATGATCTAGTATATTTAAAGTGTCAAATTAAAGCAAAAAGGTCATTTAAAAAAAAAAAAAGACAAAATTCATTTAACACAATGAAATCTCAACTTCCACCCAGAGACAAGGCCTCAAGTGTAAAAAGCCCAAAAAAAACCAAAGTACTGCTGTGGGAATGTTTCAGTTATGTTTTTAAAAACTATGTGAGATCTATTTTGATCTGAGTAAAATTATAATTTCACCAAGTCAACCTATGCTTGATGGACAACCAGAAAGAAAAAACTGAAAAACAGTTATAAAAGTAGGAAAATTGCATGGGGAAATTTTTTTTAAAGTTTTCTTCATATTTCTATCCTATTTGCATTATTATGAACTAGTAATTTAGGTATAACACTGGCATAAAGACCTATTAAACTTAAATCACATATACAAAAAGGAAATTGCAAATCATTTAGGTAAAACCCACAACAATCTCCTTATATAATTTCAGAAATCCAGCATACAGTTCTAGACCTAAAAATTGTATATTTCTTAATTAAGTTATAAATTTCTGAATCCTTCAAGTTAAACAGTTCTTCATTCAAAATATCTGCCTGGGGACTTCACTGGCGGTCCATTGGTTAAGAGTCTATGCTTCCACTGAAGGGGGTCTGGGTTCCATCCCTGATCAGGGAACTAAGATCCTGCATGATGCACGGCACGGCCAAAAATTAAAAAAAAAAAAAAAAATCTGCATGCACTTAAGCTGATATGGCACCCAACTGTTACACTTTCATTTAATAACAATTTATATCCTTAATAAGGTGGGTAGAAAATACTGAAGGAAATTCTAAATCCAATCTACTTCTAAATGTTAGAAAGCTTCTCTAGCAATTTATTTACAATGTACACAGACATCAGATGGCTCACTATAAACTTCCTAAAAAACAAAGATTATGAAAATAACTTTGAACCATATCCACAGGTTTTCCAGATAAAATATCCGTGCTTATCAGTGGCAGTGATTATATCTGCTCATTATAAAACTACAACTGCAGCATTAAAACTGGCTGGGTGAAAAAAAACCCCCCAAAATCAAAAACCTTCTTTCATACGCAAATGGATTTTTAACATGCCACAGCTTCTCATAAGACAATGAAAACTAAAACTGCAAATTTTGGCAGAAAGGTGAAATAGAGAAAGGATACAATGGTGATGAGAATCCAAGGTTCAAAAGTTCAAAATTGGCTTCCCTGGTGGCGCAGTGGTTGGGAATCTGCCTGCCAGTGCGGGGGACACGGGTTCGAGCCCTGGTCTGGGAGGATCCCCCATGCCGCGGAGCAACTGGGCCCGTGAGCCACAACTACTGAGCCTGCGCTCCACAACAAGAGAGGCCGCGACAGTGAGAGGCCCTCGCACTGCGATGAGGAGTGGCCCCCGCTTGCCGCAACTGGAGAAAGCCCTCGCACAGAGACGAAGACCCAACACAGCCAAAGATAAATAAATAAAATAAAAGAAAAGAAAAAGAAAAAGATGTCAGAAAACAGCTGAAGTCCGCATCTCTAAAGATGAGATGCCATCCTTATTTTGAAACATGAGCTCTCGTCAGGGATGTCAACAAGCACGAGCCCTGCAAACAATCACATGCACAAACCAAAGGATAGCCTTTGTAGGCGTGTGATGGGGAATGCATTACTTAATAGTAACACACACACATTATTAACAGCAATACCCTCAAAGCAGAAAACTGTTTAATTATCAGCTCATTCATTTTTGTCTTTAAAAAGATACTTGGCAGATCTGGTCAGTGAAGAGCTAAACAGAGATCTGAAATGAATGGTCAGAGGTACAGAAATGAGGCCATGCTTAGAACTTGGCAAACCATGTTTTTAAAGGACTAAATCTTACAGAGTGTCAAAAATGATTATTTATTTTACTTTATTAAGAAAAGATATTAAATCAGCTTATTTGTGACTTAAAAGAAATACTTACAGGAAGGGATGATAAACTGTGGTTCTGTATTTCCAGCATATCCTAGTTTTGTATACCTGAAAAACAAAAAGAATTTCATAAGGATTTCACAAATATCTCAGCAATTATGAATTTAATTCTTGATTTCCATTTGTTATAAAGTAAGATTCCACTCTGGGTAAATAGTATACAAAATTCCATCGTTTCAGTTCATTTAAACATCTCTGCTTTCAAAATTATATCAAAATTATAAATACCCATAGCTTTTAACCAGGAACTGCACTTCTAGAAATTGATCCTACAGGGATATTCATACATGTACAAAATAACATATAACAGGGCCTTTTGCGACAATCTTGCTTATAATAGTAAAAGACCGGAAATAAATAGCCATCAAACTAGTTAAATATGCTTCATTTATACTATAGAATATTATGCAGTTATTAAAAAATAGATTGAAGAACCTCCTTATGTACAGATATGGAACAATCTCCAAAACGTATTGTTAACTGAACAAAAGCAAGGTACAGAACAATGGTCAACTATGTGATATCTGTATAAAAGTAAAGGGTAGGGGTAAACCATGTAAAACACAAGCTGCTCATCTCCTTGCACGGCCCTGCAATAAACCTTTCTCTGCTCCAAACTCCGATGTTTCAGTTTTTTTGGCCTCATTGTTCAGTAGCACCTTCAGAAAAACTCTTCCTTCAGACAGCTAGTAGACACTTTGATAACTTTTCCTCTCCTTAAGCTTTAAACATGGGATTAAACAGCTTGGATTTTTCTTAAATCTGCCATTTGGATAACTGGATTATTTAGTATAGGAGTCAGACATGGGACAAACGTTCACATTTGGAAGTTACTTACTCAGATTGATCTACAGATCCATGCAATTGCTATCAAAATCCCAACAATGTTTTTTGGGAGAAAGAGAAAATCTATCCTAAAATTCATATGGAATCTCAAGGGACTATGAATAGCCAAAACAATCTTGGAAAAGAACAAAGTTGGAGGTCTCACACTTCCTGATTTCAAAACTTAGTACAAAGTTACAGTAATGAAAGCTGTGTGGCACTGACATAGAAACACACAGACTAATGGAACAGAACAGAGCCCAGAAATAAATCCTCCCATATACAGTCAAATAATTTTTGACAAGGGTGCCATAACCATTCAAACAGGGAAAGGATAGTCTTTTTGAGAAAGGGTGCTGGAAAAACTGGATATCCGTTAATTAATGAACATGGACTTTTATCTTATACCACGTACAAAATTTAACTCAAAATGGATCAAAGACCTACATATAAGATCTAAAACTATAAAACTCTTTGAGGAAAATATAGGGGACAAAGCTTTATGATATTAAATTTGGCAAAGATTTCTTGGACATGACACGACAAGGAGGCAACAACACCATAAAAAATAAGTTGAACATCATCAAAATTAATAACTTTTGTGTACCAAAGGACACTATCAATAGTGTGAAAGGCAACCCACAAAATGGAAGAAAACAGTTACAAATCATATATCTGATAAGGAGTTAATATCCAGAATATATAAAGAACTCCTACAACTCAACAAAATAAACAACCCAGTTTTTAAAACAGGCAAAGGACTTGAATAGACATTTCTCCAAAGGAGATATACAAAAGGTCAACAAGCACATGAAAAGATGCTCAATATTATTAATAATTAAGAAAATTCAAATCAAAACCAAAATGAGATACCACTTCACATCCATTAGGATGGCTATTACCAAAACATCAAAAACAAAAACAAACAAACAAAAATATCAGTGAGGATATGGAGAAACCAGAACCCTTGTACACTGCTGATAGGAATGTAAAATGGTGCAGCTGCTACAAAAAACAATATGGCAATTCCTCAAAAAATTAATCACAGAATTACCACACAAGCCAGCAAAGCCGTTTCTGGGTATATACCCAAAAAAAAAAAAAAAAAAAAAAAAAAAAATGAAAGCAGGGGCTTCAACAGATTTTTGTACACCAATGTTCACAGCAACATTATGCATAATAGACAAAAGGTGGAAGCAATGCAAGGGTCCACTGACAGATGAATGGATAAACAAATGTGGTATATACATACAATGGAATATTAGTTAGCCTTCAAAAGGAAGGAAATTCTGACACATGCTACATACAACATGAATGAACCTTGAGGACATCATCCTAAGTGAAATAAGCCAATCACAAAAGGTCAAATACTATATGATTCCACTTACATGAGGTACCTGAAATAGTCAAATTCACAGAGACAGAAGCAGGATGGTAGCTGCCAGGGATGGAGGTGGGGTATGGTTGTTACTGTTTTATGGGTACAGAGTTTCAGTTTGGGAAGATGAAAAAGTTCTGAAGGTGATAGTTGTGAATGTACTTAATGCCACTAAACTGTACACTTAAAAATGGTTAAAACTGTCAGTTTTATGTTGTGTATATTTTACAACAATTTTCTTAAAAAGCTACGCAAACTTGACAGCTACTGGGGAAAATAATTAAATTCTGTACATATCGTACATGTTAAAACAAAATATATCTAAATGGATGAAATATTAAAACAGGGTAGGGAAATAAATCATTAACTTTAAAAGGTAATGCAGGATAACTTCTTTATAACCCTGTAATAGGGGAGTCTTAGTAACTATAATTCAAAATCCAGACATTAAGAAAAGACTGATACTCAAATTATGTGAAAATTTAAAACTTCTTCACAAAAACATACTAAAAGTAGCCAAAAGAAAAATGACCAAAAGAGAATAATTATCTGCACTCAGAGACAAAGAGTTAATCACCTTAATATATAAAGGATATCTAGAAGGTGATGTCAACAAAGGAGGGAAATAAGGAGGGAAGAAAGGAAGAGTGAAAGGTAAAAGACAATAACCATTCAAAGAAAGAGAAATATAAATGGCTATAAATGAAAAGATGCTCACCTCTGTGGGATAAAAAAAGAAAAAAAAGGGCAAATTAAAAGTACACTGAGGGGGCTTCCCTGGTGGCGCAGTGGTTGAGAATCTGCCTGCTAATGCAGGGGACATGGGTTCGAGCCCTGGTCTGGGAAGATCCCACATGCCGCGGAGCAACTGGTCCCGTGAGCCACAACTACTGAGCCTGCGCGTCTGGAGCCTGTGCTCCACAACAAGAGAAGCCATGATAGGGGCTGGCGCACCGCGATGAAGAGTGGCCCCCGCTTGCTGCAACTAGAGGAAACCCTCGCACAGAAACGAAGACCCAACACAGCCAAAATAAATAAATAATAATTAAAGGTGCTAATAATTAAAAAAAAAAAAGTACACTGAGGTAAATTTCATACATTCCTAGTTGGAATGATAGAAAAAAATCAAAATCATTTGTAAATAAAACAGCCACTTTGGAAAACACTTAAACATTCACTTACCATATGACCCAGCAACTCTACTTCTAGGTATATACCGAAGAAAATATGTCCCCACAAAGAAGAGTAAACATTTGTTCACAAAAGCATTATTCATAATGGCCCAAAACTGGAAGCACAGCGTATATTCATCAAGAAAACAGATATGCAAGGCTTGATATATTCATACAAACCAAAATTATTCCATCTATGAAGAATCAGGAAAATGTAACCCATTCTCTAAGGCAAAGACACTCAACAGAAGACGAAATGACACAATGTTGGAATTATCAGATAAAGACTTGAAAGCAGCTGTGACTATCACAATGAAATAGTAATGACTAATAGTAAATATCACAGAAACTCTAAAACTATCAAAAAGAACAAATGGAAATTACAGAACTGAAAAATGCAATGTCAGGTATAAAAAATTCCCTGGATGAGCTAAACAGCAGAACAGAGGAAATAATCAGTGAACTTGAAGGCAGATCAGTAATAATCATTCAGTCTGACAAGAGAGGGGAAAAATATTAAAAAGAGAGACACAAAGTGAAAAGAATAGATCCTCAGAGACTTGGGGAACAATATCTGAAAGGTGACATAGGTTCCAGAAGGAGGGGAGAGAGAGAGAGAGATGCAGAATAAATCCAAAGAAAACCATACCTAGGCACATCATAATCAAACTACTGAAAATCAAAGATAAAGAAAAATCTTGAAAGCAGCCGGAGAAAAATGGCTCATTAACAGGAAACAAAAATTCAAATTACTAGCACCTTCTTATGAGAAACTATGGAGGCCAAAAGACAGTGGAATAACATTTTTTAAGTCTGAAGGTGGTGCAAATATAGTCAGCCCAGAAATCTTTGAAGAGCAAAAATATGCTTCAAAAATGAAAGTGCAATAAAGACATTTTTCAAATAAAAGAAAACTCATTCTCCAGGATAGATCACATCTTGGGTCACAAATCAAGCCTCGGAAAATTTAAGAAAACTGAAATCCTATCAAGTATTTTTTCTGGCCACAATGCTATGAGACTGGAAATCAATTACAGGAAAAAAACGGTAAAAAACACAAATACATGGAGGCTAAACGGTGCACTACTAAACAACCAAGAGAGCACTGAAAAAATCAAAGAAGAAATAAAAAACTACATAAAAACAAATAACAATGAAAACACGATGACCCAAAACCTATGGGACGCAGCAAAAACAGTTCTAAGAGGGAAGTTTATGGCAATTCAATCTCACCTCAAGAAACAAGAAAAATCTCAAATAAACAATCTAACCATACACTTAAAACAACTAGAGAAAGAAGAACAAAGAAAACCCAAAGTCAGTAGAAGGAAAGAAATCATAAAGATCAGAGCAGAAATAAATGAAATAGAAACGAAGAAAGCAAAGATCAATAAAACTAAAAGCTGGTTCTTTGAGAATATAAACAAAATTGATAAACCCTCAACCAGACTCATCAAGAAAAAAAGGGAGAGGACGCAAATCAATAAAATTAGAAATGAAAAAGGAGAAATCACAACTGACACTGCAGAAATACAAAGTATTATATACATGGAATCTAAAAATAAATAAATAAATAAATGCTACTGATGAACCTAGTTGCAGAGCAGGAATAAAGAGGCAGACATAGAGAATGGACTCGATGACATGGGGTGGGAGGGCGAAGTGAGAGTAGCATCGACATATATACACTACCAAATGTAAAACAGTTGGCTGGTGGGAAGCAGCAGTACAGCACAGCCGAGAGATAAGCTTGGTGCTTTGCGATGACCTAGAGGGGTGAGATAGGAAGGATGGGAGGGAGACATAAGAGGGAGGAGATACGGAGACATGTGTATGCATATGGCTGATTCGCTTTGTTGTGCAACAGAAACTAACACGGTATTGTGAAACAATTATACTCCAATAAAGATCTATTTAAAAAAAGGAAAAAAGAAAAGAAAACTCACTGCCATCAAACCTGAGCTAAATAAAGTTCTTCAGGCTGAGGGGAAACGATACCAGAGGGAAACTGGTATTAATGAAGAACATCAGAAATATTCAGCTAGGTAAATGAGACTTTTTTCTGCTTAATTTTTTAACATACTTTTGACTATTTAAAGCAAAAATCAAATTATCTTGTGGGGTTATAATATGTGCAGATGTAATACCTATGATAACTATAGCATACAAGGACAGTAGGGTAGAGGTAGTGGCAAGAGAGTTAACAGATCTACAGAGATGCATGGTTTCTACTCTGCATTAAAGTTTTAAATTATTAACTCTAAGTAAAAGAATAAATAAAATGGTACACCAAAATTCAACTATACCAATTTTTACATTAAATGTAATACACTACAGTCTCCAATTAAAAGGGAGGAAGGAAGGAAGAGAGAGAGAGAGAGAAGAAGAAAGAGAAAGGAAGAAAAAGAAAGGAAGAAAGCCCCAACTATATATTGTCTGCATGATATGCACTTTAGAGATGGAGAATGAAGAAAGATGGATGGAAGGCAAATAGTAAACGTAAGTCTGAAGTGGCTGTATTGATATCAGATGAAACTTCTTTAAGAAAAAGAGTTAACACCAGAGATAAAGAGAAATTTTATAATAATAAAAGGATAAATTCATCAAGAAGACATAACAATCTTAAATGTACATGTGCCTATTAACAGTTTAACGTCAAGCATGGTTTAACAGTACAAAAATCAAGGCTCTACTTTTTAGAACACCTCAATGAATTTCACTGGTTGGAAGACTACTCCTCAACATGCTATGTATGGTCTGATCCCTATTTCCCTTCCCAGACTCATCTAAGTACCCACAATTCACTTTCATAATCCTCAACCCCTGCGATATACTCTGTTATGTCTGAAGTAGAAAGAATCACTTTTACAAAACCTTGGTAATTATATTTAGGAAGAAAAAACATAAATCCTAGCTCTTACAAAATATAAATGCTCCATCCTTCTTTTCATTGTTGCTTTTGTTTTATTTTATCCTAATCCTTTTTTTCCTCAAAGGCCCTTTTCAAATCTTCCATTTTCATCAGTCCTTTTGGACACATCTGATTTTCATAGTATGATTCCCAGGCAAAATTAGTACAGTCCTAATACCTTCCAACTTGCTGTTCCTTAATAAATGGTGTGTGTGTATGTGTTTTCCTGCCTATGTACACGTGTGTCTATTTTTAATATTAATTACACTACACTTTATTACTTTGAAATATCTCGAGAATACTTTCAAATCTAGTCCTAAACAGGGAAAATACATTTTGTGAATACCTTGATACTTTCATATCAAATATTTTTATGTCACTTGTAAACAAAAATTTACATATATATGTAGAGAAAAAATAAAACTACACAAGAATAATTCTATTATATAATGCTAGCATATACACACACTTTGTCTTCCGGAAGTCTACACAAGAAATAGTAAATTCTGATTATCTACAGATAGCAGGATGGGAGAATTTTGTTTTTCAAATTAACACTTATCTTAAATGGTCTAACCATGCACTAAATTATTTTTTAAAAGAATTTTTGAATAGGTAACATTAGCCCATGATAAAAATTTTAACAAATAAAACAGGCAGCAGTACTAAAGTAACTTTCCCTACCACATAAAAAGTACTAAAGTAAGTTTCCCTACCAGGCCTATCTCCTAGCCACCCCACTGCTAACCCAAGAGGCAATCACTTATGTATTCCAGAGATAATTCATGCATAGAGAGGCATTTATGTTACTTTAATTTAAAACATGTCATTGGGTTATCCAGGTAGTGAAATCATGAATCTATGTCACTTCTTTATGCTTTCCTATACTTAAATAAGAAAGTGCCATTTTCTAAGTGGTCTTTAAAAAGAGACCATAAAATGAAAAAGGCAAAGCTATCCTAAGTTTATGAAATTCATAAGGGCAATACAATACTTTGAAAAACTAAACCAAATTTTTTCTTTGTGGCCCAGGCAAGCAGGTTAAATATACAGAAAATCTCCCTGGACTGTGGTAGCAATGAGAAAAGATCTACAATGCTGGCTTTGGTCAGCAAAGTTGGAAATTGCTTTGAGAAAGGAATACAGTAAAGGAGAGAATTCAAAAGCACTTTTGAAGTTATCAAAGTGATTAGAAGAACAGTAGTGGAAATGTAATAAAGTTAGGAGAGAGGGAAAGCTCGGATTGATAGAAATGAACAGCAAAAAAAAAAAAAAAAAAAAAAGAATTTTATACAAGAAATAGTTACTTTATTGTGGTTTTAACTGCCTCTGGGCAGGGGGAAAGTGGATTTGAGGAGAGCCATTTATAATGTTCTTTCATTTTTAAAAAACAAAAAGAGATGAATCATTACCAGGTAATGATTCTGATAAATAGGGGTATATGTTATATTATTCAGTATACCTTTCTAAAAGGAAGAAATTTATTTATGGAAAGAATATTTTTAAGTAGTAAAACCAGTTAAAAGCAGTAGCATCCCTCATGTTGGATATTATTTTTAATTCTGCAAATTCATGTTTATTTATTGAAAGCATGTAGTTGATTTGACAGAGTACTTTTTTATTTAATACGATGCTTCACTTCTTTTTGCTTTGAAAAAACTTATCACAGCAAAATCTACTTGAAGATCCCAATAAATTATGGATATTGAACCACTAAATGAGAACAGAATCTTTAAAAAAAAAAAAATTACATTTCAAAAATGAACTGGAATAAAAAGCTAGGACAAAAATCATTCCAGAAAAGAACAAACATGTACCAAAGCTATTACGCTAAATATAGTGTGTGACTCTACAGACTACCTAAGGGAGAAACAGCAGTAGAGTTTTAACTTTCAATGTTTCAACAATTTTAAACCATACAACAAAATGAATATAAGACCCTAGAACTTTAGGGTGGATAGAACCTTAATAATTTAGTACAACTCATTTTCCAAAATTTCTTGGTATTGAGAACCACTAATTTAAAGTTGAAAGAATTTTATCTCAGTATGAATGACCAGCTTCCACCCTGAACATATTATAAAAACAAAGTAAAGCACACATAGAGATTTTTACATAACAAGCATAAAATTTTCAAATTTTAAGTGAAAATGTAGGTCTACAAATGAATCCCAATGCCAACTTTCATGATACCTCAATTCTCAGCTTAGCTATATAGTTTTCTTCGTACTTGTAGTGTGAGGAACTTTTAGCACAAGAATGTAACAGCTAATTCAAAGGGAATGTTAGCTATAAAGATAACTAGCAATTTTTAAAAAAGCATTTCCATTTCCAGTTCCCTCCAATGTTCTTCTCATTACATGAAAGTCACTATTTAACACAAAAAGACTGACAAGACTGTTGAGTGGAAGAACCCGGATTCCTAAATGTCAACAGAAATATTCTCCCAGTTCTTCCAGATCTAAAACTTAAAATCTAATGATTCCTTTTCAGTCTTAGGGAGGAAAGAACATGGACCGCAGAATCAGAAAATCATGAGTGAAATGTCTGTTCCACCATTTACTGTCTTGTGATCATAGACTTTATTCATAAGGAATGAAACCAAATTTGCAAGGCAGTCATCACAAGTAAGATAACAGTGGATGGCACTCACTAAGTATTCAGTAAACATTTCCTTCCCCAGATCATTTTCCTTTATCCATAGTCCTCCTTTTTTTCCCCTCTATCCACTCCCATAATTATTCTTTCAAAGACTCTTGGCGATGTTTTCCCAACCTCTTTGCTACTAACCAGTCCAAGCGTCCACCTCTAAACATGTAGACTACAGCAGTCAATACTCGCCCCATGACAGAAGCCAGTCACAAATGGCCACAAGTTGTATAACTCCATTTATATGAAATAGCCAAATAGGCAAGTCCACAAAGATAGAAAGTAAATTAGTGGTTGCCAAGGGTTGAGGGTGACGAGAATGGAGAGTTTCTGCAAATGGGTATGAAGTTTCTTTTTGGGGTGATAAAAATGTTCTAAAATTGACTGTGGAGATGGTTGCACAACCTGGTGATATACTATAAATCACTCAATTATACACTTTAAAAGGGGAAATTTTATGGTATGTGAATTATATTTCAATAGAGCTGTTAAAAACAAAATAAAATACTAGACTCAGACTAATACTGCATAAATTTAACTTTTATCAGTCTTCTGCTTAATGATCTACACAATCAACTGCCCATCAATTCATTCCAAACAATTGTGTCCCATTTAAGCTCCTTCTGAAATAAGGCAGGATAATAAATAAATAAAATACTTGCTGTCCCAAAGCTCCCAATAGGAATACCTCAATTCCCGGTAGGGCAATCTCCTAACTGATCCCTCCCTCAAATATTTTGAAACTCCTTCTTGACTTCCCTTCATCAATAAAATATTTGCTGGGCATTATTAAATACTATGCATGAGGCCATAACTTGGAGGCTGAACAAAAGACATCCTGCCATCATAAAGCTTTCAACCTAGCTTGCACATCTTACCCTGACAAAGTCTTCCTACCCTTCCATCTATCATATCCTATTTACACTTTTCCAAGGATTTGATCAAATTCATAAACCAACCTCCAAATACTACAGCCCTTATTAATCTCCCTGAACAACTAAATACTAAAATGCCATCCTTATTAATGAGAACCTACTCTTTTAGCACAGGGAACTCTACTCAATGCTCTGTGGTGACCTAAATGGGATGGAAATCCAAGAAAGAGGGGATATATGTATAGCCGATTCATTCTGCTGTACAGTAGAAACTAACACAACATTGTAAAGCAACTATACACCAATAAAAATTCATTTTAAAAAAATGTTGGCAATGCCTACATAACCAGAAAAAAAAAACAAACAAACTATTTCAGTCCTGGTTTGTGTAGCAGGTCACATTGCTGGTATTTATAATCACCTTCTTTCCACACCCTTGTCCTCACCCAACACTCAGCTCTTCATGGTTCTTTGCCTGAGAAGATGACTCAACATTCATTCTTGAATGCTTTGACCATTAGATGTTCTGCCTCAATTAGGTTATTATAATTACCCATTGACTTTTCTCCCCAGCTTTACTGACAAATAAAATTGTAAGATATTTTAATATATAAATAAAATAAAATTCCATCCTTAATTATTTCACATACATTAGTTTCATCTCTGTAACTTAACTGCAAGCTTCCAGTATAAAACCATGCCATAGCTTTCTGTACATACCAAAGTGTTCAGCATAGAACTGAGAACACTGTAACAGTGAAATAAGTAATTAATTACTTTCAACACCCTTAATAATAACTAGAGCCACCATTATTTACTGTATGCCAATTATTTTGCTGTGCACTTTACATTATCCCTAATATTTATCATTACCCTGGATGTTTTATCTCTTTTTACATACTGGGAAACTGCAACTCAGAGAAGAAACCACTTCAGAGAAATAGCAAAGCTAGATTTGAACTTAAGTATCTATCAGCCTCCAGTCAATGCTGGTTTGTACTGTCTCCCTAAAGCATGAGCAATTACATACACAATAAAACCACAGAAAGAACTAACAGTATAGTTTATCATGCTACCTATGTGATCTCTGGCAAGTAATTTACACTCTGTGTCACAGTTTCATCAGTAAAAGAGAATAACAGTAACTATCTCATAGGATTAGGTATCAAATGAATTAATATATGTAATGCAATCAAATGAACAGTGTATGGCACATAGTATACACTATATGACTGTTGGCTGTTATTTTTTTATCATCATAAATCACCATAACGAAGTCATCAAATCTACTTCCTACTCTCATAAACCTGGTTTAAAACAGATTGTGGCCTCATACTACCTACAACATGAACCAAGTTAGTACAGAATTCAAGGCCTTCCAGCCTTCCATAATCCAGCTCCAACATCTTTCTACTTTAATTCAACCCAAGAAGCACTTACTGAGCACCTTCCACATGTCAGACTCTTTCACTATTTCCCTGTATCATATCAAACATTTCACTACTTCTCTGTACCATCTCAAACATTACTACTTCCTTGTACTATATCAAACCTAACACACCCAAATTCTACCTTTACACTTCCCACCTCACTATTTCCTCCCACTGTTCTCTCACCTGGTACACTAGTCTTATTTCTGCCTATCAATATTTTACTTATCCTTAAAGGCCTACTTCAATTATTATCTCTATCAGGAAAATTTTTTTTCATGTTCCCTAGAAAATGTACATGTTCCTTCACCTATGATTCCAAAAAATTTCATTTTATACCTACCAGAGCATTTACCATACTGTCATAATCATTTGTGTACATGCGAGCTTCCTAAAGGCAAGCAGCATTTCCTATTCATCTTTACGTTCCCCACAACGAAGTCCTGCAAAAGTGTTCATTTGCATAGATGATGCTTACTATTCACTGAAGACCAATTTCTCCAACTATAAACAAATGAAATGCATAAGCTATTTCCTCCCTTCCAAGTTTTATATATATGTGTGTGTATGTGTGTGTATACACACACATACACACACATATATACATACACATCCCATTGCCTCTTGGGGAAAAAAAAAGTGTAGCTCAAATTCTTTAAATTATAATCCTGGTTTACAATTTCAAAAAAAAAAAAAAATTTAAAGAAATAGCCTGTCATTATCAAATAGGTCCTGTTTTCCAAAATACTCCATAATGCCAAATTGCTAGACTATTATACCTCTGTTCTAATGAAAAATCCCACACTATTCACACCATCATCCATTATTCTTAAAAAAAAAAAAACTGCTCTTTCAACACGTTCAGGCTGAATTTTTTGGAAAAAATTTTAATTCAAATTGCTAGTCAGTAATGGATAATGCAGTTATCAAAATGAAATAATAAGGAATTTAAGGCAACATAAAGAAAAATGGGCAACTGACTTCTCCATACCCATCTTTTCCCCTACAGTGAACACTCATTTTTTCTGCCAGAATTGAATCACCATTCCTATCCTGAGGGACCCACAGGAGGCAAAACCCCACATCACTTAACAGAAGGAGGGAACTGACGCTGGCCCATCCCACTCCTGTCAGCTTCTATATATCACATGATCTATGTCTAGCCCATCTGAGCCTAGGTCAGAACTTTCAATCTTGACTGAATAACCAAAAGATGAAGAAATGGTTTAGACTTGGTATTGCTAGTGTCTAGCTGCAGCATTCTGCAGACCTCCTGCAGCATGACTGGTAGCAGACTCTTGATACCTGACCTTCCTTTTTCTCTGCTTTTCTGGACCTGGTTCTTCAGCCTTCTCATCAATTTTGTGATCTACATCATATCCCTTCAATAATCCCTTTTTTTGCTTATGTTAGCTAAAGTTATTTTGTTGTTTGTAGCTAATTTCTCACTGATATAACCACAAGTTACATCTCTCATTTCTACTTCTCAAGAGTTTGCTCTCAATTTTAAATCCTGTTTCATTTTATTAAAAAAATCAAAGTTTCGTTTCTAAAATAACTTTCCTGACAGTAAGGCAACTTAAACAAGCAAGGCACATCCCTTTGAAAGGCATTATGGAAGCAATAAAATTCTCAACTAGTCTTTTATACAAATAACAAATTCATCAAGAAAAGGTAGGAAAAAAAGCTCCCCCCAAGTCTCTTTCTTTTGCTGTTACCTCTACCTTTTTTGACCATTATGAAACAAAGTTTTAAAAGAAATACCTTCAAACAGGAAACATACAAGCTCTTACCTGTGCTTTTTCAATAAAATGTATCCAAATTCATCATATACTCCAGAAATAACAATTTTGTTCATTCTCGTTTAGAAAAAGAAAAATCTGCTTTCTAATAACCATGTGTTTCCTTTAATCTATATATTCATTATTTGCAGAGTCAAATGTCAAATATGTACTAAGTCCTCTGAGTCTAACATAAAAATTATTTTTTATAGTCCTATATTCTTAAGTTATTTTTATTCTTAGGTTCAACTGTTTCATCTCTATGTTTTATGCAATCATTAGTGAGGAATGACTTTTAATGCATCGATTATTTATTTTCAAATTGCAGCTTAACGAATATGTACACCTTCATTTTAAAGTTATATGTAATTAAACATCATTTCCTTAATTGAGCTGTCCTGAATTAACCAGCTATTGTCAGTTTTACCACGCTAGACACAATACATGTCTTTATAATATTCAAAGGACTAAATAAATAATTCTATGTCATTTAACTTACATGTGTTTCAAGTTAATAAAATCAAAGAATTGGTTACAAAGACCTCCCTATATAGTTCATATTTGTTAAAAATTAACAGTTCTAAAAGTAGAAATTTATTTTTCTAAATATGTAGCTTAAAATTTGAACTCTTCAAAACCTGGGTTTAACAATTTAACCACCCTTACTGAATAATATCCCAAGTTGGGGTAGTATAGTAGTGGGCCTGGGAGTCAGACTGCCTCAAGGCTCAATTTCTATATCTACTACTTAACTATTTACATAAGCAAGTTACTTAAGCTCACCATACCTCACTTTCCTCATCTTTAAAATGGTAATTATAGAACAGTACATACCCACTTTGCAGGGTTTCTGAAACTGTTAAACTCTTAAAAGGCCTTGAAATGGCTGATTTGTATACATTCCACGTAATAAGTCTTTAAATAACTGAAATCCAAAACCTAAAATAAATGTATCTAACATTTAAATGCCTAAAACAATAAAGAAGCACATTTCTGTGAAAAGATCATCAATTTTATGAAAACGGTCTCTAACGTTATGTTGGGGAACATAAAATCACAGGTTTTCATCTGTGCCTTACACTGCGCATTTTTATTACAACAGAAACACTAAAGAATTCTGATGCATGTGTTGCACCACATCTCAAACAAGACTACTTTAACTACAAAAAACATACATGTTACTTCGACTATTAAGAAGAAATTTCAATTACTATAACTCATAAACATGAACTCCTAAGAAAACTTAAAAGAATTCAAGAATGCTGTCAACTGACACGTAAAAAACACTCCTGAAAGACATTTCTCAACCCTGGACCTCTGTTTAATCTGTAAATAAAGAGTGGATTAAATTATTTCTCAAATTCTTTTTCAGCTCCATTAATTCTGTGTGAGTAATTAGGCACTTCTCTTAATTCACTGAAGTGTGTCACAAATACACATTAAACGCTATTTTTAATAGCCTCAAAGTAACCGAATTTTTTAAATGCTTATAAGCAGAAGAAAAGCGCACTGTATTTTAATTATACTAAACTCTAGAACTTTAAGCAAACACTTGGGTTTTATCATCGACCAATACTAAAAACATAGTTTATATTTTTACAGTTTCCAACCCAACCCTAAACTGTAAGGTATTTTGCATCCTAGTTCCCCTTTTTAAGACTTTTACCCTCCTTGTAGCAACCCCTCATTCACACTAAACCCTGTAACTGAAAAAGTGTTAAAGACATCCTTCGCAAGAGTATGGCATTTTCACAAAGGGCAAGAAGCCATAAAGGAGAATGTTTAAAGATGGAATGCTAAGCATCAGAACAGATGAAGAAAATAGTCTTTGAGGTATGGGTTAGGGGTAGGGAGGAGAGGAGGAGTAGCAGGGAAGAAGAATATATGTGACCACACAAATTCAAGGCTGTTCCTTTCCTGGTTGCAAGGAGTATGTAAGAATGACTTGTGTTTAAATGAACAGTTTGGAAAGGTTTTGAAAAAATTTTTGAAAGAAAATTATTAAAATTCCACAAAGTAGTCCTTTGGAAAAATTAAGATACTAGTTGTCTTTCTGCTCTGGTATTAATCAGTTATGCAGGTACCTTTTATACATTTTACGATATAAAGGCCCACATAAAGATATAAAACAAGCAACACAAAAAACAGTATTAATCAGTATCCTATTTTGAAGAACCAAATTTAAAATATTTATCCAATAACATCACCTTATGTTGCACCATTACTTAATAATTCATGAATTTATAAGTGCTTGGTAAGCTATAAAGCATGTTAATGTAGCATTATTATTTTGCTCTTACCTCTTTATGCTAGTGGCTATCACAGATCCACAGTGTCATAAAAGAGGCTACAAGTTCCAAAAGAATTACAGGTGGGCACTCAAATGCTTTTCTTACAGGGGAATTCTGTTTCAGAAAACGTACTGCCTACAGGTACACTTCAACCATCCCAGACTTCCGCTCCTCATCCAGGCGGTTAGCCGTTTCCACATGTTGGAGGAGGGGGCGCGTTCTGGACAAGGAGGAACACTGTGGAGGGAAACTGAGCCCTACCTTGAGCTAAACTCTCCTAAGGACTGTGCCTCCTAAAGAGTGGGATGAAATCACTCACCACTTCAAGCCACAGTGCTCACTCATTCTTCTGTTTGTGATGCTCAAGAAGCCAGATCACATAACCAAGATTTTTTAAGGAAGATTAATATTCAGTCTTTTTGTTCTCTCTTTAAATTGTCATTTTATTAGCTTCAATTTAAAAATTATAATGATTATTGTCAAACCCCCACCTTCACTTCTGAAGCTCCTCTATTTTTAACTTCCCCTAGAACATTTCCAATTATGGATCATTAATCCAAATTCCAATCTTACTCAGCTTCTTAAAACCAACTCCTTATTGTCCCACTCAAACTCAGAATCGGAAATCTTCATTGATTCCTATTTACGATACACTAGAAACAACTGCCAAGTCCTAGCTATACCTCTATCTCTCAAATCAGCAAAAACATTTTGACTGAGCAAAGAACTGTGGTAGACAAAGCCCACAGGAAATAAGAAAATAAGCATAAGACAATGTGTTCCTTTCCTTAAGGACTTTTCAATTCAATAAAAAAGGGAGCTAACTGATAACAGTAATAATTACATTGTACTGAGCTCTTACTATGTACCAAGCACTGTGCTGAACCATCTTCATGCATTATCTCAAAAAAACAAAAAACAAAAACCCCGTAAGATAGATACTATGATCTCCAAATTACAAAATTAAGACCTGTAGAGTTTGCAGTGTACAAGGTCACACAGCTAGTAAATGGTAGAGCTTGAACTCAAAAACAGCTCTGACTACAAAGCCCTTGCTAACCCTAAATAAACCATACAAAGCAATATAATTGCCAGAAGAAAGGTACAAACAAAAGAAGCAATCTTTCCCAAATTTATCTCTTCTGCTCCATTCCCACTGCCAACACCCTATTTCAGAATTCCTGCATAACAGGTGCTGAGAGGACTGCTTAAAAATCATCTAAGAAGGACCTCCCTGGTGACGCAGTGCTTAAGAATCTGCCTGGCACAGCTTCCCTGGTGGCGCAGTGGTTGGGAGTCCGCCTGCCAATGCGGGGGACGCGGGTTCGAGCCCTGGTCCGGGAGGATCCCACATGCTGCAGGGCAGCTGGGCCAGTGCGCCACAGCTGCTGAGCCTGCACTCTGGAGCCCGCGAGCCACAACTGCTGAGCCTGCGTGCCACAGCTGCTGAGCCTGCACTCTGGAGCCCGTGCTCCACAAGGGGAGAGGCCGCCACAATGAGAGGCCCTTGCACCGCAGCGAGAAGCGGCCCCCAGCTCGCCGCAGCTAGGGAGGGCCCACGCGCAGCAACGAAGACCCAAAGCAGCCAAAAATAATAAGTAAATAAAATAAATTAAAAAATTAAAAAAAAAAGAATTCACCTGCCAATGCAGAGGACACGGGTTCGAGCTCTGGTCCGGGAGGATCCCACATGCCGCGGAGCAACTAAGCCCGTGCACCACAACTAGTGAACCTGTGCTCTAGAGTCCGCAAACCACAACTACTGAAGCCCACGTGCCACAACTACTTAAGCCCGCGCGCCTAGAGCCCGTGCTCCGCAACAAGAGAAGCCACCGCAATGAGAAGCCCACGCACCGCAACAAAGAGCAGCCCCCGCTCACCACAACTAGAGAAAGCCCACGTGCAGCAACAAAGACCCAACGCAGCCAAAAATAAATAAAATTTAAAAAAAAAAAGAATAAAGAGTTAACCTCACTAATACAAATAAAGCAATGTGCATAGGTCTGAAAAGAAGTGCCCATGGTGTAACAGAAAGAACACAGGGCTTAAATACAAAAAAAGAAAAAAAACCTTAAATACAAATAGCAACTCTCACAACCCACCTACATGACATTAAAAGAGTAATTTAAATTCTCTGATCCTATTTTCTCACTTGTAATATGAGGTAAAAATAGCTGTCACAAGATTAAATAAGTTAAATAAAAAGCCTGACCAGCAGGTCCTCCACTAGTGGATCTTTCCCTTCTGTGCTTAAAAGTAAAATTTCCAAACTCTTTTACAATGAGGCTGAAAAGTTCATTAGATTCAATATGCACCCAATCCAAAGTCAATATTCCAACACAAAATTGGCAGGCAGGAAGAGATTGGCAGGAAAGGAAAGGAGAAAGATATTTTAGGCAAGACTAAGTAAGAATCTAACTTCTCAACAGGAGCAAGTGTGCTATACTTACTGCAAACAGCATGCAAAAAAAACAAGACCCATGACGGAATAAGAGTTTTAATGAATGTTTTTGGTAACAACTAGATACTGTGAATGTTTCTGCCCTTGCAGACAACTGGAGAAATAGTATTATTACATATTATGTACAAAATTCATGTAAGAAACGTGAACTTCCCACTTATATTTTCTCCCACCCACTCAGCTCTTCCCCACTGCTCTCAAACAAGATCATCCTACCTGTACTAACAGCTAGAATGTGACGACAGGATGAATAATATAAGCTCCTCATCCACTGACTCCAGCAAAATATTTATCCTTACATTTTAAGATTGCTAAGAAGTTTAACTCAGAGAAATTCCTTAACTCATTCTAGATCTGAATATATCCAAGAGCTCTACAATAAGGCTATAATAACTATTATAATCAATGAAAATAATTTACCAGTGCAGTATTTATTAGGAAAAAAAAAGGAAAGATATAAAAGGGAAGAGAAATCTCACAATGCAAAGCTTTGTAAACAAGCTACAACATAATAAAAGTACATAAGGAGTTCCTTTATATGGCCTGAATGTTGAAGAATTCTGAGAGAAAACATGCAAAAGATAATTTAGGATAATCTTAACTTTACAAGTACTACAACGTTTTAAAAAATGCTTTAAAAAAAAAAGTTTTCCTCACCAATGGTAGCCCGTTTGAGTCTGTACCTTAGTTCTTAAGCAACCAGCTCTATCAATAAGAATCTCTGTCCACAAATTTTATTCTACATTACTATTCCAATACAGATCGCCCACCAAAAAAGTATGTAGACATGGTATCAATATGAAAGGAGTATTTTTTTCTAAATTCTTTTCAAAAGGAGTTATCTCTTTTATGATCTGGGCCGGTGATTCCTTATCTTATGTTGAAATAAAAGATCTCTCCTGGAGGATCTCTAATTTTAAATTTAGGGATTAAGCTTCACGTATCGAAACTCTTACAGCTTTTCTTACCTAAGACCACCAAATTTCATAGATGGCCACTTTTTTCAGTCACAGTTTGCCTAACTTATATAATGAAATGGAATGAGCAACTTGATTCCAGTTATAATTTTTCACTTATATTAAGTGGGTAACTGTGATTGACGAATGCATTCTCTAAAGCACAAAGGAACACACAAATTGTAGGTGCACAATTTGCATCTGGGAACTTTCAGTATTCTGGAACATGAAACTCTCTATTAAGGCCTTATTTAGAGATGCTTATCACAGGCCCAATTTCAATGAGCTATCTCCTCTAAGTGCTAATAAAGTTGAAGGTGTAACTTTCCAGGATTTGCATAATAGGCAACAGGAAACACCAAAATGCCTTTTGAAAACCAAAATAAATGGATCTCTAAAGGTGGAATTTCAGAGACTGACAGATGGTAAAAGGAAATGAGAAGTATCCTAATCAGTTCCATTTAAATCATGTGTCCAGCTAACAACCTCTCCCGGTGAGATTAACCTAATGTAATAATGTAAGAATAACTGCTATATTAAAACAAAAATATCCTAAGCATAGCCTGAACCCCTGTCCCCCAGGCCTCCTGCTCACTCAGTCTGTGTCGTAAATTCAAGGCTGCCCTATCAGAAAGAGGTCACTTAAGGATAGTTAACCTCAATGAAATACCCAGCACATTAATTCAAAAATAACCAAAACTATTGTGAAAGGGAAAAAAAATGAAGTGAGAAAGAGTTAACACCCTACTTAAGATGTTACCATGTTATTTATTAGAGCAACAATTATCTACACTAATTTTACTGACAAGGCAATGATTACTAAAGCATAGAATATTAATTATGTAGCAATATTTTTCACTTTAACAAAACATACTTGAAAATTCTTTGTTAGGCTGCCAAATCTAATTTTAAAACTCACCCTACACATAAAACTACTCACCAGCTGGACTAAGAAGGGAGGGAAAAAAAAAAAAAAATACTGGTTCAGGGAAATGAAATTGGATTAAGAAAAAAAAACTTTAATTAGCTGTCCACCGAAAAACTACATGGAAGTTTCAAGGCTAAACGAGGCCGGTGTTTCCTATATTACTATTATATTAACATATTAATAAATCGGTTGTTTCCCTATGCACGGCTGGGATTTTAGAAACTGCCACACTTGCATAAAGGTATGAGCATGAAGATTACAGAGAAATGTTAACAGAGAGCAAACAGAGTGAGAAGCAGACCATCCTTTAAGTAACAATAGTTTGCTGAATAGTAAAAAAGGGGGGAAAAAGGCTGGCAGTCCACTTCTCACAACAACCCCCCAAACAAAAAATGTGGAGTATTTGGGAAATGAGAGAAGTAATAATATATCAGCAAGGTATACACACGGACAAAAGAAAACACTTCCGATACTGCAACGTAAAGCAGTCACTCTACATTAAAATACAGGCAATATTTTCTACGTAAGTATAAAGTGTGCTGTAACTCTCTAAAATGCCTATGAACACAAAAGGAACGACCACTTTCACGCCATCCTGTATTTGAGTAAACTACACTACAGATCTATGATAAACAACTCCTTGCAAAGCAAGCACATCCCTTTACAACTCTATCACCTTCCTCGCGCCTTAAGATACCGTCACAGAATGAACGTATACAACCTAAATTAACCCTCCTGGGTGCTTCCCTTCCTCCCTCTCCGTGGAATACAAATACATTTTTTAGGTTCCCATAAACTGACACCCAGCACCAGTAACTCAGCCTATGTGAAAACTGTTTAATTTTGAAAATTCTAATAAGATGTGCTCAGGTTGGAAACGAAAAACTACCTTATAAGGGTATAAAAGACTGAAAGCAGGAAGCGGCTTTGACAAAACTAAGGAAGTTGCAGCGCGCTTGCTCACTGGGGGACTTTTTCGAGGCAGGAGAAGTAACACATGACATCTTTCTCTCAAATTAAACTGTGACTTGGTTGACCGGTAAGAACATCGTGGGAGATGGAAAAGACCGGGGTCCGAAAAGCAAGAGGAGGCGGGTGGTCAAATGAAAGCCCCGCTCTAGGTTCCCATTTTCCGAGTCCGACTCTTCCCTTTCCCCACCCACACCCCGGGCAGAGTGTTGTCACAGCAGTCTTGCAAAACCTACCAGGAGCGCTTCTCCTTCCTCGCTCCTCTGCCAGGCCAGTCTCCGCGCTCGATGCCCCGCGGTCCCCAAACCCACGGGCAGGAGGCGGCACGGGGGGAAAGGAGGGCCGGGCGCGCCGGGCTCCGCGACCACCCCAACGCGACCGCGGGCCCCGGGGAGGCGACCGTCCCCGCAGCTCCGCGGGCGGCGCTGCCCACCGCGGTGGGGGAAGGGCTGGGAGGGGTCGGGTGGAGGAGGCCGCTCCCCGGGGGCTTCTCGGCCCCGCGCACCCGCCCGGCTCCCAGAAGGTGAAACGCGAGGGAAGAGGGAGGCCCTGGCTCCGGGCCCCACCCCTCGCCAGCCGGCGGAGCCGGGGTGGACACCGCCGGCAGCGGCAACTCGCCGCATCGTTCATCTCCCGGCCTCCTGCCGGCCCCGCCATTTTCCTCCCTCCGCCTCAGTTTCCCCACCCCCGCCCATCAGCCCCCTTACCCCGTGCCACAGTCCACCACACAGGCCGGCAGCCGTCCCGCCATCTTCCTCCTCGCCTGCTGCTGCCGCTGCCGCCGTCTGCTCCGTGCCGGTTGGGGCCAGGGATGGGCGGCGAGAGGTAGAGGCTATCTGACCATCCACGGCCAGGCCGCCCTCTCCGTCCGCGGGGGAGCCGGGAAGCCAAAGCAGTAGCAAGAGAGCAGCAGACTCGGTCAGCGGCTACCACTTCCGCAACCCGGGCGGGCAGGCAGTCCCCGCCCTGCCCCGCCGCGGCCTCCTCCCCCTCTCTCCCCTCCTCCTCGCTCCTGCCCCCACCCTACAACTTCTTCCCCTCGCGCCGCCTTTCCCCGGGAAGCCAAGATGGCTGCCGGTGCCGACGCCCCGGCCAGGCCAGGCCCAGGTCGCGAGCGCTCCCCGTTCCGGCTCCGGGCGGGCGGGGCGAGAGAGCATGCGCAGTGAGGTGCGCCTCCGGCCGCCGCTCCGGTCCCGACGGTGAGGAAGTCCACTTCGGGTGTTCGTCCAGGTAGGGGCGGGGAAGTCGGCCCGAGCCTCCAAGTCTCCTTCTGAAGCTGGAAGGGGCTGATAGTTTCAGTTACTTCTGTGCTTGGTTGAGGGAGGGTTGGGACCGCCTATCGCAGCCGCGAATATCTTCTCCGGTGCCCCGGGGAAAACGGCCTAATGGAAAACGTTGTCAGCGGCACACATCCTTTTTTGCTAACTTGAGTGGCTGCTTTTGCGCGTGGAAAAGAGCGATATCAGACCGAGGGTGAGCAGTCGGTGGAGGGTTGAACAAAGGCTTGCGCCGTGGCTCCTCTGCCTTTATGCGTTCTTTTTTTTTTTTTCAGTTACACTTGTGCGTTTGTTACAGCCTCGCGTGTTACAAGCGTTACAACACGGTTTAGATTGCAGGCCCTCCGGAGGGCAGGCCTGTGCCCACGAGGAAGGCAGACCTCCCGAGAATATGGTCTATGTAACATACTCTACACAAATACATCTTTGACGGCTTTGGGCGATGACAAAGATTTCCCTCTGGAGTAGTTTAAGATTCTATTGTTCTACTTTTGCAGGATGAAACCAAAGATTAAGGACCAAAGATTTTAATTAAAAAAAAAAAAGCTAAAAACTGGAAAGCCTGGAACAGTGGTTTTCAGAGTTCTCAAAGTGTGCATGAGAATTACGTGGAAGGCTTGTTAAAGCACAGAATGCTGGGCCGTGAATTCTCTTGATGATTTGGTGTGGAGGGGGCCCTGGTAATGTGCATTTCTACCGAGTTCTCAGGTGATGGTCTGGGACCCGCCCGCCCCCCAATCTGGGAAAACTATAAAGTGAATAGCTTTTTTCTCCACCAGGCTTACCTTCTGATAAACCATGTGGATGTGCTTATATGTGACTGAAATAGAAATATTTTTCCTCAGAAAGGATGTCTAATTACTCCAGAAGATTTAGACCAGCCCGGGGGATGGGGTATAGGTTTTTCATTCATTTGGCAGATAAGGATTGCTCACCCACTCTATTATGGCAGGGACTCTGCTGACCCTAAATACTCCGTAGGCATAAAATAGATCAGGTCTCTGTGCTGTAGAGTTTACAGTTTAGTGGGGGAACATACAAATTGTGTTAAGAGCTACAGAAGTCAGAAAGCAGGGGGCTCTGAGAAATGGGGAGGAGGAGTGGGAGAATTGGAGGGAGGTAGAAGGTAGGGGGTGCTTCTCGGACAAAGTGGCATTTAAAAGCTGAGGGCTGGAGGATAGTAGGAAATAGAGGAGAGGGCGAGGAAGAAGGGGAGCCCTTCAGGAAGTGGGAACAGCAGGAGTCAAGGCCCTGAGGTGAGAAAGAGCTTGGCTTCTTCCACAAATTGAAAGAAGACGCAAGTGATCCAAGTAAAGTGAGCCAGGGAAGACAGAATGGGAGATGAAACCTGAGAGAGAAGGAAGAATCAAATGATGCAAGGATTTGTAGACTTCTCTAAGTGTCGTAAAATTTAGCCTGAAAGCTATTTGGAAGCCATCAAAGAGACTTAAAGCAAGGAAAAGTTCTGGCTGCTTTGTAGGGAGTGGATCCCACAGAGTAAAGAGTGAAGTGAATGACCATATATCGTACATGATGCTGGCATTCAGGGATAGAAACGTGTGAGGAGTAGCATCCAGATGGGATTGGGTACGTGCAAAGGAGACTTACTAAGGGGCGTCATCATCATTACCATCACCTGGTGCCCAGCACATCCCCAGCTACTCATAGAAAATAAATAAACAGATAATCCTCAGGGGAGGCTTTCCTCAGAGACTGTCTTCCAAGAAGGCAGACAGAAGTGATTCTTCGTTCAGATGCGTGGTTTTGTTTTGTTTTTCCCTACATGTAGAAGATGCTCTATGGGGATTCATTGCTGCCTTTTCCACCATCAGGTATTTAAGGTCATTTGGGAGAGCAGATGCCTAAAGATTGACTCTGACAGAGGAGGGAGATGTGGCTTGGTTTTGCAGTAGAGCAAATGGTTGTTTCCAGCATCACAGGTGGTAAGTCAGGACTAAAGGGATCTTACCTAAGGGGTCCCAAGGACAGAGGTTAGGAACTTGAACTCGGGGAAGTTCTCACGCTCAGGGAAACCCATAGTGGTAGATCCTCAGAATGGCTGTGCAAATGCTGGCCTTGGGTGGGTTGTCGTGGAAGTAGTTACATCAGTGTTCAGAAACTAGAATGCTCCCACAGCCCGGGCAGGCAACATTATAAGTGAAGAGGACTATGTGGGGGGTACGGCAACGCGGAGAGCCCACAGAAGACAGTAGAAAACTGTTGCTATGTGGGAATGTAGGCCTGGTGTTGCCAAAGCCTCCCTTTTTTCAAGAAAAGTCAGAAATCTGTATTTTTATCTGTTGGTAACTAATTCTTTGAAGGCTGTATCTGACCTGTAGTCTGTCAGTTTTCAACGTTTGAGTTGAGAGGCTGTTTAATGTTTACTTGTGTATTACACTCAAATATGAAGTTCATGTCAGTGCTGGGTGCTGTATCTCATTTCGTAGGCGTGAGGAACCCTGCCACGGTTTCTTTCACGTAGTCAGGACTGTCCTTTGTCTATAAGGCTGTGAGTGTTAGAAGCGTTTGCAAGCTTGCAACACTTATGAGAAGTGTCATTTGTGGAGGTTCCTCATAACGTCTACCCAAACGCTTTGCTTGCTCAAGACCCCTTCTACTTCCTGCTTCCTACATGCCACATTGTCAGCGTCTGTACTTTGGAGGCACATCTGGCCAAAGCGTTTCTGACCACCCTGTTTGCATATGCACCCCCTGCTTCCTGCCCACCCTTCTCCAAATACAGAGAAGCAGAGGATGTCTGAACTAGAAGCCCTCTTGGAGATGATCTTGTAAGATGTGGAAAGGAAAGCAGTGGTGGTTGGGTGGGGTTTGTTGGACTGCCCTAAATCCATTACTCCCTGGTAGCACCCTAATTTCCCTTTTAGTTCAGGTCAACCAGGTGCTTTGTTCTTATTAGTTTCCAAGCCCAGTTCCCAGCCTTTCAAGCGTTTGTGCGTCTTACAATATCCTTCCAATAAATCCCCTTTTGCCTAAGTTAGCAGCAATCAGTTCCCATTACTTGCATCAAATTTAAGAACCCTAAGTGATACAGAAGCCCAGAAAGTTTAAGTGATTTTCCCAGTATCTTAGACAAACTAGGGAACGGAGTCCAGACCAAAACCCAGTTCTGACCCCTTTTCAGGGCTCTTTAGTTATAATGCCACAAGCATTGTTTAATTTTGACTGATATACTGGTTACCAGTTACCATGAGATTTCCTAGGTCATTCCTGTGTCTTAAGGCCAATTTAGCACATGTCTCTGAATCTTAAAATGTCCAAGAAATTCACGTGTCACTCAATCTCCATTATTTTAAAGTGGGAAACATTATTATTTTTTTAAACATTATTATTTCAGCTTAGGTACTTGCTGCACGGGTGACTATTTGCAAGTTGGCAGACCAGTCAAATCTACAGAGAGCATTGATTAAAGCAGATAGATAAATGGTCAAGATGTCCATGCAGCCTAGTGGTCAGAGGGGATGATGGCTGTGAACTGTGGCTTCTCCTTTCCAAGTTGTGTGATCTTAGATAACTTCGTATGTTGAGAGAACACTGAACTTGGAATCAAGAAACTTGAGTTGAGTATGAGCTTTTTAAATTAATCTGTTTCTTCATCAGTAAAAATGGCAGGAATACCTAACCCACAGGGTTGTTGTAAAGCTTAAATTTTTAAAAAAGCATATTACAAATTATATAATGATTTTACGAACAGATCAAGAGGAATATGGTTGAATTATAAAGTAATGACTCTTTTGCTTATTAGTTATACAGACCTAAACATCCAAAAGTTGGTCCTCCTTTTCACAGAATTTATCTTGGGGCCTGTGTGCTTACTCTTTTAACGCTATCATCATGCAAAATATTTTTGGAAGGTTTCCTTCAGGCTTGCCTTCAGAGCCTGTTGCACATTCCTTTAAATATCTTCATTGGTAACAAATCTTGGCCCTTTGTGGGTAGGTTTGATCTTTAGAATTGGCCCAAAATTATTTTTTCAGAGCCAAGTCTAATGCATAAAATGGCCAGTCAACTAGGGGTATGGTGGGTTTTTTTTTAACATAAATTTATTTGTTTATTTGTTTTTATTTTTGGCTGCGTCGGGTCTTCGTTGCTGCGCGTGGGCTTTCTCTAGTTGTGGCGAGCGGGGGCTACTCTTCGTTGCGGTGCGCGGGCTTCTCATTGCGGTGGCTTCTGTTGTTGTGGAGCACGGGCTCTAGGCACGCGGGCTCCAGTAGTTGTGGCTCGCGGGCTCTAGAGCGCAGGCTCAGTAGTTGTGGTGCACGGGCTCAGTTGCTCCACGGCATGTGGTATCTTCCCAGACCAGGGATTGAACCCGTGTCCCCTGCCTTGGCAGGCGGATTGTTAACCACTGCGCCACCAGGGAAGCCCAGGGCTATGGTTTTTGATCAAAAGTTTTGTGTGACTATAAAGTATTAAAACTGGGTTTTGAGATGACTTCCTGACCACGTTTCTAAAAAGTAGTTCTAGAAGGATTTTATTGAATGGTCACATCCCTGGGATAGAAATATTATACTTATGGGGACTTCCCTGGTGGTCCAGTGGTTAAGACTCTGCACTTCCACTGCAGGGGGCACGGGTTGGATCCCTGGTCAGGGAACTAGGATCCCACAAGCCTTGCTGCGCGGCCAAAACAAAAACAAAAACAAAAAAAATTAGACTCATTATATGTTCAATTTCAGTTGAACGTATATTTCATATAATGATGATATCTGTACAGTGTTTGAAATGAGGTGAGGGTCTGTGGGATATCACCCTGGTCCCCACCCCACCACCGCAAACGATGAATAGTTTATTTAAAAGATAACTCTCAATGTGAAAGAAAATAAAAGTTAGACTCCCCACACACACATACCATATTACATATAAAAACAAAGTCCAGGTGGACTGCAAGTCCTCAGTGTAGAATAAAATCCAAACTCCTCGTTGGCCCGCTAAGCCTGCCAGCACCTGCCCCCCTCTCCAGCACGTCTCCTCAGCCTGAGGCACTAGCCACATCAGCCTTCCTGCCCTTCACACATCCCAAGGCCATTCCCACCTGCATCTTCTCCCTGGACTTCTCCCCAGAGCAGTAGTTATTCCTGAATACGTTTGAATCCCATCTCCTCAGAGAAGCTTTTCCTGACCACTCAATCTGAAATAGCCCACCTCACTCTACCATGTCACCATGTTTTAATTCTCTGGTGAAATGCCTTGCTTTTTTATTGGTTCATTGCATTATTGTCCGTCTTTCCTAACTAGAAGGCATTCCCCACTAGAATTTGAAGAAGACCTGGCACATAGTAAGTGGTCAACAAATAGTTGACTGAATGAGTCGAATAATAAAAACAAAACTATAAGTATAACAAACAATAAATGCTGGAGAGGGTGTGGAGAAAAGGGAACCCTCATACACTGTTGGTGGGAATGTAAATTGATACAGCCACTATGGAGAACAGTATGGAGGTTCCTTAAAAAACTAGAAATAGAACTACCATATGACCCAGCAATCCCACTACTGGGCATGTACCCTGAGAAAACCATAATTCAAAAAGAGTCATGTACCACAATGTTCATTGCAGCTCTGTTTACAATAGCCAGGACTTGGAAGCAACCTAAGTGTCCATCGACATATGAATGGATAAAGAAGATGTGGCACATACATACAATGGAATATTACTCAGCCATAAAAAGAAACGAAATTGAGTTATTTGTAGTGAGGTGGATGGACCTAGAGTCTGTCATACAGAGTGAAGTAAGTCAGAAAGAGAAAAACAAATACCGTATGCTAACACATATATGTGGAATCTAAAAAAAAAAAAATGGTCATGAAGAACCTAGGGGCAAGACGGGAATAAGATGCAGACCTACTAGAGAATGGACTTGAGGACACAGGGAGGGGGAAGGGTAAGCTGCGACAAAGTGAGAGTGGTAGTGTATATATGGACATATATACACTACTAAATGTAAAATAGATAGCTAGTGGGAAGCAGCCAGAGATCAGCTCAGTGCTTTGTGACCAGATAGAAGCGTGGGATACGGAGGGTGGGAGGGAGGGAGACGCAAGAGGGAAGAGATATGGGGATATATGTATATATGTAACTGATTCACTTTGTTATAAAGCAGGAACTAACACGCCATTGTAAAGCAGTTAAACTCCAATAAAAATGTTAAAAAAAAACCCCAACACAGCCAAAATAAATAAATAAATAAATTTATTTTTTTTTAAAAACTATAAGTATATTAGAAAATTAGAAAAAAATTCAGGAGAATATTTGTATTAGCTCAAGGTGGGAGAGACTTAAGTAAAAGTAGAAACCCATCGCCATTCATGGAAAGATTTGGTTATGTAAACAAATTTCCAATGGCTAGAGATTTTTTTAGAATTTAGAGATTAGAAGAAAATGTTTACATCACATATGACAGAGGTTAACATCTCTCATAGTTAAAATGATAAGAAAAAGGCAAATAGTCCAACAGAAACATTGGCAAAGGGTATTAACACAAACTCCCTACAGAAGAAATTTAAGTGGGCAATTAACATAGGAAAAGAGGCTTTTCATTCCTGGTAGTAAGGGAACCACAAATTAAACAATGACAGATATAATTTTTCACCCATGATTCACAACATTTAAAAGGAGAAGAAAATATCCAGCGCTGAGAAGTGTATAGGAAAATGGATATGCAGCTGAACACTGTTCCTGACAATGAATTGTCACAGCCTCCTAAAAAGTTAACCATCAGCATCTATTAAAACTTAAAATTTGTTTACATTAGTCCTAGGAATCCCATTTGGTGAATCCTAAAAAAATTAAAATACTGATGTTGGAGGGAGAGAAGATTATGAAGAATTATTTAAAAATGTGAAGATTCAGAAACATAGCCTTCAGTTCAAGTGCCTCTGCGACCAGGTTAAATCTGAGGTTTCTTTTAACTCAGAAGAAGACGAGCCTGGATATTGAGGGCCTTCACAGTCTCTTCCATATGTCCGTGTTAACCTGCAGGGATATGGAGCAGAGACTGATATCTGTATCTTCTCCTTAATAACAGTACCTGGATTTTACTCTGGTGCCTGTGTGCCCAGCCAAAAGACAACATTTCTCCACCTCATGTGAAGCTAGGTGTGGCTGTATGACAAAGTTATGGCCAATGAGATCTAAGTGGAAGTATTTGAGTGGGAATTCTGGGAAATATCTTTAAAGAAGGGCTGACTCAGGAGAAGCTGACCATTTTGTTTTTGCCCTCCACTTTTTTTACTGCCTGAAACACAGATCAAGTGACTAGACTAGAGCTCCTTAGCCATTAGGGATGATTAACTGACCTTGAGACTAGAATCCACGTCCCAAGGAAGGTGGAGGAGAAAAATAGGGGGAGCTCAAGTCCCTTGTGACTCCGAAGTACCATGTAAGCTGTGGACCACACACTTCCAGACTTATTTTACATGTGAGAAAAAGATACCCTTAGGGTTTAAGCCACTGTAATTTGGCATTTTCGGTTATATGCAGCTAAAGTTAATTCTAATTGATAATACCATGACATAATGTTAAATGCAAAAAGCAAGTAGCTAAGTAATATCAGGAGAATATAAACTCAAATGCTTATGGATGTTAGGCCAGTAATATGAAAAGGTGGATTAGTGGAGGTATGAATAACAGGGAATGGAAAGGACCATGTTAAATTGGAAGGCCTGTGCAACATCAATAATATGATTACCGTGTACGTATGTGAGTCTAGGTCATTCATGTTAAATTTCCTTAACGTTTTGCCAACAAAATGTTTTCCCTGATGGTGGGCCGTCAGTTTGTGTGATCTTTGATTTGTAGTGTGATCTAATATTTGGAAAACTATGGAAAAAAAGGAGTAGTAAGGGAGGTGGAAAGGAAGGAAGGGTGGGCCCTATATACATATATGTTTCTATGTGGTATAAACATAGAAACTACATAGAAGGTTGCACATGAAGCAATGGAGACCTAAGAGAGATGAGACTGAAGGAAGGAGATTAATTTTTTCATTATAACTTTTGTTATAACTCTGTATTTTCTGTCTCATTACAATGAATATACATTAATTTTGTAATTAAAAAAAAAATCTAATAAGGTAGAAGGAAAATTGCTGAGAAGTTACCCAGACTGGAAATCCAATGCAATTGTCACAACATAGTCATAGAAAACTTTTAGGATGATTCAGTCTGAGGAAATTCAGTGTGTCTTAGGAGCAGGTCATTAAGTATTAACACCTAAAATTAGAAAATACAAATTTGAGAGAGAAAACACAAACACATTGTAGGTAGCAGTGACTTTTGTTAGGTGTCAATGAACAGGAAGTTATATAAACATATGCGTCAGTTGGAGAAAAAAATAGAGAAAAAAAGTGTTTCAGGAAATGGAACCATGATTATTTTTTAAGTAAAAGATAAAAAGAAATGCATTCTGAGTTCTTTGAAGTTACAATGTGACCAGTGTGTAATTACATTTAGTTTAACATATCATGTTGGTTTTTATTAAAACTGGTTCTGGTTTTAGAGCAGCCCAGATTTTTAAATAGTCATTACTTTTTCCTACTTCTGTCTCAGGCATTGCCATCTCTTTAAACCACATATCTGACGAATGTTTAGGCTTCTCCTCTCCATCTAAAACTGTGCATTTGGTTCCAATTTGATGAGAAGAAACTGAATTATGAATACATTTTTTTTTCTGACACATCTATTTTCATCCTTTGGTAAATCTGACAACCTGTGACGGTTCTCACATTTCTGGAACTGATCTCCAAATTACAGAAGAAGCTAATAATGATAATATGATAAATAATATTGAGTAGGCCAACCCAATAAATTATTTGGCTGTTTGGGGTTTATCCAAAATGAAGTTTATCAAACTTTCTCCTCCTGCTTTTCCACCCTACCCACTACCCCCAGCCCCTGACACTTACTATATGCCATAACAGCTTTTATGGTTGGGGAATTATGATCCTTAAATAGCAGTCAATTGCTCTAAAGTGTCAAGTGTTTTTTCCACAGAGTAATAATTCTGCAGAAGGGACTTAGTATTAACTCCCCAGTTTAGCAAATGAGGAAACTGGGGTACAGAGAATTAAGTGACTTATTTAAGATCTCACAACAAACTAGTAAATTACTTCTACTTAAGTATATCTCTAGAGATTCATAGAAGAGAAGAGCTTTATTGAAAATTCACACAATTCTTGTGTAATACAACAAATTCAGTGATGCTATAAAATCAGACGTAATGTCTTATGGTCAAGACACTTACGGTAGTAAATGAGAGAAAGCAAACTCAAATCAGCTTAAGAATAAAAAGGAATTTTTTTCTTTAGAGTGAGTGGAGCTCAAATAAGTATAAATCCCAAGGGGTAAACTGTCTACAGTCCTTTACAGCTATAGGCAGAGGCTCAAAATATCATCAGAAATTGCCTCTCTTTGTCTTTGCTTCTCACTGTGTTGGCTTCATTCTTAGGCAGCTTTACTCACTCCACGGCAAAAATGGCTGATGTTCTAATACTTTATCAATCCCAGTGCACAGAGTACATCTTCCCCTATAGCCCCGACAAAGGAACTGGCACGAACTCTCATTGGCTGCCTTGGGTTAGGTGTCTTCCCTGAGCACTTCACTGTGACTCCAGTTGGGCAAGCCTGGGTCACATGCCCCCCTCCCCCGAGCAGTCCCACCGAAAAGAACCACATGGACAGAAAGAGGAGGAGGAGTCACAAAGGGAAGAATAAGTGTATGGTACCCAAAGAGAGGTAATGAATCTAAGCAAAAGCAAACCAAAGCCATTAAAAATTCCATTTACATTTACATTAAATTATAAACTGATACAACTAAGTGTTAATTTCTTGCTTAGTGGTTGAGGGTTTATGATACGTTCATTGAAACAAAAATACTACCAACACTAAAAGCAGAAAAAATAGAAATACACTGAACAATTTTTTTTTCTTTTTTTTTCTCATTTATTTATTTATTTATTTATGGCTGTGTTGGGTCTTCGTTTCTGTGCGAGGGCTTTCTCTAGTTGTGGCAAGCGGGGGCCGCTCTTCATCGCAGTGCGCGGGCCTCTCACTATCGCGGCCTCTCTTATTGCGGAGCACAGGCTCCAGGCGCGCAGGCTCAGTAATTGTGGCTCACGGTCCCAGTTGCTCCGTGGCATGTGGGATCTTCCCAGACCAGGGCTCGAACCCGTGTCCCCTGCATTGGCAGGCAGATTCTCAACCACTGTGCCACCAGGGAAGCCCTGAAAAATATTTTTGACTTTGCAAAAAAAAAAAAAAAAAAAAAGATGCATTGCATGTGTGTGTGTATCTTGCCAGCCCATAAATGAACACAAAGGCAAATGAAGAATAAAAACGTTGGCCATCTGCCAAACAATACATTAATCTAAATGTTTAATGATTCCCTCAATCCTGCACTGGGAAAGCAATTATATTTTTGCAGTAGCATTTATTTTTGTTTCCATTTCATCTCAAATACTGAAGAACTTATGCTAGCTTCACTTAATAGTATTCTGTTGGAAGATATATAATTATTTAGTTCATAAAGGATAATGGTCTATACACAGCCAGTTTCTACCATAGTGTGACTAGAACTCTGTTCATTCATTTATCCATCCATTCATTTATTTATGTTATGTGCCAGTTATGAATCAGGAACAAGGCTGGACACTAAGATTAAAGAGATGAGTAATTTGCAGCCCCACCCCTTGAAGAAGTCCAAGTACAGGAAGGGAAACAGACAAGTGAAAATTAAAGTGCACCATGAGGGCTTGGCTTCCCTGGTGGCGCAGTGGTTAAGAATCCGCCTGCCAATGCAGGGGACACGGGTTCGAGCCCTGGTCTGGGAAGATCCTACATGCCGCGGAGCAACTAAGCCTGTGCGCCACGACTACTGAGCCTGCGCTCTAGAGACCGCGAGCCACAACTACTGAGCCCACGTGCCACAACTACTGAAGCCCACGTGCACCTAGAGCCCGTGCTCCACAGCAAGAGAAGCCACTGCAATGAGCAGCCCACGCACCGCAACGAAGGGTAGCCCCCGCTCGCCACAACTAGAGAAAGCCCACGTGCAGCAACGAAGACCCAACGCAGCCATAAATAAATAAATGTTTATTTTTTTAAAAAATAAATAAATAAAGTACACCATGAGCAGTGATTTGCACAGGGCTTTTAAAAGCAGAGGAGGACTTTTAAAAGTCCTCACTCAGCTGAGAGATCAGGGAAAGCTTTAAAGAAGAAGGCTTAGGGAATGCTTTCCAGGGTAGAAAAGGAGTGAAAAGCAATTCTGGAGAGAACAGCATGTGCAGTGACAGAGGCTTAGGAGAACCCTGAGAGTTTCAGAAGTGGATTACAGCTGTGGCCGTGGTATGGGATGTGTACTGGGGAAGAGTCAATGTGAATGACTTTGTGTGCTAAGTTTGGACTTCCATCTTGCAGTTCCAAAACCCTGGTCCCCCGACTAGAACCAGGCTGACAGTAAAGAGCCATCTGAAAAACTTGTTAAAAATACAGATTGCCCAGGCTGCACTTCCCGGAAATTTTGGTTCAAGAGGAATCTGTTGGAAAGAAAAGTTCCCTAACGTGATAATGGGGCACATCCAAGTCTGAGAGCCACTGTGTGTGGACGATGGGGATCTATCAGAAGGTACTGGGAAAGAGAGTAGCATGTTTTAGAAAGATAGCTCTTTGCCAGTGGAAAGTTGCAGTAGAGCAGATCAAAACAGGAGATGGAGAGACCCGATGGGAGACCGTTGTGAAAGAACAAACTAAGAAATGGCAGGTACCTGCACTGTAGCACGGGCAGATGTTCAGACGTACTTCTGCAAAACGTAATGGGCAGCACTAGACAGTCTGTTTGATGTAGGAAGTGAGGTGGGGGGGAAGGGAGGGGGAGGGAGAGGTGGCATTAAGTTTGTAAAGGGTGCCCTTGAGAACTGGGAGCGAGAGGTAGGCGGGAGGCGTGTAGCTGTGTGTACAGCAGTGTGATGTTAGCTCAAGGTGGAGGCCAGGCTGGAGCTTGCCATGGGCAGGAGGCCAAGGCTTGGGACTGGGCTATCCAAGATCCAGAGCCTCAGCTTTGCAAACCTTGAGGTTGAAAACCTGTGGATGACTCCTCGCCTAAGGACCCCTCCCTGCTTTGTGCCACCTGTGGTCCCCGGCAAGAGTCACCTCATAGCTTCTATAGCAGCCTCTTAGACTTTCTCTCTAGCTTATAAACTTCCTGAAGCTAGGAATTATGTGTATCTACATGTTCTCAGAGCCTAGCCTTGTGCCTGCACACACTTGATGCCTCCATTTCTGGGTGAATGAATTTTATTAATTATCTAGATTACAGCTACAGCAGACTCGTTATATAGGCTTTGGGCCTCACGTGTGTGTGTGTGATCATATAAACTAGTATTTCTAAAATTGTACATGCTTCCTTTATTGTTTTCCAAAATGCACATTTTTTGATGAATAAGAGTATGCAAAATACACTGCTTTCTTCCAAATATTAATTATTGCAAGGTGCCTGTGTAATCAGTGAACCAGGCATCTCCTATGGATATTAATTTAGATTCCACCAAAAAGAGCTTGGTTAATAAAAAAAAATTTTTTTAACTTTCAATCTAATTAAAGACAAGGAACAATTTTCATTTCAGTTATCCAAATAAGCATTTGTGGATCCAGAGAGATTATTTTTAAATAGAGTAGTATGATCACTTTAAAGTATCTATTTATCTTTTTCTCATATGGTGCCATAAATAAGAAAAGCTTTACTCAAGCCCATGAAAGATAAATAATACAAGGACAGAAAATGTAAGACTTAACTTGTTGGTTACATTACTCTTCATGTTTAAGCTTTCATTCTGTTCATTGATTGGATGATTCCTTTTTTGTTTATTCCCCATTATCTTTGCCTTCCTCACTGCAGATAAGTGCCTTCTGGGTGCCTAACAGGAACATCCTACTTATAGAGTTTGAAATCAACAGAAAACTCAAATAGTTACAACTTTTCTTTATAATTTGCTGTCATGAGAAAGCAATGGCAAGTAGTCAAGCTAATATCAATGATTTCAAAGTGCAGTTTCCAAGCAGATGTAGGAATTAACTTCAGATAACCAGAAAATATAAAATGGCAAAGATATTGACAAAAAGAAAAGTCCGTTTGGAATTCTAATGTCTACCTTTCACACTGGTTATTTGGAATGGATTCCTACATACAGACAATGAATTGCAACTCTCTAAGCCTATTTGACCCCTTGTTACTACCCTGTGTGTGTTGACCTTCTATCCCCATAATATGGCCTAATTATCATGAAAATCTATGACTGTGTTTCCTCTGATCTCTAGGAGACTGTTTTATACGTCTCTACTAATAGTTTATGATGTATATGTGCTAGTCCCCTCTGTTGACTCAACTCCTGTTTATGACCCTGTGTTCTGTATGCAATATCAGTCATACCTCACTGGCTTTGCCCAATCTCTGGTTTTGGCTTCTCTGACCTGCTTTGACCATTTGCTACCCAAAGCCCAACATCACATACTGCACTAGGGGCTTAATGTGCTGGTCATTTGCCTACTTGCTCTCAAATCCATTCATTCCTTGCCATTCTCTTATTCTGTCTGTTTGGAAGGAAGCTGATTCCTGCCAACTCCATTCCTAGACTCACTTGACCATGCCAAAAAGAAATTAAGACAACGAAAGATAAAAAAATAAATTAGGAACACTGGCAGAAGAAGAAGAGAAGCCAAGGTATTTTCCTCCTTTTCTGATTCAGGGGGCTTCTCCCACAGTGACTGCTTCTCTGTGATTCTCATTCTAGGTCCATCTGGGGACGGTGGCTCTAGGCCTCTGTTAATCCAGCCAGTCTGTTGGTCTCTCCAACCCTAGGGATGGAGGGTAGAGGCTTCCGGCTATTGCTTCCCACTGAGGTTCCCTTCCTTCCCCAGTTTGGCTTTCTGGCCCGTCCAACACCTTTGTAACCAGTTCCTTGTATTAAGTTCCCTCAACCAAACTACCTCACTTGGGCTCTGGTTTTTGACTGGTCTCCAGAGGCAATACTTGGGGAATTGTTAGGCAAAGAACCAAATGATCGTCGTCATCACAGAAGAACTCAGGTAGGTATTTCGAGGCTCACGTCCCAAAATACACAGCAGAGATATAAAATAGCTAATGAACATGCTGTTGGAAATATATAAACGGAAACATGGTCATTTAATTTTTTTAAAAGGAACATTCATTTAGTTCTTATCTTCATTCATTAATAATCTCCCATCAATAAAGAAACCATGGGGAATGGAACAGAGTGAACAAAGAACCATGCCCACGCTGAGTCCAAAATAATTCCAAGCAGATTTGCCTGCACAAAAGAAAGCAAGATGTAATCAGCACCCAGTATAGGTAACAAAGTATATTTAGCACTGCTAATGTTAAATGGCAATGGAGACTTCTCCTGCTCTCCCCGCAGAAACTCTCTCTCATTAATTTAATCTTTCCATGACACAAAAGCAGTCACACTTGTTGTGTGGAAGAAAGAGTCCAGGACAGTTGTCAGTGGCCCAAATGGCCTTGGAGTGACCCATCCTTCGAGGTAGGTTTCAAAATCAGAGTTCTGTGCTCTGGGAAAGGTTGAAGCTATGGTTTCATGACCTTGGGTAGGATTCAGTTCATTGTGTCTCGCTTCTAAGTAAATTCTTTTCTGGTTTTGTTGAAATGGAGCAGAGCTAGAAGCTACAAGGGGGCGGGGGGAGGGCTAGTTTTATTCTTCAACCAGTGATGGGCTGTATGTTAGCTTCCTGGCACCGCTGTAACAAAGGACCACAAACTAGGGGACTTAAACAACAGAAATGTATTGTCTCACAGTTCTGGTGACCAGAAGTCTGAGATCAAGGTGTTGGCAGGGTTGCTTCCTTCTGAGGGCTCTGAGGGAAGGATCCATTCCAGGCCTCTCTCCTAGTTTCTGGTGACTTGCCGGCAATCTTCAGTGTTCTTGGGCTGGCAGAAGCATCATCCGATCTCTGTTTTTGTTTTTACAGTCAAATCTCTACCATTTGGTGGCATTTAAGGTCACACATATGTAAAGAAAGTTAAACATTTCTTGGACATTTACTTTTGTGGCCTGAAATGTATACCTGCTACTCGGTGGAAACAGGAGATCTGGGTTCAGATCAGGAGTCTCTCTGCAAGCTGTGTGTGCCACTGGACAGTTACTCAGTGTTTATGAACCTTGGGTTATTCATCATTAAAATGGGGATGTTAACATTAGGTTGAACATATGAAACTGACATTTTTGTGAGTCAAAAATCATTGAGTATTGACAATTTCATATGATTCAACTTAATACCTACTTCACAGACATAAGGAAAAAATTAAATAGAATAATATTCTAGCACTGTCCCTGGTATTCAGCAAATGCCTAATAAGCACATGATTTATTAAAAGATATGTAAATAAAACCCTGTGGCCTAATGGTCATAGTATAATCTGAGCTTGTAATATCTACCCCTTGCCATACAGAACATGAAATGCCTATCAGGAGTTCTCTTTTCTCCCTACATCCCTCCTTCCTTCTTTCTTTTCTCCTCCTCCTTTCTTCTTAAAGTTTAATTCTTATTCTCTTTCTTCATCTTCAATTTTATTGCTTAATGTTTTAAATAGCTAGTATGTTTTCATGGTTCAAAAACCAAAAGGCATAAAAAGAAAACATCTATATCATCACTGTCCCCCATCTGTCCAGAACACTTTCTTATATATCTTCCTGATGTTAAGCACATTTAAATATGTGTTCTTCTGTGTGCGTTCTAAAAATAGCTTTAAGATATCTGTATTTCTATGAATACAAATATATATACGTATATATATATATATATATACACATATATATACGTATATATATTTGTAGTCCAAGACTATCAGTTTATGAACAAGAAGCTGAGGCCCACAGAAATCCAGCATGCCCAAGGTCAGTCTCACAATCAGTAGCAAGGCTTGGACATTAATTATACTTAGCCAGCACTCAATGAGGCCTCACATTACAAATATCAACTTTAAACGTAAATAACCTATTTTGTTAGGCAAATAAGACCTTATTTATTTATTTGGTTTATGGGCAATGGAAGCCAGGTCAAAGTACCTCATTATTCATGGCTTTGTATTTGTGAATTCTCCTACCTGCTAAAAATTTACCTACAACCCCAAAATCAATACCCATGGCATTTTCATCGTCATTCCCAGAGATGAGCAGAGGGGCCAAAAATTTGAGTTGCTGATTATACACATTCCCAGATGAGGTCAAACAAGGTGCCACTTGGCCTTCTTGTTTCAGGTCTCATACTATAAACAAGTGTCCTCTTTGTGGTCTATTTAATGCTATGTTTTTCACATTTTTGTGCTTTTTGTGGGGATTTTGGTATTTAAAATGGCCCCCGAGGATAGTGCTGCAGTGGTGTCTCCCACTCCTAAGCATAAGACGGCTATGATGTGCCTTATAGAGAAAATACAGTGTTAGATAAGCTTCTTTCAGGCACGAATTATAGTGTTGTTGGCCGTGAGTTCAATGTTAATCAGCAATATACATTGAATAATGTGTCTTTAAACAGAAACACACATGAAACAAGATATGGGTTCAGTTGACAAAAATTTTGTGACCAGAGGCTCCTGTATTCCGCATAGGAATAGTGATTCAGTATTTGCTAATTCAGTGTTCACAGCAACTTTATAGAATTTAACTACTGCGAATAATGATAACCGACTGTATTTTAGAGTACAACATATAAAGTCAAGTTTTCCTATCTTACTTTTTAGTTCCTAGTGTCAGTTTGGTTTAAGTGCTTTTTAAATATGATAGCTGTGCTATCATAGCCCACATTCTTGAGTTAAAAAAAATTAAAGCTTTTATTGGCTGCAAAAATGGCTCCTAGGTGCAATTTTGGAAGGGATGGATTTAAAGCCATTGTTGGTTTGAGCGGTTCAAATATCTTGCTAATTTCATAGCCTTTGAACCACTTACGAAATAGCAGTAGCTACCAAGTTTGCAGTTCCTTTAGGAGTGTTTATATTACTTATTAGCGTTAAAGAAGAAATTTACAATAATCTTCATTTGGGAATTATGAGTGCATATCATTGTATCAACAACATGGCATTCAACCTTATTTTGCCATTAATAGAAAATGCAGTTTTTATGTGAATTATAATGAAAACCAAGTATTGCTTAGCAAGTTTTTACTCATTATCCCAAGCACTGCTACGATTTATGTTACAGTATATAACATATATGTTATATGTTGTGTTTTAGAGGAATGAGTATAATTCCTTGTGATTTGTTAAAATGTAGGTATTTCCAAGAGGGACAACATACTAAACTTTATCGATTTCTTTTTGTTGCTTTATATCATTTTGGACCATTGTACTTTATAGACAAAGACAATTTTGGCCAATCATACCTCAGTATAAATGAGATTACCAGATGTTTTCCTGACTACAGATTCTTCCAGAAGGCTTTGGTGGAGAGAAATGGGTCGGTGGGAGTGGAAAAAAGAGTTCAGCAAGAGATAGTGAAATCTGTGTAATCTGTGCCAGTCTGTGTAAATGGCCTGTTATGGGTTGAATTATGTCCTTTTCAAAAAGATATGTTGGCATCCTAACCCCCCAGTACCTCAGAATGTGACTGTATTTGCAGATAAGGTCTTTACAAAGGTAATTAAACTAAAATGAGACCATCAGGATGGGCACTAATCCAATATGACTGGTGTTCTTATTATAAGGGGAAATCTGGGGACTTCCCTGGTAGCCCAGTGGCTAAAACTCTGCACTCCCAATGCAGGGGGCCCGGGTTCCATCCCTAGTCAGGGAACTAGATCCCACATGCCGCAACTAAAGATCCCGCATGCTGCAACTAAAAGATCCCGCATGCCACAACTAAAGACCTGCATGCCGCAAGTAAAAGATCCCGCATGCCACAACTAAAGACCCCACATGCCACAGCTCAAGATCCCACATGCCACAACTAAAAGATCCCACATGCCACAACTAAAGATCCCGCAACTAAAGATCCCGCACGTGGCAATGAACGTCCCGCAGGCTGCAACGAAGATCCCGCGTGCTGCAACTAAGACTTGGTGCAGCCAAATAAATAAATAAATATTAAAAAAATAAATAAATAAATAAAAGGGGAAATCTGGGTACAGAGACCAGGCACACACACACAGAGAGAAGGAAGATTTTCTTTTCTCGCCACTTCCCTAGAATTGTGCCTGGGAGGTGCCTCAGGCCCAGCTGCCCCAGTTCTCCCCAGTCATTCCTTCCTTGCTGGCAGGGGATGGGAACTCTGGGATCTCACTGCTTTTACCTCAGCTTGTGGGGCTTATGTCCCTCTCTGCTCCCTGGCAGGATGTATACCTCACAGACCACTTTCTCTGAAACCCCTAAGTCTACTTACCACTAGCTTCCTCACTGGCTCCCCTGGATCCAGACCCTTGCTAGTCTCAAGAAAGAGAAAAGTCTGACTCTGACACACTGTACACAATTAAAGTCTCGAATCCTTTCAAGGCATTGGCTTTGATATTTCAAAAGCTTAATCTTTTGCCTTCAAGAGACTCTTCTCTTAAACTCTTCCCTACTTATGATTTCGAAGTCTATTTTGAAATGCAAAAATATCAGGAATCAGCTCTGTTCCCTTTCATTCTTTTCTTTTTTTTTTTAAATTAATTAATTTATTTATTTTTGGCTGTGTTGGGTCTTCGTTTCTGTGCGAGGGCCTTCTCTAGTTGTGGCAAGTGGGGGCCACTCTTCATCGCGGTGCGCGGGCCTCTCACTATCGCGGCCTCTCTTGTTGCGGAGCACAGGCTCCAGACGCGCAGGCTCAGTAGTTGTGGCTCACGGGCCTAGTTGCTCTGCGACATGTGGGATCTTCCCAGACCAGGGCTCGAACCCTTGTCCCCTGCATTAGCAGGCAGATTCTCAACCACTGCGCCATCAGGGAAGCCCCTCATTCTTTTCTTAAGGCAATAAAGGCAAAATAATTAGTAGCCTGAAGGTTGAGGGTGCAGGGAGGGGTAGAGATAACAGGAAAGAACAGATGGGAAAGAGGGGAACATCAGTTAATGTTCAAAATACTGTCCTACCACATGTACTTGTTGTTCTTTTCTTACCACAGCTTCTCAGGTAGTTCTCAAACTTGAGAATGAAGCAATTATACTCCAATAAAGATGTTAAAAAAAAACCCAAAAAACTTGAGCATGTCCAAGAACTATCCAGTAGAGTTGCACACACCCCATTCTCTTCAAAGACTACTTTGGACCAATGGAAACAGTTAAGCCATTATATTACTTTTCACTTGTGGGCACATCCAGATTGAAATAAGAACTTGCAATCTTATAAATAGAAGGACATTTTTTAGGTAAATAAGACTGAAATTTATTTTTCAACCAAGAGTTGAAGAGCAACCTGGCACTGGCTGAACAGCAAAGCCTCTTGAGACTGCAGCTCTGTGGCCCTGTGGCTTTGCCTGTGAAGCAGTTCTTTTAGACACAGCTGGGGTGCTGGGCCCTTATTGAGGCAAGACTCAAATAAGACAGAAATCCTTCAGAATGACATGACAGATCAGAGAGGAGAGTCAGGCAGACTGTTCTGCTGTGCTGCATCTAAATTGCAAAGGAGAAGAGAGACAAGGGAAATGGTGTAATTAGAGGCATTTTAAGCTCCCTCGTAGGTGGAACAGCAAAATATTCTATATTTGAAATCGTAGTGGGAACTTGAAGTTCTGAGGTAGTGGGGACAGGGATAGGGAACAAGGAGAAAGGAAGAATAAAAGGAAGAAGGCGCAACGTGCTCTCAGACTCAGAGAGAAAGTGTTTGATCAGACACTTTGAAGAATCTGAAGGCACAGTTCTAGGAGAAAGGAGTAGTAAAATCCCATTTCTCCGAAGTACAATGAGAGATGTAAGGCTAGAGAAGAAAGAACAAGAGATGGAGGGGCAGGGGTCGAGGGCGGGGTTGACAGGGCAGAAAGGACTAAGATGAAAGGTTGAATATTTACAAGGCATCAAATAAAAATTGATTTTTTTTAGTAAAACTATTTCACTGTACAAAGTCTCTAGGCATGCCATTAATGTTTATTGTAGATTATACTGCTTTATCACACTATGTATTTTTTTCTAAAAATGCTTTAAAAAGTGCTAACCAATCTTCTTGGCCACAGTTCAGAGTACGATTGTGGAGCCTCATGTAGACTCAGAGAGTTTCCCCTCCTGAAGGCTAATATTGTTCTCTACCTGATCCTGCCAAGCTGGGGAAATAAGCATGAGTTGTTTCTTCAAT
This sequence comes from Balaenoptera ricei, assembly GCF_028023285.1. Taxonomy (NCBI): domain Eukaryota; kingdom Metazoa; phylum Chordata; class Mammalia; order Artiodactyla; family Balaenopteridae; genus Balaenoptera; species Balaenoptera ricei. The sequence continues at coordinate 4,262,647 of NC_082645.1, read as the reverse complement.
GAGGAGCAACTCTCAAAACTGCTCTGGTTCTTAGAGGAGAGGCAAAAACACCAATGTTGCAAGTTTCTCCTGTAAAAGCTTTCTTGGACAAGTAATCCCTCACAGTTGTATAGCACTTTATGCTTTTAAAGCACTTTCAGATGCATTGTCTCATTTGAATTTTAGTGAATTGTATCATAAAGGGCATTTTCTATATCATGTGTTTTTACATACTGCTTTTTCCACCATCAAAACCAATAAAACATTAGACACGGTCAATTAGATTCTTATACCCTAAGTACTCTCAGCCTTTCACTGTTTTCATTTAGTTTTTGTTTTTGTTTTCTCTTTCCTTCTAACTAGAGAGCATTTTATGCTGTGGTCAGTTCTCTCGATGGTCCAAATTTCTAGTCTTTCACTTAGCAAAGTAACACAAGGCCTCTAAGACCTAGAAACTAAAGTCCAGGTTGGGGTGGATCTCTGGGGCCCTGTGTCATAGCCAGCTGCCCAGGTCATTCCCTGGTAGTGTGAGAGTCACTGTGTCCTGTTAATGCTGTTGAAGGACATCAGAGGCTATCGACCAACAAAGTTTTAGAGCCAGACTAGACCAGGCTTTGAACTCTGGATTTACCACTTAATAGCTGTATGGCATCCTCTTTAAAGTGGTGATATCTACTTCATGTCATTTGTAAAGTTTCTAAGTACAGTAGAGTTCCTGCCATACAGTAGGCATTGAATGAATGTTCATTCTACTCCTTACTTCAGAGAAGGAAGACTGTTGAAAAGTGGAGTCACCCACAGTTTACGTGACAAGGGCTGGGGTTTGATCTTCTTGACAGAAGTAGAGATGGGAAGGCTACCTTCAATCCCCAAGGTAATTTTGTGCATTGCTACACTCTGACCAGTCCACCAAGCCTGCTGAAACCAGGGCATCTGCTGACACCCCAGTGGATGCCATAGTCCCCACCAGGCAGGTCGTGAGGTATCTACACACCATAATCCCAAAATGGCCCAAATGCATACCGTATTCCCAAAGAAGACCAGGCCAGCCAGCCCCATAATTACACAACAGCAGATGCAGATATCACCAGCCAGCCAACATCACTCAAGACATTTTGCTTCCCTAATATGGGGCAGAAACAGTTTGAGTGTTTTTGCTTTAAAAGATCTACTTCTTTTTTCCTAAACCGCATCCCTGAGGAGCTCCTAGACCTGTTCCTCTGGGTCAAGTTCCCTGCTTTTCCGCTCAGCACTCAGTCTTAGGTCTCCAATAGTTTGTTTTGTTTTGTTTCGTTTTTCCTTTAACAGCATATATGAAGAACTAGTGTCTTAGCCTCTGGGGAAAAGCCTTGGTCTTTATCCCCCTATGGAAGAAAGCAAACAGAAGCTCTCCGCGAACTTAACTTGATAGTTGCTGATTCTTTGCCTCAAGGAGAGAACCAAGCTGGGAGAACTAGACCGGAAGGTCAGAAGAATTTGCTTCCACAAGACAAATGATCTCTCTGTGACAGACAGTGGCTCAGGTTCAGCAAGCATGCATAGAGTACATACATTGGCCAAACACTGCATTGGATGCCGGGATATAAAGGTGAGTAGAACACGGTCCTTATCCAGCCTTCAAAGCCAACTTGAAGAATAAATGAAACCTATGATACCGCCTGTCATGATTGTGACTGATGCTAAAAAAGGCTCAAAATGAAAAGTGCTCTGGACTCATAGAGGGGAAGTCATCAGCTCTAATGGGAGGAAAGGGAGCTAAGAGAAGGCTTCACACAAGGGGTAATACTGATGCTAATTAGAATCTCCATGTTGGTTCTAGCCAGCAGTTTTTTTGTGAAAATGAAATAAATTATGGAGTTTATTGACATTTCTGGTCCTTACTAATTCTTTTATTTTTTTCTTAACAATCTTTTCAGTTTATTCATAAATTTCTATTTCACAAATGTGTATGTGCATATATGCATACGTGCGTTCATGTCTATGTGTATATATGTATGTACATGAATATATTATAAGTACTGTGCTTTCTTTTGTGACTCTTGGTCCTGCCTCTCTCGTGAATTTCAAGCATTAAAATATGCTTGAAGCTATGCTTCTTCTACATAGTAGATATTAATGATGATTTCTTCTAAATAAGCTGAAACTGGGTTCAGTATGCATTATATACATACCTCTTGTGACATTAATCCCCCAAATACCTTCCCTTTTTCCTTTTGAAGGCTTCCATCTTTATTTTCTGCTCCATATTTTCTTCACCATGCTTGTCACATAGTTTGCCAGCATCCTGCTGCCTGTAACCCAGCAACGTGCCCCAGGATCCCTTACAAGAAATACCTGGAGAGGCCCAGTATTGTGTGGTCTTGTTATGCAGCCCTAGTTGTTACTTTCAAAGCTCCATGCAGGTCTGCAACTTCCAAACAGGTTTGTACTTTGGAGCTTGTTGCCGTCTTGATTGTGAGGAGATGCTCTCTGCCCTGCACTCCTCTCTTGATTGCCCTTAAGAGTATTTTCTGTTAATAGAATATTTGCTGGAGTTTTCAGTTCCAACCTATCTACAGCTGTCTGTCCTTGAGCTGTCTCTGAGTCACACTGATCCGAGGAGAAGGGATTGTTCCCGCTCACGTTTTCATCAGAAGAGAGATTGAAGTAATGTAACCTGGTAAAGATTCCTTAACTGAACCCAAAACTCTACTTACTGTGCAGTTCCTGTAAGCGTCCTCCCTAGCTGCTGCTACTTCATCATTTTATGTCCATTCTTGGGGAGTAAGGCAGCCTTGGTTGAAGCTTACCTCACATCCCTCTATTATGTAGGCCACAAAAGCACTTTACAAACTATAATGCATTATACAAACAAGGAGTCTTATTGTAATTATGTTAGAAACAGCCACCCATTAAAGAGTAGTCTGTCTGCATAGATCACACCCATCTCTCCATCCTTTATCACCGTTTACGTGAACTACTTTGGAACTAAGTTGCCTTATTGTTCCTTGCAGTCATCAAGAGGCTGCCCGTGTGACAGCACAAGAGTCCAAAAGAGACTTCAACTTTTTAGGAATATCCCTGTATTTTAAAATATATATATAATGAACATTGATTAATTCTGGGTACCTGTATATTTTTTAGTATCATCTATGGTTTTTTTCTGCATTTGTAAATTTAAAAAATTAAAAATCCTCCCTGAGCAGAACTGTATACCTGCTAAAACACACATAATTAATGTACAAGAACAGGAACCCAATTCTGCTGAATCGACTGGCTCCTAAAGGTAACTTCTAAATCTTCCACATTTACCTTTTCTCTTTAAAAAGTGTTCATTTTCTAGTTTTTCTTAGCATCCCCTCCCCTATTTATGCTGAGAATACCCACTGTGCTTGTCAGAGCGTATTTATAATAGTAGGCAACTGGAAACAATAGGAAGCAGATGCAGACACTGAGAATTTAAGTCTAATGACTGATAGTGTGTTGGTGAAAACATGTTAAATTTTTTTTTTTAATTTATTTATTTTTGGCCGTGTTGGGTCTTCGTTTCTGTGCGAGGGCTTTCTCTAGCTGTGGCGAGCAGGGGCCACTCTTCATCGCGGTGCGCGGGCCTCTCACTATCGCGGCCTCTCTTGTTGCGGAGCACAGGCTCCAGACGCGCAGGCTCAGTAGTTGTGGCTCACGGGCCTAGTTGCTCCGCGGCATGTGGGATCTTCCCAGACCAGGGCTCGAACCCGTGCCCCCTGCATTGGCAGGCAGATTCTCAACCACTGCGCCCCCAGGGAACCCCCCATGTTAAATGTTTAAAGTGGCATTTTGAATTGTATATTATACAATGATTAAAATGAGTTAAACATTGTATATATACTGTGCATGTATGGGGGGGATAAAATTGGGAAGGAATATGAAGAAACAAAAATTACCATACAGTAGGGAAATTATGGGTGACTTTAAAAAATTGCTTGTAAAAATTTAAAGTCTATTAGCTATAAAGAAAAATGAATGTCCTTCCATTTATGTCTTCATGCCATTGAGCATTGCACTTTCTTTTGTGACTCTTGCTTCTGCTTTTCTGGCATGTGTTCAAGTGTTTAAGTGTTATTTATGCTCCTTCTGTTATAGTACATTCTAGCTATAAATGGTGATTTTTTTCCACAGAAGCTGAAAATGGGTCAGTGTGCAGATCCCCGTCCCTTCCTCCTTAATTTTCATTTCTGTGAAGTGTGAGCTGTACTGTTAAGCACCTTAAGAATCAGCCTTGCCTCACATTCCCTGTTCCTCTCCTTCCAACAGCCCTGGGAGTGTAACGAGGAGACCCTGCTAGGAAACGTCCTCTTGAACTTTAGCGCTTCATTTCTTTGCATGGATGGCCCAGTCTTGGTGCAAAATTAAAAATCACCTTCCTGGGGGTTCCCTGGTGGCACAGTGGTTGGGAATCCGCCTGCCAATGCAGGGGACACGGGTTCGTGCCCCGGTTCGGGAGGATCCCACATGCCGCGGAGCGGCTAGGGCCGTGAGCCACAATTACTGAGCCTGCGCGTCTGGAGCCTGTGCTCCGCAACAAGGGAGGCCACGATAGTGAGAGGCCCGCGCACCGCGATGAAGAGTGGCTCCCGCTCGCCGCAACTAGAGAAAGCCCTCGCACAGAAACGAAGACCCAACACAGCCAAAAATAAATAAATAAATTTTAAAAAACAGATCACCTTCCTGATTCTCTCTTTGGTGTATCCCGTCATTCCTCTTAAGCCACCAAGCTATTATTTTTTACCCTTTTATGGTATACTGTGTGCCTTGTGAGCCACGCTCCTGGAACGTTTTGCTTGCTTTGCAGTACGAGTTACCCCAAAATCTGAGAATTTCGAAATGCTATTGTTTCCCAATTCCTAGCAGTTTTTTGGGTTTTTTTAAAATTTATTTTATTTATTTATTTTTGGCTGTGTTGGGTCTTCGTTGCTGCGTGGGCTTTCTCTAGTTGCGGCGAGCAGGGGCTACTCTTCATTGTAGTGCACAGGCGTCTCATTGCGGTGGCTTCTCTTATTGCAGAGCACGGGCTCTAGGTGCGTGGGCTTCAGTAGTTGTGGCGCATGGGCTCAGTAGTTGTGGCTTGCGGGCTCTTGAGCGCAGGCTCAGTAGTTGTGGTACACGGGCTTAGTTGCTCCGCGGCATGTGGGATCTTCCTGGACCAGGGATCGAACCCGTGTCCCCTGCACTGGCAGGTGGATTCTTAACCACTGCACCACCAGGGAAGCCCCCCCAGCAGTTTTTTTGCTTTAAAAATGTCATCACTGATATATAATACATGGATATATAATATATATGAATATATGTAAATATGTTTATATTATGTGTATATGGATGCCAAAGTATGCATCAAAAATATAAAATCATGTATTAGAATGGTAAACACTGAATTAAGGAGAGATGTTTTGTTGTAATGATACACGCTGGCAAAGAGAAATAGAGTCAGTCCTTAGTATACAGGCCCTTAATGGATTGGCAATGCTTTTTTTTTAAGGGGAGCAAATATGTTATAATGTTAAGATTTGATAAAGCCGAGTGGTGGATGTTTATGTGTTCCTATACTAGTCTCTGTTATTGTCTGTGTGCACAAACTATTTCACAATTTTTTTTAATGTTGTTTGAACTTCTTTTTTTTTTTTTTAATTCTTTTTTTTTTTTTTTTGGCCACTCAGCTTGTGGGATCTTAGTTCCCCAACCAGGGATTGAACCTGGGCACATGGCAGTGAAGTCACCAAGTGTTAACCACTGGACCACCAGGGAAGTTACTGAACTTCTTATTCCATTGTGCTGGTACCTTTTCATTGAAATCTTACAGAAGACAGCAGTGAGAGCATTTTGGAAGTGGAACGGGAGGGGACCCTATACAAAGTGGGGAGTTGAGAGATACAGGTCATAGTTAATGGAACAGGAAACAAAAGGACATATAGTAAGAAAATTACAAAGAGGAACTAAAGTGCGTTACCTAAAATTACAATAGAGGACTTAAAAATAGTGAGACATTCATACTGAGAGGGGGGAGGGTCTAAGTGAACTAAGTACTCATGTATCAGAACGGGAAGGAAGTCCACAGATAAAGTCTGTCTGATAAACAAAGAAGTGGCAATATGAGTGTATTATTTGAGGGATAGGGAAGTAACCACCCAAAAGAATTAAAGAACTGTAGCTGTTGAAAAGTTAAACTTGGTTGCTTCCCAAGTGCGGGTCTAGTAGGGTTTGGGTGGAAGGCAAAGGGTGGGGTAGGGCTGGGATGTCGCAGCGGGGCATTCTTACCTTTTGCAATAAGCTCTTCAGCACCATTGATTTTTTTTTTTTTTTTATAAATGTGCACACATACTGCTTTGATTTAAAAAAAAAAAGTTTTAAAGATTAACACAATAGGGACTTCCCTGGTGGTCCAGTGGCTAAGACTCCATGCTCCCAATGCAGGGGGCCTGGGTTTGATCCCTGGTCAGGGAACTAGATCCCACATGCCGCAACTAAGAGTTTGCATGCCGCAACTAAGAGTTTGCATGCCGCAACTAAAAAGATCCCACATGCTGCAATGAAGATTCGCATGCCACAACTAAGACCCAACACAGCCAAATAAATAAATAAATAAATAAATATTAGGGAAGAAAAAAAAAGATTAACACAATAGTAAGAGCATCAGACCCAAGAAAATATCCCCCTCTTCAATAACCTGATCAAGTTACTATTCACATCTTAAGCTATGTTGTCTGCTTGCAAATAAATTGTTTTCCTCCTCAATTTTCAATTGTTATCCTAGAATTATCCTTTGTTTTTCTTTCTCTGTTTCTTTTCCTTCTTTTAATTTTTACCCTCTGCAAACATTTTAGAAATAATTTCTCTATACAAAAATTTGAAAGGTACTTATCCATTTATGGAAAGTTTGTTTCTGATGGGCTATTCAGTGAAACAAGAAAGACAATTCAACTGGCTTAAAACATGCCTTTGGTAAGGATATAGAAATAGAAGGTAGAGCCAGGGGGCTGGAGGGATAGAGAATAGAGTAGCTGCTAATGGGATTTTTGGGGGGTGATGAAAGCATTTTAGACTTAGAGAGTGGTGATAGTTGCACATCTTTGGGAATTTACTAAAATGACTGAACTGGGGACTTCCCTGGTGGCACAGTGGTGAAGAATCCACCTGCCACGGCAGGGGACATGGATTCGAGCCCTGGTCCGGGAAGATCCCACATACTGCAGAGCAACTAAAGCCTGTGCACCACAACTACAGAAGCCCGCGCACCTAGAGCCCGTGCTCCGCAGCAAGAGAAGCAACTGCAATGAGAAGCCCGTGCACCGCAAAGAAGAGTAGCCCCCGCTCACCGCAACTAGAGAAAGCCCACGCGCAGCAACAAAGACCCAACACAGCCAAAAATAAATAAATAAATTTAAAATGACTGAATCGTACACATTAAAGGAGTGAATTTTATGTACGTGAAATGTATCTCAATTTTTTTAAAAGTCCATGAAAAATACTACAAGGGAAAAAATTAAAATGATAATCATTATATTATACTTGGGGAGTATTTTTTTCTATCACATACTTCCCTAAAGTTTTGGTAATGTGATACTACTTAACATAATTTCAGAAATATATTAAAGTAGCATCATTTTCCTCAGTGTGTGGTACTATCTTCATGTGTCTAATTTTTCCTCCTAATGTCATAACATTTTTAATGTTCTCCTGTACTCAAAAGTGCATAATTATTCACGTTTTGATCAGTTTTATTTATAGTTTTGGGTTTGGTGTTACTCTCATTCTCGCTTGGCTTTTTCTTTTCATCATTTTGATGCTGCCAGATTGGTACTTGTGGTTTGTTCTTTCTGCAGTTTTCACTCACTAGAACACTTTGCTGCTTTCCTTGAGAGCTTTCCCTGAAACACCTATAAATGCCTTAACCAAATTGTGACTTCGTGAAAAAGGAGCTGGATTTTTCTGCCTTGAATCATTCCTCAGTCTAACCAAAGCTGGCAGGAAATCTGGAGGAGGGGGAAAAGGAGCACAGGGAGAGTAAGAGGAGGAAAAACTGATATTTATTGAGCTCTTTTATGTTCCAGGCTCTGTCCATGCATTTTCTCAGTACTCCCTCTAGCCTGAGAGTGTTACCCTCTTCATTTCAGTGTAGTGTCCAGGGCTCAGATAGGTTAAGCAACTTGCTCCAGGTCACACAGCTGGTAAATAGTAACGGCACGTATCAGACCCAGTTCTGTCTAACTTCAAAACCAGTGCTCTCTCCTCTACACCTTCATTTTTAGTTAGGTCAATTCTATTGAGACACATTGCCAAGATGGCCTCCAAAAGTTTATATCAACTTATAACAATAATTAGTGGATTTTCATGTTTATTGGTCATTTATATATTTGCTATTAGTAGATTCTCTTATGTGTATTAGCTATTTATATAATTTATTCTCTGAATTGCCTGCTTATTCCTTTTTCCTGTTCTCCTACTGTGTCATATGTTGTTTATGATTCTTATTGACTTGCAGCACCCTCTCTATATCATGGCTAATTTTTTTTTCTGTTATGATTATGATTTCTTAGATTGCCATTCTTTTCCTTTGTTTATTGTACTTTTACATGTAAAACGATTATACTTGTTCACATTTTAATCTGTTTTCTTTATGGTTGCGGGGTTACTGTTACTCTAAGAAATTATTTTACCACCCGGAGGTTATAAAAACATTTCTGTTAATTTTGTTCTTAGTAGTTTTAGCATTTTCTTTTTTATTAAAAAATATTCAGGTCTTTGATCTACCTGAAATTGAGCTTAGTATGTAGTATGAGAGGGAATTAACATTATTCTTTCTTTTAACAATAACCAGTTTATCTTTCTCTTAAACAATAACCAGTTGTCCCAAACCAACTCATTTTACTTTATATACTGATTTTGTATGCAACCTTTGTGGAATACTAAATATACACACACACACGTATATATACTAAATTGAGATACATGCATATACAAGAATCCGTCTCTACAGATGGCCAACAGGCATGTGAAAAGATGCTCAGCATTGCTAATTATTAGAAAAATGCAAATTAAAACTACAATGAGGTATCACCTCACACCAGTTAGAATGGCCATTATCAAAAAGTCTACACATAATAAAAGCTGAAGAGGGTGTGGAAAAAAGGGAACCCTCCTACACTGTTGGCGGGAATGTAAACTGGTGCAGCCACTATGGAGAACAGTATGGAGGTTCCTTTAAAAAACTAAAAATAGAGTTACCATATGATCCATCAATCCCACTCCTGGGCAGATATCCAGAAAGCCAAAAACTCTAATTCAAAAGTTATATGCACCCCAATGTTCATAGCAGCACTATTTACAATAGCCAAGACATGGAAACAATCTAAATGTCCATCAACAGATGAATGGATAAAGAAGATGTGGTACATATATACAATGGAATATTACTCAGCCATAAGAAGGAATGAAATAATGCCATTTTCAGCAACATGGATAGACCTAGGGATTATCATACTAAATGAAGTAAGTCAGACAGAGCAAGACAAATATCATATGATATCACTTATATATGGAATCTAAAGATATGATACAGGGACTTCCCTGGTGGTCCAGTGGTTAAGAATCCGCCTTCCCATGCAGGGGAAGCTGGTTCGATCCCTTGTCGGAGAACTAAGATCCCACATGCTGCAGGGCAACTAAACCCACGCGCCGCAACTACTGAGCTGGCGTGCTCTGGAGCCTGTGTGCCACAACTAGAGAGCCCACGTGCCTCAACTACTGAGCCTGTGCGCTCTGGAGCCCACACGCCACAACCAGAGAGAAGCCCACACGCCACAAAGAAAAGCCCATACACCACAACAAAAGATCCTGCATGCCGCAACGAAGATCCCGTGTGCCGCAACTAAGGCCTAACACAGCCAAATAAATAAATATTAAAAAATAAAAAATAAAAATATGATACAAATGAACTTGTTTATAGAACAGAAATAGACTCACAGACATAGAAACAAACTTATGGTTACCAAAGGGGAAAGGGGTGGGGAAGGAGGGATAAATGAGGAGTTTGGGATTAATAGATACACACTCATATATATAAAATAGATTAAAAATAAGGACCTACTCTATAGCACAGGGAACTCTACTCAATATCTTGTAATAACCTATCAAGGAAAATAATCTGAAATAAATATAGATATATAGATATGAATCACTTTGCTGTATACCTGAAACATTCAACATTGTAAATCAATTTAAAAAAAAAGAATCTATAAATTTTCTAGTCTGTTCCGTTAATTTTTTTGCCTATTCTTAAACGAGTACTACGCTGTTAATTTTGATATTTGATAGGACAAATCTCATCTTCTCGCAATATCTATTAAATAAACAAACATCTCACAAGTAAATAAATAAATTTTCTACCCCAAAATGCTAAAGGACTTGCTCAAATTCATGTATAATTTAAAGATAGAATCCAGAGAATAATCTCACTATCTTGAGTTTGGGTCATGTATTCATTTTCTTTAACAGACTTTTATTGAGTGCCTACTATATGCCAGAAGCTGTTGTAGCTTCTGAGAATCCAGCAGTGAAGGAAACAAAAAAATTTATGCCCTCGTGGGGGTAATACATATTATTATTATAGATAATATATATAGAGATAATAATATTATAGGTAATACAAATAGGTATGTTCTCTATATACCTCTGCTAAATTTCCCAATTTTTGAGAAATAAATCTTAGTTATTCCTTCAGCATAATTGAAAGAGCTGGAATCTTGCACTTTCTATTTCACAGCTTCTTTTCCTTGCATATAAATGTTTTAAATTCTACAGTTTCATTTCTCTTTTTTTAATGCAAAGTAGTTTCTCTTCTATATCCCAGTTTGGTTTCTAAAAACCTCTTTGTAGAGAGTTCATTGTTGAGGAGCTTAAGACTTTGTGAGGAAAATTAAGGTCACAGTTAAACTAGAAAAATACATATTTTCCTTAAACAGTGCTGTAATTAAAATAATACATCTAGCACACATTATGTGTCTGAAATTAGTAATTAATTTTCCTTCACCATGCCTTGCTCGGGGAATTTTTCAGAACTTCTCTTCGATGAAGTTTCCAAAGTTTCAGAAGATGCATGATTATATTATTTTAGAGCACATAATATTCATGATGAGTCTTTTTTCCTCCATAAGTTCCGATCGTTACATTTCAAATTTTATGACTTGGAATAATTGAATCCCAATATCTAGTATCAACATGACCCCAAAGAAAGTGACTTGACAGGAGTTAAATGTAATTATATGTTTGCTCTGAAGTTGTACAAATCTGGATTCAGAACCAGCTTTGCCACAGAATCACTGTGTGACCTTGGGCAGGTGAGGTCACCTCTCTAAATTAGGATCTCCACCTATAAATTGGTAAGAATAATAATAGTGCTTCATAGATTGTTGAGAACATTAAGTAAGCAAGAACATGTAAAGTTAACAGCTTAGTGCTTGTTACATGATATATGTTAAATAAATGTTAGCCAGTACTATTGTTACTGAGATGTTTGGCAATATCCTTTCACTACAAAGAACAATGGTTCATTTGGGTGGTGGAAGTAGGGGTACTGTGAGGATATTTGTGGAAGTCAAGACTTTAAGAATCTTCCTGGAATTCGGGAAAAATGATGGAGTCGGTCCTCGTGGACACTGGCAGTCATTCAGGAACTAGAGGCATCCAGTGAAGAGTTGCCAATCTGAGTCATCTTGTTGCCTTGGCAAGTTCAGGGATCCCATAATTGCAGTGACTCAGCATCCCTCCATCTGCCCTGCCTCTATTCCTATTTCTACCCACCAATTTCTCGACTCTCCTATGAATACCTTGTGATTTTAGTTTGTCTTTTCTGATAACTTAAAGCTTCAACTTATTCACAATTTGTCAGTTCAGTGTCAAATTTCTAGGAGATAGTGGTGTCTGCTTGACCGAAAATATCCCTATTTGGACAGAGGTTCTATGCCAAACCTCATAGGCCATAAACCCATAAAATTGGTTGCTTTGGGATTGCATGCTCCTTCCTGGTCCCAGTCAGCTGAGGTAGAACTGAGAGCTAAGGGATTAGGGAAGGGTGGGAGAGGCCACATGGTGTGGAACATGACTGTTCTCTCAGTAGGAGCCACAGGTTTTGTGGTTTCTCCAGATGGGGCCGTGTGATGACTGGCTTGCCCATAACCTATACCTTGGATAAATTATGTCTAATCTATTCAACATAGCAAAAAAAGAAGTGTATCACTCTTCTTCCCTCCATTCATAGTTATTTTATTATTTTGGTTGGTTTCAAACTTGGCACAAAATGGGGAAATTATTGGCTCAGAGGCTACAGGAAAAATGAAAATGTAGATGGCCAAACCCAGTCTTTCTTCCCATATTACTTTGCTTCTTGTTTTAAAATTATACCCTATTTCTTTGCTCTCTGATCCCCATAAACTGTGACTCTAACCTTGAGTGATCTAATGCTCTCTCAGTGACCTGTTTCCAGTTTACAAAACACCTGGCCCATATATATGGTTTATTTTTAGCTCCCCTAGGCTTCCTTTGAACTCCTTTTACTTCCTTAAAGTCTTAATGTTTTAATTCCTTTACTCTCAGGACTCACATTACTTCTTTTTCCTAAAATAGTTTGGTACCTGCCATGATGCTTCCCATTTCCTTTGTGCTTTACCTCCATGTTTTCCCTGGAAGTCTTTCCTCTCACTTTTTCCTTGCCTCTTTGTCACTGAGCTCATGAAGCTGCTAGAGTAAGTAATCTTGGTACTGTTTCCTCAACAAAGGTTTGTTTTGGCAATCGTCCACTTTTTCTTTTCTTTTTTTTTTTTTTTGGCCACACTGCATGGCAAGTGGGATCTTAGTTCCCCAACCAGGAATCACACTTGCACCCCCTGCATTGGAAGCGTGGAGCCTTAACCACTGGACCGCCAGGGAAGTCCCCATTCTTATTCATTTTTTTTTAATAAATTTATTTTTTCATTTATTTATTTTTGGCTGCGTTGGGTCTTTGTTGCTGCACGTGCTTTCTCTAGTTGCAGCGAGCGAGGGCTACTCTTCGTTGCGGTGCTCGGGCTTCTCATTGCAGTGGCTTCTCTTGTTGCAAAGCACAGGCTCTAGGCACACAGGCTTCAGTAGTTGTGGCACACGGGCTCAGTAGTTGTGGCTTATGCGCTCTAGGGCTCAGGCTCAGTAGTTGTGGTGCAAGGGCTTAGTTGCTCTGCGGTATGTGGGATCTTCTCGGACCAGGGATCGAACCCGTGTCCCCTGCATGGGCAGGCAGATTCTTAACCACTGTGCCACCAGGGAAGTCCCATTATTCATTTATTTTTATCTTCACCATTTCCTGAAATTGAAACTGATGAAAGTGAAATTCATCTTCTTGTTTTTATTCTATTGCCCCCTTTATCTCATTCTTCTCTTACAGAATCAGTTAATTCTTATGCTTTCAAATGGCAAATAATACCAGATACTACCTGTGTTAATTTGCTAGGGCTACTCTGACAAAGTACCATGACTGAGTGGCTTAAACAACAGAAATTAATTTTCTCACAATTCTGGAGGTTGAGATCAGGATATTAGCAGGACAGGTTTCTTCTGAGACCTCTCTTTGGCTTGTAGATGGCCATCTTCTCTCTGTTTCCTCACATGGTCTTCCCTCTCTGTGTGTTTGTCCTAATTTGCTCTTCTTATGGGGACACCAGTTGTATTAGATTAGGGCTCATAAGTAGTGGGAGAGGGACAGGAATCTGTGATTCCCAGGCACTTTCAGGTTTGGAATTCACTAGCCCTGATGATCTTGATCAACTTGAATGTTTACTAGTTGTCCCTAAAGCTGCTTAACGACAGACTTGGGGCTTTGAATGTTTACTAGTTGTCCCTAAAGCTGCTTAACGACAGACAGATTGAGGTATCAATCCTTAAGAAATTTCATCTAGTGCTCTTGATGGGAACAAAGTTATTTTTACAGGTAGGCCACTGAATGAACCAAAGTGCTGCCACTTTTATCTTTTTCCTGCATTGAGCTGTGATGTGATAAAGTTATTCTGTTTTCATTAAAAACAGTTTAAAAGACTATTGCTTTTAAAACAGTTTGAAAACAGTTGAGTGGTAGTGGAAGAAAGAGGGTCAGCCTTTGAAGACATACAGGCCAGGATTCGAAGCCCAGTATTACCACTTATCTCACAGCAACCTTGGGTGAGTTGCTTCATCTCTCGCAGTCTTGCTTTCTTTATCAGTATGTGGTGGAAAGGACACCAAGCTAGGAGGCGACTGCAAATTCTTTGAGGTCATTGCTGTATTCCTAGTCCTTGGCATTTAGTTGCTCACAGAACATTTGCTGAATGAGCTAATGATTTATATGTAAACTATCTAGCATAGCACCTGCTTAATAAGAGGGAACTAGTGTTACTCTTACTGCAAGCTTTTTCTCCTTTCTTTTTTTTTTTTTTTTTTCATCATGCTCAAATACCACATGTGCTTGCACTTCAAATTTCAGAAAAAGATCATTTGAGGAGGTGTAGGGATTTAGGCAGGATACAGTTGAGAGATAGCCAAAGGGGACTTTATTTTGACCTGTAACTTTTATAATTTTACAAGGAAAGTATATTCATGTATTATTTGTTCTATTAGAGAAAAAAATAGAAAAATTTAAAAAGTAAATAAAAACCCTCCTTTACATCACCCATGAATGGTCTACCAGCCAGCTTAGGAGTTTTTCTTTGATTTTTCATTTATAATTCTGCACACACACACACACACACACACACATACACCCCAGACACAACTTTCCATCTAATATATTTTCCTCTCCATTAAACAAGCAGCCTTGAACAGCCTTTTCTGGTGGAGAAATATGTAGATCTCTTCTTAGTCAGCAGCTGCCTCCCCCTCTGTCATCTAAACCCCTTATTTTATCATGTTCAGAACGATTGCGCCTAACTTACTTAAGGCTTTTATCTTATCTCGTGAAGGACTCTGGTTACCACATCTCTTTTTCTCCACGGTGAACACACGGAGTGTGGTGCCGTGCGCAGCCTGGGCAGAGAGTGGCCTCTTATTAACCCTTGCTTCCCAAGTGACAGCCATCTGTCCAGCGTTCTCAGCCCGGCTGGCAGCACCCTCCGGCTTGGGCCTCGCTTGCCCTAGTGTTCTTTTCCAGCCACGCGTCGGTGGACCCCTCAGCATCTCTAGCGTATGGTAAACTCCCTGGGTGTGGAGCCGAAGCCTTCCAACTGTTTATGTCCCTTCAGCCCAATGGCGCCTTTCTCATGAAGGAAATGTTCCTGTTGGATGACTGGAACTGGAGTTTTGATCTTATATTTAAAAAAAAAAAAAAAAAAAAATTGGTTCTCACTACTTTTTATCTATAACAAATAGAAGTTGTGACCAAGAAGCAACTTCCCATTTTTGTAACAATTAATTTCCAATTGTCTGCTGTTTTTCAAGGTTTCAGCTGCCCTTAGTCATGTACTTATCCTGAGCTCTACACTGAATGTCCTTTGTTTTTCCCCATCTATTAATTGACTAAAGACATGTTTAACTTCTGCTCCTGCAGAATATGCTGATTTTTAGAATTTATTTTCAGTGACAACCACGTCACTGGATGAGAATATTTTATTGGAGAAATTTCAGCATCTCATCTTCTCACCCAGAGTGTTGGTTGGTTGGTTTGTTGTTGGTATTGCTTAGTAAAGACCACTGGCTTTGGGAAGCCCTGGGTTTGAATCCTGGATCTGCCATTTAGTAGTATGTGGCTCTGGACTACTTATTTCACTTTTCTAAGGCTTATTTTATTTTTTTATAGTATTAAAAGAAAAAACTGGCCATATGTAATGACTGTGAGGATTAAATGAGAGAATGACGTTAAGGACTTAGCTCAGTGGCCAGTCCACAGATGATGCTTAATAAGCAGTATCTATGATTATGATCAAGGTGGATATTATAAACTTTATTCATTCATTTATCCATCCATTCATCCAGTTATTATATCAAAGCCACTTCCCTAGGCACTATGGGAAAACAAAAATGATTGAGACATTCATTCTTCCTGCTTTTACTAAATGTGTGTGTGTGTGTGTGTGTGTGCACTTTTACTACATATATTTAACTATGCAAACCATGGTGATATAAGTTATAAGCACTGGCAGTATCCATGGGTTTTTTTATGCTAATCACTTTACCAACAAGCCTTTATTAAATATCCTTAATACTTGATACTCTGAGGAACTCAGGAGTACTATACACTCAGTAGTCCTTACAAGAAGTTTCTATGGAGCTGTAGCTACATGTATAACAAAGAAGGACTGTATATAATTGAGAAATTGCAGACTACAGAACAGTGGTTCTCAGCCTGCTCTCAGTCGGCACGCATCCCAGCAACTGTGATTCACAGGGACACACCCTCAGTTAATCATGGTTGTGCGGGCACCTGCTCTGCCCCCCATTACTCAGCAGATTGTAAGAGTAAGTGTAGTGTAAAAACAGGGATAGCTCGGAGCTCAAAATTTTTGTTTTAAGTTGATTATTAGCGAATTTCAGCGCTTTCACTATCAGATAAAAATGATTTGGCTGAGATTGAGAAACAGAGTCAGAAAAGGGTCATAAAGTAAAATGCCTGCAGGGAGTGAGGTGAGCTGAATCTGAAAACCTACAGGAAGCCAACAGGGAAAGAAACCTCAGTGAGCGGGATCCACTTGCCTTTTAAATGGGTCTGTGCCCACATCGCCCGAGGGAATCAAAGGACCCGTATTGCCAGCAACTCTGGTTTCTCAAACAACCCAGACGACTGGGATTTTATGTGAAATCTCTGGATTTTAATGTTGATTCAAACAATTTTAAAACAGTATGAGACACATCAAACACATCTGCTTTATCTCAAACCTACAGACCAAACTTTTAAGTTTTATACCCTAGTCAATAAAAATATTTTGAACATGCAATTCAGAGTATAATTTATAAATTATATACGTGTACTCAAAATGTATGAATTGAATTTTAATAATGCCTTCTTTCTTTTAGGAAATAAGTATATCTAAACGGATGTTCTCACATTTGCCTTCTTCACCAAGTGTGCTGTCTGGACCCTGGGTGCTAGAGGAGTTAAAGGTCATGGGTAAGTGAAAAGACCTTCTCTCTTGCTCTCTCACCCCTGACACCCACGATCCCAGTTCCCTTCCTCAAAGCAGCCACTATAAATAGTCGGGGGGTTTTCTCCTGTATTTTTCATTGTACATTAATTTATTCAAAGGAAATTTATTAATAGCTACTATGGAACAGGTCCTGTTCTGGGTACTCGGGGTCTTCCCTCACGGGACTGTACCTGCTGTTAGGGGAGAGAGCTAATAAACAGCTAAACATGCAGTACACAACTAAATGTCAAATGGTGATCAGTGCTATGAAGACAAGTAAGTCAGGGTGAGGTGAGAGACAGGACAGGTAGGTGATGAAGGGGGAGGGAGGGTACAGAGACAGGGACTAGGAAGGGTCCCTCTGAGGAGCTGACATCTGAGCAGAGATTTGGGTGACAGGCCAGCCTCAGTATCTGTGAAAAGCACTCTAGGCAGAGGGACCATGAGTTGTAGTAAGAATGAGCTAGAGGGCTTCCCTGGTGGCGCAGTGGTTGAGAATCTGCCTGCCAATGCAGGGGACACGGGTTTGAGCCCTTGTTTGGGAAGATCCCACATGCTGCGGAGCGACTAGGCCCATGAGCCACAATTACTGAGCCTGCGTGTCTGGAGCCTGTGCTCCATAACAGGAGAGGCCGCGATAGTGAGAGGCCCACGTACTGCGATGAAGAGTGGCCCCCACTTGCCGCAACTAGAGGAAGCCCTTGCACAGAAACGAAGACCCAACACAGCCATAAATAAATAAATAAATAAAATTAAAAAAAAAAAAAAAGACCTAAGTAAATGGAAAGATATCCCATGTTCATGGATCAAAAGACTTAACATTTAAAAAAAAGAAAAAGAAAAAGAATGAGCTAGAACAGGACGAGCATGAGGTCAGAACCGGATCACAGGAGGTTGTGGAGACCTGGTGAGGCGTCTGGTTTTATTTGACCTAATGAAGAAAATTTTAAAGGTTTTGAATGGGGCGGGGCAGGGGGGTGAGGGGGATGATGTCATTTAATTTTTCTTTTAACCGGATGCCTTGGGCTGCTGTGTGGTGACTAGACTGAAGCAACGAGAAGGCTGCTGACCTAGTGTAGGCAAGAGGTGATGGCTTTCCTAGGATTAGAGCAACAGAGGGGTGAGATATGGATGGAATCAGGATTTTTTTTTTTTTTTTTTTTCTTTTTTGCCCCTCTGCCTGTGGGATCTCAGTTCCCCGACAAGGGATTGAACCCGCACCCCCTGCAGTGCAGAGTCCTAACCGCTGGACCGCCAGGGAATTCCCAGAATTGGGATTTATTTTGAAGGTAAACTCAACAGAGCTTTCTGATGAATTATTCTGTGCAGATGCAAGCATATATATATATATATATTTTTTTAAATTTTTATTGGAGTATAGTTGATTTACAATGTTGTGTTAGTTTCAGGTGTACAGCAAAGTGAATCAGTTATACGTATACATATATACACTCTTTTTTTTTTTTTAGATTCTTTTCGCATATAGACCATTACAGAGTATTGAGTAGAGTTCCCTGTGCTATACAGTAGGTCTTTATTAGTTATCTATTTTATATATAGAAGTATATATATGTCAATCCCAATCTCCCAATTTATCGCTCCCCTCCCCTTACCCCTGGTAACCATAAGTTTGTTTTCTTTCTTTCTTTCTTTCTTTCTTTCTTTATTTATTTATGGCTGTGTTGGGTCTTCGTTTCTGTGCGAGGGCTTTCTCTAGTTGCGGCAGGTGGGGGCCACTCTTCATCGCGGTGCGCGGGCCTCTCATTATCGCAGCCTCTCTTGTTGCAGAGCACAGGCTCCAGACGCGCAGGCTCAGTAATTGTGGCTCACGGGCCTAGTCGCTCCGCGGCATGTGGGATCTTCCCAGACCAAGGCTCGAACCCGTGTCCCCTGCATTGGCAGGCAGATTCTCAACCACTGTGCCACCAGGGAAGCCCCCAAGCATATATTTATATTTGCCACTCCTTCCATTTTTAAAATGCAGATAATAGCTTAGTATACAAACTATTCTGCATTTTGCTTTTTGTCACTTGATGTTAGACAGAGATTATTGCATATCAGTCTGGATTAAAGACACTGATCACTTTCTTCTCTGCCTTTTTTCTTTAGGTTGTGACTTGTACTTAAGTTGACATGCACATAATTTTAAAGACAAATATTTCTCTGTGGCCTTTTTTGAAACACAGCAGGTCCCTGTCCCCTCACATACCATTTACTCCTTCCCAGAGGCACCAGTTTCACCTCTTTCACCTGATTATTTTGGTATTTGCCTCCATTTTGCTAGATAACATTTTTGCACTGCTACTTCTTGACGTTCCAGTTTTAGATAAGATCTCTTGATTTTCCATTCAGGAAGAGGAATGGAAGAGTAGGACTCAGCTCTCTTTTATCCTTCCTGCCCCACTACCTGTCCTCACTTTTTGTACTCATTTTTCTCATAATTCGGTCAAATTGTAATTCATTAGTTCAATATTCAGTGTTAACTGGCTGATTTACGACTAATTCAACACTAATGACCACTAAATCTGTTGTAAATTATGGTTAGTTTTATTTGCTAACAACATTCTGTTATCCTCAGCGTTGATAATGCCCTATTTTTTTCCCTTTGCTTAGTTATCTTTATATTTGTCATGAATTCAACACCAAAATCTTTAACAGTTGTCTAAATCTTCTCTCAACATGTTCAGACACATCAGTTACATTTTACAAATTTCATCTTCTTAAAGAATTTTCTCCTGGAAACTTCTGCTAAACTCTGTGGTAGATTGCTAACAGAAATGTCCAACAGTTCCCTTTCTTGTAGCCATGCTCCTTTGCTCTGCAACTTTAAGTACACTTTCCACTTTAATTCTGAACTTGACCATGTGATTTGCTTTGGCCAATGAAGTAAGTGTTAACAAGCACAGCACAGTAGTTGGAAAAGTCCTTGTGCTTTGGGCTCTTGGAGTCCTGCTGCCATGGGAAGAGTAAGGTTTACCTGCTGGATAAGGAGAGAAATATAGCCCAGTCACCACAGTGGCTCCAACCACCACCACCACTTGTCAGACACGTGAGTGTGACCATCTGGAACCAATCAACCCCAGCTAACCTGCCAACAGACCACAGATGTGTGAATGACCCTAGCTAGGATCAGCCAGAAGAAATGCCCAGGAATGTGTGAGCTTAATGGTTTGTTTTAAGCCACTGCATTTTGGATTGATTTGTTATGCAGCACTAGGTAGCTGATACAAGCTGCAACGTGGGTTGGTTTGCTGTGGGGTATAAGTACTATCCTGGGACTCTCTTGACCACGGTCCTTGGGCTGTCTTTTGCTTTTTTCCTATATTGGATCTCCTGTTTCCAGTAACCCACATCTTCCTCTTGCTTGGCTTCATCCAGTGACTTCCCAAGAAAGGGTATATGATAAGTAAACTGCTTAAGATCTTGCATGTCTAAAAATGTATTTTCAAAGAAATTTTCATATGTAAATGATAGTTTGGTTGGGTGTAGACTCTAAGTTGTTAATTATTTTCCTTTAGAATTTTGAAAGCCTTTCTCCATTGCTTTGTAGCTTCCAGTGCTCCTGTTCAGAAATTAAAATTCTATGTCAAATGTTGACAAGACCACCACTCAATATCTGAAATAAAAGAACAAAGCTGAATTTAGTGCTTGCTATAGTAAAGGAGAGCTATGCTGCTCAGGCACAGTCTCTCCAAGCAAAGCAGACCATTAAGCTTGTCTGGGGCTTTGGGGAAGCACAGAGTTCAGGGACTGGTGGACTTTCACAGGCTTCAGTGGGTTGCCATCTGCAGAATCACAGTTCCTTGGGTGTTTTTCTTGGAGTGAGTCCATCCCTAATGGGCCAGTGGTCAGAAGTGAGCAACTCATGTTGATTGGTTGGTTTGCAAAGTCATGTTCATCTGGGGGTGTTGCCTTTGATTGATTGGGTTTAAAACCATTTAAATGGCCATTTGTTAACATGACCATAGAACAATCGCCTTTACCACGTTTGGGGGAGCATTTTTATTCTCACTAATTACTGATCCTATGTGTATGATCTGGATTTTTTTTTTTTTCCTCTTTACAATCTTGCAGGATCTTCCTCTTGCCCTAAATGTTTGAAATTTCACAGTGTTGTACCAGGGTGAATCTGTTTTCACTTGGTATATCTTTTGGTCTGGAAACTCAGATTATTAAGTATCTCCTCCTCTCGATCTTCTCTATTTTTTCCTCTTTTTTAATGCTAATTTCCCATGATCAGTTTCCTAATTTTTTTATCTCCTATTTTCTGGCTTCTTTTCTTTTTGCTGATAAAATTCCTCCACTTTATATTTTAACCTTTCTATCAAAAATTTTTATTTCTGCTATTGTATTTAATTTCCAAGACCTTCTTTATGTTTTTGGAACATTCCATTTATTTACTTGTTTGTTCATTTATTTGGGGGTAGAATTCTGTTCTTATTTCATAGTTACAGTCGCTTCTCTCTGTGATGTTTTTGACATTTATTTTATCTTTATTTCTTCAACATTACTTTTTTCTCTTTATTTTATTTTCTGTCTTCCAGGTTAGCTTTCCGCAGATACCTCATACATAGTCTTCGTATTTGACAGCACTTAAGAGTGTGATACTAAAATACTGACTGGAAGCTCTGAGGATGTGAGAGATGGGCTGGTCTGATGTGAATTTTCCTATATAAGCATCAGACTGGGCCGTTTAATGGGGAGATTTCTGATGTCAGTATTTTTCTAATGTCATGTCTTTCTTCATGGACTAGCCATATATCCCGGAGAAGACTCTTTCAGTCTCCTGCCAGGAGGGTGAAGGTCTAGCTTTCAGTGTCCTGGACTCAGAACTGAGAAAGATGGATTTGGCATGTTATGTCTCCAAAGCAAACACACATACATTCATTTATTCCCCTGTTGTTAGTACAGCTCCCTCGCCTTCAGCTGCACTGGTATTCTTCCATGCAGACCATCTATTTTACTTCATTATGAAAATAAACCATCATTCTTTGCCAGTTAAGGAAAGGTCAGTTTCTGGGTTGCTGCTTGGATCTGGGGAGGAGTCTAAGGGTCCAGTTCCTTCTAAAACAGACTTCCTAACAATGCTCCTTATTAAATCTATACCCCTTTTATTTCCACTTCCACGAAGACCTGCTGCCATTAGTTTCTAAGTCTTTGATTTTCTGTAAATCAGATTAATTCCTAGTTTTCTCTAATGCTTGATTGAATTCAACTTTCTCAGCTCTGCTTATTCTATCACTATGTATTCATCTGCTTTCCAGCTTCTAAAATGATCCCTTCTCCAGCTCTCTTCCATATTTTGGGTTTAAGCCTTAAAATATCCCTTCACTGGTTGTGTTAGTGGGGTCTCAGGAAGGTGAGAAGGTAGAAGTACATGTTAAATCTCCTATTTTCACATAGAACCTGCTTTTTTTTTTCTGTTTATGTGAAGTGTGTTAATGGCTTCATAATTGAATCTAGCTTATAATTTATGTGAGATCAATCTAAAACTGGTTTATGAAGGATGGCTTCAATTACAATAAGCTTAAAGCAATGCTCTCCTCAACACTACAGACAAGAAAAAATAATTTGGCACTAACCCAGTGAAGGGGGACACATAATTATAAATCAAGATTAATATGCCTGGGAATATTCTTTACATTCATTTGTATGCCCTTGCTAAAATGCAGGTTTTATAACAACCTTAATAAGAAAATTCCCAAGCCTGTGCAGACTTGTGGGAGAGGTGTGGTCATGCATAATCTCACACGAAAATCTGCCAAGGCAGTGCATACTACAGAATTCATAATTTGCATTTTCATTCCACACAGTAGCTCAAAGCCAGAAACATACATGTTCATGAATCTTTGCCGTGTTAATCACTTTTTCCTGTTGCACTACAAGTTTAATACAGGCTTCTCGACAACCTGTCACTAGAATAATCTGTTTACTAATCTTATGATAAATCACACACAAGGTAAGTTAAGATTGCTCTGTTAACTACAGTCATTTTTTCCAGAGTTCTGCTCTTCTGCAGCCTTTTGGGGATGACTGGCATCCTTACCTAAAACCAAGCCAGACAACAACACACTGAAACACTGGAAAACAAATATAAACAGAACGTACATGTAGGCAGTTATTCAGTTATTCCATCTCCCCCTGAAGTAACTCCTTATTCTCTCCTGAAACCATTATCCACTCTCTCTTCCTTAAGACAATCTTCCCTTGATTCTGCCACCTCTCGTACATTGCCTTGGACCTTCCAGTGGTATTTTCGCACTTCCATCCTCTTTCATCCCTAAGCAGTGTTTACTGAGATCATTCACACCCTATTTATTGAAAGATAAATTCCAAAACAACTCAAACATAATGAGCCTCAGTAGGAAATCTTGATTTCCCACCTCAAACCCAAACCTTCACTCCTTTAACCATATGCTAGTTGGTAATAATAAAAGCTTATATAGAAGAGTTACTTAGCTATGGTGCTAAATACTCTACATATATTAACTCTTTTCACTGTCACCATAACCCTATGAAATACAATCGATTATTATACCCATTTTTATTAAGAAGAAAACTGAGGCCAGAGAATTTGTGTAATTTGCTCAAGGAAAAATCCCTGGTCAGTGGCCGTACATATATGTGAACCGTACCCCCGTTCATCCAGTTACCCAAGCCAGAAACCTAGGAATCAGCATTAATTTCTCTCTTTCCTTTTTTCTCTACATTCTTACCATCTTAGGCCAGGCTACTGTCATTTCTCACCTGAACCAGTGTACCAGCCTTCCAACTATTTCCATTCATGTTCCTTACAGACTATTTTTCATATAGCTGGCACCTGAATTTGATAAATCCATAAACATAATGAGAGATTTTTAACAAACTTCTTTCAAAAACTGACTTCATGTCATCAAAATAGTATGGATAAAGATGTATCTTTATTGTGTGGACAACACAACTAACGAACAAAGTCTGATGGACATTTGTGGGATACTGCCCACACACAAGATAAGAGAATACACATTCTTTTCAACAACCCTTGGAACATTTACAAAACCTGACTATGCCCTAGGCCATAAGATGAGTTTCAGTAAATACCAAGTAAGTATTATCAGACTACTGTAATCTTTGATCACAATGTAATAAACTTCAAATTAGTAACAAAAAGATAATCATCTTCTCTGCACTGTTTTCCCCTGTGCTTTAGGGAACTACAATTCCCAGGCTCCCTTGGGCTCTGACAATGGGAGACACTGGCAACACTGACCTTAGATTAGGAGGCAGAAAGGGGAAAGGCGGGATGTTTCCTGCTTCCTGTGGATTGCCGCTCTTGGCTCCCAGCTTCTGTTGGGCAGTCCCCACTTTGGCTCTAACTCACTTCAGATGGGTCCAGCTTTAAGCTTGGGTAAAGCCACCTCCTTCTGTTGTCCCTGCAGACCTAGAAGTGGTAATGACTTCCTGCTGTTGATAATCTCTGGATTGCCTCGGTGTGCCCGGTTGGCTTCTCAATCCATGGCCACCACGAAATCAATTCTCTGTATTAAATTCCTCTCCAGTCAAATCTATATATCTATATCTATATCCATCCATCTATCTGTCATGACCAACATAACCCCATATACTTAGAAATCACATCTAAATAATTAATGAGTTAATATTTAGAAATGAGCAATTACTCAGGGACTTCCCTGGTGGCGCAGTGATTAAGAATCCGCCTGCCAATGCAGGGGACATGGGTTCGATCCCTGTTCTGGGAAGATCCCACATGCCGCGGAGCAACTAAGCCCGTGCGCCACAGCTACTGAAGCCCGTGCGCCCTAGAGCCTGCATGCCGCAACTACTGAGCCCACGCACCACAACTACTGAAGCCTGCGTGCTCTAGGGCCCACGTGCTGCAACTACTGAAGCCTGCCCGCCTAGAGCCCGTGCTCCGGCAACAAGAGAAGCCACCACAATGAGAAGCCCATGCACCACAACAAAGAGTGGCCCCCCCGCTCGCCGCAACTAGAGAAAGCATGCGTGCAGCAACGAAGACCCAACGCAGCCAAAAATAATAAATAAAATTAAAAAAAAAAAAGAAGTGAGCAATTAAACTATGTACCAACATTTTGGGATGTTGGTAAAGTATTACTTACAGGGAAATTTATATCTCAGAAAGCAAGATCTGATGTTGACCCTTCTTCAAGTTTGGCTGACTTGTTTGTGCTATATTCACCACTCAATTTGTTTTAACACTTTTCCTTTCTTTTACCAATTCTGTATAATTCTTTGATTATTGAAGCATCCATAGCTCTGTTAAAAACTTCCACTGATACTGTCCTATTGGCCTTGGAAACAATACTTTCATCATCCATGTCTGCCCCAGGCATTAACTTTATGCTGGTTTCTGTATCCTAAAATTTGTATCTCTTGCCTTGCCTTCTCTTCTGAACACCATTCCCATGTTTTCAATTGTGTATTGGACACACTACCCATTTTTCAGAACACCAAATTTGACATGGCTAAACCTAAATTCATCATCCTGCTCCCCAGCCTCTAGAATCTGCTGTTCTTAATCCTCTGTGTGACCCTGTCACTTTCCCAAATACCCATCCTTGAAAACTCAGACGCCTACAAGGGAGAGACCACACCTCTTTCATAGTAATGGCTTTTGTTCCAAGCACAGAGCCTGATGTGTAACGAGTATTGCTGTCAATACATTTTGAATCATCAAAAGACTCCACCCTTTCTCTAATTCCATATCCCTATTTTTTATAGCTCTGTAATGCCCTCTCAAATCCATACTCTGCTTTCTTTTTTTTTTTTTTAATTTATTTATTATTTATTTTTGGCTGTGTTGGGTCTTCGTTTCTGTGCAAGGGCTTTCTCTAGTTGTGGCAAGCGGGGGCCACTGTTCATCGCGGTGCATGGGCCTCTCACTGTCGCGGCCTCTCTTGTTGAGGAGCACAGGCTCCAGACACGCAGGCTCAGTAGTTGTGGCTCACGGGCCTAGTTGCTCCGTGGCATGTGGGATCTTCCCAGACCAGGGCTCGAACCCGTGTCCCCTGCATTGGCAGGCGGATTCTCAACAACTGCGCCACCAGGGAAGCCCCATACTCTGCTTTCTATTTTCATGTGACTAGTCTTCTTGACTGCTCACCTAGAGAAGGGCAGCAGGATAGGCTGAAACTCTGAGAGTTAAATTATAGCTAATCTCATAATAGTGTTCAACAAACACCACCTTAAAAACAAAATGCTTCTTAGCTAGAAAAGCAGGACCTGACTGCAGGGTTCTTAATGAGGTTAACATAATTGAGAAAGAACGTGTTGACCCGATGGGGAGTTGGTATGCGGAAAAGACTGTAAAGGCTAATATGCCAGCAGAGCCTAGTCAAGCTCTGTTCAGGATATCTCCCTGTCCCAGGACGCAGCTTCCTCTGGGGATGCTCAAAGCCCAGTTGTTTCAACTTTTTGTTGTTGTTGGATTTAACTTCTCTAGAACCAAACCTAACCAACTCCTATATTTCTGGCAGTCCCACAACTATTCCTTCAATTAGCCAGGCTCAGAATGTAAAAATGATCTCTGACTCCCCTCTAGTCCTCACATCTATTAATACTGGATGGATGCTTTTTCATTCTTACTCTTTTTCTGTGTCTTATTTTACTCCTCCCTCCTCTGTGCCACCCATAATTTATAAGGCACTCATTAAAACATACCCAGGCTAGTCCTTCCATTAGATCTCTTTGCCTCTTTCCACCCCTCCTGAGAGTCCTGCCCACGGCATCAGATTCCTCATCCTCTTGATGCCTTTTACTGCATAATGACTTAAGACTGAGGAACAGAGATTCCCAGCAGCCTTTCCTTCCTGGTTTTTCAAATAGGCACTGCCTTCCTCAGCGAACCCAGTGGTTCCCCTCTGGGCAAGCATCACTGTGGGTTTCGGGCAGGTGGCTTTCTCCACCCTCTCCTGATCAGACTGTGCTCACACTGGCCCCCCTGCCTTTACACTCAGGGTGCCCAATCACAGCCACACTTCAAAGTCCCATCTCCTCCTAAAAACCCCTGCTGAGATTCCTGGTGACCCTGAATCCTTCCTGAAGCTCTGGCCTTCTTTAGGTCCAAGGACATTTAGGTGAGATGGATTTTCCATGAAGCTAATGAGGCTTACACTTGAAGGCCCCCTTCCTTGGACAGCCCCCTCCAAGACTGTATACCTAATTTTTATTTATACTTTTGTATTTTTTTCTGAAAGAAGATCTTCCAAGTTGTAAAAGCCTGAGGTCCTACATAATCTGGATCTGTCCCTGAACTTAGGCAGTTAATTCTATTCTTTCCTTGAAGTATTTTCTAATTAGTTAGTGTACGACAAACTTGTTTTCCCAGCTTGGTATGAGCTTCTTGCTACATAATGTTGTATAGTGTATAATGTGGTAGTTAAAAGGGTCAAAAGGGTCATCAGCGGAGTCCCCCAGACCTATATCCCGAATTACCTCTGCCATTTCCTAGCTCTGCGGCATGTTTTATTTCTCAACTTGATTGAGCCTCAGTTTCTTCATCTGTTAAGTGGGAATGATTATAGCGAGGGCTGCATTATAACTTTCTGAGGCCCAAGGCACTTTTGCCCTCATGGGATGCTTACTCCATAAAAAA
Source organism: Balaenoptera ricei (assembly GCF_028023285.1). Lineage (NCBI taxonomy): Eukaryota > Metazoa > Chordata > Mammalia > Artiodactyla > Balaenopteridae > Balaenoptera > Balaenoptera ricei. The sequence goes on along the minus strand of NC_082645.1, from coordinate 4,234,927 downwards.
AAAAAATCATAAATTATATTTTACGGCCATGTGAGTATAAAGACTAATAATCCAGGGAAGATTATATTCCTTTATTTTCCCTTCGGATTCTAAAAGAAACTAAAACATTTTCATGGACCTCTGAAAGTATTGTGGACCCTAGGCATAGCACCTAGTGAGCATAATGGATAAGTTGGTCCTGATTGCGGTCTCCACACAGTAGAAGTCTGGTAAATAATAAATGAGACAATGCATGTAAAGCATTTAATAAAGTGCCTGACACACATTAGGTGCTCAATAGATGCTAGCCATTATTATTTTTGTTATTGTTACATTCCTCTTTTGTATCCTTCACAATGAATAAAAGAAAAGAAAAGTTTACTAAATTAATTTACTAGAGCATATTTTACACTAAGCTATTTGTAGTGTTAAAAGATAAACTGAGACATACTAAAAATTTAAAAAATTTATTTGAGCAAAAATCCACTGGAATCGGGCAGCACCAAACTGGAACTGGTTAAGAACCACTTCACACACAGGAGCTAAGGGAGAGACTTTTATAGAGAAAAAGTGGAAAGAAAGCAAGGTAACAATTTGATTGGCTATAGCTTTAAGCAGTTGCCTTGTTTGGGAAAGCCTAGTTGGCTGTTTGTGATAGGTTGTCCTTAGGTTTTGATTTATTCACCTGGATGCATTTCAGGCTTAGGTTTTGGTTTGCTTACATAGGCTACTAAGGTATTAAAGCCACATCAGTCTAATGGCCTTCTTGTTTAATTAATTTAACAGTAGCAATAGGCGTTGGGAAACAGAAGTATCACTTTATTGTGTATCGTACTATACAATATCAATTAAAGCAGGGTATTATGTGTTTGCTTAAGTTTCCAGATTTGATGCACACCCTGTATTTACAAGAAGTGACTGCCTGCCAAGAAGGTGCTCAGGTACCTTCAACTTGAATTTCCCAGCAGAGACTCTTAAATACTAGATTCTCAGACTCCACCCAAGAGATTCTAGCTCTGTAGCTCTGGAGTGGGATCTGAAATTATGGCAATTTTGAAGAGCAGCTAGCTTTGCTGGAAATCATCATCATAGGCAGAGCAGCAGAGGACAGTGGTGGCTGAAAGGGTGGCATGTGAGGCTATAGCTAACCTCTTCCCAAACTCTATAACACCCACCTCCCAATAAAATGAAAACAGTGTGCCTGCTATGAAAATTCAGGTTCAAGTCAAGTCCCCTAGGTGCTCTTTTCCTGACCAGATTGCATCTTTAAGCCTCCTTAGTAAAGTAAGTCTGGAGTCACCAGCAGAAGAGATATAATCTTGATGACAAATTGAAATTGTAGTGGATTAACCACAGTTCAGGCATACGAAAATGGAGTCAGGAGGCCATTGAGGATCTGGTCTCAGACATATCTCTGCACCAATGAGAGCTTGAACTTTCTTTGAACTGTACCAGACCCAAAGACACTACCAGCTGTATTCAGAACAACACTTGCCAGCTGCAACGTTATGGTCTCAAGGTCTCCCCTTGTAATTACGCAACCCTTTCAGACCCCAACCAACCCTTCCTTAACAAGCACCCTTACTTCTTGCCATCTCCAATTATAATTCTTGATAAGCAATTCATGTAACTAGCAGTAACCTTCAGTGTTTACCTTTGTAAGCCTCCCGCATTTTGTAGTCTGGCAGAACACAATTCAAGTGCTTCTTGAATCTGTGTCTCCCAGGTTGCAGTCCTAACGAACCCCAAATTGGCACCTTTTTATTTCATTCGGGTCTCCGCTTCGGAAATTTTGGTTAACAACCCCTATTGTAGCTTTTAAGGAACTTCCAGGATAGATGTACACACAACACTAGGATGGCACATTTTCAGGACTGATTAAGTACTGCAAGCATTGAGCATTCATTCAAAGGAGTAAGTAAACACTACAGGCTGAGTTGTTGGGAGAGGCCTCACAGTGAAGAGTGACTTAAGCTGAATCATGGAAGAAGGCAGACCTAGGATGTGTCATGGTCGGTAAGAAAGAACACTGGACTGGGAATCAGGTGGTCTAGGAATGAACCTGGCTTTGCCATTCACTAGCTGGGTGTCTTTGACAATGAAGATATAGAAAAATATAAACCTGTCAACATCTCCTCTAAACAAAAGAAATCTGATATAAGAATATTAATATTTGCAGAAATATTTAATTCAAAAAGCATTATTGAGAACAAAGAAAGATACACATTATGGTAAGGTATCGTCCACCAGGAAGATAGAATCATCATGAACTTGCATGTACCCCCTCCCCCCCCAAAAAAACAGTCTTGAAATATATGTTAATCTCCAAACTGGGAGAATTAAACACATATCTATCAGATAATGATAGGTCACGTATTTAAAACATTAATAAGCATAACGAATAATGGATTTGAACAAAAAGAAGGGGAAACTGAAGCACAGAGCTGTGAAATAACTTGCCCAAGATCATATAGCTAGTAAGTGACAGAGCCTAGACTCAAACCCAGGAAGTCTTCTACTGCCAGCCTGCAGCTAAAGTGGCATTATGAAAATGTGTTTACATAAAAATATTCCAAATAAGTCAATTAAGCATTCAATATTCAACTCAACAAGTTAGAAAATAAAGAACAAATCCCCCAAAGAACAAACAAACAAAAATTATCAACACCAAAAGCTGGTTCTTTGAAAAGCCTTATAAAATAGATTTCTTAAAATATTGACAGAGAAACTCACAGAGAATGAAAATATAAGAGAGAGACAGATGTGAGCAAAGAAGGGGATGTAATTAGAGAAATAGCAGAGATTTTTTAAAATTATAAATGAATAGTATAAAGAACTTTTTGCCAATAAATTGAAAACTAAAAGAAAGTGTATTTTTCTAGAAAACAAAAATTAACAAAATTGCCAAAAAAAAATGAATGAAACAATACCCAACAAAGAAATGGAAAGTAGTCAGGACTCTCCCAGTACTCCTCTCTCCACTTACAAAAAGAGAAGGTGCAGACAATTTTATGGTGTATTTTAACAACCCTTTAAAGAAATGATAATCCAAAGTTTTTAACGATTTACAAGGAGAAAGAGGAAGAGAAAGAAAGCCATGAACTTTATTTTATGAAGCTATAATTACCTTGACACCAAGATGGGGCAAGGACAATACAAGAAAAGGAAATTAAAGATGAAATTTTTCTAAGTAAAATATTACCAAAGAGGCCTTTAGTCTGAGTCACAGTGGAATCTATTTGCCACGCGGAAGTAGAAAGAAGGCAGAGGGAGTCTTAACTCAGTGAAACTTCTGTGTTCTCCTCACTGACCAGTTTCCCAGATTATGAAGAGTAGGGCATCCCCCAACATGCAAAGACAGTTTTTTAAATTGGATCCTTCTATGACCTGAAGAAATGTGTTCTTATTTCCCAGTGCCGTTACTACTGATACTTTGCTATTCTTCTTGATCTTAGGTAGGGTGGAACATGCCTAAGTTACTGTTCACCATTATAACCTCACCAGGATACCATACAGTCAATACTAGATTACCTGAAGCTGCAAGAATTTTGCTGGAACCAATGACTCCAAGCTCCTTCTACAGCAAATTCCACAACAGGACTGCTTGTGGTTTGACCTGCTTTTGTTCCTCCTCTTTGGTCACGTGCCTTATTATTTCCATTTTTATAGTCAACGCTTGGCTAAGTAGCAAGTTCACAAAAGGTTCTTGCAGACTGTCATTTGTCAAAATCTGTTTTAGTTTTAATTAATTAGTTAATTTAGTCTTCTTTGTGCTGTGGATAAAAAGGCTCCCTGTATCAGAGATGGTACTTAATATGTTTTAGCTTTTCCTGCTTTTCAACAATAATCCAGTTGATAAGAGTTTTAAGAGCCATTTTATTTTATAGAATATATATAATTATATAATTTGCTCTTTGCATATGGAAGACAGTATTGAATATTCATTAGGAATAAGGGCTTTGGAGTCAGAAAAGGTGGGATTCAAGTCTTGGTTCTTATAGAAAATGGTCTGTTTTTTTTGTTTTTCACCACCCTATGCGCCATACAGGATCTTAGTTCCCCAACCAGGGTTCAAACCCGTGCCCCCCTGCATTGGGAGCACGGAGCCCTGACCACTGGACCACCAGGGAAGTCCCCCCAATTGTTAATAGAGGTTACCTCTGGCATGGGGCAGGCACTCCACTTTTACTTTACCCACCCCTCTGGATTATTTTAATGAACATGTATAACTTTTGTAACTTGAAAAGAAGAGAAGGGAAGGAAAGGAATAGGAAGAGAGCTAATTTCTGTGACCTGAGGCAAACCGTTCTGCCTCTCTGTACCGCAGGTTACTCATGCATTCTATGGAGAATAGTGAAGGGTTATTATGAGGAATACAGGAGATAATGCATATAAAGCATTTTGCACTTCACTTGGCACAAATTCAGCATCCAGTAAATGTTAGCTCTTACCCCTAGGCAAAGTGCTTAACTCAATATCTAGCATGTAGTAAGTGCTCCAAAAATGGTAAGTAGTCGAACAAACAAGCAAAAAATGACAGGTATTCTTTTTTTTTTTTTTTTTTAATTTTTATTTATTATGTTTTATTTTTGGCTGCGTTGGGTCTTCGTTTCTGTGTGAGGGCTTTCTCCAGTTGCGGCGAGTGGGGGCCACTCTTCATCGCGGTGTGCGGGCCTGTCACTATCGCGGCCTCTCTTGTTGCGGAGCAGAGGCTCCAGACGCTCAGGCTCAGTAGTTGTGGCTCACGGGCCCAGTTGCTCCGCGGCATGTGGGATCTTCCCAGACCAGGGCTCGAACCTGTGTCCCCTGCATTGGCAGGCAGATTCTCAACCACTGCGCCACCAGGGAAGCCCCGACAGGTATTCTTTCTTTTTTCTTCCAGTTTTACTGAGATATGATTGACATAAAGTAATGTATAAGTTTAAGGTGTACAGCATAATGATTTGATTTACATACATCATGAAATGATGACCACAGTAAATTTAGTGAGCACCCATCATCTCCTATAGATACAAAATTAAAGAATAGAAAAACATTTTTTCCTTGTGATGAGAACTCTTAGGGTTAATTCTCTTAACTTTCATATACATAACATACAGCAGTGTTAGTTGTGATTACATCCCTAGTACTGATTTATCTTCTAACTGGAAGTTTGTACCTTTTGACTGCCTTCATCCAGTTCCCCCTTCCAGCCTACCCCCACCACCACCTCTGGTAACCACAGTCTGATTTCTTTTTCTATGAGTTTGTTTGTTTATTTGTTTTTGAAGTAAAATTGACCTACAACACTATGTTAGTGCACAGCGTAGGGATTCAGTATTTCTTAGATTTCAAACTGATCACCACAATAAGTCTAATTACCATCTGTCACATACAAAGATATTACATAATTACTGACTATATTCCCTACACTGTGCATTTCATATCCATGGCTCACTTATTTTGTAACTGGAAGTTTGTACCTCAATCTCCCTCACCTATTTCTCTCCTCCTCCCACCCCCACTCCAAATGGTAGGTATTCTTACTAACTGTATTTTTAAATTTTATTTTGCTCATTCTTTTTTATGGCTAGAAGGTTTTCCTTGTATTTTGCTTTGAGCTATTTGCAGTTGGTTCTTTGTTTTAAAGAAAAGATAGGCCCAAATTGAAGGACAGTCTTCGAAGTAACTGGCCTAGACTCTTCAAAAGTGTTAATGTCGTGAAAATAAAGGAAGATTGAGAAGCTATTAATGCTAGTTATTTCTGATATTGATCATTGAATATTCATTAATACCTGAAATTATATTAAAATAATTAGTTACTAAATAAATGTAGATAATGTAGAAACACTGTGATCCATCGCTAATAGGATGTAAATTGATATGACTTCCCTAAAGGATACTTTGGCCAAACCTTTCAAAAACAGAAATGCACACACCCCCTTGACCCAGAAATTCCACTTCTAAGAAATTATCCTGCAAAGATGCTTCTATTGGAGTAAAATGAAATGCTACAAATAAAACGGTATATTCGGGCTTCCCTGGTGGCGCAGTGGTTGAGAATCTGCCTGCCAGTGCAGGGGACACGGGTTCGAGCCCTGGTCTGGGAAGATCCCACATGCCGCGGAGCGACTGGGCCCGTGAGCCACAATTACTGAGCCTGCGCGTCTGGAGCCTGTGCTCCACAACAAGAGAGGCCGCGACAGTGAGAGGCCCGCGCACTGCGATGAAGAATGGCCCCCACTTGCTGCAACTGGAGAAAGCCCTCACACAGAAACGAAGACCCAACACAGCCATAAATACATAAATAAATAAATTTTAAAAAAATCAATCACTTTTAAAAAAAAAAAAAAAACAAAAACGGTATATTCATTGTATGAGCAAACTTTAGAAACTCACTGGACCATCAGTAATGGGATGCTTAAATAAATTATGATATACAGTAGAGTAAAATGGACTTCATAGACTGCTTTAAATATACTTTTCTGGAAGGAATTCCAAGAGAAGGGAAGTTAAGAGAATAAGGCAAAGTATAGAACATTGGGCAGAATGTGCCCCCATTTGTGTGTGGGGAAAATGTATGTATGTATGCAAGTATATACATTGATTTTATATGCAACTATTTGTATTTTATACGTACATATACATATATTTGTGTACTTACATATGTCTATATACATACTTTTTAATACATTCATATATGTATGTATTTGTAAATGCATAGAATTGAGAAAACTGTGAGCTCCAGAGAGGAGACTGAGTTACCAGGAGACAGAGGGTGGGTGAGACTTATTTACCTTGGTATATACCATTTTGTGTTTTTTGTGTTTGGGGCAGTATACAGGTATTACCTATCAAAAAAACCCAAAAACTAAAGAATATAGAGACAATGCAGAATGTTGGAGAGCCAATCTGAAATCAGTTGAAAGGAGTGAACATTTGTCAACAGCGTGAGTGCAAGCAGATGGAAAGAGAACTGTACTGAACAATTCTCCAAATATAGAAACAGTCTACTGGAGAAAGTCAGACAAACATGGCGTGTCCAAAAATCTGTTTCCAGTTTAAAGCTTATCTTTTTATGGAGTGAGGATTTTCACATGACCCATTTCTTCTTTTTTTTTGCAAAACTAAGGTAAAGGGGTTAATTTTATTGTATATGAATTAAACTTCAATTAAAAATATGATGATTTTTAAGAAGTTAACGATGATAACACATTCATACCATGGAATACTGCTCAGCCATAGAAAGTAAGGAATTACTGATACACATACAAGTTGGATGAATCATCAAGGCATTGTGCTAATTGAAAAAAGCTTGTCTCAAGAGGTTCCATGCTGTAAGATTCCATTTATATGGCTTTCTCAGAGACAAAACTGTAAAAAGGAAGACAGATCAGTGGTTTTCAGGGACTAGGAGGGAGTGACTGTAAAGGGGTAGTAGGAGAGAGTCTTTTTTAGAGGGTGGGTGACGAGATTGTTCTGTATCTTGCTCATGGAGGGTAGCTGCATGAATCTATACATGTGGTAACATTCATAGCACTTTACCTCAAAAGAAAAAATCAAAATAACTGTATGATAATTTATAAAATAAAAATGTTTTAGGTTAAAATACACACGCACACACACACACACACACACCCCCCAAAATGTGGGGATTCTTGCAAGAGCATAGCTCCAAGGTAGAGTTCATAATTTTAGCATTTAAATTTTGATTCTGTACCAAGAGTCAACAGGGTTTTGCTGGTGATTTGAAATTGTAGTCACATTGTCCTTTTCAACATGGTAACCTTAACGCTCTCCATGATTCTCTCAGAAAAAGTCAGGAAGTAATTCCAGAATCTCATCATTACCAGAACACAGTGGCTACACACAGTACTTTCCCTCCCATGTGAATATGCCAGCCTAGTAGACATTGGTGGATGGTCACGACATACCCGGTAACACCGTTTTACAGTTCATTGTTACAACACACCCCGGGTGCTGGCATGAAGATAACTCAACAGAAGTGAAGAACCACAGATTCTAGGGCAGTGTCAGATCTAGAAAAGCAATCGCAGCACCAGTTCCTTTTCCCACAGTGGCTTAGCAACTTCACGACTCTCCAAGGTAGAGAGGAAAATCAAGTCAAACAGGCCTTCTTGAAGACAAGGCATGAAATACCAGAGGTCATGTTTGTTCCTGGTGGTGACATTAAACAAGTATTTGCTGATATAAGCTATTACACATTCTCCCCACTTCTCACCTAAGCAGTCAAAAGTTAGCTCTTTTCTTGGAGACGTAGATAGAGCAAAAATCCTACCTAGCATTCTTTTTCTTTTTTTAATTCTATGTATTTATTTTTTAATTGAAGCATAGCTGATTTACAATATTGTGTTAGTTTCAGGTGTACAGCAAAGTGATTCAGTTACATATATATGATTTTTTTCAGATTATTTTCCATTATATGTTATTACAAGGTATTGCATATAGTTCCTGTGTTACACAGTAAATCCTCGTTGCTTATCTATTTTATACATAGTAATGTGTATCTGTTAATCCCATACTCCTAATTTATCCCTCCCCCCTTCCTCTCCCCTTTGGTAACCATAAATTTGTTTTCTATGTCTGTGACTCTGTTTCTGTTTTGTATATAGATTCATCTGTATTATTTTTAGATTCCATGTAGAAGTGATATTTGTCTTTCTCTGTCTGACTTACTTCACTTAGTATGATACTCTCTAGGTCCATCCACGTTTCTGCAAATGCCAGTATTTCATTCTTTTTTTTTTTTTAAGATGCCTTTCCTTTTATTTTTTTTATTTTTAATATTTATTTATTTGTTTATTTATTTATTATTTATTTATTTTGGCTGCACCGGGTCTTAGTTGCGGCATGCGGGATTTTTAGTTGCAGCATGTGGGCTCTTAGTTGCAGCATGCGGGCTCTTAGTTGCAGCATGAGGGATCTAGTTCCGGGGATCAAACCTGGGCCTCCTGCATTGGGAGCATGGAATCTTAACCACTGGCCCACCAGGGAAGTCTCTATTTCATTCCTATTTATGGCTGAGTAATATTCCATTGCATATATGTACCACATCTTCTTTATCCATTCATCTGTTGATGGACACTTAGGTTGCTTCCATGTCTTGGCTATTGTAAATAGTACTGCAATGAATATTGGCATGCATTTATCTTTTTGAATTAGAGTTTTCTCTGGATATCTGCCCAGGAGTGGGATTGCTGGATCATATGGTAACTCTATTTTTAGTTTTTAAAGGAATCTCCATAGTGGCTGCATCAACTTACATTCCCACCAACAGTGTAGGAGGGTTCCCCTTTCTCCACACCCTCTCCAGCATATATTATTTGTAGACTTTTATTCTTTCATAACCTACTTATTTTACACATTTGTCCTAGACTTCATCCCAAATAACCCTAGAAGAAGCCACTTGTTATGGAGCAAAATGGGCCGATGGCTTGAATTATCCCTCCACTGAGGAAGAAACTATCCTAAGAAGGCTGCATAAAGTACTTCCTGGTTGAAAGGGCTCTGGCGTCAGCGTCTTGAATTTGAATCCCAACTCTGAAATGTATCAGTTTGCGACCTTAAGTAAGTAACTAAACTTCTCTGGCCTCAGTTTTCTTAATTATAGGTGCTAAAGGGACTTACTGAACTGGGGATAAGATTAAATGACATAATGCCTATAATGTGTCTAGTATGAGGCTTAATGAGGCTTAATGCATATTCAGGACGTGTGAACCATTTTCACACGCGAGGTCATTAATGTGACCAGGAAGGGGTGGGAGGTTCCAGGAAGGTGTTTAAATCCCTTTTGCCGCCCAGTTCCTCTACTGTGTTTAGGGTGACCTACCACATTCCCAGTACAACTTGGCCTGCTTCCCTGCTAGGCTGGTTCCCATCCCCTTATGTCCTTTGCTGAGCTGCCAATCAATCTGGGAAACTAATCATCACAGAGATGTTAGTGACTTTATTTGACTTCTCCACTGAGAGAGAGGTGGCTTAAGAAGTGTACTTTAGGCTGGGAGCAGCTGGGGCCAATCAGCAGCCTTCAGGTAATACCTCTTTCCATACGGTTCAGCCCCGCAGCCTGGGCTGTGAGTCGGCCACCCACCTTACACTACCGGCTGGTTGGGTAGGTGGGTGAGGCCACCCTTCTCATGCTCCAGGGTCCTTGTGCACATTGATGACGCCCATCTTTCTGCTTCCCTTCCTTTTCTTTCCTTTCCCTCCCAGATCAGAGTGCAGTAGAGCTCATTAAAGCTTTATAGGGATAGTGCCAATAAAGAACTTCAGGAAATGGGCTTGGTCTGGAGAAGACTTATTAGTTAAGATCAACTGTATGCTCTGGGAGTCTTTAGGTGGCCATTGCTTCCATTGGTGTTTAATATTTATTGCTTCCTCATAATCTTTGAGCTGCTATCTTGCCAGTTTTAGGAAGACTGGGGGAAAAGTCCTATAAATGTTTGTTTTCTACCACATAATGTATTTACTCTTTGGCTTGAATTTTTTTTTTTTTTTTAAAGATTGAGACTACTTTTTTTTTTTAATTTATTTATTTATTTTGGCTGTGTTGGGTCTTCGTTTCTGTGCGAGGGCTTTCTCTAGTTGCGGCGAGCAGGGGCCACTCTTCATCGTGGTGCACGGGCCTCTCACTATCGCGGCCTCTCTTGTTGCGGAGCACAAGCTCCAGACGCGCAGGCTCAGTAGTTGTGGCTCACGGGCCTAGTTGCTCCGCGGCATGTGGGATCTTCCCAGACCAGGGCTTGAACCCATGTCCCCTGCATTAGCAGGCAGATTCTCAACCATTGCGCCACCAGGCAAGCCCTGGCTTGAAATTTTGAGTTTCGTGTTTCTTATATAAATTATGAATAAAAAAATAAATAAAAATCACTACTGCTTTCCGGCCAAACATAGATTATTGTGCAACAGTATACTATGTATAAGAATATCGTAGGAAATTGGAAGGGTTATTCCTAGATGAATTTGATACAACACAATGATAACACAGTATTAATAATGGAACTATGAGTGAAAAAAGAATCCATAAGTCCCCAGAACCTGTGAACATGATGGTACACAGCAAGGGGGAATTAAGGCTGCAGATGGAATAAAGGTTGCCAAGGGGTAAGAAGTGGATTTATGTAGACATATGTTGCCACATCCCTTTCCTATTCAATTGTTCCCTAAAAAAACCATATTTCTCTCCTTCACCTGCACATGTACTTTCTATTCTCAGTCCTTTCAAATATGCCATATTCTCTCCCAACCTCAGGGCCTTTGCTCATTCTCTCATCTACTGGTTAAGTCCTGTTGTTCCTGAGATCACAATTTCAGGTTGATTCTTTCAGGAAGTCTTCCCTCATTTCCTCCACTATAAGATTACCATAGCAGGACTTCCCTGGTGGCACACTGGTTAAGAATCCTCCTGCCAATGCAGGGGTCACGGGTTCGAGCCCTGGTCCGGGAAGATCCCACATGCCGCGGAGCAACGAAGCCTGTGCGCCACAGCTACTGAGCCAGCGTGCCACAACTACTGAAGCCCACATGCCTAGAGCCTGTGCTCCGCATCAAGAGAAGGCACTGCAATGAGAAGCCTGCGCACTGCAATGAAGAGTAGCCGCAGCTCGCCACAACTAAGGAAAGCCCGCGCGCAGCAACGAAGACCCAACGCAGCCAAAAAAAAAAAGATTACCATAGCAACCTGTGTGTCTTCATCTTGGTATTTCTCACACTGAGTTGTAGGCTGTTTACCTGCTAGGTTCACCTCCCTCCTCCAAGACTGAGAGCTCTATTAGGTAGGGGATATTTCAGTTTTTTTCATTATTATGTCATCAGTACCTAGCACTACCTGGCACAGAGTAGGAACAATACATATCTGTCAAAAAAAGATCTCTCCATCCTATGGCAAAAGCAATAAATATGTAAACTTGGCTGGCTATTGACTCTTTTCCAAATGCCTGAAATCTGAGAGCCCAAAGCAGTTTTTATATCTGAATGCCACATAGCAAAGAAAGGGCTCTCTTTGAAGTTAGTGGGCCCAGAGTCTGTTATCAATAGACCTACCTCCTACCTGCTGCTGGAGGAATTTGTCACAATTCTGAAGAGTATCCAAGAAGATACGGTTCCCGGAAAGATCAAACCAGTGATCTTTCCAGAGCCCCTCCTTTTAGGAACCCAGTACAATCCGTCTATTCATCTTTCTGGTAATGATTTTTTTTTTTTCCTCCTCAAAGCACTCAATTCATTTTCCATCGCTGGCATGTAATCCAGAAATAATAGAGGTCAGCCTAGTATAACTCATATCCGAAAAGGGAAAGTGCCGACACCCTGAAAGAAAAGCTCTGAATTAAGTATTCCCGAAAATAAATCGGGGGATATGAAAAGGCCTATTCAGTAGATGATGCCTCTTTTTGTTGTTTATTATAAACATGGTTCCCCAATAGAAAGAGTTAACATTTGAAAACACTGCTCTGGGAGTCTTTGTGATTATATCCCAGGATTCAAATCTGAACATTTCTTCTTATTCTATTTTCTAATAAAGCTTTACTCAGAGGTGCTAAAATTTGAACCCATTTTTAAAAACCCTAAACTCCCACTGTGTGGTGTGTGCAGTCAAAGCCAATGACCAGAGCCCCGGTGAACATGTAACGTGAATGAGAAATAAACCTTTTTTTGTTGTTTTAGCCACTGGGATTGGGGGGTTCTTTGTTTCTATAAAAGGAGTGATAATTTCCTGTCAACCCTTTGAGTTCAAACCTTGTTGAGAAGTGGACACAAGAATCAGACAGTTGGAGAACAAAATACTCAAAGGGCCAGTTTGGAGAATGGAGCGTAGATATTAACCAAAATCGGGTTCCCTAACAGCTTTCCCTCTAGATTGACCCTACCCATCCCAAACTTCAAGGCTGCCCATTCCAAGGCCAGATCCTGACATAGAAAGCTTACCTCATGGAGAAATAGAATGAGAGATTCTTGAGGAGAGGTAGGGCAGAGAAGTAACAATGAAGCACAGGGGCTAAGCTGAGGATGCCCAGTGCCCGCTCCCCATCACCAGTCAGGAAGGCACCCGTCCAGGGGAAGAGTTCCCATCCTTCCCCTTCCTGAGGCAGAAAAACCCACAGTTGAAATAATGGAATGTTGATCCAGTTAATAAGCACAAGGGCAAAAGCTAAAGAAACTCACAGGACCTTCTTTCACCTAGTTTTGAAAATGACCGGTATTGTAGACACTAAATTCATGCATGGTGGGCTCTGTCCTGGGAGATAGTGTGCAAAGCCATCTATCTTCAGGGAAAGCAGGACCCTGCACTGTTTCTGGGGTTGTGGGAAGCTGGGTCCAAAAAACCCTATCTGGATGATAATAGGTTGATTTGAGCTCTAAGACCACCTCTGAAGGAGAAAATGTACCACAGGACAGCCTGGATAGAGAAATGTGAAATAAAAAGAGACAGCCCTATTATTTTGGCTTAGTATAAAGAAAGGCCTCTGGGCCTGATTAGAGGTATATCAGCCTCAGGCATTGTGGAAGCTTTACCCCATTTGCCTTCCCCAACTGCTGCTTCCCTCATTTACCAAATGAACGGTGTTTAGAGCTATGTATTTAAATCTGGGATTTTACTGTGCGTTTGGTCACAGAAGAAGTATGGAATTTAGCTTTAAGTTCATGGCAAGGAAGTGAATTGCTGAGGAGACGGGGCACCAGTTTTAAGCAGGAGAAGAAGCATGATGTAATGACACCTTGGAAAAAACAACCAACTCATCCTGTGATTGTCATGTGGGATTTATCAGCTGAGTAATAAACACGTGTTTGACTTCCAAACCAACAAAATGCCTTTGGCCTCTACCAAGTTGTAAATCACACACACATAGACACACACACTCTTAGAGAAAGTCAGGATAATTGAGATTAATGATAGATGATAGATAGATAGATAGATAGATAATAGGGAGGGAAGGAAGGAAGAAGGAATGTTTCTCTTTCTTTTAACAGTTTATAAACTATATAACAAATTGAGTCATTTTTGGTCAAATGCCTTTTTTATGTGTAACAGCTAAGAAACCACGAGGTCATCATGTGAAAAGGAAGAGTCTGGCATTACATCTTAAATAGTCATTATCTTCCTTGCATGAATATAGGGGAAAGGTTTTCATATTAGTTTATTTTTGTAAAGCAATCTACCTCAGCTGATCCTAAGACATCACTTAGATGAACTACACAGAAGCTAAGGAACTGCCAGGGTAGGCCTACATCATTATTCTTGCTGTTGCAACTCACTCTTTTGCATAAAGCTTTTCTACTATTTGTTCATTTCCTTCACAATTTTTTGTTTACTATGTAGGAGCCTGAATAAAATTCCTGGAAAAGTATACTTAGGACCTGTTTTCAGATGGCTGTTCTTTTTTTTTCCTCTGAGGTTCCCCAAACTCAAAACATTAATGTTTCTCATTGCATTGCATATGTTTTTCATATGTTTTCTTAAATGTTAGTAGCTGATTATGAATGAATGTTATTTCTTCCCTGGAGAATATAAGTAGTTTAGTTTAGATGAATTAAATGATAATCCTTATTCTGATTGGTTAGATTTCAGTTTAGGTTTAGTTTATAAATTTTATTAAATGGATGTTTCAGAGAGCTATGGTTAGCTTCTAGGAAATTTTTAGCCAGAGAAGCACATACGTGCTTGAAAGCCTTCTTCATTAATGAACACCTTTTATCAGTAGTTTTAATTTCAGGTTAGGATTTATGATTTATTTGGTTTCTGCTTGTTGGCAACCATTCTATTTATCGTATAAATTTTGCTGTGACATTCCAGCATGGCTCTAATATGTGAATGAGACAGAATCTCACCAGTGAGATGTGTTTTCTGATGGCATGGCTCTAATATGTGAATGAGACAGAATCCCACCAGTGAGATGTGTTTTCTGATGGCTTTAAATCTGAATTATGGTTTTCTGTCTTGGATTATTTCTAAACTCTAGTCATTCTTCCAAGGTGGGTAAGAGCAGCAATGAGCCCTAAGACCCCAGGGGAAAAGATGCGAGTCCATTTTCTGTAGTAAAAGATATCGTAATAATTTCTGCCCACTGTAGCTTTTTGATTACAAGAATAAATACAGATAGCTGCTCACTATAGGCCACTTGCTCTGTCTGTTCATCCTAGAATACTTAAACATCCCAATATTCCTGGCACCGAGGGGGTTACTGGGACGTGGGACTTTCAGTGTTAAAACTGGTGAAGTTCTGGGTAAACCAGGACAAGTTGATCACCCTAGGTGGTTCCAAATTCAGAAAGAGCACAGTCCCTGATTTGGAGAATTCAGAGGTCTGACTACCATAATGGAAATACAGTGGATCTGGAAATACAGTTCACTGGCTCCAGGTTTGCCTTAAAAGGACGCAGGGAGACTGTATCTGTTCACGGCCCATAGAGGGTCAGGGCCTCCTCTCAAAAGTGCAACTTTCTTAACTGCTACCACACTTCTAAGGATTCCTTCTTGGTGTAGACTCTGGCCCTACAGACCATGTGGGTTGTCTTTACCTCCTTAAGTCTGTAATGGGTTTGCTGAAGATAAAAAATAACATCCTCAGCTACTGACTATTTAAATAAGTGCTTTCTTCTTTTTTATTTTTTAACAGGTTTATTGAAACATAATTCACATACCATACAATTCACTCACTTAAAGAGCACAAATCAGTGGTTTTTAATGTATTCAGAGAATTTTGCAACCATCTCCACAATCTAAGATCAGAAAATTTTCATCATTCCCAAAGGAAAGATTATACCTATTGGCAGTCACTTCAGATCCCTCTCTCCCTCCAGCCCTTGACAACGACTAATCTATTTTCTATCTCTATCAATTTGCCTATTCTGGACCTTTCACATAAAGGGACTCATACAATATGTGCTCTTTTGAGCCTGACTTCTTTCAATTGGCATAGGTCTTCAATGGTCATTCATATATTAGTATTTCATTCCTAGTTATAGCTGAATAATACTCGATTACATGCATACACCACATATTTTTATCCATTCATTCATTGATGAATATTTTGGTCGTATCCACTATGGGGCTATTATGAATAACGGTGTTAATGCACATTCATGTAAAAATTTTTGTGTGGACTTATGTTTTCAATTCTTTTGAGTACACAGTAATGAGAAGAATTTCTGGGTCATATCATAACTCTATATTTAAACTTTTGAGAAACTTTCAGACTAATTTCCAAAGTGGTTGCCCCACTTTAATTTCCTACCAGCAGTGTATGAGGGTTCTAATTTCTCCATATCTTCACCAAGAGGATGTTATTTTCTCTATTTTTTATTTTAGGAATCCTAATGAGTGTAAAGTGGTACCTATTACGTTTTTTAATTTTTTTAATATTTATTTATTTATTTTTTGGCTGTGTTGGGTCTTCGTTGCTGCCTGTGGGCTCTTCTCTAGTTGTGGAGAGTGGGGGCTACTCTTCGTTGCGGTGCACAGGCTTCTCATTGCGGTGTTTCTCTTGTTGTGGAGCACGGGCTCTAGGCACGCGGGCTTCAGTAGGTGTGGCACATGGGCTCAGTAGTTGTGGCTCGCGGGCTCAAGAGCGCAGGCTCAGTAGTTGTGGCGCACAGGCTTAGTTGCTCCGCGGCATGTGGGATCTTCCCGGACCAGGGCTCGAACCCATGTCCCCTGCATTGGCAGGTGGATTCTTAACTACTACACCACCAGGGAAGCCCCCCTATTATGGTTTTGATTTGCATCTCCCTGATGACTAATGATTTTGAGAATCCTGTCACATACTTATTGGTCATTTGTATATCTTCTTTGGAAAAATGTCAATTCAAGCTGTCTTCTATTTAGCTAAACCAAATCAAACAAAGACAAAACAAAACAAAAAAATAGTACGCATAAAGTGAACTAAGTTTCAGCTGCAGAGTAGATAGACTTTTAGGTCTCCTGAGCATGCACTTTTCTGTAACTTCTCAGAAAAATTAATCTTCTGACAGCAGCATAGTTGCCACGGACTTACCTCTGGCCCAGGTGCTCTACAGTGAGGTGATAAACATGCAAACTCCTTCACCCAGCAACTCCACTCAACTTTTGTGATAGGTTAGATTTAGAGTTCCTGGAGAACTGGTAGGATGCCAGTCAATCTGGTCCTTAACCACTCACTCATTTGTCAGTCCAAGCATGCAATTGTTCTTCGAATGGCAAGTCAGCAAGAAACGGTTGGTGAGTTCAGCTATGGGATGGACATTGGAAGGCAGGAGAGACTTATTATCCATCATTGTGATGTTACCTGGTTGCATTTGGTGTTGGCAGGAATACGGACAACTGTGTTACCTGAGAGAAGCAATACTTTGACATGCTTGACCATCAGTTCCTGTGATTTCGTTGTTCAGCTCAGTTAGAAAGCATTACAGAATATAAAGCAAAAAAGTTTGGATGTGTAGTAAGTAAGTTTAAAAGTCCTAGAATATTGAGTGGTGGATGAGCCCTATTGGGGAAAACTTTAGGGTGCCTTGAGGTGGCATAAAAGTACTGGGGCACATTTCAAAGGAAAGAGAGGATGCAGGGAATTGTGTCCACTGGTGATTCTGTCACACACCCAGACTGCAGACCAATAGAGGTCTTGTCAGATGATCCTTACCATTCCTCTCTAGCTCAGAAAAAGGTAGATTAGAAAGAACTGCTTTTAGAGGGAGGGAAATTGTGGGATCGATTCATCAATAGTAGACGAAGGCTTCATTTGGGGCCCATCAATCCAGGAATCCTTCAGTTTGTAGCAGTCTGAAGGTTAGCAGATAACAGTCTTCTAAGAATTTCCCCTGGAGCTGGAAAAAGACAGCCTGAGCCGTGGGACAGCTAATCAACCTCTTGGAAGAGATGGCTGGCTTTTCAATTCATCAGTATTTGTTTTCTTGCTCTTACATACAAAATTCAAGAGTGTAACCTGAATGTGTAAAACTTTTTAACTGTAACAACAAAGGTAACACTTGGTTGAAAGGTTAAAAGATTCCAAATGTCTCTTGTCTTCCTAGGAATTCTTATCTACTTTGCTTTCCATTTCTCTGTTGATTTTTTTGAAACCCTTAAAGAAAAGTCACCTGCATACTCAACAGTAGGATATTATTTTTATCCCATAGGGTGAATTAATGACAAATAGAACACCAGGACCTAAAATATGGGGTCTCATCCCTTCTCTTTTTGAATGTCAATTCACAGTGTTTCTCCTTGTTTGCTGCCCCAAACAAAATTTTATCTCTTCTGTTTTCTTTTTTTTCCAGTTTAGACAATGTTTACTCTGTTAGCTATAATTCTATGATTTGAAGAAGAAATAAAGTTGTGGGCAATAAAAATATCTGAGTTATGTGATACTGTAATCTTCTGTAATGATTCTTTTAGCATTATTACATAATACTTTAGATTAATGATCTATAATAAAATTTTTCAATGAAGAGGACTTTTATTCCAAAAATCTATCAATTGTATTAATTTAAAATTAATGGATGCTCATTAAATTATTTTTAAAAATTTACTGAGCACCTAATGTGTGCCAGGTATTTTTCTAACTGTTGGAGATAAAACAGTAAAAACAAAGGCCAACAATCTGAATAGGACCATATCTATTAAAGAAATTGAATCAATAATTAATAACTTTCAAATCAAAAAGCACCAGGCCCAAATGGGCTCACTGCAAATTCTACCGAATATTTAAGGAAAAAAATCATACAGTTCTCTACAATCTCTTTCAGAAAATTGAGGCAGAGGAAACACTTTCAAACTCACTCTATGAGGCCAGCATTACCCTAATACCAAAACCAGACAAAGACATTGCAAGAAAACTACTGTTAAATGGAATATGTATATATGAAATGGAATATTTATAAATGGAATATTTCCTGCCATATCAATAAACAAATTATGTCACAGTCATCAATGATTGCAGCCCTCCAACGTGAGCTGGTGAGCCCTGAGGAAACTCGGGGGCTGAAAAGAATACCTGCCATCTAGCAGCCATCAGACTGCAGGCACTCCCTGCGGTGAGCCCTGAGGAAACTCAGGATGTGAAAATACAGGCCCCAGATAGCTGAGGTGCATAGCAAAGGAATGATTTCAGTGAGCCCAGACTCTTGCATCTTCCCATACACAGAATAGCACTAAATTCCTTAACTTGAGATATCTGGTTTTCTTTATTTAACAATAATCTTTTGACGTTCCCTATTACCTGCTCTCTGTTGCAGAACTCCTATATATCCTGGCTCCTCCCCCCGCCTCCTCGGAGCAGTTTCTCAGAGTTATCTGAAACGCTGTCTCCCGGGCTGCAGTCCTCATTTTGCCCCAAGTAAGACTTAACTTGCAACTCTCACGTTGTGCACTTTTTAAGTCAACACTACAGACCAATATCTCTCATGATCATAAAAGCAAAAATCTACAAAAATATTTGAAAATCCAATCCAACAATGTATAAAAAAATAATGCAACACAATCAAGTGGGATTCATTCTAGGTAAGCAAGGCTGATTCAACATTCAAAAATCCATTAATGAAATGCTGAAGAAGGTGTAGAGAAAAGGGAACCCTCCTACACTGTTGGTGGGAATGTAAATTAGTGCAGCCTCTATGAAAAACCGTACGCAAATTCCTTAAAAAAAATAAAAATAGCATATGATCCAGCAGTCCCACTTCTGGGCATATATCTGGAGAATGAAAACTCTAATTTGAAAAGATACATGCACCCCAGGGTTCATAGCACCACTATTTACAATAGCCAAGACATGGAAGCAACCAAAGTGACCATCAACAGATGACTGGCTTAAGATGTGGTGCCACAACTAAGAGTCCGCATGCCAAAACTAAGAGTCCGCATGCTGCAACTAATAGTCTGCATGCCACAGCTAAGAGTCCGCATGCTGCAACTAATAGTCTGCATGCCACAGCTAAGAGTCCGCATGCTGCAACGAAGATCCTGCCTGCCGCAACTAAGACCCAGCACAGCCAAAATAAATAAATAAATGAATATTAAAAAACAAACAAACAAACTCTCAACAATTCAGGAATAGAGGGGAAGTTCCTCAACTTGATAAAGAACACGGGCAAAAACCCTACAACTGGGACTTCCCTGGTGGTTCAGTGGTTAAGAATCTGCCTTCCAATGCAGGGGATGTGGGTTCGATCCCTGGTCGGGGAACTAAGATCCCACATGCCATGGGGCAACTAAGCCCGCATGCTCTAGAGCCCGCACACCACAACTAGAGAGCCCACGTGCTGCAACTACTGAGCCCGCGTGCTCTGGAGCCCACGCACCACAACTAAGACCCAATGCGGCCAAATGAATAAATAAATATTTTTTTAAAAAGCAACCTACAACTAACATCATACTTAATAGTGAGAAACTAGACACTTTCTCTCTAAGATCATAAATGAGACAAAGATGTCCCTGCTCATCAATGCTTTCAACATGATACTGAAAGTCCTAACTAATGCACTAAGACAAGAAAACAAAAGAAAAAGCATAAGAATGGGAGGGAGAAATAAAACTGTCCTTGTTCACAAATTACATTATCATCTACGTAGAAAATCTGAAAGAATCAACAAAAAACCTTCTGGAACTAATAAGCAATTATAGCAAGGTCACAGGACACAAGGTTAATATATGATATACAAAGTCAATCACTTTCCTATATACCAGCAATGAACAAGAATTTAAAATTAAAAATACATTATTATTTACATTAGCACCCCTCAAAATGAAGTACTTAGATATAAATCCAACAAAATATGTCCAAGAGCTAAATGAAGAAAACTGCAAAACTCTGATGAATAAAATCAAAGAAGGACTAAATAAATGGAACAATGTTCTATGTTCATGGATGGGAAGACTCAATATTGTCAAGATGTTAGTTCTTCCCAACTTGACCTATGGATTTGATGCCAAAAGCTTGGCCTCTCTGCACCAGCGCTGAATCGAATCTCAGAGATAGAGTTCTGGGTGAAGTAAAAAAGAATGGCTTTGTTGCTTTGCCAGGCAAAGGGGGACAGAGTGGGCTCCTGCCCTCAAAAACTATGTGTCCCAACCTGGGAGGATTTGATGAAGAGATTTATAGCAACAGTTCAAGGGTGGGGTTGCTGACAAGATTAGGGTGTGAGCAGGGTGTGCACTCCCTTAATCTCGTCTCGGGTGGTCAGTCTCCTAATCTTGATGAGCTTCTTTGGTCCCTTTAAATCTTGGCTGTATTAGATAGGTGGTTTCTTGGCTGCTCCTCCCTTGATTAGCAATTGTTCGAATCTGCCCTTTGGAACTCAGGGAAGGTCATGGAGGCTGGAGCCTTGCCTACAAGAAACTGGGGACAAAAAGGCTTCCATGCCCAGGAGCCCCACAGGGTCCTTCTTGGTTTTGGATTTAAGGCAATCCAAACAAAATCCCAGCAAGTTATTTTAAGGATATTGGAAAAATGATTATAAAGTTTATATGGAGAGGCAAAAGACCTCAAGTAAGCCACACAATACTGAAGGAGAAGACCAAAGCCAGAGGACTAACATTACCCAACTTTAAGACTTATTATAAAGCTGCAGTAATCAAGACAGTGTGGTATTGGTGAAAGACAAACAAATAGATCAGTGGCATAGAATTGAGAAGCCAGAAGTACACCTGAAACTGTGTAACTCAGATTGGGACTTGAAACCACATACCGGGACTCGAACTCAGCCAAAACCCAGATTGGGACTTTTAACTGAGATCACACACCTGGTCTCAGGACTTAATGAAGCCCAGGTTCTTGATGTCTCATCACACAAGGAATTCAGTGAGAGACAAAGTGATAGGTAAGAAGTGGATTTATTTAGAGAGAAACACACCCCACAGATAGAGCGTGGACCATCTCAGAAGGCGAGAGGCCTTGGAAGAAACACACTCCACAGACAGAGTGTGGGCCATCTCAGAAAGCGAGAGCAGCACCAGGGTATGGGGTTGTCAGTTTTTATAAGGGTGGGTAATTTCATAGGCTAATGAGTGGGGGGAATATTCCAGCTATTTTGGAGAAAGTGTGGGAATTTCCAGAAATCGGGCCACCGCCCACTTTTTGAACTTTATGGTCGGCCTTGGAACTGTCATGTCACCTGTGGGTGTGTCATTTAGCTTGCTGATGTGTTACAATGAGCGTATACTGAGGCTCAAGGTCTAGTGGAGGGCTCCCCTGGTGGTGCAGTGCTTAAGAATCCGCCTGCCAATGCAGGGGACATGGATTTGAGCCCTGGTCCGGGAAGATCCCACATGCCGTGGAGCACCTAAGCCCGTGCACCACAACTACTGAGCCTGTGCGCTAAAGCCTGTGAGCTACAACTACTGAGCCTGTGTGCCACAACTACTGAAGCTCACGTGCCTAGAGCCTGTGCTCCACAAGAGAAGCCACTGCAATGAGAAGCCCACCCACTGCAATGAAGAGTAGCCCCTGCTCGCCACAACTAGGGAAAGCCCACACGCAGCAACGAAGACCCAACGCAGTCAAAAATAAAATAAATAAAATAAAATTAATTAATTAAAAAAAAAAAAGATCTAGTGGAAGTTGACTTGTCCACCATCTTGGACCTATTTTGTTCTAATCAGTTTATGTCATGTCCTCGGGCTATGTCGTTCTATTAAATGTTGTGCCCTGCCCCCTTCCCTCCTGTTTCAGACTCACAAAAATCTAGTCAACTGATCTTTGACAAACAAGCAAAGGCAATATGATGGGGAAAAGGTAGTATTTTCAATAAATGGACATGCACATCCAAAAAAATAAATCTAGACACAGACCTTACACCTTTTACAAAAATTAACTAAAGAGAGATTACATATCTAAATGTAAAATACAAAACTATAAACCTCTAGAAGATAACATAGGAGAAAAATCTAGATGGCCCTGGGGATAACAATGACTTTTTAGATACAACACCAAAGGTATGATCCATGAAAGAAATCATTGATAAGCTGGACTTCTTTACAATTAAAAATTCTTCTGTGTGAAAGACACTGTCAAGAGAATTAAAAAGGCAAGCCACAAACTGGGAGAGAATATTTGTAAAAGTCACATCTGATAAAGGACTGTTATCCAAAATATACAGACTATCATACAGAGTGAAATAAGTGAGAAAGAGAAAACAAATATTGTATATTAACACATATATGTGGAATCTAGAAAAATGGTAAAGATGATCTTATTTGCAAAGCAGAAATAGAGACACAGACATAGAGAACAAACGTATGGATACCAAGGGGAAAGGGGGGATAGGATGAATTGGGAGATTGGGATTGACATATATACACTACTATGTATGTATAAAATAGGTAACTAATGAGAACCTAAAAAAACCCAAAAATGTACAAAGAATTCTTTAAAACTCAACAATAGGAAAACAAACAACCTAATTGAAAAATGAGCCAAAGACCTTAACAGACACGTCACTGAAGAAGATGGAAAGTATGCATGTCAAAAGATGCACCACATCATGTCATCAAGGATATACAAATTAAAACCATAATGATATACCACTATGCACCTATTAAGATGGTCAAAATCTGGAACGCTGACAACACCACATGTTGATGAGGATGTGGAGCAACAGGAACTCTCATTCATGCTGGTTGGAATGTAAAATGGTACAGTCACTTTTGAAGGCAGTTCAGTGGTTTCTTATAAAATTACACATTTACCATTTGACCTAGTAATTGTGCTCTTTGGTATTTACTCAAAAAGAGCTGAAAATTTATGTCTACACAAAAACCTGCACTCAGATATTTATAGCAGCTTTATTCATAATTGCCAAAACTTGGAACAACCAAGATGATCCTTCAGTGAAGGTGAATGAATAAATAACTGTGATACATCCAGACAATAGAATATAATTCAGTGCTGAAAAGAAATGACAATGAAGTCATGGAAAGACATGGAGGAACCTTAAATATATATTACTAAGTGAAAGAAGCCAATCTGAAAAGGTTACATACTATATGATTCCAATGATATGACATTCTGGAAAAGGCAAAACTATAGTGACAGTAAAAAGATTTCTTGTTGCCAGAGCTACAAGGGATGAATAGGCAGGACATAGAGGAATTTAGGGCAGTGAAACTACTCGGTATGATTCCATAGTGGTGGATACCTATCATTATCAATTTGCTCAAATACATAGAATGTACACCAAGAGTGAACCCTAAGGTAAACTATGGACTCTGGGTGATATGTACCACAGATGGGGGATGTTGATAATGGGCGAGGCTACACGTGTGTGGAGGCTCAATTTTGCTATGAACATAAAACTGCTCTAAAAAGTAAAGTCTATTAAAAACAAAAGCCAAAGCCTTGCCTTTGTGAAGCTAACTGTCAGGAAGTCAGCTGAGCTGGGAGAGAAAGCAAGCTGTCCTAGTAGCTGTTTAAAACAAGCTGAAAATCAGAGTTAAACCTTTAATCACTTCTTGTGATAGAATAAGCAAGAGTCTAAAACTGGAGAAAGTGCAGACTCCTTCCTGTTTTATTTCCCCCACGAAATGGTATGCTAGTGGGGGTCAGGTGGATCAGTGCAGATGTGGAGGTCTCCTGCAGTCTTATGGAAGAGTGGGGAGGATGGTGAAGTGAGGTAGGGGGCGCTGGGGTTAAGAGTGGAAAAGTAGCTGGTACCGAGTCAGAGCGAAGAAAGAGTATTCAAGGTTTTCCCCTCTTCCCCATAAGGAGGTCACAGCAGAGGTGCCTGCAGATCTCTGCCCAAGGCCTTAGATAAAGAAATCTAGGAATGAAGGCCCCAGGGCTAGGAGTGAAAGAGCATGACTTCCTGGGGGCTCTGCGTCCTTGAGACTGTGTGGGGAAGGGCAGTTTCCCCCATTCCCTCCCCCCACCCCGTGAGGCCTCCTGGCTTAAAGCATTTGTAATTACCTATGGTCAGGCCTGAAAAATCACACATAGGTTTTTAATCAGGAGCTGGACTCCTCACTAACATTGTAGACAATAAATAGGATAAACAAGTAAAATATATGGCTGTATTAGATAGTGATAAGTGCTGACCAAAAAATTAAATAAATAAAGCAGGGAGGCAGATAGGGAGTAAATGAGAATTTGCAGGTAAGTGTGTGATAGCATTTTATTTGCTTTTTTAAATTAATTTTTATTGGAGTATAGTTGATTTACCATGTTGTGTTAGTTTCTGCTGTACAGCAAAGTGAATTAGTTATACGTACACATATATCTACTCTTTCTTAGATTCTCTTCCCATATAGGTCATTACAGAGTATTGAGTAGAGTTCCCTGTGCTATAGAGCAGGTTCTTATTAGTTATCTATTTTATATATAGTAGTGTGTATATGTCGATCCCAATCTCCCAATTTATCCCTCCCCCCTTCCCCAATATAGCAATTTTAGACAAAGGAAGATAAACGAGGCCTCCCTGAAAAGATGGCATTTGGTGAAAGACTTTAGGAATTGAACCTTGCAGATACCTGGGAGAAGAGTGGGTCTTGCAGAGGGACCAGGAAGTACAAATTGCCTGAGGTGGCAGCTTATGTGTTGTGTTGGAGGATGCCCACTTGTCTGGAGGGAGAGGAGTAGGAGATGGTACCTAGAGCTAATGAGGGGTCCAGTCCTGCAGGGCCTGGTAGCCTCTGTAAGGATTTGGATTTTTTTCTCTGAGTGGAACGAGAAGCCACTGGGGATTTTGAACAGAGGAATGACATGATTTGACCCTCTTGAGGATAGATTCAGGAGGAGAGGAGGGGACATTAAGGGCAGAAGTAGGGAAACCCATTAGGAGGCTACTATAATAATTTAGGAAGGAGATGATGTTCACTTGGACCAGGATGGTGAACTGGAAAAAAGGAGAAATGGTTGGATTTTGCCTCCAATAAGCATAGCTGGCTGGTGCCAGAGTTAACTTCCTAAAAATCAAAGTTAACCATGTTGCTCGGTGCATATAAGTTTCTGATGCTGTGGTGGCTACAGAATCCATTCCAAACTCTTCAGCTTCACACAAGACGCTCATAATCTGCTTCCCACCTAATTTTTCCAGCCTTATATCTCACACTCCCTAACTGGTACTTCCTACTTAAGCTATGCTAAACTCTCAGTTTTCAGTGTGGTCAGAACGTTGTCCCAGCTGCACACCTTTACTCCTGTTTCCTCTGCCTTTCTTCTAACAGCTGCTCATCCTACAAACTCATATGTCACCTCCTTTTCAAAACCTTTTTGACCTTCCAAGCAAACTTAATTATTCATCTTGTCACAAAACGTGCTGCATTAAAATGCAGGTCATCTGTTTACTCATATATCTCCTTCAGGAGGCTATGAGTTGGGGACCTCATTCATTTTTACCAGACAAAATCCCCTGAACATAGTAATATACTTGGCATGGAACAGGTATGCAATATTTGTTTGAGTCTATTTTTATTACGTTGGATCTGATGAACCAAAGTTCCCTTTTCTGCAAAATGTAGAGAGTACTAGAACCTACCGCATAAAGGTGTTTTAGGAGTTTTGAAATTTACGTAAGATAATACATACACTGAGTACAAAGAACAGTGCTTGGTACGTAAGTCCTCAATAAATGCTTGCTCTTTTAAAATTTTGTATTGCAGGGACTTCCCTGGCAGTCCAGGGGTTAAGACTCCGCGCTTCCACTGCAGGGGGCACGGGTTCCATCCCTGGTGGGGGAACTAAAGTACTGCATGCCGCACGGTGTGGCCAAAGAGAAAAAATTGTATTGCAATGTGAATAATGTTACTATTACACTTTAAATCATCATAATGTTTTTTTAATCTCACCTGAAAATTGTAACATCTATTTTTAAGTCTTAGAATGTGATCTGTCGCATCACAGAAACTTCTGGTGTGTTCAACAAGAAAGAAAAGCAGTGAAAAGAGGAGGTAACCCCATTCTATTTCTCTCTTGGTGACCAAGTGCTGGGATCTACGATTATTTAAAGATTCTAAATATAGAGCACTGATGACCCAAAAGCTCTTCTCAAATTTCATTTTTTCTAATAGCTTCTGAAAAAATACTCCCAGGAGTATCAAGTCTTAGTGTCAAGTTAGGTAGTTTATGCAATTTACAGTAGTGTATTGCATTTTATCACGTTGACTTTATCTCACAGGAGTCTATTCATGTCCAGTCTGCTTTGGTCATGGGAAATGCATTATCCAATTACTTATTTAGTCTCTTTGCTAATTTAATTCATTTGGTTAAATCACTAGAACTGACGTCGCTGGGTCTCTGTTAATTCTGACTAAAATGCATGACCCTGATCAGTACTTTCATGTGTACTTCCTTCTATGACTTAGGAATTTTCCTGTTGCTGAATTGACACTGATGAATTTTAATACAAGATTATGAAATTCCCCTAAGGCTTTTAAATAAAACTCCTCAATAAATTCATCTTGACTGGTGTTCTACTGTTCTTGGTGCTTACAGAGGCTTCCCCTTCACTCTTTTTTTTAAAATATTTATTTATTTTTATTATTTATTTTGGCTGCACCGGGTCTTAGTCGTGGCACGCGGGCTCTTAGTTGTGGCATGCATGCCAGGATCTAGTTCCCCGACCAGGGATCGAACCCAGGCCCCCTGCATTGGGAGCACGTAGTCTTACCCACTGGACCACGAAGAAAGTCCCTCCCCCTTCGCTGTTTTTCTTGTTTGGGATCCTGAGAAACTGCAGAGTTTATTGGGTGTGTGAGAGTCTATACATGTATAATTTTCAAATTAGCATGATCAACATGAGATGTAAAGTATACTTGGGGAACCTGTTTCTAATCTCCCCCTTCCTCCTTCTCCTTCTTACAGATGGCTTTGATTCATGCTTCATGAGAAATAGAAGTGAATAGGCAGTCTCTCATCTTCCTTCCACTGTGTCTCTGCAGCCTCTTGAATCAGGACCCACTGTCTTTCATCTGCTACTGTAGGAAGAAACAACCCTGCTCCTAGCTAAGGCCAACCCTTCCCTTGTGCTGTGGACCTCATGCCCTTTTACCTCCTCAAAGACTTTACTCCTACAAATAGACCCCTCTTTCCAGCATTTTCAATTTCCCTGTCTCTAGGGGGCTGTTTCCATCAGCCAGCAAACCTGCTCTTGACCTCCCATTCCTGTCTTCTAGCTGCTGCCCCATTTTCCTGCTCTCTCCCAGCAAAACTTCTCAAATAAATGGCTTTCCCCACTACATCACGTATTTTCTTTCCTCAATCCATTTCAATTAGACCTTTATCCTCCCCACTACATGGGAAACTTCTCCTAAAAGATTCGTCAGTGACCTCCATGTTACCAAATGCCGTAGTCACTTTTTGCCTTCATCTTTCATAACAGCTCAGTGGTATTTCTCCCAAGTGACCACGCTCTGCTTGAAACTATTTTCTTGGCTTCTGTGATAGCCCACTCCCCTGATTTTCTTCTTATATCACTGCCTAGTGACTATAGACTTGTAACTCTGAAGTGTATATATCCAGATCTAACCTTCCCCCGCATCCCAACTTGTGTATCTAAATACAATTTGACATCGCCACTTGGAGGTGTAATGAGCACCTCATACCTGTTTATTATGATCACATTTCCACGTAAATAAATATACATTTAGAATCCTTCTGCTGTTCGCTCTGCCCCATACTCTCTTCCCTCATCCTTTCCCTTTATTTCCTGCTCCTTCTCCTAAACCAGCCCTTAGCAGTTTAGATCCCTGGGTGATTCCATAGCACCCAGTAGTTTTCCTTTGTGGTAATTAGCACACTTATACTCAATCAGTCAAATGTATGATTATCTGTTTAATGTCATCCTTGCCCCTTTAGCCTTTAAGATTTCTGAGGCCAGAGATTTTCTGTGTTGTTCACTATCTCCTTAGGGCTCAACTCAGTGTCTTGCATATATTAGGACCACAGTAAATATACTTATTTCTTATCTTTGTACATCTAGGTTGTTTCCTATTTTTCACCATTACAAGCAATTCTACAATAAACTTTCATGTAGCTAAATCTTTGACACATCTTTACTCATGTGCTTAGAAAAATCCCCAGAAATAGAATCACTGGTTTTATAATGAGATGCACATTTTCAAGGCTTTTGTTAAGTGTGATAGTCTGCAAAATGACCATCATTAACTTCTCCCCTCCCTGTACAAGCAAGCCACTCATCCATCAAAAAGTGACATCTTTAAAGAACAGATTTGTGTTGACAAGGGAGAGGGGGAGTGGGGGAGGGATGAAGTGGGAAGTTGGGGTTAGCAGATGCAAACTATTACATATAGAATGGATAAACAACAAGATCCTACTGTATAGCATAGGGAGCTATAGTCGATATCCTGTGATAAACCATAATGGAATATAATATAAAAAAGAATGTATGTATATGTATAACTGAATCACTCTGCTGTATAGCAGAAATTAATACAACATTGTGGATCAACTGTACTTCAAAACAAAATAATTTTTTTTTAAAAAAGTGATGTCTCCTTTCCTTATCCTTGAATGACTTGCTTTGACCTTCAGAATGTGGTGAAAGTAGGATTGCCAGATAAAATACAAGATGCCCAGTAAAATCAGAATGTCAAATAAACAGAAAAATGGGACATACTTATGCTAAAAAAATATTTGTGATTTATCCGACATTCAAATTTAACTGGGCAACCTATACTTTTATTGACATATAGCTGATTTACAGTATTATATTAGTTTCAGGTGTGTAGCATAGTGATTCAGTATTTTTGCAGATTATACTCAATTATAAGATATTACAAAATAATGGCTATAATTCCCTGTGCTATACAATATATTCTTGTTGCTTATCTATTTTATACATAGTCGTTTATATATGCTAATCCCATATCCCTAATTTGTCCCTCTCCTTCTCCCTCTCCCCTTTGGTAACCACAAGTTTGTTTTCTATATTTATGAGTCTGTTTCTGTTTTGCCCATACATTAATTTGTATTATTTTTTAGATTCCACATATAAGTGATATCCTATAGTATTTGTCTTTCTCTGTCTGATTTATTCCACATTGCTGCAAATGGCAGAATTTCATTCTTTTTATGGCTGAGTAATATTCATATATATTTGTGTATATATATATAATGTGGTATATATACCACATCTTCTTAATGTTTTTTCTGTTGATGGACACTTGGGTTGCATCCATATCTTGGCTATTATAAATAGTGTTGCTATGAACATTGGGGTGCATGTATATTTTTGAATTAGCATTTCATTTTTTCCAGATATATACTCAAGAGTAGAATTGCTGGAGTATGTGGCAGTTCTATTTTTAGCTTTTTGAGGAACCTGCATACTGTGTTCCACAGTGGCGGCACCAATTTACATTCCCACCAACAGTGTACAAGGGCTCCCGTCTCTCCACATCCTCGCCAGTTTGTTATTTGTAGACTTTTTGATGATAGCCATTCCGACAGGTATGAGGGGATATCCCATTATGATTTGCATTTCTCTAATAATTAGTGATGTTGAACATCTTTTCATGGGGCATTCTGAATTTTTATTTGCTAAATCTGGCAACACTAGGTATGATGACACTATTCCAGTTCCAGGACTAGCCTTTAAGAGACGTAGCAGTTTCTACTTTTGCTCTCTGGAAACCAGCTAGCACGCTGTAAAGAACTTTGGGCTAGACTCCCGAATGAAGAGAGGTCAACTAAGGAAGCCAGGGGGATGAGAAGTCACTTGGGATGTTTCAGCCCTAGCTGGGCTCCCAGGCCCGGGAGTAGAGGATTTCACAACTTATGTCCAAGTAGATTTCAGAATTGCTGTAGATCTGTTCTCTGTGTTGTTGAATGGGAGCACCTACTGTGGCTTTCCTGTCCCTTTCTCACCATTGTATGCCTGGTAGGGATGGAAGAGTGGGGGGAAATTGGGACAGAAGGCAGTTCACAGCTCTCTAGGTCCAGAGGAGCTGCAGCCACATCTGCACATGATGCAGATCATGAAATACTGAACTTTGAGGCTGATGCTTTCATGGGATGAAACTTTGAGGTATCTTGGGAGGAGGTCTGTTTTGTTTTGCCTGAGAAAAGAATAGAAATAATTTGTGGCCAGAGGGAAGACTGTGATGGATTAAATATCACCACAGATTCTTTGCCACTCCTCAGATCAAGAGGTGGAGTTTGTTTCCCCTCCCACAGGGACTCTGGGCTGGCCTTGAGACTTGCTTGAATAAACAGAATGTGATGGATAGGGAGCTGTGTGACTTTCAGGAAATAGTGTTCTGGAAATTCAGCTCTTGGAAAAAAAAATTACAAGCCCTGATTTATAGCATCTAACAATTTCTGTGCTATAAATACACCCAACATGACTGATTTCAAGCTACCAATGTGATATCACCGAGCATGGAGTAGGAAAGAGATACGCATAAATGGCCATCATAAACGTGTACAAATGGGCTCCCGCATACCATCACTTCCAGACTTACTCCTTGAGAGATCTGTCAGCTTCCTTTTTTGCTTTCTTGGAATCCACCTGACACGAAGGATGCTTGGGCTAGGCTCCTGAATGATGAGAGGCCAGATGGAAAGAAAAGTCATGTGGGGAAGAAAGGAAGCCTTGGGCATTCCATCCCTGGCTGGGCTCCCAGCATGCATGAGTGGCCCCAGACAACGTTCCATGACACATAAGACCACATAGCCAACTCACAGAAATGTGAGACATAATACATTGCTGTGGATTTAAGCCACTACATTTTGGAATGTTTTAATTAGTCAGCAATAGGTAACTGAACACATATACTGCCAAGCTGTCATAAAAAAAGTTTCAAATTTTACTCCTGATAGCAATGTATGAAAGTGCCTTGTTCTTTGCATATCAGCCTGCACTTTGCATTGTCATTGCCAGGCTGATAAGTTAAAAAAAAAAAAAAAAAGTATGTTGCAGTTTAATTTGTATTCTTTGAAAATGAGTTTGAACATTTTTTCAGATGTTTATTGGCCATAAATTGACTATGCTCTCTGTCCATTTTTCTATTGATTTGTAAGGGCTCTTTATATTTTAATAATAGTAACAGGAAATGGGCAATATTGTGCAATGTATGTGGCTACCTAGTTTGCATGTGTGCTCTTTGCAGTAAAAAGCTTAAACTATTTATATGAAAAAATGATGCCTAAGGCAATTTTCTGCAAGTTTCTTATAACATGGTTATATTCCGTTTTTGGCTTGTTTGTTTCTAGTATTCCTTAAAGTATTCTAATATTTTCACTGGATTTTCTTATTAGTGATATTCTTCAGATGAAATCTTCAGCTGAAACCCAGTACAAAATACACTCTCTCCATTCCCCTCCTCATTCCAGTTTGAACAACACTGGCTTAGGCCACTGCAGTAGGTTGATTCTTCAGCCATCCTTGCCTTAAACGCTACTGAAAGTCTTCGGATAAACAGCAGTTATAGTTCGTACCAATTTCAATTTCACAAATTTGAAACAGTGTGACTTTAAAATGTTATCAGTTTGCACAAATTTTGAATAATGTGAATCCTTCCAAAATTAAAAAGTATTTCAAATTGTATTGGATTCTGGAACAACAAAAAAGGAGCATTAATGGGAAAATTAACAAAAACTGAGTAAAATCTTGAGTTCAGTGAATAGTACCCAAGTTAGTTTCTTAGTTTTGACAAATGTACCGTAGTAATGTTAGGTATTAATGATAGGGGAAACTGGGTGAGGGGTATATGGAAACTCTCTATAGTATCTTTGTAAAACTTTTCTATAAATCTAAATTATTTACAAAGGAAAAGTTTATTTTTGAAAAAAAGCACTAAAAACTTACTCTAAGAAATACTCTGTAATTTACAGGCTTATGTATTCTGAAACTATTTCTTACATTATATTGATTCCTCTGGAGTAATGATCTGTTTAGAATTATGCAAGTTTTGAATTATGTGAGCTTTTTAGGATCTTATCCCAGGAATGTAATTCACTGCCATATGAATGATATATTTACATCCCATTTTGAAAACTGAAATAGGAAAAACTGAAGATCTAAGCCTGAATCATAAGCTAAAAGAAATTCCTCCTCCCAATAAAAAACAAAAACAAAACTAAAACACTCTGTATTCCAGTTTCTGACATCAGAATTGTGGCAGTGAAGCCTTATCACTCTATGTGATCTTTGGACAAGTATGTGATTAAAGGCTTGGCTTTAAGTGTGGAATCTGGAAACTAGGTCACCAGGGAGGGCTTTGTCTGTCTCTGTAAGGCAGAAATGGGAATCCGAACCTTGCAGGCACACTAATAAATTTTTATTAGAAATTTGGCTTTTGCCCATGCAGTTGGTAGGATTTCCCACCTTCTCTCTCCCACATTTTTGAGTTCTCTTCCATCACAGCAAGTGTCTTGGGAGTGGGGTGTTTTAGTTAGTCATCATTTCACATTCCTCTGTAGGTTTCTTTGCAGATAAAAATTATCTTTTTATAGCCTTCACAGGTGTAAAAGAAATTCTAATACTTTAAATTCTAGATGTTTCCTACTGTTTTCCTCTATATTTAGAATAGATACCTTAAAATTCTATGATACACCCCCCTGTGCCTCATTTCTTTTTTTTTTTTTAAATTTATTTATTTAATTTATTTATTTTTGGCTGCACTGGGTTTTCGTTGCAGCGTGCGGGCTTTCTCTAGTTGTGGCGAGCGGGGGCTACTCTCTTCGTTGCAAGTGGGGTGCGTGGGCTTCTCATTGAGGTGGCTTCTGTTGTTGCGAAGCACAGGCTCTAGGTGCACAGGCTTCAGTAGTTGTAGCACATGGGCTCAGTAGTTGTGGCTTACGGGCTCTAGAGTGCAGGCTCAGTAGTTGTGGTGCACGGGCTTAGTTGCTCTGCGGCATGTGGGATCTTCCCGGACCAGGGCTCAAACCCGTGTCCCCTGCATTGGCAGGCGGATTCTTAACCACTGCACCACCAGGGAAGCCCTGCCTCGTTTCTTATAATAGCCTCTCGCTGATATTGAGTGGCCTTTGGATAAACAGTGCAGTTATATTTCACACTAATTTGAATTAGCAAATTTGAAACAGTGAGCAATGAAAAATATTATTAAAGTCTTACTTTATGCACACACATTGAAATAATGTGAATTCCCCTCACTAAAAACTATTGATTGTGCATTAAACAGTAAGTTGGATATAAGAAATGCATTACATTGGCCTAAGTTTATGTGCACTGAGACTGTTATTTCTCACATTACATTTATTCTTAAGGGAAAAAATCTATGTGGATGTCTTATGCGTGTTTTGAGTTATGTGAGGTTTTCAGGAGCCATTCCCAGAGCAGCTCTCCAGTGACTTAGATGATCCAACTCCCCTGCTGTGAATCTGTCTTACTATTGTTGCTGATGTGATTGCTAATGATAAAAGTTATTGATTGCTTAATCCTGTACTAGGTACTGTGTTGAGTACTGGTGTACTCAACAATATGTATTACTCCATTATCTATGAGGCAGAAATCATTATATCATCTCCATTTTGTAAATGAAAAACTTCATGTTTGGCAAATTTAAGTAACGTGTTCAAGGGAATATCTTTGGATTCCCAAGGGCTGGAATAAAGATTTCTTTCTCTGTCTGTGCCAAGATCTTTGCTAACCAATTCAATATAAAATATTTCACACTCCCCTCCGTTATTTCAGCCCTGTAGAAAGGTAGGTAAGTTTTGCTTCTGTGATCATGGTCTTCCAGCTTTAAGTTTTGATATGCTTCTTGGTTCCCAGAGCACTTGTCTGCCTTTTAGGAAGGCAGGCCCACTCCACTGAGGTGGTGGACAAATAGAGTAAACCACTTTACCTCTAATTATTCAAGACTGAAGAAGCTGTTTAAACTTTTTTGTTTGTTCATTTCTTTTTGCTTATTTCTTTTCATGTTTGAATTTTCCAAATTAGTTGAAATTTCTCAAAATCTTATTCTAAGAGGTGTTACTTACCACTTCTTTAAACAACAGTGTCTCTAAACATGATTTTCCCTTTTCCTAGAAGTAGTTGATGTTGTTGATTGTAAAATGACAATGAATAGCTTTTTTCTCCTTTTATGATTAAAAACAAACAAACTTCTCATCTTGAACAGAGGCTCCAGGTCATCTGAGGCATTCCATGGCCTGTGATGTAATTTCCTTCCCTAAATCTTTCAATTCAAGGAGGCAGTGTAACCCCATAGCAGGGAAGAAACTAAATCTTTTTAATGTTTTGTAATCTTTGGGTATGGTGAAACACCTGGAATACAGGAAGGTGAGTTGAGCTGGAAATAGGTCTTTCACACTCCATGCAGTTTTATACTTTTTATTTAGAAAAGTGTTATCACTTTCATAAATTTCTGTTAACCAAAGAACCAAAGTCATGCTTCCATTACTACAATAATCTTCGCAGAACCTTCATTATTAATTCATTTTCTGTCACTCAGCTGAAACTGAGCTTCATGATGGCAGGGAGTTTGTCGTAGAAGACTGTGTGACACGTAGTAGGAATTAAGTTCATTTTCAATGAATGAATTATGGTTTAATAACTGAGATCTCGGGAATTCCCTGGCAGTCCAGTGGTTGGGGCTTGTGCTTTCACTGCTGAGGGCTTGGGTTCCCTCCTTGGTTGGGGAGCTAGGATCCTGCAAGACGCATGGTGTGGCCAAAAGACTCAACATAGTAAAGATGCTAATGCTCCCACAACTGAGATCTAATTAAAGAAGTTGCAGATGAAGTTGAGGAAAGCTGTAAAGAACAGCAAAATAGAAGGAGCGCTAGAAGAGTTAGGAGGGCTGGGTTCTACTTTCAGTTTTGCTCTCAGTTGATGAAGGGTATAACTTCGGGCAAGTCCCTAAACCACTCTGAAAGTCTTTCTCCCTCTAATTAAACCTTTTCTATAGTGACTTGTGCTTCGCTTTACTTTCTAAATATTAGTTCTGATTCAAGGTTCTTACAGATTTAGTTGATGGAATACTAAGGTATAATGCACTTACATAGTTATATTTGATGTCATAAATTATATATTAGCATACTTAACTAACATATTAAGGATTGTGACGTACTACAGACTTAGTATCTATTGAATTTAAAAATTAGTGTTGTATCAAATGTCACTTGTTAAATTAAATCCAATATCTTTAAAAAAATTTCCATAGGGCCTTCAAAATTTATGATTGTATCTACATATTTATTTTTTTAACATCTTTATTGGAGTATAATTGCTTTACAATGTTGTGTTAGTTTCTGCTGTATAACAAAGTGAATCAGCTATACATATACATATATCCCCATATCCCCTCTCTCTTGCGTCTTCCTCCCACCTTCCCTATCCCATCCCTCTAGGTGGACACAAAGCACCGAGCTGATCTCCCTGTGCTATGCGGCTGCTTCCTACTAGCTATCTATTTTACCTTTGGTAGTATATACAAGTCCATGTCACTCTCTCACTTCGTCCCAGCTTACCCTTCCCCCTCCCCATGTCCTCAAGTCCATTCTCTATGTCTGCATCTTTATTCCTGTCCTGCCCCTAGGTTCTTCAGAAACTTTTTTTGTTTTTTTAGATTCCAGATATATGTGTTAGCATCCGGAATTTGTTTTTCTCTTTCTGACTTACTTCACTCCGTATAACAGTCTCTAGGTCCATCCACCTCATTACAAATAACTCAATTTCATTTCTTTTGATGGCTGAGTAATATTCCATTGTATATATGTGCCACATCTTCTTTATCCATTCATCTGTCAATGGACACTTAGATTGCTTCCATGTCCTGGCTATTGTAAATAGAGCTGCAATTAACATTATGGTACATGACTCTTTCTGAATTATGGTTTTCTCAGGGTATGTGCCCAGTAGTGGGATTGCTGCATCGTATGGTAGTTCTATTTTTATTTTTTTAAGGAACCTCCATACTGTTCTCCATAGTGGCTGTATCAATTTACATTCCCACCAACAGTGCAAGACGGTTCCCTTTTCTCCACACCCTCTCCAGCATTTATTGTTTGTAGATTTTTTGATGATGGCCATTCTGACTGGTGTGCGGTGATATCTCATTGTAGTTTTGATTTGCATTTCTCTAATGGTTAGTGATGTTGAGCGTTCTTTCAGGTGTTTATTGGCAGTCTGTATATCTTCTTTGGAGAAATGTCTATTTAGGTCTTCTGCCCACTTTTGGGTTGGGTTGTTTGTTTTTTTTTGATATTGAGCTGCACGAGCTGCTTATATATTTTGGAGATTAATCCTTTGTCAGTTGCTGCATTTGCAAATATTTTCTCCCATTCTAAGGGTTGTCTTTTCGTCTTGTTTATGGTTTCCTTTGCTGTGCAAAGCTTTTAAGTTTCATTACATCCCATTTGTTTATTTTTGTTTTTATTTCTATTTCTCTAGGAGGTGGGTCAAAAAGGATCTTGCTGTGATTTATGTCATGGAGTGTTCTGCCTATGTTTTCCTCTGGGAGTTTGATAGTGTCTGGACTTACATTTAGGTCTTTAATCCATTTTGAGTTTATTTTTGTGTATGGTGTTAGGGAGTGCTCTAATTTCATTCTTTTACATGTAGCTGTCCAGTTTTCCCAGCACCACTTATTGAAGAGGCTGTCTTTTCTCCACTGTATATTCTCGCCTCCTTTATCAAAGATAAGGTGACCATATGTGAGTGGGTTTATCTCTGGGCTATCTATCCTGTTCCGTTGATCTATATTTCTGTTTTTGTGCCAGTACCATACTGTCTTGATTACTGTAGCTTTGTAGTATAGTCTGAAGTCAGGGAAGCTGATTCCTCCAGCTCTGTTTTTCTTTCTCAAGATTGCTTTGGCTATTCGGGGTCTTTTGTGTTTCCATACAAATTGTGAAATTTTTTGTTCTAGTTCTGTGAAAAATGCCATTGGTAGTTTGATAGGGATTGCATTGAATCTGTAGATTGCTTTGGGTAGTATAGTCATTTTCACATTGTTGATTCTTCCAATCCAAGAACATGGTATATCTCTCCACCTGTTTGTATCATCTTTAATTCCTTTCGTCAGTGTCTTATAGTGTTCTGCATACAGGTCTTTTGTCTCCTTAGGTAGGTTTATTCCTAGGTATTTTATTCTTTTTGTTGCAATGGTAAATGGGAGTGTTTCCTTAATTTCTCTTTCAGATTTTTCATCATTATTGTATAGTAATGCAAGAGATTTCTGTGCATTAATTTTGTATCCTGCTACTTTACCAAATTCATTGATTAGCTCTAGTAGTTTTCTGGTAGCATCTTTAGGATTCTCTATGTACAGTATCATGTCATCTGCAAACAGTGACAGTTTTACTTCTTCTTTTCCAATTTGGATTCCTTTTTTTTCTTTTTCTTCTCTGATTGCTGTGGCTACATATTTACTTTAAATGGTTTCACATTGTTCCTTAACTAATCTAAGGGCTGCTCCTTTCAGGAGAGGTTTATTGTTGTTGGAAGGCTATGTCCAGTAGGAGAAGATTTACTAGATTAACCCTACAAACCAAAGAAGCTAAGTCTGTGATTCAGACTGCCTATCTAGAGTTGGAATTACATTTGTCAAGCAGCCAGAGAGACAATGTCCCTACTGAGAGTCAGCATTTTCTTTTCTTCATGATCACCTGAAAATGCCAAAGGCAAAGGACAAGTTGGATCCTTCTGCTAGAGAGACACAAACGTGTTTATTCGGCTCTAAACTTAGAAGATGAAGTAACTTGGACTCGTGATATCTGTAATTCCAGCTGCCCTTATCCAACAAGTGCATTCCTAACAAAGGCAAAACATCTAAAGGCAAAGAGAAAGCAGTCTTTGATAGTTCTTTTATTTTTCATTTATTATCTATTTTGAGGGAGATGCTGTCTTCCAGATCAGTGTTTTCCAAGCTTATTTGTAAGTTTGAAAACTGTAAAATGTAAGAAATATACTTTCAATTTCAACCTAGTACACCTACATATACACATGCAGGCATGCGCACGCACACACACAACTGAAACTATGTTTCCTCAAAATAATGTCTATCCTAACCACAGTTGAGCCATCTGATATTTTTCTATACTATTTCAATTTTTAAAAAGTCGTTGTTTCGTTTTTTAAAAAGCACTGTGTTACTGCCATGACCTTCTAGATTGGAAAAAACAATCTAAATGCTTTTAGGAGATTCAAAAATAATTTATGGCCCTTGACCAACAGAGAGGCGTACAGTCCTGCAAATAATCAACAGAAAGCCAAAAATAATAAATGCTGTCCCGGGTGCTGGGACCAATGGATATCCTCATGCAGAAGAATAAAGTTGGACCACAGCTTATACCATATTTAAAAATTATTTCAAGATGGATCAAAGACCTAAATGTAAGAGGTAAAATTATTAAACTCAGAAGAAAACATAGAAGTAATCTTTATGACCTTGGATTAGGCAGTGGTTTCTCAGGAAAAACTAAAAACACAAGAAACAAGAAAAAAAAAGAGACAAATTAGACTTCAAATTTGTTAAATTAAAAACTTTTGTGCTTCAAAGGATGCCATAAAGAAAATAAAAAGACAACCCACAGAACAGGAGTAAAATATGTATCAGATAAAGGACATATATCTAGAATATATAAAGAACTTCACAACTCAATACTAAAATGACAACTCAACTTAAAAATGGGCAAAGAATCTGAATAACCACTTTTCTTAAAAAAAGATATACATATGGTCAATATGGACATGAAGGAATTCTCAACCTCAGAAAAATACAAATCAAAGCCACAATGAAATACCACTTCACTCCCACCAGGGTGGCTCTGATAAAAAAAAAAAAAAAAAAAACAGATGATAACAAGTGTTGGTGAGGATGTGGAAAAATTGGAACTCTTATACACTGCTGGAGAGAATGTAGAATGGTGCCACTTTTTGGGAAAACAGTCTGGACATTCTTCAAAAGGTTAAACAGATTTACCATTTAACCCAACAATTCCGCTCCTAGGTTAGGGAAATGAAAGCATGTGTCCAAGTAAAAACTTGTACATAAATATTCAATAGCAGCATTATTCATATCATCCAAAAGGTGGAAACAACCCACATCAACTGATGTGATGGATGGATAAATAAATGTGATATATCAACACAATGGAATATTATTTGGTAATAAAAATGAATGAAATACTGATTTGTGCTATAACATGGATGATAATGCTAGGTGAAAGAAGCCAGGCACAAAAATTTACATATTGTATGATTCCATTCATATGAAATTTACTGAATAGGCAAATTCATAGAGAAAGTATATTCGTAGTGGTTACCAAGGGCTGCAGGCTTAGGACAAAATGGAGAGTAAATGCTAGTTTGTTTCTTTTAGAGTGGATTGTCATCACATTCTTGATAGTGTCCTTTTAAGGATAAAAGTTTTAAATTCTGATGAAGTACAAGTTACCTATATTTTCTTGGGTTGCTTTTGCTTTAGGACCAGTGACTAAACGAAGGTCCTGAAGATTTAAGCCTATGTTTTCTTACGAGTTTAGTAGTTTTGCTTTTCACTTTTAGGTCTTCAACACACCTTGAGTTAAATTTTGTATATGATGTTATATAGGCATCCAGCTTAATTCTTTTATATATGGATATCCAGTTGTCCCATCACCATTTGTGTTAAAGACTGATTTTCCTTCATTGAATTGTCTGGGAACCTTTGTCAAAAATCAATTGACCATGGACATATGATTGTAAAATATGAGGGTTTGTTTCTGTACCCTCAATTCTATTTCATTGATTTAAATGTCTGTCTTTATGCCAGTACCATACTGTCTTGATTATTGTATCTTTGTAGTAAAGTTTGATATTGGGAAGTATTAGTACTCCAATTTTGTTATTGTTTTTCAAGATTATTTTGGCTATTCTGTATCACTTGAATTTCCATATGGGTTTTGGGATTAGCTTATCAATTTCTGCAAAAAAAAAAAAAAGTAGTGGGAGTTTTGATAAAGATTGTGTGAAATCTGTACATGAATTTATTACTTTCCCTTTACTTAGGTCTTCCTTAATTTCTTTCAACAATATTTTATAGCATTCTGTGTGTAAGTTGTGCACTTCCCTTGTTAAATTTATTCTTAAGAACTTTATTCTTTCTGTTACTATTTAAATGGAATTGTTTTCTTAATTTCATTTTTAGACTTCATTTCTGGTGTATTGAAACACAACTAATTTTTATATATTGATTCTGTGTTCTGTAACCTTGCTGAACTTGTTTATTAGCCCTAATAGCTTTTCTGTGGATTCCTTAGGAATTTCTATAGATAAGATCGTCTGCAGAGATAATTTCACTTCTTTCTTTCCATTCTGAATGCTTTTTATTTC
The DNA here is from genome assembly GCF_028023285.1 of Balaenoptera ricei. Taxonomy (NCBI): domain Eukaryota; kingdom Metazoa; phylum Chordata; class Mammalia; order Artiodactyla; family Balaenopteridae; genus Balaenoptera; species Balaenoptera ricei. Next base: position 4,193,746 of record NC_082645.1, on the reverse strand, counting down.
ATTTTCTTGCCTAATTGTCCTGACTAGAATCTCTAGTACAAGGCTGAATAGAAGTGGCAAGAGAGGACATCCTTATCTAGTTTCTGACCTATGGGGAACGCTTTCAGTTTTTCACCCCTAGCTTTCATAGTAGCCATGTTTTTTCAAAATGCCCTTTTCCAAGTTGAGGATATCCCCTCTATTTTCAAGTGTCTGTTGAGTGTTTTCATCATGAAGGGGTGTTAGATTTTGTCAAATAATTTTTCCACATTGATTGAGATGGTCATATGGTTTTTTGTCCTTTACTCTATTTATGAAGTGTATTACATTGATTGATTTTCTTATATTGAACCAACCTTGCGTTGCTGGGATAAATTGCACCCAATCATGGTGTATAATCCTTTTTATATGTTGCTGGATTCAGTTTGCTAGTAATTTGTTAAGGATTTTTGTGTTTATATTCTTAAGGCATATTGGTCTGTAGCATTATTTTTTCTTGTGATTTCTTTGTCTGGTCTTGGTATCAGGTAATGGTAATGCTAACTCCATAGATTGAATTGGTCAGTGGCTCTTTCTATTCTTTCTTTGGAAAAGTTAGTGAGGAATTGGAATTAATTCTTCCTTAAATGTTTGATAGAATCCACCAGTGAAGTTGTCTGGGTATGGGCTTTCCTCTGTTGGTAGATTTTTGATTACTCATTGAAATTTTTACTTGTTATAGGTCTATTTCAATTCTTTATTTGTTCTTGAATAAGTATCAATAGCTTGTGTTTTTCTAGGAATTTGTTCATTTCATCTAGGTTTTCTACTTTATTGGCACACAATTGTTCACAGTATTTCATCTATTTCTGTAATGTCAGTGATAATGTCCTCTCTTTTATTCTGGATTCTAGTAATTTGAGTCTTCTATCTTTCTTTCTTGGTCTATCTAGATAAAGGTTTATCCATTTTCTTGAGTTTTTCAACTAACCAACTTTTTCTTTTTGTTAACTTTTTCTGTTGCCTTTATAGTCTCTATTTCATTTTTTCCTACAGTAATTGTTTTTATTTCCTAACTTCTGTTTGCTTTGGATTTAGTTTGATATACCCTCTACCTGGCCCTCGTTTCTTAAGGTGGAAGGTTGAGTTTTATTTGAGATCTTTCTTGTTTTTTAACATAAACATAGACAACTATAAATTTCCCTCTGAGCATTGCTTTTGCTACATCCCATGCATTTTGGTATGTTGTGTTTTTATTGTTAGTCTTCTCAAAGTATTTTCTAATTTCCCTTGTGAGCTGTTCTTTGACTAATTGGCCATTTGAGTGTGCTTTTTAGTATTCATATATTTGTGAATTTTCAAAATTTCCTTATGTTATTTATTTCTAATTTCACTCCATTGTGTTGGAAAATATGCTTTGTATAGTTTCAATCCTTTTAAATTTATGGGCACATCTAATGGCTTATATATGTTTCATGTGCACTTAGAATAATATGTATTCTGTTGTTGTTGTGTGAGGTGTTCTGTAAATGTCTGTTAAGTCTAGTTGGTTTATAGTGTTGTTCAAGTCTTCTATTTCTTTTTTTCTTACATCATAATATCCAAATCTTTATTGTTTACATTCAAAACCGCTGAGAGTTTGGAAGACTATTAGAATCTAGATAAACATGTCAAATACATTTCCTTTCTTTCTTTCTTTCTTTAATATTTATTTATTTATTTATTGTCTTTATTGTGTGTGTGTGCTGTGTCGGGTCTTAGTTGTAGCACGCCGGGGTCTTCATCGTGGCATGCAGGATCTTTTATTGCGGCATGGGCTGCTTGTTGCTGCACGGGCTGTTTGATGCAGGGTGCAGGCTTCTCTCTAGTTTTGGCGTGCGGGTTTTCCCTCTCTAGTTGTGGCTGGTGGGGTCCAGAGCACATGGGCTCTGTAGTTTGCAGCATGCAGGCTCTCTCGTTGAGGCGCACAAGCTCAGTAGTTGTGGTGCACAGGCTTAGTTGCCCCATGGCATGTTCCCCGACTAGGGATTGAACCTGTGCTCCCTGCATTGGAAGGTGGATTCTTCACCACTGGACCACCAGGGAAGTCCCTCAAATACATTTTCAAAAACATTTTTCACATTTTTCTTCATTTAGTTGGAAGTCTTCTATTTCTTTGTCAATCTGTTATTTTATCCATTATGGATAGTGGAGTATTGAAGTATCCAACCATTATTTTTATTTATTTTTATTTTGTTTTATTTATTTATTTTTATTTATTTTTTGGCCACATGGCACAACTTGTGGGATCTTAGTTCCCCAACCAGGGACTGAACCTGGGCCCCAGGCAATGAAAGCGCCTAAGTCATAACCACTGGACCATCGGAATTCCCCAACCATTATTTTTAATTGTGTATTTCCCCTTTCAGTTCTGTCATTTTTGCTTCATATATGTTGGGGCTGTGTTTCTAGGTGCACATTTAGTCTTCTTGGGAACCACCAGACTGGTCAAATAATGACAGTTCTCTGAGAGTAAGGTTTAGAAGGAGCTCCAATGCCCCAGTTGTTTCCTGGATGCTGGTTTTCACCTCAGATACAGGCTTTTAATTTTCAACATTACTTCAGAGGTGAGAATAGAGAATGGGACTACAACAAGTTAAAACCCCACAAACTAATGTTCTTACCAAAATTCAACCACTTTTTTTGTGTGAATGCTGGATTTCTACAAGACTTTGGTTAATTTCCAGAGTTCTGAACAAGTGGATTCTGACAATTTTTCCAGTTTTTTTCATTATTTTTATGGAGGAGAAAATCTTCAGAAATCAATGCTTCACCATTTTTATTAATGGCATTTCATATTGTTTCTTTATTGTTTGTGTAACAGATTCTTAATGTTCTTTAATGTTGTGGTACTACTAAAAAAATATTTTTAAAGTTACTAAGGTTGTGCCTTGGGAACATAATTTAATTTCTTATGGAAATATTTTTCATAAACTATTTTCCCAAAAGATTTTCTGCTGAGTTTCTTCAGAATATAATGGAAAACTCAGGGAATACATTAGAAAATGCTTTGCTGTCTAATTTTTGGTATTACTGCTATTTGTGTTAATCTAATTTGAGCATCTTACATAAAATTGCAGCTCTCTCTGGAGCACTCTATTTCCCCCGCTTTATATTTTTCCACAGCACATATCACCGTTTAACAATATATTTCACTTGTTTATTGTCTGTCTTCCCCCACTCCTATGCAAGTACCATGTAAGGATTTTCATCCGTTTTTGTTTGTTTATTTTCCACTGCTTTAGTTTTAAGACTTAGAACTTTGACTGTTTCATAATAGGTACTCAGTAAATGAATAAATGAGCTAATTATACCCTTATTTGGGGTGCACGCTGAAGACTTTTTATAGCTCAAGTGCTAACTATCCCTTAGACCCACAAACATTTCCTGAAGACTTGTCTGCTAGGCCCTGATATACAAAGATACAATTCCTAACCTCCACGTGATCAGCAAAGGATTGCAGTACAAAATTAGTAAGGCCATAACATAGGTCTTTACAGAAACAGGAGTAGCTGGAGGAAGGGAAGAGAAGGAGGAAGTAGATAGTGTCTGGGGTCTTAATGGAGAAGAAAGGACTGAGATTTCCCTAGTTTGGGCTGAGAGTACAGGGCTGGGATAGCAGAAGACCTAAAATAATTAGCATTCATGTTTAGTGACATTAGATCACTGGGAGGATAGCTGTTTGGATGTGGTAACAAATGAGGTTAGGGAATTCCCTGGCAGTCCAGTGGTTAGGACTCAGTGCTTTCACTGCTGGGGGCCCCGGGTTCAATCCTTGGTCGGGGAACTAAGATCCCGCAAGCCACTTGGTGCATCCAAAAAAAAGAAAGAAAGAAATGAGGTTATAGGGTAAACAAAGGTAAAATGTTGAAAGGATTTGTCTGCCATTTTAAAGAGTTTGACCTTTATATCAAGAGCCAGGAACACACCCCTTCTTTTTTAATCCCAGGAGAGTGATGTTTGTATTTTTTTAAGAGATGGTCAGTCAGGTGTGGCCATAAGAGGAGATAGAAGAGAGGCTCAGAAAAAAAACCAACAAAGTTTATTTTACTCACCAGTCCTAGGCACAGGAGACACAGCAGACCATGCAGGGCCACATGGAAAAGCCACCAAGATGGTCAGGAGGCAGAAGTCAGGAGTGAGGGGAAGGTTTATTAGGCCATGACCTTTCTTGGGGTTTCCATGGGAAAGGCAAGCTAGGGCAGCGTAAACGCTTAGGAGTGGCTAATTTGAATAATTTTGATGGTCTCTAAGCTATAGGAATTGTCCCTGGTTGTCTGGCACCTGGCCCTGGGATGGTTAAGGCAGAGGAATATTACCCCCTGGGGTACACAAACCAGATAGAGGAGGTATGGCTCTGGATTGGTTAGTTTTTGTATCGAAGATGTGGTCCCAGCTGGGCCCTTTGCTATCTCTAAGAGTTGGCTAGCCCAGGGAAGGGCAGGCTCTTCCCAGCCAGAAAGGTTTTTCAAGATGTCAAAACATCACAATATACAGGAAATGTGAAATATTTACAAGACAGTTTGGTTTGGGTTATGTGGAGAATGAGCTGCTCCAGATACACCTCTGGGGGTTGGTTGATGATGATTTCTACCCTTTCACTTGAAATTTTTTAAATGATTGTTTTCTAACCCCAAAAGGAGCTTTGTGCTCCCAAGTTCTTGAAGATCGTTATAAGTAGCAGTTATATACATATAAAGTATAAGATATGTAAAATGTCAGCCGACCTGTTCTGGTTTTGTGGAAAGAGGCAACCACAAATCACTGCTACTGCTCAAAATTATTTTGCAAGTTTTTGTGTTTCAAAATGAAACCTATATTTATTGTGCCTTCAGGTAAGAGTTATATTAAGGAAGGAGCAAAATTTTGGTTGGGAAGAACTATCATTCTCATGCAGAAAAATTGGGCATCTGTATCTTTTCCTGTGGTTCAAAATGTGTTGAAGATCTTCAAAAAGGGTAGGTAACTAAGTGGGTGTTGGTAGCACCTGCTACACCACAAGAATTATGGTGTCTGTTCTCATGAACGTCACTGTCATCGGGATCAGGTGAGTGAATGCCTGTTGGTCAGGTCACTGTCCCCAACACAGCATTTTATGGGCTCAGGAATTATTCCTGATCTATATTGCCATTTCTTCTGACGTTGCTCCAGCCTTTCCAGCTCTGTTCTTTCTTTCCTTTTTTTAAATTTTATCTTTTCTTTTTTGGCTGCGCCATGAGGCATGTGGGATCTTAGTTCCCTGACCAGGGATAGAACCCATGCATCCTGCATCGGAAGTATGGAGTCTTCACCACTGGACTGCCGGGGAAGTCCCTATCTTTTATTTTTTTATTGAAGTATTGCTGATTTACAATGTTGTGTTAATTTCTGCTGTACAGCAAAGTGATTCAGTTATACATATACATACTTTTTAAAATATTATTTTCCATTGTGGTTTATCTCAGGATATTGAATATAGCTCCCTATGCTAAACAGTAGGACCTTGTTGTTTATCCATCCTATATATAATAGCTTATATCTGCTAACCCCAACTTCCCGGTCCATCCCTCCCCCAACCCCCCACACTGTTGGCAACCACAAGTCTGTTCTCTATGTCTGTGAGTCTGTTTCTGTTTCATAGATAGGTTCATTTGTGTCGTATTTTAGATTCCACATATAAGTGATATCGTATGGTATTCGTCTTTCTCTTTCTGACTTACTTCACTTAGTATGATCATCTCTAGGTCCATCCATGTTGCTGCAAATGGCATCATTTCGTTCTTTTTTTATGACTGAGTAATATTCCATTGTATATATGTACCACATCTTCTTTATCCGTTCATCTGTTGATGGACATTTAGGTTGTTTCCATGTCTTGGCTATTGTGAATAGTGCTGCTATGAACATAGAAGTGTATGTATCTTTTTGAATTATAGTTTTGTCCGGATATATGGCCAGGAGTGTGATTCCTGGTTATATGGTAATTCTATTTTTTTGAGGATCCTCCATACTGTTCTCCATAGTGGCTGTGTCAATTTACATTCCCACCAACAGTGTAGGAGGGTTCCCTTTTCTCCACACCCTCTCCAGCATTTGTTATTTGTAAATGTTTTAATGATGACCATTCTGACCAGTGTGAGGTTGTACCTTATTGTAGTTTTGATTTGCATTTCTCTAATAATTAGTGATGTTGAGCATCTCTTCATGTGCCTATTGGCCATCTGTATGTCTTCTTTGGAGAAGTGTCTACTTAGGTCTTCTGCCCATTTTTTGATTGGATTGTTTGTTTTTTGTTGTTCTTGTCCAGCACTGTTCTTTCTGTACTCAAATCCCAGGAACAAGAATACTGGCTTCAGAATTAGCCACTTATTAGCAATAAAAATAATAATAAAATCACAGCTAACAATTACCAAGTTTTCACCTGTGCAAACCTCCTTATAAGCCTTATCTCATGCAGCCCTCATAACTCATGAAGTAGGTGCTATTATAACCCTCACGTTTTAGGAAACTGAAGCATAGACCTTGAACTTTGGTGAAATTTTTACCTTTCATTTATTTCTTTTGTAAAATGGAGATTATATCTATTGTTCACTTACTTCCCATAAGTGAAGAAATGTGTGTAAAATTCTCAGCACATGCTTTATGAAACATAATTGCATTGGGTAGATAGCCTTTTGTTGTAACCTTGATATGCTTGATGGAATTACTTTTCAGATTGATAAAAGCAGTTTCCTTTCTAGGCTCCCAAGAATTTCTTTATCTTCTCATTGCTTTCTTAATTCATTATCCACTCCAATTGCTTCCTGAAGTGCTTCCCTGCCATATTTTTACTTTCTTCTCATTGAAAGGAAAAATGTTGTCAAGAAGAGCTCAGAGGACCTCTCCAGAATGAAACTACACCTAAAAACACAAGTTATTTGACTGAGGAAACAAAGGAAACCCATTGCTACCAGGACCTCTGAATCCCTAAATCCCATTCTTTTCTTCCCGGTGGAGTCACACAGATGACATGTACACATGAGAACTCTAGAATGTTTTTAAAAAGTGGTGGCTAGAAGTGGATAAGAATCAGAGGGGAGCAGACAAGAACTTCAGTGACACTGAACCCCAATGAAAGGCGGAAGCCCAGAGGACAGCTCCCTAGGGTAAGAGTGGCTCTGGGTTTTAGTCTCCAGTCCCACAATGGCAGATGTGGGTGGAAGGGACTCCATGGTTGACTCAAAGCCATGTTAACCAAGCCCCCTTCAATGAAAACGTGAGCGGCTGTCCACATGGGTCCCTGCCCACATTTGTGTATTACAAACCAGGCATCCTGAATGTTTCACTTTCCTGAAGTTTACCGAGAAGGAAACTCCTCTTTCCCAGTTTGCTCTTGACAGATCCTCCTGAAGAACTTTGATTATGGAAGTGTAATCGATAGATTTGGATAGTTGTCATTTTTCTCACTAGTAAAGAGTCAGGAAGACCAGAGGTGAATAAAACTAGAAATATTATTAATAAATAAACAATATTAATAGCTATACAAAGGAAGAAAGAAAAAAGAAAGAAAGGAAAAAGGAAGGAAGATAACGAAAGAGGGAGGAAGGAAGGAAGAGAAAAAGAAAGAACAAGAAAAAAATCTCTAGACTCAGATACGACTCTCTCAGGGTCCTCATCTGGGAACCAGGTATTTTTTAGGTCAGGAAACAGAGGCACAGGGAGAAGATCCTTGAGTGAATTTCAAGATCAGTCTCTTATGGTAATTCATTACCACAGAATCTCGGTATGTTGGAGTAGAAGAGGACCATGGTCCAGTTATTTCACTGAAGAAGGGAAAGGACAAGTTGCAAGATGTGCAGTAACTTTCTCAAGATCACTTGTCCAATTTGAAAGAAGCTAGGCTTGGGACTTCCCTGGTGGTCCAGTGGTTAAGGCTCCAGGCTCCCAATGCAGGGGGCCCAGGTTCAATCCCTGCTCAGGGAACTAGATCCTGCATGCTGCAACTAAGAGCCCGCATACTGCAACTCAAGATCCTGTGTGCTGCCCAGCACAGCCAAATAAATAAATCAATAAATATAAAAAAAAATAAAAATAAAAGAAGCTAGGCTTAGAAGTGTTCAAATCTTAAATGTCAGGACAATTTTGGACTTTTGGTGGTTAAATATTGTTATAAAACAAGAGAAAATATAGAGAATAGAAGGTCAAAGAAGCAGGAAGTAGAGGGATGCTAAAAACACAAAGTGTACATTTGCCATGATGACAAATTGTCTCTTGGACAGGCATGGGTTTTGCAGTGTTGTAAAACAGGAATTAGGATGGGAATAGCATGTGTGGATGTTAGGCCAGAATCACTGCATGAGTGCCATGGGGATTCGTTAATTTAAAAAAATTGTAATATAAAATACTCAGTATTCATTTAGTGCCCTCTGCAGTTCTCTTCAGAGTCAACTCAATATCGAATGGTTTCTATCTGGTGTACCCTTCCTCATCATCATTTCCTCAATAAGCCACTTCTTCCCTACATTTCTCCACCACCACCAGAAACCTGCCATCCTCATTTTCTATTCTGGGAGAAAGCCTATTCTGCAAGAATAAGCTTACCAATAAGATTACCATGCCTCCTACCCTCCAATTTTATAAATATATGTAACATATATATATACACACACACACACAATATGTGTATATATGTGTGTTTATACACAATTTATAACAAAAATATGTGTATTCATTGAAAAAAATTCAGGAAATACAGAAATAAAAACAACATTTTAAAATCACATTTATGTAGAGATGTGGATGGACCTAGAGATTGTCATACAGAGTGAAGTAAGTCAGAAAGAGAATAACAAATATGGTATATTAATGCATATATGTGGAATCTGAAAAAATTGGTATAGACGATCTTATTTACAAGGCAGAAATAGAGACACAGACATAGAGAACAAACGTATGGATACCAAAGGAGAAAGGGGGGGGTGCGATGAATTGGCAGATTGGGATTGACATATATACACTATTGATACTATGTATAAAATAGATAAGAATGAGAACCTACTGTGCAGCACAGGGAGCTCTACTCAGTGCTCTGTGGTGACCTAAATGGGAAGGAAATCCAAAAAAGAGGGGATATATGTATACTTATAGCTGATTCACTTTGCTGTACAGTAGAAACTAACACAATATTGTAAAGCAACTATACTCCAATAAAATTTTTTTTTTAAGTGTAAAAAAACCACAATGATTTACCACTTCGTACCCACTTTGGTGGCTGTAATAAAAGTCAGATAATAATAAGTATTGATGAGTCAGTGAATAATTGGAACCTTCACACACTGCAAAGGGTATGTAAAATGGTGCAGCTGCTTTGGAAAAATTCAGTATTTCCTTAAAATGTTAAATGTAGATTTACCATATGACCCACGAATTCTACTCCTAAATATATACCCAAGAGAAAACTTGTACAGGAATGATCATAATTTTATTCATGATAGTCCCAAATGGAAGTAACACAAATGTCCATCAACTGATAAATGAATAAACAAAATGTGGTATGTCCATACAATGAAATATTACTTGGCCATAAAAAGAACAAAGTTCTTATACATGCTACAGAATGGACGAACCTTGAAAGCATTATGCTGAATGAATGAATCCAAACACAAAAGGCTACATATTATATGGTTCTATTTATATAAAATGTCTAGAGTAGGCATGAACCATAGAGACAAAAAGTAGAATAATGGTTGTCAGGGACTGCAGTTTGGGAGGATAAATAGTGACTGCTAATGACTATGGGGCCTTGCAGGAGTGGGGAGTGTTGATGAAAATATTCTGGAATTATATAACATTAATTGACATAAAACCTTGTGAATATACTAAGAGCTACTGAGTATACACTTACAAAGGGTGTAAAAAAAGCTACTGATCGTACACTTACAAAGGGTGAACTGTAGGTTTCTGACATATATCTCAATAAAACTATTCTAAATTAAAAAAATAATAATATCACATTTAGTCCCACCACCTAGATATAAATACTGGTTATATTTTACTGTATTTCTTTTCAGTTTTGGGGGGATTTTTTTGGATATACACACACAAAGATACACATTAAAAAAAATAATTAGTAGTGAGGTGGATGGACCTAGAGTCTGTCATACAAAGTGAAGTAAGTCAGAAAGAGAAAAACAAATACCGTATGCTAACACATATATATGGAATCTAAGAAAAAAAAAAAAAAGGTCATGAAGAACCTAGGGGCAAGACAGGAATAAAGGCACAGACCTACTACAGAATGGACTTGAGGATATGGGGAGGGGGAAGGGTAAGCTGGGACAAAGTGAGAGTGGGGCATGGACATATATACACTACCAAACGTAAAATAGATAGCTAGTGGGAAGCAGCCGCATAGCACAGGGAGATCAGTTCGGTGCTTTGTGACCACCTAGAGGGGTGGGATAGGGAGGGTGGGAGGGAGGGAAACGCAAGAGGGAAGAGATATGGGAACATATGTATATGTATAACTGATTAACTTTGTTATAAAGCAGAAACTAACACACCATTGTAAAGCAATTATACTCCAATAAAGATGTTAAAAAAAACAAAAAACAAAGTATCTGGTAGGTATGTTAGATGAAAAGAATAAATCATTGACCATGTAAAAAAAAAAAAAATTAGAACCAAGCTATATACGTTATATTATCACTTGCTGTTTTCACTTAGCAGTGTACTATTACCACTATCCTATGTCATGATTTTTTTTTCATTTAATTTAATCTTTATTTTATATTGGGGTATAGTTGATTTACAATGTTGTGTCAGTTTCAGGTGTACAGCAAAGTGATTCAGTTATACATATACATATATCCATTCTTTTTCAGATTCTTTTCCCATATAGATTATTACAGAATATTGAGTATAGTTCCCTGTGCTATACAGTAGGACCTTGTTGATTATTTTATATATAGTAGTGCGTATATATTAATCCCAAACTCCTAATTTATCCCTCCCCCCGACCTTTCCCCTTTGGTAATCATGAGTTTGTTTTCTAAGTTTGTGAGTCTGTTTCTGTTTTGTGAATAAGTTCATTTGTATCATATTTTTAGATTCCACATATAAGTGATATCATAAGATATTTGTCTGAGTTACTTCACTTAGTATGATAATCTCTAAGTAATTTTCTATAATATTATTTTAATTGTCTAAAATATTCCATTGTCTAAAGTACCACAATATATTTAAATCATTCATTAGCATGGATATTTTTGTGGCCTACAATATTTTGCTAATATAAAAAAAATACCACACAATATCACTGGAGCCAAATCTTTGCACACTATTTACTCAGTATAAATTCCTTGAAATAGGTCAAGGTAATCACATAATTAAACATGAATAGGTAGTACATAATTAAGGGTTTTGATAAATGCCATCAAATTGTATTCCAGAAGGGTTGTGGAATTTTATATTCCCATTAGCAATATAAAAAAGAAATGAAAATTGTGTATGTGTATTTTTATATATTTTGTGTCTGTGTGTATATGTGTATGTGTTTCTTCTAGTAAGGTGGAATATTACTTATCTTAGGTAACTATATTGAAGTAACTAGCTGCTATAATAAATAAAACCTAAAATTGTAATGGCTTAACATAATAAAAATTTATTTTTTGCTGATATAGCTGTTCAGTGAAGGGTTCCTGGTTGAGGATTCCTGGCTTTCCTCCATGGGGTGATTTAGGGATTTGGACTCTTCCATCTTGTGGCTGGGAATTTTCTCATGCTTCACCATGGTTATACCCATCTGGTGGGGACATAGGGAAAAGAGAAAGCATGATGGAGGTATAACTTCACAGCCCATTGAACTCAGTCACATGGTCTACAAGGGAATCTGCACAATGTAGTCAGGGATTGCTGCCACAGTGGCCAAAAAGGATAACCTTTTTCGGTAGAACAATAGAGCAGGCTCATAAAATATAAGAAATGCTGACTACATCAACAGAAGAGACCAATTGCAGTCATTAACAATGGCATTCCCAGGTACACACTGAAGCTGAAATCTTTTAATTAGGGCAATTTAAGTTCTCTAAAGGCTTTCCACCTGCATATTTGCAAATATATGACAGCTTTTTTTAATGCCAATTTTATACTTAAGAAGGCCTTCCCGCTCAATACCATACTGTCAGATTTTCAATATAGTACATTTATGTGATAATGAAAAGATGTTAACTGCCTAGTTAAAATAATTAATCATGCACACAGAAGACTTTTCATCTGACAACATTCAGTTTATTGATCTGCTGTACTGCTTAGAATAATCCTCAGGTAGGTGAATTTGCAGGTCCACTGAACAACCATGAAGGCTGTCCTTAGATTTCGTAGATGTGTTTCCTTTTGTCTTCTTCAAGAAGACAACCCATTCCTTCACAATGATATATTTAGGTCATCTTGCAGTAAAATGAATGGCTTTATATTTTTCTTCCTTTCACATTAAGTGATAGTGAAGCAGTCTGCCCAGAGGATCATTAAATAATCCCCAAAATGTCCTTGTAGGAGATCCAGTGAGATTTTCATAGAACTTGCAATGCCATACCTTCTTTCCTTAGGTATTATCTTCACCATATTCTGTTTACATAGTAAGACTTGTAGGAGTACCATTTCAAGAGACAAACATTGATTCTTTCCCTAACAATTCTCTTGCTTTCCTGACTATGCCATTTTGTCTCCCCGAATTAAACTGCAGTAGACAGAGAAAAGACAGCTTAGCCTTCCTTCAAACCTTTAAGTGTGTCAAAGGGAAGGAGCTACATAAGTTCAAAGCATGATTCTGAGTTATTTTACAGCAAGTAGTAATATATACACGTTAAAGAGCATGCTATTCATTGAGTGCTTTGTTTACCATTTTTACATTTATTGTTTTTTGAGCAAAAACAGTGTTTTATAGAAGGTGTGAAACAGACAATGAAATAGGCATTCGTACTTGCTTCACTGAAAGCAAAGGGAGCTCTGATAAGAAAATATTCAATAGGGTTCCTTCCCAAACATTAAACAAGAGATAAAGACAAGAGTTGAACCCATTTGGAAAACGTGGAGCTGGTATTAAAATATTACTAATGGAGTAAGAGTCAAATCATTGCTTTCAGATCTTCAACAAATATGCTGAGCAGCCACGGACCAACAAACTCAGTAAATATAAATAGATAGTGGTCAGAACAAGGGAGATAAAGAAAGGTAAATGGACATGAGGTGAGATAGAATACACTGAACTATTTTAATGCATTTTAAGATAAATACATAGATTAAAAAATAAAAAAGCCCTACCCCAGAGTATGTGCCAAGATGTTAAAAAAAAAAAAAACACCTCTTTTCAACTTCTTGCCCTGGTTGCCAGCCTCTGATTCTTTCCCCTTCAAAAAATGTTTTATTTCTGGCACTTTAAATAAAAGAAGCTCATGATACACATAAATGACCCCTTCACACGTATTCCAGAAAATAGCCACCTCTACTCAAATCCTTGTCTCTTGTTAATTCAGCGTTATGCTCTGATAGGTATCAGACAAAATTCTTTTACAAAGATTGTGTTTTGGCTGCTCACAGGATTCCTGAAAGCACAGACTTCTATCTGGACTTATCTTAAATGTTACTTGAGATGGGATAACCTTTTAGATTTTAAATGCTTAAAATCTTTCAGTGATTATTAATAAGTAATCACACACAGGAGAAATGTGTAACAAGAGCACATTAACACTATAAAATCCTTTGGTTTTGTATCGAACTCTTTGATTTCTTTTTTCTTTTTCTTTTTTGGCTGCGTTGGGTCTTCATTGCTGCGTGCAGGCTTTCTCTAGTAGTGGCGAGCGGGGGCTCCTCTTCATTGCTGTGCACGGCCTGCTCATTGCGATGGCTTCTCTTGTTGCAGAGCACAGGCTCTAGGGGCGCGGGCTTCAGTAGTTGCAGCACATGGGCTCAGTAGTTGCGGCACTCGGGCTCTAGGGCGCACGGGCTTCAGTAGTTGTGGCTCATGGGCCCTAGAGCACAGGCTCAGTAGTTGTGGCGCACAGGCTTAGTTGCACCATGGCATGTGGGATCTTCCCGGACCAGGGATTGAACCCGTGTCCCCTGCATTGGCAGGCGGATTCTTAACCACTGTGCCACCAGGGAAGTCCAAACTCTTTGATTTCTTAAATTAGTTTTATGATTTGTTTAGAATCATGTTTCATGCTTTGTGATTTTGAAAGATGCCCTGAAGCTTCTTGGCTTGGCATTTGTGGTGTTCCCTCATAGATTCAAACTTTCCTATCTTTTCAGTCCTTCCTTGTTCTCCTACAAACCGTAATTTTGCATCCCTCTCTTTGGTTTAATTGCCTGGACCAGAGCTGGAAGAAAACACCCCCAAAACTATCTGTTATTGTTGTCTTCAAGGCACGCGTTGAGTCTCATATCCTCAGCCTGACTGCATGATTTCATCATGATCCTTTGCTGACTTTTAATTTCCTTCCTCCCTTCAAGAAATATTTACTGAATGCCTACCATGGGACAGACACTGTTCTCGACCTTGGAGATACAGCAGTGAACAAAACAAATCCCTGTTCTCGGGGAGCCTACATTTGAGCATAGGGGTACAGATAGTAAACAAATAAACATATAATATGTCAGGTGGTTATAAAGGCCAATGAAGGAAAATAAAGCAGGGAAATGGGGACCAAGCATGATGTCATAGTGGGGAGAGGGTGCTGCTTTTACATAGGTGGTCAGAGCAGGCCTTCTTACAAGGAGATATTAGAGCAGTATTAAGGGAGTATAGGAGACATGTGGGAATTTTGAGATCAAGTATTCTGAGGAAGGCATGTCAAGGGCCTGTACTATCTATCTATTGCTGCAAAACAAGTTATCCCAAAACTTAGCAGCTTAAAATAAAAATAGATATTGATTATCTCATAGTTTCTGTGGGCCACATTTGAAAGTGACTTAACTGGGTGGCTCTGGCTTAGAATCTCTTAAGAGGTTGCAGTCAAGATGTTAAACAGGCCTATAGTCTCTGAAGGCTTGACAGGGGCTGGAGGACTCAGTTCCAAAACGGTTTACCCCCTTGATGCTGGTCGTTGGCAGGAGGCCTCAGTATCTACCCACATGGACCTCTCCACGGGCTGCTTGAGTGTCCTCATGACACAGTGGCTGGCTGGCTGCTCCCAGAGCAGAGAGTCCAAGATGGGGCAAAGGTAGAAACCACATGTCTTATAGACACAGCTCAGAAGTTACACGTCATCATCTCCGCGAAGTCCGATTGTTTCACAGGTCACCCCCATCCAGCATAGAAGGGGACTATGTAAGGACATGAATACCATCAGATGGAGATCATTGGGGATCATCCCGGAGGCTGGCTGCCACGAGGCTCTGATGAGGAGAGGGGTCGGCAAGTTCAAGGAGCGTAAATAAGCGCAGTGTGACTACAGTGGAATTATGAGCGGGTGCAAGGGAAGAGCCAGAGTCCAAGGGGAAGCAGGACATCAAGTCATGTTGGACTTTATAGGCCACAGTAGGAACTTGAGGTTGTTTGCTCAGTGAGAGGGAAAGCCATTGGAAGGTAGCAGGATAATTTCCTGAATTACTAAATTCTGTTTGTTCTTCCAGCATTTTCTCTTCCCCCTCATTTTCATCAGGTTTTGCCGTTCTCTGCCTCAGAACTCATGACTGGGCTGAAAGCAGAAATAGCCTAAGGCCAAGGGATCCTGTCGGGTTAGAAGAAACCTAACTCCTAGGGCTGAGGAGCTCTGAAGGGCTTCTGCTAGGTTTCCTTGAGGAGAAAGGGAGAGGCATTTCTTTGAGATGTCCTAAGGCGGGGAGAAAATGTTCCCCGAGGCACTGAAACCTATTTGCAACCCTGAGCTGTGGATACCCTGGCCTTGCCCCCTTGCAGTGGCACTGGGAGAGCACAGGAATGGTTTTGTGAGTACTTGGGTAGGAAGGATTGAAGCAGAAGAGCCACAGGACATGAGTGTGGTTTGTGAGATGGGTGAAGCAACAGTAACTAGTATTTCGCTATGTCAGCCCCAGGACCTTTGCACAACTCTCCTTGGAAGATAAGTCCCGAAGGTCATTGAAGTTGCATTCTTACCAGGCTGGTAGACGAGAGGTTCATAGTGATAAGTAAGTTTGTTTAAAGAAATGTGGTATTTCTTAGACACCTCATTTTGCGCCCTGATATTCATTCACAACACAAAATCAATGTGTTTTACTTAATTCCATCACTGTTAAGGTTTGCTGGTTAGGACTGAGATGAAGTTCTTGACTTACCTTTAAATATATCACATTGGCACAGACATTTTGAATGCAGCCGGATTTCCATAATAGTAGCTTGTCCACATGGTCATAATGAGTGGCCAGTCTACCACTCTTAGGCTGTAGCAGCTGAGTCTCTCAAGCATGAGCTTTTGCTGCAAGTATTACAGACATCTCCGTGAAGATGACAACCTGAAACAGCCTGAAACAAAATGCAGGCTTCTGGCTCACATAAAGCCATCTTTGCCAAGACATCTTGTCTGATGGCCACATCCACTCTAGAAGGGCATCCTTGGATCCGTGGACTGGAGCATTGGTCTCTATGCCCTGCTGCAGTTATACCTTCACTGTCTCTAACTGGCCAGTGATAGTACAGGCTCAATGTACCCTGGCAAAGGCAGCTGAGAAGGTTGTGGCTGCGGTTATGAGCTGTTGCCCGTCCCTGGAGATATTTCCCATGGCTGTACTGGTGGGCATTATTGAGGTTGAGCGGGCTGGACTGATTAGTCCTGATGACTGACTTGCATTTGGGAAGAGGAGCTTGACAGCTGTTAACTTAAGCCTGGCAGGAACTTTCAGAGATGTTGGTAGAAGGGTGACAGAAACAAGCCTTGCTTGTCTTATTTGGCCTAGGAACCAATGCGTCCTTTGTTTTAGGTTGTGTTCCCAGAGAAACAGACATCCGTTGGTAATCTGAGATTTGCATGTAGGACGTTTATGGTGGGGGAGGGGGGAGTGCCCTTAGTATTAATACCTATGGTGGAGTGAAGAAGCAAATGGAAAAGACGAATTGTTGTCCAGTCCCAACAAAGGACTCAACTGATAGCTTGTGGAGCTCTGGACCTCTAAATTGTCCTGATGGAGGCAAGGGTGCCTTCACTCTCATCCCCCTCCCACTGCATCTTTAGATGAGGGCTGCTTCCAGGGCAGTGACCTTGGGTGAGGCAGTTCTCCAGTGATTCAGCTGAGAGATGTCAGCCTTCAATACTCCTGTAACTAGAGAAGTGAAGGCTGTATTCCTGAAAAGATGGTGCCGGGGGAGGGGAGAGATACATCTCGCAGCACATGACCACATCCCACAATCTGTTTCATGTTGGAAGGAACAAACATGTCTCAGATAAGAGACGTTTGTAATAAGTTTACAAAATTATGCAACACAGGAGGCCTCTGGGCAGTTGCATGTACTGACCCCATCCATGTAGAACTGTCACTCAGCACTCAGCAGTGGTTGTGCTGCCCAGTGAGCTCGTGGCCACCTCGGAAGCAGACACACCTCCCCTGCTCTCTCTTGCCACTCCAGCATGATCGCAATTCAGCTTTTCTTTCTGAATGTCTCCCTTGGCTTGGCCTCCTTCTATACTGTTCTCTCTTTCCACTTCTTCAAACTGCTCTTTCTTTTGCATTCGTATCTTCCTAAGAGAGGATCTACTTGGGTTCATTAGTCACCCTCCAATATAGATTGTCCTAGTTGAATTGATTTTGAGGCAAGACCACCTCAACCTACAAAAACTGGTTGCCTTTGGTCAGCAAACCAATTTTTGTTTCATTTCAGCTGTGGTCACATGACACAAGAGCAAGTCAAGGTATATTCAAGGAACCACCTAGGAGTTCCTCTGCTCAGAAGGAACCAGGATCCTGGCAGGTATTCAGGGTGTTTGAACTCTTGCTACACAATGGCTTCCAACTTCTCTTCAATTTAATATCTACACATGCCTTTTTAAAAATGGTTAGCAGAAGTAGCAAAGGCTTAAAGGTTTAGAATAGTATAGAGGACTTCCCTGGTGGCGCAGTGGTTAAGAATCCGCCTGCCAAATAGAGACACGGATGTAGAGAACAAACGTATGGACACCAAGCGGGGAAAGTGGCGGGGGGGGAGAGGTAGTGGTGGTATGAATTGGGAGATTGGGATTGACATGTACACACTGATGTGTATAAAATAGATAACTAATAAGAACCTGATGTATAAAAAAATAAAATTCAAAAAAAAAAAAAAAGAATCCATCTGCCAATGCAGGGAACACAGGTTCAATCCCTGGTCAGGCAGATCCCACATGCTGCGGAGCAACTAAGCCCGTGCACCACAACTACTGAGCCTGCGCTCTAGAGCCCGTGAGCCACAACTACTGAGCCTGCGAGCCACAACTACTGAGCCCATGTGCCACAACTACTGAAGCCCGAGCGCCTAGAGCCTGTGCTCTGCAACAAGAGAAGCCACCGCAATGAGAAGCCCACGCACCACAACGAAGAGTAACCCCCACTCGCCGCAACTAGAGAAAGCCCGCGCGCAGCAACGAAGACCCAACGCAGCCAAAATTAAATAAGTAATATAAATAAATTTAACAACAACAAAAAAATAATTAGAATAGTATAGAAATGATCTGTTCCTTAAGAAAAACAATAGGACTCTGCCTCTACCTCAGCCCTCTTCATTCCGTGCTTGTAATCTTTCAGCTGTTTCTTTTGTTTGTTACAGTTCATACTACTGTTTCTTCATTTATCAATTTTAGACATTATCACATTTTTATTATGGTATATGGTGATTGAGTTATCTTAGCCTTTCTTTTGTTTGGGGAATTGTATTAAATTCAACTGCCCTTAAAGAATTTCGAACATGAAATTACTATAAGCCATTAACGCTTTAATGCGAAAGAGCCCTTCAGGTTTTTCCACGTTTGATGGCTAGCCGAGAGCACTTTGGAGAAAGTTTGGTGTTTACACAGAAAAATAAACCTAGCAGAGAGACACGTGGTGAAGAGAGAGATGAGGGGTGATTTCTACTCTTTTAACTGATGGTTTTCATGTTTGCCTCCAAATCTCTAAATGATCTGTCACAGTGTTTGGCATAGTCACAATATCATAACTAGCTGTAATATGGGACAGGAAATACAATCTTTTAGCTGGGCACTTTGTCACTGTGAATAAAGTCTCGGTTCTATTGGAATAGAAAAAGGAGAGAGGTGACCAGTGGTCACTTCCATGTCCATGTGATTTAAATATTTTTCCTATTTTTAAAAATGATGGCATCTGATTCTTTAAAGGAAAAAAAATGGTGGAGAATACTAAAAGGATTGGAAACGAAAATTTCTTTTTGAGTAAAATAGCTCCAGATTTCCTTAAAAAAAATTTTTTTTCATGTATGTAGAATAGTAGTAATTCTCTCACAGAGAGCTATAAGGTTCCAAAGTTGTTTCAGAGAACATTGTAGAAGTTGATGGTCCTAATAGTTCTGCGTGGTAGATGGGACAGAAATTGTAATCTTTGTCATAGAGATGATGAAACCGAGGCACAGAAAGAATGTGTCTTCCCCAGGGTCCCATGACTATGAGTTCTAATTCATTCTTTAGTTTTCCTACTTCAGGATTATGTGGGAGCATTGCAGAAAGGAGAATCTTCCATGAAGGCCCTTGGTAGTTTTGGGATGAAGAGGGAAAGTCATTCATGCGAACATGGTACAAATGTCAAAGCCATTTGCCTTTTCCTCAAGCATTACTTCTTCAGAATCACTGCATATTTGTCAAATGAGGCTGAACTTCCAGCCTTAATTGAGGTAGTGTTGCAATAAATCTTGGCATCAAGTCTTATTGTACAGGTACTTTGTGGATTTGGGATCCTCCATAAGGCACAGTAACAACTTGGTAGTTATAGAGATTTGGCCATATAGTTAGTAATGTAAATGTTAGTGGCCTGGCCTCTATGTTTTTATATGTAAAGAGGGATCAATAGGAATCTGATTATTAAGGGTTGCAGATTGTTCAATAATAGACCTACTAAATACGAAAATAAGTAATGCAGAGTTTGGGAAATGGAAAACCCTAGGTACCTTTTACACATTCAGATGTCATGCAATTCTTGTTTTCCTTTAGTTATTCATTGAGTTGTGCTGGCGTTAGAGAGTTTTTAAGCGACAGATCTAAATGGAAGGAAAAAATTCAGTCACAGTATTATGCCTAAAGGGAAAATGTAGTTACTAAAGCATGTTAATTTTTAACTGAAAAGTAGTTGACTGTTTTCCTGGAAGGATTTTGCCACTATAACTATTTAAAAGTAAACTTTTAAAACCACGTAATCAAGCAGCCAGCTGAGTTTGTGCTGTACCAGGTATTGAAAGCTTTTTACAGACCACTAAAATTATTGACAGTATTTCAAATATAAGACATCTGTAAATTCACATCATACATACAATTGTACACCAGTAATCTAAGGAAATAAAACTTTCTCCTTCAAATTCCGAATACCTGAGTTCCTATCCGTAATTTATAATAGGTTTTCTCAATATTTAATATCAGTAAAGATACACCAAATGCATAGTACAGAGGTGTTTCCAGTGATCTTTTATTTTATTATTACATAGCTTTCAGATAAAGGAAAACTTAAACTTTTAAAAATAACTTTCTTTTGGGAATTCCCTGGTGGTCCAGTGCTTAGGACTCCACGCTTTCACTGCTGTAGCCTGGGTTCAATCCCTGGTCAGGGAACTAAGATCCCACAAGTCGGGCAGCACGGCCAAAAAAAAAAAAAAAAAAAATACTGTTTGAAAAAAATAAGATACCTTTCTTTTTATGGACAATTTCAAACATATATGAAGATAGAATAATACAGTGAACCCCACATAGCTGTCATGCAGCTCCAATAATTATATATTCATGGCTTATCCTATTTCATCAATACCCTTATCCTCTCCTCACCCCAATTATTTTGAAGTAAATCCCAGACAGCATACCTTTCATCTATAAATCCTTTGGGATATATGTCTAAAAATAAGGCATCTCCTTTTAAAAACATAATCGCTGTGGTAGATTATAGATGGTCCCACATTTTTTAACCACTCCTTCCACTGAGAGGTAGAATCTAAGTCCCTGCACCTTGAATCTCAGCCATAGTGATTAGCTTGACCAGTAGAATGTGGCAGAAGTGTCAGTCTGGCATTTCCAAGGTTAGGCCTTAAGAAGCTTTGAAGCGTCTGTCTGGATCTCTTGGGACCTGAGCTGCTAGGTAAAGTCTGACAACTCTGAAACCTCCACAATGAACAGCCAATGAACACGCAGGTGCGCTGGTCAAAAGTCTCAAGAATCCAACCTTTCGTTCTTCCTCTTCAATGCACCAGACAGGAATAAAATCATTTTGGACCCTCTAGATTTGCCCATCTGCCTACTGAATACCAGTGAGTGACCTCAGATGGTGCCACATGGAGCAGACAACTCACACAGCTGAGCCCTGCTCAGATTCCTGACCCACAAAGCTGAAAGATTTAATAGAATGGTTGCTCTTTTAAGCCACTAAGTTTGCTGCAATAGATAGAATGGGATAACCACAAAACCATTATCACTCCTGAAATAACTAACAATAATTTCCTGAAATATCAAATATCCAGCATTCAAATAATAAATCATCTTTATTGTCTCATAATTTTTCAAACTTTTGTTTTAACCAGGATCTCAATAAGGTTTATACAGGGCAATTGATTTTCATGTCTCTAAATCTCATTCAATCTATTGATTTCCTTCCTTCCTTTTTTTTTCCCCCTTTCAAATTATTTGTTTAAGAAACTGGATTTTTGTCGTCACTTTCCCACAATCTGGACTTTAGTATTGTTTAATATGTTCTCCCATCACTTGTGTTTTCTGTAAACTGGTAGTTGGATCTAGAGGTCTGATCAGTTTCAGCTTTGATTTGCGGCAAGGCTGTTTCATGGGTGGCATTGTATACTTTTATCAGGAGGCGCATCATGTCTGGTCGTGTCTTGTTTTAACATCGGCAATCGCTGCCTAGACCCATTAATTAACCCACTTTGGGTTGCAAAATGGATACTCTATCAGTTAGCTATTGATATTACTATATGAGAAAGGATCGAACAATCTCAGTAGCACATGATAATAACTATTTATTTAGCTTATTTACCACCACTTTCACCTCATCTTGTTCACCACAGCAAGTCATATGCCCCAAGTCCAAAGTCAAGAGGTAGTAGTCCTGCCTCCAGTGGGTAGTGAAGAGCCAGGCTGCAGCCAAAATTCTATGTATGACGTTTCAGGCCTGACCATAGGCCACTACAAGGCTTTGCCTGGCAGACCTCAGGGGGAGAAGCTGCCCTCCTCATGCCAGACTTGGTACAAAGTACATGACAATCTCCGGAGGTACAGTTGAGGATCCAGGCCCCCCTCACCCCACCAGTCATGTTCTTACACATGGTGACATTCCTGGCCCAGGTGCCTCCATTCAGAGTTCTTTTTATTGGGGACCTCAGCGAGGCTCTTCCCAGGTGTATCTTCCAAGACCCCCTAATTGGGGCCTTGGCTGAGGCATTTGTCTCCACTTTGACTTAAGATTTTTGCCCTCTGAGCCCTTCTTTCTCTCTTTCCTTCCAGTCCCTGGATCCACAAGAAAAGGCCAAAAGTTCAGGGGTTCTCAGAAGTGAGATGGTTCTCCCTCTCTGCAAGGCATTCAACTGACCCTGATCCAGTGTCATTCCACGGGGAAAACTGGAACACTGGGGAGTTGGCGCTTTTCTCTTTTGCCTCTTACCTACATTTCTGCAGTACAGTTAAGTCCCCTACATACGAACCTTCAAGATGTGAACTTTCAAAGAACAAACGTGCATTCCCATGTCCAGTCACGTAAGTTAGTTCATGTTTCTGGCATACACTGTCATGTGCGTGCATCCTCTACAAGTGGTTGTGCTTTTGTGTACTTTACTGTACAGTACTGTATAGAGTACAGCACTGTATAGAGTACAGTAGTACAGTGTCTTTATTTCAAGCCCAGGGTGCCCAGAAGCAATCGTAAAAGCAGCAGTGATGGAGCTGGTACTGTACTGTACTTTTCACGGTACTGTACTGTAAGATTAAAAATGTTTTCTTTATTTTTGTGTTTGTTTTTTATGTACTAATTGTGTGAAAAGTATTATAAACCTATTACCGTAAGTACTATATAGCCGATTGTGTTTGTTGGGAACCTAAGCTAACTTTGTCAGACTTAACGAACAAATTGGACTTACGAACATGCTCTCAGAATGGAACTCATTCGTATGTCGGGGACTTACTGTAAATGAATAAGGCTTAGTTGTTGTCTTCAGTTTGGCTGTTGTCCTAATCTGTCAACTTGACACCTGGTGGCTCAACAGGAGGGCATTGCAAAGTTACATAGAAAGGGGTGTAGATTCTAGAAGGAGTGAATAATTGGGTCAATAACACAATCTATCAGGGTGATATTCCATTATTATTCTTCCTTTATTAATTAGCCAGAATATTTCTGTAAAAAGAAATGTACCAGTTTTTCAAATAAGTTAGTTGACACTTGGCATTTTTTTTAATTAATTTTTTTTACTGGAGTACGGTTGATTTACAATATTGTGTTAGTTTCTGCTGTATAGCAAAGTGAGTTAGTTATACCTAAACATGTATCCACTCTTTTCTAGATTCTGTTCCCATATAGGTCATTACAGAGTATTGAGTAGAGTTCCCTGTGCTGTACAGTAGGTCCTTATTAGTTATCTATTTTATCGGTATATATAGTAGTGTGTATATGACAATCACAATCTCCCAATTTGTCCCACGCCCCTCCCCATTTCCCCCTTGGTAACCATAAGTTTGTTTCCACATCTGACACTTGGCATTTTTATAAGGTAACAAATGAACTTTATAAGATTTTTAAAAACTAAGTTATGGATTTCAAACACATTTGGTAAATCAAAATTTATTGCAATTACTATTCCGATTTTGCTCAAATTATCCCATCTTTTGCTAGTAGGAACTTTGTGAAGGTGCTCTTGACTCTTTTTGATATGACCAAGTAATCTTTAATAGCTTCCTTTCTTCTGGTGGGATGGTGCTCCAGAGCTGAAATGAGGCATTCAACACTTAATTTCATGATGGATAGACAGTTCCAGTGATGGAAGGTCAACTTAATTTTTAATATATCTGGAGTTAGTTTTTAGTTGAAAGATTAAATAATTTTGTTACCAAGATGAGTTATGCAAAAAACATGCTTTAAAGATTCAAATTATTTAATATGGTGGTGAGATTTTTTTTCCCTGTATTTCAGCAAAGGAAGCCAAGCAATATTTGTTGAGGGCTGACTTCAGGAGAATGAGGGAGGCAGAGCACCATCATGTCTTATGTACCTTCATCTGCTCTTCAGTCTTGAAACAGGGGTCTAGGATGGGACATCTTGTTATTAATGCTAAGACCTGGAATTCATCTTTGACTTTATCCAAACCATTTAGAGAGCAGTTACATTTCTCCTGTGGTAAGTGTATTTAATTCATACGCTATGCAATTCAGCAAGTACTAATTGAGCTCTAGCATTGTGTAAAAGCAACCAGCTGGGCTCTGTGTGAAATTTAGAAGACATACAGGAGAAAAATAAAATATATTGCCTGATTATACAATCAAACTGGAGAAACAAGATAAATGCAGGAAGAATTAGATTGTGATCCAGGATAATACGTAATTATGTGTTCAAACAAGTGGTACTAATACTTATTGCTATAGGATTTCAGAGGAAAGCGAGACTAATTAGCTTAGCATGGTCTGAGATGTTCTTTGATCCAAACCCTGAAGAATGAACATTACTTCCATGGGCTGAAGAAAGCAGAGAGTGGAGGAACACGTAAGCAGTTATAAAGGTGAGAGTAAAAATGACACAGAGGACAGTGGGGAGGCTAGCCACCTCGCAATGGGGGGCTCAGGGTGGGAAGGCAGGCAGGTACCTTTGGAACACGTGGGCCAGAATAAGTCCCTTGGCAAGTTTGAGTGGTAGGCTGAAGAGATTAGGTTTCAGAAAAGCATCTGTGCCCTTCATCTCAGATGCCAAGGTCTTTGCTGTTAACCAGTAGCTAGCATATTTATTTCTGGAAAAAAATCCAGGTGTATAATTAAAGTTAGAAAGGAACTATCAGAGTTTGAAGTGGTAAAGGAAAGACATGCAGAATACAGACAAGTGCATGGCAAGGAAAATGAGGCAGTAAACTCAAGGAGAGTCTGTTCATTTATTCAACAGATATTTACTGAATATATACACGTGCAAGTCATGTGCTAGGCACAGAGGATAGAAAAGAACATTTTTTATTAAGAATTTGTTAATGGTCTGAATAATAGAAGAAGAATCAACACCTTGATGTTGATGACTTGATAATTTAATCCTTAAGAGTAGAATTTCAGGGTATGTAATAGTCTAGTAGAGAAGGCATTTTTTGTCACAGTGGCCTTTCCTATCAGTAGGTGGGCACCTACTCTACTACCAGTGTGTAATGCCAAACCTGAAAAGTGAATGGATCTTTTCCAAACTGTTACTCCCTTTTTCTACCTTCTCATATTCCTGGCTTTTAAGAGCTCCAAGGATTGTAAATCAACTATACTCCAATGAAAATAAAAAAAAAAAAAAGAGCTCCCAGGAGGACAAGGGAACAGTTAACAGCAAAAATTCTGAGGACAGTGGTTCCAACAACATTAACTGTAGGCTAGCTACTCTGGAGCAGGGAGCTTCATTTAGAAAATTTGTCAGAGAGCATTAGTTATGCATTCATTCCATCAATAAATATTGATTTAGCTCCTTCTGTGCTTTAGACCCTTATCTAGAGGCTGGGGATGCAGTGGTGAACAAGACACAAAAAAATTCCTGCGCTCATGGAGCTGATATTCTGATGGAAAACAAACAAATGCATAAATATATACTGTATTTTCAGTTCATGGTAAGTACTATGAAAAAAAAATAATAAGGTAGAAGAATGAAAAGTGATGGTGGGTGGGGTGGCGTGGGGGAATAATTTTAGATTGGGTGGATTGGGGAAAATCTCTGAGGAGATGACTTGGAACACTTCAGGAATAGTGTTCCAGGGTAAAGAAATGGCAAACACAAAAGCCTGAAGGCAGGAAGGGCTAGGGATGATGGAAGAACAGCAAAAAGGTGGTGTGGCTGGAATCTTGTGAGCTAGGTGGTAAATGGTAGGAGAGGTAGGAAGGGGCCAGAGTATTTAGGGCCTTGTAGGCCCCAATAAGAACTTTGAATTATTCAGTGTGATGGGAACTGTGGGATGGTTTTGAAAATAGAAGCGATATGATTTGATTTATATTTTGAGAAGTTCATTCAAAAGGCTTTTTGAAGAGTAGTCTGTCTGGGGTAAGAGTGGAAGCAGCTCCATAAGATGGCAATTTTGGTTGTCAAGGTGAGAGGTGATGGTGGTTAGGATGAGGGTGTGAGAAGTGGCTGGACTCAAGACGTATTTTGAATGTGGAGCTGGCAGAACTTGCGGATGTCCTTGCGGATATAAAAAAGAGGTGAACAAGGTTAACACTGCTCCAGGCCCCAGGGGCAATGGTAGGTCCATTTCCTGAGATGGTGAGAGGCTGGGAGAGGAGGAGGTTTGGTACTACTCATTAAATATTTGTTGAATGATCCAATAAACCAAACAATCAAGGATGTTCCAAACTTGGGGCAATGGGGATGATAAGTTGTTTATTTCTTCACTGTTAGCAGATGATAAGAGTATATAAGAGTCTGGAATCACTCTAGATCATGATGGAGTTTCTAGAGTTTCAGGTGTTGGGGGTGTAGAAACCTTTGGAGAAATACAGGGTATTTAGGAGTGCCATGGCAGAAAAAAATTAAAGTAGTAGTCTAAAAGAATTAGCACTGGACTGGAGTCAGAATATTTCCAGTGCTTGAAGTGAGGGATGGAAAAAAAGAGAATTAGGCCTCTGACATTTACCTTGACCATGTTCTTCCATTGATCTACCATGTTAGAGGTTCAAGGGGAATGGAAAAATAATTTTTTTCTTGACCGTGTAGGAATAAGCGTTTGGACATTGTCCCTTCAGCTGGAATAGGGAGCTAGAGAATCTCTCCATCCAAGTTTTACAGGCTTTCATCCAACTGTAGCTTTGGCATATGTTGCCTAATCAGAAAAGCATGACGCTTCCTTTTAACTGGCTTAATTCCATCTCACAATTGAACCTTGCTGTTTCCACTGTAGCCAGATGGCAAAGGTGTAACTTCCAGGAAAGTATCTTTCACTCTTATAGCAGATGGCAAAGGTGTAACTTCCAAGAAAGTATCTTTCACTCTTCTTTGATGTATGCATTCAAGCAACTGCCAAGCCTAAGTTAATATTCATCACAGTATTTTATATATATATGTAAATTGTAAATTCTTTATTTTGAAAAATTTATAGAAAAATTGCTAAAAAGAATACAGTGGACACACTCTTCCTCCAGTGTCTAGTTTTAGCACTCTACCATATTTGTTTTGTCACCATCTGTTTATATTTGTATATACATATAAGTGCACATACACATATATTAGTATTACTATTGTTTGTGTTGTTGAACCATTCAAGTTGCAGATATCTTAACCCTTTACCCTTTCCTGATGTATCTCCTCTGAACAAGGACATTCTCTTACATAAACACAGAACAGTGACCAAATTTGGTAAATTTAACTTTGATACCATAATACCGTCTAATGTGCAGTCCATATTCAAATTGCACCAGTTGTCCCCGTAATAGTCTTTATAGCGTTTTTCCCGTCT
Source organism: Balaenoptera ricei (assembly GCF_028023285.1). NCBI lineage: Eukaryota > Metazoa > Chordata > Mammalia > Artiodactyla > Balaenopteridae > Balaenoptera > Balaenoptera ricei. The sequence goes on along the minus strand of NC_082645.1, from coordinate 4,165,989 downwards.
GATCCACTGCATTGTGCTTAGCTGTCATCTTATGATACATTTGATACCCCTCTCTCTTCCTATCTCTACATTTGAAGCTTTTATGAGTCTTTCCTTCCTTTGTTTAAGTCACTAAGAACCAATTATTTAGCACCTGTTAAATGGTTAGCATTACATTAGGCCAAGGGAGGACAAAAAGAAGTAGAGATGAAATTTCAAGTTGTGTCGTCTCTTGGGAAGACAATATTTCCATTCATAAAATGATCAGACTATAGCTTCAAAGCTATACATAGTAAAGTGTGAAATAGAGTTATCTAAATGCTCAAGGAATTTAGAGAAGAAAGAAAGGAAGGAAGGAAAGAAGGCAGAGAGGAGAAAAGGAAAGAAAGAAAGAAAGAAAGGAAGAAAGAAAGAAAGAAAAGGAAAGAAAGAAAGGAAGGAAGGAAGGAAAGAAAAGAAAAGAAAGAAAAAGAAAGAGAAAGAAAGAAAGAAAGAAAAAGAAGAAAGAAAGAAAAGGAGGGAGGGAGGGAGGAAGGAAGTTAGGAAGGAAAGAAAAAGAAAGGGAAAAGAAGAGCACTTCTGGGTCTGGGCTAGCCCCAATTCTGTGTTGGGCTCCACATTTCTCTACTGGATACCTAGTAGAAGTACAAACTGGTCACCAAAAGTTTTTAAGACTCTACGTGGAATTCCACATTGGCCCTTAGATTGAGAATCATTGCACTAGAATCTGAAAACATCACAGTGAGCAAAACCATCTGTGCATCCTTGTGCCTTCTTCTGATGTTGGCTGGACCTATTTCTCTTTGCAGGTTTGAGATGTCTATATCAACCCCAAACAAACTGTTCAGTAAATCTGTAACATGTTTCCATTCATAAAACCAAAGTATCTCAACCTCAGCACTATTGACTTTGTGGGCTGTGGCTCTTTGGGGCACTATTGACACTCTTTGTCATGGAGCTGTCCTGTGTATTAAAGGTGTTTAGCAGCCTCCCTTGCCTCTACCTGCTAGAGATCAGTAGCGCCTTTCCTATTGTAACAACCAAAAAATGTCTCCAGATGTTGCCACATGTTCTTTGCAGGGGGATAAAATCAGCCCATTGAGAACAACCACATTAGACAGAGCTCCTCAAGAATAGGGGCCACTGCGGATTTATCTACTATTGTGTGGCAAGCACCACATCTGGCCCAAAGTACAATAAGTCTGTGATAAAGAGCAAGCTAATGAATCAAAGCACTAGATTTCTGCTAATTTGTTTAATTATCCCTACTATTACATGTTTGTACTGAGTTGTCTCCACTACAGTTTTTCCCAGCAGCTGCATGAGAAAGGATTGGGTTGACTCCATGTAATCTTTTTTTTTTTAATTTTTAATTAATTAATTAATTATTATTATTATTATTTTTTGGCTGTGTTGGGTCTTCGTTTCTGTGCGAGGGCTTTCTCTAGTTGTGGCAAGCGGGGGCCACTCTTCATCGCGGTGCGCGGGCCTCTCACTATCGCGGCCTCTCTTGTTGCGGAGCACAGGCTCCAGACGCGCAGGCTCAGTAGTTGTGGCTCACGGGCCCAGTTGCTCCGCGACATGTGGGATCTTCCCAGACCAGGGCTCGAACCCATGTGCCCTGCATTGGCAGGCAGATTCTCAACCACTGCGCCACCAGGGAAGCCCCATGTAATCTTTATGATGAAACTACATTTCAATTAAAGTTCAAAGCCCTAGTTGACCAATGACAAGACACAGACAGATAAATCCAGCGTGATATGCGATTAGTTTCAGAAGATTTATTCTTTTCATTTACTTGAGGAAAATAGATTATTGACAGTTTAAGTCTGGCAGGGAAGGTGGTGGGATGAAGGCAGCTGACACATCCCACCAACCACAGGAAAGTCTGCGTGAAATAGCACAGGAGCTACTTTTGGTGCCCGTGGGGCAGTGATCGACTTGGTCCTCGAGGAAAGTTGAAGGGTAATCATGCTGAACTATCAGAAACTTATCTTAGCTGCCACAAATGTACATTGTACAAAACAGTCTTTTAATTTGTTTATCTTTGTCAGACAAGAGAGTCATGAAAAACTGTGTACATGTAAAATCACCACATTTAACATACTGTCTTAATCTGGTTAGGGGCGTTGGTAGAGGGGGAAGTTGGGTGGGAGGGATACAGGGAAATGCTCTGTACTTTCCATGTAATTTTGTTGTGAACCTAAAACTGCTCTAAAAAAATAAAAATTAACCTTTGCTAAGATGTTAATGCTAAGTTTAGCGGACTCTGACCACATAGTTCAGACTTTCCTTGTTCGTGTGTCCTTCTCATACTTAATGACCTCGAAAGGCTTAACTGTTTCAGTGATAACAGCTGCTCCAAGGAGACATTAATAGGCGAACTCCTCGCAGGAGGAGAAGCCGAAGTTAAGGTCATTCTAAGACGAGGATTTTCTGAGAGTTTTGGCTGCCTGGTCTTCTCACCACCCACAAATTTCTGATTTTGAAATTACCTATTTTGGGATTTCCCTTGCGGTCCAGAGGTTAAGATTCCATGCTTCCATTGCAGGGGGCACAGGTTCGATCCCTGGTCAGGGAACTGAGATCCCACATGCTGCATGGTGCGGCCAAAAGAATTTTTAAAAAAAGAAAGAAATTACCTGTTTTATATCTTAATTCTTAAATGAACTGCAGTTCAAAACCCTGGAAAGCACAATACCGAGGACCTGGGAAGGTGAAGCAAGACTCTGGGGATTTTATTTTATTTATCTATTAATATTTTATTTATTTATTTGTTTGTTTGTTTGTTTGGCTGCACCGGGTCTTAGTTGCAGTATGCAGAATCTTTAGTTGCAGCATGCGGGGTCTTTAGTTACGGCACGCGAACTCTTAGTTGCGGCATGTGGGATCTAGTTCCCTCCTGCATTGGGAGAGTGGAGTCTTAGCCACTGGACCACCAGGGAAGTTGGGTATTTTAAATTTCACAAGGTTTAGCTTTTAAAATCTAGCCTAATAATATCCATATATGCAAATAGCTCACTGCTTCAAAAGATTTCGACCTAGAGTTTTAAATGTATCTTTTAAAAGGCAAATTAAGGATATTTTCAACAGGATGTACACTCCCTACCTCCTGCAAAGCAGTTTTTTGGTTGCTATACCCTGTCATTAGTTGGTTCTTGACTCACCCCATTTCCCAGCTGAGACAATTCTCCACTCTACTTTGTCACTTAATCCTATTCTGTCTCACCTGCCCCCAACCTGGAATAGTTGACCACTAGTCTTATCTTTGATGTTCACTAGTGGCTCTTAAAGATAACACACAAAGTAGGATTTGATAACACTGTTCTGTATTTCTTGTTTGGTTCCTACATTTCTACACGCTCAGCAAGTTTTATTGATTCAACAAATATAGGAATGTTCAAGGTAATCTTTTAGGCACTAAAGACACAGTCTCCACTGTCAAGAGGATATTTAGTGCTCTTCATGTCAGTACCACATCCAATTGATCAGGAAGTTCTATTACCAAAACCTATCTCAAATCTGCCCATGTCTCTACATTTTCCTGACTCCTTATCAAATCCAAGACACTGTCATCTCCCTCAGGACTTCCAAAAATAACCTTTTAATTTCTCCCTTTTCTCTGTATCCACCCTCCTATTCATTCTTCATATGGCAGCCAGAGTAATTTTTTAAAATATATCACCCAGAATTTTGTCACTCCCTTGCTTAAAACTGATCAGTGGCTTCCCATTGCACTAAGAAGGAAATTCAGACTTTTCCCACGAGCCTCAGGACTCTGTGTGTTGGCTGGTGCTTACCTCCTGACTCCCATCTTATACCTCTTCTTGCACACCAAGGCCTCAGCCACACCTGGTCTTCCTTCTTAAACCACCTATTGTTTCCTCCATTGGGTTGCTCTCCCCACGGCTATTCACATTACTGGTTCAATCTCAGTGTTCCGAACAAAAGTCACCTCCTTAGAGAGGCCTTCCTTAAGAGATCCATTGGAAACTGGTCTCTCCTAATTACTATCACATTTCCATCTTTATTTCCTTCAGAGCACTTATCACAATCTGTATTTACTTATTTTTGTTTTTGTTTGCTTATTTATTGTCTACCTCCCACCTCTAGAAAATAAGCTCCAAAGTATAAGGGCTTTATTTATTTTGTTTATTGCTATATCTCCAGTGCCTTGAAGTTAAGGTCATTCTAAGACAGGCCAGTGTCCTGAATAGAGGATGGGGCATAGCAGGCACTTAAGAAATATCTGTGGAGTCAATGAATATATTCCCCACATTGTCTAGCAATGGTTCTATACGAGAGCATCAATAAATAATTTTTGATCAATTGCCACTTGAGGGCCTATGATATGAAACAATACCTTTTCGGACTTATAATATGATTTGAGTTATAATTCTAGAATATTTTGTTCCTCAGAATTACTAAGAATTATAGTGTTACGAACCTATGGTGTAAAATATTTAGTATAGTAAATAATATATATACATAGATTTGTACAAACCTGTACTGCACACTTTCTAAAGGATGTCCTGTGCATAAAAAGGCACTTTTAAATATTTTAAAATTATTACATTATGAATAAACTTTGCTTATTAACATGTCTTTTGTGAGCTCCAGGAGAAAAACAAGGCCCTTGAAGTCTTGCCTGAAGCAAAGGTCCCAGAGTCATCTTAGGGTTTCTCAGGGAAATCCTAACTCTGGCCACAGAAGCAAGGCCCCTTCCATAGAATCACTTCCCAGGAAGCACTCTCTAGCTTGGTTTGGAATAAGGTAAAGAGGTGAGATGGTTGTTCTTGTAGCCACTCAGCACTCTTGGGAATAAACCAGGCAAATTAAAGTGGTGAGTAGGCTAACAGAGAGTTGCTAGCTATTAAGGAAAAGGCTCAGTTATTTTAGGTCACCACGCATAAAAATCTCCTTTTTTTCTTAGGGTTCCAAACATCAGTAGGCTGAATCTTTTCATGAATGAGTTAATTTCACCAAAGCAGAGAGGGGCTCTTTCCTGGCTCCAAAACATATAATCCTGCCTCTGCCTGACAAAGGGCTCTCAAAAGTCAAATAGGGACTGGACAAATTGAGCTTCCATGACATGAACTACTAAGCGTGGACAACTCATGTTAAGCACGTTATTCTTGGCACCTACTGTTATAAACTTGAATTTGCCCAGGCTTTCAAGTGGATCCAACTTCATAGTAGCAGCTCTACTTCTAGTTTCACTGGCTTGTACTCCCACCCATGCACACACGTAATGTTGGGTCTCATGCCCTGAAAGATCTCCTATCCCCCCTCCAAAGATTTCTGGAGTCTCTAGATGCTTCCTACCTGTGCTCACATACAAGCCTTCTCTCTCTCTTTTAATCAATTTTTTTAAATTAAGGCAAAATTCACATAACATAAAATGAACCATTTTAATGTGAACAATTCCGTGGCACAATGTTGTGCAGTCACCACGCCTCTCTAGTTCCCAAACATTTTCATCATCCCAAAAGGAAGCCCTCTACCCATTGAGCAGTTGCTCCCAATTCTCTCCTCCCTGAGCCCCTGAAACCACCGATTTCTGTTCTGTCTCTAGGGATTTACCTATTCTGCATATTTCATGTAAATGAAATCATACAATATGTGACCTTTTGTCTGACTTCTTTGACTTAGCATAATGTTTTCAAGGTACATCTATGTTGTAGCGTGAATCAGCACTTAATTCCTTCAATCAGCTGAGTATTGTTCTGTTATATATATAAATATATATACCACAATTTGTTTATGCATTCATTTGTTGATGGACACTTGAGATGTGCTATAGTCTGAATGTTTGTGTCCACCCAAAATTCACATGTTAAAATCCTAAAGCCCAATGTGATGGTATTAGTAGGTGGGGCCTTTGGGAAGTTCTTTAAATCATGAGGGTGGAACCATCATGAATGGGATTAATGTCGAATAAAAGGGGCTCCAGCGAGATCCCTTGGTCCTTCCACCATGTGAGAGAGAACACAGTGAGAGAAGGTGCCAGCTATGAACCAGGAAAAGGGCTCTTGCTAAAACGTGACCATGCTGGTGCCTGATGTTGTACTTCCCAGCCCCCAGAACTGAGAAATAAATGTCTGTTGTTTATAAGCTGCCCAGTCTGTGATATTTTGTTATAGCCACCCGAATGTACTAAGACAGTTTGCTTCCATTGTCCATTGTGAATAGTGTTGCTAGGAATATGCATCTACATGTATATTAGCTTTCTCTTGCTGGGGCACCACAGAGGGCTTCCACCTCTCAGCATTATTGTTGTCCCGCAGTGAGGCTGAGATGCTAGAAATGAGACTAATACTGTGTTTTACTTAGAATTGCTCCTCCTTTCTGAGGGCCAAGACTTTTTTTCAGGGCCACAGGCTTGCTCTCTGATTATTTCTTTCTTAGGATCAGTCATTTTCCTGAAAAACCTCAGTCTTCGTGTACCACCAGCTTTCAGTTTGCCAACGGTTCCCAGATAATTCTGAATGACTCTAAGACTCAAGCTAGCGCTCCTGTCACATAAAGATAAAAAGAGTCAGTTCAATAAATTACCTTCAATAAATTCACAAATGGCTACATCCTGATTGGAGATAACTTGACTACAGCAAATACATATGTATTTATTCACTTAGATGTGTTTATTGGTTGTGGTGGTTTTAAAATATGTCCACAAATTTGACACTTCCCCCTACAAAAGGTGGAGCCTCATCCCTCTGCCCCACCCCATGTGTGTGGGGTAGATTCAGTGACTTGCTTCAAATGAGTAGAGTATAGTGAAGATGATGGTGTGTCATTGTGGCTTCTTCCTTGCTCTGCCTCTCACACTGCTTGATCTGGGGAAAGCCAGCCATCTGCCATGTCATGAGGACACCCAAGCAGTCTGGAGAGGCCCACCTAGGGAAAAATTGAGACCAGAAGCTAGCAAGAAAAACTGAGACCAACAACTAGCAGGGAAGCGAGGCCTCCTGACAACAGCCATGTGAGTGCACCATCTTGGAAACAGATTCCCCAGCCCCAGTCAAGCCTTCAGATGATGGCAGCCCAGCCAACATCTTGACTGCAACTTCACAAAGAGACCTTGAGTCAGAACCACAGAGCTAAACCACTCCCAAATCCCTGAGCCACAGAAACTGTGAAATAATTTTTAAGATGTTAAGTTTTAGAGTAATTGGTTACACAGGAATGCATAGTTAGGATATTTGTTTATTGGATGACTGCAGGATACACACATAAAATGACATTATGCTTTGTCACCTTTTCCCCTTTAAAGTTGATTTTTCTCTTTGTTCTTTGCTGCCCCAGGATGAAATAGTAGGCATGTTGCTTAGCTTTTCTGGGTACATTTAGATGTTAAAAAGTTCATTTTAGTCTAATAATCGTATAACTCCTAACTCTCATTCAATTTAAGCTTCACCCTTCTGCCAGCCCAGGGCTATTTTAGGCCTGAAAGCCTGCAGTTGGAAGGGAAGCTTGGCTGGATTCTTTATTCCCTATCTTATTTTACTTCCTTTCTTCCACTCACCAGGCTGTGTCTGATACCTCTGTGGATAGGGGATACGGCAGAGGAAGGATGCCAGGGAAGGGACAGAAAAGGTCTTACCTGACTGGTTTGGCTGTAATATGACATCTCTGCCTTCTGGGAATGGTACAGTGGCGTATGCTAAGTTTGCCTGTAGCAACCCTCAAGAGCTAATTGTTCAATTATCAGGAATTTTGTGTGGTTGTTAAATCCAGACATCATTAAAAATTAAATCATATATAAACTTACAATTAAATAAATGTTTTAAAATCAAAGGTAACAAATACTCATTATCTTCTAACTATTTAACTACATTTTACTGTTTTCTATGTTCTTGTCTTGAGTTTACTTATGTCTACTGTATATGCATGGTGGAAGCACTTTACAGTGGTGTCCTATTGTGCATCTTTTCCATGTTTAGCGATGTCACGTTGGTAGCCCGAAGTTGGCTGCAGCAGGAGCCAAGGAATCTTACTGTGGAAGTCAGAAATGCTACAAATCTGGACTCTTTTCCTGGAGATCTGGTTGTTAAACCTTTACTAGAACACCACCGGCATGGTGTATTCCAAATGCAGATCTTCATTCTCATGGAATGCTTCTGCTGGGAAATATGTTTCCTGTAGTTTCCTTGGCAAGGGCCCGTCTCATCTCTTTGACCACTTACAATTTTCCCCTGAGTAGTTCTCTGTTAGAGATATCTCATCCCTCAAGGCAGCCCTGGTTGGTAGAGTCACTCTTAAGAAACCCAATATGGCTCCTTCCTATGTGGTCCACTTCTAGCCCGTGAGAAATTCATCTTCATTTTTCTTCCTGGAAATTTAGGCCATTCCCATCAGAATTCTCTTTCCTTATCATGCAGACAGAGCAGCAAGCCTCCAGTAAGCCCTAGTTGCATCTTCTTGCCCCCAGACTCGGGCACCAGTCCTTGTGTTCCTTAAACTCAAGAGAACATGTGCTAAGACCTTTGAATACTCTCTAGAAGTGCCTGCTTCCTCCCTTGCTGGTCTTGAGGTGGGGAGAAGCACACCTCCCAAATCCCTACGGGGATGCTGATGGGAATATTCAGATAATGTGACAATGCTCTTCAAACAAATGCATAGTTTCCCATCTTTAGACTCTTCTCGTGGATTCTTAGTCTACATATACAGCCTGGATATGAGTGGTGTGCGGACAGTAAAACTAGGATAGGACACTCCCTTTACAGTCTAATCCCTTACCTTAGAACATGACTGTCTTTGCTACTTATTGTTTATTCTGTTTTGGGGCCTCTGCTCAAAGCAGAAGATAACACAGAGAGTCACATCTAACAACCTGTTACATGTATCATAGCCTCAGTGTGCTTTTGTCAAACGTTCTCATTTGGGAGTTGAGGCAACCTGGGCTGCTCATGGGCCACGTGGGCTGTAGAAGTGTTCCAGAGACTGTGAGGCTCAGGCTGGGTTGATCATTTACTGCCTCGCAGCAGATGGGAGCGCAGGTGTTGGTGCAAATGATAAGAGAGGAAAGAGCCAAGGTTGTACTGGGCGAGTGGTATCAGGTATCAAGTGTCAGCAGCAGAGCACAAGACCAAGATGGGAGATGGGAGAACGAGTGAGAAGCTGAGGAGGTCAGGATCCCGTTGGGAAGTGGGTGCAGCTGTCAGTGAGCTCCTCGTTACCACGCTGTAACCTGCTGGCGTGGGCCACTCAGCTGGCAGGAGGCTGATAGGCTGGTTGAAAGCACAGGGTGGGCACGGGCGGCGCCACTTTTAAATTCGTCTGCATCAATTAAATGGGGCTCTTATTTTCTTATCTCATTCCTCACCAATTATGCCTTCACCAGTAAGGTATAAAAGGAAGTAACACTCCAGTGAGACCATTTTCAAAAAGAGCATCGATTTGGCGTCCAGCATGGTACATAGTGCTAAAAGGATACTAGCCAAGTACGTTTAGATTCAGTACTTTCTAGCTTAGCAAATGCCTGCTTTAATTAGATAATCAGTTTCGTCCATAACATGGTGTCCTTGAGGGCCACGTCTTACACAGTGCCCGAACAATACTACCACATTGGTAGCCATCAAGTGGACACTTAATAATTTCTGCCTTACTAAAAGTGTTTCTCTCTTATTTAAAAGCTCTTTGGTTCTCCTCACATAGAAATTATAAGTCCAAACTCCCCGAACTAGTTCCCACAACATGCTGCAACCTCCCCAGAATTCACCTGATCTGTCTTAATTCCCATTCCTTCCCTCCATATATGCTGTGTTCTGTCAAGTGTTTTACCAGTTGCCTCTGGACACACCTTTCTTTCTTGCTCATGTCAGAGACCAGAATGTGGCACCCCCCAAAACTGTCACTTTGGCATAAGGATTATTTTGAGCTGGAGGCAAATGAGATCAATAGATGCAGAAAGAAGCCTTCCTGACTAAAAGCGGAAACTTCTGAAAAATTAAGGACTGCCATACTTAAATCCACTCTCCTTGGGAAGTTTTACGGCCACGAAGAAGACAGAAAGCCAAGATGGACCTGCACAAACCAACCTTATTCCATTAGCTGCCCCTACGTGTTTACCTTCTCACAGGTTGCTGCACCTGAAAGTCTGAAACTCTTCCTTTGTCACATCTCTAGAAATTATTGTTTTGTTAAGATACTACATTAGCCCAAGCTCTAACCCCCCATTTGAGTTACTTTTCCTTGAGATTTCTCCCGAACGATGTGCCTTGTATGTGTTAATAAACTGTTTGTCGTTCCCTTGTTAATCTGTCTTTTGTCAGTCTAATTTTACAGGACCCCAGCTGGAGAACCTAGGAGGGTGAAAGGAAAAAAGAATTTTTCCTCCCCTACACTCATACTCTTTTACTCTCTTAGAAAAAATAATCATTCCTCTACCCTGCCCCCATCAAAATTCTACCCATCATTAAAATGAAGCTCAGATCCACCTGTTTTCTAAAGCCTTCTTTATATTTACCTAAAGAGATCATGCCTGCGGAACTCTGGCCCATACCCTCAAGGGCATGGCAATGAGTGGCCATCAATCAAGCACTGTCCTGGGATGCCTATTCTATATATGTTTGGAACTTTTATTCAGATCTCTTGCTATTTTGCTCCTCCAAACTGCCTGTAAACCCTTTAAAGTCTAGGACTTGATTGTACACAATAAACCCTTAGGAGCTTAGATATCCCAGAATCTCCCAAGGTTATGACTTCCATTACAGCATATTATTTACCCCGTAAAATGCAATAATTCAAATTCAAAAGCAGTCTCTTGTGTACAATTAAAAAAAAAAATTGTGAACCTCAGTCCATTAGACCATGTGTTAGATACAAATCAAATCAATTATTTATTGAGCTTGTGTACCCAGCATTCTGGTAGGTACTAAAGAGACTATGATGATAACATACAAGCTACAAGAGTAGACTGTTGGCCAGGACTTGATCAATAACTGCCAGCTTCCTAAGTTTTTGCCCTGTTTCCAACTTAGGACCAACCAGAGAAAGGCAAATATGCACCCCTAACCAACCACATAGGATGCCTTGCTTCTGGTTACTCTTTCTCGTTTCGCCATGCCAACAATCAAGGCATCCTGAAGCAGTTCCCCTTTTCTACTGTAAAGCTTTTACACTTCCCGGCCCTCCTTTGAGCCTCTGCCAAATGCAAGTGATGGGAGCTGACTGCCTTGCTATCACAAGCTCTGAATAAATATCTTTTGCTTGTTCTCGTTTGAGTGTTCTTTATTTATTTCCACACTTGGAATTCACAGAACTATTATAAGTGGTTTCAACTATTAACTGGAGGCTCCAAAGGCTCATGACATAGCCATTTGTAATTTTACTGAGGCTTGAATTTAAAATGTAATCTTTGATAGTGGTGTACAGGAGTTAGTTAACTAGTGACGGCCCTGTACACTCACATACAACTTTGCTTTCATATTCATATTGTAACATAGGTACTTACTGAAGAAATTATATTCTCTGTATTTCGGGGGATTTTTTTTTTTTAAGACTTAACTGATGAATCTTAAGGGTCTACTATTGACAGATTTCAAAAGGACTTGAAGAGTGATCGACTTTGAAGAGTAAAAAGGAAATTAATAAAAATGAAAGATCAATCTTTTTAAGCCTGTGAGACTACGAAAATAGTACTACCAACAGAAATGAAGATATGAGGAAGAAAATTGGCTTCAAAAGGTAAAGAGACAGCAGGATGTTCAAGCTCATTCAACAAATATTGACTGCAGTTCTGTGTCAGGCACTATTCTAGGTGCTGAGGAGATAATGGAGGACCATATAGGCAAAAATCTTTGCTCTGGTGTAATTTATATTTGAAAATGTAGACAGCTGGGATTTGGTAGGAAGGGAAATGTAAAGATACCTGCTTTTAAGACTTAATCACACAGAGATGAGTTAAACTTATATCAGAAAGCAGCTTTCTACGACTTTGAAGTTTCTGAGGACTTGGCCTTGGACAAGACATATGGGGACAAAAGAAAAATGCCTGAGGTCAGGATGCCACAGCACAGAAACCACACCAGGGCCTGTTGACTCAGAGTAGTCCAGTGGAATTTCCCTCAGAGTATGCTGGGAAAAAAATGTTAAGGGAAGATTAACCTAGGATTAGAGGCACCGTCCTTTAGCAGATGCTCTGGAAATAAGTGGTAATAATGGTAATTTATATACATTTACAAAGTACTTACATTTGCATTATTTATTTAAGAAACAGATAAGAGTATCAGCATATTTATAGATGTAGAACTGAGGTAGAGAGAATAATAGTCCTCAAGATTACACAATAAATTGTGGTGAGATTAAGAATTAGAACCTAATTTTCCTGACTCTTAGATCCTGGGAGGTATTCATAATGCTACTATTTTTTTCAGTCTATGTATATCATAAATGTAGCATAAAAATTCTGAAGCATATTATGAGCCTGACACCCTAAAGAAAGAAGGATAAAGCGGGTACTGAAATAATTTGATTAATGTCTGCAAACAAATTTCCCCTAAGTAGTAATTTTAAGTAAATGGTTAAGATTTTTCTATTCTGCATGATACGTTTCTGAATAATTTATTAGAGGAGCTTGATGCTGATAGTTTATTAGAAATTGACTAGATTAACACAAAAAATGTCCATTGGTATTGTTTTACTAGTCAACTGAAAAATTTCAATACATTCAATTTCAATAAAATGAGAGATTAAAAAGGTAAGAAATGCACTACATTTGACTATAGAAGTAAGAAAATTTCATTTCTTCGCACCATCTCATAAAGATGTTACAAATGCGCTGGTGGTAGACAACTCCATACAGAACCTCTTAGCATTGTTTTCGTTTTCTAAATGCAAACCAGCTCGCTGGCAAGCCATTTTTCTTATGGGATACTGAAAAGATGATTAAGAAAAAATCTGTACAATGTAATAATTATTAACATTTGTGTTCTACCTGCCATGAATTATCTAAGCCCTTCACATTTGTACGCTCATGTAATCCTGGCATATGTACAAACTAACAGATGAGGCAGGTACTACTATTATTATGCCCACTTTTCAGATGAGGAAACTGAGGGTCAGGGAGGTGAAGCAGCTTGCCCTAGGGACACAGCTTCTAATTCCCAGAGCTGGGATCTACTTTACATACAAAAAGTTTCCACAAAGCAAAAGTTCTCCCAAGCCATTTTGCTTTTCCGGCCTCTTCTCGAGAAAGGAATATCGAGAGTTGCCTGACCGAACTTTGTAAGAAATGGAGTTGCTATCTCTTCTTTTAGCGCGGGGCCATCTGGAGGCTCGGCCACCTCCCTTGACCTTCGCTCCGCCCCAGCCACCCACGCCCGCTTCCCTCTTCTCCTTCCACCGCGCCGCACTTCCCTTCTTCCCACCTCCGCTCCTCCCTGCCGCTCCAGCCGCATCTCCGCGCTCGGTGCCCAGCGCCGCCAAACCACCCTACATGCGGACCCTCCCGCGGCCGCCGTTGCGCCTCCGTGACGTAACCCGCGCGCCACCGCCCTCAGGCCGGGGGGCAGGGCCGCAGGCCGGGCTGGCTGGCCGGGGGCGGGAGCGGGACCGGAGCCGGGGGCGGGGCCGGGGGCGGGGCCGGGATCCAGCTCCAGGCCTCCGCGGCCATCGCTGCCTGCGCGGTTCCTCACTCTCGCCCGCTCCCCGCCCTCCCGGGCCGAGTGGAGCCGGGTGGCGTCGGCAGAGTCGCCCGGAGGGGCACCGCGGCTTCAGGGGCTGGGCCTCCAGCGCAGCGCAATGTCAGGCGCCGCGACAGCCCTGTGAGTCCGAGGCCGCGGCCGTGGCCCTGGGCGGCGGCGGGTCCGGGCCGGGTCCGCTCATGGTGCCGCCACGACACCATCGCGGGGCAGGAAGGCCAGGTAGGTAGGCACGGGAGGCCCGCGGAATCACCCGGAGCCGGAGCCGGGATCGAGGGTCCACCAACAGCCCCACCTCCAGCCTTTGGTAGCAGCCGACGTGCTTTGACCGAAACGGCAACGGTGTCTGGGCGCCGAGTGAGGGGGGGAGGCTGACGGGGGCGAGCGAACCCGGTCCACACTCTGGCCGTTGAGGAAGCTTCCTGGGCGCCGCCGCTTCAGGGCTTTACTCGCCTTCCCTGGGGAGGCGTCCCCGGCTTAACTTTTTTTTTTTTTCTTTTCCTCCGAAAAAGGAAGATTCCCTTTAACAGCTGTTTCCCCACCCATCTCGTGAATGACTATTTAGATCTAAAATAAGTGACGGGGGTGGGTGGGGAAGCCTGGAGGATCCTTTCCCTTTACCACGTGAGGTGCTTGGAAACGTGCCGTCGAGACGCACAACAAATCCCTTCCTCTCACATCACCCAACTCCGCTCGAGATCGGGGACGGAAAAGACACTTAGAAATCGGCGCGTGTCTAGACGCTGTCCCGGGAGCGGGTACCTCCGGAGAGAGGCACGGGAGGCGAATGCAGTTCTGTATTTATGAAACTCGGAGAAGCTATTTTTCAGTAGCTAACTATTCTTAAATATGCCGTTTGTTGAATACGGCTTTTTTTTTTTTTTTTTTTTTCCCCCTGTACCGTGTTCTTTTCTGAGTATAATTTGAAATGCACAACGGATCACATGAAAGTCTAGAGGAAAGTGTCAGTTATATTTTACACACTTTGATATTCTTTCATTTGGAAGGTGAAGAGTGAAAAAGAGCTTATGAATCTTAACGTTGAGTGATCGATGTTTTCATAAGCGTTGTTTTGTGGTGGTTTTTAGGTGCGCTGAGTTCTTCACCTCCGTTTAGACTCAGATCTGCCCAGTTTTCAGGCACTGCTCTTGAAGACCTCAGAAAGGCCTTTAAAATAAGGTAAATTACACACTTTTTTTTTTTTTAACCTGGATGACTTTCAACCTGAATATTAGCTTAACAAATGTAAGACATTTCTGTTTTACTAACTTTCTCGTTTTTATACGGTTACTTTTAAAATATCTCCTCTAATGTGATCTGTATTTTCACGAAACAGACTGCAAATGGTGTGTGTATTTATCATGAACCGAATGAATTCCCAGAGCAGTGGTTTCACTCAGCGCAGGCGAATGGCTCTTGGGATTGTTATTCTCCTACTTGTTGATGTGATATGGGTCGCATCCTCAGAACTTACTTCGGTATGTAATTCTTGTCTAGGAATGATGTTGCGTTATAGAAATATTACTATTGTTATAGTATCTCTCGTCATTACTCTCTCTCATGCTTACTTAAAGCAGTATTTTGAATATTGTTGAATTATTTATCTTTGATAATGAATTAGTATCAATTCAAGTTGAAACTGAAAGGATACTCTTTTTGTTGCTTCCTACAGTTTTCTTATATCTTTTAGGGAGATTATTTAGAAAATGAGATACACGCGTATTTTCTTAATATTTGTGGGTGTTTTTGTTGTTCTTTTCCTAAATTAATTTCTTTCTTTAGAAATACTGTCTTCTAGTGGAACAGCCACCTAGGATGCGAATCCATTTGTCACCATTTAGTAGAAAGTGAGAATGCTTTAGGTCAGATGAGTGAAAGTGATCTGAGTTTTCCTGTACAGGGCACTATCGTACACATACATGCGTGCATGGACATTTATATGTTTGCCGATTCAAACATTATTATAAAGTATATGTATACAGTGATTGCCTTTAGTTAAATTTTATGTTGTTTTTATTGATGACCTGTCAGTAGTAATGTGGTATTTTGAGTTCGCAAGCTAGTTTTTCTTTCAACTTGTACAGGTACTTTATTCTGTTTGGCTAATGACCCCTGTAAAAACTTATTTTCAGAAGTTACTGCATTTCAACTTACATGTTGCTATCTTAAGGCAAAAGGAAGACTAGCATTTATAAAATGAACTTAAATGTCAAAAGAAGCAGTGTGGTACTGCTGGTCGTCTCACATGGTAGCTAAGTAAATAGTTGACATTGACATTGTATCTGATGAATGAATAAATGTTTAGCCTTCTTGGACTTAGGCTCTGGAATACAATAGGCCATTTATTTTTCACTCTTCTACAACCTTTTTTTTTTTAGATTAACATTCTGTAGTTTAACTACAAAGAAACCTCTTTAATGTTGACAGGGAAATAAGCCTATCTTTAAATTTTTATTTTAGTTTTAAATAAATAGTTTGGTTTTTATTTATCACGAAATAAAGTTTAGGACAAAAGAGCACCTGATTAAATTATAATTTAACAATCCATATCTAAGCAAAGTAAAAAAAAAAAAAAAAAAAAACAAAAACCCAACAACAAACTTGTCCCTGTTTTTGAAAAAAAATAGTAAAACCTGTTGATAAGAGGATATTTTATAATTTGGTTATCCAGGAGCATATGTAATGTGTCTAATTCCTCAGCCAAATATGCTCTTCAAACTTAAGATATGCTGTGTATTTCAAAATTGAAAATCAGTCTTTTTATTGTGGGAATTTTCTGACATATACAAAGTAGAGAGAATGGTATAATGGATCTTCACGTACCCATCACTTACCTGTAACAGTTATCAAATTTTGCCAATCTTTTTTTTTTTTTTTTAATTATTATTTATTTATTTATTTGGCTGTGTTGGGTCTTCGTTTCTGTGCGAGGGCTTCCTCTAGCTGAGGCAAGCGGGGGCCACTCTTCATCGCGGTGCGCGGGCCTCTCACTGTCGCGGCCTCTCTTGTTGCGGAGCACAGGCTCCAGACGCGCAGGCTCAGTAGTTGTGGCTCATGGGCCTAGTTGCTCCGCGGCATGTGGGATCTTCCCAGCCCAGGGCTCGAACCCGTGTCCCCTGCATTAGCAGGCAGATTCTCAACCACTGCGCCACCAGGGAAGCCCCATGCCAATCTTTTTTTTTTTAATAAATTTATTTATTCTATTTTATTTATTTATTTTTGGCTGTGTTGGGTCTTTGTTGCTGCACGTGGGCTTTTCTCTAGTTGCTGCGAGCTGGGGCTACTCTTCGTTGCGGTGCGCGGGCTTCTCATTGCGGTGGCTTCTCTTGTTGCGGAGCACGGGCTCTAGGCACGCGGGCTCAGTAGTTGTGGCTCGCGGGCTCTAAGAGCTCAGGCTCAGTAGTTGTGGTGCACGGGCTTAGTTGCTCCGCGGCATGTGGGATCTTCCCAGACCAGGGCTCGAACTCGTGTCCCCTGCCTTGGCAGGTGGATTCTTAACCACTGCGCCACCAGCGAAGCCCCAAATTTTGCCAATCTTATCAACCCCTTACCAAACATTTTTTTCTTCCAGTGTTTAAAGCAAGCTCTAGCCACCTGTCATTTCACCTATAAATTCTTTCATATTCATCTCAAAAGGACTTCTAATTTTTTAAATATAATTACCATGCCATTAATATATCTCACAAAATCAATTATAATTCATTAAAATCATCTGATATTCAAATTTCCCTGGTTGTCGAGGACGTCTTTTTAGGTTAGGATCTAGTCAAAGATCACACATTACATTTGTTGGAACTTTTAGTCCTTAACCGTATTTCCTCCCTTTTTTTTTTTTTTTTTTTTTTTTTTGATTTGTTGGAGAAATGGATCATTCTTCCTGTAGAATATATCACTCTGTCATAGTCCATTTGGGCTGCTGCCGTAACAGGTCACTGTAGACTGGGTGGTTCAAACAACAGTTCTTACAGTTCTGGAGACTGAAAAACCCAAGATCAAGGCGCCAGCAGTTTTGATGTCTGTTGTGAACCGCTTCCTGGTTCTTAGATGGCAGTCTTCTCACTGTGTCCTCACAGAGCAGAAGGGGCAGGAGAGCTCTCGGGAGTCTCTTTTTTTTGGGGGGGGAGTCTCTTTTGTATGGAACTAATCTCATTCATGACTTACCCTCATGACCTAATCACATCCCACAGGCTCCTGCTTCCTCATACCATCACATTGAGGGTTAAGATTTTCACCTAAGGGGATACAAACATTCAGTCCACAGCACACATGTTCTGGATTTGGCTACTTACTTCCTTGAGATGTCATTTAGCTTGATTCTTTGTCTCTCTTTTTCCTGTAAAATGGTAGTTAGATGTAAAGTCTTGATTTGATTTAGGTTCAGTTTTTAGGAAAAAAATGCCTTGGTGGTATCGGGTACTTCCTTTGACATCACAACATGAGGCCCATAATGGCTGCAAGTCTTACTTTGGATGATGCCAATTTGAGCACTGTAAGTTCCTCATCAATCTTTAGGTAGTGGTTGAATATCCATATGATTATTGCCCAGATAGAGTATTTCACTAGGGTTGTAAAATGGTGATTTTTCTAAGGGTCGTTCCTTCTGCGTTTATTAGCTAGAATTCTTTAAGGAGAACTTTTCCACAACTACTGTTTGGTTATCCTGATACATGGGTCATATAGGAAAGGTTGGATAAATCTTGATTCTTTTCCTTATTCATTTTTTCCCCTTTATTCATTTTAAACTAATGTTGCCTAGCAACTTCCAGAAGTAACCATTGAGGATTTTTTGCATATCATTATACATTTACAGATTTTTGTATATTTGATGTGTTTTAAACAATTGTGCTTATTATCCCTTTTGATGCTTAAACTGCCCTATCTTTGGCCGGTGGGACCCCCTTTAAATTCTCTCCAGTGTCCTTTCAACATTACCCCGTTAATCTCTTTTTTTTTTTTAAGATTTTTTTGATGTGGACCATTTTTAACATCTTTATTGAATTTGTTACAATATTGCTTCTTTTTTTATGTTTTGGTTTTTTGGCCACGAGGCATGTGGGATCTTAGCTCCCCAACCAGGGATCAAACCCTCACCCCCTGCATTGGAAGGTGAAGTCTTAACCACTGGACCGCCAGGGAAATCCCTACCCCGTTAATCTTTAACATCCTGTTTGCCTTCTGGCACAAGATGCCCCAGACTCATCTCATACATTACTGCCCCATACTTGGATTTGACCCTTTCTTCAAGGGCCTATGGTTTTTTTGTGTGCAAAATGGTACAGATCATCATCTGGATTCTAGAGGTGCTCATTCCTTACGGGTTACCTTTTTTTTTTTAATTTAATTTTATTTATTTTTTTATACAGCAGGTTCTTATTAGTCATCCATTTTATACACATCACTGTATACATGTCAATCCCAATCTCCCAGTTCATCCCACCACCACCCCCACCCCCCGCCGCTTTCCCCGCTTGGTGTCCATACGTTTGTTCTCTACATCTGTGTCTCAATTTCTGCCCTGCAAACCAGTTCATCTGTACCATTTTTCTAGGTTCCACATACATGTGTTAACATAGGGTATTTGTTTTTCTCTTTCTGACTTACTTCACTCTGTATGACATTCTCTAGATCCATCCACGTCTCTACAAATGACCCAATTTCATTTCTTTTTATGGCTGAGTAATATTCCATTGTATATATGTACCACATCTTCTTTATCCATTCGTCTGTCGATGGGCATTTAGGTTGCTTCCATGACCTGATTATTGTAAATAGTGCTGCAGTGAACATTGTGGTACACGACTCTTATTGAATTATGGTTTTCTCTGGGTATATGCCCAGTAGTGGGATTGCTGGGTCTTATGGTAGTTCTATTTTTAGTTTTTTAAGGAACCTCCCTACTGTTCTCCATAGTGACTGTATCAATTTACATTCCCACCAACAATGCAAGAGGGTTCCCTTTTCTCCACACCTTCTCCAGCATTTATTGTTTGTAGATTTTTTGATGATGGCCATTCCGACTGGTGTGAGGTGGTACCTCATTGTAGTTTTGATTTGCATTTCTCTAATGATTAGTGATGTTGAGCATTCGTTCATGTGTTTGTTGGCAGTCTGTATAACTTCTTTGGAGAAATGTCTATTTAGGTCTTCTGCTCATTTTTGGATTGGGTTGTTTGTTTTTTCATATTGAGCTGCATGAGCTGCTTGTGTATTTTGGAGGTTAATCCTTTGTCAGTTGCTTCATTTGTAAATATTTTCTCCCATTCTGAGGGTTGTCTTTTTGTCTTGTTTATGGTTTCCTTTGCTGTGCAAAAGCTTTTAAGTTTCATTAGGTCCCATTTGTTTATTTTTGTTTTTATTTCCATTACTCTAGGAGGTGGGTCAAAAAGGACCTTGCTGTGATTTATGTCATGGAGTGTTCTGCCTATGTTTTCCTCTAAGAGTTTTATAGTGTCTGGACTTACATTTAGGTCTTTAATCCATTTTGAGTTTATTTTTGTGTATGGTGTTAGGGAGTGTTCTAATTTCATTCTTTTACATGTAGCTGTCCAGTTTTCCCAGCACTACTTATTGAAGAGGCTGTCTTTTCTTCATTGTATATTCTTCCCTCATCAAAAATAAGGTGACCATATGTGCGTGGGTTTATCTCTGGGCTTTCTATCCTGTTCCATTGATCTATATTTCCGTTTTTGTGCCAGTACCATACTGTCTTGATTACTGTAGCTTTGTAGTATAGTCTGAAGTCAGGGAGTCTGATTCCTCCAGCTCCGTTTTTCTTTCTCAAGATTGCTTTGGCTATCCGGGGTCTTTTGTGTTTCCTTACAAATTGTGAAATTTTTTGTTCTAGTTCTGTGAAAAATGCCATTGGTAGTTTGATAAGGATTGCATTGAATCTGTAGATTGCTTTGGGTAGTAGAGTCATTTTCACAATGTTGGTTCTTCCAATCCAAGAACATGGTATTATCTCTCCACCTGTTTGTATCATCTTTAATTTCTTTCATCAGTGTCTTATTCTGTTCTGCATACAGGTCTTTTGTCTCCTTAGGTCGGTTTATTCCAAGGTATTTTATTCTTTTTGTTGCAGTGGTAAATGGGAGTGTTTCCTTAATTTCTCTTTCAGATTTTTCATCATTATTGTATAGTAATGCAAGAGATTTCTGTGCATTAATTTTGTATCCTGCTACTTTACCAAATTCATTGATTAGCTCTAGTAGTTTTCTGGTAGAGTCTTTAGTATTCTCTATGTACAGTATCATGTCATCTGCAAACAGTGACAGCTTTACTTCTTCTTTTCTGATTTGGATTCCTTTTATTTCTTTTTCTTCTCTGATTGCTGTCTGGATTCTGTTTGCTAGTATTTTGTTGAGGATTTTTGCATCTATATTCATCAGTGATATTGGTCTGTAATTTTCTTTTTTTGTAGTATCTTTGTCTGGTTTTGGTATCAGGGTGATGGTGGCCTCATAGAATGAGTTTGGGAGTGTTCCTTCCTCTGCAATTTTTTGGAAGAGTTTGAGAAGGATGGGTGTTAGCTCTTCTCTAAATGTTTGATAGAATTCACCTGTGAAGCCATCTGGTCCTGGGCTTTTGTTTGTTAGAAGATTTTTTTTTTTTTTAATAAATTTATTTATTTATTTTTAGCTGTGTTGGGTCTTCGTTTCTGTGCGAGGGCTTTCTCTAGTTGCGGCGAGCGGGAGCCACTCTTCATCGCGGTGCGCGGGTCTCTCACTGTCGCGGCCTCTCTTGTTGCGGAGCACAGGCTCCAGACACGCAGGCTCAGTAGTTGTGGCTCACGGGCCCAGTTGCTCCGCGGCATGTGGGATCTTCCCAGACCAGGGCTCGAACCCGTGTCCCCTGCATTTGCAGGCAGATTCTCAACCACTGCGCCACCAGGGAAGCCCTGTTAGAAGATTTTTAATCACAGTTTCAATTTCGTTACTTGTGATTGGTCTGTTCATATTTTCTATTTCTTCCTGGTTCAGTCTTGGAAGGTTATACCTTTCTAAGAATTTGTCCATTCTTCCAGGTTGTCCATTTTACTGGCATAGAGTTGCTTGTAGTAGTCTCTTATGACGCTTTGTCTTTCTGCGGTGTCTGTTGTAACTTCTCCTTTTTCATTTCTAATTTTATTGATTTGAGTCCTCTCCCTCTTTTTCTTGATGAGTTTGGCTAAAGGTTTATCAATTCTGTTTATCTTCTCAAAGAAGCAGCTTTTAGTTTTATTAATCTTTGCTATTGTTTTCTTTGTTTCTATTTCATTTATTTCTGCTCTGATCTTTATTATTTCTTTCCTTCTACTAACTGGGTTTTGTTTATTCTTCTTTCTCTAGTTCTTTTAGGTGTAAGTTTATATTGTCTATTTGAGATTTTTCTTGTTTCCTGAGGTAGGCTTGTATTACTATAAACTTCCCTCTTAGAACTGCTTTTGCTGCATCCCATAGGTTTTGGATCATCGTGTTTTCATTGTAATTTGTCTCTAGGTATTTTTTGATTTCCTCTGATTTCTTCAGTGATGTCTTGGTTATTTAGTAACGTATTGTTTAGGCTACATGTGTTTGTGTTTTTTACGTTTTTTTTCTCCCTGTAATTGATTTCTAATCTCATAGCGTTGTGGTCGGAAAAGATGCTTGATACGATTTCAGTTTTTTTAAATTTACCAAGGCTTGATTTGTGACCCAAGATGTGATCTGTCCTGGAGAATGTTCCGTGTGCACTTGAGAAGAAAGCGTAATCTGCTGTTTTTGAATGGAATGTCCTATAAATATCAATTAAATCTATCTGGTCTATTGTGTCATTTAAAGCTCGTGTTTCCTTATTATTTTTCTGTCTGGATGATCTGTCCAGTGTCGTAAGTGAGGTGTTAAAGTCCCCGACTATTATTGTGTTACTGTCAGTTTTCTCTTTTATAGCTGTTAGCAGTTGCCTTATGTATTGAGTTGCTCCTGTGTTGGGTGCATATGTATCTATAATTGTCATATCTTCTTCTTGGATTGATCCCTTGATCATTACGTAGTGTCCTTCTTGGTCTCTTGTAATAGCCTTTATTTTAAAGTCTATTTTGTCTTATATGAGAATTGCTACTCCAGCTTTCTTTTGATTTCCATTTGCATGGAATATCTTTTTCCATCCCCTCTCTTTCAGTCTGTATGTGTCCCTAGGTCTGAAGTGGGACTCTTGTAGACAGCATGTATACAGGTCTTGTTTTTGTATCCATTCAGCCAGTCTATGTCTTTTGGTTGGAGCATTTAATCCATTTACATTTAAGTTAATTATCAATATGTATGTTCCTGTTACCATTTTCTTAATTGTTTTGGGTTTGTTATTGTCGGTCTTTTACTTCTCTTATGCTTCCTGCCTAGAGAAGTTCCTTTAGCATTTGTTGTAAAGTTGGTTTGCTGGTGTTGAATTCTCTTAGTTGTTGCTTGTCGGTAAAGGTTTTACTTTCTCCATTGAATCCTAATGAGATCCTTGCTGGGTAGAGTAATCTTGGTTGTAGGTTTTTCCCTTTCATCACTTTAAGTGTATATGCCACTCCCTTCTGTCTTGTAGAGTTTCTGCTGAGAAATCAGCTGTTAACCTTATGGGAGTTCCCTTGTATGTTATTTGTTATTTTTCCCTTGCTGCTTTCAATAATTGTCTTCTTTGTGTTTAATTTTTGCCAGTTTGATTACTATGTGTCTCGGTGTGTTTCTCCTTGGGTTTATCCTGTATAGGACTCTCTGCGCTTCCTGGACTTGGGTGGCTATTTCCTTTCCCATGTTAGGGTAGTTTTCGACTATAATCTCTTCAAATATTTTCTCGGGTCCTTTCTCTCTCTCTTCTCCTTCTGGGACCCCTATAATGCAAATGTTGTTGCATTTAATGTTGTCCCAGAGGTCTCTTAGGCTGTCTTCATTTCTTTTCATTCTTTTTTCTTTATTCTGTTCTGCAGCAGTGAATTCCACCATTCTGTCTTCCAGGTCACTTATCCGTTCTTCTGCCTCAGTTATTCTGCTATTGATTCCTTCTAGTGCAGTTTTCATTTCAGTTATTGTATTGTTCATCTCTGTTTGTTCTTTAATTCTCCTAGGTCTTAAACATTTCTTGCATCTTCTCAATCTTTGCCTCCATTCTTTTTCCGAGGTCCTGGATCATCTTCACTATCATTATTCTGAATTCTTTTTCTGGAAGGTTGCCTATCTCCACTTCATTTAGGTGTTTTTGTTGGGTTTTTTCTTGCTCCTTCGTCTGGTACAAAGTTCTCTGCCTTTCCATTTTGTCTATCTTTCTGTGAATATAGTTTTCCTTCCACAGGCTACAGAATTGTAGTTCTTCTTCCTTCTGCTGTCTTCCCTCTCTGGGTTATCATTTTTTTCTAGGCCTTTTCAATGCACATAACTAGGTTTTTGGGGGGTTTTTTTGGAAACAAAAATTATGAGTTCATTCTGATATTTTCAATTTAAATGAAGATTACAAGGATCTACTGTATAGCACAGGGAACTGTATTCAATATCTTGTAATAACTTATAATGGAAAAGAATCTGAAAAAGAATGTGTATATATAC
This sequence comes from Balaenoptera ricei, assembly GCF_028023285.1. Lineage (NCBI taxonomy): Eukaryota > Metazoa > Chordata > Mammalia > Artiodactyla > Balaenopteridae > Balaenoptera > Balaenoptera ricei. The sequence goes on along the minus strand of NC_082645.1, from coordinate 4,141,826 downwards.
ATAAAAAACTGAATCACTTGGCTATACACCTGAAACTAACACAACATTGTAAATCAACTATAGTTCAATTTAAAAAAATCAAACAGAAAAAAACAGTGATTACAGGCTGTTGTATAACTTCCTAATGACATTAAACTTCATGCTGTTTTCTTTATACCCCATACTGTTTCATTGCCTCTCTTTATGCTATTTCCTCTGTTTGGGCTATTATTCAGACCTTCAGATACAGATCAAGAATAGCTTCTTTTGGGAAACTTCTGTAATGTTCAAAATGGTCCGTCTTTCTTTGGTACTCCCATGGTGCCCTGTATCCCCCTATCATGGTATTAGCGCATTATACTGTGTATTCTTCATATCTATATCTATGTCTATATATCTGTGTCTGTATCTTTAGGTCTCCTCTCAGGAAATCCTGTCTTATTTTTCCTTAGCTGCTAGTATAGATACTGTTGCATAGTAGGTTTTCAGTGAATATTGAACAAAAGTTTTTTTGCAAGTTGTTGCTGCTTTGTTTTGGAAATATTATCCTTTGTATGCAAGGCAAATACAATATTCAGAAATGAATTCAAAATATCTTTATAATCCCTTTTGATCTTTCCCTTCCAAATGAACTTCTAGAGTTAAAAATCATGTAATAAATGTATTTTATTGGAAATGAGTAATAAGGTTTGTCTCATAGTTTCTGTAACTTTTTCCTCCACAGTATGTTTTTACTCAGTACAACAAACCATTCTTCAGCACCTTTGCAAAAACATCTATGTTTGTTCTGTACCTTTTGGGCTTTATAATTTGGAAGCCATGGAGACAACAGTGTACAAGAGGATTTCGAGGAAAGCATGCTGCTTTTGTAAGTTTTAAATTTTAAGTGTTTGTTGGTGCAGGGGTAAATTTTTTCAAACTATTAGTTTCTTGAAAAACAGTTTAACTTGTTCGTTAAATGAGTGAAGATAGCATGATATAAGAAAAACTTGCTTTTGTCCATACTTTTAAATTTACTCTTCTAATCAGCTTGGCATCAGAATGTTTTGTGAGAAGTCAAAGATACATAATCACTTTCTTTCCCTTATCTCATGGCATCCTCTGAGTTGTTATGACTTACTTAACTAGTCCAAATCAATTAATGTGGAGAAGGTGATGGAAGATAAAGGATAAGAAGAATATCTAGAGTCTATGGTCATTTGCAGATCAAATAAATATCATCTAATTAGCTGTAAAGTTGATTGTAGAAGCAAACTAATTCAAAGTTTATATGTTAAAAAGAAAATAACATATTTCAGGGCATATTTCAGATGTTTGGCTAATCAAATTATATTCCATCATTAATGTCACATAACATGCTTGTTTTTAAGTGTTGAAAGAAATGGCAGTTTATGTAGTGATGTATCTTCCATGTAGTAGAATCTGAATTTTTGATAATGAAGAATATAAAACTCTCTTTTTTTGTTTTTACACATTTATTTATTTATTTATTTTTGGCTGCGTTGGGTCTTCGTTGCTGCGCGTGGGCTTTCTCTAGTTGCGGTGAGCGGGGGCTACTCTTTGTTGCAGTGCACGGGCTTCTCATTGCGGTGGCTTCTCGTTGTGGAGCACAGGCTCTAGGTACGTGGGCTTCAGTAGTTGTGGGATGCAGGCTCAGTAGTTGTGGCTCACGGGCTCTAGAGCACACGCTCAGTAGTTGTGGCGCATGGGCTTAGTTGCTCCACAACATGTGGGATCTTCCTGGACCAGGGCTCGAACCCGTGTCCCCTGCATTGGAAGGCAGATTCTTAACCACTGCGCCACCAGGGAAGTCCCTTCACTTTCTCTTTTGTTGCAATTAAATAGGAATGTCTTTGTACACATCTGTAGTTATTTACTTAGGATAAATTCCTAAAAGTATAATTGCTGGATAAAACAGTAATATCATTATATTGCTAAATTATCATCTACAATAATTGCACCTGTTTCATGTCTGTTAGCAGTGCATGAGACTGAACTGTTAGCAAAACCCTAATGCTTTGCCAATATGATAGGTAGACAGTGGTATCTTGTTTAATCTGTGTGTTTTTGGTTACTTTTTCATATATTTGTTGCACAGTAGAATTCTTTTGTGAGTTGTCCATATCTTGTCCATTTTTCTACATTGACTCTTTCTTACTGATTTATAAGGCTTTTTAAGGGCATGGGCTTCTGGTGTTTGAATCTTGTTCTGTCACTTGCTGATTGTGTGGTCTTTAGCAAGTTATTTCACCTCTTCAAACTTTAAGCAGGGATAAATGATAGGGTAGTTGTGCGTGTGAATAAAAGCATGCTTATACAGCACTAGCACAGTGGTTCTCAAAGTGGTCCAGTGTCTGAATCCATTTAGGGGATTCTTGAGGTTAACACTGTTATCATGTAAGATGTTATATGTCTTCTTCGCTAACCCACCCATCCTCTCCCTAGTGATCTGAAATGTTATTATAATATTGTGAAAAGGGCTTAAGTTCAGAGTTAGACTAAATTGGGCTTTAATCCTAGTTCTGTTACTTAGATGAAATTTCTTATCCTCAGTTTCTTCATCAATAAAATAAAGATAATACTTACCTTACATGGTTGAGTACTTGGCATTAGCTGCTGTTATTATTAATAATGATTATACCCTTATAGGTCTGATCTGGATTTTTGGTTCTGTTCCTTTGAGCTGTGACTCACACTAGTTCTACTTTATTTCATGAGTTTAATTGAATTTTATGTCTCATTATTTGTAGTTTGCAGATGCTGAAGGTTACTTTGCTGCTTGCACAACAGATACAACTATGAATAGTTGTTTGGTAAGTGTTTCTTTTCCCCTCAGGAAGAGAGCGAGTGGAGTTGACCATGGCGGGAAGGACTGAAATAGCGTTGATAGCACCACAGCTATATTAAAATAAAAATATATCTCAATGTTGGCTGCTCTCCATGAGAGTTGTAATTTGTTACTTTCTTAGAGACACCTGAGACCTAAAAGTAAGCAATTCAGCCACCTCTGGGGAGAGAAGGGAAGAGGAAATTAGTTAAGGACTGAAAATAGTAAAGGAAGTCCTTTGTCCTTTGTTTCTTACCAACTTTGTCACTTCATGTTTGTTATTATATTATTACCACTTAGAAACAAATACATTTACTTGACACTGAGACTCTATAAGCAGATTGTTTATTCATTTCGCAAATTTTTAAGAGCACTTAATATATGTTAAACACTTGTTCTAGACTCTCAAAATACAGCTTATGTTCTAGTGTGTGAGGGTGTGTGTTCGGGGAAGGGAGGGAGACAGATAATAAGCAAGCATATGAAGGAATTATCAGTCACTCTGTTTAAGCATTTATAATCTTGTTGGAGAGAGAGTATGTAAAAATCTATTCTTTTTAGACCATTACTAAGGCATCTCTTTAAAATATATTATTCGAAATGTGGCATTCTATCTGAGAAAAATTTTAAAGTTAACTCTAAAATTTAATACCAATTTATGAAGCACTAGCTCGGTGACCTTACAGACAGTACAGTTTTTTGTTCCTCTGACTTTTAGAACTACAGTTGCTTGCAAGGTAGCTTACCGGGTGCTGTGAATGGTTTGTGAAGCTTAGAGAAAATGTCATTTCTTTTCTCTGGGATCCTAAGCATCAACAAAGCTAATTCCCTGGTGGTTCAGTGGTTAGGACTCTGCAGTTTCACTGCCAAGAGCACGGGTTCGATCCCTGGTTGGGGGACTAAGATCCTGCAAGCCTCGCCGTGCGGCCAAAAAAACAAAAAACAAACAAACAAAAAACAGAAAAAAACAAAAACAAGACTAATATCAGTTGTCTCTATCAGTATAGAAGACAAGAGTTGAGATGGCAGCCTACTCTTCTACTATTTTTTTCTATTATCTGTAAGATGGACATGTCAAATTGTTCTAGGCCAAATGCTATAATGAAAAGTTCAATGCAACAATGAGACTCCATCTATTTCCAAATCCTATTGTCTCCTCATTTACTGAATATTTTTCATTGGCAGAGTCTGTATCAGGAGTTAAAGATAAATTAAAGAAATAAAAAATATTTTATGTTAATTTAAGAAACAGCCTTGTTTCTTAAATTAACAGAATTGTGCCTTAAATACAGATCATCTGAAGAACATTTTCACAAACAGTTGGGGGATTTAGAACCACTTAAAAATGTAGACTTTTAGAGCATGGTTAAACAAACCTGGCTTTAATTCTGTGGTCTATCACTAGATTATTTTATATCACTGAGGACAGAGACTTTGTCTCTACTGCTCTTATAGCCCTAGGACCTAGAACAGCACCTGACATAGTAGGAGCTCAATATGTATACGTTAAAAGAATGAATGAAAAGGAATGGGAGATAATCTGTTAGCTGAGAGAGGTCTGTTTTTATGACATTTAAAAATTAAATATCATAATACGCCAGTGCTGTGTGATTACATTTCTAAGCTTTAAATTGATTCTTTCTGTCATTGTACCTGGGTGGATCATTTGAGTTTCCTATATAAGTCTTAAAAATGCATTTTGGGAAAATTATGCTGTATAAACATGGTGGTGAACAGCCCTGTTTTGGGTGGTATCTGTGTCTATATACCATCCACTTAAATTTAGCCAGTATATCAGCTATTATACTTGTTTATATTTGTTTCTGTTTTTGCTGCATTCCAGAGTGAACCTCTATATGTTCCTGTGAAATTTCATGATCTTCCGAGTGAAAAACCTGAGAACACAAACATTGATACTGAAAAATGTAAGCAAAACTTAGAATTTCATAACTTAGAAATAGGTGGAAATTTTAGCTTCATTCAAGCCATCTCAAAACTTAGTGGTTCTGTGGGTTGCCTGGGATCACCAGGCAGTTCTTCTGTTCCGTGTGGTGTTGGCTCAGCCTGTGGTTGTCCAGTTGACTGGACGTTTTTATTAATTCAATGGAAATAACTTCCAAATACCAGAAATCTCTGTGGTGTTATTATGTATATATAGATATATTTATTAATGAACAACATCCTCTTCAACCAGGCCATCAAAGACCTTGATAGCAGATTACAGGAGTTTTGCTGGTTCTTTGAACTTGGTAAAGAATGCCAGCTTCAACGTAACGCACAGTATTCATCCGTGATATTCTCTTTCAAGGAATGGAACTATAGAAGAATGTTCTGCGTGCTTGACCAGGAAAATAATTCTCATAAATTGGATATCTATGAGGAAAAATCCAAATAACCTTTTACTATAAATGCTAAAATAATAATCATACTATAATCCTGAACCAGGCAGTTGTTTGAAACTTTGTTGAATATTGGTCCTTCAAAATTTTTTATAGATGGAAACATTTTTCCCACCAACTCTTTTGAATGAGCAGAGCTGTTCCATGTAATAATTTAACTGGGTTTTTTTTGACTGTTCAAATATGATTATAGATGGATTAAATAATATGCGTTTACAAGTAAATTAAAACTTGTGACATTTTTTGGATGCGAGGGGAAATGTTTAATGATTTTATACTTTACTTTTCCTTTCAAGCTCCCAAAAAGTCTCGTGTAAGGTTTAGTAATATCATGGAGATTCGACAGCTTCCATCAAGCCACGCATTGGAAGCTAAGTTGTCTCGCATGTCATATCCTACCGTGAAAGAACAAGAATCCTTACTCAAAACTGTGGGGAAACTTACTGCAACTCAAGTAGCAAAAATTAGCTTTTTTTTTTGCTTTGTGGTAAGTCTTCTCTTTATTATATGTTTGGAATTTGAATTTTAAGACAGTAGACATACCAACAATATAGTATTAAATTTTAAGACTATTAGGTTGCCTTAGTCATGACTTTAAACTCTGTTATCTGCTATCATAGGGAAATTAGAGTATTAAAATTAATAAATACTAGGCATACGTAAAAGAATTCAATAAATACTATACACTACAACCACTCATGTATATTTAGAATTTGACATTGCCTCATGGTCAGAATAACGATTAAAGTTATTTCACACTATAATATATACAATCACTAGTAAATGTCCAGATAAGAGTTTGCATTGATTGCATTGATTTCTTCAAATAAGTGCTTTTGAGGTTTCATTTTAAATTCATATAAATGTGGTCAAATATTTTATAAGTACTCATAGTAAACATTTTTTCATTGTTTCTTATAATATTGTTTATGCCTTCTTAATTATTTTAATATAGAAACAAAAATATGCTTAATGTTTCACATAAAACATTCATATAGCAAATAAAACATTATTTTGGGCTAATTTGGGATTAGATAACTTGCCTGAGTTAGTAAACTCTGATTTACAATTTAAAAAATGAATTTCAGTGCTCTTTTCTATATGTATCATTGGAAGTAGACTATTCCAAGGTGGTTTAGTATGGGCCTTTAAGGTTTAAATTTATACTGATCATTTTAAACCACTAGGTAATACAAGGTTAATGTCAATATTATTAGCCTGATTATGAGATTTTTTTACTTTACAGTTTTGCCTCTCATATTTACTGCATAGCCAATTTTTCACCATCCTCTAACTGAATAACCTCTGTTTTAGTGATACCTTGATTAATATATTCAGGAGTACAAATCAAAGAATCTTTGGGAGTTGTAATATGATAATTACATATGTAATAAAGTTAATTTAAAGGCTCATATATTTGGATTATGCTATTGTGATTTCAGTTTGCTTGTTTTAAATGAGTATAAGGCAAGACTAAGATTTATTAATTAAATCTCCTAATTTTTAAAGGAGACTTGAGGTGAAACACGATAAAAGGATCTATAAAGTAAAAGTTTAAAAAGGAGGGGTGGATAAGAGCCAGACTAAACAGATAATGTCTGTGTAGGGTGCAAACTGGCTGTGTAATGGGTTGATTATATCAGGAACTTCCATTTAAAGAAAGAAAGAAAGCACACAACTCATCTCTAGACAAATGGGCAGAAGGGAAAAAAGGAAAACTTCCTGAGTTACAGAGTTTGTCATCTATTGATAAAATAAACTTTTCCTAACTCAAAACTGAGAGAATATATTTCATAGGTTCTTATGTAGAAAGGCACTATTCTGTATACCAGATTTACAGGTAGATATGTACAGATAACAGCCTTTTAGAAAAATTGTAAAATATACATACTATAAAACTTACTGTTTTGACTATTTTTAAGTGTACAGTTCACTGGCATTAAATACATTCACACTGTTTTGCAACCATCACCACTGTCTATCAGCAGAACTTTTTTCATCTTGCAAAACTAAAACTATACCCATTAAATGACAACTTCTCTTTCCCACTTCCCTCAGCCCTTGACAGCCACTGTTCTACTTTCTGTCTCTATGAATTTGACTGCTCTGCACACCTCATATGAATGGAATTATACAGTATTTTTCCTCTGGTGACTGGCTTATTTCACTTAGCATAGTGTCTTCAAGCTTCATCTTTGTAGGATGTGTCAGAATATTTTTCCTTTTTAAGGCTATGTAATATTCCACTGTATGTGTATACCATATTTTGTTTATCCATTCATCCATTGATGTACACTTACGTTGCTTCCACCATTAATAGTCTTTTTTGAAAAATCAACCTTAAGTAAGTTATAAGAGCAAGGAGCTGTGTTAATCTTAAGTAAAGGCATTTCTGTAGAAAGTCAGAGTAATATAGTCCAGGTATATATCTTTTTAGAAACCTGACTTAATAGAGTAATAAGCTTGGATGAGCTCTAGAGCAATGCTGTTCAATAGAAATATAATGTGCAAATGCAGGTCACATAGGTATGTTTTTTTGTTTTTTTGTTTTTTTTTGGCTGTGTTGGGTCTTCGTTTCTGTGCGAGGGCTTTCTCTAGTTGTGGCAAGCGGGGGCCACTCTTCATCACAGTGCACGGGCCTCTCACTATCGTGGTCTCTCTTGTTGCGGAGCACAGGCTCCAGATGCGCAGGCTCAGTAGTTGTGGCTCACTGGCCTAGTTGCTCCACGGCATGTGGGATCTTCCCAGACCAGGGCTCGAACCCGTGTCCCCTGCATTGGCAGGCAGATTCTCAACCACTGAGCCACCAGGGAAGCCCCCCACATAGGTATTTTTAAATTTTCTAGTAGCCACATTAAAAAAAAAGAGAGAAACAAGTTACTTTTAATACTATATATATATATTTTTGATTAATTTATTTGGTTGTGTTGGGTCTTCGTTGCTACGTGCGGGCTTCCTCTAGTTGCGGCGAGCGGGGGCTACTCTTCGTTGCAGTGCGGAGCTTTTCATTGCGGTGGCTTCTCCTGTTGTGGAGCACGGGCTCTAGGCACGTGGGCTTCAGTGGTTGTGGCATGCAGGCTCAGTAGTTGTGTCTCGCGGGCTCTAGAGCGCAGACTCAGTAGTTGTGGCACACGGGTTAGTTGCTCTGCAGCATGTGGGATCTTCCCAGACCAGGGCTCGAACCCACCTCCCCTGCATTAGCAGGCAGATTCTTAACTACTCCGCCACGAGGGACGTCCCTTAATACTATATTTTTATTTAACCCACTCTATGTAAAACACTTCAAAATATTATCAGTATAAAAATTATTGATGAGATAGTTTACATTCTTTTTTTGTACTAAAATCTTCTAAACATTTCAATTTTTAAACATTTCAATTTCTATTTCATTTCCATTTCTTTTTCTGTTTCATTTCAATTTCAGTTTTCATTTCACTTTCTAAACATTTCAATTCAAAGTAGCCACATTTCATTTGCTTAGTAGTCACATGTGGCTAGTGGCTAATGTATTGTACATTGTAGGTCAAAAGGAGTTAATGATTACTGTATTTGCCAGTCCTTCTTTAATTGTTTTGTCTCATTAGGACTTACGGTGTTTTAATTTTTTCTGTAAGATGTAATTTAGGTCATACAGGCTTTTATGCTAATTTTAAAATGAATTATCACTCATGAAATAATGAAATACTATATAAATTATTTGTGACAGCTTAATTCTTAGTAAGTGGTTGTCCTCAACTCTGGAATAATGAAAGGAAACATTGTAAAGATAATTTTTACTGGAGGGCAATTGAGATGGTCTTCTTTTGTGATGAGGCTGCCTTGGGTTTGAAAGCCAGAGAATGGAGTTTGGGGAGAGCTGGAGAATGGGAACATCTTTCTGGAAAGAGTTCATAGCTAATGATGAATAGTTATACTCTTGAATTCCTGCAATCTAAGTGGTCTGTTTTTATTTCTTTATCTCACATTAGCGGAGACCAGTAAGATTGTTTGGAAAATGAGCACAGTATTTAAGTATTAAAGTGGTAAGGAAAGTGGGTCAAGAAAGCTAATTATCACCCCACAAGCATGGCCTATTCTTGTAGAAAATCTCCAAAAGATAATGAAGGGCAGAATCTTCTGCTTCTTTTTTAGCACTTCAACTGCAAGCAGATTGTGGCTCCTACTGTCATATATATTTGATATTGCCCGTCTTACCAGTTGCTAACCTCATTTTCTTATTTAGATAGTCAAGTGAAATTAGGAAGTCAGAGGACTACAGATGGAATCAGAGTCTGGCTTTAGCTTTGAGTACAGTGTATACTGAATGAAGACTTCTAGACTCTCAACCATCTGCTGCCTTCTAGCAGTAAGATCTAGCTCTAAGATCATGTGTCTATACTGCTTCTTTGAAATATAAATGCTAATAACTGTACTTCTCACTTAACTACAAGTTCTGAGAGATATCAAGAGATGTCCCTCCCTTAATAGAGACAAGTCATTCTCCAGTAGAATATGATTATCCAGTCAGTCTGTTTAAGTAACAGAAAACAGTTAGACAAGTAGTTAATTTACTTTGACCCAGCAATCTGCTTCTTAGTATATACTACATTAGGGGCACTCATGTACATATGCCCCAGGAGGCATATGCTAGAATATTCTTGGTAGCATTGTTTGAAATAGTCAGAAAGTGTTCATCAACAGAAAAATGGATGAGTTGTGGTAAACTGTATTAGATTATCTGATAGCAGTAAAAATAAATGAACTTTGGATGCGTGCGCACACACACACGCACACACACACACCAGGCTTCATCAAAAGAGGTCCTATTTCTCATTCTCTAAATCAAAGTAGGCACAGGGTTGGGAATATAAGAATAACCTAGCCTAGACAAGCAAAAGGGAAAAAAAAAATCCTCATAGCTGGAAAACTTCCTTCATTATATTCAAAGTTATGAGAACTCTTTATATTATGTCTCAAAACTGAGAATCAGAGAAACAATCACAGTTAGCCAGTAAATTCACAATTTCTTGGACATTTTAAAATTTCCAAAGTGAATGTAAACTTTTGTCTATCGATCTGGCTAGTTCCATCCATCCCCTTAGGCATCAGCTTGTTCAATCGATTTCTCATCATGTTATATTCATCTGTACGTATTTTAATGTTTGAGAATTCCCCCCAACTTAAATTTGATTTAGATAAACTTAATAGAGTACTATCAGTGCTTGGATAAAGCAAATTTCAATGTTGATTTGATATTAAATTTACCCTAATTTTTAAAAAAGCCTGAACAGTGCTAATTTTTAACCAACTGTTGTTAATTTCTTAAGGGAAATTGGATAGCAAAGATATTAGGTCTGATATAAATGTTTGTCTTCTTTTTGGGCCTGTGACTTTTCAATACAAAGCAGATTTTAAAACTTATGATAGCAGTATTTAGAGGGAGAAAAAAAGGAGGGGACTATAAATTATAATGACAAATATAAAAAGTCATTTATTAGGTTTCACTTTATTTTCTATTTCTTTAGTGGTTTTTGGCAAATTTGTCATATCAAGAAGCACTTTCAGACACAAAAGTTGCTATAGTTAATATTTTGTCCTCAACTTCTGGTAAGAAATTTGTCTTCAAAATCTGTATTATAACTCGAGACCTATTTCTGATATATATGTGTACATATACATATATTTTTATCTTGTTTTAAATTATTTCATTCTTTCTAATGTGTATTGGTATAACTACTATTTAATCTTTAAATTTTGTGTCATAGCCTTGTGCTATTTATATTCCTTCCAATACTTTACAGTATTTTTTATACAACAATATATTAAAGTTTAATAGGCTGACTGTATTGTAACTGTCTTTCCTTTCACATATTCTTTCTAAAGATCTTTTTTTCAACCCTTTGGCTAAATGTAATTGCTTATTTCATAACTATAATTTGCCCTGTGAAAGGTGTTTTATTTTTAAAATTGAATCACCTTCCAAATCTGGAAGATAAAAAAAGTATTTTTGAAGCTGTAAAAATAACTTTAGTACACATGCTTGATTATGATGAGGTCAGAATGTTACTCTGAATGCTCAGTTTAACTCTCTTATTAGTTTTAAAATAAATAGGACTGTACTTGATCTGTATTGTTGAAATAAACATGGTTTCATTTGGAGGCTGTTTTTATGTGTGATCTCTGAACGTTTCAGCCTAGGTAACTGCAGTCTTATTCTTAGTCATTTAAAAATGACAAAAATTAGTTTAAAAGTTAGGTGTGTAATTAACTTATTTAAACAGTCAAGTTGGTAATAAATAATTTTGACAGTATTTAAGCTAATGTATCTTTTTTTTATCCTTTTCTCTCCATAGGACTTTTTACCTTAATCCTTGCTGCAATGTTTCCAAGTAACAGTGGAGATAGATTTACTCTTTCTAAACTATTAGCTGTAATTTTAAGGTGAGAATATAGTGTAATAGCTAGTTTATTCTGCTTAAAAATGCAATGTTTAAAGCATTTCTGGTAATGATAGACGATAGTTTATATTATAATGTACTGTATAGGCAAAGATAGATGAAGGTAAAAGGTTTTAAATGGACATTATGCTACTCAGCTCTGCATCACATCCTTGGCTAGTTTTCGAAACCTTCCTGGGGAGGGTAACTGGAGGGAGGACCCCAAAGCAGCTTTGGTTCCCATTCACGTGACTGTGGACCACTAAGTGTTGTACTGACGTTCACGTTTAACTGCCTGGTAATCCTCGTAAGCTCCCAAGTTTGTTTCCTTTTCCTAAAACATGTTCCCCTTTTTGTTTAGTTTTTAGTTTTCACTTCTCCCACTTCTAGAAATCTAACCTGCAGTCTTCTCTGATTGTCTCAGCCTCAATCTTTCAATTATTTCTGTATAAATTATCTGGCAATTTTGTATTACTGTTTGTAATACAATACATAAGTATCATTAATGACTAATTTAAATCTTTTACTTTATTTAACTTTGTATCCCTACGAGATTACAAACCCTTGAAGGTCAAAACCTTGTTTTCTACTTCTTTGTGTCATCAAAGGCCTAGCATAAAGCTTCGCTCACAGTCAGTGCTCAAAAAAGACGTGTTGGTTTGATGAAGCTGTTGTTTTTGTGAGAGAAAATCAGAAATCTGAGAAGGTAGCAGAATAATTTACCAGAAAGATTAGTGTTTCTGAACTTTCAGAGGTGGGTTTGAATCAGAGCTCTGCTTTTTGCCCCTGGGCACTTGCCCTAAACTCTCTGAGAGGATTTCCTAGATGACAAAATGATGATAGTATCATCTACTACTTTGCAGTCTTGTTTTAAAGTTTGGAGGGATGTATATAGAAAGTGATTATCGTAGAGCCTGGCACTTGGCAATCACATAAGTGGTGTTTCTTTCTTTTAGATATAAGGGTAACTTGACATGGTAGTTTCCATGGGCAATCGGGTTGAACCAACTAATTTACCATTTAGACTTTATGGACACTAGGAATTTATTCTTTTTGCATGATTGGCCCATGTTTTAGCCAAACATATTTTTGCATTAGGGAAATACAGTATATTTGTCTGAGGGAAGTGATGAGGTTTATCCAACTTTGTTCAAAATTCATGCCTTTTCTTTTCATTGTCTTAATAAAAGTAGAAAGATACATAGAAATAGAAAGACAGTATAAGGCTCCATGAGGACAGGAACCACATCTCTCTTGTTCGTTGCTTAACCCGAAGTTTAGCTCATTAAGCAACAGTTGAATGAAGGAATAACCTCTTGATTTCTCTACATCCTTAATTTGGTCTTATTTTTACATTAAAATAATGGGATTAATTTAATTATTTAAATATTTAAGGATAGTTTTACCATTAATTTCGGTTTTACCAGTGAGAGTTAGTGCCATTGCTAGGTTTATATGGGTTTTGATATTTGTACATTGCCAAAAAAGATAGGAAGAGGGATGATAAGTTGGTTAATTTTTTCCTAACTGAAAGGCAGAAGATAGCATAGCAGGTAAGAACACTGGACTCTGGAAGTAGACTGCCTGCGTTTCAGTCCCAGCTGTGTGATTTTGGTCAAGTTACTTCATTTCTTTGTGCATTAATTTTCTCATGTGTAAAATGGGAATGATAATAATAATAATACCTTCCTTATAAGGTAATATTGGGCATTTTATGTGGATTAAGTGAGTTAATGTAAGTATAACACTTATACTATACTGATAATATTGTTAGATATTATTAATTAAATCATTAATTCTTTGATAGTTTTACCCAAAGTTGAGATTAGTCTTTATTACTTGTAAATAATTTTGATCTTTGAGGTTAGTCTTTTTAAGGAATTTATTATTTTATTTATCAGTAATGACTCTTATTCTCATAGCATCGGAGGTGTTGTGCTGGTAAACCTGTCAGAGTCTGAAAAATCTGCTGGAAGAGACCCAATAGGTAAGTATATGACTCTGCATTCTTTCTGTTAGAGTATACAAGAAAAGTTCTGTGCATGTCATCATGCATGTGCATGTCCACACACTTACGTGCATACACACACACACAGGGTGGGCCCTAACAAGGCCTTTTTTTTTTTTTAACTTTTCCTTTGGAAATAATGTAAAAAAATTAAAAACTAGTTCGCAGAACTCTCATATAGCCCTCCTCCAGATTCTCTTAACTAGTTGCAATGTACATAACTACAGTACAGGTTTAAAAATCAGGAATTAACAGTGGTTACAATAATTTTTATTTAGTCTGTAGATCCTTTTCAAATTTCACCATTTTTTCCACTAATGTTCTTTTCCTGGTCCAACATCATGTGTTGTATTTAGTTGTCATGTTTCCTTAGTTTTCTTTAATCTGGAACTATCCCTCAGTCTTTTTTTGTCTTTCATAACTTTAATATTTTTGGAGGATACTGTCCACTTGTTTTGTAGAATGTCCTTCAATCTGAGTTTGTCTGATATTTCCTTATGGTTAAATTTATGTTGTGCATTTTTGGCAAGAATACCATGGAAGTGATATTGTGTCCTGATAAGTACATCATATCAGAAGGCACATGATGTTGATTTGTCCCATTACTGGTGACATTAATATTAAAGTTGTGTGTCAGGTTGCTCCAGTGTAGTTACTGATTTTTCCCTTTGTAAGTAATAATCATCTTGTAAGAGATACTGAGACTATACATATATCCTATCCATCATGCTTGTACCTGCTAATTTTGTCATTCACTTTTGATTCTTGCCTGAAACAGTTACTACTACAGTAAACACTTTGTTTTTGATCCATTGTTTAGATTTAACAAAAGAAGGGTAGTCAGAATCTAGCTTAATTGGTTTCCTTCTGGATACTTTCTTTATTTTTTATTTATTTATTTATTTATTTAAATATTTATTTATTTATTTACTTGGCTGCTCCGGGTATTAGTTGCAGCATGCAGGATCTTAGTTGCAGCATGCGGAATCTTTAGCTGTGGCATATGGGATCTTTAGTTGCGGCATGCGGGATCTAGCTCCCTGACCAGGTATTGAACCTGGGCCCCCTGCATTGGGAGCACAGAGTCTTAACTGCTGGACCACCAGGGAAGTCCCTCCTTCCGGATACTTTCTTTAGACATTTAAAGTTTATTAAATACAACAATGCTTTCTAAACTATTCCTGGTTACTGCCCAGGGAGCTGTGTCTTGAACTGCCTTACCTCTTTCTCACCCAGAGCCGATCTGTATGTGTAAAACAATATATATATTTGTTGCGTGTGTGTGAGAGATTTTGTTGACAGGCTTTCCCTTTGCTTTTTAAAAAAAGTTTAGTAGTAATAGTAATAATAAATAGATTTAATGAAACACTGGACTTTTGGATAATTGATTAAAGTATTGAATATGGTCACCTGGCAACACCTTATACAGCTGTTTTTAAAGGCTTACTTAAATGTTCTTGCGAGTGAGTTAATATATTAAAGAGAATCCATATTTATTATGCAGGTACTGTGAGCCCTACATTATGTTAGATATTTTAGAACATTAAAAACTATAAATTATGTGTTTGCAGTTGTCAAGGAGTTTTTTATTTTAATCAATAATATATGATTGACAAAATGAAGCCCCTAGAGAATAAAATAATACTATATTTAACTGTAGTAAGTATTACATTATCTAAAATAGAAGACAAGAAGGATGGAAATTCAGTGGAGTAGAAAGAGGATGCTTGGTGGCAGTGGTGGGACTTTAATAGGGTCTTGAAGATGGTGGTAGAATGTATATTAAAAATGATACATGGCAGTGGGGAGAACAATATAAACAACTGCTTAGAGAGGGAAGGAAGCATTGTTAAGTTGGCTGTGTCAGGTGTCATAATTGCTTATGTAGGGGACAGTATGAAGTATGCATTTCAAAATTAAATACCAAAATGTTGGCAATATAACATGTATAACATTGGTTAGATCATTGAGGTGAATGTTTTTGCATTTATTTGTTTATACTTTAAACTCCTTCCTATATTCCTGGAGGCCATGGATAAGGTGGGTTATACTTTATCTTTTCATATTTGAATAGTTGTTTCTTGAAATAGGAGCTGACTGTGTCAGATTTTAAATAAGTGTGTGATAAATGAGTTAATGAACAGATGCTTTAAATTATTATCTTGATTTTTACAGGTTCCATTTGGTCTCTTGTTGGAGCCATGCTCTATGCTGTCTACATTGTTATGATCAAGAGAAAAGTAGACAGAGAAGATAAGTTGGATATTCCAATGTTCTTTGGTAAGACTATGTTTAACTTGTGAGGCTATGTACTCTGAATGATTAACTTAGGGTTTCGTTTTTGTTTTTTGGAGGGAATAGGGAAGTCTTCCTCCCCACTCCCCCATGTGATTCTTTAAAACCATTAGATTTTAAAGATTATGAAGTCCAATTTCAATGTTTTTCTCTTACCTTGTTCTGCATAGTTGTGCACCTGTGAGGAAACGCTCATTCCCTCAGTGTGAGGTAAAGAAATTCCTTCTAACACCTTTTTCGAATTAATGTCTTCAGCCTGTGACTCAGATATTTTCCTCACTGATATGACAGGTTATGCTGTTATAAGCATGTGAGTGTATACCTGTTGTATTATACATTTTGCCTTTTTTGAATTGTTAGAAGTGTAAGATTGGGGAAACTGCCCGAAAATGATACGTATAATACTGTTTCAGTCTATGTACTTGTTTTTACTAAAAATTGTAGGTCTTTTGAAGGTTTTCCATTTGCACTTTAAGACTCATATTCTTTTTTTTTTTTTTTTTTTTTTAATATTTTCTGTACCTCTTAGGGTTGTGATTTTTTTTTTTTTTTTTAATATTTATTTATGGCTGTGTTAGGTCTTTGTTTCTGTGCGAGGGCTTTCTCCAGCTGTGGCAAGCGGGGACCACTCTTCATCGCAGTACGCAGGCCTCTCACTATCGCGGCCTCTCTTGTTGTGGAGCACAGGCTCCAGACGCGCAGGCTCAGTAATTGTGGCTCACGGGCCCAGCTGCTCCGCGGCACGTGGGATCCTCCCAGACCAGGGCTCGAACCCGTGTCCCCTGCATTGGCAGGCAGACTCTCAACCACTGCGCCACCAGGGAAGCCCTCATATTCTTTTATGACATAGATTTTCAAATTATCCAGTTATAGTTTCTGGCATCAATTCTTAATTTTGGTAAATGCCTAATATGATTTTTATAAATTCTCCTTTGCCTGAAATCAGCTCAGTAAAGAACTTGTGATATCTAGGATTGCAAAAGAAGAGCACATTGACAAGATATCTTCCAAAAGATATCTGAATATCAATAGATAAAGAAGCATGGTGATGAGAAATCAAAGTGCAGCTTACAGGGAACCAGGAGACATGGACCCTAGCTGTTATAACTTCATTTATCTCATAGTCATCTGAAAATGAGAAGATTGGACTAGGTTAGTAGCTGATTTATGGAGGATCCTGGGAAGGTTGGAAGGAGGTGGAGTTGCACGTGTGAGTCTGGTTCTCAGACTCCTTTGCTGCTTCTGCTGGAGCAATTCTGCTTTGTTGGTTTTTTAGCATTATAATTTAATTTGTAGAAATGATTTTTCTGCTAAAAATAGTTTGTATATTTTCACCTAAAGATTAACAAAAATAAAACCTTTGAAAAGCCACTAGACTGGGTGATCACTCAAGTTCCTTTCAAGTAGAGAATTCAATAAGTATACTTTAAATATGAAGATAATTTTAATGATGTCTTATTTTAAAGTCATAGAAAATTCCATCTGGAATGGATTAAAATGTTAATGTTTTACGGTGTTCTTTTTTAAGATTGGCAGCTTTCAAGAAAAATTGCTTATTTACTCTTATAGGAGAGTAGTACACAGCCATATAACTTGGTTGATCTTCTTCATATGTGCCATGATATGGAAAGCAATATGAATTTGACATGGGCTTTAGAATAGATAGGATTGGAGAAGTAGTAGTTAGGGTTGGGATGTAGAGGGTTCTTTCGGCATTTGGATGTGAGCAGAGCATAGCAGGGAACAGTGAGTAGATCCATTGTGCTGGAATGTTCACTTTAGGGAAGAGCAGAAGTGCATGTGGCTGCATTCTGGAGGGTCTAGAGAACAAGTGAAGTGATTTGGATCTTTTATCTCTAGATCCAAAAGTTGTTACTTAATGTGGGATTTCATAGGTTTCATAGTTCAGGGAACAGAAAAGAGATTTGGTTCTTGATAATGCCAAATTTTGGTGTTTTAATTAGAAGAACTTTTTAATACTATACAAGCCTTGTGTACGTGTGTTGTTTTGTTCATTTTTATTTTTATCACTAGGTGTCTTAAGTTGGGTTTCCTAGAAGCAGGGTATGAGACAGGGCTTTGGTGCGGGAGATTCACTGAAGGGGTGCTCTGCAGGAAAGACTGGCAAGGGAGTGAGAGGAGCAGAATAGAGAAGGGGAGAGAACCGCGTGATCTCTGGTACAGTTGAGGTGTGGCCCAGCTCGTTGCAGGTCCCTGGGCAGGGAGCACAGGGGGAGCAGGTAATGTGCCCAGGCACTCCTCAGAGTTGTCCTGGCCGAGAGCCATTAGGATTTGGCTGCCCAGGGTGTGGAGTGGGGAGGGGTGGGAACTTCCTGGGAAAGGCCGACTTGGTCGCTGTCCAAGATAGTCCTTCGGAGAAGGCAGGTCCTGTGAGTCTTAAGCAGCAGGTGAGAGTAGGTGCTCCAGCCCTATTAAGATTTAACTAGGCATCCTATGGGCTTCCCTGGTGGCGCAGTGGTTGAGAGTCTGCCTGCCAATGCAGGGGACACGGGTTTGAGCCCTGGTCTGGGAGGATCCCACATGCCGCGGAGTGACTGGGCCCGTGAGCCACAACTACTGAGCCTGCGCGTCTGGAGCCTGTGCTCCGCAACAAGAGAGGCCGCGATAGTGAGAGGCCCGCGCACCGCGATGAAGAGTGGCCCCCACTTGCCGCAACTGGAGAGAGCCCTCGCACAGAAACGAGGACCCAACACAGCCAAAAATAAATAAATAAATAAAGATTTAACGAGGCATCCTAAATACTAGTTTATTATTTAGCAGCAAATATAAAATACATACCTACTGTAATTTAATTTTCTTTTAGGAAAGCTCTGTAGTTACCTCTGGATCTCATAGTGGAACTGTGGTGTTAAACTATATACCAAGTCCAATAAAAACTGCTATAAAATATTTTTTTCTTTACATTCACATGTTATAGTCTTATATAAGCTTATGTTTCTATAATAATAATAGCTAGCCTTTATTAACTATTTACTCCATGCCATGTACTGTGCTGTATTTTATATGTTCGTCTACTCTTCCTAGTAACCTAATTAAATATTATTTTATACTTATATATTGGAAAACTGAGGTTTACAAGAGGTTGAGCATCTTGCCTAAAGTTTGCCTAAAGATTACAGTACTAGTGAATGGTAGAGCTGGGATTGGAACCCAGGGCAATCAGACTGCAGAGCACACACTTAACCACTAAATATTATAGCCTTCCTTTACACATAGTCCCTGCTTAGTTCATACTTGAATAACTATTGGTGTATGTGTGTAATCTCACAGACTAGCTTATGAGCTCTTGGGAAGGCGGGAAGCAAGAATTTTATCTTTTTGGGGGACCCTCCTCCATTATTCCTAGCATAGCACGGGTGCTTTAAGCATAAATATGATTCGAATCAGAGAGTAAACCGTCTAGTTCCTCTTAATAATTTAGGCTGAATACACACACACATGCACGCACCAGTTATTCCTTTAAGTTCTAGGACGCTATATTATTATAATCTAAGGTTAACAACCCTTCTTTTTGAGTTGTTTTAAGTGGTTTGTGCTGCAGTACTTGCTCCATACACTCCATACAGTGAACCTTGAAGACTCAGTGATCACCAGTTGCTTGATAAAGTTTTTTCTTGTGTTGATCTCTCCATAAGACTTACTTAAAAACAAAAGTAACAGAAATTTCAGTTAAGGAAACCTGTTGAAGCCCTTTGTGCAAAATCTAACGTTTTCTGATTATAGAGTTGTAAGTTTGGAAAATTGAAATAAATCACAGTTACTAACTTTTCTCTCTTTTATACGTGTTTAGGTTTTGTAGGTCTCTTTAATCTGCTGCTCTTATGGCCAGGTTTCTTTTTACTTCATTATACTGGATTTGAGGACTTTGAGTTTCCCAATAAAGTAGTACTGATGTGCATTATCATTAATGGCCTTATTGGAACAGTGCTCTCAGAGTTCCTGTGGTTGTGGTAGGTACTGTTTATTGCCCTGTGATTTATTAGTTATGAGTTTATTGACTTTTGGCTAGTTTAAGCATTTCTAGTTCTTCTGTCTTCTGATGGCCCCTCGTGCGCACCCTCCCACCCCACACACTTACAACTTAATACAGTAGCTCCATTAGAGCAGGAACTGTGTTTTGTTTTTTAATTTCTGTGTACCCATTGCATAGAGTAGTGGCTGGCACATAGAAGGAGCTCATGAATTTTGCTGAACAAATAAATGAATAAGAATGATCTGAATTTATAGAATGTTTTAGAAAGTAGAGTGTTATGCTAATTCAAGGCATCGTTATCTAATGGACAGTCACACTTAGGAGATGTGTATCCCAGGTGTGAATACATGAATTCTAAGTGAGAATCTGGGGACTTTGCTTATTCAGGAGACTTTGGAATGTCTGTTTGGTTGTTCATAGACCTTTTTGTTTTGTTTATTCTCAGGACTTTTCATATGAGTGAGGCAGATATATAAACCCTAAGCTCTGATTAACTTGAGATTTTAACATAGTTTGATATGTTGTAATATCAACTATGTTGATATATGATAATAATCTTAAAAGTTTGACAACAGTATCATATATGGAGTTTAAGAAAACTTCAAATAGAGAGCTTAATACTTAGTCCTGTTTCCATCTAATATGAACTTAAAAAGAAACACAAATTGTACTTAAACTCCTAAATGTATTTTATTATATACCATTTAAGACTACTGACTAGTTTTCCCTTGCAAAAGACTGCAATAAAAATAGCCTTTTCCATCAAGTCTTCCTTAATGCTCTGCCTACATTTCTCTGCCCTCTCCAATTAAGGAAATATCTCTATTTTCTTGATATCCTCTGTACTCACTCCCTTTCGTGTAGTACTTAAAGATTTACTTTGTATTGTAGTAATTTATGTAATTAAATTCCTTTGCTGATCTAAAACTCTTTGGTATCAAAATCTCATTTTGTACAAATTATTTTAGGTGCTCATTTTTTTTTAACCAAAAAGAATTACATATTTTATTTTATATATTAATACATACCATATGTCTCATTCTTTTGTCCTATCACTTCTTTTGTTCTATCATTTCTCTTGCCTCTTTCCACTCTTGGTCCTGGGCAGATGAAACTGCTTACTGGTAGTGTTTTGATTGAACTTAGTTGAACCATAAGGAATTGTTGATCTTAAACCATTTTTGATGGCAGTTTCATAGGGTTCAACCCAGTGAACCATATGCTTTAAACAATTATGCACTCACTGTATTTTAATAGAAGTTTGTATTCCCTACTTTTCTAAGTTTAGCTTAGATTAGAAAGTTTCAAAGCAAGGAGTTTTTACATATTTGAAAGAAATAATTTTAAAAAATTTTTGGATATTAGATGAGAGAAAGGTTTAGTATGGTTTGTATTACATTGAGACTCATAATAAACATGGACTATACCACTTACAAATATTATAATACTCGTTCTTTATCGAGAGAGTTATGTTTAATAAATATATACACTAGAGTTTCATTATGTCAGCAGATTTTAATGTAGGCTTTGGGGATAAGTGAATATGAGTTGTGACATATGTAATCTCTCTCTTATGTGAGCTTTCCTGAGTTTGCTCCCTTGGAAAATTTTACAGTTAAAGAAATAATAAATAACATGTTTTGAAATACTTTTATTCTTTTTGTATTTAACTTTTTTTAAATTAAGAGAGTAATACATACAAAAATGTACAAAACGGATTACAGTGAAAAGGTAATCTCCCTTCTACCCCAAATTTTCATTTCTTTTCCCCAGAGGCAACCACTATTAACTTCTAAGCCTTCTACAAAATTGTCTGTATATACAGAAGTGTGTTATCAGTCTCTTAATCCTCCCCCCTCCAATTTGTTTTATTTTTAACATGCAAACTATGGATATCATTCTATACACAAATTACCGTCTTGTAAATCTTTAGATATCAGCCACTAGATTCATTTTTTAAAGCTTGTGTAATACTCTAATCTGTTATGCTCCAATCTATTATGTAACATAATGCATAGAACATAACGTGTTTTACCAGTTCCTTCTTGAGAGACATTTTAGTTTGTCGTCTTTTGCTTTGTAAATAGTATGGCATTGAACATCCTCATATATGTTCTTGCATATACATGTAAGTATTCTATAGGATAAATACTGAAAAGACTGAATCAAATGTGTAGACTTTAGATTTTGAGAGAATTGCAAAGTTATTCTCTACAGAAGGAACACAATTTATATTCCCAACTGTGTATATGAGTGTTTATTGTTGACTAAACTGGACACTCAAGGTCATATATTATGATCAAAGCTATGTTTATCCTTACCTGGGGTGGATTTTTCAGGACCTCAAAAAGGCTTATTTTTCAGATATACTTCTACACTCAAGCATTTAAGAGTACTTATGGTTACAACTCAAAAGCAGTAAGTTAGTCAGTAATGAAACAAACTTCATATCCCTTCAATTCTAGGTGTTGTTGGTAACTCAAAATTATAAGGAGCATATCTACGTATTTTATACCTTTTTAGATCATTAAAAATAGTTAAATCAGAAGTCATAATCTTTGCGTGTATGATGATTTCTTTCTAGGAAGGCAAGATTATTGTATGTTTAACTATAAATAGACAACAAACTTCAGCATATATAATCAGGTGCTGAGTAGTATACTAAAGATTTAAAAGTGCAGTTGTGAATTTTTTGGAAATTAAAGATGTGTACTTGTCACTCATTGTTTATTTGAAAAAAAATTTTTAAGTGCACTGTTAACTCCATATATTGTACCGCTAGTATAGATGTGAGATTATCCACCTGGTCCTCTGTCTTAGCATTTCCTGGAGCATGTTGAATGAATAATAGATCAAATGGGGAATTCCCTGGTGGTCTGGTGGTTAGGACTCTGCGCTTCCACTGCAGGGGGCACATGTTCGATCCCTGGCTGGGGAACTAAGGTCCTGTGTGCCGCGTGGCTCGGCCAAAAAATAAATAAGTAAATTAATTAATTAAAAAAATAAATCAGATGTATTTAGCCATCAGCTAAATTGGGAAAAGCTGGTATAAGTCAAACAGGGTTTTTAATACTTCATCTCAGACTCAGTGTGATTCTACTTTGCATTATAAATCTCTAAGAACATATACTGCATTAAAAAAAAACAAAAACCAAGAGAATTCCCTGGTGGTCCAGTGGTTAGGACTCAGCGCTTTCACTGCCGGGGCCCCGGTTCGATTCCTGGTCCTGGAACTAAGATCCTGCCTGCAAGCCTTGTAGTGTGGCCAATAAATTAATTTATTAAAAACTTTTTTAATTTAAAATAAGCGATATTTGATCCCTGAACCCTCTTTTCACAGATCAGTTCATGAATAGTGGACTAGCACTTGAGTTTTCTGTACCACATCAATAGGAGCTAATTGTCCAGCCTCTGGTGAATACTTGAAGTGACACTTTATCAAGAGATAGCCTCTTTTATTGTAGGACAGCATTCTTAATCCTAACATATACTGAGCTAGAATTTACTTGCCTATAATTTCCATGGGTCTGTAGTCCTAATTATTATACATTATGGTTTTATCTTGGCCTATAATTCATTTTCTTCTTATATACCCAAATATCTATTCAATATAATGCTTTCCTTCATTTTTTTCCTTCAGCTGTATAAAATTATATGCAATTGGTATGTCAAAATTTGATACCAACATTGATAGTTCAAGGTGAAAATAAAATGAAGAGCTTAGGTTTTGGTTTGGACAATTGCTAGAAAAATGAAAAACAACAAGGAAATATCCCTGAAAAATACTCAAGTTCTTTTTTTCTGATATTAAGCCACATCAAAAGAGCAGCACACATCTAAAGACTACTTTAGTTTTTAATGAGGGTGAGATATTTTTGCTTTAATGACAGACCCACCTGTTGGCTTATCACTTGGTTAAAGTCTGTGTTATGTGGTATTGTCCTGAAATTTCAATATAGCTGTTTCCTTTGTTAGCTAAGTATCATTATCACAAAACTATAAGAACTCTTTTGACAGTTTTATTAAAAATGTTAATAAAATATAAGCTATACATCAAAAGTTGAATAGCATCTGTAAGCAGATCTAGAAAATAGCATAAAGTCTTGAAATTTGTATACTTATGTATTGGATTTTTAATATTTGAAGATAAACTGTAAGAATGATCTTAGTAACTCTATTTTTTATTATGTCTTAGTCCATCCTGAGCTTTTATTTTTGCTCCTGATCTCTCTTGCCTATATTGTAAGATAGATAGTTTTTGATCATTGTTTTTCTTTGGTTCTTTTACTTTTTTGATATGGAAATGTATATTTTCTTTTTTTTCTTTTTAGGGGCTGCTTTCTTACCTCATCACTGATAGGCACACTTGCACTAAGCCTTACAATACCTCTGTCCATAATAGCTGACATGTGTATGCAAAAGGTAAGGCAAACTATTTATTAGATATTTTAAGTGTATTGTTAAAACAGAGCTAATGAAAGGTAAGGAATGTGACTAAAAATTATAAAGATGATCATGAATAATACTTGATGCCTACTCTTCCAAGCTGTTTTACTACAAAGAGATATAAAAAGTACCAAAGAAATGGATAATGTGTTGCATTTTTTAGCCTTTCAATATTTTTCCTTAATTTCTAAATTAAGGGCAGTGTCTTTATATATAGTTCTCCAGTTTTGGAGCTCATTGTGTTCCAAATGTTCTTTGGTGAGTCAGTGGTATGGAATAGGGGATATAGTTTAATCATATAAATAGTAGTGTTTTGATCTCTCAGATAGACTCCAAAGGTTTCTTAACACTCTGTTAATACTCCCATAGATGTGAGCGGCACAGGAATAACGTCGTTTCTCAGTGATCGCTCATTTCTGTCTGGACTCACCAGGGCGGGCGCTCCTTCCCTCGTCTGTGAAGTCCTGGTCTGAATGTGAGGGTTCTTGTGATAAATGCTGGCCATGATAACGTTGCAGAAAAGAGAATTGGGGTGGAGGGTCCCTCCCAGCAGCCCGAAGGGAGAAGTTTCTTTAGTGGTTCTAGGGGTACTAGGGAGAAAAAGATGTGCCACTGGCTAACACGAAAAGATGTGTAGCCTTTTATCACTCAGTTCAATATTTGTAAGCTTTTAATGCCAATATTAAGTAACAAAATGATGTGTGTGTGTGGTTTGGTTTAATATAATTTGAAGAAAATACTTGCAAGCCCAAACGCTTATAATGTGTAGAAGTTACAATCAGATTTTTATTTTTCTTTAGATCTTCATGCAGTTTTTAGGATAAAGGCAAAATACTCTCAGTGATATGTATCCTCTTTATTTAAAAAAACAATTCTGTGGTATTTAATTTTGTTTTATGGTTCAATAAATTCTAATTTATTTGTCATGGTTAAGAATGGAAATCTTTGTAATTGAGAATTACTTATCTTACATATACCATGCATTTTCAAAAAATGTGAATATTATAAAATATATGTAACACTAAAGTCATACATCATTAAATCCTTTTATAGATTTAAATAACATCCAGGTCTTTCCACATCTCAGGGTCATAATCTTGAATATCAACCAAAATTATTCTAGTGAAACTAGGGAAGTGCTGCTTATTAGAGGATTTTGGTAGATTGCTGTGTAAATGAACTTTACATACTGATATTTTGAAAACATCGGCTTTTTTGCAGATTTGAAAGATAAAAATTGAAGGTTAATTTTATTTTTGGATTTTTTAAAAAGAACTGTAACAGCAGATTTAATTTTATTAAATGATTATGTCATTAGTTCAGATATTTTAAGATGAAGGCAGAACACAAGGGAAAAATGTATGTATATATAATAGATTAGAAAAACATACCAACAGTCATTTCTTGATTGTCTTTGCATCAAGATTAGGGAATCAGTTAAATGAGTAGGCTGGGCCTTTGGTGGGGATTGAGGGCAGGAAGATACCTTCTGGTAAAAGTAGCAGGGTATGCCCCAGACCTGTAATAGAAACATGGTAGGAGAAACCTACTTTCCTGGGTTTTTTTTTATTCTACTATCCAAGCATATTTATATATAGTTTCTGAAATTTTAGCATTTATCAACTTTACTTATTGTGCTTAAAATATATATTTTTTTAACCTATTGGTATTTGGTATAATAGGAAGCATCCCTGATTGTTTTCAGGTTTATATTCAGATATATTCAGGAATTAGACTCTTTTTGTTTACTTAGGCAGTTTTCGTTGTTAATAAATGTCTTCATTTTAAAAAAATTGTCTTCATAGCTTGTTGGAAATCAAATTAAAAGTTTTTTTTTATTATTCGGCAACATATAAATAACTGCATTGTTAAAAGTGAACTTTGCCTGTAAAAGTCATCTAGAGTTTTACCTACCTTTATAAAGTTTGCTTTTTTCAGTTCTAAAATAGGGTTTTTAGTTGAATATTCATGAAATCATTCTATCAACTATATCTGCATTTTTAACTCTCATTAGTCATAAGTTTTTTATACTTTTTCTGTTCTTGGGTCATTTAAGTTCATCATGGTTTTTCTAGATTATTAAATATTCTGGCAAATATTCCAAGAATATGTTATACCAATACTTTGATAACAGTGTGAAGGCGTTTTAGTACTTACTGCTGGGTGTTCTTATCCTGACTCAGCCTGTGTGTGTGTACCATACAAGCAGAACATGCATGTTAAAAGTTATCAGTGGTTTCTCTTGTGTTACGCATTATGAGTCCCTCATAAAAAAACCATTATTCTCACAAAACCCCTTTACTCTGACTAATGGGTGGTATGAAATGGAATAGTATATGTTTTCCACCAGAGGGAGTCTTGCCTTTGATTCTCAACTTCATTTTTTTAATGCTTAGAGAGGGCAAGCAGTTTTTCTTCCCTATTTTAAAGATAGGAGTTACTGTTTTTGTCATTATTTTGAAAGCAAACCACCAGGGTGTTGCAGCTGAGTCTCAATAGTTAATCAGTGCAGGCTCTTTTTAGCAATTGTTTTTGATCCTTAGTTGAATCTAGATGGTAAAGGAAAGAATGATTTTTTTGGGGGGGGGGTAACTTTATGGCATCTCATTATTTTTAATTTTCTTGACGACCCTGATAAAATGTTGGATTGGAGGGTCAGGCTTGGCGATCTGAGGGCTCCTCACTGCTGAAAGTCTTTCTCTTTGTAATCGTTATTTTACTTAGTCATGATTTCCTTTTGAAAATTTCTATTTCATTTTTTACTAGATAATCAAGCTATATTTCATTAATAAAATGTTTGCAAAAGTTTTACTTGAGTTTCATCTGTTTTTAGTACTGTCTTAAGAACCATAACATAACATATCACGGCAATAGCATAACCTAGTTTTTCAAAAATAGGAGTTTTGAAAAATGACTTCAGGAACTAAAGGGGAAGAATCAACTTGAGAACAGGCAGTAATCAGTAAAGAAAAAATGGGCAATGCGATGTGTAAGGCAAATGCTTAAAATTTCATAATTCTGTTTCTGATGTACTATGCCTGTACTTATTAGTGAAAAGCATGCTTTCCTTTAGGCTATTTTCCAAGCAAGAAGTATTTTTGTTGGTAATTTAAGCAAGTGGTTAATATGTTGAAGTCCTGAATCCTTATATTTAATAATAACATACTTAATATGTTGTCAAAGATTAGTATTATTTTCTTGGTGTTTTAATTTATTCCTGCAAGTTATCATAAGTGAAAAACTTATGTTAAAGGGAAAATTGTCTCAATGATAATTGTGGGTGTTTTGTTTTTTTTCTATCTCTTATTTTTAGGTGCAGTTTTCTTGGTTATTTTTTGCAGGCGCTATCCCTGTATTTTTTTCATTTTTTATTGTAACTCTCCTGTGCCATTATAATAATTGGGATCCTGTGATGGTGGGAATCAGAAGAATTTTTGCCTTTATATGCAGAAAACATCGAATTCAGAGGTAGGTTAAGTTCTAATATAGATTTTTTTAAAATAATGTTTACTAAGTAAATTGGGAATCATATCATGCTGGCCTAGCTTTTTAGAGATTCTGTGAAGAATTTTTAAAAGATTATAATTTTATACGTACAATGCCAGATAAAAGAATTTGTTCAGATCCTTCAGGTGATAAGATAGTTTCTTCCCAACTGCTTTTTTTTTAAAAAAAAAGTTTTGATTCACAGGTACAACCAAAGTGCTTACTGTTTTGCTAAAACAAATTTAAATGTAGAAAACGTTTGTTTGAACAAAATTCATAATAAAATATGATAACATTGCCTCCGTTTTTTTTCAATGTCTTTCTTTTTAAGAGAGAGAAACCTTTTTACATTCTACTCTAAAAAGAATTTGGGACAGTTTGTTGGGGAATCTTGACCTTGTCTTAGTTCTGACCTCAAGCCTCAGCCAGTGGAATAGATCATTTTTAAGGGTTCCTTAGGTCTAAAGCTTTCCTAACTATTGTCTTTTTTTAAGGGTTCCAGAAGACAGCGAACAGTGTGAGAGTCTCATTCCTATGCACGGTGTTTCTCAGGAGGATGGAGCTAGTTAGCTGTAGTCCAGGTTTGTATGTTAGCTGACAGTAGTATTGAATAAGGTTCTTATTCCTGTATTGCTCAAATACAGAATCGATTTTCCATTATTAGTTGTTTGAGAGGCAATACAGCTTAGAGGCTAAGGGAGTCCAACTCTGGAGTCAGACTGCCTGGGTTCCAATTCCAGCTTCTCTATGTACTAGCTCTGTGACTTTATGCAAGGTTCTTAACCTCACTGTGCCTCAGCTTTCTTATCTGTAAAATGGGGTTGCAGCAGAACGTCCCTCACAAAGTTGTTAGAAGAATTAAATACTTGGTAAGTTTAAAACATACAATATAGTACCTGAGTCAAATTAAGTGATTCCCAAGTTTTTTTTGTTTGTTTGTTTTTTGAAAAGGAAGAAGTAAAATTGTATTCAGCTCTAGATTGCATGATTATATTTAGAAATTCTAAGGAATTAGCAAAAGAAGTTACTAGAATAATTGAGTTTAGCAAGATCACACATACAGTGTCAATATAAAAAATATCTTCCCATTATTTCTATATGTAGCAATGAACAATAATTAAATGAAATTAAGAAAAATTCCATAAACAATGAACTTTTAAAAATACTTGCAAGTACATTTAACAAACATTGTGCAAGACTTGTAGATGGAAAACTAAAAAACAATTCAAAGAAAAATTAGAGATATAAGTAAATGGAGAGATATAATAATGTGTTCATGGGTTGAATGACTCAACCCATTAAGATGTACTATTAAGAAGCCAGTTATCCCTAAGCTGATCTATAGATTGAGTGCAATCCCAGTCAATATTCTAACAAGCTTTCTTGTAGAAATTGGCAAGATGGTCCTAAAATAAGGCAATTAAAATTTTTATTTATTTTTTAAAATTAAATTATACTTGAACTACAACACTGTTAGGTCCAGGTGCACAACATTGTGATTTGATATTTCTATACACTACAAAATGATCACAAGTGATTCCAAGTTTTAACTATTACTTATATTCATGCTAATGGTCATCATTTTACTTAATGATATACTTTAGAAAAATATTTTTTTCTGAGTATAAAATTAAGAAAAAATGTAATACTTCAGTGTATATCCAGTCTCTTCTCCATGTATGTGTGTGTGTTTACCACAACTGGCACAATATATATCCTGGTTCTCTGACTATGCTTTTCACTTAACAATGTTTCGAGACCATTTCCACATTTTTTATTAATTTTAAGAAATAGTATCTTGTATATTTCTTACATGACAGAAAGAGTACGTGACAGTTTATGTTTCTCTTAATGAGCCCTTGAAATATATCCACCGTATATCTTTGGTAGGTAGGAAAGCAATTATTTATTTAGAGCGAGAGATCACAATAAATTACTGAAATTCCGGAAATTCCGGTCCCTTTCTTCTGAGATAACTTCAGACAATTTATATTGAAATGTTTCTTGATTACACCTGGGCTTCCCCTCTTCACCTAGAACATTGAACAACTCCTGTCAACTCCTTGCAGTCACATTGGCCATGAAGCTTAAGTTTATCTTCATGGTAAATTCACCTCTAACCCAAGGCTATTTGTCTTGGTTTTATGTTTTTCTTTGATTGGTCTTTTTTTATTCTAGTTTTTCCTCTTAGGATGGTTATATATGCACATAGTTTGAAGAGTTGGAGTTCTACAATTCTTATTGTACAATGCAGCTATCCCCTGCCCTGCACTGCCTATCCTGCTTTCATTCATTCCCCACCCTGAGGAGTCCCTTTAAACTCTTCACTGATTCATTTCATATTTTCCTCTCCATCTAAGTACCATGCTTATACTTCTATTTCTTGATTTCTCAGTTTCAGGCCTCTTCAGTTGGTTTTCCCACTATGGCACGTGAGGACAGGTTACTTTCAGTTTCCCCCTCCTCTGCTCCCACCGCACTTGCCTGCCTTCCAGCCCTGTATCATTCCTACCTCCTCATCATCCCAGGATATTTATCCTGTGATTTTGAATAGATGTGTAATCAGTGTTTACACTGTTATGCCTATATAAATGTTACTTTTACCTGAGCCATGTAGGATTGTGCCTGGCATTTCCCCAGTCCAGAGACCCTCTGTTACTACCCTTTTTGGAGAATAAACCTCAGATCTTCTCCTGGGATAGAGAAGAGGCACTTGACCAGCTGTGAAACGTGAGGGGCGAGCGTCTGAGTGTCTAACTGCTTTTTCTATAAACTTTGTACCAATCTGCCTATTTTTAGTTGTTTCTTCACCCCTCCTTACAGAGGTATCTGGTTGTATTTTTTCATTGCTAGCTAAGAGTTGGCTGCTCTTTTCTTGTCTCTGTTCTTCTCTATGTCCATGTGGTTTATACTTTAAAAAAAAATCCCTTTATTATCTTTTTACTGAGGTTTTGGGGACAGAGTAGAACTAAGTATGTATATTTTCGTCTATTTAAAATTGTTCTAATTTTTAAAATTAAAAAATGCAAATAATTATTCTTTAAAGCTTTTTAATTCTATAATTTATGCATTTTCCCTCCCTAGTATGCTGTGCATTATTCCCATATTCACGCTCATAGCCACCCTCACCCAGATATTTTTGGAAGTGAGAGCTGGATAAGGAGGAGATAGTGAAGACTAAAAAAGATGGACTACAATAGAGTAGAATAAAGTAGGGCAGGTTGGGCAGTAGTCTTTGTCTTGACAGGGGTAATGGTGGAATATACTGTGAATAAAACTGTTATTACGTGCTCTTAAAGTAGTATTGGATGTCAGCCTTTGACATTGCTGTAGAACTCACTTTCATGTGTTCTTAGAACTCACCTCAAGTTCTGGTATCCAGTTATTAAGTATATAGGCTGTGTTTGATATATATTTCAATGGTGAGATAATTTGCTTTTTAAAATATAAACTATAGAAATTAAAGCTATGACAGTTGTAATCTAATGATCCTCCTGTGTTTGTGTTTGTTTTTATTTTTAGCTTGATAATGGAACAATATACGGTGAAGAGACAATCCCTGGCAAGTTTTTGTAGAAAAATGTTTCAGTGCCTAGTCTGAAAAATAACAGTTTCAGTTCTTTGGAACTCTAAAACATATTTTCCTCTTGTCTGTTTTCTTCATTTTCATAATGAAGTACTTTGCTATGTAGCTGTGTACATATCACTACAGTTATAGGAAGTTTCAGTCTACAGTCCATCTAAAGGACCAACATGCCTTACACATCTCAAGGAATTCAGCTGATGAAATAATTTGAACTAATCAAGGGATAAAATTTTAATGTTCTGGAGACTTTATTTTCACATATTATTTGTTAAATGCTGGACTATATTATGAAAATGTTTTCAAGAAATCATTTTAAGTATATAGATTGGTGTTTCTTACAGGTAAAATGCTAAAATAAGCTGCCTATAATAGGTACGGATGATATTTTTGAGTTTTGTAGAATATTACAAATTAACAACACAAAAAATGTTTAATTTATGCAACAAATATGTTCACACAAATTTGGTAGGACTTTAGAAAGAATCGATATTTGAGAAAAGATCTGGTTCACTTACACTACATATACTGTATTATCCTTTCATAGCATTAGGTGCCTTCTACTTTAAATCTGTGACAAACCATGACAAATTTTTAAAGGAGAAGTATTATTGTAAAATGAAGAATTATGTACTTCTAAAGACTGTATTGCTGTAAATTTAATTGATAAAGCTCTGCTTATTTAGAGTTTTGAAGAAATATCCTCTCTTCAATTAAACATTTTCATAATGGAATGATGTAAATTGAAGTGATAAAGAGTATTATTAAAATAAAATGTTTATATATATATGTGTGTGTATTATAGATCTATCAATTGGTTTCTGATTTTTTTCACATATAAATGTGCCAAATTATTCTAGAACTAGATGCCTCTTTAAATAATTTTAGTTTTCCTAAATAAATTTTTATGGTTAAAAACCAAAGAAGGAAGGCAAGAAGAAATTCTACTTTAAAAATTACATTTGAAGATTTCCTCTACCAAGTTTAAATTAAATATAAATACTCCTGATTTTAACTTTTAAAGTTAGGTCTTATATGTCCTTATTGTGCAGCAGCTCCTGGACTCTACTCACTGTAGCCCTCAGAAGATGAATGTATGTCTCAGGATTCATCCAGGCTTTTGATTAATCAGAACCTATTTCCTTCTCAAGTTTTGTGAGATTAGTTCCTTTCTCTTCAAAATTTCTTAACACATCTGATTTTTAAAAATTCCCTTTGCAATATTTAGCTTCAGTTCATCTTATTCACATTCTTAAAATTGCTTCGATGTTACCATAAGTCTAAAGTGAAGTTTAGCCATCTTTCTGCTTGTCCTGAGAACTTTTATATTATATTAATTTAAAAGATTGTTGATAACATTAAATTTTAAAAATAGATGTTATCCTATTTGGTGCCACCAATAAATCTTAAACTGAAAATAATCCTGATTTTGTGAGCTTGGCACAGGTTAAAGGCATGTAAAGAATGTGGACTTCAAAGAAATTTTCTCTTGAAAAGAACTAATGAAGTACATTTCAATTACTCAAAGACTATGTTTGGTTGACGTTTACTATCTGTATACCCCTCTACTTTATGTTTTTGCTGTTTTGACAGTTTGCCAGTACCTTTCGGCAGTTTGCAGGATGAAATAGTTGAAACAGTGTCAGTGAAATTCAAGCTTTAAATTTTTCTGTAAATGTGGTAGGAAAAGAGGTTGAACTTAGAATTTTTTGGTTGTCCACGTGCTCTATGTTCACATGTCATACAGATCATGTGTTGTCATACAGATCATGTGTTGTCACTCAGGAGTCCAGAAGTAGTAAGCCTTGTTAACATACTGGATAAATCTTGAGGAGGTCTTCTTCCACTAGACTATGCTTTTTATCAAAGAACCTCTTTAGAAGGAAGCAAAATTACATTGGTTACCTGAAAGTAGGGATTACTGCTGCTTTGCCAACTTACGTATTGTTTTTTCTCCCAGGTTATATTTATCTAAATGATTTTGGTATTTGAATACTGTAGCCACGGCAAGTGAGCAGTTGAAGACGCCCTTTCTGCACCTTTGTAGTTAAGGGTTCACCTTCTCAGAAAATTAAGTTATGGTAGATTACTTTCATTCTGTGATTACCCAGACGTCTTAAGTATCAGGGCCCTAGGGTCACAGCAACCACATTGCAGGCCTTTGGAAGTGTTGGGAGAGGTTACATTCAAGTAACTGCTAATGTCCTTCATCTCTGTTGGAACAGTGTTGGCCTGTGATTATATTTTTCTGAACCTAAAGACCCAAATAGGGATTTCTAATACCTTGTTTCAGTCTTCTACTTTTCTTCCCATACATAATTTAAATTCCATTATTGTATAATGTTTCAAATTATGACCTTGATGAAAGGGAGTTAAATTACTTCTGTTTTGTCAGAAACACTTTTGGTTAGATGAATATCAGAATCTCTACTAAAACAAAACTGAAAAATGAGGCAGCCTTAAAAGTGCTTAGATGAACGCTTTTTGAAGCTCAGAAAAGCCATTAGATATATGTAAGACATTCCGTTAAATTTTGATTTTTAAAAAGTTGATATATTGACTTCTATCAGCCTGACTTAATTAATTCCATAAATTAAACTGATTTTCCCACTGGCAGCCAGCGAATAAAATTCATTGTTTCTATAGAAGTGAGCTCACAAGGTTAAATGAATGTTCTCAAAGGTATACAGTCTTATTTCAGGAAGAATGCTCATGCCTGCTTCACAGTGAATCATGAAGAACCAATTTGGGGTTGCAAGGTGTGACTTCTCTGGAAGCCAAGGCTTTTCATAAGGCACTTTGGTAAGATCTGTAGCACTAATCCTCTGTGCTGGTTGAAGAAACAAAATATCTTTAAAGAAAGATAAAGTAGAAAGTAATTTAAAAATATATTTCCCAGAATCGTATCAGCAAATAAATGAAATGTCATTTTTGTTTTAAGCAATTCTAGTTGTTATAATCCTGCCTCATTTCTCCCTACTTTCCTTTTGAAATATTCTTTATTACTAAATAATATTATAGGAAGAATTCAAAGAATTAAGAGATGACTGTTACCTCTGCCATCTGCAGATTTAACTTATATAGCTAACATAATTGTGCGCTGATTTTGTTTTTCGATGGTGACAGGGCATATATGAGATTTTCAGTCTACAGAATTTGAAGGTAGGGTTCTATTTTATTATGTCATGTACCAAAAATTCCATTTGGCTAAATTGAGGTACATTTTTTTACATAGACTTGCAATTTTTAGACATCCCACATTTCCTTTTTTATACTATCAGCCTCATCCATCTGTAGAAAAATTAAATAGTACAGTATTTCATAGTCTGTGCTCTATATGTACATAGGAAACTTCCCTTTAAATATTAAGAGCCTTTAAAAAACTGGGGACAGAAAAGGAGTTCATTATAAATTCAAAGCAAATAATGACCATTGGGAATTCATTGTTATATTAACATGAAGCTTTTTTGTTTTGCCATTAGGCATCAAGATGACATGATAATTGAAATCTTTATTTTAACTTTAACTCTTGTTATAATGATTACCTTATTTTCATTCTGATTTTTTGGTTTTCTAAAAAAAATTGTGTTTTATATATCTTAGGAACTAAGCATCATTTTAATGTTTTTGCATTTGAAAAACAAGGCTTTCCTATAAAATTTCCTATATGATAACTATGCATACTAGATTGGCAACTAATGAAATCATTGACATATATTTAAGGAAAAACTACATATGAAAAGGAATTAGTATTCTCTGGTTAGGCATACTTGCCGAAATGCTAAAGTGAAATGGCAGAATATCCACTGAGAACATTTTGAATTTTTGGTAACATGAATTATTTTATTTTTCATTTGGGGGTCTGGAGTGGAGAAGCACTCAGATGAAGACAGCATTTCCTTCATGATATTTTAAAGTTGGAAAAGAAAACCTTCCAAATGGAAATTTTTAACAAGGTACTTCATTAAATTCTTAGTTTTTAATTTAATTTTACATGTGGTTTCTTTCTTAAGAGGTACTTTTATTAACTTTAACTTAGATCCTTGTATGCTAAACATTCAGTATATCCCTACTTGGTTTTCCTATACCTAGTTTTAATTATGGCAAGTAATACTAAAGTCAGTCAGGCAAGGGTATTTGTTAATTTCAGTGGCTCTTTATAAGGCAGGCAGAAGATTTTTGTTTCAAGTCTTATTTATTTGGGACGTAAGGTGAAAACAGTTCTTCAGAATCCTACTGGCAATATTTGTTTATTCAGAATAGCTCTCACTTTTTTTTTTCTTATGAAAAAATTCAATGTAAATCAGTTAGACCATGTAACATCCAAAGCAAAATTTTGTTGAAGGCCATCCTTGTCATAATATTCAGGGATAAGGGGCAATACACTAAGTTCTTTTGACCTCTGCAGTAGCTCAGTGTAGAATTATATATATTTTAATACACATGCTCCAGGTAAGGCTTCCAAGAGGCAACATGCTAAAGAGCAGTGACTCTCAAACTTGAGGGCCCACCAGCATCGCTTAGAGGACTTGCTGGACCCACCCCACAGTTCCTCATTCAGAAGGGCTGGGCGGGCTTCCCTGGTGGCGCAGTTGTTGAGAATCTGCCTGCCAATGCACGGGACACGGGTTTGAGCCCTGGTCTGGGAAGATCCCACATGCTGCGAAGCAACTGGGCCCGTGAGCCACAACTACTGAGCCTGCGCGTCTGGAGTCTGTGCTCCGCAACAGGAGAGGCCGCGATAATGAGAGGCCCGCGCACCGCGATGAAGAGTGGCCCCCGCTTGCCACAACTGGAGAAAGCCCTCATACAGAAACAAAGACCCAACACAGCCATAAATAAATGAATGAATGAATGAATGAATAAATAAATAAATAAACCCAAAAGTTAAAAAAAAAAAAAAGAAGAAGAAGAAGGGCTGGGCAAGGCCTGTGAATCTGCATTCCTAACAAGTTTCCAGGTAATTCCCCTGCTGCTGGTCCTAGGACCACGCTTTGTGAATCATTACCCTCAGGAAAGAGCAGTGACTTTGAAGTTGGAATTCCCCTGTTCTCCATTAGTGGATTTACTGGGGGGCAGGAGGAGGAGGGCGGTATTTAATCCAGGTAGGCCTGCATTTCCTTAGCTGTAAAATGGAGGTGAATGCTACCTACCTGGGACTGTGAGACTTGAGGTAGTAAAGTTGGAAG
The DNA here is from genome assembly GCF_028023285.1 of Balaenoptera ricei. Classification (NCBI taxonomy): domain Eukaryota; kingdom Metazoa; phylum Chordata; class Mammalia; order Artiodactyla; family Balaenopteridae; genus Balaenoptera; species Balaenoptera ricei. The sequence goes on along the minus strand of NC_082645.1, from coordinate 4,105,204 downwards.
TGCCCAGTCCTACGTGCCTGGGGGGCTTGATAAATGCTGATTCCCTTGTTCCATCCTCCCCTTCCTATTCTCAAATGGAAAGGGAGGAACTAAACTTAGCGCCTTCTAAGTTCCTGTCAGCTCTCAAATTCTGTGATTCTAAAAGTTCTCTAGTTCAAGAGAGACTGCCAAACACTGTATGTGTGTTTGGTGCTTTACAGAGAATGGTGTGGTGGTAACAGTGAGATCGCATAGACCATAGTTTCGTTTTTGCTTTCATTACAGCTTAGCATCCAGACTCTGTAAAAAAGTTTTCAGTCAGATTTTAAAGCAGCATTGAAGAAATTATATTTGAATTCATGACAGTTTCTGGAGGCTGAGTGTATCAGATAAATGGGCACGCTTTTCTAAACGACTGGCCTTATTGGATAGAGTCTCCACTATGTTGCCTCCTATAATGCATGCTCAACTATGTAGTTTTCATTATCTGCTTGATTTTCAGACAGCATTAAATAAGCTGCAAAACAAATCCAAGCTAAAATTGTGAGCATATAATTTTTTAAATTTTATTTATTTATTTATTTTTTGGCTGCATTGGGTCTTCGTTGCTGCACGCGGGCTTTCTCTAGTTGCGGCGAGCGGGGGCTACTCTTCCTTGTGATGCACGGGCTTCTCGTTGCGGTGGCTTCTCTTGTTGTGGAACACAAGAGCTGTGGGCTCTAGGCGCGTGGGCTTCAGTAGTTGTGGTGCACGGGCTCAGTAGTTGTGGCTCACAGGCTCTAGAGCGCAGTCTCAGTAATTGTGGCGCACAGGCTTAGTTGCTCCGCGGCATGTGGGATCTTCCTGGACCAGGTCTCGAACCCGTGTCCCCTGCACTGGCAGGCGGATTCTTAACCACTGTGCCATCAGAGAAGCCCGTGAGCATATAATTTTTATAGCATGAAATTATTCAGTGTTTTATTTAAAAATAGTCACTAGTGTATTCACTGTTGTGAATTTATAATCTAAAAAATTGGGGATGCTAGAAGTACTGGGCTAAAATACTATTAGATTTTCTTCGTTTAGCTCCGTCTTGTTAAAGAAAATAATCACAACCAGGGTCCTTTTGCTTTACCCCCGCCATCTAAATCTATACAGTATGTATGCTAACGCACATATATGGAATCTAAAAAAACCGTACTGATGAACCTAGTGGCAGGGCAGGAATCAAGACGCAGACGTAGAGAACAGAGACTTGAGGACGCTGGTGGGAGGGGGAAGCTGGGGCAAAGTGAGAGAGTGGCATGGACATATATACACTACCAAATGTCAAATAGATCGCTTGTGGGAAGCAGCCGCATAGCACAGGGAGATCAGCTCGGTGCTATGTGACCACCTAGAGGGGTGGGATAGGGAGGGTGGGAGGGAGGTCAAGAGGGAGGGGATATGGGGCTATATGTATACATATAGCTGATTCACTTTGTTGTACAGCATAAACTAACTCAACATTGTAAAGCAATTATACTCTAATAAAGACATTAAAAAAATAAATCTATACAGTAAATTTGGGGATGAGTACATACAACAAAAAGCATATGCAGCTAAGTGATTGGGGTTTGGCGACATATGTGGAACTTGAATAAAGCATTTGCAGCCATCCAGGATGATCTCCTTAGACTACTGACTGCCGGGGGCCTGCAGGATGAGTACTGGAAACATGGGTGGGAGAGCTTTCCCCACACGCTGGAGGCTCTGACTGCATTTGAAGTACCTATTTTTAAAAACCTGAGCAGAAGGAGGCTAGAAAGAATGCAGACAGGACATTGAACATGCTAATTCCCTTTGTTAGTATAACATGAAATATCTGATAGCGGCAAAAAAAAAAAAAGTCAATGCCAGGATACAATGTAGGGTAAAGTTCAACTAGTATAATCTGAAGTGGGTCTTAATATTCAGATACGTGTTAGAGGTTAGGCAGCAATATTTTTGTGGAACCAGGTATATATATTTATTTTGCATTTCTTTATAGTCATATTGGTAAATTCTTGGGAAGGTTTGTTTTGCATCCAAGATATTTTCTATACAGTTGACCCTTGAACAACACGGGCGTTAATATGAGTATAATTTATAGTCGGCCCTCCATATCCATGGTTCCTCCATATCCGTACATTCAACCACACACCTTTATAGTCCTGTAATATTTACTGTTGAACAATATCTGCATATTAGTGGACCTGTGCAGTTCAATCTGAACAGTTGTTCAAGGGTCAACGGTACTAAAATTTTATAGTATATTATTAATCCCCTTTGGCTAGTAAATTAAAGCTGAAATTATCAAGTGTCAACATACTGTGATTTGTATTTTAACATAAGACAAGAGTGCATCATTCTGATCAAGTTGCAACATTTTAATTTTATCTGATAGGTCTGTATTGCGTAATCAGTAGCTAAGTGCAAATGCTCCCATCCCTGTAGTAGAGATCATTTTATATAAAAGTCACCTTAATTACTAGACCCAGAAGGCCAGAAGTGATGAAAGAGTACTTTAGAAAGATGAAATGTTAAATAAATAAATTAAGGAAACAATCTGAGATAGATTTTCCTAAGTGTAATTTAATGCAGATTTTTACCTCAGATTTGTTTTTAAACTTGATAATTTTATTCTTCCATCTGTTTAATAAAATGAATATTTTCCGATTTTCAGAACCTGGCGTATTTAAATTTTAAACACAATTATAAAATTAATTCTAATTACTACTTATGGTTCAAATTCTGTTCTAATTTGGGGCCAGAACTATCCCAGTTTTGGAGGCAATTTGAAACATTGCTTATTTTTATACTATATGATTTGGGAAAGATTATTTTATAGGCTATGAGTAACCTAATGTAAAGTATGTATGATTTATTTTAATGCATTTGTGTAAAATCATATGCATATTCTACTTATAGTGTGTACTTCTATTTCAGTAACAATACATGAAAAATTCAGATCTGTCCTTGTGCAAACAAATATTTGGTGGTTCTTTTTTTTCTGGCCGCACCGCGCAGCATGCGGGATCTTAGTTCCCTGACCAGGGATCAGACCCGCGCCCCCTGCGATAGAAGTGCTGAGTCTTAACCACTGGACCGCCAGGGAAGTCCCAACAAGTATTTGATTTCTAAAGGTTCCTTTTATTCAAATATTTGCGCTCATTCTTTCATGCCGGAGTCTCCAAGATGTATCTCAGGTATTTGACAAAGCAGATCTTCCTGTAGAGCAACGAAAGAGCGGGAGCCGCGCACATGATGCAGCTGGAGACGAGGAGGACAAAGAAGGGCCCTGCTTTTCCTTTTCTTCCTGCCGTTGCTCCCATTGCAGGACGTGACCGGGAGCTTGGGACTTGGAGCCTCCGGATGTCAACTCTTCCGAGCTAGAGAGCAGAGGTCAAGCAGGCCCAGGGCTGGCATAGGCACTAAGTAGCTGGCTTGTGTTTGGAGGCCTGATTGTGTGGAAAACACGTATCTTTAAACAGCAGAATCACAGTACGTGAAGATGTCACAGTACAGGAAATACTCTAAAGCCAGGATTGGTTTTGTCCATCTCAGGTCCACTCCAGAAAGAGGATTTGGGGGAAAATGCCTGCCCTGGACTTCTGTTATCATTCCCAGCCCTCCCCCTCTACTTCCCACCGCCATCCTTTCCCTTTTCCTCTGCTCCTCGAAAATGTGGCTGCTTTAAAGCCAAACATAAAAATAGAACATGAAAAGTATTTTTTAGTGACTGAGAGGATGAGAGCTAAAGCATTCAGGATAGTGTATTCACGGAAGTGATGAAAAAGACGAACTAAGAACAATAATTTCTTAGTATCTTGGAAGACTCATGAAAGACTGAAAATAGAGTCTTAAGGAGATAGTGTTCTCAAAACTTTGCTCTAATTATTTGAAACTCTTCATCTTAATTATTTTGAAAAGTCATTAAGCATTTGTCAATTCTAACCATTAGAGATAAAATTTTAAACTGGTTCATTAATCATAGGATCATCGTTTTACAGTTGGAAGGGTCTCTAGAGAGTTTCTAGTGACAGAATTAGGATGGCCATGTGTCCCAGTTTCTGGAGGACAGTCTCAGTTTACATCTTGTTGTCCTGGTATAATCATTAATAGTGCTCCAATAAAGAATGTAATTTATATTCAGTCAATTATATGGCCACCCTAATGTACTCCAAGTTTCCTGACAACTAGGCTGCTGACAAATTTCACATTCTTTGACTCCCAATCTAGTGTTTTTTACTCTAGACCTGTGTGCTTGCATAAAGGAAGCCATATGAGCCAACAATCTTGGGTCTTTTGATCAGGATGTTAACTCCTACCTTGAATCAGTTTTCCTCCTGGAGTAGAATGCTAGGATACTTCACAGAGGTAAGTGAAGAGCCAGATTATCCGGTTTGCTCTATTGGCCCAAATTTTCCTTCCTGGGGCCATAAACCAGTTATTATTATTAAGAAACAGATTAACAAGCAAATTTTTATTTTTATTTTTCAGGTTTATTGAGGTATAATTGACAAAATAAATTGTAATATGTAATATGATTTGATACACGTATACATTGTGAAAGGATTTCCACTATAAAGTTAATTAACACATCCATCACCTCACATACTTACTTTATTTATTTTTTGCTCAGAAAGCTTAAGATCTACTCTCAGCAAATTTCAATTATACCATAAAGTATTCTCAACTATAGTCACCATGCTATACATTAGATCCTTAGAACTTTGCTCACTTTATACCTGAAAGTTTGTGCCCTTTTACCAAGCGCTCCTCATCTCCCCCAACCCCCAGCCCATGGCAACTACTATTCTACTCTCTGTTTCTAGAAGTTTGACTTTCTCCTTTTTAGATTCCACATGTAAGTGGTACCATGCAGTACGTCTTATTTCACTTAGCATGATGCCTTCCAGGTTCATCCATGTTGCAAAGGGCAGGATTTCCTTCTTCTTAAAGTCTGAATAATATTATATATTATAAATGTATATTACATATATATTATATTATATATATCATATATATATATATATGCTCTTCTTTATCCATTTGTATGTCGACATTTAGGTTTACCTTGGCTATTGTGAATAATGCTGCAATGAACATGGCAGTACAGATATCGATTTGAGATAATGATTTTGTTTTCTTAGGATATATGCCCAGAAGTGGGATTGTTGGATTATATGGTAGTTTTGTTTTTTAATTTATTGGGGAACCTGTTTACTATTTTCCATAGTGGCTGCTATACCATTTTACATTCCTGCTAACAGTGTACAAGGGTTTCCTTTTTTCCACATATTTACCAGCTTTTGTTATCTCTTGTCTTTTTTATAAAAGTCATCAGGCTGTGAGGTGATATTGCAGTTTTGATCTGTATTTCCCTGATGATTAGTGATGCTGAGTTTCTTTTCATATACCAATTGGACACGTGTATGTCTTCTTTGGAAAAATGTCTATTCAAGTCCTTTGCCCATTTTAAAATTAGATTATTTGATTTCTTTTGCTATTGAGTTGTATGAGTTCCTTATATATTTTGGATATTAACTCCTTATTGATATGTGGTTTGCAAATATTTTCTCCGATTCTATAGGTTACCTTTACATTTTGTTGATGTTTTCCTTTGCTGTGCAAGAGCTTTTTAGTTTTGATTTGATCCCAGTTGTTTATTTTCGCTTTTGTTGCTTTTGCTTTTGGTGTCAAATCCAAAAATTTCATTCTTTTGCATATGGATATCCAGTTTCCCCAACACCATTTATTGAAGAGACTATCCTTTCCTCATTGTGTATTCTTGGTGCCTTTGTCAAAAATTAATTGACTAGATGTGTATGGGTTTGCTTCTCTTCTGGGCACTCTATTCTGTTTCATTGATCTATGTGTCTGTTTTTATGCCAGTGACATACTGTTTTGATTACTATTGCTTTGTAATATAGTTTGAAATCAAGAAATATGATGCCTCCAGCTTTGATCTTTTTGCTCAAGACTGCTTTAGCTCTTCAGGGTCTTTTGTGGTTCCAGATGAATTTAGCATTGATTTTTCTGTTTCTGTGAAAAATGACATTGGAATTTTGGTAGAGATTGCATTGCATCCATAGATCACTTTGGATAAGGATGGACAATTAATTTTTCCAATCCATGAATATGGACTATCTTTCCAATTATTTGTATCTTCTTCAGTTTCTTTCATCAGTCTTTTATAGTTTTTAGCATATAGATCATTCACCTCCTTGTTAAATTTATTCCTAAGTATTTTTACCATCTTTGATGTTATTGTAAATGGGATTTTTTCCCTTAATTTCTCTTTCTGATGGTTCATTGTTACTGAGTAGAAATACAACTGATTTTTTAAAAAAATTTATTTAGTTTTGGCTGTGTTGGGTCTTCGTTTCTGTGCAAGGGCTTTCTCTAATTGCGGCGAGCGGGGGCCACTCTTCATCACGGTGCGTGGGCCTCATTATCGCGGCCTCTCTTGTTGCGGAGCACAGGCTCCAGACGTGCAGGCTCAGTAGTTGTGGCTCATGGGCCTAGTTGCTCCGTGGCATGTGGGATCTTCCCAGACCAGGGCTCGAACCTGTGTCCCCTGCATTGGCATGCAGATTCTCAACCACTGCACCACCAGGGAAGCCCACAACTGATTTTTGTATATTGATTTTTATGTATTAATTTTTGTACTCAGTGACTTTACTGAATGCATTTATCAGTTCTAACAGTTTTTTTATGGAATCTTTAGGTTTTTTTTTTTTATATATGAGATCATGTCGTCTACAAACGTAGACAGTTTTACTTCTTCCTTTCTGATTTGGATGTCATTTTATTTCTTTTTCTTCCCTGATTTATCTGACTAGGACTTCTGGTAATATGTTAAATAGAAGTGCTAAGAGTAGGCATCCTTGTCTTGTTCTGATCTTAGAAGAAAAGCCTTTAGCTTTTCATTGTTGAGTATGGAGTTAGCTGTGGGGTTGTCATGTGGGGTACATTCCTTCTATACTTAATTTGTTGAGAGATTTTTTTTTTTTTTTTAAATGTAAGGTGGAGTTCATGGGTTTTTTTAAATATAAACTTTATTTATTTATTTATTTATTATTATTATTTGGCTGTGTTGGGTCTTCGTTTCTGTGCGAGGGCTTTCTCTAGTTGTGGCAAGCGGGGGCCACTCTTCATCGCGGTGCACGGGCCTCTCACTCTTGCGGCCTCTTTTGTTGCGGAGCACAGGCTCCAGATGCGCAGGCTCAGTAGTTGTGGCTCACGGGCCTAGTCGCTCCACGGCATGTGGGATCTTCCCAGACCAGGGCTTGAACCCGTGTCCCCTGCATTGGCAGGCAGATTCTCAACCATTGCGCCACCAGGGAAGCCCTTGTTGAGAGTTTTTAATCATGAATGGGTGTTGGATTTTGTCAGATGCTTTTTCTGCATCTATTTAGACAATCATATAATTTTTATCCTTCATTCTGTTAATGTGGTGTATCATATTTATTGATTGGCATATGTTGTACCATCCTTGCATCTCAGAGATAAATCCCACTTGATCGTGGTGTTTGATTCTTTTAATGTGCTGTTGAATTTAGTTTGCTAATATTTTGTTGAGGATTTTTGCATCTTTGTTTATCAAAGATATTGGCCAAGGAAATTTTCTTGTAGAGGCCTTTTCTGTCTTTGGTGTCAGGGTAATGCTGGCCTCCTAAAATGAGTTTAGAAGTGTTCCCTTCTCTTCCATCTTTTGGAAGAGTTTGAGAAGGATAAGCATTATTTCTTTTTAACTGTTTGGCAAAATTCACCAGCAAAGCCTTCTGGTCCTGCACTTTTCTTTATTGGGAGGTTTTGATTACTGATTCAATCTTCTTATTAGTAATTGGTCTGTTCAGATTTTCTGTTTCTTCATGAATCAGTCTTAGTAGGAATGGATCCATTTCTTCTAGACTGTCCAGTTTGTTGGCATGTAATTGTTCATAGAAGTCTCTTATGCTCCTTAGTAGTTCTGTGGTATCAGTTGTAATGTCTCCTTTTGTTTCTGATTTTAATCATTTGAGTCTTCTCTCTTTTTTTTTAGTCAGGCTAAAGGTTTGTCAATTTTGTTTGTCTTAGTTTCATTGATCTTTCCTGTTATGTTTCTAATCTATTTATGTTGGCTCTGAACTTTGTTATTTCCTTCCTTCTACTAACTTTGGGTTTAGTTTGTTCTTTATTTAGTTTCCTTCAGGTGTAAAGTTAACTTGTTTATTTAAGATCTTTCTTTTTTCTTAATATAGGCATTTAATACTATAAAATTCTTGTTTAGAACTGCTTTTGCATCCCATAAGTTTTGGTGTGTTGTGTTTTTGTTTTTGTTTAAAGATATTTTTTGATTGCCCTTTTGATTTCTTCCTTGATCCATTCAGGAACATGTTTCTTAATCTTCACATATTTGTGAATTTTTCAATTTTCCTCTTGTTATTGATTTCTAGTTTTAAACCACTGTGGTCACAAAAGATGCTTGCTAAAATTTCAGTGTACTTAAATTTGTTAACACTTGTTTTATGGCCTAACATATGACCGATCCTGGAGAATATTCTGTGTGTGCTTGAGAAGAGTATGTATTCTTCTGCTTTTGGATGAAATGTTCTGTATATGTCTGTTATGTTCATCTTTAACATGTAGTTTAAGTCCAGTTTGCTTACTGACTTTCTGTTTGAATGATCTCTCCATTGTCTAAAGGGGGATATTGAAGTCCCCTGCAGCTATTGAGTTGATTATCTATTCAATTGGATGTTGAGCACATTAATATTTATAATTGTTATATCCTTCTTGATGAATTGATCACCTAATCATTATATAATGACCTTCTTTGCCTCTTTTTACAGTTTTTCACTTAAAGTCTATTTTGTCTGATGTAAATATAGTTACCCTGCTCTCTTTTGGTTCCCATCTGCATGGAATAGCTTTTTTCCCGTCCATTCACTTTCAGTCTATGTGTATCTTTAAAACTGAAGTGAGTCTCTTTTCAGCAGCATTTATGTGGGTCTTATCATTATTATAATTTTAAAATCCATTCAGCCACTCTATATCTTTTGACTGGAGAATTTAGTTTACTTACATTTAAAGTAATTTTTGATAGGTATGGACTTACTATTGCTATTTTGTTAATTGTTTTCTGGCTTTTTTTGTAGTTCCTTTGTTCCTTTCTTGCTCTCTTCTTTCATGATTTGATGATTTTCTGTAATTGTATGCTTTGCTTCCTTTCTTCTTATCTTTTTTTGTATCTACTGTAGGTTTTCACTTTGTGGTTATCATAACAACTTCACATGCATACAAAGGCTCTCCATATGCTTACTCTCCCTCCCACATTTTATGTTTTTGATGTTACAAATTGCATCTCTTTAAATTATGTATCCATTAACAAATTATTGTAGCTGTAGTTATTTTTAATGCTTTTTTCTCTTATCCTTTATACTAGAGTTATAAGTGATTTATACATCATCATTGCAATATTAGAATATTCTGAATTTACATATATATTTACCTCTACCAGTGAGTTTTATGCTTTTGTATATTTTCATGTTACTAATTAGCATCCTTTTGTTTCAGCTTGAAGAACTCCCTTAAACATTTCTTATAAGGCCAATATAGTGGTAATGGACTCCTTCAGCTTGTGTTTGTCTGGGAAATCTTTATCTCCTCTTTAATTCTGAAGGATAAGTTGGCTAGAATATTCTTGGTTGGCAGTTTTTTTCTTTCAGCATCTTAAATATGTCATCCCACTCTCTTCTGGTCTACAAGGTTTCTGCTGAAAAATCCAATGATCGTCTTATGGAGGTTCTTCAGCTCCCTGATGCAGGCTAACTGGAAGCCTGACCTTCAGGCAGCAGCTGGGAAAGTCAGGACGTTAGCTATGCAGTCTAGCCCCTATCAGGGAGAAACCAAGAGCTGGGTGTTTTTGCTTAGTCTGTGCCAAGCCAGAGGGGAAAGTCACTGGTAGTGCTTGTGCACCTATATAGAACGGCCTGTTGTTTTTTTCGTTTTGTTTTGTTTTTTTGTTTTTTTGTTTTTGTTTTTTTTTGCTGCATTGGGTGTTTATTGCTGTGTGCAGGCTTTCTCTAGTTGCAGTGAGCAGGTGCTACTCCTTGTTGTGGTGCACTTCTGTGGAGGGGAAGTCAGGAGCCTCTTATCTAGCCTTCTCGGTGATGTCCTCCATGTGACATTCTTAAGGGGCCTTTGGGCTGCTCACACCTTCCTCTTGTTTGAGCATCTCCACTTGAATCTTGCCACACACATTTAGTTTTAAATTGGCATTGAGGAGAAACATCTGGAATCAAATCTAGCCACAAAGACCCAAATCACCCCAAGAGCTAAGGGAATCTAAAATATACAACAGGTACTGCTTTCATAAAAGATTAAGAAAAAACCTTAGCAGGTAAGTAACTATACCTTCAAACCAAAAAATAGCAGGTAATCATGCTTTAGTTAAATGATCAACTACTACATCATCTCTAAGTGTCTGTACTATTCCAGAATGACCTGGACCCTAATCAAGATGACGAGTCCTTTAAAAAAATATGACTTTGGTGGGTGCATTTAAAAATTGCTTTAATGAGAGAGCAGTTATCACTTCCTCGGCCAGGAAACATTTCTGGTATATACCCCAAAAGAATGCAAATAGTTAAGCCTAATACAGAATGATAAACTCTGTGAGCCTATGTAGGCAAAGAGCCTTACAAGTAATTTATTTGGTGAGCAGTGTGGAGAATGTGATCAGGTGCTTTAAGAAACATCAATTATGAAACTTCTATAAATATGATGGAGAGAAAAAGAAGCCTGGCCTTGACCATCAGCATTAGTCTGAGCTGCACTAAACCCAATCTGAAAAAAAAATCCCAGAAGTTCAACCAAGAATGCACTGAAGTATTTCAACCATCAAATTAAGGACATAACTATGAGACCTTTTCTTTTGGGTGCTAATTCAGGACTATTAACCCTATTTTCTTGGACAGTGTTGAGAAACCACTCAATCTTGGATGTACCTGTGTAAACCTGAATTTTCAACTCAGATCTTTTTCTTTCCTGACACTTATTTTAGATGGATTACTTAAGCATACCTGCATGAAACTATTTCTTAATTCAAGTCCTGCTGAATACCAGCGTCCCATGAGATTAACTCAGTGGGCGTTCCGAAACAAAACAAAACATAAAACCAAAAGCTGATTCCATGGTTGAATAAATTGGGAAATATGCTTACGTGTTCCTGCTTTCACTGCAGGATCATGTGAAAGATTTAATATCCTATGTAAATAATGACTTCCTAGAAAGGTTGGGGTCCAATTTGCAGTCTTCTTCAAACTTATTTGATCACTGATCCCCCCCATAAACTCTTACTTTTTTTTTTTTTTTTAATAAATTTATTTATTTATTTTTGGCTGCTTTGGGTCTTTGTTGCTGCGCACGTGCTTTCTCTAATTGTGGCGAGCGGAGTCTGCTCTTCGTTGTGCACGGACTTTTCGTTGCGGTGGCTTCTCTTGTTGCAGAGCACAGGCTCTTGGCGCACGGGCTTTAGTAGTTGTGGTGCGCGGGCTCAGTAGTTGTGGCTCACGGGCCTTAGAGCGCAGGCTCAGTAGTTGTGGCGCATGGGCTTAGTTGCTCCGCGATATGTGGGATCTTCCCGGACCAGGGCTCGAACCTGTGTCCCCTGCATTGGCAGGCTGATTCTTAACCACTAACCACCCAACCCTTGCTTTTTTGGCTAAACATCCGTGCGTGTAGAGATGTTTCTGTTCCACGGAATATGGTTTAGAAATTGCTGCTGTTGAAGATAGCAAATGACTGACAAGAGGTCAGGAATCTTTATGCATTTTTGTGTCGTTTGAGTTTTTGGTAGAAGAAATGTTTCCCCTCCTGTGACAATGAAGGGGCTGAATACATGGCGTGTTTTCCTAGCACAGGTGGCCAATTTGAGGTGCTCTGGCAAACAACGTGGTGTCCCTAATAAGTACAGAGTATTTTTACCTTCCGCTTAGAGTAAAACCTCATACAGCATGAAATGGATAAGCAGTTCAAAACTAATGTCTCCTATACTTTTTTTTTACATGATAAATATTTTTATTTTTAAACAGTGAATTGCACATCTTTCATATGAAAGATGAGATTCTAGCCTCTGTTTTTAAAAAATTATACTTGCTAATACTATCTTTACATTTTTTACAGAAGCTAATTTTCTCTAAATTTGCAGCTTCATTCCATAGCTTTTATAGACTCATAATCTTGAATATATTTCCAGTATCCTTTAAAAAATAAATTCATACAAGATAATTTTAACACAATAAAACTTAACAGGTTACAGCACAACTGCCTAGCCTTCCAGCTACCACTGAATACTTTTCCAGTACAGAGAAGCCAGCATGTTGGAGTAATTAATTCTCTGTATTTACCTTTACTAAAAAGAGGTTTTTGGTAGTGAGAACAAATAATCTCTCATTTGTTGCTTGAAAGCCTAAAATAGGATCACTGGTTTCTAGGCTTGCTACTTGCTGCTTAGCAACCTGCCCTACTTGCCTGCTTTCCTTCCTATTGTGAAGTACAGTGGACATGGGAGTGGGCTGACGATAGTTGAAAACTCGTTGAAGGCACTCGCAAAGGGCTGCATAAGAATAATTTGGAGCACAGGCAAAAAAATTTTTGTCTCTCTTTGATGCTTGGACGTAGCCTAAAGCATTGAAAATTGCGATATGCTCCCACGTGTCGTCTTGGTTGCTGGAGTGTGGTTGCCAGAGTAGGGCATCAACATCATGGTGCAAACAGAAGCAGGGCGTTTCTTTTTTTTTTTTTTTTTTTTTTTTTTTATTATTTTTTAACATCTTTATTGGAGTATAATTGCTTTACAATGGTGTGTTAGTTTCTGCTCTATAACAAAGTGAATCAGTTATACATATACATATGTTCCCATATCTCTTCCCTCTTGCATCTCCCTCCCTCCCACCCTCCCTATCCCACCCCTCTAGGTGGTCACAAAGCACAGAGCTGATCTCCCTGTGCTATGCGGTTGCTTCCCACTAGCTATCTGTTTTACGTTTGGTAGTGTTTATATGTCCATGCCACTCTCTCACTTTGTCACATCTTACCCTTCCCCCTCCCCATATCCTCAAGTCCATTCTCTAGTAGGTCTGTGTCTTTATTCCCGTCTTGCCACTAGGTTCTTCATGACCTTTTTTTTCCCTTAGATTCCATATATATGTGTTAGCATACAGTATTTGTTTTTCTCTTTCTGACTTACTTCACTCTGTATGACAGACTCTAACTCCATCCACCTCACTACAAATAACTCCATTTCGTTTCTTTTTATGGCTGAGTAATATTCCATTGTATATATGTGAGGGCATTTCTTTAGGATCCACTATGACAGAGAAAAGGTACTGGTTGCTTCCAAGATTCCCCCACTTATATGGCAATCCTTTCTTCTCCCCATGTTCAGATGAACCAGCTCTCCTATCCAATCTCTCCTTGGTGGTACCTGTTTTTCCTTGGATTTCAAGCTAGTTGATTGCCCTGTAACCTCAGATCTCACATGAGTAGTTTTTAATGTACCGCCATCAAATCTGCATAAACTGGAGCTCTCTTCAAAGAAAATATCACATTCTTCTAACTAACTCTTGAGCATTACAAGGAGGTTTATCTTTATCTGGATTTGGATTCAGTTCATCAGAGGTCAAATGCATCAAACGTTCAGCTATTGCAGCACACTGAGCTGTCTCATAAATTCCCCGTTTATCACCGACCACTAGTTCTGGCCATGTCAGTCCTTCATTCTTCTTAATCAAGGAAATCTCCAAGCTATTTTTCTCTTTAATTGTCCATACACTGCTTTCATGATCCATAGATGAATAGAGATTTCCTTCCAGAAACCTCTGACCCTTCAGCACAACGTTGACATGATCAGGCAAAAACTGTATTTGAATGTCTTCTGGAAGCAGTATTGTTACTGTCAAATCATCTTCAGTCTGTTGCCAGTAATACAGAGGTTCTTTGATTTTCTCTGACATGTCTTCATCCTTACTTTCTTCAAGATCTTGACCAACTTGAACAAATGTAAAGGACTTGTAGGAGACAATCATTAGACCATTCCCATCGGGCTCAAAAGCGACATAATGGGGCACTGACTTTCCACGGAGAATATTATGCTTAGTAATTTCATATTTTTTATTATCTTTATTTTTCTTATTAATAGTGACCCACTCCAAGGAAACATAGAAACCACTTCCTTCCATATCCAATTCCTCTTTCTCTGTTCAAAGAAGCAGCATAGTTATCGAATGTTCTTCAGCTTTCAACAATGAGATACTGTGAATTATGATAAAAGGACGCCCAAGCTCTACATTAAACATAATCTCCCATTTTTCAGAAGCACTATTTCCATGTTCACCTGTTCCAATGAGATACAATCTTCCAGTTCCATCTGACAAGGTAACCCAAGTAGAAGATGTGAAATGGATGGATGCGCAAAGGCGATTATCATATGCTGTCAAATCTGTAGGAAGTCGAAACACCTCTCGTGGTTTTCCTAAGGCAGTGTCCAGCATCACTGTTTTTTTTTGTTTGTTTGTTTTTTTATTTATTTATTGACTGTGTTGGGTCTTCGTTTCTGGGCGAGGGCTTTCTCCAGTTGCGGCAAGCGGGGGCCGCTCCTCATCGCGGTGTGCGGGCCTCTCACTGTCGCGGCCTCTCCCGTTGCGGAGCACAGGTTCCAGACGCGCAGGCTCAGTAGTTGTGGCACATGGGCTTAGTTGCTCCGCGGCATGTGGGATCTTCCCAGACCAGGGCTCGAACCCGTGTCCCCTGCATTGGCAGGCAGAGTCTCCACCACTGCGCCACCAGGGAAGCCCAAGCATCACTGTTAAATTCATAATTCTTCCAACGTTATCAACGTAGTAGACACTGTCTTGATACCATGAATCACAATGTAGGTAATTATACATTCCAAAAGCATGCATGTGTTCCAGTGTATACTGATCATCTCGAAGTTTTACTTCTGCCACAGACAAGGCGAGGAGCTGCCACTGTTCCCACTAGGCAGACCAGAGAAAACTCCTGATTCATAGGCAGAGTACACAGAAAAGTCTTGTCTCAGTGGTGAGGAATAATCAGACATAGACTGAGCATTTCTCCAGACAAGCCTGCATCAAGCTCCAGCTGGTAACAGGGCAGCGGCTCGAGGGAGAGCTTATAACCCTCGAAGCAGGGATCCAACAGAGGTCTCTTCATCCGCAGGGAGCAATTAGCGGCCACCTCCATCGCCTTCCAGGGTCCTAACGTGAGAATTAATAAAGTTCGTGTTGAAAGGTCCGCGCTTCACGCGTATCACCGTGGCTGGGAGGCAGCGTGGTTCCCATCCCTGTCTCCTGTACTTTTAAAATTAGATTCAATAAAAGAAATTAGATTCAGAAAAACCTGAAGAACCATTGCAATTACTGCCAAAATGTTTCAGAAGGCATTAGGTTAATGCCTCCTCTCCTAGGAGAGGAGTGGAAAAGAAGATAGATGCTCATCACCAGGGATAGGACTCTATTTGTTACGAGGATTTGTAGGGGCGGCACTTTGTTATTGGGTATTTGTTTTGAAATTGGAATTATATTTGTTGAATTTTAATCATAAGCAGGGAAATACATCTTCCTGAATGTAAGAAAATACATTAGCTAATTTGGGCCATAAGTGTAAAAATTGCCCTTAGCATGTAATCATAGGAATACTAACTTTATGATACATTGTTTTTCTTTGATAAAGTTTTGGTTTAAAACCTGTTGGATTTAGCAAGGGATGAAGGTCAAGACCTGGTCATTTTTGCAGATAAGACACACACACACACACACACACACACACACACATGCACACAGGTTCATTAAACTTTGACCTATATTTCATTCAGCAGTAATGTTTGCTATTAGAAATAATTCTACTTGCATCTTAATTTTGCTTACTCAATGAGTATGTTAAGTGTTTCATAAAGTCTACCTTTAAAAACATCATAAATACACTAAACAGCAGTTCTTTAGTTGAAAGTGCCAATTTAATTAAACAAATACTTGTGTGGATTCCTACTATTTGCAAAGCTTCATTGAACACATTATGAATAAGATAATCTTTAATCTCAAGGAACTTATGATGTTTTGAGGGGACATAAGAAAAGTATCAAAAAAAAAAAAAACCGACAAAAATAAACAGGTTATAGAAGTCGCCATTATATAGGGTTGAAAGGAGGCCCATCAAGGGATGAGGAAAGGCTTTACACAGAAAGTGGCACTTGAGATGGACTTTGAAGGTTGAAGTCAGATTTTGAGAGGTAGGTTGGTAGGCAGGAGATAACAAATGGCTGCATAGAATTGGAGTAATTTCTGAATGAGGAAAAGCAAGTCATCCAGTTTGGCAGGATTGGTTTAGATGGAATAAGTATTAGAGAGTAATGGGAAATAGAGTTAGGAAAGCAGCCTGTAAAGTATTTGTATCAGTCAGGTTAGGCAAAGCAGTAGTAACAAAGGACTCCAAATCACAGCAATGCAATAAGCATATTTTCCACTTATATCAGGTTTCCATTATGGATTGCCTGTAGCTCTGCTCCTTGCATCTTTGTTCTGGGCCCCGGCTGAAGAAGCAGCCCCCATGTGGAGGGTATCAGTTCTCGCTGCGGGAAAAGAGAATATTGCAGAACTCTGCAGTAGTTCTCCCAGTGCCTGCTTGAAAGAGGCATGTGTTACTTCTCACATTCATTGGACAAAGCACCTCATATGGCCAAACCTGCCATCGCTAGGGTAGGGATATATAATCCACTTACAGGAAGGGACAGGAAGTAGATATTTTGAACAATTTACCAAAAGGCTTGAAAGCCAAGAATGGGTCATTTGCAATTAATTCTTTAAATGGTTAGGAGGTGTGGCAAGTTTCTGGATAAGAGTGTATGGTTTGGTAAAAAAAAAAAAAAAAAAAAAAAAGATGGTTTTTATACTGCGTGTGTATGTGTGTGTGTGTGTGAACACATAAGAATTCTCTGGGGTACTTGTTATAAATGTAGGCTCCAGGATTCTAGAAGGTTGGATTCAGGGACCCAGGAATCTGCATTTTAAGCAAGCAGTCTGGGAATAGTGTGTAGATGGTCCACAGACCTCCTTGTAAGAAACCCTGGATTGAGGAATGAGTGGGGAGTGGCCAAGTGCAGATAAGGTGGGGCAGTGAGTGAGGGGATGGCAGGTTGTTGGTGGGTGCGAGGCCGCCGTGCCCTGGGGGCACATGGTATGTGGCCAGTACAGAGGCAGACAGACACACTGAAAGAGGAGAACAGGTAGAACTAGAACTACCCAAGAGGAAACAGCCAGGAAAGAGTAGTGAAAGGAGCAAATCTCTTTAGGAGGTGAGATTTCAAGGGATCTTGCTCTTCACTGAGAAGTAGGAGGCAAGCCTATCTGATGCAAGAAAGAGTTGAGAGCTAGAGGAGAACAGAGGTAATAATCAGCAAGTCGCAGGAGATGCCCTGTTTTTAGAGCAGCTATTGAAGAAAACTGTTGACTAAAACCCACCACGTAAATTTGTTTTTGCATTGGGCCAGCAGGGGGCGCTATGGTAGCACATATGCTCATAATTGGGCTCAGCTTCCTAGGCCCAGCAATGCCAGCTCTTACTGAATAGGATTCTTAACCCGACCTACAGTGCAGTATTTTAGGAGCTTCATTTATTACTTTTATAGCTGTGAACCTTCATAAAAAGAACTTTTAAGGTTTCTCTTTAAGTATTAAGGCATCTAGTGTTTGGGGTTTTTTTGGGTTTTTTTTTTTTGAGCTGCCAATTCCTATAGTCAAAAAGAAATTAATTCTGTAGAGCTTAAGGGAATTATTACCCATTTATTGACTTCACTTGAGGCATAGAGTGGAGATTAGAAGAGGAGAAAAGACAAAGGAAAAAGAAAAGTGCATTCGTAGCATCACTCCTAGAAGGGGAATTTCTGGATCACAGGATATGGGCTTTGTACTTTCTGTTAGATGCTATCTGATTGCCTTCCAGGGACTGTGGCAATTTATTTTTTCACCAATAATGCAAGAATCTTATTAATATCTGTGAAAACCCACTGTATGCGTAAGCTTTTTAGTATTTGCCACTCTGACAGAGGAACTATGGGTAGTTTTAACTTGCATTTTTCTCCTGTGGGAGGAGAGACACTTTTTCACATCTAAATCTTATTTTTACATTTTTTTAATGCACTGTGTTTTCATGTCCTTTCCCCAGTATATTACTGGCCTTCCACTTATTGACTTGTAGAAGCTCTTTATGAGGTCAATCAAAAGATTTAGTTGACAATAGAATAAATAAATTGTGCTATTCCGTAGATGAATGACGATTGGCTTTCAAAGCATTCCCCGCCCCTATCTGGTCACTTGATTCAGTAATCACATAACTTGTTGACCCGTGTCTAAAACTACTGTGGGTTTTTTTTGGTTTTTTTAAATTTTTGGCCGCGCCGTGTAGCCAGGCCCTCGGCAGTGAACGCACGGAGTACTAACCACTGGACCGCCAGGGAGTTCCCTAAAACTACTGTTTTAAAGCACCTTTGGGTAGTCTGTAGAATTGTTTTCCTAAAAAGTGCCCCATTTTTTTTCATTTTATAGTTCATTTCAATATGGAGAAAAGCCAAGAGTTAAATGATGACGAATCAGGTGAAAGTGGTGGTTAGCACATTTTTACTGGTCGAAAATTACCAAATGGCAGGTGGTGTTCTCAGATCGCAGTGCTTCAAGTGGAGCATTTTCAGGGAGTGTCCTGGACGTGCTGGGCCGGTGATGACTGTCAAGATCAATAGGCGCAAGTGAGGATAATCATGAAAACCCGACCTTTGATATCCCACCACTGTCAGGTAACCAGATTCCTTAGTAATTAGATGACGTTTGTTTGGTAGCAGCTTGAGATATAATTCATATACCACCCAATTCACCCATGTGAAGTACGCAATTCAATGGTTTTTAGTGTAGTCACAGAGTTGTGCAACCATCACCACAGTCAATTTCAGAATTTTTCATCCACCCCTTTGCTGTTACTTCCCACTCCCCTGACCTCCCCAGCCCTAAGCAATCACTAATCTACTTTCTATCTCTACATGTTTGCCTATTCAGGACATTTCGTATAAATGGAATCATATAATATGTGGTAGTTTGTGACTGTCTTCTTTCACTTAATACAATGTTTTCAAGATTGATCCATGTTCCAGTGTGTATCTGTACTTCTTTCCTTTCTATGGCCAAATGACATTCCATCGTATAGATACACTACATTGTGTTTATCCATTCAGCAGTTGATGGACATTTGGGTTGTTTCCACCTTTTGGTTATTATGGATAATACTACTATGAATATTTGCGCATAAGTTTTTGTGTGGACATATGTTTTCATTTCTCTTGGGTATAGACTTGGAAGTAGAATTGTTGGGTCAAATGGTAACTTGAGGACTGTTTTCTAGAGTGGCTGCACCATTTTGCATTTTGACCAGCAATGTACAAGTGTTCCAATTTCTCCACATTCTCAGTACCACTTGTTTTTCTTTCTTTTTATTTTCCATTATAGCCATACTGGTAGGTTGAACTGGTATCTCATTGTGTGTTTTTTTTTGTTTGCTTGTTTGTTTTGTTTTTAGGGTCTATGTTTTAATTTTTTTTAATTGTGGCAAAATATGCATAACATAAAATTTACCATTGGAACCATTTTCAGTGTACAGTTCATGGGCATAAAGTATATTCAATTATTGTGCATTATTGTGGCTTTGATTTGCATTTCCCTGATGACTGATGATATTGAGCATCTTTCCCTGTGCTTGTTGGCCATTTGTATATCTTCTTTAGAGAAACGTCTATGCAAGTTCTTTACTCATTTTTTAATTGTGTTATTTGTGTTGTTGAAGTGTAACTATTCTTTATATAGTCTGGATAATGGATCTTTATCAGATAAGTGGTTGGCAAATATTGTCTCCCATTCGGTGGGTTTTCTTTTCACTTTTTGGGTAGTTTTCTCTGATGCAGAGAGGTTTTAAATTTTGATGAAGTTCAGTTTATCTATTTTTTCTTTATTGGCTTGTGTTTCTGGTATCATATCTAGGAATCCACTGCCAAATATAAGAACATGAAGATTTACCCATGTGTTCTTCTAAGAGTTCTATAGTTTGGCTCTTACATTCAGGTCTTTGTTCCATTTTGAGTTAATTTTTTTGGTATAGTGTGAGGTAAGGGCACATCCTTTTTTAAAATTCCATGTTATATGTTAAAGAGATAAGGCAATTCCTATGAAAAACAATTTGGCAATATCTATTACAAATGCATATCCCTCCCAGTTCTACTTCTAGGACTTTATCCTACAGAAACACCCTAAGGATGTATGTATAAGGTTATTCATTGACCCTTTTTTAAAAAATGCAAAGCACTGTGAATAACCCAAATGTCCACCAATTGAGACTTAAATAAATTGTGGAACAAATGGAATACTGCAAGGCCATGAAAAAGAATGAAGGAAGCTCTTTATGTGCCAATGTGGAAGGCTCTCCAAAAAATATTATTCATTGAGAAAAAACAAGGTTTAGATTATTTTGTGTGTGTGAAAAATTGGAATAAATATCTATGTTCATATTCCTAACATACATAGAAAGAAACTCTGTAATTTTCATAAAAATCAAGAACAGTAGATTCCTGCAGTGAAGATGGACATTGGATGCATAGGCAAGTGAGGGAGACTTATTCCTGCCCACGTTTGATTTACTGTTGTTAAAAGGTGGAAATGTATTGCTAAAAGATTGGATAAATATATGTTAAAATTTAAAAAACACCTTCTGAAAAAAAGCGGATGGGGTGAGAAAGCCACATTGTCATGAGTATTACACATAGCTTCCCCCAGTTGAAACACAAGTATTTTCTACCTGGTTTTCTCGTGACTACCAATGTACTAAATACAGTCAAACCGTTGCTGAATGAGGTTAAGGTTGTGGTCTGTGGCAGTGAAACAGAGCAGCAAACTGGTCCCCAGGATGCTGAACTAATGACCTTGACCTCATTCACACAGTAATGAGCCAACATCACACGGAAGGTTTACACATCAAGGATTCCAAAGGGAAAAGCTGTTTTAGAACTTCTGTCACTGAAAGAACACAAACGTGTATGAATACACAGCACCACTGGTTTACAAGTAAGGACCTTACACTAAACTCTGTTCTCTAGGCAGTGGGTGGTGGGTGCCCTTGAAAAGCATAACCCTCCCTACCACATTCATATCTGTCCTTTAGCCTGGAGAAATCAAACAGAGATGAAAACCTCACCATTGGTGTTCCACCCAGGTTGACTCTAATGACAATTTTGGAGAGCTTGCTCTTGTCTTTAAACATTTCTAAAATTGTCTCTTGGTGTTTTTTTCTCAACTCGTTGAAAAACATTTGCAGTCGTATTCTGTTTTTGCTGAAAGAGTGTTCTCCTCTTCGATGTGAAATTCTCCATTGAAAATATATTTCCCCTTTCTACCTCTGTGGTTAGTACTGCAACAGGGGCAAAACTGGTCTCAGACACACGAACTTGAGGCAGGAAACCCCAAAACACACAATGGTGCCCATGTGCCTCTTAACTCTTTTGATGTGTAGTAGACCAGATGACCTGTGCTCTCATGTGATTGTGAGGGATTCTGAAAACTGGATTGGCATTCCGGGAACAAATGTCACACGTGCAAAAGTTGGAGGTGCACAGTGTGAAGGCGTGAGCCAAATTCCTTCTGTTTTTATTCTCCTTTGAGTATGAACCAAAAATATCAACTTCTTAAGTGGGAAACCCTAAAGAATCACAGTCCTCAGAGAAGTGGTTGGGGAAGAGGGGGCATATCAGTATAATAAAATCAAACTTGAGAAAGCAAAATATCTTTATTATAATAAATATAATAAAATACCACGCAGTCCTTTTCTAACTCTGGATAAAGATACATTTTCAAAGAGACAAACTCCAGAATAAATCTGAGTCATCAGAGAAGCTCTCGACAAATGAATGGCTTCTTTAAAAGACCTAGGATGAGTGAGCCCAGTTGTAACCAGCAGCTGAGAGGAAAGCTGTCTCTAGCTAAGCAGGAAGATACCCACATTTTCATGATGGAAGCTCTGGAGACTCTCCATCCCCGCTCAGGTGGCAGTGAGGTGAAAGAACTAGTAGGAGACTTTGAAGTCTTGGATTGCTGCTGCCCAGAATCCCTTTTCTCCTCTAATGGTGCAGGAGCTGTGAAGGAAAAGGGAGCCTCTGTGAGCCAGCTGGCAGTGGGAAGCTCCGTTCTGAAAATCGGGAGTGAGCTCTGGATGGAAATGAGGCATGTAACCCCACCGTGTTGCTCCCATCTTGCGGTTGATGTAAGACACCGTAGGCATCCTTTCTACTTCAAGTGGAAGTAGACTCAGACTTTCTACTTTATTGTTTAAAAAAGGGCCATACACTTTCACATTGAGGTCAGTTTTACCAACTGCATTTTACCCTCTGTGTTTGAAAACTTGGAGGTAATTGAAAATATTTCTTCACCCCCCATCTCCATAAATCACTAAAATGTAGCCAGTTTTTTCTTGGTGGAGTTAAGCTTTTCTTTTCATTTTTACAGAGGACTTAAAAGGAAGATGGAAGGACTCTTGTTTAACCTTCTACTCATTGCTGGCTTTCTCTTATCTTTAATGAGTAAGCCACCAGCCTCTTTTTAAAAATCTCCAGGGATATGAGCTCACCTCTGCCAAAGAGAAGTCCAATTCATTGTTGGATAGCTCTCTGGTTTAATGCGTTTCCTTGCATTTCACTGATATTTGCTTCCTTGGTGTTGCCCCACTGAACAAGGCCAATTCCTTTTTCTCATGATGCCCTTCAGATAGGAAAGATGATTCTCATCTTATGAACACCCTGTGAGCTGTTTGCAGTCTGGGCAAGTGGTGCCTTTCCCTGGGATTGTGGCCCCATCTGCCATACTGGTCTTCAAGCTGTCAGTCTCACCTGCAATTAGTCTTGTTACCTTGTTGCTAGATTTATCCAAAAGCAGCTTTACCTTTATCAATCACCTGTTGAAAAATCAGCACAAGGTCCCTGTTTTATTAAAACCAACTTCAAGCCAAGATTTTTTTTTCCCAACCAGCCTCATGGGTCTATTAAACCTCGTGTCTCTATTTCCCAACAAAGCCATTCTGCTCTGGTGAGGCCAACATGAGCAATGGTTCCCCAATCTACTTTGCCCATCTATGCTTCTGACCTGAGGCTTCCTGGTGGTTCGTTATCCAGCAAGCTTTAAGTTGGCTTCTCCCAAATTGTAATTCTGTATGGATTTAAGGTTTTACCTTTTCCGTAAAGCCTATCCTGGACAATGCTGGTTTACAACGATGTGACATGTATTTTGAATTCTTTCTCATAGGTGAACATCTCAGGTCAGGTCCCCTAGGAAACAAACGCTGAGATGGAGATTTGTGTACAGAAAGTTTACAGGAGATATTCTTAGACATAACATCTGGGAGGAAATAAGGAAAGCAAGATTGGATAGAGGGAAACTTTGAACTGTGATACAGTTTTAACAGAGGCTTTAGCCAAATCATGGGGCACCCTGGAGCTGGGGTGGGCCTCCAGAGTCATCCCCCACTGAGGCACGGGCCAGCCTTTTTATTCTGTCCACACCAGTCACTGAATGTGAGCTGCCCCAGGAAGAAGCATAAACCAAGCAGGCAGTTTAATTCTACCAAGAACAATTTCTGGGAAGGGACTCTCCTGAGTCCTGAAGAAGCAACACCCCCTGGAGCTGGGAAATGAGTGCCCCAGCCCTGAGGCAGAATCTAGGTGGCAATCCATAACATCGCGGCAATGTACAATTAATAACAACCTAGCTTACACTCACCTAGATGCACGCGAGTTTAAGGGGACTGCAAAGTACCACCTGGTAAGAACCACTGTTCTAGCTTTTTGGGGGCGGCTCTATGGGTCAAGGATTGGGATGTTCTTTATGACTTAACATAGTGCCTATGGAGAGGGGACAGGCGGATATGGGTCATAATAGCTAAAGAGGGTTAAAAAATGGAAATGCCATTAATATTGTATGTAGTTTGGATGTAGGTTTTGCCTTAAAAATTAGGAAATTCCTACAATTTGATTGTAAGAAAAAAATGTCTGAATATAATCCAATTGATTCCAGGCTTTGGAGAGTTGATTCGTTTAATTTTATTGGTAGTATTACTGTGTATAGTATATTTATTGGCATGCTATATACAGAAAAATACACGGATCCTAAGGGCACAGCTTGATAAACTTTAGTGAATACACTTCTCTATCCAGTACCCGAATCAAGAAGGACAGGTTTACCATTGCCCAGAAGTCCCCATCCCCTGAGAAGGATAACCTCTATCCTGACCTAATCATGGTTAGTAAACTTGCTCTTGATGTTGTTATAAATGAATTGCACAGTGTGTAATCTTCTGTGGCTGGCTTCTTTTTCTCTATGTTATGTCTGTGAAAGTCATCCATGTTATTATGTGTAGTTGGGGTCCATTCATTCTCACTACTGTATAGTATTCCATTATAGATATACTACAGTTCACCTGTTACCAACCAGGGTTTTTTTTTTTTTTTTTTTTAATCCTTTCATGTGCCTCTTGGCCATCTGTATTTTTTTTTTTTTTTTGGCTGCATTGGGTCTTCCTTGCTGCGCGCGGGCTTTCTCTAGTTGTGGCAAGCAGGGGCTACTCTTCGTTGCAGTGCACTTGCTTCTCATTGCAGAGGCTTCTCTTGTCGTGGAGCACGGGCTCTAGGTGCATGGGCTTCAGTAGTTGTGGCGTGTGGGCTCAGTAGTTGTGGCTCGCGGGTTCTAGAGCGCAGGCTCAGTAGTTGTGGCGCACGGGCTTCGTTGCTCCGCGGCATGTGGGATCTTCCCAGACCACGGATAAAACCCAGGTCCCCTGCATTGGCAGGTGGATTCTTAACCACTGCACTACCAGGGAAGCCCCCCAACCAGGGTTCTTGGACTCCTTTAATTAATAGGAATTGATAAAAGGCAAGGCTTTATTGCGACTGGTGGTGCCGCAGGAGGGAGCGCAAACAACTAACAGTCTCCCTTGCTCACTCCCTGAGTGGGGTGGCGCAAACTAGTTCCTTATGTGGGGTGAGGGTAGAGGTGTGTCCAGGGGTCGGGCTGAAGGGGTGGCTTAGGGGGTCTGCCCACCCCTTTGGTGGTGCTATGTGCAGGGATCATGCAAAGTTCCCTGCCTTTGCTCCTGGCTCCTCAGAAGTGGCAGGTGGATTTGGTCTTTTTGTATCTCGTTGTTCATAATTTGCCCCAACTGGGCATGAGCGCAGTTATTTTGGTCCCTTTTAGTTTCTTTGTATTCTGTTGCTTGAGGAGATGTTTGTCCAGGGGCAAGCACTGCAGCAAAGGGTCCCAGGTCCCAGCCTGTCTCACATCTGTTCTACAATACCTGGACATTTGGTTGTTTCCAGTTTGGTGCTATCATAAATAGTGAGGCTATGCACATTCTTGTAACTGTGTTTCAGTGAAGAAGTATATGCACGTCTGTTCGCTCTTTACCTAAGACTAGAACTGCTGAACTCTACGTATACGTATGATTAGTTTTCAGAGATATTGCCAAACAGTTTTCCAAAGTGGTTGTACCAATTTACAACCGACCAGCACTGCGTGACGGTTCTAATTGCTTCACATGCTTGCCACCATGTGCTTTTTATCTGTCTCTTTCACTTTAGCTATTCTGGTGGGTGATCGTGGTTTTAATTTGAATTTTCCTGATGACTAGAGCATTCTTTTAATGTTTATTGGGCATTGCTCCCAAAGACCGCTAAAGTCTTCTGCCCATTTTTCTATTGGGTTGTCTGGGCAAAGGATTCTTTGTGGTGTGACATCACGAATATATATTTATTAACATGTAAAGATGCCCATGATAGAGTAAGAGGAAAACAAAGATTATAATGGTTACAATGCAGCTAGTTTACTATAACCATATTTTTATTTATAATTATATAAACTTGAAGGTTGGGGGCTTCCCTGGTGGCGCAGTGGTTGAGAGTCTGCCTGCCGGTGTAGGGGACATAGGTTCGAGCCCTGGTCTGGGAGGATCCCACATGCCGCGGAGCGGCTGGGCCCGTGAGCCACAACTACTGAGCCTGCGCGTCTGGAGCCTGTGCTCCGCAACAAGAGAGGCCGCGGCAGTGAGAGGCTCGCGCACCGCGATGAGGAGTGGACCCCGCTCGCCGCAGCTGGAGAAGGCCCTCGCACAGAAACGAAGACCCAGCACAACCAAAAATAAATTAATTAATTAATTAATTTTAAAAAAAATTAAAAACAAAAAACTTGAAGGTTAATACACTAAATTATGAACCATAGCTCTCTCTGGGAAGATTATAGATAATTTTAACTGTCTACTTTATAGCTACCCTTATTTGTTATTGTCTAAATTTGTTTTAATAACAAGCATGGATCACTTTTATAGTCTGGAAAAACAACAAAGCTGTTTTCATTGGGAAGCAAACAAACCCGAAGAGGAAACAAAAGCTTGTCAGCATGTGCTGGTTTGGCTCAGCCATCAGCTTCTTTCCATCTGGGACATTGAAAGGCAATGAGGAAAAGTGTCCTCTCTGAGCATGCTTTGAAAGTTTGCGTTAGAAGAAGAGAGTGTGAAAATGAAGGATTGTTTTCCTCCCCTAACAGCTATGTGCTCCCTGGACCCCGCTGAGCCCAGGAGATGATCCTGCCATAAAGACTGGCTAATTACTTAAACTGCCTTTCTTTGTGGGAGCGAACCTCCCCAGCGACACTGACTAAACTTATTTGGTCTGATTGCTGGAGCCCCTGCTGTTAGCTGGGATGAGGAAAGCACGTTATTACACTGTTTAAGGGTAATGTCTTTGTTTACATTTTGCAAGGCAAACAGGGTTACTTCCAGTCTTTCAACCCGGAGGTCTACAAAAACCAGGACGGGGAAACAGGGGACCCAACCTCCCTCCTTCCATACCTCCCTCGCCGGTTTCGTTCTGTTTGGTCCTACTAACCCATCAACCAAAAACGTTAGCGTCAAACCAACCTACCCGCTAACATACAGCTTTAAAAATTTTTTGAAACAATTTCAAATTTATAAAAAAGTTGCGAGTATAGTACAAAGAACATTTTTTCCCCTGAACCACTTGAGGGTAAGTTGCCCACATGATTCTCCATCACTCCAGATATTTTAGTGACTACAAAGAAAGGTATCCTCCTCCATAACCGCAATACAATCATTAAGATTGGGAAATTAACATTGACATATTACCACCATCCAGATTCAGGTGTTTTCAATTGTTCCAATAATGTCCTTTATAGCCAAAAGCTGTGGTTAGAGGCGTACGTATTGCATTTATCACTGGGTTTTTGATGATTATATTGAGAACCTGCACCTCTTTAAGATCCGAGGAGCTATTGGCCGGACCACCCTCCTCCCCCTCCCCCACCCGCCCCGCCCCACGGGGGGAGGGAGGCCACAGGCAGAGCGGTGGGTGCTTGCTCTGGAGGGGTGCAGACGCAAGAAGAGGGCTGTGTCGCTGTCCCAGCAAACAAGGTCAGGCTCTGGACGGGAAGCAGGGTGGAGACAGGGATGAGGGCCAGAGAATCCTCTTGGGGCAGGCACAGCACCCAGAGAATGTCAACTTAGCCCCACATAAAACTCCCCATCTCCACCTTTTTCTCTTCTCCATGTACAGTAATCCTCCCTTATCCATGGGAGATACGTTCCAAGGCCCCCAGTGGATTCCTGAAACCCCGGAGAGGGGTGAACCCTACATATGCTATGTTTTTCCTGTACTAACGGGCAGGTAGCGTTTACGCCCTGTAGACGGCTGGACAAAGGGGTGATTCTCATCCGCTAGGACATAGCAGGACTGCAAGAGATTTCATCACGCTACTCAGAACAGCTCACAATTTAAAACTTCTGTTTCTGGAATTTTCTATGTAACTGAAACTGCAGAAAGCAAAAACGCAGATGAGGAGGGACCTCCGTTGTCTCTCCTTCCCCTGACTGTTGCCAAGTCTGGCTCCCTGTGCACTGATGCCGAATAAAAATACGGAGACAGAGAATTGGAAGATAAGAAATAGAGAGGCTTTTTATCTTCTTTGCCAGGCAAAGGGAAGACACTAGGCTAACGCCTCAAGAACTGTGCCCCCCTCCTTGGGGAATCAAAGAAGATTTTATACGTGGGGCTCGCAGTCTGGGGTATATGATAAGGATCAAAAGTAGTGAAGGTCTTGCATTTCTTTTCTTCTGCAAATTCATGGCCAAAGCTGGCATCAGGTGGCTCTGCAACCGCATTTGGTGTCCCTGAAGTTATCGGCCCATGACCTTCTTTCTGGAATGAAGAGTGCTACAAGGCAGTGTAGGGGGAGAAGAAATGCCAGGTGCAAAGGGTAATTTGTATGGAGTCAGAGAGTAATCAGCTTTGGGAAGGACACGTCTAGCTACAAGTGCTTGTTAGTAGTAACAGCTAAAGAATAAGATAGTAACAGCTAAAGAATAACCAAGGTTGCTTAACTCTTTCAGGCCTGTTTATGTTGTTTCCCCAGCCTGTTCATTGTTTCCTTATTTTTCCTGGTTATCATGAAAAAAAACCCTCATTTCTATTTTTGTTGGCAACATGACCCTTTTACTTTGTTCACCCCCCTCTTTTTAAAAAAATTTTATTTGTTTATTTATTTTTGGCTGCATTGGGTCTTCGTCGCCGCGAGCAGGGGCTACTCTTCTTTGCAGTGCACAGGCTTCTCGTTGCGGTGGCTTCTCTTGTTGCGGAGCACGGGCTCTAGGCACGTAGGCTTCAGTAGTTGTGTCACACACGCTCAGTAGTTGTGGCTTGTCGGCTCTAGAATGTAAGCTCAGTAGCTGTGGCTCACGGGCTTAGTTGCTTTGTGGCATGTGGGATCTTCCTGGACCAGGGCTTGAACCCGTATCCCCTGCATTGGCAGGTGGATTCTTAACCACTGCGCCACCAGGGAAGCCCCATCCTACCTCTTAATAAATCTATTTTAAGGAGTGAGGCAAAAACGGCAAAATGTATCATGTTTCTATCTTTATTTTCTAGAAATACTACAGTCTTGGTGGATTTGTTGCCTCCTTCCTGCCTGTGTTTCTTTGTGAGTTGGCCACCACTGCGACTTTCTGGCAGGTGAGTCTCATGAAGGCACAGGAGATATTTCTTTCTTTAAATTCCTTCTAACTCTTCCTTCTCAGGCTCCTTGGGGATGTGTATTCTACAAGGTTCTGTCCTGTCCCGCTTGCTCATAATTTTCTCATGATCTCATTCAGTCCCATGATTTCAGCCCTGTGCATGATTTCCAAATCTGCATCCTTCAAACTGACATCTGTCTGGGCTCCAGGGTTGCATTTCCAATTGCCTGTCAAACTCAACCAAACTTCCTAGTGATATTTTACACTCTGAGAGCAGCTCAGTCTACCAACTTCTGATGTGAAAACTCGTGGTACTTTTGATTCCTCTCCTTCACCCGCCCCTTCCAAGCTTTAGCAAATTGTCATTATTCCTTTAAATTTTTTTTTTATCTTTCTATGTCCATTCCCACATCACTTGTTTCTGCAGCATTTAATACACATATATTAACTTTTCTATTTCTTTTCTAATATTTTTTACTTTTAATTAGTTTTAAGGCTTTCTTGAGATACAGTGTACATGCAAAAAAATTCACCCAAGGTAAGTATACTGTTCAATCATTTTTGCAAATGGAGAGAGTCATGCAACCATCCAGTTTTAAGACATTTCCATCAACTCAGAAAGTTCCCTTGTGTCCCTTTACAGTTACTTCTCATTCTAACCTCAGGCTCAGGCAACCAGTGATCTGCTTTTTAGTTCTGTAGATTTGCCTTTCCTAGAAATTTCATATAAATGGAACTATGCAATATGTTGTCTTTTGTGTCTGGCTTCTTTCATTTAGCATAATGACTTTGAGGTTTATCCATGTTGTAGTATTAGTAGATTGTTCTTTTTCAGTACTAAATAGCACTCCATTGTATAGGTGTACCACATTTAGTTTATCTGTATACCAGTTGATTGACATTTGGGTTACTTACAGTTTTTTCTTATTATGAATAATGTTACTTTGTATATTCACGTGTAAGTCTTTGTGTAGACATATGCCTTCTTTCCTTTTCAGTAGGTACTTAGGAGTAGAATTGCTATATCATTTGTTAAGTATATGTTCAACTTTTTAAGAAACTTTCCAACTATTTTCCTAAGTGTTACACCATTTTAGAATCTTGCCAACACTTGGTATTGTCTGTTTCTTAACTGTAGGCCTTATAGTGGGTGGGCAGTGAGTTGTATCTCATTGTGATTTAATTTGCATTTCCCTAATGAGTAACGATGTTGAGCCATTCATATTTTTTCTCGGGTGATATGTCTACTAAAGTTGTTTGCATATTTTTTAATTGCCTTCTAATTATCTTTGCTTGATCAGGATACAAATCCTTTATCAAATACATGATTTGCAAATACTCTCTCCATGTGTATGGTTTATCTTTTTTTTTTCTTAATGGTATCTTTTGAAGAGCAAAAGTTCTAAATTTTGTTGAAGTGCAATTTATCAGTATTTTCTTTTATGGATCATGCTTTTCATGTCAAATCTAAGAGCTCTATGCCTAACCCAAGGCCACAAAGATTTTCTCCTGTGCTTTTTTAGACATTTTATAGTTTTAGATCTACACTGAAGCCTATGCTCCATTTAAGTTAATATCTGTGTACAGTGTGAGGTAAGGGCTAAATTTTTTTATTTGCGTATGCATATTCAATTGTATTAGCACTATTTGTTGAAAAAACTGTCTTTTCTACAGCAGATTGTCTTGGCATCTTTGTTGAAAATAGAAATAAATTGTCCATTAATGTAGGGGTATATTTCTGTACTCTTTATTCTGTTCCATTGATTAATATATCTATCTTTATACCAATACCACACTTTCTTGATTACTGTATTTTATAGTAAATTTTGATATGAGGTAATGTGAATCCTTTAATTTTGCTTCTCTTATTCAAACTTATATTGGCTAGTTCAGGTCTTTTGCATTTTCATATACAGTTTAGCATCAACTTGCTAGTTTCTATAAAAGCAATCCTGCTGGATTTTGAGAGGGATTGCATTTGAATCTAAAGATCAATTTGGGCAGAACTGCCATCTTCACAATATTGAGTTTTCCAACCTGTAAACATGATATGTCTCTCCATTTCTTTAAATCTTTTGAAGTTCTCAGTGTATGGCTCTTACACTTACTTTGTTAGTATTTCTCTAAGTGTTTTATTCTTTTTATGACTATTGCAACTGGAATTTTTTCTTAATTTCATTTGTAGATTGTTTGTTGCTTGTATTCTGCAATGTTGATAAACTTATTACTTTTAGTAGGTTTATTGTACATTCCATCAGATTTTTGATATTCATATTTTGTGAATAAGGACAATTTTACTCCTTCCTTTCCCAATCTGGTTGCCTTTTTATTTATTTATTTATTTATTTGGTTGTGCCAGCTCCTTAGTTGCAGCTTGTGGGCTCCTTAGTTGCTGCTCGTGGGCTTCTTAGTTGCAGCATGCAGGCTCCTTAGTTGTGGCATGCAAACTCTTAGTTGTGGCATGCATGTGGGATCTAGTTCCCTGGCCAGGGATCAAACCCGGGCCCCCTGCATTGGGAGCTCAGGGTCTTAACTACTGCACCACCAGGGAAGTCACCTGGTTGTTTTTTATTTCTTGCTCTAGCCTATTCCTGGGTAAAGGCTTCAGTAACTTTTTCAATTCTATTAATATGATATATAATATTAATTTATTTTTAGATGTTAAACCAACCTTACTTTCCTGAAGTAATTCCCACTTGGTCATCATGTGTAATCAAAATATATGTATTTATGTATTTAGTTTGCTAATATTATTTTCATAAATTTTGTATCAGTTTTCATGAGAGATGTTGGTCTTTAGTTTTCTCTACTTCTGAAATATTTGTCTTTGATATCTGAGTGATAATCCTGGCCTCATAGAATGAGTTGCAAAGTATTTGTTCCTTATCCACTGTTATAGGTTGAATTGTGTCCCTTCCTCAAATTCATGTGTTGAAGTACTAACCACTAATACCTCAGATTGTGACCTAATTTAGAGATAGGGTCTTCACAGAGGTAATCAACTTAAAATGAGATCATTAGGATGGGCCCTAATCTAATATGACTGGTGTCCTTATAAGAAGGAGAAATTTGCACAGAGACACAGACAGAGGGAAGACAAGGTGAAGACATAGGGAGAAAACAAGCCATCTACAAGCCAAGGAGAGAGGCCTGAACATACCCTTCCCTCACAGTCTCAAAAGGAACCAGCCCTGCTGACACCTTGATCTCAGACTTCTAGTCTCCAGACTGTGAGACAATACATCTCTGTTGTTTAAGCCATTCAGTTTGGGATACTTTGTTATGGCAGCCCTAGCAAACTAATACATATATTTTCTGAAAGAGTTTGTGTAGGATTGGTATATCTTCTTCCTTAAAGATGTGAGAAAATTTACCAGTAAAGTCATCTAGGCCTGGGCTTTTCTTTGTGGGAAAATTTTTAATTACTAATTCAATTTTTAATTTGTTATTGATCTTTCCATTTCATCTACATTGTGTAATTAGCTGGCCTAAAGTAGTTCATAATACCCTCATAATTCTTTCAATTTCTGTCAGATCAGTAATTATATCCCCTTTTCATTCCTGATTTTAGTAATTTATATTTTATCTCTTTTTTCTTTGTCAGTCTAATGAAAGTTTTATCAATTTTATTCTTTTCAAAGAATCGACTTGATTTTGTTGATTTCTTTCTCTATTTTTATTTTATTGATTTCCACTCTGATCTTTATTGTTTCCTTCCATGTAATTACTTTAGGTTTGATATGCTCTTCTTTTTCTACCTTGGATTATTGATTATAGATCTTCTAATTTTCTCATTTAAGTATTCAATGCTGTAAGTTTTCTTCTAAGCATTGCATTACCTGCACTCATACATTTTAGTATGTTTGGGTTTTTTAAAAATATTCTCTAATTAACCTTGTGATTTCTTCTTTGACTCATATGTTACTTAGAAGTATATTTTTCAAAATTTTGAAGGTTGCCCAAATTTTTCTGTTGCTGATTTCCAATTTAGTTCTATCATGGTTGAAGAATATATTTTGTATGGTTTTAATCCTTTTAAGTTTATTGACATTTGTTTTATAATTTAACATATGATCTACCTGGAAAATATTCCATGTGGATTGAAACCATTGTGTAATCTTCTACATATGTTATCAATACTTGGGTACAGTTGGTTGTTTGTTGTTTATGTCTTCTATATCATTATTAATTTTATTTCTAGTTTAACTGCTGAGAAAAGGAACTTGAAATCTCCAATTATAATTACTAAATTGTTTATTTCCATTCTGTCAGTGTTTGCTTCATGTATTCAGTACTCTGTTATTAGTTCCTTATATATTTATAATTCTTATAGATTCCTGATGTTTTAGTCCTTTTATCATTACTTGATGTCCCTCTTTATCTCTAGTAATATGTTTTTGTCTTAAATTCAATTTTTTTCTGATATTAATGTAGGTATTTATAATAACTGTTTGCATGGTATATGTCTTTCTTCCATTATTTTTCTTTCCATCTATTTGTGTTTTTGAATCTAAAGTATTTTTCTTAAAGGCAGCATATAGTTGGGACTTGCTTTTTTAAAGCAGGCTGGTAATGATTGCCTTTTGATTAAAGAGTTTAATTCATTCACACTTAATATAATAATTGATATGGTCAGACTTATATCTGCCATTTTGCTGTTTGCTTTCTGTTTGTCTCATGTCTTTTTTGTCCTTCTGTTCCTCTTTTGCTGGCTTCTTTTGTGTTAAATATTTTTAGCATGCCATTTAAATTCCTATGCTGTTTTATTAACTATTCTTTAAAATTAATTTTCTAGTGGTCCTCTAGGTTACAATATATATGTAAACTTACTACAACCTGCTTCAGTTTAATAATGACCATTCTGGTAAAATACAGCAACTTGGTTCCAATATAGCTCTAATTCTTCCTCTCTCTTTTGTGCTATTATTACCATACATATTGTATCTATATATGACACAAATCCAACAGTACAGAATTATAATTATTGCTTTATGCAATCACTTTTTAAAAGAAATTCAGGAAGAAAAGAGAACAATACCTGTTTATACAGGTTTTATGTTTACCCAATATTTATAATTTCCAATGCTCTTCATTTCTTTTTGTGAATTCAAGTTATCTGATATCATTTTCTTTTAGCCTGAAAGTCTTCCTTTAGTATTTCTTAGGAGGCAGTTCTGATGGCTACAAATTCCCTATTTTTGTTTATCTTTGAATGACTTTATTTTGCCTTCATTTTTGATAGATAGTTTTGCTATATATATTAGTTAAGACTCTTTCTTTCATTCTACTGCCTTGCGGCCTCCATTTTTTCTGATGGAAAGTTAGCTGATGTACATGTTGTTTTTCTCCTGTACATGACAGTCGTTTTTCTCTTACTGAACTCAAGATTTTCTCATTGTCTTTGGCTTTCAGCAATTTGACTATGATGTGTGAATCTCTGTGTTTATCTTACTTAGGTTTGTTGGATTCTTTGAACCTGCCACTAAATGTTTTTCAGCACCTTTAGGAAGTTTTCAAGAATTATTACTTTAAATTTTTTTCTGCCTCTTTTTCTCTTTCCTCTCCTTCAGGACTCCTAATTCATGTGTGTTGGAATTCTTTCTGTTGTCCCAAGGGTCTCTGTGGGTCTGCTTATTTTCCTTCAATCTTTCTTCTATGTGTTCTTCTGAAAGGATAATTTCGATTAATCTATCTTCAAATTTATGAATTTTTTCCTTCTGTTATCTCACATCTACTCTCAAGCTCATTTTTCATTTTGTTATACTTTTCAACTCTAATTTTCATTTGGTTCTTTTTATAGTTGATATTTCTCTATTAAGATTCCCTATTGTCAATTGTTGTTATAATATTTTCCCTTAATT
This sequence comes from Balaenoptera ricei, assembly GCF_028023285.1. Classification (NCBI taxonomy): domain Eukaryota; kingdom Metazoa; phylum Chordata; class Mammalia; order Artiodactyla; family Balaenopteridae; genus Balaenoptera; species Balaenoptera ricei. The sequence continues at coordinate 4,070,210 of NC_082645.1, read as the reverse complement.
CTTTTAACAAAGTTTCCTTTAATTCTTTATGCATAGTTATAGTAACTGCTTTGACGTCTTTGTCTGCTACTTTTAACATCTGAGAACAGTTAGAATTGATTTGTATTGAATGCTTTTATGCCTGAACATGATCACGCTTTTCTATTACTTTGTATGTTTCATAATTTTTGTTGAAAACTGACTTTTTAGGTAATATATTGATTTTTACCCCTGAGGTTTCTGACTGTCACCCATGAGGTTCTCTTTTGTTTCCTTTACTTTTGTACCTTTCCTGTAAATGGTAGAGTCTGTTGCCTTTGTGGTATGTGGCCACTGATGTCTTTGCTCAATTTTTTAAAATTTATTTTTATTTTTTTGGCCTGACTTCCTAGGGGTCACCTCTATGTCTGCATAGCTTAGTGATCAACCAATGATTTAGGCAGAAGTTGTGCTCACATATCTTGAGTCTATAAAAGTTCTACCCTCTGCTAATCAATCTGTTTGTGGGTTGGGGAGTGCATTCAAAGTTAAGCCAGTTCTCAAGTCTGCCTTGACTTTCACTTTATATTAAGCTCTCTCAAGTCTCCTCTGCACATGTGTAGTTCCCCAGTCAGCCAAAGATGTATGGAGAGTGTATCTAGCCCTTTCAAAGCTTTCTCATTTCTAGGATCTTCCTATAAACTGGTTGGTCTGCCACTTGCCCTAAATGAAACCACAGCCTCAGGCTAGCAGACCTACAGGTTTTCCCCCTTCTGTTTTTTTTTTCTAGTTTTACTACTTTAACTAACAACACTACCAGTGAGAGTTTTTGCTCTCTGCCCCAAATGAAGTCTGCATCCAGGCAGCAAGGCTGTAGATTTTCTCACCCAGCGCTGCCCTAGTAGTAAAACCTACTGTCATTGCCAACTGAGCTAGGTGGGGGATCAGAGCTCCTCAGGCAAGAAGCCTCAGATTCCTGCTGTTATTATCTATAGTTTGAGTAGGTTTTCATGAATAAACACTTTTCAGTTACTTGTTTCTTGGGGAGAGGTTCTTCCAACCTTTTCAGGTCACCGTAGCTAGATGTATCATCTGTAGTATGTTTATAGTTTTTTTTGTTTTTTGGGTTTTTTTTTTTTTTTGCTTAAATCTTTAATCCTCCTGGAACTTTAATTTTGTTTATAGTTTGAGATAGGGGTCTAAGTTCACTTTTTTCCCAAATGAGTAGACAATTTTCCAAACAACTTTTGGCTGATTAAACCCAGACCCAGGCTCGGTTGGTTTGTATATAATTTTTGAACGAGACTAATATTCTTTGGGTATGTGTATATGTATGTTGGTGCAGTTGTAGAAGAAAATGGCATGTAGGTCCTCAAAATAAACTGAATCAAGTCAGTACGTCAAGACAAGATATAAGAATCTGTATGTGATAGATGAAATTAACCTGCAGAAAACTTCCCAGAAATTACTAATGTTTAGACTGTATTTAGAGCTGTGTCATGTCTGAGTTTGGTCCATTTATGACTCTAATGACTTGGCTTTTACATCCTGTCTACATCTTTTCCTGTATATAACCTCAGCCAACATTTTGGTTTTAGCTTTTCTACTATCTGGGTATATAGTTTTGACAACAATGCAGGGCCCTTATCATGAGTGAATCCAACAGCTCCTTCTCAGCTAATTAGCTATGAGTTATTGGCTCAAGAAGAGGAATGAGATGGAACCTATTCTTTTTTTTAAATTTACTGAAGTATAGTTGATTTGAAATGTTGTGTTAATTTCTACTGTACAGCAAAGTGATTCAGTTATACATATATATATACATTTTTTTTCATGTTATTTTCCATCACAGTTTATCACAGGATATTGACTATAGTTCCCTGGGCTATACAGTAGGACCTTGTTGTTTCCATTCTATTGGGTTGGCCAAACAGTTCTATCAATATATGTAATAGTTTACATCTGCTAATCCCAAACTCCCAATCCATCCCTCCCCCACTCCCCCATCCCCATTAGCAATCACAAGTCTGTTCTCTATGTCTGTGAGTCTGTTTATGTTTTGTAGATAAGTGCATTTGTTCATATTTTAGATCCTACATATAAGTGATATCATATGATATTTGTCTTTTTCTTTCTGACTTACTTCACTTAGTATGATAATCTCTATGTCCATCTATGTTGCTGCAGATGGCATTATTTCATTATTTTTTATGGCTGAGTAGTATTCCATTGTGTATATATACCACATCTTCTTTATACATTCGTCTGTCGATGGACATTTAAGTTGTTTCCATGTCTTGGATATTGTAAATAATGTTGCAATGAACATTGGGGTGCGTGTATCTTTTTGAATTATAGTTTTCTCTGGATATATGCCCAGGAGTGGGACTGCAGAATCATATGGTATTTCTTTCTTTTTTTAATTAATTAATTAATTAATTAATTAATTATTTTTGGCTGCACTGGGTCTTTGTTGCTGCACGCGGGCTTTCTCTAGTTGTGGTGAACAGGGGCTACTCTTTGTTGCGGTGTGAGGGCTTCTCATTGCGGTGGCTTGTCTTTGTCTCAGAGCACGGGCTCTAGGCACACGGGCTTCAGTAGTTGTGGCTCGCGGGCTCTAGAGTGTAGGCTCTGTAGTTGTGGCACACGGGCTTAGTTGCTCTGCGGCATGTGGGATCTTCCAGGACCAGGGCTCAAACCCATGTCCCCTGCATTGGCAGGCGGATTCTTAACCACTGCACCACCAGGGAAGTCCCTATATGGTATTTCTATTTTTAGTTTTTTGAGGAACCTCCGTACTGCTTTCCATAGTGGCTGCACCAATTTGCAATCCCACCAACAGAGTAGGAGGGTGATAGAACCTATTCTTGACATTTATATTGCATTGGACCTTCTCTTTGATTATCATGTTAAATGTCTCCATGTATGTAGGAAATGTCTCCATGGACCCAGAGCCAGTACTTGGAAATATTTTTTTCTCTAGAGGGGATAGGAGGATGGACTTACACTGGAGACTTCACTCTTCTTTATTTAGCCATCTTTTAGGACCAGTGGCTTCTACTTGATATGTCCTAGTTCATTCCTATGGTTGTGATCTTACGTAACAGAGCCATCCAGAAGAGACCAAAGGCTGCAAAAGAGTGGGTGGCTTTTGAGGCACTTCCCAAATAAGTTCCTGTCTCTAATTTTTTGAATGAGGTTGGTCTTGGTTGCTGTTGTGAATAAAAATGAGATGTTGGTGCCACTGTGTAGTAAGATGGGATATATCTCCCTTGGCCTAACACACTGTTTCATTCCAAAAATACCAGGACAAAAAAACTGTCAAAATCAAGTAGCAATAGAAAAGATTGCCTAACTGCTTAAGTCTTCCGAGGAGTAACGTGTGTTATGATGAGATTTGTAAAAATGTTATTACATGATGACACAGACAAATGTCTCAAAATCTTATCAGATTGTTGCCTTAGGCATCATAGCATACATTTTTGTCATGACTATTAAGGAGCACAAAAAGATAGACTTAGTCAATATTTGAGTACTGATTATCATATTACCAGTTCTGATTTCAGACCAAGCCTGTCAAATACTTATATTATAACTTATGTAAGGAAAATCAACTTTTGGCAATGATCCTTCATTAGAGGATATTGAGTAGATCACTGCAGAATGAGGTAAGACCCTCACTTCCTTCTGTGACAATTCTTTGTTCATATTTTTTAGGATACCCTTAAGCACCACGATTCAACATAAGGATGAGTGGAAAATGGGGTTTGTCTCTTAGGCATATAGGTCTATCTCTATAATAACTAGAGATAATGGACATAAAGCATATCATATATAACATATACTCCATAAATGATAGTTATCAATATTATTATCATAATAATAATTATCTGCTTATTATTTTGTGATATTGCTAATGTGAATCTGTCTTAAGTACACAGGCCACCCCTACATGAAATGATAGGGTCAGGTTTTTGACTTTGACAAGCTAAGCCTCAGGCAGACCCTAACGCAAGGTCGCTTCATGTGGCACCACTACACTACTGAGTGCTTGGCCCTGTCTGGAAGCCCCAGACGACTTGACTAGTTGCACTGTTATTGGAGTCAAGTACCTAATGCTTGGGGGGTGTTCTGTGGGATACAGTAGGTCTTTCAGGGGGAGATTTGGATCCATCACCGTGATTTCCTAGCTTTGTGAACTTAGCAATTTGCTTCATCTCTCAGAGAACCAAGCCTCTCATCTGTAAAACAGGGATGATGATACCTTGCAGGATTTTTGTTAAAATTGGAGGAAATATATAGGAAGTACTCGGTTTACTGTAAGAGCTACATACTGGCATTATTTAAACATTTTATGTTTAGTTTAATGACCCCTACCTTGGAGGTTTTATGGGAGGATTTAAAGAAAAAAATATACCCAGTACATAAAAAGTACCCAGTGCATAATAGGCCCTTAAGAATTGGTAGACTCTTATGTAAATTTCAAGGACTACAATTATTTAATGGGCTCCTTTAAGTGTAACTCAATTTGGAGTTAAGGGACTTATTTTAGTCTTGGCTCTAGTGCTCATTAACTGTGTGCTCTTGAGCAAAACACTCTGGGCCTCAGTTTCCTCATTCAAAAATTAGATATTTGGGTAAATGAGAAACTAAAATGTCCCTTTTTATACTAAAAAGGATACTTTCTAATGCCTTATAAGGAAGGAGCTTTGGGATACTGGGGAAAGTTCCAGAAGCCCAGCTAACACTAACAAGTTAGGGTCATTAACTTTGCAGGATGAATGAACTTGTTACAAATGAAAGTGGAAGCAAAATGGTTTATGCTTAGCCAAGTTAATTCATTGAGATAGATTTTCTGTGCTCCTAAGTCCTGGAAAAAATCGCACTGGGCTCTTCTGAGCTCCTCCAAAAGAGATTTTTGATGGAGTCTTACATGTTTTGCTTCCTTCTCACATCAAAACATTCAGAATACTTTAAATTTAGAAGCAGCCTTTCCTCCTGGTGTTAAGAAAGCAGTGAACACATCACCTCAACCTTCTTTCTAACTATGAGAGAGCAGTCTGAACCTACCTGCTGTTTTCATTTATTTTTAAATGTTTATGGAAAACACCGTTTGGCTGGTCAAAAGATCAAATTTGCCTTGAAAGAACCTTTCCTCTTAATTAAAAAGCTGATAATGACATGCTCTTCAAAGCATTTCTTTGAATTAAATATCAGTTGGGGGTGGGGTGATGGTGAATGAGAAAGCTTCTGTGCTTTGGGGATTTTGAAACAAATGCTATTAATGGATTACATAGATGTCTTAGCTGGCAGATACATTCTTTATAATTCACTTATTTGTTTTGGTATGCTCAGTGCCTGGCACATAGTACAGTAGCTGTTGAAATGTTTGATGACCAAATAAATGAATAAAATAAATATCTTTTCATGGTCTCCAATGAGAATAGCATAAACTGTCCTGAGTGTGTTAATGGTAGATTCTGTTTTTGATAGAAATTAACTAGGCAGGGCACCTGGGCTTTGGGAAATTGGATTTGGGAGTAGTTAGGGAGGGGAGAGACTGGCTTGACGTCTGCCCAGGCCGCTTCCTTCAGATGGAGGACAGGATTGTGTAGCGTGGTGAAGAGCTTATCAACCCATTGCTGTGGGCTCTAGCATTCAGTCTCCAGTCCAAATAAGGCCTGTTGGCCTCCTCTTTCAGTGGTTTGGTACTAGATGGGTGTGCATGTGTTGTGGAAGCTGGTAGGAATGGCTGAGCCCTGCCTGAGCTATTAGAAAGAAGCAGAGGTCGCAAAAGAAAAAATCTGAGACTAAAAATGCTGCTCTATGTGGGATGGAGCAAGTGAATGATCCTTGACCTCTCATTCAGAATTTGCTGCTGCTCTCTGTACTGGTGACTTTCCATATTGCAGATGCCCCTTTGTTACTGAGTCCAAGCTCATACTGCTTGCTGCACGACAGACCAATAAATCGAGAGACAAGGTGTTGGGGCAAGGAAGAGCGACGTTATTCAGAAAGCCAGTAGACGGAGAAGGTGGTGGACTAGTGTCCCAAAGGACCTTCTTACTCAAGTTAGAATTCAGGCTTCTTTTTTACTAAATGGGGAGGGGGTGTGGCTCATTGTTGCAAACTTCTGGGTGCCGGAATCCTTTGTTCTTGCAGCTGTACCTGTAGGTCAGGTCACAATGTTCCTATAAACCTCCATCAAGACAAATGTTAATCTCTGTTCTGCAACTGTTTAATCTCTTTTTGAATGGAAAAGTGTTATACCTTTGAAGGTCAAAGCCTTGAGAATGGGCATCCTGTATATTTCAGGCTATAGGCAACATTCTTTTACAGAAGGTTCAGAGCCAGCATGACTAAGCACAGGCAACAGAACACAAGGATGAGCTAAAGGAATAGATACAATATGGAGTCAGGTTTGTTCTCCTGTCACACCTTCCCTTCTAGAGGACCAAGAATGTCACTTTATCCTTAGCAGTGTGTAGTGCTCAGGGCAGCACAGGGAACCAGGGTCCAGGTGGTATGAAGCAGAAGGAAGAGTGTTAAACTGGAAGTCATGGCTCAGCTGGGGAGCTGTGTGGCTTTGGGCAAATTGTTTAACCTCTCTGGGTCTCTGTGACGACATCTGTAAGGTGAGCAGTTTGAAGTAGGTGATCTTTTTTATTCATCAACATACACCGTTCTGGGTGCCAGGTGCTAGACCAGCAGTGGGATCCCGAGTTGAGTCACACACATTCCTGGTTCTCATTCTTGCTGCTAAGGGCTGTAAGAAGAGTTAATGAAAAATGCCAAAAGATAAAGAGAAGGAAATGACTAATTCTGTTTGCTAAGGCTTGGGAGCTGACATTTGAAGAATAGAAATTCACAGGACACTTATTAATTCTGTCATCATTGATTCATTCCAGAAATATTGGCTGGGTGCCTACAGTGGTCAGGGAGTAGGGAAACAGCCACGAAGAAAAGAGATAAGCTCGTTAACCTTATTCAGTTTGATCTAAGCTGGGGTGGTAGGGGAAGTTGGGAAGAGGACTAATCATATGTAACATTTAGTGAACATTTATTTTATTTATTTATTTATTTTTTTAAAGATTTTTTTTGCTGTGGGCCATTTTTAAAGTCTTTATTTAATTTGTTACAATATTGCTTCTCCTTTTTTATGTTTCCATTTTTTGGCCCCGAGGCATGTGGGATCTTAGGTCCCCGACCAAGGATTGAACCCACACCCCCTGCATTGGAAGGCGAAGTCTTAACCACTGGACCGCCAGGGAAGTCCCTAGTGAACATTTAGTATTGTCTCATTTCACTCTCCTGGTATACCCACAGCATAGCTTGTATCCCCAACATACAATGAGAAAACTGAGGCCCACAGGAATGAAACCATTTGCCAAGCTCACACTAATAAGGACTGAAAGCCACCTCCATCTGTCTTCAGGGTTCCAGCACTTAACTGTGATGCAAATTCTGAGGGAGGGGAGGCTTTGCAGGCCACCGAGTGGTGGCTTGTGTTGCCTGCTCAGCATTACTTGTTTGAGTAAGAGCTTACCTCTTTTCCTTAGGAAATCCAACCTCACTCACTCTCGGCTCATGCGTTTACAGTGCAGTCCGCATCCCTCCCCCCACAGGCTGCAGGGGCGGGGTCCTGACTCAGGCCTGGCCTATCAGAGCACACGTCCTGGGGACTTCCCTGGTGGCCCAGTGGTGAAGACTTCACCTTCCAGTGCAAGGGGTGCAGTCGATCCCTGGTCGGGGAGCTAACATCCCACATGCCTCCCGGCCAAAAAACCAAAACATAAAGCAGAAGCAGTATTGTAACAAATTCAGTAAAGACTTGAAAAATGGTCCACATCAGAGCACATGTCCTTGTGGGTGCAGTGATTGGCTCAGGGGCTGGCACATGGCCACGCTGTACCAATTGGAATCAACGCCCAGGTTCTTGCTGGAAATGTTTTTTAAAAAAAGAAGTCTTGCTCTTTTCCCTGGGATCATGAGACTGCAGATTGTAAGCCCAGAGCAGCTGATGGCCCTCTTCCCCACCAAGGGGAGAGGGTGCCTGCCTGAGAACGAAGCAGACAGACAGGAAAGCAGGGCAAAGCAACATTTCCAGACAACGTCATGTGAACCCTTGGACCTCATTTTGCTTGAAATGGGGACTATTCCCATACTTTTCAGTTCTTTGAACTAGGAAGTTACTTTCCTCCTCTTCAGATCATCTGGGTTACTGTTACTTGCAACCAAAAGTCTTAAAGAATACAGCCGCCAAGAGTGTGTGGAGAACATTTATTTCTTTCTCCCTTGTATGTTCTCTATCAAACTCACCTAAACTTTTGTTCTTGGGGATTAACAGGATGTGGTCTCTTAGTGTGTCCTTTACACCCTGCTATGTCTCAGAACTCTGTTCCCAGGATCATACATTTCTACACACTAAGTGACGCCAGGCTTCACACACCTGGGGATGGATTCGGCAGCCTCCCTGTTGAGTGTTCCCCAACATCTCTCCCTCTGTCCCCTCGGGGGCCTCTACCACCCAGCTCTGGTTCTCTTTCTCACCATGCTGGGACCCTGGATACAGCTTCTCCTGACTTTGGGGGTGTCACATTGAGAGTTTTTATAATCTCGGTGTTGGTAGCAGTGTGGATGGAGGTTGAAGATGACCAGGAGAAATAGCTTCTTCCCTGGTCTTAGTTTCCAGGCTCTAAACCCTAGAACCCCACCCCTAGATAGCCCGCCTAAAGCAGCCCTGGTCCTTAGAGCCTGAAGATCAAAGAAGGAGTCCTTCCTGCCTTCACCAGCACAGCTTGGACAGGAGTCTCAGCTATTAAAGATAAATTATTCTGACACTTGTTAAAATGGTACTATTCAAGATGATTGCAATGGAGTTCAGCTCTATTGCAATGGAAGAGAGAGATTGAGCTCATCTCCAAGCACAACAAGGACAAGTGGGGTTTATAGTCAACAAGCAGAGTGAGAGTGTCAGTGGATGGAAAATTACTAAGAGGAGACATCAAAGGTAGGGGGATTCTTACTAAACTGACCTAACAGGATTCTTGCTAAAGACAGGCCAAGGATTTAGACATCAAAGGCAGATGGTGAGGAACTTGATCAAATATTAAGGGTGATCAGATACCAAGGATGGAGGGATGATTTAGCAAGATTCTTTGCCAACACTGGCTTAGGTGGGCCAAGGACAGGGCCCAATAATGAGGCTTTGTGGAAAAGAGGGCTTAGAGTAGCCTAACTAAACTTCTGTCAGAGAGAGTCTTTGTCACAGCCGTGACCTTAGATGGTTTGGTATCCTTCTTGCCATGGGAAGGGCTCTCCCTCTTGCAGGAGAATCAGGGTTGAAGACTGTAGCAAGTGCTTCATAATGGGACGCTCAGAATGATATGTTGGAGGCTCCTGTGTCTAGAGCTTTCTGTAACAGAGTCACCAGGTCCATTATTTAAGCAGAGACTTTGACCTCTACCTCTGGAAAGTGTTGGACATCTGAATTACACAGCCCTGTGATTCTCAACACTCAACAAACGCCTCTGGAGACTTCAGGCAGTCAGTCCCCATCAACAAAGCACCATTTAACTTGAGGCCGTAAGCGAGCCCACACACTGAACCTCTAAAACACTCTCTCCACCAGCCACCTCTTTCTCCCTTGGTCCCCACCTCCCTTGCGGTACCTAGTGTGGTACTCCAGCCAGGGATAAAATCCTCTCTGTTCTTATGGGAGGATGCCCTGAGGCCAGTCTCAGCTTTTGGTATGAAGGAGCTTCACAAAGCATCATTGGTAACCCCTCCATTGCCTGCCTGAGGACGTGGGTCTGAGCTCTGGAGGGGAGATCCATGGTAGCATTTGGGCTGGACCAAGACCTCCAGTAAAGTCACTCTAGAAGCCTGACATCCCTTTCTAGGAATGAAGCCATCCTTTTCAGAAATGTTCTGTAGAGGCCAGCTTGTAGCAACATCCATGATGTCTGAGAGAAAGGGCTGATGGAAGCTCAGATCTAGGGAGGGCGGGTGGGTCCTGGGAGGAAGGAACACAGCATGGCAAATGCTGTTCCAAGGATAGCACCCAGATAGCCACCCTGAAACTAGCTATGGGGGGACAGCTGCATGTGCCCTGACCATCCCATCGTGTTGAACCGAACCCCACAATGTTTAGGGTGCTCTGCACCCTTCCTAAGTGATTTAGAAAAGGTACAGTCACTAGAATGGGGTTTCCTTCCCAACAGGCCCTGTTGAACTCTTCTAGTGACACAGATCTGCACCCTCAGCGGGGCCAGAGGGCAAGGACAGTGTGGGTAGCAGTGGCCCTGTGGGGAGTACAGAGTATGGATTCCTCAGGGACACAGGCTCATGGTGACCAGACTTGCTCATGGCACGTGTAAGACACACCCTGGGGATTTCTAGGAATGTGTTAAAGCAGGGGAGAAAAACTCTGCAAGAATTGAGATTCTTGACTGTGCAACTTTTGCTTAAATCTTAGGGAGACTCAGCGCTAGTTAGTGTTAATTTGATCCCATCCGGCTCACCCTGGGGAAGCTGCTGAACCTCGGTCACGCCGCGGGTAGGGAGGGTGTCCTGAGGAATTTGTTACTTCTCGGCACAGTGAGTCTAAGACGCAGACTCTTTCCCTCTCTGCCCTTCTCCTTTGCATGTTCTCTGTGCCCCAGACCACTGAAGGGGTGGTACAGGGCTTGCAAGAGGACTGGGCTGAGCTGTGGAACTCTTGGGAGGGGTGGATGGGGTCAGGATGTGGAGCTGCATCAGGACCCTCAGGAGGGAGGGAGTCAGTGCGCCAGGTGTGCCTGCAGGGGGCGCCACACAAAATGGTGGCGGAAAGTGCCCAGAACCACAGGTGACAAATGTCTTCTGGAAACGTTTGGGAGCAGAACACTAACGGGACCAGTAAGGAAGAGGACCCTGTAGTAAATGTCAGGGGTGTCCTAATTTATCTTCCTCACTGGTCTCTCAGGAAACCCCGATTATTAACTTCTCCGTTGAGGCCTAAAAGACCTCTATTAAAATGCAAATGAGATTTGCTGAGGACTTCCCAATGAGCCCTTACCAACAATTAACACCTTGGCCCGCTCCTTCTGTCTGAGGAGGGATTAACCCTTGCAGAAGGAGAACAGAAGGCAGCTAAATTTTGATGGGAGTGGGTGAGAAAATGGTCTCTGCCTGGGCGAACCTGGGCATGTAGATACATCAGGGAAGCCAAAAGGAAAGGGCATGACTTTTCAGGGACACAGAAGAGAGATGAAGAGAGAACTCAGGTCAATTTCACCAGTTTTCAGTTTCACTTGGGGCTGAAATTATCCGTGTTACTTAGCACCAGCCTCTCTTAAGGCATGTCCGATGCACTCTGGAGTCTGTTTCCCTTCAGAAATATAGATTTTCCAGAGCCTCAGGAGTCCAAGTTACACCTCCCCTGCCCTCCAAACAGCTGTCCTCTTGGCCCTTTCCGATTAACAGACTTTGTTCAGATGCGTCCAAAGGTGTTCCTGGCTGACCCAGCCAGCCTCCCTAACTGCGTGATTGTGGCTTTGAACAGAAGGTCTTCTGAAGCCCCCTCACATGGAAACTTTGGCTTCCTAGCCAACTGCAGCAGGCCATGTGTTGTAGATAAACCTTCCTTTATAAACAATATGCAAAGTGTTGGTATTTCCACCTACAGTTATTTTCAGACTCGAATTACATTTATAAATGTACACTTCCTTTTGAGTTTTCTGAGCCCCAGTGTTTTCCATGAAGGTGCCTGTCAGCTAGTGGTGAGCGGTAGAACCACAGGATGTGTTTTTCAAAGTGCTGCTGAGTGTGATTTTGTGTGTGATTTTGTGTCTCTGCAACTGGACAGTTTATTGAAGAAAAGTAAGATATGTTTCAGACATTCCAAATTGACACTTTTTTTCTCATTTCAGGACATCTAAATTGATCCTCCAACAGATTCTTAATTCTGCAAAGACAAATCAAATGTTTAATGCTTAAAGCTGGCATATTAATTTTATATCAAATTTACAATAGAGTTGTTATACTCTATATAACATTTTATAGAACATTGGGGCCCTTTGGATAGTCAATATATTAGGTTCATTTGTGATAGGTTTATAAGGACAGAAGCTTAATTTCGATCTTTTAATATTGTAGACATTTATAGTTATTTCATTGTATATTGCTGGTCATACTTAAAATTTACTTGACATCAATTTCTTGGCCAGCGTGCTACCCTCCAACTCCCTCTCCTGCACGTCAGACTCTCCTGCATCTGGCTGAATTCTGCTTTCTAGTGTTAGAGTAAAATCAGGGACTTCCTAGATATTCAGTCCAAATTGGGATCCCTTGAGATATGCGAGTAATAGTGCATTTTGAACAAGGGAAACCAAGAAGCTAATGTTTTTGAGACATTCTTAATATTACAGCACATGAACAAATTCTTAAAATCCAACTCAGCCCTCAGCCTTGGAAATTCATCCTCTCTGCCCAGAGTCTCAGGCAGGGAGAAAGCGGTGGCTAATCCGGAGTGCCACCCCTGGGCATCTGCTGCCTTGCTGGCCCTAGGCTTCTTTGGATTTTTTTTTTGTTTTTCGTTTTTTTGTCCTTGACTTCATCTGTTCTTTTTCAAAATAGCTGGTTGGTGTGTGCTTTCAGGAAGGAACAAGCAAGCAGGCTTGGCCAAAACCTCTAAACTGAAATGAACCCAGCCCTGAATGTGGGCCATTTTCTGTGTGGTCACCTCTGAGCTTTGCTTCCGTTTTATTTTCTCATCATATTGCCTTGACAGGGATCCATTTCCATAAGATGAGGGCAGTTAGAATCCTTTGTTGATCCCAGAGTCAGGATGGGCCTCAAAGATCCCTGGAAACATGGATGTCATCACTTAACATGTTAGTGCTGGGATCTCATGGCCACTGGTGACAGATCTGAAATGGTGGAGCCCTCTGGAGGCTAAATTAGGGGCTGATATGTACCAGTGCAGAAAATTGCCAAAACAGGTTCTTTTTTTTTTCCCCTTGAAGATTGGTTTGACGTGGGGAGATTTTTATGGGGCCAGAAACCACATGCTAGGCTGTAATTGAGCATAATTATTGCCCTGCGTGCAGCAAAGTGCTGGACTTGACGCATCCTGCAGAATCCCATTAATTTCTTGATTGAGCTCTAAAAAACAGTGCCCCCAACAGGGCCAGAAAGAGTTGTGTTTAATCTGCCTGGTCTTTAAATGAAGAAGTCACTGGCTGTGCAGTTGGCTGATGTTGTTTCCTTGTAACTCTGGGGCCTTGGCCTGTGATCCAAGGCTCCATTGCCAGCACACGTGATTAGAATTCTGTGGTGGTATCTTCTGTGCCTTGGAATAGTTCCACACAAGGAAACTGAAGTGGACAATGAAAGAATTCATAAGAATGAGTCAAACAAACACCCAAAATGCCCCCAGAATACAAAACAAGCCTTTTGTAATTATCTGGTTATTTCAGGTGAGAGATTTGGAAAAGCCTAAATTATTTGGGCAATTACTTTTACCTCTTTATTCAACATATGTAATGGCCCAAACTTCAGAAACAACACCCAAAAGGCTCTCATGCATTCACGACTCTGCTTCTCCCCCTGGCATTATGTGGGAGACTGTGTGGGAACATGACCATTCACTCCTAAATATCACCCTCAAAGGTTGGGTGTATTTTCCAAAGATGACTTAAACACGTTACATTGTTCCAATTGTTAGTGTTAAAAAAGCTTTCCAAAATGTTTGTGTCTGATGTCCTACTTGCATAAATACAATCCGTGGAGCAGAAGTTAATTTTTGCTGATTAAATTTGTCCAGACTTCCAGGGTCATTGCCTTGATCATTAAATCTCACAATTCAGGCTGTCATTGTGAATAAGAGTGAAAACTGGGATGAATGCATACTGTCCCCAGGACTTTTCTTGGAATAGGTACATTTTAAACAATTAAGCCCAGATATTAGATTTTATTTTGTATTAGATCTATCTCTTTTTCCTCTTAATGGAAACAATGCCAAATCTCCGGCTAACTGAGGGTCCCTGTCAGGTGCATTCCAGTGAATTTAAATGTTACTGAATTTCAGGTGGTCCAGAATAGTCAAATGGCCGTGTAGCTCCAATGTCTCCTCCTGTTACCGAACCAAACTTGGGTCTGCTGGCTCACGCGGGTAGTAAAGCCAGTCTACTGACACCGCGTTGTGGTGAAGGAAAGTGCACAGTTTGTTGCAGGGTGCCAAGCAAGGAGTCCAGGCAGCTAATCCTCAAAAGGTCCAACCTCCTTGCTTGGTCTTGCAATGAATGCTACATGTGTCAGTAGATTGGCTTTACTGAGCATGAGCGAGCAGACCCAAATTTGGTTCTGTGACACTTCTACTGCAGGGAATTTATTTCTGTCACTTCAGCACCTCACTTCTTACCACCTCTGGTAGAAGTTGGGGAGGCTCTCCTTCTTGCCCACTTGCAGATGGAGTGTCTGCTATGCTATAGATTCAGTAGGACACCTAATCACTATTTTTATGGGAAAATACATTTGAAGTCCCAGCTCTGAACTTGAGATACTGGGAGTCCATCTCTGACCCAGCTTCTCAGTCAGGATGGCAAGAAAAGATTCCAGTGTATTCTAGCTCATCCATGCCCCCACCCTGCCCTTCATGTTGCCTCCTGCAGGGCAGTACATATACAGGTTTGTCACGTCATGATGAAGACTGTGGGTCTGTCTACTCAGAAGCCAAGTCCATACCCTCTGTGATTAAATATGTGTGCTGGAAATATTTGCTTCTAGCATGGTGTTGGTGTTTAACACTCTTCATGATGATTTTTATAATGTAGCAGTTTAAAAATATTATGAAACCTTTTCAAAATTCTCCTTTAGAGATTTTGGGCTCCATGTTTTCTTTAGGAAAGATTACTTCAAACTAAGATAATTAAAAGACTAGAAGGGGATACAAATAATTTGTTTCTGTATGGATTCATTTTCTTTTGATGTGTAACAAATTACCATCAACATAGCAGATTTAAAGAACATAGATTTATAGATACAGCGAACAAACAACAAGTGGTTACCAGTGGAAAGAGCATAGTGGGGAGGGGCAGGATGCAGGAAGGGAATTAAGAGGTACAAACTACTGTATATAAGATAAAGAAGCTACAGCATAGGGAATATAGCCAACATTTTATTATAACTATACATGGAGTATAACGTTTAAAAATTGAATCACTATGTTGTACACCTGAAACTTATATAATATTGTACATCAACTATACCTCAATAAAAAATAATAAAGAAAATAGATTTATTATTCAGTTTCCCTGGATCAGGAGTCCAAGCATGGCTTAGCTGGGCCCTCGGATCAGGGTATCACAGGATTGCAGTCCAGGTGTCAGCTGGGACTGGGGTCTCATTTGAGGTTCTGCATCCTCTTCCTTGCTCCCGTGGCAGAATTCACTGTCTTGCAGCTGTGGAACTCATGGTGGCATGCTTCGTCAAAGCCAGCAGGATAATCTCTGAGGCTCCAAGTCTCTGACCTCTAGATTCTCTTCTTGAGGCATACCTGATTAGGTCAGGCCCATCCAGGATCAATTCCATTTTGATTAACTCAGAGTCATTGATTAGTGTCCTTACCTGTATCTGCAAAATCTCTTTACCTTTGCCACTTAATATAACCTCATCATAGGAGTGACATTCATCATATTCACAGATCCCATCCACACTCAAAGGGAGGACATTATACAGGGCTTGTACACCTGCAGCAAGAATCTTTTTTTTTTTTAATCTACATAATTTTATTAGTCAATTAACCTCCATAAAGCTGAGGGAAAAATTTTTTTTAACTTTTTAAAGTATCTAACACATAAAGAGTCTTCATTAAACACTTTAGAAATAAATGAATGATACATACATATAAATTCTCACCTTGCAGAAGAAACACTCCTCCCCAGAAGTAGGTGATGGGCCATATCCATTGTAAGAGCTAACAGATAAGAATTTCCTTCTCTTAGCAACAAGACAGTTATTCTTTCAAAATTCTCTCACGGGAATCTAACTTGTCTTGCATTTGGAAACAGTTTCAAACGACTAGCATTTTTTTTCTTTATCCATGTAAATCAAACTGCAGTAGCAAATCCAGGTATGCCCTAAAATATATTATTCATTTCATCACAGCATAGCTCTTTTGCAAAAGAACAGAAAGAGTAGTTTGTAACTGTCTGCCTTCCTTCAACAGCTGCTATTTAAATTGCAAGGTATCATTCTGTTGTAAACTATATCTTACCTAAGGAAAGTACACAAGCTTTGCAAACACCAAGCAAATCTAGACAAATTAAATACAAAATTACTAATACTATGAGCCGGCACACACAAACCACCTAAAGAAAAATGAGAAAGATTCCTTCAGAGACGAAAGAGTACTTAGGGGTGGTGGAGAAGGACTAAACGACAGTGGTAAAACACTGAAGTAGCAGCTTTGGGCAAGGCCAGGAACAAGGTATGTGACCTCCACGTCATCTTTTCTGGAGCTGCAGTGACTCGTGTTGTCACCTCCACTAAGTCCAAGCAAAGTCTGAACTAAAGAAAGTCATAGCAATATGGAGGTCACCAGAATCAAACATGATTGCATTGGAATAATAAAGATGAAATTAAAAACAACTCTCAAAAGACCTGTGGTTGCCAAGGAGGAGGGTGAGGGAGGGATAGAGTGGGAGTTTGGAGCTAGCAGACGCAAACTACTATATATAGAATGGATAAACAGCAAGGTCCTACTATATTCAATATCCACAGGGAACTATATTCAATATTCTGTGATAACCCATAATGGAAAAGGATATAAAAAAGGCTGTATATATATGTATAACTGAATCACCCTGCCATACAGCAGAAACCAACACATTGTGAATCAACCACACTTCAATTAAAATATATACTTTTAAAATTTTCAACTAAGACATATATATATACATATATACATTATACGTATATATACACATGTATATATGTATATGTATAAAAATCCAACTCTTAGCATTTCAAGGAAAAGGGGAAGGAAAGAAGGGAAATTTAACTGTATCTTACCATCTGTATCTCTGATTCCTTATAGGGAATGGGATGGGGGTTAGGAAGAAAACAACCCTTAGTGATCCTACCTTGAGCCAGTGACTGAGCTAGTTACTTTACACAAATTAATTTTCAAAGAAGCCCAGGATGTCTATATCACCATCACTTTACAGTGTGTACATTGAGACAGAGTGGGATTAAGTAACCCCTCAAAGTCACCTTCCTGGTAAGTGGCAAAGGCAGGGTCTAAATCTCAATCAGTCAGACTCCATTACACCCAGTGCAGGAAAAAAGAAGCTCCCAGTAAGCCAACCAAGAATTGAATGCCAACACTGTGGTTCCAGGAGAGAAGTAAGCCCTAATGCCTAAGGAATTCACTATAGATAACAAATCAGCTTCTCTCCTACCATGTAATAGAATGGACTGGTTACATGCCATCCTTTGGAGAACTGAGAAGAGTCTCTCAAATTACTGTCCATGCTCTGTGGTAAGTAGGCATCCTGGCGAGAAGGGCCAGAATGGAGCATCTGCTGTTTCCCAGCAATGCCACTCCTAGGGAAATACTCTAGCAGGAATGTGCCATGGGCCTTTGGTCATCTAGTGAAGCCCGTGGACCCTTTCTGAGAAAAATGTTTTATTACCTACATTCATAATTGAAGGCAATAAACTAGTAAAAAATAGTGAAACTCATAAAAAAAGGCGAGTGAAAATAAGGATGTAATTTTTTTCCATCCAACTTCATGGACCCAGAAAACAATGAGACGTGTATATTTAATTTAGAGATACATGCATACATCATAAATGATAAAACTAAAGAAAGGGATAGGTTAACACAAAAGCCAGGACAGTAGTTATCTTTGTAGGGAAAGAAAGGGCAGGAGATGAATTAGGGGCACACAGGGTGCTTCCAAAGTACTTGCAGGTTCTAGTTTTAAGCTGGCTGATCAGCACTCGTGTTGCCCTTGTTTCAACAGTACTATTATTGGGGAGTTTCTTTTCCACTTGCATCTCTTCTTTCTGGTGATGGGAACTTGAACAGTCAAACTATGGCATTTCTCATCCCTTTGCTTCCCCCCATCTAGGGAAATGAAGGGGCTTACCTGATTACCCGAATGCTGCCTATGACTGGGTAAAGACTTCTACTTGAAGAATCTTAAGGGTTATCTTAGAATTCTGTCTACTACACTGTATTTTTTTAACTTTTGAAAGAATGTTTAGAGTTTAAATCATTTGTATATGGTAGCAGGTAGGAACAAGAATTTCTGTTACAGCACAAAATTTTCCTGAAAACCCTCATATTCTGCAAAATCATATGCTAAAAATAACAGGGCTCATGGAAAAAAATAAAGTCAAGGGGAGACCACTCAAACCTATGCTACTTTTTAACCAGAGCACTAAAAAGACAATAAGAATCCTAGTAAAGCTACTAACCTAGTTTAAAAGGCAGTTTAAATGCCCAGTAAATAGTGATATATTACAGCAAATATAAATCTATCTAACAAAGAAAACAATGAGCATAGCCTAATAGAGGAGCAAGAGACGATAGAGGCTGCTAAGTACAGCAGTCACAGAAAGTGTGCAGAGATCAGGGGAACCTCACAATAGACATGTTACCAAACTAAGCCAAGAGGAAAATGTGGGCTGAACTCTGTGTATAGAATTGTCTTCCTTTGCACTGAGGTGTTTTAGCCTATGTTGAGGTCAGCTGCCATTCCTGGGTTGCAAAAACTTGAACTTGCTGGGAAACAGTGACAGTAAAAATGGCTTCCACATTATACTGACATGATTTCTTTATTGACCAATAGTGTTTGAGCTAATTGGTGTTATAGAAACCTTTGCTGTAGCAGAAGAGCCTGTAAATAATTGAAATTTCTCCTCTATTGTCATGACACTATTTACTGAATAGTCTCTCATTTCTCCTCTAGTAATTTTTTAAATTTTGGTTTTTATTTTATCAAAGTATATGTGCACATCGTCAAATAGTTCTTCAAGTCTTATTGCAAAAAATAGCTATCCCTTGTGTATCTGCCACCATTGCCTGCTACTTGAGACAACCATTTCAACTATTTTTGTTGATTCTTTTGGTATCTACTGGTATATCTGTAAATAACATGCTTATATTGCTGTTTCTTCTTTTTTTTTTTTTTCAGTTTTAGCCATTATCGTCTTCCTATTAGGGAAGATAAAGATTTAGCTTATGTTCACTCTTCTGCCTTGTCCCTATCACACGAAGCCCACACCACCCATTCTTTCACCCTCCCAATATAATTCTATTGTCATTTTTGTTTGATATACATACAGGATTTTTATTGGTACAAATATGTAAATGTTAATCATACCCAATCCATGTAGTGGCTGGTGATTATTTTTCCTCTTTGCCTAATGTCTTGTATTGCCTAGAATTAATAGCTGACTTAATAAATTGGTATAATTTTTATGTACAATCCTAAACTTTCCCCCAGGTATGTAAATCTTTTTCAAAACATTCAAATGCATTAGACAGTCTGTTAAGTTAATCTTCTTTAAGAATCTGCTTTGGATCCCTTCGACCTGCTTTATTTTGAATTGACGACTTTCTAGATTTGGCTGCTGTCTCTCCACCTGTCCTCTAGAAACGTCCCTTCATCATCATCTTTGCTGTGTACATCTGAAAATGTCTTATGTTACCCATTTGATTGAGAATTTGACTGTTTATAAAATGTTAAGTTGGAAATAGTTTTTTCTTTGAGTTGTGAAAGCTTTGACCCATTATCTTCTTGCTTTCTGCAATGCTGTTGTGAGAAATCCAATGCCATTCTGAATCTTGTATCCAAATCATTTATATGAAACTAATTTTCACAGTTTTCTTTCTGAAAGATTACAGGATCTTCTCTTTGTCCCTGGTGTTCCAGAATTTTGTGATGCTGGTGCCTTTCTGTGGTTCCATTTTCAATCTTTATGCTTGGCATTTGGTAAGTCCCTTTGATATAGAAATACATGTCTTTCAGTTCTTAGAAATCTTCTGGAATTATTTCTTAGATAATTTCCTTCTCTCCATTTTCTTTGTTCTTTCATTCTGGGAACTCCTGTTATTCAAATGTTGGACCTGCTAGACTGGTCTTTTCATTGTCTCTTTGCTCTCTTTTGGGATACTACTTTTCTCTCTGAGCTTCTGTTTATTTCTCTGTAACTGGTAATGTAGTATATATTGGGCTTTTCTCTTCAAAACTCGTTTCCCGTTTCCTCATATGTGTAGTAGCACAGATTGACTCCTGTGGTAGTTATTGGTGCAGTTTCCAAATATTTCTGGTTCTTTTTTCTGGGCACACAGTCTCCTTGTGGTTGAGTAGGCAGTATGGTCAGTCCTGGGGAATATGCTGTGAATGGAAATGGTGTGTCCAGTCTGGAGAGTTGAATTGCCAGTGCTTGCACTCTCTTCCTCTACTACAGTGATCAACAGTGCTCCAGAGAGTGGTTGCTCCTTCAGCTTGGGTCCCACAGTATGAGGGATGTTGAGCAGAGCCCCTGTGGACCATAATGGACAAGAGCAAAGCATGGATATGTCAGGACTGTTTCTTACCGGAGCAAACCTAACACATCTTGAAACCACCTCGGTTCCAAGGAAGGGGCCTGGAATTTCCATCCCTCTTGCCAGTGACTTGTTCAGGAACAGGAGCCTAAGACAATCATCTGTTTTTCTAAATTGGCTCCTTTAGACTAAAGGAACAGAATTTGTCTGATGGGTGGGGAAGAAGGACTCCTATCTCTCTGTCTCTTTCTCCCTCTCTCTACTCCATCTATTGAGAACACAGATTCTATGATGAAGGGAATCACCCTTAAAATTAAAAATTCAGCCTATATTTTAGAAGACAGAGCTAAGAATCCTTGGGATCCTTGAGGAGTCTGTAGAGCACCTGGATCTACCACCCCAGGGGTCTGCCTGGTGTTTCACCTTCCAGTTGTGAAGGGAGCTGTGTCTTTTTTTTTTTAAGTTTTTTTTTTAAATTAATTAATCTATTTACTTTTGGCTGTGTTGGGTCTTCGTTGCTGCGCTCGGGCTTTCTCTAGTTGTGGTGAGCCGGGGCTACTCTTCGTTGCGCTGCACGGGCTTCTCATTGCGGTGGCTTCTCTTGTTACGGAGCATGGGCTGTAGGTGCGCGGGCTTCAGTAGTTGCAGCATGGGGGCTCAGTAGTTGTGGCTCACGGGCTTAGTTGCTCTGCGGCATGTGGGATCTTCCCGGACCAGGGCTCGGACCTGTGTCCCCTGCATTGGCAGGCGGATTCCTAACCACTGTGCCACCAGGGAAGTCCGGGAGCTGTGTCTTTATTGCTTGAGTCACTTTGAGGTTGGTCTTCTGTTACTTACAGTCCAAAACATTCTAATGGATAAATGGAATAATAACACCACCCTCAAAAGTTGGAGGGAGGGCTAATTAAGACAAGATGCACATAGTAAACATTCAGTGAGTTATTTCTTTATCCTCTGCTTTGTGTGTTTAAAATTAGCCTGGTCCATTAAAGGAGAGAAGTTGTAGATTAAAGTTAGCAAATGATGTCACCCTTTTCACATCTAATTCCTGTGAATGGTTAGGTGTTAGTTTGTACTGTTCTTTTATGTTTATTTAATTACACTCACCCTGTTCCAAAAAGGATCTGAGGTAGCTTGCTCTTTGATTCTCACAGCCTTAGAGTTTGGAAGGATTCATCTAAAGTAAAACCAAAGAGAAGTCACTAGACCAGTAACTAGAGTGAATATTAAAATTCCCAGGGTGCTGTGAAGTTGACTTAAGGCCACCCTTCCACTTCCCAGTTTCCCTTTTGGTGTTTGCTTTTTTTTTTTTTTAATAAATTTATTTATTTATTTATTTATTTTTGGCTCTGTTGGGTCTTCGTTTCTGTGCGAGGGCTTTCTCCGGTTGCGGCGAGCAGGGGCCACTCTTCATCGCGGTGCGCGGGCCTCTCACTATCGCGGCCTCTCTTGTTGCGGAGCACAGGCTCCAGACGCGCAGGCTCAGTAGTTGTGGCTCACGGGCCCAGTTGCTCCGTGACATGTGGGATCTTCCCGGACCAGGGCTCGAACCCGTGTCCCCTGCATTAGCAGGCAGACTCTCAACCACTGTGCCACCAGGGAAGCCCTGTGTTTGCTTTTAAACCCATTTCAAAGATGCATCTGCAACAGAGAGAGGAGAAATGCTTGCCCAAGGTCACAAGTTAGATGAAAGTGCAGTGCAATGATTAAAAGCAAGGGTCAGCAAACTCTAGCTCATGGGCCAAATCCAGTTGCTCACCTGGTTTGGTACTGCCAGAGAACTAAGAGTGGTTTCCACATTTTTAAAGAATTGCAAAGGTAAAAAAAAACCAAAAAATAAAGACAGGTTATATGTGACCACAAAGCCAAAAATAGTTACTTTTTGGCCATTTATAAAAAAATGTTTGCCAGAAAAGACGAAAACTCTAATTTGAAAAGATACATGCACCCCAGTGTTTACAGCAGCACTGTGTGCGACGGCCAAGACATGGAAGCAACCTAAATGTCCCTCAACAGATGAATGGATAAAGAAGATGTGGTGTATATATACAATGGAATATTACTCAGCCATAAAGAAGAATGAAATAATGCCATTTGCAGCAACATGGATGGACCTAGAGATTGTCATACTGAGTGAAGTAAGTCAGACAGAGAAAGACAAATATCATATGATATCACTTACTTATATGTGGACTCTAAAATATAATGCAAATGAACTCATTTACAAAACAGAAACAGACTCACAGACATAAAAAACAAACTTATGGTTACTGAAGGGGCAAGGCGGGGAGGGATAAATTAGGAGTTTGGGATTAACAGATATGCACTACTACGTATAAAATAGGTAAACAGAAGGACTTACTGTATAGCACAGGGAACTATATTCAGTATCCTGTAATAACCTATAAAGGAAAAGAATCTGAAAAAGAATATACGTATAAAACTGAATCACTTTGCTGTACACCAGAAACTAATACAATATTATAAATCAACTATAATTTTAAAAGAAAGATGCAGTGAATACCACCACATACAAAAAAAAAAGTTTGCCAACTATGAGTTAAGAGCCAAAGCTCTGGAACCAGACAGAGTTTGAATCCTAGTGAGACCCCTGTCAAGTCACTTAACATCTCTGAGCCTCAGTTTCCTCATCTGTAAAATGAGGATAATGCTTCCAACTTTTCAGGCTTGATGTGAGAATCGAATGAAACTGGGTTTGCAGAGCCCTTCTCACCCAGCCAATATAAAAGCTTACTTATTTCTGTGATTTTTATTTGAGCAAAGCCTCCTGGTACCTCCCAGAGCAGGCTGCTCCCATCCAAGCGGGAGCTACACAGGCATCATTATCCCCTGTGTGTTGATGGCCCCATGGCCTGTCTCCTCACTCCGCTCTCAGCTATAATCAGGCAATCACTTTTGCCCTCGCACCTGATCAAACAATTTTGCCATTTCGCATTCCGGCACTCGGTACTTTTCAGACTGTTCTGTGAACCCCATATATTTTCATTAAGAGTTGATAATAAACTCTCACGCTGAAAGTTTTTTCCCAGTTCATGACTGATGACAGTGCGATAGGGAGCTGAGTGGCTCTGGTTGCCAGCTGGGGTGAGAATCTGCTTGGGGCAATCGCGGGGCCTCTCTCAGCAGCACCTTCCAACACCCATCAACTTCAACACCGGCCCAGAGCCATCTGGAGACCACCCCTCCTCTGGCGACAGCTGCAGAGGAAACAGCCTGGGTTTTGGGGATCGTTTTCTCTCTCTCTCTCTCTCTCTCTCTCTCTCTCTCTCTCCCCCCCCCCTCTCTCCCCCTCTCTCTCTCCCCCTCTCTCTCTCCCTCTCTCCCTCTCCCTCTCTCCCTCTCTCTCTCCTTTCAATGCCACTCTGGAGGCAGAAGATCCAGGCAAAAGGCAAGTTGTGATCATAATTCATAGGGTCTAGAAATTTGGTCCCCTTATTTTTGTACAGTTCAGTGGTAGCAAAGGATGAAAAAATCTATGGGTTCCATTTTCTTTTCTTTTTTCTTTGTCTGTTCCTTTTAAAAAATTTGGCTCACACTCTGCAGTCTGAATATCTTGCATCCTTGAACACAGGGCAGAGAGTGCCCCTCTGGAGGTTTGGTCCAGGAGCCGAGATATGGTGGGAGCTGGGAGAAGCTGGAGGGGCCAGGATCCCACCTCTGGGCAAGGAAGTCTTGCGGGGCTAGGCACCTGTTACCCTGTCACAGTGGCACCGCAGCCTAGTGGAAGTAGGATATGGCGTTGCCCGTGAACTCCAGCTCCAGCCCACCTCTCTGTAAGAGGTCAACGCCTTACATTAGATCCTGCACTGTTCCGGGGAATGCAGAGGTAGGAAAGACCTGGGAACTCTTTGGGGAACTCTTCCCATTCCCTAGTGGGAGACAATCATTTTAACAGGAAGTGGGAGGCAAGAGGAAGTGGGTGGCACAGAGAATGTCACGGCCACACGCATTTGATCCAGCATCAAGAATGGTGAAGGTGGCAATTGCCAATTTCTGCTCATATGTGCACAGTAAAGGCTCCGAGAAGCTTTGAGAGGTGAAGAGCTTGGTGACCTCGAGCAGAGGAGACTGTAGTCTGTGAGTGTGGGTGCTTTCCAGCTCTGATTTAAGAGGGGATTGTTTTCCTGGGGGAGGAGTGCTTGTTCCCGTGACACCCCGTTGGTGGGGCTCGTGTCATGGAGCTCCACCCCTCCTCCATGAATGGGGTTCCTTGCATCACCCTTACCTCCATCTGAAGGTGAAAAGGACCCTTGAGGGGCCCAGCCTGGTCAGCCCAGCCAAGGGAATGTATTTCTGGCATTGACCTTTGCTAATTGATGACAGCTCTGTGCACAGGCAGCCCAAGGGCATTTAGATGTGGCATGGAGTGATGGAAAGAGGCTGGAATTTGGGGGTCAGTCAGATGCGTCCTCTTCTATCCTTAAACTGAGGTTATTTTTCTAAGAGGCATTTCAGATGCACTGTCTTCCTGTCTCCTGTTAGTTTTCCATTCATTTGTATGCCGAGTCAGGTGGCCGTAAGTTGGCTACCAAACAGCCAAACAGGCATCTGCCCTTGCCTTTGCTTTCCACGTGTTCGAGGAGCACGGGGAGGATTTACTGTCCGATCTCCATAGCAAAGTGCTAGCGCCGCTCCCAGGAAGGATGGCAGTGAACAGAATGAGAATGTTCTACCCAGAAAGAGCATCAAGGACAACAGATCCAGGGGATGGTCCAGAGAGAAGGCAGCAAAGCCCAAAACCTGAGTTTTCTGTCAGAGCTGCCATTTTGCTGTGGGGAATCCTGATTGGGTTTCCTTCCCTCAGAGGTTCTAAGACCCTAAGGTAGACCCCACCTTTGTTTTACTTGCCCATTAGGCTCCCCTGGGTCACCCTTCCAACGTCCCCTCTACTGAGGGATGGAAGGTGGATGCCAGACAGAAGGGAAGGAGTAATAAAGGGAATTTCCTCAACTTCAAAATCAAACAATCCCTCCCAGTCCTCACGTCCTTTCCTTTCCTCTCCTCTCCCATCCACATTCTTTTCTTCCACAGCCCCCTAGAAGCATAGCATTCTTTTTCTTGTTCATGTACTCACTGCGATTTTTAAGTGTTTCTACCATCAGAGAGAAGGGATGTCTAATTTCCCCTAAAATGTAAGTGACTGATAGTTCTGCTTCTGAAGCCTTGAACAGAGAGACAGATGTTTGGAACTGTACTCCCAGGGTGTTGATATTCCTGGAGCTGCTTCTGTTGTTTGCAGTAGCAATATTGGAATTAATTGAGAGAGTTGCAAAGGGGAATATTTGCTAGACTCCTTTGCTCCCAGCCAGCCTTATCAATTCCTCCTGTGAAATGTAATAGCGTTTGACTTTTTTTTTTTTTGCGTGTGGTATCGTGTGATGTCTTTTTTTAAAATTTATTTATTTATTTTTGGCTGTGTTGGGTCTTCATTTCTGTGCGAGGGCTTTCTCTAGTTGCGGCGAGCGGGGGCCACTCTTCATTGTGGTGCGCGGGCCTCTCACTGTCGCGGCCTCTCTTGTTGCGGAGCACAGGCTCCAGACGCGCAGGCTCAGTAGTTGTGGCTCACGGGCCTAGCCGCTCCGCGTAACGTGGGATCTTCCCAGACCAGGGCTCGAACCCGTGTCCCCTGCATTGCCAGGCAGATTCTCAACCACTGCGCCACCAGGGAAGCCCGAGCGTTTGACTTTTTGATGCAGAATTAGATTATGCTAAAACATAGAGCATCACAAAGCAAAGATGCTTTTATAGAAGGAATGGTGTGGACCACAGTTCTTAACACTCTTTTCTTACGGTTCTCAAATGCATTAAAAAGGACCTCAAATCATCCTCAGGGCTAGTTAAAAGAAAGATTGCCTGGGCCTGAGGATTTGCATTTCTAGCAAATTCCCAGGTCTTGCTAATGCTGGGATTCATGGATCACACTTTGAGAAGCAGAGCATGAAAAACATTGTAAGTTTATCTCAATTTCTTTCCTCAACAAAACCCATCGAGTGTTTTGTTCTCTTAAGGGCTTCTGAAAATATTCCCTGAGGGCATATCTTTTCCTTTCATTAATGTAAGAAATAATATTAATACCAAGTTAAACATCTGCATGGCCGATTTCACAGCTGCTTGCCAGCATGTGGCTGTCCTGAGCCTGGCTGGTTTGGGGACATGGCTGGCAAATAGACCCCACTAGCAGGATGACTTCTAGAAGCCTAAGGAAGAGGTGGTGCGCTTGTTCCCTTCTCAGCCATTGCTAGGATGTCCTGAGAATCCTGACATTTTCTCCTTACTATGCCCAAAGCATCTTCTTAGTCTGGCACCAGTTCTAGGGAAGGTGGGGTCAATACGAGAGGAAAGAGGATCCAGTTTCTGCCCCAAAGGTTCTGGTGTGGAATTTTCCTATTACAACCAGTTGTTTTCAGGCTACGTTCTGTAAAGCTCAGACTTCCTTAACCAATAAAGGAAAATGCGTCAGCTCAGGTAACTGGAAAGACCAAGGGAGACTCCCAGCCTCTTTTCAGGTGAAATCTCTATCCATCTCTCAGCTCTACTCTGAGAGCACCCACACCTGGAGCGCCCACTATGAGCAAAGAATTGCTGTGGGCACTGGGAAAGGGATCCCATTGCCATTCCAAAAGAAACCAGAGAGAAAAAGGAAAGATAATGCTTTGCCTTGTTTATGTTTATCCCTTCATTGAAAATGTTTTTCCCTCCTAATTCCTAACAAAGCCTGTACGTCATTCATTGCCCATAGCCCATGAAGACTTCCTGGACTCTCCTGGCAAGAAGTAAGGACTTTTTCTCGGAATGCCACCAGCACTTTTCTACGGGAGGCCGTGTAGTTATGTTAAATACCTGGGCTCTGCTGGGCACTGCCTGGGCCCTCTGTCATCCTTGAGCAAGTTACTTTAGCGATCTGTGCCTTAGTTTTCTCATCATGAAATGCACGTAATGTGTCCACCTCCTGCAGTTGTGAGAGGAATAAAACTAAGAATATTAAAAGTGCTAGGATGGTGTCTGACACAGAGAAAGCCCTCAGCAAACGTTTCCTTTAGGAATTTACTTTCCTTCTGCATCACTGCCCGTCTTCTACTTTGTATTGCTATTTCTGGTAAGAGAACCACCGCATTCTTCTTTTTACAGGCTGGGCCCCCTTGGCTACAGAAAACATCCTGACCCACAAATTGTAGATTTTGTTGATGTCATGGTGTCTGATGACTCAGACTTGGTTAGAGAAGCATTTATTGATGGGCACCGCCAATTTGTATCTCTTCCAGTCTCCTCCAACACCTCAATCTCCTTCCGTAACAACTGTCAGCTCATGATGAGCGGCTAGACTTTTTAAAAAAGAGACATCTTAGGTTGGCCTTTTCAGGGTTCATCTTTCCATTCCAGGAGTGCTTGATATGTCATTCTATTTACTGCCAACAATTAAGATTTTAAAATCCTTGAGGAGTCCAAGCATTCTAGTCTTCTTAGTACCTTTTTTAGGTGCTTCCAACTTCCTATATCCATATGTCAAAAATGTGAATTTTTCTATTACATCTCACATTTGATTAAAGGAAAGACCAATGCCTCCTCAAGAATTCATACGCAATGTGGAGAAACTGGAACCATTGTGCACTCTTGGTGGAAATTTAGATGGTACAGATGCTATGGAAAACAGTATGGCAATTCCCTGGAAAAATTAAACCTAGATTTACCACATGATGCTGCAATTTCACTTCTGGATATATACCCCAAAGAATAGAAAGCAGGATCTCCAAAAGGTATTTGTACACTCATGTTCATAGCAGCATTTTTCCCAATAGTCAAAAGGTGAAAGCGACCCAAGTGTCCATCGACAAATGAATGGATAAAAAATGGGGTATAGACATACAATGAGATATTATTCAGCCTTAGAAAGGAAAGAAATTCTTTTTTTTTTTTTTTAATAAATTATTTATTTATTTATTTTGGGCTGTGTTGGGTCTTCGTTGCTGCGCGTGGGCTTTCTCTAGTTGCAGCGAGCGGGGGCTACTCTTCGTTGCAGAGCACAGCTCTAGGCACGTGGGCTTCAATAATTGTGGCACATGGGCTCAGTAGTTGTGGCTCACGGGCTCTAGAGCACAGGCTCAGTAGTTGTGGCGCACGGGCTTAGTTGCTCCACGGCATGTGGGATCTTCCCAGACCAGGGCTCAAACCCATGTCCCCTGCATTAGCAGGCAGATTCTTAACCACTGCGCCACCACGGAAGTCCAAAAGGAAAGAAATTCTAACACATGCTACAACATGGATGAACCTTGAGGGCGTTATGTCACAAAAGGACAAATACTGTATGATACCACTTATATAAGATACCTAGAGTAGTAGTTGCCAGGGGCTGGGAGGAGGGAGCAATGGAGGGTTGTTTAACAAGTATAGAGTTTCAGCTTTGCAAGATGAAAAAGTTCTGGAAATTAGTTACACAACAATGTGCATATACTGAACACTACTGAAGTATATACATTTAATAATGGTTAAGATGGTAAACTTCAGGTGTGTATATTTTACTACAGTTAAAATTTAAAAAATCATCCTTTCATCCTGGTTTGAGAAACACTGTCTTAACAATGAACCTCTTACTCTATGGAAAGCTTTCACTTACTGAATATTGCTGTTAAAGGGAAGTTGCTTACTATAACTGGCAGAGGAAAAACTTTAAAGATTATCATTGAAATGAGAACACAGAATAGTTCTCTACCAAGAGGGTTCTCTACACACTAAGAGAAAATGCAGATTGCGGTGGAGAGAATTCCAAAGCATTTACTGGGGAAAGCAAAGGAAAGCAAGGCAGGCAATCATGGTATGAAAGGGGTAGCTGCCGGCTGTTAGCATTGGAGATGATAATGGGCTCAACCTGAAAGTGCTTTTTTGGGACTCAGAAAAAAGCAAACGGGCAGAATCAGGAAACTTCTTCCATGAGCACCATTCACTCCAAGCTTGGGTAGTACTGGATTTCGATATGGTGGATGTTAAGCCTCTGTGACATGAGCACGTTACTAAGCTTGTACTGCCCACTGCACCACAGGTCAGTAATCGAGAGATGACTTGTTGGGGCCAGGGATAACAGCTTTATTCAGAAAGCTAGCTAACCAAGAAGATGATGGGCTCGTGCCCCAAAGAACCGTCTTGCCTGAGTTAGAATTCAGGCTCCTTTTACACTAAAAGGGGGAGGAGTAAAGTCAAACACTTCCTGGTTCCCATCAGCCTCTGGAGGGGATGTGTTCATTTCTTCCTGCCTGCAGTCATTCACAGGTGGGCCTGGTCTGGATGTTTCCTGTGAGTTAACAAAGGTATTATATATTTTTTAATAATAAATGACATTTATTGAGGTCTTAGTTTATACTAAAGACTGTTGTAGACATTTCACATGGATTAATTCATTTACTCTTCACAACAGTTCTATGAGTTAGGTCCTCTTACTCTCAGGATCTTTTTAAAATTAGCAACGAGGGTACGGATGTAGAACAAGATTAAGCAATCTTCCACAGTTTGTGGGCCTGTTCTGTGGTCTGACTGTAGATCCATCCCATTTTGTTGGTTTGACACAGAACACAGTTAGGTACACATTATCAAATGACTTTCAATTCAGTTCCACAATTAATAATCGGCAATTCCTATTATCTATGGCCAGAATAGTAACCCATGGAATATGACACACAATGAGAGTAACATATGTAGACTTTCCCGCTAACATTCTGTAATAAAGACAGTGCTTTCTGTAGACATGAGTTACTGCAGATTCCCCTATGGAAATGCCTTTAAAATATAGTGTGCAAGTATGTTAAATTGGTACTGTATTATGGTTTTTTATCTGTGTGTTTAATTATATAAATAGATTTCCTGAAAGTACAGATTTGATTTTTAAACACAATGGTAAATTAAAGCATTCTACAAATTTTCTTGAGTTTCAGAAGACTCTTTTTTTTTTTGTTTCTTTTGCTAAAATGAGATTTCAGGATATTAAACAAAGGTATTTTAGCTTAATGCTTATTACCTGGGAAGCAGGGTTCCCAGAGATGGGCCATTATGTATAATTTAAACGTCTAAGCACTATCCCTTTAGTGATTAACTTGTAATACAATACAAAATATTCTTCCCTATTACAAACATGCATTATTTTCGTACATTTCCTATTTTCCCAACTAGACAATATTCTTGATGGCTGGATCCACATCTGACTTAAAGCAAACAAGGCGCTTCCTTTTATTCTGTTTAGGTGATAAATTGTGATTTTAAAGCTATGTCAGCATTACATATTGTCAAAGATTCTTCTCAGAATCTACGTATCGGCTAGGACCTGGGGAGCAAAGACAGAGAGGTGGGAAAGGGAGATGTGTGTGAAGGACTTGGCAAAGGGAGTGGCATTAGTGCTGGAGGCTGCTTTGAGGAACCCTATCTAGGAACAAGGAAGAATGTATTTATTTGGCGACGTAAGTAGTATAAACATGCTTTTCCAGAGGCAGTCCAGAGTATTTTTCACACTAAATTTGTGAAAAGACTAGACTTTCCTTAAAACGCAAAAACTTTCCTTAAAACAAAGAGGATTGCCAAAATGGAATCTGTCACGTCCTCTCTTTCATCTTGGTCAGCAGGACTCCGTGTTTGTCAGGCACCCAGGTGTGTCACGAACCTGGGGGCCCATAATGTAGTCTGGCTTCTGCACCTGTTCTGAGGTGCCTCTGACACTGCTCTCGTCAATGTCCCAGTAAACTACTAGTAACAAAATCCTATGGACATCTTAATACCTTAGCCCAGGGGTTGGCAAACTTCTTCCATAACGGACCAGAGAGTAAATAGTCTAGGCTTGTGGGCCGTATGGTTTCTGTTGCACGTACGCAATTCTGCCATTATAGTGTGAAAGCAGCCGTAGATGATACGTAACCAAATGAGCACGGCTGTGTTCCAATAAAACTTTATTTATGGACACTGAATTTCATATAATTTTCACGTTATAAAATATTCTTCTTCTTTTCATTTTTTCAAAGCATTTAAAAATATGAAAGCCTTTCTTAGCTTGTGGGCCATATAGAAACAGGTGGTGGGCTGGATTTGGCCCGCAGACCACAGTGTTATAGCTCCCCAGCTCATTCTATGTGCAGCCAAAGTTGAGAACCCCTAGCCTATACTTTGAGTTTTGTGAATCGTTGACCTCATTCATCATTGTATCCCCATACGGTATGCAGGTGCTTGACAAAGGTTGAATGAGTTTATCTTTGTGGATCCCCTGTATCTCCTTGCTGATGGGTATTTGCTGAAATGGTTAATGAACTAAGATATCTAGGGAGCAGGCCAGGTTACGACTGACTGAAGATGAGGGAAAGAGCAGCAACAGGTCCTGCTGGGATTCAGGGCAGGCAGGGGACCTGCGGGGGCTGTGATGGCCATGGAGGTGCGCCTGCCGTTCCAGCCTCTGTTCAGGAGAACCTTCTGCGGGGAGGGTAGCTGGTAGATAGTCATCAGCTGCTGTACTTTCAGATTCATGCTGAGGCCATGTTTGCCCCAGGCTACTCCTGTCGACTGAAAAAAAAAAAAAAAAAAAAGCACAACCTAAAAGTTGAGAGTTATGTTTTATTTGGAAGAAAAACTGAGGACTTAAACCCAGGACAACCATCTTGGAGAACTATGAGTGACCACTCCAAAGAGGCAAGGGGGGAACCAGGATATGTATAGGAGTTTTTGCAACAAAACATCGGGTAGTTGGAACATCAAAAGATTACTGTTAATCAAAGAAAACCAGACATCTCAAGTTAGTGAACTGAGCGCTTTTCTATGTATGGGAAGATGCGAAATCTGGGCTCAGTGAAATCATTCCTTTGATTTACACCTCAGCTATCTGAGACCAGTATCCTGTGCTTTCTCATCCTGAGTCTCCCCAGGGTGCACCGTCGAGGGTGGCTGCAGCAGCTGACCGCTAGATGGCGGGCATCCTGTTTCCATCCTGAGTTCCCTCAATGCTCAACGTTGGGGCGGCTGTAATGTGGTGGCTTGACGGCTGCAGCATCCTTTGTTTACTGATACGGCAGGTGGCATTTTAGTTCTCACTCCCAGCCACGGCACTTGAGCACGACAGGGGCCCCAGAGCTGGGCCGCTCCTGCCCAGCACAGGACCCTTCTGGTGGCAGTCTTTGCCCCAGGGCTCTGCACCAGCCTGGCTGAGGTGTGCTCAGAACTGCACCCAAGTGCGATGATCCTTCCACCCTGTCCTGCCTTCCCTCTTGCTGTTTACAGGTGTCACACTTGCATCATGGTCTGAAGGCATCTCCAGCTATACCTGCCCCCTCTCTCCTTTATCCTTCATAAGCTTTTCCTTCAATAAATCTCTTCCCAGAGGACCCGGACTGATGTCAGGGAGGAGACTGTGAGAAGTAGATATATCTCATTTTATTTCAAGTTTGGGATTTCTTTCTTTCTTTCTTTCTTTCTTTCTTTCTTTCTTTCTTTCTTTCTTTCTTCCTTTCTTCCTTCCTTCCTTCCTTTCTTCCTTTCTTCCTTTCTTCCTTCCTTTCTTTCTTTTCTTTTCTTTCTTTCTTTCTTTTCTTTCTCTTTCTCTCTTTCTTTTCTCTTCCTTCCTTTCTTTCTTTCTTTCTTTCCTTCCTTCCTTCCTTCCTTGCCTTCCTTTCCTTCCTTTCTTTCCTCTCTCTCTCTCTCCCTCCCTCCCTCCCTCTCTCTCTCTCTCTCTTTCTTTCTTTCTTTTTCTGTCCTCTCCTTATTTCTCTGAGGATAGAATCAACAGGGTTGGCAAATGGCTATGCTGATTTTAATGGAATTGATGAGAGAATCACAGTCAAGTGTGACATTTCTTCCTGAGCTGGCGCGTATTCTTGGCTAGAGGCTGGTAATTCCTTAGGGAACTTTTATGTTGAACTCATAGCTTCAAATCAGAATTAATCCTTGTTCCATTCATTTGTGCTGAAAGGCCATATCCTTGAGACAGATGGGAAACCTTCGGGTGGGAGGCCCCGGAGCTGTGCGAGTGTGGCCATCTCAAGACCGACTCCAGCCAGGACTGGGACCAGGGAACGAGAAGCAGGGTGGGCCGGGCAGAGTGGAACGGCCCCAGCTTTTGTCTGTCTTCCTTGTCATTCTGTAGAACCTACTGGAGAATAGATACTAGATTTAAAGTTCATCCCTGGGGAAAAATGATGGGCAGCAACCAGACAAAAGCATCAGAACTCTGCCAAGCACCTGAGGTCTGGTGCTAGACTTCCGTCCCCAGAGAGCACTAGTGGGGGCACACCGGGCCTGAGGGAATTCAGGAGAAGGGCCAGTGGGAACAAGTAGCCTCATCCAGGCTGGAGATGAGAGAGGCCACAGCCCCAGTGCTGAGCAATGAGCAGAGCAATGAGCTGTTTCCAGCTTCTACTCCCCAGTGGGGTGCGGGCTCCTAGGATGGCTCTTAGGAGCCCTCAGTTAAGGTTCTGGGCTGCTGGAGCTTGCAGACGCCATTGTGTGTGTGTGTTTTTAACAATTTTTTAAAAAATTGAAGTCTAGTTGATTTACAATGTCCGTGTGAATTTCTGCTGTATAGCAAAGTGATTCAGTTATACTACATATATATACATGCTTTTTTAATAATCTCTTCCATTGTGGTTTATCATAGGATACTCAATATAGTTCCCTGTGTTATAGAGTAGAACCTTGTTGTTTATCCATTCCATACATATTAGCTTACATCTGCTAATCCCAACCTCTCACTCCATCCGCCCCCAACCCCCTCCCCCTTGCCGATCACAAGTCTGCTGTCTATGTCAGTGAGTCTGTTTCTGTCTCGTAGATGAGTTCATTTGTGTGCATCTGCCACTGTTAAGCATTGTGGTGAGTCGGTCCAGGGTGAAAGGAGCTGGCTGGGTCTGGCACGTGACCATCGGATTGGCAGAGTTGAATGGGCCAGGGGCCATCCCCAGCTCCTGGCTTACGTGATGTGCACCCCCTAGAAACCCCAGGAGATGAGAGCCTCTTCTCTGACAGTTTCAGCCCAAGGTCGAGGAAGGGTGAATCCTGTGCTCACAGCTGTGTCAGAGAGACCCTGGGTGGGAGGGGCTCTTTAGCAAGGAAGTGGGAGTAAGGTTTCCAGAAGCAGGAGAGGAAACAAAGCTACCACTCTGCTCTCCAGGTAAAAGGCAGCAGGTCAAAGGCCGAGGCTTCAGATGCGATCAGAACACACACAGATTTGGGAGGTAGGTGTCCAAAGTTCAGGTAAACAGTCAGGAATGAAAAAGCTTGTGGGAAGAATAGCTCATATCGAAGTCATAATCGCCAGCACGTACTGAGTGCTGTGTCAGCCAGGACCCTTTCACTCACAAATAACAAAAAAAACCTTACTCAACAAGTTTAAACAATAGAACGGCTGAAGGTAGAAAGGCTCCAGGCTGCTTCAGGCGGCAGCTTGCTGGAATCTTCCAGGACCAGGGTCTGTCCGCCTACCACTTTGCTATCTGGGCCTTTCACTCTGCCCAGGCTGGGCCCCTCCTGGTCGCAGGGTGGCCGCAGTGGCTGTGTCACTACTGGCTTCCCCTTGAGTCCCTCCTCTTTTGAAAGTGGTGGTAAAATGCACGTAACATAGAACTTACCATCTGAACTTTTTTTTTTTCTTTTTTGTTGCTTTTTGTTTGTTTGTTTTTAGATTTTTTTAAATTTGAAGTATAGTTGATTTACAATGTCGTGTTAGTTTCAGATGGGCAGTGATTCAGTGTATGTATGTGTATATATATATATATATTATATATATATATATTCTTTTCCAGATTCTTTTCCCTTATAGGTTATTACAAAAATTGAGTAGAGTTCCCTGTGCTGTACAGTAGGTCCTTGTTGGTTATCTGTTTTATATATAGTAGTGTGTGTATGAACCATTTTTAAGTGCACAGTTCAGTGGTATGAAGTACATTCACAGTGCTGTACAACTGTCACCACCATCCATCTCCAGAACTCTTTTCATCTTGTAAATCTGAAAATCTGTCCCCATTAAACAATAATGCTCCATCCCCTCCCTCCCCGCCGCCCCGGCACCCACCATTCTACTTTCCATCTCAGTGATTTTATCTACTCTTGGTGCTCGTATTAAGTGGAATAATACAGTGTTTGTCTTTTTGTTCTATGGGTTTTTTTTTTTAATTTATTTATTTTATTTCTTTATTTTTGGCTGCATTGGGTCTTCGTTGCTGTGTGCAGGCTTTCTCTAGTTGCGGCGAGCGGGGGCTACTCTTCATTGCGGTGCGCGGGCTTCTCATCGCGGTGGCTTCTCTTGTTGCGGAGCACGGGCTTCAGGTGAACGGGCTTCAGTAGTTGTGGCTCACGGGGTCTAGAGCACCGGCTCAGTAGTTGTGGCACATAGGCATAGTTGCTCCGTGACATGTGGGATCTTCCTGGACCAGGTCTCGAACCCATGTCCCCTGCAATGGCAGGCGGATTCTTAACCAGTGTGCCACCAGGGAAGCCCTGTTCTGTTTTTGTATGACCCATGAGTTAAGAATGCTTTTTACATTTGTAAATGGTTACATTTTAAATGGTTATGTAAGTACCTACATAATATCCTCAATTTTGCCTTTTGGCTTGCAAAGCCTAAAATATTTACTATCTACTCTTTACAGGCCAATCCCTGGGCTAGTTCCATGGTTTGCCAACTGTTTTCTGGTGCCAGCCTATGTCTGGTAGAGATGGAAGGGGGAAGGGAGGGTGGTGAGGGCCCAGAGGGGTTCATCTCCTTTGCATAATGGGGTCCACATCAGCTTCACTGGGAGACAGTGGTCCCAGCCAGAACCTTGGAAAACATCTGAACTAGATGTTTATAAAGTTTCTCACAGATCTAACCTCCCAAAGTCCTCCCTTTCCAGAAAATTCAACTCTGAGAATAAGAGTCAAGGTTCATTTGAAGACTCTTTAGTAATATGATGTTAAAAGAAATTGAAGTAATATACAAAATGGAGCCAATATTAATTCTGTAAAAATAGGAAGAAAAATCTTTTTAAGGTGAAAAGGATTGGAACATGCCACCCCCAAAATATTTCTCAAAAGAATTATTTTGAGCTGAAGGCGTTTGAGTTCCTAAAATCCCTTATCTGCCTAAAAGCAGAACTTCCCAAAAGAACTCAATTGTCATAAATTCCCCCCCAGGAAGCAAGCCTAATCTCTTCTCAGAGAGAACTGGCCACCACACTGGGACAAACACTGTCACAACACTATTAAATCTCCCACCTATTCTCCTAAGGGCCCATTTATCTTTCAAAAAAACCCCACAAAAACAGCCATTTGTGTTTCCCTAAGTGCCCTTTCTCCTCACCCCCTTTTTTTTTTATATTGAGTGTTACTTTAATTAATTAATTAATTTATTTATTTTTGGCTGTGTTGGGTCTTCGTTTCTGTGCGAGGGCTTTCTCTAGTTGCGGCAAGTGGGGACCACTCTTCATCGCGGTGCGTGGACCTCTCACTGCCTCGGCCTCTCTTGTTGCCGAGCACAGGCTCCAGACGCGCAGGCTCACGGGCCCAGTTGCTCCACGGCATGTGGGATCTTCCCAGACCAGGGCTCGAACCCGTGTCCCCTGCATTGGCAGGCAGATTCTCAACCACTGCGCCACCAGGGAAGCCCCTCACCCCTTCTTAGAAGTCATTTGTTCTCCCAGAAGTACCCCTCTGTCCCTCCCATTTCCTTTTTAGATGACTTTGTAGGGGAGGAAAATATCTTTTTCCTCTACCCTCCTAACTTCTCAGCCGGAGCCCCTGTAACAAAAGACAGATTGACAAGGGAAAAGCCTCCAAAGTTATTTAATATAAGTTTTACATGACGTGGGACACTTCATAAGGAAGTGGGACTGGAGGAAGTGTTTAAACTCGAGCATTTCTGGATTTGTTGAAGAGTAGGAAGTTGTGGAAAATGTGATAGGACCATAAAGGGTATGAGATAAGTGTAGTAAACTGGGGGAAATGGCAGGCCCTGTTGGTTCAGATTCCTCTCCTGGGTCTTAGAGACGAGGATGTTCCTTTTCTCTGTATGGGGAGGACACCTCTCACCTTACAGCTTTATGACCTGCTTTAGGGGAAGGTCAGAAAGTCTTCCCACACCTACCTTTTCTCAAAGTCCTTCAGCTTAAAATATTCAATATGCCAAGGTGCCATATTTTGGGGTAGCATGCCCGAACCCCATCAGTATATAAACTCAAATCTCGTTGCTCATTTGTGTATTCACTTCCTTCTGTGATGCCCCTAGGCATGTAAAATTCAAAATTAATAAATTCATATGCCTTTTCTGGTATCTTATATCAGTTGAATTTCTTTGTCTGGTGTCAGTTTAATTCACAGGCCCCCAGGAACAGAACTTAAGAGGGTAGGGGGAAATTTTTCTGTTCCTTACAGAAGCAAAGTGTATGCTAAAATATCCTCCTTGGATATTTTACCTTCAAAATATACCTTGGAGGTATTTTGAAAATTTTCTTAGGGCAAAAATCATGTTTTGAGGAAAATCTTGAAAATTGCAAAGTATCTTTAAAGAGAATTGGACCATAGGGTAAAGTAGTGGTGTAGACCCTCACGCGACGCCCCACCACGGTGGCTGGGCTCTGCATCTGTGGGCTCTGGGAAGGGCTGGCAGAGTCCAGGAAGTGGGGATAAGGTTCGGATAAGGCTCCTCCCTGCTAAGAGGTGACAAAATTTCACTTTTAAAAAGAAAATGGATTTTCAGGTCCCACGGATTTTTTTTTCCCCTTAAGAGCAAAACTTTCACCTTAGAATCTCTTTCATGTGATTTATTCATTGACCTTCCTGAAATTCCTGACTCCTTTAGTAGGCTGCCAAGCCCACCACCATTCATATTCAACTTCTCTGCATAATGGTCTCACGTACAGTGGATGAACACACCCAGGGAGCTGTCTCGGGCTGTCCTCTTGACTTCTGTCTGCAGTGGAGCCCATTTGTGAGCTGCCAGGTAATGGAAGGGCTGGAGGGAGTCCTCCCGACTGTAAAACCCAGGCCTTCAAACACTTGAATGGCAGCGGCTGGACTCTCTTATCGGAGCAGCGGCATTATCCCAGTAGCTCCTCACGATAAACTTTTGTACCAAATTAATTAAAGAAAGGCTTGATAATTCCATTCCAAGGCAATTCCAAAGAAAGTAATTTCAGATACATAATGCACAATGGACTTTTCCACTTAACTTCCAAATGAAACACTCAGGATATTTAGTACCATTCACATTAATCAGCCAAACCATCAGATACTCAGGCAGAAGAGGCCAACTTTGCCGTGAGGGTGGGGAAGAAGGTCTGTGTGCAGCAGGGTGGTCATTAGACTATTCAAATCAGAGATGAGAAGCTACAGGGCCGCTCACCAACCTTCTGGAAAAAGGAGCCCTTTTAGAAAAGAATATGGTGAGAGCTGCTGTAAAAGAAAAATTATTTATTGGACACTTACTAAAATGGTGAAAAAGACTTTATTCATTATGAGTCAACTCTGTTGCAATAGGGGAGAAAGATGGGACTCAACTCTGAGCACAGCAAAGAGAGCCAGGGATCTGTAGCCAGCGAGCAGAATCCTGAGGGCATCAGTGAATGGAAAATTACTAAGTGGGGACATCAAGGGTAGGGGACTTTCTTGCTAAATTGACTTAACAGGATTCTTGCTGAAGAAGGCCAAGAACATAGGCATCAAGAGTGGAGATGAAGAACTTGATCAGACATCAAGTGTTGGGAGATGACTTAGCAAGATTCTTGCTAAAACTAGACTCTCCAAGGCAGGACACAGAGCCAGGGTGGAGGCCTAGCGGAGAAGAGGGCTCAGAGGAGCCTAAGTAGGTTTGTTCAAGAAGAGTTTTGTCATGAGACGATATGGATGAATCTCAAAAGCATTATGCTAAGTGAATGACGTCAGAGACAAAAGACTAAATACTATAGGATTCTATTTATGTTATATTCTAGAAGAGGCAAAACTATTGGGATAGAAAACAAAATCATTGGTTGCCTGGGGATGGGGGTTAAGGGTGTGATTGATCCCAAAGGGGAATAAAGGAACTTTATGGGAAAAAAAAAAAGGTGAGTCTTTGTCATTGCTCTTCAGCTACTTTGTGATGGGGTAATAGAAAGTGGGCTCATGAAGAAATTGGAAGGCAAACATTAGGTCCTGGGAAGAATTTTCAGTAAAGGTCATCATGTGTGAGAAGAAGGGAACTAGGAAGACCATAGAAGATTCACCTCCTGGGCAGCCTATCAAACTCGACAGCCTCCTCTGCCTGTGTGGGCTGGTGTGGCCCTGCCCACAGACGTCTAAGCTCTCACATCCCAACAGATCTGGGCTCAGGGCTTCCGGTCGCTTATTATAAGGCATGGTCTGCAATAAGCCGTGCCTCCAGTTACTTTGTTCATCACAGGGGGCGGCTGGCTGAGCTGCCCTTGGTTGCCATGCAAGCCGGAAGCATATAAAAGCTACAGGGAAAGGCAGGGGCCTGACCCCAGGTGTTCCTAACACTAGCTTTTCACAGCAGTGCTTCCCCTTGTCTGGCTCCGTCCTCTCTCTTTAATTTTGCAAATCTCTTCTGCCCTGTTTCTCTGCCATTTATCCAACTACCTAGTTCTTTCTTCCTGAGTCTAGCTTATTCAATTTATCTTTGCTGGTCCAGTATCAGACTGCCAGTACTTTTGTAAATATGTGTCTGAAGCCCCATAAGCTCTAAAACTCGGATGTGTTCCCTCTCAGAAGCCCACGGATGCCCTCTGTCCTATTCTTACAATTCCCTCATCAATAAGGCACAGGAAGGGCGTTAAGTGATGAATGTGCCCTGCTGAAATTCGATTCTGACCTGGAGAGATGCCACAGGGGCCAGGTCCCATGAAGTTAAGTGGAGGGCAAGTGAAGTCACCTCTTTAACCTGGCTCTGAGAACCTGGGACCTAGAGCTTTGGGGTCGGGACCTCTGCTGTCATGGGAGGCTGTTGTGATGTGTTATTAATAGGCTAAGGGTCAGACTACAAACCTACATGGGAAGTGGGCCTGATTTGCTTCTCACAGGCATTGGTGTAGCCTCCGGCAGCAGTGGTGGGGAAGTGAGAGCAACAGACGCTCCAGCATCTCCAGAGCAGCTTTTGGTTCCCTAAATCCACCAGGGGAGACCCATGCACAGCTCTGGTCTGAAATCATTATTTCACGATTATTCATAGCTCTCTAAACCCCTGGCTTGGAATTTTCCTGGTAAAGGCGAATTCCCCTTTCTGTTTAGGGATTTC
The DNA here is from genome assembly GCF_028023285.1 of Balaenoptera ricei. Lineage (NCBI taxonomy): Eukaryota > Metazoa > Chordata > Mammalia > Artiodactyla > Balaenopteridae > Balaenoptera > Balaenoptera ricei. Next base: position 4,029,471 of record NC_082645.1, on the reverse strand, counting down.
ATTATTCAACACTCTAGCCTTCCTCCCCACTCCCCCTCTCACCCTGAACCTTTCAGAGAATGGAGGATAGTTCTTCCTAGGAGAAGATGTGGGAGCTGCTTCAGCCCAGGTCTGCAGGCGGCTCTAGTCCATTTGGCTCCCTCTGTTTGCTGCAGTTTTGACTTAATGCCACTGAAGGGGGAGAGGTGCTGAGAAGGCTGGAGGCAGCGCAGCCTTGTTGCTCTTCTCGGCCTGAGTAGCTGCTCGTTGTACAGACTTTCATGACCACATCAACTGATTCCACAGAAGGCTTTGATTCACCCCATCTTGCTTCCTTCTAATTTCCTTGTTGGAATGCTGGCTGAATGCTCCTGTCATTCATGAGATTGGCTTCCAACACAGCACCTCGCATGTTCTCTGGCCTGAGTACTTGGCCTTTGTGTTAACTCCAGTTACCACCTCCTTCACCTCCTTTTGTAAGACTAGCTTTCTTCACGACGGTCATCACAGGGGCATCTTTTACACTCTTCCTTCATCTTCCAACTTCTCCACCATGATTGGATGATGGACCCCCTACTGGGTGGCACAGCCATATTTCCCATGTAATAATAATATTAAACTTTCCCCATTAGCCACTGAGTCACGTCCAATGTTGTGATATGAAGTATTCACAAAGATATGAAGTATCGTAATAAAGAATTGAAGCTAGGTGGCTACAGTGTAGAATCAACTCTTGGTGTCCTCACACAGGACACATCTGTGGTCACACTTAAGTCCAGAGCGAGACACAGATGAAGAAATGGGTTGAGGCTGGGGGTGCCTGGGGAAGGGGGTCCTCAGAAAATACTCTTACTTATCAGCAACTTCAGGGATAAAGATGATGCAAAATTCAAGGCTCTTAGATGCTAATTTCTTCTCAAACTCGGGCAAGAGTTCAAACACTATTTGGTAGCTAGGAACATCCCTATCTACAAACACTTGGTGCTGGCATCCTAGAGGTCAGCCTAAGTGGCATACCTGTGGCAAATTTAGAAATGTGTGGGTATGTTTGGAAAGTCCAGTGGGATTTCATTTATACAAAAGATGGAAGGGCCTTATGGGAAAGAACCTTTCCCAAGGGAGAGAGAGGACCAGCAATCAGACTAGGACTAAGGACAATGGGTTAAGGAGGAAGGAAAGGTAGATTTTTTTTTTTTTTGGATAACAGCTTTATTGAGACATAATTCACATACTTTACAGTTCACTCATTTAAAGTTACAATTCAATGTGGGACTTCCCTGGTAACGCACTGGTTAAGAATCCGCCTGCCGATGCAGGGGACATGGGTCTGAGCCCTGGTCCGGGAAGATCCCACGTGCCACGGAGCAACTAAGCCTGCGTGCCACAAGTACTGAGACTGTGCTCCAGAGCCTGCGAGCCACGACTACTGAGCCCACGTGCCACAACTACTGAAGCCTGCGCGCCTAGAACCCGTGCTCCGCAACGAAGAGTAGCCCCCGCTCGCCGCAACTAGAGAAAGCCCAGGCTCAGCAGCAAAGACCCAGCACAGCCAAAAATAAATAAATAAATAAATAAATTTTAAAAAAGAATGCTTTAAAGTTACAATTCAATGGTTTTTGTTTTATTCACAGAGTTGCATAACCATCATCACAATGAGATTTAGAAAGTTTTCATCACCCCCAAAAGAAAGCGTGTACCCTTTAGCCATCACCCTACAACCTGTCCTGTTCCCACAGCACTAGCAAACACAATCTACTTTCAGTCTCTATGAATTTACCTATTCTGGACATTTCATATAAATGCAGTCAGACACTATGTGACCTTTTGTGTCTAGTAGCTTTCATTTATCATAATGTTTTCAAGATTCATCCATGTTGTAGTAAATATCCCCGTTTCACTGCTTTTCACAGCTGAATAATAATCCATTGTTTGAATATACTACAGTTTATTTATCCATTCATCCATTGATTGGCTCACCACGGGTTCTTTCTACTTTTTTGGCTTTACGAATAAGCGGCTATAAACCTTAAGGTACAAATTTCTGTGTGGAGGTATGTTTTTATTTCTCTTGGTATATACTTAGGAGAGGAACTGCGGGATCATATGATATCCGGGAGGAAGAATTTCGGGTAGAGCATGGTACATGCCTCTCAGATTGTTGTCCGACTTCCCTCTCTTAGATTCCTGCTGAATCCTAGAAAGAGGAAGTCAAATAAAAGGAAACAGAAAGTCATAGCACTGTAGTCTCTGCAAGCTGTGGTGAGCACAGGTGCCTTGAGATGTGGACTTGTGTCTCGGGTGGAGGTCACTGTCTAGAGGTGGCTGGGACGTGAAGAAGTGGCCAGGGACCTCCAGCACCAGCAGGCAATGTTGCTTATGTAGTGTGTCAGGCCAGTTTATCCCAGAGGGGCAGCTGGGAAGCACGGAGCCCTAGGAGGCCAGCGGCGGGTGAGGAGGAAATGGAGATGCCGGGAGTGGCTCTAAGGACAGTGCAGGCCCATGCGCGAGACGCCCCCATGGGGTTTCCCAAAAATGGGGGAGGAAGATGAGTGGACAGAAGTTCTCCGAGGAGAAGGAGAGAGTCTGTAGGTTCCATGAGTGTCATTCTACAGCAGAACCCTGTGTGTGTATGTGTCGGGGGCTGTTCTTAGAGGAAGGGCAGGTTCTAGGCGTAGGGCTTGCAGCATGGGTGAAGGCTGCAGTACCTCTGGCGGGCCTAGAAGAACCACCAGAACTGGAGGGGCTGTGGGAACCGGGACAGTCTCCATGGTAATCTTCATCATCATATCCCATCTCCCACCCTCCCCTTCCACGTTTTGACAATGTGTTAAGTCCCTGAAACCTAGACATCTTTCTAGCATTGGGTAGAGTCCTCAGAATGACAGAGGCAGAATTTCTCACCAGTCTTTTTTTTTTTAATTAAAAAAAAAAATCAATTTATTTTTTGGCTGCGTTAGTTCTTCGTTGCTGCGCGCGGGCTTTCTCTAGTTGTGGCGAGCGGGGGCTACTCTTCACTGTGGTGCGCGGGCTTCTCATTGCGGTGGCTTCTCTTGTTGCGGAGCACGGGCTCTAGAGCGCATGGGCTTCAGTAGTTGTGGCTCGTGGGCTCTAGAGCGCAGGCTCAGTAGTTGTGGTGCACGGGCTTAGTTGCTCTGCGGCATGTGGGATCTTCCCGGACCAGGGCTCGAAACTGTGTTCCCTGCATTGGCAGGCAGTGTTCACACAGGGAAAAAAGGGGTTGAGGATGTAAAAGTAAATCAGAGATCGATAGTGAAGGGCTTTGGATGCCATGAAAGAATTTGGACTTTATTCTGTAGCTGTGGACAGGCATCTGGACCTTTGTCCTGGGCAGGACCAGACAGAGGCTCTTCTCTTGTGTCCAGGAGTTGGTAACTTGCCAGAGCTCCTATGTTCTCAAAAAGGAGATTCAGGACGGCGAGATGATTCCTTTTTTTTTGGAATTCAAGTGTTATGACCAAATAAGAACATGAAAAATGCTCACCATCATTAGCCATCAGGGAAATGCATATCAAAACCACAATGAGTTACCGTTTTCCACTCCCTAGGATGACTGTAATAAAAAAGATATATGATAACAAATGGAGATATGGAGAAACTGGAACCGTCATACACTGTTAGTGGGATGTAACATGTTGCAGCTTCTTTGGAAAAGTTTGGTGGTTCCTCAAAAAGTTAAACATAGAGATACCATGTGACTCAGCAGTTTTACTCCTAATGAGCACCTAAGAGAAATGGAAACATATGGTCACATGAAAATTTATATGTTAAATGTTTATAGCAGCACTGTTCATAGTAGTTAAAAAGTAGAAACAACCTAAAGGTCCATCAACAGATGAATTGATAAACCAAATGTGGTATATCCACACAGTGGAATATTATTCATCCACAAAAATGAATGAAGTACTGACGCATGCTACACCATGATGAACCTGAAATCATTATGCTAAATGCAGGAAGCCAGACCCAAAAGACCACATATTTTTTGATGCCATTTATATGAAATGTCCAGAATTGGCAAATCCGTAGAGATAGAAAGTGGATTTGTGGGTGACAGGAGCTGAGGGGAGGGGAGAATAGGAACTGACTGCTAATGAGTTCTTTTTAGGGTGACGGAATGGTTCTGGAGTTGGATAGCTGTGATAATCGCACAACCTTGTGAATGTACTAAAACCCACTGAATTGTACACCAATTAGAAATTTTAGAAACAGTGTTATGGCTAGCAGGGACCTCCCCACCCTTCTGGTCAGAATATGTGGTGGACAAACCAATTGTCCCATTTTGTCTGGAACTGTGGAGGTTCCTGGGATGTGGGACTGTCCCTGCTAAAACTGAGAAAGCCCCAGTCAAACCGGATGACTTGATCACCCTGGTGTGTGCTGAGGCAGCGCTCAGTTATGACAGTGGAGAGAGGCCAAGTTTACGTTTAACCGAGCAATTTCTTATTCACAATGTGTTTGGCCTAAACTACCACCCTGTGAAGTAGCTAGGGCAGGTTTTACTTATCTCCTATTTATAGACAAGGAACCAAGGCTCTGATGGGCTTAGAGGTTTGCCTGAGGGTGTATGGAAAAGTGAGTGACAGGACTAGAAGTCAAGCCTGATTCTTAGTTTCCAAGTCCAAGTTCTTTCTTCCAGGTGGGTAATAGGTCATACATATTGGTGGTACTGGTAAACAAGGGCCTCACTCACCTTATAACGCTGGCCTTCTGGCTTCTGAATCCAAGGGGGCCTCCCTCCTCTCCTGTTCTCCTCACTCCTAGAGGCTACATCCTATGGAATCCCTCCTAAACAGTGATGCATTCAACATCCTCTCCAAGTCCATCTTCCCTGTTCCTCTGAAATCTCTAGAGGCAGGGACTGTGTCTTGTCACCTCTCTTCTTGGCTCTTATTGCCTTGCCTGGTACCATCTCTTTAGGCTGAATTGTTCTCCCTTTAGGTCTTTCTTAGGCCTCGTTTTCTGAAGCGCTTGCTGGTGGAGCTGGCACAGTCTGTCTGCTGCTTTTCAGAATGTGTTGTAAGCACACTCCAAAGGTCAAACCAAGCCAAGATTTCTGCGGTGATTTTGCACGGCATGGCCTTGTGTGCAGCAGGCCACCTGGAACAAAAGGCAGCTGTGCCCAAAGTGAGTGGATAAGAAAGAGACAGCTTTCTTGGCTTTTAGGAATTCCATGGATATTATGACAAAGGGCTTCATGTATATGGGGCCTGGGGCTCCAGCAAGGTCTCACAGGAAGGTTAGTAAAGCAGGAGGCACCAGTACTCTATCCTGGTCTGTCTTCTGGGAGGTTATGTAAAGTTCCTGGGCCTCAGAGAGTTTCCTTACCTTTCAGATGGGACAGTTACAATTTCTCGGCTTACTTCATAGGCTTTTATGAATTTCAGATGAGATAATGGTTAGATGGTTTTTCAACTGAATTTCATAGAGGCTGAAGATTCTGTAAAGATTCCTCAGGAAGAAGGATGCTATTTCCCTCTGTTTATTTACCTTCTATACTGAGGTGTGCTATTATTCTTCAAAAATAGTTGCTGCTCTTTCCTGGAGAAGATTATGTTTCTGGGCTTTGAAGATGCCGGGCTTGGTCATGAGATTTCTTTTGGCCAATGAAATAAGAGTAGCAAAGACATGTTATTTCTGGGTAGAAGCTTTAAGAGCCAGGGTATGGGTTTTATATTCTCATCTCTTTTTCCTTTGCTATAAGACAAGCAGAGTTCCAGATAGAGGCTGGTACATTACCCTGGGTCCTGAAATGAAGAGGATATGAAGCAGAGCCTTAGCTGATCCATGATGGGCATGAAGCATGAATGAGAAATAAACCTTTGTTGTTATAAGTCACTGGAATGTTGGGCTCATTTGTTACTGCAGCATAACCAGGACTATCCTGACTGATACAGATGCCAAGTAAGATTATTATTTGAAAATTTTTGATTCTGTTGCTGAAAAAAGGTTAGAAAATCACTGTAATGAATGCTGGCTGACTGTAAACTTCTTAATGAGAAAGACTTTGTCTTAATGTCCCATTGTTCTTTGTTTACTCCGTGCCTAGTCTGGTGCCTGATAGAGTGTCTGGATTTTAGTAGGCATTTGGAATTTGTAGAATGAATTAAATGAAAATGGTTTTTAAAAAATAAAGAGTATCTTCAGGAGAGATGTCATCATTATCATTGTTAGCTTCTATTGTACCTCTTCTTTCCTTTGTAAGTCTTGAAAAATGTATTAGTCAAAAATCAATATAATCTGCTCTAAAGTATCATTATAATAGTTATTATTTCCTGGGCTTCCCTGGTGGCGCAGTGGTTGAGAGTCTGCCTGCTAATGCAGGGGACACGGGTTCGTGCCCTGGTCTGGGAGGATCCCACGTGCCGCGGAGCAGCTGGGCCCGTGAGCCACAACTACTGAGCCTGTGCATCTGGAGCCTGTGCTCCGCAACAAAAGAGGCCACGACAGTGAGAGGTCCGCGCACCGCGATGAAGAGTGGCCCCCGCTCACCGCAACTAGAGAAAGCCCTAGCACAGAAACGAAGACCCAACATAGCAATCAATCAATCAATAAATAAATCTTTAAAAAAAAATAATAATTATTATTATTTCCTTTGTTTAACAGGAAATTTTTTATTCTATATCAAACATTCCAATGTTAAACATGCAACTGATAAATAGAAAGAGGCCAGCAGATCTAACTTAGCCTATGAAGTGTTCTTCATGGTATCAGTTCCCCATGGTACTATCTTGAATTGGAACCAGTTATGGTCTGGTTAACTGCATTGGGCCATAACAGCCAGGAAGGGGCAGACGCAGAACGTGAACTAATCATTAAGGTTGGTGGGAACCAGGAAGAGAGACTCAGCTGCAAAGGCCAGTGTAAGGCTGGGATGTAAAACAGTCCTGCAGACAGGCAGCAACAATGATGTATTTCATGTAATAGGGACTTGGAGCGATGTAGAGGCTGTGCCACAAGACAAGCAGGCATCCCACCAGGCAGCAGGCGACTGCTTCAGGATGCCAAGGGAGGTCAGGGAAGTCTGTCATCAGTCTTGTTCATAGAACGGATTCCAGTTTGGGGATTGGTGGGTAGGGTGAGGGGGCTGCTTCCGAAAGTTAGACAGGGGTCCACATCCAGAGAGACAGAGTGCTGGGAAGGTTACGGGGCAGGACTCAAGATTTCAAGGGAGAGATAAGGGTTGAGGGTTAGATTAACAACAAGGGTGACTTGATGTCAAGCCCTAGCGTATGGAATTAGAAGACTGAGACTACAGGTGGGGCTCAAATGGCCCAGCGATCCTAACTATGTAGGCAGATGGGTAGAAGGAGTGAACCAGGAAGAACCTGGCATAGATTATCCATTCCAGTACAGGAAATGGAGCTATTAGTCTTTGCAAAGCAATGATGTAGCTAATGCCATGCGGTGGATCTACCTTCCCCAAAGGAACGTTGTAAGTGTGGATTTGATAAACGTGCTATAAGCGCAGGAACACATGTACATACACACACAGAGGAATCCAGAAGATTTTCCTGAAATTTGTTTTACTTGCACTCACTGACTGATACCAGACACAAGTTTGGCAAGTTTCCTCTGATAGCCCTCCCAGGGTTTATTAAGTGGTGACTGTCTTGAAATGAGTTGTTCTTTTCTCTTCTTCTTCTTTAAAAAAATATTTTGGAGAGTACGAAAAGCGGTAAGTTGTTATTAAACCCCAACACGTACCCAGGAAGGGAGAAAGTTTACGAGGGAAAATGAAAGTCTCTTGCTGCCTGGACTGTCCTTCTCGTTGACGGTTACCCATGTTTTATCCTCTCTATCAAAGTCCTTGTTCACAAAGTCCTTCGATGCCCTGTTTCCTGCCTTTGGCATCAACCTGTGGTTGGAATATTACCTTTGACCTTGATGCTGACAAGCACTCCTCATTAGTGCCATTTTCCTCTGGTACGGTCATGACTTAACACTAATTACTTCCACCACAGAATTCTGTTTTGCCTAATCAGATCATGTCACAGAAATGACATGTGCATTTTTCCTCCTAATTTAAAAATTATACGTGAAAAACAAGCATTTAGCCTTGGGCTCTAGGACTCCTCAGAACCTGGGAAATCTTGGGGCTGGTGCTTCTATTTCTTGAAGGTAGAAAGGCTTACACCCATTAGGTCAGAGATGGCAAACAGCCTATAGGCTGTCTCCAAGCTGTGGAACTGTTTTCTTGGCAGAGCATGAAACACTAGGAATTCCAGCTCCTTCTGAAAACAATATTGGCCACAGTCAGCTGGACCTGAGCGCTGGCTGCCCCTTTTTGACTGGCACGGGTTTTCTGTAGTCTTCCCCTCTCCCTAGTGCCTCTTGCCAGCCACATCATTTGGTTCTGCTCACCTGCCTGGGCCCTGGGGGGCATCTCAGGTTGTGAGTTGATGAAATAAGCACTGAGCTGAAACTGCTTGATGGATGGGGGACAAATCAGTAAGTCGTTTAAAAAAAAGTCCCATTTGAAAAATCAAAACAAGGACGACCATAACTCTCCTCTCCTTGCCCTTTTCAACTCTCTTCTGCTTCTTTTGTGTTTTCTGGATCCTTCTCCGCATGACTGATAAATCCCCACCTTTACACGTTGGGCCCCTGCTCTTCTCTGCGGGTCCTCTCCCTGAGTTAGCCCATGTGCTCCTGTGGTCCACCAATTGACTCTTTTTTTAAAATCGAAGCATAATTGCTTTACAATGTTGTGTTAGTTTCAGGTGTACAGCAAAGCGACTCAGTCATATGTATACGTACACACACACACACACACACACACACACACATATATGCTCTTCCAGATTCTTTTCCATTATCGGTTATTACAAGATATTGATTATAGTTCCCTGCACCAATTGATTCTCATCTGGTGACTTTCAAATCTCTCTGTAGCCTCTCTTCCCTCCAGATTCCATTCCAGTATTAAATGGAGGCTTTACTGGGAGGCAGCTCTGAATCAAATCCTGGGTCAGCGGGGTGACCTTGGACAAACACTGAACATCACGGAGCTGCCACACCTACAAATGGGTACCACGTAACTTCTTAGGGCGGTTGAGAGTATTGAAGATAATTTGTATAAATGCTTGGCTGTTGTTCCCTAAGTCCAAGGCCATTGGGTGTCAATGCCCGATTCTCTCCATGCTGTCACGCTGCCTCAACCTCAGAAGCCCTTGTCTTCAGAAGTGACTTCTAACATTGAGTTGTCAGCCAGGGGGGAGGCCCACCTGGGAGTTGGGGATCGATGAGCAGGCAGGCCACCCTGAATGATGGGACAAGATAGGGCTTGCTGACAAGACAGATTGCTCATAGAACTTTGCAGGAGTCTGGAAGTGCCAAGAATGGGAAACTTGCCTGGTGGCATTCTGCAATCCTGCCACATCAAATCGGAGCCATTTATTTCTATCATTAGCAGCAAAGTAAGCAAGTGACTGCTCTGGAGCTTCCTTATTAACAATTACGAGCAGCAGATAAACAAAGGCAGGGGAGAGGAGAGTGTCAGTGGTGACCTGGGGCTTCTCCCACCAACTTTCACATTGCTTCCTAAAGCAGAGTTTTCTCCTTAATTATGGCTGAAAAACACTTTCAGAAAAGTTTTATTTTATGTTTTGATATAGTCTCCTACTTTTTTTCCCCCCAGAAGCTTCCCAGAACTGGGAGAGTGTTAGTGCGGGAAAGGAAGGGAAAGGAAAGTAAGATTTGGTACATTTCTGACGGTGGGCTTGGTGCAGTGCATCCTTTATTGCATGTTCCACTATCTGGGTTTGCCTTCATGAGATCCTGGGAAGGGTTTGATCATAGAAATATAAAGTCATAAAATTCTGTACCTTAGCTGATCTAATCTTTTCATTTTATAGGTGAGAGAGAAGTCCCATGGCTGGTCAGTGATAAAAACAAACCAAGTGCCAGATCTTAGTCCCCTCCCACCGGTCTCCCTGGGCTGAGAACCAGGCACATTTAGGGCACCGCCAAAAAGTCAGGGGACATTGGTGAGGATAAGTGTGCAGGAGAAAGATGTTTTCCTTCTTGTGTAAGGAAAGAAAATTCCATCCTCTCTGTACATGAGCCAGTCCGTGTTTCTCTGAGCAGAGTGAAATATGCAGAGGTATTAAAACCTCTACTAGAATCTGGACTAATTTTCTTTTTTTCCCTCTTCCACTTTTATTGAGATTTAATTGACGTACAGCACTGTATACGTTTAAGGCGTACCTCGTAATGGTCTGACTTCCGTCTGTCCTGAGGTGATGGCCACAATGTTTAGTGAATATCCATCAACTCGTATAGATACAAAACAAAAGAAAAGATACATGTTTTCCTTGTGATGAGGACTCAGGATTACTCTCTTTACAACTTTCATATGTAACACACAGACGTGCTAATTATATTCATTGTGTTGTACATTACATCCCTAGCACTTATTCATCTTATAACAGGAATTTGTACCTTCTGACCACCTTCATCCAGTTCCCCCTCCCACCACCCCCTGTCTCTGGTAACCACAAACGTGATCTCTTCTTCTACGAGTTTGTTTGTTTATTTGTTTGGGTTTTTTTGGAAGTATAATTGACCTGCAATACTATGTTAGTGCCTGGTGCCCAGCATAGTGACTTGATATTTCTACACGTTACGAAATGATCACCACTGGACTAATTTCCTTTTTGATAAAAAGATACATAATAGGAAACTGCTCTTTTTCTTCTGCTTATCGGATAGTGTCATGGCTGTGTTAAGTATCTAGAACACAGACAGCCTAGTATGGTCGTTATAGGAGCTAAGCCAGCACCCAGGGATGGCAGCGTAGAAAGATGAAAGAATCCAGGTTCCAAAAAGATGGATATGAGGAGGGACGTTAACCAATCTTGGAAGTGAGATGCTTCCAGATTTATTTTTATTTGAGATATTTACATTTTCCTTCTTTCTAAAGACAATGCAGTCAGGGTTTTATGTTCTGCCAATGAAGGCATCCCAAGGAGACTCTTTGAACCGCTGACACAACATCTGCTCAAGGAAAATAACAGTGGAGCGTTGGCGCCAGCTCACACCAGCCAACTGTTAGCATGTCTTCCTAACTCTGTGTTCCATGACATCACAGTGGTAGTTCCTGTGACATCATGTTGTGGTTTGAAACAAGTCATGCTGTGAATATTTACACCATAGAAACTGGCAAATTATATGAATCAGGGCTTTTTTTTGAGAGTCACTTTAACAGCATACCGCTGGTAACAACAATAACAAAAAACGTTACGTACCAACAAAAAAAAGGTTACAGTGTAAATGCCTATGACTTCCCAGCACAGACCAGTATGGGATGGGTGTTGGGACTGCATTCCAAAGGTCTGAAACACAATTAGTTCAGTTCTTTGATGCATTAGCCTTTTGTTATCCAGAACATTCTACTTCAACTGTGGATGAACACTGAGAAGCTATGGTGTTAGATTTAGGCTCAGGGTGTGGTGAGCGAGCCGGCCAGAGTGCATGCCTGAAAGAGAGGCTGGGTGTCATTATATTATTATGTCACTGGTGTCCTAAGGCTGGACAAGAGTCATGGCTCTGTCTCTCTAATAAGAGGATGACTGTTTTCTGCAATGGGATAGGTAGGTGTCTTATTTCGGGTTTCCTAGAAAACTCACTGCAATGGAGATTTGTATGAGGAACAAGACCTGTGGAGAGGGAAGGAAGCCAAATTGGGCAGGGGAGCATCTGAGCGATGATGCAGTGCCATCAGAGGCCTCAGCTGGTCCCACAGAGAGCTCTGAAGCTGGGAGAGTCCTTTAGAGTTGTCCCCGAATAAGACAAGGACCAATCATTGGATGGGACCTGTCTGTGGGGAGGAGGCCTTGCCATGGGTGTGGAAGCTCCCTTAGGCTGAGGTGAATCCCAAAGAAGAGGCAGCTGTGGTCAGTCCATCAGCACTCAACATTCTTGGTAGCTGGGAAAACGAATGTCTTGGTTCTGAGGGGAATCTTGGTAGCATATCACAGCATCCACTACAGTAGGACTGGGGTAAACTTTCCAGAATATTTCTTGGCTTCATCTTTTCTGCATCTCGAACTAAGCCTCACTAATCAGCTAGTCCGTCATTTTCATTTAGTGGACCTAAAATTTACAAGAATGAACCCCAGCTAAAATCTCATCTCTCTTTAATATCTTCTGTAATAACCAATCCAGACTTTATCTTCCTTGTAACAGTTATCAGCCAGAGATCCTGGTTGTAAGCAACAGAAACCAACTATGAATAATTAAGGCATAATGGGAGGAATTTATGGAAAGGAAGGCTGGCAGCTTATAGAATCAACAGAAAGCTAGAAAGCCAAGGGAAGAAGGCAGCAGCAGAAATAATCCTGATGGGAAACTGTGCAGTTGTACACCCTGATGATCTTCAACCCACCCACCCACTGTACACCCACTGCTCCTGAACACAGCCCCCTCTGTAACCTCCCCTGTGGCACTCAATTCAGCTAACACTCGTGCTATATATGGCGGCCCCTGCGCATCGAATGCAATGGTATCTTTTAATGTATCTGTCACTTGAGATTCAGAAGACTTCTGTGAGCTCTCAATTGTCTGAGCTGAGGCCATGTGCCCACACCTTCAATGCCAGGGAGTAGGAAGAAAGTTGATCTTTCTGTCACGACTGGCTATGCTCTGCCCACCACCAAGAGTCACAGTGTATGGCAGGGTATCCAGGAACTAGGAAGGAGGCTCACATGCTGAGTCAGAAAAAAACCTGATAAACATCCACTGCCCAACGCCTCTGTACCAAGTGAGTCATATTCTTGCTCTCTTGATGTGTGTTTTTCTACAGGTGATGTTCTAGGAGGTTCCAGGTCTTTTCACTCCTGTACCTCTGCAGATAGCTAGTGACTGCTCAGTCTGAAATGCACACCCATTTCTCTCAAAGAGAAGAGCAAACTCCATTCCCTGACATTAAGGTCTATTACAGAATATATGCAAAAGGTTCCTTGGTTCCAAAGAAACAGATTCATTCAAACCAAGTGAGGTAAAGAGCTTATTGCTAGGAAACACTTGGGCTGCTCCTGGATCTGGAAAGCCCAGCAAGAAACATGGTGGCGGAGGGGTGCTCCAGCAAAGGCTTCTGCTTTTCAGGGTGGATTCATCTTTCTCTGGTGGCTCATTTGGTCACTGTTACTTGTCATTCCTACTTCTCCCCTGGCTTGGCTCATTTCCTGCTCCAGAGATCTTGTTCAAATTCTGAAGGAACTGATCTCATTGATTTGGCTCATTATTATTCTTCTGTCGGGCAGAGAACTTCATGGATCTTTGGCCAGACTAACTTACGAGTTTTGTGCCAACACAGTTTGTTCAATGACCACGCCCCCTGCCCCGCCATGCACAAAGAATAACCTAGAGCTGCTTTCCTGAACACCTCAATTAGTGTGTGTGATTGGGTGTGTGGTGGACCCCATGTCCGACATATTTGAGGGACCTCTAAGAGTGACTCCCTTCCCAGTTCTCAGGAAGTCATTACCACTTTTTAGAAAATAAAGGAACTATGAGTAATATGTGTTATACTTTTGTGCCTGCTATTATGTATTATATACCTTATCTCATTGAATCCTTACATCATTTCTCTGAGTTAGGTATTATTCCTATTTTATATCTGATGAAACTGGATCACAATGGTTATGAACCCAAGATAAGATGGTAGAGCTGGATTTCAAATGCAAAGTAGTCTTGCGCCAAACCTGTGCGTTTTTCCCTACCCCAGGATACCTCCGTTGACACATTCATGATAAGGCCAAGACATTCCTGTCCTAGTTATCAATGGTTCTTTGAAGAAAGCTTGCAATTAGGGACTTTTCTAGTAGGAACAGTTCAAAAGTAGAGTAGGATAAGTTAGGGGGAAGATAAAGGACCAGAGACCGAGGTGTCACATGCTGAGCTCAGGCTGCTGTAGAAAAGCAGTCTTCTTCTACAGCCAGCCCTTGAGACGGCCAGAAAATAGCCTCATCATCAAGCAATGGGATGTTGCTCCTGAATAATGAAGAGACACTAACTTTACGCAGCCCAAGATGAGCACTCCCCAAGAGTTCCTTGCCTCGTTTGTCCAAAACCATTTCACAGTCAATTACAGCTCTTGGGAGCCTCCTAACAAAACGTCCCAGCATCTGTAAGATAAAAAGTAATCCTTTTAGAGGCAGAACTTTAAGCACTTTGCTGTAATGGCCTCACAGAAAGGAAAATTGGACCTGCCAGGAAAATGCAGTTAATTAGTGTCGAGCTCTTCTTCTTCATCCATCCATGTGCTCTGGAGGGGGGATAATATTATAGAGCCTAGAAGGCTGTTGGAAAGGGAACTGGGAATATGTACTTGTACACGAGCACCTAGCATCCCCTATAACGTTAATTCCTTTCCAGCTCTTTCTTCTTCAGCCTTCAATGCAGATCATAACTTTTAGTGTCTCCAGGAAGTCTTCCTTGATTAAACAAGCGTGAAATAGATGATTCCTCTTCCCTTCCTTCCCCAACTGCATCTTTTAAAAACATTGTGCCTTGTGGGCAGACCTCACAGGAAAAGGATGGGCTGGATGAAAAAATTTAAATAAAGGTAAATGTATTGCTGTTATATACATGTTGAAACACCACTTGGTTATTCTAACATCCCCAATGTTGAGACTATTCTATGCATTTTTCTTAACTAGAACTCGTGTTTGTTGACCACCATGGTCCAGGCACAGCATCAGGCACTTTCACAAATATAAAACAAGGTAGAGCCGGTCAATTGGGGAATGTAGTATCTAAACCCTGTTTCCTGGGACTTCACCATTCAAGTTCACAATCTTTCTGTTGCATCTTCCCCAACATGAAGCCCCCCCCCCCAATCTCTAGAATTTAAGTGCTGCATTGCTAAGGACATATTTTTCTTTTGCTCTTTACTATTTTATTCAACAGTGAAATTTATTAAATTATATTAATCCTCCATTCTCATTTATCTTGTAGCATATTCTTTCTTTTTTTAAAAATTAATTTATTTTTGGCTGCATTGGGTCTTCGTTGCTGCACACGGGCTTTCTCTAGTTGCAGTGAGCGGGGGCTTCTCTTCGTTGTGGTGTGCGGGCTTCTCATTGTGGTGGCTTCTCGTTGCGGAGCACGGGCTCTAGGCGCGCGGGCTTCAGTAGTTGTGGCACGCGGGCTCAGTAGTTGTGGTTCGTGGGCTCTAGAGCACAGGCTCGGTAGTTGTAGCGCACGGGCTTAGTTGCTCCACGGCATGTGGGATCTTCCCGGACGAGGGCTCAAACCCGTGTCCCCTGCACTGGCAGGCGGATTCTTAACCACTGCGCCACCAGGGAAGTCCTTGTAGCATATTCTTGAATTTATTTTTATTTTTACCGGAAAACTTTCTCTAAGAGTCCTTTTAAAGAGCATAGTTTTATGGTAAATCTATCGAGGCCTAAAATCTTTACTGTTTCCTCAATATACATGTTGTTTTAATTAGATATAAAATTCTAGATCCAGTTTGAAAATGGTCAAAAGACATGAAGAGACATTATACCAAAGAATATATATGGATGGCAAATAAGCACATGAAAAGATGTTCAACATTACTAGCCATTAGGGAAATGTAAATTAAGACAGTGTTGAGATATCACTACACACTTATTAGAGTAGCTAAAATAAAAGATGATGGTAATACCAAATGTTAGTGAGGATATGAAGAAATTAGATCTTTCATCCATTTGCTAGTCAGCGTGTAAAATGGTAGAGCCACTCTAGAATATAATTCAGCAGTTTCTTATAAAGCTAAACATATACTTACCATATGACTCAGCAGTTGTACTCAGATAAGTGAAAATATATGTCCACATAAAAATTTGTACATGAGTGTTCCTAGTAACTTTATTTGTAACAGTCAAAAACTGGGACCAACTGGAATGTGGGTGATTAAACAAACCATGGTACATCTATAGCATGGAGTACTACTCAGCAATTAAAAGGGACAAACTATTGATACACTCAACAACTTAGGTGGATCTCAGGGGCATTATACCACGTGAAAAAAAAAAACTGCAAAAAGTCACATGTTGTATGATTCCATTTATATAACATTCTCAAAGTGTCAAAATTACAGAGATGAAGAACAGATCCGTGCTGGCCAGGGATTAGGAATGGTGAGGGGAAAGGGGGCAGGGTGTGATGATAGAAGGGTAGCATGGGAGATCTTTGTGATGATAAGATACTCTGTATCAAGAGAGCAGTGGTGTTCACACCAGTCAGAATGGCCATCATCAAAACATCTACAAATAATAAATGCTGGAGAGGGTGTGGAGAAAAGGAAACCCTCCTGCACTGTTGATGGGAATGTAAATTGATACAGCCGCAATGGAGAACAGTATGGAGGTTTCTCGAAAAACTAAACATAGAACTACCATATGACCCAGCAATTCCACTCTTGGGTATATATCTGAAAAAAATGAAAACACTAATTTGAAAAGATACATGCACCCCAATATTTGTAGCATCACTATCTACAATAGCTGAGACATGGAAACAACCTAAGTGTCCATCAACAGATGAATGGATAAAGAGGATGCTGTATGAATATACTGTACAATGGAATATTACTCAGCCATAAAAAAGAATGAAATCATGCCATTTGCAGCAACATGGATGAACTTAGAGATTATCATACTAAGTGAAATAAGTCAGAGTAAGACAAATACTATATGATATCACTTATATGTGGAATCTAAAAAAATAATACAAATGAGCTTCTTTACACAACAGAAACAGACTCACAGATATAGAAAACAAACTTATGGTTACCAAAGGGGAAAAATAGGGGAGGGAGGAAGGAAGGATAAATGAAGAGTATGGGATGAACAGATACACAGTACTATATATTAAATAGATAAACAACAAGGATTTATTGTGTGGCACAGGGAACTATATTCAATATCTTGTAATCTATAATGGAAAAGAATCTGAAAAAATATATATATGTGTGTGATTCAGTTTTATATATATAAATATATATATATATAAATCTGAAAAAGAATATGTGTGTGTGATTCAGGGTTTTTTAAAAAATTAATTAATTAATTAATTTTTTTGGCTGTGTTTGGTCTTCGTTGCTGGGTGCGAACTTTCTCTAGTTGCGGCGAGCGGGGGCTACTCTTTGTTGTGGCGTGCGGGCTTCTCATTGCGGTGGCTTCTCTTGTTGCAGAGCACGAGCTCTAGGTGCCCGGGCTTCAGTAGTTGTGGTGCACGGGCTTAGTTGCTCTGCGGCATGTGGGATCTTCCTGGACCAGGGCTCAAACCCATGTCCCCTGCATTAGCAGGCAGATTCTTAACCACTGCGCCACCAGGGAAGCCCCTTTAGTTATATATATATATATACACAAATATATAACTGAATCACTTTGCTGTATACCTGAAATGAACACAATATTGTAAATCAACTATACATCAATAAAAAAAAGATAGCAGTGGTGTTACATGAATTTACACATGTGATAAATAGTGGCATAGAACTATTTTTTTTAATGATCTGTTATTTGAACACACACACACTTTTCTAAGGTCTAAGTTACTTTCTTTCCACATTTTGAAAATGCTGCCCAGAAGACTTCTTTTCTCCAGTAGTATTGATGAGAAGTATGATTTCAAGGTGATTTTTGTAGGTAATCAGCTCTTTTTTAAATCATAAATTTCTCTCTCATGTAGGTGTTGAATAATAAGGAATTTATTTGGTCTTTGTCTCAGGTTCCTGGCATGAGCTTCTTAAACCCTTGGAATTTCCTGAGTGGTAGGAAACAGTGGACCGCTATACAGGGTTCAGGATGGAGGC
The DNA here is from genome assembly GCF_028023285.1 of Balaenoptera ricei. Lineage (NCBI taxonomy): Eukaryota > Metazoa > Chordata > Mammalia > Artiodactyla > Balaenopteridae > Balaenoptera > Balaenoptera ricei. The sequence continues at coordinate 4,011,665 of NC_082645.1, read as the reverse complement.
TGGTCACCAGAAATATCAACCATGTCATCAGAAGGTTGGAATTTTGAGCCAGCCTGACCTCCAGAGAGGGGAGGAGTAGCTGGAGATTGAGTTCAAGCCTGTGGTTAATGATTTAATCAATCATGCCCTGTGTAACGAAACCCCAATAAAAACTCTGGATTCCAGGCACAGTGGAGCATCTTGGTTGGTGAATGAATCAATACGCCAGGAGGTGTGATGTGTCTCAATTCTGCACGGAGAGGGCACAGGAGCTCTGTGTTCAGGACCCCCCCAGACCTCATCCTCTGCATCTCTTCATTTGGCTCTTCCTGACCCGTATCCTTCATCATAAAACTTTAATTATAAGTATAGTGCTTCCTTGAGTCCCGTGAATCACTTTAGCAAATGATCAAACCTGAGGAGGTTGTGGAACTCCCACTTCTGTAGCCAGTCAGGCAGAAGTACGGCTGGCCTGGGGGCCTCCTGACTTGCAGCTGGTATCTGGAGTGAGGAAAGTCTTGTGGAGGATGGAACTCTTAATTTGTGAGGTCTGTACTCACTCCAGGAGGTTTGTGCTGGACCGAATTGCAGTCCCCTCAGTTGGTGTCACATGGTGAGATATTCTTTCTTCTCTTTTGTGGTGCTTACTTGACTTTTTCATTCTAGGGATTTTCCACCTTTTATTCTGGTATATTCTTATTAATAATTTCTTCAAGCATTTCGTATCTTCTATTTTCCCTCTCCTGCTGGGACTCTTTTCTAGGCACTGGGAGCCATGCTTGAGGTTTATTAGGGGGGTGTTTTGGGGTCAATACCTGGTGGGAAATGAAGAAGGAAGAATTGGGCAAAGGGAGAAGTTGAGCTGTGATGCAGTCACACCAAAGGACTCAGCTGATCTCATTGAGAGTAGGGATGGCCTTAGAGAATTGTCCTCAATTAAGGCAAGGGGGCTGGGCTTGTGTGCCACCATATCTACCAATCACTGGATCTAGGTTGCCCTCAGAAGGAAGTATGACCTTGGATGAAGCAGCTCTCTTCATCTGAGGACACTTCATGGAGAGAGAGTCAACTGAGAGCTGTCAGTCACCGGTCCTCCTGTCGGGGGAGTACTGAGGAAATAGGCACTTCATGACTTAAGTGGGGGAGTTTGGGTCAGGAGTTGGCAAACTACAGCCCATGGGCCAAAGCCAGTCCAATGTCTGTTTTTGCAAATAAAGTTTACAAGGGGTTCTCCCTGTGCATCTGTCTCTCTTCACATAATCTTCCCTCTGTTCATGTTTGCCTCTGTGTCTCTTCTTCTCTCCTTTTTTCTTTCTTTCTTTCTTTCTTCCTTCCTTCCTTCCTTCCTTCCTTCCTTCCTTCCGTCCGTCCTTCCTTCCTTCCGTCCTTCCATCCATCCTTCCTTCCTTCCTTTGTTCTTTCTTTTTATTAGAGTAAAATTGCTTTACAGTGTTGTGTTAGTTTCTGCTGTACAATGAAGTGAATCAGCTATATGTATACCTATATCCCCTCCCTTCTGGACCTCCCTCCCCACCACCCCGCCCCTCATCTAGGTCATCACAGGGCACCGAGCTGAGCTCCCTGCGCTATATAGCAGGTTCCCACTAGCTATCTATTTTACACACGGTAGTGTATTTATGTCAAACCTAATATCCCTATTCATCCTACCTTCCCCTTCCCCGCCATGTCCACATGTCCGTTCTCTACGTCTATGTCTCTATTCCTGCCCTACAAATAGGTTCATCTCTACCATTTTTCTAGATTCCACATATATGCGTTAATATACGATATTTGTTTTTTTCTTTCTGGTTTACCTCATTCTGTATGACAGACTCTAGGTCCACCCACATCTCTACAAATGACCCAATTGCATTCCTTTTTATGGCTGAGTAATATTCCATTGTATATATGTGCCACATCTTCTTTATCCATTCATCTATTGTCGGACATTTAGGTTGTTTCCATGTCCTGGCAATTGTAAATAGCGCAGCAATGAACATTGGGGTACATGTGTCTTTTTTTTTCTTTAGTTTTCTAAATTTTTAAAACATTGAATACTTTTTGAATATTCACATAGTTCAAACTCAAAATAATAAAAAAAAGTATATGGTGAAAATTATTGCTTCCTTTCCAGCCCACACTCATGTTCACCCCTCTCCTCCATCTTACTGGTTTCTTGTGTTATCTTTCCAGTGCTTTTTTTTTTTTTTTTTGGTCTGGAAATCTGCATTATTTATTTATTTATTTTTAACATCTTTATTGGAGTATAATTGCTTTACAATGTTGTGTCAGTTTCTGCTGTATAACAAAGTGCATCAGCTATATATGTATATATATGTATATATATGTATATATATGTATATATGTGTATATATTCCATTGTATATATATATTTGCCACATCTTCTTTATCCATTCATCTGTTGATGGACACTTAGGTTGCTTCCCTGTCCTGGCTATTGTAAATAGTGCTGCAATGAACACTGTGGTACATGACTCTTTTTGAATTATGGTTTTCTCAGGGTATATGCCCAGTAGTGGGATTGCTGGGTCGTATGGTAATTCTGTTTTTAGTTTTTTAAGGAACCTCCATACTGTTCTCCATAGTGGCTGTATCAGTTTACCTTCCCACCAACAGCACAAGAGGGTTCTCCCTTTTCTCCACACCCTTTCCAGCATTTATTGTTTGTAGATTTTTTGATGCTGGCCATTCTGACCAGTGTGAGGTGATACCTCACTGTAGTTTTGATTTGCATTTCTCTAATAATTAGTGATGTTGAGCATCTTTTCATGTAGGGCCCATCCTAATGATTTCAGTGTAACTTGATTATACCTGCAAAGGCCCTATTTTCAAACAAGGTCACATTCACAGGTACGAGGGTTAGGACTTCAACATACTTTTTGGGGAGGGGGCACAATTCCACCCATAAACAACCAGAAAACATTGTCATTTGCTATCTAATGAAACTTCTGCAAGATGAAACCTCATGTCCATGGTGTAGGTGCAGTGGGGAAGCGGCTGTTTCCCATTGGCAGGTGTGAGAGCTGAGCAGGTAGGAATTGCACAGGTGATTCTCTTGTCTATTACCTTAGTGATCAAAGGCCTGGAGACAGCAAATAGGTTTCTCCCCAGTGCTTGACTGCTGAAGTCCCTAGAGTTGCTTGAGCTTATCTAATAGCCATCTTGACAGGCTTATAAAAGTTGTGCAACACCCTTATTTTTTTTAAGAAAAAAGAAAAAAATCCAGCAGCCAGCAAGCTGTCTATGGTAGAGCCAACTCCCTACCTATCTTAGGAGGTCCTTATCATCTTTCTACCAACACTTCCAATTGTTTTCTGATTGAGATCTATTCCCAGAGGATCTGATTTTTGATGTAAGATCATCCACCCCAAAAGTTAACCCCTGACAGGTACCAACTGAGTCCAGTGGTGTGCCAGTCAATGTTGAAAAACCAGCTCTCTGTGAAGAAAAGAGGGAGGAGAGTCCTGTTTTGTAGCTTTTGCCAATTTCTCTGGTGTAAATACTACCACCATGATCAATTTCAAGCCACTTATGTGAAGCCACTGAAAACAAATTTGGGAAGAGATGTATACAGTCGGTTCTTATGTGCTGGTATGAAGTCACTCTAGCACATCACTGAGCATCTCAATATAGGCAGAAAGGAGTATGATTTGGGACGTCCAGAGAAGATGATCTGGGGGAGGTAGGATTTGAATGAGCCTTAAAGTGTGTTATCTCCATCACTCTACTTCCACATCAGTTGAGCAATTTCTACCTGTCTCTCTCTGGGACTAGATTATGAGCTTCCTGAGGGCAGAAAATGTGTCTTATTTATTGTAATATTCCTACAATATGCATTTCACAAGTGTTTATTGAATGAATGAATATATGAATGAATGAATGGAAAACAAGTGGAGAGGTACAGGCATTTCAGGCAGGGGGAAACATTCGTGGTGTGGGCAGGACACAGGAGGAAGGGATGAATGCACAGGAGGTTTTTCAGTGGGCAGTCCATTCTTGCTGGAGTACAGTGTTGGGTTGCGGGGTTTTACAGTTACTATGGCTACATAACAAACCACACCAAAACTTAATGCTTAAAACATCAGTATTTTTATTTCGATCAAAAATCTGGGGCGGGGAGGGATAAATTGTGAGATTGGGGTTGACATCTACCTACTACTATATATAAAATAGATAACTAATAAGAACCTACTGTGTAGCACAGGGAACTCTGCTCAGTACTCTGTAATGACCTTTATGGGAACAGAACCCAAAAAAAGAGTGGATATATGTATATGTATAACTGATTCACTTTGCTGTATAGCAGAAACTAACATATCATTGTAAATCAACTCTACTCCAATAAAAATTAATTAAAAAAGAAAGTGTCCAAAAATCTAGAATTCAAATAAGTCTCAGTAAGGTCAGCTCATCTCTGATGCACTTGACATCAGCTGGGGTGTCTTGAAGGATGGGGGCTGTAATCATTTTGAAGGATCACTCATCTCTCTGGTGGCTGGGCTGGGACCACTCAAACAGCTGGGGATGGAAATGTGTGGGGCTCCTTGGAATGTTTCTAATTCTTTGAGGTCTCTCTGCAAGGTTTCTCCAATATGACACTATACTTCTTCATGCTAGCTCAGGGCTCCCAAGATGTATATCCTAAAGAGAATGAACCAAGAGGAAGCTGTAAGCTTTTGGTGACCTAGCCCTGGAAGTCACATAGCATAGCTATAACACACATTGTTGGTCAAAACAATCACAGCCCACACTCAGATTCAAGGAGAAGGAACCTGGACCCATCTCTCAGTGGGAAGAGTGTCAGTCACATTGTAATAAGAGTGTGTGGGATGGGATCTATCTCTCTATCCATCTATCTATCTATCTATCTGCCACCTTTGGAAAATAAAATCTGCTACACAGGGTTAATGTAAGATTGGAAAGTTAGATGAGGGCAGGTCTTAAATGTCATTAAGACTTGTTCTTTCTCCCTCTGGGAGCAATTCACATACTGGACCCTGATTATCCTCCAGGGTTTCCCATGTGTAGATTGATCACCCACAGCAAGCCTGTGAGACTGACAGGCAACTGTAATTGTGTCTTACGTATCCTTCTAAAAAGATCTTCCTAAATTATCAGGGCTTTGCCTCTGATGGCTTCTCAGTCCATGAAACCCAAGTGCCTGTCTGCTCAAGTGAGCAATGATGGTAAATCAGACCAGACCAGACACGCTTCTTGCCTGTCCCCCAGCTGGCATGCACCCGCCTGTTCTAGCACACTTGAGCTGGTGATGAGGAGAGGGCCCATGAGGGACATCCTGGTGACAACACTGAGTATCAAAGTTGCCAGAGCACATCTAGATTGTCTCTGGGCTTACTGCCCGACAGCTCAAAGAAGAGGCCAGACCTACAACGTCAATTCTTGCAGAACATGTAACACCTCATGCTAATTCCATCTGCCAAAGAGTCCTGGATCCTGGCCGAGCACAATTCTCATAGTTATGGACCCCAAGCCACTAGCTGTTTCCTTGGTCTCTCTCTGAAGGGTATCCATCCAGCCTGTTGGAAGGGCGAGAGATGAGGACACGATTGGCTTTGATTGTTCTCTCCGAGGAAGAGATGGGGAGGACCTGCTGCTTGAGTTCTGGAAGAATGCCATCCATCCCTGTCCTCCATTGTTTTCTGACTTCTCTCTTTGCAACAATGGGAAACGTGTTTATTGCTGTAACACAGTCATCGGAAGGAATCATGAGCGACTTTGTTCTTCCTCATATTTGTCAAATCACGGAAATTCCCCTAATGGAGAAAAGATGGTTGTAAGAACGGGGGAAGACATTATTAACAATACAGAGTCCTTCTTCTTTTGTTCCCAACTTGAAATGCGTGTGGTCAAAAGTTTGGAACCGAGAACAAATATTATCTCATAGACTAACAGCGCTGGCTGGATCCACAAATGCACATTTCACCCAGAATGTAAGCTGAGGGAGGAAGGTAAACATCTCCCAGCTGACATGTTAGTCCAGCTTACATGCTTGAAGCAGCTATCTTAAGCTGGCCCTGCCTTCTACAGTTTTTTTTTTTTTTTTCCTTTCTGTACTTTTGAACCCAACTAGCAGATTGCTTATATGCTGCCAACTCTAAAAGCAAAGGCAAGGAGGGTCTGACCTCTGGGTGGCCAGCACTAAGTATAGTCATTAGTAGGACAGGGTTTGTCTTTAGTTTTTTTTTTTTTTTTTTGTCTGTAGTTTTAAAAAATAAGAAGCCGACTTTAGTTCAGGAAGTTGGTGTGTTTTCTGTTTGTTTGTTTGCTTGTTTGTTTTTTTTAAATGCACCAAAGGGTTTTCACAAGGCAGCCTACACTTAAACAGAGAGCAGGGCAGGGGTGCTGCTTGTTCTGAAGCCTGTCAAATAGGCCGATGAACCCACCAGCACACGAGGTGGCTAATGAGACTGCGGTCACACTTGCCATCCTCTGAGTGTGGCCATTTCATCGTGCCCTTAGAAAAAGCATCGCAAGGCCACAAAATATGTCTCTGTGCTGGCCCGTAGCCACTTGATTGCCACAGCTCTGTAAGCCACTCAAAGCTCATATTTAGTGAAGGTAAAGTTAGAGAGTGTGGAATCTCTGTCGTTCAGTAATTCTCTGTGTTGTATGGTCTGTTTGAAGATAGTGAGTTCTGCTGGATGAAATGTCTGGTTAGTATAAAGATTCCCTTTGTGTCATACATGCATCCCCAATTTTCAGAGACTAGGAATCTTGTCTCACCTGTGAAGACAGATGCCACTTTTATGTATCTGTAGCACTTATTGCTGCCGCCATGAACTTGGCAATTGCTGTCTTATGATGTCTCACAGTTTACGTACTCTTGGCTTGACTTCCTTCAGAGATGTGACTGTCTTACTGCTTTATATTCCCTACGGTGCTATCCAGAAAGGCTGTGCTGAGCCTGTATCTGTTGATTTAATTTGAGTGGAATTCAGCGAGATGTTCTTAGCACTCAATCCTAGCTCACACCATAACGGTACCCGGAGTGTTTAGAATGTGCTTCAGGACCTTGCAGAGCCCCAGCTCCAACAGTATGTGCAGCAGCCGCTAATGGACTGTGGACATGACGTTAATGCCAGTGAACCCCAGGCTAGTACTTCCCCTCTGCCTGGCATTGTTCTAAGCGCTCTATTTATATTATGTGATTTGGTCCTGCAAACAACCCTTTAAGGTGGGTACTGTTATTTATCCTCAAGTTGACAGATGAGGAACCTGGGGCCCAGAGAGAGAAGAGCGGTGCCCAAGGTTATACAACTGGGGAGCAGTAGATTCAAACCCAGGCAGTTTGGCTGCAGAGTCTGTGCTGGTACCCACTACACCACACTGTCTCTTTCACAAGAGCTAATACATATATGGGTACATATTGTATGCCAGACACCATTTATGCAAATTCATTAATAATGCTCACAGCAAACCCAGGAGATAAGCACTATTGTCACCTGCATTTTACAGATGAGGAAACCAAGGTGCAAGGAAGCTGAGTGGAGGGTACAGGTGCACATCCATGGGGTCTGAGTTCTGAGTTTATTGTCTTAATCATCACGCTATAGCATTCTCAGTAGAGTCAGTGGATGAATAGAATGTTAATCCTGAACTGGCCTTCCATCAGATCCCCAGGAAGGACCATCCGCGCACTGAGCCTTCACACAGCATGCCATTTTCCACGGGGCCTCCCCTAGCCTTGTTCTTGTGGACCAGGGAGCTGGATCCTCAGGCGGTTTGCCAGATGGCATTCCAGGGGCCAAGGAAAAAGGGGGGAAGTCTCCAGGTTACATGTTAATGGTTCCTCGGGGTCCAACCTGTCATTGATCCTACACACGTCTAGATAGCACTGCAAGGAATGTGGACCATCAGGCTATACAGTCTCCTGGTCACGGACCAAGTCCTGGGTAGACTGGAGAGGAGGCATTTGATGGGTGATTTACAGATACGTACATAGTAATAATGACCCTCCACTTGCAGGGCTGTTTTGAACATTGAACAAGCCTGGTGTCTGGGCACAATAGGTGTTTAATTCTGGGAGCCGTTACTACTCTTGTCACTGTGAGAGGGATCTGGCTGCAGCATTGTCGTCCCACGGGGTGAAAAGCAGGACTGACTCAGCTAATCCAACTGGCTGTGTGGGTGTTCTCCCTCTTTAAAAAATTTTGTTTTACAATATTATGATATATAAATGCACAAAGTCCATAAGCCATAAATAACTGAATATTAAAAATCATAAAGCAAAGCATCATATCATCACTGTCATGTAACAACTACCCAGGTAAAGAAATAGAGTGTTGTCAGCACCCAGGAGACCCCACCTCCATTCCACGCGTCCTTTCCAGGTCACATCCTTACCCACCCACAGCAGGTGACCTCCATCCTTTCTTTATAAATAAATGAACAATTTTATTATATATATCCCCATATTTCATGTATATATATCTCATTTTATTACTCTTCACTTTATTGTGCTTCACAGATAGTGTGCTTTTTTTACAAATTGAAAGTTTGTGGCAGCCGTGCATTGACCAAGTCTCTCAGCACCATTTTTCCAACAGCATTTGTTCACTTTGTGTCTCTGTGTCACATTTTGGTAATTCTCACTATATTTCAAGCTTTTTCATTATTATATTTGTTATGGTGATCTGTGATCACTGATCTTTAATTTACTGTGGCAAAAAGATTAGGACTTGCTGAAGCTCAGATGATGGTTAGCATTTTTTAGCAATAAAGTATTTTTGAATTAAGGTATGTACATTGTTTTTTAGACATAATGCTATTGCACACTTAATAGACCACAGTATAGTGTAAACATAACTTTTATATGTACTGGGAAACCAAAAAATTCGTGTGACTCACTTTATTGTGCTATTCGCTTTATTACAGTAGTCTGGAACAGAACCCACAATATCTCCAAGGCTATGCCTGTATATATATATATATATCCCAAATATTATTGTTTTGTCTGTATTTAAATGTTATATAAATTGACTCATGTATTCTTTTGAGTCTTGTTTCTTTCATCTATCATTATGGTTGTAAGATCTGGCCATATTGTTTTTGTAGCAGTGGTGTATCTGTTTTCATGGTTATATAGTAGCTGTTTATATGAATATGCTGTGTTTTGTTATCTATTTGTCCTATAGGTGGAAATTGGGTGTGGGGTAATTATTGACAACGTTGCTATACACTTTCTTGTTTATGCATTGTGTTGACATGAGCTGTAAGGTATATACCTAGGAAGGGAATTTCTGGGTCACAAGATATGTTATATCTAACTTTAGATTCTTTTTTTTAAAAATAAATTTATTTATTTATTTTTGGCTGCGTTTGGGTCTTTGTTGCTGTGCACAGGCTTTCTCTAGTTGTGGTGAGCGGGGGCTACTCTTCATTGAGATGCACGGGCTTCTCATTGTGGTGGCTTCTCTTGTTGCGGAGCACGGGCTCTAGGTGCTTGGGCTTCAGTAGTTGTGGCACGTGGGCTCAGTAGTTGTGGCTTGTGGGCTCTAGAGCACAGGTTCAGTAGTTGTGGCGCACGGGCTCAGTTGCTCCGCGGCATGTGGGATCTTCCCAGACCAGGGCTCGAACCCGTGTCGCCTGCATTGGCAGGCGGATTCCTAACCACTGCACCACGAGGGAAGTCCCTAACTTTAGTAGATTCTGCCAAACTCTTTTCCAAAGTGGTTGTACCAACTTATTCTCTCATCTGCAATTTACAAGAGTCACCATTACTCCACATCTTCAGGGACAGATGATATTGGTTGTCTTTCAATGTTAGGCAATCTAGTAGGTGTGTAATTGTGTTTGTGTTTTTAGTTTGCATTTCCCCAACTACTGAAGAAGTTCCTTGTGTATTGTCCATCTGGATTTTTCTTTGGTTCATTTTTAAATTGGGTTGTTTGTCTTCTTGCTTAATGAATGTTATCCAAATGGATACTTGATTGTCCCAAGTAGCATTTACTGAGAAGAGTGATGTCCTGGAACTCATCAGAGTTGATTGTTAAAATTTTGGAAGTTTTGTGAGCAGACTGTTTAAGTGTGGGTAGCTTGAAATCAGCCATGGTGGGAGTATTTATAACATGGATGTTGGCAAATGCTATAAATCAGGACAGTCATCTACTGCACCAATGGAAAAGACCATCTCTTCCACACGGCCCCACAGTGCCATCTCTGTCAAAAACCCTGTCCATACACATGTGGATTTATTTCTATACTATCTCTTCTGTATCATTCTTTTCTTTATCCCAATGTCAAAGCCATACTGCCTTATAAACTGTGGCTTTATAATAAGTCTTCATATCTGGTACAGCCAAGTCCTGTCACCTCCTCAGAGTATCTTCTCATTCTTGGCTCTGAACATTTTAAATTTTATAATCAACTTATCTAGTTTTTAAAGAAAAATCTGTTGAAATTTTAATTGAGGTCTCTAGATCAGCTTTGGGAATAAATGCACATTTTTATCCACTTTGGGTTCATTGTGGAAATTACTCATTACTGTGTGATATCAACTGCATATATTTTCCGTAGGTTTGTTATTTGTCATTTGACTTTGGCTACAGTGTTTCTTCCCTTTGAGCTTTACTTTTTATTAGATAAAGTTTATCAACTTTTTTCTTCATAGCTTCTAGCACTTATGTCATAAGATTAAAAATTTAATTTAAATTTTAAAATTCTCTGGTGTTTTATTCTATCCTTTAATGATTTTCTTAATCATTAAAATCCAAAGATTTAAATCTTTGATCCACCTGTAATTTACACTATAATAAAGATTTTTAAAAATATATATACTTTTAAAAGATGGCTAACCTGTTGTCCCAATATCAATTACTGAACAGTCTATCCCTACTGATATGAAATGTTACCATTATCATAAATGAAATTCCTATAAGTATTTGGGTTTTTTCTTGGACTTTCTCTTTTGTTTCATTATCTGTTTATAGTATCACTGTTCCATAGGAATATCATGTGAGACACAAATGCAAGCCACATCAAAAAAAGCAAAAAAAACCCCTGAGATTTATTTTTTAATTGAAGTATAGTTGATGTATAATATTATATAAATTACAGGTGTACAATATAGTGATTCACAATTTTAAAAGGTTATACTCCACTTACAGTTATTATAAAATATTGGCTATATTCTCCATGTTGTACAATATATCCTTGTAGCTTATTTTATACCTAATAGTTTGTACCTCTTAATCCCCTACCCCTATATTGCCCATGCACACTTCCTTCTCTGCACTGGTAACCACTAGTTTGTTCTCTGTATCTGTGAGTCTGTTTCTTTTTTGTTATAGTCACTAGTTTGTTTTTTTTTTTTTAGATTCCACATACAAGTGATATCATATAGTACTTGTCTTTTTCTGACTTATTTCACTTAGGATGATGCCCTCCAAGTCCACCCATATTGCTGCAAATGGCAAAATTTCATTCTTTTTTATGGCTGAGTAGTATCCCATTATATATATGGACCACATCTTCTTTATCCCTTCATCTGCTGATGGACACTTAGGTTGCTTCCATAACTTGTCAATTGTAAATAATGCTGCTATGAACATTGGTATGCATGTAGCTTTTTGGATTAGTGAAATTAGTTTTAATAATATATTTTATTTAACCCATTATAGCCATTACATCATTTCACCATGAAATCAATACATAGAAACAATTACATTTACATTCTTTTTTTTCATAAAAAGCCTTTGAAATGTGGTATATATTTTATACTTACAACACATCCCAGCTTGGACTAGCCATATTTCCAGTGTAATGAGCTAGTGACTACCCTATTAGGTAGCTCAGGTCAATATCTTTGTTAAGGCAGGTCTAGAGTAGCCTTGGCTCTGTGGCTAGTTTAGTTCTATTACTAAGATCTGGCCCTTCCAGGGTTGGTTCAATGAGGTCTCTTCACTCATTGGTTGGAACTTCAGCATCTCCCAGCTCTTTGGGACCTTGGGAATTGTCTGGATTACAGTGCCAGCATTTGTTCTTCCCTCAGTAGTCATGCTTTGCCAGCTCCTGGAGTTTCACCTCCACATGTCCACTCAGGATTCTGCCAAAGACTCAAGAGAACCTCTGTATGGATTTCTGCCACTCTTTCTGTGTCCCTCCGTCCTTTCAGTGCTCTGCTCTGTGAAGTCTAGTAGCCTCTGCTTCCTGCGCTCCAATCTGCCTCTTCAACTCAGCAAGATAACCATGTTCTGCTTCGAGTCCCTCCCTGCATCATTGTCTGGAAAGTTCCTCCAGGCAGCAAGTGTGGGTGATCACCTCGTGAGTCTCTTCTCTGAGGGGCTCGCATCTGTGCTGTGGGAGTTGGGTCTTTATTAATCCCTTGTTTTCCTTAATTTTATTCTTTTTATAACTTCTCTTATTGTTATTCTTTCCTGTTTATTAGAATAAATATTTAGGGCTCTGAATTTTTCTCTGAGAACTCCTTTAGCTATTTCCTATAGGTTCTGATAGGCAGTCTTTTTGTGGTCATTATTCTCTAGATACTTTGCAATTTTGGTTTTGGTTTTCTTTTGAGATGGTGGAGTTTTATGTTTCACTTTTCTGGTTCTGTTATGACTTGTTAGTTATATTGCATTATAAGTAAAGTTATCTACACTGTTTATAAGTTTTGAAAGTTATTGAAGTTCTCTTTATAGCTTAGAGTATAGTCACTATGATTTTACCATGAACCTTTGTAAACAAGGTGTTATTCACTTTTTAGGGTATTGTTGATTTTAAATGAGTAAATGTGAATTTGAGCATACAAAATAAATTTAAATTTACAAAAATACAATATGTATGTATATGTAAGTGTGTGTGTTTGTGTGTATATGTTTTTTGTTTTTTTTTTAAACTTTGGGTGCCAATGTAAGATTTTATTATAAAAATTAGTGCTTAAAAAATGTGTGAAAGCCACTAGCCTAGAAGACCCCAAAGGTCACCTGGAATGTGTAAAATGTGAATATAAATTTGTGTAGACACTAAAATGACCCTTGAGTAGAGCTGATATCAAAGAGTACCTCAAGTATTCCTTCCTCTCACTTTTCATTACTTTTCTTCCTCCCCTCCTCCCCGCATACAACATGCTAATAAAAAATCTAGATTACACAGAGCCAGGCAAGGTGTTATACCAGTCTCTTATCAACAAGTGAGAGCACGTTAAACACTTTTTAATTGGTCTTAGGAAAAGCAAAGGCGAAATGGAAATTCAATTCTCCTGGACCTTTGTTCAAAATGCATTTTTCCGTCTCTACTGTAAGGAGCGAATTTTAATGAGCTTGATTCTCACCATTTGGCCACGCATTTGTAATCCTTGTTCACACTTTGTGAAAGAAAAAAAATTTGATGAAAGAAATTGGATAATAATGGAAATCTTGTCTGAGCAGAACAAATTGTAATTATCAAATACATTGCAGGATGACTGGCATGCCGCAGCTGGGGAGAGGAGAGGCATCAGAACTGGTGACTTAAAAAAAGTCTCTCTCCCCAAAATGCCACTATCAGCCTGACAACAGTCTTGTCCTGCACAGAGGGATAGCATTCCAGAGTGGAGAGGGCTTTGGAACCAGACAGACCTGGGTTTGAAGCCTGCCCCCAACCTTTAATGGTAGGTCACTTAATTTTCCTTATCCTCAGTTTCTTCATCTGTATAATGGGGTAATAACGTCCACCTTGCAGCCTTGTGAGGACTGAAAGAAATGAATTATGGGAAAGTGCCTGGCACGTAATAGGGGCTCAGAGAATGACCAAGAGGAGAATTTCAAAGGAAGAATCAGTGGCAGGGCTGAGGAAGACGGGTGAGGTTCCTGGCTTGTTTCCTCTTTAGAAGAAAGAAGTGGGCAGGGCCAGGGATGTGTTTGTATGCTGGTGGTGGTGGTGGGGTCTTCCTAGCCCTTCTTCTCAGTCACTCTGGGACAGCAAATAACCAGTCAGGGCCTTTTGCAGAGGAGTCCACTCAGGATTCTAATCTGTAGTTACGAAAGCTCCAAGAGTCCATGCTTACCCCGTGAGCTTTGTGCGGCCCCTATATGGCAATTGAGGTCATGTAGCTAAGCACAGTTCACCAATGAGGCAATGAGTTAAGAGCTCACCAATGAGGCAATGAGTTAAGAGTTTCTCCGCCAGCAAGTAGGTCAAATAGCACAAACGGTGGGGGGAAGGGGGGTTGGCCAAACGTACTATTTAGGGCTCTGTGGAGTAGTATCAGAAAGGGAAAAGAGAGATTTCTTGGCCTTAGAGCTTGTAATTTAACAGAGAAGGGAGAGAAAAAATAGCTATAGCCACCTAGGGTGCTAACTGTAAAGATCCAGTGGCCATACAACTTTTTTTTTTTCCCCTCGGAGACAGTGTCAAAATCAAACATTCGCCGAGGGCCTCAAACCACATGCCCAGGGTTGGGTTCAGAAAATACAGTCCCTGTTTCTCTTCGTGTATCGTTCTGGACTCAGCGCCGGAGCACCTTCTGTGCTCCCAGAATTCCCTCCCTGTTAGGAGTGTAGGTATACCCAGGGTTTGACGGATCTGGGTTTTCAAGTCCCTCACTCACTTTATTATGGCCTTGGGGAAGCACCTATCCTCTGGACACCTCAGTTTTTTCATCTTGAAAACGATCACATCACAGGGCAGTGGCTGTGATAATTTAAGGATGCTTTTTTGGACAGGCCTGTGCTACGCCCTCAGGATGAACGGACGAAGAGGTTCCAGTTTCTTCCTTCAAGGCAGTGGTTCTCCACCTGGGGCAGTTTTGCCCCCTCAGAGGACAATTGGCAACGTCTGGACACATTTTGGCTGTCGCTATTCAGCGTGGGACATGAAGATGCTAAATATTCTACAATGCATAGGACAGCCCCCTACCTCCCCCGGCAAAGTTCCTTCTGATTTTAGAATTAGAAGATGAAGATGGGCCCACTAGAGGTTTTCCTCTGCTGGGAAGAGGGAAAATGTCATGATCCTTATCGCCATGTTTACCTCCTCCTACTGCCCTTGATGTCCTGGTCGCAGCTCCCTGGGAGGACGCGCTTCCCACCAGGGGCAACCTGGCGGATGGTGCCACCCTCATCCATATACATGTCCCCAGTTAAGGACTTCCCGCCGCTGCCGCCGGGAGAGGGGCCTGAGCTGTGGAGTGAAACTGAAAGGAGGGAGCCCGCGCTCCTCGGGTCCTTCGGCAGGAAGGTGAGGCAGGCCCTAGGCAGAACGCCCTGGAGGCTCTGGGGAGATGCAGGGCTTCTCTGGGGACCTAGTAGCCTGCCTGGGGGCGACTTCCTGGAACAGCGGCTCTAGCCAGCGCACAGCCTGACCGTCCAGTGCCAACACCCCAGGGCCCGACGGCAGGGCACCAAGGAGGCGAAAGACTGCTGGCTGCGCCAGGGCGGCCCCGCCAACTGGCCAGCGACCGAGGCGGGCGCCCGGGTCCACCGTCCCCCGCCCCCCAAACTGGCCGTGGTGGCCCAAACCTTCGAAGGGACCCCAGGGCAGGAGGGGGCAGCTTGGTCTTTCCCCGCCTAAGCCCGGGAGCGCACTCCAGCTTCCCCCCGGCTGCGCCTCCCCGCGGTGGGATGCGCGCGGGACCGGACGGCGACGCTGACTCGGCGGCGGCCGCGTGGGCGGCGGGGGAGATGGGGCCACCCGTCGCCCCGTGCTCCGGGGCCAAGATCTGGTGTCGGGACCACGTCTGTGAGCCGAGCACGCCCCCGCTGGGCTGGGTCTGCGGCCGGGAGCACAGGCGGCGGCGGTTAATGATTAATCGCTGACCACCCCGCCTCCAGCCGTTCGGGAGCGTGCGCTCCCGGAGGGTGGGTTTGGCGCGCCAGGGCCAGGCAGCCGGGAGGGGAGCGCCCGGGACAGAGAAGGGAAGGGCCTGCGCGCTGGGGCCTGCGGGCTGACTGGCTGCAGCGAGATTGGAACCTCCTTCCTCCGCGCTCTCCCCGCCTCGCCCAGACACACCCCCCCCAAACCCCACCCTCGGCCGCCTCCAGCCTCGGCTAGGTTGGGCTGCTCCGGGAAGTTTCCGTGAAAGCGCCCGAAAGCCTGTTACCTTTTCCAGGTGAGCTGGAAAAAGCCCTGCACCCACGCTAGTGAGCTGCGGCCGAGAACTTCGGGCCGCGCGGGGAGGAGGAAGGGGAGTTCAGAAGGTCTTTGGACGCCGCGGCCTGGCCGGCTGTCTTCCTCATGGCTTCGCCCAGCCGTCCTGGCAGTGACTGCTCCCATGTCATCGATCACAGCCACGTTCCCGGGTTCGAGGTGGCCTCCTGGATCAAAATCACCCTCATCCTGGTGTACCTGGCCATCTTCGTGGTGGGCATCCTGGGGAATAGCGTCACCATTCGGGTCACCCGGGTGCTGCAGAAGAAGGGCTACCTGCAGAAGGAGGTGACGGATCACATGGTGAGCCTGGCTTGCTCCGACATCCTGGTCTTCCTCGTCGGCATGCCCGTGGAGTTCTACAGCATCATCTGGAATCCCCTGAGCAAGCCCAGCTACACCGTGCCCTGCAAGCTTCACACGTTCCTCTTCGAGGCCTGCAGCTACGCCACGCTGCTGCACGTGCTGACGCTCAGCTTCGAGCGCTACATCGCCATCTGCCACCCCTTCCGGTACAAGGCCATGTCGGGGCCCTGCCACGTGAAGCTGCTGATTGCCTTCGTCTGGGTCACCTCCGCCCTGGTGGCGTTGCCTTTGCTTTTTGCCATGGGAGTCGAGTACCCCTTGGTGAACGTGCCCAGTCACCGCGGTCTCACGTGCAACCGCTCCCGTACCCGCCACCACGAGCAGCCGGAGAGCTCCAACATGTCCATCTGCACCAACCTGTCCAGCCGCTGGACCGTGTTCCAGTCCAGCATCTTCGGTGCCTTCGTCATCTACCTCGTGGTCCTGTTCTCCGTGGCCTTCATGTGCTGGAGTATGATGCGGGCGCTCACGAGGAGTAAGCAGGGCACGCTGGCCGCCCAGGGGCAGCAGCTGCAGGGCAGGAAGTCGGAGAGCGAGGAGAGCAGGAGCGCCCGGAGGCAGACCATCATCTTCCTGAGTGAGTCCTGGGTGGAGGGCCTCCTGGGAGCCGCCCTCACCCCCCCACCCCCACCCCCACCCCCACCCATCACCGCCCGCGGTCCTCTAAACTCGAGTCTTGCCTTGAGAGTGTGAACCTCAGTTCGTTGAGGCTGAAGAGGCATGGATCTGAGCCTCTGCATGTTTCTTCTCTCTGCTTTGGGGACTTGGGTTATGGTCAAAAGAGCACTAGCCCAACAGTCAGAAGGGCTGGCTGGGTATGTTCCGCAGTGGCGGCTGTGCGATGGCTGGCCAAGTCACAAAATAGCCTGGGTAAAATGGAGATAACACTGAGAAATGTGAGGGTCCACTTAGGTAATATGAGACAGGTGAAAGTCCTTTGAGAAGGACCCAGTTCTGTGAAGATGGAAGGCAGCATCCTTATCTAGCCCATCTCCTCCTTTGTAGAAACGAGGCTGTTGGGAACACACACAGGCTGGGACTCTAGTCCCCCAAAGTGATTTCCTACCCACGTCTTAAGAAACTGGAGCTCTCAGACACACACTCCCCAAGGTAGTGCTGGCGTGTTTGCCCTGGTGGATCTGTTTCTTAACACAGAAACATGGCTGGACCGGCTGGCTTGTTTGTCTGATTCAGAAAATCTGACTTCACAGATTTCCTGAGACTTGATTGATCATCCCAAATACCAGTTCCCTTGCAGAGAACTCGCTTTGTTTTCCAAACTTTTCTTGTGATGCAAATATTTAAAGTCAGATCCTCCTGTGTGCCAGGAAGGAAGGGGTCCATGATCAGTAGCCCCCCAAGGCCTCAGAAGAGGGGCCTGGTGGGCTTTCATGGAGACACACCACGTGTACTGGAGCAAAGAGTTTTAAAAAAGGTCTTTTAGCGGAAAGAAGAAAAAGATATCCTTGTGGGTGTGTGTGAGTCAAGGGGGAGCTGTTAGGGCAATGTTTCCCCTTTTCCCCAGCTCCCTTTCCAGTGTGGCATCAGAGAAGGAATAAATCATGGTGCTGTTTGTTTTGGTGTGGGAAACCTGAGAAACAGGTTCTAGGGCAAGGAGTTAGGAAAGAAAATTGGAAGGCACTTGAAGAGAAATGGAAAGAACTAGGTATTGTCCCAGCCATGCCCCTAGCTTCTGGTGTGTCCCTACAACTGACCTGACTTGACTCTGGGTCTGTGCGAAATGACAGGAGGGCGTTTGCGGTGTGGGGGTGCCGACTTTGCATCAGGCACTGTGCTCTTGGCTTATATTTCCATTTCATAGAGGAGCAATTTCAGGCTTAGAGAAGACCTAGTTCAAATGCACTCAGGTGCAGCTCCCAGATTCTAACCTTGGTTCTCAGCGTGTTACCGAGTCCAAGCTCACACTGCTGGCCGCACAGCAGGACAGTAAATTGAGAGACTACGTGTTGGGGCCAGGAATAATGACTTTATTCAGAAAGCCAGCAGAGCGAGAAGATGGTGAACTAGGGTCCCAAAGAACCATCTTACCTGAGTTAGAGTTCAAACTTCTTTTATATTTAAGGGGGAGGGGGTGTGGCTGCTTGTTGCAAACTTCTTGGTGCCGGAATCCTTTGTTCTTGCAGCTGTACATGTAGGTCAGGTCAGGATGTTCCTATAAACCTCCAACAAGACAGATGTTATTCTCTGTTCTGCAACTTTTTATCTCTATATGAATGGAAACATGTTATATCTTGAAAGGTCAGAGCCTGGAGAGTGGGCCATCCTGTATATTTCAGGCTGTAGGCAACATTCTTGTGGCAAAAGCAATAGAATACAAAGGTTAAAGTAAAGGAAACAGATCCAAGATGGAGTCAGATTTGTTCTTTGCCATTACAAGGGCAGGGAAGTGAGTGGCTGCCTGTGGCTTTTTCACAGGCTCATGGGGAAAGGAAAATGAAATAAAGCAGGACTTTGATAAGGTGTTGCAGCCTTTCTGGAAATTGGAGTAAGGCGTCTGTAGCAGGTGACATTGTCTAGGGACTTAGGAAGGGCACCCAACCCAACTCAATCTCTCTTGTCCATTGGCTTCTGCCCAAAATATTCCAGGAAGAAACGGACATTGGATTTGCTTGAACATCTGTTGAAAGACTAGTTCTTCTTTCCGCCATATACCCTTAGGCATATTTTAAACTTTTAGCAGTAATTTATACTTTAGTATGAATGAATTTCCTTTTTTTTTTTTTTTTTTTTAACTCTCCCACCCTAATTTAGGAATTAAGACTGCATTTGACCAAGGAAAAAAATAATTGATTCATCTTTGTTCTCTATTGTACCAATCTCTTTTTATTTAAAAAAATTTAATTTCTCTGAATAGATGTCTCTTCTCCTAGTGGGTATTGTTCCAAGTTGAAGTCAGTCTCCATGTTGGAGTTATGTCTCCATTCAGACATAAAATCAGAATGTCACAGACTTTTATGTAGAGACAAATAGGAACTTGGAGATATCTCATCCAGTTAGTAATCACCTGGAATGAGTCTGGTCTCTCAGCTGCGCTCATTCTTTCCTTCTTGTTCTCTCCGCTTTCTTGTAACAACTATGTATTAATCACCCACTGTGTTCCCAGCATAGATTGTTGAATGGCAATCAGGTGCTCGATGTGTGATAATGTCTTGGGGGAATTTACCATTTGTATTTAGCCCGTTTCCTCTGCAGTAGGTTTCCAAAGCAGTTCCTGCAACTCTTCCCACTCCCAGTGAATTTCAAAGAGCTTTTAAAAATAGGAGCCTCACTAATTAACTCAAGTTAGGAAATAAATTAATGGAGTGAAGAGGAAGAAATCATGCCCTGCATCCCTCAGATTGATACAATGCAATTTACTTTGTGTTTCATGAAACTTATGCTTTGGGGCATTTTTAACCCAGAACAAATGAATATATAAATTGTTTAGAAATCGCTGAATTTAACATAGTGATTTAGCTGTCTTTTTAGCACTTGAGTTAACAGATGTATCAAATTAAAACAAATATTTGCTCATTTCAAACATTTTGCATTTAATGTGAAATGTAAATGACAACAGCACAATGTCTTTGGAGCTCTGGAGGCAACAAAAAAACAATTAAGGAATTTCCCCCCTCATTGTTAAAAATGCTAACTTCTGCATAACAGAAGGGAAATTCATAAATCTAGCCAAGATGAGGAAGTCTATGCAGAACATATTAAATTTCCTTTCTGCATCTTTTGCTATTGTGCCTGACTCTAGCTGAGGTGCTGGGCTGGTGAATAATGAAAACAAATTGGGAACTCTGGGAGGGAAAGAGATGCGGGGACACCTCCTAGCTCTCAAGCAATTTGCAGGAGAAAACAATAATAATGTGAAAGTACACATTTCTGGACACATGAGTGTCCCTTCTTGCCTCTTGTCAGCTCAGTGAGAAATCAGTACTAGACTTATTTCTTTTTGCACGGTCACGGGTAATATGACTTGTCCCATGCCAGAACAGAGGTTGCCTGGTCTGGATTCCTGTCTCTTCTGGAGGCAAGGAACTGGTGCATTTGTCTCTTTATACCTTAGATGTTGAGAATATGCAAAATGAGTCTTCCTTTCAAGAGGGTTTCCCAGACCTTCCATCTTTTTTTTTTTTTCTTCCCAGACCTTCCATCTTATATTTCTGAACACTCACTTGGAGTTATTTTCAATGCGTGGGGCACCCAGGTCCACAGACACTCGTGTTTGTGTCTGTTGCACATGTGGCTTGCTGTCAGATGTCACCCACTCAAAGTGGAACAAGAGTAGTTTAAACGGAGAGTTGTAATTTGTAACTTGCAAGAGCGTAAAGTGATTGGGACTAGGTTACGCCTACCTCCTAAGGACCTGTAGGGTAGTGATGGGCTTTCAACCATAGTTATGAAAATTTTTTTTTACAGATAATTGTGAAATTACAAAATTAAAGAAACGTCATAGAGGCTTAGGACTCTGTAATAGGTACACTTTTTTTTGGCATTCTGATTTGCTCTCCTGAGTCAGAGGGAAAGGGAAGGAGCCGCAGAGAGTGATGGGAATTGCACATCAACTTGTGTTGATCTTGGAGAATATCTTGAATGTGGACTTAGCCCCAAGTGTATTTGGATGGAAAGAAGATTGAGAGCTGCTGCTGAACTGAACTACTCTAAAAAGAAGGTTGACGCATATTTGGATATTTGTGGGGTGGGCCAGAGAGAAGCAAGGAGGAGATCAGAATCATATCCTCTGGGTCTGAAGACCTCAGATGTGAGGTCAAAGTCACGTGTTCACGGGAGAGACTGAGAAAGAAAGCTGAGATGTTGACAGTGGCTCCTCTTTGCAATCAGTACCTGAAACAAACTTCAAATTAGTTTCTTAAAATGGAGTCCAAAATTTCCCATGAAAAGAGGTTTTATTGGGGTGTCACTGTGAAAAACAAAAGTGAAAATTATGAAAAGAAATTTGTCTTATATTTTATCATAGTTTCTAATCATATGTGAATTCTTATAATAATTCTTTTCAGAATGAAACAAGTGCTTCACTTGTAATTTTTCCGACAAAACAGTTGTGATAGCCATTGTGTTTGATTTTCTGGAACAGCAAGATTGTAAAGAAAGTTTTCTCCCAAGAGCTTCTCTTAATTCGTTGCTATTTAATTCATCCTCGTTGAAGTACCTGTTTTAGCATCATCCTTGTCAATTTCCCATTGTTTCAGGATTAACTGGTTTAATTCGGCCAGACCTTCCTTTGTCAGTGGCTTGTCATTTGATTCATGTGTTTCTCTAGCTTCCCTTTCATTGACTTCATGAAGTTCTGCACCCCACATACAGGCCATAGGCAGAAATATAATTAATTGAAAAATCAATCTCTATACCCTTGTGTATATCAACTGATGACATGAAAATGAATGCCTTAAAGTGCTCTGAAGTGCCCAAAGAATTTTTAAATAATTGTTTTCCTGACTAGTTTAAATTCTGGTCTTACTATCATGTTTGTGTCATTAATTTTCTCAGTAAAGGCTATTTCTGTGGTGTAAAGGACTAAGCCAACTTAGTCTCTCAGGGAAATATCACCAGAAGTAAATTTACTGACATTTTTAGAGTGAGAGATTATTTTGACTGAAATGTTTGGATATTTCAGGACAAAAGTTTTGCCTCGAGTATTCGGCTTGCTGCCTCTGTTCTCCTCCTCCCTTTACTGGGGTGGATGTGGCTATAATAAACGGTGCTTCATGTTTATTTTTCTATTTGTGATATCTGTCATAAATTGCAAGTGTCCTGTGATCACCCTGGCAGACAAATATAATAATGCTGCTTTATTTGTATAATCAGGCTGCCTCAAAGATTTCATTTCTCTGTTTGAGAGATGCATCGTTCCCGTGGAAGGGAATATTGCAATCCCAGTTCCCATTCATTAGCAAGCCTGTTCATCTGTCTTAGTTGCATGCCTCATGGGGGCTGCCAAAGTGTAATAAGACAGTAGAAGCCTTCATCGAGCAATGCATTCAGCTTATTAATGCTAAAACCACTCAGAATAAAAGCCATTTGCGTGTAGAGACAGCACAGAGGAAGCATATTGAATTGGGTGTCAAGGAGCCCTGTCCTGCCCCACTAGACAAGGTCCTCTGACCCACCACTTGGATCACACTGTCATCTCTCTCCGCCTTTTCCTTCTGCCCAGCTCCCCTGCTGGTCTGCAACCCTGCGACAACCCACCTGACTCTCCACCTCTACTCCTTGGCTGCGAACTGAGCACTGAAGAAAAGACTGGTTACCACTGCTGCTGTCAGTTCTTGTAAACAGACGTGTTCAGCCTTACCTGGGCCCTGCTCGCTGATAGCACCTTCCTTTGTAGGGACTGTCAAAGAGCTTGAGCTCCTGGAGCCCCTTTTCTACTTTGAGGGACCTTGATTGGACATGGCATCACTGGAGGAATGTCTGCATCTACCCTCGCCTAGGCTGTTCGTGCTGCAGCTGCTGGGATCCCATTGATGCCCCCATTCCCAGGCCCATCAAGTTCAAGTCTGTTAATGGCTTCCCATGGCTTTTAGGTCAAGGATCAAAATCCTTAACATAAGACCTCGTGGTCAGCTGCCCCTCCAACTGCATCGGGTGCAGTTCTCCCATTGTGTTAGTCTGCTGGAGCTGCCATGACAAAATACCACAGATAGTGGGGCTTAAACAGCAGACGTTTATTTTCTCACAGTTCTGGAAGCTAGAAATCTGAGATCTGGGAGATGGCAGGGATGGTTTCTGGTGAGACTTCTTTGGTTTGCAAGTAGCAGCTTTCTTACTGAGTCCTCACATGGCCCTTGCTCTGTGAGCACAGAGAGAGAGATCTCTTTATCTCTTCTTTTTGTTAATAAGGAAGCCAGTCCAATGAGATTAGAGCCCTGCCCTTCTGACCTCATTTAACCTCAGTCACCTCCCAGAAGGCCCTGTCTCCAGATACTGTCACATTGGGGGTTAGGGCTTCACCATATGAATTTGGGGAGCACAGTTCAATCTATAACACTCCTTAATTTCTCTGCCCCATTCCCCCCTTTAAATCCTTCAGTAGACCATGGCCAGGCTCTCTCTTACCACCTGGTCTTGGCATGTGTTGTTTTCTCTGCCTGAAATGCTCTTCTGCCTCACTCCATGCTCTACCTGACCCCACCAGCACCTTCACCAAGCGAGAGCATCTTCAGATCTCCCCCTGGGAAGCATGGCCCATCCTCCCTGACTTAATTTAACCTCCCTTGAAACAAGACTCACAGTTATAATCTTACATTTAATGGTGAAATCATTTGATTGATGTCTGCCTTCCTTCTGATTCCTTGAGGGCAGGAGCTATTCTTAATCTTGCTTCCCACTGCCCTTCATCCTAGCATAGGGGCTGGCACACAGCAGATGTTCAATGAAATTTTGTTGACTGAATAAATACCTGAACACGCCTGAGCTTGGGATTGGGGAATGATGTTCTATTTTCCCTTGGGTGTGCTTTCCTCTAGAAACTTACCATTCCTCAGAATTTTTCTGATTAGTCCAAACCTAAAGATGCTCTCTTGAAAGGGATCTGATTCTTCCCAGGCCTCTGAAAAGTCAAGCCATCGTGGAGGACATTTGAGATTTTATCTCCCCTGAGCCAAGGAACAGTCTGTGTTAATCAGCCCCTGAATATCAGCTTTCACTATATGTACCTGCCGGAAGTAACCCTGAAATGAAAGTGATTAAGGTGGTGTTTAACAGTGCTTGTTAAACTCTGTTTCACCGGATGATAATGGAATGAGACAACTTGAAAAATTATTTCTTAGCAGGCCCTTTCACCACTTATTGACAGGGGTGTCCTCAGGGTGATGGAAAGAGGATGCAGCGGGGGCAATGTTTTGAAAATATTCAACCAATATGTTTTTATTTCCCCCTTAAGTTGCATTCACTGGCAGCCTTTTCCCTCAAGTCTTAACCGGAAGGCTTGTCACCCTAGGGAAGCAAAAAAGCAGGTACTGCCTTGTCTAAAGGTATTGTTTTCAGTTTTGAGCCCGGAAGCTGGACTTCTTGACCTCTATGGCTAGGCAGTTGTCTTGAAAGCCAGGTTTTGGGAAGGGTGAAGAAAAGACTTCTAAACTCCATAGTCTCTTCCTTTTTTTTTTTTTTTTTTTTTTTTAAAGCTGTGTCAGGCGGCATGGAGGATCTTAGTTCCCCAACCAGGGATCGAACCTGTGCCCCCTGCATTGGGAACGCAGAGTCTTAACCACTGGACTGCCAGGGAAGTCCCCGTAGCTCTCCCTTTAATGTACCATGAGCCCAGCCTGGTGGATAAAATCAGCCACCATGCCACCTGGTCCAGACAAGACCATAGCTAAGGGGCTTGACATTTCTCCTTGGCAGCCATTGAAGGGCTCTAAGGGGAGAAGCAGTACAGTTAAATTTGTGCTGCTGCCCCTGGGGTGACAGCATTTGTGGAACTGCAATTGGAGTCAACATACAGGCCTGGTCATGTTCCCAGAGTGGAAAAGAGACGACCCTTCCCTGGGACACAATCCTGCTGGAGCACCTGATGCCAGTTGGTTCTTCCTGCCATTGTTCAGGCCTCTGGCTCTTGGTTTGTCCAACTCTTGCTGTCGCTGCCGCCTTCCATGGCCAGAGAGTGACTGTGCTTCCCTTCAGCTCCTTATCTGTCCCCAGCATGGAGGCCCCAAGCGCCTCCACATTGCACAGGCTCTGGTTAGGAGCTGGCTTGGTCGTAGTCGCTCTAACTTATCTCCACTGTGCAGTGGTCTGCTCGTTCTTCAGTGACAGTTTCAAGTCCCCACTTCTTCCTCCAAGCCTTCCCACACTGATCTTCTGTGAACGATGAGCCATCTGAGACCCCATTTCTCAGATGGGGTCCCAGGTGTTGTCTCCCAACTATTCGTTTTTTTTTTTAAAGAATTGCTTTGCTTATTTTATTTTTGGCTGCGTCAGGTCTTAGTTGCGGGCCCTTCGTTGCGGCGCTCAGGCTTCTCTCTAGTTGTGGCGCGTGGGCTCTGTATTTGAGGCATGTGAGCTCAGTCGTTGTGGCGCGCGGGCTTAGTTGCCCCACTGCGTGTGGGATCCTAGTTCCCTGACCAGGGATCGAACCAGTGTCCCCTGCGTTGGAAGGTGCATTCCCAACCACTGGACCACCAGGGAAGTCCCTCTCCCAGCTATTCTTGGGGCTTCCTGAGATCAGGGACCGTGCACGCTCATAGTTCTTCAAATACCCTGCTGGGCTGGGGCCGCCGTGGCTGTGAACTGCTTTAACAGGTGCTGGGATTGAAATTCCCTGTCAGTGGTGGGCTCTTGGGTAGGAAGGGGACCACACAAAGCTGTGATCCTCAGGAAATCGCTTCGCCTCTACCTGCCTTTCTTCCTCTTCCCTGTGGTAGGCAGAAATCTGAGATGGCTCCTGGAATTCTGCAACCCTGGTGTACATACGTCTACTCCCACTTATTCAGTCAAACACTAATCGAGGTGTTGCAGTGAAGGGATTTTGCAGAAGTAATTAAGTTCCCGAATCAGTTGACCTTAAAATAGGGAGATTTTCTGCGTGGGCTTAATCAAGTCACAAGACCGTTTAAATCTGGGTCTAGAAGTCAGAGACAGGGGACCTCAGATATTCAAATCACAAGAGGGGGTGGGAGGTAAGAGGCATTCTCCATTGCTGGCTTTGGAGATCTGGAGGGGTCACTGGCAGGGAATGTAGGTGGTCCCTAGGAGCTGAGCGCCAGGAAAGAAATGGGGATCTGAATGAGCTGAGAGGTGGATTTCCCCCCAGCACCTTCAGAAAAGAATTCAGCCTGGCTGATACCATGAGACCCTGAGCAGAGATCTCAGCCATGCCGGGTCTGGAGTTCCGATCTACAGAAATGTGAGCTAATAAATAGATGTTGTTATGTAGCAGTAGAAAACTGATACATTCCCTGAACTCTGATAAGGGGCTCCAAGGTAGACGCATGTCCTGCCTTAGTTATATCTTCCAAACCTAATCTCTAGAAGCTTCTCTGTGAAAAGTCCCACCTTCTAAGACCTGTACCCATGGCCCAGCCATTCCTGGATTCACCCACCATTTATTGAACACCTGCTAAGGCTCAAGTGATTAGGAAATTTACCATGATCCAGGGCACCATGGGATTTTCTCTGGACTTTTAGACTCTTATTTGGGGAATTCAAACTTTGCAGGTTTGAGTCCCATCAGCTGGAAGTTTGAACCCCTGGATACCTTGGTTGTCAAAGAGGAGGACTGTGGTAGATTCATCTTTTAATTATCATGCTTTGCGTAGCTCTTTTTCCTCAGAGCCTGGCGCTTAGAAGGTGCTGAACGAAAGTTGGGTGAATCAGTGAATGGGCAGCTTTGCTGCTTTCCAGAGCCTTCTCACCAGAGCAGAGCTTACATTCTTCATCATTTAGCTTCAAATGGAAAAAGGGGGGTGGACAGTGGGAGCCAACCCCAGTGCTGAAAGCACGTCTGAGTATGAGAAATGTCTCAGGCTAACAAACTTTAACCATTTTCTGATGTTAGGGTTTCTGCCAACTGAGAAACTTGACAAAATTTCCTGTTTGCACTTAACTGTGTGTAAGAGCCATTCTGGCAGGCAGAAGCCTGCCAGACGTCTTATCAGGCTCTTTTACACATCTCAAGGGTGGCTGGGTAGCTGGAGAGCAGTGGTGGTACCAGGATCTGACAGACGGGGCAAGTGAAGTTTGCTTTCCAGAGGGTGAAGAAAACCTGTGTAGAAGTAGCCTGTTCTCCTTCTTGGACCTGGAGTTTTTCTCATTACTGAATCTCTTGAAGGCCCCTTCCTCCAGGAAGCCTTCCCGGACCGGCTTCACCCTGCTGTAAATTCTCCAGCAGGTCTTCGCGTTTCACTTTAGCGCTTCATTCATCAGGTATTTACGAAATCCTAAAATGTGTAGGGTGTCATTTAGACTTTAGAGATCAAGATGCTCATTCTCCCCTTCGAGGAGCTTAATATTTCTCTAGTTGGGGCATCAAAGTATAGAGGTGGAGCCTTGTAGAAGGAAGCCTAAAAATACCCTTGATGAAGAGTGGCGCGTAATGGCTGCTTATAAAGTAAACTGGTTCTGGGCACCGGCATTTTTAATAGGGTGGTTAATTGGACGTCACCCACCCCAGAGATGTTCTCTACAAACTTGATATTCACCGTGTGGTCCATAGATCAGCAGCATCCACATCACCTGGAAATTGTAAACTATAGAGTCTTGGGCCACACCCCGCACCTACTGAATTAGAATCTGCATTGCGTGCAGGTCTCTGTGATTCCTACGCAGATTAAAAGCTTGAGGAGCACCTATCTACGACATGTGGAAGGGATTCTTTAACTCAAAAAGAATAGAAAAGGATGAATTGGGAACGACTGAACTCACCATATGTAGTAAGGACTAGTTAGAGTTGTAATAGGAACTCTTTGTAGTCATGACAAGTGGGAATTTGCTCCATGACACTTAGGCAGAAGAAACTTCACATTATTTTGAAAAAGAAACTTAAGTCAGGCTCCAAACCTCCATTTGCAAGGTAGTGAAAATTCAATCTCAGTGAAGTTTAGGGGAAGACGTCCCCTGACTCATGTTGTATTAAAATTCAAGGGGGCTTATGAGATGCCCAGAAAATGAAGCATTTGGTCCTTCTTTCAAAATAGGTGTTTTGTTCAGAGCACTTCCTGTTCCCTCTTCTCTAGCATTCTGCTGCTAAGGCTGATCAGAGCACCGGACCAGCCAGTCAAGGGACCGGCCTTTATACTTTATTCCTTATAACATCACCATCATGAGAGTAGAATTATCCTTGGTTTTCAGAATTGCCCGAGGTAATCACCCATGGAGATCTGAGCTACAGTCTAACTCCGAAGTCCATGTTTTTCCCTCAGCAAAGAGATGGGCTCTTCGAATAGGATGTGGTCCAGCTGTGGGGGCCTTGTTACGGGCGGTGAGGGATGAGGAGGGAAGAAACCAGGATGCCAAGTCTGGTGCATGTTTCTTTTTTGTTGTTTTTGTTTTTTATTTTAGCCACACTGGCGAGGCAGGTGGGATCTTAGTTCCCTGACCAGGGAAAGGGCTCAAACCCGCGCCCCCTGCAGTAGAAGCACAGATCCCACAGAACCCCTGGACTGCCAGGGAAGTCCCCTTGAGTACCCTTCTTATGTTTGGGGACTCTGCTCTCTTTTTTTTCTTCCAGTTTTATTGAGATACAATTGACATACAGAATTGTGTAAGTTTAAGGCATACAGCATAATGATTTGACTTCCATACATCATGAAATGTTAAATAAGTTTAGAGAGCATCCATCGTCTTCTGTAGATACAAACTTAAAGAAATAGAAAAAATTTTTTGTCCTTACGATGAGAGCTCTTAGGATTTGTTCTCTTAGCAACTTTCATATATAAGGTACAGCTGTGTTCATTACATTTATCATGTTGTACATTACATCCCTAGTAGTTATTTATCTTATAAACGGAGGTTTGTACCTTTTAACTACCTGCATCCAATTTCCCCCCTACCCTTACCCCCTGCCACGAATCTGATGTCTTTTTCTGTGAGTTTATTTTGCCACAATAATGGATTGACAACACTGTGTTCGTTCCTGGTACACAGCATAGTGATTCGCTATTTCTACACATTTCAAAAAGATCACCATGAGTTTAGGTACCATCTGTCACTATACAAAGATATTACAAAAGAATTGGTTATATTCCTCCCACTGTACATTTCATACCCGTGACTCATTTATTTTGCATCTGGAAGTTTGTACCTGTTAATCTCCCTCATTTATTTCTCTCTACCCTCTCTGGCAACTACCTGTTGGTTTTCTGTATCTATGACTCTGTTTCTGTTTTGTTATACTTGTTCATTTGTTTTGTTTTTTAGAGTCCACATAGAAGTGAAATTATAAGGTATTTGTCTTTCTCTGTCTGACTTATTTCACTTAGCATACTTCCCTCTAGGTCTATCCATGTTGTCATAAATGGCAAGATTTCATTCTTTTTTATGACTGAGTAATATTCCATTATATATATATGTGTGTGTATATATATATACATACGTATATATGTGTGTGTGTGTGTGTGTGTGTGTATATATATATATATATATATATATATGCATATCTTCTTTATCCATTCATCTATTGATGGGCATTTAGGTTGCTTTCATATCTTGGCTATTGTAAATAATGTTGAAATGAACATGGGGGTGTGTATAACTTTTTGAACAAGTATTTGTGTTTTCTTTGGATACTCAGAAGTGGAATTGCTGGATGGTATGATAGTACTGTTTTTAATTTTTTGAGGACTATTCATACTACTTTCCGTAATAACTTCACCAATTTACATTCCCACCAACAGAGCATGAGGGTTCACTTTTCTCCACATCCTCATCAACACGTTATTTGTTGTCTTTTTTGATAATAGCCATTTTGAAAGATGTCAGGTGATATCTCCTTGTGGTTTTTTTTTTTTTTAATTAATTAATTTTTGGCTGCGTTGGGTTTTGGCTGCGTTGGGTTTTTTTGTTGCTGCACGCGGGCTTTTCTCTAGTTGCGGCAAGCGGGGGCTACTCTTTGTTGCGGTGCGTGGGCTTCTCATTGCAGTGGCTTCTCTTGTAGCAGAGCACGGGCTCTAGGCGTGTGGGCTTCAGCAGTTGTGGCACACAGGCTCAGTTGTTGTGGTGCATGGGCTTAGAAGATCCGCGGCATGTGGGATCTTCCCAGACCAGGGCTCAAACCCGTGTCCCCTGCATTGGCAGGCAGACTCTCAACCACTGCGCCACCAGGGAAGTCCTGCGGTTTTTTTTTTTTTTTTTTTTTTTACTAGTTGGAAGATTTTAATTTTGCTTATTTTAGGCAACTTATAAGAAAAGTCTTGGGTACATGCATTTTTTTTTTTCCCACATCTTTATTGGGGTATAAATGCTTTACAATGTTGTGTTAGTTTCTACTGTAGAACAAAGTGAGTCAGCTACATGTATACACATATCCCCATATACCCTCCCTCTTGAGCCTCCCTCCCACCCTCCCTATCCCACCCCTCCCTGTGGTCACAGGGAGATCAGCACTGAGCTGATCTCCCTGTGCTATGCAGCAGCCTCCCACTAGCCATCAATTTTACATTTGGTCGTGTATATATGTAGATGCTACTCTCTCACTTCATCCCAGCTTCCCCTTCCCCCGCCGTGCCCTCAAGTCCATTATCCACATCTGCGTCTTTATTCTTGCCCTGCCACTGGGTTCATCAGTACTGCTTTTTAAAATTCCATATATATGCATTAGCATACGGCATTTGTTTTTCTCTTTCTGACTGACTTCACTTTGTATGACAGATTCTAGGTCCATCCACCTCACTACAAATAACTCAATTTCATTCCTTTTTATGGCTGAGTAATATTCCATTGTATAGATGTGCCACGTTTTCTTTATCCATTCATCTGTTGATGGACACTTAGGTTGCTTCCATGTCCTGGCTATTGTAAATAGTGCTGCAGTGAACATTGTGGTACATGACTCTTTTTGAATTATGGTTTTCTCAGGGTATATGCCCAGTAGTGGGATTACTGGGTCATACGGTAGTTGTATTTTTTGTTTTTTAAGGAAGCTCCACACTGTTCTCCATAGTGGCTGTATCAATTTACATTCCCACCAACAGTGCAGGAGGGTTCCCTTTTCTCCACACCCCCTCCAGCATTTATTGTTTGTAGATTTTTTGATGATGGCCATTCTGACCGGTGTGAGGTGATACCTCATTGTGGTTTTGATTCGCATTTCTCTAATGATTAGTGATGTTGAGCATCTTTTCATGTATTTCTTGGCCATCTGTATGTCTTCTTTGGAGAAATGTCTATTTAGGTCTTCTGCCCATTTTTGAATTGGGTTGTTTGTTTTTGTGATATTGAGCTGCATGAGCTGCTTGTATATTTTGGAGATTAATCCTTTGTCAGTTGCTTCATTTGCAAATATTTTCTCCCATTCTGAGGGTTGTCTTTTCGTCTTGTTTATGGTTTCCTTTGCTGTGCAAAAGCTTTTAAGTTTCATTACGTCCCATTTATTTGTTTTTGTTTTTATTTCCCTTACTCTAGGAGGTGGGTCAAAATGGATCTTGCTGTGATTTATGTCATAGAGTGTTGTGCCTATGTTTTCCTCTAAGAGTTTTACAGTGTCCGGTATTACATTTAGGTCTTTAATCAGTTTTGAGTTTATTTTTGTGTATGGTATTAGAGTGTATTCTAATTTCATTCTTTTACATGCAGCTGTCCATTTTTCCCAGCACCACTTATTGAAGAGGCTGTCTTTTCTCCATTGTATATTCTTGCCTCCTTTGTCAAAGATGAGGTGACCACATGTGTGTGGGTTTATCTCTGGGCTTTCTATCCTCTTCCATTGATCTATATTTCTGTTTTTGTACCAGTACCATACTGTCTTGATTACTGTAGCTTTGTAGTGTAGTCTGAAGTCAGGGAACCTGATTCCTCCAGCTCCATTTTTCTTTCTTAAGATTGCTTTGGTTATTCGGAGTCTTTTGTGTTTCCATACAAATAGTAAAATTTCTTGTGCTGGTTCTGTGAAAAATGCCATTGGTAATTTGATAGGGATTGCACTGAACCTGTAGATTGCTTTGGGTACTATAGTCATTTTCACAATATTGATTCTTCCAATCCAGGAGCATGGTATATCTCTCCATCTGTTTATGTTATCTTTAATTTCTTTCATCAGGGTTTTATAGTTTTCTGAGTACAGCTCTTTTGCCTCCTTAGGTAGGTTTATTCCTAGGTATTTCATTCTTTTTGTTGCGATGGTAAATGGGATTGTTTCCTTAATTTCTCTTTCTGATCTTTCGTTGTTAGTGTATAGGAATGCAAGAGATTTCTGTGCATTAATTTTGTATCCTGCAAACTTACCAAATTCATTGATTAGTTCTAGTAGTTTTCTGGTGGCATCTTTAGGATTTTCTATTTATAGTGTCATGTCATCTGCAAACAGTGACAGTTTTACTTCTTCTTTTCCAATTTGTATTCCTTTAGTTTCTTTTTTTCTCTGATGGCCTTGGCTAGGGCTTCCAAAACTGTGTTGAATAATAGTGGCGAGAGTGGACATCCTTGTGTTGTTCCTGATCATAGAGAAAATGCTTTCAGTTTTTCACCATTGAGTATGATGCTTGCTGTGGTTTTGTCACATATGGCCTTCATTATGTTGAGGTAGGTTCCCTCTATGCCCACTTTCTGGAGAGTTTTTTATCATAAATGGGTGTTGAATTTTGCCAAAAGCTTTCTCTGCATTTATTGAGACGATCATATGGTTTTGATTCTTCAATTTGTTAATATGGTGTGTCACATTAATTATTTTGTGTATATTAAAGAATCCTTGCATCCCTGGGATAAATCCCACTTGATCATGGTGTATGATCCTTTTAGCGTGTTGTTGGATTCTGTTTGCTAGTATTTTGTTGAGGATTTTTGCATCTATGTTCAGCAGTGATATTGGTCTATAATTTTCTTTTTTTGTGATATCTTTGTCTGGTTCTGGTATCAGGGTGATGGTGGCTTCGTAGAATGAATTTGGAAGTGTTTCTCCCTCTGCAGGTTTTTGGAAGAGTTTGAGAAGGTTGGGTGTTAGCTCTCCTCTAAATGTTTGATAGAATTCACCTGTGAAGCCATCTGGTCCTGGGCTTTTGTTTGTTGGAAGATTTTTAATTACAGTTCCAATTTCATTACCTGTGATTGGTCTGTTTATATTTTCTAATTCTTCCTGGTTCAATCTTGGAAGGTTGTACTTTTCCAAGAATTTGTCCATTTCTTCCAGGTTGTCCATTTTATCGGCATATAGTTGCTTGTAGTAGTGTCTTATGATCTTTTGTATTTCTGCGATGTCAGTTGTAATCTCTCCTTTTTCATTCCTAATTTTATTGATTTGACTCCTCTCCCTTTTTTTCTTGATGAGTCTGGCTAAAGGTTTATCAATTTTGTTTATCTTCTCAAAGAATCAGCTTTTAATTTAATGATCTTTGTTACTGTTTTCTTTGTTTCTATTTCATTTATTTCTGCTCTGATCTTTATGATTTCTTTCCTTCTCCTAACTTTGGGTTTTCTTTGTTCTTCTTTTTCTAGTTGGTTTAGGTGTAAGATTTGATTGTTTATTTGAGATTTTTCTTGTTTCTTGAGGTGAGCTTGAATTGCTATGAACTTCCCTCTTAGAACTGCTTTTGCTGCATCCCATAGGTTTTGGGTCATCGTGTTTTCCTTGTCATTTGTTTCTAGGTATTTTTTGATTTCCTCTTTGATTTCTTCAGTGATCTCTTGTTTATTTAACAGCGTGCTCTTTAGCCTCCATGTATTTGTGTTTCTTACTGTTTTTTTTCATGTAATTCACTTCTAATCTCATAGCGTTGTGGTCAGAAAAGATGCTTGATACAATTTCAATTTTCTTAAATTTTCCGAGGCTTGATTTGTGACCCAAGATATGATCTGTTCTGGAGAATGTTCCACGTGCAGTTGAGAAGAAAGTGTATTCTTCCGCTTTTGGGTGGAATGTCCTAAAAATATCAATTAAGTCTCTCTGGTCTACTGTATCATTTAAAGCTTGTGTTTTCTTATTTATTTTCTGTCTGGCTGATCTGTCTATTGGTGTATGTGGGGTGTTAAAGTCCCCCATTATTATTGTGTTACTCTTGATGTCTCCTTTTATGGCTGTTAGCATTTGCCTTATGTATTGAGGTGCTCCTATGTTGGGTGCATAAATATTTATAATTGTTACGTTTTCTTGTTACGTTTTCTTCTTGGATTGATCCATTGATCATTATGTAGTGTTCTTCCTTATCTCTTGTAAATGTCTTTATTTTAAAGTTTATTTTATCTGATATGAGTAGTGGTACTCCAGCTGTCTTGTGATTTCCATTTGCATGGAATATCTTTTTCCATCCCGTCACTTTCACTCTGTATGTGTCCCTAGGTCTGAAGTGGGTCTATAGTTGACAGCATAAACAAGGTTCTTGTTTTTGGATCCATTCAGCCAGTCTGTGTCTTTTGGTTGGAGCATTTAATCTATTTACATTCAAGGTGATTATTGATATGTATGTTCCTATTACCATTTTCTTAAGTGTTATGGGTTTGTTTTTGTAGGTCCTTTTCTTCTCTTGTGTTTTCCACATAGAGAAGTTCCTTTATAATTTGTTGTAGATGTGGTTTGGTGGTGCTGAATTCGCATAGCTTTTGCTTGTCTGTAAAACTTTTGATTTTTCCATCGAATCTGAATGAGATCCTTGCCGGGTAGAGTAATCTTCATTGTAGGTTTTTCCCTTTCATCATTTTGAATATGTCCTGCCACTCCCTTCTGGCTTGCAGAGTTTCTGCTCAAAGATCAGCTGTTAACCTTAAGGGGATTCCCTTGTATGTTATTTGTTGCTTTTCCCTTGCTGCTTTTAATGTTTTTTCTTTGTATTTAATTTTTGATAGTTTGATTAATATGTGTCTCGGTGTATTTCTCTTTGGGTTTATCTTGTATAGGACTCTCTGCGCTTCCTGGAGTTGATTGGCTATTTCCTTTTCCATGTTAGGGAAGTTTTTGACTATAATCTCTTCAAATATTTTCTCAGTCACTTTCTTTTTCTCTTCTTCTTCTGGGACCCCTATAATTCAAATGTTGGTGCATTTAATGTTGTCCCAGAGGTCTCTGAGACTGTCCTTAATTCTTTTCATTCTTTTTTCTTTACTCCGCTCTGTGGCAGTTATTTCCACTATTTTATCTTCCAGGTCACTTATCCGTTCTTCTGCCTCAGTTATTCGGCTATCGATTCCTTCTAGAGTATTTTTAATTTCAGTTATTGTGTTGTTTGTCACTGTTTGTTTGCTCTTTAGTTCTTCTAGATCCTTGTTAATTGTTTCTTGTGTTTTCTCTATTCTGTTTCCGAGATTTTGGATCATCTTTACTGTCATTACTCTGAATTCTTTTTCAGGTAGGTTGCCTATTTTGTCATCATTTATTTGGTCTTGTAAGTTTTCACCTTGCTCCTTCGTCTGTAAAATATTTTTTTGCCATTTCATTTTTTTTTTTTTATGGGTGGTGCCGTATTCCTGTCTTACTGGTTGTTTGGCCTGAGGCGTCCAGAACTAGAGTTTGCAGGCAGTTGTATAGAGCCGGGTCTTGGTGCAGAGATGAGGACCTCCAGGAAGCCTCACTCCAATTAATATTCCCTGGGGTCTGAGGTTCTCTGTTACTCTGGAGGTTTGAACTCAGAGCTCCCACTGCAGGAGCTTGGGCCCAGCCTCTGGCCTGGGAACCAAAATACCACAAGCAATGTGGTGAGGTTAAAAAAAAAAGAAAAAAACAGAAAAAATGGAGCAGTAAAATAACAAAGAATAAATAACAAAATAAAATTAGAAAAATAAAAAATATATTAGGAAAAATAAAAATATAATTGAAACATTGAAACAACTGCAGTAAGGTAAAACAAAATCACAAGAGAAAAAAGAAAAAAAAAGGGGGGGGGAGCAAGCCAAAAGGAGTAGAACAATAACAACGTATAGAGAATAAAAGAAAATTATCAAAATAAAAGATTTATTAGAAAAAATAAAAATATAAATTAATCAACGAGTCAACAACAAGGTAAAACAGAACCCCAATCTAAAAGAGGAGAAAAGATAAAGAAAAAAAACCCCAAACCTTGACTACATGGGGGTGGAGTTTAGGCGGAGGTGGAACTTAGGCAGGGGTGGGGTTTAGGGTGGGGTGGGACCTGGGGGGGTGGGGCGGTGACGTTTGAGTGTTGGGATGGAGCCTAGGCTCAGGACCCATGCAGCTGGAAAAGGCCTTAGGGGTGCAGCCTAGGCGGGGCGTTGTTGAAGCATGGGGCAAGGCCTCTGCTTAGGACTGGCCCAGAAGCGGAGAGGCAGCAAGTCTAAAGGGCTGCCTCCAGAGTGTGGAGTTCCAGTGTTTGGTGGTAGGGCCCTGGGTGAGGGTGTGTGGGTGGGGTTTAGGCCCAGCTAATTGGAGGGGGTCTCCTAGTGTAGAGGTAGAACCCTGGGTGGGGGTGTAGGGGCGGGGCTTGGGCTCTGCACAGCAGGAGGGAGACTCTGAGGGCAGAGGATTAGGCCTGGGAGCCCAACAGGCTCCCTGGTGCCTAAGTGGACAGGGAAAGCGCTGGCCACATTCACTTCCATTCCTCCGTGTCCCCCCATGTCTTCCCCAGGGTCTCCCCTGTTCCCACTGGACCCCGAACCATGGGTGGGTCCTGCTGGGTGTAGGAACTCTTCCCCCCCGCCAAGCTGCCACTAAGGGGTGCCAGTCCCATAGTTCTGGCCTTTACTTTTGCTCCCCCTTCCCTCCCTCCCATTCCCTCAGGATCTGCCCGGCTGGAGGGGCCTCGGTGGGCAGAGGATCAGGCCCGAGATCTCAGCAGGCTCCCGGGGGCCCAAGTGGGCAGGGGAAAACTGGCCACTCTTCCTTTTGATTCTCTGCCCTCCCAGTGGTCCCCCAATTTCCTCCTTCAGGTGTGGGATCCCTTCCCCTCCCCCAGCCACCCCTCAGGGGTGCCAGTGCAGTCCCACCTCCACTTCTCCTCCCCCCTCACTCCTCCCCCCACACCCCACGTCTTACTCAGTCGCTGGGGGCTCCTCCCATCCCCTTAGGTGTCCGTGGTCCCCCACCGGTGCCTGGTAGGTGCCCTAGTTGTGCGGAGACGGGAATTCCGCATCCCCTTAGTCCGCCATCTTGAGTCCTCCCCTCATGGTGGTTTTGATTTGCATTCCCCTAATGATTAGTGATGTTGAACATCTTTTCATGTGCTGGTTGGCCATTTATATGTTCCTTGGAAAAGTGTCTATTCAGGTCCTCTGCCCATTTTTTAATTGGGTTGTTTGCTTTTTTGATGTTGACTTGTATGAATTCTTTGTATATTCTGGATATTAGTCCTTATCAGATATATCATTTCCAAATATTTTCTCCTATTCAGTAAGCAACCTTTTTGTTTTCTTGATAGTTTCCTTCTCTGTGCAAATACTTTTGGATGTAGTCTCATTTGTTTATTTCTGTTTACTTTGCCTGAGGAGATAGATCCATAAAATTATTGTTAAGGCTGATGTCAAAGAGCATATTGCCTATGTTTTCTTCTAGAAATTTTATGGTTTTAGGTCTTACATTTATGTCTTTAATCCATTTTGGGTTTATTTTTATATATGGTGTGAGAAAGTAGTGCAGTTCGATTCTTTTGCATGTAGTTGTCCAGTTTTCCAAACATCATTTATTAACAGGCTGTCCTTTCCCCGCTGTATATTTTTGCCTCCGTTGTCATAGATTATTAACCCATAAAAATGTGGGTTTATTTCTGGGCTCTCTATTCTGTTTCATTGATCTATGTGTCTGTTTATGTGTCACTACCATACTGTTTTGATTATTGTAGCTTTATAGTTTAGTTTGAAATCAGGGAGCATGATACCTCCAGCTTTGTTCTTCTCTAGATTGTTTTGGCTATTCAGGGTCTTTTGTGTTTGTATAGAAATGTTGGAATTATCTGTTGTAGTTATGTGAAAAATGGCATTTTGATAAGGATTTCATTGAATCTGTAGACTGCCTTGGGTAGTATGGTCATTTTAACAATATTAATTCTTCTAGTCCATGAGCATGGTATGTCTTTCCATCTGTTTCTGTCATCTTCAATTCCTTTTATCAGCATCTTATCGTTTTCTGAGTACAGGTCTTTTACCTCCTTAGATTTATTTCTAGGTATTGTAGATTTTTGATGCAAATGAAAATGGGATGTTTAAAAAAATTTCTTCCTTACGGTTTGTTGTTAGTATATAGAAATGCAACAGATTCTGTATATTAATTTTGCAACTTTACAGAATTTATTGATGAGTTTCTAGTAGGTGTTTGGTGACATCTTTAGGATTTCCTATGTTTAATACCATGTCATCTGCAAACAGTGACAGTTTTAATTCTTCCTTTCCAATTTGGATTCCTTTGTTTTTTTGTTTTGAATGATTGCTGTGGCTAGGGCTTCCAATACCATGTTGAATAAAAGTGGCAAGAGTGGGCATCCTTGTCTGGTTCCTGATCTTAGAGGAAATGCTTTCATTTTCACTGTTGAGTGTGATGTTAACTGTGGGCTTGTCATATATGGTCTTTATTATGTGAGGTATGTTCCCTCTATACCCACATTCTGGAGAGTTCTTATCATAAACGGATGTTGAATTTTGTCACAGTTTTTTCTCTATTTATTGGGATGATCATATGGTTTTTATTCTTCAGGTTGTTAATGGGGTGTATCACAATGATTGATTTGTGGATACTGACCCATCTTTGTATCCCTGGGATAAATCCCACTTGGTCATTGGTGTATGATCCTTTTAATGTAATATTGAATTCAGTTTGCTAATATTTTCTTGAGAATTTTAGTATCTATGTTCATCAGTGATATTGGCCTGTAATTTTGTGTGTGTGTGATATTTTTTTCTGGTTCTGCTATCAGGGTGATGCTGGCCTCATAGAATGAGTTCAGAAGCATTTTTTCCTCTGCAGTTTTTGTCAGTAGTATGAGAAGAATTGGTGTTAACTCTTCTTTAAAAGTTTGATAGAATTCACCTGTGAAGCCATCTGGTCCTGGATTTTGTTTGTCGGGAGTTTTTTTTTTTTCTTTCTTACTGATTCAGTTTCATTACTGGGATTGGTCTGTTCATATTTTCTATTTCTTCATGGTTCAGTCTTAGGAGATTGTACATTTCTAGGAATTTGTCCATTTCTTCTAGGTTGTCCATTTTATTGGCATATAGTTGTTTGTAATAGTCTCTTATTATCCTTTATATTTCTGTGTCGTCAGATGTACCTCCTCGTTTTTTATTTCTGATTTTATTGATTTGGGTCCTCTCTCTTTTTTTCTTGTTGAGTCTAGCTAAAGGTTTATCAGTTTTGTTTATCTTTTTAAAGAACCAGCTTTTCTTACATTTCTCTTTTCAATTGTTATTTAGTGTCTATTTCATTTATTTCTGCTCTGATTTTTATTATTTCTTTCCTTCTACTAACTTCGGGTTTTATTTGTTCTTCTTGTTCTAGTTCCTGTAGGTGTATAGTTAGGTTGTTTAATTGACATTTTTCTAGTTTCCTGAGGTAGACTTTTATTGCTACAAAATTCTTTCTTAGAACTGCTTTTTCTGTGTCCCATAGATTTTGGATCATTGTGTTTTTGTTTTCGTTTGTCTCTAGGTATTTTTTGATTTCCTTTTTGATTTCTTCAGTGGCACTTTGGTTGTTTAGTCGCATATTGTTTAGCCTCCATGTGTTTGTGCTTTTTCCAGTTTTTTTTTGAAGTTGATTTCTAGTCTCATGGCATTGTGGTCAGAAAAGATGCTTGATATGATTTCAGTCTGCTTAAATTTACTAACACTTGTTTGTGGACTAGCATGTAATATATCCTGGAGAATGTTCCATGTGCACTTGGAAGTAATGGATATTCTGCTGCTTTTGGATGGAGTGTTTTATACATATCTATTAACGGTGTAATGTGTCATTTAAGGCCAGGTTTTCTTACTGATTTTCTGTCTGGGTGACCTGTCTGAGGTAAGTGGGGTGTGAAAGTCTCCTACTATTATCGTGTTACTGTCAGTTTCTTCCTTTGTGTCTGTTAATCTTTGCTTTGTGTATTTAGGTGCTCCTGTGTTGGGTGCATATATATTTACAATTGTTATATCTTCTTTTTGGATTGATCCCTTGATCATTATGTAGTATCCTTCTTTGTCTCTTACAACAATCTTTGATTTAGTCTATTTTGTCTGATATAAATATTGCTACCCTGGCTCTGTTTTTGTTTCCATTTGCATGGAATACCTTTTCCCATCTCTCATTTTCCATCTGTGTGTGTCTTTAGATCCGAACTGAGTCTTTTGCAGGCAGCATATATATGAATCTTGTATTTATTCAGCCACTCTATGTCTTTTGGTTGCAGCATTTTGTCCATATACATTTAAAGTACTTATTGATAGGTGTGTACTTACTGCCATTTTGTTAATTTAGGGGAGTTGTTTTTGAGGGTTTTTTTTGTTCTTCTTTTGCTGTCTTCTGTTGTGCTTTGATGATTATCTTTAGTGTTTTGTTTGGATTACTTTCTCGTTTTTTGTGTGTGTCTATTATAGACTTTTGGTTTGTGGTTACTATGAGGTTTATATATAGTAATCTATCTATCTATCTTTGTGATTATTTTAAGTTGCTGATCTCTTAAGTTTGAACACATTTTAACAACCGTGTATTTGTACCCCCCATGTTTACTCTTTTTGACATCATATTTTACATACTTTTATTTTGTGTATTCCTTAACTACTTACTGTAGGTGTAGATGATTTTATTACTTTTGTCTTTAACCTTCCTATTAGCTTTATAAATGGTTAATTTACTACCTTTGCTCTATATTTGCCTTTACCAATGAGATTTTTCCTTTCATAATTTTTGTATTTCTAGTTGTGGCCTTTTCTTTTCTGCTTGAGAATTCCCTTTAACATTTCTTGTAAAGCTGGTTTCATGGTGCTGAAATATTTTAGCTTATGCTTATCTGTAAAACTTTTGATCTCCATCAAATCTGAATGAGAGCCTGTTTTTTAGAGTATTCTTGGTTGTAGATTTTCCCCTTTCATCACTTTAAATATATTGTGCTACTCCCTTCTGGCCTGCAAAGTTTCTGCTTAAAAGTTAGCTGATAGGCTTTTGGGAGTTACTCTGTACATAACTTGTTGTTTTTCCCTTGCTGCTTTTATAGTCTCTCTTTATCTTTAATTTTTGACATTTTAATTACAACGTGTCTTGGTGTGGTCCTCCTTGGGTTGATCCTGTTGGAGACTCTGTCCTTCCTGGACTTGGTTGTTTCTTTTCTCAGGTTAGGGAAGTTTTTAGCTAGTATGTTTTCAAATATGTTCTCTGCCCCCTTTTTTGTCTCTCTTCTCCTTCTGAAACCCCCTCTAATGCAAATGTTAGTAAGCTTGATGTTGTCCTAGAGGTCTCTTAAACTGTCCTCATTTTAAAAAGTTCTTTTTAAAATTTTCTCTTCAACTTGAGCTACTCTAACAGTTCATTGATTCCCTTCCTCTGTATTATCTAATCCACTGTTGATTCCTTCTAGTGTGTGTTTATTTTTTTTTAATCTAAGTTATTTTATTCTTCAGCTCTGTTGGTTCTTCTTTATCTTTTCTACACTCCTTTTAAAATTTCTCACTGTGTTCATCCGTTCTTCTCCTGAGTTCTTTGAGCATCTTTGCAGTCATTACCTTGAACTCTTTCTCTGGTATATTGCATATAAGAACAGCACTTAGTTCTTCTTCTGGGGTTTCCTCTTGTTCCTTCGTTTGGAAAATGTTCCCTTGTTGCCTCATTTTGCCTAATTCGCTGTTCTTTATTTCTATGTATTTGATAGGTTGGTTACATTTCCTGATCTTAGAGAAGTGGTCTTATGTAGGAGACGTCCTATGGGGCCCAGCAGTGCAGCCCCTTCTGGTTACCAGAGCTGTATACTCTAGGGGTCCCCACTATGTGGGACGCACGGGTCCTTCTGTTGTTTCAGGCTGACTGATGGTGTGATAGGTGGCCCCTGGTCTGGTTGGTTGCCAGGCCCTGCCTTGTGTGGAGGCTGCTGGCCTCCTGGTGGGCAGGTGGCTGTGGAGCCCCTGGGAATCCTGGAGCTAGTGCCGGCCCACTTGTGGGTGGAGCCGGGACGGGATGGCTGGCTGCAGGGTCTGGGAGTCCGGGGTAGTTTTAGCTTGCTGGTGGGCAGGGCTATGGTGGGGGGTATTGGTCCTGGGTTGCTGCTGGCCTGCTGGTGGGTGGGCCTGGTCTTGGCTCTGCTTTTGCAGGGTCACGGTGGTCCTCAGGCTTGTGTCCACCTGCTGGTGGGCGAGGCTGGGGCCCTGGGGGTCTCCAGTCTGGTGTTTGCTTGCTAGTGGATGATGCAGTGTCCTAGGGCTAGTGCCAGGTCCTGGACCCTCTGGTGGGTGAGGTCAGGCCTGAGGCAGCTGGGAGAAAATGGGGTACTATGGCAGCCAGCCTGCTGGTGGGCAGAGCTGTGTCTCCACCCAAGTAGTTCCTTGGCCTGGGGCATCCCAGGACCGGTGCTGACCAGGCTGGTGGGTTGGGCTGGGTCCCAGAACTAATAAACTAGAGAGAGGATTCCAGAATGGAGCTTGTCAGCAGCAGTGTCCTCATGTGAGGATGAACTTCCCTGAATGGCTCGTGCTAGCATTTGTGTGTACCTAGAGTGATTCCCAGTTGCCTCCAAGATCCACAAGTGGGTCTGACCCAGGCTTCTTTCAAATTACTGCTTTTGCCCTGAGTCCTAGAATATGTGAGATTTTATGTGCATCCTTTAAGAGTAGAGTCTCTGTTTCCCACAGCCTGTGGCT
Source organism: Balaenoptera ricei (assembly GCF_028023285.1). Taxonomy (NCBI): domain Eukaryota; kingdom Metazoa; phylum Chordata; class Mammalia; order Artiodactyla; family Balaenopteridae; genus Balaenoptera; species Balaenoptera ricei. The sequence continues at coordinate 3,968,843 of NC_082645.1, read as the reverse complement.
CTCCCAAAAGTAAGCCCCACTGGCCTCCAAAGCCAAACATTCTGGGGGCTTGTCTTCCTGGTGTGGGACCCTGGGCTAGGCAGCCCGATGCGGGGCTTCGACCCCTCGCTCCTTGGGAGAACCTCGGCAGTCGTAATTATCCTCTCATTTGTGGGTCGCCTACCTGGGGGTGTGGGTCTTGACTGTACTGTGTCTCTGTCCCTCCTACCCACCTCATTGTGCTTCCTTCTTTATATCTTTAGTTGTAGAAGATCTTTTCTGCTAATCTTCAGGTCCTTCTCATGAGTAGGTGCTCTGTAAATAGTTGTACTTTTGGTGTGCCCATGGGAGGAGGTGAGCTCAAGGTATTCTTACTCTGCCATCTTGGCCACTCCTCCTCGGGACTTTCCTTCTCCGAGTCCTGCTTCCCCAAAGTCGTGATCAGAAACTTGCTTTCCTAGAACCCCTTGCAGCTAGGGTGCAGCATGTGATGTGGGCTGCATCACTCATCTGCCCTGGCATGAGATTCTCATTTGGAAGAGAGTGATGGGGAGGAGTGGCAGCCGTATGGCATCTCCTTGGGGACAGGGCCAGTGTGTGACAAGGTGGCACTGAGAGAGAGCACAGACAGGAGAACTAAGGGCAGCGTCCTTGGCCAGGTGTTGGCCGGGGGCTCTGCAGGGCCTATCCCAGACCTCGTGGCAGTAGGGTCTCCACTGGCACAGTCTGGTAGGATAATCTGATGTGAATCTTGGTTGCATACTCAATTCTCTAGCCCTTCCAGGGATTATGTGAAAAGACCAATAGCCTCACTTCCGGTGTAAACTGGAATGGGCTCTGTTGTTTGCACTAAGAACTGTGCATGTCCAGATAAGAGGTAATAGAACAGTTGGACTGGAGTAGTGGGACCCAGAGGGAAGCAGTGAATAGTGACTCTAGATTGGAAAGTAGATTGGGTCAAATATGGAGGAAATTGATAGCTCGTCTAAAGGATTCGGACTGTCTGTTGGAAGCAGTGGGGAGCCATGGAAGGTGTTTGAGGAGTGGCAGGGAGGAGAGCATGAAGACTAGCGTGGTCATGGTGTGTGGTACAGGCAGCAGAGGTAACGTGAAGAGTGCGGGTGTGGGATGGTGCTGGCGCCGTGTGTTCTGATGACGGTAAATAGGTTTGGCCATGAATAGTCACGAGGGGTAGTTAGTTGTCAACCCTGCTACACATCAGGATCACCTATGGATCATTCAGCAATGCGCTGCTCCGTTCATACCCAAATCTTTAGGGGTGGGGTACTGGACGTCAGTATTACTTAAGTTCTGCAGGTGATTCCAGTGTGGGGCAAGAGGGACTTGGAAAGGCGGTGTGATTCTGGCCTTGGAGACCTTGAACTTGGTGGCTGTGCCAGGGTTCTTTGACTGCGAGCCTCAAAATCTGATCCTGACTTCTTAAGAAGGAAAAAGGAATTTTCTGGAAATACAAGGAGCAGCTCACAGATTCCAAGGAAAGGCTAAAGAACCAGACTGTTCAGAGATCTAGGGGGATGAAGTTTGTGGACAGCCGGCTTGGGCTCCACTATCAAGGGGACACATGAGCTTCAGGTGTTTTCCCATCTTTGTTGTCACTGCTTTCAGGGTCAAGTTCCCAGGGCTGAGACTCTTCCTGGGCTGGCTGAGGTGACAGTGGCAGCAGGACTCCAGGCAGAGAGAGAGGCGTGATCCCCACAGGAGATCTGACGCTGTGTCCAGGAAAACTGTGACAGAGCCAGGAGCTGACCCCCCCCCCAACCCCCAAAGGGTCTCATCCAGCTTGGCTACGAGTACCATCATGGCTGAGTTTCTTCACCCCAAGCAGACGTCCCCCTGTGCTACTCCCGTGTGGCTCTCTCTGTTTTCTGTTCATCCTCTTGCCGAGTTTCCCTTGGTGATGTTTCCCAGGGGTCCAGTCATCTTAGCGCGCGAGCCAGTTAGAGGGATGGCGGAGGAGGGACAAGAAGCGAAGCCTCTCCCTTCTGAAATGTGGCTGTTGGGAGGCTGGTTAATGCCAAGTCCACAGGACGTATCTCCTGCCTGGGAGCCTGACTCATTCGCCCAGGTCACTGACATTCCACAGGTATTCCATGGTGGCTTTCATCACCACAGAATCAGCTTCTGATTGAACCTTGGCATGGAGGGCAAAGGTCTCCAGCCGTGCACAGGGTCAGATGTATCGTCCACTTCCTTGGGCATTTTCCAGTTGTCTTCCTATGATATTGGCCTCAAGCCAGTCCTCCTCGTTTCAGATGCAAACCGTACCTTTGATGTCAAGGATATTTACTATGTAAAGTAGGGAATAAATGAGATGCATTCGTTGCCTTCTGGAAATTCAGAAAGTTATTTAAGAAAGAAAAAAACAGCAATTTGTGAAGGGTTTTGTTTAGAAACTGGTTTGGGTTGATGTTGAGACACTGATGAAGCTTTGATTTTTTAGATCAGCTAGATTCTATTACTGGGGTAGTTACTGTGTCCGCTCCCTGCAAGTTGAGGAACAAGGAGACTGCTTTGCAAAGCAGTTAATCATAGTCACTTCTCTCTCTTTTTTTTTTTTAAAGGTGCAGGTGTGTTTTTTAAAATAAATTTATTTATTTAATTTGGGCTGTGTTGGGTCTTTGTTGCGGCGAGCGGGAGCTACTCTTCATTGCGGTGCGTGGGCTTCTCATTGCAGTGGCTTCTCTTGTTGCGGAGCCACGAGCTCTAGGCACGCGGGCTTCAGTAATTGTGGCACGCGGGCTCAGTAGTTGTGGCTCACGGGCTCTAGAGCACAGGCTCAGTAGCTGTGACGCATGGGCTTAGTTGCTCTGCGGCATGTGGGATCTTCCCGGACCAGGGCTCAAACCCTTGTCCCCTGCATTGGCAGGTGGATTCTTAACCACTGCGCCACCAGGGGAGTCCCATAGTCACTTCTCTTGATGGTGATTCCTGGGTGAGAGTCTCATATGCCACTGGGCCTTCTCTGTTGGACCCTGACGGGAGCTGTGTGTACTGAGGGCAGGTGGAGAGGGTGGGATACATGTGGGCTTCACTGTTAGTGGGCGGGCCGGAAGTAGGTAAGTACTTTGTCTTAAGTGATGTGATGATGGTCAGAGTAGTGTATTTGCTTCCTGTGGCTGCTGTAGAAAGTCACCATAGACTTGGTGGGTTGAAGCAACAGAAATGTATGCTCTCAGGGATCTGGAGGCCAGAAGTCCAAAATCAGTTTCACTGGGCCGAATATCAAGGTGTCCACAGGGCTGCACAACCTCAGAAGTCTCTGAAGGAGAACCCCTCCCTTGACTCTTGCAGTTCCTGGTCACTGCTGGTATTCTTTGGCTTGTGGTCACATCATTCCAGTCTCTAAGATCAGCATCTTCGGATCTCTCTCCTTGATGTGTCTTCACATCATCTTCTCTGTCTGTGTCAAATCTTTCTTTGCCTCCCTCTTATATGGATACATCTGATGGAATTTAGGTCCTATGCTGTTAATTCAGGATAATCTCTCCATCTCAAAAGTCTTAGTTTAATCACATCTGCAAAGACCCTTTTTCCTTATAAGGCAACAGATTCTAGGGATTAGGACCTGATATTTCGGGAGGATATTTTTCAGCCTACTACACATAGCAAAGGGATGCCAGGAGGTGTAAATGGAATGTAGTATGTGAGCATAGTCTCCTGACTGTCAAAGGCACGTACAAAAGGCGTATGTTCCAATCCCCCTTCCATCACTTACAAGTGTGCGTGAGACCTTGGACGAATTTCTCAGCAGCTCAGAACGTCCGTTCATCATCTCTGCACTGGACATACCCTGACCTCAAAGGATGATTTGAGCTTCAGTGGGAAGTACATGGAGGCCTTCACGCAGTGCCTGGCATGAAGCAGGTCCTTGATAAAAAGGTGACCTTGTCATATTACAGAAAGAATTCTTTTTTTTTTTTAAGAGTATTAGTCATTTTATTTTTATTTATTTATTTATTTATTTATTTATGGCTGTGTTGGGTCTTCGTTTCTGTACGAGGGCTTTCTCTAGTTGCGGCAAGCGGGGGCCACTCCTCATCGCGGTGCGAGGGCCTCTCACTATCGCGGCCTCTCCTGTTGCGGAGCACAGGCTCCAGACGCGCAGGCTCAGTAGTTGTGGCTCACAGGCCCAGTTGCTCCGCGGCATGTGGGATCTTCCCAGACCAGGGCTCGAACCCGTGTCCCCTGCATTGGCAGGCAGATTCTCAACCACTGCGCCACCAGGGAAGCCCGAGAGGTGGTTCCTAATAGTCTTGAGGAGCCCCAGATTGCTCGCAGATACCCTAGCTGTGTACTCATCCCAGATGGAGAGGTTTAGACTCAGAAGTCCTCTGAAACTGTTTGCTTTGACTATTTATGTATTTTTAGTTTTTTTATAATGTTATAATGTAGCAAGTTTATTTTTTAAATTAAAAAATTTTAATACAACTTTAAAGGTTACTTTCCGTTTACAGTCATTATAAAATATTGGCTCTATTCCCCGTGTTGTACGGTACATCCTGGAGCCTGTCTTACACCCAGTAGTTTGTGCCTTTGACTGTTTTTCTGTGAGAAGTTACTGGATGAGAAAGAGCAGCTCCAAGCCCTGGCAGCCCATTCTGGGCAGGAGCTTTTGATAAATGAACACATTGATGTTTTCTTTGCGCACCTGTAAGGCCAGGGCATCTATGGCAATCGATATATCAAAACGAATTTTGGGAAAAGTGTCATCAAGCTGAGCTTTATTTCCGAAAATACAAAAAAACTCTGCCCTGGGGTGAGGGAAAGATGACTCTCATTGTGAAATAAACAGAGTTGATGGCTTATACATCACTTATGTCGCTCGAGCGGATCGGAGATGCAGGCGCCACGGTAACCGATTGTTCCCAGAATCCATATTCCCGGCACCCGTTAAAACTTACATTGCTGAAATCATGTTCTCTCCATTTTGTCCATTTTAATAATAGTAATGAGAACGTTAAAATGACATTGTGAATTTATATTGCACTTGTCTGCAAGGCGCTCTAAGCGCTTTGCAGGCAGTGTCTCATCAGTCGTCATCACCAAGCCACGAGATGCTGGTAGCAGGTAATATTTGTAATTGTCTACAGCTTAGTAAAGAGCCCCCAGGCTGGAAGAAACTTCAGTGATGTGGGATAGTGCTGCCCTGTGGGTAGAGAGGAAGTGGAAACTCTGGGCTCTCTGCTCTATCCGTCTCTCTCTGCCTCAGTTTCCATCAGTCAGATGGGGTAACGGGAGTGTGTGGGTACCAATCGTATTAGCTAACTTTTTGATTTTTTGAGTACTTGCTGTGTGCCAGGTATTCTAAAGAGCCTTTTGTATGTTTGTTCATTGAATCTTCCCCAAACCCTTGTGAGGTGGGTATAGTTACTGACTCCATAAATAAGCAAGTGGAAATAACAGAGAGTTTAAGGAACCTGCCTAAGGTAACACAGCAATTAAGTGGTAGAGGTGGATTTGACTCCAGGCAGACGGGCTCCAGAGCTTGTGGTATTACCACTTCGTTTGCGTTTTTTGAACTTTTATATTACAAAACAATATACACACGTGCACGCACATGGACACCCGTAGACACAGCAAACAACAGTTTCACTGAACAGAATTCTCCCATCCTTACCTCAGAATGTGAAATGCGTTTTGGTCTTTTCATTTCGTTAATAAAAACGCCAGTCGTGAGCCACTGAATTGATTTTACGATCACGAATAAGTCTTGACCCGCCGTTTGAAAAGCTCTGCGGCACATCATACTCCTCCTTGCGTGCTCATGGGGACGAGCTTGGGAAGAGAGATGCAGGCAGAGTGTGTGATGGGCGGGCACGAGGGTATTGGAGGAGACCGGAAGGTGTGAGGTGTGGCCTGGGCCCTGGCTCTGCTTGCACAGCGTCGCCTCCTGGGGCGAACGTTGTGTGTCTGGGCCCATGGGTGGGGGCGGGCCGTGGCTGCCTTTCTCTCCCCTCCGCCCCACACTGTGATGCCCTTCGGTGTATGACGCCTGCCTGCCCGGGCTTCCCTCCACATCCAACCCAGGTACTTACTGAGCAGCCATTCAGTGCTGGGCCTGCAGTATTCAGGCTCTGTCTGGCAGGGCTACAGAGAGGCGTAAAGCCTGGTTCTTGATGTCAAGGAAATTACAAGCCCTCCTGGAAAGAAGACAGACAGGTGAAGGGAGAATCAGGGTGGCTGAGTGGTGTAAGGAGCCAGACAGCCTCTGATTCAGGTCCTGTTTGCCTCTTCTCGGTTATGTGACCTTGGACAACACACTTGCCCTCTTAGAGCCTTTCTCTCTGGCTGGAGTGGAAGCTCGAGTGAGATAATGATGGTGAAAGTGTTTGTTGAATCATAAGGCATAAGAGGAGGTGAATAGCTGTTGTCATAAGCAGTATTACTGTCTACTGAGAGCCTGGTGCGCCAGGGAGCGTAGGAGGTTCAGGGAAGGGATGGGTGTGCCCCAGAAGTCAGAGCAGACTTCCTGGAGGAGGCAGCATTTGAGTTTAGTCCGAAGGGGCACCGTCAGTTCCTGGCCGGAAGGGTCCTGGTTGCATTCAAGGTGTAGAGACACAGGTACGCAAGGCTCAGGAGACCAGTTGTGTAGAGTCCGTGCTTCTGTATAATCAAGTCATAGTTCTGACACAGGAGGACCCTGAGCTGCTTTCATGAGATTTACATGCCCTCTTGGCCTGAAGTCACCGGCAGACCACCACTTAATTCGCTTAGGCCAGAAGTCAGCAAAGCACACACGGCCCAGGCTTGTTTCTGTGCAGCTCATGGTGGTACCTGTGATGGAAGAATGGTTTTTACATTATTAAAAAATTGTAGGAAAAAAGAAAAGAATAGGTGACAGTGACTTTGTAGCTCTATGTAGTCTAAAATATTTACTCTCTGGCCCTTTAAAGAAAAAGTTTGCGGGCCTGTGCCTTAGGCCCCAAAGCGTGTGATCACTGTTTCGTGTTGAAGGCCTTCCTTAGTTGTGAATCACCCTTTGGTCATTCTTCTTGGCTTTCTGTCACTTCCTAAGGGCACTCAGCGCCTACACCCTGGAGAGAGGGTAAACATGCGCGCGCAATTGCTCATTTCCACCCTGCGTGGCTCTCAGGAATCTCCTGCTTCCCCCTCACTGCACGTTAATATGTAGCTCTGAGCATGTACTGCATTTTTGTTTTATTTTTTAAAATATTTAATTAATTAATTAATTAATTTGGTGGTGCTGGGTCTTAGTTGCGGTAGGCGGGCTCCTTAGTTGCAGCAGGCAGGCTCCTTAGTTGTGGCATGCAAGCTCTTAGTTGCGGCGTGCGTGTGGGATCTAGCTCTCTGGCCAGGGATCGAACCCGGGCCCCCTGCATTGGGAGCGTGGAGTCCTAACCACTGCACCACCAGGGAAGTCCCTGTACTGCATTCTTTTGACATGTGGCCCATCAGTGATTAGTGCCAAATGCCCAAATGCTGGGCTCCGCCCATGATGCTGTTCATAATAACATTCGTAATAACATTCCCCCGTGATGCAGCGTTCCATTTTTGCAACAATAACTAACCCGGGAGACCAAATTGCAAACGTGATTTCTCTTTGTGCTCCACCCGGCCATTTGTAATAAGCCGCAGCGTGAAATTTGATCAAAATAAGCCGCTAAGCCTGGAAAATCAGAATGTAGTCAAGGCCATCATTTCTTTTAAAAATCAAGCAGAAAACCAAAGGTGAGTGGCTACTTTTCTGTTCTTCTTTTTTCTTAAAGTAATAGTATCTTGATGACAAGCTAATGTGCAGCTCCAAATCATGGTATTGTGAGTAGAAATCACCTTTCAGAGATCACCGAGGCAGTATGCCAAGAGGCTGTTGGCAAATGGCTTTGAAGGAGGACAGATTACTTTAACAGCTCTGTTGAAAACATAGACTGGTCCTGTGCAGGTGGCTCAGACGCTGCTCTGCTTGACAACGGTGGGACTTTAGCTGCGGGAAAGTGAGATGCCTTTGGATAGGTTTGAGATGGACCTTGACCTTTTCCATATAGCAAAACACTACCACTTACAAAGAGAACAGAAGGTTGCAGGAAGATCCTGATGGAATGCCTTCTAGAAAAAGGATAGTTTGGGAGAAACACTTTCATTTGCTTCAGATGATTGTTTGGGAGCTCATTCCTGAAGTGGTTCCGTTCTGTTACAGGCTTGGCTGGCTCTGAAGAGAGAAGTGATTTTTTTTTTTCTCTCTAAATCCTGGGGACTACAGAGCATTCATCCGTTTTCCTAAGTCCTCAAGCAGATCTTAACGACACACAGCCTAGACACTGGAGGTGGCCAGGCTAAGTTTTGTTGGCTTTGCCCAATGTTTGTTTTTTAAAAAATCTGAGTACCGCTAGATAACACGCGCTCTCTCCAGTTTGCTGCAGGAGTCCCACTTCCTGTGGGGCTGCACTGGGCTGTTTTTACCCATTTGTCTACGAAGGACGTGGAGTTCAAGACGCACGGTTAGGGTCTGTGGGCCACCCCCAAGCATGGTGCCTGCTTACGCCCTTCCTACCCCATCGTCTTGTGACTTCAGAACTCATTGCGCACAGCGGGCGTCTCCCTGAAGCTCAGCCCCGCTTCTAGACAAACAGCTCCAAGTCCCGCTGTGATGACCGCAGGTCACAAACCCCAGTCTTCTCTTGAGGACAGAGTCTTTTTCTTGTTGCTGCCACCACTGGATAAAATGTCAGGCCAAAAGCAGGTGACAGGTTTCTGACAATGGTTAATTGCAGTGAGTACTGTTGTGACAGAAAGGTCTGCAAACCCCCTTCCACCTACCCCACAGCAGCCTGAGCTGTGGATCTTGGCTAGACTGGCCCATGGGGTGCTGAGGGCAGAATGTGGACTCTGGAGCTGGATGGCTGGGTCCCAACCTCTTTTTGCCCCTTCCTGGGTGTGCAAACCCAGAGGCCTGGGCAGCTTCTTAGGGGAGGGGCACCGTGAGCTGGGTGATAGACTGATGGAGGCAAGGGAACTAGCAGCTGGAGATGCCCTTGACATTAATTTGAGTTCCAGGAATGGGCAAGTAAATGCCAGCCCGGTGCTTGCGTTAATGACTTGATGGACACAAGAAGGGAGATCCACCAGTTAACAGAGCTTAATAACCACTGACGTCAGGGTCGAGAGGAGTGAAGGAATTCATGGTGAGCACAGCTAAAGCACTTTGGAGCACATTCTGCTTTGAAACAGTTTCCAGTCATTGGGATTAAAAAAAAAAAATTAATGTGGGACTTCCCTGGTGGCGCAGTGGTTAAGAATCCGCCTGCCAATGCAGGGGATACGGGTTCGATCCGTGGTCCAGGAAGATCCCACATGCCGCGGAGTAACTAAGCCCGTGCGCCACAACTACTGAGGCTGCGCTTTGGAGCCCGTGAGCCACAACTACGGAGCCCGCGAGCCACAACTACTGAGCCCGCGTGCCACAACTACTGAAGCCCGCGCACGTAGAGCCCGTGCTCTGCAACAAGAGAAGCCACCACAATGAGAAGCCCACACACCACAGCAAAGAGTAGCCCCCTCTTGCCACAACTAGAGAAAGCCCGCGCGCAGCAACGAAGACCCAAGGCAGCCAAAAAAATAATAATAATAATAATTAATGGTAGGATTGTCATTAAAATTTAAAAAAGGAAAAAAAACTAAACTGGCTCATTTGCAGCTGGTACCAGGATGGAGATGAGAGACACAGGTACCTGTGGAGGGCAGACTTTCAGCAAATCCGGGGGAATGGGAACGTTCCAGAACGATGTTCTATCTGGCCTGCCCTCCTCTGTCCTCCTGAAGGGCACTCTGGTCTCTGTTTTTTGTCTATGCGAGTGAAGGCATTAGCAAACAGAAATGACTATTTAAATCAAAAGCCCAGGCTGACCTATAACTCATAAGAAGCCTGCCCTGAGTGACTTCATCCCTTGATTCTTTCTGAAAATAAGTAAGGTTGCCCTGTTTCACGCTAGCCTCTGCTATAGGTCCAAAGTGATGGGGGATACCCTCCACCTCTGTCCTCCCTAGAAGCTTCTGGGACAGGAAATGAGAAGTGAATAAATAACTAGGAGGCAAATCCCTATGAGGTATGGTGGTCAGGGCAGGTCAGAGCGTTTACAAATGTGTTGCATTCCAAAAGTTAGTTTATAAACTCTTGGTTTCGAAACTGGATTCATTTTCCAGTAGAGTCTGTCTTTTTGTGCATGCATGCATTTTTTTCAGATAGCAAATATTTATTGAATGCCTTCCCAACTGAGACAGTTGGGAAGAATAAGACTTTGACTCTCCTTCAAGTTGGGGAGACATCTGTACTTAACAAACCCATGCCATGAAATACTGGGATTGTTGCTGTACGTTGCAAGGGCTACGTAGGGGTACCAGGAAGGGGCCTAACGAGTGGAGTAATTAATAAATCTGAATTACTTCTTTTTCTTTCTCTTCTCCATCAGCTTCAAGCTCCCATTTCTTCAAATTTGGCTGTTGTGCTAGGTGTTAGGAAAGCAACTTGCTTAAACTAATTTAAATTTACATGAGACTAGGTCTGATGGGAGCAAGAGGTTGTCAATAACCCTCTGAAAGGAGATTTTCTGTGTCTTAAGACTCAGATTCTCCAAGAACTGGCCCTGGAGGGAGACTCCCCAGTAGAGGACATCTTAAGATATGCTCAGCTCAAGCTGAGGAATTTCACTTGTTTCTTGAGTATAGTTTGCCTCAATCCCTGTCACACCCACTCTCAGGGTGTTTCTTCTTCCTGGTGGAGATATCTCTGACTTGGAGACTAGGTTCTAAAGTCAGTGTAAAGGCACTGCCCTATTTAAAACGGATAACCTACAAGGACCTACTACTGTAAAGGACAGGGACCTCTGCTCAATATCCCTTAATAACCTAAATGGGAAAAGAATTTGAAAAAAAATAGATACATGTATATGTATAATTGAATCACTTTGCTGTACACCTGAAACTATCACAACATTGTTAATCGGCTCTACTCCAATATAAAATAAAAAGCTTAAAAAAAAAGTCAAAAGTATAAATAAAAAAAATATGTCTGTTAAAAAAAAGTAATAAAGTCAGTGTAAAGGCAAAAAGCCTGTGTAGTCATATTTGCCCTTGAAAGTCAGAAAGTCACCACATTGGAGACCAAATTAGCCTTTAAGCAAAGTCCAACCCAACTACTTTTTCCTTCTGTGCTGGAACAGATCATGTGATTGTTCCGTTGGAAAGCAGGTAAAATAGATGGGTAGAAGAAATAGAAAATATGAATCTTGAAACACGAAAATTGCACCTAGAGTGGTGATTGGTCATGTTCTTAGAGGTATGGCTGGGACTTGTAGAGACAAGTGGAGATTCTCAGGTCCCATCTCAGATTCACTCCATGCCTCAGTGGGGCTGGGGGTTCTTGGGGTTTCTGCAGTGTGGTCCTCTGGTCTGGACCTGAGGGGCTCCAGCCCTGGGCCTATGTTTTAGAAGACCCTGCAGATCACACATAAACCCAATAAACACGTAGATGCCCTGCTACTGGGAACCTGGTTCATGACCCATACCTTTAAACATCCGCTCTCTTGGTTGTAATTAACACTGCTCAGGCCCAGGGAAGTGTTTCCCTACATCTCCTGCTCTGTGTCCTTGAAACAAAAGGTGAGTGTGTATGATTGTTGTGAAGGTTTTTGGGTTATACCACTGCAAAAGGCAGAACCACACACTGCTTTGGAGTGCAGGGAAGATGGGAGTGGCAGAAATGCTTAGGTAAGAGGAAAAACAAATTAATTATCTTGTCAGATTCTTCCTTTCAGATAGCAGAGATGGCAATAGATTCTTATAATGAATCCTAGTTTCCCAGTAGTCCTGAGCACCCATTTTCTTGCTTCTCTTTTTGTTCCAGTTTGTGGTTCCAGAGATTTTCATGGAATACCAACAGTTGCATATGGTGACCGAAGAACATTTTTTCAGTATTAAACATTTCATGTCACTCTGAACTCTGTATAGCATTAGGCGATAATTGACTATACATTGGCAGCTGGAAAGGCATGGACTGCTATAATTAGGGATAGTCTTATTTTTAAAATATTTAATTAGATTGAATTTAGATTAAAAAATAAATTAAAACCAGATTTATTTAAATAACACTGATTTAAATTGTTGGTACGTATTCAATATAATTACCATTTTTGCCTTTTAATTTTAGTAGAGAATTTGAATTTTTATATTTACTGTAGTTTAAATTTTTGATGGAAAATATATTCCAGTTTTATACACTGACTACAATCACATTTTATTTTTTAGTCATTTTGATCACTGCTGTCAGTAGAATGCACATAATTTTGAAAACTTGATTTTTAACAAGGTAATTAGGGCTTTTGCCAAAGTGAAGGGAAGATAGATAAATTTTATGAACAAATATATAATAATTTATGAATTATTTATGCTTTTATTGTATCACTCATTCTTCATTGCTGGTGTATTCACAGAGCACACGTGTAATGATCAGCAAATTTGTTCATCTTTGATATTTTGTAGCTTTCAGTCATATAAAACCATAAGTTAAAACAGTTTTTAATGTTTTGTCATTATGAAGGTGTATTTGTAAGGAAGGAGGATAGAACACATTTTACTGAATAATTTGATAGCGATTTGCAACTTTTAAATATTTACATGGGCCTTCATTTGTACTCTTATACCGATGCCAAGTCAGAATCACCCAAACTTTTCAATTACTCTGTAGTCTCACCAGCAAATAGTTGAATTCTGTTAGTTACTAGGATATAGGGTTATGAGATTCCACTCTAAGGTTGTAATCAAATTACCGCTTCTAACGGCCCCCCCCCCACTTGCTGGGGTCTGGATTACACCTACTTGTGGAATTCAGAGGGAGGTTGTTTTGCAGTTGCTTTGGAAAACTTGTTAGGCCTGGATTTAATTGTTTCAAAGCTCACCATTGATGAAATGGCCAGAGCTATCAGCCCACTGGGCTGTGAAGGAGGAGAGAATGGCTTAGTATCCCCAGTTTCTTTTGGCTTTGCTGTAATTTAGTTCAGAGTAGCAGGGGCCCTTCCAGATTAGAATCAACTGAGAACATTGGGAAGGACCCAGTGAACAAATGTTGAGTCAGTCCTTATTAAAGGAAAAAAAAAACTTTTGAGGAGGTGACATATCCCATTTCCCGGGAACCGGGTGAGGCACACGGATCTTCCATCCATCTGGCAACTCCAGAAACTTCACTCCCCATGCCCCTTTTCTTTTTTTATTTAATCTTTTTTTTTTTAATTGAAGTATAGTTGATTTACAGTGGTGTGTTTCATGTGTGCAACAAAGTGACTCAGTTATACATACATATATATCTATTTTTTTAAAGATGCTTTTCCCTTATAGGTTATTACCAATTACTGAGTATAGTTCCCTGTGTATAGTATAACCAATAGTAGGTCCTTGTTGGTTTTCTGTTTTATATATGGTAGCGTGTTTATGTTAATCCCAAATTCTTTACCCCCAAACTTATCTTTACCCCCGCCTTCCTCTTTGGTAACCCTAAGTTTGTTTTCTATGTCTGTGGGTCTGTTTTGTATATAAAGTTTATTTGTAATTTTTTTTTTTCTTAGATTCCACATAAAAAATGATATATGATATTTGTTTTTCTCTGTCTGGCTTATCACTTAGTATGATAATCTCTAGGTTCATCCATGTTGCTGCTAATGGCATTACTTCATTCTTTTTTATGGCTGAGTAATATTCCAATGTATATATGTACCACATCTTCTTTCTCCATTCACCTGTCAATGGACATTTAGGTTGTTTCCATGTCTTGACGATTGTAAATTTTTACCGAGTCCAAGCTCTCTCTGCTCACCGCACGACAGGCCAATGAATCCGAGACAAGGTGTTGAAGGCAAGGGATACGACTTTATTCGGAAAGCCGGTGGACAGAGAAGATGGCAGACTAATGTCTCCGAAAAACCATCTTATCGGGGTTTGGATGCCGGTTTCTTTTATAGCACGGAGAGGGGGAGGAGATGAGGAAGTAAAGTAAAAGGCCATAAGTTTTGCGGAATATCGCCTGGAATGGCCAGCCTCTGGGAGGGGATGTGTTAATTTCTTCTTTCTTGCAGCCATCCACAGGTGGGCAGGGTCAGATTGTCTCCCTGTGAGCTGTACAGAGGCACTTTAGTTTTAACATTCAGGCAGAGGGGCAGGGTTCCCTGAGGCAGGCCATTATGTAAGATTATAATAACAAAAGCAACTAAAAGCAAAGGTTAAAGTCAAAGAAACAGATCGAACATGGAGTCCAATTTAGCTCTTCTCTGTTACATAAATAGTGCTGCAGTGAACATTTGGGTGAATGTATCTTTTCAAATTATGGTTTTCTCCGGATATATGCCCAGGAGTGGGATTGCAGGATCATATAGTAGCTCTATTTTTAGTTTTTTAAGGAACCCTCCATCCTGTTCTCCATAGTGGCTGAACCAATTTACATTCCCACCAAAAGTGTAGGAGGGTTCCCTTTTCTACACACCCTCTCCAGCATTTATTGTTTGTAGACTGTTCAATGATGGCCATTCTGACCAGTGTGAGGTGATACCTCATTGTAGTTTTGATTTGCATTTCTCTAATAATTAGTGATGTTGAACATCTTTTCATGTGCCTTTTGGCCATCTGTATGTCTTCTTTGGAGAAATGTCTATTTATATCAATCAAAGAATGGGTTGTTTGTTTTTTTGATATTGAGCTGCACGAGCTGTTTGTATATTTTGGAGATTAGTCCATTGTTGGTCACATTATTTGCAAATATTTTCTCCTGCCCATGCCCCTTTTCATATTGGGTGTCACTATTACAGTTTTCTAACATGATAAAATAGTCATTAAAAATCATTCATGAGTCATCATCCCGACACAACTGTTTTCAACGTGACATATAAACTTAACACACACAACACACAATTGAATTATTCCAATCATCATGTATATATTATTTATATTCTGCTTTTTCGTTTTCAATGTTATGTCATATGTTTTTTTCCTGTGTTCCCATGGTCTCCATAATTTCCATTTTTAGAGTCTGCATAATACAGTGGGATGATTTTAAATGCCTTTTTTGTTACATGGAAATTTGAGAGCAAAAGAAGGAACTGGTTTATACTCCTTAGAGAGCGTTGAGTTTTTATTAGTCCTGTGGCATCCAAATCACTCCTTAAAACTCCTGCAGATTTCAGCTCAGCAAGGAAAATGATTTGGTAATCAAAAGTTTAACTAACGAATGCCCATATTAGAGTTATATTTATTTTACGTCAAATTTTATGATATAATAGACTTAACCTTGGTATATGAAGTCCCCATGTAATTGACATGTATAGGACGTTTAAGCCTGTTTTCTAGGTCTTTTCTTTCATTGTTTTATGAGGCCTTTCAACCATATACAGAGATTTATCATTGTGTCTTTGCTTCTGTGACAAATTGTTGGTCAAACCTGTGATTTACTTTTCACTGATTTGTTCTTCCAGAGCAGCCTTGCAATGTAACTCTCCAGTGCAACACTCACCCTATGGGAAAACGAGGTTTGCTCTCTGATGGTCTGCCTTCCAGAAACTTCTAGGTTAAAAAGTAGCCACTGCGACTTCCCTGGCGGTCCAGTGGTTAAGACTTCACCTTCCAGTGCAGGGGGTGCGGGTTCCATCCCTGGTTGGGGAGCTAAGATCCCACATGCCTTGGGGCCAAAAAACCAAAACATAGAACAGAAACAATATTGTAACACATTCAATAAAGACTTTAAAAATGGTACACATCAAAAAAAAAAATCTTAAAAAAAAGAAAAAAGTAGCCACTGCTGGCATTTGAACAGGTCAAGGGCAGGCGCCCCCCCCCCCCCAACCACGTACTGATGAGAGGCAAGGTCAGTGGTCAAGGGGAGCCTCAGAAGGGGATGGGGATTGTCTGGCCTTACCTGCTACCACAGACCTTCATTCAGCTGCGGGAATCAGCACAGGCAGGTACTGGGGAGGGACAGCAAGGCAGGAGGGGGAGGGCGGCTGTTTAGAGGAAGGGTGGAGTGCAGAGCCATGACTCATGGGAGAGGCGTGAGGGCAAGTCTCGAAGTCATAGGGAAGGGACAGTTAGTGCAGTAAAGCAGATTGTTAAGTCACATTTTCAAAGTTCTCTTCGTGGGTCTAGAGACCTCTAGAGCGATACATACACGTATTGGGAATCTGTACCAATTAATTACCCAGCACAGGGCTGACCTACCCTCATTCACTCATCCACTGATGAGCGTCCTTTATGTGCCCGGCGTGTGCTGGGCCTCAGAGGCACAAATCCACTAAGCAGTGGCCTCTACCTTCTGTTGTCTTCCAGTGTAACGGGATAGACAGATAGACACACAAATCAGATGCTACAACTCAGAACTAAAAGTGCTAAACCAGGGACTTCCCTGGTGGCGCAGTGGTTAAGAATACGCCTGCCAATGCAGGGGACACGGGTTCGAGCCCTGGTCCGGGAAGATCCCACATGCCAGAGAGCAACTAAGCCTGATGCCACAACTACTGAAGTCCATGCACCTAGAGCCCGTGCTCTGCAACACGAGAAGCCACCACATTGAGAAGCCTGCGCACCGCAACTAGAGAAAGCCCGCGTGCAGCAACGAAGGCCCAACGCAGCCAAAAATAAATAAATAAATAAATACATTTAAAAAAAAAAAAAAAAAAAAAAAAAAGTGCTAAACCAGAGTCACAGCGAGGTGCCACGGAAACACTCATTCACTCAGCAGATCGATGGAGCTTCTATGGTGCACCTTGTACTGTGCTAGGTACTCAGGATACAGGAGAGAGCGAAGTGGGTAAAAATCCTTGTATTGTGGAACTCGCAGCCCTGTGATGCCAGAATTTCCCCAGGAAGGAATTTTGTTGCTTCTGCCTGGGTCATGGAGGACTTCCTGGAGGAGATGCTGGCAGGACCAGGTGTAAAGGGAAGTAAGAGTGGGGAGGCAGGGAGGAAGGTGTGGTGGGGGCAGGAGTGGAGTAGGGGCCAGAAACGGAAGAGGGGAGGAGTTGGGGTAGAGTGGAGGCAGCAATAGAGGTGGGGTAGGGGCAGAGGAGGAAGAGTGGAGTAGAGGGGAAGGAGGGAGGTGAGGTGGAGGCAGGGGAGGAAGAGTGGAGTAGAGGGGAAGGAGGGAGGTGAGGTGGAGGCAGGCAGGGAGGGGGAGTGTTGGCGGAGCAGGTGTTTTTCCAGTACAGTGTATGATGGTGCCGAGATGTGGGAGCAACGTGATTGGGCCTGGACGTATGTTCCGTTTGTAAGAAACGAGATGAACTGATCCTGGTCCCAAGGGGTATATGATGGTATTGGGCAGACAAGGTGAAGACATGAAACGGTATTGCACCGCCTGGTTGAAGGAGCTGCTGAATTTTGCAGCTCTGGTTGTAGGTTGTTTATCTGCAGAATCCGAGTAGCCAGCCTGTGGCAGTAACCTCCAGCCTGGTTTCTCATCCTCAGTCATCCATTAAATACTTACGAGCACCTCCTAGGTCCTGGGTAGGGTAGATTCTGCCCATACAAAGATAAAGATAACTTAAAGTCTGTCTTTCTAGGGCCTCATAGCTACTAGGAGGCAAAGGTAAGTGTGTACAGTACTAAGAGGTGAAGAGCTTTTTCAGGAACAGGAAACAAATCTGAGCGGGGCTGACATTTTCTGTAGGGCTTTGTCACTGCACGTGTCATTTTAATTTTCTTAATGCTTCAGTTGTTGCCCTCATTCTCGACTGTCATTTTTGCTGAAGCCTGCTTTCGACTCTCTTGTTTATGGAGCTCCTCCGACTGTAGTTCAGGCCCACAGATTTCTCAAAAGGCTTGTATTATAATAATTAACTGAATATGTGTCCTACTTAGACTGCAAGCTGTTTGAGGACAGGAGACCTCTTTCAGAGCCTTAACTGAGCACAATGCACATGCTTTGAAATAATTTTGCAGAATTGGAGTCATTAGAAAAGCATTCATGAAAAAAAATCTTTAGAAGGTCAGAGTGAAAAGAGTATGGCTTGGCTTTTTGGTAAAGCTGTATTAACCCTTTGATTCCTTTTGTTGAATGCTGGCTTTCCAGATATCACCAACACAACTCAGTCTGTTGATAAGCTGAGTTTATTGTTCATGCAGTAAGAGAGAATAATACCTCGACAGCTTGGGTGTTATCAAAGACGGGGAGGCATGGTTGGAATTTGCTGAGAGTTGGAAGTTTGGTTTAAGGCAGATCTAGATCTTTCTATTGGGGGGGATTTGATTAGGTAGGGCAAGGATCCTGGTATTACTGTTTAGGATTTGTGGAGACAGCAAGGCAAAAAGATCTTTGAGGCAAGGGCTGCAAAGAATTTTAGGGCATAAACAGTCTATTGATGAATGATTTCTATAGAAGAGTTGATGGATCCTTCAGAAAGTTCCCTTCAAGCACAATCAAGTTACTTCCTTGCCTGAGCAAGAGTCTCCTAGAATAGTAAAATCATCATGATGACAATGGATAGCAGAGTTATGCTAATGTAGACACTATGTGTTGGGTGGATAGCTTTGCATCTCACTTGTGAGCCAAGGAAGAGATAACTGATGGCAGGGAGACCAAAAGACAGCAAAGCCCTTCTGTCAAGTTTTGTTTGGGAGTCTGGATTTTTGCTTAGGCACGTGCAGAGGCAGAGGAGGTGTTTTGTCCATGAAAACGTGCTGCATGGGTGAGATGAGATTCGCTGACGGTTCGCTGGGTGCTGACCTCAAGGGGCTTGTCACATGCACATGGTGCTGGCCTTCCGTTGTAACTCACAACCAGTGCCACCTGGCTGCAACAGTGAGTTCCTCTCTTCCCTTGCTGCTGTGTCACATCTTTCTCTTGACATTTATCCTTTTAGAGGATGTTTACTAATGCGGAGACCCAGCAGGTGAAAATGTCTCATAACCTTGGGATACTTTATTTCCTATTTCATTAGGTCAAAAAAACTGCGAGGCATCTCCCATTTCATGCCTACTGCCACCACCTCCCCTCTAAGTATACATGAGAATCATTCCTTCTTTTTTTTTTTTTTTTAAAGCACTTTTCTTTTTTATAGCTACTTTATTTATTTATTTTATTTTATTTTTGGCTGTGTTGGGTCTTCGGTTCATGCGAAGGCTTTCTCTAGTTGAGGCAAGTGGGGGGCCACTCTTCATCGCGGTGCGCGGGCCTCTCACTATCGCGGCCCCTCCCGTCGCGGGGCACAGGCTCCAGACGCGCAGGCTCAGTAGTTGTGGCTCACGGGCCTAGCTGCTCCGCGGCATGTGGGATCTTCCCAGACCAGGGCTCGAACCCGTGTCCCCTGCATTGGCAGGCAGATTCTCAACCACTGCGCCACCAGGGAAGCCCTCATTCCTTCTTTTAATCATGCGTCAAAATCTCACCCGAGGAATCTGAGATGGATTTTTCTCTCTTTCTGTCCAGACAGTACAGCCCCAGACAACTTTCTGCTACCCTCCGTGGTGAGATGGAAGGTCAGTCCCTTGTTATATGGGGTGATGCAAATTTCAGGAACAGATAACGTTACCTCTCCCAGCCGGCTCCCTGCAAGCCCCTGAAGACTGTTTGCAAACTGCAGCTTTTCAGATACCACCGCAGATGGTATTCAACCCTCTGCTTGTAGTACGCGGTAAACACTGAGTAGTCGGAACAAGCCACTGAGTTTCTGAGTAATTGCAGGTGGGCAGTGACTGTGGCCAGAGCTGCCATCCTCACACTCAAGGTTTCTATAAACCTCCTTCCCCCTCAACAAAAATTTGGCCCCTGCGTTCCCTTTTTTTAATGGAGCTGTTTGACTTTCCATTTGGTTATCTTGTGTTCGAGGACTTCTCATCAGCCCTTTTTTGTTATTTTTTTTCTTTTCAAAAACATACCACTTCACTTCTCATCATCTTTGTTCCTCACTTGCACAGAGAGCAAGTGTGTTTTTAATGAAGCGCTGATGCTTTTTTTTTTTTTTAAAGTGTTTTTCAGCCGGTCTAGATAATTGGCATTCATTATCAGTTTTTGTCTGCCTTCTGCCTAGAATATAAAGGAACCTTGGAATTATTTTCTTTCTTCTCCTCGAGGCCCAATGTGGTCTCACTTCTTTTCCTCCATTTTCCCCAGTATCCCCTACCTCCCGTCTTTCCCTAAAACTTCCAGCATCCTCTGGTATAATCCTGTTGGGGCCCTTCAGAATCTTTAGGGGGAAGTGGCTGGGCTGACTCAGGTAGTTGGAAAAGAAAGAAGGCCCAGGCGGATGGAATCCAGGGCAGAACTTGGTCTGGGAACTCACGGCCGGTGGCTACAGCACGGAGCTTTGAGGGCTCCTGTTGCCCTCTGTCAGTTTCAGCATCCTTCCGTCATGGCCCAGGCCCCGGCATGGTTAAGGAGGCCTGATGGGGCAGCTCTGGCTGAGGTTTGCAGGAATGTCCTGGAACCGAAGCTGTCTGACCAGTGTCTGGGTGGAGCTGTTTAGTGCCTAGGTTGTAACCGTGCCCGCTACTGATCAGCATAGAGTTTGTGCAGAGCAGGTGATCACCCATGTTGTGTTGTTTTCTGCTGTCATCCTCTCGTGGCGTGTTTCATAAAATCCCAAAGGAAGTAGGGGTAACCTTGTGGGATCAAACTGGCATTTGATCACAGGAGCTCAGCTGTGAGGTTTGTGCATTTTTTGATACGTTAACCTTCTGAACTTCCGTTTTTCTTACCTGCGTTGTTGTTAGCACCCACGCCTGGGGTTTGTAAAAGTTCAGCAGGAGAACATATATGGAGAAGCTGACACAGTGCCGGGCACCTGGCAGCCCCTCTGGAACTGTTTACTCCTTCCTCCCGGTTTCCTTCACCTACACCCCCTGAAGCCCTGCTGGGTGCTAGTACGGGCCAAGGGAGTAGACACCAAATTGAGAGTCTATCTGGAGAAGAGACAAGAAAACTGTCTGCATTGTACTTCTTCCTTCTCCTCTGGTAGCCAGCTGAGTGAACGTAAGATCGATAACAGTCAACTGTTTCCTTTTAATTTGTATCTCCAATTACGCGCCTTCAAACAGCTCCAGCAGACTGCAGGGTTTAGTTTTTAGTTTGCTTATGAAATACTCTGGAACCAACTTGGTGAAAGGTGTCTGGGTTTTCCTTAACGAGTTGACTGATGGAGGTGCTTGGTTTTCTCTGATTTTCTGCCCAGATTCCGGCTTTCTCCAGTGCTTGCAGGTAAAGGCCAAAAGAAAAGGACTGGTGGGGCCGTGAGCTGCCCCAGGGAGCTTGAACAGAGGAGGTGAGGACGGAGGCGAGGGGACCAGGAGGCTGTTTTTCAGAGTGGGGCTGTGGGAAGCATGGGGGGCAGGCTGAGAGCAGATTGCCATAGTAGAGTGTGTGTGTGGACTCAGATCTCCAGAGGTGAGTAGGACACTCCCTAATTATTATTTTTTTATTTAATTTTTTATTTTATATTGGAGTACAGTTGATTCACAATGTTGTGCTAGTTTCAGGTGTACAGCAGAGTGATTCAGTTATACATGTGTCCATTCTTTTTCAGATTCCTTTTCCATATAGGTTATTATAGAATATTGAGTAGAGTTCCCTGTGCTATAGAGTAGGTCCTTGTTGGTTCTCTGTTTTATATATAGTAGCGTGTATCTGTATAATCCCAACCTCCTAATCGATCCCTCCCTCTCACATTTCCCCTTTGGTAGCCATAGGTTTGTTTTCAAAGTCTGTTGAATCTGTTTCTGGTTTGTAAATAAGTTCATTTGTATCTTTTTTTTTTTTTTTTTTTTTTAGATTCCACATAGAAGTGATATCATATGATATTTGTCTTTCTCTGTCTGACTTGCTTCACTTAGAATGAGACTCTCTGGGTCCATCCGTGTTGCTGCAAATGGCATTATTTCATTCTTTTTTATGGCTGAGTAATAGTCCATTGAATATGCGTACCACTCAGCTTTATTTTTCTCCGTAGTACTCACCGCTACTTGGCGTAACATCACATAGCTATTTGTTTATAATGTGTCTGCCTCTAGTAAATGTCTGTAAGCTCCATGAGGGCAGGAGCCTTTTCTGTTTTGCTCACTGCCCTATTCTCAGCCCTGGCACATATTAGGTATTTAACAAATGTTTGTTGAATGAATAAATGAGTGGGTAGGTAAGTGTCTTGTGTGTCTGGGGCAGCAAGCAGCAAGGTGAGAGGTTATTATATGACATGGGCTTGACAGTAAATGGGGAGGAAAGGTATCAGATTAACCTTCCCTTAGTATATATTCTTTTTCTCCCTCCCTTTCTTCCCATCCCCTGCTTTATTTCAGTGGTTTTCCTGTCTTTCTTAGGATTTACCTTTGGCTGTTAATAAATATGTTTATCGCTTTTAACGTTATCTCTTCACCTCCCAGCTCTAGAAGATAATGAACATGTCGCTTCTTCCTCCTCTGTGAGTTAGAGCTACACTGTCAGGATTTACAACGTCTACAACCTGTTTTTAAATCATAAAGCCCAACTTGTTTTAGACTTACTCCTACATTTAAGTAGATTTAGTGTTCTTCCCTAGTCCTTTGCTATTGTTTTGCATTCATTTCTTAGGTGGCTGGAAAGTTCTTCCTCTGATAGTTTCTTCAGGATAAGCTCATGGAAACAAAATGCCTTAAATTCTTGCATGTTCAGAAATGTTGGTTTGCTACCATTACAATGAATGATATTATTTCTGGGTATAAAATTCCTGAGTCACATTTTGTTTTTTGAGGACTAACTACAAAGGTATCACCTTACTGTCTTCTAAAAGCAAATGATGCAGTGTTAAAGGCTGAGGCCAGTTTGTTTTTACCCCCATTATATGTGAGAGGTACATGGCTGCCCAAAAATTCTTTGTCTGTGAAGTCTTATAAATGTACCAGATCACGTTTGTCAACTCTTTCCTGGATTCTCTGTGACCTCCAATATATCCAGGCCTTCCATTTCCAGGAAGATTTATTGAATCGTATCTTTAAATATTCTTTTATGTCCTTTGCCAATCTATCTTTTCTGTCATTTTCTTGTAAATCCCTTTAAGCTCTTCATTTATTTCCATTTCATTTTTATCTCATTTTTTCCTATTATTGTCTTTTCCTTTCTATTCCTTTCTATATTCTTAGGAATGTCTTATTTTCTATGTGCTGCTTTCAATTTTGTCTTTATTTCTATAATGGTTTTACTTATTTATTTTTAAAATTTTACTTCTTTCCACATTTCTGCTAGCTTATGCTTCAAATTCTTCTGTCTTACCACATTTTCCATGAGCTCTTACATATCTGCTTTAGTGTGTGTGTGTGTGTGTGTGTGTGTGTGTGTGTGTGAGTGATTGCTTCATGAAATTTTTAAAAGTTCATGGCAAGGTATTTAGTCACTATGGAGCAGATACAAACAAAATCCTTTGCCATTATTTTTCCTGTTCTTTTCCTTATTTTTCTTGTAATATTTTTTATAGAGCCTATACTAGTTCCTTTTTTGATGTCTTAAGTTTTGAATTAGGTAAACTTTTTTCTATAATTTGTATAAAATTATAATTTATAATTTGTAACAGGTTTGTATAGAGAAGAGATGAGTATTCCAGGAGGGATTTTCCTTCATTCCAGGGTTTTGTGTAAGTCCTTTGAGCCTTCACCTCTGTCTAGCCAGTGAAGACCAGCAAATACGGAGCTGTTAACAGTGCCAAATCCTCTGTCCTCCCAGCATGTGAAAGACTGCTTCTGCACACAGGACATGTCTGTGTGGCTCCTTATGCAACCCATCCTTATCCGCTTCTGGGAACAAAACCAGGTCCAGGAAGGCTCAAGCTGACATCATTTTGCAACCTCTTTCCATTGTGTTGTTCACAACAAGGGATTGTGATTCTGTACCTCTCAGTGTGCTCCTCACCTTAGCGGGTACCCTTCATGCTCCCTTTGAAATGGCGGCTCAGGGGTACCTTCTCTCTGCTCCTGCTCTCCATTCTTTTGTGTTCACGGTTCACAGACAGTTCCATGTCTCCTGGGCTCATCAAAGGTAGAATTCGTGTTTGGGTCTTGGTTCAGGGTTATTGTTGAAAAGGGAAGAATGGATGCTAGCCGCGTGCACCATGTTCAAAGAGGACGACCTCAGCCCTTTGCGAGCGGTCTCTTTCTTTGGTAACATAAAGTCTGTTTTCCCACACTTCCAGTTCCCCAGGAAGCAGCTGTTTTCTTCTCCCTTTCTGGCCCCCTCCTGGTTTCCGAGCGAGGTCAGATTCTTTGTTCCCAGAAAGCTTTACCCTGACTTGCCTCTGAACCCCCACTGGGCGTAGCATCTGTTACCTTGCACTGCACCATCTTTTTATAGGTATGTGTACTTCTTTAACTAAATTGTCAACACTTGGGGGCAAAGTGTGGGGCATGAGTGCTCTATGCCCTCTCTGCTACGAGCACAAGTCATTCTGTGTCGTAGGTGCGACATCATGCTTATGGATTATTCCCTTACTGTTCTGGTTTCCTCTGGTATTTGGAATACTTGCGTTGTGCCTCATGAATTCTGAGTCTGTGTGTTTGCTTCCTGAGCATTCTTCTTACTGAATCAGATAGCTGTGTAGTTGGCGTGTGTTATATATGCTGTATACACGGTCATGAAGATTTTAGAACACATACACTGCCTCTAGTAAAGAACTATGGGTAAGTACCCTCCTTGAATTTAGATGACATTAGTTAATGTCATCAGGAATAACCTTAGCTGTTAGTGTCTCAAGGATTAGGTAGGCCAGTGGTCCTTTTAAAACCATACTCCCTAGGTAGAGCCTTTGTCATCATGCGATGATATTCTTGTAGACTACATCCTATAAATAGCTGTCACATTCCAGAGGGTCAGACCTAAAAGTAAAAGGGATCACCAGGCCAATCGTTCTCATAGGGACTCCCAACCCTCCTTAAGTAGAGGCATTTCAAAACCCGGGATTGTAGGAGAAATAGTTGAACAACAAACAGAAATAAATCTTCCATGTGATCTTGATTTAAAAAACCCCAAGGAATATGTCTCCCCTTATCCACCCCTACTCCCAGACTCTTAAGGTAACTGATATAGTCCAATGCCTGTGTTTTAGCTGAGGAAGCAGACACAGGGAAGTATGGGACTTGTTCAAAGTGATACATTTCTTATGCATTTCTCCCAACCTGCTTTGCTGTCTTGTCCTTCATAAGACAATCCAGAAACCACAAATGGACAATTTCTCTGATGGATGGATCTGATGTGTCTGAAGGTCAGTTCGTGCTGAAGTCGGGCTTAGTGTCTGGGCTGGGCTGAGTGGAGGGAGAAAACACTATTTTAGGAAAAAAGAAGCCATTGGAGCAGATTAGAAAATGTGCATTTGACACCAATCAATGAGCCTGTGCTCAAGCTGAGATGTTCACATATGATAAAGAGCTAGAGAAACTAAAATGGTAATTCAAACCAGAGCAGCCTGTTTGACCTCAGCCAGTTGGAGACTCAATGGAACAAACCATTGCTTCTCCAAATAAGAAAAAAGAGAAGGAAAAGGTTAATTTCCAGTTTCTGGGAAAGTAAGCCTAAAACATGATGGATTTGAAAACTCTGCCAACAATTTCTCTTTCACTTTATTTTTCTCCTTACCTTTAACGTTTCTGTTGCTGAAATATTAGTCTTTTAAATTTCATTTCGTATCAATAAGGCAGCTACTACTGTAACCCCAGGTGGGAAAGAAGTGTGTAAGTACAGAGCACAGCAGCTCTGGACAGGGGCTTGGTCTGGGTTAAGGCTTTGGGTAGGTGGGTCAGCAAAGCCAAAACAGGCTGCCAGGGACATCCTGGAACTCACTGGCACAGCCTGTGCATACCTGATGGGGGAGTCAGCGGGGGCAAGGGATAGAGCATGGGAGATGCTTGGGTTTTGGGATGAGAAGTGGGATGTACCAGGAACAGAGTGGGTGCTGACCCTTCCGAGAAAGTTCTAAAACCATGTGGCTCCTTTGATGATGCTTGCTTTAGAATAATGATGTAGGACCCTGTGGGCATTATTCTCATTGTACAGATGAGGAAAATGAGCTGCTGATGAATGAAGTGGCCTGCCTGTACTTACAAAAGTAGCTCTGACAGAGCTCAGCATGGATCCCTGAATTCTGGAGTCTCCTCTCACAGTTCTTCCATGGTACATCACAGCATTCTCACTTTCTCTGTGTTCTCACCTGCAGACATTTCCTAAGTACTTGCTAAATGCCTCTCATCCTGCTGGAGGTAATGCTATAAAAAGTTGTTACAACATTAATTCCAGCCTAAGAGGAGCTTATTTTAACATATTATTGGGTGCACTTTCAGTTTTGAAAGTGACATATCACATTTCAGAAAATTTGGAAAATAGCAGGAACAAGAAACGTTTAAAATAATCACAGCCTGCTAACTCTCCTGTTATAATCATTTAGGTCTATGTCCTTCTGGTCATTTCCCGCATACATTTAGCTTTTTAAAAAAATCTGGTGAAAACTATAGCGTACCTACAATTTTATTTCTTGCTGTTTTCACAGAGCTTTTTGTCATAAGTAATTCCCCCCATAGCCACTTTAATGGCAATAGAATATTTGCAAAGAGCTTAATCGTTAGCATTTACTAACCATAGTGTTAAAGCATTTTATTGTATTAATTCAATAAATGTCCGTTAAGTGCTTTGCGCCCAAGCTCTCCTGGCAGACATCGCCCTGGTGATAGTCACCTTGACCTGGGCCAAGGGATTGGAATGTTAAGAACCACATTGGTGGGAGCCCCGCACACGTTAGTGGGGCCCCCAGATTTTTTCCTGGCCCTTCCTCTGTTCGTGGGCTACCAGTGGCACAAACTACATTCAGGCTGGCTGGGGACAAGGTCATCGTCATCATAAGTAAGATCATCATAGATCCATCTACCATTTCTTTCTCTAATTCTTCCTCATGACTGTTTTAATCATCTCCCACTCACCCCCTTGGTGAGGGATGATTCCCACCTGAGGGTTATGAGGATGGCCAGACGCACTGTACCTGACGCTGGACCGATGAGCTCAACAACAGCTCGTGGTCACATGTCCTCACTGCGTCGGGGAAGAGGGTGCTGCACACCGCTCAGGGCCTCACGGGGGCTGCACTCGGGAGCAGGGGGAACAGCCAGGGGTTGTGGAGGGCAGGCTTCACAGTATCGAGAGGGTGGAGTGCCCCCTCGTTCTTGCAGGAGGGTGTGATTGGCTGGCACGAACCTGAAACCCAGACTCGGCAGTGAGCAGGAACTGCACTCGGTCTGTTTGATAAAGAGGGCTGTTTGGTAAGAGAAAGCACCTAGTATTGAGCCCGAATTTGAGATTTCACACCCCAGTGACAAAAACTGCTTCCCCTCCCTCACGGCCCCTCCGTTTTCTCCAACACTTCCCTCCTACTGTGTTTTTCTGTTTGTTGTTTCAATACTCTTGGCCTTTCTGGCTCATCTTTAAGAGGCTGATGGTGTTGTGGTTAGTACACTCTAAGACAGGCAGCCTGGGTTCAAGTCTAGACTTGGCTGTGTACCAGCTGGGTGGCATTAAGCAAATCACTTCCCCTCTCTGTGCCTTGATTTCCCCGTCTGTGAAATGGAGATGGTTGTAATAAGACTACTTACCTCATAGAGCTGTTGTAAGGAGTAAAAGTTAATATGTGTAAAGCTTTTAGAACAGTGCCTGATGTGTGCTCTGTCACTACTAATATTATTCTTTACTTGGGTTCAGTTCATAAGTTTAGTTGTATGGAGTGAATAATAACAATAATATTCTGTTCTTTTCAGCTTTTCTTTCTACTCTGTCTCCGAGGCTACAGTTAGCATAAACCCATTTTCCAAAAATGTACTCTGTCCATTTTAGTCCTTTATGTGTGTGTGTGTGTTTTTTTTTTTTTAACTTTTTGTTTGTTTGGCCGCGCGGCATGGCACACGGGATATTAGTTCCCCGGCCAGGGATTGAACCTGCGCCCCCTGCTGTGGAAGCACAGAGTCTTAACCACTGGACCACCAGGGAAGTCCTATAGTCCTTTATTTATAAACTGATCCATTTGCTTATCTGTTCAGTCATGAGCCTCTGCTGTGTACCAGGCACTGTTCCAGGTGGTGGGATCCGTGCAAGAACGAGACAGATAAACCTCTCAGGAGCTGAGGCTTACCACCACAGTGGGGTGGCCAGTGGCAGAAAATGGGCAAGTAAATGAACAGAAAGATAACTATGGCTGGTGATAAGAGCTCTGAAGGAAGAAAGGGCAATGAAGAGGGGGCCATCGGAAGGACACCTAAGTTCCCTTGTGCAAGGCAGCTAGGAGAAGGCAGGGCTTTTCTTTTATTAGGGCAGAATTCTCTTTTATTATGAGGGTGGTCCGAGGTACCCAAAGGGCCATAGATTTTCTGTTTCTTCTCTTGTTTGGTGATAGTCACAAGACTTATTAATATTGTCTTCCAAAGAGGATGTATGTTTTCTTTGTCTTCTCTGAGCCCCTCCCCCTGTCCTCCATCTCCTTCCCACCCTGCCAAGGAGGGGGTTGTCTTCTTAACCCAGTTTATGCGTCAGTTTTGGTCTAGGATAAAATAAGCTCTGCAGAAGTGCAGAGAAAGGCTCAGAAAAACAAGCCCCACTTTTATCTATCATTTATTTATGAATGCATAACAAACCACTCCAAAATTTTTACTAGCTTGAAATGGCAATGACTTATTGTTTATCACGATCGTGTGGTTTGCTAGTTATTTCCTCTGCAGGTTTTCTGGGGCTCCCTCATCCAGCCGCAGGAGGGGCAGGGCTGGAAGGTCCCAAATGGGCTCACTTAGACGTACGGAAGTGGGTGCCAGTTGCAGCCTGGGGCACCTCTGCTCTCCCCCGCCAGGAGGCTGGAGCAGCTTCCTGTATTGGCAGCATTTAAAGACAGTGAAGGCAGAAATTAGAAGGCCTCTTGGATCCTAGGCTCTGGAACCCATACAGTGTCACTTCTGCCACATTCTGTTGGCCAGAATTCACATGCCAGCTCAGATTCTAGCCAGTGAGATAAATGTTAAATTTTAAAAAATCCCATACTTCTTGTTATTGAAGCAGTGATAAAAAAAAAAACTGCAGAAGTGCTATGTGAGAACATCTATGAGGAATGACACGCTCAGTGCCAAATCATCAATTGGATTGACTTTCCTCTTCTCGGATGAGACAGTGTATGTATAGACAAGGCTTTGGTGTTCAATTGTGCAGAAAATGTTGAACACAGCAGGCCTGCTGCTGCCATCCTTAGACAGGCCTGCTTGCAAGTGGGTCCTTGGCTGGTGTCTGGGAACTTGGAGTTTTGGAGGGGTCCCATTGTTCCTTGACTGATGAGGATAGTTTACTGTAACTAGACTATTTGTGCAAACAAGATGGTTTATGCTAAACCCCTGCTTTCCTTTTGGGAGTCTGGAATTTTGGTATCTGTTAGGCAGAGGGTTACTCTTGTGACTTGTCCCCAGTACAAATCTTGGATACTAAGTCTCTAATTAGCTTCCCTGGGCAAGACAGAGCACACACGCTGCTGTATTTTGTTGCTGGATGGAGACCGGGCTCTGTGTGACCCCTCCTGGGAGGGAGAGAACAGAAGGAAGCCAGTGCATGGATTTCCCCAGACCGTCAGTGTCCTTTCCCCTTCTGATCTGGCCGTGTGTCCTTCCTACATCCCTGTAATAAGTCATAGCCACCGTAAGTGAAACCATACGCTGAGACCCATGAGTCCTTCTTGCAAATCTCCCCATTTAGGAATGGTCTTGGGGATCCCGGCATGCTAATCTTTTTTTTTTTAAATTATTTATTTATTTATTTGGCTGTGCCGGGTCTTAGTTGCGGCATGCGGAGTCTTTAGTTGCGGCATGCGGGATCTAGTTCCCTGACCAGGGATGGAACCCGGGCCTCCTGCATTGGGAGCACAGAGTCTTAGCCACTGGACCACCAGGGAAGGTCCCCCGGCATGCTAATCTTATTGTCTTACACATTTTGTCTTCGAAGAAAGTGGGAGCCAATTCCCAGGTGTCGTGGGGCTATACCAGAACATCACCTTGGGGGCTTTTTATGCCTGGGCAGGAAGTAATGGCATGTTTCCTCAGAGCCAGGAGGTCCTAGTAGCAGGCTTGGTGGCTCTAGAGCAGTGTTTTGAAATGATGGTTTTGAGTTGCTGATTAGCAGAATCTATTTGGATTTGTGAATGTAATTGATTTATTGGTAATAAGTAGGCGGTAATTTAGAATATATGGAAGTGATTCGTTCCCTCTGTATAGCCTCTTTCAGTAAATGAGAAGGTTTTTCTTTTTTTTTAAGATTTAATTTTATTTTTATTTTTTTTTGGCTGTGTTGGGTCTTTGTTGCTGCATGCGGGCTTTCTCTCTTGTGGCTAGCGCGGGCTACCCTTTGTTGTGGTGTGCGGGCTTCTCATTGCAGTGGCTTCTCTTGTTTCAGAGCACGGGCTCTAGGCACGCGGGCTCAGTAGTTGTGGCATGTGGGCTCAGTAGTTGTGGCTCGTGGGCTCTAGAGCGCAGGCTCAGTAGTTGTGGCGCATGGGCTTAGTTGCTCCGCGGCATGTGGGATATTACTGGACCAGGGCTCGAACCCGTGCCCCTTGCATTGGCAGGCGGATTCTTATCCACTGCGCCACCAGGGAAGTCCCAGTGAGAAGGTATTGATTGAGACAAAAACGAAAAGTAAAAGAAGCCACTTTGCCCTGGTCGGAACTGGACAGTCACCTGAGGCAAATCTGTAAGGACAGCTTCCTGGGCCTGTCTCCAAAGAGGTCCTCTTTGTACCCTGCTTCTAAACTAGGTGGTGGGCATAAGCCAGCCCACCGGAGCCCAGTGGCTGCCGGGACATGTAACTATGATAGAGGAAAAGTCAGCCACGGAACTCTTTACCCTGCTGCCCTGTACCCTGTCTCTAGCCCGCTGTTCTGGTGGTGTTGGCAGTGAAGGTGACCGTGAGAGTGGGATCCCTGTTGGCTGTTTCCTGGGGAGTCCCTGGGAGGCAAAGAACCTGGTGGCTGAGGAAAAAGCATATGAATCTCCCTCAGCAGGTTTAAGGTGGAATCTGTCCAACATTTGAGGGTCCTCACAGCTTTTGAAGGAGCATTTCTTCATATTTGAGAATGGGAGGAGGGGTGTATAAAAAGCCTTAAAATGTAACAGAGATGGATTCATTTTCTTACCCTGCCGCTTAACAGCTGTGTGACCTCAGGTAGATTAATTAACCTCTCTGATCCTTAATGTCATAAACTGGGAGTAGTTATGCAGGAAGAATGAGATAGTGTGTATAATGCATCTAAATGCCTAGTATAAGGTAACTGCTTCTTAAATTTGAGTCCCTTTCAGGTGACGAGAATCTAATGATTTTTTCTTTTGTTTATATGTATAATATTGGCCAAATTTTCTGTAATGAACAAGCATTTTTTTTTATAATGAGAAAGAGAAGATTTAAAAAAAAGTTTAAAATTTAAAACCCATGTCCTTGCCATGCCTCACATGTTTTCTCTTGAGCTGAGCCTTTTCTGGGTCACTCGTGCTCTTAACCTTGGGTCTCTGTGAGCAGACACTGTTCATTAACATCAATAGGGGCTTGGAAGGATCCATTTCTTAACTGAGTGACTGAAGAACTATTTGTCACTGACATAGGTAAAGTACCTCAAATATTTTCTCAATTTTTCAGTAATTATAATTTGAATTTTTTCATCCAGAATCATTTTCTCTTGGCAGGTTCATTACCAGGATATTAAAAAGAGAGAGAGAGAGGAAAAAAAAAAAAACTATTCTTTCTATAGGATTGTCATTTTTTCCAACTTTATTTTCATTGTGAATTCATTTTTGTTTCCCTTCCAGCTAGTAATGAAATGTACTTGGCAGGAAAGTTCAGGGAGGGCTCCAGCAAGCTCCGTAGTGCTGAGGACCATTCATGGGGCCAGGGTCAGCTGAGTTCTGTGGAGTCTGCCAAGAAAATCTCTGGGGTGCCTGGCTTCTAGGCTGCTCGTCTCCTGCAGGGTAAGTACAAAGAAGCCCGCATAACCCCCAGGCTGATAGGTCTGGACCCTTTTCAGGAAACTCGGCACATAGGCAGAGTGAGCTGAGTGAGAACTAGTGTGTGCAGATTAGTTGTCAAGTCTCCTCTGGTGTTCTCTTCAAGTCTACAAAACTGTACATGGATGGAGAAGGACTGGTGGAGGATTTCAGGGCTGTATTTTTCCTGGAAAACTTTCAGGGAGTAGAGAATGGTCTCTGCAGTCCAATCACACCTGCCCTCCAGCAGCTGCCTTGGGCCTGCTCCCCCTGGCTTGCTCTGTTGTCACATTTGTTTGTAGAAATTCTCTCTCCCACACTAGGCTATGAACTCATTCCTCCTGTGTGGCAAGCCTGCCCCACATCTTCATGTTCGTATTTCTTAATACCTTGAAAAATACCTGTCAAAAAATGGTGCTTGTATATGTTCACTAATCGACAGTGACACCCTAGGAATAGGAGAAATGTTAAACAACAGCAAACATCACAAGAAATTCCTTCCCAACCTCTTTTAAAGCTGTAGCTGAAATTCAGCCTCTGTACACTGGTACTGAATTGAATCTCGGAGACTGGGTTTTGGGTGAAGTAGAAAAGAATAGCTTTATTGCTTTGCCAGGCAAAGGGGGACACAGCAGGCTAATGCCCTCAAAACTGTGTGTCCCACCCTGGAGGGGGTAGTGAGGAGACTTAAGAGTGTTCAAGGAGCAGGGCGTGTGATCGGCTCCTGGGCGTCCTTCTGATTGGTTGGAGGTGAGGTAGTCGGGAGTCAGCATCATCAACCTTCTGCTTCCCACCGGTCTGGGGTCTGCGTGCTTGAGGGCCGCATACAGTTAATTTCTTCCACCTGCTGGGGGTTTCGGTATCTGCAAAACAGCTCAAAGGTATTGATATGTGTATCCCTTGAGGAGGAACCAGGACGCTGCCCCAAGGCTGCACTGTTGTTCCTTGGCTGCTTCTCCCTTATCTCTGCATCCCCTCCCTTTTCTGATTAGCAATTGTTTGAACCTGCCCTTTGGAACGCAGGGATGGTCATGAAGGCTGAAGGTTATTCCCTACAAACAAGAAATGGGGGACACAGAAAGGCTGGTGTGCCCAGGAGCCCCACAGGGTCCTGCTCGGGTTCAGAGGCACGTGGAGCCATCATAGTGTCTAAGTCTTTATGGGAAGCCCAAGAGTTGAGAGTCAGTCCATTAGGCAGGGATTGAGCACAACTCAATACCTAGCTGGGTACTGGCCACTGGGCGCATTCAGAAGCTTCAGACATAATGTCTCTATAGACAAGTTGGTGAGCTATGGTATCGCCCATGGAACTTTAGTGGATACCAAAGGCAACGTATAATCTAGCACTAAGATGTATGGTACTAAAGTCAGTGAAGGCAGGGAACCTAGTGGCCCACAACAGTTGGGAGGGTTCCCTGCAGGAGGCTAGAATGAGACTGGGATCCAAGGGTCAGGCAGTGTCCACGTGGATTAACTCTTCATACCCGTTCAGAGCGAATCTGCTGCCACTTCTCTTAAGCCTGGGAGAATTTCCCAGGAGAAATCAGATGATTTACTGAGTAGCCCTGAGCTAATAAAATCTAGCTGTGGAATTCCACCCCTTTCTCACCCTCCCCCAAGCATCCTGTAAGATGCCTCCCATTTCTCAAAGCCTCAGCACCTTGAAAGTCCCGTCACCAACACTCGGCCTAATGCTTGACACAGCAGAAGATTCTTTTGCTAAATAAAGGCGATCCTTGTGCCAGCGCCACAAAAATAAACAACCTTCAAAATTAAATTCTACCCAACCAACATTTATCAAGTATCTTTGATTTTTCTCTGTGTATATAACCCAGATTCAACAGTGAATAGTTTCCTGCCCTCAAAAGAGTTTATTTACCTTTTAGACTAGGAGAAAAAATAACCACATTGCAAGATAGAATGTGAGAGAAGCTGTAACAAAGAAGGTTGAGATTAATCCCAGTGGGGAAAAGCTTCATGGAAGTGGAAGGTGTAGGTCTAGTCCCTAAGGAGCTCATGGAATTTACAAATGTGGAAATGCGGGGTGAAGGCGGAGTGGGGTTGGACATTTCATCCGGAGGGCATGGTATGAATCGGCACACAGAGGTGACAGGAGTAGGGTGTAGTCCAGGTTTGGCTGAGGCTAGGGATGTGAATGGGGGTCATGGCAGTTAAGCCTGGTATGATGGAGTTTGGAACATGAGGCTGAGCGATGGGGCACTATCCTTGGGGCAGGGGAAGATGCTGGCAGAATTTTGAGCAGATAAAGGACATGAACTTTAGGCTGGCTTTTCTGGCATGTGTTAGGCATGTGTGTGGAGTGGCAGGGTGTGGGTTGTGAATTCAGGGTGGGAGGTGACTGGCAGGGGGGAGGACAGGTCAGGGTTTCGTCCGCCTGACAATAATCCGGAGAGGTGATAACGAAGGCTGCAAGTAGGACAGTGACCGTGGGCCTGGAAGGGAGGGGACAGGTGAGAGAGAGAAGACGGGGGACATTTTGCTTGTCTCTTCTCCTCCCCAGGTAAGCTAACACTGTCACTTAGCAGTCATTTTGGAATTGCAGGAATCTAATGCTTTTGCCTACAAAGAGAACGCTGCTCTTGAGCTGTGACATTGAGGGCAAGAGTCTGCCTTGCTGGGAAGTCGTTCATTTGGTTCAGAGGCCTTGGGCAGCATCTCTGGGACCGTGGTGGTCTCAGCTTTCAGCGGGCGGCTCCGTTCTCCCCGTGTTCTCCTCTAGGTGGCGCTACGCCCTCGCCGCAGCGTGTGTGGGTGGCCGGGGGCCCCCGCCTTTCTCCCGGCGGACAGCGCCTGCTGAGGCCAGGGAAAGAGGAGTGTCCCATTTTGATCTTCGAGCACTTTACAGCCCCTACCGACAGATCCTGTTCGAGCTGAAATGAGTGGCTGGGGGCCACTCATACATAATTTCCTTCTGTTTAGCGACTTCCTCCACCATGGGGTCTGCGTGATTTCTGTTCATTTAATTAAAGGTTATATTGGCAAATTGTTATCCCTGGGAGTGTGGGTGTTCAGGGAGCGCTTGTGGAATGCACGGCAGGTTAATTCCCTTTGCCCTTTATTGCCTCTGCAGGCCACGTGAAATTGAATTGCAAATAACACATTTTAGAATGTGTGTGGGCTGGGAGACGTTGGCCTGCGCTTCCTTTGGCTTTAATGAGACCGTGAGTGTGTGTATGTAAACGACCCCCTGGCTCTGCAGGCGAGTTGGAGAAGGCAGAGCTTGAATGGCTAACCGAGGTGCCTCCTCCCTGCCCCCAACTCTTCCCCCACGCCCTGAGCCCTGAGCTCAGCAGCCTTCACTCCCGCCGGGAGTGTCCTCAGTCCAGTAGCCCGTTCTGCCTTTGAAACATCCAGAGGTCCCATTGCTGGTCATGGAGCCTCTTCTGAGCACCAGCTCGAGACGAGCCCCACTTACACGCAGACTGGAACGAAGTCAGCGGATGAGTCGATGCCCCTTTGCCTTGCCAATGTCCCTCTCCAGGGGTGGCTGCAACTCCCGAAGTTCTTGTGCGTGAGGAAGATACCAGCAGGTGGACTCTGCGATGGCAGTTGTCCCTTCCCAGAGCAGATGACGAAAGTCTGTAAAGTTCAGCGGATGCAAAGGTCTTTAAGTACCATATTGGGAAGTGACGGGGTGGGCGTGGTCTGAAGGCCAGCAGGGACCACACGAGACCGAGTGGTTTCCTGGAACACTCACCTCCACGTGGGCAAGGACTGCAGTCATTGAGGAGGTATGGCCGCCTCGAATTCGGGAAGCGACTGAGGTTGAGGGGCTGGGTGCATATCCTCACAGTCGGCGAGCACTTCTACAGAGGAGAGGCGTGGGGCTGCCATCTGGCGAGCAGTGGAAGTTGGGGGTGCCGTGGAGGGAAGGGGTGAAGGTGGGCGGGTGTTGATATTAAGTTGTGTGGTTAGGGTCGCATCCTTGAGAAGGTGACATGCAAACAAAGTCTTGAGGAGGCGAGGGAGTTAGTGGGGAAGATGTCCAGGGGAAGACTGTTCCGGGCAGAGGGTACCACTGGCGGAGCTGGCACTCCGTAAGCCAGGAGTGGGCTCGGGTCATGGGGGACTAGGAAGTGTGACTTGAGCAGAGAGGGCAGAGAGGAGAGGTCAGAGAGGTGGGGCTGGGGACAGATTACAGAATGCTCTGTTGGCCGCTGTAATGATGTTGGCTTCTACTGTGAGCATAATTGGGAAACTTTGGTCTGAGACAGTGTTATTTGGATGACCATCAACAGACCAGGCATTGTATAAGCTCTTGCTCGGGATTTCTGACAGAAGCACGGCAAGCAGGCTGGGCAAACTCCTATCTGCAGTATCGATCTATGTCAGTGAGGACCAGCTGATGTGTGTTCAGATGGAGAAGGGGCTAAGTGACATCCACTGGCCACCAGCCTGGTCTTCCCAAGGAATCGTGCCGTATTGAGAGCTCAGCGTCCGTCCCTGCTGCTGACAGATTGGGCATTCAGTAGTGGCAGAAGGAGCCTAGGATGGTCAGCTCATGCTTGGCCACCTCTGGGGACAGAAGAGGAGCTGGCTCACATCTACTAACATCGTCTCGTCCGGCTTGGTTCTTGAAAACTTTCTCTAATGGATTCTTTTTCATGGACCTTCACGGGAAACACAAAGCTTTTCAAACTGTGTGAGCACGTCTGTCAGTCCATCTATACCTCCTTTTTAATTTCCAGGTTTATTCCTCCCAGCTCCTGAGCTATTGGCCAAGTTATTTGCCGCTTCCAGAAGTTTATGTCTGAACTAGAAGCAACCTTTCCCTTCATACAAAGTCATGGCTAAGTGCACGCTTGCCCCTTTGCCTCCCGTTGAGTGCGTTGCAATGCAGCAGCAGTCCATGTCCAATGCCGTCGTTTCCTGAAATTCACCTGTGAACCAGGCTAAGTTCGTTCTTCCTCCATCAGTTAGTCATAGAGAATCCCCTGTGCGGCCACGGATATGGTTCGGAAAAAAGGTGTTGGTACCTCAGAAGTAAGTGACATGGTGGTTACCTGACCATGGAATTTACCTTTGACCTTTTCATGCAGTTTACTTATTATGCTTGCTAGGTTTGCTTGGGTCTGGAACCAAATGTCCCGCTTTAACCATACAGTGGATTGCCACGACACCAGCCTGGCCCCATAACGCTATGGGCACTCAGCTCATGATGGATAGCTCAGATCATATCGTCACTAGGTGTTCCAAGTCAGATGTTAGTTTCATCTGGGACCCAGTAGCACGCAAGGAGCTATTTTTCAAACGAGGTAGTTCTTGGGTGCAGGGGACATGGTCTTACTTAAGAACTCTCCAGGTCTGCACTGCAAATGTCATAGGGAACTGGCCCAGCATCTTTTTTTTTTTTTTTTTTTAATTGTATTTTTGGCTGCGTTGGGTCTTTGTTGCTGCGCGTGGGCTTTCTCTAGTTGTAGTAAGCGGGGGCTACTCTTCACTGCGGTGCGTGGGCTTCTCGTTGCGGTGGCTTCCCTTGTTGCAGAGCACGGGCTCTAGGCACGCGGGCTTCAGTAGTTGTGGCACACGGGCTTCAGTAGTTGCGGCACACGGGCTTCAGTAGTTGTAGCACACGGCCTCAGAAGTTGTGGCTCGTGGGCTCTAGAGCGCAGGCTCAGTAGCTGTGGCGCATGGGCTTAGTTGCTCTGTGGCATGTGGGATCTTCCCAGACCAGGGCTCGAACCCGTGTCCCCTGCATTGGCAGGCGGATTCCTAACCACTGCACCACCGGGGAAATCCCTGGCCCGACATCTTTATCCACGGTGGGTGCCTTCTGCACCATCCAGCTTGCTATATCATGCCGTTCAAGTGGCGGGCAGCTTGTACCACGGTTTGAACCTGCCACAGAGACTTCTCTTCCTCTGACAGCCTTCCGATCCCCAGGTAAATAAATTTGAGGAGTTTTTCCTTAGCGTTCTGAGCACTGCATTAAAACCCAAAGCATTCCAACAAGTACTGTGCTGCTTTCGTATGTGAATGAAAAATATTGCCTGCCATATCAATAAACAAAAGATGTTGCAGCCATCAACCCACCACTTTACAGCCGCTCTGATGGTGAGCCCGGAGGGAACTCAGGATGGAAACAGGTTGCCCGCCATCTAGCGGTCAGCTGCTGCAGCCACCCTCGACGGTGCACCCTGGGGAGACTCAGGATGAGAAAGCACAGGATACTGGTCCCCAAGAGCTGAGGTGCACATCAAAGGAATGATTTCAGTGAGCCCAGACTCTTGCATCTTCCCATACATAGAAAAGTGCTAAATTCCTTAACTTGAGGTGTCTGGTTTTCTTTAATTAACAGCAATCTTTTGATTACTTTGTTGCAAAAACTCTTACATAGCCTGGCTTCCCTCCTTGCCTCTTTAGAGCAGTTCCTCAGTTATCTGAGAGGCTGTGTCCTGGGCTTAAGTCCTCAGTTTTGTCTGCGGAGTAAAACATAACTCTCAGCTTCTAGGTCGTGCATTTTTTTCAGTCTACACGTAGTAGTAGGTGTACAAGGTATACTGATTTTTCCTTTACTTTGGAGGGATGTCCCAGAATGCTCGAAGCCATGCTCTAGAAATGTCACAGATTTGTGAGGCCCCAAGTATTTGTGGGGTTTATATCTCATCTTCCAACATGCGTGTATCCTCTTATTAAAGTATGTAAAGAACTTGCCACTTCCTGCTTCCCAGTACAATTAGTATGATATCATCAAAATAAGGGACCTGTGTGTTGTTCCACAGAATGTCAGGCTCCCTGAGGACTAGATTGTGACAAAAGAATTCACAGAGCCCTAAAGCTATTCTGGTGAAGGTATACTGGAGTCAGAATTACTTTTGATTCCGGATATCGAAAGAAGAAAAAACATTCATCAGCTCACTGGTAACGTACTAAGTCCTGGAGTCCCCATTGACCTGCTTGAAGAGGTAAAGCTATTACATCTAGTCCAGCAGTTGGCGTTGAGGCTCATGCTTGGTTAACTTCACAGTAGCCTATGGTCATCTAACACGATCCATCTGGATTCTGCAGAGGCCAGTCGGGTGCATTGGCAGATGTGAGGAGGACCACTATTCCTGCCTCTCTCAAGTCTTTGGTTGTGGCATTGGTCTCTCCAGTTCCTTCAGGCATGCCGAATGGCTTCCAATTCGTTATCTTGGCAGGAAAGGAGGCGGTTTCAGGGTCTGCATTTGGATTTATTACCATAATGGCTCTTACCCCACAAGTCACGGAGCAGATATAGGGTCTTGCTTGCTACTGAATCTCTCTATGCCAATTACACATTTAGTGACGGCGGAAGTAACCACAGTGTGGGTCAGTGGCCTCATCAGGCCCCCTGTGACTCAGGCTAAAACTGTACTTATCACATGGCTTCAGTAAGCCCTCACTCTGACCAGCGAGCTTGTTGGCACGTTTTAGGTCCCTTGGTATTAACGTTAGCTCAGACCCTATATTTAATGGTTTTTGAAATTCCTGGATTTTTTTTCCCTTTCTCAAAGTTTCCCTAGCAAATGGTCATAAGTCCCTTTGGTGGAAGAATCGGAGGTATATTTTCCGCATAGACTTGCACTGGTGTTGCAGAATCCTTCCTCAGGGTGACCTAGCCTCCTCTTCAATCTGCCTCCCCCTACCCTTCATGGCCTCCAGACCATTAACCTGTGCCAGGACATACCACAGGGTGAGCAGGGCTGAACAGGCCCTGTTCTGGGAAATAATGGACCATGCACCAAAGGAATTATAGGACTTGACTAACATATACTTTGGGGGTGGAGCTTTGGGTCTGTGAACAGACTTAAATCTGGAAAATAGATGAAAGGACTGTGCTTTTCCATGGTGGTTGCTGTCAACCTCTGCTCACCAGCTCTTTTGTGTGTATCACTGTGTGTGTGTGTTTATTTTTGATTATACAAATCAAGCAACACCCTGGTCAGCTGCCCATCTGTCTTGCACCTTGGGACACCGTGGTCTTTTACCCATCACCGTAGATCGCTGTTGGTTAAGGCACCCAAATGCTACTCCATTCTTGCTGCACGTTATGGTAATTATGTCCAACTTGCTTCTGGCCAGCAAGTGCTGCTTTCCTGCCTTTGCCATCTGGGACCCCCTTTATATTACGGATCTTGGTTCCATGGCAGCAGATTCTCCTGCTTACGAGGGCTGCCTCAATGATGCTTGTGCTGTCTTCATCAGTACATTTCCTATTGAAGGAAGTATCCTCTGAGCTCTTGCAGAGAATTTAATCATGTGGAGAGTCTCAAGTTTTATGTAGTCAATCCATTCTAACAATAGCATGGCTCTGAACCTTCTGACCAAGGAGGTTCTAATATCTTCACCCCCCTTTACTGTGGGCCGTCGTTGCGCCTGTGTGTCTGGGACTCATTCCAGCACTGCGTTAGGACTGGCTCCGGGTGTCCTTATCAGCTCACTGAACCCCAAGTCTCAGGTGGGTGCCCTCCTGTCAGTCACCGTCCCCTATCTGTCCTTTTACTCTGCTCTGTGGTCTGTCACCTTCAAGATTCACTCTTGCACATATGCAGGGTCCTACAATTCCTTCGGTGTACAATCTGTTATATCCTAGAAAAGGCCCTGGATATCCCTGCCCACACGATGGCAGGTCCTGGCAATGGTTAGTGGCACTCTTGAGGGACAGATCCTGAGCATAAATGCCATTTGCCATGTACCTGTTTCAGGTAAGATCAGTGCATGGTCTCTAGGCAATCTGATAGGAGGGGAAGGGAACTATTTCCCTCTGGCAATGGGGAGAGGCTGCTTTTGCTGGCCCAGAGGGTCCAAGATTTTCAGACTTAAACACACAGATGTCCCCCATCCCAGGTTTCATAGCCCCTCCCCTTACTCATGAGGGCTCTGATTTTGACACAGGAGACGTGTTGAAGCTGTACATTTGATCTTTGCCAATCTGGCACATGTAAAAATCATATCCTGGGCCTGATTTTCAGCATAGTCTGCTTTGCAGTTGTAAGAGATGAGTGTCTCTTTTAAAATGATATATAGAGCCCTGACACTTGTGGAACATGCCTTAAGCTGGCAGTTAGCTGCCCTGATTTAATTTACTTTTTGCAAGGTGTCAAATGCCTTCCAAAATAACCATTTCACAAAACCATCTGTATAGTTATCGTTATCCCCATCAATCAAATGATGCAGCCATTTGACCTTCCAACATCTTGCGATTTACCGGCACCTCATCTCAATCAACCACGGATGAAAGCGTTGCCAGTTGTGATGTCAGTGTCTGCCGGGGGGTTAGTACCATCTCAGTTATCACCAGCAATGGGGTCCTTCTTGTTTCAGAGAGGTGGGTGTCAAGAACTGCGAAGAGTAAGATTGTACTCTAGTTGCAAGCCAACAATTTACCTGCCACAGTTTCACGGATGCTGGCCGAAGACAAAGGCCTTTGTCTCTGACTCGATAGGGCCGTTTTGTCTGTAAGAAACTCACAGAGAATTATCTCCCAAGAGCGGGCATTCCAACTCCAAAGTCTTAGACTGAGGGTCTCCTGGTCCCCAAATTTTCTAGCTTAAGGTCTCTAGAAAACAAAGCTTGAGGCAAAGTTCATGTCTTAATTTTTTTTTTTTTTTTTTTTTTTGAGGAATATAATTCCACTGAAAATGTGGGGGGAGAGGAAGGGGGACAGGAATTCAGGGAAAGCATATGATGCTTTACCAAGCTGGCCACAGTATCACAAACCAAACCACACAGATGTAAAGAAGTCCATTTTTTCAGTTGTGTAGGACAGGCCTTTACACCTTAGAATAGTCATTGGTCAGGAAGAGGAGGAGGCTGAATCTGCCAGTTGCTTTCCACAGAGGCCTCCCCTGTCCTACCCTTCCCAGCTGCTTCTGCCAGCTTCTTGGACAGCCTCTGGGGAAGCAAGATTCCATGCCCCACATCTGATTCTGGGTTTGCTGGGAAGAACCATAGCCTCCTCCTGTTCTTCTGCCTCTGATTCTCAAGATGTACCACTTCAGCTTCTCATGGACCTGGTAGGAATACTAACACCTGCATTGCCTATTTCAAGAGATTGTTGTAAGAGAGAAAAAAACTTTGAAGAAGTATAAGCGCTGTAGAAAAGCTAGTCATCATTTACTTGAAGATTTCTTTATGAGGAAAGTTTAAGTGTGTTGCCTACTTATCCTTGAAATTATGGAAGCCAAATAAAATTTTCTAAATTAAAAAAAAAAATTCTTGAACTTGAATCAGAAGAGGAAGAGGCAAGACTTGAACATGACTTTGCAGCGTAGGTGGCAGATACATACATGAGGCACGGGGGAGGGTCCTCAGGGAGAGCGTTTAGCAGGAGCAAAAGGACAGAGATGCAACATGGTGTAAAACAGGCTGGCAAACTATGGTCCACAGACCCAATCTGGCCCTGCACCTCTTTTTGTAGTTAAGTTTTACTGGAATGTAGCCACAGCCATGCTTTTATATTTCGTCTTCCATGAACTGCTGAGCACGAAGACTACATTTCCACGGGCACCAAGCACAAGTCGGAAACATTTCCTAGATTCCTTGAGGAGAGGAATCAAATCTTCTGTAACTTGGAATCCCCAATCCCCGGCAAAATGCCCGGCAAATAGAAGGAATTAAATAAGACCTTGCTGAATAAATGAAGTGTCTAGAATAGTGCCTGGCACAGGGTAGGTTTTGGTAAATGTTTGTTGAATTATCCAGCAGAATCATCCATTCATTCAAATGAATGAGAAACTGCAGGCCACAGAACAGAGATCATGGCTGGGGTGCACACAGATAATTGAAAGTCTATATCTACTTTATTTGTTAGAGTGTTGGATAACCATTACCCAATCAACGTTATCCCACAAGAACACCTGCTTGGCAAAGACGGAGAGCTCGGTTTGGAAGGACCTCATGCCTATGCTGCTTTAAGACCCATTAACCGGTGCCTGACATCTTCCAGTAAATCTAAATGAAATGCATTCTTGTGCATTCTGATTTCAAGTGAGCTTAATTGAACTTGAGATGGAAGCTACCATTGAGAGAATAAAGTGAAAATGAAATAATTGAATATTTTCCCAGAATTCTGTTTGAAATGTGCTCCATCAAAAGTTGGTTCAGAACCTGAATGACCAGCTGACTGTGGTTAATATTTGGAGAGAGAGGAGGAGGATTTACATGTCAGCTTGTAGCCACTAGGAGGGTAAATGCAACAGCCGGCAGTTCAATTACTGGATGTCAGCTCTGCTTGGTCTTCAGAATCTTTTCTTTTTTTTAAGTGGGGAGTTAAATAATGTGGTAAAGAGAATTAGGGTGAGTCTGGATGAC
This sequence comes from Balaenoptera ricei, assembly GCF_028023285.1. Taxonomy (NCBI): domain Eukaryota; kingdom Metazoa; phylum Chordata; class Mammalia; order Artiodactyla; family Balaenopteridae; genus Balaenoptera; species Balaenoptera ricei. Next base: position 3,925,580 of record NC_082645.1, on the reverse strand, counting down.
TGAATCACAAAAACTAAAATCTTTCCCCATTCCTCTCTCACTCTCCCAACGCACAAAGAAAGAGGGCAGTTCTGTTGATTTGAAATTGTAGCTATTTTGATGGGCTTAGTCAACTGATTACACATTAAAATGTTGAGTCCTTTATTTAATAACTATGTTTAGAAGGCCTGCAGTGTTCCAGGCACTGTGACAGACAGATGATTGAACAGGATTCAGTCTGTGGCCTTGAGGAACTTTCTGTTCAGTAAGTGAGATGAGACCAGCGAATAAATGGGTATAGACAAGGTAAATATGATATGTACTCTAAGAGCAAGCCCTGAGTGCTGAAGGAATATAAAGTTCTGATTGAAAACAAAGGAATCTTCTTAGGGGAGATGGTATTTGAGCTATAGATATGTGCAGGGGGAAAAGAAAGCATGGGACCTGTTTGGAAAATGATGAGGTATTTAATGGAGCTGATGCAGAAGATTTGCGGAATGAAATTGTATGAAATAATGTAGATATTGTTAAGTTATGGAAGGCTTTAAATGGGTTTGTACTTTATTCATTAGGCAGCCTCTAAGAAGTGAAGGGGTTTGACCAGAGATAGGGAGTACGAGTATAAATATGATATTCAATATCACTAATCACCAGGGGAATACAAATCAAAACCACAATGAGATACTGTCTCACACCCATTTGGATGGCTGCTCTCAAAAAAACAGAAAATAACAAATATTGGTGAGGATGTGGAGTGATTGGAACCCTTGGGCACTGTTGGTGGGAATGTAAAATAGTGCAATCACTGTGGAAAACAGGATGGAGATTCCTCAAAAATATAAAAATAGAACTACCGTATGATCCAGCCATCTTACTTCTGGGTGTATGTCCAAAAGAATCAAAAGCAGGGCCTGGAAGAGGTATTTATACACCCATGTTTATAGCATCACTATTCACAATAGCCAAAAGGTGAAGCAACCCAAATGTCCATCGCTGGATGAAGAGATAAGCAAAATGTGGTTTATGCATACAATGGAACATTATTCAGCCCTAAAAGGGAAGGAAATCCTGTCATACGCTACAATGGGAATATGTGAGTAAGTGAAATAGGCCAGTCACAAAAAAGACAAATACTGTACAATCCTACTAATATGAGATATCTAAAGTAGTCGAATTTGTAAAAACAGAAAGTAGAATGGTGGTTGCCAGAGACTGGGGGGAGGAGGGAATGGAGAGTTGTTGCTTGATGGGTATAGTCTCAGGTTTTCAAGATGAAAAATTTCTGGAGATCCGTTTCACAACAGTGTGAATGTATTTAACACTGTGGAACGGTACCCTTAAAAGCGGTTAGGATGGTAAATTTTATATTATGCATTTTTTGCCACATAAAAAAAAAGACTACAGATGTAGCAGGGTGGTGTGAGTTGGATTGGGATTGGAAGGGAGAGGAAATAGGACATCAGTTTAGAGGTGTTTGCCTAAAGCCTCGTGAAAGGGATAGGAAGAAGAGAGAGGGGTTTATCAAGGTGGAATTAGCCGGATTTGGCACCTACTGGACACTGGATTGGTGGAGGAGGAGCCAGAGATGCCTTGGAGGTTCTCAACCTGTGCTGATGAGAAAATGATGGAGCCTTTGCCAGAAACAGTGACTTATGAGGGGAGATAAGGCATTTGGTTTTGGATTAATTCTGACTGCAGCTTGGGGTGGATTGTGCTGGAGCTGGTCTGATGACATCGTGTTCTAAGAGCTCCTGGAAGCTCTTTTTTGTTTGCTTTACATTTTCTCTCATTTTTCATGTCTTTGACCTTCAGCTATCCGTGGGCCCTGCTTGATGGTTTATTCTGAACTCTCCGAATTAAGGGTGGGTTGCATATTGTAGCATGTGGACCTCGGATGGATTCTTTCACCAACTATGTTGAATATTTTGCTGGAGTTGTGAAAATTAGGAAGCTGTGAGGCTTCCTTTACTGAAAAGTGCCCTTTTTCTCTCAAAAATTTTTTTCCATCCCTTTCACTAGAAACTTTATTTCCAAGCTGGTCAGGTGGACACAATGGGCTTACCTTTTTTCTGTGGTGTCTCATTCATCTAAGCTGGAAGCAGTCTCAGAGGTGTGCGCTTCGTTTTTTCCTGTAGGCGTTGCACAGGGACCAGAGGTTTACAAATGTATTCATGTCAGTGCTTTATAGGGTCACCACCTCCAGACTCCCAGAGTGGTGGCAGTAGCCAATTTGCAAATCCAAATATATGTGTTCACAAACAAGAGAATTCTGTTGAGGATAGAAAAGGAGAGCAATGACATAGCCTGGTTTTGCCCTGGCGTGGAGTGGTCTACAAAGATAGTCACCTCTTTGAGTACTGCAAAGTGTCTTTTTAATGCTTGTGGTACCAGGAGATAAAAAGAACCATTTGGGAATATTTTCAAAGGCCAGAATCTGAGATCGTAATGAGATGCAATTTTACGGGCTTTATTGCTTCACCTATGTCAGAATTTGTATTACTGATACTCGTGGGCAAATGGTCGTGAATGCTGAATTGAGGTTGAGCTTTGTTTAACATGTTGCATAAATATTTTGGCCCTCGAAAGGCTCAAATTCTTAGGAAATTCACCTTAGGCTTTGGAGGACAGGTTACATTCTGAGACAAGAGTTTTCAAGACAATACCTGACTAAAAGAAATTGTTAGTAACTTTTTTCTGAAATTGCGAATGCAATACACCTTCATGATGGACAGAAATGGCCCCAATTCCCACCACCCAGGGGTAACTCCTGTTAGCACTGTCTCTCTCGTATTGTGGGGAATGGGTCTGTGCTTGCGAGTGTGTGTGTTTTTAGTGTTACCATACTGTGCACATTAGTTTGCAATCTGATTTTTTTCTATTGATATATCAGGTACATCTTTCCATATAGCTGAATTTTCTCTTTTAATATTTTTTAAGAATGTTACATGGTTATTATTTTACTAATCCTCCCTGCTGGACATTTAGATTGCTTCTATTTGGCACTGTTGGTTTATCCCTGCTATCCCCTGGCTTAATGATTAATAGCATTTCCTTTTTATCTCAAAAGTGACCAGGTTGGGGCAATAAAGAATATTGCCATCCTAATCATTAAGAATAAATGTGTAAACAGTCTTGTAACTTAGTTTTTGTGCATGTCCACTAATATTTCCTTAGCATACACCCCTTAAAAATAGGATGTCTGACATAGAGACCTATGTGCCAGCTTCACTCTGGCAAACTTAAAAAGAAATTTGTGACTAACTTGTAGAATTTGGTGCTAAGAAGCTTCATCACCTTTTTCTCTTCAAATAATTGGAGTTTTGGAAAGCTTGAAGAACATTTTTTATAAATGGACGTGTATAACGTACATGGATTTTTGTATGAATAGAGATTTCTAGTATCTGCTTCTTCACATAAACATCGAAGCCTGTGTACTCCTCTCTTAGAGAATAACAAATGTGCTATTAAAAAATAGTGACCCAAGAGCAAATTTGTTGATTGAATTATGATATTTATTTAACATATTTTGGAAAATTTTAATTTTAAAAAGTGGTTTATTTTTGGAAGCACTTGTTTCAGCTATTAAAGATGGTACCTCCTCCCCCAACCCCCATCCCCAAATAGAATGCCTGTGTCAGACAGCATATACTTGTAAGGGCATTTGATGCATCTCAACAAATTCCCTTCAGAAATTTTATAAGGAGCCTGTGAGTTTGACTGTGACTAATCTGCCCACTGAGTATATATGTGAGTTTCTAAATATGTACTTTCTGTTGACTTTGTTCTAAGTCATTTCGATCTTTCACAAGCAGGAAGATAAGCATAGCTATTGTAGAGCATGCGGTGTTACGGAGTTGAATGCAGGAAGGGAGAAAGTGTAGAAAACATTGGAGGTACATGGAGAATAGGGACATAATCCTACGGTTCTTTGGTGGTAAATGAACATGGCCTTGATGTCTGTCGTAATTATAATAACGGTAGCTCCATTTACTGAGGGCTGAACACTTTCAATAAAGTATTTACTTCTCAAAGCAATTCTGCAACTAAGATTATTTTACTGGAGAGAGAATTGAGGCTCAGATATGTTGAGTAAGTACTCACAGCTGGTGAGCTGCAGGACTGGAATTTGAACCCAGGTGTATCTGCCTCCAACACCCAATTTCCTTCCATTTGGCTGTACTTCCTCTCTTGGCTCTCTCATCTCCCCTATATTCTGCATTTCCTCATTTTTTGCCATCAAACATTAAAGATGGAGGAGAGAAGTAGATAAAGGATGCTCTGGCCCCCCTACTCCCTCGACTGGCAACGGACTGTCCACAGTCCTCTCTAGGCAAACTCGGAAAACCCACTTCACTCCAAGGGCTACCTGCATTTCCTTATGGATGGCCAGCAGAGAACGACTTTCTTATTAATTCTTTAATAGCCTAACAAAGAGGCAAGATGATGGGGAGAGAAAGTGCAGAGGCCATTCTTTAGCTCCCTTCATTGAATAGTTCAGTTTTTCACTTGTTAAAGGACAAAGTGAGATTTTCTGTTCCTTTGAGAATCAGAATATTAGAAAATAATGATAGAGCAGACAGAACAGCAGATGTCATTGAAATAAAAAAAAAAATCAGATATGCCCTTCACAATCACAGGCAAGCCATTTTTAGATTCGCACTTAACAACAGGTTGAAGATTTTGAAGCAGAGCATCAATTAGGTGGTGGAAATGGATTGATGCAAGGAGTAATATAATGTTGACTTATTTGATTTTTTGATGGAATATCTCCCATGGAAAATTATCCTCCATTTACAGTCATTATCAAGTTAAATATTGCGTTAAAAAGGAGGCACTGAGTTATCATGTACAGAAAATGGGTGAAATGGGACCCTGAAATGGGACAAAGTCAAAGGGAAGCACTAAAATGAAAGTCAGGTTATCTTTGGATGCAGTGCCTATCTAACTTCCTTCACTCCACTGCTCAACCTTGGGTAAGAATCCGATACTCACAGCAGTGCCCCAGCTACAGCTCACTCTACCAGGCCTTCCTCATGACCTTGTCAGGAAGAGCTTCCCTGCAGATGAAAGCTGTAATTACAGCATCCAGGCCAAGAGAGATTGCCTTATTGAAGCCCATGAAATTGACACACAGAGCAACAAGGCCACAGCAAGGGGAAGCTGGACATCTCTCTAGACCGGACACTGATTCTTCTCTCAGTGCTGTTTTTCCCTGAGCAGTGGATGTGCATTGACCTCTGCCAGTGTCTCAAGTGGGGGTCAGTGCTCAGCCCCTTTGCCTGACCATCTGCCTCTGTTTGCAGCCTGCGATTAACTGATTAGGTCCAGGCCTTAATATTTGACCTATGTCCTTTTCTTCCTCTCAGCCTTGTGGACGCGAGGATTTTTTCTTCACGCCTCTTGATCTAGTGTTCACAGGTTTTTACACTCAATGTGTCTCTTTTTGGTGCCCATAAACGCCTCATTCACAAGATGCCTCTGGCATGCCTTTCCCTCCCTGAGATCCAGAATCACAGATCTATCCTTATTTTTAGAAGTCACTGGGTTTTCTTTCATGAAAGAGAGACTGGAGGCCAGACCTGGGGTGGCACAGGTACAGGGCAGTATCTGGGGGCAGGCAGGTAGCTCCAGTTACAGCAGTGTTTAGTTCTAGAATGGGGCAGGATTTTTTATGCCAGGCATTCATTTATTCCTACATTTTCAATATGATGATCATTTTACAAAGTTACTTGTCTAGGACTAAACCGAGAGCACCTCAGTTTTTATTCTCCTACCTTTATATGAGCTACCAGCTTTCTCCTGTTGCTATTCACATACAACATGCTTCCAGCAGATTTGACAAGCTATACTATATATTGTCAAATTAATCTATGTATTTTGGTTATCTACTGCTGTGTAACAGACCACTCTAAAACTTAGGGCCTTGAGACAAGCACAGTTTCTTATTTCTCCTGATTCTGCATCCTGGGCAGGGCTTGGCTGGTGATTTTTCTGCCCCATCATGGTGCCACTTAGCTGCAGTTAGCTAGCGGCTGGGTTAGGCTAGAGGCCCAAGAAGGTTTCACTCACGTGTCTGGTGCCTCCGTATGCCTTTTCCACTTGGCTAGCTTGGTCTTCCTCACAGCGTGATGATCTCAGGATAGTTGGGCTTCTTAGAGGATGGCCAGCTTCCAAGAGTACAAAGGTGAACGTTGTCAGCCCTTTTTTTAAGGCTTATGCATAGTATCACTTCTATCACATTATGTTGATCAAAGCAAGTAAAAGGCCAGGCCAGATTCAAGGAGAGGGGAAATAGGATATAGGTCTGGGAGGGTGAGGAATCATGGCCGTCTTTGGAGACTAGTATGCTATGTATTGATTTACACTCCTCAAAATCTTTGGAAACACCTATATTTTGATGCCAGACCGTTAACACCTTTTGGATGCCAGTGAACCTATATTTCCAAGGTTCCCAATTGTATTGCCTTTGATTCTTTGTTAGTAGTAGTTCACAAATCAGATGGAGCCAAAATAGTTTATAACAATGCCAATTTCTCCTCCTGTGCTTTATCTTGTTTTAACAGAATTGAGCCTGTCCACGTGTCCTGTAAAAAGAAATACTTACAGTGTAAGTGCTTAGTGACTATTTAACCTACAGTTATCTTACACACAGCATTTAGCTTGACAAGCACATCCCTGTATGGCGCACGGCAGAATAGTGTGGCAATCGAAAGTACAGACTCAGGAACCAGATTGCCCGGGTTGGAATATGAACTCCATCCCATACGAGTTGTATCATCTTGAATATGTTTTTAAAGCTCTTTGTGACTCTGTTTCTTATCTCTAACTTAAAGGAAATAATACAACCATATAAAATTACTATAAGGACTAAATGTGGTCAGAACAGCTGTAGAATGTAAGTAGCGTATAGAATGTGTCAAATATTATTATTGTTGTTGTTGTTACGATGCAGGGTGATCGGTACTGGAGATTTAGGGTGGGATGTATGGGGGACATTTGGAACAGCTAAGGTACAAGATCAGCTCCAAGCCGTCTGGAAACCCGTGGGTTATGGCCCACACTTAGGTCCAATCCTCTGCCTCACCCAGCTCACTGGTGGGTGTGGCACAAATGTCAGGAGTCTGGGCAGCCCTCCGCGTTGGTTTTACCTCCACGTAATGATGGAGCTCTGCCGGGCCCCCTCCACATGGTGATAGAAGTCTCTCTCAATTTCTCAGGCAGTGATGAGCAGTTCTGGTCCCATGGTTGTACGGCTAACGTCAGCCTTTTGGTCTTACACCAGAGCCCAATAACAGGCTGCTAGGTTTCTCAAAAAGATATCTAACCCTCAGCCTTGCTGGCATTGTTTTGATACAGACCAGGGGTCTTGGCCTTCCTTAAATTGATGAGAGGAATAGAAATTGATAAGAAATTGATAAGAGGCCAGACAAGACATTCAGGCAAGGCTTTATTGGGACCCCTGCTGCAGCAGGAGGGAATGAAAACAAGTAACAGGTTCCCTCACTCCCTCCACAAGGGGGGACGAGCTGATTCCTTATATGGGGTAAGGGTAGGGACGAGGGTAGGACTGGGTCCAGAGGTCATGCCAGAGGAGGGGCTTAGGTGGTCTGCCCACCCCTTTGGTGGTGCTGTGTGCAAGGTGCATGCGTAGTACCCTGCTTTTGCTCTTGGCTCTTCAGAAGTGGTAGTTGGGTTTTTTGGTCTTTTGGTATCTTCTTGTCCATAATTTGCCCCGGCTGTGCATGCATGTAGTTATTTTTAGTCCCGTATAGTTTCTTTGTATTCTGTTGCTTGAGGAGATATCTGTCCAGGTGCAAGCACTGCCGCAAAGGGTCCCAGCCTGTCTCAGTTTTACTCCAGGACCTGGTTGCCCTTCCGTCTTTTCCCCATTTGGATATCACCAGAGGCTCCAAACTGTCACTGAGAATTCTAGCCCTGCATTCTCTCCCAAGACATAGGACACACACGCCTCAAGAAGGCCTGCAGTCTCTGGAGAGCTGCTTCCTGGAGCAGGAATAACAACCTTCCTGATTACTTTGGATAGAGGCTACTGCAAAATTCTCAGACTGAATATGCTGTCCTGGGAATCCAAATAGTATATCAGGTGCCGTTTTGTTAGTTGAAGGACCAGAATGTAGGAGCTTTTCCTGATCTTGATAGGAATGTCTCCACTCAGTCCCATACACTTAACCCGGAGGAACTGAATACATAATGCAGGCCCTGGGTCCTGCCTGGGTTAATGGCCCATCTTCAGTCCCTTAAGGAACTCTCTAAAGCTAAAAGTGTACTTTGCAGTACAGTTTCCCCTTCACTCATGATCACTGGTGTGTTGCACCAGCTACAGGCGTGTGTGGCCAGCCCCAGAGGCTGATATTCCAATGAACAAGCCTCCGGTCAATTGCAGGATGTTAACACGTCCCTGGGGCTATGGGGTAAAGAGAATTCTGTGTCTTCCTTATCCAGCTGTTTAGCAGACTAGAAACCCTGACAACAGCTTTCCTGCTTAAAAGTAAAAAATGCTGGCTAAACCACTTACAAATATTTCAAAAGGCATTGATAAGTTGGTAAAAAGTAGAAGCCATGGACTAAATGAAAATGGGTATCACAGAGGTGTCGTGACCCCTTGCAGGCATTTGCTGGGTCAGGTGAACTTAACCATTGGTTTGTGTAGCCATGGGAGACAGATAAAAAAGCCCCAAATGGGAGGTTCAGTTGGTCTGTCCAAAATGGAAGTCTTAACTGGAGGCTCTGGCTCTCCCAACTTACATTAAGTTAGGATCCCAAATAGCTATATCCTCAGAGTAAGGATGAAGTGGGAAAAAGCCCCAGGGGATGGCAAAGGACATTGGCTGTCTCCACCCTTAATTCTGAATGGAAGGGAAATATCCTCACATGAGAGTTCATATACCCAAATGCCCGCACATAGGTTTGTAGCCTGAAATCACACTGTATGGGTGGTTTGAAAAACCTCAGGTGGAAAATTGAGTTGTAAGCTGAAGTCCAGGTTAGTTGTGCCCCAGGCACATGACAAAAGGAAACAAATCTTCTCTGGAGGAACTCACCTGTAACCCAGGCCTCAAGGAATTCTCCCAGATAATGTTCTGGGGGAAAAAAAGGAGCTTAGAAAAAAAGTGATAAAACCATATATGGAAACAAAGCACTGAGAGAGGCTGAAAAGTAACAGCTGAAGCATATCCACAGCGATTGGCATATAAGACACAGATTATAAAATAATGAGTTTCAAGTTATAAACAAAGTGACATAGAAGATAAGAAACGGACATGAGATTTTACATGATCGGGCAGATTTGACGAAGAACCAAATAATTTTCGAGGTGAAAGTGATCATAGTCAAGATTTCACTATTGTATTTAGCAATTTAATAACCAATTAGACATAGATGAAAAGAAGTTTAGTCAGCTGAAAAAAATTTAAAGAAGTTATTCATAATGCATTCCCAAGAGGGAAAGAGAGGTAAAAATGGGAAATTAGGAGCCATGGAGGACAGAATGAGAATTTCAGGAGAAAAGACAATATCGGGAAAAAGGCAATATTGAAAGAGGTAATGGCTGAGACGTTTCCCAAACTGATGAAATTAAACTGATTCAGGAAACCCATCAAATCTCAAGAAGGTCAAATAAAAAAATCCACTCCTCAACACATCCCAGTGAAAATGTAACACCAAAGATAAATATAATAAAAATAGAGAAAAAAATATATACCTTTCTAAAGATCCACCCATTTTTAGTTTCTATTTGCTTTCCAGCAGGGAAACCGAATGGTAAGTAGATAAATTACTCCCCTCTTATGGATTTCCTTGACTGTGTGGTTATATTCTTAATTTCCCCAAGGACTTTTTTGGATGAACATTTTAGAGAGCTCCATGGACTTCCCTGTGGCTCATCACCATGACATTGTGGCATGTATTGGGCAAGGGGCCCCATTCAGTGTGTGTGGGAGCGGAGTGGATGGGAAGGAGGGAGTGAGGCACTTTTATTTGATTAATAATCATTAAATAACAGTATTGTTACCAGGTGGATCAAATCTTTCTTCTAATTCTTGTCATATTCTTTTCTTGTATATGTGTACTACAATGCAAGCCATTTTACCATGTTAGGAATGCTATATATTTTAGCAGTTTTTAATACAAATGTAAACCAAATCTGACTGGAAGCCGAAAAGATACTTCAGAAGGTAGAAGAGGCACAGACGCAAATCCCTCTGGACACAGGCCCCAGAGCTTGGATGCAGAGGGGTATCTCTGCTGAGACCCCAAGGGAGAGTCTGTGATGAGACAGGTGCAAAGGCTTTCCCTTCAGCTGAGAAGAGGCAATGCAACTCATCCGCTCAAAGGAAGGAGAGAAAGAGACAGACAGACAAATGGAAGGTTGGAGGAGGAGGCAGCTTGTTAATGCATATATGTTACCTAACCAAACTTGGGTTCGCTCCCCTGTGTGCAGTAAAGCCAGTCCGCTGACGCCAGGTTGTGGTGATGGAAAGCACAGCGTTTATTGCAGGGCACCAAGCAAGGAGAATGGGCAGTTTATGCTCAAAAGATCCAAACTCCCTGATGGCTTTCAGGGAAGGGGTTTTAAAGGCAGTCAGGGTGAGGGAGGGGGCTGCAGGGTGCGTGATGAGCTCGTGCACAATTCTCAGATTGGTTGGCATCAAGGTGAAGTTTCAAGCATCATCAACCTTCTGGTTTCAACCAGTCTAGGGTCTATGTGCTTGTGGTCAGCAGTTTTCATCTGGTGGAGCTCTGCTTCCTGTAAAAACAACCTAGGAATGTGTGTCAGGCTTTTATTTACATCTTTCAAGGAACCTGCTATGTGGCAGATTTATAGTCTAAATCATTACCAGTTTCCCAGCCCAGCAGCTATTCTTTGTTTGTACATCTTCATGTTTCCTAATCATTAACTCTTTTTTTTTTTATTGGCGTAGAGTTGCTTTACAGTGTTGTGTAAGTTTCTGCTGTACAACGAAGTGAATCAGCTAGCTATATGTATACATGTATTCCCTCCCTCTTGGGCCTCGCTCCCACTCCCCCACCATCTCACCCATCTAGGTCATCACAGAGCACTGAACTGAGCTCCCTGTGCTATACACCAGGTTCCCACTAGCTATCTATTTTACAAATGGTAGTGTATATATGTCAATCCTAATCTCCCAATTCATCCCACCCTCCCCTCCCCACTCCTCCCCCCGCAGCCCCCGTGTCCACATGTCCATTCTCTATGTCTGTGTCTCTATTCCTGCCTGACAAATAGGTTCATCTGTACCATTTTTTTCTAAATTCCATATTTATGCATTAATATACGATATCTGTTTTTCTCTTTCTGGCTTTACTCTGTATGACAGACTCTAGGTCCATCCACATCTCTACAAATGACCCAGTTTTGTTCCTTTTTATGGCTGAGTAATATTCCATTGTTTATATGTACCACATCGTCTTTATCTATTCATCTTTTGATGTATATTTAGGTTGTTTCCATGTCCTGGCCATTGTAAATAGTGCTGCAATGAATATTGGGGTATATGTGTCTTTTTGAATTATGGTTTTCTCAGGGTATATGCCCAGTAGTGGGATTGCTGTGTCATATGGTAGTTCTATTTTTAGTTTTTTAATGAACATCCATATTGTACTTCATAGTGGCTGTATCAATTTACATTCCCACCAACAGTGCAAGAAGTTTCCCTTTTCTTCACACCCTCTCCAGCATTTGTTGTTTGTAGATACTTTGATGATGGCCATTCTGACCGGTGTGAGGTGATACCTCACTGTAGTTTTGATTTGCATTTCTCTAATTATTAGTGATGTTGAGCATCTTTTCATGTGCCTCTTGGCCATCTGTATGTCTGTATGTCTTCTTTGGAGGAATGTCTATTTATGTCTTCTGCCATTTTTTGATTGGGTTGTTTGTTTTTGTGATATTGAGCTGCATGAGCTGCTTTTATATTTTGGAGATTAATCCTTTGTCCGTTGCTTCATTTGCAAATATTTTCTACTATTCTGAAGGTTGTCTTTTCGTCTTGTTTATGGTTTCCTTTGCTGTGCAAAAGTTTAAGTTTCATTAGGCCCCATTTGTTTATTTTTGTTTTTGTTTTCATTACTCTAGGAGGTGGGTCAAACAAGATCTTGCTGTGATTTATGTCAAAGAGTGTTTTTCATATGTTGTCCTCTGAGAGTTTTTTTATAGTGTCCAGTCTTACGTTTAGGTCTTTAATCCATTTTGAGTTTATTTTTGTGTATGGTGTTAGTATTGTTCTAATTTCATTCTTTTACATGTGGCTGTCCAGTTTTCCCAGCACCACTTATTGAAGAGGCTGTCTTTTCTCCATTGTATATTCTTGCCTCCTTTGTCATAGATTAGGTGACCATATGTGTGTGGGTTTATCTCTGGGCTTTCTATCCTGTACCATTGATCTGTAGTTCTGTTTTTGTGCCAGTACCATACTGTCTTGATTACTGTAGCTTTGTAGTATACTCTGAAGTCAGGGAGCCTGATTCCTCCAGCTCCATTTTTCTTTCTCAATATTGCTTTGGCTGTTCAGGGTCTTTTGTGTTTCCATACAAATTGTAAAATTTTTTATTCTAATTCTGTGAAAAATGCCATTGGTAATTTGATGGGGATTGCATTGAATCTGTACATTGCAAGAAAAAAAGGGAGAGGATTCAAATCAATAAAATTAGAAAGGAAAAAGGAGAAATTACAACCGACACAGCAGAAATCAAAAGATCATAAGAGACTATTATAAGCAAATACATGCCAATAAAATGGGCCACCTGGAAGAAATGGACAAATTCTTGGAGAAGTACAACTTTCCAAGACTGAACCAGGAAGAATTAGAAAATATAAACAGACCAATCACAAATAATGAAATTGAAACTCTAATTAAAAATCTTCCAACAAATAAAAGTCCAGGACAAGATGGCTTCACAGGCGAATTCTAACATTTAGAGAAGAGCTAATGCCCATCCTTCTCAAACTCTTCCAAAAAATTGCAGAGGGAGGAACACTCCCAAACTCGTCCTATGAGACCGCCATCACCCTGATACTAAAACCAGACAAAGATATCACAAAAAAAGAAAATTACAGACCAGTACCACTGATGAACATAGACGCAGAAATCCTCAACAAAATTCTAGCAAACAGGATCCAACAACACATTAAAAGGATCATACACCATGATCAAGTGGGATTTATCCCAGGGATGCAAGGATTCTTTAATATACGCAAATCAATCAATAAGCTACACCCTATTAAAAAATTAAAGAATAAAAACCATATGATCATTTCAATAGATGCAGAAAAAGCTTTTGAGAAAATTCAACACCCATTTATGATAAAAGCTCTCCAGAAAGTGGGCATAGAGGGAACCTACCTCAACATAATAAAGGCCATATCCTACAAACCCACAGCAAACATTATTCTCAATGGTGAAAAACTGAAAGCATTTCCTGTAAGATCAGGAACAAGACAAGGATGTCCACTCTCGCCACTCTTATTCAACACCTTTTTGGAAGGCCTAGCCATGGCAGTCAGAGAAGAAAAAGAAATAAAAGGAATCCCAATCGGAAAAGAAGCAGTAAAACTGTGACTGTTTGCAGATGACATGGTACTATACATAGAGAATTCTAAAGATGCCACCAGAAAACTACTAGAGCTAATCAATGAATTTGGTAAAATTGCCAGATACAAAATTAATGCACAGAAATCTCTTGCATTCCTCTACACTAACGATGAAAGATCAGAAAGAGAAATTAAGGAAACAATCCCATTTACCACTGCAACAAAAAGAACAAAATACCTAGGAATACCTAAGGAGGCAAAAAGACCTGTGCTCAGAAAACTATAAAACACTGATGAAAGAAATCAAAGATGATGCAAACAGATGGAGAGATATACCATGTTCTTGGATTGGAAGAATCAATATTGTGAAAATGCCTAATCATTAACTCTTGAGTCAGCCTTTTGAGACTCAAGGAGGCCTGGGAGACTTTTACTTCAAACTACAGGGACACAGGGGCTTGTATATGGTTTCATATACTTTGCTTTGTTTCACCCTAGCATTGGAGACAACCAGATGATGCAGAAGAAGGAGGGAAAGAGGATAGTATAAGGAAAAACCCAGTAGGAGTGAGATATTCTTCATAATATATAGAAATACAGTTTTTAGGCCAAATCCTGCTTCTCCTTGGAAATCATAAGCTCTGGATTTAGACTGAGGGGGTTTATTAGATATTTAACATATATTTAATAGACTTCTATTGTATTCCAGGTACTAGTCCAGACGGGGGTGCGGGCGCATATAATAGTGAAAAAGATGGACAGAAATCCCTCCCTCCCAGAGGGGAGCCAGAGCACACGCCAATAGAATAGAGAGTAGATCAGTGGCTGGTAAATGCTATGGAGAAGAATAAAGCAGGGAAAAGAGATAGGAGTAGGAGGTAGCAAGAGGGATGGGGGGCTGTTTTAAGGATGTTCACGGGAGGCCTCAGAGGCATGGTGAAGGGAGCAGAGGCCTGCAAGAGGTGAGGGAGCCCCGGTCTCAAGGGAAGCGGGGGGGTTGCTTCTTATTAGCTCACATAGCCCCTTCTTTGCCAAGAGGAAGCTACCTGATGGTAGGCCCCCAGGTGTGTCGTGCTGGGGACTCCCAAACATCTGCTCCAGGGATAAACTGTGAGGGCTGGAGGCCGGAAAGGCTCTGTGGAAGGCCACTGCCACGGAAGTTCAGGCCTGCCAGCTGAATTCATAACTGGGTGTCAGCTCAACCACGATTGGAAGCAACTGCTCTAATTTGCAATCCTTGAACCAAGCTGAGCCGCAAATTAATCTGTTTTTTTTTTTTGTCTTTTCCCCCAGTGAGCTGAGCACTGAACCAAGGATTTTTCAAAACAGCAACACCTAGTAAGCCAGTTTGAACCAGCACCAAGCCTATTCATTTTCTAAAAGTATTGAACTGGAACAATATGGAAATATTAAAGTATCTTTCAAACTAAGCCAGAATTGAGCTGATCATTCACAAGTGCCAGCTTGAGATGGAAAAAAAATCTTTTTGGAGAGACAATTTTGCTTACATTAAATGTCTGGCTTAAGAGTCTGCCCGCCTCACTGCTAAATTAGGCTGCCTCGTGACCTCTTTTTTAATGGTAATCTTGGGCTTAATCCTTATGTTTAACTTTTCGTTTGTACACTTTGTTTGCCTACTTCTTCAACATTTTCTTGACACTGGGAGCCGCATTTTGCATTGCCCAGAGGTCTTAGCACGATTCCTGGCACGTGATAGGTGTGTGGGTATGGACGTGAGTGGTAGGGGAGGAGAGGTAGGATTGTGGCATGAAACCACCAAGAGCTTGAAATTTATTTTGCAAGCCAGAGGGAATCATGGAAGGGTTTAAAGCACAGGGCGGTGAGCTCAGATTTGAGTTTCTGATGGATCACACTGTGGGGCAGTGGTGTGGAAAAGGGGACAGGAATGGAGGCTGGGGGAGATTGGTTAGGAAGTGGTTGCAGTCATCTGGGTGAGAAGTGACAAATAGCAGTGGTGGTATCTGGTGGGCCCTGAAGTCAGAAACTGTCTGCATCCAAATCCTGGCTTTCCATTTCCTTGCTGTGTGACCTGGGGCAAGTCATGCAACTTCTCTGTGCCTCCGTCCCCTCCCCTGTGGGATGTATAGAGGCTAACAATGAACGTTGACTCCATTGCATGCTTGTGTAGACGTTATGCGTAAGGCGTAGAGCACTTAGAACAGTGCCTGACAGTAGTAAACAATTTTCATTAGTGGGGAAGGAGAGAAAGTAATAAATAGGAGATATATATGCATGATAGAATCAACACAACTGAATATGTGGAAGAGTGAGGAGGAGGAGTTAAGGGTGAGTCTGAGGTTTCTGATTTGGGGAGTTAAGTAGATGGTAGTCACGTGCCTGTAGGGAATTTGGGAGAAGAATGAGGTTGGAATGGTAAAATTTGAACATGGTGAGTGGAGGGTGCCTTGACCTCATAGGTCTGAGTATCAGTGGAGCAGTACAGAGTGCAAGTAGATACAGACGTGGGAGTCACTTGAGATATTGGGTGTGTCACATTCACCAGGGAGAGGACCTAAAGTGAGAAGACAATATTCAAGGGCAGGTTGATATTTAAGAAGCAAATTTAAGAAGAGGAGGCTACAGAACTGATACCTGAAGAGGGGGAAGGGAAACCAGGAACCAATAGGGATCACAGAGGCCAGAAGAGGGTATTTCAAGTAGGGGATGATCAACAGTAACAAATACACCGACACTTCCAATCAAATAAAGACCGCAAGTGTTTCTGGTGGCAATGTGGCTTCACTGGGCGCATGGCTATAGTGTGGTTTCTCCTGGGGAAGGGCGGGGAAGGCAGATTACAGGGGGCTGAGGAGCAGCTGGGAGGTGGGGGAGTGGAGAGAGTACGGGTGGGCAACTCTTCCAAGAATCTTGATCCTGAAGAGGTGGGGCAAGATGCAGGCCCTCAGAGAGTTGGTTTTCCTGAATCAGGTTTTGGATTCTCCGGATTTGGCCAGACCAGGGGGTGTTACAGAGATGGTCCAAGTCTTTACCTGGCTGATGCCTTGTACCCTTCTGAAGGAGATCTTCCCCAGAGCATCCTATCTCAGATACCCCCTCTCTGTCGATTGAACAAAGATGATATGAACACGCTAATTGTCTCTCTCTTTTCTAGTAAAATCCAAGGACCACGAAGGCAAGCCTCTTTCCTGTCTGTTCCCTTCTGTTTCCCCTTCACTAAGTCATGCCAGGCATTATGTTGGCATTAATTCCTGTCTTCACTTTATTACTCCATCACACAGGGCTCCAATGATGGGACCCAGAGGAGAAGTTTCCCTCAAGCCTTAAGTCCAGGCATGATTTTCCCTGAGCAATGGAATTGTTTCCATCACCTAGATACTGTGCCTTGGTTCATGATTCCCTCTGATTATTTCTCTTTGGTCACTAGAAAATGAAGTCAAATTTGCATCCCATTTTAGCAGATGATAGAACATTCAGGCACATGCTTTTGTGTGAATACATTCACCACATCCCTAGCTTCAGCTGATTTTTCCTCACTTTATTTTCTAATTCTCTGATTTCCTTCCTTCCTGATATTACTTTCTTATCCTGAATGCATGTTTCCAGGTTGCTTCAAATGCCTTTTGAAGCAAAGTGAGTGTATACATCAGTAACGGGAAAGATGGGATGGTAACTAGCCGAAGCTGTGCAGGATGAGTTGTTGGTTTTTTTAAAATTAATTTATTTTATTTATTATTTTTGGCTGTGTTGGGTCTTCATTGCTGCGCACGGGCTTTCTCTAGTTGTGGCGAGCGGGGGCTATTCTTCATTGCGGTGCTCAGGCTTCTCATTGCGGTGGCTTCTCTTGTTGTGGAGCATGGGCTCTAGGTGCGCGGGCTTCAGTAGTTGTGGCACGTGGGCTTCCGTAGTTGTGGCACGCGGGCTTCAGTAGTTGTGGCACGTGGGCTTCAGTAGTTGTGGCTCACGGGCTCTAGAATGCAGGCTCAGTAGTCGTGGCACACAGGCTTAGTTGCTCCGTGGCATGTGGGATCTTCCCGGACCAGGGCTCGAACCCGTGTCCCCTGCATTGGCAGGCTGATTCTCAACCACTGTGCCCCCAGGGAAGCCCCAGGATGAGTTTTTGAGACTGAAGAGGAGTGAGATGGGGAAGAGGCTGAGGTTATAGGTACTGGGAGGGGATGTGATCCACAGCTCTGTTGGGTTTTCATATAGCAGGACCATGAGGAGGAGGTCACCATAAATGGTTCCGGTGAGGAGGTACAGGGGTATCAGAAAGGAGAGGTCACCATCTGTGGGGGGCATATTCTTCTAGAATGCTTCATGGAAAAGTTGGGACAAATTCAGTCTTAAAGAAGGAATAGGATCCAAATAGTGCAAGTAAACCTCACGTTTGTCCAGAGGGTTGAGGATGGAGTTGAGGGTGGCAGTAGCGACTGTCCAGGTGGCTGGACATCTGGATCAGCCTGTGCCGGGAAGACGCCCCAGCTGGATGGGCACTGCGATGGCCTGGAGAGGTCGGAACGTGACCTCTGTTTGGAAGCCCCTGGGGTGGGGCTCCCTGCCAAGGTCAGAACAGGACAGGACCCGTCCTCTCTTGCTTGGCGGCGTGACCTGCCTCTCCTGGTCCAGCTTTTAAAAATCAGCCTGTTTGTTCCTGCCCTTTCCAGTCTGCTTGCTTCGCAGACCTCGGTGTCAGCGGAGAGGCCAGGCTGGATTGAAATTCTCCTTCAGGTGCGCAGAGCACACCTTCCTTGCCGGCTCATCAGCCAGCAGTAAATGGAACTTCTTGACAGTTTTGCATTCCTGCTGCCAAGCAGCAGCTGGTGAGTTCCTCCAGAGAAGCGGTCTTGGGGAAGTTTTATCAGATTCTGGCTACAGTATGTATTTTCTCTCTCTCCTCCTCTCCCCTCTCTCTTCCCCTCCCGTCCTCACCTCTCCCCTTTGCTCCTCCTCCATCCCTACTGACTGAGAATTAATTTCGGGACCAGGGAAGGCTTTCTCTGCACAGCCTGCTGAGTTACTCATTACTGCCTTTAAGATTCAGAGAGCCACCCTCTTTCTCAAGATTCTTTCAATGAGCCATTTCAGCCTCGGACTTTCAATTTTCGCCCCTGCCAGACAACAGCCGCTGGGAAGGCCTGGGAAACCAGACTCCCTTCCAGAGACTCACAGCCATTGGGCAGCCGGAGCAATGTAATTGTTCCCCATTAGTGCTCTGTGAAGGTACAGATGGTGTGCAGGGTCTTGATGCTCTTTTGCCTGTCTTTCTCCCCTGCACCGAAACGTTTTGGTTTATGCCCTTTCATTTCAGAAAACAAGGGTTAAAGCCTGGCTCCGCATGCCTCCCCACCTCTCCTGCTGGACAGGTTCGTATCGGAGCCCAGGGTTGTAAATTTCCTATGCGGAACCCATGATTACTTGTTATTTACCAGGCATATGAAGACTCGCGTTAGCCTCCAGCAGGAAAATGTATTAATCAGAACGCCCTTTGCTGCTGCAGGAATCACACAGTCCAGAAAAAAATAAAAGAGAGAAAAGAAAAAGAAAAAATGAGTTACCTTAAAACAAAGGCAGCTGCCTGAAAAATAAGCTCTAGTGGTCATTTTATTAGTGCTCGCCAGCAAGGCAATTAAAACAGAAGGCCAGATGTCATCTAGGGAGGAGATTTTGGGCCTTCTCCAAGCTCAGTCATCTCCTCCAACAAACCCTTTTTGCTTTCTCTCCACTCGTCCCGTCTGTTTGAGATTAGAAGTATTTCTGACATGCTGTGCAAATGTATGCAAATTTGATGTAAGTTCTCATCAGCTACACTTTGCCTGGTGTGGCTGGGCTGCCAGCCTCCTGGAATCTCAGCAATATGGCCTGCATGCCGGTGCCAGGAGTCATTAGTAGTCCTGATGAATTGGATTAGGGCGCTCTGATGGCTCCACGGGGGTCATGAGTCATTCCCAGCCTCGTAGGGTGTGGAATAGCACGAGGGGACGTTGAAGGCAGGAGGGAAAGGGCTGATTTCCACCGATTTTTAAAATATCTGTTTGGTTTCTGAGTTTTGCTTTCATTTTTATGCAGGCATGGTGGAAATTTGCTATCCTGACAGGAACAATTATCTGGTGATGTCCTTATTCATGTAGATCTTTCAGAGCTGGTCTTACAAGCTGGTGATCACTGCTGAGATGTTCCAGAGGAACCCATCCTGATGTATGAGTGGTTGGATGGAGAGAGACCTGTGTGTGTATATATGTGTGTGTGTGTGTATGTATGTATATATGTATGTGTACACATACATATATGTACACACAGATTGAGTATCATCATCACAGGGTCAACATCTCATTTGCATATGAATTCCAAATAACCAATATTTGGCTCCCAAAATGGCCATCCTTAAGCAATTGGACATTTTTCATGATTTTCTTGAGGCTGTCATGGGTCTTCCTCCCCTTCTTTCCTCTGAGGTCTTTCTCTTCCCTCTTTACTCAACGCCCTCGCTTGTTCTTTGTAGGCTGAATGTGAGAGAAAGAATGGGTTGTTGCCAGGTAGGAGAGGCCAAAGGAAAAAGGTTTGGACAACCGGAAGAAAATTTTAAGAACTCATGTGACTACTGCCACCTTCAAACATGACTCTTCTTTTTTAAAAAAAAATTTTTATTTTTATACAATGTTTAAAGGTTACTTTCGATTTACAGTTATTACAAAGTGTTGGCTATAATCCCCATGTTGTAAATATATCCTTATAGCTTATTTTATACCTAGTAGTTTGTACCTCATACTCTCCCACCCCGTAACCACCAGTTTGTTCTCTGTATCTGTGAGTCGGCTTCTGTTATGTTATACTCACTAGTTTGTTGTATTTTTTAGATTCCACGTATAAGTGATATCATTCAGCATTCCTCTTTCTCTGTCTGACTTATTTCACTTAGCATAATGCCCTCCAAGTCCATCCATGTTGCTGCAAATGGCAAAATTTTGTTCTTTCTATGGCTGAGTAGTATTCCATTTTATATATATATATATATATATATATATATATATATATATATATATATATATATATATATATATATTTTACATCTTCTTTACTCATTCATCTGTTGATGGTCACTTAGATGATTGTTTCCATGTCTTGGCAGTTGTAAATAGTGTTGCTATGAACACTGGGGTGCATGTATCTTTTCGAATGAGTGTTTTTGGGTTTTTTTGGATATATACTCAAGAGTGGAATTGCTGGGTCATATAGTGGTTCTATTTTTAGTTTTTTGAGAAATCTCCATACTGTTTTCCACAGTGGCTACACCAATTTATATTCCCACCAACAGTGTAGGAGGGTTCCCTTTTCTCTACACCCTTGCCAGCATTTGGTATTTGTAGACTTTTTGATGATAGCTATTCCGAAAGGTGAAACACAGCTCTTCTTAAACTAGCCCCGATTGAAAGCACAGGATCCTTTTCTGGAATCTGCATCTTACCTTTCTTGCCCATACATTGTTATACAAACAGTAAAAAGATGAATGTTGGACTCTTTTAGGATGTTTATGTAATTGTCATAAGTAATTGAGTCATAATTATTTCCCACTTTGGAAGAAGGCTCTAACACTCTACTTAGTATGCCACGGTCTGGAGTGCATATGAATAAATTCCTATTGCCTCTCATACTGAAGCTGCCCAAGTAAGAAGCAGCTCAAACAAATCGTAACCCCTGTGTTTGGAGTGTCTGCCCTAATGACTTACCAATGGCTGTATAGAAACAGATATTCTCTGAAATGTCTGAAAGAGAAGGGAGTAGTTTGAAGGGCTCAGCAGTGTCCAGGGAATATATTAATAAAGATTCCTCTAGGCTACACCCTGTTGAAATGCATAGCTGGTACCTGGAAGACAACCTACATTCTGGGTCCCTGAAATAGGCTCCAACCTGACTTTATCACTGGAGCAGCATCACTTAAGCTGACTCTTCAATTTCAGGTGACAATTGTATCCAGTTTTTCACATCAAACTGACGTGTGATGCTTTAGCAATGGCAAATTTAAAACTATCATTTGTTTCCTCTGCCGTGGCATCTAACCGTGCATTTCATGTGCCTCCTGATTGGCAGCAGAATGTCCCTCAGTGGAACTTTGTTTTCCATTACCTGTGAAAGAATGAGCAAGCCACTCCCAGCTGGTGGGCACTCGCCCGCTTGGACCCCTGTTCCTGAAGCTCAGGGTGGCGACTGCCTGTCTTTTGGGTGCTCAAGTACTCCTTGGGCTTGAAGCTCTCAAGAGAGACTGGTTATCCCATCTATCTCTGAAACCCTATTCTGGTGGGCGCCCCTCATTCACCCCCAGAAAAGCCCATTTCTCCTGACTGACTCCACACAGATTCCCCTCCGTCTGACTTTGAGATTCTCTCATCCTTCTCAGTTTGGGCTCTGATAAGGCCATTTTGTGTGGCATTTGTTTTCTTTGTCTTCTCACATACAATAGAATTAAAGCAATGACTTAAAAGAATTAATGAACATTTGGTGACTCCCTATCACAGCCACTAAATTCTAGCACAGTTTTAAATATATATACACATATGTAACGAATTCATTTGTTGAAATGTTTAATGTTTTTCTTGGTATAAAAGGTAAACAATTGAAATGCTCCAACGGTCCCCCAAAGCAAACTTTTTGTACATTGCCTAGCCTATATTTGGAGTGAGATCACTGCAGATTACCTCTACAGTTTTGGTGAAATACTGTCTAGCTGTTACCATGTGATAGGCTAATAATTAATCGGTATGTAAATAGGAAATTATTCATATACAGACATGAGATATGAATGAATCGTTAAGGAATAATATTAGGCAGAGCTCAGCAACATGTGAAAAGGTGTGGGGCAGACCGGAATATTCTACATTGGGTAAAAACCTTAGAAGAGACAGAGAAGGTCTTTAGCAAGAGAAACATAAGGACATAAGTCCCTGTCATTCTCCCTGGCAGGGTGTAGGTCTCAATGATGATAGATAATGTTTATGAGCGCTTACTGCTGTCTGTTCAGCTCTGAGCATTTTACATGCGCTTTCTCCCTTAACTGATTTAGATGTAGGTACCGAGGACTGGAAAGGATAGTAGATGGCACAGCAGGAAAGCCCCAGGGTCAGGGTTTGAACTCCAGCAGCCTGCAACGCAATTCTGACACTAACCACCTGGAGAATTAGGTCACATTTCACAGGTTAAGGGAATAGTCTCCCACAAGCTTGCTCTCACTTCAGACACAAGCTACAAGCTTAGGGGGTCCCCATCTGTATCTCTGACCAGTTGGCTACGAATTTGGGCATTCCCATGACCCCCGTAGAATCTATAATTTGCAGAGCAATTCACAAAACTCAGGAAAGCACTGTCCTTATGCTTATGGTTTTATTATAAAGGATGCAAATCAGGACCAGAGAAAAGAAGAGCTACATAGGGTGAGGTCTGAGAGGGTCCCCAACATGAAGCTTTTTGTCACCCTTCCAGCACAATTAACCAGGTGGCTCTACTGAGTTTTGGTGTCCAGAATTTTTGCTGGGGTTTCATTATGCAAACACAATTGGTTGACTCATTGTTCACGTGACTTTCATTCAGTCTCTAGCGCCCTCCAGGCTGACATCACTCAGCTCTCAGCCACTAATCACGTGGTGGTTGGTCTTTCTGGCTTGGCCAGCCCCATCCTGAAACTACCTAGGGGCCCACCAGGAGCCATCTCATTAGCATAAACTCAGGTGTGGTCTGAGGGACCCACCTTGAATAACAAAGACCCTGCTGTTACTCAGGGGGATTCCAAGGCTTTAGAGGCTCTCTCTCAGGAGCCAGGGGCAAAGGCCAGCCAAGCTCTTCATCATCCAACACTGTCTAACTCCAGAGGCCCGTCACAGTCTGCAGAAGACTCTCAGCACCTCTTTCTCCCTGGGCCCTATATCCAGCCCTCACGCTGTGCCTCCTGGCTAAACACAGACTTCTGCTTCTGAGGTCTTTCCTGAACAGCCCTGGCCAGGTGGGTGAGTAGAAGAGGCTGCCCTCTGATAATCAGAGGCTGAATGTTCAGTCTTCTAGCAGGTTACCTAATGAGAAGATGCAGATTTCCCCTGCGAAGACGGGAAGCCACCCGTTTGGACAGCAAACATTTCTACACATTTAAATGGAACCCACAGACCAGAGGGGCTTTTCCCAGAGACCAAGGGCAGCATGTTGTTAAGTGCAGTAAAAATATTGATATGCCACTGAGGGTGATGAACATATGGAGGGCTGTCACGTGCTATCAGTGGCTGGAAGCCCCGGAGAGGCCCCTGGTTCACCATTTTACAGACAGAAATGTTGGCGCAGGAGGATGGGGTCACGGACAGCCTGGGACAGAGAAATGCTCCCACTGTCCGCCAGTACATACGCCTTGGGCCTGGGGACCCAGAGCTCCTAGGGTGCAGGGTTCGGGGTGCTTGGATTACACATGAACTTTACAAGCTGCCCAGTTTCCCAGGAGAGGGGATGCAGACATGGACGGAGGAGCTCCCCAGAAATGAGTGACCCAGCTGTGCGGGGCAGAGGCTGGAGTCAGAAACTGCAGAGAGATGGGAAAGCAGAAGGAACTGTTTCCCCAGTCTTCCCAGATCACCCCGTCTTCTCCCCAGCATGCCCTCACCACCAGGCCTCCACCTGACAGCCCAGGAGGCAGGCTGTTTCTGTCCCTGCTGTGATGGGTCGGTAACGAGCAGCTTAATATGTGTTGCCTAGATTTACAAAAAAACCCGAACTTTCTGATTGTTAAAATAATATATGGGCAGTAGAGAGAAAGTGGAAACACGTACAGAGCAAAACATTCCTAAACGCTGCCTCTTCTGTAACTCAAAGGTAGCCACTTGGAAAAACTTGGTGTTTTTCCATCTAAAACCAATGCCACCTATAATCCCAAACACCACACACATACACACACACACACACACACACACACACACTCATGCGTGCATGCACACATACACACCTCTGTGTGTGGTTACATACAGTCACGGTCACACGTGTCCCCTGCTGACTGCTCACTGTCTGATCTCAGGAGCCGAGCAGATTCAGACATGGGGATGCACTTATAAGTAGTATCTGAAGAAGTTTACTTATATTACATTGTAACTATGTTTTTATTCCTCATAATTCTTTTTTTTTTAAATTTATTTTTATTTTTGGCTGCGCTGGGTCTTTGTTACTGTGCACAGGCTTTCTCTAGTTGCGGCGAGCGGGGACTACTCTTCGTTGCGGTGCGCGGGCTTCTCATTGCGGTGGCGTCTCTTGTTGTGGAGCACGGGCTCTAGGCACATGGGCTTCAGTAGTTGTGGCTCGTGGGCTCTAGAGCGCAGGCTCAGTAGTTGTGGCGCACAGGCTTAGCTGCTCTGCGACATGTGGGATCTTCCTGGACCAGGGCTTGAACCCGTGTCCCCTGCATTGCCAGGCGGATTCTTAACCACTGCGCCACCAGGGAAGTACCCCTCATAATTCTTTGAAAACAAAATTTTGGATCGTCATGGCCTTGAGCAACTCCCTTGATGGCTCTGACTCTCAGGTTTTTCATCTTTGATGAGGCATAAGGATCCCTGCCTCCCACAACTGGCCCACGGAAGGTCTTGAAGAAGGCTGTGGGGGGTGCTGGCGCTGGGTGGCGTGGCAGGTGCCGTGTCATCGTAGGTTCCCTCTCTGACTCTGTCCCCACTGGCTCCAACAGTCGACCCCAGGCCCCACCTTGCCTCACCTGTCTGCAGACACCTGTGCAGGTCCTGAAGCATCTGGATGGAAAATGCCGGGCAGAGCTCTGAGGAGAGAGGCCTGTGTGTGGGTGGTGGAAGAGGCTCCCAGGAGGGGCAGGAGAGAGGTATTTCCCAACCAGTAACTTCATTTACTGAAAATCTCCATGTTCCCCAGCTATGACTGAGAGGCCCCAGGGGCCATTGGTGTGGATCAAACAAATGGGCTCGCGGTCGAGCTGCTTAGTCGTGCCGTGTGTACACACAGTTCTGACAGGTTCCTTGAATTCTGACGCTTGCGCATTAGCTGCTGTGCTGGCTTTGACTGTTCTACAGTGTCAAAGTCTTTTTGTTCTTGGTTTTCTTTTCTTTACTACCACAGTAGATTTGGTGAAATGGATAAGGAACATTGATGTGGAAAGATGTGAAATAAATGAGGGGGCATAAACATGACGATGACTCTTCAAATGTGCCTCAGGACGATTTTATCTGATCGCACATTAGGTTCATTTGCTCACTATGTGTACCCCATGCAGCAGGGTAGCTCCTGAACTCCAAAAGCCATCGTTAAAAGGAGAAAATAGAGAGATGATTATATCCATTTGGCTTTTCATTTATTCAAAATAAAGAGTTCAGAATGTGTTATTTGCAGAAATGCTTTAAAAAAAAAAAACCCTAAAAAATAAGCCTCCTTTATCTCATCATCTAAAAGGAAAACACAAAAATTGTAAAAATTAATGAGCTTAATTTTAAGGTGCATGTTGCAAGAATTCCCCTCATCCCATCGTGAAAGCAGGGTTTGTCTGTTTCAGATGTGGCAGCACATTTTAATGTATGTTCAGTCCCCAGACCAAACCTGGTTATTATAACAGTTGGGAATTTATTGTCACCAAATCACATTTTTCTTACATAATTAATCTGGAGTAAATTAAACTGTGTGCATCACTTGGTAAATGGAAATAAGTACAAATTTGACTACATATTATGAATATTATTAAATACAGTTAAAGATCAAATTTAGAATTCGTTCTTTAACATTATACTGATCTGAATATTTTAAACTTAAATCAGTTCTGTATGATATTCTAAACAAATATGCTAAGATGGTTTTTAAAATTCTGGAGACGGTGGTAAGGTTCTATATTACTGTAAGCAGAATTCACGAGTCACAACCGGAAGTGCGGAAGGAGGGCTCTAACAAGCTTGTTGGCCAACCAGAGCCGTGTTATTTGTAGGGGGTGGTGGTGATTAATTTCTCCTAAAGTATCCAGGTTAGGGTCAGAGGCCACTGGCAAATAACAGCAAACACTTATTTAGTGCGTTCTATGTGCCAGGCATCATTAACCAATCATTTCTTAGTGTTAGCTGTTTAATCCTCCCAACCACTCTATGAGGCACGTACCATTACTAATAGCATCTCCATTTTACAGATGAGGAAACTGAGCTATAGCAGTCCAAGCAAATGGTGACTCACACCCACGCTGTCTGGCTGCAGACTCCATACACTGAAATACTGTGCTGTGCGCTTATTACAGAGCACATGAACTCTTGATGTCTTGTGGCCTGTAGCTTATTGTTTTCCCTCATCTTCAGCCCCCAGACCCAAATCCAACCTTCTGTCCTGGGCCAGGTGTAAGAAGCTGGTCCTGTGTTAGCTTGGGTGCCATCTTTCCTCTCCTGAGGGATTTAAGCTGTAACTTTCATTGTCAGTCTAGGGCTAAGTGGGCGACTCAGGGGTAATTACATATTTCTTCATTCTTGCCCCTATGGTTTTGCACAAGTAGACTTTGCAGGAGCTGCTGAGCTGTAAGTAAATGTAAAGCATACAGAGATTAGGATTCATACTGAACCCTTTGCTGGGAGAATAGGTCTAGGTTAACTGGGGCTTTCTCCACACCCTCCCCAGACCCTGGGGCTGGGTCTCCAGCCCAGCAGTGGGGACGTATCTCTGGAAGAGATAGTCCAGGGCACCCAAAAGGATGAGGGTGGGGCATGGCCCCCTTTTTCTGATATTCTCTAATGGCCTCTCAACCCCCGAGTCCTCTCCATATGGATGTGTTCTGGCTGCCCTTGGTGGTTATGGTTGATCTTTGTGGAACTACCTCAGGCAGAGAGCAGAGGCTGGGGACTCCAGCTGAGGAATCAGGTTGGAATCTTTACTCTGCTCTTTATCAGCTGTGTGACCTTGGGCAAGTATCTTGACTTCTCTGAGCCTTTGTGACCTCATCTGTGCTCTGGGTTAACAACAGTTTTCATCTAACAGGGTTTTGTGAAGATTGAGTGAAGTTATGATTATAAAGTACCTACTGGTGCCTGGCCCAGAGTAATTGCAGAGAGCACTGTCATACACTAATGTACACTGCACTGAGTTGCTTGCTGTCTCTCTGTAAAATATACACACACTACAACACACACATGCATACTTACATACATATATCCATATATGTATTTCTTCCTCTTTATCCCTCTGGGTGCCTAGGACACTTACACTTGCCAGTTAATATTTTCATTATTTATTACTATGGAACAAACCACCTCAAATCACAGTGGCTTAAAACAACCAGCATTTTGTTTTCTCTCACGATGCTGTTGGTTGACTGGGCTCAGCTGGGCAGTTCTTTGGCTCCACGTGAAGTCAGCTGGGGCTGCACTCACCAGGGGGCTCAGTGGGGCTTGTGCTGTCCAAGATGGCTCAATCACGTTGCTGCACCTGTATGTGGCCTCCGTGTGACCTGTGGCTGGGTTCCAAGAAGCAGCGTCCCAGGAGTGAGCATTCCAGAAGTCCCAGGTAGAAACTGCAAGACTCGCCATGACTCAGCCTTGAAGTCAGGCAGTTCTGACTGTATTGGTCAAGCAAATCACTGAAAACCCTAGAAGAAAGGGAACCTGCATTGCGCCTCTCTCTTTGGTGGAGGTTTTCTCACTGCGTGTCTGGAGAAAGGGACAGCTCGGGTGGGTGCAGGAACTGCATTGGTCTACACCCCTTCTTGAGGTGTGGCTCCAGGTCTTGGATACCCCCCTGGTTTCTTCCCGCCAGCTCTGCACCCCTCTGCCTCTCACCGTCCCCCAGCCCACGGGCCCCCATAGCATTCACCTCTGTCCCACAGAAGCTCTGCTCAGAGCCTAGCGGGCACGGTGATGGGGAATCCTGTCTACACTGGGAAGAGACCAAGATCTCATTAATGTCACAGAAACTTAGAAGAGTCTTTGTGTATTGACAGTGTCTGGCAGTCAAGATGATTGACTCGACTAAAAAACCAAAAATCCTATTTTGGTACCAAAAAACCCGAACAACTTTTTCTTTCTCTTGGAGTTCTTGCTGTAACAATTTTAATACTCCAGCTTTATCACCCATGGCTCTGGGCACCCCTAACCCTACAGGGCATTATAGCTACCTCTGGCTGCCCGCAAGACAGTTCTTTCAAGGAAATGCAAAATGAAAAGTACAGTGCCCCGAAAACATATTCCATAAATAGTAGCTACGGTGGTGGTTATGATTATCCCCCATCAAAATCACTCATTCACTTCTGGGTGGCAGGTACCAGCTTGGGTTACCCTGATATTAACCTGGGCCTTTGGCAAGCCGCCAGCGGGAGGTGGTGTTCTGCTGAGGTCTCCACCATGTCCCCGCGGCCCCTTCCAGCCTGCTGTTCCTCATTCTCTGGTGTCACCTGGCCACAGGGACTGCCTGTGGGCAGTGGATGAGCACATGGGAGCTGCTGACCCGCCCACGCTTAACAGAGCTCTTCGTTTATTCATGTATTGACTGGCCATCTCTCCAGCTTGAATGTAATCTCCCAAGGACTAGGGCTGTCACTGCTGTATCCCCAGTAGCTGAAACAGTGCCTAGCACATCGTGTACATTCAATAACTATTTGTTGACTATTGAGTGACTTTTGACTCTCTCCCTGGTCCTCCCCAGGCACCTGTCTCACGTGTGCCTATGCTTCCACTTCCTGGGGCCAGGCCAACCCACAGGGGCTCACTCCTGTGCCCACCTTTTGCTCACCAGGCTTTCGCAGGGAGGGAAATTCTCAGGTCATTGTCACTGGCTACTCCTTACAGGGCTTCATAGTGAGAGGTGCGCCTTGCCAGCGTTGAGGTGGAGCGAGCCTCCGAGAAGGGGGGCATAGTCCTGGCTCACTCGGAGCTTCTCAGCAGATGGCCTGTCTCTGGGGATGTGGGCTGTGCTCAGACTTCGGTAGCAGGAAGATGTCTGGAATCTTCCAGAATATGGAATACTATCTCAGGCTGCTGGTGGGCGGCCTCAGGAGGAGGCCTTGGGTGTCCAATAGGGAGCAGGGAACTACCTAGAAATGATGGAGGGGGTTTGGGAATGCGTGGGGAAGCAGATGACTGACACCTCCTATTCTGAATATTCCCCCACCACGGACATAGGACGTGGACCATCAGTGCTGGGGGCTCATCCAAGGCCAAGTAGGTTGGAAGTTCTCCCAGTTTTGTAACTGGCCACACTCTGATGACCTTCAGGCTGGGTGTTCTCCCCTCAGTACCTACAATGACTTCCTAGAAAAAAACTAGTGTGGGCTGTGGGCGATTTGCTGTCTGTCTCACATGTATTCTATTCCCCTTCCTCCATTGACTGGTGTTGGGCCAATGTGACATGACCGTCACACTCTACTGGAGACCTTAGTGCAGCATCTGGCCCAGGTAGACACACAGTGAATGCTTGTGGAGTGAAGGAGTGAGTGAGAAAAAGTGAAGGGAGGGAGAAAAGAAGGAGAATTATAGGGGTGATGTCAGTGCTAGTTCAGAAGTCCCTAAATTTTTATAATAGCAAAGATTAAAAAGAACCCAAATGCCCAACTGTAGGGGCCTGGTTAGTTCACTGCATAAAGAGAGACAATGGATCAGTTAAAAAAATGCAGAAACTCTCTGTGAGCTGATAAGAAGACATTTCTAAGGTACTGTATGTAAAAAGCCAAATCACTCTGGTGTGTGAGTGTGATAGACTACTTTTGTGAAAAGGAGAGAAAAATAAGACCATCTATTTACATGTGTCATATAAGCAAAAGAAACTCTGAAAGAATACATGAGACCTTAATAAAAATAGTTACCTTTTTGGGTATGGGAAGGCTGATGTGGGGAGGAGAGGAGATCGGAAAGGAAATTTTTCATTATATACATATATATATATTTTTTATACCTTTTATAATTTTTGTACCTGGAAAATATATTACTCTTAACACAGAATGTCTTTAAGTCCCAGAAGTCAGGGAGCGTCCTGGATGAATTTCCTTTATCTAGTGCCCAGCGTAGCATGTGACTGGAGCACTCCCTCCATCACGACAAAATTGATTTCATAATAGAATCTTATCCTTCTCATTCTAGTCAAATCTGTCTCATCTGAATTGTTGCCCTCCGGTTATAAGAGAGGAAAGAGAAAATGGCTTGACTTGAAATAAATGCTTAGATATTGACATGTCTTTTTACTTCGCAGTTGGGGTGAATTATGTTATTGGTTGTCCAAATCTGTGGGCAGTTTTTACCTCAACAAACATTTGGTTTTACAAGTAAATGTTTTTAACTATCAATAAAATTAGTAAGATTCAGGTATGGATGGATACCGCTGGCCACAATTTCTGCAAAGATGGCCAGTCAGAAAGCAGCCTCAGTTTCAACGCCTTTTCTGTCTCTCTCTCCTTTACATCACTATCTTCCTTGGAACAAGTATCTGTTCAACATCTTTTATGGGTAAAACTGTAGATCACAAAAGTCAGAGACATATGTGGGTGTGTGGAAACCATTGATATGTCTATAGGAGGTTGTTTTTATTCTGTGTTTGGGGAGGAATAGTAAATTATTGCACTGTAAACGTATTGGCATAATCAGTGGCTTATACTCTTAACTTGAATACCAATTGGTAATTTCCTGAGTCATTATAATCAGGCTTTAACATATTAACTCGGTAAAGACTTGATCAATGTCTTCACTGAGAAAAAAAATGTTACGACCTAGCACATTTCCATCTATTATAATGTTCTTGGTCAATAAACATAATTTTTATTGTAGTTATGGAGAGCTGGTCTCCCCTCTCGTGCAGACCGTCGTGAACGCAGAAGCGTGAGATTGTGCGGGATCAAGGTACCATCCATAATAGCACATTCAGCTGGATTTATGTCCCTCTCCAATTAGGGGACAATCAAGCTCAAATTAATTAAGCTCACAGCTACTAATGAGCAACAGCAAAATTAGCTCACTCTAAAAATTGTTATTGAATTTTATTTCCTTCCACTTGATGCACCTTGGTGCCCTGGGAGGAAATGCCAGCTTGAGGTCTCGGGTGAGGGACCTTGAGGTTGTCTCACCCGCTCTGTCCCTGGGTTTCATGACAGCTCCGTCCCCTGGTGGACCAACATCTAATGAGTTGTTAGAGGTCCACAGAGATGGGCTTCTTCGGCCAACTCATCCTTGATGGCTGCCTTTTGAGTGAATTCTGTTCTCTAGACCACTGTCGGATATAATTCCAGCCACATCTATAACTTAAAATTTTCTAGGAGCCACATTTTAAAAAGTTAAAACAGGTGAAATTAATTTTGATGTATTTTATTTGACTCTATATATGCAAAATATTATTTCAGTGTGTAAAAAATGATAAGATATTAATGAGCTAGTTCACATTCTTTTTTTGCACTATATCTTCAGTAACATGTGTATTTCACATGCACAGCATTTCTCAATTCAGTCTAGCCTCAGTTCAAATGAGCGGGAGCCACGTGGGGCTGGCAGCTGCCATGTTGGACAGGGCAGGTCTGGACTGAATTCCTTCTACTGTAACAAGGTTTTACTTCTCTCTTTAGGGTTTGCAGGTTGCGGGTAGGTGGGCATGGGCTTTGGGGGCTTAGTGGCAGTAAAGAACATGCAAAACCTACAAGCATGAAAAGATACTACATTTTCATTTTTCCTATTAGTCTAGCATGCCATTGGCATATTTACAATTGCTGTGATTGCCTTACTACTCCTGCCACCATCCACCTTCCACACTAATAAAGGCAGAATAGATCCTCATAAATATCCCATTCCCTCATTATCAGAGCTTGGCTTCACCAATTATGGCCTCATAAAAAAGGTTTTTTTTCATATTATTTGTTGCCATGAAAAAAATGCACATTTTTTGGAAGCCTGACTCTAGTGCGATTGCTTTGATATCAGACAGGGCATGAAGCATATTGTCACATGTCTATTTGGGGAATAAGGAGCTACTGAGTGTTTTTTCTCACTGGCCATGTTCCTGAAGAAAGCACAGACTGAAATCTAGGAGAGTATTTTAATTGTTTAATATTATAAAAGTTTAATAGGAATTCCGAGGCGTAAGGCAAAGGCATCGTTTGTCACTGAACTTGATTACTGCAAACTGGGAGTCAGTCGTGTGGTGTGTGCCTGGGGCTCTGGTGTTTCCATCACCAGAGCATCTAATGAAATGGGGTGTGAGGAGGAAGGGGAGGGGGAAGAAGGGCCACTGCCACGGCTGCTCTGATGGATGTTTATAGCCATGAATCAGGCTGCCCGCCAGCGCAGGAGGCTTTCTGATGCCACTCTGACAGGCATCAACCGGGTACAATCTCATCACCGCTCTTTCCACCCCGTCCTCTCAGACTGGATAGGTAGCTGCCAGAGTCCCGACTGGTCTCCCCGTGTCCAGCCACGTCTCCTCCTCAAATCATCCACCACACAGCCTTCAGGGAGATTTGTCTAAAATGCAAGTGGCTGCCTCCCCATTGCCCTTGGGTGAGAGACTACGTATTCCTTGGCAGCGGTATACAGGCCGTCGTATGATCCGGCCCCAGCTAACTGCCCTTCCTCTCTCTTTCCCTCCCTGCTTGCCTCCCTCTCACTTTTAGTTTATGCCCCTGCATCTCTGCGGCTCCCATGTCCCTCCTCAGGCTTCTCCACCAAGAATTTTAGTCCACCTCCTTTATAGGACTCTGCTTAGGCTACACCTCCTCCAGGAAGCTGTCCAAGCTTCCCTCACCCCACTCCAGGCAGGTGAAATGCCTGTGTTCTTTACTGCTTTATACCCTCAGCAAGTTGTACCCACCTCAGTCATGATGCCTGTTTGGCCACCATCTTCCATGCAAACAAGACCTTGCCTCACTCGTTTTTTTTTCCCCCTTGTTTTTTAAAATTATTTATTTATTTAATTTTGAAGTAGAGTTGATTTATAATGTTGTGTTAGTTAAAGGTGTACAGCAAAGCGATTCAATTATGCATATACATATATCTATTCTTTTTCAGATTCTTTCCCCATATAGGTTATTACAGAATATTGAGTAGAGTTCCCTGTGCCATACAGAAGGTCCTTGTTTATCTACTTTATATATAGTAGTGTGTATGTTAATCCCAAACTCCTAATTTATCCCTCCTTCCCTTTCCCCTTTGGTAACCATAAGGTTGTTTTCTTGTCTGCGGGTCTGTTTCTGTTTTGTATATAAGTTTATTTGTATCATATTTTTTAGATTCCATATATACGTAATATCATATGGTATTTGTCTTTCTCTGACTTACTTCACTTAGTATGATAATCTCTAGGTCCATCCATGTTGCTGCAAATGGCATTATTTCATTCTTTTTTATGGCTGTGTAATATTCCATTGTATATGTGTACCACATCTTCTTTATGCAGTCACCTGTCGATAGACACTTAGGTTGCTTCCATGTCTTGGCTATTGTATATAGTGTTGCTATGAACATTGGGGTGCATGTGTCTTTTCAAATTAGAATCTTGTCTTTTCCAGGAGTGTCGTCTCGCTTGTTTTTGAATCCCATGTGCACGCTTAGTGCCTGGTGCACAGTGGGTGTTCAGTGGGGGTCTGCTGATGGACTGGACCTGTCCTGTGAGGCAGAGTTTTCTGGGCCTTTTCTCTCTACTGGCAGATGAGGCATGATGCTAGCTCTGGGGGAGGGTCAGCTGGGCCCTCTCAAGAGGGGACAGGTGATGGGGCTGAGTCATCTGCCCAATGCCTGCCCTACACAGACAACACATGGCAGTGAAAGTGGATTGCTTTGGTTCAACGTGATGATGTCTGGGGACCCCACCAAGAATGTACGTTTAGGAACGGAGTGGAGGGGATGGGGATGGAGGTGAGGCCTGAGAGCTCAGGAGTTTAATCTCCATCTTGATGGCAGTGGGATCCAATGAAGCATTTTTAGCAGGGCGTGGATGGTCAAGTGTCCTGGACCCAGGCTCTTAGAGCCCACCTTCATGGCGTGTGCATATCTCTGCCAGTCTCTGATGCGGGGAGCTCCAGAGGATGGGGCCAGAGATAGGGACTTGTGTCAGCTAAGAATATTAACAGCTTGTTCCTGCTGTTAATAAAGAAGGAACAAGTGGATATTGGGTGGTAACTGACCTTAGCGCTCTGGCTTTCCAGCGTCTTCCTGTGAGGTGCATCTTATCTTCCTCATAGCATTTAACTCCCTCTGGAGTTACCTTCTTATTTATTTATTTACTCGTCTGTTGGCTGTGTCCACCACTAGAATGTACGCTGTGTGAGGAAAGGGGCCTCATCACACCACAGAGGTGGTCTCATGCACCTGCAGGCCTCCAGATCCAGTATAAAAACCCTGAGCTCAATTTCCCAGGTGGATGTTTGGAAGCATCTCCCAGAGGGTCAAGGCCTTTCCGACATTTTGTACACAATTGATTTCACCAAGCTGGTTGCCTCATCACCATCTCTGGGACCTTTATCTTTTTTTGCTCTTATTGAACAAATTAGCCACTGTGACACTGGATACTGATTAGCAATTTGTACAGCAATTATTTTAAAAATTGGCAGAATTCCATTATTTTGTTCCTTAATTTACATTTTTAATGTACTGTGCCTTCATTCATATGATGGGATTTCCTCTTTCGTATGTGTCTCTAATGGATCAAAGGGTTCTTCCCTCCCTCAAGTAATTATGAACATTGAAGAGTTACTGAAATTGTTCAGTCATTTAAAAATTTGAGCCGAGAATATTTATGGCCTTTCCCGTCCTTCCCTTTGTGCCAAGTTAGTAGTTGCTGGTGTAAATGTGGCTGAGAATGTGGAGTGCGATTCTGATACTTCCAGAACCTTCTCTTGGCCTAGCACGTGGTGGGATTTAGAGGCCCTGTCCCATTGGAGGCCATCAGTAGCCTTCCGGTCAGCTCTGCACTGTGATGTAAATGGTCAACACACATGTCCCCACCTCTCACTGTGCCCATCCTTCCGGCTCCCATGTTAGCCTGGGCTTCTGCAAACATAGTTCTTCCTCTATAATGAGATCACTCATTTAATTGTCCAGTGGAGGTTCTGGAGAGGAGCAACTTTGCCCTCTCCATCTCTGTCTCCCCAGAG
Source organism: Balaenoptera ricei (assembly GCF_028023285.1). Classification (NCBI taxonomy): domain Eukaryota; kingdom Metazoa; phylum Chordata; class Mammalia; order Artiodactyla; family Balaenopteridae; genus Balaenoptera; species Balaenoptera ricei. Next base: position 3,889,992 of record NC_082645.1, on the reverse strand, counting down.
CCCTCTGAGAGGGTGGTGGGTATCCATAAATGATTCTGAACAACTGAGTTGTAATCAACACAACATCCAAATGTACTCTGTATGACAGTGATTGTTCTTAGTTGCTTTAAATATACTAACACATTGACTCTTTACAGCTACCCCCTGAGGCAGGTACTGTTACCCTGATTTAATGGATGAGGGACTAAGCCAGAGAGAGACGTTGGGTAGCCTGCCTAAGGTCACACCACCAATACTGGGAGAGCAAGCCGTGGCCCCAGGCAGGTGACACCAGAGCCCGCCTGCCAACACCCTGCACCGCACTGCCTTCTGGTGTGGGTGGAAGCCACCGCTTACTTATATGGCGTTAGGGACAGGAAACAGAGCTTTCCTTTGTCTGATTCAGGGGCTTCCACGTTGGGACACCAACCCATTCCCCCTTGGTCCCGACAACCATCTAAGAATAGAAATAAATGCAAATAGCAAGAAGTTGAATTGACCTGGACCTTCCTTAATGCCCGAGGACTACCTGGTAGGTGCCAAGTCAGAATGCTGGGGAGAAAGGCCTCCTCACACCCCCTCTGGCCCTGTGCCCGTGGCTTCCGGCAGCCCTGGGGAAAGGAGATCCAGCCTCCGTAAGGGGCAGGGCCCTCTGAAGAACTTGTGATAGGGCTAGTGGGTAGAGGATTGGCCTCAAGGGCACACACACATGGCTCTGCCACCACGTACCCATGAGACAGGTCACTCTGAGCCATCCTTACTCTGTAAGATGCAGGTTCCCCTTCGGTGCCCGGAGACAGCGTGGCAGAGCATTGTTGCCAGGAGTTTCACAGACCAGAAATGTTTTTTAAAAAGAGAAGGGACTGAAATTAGGTCTTCCCCTATTTATTTTGCCAAGTAAGGAGATTTAAAAAGGGACAAAGTGAAAGAAAAAGACCATCTCTTGTCACCATCATTCGATAACACTATTTTAACTCCCTAAAATATAAATGGACTTCTATAGCTAAGGAAAGGAAAAGTCCATTCAGTTGAGTTCAGATGGTTCACATAAAGAAAAACTCACATTTTGTTCAATTCAGCTTGGACCTGTGACATTCGATCAGCCATCATTGAGGGCCAGCTTTTGGGAACAAGTCATGTAGAAAAAAAAGAGCAGCCCAATACTAGACTTGCTGCCCACTACTTGTGTGACCTTAGGTAATTTATTTAGCACCTTTAATCTTTACTCTTCTCCTCTATGAATTGTGGGCTGCTTTCCGTGGGCTTTGTGAAGCTTAAATGAGGCATGTTGAGTGCCTGTGACCTGAGGGAGGAGTTAAGACCGTGCTGAGAGGTTTTGGAGCTGTGATTCTCAAACAGTGACTCTGGCAGGCAGCACCAGCATCCCCTGGGAACTTTCGAGAAATGCAGGTTGTTGCCCCTTGCCCTCCCCCCGCTCCACCTGCTGCATCAGAAACTGTGGAGGTGAAGCCCATTCACCTGGATCTTAAACCGCCCTCCAGGTGATGTTTTTTAAAATTAATTTTTATTGGAGTATAGTTGCTTCACAATGTTGTGTTAGTTTCTATGGTACAGCAAAGTGAGTCAGCTATACGTATACATACATCCCCTCTGTTTTGGATTTCCTTGCCATTCAGGTCACCACAGAGCATTGAGTAGAGTTCCCTGTGCTACACAGTAGATTCTCATTAGTTACCTATTTTATACAAAGTATCAATAGTGTATACATGTCAATCCCAATCTCCCAATTCATCCCACTCCCCACCCCCCTTTTCCCCTTGCTATCCATTCGTTTGTTCTCTATGTCTGTGTCTCCTCCAGGCGCTTCTGATGGCCTGCCCAACTTTGAGCTCTACCGCTGTAGAGAACACTGCGATCTTTGTAAGGGGTAGCTGGGCTCTGGCCAGAACACCTGTGAAGGAGGGTGCCGAGAGGGGCTTCGGTTTCCCTGGTAACTATCCAGCTCAAGCTGCTCTTATCCTTATCAATCCATCCCTCCTGGAATGAGGCTTTCCGTGATGTGTTAATCAGGGGTCACCCACCTGCCTGTCCCTGTTAGATTCTCATGGGTAAGCTCAGGACACTGGTGCCCACCTTCTAGCCCAGCAGTGGGGCATTGCTCTGCAGAGTGAGGGCCCCTCCCCGCATCTGGCTGCCTCTGACTTCCATCTGCCAGGAGTTGGGCGAGCTCCATCCTGCACTTCGTTGTTGGCCAGCTCCTCTTGGTGGGTGTGTCTCTCATTTCCTCTGTTGGATGAAGCTTGTAGGTAGCTGCTGTGGCTGGTCTCCGTGTCTGCACGCTCTCTCTGCTCTAGACTGGTGCTGCAGGATGCTGCGGCCAGAATCTTTGTCCCAAGGTACAGCTTCGACTGGGTCATGCTCTCAATCAAAACGGTCCCTTCACAAGGCACCCACAGAATAAATGCCAAGTCTTTAGCCTGGAGCACAAGAGCCTCCAAAATCTAGTGACACTGATTGGATTTCTTTTAAAATAAACTTTAAAGCTATAGAAAGCACAGAAAATAGTGTCGTGTGTACTCAAAAGTGACACATGTTAATATATCACATTTTTAAATCTTTTTTTTAGTGAAGAAATCATTTACAGATAGAGTCTCCTTTCCCCTCATTCCTTCAGACCACCTTTAGGGCGTTTGCTTCTGCAAGTCACCTTCATACAACCTACACTTGCGCCTAACTGGACCCCTGGGAATTCACAGTAGAAGCTGGTGCTCTCCTGCCTCCCTGCATTTGTCTATGGGGGACCCTGGCTGGAACGCCCAGCCCTGCCATCCTCCCATCAGCTGTCCCATCCTGTGCTTGCTCAAACCCTACTTGCCCTTCAAGCACCAGTCAAATGCCACCCCTCCTGTACAGTCCCTGGATTTTTCCCACGTCTCTCACACTCCCCCAGCTCTCCCCATTCTCACCCTCAGCTGGAGCTAACTTCTAAATCCCTGTGTTTAGAGCACAGGATTAATTCAGAGCACAGGGTTGAAGGCTCAGCTTGGCCATCAACTACATGTGGCATCTTTGACAGACTCAGTGTCCTCATCTGTAAAATGGGGATTCAGTGTAAAATGTTCATTCATTGTCTGACGGGCAGCCAGATGGGGAGGGCTGATGGCAGGTTTATGGGGGAGGGGGTGTGCTCCCCAGGAATCTCTGAGATAAACACTCCAAGAAAGCAGACATCTAACATCTCACAGCATCTGGCTTGGAAAAGACCTCTTCAGTGATATCTTGACACATGGCCTTGGTAGAAAACCTGAGCAAATATGAACCAAACAGGTCCATGATTCCAGACCCCAAAAGTTCTGAAAACTGGAAATTTACCATAACTTATTTGGCAGTAAAAACCTGGACTAACCTGATAGGAGGCTATTTATGGCATTTATCAAACTGCAAAAATTCATGCCTTTTGCTGTAGAAATGTGTGTGTGTGTGTGTGTGTGTGTGTGTGTGTACGTGTGTGGTTACAGGATTCTTTCCTGGAATCTGCAGAGGATATTTTGTAGCGCACAGTAGATGTACTGTATCACTTTTCTAAAATCTGAGCAATTCTGAATTCCTAACCACATTTGGCCCCCAGGGTTTTAGCCGAGATTTGTGGACCCGTACAGACCCCAGCGGGAGGGGTCCTCCCCCTGTCCGCCCCCCCCCCGCCCCCCCAGCAAGTTCCTAGTCCGACAGGCTCCCAGGAAAATGGTTTTCTTCCACGTGAGCGTCTTTGAAGTGCACACAGGGTCCAGCCCAACCTGCAGCTGAAGCCCAGAGTGATCCTTTACTCATTGCAGAAGTGTATTTTTTTTGGTGTTAGAAACACAGCGTAGACTCAAAAGAAAGGGGGCTCACGCTGTCTGCAAGATGCTCTGGGCCTTATCGGAGGGCTGTACCAGCCTCCAGGGGTCAATACCCCAGGCTGCTCCCCCCACTCAATACCCACACACTCTGGGTTTTCGCCCCTCCCTCCCCATATTGTGGTGTGTAGGGAGAATGTCCCGTTTTCTCTGAGCCCTACTAGGTCCTAAAGTCCTGAACTAATGGTGCTCAGGTATGAATGGGCGGTATAGGCTCTGGGTCTTCTTTCTCTAGACGCCATTTACACTTTAGCAAGGGTGCTTTGTGCTTCAACCCAGAGGGTTGACTAATAGAGGGTTTTCAAATAACGTGCTATTTGGGGGCAGAAGAGTTGTTCTGATTACTTAGTGCTGTTTAATAAACTTGCCCCACACCCAAGTAGTAGCTTAAGGCAGCCGTTTTATTTTGCTCACAGTTTTGTGGGTCAGGAATTTGGGGGGTGCTTGGCTAGGTAGTTCCTCGCTGATGCACGTGAACTTAGCTGTACTGGCTGGAACATCTATTTTATTCTGTCCATCGAAGTGGTCACTGGGCCTGCTCAGATTCACGGGGGGAGGAAAAGAGACCCCCCTTCTTACGGGGTGTGGCAGGAGCGTGTGGTGGTGAGCATGTGGGATGGGAGACGCTGGACCACTTTTGGAAAACTGCAGTTGGCACAGGAGGCTTCCAGGCAGATCAGGTGCCTAAGTGGAGGAATCTGTAATTCCAGTCCAAAGAGTGGTGATGGAGGAAACGTGGGGTGCAGAAAAGCCCAAAGAAGATTCTTTCTCTTGACATATATTTGGGCAGAGAAAAAGGAAATGTTGTTAGGAAGACCAAGAAATTCCATGTCCCTACGCCTCACCTACATCCTCTCCACACCCATCCCTCACATTTCCCGTACCGCCATCCCCCGCCCTTCTTCCTTGCACCCCCATTCTCAAGGTGGTGAAAATTCCTTTAATGTGCAGAAATCTTTTACTTCCACTGTAAAATATGGAAGTTAGAATTCAGTATTAAGGCCTGCTAAAGCTGATAGCAAGGGCTGCCAGAGAGTTTGTTGTGAGAACAGGAAGGCAGCATGAGCCCCAAGGCCCTGGAGAATTAAAGGGGAGGAGGGGGGTCAGGATGGAGAAGACCCGCCATCCCCATCTCACAGGGGCAAGGAGGGGTCCCTCTGGCCTGACTCCTACCGGCTCCTCCGCTTCTCCTTCCCGCACGGTCCCCGCCTGACTCCTGCGGAAGACCCCCGTCGACCATGTGGGGAGAAACCCTCCAAGGAGCGTTTTGATTTCAGCGTATTGTGTCGAAACAGCCCTGGTCTGGCCGCCTGGGCTGCCCACCCCTGCAGGTGCGCTATTGAAGGCAATCTCGCGGCCACCTCTGTGAAGCTGCGAAACGCCCGCTGAGAGCTGCCAGTTCCTGGCTGACCGGTGAGTAGGGTCCCACATCCTTTCACTCCAGAGTGCAGCGTGAAATTGAAATTGAGTTGAGGCTGGATTCTTTCCTCCAGGTGAGCTGCCTTTGAAAAGAAAAGAATCCCTATAAAACCAGGGGCTCACTTTAACTGGCAGTGCTCCCGTGCGGGTAGCCAGCACCCAGGGCGCCCTGTGATTATCTGCTTGGTGGCATCTCTGGTGTGACCACCCTGCCCTGCCCCTCAGCCTCTCCTACACCCCTTTACCTCTGTGAACTGGGGTCAACTCAGGAAACATGGGCTTCTTCTTTAAGGAAACTGAGCCAGACTTGGGAAAAAAGACCTTTTGGAAAATTTAAATCATATCCCATATTTATAGGGCAGAAAAAACACATTTTGGATATTCCATGGTTTTCTCTTATCCACACCAGTGTCTCTCTCCTTCATCAGTGACAGCATTCAACGTCGCTGAAAAGCTAAGGAAAAGGATGCAGTTGAGCCAGTTGTGCGAACTGAAAACCCAGGGGGAGGGGAAGGAGCAGGTGTGTGGGTAACCCCTGAAGATGACGAGGCAGGGGTGGGCAGGGTGATTTGGGGTTGGGTGTGTGCAGAGGGCTTGAACTTTTAATCTCGTTGATTGCACAGCCATCTGTGAAGGAGGCAGAGCGATTGGACAGGGTTTCTGTTTTTGTTTGTTCTCCTGTCCTCTGGGCTTTGGTGTCTTCATCAGCAAAGCAGAGACATAGGAATATCTTCCTTATAGGGTAGATTGGGAGATTCAGTGTGACCGTACGTGCAAAGCACCGAGAGCAATGCCTGGAACAAAGGAAATCATAAATGTTCTCTGTGACTGTTACTATTACTATCTGATAGAAGAAAAGACGGCACAGTGAAATGAATGAGGGGGAATGTGGTAGAAAAGAAAATCTACAGGGCCAGATGCACACAGGCAATCTTGGGTCCTAATCCCAAATCCACCAGTTGGCTGTCATGTGACCTTGGCAAATTCTTTAACCTCTCTGAGCCTCAGTTTCCCCACCCCCACCCTGTAAAACAAGAAGACGGCAGATTCAGATCAGCAGGTCTGGGATAAGGCCTGGGATCTTGCATTTCTAATAAGGTTCCAGGGGATGCAGATGAGGCTGGTCCAGGACTACACTCTGCGTGACAAGGGGCAGTGACGCTCTGTGATGACTGTAGGCACCCAGTACGGAGGGCTCACACAGGGGAGAGGGAATGATCCGTTTTCCTGGTCAGAGTCTTGAGGATTATGGGAAGCTCTCCCAAGAGGTTTCCCAATCATCAAGGCTTCCGAGGATGAATAGGCCGTCAGCATCAATAATGGGCTCAAGAACAGTTGATCAGACTTTTTACATTTTTCCCCCATCAGCATTAACAAGTCACAGCCACGAGTCAGGTTTGGCTGGGAGTAGGTGCGTGGAGAAAGATGGAAGACGTTGGTAGCCAGTTCTCGAGCTTGAGTGAGCATCAGAATCTCCCAGAGGGCTTGTGAAATGTAGATTGCTGAGCCCCAACCCAGAGTTTCTAAATCATTAGGCCTGGGCTGGGGCCCAGGAGTTTGCATTTGTGACGAGTTCCCAGTGAATTTTGAGAACCACTGCTTTATAGCAAGAGGCCTCCCACCCCAGGGCACACAGGCCAAGGGTTATAACTGGGCATATGGGGTGGGGCAGAGAAACCCAGAGGGACAAACACAATGGGAGGGGCTGCTGGAAGGGGTTTTGTTAAGACTGAGACTTGAGACTTGGCCAGCACAGTTGACGTGGATAAGACGCTGAGAACTGACCGCTGTGTTCACTAAGAGCGGCAGATAGCTTATCAACCCTTGGATTCCTACCACCCAGTACCATGAAGATGTAGTCAGCCCAAGTGAAATTCCTTTTCTTCCTTCCCTCCACTCTTTCCATAGCATGCCACTTTCCAGGAGCCTGGCTATAAAAATGAAGACCCAGACCAGTCCCAGCAGGCCTCAGTGGACATTAGCATGTTGGTCTGTTGGCAGCTCAGGGGGCTCTGGAGCTCGGGCAGAACCTGCATCTTTAGAGGTATTTGAGGTGGGTTGGTTTCCAGGGATGCAGCAGCCTCTCCACTAAGAGGGAGGCATCATATATAAATATCAAACGAAGGGAGGGAGGGAGGGGCTGGCTGACATTTTGGCTGACCCTGGATCCTCTGAGAAGAAAAACCACTAGGGCTTGAATTAATTTTAATTCAACAGAATATTTTCATAAAGCGGTCCTTGGAGCAGCAAGACGGTGTGTTTCATATTTTCCACTGCTTCCGGTGAGCCACGCTGATGGAGGGTCATTGGGGTCACAGTAGGAGGAATCCCACTAATTGCATCATAAGGGACGTTTGCCCATTAGCTCAGATGGATTGTCTCCTAACAGAGTCCTCCGGGGAGAGTGCTGTTGCAGGTGGGCGGATGGGAGGAAGGGAATTGAAAAGTAACTGAAATTTACAAATGGCATTTCCTTGGGCCCTGGACAAAATGAGTTCCATATGTCCAGCAGGGGGCAGCAATGCACAAACAGTGATTCTGGTGTGTGTACCAGGAGCTGGGTGTTGGCTCTGAAAATAGCTAAGCAGTGAGGATGGTTGAGGCTGTTTATAGATAATTTCCAGAGCTGGCAAAGCTGGGCCTGTCACGCCCACCCTTTCCCCCACAAGCAAACCTTTGATTTTTCTCAGTATGCTGAGAAGTCAATAAATGTTTAGGTCTGCTGGGTTTTAATTCTGCAAGTTTTCTTTTCATCTTTTGGCTGCTCTGTGTAATTTAGAATTTCTGCAGCCTGACTGAAAATTATAAGTAAACTAGGATTAAGAAGTCGGCTTTATTAATATAATAGTTCAGTTAATAGACATTTAAAAATGTGTATTTCGGCTCTTCTCTGGGTTGAAATTTTATTAGAACTATAATCGCAATGACACCCGTACACCAAGTTGGGGAACTTACTTGTCGATATTTGTTTTAAAGTTGAGGCAATGAGACTGACAAAATGCAAGAAAACAAATCTCAAGGAATAGTCAGTTTTTCCCAATTTAGGGATATTAGTTTGTCTGTTCCTAAAACTAGGACTCAGCCTGTATTATATTTTCTCAGCAGTTTGTCAAGTTTGCTTGTAAATGACTTTAATTGTAGATGGCTTTGCCTGTTTTGCTGGGCTGGAAAATTCTGCAGCCCAGCATACTTCTCCTTTGGGAAGCTTCTCACATCTTGCATAGTATTTCTCTCCACCACCCTCTGCTGTTACCACCCCCCACCCCACAAGGTTAATTTAATCCTGTTGTTCTTAAATGAAACACCCTAAATCATTCTCCTCCCCTTCCCTGTCTTTCTTCTCTCTGTTTAAACCCTTCCAGGATGTAATAGTCTGGAAAATATTTCAATCATCATGTCTCCTTTTCAGCCGGCCAGTTCTCTTCGGCGTGTTCTCTGTGGCTTGTACTGAAGTGCAATTTTTCACAGTGTTGTTTTTAGTTTACTTATTATTTTTTTTAAGTATTTATTTATTTATTTATGACTGTGTTGGGTGGGTCTTCGTTTCTGTGCGAGGGCTTTCTCCAGTTGCGGCAAGTGGGGGCCACTCTTCATCGTGGTGCGCGGGCCTCTCACTATCGTGGCCTCTCTTGTTGTGGAGCACAGGCTCCAGACGCGCAGGCTCAGTAATTGTGGCTCACGGGCCCAGTTGCTCTGCGGCATGTGGGATCCTCCCAGACCAGGGCTCAAACCCGTGTCCCCTGCATTGGCAGGCAGACTCTCAACCACTGGGCCACCAGGGAAGCCCTGTTTTTAGTTTAAATAACATGCAGTGCACCATTGCTAAAGGTCTTCTAGAACATTCCACTTGGGGTCTTGCCATTAAATAATATTCTGATGGAACACGTACCTATCTTTCCATAGGAAGAAATGCTGTTGGCTCCCAGCCCTAATTGGCTGTAAATTTAGCTAAAGGTCCATCTGCCTTGGGAGTTAGACCATCTTCTCTGAGCTCAGAATAGTGCCCTGGATTAGATGTTTAATGGATAGACTTAGTGAATAAATATGTGTTTGTAAGTGTGTTGTTTAGAAAATAGTCAAGTGAAAGGCATTTAATTCTGCTAAGCCAGCAAATGTAAGTTTTCTGTCTTCTTACACTGTCTTGCTACATGTCAGCTCCTCAATTTAGCAGCTGTGTGGCCTTGCATATATTACTCAACCTTGCTGAGTCTCAGTTTCCTCAAATGCAAAATAGAGAGCATGAGGGCCAAATAGAGGTATGTAGTGTTTAGCAGAACATAGAGTCAGTCCCCAAGGCATAGCAGTGACTTTTGGATTTTGTTGTTATTGTCGTTGCTACTACTGCTATCATTATGCAGCCTAATTCCTATGCCTACGTGTCTTTCAAAGTCCCCACTTGCCTATACCTTCTCATTTCTCAACACACATTACTCAGGGAAGCTTTCTCTGATCCCCCAGACTAGGGTGCTATGTCTTGGCTATTGTGAGTAGTGCTGCTATGAACATAGGGGTGCAGGTATCTTTTTGAATTATAGTTTTGTCTGGATATATGTCTAGGAGTGGGATTGCTGGATCATATGGAAACTCTATTTTAGTTTTTTGAGGAACCTCCATGCTGTTTTCTATAGTGGCTGTGCCAGCTTACATCCCCACCAACAGTGTAGGAGGGTTCCCTTTTCTCCACACCCTCTCCAGCATTTGTTATTTGTAGACTTTTTAATGATGCCCATTCTGACCCGTGTGAGGTGGTACCTCATTGTAGTTTTGACTTGCATTTCTCTAGTAATTGGCAATGTTGAGCATCTTTTCATGTACCTATTGGTCATCTGTATGTCTTCTTTGGAGAAATGTCTGCTTAGGTCTTCTGCCCAGTTTTTGATTCAGTTGTTTGTTTTTTTGTTGTTGTTGAGTTGTATGAGCCATTTGTATATTTTGGAAATTAAGCCCTTGTCAGTCGTATCATTTGCAAATATTTTCTCCCAGTGTGTAGGTTGTCTTTTCGTTTTGTTTATGGTTTCCTTTGCTGTACAAAAGCTTGTAAGGTTGATTAGGTCCCATTTGTTTATTTTTGCTTTTATTTCTATTGCCTTGGGAGACTGACGTAAGAAAACATTGGTACAAGTTTTGTCAGAGAATGTTTTACCTATGTTCTCTTCTAGGATTTTTATGGTGTCATGTCTTACATCTAAGTCTTTAAGCCATTTTGAGTTTATTTTTGTGTATGGTGTGAGGGTGTGTTCTAACTTCATTGATTTACATGCAGCTGCCCAACTTTCCCAACACCATTTGCTGGAGAGACTGTCTTTTTTCCATTGTATATTCTTGCTTCCTTTGTTGAAGGTTAACTGACTGTAAGTGTGTGTAGGTTTATTTCTGGTCTCTCTATTCTGTTCCATTGATCCATATGTCTGTTTTTGTGCCCTTACCATGCTGTTTTGTTTTTTTTTTTAAGTATTTATTTATTTTTAACATCTTTATTGGAGTATAATTGCTTTACAATGGTGTGTTAGTTTCTGCTTTACAACAAAGTGAATCAGCTATACATATACATATATCTCCCTCCCCTCCTCCCTATCCTACCCCTCTAGGTGGTCACAAAGCACCGAGATGATCTCTGCCTACCATGCTGTTTTGATTACTGTAGCTTTGTAGTATCAGACAGTGGGATCTTTGATTCAGGACAAGGTCTTCATCTTTGGTGCCCAGAGCATGTCACATCTGGAGCCTGTACAGGGTAGTCATTCAGTGGAGGTTTGCTCTGTTCATTAAGACTGTGTGTCTACCAGGCTTTGCCCTCCCATGCATAGAAGGAGGTTTCCTTAAGAGTCCCATTGTCTATGTTACTATTTAACATAACTGAAAAGCAACAAGACCAAATCCCCACCTGGAGGTTTCATCATCTCACTCTAACTGTGGACAGTTTCCTTAAGTAAGAGCTTCACAGTGACTTTCTAAGGTACTTGCCCTGAGGATCTCATTAACAAATGGTCCAGAACATGACTTCTTTTTAGTTAATTCACGTCGATGCCACGAGATCAGGTTGTGTCTTTCTGTGATGCTCACAAACAACCTGTTTAACAGTCCATTTTACATTTTTAAGGAGGACTTAGGTCAAGATGAACTGCCTAAGTTTCTGGAAATCAGCCTTCCCCTATTTCTGAAACTAGGGTATTTGCTCAACTGCTGTCTCCTGGCTTCTCCAAGAGCCCGGGGGAGCTACTAAGAGATTCTCTGAAGTTTTTCTGGAATATTCCTCCACATCCCAAATGTAATTTTGCTGATCCGACACCCTATCTCATTGCCATAGATTGATGGTTTCCTACTATCTCCTGGCTTGATGAGGACTTCAGTTGTCTTCTGGGATACTAGCTTTACGCTGTCCAATTTGCAGACTCATTGCTAGGAGAGATAAAAGCCCAGTTGGAATTTTAACACTCTGTTTTGTGTTCCCTATTAATTTTGTCACACGTCGTCCAATCAGTGAGTCTCTCCCTTTGTTCCGTTTGCTCCAGATATCATTTAAAAACCTTCTTCTGTTGTCTTCTTTATCACTCATAAACCTCTGTGAATTGGGGGTCTTTCTCTGGATGCGACGATTCCTACACGACCTGCACATATTTTAAAAATTCATCCTGACTTGCGTGTTTCTCTTTCCATCCTTTGCCCTTGCCTTTTAACCTCCTGAGCTGAACAGAGAGGCCCCTGCGGAACATTGTTGCTTCCTTTAGAGGTTGCCCCTCTCCCGCCTTTCCTTCCTTCCTGACTCGGAGTGGTCGTGTGATCAGAATTACATTTTATAAGCAGGAAATTCTAATTACTGCCCAGTGGCAGCTGGAACAACTTATCCATACCATCCTCCTGGTCCTCCAGAAGCAGCTGCTAAGAGGGTGATGATTGTGTAAGCAAGCATGGTATCAGTTTGCTCTCCAGGTGGGCTTGTGTAGGGAACAGAACAAATGAGGATGATCGTGTTTCCCTGGAAGGAGAAATAAGGAAGGTGGCGTTCAGGAGCAGAGAGGCGGAGGAGGGAGGCTGCAGCAGGTGCGCACCAGGCTCGTGCTCTGAGCATTAGCCCCTCCCCATGGACATTGATGGCAGGTGGTGTCCCCACTGGGCTTCCCCGCCAGCCTATGTGAGGGCTGCTTGCAGATGCCGGCAGTGGCCCATCACTGCCCCCAGCGAGTGGAGTCAGGGAGGTCATTCAGGCCTCCATTACTAGAGTCTCACCCATGCCTGTTGCCCAGTGGGGCTGTCAGAAGCATGTGGATTTGAATTCTATTAATTGCAGTGATGCCCTGGGGTCTCCAGACTTTACTCAGAAGTGAAATGCCTCCTTCTTTTCCTCTTTTTTTCCATTCTTGATTCTGTATGTTCTTTTTTCAGCTCCCATAAGGCCAGATGCTTCTCTGGGCTTAGGTTATAGCTAGGATGACAGTTGCCCAGAGTGTGCAAACCTGCCTGGTCCCAAGACTCATGGCTGCCAATCTAAGAACCTTCTTCCTGTTTCCCATTTCAGACTCTTTTCGTCTCTACCTTTGTTCCTAACACTGTCTTCCAAATCAGGATCTCTAGTTTCAGTGGAGAGGTGTTTCTTCATTCCTGTATCAGGATCCACATCCACGGATGCATATTTTTGTATCATTTCTTCTTCATTGAACCTAAAATATGTAAGGAGGCAAGGTGAACATAAATATCAAAAAATGATGGAAAATCCCCATTTTTCAATCCCTGGTGAAATAATTGGTTCAGGCAATGATCATCAGTGGATGAAACCATGAGTTAGAGGTTGCTGAGGATGTTTACATGGGAGGGGTCAGGCTGTCACGTCCCGAACTCACTCATTAATGATAGCACCACTGAGAGAGGAACTACCAGTCATCGTGGACCCCTAAAATACAAACCACTCAATACCACCTAAGGAATTTTTTCTTTTTTTTTCCCAGCAAAGACCTCAGCTTTTCATTCAACATGTTACCAGAGAGGTTTAGTCAAAAAAGACCAAAGCCCATGTCATCATCACACTCTTCAGATTCTTCTTTCTTTGCTTCTACTTTCTTCTCCTCAGCTGGGGCAGCAGTGGTAGAAGGGGCAGGACCTCCTGCTGGGGCAACATCAGCTGCTGGGGCAGCTCCACCTGCCCCATGTTGCAGATGAGGCTCCCGATGCTGACATTGGCCAAAGCCTTTGCAAATAGCCTGGCTGGAAAGGTTCAACGTTTGCACCGGCTGCTTTAATGCGGGCATTGATTTTATCCTCTGTGACCATCACCTCATTGTCGTGCAGAGTGAGGGCCGAGTAGGTGCAGGCCAGCTCCGAGACGGAGGCGGGTGAGTGCTAAGCAGGGGCTGCTGGCCACGGTGCTAGTCGCTGGATGAAGTGAGGGCCTCACCCCACCGCGGCCTTCACGTCCTTGGAAGGACCGAGCACCTTAGCCGCAGCTGGGGCAAGGGACGGGAATATTCTTGACAAAATAAAGTTGAACCTGAATTTAGTCAAGCTGCATTTACTAGAAATGCAGGGAGCAGAGGAACAAATAAGATGACACCACGGGGCTTCCCTGGTGGCGCAGTGGTTGAGAATCTGCCTGCCAATGCAGGGGACATGGGTTCGAGCCCTGGTCTGGGAGGATCCCACATGCCGCGGAGCGACTGGGCCCGTGAGCCACAATTGCTGAGCCTGCGCGTCTGGAGCCTGTGCTCCGCAACAAGAGAGGCCACGATAGTGAGAGGCCCGCGCACCGCGATGAAGAGTGGCCCCCACTTGCCGCAACTAGAGAAAGCCCTCGCACAGAAACGAAGACCCAACACAGCCATAAATAAATAAATAAATAAATAAAATATTAAAAAAAAAAAAAAGATGACACCACGAAGAGGCAAACTGACAAATTCAGAATGTAAGGCGTTCTACACGTCACCGCAACAGTAAGGGCATAAGACCTCAGAGACGTAACCACCAAATGTCATCGAATATAATGCGGGTCCTTGTCTGGAGGCTGATTTCAGCAAGCTGACTGTGAACTAGCCAAGTGATGACGTTGACTAGCAAGGAATTATTGCTCATTTTGTTAGACATGTTAATTTTGAATCAGGGTGATGAGTATATGGGGGTTTGTTTTGCAGTCCCCTCTATTTTTCCATATGTTTGAAAATGTTTATAGTAGAAAATATTTTTACAAGTTAAAAAATAAAGCAAGTTGGTCAGTTTACTTCCTAAGGGGGTCGGGGGGGGGGATTGTCTAATGTTAAATGACCCAAATGAATTATCCTGCTTGATTTATATCTCTGTCTTTAATAAATTAGAACTCTGGTTTCTAAGTTTAAAAGGGAAAGAAGGTGGAAATTGTTTGTATTAGTAGAGTGGTTGGAGTTTTACAGTGAACATATATTTAACATACCCTTGGTTTTATGATGGAATTAGAGGTCATACAGCTTCTTCCAGACAGACACCATGTGGTAGAAATAGAGCATCTGAAGCCTGGAAGGAACCCAAGCATCCATTTAGCTGCCTTCCCTCTGAGCTGGACCACTGTAAACCATCCAGGTTAGGGGTAGGGTTAGGGTCTTTCTTTCAAAGTCCTTCAGAGAGGGGGGAGACATCACCTCCCCAGAATCTGAACATTAACAGCACTCACCATCAGGAAGTCTTCTTGAGATTCCAGGTACTCAGAGAAACCCTCTCTGTCTTATCCTGTTAACACTGAAGAGGAGGGGGCCCCCCTCTCTGAGAGCGCGTCGCATCCCAGGAGGACTGGCATTAACCACCAAGCCCTCGGCTTCTCTTTCTCCTCTTTTCCTTATTCACCAGCCCTTAATCATTTGGAAGGTTTTTATCTGTGGTCCCCCGTTTTCCTTGTTCCTGTGGGAGAGACCCACGGCTCTAAAGGGCTACTAGCATCAAGGACAGCGTGTGAGTTCCCTGATGGGCTCCCACCAGCCCCATGCCTGCTGGCCACAGTCTCTGTACTTGCCCTTTCTTGACTCCAAGCCCTTCCCAGCCCTTCTGGAAAGTCCCACGATACTCCTCCATCACTCTGTTCATTTGGAAACTGCCAAGGCACTGTGACGCCTTGGTTGTTTGGATCCCATGTTTCCAGCTTCCACAGTGTTGTAAAACAATCCAAAAACAGATTTTATGAGCACAAATCCCTTTGGCTGTAAGAAGATGCCTCTGGGCTCCTTCACCAAGCACCTGGTTCGAGAAGGTTCGAGGTGGGCCCCGGGTGTGGCGTCAGATAGCCTGGTGGGAGCAGGGCCGCCTGTTTGGCTGGTGGCATCTACAGAATGCCAGCTTTCCCCACACAAGCCAAGACTGTTGAGGAAGTGAGAGCAGGTAAGAAAGTGGAGAGAACGGAGAGAAGAGGGGCAAGGGTGGGGAAGTGGGGTTAGAAAAATCAGCAGCCGTCCCTCTTTGAGCACACCCACCATCCTATCCTATCCAAACTCACCACATGTGGGCTTCTGTTAGGGGGAGGGCTGCCCTGAATCTCCCCTCCCCCCCTGCATTCAGTTAAGTAGCCCTCCTCAGGGCTTACGGTGCCACGCACATACTTCTACGCTGCCTTGTAACCCTGTAGTACAGTGTTCACTGCACGTATCTGTAGACGCTTGACTGTAGGCTCCTGAGATCAGGAGGTACCCTTTTGCTTTCTGATTCCCCAGCCCTCCAACTATACCTGTCACAATGCCTGCATCTCTGCACTGGGGTTTTGACAGGCCTGGTGCATGTGAATGGGTCTGTGTGTGAGTTGGTGAGGGAGATACAAAGACATCAGGGTATCCTCCTGAAAGCCCACCAAATTATTCAGCCTGGTTGCCTCGTTCAGAATTCACCACCCAGCACAAAACAAGCTAAATCATGGAAAAATAACACTGTAGCTTGGACAGTAATGAATATGTAAGCAGCATAACGGGGTGAAGTACTGAGAGAGCCATCTATTGTAGAGAGTTTAGCCTTACGTTAGTGAAAGATCAGGGGCAAAAGCACAAAAAGATCCTGCTAATTATGAAAAAAAGAAAATGGATAACTAGCTAACATGCAATGGGTGAAGATAGGGAAAAGTTCAATCAGTTCATCCATGGTCCAGCCATTTTGGAAGATGGCAGGGCTCAGTCTTTGGATACTGACAAACAACACTGTACCACGGGAGGCACCTTCCTTCTGGAAAAAAAACATCTGGACTTGGTGTTGCATGGTATGAACTGCCTCCACCTTTGTTCCAAAGTGCTTTGAAAAGACTGGATGTATTTATGACAAATGCAGGTGTATTTGTCCTTTCAGACTGATGCAAGGCATTAGAAGGTCAGCTATTGCAGCTGGAAAGCAGCCAGCAAATAAGGAGGCCACAGAAGAAGTTTGTGACTTTTTAAAGATAATTTATTTCAGTTCACAATTTACACAGAATATCAAATCTGAAGGGGAGCCCAGGGTTACCCAGTTTAACTTCTTCATTGTATAGATGAAAAATGAGAAGAGTAGTGACTTGCTTAAGATAGCATTAGTAGTTCTTAGAGCTTCAGTTGATGGTTTCTGATTCATGTCGTGATCATTCCATTATTATACCAAGCTGCATTTCCATCCAGAATATTTTTATAATGCTGATTAAGTTGGATTGTTTGGGTGAACTTTTCCAGCATTTATCCTAGATTTTATCAAGTGTAATTTTAGGAGGGTGGCTTTATTGAAGCATTAAATGAGCTACTGTAGCAGTTTCCTCTATTTTATGTAGAGGAAGAGCACCGACTGCATGTTCTGTTATTATAAGTTTGGTGGTTGTAATATATTACCATCAGTATTATTTAGGAATGCTTTTGGCTGCATGAAACAAAAAACCTAACCACAATTGCTTGAATGGATATAGGTTCATTTTTTCTGACATAACATGAATTCTGGATGTAGGAAGCTTTGGCTTTGATTCAGCAGCTCAATGATATCAGGAATTACATAGAGTAGTGTGTATATGTCAATCCCAGTCTCCCAACCCTGACTTTTATACCTTTGGGATTTTATACAATGAACCTGTGTTGCCTTAAAATACTATGTTACACAAGCTGACACCAAAGACCTTTCTGAAGCCAGTGAGAGTTCCTTGAAGGCCACATGCTTGGGCTCTGAGTCAGATAGTTCACGGCTCTGGCACTTATCAGTTAGGTGACCCCACTTATCTGCTCCAAGCTGCAGTTTTCTCATTAGGATGATGTGACAATCATGAGTTTGTGGTGAAGAATGAATGAGGGGATTTACAAAGACTTCTAGAAACCAGAAACTGGTCTTGTCTGTTAGCCTCCTAGCATGCTGAAGGCAGTCACTGACATGCAGCCCTGGGTCCCCCGGTTGTCTGCACTGACAGCTAAATGACATCTTTTGTGCCCTGTATAACTGGTTCACAACAACCCCTTACCTCATCAACAGCAATTACTTTGTATTCACTCTGCTTAAAAAGCTGAGGAAGAATACAGTATGTTAAGAAAGGGGACAGATTAAAATGCTGTCCTGGGGTTTAAAGGGGGCTGGAAAACTTGACTTTGCAGCATAACTCATTTTTTTTTTTTTTTTTTAACGTTTGGGTTTATTTATTTATTTATTTATGGCTGTGTTGGGGCTTCGTTTCTGTGCGAGGGCTTTCTCTAGTTGCGGCAAGCGGGGGCCACTCTTCATCGCGGTGCGTGGGGCTCTCATTATCACGGCCTCTCTTGTTGCAGAGCACAGGCTCCTGACACGCAGGCTCAGTAGTTGTGGCTCACGGGCCTAGTTGCTCCGCAGCATGTGGGATCTTCCCAGACCAGGGCTCGAACCCATGTCCCCTGCATTGGCAGGCAGATTCTCAACCACTGCGCCACCAGGGAAGCCCCATAGCTCATTTTTCAAAGGGTTTGCATGTGCATTTTCTCCCTCTAGACTTGTGATCTCTTAATAATAAGTAAAAAAAAAACCCCAATTATTTTTAGTGCTTATGTATCTCATCTCCCACATAAGTAGTGAGCTTCTTTTTGGAAAAGACCTTGCTTCATACAACTTTGTACCATTCAAACCTTCCCCATGTGGCTGCCCTTAAGCACTTTTAGTACAGTGTGTATTGGTTATCTAGTGCTGTGTAACAAATTACCCCAAAACTTAGTGCTATGCCTCTCACAGTTTCTATGGGTCAGGAATTCAGGAGGGGCTGCTTGGTTGGGTGGTTTTGGCCCAGGTGTCTTGTGAGATTGCAGTCCTGTGTCTGCTGGGGCTACGGTCATCTGAAAACTTGGCTGGGGCTGGATGGTCCTCTTCTGGGGGGATCACTCACATGGCTGGCATTGGTGCTGGCTCTCGGTATCCCAGTTCTGTACTTATGGGCTTCTGTCCTCAGAGCATGGTGGCTGGGTCCCCCCAGAGCAAGTAACCAAGAGAACACAATGAAAGCTACACCTTTAATGACCTAGTTTCTGAAGGCACACATGAGAATTTCTGGTCACACACAGACCCCTGATGATTCACTATGGGAGGGGACAAAATAAGTGCATGAACACCGGGAGGTACCCTGGAGGCCATCTTGAAGGCTGACTGCAACACAGATGTTATATAGAGCATATAGTACCTGATAATTTATTACATGGTGTGAGCATGTACATTGTGCATACAATGTATAAATGGTAGAAGCCAAAGATTGGTTTTACTATTGGGGGAGAGGGTACTCTAGTTTGGTGTCTCAAACTTCAGTGTGTGTTACAATCACCTGGAGGGCTTATTAAAACACAAGTTGCTAGGGCATCCCTAAAGTTCCCGATTCAGTAGATCTGGGATGCGGCGGGAGTTCACAGGTGATTGTGACGCTCCTGTTCCAGGGCCACACTTTGACCATCGCTCATCTAATTTGTTTAGAGATGCTAGTGGCTGCTTAAGAAAACCTTCTTCAAAGCAAATACATCCTTGGTCTCTCAGAGCTAAATACCAAATGGTGAAATTCATTATGCGTATCATCTTAACTTGAGGCTCGCTGAATGCTACAGAGTTCATGTAAACGTACAAATCAGAGAGAGGACAGTATATGAACAGCCCTAAGCAGTGGTGAGCTGGCAAACTCTGCACAAAAAAGACACAGCTTTGGGCTTCCCTGGTGGCGCAGTGGTTGAGAATCTGCCTGCCAATGCAGGGGACACGGGTTCGAGCCCTGGTCTGGGAGGATCCCACATGCCGCGGAGCAACTGGACCCGTGAGGCACAATTACTGAGCCTGCGCGTCTGGAGCCTGTGCTCCACAACAAGAGAGGCCGCGGTGGTGAGAGGCCCGCGCACCGCGATGAAGAGTGGCCCCCACTTGCCGCAACTAGAGAAAGCCCTCGTGCAGAAACGAAGACCCAACACAGCCATAAATAAATAAATAAATAAATAAATAAATTTTAAAAAAAGAAAAAGAAAAGACACTATTCATTTAAAAAAAAAAAAGACACAGCTTTGAGGTGTAACTTGCCAATTTCCATAGTGTAAATGCTCCCACCATGGCCGATTATCACCAGATTGCTGAATGTTTCACAGCTAGCTCTCTCTAGTTGGAACACACCAGCTCCAGCACACCACTGGCTCTAAGCAAGGTCTTTCCTCATCATGTGTGTTTCTGAGAAGGCTGTGGTCCAGGTGGGGCTGGGGATGGCCGGGGGATTCAGATAGCCAGTCCTTTGTATGCTAACACTGTCAAACGCCAGGCTTGATGTTCTTCCTACCTAGCGTGAGATTTTTTTTTGAGGCAGCTAAAGTGACAGGATATAATTGTGCAGACAACTCTGTGTGGCAAAGGTAGATGCGAAATGGGACTTTTCAAATTCTCCCCCTTCACATACTGCCCCCAACTTGTACAGTCAATTCTAATGACTACTCCAGGCCTTCTGTTCTAATCAGGTTCAACCTCACAGAGGCTCCTCCGCATCAAAGCCCTTTCTCGCTTCCCAAGACTCATTTCCTCGGGGTGGGTGACAGGAACTACTTTAGTGACATTCATCTTTTGAGCTGCCAGGATTCCTGTTAAGGGTATAATGTCTGAGGGCCTATAGACATTTGCGTAGAAAATTTATTTGGCACTTCACCTTGTAGGGGGCTGGTGACAGCTGTTTACCACTTTGAACTGTTGCTTAGATCTGAAATTGCTATTTAGCTTGTAAGCTTCTTGAGGGTACAGAATTGTTTTGTGTGTTTGTCACGACATCTACGATGGTGCCTTGGGTAAAATACACACTTAATAAACATTTCATGACTTCTAATTTGGAATTCTGTTCGTTGTAGCAAACATTGTCATCCTAACAGAGAGCTTCAGTGGCCCTAATCCCAAAGAGTGAGTCATTTGGGAATTTCAATTACCATGAGAGATAAGTGGAATACGATGTTTCGGTAGGAAGTCCTTTTGGGGTATCCCATAATGCTTCTTTTTTGTTATATAAAGGACAGAGTCTAAGAAAATAGGATTCATGCCAATTTAGTGCAATTAAAAAAAGGCATAGCTTTCGAGGTGGGCAGACCATGACCCCTGTGGGAGTGCCATCCTGAGTAGCCTTAGTAGCTATCTTATTCTGGGTGATTTTCTTAGCCTCTCTGAGCCTCAGTTACCTGGTCTGTAACATGAGACTAACAATAGCCACTTGGCAGGTCTTTTGTGAAGATGAAATGAGGTAATCTATGAAAAGTGCTAGGATGGAGCCTCGTGGGGAGTGGACACATGTTAATCCCCCCACTGCCTTATTTGAAGGAATCCACATACCTGTTCCAGATGTACCAAAGGTCCCATGACTCTGAATCGCTTTTTTTTTTTTGAATTTTATTTATTTATTTTTTATACAGCAGGTTCTTATTAGTTATCTATTTTATACATATTAATGCATATATGTCAATCCCAGTCTCCCACTGCACCCCACCACCACCACCACCACTTTCCCCCCTTGGTGTCCATACGCTTGTTCTCTGCATCTGTGCCTCTATTTCTGCCTTGCAGACTGGTTCATCTGCACCATTTTTGTAGATTCCACATATATGCATTAATATGCAATATTCGTTTTTCCCTTTCTGACTTACTTCACTCTGTATGACAGTCTCTAGGTCCATCCATGTCTCTACAAATGACCCAGTTTCGTTCCTTTTTATGGCTGAGTAATATTCCATTGTATATATGTACCACATCTTCTTTATCCATTTGTCTGTCAATGGGCATTTAGGTTGCTTCCATGACCTGGCCATTGTAAATAGTGCTGCAGTGAACATTGGGGTGCATGTGTCTTTTTGAATTATGGTTTTCTCTGGGTATATGCCCAGTAGTGGGATTTCTGGGTCATATGGTAATTCTATTTTTAGTTTTTTTAAGGAACCTCCATACTGTTCTCCATAGTGGCTGTATCAATTTACATTCCCACCAACAGTGCAAGAGGGTTCCCTTTTCTCCACACCCTCTCCAGCATTTATTGTTTGTAGATTTTCTGATGATGCCCATTCTAACCAGTGTGAGGTGATACCTCATTGTCATTTTGACTTGCATTTCTCTAATAATTAGTGATGTTGAGCAGCTTTTCATGTGCCTCTTGGCCATCTGTATGTCTTCTTTGGAGAAATGTCTATTTAGGCCTTCTGCCCATTTTTTGATTGGGTTGTTTGTTTTTTTAATATTGAGCTGCATGAGCTGTTTGGAGATTAATCCTTTGTCTGTTGATTTGTTTGCAAATGTTTTCTCTCATTCTTGAGGGTTGCCTTTTCATCTTGTTTATAGTTTCCTTTGCTGTGCAAAAGCTTTTAAGTTTCATTAGGTCCCATTGTTTATTTCTGTTTTTATTTCCATTACTCTAGGAGGTGGGTCAAAAAAGATCTGGCTGTGATTTATGTCAAAGAGTGTTCTTCCTATGTTTTCCTCTAAGAGTTTTATAGTGTCCGGTCTTATTTAGGTCCTTAATCCATTTTGAGTTTATTTTTGTGTATGGTGTTAGGGAGTGTTCTAATTTCATTCTTTTACATGTAGCTGTCCAGTTTTCCCAGCACCTCTTATTGAAGAGATTGTCTTTTCTCCATTGTATACCCTTGCCCCTTTGTCATAGATTAATTGACCATAGGTGCATGAGTTTATCTCTGGGCTTTCTATCCTGTTCCATTGATCTATATTTCTGTTTTTGTGCCAGTACCATATTGTCTTGATTACTGTAGCTTTGTAGTATAGTCTGAAGTCAGGGAGTCTGATTCCTCCGCCTCCGTTTTTTTCCCCTCAAGATTGCTTTGGCTATTCGGGGTCTTTTCTGTCTCCATACAAATTTTAAGGTTTTTTTTCTAGTTCTGTAAAAAATGCCATTGGTAATTTGATAGGGATTGCATTGAATCTGTAGATTGCTTTGGGTAGCATAGTCATTTTCACAATGTTGATTCTTCCAATTCAAGAACATGGTATATCTCTCCATCTGTTTGTGTCAACTTTGATTTCTTTCATCAGTGTTTTATAGTTTTCTGAGTACAGGTCTTTTACCTCCTTAGGTAGGTTTATTCTTAGGTATTTCATTCTTTTTGTTGCAATGGGGAATGGGATTGTTTCCTTAATTTCTCTTTCTGATCTTTTGTTGTTAGTGTATAGGAATGCCAGAGATTTCTGTGCATTAATTTTGTACCCTGCAACTTTACCAAATTCACTGATTAGCTCTAGTAGTTTTCTGGTGGCATCTTTAGGATTTTCTATGTATAGTATAATGTCATCTGCAAACAGTGACAGTTATACTTCTTCTCTTCCAATTTGTATTCTTTTTATTTCTTTTTCTTCTCTGATTGCCGTGGCTAGGACTTCCAAAACTATGTTGAATAATAGTGGCAAGAGTGGACATCCTTGTCTTGTTCCTGATCTTAAAGGAAATGCTTTCAGTTTTTCACCATTGAGAGTGATGTTTGCTGTTGGTTTGTCATATATGACCTTTATTAAGTTGAGGTAGGTTCCCTCTGTGCCCACTTTTTGGAGAGTTTTTATCATAAATGGGTGTTGAATTTTGTTAAAAGCTTTTTCTGCATGTATTGAGATGATCATATGGTTTTTATTCTTCAGTTTGTTAATATGGTGTATCACATTGATTGATTTGCGTATATTGAAGAATCTTTGCATCCCTGGGATAATTACCACTTGATCATGTTGTATGATCCTTTGATGTGTTGTTGGTTTCTGTTTGCTAGTATTTTGTTGAGGATTTTTGCATCTATATTCATCAGTGATTTTGGTCTGTAATTTTCTTTTTTGTAGTATCTTTGTCTGGTTTTGGTATCAGGGTGATAGTGGCCTTGTAGAATGAGTTTGGGAGTGTTCCTTCCTCTGAAGTTTTTAGGAAGGGTGTGAGAAGGATGGGTGTTAACTCTTCTCTAAATGTTTGATAGAATTCACCTGTGAAGCCATCTGGTCCTGGACTTTTGTTTGTTGGAAGATTTTTAATCACAGTTTCAATTTCATTACTTGTGATTGCTCTGTTCATATTTTGTATTTTTTCCTGGTTCAGTCTTGGAAGGTTATACCTTTCTAAGAATTTGTCCATTTCTTCCAGGTTGTCCATTTTATTGGAATAGAGTTGCCTGTAGTAGTCTCTTAGGATGCTTTGTATTTCTGCAGTGTCTGTTGTAACTTCTCCTTTTTCATTTCTAATTTTATTGATTTGAGTCCTCTCCCTCTTGTTCTTGATGAGTCTGGCTAAAGGTTTTTCAATTTTGTTTATCTTCTCAAAGAACCAGCTTTTAGTTTTATTGATCTTGGCTATTGTTTTCTGTGTTTCTATTTCATTTATTTCTGCTCTGATCTTTATGATTTCTTTCCTTCTACTAACTTTGGGTTTTGTTTCTTTTTCTTTCTCTAATTCCTTTAGGTGTAAGGTTATATTGTTTATTTGAGATTTTTCATGTTTCTTGAGGTAGGATTGTATCGCTATATGAACTTACCTCTTAGAACTGCTTTTGCTGCGTCCCATAGGTTTTAGATTGTTGTGTTTTCGTTGTCATTTGTCTGCAGGTATTTTTTGATTTCCTCTGACTTTCTTCAGTGATCTCTTGGCTATTTAGTAATGTATCGTTTAGCCTCCATGTGTTTGTGTCTTTTATGTTTTTTTCCCTGTAATTTATTTCTAATCTCATGGTGTTGTGGTTGGAAAAGACGCTTGATATGATCTCTATTTTCTTAAATTTACTGAGGCTTGATTTGTGACCTAAGATGTGATCTAGCTTGGAGAATGTTCCATGTGCACTTGAGAAGAAGTGTAATCTGCTATTTTTGGATGGAATGTCCTATAAATATCAATTAAATCTATCTGGTCTATTGTGTCATTTAAAGCTTGTGTTTCCTTATTAATTTTCTGTTTGGATGATCTGTCCATTGGTGTAAGTGAGGTGTTAACGTCCCCCACTATTATTGTGTTACTGTCAATTTCCTCTTTTATAGCTGTTAGCAGTTGCCTTATGTATTGAAGTGCTCCTATGTGGGGTGTATGTATATTTATAATGGTTATATCTTCTTCTTGGATTGATCCCTTGATCATTATGTAGTGTCCTTCCTTGTCTCTTGTAACATTCTTTATTTTAAAGTCTATTTTATCTGATATGAGTATTGCTACTCCAGCTTTCTTTTGATTTCCATTTGCATGGAATATCTTTTTCCATCCCCTCACTTTCAGTCTGTATGTGTCCCTAGGTCTGAAGTGGGTCACTTGTAGACTGACTCTGAATCTCTTAAATTCCCATTTTTAATGGCACATGCTTTTTTTTTTTTTCTGTGCATTTCTAAATGTTTGCAATTTCTAAGGCAACATTACTGACACAAATCAAAATCCTTTCCTACACAGAGTGTGACTGGCAGGGCCAAATGCGATGGGGGTGGGGAGGGAAGCATCCTGAATATTAGCGTTTCTGGGAATGTTTAAGGGCCAAAAAAATTATTTCTTCAGGGCCTAACGTGATTAATAAGGTGATGAGTTTGAGATTGTATTGGGGTGGATTTCTCTGTTTTCTCTCTGCTTCCCAAGGCTCCTGGCTTCCCAAGGCTCCTGGGTTCCCAAGGCTCCTGGGTTTCTCTCTGCTTCCCAAGGCTCCTGGGTTTCTCTCTGCTTCCCAAGGCTCCTGCTTATTTTAATTGTACAGCCGGTATTAAGCAGTAATGGTCAGCCATAAATCCCAGCTTTGGAAAGGATAACTCTGAAAGGTCTGGGCAGACCTAGAAGGAGGAAATAAACATTTAGCAGGTGACTCAGCAAGTTGCCCCACAATCAATATATTTCTTGGTCCAATTTAGTTGTGAAAGTTAAAGTAGGGAAATAGTTCCTCTTCAATTGATCAGAAGCACATTTGTTAAGCACCAACTATATGTCAAGCTCCAAAAGGGATAGAAAACAGGGCATAAAAATGGAAAAAAGGGATAGAAAAAAAGGGATTAAAAAAAGACCTCATTTTCATACCCAGGAAAATACAGAGTGGATTGAAAGGCCATACATGTTTGTAATTTAGTTGACTTTCCTTGCTTTATTAGAAAATAGGTTTCCTACTAAGAAATAAGTAGAGGGGGTTTCCACACTTGGAACATTAAGTAACAGGGCAACTGATGTTTTGAAACATTGCATTTCTTTATAGCCACTTGGGAAAAGAGCCTGCCCAAGGTTGGGACCTGAGACCTGAGCTTTATGTGACATGTAATTTGAAAAAGTGAGATATGGTTTTTAAAATTTTTATAGAAAACAACAAGCCCAATGCTTTCCCAGGGTTTGGGGTCATATCAGGCAAATGCAAGGTGAGGAATTTGGGGCTTAATTTATAGCACTGTTTATTTTTTTTTTAAAAAGGCATGACTTTCCATGTGCAGAAAATGGTCAGGGGCATGGGTTGGGACATGGAGCTGAGAATTGGGGCCTGGGTTTCATTCAGTGAATACTCAGGCACCTTACAGAGCACTGGCTTTGTACCAGGCACTGTGCTGGGTGCTGAGGATAAGGGAAAGCAACATGGCGGCCCTCAGATGAGGTCTATGGAATCACATTCGAGGCAGCAAATAGCTCTTCCCAGCAGGGCCTTGGAAAAGTCAGAGAGAAGGTAAGACTGACACACAGTCTTAACAGAGGAGAATTGTCTAGAAAGCATGAGGGACGAGTGTTCCAAGCTGAGCACACAAACTTCATGGCATATTGGCAAGGCAGCGAGAACTGTAGTTGGAAAAGACTAGAGCAGTGGTTCTCAAATGTAATGTGCATTCCAGTCACCTGGGGATCTTGTTACAGGACGTCTGGCGTGACTCCTGAGATCAGACATTTCCAACAGTTTCCTGCCTGATGCTCAGGTTGCTGGCTTGAGCCCACACTTCGTGTAGGGAAGTGGTGAGCATGGAACATAGGAATAAAAGTAGGGGTGGAATGAAGGAAGGGGTGAATGGGGCGGGCAAGAGCCTATCACCATGGGCTGATTCCTGCAGCCTGGTATGTTTCGGCTTTCCCCACCTTCATACTGGTTAGAGCATCTGCACCATTCCCAGCCTCCGCTGGGCTCCCAATGCTGCCTGCAACCCTCAGCCAGCCCCCTCTCCCAGTCCCAACAGCAGTGATACTAAATATTTACTGCTTTCCTCAAATCTCCCACCCACCACCTGCCATCATGGCCTCAGCAGAGTCCTGCCTTTTAATTCATAGAGAAAAGAGAGGTTGTCAGATGGAATTTTTCTTAAGGTTGGCCTTTCTCCCCACCCAGAACCCACCTGCCTTTTTTCCTGCTTTTCCTTTCCCCTTTAACTCCTGGGCAGAGGCGTTCTTCCCTCCGCCCAAGGCTGAACCCTCCTCTGTGCTGTGGAAGGCATCCCCTCTTCCCTGTGGCCTCCCGTGGGCCCTCCATTCATCCATCACTCCCCTCTTTCATGTATCTCCCGCTCCTTCCTTCCCAGCTTTGTTTCTTCTACTATCAACACCCTCAAGGCTCTCCTTTCTCACCCTCTCCCCTACTGAGAAAGTGGCCTTGAACTTGAATCCTCCATCTAGCTACGGTCTGACCTCCCACCTTCCCCTCACAACCTGATTACTCCAAAGAGCAAGCCCACGCTCACTGTTTCTCTCCTTCTCAGCTGTTCTCTGCACACAACCACCATCTGACTCTGGCTTCCCCCCTCCGCTGAAATGGCTTGCCCGAAGTTAACCCCATCCAGGGATTCACTCCCAGTCCTTACCAGTTAACGTTTACCAGGGTCCTGGTCTCAGCCTTATTCTCTTCTAACCCTGAACAGCCTCCATTGGTTTTATTAATTTATTTATTTAAAAATTTTTATTGGCGTATTGTTGCTTGACAATGTTGTTTTAGTTTCTGCTGTACAGAAAAGTGAGTCAGCTATATGTATACATACATCCCATCTTTTTTGGATTTCCTTCCCATTTACGTCACCACAGAGCGTTGAGTAGAGTTCCCTGTGCTATACGGTAGGTTCTCAGTTATCTGTTTTATACATAGTATCAGTAGTTCATATATGTCAATCCCAAGCTCCCAATTCATCCCACCCACCTCCCCTTTCCCCCTTGGTATCCATATGTTTGTTCTCTACATCTGTGTCTCTATTTCTGCTTTGTAAATAAGATCGTCTATACCAATTTTTTTCAGATTCCGCATATATGTGTTAGTATACCACATTTGTTTTTCTCTTTCTGACTTATTTCCCTCTGTATGACAGACTCGTCTCCATTGGTGTATCACCCATACCTGGGACTTGAACCGCTCTTTCTCTACTGTTGACAGGAATCCAGCCCTCCAGCCCCATTTCTATATTGGCCATATCTTTGTATGTGTCTCACATTCTAAAAACTGATTTTTCCTAAACAACAAGGTCCTACTGTGTAGCACAGGGAACTGTATTCAATACCTTATAATAACCTATAATGGCAAAGAATCTGAAAAAGAATATATAGATTATATATAACCGAATCACTTTGCTGTATACCAGAAACTAATGCAATATTGTAAATCAACTATACTGCAATAAAAAGGAAAAAAATGAACAAATTATGGTTATTAAACAGTTATCCAAAGCTGTTCCAATAGACCTGATTCTTCCTCTTCTCTCCTAAACCTACTTTTCCTGCTGAGTCCCACTCTAGGTGAATCATACCTCTACCCTCGCCTTCTCTCAACCCCAGACTTGAGAGTTATACATGTCTCCTCTCCTCGCCTCCCCTGCCATTAGCAGTGGTCCTGTTCTCTGCCCCCTTCCGCTGCTGCCCTAGTATGTGAACCAGTGTACCATCCTTCCACCACCCAGATTACTGCCTTCGCCTCCACCTGACCACTCTGCAAACACCTGTGGCTTTCAACCCCCTACTGCACATCCGAATCCTTGGGAGAACTTTGAACAATTCGGATGCCTGGGACACATCCCAAACCGATTATGTTAGAATGTCAGGAGGTGGGACCCCGAGGATCCCAATGTGCAGTCAACGTTAAGAGCCACGGCTTTTGTCTCTTCTCCCTCAAATCCATCCTCCACGCCGCCACTGAAGTATTTTCCTTCAAACTCAAATTGGATTATGTTTGAACCTCTGTTCACAGATCCTTCAATGACGTTCCATTGCCTTTGGAAAAATTCTTTGGTGTGTTATGCAGCCCTTTTTTTTGGTGTGTTGTAAGGAAAGCTTTCATGATTGACCTTGCCTAATTCTCCAGCCCTATCTCGTGTGGGTCCATAAAAGGCCCCTTACCCGGGCCATCCTGATCCACCTCCCCAGGCATCCTCGAGGCTCTCTGCACATGCACAGATGTGGTCCTCTGCACATGCACAGATGTGGTCCTCTGTCCAGAATGCAAGCTGTCCCTCACCCCACCCCACCCCCATCCCATCCCCACCCCAGCTGGCCAACTGCACTCTCTGTGCCTTGATATCCTATTCAGATGTCATCACTTTACACACAGCCTTCTGGAACACCTTCCTCCCCGCCCCAGGCTAGGTGCCTCCTAGCACCTGGCTTCCTTCACGCCAACACGTTTCTCCGTCCCCACCATTAGGTGAGCCCCTTGATGGCAGGGACTATCTCCCATTTACACAGCGCCAAAACCCAGCACACGGTAGGCACTCAGTGTGTGGAGAATGAATTCATTCATCCATCTCTAACCTTCTAACAAGCTCATGCAGTAAAGCAGAAAAACAGAGTTGAAAGCGCTTTGGGTTGTTCAGGCAAAAGACTTCAAGGTATATGTTGTTAGGACATTGCTCATCGTTACACGACAAATGGGAACATAACACAAGGGAAAAGGCTCCCCGTGGAAGAAGCCGCATCGCTCGATAAAGGCCTGGCAGAGCAGTGTATGCCGCCCCCCCGAAGGTGGCCCTGTCCTCTGACCCCGCTGTTATAAAATGGGTCCCGCTGCATGAAGTGCCCATGTTGGCTCTGATTCCAGAGATGAGGTTAAGATGGAGCTCGTTTTTTTTTTTTTTTTTAAAAACGTATTTTTATTTTATTTATTTATCTATTTATGGCTGTGTTGGGTCTTCGTTTCTGTGCGAGGGCTTTCTCTAGTTGCGGCGAGCGGGGGCCACTCTTCATCGCGGTGCGCCGGCCTCTCACCACCGCGGCCTCTCTTGTTGCGGAGCACAGGCTCCAGACGCGCAGGCTCAGTAATTGTGGCTCATGGGCCTAGTCGCTCCGCGGCATGTGGGATCTTCCCAGAACCAGGACCAGAACCCGTGTCCCCTGCATCAGCAGGCAGACTCTCAACCACTGCGCCACCAGGGAAGCCCTGGAGCTCATTTTTAAAAGGAGAGTTTAGACCATAGGAATGCAAACACAGACGCAAAGAAGCGTCACTAGCTCAGAACGTGGAGTTTGAAAACAGACCACATGTTGAGAGTGGGTGACTATACACAGATTCTTAATTTTACCGAAGATCTCTCTGCTGTGGTTGTCTTTCAAATGGATGCTTCCCTTAGCACTGAAAATTAGCATCCAGCTTACAAAAGTTCAGGCATGTGAAACTGCTTAGGGGCACACATCTCACAAAAAGAGATCTGGCTGGACCGTGCCTCCACCACCTTGTGAGGATGGATATGAGAGTCACCAGGAGTGCTAATAAAGCAGGCAGGGGCCCAGGCTCATCAAGGAAGGATGAAGCCTCGACCCAAGTTCCCTGGGAGACTCTGAGCTGGGCCAAGACACAGTGAGGTTGACCACCATCTAGCCGTGATCAGCCGCCACCCTCCAGCTGTGCTTCTCATTCTCCTGCTTGTGTGTGTCCTACCTGGGGGAACGTCAAAAATCCCGACGCACAGGCCTTACCCCAGGCCAATTAGATGAGCGTCTCTGGGAGGGGGGTGCTGGCGCTGGTAATTTTAAAAGTTCCAGGGGTCGGGGAAGGGGGGGGAATTGAACTAAGATCCCACAAGCTGTGCACTGTGGCAAAACCAAAAAGCTTTCGGGGGATCCTAATGGTAGCCTGGGGGGTTGGGGATCACGCCCCTGGCTTCCTGGTTCTCAAACTTGGCTGCATGTGGGCATCACCTGGGGGGCTTCAACAAGTGCCCCGGGCCTGGGTCCTACCTCCAGAGATTCTGCTATAATTGGTGTGGGATGCAGCCTGGCGTCCACATCAGGGTTTGTAAAAGCTCCCCAGCGATTCTAACATGAAGTGTCAGATCCACGGAAGGGGCTCATCCTTCCACAGCCCCGAACGGAGCCCTTTTTACTTTGGGGGGGAAAAAAATCCATGGCTATGAGAAGACGGGAAACCCAACCTGTCAGGAAGCTATTTATCTTCCCAGCTGACCCAAAGTGGCCGAAGTGGGAGTTCCTCCCGATGAAAGTGATTATCTGTGCTGGAGGGAAAGCAGTCGCTCGCGTTCGTGAGTTTGCAGATTAAACTCCTTGACAATGAGGGCCCAGCTGCCTTTGCACCAAATGAATGTCCCCCAGTTCCCCAGCTGCCTGAGTGACCCCAGTTGCCTCAAAAGGTGGCCACCCCTTCCTGGAAACATGCAGAGTGGCATTACAAATAATAAACGGATACGACTAATGGGCTCAATTATTATAAATTTTGGGGTCATCGGTAATGGCATTTCACGCCCTTCTCCTTGCATCCTGTGTTCAAAATCATTTTCTCTTTATGCTACCCTGTTAACAGATGCCAAACCTGAGTTAGGGCCTGTCCTGAGCAGGCAGGCTACAGACTCCCACCTCTGCCTCATCTTCTCTCTGAGGCTTGTGTCACGTTGGTAGCTATCAGCATCATTTTGAAAAAGGCATCTTGCATTGTCCAAAAAATGTGCAGGTGGCACCACTTTCCATCCAGTCTTACAAACTTAATGCTTCGGGGGTATACTCTCCAACAACTACATGATTCATCGATGAGAATTCTCATATGAAACTTTTTTTTAATGAACATACTCAGATCAAGTTTACTTGGATCTTGAAAGTAGGATAGTGGTTCTCAACTTCGGCTACACATTGGAATCGCTTGGGGAGCTTTAAAAACTATTGATGCCTATGATTGTCCCTTAGAGATTCTGATTTCTGGTGTGGGGATTGGCTGAGGCAATGGGAGTTTTTAGAAGCTTCCCAGGTGATTCCAGTGTTCAACCAAAGCTGATACCACTGGTATTTGTCAATAAGAGAGACTGAGAAAAGAAAGGTGAAAGGATACCCATAGAGAAACATCTCTCAAGTCACAGTCTTCTTAAGGACTCTTTCTATGAACCAACAGAGGCATTTGTCCCATTTAGAGTCTTTATGAGCACATACAGTTGGATGAGTTTCCTAGGAGACCAGAGGTAAAGTTAGGCCATAGAGTGTTTCAAAACCAGGAGTGTTTCTTTTCAGTGTTCTTTTATTTCTTAAGAAGTGTTTCCCTAGGGCTGCTGTCCTAAAGTTCTTGCTACTCCTCCCCTCCCCCATGGCCCACCACCTTTTTGCCATGTTGTTTGGGTAACATGGATGCGGGAGAAAAAACTCAGTACTGTGCTGAGGATGGGCCTGGGAGGAGTAGTGATGTGTGAGATCCTGAAGGAGCTTAGGATAAACGCTGGGGCCCTACATACTGTGATACCCTCCCAGGTAGACCCTCGTTGGTCCTAGTGTATGGTTTTCTCCTCCCTCAGCTTTCCCTCTAATCCCCTTTCCTTTCCGTGAACATTTTCCTGTCCTACGTTTCATATCTTCTGAGTCTTGCCCGTGGGACTGACTATGACCCACCCGGCCTCCACCTCCATCCACGTTCTTTCCTGCCTGCAGAGCCCAGAATTTCCTCAGGCAGCGGGCCCAGCACCAGGTGGTAAAACTTGGTTCATCCAAACAGTGGTTATCTACCTTGGCTGCTCATTAAAAACACCTGAGGAGTTCTTCAAAAAAATACTGATACTTGGGCTCCACTCCCAGAAATTCTGATTTAATTGGTCTGGAGTGGGTATTAACAAATCCCAGGTGATTAAAATGTGCAGCCAGGACTGAGGATCCTTGGTCTAAGGCTCCTCTAAGGCTCTAATACAATCATAGTATTTCAGTTCTTGCTCGTGGTTGATTTACAGTTGGGCAGGTGATGCCGTTTTGGCCGGTGTAACAGGAGAACGCAGGGATGGGGGATGGAGGAAATTTAGAAAAAGGTTTCCTTTCCCTTTAAGAAGGGATGGTCCTTCTTTCCCCTTCCTGGTGTTTGGAGTTGTTGGGCGAGGATGAGATGCCTGGAGCCTCAGCTATCTTCTGACTGTGAGTATCCAGGCCCAGGGCATAGATTTCTATGATGAGAATTACGAAGTGCAGTGTTACAAGGAACCTAGGTCTTAACAAGGTCGTGGAGCTGCTAAATCTGTCAAACTGAGAAGCCCTGCTTCCAGGCTTCTTGCTTTCTGACAGGCCCAGGCCAGAAGCAGACCGTGGTCCCAGGCCCGAGTTGTCCAGAGAGGCCTTTGAGAGCATGCCCTGCTCAACTCGCACGGCACCTCTGTGACTGTGAAATGCCCCCCGGCTCTGGTGAAGACGCCTGCGCACCTCTGAGGAACCTCCAGGACCCTTGCTGGGCAGGCTTCCTGGAGGAGGGCTTGTCTGTTGCTGACGGCTTAATGTGGGAATGCAGACCGTGGAAGTCTGGCCCGTTACTGGTGGTGTGATTTGAGTCAGTCAAACCGGGCGCCTCTGTTTTATCATCTGTGCGATGGGGTTAACATCTACCTCAGAGAGCCGTTGCTCTGGTTCATTTAATGGATTTAGCACAGCACCTGGCATGTTGTAAGTTTTTGCTATTCGTAAGTGGCAGTTTTGACTATTTCTTGATATATTCACTCTCTTTATGCTGCAGTGAGCAAGTGGTAAAATAATGAAAAAGAATGAGGAGAGAAGGGGTGGGATAGGGAGAGTGGGAGGGAGGGAGACGCAAGAGGGAGGAGATATGGGAACATATGTATATGTATAGCTGATTCACTTTGTTATGGAGCAGAAACTAACACACCATTGTAAAGCAATTATACTCCAATAAAGAGGTTAAAAAAAAAAAATGAGAAGAGAGACGGTTGGTAGGCCTGACTCCTGCTTTAACAGTTGAGATAGCTGGAGCTTTTCCTGTAGTTTGCTCCGCCTGGAATCGATCCAAATAACTTGAGCGTGAATTGCCAAGTCAGCACGGGCGCCGGGGCCGGTGTAACTGAGCCCTCCCTCCCTATTTCCAGCTCAGCCGGCTGCCGGCCTGATGGATGCGTGGGGCCCACAGCGGAGGCTGCACCCCGCTTGGGACAGGCATTGTGGTGGGGAGAGGGGGCTGGGGAACCTGTCAGGGACGGGGTCCTTCAGCTTTAGGGGCCGAGCCCTGGAAGCCAGCGGGGCCTAGATTCAGAGCGTGCCCACGCCGGGGCACCCGCCCTCCCCTGGGGCCGGCTCTCCGTTCCACCTTGGGCCTCAGAGCAGGACTGGGGTGTGGGTATCAGACCGCTGTCTCCAGTCGGTTCTAAGGGGCCTCACTGAGACTCCGCGGGAGCTTGCCCGCCCTGTCCCCTGCCCGCCCAGCCTCTTCTTCCTTCCTCCGTGTCTGTGGTCCATCTACGGGCCCTCCTCCCTTCTCCTGTCTTCTCCTTGGCTGGGCGGGGCTCTAGGACATTCTCTTTTCGAGCATCATCCAGGCTCTGACTGCTCTACTCCATGTCCCTTCTATCTCTTCTGTCCCGGTTGGGGTTCTGTCTTCTCCAGGAAGCCTGCTGCTGCTACCTCCACGAGCACCTTGATTCTCCAAGTCCCCCGCTGCCCACCTGCATCACCGGCACTTAATCCTCCCCGTTCAGGCTCCATCTCTGTTCCTCTGTAGTTTCTCCACCTTCACGTCCTCCTCTCCCCCAGGGGTGCTGCCCTGCGTGTTTGTTTTCATCATTCTTGTTTCCTTATATCCCTCTAGTGTCTCTAGTTCTGGTCCATATTTATCTTTTGTTTTTGGTTTTTTAATTAATTAATTATTTAAATGGAAGGATAGTTGATTTACAATGTCATGGTAGTTTCAGGTGTACAGCACAGTGATTCAGTTTTTTTTTATATACACACACACACACACATTCTTTTTCAGATTCTTTTCCCTTATAGGTTATTATAAAATATTGAGTAGGGTTCCCTGTGCTATATATATAGTGGGTCCTTGTTGGTTATTTTTTTTATATATAGTAGTGTGTGTATGCTAATCCCTAACTCCTAATTTATCCTTCCCGCCCCCCTTTTCCCTTTGGAAACCATAAGTTTGTTATTGATTGATTGATTGATTGATTGATGGCTGTGTTGGGTCTTCGTTTCTGTGCGAGGGCTTTCTCTAGTTGCGGCAAGCGGGGGCCACTCTTCATCGCGGTGCGCGGGCCTCTCACTGTCGTGGCCTCTCTTGTTGCCGAGCACAGGCTCCAGACGCGCAGGCTCAGTAGTTGTGGCTCACGGGCCTAGTTGCTCCGCGGCATGTGGGATCTTCCCAGACCAGGGCTCGAACCCGTGTCCCCTGCATTGGCAGGCAGATTCTCAACCACTGTGCCACCAGGGAAGCCCCATAAGTTTGTTTTCTAAGTCTGGGGGTCTATTTCTGTTTTGTAAATAAGTTCATTTGTATCTTATTCTTTTAGTTCTGATATTTTCCCCTCTTGCCTTTGTGGGGGTTTTGTAGTATCACTTTATCAACCATCCGTTCTTCCCAGAACTTTCAGGCTCTTTCTCAGTAATTCTTTTTCCATCCATTTAAAAATATGTTCAGGTTTCTTCTGTCTCACAGAAAAAAAAAAAAAAAGAAGACATCCTTCCTCCACCAGTGTTCCCATCCCGCTCTAGCTGGGTCTCTCCTCTCTTCCATGGAAAGAGTTGTCCAGACTGATTGGCTCTTCTTCCACATCCCTTCTCCTCTCCCCACACAGTGGTGTGGCTTCTCCTTTCCCTACTTCTGAAACAGCCCTCCCAAGGGCACAGTGAACCCTTGTGTTTAAATCCAGAATATTCCTTAAGCCTGCTTCCTGAAGCTGTAGACTTGAACCTTCTTGAGGGCAGGGGCTGTTGTTTTCCCAGAGCCTAAGCATAGTTGTAGTAAACATTTACTGCAGGTGTTACCGACCAGGGTTCTCGTGGTCCTTAATCAATAGAAATTGATCAGAGGCCAAATAAGAAATTCAGGCAAGGCTTTATTGGGGCCCCTGCTGCAGCAGCGGGGAGCAAAAACAAGTAACAGGTTCCCTTGCTCGCTCCCTGAGGGGGGGCAAGCTGGATCCTTATATGGGGTGAGGGTAGGGTTGTGTCCAGGGCCCGGGCCAGAGGGGGGGCTTAGATGGTCTGCCCACCCCTTTGGTGGTGCTGTGTGCAGGGGGCATGCGCAGTACCCTGCTTTTGCTTCCAGATCCTCAGAAGTGGCAGTTGAGTTTCTTTGGTCTTTTTGTATCTTGTTGTCCATAATTTGCCCAACTGTGCATGCACACACACGCAGTTATTTTTAGTCTCTTATAGTTTTCTTTGTATTTTGTCGATCAGTGAGACATTTGTCCAGGTGCAAGCACTGCAGCAAAGGGTTCCAGGTCCCAGCCTGTCTCACAAGCACCAAAGGGCAGGCCT
This sequence comes from Balaenoptera ricei, assembly GCF_028023285.1. Lineage (NCBI taxonomy): Eukaryota > Metazoa > Chordata > Mammalia > Artiodactyla > Balaenopteridae > Balaenoptera > Balaenoptera ricei. The sequence continues at coordinate 3,853,740 of NC_082645.1, read as the reverse complement.
TCTACTCACTGGGTGCTGGGTGCTTTGTGAGTGGAAGCTCAAAAATGTTTGCTGAATGAATGAATGAATTTTGCCCAAATAATCTTAAGTAGGCACTTTAAATTCCCACTACCCCATTCCCCCTCATTCCATTCTCTACATCCCCCGTTTATTTTCCCATTGAGAAATGATTAAACAAAGACTGTCTTCCTAGTGTCCAAATTTGAGCTAACTTCTGAATGGACATCTTGCACAGACGATAGGAATCTATCCTATGACCGAGCAGATGAGGTACCTTTGGAGTGCCCGTCCACAGCAGAGTCGCATCTTGGTATGTAAATTCAGGATGGTTCAATTAACATCACTCTGCCATGAAAATTTGATCATTCTCGTTGTAGTCAGGTGAAAAAAAAAGTTTAACTCTATAACCCAAGCCCTCTCTGCAGTTTGTGAGAGTAGCAAATCAGGGGTTAAAAAAAAAATTCATCTCAGGGTCCTAGAATAAATATCTTTGCATGGGAAAAAAACTCTAAAGAGAAGCAGGTAGACTGAATGGGCAATTGGAATCAAACAGGTGGGCGTCTTAACTGAAGTTTCATTACCCTTGTCCTTGGATGTAAGTGAGTGTAAACGCGGGCTAGGAAGTGAGGTGTGGGATCTTAATCAGTGGGTGCTCGGGGCTTGCGGGGGGGCTTACTGAGTGCATGGCTGGGGGCGGGGGAGTGTAGGCAGCACCTAAGCAATGGCAACAGGGGCCTGGTTTTCAAACAACTCTCAGTCTCTTTTTGAAAAGACGAAATTAAGCCCGTAAAGAGCAGAGCATTTGATGCAAGTCAGTATAATTAAGTGCTAAATCATGGCACAGATGCTAAATGCTAGCCGATCCCAGATGAGAAGATAGAAGATCTACGAGTCCTGGAATAGCCTGCAGACTCCTAGGGAGGATGAAGAATTGGAGCTGAGGCTTGAGGGCTGGGAGAAGCTCCTCTGACTCAGGGCTGGACAAGCCAAAATGACAAGTGAGGGGTGGTGGGCGGGTACCTAGAGTCATAAACACTAAATCCTCCCCCAGCTTCTCCCTGGCCAGAACTCAGTCCACACATCCCTGGGGGGAGCTTATGTGTGTTTCTGGCCTTCAGCCTTCCTGGCTACCTTGGGGTACCGTTCTTTCCTGCCCTTCCTTCCATGGTGCCTGGTATGGGCTACTCTGGTGACCTCAGATCTTCCAACCTGGATGGGCTCATATGGACCTCTCTGCCCTGTGCTTCAGCTGCCCCCAAGCCATGCTGGCCACCTGAGTCAGCACCTCTTTCTCTGAACCCGCTGGTGATGATAAGTCTTTTCTCCGTAGGACTCTAGGACAAGTCCCCCAGGGGCTGGATGTACAAAGGAGAGTCAACACCAGCTTATGGATTTGCTCTTCCCTCTGATTCCCAGCCTGACTGTTCAGATCAAACTGGGACACCACAGTGGCCCCATAGGTTAGTTGTTTTTCCTGAGCGCCTTTATTAGTCAAAGCTCTTTGGGTTGCAAGAGAGACAGAACTCATTCTAAGCCAGATTTAAAATAGAAGTTCACGCCTGGCTGATTCAAGGATCCCAGGTGTCTATAGGAGGCTGCTTTTTATTGGACAAAATTCTCTCAGGCTGTTTGCCCAGGTGGAAGCAAGGATGGCCACCCCCAACAGGAGGCTTCAACTCTGCCAGTTAGCTGTCCTGCCTAAACCGTCTTTTCCTCATGGTCCTGGGGAAGAAATCATAGAATTGATTGTGTTTTGTCTGCCTGGGATCATCAACCCAGCCCTGAGTCATTTTGGCCGAGGAAATGAGATTCCGTCACTGACCAGGACCGGGTCACATGCCCAGTGGAGATGGACTCAGGTCAAGGTGGTTCCCTAGGTGGAAGATGTGGGTTCTGTCACCAGAAGAAAGAGTGCTGATCAAGCCCAAAATGGCATCCACTATAGAACTGAAATGGGGGCCTTTTCTCCCACCAGCCCAAGAGATGGCTGTTAGGTCTAGTCGTGGGTCCCCTACCGCCCACGTGTAAGGCTGTAGCTCCACCTTTTACTCTCACTCACCCTTCAGAAATGCTCAGAGGCGGATCTGAGGTTTCCAGACAGGAAGTGCACTCTAGCTAAGGCACAGAGACAGATTATGTTGGGAAATTTGGAAAATGAGGTTATTTTTGAAGATTTTGGAGGAACTTCAAAAGCCTCTATCTCTTCCTCTTTCCTGTGCCTCCCACCCCTCCACCCCTTCCATGGCAGTAGCTAACCATGGAGGCTTTTGTGATCACCCAATTCACTGCTGGTTTCTCATTTTGTTGAGTGACACCTTGGATTCCCAAATAAAAAAAGCAGTCGAGAAGGTTTCAGAGTGATGTGGAAAGAGAGGGAAGGAGAGAGGGCCAGGCATTTTCAAGCAGAACATTTGTACAAGGACAGAGTGCCAAGCTCCCAGCAAGTTTGGCAGACAGGCCCTCTGGCAGGCAGAGTGACAAGAAGGTAATTAGAACCACTTGCCACTTAGCATTGAGGCAGACATGGGAGCCAAAATGGAAGCAGTGCCCGGATGATGCAGGTTGGGGGGTGATGAATTGGGAGATTGGGATTGACATATATACACTAATATGTATAAAATGGATAACTAATAAGAACCTGCTGTATAAAAAAGTAAATAAAATTCAAAAATTCAAAAAAAATAAAAAAGGTAAATTGCTTTTTGCTGTTCCTTTACACTTCAAGATCCATCCCTTTGGGTTCCTCCCCTCTGATGGATGGATGGATGGATGGATTGATTGATTGATTGATTGATTGACTGATTGACAAGCTCAATGGGCAAGGAGAGGATTCCATATCCCAGAATGGCTGTGTTAGGGGGATTCTCTGAAGCTAATTGAATGCTAATGTCAGTTGCCACTGATAGAGGCAACAGGGGAAGAAAAGAACTCACTTTAAGGAGGGAACTTTCAGGAGCTGAGAGAAAACCCAAAGGGTAAGAGAAGCCTCTTGAATTTCAATCCAGCATCTTTCGAGCCCCAGCAAAAGCCAATGAAACACCAGGTTTTAATTATTTTTCAAAGTATTTATTGCTTTTCTGTAATCAAGAAATTCAAAACTATAGAGCTATAAAATTTTAATTGGCAAAATTTGGATATTTTATATGCTGCTATTTTATTTTATCATGAACATTGTAAACCAATGCCATTTTCCAAAGTCATCATAAGTGGCTATCTCATAGTCCAAGATAAGGATATGCCATCCTGCATATTGAAACATTTCTCTCTCTGGTCATTTCACTTGCTTCGAATGTCTTCCTATCTGTTGTTTTAGCTCACATTCCTATAGCGGTGAAGAGCTCTGTTTATTCATTCTTGCCAGCATCAAATACTATTTTACAAATCTGTTGCCAACTTGATAGGCAAAATGGCCTCTCTTTCATTCACATATCTTTGATTACTAATCAGGATAAATATTGTTTTGCATGTTTATTAGTCATTTGTATTTCAACTTCTGAAAATCACCTTTATGCTTTGTGTACTTTTTTTTTGCTTTTGAATTTAATTTTTTATACTATTTTTAATAAATTTATTTATTTTATTTTATTTATTTTTGGCTGCGTTGGGTCTTCATTGCTGCGCGGGGGCTTTCTACAGTTGCGGCGAGCAGGGGCTACTCTTCCTGTGGTGCGTGGGCTTCTCATTGCGGTGGCTTCTCTTGTTGTGGTATGCTCTTTGCATACTTTTCTTAATGGTTAACAGGATATTTATAAAGATTTTTATATATTTATATATGACAGATATTACAATATCCTTTATTAGATTTGTTGCTAACGTTCTTTTTAAAACTTTTGGAGATGTAACTGTATTTTCTGATACCATTGTTTAATAATTGGTTTCTTTTTCGGAGAGTAATATATTCGTGTGGTTAAAGATTTGACAATACTAAAGGACATTCATTCAGTGAGGTGTCTCCTCTCCAAACTTGCCCTCCTGTCACCTCCTGAAATCACTCACTGTTGCCAATATCTAGACTTTTTTTCTACATATTACATATTTATAAATTTCTGTATTCTTTTTTATACAAATGATAAAGTAATATCTGTACTCTTCCAAAACATTTTTTTTCCTCTTAGATTTTGGATTTTCATTTTTTCTATCAGTACATAAAGGGTTTCCTTATTCTTTAACTGTTTTTTTTTTTTTTAAAATTATTTATTTATTTATTTATTTATTTATTTATGGCTGTGTTGGGTCTTCGTTTCTGTGCGAGGGCTTTCTCTCGTTGTGGCAAGCGGGAGCCACTCTTCATCGCGGTGCGCGGGCCTCTCACTATCGCGGCCTCTCTTGTTGCGGAGAACAGGCTCCAGACGCGCAGGCTCAGTAGTTGTGGCTCACGGGCCCAGCTGTTCCGCGGCATGTGAGATCCTCCCAGACCAGGGCTCGAACCCGTGTCCCCTGCATTGGCAGGCAGATTCTCAACCACTGCACCACCAGGGAAGCCCCCTTATTCTTTTTATGGCAACCTAGTATTCCACTGAATGATTTATGGTAGTTTTAAAAAAAATTTTTCATACAATTTTTAAAGGGTACACTCCATTTACAATTATTACAAAATATTGGCTATATTCTCCATGTTGTACAATACGTCCTTGTAGTCTATCTTACACCTGATAGTTTGTAGCTCTCACTCCCCCACCCCTATATTGCCTCCCCACTGATAACCTCTAATTTGTTCTCTGTATCTGTGAGTCTGCTGCTTTTTTGTTATATTCACTAGTTTGTTGTATTTTTTAGATTCACTTTGGAAAATATTATGGTCGATTTTTGACCAGAAAAAGTCTTGAAGCGTTTTACAGACAGATGTATCACTCTTTTCATTTATAATTTTATCCTTTTTTTTTTTTAATGCTTAAAATTTCTGCTCCACCCTGCAATCATTTAAACACTCATTTGTGTTTTCTTCCTATGTGGTTTTAAATTAGACTTTTTATTTTAACACAAATGGAGATTCTCATGCAGTTGTAGAAGATAGTACAGAGAGATCCCTTGTACCCTATACCCAGTTTTCCTCAGTGGTAACATCTTGTAACACTATGATAAAATGTCACAACTAGGATGTTGACATGGATAATTAAGAGCATTTCTATCACCTTAAGGATCCCTCGTGTTGTTCTAATACAGCCACAGCTACTTCCATCTCACTCACCCCACCCTGTACTTAACCCCTGACAACTGCTAATCTGTTCTCCATTCCTGTAAGGTTATCATTTTAAGATTGTTGTATAAGTGGAATCATACTGTATGTGATCTTTTGGGATTTGCTTTTTTCACTCAGCATACTTCTCTGGAGATTCAGCAAGGTTGCCGTGTGTATTAATGCTATGTTTCCTTTCATTCCTGAGTGTATTCCATTGTGTGGATATACCATAGTGTGGGTAACCATTCACCCATCGAAAGACATCTGCGTTGTTTCCAGTTTTTGGCTATTATGAAGGAAGCTGCTGTAAACATTTATTTACAGGTTTTTGTGTAAACATAGGTTTTCGTTTTTCTGAGATAAATGCCCAAGAGTATAACTGCTGTGTTGTGTTGGAGTTGCATGTTTATTTTTTAAGAAACTGTCAAACTGTTTTCCAGACTGGCTGTACCATTTTACATTCCAACCAGCAATGCATAATGATCCAGTTCCCTGCATTCTCAGTAGCATTTGGTGTTGTCATTATTTTTTATTTTAGACATTCTGATAGCTATGTAGTGTTATCTCATTATGGTTTTAATTTGCATTTCCCTGAAGGCTAATGATATTAAACCTCTTTCATGTGCTTATTTGCCATGTGTATATCCTCTTTGTGTCTTTTGCCCATTTTCTAATTGGATTGTTTGGTTTTTTACTGTTGAATTTTAAGAGTTCTCTATATATTCTATATGATTAGCCCTTTATTGGATTTGTGGTTTGAAAATATTTTCTCCCAGTCTGTAGGTTGTCTTTTCATTCTCATAACAGGATCTTTCAGAGAGCAAAAGTTTTTAATTCTGATGAAGTGCAATTTATCAGTTTTTCCTTTTATGGATTGTGATTTTGGTGCCAAAACTAAACCTAGTCCTAGCGCTTTAGTTTTTCTAAAAGTTTTACAGTTTTACATTTAAGTCTCTGATCCACTTCGAATTAATTATATAAGGTGTGAAGTATAAGCCAGAATGTTTTGGGTTTTGTTTGCCTATGATGCCCAGTTGCTCTGGCACCATTTGTCAAAAAGATTATCTTTCTCCGTTGAATTGTTCTTGTACCTTTGCCAAAAATCAGTTGGGCATATTTGTATGGGTTTATTTCTGTTTCTTCTATTATGTCCCATTTATCTATGTGACTACTGCCAATACCACACAGGCTTGATTATTGTAACTATTTAAGTCTCGAAATCAGACAAAAGTCCTCCCACTGTCTTATTTTTCAAAATTGTTTTTAGATATTCTAGTTCTTTTGCCTCTGCATAAAAATATTCTAATAATTTTGTTTATATCCTGTTTGTGGGGATTTTGAAAAGAATTGCATCAACTCTGGGTATCATTTTGAGGAGAATTGACATCCGTGCTATTTGAATCTTCCAGTTGGTGAACATAGTGTGTCTCTCCATTCATTTAGATCTCCTTTGATTTCTTTCATTAGCATTGCATAGTTCTCAGCATACAAGTCTTATAGGTGTTTCATTAGATTAACATCAAAGTATTTAATTTCCTTGAGTGATTGGAGGTGGTATTGTCTTTTAAATTTTGGTTTCCACATGTTCATTATTAGTATGCAGAAGTATAATTGACTTGTGTCTATGTGTGTTGCACTTGCATCCTGTGACCTTGCTGAACTCGCTTATTCTAGATTTTTTTTTTTTTTTTTTTTAGATTCCTTGAAATTTTCTACATAAGCAATCATGTCATCTGCAGATAGGGACAGTTTTACTTCTTCATTTCCAATCTGTATGCATTTTATTTCCTTGCCTTGTATTATTGCCCTGGTCATAACTTCCAGCATTATGTGGAGTAAGAATGGTGAGAATAGACATTCTTGTCATGTTTCCCATTTTAGAAGGAAGGCATTCATTCTTTCACCCCCAGTGATAGCTATAGGGTGTTTTTTTGTATTCTCTTCATTTAGTTGGGGGTAATTCTGCTCTATTTCTATTTATCTAACATTTTTTATCATGAATGGGTATTGGATTTTGTCAAATGCCTTTTTTGCATCAAAGGATATGATCACGTGATTTTTTTATCTTTAACCTATTGATATGGTGGATCACACTAATTGATTTCAAATATTCAGTCAACCTTGCATCCCTGGAATAAAACTTACTGGTCATGGTGTATAATTTAAGTATATTGCTGAATTCTATTTGCTAATATTTTGTTAAAAGATATTTACATGACTATTATTGGTCTATAGGTTTAGGTTTTGTTTTGTGCTGTCTTTGATTTTGGTATCAGGGTGATATATCACAAAATGAATTGAGAAGTGTTCCATCCTCTTCTCTTCTCTTTTTGGAAAAGACTGTATAGAATTGCTGTTAATTCTTCTTTAAACATTTAGTGATATTCTCCAGTAAAATCATGTGGGTGTGTAGATTTCTTTTTGGAAGGCTTTTAAAATTACAAATTTAAATTCCTTGAAAGTTATTAGGACTACTAAAATAATCTGTTTCACCTTGGGTGAGTTGTGGTAGTTTGTGTTTCCTGAGGAATCGGCCTATTTCATCTAAGTTGTTAACTGTATGGTGTAGAGTTGCTTACAGTGTTCTCTTGATTTCCATGGATGTCTGCAAAGTCTGTAATAATATCCCGTTTCATTCCTGATGTTGGTAGTTTGTGCTTTCCAATTTTTCTTTTGTTAGACTTGCTATTAATTATTGAGAGAGGGGTGTTGAAGACTCAAAGTATAACTCTGGACTTGTATATTTCTCCTTTTAGTTCTATCAGTTTTTGCTTCACATATTTTGCTGTTGGCTGCTGGTAGACATTTTGATTATATTAGGAGGTGGTCTATTAGATTTAGTCGACTAAAACTTGAATTTTTGTTTTATTTTCACTGTATTGGAAGCACTTTTTGGAATCTGTCCAGAAATTATATAATTTTTTTCCTCCGGTTTATCCCGAAATAAAGCCTCCTTTAGCATAAAGCACATTTTATTTCTTAATTGTTCTTAGTTAATATTCAAAGTTCCAAGAGGGGAATGAAGTGGCTGAGTTCTGGGACAAGACCTAAGGGTTGTATGATATTGGGATAATTGGTTGTGAAATGCATAGAGTTTCAGTCTGCTACTAAAACATTAGCTTTATTCCTTTTAGGTAAAAATAAATTAATTAATAAGTAAGCTTCTGTTGATTCAGAGCTTTCGGAAATTGTGAGTTTTACAAAAGATGATGTTAGCAAAATGATTAAAAATATGGGATTTAGTGGCAAAGTTCGGGCTTTGATCCCTGTTAACACTTGTTACCTGTGTGGCTACAGAACGGTTGTGTAAAGGCCCTAATAATTCCGTCACCTGTGAAACGGGAGCGAAACCTTTCAGGATTGTTTTAAGGATCCAGTGAGTAACCTAGTGCCTAGCGCTCACTAAATGTTTTTATTGCCTTAGTTGGAAAAAGGAACAGGACTAATGAGTTTGGGATTGGCTTTACTTCCAGTCCTGGAAAGTTTTCTCACTATAGGAACTGATTCCTTTCAGTCAGCATGGATTCATTGTGTTGCTTAGAAGACATTGAGCAGGAAGGTGCAGGTGGCTGGGAGTAGTCGGTCTACTTCACCAGTTCATGTTTCTATGTGGGTCAGAAACATTGTCTTTAGAAAGGGAAAGCATGTTTACTTGTATATTTCATCACACTAACTGGCCTGTTTCATGGTGCAGAGAATCTGCCAATCTGCCTGTTTCACTGGGTACACCTTAGTCATCGAGAGGGTCAACCATGTCCCAAGCCAGGTATTAGAACCAAATGCAGGGTGGGGTATCCAAATCCAGCTTTGTAATATTCCTTCTGATCAGGCATGTTGAAAATTAGCAGCAAAACTGACCTCTCCTTTAAAGTAGTATAAAGATTTTTTTTAAAAACCAACAATGGTAGTGGTTGGGAAAACCTCTGAGGCAGAGCAGTTTTTATGAAGATTCACTGAGTATCTCAGTTTTGCAGTGACTTTCTCTCTGTGGGTTTCATTTTGTTAAATCACCTTGATTTAACAGGAGACCAGGAGACAAGAGGAAGAAAGCCCAGTTGGCAGGAAATCTCTAAATCCTCTATTAGGTATTTGTTTTCATTGGACACAATACTCAGTTGGGAGTCGTCATAGGGTTATCAGGAATTTTTTTTTTTTAACATCTTTATTGGGGTATAATTGCTTTACAATGGTGTGTTAGTTTCTGCTGTATAACAAAGTGAATCAGCTATACATATACATATATCCCCATATCTCCTCCCTCTTATGTCTCCCTCCCACCCTCCCTATCCCACCCCTCTAGGTGGTCACAAAGCACCGAGCTGGTCTCCCTGTGCTATGCGGCTGCTTCCCACTAGCTATCTATTTTACATTTGGTAGGGTATATATGTCCATGCCACTCTCTCACTTGGTCCCAGCTTATCCTTCCCCCTCCCCGTGTCCTCAAGTCTGTCCTCTACGTCTTCGTCTTTAGGATTTTTTTTTTTTTTAAGTTGTATAGCTACTCTATTTATTTATTTATTTATTTATTTTTAACTGTGTTGGGTCTTCGTTTCGTGCGAGGGCTTTCTCCAGTTGCGGCAAGTGGGGGCCACTCTTCATCGCGGTGCGCGGGCCTCTCACTATTGCGGCCCCTCCCATTGCGGGGCACAGGCTCCAGACGCGCAGGCTCAGCAGTTGTGGCTCACGGGCCCAGTTGCTCCGCAGCATGTGGGATCTTCCCGGACCAGGGCTCGAACCCGTGTGCCCTGCATTATCAGGCAGACTCCCAACCACTGCGCCACCAGGGAAGCCCAGGATTTTTTTTTTTTTTTTTTTTTTAAGGGGAGAAGGACCTTGGTTAATTGTGGCAAAACACGTAATAGGTCCAGGGGTTCCAGAAGCCATGTGATGGCTTTGTAAGGCCTTACAGATATTTTAAAATATTACTTGGGGACCAAAACACACCCTTTGGCTGGTGACCTCATTATCTTTACTCATACCCATTTCCCTACCCTTCTCTATTGCTCTCCATATCAAAGTCCAAGAAACTAGAATTAAATGTCTGAGGAAGACACGCCTCAGACCTGACTCCCAGTATTCACAGGGAAATGTGTTTTCTTTTAAAAAATTGCAGTATAGTTGATTTACAATGTATTAGTTTCAGGTGTAGAGCACAGTGATTCAGTATTTTTGCAGATTATACTCCATTATAAGCTATTACAAGATAATGGCTATAATTCCCTGGGCTATACAATATATCCTTGTTGCTTATCTAGTTTATGTATAGTAGTTTGTATCTGTTAATCCCATACCCCTCGTTTGTCCTTCTCCCCTTTGGTAACCACATGTTTGTTTTCTATATCTGAATCTGTTTGTCTTTTGCATATACATTCATTTGTATTATTTTTCAGATGCCACATATGAGTGATATCATACAGTATTTGTCTTTCTCTGTCTTATTTCACTAAGCATAATATTCTCTAGATCTATCCACTTCGCTGCAAATGGCAGAATTTTGTTTTTTTTCAGCTGAGCAGTATTCCGTTTTGTGTGCAGTGTGTGTGTGTGTGTGTGTGTGTGTGTGTGTCTGTGTATGTACCACATCTTTATCCATTTGTTGATGGGCACTTGGGTTGCTTCTATGTCTTGACTATTGTAAATAGTGCTGTTATGAACATTAGGATGCGTGTATCTTTTCAGATTAGTGTTTTCATTTTTTCCGGATATATACCCAGGGGTGGAAATGCTGGATCATTTGGTAGTTCCAGTTTTATTTTTTTGAGGAATCTTCATACTGTTTTCCATGACGGCTGCACCAATTTGCATTCCTACAAACAGTGTACAAGGGTTCCCTTTTCTCCACATCCTTGCCAACATTTGTTATGTGTAGACTTTTTGATGATAGCCATTCTGACAGGTGTGAGGTGATAGCTCATTGTTTTGATTCGCATTTCTGATGATTAGTGATGTTGAGCATCTTTTCATGTGCCTATTAGCCATCTGTATGTCTTCTTTGGAAAAATGTCTGGTCAGGTCTTCTGCAGGGGAATGCAGTTTGGATCACTAGGGAGTGAGGCCCTTAGGCCCAAGGGCAAGATAAATTGATTCCCCAACAAACGGGAGGGAGGCAAACATATTTTGAAAAAAACCAAACAGTTTTTCAAAGCTGCCCTCTTCAGGGAAGGAATTATCCCCATCAAGAAGCTTTTATTAAGTGACTAATGAAGTCTGGTGCTCCTGGGGCCCATCTTCCTGTGGGAGTGATTCTTTTTTTTTAACTACTTATCCAAATAAGAATGTGTGTGGCCTGAACTTCAGTTTTACTGAACTCTTATATGACTGTGGCGTTATTTACTGCAGGTGTTTCAAAAAATGAAAAGGATTCCAACAACTAAGGCAGATGGCGCAGTGGTTAGGAGATAGACTGCTGATTGGCTTTGCTTGCTGTCTCTGGAGTCACCTGGCAGACATCTGAGCAGGTGATTAAATGACAGGTGCGCTGGGGACGGGGCCAGCCCTCTGTGCACAGGGCCTGTTACACATTCATCTGCAGGTGGCCATGCCTGGGTGAGTCAAAGCTACAGGTGATGAGGGTGGAGGAGGAGGAGCTGAATGGGGCTTCCTGCAGTCACCCCCGAGGGCCCATACTGCTTGGGGGAGGGAACCTGCGGCAAAGAGCCTGCCTGTAGATTTGAATAAAACCCCATTCCCGCCTGAGTAACAGACTTCAGTGTTAAAGATCCCAGTGAGCTAGGGATTTTCAAGTCATGATTCTATGTGGAAGAAATTGCACAATATAATTCTTAAGTGATTTGCAATCTGCCTTTCAGGTAGGTTTTATTTCAGTTGTGCTTGAAGCCTAGTCTCAGAGCCGCTCGTGGGAGCCATGGAGTCTTTGCTGGCTCTGTTCTCCAGCTCAGGCTAGGGCTGGGGAAGAGCAGTGTAGACAAGTGGCAGGACTTGGCCAGTTCACCCTTGGAGCCTCACAGAGCCAAGGGGATTGTGAGCAGTGCTTAAGGTCAAGTTAGCCAAGCATCTCGAGGCCTGGGAGCCCAGTTGGCCGGGTCTCCCAGCAGGAGGAGTGATACGGCTGGCCGACAGTGTCTCCCCAGCTATGCAGGGTTCTTACACCTCTCTCTGAACTCCCTACTTAAAGTAGTACTTTCCCAACTGTGGGTTGCAGCCCAGTGGTGAATTGTGAAATTGATTTAGTGGTTTACAACAAGTATTAGAAAAAAGGAAAATTGAAGAGAGGATCAGAATTCTTCACAAGTATTACAGACTGTTTCCTGAAGTGTAGTCAGACATGCCAGGTGTTTGTTTACTAGGTAATAAGATAAAATGTAGCCCTTTACTGTGGGTCAAAAGTTGTAAAATTACTGGACTTCTAGCAAACACTTCCTCCTACAGGAGATCCTCACAACATACACCTCTCAAAAAAAAGGGTTGCCAGTCCCCCAAAGTTGGGCACATTTAATCTACCTTTAAAAGAAAGAGACTGTTGTAAGAACACTAGTCAGCCTGCCAGGTAAGGTTCATGTCCTTCTGGTGCCCTCTGAATTCAGAAGGGCTGAGTGATGGGGGAGACAGAGGGTTTGGGAACATCTCAGTTGTTATTGGCTGTGTAACAAACCACCCCAACGCTTAGTGGCTAATTAAGCCCGGGCCCATCTTATTTTGCCGAGGAATTAGATGGGTTAAGAATCAGGGCAGGGCACAGCAGGGTTGGCTTATCTCTGTTCCTTAATGTCTGAGACCTTGGGCAGGAAGACTTGATGACCAGAGGTGACCTGACCCCTGGGGGTTGGAATCACCTGGAGGGACCTTCATTCACACATCTGTTACCCAACCAAACTTGGGGAAGGAAAGTGCAGCGTTTATTTCAGGGTGCCAAGCAAGGAGTCCAGGGCAGCGAGTGCTCAAAACACTGAAATCCCTGAAGGGTTTTAGGAAAGCCTTTTTAAAGGCCAGGTGAGGGAGGGGGGGGTCATGCATGGGGTTATGTGATCGCTGGTGCAGAATTCTCTTGATTGGTTGATGGTGAGGTAACAGGGTGGTGTCACAGGGGTTAACGGTATCTATCAATCCTTAGGCGCCAGGAGGTCTGGAGGCTACGGGCTCATGATCATCAAGTAATTAATTTGTTCCATTTGGTGGTGGCTTTACCTCTGTAAAACAACTCAGGACAGTGCATCAGATACTGCTATCTAATAAGTACTTTAGGGAGGAGCTACAGCAGAGGATCTGGGGGAGGGGTCTGTCCCAGGAAGGTCCTGCTCTGTACATCTAGCAGTTAATGCTCCCTGTCAGCAGAACCTCAGCCACGGCTGCTAACCAGAGCACTGCAGTGGCCTCTCTGTGCAGGCAGAAACTATGTGTGGCCTTTCAAAATCTAGCCTCAGAGGTCACTGCTGGGCCTTCTAATAGTTACAAGTGAGTCCCTGGGGGAAAAGACACAGCCCACACCTTTCCAGGGAGAAAGTGACCCAAAAAATTGTGAATACATTTTTAAACTGCTACAGCTCTTTGAGAGTTTTTGGGGGTAGGGTGATGAAGTTTAGTGGCCTTTGAAGGAAAGGCTGTACTTGATTGAACACGGAGGCACAGCACCCATCAGTCTTATTGGCTTGTACTGCTCACCGCACGACAGGCCAGTAAATCAAGAGACGAGTTGCTGGGCCAAGCAGTAGAGACTTTTATTCGGAAAGCCAGCAGACCGAGAAGATGGTGGACTAGTGTCCCAAAGAACCATCTTACCTGAGTTAGAATTCAGGCTTCTTTTCTACTAAAAGGGGAGGGGGTGTGGCTCATTGTTGCAAACTTCTGGGTGCCAGAATCCTTTGTTCTTGCAGGTGTACGTGTAGGTCAGGTCACGATGTTCCTGTGACCCTCCAACAAGACAAGTGTTATTCTCTGTTCTGCAACTTTTTATCTCTATATGAATGGACAAGTAAGTGTTACACCTTTAAAGGGCGGAGCCTTGAGAATGGGCCATCCTGTATATTTCAGGCTCTAGGCAACATTCTTTTACAGAAGGTGCAAAGCCAGAATGACTAAGCACAGGCAACAGCACGGAAGGGTTAGAGCTAAAGGAATAGATTCCATGTGGAGTCAGGGTTGTTCTTCTCTGTTACAGCCCCAGATCGGAGGGCACACGGCCTCTGTGCAGAAGGAAAGGGGCGTGGTGGCTAGAATGGAGTCCCTGGGTACAGAGAGCTGCAATCAGAGAACAATTTACTTTTGAAATGCTGGAGGAAAGGCATCCTGTGAAAGGCCCGAGAATTACTCTCCAAGGCAAACAGACTGTCAGAAAGCATTTAGCTAATTATTAGACAAACCAGTCATGAAGTCATGAACAACCACAGCTGAAGGCTACCCCGTGTGCAAGCCACTGAATAGTCCCTACAGAGAGGAACATTCTGAAGCAAGAGGTGGTGTAGACCATACCTAGGGCTTTATTCCCTTTCCAGAAAAGCCTGAGATCTACCCAGACAGGGGAAGGTGGAGCTCAGAGGGCAGGAGGGTTGGGTCTGGGATTCTCTGCCCCATTCTGGGGACAGCCCAGTCTGCTTGGTTCTGCTCAGGAGGGGAGGGCGGTTTAAGTCCCCAGTCCTTTCAGAAGAAAAATGGTTGCATTTCAAAAGGGAAGGTAAAAGGACTGGGGGACTCAGCCACTTGCACAGGCCTCTGAGAAAGAACAGCCTGTTTTGAAAAACAGACAGGCTTTCATGCAAATGAGGCTTTCAGAGGCAATTTGATAGGAAATGGGATGCCTATTACACGATTAGCAAACAGTGTTTGCTTTCCCAAGCTGGAATAATCCTCTTAATCTAGCTGCATTCATTTGGATAATCGGCAAAATCGTGTTTGTGGACTTTTAATGATAGTAGAGACAATTTGCAGAGACTCCGATTTCCACAGATCTCAAAAACTTGTCAGTAACTTGAGCTGGGCAGGGTGGTGGCCATTGATGGCTGGGGCTGTCCTGGGTCCTGCTGTCAGGGCGGGCTGGGGGGAGGCCATTCATAGACCCCCTGAGAGGACTCAACACAAAATACACCGGTGTTTTTACACTGTTTTGGTATCTAGGCATTTTTTAACATACAGGGAGCACCTCTGTGAATAAGTAAATAATACATCAGGGACTGTCTCAACCTTCCAGAGGTACTGCACCCCACTGCGTTCCCTAGCTACTTCTGTGTTCTCCTGGGGCCCTGGGAGAGGGGTCACACCCCATCCCCAGCCAGGATCACTGGGGTCTCTGTCCCCTGGCCTTCCCCTAAACCCCCATCTCCCCCTTTCTCCTCCGGGAACTTTGGGGCTCTCCTACGGCCCCTGGAGGGGAGTCGCCCCGCTCACGTGGGTCCCTGCCCCTCCTGAGGCAGCCCCCATTTGGCTGAGCCAGAGCCGGTGGCCAAGGCCACATAAATGAAAGCGCAGGGATTTATTCCCTGCAGGCCTTAGGGTGATTGATAGGAGGTGCACTCGTGCACACTTCCCAAAGTTGCCGAGTAGTGGTTTTCCCTGCTCTGGTCTGCATCTGAGGAACTGGCCGGGGAGGCGGGGCTGCATCCCTGGGCACCACCGCCAGTGCCCTTGACGCTCTCGGGAGGGCCTCTCCCCCCTCCCCGTCTCCTTCCTCTCTTTCCCCTCCCCCTCCTGCGTGGGACACCAGCTGGTGGTCCTGGGCAGAATGGCGGGGGGTCAGGGCGCACAGGACAGCGGCCGGAGCTGGAGGACCGACCGGACACGTGGGGCAAGTGTGGAGCCCTTCTCCAGGGTCCACAGAGGCCTGGATTTGGAGATGCATTTCAGGGCGTGATCAAGCCACTACCACTTTGCTCTCCTGGGTCCCACAAGGTGGGGTCTCCCGCGTTGGGCTTCAGTTGCTTTTATTTTGGGGTGGGGGAGGGGCAGAAGAGCAAACTCTGGCTCCTCGATGGGTTTTTTAATGACCCTCTCGGAGGGACCCATTCCACCGCGAAATTTCATTAACACGCGCATTAGTGCGCTCTGATTCACGGCTGCTGCCGCTGGTGGTGGGAAACTGTAGCCTCCGCTGCGAGAGCACATCAGCTTGAGCAAACGCGTATGTTAGTAACGCCGATGTAGCATTTGGTGTTCCTCAAAGACGGTAGCATATCCGTACTGTCTGAGCCAACACTTAAAGATGGGAGGGAACGACAAAAAAATAAAGCCATCCACTTGCAACATCTGTAGCCAGTATTTATAGATGGGAGCAATCTGTTGGTGATTCTAGTGGAGCCACCCGGACACCGCGCCCTGCGTTATTCAGTGAGCTCCGCTGCAGCGCCGTCTAGTGTGGAGGCGAACTGGGGCATCTTGAGTTTTGACGGGCATGCTGGCTTACTCAAGGGTTGCTCCTGGCCTGTCATCTCCTCCTTAGGACGAACTTGATGTACCATCTGCTGTCCGCTGTGTTGGTGGTGCCCCTGAGGGTTCACCCAGCTGCGGCACCCTGAAAGGGATGCCTCGGAAGTCTTCCGTGGCATCAAACAAGTTAGCAACTTTTGCCCCTGCCTTCTTGGATAGAGATCAGTCAGTTTGTTTCCCCAGCAAAGCTGCCGGAATTGGCCTGACAAGCATCACCTTCCATATTTAACCTACAGGGTGATAGATAGCCTTCAGGCTTATTCTAGAGGAATTAATTCAGACATCTATTGCATGGTACACAGGATGCTGGGTCTTGGAATGCATGTGGTACTGGATGAAATTGTAGATTTGTATAGGATTCTTGATTCATTTCTTCTACCTGGCTTTAAATGACTTGCGGCAGTATTTCTAGCTTCTTCTGGAAACTGGTTAGTTTGGTGCTTTAGATTTTGTTTCAAGTTACTCCCCACCAGGAGAACAGGAGATATCTTGACTTAATTAACTGGTTGCAATGGAAAGTGAGATTTTAAAATTTGGGCATCTCTCAAATTGTTAAGAGACAGTTTGTATGTTGAATCTGATTTTTTGTTTGGCAGTGTTAAACAACAAAAATTCAGCAAGTGAATTTGAAGATCTGACTGGCTTTGTTAAAGGCTTCGTGAATCGAACAACAGAGAGGAGCTTTGCTGAGCAGTAGAAAAGGAAAGGTTTTAAAGATAGAAAGGAAACAGAAAAAGGAAATTATTATCAAAGAATGCATTGTTTCAGGCACCGTCACCCTCCTAAGGGGAATGGAAGGTCGTATCAGCAGATTGCCTCACTAGTGCTGACCAGGTAATTCTAAGTTGACTGGTTAAAGGTTACATTCTGGGTTGGAGGGTAAGACTGCAATTAGATTAGGTATTAAGTCTTGGTTTGCTGACGTGGGGCTTATTAGCACAAGTGACTCCATTTTAGGCCTGTTATTTCTTTTTAACAGTTACCCCCTTTTGATCAGACTCTCAGCTTAACTGAGAGATGTGACCAGAATTTAAGTCCTTAGCACCACTTTCAGCCACCACTCTGTAGTTTTGCAGCTTTTACTGATCCTCTGTGTGACATTCATGGATCGTGATGGGTTTTTTTTTGCTGAGTCTCTGATATTCACAGGTCCCAACTTCGGGTCTACAGTTTTTTTTAGTTGGTCTTTCTCTTCGTTCCTTTACTGATGTTCCATTCTTAGGGAGATCATTTGTTGGTGGTTAGTGGCTACGCACCCACATTTAAAGATTTTTGAGAGAATACAGTGCACCAAGGAGACCACTGTGATGATCATATGCAGGATAATTCCCAGTGTCTGGAGTGCACTTTGGAACCATGGTCCCCAAGACCCAAATCAAAAGCAAATAAGTCAAAGAAAAACCCCACAGAAGGAGTCACTTTTTCAGCCAAGGGGCTTGTTCAGTGATCTTACGCAGCTGAGTTTCGACTTCCCCAGAAGTGTTGATCCAGTTACAGCTAGTGGTGTTGGTCACAGCACAGACACCTCCTTGCTCAGCTGAAAGGTAACCAAGGGCTGTCGTATTATCAAGAATAACTTGGACCAGAGAGTCTAAGGATTTTTGTTGGGAGTGATTGCCTTAGTAGATTTCACGATACTTTCAAGAGTTAAGGAGAGGCCCCTGATCATAGCCTCATTTACATTTACTCCTAACTGGGGATGCGGGGCCTTGTCAGAGGAAGTGAATCAGAATCGTGAACGTTTCCTGGTAATCCCCATTTGAATCTGTGGCTTAGGACTGGAAAGGTGACAGCCCTGGAGGCCAGTAAAATCTTAAATGTCTGTAGACCACACAGGCAGTTTTATTATGGTTACCCTTCCCTTGTGTCCCTTTGTGTGTGTGTGTGTGTGTGTGTGTGTGTGTGTGTAGAGCCTAGATGCAAAGTACCCCAAGTTTGGGCTTATTACCCAAAGACGGGACTGATCAGAGTTTTTTGGTGATGGTTTGAAAGGTTACCCCTCTTTTCCTTAGCATTGACCTGGGAGATACGGATGATGGTGTTAGCTTTTTAGGCTGATGCCAGAGTAAAGGAAAGAGAGAAGAAGAAAGGGTTTCATGTTTAGTTAAAGTAGGAAGTATTGATCTGGTATCTTGGGAGGAAATAATCTACCTCAGTGTCAACTACTTTTCTTCCTGGTTAATCTGATTTGGAGGTCTCCAGCATCTGCACAGGACCAGGTGTCAGGTGGAACCTTCTTCAGCTGTGGTATGTGTATCCAAGGCTCAAGTCCCTGAAGTTGGCTGCTATTTGGTTAATCAGGAGGACCTGGTATATCCCTTACAAGGAGATTCAAGGGCAGTCTTTGCTCTTAGTGATTCCAAATCAGAAGAGTGGGAGAAAATTGGAAACATGAGTTTGGAGAGTTGTAGCCAGATATTTGAGGAAATTAGAAGAATTCAGGATCCAGTCCAGTTTACAGATAAACAACAAAAGCTCAAACATAATTAACAGAACCAGAAGCTACAAAAATTATGCCAACATAATTTTTATCTCTATAATCACTCCCATTTTTTTTTAAAGATAATCACAGTAAAACTAATTTGTTTGTGTGAAACTCAATTATTTACATAAATGCAGCAAGAATAGTGATTAACCATTTAAGTCCTTTTTAAGACTGCTTTGCTGACACCTTGTAAGCAAGGTACCAGGTCAATTTTTCCAAGGGGCTTTATTGGCTCCATGAAGTTAACCTTAGATCTTTAAAACTGATCATATCTGGGTCTGTGCATATTTGACAAGCCAGTCAAAGCCTGGTGATATAGCCAATGTTTCCAATTGTGTCCTGTTACAAGGAGAACAGATGCTTATTGAACTTATGTACATAACTAACTGTATTGCCATGAAAAGGATACCTAAGAGCTTCTGAATTCTGGAGGGATCAGGTAGGAAGAAAAAGTACATGTTTCATCCTTGTTTACAAAGGTATAATTTACCAATTGCTGTAAGTCCTAGATAGCTTAAGAGAAAGGGTTTCTTTAAATCTGGAAAAACAAAGCATTAAGGCACCAGCAATGTTTTAAAACAAGTCTAAAAATTATAATCATCCTCTTCAGCTTATTCAGTCTCATGTTATTAATTCTTGTTCTGCTTGAGTCTAGTTTCTCTATTAGTTCTGGGAATTCTTACTTGGTTCAGTTTTATGATCTTAAAGTTATTGAAATGCTCTACTTGTCCAAAGTCTTTTCCTTAAGTCTCCTTGAAGATGAAGTACTTCTGCAGGAACACTTTTGTAAAAGCATCAAAGTAAAACAATAACTATCTGAAAATGACAAAAGATTTTTTTTTAAATGTCCATTGTTAAAAGGTCTGATGATGAGAGTTCACTATAATGAATCGACAAGGTTATTTGCTTATTTCTATGACATACATTTTAAGATAGTAACTAGAATTACGAGTGATAACATTATACTAGGACATCATATTTCTAGGAATTTCATACAATTTCTGGAACACTTATTAATAGCATATATAAACACAAATAAAATTTAAGGTTTTGCATCACTTATTTGACAGTATTTCCTATGTAATTTAACATACCAAATAAGCGTAATTAATGTAATATCCTACTTTTTTTTAAGGAGAGAACAAATCTTTTGAGATGTTCCAGGGGCCTCTGGAAAATTCCAAAGTTAGCTCGAGTTCAAAAAGACTTCATTTAGAATTTGATTTGGGAGAAGTTTGTCAAAAATATCAAAAGGTTTTAAAACACCTTGTCAAATGGGATCATAGGTCACTGTGAAACAATACGTAGTTATCTTATCTCACCACAGTGATAATTAAAGACTTTGAAGTCAAATACAGAAAGTTAAAATAGTTGTAACAAACAAACACCTTAGCTCTTTTAATAGGGAAGAATCAGTTTTCTTAAGTAATAAGAAACCTGGTAAGAACAACATGAAACACAGGAAATTATTTTGAGGAGACACAAAATCTTTGTTTTCTAAGCAGGTTACTTAAAAGGTAAAGATGCATCAGTCCAAAGAAGGCACTGAGCACACAAATTTTGTAGCCATGAAGGTGGATTTGTAACATTACGGGCTTTTTCACTCCCCTATCCCCATTTTTGGTGGGAGGGGAATTAAAAAAAAACTTGAACATAGTGTAAGTAACTTTCAATTTATTACATCTCCTTCAGAACATTCATTTTTAATGATTGTAAATTTCCTATAAATGGATGTACATGAACAATCATCCTTCCCCTCTGGTTGACATGAAGAGTTTTCTCTTCACCCTTCAGTTTTTCAATATTATAAAAAATACTGCAACAATAAAAGAATACCTTCAGAAGAAAAAAAAAATAGGTAAAGAGAAACCTTTCACAGCCTCTTTTTAGGAGCAGACCAGTTGTCCAAAATCACTTTGTCCATTTAGCAGATAAAAGAAAATTGTTTTAATTGTATATAAGTACACTACAGATTTTAAAGCTTATTTTTAGAAGTCCTTATAACAAATTCATTCAGTCTTATCCAGCTTGATATAAAATTCCTTTCACAAGATTCCTTTTCCATAAATCTTCTCCAGCTCTCTTTGCTGCTAGTAGCTTTAATTATTAGATTTTTTAACCCTTAAAAACCTTAATTTCTAGTGATAGTAGGTAAGCAAATGTGGGCTATCTCTTACACTGGCATTCTGTGACCTGAAAAATTTATAAATATTTTTAATAACTTGTAGAAATGCATGTTTTTTTCATAGCAAATTTCTCATTTGTCACAGGACACGTTCACTGATAGAACTGAAAATCTTTAGTTCTTATGTAAAAGGAAGCCAAAAGTAGATAAACCTATGTTCAGTAATTAATGTTTTAGTATTTTATCTTATTTGGAAATGATTTGGATATTCAGTGAATTTAACTTAGCTCATCATTTAACTTAGCAAAACTTTAAGGTTTCAGGTTACCAAAAAGATTTGAGGAAACTATTTAAAAAGTTCACCTAAAAACTTTTTATTCTACTTACTTCTATTTATTTGTTCTTAACAAAGACTACTCACAAAAACTTCATTCGACAATAAATGATGTCAGTCTTCATCCTAAGTTAATTTTCCGGCTGACAAATTTTGTAATAGAGATAACGTGAACTTATTATAGAGTAAAAGTATTATATTTGATGCTGATAACTCATTAAAGACATGGCTGATTTAATTAAACCAACAAACTCAAACTAGCTTTAATACCTAATATTTTCCCAGATCACATGAACTTGAAATTCATTTGGGTTAGTTTCTATTATATTTCTGAGAATTTAATTTATATAAACACTTAGTTTTCTTTAAGCCAGTTAAGTAGAGTTCTTTTACAAATTAACTTTTTTGCAATACCATCTGAAGGTAGAAAAATACCACATCTACATCATATATATAGACAGACACACATAAACATACAGACAGATGTAAGCAGTGGCCTTAGAGCCTCTGTTTTACTAGTTACAAAAGAATTTGGGTCTAAGTTGTTTTTCTGGTAGATGGAATAAGTCAAGGCGACCTGCTCAGATGGCTAAAGTTAAGTTTCAAATGACCTCCCCTTTTGTTTCCTCATAAGAATTACTTCCCTGAAGTTGGTATTTTAAAATTTACATCTCAGAGGCACAAGGAAGAAATCCCCAAACCTTCCCTTTTAAGATAAATATGGCAAGTTTGGGGATTGGTAAAAAGGAGTAGATGAATTTGAACTGCCTTTAGAGCTGCACTTAGAGTTGTGCAAATATTCTAAGATAAGGACAGTTGATTTTAATTCCTCAAGGAATTGGGTTGCAACTTAAATGACCTCATAGGTTGATTCACCCATAAACCCTTTACAAGGGCTTTAGAACCCCTTCCATCCACCCCACACATCCTGGGTACTTACTTTTATTTTAGCTTAGAGGAGAGGCCCTAACAATTTCCTTTCAGGCTCTGAATATCAGCTTCCAATTTGGCCAAATTTCTGATCATAAAGTTTTATTGAATTATTTAAAATATCTTAAAGTTTTAGCCAGGACGTACTGCCAGTAAATATTTCTGGCAGTATTAAACAACCCTTAGATTTAAGAGGTGTCCCCAAGGTGGGTGCAAAAGATATTTTATTTTTCTCTCTCTATGGGGTACTGTAGACAGAGATCCAGGGGAACTGACTCTACTAATCTACTGATTCCCACCCTTAGCCAGCTTTTGCCAGTTTTCCCAGCAACCCATCTGGAGGCTCCAAATGGGATTTAAAATATTTTAGTTTCCCTTGGCTGTTTAAGGGTTTACCAGGAAATTCTTCAGAGACTGATCAACTCTGGGAGGGGTCCATACGGGGTTGGGGGGCGGTGGTCTTTTGAAGGTAGACACAGAAGCATCCGTAAGGCCGTTAACTTGATAGATTTTTGTTTATTGTCTTGCAGAGTTTTCGGAGTGGAAAGACAGTCCAGACAGAGGATGAGTAGAATGAATACTCAAGTAAAGGAGGATAGATGGGAGCAGTAGGAGTTACATCAGTATTTTGTTTTAGATACCTCTCATAGCTTTAATTTTTTATTACTTTTTCTTTTTATTAATTAATTTATTTTTGGCTGCATTGGGTCTTCGTTGCTGTGCGCAGGCTTTCTCTAGTTGCGGCAAGCGGGGGCTACTCTTCATTGCAGTGTGCAGGCTTCTCATTGCGGTGGCTTCTCTTGTTGCGGAGCACGGGCTCTAGGCATGTGGGCTTCAGTAGTTGTGGCGCGCGGGCTCAGTAGTTGTGGCTCACAGGCTCAGTAGTTGCGGCACACAGGCTTAGTTGCTCCCGTGGCATGTGGGATCTTCCCGGACCAGGGCTCGAACCCATGTCCCCTGCATTGGCAGGTGGATTCTTAACCACTGCGCCACCAGGGAAGCCCTATTACTTTTTATAATGCATCTTTCAACGAAGGTATTTTGGAATTTTGAAGGCTTTTGCATACCAATTAAAGTAGATGTCCCTTGCTTTTAAGTGCTCTTCTTAAATTGTCTTATCTAAATTACAACATTCCTCATGATGGCCATTGTAATTTCCCTGAGGACTGACAGCAGTTTGGTAGGGCTCTTAGCTACAAATGGAATTCAACCCGCTTTTCTGTCCAGCCATATCTAGCCTCAAATGGGGTACAAGCCACATTTCTGTCCAGCCATATTTTGGGGCGCCTAACTTGATGGTTTCCAAGCCAGGTTCTAAGGAAACAAAATTCTTTGTTGTTATTAATACGATTTTGGCCATTTTTATAGATATTTATAGTTTCTGGGATGATAGTTCTTAAGCATACCACCTTCCAGCATACCTGCTTAATAACTCTTTGGATTTTAAGGATCCCATTTTTATTATTATTTATTTATTTAGGTAAGGCTTTGGGTCTCGCAGAGCCTCAGTATCTAAAAACGGATGTGCTGCTGGGTTGGGAATTTTGTGGGATGTTTTACAGTATACCCAGTTGCATGGACGTTTTGCAGAGGTTGGCGAGTGACCCACTGTCCATCTAACTTGTTCCGTGACCAACTTATCCGAACACAGGAGTCTTTGGTTTTGGAAGGGAGCATTCTAACAGCTCCTAAAGTGCTCGATCCGTGCCCACCAATTTTTGTGGCTTTTTTGACTTCTAAGGTCCCCATTAGCAATTAGCCTTTATCGACACAAAATAAAACAAACATACACACCTTAATATATCAGCAGTAACCAAGAGATAGTATTGCACCCTGGCTAAGAAAAGGCCCTGTGTGCATCACCAGCAACTCCCCAGCAATTCCTAACCTGGAACTGGAGGTTGGGGAAAGGATTGAACCAGTGAACCCCAAAGAAAGGGGACTATGGGCTGCTTCCTAACACATGGGGAACTGCAGCTGCCCCCAGAAGTTCCCAGTGTGGAATCTGGAGACAAAGCCAAGGGCTGGGGTTTCCTATCGTATGGGAAATTGTGGTCTAAACTACCAGCAGCTCCCAATGTAGAACAAGTGAATCCAGACAAATGGGGAAACTAACTAGAAAACAGATTAGATTGGGAGCTTGACACAAAGAAAGCAGCACTCAGAACCAAGAGGCAATTTACCCATGACCCTCAGAAATGGAGAGAAAGACTGAGATCTCAAAGGGTTTGTGGGTACCACACTTTTGTTCCTCGTTGTCTCTAAAGCCCTCAGAAGTCTCCGTTGGTCCCACCGCTGCCTCCAAATTTGTTAAACAACAAAAATTCAATTAAACTTGAAGATATAATTGGCTTTATTAAGAATTCATGAATCAGGCATCATCCCATCTAGCAATGGAACTCTGCTGAGCTGCAGAAAAGAAAAGGTTTTTAAAGGTAGAAAGGGGGCAGAAAAAGGAAATTATTAGCAAAGAATGCATTGTTTTAGGCATTCCTAAGGGGAATGGAAGGGCCTATTGGGGAGATTACCTCACTAGTGCCAACCAGGTCATTCCAGGTTGACTGGTTAAAGGTTACCTACTTGGGGGAGAGGGTGGGTTAAGACTGTGGTTAGGTTAGGTATTCAGTCTTCGCTTGCTGACGTGGGACTTAGCACAAACAATTCCATTTGGGGTCTGTTGTTTCCTTTTAACAGCAGCATTGAAAGATTGAAGATACGTTCTCACAGTTAAAATTTTTGAAGTCTTCCAGTAGAAACTGCATTTTGGTTTAGGAGGGGTTAAGATGGTCCATGGTGATTCTAATCCAGGTTGATCATTGTGGCATTTCACCAGCACTGTACCTGCTGGAAGTGGAAGCTGTCAAAAGTGTTTCAATGAAGTTGTGTTATCCTTTAAAAAAAAAAAAAAAAGTCTCCAAACACATAAAAGCATAGAAACCAAGGCTCTATAGCACATCAGGAGATCTGTGGCTCTTTGGCCATTTCTTCACTTATTTTTAGCTAACTCTCTGTCATAATTGACCGAGAACCGACATGCTATGATAAAATAGCTGCCTCTTGTAGCTGGGGCCAGTGTTAGGCCAGTGTCCTTCATGAAATATACATTTTTTTGGTGTTATTTGGCCTTGAACTGCAGTAAAGTACTTGGAAAAATGGGCACATCTTTGCTTTCCTGTTTAGGTTTGTCTTTAACAAATATTAAAATAAGTTATTTTCCCCTGTCTATGTATTTGCTGCTGATGGAAAATAGAGGGCAGGTTACTATGAGCAGAAGATGTCACAAGAGTAATGAATGAAAACCAGCTTTCTGAAGGTCCCTGTGTTTCATGCCAATGGTGCCAAGTTCTCTTACACAGGGCTTTAATTTGAGCATAGCTTATGAAGTATGGGGTCTTGGCATCCTACTATATAGGCTTCAAGGTTCTGCCTAAGAAAGTAGGAATGGTGGCTGGAGCACAGGGGAGATGGGGGAGGAGGGAGAGTTGGAGTGATTATAATGGGGATGGGGAAATTTCTTAAGGCAGGGAGTGGCTAGTAATCTTTGGATCTAAAGCTTTTGGGCACTGGCCTAGCTCCTGTCTGAACCCCTTTTATAGGGGAGTTTTCCTCTCTCTCATGTCTTTTCCCTGCTCAGCTGGCAGTAAGAGCTCTGGACCCTCCGCTGGGAGGGAATGATGGCTAAAGGAAGACTGTTTCTCTACTCACAACACTTTCTGACACCAGGCACTTCTCCAGTTCTCTGTAGACACCAATGGGGTGTCCTGCAACTCAATTCAATTCTGACACTACCCAGAGTTAGTGCAGACCCCTCAGGTTAAAGGCTCAGTCCCACAAGACTCTCCCCTACTTCTGACACCAGTTGCAAGTGGTGTGTTCGTTCCCAGGTTACCCCCACTTCTGCCCAACTTGGCTACCAACCAGGAGTTCCTATGACCCCCTCCTCAGGTTACATTATTTGCTATATCAGTACACAGAACTCAGGAAAATATTTTACTTACATTTGTCACTTTATTATAAAGGATGTTATAAAAGATAAAAGTGAATAGCCAGTTGAAGAGGTACATAGGACAAGGTCTGGAAGGGTTCAGAGCAAAGGAGCTGCTGTCCCAGTGGAGTTGGGATGTACCACTCTTCCAGCACATGGATGTGTTCACCAACACAGAAGCTCTCTGATCCCCATCATTTAGGGTTTTTATGGAGGTTCCAGGACATAGGCATGGTTGATTAAAGCATTGGCCATTGGTGATTTTTTTTTTAACATCATTATTGGAGTATAATTGCTTTACAATGGCGTGTTAGTTTCTGCTGTACAACAAAGTGAATCAGCTATACGTATACATATATCCCCATATCTCCTCCCTCTTGCATCTCCCTCCCTCCCACCCTCCCTATCCCACCCCTCTAGGTGGTCACAGAGCACCGAGCTGATCTCCCTGTGCTATGTGGGTGCTTCCCACTAGCTATTACATTTGGTAGTGTATATATGTCCATGCCACTCTCTCACTTTGTCCCAGCTTACCCTTCCCCCTGCCATGTCCTCAAGTCTTTATTCCTGTCCTGCCCCTAGGTTCTTCAGAACCTTTTTTTTTTTTTATTAGATTGCATATATATATATGTTAGCATACAGTATTTGTTTTTCTCTTTCTGACTTCACTCTGTATGACAGACTCTAGGTCCATCCACTTCATTACAAACAACTCATTTTCGTTTCTTTTTATGGCTGAGTAATATTCCATTGTATATAT
This sequence comes from Balaenoptera ricei, assembly GCF_028023285.1. Lineage (NCBI taxonomy): Eukaryota > Metazoa > Chordata > Mammalia > Artiodactyla > Balaenopteridae > Balaenoptera > Balaenoptera ricei. The sequence goes on along the minus strand of NC_082645.1, from coordinate 3,826,569 downwards.
GTGCCACGTCTTCTTTATCCATTCATCTGTCGATGGACACTTAGGTTGCTTCCAAGTCCTGGCTATTGTAAATAAAGCTGCAATGAACATTGTGGTACATGACTCTTTCTGAATTATGGTTTTCTCAGGGTATATGCCCAGTAGTGGGATTGCTGGGTCATATGGTAGTTCTACTTTTAAGTTTTTTAAGGAACCTCCATACTGTTTTCCATAGTGGCTGTATCAATTTACATTCCCACCAACAGTGCAAGAGGGTTCCCTTTTCTCCACACCCTCTCCAGCATTTATTGTTTGTAAATTTTTTGATGATGGCCATTCTGACCCGTGTGAGGTGATACCTCACTGTAGTTTTTTTTTTTTTAAAATAAATTTATTTATTTATTTATTTCTTTATTTATTGGGTGCGTTGGGTCTTTGTTTCTGTGCGAGGGCTTTCTCTAGTTGTGGCGAGCGGGGGCCACTCCTCATTGCGGTGTGTGGGCCTCTCACTATCGTGGCCTCTCTTGTTGCGGAGCACAGGCTCCAGACGCGCAGGCTCAGTAGTTGTGGCTCACGGGCCTAGTTGCTCCGCGGCATGTGGGATCCTCCCAGACCAGGGCTCGAACCCGTGTCCCCTGCATTGGCAGGCAGATTCTCAACCACTGTGCCACCAGGGAAGCCCCCTCATTGTAGTTTTGATCTGCATTTCTCTAATGATTAGTGATGTTGAGCATTCTTTCATGTGTTTGTTGGCAATCTGTATATTTTCGTTGGAGAAATGTCTATTTAGGTCTTCTGCACATTTTTGGATTGGGTTGTATTTTTTTTTATATTGAGCTGCATGAGCTGCTTGTATATTTTGGAGATTATTCCTTTGTCTGTTGCTTTGTTTGCAAATATTTTCTCCCACTCTGAGGGTTGTCTTTTCGTCTTGTTTATGGTTTCCTTGGCTGTGCAAAAGCTTTTAAGTTTCATCAGCTCCCATTTGTTTATTTTTGTTTTTATTTCCATTTCTCTAGGAGGTGGGTCAAAAGGATCTTGCTGTGATTTATGTCAAAGAGTGTTCTTCCTATGTTTTCCTCTAAGAGTTTTATAGTGTCTGGCCTTACATTTAGGTCTTTAATCCATTTTGGGTTTATTTTTGTGTGTGGTGTTAGGGAGTGTTCTAATTTCATTCTTTTACATGTAGCTGTCCAGTTTTCCCAGCACCACTTATTGAAGAGGCTGTCTTTTCTCCATTGTATACTCTTGCCTCCTTTATGAAAGATAAGATGACCATATGTGTGTGGGTTTATCTCTGGGCAATCTGTCCTGTTCCATTAATCTAGATATCTGTTTTTGTGCCAGTACCATACTGTCTTGATTACTGTAGTTTTGTAGTACAGTCTGAAGTCAGGGAGCCTGATTCCTCAAGCTCCGTTTTTCTTTCTCAAGATTGCTTTGGCTATTTGGGGTCTTTTGTGTTTCCATACAAATTGTGAAATTTTTTGTTCTAGTTCTGTGAAAAGTGCCATTGGTAGTTTGATAGGGATTGCATTGAATCTGTAGATTGCTTTGGGTAGTATAGTCATTTTTACAATGTTGATTCTTCCAATCCAAGAACATGGTATATCTCTCCATCTGTTTGTATCATCTTTAATTTCTTTCATCAGTGTCTTATAGTTTTCTGCATTCAGGTCTTTTGTCTCCTTAGGTAGATTTATTCCTAGGTATTTTATTCTTTCTGTTACAGTGGTAAATGGGAGTGTTTTCTTAATTTCCCTTTCAGATTTTTCATCATTAATGTTTAGGAATGCAAGAGATTTCTGTGCATTAATTTTCTATCATACTACTTTACCAAATTCATTGATTAGCTCTAGTAGTTTTCTGGTAGCATCTTTAGCATTCTTTATGTATAGTATCATGTCATTTGCAAAGAGTGACAGTTTTATTTCTTCTTTTCTGATTTGGATTCCTTTTATTTCTTTTTTGTCTCTGATTGCTGTGGCTAAAACTTCCAAAACTATGTTGAATAATAGTGGTGAGAGTGGGCAACAGTGTCTTGTTCCTGATCTTATTGGAAATGGTTTCAGTGTTTCACCATTGAGAATGATGTTGGCTGTGAGTTTGTCATATATGGCCTTTATTATGTTGAGGTAGGTTTCCTCTGTGCTTCCTTTCTGAAGGGTTTTTAATCATAAATGGGTGTTGAATTTTGTCAAAAGCTTTTTCTGCATCTATGGAGATTATCATATGGTTTTTATCCTTCAGTTCTTTAATATGGTGTATCACATTGATTGATTTGCATATATTGAAGAATCCTTGCATTCCTGGGATAAACCCCACTTGATCATGGTGTATGATCCTCTTAATGTGCTGTTGGATTCTGTTTGCTAGTATTTTTGCATCTATGGTCATCAGTGATATTGGCCTGTAGTTTTCTTTTTTTTTTGACATCTTTGTCTGGTTTTGGTATCAGGGTGATGGTGGCCTCATAGAATGAGTTTGGGAGTGTTCCTCCCTCTGCTATATTTTGGAAGAGTTTGAGAAAGATAGGTGTTAGCTCTTCTCTAAATGTTTGATACAATTTGCCTGTGAAGCCACCTGGTCCTGGGCTTTTGTTTGTTGGAAGATTTTTAATCACAGTCTCAATTTCAGTGCTTGTGATTGGCCTGTTTATATTTTCTATTTCTTCCTGGTTCAGTCTCGGAAGGTTGTGCTTTTCTAAGAATTTGTCCATTTCTTCCAAGTTGTCCATTTTATTGGCATATAGTTGCTTGTAGTAATCTCTCATGATCCTTTGTATTTCTGCAGTGTCAGTTGTTACTTCTCCTGTTATCATTTCTAATTCTATTGATTTGAGTCTTCTCCCTTTTTTTCTTGATGAGTTTGGCTAATGATTTATCAATTTTGTTTATCTTCTTAAAGAATCAGCTTTTAGTTTTATTGATCTTTGCTATTGTTTCCTTCATTTCTTTTACATTCATTTCTGATCTGATGTTTATGATTTCTTTCCTGCTGCTAACTTTGGGTTTTTTGTTGTTGTTGTTGTTCTTCTTTCTCTAATTGCTTTAGGTGTAAGGTTAGGTTGTTTATTTGAGATGTTTCTTGTTTCTTGAGGTAGGATTGTATTGCTGTAAACTTCCCTCAAAACTGCTTTTCCTGCGTCCCATAGGTTTTGGATCGTCGTGTTTTCCTTGTCATTTGTTTCTAGGTATTCTTTGGTTTCCTCTTTGATTTCTTCAGTGATCTCTTGGTTAGTTAGTAGTGTATTGTTTAACCTCCATGTGTTTGTATTTTTAACACTTTTTTTCCCTGTAGTTGATATCTAGTCTCATAGCGTTGTGGTTGGAAAAGATACTTGATATGATTTCAGTTTTCTTAAATTTACCAAGGCTTGATTTGTGACCCAAGATATGATCTATCCTGGAGAATGTTCCACGAGCACTTGAGAAGAAAGTGTATTCTGTTGTTTTTGGATGGAATGTCCTATAAATATCAATTAAGTCCATCTTGTTTAATGTGTCATTTAAAGCTTGTGTTTCCTTATTTATTTTCATTTTGGATGACCTGTCCATTGGTGATTGTGCGGTGTTGAATTCCCCTACTGTGATTGTGTTCCTGTCGATTTCCCCTTTTATGCCTGTTAGCATTTGCCTTATGTATTGAGGTGCAACTATGTTGGGTGCATAAATATTTACAGTTGTTATATCTTCTTCTTGGATTGATCCCTTGATCATTATGTAGTGTCTTTCTTTGTCTCTTTTAATAATCTTTATTTTAAAATCTACTTTGTCTGATATGAGAATTGCTACTCCAGCTTTCTTTTGATTTCCATTTGCATGGAATATCTTTTTCCATCCCCTCACTTTCAGTCTGTATGTGTCCCTAGGTCTGTAGACAGCATATATACGGGTCTTGTTTTTGTATCCATTCAGCCAGTCTATGTCTTTTGGTTGGAGCATTTAATCCATTTACGTTTAAGGTAATTATCAACGTGTATGTTCATGTTACCATTTTCTTAATTGTTTTGGGTTTGTTTTTGTAGGTCTTTTCCTTCTCTTGTGATTCCTGACTAGAGAAGTTACTTTAGCATTTGTTGTAAAGCTGTTTTGGTGGTGCTGAATTCTTTTAGCTTTTGCTTTCTGTAAAGCTTTTGATTTTACCATAGAATCTGAATGACATCCTTGCTGGGTAGAGTAATCCTGGTTGTAGGTTTTTCCCTTTCATCACTTTAAATATATCCTGCCACTCCCTTCTGGCTTGCAGAGTTTCTGCTGAAAGATCAGCTGTTAACCTTATGGGGATTCCCTTGTATGTTATTTGTTGTTTTCCCCTTTCTGCCCTTAATATTTTTTCTTTGTATTTAATTTTTGATAGTTTGATTAATATATGTCATGGCATGTTTCTTCTTGGATTTATCCTGTATGGGACTCTCTGCTCTTCCTGGACTTGATTGGCTATTTCCTTTACCATGTTAGGGAAGTTTTCGACTGTAATCTCTTCAAATATTTTCTCAGTCCCTTTCTTTTTCTATTCTTCTTCTGGGACCCCTATAATTCAAATGCTGGTGTGTTTAATGTTGTCCCAGAAGTCTCTGAGACTGTCCTCAATTCTTTTCATTCTTTTTTCTTTATTCTGCTCTGCAGTAGTTATTTCCACCATTTTATCTTCCAGGTCACTTATCCGTTCTTCTGCCTCAGTTATTCTGCTATTGATTCCTTCTAGAGAATTTTTAATTTCATTTATTGTGTTGTTCATCATTGTTGTTTTGCTCTTTAGTTCTTCTAGGTCCTTGTTAAACATTTCTTGTATTTTCTCCATTCTGTTTCCAAGATTTTGGATCATCTTTACTCTCATTACTCTGCATTCTTTTTCAGGTAGACTGCCTATTTCTTCTTCATTTGTTTACTCTGGTGGGTTTTTACCTTGCTCCTTCATCTGCTGTGTGTTTCTCTGTCTTCTCATTTTGCTTAACTTACTGTGTGTGGGGTCTCCTTTTCGCAGGCTGCAGGTTCATAGTTCCCATTGTTTTTGGTGTTTGCCCCCAGTGGGTAAGGTTGGTTCAGCGGGTTGTGTAGGCTTCCTGGTGGAGGGAACTGGCGCCTGTGTTCTGGTGGATGAGGCTGGATCTTGTCTTTCTGGTGGGCAGGACTGCATCCGGTGGTGTGTTTTGGGGTGTCTGTGAACCTATTATGATTTTAGGCAGTCTCTCTGCTAATGGGTGGTGATTTGTTCCTGTCTTGCTAGTTGTTTGGCATGGGGTGTCTAGGACTGGAGCTTTCTTGTCATTGAGTGGAGCTGGGTCTTAGCGTTGAGAAGGAGATCTCTGGGAGAGCTCTCACTGATTGATATTACGTGGGGCTGAGAGGTCTCTGGTGGTCCAATGTCCTGAACTCGGCTCTCCCACCTCAGAGGCTCAGGCCTGACACTCCGCTGGAGCACCAAGACCTTGTCAGCCACCCGGTTTGATCAGTAATGATTGTCCTAGCCTTTTGATTGCTGGTCTTGTTTTTCAAATTCGGGGCAGCAGTAATGAATTCTTCCAGCTGGGGGTGCCTCTGTTCCAAATTCTGCAGTGTTGCATGTCTGAAGGAAGGTCTCAGAGGCAACACCCCAGTGTGTGTAGCGGATGGCAGCGCCGTTGGTGATTAACTCCTTCTCTTGACCCTCTAACCTTCCCAGGGGTCAGAGGTGGGGAAGGGACTGAAAGTTTCCACCTTCTAATCACATGGCTGGCTCCACTGGCAACTCAACTCCATTCCCCACGAGTTAGCTCATTAGCATAAACTCTAGTATGGTTGAAAGGGGCTTATTATGAAAGACAAAATACACTCCTCTCACCCCTATCACTCAGGAAATTCCAAGGGTTTTAGAAGCTCTGTGCCAGGAACCAGGAATGAAGACCCAATAGATGGGTTTTTTTTTTTTTTTTATATATCACAGTATCATAGTGGCCGAGACTCTCATTTCAGTTACTAATGCTGTAAGACAAACTATCCAAAAACGTATTGGCTTAAACTAGCAACCAATTTATTGTGTTCACGGTTTCTGTTGGTCGGTCGGGGCACTGTGGGAATGTCTTATGTCTGCCCCATGATGTCTGGGGCCTCAGCTAGGAATGTGGAGGCTGGTGACGGACTTGATGGCTGGGGGCTGGAATTATCTAGAGGCTCTGGTATTTGCTTGTCTGGGGCCTAGGCTTCTGGGATGCCCTGATGGGAAAGACCAAGACTACCTGTTATTTGGCTTCCTCACAGCATGGTGGCATCTGGGGAGTCAGACTTAATTAAGTCTTCTTACACTGAGGCTCAGGGGTCCATGCTTCAGTGTTCCAGTGAAGAAGGCAAAAGCTACTGCTTTTACGTGTGGCCATGGAGGTCCCACAGTATCATTGCTGCCATACACTATTGGGAGAAGCATTCCCAAGTCTACCCATACTGAAGGAGAGGATTGGACTCCACCTCTTGATGGGGGCATGACAAAGTCACATTGCAGAAGAGCGCGTGGGATGGGTGGTATTGTTGCAGCAACCTTTGGAAAATATAATCAGCCACAGATGGAGAGATAGAGGAACCAAGCAGAAAAGATCCAAGGACAAACCTGGCACATTGTTGCTCCAGCCCTCACCTTAGAACAGCTCTAACTTGGAGTCTGTGCAATGATGAAGCAACTGATTAGTCAAGTTAATTACATTTTGAAAAAAATCCATCAGGTTAGTCCTTTGGGGTTGTGTTAGCCAAAGGCAAGTTACTGACCAAGAGCTCATCACCTTGCTTGTGACTGTGTTGTTAGGTAAGTCCAAGTGGGGAATCATGGGGCCCATATCTGCCACAAAAGCTTGGAGCCAGCCTTCCTGGCAAGTGTTCCCCCTGCCCCCCCACCCCCACCCCCCTGGCCCCTCTGCCTCCTCAGTTACTAACTGGTTACCTGGCAACCAGGTTTCCTCAACATCAGCTGCAGAGCCAGCAAGGTCAGCCTCCCCCCACCAGCCATGGGTCACTGGGGACCTGGGCAATGGGATACATAATGAGATTTTAATTGTCGCATTGTATCCGATCTTTTTTTTCTGTGAGCACATCTTCTAGGTAGAGGTGTAAATTTCAATTAATTTTGCTTATCTGATAAAATGTTCATATCCTTTAAGCTAATTTCATTTGAACTAGTCGGCACCAGGCTTCTCTTTGAGTTCCAGCCCGGATGTCTTATCCTTATCCAGAGCAGGGATCTCCTGCTCACTGTCCCATCAAAGGGTATCTGGGCTGTGCATGTAGATGTGGCGTGAGAAGTGGCTTCTCTTCCTGGACTGAGCTAGTTTGTGGGGCCCTTCCTTTTGCTTTTCTTATTTGAAGAGCTTTACTAAAAGCTTATTTGGTTTTCTTATTTTTCAGATCAAGATTGTAGTATTTCCCAGACAAAAGGTCTCCCGTTGTTCTGTGTTAGACCCATAAAGATAAAATTACACTTAACTTGAAGTAGGTGTTCCTTTTCTCCCCAGTGCCACAGGATATGGGAAGCTGCAACTCAGTGATGAATTTGGGTCTTTGTCTTATTAAAGGGAGTGGGAAGGTGGGGAAAGCATTGTAATTGGTGTGGAGAAGGGACTGATGTCATTTCTCATTAATCCCCATGGGTGTGCCAACTCTTGTTAAAATTCATTTGTGGGGACTTCCCTGGTGGGGCAGTGGTTGAGAACCCACCTGCCAATGCAGGGGACATGGGTTCAAGCCCTGGTCCGGGAAGATCGCACATGCTGCAGAGCAACTAAGCCTGCACGCCACAACTACTGAGCCTGCGCTCTAGAGCCCGTGAGCCACAACTACTGAGCCCACATTTCACAACTACAGAAACCCGTGCACCTAGAGCCCGTACTCCACAGCAAGAGAAGCCACCGCAATGAGAAGCCTGTGCACCGCAACAAAGAGTAGCCCCCGCTCGCTGCAACTAGAGAAAGCACGCATGCAGCAACGAAGACCCAACGCAGCCAAAAGTAAATTATCAATTAATTAAAAAAAATTCATTTGAACCACAAATATGCTTTTGTAAGAATGAAGCTACTCCTATTTTTTTTTTCCCCCCATATAGTAGAACTAAACTACAAACTGAGTTTATCACTTACCCTTTGATGTGGTACTGAGTTTGGTCAAAACAAAGCAACTGATTGAAGGTTTTCTTAGGAGCAGAAAGGCAAATGCAAAAATGCTGAAAGGTAATGCTTAAGCATAGCACATACTGGCTGGTCTTTGGTTTTCACTGCTAGTGTTTTCTAGCTAGCAATTTTTATCTCTCTTCTATCAGATCAAGAAGCACAATTTAAAATATAGGAATGAAAAGGAAAGGGTTAGGCAGAAGGAGAAAACAGAACAAGTGAGGGGGAAGATATGCACACACACACACACACACACACACACACGCTTGCATACATACAGGGATGATGGTCAGGTCCTCAGACAGCCAAGCCTAGGGTTCTGGCCAAGACTGCCACTAGTTAGCTGTGTGATTTTAGACAACCACTCAGCCCCTGTTCCTACATGAGGAGTGGAGTGGAACCATGGCCCACTGATGTCTATGAATATTTGAATTAAGGGCCATGTGAGAGGATGTTGCATTGGGACTGCAAGGGCAGACACTGAGTTAGGGACTTGCCGGAGATCAAGAGATTATAGAAAGTGAAACTTGCTTTTATGTTGATACTCAAGTCCAAGCACTGTCCATCACTTATTCTTACTGCCATCACAATGAGAGTGGGTCCACCTCTCAGGGATGGGCTTGCACCAACTACCTGGAAATACTGGTTATAAAAATTCATGTGCCCCTTTGATCATTTATATTGGAATTGTAGAATGAGAAACACATCTATTATGTAGACTCCAGTGTTTGTATCCACAGATCATCACATCTCTGATGGAGAAGCATGCTGCAGGAAAAGCTATATTGTACTCATCCATTCATCTATTGCAGGACTCCTGTTTCTTTCCAGGTTGGGGCAATTATGAATGAAACTTCTATAAACACTTACATACAAGCTTTTGTGTGAACATAGCTGTTTAATTTTACTGGGGTAGATAGCTAGGAGTGGGATTGCTGGGTTGTATGGTAGATGTATGCCAATGCCAATTTGTGATTGGTTTACAGTCAAATTGTCTTCCAAAGTAGCTGCGCCATTTTGCATTCCCATCAGCAATGGATGAGAGTCTAACCTGTACTCATAAGTTTACTTGCTGAACAGGAACTCATTTATTTGTGCGATAGATATTTTGAGGGTTCACTAAATGCCAACGGGTATTCTAGAGATTGAGAGCAAAGTACACAAATATTCTTGTCATCATGAAGTTTATTGTCTAGTGGGTGGGGATAAGAAAATAAACAAGTACTATACATATTGCGGATGTTGTATGCCAAATGGTGATTAGTGCTAAAGAGAAAATTAAAACATGGGAGTACAATTTTAAATAGGGTGGTCAGCAAGGGTTCACTGAGAGAGTGACATTTGCGCAAAAAAAATGCTGAAGGAGGTGAGGGAGGGAGCCAAGTGGCACCTAGGGAAAGATCCTTCCAGGTATAGGGCACAGGAGCTACAAAAGCCTTAGGAAGGGAGCACAGCTGGTACATTCAGTAAGGCTCCTGTGGTTGAGCAGAGGCAGGGAGGGAGAGGTTAGTAGGAAATGAGGTTAGAGAGGAAAGTAGTGATGAAGGGGCCAGCTCCTGCGGGGCATGATAGAGGCTTGGTATTTTTCTTGGAGTCGGATGTGGAGCCATTGGAGGGTTTGAGCTGAGGAAGTGACATGATCTGATCTAAGGTTTTACAAGGATCACTCTGGGTGCTGTGTTGAGAATAGCAGAGATTGAGGGGCAAGGGTAGAAGCAGGGAGGATGGTTAGGAAGGTAAGGCAGTAACTCAAGTGAGAGACCTGGGGCTTAAGCCAGGATAGAAGCAGTGGAGATTGTGGCAAAAGTGACTAGAGTTCGGAGGTGTTTTGAAATTGGAACCAACAGGATTTCTTGGCAGATTGGATGGGGGATGTAAGGGAAATAGTGGTATCAAGATACCCACAGTTGGGCCAAACTTCAGACTAAGGGCACAGTCCTCATAAGATGGTCTTCACTTCAGATAGCAGCTGAAAATTCAGGGGTGTTCGGGGCTACCCTCGCTTTTGACCAGCTGGTCACAAATTTTGGAGTTCCTACGACCACTCTCAGGTTCCATAATTCACTAAGAAGACTCCCAGAACTCACTGAAAGCTCTACACTTATGATTACAGTTTTTACAAATAGCAAAGGAATACAGATTAAAGAGTTGGATGGGGTGAAGATCTGTGTGGATTCCAAACGCAAAGCTTTCAACCCTAGGCACACATTGCCCTCTCAACTCCCATGTATGACAGTATCAGAGGATTGACAACCAGGGAAGCTCACCGAAGCTTTGGTGTCCAGAGTGTTTGTTGGAGTTTCACTATACAGGCATGATTGAATCAATCACTGCCCACATGCCTCATCTGTAGCTTTCCTCTCCTTTCCCCTGGAGATCAGGCTGATAGCACATGGCTCAGAGTCCTAAGCCTCTAATCACATGGCTCATGTTTCTGGTGGGACTAAGCCTATCCTGAGTTACTCAGAAAGATGAGATATTCCTATCACTCCAGAATTTTTGGAATTTCCAGCGGTTTGTAGGTTAACTCCCAGGAGTTGGGGATGAAGACCAGCCAAATTCTTTATGACCACAGGGTAACTTCTAAGGTTTTGATCTGGACAAGTGGAAGGATGGGATTGCCCTTCACTGAGGTGGGGAAGATTAGATCAGGCTTGGGGTTGGCATGCTCAGGAGCTATACAGGTGGCCCTGATAAGTTTAATGTGATTTTTAGTCATCTAAGTGGGGGTGAAAGTAGGCACTTGGATAACAGGTCTGGTGTTCAGGGACAGGTCCTGGCTGTGATGCCGAAAGCTCAGCCTCCGTGCACTGGTGCCAAATCGAATCTCGGAGACGGGGTTTTGGGTGAAGTAGAAAAGAATAGCTTTATTGCTTTGCCAGGCAAAGGGGGACACAGCGGGCTTGTGCCTCTCGATACTGCGTGTCCCAGCCTGGGAAGGATTTGGTGAGGAGTTTTACAGCCATGGTTCAAGGGTGGGGTTGGTGATAAGGATCAGGGTGTGTGCAGGGCCTGCACTCCTTTCATCTGGCCTCGGGTGGTCTCTTGATGAACTTCTCAAGGTTATCAAACTGTTGTGATCATCTCTGGAATGAAGAATGCTAACATCTTCCATTTGTTGGCATTTCAGTTCTGTTAAAGAGCTCAAAGGTATTGATATGTGTGTCCCTTGAGGCGGAACCAGGACCCCGCCCCAAGGCTGCACTGTTGTTTCTTAACCTGTTCCTGCCTTGGCTCTGCATCCCCTCCCTTCCCTGATGAGCAGCTGTTTGAAGGGCTTCTGTGCTCAGGAGCCCCGCAGGGTCCTGCTCAGTGTCAGCTGGAGAATGAGAATCGCAGGAAGCAGACGGGACCTACCGTAGAGATACCCTTGAGGCTTGGAAGCCAGAGGCTTAGTGGCAGTGGAGGATGGGCGCTCTCCCCACCTGGCTCGTTGGGCAGCCCCATTTCCTCCTTCCAGTACAGCCGTCCCCTTTGCCTAGAAAGTCATCCCTCCCATTTGTTTCCCTGACGTTCCATTCAGGTCACCTTGACTGGAGGTCCAGATGCTCCCAAACACCTAAGTCACATCTTTATAGGTAATCTCTGGGCTAATTCTCACGGGAATGGTGAAATATAACCAGCATGGGTTAGTCTTACTGGTTTAGCAATCAGAGGGTGACCTGCCATTTACTACCATATCATGGGGAGTACTTCATACTATGTGCTGCCTTCAAACTGTCTGTAACCAGTGGCAGATGGATTAGGTAACCCTGGAAAGTCATTTCAGGGCTGTTTGACGCATTTTCTAAAATGGGAGTGTTGGATCTGATGATCTCCCAGGTCCCTTTTTGGCTAAAATGATCTCTAAATCTAACTAGAGACTAGGTTACTGTTGGTAGTATGTATGAGTGTGCCTGCACCTATACCTTCTGCCTCACAAATAGATAGTAACATTTTTTTTTTTTTTTTTTTTTTTCTCTAGTTGCAGTGAGTGGGGGCCACTCTTCATCGTGGTGCGCGGGCCTCACTGTCGCGGCCTCTCTTGTTGCGGAGCACAGGCTCCAGACACGCAGGCTCAGTAATTGTGGCTCACGGGCCTAGTTGCTCCGTGGCATGTGGGATCCTCCCAGACCAGGGCTCGAACCCGTGTCCCCTGCATTGGCAGGCAGGTTCTCAACCGCTGCGCCACCAGGGAAGCCCGATAGTAACATTTTTATGGCAGGGATGTTGAGGTCCTAGAGCAGAATAGACCTAACTTTGCTTGGTCCCATCTGGTATTTCTTTCTTATCCCTCTGGGCATAGAAATCAGCACATAGTAAATGCTCACTTAATATTTAATAGTAGTGAATTGAAAGTGAATCTAAATCCCTCCCCTGCCTTCCATCCAAACCAAACCAAACACTTTGGGCTCTGGGTTCAGAGTATTTCAGTTTCTGAGTAATCTGTATAATGGCATCAATTTTCACCTTTATTTGGTGTGTGTTTATAGAGAGAATGTATAGGATATATATGTATATACGGAGAGAGAGAATAGAGAGAATATAAATATACATATACGTGTGTGTGTGTGTGTGTGTGTGTGTGTGTGTGTATAAATAAAAGAGAGAGAGAGAGAGACCTTTAAAGGCAGGATATAAAGGTGGATTCTGGAGTCGGGTGTCTGGCTGGGTTTTATCCCCAGTTCACCAGTTACTCACTCTCTTGGGAGAATTACTTTCACCACTCTCTGCTTTGGTTTCCTCATCTGTAAACTGAATTGAATCAAAGTTTACATCACAGGCTTGATTTGAGGATTAAACAAGTTCCTGTTTGTAAAGGCCTTGCCCTACTGGGAATAGTGCATGGCCCACAGCAAAAACTACGTAGACATGATGGCAGTGGTTGTCCGGAGGTGAACTGACTTTTTCTTTTTGTTCTAAATGGAGTCAAGACTGGCCAGGCGGGCAGTAACACCTGTAGCACAGACCTTGTGCAGTTAGCACCCCAGGCTAAGGTTCCTAAGGGCCCACGTCTGGTCCTTTTAAGTGGGAGTTGAGTTCCCTCTGTGTCTGTTCAGAGCTGCAGCCTGCAGTGCTGTCCTGGACCCCCAGTGGCCTCAGGTGAAGGTGTGCGAAGACCCAGAGGAACAGCCCACTGAAAATTACCCAAAGTGCATCCCCTGCTCATTGTGGGTTCACATCATTTTCTCTGGGCATAAAAGTGGCTCATTTCATTTGTACGACATAATTCTTTATGTGTGCAGAGAGTGGGGAACAGCTTGGTACCCAGAAGCATTTACCCCTTGTTACGGCCCAGATATCACAACGTGCCATTTTTTGTTGTGATCAAAGCACATTTCCACTCCTGCAGAGACCCTGAGCCCGAGCAGAGGCACCTCGGCTTGGTTTTTCACGGACACGGCTTTCTAAGGAAAATGCGGAGGAAACTTTATAACTGTGGTCTTGGGCTCCCTTGGCAGCCTCTTCTTTTTTGATCGTTTTCAGAAAAGGAAAAGCAATGGAGCTGCTGTTAAGATTCATGTTATGGAGCCTTAGTGAACTTGGAGCTTTTTTAAGCAGCCAACTTGTCCGCGTCCCCGAGAAGCAGTTGCCCGGGTGCGGGGCGTGGTGGGAGCCCTGCTTCCTGTCCCGGCGGGCCTGCTCTCGCCACGGGGCCCGGAAGAGCATCTTCAGGCTGCCAGAGACTCATTGCCTGTGGGAAGGAGCGGGACCAAGTTAGGCTTAATGAAACACCTAGGTTTATTGCCCCCATTGAGATTTCATTTAAATTGGTTACAGAGTGCTGTTGATTGGGCTTTTGGAGACTGGTTGCGGTGTCTTTGCCCAATTTTCTTTGTTTTTGCTCTGAAAATCCCCTTCTTTTTCCTCTTCTCTCTGTCTCCCATGTCTGGGGCCGGCTCTTTCTCTTCTCCCTTCCTCTGTCCCCCCTCTCTGTTTTAGAAAGCCTCCAGCACATAGTAAGCTCTCAGTAAATATTATTATTTTTCCTTCCCAGCCCTCTGGACCTATACTTAGTTTGTTTTCTCTTTCTTTTGGTTCTGTTATCTTTCTCCCTCTCTCCGTCTCCTCAACCAACTGAATTATCTCCATCAGTCTGGTCCCTCCTCATCACTCCCTACCCCCTCCTCTTCCTCCCCTGGGTGTCTCTTTCTCTGTTGCCCTTCCTTTCGTTTTAATCTCAATATCAATCAATCAATTAATCTCTCTCTCTCTCTTTTAGTCTCTCCCCCTCCTCCTCCCAACTTTGCTTTTCTTCTCTTTGCTTCTCTTGTGGTCTCTACCTCTGTGTTTTCAATGTCCTTTTGCCTCCTGGCTTCTTAACCTTTGTCTGAAACATTATAATCACTGGAGAAACTTAAAAAAAAAAAAATCCTAATGACCAGGCTGAACCCTAGACCAATTAAAGCAGGGTTTATGGGAATGAAACTCAAGCATCAGCATATTTTTAAAGCTCCCCAGTTGATTCCCATGCAGAGCTCAGGCTGAGAAGCATTGCCTTGCTTCGGATTGGGTCACGTTTGTTGTGCAAAGCCGGCTTTATGTTGCTGTGGCTTATTAAGGATGTCTCCGGGTGATCCACTTGATACGCTTCAATCTTGCATTTTGTGAAATGCATTTCCTCTTGAGCTGGTTTCCAGTATGGGTTCTGTGGTCTTTGCCCTTCTTTCAAGGTCATAAGAGCCCAGGTCAGAAACGAAGGAGAGGTGAGACTAGGCTTCGGTCAGGACGGGAGTAGCATAGGGGCTTGGGATGGGGCCAGAGAGGCTGTACCCTTGGCCTTATCTAACACTATGTCTAAATGCAGAGAGACAGTAAAGGCATAACCACGGGCTGGAGCCTCTAGTTTTTGGACACTTGAGTGGAAAGTTGGCTTGGATTAGGGTCAGGTTTTGTGGAATGGGGTAAATGCCCTTCTAGAATGTCAGCTGCCCCATCTGGGGTGTGGAAAGTGCTAATGCACAGAGCATGCCATAACTAGCAGTCTCTTCAAATGACAGAGAGTCAAGGCATTTGCTTCACTGAGATGACACGTCAGAAGAAAATCAAGCATTTGCCTGGTGGACTCTGAAATCACTAGCCCTCTGTCAAGTAGAATAGGAAGCAACGGATCCAGAAAATCTCTTGGAAAGCCTGCCTGGTGGGCTGATATTCTGGAGGTTTTAAAACCAGGCTGAGTTTGGGGACCTTGCTAAACACTCTAAAAGGATAAATCTTTAGTATGTGGTTTTCCCCACTGGACGTGTGTTCACTGACCATTTATAGATCAGTTGAAAAGTATCTGGTGGCCATGGGGGGATGCAAGTCAAATAGGTGATGTGAGAATGATCCTGGAACTTTCTCCACCAGGTTCCAGGAGTGGGCAGCCCCAAACACTATGGCCCCGCTAGGCAGAAATGTCCTCAAATTCGAAGTCCAGCAGGGAGAATCTGCCTGTCCCAGATGGCTCCCACCAAAGAGCCCCTTTGGGGGCTGAATATCCACTCTCCTTGCAGAATTTGACCTTAGACTCTAGGCATTGGCTGGTGCATTCATATGCGTTAAACACCTGTGTTACTTAAGGCATTTATTTGCATGTAATCATTCAATTAGTTTTTTTTGAGGGTGGCCTGGTGAAGCCTAGGGGCTCGCAACTCTAGCTGGAAGTTAGAATTATATCAAGGGGGTGTGGGGAGCAGGGGCGTTTGGGAAAAAAAAAAAACAATGCCCAGGCCCCAGCCCCCCAAAGTTTCTGATTTTGTTGGTCTGGGGTAGGTATTTTTTTTAAGCAATTGATTGTGGTTGTTTTAAGACCGTAATTCTAATGTGAATGACACGGTGGAAAGCACAGGAATGAGCCCAGGGCAACGGAGTTACGGGTTCTAGAGCTCAGGTTTGCCGCCCCCTAGCGGTGAAACTAGGGAATGATCAGGCTGCTCCTCTGAAGTGTCAGGGATGGGTGCGACAGAAATCTTATGCGAGCATCAGAATTCACCAGGGAGCCTGGAAATTCTGCAGAAGCTCTAGGTGGAATTAAGTTGCTTTTCACGGGGGTGGGGGGGGAGGGGCGCATGGGCTCCACAGGTGATGTTGACCAGCATTCCAGAGCCTCCTGATGGGCAAGCTCCCAGGTCCCTTTGAGCTAGAAAGCGTAGGGTGATGTGATAATTTGGAAGCAGCACCTTGCTTATGTGGGCGACCCAGGCACCTAGCAAGGTCCCTGTCCTCAAAGAACCAGAACATAATTGGCACAAGTGGGGCTCATGGGGAGCATCGTGGTGCAGAGAGAGCAATGGACGGGCAGCTAGAAAATAATGTGTGAAACGAAAAAACCATGAGGTCGGGACTTTTCTGGTGGTGCAGTGGTTAAGAACCCTCATGCCAATGCAGGGGACACGAGTTCGAGCCCTGGTCCGGGAAGATCCCACATGCCGCGGAGCAACTAAGCCCATGCGCCACAACTACTGAGCCCACCTGCTGCAACTACTGAAGCCCGCATGCCTAGAGCCTGTGCTCCGCAACAAGAGAAGCCACCGCAATGAGAAGCCCGCGCACCTCAACGAAGAGTAGCCCCCGCTCGCTGCAACTAGAGAAAGCCCACACGCAGCAACGAAGACCCAATGCAGCCAAAAATAAATAAATAAATTTATTAAAAAACCCACAAAACAAAAGCAAACAAAAAAACCATAAGGTCAGTTAATAAGGAGGCAGGAAGGCTGAGGGGTGACTGCGTTTTCATGCATGCGCGAGATGGTTTACATGGAGGACAGTGTGGTCTCCCTTTCCACCCAGAGCTCTTACTGGACTCGGTTGTACTGTGAGTGTAGGAAGCGTCTCTTGCTGGGACAGCTGTGAGAGTCTCGAGAGAACTGTATTTTTTTAACAGACTTGTAAAGGAGCTTGCAGGTTTTCTTTCTCACGGGACCTTAAAAATAAAAGTTTTTAAAAAGCAGAGGAAAAGATCTGTTTTCCTTTATATGTCAAGAAGCTCCTGCTGACCCATCCTTAGAAGAACATTATGAAACATTTATTTGGACATGTTTTTCCAGGAGAAGGGATGGCTGGCTTGTTTTTCCATTCTGTTCCATGGTCTGTCCTTGTAATGGTTTTTATGAGGCAACTGACAAGGCTAGAGGTGGTGTCTGTAGCTGGGAAGACAGTCTTTCTCGGCATGGGATGGAAGCTGCATTTCTGGACTGCTTGGCTTTTTTTTTTTTTTTTTTTTAAATAAATTTATTTATTTATTATTTTTAGCTGTGTTGGGTCTTCGTTTCTGTGCGAGGGCTTTCTCTAGTTGCGGCAAGCGGGGGCCACTCTTCATCGCGGTGCGCGGGCCTCTCACTGTCGCGGCCTCTCTTGTTGCAGAGCACAGGCTCCAGACGCGCAGGCTCAGTAGCTGTGGCTCACGGGCCCAGTTGCTCTGCAGCATGTGGGATCTTCCCAGACCAGGGCTCGAACCTGTGTCCCCTGCATTGGCAGGCGGATTCTCAACCACTGTGCCACCAGGGAAGCCCTGGACTGCTTGGCTTTTAGTCTTAGCGTCACAAACTAAATTGTGGGGTTATGGGAAAATCACTCCACCTCTTGAAGGTTTCGGTGTCCACATCTCGAGGAAGTGAGGGAGATGTTTTAGGTGGTCCCTGAGGTCCCTTCTAGCTCTGATATGTCCTCACTCAGATGTAGATGAGCTAGTTCCTTATAGGGAGGAAAAATCTGGAGACTGTACCCTATCATGGAATTAAACATGAAAGCAAGGTGCAGTAGTGGGGGCACTCTGGATTGCTAGTGGGTTCAGGACTGCAGGACCACCATGTATGTCTGTGCAGGTTGGGACCTGCCAAGGAACCCTGTCAAGGGGGTAAGGTGAGGTGGGAATCCAGTTCCAACTCCCCTTGCTGAGCGGATCAGTCTCTCCAAGGAAGTGATGTTTGAGGTCACACTCTTATTTACCTATTTATTTAAATAGAAGTATGGTTGATTTACAATGTTGTGTTAATTTTTGCTGTACGGCAAAGTGATTCAGTTTTATATTCAGTTTTATCTATATACTTTTAAAAATATTCTTTTTCCATTACAGTTTATCATAGGATATTGAATATAGTTCTCTGTGCTATATAGTAGGATTTTGTTGTTTATCCATCCTATATATAATAGCTTACATCTGCTCATCCCAGCCTCCTACTGTATTCCTCCCCCTTGGCATCCACATGTCTGTTCTCTATGTCCGTGAGTCTGTTTCTGTTTTGTAGATAAGTTCATTTGTGTCTTATTTTAGATTCCATATGTAAGTGATGTCACATGGTATTTGTCTTTCTCTTTCTGACTTCACTTACTATGATAATCTCTAGTTGCATCCATATTACTGCAAATGGCAATATCTCACTCTTTTTTATGGCTGAGTAGTATTCCATCGTATATATGTACTACATCTTTATCCATTCATCTGTCCATGGACATTTAGGTTGTTTCTGTCTTGGCTATTGTGAATGGTGCTGCTATGAACATGGGAGTGCATGTATCTTTTTGAATTAGAGTTTTGTCTGGATATATGCCCAGGAGAGGGATTGCTGGATCATATGGTAATTCTATTTTTAGTTTTTCAAGGAACCTCCATACTGTTCTCCATAGTGGCTGCACCAACTTACATTCCCACCAACAGCGTAGGAGGGGGTCCCCTTTTCTCCGCATCCTCTCCAGCATCTGTTATTTGTAGACTTTTTAATGATGGCCATTCTGTTGGGGTCACTCTTAATGACACTATGCATCTATCCATGGATGAAGTATGGGTGAAGAGATCCTTGTTAGACCGTGAGCATTTCTGTCCACCAGTGCTGTCCATCGACACCGGCTGTTTCCCAGGTGGGTCTCCCTGAGCAGGAGACCAGCCACACCTGTCTGCACTTTGGAGGCTCCTGCCCTCTTGGCTAAGCAAAAGCCCTATCAGAAGGTAATTACAAGGCGTGTACATTTGTTGGCATGTGTGTATGTGTGAAATGGGTTACTGAAATCCACTGAACTCAGGAGCTATTCATCAGAAGCTGGAAATGTTGATATTCTTTTCAACAAACTCTTTTTATGCCTACAGCCTTCCAAGCAGTCAAGAATACTGGACCCATGCTAACAACAGAGAAGACATTGCTATTTAGGCCTGATTTTTAAATAGTGCATTATAGTGGGCAGAGTGTTGGGTGTGGGAAGGGGAGAGGCGAGAAAGCTGTGTGCACACGTGTGTAAGTGTGTGTGTGTGGTGATAGTGTAGGTCCAAATACCTCTGCTTCAAGACCCAGCCTAGGACTTGCCACCTTCCAGAACGTCTTTCCTAACCAAGCCGTACTCTGAGTTTGCATCCATCCTCTCCCTGAGTGAACTTCATAGTGTGTGTGATTTTGAGTCTCCACCCGTTCCGTGTATGTGTGAAATAGGACAGTGCACATGAGAAGCTGGGGTCACGGCACTGTCCTGTAGCTGTCAGTTCCATTGACCAGACAGCTGGTCTCATGATTGCCACACTCCCTCCTACTCTCTTTCCATGGCAGGCAGCCTGTATCTGGACACATGGTAGATGGCACATCAGCCCTTGTTGGAATGATTTGAAGAAAAAAAAAAAAAAAAGGCAAGTTCTTTGCTTGAACCATTGAACTCTTAAGAACTGCCTATCAGAAGCTCTAGTTGTTGAGGGCATTCATTATCACCAACAAAAACCTTTGTGTTGTGTGCTATAAGGACATGAAAGACACTGACCTTGGCATCACAAGAAGCTGGGCCAACAGTCCTGGGGCGAGCACACAACCCAAACACAGAAGGATCTAATTAAACCCAACATACGGCTCCGAGCATGGTGCTGCAGACCTGAAGGCATAAAGAATACAGCTTGTCTCTTGAGATGTCTGCAGTTTGATGGCAGAGGTAGATTTTTAGATAACTAACCATAAAGCAGAAAGATAAGTGGTTCTTTTTTTTTTTTCTTTTTCTTTTTACACAACTCACACATACACACTGTATTTTATTTTTACAAGAGGTAAATAAACTGACACCAAGCATTGTAAATGGATGACCACAACAAAAGCAACAATGATTGCAATTACCAAACACGAAACACACTCATACTATGTCATAATATTGACATTCAGTCCAGTAATCCTCCACTGTAAGAGCTCCTTTACTTTGCAGTGAAAATGGATTTGTATATATGTTTTGCCTCTGAGTCCTTGTGGGATTTTTTTTTTAATTCAAACAGAAAGTCACAAAAATTATACTCATCCTCATCAGTTCACTCAGTCCCATGTAATTTTTTTTTATCTTGATCTTTTGTTGCACTTTTATGAGTTCATCAGTTTTTCATTAGAGTTCTGAAAATGCTTATTCATTCAGTTCAGCAGTATAGTCAGTTACCAGAAACCTGTACTCTTTTCCATGAATTCCTTGAAGATGAAACCCTTTTATAGGAACATTTTTGTGAAAGCATCAGAGTACAGCCAGAACTATCTGTAAATGACAAAAGACTTAAAAATGACCACAGTTAAAGATTTGATGAAAGTTCATAATAATGCAATTGACAAGGAAATTTAGTTATTTCTGAGATATACATTTTAAAGTAATAACTAGAATTATGACTTATAACATTATACCAGAAGGTATAAGATTTTTAGAAATTTCATGTAATGTCTGAAACATTTATATTAACATATTTCCATACAAATAACCCAAAGAAAGTTTAGTATTAGTTTTTTTTGTTTGTTTTTTTATACTGAAGGTTCTTATTAGTCATCAATTGTATACACATCAGTGTATACATGTCAATTCCAATCGCCCAATTCAGCACACCACCATCCCCACCCCACTGCAGTTTTCCCCCCTTGGTGTCCATACGTTTGTTCTCTACATCTGTGTCTCAACTTCTGCCCTGCAAACTGGTTCATCTGTACCATTTTTCTAGGTTCCACATACATGTGTTAATATACGATATTTGTTTTTCTCTTTCTGACTTACTTCACTCTGTATGACAGTCTCTAGATCCATCCATGTCTCAAAAAAATGACTCAATTTCGTTAGTTTTTATGGCTGAGTAATATTCCATTGTATATATGTACCACATCTTCTTTATCCATTCGTCTGTCGATGGGCATTTAGGTTGCTTCCATGACCTGGCTATTGTAAATAGTGCTGCAATGAACATTGGGGTGCATGTGTCTTTTTGAATTATGGTTTTCTCTGGGTACATGCCCAGTAGTGGGATTGCTGGGTCACATGGTAGTTCTATTTTTAGTTTTTTAAGGAACCTCCATACTGTTCTCCATAGTGGCTGTATCAATTTACATTCCCACCAACAGTGCAAGAGGGTTCCCTTTTCTCCACACCCTCTCCAGCATTTGTTGTTTGTAGATTTTCTGATGATGCCCATTCTAATTGGTGTGAGGTGATACCTCATTGTAGTTTTGATTTGCATTTTTCTAATAATTAGTGATGTTGAGCAGCTTTTCATGTGCTTCTTGGCCATCTCTATGTCTTCTTTGGAGAAATGTCTGTTTAGGTCTTCTGCCCATTTTTTGATTGGGTTGTTTGTTTTTTTAATATTGAGCTGCATGAGCTGTTTATATATTTTGGAGATTAATCCTTCGTCCATTGATTCGTTTGCAAATATTTTCTCCCATTCTGAGGGTTGTCTTTTCATCTTGTTTGTGGTTTCCTTTGCTGTGCAAAAGCTTTGAAGTTTCATTAGGTCCCATTTGTTTATTTTTGTTTTTATTTCCATTACTCTAGGAGGTGGATCAAAAAAGATCTTGCTGTGATTTATGTCAAAGAGTGTTCTTCCTATGTTTTCCTCTAAGAATTTTATAGTGTCCGGTCTTACATTTAGGTCTCTAATCCATTTTGAGTTTATTTTTGTGTATGGTTTTAGGGAGCGTTCTAATTTCATTCTTTTACATGTAGCTGTCCAGTTTTCCCAGCACCACTTATTGAAGATACTGTCTTTTCTCCATTGTATATCTTTGCCTCCTTTGTCATAGATTAGTTGACCATAGGTGCGTGGGTTTATCTCTGGGCTTTCTGTCTTGTTCCATTGATCTATGTTTCTGTTTTTGTGCCAGTACCATATTGTCTTGATTACTGTAGCTTTGTAGTATAGTCTGAAGTCAGGGAGTCTGATTCCTCCAGCTCTGTTTTCTTCCTTCAAGACTGCTTTGGCTTTCGGGGTCTTTTGTGTCTCCATACAAATTTTAAGATGAGTTGTTCTAGTTCCATAAAAAATGCCGTTGGTAATTTGATAGGGATTGAATTGAATCTGTAGATTGCTTTGGGTAGTATAGTCATTTTCACAATATTGATTCTTCCAATCCAAGAACATGGTATATCTCTCCGTCTGTTGGTATCATCTTTAATTTCTTTCATAAGTGTCTTATAGTTTTCTGCATACAAGCCTTTTGTTTCCCTAGGTAGGTTTATTCCTAGGTATTTTATTCTTTTTGTTGCAATGGTAAATGGGAGTGTTTCCGTAATTTCTCTTTCAGATTTTTCATCATTAGTGAATAGTAATGGAGATTTCTGTGCATTAATTTTGTATCCTGCAACTTTACCAAATTCATTGATTAGCTCTAGTAGTTTTCTGGTGGCATTTTTAGGATTCTCTATGTATAGTATCATGTCATCTGCAAACAGTGACAGTTTTACTTCTTCTTTTCCAATTTGTATTCCTTTTATTTCTTTTTCTTCTCTGATTGCTGTGGCTAGGACTTCCAAAACTATGTTGAATAATAGTGGTGAGAGTGGACATCCTTGTCTCGTTCCTGATCTTAGAGGAAATGCTTTCAGTTTTTCACCATTGAGAATGATGTTTGCTGTTGGTTTGTCATATATGGCCTTTATTATGTTGAAGAAGGTTCCCTCTATGCCCACTTTCTGGAGAGTTTTTATCATAAATGGGTGTTGAATTTTGTTAAAAGCTTGTTCTGCATCTATTCAGATGACCATATGGTTTTTATTCTTCAATTTGTTAATATGGTGTGTCACATTGATTGATTTGCATATATTGAAGAATCCTTGCATCCCTGGGATAAATCCCACTTGATCATGGTGTATGATCCTTTTAATGTGTTGTTGGATTCTGTTTGCTAGTATTTTGTTGAGGATTTTTGCATCTATATTCATCAGTGATATTGGTCTGTAATTTTCTTTTTTTTTAGTATCTTTGTCTGGTTTTGGTATCAGGGTGATGGTGGCCTCATAGAATGAGTTTGGGAGTGTTCCTTCCTCTGCAATTTTTTGGAAGAGTTTGAGAAGGATGGGTGTTAGCTCTTCTCTAAATGTTTGATAGAATTCACCTGTGAAGCCATCTGGTCCTGGACTTTCCTTTGTTGGAAGATTTTTAATCACAGTTTCAATTTCATTACTTGTGATTGGTCTGTTCATATTTTCTGTTTCTTCCTGATTCAGTCTTGGAAGGTTATACCTTTCTAGGAATTTGTCCATTTCTTCCAGGTTGTCCATTTTATTGGCATAGAATTGCTTGTAGTAGTCCCTTAGGATGCAGATAGGTGCTTCTTATGTACAAGGTTATATATAAAGTTTGGTGAACCTACAGAGAGGGGATCAAGTCTTTCTGGGCTGTTTGAGGAAGGCCTCTTGGAGGAAGGGCTATTTGAATTGGACTTTGTAGGATGACTAGGAGTTCGCTAGGCAGAGAAGCAGTGGAAGAGAATTTTAGGCAGAGAGAACTAAAAGAAGACAAGACCTATAAAAGTGCATGGTGTTTGGAAACCAGGGAGCAGCTAATGTAGCCAAAGCTGAAAGTATATGGTTGGGTGGAGTGCAGAGGGCAAAAAGTGAAAGTATACGATAATAATGATTAACATTTATTGAGTGCTTTCTATGTATCAGGCATCATACTAAGCATTTTTGCTTTATTCATTTAATCTTTAAAACGTACATATGATGTAAGTACTATTTGCCTCATTTTACTTTTGGGGAAATTGAGGTACAGTAATTAAGTATTGATACTTAGGGAAAAAAAACTTTCCCAAGGTCACATAATTAGTAAATGGTGGAGCTGGGATGTGATCCCAGGCAGCTTGACACCAGACCTTGTGCCCTTCCCCACTATGCTGTTAGCGTGTGAATATTGTAGATGTCCTGAGGGTTCTCCATGGACAGGGTTGGGGAGACATAGCTTCAGGGAGAAGAAGGCCTCAAAAAGAGGTAAATGAAGAGGAGTTAGGTGGGGATGGGAGAGGTGGGAGGACATCCCAGGCAAGGAGGAATGGTACTGTCAAAACACAGAGGCCGGAAGGAGTATGTGCCAGAGACAATGGCGTGGCCCATTGGTCTGGGTCAGTTGCCTGGTTCTTTCTGGGACAGCCCAAATGCACATCTTAGCTGGAAGTCCCCGGAGCATCTCTGCTCTCTAGAAAGGTCCCGGAAACTCAAGTCTGCTCAGTTTCTTTTAGGGTACCTTCCTGCTTCTCACTGGCCGAAGAAGAGGTAGTGGGGCATCCAGAGTTTGACAATGCATGTAGGAAACCCACAGGTCAATCTTCCCCCCTGTTATGTGTGGTTTTTAAAGTGTGTCTTCTACCAGGCGCTCCTGGGTGAGGACGGGTGCTCTCTGGCAGTGGGATTTAATGAATCCAGCAGTGCCTTGCTCCCCACTTTCAATCCCTGAGGGGTGTTCAGCCGGCTGAGCAGCGGAAGGTGCCAACTGCACACATTTAAATAAGGGAGACATCAGGGCAGGATAGCAGAGGCCAAAGGGAGATCACTGCCCAAGTGAAATTGAATTCTGTTGGAGTTAAATTGAGGTTCTGAGTTGTCTTTTTACAAACATATTCATTGGTTTGGCTGTCACTTTCATTTAGCAGGCTTGTCGTCTGAGCTGTGGCGGGCTGGCTGAGTCACAGCCGCTGCTGCAAAGCCTGAGCCTGAGGGGCTGGGAGCTGGGGTGGGGTGCGGAGAGTGTAAGGAGGAACAAGTCAGAAGGAAGGTCTAGTCTTCAACCTGCCGGCTTATTCTCCCCCGACCTGGCCAAGGAACTGCAAAACCAAAATTACATCATGACACAGAAGACTAAGCATGACGAAGGGTGAAGTCCTGGTTAAGACCCATCAATAGCTGTGTCGACCTGGGTGACTTATTGAGCCCACCATGCCTCAATTTCCTCATTTGTAAGAAAGGCTTTAAAAATAGCAGCAGTGTTCAGACTCCCGGTGAGAGCTGACCGAAATAAATTTGCCAAGTGCTTAACTCAATGATCAGCCAGTAGTAGGTCTTTAGTAAAGGTACATTTTAAAAAATTGTGAATGGTAAACAAGTCCTATGCCAGGACAACTAGGAAGGCACTTGTATTTTACGATACCTGTGTACCGCCGTTTCTAAAATTTCACCCTTTGGAATACATTCCTCTTCGAGTCCGTTTTTTTTTTTTTTTTTAAATAAATTTATTTATTTATTTATTTTTGGCTGCGTTGGGTCTTTATTGCTGCGCACTGGCTTTCTCTAGTTGCGGTGAGCGGAGGCTACTCTTCGTTGCGGTGCGCGGGCTTCTCATTGCGGTGGCTTCTCTTGCTGTGGAGCACGGGCTCTAGGAGCACAGGCTTCAGTAGTTGTGGCATGTGGGCTCAGTAGTTGTGGCACGTGGGCTTCAGTAGTTGTGGCACGTAGGCTCAGTAGTTGTGGCACGTGGGCTTCAGTAGTTGTGGCACGTAGGCTCAGTAGTTGTGGCACGTGGGCTTCAGTAGTTGTGGCACGTGGGCTCAGTTGTTGTGGCTCGCAGGCTCTAGAGCGCAGGCTCAGTAGTTGTGGCTCACGGGCTTAGTTGCTCTGCGGCATGTGAGATCTTCCTGGACCAGGGCTCGAACTCATGTCTCCTGCATTGGCAGGTGGATTCTCAACCACTGCGCCACCAGGGAAGCCCTTTGAGTCTTTTTTTAAAAAGTCACATCCCTCCATTGGGAGGGAGACTTGAGTCAGTAGCAGAACGAGGTAGAGAGAACTAGTTGACCGTGTCATGGAGGGGCAGAGAGTTAGGGAGGGTGGGAGAGGTTGGTGCAGATGGGGAGGGGGAGACAAACCTTACAGTTCTGTGGAGACAGGGCCTTGGGTAGTAGTAATAAAATGTGGTGGTGGCCAGATTAGGAAGATGAGAACAGGGCTATAGGGGTTCCCTCATGGGTTTGTAAGGTTTTATGTAGAAATGGCATTGAGGTTTGGTGAACTGAAGATTTAGTTCTAAGCCTTGAGGATGGTCATCAGGGAAAAGTGATGAGTTTTGGGATGGTCTGAGGAACAGGTGTGGAAGAAGGAGGTAGCGTTTTGGTGGTAAGTGCTTCTTTTTCTTCCAAGGGTGGCTGTTAATGGAGCTGGTGCACAGGGGATGACTTGAACAATGCCACGGTGAAAAAGGCAGCTGGCAGAGTTGAGATCCTTGGACTTGCTTCCCGATCATGGCCAAGAGGGTCAGGTCTAGACAGTCCTCTTGATCCTTGCTTTGAGACCTTGGACAAGTGTCTTCTGCTCCCTGGGCCTTTGTTCCCATGTAATTCAGGAAGCAAATGATAACCAAGGCCAAGCTGGTGACCGAGGGCATCAGAGGGGCCAGGTGCTTATGTCTCATTTCTGTTGCCTTACTCCTCACCTTCCCCCAGCCATCGAGCCTGGGGAGGCACTTGAGTTTGTGACCCTGAAATAGACTGATCAGATGATGTCTGAGGTACCTTTGCACTTTGCTGTGCCAATATTCTAATGCCCAACTACAAGCACCCTCAGCTCTTAACTTGAGGGTTCCTAATCTGTAGTCCTCTGAGCCATAAGTCTTCATGGGACAGAATTTAGGGGGTTCATGAACTTATATGGAATAGAAGAAAATCATATCTTTATTTTCATAAACTATTAATTGAAATGTAGTTTTTCCCTCACTTATGAATCTAGGTGACGAACCACAGTCGCATTAGCAATACCTACCTACCTACTCTGTCACCTATAGAAATAGAATACTTTCATATTACAGTGCTGGCTCCCAGTTTGCATGTCCTTGTATGGCCCCTCCCTCACAAATCTGGGCTGGGCTGGTGATGCGCTCTAACCAGTAGAATGTAGCAGAAATGTTGCATCTGTCTTGGATTTAACCTTGAGACAGCCTGGCAGCTTTGACTTTTGTACTTTTGGGGGGCTCTGCAAAACCATATGAAACATCTGGCCACACTGCTGGGGAGATCACGTGGATAGGCTTAGTGAGAGGAGGGGCCCTAGACTACATGGAAAAAGAACGCCCTACCATCCCAGGGCCCTAACTGAACTCATCCTTCCAGCCATCCTCACCAAGAGGCAAGATACGAGAGGCAGCTCTCTGGAATGTTAATTCCAGCCCCCAGATGAGTGCAGTCCTAGCTGCCATCAGGTGAAACAGAAGAACCACCCAGCCAAGCCTAGTCCGTCCACAGGCTTGTGAGCTCTATTAAAATGGTTTGCATTTTTAAGCCATTACGTTTGGGAATGATTTTTGTGCAGCACTAAGCAACTGAAATGGAGCCTTATAGTTGTACTTGATAGAACTCAGTTGAGTCCCAAAGCATCTGTACCCATCTGAATGCCCACCTTCACATCCTTCATGAGCCAGTAGGGTGTGCCCACCACTTAAGGTGTCCCAAATGAAGACATGATAAAAGGTGCCTGGTGAACTATTAGTTGGCAAGTATTCCTTCAACCCAGCTGTCATGCTGCCCAATATGAGGAGCACCTGCAGTTCCTAGGATACTTAGACTTTGGTTGGAGAAAGAGATTGTTTCCGGCCATGTGAGATAAATGCATAATAGGAAGTCCAGGCAGAAGGTGTGACTGGGGCTCGATGAAGGGGCTTTACCCTGACCTCCACCAGGAAAGGCCTTTACAGGAGTGGAGGCTTGAGCCTGACTTTTGAAGCAAGAGCAAAATTTGGAGTAGTTGAGGAAAGTGGGGAAGGTATTCACAGCAGGACGAGAGCTATGAGCAAATCCACAGACCAAGGCTGTGATGGTTAATCTTAATGTGTCAATGTGGCTGGAATGCAGTGCCGATATTTGATTAAACATTATTCTGGATGTTTGTGAGGGTGCTTTTGGGATGAGATTTACACATAGTGGACTTTGAGTAAAGCAGATTGTCCTCCCCAATGTGGGTGGGCCTCATCTAATCAGGTGAAAGCCTGGCCACCCCTGAGCAAGAGGGAATTCTCCAGCAGACGGCCTTCAGACTTTGCAACGCCTGCTTTTCCTAGTTCTCTAGCAGACTGCCTTTGGATTCAAACTGCAGCTCTTTCCTGAGTCTCTGGCCTACTGGCTTCCCTCATCAGCTTTTAGACTCACCAGTCCTCCCCAATCACATGAGCCAATTCCTGAAAATAAATCTTTCTCTGTATATACGTACAGATCCTATTGGTTCTGTTTCTCTGGAGAACCTGAGTAACAGAGTGAAGGGGGTATTCGTAGTAGAGAAGAGCTCTGAGCAAATTCATAGGCCAAGGCCCAGCTTGTTCAGAGTTCAGTGAACTCAGGGGATTTGTCTTGGTCAATGGGGAGAGTTTTATGGGGCCTTAGAGGTCTTAGGGACCCATCAATAGGGGTCTTGGTGCTAGGAGTTTGACTTTTTTCTTTTGGTAGGGAGAACAATGGAAAGTTTGAACAGTTCAAATTTAATAAAAATTCAGTGGATGCCCAATTTCCTCTCCATTTCTATTCTTATGTTCCAGATTATTCTATCATCTGCCTTTCCTCTGGTCAGCCAAAATGATCATGTTTAACCATCAAGTCATTCCTGGGATCCTGGAGCCCCAATTTTCTTTATGAAATCCCAGGATGACCTTGGTGGGAGGTGAATAAAGAGAGGGGCGGTGAATGCAGAGGAGGTGGCCTCTCCCTTCCCAAAGCAACAGTTTGCCACCATCCAGGAAAGACAGTTTGGTGGGACCTTGTTGCTCTGGTCTTGATGTATGTTTTCCCTACAAACTCCTTATTTGAAAAAGCTATTGAAAGGCTGGGGGCATTGTGGATGAGAGCTTCCGTGGTGAGAATGATAAGGAAGCAGAGAGCATATGCATGAAAAAGTGATTTGGGTCTCATTTTGTATCTTAGGCATT
Organism: Balaenoptera ricei; assembly: GCF_028023285.1. Classification (NCBI taxonomy): domain Eukaryota; kingdom Metazoa; phylum Chordata; class Mammalia; order Artiodactyla; family Balaenopteridae; genus Balaenoptera; species Balaenoptera ricei. Next base: position 3,797,404 of record NC_082645.1, on the reverse strand, counting down.
AGCTTGCTCTGGGCTGTAGATTTCAGTGGGTGACAGTAATTGCAAAATTTTCAAGATGTTAGTTTTATTTTGTTTCGTTTAGAAATTCTAGCTTGTCCTTTTCCTGTCCTTTGCGAAGTTTTCCTGTCCTTTGCGAAGTTTCTGTATTTATTCATTCATTCATTTTTGATCCATTCATCCTATATCGAATGAACCCCCGTGTAAAATTTATTGGTGGGGGACCATAACGTCAGTCTCTTGCTCTGCCCTGAAGGAGTAGGAAACCCAGAGTTCAGGGGAGAGGGAGGAGTTCCAGGCTTTGCAGGAAAATGTTTGCGAGTTTTATTTCTAATGGCCTCAGGGGCCAGTCAGAGGGGGATTCACCCATTTGAATCCATGCTTGTCTATAATTTAGAGAACCTGGGGGGAGATTTTCTCTTGCAGCCTAAAGTTCTCTTTGAGTTCTGACATCAGCAAGAGGCTAATTTTATCTGGGGAAACAAGCCCCTTATCCAAAGGAGGTAACAGCTGTGAGCAAAATTCCCCCAATGCTGGTCCTGTTGACTTACATTTCAAAGGAGAACTATTTCAACATGGAGTTGCACTTTCCCTGGAGCTGCTAATGCAATAAAATAGCTATAAGCTGCGAAAACTCTTTCAACATGGCGCATATTAAACCTTTCCGAGGTAGTGCTTTGATTTTTAATTTTACGCTCTTGGCAGGCAATCAGAGTCTTTAATAGTATGGAGGCCAGAGGGAGAATGTTTCAAAACAGTGAGGATTTTATTATCGTGCGCAATTAATGAATAATAATTAAAACCCAGAAATAGCTGGAAGAGAAGGGAAGAGGTGGCAGAGCGATTCTCTGGTTTCGGGCCTCTAATGAAACCTCCAGAAAGGAGAAATATGATATACAGTTTCATGCAGTTACATCTTCCACTTCCCCCCCCCGCCCCCACTGGAAGATCAGTAATTTAAGGAGAGGAAAAAAATGTCCATCACTTAAAAAGGAAAGGTCATTGGCTGATGCATTTGTTCAGTTTGATTTTCAGCATCTGCGGTGTAATTACACTTAAAATAATCTAATAATGATAACAACAGTGACGACAGTGGAGCACCTGCTCCTTGAATCGATTCCTAAGAGAGTGGGCAGCAGAGGTGGGGCTTGCCGGAGCCACCAGCGAGAACGGTTCAGTTGTTGAACAAACTCACTGCATGTGCCGCGCAAGCCCCAGCTGTCAGAGAGAGAGCCCGCGTGCGCACCTCTCCTGGACACACATCCCCTGGCCGCTGTCATTTCCAGGTCCAATTCTGTCGGCTCCTGGCCGTCAGGATCTCTCCTCTGTAGGTCTCAGTCCCACTGTTTCCTTTTTGACTCCGCTCTGGAAAACCCTGTCATCTGTCAAATGGCTGTTGATGGTTCAAACGCCGGCCTGCTGAGTGGGCCTGTCGCCGGCTGGCATTTGGGCTCACGGGCCACCGCTAAGCAGGCACCTCTGGGATGGTTGCCGCGCTCCTCCGCATCCCGGGAAACAGAACGGCGGGGCTTGCGGGCTTCGAGACCACAGACCGCGCAGGTGTTCATTTCCCCGCCACGTGGGCCGCTGAGCGCATGGGGGTCAGCTCACCTTTAAGCAGCCGTTAGCTCCCCCCACTGCTAAGCCGGGCGGTGCCAGAGCGGAGCAGGTGGAAGCCACGAGCGCTTGTGATGGCATTTTCCTGGCAGGAGGTAGCTCATTACTTAGGGCCTCCGTGCAGGACTGGGTTTTCGTGATTGATCTCTCAGGGGTGTTTCAGGAGGCCCGCCAGCATCACGGGGGCCAAATGGGGGGCTTCAAAATAAATAAATAGATGGATGAACGAATGGATAGGGGGAGGGGTGCTGTTGCTTGAGCGTGGTGACAGATGTTTTCCATTGTGTGCCATTGTACAAAGGCTCTTGGGATGTTTTCTTTGAAATTCAGCTGTGGGAGGACATAATGACAGCAGACGGTGGATTTGAGGTGCACAGGCCATGGGATTCTTAGAGGTCAGATGTGCTGTGCTCAGCTCAGACGGTAGGAGTGGGGGTGGAAGGGAAGAGGTAGATTCATTTTTCCTCTTTGTTGCCTCTACCCCCTGCCGCTCTAGTCCCGCCAAGCACTTTGCCTGATCAAAATGCCAAGAGCTGTCTTTACTGACTACTAACTGTACGCCAAGCCCTGTGCTGTGTGCTTTGTGTGCATTAGCTCATGGAAAACTTTGAGAAGGATGGTATTAGCCCAGTTGTTACAGATGGGAAAACTGAGCCTAGAGGGGTGAAGTCACTTGTATGAAGTCATGTAGTTAGAAAGCCAGGGGGGACTTCCCTGGCGGTCCAGTGGACGGGACTCCGCACTTTCACTGCCAGGGCCCTGGGTTCGATCCCTGGTTGGGGAACTAAGATCCCACAAGCCATGCCATGAAAGAAAGAAGGAAAGAAAGGAAAGGAAAAAAAGAAACCGAGGGTGCAACTGGATTTGGAACCTAGGTCTGGTGTAATGTTTAAACCAGTGTGCAGTCTCTATGCCAATTGGCTTCTCAGGCAGAGATGCAGCTTGCTCCTTGCAGCCTCCCTTCAGCAGGGGGAAGCTTCTGGTGCCCTGAATGCCAGCGGCCTTGAGCCTTCTCAGTGAGTTTAGATGCTCATCCCCAGTCAGAATCCCTGCAGCCCCATCCTACTGGGGCCCTGTCACCACTCTCTGCCAATGTACCCTCTGTTCTTGCTCTGCCACTGACACACTCAAGACAAGTGTGTTGGGTCCCAGTCCTGATGTCCTACTACCCTGACAGGAGGAGGGCCGTACCTCTCAGCCTGGTCTTGGAGGCACTTCCTTTGTGTCCTTGTTCTGGAGTGCCTGTCCAGAGTCACCTCTGGCGACACAAGCCAGATTGACCTTCCAGCTTTGTAATTTAGTGCAAGCCCTGCTTCCTTGTTCTACAACGCTGTGCCCCCCTTTCTTCTACTCTACCCTCATCTCTACCTGGTACCTGTCTGTTCACTCTTGAAGACTTGGTTTAAACATCCCTTGCCAGGAAAGTCTTTCCTGATTTTGCGAGACTCTGTTAGCAATTCTGTTATAACTCCCTGCATTCGTAGTAACAATCTGGCTACCTGCCTCCCCCATTCTCACTGGACTGTTGAATACATGGGAATACTTCACCCCTTTGGTCACAGACCCTCTGTCGGGTCCACACAGAGACTAAATGCCTATCTGCTCCTTGTGGTTTGTTCTTTTCTTTTGTTCAGTGCTAACTGGTCCAGAATGGACTTGGCTTCAATATCAAAGCTATCGAATCACCCAAGTGTTCTAGACATAGCCATCATGCAGGAACATTCTGGATCAATTAAGATAATGTTAACTGCTATAACAGACAACTCCAAAATGTATCAAGTATGATGGCTTGATAGAAGTTTATTTCTCACTCATGAAAACATCCAAAGTAGATGTTCCTGATGGTCAGGAGACATCCCCACGTGATGACTCACAAATCCAGAATCTTTCCCCCTTGGGGCTCTGCCATAGTCTGTAGTCAGTGCATAGCTCCCAGGGTTGCTGAGTTCATCTGAATCAGGATGGCAGAAGGGGGAAGGGTGTGGAGTACTAGGTGTGGGCAACTTCCAGGGCCAGTACTGGAGGGCATGCGGTCACTTCTGCCTTCATTCTGTTGCTGCCAGACCACATAGCCATGCCCGATCTCCAGGGAGGCTGAGAAATGTAGCTCCTTCTGGGCCAGTTGGCCAGTCTGTGCCACACTGTTTACTTCACCATAGCACAGTCTGCGGGATCTTGAAGCACCCAACTTCCTATGTTCTGAATCTGGGCAAAGCACCCTTTCTGAATTCACTTCAGGAGAACATGGTGCAGGAAAATCGGTCACTTCCAGCTCGCTCCACCAGTGGCTTCATCCCATGACTTTTCCTTTGTTGCAAGTAAAGGGCGGCAGAAGGACTGGCTTCTAGATTTATTGAGGCCTCTTTACTTGGCTGTCAAAGATTCCCAACCATGTCAAGGGGTGAAGATGGTTGGCCAAGTTGGCAGGTTGAGAGTAAAACTCAGGTAAAGCACTCTTTCCCATTGCTGTCTTCTGAAAACAAGTCTATCACTTGATTTAGTTTTTAACTTAAGTGACCAAGCCAAGTGTAAGTTTAGGTGAGAAATCAGGAAGCCCCAGAACACTGGGGAGAGACTAAGCCATTTACGTATCTCAGCTCGGTTCAGTTAAGCATCTCCATCCACCTCTTGGTTGTTATGACCAATTTCCTTTGATGAAATTGCCCTGAAAGCTGCTGGAAGACCTAGTGTACTGATTTGTAAAAACGGGAGCTTCCTTCAAGACATGGCTCAAAGCACCCCTCCTCCAAGAAAGGCTTTTATCTAATAAAGCCATTCTGCCGTCAGAACACTCAGGCTCCTTGTGGCCTCAGCACGTGAGACCTGAGTTATATAGTGTCAGTTATTGAAATTGAACTTGCATTTGTTCTAAGTGATGTCCTTCCTTGGGCATCTACAAGTAGCAAGTATATTTCTTTTCCTCAGGGGCAATTAGTGAAGTGTTTAATTTGAGGCATCACATTTATCTTGCTGAATCAACTGATGCCCCATGACCCAAACTGAGCTTCTCATCTACATACATGCTTACGTTGCAGAATTACCAGCCTGAAGGCACACAGAGTTTCATCTCCCTTTGCCCAGAAGCTTATCCTGCTCATGGTCGCTCTAGTGTCTATCTCCATCCACCCAATGTTGCAGGGCCCTGTATTGACTTTCCTAAATCACCATGGCCAAGCTCCAAGAAGCAAGAGCCAAACCTCCTCTTCACCTTCCTCAGCATTCCTTCCTTCCTAGAGTCAAATTACAGTTTGCTCTCCATCTTAGGAACTTCCCGTGAACCCAGGCATCTCTTTCCCTCTAGTTCCAGCTCCTTTGATCCCCCCACCAGTCTTGGTTGGTTTGTTCTTTGCTGACATGAGAGATGCATTTTTAATTTTCTGACCCTGTGGTTTTTTTCAGGTTCTGTTCTAATTAGTTCCTACAAGGAAATCGTTGCTTACTCCAAGGCATCAGGATGCTCTTCTATGCTTGCTTCTAAAAGCTATCTTTCGCACTTAGATCTGTAATTCTTCTGGAATTGATTTTCGTGTATGGTTTCAGGTTAGGCACAAGATTTATTTTTGCCGTTTGGAGATCCAATCGACCATGTATTGAAAAGTCCATTCTTTACTTGCTTCCCTGAAGTGTCACTTTGTTATATATCAGGTGACTATATATGTGTGTATCTGGATCCTCTGTTCGGTTTTGTTGGTGAGTTTATCTATTCCTGAGCTACTATCACATGGTCTTAAGTGTTATAATAGGTCATGATAGCTTGTAGTATAAGTCTTATCTTTGCTCCTCATCTTCAAGATTACGTTGGCTAATCTTAGCCCTTTGCATTTCTATATACATTTTAGAATCAGCTCGTAAATGTCTACAAAATACCTGCTGGGATTTTGATTGATTTTAAATTAATTTGGAGGGAATTTATATCTTTATAACATTGAATTTATTTATTTAGGTTTTCTTTAATTTCTCTCGTTAATGTTTTATAATTTTTAGTGTAGAGGTCTTGCTGATTTTTTTTAGATTTATTCCTAAGTATTGATTTTTTAAAATGCTATTGCAAATTATCCATTTAAAAATTGACTTTATGTCCAGGGACTTTGCAAAAATTCATTTATTAATTTGAGTAGTTTCTCTGTAGATGCTTTTGGATTTTCTGTATATAGTCATGTAGTCTGTGAATAAGAGTTTCATTTCTTCTTCAATCATTTTGTTTATTTTTCTTGTCTTGTTGCACTTGCTACCTGCTCCAGCTTTGTCACACTCCAAATAGATAACAAACATGTCTATAAAACTTTTTTTTTAAACTCCCCTATTGTGTGAGATTTTCTATGTGCTGCTGTATCCACCCAGAAAATCTTACCTACCTTCATTTTGCTTAGGTAAATCTCATGCCCATTTCATACTTCAGCTTAAACTCCTCCTTCAGGAAGATTTCATTGATTCCTCTGAGACCGGGTGTAGGGAGTGGGAATTGCCTATCATCTGAGGTAATTAAGAACAGCCCTTAGGACATAAGCTGAAATTGCTTATTTATGTGTTTGTCTCCTCTGTTGAACTTCAAAGGCAGAAACTCTCCCATGTTCATTACTATATCACCACCACTTAGCACAGGGCATGGTGTACCATAAGCACTGCATAAATGTTAGCCTATCATCATGCTTGTCCTTATCCTAATCCTTGTCTTCCTCCTCCGCATTCTCATCTAGATACTGAAGCATGGCCCTCATTCAGTATCAGGGTCCATTGAAGTTGTTGAGTTACTTGTCTTTTCCACTAGCCCATGATGTCCTCAAGGGTAAACATCTTATCTTTTATGCTTATATCCCTAGTGTTTCACACAGTGCCTGCCTCTTAATAGATACCTAACAAAGGCGTGAGAGAGTGAATTAGTGAATAAATAAATGAACTGGTGGGTGAGTGTTCTTGCTATATGAAACAGGTCCATACAGAATGACATGAGCAGCAACTTATGGTACCCATACTGCAAAATTATAAGCTGAAAGCCGAAACTGATGCCTTAGTTCAGTGTGAATTTTCCTTTGTCCAGAAGCTCCTCTTGCTCTCAATTCTTCTTGATCTCTCTTCACCCATCCAAAGTTGCAATGTCCAGGGTGGCTGTCTTAAATCATCATTTTAAGCTCCAAGAGCTCCAGAAAACCCAGGATAGATAATTTTCTTGCTCCAAGAATCAAGACTACTTATCTTAATTTTTAAAAAATCTTCTTTGGTGTTCTTTCCCCCCTAGAATTAAAGTCTGCTCTTTATCTTGGGACCTCTCCCTGAACCCATGCATCGCTTCCCTTCCTGGCTCTCCTCATTTTCCCCTCTACCCACCCCAGTCCTGTTGCTTTGCTGTTTCAAAACCTGAGAGGTGCCTTCTTAAGTTCTCAAATCATGGATTTAATCGCATCTGCAGGAACCTGGAAAGAGATTGGGAAAGACGTGTTTTTCATGACTTGTCATCAGGAGCTGTGATAGCTCAGCCATGATCTCACAACCCAGAGACCTGCACTGAAAGCAGGATGAAATTCTGCTCGGCAGTTCCCCAGAACACCTCTTCTCCAACAAGCAGGTGACTTTCCTTCCTTCAGCCTCACCTGGAGGCCTGCCCCTTCTTTCGTGTTATCTTCAACTTTCATGCCTTTCTCGAAGGCATCATTGCACATTTCCCTCCCATCTGGAAAGGATGGTCCGTCACACTGAGATGGCCCAGGTAGCAGGGCAGCTCCTGACAGAGTCTGCCTTATTGAAGAGTGGGCCTGAGGTGTGTTAATGCTAGCTGACTAGAGAATTGCAGGGAGGCGGCTAGGGCCAATTAACCGGTGAGATCAGGCCCTTGTAGATGCCAACTCTTGCTCCAGGCCTGGTAAGTCACTCACTGTAACTGCACTCCCCCGCTCCCCTCTCACTCCAAATAAACACATCTGCCCAGCCAGGGGGATCAGTTGCTTGCTTCTCCCTGAAGCAATATCTCTATTTAATTCAAAGCTTGCTTCTTAGAGGTTCATCTCTAAGCCATTGTTTTGACCTGGGCCAGGACTAGGGTAAGGCAAGTGAGGCAGCTAGGATGGAAAATTTAAGGAGGCGTTCACGCTCAGGTGCTGACTCTGCACTTGCCCGGCCCCAGGAGCCAGTGCCTCCTTAAATTTTGTGCCCTAGGCACCTCCCTTGTCTCATCCCAGTCCCAGCCTTGGTTTTGACCCAAATGTTTTAAGCAGGTGATCCTTCAACACAGATTAAATAATCATGGTGAGATTCACAGAAATTCAGAAAGCCCCCCTCCCCTCCAAAACCTTTTCCTGTGATCTTTCTACTGAACCGTGGTTTTTGTCGGTCCATGTCTGCCCCTCCCCTCCTTCTAGCCAGGTGAGAGCCGCTATTTGTTGAGAGTTTGGTATATGTTGGGTTCTGAGCTAGGTCTGCTCTCAATTTTCATTATCATTCTCCCAATAACCCTATGAGAATGTTGGTGTTATTCCAGTTTGCAGATGAGAAAATGGGCTAGAAGAGGTTGTTCTTTGCCCAGCTGGAAGGGGGCAGAGCCAGCCAGGATTTGGTCCAGATCTGCCCTACTCCCCAGCATTCTGTACTCATCGAGCTGTCCTTACACCCGAGAGGGCATCTGTCACCACACAGGGTGAAGCCTTTGAAGTTTTCAGTGGCAGGGATTTGAGCGTAGGGGAAGGCGAGGAGAGAGAGCACCCAGGGGCCCAAGGAAAGAGTGTAGAGAGGAGATTCTGGAGGCAAGGCCAACGGGAGGGAAGGTTGAAGCAGCTCCACCCTCCACTTCAGCCTGTTCATGGTGGACTTTAGTGTGGGCCAGAGAGGATGGGGCTGGACCAGGCTGAGCCTCCACAGGTTCCTGTGGCAGGGGGTAGCCTTCCCTATGCCAGGCACCCTGGTCTTCACCTCCTCTCTACCTGGCAGCATCCTTGCCCTATAATGGAGCCTGTCTAAGCGCTCTGATATTTGTAGCCAGGGCCTGGACCAGAGAATCAGGTGTCCCCGTGCCTTCGCTCAACGAAATGTCACTCTGCAGTCTCTCAATGCCCGTTCCTGTCCTCTCCTCCTGGATTTCCTTTTCCTCCTTTTCAACCAGCAAAATCCTACTTCTTCCCCAAGGCCCATTGGGAGTATCGCCTCTCTAAGAAACCCTCTTCAGCTTTTCACTTTCCCCCGGCCTTCTGCAGAATGAAATAGTTCCCTCTGGCCACGGGTCTTCATTCTTCCGGTTTTGTAGGCTCTCCTGTTGTAGGGTTGTCTGTCTCTGAATGCAAGTCAATTTCCGATCCCATACGAGCTCCTTGAGGGCAGACACCGGGCTTCTTCACTGCTTTTCTGCGGCGTTCCAATGCTACCATGCATCGTTCTAGGATTTCTTTTACTACCTTCCCAGAGAATATTCTGGTTTTCCCCATAAAGTTGTTTTAAAGAATCAAAGCACATAGGAGTATATAAAGGGGAAACTGAAGCTCCCTTCTCCTCTCCCAGGTCTGTTGCCCCGTGGTGTCCACTGTGGGACCTGATGCCTCTTCTTCCAGAGGTTTCTCTATACGAACACAAATGCACAGAAACACATCCATCCATAGACACACTTCTTTGATTTTTTTTTTTCCACTAGCACAAACTATGCATATGTTTTGTGGATTCCTTTTTTTCTACTTAACAGCGCAGTGTAATCTTGGGTCCTTTTCAGTGCATACAGAATTGTCTCATTTGTTTAACAGCTGTGGGTGGATGTACCATAATTATTAAGTATCTTCTGTTGCTGGATATTTGGGTTGTAAGAATTTTTTCTGGCAGCAGAATTCCTTGTACTAAAATATTTGCACGTTTGACTAAGTATTTTTATGGCTTAGAGTCCTAGAGATGGAGTTCCTGGGGAAAATAGTATGTGCTTTTGGATTTTGGAGGATATTACACAGTTGCCTCCAAGGGAGTTGAGCAGATTTTCCCTTTGAGCAGTGAATAGGAATGCCTCCACCCCATTTCCATACTGGAACCTTACCAATATTGTATATACCAATCTTTCAAACCGTTGTGAAGGGCAAAAATGAGATCTAATTGTGGTTCTGATTTACATTTTTTTTCATATGTTGGTAAGTTAATTATTTTTTGGTATATTTATTGCCATTAATTTTGCCTATTGCCGTCCTTTATCTACCTTTCTTTTGGACTGCTAATCTTTTTCTGTTGGGTTCTTTTATTTATTTATTTATTTACTGGGTTGTGTTGGGTCCTTATTGCTGCACGCGGGCTTTTCTCTAGTTGCAGCGAGCGGGGGCTTCTCATTGCGGTGGCTTCTCTTGTGCACGGGCTCTAGGCGCGCAGGCCTCAGTAGTTGTGGCTCACGGGCTCGGTAGTTGTGGCTCACGGGCTCGGTAGTTGTGGTGCACAGGCTTAGTTGCTCCGTGGCATGGGGAATCCTCCTGGACCAGGTATTGAACCTGTGTCCCCTGCATTGGCGGGCAGATTCTCAACCACTGCGCCACCAGGGAAGTTCCTTTCTGTTGATTTCTAAGACCTCTTTTTATATTGGGTAATTTTATATTCAGCATTTGTTTGTTATATGTACAGGAAATATTTCCCCCAGTTTATCTTTTCATTTGTTCATTGAGTTATTATTATTACTTTTTAAAAAAATTTTTTTTATTTTTTTAATGCTATTCTTGTCTGCTTACATTCTTTTTTTTTAATGTATGTATGTATATATGGCTGTGTTGGGTCTTCGTTTCTGTGCGAGGGCTTTCTCTAGTTGTGGCAAGCGGGGGCCACTCTTCATCGCGGTGCGCGGGCCTCTCACTATCGCGGCCTCTCGTTGCCGAGCAGAGGCTCCAGACGCGCAGGCTCAGTAATTGTGGCTCACGGGCCGAGTTGCTCCGCGGCATGTGGGATCTTCCCAGACGAGGGCTCGAACCCGCGTCCCCTGCATTGGCAGGCAGATTCTCAACCACTGCGCCACCAGGGAAGCCCCTATTATTACTTTTAATTAAAGCTTTTTAAATCCTTTCTAAAAGTTCAGGTTCTCTTTACTATAAAATATGAGTATAAGCTTTGAACTTCAACCTGAGTTCAAACCCAGGCCACACAGCTTTCTCTGTGTACGTGCCCAAGTTCCTTAACCTCTCTGAGCCTCGGGATCCTTATCTGTTCTTAGAAGTAACGTTGGGAATAAATCAGACAATGGCACTGAGTGAGCATTGACAAAAATGGATGGAATTAACAGAGAACCACCTCTGGAAGCCGGCAGTAGGCTCTTTCTGGTTTGATTCTGCCCCACGCCCCCTCTACTACCTACTGTGTTTCTTCTCTCAAACTCTCTTCCTTGGTCAGGGGTGGCGGTTGGTTCCCTTTAAATACGCCCTTCCTTTTCCCACCCTGGAAAAATCCAGGTGAGAAGACTCTGGCTGTCTCCTCCTTGATTGATCAGGAAAGTGGAAAAAGAAGGCATTCCTTAAATTAGATGTCTGTTCCCCTAGCTAGGCCGTCTGGCACCTGACAGAGGTCACCCTGGCATTCTCCCACTCACATCACTGAAACTTACTAAACTTCATCATTTCAGCCTTAGATCAATTTGCTGGATTCTCATTTCGTTTTCCAGTTGTTCATTCCCTCTTTCACACAGACTAGTAATTTCAGAGGTTGTATTATAATTTCAAGATGTTGCTTTAGAAGCATTACAAAACATTAAAGTACATTTAAGCCTTGAATTGTCACTTAAGATTATTGCAGGAAATGAGGGCTTTCTGGATCATAAATGTGACAATAGATTGAGAACACAGCCTCTATTATGGCTAAATGGGGACAAAGGGGAAAGAAGTGTTAAGTACACAGGCACTTCTTGGTGGGTGCTAAGGAACCCAGGGAAATGGAGGCTGCCGCTGGAGGATGGGGGCTAGCCTGGGTGGGAAACTTGCGAGGGGGATGCACCATCCCCAAGGCAGAGGCGCCCAGAGCACCCTCCCTACCTGAGAAGCATACTGGGCCCGCCGTGGGCTTTGGGGGCACAGACTCGGGGCCTGTCTGGGTTTTATGATCATCTGCCACCCCACTCCATCCTCCCCTATCTCTATTTCCTCTCTATCTTTAGGATCACCCTCTCCCGGCCTGGCAATGCCTTTAATATCCGGCTTCCCTTAACGCCAGGCTGTCTGCCCACGCCGCTGAGGTCCCCATGGAACTGCAGAAGGTGGGAGGGAGGTCAAGGGTGCCAACAGCCCCTGGACCAGTATGTGGGCGTTAAGGGGGCCCTGCCCCGCGTGTCTCTCTGCTTCGGGGCAGAGTCAGCTAAGAGCGCCCGCGGAGCTCCCGGGAGCCTGCAGGTGTTGCAACCAGAGGGGCATTCCGCATGGGCACAGCAGCTGCCCACCGGCAGGAGCGCCCCGTGCCGGCGGTGGCCGCGCTCTCCAGGTTCCCCTGGGGCCTGGTCCCACTTGCGTCTCTGCTGTGATAGGCTGGCTGCTGCACCCCAGCATGTACTTTCCCGGGGTGCTGGGTTTCTGATGCGGGTTCTGCAGCCCAGCAGACTTCCTTCTGAACTTGAGGCCAGCTCAGCCAGACAATAAGTCACTGCGGGGCACACACAGACCATCTCCTGCACGGGGCTCAGCACCTCCTTGCAACAGGACTGGGACACGTGTGTCCTCAGCGGCCAGCCGTGGCGGCAGCAGTTTCAGGCACTGGGCAGGACGGCCGAGGAAGCCAGTGAAAGAGTGGGCAAGCGCGAGCGTGTCTCTGCAGCAGGCTGCTTACGTGCTTGGTCGCAGTGAGACGGAGCGGGTCTCCAGGCCTCGGCGCCTCTGAGCTCTGTCCCAGCGGGGAAGGGGGAACTAACCTTCTTGCCTCCAGCGTCCAAGGGCTGAACCCTGTGGTGGCAACGTTAGCCCCATTTTGCAGATGAAGCACAGAGAGGTCAAGGAAGCAGGACAGAGGATGCGCAGGCCGGAGGGAGAAGAGCTCCGGGTGGGCCCCAGAGCTCTGTCACTGTAGGTGTCCCACATGCTCAGTCACCTGAACACCCAACAGCCTTCAGACCCCATCCCTTGCCCGAGCGAGACCAGGGGCTCTTAAGGACCCCTTGCGTGGCTGGTGCCTTTCCTGGTGGGTGGGGAGGGACGGGGCTCGCTCCTCTCCCCTCTGTGAACACAATCTATGGCTGCCTTGTCGTCCTGCAGTTCCCTTGGAATCCTTGCCCGCTGACCCCGCCACTCTGTCCGTAAGCTGTCCTGCTCCGCATCCTCAACCTGTACGTGGGCCAGAGTCCCATGGCCCTGGGCGGCACGGGGCCTGGGGCAGGCAGTGCCTGGCACCGGTGTGTTTCGACTAAGTGGCCGAATCGTGCCTTGTCATTTCAGCCCTGGTTCAGATGGGATGGCCCTTCACCCCTGCCATCAGCTGACTGTGTCCTGCCGTCTAGTTGAGTTCACATGTCCCTTTAGGGCAGGGGCCAGTTCTGCTCGCTCTAGACTCTACCATATAAGTGCAGTTCTGCTTAGAGAGAACATCAGGGGCCTTTGGCCAGGGCACTGCTCAGGGCCCTTCTGAGCCAGGCACAGCCTCGTTCTCGTCCTTAGAAACCCTTGAGCCCTTGGTGCCCGGGGGCCAGTTGCCCAGCTGGAGATTTCTCAGGAGTTTCCCAGGTGCTAGGGAGTAAGTGGCCTGCTGTCCTGTGCAGGAACCCCACCCCCCGAGATCACCTGTTCTCTCCTGAGCCCGGAGGCCCCAGCTCCCTACACAGCTGGTCCTGTGATGTTGGCAGTAGGGCCTCAGATGAGTAGGCCCTTTGGGTTGGAGGTTTTCCCAGGATGGGGTTTCCCAATGCTGTTTGGTTGGTGACACAGTCATGCGAGGGACATTCTAGGGAGGGGCGGGGCCTCTCCTCCCCCCCGTCCCCACTCCCCCTCCTCCCCCCTCACTTCATTGTATTTCCTGGGATGGTTAAGCTCAGAGCCACACTGTCTCCAGGCCTGCTGCAAACACCCGCCCTGCAGTGCCCACGCCTCACCTCTTGCGGGGGACCGTGTAGCTCAGAGCGCCTCGTTTTCCTGCTGGATGGGATCAGTTCCTCTGCACCAGACGGGGAAGGTGGCCCGGGTGGTGGCTGGTGCCCGCTTCTGCCTGGAATCTTCCCTGCCCACCCTCCATTGTCTCTTGGAAATAAGTTTGCTTCACTTGCCCACACCCAGACACTTCCCCTCAGCCCTTTTCTTTCTTTCTTTCTCTGTCACCAGTGGGTCCTATTTAACTCATCGAACCACAGCTTTTGCATTTTTGGTATGTCCACTCTCCAGGGAAACCTAGAAAGGCCTACTATGCATCTCTTCTGCTTCAGTGGTTTTCCTTTGGCCACAGCTCTCACCTGGCCTGAGCCCAGCCCCCAGAGCCCCTCTCTGAGCTGTCTCTGGAAACTTTCCAAGTTCCTGCCTCGTGTTCGGAGTTGGCCGGCTGAGAGCTGGTCCCTGAGCTCGGGTGAATTCCCTTAGCTCATTACCGAAGGGTCTTTCAAAAAGCAGGTTGACAGGGAAAGAAGGGTGTCATTGGCATGGCTGTAGATGTCCGTGACTTGGAGCTTACAGCTCCCTGCACCCGTGTCCACAGCTGTCAGTACCCAAGGTGTGAGCCGACCGGACGGAGATGGTCAGCCATACATTGCGACTTGTGATAAGCACGGCTTTATTTTGTTTTCTAATTGAGTCATTCAAAGGAGGCTGTTTCGCCGTCACCACTGCCAGCTCGCTTGTGAGACAGTCAGTGCCCGAGAGGTCTCTTATCACCTGCCGTCCCGGGCACATGACCCATCTACTCTAATACTTGCCAAGCTGCCATTTTGAGGTACAGATCGGGGCAGTTGGGGTGCTGCAGCAGAAGGGCGAGTATGGTGGAGGCAGAGAGACCCAGGATCCAACCCTGGCCCGGCCCGTCTAGCTCGCATCTTCGGACATGTCGATGTATTCTGTTTATTGTGTGGACTGAATGATACCCAGCTTCCAAGGTTACTGTGAGGACTGAATTCGTAGAGCTCCACACTGGGCCTTGGACAGGTCATAGCCTTTTGGCTCCCTCATCCTGAATAAGAAGGCGGCTTGTCTGTTTCCAGCCCTCCCGTGGGGTGCTGGGGGCCTGCGTTAGAGAGGCCCCATCACAGAGGTCAGGCTGGAGGTGGAAGGAAGATGCATAGAGGTGGCCGCAACTCCACCCAACTCTGCACGAGCTCTCTGGCCCCTCGGTTCTCCAGGAGGGCGGCGGGGAGGACTTCTGGCCTGGGCACGATACCAGCCAGGGTTCTTGGCCTTTCCCAATCCATAGGAATTGACTAGAGGCCAGACGAGAAATTCAGGCAAGGCTTTACGGGGGCCCCTGCTGCAGCAGGAGGGAGCGAGAACAAGTAACAGGTCCCCTTGCTCGCTTCCTGAAGGGGGGCGAGCTGGTTCCTTATATGCGGTGAGGGTAGGGGGTGTGTCCAGGGGTCGGGCCGGAGGGGGTGCTTAGGTGGTCTGCCCACCCCTCTGTGGTGTTGAGTGCATGGGGCACGTGCAGTACCCAATACCCGGGTTTTGCTCCTGCCTCTTCAGAAGCGGCAGTTGGGTTTTTTGGGTCTTTTTGTATCTTGTTGTCCATAATTTGCCCCAACCATCCATGCACACAGTTATTTTTAGTCCCATTTAGTTTCTTTGTATTTTGCTGCTGGAGGAGACGTTTGTGCTGGTGCAAGCACTGCAGCGAAGGGTCCCAGGTCCCAGCCTGTCTCAGGGACGGTCCTCGCAGAGCCTTGCCCAGCCATCCAGAGGGAGCCGGTGCCTGTTAGGCAGGCGAGAAAGCCTCAGCACAGAGTTTTAGTGACTTGCCTGAAGCCACACAGGTGGAAGAACCCAGCACCCTGGGTTCTCAATTCCAGACACTGCCAGGAAATCCTGAAGGGCGGCGAGTAAAGAAGAGACGACGGGAGAAGGGAGAGTTGGGGGTGGATCATGAGTGACAGTGAAGTGGTGTAGGCGCTGCTTCAAAAGGCAGGGATAAAGTACAGGCTTCTAAAGGATGCTCAACTATGCTCTCTGCATCTCCTCCTCAACCTGCCCTCCAAAGAGAGGAAGGCAATAAGGATTCCATGCACAAGCCCTGGTCTGGATATAGGGGTGCGGGTGCAGATTTAGTCATGGCTTTGCCACTCACTTGCTGTGTGAGTTTGAATGAGCTTCGTAACTTCTCTAGACCTTTCTTTCCTCATTTATAAAATGAGAAGGTTGGATGAGATGACCTCCCTTGGCTCTTCCAGCTCTAAAACCTTCTGTGATTATTCAAGCAAAAATCCCGGCGCTCTGACTGTTGCGATTGCTTTGAGATGGGAAACCAGCACAATTGCCTTAGGAAGGAGGCTTGTTCCTTTTTTCTTTAGCTGGGGAAGGCTCTGGAATGATGGAAAAGCCAGAAGCAGCCTGGCAGGTGATGCTGGGGTAGAGGACTCCTCTCCCCACCCTCCTTACCCTCTTCCTCTCCTCCACCCTCTTCCTCTCCTCCACCCATGGCAGCCCAAGCCTCTTCTACCTCCCAGCAAAGTGCTTCATTTGTATCTCAATGCCCAGCATAAAAGGAAGCCAAGAATATCTAGGGTGGCTGAGTCAGCTTCCTAGGGCCGCCATAGCAAAATACCACCAACTGTGTGACTTAAACAACAAAAATTTATTTTCTCATGGTTCTGGGGGCCAGAAGTCCAAGATCAAGAGGCCAGCGGGATTGGTTTCTTCTGAGACCTCTCTTCCTGGCTTACAGATGGCTGCCTTCTCACTGTGTCCTCACATGGTCATCCCTCTATCTGTGTTGTCTGTAGCCTGATTTCCTCTTATAAGGGTACCTGGTCACTGGATTAGGGCCCACTTTAATCACCCCATTTTAACTTAATTAACATTAAAGACTTTATCTACAAATACATACAGTCACGTTCTGAGGTACTGGGGTAGGGCTTCAATATATGAGGCCTGGTGCAAGCCAGGCCTTGCGAGGGGAACAATTCAGCCCATAACAGGAATGACATTTACTGTCCATGCTGGAATACTTTTAAAAAATATTTTTGCACTTTTTGTTGAAGTCTAACATGCATACTGAAAAGTACACATATTATGCGTTTACAGCTTGAACGCATTCGCATAACTAGATTAAGAAACAGAGCATCACCAGTACCCCCCCCCACCTCCCCTGTGCCCCCTTGTACTTATCCCCTAAGGGTAGCCATTATCCTGAATTCTAACACCATGCATTTGCTTTCCTGTTTTTTTGCTTTGTATACACAAAATCATATAACATGTAACCATTTGTGTCTGCCTTCTTCACTCAGCATTATGTTTGTGAGATGCAACCATATTGCAGGGTGTGGTTTATTCTGCAAATTCCCACTGCTATATGCAGTGTATAGCATCCCATTGTGCAGATATCCTATTTAGCTACACTTTCTAC
The DNA here is from genome assembly GCF_028023285.1 of Balaenoptera ricei. Lineage (NCBI taxonomy): Eukaryota > Metazoa > Chordata > Mammalia > Artiodactyla > Balaenopteridae > Balaenoptera > Balaenoptera ricei. Next base: position 3,780,352 of record NC_082645.1, on the reverse strand, counting down.
CACTGATGAGCTTTTGCGTAGTTTCCAGTTCGGGACCCTTCTAGAAAGGTTGCTGTGAACATTCTTGTCCGTGTCTTTAGGTGGACGTATCTTATGCATTTCTGTGGGCACGTAGCTGGGAGTGGATCTTCTGGGTCATCCGGCACACAGTTGTGCAGCTTTAGTGGAGACTGCCAGATGGTTTTCCGAAGTAGTTGTGCCAGCTGACGTCCCACCAGCAGTGTTTGAGCATTCCAGTTGCTCCATATCCTTGCCTACACATGTTTCCCGCCCCCCCCACCGTGTATTTTTATTTTAGCCATTCTGTTCAATATGTGGTTATATCTAACTGTGGTTTTAATTTGCATTTCCCTGAAGACTCATGATGTGGAACATCTTTGAATTTGTTTGTTGGCCATTTGGATAGTCTCTTTTGTGAAGTTCCTGCTCAAGTCGTTGGACCATTTTTTTTCCCGACCAGATCATCTGTCTTTATCTTGTTGTTTTGTAGGAATGCTTTCTCTCGGTCCATGATCTGCTTTAGGTTCGTTAAACTTATGACATTTTATGATCCTCTTAGTCCGACCTCTAAATCTATAAATGAAAAATCAGATTTTGAATAGTTAAGTGACATCCCCAAGGTCACACAGCTGGTGAGCGCAGCGCTGGGGCCAGAATCCAAGGCTGCAGTGCTTTCTCGGAAGGCACTGTGATAAGTACTCGATATTTTAATCCACCCACAAATAGCTTTGATTGTGTGCAAGGTCATTGCAAAGCATCGATTGCTGTTGAAATTGCACTGACTTGAAGTCAGAGACTCCGCCATTGATGGCATTGGGCTCCACATTGACCCTCTGTTTTCTCATTGGCCAAATAATAAGGCTCCACTGGATTATGTCCTCAATATCCCTTCCAACTCTAAATTCTACATCCAAAAGTACCTTGCATAAAGGAAGAGAAAGGGTAGCTGGTTTTTTTTGTAACAGGAAACAAGTAAATAAGCATAGATTTCCTATGAAAGGAAAGGATTGGATTGCTTTAGTCAATAAAGAGAAAAGAGAGAAATCAAGCTTTGAGTAGATAAAGTCCCAGTGGTATGAATGGTAGAAAGCAGCCACTAATCCTCTTATTCTCTTTTACTTCAGATGGGCAAAAGAAAATGTTTATTTACAGAGGGAGGGATTCAGTTTATACCTGAGAGACTGAGTGATGTTACCTTAGGAGAATGAAGAATTGCCTCTGCAGGTCACATTAAATTAAAGAGATTTATATAATTGGCATTGTTATGGTTGGAAGTAAGAGAAAACTGTATTCAAGTTGGCTTAAGGAAAAAAGAGAGAGAGAGAAAGAAAGAAAGTGAGAAAGGAAGGAAGGAATTAGTTCATATAATTGAAAAAGCCCATGGGTAGGTCTTATTTCAGGTCTGGTAGGGTCCAGTCTCAAACAGTGTCAGAAATCCTTTACTCTCTCTTACTATGTCTTTGCTTTGCTTTCCTTTGCATTGACATCAGTTTCAGGGAAGGCTCTCCCATGCTGGGGCAGTCATAGTCACAGGCTTGCAGATTTCTATTTTCTTGGTTGGGCAACACCAACAGAGTGTTTCTTTCCCAGTGGTTCCAGCAAACGTCCCAATACTGTGTCTGGTTGGCCTGACTGGGTCCCGTGTCCATCACTGAACCGGCCACTGTGACTCTGATTGCCCACTCCTTCAGCATCTATCTACTTTTGAGGTTGTAGAGTGGAGTCAACCCCCAACCTGAACCTCAGGGATTGTCAGGGATAGTGGTTCCCCAAAGGACTATCAGGGTGCTTTTACTGAGGAAGGGAGGATTAACAACTCTAGGTACGTACCAAAACTGAGAGCTACTTTACCACCTGTGATATTGTGATTTATAATAAGAAATATATATGTGGTCTTCATCCCCATTTCTGGCACAGAGCTTCTAAAACCTTTAAAGTTTCTCGGTGAGGAGAGCAATCAAGGTGTCTTTCGTTATGTTAATGAGGTGACTTTTGGAGGGACCTCTGGATGGGGCTAGTTGCTTGGAGAACCGACCAGTGATTAGGGGGCTAGAACTTTCAGCCCCACCCCAGATCTCCCGGGAGGGAAGGGAGGCAGACTGGAGACTGAGTTCAGTCATCAATGGCCAGTAATTTAATCAATCACAGCTATGTAAGGAAGCCTCCATAAAAAATCAAAATAAGGCGCCTGGAGCGCTTCCAGGTTGGTGAACACATGGAGATTTGGAGAGAGTGGTGCCCCAGAGAGAGCTTGGAAGCGCCACACTGTCTGCTCCCCATGCCTTGCCCTCTGCATCGTTTCCATCTGGCTGTTCTGAGTTATATCTTTTTATGATAAACCGGTAATCTAGTAAGTAAAATGTTTCTCTGAATTCTTTTAGTTGCTTTTTAGCAAATTAATCAAACCCAAGGGAGGGGTTGTTGGAACTTCAAATCTATAGCTGGTTGGTCGGAAGGCAACCTGGGCTTGCAACTGGCATCTGAAGTGGGGTCAGGGGAGTAGTTTTGTAGGATTGAGACCTTAGCCTGTGGGATCTGATGCTGTCTTCAGGTAAATAGTGTGAGAATTGCATGGAATTGTAGGACACCCTGCCACAATGTTAGTGCGACCCGAGTGCAGTGGTGTGCAGACTACTATGCTTGAAGCAAGGTGGTGGCAGAGATACTACTTTGTTTTTCCCCCCAAACCCAGGATTCTAGGAAACGGAGAGAAAGGGAAATAACATTTATTGAGTATCAATATGCCAAGTGTTGACATACAGTCTCATTTTATATTCCAATTGTTACTGAAGGCAAGTTCGCCTGCCCAGTGCACGGTGAGGCCAAACAATACCAAAACGTTGGAGTTTGGAGCAGAGAAAGGTTTATTGCAGGGCCGTGCGAGGAGAACAGGACGGGTGGCTCCTGCTCAAAAACCATGAACTCCCCGACGGGTTGCAGCAAAGCATTTTTAAAGGCAAGGTGAGGGAGGGGTGTCGTAGGGTAATGTGATCAGTTCAGTTCTCTGATTGGTTGATGGTGAGGTAACAGGGCAGATAACACGATCCATCCTTAGGCGCCAGAAGGTCTGGGGGCCACATGTTCGTGATCATCAAGTAGTTAATTTCTTCCATTAGGTGGTGGTTTTTAGCATCTGAAAAACTCAGGAAATAACGCATGAGATACTATTATCTGGGTACTTCAGAGAGGAGCTACAGCAGAGACTATGGGGGACGGAGTCTGTTCCAGGAAAGGCCCCATAGGGTCCTGCTCGGTTACACCATCATCCTATACGGAAGATATTAATTTCCCAATTTTGCTATCAGATTAAATGATAGCAAGAATGTGAAGTAACATGCTCCCTGGGGTCACACTGCTAGTCAGTGGAAGATCCCAGTTCCCAGCCCTGGGGTCCTGATCCTAAAACCACCCTCACTTACACAGGGCTGCCTTCTAAACCTGGGCTTCACTCATAAACATCAGTTGAAATAAAGAGCCTTGGCCGTGGGAAAGGAGAAAGGGGCCTGGCTTTGGTCTTTCTCTTTGCCTGGAGCTGGCCAGACACATGGCCTTGAATGAGTCTCCTGGGGGCTCTGGACCTCCCTTTCCTCATCTGTAGTATGGTGGGGTTGGACAAATCTGTAAGGTGCTCCAAAGCCAAGTGTGATCATCCGCGATCAGGTGAAGCGGGGCGCCTGGTGATGCCGGGTCTGGGCTAGGTGGACACATCCTAAGATGGCTCTCGAGTTATGCTTTGGGCTTCTGACGGTGCTCAGTCCCAAGATGCACCAGGCCAAGCTGATCCCCCCACGCCTCCCATCCTTCTGGTGCTTTGTTTCTCTTCCCCACCTTAGATGCATCTTGCAGCCTGTCCTCTCCCCACCCGACACCTGGACCTTACCCCTGCCAGTGGCTGCCCCCAGTAGAGGATTGTTCTGGGAAGCATTTATCCTTCGAGGAGTTCCAGGGTTTCCAGAGCTGATGCCCAGAGGCTTTTGCCGCCTTCTGCATCCCAGCCTGCCTTTCCTGGGTGGGACTGTTTGCGTGAAGAGGCTCTTCAGTCTCCTGCAATTTTCTCCATCCTTTCCTAGATTTGTTGTCACTTCAAACCTGAGAGACCTGCAAATTCTAGTGTGACACCAGGCAGAGCTCTGGCAGGAGAGAGGAAGAGTCCTGTTCCTCACCCATTCAAGGCCAGGAGGTGGCCTGCCTCAGGGAAAATGGGGCTGGCCCACTGCCTTCCTGCCCTGTCTGTATCCTGGTTCTAGAACAACCTGAAGCCACTCTGTTCTTTGCACATCTTTCTGGGGTGGGGTTGGGAAGGTGGTCTCTGATTTTTCTCCTGTAAGTCCAAAATTATTTTTAAGGTACCATTATCCTAAGCAATAAAATGATGTGTATGTGGGGTGTGTGTGTGTGTGCGTGTGTGTGTGTAATGTATTTATATATATCAGTGCAGTAGGATTCCAGTTTAGTCGAAAATTCAGGATGGGACTTTGGTACATGTTTTGATGGAATTAAATTTTTTTTTCATACATCCAGTGAACAAGTTTTGGCCCTACTGTGCTGTTCTGGGCATAAGTTGATGGGCTTTGCTTCTCCAGGTGCTCTCAGTGAGCCAGACATGGAAATTCATAGTTACACTGGTGTGGTTGAGCTGTCATGGAAGCAAGGACAAGGTCCGGGAAGATTCCTTTTCTTTGAATGGTCAGGGAGCCCTTCCCAGAGGAGAGAATACTTGAGCAGGTAAATTCTGGGAGTTTCTTAGAATCCATCTTGGGCAAAGACCTGGTAGGTCCTGGAAATGTGAGTCATCTGGAAAAGCCTGGGGCTCAGGAAGGGAATGGTGGAGGACAGCAGATAGGTGGAGAAGGGCCCGGATGTGATGCTGAGAAGTAAGGCCACTGGAATGTAGATCAAACATCAACTGGGCATCTTGTTCAAATGCAGATTCTGACTAGCGGTTCTGGGGTAGGGCATGAGAGTCTGGAGTTTTAGCATGCTCTCAGGGGATGCAATGGACCACACTCTGAGAGCAAGAGTGAAGGCGCTTAGGCATCACTGAGGACTTTACATAAGGGAATAATTATAATCTCTTGAATTTGTAAACCTGGAAATACTAAAAAAAGTATATTGTCTAATTTAATTTATACAGTATCCTTGTAAAATGTGATGCATACCCCATAATTTTTGCAGGAGGATCCTGGAATACAGGGAAGTCAAATAACCAGGGTTTTGTTACTGGAAAGGGGCTCAGAAACCTAAGACAACTCCTCATTTTGTAAGCAAAATCATCTGTCATCTCTGAGGTCATTCTGGATCTGAAAGCCCATGTTTCTGTGATTCGACTATGTTGCTCTAGTTACGCTGCTCCCTCAAGACGAAGGTTGGGTGAAAGTCTTCACCCCATTCTGGGACGCCCCATGCTTGCCTCCCTCTCGGCTAAACTCTGGGAGAGGGTGTAGGATTGGATTTCTGGGTTACAAACATGGAGCAGTGTGATGGGGGTGATGTACTTGAATTTGTGAACATCCTTGATTAGAAGATCCCAGGTTTTAGGCTTTCTGTCTTCCACTCATTTTCTTTGTAACCTGAACCAAATAGGTTCAGTGTAATGCATGTCACCTCCTTCATCTGTAAAAATAGGGCCAGCAACACCCATCCCACCTACCTCACGATATGGTTAGAGCATCAGACTGGCAGGTCTTCCCACATGTATTGTGCACCTACCATGTGCCAGATGCTGTGCCAGGCACTGCGGATGTAGAACAGGACGGACGCAGCCCTTAACCCCATGGAGCTCCCATGGCTGAGAAGACTGGCATGAAAGACAAACGTTCCAAGTTAAATATGTCCAAACGTACAGCATGCAGCCAAGAAGCATGGGGTGATGGGAGCTTATAACAGGGGGCTCAAACATGAGGTCTTGGAGGGCTTCTTGGAGGAAGTGGTCTTTCAGCAGAGAACTGAACAATGGATAAGAATAAGCAAGATGAGGAGAAGGGAGCCTGGCTGGATAAGAGCCCCGAGGCAGGAGGGAGTTGGCTGGCTCCAGAAAATGAGAAAGGGTGAGGTGTTGGACGCAGACACAGCACACAGGGTACAGGAAAGCCTGAAGGAATAAGTTAGGGCAGATCCTATAGGACTTGTTAAAGATTTGGAACTTTATTCTAAGGTTTCAATAATAAGCCATTTAAAGGTTTTAACAAGGGGGTGACATGAACTTTTCAACTTAATGAGATGATCCTGGCTGGTTTGGAGAGTGGCTTGGGCAGGAGTGATTTCGAACAAAACGAGCTAGTGAGCTTCTGCCTCATCCAGGCATGAGATAAGGGCAGCCCCATTAGGGATCTTACAGTGGAGTGGTGAGAAGGGGGCAGACTGGGGAGGGAAAACTGACAGGCTTAGAGATGGATTGGATTTGGGAGTGATGGGGAGGAAGTAGAACAGGATGACTTGCAGATTTCCAGCTAGAAAAATCTCAGTGAATGGCGGTAGCGTTTATTAAAATTGGGAGCAGAGGAGGGAGAGCAGGTTTCAGCTGGTGGTTGGTCATTACTTCAGTCTGGACGTGTGCCAATATAGGTGCAGATGAGCTATCCAAGCCATGACATTGAGTTGGGGGCTGGCTGTGGATGCCTCCTGAGGCTGGCAATGTTGATTTGGGCCCTGCATATCCCCAGATGTGGTATTTCAAGTCAGAGGCATGGAGGTGGTATCCAGAGAGGGGGAGTGAGATGAGCATAGAGCCAGGACAGAGCCCAGAGGTGCTCTGCTGTCACTGAGTCCAAGCTCGTACTACTCACCACATGACAGGCCACTGAATCGAGAGACGAGTTGTCGGGGCAAGGAGTAGTGACTTTATTCGGAAAGCCAGAAGACCAAGAAGATGGTAGACTAGTGTCCCAAAGAACCATCTTGCCTGAGTTAGAATTCAGGCTTCTTTTATATGAAAAGTGGAGGCATGTGGCTCGTTGTTGCAAACTTCTTGGTGGAGGAATCCTTTGTTCTTGCAGCTGTCTGCTTAGGTCAGGTCAGGATGTTTCTGTAAACTTCCAACAAGACAGATGTTATTCTCTGTTCTGCAACTTTTTATCTTTATATGAATGGAACAGTGTTATACCTTTAAAGGTCAGAGCCTTGAGGATGGGCCATTCTGTCTATTTCAGGCTATAGGCAACATTCTTAACTTGTAGCAAAAGCAATAGAATACAAAGGTTGAAGTAAAAGAAACCCATCCAATATGGAGTCAGATTTGTTCTCCCCTATTACACTGCCATTTGGTCATCAGGTTGGGGAGACAGCAAGTGAGGTAACAGATGCAGAATAGCTTTAAAAATTAAAGCCGGATGTTATTGTTGGACAGGACTGGATTTACTAAATATGAATAATAATGCACATCGTTGACAATTACTGCTGCACTTGGATAGGAGAGATGATACTTAATGTTCCCAAATCTGCAAGACTATTTCGTCAAAGTTCTTTTTGCCCCTCTGAAAAGAAAGCCCACCAGGAGGGATCTATTCTTATCATGTCATGCTGCAGTAATTTCATTTTCAAATCATTAACAGGAAGACATCCTCACCCGATCATTCTTGATACAAAACCTTATCTTAGAAGCCTGACACCATCTCCTCAACTCTTCTGAGAGCTTTATGGATTTCATTTGAGACCCTCAGCTTTAAGTAAAACACAAATATAAGCCTGGATTCTTCATGAACCTCTTTTGATATCTCTCCCATCAGCTGAATTCATTTTTTTGCCTCCTGTTCTGGCATTTGGTTATAGATTGTTCCAGGAATTTCACTGCTAACTTACATGATATGAGCAGATAAAGCGAGCTGAACTCATTATCTAATTTACTTTGAAGCTAAATTCTAGATGGTATTTATGGGGAGGGGAAGAGCAGCCTACGATGAGTGAGAATAGTCTTCAATGCCGAAATTAAATGAATTTTCACAGGAAAGTATCCTTCCCCGAACTGTTCCTGTGCATGGGAGTGGGGATGGGGCAGAGGTTATTGCTTTCCATCAGATAAATCCAGTCAAAAGCAGACATTCTGCAGGAGTCTAGCCTGCCACACTCCTATTCAAAGGTAGTTCGCTTCTTTGAATTCCATCAAGCTTCTGGTACAGTAACAGGAAAGTTTATTGTGTTCACCTTACGTGAAAAGAGGCCCTTTCAAGGTGATACCTTTCCTTGTCATAGAGTGTGTTAGAGGGGACAGGAGGTTGGGGAGGGCTTCAGGGTTCCCATCTTCCTGGAATTTGGAATTTTTCCTTCCTCTTACAATGCTACCTTCTATCAATTTCCTTCTTTATTACGGTCTCCACTCCTTGCTTCTCTAGCTCCTTGAACCCCCAAAACCTGTATGTGTGTGTTGAAGGAGGGATAAATGAGTCAGGGCTTCAGGGCAGAGTGGCGGGAGCCCCGTTTCCAGGTGGTAGAAAGAAGTTTGGCCTGGAAATGAGGAGATCTAAGTCTTGGTCCTCTGCTACTGACTAGCAGGAAAACCTTAGTAAAGTCACAGAATTTTTCTGGGCCTTTTCTGTGAGTTGAGGATTGGAAGGTATCTGACATCTTGTGGTTCTAGCCAGCCTTCTGGATTTCTGACCTCTGGGAGCTATCTTGGTGGCAGTGAGAATGTTGGCGGTAAGGTGGTGGTGGTGCTAATGGTGGTGGAAGGGGAGATGGAGCTGGTGATGATGGTATACATGGTGCCAGAGATGGTAATGGTGGTGGAGCTGGTGATGGAGCTGGTGATGATGGTGGAAGTGGTGGCAGAGATGGTAATGGTGGTGCAGGTGGAGGTCATGGTCATGGTGGTGGAGATGGGAGATGATCAGAGAGGTGCTGATAGTCATAACTAACAATAAGCCCTTACCTGGTACCAGGCATTGTACTTAGCACTTTATGTCCATTCTCTCATCTAATCATCCCAGCAGCTGTTGTAATCTCCATTTTTGCATATAAGAAGCCTGAGCTTAAGAGATAAAGTCTGAGCATCCCATCCATGGTGGGCAGAGTTGCCTAGGTCAGGGGGAGACAAAGGTGCTGGTGCTAGGATATATGTCATTGGAAAATTTATCATAGGCATAGAGTGGGAGGGGAGTTAATCTGGGAAGTTAAACATCTTCATGTTCTGCTCTCCCCAAAGCCTCTCCCTCTACAACCAAGTTGTTCCCAGGTGGATTTAGGGTCATAACTGCAAGAGTTCATTCTCCTGAGGCCACGTAGTATATAACAGAGAAATAGTCTCCCACCACCTTTACCAGTTGCTCTTCTAGGTGATTCCTCTTCATTTCTCTATGAGTTTCGCCCTTTGGTTCAGACCCCAACACTTATGCTTTGGGTTTTGGGGCTGCAGCTCTCTGATAAAGACTTGTAGCATCTTCATGGGGGACCGTGATTTAGGGGGTCCCTGAAGTGAGTATTTTGGGGCAAGTGAATGTTCTCCAACATGTGTCTTTGGTAACTGTGTCTTTTCTATATTCTGTTTCACCCGTTGACCCTCACCTATACTTTGTACCCCATGAGGCCATCTTGGAGAGAAATAGGAGAAGAAACGGGTTTATAGCTCAGCGAATACAGGGCTGGGATAGTAGTGCACGGACTGGGAGACTAAAGCTGCTGGCATCTGAAGGCGTTTGTCAGACCCAAGACGCCTCACCGGTGTCTGGACCTCCTTCTTGGGCCTGGGGGTTCTGGCCTTGCTTGAATGAAAGGTGATTCCTTCTTTCAAGTCCCACTCTCTCCTCCTCTTTTCCTCAGGATGGGGATGGTAATAATCCAGGCAGTGGGTCCTGTGTCAGTAGGCTCAGTGTACTGACCCCTCTGGAGGGGGAAGCTGGCTTCAAATGGATCCTATATACATGAGGTGAATGCATGTGAAATGCTCTCTGATATCCAGCCCGTCACCTGACCTCCAACACCCCTTCTCCCTCCTGCAGATGTTTATTGAGCAATTACTATGTAAAGATGTTCTGTTGTGTGCTGAGGATATGACAGTGAAGATGGAACATCCTGACCTCATGGAGTTTATGGTCTAGTTTACACTATAGTGTTACAATGACAGGGGCAGGAGGGTAAAGGTGCTGGTGATCTCATAGCAGGGAACCTGATAGAGCCTTGTGGAGACAAGGAAGGCTTCCTAGAGGCAGTGACACTTTGAGGACACTTGTAGAATAAGAGCTGCACCAAGCATGGCAGTGGCGTGAGAGGAGGAGAGAGGAAGGGGGAGAGAAGGGGAGAGCAGAGGATGAAGAAGATGTGGTCCAGGCAGAGTGGTCAGCGTGTGCGGGGGCCTGGAGGCCAGAAAGAACAGATGGGACGGCTGCTTGCCCCACCTGGGCCTGGGCTGCCTCAGTCACAAGCACCCAGTGCTGGTTTCCCCAGGGTCCTGGTCTCGCGACACAGAGGGGCCTCAAGCAGGAACCAGGACCCACAGGTGCGTTGGCGCCTCTCCGCACTCCTGAAATGCCCGTGTTGCCTCTGCTGCGTGGGCTTGGCTGAGCCCTGCTTCATCCAAGAGCTGCTTGGTTTCGTTGGGCTCTGGGGGGAGCTCGTGACCAGTGCAAACACCGTAAGACTGGGAGGCCCTATGTTTGGACTCCTGGGCTGTGTGAGTTTGGGCACCTCTGCCCGCTTCTCTGAGGCTTCTGCTGGCCCACCGGCAGACCCATCTCTGAGGGTTTTTTTTTTTTTTCCAGTGCTTGCATTCTGGGGTTTTAATTCTCTACCATTTGCAGGGAGCTAAATTCTCTTAGAAACTGCAGGCTTTCAGCCATGAAGCAGTGTTTATAAGTGGCACGGCCATCACCGGGGGGTGGCGTGAGTTGATCCCTGGAGAGGATGGCCCCGTCATCACACGGTCTGTCGCTTCCCCCGCAGGCTTGGAGGGCACCATAGTCCCCATTATCACCACCCACACCTGAGCTGTGCGTTACTAGGGAAGAAGCATTCGGCTTCACTTGTCTGCTGAGAAATAGCTACAGGCTTTTGTAGCTACCCCAGACACAGGGACATCACTATCAGCTGATTCAGAACAGACTGTATAGAAAGCCACACAGGTACATACGGTTGAGATCCACATAGAAAAATATTTATTTAACAGTTTTCAGTTGACCCTTGACCATGCATTCATAAAGGAAAAGGAACAGAGGCGCTAAGCCACAATGACGACCCTAAATGCTGCTTACTTTGAGTGCAAGGGGGTGTCCTACAGCTCCCAGACAGGAGGGCTTGTTTTAGAAATATATATATTGTTGTAGTGATGTATAATTTTTCTTCTTGTACTGAAGTTTATAGAGCAGAATGGGGTGGATGTCATGCTTAGCAAATTGCAGGCCATCTGGAATCTGGGTCTCTGGTGGATGGGGCCACACTGGGGGGACCCTCCTTTCCTGGGCTCCATCGAATAGCTGGGGCGGGGATGGGACATCAAACCATCTGTCTTCATGGACAGAAGCAGCCATCTGTGGCCTTTACATCATTTTAAAGCTGTGACCTGCACCCTTCTCTGAAAACCAAATCCCAACAGCTCTTCTAGCTTCTCCTAAAGAATATTTCTCAATAGGAAAGAGAACAAGGTGGCAGATCAGAGTTTTAAATGAAGGTCTCTAAGCTGATGGGGTTATGGAAAAAGTGACCACAAGGCGTCCAGGCAAGCCCTGGCAGGGTCAGAGGACATAGGACATGGAGTGGCTCTCAGCAGGGGGGGAGGAGGGGGGGGGATGTCCAGTGCACAGCCATCGCCTGTGTTCCTCACAACCCATCCGTGCTGCTTCCAAAGCCCCTCACTTTCCATTGGCAAACTTAGCAATGAGTGGTGGCCATCCTTCTAGGAAGCCACCTGTTAGCCATTAAGGAACGTGCCTGAGGCTGATCCAGCCATGGTCTCAAAGCCATCCAAGAAAAAAAAGGGAAGCGGTGTGTGCTGGCAACAAAAGCAAGACTGGATGTGGCTTGGTTATGGTGACCTTGGGAAAAAATGGAGGGGAGAACGGGGGGAAGAAACAGTGTAGAGAAAGGAGAGACGCCATTGCTTTCCTTACTGGAGAAACATGTAAAGAAAGAGGGGGAAAAGGAAAGGAGAGGGGAGCAGGGAGAGGAAAGGGGAAGGAAGGGGAGACAGAAAGAGAGGGAGAGGAGAAGAGAGGTAGGGCTGCCCTCAGGAATGAGGAACCAGTGGGAGGAGTTTCAAAGTTACTGTCAGAGCAGTATTACACTCATTCGAATGTGATGCTTCAAAGGCAAGCCTGTGACAGGGTGTGGCGGGGTGATGGGGCCACACCAGTGCCCACTGAGCCAGGCTCCACCTCAGTCTATGCTTCTCTTAGACCAGGGGTTCTCAAATTTGAGTATCAGCACCAACCCGTGGCCTTGTTATAACCCCAGGGGTCCCACCCGCAAGTCTCTGATTCAGCGGGTCTGGGTTGTGCATTTCTCACAAGTTCCCAGGTAGTACTGATGCTGCTGTTCCGGGAACCCCCACTTTGAGAACCACTGTCTTAGGGGTTAGAGACTAAACCAAGGTTTGCGCCGATCTGGGCTCCTTGGGTCGAAGTCAGGGAGTGAGTCAGTGTCTCAGCTGGCTGGCAAGAGCAGACTGGCAAACACAACGACAGAACTCAAGAAAGCGCTAAAACCTTTTATTGGATGTATTTGTCTCTTCTTGGCTCGTCATTCAACCCAACCATATGTTTACTTTCCACTGGCAACTGTGATTTTAAACGTCAGTTGACAAGCAGGTGTTCTGCACACTGCTATACGCAAGTTAATTTATTGCCCACAAACTGATGCAGTGCTCTCTCGCTGGCCTCCATTCCCACCAGCTCCACCCAGCCCTTTGTTCTGGCCACACTGAGCCCTGCAGCTCTCAGAAAGGAGCGGCCCTTGCATTCCTCCGTCCCCTGTTGGTGCTGTGTCTTGGCCTGGCTGCCATTTTCCAGGCAAACTAACTCTTACTCTCCTTTAATTTTTTTTTTTTAAGATTTTTTTTTTTTTTGATGTGGACCATTTTTAAAGTCTTTATTGAATTTGTTTGTTACAATATTGCTTCTGTTTTGTTTCGGTTTTTTGGCCCCGAGGCATGTGGGGTCTTAGCTCCCCGACCAGGGATCGAACCCGCACCCGCTGCATTAGAAGGCGAAGTCTTAACCACTGGACCGCCAGGGAAGTCCCCCTCCTTTAATTTTCTGAGTGTTCCCACCTGTGGGAAGGTCAGCCAGCCCTGCTCATTGCTGCTGTCATGTTCTGTCCAGATAGATTGCCGTTGTGGCCCTTTGCAGACAGTCACCAGGCTGTGGCTGCCTCATCCTTCTCAGCTTTTTATCATCAGTGCCTTGGGCAGGGGCTCTAACTCCTGTTCACCGTGGTTGGGGTTAGAGAGAAATTGGAATAGTGGGGCAGGAAGAGACGGAGAGCTCTGCTAATCACTGAAATCCTGAATCATTCTCAACATCCCCCAGGGCTTCAGTGATTCAGTGAAACGGGACTCCAACAGGTGGAAAAGTAAATCTTTGTGATTTCTTTAAAAGCAAACAAAATAACTTCACTTGAGGAAGGAAAAAATACCCAGATCTTTTCCGCTTAGGACGAGCGAAATATCCTTTTGTAGCAGGTGCTTACATAAGGTAGATGGATGGACTGATAGACAGATACAGAGAGGCAAATGGATGGATGGACAGATTGGGTGGATAAAGAGTGTTCTTAAGACTTGCTTATCAGGTCATGACCTGGAATCATATGTTGTTTTCCATTCTTCAGCTCCTTTGGGTGAACTTCAGCTTCCTCTGGGGGGAATATGTGTGCTCCAGAGCTTTGTCACGTGCCTGTTCTTGAGGGACCTGGTTCTAAAACGGAATCCAGTGTCTCGAGGTGTTGTGCTGACTTGAGCTGGGGTCTGAGATGGACCTGCCTCTCATTGAATTCCATGCTATGAATAGTTAGCACTTGAGCCGAAAAATGAAAGACAAAACCATCCCACTACATTTAAAAATAATGAAAGGCTTTTCGGTCAATTTCGGGTGGAATCCACTGTTCTGAGCAGTGGTCCTGCCACCGTGACCTGTGAGATCTTGAGCAAATCACTTAGCCTCAGTTCTGTCACTTGTAGGACAAGGGAGTTCTCTTCCTGCTGTCCCGTTTTCTGATGAGTGTGAGTCATTTCTGGGGGACTCACAACTAGTTACCATCACTTTAAAGATTGGAGGGGAGAAAACAGGGCACGAGGTCGGATGTATGATGCCGCCACATCCCAGGCGGCATAGCTTAATGCACTTCTGAAGACTAAACCAAGCAGGCTGACTTGAATGCTGTTGAAATAGCAGGCTTCACTGCAGGACGCTGTTGGACACCTGCATTACTTCTGTTTTTTAAACAGTACTCTGCTGAGAATAAATCTGTGTCACTGCCTAATGGCTCTTGTCATTTTAGTGCAGTGATCAAGGAGGAAAAATGGAAGTACTTTATGTGGAAAAACAGGCAAGATATGAAGGTATTTCTTAACCCAGAGTGCACAGCTGTCGGCAGTACAATACAGATCTATCAACAGTTTCACTTAAAACAGTTTACCTGTTTTGCATGACTGAGTTCAGTTCACTGATCTTCATTCAAGTTCACACTGAAGTCATTTACCTGCGGGCTACAGATTACACCACACAGACCGAAGCATTATAGATTTTTCCAAATGTAATATACAAGTCCAAATTGATTGCAGCCCTACGTAAATTTAGTCAAATCTTTAATATGCTCTATTAAGGCGTGAATAAAAGTTTAAAGCTTTGTCTCAGCTACAGCGTAGCTGGGACTGGAGCTGAACCAGTTGTGAACAGCCAGAATAAAAAGTCACTGTTGGACATGATGTTTATTCTCAGCAATGTGGCATCTAAAATAATGAGCTTTGTTTTCAAAATGTAAAAATGAGCAATTCACTTGTTATTATAAAATGACAATTTTATAAGGGGGCTAGTTTGACTCCTCTTCTGACACCACCAAGGCTAACCTCTGTTACATTGTCCATGGGCACACACCTCACGCTGACCATTGACTGTACCTGGGTGGCCAATGCTCCATTTTCCTAGCACAGAATCATCTTTCAAAACACAAGAGCAAAGGTCCTAGCTATTTTCCCCACCTCCAGTTGAGATGGGGAAGTATATTCTAGCAGCCCTGGCAGGTATTTGGCACAATCTGTGTTATTCCAGAATGACTAGGCAAGGCTTAGAATGAGGAATGCAAAATAAAATTGTGTGTTTTCAGAATTATTTATGCTTTAATTTGTAGTCCCTTATAGGGAAGGCTTTCTGTGAAAAGACTGGATAGACTTGGTCTACACTATAGCGGAGAATGTGTATTCAGAAATACGATCCAGATTCAACCTTGGTTGCATCGTCAGAATCTTAGGAGGATAATAAATACAAGCTAGGTGGGGGATTCTGTGAGGGTTTCTTTGGTTTGGCAGGACTCTCTGGGTATGCGGCTGGAAAGTGGGGAATGGGAGGAGAAGGAAATAAGGAGCCTTGCTGCTTTGGGCAGCGTCTATGAAGGATTACTTTAACCTGTGGCATAGCCACTAGCCAGAGGGGGCTGGTCCCAACTGAAATGTGCTGTAAGTGTAAAAGCCACACTGGGTTTCAAAGACTTAGTAAGAAATGTAAGAAAATGTAAAACATTGCATGAATATTTTGATTCATTGCACGTTGAAACCGTGTGTGAAATGATGATATCTGGGGCATACTGGATTAAAATCATTAAAATTGATTTCACCTCTTTTTGAATGTGGTTGAGATTTTAAAATTACATATGTGGCTTGTATTTCTAGTGGACAGTGCTGTTTAATACCTATGATGTATGGTGGGATTATGGCTCATGATTACTTTCTTGCTTGTGTTTTATTTTTCAAATAGAAAATGTGAGAGACAATATTGTCTTGGAGAAAAAAATATATATATAGCTTGTGGATTTTCGAGTCCAGCCAGCATGTGTCTTGGCTATAGCTAGCCCTTGGGTAACTAACCTCTGAGACTCAACTGCCTCATCTAGAAAATTAAAATAATAACAGTTTTGATCTCAGCAGGTTGTTGTCAGAAATGCATGGGAAATTAGCAGAGAGCACTTATCACTGAACTAACATAGGGAAAACGCAATGAGCAATCGGCATGGTTCTTTCTTAATCTCAGGACCTGTCCAGTGCCTCATCTTTTAATCCCTGACCATTTCAACTCAGTTCCTTGTTTCGTTTCTTCCCCAAATTTGTATTTTCTTTCATGTCTATCTATCTATCTATTTACTTCTACACCCAGAAGGCTAATCTTTCCCTTCTTTTTCTCATCACTGAAAAAATCTCTCGTCTGGTTCCCCATCTTCTTACTTGTTCAGACTAAGGTTCCTCCTGCTTATTTACTTCAACTGTTCAGAGCGAGAATTCTATCCTGGCTAAAACCATAAACCAGCCACAACCCTTCGTCTGCCCTTGTCTGGATGCCTCCTCTCGGGCATGCTGGGTCTTGGCTTTCATGGGAACTCTGCTTCTTTTGATGGGTTGGTCAATCAAAGGACGACTGACTCCAGGCAAAAGGGGTGTAGGTAATGGGAGACTAAGGGTCATGTAAACAAGAGATCAAGAGAACAGGACAGGAGAAGAAAAATCGTGTAACTAACTTCTCTCCTTTTGCCCCCCCCACAAGGCTGCCTTTTCTTTCTCCTTGCCTTTCTTCTGTTGGCTTTAGAAGCTGTGCTATGTTCAACCATGGTTAAGTACTAGGTGGTTCTCGTTGCCTTTCTAGATTCTTGCACCTGCAAGCACAACCTCCCACAGTGTAGCATGGCACACATCTAAAACCCTGTGCTGTTTCCACATTCTAAGAAATAAGTCCTTAAATGAAGATGGTTATTACTTGTTCTCTGAAATTCAGTGGCAAGGAAGAGAAAAAGATAGAAAACTCTGTGACGATATGTTGTTTCGCTAGGTGAGTTACCTGAGTCCTTCACAATTAATAAGATGAACCTCTCAGCCAGAGCTACATGAGATTAAAAAACAAAGAAATAACTTAAGAACACACTTGGAATAGCAGTGGTGGCGTGCCTCTTACAGTCCCCGATTTTCCTATGCAGGTTTTTTTTTTTTTTTTTTTGGTAATCAATCAGAACTATGTTGATTTTTGTTCCCATCTGGCAGCTGTAACTAGGTGCTTCAGCCTGTACTCTTAAGGTGATTTTTTTTTTTTTTTCTGCCTTTCATCAGATCAATATGTTACTTTGCCTGTTTTATTTTTAGATTTACTGAGTGTTCTGAGGGTAGCAAAGGAAAGAAATAAGCAAATTGGTTTGTATTTCAAGTGTGGGCTGAGGTTTGACCCCAGAAACCTGTCAACCCTGTTTGGAAATTTAACAGGGGAACAGGTTTCACGGGTCTACTTTGCTGACAGCTGGGATTTTTGGAGGATTTGTTGTTGGGAGAACTGAGTGATTTCAGTGCCGGAGAACATAACTAGGGCCCCTCTGCCGCCCCAGGCAAGGCATGCTTAGGCGAGTGTGTGCCGGAGGGCCGACCCTGGATGGATAAACGTGGCTGTTTTTCCTGGGGCATTTATTAATGAAATATTTACCACTGATCAGAGGCAGGAGGGGTGGTTGCCAACAATCACTTACCTGTGGCTTCCTAGAGAATCAGAGGGTTTGAACATGTGAATGAATTTTTCTTCTTAAAGTATTATGTAAATTTAGGAGAGGGAGGAAGAATTTCTGAAAATCCAAAACAAACACAGCTCTAAGATATCAGCTGTCCACATAGAAACTTACATTCTGGTGTCTTGG
Organism: Balaenoptera ricei; assembly: GCF_028023285.1. Lineage (NCBI taxonomy): Eukaryota > Metazoa > Chordata > Mammalia > Artiodactyla > Balaenopteridae > Balaenoptera > Balaenoptera ricei. The sequence goes on along the minus strand of NC_082645.1, from coordinate 3,762,556 downwards.
CTCTCCAAGAGAAGACAGCAAATGCTCTGCAGCTCCCTGATCTTCCTTTTCTTATTTACTCTTTTGGTCACTGTGGATAAATACTCATGACACTTGTGATTATCAGTTGTCTATGGTGTACATCTTGTTCTCTGTCAGAGGTTGTAGAAAGAGCAATGATTGCGTGATTCAGAATGCAAATACGTGGGCGTGCAGACAGACATCTGTCCGTGCAGTCAACGTTTGATCCTCTGGGGGACCACTAAGGGGTATCGTTTTAAGAGCCTGATCTTTTCTGGGTGGCTGACAGTACAGCTTAGTGCCACAAAGGCAGTGAGCTAGTGAGAGTTACTAGCTGAACTCAAAGTTTTACATTTTCCATGGTTTTTGGATAATTATCTTTTTTTCCCCCATGAGGCTCAAATATACGGCACATCTAAAAACATCTGTAAAGAAAACAGAAGTGCTGCTGCAGGTGTGAGCATTGTAATTACAGGTGTGCACGCCTACTAAATATATGTCCCAAACAAACACACACTCAGTGACAGGCTACTCCTGATTTTGCCTCCCCTGAAATTGAATGTAAAATTAGTGTCACTAAATATACTTCTTTGTTACCAAAGGGCTGCCACTGCCCTTTTGTCTTGAAAATAATCATTGGGTTGTCTCTAGACAAACATTCTTTAAAGTACAGATAGATATTGTTTCATCTGATGTGGCTATACTGTATCCATCTATTCCTTAAAGGCCAAAACCAGATTTATGGACTACATAAAATGCTTTCTGGATATACAAACAATGAAAAAACATTTTTTTAAATTAACAGGCATCAACAGGTAGGTATAAATAAATTGTCTAAAGCATTTAATGGTCTTTAACACAGTCAACGCCCCTGGCCTTGAAACAGTGTTAAATTCTTTTTTTGCTAGTGGCAAAAAAAGCCATCAAGCAAGCAAGCCCAGCTTGAAAATTTGGTACCATTTCCTGGCCAGTAAGCACAGAACGGAGGGGCTCAATATTTTATGGGTATCTTTTTGTTGTTGGGCTTATGACTTTTTTTTTTCTCTCTCTCTCCCCTCTCCTGCCTGCTCAGGGCTGATCGTTGTGACGTTGGCCGTCTGCTGGATGCCTAACCAGGTTCGGAGGATCATGGCTGCGGCCAAACCCAAGCACGACTGGACCAAGTCCTACTTCCAGGCGTACATGATCCTGCTCCCCTTCTCGGACACCTTCTTCTACCTGAGCTCGGTCGTCAACCCGCTGCTGTACAACGTGTCCTCGCAGCAGTTCCGCAGCGTGTTCGGGCAGGTGCTGCGCTGCCGGCTGACGCTGCCGCACGCCAACCAGGAGAAGCGGCTGCGCGCCCACGTGGCCTCCACCGTGGATAGCACCCGCTTAGCGCGCCGCCCCCTCATCTTCCTGGCTTCCCGGCCCAATGCCTCTGCAAGGAGAACTGACAAGGTTTTCTTAAGCACTCTTCAGAGCGAGGCCAAGCCCGACTCTAAGCCTCAGCAGGTGAGTCGTGAGTCACCGGATCCCAACTCAGAGGTGACACCTGCCAACCCTGCCACCGAAAATGGTTTCCAGGAGCATGAAGTGTGACTGTGTCAGTCAAGGAAGGAAGGAAAGCTGGAGCGCCAACGGGCCCTCCCCACACGGAAGCGACGGTTACCTTCATGCAGCAGTGACAACAGACTGTGCCCCCATCATCAGGGACAGGAGTGGAAGACAGACAGGGGCCTGGGAAAAAAACAGATGGCCACTTAAAAGTGTCACTTACTTACTTACTTACGTAAGGGCTAATGCTGCTGCCAACCTGGCCTCAACTCTGGCCCACGTGTATCCATTCCTCCTCCTCCCTTCCATTAAGGACACGTGGAAAATTCAGTCAAACTGAACGTATCCAGAGCTCACAAAGTTTCGTTTTGACACTGAGCTCTTTCATTATTTGCAAAGGAACTGAAAGAAAGAGAGCACGAGTTCCCCTCGCGACCCGGAATAAAAGGACACCCAGAAAAAAAATCTCAGGGGGGCTGGGGGGGGAAGGCGAGCCAGAAGAACAATGCAGGAGGGGCTGGTATCTCCTTCAGCTTCAGCAGCGCGCCAAGAAAAGGCCTAATTTGAGGAGCAGGATGGTGCTGGGGAGTCCCGGCTGAAGGGCTGGGGCAGAACTGCTCCTTTTCTTGGGCCGGGGCCCATTGCACAGAGGGGTGTTGCAGCAGCTGATGCACACGGAGTTCAGTCTCCCCGGGGAGCAGAAGGATTGGTACCCGGCCGAGGCGATGAGGCAGGCCGCCGACGACGCGCACGACTTGCGGTACAGAATCCCTGCAACACAGACCCGAAGGAGCGCGGGTAACCAGCCTGCACCGGCCCCAAGACGGCAACCCTCCGAGCCCAGAGCCCCACGCAGAGCACGTTCTCACTCCTCCTACAGCCCAGAAACTTGGTGTGGCCAGGGAGCTGCTCCAGGTTGTTTTCCTTGAGCACCCCCCCCACCCCAAAATACATGACATGTGCAGTGGAGAAGGCAGGCATCATTTCACTTGCTTCTGAGATGCCAGTACCAGTGAATAAAAGAGCTTTTACGATCAAAGTTCATGTTTTTTGTTTAAACTGTGTACTAGACAGAACTTCTTTTTATGTACTTCTTTTTGGTTCACACTGTCTCATGCCAGAGAGGATGACAGGCTGCACTTCAAGATCTTATCTCTGTTGTTTGTTTGTTATTACTTTATAAGCGACCACAGAGAGATGGCTCTCAACTATGTGTTTATGAAATCCTGGAATTCTCTCTCTCAGTAAAAACCAAACTCCAAAGAGAATAAATCAGATCACTACCAAAGAGGCCCTGTGTGGGTTCAGTAAAGGGAGGGGGGGGGGGGCCTGGCTGACAGTGTACCGAACACTGCCTTGTTCCAAGGGAAGTTTTGCCCTTAGAACATATGGCCATTTGCCAGGTCAGCACCACACAGCCAGCACCTATTAACACATACTGTGTGGGCACATAAAGGGTCTTCCCAATAAGACTGGAGGGCCCATCTTAAGGAGCTCGTGTGTCTGTCAGTCAGGTCCAAATTGCAGCATAATCATCAAATTAGGGTGTCTTGGGTAATCATTTGACTTTATAAAGCTGGAAGTTTATTCAAGTAATAGCTAAGCTTATTAAATACTTTCCTGAATGCCAGGCACTCTTCAGATGGCTCCTAGCTCATTTACTACCTGCAACAACCCTACAAGAGAGGGCCCCAAGATCATCCCCATTTTGCAGATGGGGATCCTAAAGGCAAGAGAGATTTAGTAACTTGCCCAAAGTCACACTTCTAGAAAGTAGAGCACCTGTGATTTGAACCAAGTATTCTGGTCCCATGCTGTCAAATCTGTAGTACTATACAGCAAAGCAGCCAGCCAAGTGAACCACAAAATGGTTTTGTTTTTTGCAGGGGGGGGGGAAGACTACTTTGAAAATAGCTTTTGGTGTGTGTGTGTGAGAGAGAGAGAGAGAGACCGTTTTGTATCAATGAACTACTTTTCTTTTTGGACATATAACGTCATACTAAAGCTGAACCTCAAAGTGATGCCTTTAGCCCATGTGCGGCCCTGCGTGTCTGAGGGACACAACACATTCACCAGTAGCCAGGGCTCCCTCCCCTCTGACTCCCTGCAGACATGTGTGTATGCAAGCATTACTTCCATTTGGGCCCCCATCTTCCCCCTTGAGAATTGCTACTTTGGATGCTAGAGAAACAGTGAAAAAAAACTGAAGTGCCTAAAACTCCCAAGTGGGAGGTAAAGAAATACTTTAGATTTATATTAAACATGCAATTTTATGCCATTTCTATAACTGCATGTTTGTAAGGATTGATTTTGTAACTCTGTTAGAAAAACCTGGAAGGTAGCTGGTCTGGTAAGAGAAATCCCATGGACAGAGGATGTGTAGGGGGAATGAGGAGCACTGTTTAATTTCTAAGGAACATGCTACAGAGTTCCCAGAGTCTCTACATTTTCTAACCATTGCCCATTTTAGAAAATTAAGGTTCACTGTCTTTTTATTCTTAAATGTTAAAAGCCACTAACTGTCAGTTGTCAGTTCAACTTCAGTAAACTTTTTTCCTTTAAATAAATTTTAAAAATTAAAAAATATGTACTGAATACATCTTTTACTGTAAAAACGTTCAGACAGATCAGGTGAAAATGCTCCTTGACCTCTCTCCTTCCAGTGCTACATCCTCCTCAGAGGTAAGCACTCTTATCAATTTGGGATGCCTCCTTCCAGGCCTATTTCTATGTATTTACATATGTGTCCATGGAGAAGAGGTCTGTGCATATGTCCTGATAGCATAACATAACATCCTATATGCTGTATATATGTATATCCTATTTGCATTTTCACTTAGTGACATGGCTGGGGATATATTTTTAAGTCTAACTTTGTAGGACTGAGAGTCAGTGATGAGGTAAGTTAGTTAGATAAATAACGCAATTTTGTGACTGCTGCCCAGGGGACATCTCCAGATCACTTGGCTCTGATGGCCAGTGGGGCCTACGCTTGCAGTCCTGCAGGACTATATATATTTGCATCTTTAAAAGTTGCTGCCAGAGGGTCTGCCTTCCAATCAGCCTGAATCTAGGTGCTGAGATCCTCTTCTTTGGGGCACTAACTGATCTCAGCACACACTCAGCTACAGGGACCTATTAGAAATAAAATAGACTGCTTAGACAATTGGAAAGGTTGAAGAGATAACCAAAAGCTGGGGTATGGTTGAATGACAAGGTACATCTCCTACACTAGGCCAGCACTTCAAGACTGGGAGAGGTGGCTGTTTCATCTAATGCACAGAAAGCAAAACAAGTCATCAAAAAGGAGAAAAAGATGAATATGGTCCAAACAAATAAATAAGATAAAACTTGAGAAGAAAATGTTAATGAAACAGATAAGTAATTTACAAGAAAGAGTTCAAAGTAGTAGTCTTAAACATGCTCATTGAACTTGGGAGAAGAATGGATGAACACAGTGAGAACTTCAACAGAGAGAGAGAAAATATAAGAAAGAACCAAACAGAAGTCACAGAGCTGAAGTATACAATTATTGAACTAGAAATGCACTAGAGGGGTTCAAGAACAGACTAGATGAAGCAGAAGAAAGGATCAATGAACTCAAAGACAGGGCAGAGGAACTGACCCAATCAGAGAGCAGAGAAAACAAAAAGGAATGGAAAATAAAAAGGGAAGATAGCTTAAGGGACTCATCAAGTGGATTAATATTCACATTATAGGAGTCACAGAGGGAGAAGAGCAAAAGGGGTAGAAAATTTATTTGAAGAAATAATGGCTGAAAACCTCCCTAACCTGGGGAAGGAAACAGACATCCAGATTCAGGAAGCCCAGAGATTTCCAAATAAGGGGAACCAAAAGAAACATACATCAATACACATAATTAAAATGTGAAAATATAAGACAAGGAGAGAATATTAAAAATGGCAATAGAGGAACAACCTGTTACTTCAAAGGGAACCCCCATAAAATGAGCAGCAGATTTTTCATGAAAAACTGTGCAGGCCAGAAGGGAGTTGCACAATATACAGGCATACCTCATTTTACTGCTTTTTGTTTTATTGTCCTTCACAGATACTATGTTTATTACACACTGAAGGCTTGTGGCAACCTGAGTTTAGCAAGTCTATCAGCACCATTTTTCCAAAAGCATTTGCCCACTTCATGTCTCTGTGTCATGTTTTGGTAATTCTCACAATATTTCAAACTTTTTCATTATTATATTTCTCATGGTGATCTGTGATCAGTGATAATTGATGTTACCATTCTAATTGTTTTTGCTTTGTATTTTTTACTTAAGATATGTACATTTTAAAAAGACATAACGCTATCTGCACACACTAAATTACAGTATAAACATAACTTTTATATGCATGGGGAAACCAAGAAACTTGTATGACTTGCTTTGTTGCAATATTTCCTTTATTGTGGTTGTCTGGAACCAAACCCCAGTATCTCTGAGGTATGCCTGTATTCAAAGTGCTGAAAGAAAAAAAAAAAAATTTCCAAACAAGAATATTCTATCCAGCAGTTATAACTCAGAATTAAAGGAGATACAAAGTTTTCCAGACAAGCCAAAGCTAAAGGAGTTCATTACCATTAAACCGACCTTATAAGAAATGTTAAAGTGGCTCATTTAAGTTGAAAAGAAAAGGTGTTAATTAGTAACAAAACATATGAAAGTATAAATCTCACTAGTAAAGGTAAATGTATAGTGAGTGTAGTGGATTAATCACTTATAAAGCTTGTATGAAGGTTGAAAGAGTAGTGAAAACAGCTAACTACAATAATTAGTTAAGGGATACACAAGATAAAAGTAAAATATGAGTGGACACAAGATAGCAGAGTAGAAGGACATGAGCTCACCTCTTCTTATGAAAACACCAAAATCACAACTAACTGCTGAACAACCATTGACAGAAAAATGCTGGAACCTACCAACAAAGATATCCTATGCCCAAAGACAAAGAAGAAGCTACAACGAGATGGTAGGAGGAGCACAACTGCAATAAAAGCAAACCCCATACCCACCAGGTGGGTGACCCACAAACTAGAAAATAATTATATCCCGAAAGTTCTCCCACAGGAGTGAAAGTTCTGACCCCAAGTCATGCTTCCCAGCCTGGTGGTCTGGCGATGGGATGAGGAGCCCCCAGAGAATCTGGCTTTGAAGGCCAGTGGGATCTTATTGCAGGAATTCCACAGTACTAGGGGAAACAGAAACTCCACTCTCAGAGGGCACACACAAGGTCTTGTGCACACCACTGCCCAGGATAAAAAGCAGTGACCTCATAACATCCTGGGCCAGAGCAACCTGCTGGTATTGGAGAGTCTCCAGCAGAGGTAGGGGACAGCTGTGGCTCACTGTGGGGATAAAGACCTTGGGAGTGGTAGTTCTGGGGAGTACTCAGTGTCATGAGCCCTCCCAGAGGCCGCTATTTTCTCACCAAGACGTGGTCCCACCCAACAGCCTGTAGGCTCCAGTGCTCGGACACCTCAGGCCAAACAACCAACAGGGCAAGAACACAGCCCCACCCATCAGCAGGCAGGCTGCTTAAAGTCTTCCTGAGCACACAGCTGCCCGCTAAACAAATCCCTTACACGGCCCTGTCCACCAGAGGCACAAGACCAGCTCCACCCACCAGTGGGCAGGAACCAGTCCCTCCCACCAGGAAGCCTACACAAGCCTGTTAGACCAGCCTCATCCACGAGGGGGCAGACAGCAGAAGCAAGAAGAACTACAACCCTGCAGCCTGTGGAATAGAAACCGCAATCACAGAGAGTTAGGCAAAATGAGGTGGCAGAGGAATACGTCCCAGATGAAGGAACAAGATAAAAACCCCAGAAGAACAACTAAGTGAAGTGGAGATAGGGAATCTGAGAAAGAACTCAGAGTAATGATAGTAAAGATGATCCAAGATCTCGGAAAAAGAATGGAGGCACAGATTGAGAAGATACAAGAAACGTTTAACAAAGACCTAGAAGAATTAAAGCACAAATAGGAACAATACAATAACTGAAATAAAAAATAAACTAGAAGGAATAGCAGAATAATGGAGGCAGAGAATAGATAAGTGAGCTGGAAGAGGGAATGGTAGAAATCACTGCTGTGGAACAGAATAAAGAAAAAGAATGAAAAAAAAAATTAGGACAGGCTAAGACACCACTGGTACGACGTTAAATGCACCAACATTCGCATTATAGGGGTCCAAGAAGGAGAACAGAGAGAGAAAGGACCTGAGAAAATAGAGAAGAGATAATAGCTGAAAACTTCCCTAACATGGGAAAGGAAACAGTTACCCAAGTCCAGGAAGTACAGAGAGTCCCAGGCAGGATAAACCCAAGGAGGAACACACCTAGACACATAGTAATCAAATTGGCAAAAATTAAAGACAAAGAAAAAATATTAAAAGCAAGAAGGGAAAAGCAACAAATAACGTCCAAGGGAATTCTCTTAAGGTTATCAGCTGATTTTTCAGCAGAAACTCTGTAGGCCAGAAGGGAATGGCATGATATATTTAAAGTGGTGAAAGGGAAGAACCTACAACCAAGAATATTCTACCCAGCAAGGCAGAGAAATCAAAAGCTTTACAGACAAGCAAAAGCTAAGAGAATTCAGCACCACCAGACCGGCTTTGCAGCAAATGCTAAAGGAACTTCTCTAGGTGGAAAAGAAAAAGGCCACAACTAGAAACAAGAAAATTATGAATGGAAAAGCTCATCAGTAAAGGCAAACATACAATAAAGTTAGGAAATCATCCACACACAAATATGATATCAAAACCAGCAGTCATGAGAAAAGAAGAGTACAGATGCAGGATATTGGAAATGCATTTGAAGTTAAAAGACCAGCAATTTAAAACAATCTTGTATATATATAGATTGCTATATCAAAACCTCATGGTAACCACAAACCAATAATCTACAATAGATACACAAACAAAAAAGCAAAAGAAATCCAAACACAACGCTAAAGATAGTCATCAAATCACAAGGGAAGAGAACAAAAGAGGAAGGGAAGGAAAAAGCCCTACAAAACAAATCCAAACCAATTAACAAAATGGCAATAAAAACATACATATCAATAATTATCTTAAATGTAAATGGATTAAATGCTCCAACCAAAAGACATAGACTGGCTGAATAGATAAAAAAACAAGACCCATATATATGCTGTCTACAAGAGACCCACTTCAGATCTCGGGACACATAAAGACTGAAAGTGAGGGGATGGAAAAAGCCACTCCATGCAAATGGAAATCAAAGGAAAGCTGGAGTAGCAATACTTCTATCAGACAAAATAGACTTTAAAATAAAGAATGTTATAAGAGACAAAGAAAGATACTACTTAATGATCAAGGGATCAATCTAAGAAGAAGGTATAACAATTGTAAATATATATGAACCCAACATAGGAGCATCTCAATATATAAGGCAAATACAGCCATAAAAGAAGAAATCAACAGTAACACAATAATAGTGGGGGACTTTCACACCCCACTTACACCAATGGACAAATCATCCAGACAGAAAATCAAAAAGGAAACACAGGCCTTAACTGACACATTAGACCAGATGGACTTAAGTGACATTTATAGAGTATTCCATCCAAAAGCAGCAGAATATGTATTCTTTTCAAGTGCACATGGAACATTCTCCAGGATTGATCACGTGCTGGGCTACAAAACGAGCCTTGGTAAATTGAAGAAAATTGAAATCATATCAAGCATCTTTTCTGACCACAACACTGTGAGATTAGAAATCAACTACAAGAAAAAAAAAAAAAATGTAAAAAACACAGTAACGTGGAGGCTAAATAATATGCTACTAAACAACCAATGGATCACTGAAGAAATCAAAGATGAAAAAAGAAAATACCTCGAGACAAATGAAAACGAAAGGATGATGATCCAAAACCTATGGGACACAGCTAAAGCAGTCCTAAGAGGGAAGTTTATAGGAATACAGTCTTACTTTGGAAAACAAGAAAAATTGAAAATAAACAACCTAAAATTACACCTAAAGTAACTAGAGAAAGAACAACAAACAAAACCCAAATTTAGCAGAAGGAAAGAAATCATAAAGATCAGGGCAGAGATAAATGAAATAGAGTCGAAGAAAACAACAGAAAAAAATCAATGAAACTAAAGGCTGATTCTTTAAAAAGATAAACAAAACAGATAAATCTTTAGCCAGACTCATCAAGAAAAAAGGAGGGCTCAGATCAATAAAATTAGAAGTGAAAAAGGAGAAGTTATGACAGACACCACAGAAATACAAAGGATCATAAGAGACTACTACAAGCAAATATATGCTGATAAAATAAGAACCTAGAAGAAATGGACACATTGTTAGAAAGGTACAATCTCCCAAGACTGAACCAAAAAGAAATAAAAAAAGGTGAACAGACCAATCACAAGTACTGAAATCGAAACTGATTTAAAAACTCCCCAAAAACGAAAGTTCAAGACCAGACGGCTTCACAGGCGAATTCTATCAAACATTTAGAGAAGAGTTAATACCTAGTTTTCTGAAACTCTTCCAAAAAATTGCAGAGGAAGGAACACTCCCAAATTCATTCTATGAGGCCACCGTCACCCTGATACCAAAACCAGACAAAGATACCACAAAAAAAGAAAATTACAGGCCAATATCACTGATGAACATAGACCCCAAAATCCTCAACAAAATACTAGCGAACTGAATCCAACAACACATGAAAAGGGTCATACACCATAATCAAATAGGATTTAACCCGGGGATGCAAGGATTTTTCAGTATCTGCAAATCAATCAGTGTGGTACATCACGTCAACATATTGAAGAATAAAAGCCATATGATCATCTCAATAGATGCAGAAAAATCTTTTAACAAAATTCAACACCCATTTATGATAAAAACTCTCCAGAAAGTGGGCATAGAGGGAACCTACCTGAACATAATAAAGGCCATGTACGACAAACCTACAGCTAACATCATACTCAACAGTGAAAAGCTGAAAGCATTTCTTCTAAGATCGGGAACAAGACAAGGATGTCCATTCTTGCCACTTTTATTCAACATAGTTTTGGAAGTCCTAGCCACGGCTATCAGAGAAGTAAAAGAAATAAAAGGAATCCAAATTGGAAAAGAAGAAGTAAAACTGTCACAGTTTGCAGATGATATGAAACTGTCACTGTTTGCAGATGACATGACTACACATAGAAAAACCCTAAAGATGCTACCAGAACACTACTGGAGGTCACTGGTGAAATTGGTAAAGTTGCAGGATACAAAATTAATGCACAGAAATCGGTTGCATTTCTATACACTAAAAATGGAAGATCAGAAAGAGAAATTAAAGAAACAATCCCACTGAGCATCGCATCAAAAAGAAAAACTAGGAATAAACCTACCTAAGGAGGCAAAAGACCTGTATGCAGAAAACTATAAGACACTGATGAAAGAAATCGAAGATGACACGAACAGATGGAAAGATATATACCATGTTCTTGGATTGGAAGAATCAATATTGTGAAAATGACTATACTACCCAAGGCAATCTACAGATTCGATACAATCCCTATCAAATTACCAATGGCGTTTTTCACAGAATTAGAACAAAAAAATTTTCAAATTTGTATGGAGACAAAAACACCCCAAATAGCCAAAGTAATCCTGAGAAAGAAAAACAGAGCTGGAGTAATCAGACTCCCTGTCTTCAGACTATACTACAAAGCTACAGTCATCGAAACAGTATGGGTCTGTCACAAAAACAGAAATACAGATCAATGGAACAGGATAGAAAGCCCAGAAATAAACCTACATACCTATAGTCAATTAATCTATGACAAAGCAGGCAAGACTATACAATGGAGATGAGACAGTCTCTTCAGTAAATGGTACTGGGAAAACTGGACAGCTGAATGTAAAAGAATGAAATTAGAACATTATTTAACACCATACACAAAAATAAACTCAAAATGGATTAAAGACCTAAGTGTAAGACCTGATTCTATAAAACTCTTTAGAGGAAAACATAAGCGGACACTCTGACATAAATCACAGCACTGTCTTTTTTGATCTGTCTTCTGGAGTAATGGAAATAGAAACAAAAAGGACCTATTTAAACTCAAAAGCTTTTGCACAGCAAAGGAAACCATAAACAAAATGAAAAGACAACCCACAGAATGGGAGAAAATATTTGCAAACGATGTGACTGACAAGGGATTAATCTCCAAAATCTAGAACAGCTCCTGTAGCTCAATATCAAAAAAGAAACAACCCAATCAAAAAATGGGCAGAAGACCTAAATAGACATTTCTCCAAAGAAGACATACAGATGGCCAAGAGGCATGTGAAAAGATGCTCAACATCTTTAATTATTACAGAAATGTATATCAAAACTACAATGAGATATCACCTCACACCAGTCAGAATGGCCATTATCAAAAAGTCTACAAACAGTGAATGCTGGAGAGGGTGTGGAGAAAAGGGGATCCTCCTACATGGCTGCTGGGAATGTAAATTCGTACAGCCACTATGGAGAACAGTATGGAATTTCCTTAAAAAACTAAAAACAGAGCTACCATATGTTCCAGTAGCCCCACTCCTGGGCATGTGTCTGGAGAAAACCATGTTTCAAAAGGATACATGCACTCCAGTGTTCATCGCAGCGCTGTTTACAACAGCCAAGACATAGAAGAACCTAAATGTCCATTAACAGATGACTGGATAAAGATGATGTGGTAGATATATGCAATGGAATATTACTCAGCCATAAAACAGAATGAAATAATGCCATTTGCAGCAACATGGGATGGAGCTAGAGATTATCATACTAAGTGAAGTAAGTCAGACAAAGGCAAATATCATATGATATTGCTTATGTGTGAAATCTAAAAAAATATGATACAAATGAACTTATTTACCATAGAGAAACAGACTCACAGGCTTAGAAATCAAACTTATGGTTACCAAAGGGGAAAGGTGCGGGGAATACGTTGAGAGTTTGGGATTGACATATACACACTACTATACTTAAAATAGATAACCGACAAGGACCTACTGTATAGCACAGGGAACTCTGTTTAATATTCTGTAATGACCTAACTGGGAAAAGAATTTGAAAAAGAATAGACATATGTATATGTATAACTGAATCACTTTGCTGTACACCTGAAACTAACCCAACATTGTTAATCAACTGTACTCCAATATAAAATAAAAATTAAAAAACAAAAAAAAAATGTAAAATGTGACATCAAAAACATAAAATGTGGAGGGGGAGGGTAGAAACGTAGTACTTTAAGATGCATTCAAACTTGTTATCAACTCAGAATACACTGTTGTAAATATAAGTTCTTATATGTAAGACTCATGGTAATCACAAAGCAAAAACCTATATAAGTAGGTACACAAAAGGTAATGAGAAAGAAATCTAAGCATACCAGTAAAAAAAAAAGCCCATCAAATTACAAAAGAAAAGAGTAATAAAATAAGAAAGATACAGAGGAACTTCTAAACATCCAGAAAACAATTAACAAAATGCCAATAACTTCATACCTATCAATAATTCCTTTAAATGTAAATGGACTAAATTCTCAATCAAAAGACATAGAGTGGCTCAATGGATGAAAAAAACAAGACCCATCCGTATGCTGCCTACAGAGATGAACTTCAGACACAAGGACACACACAGACTGAAAGTGAAGGGATGGAAAGAGATATTCCATGCGAATAGTAACCAAAAGAAAGCTGGGCTACTGATACTTATATCAGACAAAATACTGTACTAAGAGACAATGAAGGGCATTACATAATGATTAAAACGTCAAACAAGAAGATATAACAGTTGTAAATATTTATGCACCCAACATAGAAGCACCTAAATATAAACAGCAAATATTAATAGACCTAAGGGGGAAAATAGACAGCAATAAAATAGTGGTAGGGGACTTTAATAACCCACTTACATCAATGGATAGATCATTCAGACAGAAAATCAATAAGGGAACATGGGCCATAAATGACACATTAGACCAGGTGGACTTAACAAATATATACAAAACATCCCATCCAAAAGCACCAGAATAAACATTTTTCTCAAGTGCACATGGAACATTCTCCAGGATAGATCATTTGTTAGGCCACAAAATAAGTCTTAGCAAATTTTATAATACTGTAGTCATATCAAGCATCTTTTCTGCCTACAATGGTATGAAACTAGAAATCAACTGCAAGAAGAAAACTGGAAAATTTATAAATATGTGGCAACAACAGGCTAGTGAACAACCAGTGGGTCAATGAAGAAATCAAAAGGAAATCAAACAATACCTTAAGACAAATTAAAATGGAAATACAATATACAAAACCTATGGGATGTAGCAAAAGCAGTTCTAAGAAAGAAATTCATAGTGATAAGTGTCTACTTCAAGAAACAAGAAAAGTCTCAAACAACCTAACAGTACACCTCAAGTAACTAGGAAAAGGAAAAAAAAAAAAAACAAAACAACAAGGCCCAAAGTTAGCTAGTAGAGAAAGAAAACAACAAACTGAAAGGAGAAATAAATGAAATTGAGACTAAAAAGACAATAGAAAAGATCAATGAAAGCAAGAGCTGGTTCTTTGAAATGATAAATAAAACTGATAAACTTTTAGCTAGACTCACCAAGAAAAAAAGAGGACTCAAAATCAGAAATGAAAGAGGAGACATGACAATTGATATCACAGAAATACAGCTGATCAGAAAAGACTACTACAAACATTTATATGCTAACAAATTGGACAACACAGAAGAAATAGATCAATTCCTAGAGGCATGCAAACTTCCATGACTGAATCACGAAGAAACAAAATCTGAACGGACTGATTACTAGTAAGAAGATAGGATCAGTAATCAAAGTTTCCAACAAACAAAAGTCCAGGATCAGATGGCTTCACTGATGAATTCTACCAAATATTCAAAGAAGAATTAATAACAATCCTCCTCAAACTCTTCCCAAAGAACAGAAGAAAAGGGAACACTTCCAAACTCATTTTATGAGGCCAATGTTACCCTGATACCAAGACCAAAGACACCACAAGAAAAGAAAACTACCAGGCAACATCCCTGATGAACATAGATGTAAAAATCCTCAACAAGGGCTTCCCTGGTGGTGCAGTGGTTGAGAATCTGCCTGCCAATGCAGGGGACACGGGTTCGAGCCCTGGTCTGGGAAGATCCCACATGCCGCGGAGCAACTAGGCCCGTGAGCCACAATTACTGAGCCTGCGCATCTGGAGCCTGTGCTCCACAACAAGAGAGGCCGCGATAATGAGAGGCCCACGCACTGCGATGAAGAATGGCCCCCACTTGCCGCAACTAGAGAAAGCCCTCGCACAGAAGCGAAGACCCAACACAGCCATAAAAAAAAAAAAAAAAAAAGCTACAAAAATATATTGTAAAAAAAAAAAAAAAAAATCCTCAACAAAATATTAGCAAACCAAATTCAACAATACATTAAAGGGATCATACACCATTATCAATGGGGATTTATTCCAAGGATGCAAGGATGGTTCAGCATCTGCAAATCAGTGTAATTGATATACATTAACAGAATGAAGGATAAAAATCAAATAATTATCTCAATAGATGCAGAAAAAGCATTTGATATAATTCAACATTCATTTATGATAACTGTACCTCAACATAATAAAGGCCATATATGACAAATCCAGAGTTACCATCATACTCAATGGTGAAAAGTTGAAAGCTTTTCCTCTAATATCATGAATAAGACAGGAATGTTCACTCTTGCCACTTTTATTCAACAGAGTATTGAAAGTCCTAGCCAGAGCAATTAGGCAAGAAAAAGAAAAGGCACCCAAATGAGAAAGGAAGAAGTAAAACTCACTATTTGCAGATGACATGATAGTATACATAGAAAAATCCTAAATACTCCCCCCAGCTTTGTTAGAAATAATAAATGACTTCAGTAAAGCTTCGGGATACAAAATCTATACACAAAAATCTGCTGCATTTCTATAAACTAATAATGAACTGTCAAAGAGAAATTAAGAAAACAATCCTATTTACAATTGCATGAGAAAAGATAAAAATTCCTAGAAATAAATTTAACCAAGGAGGTAAAAGACCTGTATACCGAAAACTCTAAGACACTGGTGAAAAAAATTCAAGATACAAATAAATTGAAAGATATTTCATGCTCATGAATCTGAAGCATTATTATTTTTAAAATGTCCATACTACCCAAAGCAATTTGCAGATTGAATACAATCCCAATGAAAATTCCAATAGCAACTTTTCCAGAAATATAACAACCAATCCTAAAATTTGTATGGAACCACAAAAGACCCCAAATACCCAAAGCAATCACAAGGAATAACAACAAGCATCAAGCTCCGAGATTTTAAATGGTATTACAAAGTTATAGTAATCAAAATAGTATTTCATTGGCATAAAAACAGACACATCGATGAATGGAACAAAATAGAGAACCCAGAAGTAAACCCATGCACATATGGTCAATTAATTTATGACAAAGGAGGCAAGAATATACAATGGCGAAAGGACAGTCTCTTCAATAAATGGTGTTGAGAAAACTTTAGCCACATGCTAAAGAATGAATCTGGACCACAGTCTTACACCATACACAAAAATTAACTCAAGATTGATTAAAGGCTTGAGTGTAAGACCTGAAACCATAAAACTTCTAGAAGAAAAGATAGTCAGCAAGCTCCTGGACATCAGTCTTGGAGATGATTTTTTGGCTCTACCCCCAAAAGCAGAGTAAATAAATGAGACTACATCAAACTAAATAGCTTCTGCACAGCAAAAGAAACCATCAACAAAATGAAAAGGGAATCTACTGAATGGGGAGAAAATATCTGTAAATCATTTATCTGATAAGTGGTTAATATCTAAAATTTATAAAGAACTCATACAACTTGACAGCAAAAAAATAATTTTTTTTTTTAAATTAAAAAATGATTAAAAAATGGGCAGAGGACCTGTATAGACATATTTCCAGAGAAGCTATACAGATGGCCAACAGACAACAGACGTGAAAAAATGCTCAACATCACTAGTCATCAGGGAAATGCAAATCAAAACCACAAAAAGATATCACCTCACAGTCTTAGGATGCCTACTATCAAAAAAACAAAAAATAACAAGTGTTGGCAAGGATATGAACAAAAGGAAACCCTTGTGAACTGTTGGTGGGAATGTATATTACTACATTAATTATGGAAAAGAGTATGGAGGTCCCTCCATAAGTTAAAATAGAACTACCATATGATCCAGCAATTCCACTTCTGCTTATTTATCTAAAGAACATGAAAACACTAATTCAGAAAGATATATGCACCCCCCTTGTTCACTGCAGCATTATTTACAGTAGGTAAGATATGGAAACAACCTAAGTGTCCATCGATGCATAAATGGATATAGAAGATGTGATATATACATACACACACGTGTGTGTGCACACACTATGGGATATACTATTCAGGCATAAAAAAGAATGAAACCTTGCCATTTGTGACAACATGGATGGACCTTGAGGGTGTTATGCTAAGTGAAATAAGCCAGACAGAGAAAGACAAATACCATATGATCTCACTTAAATGTGAAATTTAAAACAAAAACAATAACAAACAAGCTCATAAATTCAGAGAACACATTAGTGGTTGCCAAAAGCAGGGTATTGGGATAGGAAGAATGGGTGAAGGGGGTCATAAGCTACAGACTTCCAGTTATAAAATAATTAAGTCATGGGGATGTAATGTACAGCATGGTGACTGCAGTTAATAATAATCCGTTTCATATATGAAAGTTGCTAGGAGTAGATCTAAAAAGCTCTCATCACAAGAAAAAATTGCTATATATGGTGATGGATGTTAACTAGACTTATTGTGGTGATTATTTTGCAATGTTCAAATATTCAATATCAAATACTGAATAATAACAGAGCACAGTATAGGTAGACAGTTCCTCTCCCCCCCCCCCCCACTTTTCTTAAGAAAAAACTGTTTAACAAATGAGCCCATGCTTCTCACTATATTCCAGATACAGTTTTAGAGCTCCACAAATATTAACTCATTTAATCTTTATAATAACTCTAGTGATAATCCACATTTTGCATAAGAGGAAACTGAGGCAGAGAGAGGTTAAACAAATTGATTGGGGGCCATGCAGGTAATATATGGTAGAGCTGGGATTTGAACCCAGGAAGACTGCTTTTAGAATCTATGCTCTTAACCACTCTACTACATTTCCCACAATGGTATCATATGCTTCCATTGGGAAACACATAGCAAAAAAGATACACACACTACATACATTTTGCATACATATGCGTAAATCATTTTTGGAAGAATACAAAAGGAGGAGTCAATACTGTTTTGTCTCTGGGGCAGGAGACTGGGTTGTCATGGGAAAGGGATGGAAAAAACTGCTGTAGACCCTTTTTAACCATTTGAAATCAGAACCGTGCAAATGACGTACCTTTTTTTTTAACCTTCTAAAATAAAACACTACCTCCAAAGGACCATTTTATCACATGCCTTCTCTTTCCCAGGGTAGCGAAGTCCCTTTCCAGCTGTGTCCACCAGAGGGCGCCTGGGAATGAACGCACCCTCAAGTAGCCCCAAAGCCCAAGTCTCAGGGTCCCAGGGAAGAAATACTTGTGTCTGTCTTTCTGTTTTTCCTTTAACCCAGCCCCCATGAGCTCAGGTCTGGGCCCAAGTGAGGAGGGGCTGCAAGTAAACCAGAGAGCTTTCACAGCTGGCTGGTGGAGTATGCATTGGCATAAGAACAATTTGGAAGGATCTACGATAATTTAAAATGTGCAAGTCCAATAGTTCCATTTCTCAGCACTTACCCTCCAAAATAAAACACACCTTCACACGTGCACATTCTTAGTAGGAAAGCAGGTGCATTCGTACTATGGGAAGTTAAGCAGAGCTCTGTACTGATCAGGCCTAAAATAGTGATCATTTAATTACTCTATATATTGATCTGGTTGGCCCTCAATGAGTGAGGAAATGGAGTTCCAGAATGATAATATAAATATACCATTTATGTAAGAAAAAAATACTAAAGCAATAACCATATGTGCTTTTGCAATGTGTCGGTAGCGGTGTGTGTGTGCGCATGCATGCATAGCTCAGTGTGTGAGTTACATCTCTAAGTAAAATCAGAGAGAGAGTTCCAGAAGGCTATCCATTGAACAGCTGTACTTCCTTTAGGGATGGCCAGTAGACAGGAAGCACTTCTGATGTATTTGTGATATTTGAATGTTTTACAGTGGGAATATATTCATGCACTGCATCTGTAATTACAGATGGACAGAACTGACAAGTATAAACGGAGTGAGCTACCTTACCAAGCTCTCTGAGACTTGAAGTGCATGGCGGCATGTGGCGCCGGGGTGGCAGACAGGGGTGCACACCATCTCAGTTAGAATACACCCCAGCCTCATGGAATCAGGGCTCTTCTGGGACCTCACACAGGTTTTGCCAAGGGCACCACGGCTTTGGTTTGCCTGCAGTGTTTCAGCCGTCCTGGAGCTCTCAGCAGCCACAGGCTGCAGAAGAAGGCAGTGTCTAAGGGCAGGAGAGGGGATGCGTTTTGGGACTTCCCCAAATAGCTGAGGGATGCCTCTTTCCTGCTTGACTTCTTTCTTAATGTCTTCTAATACAGTACATATTTTACTAATGTATTTTATTAGTAGCATACAGCTCCACCAATTAGAACAGTGACTGGCATATAAGGGCTCAATAAGAAAGAAAGAGGGGGAGGGAGGGAGGGAGGAAGAGAGGAAGAAAGAAAAGAAAAAAGAAGGAAAGGAAAGGAGGGAGGAAAGGGGAGGGGAGGGAAGAGAGGAGGAGAGGGGAGGGGAGAGGAGGGGAGAGGAGGGGAGGGGAGGGGAGAGGAGGGGAGGGGAGGGGAGAGGAGGGGAGGGGAGGGGAGAGGAGGGGAGGGGAGGGGAGAGGAGGGGAGGGGAGGGGTGGGGAGGGGTGGGGAGGGGAGGGGAGGGGAAGGGAGGGGTGGGGAGGGGAGGAAGACAATGTAGGGAAGAAGGGGAGAAGATCAGACAGAAGAGAGAAGGATCATTTGAAGGGGGCCTGGAGGTTCAGTAATAGTGGGTGCTTTTCTGACTAGTTGAACCAAAATTTTATTTGGCTGGTGGAGCCTGGATAACAGAGGTCACGTAAAGCTAAAACCCACCTCCAGGCTTTGGTTGATACAGACAGGGCTGTGAGAGGCTATAACTTGGTAATGGGGATTCAGACCCAGAGCCAGCAGGCTCGGCAGGTTGAGGAAGGCTGTCCATCAAACACAGCTCGGGCCAGCTCCCAGCCGCTCCACCCCGTCGGGACGCGGAGATGTCCTGCCAACGCCAAGTCACTTCTCACGGCTCTAATCTGCGGACCCGAAGTGTGCTTGTGGAACACGCCACCCACTGTCACCAGATGAATCAAGACACCCAGCGTTTAAATCTTTAGTCCTCTCAAGTCTTTAGAGAGGTGATGGCCCCCCTGGGGGGGTGCCTGGATTTAGATGGGTGGCTATGCTCGTTTTAAAACTAACACCAATTGCTCTCCCTGGGGAAGTCATTTGTATTCATCTTATTTAAAATTTGAATGATGGGCATGCCAGGGGATGAAGAAAGGCATAAATAAAATACTGAGGTTCCGTCTAGAAGAGTTTATTCCACTGTAGCAATTGTACAGACCCCTGTTCTTCAGGCCCCCGTGAAACTCAACATTTAAGGAAACGATGCTTCCGAGAATTATGTTGAAAACATAAAACATACAAATAAGGAACAAGGAATTAGATCCTCCATACCCTACACACTGGACTTAAGTATATACTGAGACTGCAATGCATTCGAATAGGTGGTACAAATACATCTCTGTTCCATGGTGCGTTTTACACACTAGAAATGATCCTTCCAAGTTAAGTGAACTATGTGCAAGGCACTCGGAGAAGCACCTGGCACAAAGTAGATGCTATACAAGTGCTTGCTGCTGCTATTGTTACTGTTACTGGTGTTACTATTATGTCTATGGGGCATTTTCTGATTCACACTCTTAATTCACCTAAGTTGTTGGATCTGTGGCACAAAGGTGCATCACTCAGAGGGGACGTTGAGTTCAGTAATTGATTTGCTCTGACATTTAAAGTAACTGGCTCTTCTCCCCGACAGCTGTTCACATTCTATCCTGGCATCGTCTTAGACTCTATATGGGCCACACTGCAGCAGACATGTTCATTTTGCATTCAGATGGAGAAAGACCCAAGGCAGGCCAGGAGATAGGGTAGGAGGAGGGAGAGAGACAGACAGACAGAAAGAAGTGCTAGAAGTTGATGTGCATGCTGGATGGCCCTGTCCGCTTCTTTGCAGCAAGCACTCCATCAGGAGTCAGGCTTGCTTTACAGGGTTGAATTATTGATTACATGGGAAGAAGAAGAAAGATGGTGTTTGCTTTGTGTTTGAGTCCAGCTCTTTTTGCCTGTTCCTAACACAACTGGGTCACCACAGATGGAGCAGGAAGAAAACAAGGCACCTGGAACAACTCTGCTTGAAGTCAGCCCAGCCCAGCAGTGGTCTCAGCCGTGGAATTCCACATTACTGAGTGTTAGAATATGGTTCCAAGGCTGGCGTTCTGACCCAGAAACCTCAAGGCTGACCTGGCTGGCGGAGCCCAGGTACAAAAACTCTTTCGTGTACTGAATCGTTTGTGTGGTGTCTTTGACTAGGGTTCTTCATCAAGTTTCTTCACTCAGGGGCTGGTCATAGGGGCGCCCACTCCCCAGGCAGGAACAGTGCTAGAACTCCAGCAGGTGGGAACTGCTCACCCAGTGGCTCTCAGACATCAGTGTGCGGGAGAATTACCTAGGTATTCCTTAAATGCACAGCTTCCCAGCACCAACCCCAGATGATTCTGACACAGGTGTCTAAACTTCCCAATTGCTCCTTCGGGAAGGGAGAGAGCACATGCAGCCTCTCAATGCACATCGTAATTTATTCAGGGAGAAGTCTTTTCACTACCGGCAAAGATATCATCCTACACGCCAACCTGCTCCCTCTCTGCTGTGCAGCAGGGAAGCTTTCAGCGCCCCTGCTGATCTGCAGCTGTGGAGAGGGGGAGACGAGCTGGTTTCTTCTTCATTGCTTTCCATGCTCTTCTATGACATTTATTCCCTTTCCACCCCACTGTCATAACAAATGATCTGTCCTGTAAGCCTCACTAGAGGACAGGGTCCCCCCAAGGACTTCAGCCTATGAGGGCAGGAATGTTTATTGTCAACCACTCAGCTCATGTGCCAGGTGACCAGGTTGGAAGGGGACGGGTTAGGACTGGAAATCCAGGACACTCCTGGGGGTGACTAGGCCAGTGCTAGTTTGGCCATTGTCCACTAAGGCAGTTTCCTCCCTTTGGCCCTTTAATATCCCACTGGGATGGTTTTTCCTGTTCAAAACCTATACTGTAGAGGATAAGTTTCTATTCCAGGGGTGGGCATATTTTTTCTGTAATGGGCTAGATAGTAAATATTTTGCCCTTTGCAGGTCAAATCATCTCGGTCACAACTACTCAACACTGATATTCTATCATGGAAGCTGCCAGAGTTATTTAATACATGAACATATGGGTGTGGCTGTGTTCCTATAAAAATTCATTTACGGAAACAGGCTATATTACTCTGCTTGGGCTGCTGTAAGAAAATACCCCAGGGCTTCCCTGGTGGCGCAGTGGTTGAGAATCTGCCTGCCAATGCAGGGGACACGGGTTCGAGCCCTGGTCTGGGAAGATCCCACATGCCGTGGATCAACTAGGCCCGTGAGCCACAATTACTGAGCCTGTGCGTCTGGAGCTTGTGCTCCGCAACAAGAGAGGCCGCGATACTGAGAGGCCCGTGCACCACGATGAAGAGTGGCCCCCACTTGCCGCAACCAGAGAAAGCCCTCGCACAGAAATGAAGACCCAACACAGCCATAAATAAATAAATAAATAAATAAATAAAATAAAAAAAAAAGCAGCAACACATTTAAAAAAAAAAAAAAAAGAAAATACCCCAGACTGCACAGCTTAAACAACAGAAATTTATTTTTCTCACAGTTCTGGAGGCTACAAGTCTAAGATCAAGGTGCCAGAAAATTAGGTTTCTGGCAAAAACCCTCTTCCTGGCTGGTAGACAACTGTGTCCTCATATGGCCCTTCCTCTGTGGTCTCTCCCTCTCTTATAAGGAGACCAATCCCATCGGACCAGCACCCCACCCCATGACCTCATCTAACCCTAATTACCTCTCAAAGCCCCAGCCTCCAAATACCATCAACCTTGAGGGTTAGGACTTCAACACATAAATTGACAGAGGGACAAAATTCAGTTCATAGCACAGGCATTGGACCAGAATGGGCCTAGGGGCCATAGTTTTCTGACCTCTGTTCTACTCTATCAAAATCCAATCACTGTTACATTATGAAATCTGTCCCTTCCACCCAATCTTTCCTCTCCAGGTATACGAGAGAAGCAAACTACCAACAGACTGGAACATTCACTTTTTGAAGAATATCATAAAGGATCTCTCTGGGTTCCAGGGTTGTCAAGGCTACTCTACCAAAGACCTTTGTTAGTTTTACACTATTAGTAGAAGCTTATCTCCATACTTTAAAATATTTTAATTGAACTGTCTCTATAGAAAGTATATTTTTGATAGCAGATACACACTTTGCAGATGGCTTGGAATCCATGGGGGTGCAGAATATGACTACACAGCTTGAAGGGAAAATGACAAAAGAAAGGCAAAGTTGGGAGACTCGCTGAGGCGGTGAAGCGAGAGTGTCAGAGGACCCTGGCCCACCAAGGCCCTGAGGCTGGGGTTGGGAGACGAGGGTCAGGCTGGATGCCACACCCCTGACTTTCAACACCACCGAAACGTGGGGAGGAGAGGCGAGGAGGCCCAGGCAGAAGAAGAAGGGCAGCCCAGTTCGCCATGAAAGTCAGTCCGTTGTCTGGCGCGGCCTAGGCCTGGCCCCAGCAAGCCAGGCGTCACCACATCCATCGATCAATATCAAAGATAGATTTTTGTCATCTACAGTGGAACTGAAGATAAGAAAGAAGATCAAAGGAAGAAGAGGACTTCAGGAAAAGCCAGGAAAGAGCGCTGAGAGGAGAAGACTGAGGCACAGAGGTAGAATCCTTCACCTGCAGTCACACAGCTGCTGTGTGGCTGACAGGGTCTTGGTGCTCCAGCCGGGTGTCAGGCCTGAGCCTCAGAGGTGGGAGAGCCGAGTTCAGGACACTGGACCACCAGAGACCTCCCAGCCCCACGTAATATCAATCGGCGAGACCTCTCCCAGAGATCTCCATCTCAACGCTAAGACTCAGCTCCACTCAACAACCAGCAAGCTACAGTGCTGGACACCCTATGCCAAACAACTAGCAAGACAGGAACACAAACTCACCCATTAGCAGAGAGGCTGCCTAAAATCATAATATAAGGTCACAGACACCCCAAAACACCACCAGACGCAGTCCTGCTCACCAGAAAGTCAAGATCCAGCCTCATCCACCAGAACACAGGCATCAAGTCTCCTCCACCAGGAAGCCTACACAACCCACTGAATCAACCTTACACACTGGGGGCAGACACCAAAAAAAATGGGAACTATGAACCTGCAGCCTGCAAAAAGGAGACCCCAAACACAGTAAGTTAAGCAAAAGGAGAAGACACAGAAATACACAGCAGATGAAGGAGCAAGGTAAAAACCCACCAGAGCAAAAAAGTGAAGAGGAAAGAGGCAGTCTACCCGAATAAGAATTCAGAGTCATGATAGTAAAGATGATCCAAAATCTTGGAAATAGAATGGAGAAAATATAAGAAACATTTAACAAGGACCTACAAGAACTAAAGAGCAAAAAAAAAAAAAAAAAAAAAAAAAAATGAACAACACAATAATTGAAATTAAAAATACTCTAGAAGGAATCAATAGCACAATAACAGAGGCAGAAGAACGGATAAGTGACCTGGAAGATAAAATAGTGGAAATAACTACCACAGAGCAGAATAAAGAAAAAAGAATCTGAAGAGTTGAGGACAGTCTCAGAGACCTCTGGGACAACATTAAATGTACCAACATTCGAATTATAGGGGTCCCAGAAGAAGAAGAGGAAAAGAAAAGGACTGAGAAAATATTTGAAGAGATTACAGTTAAAAACTTCCCTAATATAGGAAAGGAAATAGTCAATCAAGTCCAGGAAGCACAAAGAGTCCCATACAGGATAAATCCAAGGAGAGACCCGCCAAGATACGTATTAATCAAACTATCAAAAATTAAATACAAAGAAAAAATATTAAAAGCAGCAAGGGAAAAGCAACAAATAACATACAAAGGAATCCCCATAAGGTTAACAGCTGATCTTTCTGCAGAAACTCTGCAAGCCAGAAGGGAGTGGCAGGACATATTTAAAGTGATGAAAGGGAGAAACCTACAATCTAGATTACTCTACCCTTCAAGGATCTCATTCAGATTTGATGGAGAAACTAAAATCTTTACAGACAAGCAAAAGCTAAGAGAATTCAACACCACCAAACCAGCTTTACAACAAATGCTAAAGGAACTTCTCTAGGCAGGAAACACAAGAGAAAGAAAAGACCTACAAAAACAGACCCAAAACAATTAAGAAAATGGCAATAGGAACATACATAATGATAATTACCTTAAATGTAAATGGATTAAATGCTCCAACCAAAAGACACAGACTAGCTGAATGGATACAAAAACAAGACCATATATATGCTGTCTGTAAGAGACCCACTTCAGACCTAGGGACCCATACAGACTGAAAATGAGGGGATGGAAAAAGATATTCCATGCAAATGGAAATCAAAAGAAAGCTGGAGTAGCAATTCTCATATCAGACAAAGTAGACTTTAAAATAAAGATTATTAAAAGAGACAAAGAAAGACACTACATAATGATCAAGGGATCAATCCAAGAAGAAGATATAACAATTGTAAATATTTATGCACCCAACATAGGAGCACCTCAATACATAAGGCAAATGCTAACAGCCATAAAAGGGAAAATCGACAGGAACACAACCATAGTAGGGGACTTTAACACCCCACTTTCACCAATGGACAGATCATCCAAAATGAAAATAAATAAGGAAACACAAGCTTTAAATGATACATTAAACAAGATGTACATAATTGATATTTATAGGACATTCCATCCAAAAACAACAGAACACATTTTCTTCTCAAGTGCTCATGGAACATTCTCCAGGATAGATCATATCTTGGGTCACAAATCAAGCCTTGGTAAATTGAAGAAAATTGAAATCATATCAAGTATCTTTTCCGACCACAACGCTATGAGACTAGATATCAATTACAGAAAAAAATCTGTAAAAAATACAAACACATGGAGGCTAAACAATACGCTACTAATTAACCAAGAGATCACTAAGGAAATCAAAGAGGAAATCAAAAAATACCTAGAAACAAATGACAATGAAAACATGATAGCCCAAATCCAATGGGATGCAGTAAAAGCAGTTCTAAGAGGGAAGTTTATAGCAATACAATCCTACCTCAAGAAACAAGAAACATCTCAAATAAAAAACCTAACCTTACACCTAAAGCAAATAGAAAAAGAAGAACAAAAAAACCCCCAAAGTTAGCAGAAGGAAAGAAATCATAAACATCAGATCAGAAATAAATGAAAAAGAAATGAAGGAAACAATAGCAAATATCAATAAAACTAAAAGCTTGCTCTTTGAGAAGATAAACAAAATTACCATTAGCCAGACTCAACAAGAAAAAAGGGAGAAGACTCAAATCAACAGAATTAGAAATGAAAAAGGAGAAGTGACAACTGACACTGCAGAAATACAAAGGATCATGAGAGATTACGACAAGCAAATATGTGCCAATAAAACAGACAACCTGGAAGAAATGGACAAATTCTTAGAAAAGCACATCTTCCGAGACTGAACCAGGAAGAAATAGAAAATATAAACAGACCAATCACAAGCACTGAAATTGAAACTGTGATTAAAAATCTTCCAACAAACAAAAGCCCAGGACCAGATGGCTTCACAGGCAAATTCTATCAAACATTTAGAGAAGAGCTAACACCTATCCTTCTCAAACTCTTCCAAAATATAGCAGAGGGAGGAACACTCCCAAACTCATTCTACAAGGCCACCATCACCCTGATACCAAAACCAGACAAAGATGTCACAAAAAAAGAAAACTACAGGCCAATATCACTGATGAACATAGATGCAAAAGTCCTCAACAAAATACTAGCAAACAGAATCCAGCAGCACATTAAAAGGATCATACACCATGATCAAGTGGGGTTTATTCCAGGAATGCAAGGATTCTTCAATATATGCAAATCAATGTGATACAACATATTAACAAATTGAAGGATAAAAATGATATGATAATCTCAATAGATGCAGAAAGAGCTTTCAACAAAATTCAACGCCCATTTATGATAAAAACTCTCCAGAAAGTAGGCAAAGAGGAAACTTACCTCAACATAATAAAGGCCATATATGACAAACCCACGGCCAACATCATTCTCAATGGTGAAACACTGAAACCATTTCCACTAAGATCAGGAACAAGATAAGGTTGCCGACTCTCACAATTATCATTCAACATAGTTTTGGAAGTTTTTGCCACAGCAATCAGAGACGAAAAAGAAATAAAAGGAACCCAAATCGGAAAAGAAGAAATAAAACTGTCACTCTTTGCAGATGACATGATACTATACATAGAGAATCCTAAAGATGCTACCAGAAAACTAGTAGAGCTAATCAATGAATTTGGTAAGGTTGCAGGATACAAAATTAATGCACAGAAAGCTCTTGCATTGCCATACTTTAATGATGAAAAATCTGAAAGAGAAATTAAGGAAACACTCCCATTTACTATTGCAACAAAAAGAATAAAATACCTAGGAATAAACCTACCTAAGGAGACAAAAGACCTGTATGCAGAAAACTATAAGACATGGATGAAAGAAATTAAATATGATACAAACAAATGGAGAGATATACCATGTTCTTGGATTGGAAGAATCAACATTGTAAAAATGACTCTACTACCCAAAGCAATCTACAGATTCAGTGCAATCCCTATCAAACTACCACTGGCATTTTTCACAGAACTAGAACAAAAAAGTCACAATTTGTATGGAAACACAAAAGACCCTGAATTGCCAAAGCAATCTTGAGAAAGAAAAATGGAGCTGGAGGAATCAGGCTCATGGACTTCAGACTATACCACAAAGCTACAGTAATCAAGACAGTATGGTACCGGCACAAAAAGAGATATATCGATTAATGAAACAGGATAGAAAGCCCAGAGATAAACCCACGCACATATAGTCACCTTATCCTTTTTTTTTTTTTTAACATCTTTATTGTAGTATAATTGCTTTACAATGGTGTGTTAGTTTCTGCTTTATAACAAAGTGAATCAGCTACACATATGCATATATCCCCATATCTCCTCCCTCTTGCATCTCCCTCCTACCCTCCCTAACCCACCCCTCTAGATGGTCACAGAGCACCGAGCTGATCTCCCTGAGCTACGCGGCTGCTTCCCACTAGCTACCTATTTTACATTTGGTAGCGTACATACGTCCATGCCACTTTCTCACTTCAACCCAGCTTACGCTTCCCCCTTCCCACGTCCTCAAGTCCATTCTCTACGTTCATGTCTTTATTCCTGTCCTGCCCCTAGGTTCTTTAGAACCATTTTTTTTTTTAGATTCCTTATATATGTGTTAGCATATGGTATTTGTTTTTCTCTTTCTGACTTACTTCATTCCATATGACAGATTCTATGTCCATCCACCTCACTATAAATAACTCAATTTCGTTTCTTTTTATGACTAATATTCCATTGTATATATGTGCCACATCTTATTTATCCATTCATCTGTCGAGATCACCTTATCTTTGATAAAGGAAGCAAGAATATACAATGGAGAAAAGACAGCCTCTTCAGTAAGTGGTGCTAGGAAAACTGGACAGCTACATGTAAAAGAATGAACTTAGAACACTCCCTAACACCATACACAAATATAAACTCAAAATGGATTAAAGACATAAATGTAAGGCCAGACACTATAAAACTCTTAAAGGAAAACAGAGGCAGAACACTCTATGACATAAATCACAGCAAGATCCTTTTTAACCCACCTCCTAGAGAAATGAAAATAAAAACAAAAATAAACAAATGGGGCCTAATGAAACTTAAAACCTTTTGCACAGCAAAGGAAACCATAAACAAGATGAAAAGACAGCCCTCAGAATGGGAGAAAATATTTGCAAACGAAGCAACTGACAAAGGATTAATCTCCAAAATATACAAGCAGCCCATGCAACTCAATATCAAAAAAACAAACAACCCAATCCAAAAATGGGCAGAAGACCTAAACAGACATTTCTCCAAAGATGACATACAGATTGCCAACAAACACATGAAAGGATGCTCAACATCACTAATCATTAGAGAAATGCAAATCAAAACTACAATGAGGCATCACCTCACACTGGTCAGAATGGCCATCATCAAAAGGTCTACAAACAATAAATGCTGGAGAGGGTGTGGAGAAAAGGGAACCCTCTTGCACTGTTGGTGGGAATGTAAATTGATACAGCCACTATGGAGAACAGTATGGAGGTTCCTTAAAAAAACTAAAAATAGAACTACCATATGACCCACCAATCCCACTTTTGGGCATATACCCTGAGAAAACCATAATTCAAAAAGAGTCAAGTACCACCGTGTTCATTGCAGCTTTATTTACAATAGCCAGGACCTGGAACAACCAAAGTGTCCATCGACAGACAGATGGATAAAGATGTGGCACATATATACAATGGAATATTACTCAGCCATAAAAAGCAAGGAAATTGAGTTATTTGTAGTGAGGTGGATGGACCTAGAGTCTGCCACACAGAGTGAAGTAAGCCAGAAAGAGAAAAACAAATACCATATGCTAGCACATATATATGGAATAAAAAAAGAAAAAAGTGGTTCTGAAGAACCTAGGTGCAGGACAGGAATAAAGATGCAGATGTAGAGAACGGAATTGAGGACAAAGGGAGGGGGAAGGGTAAGCTGGGACGAAGTGAGAGAGTGGCATGGACATATATACACTACCAAATGTAAAATAGATAGCTAGTGGGAAGCAGCTGCATAGCACAGGGAGATCAGCTTGGTGCTTTGTGAACACCTAGAGGGGTGGGATAGGGAGGGTGTGAGGGAGACGCAAGAGGGAGGGGATATGGGGATATATGTATACATATAGCTGATTCACTTTGTTATACAGCAGAAACGAACACAATAATGTAAGGCAATTATACTCCAATAAAGATGTTAAAAAATAAAAAAGAAAGAAAGTTGGAGCCACTACCTGAATGCTGTTTCCAGCACGGGCAGGACGCAGGTCTGTTGAGCAAGATTTGCATTTAGCTATTTTACAGTTCTGTTATATTTAAAGCCAAACCCTGTTACAGGGTCCTTTCTTCAGTGTCTCCAATATAACCAGAAGCCAACTCAGTTGTATAAGAAGCTGCTTTAGTTTTAGCAGGTCTTATCTTCTGTACTATCCTTGTTTTAACCATGGTGGATCCAGAGTATTGCTTGGACTCCATTGTTCTTATTTTCTGTTTTCAAGGGAGCCTCTTAAAGCACAGTATACATATTGATGTGGTAACTTGTTCCCCTCTGAGCTTAATTATATTTTTCTAGATGTACTTATTTTCAGGAATTTTCTGGTTTTCTAAGTCTTCTTAAAAACATCATAGTTGAAAAGAAAAAAGTTAATAATTTTGTTTCTTTCAGAAAATACCATTTTGAAGTGAATTTATATTGCCAAAGAGATAATTTGGGAATTAAAGTGGCAATGTCACTTATTAAGGGGGTATTGGGCAGGGAATTCCCTGGTGGTCCAGGGGCTAAGGCTCTGTGTTCCCAGTGCAGGGGGCCCAGGTTCAATCCCTGGTCAGGGAATTAGTTCCCACATGCTACAACTAAGAGTTTGCATGCTGCAACTAAAAAAAGTTTCCATGTGCCACAACTAAAAAGAAAGTTCCCGTGGGCCGCAACTAAAGATTCCGTGTGTCGCAATGAAGATCCCGTGTGCTGCAACTAAGACCCGGTGCAGCCAAATAAATAAATAAATAAATAAAAACAAGGTATCGGGTAGTGTGTGGGGCTACTGTTCAGTTCTTTCTCTGACATGTTATCTCTTGACCTATCAAAATGATCACTTAGGCTCAAAAATCCCATTCATGATTTGTGGCAAACACAATGGGAAATGATATTAGGCCATAAGCTAAGCAAAGGAAGTTTCAATAACGAACTGAAATCATTGGTTATCTTACCAATGAAAATAATCTGGGAACAATTATACTCATTGGAATGTAAAGAAATACTACTGAGCTGAGTGCCAGAGGATCACGGTCTCCCATTAATTTCTTCCATCAAGTTCTGGGTCTTGAAGAAGACTTGATCTTCTCATTTACTGGCCTCAGTTACTTGTCTATGAAATGGGGTGGAGGAAGCTGAAGTGGATAAAGTCCATGTTTCATTTTGCTTCTGATACGATTCTTTACCCAGTAGAAAGAACATGAACCTGGGAGTCCAACAGACCTAGACTAGAATTCTTGCTGGAGAAAATTGAATAAGGCACTTAACTTCTCTAAGCCATAGTTTATCCTCTTGAAAAGGGAGAAAACTACACCTATATAACAGAGTTTAAAAAATTAAGAATGAGGATTAAGAGGACAATGCATGTTAAACTCCTATGACCATGCCAGTCCATAGTATGTGCCTAAGAAACATCAGTTTCCTTGGCTTGAGGGTTTTTCTGTTTTTGCTTTTGATTTTGTTTTTGTTTTTTTAAACTAAAAAGTCACAGCTACCATGGAGAAGTGATAGACAGGGCTGGGAGATGGAAAATTCAAGATGAATCTGGAGTATCTTATGTTACGGTGCCCAAAATAAGGAAGTGTTCAAAAAAGGGTGGGGTGGGGCTTCCCTGGTGGCGCAGTGGTTAAGAATCCGCCTGCCAATGCAGGGGACACGGGTTTAAGCCCTGGTCTGGGAAGTTCACACATGCCGCGGAGGAACTAAGCCCATGTGTCACAACTACTGAGCCTGCACTCTAAAGCCCGTGAGTCACAAGTACTGAGCCCACATGCCTAGAGCCTGTGCTCCGCAACAAGAGAAGCCACCACAATGAGAAGCCCACACACTGCAACAAAGAATAGCCCCGGCTCGCCGCAACTAGAGAAAGCCCACGTGCAGCAACAAAGACCCAGGGCAGCAATCGATCAATCAATCAATCAATTTGCGAAAAAGGATGGGGCATGTTTAAAGGACACGGAAGTCAACCTCCCAGTGGATAGCTGGAGCAGTTTGAACAATAAGTAACAAAAGTACTGTATTAGAACCCATAAAATAAAGTGAACATCCATAAGTTCATACTGATATAAATAAACAATTGAATAAATAAATATTTGGAGGAGAAGGGACAGCTCTTCCTTACAAAAGAATTTCAAGTAATAAATGCAGAAGGAAGAGAGAAACAGAAATTAAGATTATACCACCACAGTGCTAACTGGTGAGGGAAAAATCCACTGGTAGATGCTAAAATTACTGAGCAAAGTTTGAGGAGAAAGAGGATATTTGTAGAGTTTCAAATTATCTCCTTCAAATTATGTATTAAATAAAAAGAGAGAAACAGTCACTTTACAGTGGAGAAACCCAGCAGATACCACCTAATTAAGTGATCAAACTTAACATCACCAGTAACAAGACATATTGACATCACACACCCCTTGATGTGATGCATGGAGAGGTGATGGCAGTCCCTTCTGAGTGTTCTTGTTCCCTCAATCTGATCATGAGAAAACATCAGACCAACCCAAATTGAGGGACAGTGTACAAAAATCTGACCAGTCCTCTTCAAAACTGTCAAGGTCACAAAAGATACATGCACCCCAATGTTCATAGCGGCACTATTTACAATAGCCAAGACATGGAAGCAACTTAAATGTCCACTGACAGATGAATGGATAAAGAAGATGTGGTATACATACTAGGGCACAAAACAAGCCTTAATAAATTTAAGAGTATGGAAATTATCTCAAGCATCTTTTCTGACCACAACAGCATGAAACTAGAAATCAACCACAGAAAAAGAAATGAGAAGAAACTGATTACATGGAGACTAAACAACATGCTACTAAAAACCCAACGGGTCAATGATGAAATCAAAGAGGAAATTAGAAAATACCTTGAGACAAATGACAATGAAAACACAACCATACAAAATTTATGGGATGCAGCAAAAGCAGTTCTTAGAGGGAAATTCATAGAGATACAGGCCTTCCTCAAAAAAAAAGAAAAATCTCAAATAAACAACCTAACCTACCACTTAAAAGAATTAGAAAAAGATGAACAAACAAAACCTAAAGTCAGCAGAAGGAAGGAAATAATAAAGATCGAAGAGAAAATACATAAAATAGAGATTAAAAAAAACAATAGGAAAAATCAATAAAACCAAGAGCTGGTTCTTTGAAAGGATAAACAAGACTGACAAACCTCTGGCCAGGCTCACCAAGAAGAAAAGAGAGAGAACCCAAATAAACAAAATAAGAAATGAAAAAGGAGAAATCTCAACCATCAAACATTTAGAGAAGAGTTAAGACCTATCCTTCTGAAACTCTTCCAAAAAATTGCAAAGGAAGGAACACTCCTCAAGCTCATTCTACAAGGCCACCATCACCCTGATACCAAAACCAGACAAACACACCACCAAAAAGGAAAATTACAGGCCAACATCTTTGATGAATTTAGATGCAAAAAATTCTCAACAAAATATTAGCAAACCGAATCCAATGACACATAAAAAAGATCACACACCACGACCAAATGAGATTTATCCCAAGTTCACAAGGATGGTTCAACATATGCCAATCGATGTGATACACCACATAAACAAAAGAAAAGACAAAAACCACATGATCATCTCAAATAGATGCAGAGAAAGCATTTGACAAAATTCAACATCCATTCATGATAAAACCTCTTACCAAAGTGGGTATAGGGGGAACATATCTCAATATAATAGAAGCTATTTATGACAAACCCACAGTCAATATAATACTCAATGGTGAAAAGCTGAAAGCCTTCCCGCTAAAATCTGGAACAAGGGCCTTCCCTGGTGGTACAGTGGTTAAGACTCCATGCTTCCACTGCAGGGGGCATGGGTTCAATCCCTGATTGGGGGACTAAGATCCTGCATGCAGCATGGCCAATAAATAAATAAATAAGTAAGTAAATTAATTAAACTAAATCTGGAACAAGACAAGGATGACCACTCTCATCTCTTCTATTCAACATAGTATTGGAAGTCCTAGCCACAGCAATCAGACAAGAAAAAGAAATAAAAAGTATCCAAATTGGAAGGGAAGAGGTAAAATTGTCATAATATGCAGATGATATGATACCTTATCAGATGATATGAAACCATAAAGACTCCACACAAAAACTACTAGAACTGATAAACGAATTCAGCAAGGTAGCAGGATACAAGATTAACATACAGAAATTGGTTGCATTTCTTTACAACAACAATGAAATATCAGAAAGGGAATGTAAAGAAAAAAAAAACCTTTTAAAATCGCACCCCTAAAAACAAAATACTTATGAATAAACCTGACCAAGGAGGTGAAAGACTTATACGCGGAGAACTATAAACCATTAATAAAGGAAACTGAAGATGATTCAACGAAATGGAAAGCTATCCCATGCTCTTGGACTTGAAGAATTAATATTGTTAAAATGGCCATACTACCCAAAGCAATCTACAGACTTAATGCAATCCCTACCAAATTACCCATGACATTTTTTACAGAACTAGAACAGATAATCCTAAAATTCATATGGAACCACAAAAGACCCAGAATTGCCAAAGCAATCCTGAAGAAAAGGAACAAAACAGGAGGAATAACCCTCCCAGACTTCAGACAATACTACAAAGCTACGATAATCAAAACAGCATGGTACGGGCACAAAAACAGACATATGGATCAATGGAACAGAATAGAGAGCCCAGAAATAAACCCATACAGCTACGGTCAATTAATCTTCAACAAAGGAGGCAAGAATATACATTGGGAAAAAGCTAGTCTCCTCAGCAAGTGATGTTAGGAGAGTTGGACAGCCACATGTAAATCAGTGGAGTTAGAACACACCCTCTCACCATACAGAAAAATAAACTCAAAATGGCTTAAAGACTTAAACATAAGACATGACACCATAAAACTCCTAGAAGAGATCATAGGCAAAACATTCTCTGATTTGTACCAATTGCACCAATGTTTTCTTAGGTCAGTCTCCCAAAGCAATAGAAATAAAAACAAAAATAAACAAATGGGACCTAATCAAACTTACAGGCTGTTGCACAGCAGAAGAAACCATAAACAAAAAGAAAAGACAACCTACAGAATGGGACAAAATATTTGCAAATGATGCAACCGACAAGGGCTTAATTTCCAAAATATACAAACAGCTGATACAACTCAACAACAACCCAACTGAAAAATGAGCAGAAGGCCTAAAAAGCCATTTCTCTAAAGAAGAAATATAGATGGCGAATAGGCACCAATAGGAATAGGAAAAGATGCTCAACATTGCTAATTATGAGAGAACTGCAAATCAAAACTACAGTGAGGTACCACCTCACACCAGTCAGAATGGCCATCATTAAAAAGTCTACAAATAACAAATGCTGGAGAAGGTGTGGAGAGAAGGGAACTCTCCTACACTGTTGATGGGAATGTAAGTTGGTGCAGCCACTGTGGAAAAAGGTATGGAGGTTCCTCAGAAAACTAAAAATAGAATTGCCATATGATCCATCAATCCCACTCCTGGGCATATATCCAGATAAAACTATAATTCAAAAAGATACATGAACCCCTATGTTCATAGCAGCCCTATTCACAATAGCCAAGACATGGAAACAACCTAAATGTCCATAGACAGAGGAATGGATAAAGATGTGGTATATATATACAATGGAATACTACTCAGCCATAAAAAAGGAACAAAATAATGCCATTTGCAGCAACATGGATGCAACTAGAGATAATCATACTAAGTAAGTCAGAAAGAGAAAGACAACTACCATATGATATCACTTATATGTGGAATCTAAAATATGACACAAATGAACCTATCTATGAAACAGACACACGGACATAGAGAACAGATTTGTGGTTGCCAAGGGGGAGGGGGTTGGGATGAGCAGATGCAAACTATTATATATAGAATGGATAAACAACAAGGTCCTACTGTATAGCACAGGGAACTATATTCAATATCCTATGATAAACCATAATGAAAAAGAATATTAAAAATGAATGTATATATATATGTAAAAAAAAGGGAAGATGTGGTATATATATATGTATATATGTGTATACATGTGTGTGTGTAATATGTATATCTATACATATACATGATGGAATATTACACAGCCATTAAAAAGCATGAAATAATGCCATTTGCATTATTTATTATTTGCATGGATGGACCTAGAGATTATCATACTAAGTGAAGTAAATCAGACAGAGAAAGACAAGTATCATATGATATCACTTATATGTGGAATCTAAAAAACAGTACCAATGAACTTATTTACAAAACAGAAACAGATTCACAGGCATAGAAAACAAAGTTATGGTTACCAAAGGGGAAGGGAAGAGGGATAAATTGGAAGCGTGGGATTAACAAATGCACATTACTATATATAAACGACAAGGATTTACTGCATAGCACAGGGAACTATATTCAATATCTTGTAATAAAGTATAATGGAAAAGAATTGAAAAAAAGAATACAGATATATACATACATATACGTATAATGGAATCACTTGGTTGTATACCTGAAACTAACACAATATTGTAAATCAACGGTACTTCAATAACAATGAAAAGTGTTAAGATCACAAAAGACAAAAGAGTGAGGAACTGGTAACTGAGATTAGAGGAGGAGACATGACCATGAAATGCAATGTAGGATCCTGGAGAGTATCCGGGAATAGAAAAAGGAAAAACGTGTGAAATCCAAATACAAACCATGGTTGAATTAACAGTATGGCACCAATGTTAATTTCTTAGTTTTGATCATTGAACTACGGTGATGCTAGTTATTAACATTAGCAGAAGCTGGGTGAAGGGTTACACAGAAACTCTACTATTTTGGCAGGTTTTCTGCAAATCTCAAATTATTTCAAAATAAAAAATTTTCATAAAAGACGCTGGTATTGGGTGAGGGACAAGTCTATATCATTTTTCTACGTTCTACCCGAATAAATGCTTCAGTGAAACGTGACTGACCACCGCGCATGCTGATGACCGATAACGTATGTATGTCTGTATAGGTGACAGATGGTAGCCCCAAACATCTGTGCTATTTAATTACTTCCTTCGTGCCTCAAAGGCCTTGGGGGCTCTGGAAATGACTATTTTTCAGTGTGATGGGCTTGAGGGAAGATTACTGGGGGAATGGTTTTCCCCCTCTTCCAATGTTCCCTCAATTAGCGCAACTCCTGGCCTCTCTAGACCTCTATTCCCTCTTCCCCAAGGGAGGTGGAGTGACATATCTGATGGGTAAATTTAAGAAGACTAAACAGGACACATGCTGTTTATCTCCTTCCTTATCTTCCTTGGGAGTGAGTGGCTCATAGCAAACAGGTGATCTGCCCTGCTCTGCAGGGCAAGAAACGTCCCTCTCTGGCTTTGTTTGGACCGGGTAAACCAGCTAATTCGAAGATGCTAATTTGGAAAACTGTTTGACTTTCACCCCAAAGCTATTCCCTCCAACCTAGTCTTTCTAGTAACGATGGTGATATTTTGGGCCTCATCTGTCTTGTTCCTTGTTTTATTTCTCAATTTGCTCAGAACCTGGGTAAGAAAGAAGGCTGATAGCCACTGGGTACCCTCTAAACCCCACCAGGTTCTATTTGACCCAGTTTGCACAGTGTCCTAGAACTTAATTCTATAGTGATTGTCTGCGGGATTGGGAAGCATTTTCTAACTAATCTTCTGCTCCAATAGCCTCTGCACTTGGAGAATCAGAAACAAAAACCATTTAACATTGTTTTTGCTCAGTGGGTTGAGCTGAATCAGGGCAGGAGGAGGACCTGGAGTATTGTGCACCCCCTTCCCCCAAACGCAGATATACATGGAACCTTGGGCTGCCCCAGAGATTGTGGGACTACAGTTCTACCATGACCTACTTGCTATAAGCATGCTTTTAAAACATGTAAGTTATTTTCCTAGTTTTCTCACCTTAGTCTCTGCCCCAACGGTCAATTAAAATAGAAACATAAAGCATGCATCCTCTCTTCTTTATGGACCATCATGCATGTATCTTTTTCTCTGCTCTCTTTAGGAATTTCCATCTGTGTGCTGGCACACAGATGGAAATTCCTAAAGAGAGCTTTTAATAGTCCATTACTTTTCACCCCATGTTATATAATTTAGTTCTAAAGTCGAACTTCGATGGCGAACTGCTACTTGTGTGAATGCCCCTCTGGGAGTAAGACTAATCTTCCTCTACTCGAAAAATCACCAACATTTACTGCACCGGAGTTATGATTACACTACAGTAACTATTCCATGCAGGACTAGGAAGAGCTCCTCAAAGAAAAATGCTTGGAAATGGGTAATTGGAATGAACTATATGCGTTTTCAGTGAGTTTTGAAAGAAACTGGGAGAAAAAAAAATCTTCAATTTGTTCCCAAGTATTTTTTTTTTTTTTCTCTTAAAGAACACCATGTGAGGAATTTTGATACTCTCTGCATTCTAATGAGGACATTTCGGGAAGAAGAAGCTTATCTATACGTACTTGTGCCTCGTTACTGCCATGATGGGCACCATTCATCAGACATAAAGGGAGGAGAAGACCTGGAGGTAGTTTTTTCCTGGACAATTCTGTGTTCTGGCTCTTAAGTACTTTTCCTTCGCTGTGGATGTGAATATTTTAAAAGCCAAAGATGCCCCATCCACTGGAGCTGCAGATGGCCACAGGAAGCAAACAAGAACGCTAACGTGTTTTAAAGGGCCAAATAACAAGGGAGGTGCCAAGGTCTGCACTGCACATGCGTACTGAGGCCGAGCCGTCCACCCAGCCTGGCCTAGTTGGTGGAACCAGAAATCGAGGGTAACGCAAAGGCACCCCACTGACCCCTACGGGTAAAAACAAAGGTGTCTGTTCAAACAATGGCCACAGCATCAAGAACACAGACATGAAACAAGATACCTCAAGAACATTCTTTTTCCTTATAACAGGGAGGTGTTAACTTCACTATTCAGAAGGCTTTGATTACCCCTTTCAAAAGTTTTTGTTGTCGAGTTTAATTTTCAAGGCTGTTAACCACTGATGCCACCTTAATTATAGCAAGCAAACAACCCACCCATAATATACGATGCCAACTGTTAGTTTTACTTGAGTTTCACGTTAGATGTGGACTTGTCTGCTCATTTATAACTTTCTGAGCCAGGAAGGTTTCTGCACAGACACTTGCTTTTCCTCAGCTGGTGCCTTTGTTCCCCAGTTTGCCGTGGGGGACTGAGGGAACAGATATTTATGACTTCTTATCTCACTATTAACAGTGCCCTGCAGTGATTTATGAAACCGTGCTCTTGCATTTTTAACCTTGAAGGCCTTCTGATTATTGTTCCGAAATGGCAAAGTTAACATCACGGGGCCCAAAGATGAATAATCAGTTTCTTGCATACAAATTTACCCAAATTAGGGACAACAAAGTCCCCGGTGGCATAATGGCTCCAGATGGGACGAGCGGAGAACATCGAAGCGTTTAACTCAAGGCACCCTTGTATTTGTCGCCACAAACCCATCATTCTGTCCTGTAGAAGATATCCTCACACTAAAACTTAGTCATACTCTTACATCTCATCATTCAGTGAACCAAAATTCTGAAATGTCACATACATCTTGAACTAAACGTCGGGACATCACTTGCTAGCGTATGTACTTCTTTCCCTTTCCAAAATGTGACAGGTGGGAAATTCCCTGTGGTCCAGTGGTTAGGACCCCACACTTCCACTGCAGGGGGCACAGGTTCGATCCCTGGTCTGGGAACTAAGATCCTGCATGCCCCACAGCACAGCCAAAAGAGAAAAATGTGACAGTGATTCATGATGGAGGTCCTCTGACGATGCATTTCAGTGTTTGTTTTACGCAAAAGAGCGGGTGACGTCCGGGAGAGGGAATCATCCCTGTTCTTTCTCCAGGGGGCCTGGAAGCACTGTGCTCGATTCTTTCCAGTTTTGTGCAAGGATTTCTCAAAAGGTGATTTGGCAGACACTGACAGTTGGCCACCCAATAGCCATCCTCTGCTTTCTTCCTTACAGCAAACAGTGGCCATGAGACAACATTCTGATCAATGAAAGATAAGGAGAAGTCTCTTGGGGGGACTTTGGGAGAGATTTTGTTTTCTTGTTAAAAGGAAAAGCTGGAGAGAAAAGCTCCTTGGTGCTATCCCTTCCCTTTAATTGAATATAAGCAGCCACCTTGTGACCAAGAGGCAATTAGCCTCATGACAAAAAGCCAATGCTCAGGAAAATGAGTAGGAAAATGGAGAAAACCTGGGTCTTCGATGACATTGCTGAGTTGTGGAAGCAACCCCAGGACATCCTTCTTCTGGATTATCTTGTTAGGTAAACAATACAGGCCTTTAAGACTCAAGTCTCCATTACTTGCCACTAAAGACATTCTTAAGTGATACAGAAAGTGAGGTCCAGAGTGGAGGTAAGATCCTAAAGGAATCTGGCAGCAGCAATGGCTGGTTCTCTTTTGAAACTATGTCCTTCTCTTTTGAAACTATGTCCCATAAACCAATGAGGGGAATAGACCTAAATGCTTCTTGATGCCTGAAGCTACTGCAGCCAGAACTTCTTCGAGCTTCAACAAAAGAATGACATCCAGGTTTTATGACAATGATATTAATGATATTCAATAAACGGGGCAAGAATACAAGCAATTAGTTGGATTCTTAGAGCCTAGTGAAACAGTGTTAAGTGCAAGACAGACCATGGGAGAACAAAAACATAAAACACAGTCTTTTTTTTTTTTTTTTTTCCTGCTCCTCTCTGTGGTTTAATTTTCCAAAACCAAATGGTTTAGAAGTACATCCCCCAGCTGAAAGTCTAGATTGCCTCTGTCTCGTGGGACCTATCCTTTGTATTTTAAACTTGCATCTCCTGTGTGGGAGAGGCCTGGGGAGAGGGAACGAGATTTGTTGGGGGAATATGGTTTTCTTCCTAAGGGAGTTCACGACAAAGGCAGATCTCAATGTAACAGAGTTCCAAATACTTAAACCTCCAGCTGATAGAACTGGCTGGGTGGTGACCTGTTCTCAGCTTGACTACCAAGTTAGTGGAATATTGCATAAGTAGGGGGTGCGTGTGTTTCCAGAAAACACTCCTATTCAAGGCACATCCTTAAAAGCTGACCTACTAGAAAAACCGGGGTGGATTACACTTCAGAGTTGTTCCTTAAATGACATTAGCAGGCATTAGTAGACTCTTTCCAGTTTAACGAAAAAGCAAAAAGTATATTCAACTTATCTTTGTTCTTTGTTTCCTCTTATGATAGAGGTTTAAGCGCCTTCATTTTCGATATAATATTTTAAAAATACCGACAGATAAACCTATTTATTTTAGCTTGAAACTTGATTTTTCAAGCATACTCATTCAGCAAATATTTATGGGATGTCTGCATAGCAGTGAGTGAGTGTAAGTATATGTGTGTGAAAGAGAGATAGGGAAGGAGGGGGAGAAACAGAGAGACCGAGAGAGACAAAGGAAGAGGGAGGCAGGCACAGTGCGCTTTCAGGAGCCCTGGGCACAGAAATGAACACCGGGAATGGACACTAGTGAATGAAGCTACAATTCAATTCGATTAGGAAAAGATGCTCTAAAATACTAAAGGATCCTGCGCCAGGCAAACTGCTGGCTGGAGAACACTGAACAAAAATAAAATTGTCAGAGCATCCCTCTGTCGAGCCTCTCCGGGTATCACCCGCTCCTGGCACTGTCTCCACCGATCCTCCGCTCTCACCGACAAGTCCAAGAAACAGGAAAACACCAAAAGCCGTTGTCCATGTCCCGTGAGAAATGAAATGCCCTGGACCAAGTATCACAACTTCCTTAGAATAATGCAACACTTCAATCACTTTTGCATCTGGATCCCTCTCGTGGTTTATTGCAAAGTCAGAAAGCTGGGAATCAGCGCTGTGAACTATCCCTGCTTTATTCTATTTAAATGCCTTGTTGAAAAAAAAAAAGCAATTTATTACAAAGTTTTTATGGTTTCACCTTATTGAAAGCACTTAATTCCGTTCATCTGCTGCTTTGCTTTGGACTGTTGAAGGCAATCAGAAGGTTGGAAGTAATTTATTAATAAGGGAACATGTGGTAGAGTTTTGGCTTGTGAAAACGGTTCCTGGATCACAATATAGCCACAGCCCAAAGTTTACCATGGATAGAAGGAATTAGTAACATATATCATAATTCTTTTGTTTATTCACAGGATGATTCATCACAGATTTGATTGAAACTCCTACTTTATAGATACGGCCTTTTGTGGAATGCCCAGGGGAGGAAACATTGTCCTCTACCAGCAATTCTCTTCCCCAAAAATACAATCACTTGCACCACAAGGCAAAGAAGAATTCAGCTTAGTCTTTGAGAGAGAAAGAAAAGAAACTTATACCTTCTGAAAGACTGAACAGCTGTGCCTACATAAAGACTCTAATCAGTGACTTGGTTTGGGAGAAAAAGGCTAGATTTGCACATGTTTACTGAGTATTCCTTGTAGATGATCAAATCATACCAGAATCCCATCTCCTTAACTAAAATCTCTCCCCAGAATACTTCTCAACCTGCTCTACCCTCAAGCCTTCTCAAGGGAAGAAAGGGAAATGGACTCATCAAGACGTTTAAGCCCTCAGGAAAGAAAACTACAGGCTTCTCATCTGTGAAATTATAAATGAAGATCTCTTCTAGCCTAAGAGGTGCAGGATGCTTGAGGGCTATGGTCTATGGGTGAGGCCAGATGTTGCGATGGGCAGCTGGGAGCTTCTGGCATCAGGAATAGCCCTCCCAAGATGCCTGAGGATTCTTGTGGCTAACAAACTAATTCAAGGTCCCCTCAGGGAAGAGCAGATTAACAGATGGCAATGGATAGGGAGGCGATGGATGGGAAGCCCAGTGCGGGGTCCTTTGCCCCACGGCTCCCTGGGACAGCTTGCTCTTGGCACAGGTTTTTAGTTCAACTCAGCAAACTGGCTAATTAGACCCTGGAGTTCCAGGTTCACAGCCAGGCCCTCTCCTACCCCATCTCATCCCACCCCACTCTAATTGAGAGACTTGCCAAGCCTGAGTTTTCCCTTCAGACCCCCGCACAAACAAGAGGAAAGGTGCACTTCAAAATGGGATGTGAAACGGGTGCACCTTGAACACATTATCCTAAGCAAAAGAAGCCAGTCACGAAAAGTCACATTTTCTGTGATTCCATTTACAGGAAATGTCCAGAACAGGCAAATCCATAGAGACAGAAAGTAGATTAGTGGTTCCCAGATTAGTGACAGCTAACGGTTACAGGGTTTCTTTTTGGGGTGATGAAAATGTTCTGGAATTAGATATATAACTGGAATTAGACTTTATTCACAACTCTGTGAATATACTAAAAACAAATCAATTATACACTCTAAAAGGATGCATCATATGGTACATAAATTATATCTCAAAAAAGTTGTAATTAAAATAAAGAAAAGAAGTGGTATTAGAGTGATCGAAAAAATCCTGGGGAAGAAGAAAAAGGACTTGAATTCCAGTCCCACTGGCTGCGTGGTCCTGAGCAAATTGCTAAATCTCTCTGCATCTCAGATTCACCAACTATCAAGTGAATATATTATCTCACTGTGAACCTTCCAGCCTAAGTATAAGGACCCTATTATAAAGAATGAAAGGCTACATGCAAGGACTCCTTCGGTCTGAGAAATGAAGAAGTAACATGTAGAGTAACTTAGGCTCAGGTGT
This sequence comes from Balaenoptera ricei, assembly GCF_028023285.1. Lineage (NCBI taxonomy): Eukaryota > Metazoa > Chordata > Mammalia > Artiodactyla > Balaenopteridae > Balaenoptera > Balaenoptera ricei. Next base: position 3,718,847 of record NC_082645.1, on the reverse strand, counting down.
CTGGGCCAGCCTTCAGAGGCAGCTACCGAGAGTGAACGAAGCAACTCCTGGTGAGCATTCCTGCAGGTTTCCATCTTTAGTACTGGTTCCTTAAGGTGGTTATACTGACAGCATTCCTCACTGCCTTGATGTATCTCATAAGAAGACAGGTGGCCTGTTTCTACATATTACAGGGGAGGAAGCTAAGCCCCTGGGATGTTAAGTAACCTCTTCAAAGTTACCAAGCCTGGGAAACCTGGAGCATTGCTGTTCGCTCTCTAATGGTGATGGATACCCTTTCTATTCAACTGCTGACAACAGGGGTTAGGGTGTGGGCTACTGCTGCACAGTGTGATAATAAACCTTTCCCAGGTTTGGGCATGAGAACCTAAGTCAGTCAATCAGAGAAAAAAAGAAAGAGAAAGGGAGGGAGAGAGGAAGGCAGGCAAGAAGGAAAGAAGGCGGGAAGGGGAGAGGGAGAGACAGAAAGCAGGCTGTATATTCAGATCTTTTTATTTCAGGAATATATAAGGGAAGCAGATTTCCTTTTCAAAGTTCAAAAGGAAACGGTGTGTTTTGTTTTCATAGTTCGTTTCATTTTTCACTTGGGAGAAAAAACCCAGCTTTGAAGCCTCTCTGTTTAAACTCATTAGGAAAACCATCAATGATGGAAGCTTTCATGAAATCTCAGTGGGAGGAATTAGTGTTATGGGAGAAGCTGGATCAATCTTCAAACGTTTCATCTCTGGAGATGGGAGGTCAGCCCTGGCTGCTTGTTCAGCTGTAAAGTTAACATAAACAAATGCTTTACGTACTGGAGAGTCCGAGGGACTAATGACATTTGACATTCACCCTCCGAAGACCTCCTCAGAAGTCGGCTATGCCTGCCACATGAAAAAGATGGATGCATCTCGAGAACTAAGTGAACAATCTGACTGGCAAAATGTCTTGCTCTGGAGAGAAAGGTGTTCTCTTTCAGGGTCCCACTGGAAAGGAGGTAGTGATATTGACATTCATCGCACAGAATCTTTCCCCGTGTAATTCATAACATTATCGAGGTTGACATGGAAAACTTTTTAAGCAGGGCCGGTGTTAATATATGAGAATATCTTTCTTGACACCTGAATCTTTTATATTTTAAAGTTTTTTAATCTGTTGCAGTCTCCTTGGCAAAGTTAAAATATGGTGATTTTTTTTCATTTTTGTTCTTTACTTTATTCTTAGAGTGGAGTCCATAGCCCATCTCAGTGATGCAAAATGGGTTTGGGAATGAGAAAGTAAGGGCTACAGGTAGGATGTTCAAAAGGGAGATGACAGGAGAGAAGAGGTGAGAGAAAAAGATATGGAGCAGATAAAGGGCACTAGAAGATTAACAAATGTCACTGGTACTCTGAACAGAGATGTTCTGGGGAAAAGAAATTAGAAAACGTCTTTGTACGATCTGAACAGCTACAAAAAAGGAGGATGCAATATTTTCACTTCTTTTCTCACAAGAATTATGTTTGTGTGTGTAAATTAATACAAGCAAAATTTAAAAATATACGCTCATACATACATATGCCATGTGTGTGCATATGTGTGCGCTTTAAAGAATCCGGGTATAAAGGGACTCTGATATAATATTGATAAGCAAAATTGGCCCTTCTTCCTGCCAGGACCACCCACCCCAAAGACAAACTACAGCCTGTTATTGTAAATCTTGATGAAACTAAGCAGAGCACACACAGCCTTAAGAGAACACAGGCCATGGTTAGCTTTCCACTGCTTTCTGCTAAGAGTGGGTGACTGATTAGAGACCCCAGGTCCTCTCTTGCTATCCCCTTATCTTTCGATAGCTCATGAGAAAATAAGGCATAAAATTAACCTATCCAAGGCATAAAGCTATCCCTGCCCAACTTAATGAGCAACTAACTAACCCAAAAGGAAAATAGCCATTACTTATACAGCCATAATGTAGATGCAACATGGCATATAAATCAGCACATCGTGTACTGCAAAACAGACAAATAGATTAATGCCTGTTGCAAAGGATGGGTGAAGAGATCGATTAGCTTACAGATTCAGACCATGAACTTTCTCTCAATATACTGCATTTAACTTTTAAATAAGGTTTAGGAGAACCTGTAACAGTTTGCTCAGTGACAGAGCTGTATTTTACTAAGGGCAGAAATTGGCTAGTCTATAAAAATTAAATTACGCCCCTTTCACTGTATCTAGTCAAGAGGAAAAACTCTAATTACAAGATTGCACTGTCAAACAAATGCAGATTCACGTTCTTTATACCCCGGTTTTAAAATTCATGGGCGGGGGGCTTCTATTCTGAAGTGAAAATCGGTATTTGAAATATTTTGCGGAGGGCGGTGACAGGCGAAAGCAAGAGAAATGTCATTATCAGGGGTGCTGGTTCATAGACACTAACTCATTAAGTGCAGAGCTGGAGAGAACAAGTCATTCATTATGCAAACATTTAAATATCAATTAGTAAGGACAATGAGAGACGCCTTCTCTTCCCCACAACCCATGCCTTATTCCTCCATAAATGACCAAGGGGAAAAAGAGCAGAAAATCATCTCAGCATCTAATAGGAATGCCGCTCTGGGGAATAGGTAAAGGTTAATTTTAAATGTACTTCCCAACTGAAAATCAAATGTACCTGCCTGAAAATTCCTAAGAGCTGAGCTTGCAGACTTAATCCAGAAAAGGACTGTCTGAAGGCCTGGGCATATTGCATTGCTGGTCTTTTTTTGGAAAGAGGAAGCCTTTCATTCTTGCTTGATGTCAAACTCGCTTGGTTCATTAAAATCTTAGTCCATTTAAAACCCTGGTTTTTCTATACCTATGAAAAATGCCAGTCCTCATAGCACTCAGACTTTACAAATCCTGCCCGTTGGTTCTCCTGTTCTTACAAAATCCACTTTGTGGCTCCTGCGTTCAACCCAGTTCACTAAGCCTATTAGGTGAGATTGGCGGGCATGAGAATTGTCTAAGTCTTTAGCACTTTACCTGAAGTATCTTTGCAGGCAACCCTGGCGCATATTTTACTGTGTAAGGTGCTGGCCCAGCAAGCAGGTGCCTCGCAGTAACCATTGTCTGGCAGACGTGGACCAGACGTCTAATTTCTCCGGCCCTCGTTTTCCTCCTCTATAACACGAAAAGGTTGGTCCAGACCAGCAGTTCTCAATTTAGGGCACCCCATGGTCACCTGCGGGGGCTGACCCATGGCCAGCTACACCACAGACTTCCAGAACTGGCCTCTTCAAGGAGGGGCCCAGACATGTGGATTTGAACAAAAGCCCCAGATTCCAATGTGCACACTTAACTATAAATCAACTACCCACTATGGTTTATCCCTGTAAGTATGATTCTTCTGTTATATTTACTTATAATCTTTATGCAAAGGTAGGTTAGTTTTCGTGTATGAGCTGCAAAAGGTGGTGAACTTTCTCTGTTAAAGGAGAAATTCAGGAGGTGGTTATATGAGATGGAGTAGAAAGAAGATTGCTAATCCCCCTTTTGTAATTTTTCTTGTAGAAAAGTGTATATGATTTTTAAAAAAAATTAAAACAACAACAATAACAGCAACAAAAGCCCTTTCGATTCCAAAGCACTAAAATTCTTGGAACAGTATATGTTACTGGTCAAGCACAAACGATTCTGACTTCGATTCCTAATAGCATCATTGAACAGGTGGGACTTTCTTGCTCCCGAGGGGAGAAGTTGAGCCTGCAGTGTAATTAAACACGGTGGGTCGTGGCCTGGGGAAATAAGGGCCTCAAGAGGATGCTCAGATGTCAGGTAATTTCCCCCACATAAAGCACAGGGAAAGAGCCTGGTACACAGGGCACACAACAGGAGTTAGCTGTTGCTACTGTGATGTGCATACTACGCTGCGGTCACTTAACAATCAGAGTTTTTAGGTTGGCTCTCCAACCCTGCCAACAAGGGGAGGGTTAATAGCCACTTAAATTGATTGGTCTCTAGCCAGCACATGATGAAAATGGAAGCGCCTTGGAAATTTCAGCCCACCCCCCCCTTCCTGCCCCCATCCCTCCACGAACATTGCACTTTAAACACAGAAACGCGCATTTGGCTGATTTCTATTGAATTCAGGCTAAGAATGCCTGGTTTCCACGTGCGCAGAGCTTGCATCCTTTCCCTAATAACTGGTTTTTCCTTTGAGCCCATCAACTGTTTCTGTTTCTCAAATTTCACAGTTGAGCTTGCCTTATTTCTCCGGTGTCTGTCACCCTCTAGCCTATGACATGTGGCGGGAGAAACCTGGTTTGGCGACAAGATGCCCACCTTGACTGAGCTAATAGCAACTTCAGGTCAGGCACTGATAGACTCTCTGCACTACAGCTTCACGGGCAGAAGCTAGGAGTTATCATGCCAGCGCTGCCTTTTTTTTTTTTTTTTTTTAACAGTGTGTGGTGGAGGAGAGGGGGAAGCAAGATGAATAACCACACTTTGAAAATGGAGTTTGTAAGGTTCACCTCAGATACACTTTTAGAGAGCAAGAAATATCTCTCAGAAAGACACCTCCTCTGGCTTGTAATTTGGTTCATAGCTTGTCCTCTTCTCGTGGCAACCATATCCCAGGTTATGATAAATGATACCCAGGTAATAAGCAGTGGCCTAGAGGACGACGAGAAAGTTCCACATCCCCATTTTTGTCTGGCTCTAAACTACTGCCTGCAAGAAAGCTACAGATATTTGAGAGACACAGTAAAGTGTTCAAAGTGATTCTGATGAAAATTACAGGAGTTCCTCAGGTAGAAGGGCCGTCGATTTTTGCTCAGAAAAAATTCTCAGGAATGAAACAAGCAGAAAAGAAACAACCTGTCAGAATCACGCGTGTCAATCTTAGCTACAGAATCATCACTAAGTTTTGTTTTGCCTTTTTAACAGTCCGAATCCCATGTGATAAAACAACTGCATGCTGCTTTTTTTGAGACGTTATTCTTGAGAGCGATCACGTTTCAGACTTCCCAGAAGAGTGATTCTGGTGGAAAGACTCCACACCTAGACTGTTAATGACCTATAAAGAAGAGCCTTTAAAGCTGCCTGCACCCACGCCACATCCAGAGCACAGTGACCAGCTATCTGCTCCCCAGGTTACTATGTGGTAAGCCACAAGGCACTTTCAGGCCCTTCTCTGGGAAGAAACTACTTTCCCAAGGTGCTCACTTTAAAACTAGAGCCCTTGCATTAATTTGCCAGCGGGGTAAGGGAATCACTTAACAAGTTGGACCCTTCACCAGGCTCCGTGGGCAGGGCAGGGCAGTTCAGCAAACTCAAGAAAAGCAGCGCTAGGGTGCACTGAATATCATTCACCCATCTTTTCAACATCCTTACAATGGCAAAGTCTATGTTCATGGATCTGACCTTGGCATTGAAACTCCAGTTCACCCATTTCCCCAAAGTTCCAGTTGCACTTTTAGGGGGACTTTGATTTCTGATGAGACTACTGGGAGGGGCTGGGGAGCCCCAGCTCCGCGAGAAGACTGCAGGAAATGAGTGAGGTTTTCTCTCACAAGACCCCTTTCTTTCTTCGCCTCATGCCCAGGCCCTCTGTCAGCCCCCTTGCAGCTAGGCTTGTGGGACGGGGAACTACATTCCCTTGAAAGATCTTTGGCAATTTGTGCCTGGAATTTGATGCATTAGTTCTAAAATTAAATAAAGATCCTGTAGTGTTCTTCAAGGAAATATGGCGTGGCTCTTTGACAAAACACATTTTTCAAGTGCTGACCTCTGGGAACTTCAACTAGCTTCATATTTCAGGCTGACACTGCTCACAGGCTACTGTCCAGTTGCCCAAGCAGAGCTGGTTATCCATACATTTTCCAGTCTCCCGATCAGCTTTTAGCAGAGGGAGGTGAGGGGAGTCAATAAAAAGAGGAGAGCCACTCATTGAAATGCACTTCCCTTCGTCAGTCCCTCGGGGAGAAGCCCGGGTAATTAACTCTAATGAGATTAAAGTAACTCGGAACTTTTCATTTTCCCAGCTCTGTAAAAGTACATCTGTGATAACCAGTGGGTGCATTATATCAAAGTCAATCCCTTTTCCTGTAATGAAATGGCCCCCTCACTCCCACCTCAGCCCAGGCTGGCGAAGGGAGGAGGAGGAGGGCTGCCGGTCTCTTACCTGCGCTTTGCTCCATCACTTCTTTCTGACACATGTCCTGAACGTTCACCGTGCAATTCACGATGAACTCGGGGGAGGAGCAGTCGTTATTCAGTTGGAATTCCTCACACTGGTAGCACTGGATTTGCAAAGCAAAGCCTGCGGGACAGACGCAGTCGGATTCAGACCCGGCCGCCCCGAGACCACCCCAGAAACCAGCATCCCGCCCCTCGCCCCAGCCAGCTGCGGCTCCCTCCCTCCTGGGTTCCCCCGGAAGGCGGCCGCGGCTGAAGCCAGTAGAGGGCGGCGCGGCCACCGAAGGTCCCGCAGGATATAAAGCGGGATTTGGCCCGCGACCCCTGGACCCACTCTCCAGAAACGAAGAGCCCATCCGGCACCACACCTGGCTTTCCCCCCCACGGAAGTTGAAAGGAGGGCTATGCCGCCCGAGAGCCGAGGAGCTGACGTGCGCCGGCTCCAGCCTACGCCGAAGGCTTTGACTAATTGTTAATTGGTTACAAATGAGTTAATTACTATGTCGGCACCGTTCGCGATCGCCTTCGCAGACGCCTTTTGTTTTCTTTGATTGTCGAAGCCGGCATCCCTGTGCTGTGGCTCCGAGGCTCCCCAGGCGGACGAAGGGCCGGGCGCTCAGTGCTGCTGCGCCCCGAGTCCCCCGCCTTTCTTCGGGACGGTTCCCGCAGCAGCAGGGGTGGCTGCGGCGTGTGGCAAGGGGCGTGCGTGCGTGTGTGCTTGTGCGTGTGTGTGTGCGCGCGCGCGCATCCCCGGCCGCGACACCACAGTCCTTTCTCTCCGGCTTTCAGGGCTCCGTTTGGCTAGGGCTCCCGGTCCGGGTCCCAGCTCTGCAGAGCTGGATTGGGAGCCGCTCCTGTACTGGAGAGAAGGAGCCCGACGTTTCTGCACCTCTCCCCGCCCCAGCCCGACTGCTCCGCTCGGATCTACGAGCTCGCGTCTAGACCTAACTGCCCCCGGCTCCCGCGCAGACGAGCCCCGGACCCGGCGCACCTCCCCTCCCAGACCCACAGCGGTCGCGCTCGGAGCGCGGCAACGCAGCCCCGGCCAGCCCGGGCCACAGGCTGACCAGCTCGCCGCTCACCTGTCGGCGGCGCCACTACCACGGGTTGCTAGAGACGCCTGACAACTTGGCGGGTTCGCGGACTGTCGCCCCCGCTCCCTCGCCGAGACCCTGCACGGCTCGGACCTTCCCTCCTCCCCAGCCCAGCTGCTTCTTTCGACCGCGCAGCCCGAGCATCTGCAGCCCGAGTCCCACCAATCCGCCGCTCCTCCTGCAGCGCAGGATTTGGGCACTTTCCCATCGAGCGCCCCTGGGCACCACTCGCCGCCGCCGAACTGCCGCCGGGCAACCCGTGCACAGCACGGGCGCGGAGGTGAGCGCCCAGGGGAGGCAGAGCGGCCGGCGGGTAGACGGGGTGTGCGATCCCGGCCGGACGGCTGGCCGCTTCGTCTTCTTACCTTGAAGCAAGAACAGTCCGCAAAAAGTTGCCGCGATGCCGAGGACCCACATCCTCCCGGAGCCGCGGGGCCGGGAGCGGGCAGGCGCATCAGAAGCGGCGACCGCGGCGGAGGCTGTCCGGGCCGCAGCGGCTGTGGCTGCCGAGACTGCCGGGGCCCGCGCTTCCGCCGCCAAGAGCAGCCGCAGGTGCCGCCGCCGGCGCCCGCATCGCCCGCGCCGGGGCCCCCGGCTGCGGGTCGCCGCTCCTCTGGCTCGCGCTCCGGGGCAGTGCGCGGCGTCTCCGGAGTTGGCGACGGAGGCTGAAGGAACTGCTGGCGATCCGGAGCACCCAAAAAAGTCTCGCCTCTTCTCCCCACCTCCCACTCCAGGCACCACGTGACGGCTGCCGAGTTGGGGTGGAGGTGGCGAGCGGGGAAAGCTGGGACAGCCTTTTCACGTCTCCACCCCCTTCCGATCGCCCTCCTCTCCCGCCTCCGCACGTGCCCCGGACTGGGACGCCTAGAGGGGGAGAGGGAGAGTGTAGTTTTCCGAGGCTGGAGACTGGGGAAAGAGGGAGGAGGAGGGCGTAGCAGGTGCCGCGGCGGTCGGCCAGGCGCCGTCAGCAGGACGTAGGAGGTGGGGTGGGAAGCCCGCTTGCCTCTGCTTGCAGGGGCGCTTGCGCCCCCGGGGGCTGGTGGGTTGCCCGCGGCAGGGTCCGGCCCACCCGGCAGGGAGTGCGGGGCCGCGCTCCCGTGCGTCTGGCAAAGTTGCACACTCGCAGGCTCCCTACGGTATCCAGTGCAGCTGCGCCTTTTCTTCCTCCGAGAAACCCCTCGGTCGTTACGGGGCTCGGCTTCAGCTGCGGCGGGGTGGGCGGGGACCCTGCCCAGCTCCGCGCGCCCAGCCCTCGGTTCGTCTGCCGCGCGCACCGCTGGGGGGTGCGGTAGCCCAGCCTAGGAGAGGGGCGCTCCGGGGACAACCGTGATGAGCTCCCACTAGAAAGCAAATTGGGGTGAAGACGAGAGTTGCTCTCCTCCATCCCCTTCGTCCAAAAGGCCGGGCAGCTTCCTCCGGCTCTATTCACGGCGTCCTCTAGTGTACCGCGCCTAGCCAGCCCAGGACTCGGGCACTGGCACAGCCCTCCCCACCTCCTCCCACCCCATCCCCCCTCTCTTGTACAAGCGACCCACCTGGAGCACTCCCGGAACGCTGCCTCGCTACGTTCGCCTTCCTGGCCGCCGAGCCCTGCAGCAGGTGGTACGGGAGCCCGCTGGCCCGCGCGGAACGCCTGGGAGCCCCCGCCCCCAATCCCGCACGTTCCCACGCCTGTCCGCCAAATCCCTAGGCAGCATCCATTTCGGTGGAAAGGGCTTCATAAGCTTCGCCCCTCTTCACCTCCTTCTACTCGGGCCTCCCCTCTTAGGAGGAGGAAGCTCTCTTAGGCCGGGATGCTGATCATTTATTTCCCTATCCTGCCAGCAGAGCAGGTCTGGAAAGGGGCTTCAATGACTTTCTTGTCATTCCTTTGCAGAGATCGTTCCCTATCTGCCTCCGGCTCCGTCTCTCCCTTTGCCCCCCTCTTCCTCTCATTTCTAGTTGGTTAACCCCTCAGGGAGTCGAAAATGCTTTGACCATTACTCGCTAGTCTGCAGACTCGAATCTTACAATTGGCTGAATTACTGCTTCTGGAGGAATAGGGCCAGTTTGCTTACTAGTCTGTTTATTCCGTCGGGGAATGCGTCGTTGGAGCGCGTGTGAGATTCAAATAACCAATTGCTCCGAAGGGTCCTTGAACAAGTTCTTCTAAGCCTTCAGAGGGTGCGATTGTGTTATGACGTTTATTCAGAAATGAAACAAAAGAATCTTAAAAAGTCTGAAAGACAATGACACATAATTTTCATTTAAGACAACAAAATTCAAATACAACAAATTGCACAAATTAACCAAATAACACTGATCATACAATACTCTTTAAAGAAACAAGTGTGTACTAAAGTATCCATATAGATCCTAAAAATATTTGTTATGCCTAGTTTACAAGCTCCTGTACAAAAGAAATTATAAATAGTTCGCATCTAGAAAAAATACACGGTAACCTTTAAAATAGAATTTATCCTTACATATAAACAGACTTTGTAGGAAAAAAGGATATTAAAAAGTAAGAATTTTTCATAGCACCAACCATTTTATTTTTTACAAAGTGAACATTGCAAACAGGAATTTACTTTGATTTATAGATTGACCAGGTTTTAATCAAAAGAGTCAGAAGATAAAAATCAACAAATAATGTTGAGAATTGCAGAGAACCACTAAGTAGAAGAGGATGTAAGGAAATGATTGGAGGGAAGGTAGAATTACATCGTTTCCGATACATATAGCTTCAGATCAGTGTCACACTTGAGTACCTTCCTTTACAGTTTTCAGTAGAAGCAGAATTATACTTATTACTAGAACCTGAATCTCTCTGGCAACAATTTGGAAATTGCACTGGGATTAACGTTTCTATCAAATTGAGATTTATGAGATGGAGATGAGAGAGAGCCCTCTGGTTTTTCGGCAGGCCCTGTTTTCTGTTTACAGAGTGTACCCACAAACAATTTGAGGGCTAGGACAAGTGACCTGAACAAAAACTGGAGTTGGAATTTTTCAAAAATATATTATCAACTTCTAAGACTCAGGGCATCATTTCAAGAGCATGGCACTGATTCAATTTATTGCTGTCTTTTTAATTTGTTTTTGCTACAAATATAATTTCTTTTCCAAAAAAAAAATTTACAACTTCTGTACAACTTCTTTTTCAAAAGAAAAGTGCAAAATTAAGACTTCTGTATCCTGGGTGTGTTTACTTTTAATCCTCACGGAACACAACAGGTAAAGTCTATCTTTATTGCCTTGTCAGGGAAGTAAGCTCCAGTGGGCTGCTGGCTGTGAATCCGACAGTGTCCGCCCTGGTACTGCAATAGTTTATTTGTTGCCATCTCTACCTGCCCCGCTTCCCAACCCTGTTTCTTAAGTGCTCCATTTCCAGCTCACTAAGGGGAAAAAAAGTCCTTTACACATCATTTGAACCCTGACTTGCACAGGAAGAGAAGCTATCATATAAAGAATCACTCAAAGATTCCAAATTGTCTACCCCAGGCCTATCAGAGCTACTCAAAGAGGCCTCTTCATTTTTTTCTTTTTCTTCCTTTTGTCCTTTAACCTTGTTCAGAGAGTTTGTCTCTTTTTCTAATAAGATCACAGTATTGCCGTTGTATTTATTGAATGACTCCAGGGAAATTTTACATAATCTATTCTCAGGATCTTCTCTTGTTTCTTCAACTTGTTTCAATTTCTGCAATAAAAAGAGGAAAATATTAGAAAGATATTTCTTAGCAAAATCAAGTTATTCTATCCAATATTCAATTATTGTCAGTATAAAGTACAATTTAAAGGGATAGAGGGAACCTACAAGTCTTTAACAATCTTCTAGTATAATTTCATGTAATGATAAAGCCAATTTTAGGGATAAATCAAGACTTTAATCATCTTACTGAGATAAATAGGTCCCAATTTGCAAATCAGTTAAGTGCCACTTAATTTCATTTTAAATGGATCCATCTAAAAAATTTGTTCAGGTAAAGTGCCTTATTCTTCTTAATCAAAGTTTCGAAATCCTTTCTTTTCTTACTAAATATTATTAGTTGTCCTGTTTCTAACTATGGATAGGGACTGAATTTCAGCCAGAAATGACAGTTCTATGCAAAAAAAAAAAAAAAAAAAAAGGCATGCAATCCCTTAAACTGCCATAAAATTTAAGTACACATTAAACTTGTCAGATGCATTGTCACATGTGTATTTTGTCCCTTTACAAGTCTTATATTATTTGAAAGAGATCCCAGGTGTGAGGGTGTAGATTCTTCAAGGCCCAAGGGCTTCAACATCATAGTAACAGGTCTGTACCTCAGTAACCTCTCCCTCCAGGAGGTTCTAGTAAAACCAATTTAAACAGGGATATTTATAGGCTGTTACTGGTAGTCTCTGGGACTTCATAAAACACTGCAGTCATATTCGATAATTACTGCAGGTAAACTCTGTAAACATGAATATATTTAGTTGCTCAAGTGGCTCCTGAGGTCCGAGGTGAGAGGGAATAGATAGTTTTTGCATAGATGCAAAAACTGCAAGGGTGGAGGTGTTAAAGCCACTAACCACATTTCTCATTTCTTTTTCCTCTTTCAGGCAAAAATTCCATCCAGGAAGTAGGAACAGGCCTTAGAGATGATAACAATAGCTACCATTTATTCAGCATCCACCATGTAAAAGACACTAAGTATTTTATTTATAAGCCCTTTTTCACAGACCTGTAAGTTACACATCCCCACTTTAGAGAGAAGGAAAACAAGGCTCAGAGTGACAGGGTCACTTGCCCAAGGTGGCTCAGCAAGTGATGGAGAACAGGATTTGAATTCCTGTCTGGTGGCCTTCCATGCTCTTGTAATAAAGAACAAGATGTCCTGTATGTTTTTTTTCATTTTGCCATCCACATATGCCAAACCATCACAATTGCTACTGTCCAAGGCCCCAACATAGGCAGTTCCATCCCTCCCTGCAACATTGCTACGATGGATATCAAAGGTACAATGAGGAAACTGTGTTTGGATCTGGGCAAAAACAGACATAGCCAAAGCCTGTGAATTCTCACATGCTAAATACTTAACAGAAAGAGAAAAGAAAAAGATACAGAAGTGGATGGTTCCGGTGTCCCAAGAGCAGACTCAGACAGCATTTCTCTCTCTGCTATGGGGAAACGGTGTAATTCTATGGGGATACTTGAAAAACAACCTTGAAGTGATGCTTATTTCATTATACGATTAACGTACAGGAGCATTACTCACAGAGCAAATTTTCAATCTGAAACGGCTACCTCGAAAAAGAGCTGGGCTGAGGAACACATTCCTAGGTGATTACAAAAAAGCGGCCCCATAATTAGGAGTGACTCCATGCCGGAGCCCCTTCTCACGGTGTGCCAATTTTGAGCATTCTTTAAAAAGAATTATAAAGTACAATATGCAAAATACATGGAGGGAGTAGGAAAGCTTTGATTGTACCAAATGTAGGTAAATAGAGGCCATTCAATGCAATTTCCTCCTTACCTGAATATCTTCTCCCTTTTTCTTTATTCAAGAACCTTTTCCTTGCCTATTTCTGGTCAATGTGGATCTCAAGTTCATTCAATAAACACTCACTAGAGAAGCGATCATGAGGCAGGTGGAAGGTTTCGGTGCTGAGGATACACAGCTGAATACAATTACGTCCTGTAGGAGGGGAGTGAGGCCCCGGAGGCAGGCGGACTTGAGCTTGAGTCTCAGCCTTGCCCTTTCATTGGCTGTGTAAGTGCCCAAGAGCACCCTTCCTCAGGGAAAGTTAATAAGACATACCTTTATTTCAGGATTGCTGTTAAGTATTAGAAGCAGAACACCTGAAGACCCTGACACACAGGAGTAGGTGCTCAATAAACGGAACAATAGATAATAGTAAGATAGCATTCTTATTCTAGATCAGTGGGTCTTAAACTGTGTTCTCCAGACACCTTGCAGCGTCAGCATCACGGGGGAGCTTGTTAGAAATGCACATTCTCGAGTCCCGCCCCGACTTAACTACATCAGTAATGCAGCGTCCCAGAAAAAGTTTTTAACAAGGTCACCAGGTGATTCTGACACATGCTAACATTTGAGAATCACTAGTCTAGAAGAATTTGTAGTCTTGGAGGGGAGACAGGTGAAAAGTATAATTCAGTGTATTCAGGTAGTGATAAGGGAAGGATTATTTACCATGAAAACACCCGCTGTCTATGGGACACAAATAGTGCATCTTGTTTTCTAAATGTTTCCTGCTTGTAGGTTTGGTTCTTCAATTAATTATGACAAAGGCCTACCTTGGCTGGGGAGGTGATGGAAATGAAGGAATGGCCCATTGTAAGCAAAATCACATGCCTTCTCGGTCTTCCTTTTATTTTCACAGTTTTGATGAGGGGCGGGTACCGAAATATTTCTGGACTATGAGAACAACATCAGTGTAAGAGTGACAATGAGGCCACGCTGACATTCGACCTCAGTGCTGGGGAGCTACAGGGAGTGGTGAGGACTGCGGTCCGCTCAAGAGTACGTGCCTCCCCTAAAGGCAGGAGCAGCTACTTAGACCTAGCTCATTGCAGCTGTGCAAAAACATGGGCCCAGGTCTTTGATTTTAAAGGTAAGGCCATGAATCTAGGACAATATTTGCTTATCTTTAAAATCCTCTAATTTTAATTATTTGCTTATACTAAGAAAAAAAACAAATCAATAATAACAAAAATAACCCCCACTATGTATGTCAAACAGCAATCTTTGCAGTGTGTGAACTTCTGAGCTAGCGATCGTGTCTTATACTTCTTTTTTATGTCCTAGATGGCCCCCCTCACCCCCCTTCTCCCATCAGCTTTCCCCCTGAAAACCTAGCCCAGCGCACATCGTCAGTAGATTCTCGATGGAGGCTGGATGATGGACTCGGCTTTCTCTACCATCAGCAGGATATCAACTGTTGGCTGGGATTTCTCCAGTGGTCCTGCTAGCTAAGAACAAAAGCACTGAAGTAGCTTACTTCCCTGCCTCAAATTAGAAGCATACCCAACCAGCCTCAATGTTGTCTTGTCAGATCTCAGGTATGTTAAAAAGTTTGAAGTCACATAACATTTAAATTTAAAACATAAGGAGGGATCGAGGTCCAACAGGATTGTGCTAAGGATGGATCTGTCGAATGGTAACAAAACAGTGAAACGGAGCAGGACCCTGTGGTCCCCACCTCCCCCCCCCCCCCCCGCCCCATGTCCCCATGTCCCCTGCCTGTCTTTTGTCTGTAGAAAAACTTTAGGCAAAGGATAAGTTTAATCAAAGAAGTGAGAAAATACAGAAGCAAAGGGAAACAATCAAACAGGACAAAACAATAATAGTTTAGTCAGTAAGCAAAGTCAAGGGCCTTTAGTTCCTCCTCAAGGGCTATAGAGAATAGTCTGAGCCATATCCTTTGAGCTGTCTTACAGGTACTGAAACCCCCAGCAAGTGGTAGAGTTAACTACATGATGACCAGACTGTAGCCATGACATAAGCGGCTACAATTCCGAGAATTGGCCTCGAGGAAATGGGAACAAACCGACCCTGGAACTGAAGACTAACTGTACTTAAAACAATCAAGATGCTGCAGCTCAGACCACCGCATGACCAATTTCAAGACGACGGTCAGAGCTGACTCTGCCGTTTCTTCATGCAGCCCCCTCCCTCCGTCTATAAAAGCTCTTGCCCCCTGATTGTCAGTGCAGGGGCTGGAGGGTGGGGTCGCCCTTTGGACGGGAGTCTGCTTATCACCTCCCCCCCAGGTTGCCAGCCTCCGAAATAAAGCAAATTTTCCTTTCCACCAGCCTTGCCTCTTTATTGGCTTTAGAGCGGCCAGCAGCCGGACTCCCACTTTCGGTAACAATAGTGCACACCAGTTTGCAGCAAATGTATGTGAAGGTGCTTTGAAAACTAGTCATGGTAATAACAGCGTTTAATTGAGCGCCTGCTCTGCACAGACACTCGGCTAAGCACGTTGCATGGATGATCTGTTTTCATCCTCACGTCAATTCTATGGGGCAGGTGTCATTGTTATCTTCATTTACAAGCAATCAAGCCTGGAGGAAGTTAAGTAACTTAAGGTCATGGAGCAGTACGTGGTGGGGTCTTCATTTGGACCCAGGCAGTCTGCCTGCAGAGCCCAAGTTCTTAACCTCTGTCGTGGAAAAGAACTTCACAAATATTAGCCCACATTACCTTTAAGGGGAGCATCTGAAATAAGAATCACAGGCGGCTTCCCTGGTGGCGCAGTGGCTGAGAATCTGCCTGCCAATGCAGGGGACAGGGGTTTGAGCCCTGGTCTGGGAAGATCCCACATGCCGCGGAGCAACTAGGCCCGTGAGCCACAACTACTGAGCCTGCGCGTCTGGAGCCTGTGCTCCGCAACGAGAGGCCGCGATAGTGAGAGACCCGTGCACCACGATGAAGAGTGGCCCCCACTTGCTGCAACTAGAGAGAACCCTCGCACAGAAACGAAGACCCAACACAGCCATAAATAAAATAAATAAATAAATTTAAAAAAAAACCCCAAAACAAAAAAAAAAAAAACAAAAAAAACACAAAAGAATCACAGAACAGCAACAATAATATTAATGGTAACAAACCCAGTAAAGATTCCTGAAGATTGTGTGGGTTCCATAAAACATTGTCATTTCCTTTGTATAATGTGCTTCATTGAAATTATGATAAAATTAATATACTACACTTGCCACCTATAGGTGGCAACAGTTGTACAGTTCACTTTTTGGTGGGGCTTTTCACTGCACTTGGGAACAAAAGTAGGGCTCAAAAGGGTGAGAATGTATTTTCAAGTTTAAAATAAATAGCTCTGCTCATTCTTAAATATTTTCCTATCTTTCGTGTAACGATGACATTATTAACAATAATTCAAGCAAGAAGTAGAGAGTGACATATTCTCCAGAAATCCCTTAGTAATTATACCTTAACTAATTTAATTCCTTGTAGTCAAATAATCAATCAATCAAACCAATCTACTCTATGAATAATCTGTGCGAATAATTATGTGGTCTTGATTCTCAGAGAGAGTTTCATAGAAAAGGAGAGGGGGCTCTTGGAATGCTTTTGAAGGGTGAATAGTATTAAGATATATGGTAGGTAAGAAGGAGTGCATTACAAGAAATTTCCATTTCATGTGCCCCTACTGCATCTGTAGACCATTCTATGGTCTATCTCAGGCCTTGTAGTTGCCAGATAGTCTATCTCTTGCCCTTTAAGATTCTATAATGGACAGAATCACTGTAAAGACAGAAACACAGAACTATGCCTATCCCAAGGGGTTCCAAGAATTCCAGCCCAGACTCAGGGAAGTATCAGCCCAGAAACCTGGGTTATAAATAACAAATAGTTTTTACTTCCAAAGAGCTTTCCCATCTATGATCTCACTTTGCTCTTACATCAGGCTGGAAGGTGAGGGAGGCTGGTGTCAGCTATACTTTACATGGGATATTTATGGAATTTGTGGTTCACACAAATTCAAATTCAGGTGAAATTAGACCTGGAAACTTGGTTTCCTGATTTTCATCACAGAAACACATACCATTTTCCCCCCATAGTCAACAATAGAGATTCTGCCTAGACCAATAACCTGAACACAAGGAAGGATAAAACAGAAGGTGATATGTGCCTTTGTCATAAGGAAAAGATGGGGAAAATATAGTATAAGATGATACAGAAAAACTCAAGTGATAAACCAGAAAAAAATATACTCATCATGAGACTAGCTTCAGAGAGATACATGTTATACATGTACAGCCAGAAACTCCTGCCCACAGCAGGGGAGAAACAAGTAGCAAATTCATGAACTAGCACAATGGATTAGTGTTCTATGATGAAGGCTACTCTTATTATTTCATGTAAGTTTCCACCTGTTGATTATATCTTGAAAATATTGGTTAGTCTGTCTACTGTAAAATATCAGGAGGAGATTCAGATCTACCTGTGGAATTGAAATGCAGCATCATTCCTCAGCTGGGCACTAATATTTGCAAAGAGGGCTAGAGCTCTTAGCACAAATTAATGTAAACAGTATCTTCATCCACATGATTTATTATTTCTCTATTGCTATAATGATTCACTGCCAATCAGTTCAATGAGACATGTGGTAGGAAAACAATAGCTGCATTTATAGAGTGTTTTTACTATGTGTCAGGTACTGGGTTGAAGGCAGTGCATGAATTATCTCATGTAATCCTTACACCAACCCTCTGAGACAGTACTATTTTCATCCCCATGATACTCATAGGGAAATAGAGAGTAGAGAGGTTCAAATATTTAGGCCACATACACATGGCTAATAATTTAGGGAATCAGGACTCAAGCAGGAGAAGCCTGACCACAGAACTTGGGATTTTAATCACTACGTACAAGACCAGGTATTTGGAAGCCAGTGTTCCGTTCCTGGCGCTGTGCTAATTAGCTGTGTTGACCCCTCTGAACCTTAGTTTATTTACACTAAAGATTTTTTTTTTTTAAGAACCTTCCCACTCTATAAGCTCCGTGACTCCAAAATATTCTAATTGTGTGTCTTCTATGCATCTATTATTGGCATTTCAGGTAACACAATAAATACTTCTCTTCCCCACCTTAGTTCTGAATGAACTGAAGAAAGAGATAAAAGAAAAAGGCTGATGGGAGGCTAAAATATCAGCTTTATTACTGAGAAAGCTTAGAGGGAGAATGAGGTTTCTGTCTTCAAAGAAGTGAGTTTCTTAGCAGTGGTCTAGAAGCAGACAGGCTTAGACTGGGCTGGCAGCCCTGGGCTGGGCTCAAGTATCTTCTTCTTAAACCTACAACATGAGTGTTGCTTCTCCAGCCAGCCTGACTCCTGAGAGGGGGCGGGGAGAGCAGGAGATGGGCTTAAGCTTTCCCTGTTCCCTTCCTAAACTTGGCTATTTATTTTTTATTTTTTTATTGGAGTATAGTCAATTTACAGTGTTGTCTTAGTTTCAGGTGTACAGCAAAGTGATTCAGTTATAAATGTATAATATCTGTTATTTTTCAGATTCTTTTCCCTTTATAGGTTATTACAAAGTATTGAGCATAGTTCCCTGTGCTATACAGTAGGTCCTTCTTGTTTATCTATTTTATATATACTGTGTATCTGTTAATTTGCTAAACAAGCCACTCCTCCTTCTCCTGAGAAGTGAATGAGCAGAGCTTAGAGACCCCAGGAGTGTTATCCTAGGGAACTCCTTCCACATGGAAAGAAACAGCCCTGAAATTGGGAAGAAGTGTCAGCATCGTGCCCCTACCACAACCCAACATTTCTCGTTATGTGTGATGATGCAGATTTTAACCAAACAGTCATATATGCATCGGGGCCAGGAAGATGCGAGAAAATTTGGAGACTGCAGTGAGTTGGTTTGGGCAGAGAAACCTCTCCGTGGGTGAAGCAATGGGAGTAAGATGATTTAGCAGATGAGAAATATAGCCAAGCTTCCATTTGGAAGCAGATGGATCAAATAGAGGAGACAGGCTGGCTGATCCTGAGCTTTGAGTTGGAGCAGAAGGTGTGATCTCCCCCATCCCTTTCCTGATGAGCACATCTTGGGCGCTGGAAAGATGATTATGTGTTATGCTCTTGTGGGAATGGGGAGGAAGTATTTTAATCCTGGGTCTCTTAGTTGAAGATCTGTGCACACACAAAGTCTATGTTAAGTGATATTTGCTGGGGGCAGGCCAACCTCAAGGAAAACGATGCAGCTCAAGTCATTTCTCTTTTCTCAGAGGCACAGGTTAATCTCTTCTTTAATGCCACCTCTTACTGTATTCCTGGTGGAGCTACTTTCTGAATGAGACATAAAAATAGATAAAGTGACCTTTGGTGAACAGGGAAGACCCTCCAGACTTTTCTTGAGAGTGGTGGTGTTGACCCTGCTAACCTGGTCAAATTCCAGCTTGGATAATTACTTTCTCTCGGTGTTCAGTTCCCTCGATTACCTCAACTGGGCACATTACTCTTCACTTGCCCTTCTGAAAAATTAATGTGACAGATAGGTAATAGAGAACCGTTCTCTCCACCCAACCACACACTGGGAGATACGATTCCGCACTTGGGGCACTCTGTTTCCTTACTGGGTTCCTGAAGATCCTTCAGTATCTCCAGGGCAAACTGGTTTTATTAGGTGAAAGAGTAATTTTCAGCTGAGATGTGCTTTTATGACTATATTATTACCTGTATTGCTGTGCTTTACCATGATCAATGACTTTCAATGACCTCTGTTAGAAGCCCTGAACCAGAGGGGAAAAATGAGCTTACTTTTTGGAAAAAAAAAAAAGAAAAAGCAAGCAGAGAGAAGTGCAGTAGGAAGCTTAGGGTCGTTAGAAAATAACATATCTTGAGGAAAGGAAAAGAACTTAGCTTGGAGATAAACAGTGGCTGCAAAGGACATTTAAAGACCAGATCAAAAGGACGGAAGGAGAAGGAAGTCACTTTAAGGATATGGAAAATGGGGGAGATGTGGGACCGGGTCCCTCAGCGGGAAGAGAAAAAAGGAACATAAGGAAAACCCTAAACTTTGTTTATGACAGAGAAAGGCATTTGCGAAAAGGAAAGGCATGTAATCACGATTGGGCAAAATGATTATATGAACACGCAAAAGACACATTCATGATTTCTCTAACGTTAGTGCCATCACGTGAAATGCCCATTTGAAAACTTGTATTTTTTTATTTTTGTTTTCTAGGAGGTGGATGGATCCACAAATTTAATTTAAAATATAGGTTAATCACCTTAAGTAATACATCAGATTTGATCACTACTGGCCAGTTTCTCCAAAAGTAAAATCTGCACTGTTTCACAGTGACCTAGACTTGGGGAAGCAAGCCAGCTCATTGATATCAGCTTGCATGGTTAGCTTAACTAAATGTAACATGCTTATTTGTGTTGTCAGATTTCTTTTTCTTCTTCCAGCATAATAATATTAACCAAAATGTTTATTTAGGAATGAGAATTGAGCAGGTTCTGGGCTGGAACTTCTAAGTCTGTTCATCTTAGTGTCAGGCTTATGATTCCAGCTGATGAGAGTGTGGGCACCAAACCTTTCTGGCCTTTCATTTACAGGCACCATTATGGATAAAAATAAATTCATATGCTACTCACTTGCCATCAAAGAATGATTAGACTTTTTTCTTTGACTAATCTTTCCATCATTTCAGGTCTTAAACAGGATACCTATCTGTCCAGCGAGCTTGGCCATGCCTGGCTTAGATGTCAGTGTATTTGTAGCATAAAGAGCCCATGACCCTCGTCAGAGGAAAATACAGCATGAAGGGACCATTTGTGTATTCTAGTACCATAGAGCTATGTCTTCACCTTGGAGTGATAGAGTTTGGGCTACTCTTTCAAGAAAAAATAAAACACACTTTTTAGGGGGGATTGGGTGAATGTTAAAAGAAAGTTACACTGTTTTTTTTCATGGATGTTCCCCTTCCATAGGAACATCTCCAATATCACCATAATGGTGGACATCATAAAAATGTACCTGAAAGGGCTAAGTTTTTATTACAAAGTATGTTGTGAGGGCCAAAACCAGGGAAAAACATTCTGTGTTACTTATTAACCTATAAATAATGAGGCAACCTGGAATTCTAGCGGAAGTTGGTAGACCATTTGGGATTCACAGTGCACTGTGGTATCCAATCTATTAGGTGCTTTGCAATAGCCATGGAATTCAATGAGACTGAGTGCTAAGGGTCATCCAGAGACACACTGATATTTGTGGATGTTAAGAGTGTTAGCTCTACTCAGGTTTAAGCTATTCATCTCCCAATGTAATTTATGTTTCAGTTCTAGGGCCAGTCAGCCTTTGCTTTGGATGAAGTTATTTCCCAAGGATATTTGACATATCGAATCCTGAGAGTCAGAGCAACTCAGAATCAGTACCAATTTATTGATCCTTATTTTAAAGAGAAGATTCCTTGGTGGAAATTGTTCTAAAGATTTAGAAACATTAAGCTTTATATTGTGTATTGCACACAACTGTAAGATGTTCTTATTCCTCATTACCCAGTAAGCACTGGGGGTTCTAGAATGGAAGGATGTGCTAGTTGGGAGAATGCCAATGGGAATCCACGTTTGTTCCGGATTCCATCCTTCGCCACAATATGACACTGACAATCACTACTTCAACTCTGGACCTGGATTTAATAAATATTTAAATAGGGATTACACTGCTCTTGCAACATCATTTGTTTATTCAAGAGATATTTGTTGAGCACCTTTTACATACAGGACAGTATTCTAGACACTGAAGATAGAGAGGTGTATGAGACAAACTTACTGCTCACATGGAACGTACATGCTAAGGATTTTTCATTAGGATGTCAATAGAGAACAAAGCTTCAGATATATTAGGAGATGAATCCCTGAGAACTGTTAGGCTAGTCTACCAGCCTCCTATTTGGTCTGATAATGGCATTTAGAACACAAATATCCTGTCAAACTCAAAGTTCTGAATGTGCCCCTTTACCCTAATCCTAATTTTTAAATAATTCCTTAACTTGCTGAGCTTCTTTTGACCTCCTCCCATTTTTAGTCTTTAAGATCATTTAGGCAAATGTTTTCCATAGGTTAATAGGTTAACTAATGACTATTTACATTCACCTTTCTTTAAAAAAAAATTTTTTTTTTTAATTTATTTATGGCTGTGCTGGGTCTTCGTTTCTGTGCGAGGGCTTTCTCTAGTTGTGGCAAGCGGGGGCCACTCTTCATCGCGGTGCGCGGGCCTCTCGCTATCGTGGCCTCTCCCGTTGCGGAGCACAGGCTCCAGACGCGCAGGCTCAGCAGTTGTGGCTCACGGGCCCAGTTGCTCCGCGGCATGTGGGATCTTCCCAGACCAGGGCTCGAACCCGTGTCCCCTGCACTGGCAGGCAGATTCTCAACCACTGCGCCACCAGGGAATCCCTACATTCACCTTTTTTAATCTTTCTGGGCCTAGTTATCTCCTAAATGTAACATGCTTAAATTGGAATTTTTTCTCTTTTCTCTAATTCCATAGCATTGTCAATAGTAACCACATTTTATATCTTTTTTTTTTTTTTTTTTTGGTTATTAACAGCTGCTGGTTCTGTTCCTACAGTACCTAATCCACAGGGGTCTTTCTATGAATTCCTGGCCTAAATGGCCAAATTATCCATTTCAACCCTGAACTTATATTCATTCTAATATGTAGTCTCTTTTCATATCAATGTCTCACTTCTCAATTAGATGACACACTTCTGGAGGCCATGCACTAGGTTTGGTTCTGCTTTCTTCTTCAGATTCTGACACCATATCTTGCATTTCTTGGAGTTGCTATTTATCGCATATCAACGAACAAAGTCACTATTAGATCTATTTTCACTACATCATTCCCTTTTGGAGCTCATAGACTTGTCTGAGATTTCTGTAATGTCTGCTTTTCCATGATGAAGAGGCATGTAAAATAAGATCATTTCCGACGTTCACCTGAGCTGTGAGAGCCTCGCTGCTTTCCAGTCCCTAGATACACTAGCAGAGGCATGGTCTCGGGATGCTAGGGTGGCCTCAAGAACCAGGATGGTCCTTGGATGAATGGATGTCTGACTACTGTTTACTTTGGCAAAAGCAATTTCCTCTCTCCGTCAAGTGCAGAGACCTGTGGATTCACATCCCAAGGCCACGCTGGCTGGGCAGCTCTGCTGAGCAACTGGGGCCTTCTTCTGCACCTCCAGGTGGGCTGGGCTTGTGGCTGGATGAAGCAGAAGCTGCCATCGCTTCCTGGAAATGCAGGAGCCAGAGCAGAAACAGTAAGCTTCTGTCTTGGGGTGCAACGTTATTGAAAGGATCAGGCCTGTGATAAACGGTACCAACACTGGCTCTACCATCTTGTTAAGGGCGTCCTTCAGCCAGCAAGTGCTGTCTTTCCTGGTCTGAGCCAGTCCCAGCAATTTGCTTAAATTCAGATCCCTATCTCCTTAAGACAGGGGAAACCTGGTGATGTGTTTTGCTGCTTTTAAGTGAGAGTGTAAACAGGACAATGGTGACATTCTTAGAAACGTCAGTAAGACTGACTATCTGGGTGATAGTCAGTGATATTACTGAGTGTGTGAAATCAAGAAATGAAACTGTAAGGAGATTAAATTACAGCCACCTTTGGACAACATTCTAGTACCAGGCAGCACCCAGGTGCTTTTTATTCTCTCCCCGCCATCTGTAATATATTCAAATGACAAACTGACTCTTGCATTATAGAAGCGATTATGTTCATGAACCACCTAGACTGGCTTAATGCCACTTCATAAGGCTTACGTCACCCGTCCGCTACAATAAAAATAAGCTTTATTTTTGTCTCACGTGTGCAGGACAATTTAATGTTTAAATTAATGTAGAAGTGAAAGGAGCCTTGCTCCAAGTGAAGTATGCCTGCCCACCACGACCGTGTAAACACAACTCGATTGCAATGAGAATTAAAGATGGATCAACAAAAATCAATAGTTAATTGTGTAACTCAGGGTCCTTCATTTCAGATCTAATCTGTAAAGAAGGTCCAGGGGATGTTTGCTTTTAATTTTCTTAAAATATTATTTCAAACCTTTCTGTCAGGCAAAGGAGTTCACAGGGTCTTTGCGTCATTTCCATAAATTATTTGGCTTATGAGTGGTCAAGGTCATATTGATCGCTCAGCCTCTCCAGTTTTCATTTTAAAATTCAGTATCTTTATCAGTCAAGCTGCCTCATTCTGGGTATCTGGCTTGCACTGATGCCAAACAAACTTTATTTCAAAAATAACCCAGCATAATAGGCGTCTTGGTACCAGACATGGGTGCATGAGTCATGTTATAAGCTACCTTTGGTCTATTTCACGACACTATCCATAGCAGTTAAAGGGCTACACAACCACGCCATCTCCTATCAGCAAAATATATTGTGCTGTGAAGATGCACGATTTTGTGCGACGCGGCAAGACATGTAAGGTCGGGTTGAGCCCGTATGGATGAATATGCTATCTGTTCCAGCATTCCCAAAGGGACCAGAAGGACGGGGTGCTGTTTGAATAGGATCTAAAAAAACTCTTCCAATCTCATTAGCCCAGATGGATGAGAAGGGAAGGAGGGCAGGGAGGCCTCCTTTGCAAAGGGAATAGTACAATAACATCCAGAAGACCACGGGGTAACAGACGGACCGCCTTGACTCCAGATATATTAGAGCCGAGCTAAAAATGTAATCTTTGAACTTCTTTTCCCTTTAAAATGTAACCTTTCATATAATAAGTTAAGCCTTACTCTCTCTTACATATTGTTGGAAGCCTTCATCCATTTGGGGGACTGAAGGCAAAATAATTCTTGAAATAATGAATCATTTTTCTTTTGCCAGCTTGTCCAGAAATCCCATGATTATTTTACTGTTGCAGACAATGACCTTCTCAAAGGAGGCCTATCAAACACTCTAGATAAATAATGAGAGGGTCTCTTTCTCCTGCCTCAAGGAAAAAAAATTGCTGAAAGGGAAAATGTTTGTGATGGCATCGAGATGTTCATCCCAGAATGGACAGCAGCATGCTTCAAGTGAAAAGGAGCAGCACCTGTGTTTATGGGCGACCAGTGGCCTCATTCAGCAGGACTCCTGGGGGTACCTCGGGGGAGAAACATCCAAGCCCTTCACCCAGTAACATTGGAAACAAATGTTCTGCTGATGACGGGCAGAGAAAGCTTTAACCTCTTGATCTGTGAGCAAGTTAACTAAAGGGAAGGAAGCTCTAGTTAATGCCGCCTTCCAACAAGCTAGAAAACCATGGTTCTGATTTATCAGGTCCAGGAGCTAAGATGAATCATAGCAAATTCCCCCCTTCCGCCCACATCCTTGCCTTCCCACCAGGCAGCAGATCCTTAGCGGGGTGAAAGGAAGCATTCTCTTGCTGTTAAAGCCACCTTCCCGTGATTCAGGCACTTCGGGGATGCACAGGGCAAGAGTCATCTGTCCATCCTTTTATGGCTCTTGTACTTAAGTCTCTGTGGACCTGAACAAAGATCTGAACTTCAGGAGTAGCTACAAGAGTCTTTCCACATATGCCCCTTTAGTCTCCTTCTTATCTTTGCTGAAACTCCCCCTTTCCCCCATCGATGGCTGATGGATGACCTGGTTCTAGACCAGGGGAAGAAAATTCATTGCCAGTGGAGCCGGCTGGGAAGGATCTGACAACAGCGCAAACGCATGGATGGCATGAGCGGGTAGTGGGGATGGTGGTGAACCCAAGTGCCCATTTAGAGGGGCAGCTGCTGCTAATGTAACAAACATCCATGTAGCGCTTGTTCTTGTCCTAAAGGCTGGATGGAAGTCTACAAGGCAGGGACCATTACTTACACCATTTAATACATGAGGAAAGGGCGGCACAGGGAGCTGAGGTTCTTGCCCACGGCCACACAAGCTGTGAGGACAGGCAGAGCCTGGATCCAAGTCCAGGGGTCCAGCTGCAGAGTTCCCTCTCTCAGTCGCTCCACCTCCTGCCTCAGCACCAGCTGAGTCTTACCCTGTGAGCATGTGGGCTCATTCTTGCCAGAACTCCTGATCTTTCAAGAGAAATGAAAATCTAGAATTCATATATGAAATCTCCCAATATTTATTTAAAACAAATGTGTGGGTCAAGTGAAATTCATCTGTATTTAATCTGTGACTCTTCCATATTACAGCCTATCAAAATCTGGTGATATTTAAGCAGGGGGCTTCCTGAAGCTACCGGAAAAATGATGACGATTGACACACTACCCACCCTGGGGCAAGGGCGTTTTAAACAGATGGTAAATGCCCTCATAATGCTTCTAAATTCCTTGCCTCTCCCCTCCAAAAGAAAAGAAAACCCCCAAACAACAAACTTCAAAAACCACTCCTTAAACATTAGGGATAGCAGGTGACAGACCTTTCTGATATCTGTAAACTCACATCCAACACCTGGGCCACTGCTTGGTCTACCACCACATAAACAAAGTAGGTAAATGAAAGATGCTTTTATTCTTAATCTTACACTGACTTTCTACTCTTTCCTTGGCTGGAATGGGTGGGAAAGGTGTTGTCTATTGCCCTTTGACCCATGTATCAGCAAACCACACACTACAGGATATTTTTTCAGAAGTGGGGGGCTGCAAGTGACTACAGTGGTTTTATATGGGGCCTTTCTTCAAAGAGCCTGTGAACTTATTTACATGTAGGGTAAGGAATAATCAAAGCCCAGCTCCACAATGAAGATACTGTGAATTTCCACAGGCTGATTGCACCTGTCACTGCCTTGCATAATATTGCCTTCAGTCTTTTTAATTTATTATTATTATTATTATTATTTTTAACATCTTTAGTGGAGTAAAATTGCTTTACTTTGTTGTGTTAGTTTCTGCTTTATAACAAAGTGAATCAGCTATACATATACATATATCCCCATGTCTCCTCCCTCTTCCATCTCCCTCCCACCCTCCCTATCCCACGCCTCTAGGTGGTCACAAAGCACCAAGCTGATCTCCCTGTGCTATGCGGCTGCTTCCCACTAGCTATTGATTTTACATTTGGTAGTGTATATATGTCCATACCACTCTCTCACTTTGTCCCAGCTTACCCTTCCCCCTCCCTGTGTCCTCAAGTCCATTCTCTAGTAGATCTGCGTCTTTATTCCCGTCCTGCCCCTAGGTTCTTCATGACCACTTTTTTTGTTTTTTAGATTCCATATATATGTGTTAGCATACGGTATTTGTTTTTCTCTTTCTGACTTAGTTCACTCTGTATGACAGACTCTAGGTCAATCCACCTCACTACAAATAACTCAATTTCGTTTCTTTTCATGGCCGAGTAATATTGCATTGTATATATGTGCCACATCTTCTTTATCCATTCATCTGTCGATGGACACTTAGGTTGCTTCCATGTCCTGGCTACTGTAAATAGAGCTGCAATGAACATTGTGGTACATGACTCTTTTTGAATTATGGTTTTCTCAGGGTATATGCCCAGTAGTGGGACTGCTGGGGCGTATGTAGTTCTATTTTTAGTTTTTTAAGGACCCTCCATACTGTTCTCCATAGTGGCTGTATCAATTTACATTCCCACCAGCAGTGCAAGAGGGTTCCCTTTTCTCCACACCCTCTCCAGCATTCAGTGTTTGTAGATTTTTTGATGATGGCCATTCTGACTGGTGTGAGGTGATACCTCATTGTAGTTTTGACTTGACCACTGTCCTTTTTGTTCTCCCTCCATCCCTGTGCAGACTGTTACCATGGCACCAGTGAGCCTTTGTGGTGTATCTTTGCACCCCTTGGGCCCAGAACACCTGGCACATAGGAGATCCACAAATGTTAGTGGAATAAAGGGAGTTCGCTAGTTATATTTCTTATTTACTGGTCACCTTTCCTTTTCCTATCTTTACCTTATCTTTCTCTCTAATGCCCTTTATTGTCTTTGAAAGTGATTGAGTTCCACGGACAAGACGCTATACAGTCTGGTAGGGAACATTCATTTATTTCCTGAGGGGTAGTTAAAGCTCTAATCACCCAGAAGACATTTAGGTTTCCTTTATTTAGATAGTAAAGGTAACAACTTTCCCAGTAAGTAAACAGGTAAATAGATTTTGATTTTCAAAAAAATTGATTCACAGATGACTTTCAAGTAGCATTTCTTTTGCCATAAACCGAGCTCCTTGAAATAATCAGCAGCACTACAGACTGCACGGTTAGAGACTAAAACACAGGAAAAAAGTGGGGATTATATCATCTAGCAGTGGGAAGACTGAATATGTCAGCAAGGCTTTTTAAACATCCAAGTAGTTTTATGTGAAGGAAAAACTCCTCATTGTGCACAGAATAAAATGGGGAATTGCCTGAGAATGAAGGTTTGAAATACTGGGATAAATTTAAAGAATACTGGATGTTCTTAAAGAATACAAGAGATTTTTGAGAGGCCTGGAGTGACTGAATCCCTCAATGCAGGACAAAGTAAAACCTTAGGGTCACCCGGGGAGATGTCTGGCCTGGGCTGTGTCCTTTGGGGCACAGAAGAAAAATGCGATGTGGCAGAAGCAGACCAATGCAACAGGTAGCAACTTTTCATACATCAGAACTGGCACCAGGTATAATAGTGAGCATGGAGGGGGCAGAGGGGAGGATAATTATCTTTTCTTCAACTGTGTAAAAACCCAGAGTTTCGGTTTGATGTGACTGGGCTGGTGTTTCGCTTGGCTGGCTCACAGTGTGGATAGTTTCTCTGCCATGTGTATCAGCAGTTCTCTTAAGTGACTGGAAAAAAATACTTTTCCTTAAATCGTTGGTCAAGAAGTTACTGGCACACTGTCCCTTAAATATGCCTGTTGGGTGATATCAAAAGGATTATTTAAAATTATGAAACTAATCCAAAGGCTGCCCCTCACTGGAAAATGGCTAGGAAAGACATGTTTAAGTCCAGGCCGGCTAAGCATGGACACCTACACACACACACACACATATTCTCCTGATCTTTTAGGAGATGGCTACAGAAATGCCATTGTAAGCAAGGGGGAGAAAAAGAATCGCCCCTCACAAAAGTGTTTAAGTGCATTTTGGTCTCTTCGCCAGGGCCAATAAAGATCTCTTGCTGTGAGCCAGCTAGAAAAGAAACCAGGGGAAGGATGCTACACTTTATGTGGTCTGAATGTGATTAGTGATTAGTGCCAGAAGCTGCAGTCACTTGGGAATAGCAATCAGGGTTTCTCTCCTGCAACTCTGAACAACTACAAAACACCACTGGTTCCCATCCCATACGATGATGGGATATTAACGGAAAATCTAATTAATCTGTGAATGAATTATGGCCTAAAAAATAAACTGTTTTATAATCAATTTGAAGTGAGTCCCTAACAGAAGGTAAGATAAAGAAAAAGCTCTAAAATTATCCAAGGTTGGTACATTCTGTTCACTGTGACTGATGATTTTAAGGCGGATAATTTTACAATCCATCAAATTTTTGTCTTTTCAAAAATCATGCCTCCCAATGTATGCTGTAACTTAATTTTTAAATTTACATATTTATTAAAAATCGTATTGCAAACAGCAGGAAGGGAGCCCCCTTTGAACAATAAAATAACGTTATCCCACTGGAGATTAAAAAAAAAAATTAAAAGATTTTTATTTTGAGGTAATAATCATATAAATTGCTATGTGAATTAGTTAAACCAAGAATTTACATTCACCAGAAGCATCAACGGAGTATTAAAGATAATCCCCCAAATTTTCATTCTGGGGAGATGAAGCAAATCTCCCAAGATGTAAAAGGCACAGGCAGATGGAGGGGGAGGTGAAGACCAGGGTGCTTAGGCTGCTGGTGAGCACGTCTGAAGCGGGGGCCACAATCACCCTGGGAGGAGGGGCAGACAGGAAAACCCCAGGCCTGGCTCTTGGGTGGCAGAACGCTTGACTTCATTTCAAACACCGCTTTCCATAGAGATCCTTGACTGGACTTCAGAAAGCCTATTTGGCTAACTCTCCCATCCAATATGGAAGGCTTGCCTGAGGTAGAGACCATCCCAGATGTCTGCATTAGCCTTGGCTGCCAAGGGGCTAGGTACCAGCTGGGGTGGTCTCCAGAGCAAGCAGGGAAATCACTGGAAGGGCACGGGGTTGTAGTCAGAGGCCGGTGCCACACCACGTCTGAGCGAACACCACTGTTCACTCTAGATTAACCTCACAATAGACCGTCAACTCAAAGGTCTGGCCCCGAGATATGAACTGCCTGGATTCATCGACAGAAAGATGAAAGGGTCAAAAGGAACCGAGCTGGTGTGAGTCACCCTGTGTACTCGCTAGAATAAGGGATAATCCACTGGGCTGAGCTGACACAGGACGCCCTCCTCAAAGTCCTGGGAGAGAAGGGGGAATGAGAATACCTCTTTTTCATGAACTCCAGTTTAATCATGGCTATTTCCTGCCGCGGGGGATTCATGATGGCTGTTATTACTACCTTTAGGAAAACAACCGAGATCCCTTTATGAAATATTCTCGATGACGGGGATGGCCCCCCACTGCCCCTGCCGGGCAGCGTTCACTGCTTCGGTGCAGACATGGCTAATCCTGGCTCTCACGCGGCAACGGCCTGCTCCCATGCCCATAGCAGGCGCTGCTTACCAATCTCTGGAACCCGCCTCCTGCTGAACACGGACACAGCCTCAGAATCCTTTTTAATGCAGTAATTCAGGCAGCCTCTGCACACTGAATGTCCTTAGCATCTGAGATGAAGGCCATTTGGCATCCCTGCTTGTGTATGTGTGCGCGTGCGCCTGTGTAAAAATATATATATATATATATACACATACACACGCACACAAAGTGTATATATGTTTACATATCACAGAATCTATATGTTAATGAGTAGGTAAATCCCTGAGTATATGTGCCTACTATGAGGTATGTATATTGATGTCTTCGTATATGGAAACCTGAAGTTATCTTTGACCCCTCTCTCTCATACCCCACATCCACCAGTCTTTTCTGGTAAACTGCCTGTTCGTTCTCAGATGCATTCCTCTCCTTTCTCCCTGCTTTGCTTTGCGTCACAGGGAACTATGTTTCCCAGGCTCCCTCTTTCTCTGGCTTCTGAGGAGGCTCAGCCAATGAAAGGCAATGGCAGAATCCTGGATGGCAGGAGGAGAGGAGAAAACAAGGCATCTCTTCCCTTCTCCGTGACCTGTGGTGTTCCTGGCAGCAGCTGCTTCTCCTCCCTGGCTCTGCCTCCTGCCAGATAACCCCTCCCACCCACCGTTCTAGCTCCCATTGGATGGTCCAGCTTCTGGCGTTTAATGTCACCTCTGCTATCATCCCTCCATCCCTAGGGAATGCTTGGGACTTCTTGCTTCCGCTAATCTCTGGATTGCCTGACTGCCTCCTTCTAGCTTCTCAGCTATTCCATTATCTGGGTGATTCCCTGTATTTAATTCTATCTACAGAAAGACCTAGAATGGTTCCTGGTCCAGGCTAGACCCTGACCAATACAATCATCAAACTCTGTTCGCGCTACTTTTTTTTCCTTCTTTTTTTGGCTGCACTTCGCAGCTTGCGGGATCTCAGTTCCCTGACCAGGGATTGAGCCCAGGCCATGGCAGTGAAAGCCCAGAGTCCTAACCACTGGGCCACCAGGGAGCTCCCAGTTTGCTCTACTTTTAAAACATGTCCTAAACCCATTCACTCTCCACCGTTTCTTTTCTGCTACCGCGGTCAGGCCAAGTTACCACCGTCTCTTGCTTGGATGGCTGCAGTCGTTTCCCAAGTGGTCTTGGCACTCCCACTCTCACGTCTCAACGGTGTATTCTCCATCCAGCAGCCACAGCAGTCCTTAAAAACTGTAACTCAAATCACGATGCTTGCCTGTTCAGAATCCCCCAATGGTTTCCCTTTGCTCAGAACTTTAGAAACCTGAAGTTGCTGCCACAGCCTACGAGGTCCTATGTGATTGGCTCCCAGAGAAGGCTCTTCTCTAATTCCCTTCCTCTCCCTCCCTTCCAGCCATAACTGTCTGGGGACACATCGCATGCCCCACTTCAGGGCTTCTGCACTTTCCTGCACTCTCTGCTAACCTGCTCCTCCGACAAACAGTCACATTTCAAAGTTTCACTTCATTCAAAACTCTTCAAATGCCCCCTCTTCAGAGAGACCTTATGTGATCACTCTCTCTGAAGTAGTACACCCTTGTTATTTCCTACCCACTCATCCTGCTTGATTTTTTAATAACATATATCATTACTTGACATTAAATTACATTTTGTTTGTTTATCATCTGTCTTCTCATCTAAAACATAATATCCACAAAGGCAGGGACTTCGTCTTTTTTTTTTTTTTTTTTTAACCTTGCTTTGTCTGCAGTACTTAGAACGTTGCCTATCAAGTAATATAAACTCTATAAACATTCTTGAATCAATAAATCATAGGTGATGAATCTGAATTAATAAATAATAGGTGAAAAACAAGTGGCACAGATAAGTAGTTGCATTATTAGAATAAGGGAAGACAGATAAACACTTTTCTGATTAAATCAACATACATGTTCAAAATGGAATCCCACTGCAAACCAGGGTACCGCTGGCGAGTTACGACACAAACTCAGTTAATGACTGGGCAGTGGTCAGAGAGGAAGTCCCCGAGAATTAAATCTCCCCCCGTTTTCACATCCCTGCCACTCCTCCTTCTCAAGCACTGCTGCTTAGTACCTATGTTTAGTGCACTTGCAAGTAATGTTGGAAATACTTTTAAATTTCCCTGTGTCAAAGGGAACCAGATAGTCTGTGAATAAAGTTCTTTGGTATGCTTACTTTAATTTTATAAGGTAGGAGAAAATATAAATATATCTGAGATGTCTAGGGTTTTTGGCCTGCCACTTCCTCTGGCCAGGAATCATAGCTAGGAATGACCACTTGTTTAAGGGATTATGATATTGATACATCCTAAGAACTCAGTAATCAAAGCTGATTTCTTCCTACTGAAGTCAACTGTCTTATCAATTCCTCTACCCTGTCATCTTCAGTTGTTTTGGCTTTGGGTACTCTTAAGGGTCAAATTGTGTCCCCTGAAAAGCTATGTTGAAGTCCTAGCCCTTGATTCCTGTGAATGTGACTTTATTTGGAAATAAGGTCTTCGCAGATATAATTAAGGTGTAAGTGAGGATGGGTCATACTGGCATAGGATGGGTCCTTAATCCAATATGACTAGTGTCCTTCTAAGAAGAGGAGAAAAGGTAGAGAGACAGACATGCGCAGAGGGAAGGAGGTGTGGAGGGAGGCACAGAGGAGAATGCCATGTGAGCACAGACACACACAGAGGGAAGGCAGGCACGTCATGACAAAGACAGAGACTGCAGCTGTACGGCTGCACACCAAAGAAGACCAAGCGCTGTCAGTGGCCACCAGAAGCTGGGGGAGCATGCATGGCCCTGCTGATGCCCTCATTTCAGACTTCAGGCCTCCAGAACTGTTGCTTTCAGCCCCCCAGCTTGTGGTTCTTCATTACATTATGGCAACCCTAGGAGACTAAAACACGTACTCTCTAGAAGACTCATTATCAACAGGAGCCATTTTATGATACTAAAATTCCAGGTTTTACAAATATATGCTTATGAATTTTTTTAACTGATGAGAAGAAAAAAGGCAAGCTTATTTTTTGCCCTTTTTATCTTTATTGGACTTAGAAATGGATGCTGAAGATATAAAAAAAAACTTTGTTTAACTCCGTGCTATGTGAAATTATGAAACTATGATTACATTAATTCTGTAAAATATTAAAAAATACTTCACTTGAAAGGAAAAATCATCAGAAAGGAAATGAAGTTATATTTAGAGTATCAGGAAACCACGGAATGCAACATTTCACAGGATGTTTCTTTTTATGCACACATTAGCTCCCTGGCTAGTTACACTGTTCTGCCCCACCCCTTTGGCTGAGTCCCCGAGTAGTGGAAAATTGTAATTAACATTTCCTTGCAAACGTGTACTTGGCCATAAACTCTTTTAAATAAGTTTTAGTCCCAAGGTTTTCCTTTCTTTAAAAATAAATTCAAATTCAATTCCCTCTTAAAATTTGAAAATGCTGGATTTAGGCCCAGGATTCTATTCCCAGCTAGAATTTCTCCCCACAATATGCTAGGGGAATATACCTGGTGGGCTGTGAATATAAATGGCTTAACTTCCTTCACTCCCTTAGGGATGATAACATGTAAGTAAGTGAGTTACAGACTAAGTTAAACGCAGGCCAACTGGGGGGCCATCTGGCATAATGAACAGAGTCTGACCAACTTCTCATTGGAAAGCTTTTCCTAAAACCAAGTGAAATATGAATTGGCTCTTTACAGAGTCCCTGTTGTGTCATGAAAGTTAGGTTGGCTTAAAAATATGGGTCCAGGATGAGCTCAGGTGCCATCCCCCAGTCTCCAACACGGTCCTCAATAAAGTTGTGGACTCATGTGGGCCATGTCTATGCTTAGGATGAAGGAAGAAGTCTCCTCTCCAAATGGGAAAAGAGTTGTTATTTTCTTGGTAAAGAGCAGAAAGCTTCAGAATGAATAGCAACATCTGTGCCCTGGAAGGTCTGTCAAGAGTGACACCTAGCTCAGGGGTGGGAAAATCAATCTGGGAGGATAGATATGTCAGAGCCTGCCTTGCCTTTATGGGAGAAGTGACCTTTTGATCCTGGAACTTCCTTTTATTCTTTGCTTCATTCCTGGCTATGGCTACCACCTTGTGCCCCATAATCCCTAAATAAATGATGGCTCATGACCAGTTCTCAATGGAATTGCCTCTTTCAAGAGGAAATGTGCCAGTATTCAGTCTATTGGTTTCCTGCTATGACCTTTGATGCATAAGGCGGGAATGAATGCAAAAAAGGATGCCGTGGAAATCTGGGGGCCTAATAATATAAAATTGTGCCTTTATTCGAAACAGGACACAACGATACTTCTGTCATTTCTGTTACATCAGCTTGTCCATACCACACACATTTGCATTTCTTCCGTTTGACTCTTTTAGCCTTTTACACACCTTATAATTTTACTTCTTCTCTGATTATCTATTATTTTCCATTTAACTCTGAAAATCTTTAAAAGTATCTCATTTCAGAGATCTCTTCTTCCAAGTTTTGTTGAATTTTTTTTTCTATTTAAGATTAAATGTGTTTCCAAATACCACCTACACCAGCAGTTAACTTTCATGTGAGTATTTTAGTCAACCCAATGCTAATAAATCCTAGTTTGTTTCAAAAATTCAATGCTCAGTAAAATCTAGTTTGCAACACATATGATGGTGCATACATTTAATTTAAAGTAGCAAATATTTATTTACATGGATTGGCTTTGTATGTCAAAATGAGGCCATCATGACCCCACAGAACTGCAGGTTCACAGCTTCTATTTTTCAGTCGTGAGTATAGATTTCTGCTGGTTGGTCCCTTCTATAGAGTCTAGTCCTCCATAGACCAGAAGCTTATACCTACAAAAGCTTGCTAGCTTTGGAATGTTCCACTTCTTGTGAACAGTTAATACTATTATTTGTATTAAAAGCTAATTGGCCCATGTGGAGACAGTGATCATACTACCACTTACCGAACACTTCCTTCCTGTGTTCAAGGCTCTGTGATAGAGGTTGTGTACACATCATCTCCTTTAATTCCTACAACTTTACGGAGGTAGATTCTGTTGTGCCCATTATAGAGGTGAGAAAACTGAGGTTCAGCAAAGTTAAGGAGTTTATGTAGGGACAGAAAGGGCTTTCTGCTTCCAGTGTTCCTAGTCTTTTTATTGGCAAGAAAGCTTAATCATCTATATTCACTGGACGTAAATGTAGACAGAGTTAAAAAGCTTTCAGAATTGAAGATGAGAAAATCAAAATGAAGGAGAAATTCTCCTGGACTCACAGTTGGCCACTTTTTAAATGATCGCATTAACAATCTACAAATTGTTAGGGTAATCTAGAGTAATTAAAAGAGGGCAAGATAAGAGAGATCCCAGGGTGGCTGATGGTCTCATGTCCCCATGCTTCTAACAACAATCCCTTAAAGAGCAGTCACCTTGGAGGAGTTGGTCTTTGGGGCTGCCTGTCAGGACGTGCTCCCAGGAGGCATGGAGATCAGTTCAGACCAAGCACGGTGATAAATGCCCCTTGAGTTCACATCATACTTTGGATATTTTGTGCATTTAAACAGCAGAATTGTAACTGATAAACTGTCCACATCATCTCTGTCATTCTTTGTTATTAGGATACTGAATCCTCTGAGAGGGATGTCACATTAGAGCATATTTCTTGCTCTGAAAAGCTGTAGGTTTCTCGAGAAATGAAAGTAACATTGGGAACGCTAACCAAAGTAGAAAGAAAAAATGGCATCATTGTTTTCTGTTGAGCATTTTGACCTTTCTAGAGGCTTCTGCAGGTCAGCTTCTGGTACCATCTTTTTTTCCATGTCCTGAAGGAAGCTAAGTGTACATACGGTGACATTTTTCATTTTGATAGAGTTGATCTATTTTCCAGACTGTGGAAAACTGGGAAATGACTTTTCATTTAAATATAAGTTGAACCCCTTTGGGAAAGTAAAAGAATTCAAGAAATATAGAGAAATGGCTGTTTCCAAGCCAACAGGAGAAAGGGAGAGTCTTTTTGGTTTTCAAATTAGTTGTTAGGGAAAACGTTTTTCCTCCCATCAAACTTTCACTTTTCCTTCTTTAAAATAGATTAATCATAGCTGTGTAGGTTTATTTAGTTTTCTGCCTGTTTGTTAAAATGTGGAAAACATGAACAGTGGTTTCAAACGTTCATGAGTGAATTGTCACTTTGTGCCTTTTATTAGCCTGTATTTCAAACCCCACATTGCGAGAGCTCACGCTTTACTTCTGTGCCTTTCACTGGTAAGAATATGCTAATGGGTTACGTAGACCATGTCTTTATGAACTGACAGTACAACTCCAAAGGACAAAATAGCTTCCAACCATAATCCAGTAGCATCGAAGTGTTGCTCTGCCGATCAGATGGATTACTGGAGTTCACATATTTTAGACTCATTAGATACAGACATCTGCTCATTTTTTCCTGCTTAAGAAAGACTGCATTCGTTTTGTCTTTTTATTTATCTTTTCTGAAATTTATACTTGTCTATTTAAAAGTCAAAATAGCACCCTTGAAAATTATACAACCTGCTTTAATTTTCTCTAAAACTAACTCTTTAGAGCACAAAAGGCAGACACACTTGGCAGACCTGGGTAGGGAAACGGACTGTGTGACTTTGGACAAGTCACTGAACTTGTCTAAGGCTCAGTGTTATTACATTTACAATAGGGAATAATACAGAGCACCTGGAAAGTAGTATTGCTCAACAGGTAATCACCAGACCAGAAGCACCGGCAGCATCTGGGAACTAGTTAGAAATGCAAAATTTCAGGCCCCACTCCAGACCCAAGGAACCAGAAAGTTTGGGCTTGGGGCCTGGCAATGTGTGTCTTAACAAGCTTCCATGGGATTCGGACGCACATTCAATTTTGAGAACCACAACTCAACAACAAAAAAAACAAACAACCCAATCAAAAAGTGGGCAGAAGACCTCAACAGACATTTCTCCAAAGAAGACATACAGATGGCCAACAGGCACATGAAAAGAAGATCAACGTTGCTAATTATTAGAGAAATGCAAATCAGAAAGACAGTGAGGTACCACCTCACACCAGTCAGAACGGCCATCATTAAAAAATCTACAAATGACAAATGGGATCCAGCAATCCCACTCCTGGGCATATATCTGGACAAAACTATAATTCAAAGAGATACATGCACCCCTATGTTCATAGCAGCACTATTCACAATAGCCAAGACATGGAAGCAACCTAAATGTCCACTGATATACGAATGGATAAAGAAGATGTGGAGTATATACACACAGTGGGATACTACTCAGCCATAAAAAAGATGAAATAATGCCATTTGCAGCAACATGGATGGACCTAGCGATTATCATACTAAGTGAAGTAAGTCAGAAAGAGAAAGACAAATACCATGTGATATCACTTATATGTGGAATCTAAAATATGGCA
This sequence comes from Balaenoptera ricei, assembly GCF_028023285.1. Taxonomy (NCBI): domain Eukaryota; kingdom Metazoa; phylum Chordata; class Mammalia; order Artiodactyla; family Balaenopteridae; genus Balaenoptera; species Balaenoptera ricei. The sequence goes on along the minus strand of NC_082645.1, from coordinate 3,681,105 downwards.
CAAATTAACTTATCTACAAAACAGAAACAGACCCACAGACCTGTGGTTGCCAAGGGGGAGGGTGAGGGTGAGGGATGGATTGGGACTTTGGGATTAGCAGATGTAAACTATTATATATAGAATGGCTAAACAGCAAGGTCCTACTGTAAAGCACAGGGAACTATATTCAATATCCTGTGATAAACTATAACGAAAAAAATATAAAAAAGAATATATATATATATGTATATCTGAATCACTGCTGTGCAGCAGAAATGAACACAACATTGTAAATCAACTATACTTCAATAACATAAATCTAAAAAAATTAATTTTGAGAACCATTGCTGTAGAGATTAGCATGAGCTATACAGAGGACTTGCGTGCCACATTTTAGAAGTTCAAGGAATAGCAACTATTTTCTTTCTGTTATTACCCCCATTATATGGAAGAAACTGAAGCACAGAGCCAGGTGGTGACAACGCTGGAAAGAGCACCTGGGCCTTCTTGCTCAGCCGAGCGGCCGGCGTGGCCCCCTTCTCCACTCTGCACTCTCTCTTTGCAGGATGTGGTAGACAGATAGACCTCAGTTATAAGTGCACAAAGTGTAAGTGGAGAGCACAGCTCTTCCAGACATAATCTAGTAATACTAACCCATCTCCCTGCTGGGGCCAGGTGATAAGAAACAGTCTTTCTCCTGATAAGAACTATTTTAGCAATTCTGAAATCACAAATTGTGATCCGCTTAGAATGACAGTTTTAGAGGTGGAAGTGGTTTACAGATCATCCATTTCAATTTCCACACTGTGCTTTTCAGAGGTCAGTGGAACTCCTCCCAGGCTGCGTGTTAGAATCTCTTGGGGGACTTAAAAAATTCTAATGGGAACACGCAACCCAAAAGATTCTGATTTAACTGGTCTAGAATTTAGTTGGTTAAAAGTTCCTTAAGTAGAGCTGCCAGATAAAACATAGGAAACCGTGTAAACTTGGACGCCTAGGTAAATACTCAAACATTATTTCATTATTTAGCTGAAATTCAAATTTAACTGGGTATCCTGTATTTTTGTTTGTTAAATATGGCAACCCAATCGGAGGATTGTAAGGTCTGGCTAGGGTTGAGAAACCCTTGTAGGGTTTCCTCTGAAATACTACAGCTGCCACTATAGTGACTTGGGGGAGCAGGGCACCATCTATGCCCATCAAACCTGTTTATTTTTTTGTTAACACTTTCACATTACAAACGTTTTGTAAATTTTTACATTTACATTACAAAAATTTACATGTATTGTCTGTCTTAAGCATTGGGTCTCTGTAATAGTTTGCTTGCAAAAAAAGTTTTTGTTATGACTAAAAAAGATTTGTAATCCTCTCATCTAATTCAATATCTTTTTTCTGGGTAAGACCCAGAGACTCTCATAGCTAATTAATTGCGAAACCAAACTTCTCCATCAGAGGCTACTGCTAGGACCCTTTTCCTTTTTTCTGAGCTATAAGTCAGGAATAAGAGGTGGTATGATCCTATATCTAAAAGTGCTGGATGAACATTTGGCAAGTCCCTAAAGTTTTGCCAGACACTGTACTCAGCCCAGGTATTAAGGTGTGATTTCAGTTCTCAAGGAGCCGAAACACAAATAGTGTAGCTGTCTCCAGAAAAAAATGCCACCGATTTCTATGGCTTGTTCCCTCCATAATTTGACTATTCAAAGCACCCTTCTTTGGTCTGCAAAGTGAGAACAGTGAGGCTGAAGGACAGCACTGGGTTTCCCAGAGGCAAATGGAATCTAACCTAAATTTCCACTTTGAAAGTTAAAGGAGTGAAGAATATATGATGACAAATGACATAGGGATGAATCCCTGCCCTCATGGAGCTTCCATTCCAGTGATAGACAAGATAACTTCTAAGTTCTCTTCTAACACAAAAGCTCTAGGTTATTAGATATGGGGAGAAAAAGCAGAAAGAGAGAGAGAGAGGCGAGTTTTCTGTTTGTTGTTTTTCAGCGAAGGCTGCAGGACAGATTCAAGTTGAAAGGCAGATTCTGGGAAGAGTAACAGCAAATCCAAGCCTGTTCATCACCTGTGTTCTGTGCTGGTCCTCTGCTCACCTCTCAGACTCACTGGCACACACAGATCACAACCACTCCCAGCTGGCACCACCTTTATGTTATAAATTTCTCTTGTAAAGCCACATGACCTCTGTTCTGCTAACTGCCTATGGGGAAGACTGGTGGTCACTGCCTTCTTCTGACCCTTTTTTCTCTCCCCAATTCCCTCACTAGCTCCAAGCAGAAACTCTCTTCTCCTTTATGCCAACTCAAACTTGATTCTTCAAGACTGACCCCAAAAGTCCCTCCAGGGAGATAGCCTCACTCACTTCATGCCTTTTGCTGGGAACCCTGTAGGCTTTCAATCTCAGAGTCATAGACCATTCATACACCCAGCCCATCAATAAACATTCAGTAAGCCCTTGCCATGTGCCAGAGCTTCAGTGGAAAAGGTCACAATTCCTGCTGTTAAGGAACAAGCAGGGGAGGCAGATGGGGATAAGAGCAATTTGATGGTCACGGTGAGATGACGGGATTATGGAATCGCAGGAGAGGGACAGAAGCCTAGATCTAGAGTTCTGACTTTGAGATGATCCACTCCGTTTGAGATGGGGAAAATAAGTCTTCATCTGACATGGGAAAATAAGACCCTGTGATAGTCCATGATGTAAGGTCACTGAGTAGGACTTGTGAGATCGACAAGCAGGCATGGGCACGGGTCGGGTGTCTATACCATACTTTTGGAAACTTTGGGAACTTATTTCTATGCTGCTGCTATTTTTTTTTTTTTTTGGCCTCGCCTTTTGGCTTGTAGGAGCTTAGTTCCCCGACCAGGGATCGAACCCAGGCCCTGGCAGTGAAAGCGCCGAGTCCTAACCACTGGACCACCAGGGACTACCCTATGCTGCTGGTATTGTTAGTGGCTTTTAAAATTTCTAACTTCTTCTCTCTACAACTAGACTTGTAAGCTCTGTGTGGGCAGGACCATGCCTCATGCTTCCTCTCTATTGCCCCCAGCACTTAGTGATGATTCATGGTGAGTCCCCAGTGAGTACTAACTGAGTCTACCCATAAGCATGGCCAAAGGAGAGGTTTCACTCTGCCCAAATGGCCTAGGAGCCTCCTCTTGCACACTTAACTTTCCTTCCTTGCACATCTTCAGGCCTGTAATATGAGTCCTCCAAACATCGGTCAGTAACAGGACAGCACACTCTATGAATCGCCCAGAAGGTCCTTAGAAACAAAGGATATTCCTTCACCTGGACATGGGTCGTATGATCCTTTTTTCATTAATTAGGTCCGATGGTGAAGTGACTGACACAGCAAACTCCAGAATGTGGGGATGAAAGGGTCAGGTTGGCCAGGTGAATCACTGTAATGGAAGAAACTGGGACCTTTCCATTTTCCCTCAGTTACCAAATTGTCTCCTTCACAGCTGGTCATAAAGGAAACTGACTGATCTTCTCTTTGCTAAAGTATCTCTTTAATATAAAACGGACATGGAACAACTGGATAGTCAAATTTTTTTAAAAAGTTGGATCTGTATGTGAGGACAAAAATACACACTGTCTGGGTACTAGGAAAAAAAAATGTGAGTTTCTTTTAAATTAATAAATTTGGAGTGAGCAAAGGCTTGTCACAGAAGACTGATGAGCTTGACCCTATGAAAATAAAATCTTCTATACTGCAAAGAACAGCCTAAGTGATGTTCCAAGCAAATGAAAAACTGGGAATGACATGGACAGTTTGTGTCACAAATGAAGGAATAATCTCCCTAAATTTTACGAAGCTCTTAGAAATGGTGTTGAAAAAGACTAACAGCCCAGTAAAAAACTGGGCAAAGGTCACTCCCGGATGATTCACAGATTCAGAAATACAATGACATTTAAGTAGATTTAAGCAGAAGTTCTCAGCCTTACTCTTCATAAGAGAAATCAAATCCAAACCACACTGGAAATACATTTCTTCTATGTAAGATTGGCAGAGCACAATGGTTTGACCTTGAATTTGTTGGTGAGGCTTTGGGGGGGACCAGGCATGTCGATCACTGCAGGTGGATGTGAAAACGGCCCAACTCCTCTGACGATGCGTTTACTATGACTCAAAAGTCTAATTCTGGGAACCTATTCCATAGAGGACTAGTTCCATTAATTATGTAACTAGTACAGAGCTGTGAAAAAGAAGGAGGAAGACTTTTATGTACTGACATGGAGCGATCTCCAGGATATGTTGCGAATTGGAGGAAAACAGAACAAAACAAGATGTAGCACAGTGTGTACAGTTTGCTTTACTTTGTATACAAAGTAGTTATTTGCATTTGCTTGGTTTGCACAAAGAAAGACTCGAAGGATGAGCAAGAAACCAGTAAAGACGGCTAACCTATATGAGGCGTGCGGCACAGAGGTAGGGGAGAGGCTTCCGGGATCAAAACAATAAAATCAAGTTTTGAAAAATGAGACCTGAGGAAAACTCTGAGAAGCTTTCCAAGTAGCAGAGACTGCTGGATCCTGAAAGCTGAAGCTTGATGTCCGAGTCACTATAGGCTTTGTTTACAGCAATAGAACATCAGGCCTGGTGGGGGGCGGGGGGGCGATCTGGAAGACATCCAGCTCGGGATTGGCTGAATGAGGGCAAGACAGATGCTTGCTCAAGATCACTCAGTAAGTTACGGTCCAAGAAGGCACATGCATGCTCCAGGATGCATATCTGAGTCCTTGGGCACGTCTCAAAGATTTCGTGGGCACTGTGGTGCAGTGAACGATGCCAGCATAGCTTTAGGTCTTCCCTAAAAATACCGATCCTGCCACCTCTCCTTCTACAGAATCCTCATCAAATTCAGGAGGATACCTGGAGGTTTCTGGGGGCGGGAACATTCCAGGATGAAAAGGGCCAATGTGATATATTATAATTATAGCACAGGGTGGGCCAAACAAACCAAGACAAAAGGGAAGTTTTTAAAAAAGCGAAAAGATGAGGGTGGAAGAAAACACTGTTCATGATGCCTCTGGGGGTTCATAAACAAATAAGTAAGCTGACTGGCCTGGAGGCTGGGAGCCAACCACTAACCTTCTCTGCCTGCCCAAGACTGAAAGCCAGCTTGGCCAATACCATGGAAACGATGCTGTCTCCTTTTCTAAGTAAATTCCTTAAAGAGTGTGCTGATTTATTCATTTATAATACAATTCCTGGTCTGAGTAAAAATGGAACTTTCCCCCACCTGATCCATCCTCACCATGTTTCTTGGGCCCCATGTAACTGAACCTGGAAACGATGACGCTGAGTGACAGCTTGGGGTATTGCTACTTATTGTGAAAATAAATAACAAGGAAGGAGGAGGCTACTGGGCTTGTTTCAGGGAAGGCTGAATCAGTTCTTTCTTACTTAGACTGAATTTTAACAACAGATAAAGAGAATATGACGTTTCCCTTAATGAAACTGTATAACCCTGGCTAAGTTATGAGGTGGGTTTACCCCTCTGAGGCTGCAGCTTCACATTATTTTGGCCCACAGTTTGCAAGGTCCCTGTGCTCCCCTCCCCTCCTCTGAATACCTCAACCTTAAATTCCAGGATTCGTTCTTTCCCTCAGCATATTTAACATAATTCCACTCATGCTTATTCAGCGTTCTACAGGTTGGAGGCCTTGTGACATCAATAATCAAATCTGAACTATTTCACGAGAAGAAGGCAAGGTGGGCCCTGGATGGCAGATGGAACGAAGGCTCAGAAAAGCTAACATCATTGGTCCAGGGTCACAAAGTCTATTCACTAGAACCCAGATGTCCTAACTCCCAATTATGGGCATGTCCAACACATCCGGCCAAATAGCCCATGACTTGGTTTCTAGGTTCTAAGAAGTTCATAGAGGAGAACCAGTAGTGTGATTTGCTGAATGAGGCTTGACATTTTCCTGGCAAAATTCCTGGTTGCTGGTTAGGAAGGAACCCTGCTCTTTTCCCTGAGCTCATCTGTTTGGTTGTACAGTATGGATGTATTTGTAGGTTTCTGGCTGGTGAAGGAGGGGTGGTTGGGATGGGAGAATATTAGAAATGGTCTCTGTCTTTTTTCTTCAAGTCTGAGAACAAAATATGCTAAATAATTAGACTCCATGTCTCCTTTCTCCCCACACCTCAAAGATTTGCACATCCCATTCTCTTTTTGCAAACTTTAATAATTACCTCTAGAAAGATTTCCCCTGAATACTGAGCTCTTTCCTTTCCCCACTGACCCTATTTCTTCAACACAGCTCCTTCTACTGACTTAGCCTTTCTATTCCTGAGATTTATGTTACTCTTCCTAGTCTTAACCATTCTGTGGAAGGGTCCTGGCAAGGGGCCCTTTCCAAATGTCACAACGTGCTTTTTAGGCAAGTATGAAACGCTGAGGTCCCCCAGGGACCCCAAACACCTGTTGACGGTGCTTTTTCTTCTGTTAACATCTAACTGCAATTTACCTGCTTCACTAGAGCTGCGTGAGGATTAACTGTCCTCGGGGAACTTTCAAGTCTGTAAAGGATTCCCGCCTCCCCGGGCACATGTTCTCTAAGAGAGACAGAAATGAAATACTAATGAGAGGCTTAATGGGTGGCAGCCTCAAACCATCTGTGGTCTGTGTCAGTACTTCAGACGGTCGCCGTGTCCCTGACACTCAGACAGAGGCACTGGACCAGACGCCACAGGCCATGGTGAGAGGCCCAGACAGGAGCACGGACGTCCCTTCCAAAGCCTCTTGGAGGACGTGCATCTTAACCCCCAGTCAGGTAGCTGGGCCAGGCCTGGTGCACCTGCTGGGCGGGCAGGGGGATTTGGCTGCTGTCATAGTTTGGCACAAATATTTGACAGCTTGCCCCTCCCAACAAACATTTCCGATACGCAGAGGTGAATCTTGTCCCGGCTGCTTCCCAGCCCTGCTGTCATCTTGTGCAGGATAAGGCTTTGTTAGTAGGGCTGCCCTGTGCGTTATAGGAGGTTTAGCAGTGTCCATGGGCTCTACGCACCAGACGGCAGCCCTCCCTACCTCCTGTGAATTGTGACAGCCTGTAATGTCTCCGGACGTCACCGCGTGTCCCGTGGGGGGCACAGTCACCCCGTTTGAGAGCCACGGGGCTAGATGACCTAGAGTGCACACTGGAGGTATCCCTTGGATCATGGGTAAGCGCTACACAACAGTCATTCTCAGACGCACTTCTGGGGCTGCAGGGCGGCAGGGGCCTTGGAGGTCTAGCAGGTCCTTCTGCGTCCCCTGCATGAGACTGAGGAGATGCACACGTTTTCACAAATGAAATGGCGTCCAATTCATTGCTTATTTATTTAGATCCACTGCCCAGCTTTCTTTCAGTCTTGGCAGCCAAAGATGGCTATTTTGCACAGCATTCTGTATTATTTGCTCTCCCTACCTAGTCCACAACAAGCAAGGATTTGTTTTGTGCTTTGAAATTCTACTTTGCAAGCTCCTGTTTAAATGTTTGGGGCTGTAACGTGTTGGAACTTGAGGCGGGTAGCACTGGGGGAGCTGTGGTAATGGTGGGGGGGGAGGGGAGAATGTCCATCACAGAGTGACAAACTCTGGGGGGCATCTCTTCCCTCCCAAATCTCATTAGGGTCCCCAGACTTAGTCTGCATCTCCTCTGTATCCTGCGGTCCAATTTAATTGAGCGACGGCCTCACCACGGCACACGGCTCTTTTGACCGGAGGGTAAACTCATTCTGTCCATCGTGACATTTGCTTTCTTAAGGGCCTCACAATATGCAGCTTTAATAATTAAATGCAGGTCACATCGCAGCCTCCCTTTTCAAGCCTGTCTGAGGACACAGTGGGTTCTTTCTGATGGTTAGCTTCTGACCACGTGGTTTTTAGAAGCTAGTGGGGTTTTCTGTTTTGTTTTGTTATTGTGCATGACACTTTTCCCCACTAAAAGACCCCAAACTTCAGCAGAGTGCAAACCCAATCGGAATAGCTGAAAGGGCTGTGGCTTTTCTGATGGTGAATAAATGGTGACAGAGAGAAATTTGAGAACCTGGCCCCAGTAAGGGTCTCGGAGCGCGCCGCTTGTCACGGTCAGTACTTTCCATTTGTCACCCAGGAAAGTTTAACGCTAGGAGACGAATCCCTTGTGTTTTCTTGCATGTGTCTATTCCCCTCGAGTTGGGATGGGCTTGTCAATAGAAAGCCAATCTTTAAAATGATCTAAATAAGAGAGAAGATCCAGGAAGGACTAAAAGATAACTCTTACCGGTAATGTCCATTTCAAACTAAAGATTTCTCCAGGGGAACTCAGAGTGATTATAACGAGTTTGGATTTAGTTTAACCCAATGCTGATTTTGCATATTACGACAATTTGTCATCTTTAAGTCATGTGCCAGATGAATGCTTTAAAATAGATGCAACTTTGCGTGAATTCTCTACAATATAGCAAAATCTGATTGCTCTATTAATAGCCAAAGTCCTTGGCCTCGGCAAGACAGAGTGGCAGCTTTTTTAAAATTCATCATCTCTGCATAATTAGTTGTGAATCTCAAAATATTCAAGCTGAGGAATTAACCAGGAACTGGAGCCGTTATCCTTCAGTGTCCCTTTTCATAGTGGTCCACAGTCATCATGTCCTTGTGTTTTTCTAATTACTGCAAAACCAATTGTTTTTAACTCAGCTGCCCTGGCTCTTTGTAATTTGTTGAATGTAATCACCTTGAAATGAAGAAAACGTACTTCTTGTTCAGGAAACTGGGGCTTTTTTAGAGGAGCGTCATCAGCTGGCTGTGGGACCGTGGTTCTGAAGCTTTGCTCGTTGGACCTGATCAGTGCATTTGAGGGTGAGGGGTCAGAGGAGGGAGGGAGCACTCTTGAAAGTAAGTTCGAGAGCGTGGTGATCTGTAGACCCTAGGGGGGAGTCAGTTTATGAAAACTAAAAACAAATGAAGCTCCGGTTCCTCACTCCGAGGGTCCAACAGCATGGCCTTAGGCAGTAGAACACAAGTGCTTATGTACCTGAGCAGCCCCTCTCTCAGATGATGTTTCGAGTCTGTAGGTCTGAGTAGAAGCATCGAGGGAGCAGGGCTATGTCACTAACCTGCCCTCAAACCCCAGTGTCCAGCACTGGCCTGGACGCAGAGTACTAAGAGCTGAATAAACCAGATGAACTAGAGTAGAGGTCGACTCTCTTCTTTGCTTTTATTCTTTCTGTCAATCTTGTTTATCTTCTAACCACTCCAACTTAGAGATTTTCAAAGAACAAATATTGGAAGAGCAAAGGTTCTCAACCATTGCCTCCTTCAGGTCTCAAGGATGTGATGCGTTTTCATCAATAAGAGTGACTCTCTGTGACAGTAACTCCCAAGTTGGGGCAGAGACTATGAAAATCAAGCCAGGGGACCGGGACCATTTAAAAGAAACAAAACAAAACAGAGGAGTCTGATATGCCTCCAGCAGCCCCCATGAAGAATCATCACTGAAGAGGAAGCTGAATTACGTCTGTATCCTGGAGAAAAATTGGAAAAATGGATTCACCAATTTCTCTAGCATAGCCATACAGAGAAGGAGAAATGTCCTTATAGAATTTCTCTCTGTAGGTGGCTGCTCTGGGTCTTTCTTTCTCTGGACGAGGAAAGGCCCAAATGGATGATGTATGTTGCATGAGGTTAACCAAAGCCTTAACCAGTCCTGTGTTGCATTTTTTTCCAACACTTATGATGTTGTTTACCATTTATTCAACACCTATGATGTGCCAGGCCCTGTGCTAAGTGCTGAACACGAATGAGAAGCAATCTTGACACTAATGAGAGAGATGAACATGCAAAGAATAACTATAATCTCAAGTGGCAAGTGGTAGAAATAAATATGGAGTATTGCAGGAGAACAGACAAGGAAGAGTAACATGGCTGATGGAAGAGCACTGGGAAGACTTCCTGGAGGAGGCAAAGCCTGAACTCAATCGTAAAGACTAAGCAGGAGTTACATAAAGGTTAGAGAAGGGTGTTGGCATGAAAGCCATTCCCGGAAGCGAGACCATGAGAGCAAAGGCACGAAGCCCCCAACGCATCGTGTGTTCAGGACAGAACGAGCATTTTGATGATGCCTAAAGTTTTCTGACAGGAAATGGAGAAAGATGAAGTCAGAGAGATAAGGCCACGGTGGCCTTTGTGAACCCTGCAAGAGGAGAAGATTGGATTTTGTCTGTGAGTAACGGGGGGGGGGGGGGGAGAGAGTCCTTGAAGGGTTTTAAGCAAGGGAAGAACGTGACGGGATTTTATACTTTGCTGGCAGCGTGAATGATGCGTTTGAGGGGGATGGGACTGGCAGGGGGCTGATGGGGGAGGGGCACAGGGAAGCGGCGGATCATGCAGACCAGATGAAGGAGCTGCTGGGGCAGCAGGAGAAGGGCGAGAGAAGGGGCAGGTGTGAGAAGCACCTCAGAAGGAAGCCAGCGGGACCTTGGGACTGCCAGGAGGTGGAGGCAAGAGAAGGAAGAGTCCAGGAGAGCTTCTAGCTTCCTAGTCTGTACTAAAAGAATGGCAAGACCATCAGCTACGACAGAGAGCCGGGGAGGCAGACGTTTCCGCAGGGAAAAAGAGAGGCTCTAGCTTGGATTTTGGCCCCTTGAGGTGCCTGGCAGGGTAGGTGATGGCACTGGGCAGCCAGATGGATGAATCAGAAGCTTGGGGGGGCAGCCTTGGTTAGAAATTGCTCATTCACCTTTTGCCAACCAGGTCCAGGGGCTTCAGTCAGGGGTGAGACTCCCCGCCCGCTCCGTGCAGAGACTGGGGCTTCATCGCTGCATCTCCACTGGGTCTTCCCTATTCTACATTCTGGCCCTGGTTTGCCCTCTCTCTCTCTCCTTTCCCTTCCCACCTCTGTCCCTTGCTCCTGCCTTCTCCCAGGCCCCACCTGCAGGAAGGGGGCAGGAGTGTTTGTTACGCCAAGCCTGGCAATTTGGAGCGGGCAGCTGCATGGAAACAAAGCCACAGACTCACTGCACCCACTCCCTCACCTGCCTCGCCACCTGCCCAGCTGCTAAATCCCGCTCCCACCGCCGCCTCTCCACTAACACCCTGGCCTTGCTAAACACATTTCAAAGTCACACCAAAGAAACCAACTGTGAAAGGAAAGACGTGTCTTCACTTGAGTGCATTATGAGCCCTTAGGCAGGGTTTTGGAAGGTAGGATTCTTTTGCATAAGAGGTCGAGGCCACTAAGTGTCCATTTCCTAGAAGCCTCGGAGGACAGATTGCCACTGGCAGGTGCCCTCCCCTACCTGAGGGAAATTTCAGGGAACCAGGGAGAGAGGGTGTGTTTCAGAAAGGCCAACTATCTTGGAGAACATCCACTAAGGCTTTAAGATCTACTGGCACATTCCATCCTGCAGGTTGGGGACCTCTATTACAAAACCTTTTTACTTAAAGAGGGAATGGGGGGGCTTCCCTGGTGGCACAGTGGTTGAGAATCTGCCTGCCAATGCAGGGGACACGGGTTCGAGCCCTGGTCTGGGAAGATCCCACATGCCGCGGAGCAACTGGGCCCGTGAGCCACAACTACTGAGCCTGCGCGTCTGGAGCCTGTGCTCCGCAACAAGAGAGGCCGCGATAGTGAGAGGCCCGCACACCGCGATGAAGAGTGGCCCCCGCTCGCCGCAACTAGAGAAAGCCCTCGCACAGAAACGAAGACCCAACACAGCCATAAATAAATAAATAAATAAATAATAAATAAATAGAAAAAAAAAAATAGAGGGAATGGGCTTGGCAGGTGAGGGGCTAGGGGGCAATCTCACTTCGCCGGCACAGGTGATGAAAGCAAGGCAAAATCGTGACTCCAAAGGGGAGAAAGTCTCCACTGCACACCCAAGGCATGTACTCCTTTTAGCGTTTTTCTCTTAATTGTTGCTGTTTTCTTTTCCTATCAACTTTGCCAACATCCAAAAAGTTACTGGTGCTGCATCGACCCTAAACGTCCCTTCCCAGGCTTGTTGGAAGCCAGCACACACCCAGAGGCACGCCAGCCGTCTGCACGCATTTTCCCTTCCTGGCAGCACTGACATCAGCCAGGGCTGGGGGGTGGCTGGATCGGTCAGGGTGGGCAGATGACAGAGTTCCGGCAACAAGTCCATGTTTAAAGACCGAGGGCAGATGCCTGGCTGGAGGGAAGGCTCTTCTTGCTGGACGTGCTGCTTCCCGCGTTACTCTGCACCTGATCCCAAGAAGCACCGTGTGCGCAGAGGCGAAAGCAATGGAATGAAAGAGGACTGCTCCTCTCAAACAGGGCTTTGCTCTGGATGGAGGGAAGAGCGAGGACAGAGAGAGAAAATACTGAGGCTGAGACTCACTTCATCTTGCAGGGGGATAGAAAAAAAGGTAAAGGAGCAAGTTCACCGTTCACCCGGATCCACAGCCATCACCTAACGTGTATTCCTTATTGCTCTGCACAACTCGTTTAAACAAGCTAGGTTAAAACTCTGAACCCTGAAGTGATTTCTCTCATACTCAGGTACGTCCTCATTCAGAGTCAGACAACCTGTCTTAATCTGTTTCCTTTTTCAGGATGTTTTCAAACTGCCTTTAGACCATCCCTCCTTCCCCATCCCCACTTCCTTCCCCCACCCCTGGAACCCCACTACCAGTGTGAGAGACAGGTCTCAATATGAAGACTGTGTCCCTCTTTTTAGCAGGTAGCACATGGAATCGTGGAATTCCTCCTTGACGTACTTTTTCCACTTGGCTTCTGAGACGTCACATTCTCCTCCGCCCTGCTCACTGCTGGTTCCTACCCAGTCTCCTTTGCTGATTCTTTCTCTTCTCCATGACCTTTAAAATTGGGAGGGTGAGGTCCTCTCTCTGTCAGCACTCTGTCCTCCTCCTGATCTCAGCTGGACCCAGGGCCTTAGATGCCATCGACACGCTGACACTCCAATTACCTCTCCAGACAAGACCTGACCTGCCCAACTCCAGACTCACACAGCCCACTGCCTACTCACACCTCCGCTTGCTCAATGGGCACCTCGAACTTACCATCAATTACCACTCTGCTTCCTCAAGCCCCGACCTCAGCCTTCTCCATTGCAGTGGGCAGAGCTCTGTCCCTTCTAGGACCCCACCTGGCAACCATCCTTGACCCTGCTTTTTCTTTCACCCCCCCACCTCCAATCTATCAGTGATTCATGTTGTATTTTTAATTAGAACTGGAATGAGACCATTCTCACTCCTTGTGCTGTACAGTGACCCAAATCTGGCTATTAAGATTTAAAGTTGATTGAAATAAAAACAAATTAAAATAGAGAAAAATGGAACTCTTAGGGAAACTATAGCAAAAATTAAATTTAGAAATTCAGTTCCTTACACGAGCCACATTGAAAGAGCTCCTAAGCCACGGGTGGGTGACGGCTACGGTACTGGACAGAGCCGAGACAGAACACTCCTTTCCTAGCCGAGAGTTCTATTGGCTCGTGCTGCCCACTGCTTTCACTGTTCCCACCCTGGTCCCAGCCACTGACACGTCTTGCCTGGATGAATGTCATAGCCTGTTAGTCGACCCTGCTTCTTCAGTCTTCATGACATGGCAGCCAGAGCGGTCCTTTGAAAGCATCTCAGATCATGCCGTTCCTCTGCTCAGAGTCGTCCAAAGGCCCCCATGCATGGCTCTCGGGGGAGGAGCAAAGACCTCAGAAAGGTGAGCAAGGCGTACGAGAGCTCTGGCTCCTTTTCCGTTTACTGGACCTCGTCTCCCAGTCCTCCAACAGCCTCCCTCTACCACAGCCACGCTGGCCGCCCGCTGCTGCTGTCTCAAGGCAACGCGCCTCCCCCAGATATCCTCCAGGGGCTCACTCCCTCTCCTCCACCACATCTCTGCTCAGTCACCAGCTTCTCGGGGAGCCTTGTTCTGACTATTGCTCTACTTAAATTTTAACATCTGCTCCCACCCAACCACCCCTCCAGAGCAGTCCTGCTCTCCCGTCCTACCCTGCTTAACTCATCCTTTCCATATCTCCTTTCAACAAACTATATACATTTGCTAGTTTATTCTACCCATTTGTTTTACTGTCTGGCAGAGATCTTTGTCCATTTACTCACTGCTGGAACGCTAGCCCAGAGGAGGCTTTTAATCAGTATTTGTTCACTAAATGAATGGAGTTTCAGAGCCGGAGGAGCAGTTGAGGGTCAATGAGGTCAGGTTATTCACTGTGGACCCATGTTAAGTTCAGGGGAAGAGCTGGACTAGGACCTGGCCTGGCCTTAGGCGTCTTCGTGCGGAAGGACCCATGATGCTTAACGCCTTCATAGGCGTCTTCATGGGGAAGGACCCATGATGCTTAACGCCTTCATAGGCGTCTTCATGGGGAAGGACCCATGATGCTTAACTCTCCTTCCCCTTATCTGTCACAACCAGAGGGACGCTGACGGACCCCCGAGAGCTAACAAGGACAACAGCCTAACTAAGACACCAGGGGGGTATTCTCCACTTTCCTCTTGGTAAGCCTTTGCAGGGTTCACCCATCTGTCCTGCTTCTCTGGTGACTTGTAAGGTGCAAGCAACCAAGAGGAGACTCAGGTTCATGACTATTCTCACACGCCTATCTTACCCCCACGTATCACAAAGGTCAAGACTCTTGGAAAACTGGAAACACACGTGCTTGCTAGATTACGTTTTTTTCAAAAGCAACACATCAGACTTGTTTTAAAAAGGAAAGTCATAGTTTCATCACATAATTGCCAAATTAGTATTTGAGAAAAGTTGATTAGTACAAAAAGAATGATTCTCCACTGTATCATTAAAATATGTCTGATAATCCAGAGCGGATTAGAAGAAAAGCAGATCCTAGACCACATTTTGTGTTAGGGGATCATCTGTCCTCTTGTTTCTGTAAGGAAATGCCATCTGAATATATATATTTTTAAATGCCTCGGGATGATGGGTTTTCTACTGCCAATTCTCTTTCAAATAAAAATAATGTGAGAAAGTTTGAACCTCGTATAAACAGACCTGCTCATAATGGCATGGGTAACAGGTCCAGAGTTACAGAGCATGCTATGAGCAGAGAGCCTGGAAACACCCCATCCAGGGCTCACTGGATGATTTAACTTGCCGAGGTATGTAATTAAGAACAAAGTTCTCTTTATAGTCATTCCTTCATTATGGAGATAACTCCACTGGAGACTTTTTGGGAGACGCCAGATTGGAAATAAAATCCTTACAGACTGCACTGCAATGTCATTAAGATAATACCAGAAAGCAAATTGATGCATGTAGACAATCTTCCATAAGTACCAGAAAATTAGATCTCGGGAGAGACATGGAACTAAGATGTAAAATCAAAGCGGGGTGGAGACAGAGCCCAGTGAAAGGCGTGATGGACAGCTTCCCGAGAGAGAGGAGCCCCGAATGTCCCGGGGCCCGGCGTGCATTACCTGGGGTGGTGCTCTTCATCACTTTCACTAACTTGCCCCTTCCAGCTCCAAAACCATTATTTCCATAGTCGGGGTCACTGTCACTATCACTGCCACCGCTGGCAGAGTACGCACACATTCTGGGTACCTTGTCCTAAATGAGTAATATGAGACCGTTAAGATTATTGACGCTAGTCAAAATGGGCAGACCATCCTGTGAGGATGGCTGTTGGTGTGGGCACAGAATTCCATTCCCGCTACCCCACCCCCGGTCTGCCTGGTGCGTCAATCTGCCTCACGCGGAGCTGGTGCATTCTGCTCAATTACCAGAGCTGCAGATATGGACCTGCACTGAGGAAGCCATTGACCACACGCTGCCACTGTGTCCCAGTCACAGGACAGTCCCCACAGTTACCCGCTCTGCATTTTGTACGCTGTTTTTACGGGGTCTTATTTTTCTCAAGTGCCAATTAGAGCTGCTGTCCCAGGCCTAATGGCTTATTTATTTAGCTGATCTCACCATTGGCTTTCAAGTATCAGAGGGTATGACAGTAATCAACCTTGGGAACAAAAGAATAAATGTTTGCCCAATACCTAATTTTATTCTAGCCCCTAAAAGGATAGGAGGCTTTAGGAAGGAACCCAATTGCTAGCCTATAGGGTTATACATATCCTCGAATCTACTAACAGTTCACAGGTCAAGGGACTTGGTCTCCCCTCTTGCTCACATGCACACATAGCCTGACCCAAGAGGAAGTCACAGGTGTGGCAATAACACCAAGTTCAGGAATTGTGGAGGTTGCTGATACCATATGGATGGTTCTTCCTGCTCTGCACACAAGTGGAATACTGATATCTAAGACTGCAACTCTTGTGTGTAGAATCAAGAGCATTTGGGGCTCTCTTTTATATGTTTGCAGACTGCCCTGTTAGAGCCGATTATTCCACACCAATCCCAGAGAGTTCAGGCACAGATGTATGGGATGCGTCTCTAAAGTCAAACCTGTTTGGGAGGGTGTCATTTGGCTGCAAATTATAAAAACACATTTTAGGATGTAAGCCCCCCTAGCTGGGGTTATAAATTCAAGCAGTTACTCATTTCCTTTATTCCTTCATTCACTTAATCATTCATCTACCCATTCAGAAGATGCTGCGCTACGCATCTTAGTACCCAGTCTGTGCTAAGTGGTGTTCTAGGTTCTGGGGGTACAGAGCTCTATACAGGAGATACTGGTGGTCCAGCAAGGATGATGTCTGTGAAGGAGGACAAGTTTACAGCAGTGGTCCCAAGGGAGCCCCATGTCTAGAGTTCCAGCAGGACGCTGGGTATGATGAGATGCAGTTTTTCATTCCTCTATTCAACAGACACAAATGGAACCAGGCACTGTGCTTGGAACTGGAAATATAAAGCTCACTCTTACTTTAAACTTTCCTTCCCTGGCGGTCAATGAAGCAGCGTTGTGAGTTCCAAGCCACAGTTGTGACTCTTACAAGTCAGGGCAGGATTTCCAATGGGAAAAGCTAGTGCGGGATGATGAGGAAGGGGACCCCAGAGAGGTGTGTGTGTTGGGGAATGTGAATGTTGGGTGAGGAGTGCCCTGCCATCACACATGGAGGCGACAGCTCCCTCCTGGCCAGCACTGAGTAATTCCCTTTCTCTCTCGCTCTCTTTTTTCTTTTTTTTCCTCCTTGGAATTGCTTGAGCCCTTTGCCACTACCGCCACCTGTTGTTTCTGAACTGTTTCCCCTCCAACTCTGGATGTCTTCGAGGATTTTCTCAAGTGTTTGGTCCCCAAATCAAGCACAGAGGTCTTGAAAGAGTGCTTCTCAAAGCGGGCTCTGTGGGCCGGCAGCCTTGTCATCACCTGGGAATGCATTAGACGTGTTCGGATCTCACCCCATCTGCACCAAACAGGACACTGGCTGTGTGTGGAGAGCAGCAAGATGTGCCGCCCTCCAGGTGATTCTGATGTCTGCTCGTGCAGGGAACTACTGCTTTGGAGAAAATTGAGAAAACCCTAACACTTAAAAATTAAGTCATGATAGAATACACCGGTTTACTCCTTTCAGACCCCTGTTCTGAGCGCTGGACATGGAATTCACAGGGCTGAGTTCTAACGTCAGTGTCCCAGTAACTTGTCCTTGGGCCCTGACCATGGTCCAGCATCTCTGGAGCTGGTGTCCTCTGCTGTACATGGAGGCTGTAGGCCCAGGGGATCGCTTCGCCTACTTGTTCAGGGTACCATTTCCATACCGAGGTGCTAAAGACTGAAAGAAGCCTCCACCATTCTGGCTGTGGGGCATCTCAGATGTGGGCTAATCTGGGTATTTCGTCATCAAGGTTGGGTAGCAGCCCTAGTAGAAATAGTGATAGGGCCTCCTCATGCCGGGATTGGGAGAGCCAAGGCAGCAGAAGCAGGAAGGGTCAAGGAAGGGCCGGGAAGCTCGGGTAATTGATCCTAATGTCCTTCCTCCCACTCTTCTCACTGCAGGCACCACCAAAGACCCCGAAGTGGACCAGCCCAAGGGCAAGTTGAGAAATCGTGAACAGGCTGAATATGGCCCAAGTAATTAGCTGGAAGAGGTAAGCGGGAGGGCGCTGAGGAGGGACTACCACATAGCTCCCAGGGAGGACCCAAGAGTCCCGGAGCCCCGAGCTCCTCCCCAGGTCCAATCACACGTCAGCAGGCCTGTGTGTTTGCCATCTCAGGGCGGATGAAGAACCCCCAGCAAAAATGATGGGGACTGAAGAGACACACGTCTCACTGACCCTGGCAAGTCATTTGACCACTCCAGGCTTTAGTTTCATCATGCCTAAAGGGAATATAATTATACCTGCTTTACTGGTTTCATAGGAGCAAGGTCAAGGTTAAAGTGATAATAAGATAATGAAAAAATATCATTGAATCATTCTACGTGGTGCTCTTAGGGCTTGGGAGAGGGAATGACCGTTCCACAATGTCTACTCAGGGCACAGCATCCTTACCTCAAGAGTTGGGGTGCAGATGGGTGGAATCATTTGAATTACAAGAACCCACAGTGTTACTTAATAATTCAGGAAAAAAGGGGAGCCTTGGGCCTTGGTCTTTATGCACTAATCCCACAACAAATTTGACTTAACATTAAAATCTATCACAGAAGTGGTTAAGGAAGCCATTTTTCACACTCAGGACAATTAGGTGGAGGGTGCCCTCCTGTCGACTCTCCTTACCTGGGTCTCCGCAGCAGCGCTGTCATCCCCCCAGGCTAGAAGTGGCCTGCTCGCCGCTGCCGTTGTGTTTTCAGCACATTTGAATGATGAACAAGTCTGAGGCCTTGCCTTGGCTTCACTCTGCATTTGGGAATTGATTTTTCCTAAATGAGGAAATGTATATGAAATCACAATCAGCTTTCTTCAACTCTTTACAAGTTTAGGGATGAGGGTACGGGAGATAGTCAGAAATAATCCAAAGGGTCCAAACATGGTAACAGCTTGGTTTCCCAACATTCTGTCCCCTGCAAGTCTGTGCTAACAGAAATGTCTGCATAATTACATGTATCTCTGGAGGATGTCCACCTTGGAGACCCAAAGGCAAACTGTGCTTGGACCACTTTTCCACAAAATGTTGACAGATTTTTCATATTAGAAAGGGTTCTGGGGCTTCCCTGGTGGTGCAGTGGTTGAGAATCTGCCTGCCAATGCAGGGGACACGGGTTCGAGCCCTGGTCTGGGAGGATCCCACATGCCGCGGAGCAACTAGGCCCGTGAGCCACAATTGCTGAGCCTGTGCTCCGCAACAAGAGAGGCTGCGATAGTGAGAGGCCTGTGCACCGCGATGAGGAGTGGCCCCCGCTTGCCCCAACTAGAGAAAGCCTTCGCACAGAAACGAAGACTCAACGCAGCCATAAATAAATAAATAAATAAATAAATAAATAAATAAATAAATTCATTAAAAAAAAAAAAAAAAAAAAAAGAAAGGGTTCTGTGGGCAAACTGCTTGGGAAACGCTGATCATTCCTCAAATAGTGTTATACATCAAATAACAAACAAGTTTCTGTTTTGGAGGACTTCTCGGAGCCTTCATTATGCTAATGGGGATTTTCATAATTTCCAAAGGGAGGATGTGAATTCACAGCCTTTCCCAAACATGTTTGAGCAGGGAATCCTGATTTTCCTAGGAAACTTATGAAGGTCATTTTGAATAAGGTGGTTTGCGAAAGTGCTCAGAGGCCCTTAAACATCTTGCCGGGCAGTCTCAAGCTCATATGTGCATATACCTCAGCCAAGCTTTTGTTACATCGCAGGCTCTGATTTGGTAGGTCTGGAGCGGGGTCTGAGAGCTGGCATATATGACAAGCTCCCAGGGGCTGCTCTTGGCCCACGGATTACATTGTAAGTAGCCAGGGTGCAATTAGCAGAGAATGATTAAAATGTCTCCATTACCCATAATAGCAGATTAACCTGCAGAGTGTAGTCTTCCCTCATGTCAGAAAGGAGAACTGCTGTCATTACCCTCCAGCCTCAGTGATTATCAACAGGACAGGCTGTGAGAGCCTTTCAACAGCATTTTGCTTGTAAGCAGAAGTGAAGTAATTGTATTTTCATCAGCAATGGGAGGTCTGTACAGTTCCTTCCATCTTTGATACGGGGATAAGAAAATAACCAATTCAAATGCATATATTAACCAGGAATTGACCACTCGAAACCACTTTCCTTTTGTTCCAGCTAGATCTCCATTCCTTAATGTTTAAAATGAGTAACCAATGGCCACAGAAAAGAGAAAAGCCTTGGAAAGCCAGCCCTGCCTCTGACCCGCAGTGACAACATCTTAAGGTAGACAGGAAGCTTCGGGATGGACGGCACAAAAATGTCCTGCGGTGTGTTGACCTCACTCTCTACCGTATACTACTTTTTTTTACAACTCTTCACGACAATCTAATTAAGATACAAAACTAAGAAAACCGGTGCACTGAATACTAGCAGCAAGATCAGAACAATCTCCTTCCTATCCCCTTCTTATGAAGCAATTCAAGGCTTGCAGTTTCTATTCAATTTGTTATAATGACAGTGTTTAATCATGGAATCCGCTCGGCCGCCTGCCGCTGAATTGAGGTCACACATGTGAGTAGTCAGGCATGGAGCACATAATCTATAACTACAATTTCGCCCCTGAATCTCTGGAGGCTGTGTCATTAATTAACAATACATTTATTTCAAAAATAATATATGTCCCAGCCTTTTAAAATGTAGCCTTGGCTTGAAATAAGCAGAAGTTTGTGATGAAGCATTCATGGCAGTTAGTGTTACTGAATGGAGGAAGAACTCAGCCATGGGAATAACCCAGTCACATTGACTCACAGATGTTTAATGAAAAGTCTTCTTTTCTAATTTCTCAGAAGCCCATGGTATAATCTCTACTTGTGGTTGCTTTCTCATCATCAAATCATAAATGAAAGTCTTTGGAATTCTAGTTCATATGCTTATGCATGTCATAAATGCAACATGAGGTACACAAGTTAAAAAATTATTTAGTGTCATCCTGAGCTGCAATAAATATTTTTAATCTTGAGGGAACAGTGAAAAAACTTTGACCCTTAGCCTGGCCCTATCTTTAATCATGAAAGCTTGTTTCCATTGACTGCAGCAAAGGATGGTACTTCTCAGTGGGAAGGCTCCCTCCATTTCATTGTAGTTAACAGACACTCTACTGCTAATATATCAAACTACATTTTTTATAGCTCAACATATAAATACATTTGAACGGGATAGCAATATGTCAGAAGACATATGTTTCTGTGTGAGGGGGCAAACAACATTTCAGCTAAATTTATGTCTTGGGCCTAGATTGGTCTATACTCAGAGTTAAGTTTTAAAAGACAAAATCTAAAGTCTATGTTGTATGGTTTTTTCTTTATCAATTTATATATCCATCTACCTGTGCTAACGTGCTTGTTTCCTTTATGTGTGTGTACACTCCTTAAATAATACTGAGAGTAGACGATGTTTCATACTTGTTTTCTTTTTATGTTTTGGTTGAGGACATAAAGGGATTTCATGCATCTATATTTCCACTGGGCAGAGGTCACTGACTGACCTCCTGGTGGAAATCTTTTCTGCTGCCTGTTCTCCATTTTTGTCAGCAAGTGCATGATTTTAGTGAGAAAACAATCTCATTTGGAAGGTAACGGGCATTTTACCTGAGGAGGCTGGTTTGGGGAGGCGACTTTGAAGAGGTCGCAGCCCTCTGGCAGTCATGATGGGGTCGGATGTGGAATGAACAGTGGCGTTGTCTGCAGGTCCCCGGCTGTCTGCAGAGGAAGGCACTTCTCGTTCAAGGGTCTGGGCTCTTATGGAAGAAGCTGCACAAAGGGCTGGCTGGAGAGACAGGAGGGGCTCAGTGTCCTCGGGGGAGTCTGCTTGGCGTATGTACCGTCCCGTTGAGCGATTTCCTGAGTCTGGGAGTGGGAAGGTTCCAATCCCACTGTCCAGTGTCCTCATCTGGCAGTTCGTTTCTAGACAGAGTAACATAGTGAGAATTAGAGACTGCTCACATAAAAGGAGAAAAGGATCATGGGCATTTGGATCTGGTCTGGAGGAAAGGGGATATCTAGAAGGAAGAAATACTCATAAGGGTGTAGTAAATTTCCAGGGAGTGGCATGAAACAGACATTTAATTGAACATGGAAATATTCCCTTAACATAATATGAAGTAAGAAGGTTAGCCATTATGGCAGCAAGAATCACATGTACACACAAAGTACATGGTTCTCTAGAGTTATAAGAGAAAAAGAACAGTCACTGGAGACCAAAAATTATTTTTGATCACCCTTATTTCAATTGGTAATCATATGACTTCAATCAATTAGGTAACATTTATTAACTGAAATAAGGTGAGTAATGAGCACACATAACAAATTGAAGTGATGTCCTAACAAAGGCAGTTGTGCATCTCTTACATGAATTATCATCCACCAGCAGTTAACTAAGTCTCTGGTCTCTCCATTTGACTGTGGGGACAGGTAATTCACATACTATAAGGGTCATCCCCAAAGGTACATCGCTTATCATGTGGGCTTCCTATGACTCAACTGCCATCTGAGGTCTTACAGAGAAGATCATAGGGCCACTTTCTGTCTTTCCATCTACCTTTATGCAACGACAAAGCTCATCAGTACTCTTTGGATTTCTTGTCATTCCCAGGGATCCCACTATTCCCTAAAACAAATCAAGTTGATTTCACCATATGTGTGACATATTCTGCCAATTACATCTCATCTTCAAAACATTTTATAGCCAAGAAAAATACAATAACTGAAAAAATTATTACATAATTAATTCCTGAAATGTGGTGTAGTTTATCTAAGCCAATGAGACAGCTTCCAAGATCTGCTTGCCACCCAAAAGTCTCCTGTTTACATGATAATATTAGAGTGAAACAGCCTTAGTAAAGTTTGTATTAGCATCTTATCAGTCTAGGACTGGGGAAGAGGCACAACTTAACACCGTGTTAGGCATGGTGGGGAATATAATAGACTATGTTGTGATCTTTGTATCAAGAGGCTCAACAGCTAGCATTTCAGTGGTGCTTGGGAGTCTGGTGTCTGCTAATAACTAATTGTGTGCGCCCTCCACATAAGATCCTTAACCCCTCAAGGTCTCAGGTTCCTTATAGAGTTTCTGTGAGAATAAAGATACGTTCACTGTGGAATCTCTTGAATTTAGAATGACCCCTAGCACACCGCAGGATAGCTGAATGAAGGAAATAATGAATGATGACATATAAACAACACTAGGTATATTTATTAGATTTCAGTAGCTATCTGACAGGTAAATAGTTTATCCTTAAGTACCTTTCTCACACAATCTCATTTGATGCTCACCAATTAGTATCTGAACTTCAGAATTTGACCATTCCCCTACCTTTCTCCTCAAAACGTCTTTGCTCTGAGTACTAGAATTCTGGGAAATTCCTAATACTAAGGTGAAAACAAAGGGGTCGGGGTGGGTACAGAGTTGGCTTTTATATGTTCTAGTAGGTTTGGTCCTTGGCTTTAGAAGCACTAGAAAGATGAAGTCCCTATCAAAAGAGAGGATTCAGTCTCCAAAGGGATATTTAGTAGGAAGATACAGATACCCTTTCTCCACTATGGTGCCATTTAACTATCTCATACGCCATCTGATCTCAAAGACTGATCATGGGCTCCAGGAGCCCTGAATCCCGTGGCTATCGTCTGAGATCTTTCCCAGAACCACAAGGGCTAAGTTTTAGTTCCATTCATTTCAGGGCCTCCACCTGGTCAGCTTTCCTCTCAACCAGCTTTCGAGATTATTCATTATCTTCTCTATTCATTTTCTCCTCAATTAAGCAGACTCAATTGCTACAAAATAGCCTTTTGGAGAAATAATCAGCTGTTTGCATGGGAAGGCCATGCCAGAAAAGAAAGATCTTCTTATTCAGAATTTGGTGTCCTTTCTTCATGTTAGCCTAGACATACGACACTCCTCATATTTAACAATGTCCATATGTTGTACTTGGGGCAATTCTAAATGTCTGAACTATTTCAGTCTCACACAGGAGTTAGTGGATCGGCATCGACCCAGTCTTCAGGGG
This sequence comes from Balaenoptera ricei, assembly GCF_028023285.1. Taxonomy (NCBI): domain Eukaryota; kingdom Metazoa; phylum Chordata; class Mammalia; order Artiodactyla; family Balaenopteridae; genus Balaenoptera; species Balaenoptera ricei. The sequence continues at coordinate 3,657,127 of NC_082645.1, read as the reverse complement.
TGGGGATCAGAGATTCATGGGATGTAACAGCTGGGTCAGTCCCTACGTGCCCCAGGCTGCCTGCCATAATAGTCTCCTCCCAGCATCTCCAGGATGCCTACCTCTGGACAAAAGAATGCTCAGCACGGCAACATCAGGGGCTCTTTTCCTTTTGTGAAAACGCATCATCCAGTTTGGCCGTTGCTAGGAGTTCACTGCTTTCTTTGTATCATCCCTTCATCTTCTCAACCTTAAAGGGTAAGAACTATCCTTGCCATTTACAAATGAGAAATCATGGCTCAAAAAGGTTAACTTGTCCAAGGCTGTATGCTGTAAATAAAGAGCTTGGATTTGAATCCAGACTTAACGTAAATACAGAGACCAAGCTCTTAGCCACCAAGCTATACTGATTCTGCCAAAAAGTTCAGGTAAATCCAGAAGTGGGGTCTGCTCAGTCAGCAGCCACTGAGGCAGGCTTGTGAGCTGACAGCGCACAGAAGGGCCCCCTGCCTCTGGCCAGTGCGCCCAGCTTCTCCTATGGAACTGGTGCTGGCCCTGAATTCCAGCTGGTTCCCATGCTTCCCATCCTGATGGGATGGAGTTAACAGTTGGCATTCCCGGCATCTGCACGGTTCCCGAGAACCACAATTGTCTGGTACCTCTTCCCCCACCCTCTTGGATCGCATCTGCAGACTTCCATGCCAGGGTTTTTCTGGCATTTATCTCACCTCTCTGGCCCTGGTGATAGGCATTGTCTACAAGGGCAGTATTTTTTTGGCTTTGTCTAATAACGCTCTCTCCCATAGGTATTTTATGAGTTAATCCAGTCCCTTCAAATGGAGACTCAAAAAGCAAAGTAGGATTCTTGGCAACCTTTTCAGTGATTTTTCTGGGGAAAGGCCCCAGACACTAAAGCCCATGTATGTTGGCCTGGCCTGTAACGCGAGGCAGGAAATAGGGCAGGGAGAAATCTGGGGCAGGAAGAAAGATAAAGGAAGTCTAGCTCTGGTGCCCATCTGAGGACACCAGCATTTTTTGGTATCTGTCCCTTTATACTATTTTCTTTTCCCTTCTTTCCCTCCACAATATTGCCATAATCAGAAGCTATAAAACAGGACTTCTGGTAACCCTGAGTTCTTTGATCCTCTAAGAATTGTGTGCACTGACATTAAACGCAGAAATCACCTGTTATTAAAGCCACCTTTTTATTTCTAAAAATTACAGATGCCAAATGCAGTGAATTTGAAGGACTCATTTGTAGTACCTATGAAATGAGGTATGGACAGTCAAGAACTCAGACACCATATGCCAAGTTTCCCCCTCAAGCAAATTTCTCCAGAATGCATAAACCTTTGGAAATAGAGTTTATACTGAAAATGCTGACACCTTCTTTATGTAGTTTCTTTAAGGCACTCACAGTTCATAAAAATATTGTAATCTGAAAAAGTATTAGATATTGTACTTTTGAAGTCAGTTTTTTTTTCTCAGGGGATTATAAGAACTCACAAAATAATTGAATGGCCGTGATAAAAATAAAGCTCAAAGGGACAAGCCAGCCTTGCATCCAGAATGAGTTGACTCAGTTCTGACCTCACAACACGTTTAGGTTCACGCTGTGGCTGTGAGAACAGCTGTCAACAGGGCCTTGCTAATGAGTTCAAGGGCTGGATCACTAGATGGACCAGCGGGTTTCATTCTCTCAAGGTCACTAATGACTCCTCCTACCCTGATGACTGCTCCTCATCCCATTTGCCTTCTGTCTCTTAAGGTAAGTTCTCTCACTTATCACCACCAACAAGCCCCAGATGTTTCACGGGATGACTTACAGCAGGGCTCCCCAGTCCTTTTAAAGTTCTGGCACACATAGGAAATACACACATACAGGTCACTGAGGAACACACCAGCTGCCCCGGGACCCCCGGCTACCTGAGAGCTGAGGGCTCAACATCTCAGCACACCTGGGGTCCGTTCAGGGCACGTCAGCAAGGTAGGGGATCTCTTCCTTACAGAATGGATTCGGGACCTTCTTTTCCTGTCACCTTGGATGCATTATCTTGCATACCTCCAGCAGGAAAGGAGATGGACAGCTTTGCAGTCTGTTAGCAGCTGACAGGAGAATTTTTAGGTCCTTCTTTTTTGGAAAGAACGTTCAGAGTGTTTGTGTTAGGAATACTGTCTGGCCTCAAAGCTTCAGTAGAGGGATTTAATAAGTGCCTGAGAGGGGGGATGAGTCAGCGAGGGGTGAGTTGCCAAGAAGGGGGACGTTCTGCGTGGGATGGTGGCAGAGAAGACATTTTGGAGAAACAAGTCAACCAGGGGTTTTTCAACTGTTAACTTAGGATGTGCAGTACAAAATCCCCACTCAGCTCATCAGCGAGCTTCAGCCCTCTCCTCCTGGACCAGGTGCCCCAGCAGGTGGCTTTAGTTTCCTCATATGAAAATTAGATTATATAACCTCCATCACAGGGGCGCTCTAAGGACTAGAAACATAGCACATCATAAACATAGCACGAGGCCTGGAACAGGTACATAGCTATTATTCAGAAAATGGCAGCAATTCTCAAAATAAGTGTTATTAGACTGCTAGCAGCCTGGGGGCAGATTGGGTTTTATCCATCTCCTCAGAATTCCCATGTAAGCCTGTTCCTGACTCTACATCGCCTTTATTCTACAGAACGGCAATTATATGCTAATAGAGCTGATGATAACGAAAGGCCGAGAGAGTGCCTGATTTATTCGCCATCACCCACGCGCAGCACAGAGCCTGACACATAGTTAGCACGGAGTGTAATGAAAAAATAGGTGGATGAAATAAGCTCTCATCTTTAGGAAATTCTTCCTGAAATTAAATTGAATATGAACTTTTCCTTTTGAAATCCCAATCTGCTGTTTTTTTGTTCTCACTTCAGCAACCAGAGAAAACAGCTGACTTCCTTTTTCTGTGCAGCTATATTTCTCATACAGCCAGACTTCAGTAATTCAGATAGCCAGGGGGATAAGATCATTCAGAATTATTGAATATTTGAAAGACAGATTTCTTAATACTTCCAAGCCCTTAGAGCAAGGGTCAGTGACTAAGACGAAGGATAGTGCGGGGAATGTGGCTTTAGTATCCGCCTCAGCCCCCGCCCCTACCTCAAAGCATCACTGGGCTGGAAGGTCCCAGGTCTGGCCTCATTCCTCCTGCCCTCATCCTCAGGGAGTGTAGATGCCAAGCTGAGTGCCGGCATCACACTTAACATCAGCATGCATAGTTAGCACAGAGGCAAGTTCCTGGGAGCCATTTGTAGCGAACAGATGAGATTACTCAGCAACTTCTTCTATGTGTTTACACAAAACAGTGAGGTTTTTCTCTTTTAAAACAATTTGTTCTCTTAATTGGCTTCTTCTTGCGTCTTCCAAATTTGTTTTACACTATTCCTTTACATTGTAACACTATATTTAAAAATAGCTGCAAAGGGAAAAGCTTATTTCCAGCACTGTTTCAGTTAATATAAATTTCCAAGTTAGTGCAATCTGTATTAGCACGGATTTTGAGTGTTTGGGAAAGGCCACTAACTCATTTTTTCCTCAGTCTTCTACAGATTAAAGTATCTCAACTGTTTTTTCACAGATCCTATCTCACAAATCTTTAATTGCTTGAATGTATAAACCAAAACTCTTGGTATTATTAATGTATCTGTCCATAGAGATTATTATATAGGACAGGCTTAAGCAAACCCGACTTGAGTTCCAAGTTAGTCTAAATATTCAGAAGAATGAAGCGAAAAGACAATAGGCTTCAGAGTGGGAAAGCCTAGGCTTGATGATCTGCTTGGCTACCTGCTGGCTGTGTCACAACAAGGGAATTTTTAAACGATCCTGACATCATATAATCATAGCTCATTGGTAATAATGCTCGTTACAAAGTAGGTACTCTGTAAGTTTCCAGAAGGGGTTGTCAAGGAGAGGTGAGGGCCCCTGCAGGTACGTAATACACACACTGTCTGGAATTGAAGACAGACCAAACTTTCACCTTTGTGGTCAGTGCTCTACTGCAGCACCTGGGCACATTTCACTAAACAACTGCCCCGGTTATTTCCTAAGCAAGGGCCAGGTGGCAACCATTTCCTTGGGGGTTACTTGATCACATTGTTAATGAATGATTATAAACATGGAGCAAAGTACTTGGAGTTGGTTGCAAGCTGCCTCATGTATAGAAAAGATGGAGTCCATTTTCCCAAGAAATCCATTTTGGAATAGGCACCGGAAAGGCTTTTTAAAAAGCTTAAGCAAATGATGTTTACCAATTATCCTTTGTTCACAGACTTGCTACGTTCTCAGGGAATATTCCCAAATTAGTAAGCTCTGATTTTCAGTCTATCCTAAAAGGTTACACTTGCTTCTGTGCAATGATCTACACTCTCTTATATATTCAAACTACTTCATTAATCACTATTTTTTTTCCCCCTCTTCCACACTCGTAAGTCCTAGGAAAATGGAAAACTTTAAAACCCAAGCGCAGTTTTACTTTGAGAACTTTAATCATACCTACAAAGTTTCAGCCAAACAAAATTTCAAATTGTGTTGAATGAGGACTCAACACAATTCACCAGCCAGAAAGAGCAACTCATGGGTGTTTAATAGTAATACCGTATTACTAACTGGCATACTTTCCTATAATGCAATTGGTCATGTAAATGAGTCTTTGTATGAGTTCTCTCCAGGTTCCTAAACATCTTAAGCTATGTGTGGTATTGGCAATAGAAACTTAACTACAGATGGGAGAACAGATCTCTTTATTTGCACATCCTTCTCTTCAGCTGTATGGCTGAAATAAGCTAAGAAAAACTAAGTCTGTTGCCAAAGCCACATCAATTAAATGTAGGTTATTCATTCTAAGTTTACCCTGTGGTTTTGTTAAAGTAGTCCAAAATGACTATATTGGCTATTTATTCACAAACATCGGGTAACTTTTGACTGTGGCATTAAGATGACCTTCTGGAAGAGTAAATTCAATTTGATGGCTTCAGAATGCATGTAAATACTCAGCTTCTAAGTTCAAACTGGATTTAAGCTTTCTGAGATTTGAAAAGTATATAGGAGAATGTAAATTTATTTTCTAACCCTTGTGTTCTCTTTGACATAAAGGAAGACTGGAACTTTGGGGGTCTGGTACACTGGTACATAGGGAATAAATATGAGAAAAAATGAAGGGAGCTAATATGACAAAAATTTTTAAAAAGAAAAAAGCAGATCATAAAACTCCTTTGTCAAGGTGAAGGACAAGTTATTTAAACCAATATAAAAGACATGTCACCTCAGACTGGGTTGGTATCCTGTGAACCCAATATTCTGTCTGACAGTGGTAGCACCACATAAAATATTGCAGTGGGATGTGACTCAAGGATATAGACTGGAAAAGGTCAGAAATGTGTTCCAAATGCCCATGCAGACCACGAATTAACAGAAATCCTCCTTAAATTTATGTAATTATTCAGCTGGTATAAACCCTGAGAAAAAAATTCCTTAGGTTCGCTATAATACGTGCTTCGTCTTGCGACTGACACTAAGACAACCTCTTCAAAGGTCTGGGGGATGGCTCTTGGTCTAGTATTCTGAGATTGGTTACGCAACTTTCCAAACCCTTCCTGATTTTACAAATTTTAATAATTATCTCTAGACTCTTATTCTTCTAGACTGAAAAATCTTGAGATCTTCACATAACTCCTTCGTGTCTTGCTATGCTACTATGCCTGTCTTGTAAAACAGTGGTGAGATTTGTACGTGATATTTACTGTGATATATAAGAGTAGGCTAATGTGATCACTACAGTTTACAAACCAGTATTTGCTTGACTTGGTCAGCTGGTCTAGGAACAGACTTGGATCCCAGATTGCTACATCTTGTTTTGGGTGTCACCACTTCCAGGTCAAAGTCCTTGTTTATGAGAATACAACATAGATTCCTCCCAATTCCTCACAGAGTGATGATTACCACTTAAACACTTTCCTATCCATATGTCAAGTCTTGTCCTCCTCAGATATTTTTCTAATTGAAAAAAAAAAGCCCTTAATTTTATTAGCAAAACTTTCTAGAGTACCATAAAAATGTAGAACCACTATGGTTCCAGCCCTGATCTGTGTCCGTCATTTTGCTAATTGAAGAAATGCCAATTTATCTCTCCCTTTTGTTTCCTGTTATCCCTGCTCATTCTATATCCATGACAAAATTGCTCTAGCCTCAACTTTTTCTCCCCAGTCTAATGATAATCTAGCTATTTGCTTGTATCTTCTTTTAATCCACTTTTGGGCTGGTGCTTATGAAAGGCATATTAAAGGTCTAAACAAATGATGTTTACTGATTCTCCTTGGTTCACACACTTATTACATTCTCAGATCAGATTCCCAAATTAGTAAGTCACAATTTCCCCTTAGAGAAGATACAGCATATTTATCCTAAAAGGTTGTCCTTGTATCTGTTCGATGATCTACCCTCTCTCTTAGCTTCACTACATCTCTGTCTGTCCTGCCAAAAGGAAGTGAAAAGTTGAACAATTATCTGGTGAATCTGATAGACACAGATGGCTATTACGGATAAATCTGTCTCTCTAAATCTCTAAAATTCCATATCGGGTTTGCTGAATTATATGGACAACTGCCTCTGCTCTCCATTTTACCTGCCTGGATAATATCTGCTTTGATAAGGCAAGTGAGCGAAGGGAGGAAAGAAAATAAACTGGAGGTAAGCTGCTGCAGGAAGAGAGTCAAAACAGCTTTCCTTGGTAGGAAGCATATAAAAACAGAGAAGCATGAGGAGATTCAGATCTATCAATTTAGCAACACACAAAAAATTTATTAAAGATGTTTACAAGAGGTAAAGCATCCTATGTATTATTAAATTTATTCATTTTATTTATTTTTGGCTGCTTTGGTTCTTCGTTGCTGCGTGGCTTTCTCTAGTTGCGGCGAGCAGGGGCTACTCTTTGTTGTGGTGCATGGGCTTCTCATTGCGGTGGCTTCTCTTGTTGTGGAGCATGGGCTCTAGGCATGTGGGCTTCAGTAGTTGTGGCACGCGGGCTCAGTAGTTGTGGCACGCAGGCTCAATAGTTGTGGCACATGGGCTTGGTTGCTCCGCAGCATGTGGGATCTTCCAGGGCCAGGGCTCAAACCCGTATCCCCTGCATTGGCAGGTGGATTCTTAACCACTGCGCCACCAGGGAAGTCCTCCTATGTATTATTAACCTATTTTATGTATTTATTTATTTATTTTAAAAAAATTACTTATTTTATTTATTTATTTTTGGCTGCGTTGGGTCTTTGTTGCTGGGTGTGGGCTTTCTCTAGTTGTGGTGAGCAGGGCGCGGGCTTTCTCTAGTCGCGGCGAGCTGGGGTTACTCTTCATTGCAGTGTGCGGGCTTCTCACTGCAGTGGCTTCTCTTGTTGCGGAGCATGGGCTCTAGGCACATGGGCTTCAGTAGTTGTGGCATGTGGGCTCAGTAGTTGTGGCTCGTGGGCTCTAGAGTGCAGGCTCAGTAGTTGTAGTGCACAGGCTTAGTTGCTCTGCGGCATGTGGGATCCTCCCGGACCAGGGCTCGAACCCGTGTCCCCTGCATTGGCAGGAGGATTCTTAACCACTGCACCACCAGGGAAGTCCCTAACCTATTTTTTTTAATTAAAATTTTATATACTCTAAAATTACAAATTACTTTAGTTTTCTTTTATTACTGTAATTATAGATATTTAATAAAAGACCCCAGAAAGATAAGAATTTAAAGCTCATAGATGTTTTTCTCCATTTGTCTCTATATTTATTCAATGTTAATGATTTTTCAAATTGTATGCGGAAAGGAAAAAAGCTTAAGTCTTCACACCCTGAAACTTTAAATAAAAAATTCACTTTAACATGCCTTACTTGCCTGGTTCAGGATTTTAATTAATATAAGTTAATCTATTTTAAGTGGATATTCAAGGATCATTTATTTTTCTTTTATGTGACTGTAGCTGAAATGTGGGTGAAGAGAAGGCTGAAGTAGATATGAGCCTATCTTTCCATTTCAGCTGCCACTCGCCACTCTCCAATATTCCATGGTTGTTTCTACAGGAAGATAATAAAGGAGTAATGAAATCCAACAGACCAAAGGATATGAATATGGGCAAAAATATAGAGAGACATTTGCTTCTGTCCATTAATGATTAACTGTAACAGGAACAACATATAATGTTAAACACTGTTTTCAGACACTGGACAACAGGCAACATAAAACTTGATCTCTGACTCAAGGAAAACAAATGAAGCGAGCTCTATAATCTCTGTAGCCAACTGCCCGGTGATGGTTTCCAGACTGAAACACTGAGAGAAGAAACATGAACAGAGTCTGGAGGGCCTGCTGAATTCAAGCAGAGGTAAACACAGGCATGTCGGTGGGGTGGGGAAGGGGCTGTCTAGGCAGCTAGAGCTTGCAGGGCTATGTATTGCAAAGAAATGATAACAGCAGAGGTTTCGCTCTAGTCTTCCGCTGTGTATTAACCTGAACATCCATGAGGTGAAATGCATGAGGTCAGAGAAGCAATGACTATGAAGCAGTAGGTTGAATCATTTCTTGAGCTCACATAAGGCTGAAAATAGTTTATGTTTCCACCATCCAGAGAGGATAGGCCTCCCCAAACATGGACCACATGGTACAGTCCTAAGAAGGGTCAAGCCATAGTCGTGAGGATAAATTATTCCCAGAAAAAAGGTTCCCTTGAATTTGTCTTAACAAAACGTAAAAGGAAGCCTTGAAAAATGAAACTAATTTGCAAGTAACTTAAATGCACCTCAAAATAAAGAACAACAGTCTTTACAGGAATACAATGAAATCTAGTACTCAACAATGTAAAGTTTACAATCTCTGGCATCCAATTAAAAATCACCACCAGGCATGAAAAGAAGCAGGAAAATATGATCCATATTCAAGAGAGAAATTAATCAACAGAAACAGACACAGTAATGAGAGATAATGAAATTAAACAAGAACTTAAAAATACTGTCGATGTCACAACTATGTACAAAGATATAAAGTAAAATTTGAAGATAATTTGGAAATAATAAAATAATAAAAATACACAAATGGAAATTGTAGACAGGAAAAACTATATTTAAATTTAAAAATACACTATACAGAATTAATAGCAGATTAGCAGAGCTATTAGATATAGCAGGAAGAAAGAGCAGTGAATTTTTAAACATTACAAAATAAATTATCCAAAATAAAACGCATAGAGAAAAAAGACTTAAAGAAATAGACCATCAGTGACCTGGATGTCAATATGAAATGGTCTAAATGTGTATAACTGGAGCCCCAGAAGGAAAGAAAAGAGAGAAAGGGGAAAAAATTATGTGAAGTAATAACCAAAAATGTACATATTTGATAAAAAACTATAAACCCCAAATCCAAGAGACTCAATGAGCCTCAACCAGAACCAACATAGAGAAAATGACATTTAGGCTCATCATAATCAAACTACTGAATATCAGTGAAAAAGACAAAAATCTTAAAAGCAACTGAGAAAAAAGATACTTTACAGAGCAAAGATAAAACTGATAGTAGAATTCATGTCAGAAACTACATAAGCCAGGGCTTCCCTGGTGGTGCAGTGGCTAAGAATCTGCCTGCCAATGCAGGGGACACGGGTTTGAGCCCTGGTCTGGGAAGATCCCACATGCCACGGAGCAACTAAGCCCGTGAGCCACAACTACTGAGCCTGCGCGTCTGGAGCCTGTGCTCCGCAACAAGAGAGGCTGCGATAATGAGAGGCCCGCGCACAGCGATGAAGAGTGGCCCCCGCTCGCCGCAACTGGAGAAAGCCCTCGCACAGAAACGAAGACCCAACACAGCCAAAAATAAATAAATTAATTAGTAAAAAAAAAAAAAAAGAAACTACATAAGCCAGAAGAAAATGAAATAACATCTTTAAAGTCTTGAGAGGGAAAGAAACAAAACAAAACCTGTCAACATTTTAAAAATTAATTCTAGTTAATCAACTTTTCAACTAATTTAATAACCAAGAAAAAAATATATGCTTTTCAAACTAACAAAAGCTGAGAGAATTCATTGCCAGAGAATGTTTAGTGTAAGATATTAAGGGAAGTTTCACAAGCAGATGAAAAATAGGTATCGGGTAGAAATCTGGATGTATACAATAGAATGAAGAATGCAAGAAATGGTAAGTATATGCTATATAAAGTATATTTTTCTTATTTTTTAATCTCTTTAGGAGATAATTCACTAAAGCCAATATAAAAACATATTGCAAGCTTTCTAACATACGTAGAAGTAAAATATACAATAGCATAAGGGGTGAGAGGGGTTATAAGAAAGTAATCTGTAATGTAGATAGATACGTTACAGATAGACTGTGCTAAAGTAAAGATGTAGTTAAATTACATTTAACAGGGGCTTCCCTGGTGGCGCAGTGGTTGAGAATCTGCCTGCCACTGCAGGGGACACAGGTTCAAGCCCTGGTCTGGGAAGATCCCACATGCCACGGAGCAACTAAGCCCGTGTGCCACAACTACTGAGCCTGCGCGTCTGGAGCCTGTGCTCCGCAACAAGAGAGGCCGCTACAGTGAGAGGCCCGCGCACCGCGATGAAGAGTGGCCCTCGCTCGCCGCAACTAGAGAAAGCCCTCGCACAGAAACGAAGACCCAACACAGCCAAAAATAAATAAATAAAATTTTAAAAAAAAAATTACATTTAACAATTAGTTCAATCACTAAAACAAGCCAAAAAAAAAAAAAAAAAAAACCAAAAAACCCACTAAAACCCAAAGATGTATAGCTAATAAGGTGCAAATGGAGATGAAGTGGAATCATAAAAAATTCTCAATTCAAAAGAAGGCAGAAACAGCCCCAGAGAGCAGGGGGACACAGGCCCCCTGGGGACGGCTCGTAGAGAAAACATTTAAAAGAAATTGTCCATGACCTGATGCATTTGATTATGTGGAAAATAATATTGAGAGGGGCCTTACAATTTTGTTGGAGAATTTGGAATCAATGATCAGCACATAGGAGCCTAAGATAATTGGGAGAAAATGTCATTATTAATGCTAGAAAAAATTCTAAGCTGTACAAGAAGGGAACTGGGATCATATTACACTCTAAGTAGTATAATTAGTTCATCAGTGAACAGTATTTACATAATCATAAGGGTATAAACCATACATATTAAGTTAACCAAAATCTCTAATACAATTTTTTGGAAGAAATAAGGGAAGAAGAATGGGTCAAGAATGCAAATTCATAATCTTCCATGATAGAAAGTCAATAGATAAGTTTACATTTTCAAAAACTCAAGAAATGGCAGTGTAGGTTTATCATTTCAGAATACAGAGGTGCAAGGCGGAAAGAAATAGCTGACAGACTAGAAACTAGCTGTAGGCTGTAGGGCCCAAGGCTGTAAGGATTGGAGCAGAGAAAGCTGTTTTTATTACAAGTCTTAGAGAATTGTTTCACTTTTAAAAATAGATTAAAAATAAAAATTAAATTACCAGTGCAAAAACAAAAACCAAAAAACAGAAGAAGGCAGAAAAAGAGGCAAACATAGAGAGAACAGATGGGACAAATAAAATACATAGTAAGATGGTAGATCTAAACCCACTATGTAGATTATATTTAATGGCCTAAATATCCCAATTAATAGGCTGAGATTGTCAGATTTGGTTTTTAAAAAATCAAGACCCAATTATATGCTGTTTATTAGAAATCTGCTTTATTTTATTTTATTTTACCATTACAAGGGTTTAATAAGATGTAATACACATAATACATGTGAATGCAAATAGCACATTGCCTGGTAGCCAGTGAGGTTTTAGTAAATATGGTTGCCACGTGTCTGGTTTTAAACCAGACTGTCCAGTATTTGATTTTTCTTTCTGAGGAACAGATTAAGAAAAGACCAGACATGTAAATGTAAATATGAGTAAGTGCTATTATTACTACCATGACATGTCGTATGCGTGAGTCGTGGAGCTTCCTCTCACCAGGACAGTTGGCCACGAGGAATGATAGAGAGCACACTCCGCAAGACATGCTTCAAGCACCACCACGTGGGAGAGCCCAGCACACACTTTGCCAAGTACCAAATTCCATTGCCATTGTGAGCCAGGTGTGAGGGGAGGGCGCCGCAGTGGTTCTCAATGTTTCCTTTTACAGGTGCAATTCCTAACTGTGTTCTATCTCATCTCCTTGTGGTCCTTTTCAGTAAGAGATATTTGGCAGTTTCTTTTTTTCTTATTTAACACCTTTATTGGAGTATAATTGCTTTACAATGGTGTGTTAGTTTCTGCTCTATAACAAAGTGAATCAGTTATACATATACATATATCCCCATATCTCCTCCCTCTTGCGTCTCCCTCCCACCCTCCCTATCCCACCCCTCTAGATGGTCACAAAGCACCGAGCTGATCTCCCTGTACTGTGCGGCTGCTTCCCACTAGCTATCTATTTTACATTTGGTAGTGTATATATGTCCTTGCTACTCTCTCACTTCGTCCCAGCTTACCCTTCCCCCTCCCCATATCCTCAAGTCCATTCTCGACATTTGCGTCTTTATTCCTGTCCTGCCCCTAGGTTCATCAGAACCATTTTTTTTTTAGATTCCATATATATGTGTTAGCATACGGTATTTGTTTTTCTCTTTCTGACTTACCTCACTCTGTATGACAGACTCTAGGTCCATCCACCTCACTACAAATAAGTCAATTTTATTTCTTTTTATGGCTGAGTAATATTCCATTGCACTACATCTTCTTTATCCATTCATCTGTCGATGGACACTTAGGTTGCTTCCATGTCCTGGCTATTGTAAATAGAGCTGCCATGAACATTGTGGTACATGACTCTTTTTGAATTATGGTTTTCTCAGGGTATTTGCCCCGTAGTGGGATTGCTGGGTCATATGGTAGTTTTATTTTTAGTTTTTTAAGGAACCTCCATACTGTTCTCCATAGTGGCTGTATCAGTTTACATTCCCACCAACAGTGTAAGAGGGTTCCCTTTTCTCCACACCCTCTCCAGCATTTATTGTTGGTAGATTTTTTGATGATGGCCATTCTGACCGGTGTGAGGTGATACCTCATTGTAGTTTTGAAGAAATGTGCTTTAAATACATTCATGGATCAGAATATTCAATGTTATTCAGATGTCAATTCTCTCTGAATTGATCTATAGAATCAATGGACTCCTAATCAAAGCACTATCAGGCTTTTTATAGACATTGAGAAACTGATTCTAAAATTATTTAGAAAAGCAAACATTTTTTTAAAAAGTAAAACACCATCTGAAGACTGACAGTACACACTACCTGAATTCTATTTGGCTACAGTAATCAAGAGAACGTGGTATTGGGTAAGGATTTGCATATAGATCAATGGAACAGAACACATTCCAGAAACAGACTCACAAATATATTGTCAATTGTTTCCTGACAAAGATGACAAGGTAATTTAATAAGGGAAAGACAGTACTTCAACAAAGGGTACTGGAAACACTGAATATTCATACGGGGAAAAATGAACCTCACCTCTTTCCTTATGCTATACACAAAAATTAATGCATAGACTGAAACGTAAGAGGAAAAACCCTAAAAGTTCTAAAAGAAAACAAAGGAGAACATCTCTGTGACCTTGGATTAGGTAGCAATTTCTTAAACAGAGTCAAAAACATGAATCATAAAATTAAAAAAAAAATAGTTAAACTTGATCAAAATAAAAAACTTTCTCTTCAAAAGTATTGTTAAGGAAATTAAAAGGCAAGCAACAGGCTGGAAGAATACAGCGAAGTTATTTCTAATAAGGGATTTGGATACAGAATAAAAAGACTTCTAATGCAATAATAAGGACAAGCAACTCTACCAAATTGAGCAAAAAATTTGAATGCATATGTCACCAAAGAAGACACATGGATGGCAAATAAACACAGGAAAAGATGCTCAACATCATCAGACATTAGGCGGATGCAAATTAAAACCACAATGAGATATCAGTATACTCCCCTAAAAATGGCTAAAATTAAAAAGACTAAGAATATTAAATGTTGGTGAAAATGTGGAACAAGCTGAATTCTCATACATTGTTGGTAGGGATACAGAATGGTAAAACTACTTTGGAAAAGTTTGGCAATTTCTTGTAAAGTTAAACATACACTCATCGTGTGACCCCACAATAATGCTGTTACCCAAAAGAAAAGAATATATATCCACCCGAAGACTCATGTATACAAATATATACGGTGGCTTTATGCATAATAGCCCAAATTGGAAATAACTGAAATGTCCATAAGCTAGTGAATGGATAAATAAATGTGGTACGTCCATGCAGTGAAATGCTTATCAGCAATAAAGTGCACGTGCGCACGCACACACACGCACACACACACACACGCAACTGCGGATACAGATAACAACACGGATGGTTCTTAAAACCGTTAGGCTAATTAAAAGAGGCCAAACGCCAAATACTATATACTGTATGATTAGTTCCATTTACATAAAATTCTAGAAAAGGCAAAACTATAGTGACAAGAAGCATATCAGTGGTTACCTAGGACCAGTGGTGTTGAGAGAGGTTCAGATGTAAAGAGGCATGAGGGAATATTTTGGGGTGATTAAAATGTTATATATCTTGATTGTGGTAGTGGTTAAACAAGCACATGCATTAGTCAGAGCTCACTGAACTGGACACTTGGAATGGGTAAATTTTGTTGTATATAAATTACAACTCAATATACCTGATTTTAAATATTATGTGCCCAACCTGCCAATAAAGATTTACTGAAATCCAAAAGTATAAGCAATCCTGGTTGAACATGGCTGAACACAGGAACTGGGCTTTCCCCATGGAAATCTTGAATAACCTTTAGAGGCATTTGAAAGTGATGTTGACGAGGGAAGATCTTCAGGAGTCACTAGGAAGCAACACGGGAGCTAGTCCTTAATCCCAGATCCAGGCAGCACACACAGGCTTTGTGTACTCCTTCATCTTTTCAACAATCTTGGGAAGTAGCTACTATTATCCCCATTTGGTAGAAGAGGAAGCAAAGCTCTGAGAAGTGAAGATGGTGATTGGACAGAGTGCAAGTCCAACTCCGAAGCTCATGCTTCCTCCCTCTACTCATCAACCTGCCTCCCAGTAGGGCTGGGGACCCCCAGTATCAGAGAACCTGCCAGGGACTCTGCAGCCCAGGACTTCTCCAGCTTGGGGCGTGGTGCCTAGACCCCTGGCTTCCCTGGCTGTGTGTCCCAGATTCCTTTGCAGCAAGGGTCCTTAAGGAGCAGAGCCACTAAATCATGACTAGGCATGCTCTGTGCTGATGCATTTGACCTTCATCACACCTCATATTTCTGCAGCATAACAACATTTGCTGACTGCTTACTACAGGGCAAGCACTTTGCTTGCATCGGGTTACTATGCAATATGCAATGGACACATTTTACGTATGAGGAAACTGAGGTTTAAGGAGGTTAATAAGGTTGCCCATGGTCATACAGCTACAAGTAGGAGAGCCAGGGTTTGGACCAAGGTCTATATAAGCCACAAAGCCTGCATGCTTGACTATGACGTGATTCCAGTCCTGTCTTCTGTATTCAGCTTACTGAGCGCTCTGAGTCAGTGAGGGTGCTTCTGGAGGAAAGTAACGCGTTAAACAGTAAGTATGTGTCAGCTCACCGTCCAGAATTAGAGCTAGCTTCAGGGCTGCCTTAATCTAGGCCCTTGGCTTCCCCTTCCCTGCGGTTCTCTTGACTCTGCTGCTCCTGCGTCTCAGCTTTATCTTCATGTTGGTAGGAGTTGGCTGGAGCAGCCCCGTACCAGTCAGCTCTACACCCCCAAGACTAGAGGGAAAGAGAAGCTGACTCGATGTGATTTCTCTCCGAACCTCCAACTACCCTGTCCCCTGACAGTGAGTCAGATGAGGTCACAAGCTCACTCTTGGACCAATCCATGTCACTGGGAGGATGCCACTCGGTGAGTGACTCAGGCCTGGGCTCTGATTACTGGCAAGGACGGTTACCACGACTGTCCTACTCACCTGGTACCCCTGGAGACAAACACTGGGGCACCAACCATAACAT
Source organism: Balaenoptera ricei (assembly GCF_028023285.1). Taxonomy (NCBI): domain Eukaryota; kingdom Metazoa; phylum Chordata; class Mammalia; order Artiodactyla; family Balaenopteridae; genus Balaenoptera; species Balaenoptera ricei. Next base: position 3,641,058 of record NC_082645.1, on the reverse strand, counting down.
TTGCTACATTCTCTCTTAGTCATTATTTCAATGGAATTGCACAGCAACACTATGTATCAGTGATCATTTCCATTTTACAGATGAGAAAACAAATGCACAGGGAACAGACGTCTCTCGGGGACATGAGTAGATATGCAGCAGCCAGGATTCAAAGTCAGGTCTTCTAACTCCAAGTCCAGAGCCCTTTCTATTACTTGGCAACTATTATGACCTTAACCCATGCTTCCGCTTCAGACCAAATTCTAAGATGCTGTTGAGAATATATTCATCTTCTAGGGTCTCTCTTCTGGTATTTATCACCATTTTTTCCTAATTCAATAACCATTTCATTATGGACTCCAGCGAGCCATTTATAATCAAGTCAGGAGGTTTCTTTTAAAAGCACTTCCCTTCTAATGAGGTTTTATAGCTATCATTTAAAATAGTCTGATGTACCTTAAAACCTATTTAGTGTGATGTGACTTTCTTCTCTTTTTCCTCTTCAATCCCACTTTTTCAATAAGCTCGTGTTCAAAAATACTGTCCTTTTCAAATTCTTTTTTCACATCTACCTTCAGTATGCTATCAAACCATACCCCCAGGCCTTCTGTTCTCACCACCTGTATTCATTCTCCATAGTGGACCTAATGAGGAGTTTCTGGCCTTTGGGCTTTTAAAGCAAGAGGATCATAAAGGTAGCATCTTTTTCCTTAAAAAGATATGTAAGAGAAATGACATGGGATAAAACCCTCAAATATCTGCTTAGCTACACAGGGCAGTGTTTCATCTAGAGTACCAACAGGAATGGAAATAGACAACTGGCCCACATATGACTATGGCTTTGGTACCTAACAGAGCCCCAGACGCTGGTATAAAGGAGTCCCTGGCACTTGGGGCCCATCTTACATTTAGAATGTGCAGCCATGAACTTCACCTCCTTTGACTTTCCCAACAATCATGAGCTGCGTTGGGGAAGACAGAAGCCAGTACCTCCAGTCTACAGATACGGAAACCAAGACAAAGATTTGCTTAATTAATAAAGGACAAAATTGTCACTGAAGCTTAGGTATGCTGGTTCCAGGTTCAGTGCCGTTTATGCTGCATTAGTTTGATTCCTGAGAAGTTAAGGAAGTTGTGTAAAAAATGTGAAGGCTCAGGAATTAGTTGAGTACCGCTGACCCTGGATTCTGAGTGTGAATCTTACACATATTTTGCCTTTTCTGTGGCGTTCAGGAAAAGTAAACAAGACTTGACAGAAAGTCTGATGAGCAGCAGCAGACATTCAGACGCAAGGCCAATACATAAAAATTCAAAAGATGTTATCAGGAATACACGCTGGTACCCTCTAAGGGCATCTGTCATAACTCGGCCTTCCAACAGAAAGACATTATCATCGCATGTTGAATAATATTGAATGTGCTGTTGATTCTTTAGAAAGTGTGTACCTCCTGAAGATGAGAAGGAGGTGAAAGAGGCAGCAAAGAAGTCTCTCATTTTTCTAAATGTGAAGACTTGGGAGTACAGTCATGGAAGGGCTCCTAAAATAAGGAGCCCAGTGAGAGCACTGGGGAAAAATCATCATAGGAAAGTAACCACGGTGAGAAGGAGGTGGAGAAGCCTAATGGAATCATGATGGCGGAGGCCACACTGGAAACATCTAGAGCTCAGGTGGGAGATTTTGCTTGTAAACAGAGTTGCTGGGGAAAAGGGAAGGAAAGCTATGACAGACAGCATTGTTGAAGGAGGGATTAAGGCAGAAGCCAAAGGCAGCTGAGAGGACTCAGGATGCAAAGGATGAAAATGTCTCTGGCGAGCACAAGCAAGTCAGGAGACACTGAGAGATCCCCCCGGGCCCTCCCTTTCCCCATCTGACGGGGAAAGAGTCAGGGATGGAGCAGAACGAGGAGAGCAAGGCAGAAGCTGAGTGGGTCTCTCCGTGGGGTCCTGAGGGCTGCAGCCAGATGGAACATGCAAAGCTTCAAAGGTTTTTGCCAGCTAGATCTGCTTCAATGTGCAGGGGAAGGAGAAGCTTCGGTCTGAACAACACAGCTCAACCCATCTGTTGCTGAAGAATTCATCTTAGCTTCTATCCATATGCCTGCAGAATATCACCCTGGAAGTGGAATCTATTATCCTTGTAAATACAAATTCACTAATGGGTGTGGCTTATTGTGAAGCAAGGCACATGCCCCACTGGCTCTGCCTGTTGCTACTCCAAAGCTTCTGTCATCCCGGGACACTTCACTCGACTCAGCAAGGTTCCCATGCTTGATGCGAAGACCGTCCGGAGTCAGGGATCCCCGTGCAGTGAAGGAAGCGGAAGGGGGTCTGTGGATGTCACTCTTAGGTGTCGCTTTCTCCTACAGAGGTTAGTGCACAGTGGGCATTTCTCCGTGCAGAGTGGACTGTCTTTCTGCCTGGCAGTTTCATTACAACATTCCATACAAGTTATGTCTGTAAATGATGTCCTGGCACAAATTCGGCACAGCAGCCCACCTACTGTGGAGTCCTGGACAGGCTAGTCTGGGTGAAAGGCGGCCATTTAACCCGGGTCCCCTAGTAGCCCAGTCTTCTTGCAGGGCAGAGCCACATGCAAATTGTAAGGCCCATTAATTGTCATCCATGATTCTGGCCGCTCAGCACAATCACCTACATGGGAAGCAACTCCCCCTGACTTCAGCAGGAGCGTCTCATGAACCTCCGAAGCCATTGTTTTAGGCGTGCAAGGAGGTTTGCTCTAAAACACAAATTCTCTTTAATGGGGAGCCATTGCTGCATAATGAATGAACATGCCATGAGCTGGCATGCAGAGCCCTTGGGCCCCATCCTCCTGCACAGGTCTCTGGAATCTTCACTCCCACTGGGGAGAGGAGAGCACGTCGGCAGAGGGCACACAGCTCCATGAAGGTTCACTTCCTACAGATGTGTGAGTGAGTTCTGCTTTCAGGTCCAGTTGAAGTCAAACTATCTCGCTTTGTTTGCTCACATGAAACTGGACCGCTCAACCGGAAGGCTTTTAATAACTGGGGTTTCACCAGACCTGCCCGCCCCACCGCTTTACATCAATGGTGATGACATGGGCTGCCTGGTGTTTGGATCCTGGCGTCTGGAGTTTCCCCGCCCCTGCCCAGCTTCTAGGATGCTAAGTTTTCAGCTCTGTTCTCCTTGGCCTGGATAAAGCAAACTGAAATCTTTAGCCACCTGGAGAGATGACAGCAGTTCGACGTCCTCTAACTAGCTGATAGTCTAATCATCCTGTGAAAATTGACTTACATGTAATTTCATTAGAACTAAGAGCGTGTGTGTGTGTGTGTGTGTGTGTGTGTGTGTGTGTGTATTATAAGGAATTGGCTCATGTAATCATGGAGGCTGGCAAGTCCCAAGACCTTCAGGGTGACTCAACAAGCTGGAGACCCAGGACAGCCCAAGGCTTAGTTCTCGTCTGAGTCCTGAGGCCTGAGAACCAGGAGAACTGATAGTGTAGCTCCGGTCTGAAGGTCGGCAGGCTCGAGACCCAGGACAAGTCACCAGTTCAGTGCTAGTCTGAAGGCAGGATGGCTGACCTCCCAGCTCAAAGGCAGTCAGGCAGGAAGAAGAATTCTCTTCCCTGGGGGAGAGTCAGGCTTTTTGTTCTATTTGGGCCTTCAGCTAATTGGAAGAAGCCCACTGCCTTCAGGAGGGCAATCTGCTTTATTCAGTCTGCTGATCTAAATGTGAATCTTATCCAAAAACACCCTCACAGAAATATCCAGAATAATGTTTGATTAAAGATCAGGGCACCCTGTGGCCCAGTCATGTTGCCATATAAAATTAACCATCACAGTAATTTAGGAGTCATTGTTTGTGACACACAGCAATGATTAAAGAGCCAAAATGGTGGGGGGGGGGGATTTTCTAATTAAAACATAATTTTTGTGCCCCCTTCAAAGAAACACATGCAAGATGGCCTACTGAAATGAGCTCAGTGGAAACCTTCCTGCTAATTCCTCCTCCTCACCTCCACTCCCACCCCACAGCTTTAAGAGACACCATTATTACTCAGGAATGAATTCATTGTTTTAAATCTACCCTCCCCGTATTTTTCTGATGTAGACGCCTCACATCTTGTGGAAATAAACTGAGAATAATTCTCTCTTCTTCCTGGATGAGGCAAATGAAGCACAGGGGGAAGAAACAGCTTGTCCAGCAAGCTGATATTTGGAAAACAAATGTAGCTGCATTTTAAGAACTCAGGATTGTAGTTTTTCGCCCTTTTTCTATGAGTATGCTGGAACTTTCACAGGTAGAAAATGATGGCTACCTTAGTTATTAAAGAGTTGGCTCAGATACAGATAGCAAGCACAGCGTTTGAGGGGATATTATTTTTAAAGGGGGGAACTTCAAGGGCTGCCCCCTCAGCAAGGCAGCTCACTTTTCGGGAGACTTGGGGCTGACCTGTGATACCAGGAGGTTCTTTGGCAATTGGGTAGCGTGCTGGCAACTGCTGTGGTCCATCCACCTTCCTGGGGCCTTACTACTTGAGTGTGCCCCTGCTGAACTTCCAGTTGCCAGTAACTGCACCTCTTTGCCCGAAGCTAACAGGCCCAGAAGCAGCCGTCGACTTATCAGTGCTGGAAGGTGGTGATGAATATCCAGGTCCCTCACTCCTCAGATGGGAAGACTCTCAGACTTGGGTTCTATACCCTAGAGTTTCTCTGAGATTAAACTTCTGTCACACACACACTCAGGGCCGGTAGCATGTATGTGTGACCTGTATGGTCACAAAGGACCTTGTGCTCTGCGGTCTCTATCTTGAAATTCTTAATAACTTTTGAACAAGGGGCTCGGATTTTATTTTGCATTGGGCTATGAGATTTATGCAGCCAGTTCTGGTGGTAGCTGGCAGGAGAACACACCTTTCATTGGCTGGGTTCCCTTCTCTGTCTGACTTCTCCTCTTGGTCTCTCCTGTACTTCCTGATCATTTACTTGTCCTTGAATCCTTTTCACAGGGTCTACTTCTGGGAGGCCCAAACTAGACTGTTGCAAATGTCATGATAATCCTGAAGAACACTGTAAAGAATTAATGAAAGCCATCCTCCAATTTTATTAAAATAAAACAATAATGCATGTGGCTTTAATCGTCACTAAAGATAAAATCACAGTTATATCATCTGTCAATGCCATAACATATTGTAATATCTAAGAGGTTTTATTAGGAAGTAATCCCCAGCTAAGCTTCCCAACTTCTCTGCTGCCCAGACCAAGTGCCCAGGTGAATCCAACATGCAAATATCTCCCTGAAGAAGCAGGGTAATAAACAGCAGCGGAGTTGACATTTAAACAATAGCTCTGCATGCCATCTGTTTTAAAGAAATTATTTGTCTTTGCCAACATGTCAAGAAAAATAAGTTCACATAATTTAGGAGCTACTAAGGCATGTAAGTCCTTGATTATTTACAAGGACAGGATTATCTATAGCCATCACATTTCTTTACCAACAAGATTTTTTAAAAAACGGGTCAGAGAAATTGACCTTTTTGTAGAGTCCAGTAATGAGGCAAGATATTAGAGTAATTCAATCTCAAACCAAAGTTTAAAGAAAAGACGTAAACAAGGATCCTGGTTCAGAATCAGATCAGCTCATCAAATCCAGAGCCCATGTATTCTCAATTTTTACGTCCCTAGGGTCCGGCACAATGCCTGGAATGGAGTCGATGCCTAATAAATATTTAGTAACTGACTGAACTTGGGTATGGCTGTGCCTTGAGGCTTGAGTACCAGAAGATGAAACTGACTCACCCCTACCTATGAAGAAGCTGTAAGTTTTCCCCTTAGTCCTTTCTTACAGACTGGAATTTACCAAATGGGTGTAACACGAGTGCAGGGAACCGTGTGGGAGGGAGAGGATGGAAGGCAGTGGGTCGGCAGCAGGTGCGGGTGGGACGCTGCACGTGACGGCAGCTGTGGTTCAGGTCCACTTGCAGTAGGTGAGGGATGCAATGTTTGAGAACGGGCTGGAGAACTAGAAGGCCGCCTTAGGCCTTTCTCTCCACGTGTGAGGCTTACGGCCAGGAGCTTCTAAGACCAAATCCATCCATCCTTAAGGCATGTTGGTCTTCAGCAGGAATCCTGTCATCCCCTTGCCGTGGATTATGGACGTAAAACCTGACTGCGCCTCACTTTCCTCATCAGTCAGAAAGATGACATCGAGGTTACCTGCAATTTGCATCAGTGGACTGAGACGCCGGCTCCACTTCGCTCACCTTTGCCGGGTTCACAAGCTTTTGTGCAGTTTGATTGTTAAATGCAGCTGTCCCCAGCAAGGTAAAGCTTTTTAGGCTGCTCACTGGATAAATGATCAGGACAAAAGAGGTTATATAAACCTATTCTGAAACATTCTAAAATTCAAGATTTTGTCCTGACAAATTTCTGAACATGATGTTTCTTTCTGCTTACGTTATATCAAAATATTTTTATGTGGTTTATAGCAGCATTACTTACAATAGCCAAGATATGGAAGCAACCTAAGTGTCCATCAGCAGATGAATGGATAAAGAAGATGTATAATGTAATGCTACCCGGCCATAAAAAGAATGAAATCTTGCCATCTGCAACAACATGGATGGACCCGGAGGGTATTAGGTTTAGCGAAGTAAGTCAGATGGAGAAAGACAAGTACTGTATGTTTTCACTTATATGTGGAATCCAAATAATATCAGTAAAACAAACGAATGACTATAGCAAAACAGAAACAGACCAACAGATACAGAGAACAAACTAGTGGTTAGCAGTGGAGAGAGGGGTGGGAGGAGGTACAAGATAGGGGTAGGGTATTAAGAGGTATGAACAACTAGGTATAAAAGAAATGAGATACAAGGATGTAATGTACACCACAGGGTGTATAACCAATATTGTATAATAACTTCATATGGAGTATAATCTATAAAAATAGTGAATCACTAGGTTGTACACTTAAAACTAATATAACATTAGAAATCAACTATACTTCAATGGAAAAAAAATTTTTCTGTGAAAATTCCTTTTTCCCTCTTGCGTACAACCTTTCTAGACAAAAAAAAAAAAAAAAAAAAAAAAGCCTGGGTGAGCATTTAGGAATGCAAAAAATGTAAAGTTTTGATTACTGAATGAAACACAGTGATTTTGTGTCAATGGGAGAAATCAAAGCCCTGGCACCTGGGGAGGCATGGGGTGGGCAGACGTGGAAAAGGAATTAATAATCTTTGTTTTTCAGAACTGTTCCTGGCAGCTTTCCCCTCTTCCTGAATGAAAGGTCCTCCTGCTACCTTTCCAGGATGCTGTGAGGGCCTTGACTTCAAACCGATGGCTGAGCCCAAGGTCACCCCTGACAGCACCAACTATGAAAGGGCGAAGGTGGCCCAGCTCCTGTGCTTTCCACACAGAACACTGACGAACGTCACCCACACCCATGACACTGATGGGCTGATGTCCCGGATGAGCAGAGCTGTTTGGAACTGGCTGCAATGCCTCTGAAACCAGAGACCGCACCGAATTCTTCTAGACCAGATTGGGGACCCTAGGGATGGAAACCCTGTCGGGGGGAGCCACCTTGGGGGCCTGCGAACCTGTACCATCTGACTAACAAATACCCTGTTGGAGGGCCTTAATGATAGTAGACGCTTTGTTTCCAGAAGCACCAAGTACTGGGCACGGGAATGCCCTTCCTGTGTGCCTTATCAGTGACTGTCACGCCTGCCTCAGCCCTGGACAGAGGCATTCACGTCAAATTCAACTTAGTTCAGAGGCCCCAAAGGGAAGAGCTCAAGTCAACACTGCAGTTTGGTCTCACCCTGCTGTATGGAGTCCTGCAGATAATTTTGCCGTAGCGATGCTCTGGACAGGGCCAAGGTGATGGACTGTGCGGGGGAGAGTTATCACAGCAGGCCTGAGAGTGCTGATGCTTAGAAAGGCCCGCTTGCAAGGTGGGCCCTTTACTGGCACCTGGGAACCTGAATTTTGAGAGGGTTCCCACCACCCTAACCGATAAGAGTTACTACGCCTGAATGGTTTGTGCAAACGACAAGTGTGGTTTATGCTGAACAATGGCTTCCCTTCTGGAGAACTGGGAATTTTGAAGGCATGAGGCAAGATGGTGACTGTAAAAATCCTGGGCTCTGAGTCGCTCACGAGCTCAGGTAGTTGGCATTTCACATGTGTTGTCATCGCTTGTCACTGGGGGAGTTTAGCGTGTCTTATGTGACTTTCCTGGAAGAGGACCCTGGGCCCAGTTACCTCCCGATGCTGCCCCACGGGCCATTTCCCTTTGCTGGTTTTGCTGTGTAATCTTTCACTGCAATAACTCACAGCTATGAGTACAACTAGAAAAAAGAAAGAAAGAAAGGAAGGCAGGAAGGGAGGGAGGAAGGAAAGAAAGAAAGCTAGCTGATATCCATACTATCTACACTTTATCCATATCCTTCTTAATAACAAGAAAGAAGGCCAAAAATGGAGCTCTTGCTAACTCCTGGCATGGTGTCAAGCACTCGTATGCAAAAAACTCAAACCTCTCAACAATATTTCAAAGTAGGTCTTGTTATGATCTCTATTTGGCACACGAGGGAAGGAGAGAGAGAGAGGTTCAGGAACTTGCTCCAGGTCACAGCATCTGTTAGGTGGCAAAGGGGGAACGGGAAGTCGGCTTATGTAACTGCAAACCCCAGGCGGAGAGACTCTGTTGAGGGGATCAATGAAGCACTCTCAAAAATGCAAAACTCTAGGCAAATGCACGGTGGTGACATTACTGTTATGAACGAGGTCTAAGTCCTGCCCAGAAATCATTGGATAAGCTTTGCAACTTTTCTAGTTTACTCAGGTCCTGGGATTGAAACCCCTGTCTTCCCACAGATTCACAGGAGCTCGGACCTTGACATGGAAGTGTATTTGCAAGTTCAGATATACCCTCCCCCCCTCAAAGAGTGTTAGAACTTTGGGCCAGAAAAAACATAAGAGAGCATCTAGAATAAGTCCTTCATCTGATGACTGAGGAAACAGAGAGATGCAGCAGTTTGCACTAAGCTGTAGAATGGACTCTGGACCCCACCCCATTCGTTTCATTATACACTGCCTCCCCCTTATCTTATTTCTCTTTTCAAAAGTGGATTCAATGGTAACCCAGCATACGAGAGGTATTTTCATTTTTAAAATTATGAATGACACAGGAAAGAGACCTGTTTTAAAGGAGAATTATGCACACATACTTTTGACATCCTGGAAACATTCTGATGACTGGGTCAATGGCGAGGGGAAATGACATCTTTGGAAATGCAATCCACTCATTTGAAAGCAGGGCAGCCGTTGCCCACTCCAAATGTGTTCTCATATACACAGGAGTCCTTCCCAGCAGGCTCTGAAGGCAAAACACACCGCTGAGTTTCAAATGGGTAGAAAGTCACCTTAAAGCATATTTCCCCTCCTTTTGGGAGTTGACACAATCGAGTTACAGGCAGAGACTGTTTATCACATTGACATGAAAGTCTGTCTTCAAATTCCTCTTGCTTTTATAATCAAACAATAACATCTCCAGAGTATAGGTTTTAGCTACATAAGAAACATATTGGAAATTGATTCAATGTTCCTGGCTTGGCTGTGACAATGTTTCATAACCTGGTAACCTCTCAGCTTATTCTTCTGCTTTCCTGAAAAGCTTTCAGCGGCACCAGGGTGGCAAAGCAAAGATAAAGCAAACATCACCCTTTTATCTGATCCTGCACAAAATGAGAGGAGCAGGCACGGTACCGCTGATAAGAAGATTGGCTAAATGACTCTTCTGGAATTCTATCAATGGGCTGATGAAAGAAATTAAGACTGACATTGATAAGTCATTTTCTCAGGCACAACCATTTTCAAAAATGAAGGTGTTTCTTTCGAAGCAGTTAAGCCCCAGTTGCATGTCTGTGACTCATTAAAAAGTGTCCAGATCAGCCCCGTGTTGTAACAGATTTACTGCAATGCTTTACTTTCTTTATATCCATTCTCTTTTTCTCTAGCATGTTTCTTGAATAAGGATTCATTCGAGTCAAGAGCATCCTGTTCCCAAGATCACTATTGCTCCTTTTATTCCCAATCAGGTGCATGTTTCATTACACAACTCAATTGTTGTCACCACAATCTGCCATAGCCCTCACCCGATCTAGCGCTTTATGCCTGCCTCAAGCTAAAGTATTTACTTGAATGTGCCAGACTTAATGGACACACCATGGGGAATCCCGGTGGACCGAGTGTGCAGATCACCTTAGTTGAGACGGTTTTTCATTAAGTATGTATGATTGAGTTCTTACAGTCAGGACAGCGCATTCTTTCCAAGCTTGATTACAGGCTTCTGAAAAGCTACAGGCTCCTGTCAGGCAAATTCTTTTTTTAAATCACTGCTGCTTCTCTGTTACTAATTTTTTATTACCCTCAGGATTAAGAAGAACTGCTGGTTTTAGCAGCACTTAAGGCATAGACAGTTCAACCTATCTGTAACGTCTGATCAACCTGGAATTATCTGTGGTAACATGGAGGACAAAGAGATTACAATTCAAGAGTTGCCCACAACCTCTGTTTCTAACTTACTCCTCTGACACCCGATGGGCTTCGGAATTGATGACGTAACTTTATACTGGTGGTCAGGATGCGTCCCTTTCCCGCTCTTTCTTCTCTTGGCTGACCTCGCTTCTGGAGATGCTAATGAGCTAGTCAGAGGGCAGACAGGAAGAGGACGGGAGGTGGCGGGTAGATGGCATAGATCAGCCAGGCAAATGGAAGGCCCATTCAGCCCACGCACATGTTTTGTTTTGGATGGTACTTTAGTTTTTATCTTTTTAAAACAAATGTGAAATATACTATGAGCATGAGTGCATACAACAAATAGTTACACTTAAATCAACATCATCATAAAAGAATACCCACAACCCACTTTAACAACTCAGTGGTTTTTTCTTTTTAGGCACAATCTTTAATATTTATTTTATTTTTTTAAAAGGTATTATAAGATTGCAGAATTAAAGAGACACAAAACAGCATATATTGAAAATATTCTCTCATTCTTGTGTCCTTTACACTCAGGTCCGTTCTCCTGAGGCAACCAATAGTACTGGTCTCTTGTGTTTCAGTTCTGTTCATGCCAACAATTGCATGTGTGTGTGCGTGCTTGTGTGTGTGTGTGTGTGTGTGTGTGTATGATCATATTTACACTTGCATTTAAATTTTTACTATGTATGTATGTGTGTTATAGTCCTCTCTCCCTTTTTAAAAAATCAAGCATACTTTAGGCACTATTATGCTCCTTGCTTTTCTCATTTAATAATGTACCTCAGAAATTGTTCCTTATCAGTAAAGATCTTCCTTATTTCTTTTTTACAGCTGTATTATATTCCATTATCGGAATTCATTTGACTAGTACCCTATTAATGGACATTTGGTTCACTTGTGATTTTTTCCTATTACTATAAACAATGCTTCAGTGCATGCATTATTTTTCATATGTGCAAGTATGTCTCTAGGAGAAATTATTTGAGTGGAATTGCTATTTAATAGCATTAAGTATGTGTGACTTTTATTAGATATTGCCAAATTCTCATCCATAGAGGTTGTACTAGTACCCTCTCACCTGTAGTATGTAACAATGCCTCTTTCCTCACATCCTTGCCAGCAAAGTTTGTCTTAAAACTTTTTAAGCTTTTCCAACGTGATAGATAAAAAATGGGATCTAAGTGTCGTTTTTAATGTGGGTTTCTTTGATCACGAATGCATGTCTTTTATTATGAATGTGCCTTTCTGACCCTGTTTCTGTAGAAATGTCTTTTTCTCGGGCCCTCTTCTGCTTCTTCCTTCTACTCTTAAGGACCCTTGTGATGCGCTGGGTCCGCCCCAATTCTGAGGTCAACAACTCAGTGTTTTTAAGCCACTCTTGCACCCCTTCCATTAGATCCTTCTCCCACTACTTCCCCTCCTAAGGTAACCCATTGTTGGATTTCATGCTACTCATTCATTTGCTGTGGCTTTTAAATTTGTTTTTGTAGTAAAAAAAAATGTAACACTGGATCACATTTATGTATAGGCACACGTGCAGAGGTGTACTGGTTTACGATGTAAAAAATTTACTACTGTGGATACTAGTCAAAAAAGTTTGAAAGGCCTGGCTCTAGAAAAACCCTTGGCAACTATATCAGGGAATATATACCACCATGGTGACCCTAGCAACATTGTCATAATTGCAAAAAATGGGAAACAACCCAAATATTTATCAACAGTAGAAAGGATAAATAAAATTTGAACTTCTTCTGCTCTGGAAGACCGTACAGCAGTGAAAATTAATGAACTACAACTGCAGGGACCATTGCTGATTCAGCACAAAAGCAACGCTGACTGAAATAAAGCCAGTTGTAGTAAAATATTTACAGTATGATGCTACTTGTATAACGAGCAAAACTAAACAATAGTGTGGGAAGCCTATACAAATAAAAGTGAGTACTACGTGCAGACTATAAAACTATACATACGTGCACACACACATCTATATACACACGTATACATACATACATATATACCATGAATTCTTTATCCGTCATCTATCAACAGACCAATATCTTGGCTATTGTGAATAATGGTGCAGCTAACTCTTTGAGACAGTGATTTTATTTCCAAATAGAACTATCATGCAGTCTAGCAATCTCACTTCTGGATATATATCCGAAGGAAAAAAACTCACTATCCTTACGTGTATATTTCCTTTTATTCACCTTGCTTGGAACTAATTTGGCTTCCTGAATCTGGGGGTTGGTAACTTTCTTCAATTCTACAAAACTCTCAGCCACTAACACTTTTAATATCCTGTCTGTCCTGTTCATTCTATTGTCTGCTTCAGGAGCTACAATTAGATGCATGTGGATTTCATCACCTTTTACTTAATTTAACCTCTCTTTCATATTATCCATGTTCTTGGCTCTCTGTGACACATTTTTGTGTAACTTTTCAATTCTACCTTCTAGTTCAGTGATTCTCTCTTCAGTGACAATAAATACTATTCTGACAACATTTAATTTTTCTGAAGTTCTGTTGTGTCCTTTTTTGAAATTTGACTGCTCATCTGTTTGTTCCTTTGTTAACTTTCATTCCCATTTTTGTTTAAATATCTTTGGTTCATATCCTCTATTGGATCATTTCCAATTCTGCAGTCTTTGCAGGCCTCATTCTATAGCTTGTGGGGTTTTTTTTTCTTTTTTTCTGATACTGACTAGTGAAGTCATTTTTTCCCCTCATGTCTTCAGTGGTGTTCTATTCTGAGTTAATTTTCCTTAGAACTTTATCTGTATGCAAATTTTAGAGTGGGTGCAAGAGAGGGTTTGAGTTGGGTTCTGCCAGATTCCTGAGAGTACTACCACCCTGAATCTGTGTTTTTTTCTTTTTAAACTTTTCGCTATGATAAATTTCCAATATTCTCAAACAGTGTAATGTAACCTCATATACCCATTGCCCAGCTTTAAAATATTAATATTCTGCCATTCTTGTTTCATCTATTCCCTCTCCCAGTTCTTCTCTGTAATATTTAAACTCACACCTCGGACCATTTAAAATTGTCAAGCTTGGGCTTCCCTGGTGGCACAGCGATTAAGAATCCACCTGCCAATGCAGGGGACACAGGTTTGAGCCCTGGTCCGGGAAGATCCCACATGATATGTGGAGCAACTAAGCCCGTGCGCCACAACTACTGAGCCTGCGCTCTAGAACCTGCGAGCCACAACTACTGAACCTGCGAGCTATAATTACTGGGCCCGCGTGCCACAACTACTGAAGCCTGCGCGCCTAGAGCCTGTGCTCCACAACGAGAGAAGCCACCGCAATGAGAAGCCCGCGAACCACAACAAAAAGTAGCCCCCGCTCGCCGCAACTAGAGAAAGCCCACGCGCAGCAACCAACACCCAATGCAGCCAAAAATTAAAAAAAAAAAAAAAAAAAGTTTATCAAGCTGGGGGACTCAGGGGACACAAAGAGAGACTGAACTAATTCCCTGACCCACATGAGTGTGAGCTCATGACTCAGAATCTTCAGAGGAGACATGTGTTTCCTTCTCTTTTTTTTCCAGCTAGAGTTGAGACGGAGTTGAGGCTGAGTCAGGAGCTTATTCCCACTGCCTTCCTCTGCGGGGTACGTCTGTCACCACTGCTCTTGGGAATTCAGCTTTTTGCTGGATGGGGAAGGGGTGTTTTTGATCTAACATTTCACCCTGCTCAGGCCCTAGGCTTTCATTAGGTCAACAGTTTAGCTCCTTAACACCAGGATCCAGGTAGAGTGACCAACTGTTCCAGTTTGTCCAGGTCTGAGGGGTTTCCTGGGATGAGGGACTTTCAGTGCTAAAACCAAGAAAGCCAGAGTCAAACGAGAACAGTTGGTCACCCTAGTTCGAGGTCACCAGAGACTAGTACGTACCCCTTGGGCAAGGGGTACTCTCTCCCCTCTGCATTCAAACTTTCTTGCTGCCCCCAGCCTCTGATCAATTTTTTGCCTGCAGCTCAACCATGCATTTAAGAAAATAGGTATATTTTTATATTATATTCTATGCTCTTAGGTGTGGCCTCCTGTGAAAGGATTTTGAAATCCTAATTCGAAATATTGCCAGATAAAAGGAAGTCTCTGAAGATTTACTTTTTTGAAAACTAGGCCCAGATTTTTAAAAGTATCATATGTTACATAAAAATCTAGACTTCTGGCTTCTGCTGAGAAATGGAAAGACGTGGCTACTTAGGGCCAGCCTTCTTCTATGGTGACAACTGGAATTGACCAGCAGCTGCTCCCCTAGGATGGGTTGTGGTCTCTCCATTCCTCAAGACTCCCATCATTCATACAATGTATGCCTGTGAATGTCGAGTCCAGCCCGTCTCACTCACTGACCCAGGGGCTTGGTTGAGTTTGCAACCCCTGACCAAGCAATCTACCAAAGGGATCCTTGGTCTCTGATGCCTGCAAGGTGACCAAAAAAGTACCTAGTCATCATTTAGCGTTCTTGGGGGTTTATTTAACTTGACTTCACAGCTGTGGACTCAGCGATGGGTGAGGGTTCCACTCCATACTAGCCATCGTGCTGAGCAACATGCACAACCTCTGAGGACGCGCATTTCCTCATCTGCAGAAGGGTGACCACGGTCCTTAGTTTGCAGGGCTGATGTGAGGATAAGACAAGGCAACTTACATACCAGCACTCTGGCCAGTGCCTAGCATATAGAAAGCTCTTGATAAAGAGTGAGTATTGGTACAATATATAACATCATCTTCTTTCAGAATTTTGCCATTTCACATTGGCAGCTTTCTGGTGCAGAGGCTGAGGCACTCTGTTGTTTGACTTTGTTTTGACCTCCACCTCTTCCTTCCTATGCCATAAGTCTTATATTTAAGTGGATTAATAACTTTTAAGAAATTGAGGGAACTGTACAAAATGAGGTCTCTCTACAGCTATTTCAGATTCCCCAACCGTGTACTTTAGAGCAATAGGCCTTGGGAAAGTGTGGGGAAAAAAAGACAAAGCTTATTTAACACAGCCCCTTACCACCTGTTCAGTGGGCCCTTTCCCCTACTAGCACGTGGATTAATTAGTGCCACCCCATAGGGCTTCATGTCTGCCTCTGCCCTTGCAGCTGAGATCCCTGTCTGAAGAGCACCGCCCTTACCCCTCCTAAACGTCCAAGCATTCCTTCCTGTGCTGCGTAGTTCCCTGGCGGGAGGAGGGACCAGACTCATGGCTCATTCCTCTAGGGTCTTGCTGGTGCTAATCTGAGAGACACACTGAGATTGTCAGTCAGTGATACTCAGTGGGTACCCTTCCCAAACACCAGCTGTATTATAACAAGGGATGTGAGCACTTGTACCCAAAGGAGTTACCCCTGGGTAGGACATTTAGGTACACCCTGATAGATTTCCAGGAGAGCTCCTTTGGGGCAGGGAGCCCTTTGGCAACCCTGAAATAATCCATCCTTTTACACGAATGCGTGACTCTACTCATCACGGCACACCACTTGTGAGGAAACAGTATGGTGACTAGTGCATCTGGGTGGTCCAAGATTAAAGGAGAGAAAATGAAAATATGTTTTTATTTTAAAAGTCTAAGCATGAGCATCATAGTGATTGGATGGCCACTTCTTATCGTGTTGGTCTTTTAATACAATTTTCCACTGTCTATGTACTGTCTGTAGGATTAAGTTCAAACACCTAAGCCTGGCTTTCAAGGTCTCCACAATCTGGTCCCATCCCACAAAACCCCTCTATCTGTACCTCATCCTCAGAAGTGACCCTCTGCTCTAGCCAGGCTGGTCCTCTGCTGACCCCCTTCCCTACAGTGTGCCGTATTCCTATCTCCAGGTCTCTGATTACACTGCTTACCTTGAGTTGAAGGGCATCTCTGTCCCCTTTGCTGATGAAATCCTACCCCTTAGGAAAGTGGTTCCCAAACTCTGCTGCACATTGGAATCACCTGGGGCTCTTTACAGAATACTAATGCCTGGCTCCACTCCCTAGACCTTGTGATTTACTTGTTATGGGGTGTGACCTGGGCACCAGCATTTTTAGAGCCTTCCCAGAGGATTCTGATGTGTTGCAGAGTTTGGGAGCCACTGGTATAAACGGCAAACACTCTTAAACTTCAGTATCTTACTGTCTCACTCTTGCCCTTTCCTGTTGATGAACACCAACATTTCTGGATTCACCAAAGGTGGGCTCCACACCCTGCCCTGTGTACTCACAGGTATGGAGAGCATGCCTCTAACTTATCTGTGATTACACTGTAACAGAATTATTTGTTTGCTTCTCTGTTTCCCTACTGAACTGGAGCTCATAGAATATGCGTACTGTGTCTTATTCACCTCTGTATCTTTGGCTTCTAACACAGGGCATGGCTGGGAGAAGATGCTTAATATAGGCTTGTTGAACTAAAGAGAACTCAGCTCCTTGGTGCAATCTATAGAACAAATATTTTACAGGAGTAAAAAAGCCATACTTGCAACTCTCTAAGGCTACAGTTCTCTATCCCTCTAGTAAACAACAGAGGGAGGGAGTCATAGACTATGACTCACTATACTCACAAATATGGAAATCTCCACCAAAGCCTTATCTCATGCCTGCCTCTGGTACTTAGAAGGAAGCACTCATAAGGAGCAAGTTGACAGGTGACGAAAACAGAGAACCAGCCACTAGGGAGTGAGACACAAGAAGGATGACATATAATGTTCCAAGCACAGGGCTTTGTACACAGGAGATACTCAATGGATGGAAATTAATATTACTATTTCCAGTCCTTGGTCAGAAAGAACCACATGGTCCTGTTTCCACGGGTCTACCTTCATGACAGGTGGGATTTATATTTCAGGCTGCCAGATGCAAAGCTCCCCCTTTGAAGTTCGTCGCTTGTAGTTAGAAATGGGTGAACTCAGTGCAGCCACGATAGAAACGTCCTTGCCCAACCTGTTACTCTATAGTACCTCTTAGATGTCATTTGTATATTTGGAAATGCAGAAATATTATCATCCTGGGAAGTATTAATACGGATCCAAATTCTGTAAAACCACTCCATCCTATTCCTCATCCATAGGTATTATTACCTAAGTGGTTTCCAGTTCAGAGCCAGTCTGTTACAAGTCAACAGAACATTATCTATTGAACATCAAAGTTGTTACTGAGAACATTTGTACTTCCCATTCACATTTGTTTTGATGATCAAT
Source organism: Balaenoptera ricei (assembly GCF_028023285.1). Lineage (NCBI taxonomy): Eukaryota > Metazoa > Chordata > Mammalia > Artiodactyla > Balaenopteridae > Balaenoptera > Balaenoptera ricei. Next base: position 3,623,372 of record NC_082645.1, on the reverse strand, counting down.
AGCTCACTCTTTGTACAATTAAGCCAAATATGTCAGCGCGCTATTCAAAATGTGACCTTTGACTCAAATGGCCTTCCACTCAAAAAGCTGTGAAAGTCTGATTAGCTTTCTGAGATATTGTAAATTTTATTTGTAATATGAATGTCATTCACTGTGCTTTGGGCGCACAAACTTGCATTCGGTAACAACTCTTTAGATGTGGGGAAATACCACGCATCCTTCACTTCACGAGAGTCTACCACGCGGCCTTGTTTTCTTGGTTATCATTTAATTCAGCTTGACTTCTTCCTCAAACTCCTCAAAAGACATTTCTTCCTCTTTAAAGGAATTTCCAAATCCCCTGTCTCCTCTTAGGAGATTATTTTTGATGCTATCACTGGCTGATGTTCTTAATATGAGACAATGTCACTTGAATTCCTACTGATCATTTAATCCTATTAGACAATTAGTGTAATACACTGGGTGAATCTATTACAGTTAAATAGCAAGAAAGAACAATTGGTGTTGGTGATCATTTGTGTAGGCTAGCCTAGTCATTTGCTTGTTGCTTATTAACATGAAAGTCTGACATTTGTTAGGGCAATTTGAAAGAAAAGAATCTAGTTGTATTATTTAACTTATTTCATGAATCTTGAATTCCAATACAGAGCAGGTTTTGTTAACAGTATCCTGTCTTGTAATCAACTCATACCATTTTGATTAAGCCAACATGATTATCCTTAACCACAGAAATACAAACATTCAGATTCACAGATTTTCTGATTGTTGTTCTTTGTTAAAGATATTAGCTGCTGTTTGGTTACAAGAAGACCATATTTAGATTTGCTCAGTTGCTGTGATTGGAAATATTCTATGGTTATAAATATTGGCAGGATATGTGATAGCACTTAGTCTAGACAAAATGAAGAACATTGGGATTCGCAGGGTGCTAAAAAAATATTTTTTCAGTCATTTTTGTGCAATAAAGATAAATAACCACTCGATTTGTTGAGTCTCACTCAGCCTTGAAATGGATGAACTTTTTAAAAGGCCTGTGGTAATACTGACTGGCTAACTCAGGGAACACTTTCAACCCTCTTCTCTCTGCTACCTCATGCAGTAGAGGCTGGGAAGTAACACACTGACTTTCCCAGCATGCCTTGCACCTAAGATTAGCTTTATGATCTGGTTCTCACTGATGACATGTAACGTGAAGTCTATGGTGGGGGGCGGTGATTCTGAAGGAATTTTTACTTTTCCTTGCACTTTGTGTCTCAAATGTAGCTGGGATGCCTAAGTGGTGGGAATTAATTTGCAACCAGAAGTGACAAGCATGAGGACCAAAAAACAGGGTTTTGGATAGAATTGTTGAGCTGCTGCTTCTCTTTTATGTCTGCCTTCCTCCAGACTTTTAATTATAGAAGATGATTCAATGACTTTATTCCTTAAGTCATGGCTAGTCAGTTCTGTTGTTGTTACTTGCTGCCAGGAGCAGCTTGTTCGGATAGGTCTCCACCAGTTTGAGGAGATAAGTCTACAATTATGTGAAGACCAAGTCAGTTCTCTGCCAGAAACAGAGTCCAAATTTACTTCCTTGAGAGTAATCTAAACCAGCACTTTCCAGCAGAACTTTGTATGATGATGGAAAAACAGGCCATATAGAATATGTGGCCACTGAGTACTTAAAATGTGGCTAGTGCAATTGAGGAACTGAATTTTTAATTTTATGTAGTTTTCATGAATTTAAATTGAACCTGAAATAACTACATGTGACTATTGGCTATCATGTCAAACAGTACAGATCTAAAGAATTGCTAGTCTATAAAAAAATACGCAGATTACTATAGCTCTCTCTCGAAAATTCAGCCTCTAACTTTATATATGTTATTGTACAAGCCCAAGAATACCTCATTATGGAAGAATGATGACTCAGTGGGGCTTTACGTAGTGCCATGTTTGAAGGTTGCTGAACAATATTTAACTTGCACATTAGCTAACTACACAGAACTGACACATTTAAGCATTTTACACCGACAACTAACTGTACTAAAGGATGTCTTTCCGGAATAATACTCGCATTCAGACTCCATTCATCCAGCTGTTTGTTAAGACTTTTCTATTCCCAATTACAACAGAAAAGAATAATAATGGTGTGCCAGTCTCATTAAGCTGTGAGGGTGTGATAACTCTCTGAGATAAACTGTAAATTATAGTTGGGAGAAGGCAGCTGAGTAAGCTAGAAAACCAGCCGCAGAACATACCAACATGGCTCTAGGAGTGGTGAGATACTGAGAGTTGGCAGCTAAAGGTACTCCAGGGAAAGGGCAGGAGCCGTGCATACTGATTATACCAGCAACCAGAAAGTTGTAGCGCTGTCGTGCCCTAGAGGATGGTATTCAGTACTGTCTACTACACCCAAATGTGATTTGAAAAAATGATTCTCTCATGCCTTGATGTTTTGTGTAAAACTAAATAATCAGCATGCTTACATTTCACAGCTATTTTTTAGAGCCCAAAGAACAACTAATTTTGCAAGTGTCTACGGTGGCCCAGAGCTGTTAAAGTTATCACGTCTTCTATCTCCTGACAAGGATCACCGACGCAGACAGCTACGCTATTACCAGTTACCTCCTGGCTGCTGGAAACAGGTTAGCAAAATCCCTTTGTGTTAGAAACCTGAGTTCCTTCAACATGGGCTCATGTAAAATTTTAGGACAGAGATGACAAACCAAAGGTATCTCTGAGAAAGGACTACCTATAATCAGGGTTCTAACAGAAATGATGAAGAAAATGAGGAGGCGATTTTGGCAAGCCGTATATACTTAATCTATTTAGTTCTATGTGTAAAACATATCCAATTTAAAAAATATTCAATATAAGAAAGCTACCACTCCACACTTCTAACCAATAATAGTGCTTCCTGAGACAATTACAGAAATTGGATCAATTCAATGTTGATTTTTTCCGCAGAGAGAAATTATTTACACTCAGTATCATTTTCATTTCATATTGACAAGGACTCACTTATCAGTTGGCATTGCGTTCCTTTGCAAATACCTATGTTTTCTTCATAGGTTCTGCTTTGACCCACTTATTTTATGTAGCTTCCAATGCCTAAGAAGATAAAGGTAATCATGCATGAGAAGTTAAGACCCAGTCCTTGTAGAGGTGGGCATAAGACATGACCTTTAGGAACACACCGTGTCTGAAATAAGGTCGCATGTAGAAAACATCTCAGTTAAAGGCATATTGAGACATGAATTTTTACCTATGGTATGGCTCTGAAATGCAGAATCTGCAACTGTATCTTCTTCATCCTCTTGCAAGTGTTCATTTGCCTCTTTTATCTGCAGTAACAAGGAAACACTGTGAGTTCCTATGTGTTATATTAAATCGATTTTGTAATCCTTAGACTATTGGTACATTCTATAACAAACATGTGGGTGTGTATGTGTGAGTGTGTGTGTATATATATACACATATATTTTCTTCACTCCATTTTCCCCTACTCTATCACTTGGCTTTATTACAAGTTTTAATTATAAGAGCATATTTTCAGAAATATAACCCCAGCTCTGAAAGCAAGTTACAGGGTACCTGATTCTACATAAGATTTTTGAGATAACAGCTATAGTTCTTTTTAATACTTAATAAAGTCAGTAACACAGAGCTGCTGGGAAAAATTAAAGTCTAAGGAAACATAATTCTTCCAGCGACAATGACTCCACCACATTATTTTAATGAGAATAAAGAAATACACTTAGATCTGTTGACCTTTTCCTAGAGTATAACTCTCTAAGAAAATGTTATTTTGCTGTTGTTCTTTCCAGAATGAAATGTGAGGTGACTTTGATGTGTGCTCAGTGAACTAGAAGGGTGATACATTTACCTAGATTTGTTTCAGGTCAAAAACATCCCCCTGGGGCTTCCCTGGTGGCGCAGTGGTTGAGAATCTGCCTGCTAATGCAGGGGACACGGGTTCGAGCCCTGGTCTGGGAAGATCCCACATGCCACGGAGCAGCTGGGCCCGTGAGCCACAACTACTGAGCCTGCGCGTCTGGAGCCTGTGCCCCGCAACGGGAGGGGCCGCGATAGTGAAAGGCCCGCACACCGCGATGAAGAGCGGTCCCCACACCGCGATGAAGAGTGGCCCCCACTTGCCGCAACTAGAGAAAGCCCTCGCACGAACCGAAGACCCAGCACAGCCAAAAATAAATAAATAAATAAATAAAAAATAAAAGTAGCTATAAAAACATCCCCCTTACATTTCAGCTGGGATATCCAGAGGCTGAATGCTGGAGTACCAAATGGAACTCGAGCAAGAACCTAATAAAGTCACAGCATTTTACAAATGAGAATTCTGAGATCCAGCAAGTTTCCTTAAACAGATGTAAATGCCAACACTAAACCCAGGCCCCCTACTTCCCAATCGAGTAGCAGTAGTAATAACAATATCATGAATAATATCAATAATAATAAAAACAGCCAACACTTAACTACTATGCAGCAGGAGCTATTTAAGCTCCTCACACCTATGCTCTCATAACCTTGCAATGCTGGGAGGTAAGTGCTATTGTTAGCTCCATTTTGGACATAAGGGGCCTTGAAGAAACAGACAAGATAAGCAATTGTCCAAGTGGTGGAACCAGGATTCAAACACAGCAAATCTGGTTTCAGAGTTGTGTTCATTTGGTGGAACTTTGTTATTCTCAAATTTCCATGGGACTATGCCAGTGTAGACTTGGCCACAAGGTCAAGACAGCTTATGGTCCTTGGCAGAATGACCCTAAATAGCTCTTTGAAAATACATCCCAGCCAGTCACCTGGGCGGCCAACGATAATAATGAACTGTGCGATGAACGCAGTGGGGGGACATTAGAGGTTGTCAGTGGATTTGCTCGGGGGCTCAAGTTGAATGCCAAGAAACCATTATTTTATACTTACAATATAGAAAGTCACATGCTTGTAAACTGACCTTGAGCTAGACTTAGCTTTCTACTTTTTAACCTCTTATTTTTCATAACTAATGGAATCAGACCAATTATTTACATTTCATGACCATGGTTCCAATATCAGAATGTAATTGGTGCCTAATCCGTACACACTGATAGCCAGGAGATGGAACACTCAGGAGTATGGCAACGACTGTCTGAACCCTAAAAGGAGAGGGTGTTAAGGGCTGAATACCCAGAGGCCATGCTTCATCACCCTCTTTCCCCATCAGCTGTCTGCTGTCAGCACTGCCTTGTTTGTTAGTACCTCCAGAGGAAGTAAGTTAGGGAATGGGGGAAGAAGGGCAACATCAACCAGCTCTATTTCTAGTATTTATGGATGGCAGAGAGGAGAATCTCTGTGCGCATCATCAAGACTAACGAGTTACTTATTTGCCTTCCAAAGTTCACCTAGCTCAGTGACCTCTTTGTGACAAAGCTACCGAGAAACCCAAAAGGAAGGAGACCCAAACACCTTAATTTCCACTAAGGATCCAACGGAACTTTCTATCCTCATTTACAGAAACATCAAGAAAATCTGTATTTTCAGCCCGTTCCAACACCTAAGACAGGGTGCTCCATATTTTCCCACACCTGTTAGGTAAAATAGTATTTCCTTTGGGTTTTTCTAAATCAACCAATTTTAAACTTGAAGGGGTGCCATGCTAACCTGCTGGAAAGTGGGTGAATCATCATCTCCATCAGCCTATGAAATTCTGAACAAAAGAATCCAATGATTACAATAAGGTTCTCATCTTGGAGATAAAGGAGAAGAGGCTTAGAGAGGGTTAGTGATCTGTTCAAGGTTATAAAAGGATTTCAGTTTTAGAGTGGGCACTCCTGACCCCTATTCATTGCTGTAATTTAATTTTTCAGTGTGCCATATTGCCACCGTCATCCTTTCCAGACCTTCCCAAGAACTACTGTATCTCTCTTAGTGTCTAGCAATTAGATAGGTAGGCAGTATTCCAAATATACATAAACTATATTTTTATTTAAGAGTAGCAAAGAAGTTTTCTGTTTGTGTGTGTTAGTGCCCTGCTTCTCTTTCCTACTTGTTCCTACGCCTTCGGTGGAACTTAATCACCACCTCTGTCCAAGTATCATATTTAAGAAGGAAAATGAAAACCATCTTGAGGCCCTACCTGTCAGCTCCTTGTCAGAACTTTTCTAGGGCTTTAAGTGCTTAACAGCAAATGCTAAACGTGGCCTCTTGGGTATTTATCAGAGGAACTGGGCTTGTAGACAGGAGTTCTTTCAGCTCCCCTGGGCTAATGACCCCTGAGGAGCGAATGACACATAAGGGGAAATTTTGAATTGGAAAGGGATGGATGAAGAATCAACAAAGGAATGGAAAATGCGGGAGTGCCTTAGAATGGCATACTTGTCAGCTCTAATTATCCATACAAATAGATTTCAACGCAAAGTGGTGAGTAATTAAAAAAATCCATTTCCATATGGAAATGAGGGGCATAATTTATTTTGGCAGCAGATTCCCCTTGCTAATTATATTTCTCATAGGCTGAAATTAAAATTAATTTTCAGTCTTGATCACACAGTGGCTGTGTGTTGGCGAAAGGTTGTGGAACTTTCCTGGGGGCAAGGGTCTGCCAGCTCCAGATGAAGAATTTGCCAAAGCGAATTCTTCACGTGGCAAAGCACTTCACAGATGGGAATGGTCACAAAACCGAGAAGTTTGGCTCAGCAAACAATGGTGGTTAGAGATTCAGAATTTCTTCAGCCATTGCTCTACCAGGAACAGATACAAATCAATGTCAGTAATGTCCCATTTGGTAAGAAGTAGCAGGTGACTCTCGTGCGCAATGATGTGGGTTATTTTTGGTTTCAGTTTGCTGCCAGTACTTTGGGCACCTTCTAATGGTGCACCTCCAACTCTTGCCCATCTTTTGAGCTCTGCAGTTGTAGTCAAGAGCTGTACTAAATACCAGTCTCTAACAGGTAACCATTAAATGCCACTGTACCCATTATATTCTATTAACCTCTCCCATTAGAAAAGGCTGGGAGGAACGTGCTTACAAAGGACACAGGAGGAAAAAGGGAGAAAATAATTCATTGCTGACAAATATATATACATAACTGCAGAATAAAACCCCATATTTGGGGGCACCCTTCATTTGGAATTCTGTGTATATTTCTTCTCTGAATCATCCTAACAAGAACTGCATCCCAAGAAAAGAACATTTTGATGTTAAAGCTCATTGAAAGGGAAAAGAACTTAATGAATCTCTGTGAGAGGAGAGAAGTGATCTTTGGAGGGAAAACTCCTGGAAGGCATTACCTTTAGAAAAGACAGTCATTTAGAAAACTCTGCAGGAGGAGGGCAAGATAGGCATGCTTCTTATTAGCATCCAAATAGCATTTAGAACAGAATTGTTCAATTAAAGATGTTGAAATTACAAAATTTTGCAGAACTTAATAAGATGATAACAATTTGTATAATTATTGTACTATTTTATGCTACTTCATCACCACAGCACAATTTTAATGGGATTGTATTTGATACTTTTTTATTAGCATATGTGATTTTTTCAGACTATGTGACACTGGGTGAAGAGGATACTCATAATTTAAATTAAAATACCCATATTAAAATGGCCATCTCTTTCCAGTTATATGATCTCATTAATTTCATTAATGATTTTTATTTTGTCCAGTGACAGTTCAATAGGAGCTGGGAGCTGTTCCTTTGAGACTTCTCATTTCAGAAAATTATCTAAATCCACAGGAAGGAAGGACTTACAACATGTAGGAAGGAGTGTGCATTTCTTTCTGACTTATTTACTTAATACTGATGCAATCTTTTCTGGGGATGCCTTTTTCCCCTCTTATAATGATTTTGTATAATTTAAGTAAAAGTGCAAAGTTAACATGGCCCTTGTCTAAATTACGCAAAAGTTAGAGCTAAGTGGTCTGTAAATGACAGCATAAATGGGGACATAAGCCTCTAATTAAGGCTCTGAAAAGAGAAAAATATTTAATTCAGTAAAGCATTAACGAGACTTTTATACATATGGTAGAATGCATCTAGCAGTCTTGAAAATGGATATGCAGTCACCAGTGAACTAAGTCGAGGTGTGCTACATACATGGACTTGATATATGTATGGAAATAATTTTTCTATTATATTACCACAGATAAAAATAATTAAAATGCCTTAGGACCCTCATAACTACATATAGTCTTAGTTTGTTAAGGGCAAAGGATGCTGGTATATTATGGTATAAGATTTTTTGGTTTTTTTTGGCTGCACCTTGCGGCACGCGGGATCTTAGTTCCCTCACGGGGGATCGAACCCGCGCCCCCTGCAGTGGAAGCGCAGAGTCTTAACCACTGGACCGCCAGGGAAGTCCCTGGTATAAGATTTTTGAAGAGTGATTTTATTCAGGAAAAAAGTGTGATATGTAATGCATTATGTGCAGCTATTGTTTTCACCCAAAATAACTACTGTGGGAAGAATTCTCTGCAACACGCTTTAAAAGAAGCAGATAGCAAATTTACCTTGAGCTCCAGTAGGGGAAAATTCCCTTAAACTCTTGATTTTAAAAGGTTCATGGGTAGTCACATCAATGTGCTATGGTATAAGAATGTATCTCATTTTGCATCTAATTTCCTTTCTATATAGGCTGATAACATATAATGAATAGGTTTTCACTGCTATTCTTTTACTAGTCCCCAAGGGGACTATGGCTAATGTCCTTTCTTCTGAAATTAGTAATTTTAGTCCAATCCCCATTGACGATTATAGAGGTGAAAAAAAATTGCATTTTACCTTTGAAAGAATGACTAGCTGTTCAACTATCTAGGTTAATAATACTCCTCTATATGGAAAGCTTCCCAGCCTGACTAATTTCCTCTTGCAGCTAACTAGAAAATTAGCTTATCCCTATGGATTATGTATATCTGGTGGTTAGGGAATCCTTGTACTTCACAGAGAACAATAAGAGTGTTTCTTGCAGATATTCTGGAAGGACCAAAGGAAACATTATTACACTGTAAAAGACTGCAAATGAGAGAAGAAAAGCAAGGCAAATTACTTTAGCATTAGGAAGTACTAAGAAAGTAAAAATGAAATTGTAAAAGCTAAACAGTTTTTTTTTCTTTTTGGTATTTCTGTACAGTGAAGATATACCCCAAGCTGTCAGCACCATATTAAATGGGGCATAGTTAAATTGAGTGCCTCTGATAAGGGGCTCTGCCAGGCTATCAAAGTTTTAGATCAGTTGGATTGAATTTCTGGCATACTGCACATTTCCACACGTTTATTCTCTCTCTTTCCTTTCAGTGACACTACAAAGGCAGCCTTAGACACACTTATAATTTGTGATTTTATAATGCAAGGGACATCTATGTTTTCAGGAAGGCATGATACCATGGAAGCCAAGAGCAAGAAGGGGAAAAGAAAAAAAAAAGCTTTTGCAAAGAACATAGTTTGCATATGATTTCAGAGGGTTTGGAAAAGAAAAAAAAAAGACCTTATAGCGCTTTAGAGTCAAGAGCTGTTTGGAAAAAAAAAAAGCATTTAAGTGTACATCTGTCTCAAATTAAAGTGAAACTCTAAGGAACCCTAAACATCAATAATAATTAAAAACTAATAATGCCAATCACGATTACTTCTAAAATCTCCCCTACTCTTGAACCACCCCAGAAAAAAATGAGTAATTGCTTCATGTTTCAGGTTTTCCCTAGGAAAATGGTAGCACATAGTATATTTTATAATCTCTTTTATTAGAGCACAAAAATATATGGATACAGGAATTCTGAAAAGATATTGTTTTTTGCTCGAGTGCTTTAAAATTTACATAAAGGAACAATGAATATCACCAGACCAGTGATGCAAGAACAGAAAGAATATAAGGAAAGGAAGTTCAATTTAAGGTAATTTTAAAGCAAAAATATTATTTGAAACTGGCATATCCTGGGGAAATATAAAAATGCCTTTTATTCATTTTTTTAAAGGAAATTACCCCCTGAGTTCTGGACCTCATAATTAAAACACTAAATGATAGGGAGTCAAGTTCCAAAAAGGATAACTTTCTTTTTTTTTTTCTCTTACATGTATTTTATTTTTTATTTTTATTTATTTAATTTTTAACATCTTTATTGGTGTATAATTGCTTTACAATGGTGTGTTAGTTTCTGCTTTATAACAAAGTGAATCAGCTATACATATACATATACATATATCCCCATGTCTCCTCCCTCTTGCGTCTCCCTCCCACCCTCCCTATCCCACCCCTCTAGGCTGTCACAAAGCACCGAGCTGATCTCCCTGTGCTATGTGGCTGCTTCCCACTAACTATCTATTTCACATTTGGTAGTGTATATATGTCCATGCCACTCTCTCACTTCGTCCCAGCTTACCCTTCCCCGTCCCCGTATCCTCAAGTCCATTCTCTACGTCTGCGTCTTTATTCCTGTCCTGCCCCTAGGTTCTTCAGAACCTTTTTTTTTTTTTTTTTTTTTAAGATTCCATATATATGTGTTAGCATATGGTATTTGTTTTTCTCTTTCTGACTTCCTTTACTCTGTATGACAGACTCTAGGTCCATCCACCTCACTACAAATAACTCAATTTCGTTTCTTTTTATGGCCGAGTAATATTCCATTGTACATATATGCCACATCTTCTTTATCCATTTATCCGTCGATGGACACTTAGGTTGCTTCCATCTTACATGTATTTTAAATGATGAAAAGTTGTCCATGACAGTTACAGAAAATGGATGGAGTTACCTTTTTTTTAAGTTCTATTTATGTATATCTGTGTGTAAATCTGTGTGTGTACACACACACACTTTTTAACAAGAGTTAAATTAAACTCCCCACAAAAACTCATATATGGGAAATGTTTAGTGGGCGTCCTCACTTATGGGAAAGCTCAACAAGATTTGGGAAGAGTCATAGGACATTCATATTAAAATAGGAAGTATAGGCTGTCTTCAAATGGCTCAAATCTATGTAAATCCAGGATGGAAGTCATGCAATTCTGAGACATCTAATCAGGAGCGTTAGTTTTAAGTTCTTTTCCATTCTGGGAAGCTCTTTCAAATGCTTTCTGCTCTCAACTTCTCTTGGGAGACCTAGCTCTCAATCCTTAAGGGTGAGCACAAAGCATGCATATTTGGAATTTTAACGTGTCCTCTTTATGAGATCCAGATTCTAGTGACTGGCTTCCTCTTTGGTTCTAATATTTAAACTCTAAAATTCTATCAGCATTAATCTCAGTTGAATCAAACTATACTAATCTGCCCAAACCATCCTTTTTCCTCTCCTCTAAAGTATTACTAAAATACAAGCAAACAGCTAGTATACTTTTTAGATGTTTGAGGATAGAAGATCATCTAGTCCAGTAAAAAGAAAAGTATAAACCAAGGAAAGTACTGCCGTCGCCTTAAAAACTGGTACCCAAAGAGGATCAAAGATCAAAAATAATACCAAAAGCCTCAATATCTGCAAATCTCTATTTCTACCCCGCATTCTCCAAAACAATGTAGAAACTGTACTATTTCACAGGAAAAAGCACCCCTTGATCACTTCCCCGAGACGGTTTCCACATCAGCGATTTTGCACTTAAATTTCCAAAATCCAGCCTGATCCTCTGCAGATAACAATACTTTTATGAGCTGAAATAATGTGCAAATTCTGCCGTTAGTGTTGGAAATCACTCATTCCCGATTCACGGGGGCGGTGATGAACGGGTCTGGATTCCTGACATAACTAAGGAACTTGCAGCATCAGCCAAGCTTCTCACCCCAGCTTGCTGGAAACCCAAACAGCAGACTGTCTCCATCTTTTAGAAGCCGATGGCATTCCCGCCCAAGACCCCCGTGCCATTCTGCTGCCCCTGTGCTTTGTGACCATGTCGATGGCCTGGAGTCACACCAGGAGGTAGTTTCGGAGCTCATTCCAGAGCTGGAATCTCTCTGTCCAGATTCACAATGGAACCAACAGATCAAGCAATCTTTTGTACAACCCAAGGTCCAGCTGTCTACCTTATCACGATCGAGGTGTCTGAGGAATTAGGAATTCTTTGTTAGGCAGCACGTCTATTGCAAACAGAGGAGAAAACCCTTCAGGGCAGCTGGTCAAGCCAAGAAGGAAAGGAACTTCACGGGAGTGATGAAGGCGGTTCTTGACTGGATGGAGCTTTTCTCAAAGCGATGGGTGGATTTTGAAGGCCTCAGATGTTTTCTGGTTCGTTTGTCCTGAAGCAATTCCTCCTCCTGTTGTACTGGAAATAGCTGGCCGCTCCCAGGGTCCAGGGTCACCACCACCACGGACACGATAGGAGACACGAGTTTTGCTATCACGTTGCCTTGTGGGTTGCCGAACGAGGGATAGCTGTCTCCGCCCAGCATGTTTCCGTGGCCGTCATGATGGGGGTGGTAGCTGCCGCCGCCTCCTGCGGGCGGCCTGGGTCCGGGCGGGTAGCAGCCGTCCTCGAGGTCCCTGTCGCTCAGGAAACCTGGGCAGCCTACAGCAGCCCTGATGTGCAGCCTGTGTGGCGGACCATGCTAGCTCCGGGGCTAGCGCCCAGGCCCAGGACAGCCTTGATGTCCCTGCTGGGAGCATGGGGCACAGCTCCAGGCTCTGTCCCCTCTCCCTGCCCTGCAGCATCCAGGCCTGGTTCCAGGGATAAGTTTCTTAAGTCTTAACACCTTCTGTCTTAGGTAGGGTAAGTCGGTATTTACAACTTTAGGAAAAATGCTTAAATCAAATCATCAAAATAGCCAATGTTCTCCTAAATTGCTCTGCACTTTTATTTTTTTATAATCGTTTTCGTTCCTTTTTGCGTTGCTGGAAATGATGGAAAGCACCATCAGGACAAATTCCCAGCACAAGGGTATAATTTGAAGATGACACGCACGGCATCATTTGCCTGCACTGTGATTATACCACCCTTCTGAGAATAGAACTACAAAAGCGGCGTGGGTGGAGGGAGCCAGGCCCATTCCAGTCTGACTGCCGTCACTCCGCTACCGTGCCACCAAGATTTCCCTCTTTTTTCTCTTTGGCTTTAACTTTCCCTTTCCCCCGTCATCTCTTGCCTATATATTTTCATCAGCAAAGGGCAGACAGAACCCAACTACCCCATCTCAGAACCTGACACTTCATAACCAGGATGGTAAAAGACTTACCAGGGAGCCTTTCGGTATTTCCATATCTGCTTTGGTTTTGATGTTCTTCTTGTGGGTTCCTTGAGTGCCGAGAGAGCTGCCGGTGACACAAGAGCCCTGGGAGCTGCCCTTTAACACACTCCTGCAGGAAACATTATTTGATCCACTTTCAGTCTGTTGAGCTGCTTTCTTATCAACTCTGCAGGTAGAAAGTGATTCCTCTGATCAATTACATTGCTCTTCTTCAATCACTCTACTTTTCCCAATCCTTTAATGTTTAAAGTAACCTCCATGTGTCTCTTTGTCTTTAAACCCTTGAGTGATAAGTGTGTCTCACTGGCCTTGGTCAAATCTTCATCTGCTATTCCAGTAGTGTGTCAATTTAGATTTGATAATAATTTATTTTTATTTTTATGACTGCTTGTGAGATGGCGGTGGGGGGGGGGGTTGGTGAGGGAATAAAGTAAAAACCACTGGGGAATGATTGCTAAATATACTTCTGGCTTAAGATCAGCAGGATCTGTAACTACCTCTGGAAAGTTTCTAAGTTTGCTCGGTACAGTCAGTGGGATCAGCATCCTTTAAAAACATATGTGTAGTTTTCTTCCATTTCATGCCATGTGGGTACGTTCATGATTTCTACCGTAGGCTGAATTTCCACCAACCTTGATGAAACTTACCATTCTTTAATTTCAAAGACCATTGGTTTGGTTACCAAAGTAACGTGGACTAAATCACCATTTTATCGCTAACTTTTATTTCATTGTTTAAGTTCTGGCTAATGTATAAAAGATTGCTACGATGAATTTCTGCTTGTATGAGAAACATGCTTGACTGGTGTTCAGTGTGCAGGAAACAAACAACTCTCCGTGTTGGGGGGTGAGGGGTGGGTGGGGTTCTGCACTGCCCTCTATACTGCCACCCCCTCTGCCAACACGCTACCTGTTCAGAAGTTCCGTCATAAACGTATCTTTCGTTGAACATGGAACAGGGCTGGGTCTATTTCTCGATTCAAACTTCACTTGGTCATAAATGTCTGGCGGTGTTTTCAGGTTATTTCTGTTTTGTAAACCACTGTCCGGACCATCTGCCAGCTCGATGTCCCTGTTAAGTTCATTTTCCATCTCGCATTGTAGCTCAGGCTTCTTTTTCTCTTTTTTTCTCTCTGATTTTAGCTGTTTGTTTCCGAACCCCAAACCTTTTGCATCTTTCTTTTCTGCTTTGGTTTTGGAGACATCCATCTTCCTGCTACTGAGAGCTGGCAGTCTGCTCCTCCGAAAACCGAACCAGCTGGCAAAAGAAGGCCCGGGCCTCGGCTTCGCGTCCACAGAGGTGGACTTTGTTTGCACTTGGCCCTTTTCCACATTTTCCTGAATGCACAACATGACCTTTTCTTCGATTGTGGGTGAGAGGGGGGCTTCTGGGCTCACAACACCGGTCCTGGTTGTAGACGTGTCTGGATACCTTCCAGAAGTTTCTAGCTTGGAGGTCCTGCTGGTTTCAAAATTGCTGGGATGCCGTGTCCTCCCCGGACTCTGCGGGGCTCCTGGGCCGTCTTTTGGGGTGGATGGGCACCTGCCGTGGTCGCTGCCTGCTTCCTCTGGTGCAGTCACCCTGGCGCCTTCTCCCTGGGCATAGGCCTGCTGCTCTTCTGTTCCAGGTGGGGCGAGGGGCCCTTCGGATTTTGGAAGGATCCTCAAAGGCAACTTGCTTGGACTCCCGTGCTGGCTGCCGGAGCTGCCTGTACTCCCCAGGGAGCCCTGCCTGGAGGAAGGATGCCCCAGGGGCCTCCCAGCACCGGGGAGACCGTCAGACACGGGGGCAGACGCGGTCTTGCTGGGAGAGCCTTCCGTGGAGGAACTCTGCCGGGTGAGGGAGTTGCCCCTCTCAGCAGTGTTGGTAATAATCTGAGTCCGGACTTTGCCTGGCCCTTCCATGGAGGCCGTGGGGGGCTTGTCCCCTGACTGAGCGCTGAAACTCTGGCTGCGGGCTTTGGCTCCGTTCATGCCTAGAGCTGGTTTTAGGAGTGGTTTGTTGGAGGAGAGGGATCTCTTCACAGACTTGTTTTCTACCGCATCTTTTCCATCAGCCCCAGGCGTGCTATTTTCCAATGACTCTGGCGTTGCTGTTTCCAGGGGAAGCCCTTCGGCCAAACTCTCTTGTGCTCGTAAACCCAGTGGAGACACATTTCTTTCACCTCCTGTGGCCTCAAGGCTGCTTGCGTTCCTGGAGGTCCCTGGCTTATCCTTGCTCACAGCCGTGGAACTTTTCGAGGCTTCGTTTAGGCTGTCTTTTTCATGTTTCCCTGGCACTGTAGAACTTTTCCTGAGCAACTGGGGAGACTTCATGAAGACTTTGAGCCCAACGGGGAGGCGAGTTTTCAGTCCTCTCTCATGAGGGTTTTGACAACCATGCGGGGTGTTATGGCTTTTGGAGGGTGCTGATGATGAGGGGCTGTTAACCTGAGATGATGGTGACTCATTTACCCCTAAGAAGGAAGGCTTGGGGGATGTGGGGACACTGTCATTCAACTGCCCTTTTCTTGCTGGAGACACACCCTTGGAAGACGGTATTTCCAGTGGCTCATGGGTAGAAGGACAATTCTTGGGAGTCCGTAACCCTATGTCCGTTTGTGTGGTCCCAAGTGTTTGGTGAGGTGGGGTTTTGGGGACACTTCTCTTTGGAGAGACCTTTGGGGGCCCTGGGGCCATCCCAGCAAACGAGCTGGAGGGGCTGTGAGCAGGGCATCTGGTTTGGATTGCTGCTTCTGCGGAGGGCGGAGGGGGAGTGAAGACTGGCTTTTTGAAGGTCACAGAAGGTTTCTTCCCCTGCACTTCTGTCACGGTCTGATTAAAATAAATAATAGGAGCAGAGGATCCTTTCAGAGGGGGGGATTTCAATACTGTCCTTGCTGCCTCACTGGGGACCCCGCTTTCTGGCTTGGCCCATGAAGGTGGCGACAGATAGTCGTAACCGGGCCTGGCGAGTAGGGAGACCGACCTGCCTGGAGGGGACGGCAGGGAGGGCGACCTCAGCCCGGCCTCTGGCCCCGGGTCACAGTGTTTATCCCTCGTGGGGGGCTCCCCATCGTCACTCGGCTCGGCGGGGGGCCTTGGCAGCAGCTGTGACGCTGGCATCTGACTCCTGGAGTACTGGACCCAATCCCTTCTGCTGAACATTTTGGAGCCGTGAGGGAGCTGGGTGGAGGGTTTTGGAATGTGTGAATCTGGCGGTAAAGCAAAGAGGGGCTCTGGGCCTTCAGGCTTTTTGAACCGTGAGAGTTTCCCTGGAGCTGGTGATCTCTCAGGAGTCACTGGGCCAGTTGAGGGGACCGTGAGGGAGGCTTCAGGCTCCATTATCCTTGATTTCTGAGGTGAAGACTTGCCCCTGGTAGGTATTTTTGTCAGACTTTTCTTCTGATAGATGCCCGTGGCCACAGAGGACCTCGAATGACTCTGGCATGACGTAGCGCGTGTTGGCTTGGTCAGTCTTTGTCGCTGAGGGTTTTGCGTCACTGTCCTGGGGTGGAAGGACTCAGTGGGTGTCACGGCAACGTCATCTGCTTCTCCTCTTGGAATGTTTCTCTCAGTTTCCTCTTCAGATCTCTTTAAGAAAGGATAGTCTCTAGCAGCAGCCCCTGGCTGTAAATGAGCAATTCCCTGAGGTAAGAGTTCAGTGTGCTCTGTCTGGGACCCAGCAGGGGCCTGATGGATGGAAATCTCCTTCCTGGTGACAGTGACAAGGCCAGTCTGGTGAGAGCTGAACTCAATGGGCTCGCCATCTTCTGCGTCAAATATGACAGTAATACATTCTTCTGAGGAAGTCCGTTTTACAACCCTCTGCTGCTTAATGAAACTAAACGTCTTTGGCCTGCTCTCGAAGTGGACGGGCGCTTGTTCTTCTTCCTCCTCAGGAGACCCACGCTGAGATCTTCCAAACCCCACGCGGACGTCCAGGTTCTCCATGGACTCGTCGGCGTCCACAGTCAAAGACACGTCTGACGGGCTCTTCTCGTCACTGCTCTCTATGTGCAGCTCATCCAGCGTTTCGGTGTCGTCGGTGTCTGAGAGCTGAAGACTGAGAGGCAGGCAGCCCTGGCTGTGTGGGTCCCTCTCTCTCTGCACCTGAGGTCCCCGCGCACTCGGGTACAGCTTCCGCTCCAAGGGACAGTCGCTAGCACAGCTGGTCAGCTTCTCAGGCCTTTCCCAGGGGGAGACCGAGGAAGTGATTTCTGAACGGTGTTTGCCGTTCAGCTCCCAGCCAAAGAGACTGTCGGAAACACTGTGGGTTAATTTACAACCGTGCAGCCTGCAGCCCTGATGCGGAACTGCCTGGAGCGAGGCTAAGGAGGAAGGGTCCTCTTCGGCATCGTCGTGAGAATCTGTGTCATAAACAAATGCCTTGTGGGGCTCCTTGCAGGGGCTCCCCGTGCCCGTGGGTTTGCAGGGGGCATATTCCTTGAGGCTGCTACTTTTAATGCCTGGAGAATAGATTCCTTCATTGGAGTTCATGCAATCTTTATAACCCCATTTGGTTATCACTGATGGGGGTTCAAGTAACACTTTTCGCTTCTGGAGCTTTCTGAGTCCTTCCAAGATGTGGCTTTCCTTGATGCGAGTCGGAGGTAGTTCATCTGTGGGACTAGCAAAGCCACTCGGGAGTGAAGAGTCAATACTTAACCTTTTGTCCCAGTTTTGTGATGACTGCTAGGAAAGAAAAGGAGATATGAGAAATGATTGAGCTCTGTGGATCACCAGTTTATAAAAGGAAAAGGCCATCATTAAACGGAATTCGTTCTAGTGGTTGATAAATATTCATATATAAATGCAGTTATTCATTAATTAATTCAAACTAATTCATTAACTATGCAGCGAATCTCTACTTTGCCAGGTCCTGAGCTAAGTAGCATATGATCTAGATAAGTAGAAGATAAGGACCCTGCCTTCAAGGAGCATGCAACTCCCAGGAGGAGTTGAGCTCAAGTAACCATAAGTCAAGGGATCGTATGAGACATACAGGGGTAGTAGGTACTCCAGAATTTCAGAGGAGGGAGACCACATGTCTGTTTGGAAATAAACACAAAAAACATATAAGTTTCCTTTTCTTTTCTTTTCTTTTTTTAAAAATAAACCTAGCCCTAGAAAGATAGATAGGTTTGCCTTAGTTTAAAAGTAGAGGAAATGATTTCCAGGGAGAAGAAATGGGATGGCAAAGACCTAAACTGGAAAAGTATGCTTAAGGAACACTTAGGGAATACCCAGAAGACAATATGGCTCACTGCGCAGTGTATATGGCAGGTAAAGAGGGTAAATGGAAAAGTGAGTTGGTCCCTGCCTTTACGGTCCCTTCCATTCTAATGACTGAAAGTTAGAATGTCATGTGGCTTCATGACTTTACTTGATAGGCAGTGAACATCTGTGAAATGTTTACACAGATAGAGCAGCTGGGCATTTGCTGTTAGAACTCACAGCAATGATTCACCTACTAACTTCAGAAGGTCAATTTCCTGTTCTTCATATTTCTCCAAATACCAGTGTTAGTTCTGGAGAAGTGACCAAGAAATGACATAGGAAAAAACATGGCATTTTACTCAGACATTCATATTTATCAAATTACTGCTGGCCAGAAACAGAATGGCAGAGGAGGAAACTTACACTGACCAAGCATTTGCTGTGTACCAGCCCCTGACCCAGTGCTTTGATTTAATTTTCAGAACAATACCATGAGGGAGACATTATCAGTTCTATTTTACTAGGCAGGAAACTGAGATTCAGCAAGATCTGTCCTTTGGAGATCACATAGTTAAGGAAGAGCTGGAGCAAAGGTTGGAACTCTGGTCTCCTGGGTCCTTCCTATGACTCATTTCTGAAGTGGCTGTGTGGAGATCTGAACCCAGGCAATCTGGCTCTAGAGACTGCACCATCAACCTGGATGTGATACTGCTGGAACCAAGCTTAGCCTCTGTTCTACCCTCTATATTAGTCAAAGTCATAATAGAGACCATAGGTTATTCCAACACCCCTCTTTTGAATGGAACTTGCAGAGTTTAATCACAAACTGGCACTCGGGGAAACTGGGAGGCTCTGACCTAATGACTTTTTTTTTTTTTTAAAAGGCTATATAATTAACGATGAAGAATGTCTATGAATGGATCTGGTGGTTTCAGACGTGCACGCTGCACCAGTCTTGGCTAAGAGTACAGCTCCTGTTGGCACCTCCACACTAGCTGCCCTGCTGCTCCAGGACTCTGAACACCCGAGCGCCCATAAGCAGAGGTCAAGTCCATGTCAGAAACTTACCCTGGAATCTCAGCTTTTTAGTAAGCTGTGAGCATCTGCTTACATCTAAAACTTTCTCATAAAAATCATAAAAATCTTGTTTTCAACAATATGTCTTGTTTATTTTTTCTTTATTTGTTATATGTATATTTGGTTTTAAGTCAAATTATATATTCTCTTTGGAAAATTCTCCAGGGTCAGAAGTTGCTGTGGATAGATTCTATTTTGGTGATGCTTCCCCTTCCCCCTCCTCTTCTGCTGTGCCATTAAAAACTCCTTCGGAAATCAGAAGAAATCCCTTCAGTAAGTCTGGGTATTATACACTGACCAGTGAGCAGACTGCCACAGCTTGGGTTTCTAAGAATTTCCACGATCCTGATGTCACGTTCCCAAAAAAGAAGAGAAGCTAGGCAAAAGTACCCTCTTAGAGCTTGAAAAGGGCAGATTTGTTCACGCCATAGAAGATGTGCTCTGTGTCTGCCTACCCACTTCCCTTCTGCCTCCCCGGAGCGGAGCCTGCCCATGTTGTGGTCTGAGTCATCCCAGGGCCCAAGGCTGCAAACCTCCCAGGGCCCTGGCTCCCCACCCTGTGAGATTAGCCACATTCCTCCAACAGTTTTCCACAGGAGGTCATCGTATTTAATAGCCTGAGAAAGGTTGAGGATAATCTTGAAACTTGAAAAAAAGCATGAATCTCCTATCGGGGAGATGGTGGGACGAAGCTGGCATTTCATATTGGCAGCTTCGTTCTTTGCAGGGAAAAGTCAGAAGAGAGTTGCTCTTGGGAGCAGTGCAGCTGGCTGAAAGATGCCGCTGATAAGGTAGGAGCCTGGGTTTAATGTCCACAGTTCTTTCCTATTTCTTGACTAGGCTACAGTTTTACACATTTTTTTTTTAAAAAGGACATTCTTGGTCTTAATGGAAACAAACCCGTCCCAACAACTGGGACTCCTCCAAGTTTTAGGCTGATTGAAGAAGGTCAGTCTAGCAGAATGGTTAAGGTTCTGGAACCAACTGCCCAGCTCCGCTTACTGGCTAGGAGACCTTGGGATGGATATTTAATTTCTCAGCACCTCAGTTTACTTCTCTGTGAAATGGAGGAAATAGGAGAACCTACTTAATAAGCTATCACGAGCATTAAATGAGCTAGTACTTATGAAGAGCTGACAAAGCTGACATGTGGTAAGTACTCAATAATAGGAGCCAGTTTCCTCCATGGAGGGTGGCCAGTGCATTTCATGCAGGCTTCCCTTCTGTTTCTACACAAAACAATATTTTAAAAAAATACTTATGAACTACTAAAGAACCATTGGTCATATATTTGTTATTACATAGGTTAATATTATATTCACATTCAAATTCATATTGTATGAGTTTATTATGTAAGTTAATACTAAATGAGCACCTGGTACATGGTAAGAACTTAAGAAGTTCCTTAAATAATATCAACTTAAAATGTCTTCAGGACTTCTTCCCTGGTGGGGCAGTGGTTAAGAATCGCCTGCCAATGCAGGGGACACGGGTTCGAGCCCTGGTCTGGGAAGATCCCACATGCCGCGGAGCAACTAAGCCTGTGCGCCACAACTACTGAAGCCCGTGCACCTAGAGCCCACGAGCCACAACTACTTAAGCCCATGTGCCTAGAGCCTGTGCTCCGCAACAAGAGAAGCCACCGCAATGAGAAGCCCGCGCACCGCAACGAAGATGTAGCCCCCGCTCGCCGCAACTTGAGAAAACCCGTGAGCAGCAATGAAGACCCAATGCAGCCAAAAATAAATAAATAAACAAACAAATAAAAATAAAATAAAATGTCTTCATAGGACTGGGTCTAGTCTGCTGGATCCCTGAGAATTAGGACTTCTCTCTGGGAGATGTGACAGGCACGCAGGTACTCCACAGCCATTTTGAGATGGGACACTGTTAAATCTCCAGGTGATGGCTAACAGAGTGTGTGTGAAGTGTCTTGAGAACCTTATTTCTCCTCTTTCAGGGAAGAGATGTCCCTAGAATATCGAGGGTTGTTCTAACTGGAAAAATTTCAAGGAAGAAAGAAAAGAAAAGAAAAGAAAAAAGGCTCAGAGAGAGAGAGAGAAAGAGGTGTGAATGAAAAGAGCTGAGCAGGGGGCTCTGGGAGCCAGCAATATTCAGAGACAAAGAGAGGGAACATCCCCCCCCACCATCTCCCCAGTCTGCTAAGGGCCAGGTCCCTAGCAGTCATTATTCAGAACTCCGAACAGCTCCTTAGAAGGAGCAATTTTGATAACACCCCAGGCTCTGCACTTTGCATTGTAAGTCTGAGTCCAAGGGAATAAGCTCTAAATTCAAGCTTGAAATCTTTTTCTGAGTTCTTGTTCAGAGTATGAAAAACCTCCTCCCTCACCCAAATTTTCTGGCAGTTATGGAATTTCCCTGGTTTCTTATGCTTCTGAAGTCATAAACTAAATTTATACAGATGACAGAAAACTGATCTCTAAATATTCGGTTTCAGGGTTTCCATTCTCCTGTACTCTTTGTTTTTCTTTAACGTTAGGAAACTGCAGAAACAGCTATTCCAGATTCTTGGCTTATACCAGTGTGCAAAGATGTTTATTCAAATCATGAAGGAATCTTCAGCTGTGCGAGCCCACTTTGCAGATGGGAGTCATTCCAGCCGTAAGAGTTATTTAAAAATCTGGTAGAGGAACTCCTGGCATCTAAGTAGAGACATGCTCGACTTTCACTGAAGCCATAGCGCTTGTCATCTACCATGGAATTCTCTCTCTCTACTGTGCCACCCTCCAATTTACAGCCATAATATTAGTGTTTTATGAGGCTATTGCACTGATTAAAGGTCAATATAATACATGCTATTTTTGAGCAGTAAACGCCTACAAAGCTAATGATACTTCCAAAACTTTCGGCCATTTATTCGGAGAGAATGCGCCGCTCTCCCTATTCTCTAGAAGAAAATCTCTTCTTCGAGTTCTCAGGGATGCTCAGTCTGGAATGACCTGGCACATGGCCAAGTTCACTCTCTTTGCGGAGGACATTAACAAGTCTCTCTGAGCATCACAGCCATGATGGCCATAAAACTAACTGAAAATGTCTTAGTCGGTCTGAAGCATGGTCAGTTCCATTAGGCCAGGGTTCCAGTTCCAACTCGATATAAATCTGGGAACTCAGTGGGCTCCACCAAAGCACAGAAGGGAAATGTCTTTCTCTCCCAAACTCCCTCCCATGATGGCCTCGTCATCTGAGGTTGAATCATCATTCCACTTCTCACTGGCTGTGTGACTTCTAGCAAGGAACTTAACCTTCTGGAGCCAATTTCGTCTTCTATGTAATGGGGAGAATCATATTTCCCTCTTTTGGTTTTGTGAGGCGTAAATGAACAAGAAATCAGCAAATGGTCATTTCCTTCTTCGCCTCCCTCCCACCTTCCGCCTTCCTACCGGAAGGGGCTTCTTTTCTGGTTCTCTCTGATGCTGCAGTGGCCTGAAAGGAGCCTTACCCTTTTCCTGAGGTTCTTCCCATCATGCCACGTGTAGGAGGAGCCGCTGGAGTATTCGCTGCAGGTGCTCGAGAGAGACAGCTCGCTGCTGCTACAGCTGCTTCGAGGACAGAGATGACCACGGATAGCAACCCCCATGCCAGGGCGTTTCAAAGCAGGGGCTCCTGATTTTGTGTTCAGCTGGCATTCCTAAAAAAAGCAGGACAGCTCTGACCTAGGACTTCGCTTAGGGGGAGAGGAAATACCAACTCAACATCATAATGAGGTAGGAGCGAATACAGCACTGTGGTTAGAAACACAGACTTTGGGGTCGACAGACTAGGGGTTCCAATTTGGCTATGACTCTGACTAACATGCCTGGGAAATTATTTAATCTTTTAGAGCTACATTTTCTTTTTAAAAAGTGAATAATAATAATACCGCGTACCGTTTAGGGTCACTGCAAGGACCAAGTGAGTTTCTAGATGAGAAGCATACAGCATAGGATCTGGCCTAAGCAGGTGCTCAATTATTATGAGCTGCCATCATCATTAGGCAGAAATATGACACTGGTAGTTTCCCATTTTATCCGGTCATACTGGTTAAAGAATCAGATCAATATCAAGACATGACTTTAACGCTACAAAAGGAAGAAGACAGAGCAGCATCTTTGGCTTAAGGGTTCAAGAGCATGGGCCCCGGACTGGAGTCTAGCAACCTGGCTCTCAGGCTACAAGTGCCACCAGATATGAGATATTGAGAAAGAAAGCATTTAACTTCCATGGATCTTATTGTCTTCTGGTGTAGGGTGGGGCAGTTCTACCAGATTACTCCTATGATCCCTATGGCTCTGATAACATCATTATAAGTCCGGGATCAAATGCCCAGGAAGCCATGTACTGTAAAGGAACACCAAACCCGGGAATCATGAGGCTCTGTTGTAAAGATCCTAGGACTTCTCATATCAGTCGGCTACCCAAATGGTAAAGATTCTCACATCAAACAGATCTGGGTCCCGCACAGAAGGATCCAAGCAGTTAGAATTCTAGTGGGTCTGCATAAGGCACAGGTGACAAAGCTGTAGACACCCCAGAACATCTTGACAGCCACATTAGAGGCCCCTCATGTAACAGATGAAGCTCCACTAACTGGACAGGCTAAACTAATTCAGCATCCCGATCACAAGAATGGAATCTCTCCATTACAGTCTCATTCCTGTCCCCTATCTAGAAAAGCTTTGTCTCACAAACTCATCGATGGGAAACCATCTGTCGTTGTGTCACTGGCAGAATGGCAAAGTCTCTTACTTGTGCAATTTATTGACACTTTATGGGTGCCTTTAGTACCTGAGAACATATCACTGTCCTCCAAATGCAATTCCAAGTGACGATGACTAAACACCAGCTTGGGGAAGGAAGGTAATGCTGTTCTGGGAGCACTCGTGGTCAATAGGAAACCCCTGCATCGGTACAGAGGGCATGTTTAATCTGTTGTCTAATCAACATCCATAATGCTTAACAATGTTAGATTTTCAATATCAGGCATCTGCCTTGCTATCAATACTTCATTTTGGCTGCACAATAATCTCTTTAAGTGATCTGAAAATGCCAAGGAATTTTACTACTCTATTTTTCCCTCTGAAATTTGGCTCTAAATATCACTGAAAGGAGAAAGTTGTCTTAAAATCCAGCTTTCAGCAATATTTATTGATTTATGACCTTATTTACTGTCAGATGTAACTTAGTTAAAGGGAGTTCACGTTTGTATCTCAGCAACTACCCTCTGCCAGTGGTCCCAGCGCACAGGCGCACAAGGCAGTTAGGACTCAGCCACGGCACACACATCTGCAACATGCCCGGAACAGACTTTCAGAAATATCACATCATGAGCCACTTCTACTTGTGTGTCCTCTATTTTCTCCATCCCATGCTCTGATATTTTGCTGTTTGGCTCAGCAGGGTGGTGGTTTTTATTTAGGACTACCTCTGCTCTGGAACTTGTGTCTACTATCCAGAGAGAGATTGCATCCACGTCCTTTGAGGCCATCCAATCTAAACTCCTCCCATGGCTTTTTTCGCACCCTGCACAGGTGTCAGTCACCGTTTATATTCTACCTCTTCCCAAAGTACTGAAGCTTATACGGGATTTCTCTCTCTCTTTCCCATCTATACCTTCCCACCTCACCTATCAAAATACTGTCTATTTTTACAACTCAACTCAATTCCCAGGCTTCTTTTTAATAAATAAGCTTCCTTGCCCAGTTGTCACACATGTGTGCACCTCCATACAGATGTCGGATTAAGATGACAGGACACTAGAACTCAGAAGATGAGCTGGAGAAGGAAGGCATTGCTGCCTCTCCCTTGACCTTGAACTTGAGATGCCCAGATGTGATGGAGGACACTGTGGGGAGGTGGGGAAGGCCCATCAATGCCATGTGAGGCAGGCAGGGCAGGGGTAGTTATGCACAGAAGTGTCCTCTAAGCCGGGCTTTTCATCCTTTCAAGGGCACATAAGTCATCCCAGATCTTGTTAAATACAGATTTTGATTCAGTAATTCTGAGGTGGGGTCTAAGATGTAGTATTTTAAGAAATTCCCAGGTGCTTTGATGCTGCTGGCCCAGGGCCTGTGCTTTGAGTAGAAAGCCCCTAGCCTAGGAGGAGCGATGAGGGACGATTACCTCTCGTGTGGATTACTTGGTAGCAAGTTGCGTATCTCACAGTGTGACGTGGGCTGTGCTGAGTAGGATGAAAGGAGTGGTGTGAGCTCTCCTTTGGAGCAGTGTACTGGGGACGGTGTGTGTGTGTGTGTGCGTGTGGTGGGGTGATTACAGAGTAATTCTTTGCCAAGAAGAGGAAGGGGCGAGTCCTCTCTACTGGGAAATTCTCCCACCTTTCCCTGACCTTGGGCAATCAATGTTGGAATTTAATAAGGGACCCAGAATCTCTGACATCATGGCTGAAAAGTGAGCTCCTCTGTCCTGAAGTTTCTTCCCTCATCAGCACATGATTATCATGTAGGATTATCTGCTCCAGTGAATAACTGTTCTGTGATTGAGCGGTTGAACCCCAAGGCCACTTATAAGGTTTAAATCCTGGCTCTCTCACTGGCTAACTCTTTGACCTCGGGAAAATTATTTAAGTCCTCCATACCTCAGTTTCCTTCTTTCTAACTGGAGATAATGAAAGCACCTACCACATAAGATCAATGTGAAGAGTGAACAGCCCCTGCCAATTAGGAGTAGTACGCTTAATGATACTCAGTAATTATTAGTAATAGTAAGACTTAGTAACTGTCAGGTTTTACTACTATTACTAAAAATGTTTCTTTTTTTAATGTGTGTGTCTTGGCTTTTCAACAAAATTATACTTTATAGCCTCCCTAAGGGACCATGCATTACACTTCTTAATATGCCATCATGGTCTTACACGTGGGCGCTGTGCTGAGAAACAGCCAGAAGTGGGTGCACTTTATTTCCACGGGTCACTGATGTGACCTTCTGTAGAGACACACCAGTAGACACTTTTCTCTATTCTCATTCTCCATCTTCGCCATGCTCTTCTGTGGCCGTGGCATGCGGCCAAATACTGAAGAACGCGAGAGGGCTAAAGCAGCGGAGATCTCCGTAAGGCTCTAGGCTGTTAGCAGGTACTGTGTTATGTACATTTGATATATTATCTTATTCAATCTTCACTACAACTCTCAGAAAGAGAAAAGAAATATCATTTTTTCTCATTTTCCAGATGGGGAAGCTGAGGCACTGAGGTGTTACAATCTTGTCCAAGGTCACCCAGTCAATACAACATTGTGATGTGAGGCCCAGGTCCCAGCCGCTATGATATAGCTCCAAGTAAGGCCCCTGCCAATAAGCAGGACTCCTGCACGTATACAGACTTCCTTCCAAACATCCTCCTGAGAAGAGTCGTAATTAGTAATAGATAATGATTATTATTAAAATTCTTCTTTGCCACAAGATGTATGCTGGTTTCCGTTGCAACGTTATCTTAATTGTGTTGATTTAATTGGCAAAGTATACCGTTTACACTATTCAAAGTGTCTTTTTCCCATAGTGTATTTTAGATTACCACCTTGAAGCACTCATATGCTTTAACATCCTTACTATGAGAAATGCAATACAAAATCCATAATTTTAGTTAACAAAAAGGAGAGAGACAGAGAGAATGAAGGCAAGGATTTCTTGGATAAAAACTGCAACTTAAAAAATTCCTGATCTTAAGGCCATATTATAGATTGGATGCCATTAAGGTCTTCATGAATGTTTAAAGTGACAGCATTCCACTGACATTTAATTCCAATCTAACTAGAGAATATTTACCTTCGATATAGACTCTCCTAGCTACACTTATAAAATTATACAGTAAAATAAAAGGCCAGTTATCCACACATGTCCATCTGTCATTGTTTTAAGCCTAACATTTTTCAGTATATATTTATTTGGCTCTTGTGTTTTTCAAGATACTTTTTTTATGTCAGTGAGAGTTAAAAACCACGCTGGTTAAAGTTTTGCCAAATAAGCACAAAGATAACCCTAGCTAAAGAAAAAAAAAGTACAGACCATGAATTTTTAAAAGTTCATACATAATATATCATAAAAGTAGGATGAGTAATATGGGACATGGGCTTTAATAAAAAGCTCCTTGGCCATTTCTCAGAGACTTTGAGATGTAATCAATACCCAAAGCGGTATCTTGGGGACGAGGCAAGATTTATGATATTTTTGCCGAGAGTGACACTTTCTGCTTACTTCATCAGCTGGGGGACATGATATTGAATTGCAGAGAACACAAGAAAGGAAAGTATTTTTAATCTGCCTGACAATGCTTCAAGGATGCGCTTTATGGTTCACTTGTGACATCATTTCTGATGGAAGGAAGAAAAATAACAACCTGAACAAGTGTTCTGAAGGCGACAGGGAAACTCACGTGCATTTCAACATCAGTTCGTGAGTGCGTCAGACTCCGGCTTCTTTCCACATCTGAGAGCAAATCCCCGGTTGAAAGATCTAAGATGCGTGAGTGAAGTTTCTGGGTAAAAACAGGCAGAAATTTTGAATAGTGTTGATTTAATTGTTTGTTTCAAATCTTGCCTTGGACAGGTAAATCTCAAAAGAGTTGACATTTCTAGATTAGATAACACATATCCTAACTCAAAAAAGTTTATCTGAGTTTATCAGTGTTCTATACATACACATGTGCAATTACAGATTATAAACAATAATCACACTTTCACAGTCTGTCAGTATGTGTTGGAAAATAAGTAGTAAGGAAAAAGAAATAGCAAGAAAAATGTGAATACCCCAATACACTTATTGGCTTTTGATATTAACATTAAATTAACTTTTGATATTCACATTAAAAAGCACTCACCATGTTAACCTTATTATGTTGAGTAGTGGTTAAAATCTGAGCAAATAATTATAAAAGTGACCTTATTTCTAAACAGCACTGATCTTGTGAAATCTTCCCTTGCACACATTTTAACTCAAAGTCATTAATGTCATCTGTTAGGAACAATTAATGTGAATAGAAAATAATTGCATCAGGGATCTGGGGACTTGGAGGGCTTTGTGCATTAATATTCACATGCTATTCGATTATATACTCAATTCTTTATTTCAGCTTTGCTTGGGTGGCCTGCTAAACCAGGGACATTTCACTATATTAATCTTTATCCTAATTACTAAGGCTTTTCTGTAGATATTAAATTTGATCTTTTTAATTGCAAATACAATAAAACTCGTGATTTATGTCTAATGTTTCTGCTAGGCTGATGACATTTTAAAAATGGTACTTACAGCCTGGTTTGTCTTGGTTACAACTTTTGTGACTTCAGACACTAAAAAATCGAATCAAATAAGTAAATAATGTGGCTGAGATGCCTCCCTCACCTCTGAAAAGTTTTTCTATTCCTTTTCCTCCCAGGAAAGGCCTTGCTGCATACTGATGTTGATCTGGGAAATGTCTAGTTCTCTGCCAATAATTAATGCTAGGATCATCTTAGCGTGCAGGGGTTGCCCCAGGGTCACTTTGTCCCAGCAGATCCACCATGTTGTCAGCAGGGCTGTAAACTCCACTAAAATGAGCCATATTTAC
Organism: Balaenoptera ricei; assembly: GCF_028023285.1. Taxonomy (NCBI): domain Eukaryota; kingdom Metazoa; phylum Chordata; class Mammalia; order Artiodactyla; family Balaenopteridae; genus Balaenoptera; species Balaenoptera ricei. The sequence goes on along the minus strand of NC_082645.1, from coordinate 3,594,403 downwards.
TGTTCCCCATTTGACTTCCTTCAGGTTGAACTTGTGTGAAAGCCCTGTGTACCTGGTTAGTTAGTCACTCAACAAACATCTATTCAGCACCCACTGAAGGATAAGCACTCTGGTAGCATTGTGCTGCATCCATCTGAAGGAATAAAGGCATTTCTTTTTTTTTTTCTGCTATGGATCAGTTCTCCTTCTTATCAGTAGAGCTTAGAATCATCTGCTTCAGACTTATACTCTTGCTTCTCTCAATTTGTGTTTGTGGAGTCACTTTCACCAAAAAGAACATAAATCCTAGATATCTGGTTTTCCATTATTTTGAAGATTCTAATTTCTCCAACAATGCTAAGACATCAATAGGTAACTAGAGCCAGGGTGTTGTTTCCGCACAATATTTATAATCCTTATCTCGAGCTCCCTCTAGAATCAAAGATCTTTTAAGCCCCGGGATCTGTCACACAACGTGTCATACTCAGTAAGTACCCAACCGATGCTTGCTGTAGTCCGTAAAGAAAAAGCTGTCCGTATTTTCTCCACCCACATATAGGTTTTAAGGACTGAGAGAGTGCCAAAAGAATAACATTCTAAGACTTACGAACACATTTATCAATATGCAAAGAGTCAAAGAATTTATGGGAAATGACATTCAACAAAAGAAATGATGATTTTGAGTGGTATATCATGTGATTTGGCGGAAGAGTCCTTATAGATTAGATATCTGACTTCTTATTCAGTTCATGGTTACACTTCTTACCAGATATATGATGTCATCGCTTTGCTTTCTGCATGAATATGTGTATATATAAACCCATCCTCCTAAATGATGTTATATTTTAGTTATTTTTATGCAAGTGGTCAGTTCTCTCCATGGAAATAGGTAAAGTCATGAAGGAGAGGGGACAGATCCTAGGGCAAGGGGACCTGAGTTTCAGCCCGAAGGCACAGATTTTACCAGATCTCAGGATGTAATTGAACCTCTTTGTCTCAGATTCCTTGCCTGTTACAAAGGGATGGAAGAGGCTAGTTAACTTACCTCTCAGGTAGGGAGAGGTATTGCCACAGTCAGAAAGGATAATAAATAAGATAGTACTGTGAAATTTACACAGTCTTATACCAATTAACTGTCGTAACTGAGAGTTGGTAATTTCTTTTTTTTTTTTTAACATCTTTATTGGAGTATAATTGCTTTACAATGGTGTGTTAGTTTTGCTTTATAACAAAGTGAATCAGCTATACGTATACATATATCCCTATATCTCTTCCCTCTTGCGTCTCCCTCCCTCCCACCCTCCCTAGCCCACTCCTCTAGGTGGTCACAAAGCACCGAGCTGATCTCCCTGTGCTATGCGGCTGCTTCCCACTAGCTATCTATTTTACATTTGGTAGTGTATATATGTCCATGCCACTCTCTCACTTCATCCCAGCTTACCCTTCCTCCTCCCCGTGTCCTCAAGCCCATTCTCCATATCTGCGTCTTTATTCCTGTCCTGCCCCTAGGTTCATCAGAACCTTTTTTTTTTTTTTTAGATTCCAGATATATGTGTTAGCATACGGTATTTGTTTTTCTCTTTCTGACTTACTTCACTCTGTATGACAGACCCTAGGTCCATCCACCTCACTATAAATAAGAGAGTTGGTAATTTCTTAAATGCTAAGGTACAAATGAATCATTTGTCGTTATAGTTTACATGTATGTAAGGAGAATAAAAATTGACTTAGAGGAAAATAAAATCTACTCCTGTGTTAAGGCTGTAGGTAAGAAAATAAAAGGTAAATATCATCCTTTCACATAAACATCCTTCATGGTTAAATAACCACAAAAGCTCACAATCCCATTAGATGTTATACTTTTATAATAAGTATTTTTATGAAAGGTTTATATTTTCTACATATACATATATAATAAATAAATTCTCATAGAGAGAGGGAGAGAGAATATCACTTTTCAAACTGGTGTTGTGATGTTATCTGGCCTTAATTCAGGTCTCAGTGAAAAGTAGGTAGAATGTATACATGAGGAAATCAATTAAAATCATTGACAGAGTATAACTAACAGGAGAGTACCCCTGCCTCTTCAAGGAAGTCCACCTGCTTAGTCTGAGGGCAAATTCACTATCACATGACTACCTACCTACAGTTCATCTTTCCTGAGTAAGTGTCCAGTCAGATAAAAATCTCCCACCTGAAAATTTTCAAACTTGAAATCTTTAGCCTACGAATCTGGATGAATCCTGGATTTGACTCGGACATGATTTTGTGTGTGTGTGTGTGCATATGTGTGTGTGTGTGTGTGTGTGTGTGTCTTTGTGTGTGTGTTTAGACATGAGAGATAACAATATTACTCACTATAGATTTGAAATTGACCTCACATCACTTCTTATACTATCTCAGTAACTGAGATTTCACTTGGTCTTAGAAATAGAGACTCCCAGCCTCACACATTCTCAAACTAGAGGCCAGTGAGATCTTTTCACTCAAATGCTTCCTTTCATGGTAACTGTTCACCCCTCCCTTCCTGCCAGACTGGTTTCATTGTCTCTAGAATGGGCCCCTCTCACTTCTGAGCTGGTGCTTTTGTCCGTCTGCCTATAGCACACTCTCCATGTTCGTGCCCACCTAACTGAAAACTGCTCACTATTCAGGACTGCACTGAAACCTGCCTGTAAGGTTGTCTGTCATCTGTAGCCCCCAGTGGATTCCTCACCCAGATGGATTACGTCCTCCATCGTTTTGGCCCTTTATCTGAAGTGCGTAATTGCTGAATTGCTCCTGTATTGCAGGGTCTATTTCCCTAATGGGGTGACCAGCTCCATGAGAATGCAGGCCAAGCCCTCGATTTCTGCTTTGTCCCTGTGGCAGGGGCTGGCTAGGTGTCATGGAACCCATTCCCTCTTCCCTCTAGCCACACAGCTGGACTACATTTCCCAGCATCCTTTGCAGTAGGTGTGGCCATGTGACAGGGTTAGTTCCAGCCAATGGGGTATGAGCAAAAGTGATATCTGTCCTGGCCCGGGAATATCTCCCACATGCGGTGCTCCACCCTCTTTCCCCTTCCACCAGTTTGATGCAGCTAACTTAGCACAGCAATCACAGAAGTCACGTGTTGAAGATGGAGGCAGCAGGTAGGAGGAGTTTGGATTTCTGAATAGTCAATGGAAAAGAGTTGCCCTGGGACCAGAAGTACCTCTTTTGGACTTTCCATGAGAAAGAAACTTACACTGGGTTTGAGCCATTAATCATTTGGGGGTTTGTTTGTTTGTTAATATTAACTGGCTGATGTCACCCTTTTCTGAGATAAGTACTCTATAGCAAACAGAGCAGTCACTAAATAAAGACACACATACACAAATTCATATGCACACATCATGTATATACACACATTATACACACATTCAGAAACACATATTCACATATGCATTTTCAGCTTCATGGAGAAGAGGCCTACTTCGTGCCACTATGCAGGGGCAGGGGTGAGGAGTTGTGTGACAAGCCCTGGTGTAGCTCAATCCACAGTCAGGGCACATGCCTCACACCAGAGTAAGATACCATGGTCAGCTTTGGGGACCTGGTGGTGCCAGAGCAGCCAGGGCCAGAAATACAAGCTGGGCTAATAATTTTGGGTGGATTACTCTGCCTTCAGTCAGCCAGCTCTATTTTCTATTTTACAGTTTTGAACCTGTAATTCAAGGCCGAGAAGGACTGCACCTGAGACCAGCTATGCATTATCTGGCGGGATGGAGGTGGAGTGGCCCCTTTCACAGTAGCCCAGATGGCTTTGCAGCTCTCCAGCTAATGATGGCAGCCGAGGCTGAGACCAAGGAGTGCCTGGCCTTTCAGAGTGAGGCTGGAGGGCTGCTTTGCCATTTTTTGTTTCTCTCCTCACTCACGGAGCTGCACTTCTTCAGATGCTTAGTGAAGGCTTGTTGCATTTAATAGAATTCTGCCTTTGGAGTTTTGCTCAGTACCGAGACGATGTCACAACTGGAAGGCAGTGATTGCTGAGGCAAGGGCGACACTGAGTCCTTACTTAGTGACACAAGGTGGGGTTAAAAAGCAGATTATCTGAGAAATGTGGGTAACACGGGAAACCATACTGGAAAAACCAAGTGAAACAGGGTAATGAGCAGCTTTTGTATTTATTGATGTACTCCCTAAAGTTTGAAAAGGATTGTGTGAAGTTTTTGATTTCAGGATTTCAGACATAAAGAGGAACATACAAAAAGGATTGTTTAACCATCGCTCTCTTATCTTCATTCAGATTTGGTGACAGAATTAATCTAATACCATAATCATGCATACAATTATTCTCCTCTCTAACTAAGAAAACCAAATACATGTAAAAAAGAAATTATGAGAGTGACTATGGCATATATCTGATTAATGGACACTACCAACACGGGTAATTTAGGTTCAGCCACAAAAGGTGAATGTGAATTAGTGTTTTTAACCTGATCTGCTTCAATCCCCTTGATTTACTCAAGCTTGGTAGATGCTACAGTACCAAGATCCTGAATTCTACCCTGTCCTGTTTTATATTCTCTAGAGTTCTTTCTCCCCCTTGTGGAAAAGGTCTCCCAGTCAAACGGGATGGCTTCTCTGCCCACAATTCTTGAATTCCTACTTTATTTATGAAGTGATGAGTTCTGCTATTGCTGAATGATCTAGGGCTCAACCTTCTTTACCGACCACATTTCCCTGAATTCTATTCCTAATGCACTCTACCATCCATCAGAAGGTATTTTTCTACTCTCAAAAAAGTTCATGGTAGGGTATTTAGGAGTGGAAGAATTTCTTGGGATTTGCCCACGCACCATTGGTATCTTTAGCCATTCAGCACTCTCCCCAAGAGACACAATAGCAGCAGCTGCCCCTGGTCACTCCTTGCCTCGGAGCCTATGCTCACCCACTCTTGCCCACCCCCATGCTGAGCACCGCTGCTCCCACTGCCCTAACCTGGCTGGTTGCTCATTTGTACTTGACCTTGTTTAGGAATCACCCTCCCTCACAGATCTAGTTGTCGGAAAAATGGGGCGTGAGAGGATGGTCATGTCCCAGGTCTCGGGTGAGTCCCTGGGGTGGGCCACCAAGTGAGGGTCCTTGGCTTCGTGCAGGAAAGAAATCAAAAGCGAGCCGTGGTAAAGTGAAAGCAGGTTTATTTAGAGAGGTACACACTCCATAGACAGAGTGTGGGCCGTCTCAGAAGGTGAGAGGCAGCACTGAAAATATGGGTGGTTAATTTTTATGGGCTGAGTAATTTCACAGGCTAAAGAGTGGGAGGGATTATTCCAACTATTTTGGGGAAGGAGCAGGGATTTCCAAGAATTGTGGCCTTTCCAAGAATTTTTGGCCTTTTATGGTTGGCCTCAGAACTGTCATGGCGCCTGTGGGTGTGTCATTTAGCTAATGCATTACAATGAGCTTACGATGAGGCTCAAGGTCCACTGGAAGTCAAATCTTCTGCCATCTTGGGCATCGTAGGTTCTAACCGGTTTTTGTCGTATCCTGTTCTTCTTAATGTTGTGTCATTCTTTTAATAGTTGTACCCTGCCCCCTTCCTTCCTGTCTCATTGTGGCCTGGATCCTAGGCTGATTTCTTGGATGAAGAATTTACTGCTTCGTCAGCTGTGGCTTTGTTTTCACATTGTCCTGCCTCCACCTTGGAGATCTGATCTCAACTCACAGCTTCCAGAGAGCTTCCTAGAGCCCCACTCCTGCTCCCTCAATTCAGCCCATGCTGGTCCCCAGGCAGTGTGTTTCATCTCCTTTTATCCCAGCACAAGGGAAGCAAGTCTGGAGTACGTAATTATGAAATCCTATGAGCATCTTTGGATTTTGCCAATTTCATAGCTTTTCCTATGCGTTCACCTTTCTGGATATCCTCTGTTACAGGGGTAGAAAACATGTGGTGGATTTGGTATATATTTAAGAGACTTGTTCTAAATATGGCTTGAATTAGACATCTCCAAGTGAATAAGCCTTGTTCCTTCTGTTGGGTAATAAGGCAGTTTTCACAGGTATGCACAAGGCTCTGAAAGGAAGTTCGAGGAAATCTCCTAAAATGACTCGAAGCCTGATTAAGATAATTTTTCTTTGGAAGCTTTACTCCCCAGATGATCATCCAAAAACCCCCCAAGTTTTATCTTTCTCACACACTAGACTTACATTTTTATTTACATTTTGCCACACTCCGAAATGTGATTTTTCATTAGCCCTTCCAAACCCCATCAAGAGATATTGTGGCAGACCCCTAGTTCACATTTCAGAGGTTTCATTCTGTTCCATTAAGAATTTATTATAAAACTGAACATTACATAACTGCGTATTATGTAACTGAGTATTATATAGTCCTTTCTTAGATTCACAAAAATTTGAGCCTAGGACAAAATATTTTTGGATAAAAGCTGATGTTTAATTAATTATGCCACAATTCCCGTTTGGGGATACAAAGATAAAACATAATATCTGCATTCGGTCATCTTGCTGATGCGACACAGAGCACGTCTTTTGAATATTCTCTTAGAGGTCCTTTAAAAAATATGTCCATCAAGATTTGATCTCACTTCAGAGTCTGAAATTTTTATAGCTAATTTTTTTTTAGCCATCTACACCAGTCCTTGATGCAATTATTATTTTCCCTGACAACTTTCAGACTTGCCCTGCATATCCGTCTTCCTGTGACCCGTTTTGAGTGCATTCCGTTTCGCTCTGGACGGTGCCTCTGCACATGACATGGCTCTGCATCCTCTTTTCTACCTCTCCGGGATCCAAGGTTATACACGCTTTCGAAACAATTATTCCACAGCTATATTCAAAACCTTCTTCAAGGGTCCCTGCTACCATGGCAACCTGATTACCCAGTAGCTGCCTAAGGGAGCATTTGGTTTGGTTACTAGGAAGTTTATTTGGGGCTTCTGCAGCTTAGACTGATGACTGGAGTGTCTCAAATCTGTCCTATCTTCTGAAATTCCATTAACAGTGCCCTGAGGTCCTGCTGGGAGAGGACCAGCGGGATGATGGATGAGGATATAAACAGCAGACCTTGCCCTCGGGAGTCTCCACTCTAATTAGTCCAACAAGAAGCATTCATGAAGCATCTACTATGTAAGAGTCCTGACTATGAACAGACTCAAAGAAGCCCGTTAGTGGAGGCTATGATATGAATGAGGAGCCCGGACACACAGATGAGAAAAAAACAGAAGAATTTTAAGGCAGGATATGCAAAAGAGGTCATGGTACAGGAAGAGTGATACGGAGGCGGGGGTGGTGAGGGTAGGGGTCAGTGTGGCAACACAGTTAAATATAAATAAGATAATATTCTGTGCAATAAAGATTCAGGCCATAGGGGCTTAGGTTTCCCTGTCAAGCTCCCAAATCCCTTGGTCTCTTTACATAAAACAAACAAAAAGGAATCAGAAATATTTAATATGTAACAGCAAAGTGACAGGTGTTGGGAAACAGGATGTACGGTAAGGGCTTCAGCTCACTCAGACCTGGGAAGAGCCAGTTCCGAAGAGTGGTTCACACCTGCCTCCCAATCCTAAAACTCTTTGAAGCTTCTCTTTTGTCTTTTTCTGTGACTCTGATCTGAGAGAGGAAGTGATTCAGCACAGTCTGAGCCTATTCTGGGATCTAAGAGATACAGAAGTGCCTTGAAATTTCCATTTTTATCACTAATTACTTTAACAGGTACTTTAATAAGTGCTTTCCAATTGCCCCTGCTGTTTTGTAAAATTATCTACACTGCATTTTATATTTTTAATCAAGCTTGATTTTTGAAAACTCTCCTGGATTTCTGAAGCTTTTTGACTTTTACATGTGGGTGAACAAATTTTTCCTCTGATTTCACGGAACTAAACGAATTAGGGAGAAAAACAACTTGACCTTCTATTTTTACCAGACCTATTGGAAATAGCATTGATGGTCACTGAAGTCCAGTGCACTGTTTATTAGGAAGAAATGATTTACTTCCTGCCCTATGGGGGAAGAAGGGCACTGACTGAAGTCCCTTCCCTGATCTTATCTCATGAATCCTCATGCTACTGTGTGGAAGAAGCTAAGATCTTAATTTTTAGGGATGAAGAACTCAACCAATACTAAGGATGGTATCCAGTGTCACAAGGCTATATTCCAGTAAGTGGCAGAACCAGGATTCTCTCCCAGATCTGCCTACTGCTAAGTCCAAACTCTATCACATTCTGTTCACTTTTCCCCTGAAGGAAGGAAACTGATATCCTCATTGGTCTCTTTTGCAAGATGAGTTGCTTATTTCTGCCTGAGTGCTAAGCCCATAATTTGGGTCACTCCCATTAAGTGAACTATGTTGCCTTGGGAACTTTCCTGCCCAGAGCCTTTCTCAGAGGCAGATAATCGATAACCGAAAAAGAAATAATCATAACAACAACAGTAACAACAATAGCTGAGACCACTGAGCTCTTTTTAGCACTAAGTATCTATTTCATGCATATTATCCTTGTAAATCCTTATCACAATTCACAGTAAGGGCTGTTATTATCCCCATTTACAGGTGAGGAAACTGAGGCACAGAGCTAAAAATATTGTCTAAGGTCATATAAATCATATTTAAATCCCAGGCAGTCTGACGGCAGAGATTATACCATTAATTCTACAATTAAATCTGGTTAATGATAGCTTGGTAGAAACAACTTACTAAAATAACAATATAAATTAATTAGACAACAAGATAAACTACATAGAATTAAAAATAGAAATAACTCTAAGTACAATGTGATATCTTCACTTACTATGCTTAAACATAAATCATTAATTTATTCAAAAATATACTTTCCTTATGAGGATGATTATTATTGATAATATTTTTGGTATTGGTGATGTTTCCTTCTTAGGTCTCTACATTCTTTTCAGGGAAATGCAGTTCTGTATATAAATATTTGGATCTAACTGAAAAATAAAACTGAAAAAAATAGCAAGCATTTATAGAGTGCTCGCTACATGCCTTGCTAAGGCACAAAAAAAAAAAAAAAAAAAAAAGACATGATTTTTTTCTTATTTAATCCTTAGGATCACCTAACAAGGTAGAATCTATTATGAGCTCCACTTTTCAGATGAATAAACTGAGGAACAAGGGAAGTTAAGGAATTGTTCAGGTCAGGGATCTGAACCTGGGCACAGACTTCAGGGCCTCTCATGACGTCCTCTGCCACTATGTCCTCTAATCCAGGGTACAACGATGGACAAATACAGTCCCTGCCGCTAAGGTGCTTGTGGGACAAGCCACCAGGCACCCTCAATGTCATGTGCCATGGAAAACTCAGCAGGGGGCTCTGGGAAGGCTTTTCCCGGGAAGCGATAGCTAAGTTGAGATTTTATGAACAACAACTGATGATTCAGGGGAAGAAACCAAGAAAGGAAAACAGGGCTTTCTGGGCAGAACCTGTACAAAGGTCCAGAGATGAGAGAGAGTGACATTTTTCTGCATATGGCTCAGCAGGACGACAGAGGCGAGTTCAAAAGAAGGAGAGCGGGGAGAGGGATGTCTCAGCAACAAGGGACCTGCGGCCAGTCACACGGTGGGTGAGCAAGTAGAGGGGCTGGGATTTGAACCCATCACTGTCTCCAAAATTCAAGTTTCCTCCCCTCTTCCTCTGCCCACCACACATTTTTTCCTAATGCTGAACTTGGCTGTGGGCCTCCATGGCCCTTAGGTACGTAAACAAGCACTGGAAGAAGAGACAGGGAGGGTCCCTAAGCCAATGTGGACACAGAGGCCACACCCACAGCTTCTAGCCTTCTCGTCACGCTTCTTCCCGAAAGGGGTGCCAGGGGCTTCCAACCAGGATCCTCACTCACGCCGCATGCTAGGGCTGTGCAAAGAGCTGCCTGCATTCCAGAGATCTCTAGTCACTAATCCTGAAGAACTGGAGTGGCTCCTTCTGTGATGCCAGAGTGCTCTATGATTATCCAGGCTGCCAGCAGGCAGCCAGACCTGGGTCCCGCTCTGTCCTTGCAACTTCGATGAGGAGACATAAACATCAAATGACTATTGTTTGACACTAGAAGAGAAACTCCTAGGAAGAGAAAGTGCCCTGTCAGTGTTTTGGAGAACCCCCCCCCCCAAAAAAAATCATGCAGAATTATTTATAAGATGGGTGCCACCTGCCATGATTAAAGGAAAGATGAGAACAAATGAAATGCAGAGTTTGGGAGATTACATAACCACTGGGACCTTCACAGGCTATAAGAGTCACTCTCACAGTCTTTCCCTGCAGGGAGGTTGGGGTAAGACATAGATCAGAGCGTTGATGAAGATGACGTGTGTGATGAGCCCTCATCTGTATTTTACAGCCCGAAGTCCTGGTTCTAGTGGGACAAGTTGCTGGAGAGTCCAATTCATTTCACAACATTTGTGAAGACGTATCAAGTAAAGGCGGTTTCTGGCTGAATGTTCGGCGAAGGCCTGTAGTCTCAGCTCCTTTGATAGTTAATATTAAGTTGTGTGTTATCAGGGTTTCAGACTCATGACTTCAGTTGGCTTTATAGGCTTTGTTGCTACAGATCTGAGTCACAGTTTCTCTGTAGCTCCATCCCCACAGCAGTTTTTTAAAAATCCACTCTTACTTTACCCCATGGTAAGAAATGCCTCAGGGTATTATAAACAATCAGTTGAAAACTGTTATTTATGTGGCTTCCTAATAGCAATTTGAAATATAGGGCATACAATTACTAGCTTACAATATTGTTCAATATTAACAGTGGGAAGGGTAATATGTAAAACAGACATTAAAGGATTAGCTGTAAAATACATTTCACTGAGCTAAGTCATTTCTTGGCAAATGGTAGTTTCCAGCTATTAACGTAGGATTTATCAAGTCGAGTGGATTTATTTTTATTTTTCTATCAGTTTGCTAAATATATTCTATATTTAAATTTCAATTGTGTGTGTGTGTGTTTCAAGCAAATTAGGAGGAACTGTTGAAAACAAACTCTGAGCTAGAAATGACACCAGAATTTCAAGTCAAAACTGCTCCTCGATTTCCCCAGCAAATCCTCTAGTAAGTTGACTAAAGATTCAGCTGTAACACCCAAGAGAAAAGTACATGATATGATATTACAAACATCTGTATGACAGATTAGGGGGTTTACAACTGCATCAGAAAATTCAGTAAAAAGGCATATCCTCCACAAGACATAAAACAATGCTTCTACCATTTTTGCTTGAGACTCAGCAGGCACAGAACACTTTGTTCTCATCAAGCATGTTCAGTAAACACTATGAATTTGTGAACCAGGCACCCAGAAAGAAGGTCGAAAGAGAAATTCCTAATCTCCTAGGGTGGAAATTGTGAAGTATTAAATGGATATTTGATGCATAAATACAAATAACATAATCTCTCTATTTTCTTCTGAGACAGTCACCAGTTACCATAATCCTAAAATTATTCTGTGTTCTCAAATCCCTACAGATTTATTGATTTTCATAAATTGCTTTGATGGAAACGTTCTTAAAAGATGCAAACTAATCTTGCTCTGAGTTTCCTTTCATTTGATAACATGTGCAACATTCTCAATCTCAGAGAATACCAAAAGTGAGTTCTTATTTTTCAGAGGAATTGGTTAGAGATCTATAAATAACTATTACAAAGAAATTGGTTATAGATCTATAAATATTACAAAGCATTATAGAGACAAGAAACTGCCCTTAGACTCATTTGTGAAACTATGGGAAAGTCCAAATTGCCAAGAAGTAATTATTATTTAGAATTCAGGATCCATTTTGAACACTTGTTACTAATCAGCTAGTTTTAAAGATAATAATTTTCTTCTCAGACTGTAAGTTGGAAACCACAAATATTTCTCCTCAAATGCCCCATGTTAATAATTCCAGGGGCTTCAAATCATTTATTCCATATAAATCTCTGTTTCCTTGCTCAGCTGTTTTATGTGGGATGCTGTAGTTCTTTTCATAAATACTTTTCTATTGATCGAAAACTAATGAAATAAGACACCCTCTAACTTGAGTGCATAAAAGTATCATCATTGTGTAAGATGTGAATCACTTATTCAGAAAGCTGGTGGTTGAGTCCCAGAAGATATCTCGTCCAGTGTGTCATCAAGTGTGAAGTTCAGATCCATGAGCCACGTTCATTGTATTACTGAAACACCTCAATTAACTGGAATCCAATGGACCCAAACCCTTGATTCGTTGACATATTTAAAACAAAGAAAATAATAACTGCAGAGTCAGCTGTTCAACATTCAGTATAAATCCTGGGTTCAGGTTCACAAATTAGCTACTCTCCCAGACAGCACATGGCCCCAGGTGTTACACTGCTTGGGTTCAGATTCTGGCTTTGTGTGGCTTGGGGCAATTACTTCATCTTTTAAGTCTTAGTTTCCTTTATAGATAATAATAACAATATTAGTTCACAGGAGTTTATTGAAGACTGGATGTTCAAGAGAAGAAACTCCCAAATTTATAAGGCTGTGATAGGGACTCCATTCATTAAAATGCTTGGGACATATTAAATGCTCAATAAATGTTAGTTTTTTTCAGGACCAGTGACATAACTTGTGGGGCCCAGGGCAGGGGCCCATTTGTGAAAAAGACATTAAGAATTTCAAGATGGTGACAGGACAGCGTTAAATCAAGCACAGGGCCCTTCTAAGCCCCTATGTGACTGCACAGGTTCACACCCACGAAGTGGGCCCTGGATATCACCTTCTCTGATAATCATTAGACTCTGAAAGACACCCCTTAATCACACAAGGATCTAATTTGTTACCTTTACTAAGCTAACTGGGGTAAAAGTGGAATTTTGAATTTTAAAATAAATTTTCAATAACAGAGTAGTATGCTTTTCCCCCCCGTCTATCCTCAAGTAGTGACACTTGCCTGCCCCTGCAAACAGTCGTGAAACAGCTTCCTAATATGAGAATCACCTCCAATGAAGAACCACCGTTTTGGTAGCACATAAGTAATGCCCATTTGAAACTCCAGAAAGTGTCAACAGAGGGTACCTGACGGAGGTAGAAAAAATACATATAGCAAGGAAAAGTCAGTTTTGTCAATTCTAAGTCACAGTTGCTTTACAATCAGAATGCTAGGAGCGACTTCAAAGTTGCTGCCTGTTTTCATGTGTTCCCCTTTCTGTCCCCACAGGAGGTCCACCCAGTCCCTGAAAGGAAGTCCTGCCTAGACAGGAAATCTGGGAGGACTCTCCTGCCAAGGCAGCAAGGTGGCCCCAGGTGGCAGTGGGCAGAGCGACGTTTTATATTCACATTCTTCTTTCTCTGCCCACCCCCCTGAATCCCTGCCCTACTCCTTAGCGACGCCACACGCCTTAATGCTTCCTGGTTTTCTTGATCTTGAAATTCACTTGCTGATGCTTGTCCTGTTGCTGTCCATGGTCCTTAACATGACACAGGGTGGAGGACCAGTTCTTAGTAAAAACCCTGGACAGACAATCGATAAAGGCGTATAAAATGGCAAATGATGACTTCAGAATTCTATCCCATATAACCTTTCCTGAGAACTGACAGTTTCCTTTGCTACTGCACTCTCTGGACATGGCCTCCCAAAGATACAATAAATAAGAGCACTGAGTTTCTCCTGCCCCCTCCCTAAACTGCCATGACTAACTATAAATTACCAGCTACAATAACAACTGTTACTATATTGCACCACATGGTACTGGTACCACATACCTTACGATATGAAAGTCCTTTAACAATCTGTCTCTAATTAATTTTAGCCTGGACCCACTCGGTCACGTGCCACCAAAGTACCATGTAGCCTGCGGCTCGTCAATGGAGTGACTGGAAGAGTCTTCAGTTCCCTTTCACATTTACCTCTTGGATGTGTCACTAGACCCCAGAATCATCTGAAGGAACTGGGCAGTTCTCAATCTGATCTCATTATTGACATTTATGTTGACTGATGTTGGCTCTTACAGAACTGGAATCCTCAGATCAATTCTCTGATTAGATTCTTTCTCACTGCTGCCATAATCATTTTATCACACAGGCTGCTGCTATCAAATGCTGCTTTATCACTATGAAATGGGGCAAGCTAAACCAGTTCCTCTACTATGCCACAAGAAATAAGACATTCTCCTGGTTTTAAATCTTCCTTTTCTCAAATTTGAAGAAAGTCCCTGATAATTACATTCCTATAGGAGTTAATTTGAAGTTACTGTCCCTTAAAACTATGTTCCATGGGAGAACCAATGTTGAGTCCTACGGCAAATATACACAAGACTCCTTGAAACCTGTTTTCCTTCCCTCTCAGAGAGTTTCAGATGTCAGATTATAAAGCAGGTACCTCTGTGTGGTGACCGTGGCCAGTTGAGTAGAGCCAGTGAAGATGTCATTGTCTCTGGTAGGGTCCCAACACCTGCCCAGGAAGCCTTGTATGAAGGCGGAGAAACAAACCTTTCAAGGTGCTTCCAGCCCTACACTGTTATTAGTTGTAAGAGGGCCAAGAAAAAAGCAGTGTGGTCGTCACCAGACGACCCACAGAATCAAACTCTCAAACTCGGGGTATATGCTCCGTTAAGTAATGATCAGGAGTGACATCAAATATGCAGTATAGTCATCCAAATATTTTCTAAAGTCTAATATTAAACTCTGCACTTATTCCACTGGGAGGAATGAGTAGTTACAAGGACAAATAATTGTCCTTGTAACTACACAGACATGCAATTCCCAGGAAATAGAAAATACAGATTCTCAGGGCTTGTTAATTCCATGGATAGAATTCAGAGCATTCGTGAACTCTGAGGAAGAAAAGGCATCTTTAGTTCCACTAAACTTGAACTAAAATTTAGCATTTCCTTCAGCTACAAATGCAGACAGCAAACTTCAGTGGTATCAACTGGTGACTTTGTCACTGACAGAAATCACAGACATCTTCATGTCACATTACAGTTTTTGAAAATATCTCTAGAAATTGCATATTGGAATCATTATGTAAAAACTAACTTAGAACTTCCATTTGAGCTTGTTATTTTATGCTTCAGAAATGAGGCACATGTATTACTATGTCATATATTTTTTCAATATTTTAGCAACTGGACCTCAATATAATCAGTTTCCTTTATAATCCTATGCCATCTATTTTACACATTTCAAAACATTATTCTGACAAGGGGACCACAGGCTTCTGTGATCTTACACAATGAACCATGGCTAAAAAATGTTTATGAACCCCATTACTTGACTGTTCCCCAACCCTCCACGTCACGTTGCATGTGACATGGAGACCTCTCCCGGCTCCGACTTTCCACACATGTGAACAAAGATGGGTGGATTTCAGCCATCCTCAGTCCCGTCATTTACCTCCAGAACCTGGAGGCAATGGCACCGGTTGGGCAAGGACCGTCCATTAATTTGAATCTCCACCACAATAAATGAGTTTTCTTTTCATTGCCAAGCCGAGCTCTTCAGCTATGATTGTTAGGTATTGTTCCAGTCGAGACCTTAATGGCATTTTAGCCCTGTGGTGGGCTCACAGAGAAACGATTTTCAAACTTCAAAAGGCCATTTAAACGTGTGCAGATGTCTGGAAAATTAATACTATTATCTAACTCTCACCCTTTGCCTGTAGGAGGCAAAGAAGAGACAGCGTTCAATAAAGATATTAGAGATCAGTACATGGTCATAAAGCAAAGTGCTGTCCTTCCGGGAAGCACCAGTGGTGAGAAGTGAGAAATCCAACAGTGCTTTTGAAAACACTTTCTCATTAGATTTTTTTTGTCAAAGTCATTCACTTAATCTGTTAAAAATTTAAAGAGAGAATGGGGATGGGATGGAAGGTGGAAGGATAGAGAAAGATAAAGATAATTTTCTGCCGTCCTACTTCAACTTAGATATTCAAGGTCCCGAGTTCTCAAGAGTGGAGGCATTCATTCATTCACAAGACAGAACCTGAATTTGTCAAGGTTAATGTTAAGCAGGTTACAGTTTCTAAAGTGTTTTGCATTCTGAGAGACTTCAGCCACATTCTGTAAAATTCTCAGGATAGGGAAGTAGTCTCATAGCTAGTTTCAAGGCTTTCCATAAAGTTTTCAGAACCGTAGTATATTTTCTTCTCTTCCTTCATTTTATTTCCAACAGATTTTCTTCTGTACGTGTCCCAGGTACCCCCAAAAGGCATGAAAACCAGACTTTTTAAAAAAAAAATCACAGAATGGGGGCTTTATATTTTTATTAAAGGATTTCTTTTAGAGAGTTCTTCAATTTGGAAAGGGGAAAGAGAATGAAAATGTGGTAAAAGACATTTCTAGCAGGTTTTCTTCTTTCAGATGGATGGAGCTGACCGTGGGAAGTTCACTGGGAACTCTTAAGGAAGTATTAATATGGAATCATCTCTCTAGATAACCCTTCATAAGAAAGCCTGAAAACATTCACAGATTGCAGGTAACACATCCTTTTAAATTCAAGAATAAGCAAGACTGTATTAGTAGGGATTGCACCTAGCTATAAGAAGCAGAAACATTGACTTTCAAGGGCTGAAACATACAGGGGTTTGTTTTCTCACACATCAAGAAGTCCAGTGGTAGGCAGTTTGAGATTTGGGGGGTTGTTTGTTACTGCGTTACAACCTAGTTTATCCTGACTGATAAGGTGAGCCAACGTGAAATGCCAACCAAAAGGACCAAAACAAAAAGTAGTCTAAAGCAGGGTCATGTATTAGAAATCTCCAAATCATATTTTAATGATATTGGAGTGTTTGCAACACATCCTTTTGAAGGGGATCTTTTTCTTTCGAAGTTCAGAGCATATAAGGACAGTCTCAGGGTTGCATTCAGCTACAAAAAAAAAAAGGAAAGCTTGACTTACAGTGTCTTAAGCCTACAGGGGCTTATATTTCTCACATAGCAAGATGTCCGGAGGTAGTCCAGGGCTGGTGTAGTGGTTCATTGAAATCATCAAGGAACCAAACTCTTCCCATCTTTCGGCTCTGCCATGGTTTTTTTGGGGGGGGGGGGCTGGGGAGTTCATGCCAAGGTGGCTGCTCCGTATGCTGGCATTGCCTCCACCTTCCAGATAGGAAGAAGGGATAAGTGTGAAGGGAAAATACCACAGCTGTGTCCAATCCCCTTTAGGAAGAAAGCCAAAGCTTTCTGGTAAGTCCCCATTGCAGAGTTCCATTTAGGTCTCAGAGGCCAGAACCAGGACCATGCGGACCCTTCTAGGAGAAAAAGAAGCTGAAAAACAGTGTATATGACTTTCTAGTTTCTGAAGTAGAGGAAGGAAAGGAGGAGGATGCGACTGAGTGTGGTGGTCATGAGTGCTGCTTGTCAAGTACGTCTAAGTCTCTCTCCTACTGGGAATGTGTCGCCTTGTGCTTCCCGACCCCTTTGTGGTTGGGTGGGGCCATGTGACTAGTTCTGGCCAGTGAACTGTGAGGGTGGTGCTCCAACCCAGAGTGCTTTGAACAGTGATGTGAGATCTCCCAGAACTCTCTTCTTCTTGGCCTGGCGACTAGCCATGTTTGAGATGGTGTCTGCTCCGTCAGTCATATCTCCTGAGTGTCTAAGAGGTGCAGCGCTCCCCTGCTGACCCACGAGGGCCACGGAACATGAAGAAGAAATGAATCTTGATGTCTGAAGCCACAGAGATTTTGTAACTGCTTGTTACCACAGCATAACCTAGCCTGTCCTGACTGATTCAATGCGTCAACCTGAAATGTCAGCCAGAAGGAACAAATTTGAGAGGCAAAAGTAGTCTCAGGAAGGCCACTGTATTAGCCATCATGGAACCTGATATCAGTGGGATGATATCTTGAAGCCAACTTTCTCGACCTCAAGTGCAGTTAAGTGGACTTTAATTCATAATGTGAAAGCCGTCCTTGTACTACCGACAGGACACAGACAAATGATCCCTCTCTCCTGTGTCTCTGCATAGGTGAGTGGCTAATGAACCAGAGCATGTTCAAGGTAAGCCACCAAATGTAATATGAACTTCCAGGATGACCATCCACAAAAATTTAATGTATGATAATGAAGATGGCATAGTTTATGACAAGCCTAGTTAATGATACAATTCACATGTCTGCCTTGCTGAGCCTGCCCTTAAGAAGGAGAAGAAAAAAAAGAAAACCCAGGCAGGAGGGAGGTGACTAAGAGTTAAAGCATTAATGACCTCTTCAGTTACATCAAAGATCTGATTTTATCTCTAAATATAGTATTTCACATCCTCAGCAAAGTCAATAAAAATTCATTCAATAGTGATGGGGCTCTTCCATAAGGACCCCAAAGCTACCAGCATCCAACCAGTGTAACAGAGGGCAAATCAGATGGGGGAGGAAAGGGAACACTAGTAGAATTCAATACAAAGGAGGTGGACTGCTTGACTTGCTGTTTCAAGTTTCACTGCTGCTCACATTTCATTTTAACTACTATCCTCCGGCTGATCATGGGACGGGAGAGGCGAGCCACATGGATTTATGCCAGCAAAATGGTTGGTTCCACAACAGATGGTAACACAGAATCTTACGCAACATACTCATGTGCTAAAAATCACTTAACATAACTTGAGTTAGGTTCATCTGGTCTGAAATGTGTGCAGAGCGGGGTGTGCGGCAAAGGGGACAGTAAATGGCTCCCAGTGTGACCGCTGATTCGGTCCTTTCTCGGCAGTCACGCTCTAGTTCTCACTCGCAAAGGTCAAAGGAAGACCACTGTCACGTAATGCTACACTTCCCTGGAGTTTCCAATTGCTCATTTAACAGGAGGGATGAGATAATTAATCTCTTCCTTTTGTAAAATCCAAGTATGGACTGCTTTATACACTCCCTGAATTGTGTGCATGCCTCATTTTTTTTTTTTTTTTTTGGTGGTTTTCATCTTCAAGTGTCAGTTTTTAAAGCAAAAAATAAATATTACATATTTAGGGATATCAATAGTTGTGGTGATAGTTAACAGTTTCTTTTCAAGATTTCAATGGATTCCCACTCTACCATAAAAAGGATAAACCCTTTCAATCTTTGAATCATTTAATTTTATGTATTCTTTTGGTATTTCATTTGGGAGTTATGGCGTGTGAAATATGCACCATGATGAGAAAACAATTAGTCAGCACACCTGTTGTTTATTCACACTGTATTCAGGGACGGCCTTCTGGAGCTGTTATTTTATTCCACGGCATGGTGTCAAGCAGGGGGCTTTCAGAGGTGACCTGATGACACCAGATTCTACTTTTATTTGTATTACATGCCTTGGGCCTTGCCCTCATGTTGGAATGATCTTTGCTTCTCAAGTCAGAATCATGTTTGAAACCCACAACAGCAGTCAGTAAGATTTTTGGGTTTAAAAGAAAAATTAAAGTTCAGATCTGCTACAGGAGTGAGTAGTGAGAAAATTGTAAAAGTAGCAGAGACAATTATCATTTATTGAGTATCAACTGTGCCCAGCTAAAACACGAAGTTTAGAGATAAAGAAGTGGGGAGAAAAACAGGCCATTCTAGGTTTGTCCATAATACAGGGGAAGAAATGTTCTGTTTGCTCCCCTTCTGTTAACAGATTGTGGTGGTAGAAGGAAGTAATACACATTAAAGAAAATTTAAACTCTGCTTAAAATTTTGATTTGGGGCACATGAAGCCAATAACAAAAAATTGTAATTTCACAGCTTTGGCCAGTTCTCTGGGTGGCTATCTGGGGGTGAAGGACTATTTTATTTAAGACAATGGTTCTCAATCTATCAGACCTAATGTCCCTTGGAAACACATGTATTTTTTAAAAATTCCCCATTTACTGTTTACCAATGATATTCATAGGTAGTATAACCCACTGCACAGAAAAAAAAAAAAAAATTAACATAGCAGGCTTGACTGCCATCTCTTGCAAGGCCCACTGACAAGGGTGGGCCTGAGTTGGCATCTGGATCCTGGAGGGCTCCCACCACCACAGCGAATCAGAGTGGCTCACTGTGCCTAAGCTCCTTGTACAAATGATGTGGCTTGTGCTGAACACCTGCTTTCCTTCTGGGAGTCTAGAATTTTGATACATGCTGGGTAAAGGGTGCCTATGTGACCAGCCCTTAATAAAAGGCCTGGGCACTGAGGCTCTACCGAGCTTTCCCGGTAGACGACACTCCACACATGCTGTCTCAACCCAATGCCTATCCTGTGTGACTCTAATAGGAGAGTCTGGAAAGCTTGTGGCAGGTCTCCAGACTCACCCTGTGCAGCTTTATCCTTCACCGAGTTTGCTGTGGATCCTGTCACTGTAATAAATATACTACTTTCAAAAAATATAGTCTACAGACTCGTACTCACATAAAAGGAAAAAAATACGTAATTTAGGATAAACAATATGCTTTTCGATTTGCAAATGCTCAGGCGTTACTCCCTTGCGGGATACAATAAAGTGGCCAGATGCTTGCCCAGTGGAGTTACCACCAATGAAACAGCCATAAATACAGACTCTTCCTGGTTTCTTGTCCTGGAAATTCAAACACAGTGAGGGCCACTGCAATCAATGATGTGCTTTCCTGCGACAGTGAACAATTCTGGGTAAAGTTTAAAATAAAACAAAGTTCAGTTTTTCTTGAAGAATGCTGAGAAAATTCAGCTTCTATTAAAACCATGCCCCCAATACTTTGAGTTTCTACATGACATGGTGTCACGTTCTGTGCTCAGATGATCACGGGCACATATGAAGGCCTGGCGGGAACTCTGAGGCAGTGAGGTCCAAGGGACCAGGTCTGGCATCCTTGTCTCCAGTCCCTGAAACGTCAGTAGTGCTTCCCAAACATTGTGTCATCCAACAAGATGCCCCAGATACCCCCTTTCCAAGGTATAGGACCACCCCGTTCAGAACTAATGGTCTTTGAGAACATGCGAATGAAACTAGGAGGCCCATAAGCAGGGCTTGCAGCAAATGTGAGATCAGGCAGGTGGAGGTAACAAGAGTTAATAGCACAAAGGGATAAAACAAAGAAAGTAGGAGTTTCCTAGCAGCTGAGAGCAGACCTCAGTTCAGCTTAGTTCAACAAACCTTTCGTGAGCATCTGCAATGCAGTCGGTGCTGTGCAAGGTGGGAAAAGACAAGGCAAGAGAAAAGGGCAGGGAGGAGAAAGTGCTTGTATTTAGAGGCAAACAGACACTCTGGTATCCCCAGAGGTGCTGATACATGAGAGACCGCTTCTCATGCATGAAAAGACCACAAAGAGAGAGTGGAAAATCTCAACTGTCATTCAGCTGGGGACAGAGTGTGGAGGTCCAGTCATATAAAAACAATGACAATTGTAACCGTCAAAACGAAGGCCCAGCCACTGTGTGTCAGGCCTGATCCTGGTCCTTATGTGTTATTTCAATCCTCACAACAACCCTATGAGGTGGATGTGGTTATTATTCCCATTTTACAGATGAAGAAACAGAGGCAGAGAAAGGTAAAATAACTTGCTCAAGGTAAAAACCTAGACAGTCTGACTCCAGAGGGCACGCTTATAAGCTCTATGCTATGAAGAATGATTCAGTGAGAAGCAGTTACAATCACACTAAAATGTTCCTAGGATTTTCTGAGTCTCTGTTGACTCGTGACCTCAAAGTCTCCTGTTTACTGATTCTTGTTTTTGAACGAAGGCCTCTACGGGAAGGTTTAAATATACTTCAGCTGGATTTCTGAGATTTGATGGCACTGTCACTTGGGTTTTACAAAGCCCAAGGTTGACCCTGTACCTGTTTTTAGTTTAGAGAAGCACTATGATATAGTAGTTGAGACATAGGCTTTGAAGTCACACTCAGGTTCAAATCCAAGTTGAGGGATCTGCCTGATTTTATGTATCACTTATAAAACAGAAATGTTTCCTCATTGTATGTTATGATAATAAATGGAGAGGCTGCAGGTAAAACTCTTAGTGAGGTGTGTGGAGCACAGAGAGTTCACGGTACACAGTTGTTATTATCACGACTCTCCGCAGAGTAGACAGTGCACGTGTGTGGTCCAGGCCCAGGAGGTGACCATCGCTCTCAGGTGACCCCTCCTGCAGCCTTCTTTCCACAGGTAACTGCTGGCTCAGTGCATGACAAAACCGAGAAACAGATGTTTCCTGCTGGCATTTTCCTGTCCAACCTTCCCTCAGGGTCCTGCCTTAGATGCCCAGATCCCCGGTGCTTTTCTAGGGGCCCCCGTCTGAGGCCTGTGTGGGCGTGGTCTGGGCAGTGCTCTGTATGACAGGTCTCTCCTCCCACTTTTGGTTTCCAGAAGTAGTGTGGTGTCATCTCAGCTCTCAGCTAAGAGACCTCATATCTTACACAGGAAATGGAGATGGGACCCTGAGATAACAACTAACCAGAGAAAAGCATTTATGAATATTCCTTTATAATTACTAAAAAAATGACAGTCAGCTCACCAAATGAAGAAAATGTCAGCCATTTTTGACTTATGTAACAATAGTAATATTGGTACAATGCAGTTAGTTTCCATTCATTTGACATCAAAAGAAAATAAAAGCATGGCCTTTGCAGTGAAATAAGGCCTGAATTCTGGGCTTGTGAACTAAATGCCTTTGGGAAAGTCTGATACTCATTTTAAGACCTATAAGATGAGGGAAACAACACCTACCTTACGGAGTACTGGGGAAATAAAAGAGATGATTTATAAAAAGCATTACACAGGCCCCACAACAGACACTCAGTAAGTAGTAGCTGCTATTATTATCTAGAACAGGAATTTGCAAACCATAACCTATGGGCCAAATCCCTGTTTTTATAAATGCAATTTCAAAGGAACACAGCCATGCCTACTCATTTATATATTACCTATAGATGCTTTGGCTGATGATGGCAGACGGAATACTAGTTCTGGCAGATAACTTAAAGCCTAGCCTGCAAAGACTCAAATATTAACTATCTGGCCCTTTGCAGAAAAAAAATAATTTCTGATGTAGAGTAGAACTCCTCAAATGGTAGCATACGTCAGACTCACCTGGAAGGCTCGATAAACTCCCCATCACCGAGCCCTACCCCCAGCTTTCGGATGTCATAGGGATGTAATGAACCTGATAACTTGCATTTCTAACTGGTTGCCAGGTGATACTGATGCTGCTGGTACAGGGACCTCACATGGAGAGCAGCCCATCTGGAGAAACTTTCCAAATCTCTCCTTTTTACAGTTCTAATAGGATGCACACATAGCATCAGGTTTGCTTTGTGGCTGTTGAAATACACATGAGGCATTTATTTACTCTATCTGGTGCTCCAGCCAAATTTTCAGATTTCAAAACTACTGAGGTTGGGACTTCCCTGGTGGCACAGTGGTTAAGAATCCGCCTGCCAATGCAGGGGACGTGGGTTCGAGCCCTGGTCCGGGAAGATCCCACATGCCGTGGAGCAACTAGGCCCGTGAGCCACAACTACTGAGCCTGCGCTCTACAGCCCGCGAGCCACAAGTACTGAGTCCGTGTGCCACAACTACTGAAGCCCGCGCACCACAACTACTGAAGCCCGTGCGCCTAGAGCCCGTGCTCCACAACAAGAGAAGCCACCTTAAAGAGAGGTCCATGCACCGCAACGAAGAGTAGCCCTCGCTCAATGCAACTAAAAAGAAAGCCCACGCACAGCGACGAAGACCCAACAGAGCCATAAATAAATAAATAAAGTTATTTATTTATTTATTTATTTATTTATTTATTTTAAAAAACCCTCGTGAGGTTGACTTTCCCCTTCTTAGTTCCTACTGCAGTCCAAAGACACAACAGGTAAAGCCCAAGCTCTTTGCTCCTCTTCCACGAACTAGGTTTGGTTCCTTTTTCCTAAAAGGAGCAGAAGAGCATTCTTAATGTCTGAGCTTTACTTTTTCAGTCCTTCATTTCTCCACTAAGGCTTTACTGAAAAATCCATTCCCACGTGACCCTTTGCAACTCTTTTCCAAGTCTTAAAAATTATTTGCAACAAGATGCACTGAAGTGAAAACAATGGAAAGTTCTTGAAAGTGGGACTCCTGGTTTGTTTGTTTTTGGGTTTTTTTGGAATTGTTTTTTTGTTGCTGTTGCTTTTGGAAAGGGTGACGGGAGGAGGCTGGGAGAGTAAATTGGCTTATTGGTGCTCTGGTAATTATGCTAAGGTGCTAAAGACAGATAAGTGCTGGCAATTTTCCCCCTTGCAGTGCTACCAGGAACTCAGGAGGGTAAACAGTATCTCCATCCAAAGAACAAAGGACTAAGCTGGAATGTGGGCTCAGTGGCCAACAGCAAAAGATATATTTCTGGGGCATGAATCACTCTCCGAATCACACCGCAGAGATAATAGCACAGATGAGTTTGTTCAACCTATCTGCCAAGTACTTGAATATCTTTAATATTGCTGCCGGCAGAAGTGCAAAGAATACAACTTTTCTCTCATTGGGACTAACAAGGGTACCTATTCATCATCTGATCAATCAGTTCCTGAAGCTGTTCAGTGTTACAAGAACAGAATATGGTAATTATCAAAAGAATATAAAGAGGATCAGTGGCATTTAATAGTCTTAAATTAAAATATATATATAATATCTGAATATGTTCTTATAATAAAACTTCAATAATGTAGAAGTATATGGAGTAAAAGTGAAAGTCTTTACAATGTCCTCACCTTCGTCAGTTCTATTCTTTTTCCCATAAGTAGCCATTGTTTATACTTGGTGTGCATCCTTCCAGAACAATTACGATGCATGGAATTTACAAATCCATACTGCATTAATCATGCTTTTCTGTTTTATGTAATTCTGATGCTTTGATATCTTGGGGCCTTGCTGATCCCTAAGAGACTACTTCTCCCAGGGTTAGCCTTTCCCTAGACATAGTAAACAACTCACCTAGGAGGGTGCCTTTCATATGCAAACTAACCAAGTGAGAGCCCATATCCTTCCAATGCCTTCTTTTTCAGGCTCTTACTCTCTATTACATTATCATACTAGGTCTCTGCCTTAATCACCTCAGGGCTAGATATCAGGCACCTAAGAACGGCCCCTACACCCCAGAGCCTTCAGACATTATTCAAACTAGCCATTCCTAAACCTGCTTAACCTGCTTCACCAGTTCCTTCCAGCACAACTGGAAGGGATCACAATTGTGAAAACTACAATAAAAGCCTCTTGCCCCCATTTCTGCCTTACTCTGCCTCTCCTGATCAACCCTGGTGCTTCCACATGGGCCCCTGCATCGCATCACATATGGCATATGTTTTCCTCTTGGGACCTGTAACAAACTAACTTCAAACTATCTTTTCTTTTTTTTTTATGAGAAATGTTCTAGCTTATTATTTATTTATTTATTTAATTAATTGAGGTATAGTTGATTTACAAAGTTGTGTTAGTTTGAGGTATACAGCAAAGTGATTCACACTTTGCTGTATGCCTGTTATATATACATATACTTTTTCAGATTCTTTTCTCTTATAGGTTATTACAGAAAATTAAGTACAGTTCCCCGTGTTATACAGTAGATCCTTGTTGGTTATTTATTTTATATACAGTAGTGTGTATCTGTTCATCCCAGACTCCTCATGTATTTAAAAAACTGACATCCAGCATTAGGCATGTGATGTATGAATGTTGTTGAGTACGAATTGATACTTTTTTTTTTTTTAATTGGTAAATTGCATTGTTCAGAAGAACAAAAAGTTGTCACTGTCCCTCCAAATCGTTGCATCTGCTGGCCTCATCAAACCTGAGTAATAATAAAACCTACATTTTTTTTTTAAATTGGGGTATAGCTGTTTTACAACGTTGTGTTAGTTTCTACTGTACAGCAAAGTGGAGTTCCCTGTGCTATACAGCAGGTTCTTATTAGTAATCTATTTTATACATATTAGTGTATATATGTCAATCCCAATCTCCCAATTCATCCCCCACCCCAGCTTTCCCCCCTTGGTGTCCATACATTTGTTCTCTACATCTGTGCCTCTATTTCTGCCTTGCAAACTGGTTCATCTGTACCATTTTTCTAGATTCCACATATATGCATTAATATACGATATTTGTTTTTCTCTTTCTGACTTACTTCACTCTGTATGACAGTCTCTAGGTCCATCCACATCTCTACAAATGACTCAGTTTCATTCCTTTTTATGGCTGAGTAATATTCCATTGTATATATGTACCACAACTTCTTTATCCATTCGTCTGTTGATGGACATTTAGGTTGCTTCCATGACTTGGCTATTGTAAACAGTACTGCAATGAACATTGGGGTGTATGTATCTTTCTGAATTATGGTTTTCTCTGGGTATATGCCCAGTAGTGGGATTGCTAGGTCATATGGTAGTTCTATTTTTAGTTTTTTAAGGAGCCTCCATATTGTTCTCCATAGTGGCTGTAACAATTTACATTCCCACCAACAGTGTAAGAGGGTTCCCTTTTCTCCACACCTTCCCCAGCATTTGTTGTTTGTAGATTTTTTGATGATGCCCATTCTAACTGGTGTGAAGTGATACCTCATTGTATTTTTGATTTGCATTTCTCTAATAATTAGTGATGTTGAGCAGTTTTTCATGTGCCTCTTGGTCATCTGTATGTCTTCTTTGGAGAAATGTCTGTTTAGGTCTTCCACCCATTTTTTGACTGGGTTGTTTGTTTTTTTGATATTGAGCTGCATGAGCTGTTTATATATTTTGGAGATTAATCCTTTTTCCATTGATTCATTTGCAAATATTTTCTCCCATTCTGAGGGTTGTCCTTCCGTCCTGTTTATAGTTTCTCATTCCATCCTATTTGTTTACTTTTTGTTTTTAATTTTCATTACTCTAGGAGGTGGGTCAAAAAGGATCTTGCTGTGACTTATGTCAAAGAGTGTTCTTCCTATGTTTTCCTCTAAGAGTTTTATAGTGTACAGCCTTATATTTAGGTCTTTAGTCCATTTTGAGTTTATTTTTGTGTATGGTGTTAGGGAGTATTCTAATTTCATTCTTTTACATGTAGCTGTCCAGTTTTCCCAGCACCACTTACTGAAGAGAATGCCCTTTCTCCATTGTATATCCTTGCCTCCTTTGTCATAGATTAGTTGACCATAGGTGTGTGGGTTTAGCTCTGGGCTTTCTATCCTGTTCCACTGATTTATATTTCTGTTTTGTGCCACTACCATATTGTCTTGATTACTGTAGCTTTGTAGTATAGGGAACACTCCCAAACTCATTCTGTGAGGCCACCATCTCCCTGGTACCAAATCCAGACAAAGATACTACAAAAAAAGAAAATTACAGACCAATATCACTGATGAATATAGATGCAAAAACCCTCAACAAAATACTAGCAAACAGAATCCAACAACACATTAAAAGGATTATACACCATGATCAAGTGGGATTTATGCCAGGGATGCAAGGATTCTTCAATACACGCAAATCAATCAATGTGATACACCATATTAACAAATTAAAGAATAAAAACCATATGATCATCTCAAAAGATGCAAACAAGCCTTTGACAAAATTCAACACTGATTTATGATAAAAACTCTCCAGAAAGTGGGCATAGAGGGAACCTACCTCAACATAATAAAGGCCATATATGACAAACCCACAGCAAACATCATTCTCAATGGTGAAAAACTGAAAGCATTTCCTCTAAGGTCAAGGACAAGACAAGGATGTCCACTCTCGCCACTGTTGTTCAACAGAGTTTTGGAAGTCCTAGCCATGGCAATCACAGAAGAAAAAGAAATAAAAGAAATACAAATTGGCAAAGAAGTAGTAAAACTGTCACTGTTTGCAGATGACATGATACTATATAGAGAAAATCCTAAAGATGCCACCAGAAAACTACTAGAGCTAATCAATGAATTTGGTAAAGTTGCAGGATACAAAATTAATGCACAGAAATCTCTTGCATTCATATACACTAACAAGAAAAAATCAGAAAGTGAAATTAAGGAGACAATCCCATTCACCAGTGCAACAACAACAAAAAATTACCTAGGAATAAACCTACCTAAGAAGGTAAAAGACCTGTACTCAGAAAACTGATGAAAGAAATAAGACACTGATGAAAGAAATCAAAGATGACACAAACAGATGGAGAGAGATACCATGTTTTTGGATTGGAAGAATCAATATTGTGAAAATGACTATACTACCCAAAGCAATCTACAGATTCAGTGCAATCCCTATCAAACTACCAATGGCCTTTTTTACAGAACTAGAACAAAAAAATCTTAAAATTTGTATGGAGACACAAAAGACTCCGAATAGCCAAAGCAATCTTGAGAGAAAACACGGAGCTGGAGGAATCAGACTCCCTCTCTTAGGACTATACTACAAAACCTACATTTTAAAACACATACCAACACACAGTTTTCAAAAACATAAATGGATGACACAGTATTATGCATACTGCTGTACAACTTGCTTTCTTAGACATAATACAATATTTTGGAACTCCTTCTGGTCAGTAGATGTGGATAAATCTGATAATTTTTCTCACTGCACTGTGTCCCATCACCTGGAAGAACCATTCTTTATTGAATCTTTTTTCCCACTAAGGTCTATTTTGGTTGTTTCCAAGTCATTGTTCTTCTGAACATTGCAATAAACATCCCAACGAATCTATATATGCATGTGTGCAAGCATTTCAGTGGAAGAGTTATCAAGAACAGGTATTTCTGGGGCTGAGAACATACACCCTTAGATTTTTGTTATAAACAGCTAAATGGCCTTCCAAAAAAATGCACCAATTCATACTTAACAGCATTGACGTATCACATGCCAAATGCTGGATGTCAGTTTTTAAAATTTTTGTCAGTGTTTCTGCTTGCTGTTTTAATTTCATTTCACTGATTACTAATGCACTTGATGGTTTATTTGATATTTGGAAATGTTTTTGTTGTGAAAAAAATTTTTCACAGGAAAGTTTGCTTTGAACCTTTGCTTCTCCAAAGGTTTTGATCATTTTTTCTATTGGGTTATTTGTCCTTATTTTTGGAGGGGCTCTTTATATAGCGTGGATACTAATAGTGGGATACTTTTCCTCCCTGTTGTTTGTCCCTTAACTTTATGATGTCTTCTGTAAAAGGGTTGTTTGTTGTTTGGTTGGTTTAGTTTTGAATTTAAATATATCAGTCATTTATGACTTCTGGGTTTTGTGTCTTGCTTAGTAATACCTTACCTATCAAAAGATTATAATGCCATTCTCTTCTCTATTTTTATATTTAATGGTTTAATTTATTTGAAATTTCTTTTTGCTTGTGCTGTTAGAACAACAAACTAATTTTTTTGAAATACATTGATGAATGTCTATTATTTTCTCTATTGATTTAAAATATCTCTATCATAAACAAAACTCCCATTTAAACATTATTCCTGAAAATGTTATTTTGTTTAGTTCATCTGTTTTTCTACTTTTGAGCCAATACCATACTGACTTAGTTGTAGCTTTGCAATTTGTTTTGAGATTTGGTAAGCAAGTCCCTCTTCATACTTTCTTTTTCAAAAAGTTTCTTCCAGTTCTTGTCAAAGTCCATAAAATAAACTAATGGGATTCAATTTAATTTCCATCAATTTGGGGAATTAATATTGTTATTGCCAACTGAAGAATGTCACTACCCATTTGGTTCTACAATGACTGAGTTATTAGCCACTGCTGCCACTGACCTTCAACACACCCTGAAAGGAGTTCAGGGTGGAGATCAGGAACAAGGCACTCTGTGCTCTGAGAAAACTGGCAGAACAGGCCTTCAGACAGTTAGATATTTTCAGGAGAAATTTTTAATGAACCTGGATTCTTGCATCTTCCCATACTTAGAAAAGCACTAAAATCATTAACTAAGATATCCGTTCCTCGTGACTAGCAGCAACCAAGACGTGTGCTTGGTTGCACGTACTCCTTCACCAAAATCACACGTATACTGGCTGACTTCCCTCCCTACCTCTTGGGAACAGTTTCTCGGAGCTATCTGAAATGCCGTCTCCCAGGCTATAGTCCTCAGTAAGACACTGAATAAACTTGACTCACTTGTGTGTGTGTGTGTGTGTGTGTGTGTGTGTTTATGGTAACATTATCTTTATATTGTTGCGTCTTGCATGCGTATCGTATGTTTCCACATTATATATCTCTTATTGTCCAATACAATCTTATAGTTTGCATCACATATGATTTATAGAGCTCTCACATGGACTTATTTATTGGTATTTTATGGTTTTTATTGTTGCTACTATCAATACATTTCCCTTTTAAATTCTTTACTTAGTCATTAATGGTATGTAGAAATGGTGTAGTTTTTTGTACTTCTGTATTACACATTAAAGAATTTTCTTAATTGTTCATAGAGGCTTTCTAGTAATATGTTTAGACTTCACAGGTCATATTATTCAGAAATAATGATAGCTATATGCCATTTTTTCCCCCAGTACATATGCCACTTATTTGTTTACTTTTCTTATTAGATTGGCCAATAAATATTAAATAGTAATAGATATAAACATATTTCTATTTTTTATGATTTTAATTTAAATGCTTCAATGTTTTAACATTGAAAACGATACTTGCTGTTGGATTCTAATAGACAACTATTATTAAGTATCTTCTAGCTTGCGAAGATTTTTTTTTTTTCTTTTTAATTAGGTAATGAGGCGTAATTTCTGGCAGCCACTGAGATGATTATATGAAATTTGTTTTCTTTATTTTTTAACATAGAGGATTACATAAATGGAATCATTAAGTTAGATCTTTGTGCTACTGGATTAAACTTTGCTTGGTAATAATTTGTTAGAAGTTTTAATAATACATCCTTGGTTTTCTTAGACAATATGTTGACCTTTATAAGGACGGCACTGCAGGAAGGGGAAGGAGTGTTCTCACCAGCTACGGGCTGGGAACGTCACAGCCCAGTTGCTCCATGCATCAACGTTACAAGGCTTTCTTTAGTACGAGCACACCCAAGACACCCTCTCCCACGAGCTCTTACCTCCTCCCAGAATTGTTTTGTGATCTACAGAAAAGGGTAGTCCTTTTACTTACAAGTGTTTAAATTTGGAAGAAAAAAATGTGTACATTTGAAAAGAGGTTAAATATATATTTGAAAACAAGGGACCCACAGAATTTGATAAGAACAGAAAATGACACAACATTCTCTAAAGATTTCATGGTGATCATTCAAGGGGGCAAAACATCAAGCCATTTTGTTTCATTTTACTTTTAGTTCATATTTGTTTTAACTTCTGGGACATGTGACATAACGTTTTGTTGATTAAGTGGGGGGGGGGGCTGATTTACTCTTTATTTCCCTCCCCCCATGGATATAGAAGTGGACGTATTTTATCTATGTATTCATTAGGCTATAAATATGTCTTCCCAAGGATGTAATTGTTTGCCGTCATAGTAAGAGCCACTTAAGGGAAGCGACATAGGGAGAAGCAGAGAAAGAGAACCTTGTTGGTAATAGCAGCGAACTAGAACTGAAAGCCAGATAAAGACTATTACGTGTCCTGCTTCTCAACGCAGGTCGAACGTCACTATGGGCTTCATTCCATCGACACAGATATTAGAAGGCCACACACCTTTTACCTCCCAGACCACGAGGCAGAGCAAACCTGGGGAGGCCCTGAAGCTACATCTGTGGTTGGCAGTAGAGTCAGGCCCACCGTGTTTTGGTGACTATTTCATTGCTTAAAGGAACAGTTTCATAGGAAAGGACCAACTTGGAATGAAAGGCATGGGGTGTTCTTTGTCAATGTTTAGAATTATTTACCTTTTTTCCCACATGTGTTTCATAAGTGAGAGACTTATACTTCGGGTTTGTGTGGGCTCTGCTTGTCCAATGTCAGTATCTGGGTTCGCCTAGCCTTGTGGAATGAGTTGGGAAACTTCCCCTCTGAAATGGTTTAAATGATGATACAAATTATCTGTGTCAAAAGGATGGGGTGGTACAGTCTTGTGAAACTGCTGCTTTG
Source organism: Balaenoptera ricei (assembly GCF_028023285.1). Classification (NCBI taxonomy): domain Eukaryota; kingdom Metazoa; phylum Chordata; class Mammalia; order Artiodactyla; family Balaenopteridae; genus Balaenoptera; species Balaenoptera ricei. The sequence continues at coordinate 3,562,568 of NC_082645.1, read as the reverse complement.
TTTTGAGGTAAGTCTGCCCCTGGAGCTTCTTCTCCTGTCATTGTCACTGGTCGGCTAAAGCTTCCTACCTTCTCCTGAGATGACTTTCCTCCTCTGTCTTCCTTAGAACATTATGCATTCAATTTTATTGGTGTAAAGCTCTCCTTATCTGTAGTTCAAACCATTTTCTAATTTCCAATGTCATTTATTTGCATTTTTACTTTTTCTCCCTACTTCAGGCTTATTCAAATTTCTCTCTTTGTTGGGGAGGTCTGTGTTGATTTTTCTTCACTTCCGTGCCTTTAATGGACTGATTAATTTCTTTGCTCCAATTTTAATTCAAATAGTTATACTCACCATAGCCCTATTATCATAGTTTTCCTTTTAATCTTGCACTGCCAGTTAATTTCATGTCAATTAATTTTATTTTGTTCCAGTAAAATATATAAAAGTTTAAAAGTCAAATATTACGAAATGGTTTATAATTAAAGCAAAAAATAGAAGTCTTTTCTCCCATCCTTCTCCACCTCTTGGGCCTATATTCTATTACCACGTTTCCTCCTTATATTTGCCCCCAGTTTTTGGAATAATAATCATAGTCATGGCTTACAAACTGCTTTCTGCATATTAGACACTATTCTAAAAATATAGACACAGCAAAGGAAACCATCAACAAAATGAAAAGGCAACCTACTCAGTGGGAGAAAATATTTGCAGATCATGTATTTGATAAGTGGTTAACGTCCAAAATATGTAAAGAACTCATACAACTCAATAGCAAAAACCCCAAACAATCTGATTAAAAAATGGAATTTTTTAGAGAAATTTAATAGACATTTTCCCCAAGAAGACATACAGATGGCCAACAGGCACATGAAAGATACTCTACATCATTAATCATCACAGAAATGTAAATCAAAATCACAATGAAATATCACCTCACATCTGTTAGAATGGCTATTATCAAAAAGACAGGAAATACAAGTGTTACATTAGGGAAGAATTTTATTGGCTGTGCTTGGTCACAAGTCTACTCCTGGACCAATCACTAGGCTAGTGTGCTGAGTTCTGGGATTTTCCAGCATGGATTTAAGTGCCCATACAGCAGATACTTAGAGAGCAGTATTGTTGAGAGAGGAGGAAACTTTTGCTGTCTTAAATCATACAGGCAGCCATCAATTGCACCTGTTTGTAAAACCGGTCACTTCCAAATTCATAAAATAACTGCATTTATAATTTATAAAACCACTTCTGTGTTAAGATGTCACTGTGGTCACTACTCTATCTTTATGTCAATTTTCATGTAACATAAAAAGAAAAATGCGGTGGGAATAGGATACAGCCCTGTTAATATGAGCCAGCTGGCTTTTAACATTGGATTATTGTGATTTTGAGGGTAAATGGGAGATATTTTTCCTTAGTTTTAAATCCCCCTTTAGTCTACTCAGTACCTTTTACTCAGGAAGCTGAGAAAGAAACACAGTAAGAATGTGTTAAATATGAATATTCAGGCACTGCAATATAAACAGTTTAAAACAATGATTTGAAATTATAGTAAGTATAAATTCCAAAACTGTAATTTCAGCTTACTTTATTTGTTATATGGGATAGGCCTCAGTGTTAGCTAAATGTTTTAATAAAAAAAAAAACAATGAATACATGTAATTAGTTACACATACTAGAAATGCTTAAACATAAATAGAATCTTGAACAAATTCCATGATGTTTTATATAACTTTTCAAAACTTAATAGAATAATCTGGGTTTAGTTCTTATGTTTTTTTCTTAATTTAATATACAAGTGAGGTCTGCCTTAGAACTGAACCTCTGATTGTGGTTGATAAGTAGAATAAATAAAATATTTTTTTCAAAAGGTGAAAAAAAAAAAAAGAAATACAAGTGTTGACAAAGATATGGAGAAAAGAGAACCCTTGTGCACTGTTGGTGAGAATGTAAATTGATGCAGCCACTATGGGAAAAAAGTATGGGGTTTCCTCAAAAAATTAAAAATAGAGCTACCATACATTCCAGCAATTCTACTTTTGGGTATATATTTGAAGGAAATGAAACCACTTGTCTTGAAGAAATATCTACACTCCCAAGTTCATTGCAGCATTATTTATAATAGCCGAGACATGGAAACAATGTAAGTATCCATCAATGGAAGAATGGATAAGAAAATGTGATACACACACACACACACACACACACACACACACACACACACACACACAATGGAATATTATTCAGCCATAAAAAAAAGAAAATCCTGCCATTTGTGACGACTTGGATGGACCTTCAGGGCATTATGCTAAATGAGAAATGGGGCACATACTATTCTTTCGTTTGTTTGAGTCCTTGTAAGCTGGCAAATATCTTTATCCTTGTGCTTGATTAATATTTTGTTGGTTGTAGTAGGTTGAACATCATTCCACTGCTTCCTTAACAGTTATGCTATTGAGAAGTCTGATGCCATTCAGCTTGTAATTGCTATTCTGTTAACTGTAATTGCTCCGTTATTCTTTGGTCACCTTGGTCCTTAAGGAGCGTCTTTTCTCTTTGAGTATTCTGAAATTTCATGATACATTTGACATAGGTGTTTCCTAAATCACTGGGCTACGTACTCAGTGGCCCTTTCGATCTGCAGGCTTGTGCCTTTCTTTAGTTCAGAACTATCTTATTTGTTTCATAATTGCATTCTTCTGTTTTCTCTGTGGTCTCTTTCTGGTATCCTTATTATTCTTACTTTTGCATTGATCCTCTAATTTCCTTATTTGTGGACTCTAATTTTTCAGTTCTAATTTTTTCTCAACCTTCCAACCCTTCTACTGAGTCTTTTATTTTGGTTACCATAGTGTAATTTCCAAGCATTCTTAAATTTCTCTAATCTCTTTTCATAGTAACAATTTCTGTATCAATAGATTTAACATTTTCTGTCATATTTGTTCTTTTTCAATGTTCACTGAGTTATTTCTGTGACCTCTGGGTCCTTTTTCTCCATTTGTTTGTATTGGCGTCTTTCATTTATGAATGTGTCCTCAAATGTCTGGTCACCCTTGACTGTCAACTCATGTATGAGAATGCATTTCTAACAGCTGATTACACACCCCTGGGCACGGGCACGGCTTGTTCCTGGCTGGGCTTCATTGAGAGGGTGATGAGCTGACCTTCCCATTGAGGAGACTCTCCGGATAACAGGAATGGGAGGTTTTTCAGTTACTGAGATGAATCCTCCAACCTCCCTCCCGGGCTGGAGCAGGGTGGTGTACATCTGCGTGTTGATGTTCTGGCGGTTGGACAGAAGTGAAGGTGGGGACAGGGGGCTCCCCATAGCTCAGCATGTAGACTCTCATTTAACTCCCTCTTTTCAGCCCTATTATTCACTCCAGACTTTGGCTATACTGGCTTCTCTGAGTATGGGTCCTTCCTGCTCAATTTCCTTTATTTCTCAGTATATGGGTGTGAGTGGTGATGGTGGAAGCAAATCTAGGGGTCTAGCCACTCTACACACAGACTTCCAATGCTTCTCTCTCTGGCACCTGGGGGGGTCTCCCAGTGGTACCCCTCAAGATGTCCTGCAGGGAGAGTTGCTTCCTCTTGCTATTTGCCCAATGCCAGTACTTAGGTTGTAGCTTCTTTCACTTCATTAATTCAGCTCCTATTACTCCATTTGTTTCTCTCTCCCCAAAACTTATAGAAATCTCTCATCTGTTTTCGTTTCCTCTTCTGTACAATTTTCCTCTTGTGGACTAATACCTTATTTCTATGGCACAGAGTCTTGGGATTAGGATTGCTGGCTGAAAAGAAGTATTTTCAATTTTAGTAGATATAGCTCGCTTGTTTTCCGAAAAGTATAACACTTCACATACATGAGAGTAGCCTCTCCACGGCAGCCGTAACAGTAAAAGTTATTTCCCTCCTTAATTATTGCTAACATGATTGTAATTGTTACCTAAATTTTCATTTCCCTGAATACTCATGAGTTAAGTATCTTTTGAAATGTTTGTTGACCATTAGTACTTGCGCTTATCAACTGCCTTGCTCAATTTCTAGTGTCTTATATGTCCCCTTCTTGTCAATTTGTAAAAGTTCTTTGTATATTACAGATATTTATTATCTACATTGAAAACATTTTTTCCCCAAATCTATTGTTTGTCTACTGCCTTTGTTAATGGTACTTTTTAAAAGCCATACACATGATTGTGTTTTTATAGAATCAAATATATTCATCTTTATTTTACAGTTTCTGGGATTTCTATACTTGATTCTATATGTATCCCATATTATTTTGTAATATCTGTCATTTCCTTTACATTAAAATTTTTCATGTATCTAGAATTTGACATGTGGCATAAGATAACCAATTATACCTATTTTCTATATACCTATTTTTTTTTTTTAACAGATAGCTAGCTAGTAATATAAGGATAATCTTTCAAATAATCCACCCCTTTTCCTGCAGGACTGAAATGCTGACTTTATCATATATTAGATTTTCATACATAGTTGTTTTGATACCTGTTAAGAGAGTCCCCTGACTTTTCTTCTTTTTTACATTTTTCTTAAATTTTCTCTTCTCAGGCACCTATTTCTCCAAAACTACACTAAAATAATTTAATTCAATTCCAGTTTTTTTTTGGTGAATTTTATCATGTGGTTCAGTACATTTCTTTTAAAATTTATTCCTAAATATATTATAGTTTTAATCCTGACTATGAGAGGGATTCATTTCCTGTTTCCATTTCTAGGTGCTCTATTGCAAGAACAAGCAAGAGCTATTAATTTTAATTATATTTACCTTTAGTTGAACAAGTTTACCATTTTTATAGTACATTTTTTTCAAATTAGAGAGGATTTCTAAGTTGGAGTTATAAAATGAATAAAAGAGAGAGTTGTAGTTCTACCTTTCTAAAATTTATACCTGAGATTTCATTTTCATGTCTTATTGAACTCACTGTAACCTCAAATACAATATAGGATAATAATGGTAATATCAGCATTATCGTTTATTTCCAGATTTTTTTAAAAAAAATTTATTTATTTATTTGGCTGCACCAGGCCTTAGTTGCAGCACACGGGATCTTTGTTGTGGTGTGTGGGATCTTTAGTTGCAGCATGCAGGCTCTTAGTTGAGGCATGTGGGATCTAGTTCCCTGACCAGGGATCGAAGCTGGGCCCCCTGCATCGGGAGCGCAGAGTCTTAACCCCTGGACCACCAGGGAAGTCCCTGTTTCCAGATTTTAATTGAAACAATTTCTGGTTTTTTTTGTTTGTTTGCCAGCATAATACATATATATGCTTTAAAAAATTGTTATATATTCTTTATTATATTTAATTTGTTTCCATCTACTCCATTTTACTTAGAATTTTTATTGGGAATGGGTATTGAGCTTCTCAAGTACATTTCCAGTATCTTTCATCTTGGCCATATGGTTTTTCTATTTTAATTTGTTGAAGTTGTTATTCTGTATTATGTTGACATATTTCCTGATATTGAACCACCCTGACATTTCTAGAATTACCTTATTTTATTATTCTGTATTTTAAAAGACATTTTTTGAGTCTGTTTCCTAATATTTTCTTTTGAATATATGCATCTAAATTCATAAATATTTGACAATAGTTTTCATATGTGTACTATTTTTACCCGATTCTGGTATTAAAGTTATGATGATTTCATCTTTCATGTGGTCTGAAATGATTTAGATAATATTGGTATTACATGCTTTTTTAAAGTTTAGATAAAGCTCAGCTGTAAGCCCATATGTTCCTGGGACTTTGGTCAATGGTAGGTCTTTAATCATCTTTCCAATCTCTTCTACTATACTCTTCATTTTTCAGTTTATATTTTTCTAGGCAATAATTTATTTCAGGGACTTCTGTGGTGGCGCAGTGGTTAAGAATCCGCCTGCCAATGCAGGTGACACGGGTTCAAGCACTGGTCCAGGAAGATCCCACATGCCGCGGAGCAACTAAGCCCATGTGCCACAACTACTGAGCCTGCGCTCTAGACCCCGTGAGCCACAACTGCTGAGCCCACGCGCCACAACTACTGAAGCCCACACGCTCTAGGGCCTGTGCTTCGCAACAAAAGAAGCCACTGCAATGAGAAGCACGTGCACCACAATGAGGAGCAGCCCCTGCTCGCCACAACTAGAGAAAGCCTGCGTGCAGCAACAAAGACCCAATGCAGCCAAAAATAAATTAATTTTAAAAAATGTATTTCAAATTTGTTGCTGTAGACTTGATTATTTTCTTATAAATGTTTATTCTCTCTTGCATCTGTGACTGTTTCTTCTCATTCTAATATAGTTCAGTTCTCCTCTTTCTTTATTTGGTCAAATGAGAGGTTTAACTATCTCACTGGTAATCAAAAAATATTTTGGAAATATACATACTAACATACACACACATATATAAATCTATTCATTAATTTCAGCTTCAATTTTAGTTATTTTCTCTTTGTAAGTTTCTTTGTTTTATTTTGTTGTCCTTTCCCAATTTCTTAAAATAAGAATTAAGTCACTTTATTATTTTTCTTTATTTTCTAATACTAAAGACATTTAATGTTATCCAATTTCTATTTTTTCTATGTCTCATATAAAATTTCTGCTTTTGCCATGTCGCATAGATTTTGTTATGAAGTACATTTCTTTATACAGCTTCACAGATAGTTTATAAAACCACATTTGCTATCCTCTTTGATCCAAGGATTGCCTATTTTATAATCTCCAAGTAGCAATATGTTTTGATCACTTTTTTTTATTAATTTGTAATTTTATTAGCTTATTATCAGAGAATCAGCCGGTAAATCCACACATTTTTTATTTCATTAAGGTTTTCTCTGTGGCTAAGGCATAATTGATTTTTTCCAAATGTTCCATAGACACATGAAAATAATGGATATACCTTATTGAAATGATGTAGAATTTTGTATATAGCTATTACATCAAGATTATTGGTTGTATTATTTGTTTCTTTATGTCCTACCTATTATTTGTCTGTCAGAGCTACCCAATTCTGAAAGAATCTATGTCTCTGTGTTCTGAAGTCACTTTCCATAATGATATTTTTTTACTATTATGTTCTCCTTGCATTTAAGTTTTTTGCAGTGTAACTGCTGTGGTATTTGGTGCACACAATTTTGTGATCATTAAATTTTTATTCATGACTTATACTGTTTATTATTACTAATTTCCCTCTTGATCTCTATAAAAGGCTTTTACCCTTAAATTTCACTTTATGTGTGTAATTCCTCCATACCTGTTTTCTTCATGTTTGCATTTTTCAGGTATTACCTATTCATTTATTTTCCCCACTATAAGTTTGTTTGTTTGTTTAATAAACAGCTTATTATTGGGTATTATTATCTAACCCAATCTGACAATCTCAGACTCGGCTTTTGACCACTGTCTGGCCCAATTTCCCTTCCCATCTGTATACATTGTAGTGTCATGTTGATATACTTTATTTTATTCATTCCCTCTTAATTTAGATCTCTTATGTTATATTGCTCTTCTATCTCTTACTGATTCAGTATTTTTATTCGTTTAAGGTGTTATTAGTTTCTTATTTTTCCCCTTGTTAACTTAAAAGTTCTAGTGGTCTTTTGCCCTAAATAATACACATATCCTCCTCATGTTTTGAGAAAACATGATACCAGCTATTTTCCCCACTGAGACACAACGTTTCCTCTATGTCTGCACTTTCTCAACCTCCTAAATTGTCTTCAAGAATACTTTCACCCCCTTCTCTATTCCTCCTTCCCCCCTCCCCCCTTCCATGAGATCTCTGGAACACTTTTACTCTCCCCTGCCCCTCACTACTCTCCACGGCGAGGTTTTACTGAGGATAGCTTAGCATTTTAAGATCTAGATTAATAATTTCCCTTGCAATATGTGCTTTTTGTTTCAAGAGTCCCTATGAAACACAAAGATTACACGTTCTCAGAATTCTATCATTATAAATGTATGTGTGTGCTTGCCTGTGTATATATTGCATGTCTACCAATTATTCTCAATATTTATAACTTTCTTCTACCATTGATACTATTTTAATTTACTTTTATTTTAAAGAATTAGTAATATATGAATAACTTCTCACCAAAGAATTCAAACTCTACAAGAAAGATGAAGTGTCACTTGACCACCCCTCATCATATTCCCTTTCCTAAAGGTGGCCTCTGTTATCAGTATGCCATGTATTCTTCCAGAATATTTTCCATATATATACATACATATACCTACACATATTTTTATTTATTTATTTATTTATATTTGGCTGCGTTGGGTCTTTGCTGCTGCGCGCGGTCTTTCCCTAGTTGCGGCGAGCGGGGGCTACTCTTCGTTGCGGTGCGCGGGCTTCTCATTGTGGTGGCTTCTCTTGTTGCGGAGCACGGGCTCTAGGCACGTGGGCTTCAGTAGTTGCAGCATGTGGGCTCAGTGGTTGTGGCTCGCAGGCTCTAGAGCTCAGGCTCAGTAGTTGTGGCACACAGGCTTATTTGCTCTGCAGCATGTGGGATCTTCCCGGACCAGGACTCGAACCCGTGTCCCCTGCATTGGCAGGCAGATTCTTAACCACTGCACCACCAGGGAAGTCCCACATGTATGTTTTTAATATAAATGGTATCATGTGTCTGTACTGCTTTGCAACTTCATTTTTTTCGCTTAATATATTTTAGAAATCCTTCTAGATGAGTAGATATAGTTTAACTCGATTATTTTAAACTGTTGCATAATATTGTCAGTAAAGTAAATTTTTTTGGTGAGCATTTAGGTTGTTTCTACTAATTTGCTATTGAAAACAGTGTACAACATTTTACCTGTCACCATCTGCACATGAATGAGAGCTTCTGCTAAATCAAAGGGTAGATGTTTTGCCTATTAAATTGCCACACAAGAATTACTGTACCTATTTATAATCTTACCAGCAATGCTTGAGGTTTATATTTTCAACAACAGTGCATGAGACTGTTTCGCTCTACCATTTTTTTATGCTTGTCTGCATGTATTACAAAATGGCTATCCCATCCGATCAGTGAAATAACACTGTTCCCAATGTAGCAAGCTCTCTCTACCTTTGACAGCGCTTAATATTATCACAATTTTATTTATGCCAGAATATACTGGTTAAAAAAAAGTGTCTTGGACCTTAATTTCTGGTTAGTAGTGAGGTGAGCATCTTTTCGTAAGTTTATTAGCTATTTGTGTTTCCTATCCTGTTAACTGCCTATTTTCCACCCTTTGTCTTCCCTCTTCATTTTTTCTAACTCATTACAAATTTGTAACTCTAATTCATAGGAACTATTCATATACTTTAGATTTCATTCCTTTATTGTTAAATATGTTAAAGTGTTTTCTCCAGGTCTGTTGCTTATCCTTGCTTATGCTTATGGAATATTTGGTCAACAAAAAATTAGAAATTTTGAGGTAGTCAAAATTTAACAGTCCTTTTCTTTGTTATCTTGGTTTTCTGTGTTGTTTGAGAAAGCATCCAGTACATTAAGATAAAAAATAATAGTCTTCTGAATTTCCTCAGCATTTATATTATTTGTACATTTAGGATATTAACCTGTGCAAAATTTGCATTTCTTTATGGTGAGGTAGGGCTCTGATGATGGTGATGACGATAATGATGATTATCAACTGTACTGTCAAATGTCCTCCAACCATTTACGCATAGTTCATTATTCCCCACTGCCACTTTTATCATAAAATAAATTCACATTTTAAAATAGGTCTGCTTTTGGACTTCTATCAATGTATTTCTCTCTTCCTGGTTCAAACTCACTCTTTTCTAATTACTACAATTTTAAGTATATTTTAAAGTATTATAGGATAATTTTTCCACCCCACACGTTGGTGTAGTTCTTAATTTTCAAAGCTGTCTTGTCTATATGAGAACATTGTAAACTTCCCAGGTGTATTTTATAATCAGCTTGGCAAGTCTCATAAAAAATTCTGTTGAATTTTGATTGAAAATGCATTTAATTGTAGATTGGCTCTGGGAGAATGAACATTTTTATACATTGACTTTTCTCATCTCATGGATATACAATATACTTCCACTTATTCACTTCTTCCCCTCTTATTAAAATTTTCCATTTTGTTCATTTAGATATATCTTATTAGGTTTATTGCTAGGTAGTTCATTTTTTTTTATTGATATTATGAATGGAAATTGCATTTTCCAACTGGCTGTTAGTTTACCTTGGTGAACATATTAGCTTTCAAAATTTTCAAAATTTTTTTTCTGCTGAAGGAAACCGTATTTTCCAGTAATAAGCATTTAATTTGATATAGTGCATTTGGAGCTAAAGTTCCAGAAGTGAGACTCAAACCTAGGTGTACAGAGCATGACTCCCCTTTCTTTCTGTTATTTCACGCTGACTCAGCATTCAGTGAGTTTCCCCACACCCCCGCCCCCTAACCTGATCCCTTTTTCTCAGTGCAAACCAAAATATAACAGAGAGAAGGGCTCCTGGGTCCTTGACAAATGCCTCATTTTACCTACTGAGACCTAAAGCATTTAAGTGACTTGTGTAAGGTCACACAATGTAGGACTCAGAAAAAGGCAGAATTGGATTAGCTTCTAGAATGGTTATTACAATTTCTAACATAACAGGAATAATAGTGGCTTAACTGTGCTTCTCTTACAAATTGTATACAATTCTACACACAGCTTTACCTGATTTTTATTCTGTGGAATGGTTTGTGTAGTATTTTATGATTGTGTATGAAATGGGCAAATTTCCATGCCATGCAAATACTGTTGGTTTTCAATTATATACTTTTAAAAAGTCGGAAATGGGTCACATTTATGTTGCAAAGTATACAAGTGTACCCAAAATGGCTGAAGGCAATTATCAAAATGCTTGAGAGTAAAAGCCAATGAAAAGTTATTAATTCCCAAAAGTGCATGAAGCACTGTGAGAGAAGCAAAGACATATAAGAAAATGGTACAAAAAATAATAGAGAAGTGATATAATTTAATAGCTGTTATTTACAGTTTAATACATTGTACTATATGCTTTCCATATGGTAACTCACTTAACTCTTAAAACATACACACACAACAACCGAGAGCTAAATGTTGGGTTTTGTTCTTCATAGAGGAGATACCAGAACTTTAGTGATGAAATTACTTGCCCAGGCTCATGATATTAATGAGTAGCAAAGACTGAATTGGAACCCAGGTGTATTTAACACCAAAAATCTTGTTCTAACTTTTCTATGTACTTATCTATTTTCCTTAAAATCCACCTAAAAATACATATCCTCCCTTTTGGCAACACTGCATTAGTCTAACAAGTCCTGGGAACATTTTTAACGATTAACTAAGACCCAAATGCATCTACTACCAAAAAGCTGGTCATTAACTTACTGAACATTCTCACGAATGCCTTTGAGGAAGTACTCATGACATACCGCAACACAAATCAAAAGATCAAGTCATTGTGGAAGAACTGATACAAGCAGCTACCCGGATGAATATCAAACACATGCTAAGCAAAATAAGCTAGACACCAAAGCATATATATTGTATGATTTCATTTATATTAAACTTTTGAAAGGCAAAACTAATCCATAGTGACAGAAAGCAGATCCGTGGTTGCCTAGGGCTGGAGATTGTGGAGAACTGACTGGGAAAGGGAACAAGGGAATATTTGGGGTGGGGGGGGGGGGTGGATGAATAGATAAAGCAGATATTCTTCAGAAATGGCTCACAACCTTTGGTGAAATGGGTTTAATGGTTCCTCTTAATTAGGGTAAGGTCTAGATATCAGAGAATTGCTTTGAGGAGTCACCAATGAACACCATGTTATGTGGATCTTCAGTGTTTCAGCAATCTGGTCTGAGAATAGCAGCAACATTTAGCTACTGAAGTAAACAGTCTGGAAGCTTAGTGAACAATCAGTGGTGGTAATCCATCCAGCTGCACGAAGGGCACGCAGGAGCACCTCACATGTTCTGTTTTGTACAGAACTAATGCAGTCAGTTATTTTTGCTTTCTGCAATGGATATAACATTGTAACGAGAAGGTAAGTTTGCATCAGAGGCGTCAGCTTCTCGATTATCTCTTGCATTTTGGCTTTCCCCTCTTTTATGGCAAATTCTGCTGCAGTGTCATGGTAATGGCATTTTGCACTCATATTATTATGAGATCTGTGCGTTAATTCAAGGATCTCAATGCCTGCCTTGAACAACATCAAACGGAACAATGAAATATGAGCAAGGCTTACTGGAAAACATCTGCATGCATCTCATATCAAAAAATGCACAACACATTCGGTTATGAAATTCTGATTTTCGTCACATTAAAATTGCTTTGAAAGATACCTATTATGCAATATGATTCCTATGACATGATCCTTTATCTATCATCCCCTCCCATTCAATATTTAGCTATCTGGGAAAGAAATGCAACCATAAAAAGGGAAACGTGAAAACAATTCTTGCTTTTAGGGGGGCCTGTACTTTGAATTTTTAAAGGTGGACATTCAGGGACCTAGCATACTTGGTAAGGGTTTTAAAACAGGTCTAAAGGAAAGAATCATATAAAATAGAAAGTGTCTAACACAAGATGAATGAATAAAGGTAGAAGGTAGGTTATGATGCAGACTACCATCAAGGAGTCAATCTTAATTTAGGATTCATTTCTTATTTAAGGAAGTAATAGACAGGCTTCACAGGATCCCTGAAGATCTTTGGGTTATAAGAACATTTTTCTCTGTATGTGGGGAGAAACCTATTGCCTTGCTCAGAATCTCAAAGGATTCTGTGATACAGCCATGACCCTCTTCCCCTTCAAAGTTAACCAGCAGATGAGATAAATAGCTTCATTCAGGGCATTTCCAATTCATTCAACTCCAGCACATCTCATACACATACTCTTGGCTTAAAGGTTCACTCTGAGTCACTGAGCTACAAGCCAGTAAGGATCTACTTAGAGCTAAATATCTCCAGAGAATCTCCAGAAATACAAATTCCCAGGAAAATCCAAAAACAAACAAACAAACAAGTCAAGAGTGAAGAGAAACTGATTGAATGCAGTAAATGTGGGCCTAATACCACAGTCTTTCAGACCAGTTTCTCAGAATGATTCTTGCTGAGCAAACGGATCACCTTTCTGCACCTCCTCTGCTTCTCTGCTACCCAGCTGCCCATCACTGACCTCACAGGAAGAGAAAGGAAAAAAGTACAACATTTGTTCAGCTTCTGCTATACGACAGTCAGTGGATTAGGCATTTTAGACATTTTTCGTTGCTTTGTTTGGATAGAAAATTACGGTTCTAGGAATTTCAGGAGCCTGCCCCTGGTCACCTAACCAGAGAAACTGTGGCGGGGTTGACCTTGAATTCAAGAGAGCTTGGAGCTTAGTGTTCGCTGTCTTTCTGCTCCTCCACACCGTGATTCCTCTTCCCTTCCTGCCTCTCTGGTCCTCGCCATCCAGCCTCTTTGGAGGTGGGTGTTTTCCATCAGCCCACTTCATCTAAACCATTTCCCAAAGCTGCCTATTAGGCTAACAGCACATGTCTCCTGCCGAGTTCTTACTCTTCCTTAATTCAGGCAAATTTCAAATGCATTACCCATTGCACGGTGGGAAAGGCACAGTGCTGGGAATCAGGACTCCTGGGTTCTGTCTGCCCTGAACAGACCATGTGACCTTGTACCAGGCGTGAATCAATCTGAGTACCAGATAATAAGGTGGGTAGATTACACGATCTTGAAAGTTGAGATATAATATTCTAACTCTATTATTCCTTGGCGTAAACATGTTTCTATTGAGAGTGATTTGATCATGTTACTAGGCTATTAGATTCATTGTCCTTATTTGGGGAAATATTATTTAGGCCCACCATGGTGTTGTGTATCACTCAGATTATTAGGACATCACCCAAATGTATTTAACTTGATTTGTCCAAAGTGTAGCACATTGCCAAGTCCAAACAGGCCCTTAAATGCCTTTGAATTGGCTGATTTGCTGAAGGTTACTGCTCCAGCCTCCCCTTCTGCAGGCCAGGGGAAAGTAATGAAGGGGAGAATCGGAGATGAAGGCGTGAGCTGGCAGTGGGTACTTTGGGCCAGAAGTTTTGGACCAGGAGAAGAACCCTGGCTAAGAAGAAGAAGCTTCTAGGAATTTTATCTTCCTGTTTGTAAAAAAGCAATAATACTCCAGGCTAAGAGTAAGGGTTCAGTGAGATGACATCTGTCTGCTAATAAGGTACAGCACAACCTCAAACTTTATTGACATCACCATCAGACACCCATTTGGAAAACCCTAGATTTGACGAGGCCTGGTCTTCCCCCAAGCCAGCTGTAGGACTCGCCTTGCAGCCTCAGTGCAGCACATACTAAGCGGACAGAACTGCGTGGGTGACTCCTCCGCGTGTACAGCCCCGCTCCGTTTGCCTTGCATCACTTCACAGGTAAGTACGCTCCTGGCCCTTCTACCCTCCGACCTGTGAGGTGCAGAGAGGCAGAGACTTATCAGCCACAGGGTATGGTTGGAGGTGGTGGTGACGGGTTTGTGTGGCCTGTCTCAGGTCACCAATGAGTCAGCAGTGACACTGTCTTTGGAACAGGGCCTGTGACCTCCAGGGTGGCATCCCTCATTCCAGGGGGCCTGCGTGCAGGTAAAGGGTCTGACTTCCAGATTTTGCAGAAAACCCAGGAATTATTTTAGTTCTTGCTTTTGAGACACGAGGCTGATGGTGATCAGTAGAAACTGAGCCGGGTAAGGGCCACAAGCTGTTTTAAAGGCAGAAGAGGCTGCTGCAACTCGATTGAATGAAGATGGTTTTATGAACAGGAGACTCAGCAATATTGCCCTGGTTTCCCGGTCTCACGAAGGTGCTCTCCCACCTCACCTGTCCAAAGATGTCCGTCAGAATATTTGTTTGAAAATGTGACTTGAGCTTGTGTGTGCATGTATATGTGCAAGTGGTGGCAGGTGGGAGAGGGGATGTCTCTGTGCCCTTGAAGCTGGTCCTGACTGCTCTGGGGCGGCCAAGCACACAAGCTACACATCAGTGCATCAGGATATGAGAGCATCTTGCCCTGGGAATATTTATGTCCATCTGTCTGATCAGTTTGGGGACTAGTGTGAGCCCAGTCTTAGCGTATTTCTGAGCGACTGCAGCAGGCCAGGCACAGCTGAAGGCCACTCCCATTTGTCTCTAGAGTGTGACTATCCCAAGCTGCACTGAGCTTCACACCTGCCTGAAGTTCTCTCCTCGTGGAGCCTCAGCCCATTCTAGGTCGGCTCTGCTGAGAGATTTCAGATGCTTCTATGTGTCTCCTTGGTATATACCCCAACCTCCCCTCCCTCCCCTGACCCATGCGGCCAGGACTTCAAGGATATGCATCATCACTGAAGGCTGATCCGTTACAGACTTGTTCCAGAGTCTCCTAGAGAGCTTTGGCAGATTGCGAGTCGCTACCTGGTTCCACGAAGTGGTTCCCGAATATGTCAGGCAGCTCTCAGACAAGTGTATCCTCGTGGTACGAGAGGTGACAGAACAAAGCCAAATTGCTTTTGCTCCTGGAAACACTGGTCTTTCATGTCAGAGTTTGGGTTACTTAATCTTTTCGTGCCAGGGATAAAATTTCCCTGGTGTAACATCCACTGATAGCAATGGACATTCCACAGCTTTGAGTGACAAGAAATTAATGCTCCAATCTGCATATTCAAATCCCCAGGTAAACATCACCATGCCTTTCTCAGTACTTTCCGTGCTGCTTTGCATTTCCAAATCCTTACAGTTATCCACAATTCATGAAAATGTAATGCTTAATAACAATTTTTACTGGGGCAGCTTTTAAGGTTACTATGATAAACATTGACTGCGTGAAATTCACCAAATTCAGAATTATCAAGTTTTCCTATATGTTTGAAATATGAAAAAAATATATAGCCTGAAGGTTACATGCTACAAGGTACGTTTCCTGAATTTACATTTCAATCACTTAGTCTGTTTCAATATAATGTTGATTTATGTTCAGGTTTGAAAGCTTCGTTTAATGTTAAAATTCTTAAAACAAACCTCAGACGCAGAGGGCTCTGTATTTTTCATCAGTTTTTTTTTTAATTTAGCTTAACTAGATTCTACTCAGATAAAAAGCTAGAAAGAACGGCTGTTGAAGGTCACAGTGGCAGAGAATTCAACTAGCATGGCAACTCCTCAGAGTTTTGTTTTTCCACAGAGCTCAGTGAGTTAACCTGATATTGCTGGAAGGGTTTGGGAAGGCCAAAGAAGACCAAATCAGGTGAAGACAACTTTATAATTTTATAGTCGTGATTAAAGCCAGACTCTGGGATTGATCTAAATATAAAACCCAGTACTAAGCTTAGTCCTGAATCTAGTCTAAGAATTGTTTGTTACCCTAACAAACTCCTATGCATCCTTCAAGGTCCATTTTAGCTGTCACCACCTCCTAAAAGGCCTCCCTGATACCCCAGATAAAATCACTCTTTCCTCTGAGGACCTCTGCTGGTAAATATTGCTGTTTCATTTACTACTCTACTGCACAATTGTTTGTTCATATTATCTGTCTCCTTATTAAATGATAAATTCTGTGTCCTCAGTAGATGGTCAATGAATTTTTCTTGAAATAATGAACACAGGAATATATTCTAGCTGTATTATGAATATGAGTGTGAAGCCTGGTGCCCAGGTATTCTGAGAATTTGTACCATGTTTTAAATTAAAATCCACCATCACTAGAAAAAGGAAAGAAAAGCAGGTTGCAGGTCAAATCTGGCCTACAGATGTTTTATTGGGCTTCCTCAGTGTTATAAAATAGTTGAATCAGGCGCCAACATTTAAAAGTCAGGAGGTTGCACACAAGAGTCTGCATTTCCAGTTTCTTAAAATGTCTAAATACATGATGACACCGAAAAAGCATTTCCACGTGACCGCAAGCGGCTGGAGCTGGCAGCCGAGTACACAGTCTCCTTTGCTTCTCCCTTCACCTGGCTCAGCCCCTTTAAGCATTTCAGTTCGCAATGCTGCTTTTAGAACATCAGATTTTTCATTGTTTCAGGTGACAGGTTGGTTTATGCAGATCCAGCCATGTGCTCTTGAAAGCAATGAACACATACTTGGCATATATCTAGTTTTAGGAAGAGACAAAGAACAGGAAGCCAGGTGCCTTCCATTAAGTAACTTAAAATATGGGTAGGGGGTCGGGATGGGAGAGATTAAAAACTCACGTCCATGAAACCATATGGAACCTCAGTCCCTCAGCCAAAGATATATCATGTAATACAGTTCTCTATATCGATAGGGTACAAACAATTCCAAGATGTAAACCACATCTGAGATCTCACTGACAACAGGAGGAGATAAAACTAAAGCAAAAACCAACCAAACAATAACAAAACTGAATGCATTAAAAAGAAGAGAGAAGCTCCCCTGGTCGTCCCAACTTCTCTAAACATAATATTGCAAAGTCTGCCTTCTACGTCTTATGTGCACAGTGCCCTAAGGACTGCTCTCCTTCCCTTCTCTTCTTTCCCCCTCACGGTCACTTCCTTTGTGAAGCCATCTCCTTCTTCCTTCCTTGTTGGCAAGCCTTTCCATTCGCCCCAGAGGTTCGCTCAGTCACTAATTCACTCAACATTTATCAAGGCTCGCTTTGTTAAAAGGTATGCATTGGGAGGATTCAGAGGTAAATAAGGCGAGACCCTTGTCCCTATGAAAATAAAAGTCAAAGCAAGCCAAGTCCAGAGTAGGAATCGACCCTGACTTCCTTCACAGACCACGTGTACCCTCGACAATACTGCAGGCAGGAAGCACATCAGGACACATGAACCAATAAGCCTGGGTCTTGCACAAAAAAAACAAAAATAGAAAACACTCCTCAACTGATTTGGGAACGAAGAACAAACATGTGAGAAAAAAAAACTGCAGCATACTTGCAAAGCAACAGATCAATACAGACTGGGACCTGCTGAGCCAGGTGTGTGTGGGGATTGAGGGGCAGGGGTGGTTATTCCAGGACCGCTGCCAAAGCACACAGCTTCAGAAACAGGACCGGAAGCGTGCCTTCACGCACAGACTGCTCCTTCCGGCTGGCACGTACGCTCTCCCTTGCCCACTTAACACGCTTCTCTTCATTTGTTTAGACGCGCGGAGAGGCATTATTTCCTCTGTTAGGTCTTCCCCAGGCCCCTCGCCCGACAGAATTAGCCTCCAGCCCTACCCTGCCCCCCGCCACGTGCCCCTCACCAGAGCACTCTGCTCGGCACGGCATTTGCGGACCACAGCTGTTGAGGAGATGCATTTCACCCCTGAATCCCCAGCGCCAACAGACCCTTGGTGCTCCCAGCTGGTTAACTGAATAAAGAGGAGGGGCTGCGGGTGGGATGGGGGTAGGCCGAACAGCATTTTGAACGGGGGAATGACATACGAAATGGAACAGCTGAAGGAAAACCTATGCCATGCTGTGTGGAGCGAGGGTATTTCTGCTTGGCTGGGGTATTTGTGTCAGGGAAAAAAGACGAGTGAGGTTGCTGAAGGTAAAGGAAGAGGACAGAGGGCCTTGGGTGCGTCCCGCAGAGGAGAAAATCACATCCCGCCGTAACCCTGCAGACTCTTCCTCAGCTTCTCTGCCGCTCTTTCTTGCTCCCAAACCAACCTCGTGTGAGGCATCTCCTCGCTGCAAGCCCCGCCCTGCAGGAGTTGCGTGATCTTTCAAAGGGTCCCCGATTTCTCAGAGATGCCACTTTCTGTACCTCAGACAAGTTAATGTCCTTTCCAGGGCTCAGTGTGTAAGAGAGAATCCCTGCTGCACATTCTCCGTGTGTTTTCATGGCCGGCAGACGTCCGTAAGGAAGCCAGCACGGTCCTCTGATCACGCAGGATGACAGATCACTGCTGGTGGGTACCCCGCCATCTGGGTGGACCCTGGCGGTCCTCAGCATCCCTGAAGCATCACCGGACTGCTCCTCCTGTTGCTCTGTGGATCTTTCTGAATTAGACAGCAGGTCTACAGGACAGGGCTGGAGGCTGCCTCTGTGGCCGGCTCACAGGCACCTCAAGGGCAGAGCTGATCAGTTTTAGAAACTCATAAGGCAAATGTACATCCTCGTGTGGGAAGCCAGGTAGCTGCTCTAAACTTGTGCGGATTTTCCTGCCTTTTCTCTTGACTCTTTCATGGCTTGTGGCTCAAGAGAGGCACAGATCGATCAGAATGAAACCCTTCTATACCAGAACTCAAGACCCACTGTCCCACCCTTCACCCAATCCCTCCTTCACTCACCTACTCCTCCTCCCTTATTGCTTTCCATATTATTCCAATGCCCTCTTAATGATTTCTTCTTTTCAACTCACTTAACTGTATATATTTTGAAAGTACCCAAAAGGCAGATAGGTAGACCTTTTAAAAAGCAAAATACATACGTTTAGAAATGTTTAATATGGCTGGCATTTTCCAATTTCTCTGGATGGCCAAATACCCTAGAGGAGATGTCTTTGGGCTGGCTGTTTGACTGTTCAACTCTGGGTACGTCTGTGAGGCTGTGTTCATTATGCAATGGCAAGTTCCAAGGTAGTGAAGAATGTAAATGTCTAAAAATCTTTGCTTCTCAGAAATAAATAAAAGGATTAAAAATATAAACTGGGCACCTAGGTACAGTGGATTGATACAAAAATACACATAAGCAGACAGACAAAGGCATGGTCTTCAAACCAAGACTATTACAATCTTATTGTCGTTAGAAGCATCTCCCTCAAGGGTGATGTCATCAAGATGGTGACATAGGTCATTCCTGAATTCAGTCCCCTTCACTAGAAGACCAGCTAGTGACACCAACATAGGCAAGACACCACTGTGAAAATCCCAGAAGACGGAGGTGAGACGGCAGCACCCCTCGGGACCACAGAGACCGCGAAAGACCTCATTAGAAGGGTAAGAGGAACGGCTAGACGCTAATCCCATCACCCCTCCCTCAGGATGACACAGAGCCACACTGAGAGGGCCCCTGGGGCCTATGGTTTCTCTAGTGGGACACAAAGAGCCCAAGGTGGACATCCACCTTCCCAGCATTGTGGGTCATTCACCCCCTGGGAGGCCCGTTTGGGTCTCACCCCATGGGGATCACAAGGAAGCTGTGGGGCTTGACACTGGAGATCACATCAAAGGGGGGCAGGGCTTACAGTAACCAGCACTTAGATCTGGGCAGACTAAGTTCCTCCTCACGGTGGAGGAGGAGATCCCAGCCAGTGGCTTTGCCCATCTTCAGAGCCAAGCTGGTGACCCCATGTGGCCAGAGTACTTGATGCACTATTCTGCCTGATTTGATCCCCAAACAACAAGCAATGCTGGCCTTCGGGCCTGTTCTGCTGCACCGCCTGGGCAGGGAAGGAGGCTGCCACCCCCACCTACTGTTGAGTATAGCCCTCAGTCTTGCCTGATCAGGAAGCATAACCAGAGCACCCGGGAGGCTAAGTGGCCCAGCCTATAGCTGCACTTACAGGGGCACCTGAGCAGAGAACCCAGTCAGTAGCTCTGTCCATCTGCAGAATCAAGTCAGTGGCTCTGCCTGACCAGGGAGCTCAGGGGACAGTTTTGCCTGGCCTTGGTCCCCAGACAGTGAGCCATTCCAGCAGTTCTATGACCTTGGCCAGGCAGGGAAGTAAATTTGCAGGCCCCCTTAACTAGTGAGTATAGCGCCCGACTAGGAAGCCTGACCAGCGAATGCAAGCAACTGTGGAGTCCATTCTACAGTTGCACTTGGGAAAAGAACCAAGCCAGTAGTCCTAGCCAACTGTTCCCAGCCAGGGGCACCCCTGAACTCAGAGCTTGGGCAGTGGCCTCCCCCAAATAGGGACCCTGATAGCAAGCCCCACTTCTAAGGATGCTACCAGCTGACTCGTCAGAACCCCAAGCTGAGCTGACAGGTGAAGGACTGCCTCTGCCCAAGTGAATCTGTAAAGTCTGGAAGAGGAAACTGCTTTCTCAAATGCACAGATACCAATGCAAAGAGTCAAGGATTACAAAGAATCAGGTAAACATGATGCCATCAAAAGAAACTAATACATCTCTAATAACTGACCCTGAAGAAATAGAGATCTATGAACTGTCTGACAAAACATTCTGAATAATCCTCTTCAAGAAGTTTAGTAAACTACAAGATCACACAGACAGCTAAATAAAATTAGAAAAATAATGCATAAACGAAATGAGAAGTTTAACAAAGAAACAGAACCCATCCAGAAAACCAAACAGAAATCCTAGAGCTGAATAATACACTGACTGAACTGAAGAATCCAATAGAGAACTTCAGCAGCAGACTCAACCAAGCAAAAGAATAAATCAGTGAATTAGAAAATAAGTCATTTGAAATTATCCAGTCATTTGAGCAACATAAAAAAAAAGAATAAAAAGAAAGAAAGAAAAAAAATGTTTAAAAACCTATGGGGTTTAGGGGACACACTCAAGAAAAACAATATATGCATTATGGTTTAGGACTGTTTCTGCTGGAATGAACCTGTAAAACCTGGAGGAGGTGACCATTTATTCAAATGCACAGCCAAGAATACCAGAAATGAAGGAGAGATAAAGACTTTCCCGAACAAATAAAAGCTGATAAATATCACCACCAGACATGCTTTACAAGAAATGCTACAGGGTGTTCTTCCAGAGGAAATAAAATGATGCTCATTAACACCATAAAAGTATATGAATATAGGTAAAAAACTCTGGTAACAGTAAATATATAAGCAAAGCCAGATTTTCTAATACTGTAATGGTGTTCCATAGTTCACTTACAACTCTAGCTTAAGACGTTAAAGAAAAAAGTATTAAAAATAACCATAACCACAGTAATTTATTATTGGATACACAATATAAAAATATGTAAATTGTAACATGAAACATAAAATGTGAGAAGGGAGAAGAAAAAGTGTAAAGTTTATGTATGCTATTGAAGTTGTTACCAGCTTAAAACAGGATTTCATAAATAGAAGATATTTATGTAAGTCTCATGATAACTACAAAGGAAAAACCTGTAGTAGTTACACAAAAGATTACGATAAACAAAGCATACTGCTACAAAAAGTCATCGAATCACAAAATAAATCAGTAAGATAAGAAGGAAAAAAAAAAAAGAAGCAAGGAACAAAGGTTTAACAACACAATCAGAAAACAATTAATCAAATGGCAGTAATAAGTCCTCACCTATCAATAATTATTTTAAATGTAAGTGGGTTAAATTCTCCAATCCAAAGACACAGAATAAAATTTTTAAAAATCCAACAATATGCTGCTTACAAGAGACTCACTTTAGCTTTAAAGATACACACAGCCTGGGAGTGAAGGGATAGAAAAAGATATTTCAAACAAATGGTAACCAAAAGAAAGCAGAGTTAGCTATACATATATCAGACAAAATAGACTTTAAGCTGCAAATGCTCAAAAGAGACTAAGAAGGTTATAGTATCATGATAAAGGGGTCAGTCCACCTAGAATATATAACAATGGTAAATATTTATGTAGCCAACTTTGGAGCATCTAAATATATGAAGCAAAGAGTAACAGAAGTAAAAGGAGACATAAACAGCAATACAGTAATAGTTGGAGACTTTAACATCTTACTCTCAACAATGGATAGATCATCCAGCAGAGAATCCATAAGGAAACAGTGGATATGAATAACACTATAAATCAAACAGACCTAACAGACACATACAGAACATTCCATTCAACACCACCAAAATACACATTCTTTTCAAGTGCAAACAGAACAACTTCTAGGATAGATCATATGGTAGGCCACAGAACAAGTCTTAGTAAATTTAAGAACACTGAATCATACCAAATCTTTTCCAAACACAATGATATGAAACTAGAAATCAACAACAGGAGAAAAACAGGAAAATTCACAAATATTTGATACATGGACTTTTAAAAAAAAATACACTCCTGAACAACCAAGGGATCAAAGAAGAGATGAAAAGATAAAAAAGTATCTTGAGACAAATGAAAATGGAAACACAACATACAAAAACGTACAAGATGCAGCAAAAGCAGTTCTAAGAGGGAAGTTTATATGGATAAACACATACATAAAAACAAAAGAAAACTCTCAAATAAATAAACAAATTTTATACCTCAAGGAATTAGAAAAAGAAGAATAAATGAGGCCCAATAGTAGCAGAAGGGAGGAAATAAAAAAAAGAGGAGAAATAAACAAAATAAAAAATAACAGAAAATATTAACAAAACTATAGAGTTGGTTTTTTGAAAAGATAAACAAAACTGACAAACCTTTAGCTAGACTAACCAAGAGAAAAACAGGACTCAAATAAATAAAATTATAAATGAAAGAGGAGACATTACAACTGATACCACAGATGCAAAGGATAATAAGAAACTTCTTTGAACAACTATATGCCAACAAATTGGATAATGTAGAATAAATTGAAAAATTCCTAGAAACAAACAACTTACCAAGAATGAATCATGAAGAAACAAAAACTCTAAACAGACTAAGAATGAGTAAGGAGATTGGATCAGTAACCATAAACCTCCCAACAGAGAAATGCCCAGGACCTGATAGTTCACTTGTAAATTTTTACCAAAGATTTAAGAAGAACTGATGCCAAATCTTCTCAAACTCTTCCAAAAAAATTGAAGAGGAGGGGAACATTCCAAAATTCATTTTATGAGGCCAGTATCACCCTGATACCAAAGCCAGATAAAGACACTACAAGAAATGTAAACTACAGGCCAATATCCCTGATGAATATAGATGTAAAAATTCTGAACAAAGTACTAGCAAACTGATTTCAACAGCTCATTAAAAGGATCATACAGCAAAGTCAATTGGGATTCATCCCTTGGGCGCAAGCATGGTTCAACATACGCAAATCAGTAAGTGTGATATATCACAATAATAGAATTTTAAAAATCCTATGATCATCTCAGTAGGTACAGAAAAAGCATTTGACAGAATTCAACATTCATTTATAATAAAAGCTCAACAAACTATGTAGGGAAGGAATATACATCAACATAATAAAGGCCATATATGATAAGTCCACAGCTAACATCATACTCAGTGGTGAAAAGATGAAAGCTTTTCCTCTATCAGGTACAAGACAAGGGTGACCAGTATCACCACTCCTATTCATCATGGTACTGGAAGTTCTAGTAAGGGCATTCAAGCAAAGAAAATAAATAAAAGACATTAGAATCAGAAAGCAAAAAGTAAAATTGTCTCTATTTGCAGATGATGTGATTTTATATAAAGAAAATGTAAAAACTTCATAAAAAACTTTTAGATAATCATGAATTGAATAAAGTTGCAGGATGCAAAATCAACATACAGAAATCAATAGTGTTTCGATACACTGACAACTAATTATCTGAAAAGAAACAAGAAAAACAACCCCATTTGTAGTAGCATCAAAAAGAATAAAATACTTAGGAATAAATCTAACCAAGGAAGTGAAAAGTCTCTACAATGAAAACTATAAGATACTGATGAAAGAAACTGAAGATGACACAAATAAATGGAAAGATATCTTATGTTCATGGATTGGAGAAATTAATATCATTAAAATATCCATACTACCTAAAGCTGTCTATAGGTTCAGTGTAACACTTATCAAGATTCCAGTGGCATTTTTTACAGAAATAGAAAAACAATCCTGAAAATTGTCTGGAATCACAAAAGACCCTGAATAGGCAAAGGAGTCCTGAGAAAGAAGAACAGAGCTGGAAATATAACACTTGCTGATTTCAAACTGTGTTACAAAGCAATAGTAATCAAAACAGTATGGAAATGGCATAAAAACAGACACATAGGGCAATGGAACAGAATCAAGAACCCAGAAATAAACCCATGCATAATATGGTCAGTAATATTTGACAAGGGAGCCAAAAATACTCAATGGAGAAAAGACAGGCTCTTCAATTAACAGTGCTAGGAAAACTGGATATTCACAGGTAAAAGAATTAAACTAAACCCCTATCTTACACCAGTCACAAAAAATTAACTTGAAATGAATTAAAGGCTTAAATGTAAGATATGAAACCATAAAACTCCTATAATAAAAACATAGGGGAAAAAAACCTCCTTGACATTCGTCTTGTCAATGATTTCAAGGATGTGACACCTAAGGCTCAAGCAACAAAAGCAAAAATAAACAAATGGGACTACATCAAACTAAACAGCTTCTACACAGCAAAAGAAGCAATCAACAAAATAAAAGGCAACTTACAGAATGGGAGAAAATATTCTCAAACCACACATCTGATAAGGGGTAATATCTAAAATAAATAAGGAACTCATACAACTCAATAGCAAAGTATCAAATAATCCAATTAAAAAGTGGACAAAGGACCTGAATAAGCCTTTTTCCAAAGAAAATATTCAAAGAGCCAACAGGAACATGAAAGGGTGCTCAAGATCACTAATCATCAGCAAAATGCAAATCAAAACCACATGAGATATCACTTCACACCTGTTAAAATGTATTATCAAAAAAACAAGAGATAACAAATGCTGGTGAGGATGTGGAGAAAAAAGAGCCCTTGTACACTCTTGGTAGGAAATGTAAATTGGTGTAGCCACAATGGTAAACAGTATGGAGGTGCCTCAAAAATTTAAAAAATAGAACTACCATATGATCCAGCAACTCCAGTTATGGGCATAAACTCAGGGTAGATGAAATCACTATCTCAAAGAAGAGATTATCTGCACTGTCATGTTCACTGCAGCATTATTTATAGTAGCCAAGACGTGGAAACAATCCAAGTCTCCACTGATGGATAAATGGATAAAGAAAATGTGATATATATGATATATATTTTATATATATATAAGATATAAATGTATTTTAGAGATATATTTATATATTTACATATATATGTAATAGAATATTATTCAGCCATAAAAAAGAATGACATCTTGCCATTTGTGACAGCGTGGATGGACCTTGAGGACATTACACTAAGTGAAATAAGTTGGACAGAGAGAAGTAAAAACTGCATGATCTCACTTACATGTGGAATTTTTTAAAAAAAAAGAACTCATAGAAAGAAAGAACAGATTGGTGGGGGTGGGGAGTTGGGGAAACTGATAAAGGGGATCAAAAGGTATAAAATTCTGGTTATAAGATCAATAACTTCTGGAGATGTAATGTACAGCATGGTGACTCTAGTTATTAATACTGTATTGAATATTTGAAATCTGCCAAGAGATCTTAAAAGTTCTCATCACAAGAAAAAGAAATCTGTACATAGTGACAGACATTAATTAGACTTACTGTAATGTCCATTTTGCAGACACTATAAAACTCCTAGAAGAAAACAAAGGCAGAACACTCTCTGATATCAGTTGCAGCAATATCTTTTTCAATCCATCTCCCAGAATAATGGAAATAAAAACAAAAATAAACAAATGGGACCTAATTAAACTCAAAAGCTTTTGCACAGCAAAGGAAACCATAAACAAAACGAAAAGACAACCCACAGATTGGGAGAAAATATTTGCAAATGACGGGACCAGCCAGGGATTAGTCTCCAAAATTTACAAACAGCTCATGTGGCTTAATATCATCAAAACAAACAATCCAACCACAAAATGCACAGAAGACCTACGTAGACATTTCTCCAAAGAAGACATACAGATGGCCGAGAGGCACATGAAAAGATGTTCAACATCGCTAATTATTAGAGAAATGCAAATCAAAACTACAATGAGACCAGTCACAATGGCTGTCATCAAAAAATCCACAAATGGGCTTCCCTGGTGGTGCAGTGGTTGAGAATCTGCCTGCCAATGCAGGGGACATGGGTTCGAGCCCTGGGCTGGGAAGATCCCACATGCCGCGGAGCAACTAGGCCCGTGAGCCACAGCTGCTGAGCCCGCGCGTCTGGAGCCCGTGCTCCGCAACAAGAGAGGCCGCGACAGTGAAAGGCCCACGCACCGCAATGAAGAGTGGCCCCCACTTGCCACAACTAGAGAAAGCCCTCGCACAGATACGAAGACCCAACACAGCTAAAAATAAATAAATAAATAAATAAATAAATAAAAAAATCCACAAACAATAAATGCTGGAGAGGGTGTGGAGAGAAGGGAACCCTCCTACACTGTTGGTGGGAATGTAAACTGGTACAGCCACTATGGAGAACAGTATGGAGGTTTCTTAAAGAGCTAAAAATAGAGCTACCATATGACCCTGCAGTCTCACTCTTGGGCATATATCCGGAGAAAAACATGGTCTGAAAGGATACATGCACCCCGATGTTCACTGGAGCACTGTTTACAGTAGCCAAGACATGGAAGCAACCTAAATGTCCATTGACAGAGGAATGGATAAAGAAGATGTGGTACATATATACAATGGAATATTACTCAGCCATTAAAAAGAATGAAATAACGCCATTTGCAGCAACGTGGATGGACCTAGAAATTGTCATACTGATTGAAGTAAGTCAGACAGAGAAAGAGAAATATCGTATGATATCTCTTATATGCGGAATCTAAAAAGAAATGATACAAATGAACTTATTTACAAAACAGAAACAGACTCACAGACTTAGGGAACAAACTTATGGTTACTGGGGGGAAGGGATAGTTACGGAGTTTGGGATTGACATGTACATACTGCTATATTTAAGATGGATAACCAACAAGGACCTACTGTATAGCACAGGGAACTCTGCTCAATGTTATGTGGAAGCCTGGATGGGAGCGGAGTTTGGGGGAGAATGGATACACGTATATGTATGGCTGAGTTGCTTTGCCGTGCACATAAAACTATTACAACATTGTTAATTAGCTATATTCCAATATAAAATAAAAAGTTAAAAAAATATATTGAATTAAATGTTAAGCCATCAAAGTATACACTGACTATGTATTATGAATGGTGATAATATCTGTGGGAGGGTAAAATGCAACATCCAGCATAATTGCTGCCCTCAAGGAGATTCCTATTTAGGTGAAATGAAAGTTAACATGAAATCCCTAGTTATGGGGGTTGTCCTGCATGACCTCCACCATCAGTACCATGTGACTCTAGGATGCCATAATTGCATATGAAATTAAATAAAAAAGATGCAATGAACGAAAAATACATCAGAAGCACAAAGAGAATTTTAAAATCGTCTCATCTCATCTGAAATAATATAAAACAAAACACTAGCAAAAAAAAGTCAACGCTCTCAGAAATGACAGCAAAGTTTTACACCGTGGTTCTAAGCTGTCAGATTCTCAACTGTTTGTGAGAATAATCTACACTATAACATTCTTTTCTTTCTATCTTGGCCCAAGGATATGAGTATAGGACCCTTTGAAATATCAGATAAAAAGGAGAAGAATAAACTGTGTTAGGCGGAAAATATGAGAATAATGTCCCATCAAGATGACGATAACACAGGTGTCCAAAGCAAGACAAGAGAAGAACACACAGGAGAGGGGAAAATCTTGGATGCCACAGATCAAGAGGCTTTCAGAAATGTGTAAATATAGTAGGCTCCTTACTGCGATTACACTGCAGAAGCCCTCTGAACTGATCTGAGCACAGGTGGGCCCATTAATCAGAATGTCTGTCAGAGTACAGAATCAGAAAAATGTTCCTCGTGTCCATTTGTATTCCATGTAGAGGGAGCACAGACAGGAAGTGAAAGGGAGGAAGTGGACCCTGACCATGGATTTAAATCCTCAGTCTGTCAATTACCACTGGGTGACACAGCCTCTTTGTGCCTAAGTGTCCTCATCTGTAGAATGGGTATAGAGATAGTTCCTACCTGACAGCACTGTAATGGAGATAAATTGGTGAACACTATAAAGGTTGTAGAACAGTATCTAGCACTTCTTTTTTTTGGTAGGGCCAAGGCTGGATTTTTTGCCTAAGGATCATATTATTAGAGTCCTCCAATGTCTTTTTTTTTTTTTTTTTGGCATCAAACACATGCTTTATGCATTGTCTATGATTTCTAGGTTTTGTTTTTCTTAATAGTGGAACAAGAACTTAAAACCACCTGAGAAGCAATTTGCAAGCAGAATGCCTCTATATTTAATACAATTCCCCATCTCCCACATTTTTTTTTTGTGGCAGTTACACACCTATATTTCATTTGATCACAAACATTTTTAGGGAGGTGCCTTTATAGTGTTTTTGAAGCATTCAACTTTGTCTTATAGAAACAATTCTTTTTGCATCACATTTCATCAGTTTATAAAGTAGTTAAAAATTGCATAATCACCGTGACAAGTACTAGTCACGTGAACATACTGAGTTACAAACATAACTCATTCATGGTGGAAATTCAACTCAACTGGTAAGAGAATTAAGTACTCTTAGTAGAGAGTTTCAACTGGTTGTCAATGTTTGGTAAATTGAGAGTGTAATCTAATATACTTTATAAGAGGAAATGGTGAGCATTGGTTAATCTGGCCAGTGAGTTCAAATAAGGTTAGTTATAGACTCCGGTTCCGTTAAGAATGTTACTTTTAGATTTTATTTGCTATACTGGTTTCTTAATCCATTAGAATTTAGCTCAAATTATTGATTTTAATATGGAGGCCCTTATTAATCTGATTTGTTTCCACCCATAGTCCCAGAGATGCTTTTCTGGAAACTGGAATCAACAGAGAAGTTTATGGCCATTCTTAAGATTTTAAATTTCAGGTTAGGCTTCTTTTCTTTCCCATCATGGACTGGTCCCCTTTGTAGGTTCCCCAGAATCTGTCAACGAATCCTTAGAACTATCCCTTTTTGTTCCTCCTATATCAGAATTTGCTAAAGAATATCCATGTAACCTCTTATTCTCTGTTTTTGAGGGACAAATAATTAGCTATTTCCTATAAATTATTTTCTTTTCTACTACTTAACAATGTATCTACTAAAATCACAATGTGTTCAACAATCTTCTTTCTGTATTTCTCTTCAGGTGGCTACTTAGATTGTAGAGAATCATTAGGCTGTATTCAGCAGATGACAACTAATGCAGTTTGTTAAGATACACAGAAACCTACTTAGAAATGTTCTGTACTGAATCTCCAGTTCATGGGCAGGAGCTGTAACATCTCTCACCCTCGGGACCAGGTACACTGGTGGGTTTGCTGTGCTCACCAGACACGCCCTCGAGCAAACTGGGCTGGACCAGCATGGTTGCATAGCTCCAAAGCCTCCACACAAGACAGGAGACATTCAGAAGAAGAGGCAGGGGCATAAGCCTCTCTTACGTGTATGTCAAATAACTCCCCAACTTGCAGAATGAATCTGGGT
This sequence comes from Balaenoptera ricei, assembly GCF_028023285.1. Taxonomy (NCBI): domain Eukaryota; kingdom Metazoa; phylum Chordata; class Mammalia; order Artiodactyla; family Balaenopteridae; genus Balaenoptera; species Balaenoptera ricei. The sequence goes on along the minus strand of NC_082645.1, from coordinate 3,532,340 downwards.
CATTTATTCCTTATTCCATTCAACAAATAATTACAGAGCTTCCACAGGTGCAAAGCAAGCTCAAACTGCTTTTACTTTATAGCCAGCGTTCCATGATATGTATTCGTGCCACCAGAAAATAAAAAAATCACAGGTCATATAATGAACAGACCACCTGAAAAGCCAGCAACTTTGTCTATGACTGTGAGCCCTCAGATGCTAGAGGGCAGGCATCATCCTTGCTATGATTCTACCACACAGAACTACTATCAGCCCATCTTTTACAAATTCCATTTAAATTAGAATGGCTCCTGGAAGTGAGGTCTATTTGGGGAGAAACAGTGTGTTGGCTGAAGACACCCAAGGAGTAAACACTGAGTTCTATTGTTAGCGCAAACACCATCCCCTGCCAGTTGGACATGTATTTAAGAGATTTGTGTCAGCCAATGAAGAAGCTTAAATATCTATGGCACATGTGTTTACTGTGGAAATGAACCATCATGATTCACACACAGGGACTGCAGATCCTTAAAAATTGTTCCAGAAAAGCCTCAAGTTAAAACACGTAAAATGGAAAAATTCATGAACATGCAATAGCTGTCAAAAGCAATTACAATATTGGATCTTGATTATAAGAGAGCAAATGAGATACAACTTTTAACAGATGCAAGATTCTCTCTGACCAACATTTATCGTGGCCAGGATCAGGAAACAGAATAGAGATAGATGATTTTTTTCCCACACAATTTATGAGTCATAAATTATGAATTATGAGCTAATAGATAAAGCAGAGAGAAAATTAATTTAAGAGATGAGATCTATTTTACAATTCAGAGAACTCTTTCCTTTTCATCGGGGGCAGCGGGGGGGGGGGGGGGGGACTACAATTTGATGTGTGGTTTTACCAAACATCTTTCTTTCTCTGAAATGAACTGCAATTTCTCATTATTTCCCTGAGGAATCAGGGAAAGATGTTTGTGCCAAAGTTCAGAGGGTAAATTAGCAACACTGTCTCAACCATCTGGAAGAGTGCTGAACTTTCTACCATGATGGAAATGTTCTATACAAACACTGTCTAATATGGTAGCTGCCGGCCATGTGTGGCTTTTCAACACTTGAAATCTGACTAGTTGGACATACAAACTTAATTTAAATTAATGTTTAATTTCAATAGCACCACATGGCTAGCGGCTACAGTGGTGACAGGCTAGTCTAGAGGGTATCTCTGTCTTTCCCCTTTCCTTTAGTCAATCAGACCAGGCAGCTGGGGGTTATCCTTTTCAAACTTGGAGCTTGTTTGAGCAAATATGCACATTAATAGCATTTAAAAAAAAATAGGAAACAGCAAAGATCAGCCTCCAAGACCCCTTTGCCAATCCATGTGTCTCCCTGCAGTCAGATATATTTTCTAGTGCTTTCTCGGGGGCAGCTTCAAAATGATTCAAATGGTTTGCCTTTCCACGTCTTTCCCTGTTATGAAGGCAACTGAAAGAGTTTGGTGAGAACGCTTAGACGAAGAGAACCTGTAAAATACTGAGGCGGAGCGGAGGAAGTATTAGGTTGTGAGGAGGCAGGCTGCACAGAGAGAGATACGAAAGCACAACAAACCCCAGCTGTAGTTTTGCTTACAGAGAGTCTGAAATAAAGAAATGTACTTCGGCATCGCATAAAACTCTGCCTTGCTTATCATGCAGTGCAAGACTACTAATACTTGTCCCCAAAGCAATCAATTATTTGCTGACTCCATTCCCCGGTTTCATTTGATACCTCTGATTGTTTCCTTTTACCTGTTCATTATTTGTTGATGCATTTCTTTATCAAAATTAGATTTAAAGAGTCAGACATTTAAGAGATATTCAATTTTAATGACATCCCTTGAGAGGGGAGAGAATGGAGGTTCTGATGCAATATGTCTTGCCCATGGAGATAGTGGTACCTTTTGAACTTAACTCACTTCTTGTCAATAGCATTTCAGTAGCAGAGTTTGTTTTGCACAGAAACACATACCTGGAGGAGCAGATCAGAAGTTGGTCTGACTCGCTGTTGGAAAAGGATGCTTAGCGTTCGATTCTGTTGTTCCAAATCAAACACTCTTGTTTTCAACTTTACACATTCCTCCCTTAGATCCTGCAACAAACACATGGAAAGAAAAAAAAGTCTATTACCGTAAGACACTTTTGCGTATTATCACTATATTTCATCTGATATTTCAGGCACATTAGTAAAAAATAGTATTTTAAGCCTTCAAGCCCCCCAGAAATAGATCACACACAATGTTTTCTTCCACAGCCCACTGTCGGATAGAATTATTATGTTCAGGGAAGACCTACTTAAAAAAAAAAAAAACCACCTTGAAATCAGAAATGCATTAATCTAGCATGCTATTTTTGAAGATGGTAAATCTCAGCAATATAAAGTCAACTTAAGTTTCCACCTATATATTTGGCTTTTTCACTGTCTTCATAAAAGCAATCATAAAGCACAAACCACAGGACAATGTTTCTACAGTAAATAGAGATTTGATCAACGAAAGAAACTATCACTTTTGATGGAAGCTTCCTCTGTCGTTTGTGGAAACGAGCTGAAATTCTCAATGCGGCTGCTAACTGAGTCAGTGGTGCATTTAGACGGAGTGAAGCAACTGTGAAGTGAAGGCTTATAAGGCCACTTGAAACTTGCCCATCCTCTGAACTAGGAGATTTCCATATCTTTTGGGGTGTTCTGGTCTTAGTGTTGGGGAAGAAGTAGAAGAACCGTACCTCGGCATCCCCTTAGAGCAGCTCTTTTGAATAGTTCAAACACCAAGGAGAGCTCTTCCCCAGCTTTCATGAGGGGACCTGATACGCGGGAGCTTTAGGATGCTCTAGAATCCCACCCAGGAGCTGCCTTCCAAGTTAACTTGTGATAAAGACAGTACTTATACTGACATGTCTACACCCTCTTTGGTGGGGTTCAAGGAACACCAGGTAGAATAAAGTCCCAAGGCAAGGTTCTTCAAAAGCTGACCCTTTTCTACATTTCAAACTTTACCTTACACTATTTCCTGATTTGAAAAAAAAAAAAAGGTTTCTGCTCTTACCATGCTCTTACCCTGTTCTTTAACAAGGGTCTGCCTGTTCTCGAAAGCACCAGGCATTCTGCCTCCTTCCCCCTCCCCGACCTCCCTTTTGTTTCTCATCCACCTCCTCCTTCCCATCCAAGTTTGGCTCTTCGGTTGACATCCAGTTCAAATTCTGTCTCCTCCCCGACGCCTTTATCTGGCATCCTCCACTTTTATCTGCTCCCTTTTCTGAACTCCAGTAAGCCCTCAATGCCTCTTCTATGACATTTAGCTAATGTGAGATACTGCTTTGTGTTGATTTGCTTTCATGCTCTGGACTTATCTTGTCAATTAGATGACACGTTCCTCAAAAGGCATGAGAAGATACAGAAACACCAGCACAAGCATATTGTTCTGACATTTTTCCTTCACCACCTAGCACAGCACCCCCCAGAGTAGTAGGAGCTTGATAAAATTGTGTGATGATTTTGTTAAAGGGGTTAATGATGATGAGTTCTATTCTCTAGTGATGGTGTGATAAAGAGAGTTTTAAGGTTCTCAACACTGCTAGTGTGTCTACCTATGTATGCTGAGGTGGGGCAGCTACAGGCCTCACTTAAGGCTCTGCAAGCAAGACAGGGTGCCAGCCCACAGCTCTGCTGCCCAGGACCTAAACAGCAGTCACAACGGTGAGTGGGCCTGCTCCATACGTAACCCTGTGGCAACCTCAGTGTGCAGCTAGAGAGAGATCTAGCTTCCGAGGCTTTACCTGAGACGCGTCATCATTTCCAGGCTTATTCATTCTATTTACAGGAGGCAAAGAGACAGGCGAAGCTATAGCTCACTGCACAGCTTACGCTCACCTCACCTTTTTAGCTAAATAAGGAAGCTTATGCATAGGATGTTTTCAACTGATCGCTGCCTACAAATGCAGAGCAGAGCAAAGGAATGCCATGTCCAGACGGGGCACCGGGGTGCAAGCTGTAGGAGGGCAGCGGCTGTAAAAGCAGGGCAGGGGGTGTGTGCACGCCTGAGCACGCACGCCACTTAGCAGAGGCTGTTTTGGGGGCCTAGGCACTGCTCAAATTAAAAGGCTAAATTTGCTGTCTTTATTTAGAATTCAACCTCTGTGTCTCGCTAATGCTAATTTTTGTTCTTAGCATGTATGTAACACTCCCTGCTCCCAAACACTAATTGTTTTCACTACTGCTAATTAAGCAATTAATAAAACTTGACTGTGAGGTAAATAAATATTAATAGTACCTATTGGGTGGGAAAACACAATCATTCTCACTTGCAGGGGGAGGGATGGAAACAGAAGCATATGAGTGTGGATTTGCAAGGAGAAAGGAGACTTGTAAGGAATACCAGCAACAGTTTTTAGCAGCAAAACTGAGAATAACTTGAAAAGATTTCTTCAGACGGGTAAAAAAAAAAAAAAAAAAATGAAAGAAAAAAAATCAATATATTCTAAAGCAAGTTTTTGTACCAGTGCCCAAATTTCCATGGCCATTACTATTACTTAAGGCAGTAAAAGTTCATTAGCAGGAACGCACTTTATCGACCTTGAGAACCGTTCATCACGCGTGGCTCATCTAGATCAGCACAGAGCAGAGGGGGAAATGGAGGGCTTTAGGAATGTGACACTGCTCTTACAATCATCGACCAACAGAACTGAGCTGGACAGAAAATGTGTAGATATAAAAGAATATTCTGTGTTGTTTTAACATTCTTGTTTTCTTCACTCAAGCTGTGGATGGTAAGTGATGCCAGACAGTCCTCATCCCAAGAAACTGTAATCAAAGCCATGTGTGTGCCCACGTGCAGACACATAAACACAGCCAGACTGGATAGATGGAAAGAGAGAGAGGAAAACCACAATTTCCTTGACTACTAGGCAGAGAGTGTCAGAGGGCTGTCTGTGCTTCCCCTGGGCTCACAATGAGAACCCACTAACATAAAGGCCCATATGACATTTTGAGGCTGGGTGAAAGAGCCACTATTCTAATGCTGTCGATTACAGAGGTGAGAACTAGACTGTGCCCCCCAGGTAAGGCATTAGAAAGTAAAGAACTCTCCTGTTTAGAGGGCAGCCTCTGAGATCATGGCTCCCAACAGGGGCTGGACCATCTGCCCTCATCCACAACCTTTTTTTTTCTCTGCTCCCTAGTATGTCTCAGGCCTCAAGGGGAGGACCCCTCTGAAAATATAAGGTTGTGTCTTTTGAAAGAAAAAAGGGGATGTGTTGTATAATGTTATCAGGAAGAAAAAATGCCAAAGAGTTGACTACATTTCATCTCATGTAAGCAAGTATAGTGGGTTCAAGGAAATAGCCCAACCTGTTTTCTTTGCAATCTGCATGCCACTCTCAATTGAAATAAAGTAAGGCATTACAGCTGGATGCGAGTGGAAAATACACTGAGCAATGTGATGATACTGGTCTAAAAGGGCCCTGTGTATCTTAATGATCCCAAACCATAACTTCCCTGGAGGATCCACACATTGTACTCCTGACAAGTTTCACCTGTGTTTGGGGCTGAAAGAGATTCTGGATTCACTGCTGTGTAGTAGCTATGGAGTATGGTTACTTTATGCATTTAGAGCAAAACCACTGCCAGCTCCAGGTTACAGGAAATTTAGGGAAATGCTGGTTGATTAGAAGCTCGATATATACTGATATTACCACTGGAGTATTGTTGAAAACTATTTAAATCTGATTTTATCATGTAAAATGATATTATACTGGTATTCCTATTTCAGAGGCAGTGTGTATCATGGGAATACACTGGATTGGCAGTTAGGAGGCCTGGGCTCTGGTCCTCATTACCCACATGACCTTGAGGAAGTAACTTATTCTGGTTATGCCTCAGTTTCCTCACCTGTAAATGTAGCTTCTGCACAAAACCAGGCTTTCAAGACAAGGCATGCCTCAGCTGCTTCATGAGATGGCTTGTCAAGGGCCACCTGAATCCTTCCCTTAAGCTTACTGGACACCACATCCACCAGCCTCTCCCAGCCACAACCCTTCTCAGTGTCTGTCACTGATATATCCCTATCTCTTCTAAGAATGCTAATACCTCTGTAAAAAGAAAAGCCATTACTGGAAAAGGCTGGTCACATCTCAGACCAACCAAGGACCTCAACATCAAATACTTAAAAAGGCAAGACAGGTAGCATAATTGTATCGCTGAATCAGGCCAGTTCTAATCAATAGGAAGTGGTGAGTCTCGTGGCAAACTGAATACTGCAAGCCTTCATCCAAAAGGCATTCGGATGAAAATATTCTTAATCTGGGTGATGGCTAAACAGTTTATGTCATTACAGTGAATTGAGCCTATTACCAAAGCTACTTGACAAGCTCAGGGTTAAATGTTCACTAAGGTCCCTGACAGTTGGGAAATTCTGGGGTCCAAAATAAGACTGATTCTGAGAAAGCTTGATTTGGAGAAAGCTCCAAATTTACAGTCACTTTTGACTCCACGCATGTCAGATCCTGGATGTCCTTGCTAGCGAGGACTGGCGATGCTTCCAGAAGTTTTAAGAAATCTACTGGCTTCCTTGCGCTTTTGTTTTATTTCCTGCAATCAGATGTAACTAATCATTGGGTTTCAACCCACCTGTTGATTTTTATAGCATCTCTTCTGCTTGCTGAACTACAGCGGGGATAAACAATAAGTGATTGAATGGGATTGTGGAGGCCGAATGGTACAAAGGGTAAGGGCATGGAGTGGAATGCAATAACCCTAGGTTAACATACGGGCTTTGGCACTTCTAGCAATTGGAACTATGGGAAATTTATTTTCGTAGTCCTACCTCACAAGATGGCAGTGAAAACAAAACCATTCAGTGCATTTAAAATGCTGGACATGGGGTCTGACTCCTTGGAAGTGCTAAGTAAATATAAACAGACTCTCTTCAAGGAAACCAGAGCCTACCCACACCATTGCTACACAAGTGGACCCAGATGGTCTGATCACACCTCCTACAAGGGAAATATGTAGGAGTTGGGAGTTCTTTTAGCTTCAAGCTACAAAATTGTGTTCTGCTGCTATCTGGTTGGCTGTATTGCTAGATTCCACCATACAAGGGCCTTAATCCATGTTGGCAAATTAAAAAACACCATGAATATTTGGTGATTCTAAAGAACATGAAGGTAAGGCTGAGGTTGCTGACGTGCTGGAAAATAACTCCAGGGAAAAATGCTTTTCTTCCAAGTTTGGTGTTAGTGGCAAAAAAGAAAAAAAAAAAAGAAGAACCTAGGAGAGTAACATTTTCAGTGAGTGTAACTGTCTTAATGAAGATAAAATATATTTCAGACAAAAATATGAGTCTAGCTCAGGTTATTGATTTCACTTGCACTTCTAGACTTGGACCTATGATTTGGAGGCATAAGTGGAAGTGAGCTGGGTTTAATATTGTCATTTTAGCGTTATTGATCTAAAGGAGGGACAGTCACCTCTCTTAAGAGAACTCGCAGATTTCTGAGATAAATTGAATTACTTGACTAGCACATGATAGGTACATTTAACAGAAGCTGCTAAATTTATGGAAATAATTTTTTTTCTAACAGTATTTGGAAAGGAAATACACTCTGTGACTTCAAGATGCTTATCAGAGCCAATTCCTGGTATGCCAGAAAAATACCTTTTTGGTTGCCCAGGGAGGAGGATGTGAAGTCATGGCAGATTTGCCTTTGTGTCATAACAAATGATACAGTCCAAAACTGTATGGTTATGACTATAATTTCACCTCAAGGTTTTATGTGCGTGCGTGACTTGGATAAATCACTCAAGATTTCTGTTTTTTACTCTGTGCCAGCTACATCCCTCTTTAGAATTAGGTTTCTCATCTGCTTTTGGAGTACATTTTATTTCCTATATTGTGCTCTTAATTACAAAGAAATTTTTGTCTTTTTGTAGCAATTCTACAGTCTCTAGAAAAACTGGGAAGTGCATGTTTCTGCAGAACATGATTCTTTTGGAATCTCTGAAAGCCCAGGCATCTTTGCCTGCTTCATAGTATCCCTGAGGTAGGCTATCTCACAGTAGCACATCTTTTTGTGTCTTACTGCTTAACTGTACCAAGGCAGATTTATCTGTTTACTAGTTACTACTTGAATTTGTGTAGCTATTTTTTGTGGCTGACCTGAAAGGTCCCATTTTCCTTTATATTGTACCAGACAGCTTTCTTGTCTCTTTCCTGAGGCACCATTAAAAGAGACAGGCATGAGAAGTCTTTCAACAGTTACACACAGAGCTGCAACAGTGCCCCTTCATTCCTTAGGTTTGTAATTAAATGAGTGTCGAGTTTCCAACAGGAGGAAAGCAGTTGAGAAATTAAAGCCTTTGAAAAAGAAAAGGCATTCAAATACGTTGTGACAGAAATCATGAGTTGCCCTTCAACATCTGTTTCGACCCTTCTTCTACAATAAGGTGACAATCAATTTTCAGCTGGGCACATACCCAGAAAAAAGACGCCACTGTCAGCTTCCTTAGGTGTCGATGTGTGATTAAGTTCTGTTCATGGAGATGTAAGTAGGGAGGTGTGAAAACTTTTGGAAGTTTCTCTTAAAAGACAGCTGGTGTGTGTCTTTTAGCCTCTTCATTTTCTTTGGCTTTCATTTCTTCCTGATGGCTGAAATGTGGATGTGATCACTGGAGCTAGAGCAGCCATTTTGGACAATGAGGTAACCCTGGACATGAAGGCCACATCCTGCAGAATAATAAGATGGAAGCCAGGATGCCAGGGACCCTATCAACTTTATGGAGCAGAGTCATCATACCAGTCATGTACTGCCCACCTGTAGACTTAGATCTGAGAAATAAATAACTGATTTTATTTTATCTTATCTGATTTAAGCCACCATTATTTTGTATCTCTGTTACTCACAATGGAACCTAATTCTAACCTAATAAATGTGCTCAAATCTCTCTATTTATGTAATGTTAATGTCAAATCTGAACCAGTTAAAATCATTTGTAGCAGGAAGCATGATATTTTGACAGAAGGAGTTGGGGGAGAGAATCTAGCAAAAATATTATTCTAATGCCTCTATAGTATACATTTAAAATAATATTTATTTAAGCACCTTTATGAGAAGTAGTCAACCCCTAATAAAATTGTTTTCAATTAAAAAAAATCAAAATGTCGTAAATGATTTTGCTCTCCTTAGCCACATCCTCCTGAACATGCCACATGATCTAAGATTTTCTTTTAAAGAGGAAATCTATCTCACAGAGAGGTAACTCAGAAAAAAAAATTTTGAAGGAATCAGAATTTAGCCTCTCAGACACATCATGGAAGGAGACACGAAAGGTTCAGTAAAATTCACCAAACCTGCCCAATTTGGGCAACTACCTGCATTTACCCACTCTGCCCCAATAACATGATCTGAAGGCAGAATAAGAAGATGACAAAGGAGAAGGTATAGAAATTTCATGCTGAGAAATCACCATTTGTTGTTTTCCCTAACTTTATGAGGAGTAATTGACAAATATAATTGTATATATTTAAAGTGTAAAACATGATAATTTGATATACATTACATGGTAGAATGATTACCAAGATCAAAATTACTAACACATCCATCACCTCACATAGTTAATTCTCTTTTTTTATTTTGTGATAAGAAGGCTTAAGATCTACTCTCAGCAACTTTCAAGTATATAATACCACCATTTGTTTTATCTTTACCACAAACCTGTTCCTGGGGGAACAACTCTATATGTTCCCTTTTATAGGATGACCACAGCAATTCTGGGAGGTAGACATTGTTATCCCTATTTTACGGAAGAGGAATTAAGGTCCAGAGAAGTTAAATAAACTTCCTAACCTCAAAGATCTCTTGCTGAATTTTAGGCCTCTGTTAATCCTGCGCATCACAGGCTATTCATTTTATAGGAGTCAGAGGAATCCATCAACTTATTTAATGTTTGCATTTACTAAATAAAAATGATAGGTTTGCTACTCATCTGGGTAGGCCCATGGAAATCTTTCATCTTCAAAAGGCTTTCTATTACTTTCCCAAGAGTTTAAATTTTATGAATCTATTGGTCATTGATGTTACTGCATATGCCATCTAAAATGCACACAATTTTAACCTAAGTGAATAAATAGAAAAGTATTGCAGCTATCAATCATAGTTTCTGCTAGTTTGACAATGAGTTCCAATCTATTCACATAAGTACTTTGAAAATAATAAAGCCAGAAAGTGACCTACCTTTTGAGTGAGCAGAGCTTGCACAACTTGGTTGGCTACCTTTAAAAAATAAAGAAAAGAGTTGCCGTTTATAATAATGAGACTTTATACGCATGGACTCTAATTTATCAATAAGTTTCCCACAGCTTACTATAGCTAATCAGCTCCTCATTTTCCTCTTTCCTCTAGCTCCAGAGGACCTGATTCTTTTCATAATAAGCCTTTCCTTCTAGGTAATACTTCGCTTTTTCCAAAGGTGACCTTGTTGCTAATTAAGATGGTTAGGCTGGAAAGATCATTCATACCTTGACTCTCACATTTCCATATTTGGAAAAGTAATATCCTTTCATATGTAAAGTACTTTAAGAAGGCTAAAAAATGATACAGTGTAAAACATGATCCTAATTATCTGTATACAGTTTCTACACTGCTGATTTACAATGTCCTTTGCCTCTCCTTCCTATTCTTTTGCTGTGTGACTATTTACTGCTTAAAATTACTTGCAATAGGGGTAGGTGGAATGGTGGAGAAGAGGGGCAACTCATTCTTTCCTATATGCTCTGCTTTCCTACTCCACATTTTCTTTTACGCCATCTTCTTGTCATTGTTACCTGTGATAGAGTCTGATAGTTGTTTACTCTATCCCCCATTTGCCCCTTCCTCCTAAGTCACAAACCTTGATTTTTTGGCTGGACACATCCAAATACATTTCCCTGACTCCCCTGTCACTGTGTGACAAACTTCTGGCCAATGAGTTATTAGCAGTCTATTTTCTTGGACTTATAGGCAGTTTCTTATAAAAAGGGGGCTCATCCTTCTTTCTTTTCCTAGCTGGGATATGAAAGTGACGGCTGGAGCTTCAGCAGCCACCTTGACAATGGAAGTCACATATTAAGTATTTTGGGGCAGAAAAATAGGATGATCCTGGTCCTGATGATGCATGGAGCTGCACTGTCTATCTCTGAACTGGTATATGAGAGAGAAATAAAATAGGCACTGTTATGTTGAGTTTCTTCTAATATACAACCAAATATAATTGTCACTAATATATTACTAGAACCCTAATTTTCTTCAGGTATCAGGCAGCTTGTGACAGTAGGAGAAGCTGGGTCCCTCTCAGCCCAAGGAGGTGAATCTTGATTAATCTAAGCCAGTGTTGGTTATTCCAGTCCCTTTCAGCGACTGGCTTAGGAGTGGGCATGTGACACAATTCCAGTTAACGGCCATGTGAAAAACCAACAACATGTCCATGATATTTCAAGAATCTGGCATTTTCTCCAGATAACCATTCATCATTTCTACATGTATTTATACTAAGATTTCTTTTTCACCTGCAGGTTTCAAAAACACTTCACAAAGAGTCACTAAACTTCACCACAACCTTGAAATTACGTACACATATGGCTAATATTGATAAATTTACGGTAGATAGGTGAATTATGTGGAAGTTTTTAGTCAATACATACATAAACTATAAACATTTAGTGTGATAACTGAAACTGACAGCATTAAGGACCGAGTCAGGATATTTAAATATCTTAAATGTAAGGTATTTCTGTTCATTCATTTATTCGATATAAATTTGCAGAGTATCTATGATTGGGATGTGTTCTTTCATTTCAAAGAGAACATAGCTGGTAGGAGGTTGGCAAGAACACAATTATAAGTGTGATAATCGTGTAATCATGTAATCATATTGGCAATTCTCACATTCAACCGAAGGCTGAGGACCACACTTTTATCTTCTCTTTCTCTTGATAACAAATGTATTTTTGATGAGGCTAAACTGTGTGTCCTCATTTCTCTGTCTAGTATAGGGGAACAGATTATGGTAAAAATGTTTTCATGGGGCTTAATTGTTTCTTAACTCAATATTGACAAAATAGCATATCCTTAATGGCAGTGGGCCACCAGTAAGCTTCACTGAAAATTAAAATACAGGCTGCAATCAACTTGTGGTTAGCAGACATTTACACCACAAGCAGTAAATGACTAGAATCAGATTACCTATAATTGGTTCATTGAACTGTATGCCCAAGAAGGATTCTTTTCCCTATCAGAATCCTTTTCAAATTTATATTGTTGACATTAAGTAAAAAAGAAAGGCCTTTCACTGAAACTAACTACAGTTTTGAAGAAAAAGTATTCTTAGGTATTTTGCTTTTTAGTCCAGCCCAAGTTAAAGAAGCATATCTAAGAACTATCATAGTCCAAAATAAATCGTATTTTCCGTAACTGGTGCCGTTACGTCTTCCTTTTTTACTTTATTTATACATGATCACAATGGTGATAAATGTTATTCGGCCGGCACAAATTGACCAATAGCATAATCTTGAAAATCTTTCAGTTTTTAAATGTTCATTTCAATTTGTAACTGCGAATTTAAAGTCAAACTGTATACCATCTATTTTATTCTTGCAAATTAAAAAAAAAAAACTACAGAAGAATTGAACTATTCATGCTGCTTAAATCAGGAACAATGTACCAAACTTAATTTATACCATAAATAATTTAATTCTTTTGGATAGCAAACTTTGGATTTGATTTACATTCTCATAAAACTGCCTAATATCAATATTTTCTTTTCTTCCTCCGAACTGGTCCCTCACTTAAACCAGTCTGTGGCACAGTGGTCGCATAAAATAGCTCTCTACATGATTTAGCAGGAGTCATAAATGAATACCTTATCTGTAAGAGCCTGCAGGAGTAAATAGGTTATATCTTTGCAATCCAATATGTTTGCCCTATAGGCTTATAGACTCTATCTCTGATACAGTTCCTTTTGGCACGTACTTTGGACAATTGTTTGCTCTACCTGAAAACTGAACAAAGATATACGAATGCATTGTTTCTTTACCGACTGACATGGGGTTCTATTACCCAGAAGGGCTCACAGGTTCCTTGCAGAAAAGCAGGCAGGAAAGCACACGCTTTCCTTGGTACTGTCTATAAAGATAGTTTCCTGTGTTTTGTTACTACTTGTAACAGCTCAGGTTCGCCGATGCATCAACAGAACGACTGTTTGGAGCTCGTGCCTGCAACCTCTAACAGGTTCACAAGATGATCCCTGGAATGGGCCCCGGCCCCCATCATAGCATCCTGCCCTTAGCACTCGGGTTGCAAAGAATCACACCCCGGCAGGCCCAGCTAATGAGAACAAATACCTTCTAGTGTCAGCTGACAGCTTTCCTCTCCAAAGAAAGAAAAAAGACCAGCTGGGCTGGGCCATGGGGGCCTGAGACACACTGAGCAAAGGTGACGGTCCTTAAGCCCCTGGCTTGTTTGACAACCTCCCTTAGGCTCTTTGTGGAAACCTCCGTCTTTGCATCGAGGAGAGGAGCAGGGGTGTGGGCAGCGGGGGAGCAGGGCGGGAGGAACAGGGGTGCCAAGAAGAGTGGCCAGGGTCATCTCTCCTTTCCTCTCTGTAAGAATTCTCTCAGACAAGCCAGCTCCTCTGACACTTGGCTCAGCTGTGACCCACACACATCTTTGTTCTTCTTCCCTGTCAGATGTAGAGGGATCTGGGGAGGTGGGGGGAGGGCAGAGAGAGGAGAATCAGGGCTGCAGAGTTGTCTGTTACTTTATTGCCAAACAGTCCCTGAGGCTGAATGAGTTTATTCCAGAGGGAGCCAGTTCTCACCACCTCCTGAAGACGGTCGGGGACAGGGTCCAGGGTGGGGCGCGTAAGGTACTCAGCAGACACCATGCTTAACTGTCCTGTCCTCCTGCGTGGTGGTCCTGCTCTCACCCTTTTATGTGCTGCTTTATCATGCCAAGCCACTGTCATGTCAGCAAGGTAATTTAAAAACCTGGTCGCTAAGGCACGCCTTTTGGGAAATGCGCTTTGGAGAAGTTTTCTCTGCTTCTGCGCTTGGTTTATTGTAGGAAGGCAGCTGGGGGCAGGTGGGAGGAGCACTGGGGCAGAATCACAAAAAAGACCTGGGTTCAAATACTGCCTGTGTTGATCATTCACTGATACGTATGGGGGTGGGGAAGCAAACCTGATTTTTCTCATCTGTCAAGCAGGGGAACCATCTGCCTCTAAAATTGTGAAAAAAAGCATGAGATGATAGACATCATCAGAGAAACCACCTTGGGCAGTACCTGATCAAAAGCAGTCACCCCAAAAATGTTAAATCTGAATCCAGTCATTCAAATTTCAGAAACTAAAACACATTTTCAGGTAAGCAGTTAAGGAAGGATGGTTTGAGAAGAAGGGGTTTTATTTGTAAAGGGATGAAGTGTGTGTGTGTGTGTGTAAAATGCATGTATAATAAAAATCACTAAGCACCTATATTATTTATTTACTCCGTAAAAAAAAATCCTGTAAGACCCTGGGAGAGGGGGAGATTTATATATGGGATTCCAGTGAAGACTAATTTGGAAATTAATTTGCTGCGGATAATTTCCATTCGTTCATTTAGTTATTCAACAAATATGCATTAAGTGACCTAGTCTGGGCCAAGAATTGTGCTGGATCTTGGAGAGATAATGTTAACGAGAACATAGGTGCTGCCTGTGGTGATTAGCGTCTAGAGCAGGTACAAGCAGTAGATCATCTGTTGATTTTATGATCCATTCATGAAATGAACATGAAATGGACATCTGAAGCATGTGAGAGCCATAAGCAGGGTCATCTTCCGTCTACATTTATCAAGATATTGATTTTAAAGATGACTGAGGTTCCCAGATGTGGGCGGTACAATGACAATATCTGATAAAGATTGCACAATCCAGTCTTGCCATATAGCATAGGAACCAGAAAGAAAAGGAAGAACTGTTTTTAACCTGCTTCTGCCTTTAGTTAGCCTTGGTTTAAAAGAAATTCTGATGCTTTTTTCTTTTTTTCTGAACTACACCCAGAGGTCTGCTTTTCCCTGCCCTTGTGCTCTGAAGTGTAGAGCACGGAGAAGTCAGAGAAGAACTCAAATACTACGGCACCCTGGCTGCCTACGAACCCTGGTCAAACTCGGATGGCCTGACGGGGAGGCAGGTCCAACTTCTGTGTGCAAAAGCTTCGCCTGGGAAATTTGTTCAAATTGCCAATTTCCTCACCCTACATTCTGCTTAAGAGTAGCTGAGTGAGGTCAGAGAATTATATTTTTAGCCATCGAGACACATCTTTCTGATGCAGAAGGGGTTCAGAAACACACTTTGAGAAACACTGGGATAGGGTGTATTTTTTGCTCAGACACTGTTAAGGAATTGGAAATAACTCAATTTCCACATGGGTCCACGTGGCTCTTCTACCATCACAACAAGTTTGGTGGAGCTTTCATCCTCTTACGGATGCTTTCTGAAAATGCCCTCTAAAGCACACATTCAGAGACATAAGGCTAGTGGTTCTTAATGTTGGCTGAATATTATAAGCCCCTGGAGTGCTTTAAAAAATTTGAATACTCAGGCTCCACTCTAGAGCAGAATCAGATCAGAATCTCTGAGGGGCGGCGGCAGCCAGTGGTTCCTTTAAAGCTCCCCAGGTTAAGTGCAATGTGCCAGTAAGAGTGAGAACCACTCACCTTTCTAGATCTCAGACTTCACTTGCTCCAGCTCTTTCTCCTAAAGATGCCCTTTCAGTTCTGCCCCCTTCACCGCCCGCCCGCCCGCCCACTGCTCCGCCTGCCCTTTGGTGACCATGCTGTATATTCTCCCAGACCCAGCGTAGCCTGTTTCCTCTGTGAGTTTCCCTCGCCTCCTTCCTCTGGGATTAACCACCCCCTTCACTTCTCCTGCTAGGCTGGGGGTACCTTGAGATCCCAGGGCCTGGGCGAGGTTGATAGCCCATAAAGGTTTGGAGGACACAGCTGAATCCATCTAAAAGCAAGGTAGCGGTTTGAGGAGACGGTGTCATTATCTTCTCTACTTGAGAACAAGTCGGTCTTAAAGGAACTGGCCAAAGTGATGCTGAGAAAAAAGAGCGCTTCACTGCTTGCCAGCAAGCTGTCAACCAGCTGCACAAGGAAGCTAGATACAAACACGTAAACCTCCAACGCCCCCCACCCCCACCAAAATCAAGATTGGTCCTTGGTTTTGCTTTTGTATTGCAAGGCAAGGAGATGAGGGGTTGGGTGGAAGTAGAAGTGGTGGTGAAGTGGCAATGTGTGTGCATGCATTTGTGTGTGAGTATCTATGGATGTGTGTCTGTCCCTTCTGAATAAACACACCCTTTTATTAGAACACACAGAGGGCGTCTCCGACTCCCAAGTGCTTTCCCCAAATCCTCAATATGTTCTTCATTTCCCAGAAAATAACAATCAGTACAGAAGGGATTGAAGAACACTTCAAATTTACATTTTATCCACCAGTGTATGTTTTATGAAACCCATTAGCAAGGAAATAACTTACATGAGGCCTTACCTTGTTAGTTTGTCTAATTAGTATAAAAAGCCTTGAAAAGAATTTCCAGTTGGCATTATTACTACATTCAACTAGCCCTTTGAGAGTGTTCTCTTACAATGCATGGAAATGGATTGTCGACCCTCATGCAATTAGTTACAAAACAACAGGCATGTGTAATCAGGGGCCGGGATTCATGAATACAAAATATTTGTGCTGCTCAGAGGTGGTTCTTTATTGCAGATCACCTCTTTGGCAGCAGTTAACTTTTGCAATTAAGAACGGAGGGCCCAGGACCCGCAAGCAGCCCCACCTGGCGTCCCGCGACCCGCACGCAGCCCCACCTGGCGTCCCGCCCGCCACCGTCGCTGGCCTGCAGCAGCATCTCCTCCAGCTCTCGCCTATGAAGGGGCTCAGGCTGGCGGACAAGGAGGACACTCCCCCGTCCCACAGCGGGACCCGCGTGCTGGCCAGCAAGACCGCGAGGAGGACCTGCCAGGAGCCCGCAGAGCCGAACCCTAAGCTATCTGCCCCCAGTGCGGAGGATGAACCACTTCTGAAAGAAAACCCCCGCCGCTCTGTCTTCTTTCCTATTGAATACCGTGATATTTGGCAGATGTGTAACCCCCGCCGCTCTGTCATCTTTCCTATTGGATACTGTG
Organism: Balaenoptera ricei; assembly: GCF_028023285.1. NCBI lineage: Eukaryota > Metazoa > Chordata > Mammalia > Artiodactyla > Balaenopteridae > Balaenoptera > Balaenoptera ricei. The sequence goes on along the minus strand of NC_082645.1, from coordinate 3,515,125 downwards.
ATATTTGGCAGATGTGTAACCCCCGCTGCTCTGTCTTCTTTCCTATCGAATACCGTGATATTTGGCAGATGTGTAACCCCCGCCGCTCTGTCTTCTTTCCTATTGAATACCGTGATATTTGGCAGATGTGTAACCCTCGCCGCTCTGTCATCTTTCCTATCAAATACCGTGATGTTTGGCAGATGTGTAAGAAAGCTGAGGCTTCCTTCTGGACGGCTGAGGAGGTGGACCTTTCCAAGGACATTCAGCACCGGGAAGCCCTGAAGCCTGAGGAGAGACATTTCACTTCGCATGTCCTGCCTTTCTCTGCAGCAAGTGATGGCGTAGTAAATGAAAACCAGGTGGAGCGGCTTAGCCAAGAAGCTCAGATGACAGAAGCCCGTTATTTCTATGGCTTCCAAATTGCCATGGAAAACATACATTCGGAAATGTATAGTCTCCTCAATGACACTTACATTAAAGATTCCAAAGAAAGGGAATTTCTCTTCAACGCCATTGAAACAATGCCTTGCGTAAAGAAGAAGGCAGATTGGGCCTTGCGCTGGATCGAGGACAAAGAGGCTACGTATGGAGAACGTGTCGTAGCCTTTGCCGCAGTGGAAGGAATCTTCTTTTCTGGTTCTTTTGCATCGATATTCTGGCTCAAGAAACGAGGACTGATGCCCAGCCTCACATTTTCCAATGAACTTATTAGCAGAGACGAGGGTTTACACTGTGACTTTGCCTGCCTGATGTTCAAACACCTGCTACACAAACCTTCGGAGCAGAGAGTCAAAGAAATAATCGTCAGTGCAGTTAGGCTAGAACAGGAGTTCCTCACAGAGGCCTCAACAGTGAAGCTCATTGGGATGAATTGTGCTTTGATGAAACAGTACATCAAATTCCTGGCAGACAGACTTATGCTGGAGCTGGGTTTTAGCAAGGTTTTCCAAGTAGAAAATCCATTTGACTTTATGGAGAATATTTCACTGGAAGGGAAGACTAACTTCTTTGAGAAGAGAGTAGGCGAGTATCAGAAGATGGGAGTGCTGTCCAGTCCGACAGAGAATTCCTTTACCTTGGATGCTGACTTCTAAGTGAACTGAAGATGCGCTCTTATTTTGCTGATTTTTCTTTTTCGCTTCTCATCAAAAGAGAAAAAAATCAGCTCCTTGAACTGTATTAACCAGCTACACCATAAATTGCCCATAATGTTCATTATGTTCATTAATGTTCATTAATGGCATCTTTAAAATGTTCATTAATGTTCATTAATGGCATCTTTAAAGCTGTGTAGCTACCTCAAAATCAATCCTGTTAATGCTAGTGGGGTCACCTAGATTGAAAGCATTGACAAAAGCTACTCAGATTCTTACAAAAGATCTTGTCCATGTTTGGCTTTTGCAAGCAGGTTGGCTGTACATGACTTCCCCCTGGCTCTTAACAGCACCTTCCTTGGCCTCGAAGTGTGGGGAGTCAAGCGAGTTTGATCCAGCAGGATTAAACAGTTACTACCACAAAGCAGTAGGAAGACATCAGACTCACTGCTTCAGATTTTAAAGTTTACTTATGATTTGTATATAAAACTGGCACTTTACACACAAATAAACATAGTTTGTACTGTCAGAGTGAAGGCTTGATTTAACCTAAATTTGTTGGTTTCTACACCAAATACAAAAGTATTCTATTTACTACTAATGGGAGCCAATTCAAGATTTACTAGGTGATCAACATAGGTTAAGCCTGTGTAAACTAAGGGTGTTATTTTTATTCTTTCTTTTCTTTGATGAATTGAAGAGCTTTTAAACTCAATCCTGTGCACACTTAGGTATCAGTATCAGCCAGGTGGTGCCACACAGAACACAGGTTGGTTTTGTGTTCTGTAGCCCACGTCGAGTATTGCGGGATAAGAGATGTGGAGAAAGGAGACTCTTAACTTAGGTCATTAGGAACTGAAGTGTGATCCGGACTCACTGTGGGTAACCTGGGAGTGCATGAGGGGCGGTATCATTTAATTTCTCAAATTGTATGTTCCCCAACCTCAAGTTAGTATGAAAGATCCTTGAAGAGCCTTCTTAGCTGGGATCCAAGATATTAACTTTGTAAATTGGTTTTCAAATCATCCTTGAATGAAAGGACCCACGTAAGATCTTTCTCCTATTAAGTGGTACAACCAGGACTGAAACTGCTTCTCCTAAAAGTTGAGTGTTTATTCTGATTTTGTTTAATTTGTGTGTAAGTAGGTACTGGTGACTTAACCATTTGTACTTTAAAGTTAGAAAGTTGTTCTACTATATGTTTTTCTATATTATATCTGTACATACTTTGAAATAATTACCCAGTATTATTTTGCAGTTCATAATTGATTGAGTAGATATTGCTCAGTGCAATTACTCCTAGGATTTGCCTAAATGTGATCCTCATCTGCTGGATTCTTAAACTTCAGTAGAAAGCTAGTGTTATGTGAATAATTAATACATGTTCCACTCAAATATTAATTTCAGAAGAAAGTACAAACTTAATAGATATATTTAATAGGGCTAGTTTGAATCAATTCACCTTTATGTTCCCTCCCCCCCTCCAAAAAAGATGTTACATGGAAGGTAATGCACGACACACACCGATCCTTTGGCCATGTTTGTTAACACATCGTGTTGTGTGTTGGCTGACCACTGGCCTGTTCTACTGTCAGTTTTCTTCATTTATTGTATTAATATAAATGGTAAAATAGTCAATTAAAAAACTTCTGTAATATGGGACCCTCTTCTACCTTTTAAATTATTGTTATAAAGTTAATCCAGATTATATGGTCCTTACACTTGTGCGACACAAAAGTAAACACTTTGCCTGGTGTTGCCAGGTACAGGTGGCAGTTGGAAGCAGATTTTAGGATTCTACCTCCCATTAGCTGTGTGATGCAAACATTAGCTTCTGCCAACTAGGATTCGGTTTTTTAATCTGTTAAAAGGAAACAGATTTTGTCTAAATCATTTCAAAGTCCTAATATTGAGTACTGCAAAAGTGATCAATGATTTAAATAAAACCGTTCTCATGTCAAAAAAAAGAACAACAACAAAAAAGCACAGAGGGATTCTCCCTCTGAAAATTCTGTCTTCAGTGGAAACTTTATACTAAATGATTTTGTGGGTGAAAACTTCGGTTTCACCAGACACATGCTAATGAAACCTTTGGAATACAGGCATAGAGAACATACAGAAAGCAGGCTGTGAATTTCCAGAAAGGAATGCTGGGAGCTTTTTGAGTGATGGGGAGGGATGACTTGTGGGAAAATTGTGACAACTAAGAAGTTTCTGTGGTGTGATTCACATAAATTTGACTTCTGAATACAGATTAAGTCTCATTGGAAATTTCTGTGCAGGAGGTTAAAGTGGAACTTTGCTGATCAATACATATGACCCAAGGGCAATATTTGTTCCTTTAAATATCCTTGGATCTATTTGGTCTTTCTTGCCCTAAACTTTGATTGGACCAAGTACCTGGGGAACAGGGGTGAGGGGGCTGAACTGGCCTCACTAGACACTGAGTCACCACTCCTCCTTTTATGTCAGCTTACTTGAGTGATTCTTTTAACTTTGGACGGTGTAAAGATTATTCAGAGTCCTTTTAAATCTTGACAGGGCAGAGGAGTGCAAACACCATTTTGCTTGAGTAACTAATATATATGGCTGGACACATGAAACAATTAAAATATTAAATAGCTAAACAATTTTCTGGGGACATCTTGAGGGTTCCTCAACAAGTAACTGTGAAGCAAAGCTGTCTGTGTTATGAGGATAATGGCTCTCAGTTTGTAGGGTTCAACAGCATCACCTGGAGAGCTTGCTGATACACAGATCGGTCATCGCCCGGCCCACCTCCACGCCCAGAGTCTCTGATTCTCTACAGCTGGGGGTGGGGCTTCAGAATTTGCATTTCTAACAAGTTCCCAGACGAGGCTGATGCTGCCAGGCCAGGGATCCCATTTCAAGAACCACTGGTGGAGGAAAATATCCAGCACAGGTGGAACTCTGAAGGAAACACCATTTCTAGTTTCAAGGGAGAAGAGAAGTATATGGTGGAGGTGATGATGCCGTAACTGGGATTTGAACCTGTGTTCTTTGTCATTTAACCCATCACCTTCTGGGACAATCAAGGGGGAGACTGGGGGAGGAAAGGGGTAAGGAAGTTCAAGAGCGTTTGTTGGAAAAGGTTTTCCCAGTTGTTAGTGAGAAGGCAAAGACTGAAGATACATTGCTAGTTTCCACTGGTAAGGTAGGAGAACTCGACTGAATGTAATTTTTCTTATTTTCTTAAAATCTCTGTCAGCTATATCATAACAGCTCTTAAACAGAATCTCTTAGAAAAATATGTGCAAGTTTTAGGGTATCGGGCAGATGACTAGAAAAGTCATCCCATCAAATGAGTAACTCCAATCACCAACCAAGTCCCAGATAAGAGCTTGTCAGGGAGGCCAATGGCCAGTCCTGGCTGGATGACACAGGAAAGATGGGTGGTACGATCCCTGGCGCCATGTGAGGGGATGGCTGAGAGGAAAACCAGGGCCCTGCATGCACATCGATCTTCCCTCCCCTCTCAGGAACTCTGAGACACCCACCATCTCTGCCTTCATCTCTTCATCTTCGTCAAATCACACTTCCCCAGTTTACTCAGGCGTGTGGCCCTGTCTCCTTCCATTCTGCTCAAATTTTCCTCCACACTTCCCTTTCTCTTCTTGGCTTGTTCTCAATCCACTGATTTTTTTCCCTCTGGCTGCCAACTGTGAACACGTCCCCACCCACTCTATCAAGGATGTGCTTTTTCAGAAATGGCATCCAGTTGGAGGCGATGCAGCGTGCCCTGGGTGGCTTTTCTCATTCACAGGCTGGGATCACACTTACTGGACAGCACGAATTTGTCATACAGTGAAGCATCTCCCAACCTATGCCCCAAGCATATTGAACAATAACCAAGAGGAATTTGCAGATGCCCGTATAAGGATACAGGGAGGGATGGGGAGGGGGCTGACTGACCTTCCTTCTCCACATTCACATGTTTACAACCTTCCTTTGAAGGAGAAAATGCTAATGTTCTCTGGAGACCGGTAACAGGCACATATTAAGGTCTGACATAGGGAATCCTAAATAGTCCAGCCTCTTATCCAGAAGCACCCCGCTCCCCTTACCTCATCAAGACACCTCTCATACTGTTCCCTTTGATTTTCATTTTCCAAAGCCAACGCTGAATTCTCTGCCTGCAGTAAAGATACAAAAATAATACAAATAAATCAATGAAATGTTCTGTTATGTGACAACTTCTTCAATACCGTTACTAAATATATCTCCTCAGGATCTAAAACACTCTTGTAGAAGAATCTTTGACGAGTTTGCTCTAAGTACTATTATAAATCTCTCAGGGATGACTCCTGTCTTATCGTTCACAAAAAGGCATTAGCATTTAAAGAAACGCAAAACTTGATATTTTGAACAGGTAGAAAATCAAATCATGGCCTGATGCGAGAGTGTTCTGTAAAAATGATTATAATGTTTACTTCATTCTATGAAAATGTAAATGGAAGAAATGCCTTAATCCACTTCATTAAGACCTGTCACAGTTTCACAACCTGGTATTTGTTTAGGTCATAGAAGAGAACCTCAGGTAAATTCACGAAAGCATAATTCCAAAAGCAAACTAAATATGTTGTGTTTTTGGTTAATCAATGACTTTTGAACATGAGACTATAATGAGAAATTTAAGAACTGAACTTACTTAAGAGTCCCTCGCCCCTCCCCCTGCCTTTTTAAAAGTACTGCTTTCCTGCTCCTCAGAGCCTTGTAGGTACCTTAATGTTAAATAAGTTACTGTAGGATCCTAGGTTGAATATAGTTACTAGGTTACCAGTAGAATAATAAGGGAACAAAAGTATACAGTATAAGCACATTAGGTTTTAGAAGAAGCATGGAATGGGGGCATGAAAATTGCCCTCTGTCTGGTGACCTGGGTTCACTTTGGCCACTGCTGGCCCCAGCCTGAATCCTGAACTGTATAAGTTAACCCATCCCATGGCTGCCACAGTGATCACCATCTCAGTCTCCCAAGGAAACCTGGCTCTATCCACACCTCACGACAGCCCTCCTTAACATTTAGAAGTGGGCATACAGACCTTTAGATCATTTTTTTCAATACTATGGTATGATTTTTAGGAGGTACACAGATTCACATTTTCCCGTTATAGTTTCTTTCAACTTTTTTTTTGGAAATAATTTCAAACTTACAGATGATTTGCAAAAATGGTACAATGAACTGCCGCGTACCCTTTCCTTAGATTCACCAATTGTTAACATTTTGCCACATTTCCTGTATCACTTTCTTTCTCTTTCAATTTTTTTCCTGCAACTTGAGAGTAAGCTCTTTATCCCTAACTACTTCTGTGTGGATTTCCCAATAACGAAGACAACCACAGTATAGTTTTCAAAGCCAGGAAATACAGTGTTTATTAATACAGCACCACAATCTGACCTACAGCCCTTATTCCAAATTCATCCACTGTCCCAATAATGTCGTTATGGCAAAATTTTTTTCCAACCTAGAATGCTATCCAGGATCAGAATCCTATCTTGGATGAATGACAAATCATCTATTTGTCATTCATCCAAGATTGTGTAATCTGGCAGAGTTGTCCTCTATGTTGTTGATCCCTCCCTCCCTCCCTCCTTTCCTTTTGTTTTTTTTTTGGAAGAGTAGAGGGCAATTATTTTGTGGAATGTCCCTTAATTTGGGTTTCTTTCAAGTTTCCTCCTGCACACCTGGCAGTAATGGCACAGAAATGATACTGAGTCCTTCTCAGTGCACCATATCAGAATCGTGTCATGTCCATTTGTCCCATAATTGGACATGTTAACTTTGATCACTTGGTTAAGGTGGGGTCTTCCAAATCTCTCCACTATAAATTTACTATCTTTCTTTTTAGAATTAATAAGTAAATTGGGGGTAGGTACTTTGAGACTATGAAAATCTCCTATTCCGCATCAAACTTTTATCTACTTATTTTAGTAACCATCAATGAACCCTGACTGAATCAACAATTACTTCGGTTGAAAATGATGATTTCTACCATTTTTCTACCTACATTTACAAGTTTGCACGATGTCATAAGGAAGTGTTTTTCCTCTTTATTTATCAGTATGAATACATGGATTCTTTTATTATTCATAGGGCTATGTCTGTACTCTCAGTATTTATTTTGATGCTCAATTTTCTCAGCTTTGGGAAGGTGAATCTCTTTAAGCTGTGCCCTTTGACATATTTCCTTCATTTTAAAAACACGTTCTTTCTTTTTTGGCCCAGGGAAATGTTCCATGCCCATTTTGCTTGTCTGTTGCCCCATCCCTGAAATCAGCCATTTTTCCAAGGAATCCTGCTTCTTTTTAGTTGGGCAATGATATTTGGAAACTAAGATCTGGATATTAATGTGCACAAATTACTACTGAGGGATCACTGCTCCTAGTCCTTTTCAGTGGAAGGAAGCATTTCTCCCTTCTCTTCCTCTCTTTCCCTCCCTCTCTCCTTGCACGTGCGCACACACACGCACACACACACACAACCCCCCACAGACTTCCTCCCTTTTCATATTTGTATCTTCCTTTTTCTAGAGTGAGAGCATGGGCTGCTGACATCATTATATTTTCTCATTTCTTCAATCCTAAAGTGCGTACAAAATGGTCATGCTACAAAAAAATAGTACTAAGAAGAATTCACATTTGCTTTTTCTTTAGAATGCAGGTATATACTAAAAATACTGTGTTCAAAAGATACCAGACTGGGTCTTCCTCACCCCTCACACCTTAGTGTGGCTACACTATTTATCTGAAACTGAAGCTGGAAGGGTTGCATTTATGAATAGTCTTTATGAGACTCAGAGAAATTTTGAGGAAGTTAACATCTGCTTCTTTCTCAATTTAATTTTATTTAGATTTAAATATGTTTTAAGAAGCAGATTCACAGATACAGAGAACTCTAGTGGTTACCAGTGGGGAGAGGGAAAGGGGAGGGACAATATAGGGGAAGGGGAGTAAGAGGTACAAATTACTACGTATAAAATAAGCTACAAGGACACATTGTACCACACAGGGAATATAGCCAACATTTTATAATAACTATAAATGGAGTATAACCTTTGAAAACTATGAATCACTATATTGTACACCTGTCACATATAATACTGTACATCAACTATACTTCAATTACCAATGTTTACATTGTTTCAAAAAAAGAAAATTTATTTTGAAATTCAGTTCAGGTCATTTGTTTCTGATAGTATTCAAATTTAATTTCTCCTCTTCTCATTGTTTTCATTTTATTTCTTGAAAATGGAAAACATGAACATGATTCCAAAAGTCAAAACTATACTAAAAGGAGCGAGGTGTCACTTCCTCTCCTAACCCTTCGACATCACCCCATCCACCTCTCACAGATTCTCTCCTAGTGTCCATCACTCCCTTTGTTGTTACCATCTAGTTACAATCCTGTGCCCTGCCCCCTCCTGTTATATATGCAACAATCAACTGCTCCCCCGCCTTTCTTCCTACCAGTTCTCTACTTGCATTCTTTCTGTTTTAACAGTTTATCACTTTCACGTATTATTCTTCCACCCTTGCCCTATATACCCCTGTTTTAGCCTCTTTGCTGGATGATGACTGGGGAGACTGGTCTTATACTTCTCTTTTATTTCCACAGCATCTTGAAATTTTCCCTCTTCTTTTTCCCTTCACAGTCACATCTTCAGATGGTACCTTTTCCCTCAGCCTCGTTTTCCCCAGAATCATGACCTCGCTGAGATGGTCACCTTAGGTCCTGCACACTTTCAAGCCCTGCCCTTCAGCCAGTACTGAGATTTGAGCTCATGGTGTCAGACCTCATCCTGGGAGTGCTTTCCTCGTACCCTCTGCTACCACCCTGCCCTGGCACACACAGCCTCGCTGTGGATGGTGCTGTGGGTACAGTGTTCGGTGTTTATTTTTCTGCGGACAGCAGCTGAAGTTCTAGCGTTCTGTTTTCTGTTTAACACGGAAGGTGTGGGTTCCCTGTGGTTTTATTTGTGCTTTGATGATTTGAATTCCTTTTTTTGTTTTTTTTTGGCAGATGTATGAAAAGTTTCAGATTTAGGCCCGTCTGTTACTTACCGATGAAACTGACGTGGTGTTACTGAACTAGGACTGGGCACAAAAGCTGAAGTAAACAGTCTGTTTGGATGCCACTGTCAGATCATCCCGACCTAGTCATCTTTCAAGTCCAAGGATTCAAATCCCTGTTTCTTCCTCAACTTTCCATTCTAATACTTGGCTTCGACATTTTTTTCCTCTGGGCTCGAACCCCTGTTTTAGCAACCCTCTCCCAACACTCCCGCCCCTCAGGTGGGATCCTACACTGTTCTTTCCATTTTCATCATGGACAGACGTCTGCCACACAGCCCAATCCTTCTACCCTCTTGCTGATCATCTGTTCAGATTTTTAAGTATTGGTTATCCTCAGACAGTTCCATCATTTCGTTCCCCACCCAAACTAAACGGAAAGCTTTTGCTGACTTGCTGTTGGTTCCTTCCAGGGCTTGCTCTGGCCTGTCACACTGAACCCCCTTCAGACCTGCAGCTGGTGTAACCCCTCAGCTCCCCGCCCAGCCCAGGTGGGAGGGCCGGTTCTACCCCCTGCAGTTTACCTGGCAATGGCAGGCTGTGTAACCTTCAACAAGTCGTGGAACCTTTCTGGGATTACAGTTCTTTAGTAGTTAATAAGTGAAGGGAACATACTAGCCAATCTACAAAGCGACTTCCGGTTCAAATATTTGGATACCGTGAATCATGGAGGAATTGCTAGAATTTCAGTTTTATGAAGTCACTGCTTTCTTTGGAGAAATTTAGCTTCCCTGGGGTCTGCTGGTTTTAGTAAGGCAACAGCACAGAGGATGATGGGGAGAGATAAAGGAGACAACAGCAATGCCAGCTTACATTGCTTTCACTTGAAAAATCTTGGGAAATAATATGTAAGGAAATAAAGTTGAAAATGGGAATATATATGGGATGTCTGTATCTCGCTTCTACCCACAGTATCACATTGCAATAACACTCCGATCGATCCATTCAGATTATTATCATCATTACACCATTTACATTACTTGCCTTACGTTTACTGCTCTGACAATCTATTACAGGCAAGCAAATCAAACACCTTAAGGGTGCTGGGAAGAACATGGCAGTCACATTTATGGTTAATGCGTTCAGTTACAGAGACCAATTTAATTGATGTAATCCTACATATCCCAGGGGACGACGAAGATATTAACAGTTATGCTGGTGAAGTTAAAATAATCTTGAACCCATGATTTTCTTTAATCCATTTGCATTTATTAGAAATTCAGGATTAACCTGCTACCAACATGAGACAACAGGGGAAAAAAACAGAAAAAGAAAAAAGGAAACGTAATTAAATGTGATTTAAAGAGACAGTGACTACTTGTATGGCAGGGATGGGAGAGGATGAGGCAGAGAGGGAAAGAGAAAATGTCAGTGTCACTACTGAGACTTACAGAATGATAACATGGGTTTTGTCACTTTAAATAAGTGTGTTATTAAAGCAGTGTACTCAGAGGATGTCATTAGAGTGTTCAATTAAATGTAACAGCGGGTCTTAGGGCTCAGCTTTGTCTTGCACAACAATCAAAAGCTTGTGCCAGACTTAGTCTCTGATTTAGAGGATTTCCTGCTCTGTGCGGTTTCCTCAGGGCTCCAAATTACAGGGATCTAAATAAGTTTCTGATTTCATCCCTAAAGTCCTTAAATATCTTTATAAAATTGAAGAGCTTCATAGAGTACATCTGTATTGTTTCGGTTTACTGTGGAAAATGGGTCTGAATTAATATATGTAAAATTTTTTTTAATTGAAGTATAGTTGATTTACAATGTTGTTGAATTAATGTATGTTTAATATTAATATATGTTTTAAAGAAACTATGTTCCTTAGGGGGTCTGCTTTGTGAATAGACATGCTGGCCGGAGCTTACAAATGATTAAATGGACCAATGCTTCTAAAGCGCTGCTCTACATTAATCCTCTAAGTGCTCATTATGTATAAATCTTTCTATACTATATAAATGTGCTTAACACATCTGCTACAGTTGAATGTTTGTGTCTTCCCCAAATTCATATGTTGAAATCCTAATGCCCAATATGATGGTATTAAAGGGTGGGGCCTTTGGAAGGTGAGCAGGTCATGAGGGTGGAGCCCTCATGAAGGGGATTAGAGTCCTCATAAAGGAGGCTCTGAAGGTTGCCGGCCCCCCCTTCCTTCAGGGAGGACACAGCAAGAAGGCACCGGCTATGGCTATGAACCAAGAAGAGGACCCTGACCAGAACTTGACCGTGCCGGGCCCTTCATCTTGGACTTCCCAGCTTCCAGAACTGAGAGAAATAAATTTGTTATTTATAAACTACTCGGTCTTTGGTATTTTGTTATAGCAGCCTGAACAGACTAAGACAGTATCCTTTTCCACAGACCAAAGGTAGAATAGTTCTACACAAAACACTTTCCTCTACATAAAATAACAACTCCACTGTAGGATTTTCACCTGTTATACTCTGTCCCCACTCATCTATGCAAACATATATTTGCTGCTACATAGCATATGCCATCTCTCAGGTCAGGTCTAGCCCCTGTTCCTCTCAAGAAGTTCAAGTTCTCATTCCCCAGGCTACGCCTTTGTTTCCGCTGTTTCAGACGGATTATGCTTCACTTTCCCATTGGCTTTTCTAAATTCTACTTATTTTTTGTGGTCTGGTGAAGATGTGAACCTTAAAACTTATACGGGGGCATATATTTAAATTAAAAGAATAATTTCAGATGGACAAAAAAGTTTCAAAAACATTACAAAGAGTTCTTCTATAACTTTCACTCAGATTCCTCAAAGGTTAGCTTTTACCACGCTTGCTTTATCATTTGTTTTATGGAAGAAAGAAGAAGGTGGAAAGAGAAGGATGTCTTCTGAAGGGAAAAAAGAGAGAAAGAGAAGAAAAACTCCAATTCACAATAGTTAGAAGGGCTGCATCCCTGTGGTTTCCCTTCTGTAACAGCTGGTCTTTTCCGGAATGACATCTTCCCAGCTTGCTGAAAACCCTCAACTCAGCAAAGGCAAGCAGGTCAGAATAAAGTCAGGAGAAAGGTATTTCTCAAAAATCATGGTTGGGCCCCAAAGGCAGGAAAGCACACCTTTTTAGGATCGCCCCTCTGAATCAGAGTCCTGTGACACTCCAGTTAAATACCTGAGTATTTACACCTGAGTTGCCCATTACAGTACCATCCTAACAACTTCACTCTGTGCACCAAGAAACTTCAGATTCGGCCTTCCAAGCAAAACAGAGATGCACCAAATAGCCTTAATTACACTGTAGTCTGTTCTATTTTGAAAGCCATCTAAGGAGAAAGCATCATGGGAGTGGCTGGGCGTGCCATAAGGCATGCCATCCAAGCGTGCACATTTTCATCTCGTAAAGCGATACAAAGCCTGAATTCACCAAGAACTGGACCTGGACATTGAATCTCCTTCCCTTTATCTTCATCCATTAAAACTTCTGGCGTTTCTGGATCATTCATCTTATCATGTCTGGTCACTGTGGTGGCCAGGTTGGAGGGGTAGCTGGCAAAAGGGTGTTTCCCACTGACTGTATTTAAGAGCTACATCTCCACACCTGGGCAACATGTAGGGCTGCTGTGCACTTGGAGACAAATTTTGTCATTCTAGAAAATTTCGGGAAATAGTTATAAGCTCTGCCCATCCACCACAAGAATAGGACATGCATTCATGGAATGCATTCCTGGAAGGCTTAGAAGGAACCTCTGTGCCCATACATGCACAGGCACACTGCCAAAATGTCATTACTCTTGCACTAAAGCAACCTGAGGATGCCCAGTAAGTCCAGGCCCAGCACAAGGCACTGGGGAGCTAAATTCAAATAAAATAGCATTCATGTTTCAAGGAGTTCAGGATCCCAAGCAATGAGAACATATTATGCAGGACCTGTCTATAGGTTCATTTTTTTTTTTTTTTTGATTTTGATTTTATTTTTTAATTATTTATTTTTTAACATCTTTATTGGAGTATAATTGCTTAACAATGGTGTGTTAGTTTCTGCTGTATAACAAAGTGAATCAGCTATACATATACATACATCCCCATATCTCCTCCCTCTTGTGTCTCCCTCCCACCCTCCCCATCCCACCCCTCTAGGTGGTCACAAAGCACCGAGCTGATCTCCCTGTGCTATGTGGCTGCTTCCCACTAGCTATCTATTTTACATTTGGTAGTGTATATATGTCCATGCCACTCTCTCACTTCGTCCCAGCTTACCCTTCCCCCTCCCTGTGTCCTCAAGTCCATTCTCTACGTCTGCGTCTTTATTGCTGTCCTGCCCCTAGGCTCTTCAGAACCACCTTTTTTTTTAATATATATATTCCACATATATGTGTTAGCATACGGTATTTGTTTTTCTCTTTCTGACTTACTTCACTCTGTATGACAGACTCTAGGTCCATCCACCTCACTACAAATAACTCAATTTTGTTTCTTTTTATGGCTGAGTAATATTCCATTGTATATAACGTGCCACATCTTCTTTATCCATTCTTCTGTCGATGGACACTTAGGTTGCTTCCATGTCCTGGTTATTGTAAATAGAGCTGCAACGAACATTGTGGTACATGTCTCTTTTTGAATTACGGTTTTCTCAGGGTATATGCCCAGTAGTGGGATTGCTGGGTCGTATGGTAGTTCTATTTTTACTTTTTAAGGAACCTCCATACTGTTCTCCATAGTGGCTGTAACAATTTACATTCCCACCAAGAGTGTAGGAGGGGTTCCCTTCTCTCCACACCCTCTCCAGCAATCATTACTTGTAGATTTTGTGATGATGGCCATTCTGACTGGTGTGAGGTGATACCTCATTGTAGTTTTGATCTGCATTTCTCTAATAATTAGTGATGTTGAGCATCTTTTTGTCTGCCTATTGTCCATCTGTATGTCTTCTTTGGAGAAGTGTCTAGGTCTTTCTGTCTAAGGTCTGTTTTGACAATTTGATTTTAGAAACCCAATATCAAAGCATCATAAAGCTGTTAGTACCTGTACCTCCTCCCCCATTAATGAGGTTACTTCCTTTGTCTCTGAACTTGCTAAGCGGAATTAACTTGACCTCCCCTCCCCTGAAACTCTGTCTCTCCTCTCCACTAGCTAGAAGAGGAAAATTGATCTTTTCAGCCTGGAACAGATTGTACTTGGGACTCAGACTTGTGTTGATTCAGGGAAGTGAAGCTCTGTATGTCTGACAAGTGTGTGTTTTTAAAGACTGGTACAAATATCTTATTATTCCAAACATTTAATACTATTGTCAAATTATTCCAAATTATTCCTATTAAAATTGAAAACCTCAGCAATTTCAAAAATTACATATTTGCACTTAAGATGCAACAAGTAATTTCTAATCATGACAGAGCCTAAAATGCAGGTACCCTAAAGGTCTTAGCAAAAACAACCTTTGAACATATTTTGCTCCCCAGATGTGTGTTGAGAAATACTAAATCTATTTGACTTTCAAGCAACAGGGGACTAGAGTGAATTCTGTGGTTTCATAAGCGTCACAGAGAAATTTCACAGAACTGAGAAATGTGAACGGATCTGATCACTTTGTTGCATAGAGGATATTTGTGACATTAACCACCAGTCATTTTAGAAGTTGAATTATTCAAAACTTGATTGATTTGCATAACGTAATATCAATTAAGATATTGACCTTATTACCTCATTTAATTGAAGACCCCTAGACTGTATGGGGTAGATAGTGTTAGCTCCATTTCACAGATTAAAAAGAAAACTTAAAGAAATTGCCCATATACATCCTTTATGCTACAGGGATAATATCGTTATATACACAGTCCTTATTCCTTAAGTATTTTGAAAAACAGCATATAAACAAAGAAAGCCCAAGAAATACAGCGTGAGTGTTTGTCCCCACTCGGCCGAAAAGCAAGCAATTCGGGTTGTTTAATTGACTGGGAATTCCTTCAGGAATAGGAATCTTTGACCTCTGAACTATACAGGAACTGGAAGACAAACAGGGGAAGTAAACAAGCACAGACATTTGCGTTCCAGGAATCGTTTTACCTCCAAAACGAAGTCACTTAAAAATGTAAGTTAAAAGTACAAAGATGTACCATTACACGTGCACCAAATTGGCACGAACAGAAAAAAGGTAAAAGGCAAGTGTTGGTGAATACGTGGAGAAATAGGAACTCTCATATCACACCGGGAGGAGGTATAAATAAACGTATTCATGTAGAACAGTCTGGCTTAACCTACCGAAGGAGAAGATGCTTATACCTCCCAGCCCAGCAAAGCCATCTCTAGGTACATCTGCTACAGATGTCTGTGAACACCTATAACACGATGGCCATACACATATGTTCACAGCATCTTTGCTCTTACGAGCTCCCAGACGGAAATAATCCAAATGAAGACTAACAGTACAACTGGCAATTTGTGGTAAATTTATATAATGAAATAATATACAGAAATGAAAAACAGTGGAATAGAGCATGAAAAATGGATAACACATATGAATCTTGCAACGATAGCACTGAGTAAAAGAAGCTGGATGTATATTCAAACATATTTATACAAATACACGTACATGGGCATACACATACATACACATTATCTCCCAAAAAGACTCCAAGTACAAATGTTAAAACTGGAAAAATTATATTGTTTGGGAATACAAAAATAGGAAGTAAAACTATTTTTTTCGAAAAGCAAGAAAAGGATTATTCCAGAAGTCAGATGAATAATTGCCTCCGGTGGGGAGAAAGGAACCTGTGATGAGAGAGGAACCTGTGGGGGGCCTCTGGGCTCCTGGAGATATTTCACTGGCTGACCTAGTAGCAGTTCTTCAATTGTTTGCATTATAATTTTTCACTGTAAATATACATTTTATGCACTTGTCTGTAAACACATTTCACACACACACACAAACACACACCCAATAAGTAACAGAGCACAAGGTGGGGCTTGAGGGCAAGGGAGTTCTGGAAGGGTCTAGGTGTACTCGGGCAGCCAGTTCTGCTCTTACAGGGTCAGAGGGCGCAGAGCGGGGACACACGGCAGGGAAAAGGACAAAGAGGTGGAAGGAGCCAGACGCTGTGGTGAAGGGACACGACTAAATGTGTATTTTAAGTAACTAACCCCCGGCACCAGCGACGAAGAGGAATTACAGTGGCAGGTGGGGAGATGAGAAAACATGTGACTGCAGCATCCTGTCAAGGACCACCTGCCCCTGAAATACAACAGTGGCAGTGGGGAGGAGGGGGAAGACACACACTGGAGAAAGAATTCAGAACAGATTCTTCAGTGCCTCAGCAGCACCTGGGTGAGAAGGACAGCCGAGAACCAAAGACAAAACAAAGGCTGATACTCTAGGTCTCTGAGACAGTGGTATGGTGTTTGACAGAAAAGCAGAGCAAAGTGAGATAAACAGTGTTATGGAAGATTTTTAGAAAAAACTCTATTGCTCTGCCATGGAACAGTTTTTTTCCCCTTCCTACAGAGAAGACAAAATGACAGCAGGTGTATAACTCTTGCTCTTAAGCAACGTATGCCAGCAGTCCACACTGACCCCTCTCCCCTTTCTTTGCATTGTTTACATGTTTCCAGCACATCCTTTTCAGTGATGCTGATGGCTCGCTCTGATGCTCCCTTTCTCTTTAGGGAAGAATAATGTCCCTTTGCTTAAGAATTCACAAGGAATGACCCAGCAATCCCACTACTGGGCATATACCCAGAGAAAACCATAATGCAAAAAGACACATGCACCCCAGTGTTCATTGCAGCACTATTTACAATAGCCAGGACATGGAAGCAACCTAAATGCCCATCGACAGACGAATGAATAAAGAAGATGTGGCACATATATACAATGGAATATTACTCAGCCTTAAAAAGGAACTAAACTGCATCATTGGTAGAGACATGGATGGACATAGAGTCTGTCATACAGAGTGAAGTAAGTCAGAAAGAGAAAAACAAATATCGTATATTAACACATATATGTGGAACCTAGAAAAACGGTACAGATGAACCGGTTTGCAAAGCAGAAATAGAGACACAGATGTAGAAAACAAATGTATGGACACCAAGGCGGGAAAGTGGAGGTGGCGGGGGGTGGTGGGATGAATTGGGAGATTGGGACTGACATATATACACTAATATGTATAAAACAGATAACTCATAAGAACCTGCTGTATAAAAAAAATAAAATAAAATTCAAAAAAAAAAAAAAAAGATAGAGGCTGATTTTTCCTCAGGAAGACACACGAAGCAGAGCCACAGCTGACTCTTGTCAACATGTAACAAAAGCAAGAAATAAAACTTTAATCTTGTAAACAACTGGGTTTGCTTTGTTGTTGTTTTACCACACCATAACCTGTAAATATTTAATAATATATAAAATATACCAGTGGAATAGTTTCGGAAGCCAGAAAGATGCTAAAACATGTTAAGTAATGGGGAAATATTTGATAATGCTATCAAAAGCAATAACGTGGAATAAAGTTATACATCAAATGAAAAAAACAAAAACAAACAAACAAAAAAAGAATTCACAAGGAAAATGGTATTAAGCTTTAGGAAGATTACAATGAAAGTTAATTAGCAAGCCTAATCTCTGGCCTTTCCACTCAGGACAACTGCCCTTCCAATTGGTGAGCGGATGCACGGTCGAGAGTCAGTGGAAAGCTGCCTCAGCCCTGCTCTGCACTCCCATCTGTCCCCTGCATGAGCGGGCAGTAGCTGCTCCAACACCTGGAGCCTTCTGCCTTCTTCTGAGGATGGAGTGCGATGGGGGAATCCAGTGTCTAAGGATAATTTAGTTTGGCTATTCCCTTTAGCTGAAACTATAAGGACATGTGACACCCCTTGACTCATTTCTATCGTTTGGTGTCCTGAAATTTACTCAGTGGGGTTCAGAAAATCTAAATAAGATCTGGCCACAAGAGAGGAATTACCCTCAAATTTGTGGCAGTTCTCAAAACAATCAGTTTTGAAGAAACAAGCAGTTCAGTTTTGTATATTTGAGGTGTGAGAGTAACATCTGGAAGAGATGCATCCAGGTGTTGCAAATGTGGGTTTAATTTGAGATGGAAGCCAGAGCTAGAGTCATTGGCGTATCTGTGTCAGAGACGAGCAAAGGAACTCTGGAAAATGACGATGACGATGACAATGGGAGTTAACGAGTATGGATGGTTACTATGTGCCAGGCTCCGCGCTCAGCACTTAGTATACTTGATCTCATGGAATTCTTACAGCAGTGCTACAGAGAGACTATTCTGTCCATTTTCTCGATGAGTAACCTGAGGCTCCGAGAGATTCAGTGGTTTTCTTCAGGTCACACGGAGCTAACTGACCGAGAAGCACTCTGAGCCATTACAGTAAACTTTTTAGCATCCTGCCCTCCCGCTTGCTTTTGCTTTAATGCAATTACGCTAAACTGAATCCCCTTCTAGAAATGACATCCATTATTTGCAAATCCAGGGGCTGAAAGGGGGTGGGTGATCTTCCACTTCCCTTGAGAGAATTGGCAAGCAGTGGGATTTGCTGTGAAAACCTTGGGGAGAGAGGAAAACTAACATGTTTACACACAACCCTGATTCTTCTCGTTCTACCTTTGAAAATTTCCTGAGTTGCTTCGTGTGGGTGAGTGGATGGGCACTGGCAGATAGTTTTAAGCAGCTGGCACCCCGTGGTGATAAGGGATGAGGCGGCTGAAATGTAATTCCTTACTGAGGGCTGGATAAAAACAGAGTAAACACCTCAGCTGACAGCTCAGCTCAGGGGCAATAACAGACATGTAGGTTAGGAAGCTGGCAGCCACCAATTTTATTAGAAGATTTTTCAGTTTGAATTACACATCATGTTACAAAGATAATATTGGATCAATGTGTACATTATGTACTTATCCGTGGATGCTACTAAGGAGGTATTTTATACCTAGATGACATCTCAGACGGACATTTTAAGGATAAAGAAAGTGTGGTATCAAGAGACCTGGCGTTTCAGTTATAGTTTGGTGGTCTTAAAAACAGTTTCAGGCACTGCAGAGCTCCGCCAGACCTGACTCCGCCGTGTGGCTGACAAGGTCTTGGTGCTCCGGCCGGGTGTCAGGCCTGAGCCTCTGAGGTGGGAGAGCTGAGTTCAGGACATTGGGCCACCAGAGACCTGCTGGCCCCATGTAATATCAGTCGGTGAGAGCTCTCCCAGAGATCTTCGTCTCAATGCTAAGACCCAGCTCCACTCAATGACCGGCAAGTTCCAGTGCTGGACACTCTATGCCAAACAACTAGCAAGACAGGAACACAACCCCACCCATTAGCAGAGAGGCTGCCTAAAATCATAATAAGTTCACAGACACCCCAAAACACACCACCAGGCGTGGTCCTGCCCACCAGAAAGACAAGATCCAGCCTCATCCACCAGAACACAGGCACCAGTCCCCTCTACCAGGAAGCCTACACAACCCACTGAACCAACCTTAGCCACTGGGGGCAGACACCAAAAACAACAGGAACTATGAACCTGCAGCCTGCGAAAAGGAGACCCCAAACACAGTAAGTTAAGCAAAATGATAAGACAGAGAAATACACAGCAGATGAAGGAGCAAAGTAAAAACCCACCAGACCAAACAAATGAAGAGGAAATAGGCAGTCTACCTAAAAAAGAATGCAGAGTAGTGATAGTAAAGATGATCCAAAATCTTGGAAATAGAATGGAGAAAATACAAGAAGCATTTAACAAGGACCTAGAGGAACTAAAGAACAAACAAACAATGATAAACGACACAATAAATGAAATTAAAAATTCTCTAGACGGGATCAATAGCAGAATCACTGAGGCAGAAGAACGGATAAGTGACCTGAAAGATAAAATAGTGGAAATAACTACTGCAGAGCAGAATAAAGAAAAAAGAATGAAAAGAATGAAGGACAGTCTCAGAGACCTCTGGGACAACATTAAACACACCAACATTCGAATTATAGGGGTCCAGAAGAAGAAGAGAAAAAGAAAGGGACTGAGAAAATATTTGAAGAGATTATAGTTGAAAACTTCCCTAATATAGGAAAGGAAATAGTCAATCAAGTCCAGAAAGTGCAGAGAGTTCCATACAGGATAAATCTGATGAGAAACATGCCAAGACACATATTCATCAAACTATCAAAAATTAAATACAAAGACAAAATATTAAGAGCAGCAAGGGAAAAGCCACAAATAACATAAAAGGGAATCCCCATAAGGTCAACAGCTGATATTTCAGCAGAAACTCTGCAAGCCAGAAGGGAGTGACAGAACATATTTAAAGTGATGAAAGGGAAAAACCTACAACCAAGATTACTCTATCCAGCAAGGATCTCATTCAGATTTGACAGACAAATAAAACCTTTACAGACAAGCAAAAGCTAAGAGAATTCAGCACCACCAAACCAGCTTTACAACAAATGCTAAAGGAACTTCTCCAGGCAGGAAACACAAGAGAAGGAAAAGACCTACGATAACAAACCCAAAACAATTAAGAAAATGGTAATAGGAACATACATATCAGTAATTACCTTAAATGTAAATGGATTAAATGCTCCAACCAAAAGACATACACTGGCTGAATGGATCCAAAAACAAGACCCATATATATGCTGCCTACAAGAGGCCCACTTCAGACCTAGGAACACATACAGACTGAAAGTGAGGGGATGGAAAAAGATATTCCATGCAAATGGAAATCAAAAGAAAGCTGGAGTAGCAATTCTCGTATCAGACAAAATAGACTTTAAAATAAAGACTTACAAGAGACAAACAAGGACACTAAAGAATGATCAAGGGATCAATCCAAGAAGAAGATATAACAATTGTAAATATTTATGCACCCAATATAGGACAACTCAATACATAAGGCAAATGATAACAGCCATAAAAGGGGAAATCAACAGTAACACAGTAATAGTAGGGGACTTTAACACCACACTTTCACCAATGGACAGATAATACAAAATGAAAATAAATAAGGAAATACAAGCTTTAAATGACACGTTAAACAAGATGGACTTAATTGATATTTATAGGACATTCCATCCAAAAACAACAGAATACACTTTCTTCTCAAGTGCTCATGGAACATTCTCCAGGATAGATCATATCTTGGGTCACAAATCAAGCCTTGGTAAATTTAAGAAAATTGAAATCGTATCAAGTATCTTTTCCAACCACAACGCTATGAGACTAGATATCAATTATAGGAAAAAATCTGTAAAAAATACAAACACATGGAGGCTAAAAAATACACTACTAAATAACCAAGAGATCACTGAAGAAATCAAAGAAGAAATCAAAAAACACCTAGAAACAAATGACAATGAAAACACGATGACCCAAAACCTATGGGATGCAGCAAAAGCAGTTCTAAGAGGGAAGTTTATAGCAATACAATCCTGCCTCAAGAAACAAGAAACATCTCAAATAAAGAACCTAACCTTACACCTAAAGCAACAGAGAAAGAAGAACAAAAACCCCAAAGTTAGCAGAAGGAAAGAAATCATAAAGATCAGATCAGAAATAAATGAAAAAGAAATGAAGGAAACGATAGCAAAGATCAATAAAAGTAAATGCCGGACTCATCAAGAATAAGAGGGAGAGGACTCAGATCAATAAAACTGGAAATGAAAAAGGAGAAGTCACAGCGGACACCACAGAAATACAAAGCATCCTAAGAGACTACTATGAGCAACTCTATGCCAATAAAATGGACAACCTGGAAAAAATGGACTAATTCTTAGAAAGGTATAACCTTCCAAGACTGAAACAGTAAGAAACAGAAAATATGAACAGACCAATCACAAGTAATGAAATTGAAACTGTGATTAAAAATCTTCCAACAAACAGAAGTCCAGGACCAGATGGCTTCACAGGTGAATTCTATCAAACATTTAGAGAAGAGCTAACACCCATCCTTTCTCAAACTCTTCCAAAACACTGCAGAGGAAGGAACACTCCTAAACTCACTCTATGAGACCACCATCACCTTGATACCAAAACCAGACAAAGATACTAGAAAAAAAGAAAATTACAGACCCATATCACCAATGAATATAGATGCCAAAATCCTCAACAAAATACTAGCAAACAGAATCCAACAACACATTAAAAGGATCATACACCATGATCAAGTGGGATTTATCCCAGGGATGCAAGGATTCTTCAATATATGCAAATCAATCTATGTGATACATCATATTAACAAATTGAAGAAGAAAAACCATATGATCATCTCAACAGATGCAGAAAAAGCTTTTGAGAAACTTCAACACCCATTTATGATAAAAACTCCCCAGAAAATGGGCATAGAGGGAACTTATCTCAACATGCTAAAGGCCGTATATGAGAAACCCACAGCAAACATTATTCTCAATGGTGAAAAACTGAAAGCATTTCCTCTAAGATCAGGAATAAGACAAGGATGTCCACTGTCGCCTCTATTATTCAACATAGTTTTGGAAGTCCTAGCCATGGCAATCAGAGAAGAAAAAGAAATAAATGGAATACAAATTGGAAAAGAAGAAGTAAAACTGTCACTGTTTGCAGATGACATGATACTATACATAGAGAATCCTAAAAATGCCACCAGAAAACTGTTAAAGCTAATCAGTGAATTTGGTAAAGTTGCAGGATACAAATTAATGTACAGAAATCTCTTGCATTCCTATCCACTAACAATGAAAGATCAGAAAGAGAAATTAAGGAAACAATCACATTCAACACTGCAACAAAAAGAATAAAATACCTAGGAATAAACCTACCTAAGGAGGGAAAAGACCTGTACTCAGAAAACTATAAGACACTGATGAAAGAAATCAAAGATGACACAGAGATGGAGAGATATACCATTATTCTTGGACTGGAAGAATCTATATTGTGAAGATGACTGTACTATCCAAAGCAATCTACAGATTCAATGCAACCCCTATCACATAACAGTGGCATTTTTTACATAGCTAGAACAAAAAATCTTAAAATTTGTATGAAGACAAAAAAGACCCCAAATAACCAAAGCAGTCTTGAAGGGAAAAAATGGAGCTGGAGGAATCAGACTCCCTGACTTCAGACTACACTACAAAGCTACAGTAATCAAGACAGTATGGTACTGGCACAAAAACAGAAATATAGATCAATGGAACAGGATACAAAGCCCAGAGATAAACCCATGCACATATGGTAACCTTACCTTTTGATAAAGGAGGCAAGAGTATACAATGGAGAAAAGACAACCTCTTCAATAAGTGGTGCTGGGAAATCTGGACAGCTACATGTAAAAGAATGAAATTAGAACACTCCCTAACACCACACACAAAAGTAAACTCAAAATATATTAAAGACCTAAATGTAAGGCCAGACACTATAAAACTCTTAGAGGAAAACATAGGCAGACACTCTATGACATTAATCACAGCAAGATCCTTTTTGACCCACCTCCTAGAGAAATGGAAATAAAAACAAAAGTAGACAAACGGGATCTAATGAAACTTAAAAGCTTTTGCACAGCAAAGGAAACCATAAACAAGATGAAAGGACAGCCCTCAGAATGGGAGAAAATATTTGCAAATGTAGCAACTGACAAAGGATTAATCTCCAAAATTTACAAGCAGCTCATGCAGCTCAATATCAAAAAAGCAAACCCAATCCAGAAATGGGCAGAAGACCTAAACAGACATTTCTCCAAAGAAGATATACAGATTGCCAACAAACACATGAAAGGATGCTCAACATCACTAATCATTACACAAATGCAAATCAAAACTATAGTGAGGTATATCACACCAGTCAGAATGGCCATCATCAAGAAATCTACAAAGGATAAATGCTAGAGAGGGTGTGGAGAAAAGGGAACCCTCTTGCACTGTTGGTGGGAATGTAAATTGATACAGCCACTATGGAGAACAGTATGGAGGTTCCTTAAAAAACTAAAACTACCACACTACCCAGCAATCCCACTACTGGGCATACACCCTGAGGAAACCGTAATTCAAAAAGATATATGCACCACAATGTTCATTGCAACACTAAATTTCCAATAGCCAGGACATGGAAGCAACCTAAGTGTCCACCGAGAGATGAACGGATAAAGAAGATGTGGCACATGTATACAATGGAATATTACTCAGCCATAAAAAGAAACGAAATTGAGTTATTTGTAGTGAGGTGGATGGACCTAGAGTCTGTCATACAGAGTGAAGTAAGTCAGAAAGAGAAAAACAAATACCGTATGCTAACACATATATATGGAATCTAAAAAAAAAAATGGTTCTGAACAACCTAGGGGCAGGACAGGAATAAAGACCCAGACGTAGAGAATGGACTTGAGGACATGGGGAGGGGGAAGGGGAAGCTGAGACGAAGTGAGAGAGTGGCACGGACATATATACACTACCAAAGGTAAAACAGATAGCTAGTGGGAAGCAGCCGCATAGCACAGGGAGATCAGCTCGATGCTCTGTGACCACCTAGAGGGGTGGGATAGGGAGGGTGCGAGGGAGACACAAGAGGGAGGAGATATGGGGATGTATGTATACTTATAGCTGATTCACTTTGTTATACAGCAGAAACTAACGTAGCATCGTAAAGCAATTATACTCCAAGAATGATGTTAAAAAAAAAAACCAAAAGAAAACAAAAAACATTTTCAGCCACATAATGTGGCAGAGACCAATGTCAGGAACACATGGTTTCAAGCTCTGCCATTTAATTACTGTGACACTGATCAAGTTGCTTAACCTCTCGTGGTTTTATTTTTTGTTCCCTCATCATATTACTGGATCATGCCGTCTCCAAAGTCGTTTCCAGCTGTAAGTCTCAGATTTCTTTGAATTTATACAGTAATTATCGAAATATAAATAATCATAAATCTTAAATTCTTAAGAGAAGATGAAGCACATCATACTCTCACTTGTGTCACAGTAGAACCATCACTTTGATAAAATTCTGAATATACACGATTCTCACCGTTCCCCTTCTTTGAGCCCATGAGAGGGTCAGCCAACTTCTGCTAGAAATCCCATAGCCTAGCTGGTCTCATGTCTCTAAATCAGACTTTGATACAGTCTGTTGAGCAGAGAGAAGTGTAACCAAACCAGACTGAAGTCTCAGTAAGACAAACATGGGTAAAATGTCAGGCTGCACACAGCAAAGCTTATTTCCGTGTCTCAACAGATGGTTAGGAAAACAATGTCTTGTTGATCTGGTTGGAACAAATTAGATACAAAAACTCTTCTATATAATGAGGGAGTATGTGAGCAGTTTGTGTATGTTTATCAGTGTGTGCATGTGTCTGTGTGTGTGTGTACACAGCATAACGAAGCCCTGAAGGAATAGGAAACATTCAAGCGTAGCAAGAGGAAGGTCTCGAAAGAGTTTTGTAAATAGAATCCTATTTAATGTCAAAGAAAATCAGCAGGGATATATGAAGGGCCTGCAACATGGTCCCAGAATTGTCTAGAAATGAACAGGTTACAAGTACTGTTCTAAATGTTAATACTTGGTGCATTTTTATTATTTCCATTTGCTAGCATGCCAGTCGACTCCAGGAGCACTTTCTTTGCAACTGTGTAATATTTTCTGTTTTTCAGGTTATACTGATCAGGCTGTGAGACAATCACAGTAATGTTTGTGATCCCTATTTCTATTGATTTTGCCCTTGGAACAAATGGAAAAAAAACAAAAAGATGAAAACTGAAATAACAAAAAAACACAAAACACATCAAACACTCACACATGTCGCTATACCTACATACAAACTAGGGTGTTTCCACCTCAGCACTAGGGACGTTTTGGGTCAGGTAATTTTTTGTTTGGGGGGACTGTGCCCTCTGTACTGTAGGATATTTAGCAGGTATCCTGGGCGTCTACCCCCTATACAATAGCAGCATCCTCCTCACCCAGCTTGACACCAAAGTTTAGACTTTGCCAAATGTCCTCTGGGAGGGATGCACATATATATCCTTATATAGGGACATACGTATGTATATATGTACATATATTCATGCATATGTATCAGTGACATCACATCTGTATTTGCCTGGCACTTTCAACTTCATGAAATATTTTGTGAACTTTCAGATTTAGAAGGGATTGGGATATCAAGAGTAGCCACATAATTTTATAGATAAAGGAAACTGCAGCCCAGAAACGTAAAATAACGACTATCCACCCAGCCACCCTAATTCGTCTTTTGGTATTATTCACAAGAACACCAGAGCTTGAAGAGATCTCAGCTTCATCAAATCCAGTCTCTATTTTACAGACAATAAAATTAGATCTCTGCTTTTTGTTTTTCTGCCCTTCTACCCATTCCACTGATCATTTGGATCAACTGCACTAATAGGTTACTGGGTATTAAATAAATCTTAATTTTATCCTTCAAGGTGATAGAATTTGTGCCCAAATTACTTGAAGAGTAGCTTCACAATGCATGTTCCCTTTGATTAAGTAAGTGGCAGCAGGTGGAGACAGCTCCAGGCTTGTGTCTCACACCTGCTGAGTTCTACTTAGGACCCATGGCAGCAAGAGAACAATTACCTAGTCAACTGCTGTGGAGGGAACATCATGTCAAAAACACCACCAAGTTTACACCATCATAATTAATCAGACAACTGCTCTAGTGTGACGGCAGTTAACACTTCACAGATTTGGAACTGTCTTTTTAGTCCCATAAAGCACTGTTACATTAAGGCTGAGTTCTATTTACATAAGCCAAGTCCACATTTGGATGCTAATTAGCAAAATAATACCCACAATGCAATCCCATATATATGTATCACCTCAGGGTGGAAATACATTAAATAAATAACATATTAAATGAAATAGGATTGTGTCAATATATTTGCTATAGAAAAATACTTAAAATCCCTTATTAAAAAAAAAAAAATCAGACTCTTCACATTTTTTAAAGCTGTCCTAAAATTACTGTCTTTTAAAAATGTAGCTTTTGGGGACTATCAAGACAGGACTATATAGACTATATAAAGAACTACTTTAAAAGAGCAAAGAGCAGAGCTGCTCTGTGCATTAGTTGCGTGTAAATATATGTCAGGAGTTTGAAAGGGGCTGGTGGCAGTTTGCAAAGGCTAGTACAGGGTTTTCGGCCATAATGATGTTATATCACCTTCTTATGTTTGAGAGCAGAAATAAGACATTCGTACTTCTAGGTGACATGTATTTTGCTTTTCAAAACCAAAGGCTCTCACTTTCTATCACCATTTGAATGATTAGTTTCACAGCATTTGAGGATTCCTGAGTTTCAGTACATATTGATTTTTTACTTATCAACATTCGTATACCAAAGCAATTATTATTGTGCATCAGAATGATAATAAACCTGATTTTAAAGCACGAAGGTAAAAAATCTGTATTTGTCTGGCATGAAGTATTTTTAAATCTGAGAAAGTCAATTATTATTCCAAGAGCAATCATGACATGGGTAAGAAATGAGTGATCCAAGAGAGGGGAAGGTGCAAAGGAGGCATTTACCAGGCACTGAGGGAAAAGTGAACGAGGATAGATGTCCAGTTAGAAGTCAGCTAGCAACTCAAATGTCTGCTAGGTATCACTGATAAAGGTCAAGGGGAACAGAGTTATGACAGTGAACTTTAAAAATACTGACAGGAAACAAGACTACTCGTTTCCATGTACGTTGCCTTGCTATTCATAAAACCAATAGTCCCTTCACAGAAAGGTTTATTGATTTACACAGACACTCATTTGTCATATCCTGTAGAGTACGTTAAAAGCTGCCCGAGTATTTCAAATATACTCTGCAAATTTGCTTTCTCACCTGTGTGTAGCCTGGGATCTTGGCTATAAGATCATTTACAACATGAAGGGCTTGTTTCAAGAGAAAGTCGGCAACTTAACAAACATGTAGCTTTGAGACCCCTCCTTGATGGCTTATTGAGAAGCTGCTCTCATTGTTCAGGGACACTAATGGGGAATTCATCGTGTAAGAGGATGGCAACCACTGGATGCAGATGGGATTCACCAAGGCGGACAAGACATGCTCATCGTCTTGCTCATCCCCATGAAATTCCCTGACTTCCCTTGTAGTTTGTCGTTTTCACCTGCATGTGACTGTTTGGTGCCAGGCCCAGCATTATGTGTGGGAGGCAATATGGAGTCACGGATGCGGGGGAGGAGGGTGATGTGGGTGTGAGTTCTGGTTCCATAATTTATTAGCACTCACACCCTGGGCAAGTCACTTACCCCCTTTACCACTCAGATTCCTCATCTATAAAATGGGGGTATAAATAATACCAGGATCACAGGTCACTGCGAGGCTCAAATGAGATAATATATGGAAAGCACTGAAGAAGATGCCTAATTCACAGTCATGCTACACTGTAGAGCTATAGCCACCTGCCACCTGTGACTATTCATATGTAACTTAAATTAATTAAAATGAAAAATTCAGGTCCTCAGTCACACTGGCCACATTTCAAATGCTCAATAGCCGTGTGGCTAAGTGGCTACTGTATCAGCACAGATAGAGAATATTTCCAACATTACAGAAAGTTCTACTGGACAGCACTATTCTAGAGGTTGACATATTTTTATATTTATTAACTAATCTTTTACAGGCATTATGATTTAATCTGGGGCACAGGCTCATGCTTGACAGTCAATGAAAATTACTGAATGTGTTGACTTGAGAAATATATGTTGACAGACCTCAACTCATTATATTTTTCTTACATTTTTTTCTTCCAAATCATGTTTTCATCTTTATCTCAATTTGTCCTTATAATATCCGTGTGAGGTAAAATATGTTAGACATTCATCACTTTTATATCATAGAGAAACAGATACAAGGAGAGTGTCTATGTTCATATGAGCAAACAATGTCTATCCCTTGGAGAGTTTTGAGAATAAGAAACTAATAAAGGAAGGGATATTACTCAGGAGGAATGGAGTTCTTATTTTTCCTGATTCAAAATTAGTAAGAGTTTATTGGAAAAAATATGGAAAAGGCACAAAAATATGAAGAAAACAAAAATTGCTCAAAATTACACAACCCTTAGATAGCCACCATTAGTGTTACGTTGTCACTTTCCAGAAGTATAAAATATATATTGTATATTACAGTTCATTTAATAGGTGACAATTTTGCTTTCACTTAAAATAGAGTGGACATTTTCTCACTCCATTAAAAATTATTGGGCAACATATTTAATGAATGCACAAGAGTTTATTATGGGGATACGTTACAGATTATTTAACCATTTCCCATATTTGCTATTGAAAAATAATGCTGCAAAGACTGTGCTTAAACATAAATTTCATTTTAAATCATGGATTATTTCTTTGGGATGCAGCCCTGGAAGTAGAATTACTGGGTGAAAGCCCTAGAATGTTGTCAGAGATTCCTGATACGTTATTACCACTTGGCCTCCTGGAAAGACTTTATCAATTTTCACTTCTCCAGGAGTAAATGTGAGTGTCACTGCACCTTCTCCAGTGCTGATTAGTACCTTCTAAACATGTTGCCAATTTTGCAGGCAAAACATACTTTTGTTATTTCATGTTTTATATCTTTCATTACACATAAGGCTAATTTTTTCCCTGTGTTTATTAGCTAAAGGTATTTTCTATTCTGTGAATTGTCTCTTCATATCCTTTGCCCAGATTCTTGTCACAATGTTTTCATTATGAATTTATATTAAATCTTCATATATTGAGAATAGCAGAAATTGTTATAGTTCTGAAATCGTTTTTCTTTTCCTGTCTTTTAATTTTGTTTGTGATATTTTCATCTTCATAACTTTTAAATGTTTACAAAGTCCAATAAACCTTCTTTTTCCTTTGTGATTTCCTTCATTGACTTTAAATTAGAAAGTCCTTTTCCCACTGGAGAGCAATTAAATGGTCACTTTTGTTTTCTACAAGTTCAATAATGTTTCAATGTGCTTTTTTGGTACATTTACCTCTTTGATCCATATGGGATTTATATTATGTTATGCTGTCAGGTAAGCATCTTATTTTCTTTCCAACTAGTGATAAAATGGTTCCAGAACATTTACAGAATCAGCCTTTGTTTTCTGGTTGATAATGTGATATCCCTTTTATAAGCATTAAACATTTAAAATGGTAAGGTCTACTGACAGATAACTTACACTGTTTTATCCATCTACCTGATTTAGAATAATAACCACACTGCTTTAAATGACATAAGTCCATACCATTTTAATATTAGAGCGAGCCATCATTTGTTATTCCTTTTATTTTTAAATAATTCTTGTTTTTTTTCTATATGATCTATAGAACCATTTTAAACTTTTGTTAAGTTCTTCCCGTTCGCCTCCTATTATCCAATTGATTTTGATTTCTTTTAGAATTTAATTCAACCTTAAATTATTCTGGGAAGAAGTATCAGCTTTGCAATGTTTAGCCCTTCCATCCAGGAACATGGTATGTCTCTTTATTAAATTCTTTATTTATCTCAATAAGTTCAATAATCTCCTTTAAAATGGGTTCTGGGGCTTCCCTGGTGGCGCAGGGGTTGAGAATCTGCCTGCCAATGCAGGGGACACGGGTTCGAGCCCTGGTCTGGGAAGATCCCACATGCCGCGGAGCAACTGGGCCCGTGAGCCACGACTGCTGAGCCTGCGCGTCTGGAGCCTGTGCTCCGCAACAAGAGAGGCCGCGACAGTGAGAGGCCCGCGCACCGCGATGAAGAGTGGCCCCCGCTTGCCGCAACTGGAGAGAGCCCTCGCACAGAAACGAAGACCCAACACAGCCAAAAAAAAATAAAATAAAATAAATTAATTAAAAAAAAAATGGGTTCTGCACTTTTCTTTAAATAGTATTTTAAGACATATTACAATTATGCACCAAATTTCCTCCAATTACTTTTGAATCATTATTCCTCATTGACGGAAAAGTACTGATTTTTGTAATACCTTTATTGAACTCTTTTATTAATTCTAAGTTTTTTTCCAGTTGATTTTCCAGGTTTGTAGTGTAGATAATGCCACTTGCAAATAATAATTGTTTTCCTCCTTTTCAATAACCATGGTTTTATTTCTGATTCACATACAGGTATCCCCTGGATTCTGAAAGCTCCCTTTATACCACTTTGGTTTTATGAAACACCTACATTAATACCTATTTCCATTAACCGAAAGAAATCCAAAGAGGACTTTTGCTTTTACAAAAAAAGGTGAAAAACAAAAATAGCATTCAGCGTTTGTTTTGCAGCAAGAAAGTCATTATAGAGGTGCCATGCACCCCAGTAGGGAGAATGGCCCCGCCAAACTTCTTCCCCAGAAACTACATTCAGCATCTGAGCCTCAAGCTGCCATAGCTTTGCACTGTGTGAGCATGTGTGCTTTTTCTGGATTTATTCTGTGCATCTGTTAGCAAGATATGTCCTAAGGTAATTGCTTCTTCACTTTACACCATTTTGACTTACAAAGGATTTCATAGGAACACTCTACTTTCAGATAGCAGGGGAAACCTGTATTAAAGAATGAGGCAGAACTTCCAAAATGATGTTAACGAGGTAATGCTGATCCCTGGCACTATGGTTCCTGACTACAGTTTAATATCTACAGCATATTTTCCTACTGAGAGTGATATTGGCTACCAGATTAAGATATTCTTTATCCTATTAAGGAATTATACTTTTAATTTTAATTTTCTAAGAGTTTAAACAGGAATTGGTTTGGAATTGACTGAAAGACTTTTGATCTATAATTTTCTCTATGTTGGAGTATGGTTTTCTTTGTCAGATTTGGATATCATTTCTCCCTATTCTAATTTCTGGACTAACAGGACAAGAAAATTATCTAATGCTTGAAATTTTACAAGAATTTGTCTATAGACCATCTGACTAAAGAGACTGAATTCTGATGAACTAGATGAAGGATAATCAGCTGTTAATAAAAGTGCCAACAACATTGCAGAAGCAGGTGGCCATTTTCCAGATGAGGGATTATGGCGTAAAGAGGGAAGGGTTCCTGGAGTTGTCATCACCCTGCAGAAGCGATATGGACCCAAATCTGGTTTGGATGTTGAGACTGATGATGCTACGTATACACCAAGAAGGTAGAAACAGGTTTTTTTACTCAATAATGTGGCTTTCTGGGGAGATGAGAGAAGTCTTCCAAGTAGGTCTGAAAATGGCTTGGGAAAGCCAGAGCTCATGTGGTTTGAGCTTTCTGACCGCGCCAAAGGAGGGAACACTGGGGATTTTTTTTATCAACTTGCCCAGGTGTGGGACAGAAGGGGAAGGGAGAGTAGTGGGATTGGAAGGGTGTCAGCAAACACCCAAAATGGAGTCCACGTCTTTCTTACAGGCCAGGTGGGGAGGGAGGAGTAGAACACTGACTTGATGGTGGAGAGGAAAGGAATGAAAGTTGATGGCAGGTGACCTTAGGCGCCTGGGAGGTGGTAAAACAGCAGCTCTCCTCCATATTCAAAACTGCACAATGGATAAGGGATTCAGAGTACAAAAGAATTTTTGTTCTTGACAGGTGTTACTTGAATGATTTACTATTTTGAAAAAAATTTACTGAATTCATACTATGTACGAGGAATTGCGACTTTGGCGCTGTAATCAAAATATTTGTTACTGAAACTCCAAAAGGCTATTTCAAACATTGGAGAGTAGAAATAAAGAACTTAGCCACTTCCTAGCATTATAGCTCACATTTTGGTAAACAGAACTACCTAGAGTAGAACTGCAAAATCTAAATGAATAGGCTTTCTACCGGCAGAGGTAACTGAGTCAACAGTGACCAGCACATAGTATAATTCATTAATAACATCAATAGCTGAATTTACCATGTGCCATACACTCTGTATGCATTAGCTCATGTAATCTTCAAAGCAACCTTATATGTTGGTACTATTATCACCTCCCCCCAACACACACACTTTATAAAAGTGATGTTCTGTGAGGCTAAGGTATTTATTTAAGATCAGAGAATCAGTAAATGAGGCGTTACATTTTGAACCTAGATCCTTTGGATTCCAAAAGCACCATTTGCTTTTACCCACTGGGCTGCACTGAATATTCTGTCTGTGAACCTACACAATTATAGTGCTGTGGTTCATAGTGTGGGGGTGTGAGGTCATTTGAATCTCAGCTGCCATTTGCTAGCAATTTCAGCATATTTTTAAAATTCTGCAAGTTAGTTTCCTCATCTATAAAACTGGGATAATAACAGTACCTATTTCTTAGAATCTCAAGAAGATTAAATGATATAACATATTTAAAGAACTCAGTATACTGCCTAGGACACATTATATACTTAACGTAGGTTAACTCTTTTTATTAATAAGGCCATAAGCATAAACATTAATGTTTACTTGGGAGTAGTGACAGAATATTTAGAATAATATATAAAGAAATACAAATACCTACCAACTGAAAAACCTTTTTTTCCCCATCCTCAACTCTAACCAATTATCACCCAACAAAAGTTAAGCATTTCTGAGGTTGAATAAAGACTTTTCCCAGTTAACCTGATGCTTTGCTTAAAAGATAAACAATCTTGAGTACATACCTGGCTCTAACTTGGGGGTTTCAGAGGTTCAGATCACTGGGGCAAAAAAGGCTTCAGGTCTTCTTACCAGTAATTTAGAGAAGTCTTTTCAATTTAACCCAGAAGTATAATAAACCTTCACCTTAAGATGCCTAATTTACTTTTAGAGACTGTGTTCACATCCTCTTCTTCGTAAGAGGGAAAGATACTTCCTATTCCACAAGCCTGAAGCTATCACTGACATTAAGTTAAGTAAGAGGCGGCAATGACCGCCCCACCATAAGCCTCTTACCCCCGGAGAACACATTTTAGAGCCAACTAGCTAAATCTCCTGTTTAATGTAATCACTCTTTATAAAGCCTCACACTCAACAGAAGTTTATTTGGTCAATGCTTTTATACAGAAAAGGTTGTTAGCCCTAATAAGAAGCTCATCCTATACCTGGACACCTCTAATTGTTATAAATTCTTTCTTTAGATTAGATTTTCATCCCTAAAACCTTCACTCATTAACTTCTTTTTGCCTTAAGAGCTATATTAAATATATGTGGTTCCATAGAAAGTTCTTTAAATATTTACGGATCTAAATTATTTCTTCTTGATTTTTATTTCTCAAATTAAGTAGCTGTGGCATGAATTTCTCTCCATCTTTTCCTACAAGATGTTTTTTATTTTAAATTTTATTTATTTTTATTTTTTAAAAATTTTATTGGCGTACAGTTAATTTACAATGTTCTGTTAGTTTCAGGTGTATAGCAAGTGATTCGATTATACATATACATATCTATACAAGATGGTTTCGATTCCTCACTGTCTTGTTGCCCTTTTCTTTTTTTTTTTTTTTTCCCCAGTCGGCACTCTGATTTGTCAGTTTCTCTCTTGAAATGGGACTATCCAAAACCAAACCCTTTAAGATGTGGTCTGAACAGGGCAGAGTGCGGCAGGGCTAATAACAGTCTTTGCAAAGGACGTTCTCCTTTCATTGAGCATCTTCTGTCTTAGCTTTCAGTGCATTCCTGACTCATACTGAGCTTATCTTCAACCACTCTCCCAAGTTTTTTTTTTTTTTTAATACTAATTGCTTTTAAGCCTCCTGATTTAATACATTGAGTTTTTTTAGCCAAATATGCAGGAATTTTTTTTCCTGTTAAATTTTATCTTGTTTATTACAGCCCACTGTTCCAGGATGTTAAGGAAATCATAGGATATTTAGAATTCTGACTCTGACAGAATCACAGTTATTACTCCTTCCTAGTTTGTATGATCTTTACATTAAAAGCCTGACTTCTAATCTTTTTGTCATCAGTAAAATATAATGAGTAACGTTGTTCTAAAGGTGGAGCTCTGTGGTATAATTCTGGAAAGATTCCTCTAAGTTAATTAGTCATTATCTGGCCATATTTGTGTACAGCTGATTACGCATCTATCCAACTGAGCAATCAGCCAACACACATTGCTTCCTACTCTGAACATTATCATGAGTCAAGAAAATAGATGCTTTGTTGAAATCTTGATGCAACCCAGTTATGGCATCTCCTGACTAATAGTTGTTTTTTTAATCTATTAAAAAAGAAAATACCTTATTTTTAGTGAGCCTATACTGGATCTTAGTGATTATGTCTTTCTTTGTTATTTGCTCCTTTCTAGAAATTTCCCAGGCACCAATTTCAAGCTTCCTGTGTTATGGTTTTCAGAATTTTTATTTCCGTTATAAAAATGAGGACTGTATTTTTCCATTTCTGATCTTTTAGCTTATCTCCTATATGCCACTTCCATGGAGATTATCAACAGTGGTTCTAGAATAATATCCAGTACTTGGTATGTAATTTATCTGGGCTGGGGGATGATGAGTCATCTAGAGTAGCTAACTGCTTATGTTCTATTGCTTCATCAATCTTGGGCATAATTCACCCCATTTGGATAATTACCCCATCCTTCCTAATGTGAGGAACACTTTATAGAAACTACAGACAGAAAACAGGAGGTGACTAGCTTTTCCATATACTGTTCCTGCTGCTATGACTGCTGCCATTTTCATGATGTTACCAAAAAGTCCAAGTGGTTGAGGAATCATATATTATTTTTCTTCTTAGAAAGACAACAATAGTAGTTGGCTTTTAAAAAGCCCTCACCCAATGTGCTAGGCCTTATTAAATTTTTTATATGAAGTTATCTCATTTATTATTCACAATAAACCTATGATGGTAGTACTACTATTATTCCCATTTTACAGATGAGAAAGTTTACAGTCAGAGCAGTTAGGGAACCTGCCCTAGGCATAGCTAGGAAGACGTGGAGTCAATATTCAAACTGAGGTGTCCCTGATACCAGCAATATTATTATATCATAATATTATACCATAATATTAACCACTATGCTCCACTGAAATTCACTTTAAAAATGTAAATTTGATCGACGCTCTAACTTTTTGGTAAATTTTGGTCCATTACTGACGTTTGTATTCAATGATGCTATTCTTTTAAATTTGTCCCTATCGTATATTTTAATACTCCTTCCTTCTAGTGAATGCTCATGGCCATTAAAGATCTGATTTTATCATTGAACTCCCTGGGGGATAATATTATACTTTAATATCTCACCGTGACCTTCCCATTTGCCCTACTGAGGTTGAAGAGGCTCATTACGAGTGTGTGTACACATGCACACACACATGCAAAGGCTGCCACTGTCTCTGAAGCGCTGCCCACAGGATGGGCGTACCGCCTGCTACTCTGCTAAGGGGACTCCGTAAGAAGAGAAAGGCCCTGCTTCCCATCTTTAAGTGATAACGGAGAAGTGTCTCCACAGCACAAAAAGAAGAAAGATTTATGAGTCCCTATTACACACGTCTGTTCTGCTTCCCTGCTGGCTCCTGTCAACGCTTGGGCTGCTGATTAGCGCCCCTCCCAGCCTCTCCAAGCTGCCCGAGATCCCACCAGTCGCTGCTTCCTGCCGGTGGTTGGGGGCATGACCTGGCCGAGCTGGTGAGTCGGAGCTATTTGCAGAAACGACCAGCCT
The DNA here is from genome assembly GCF_028023285.1 of Balaenoptera ricei. NCBI lineage: Eukaryota > Metazoa > Chordata > Mammalia > Artiodactyla > Balaenopteridae > Balaenoptera > Balaenoptera ricei. The sequence continues at coordinate 3,478,469 of NC_082645.1, read as the reverse complement.
GTGCTCAGGTTGGTCATACAAGGTAACTGGAGAAATAGCCAGGTTAGGAAAGAGCGCACGTAGTAACCTATTCAGCAGAGGCCTGGCTGGACAAATCCTTCTGTCCAAGGTCAGATGCTGGCCTGAGGTGACCATGTGGCAGTGACAGAAAACAGGCAGGCCTGGGGCCCACCTACAGGCCTATACAGGTGCTGCGCCTGCAGTCAGCCAAGCTCTCTGTGACGCAATGCCCTTTAGAAAAGGTCACCATATCCGAACTCAGATGTGTTTTCCAATCATGACAGAGCCCAAAATTCAGGTACTCTAAAATTCTTAGTAAAAACAACCCTTAAACATGTTTTACCCCCCAGATAAGCTTTCGGAGATAATCAAATCTATGACTTCCAAGCAATAGGGGGACTAGAGTGAATTTTGTGTCTCTGATCCCTGGCCTGGCACATAACTACCTTGTAGTTAAGCACAGATCAGACTGTAAGACAAAGTGTTCAAATAAAGAATCCCTCTAAAAAAAATGATAACAAATGAACTTATTACAAAACAGAAACAGACTCACAGACTTAGAAAACAAACTTTTGGTCACCAAAGGGGAAAGGTCGGCGGAAGGAGGGATCAATGAGGAGTTTGGGATTAACAGATACACACTACTATATATAAAATAGATAATCAACAAGGACCTACTACTGTATAGCACAGGGAACTCTACTCAATATTCTGTAATAACCTATATGGGAAAAGAATCTGAAAAAGGATATATATATGTATATGTATAACAATCACTTTGCTGTACACCTGAAAGTAACACAACATTGCAAATCAACTAACTCCAATATAAAATAAAAATTAAATTTAAAAAAAAAGGCTGTAGACTGAACACTCAGCGTTTTTCAGACTAGCTAGGGTCAACATTCTTTTGTTTTTTTGGCTGCACAGCGCTGCTCACAGGATCTTAGCGCCCGGACCAGGGATCCAACCCGTGCCCCTGCAGTGGAAGCGCAGACTCCAAACCACTGGACCGCCAGGAAATGCCCCAGCATTCCATTTTTAGAACCTTCAGTCCTTTGTGGACTGTTCAGAGGGTGTCCATGATTTCACTGCTACTTTTTCAGTGAACGTGTTGATATCTTATTTCTTAAAGACTAGGTAGGGTGAAAATAGATACTGCCCTGCTTCCTATTTTCCTTTGATGCTGATTTGCTTCAAGTTTTCCTTTACTTCCAGACCAGCAATCAGATCCTTCCAGATGCTCAGAATTAAGTGCATAGTAGCCAACCCTTCACCGATTCCTCTGCTTTCAGAGAGGGGAAACTACTTCCAGGACAAGTCAAGAATTTATCAGATGCACTGCTTTCAACAACCTGAAACTTGCAGCATGTGTTCAGATAACTGAAATCCCGCAACACTACCTCTGTTGACGGCTCCTTTCACAGCAGAGGAGATTAATCCTCCTCCACCTGCATACTCTGGCTTCAGTCTTCTCTCTCATCCTTCCTGATATGTGCTGTGCAATTGTATGCAACTGATTTCTGAATGCAGCTCCACAAATTTCTTGTTCACTTTCGAACTTGACTTTTATCCCTGAGGAATATTTCAAAATACTCAGTTTTAACAACCTAATAATTGAGTATGCTGCCTTTAAATAAACTACTGCGGTTCCTTCCCTAGACTTAACACTTAGAGCTGGGCTATGCCCCGGAGATGGTAGAGCTGAGTCATTAATGAGGAGGAACCACGTATCAGGTGCACAGAAATGTCATGTGGTAATCATGACAAATTAAAAAAAAAAAATAGAGGCCTTACAAATTAAAAAAAAATAGAGGCCTTAACAAATGAATAATACAAACACAGACTTGACTATATTTAGGCCACATAGTGGCTCAGAGAATAGATGGCCTGGGCCTGACATAATTTTTTAGCTGTGTGACCTTGGGCAAGACATTTAACCTCTCTGTCTCAGTGTAAAGTGGAGGCCGTAAGAGCAGCCACTAATAAGTTTTGCCAAGAGTAAAAAAAAGAGGTGAAAAGTACTTAGAACACGTCTGCTACATAGTTACTTCTCAATAAATGTTAGCTGTCCTTTACATTTTCATTATTATTTATAAACCAGTGCTTTTCCCACAAAGCTGGTTAGGCATTATAGATGTGAATGACCATTTTTTGGGGTAGAGGCTTATTGATATTGAGGCTCTTGACTGGGTCCTGTGGCTTTGCATTTTCCCACTAAAATGCCTCAGACAGTACCTTGTACATCGTGAGTTTATAATAAACATTTGTTGAACGAATGTTTGAATAAATAGCCTTCAGTTTTTAATATATCCGTGTTTGGAAATACCTACAAAAAATAGGGCTGGTATTGACTGCATAGGGAAAATTCTTGTCATAACTTTCCATTCTCTTTATCCCCTATTAGCATACTTATCCTCGTCTTCAATCTACAAGTAAATTTGAAAAATAATGGAATTCAGATTTATTTATGAAAATGAATCTGCTTTTTCATTTAGCCCAACGCGCCCAGTTGGTAATATTTCCCAAGGGGTCCTTTTAAGATTCTTAAAGTAAACATATAGTTAAAATTTGAACCAGTTTAATACACCTTGAAAAATAAGTGTAATAGTCTTAATTGCCTTCTTCTAGGCATACATCAATTCCTACACATAAAAATGCAGCACTGAGTAACAGCAGTAAGCCAAATTCCTTTCAAATAGTACATCTGTGTGAATACTAGCTGTTCATTATGTTTCTTAAAATCTAGGAGGCTGAATCATATTTGTGAAAAGAAACTTTTTAATAACATTTAAAAAGCCTAATTCTCATGCACAGGAAAAAAAAAAAGGCAGAGAAATATTTCTCTTTTAATTTATACAAAACCTTCCCACATGCTTCAAAACAGTAACATTTTATGTTAATATAACTCATTATGCAGTATTTTATTATATAAAATTTGATAAAAAAGAATGAAGTATAAAATCTAAGAAAAATGAGAGAGGAAATTTGGGGAATTGTAAACTTCTACCTGAAAAAGGAGGTTGATTATTAGTCCTGACATAGTTCTGCTTTCCCTTTGGCCCACCCTCACAAATATTCTCATGGAGTAATACTACCTTTAAAATATAAACCCAAAGCACCGTCCATCATATTTTACCTAAAGTAGGTTTCAGAGGTCTAGCTCTATAAAAATAATAATGATCATGATGATGATGATGAATTACAAAACTAAAATGAAGTCATACTAGGTGTTATCACACATGTCAGCAACTCTTTTCATATAGGGTCCCAACATTTTATGCCAGAAATTCTCATTGAAAATTCAAGTAAGTATATTACCCCCCATTGGTTTCTAGGAGAGCTACAAAAATGTTCTCACTGGTGGTCAGGGGAACTGAGTCCTAGAACTGACTTCACTAATAAGCAGAAGTAATCTTGCCTGTATCTCTTCTCTATTCCTGGGTTTCTACAAATTGAAAAGAACAGAATCAGAATCAACCAATTTATATGGGGCCCTAGCTACTTAATTCTGAAATTCAACTTCTGAATCACATTTGGAATCATCACTACTATTTTCCATTGGACTTAAATTATAATTTTCTCAAGAGTATGATCTTGATCTTATTTCATCTTTTACTTCTTTAGAGGGGTTGGAATAACATCAATTTGTAGTCTGGATATAGTAGTATATGGCCTCCTTTCTGGGGTAATCAAATTGAAATACTCCATTTTAGGTCTCAATTCTCTAATGCAAGCATGACGTAATGGTGAGACTGGAGGAGACTCGATAACAATGGCGACTGATGTTTATGACATGATTTCCACGTACCTCTGTGTTAGGTACTGCTCTAAGCTCTTTACATGCTTTATTTAATCCTCACAGTAACCCAGTGAGCTAGAAACTCCCTATCATCCCTGTTCTATAGATGAGAAAGATGGGGTAGAAGGATATGCAGTGACTCATCCAAGGTAGCTAAAACGCAGAATCTATCCTCCATCTCTAGTGGCCTTTATGAGACTAGCAAACTGCTCTTAAATGTAGCAGGAAAAAGACTTTCAGTGGTCTTCAGTGTTTTGTTAAGATTTTAGCAAACAGCTGTTTTGTCTTAATTTTGATAGTTTACATATAAGATACATATATTATGTTGCTCATTATAAATAATATATGTTGCAAGTACATTTTGCTGTTATACAGCAAGGGGCATTAAAACAACAGTGCTGAGTCTCAGGCAATGGGGCCCTTTAACTGCCAGGATGGGTGACTTCTGGCTTGTCCTTTAATCTATTGGGATAGTTTGCTCATTTGTTATAAAAACTTGATGTTGTAGCAAAGACTTCTTTTTGCTGTAAAATTTATAATCTATAATTGTTTTTATTTGCTGACAAACCTGAAGAACAAACATAAACAAGGTCAATATAGAGCAGAATATGAATTAATGTTCTCTTGACTGGCTCCAGACAAGGGAAAATAGTCCTACAGGAGCCCCTGTGTCCATTTGCAGGTGTGTGGCTTAAATATCCAGTCCCTGGGCTCTTTACCGAAGGCATCTGAGACACAGGCCTGTGACTCTCATTCCTTTTAATGTGTCTTTGAGCTACAAACCATAAGACTTCCCTCCAATCACTCTGTTACTTTACTCTAAATTCAACTTATATCATTTCATAAATTTAGTTTCTCTGGGGATCTTCCTTCCCCTGTGCAGGACAACCAATTTAAATCATCCTTAAATCATCACGTTAAACACTAGCTACCATTGGCTGCGAGGGGAGCCAAGAAGTGTATTATATACCAAGTCTTAAAATGCAGCCCATGCCTTTTTAATTTTACCATCAAATCAGAGATAGCTATTTTATCTTGAAGGATTTAATAAGATTACCTTTTAAACTAATGGACTATAATGGGTTCTTTAAATTTTGCATGTAAAAACCCCTGGGATGGGAAACTTTCAATTTCTCCTTAATAACTCATCACTATAAATCAGATTCCTTTAGTATACTAGTATACGCCAATGTTGTAAGGTGCTTAGAAAGAACTTGTACCATTTTCCTCCTGATGTTTCAGCCAGAAGGAGAGGCTAGTTTATTACTGGAAGGTAGTACTCAAAGCAATTTCATTTTATTTCCCTCCACAGAAGATATCAGATATTTAAGCACTCCCATAAAAGATCTACCCTTAGATATTTCGTAATGACCTATTTCTTGAAGATTTCATTGGTTTCTCTCTTGCCAGAGGAAAAAAAAAATTTTTTCTAAGTAGGTTTTAAGTCTGTCATGGTACATTCAGTGTGCATTTTATAATATAATACTGGGTTTTTCATAGCCACTAGTTAAATATTAACAGTAGAATACATTCATTGGATCATTTCCCCTCCAATTAAAATGTTACACTAATAATGATCATGGTGATGACACGATCAGTAATGATAATGGCAACGCCATTATAAAATAACAACATTGACTTATTTTTGGTTGCTCGCCAAAGCTTTGTACTTATATAGATTTCTAAAACAAGAAAGAAAAGGATGATAAAATACAAGTTGACTCAAAAGTCAGTATAATATAAGTAACAATGCTTTCTGAAGATCCCAAGTTTAGAAAAAGCCATGAAAAGAAATTCCTTCCTGAATGTTGCACAGTTAATCACAATCTGGTGCCTAAAGATCTCCTATAGTGAAAGGTCTACACGATGCCAAATATCAGGATGAAAACTCAAAGATGTTCTCTCATTTTTCAAACATCTGATTTCAAACAAGACACATATTCCCCATTCATTCAGAGTTGGCACCATGTTAAGTCATGAATGGTCTGGATTAACTTCTTCTTTAACAATGAAAGAATCTATTGTTTCATTTCATGGGCCTACAACCTACAGTCCAAGAGGGGAATAGAAATTGTCAAGCTTCCTTATTTCAACTTAGCCAATATGACCATTCATATGGCAAAGCGGATTTGCAGTGACAAGAGAAGAAACGGATTTCCATGCATGGCTGGACTGTTGATAGAGCACTTTTGGACTGGGAGGTGGAGAAGGGAGAGAAAAGTGCACTTACAGGCAAAGCGCTCCAGGACTGTGTTTACTTCAGCTACAAATTCATCAGCTACCATGCCGCTGGGAATCCCAAGATTATAACGCAGCATACAACAGAAGGATGTTGAGGGGCAGAGTCCCTGGTAGAGAATGTTTCTGTCGATGTGCTGTGAATGTGTGCTCTGCACAGTAGCACGCAGAGCCTGCCAGAGCTTGGGCACCTGGAGAGAGGCGTGGGTGGGAACGGCTGCTGACGGGGAATCATTCACTGAACACATCACACCAATTAGCTAAAAGCTATCAAGCCAAGAAATTAATGCAAACACCAATCATAGGATTAACTATACAACATTTGATGCAAACTCAATAGAAAGATGATGGTATAGCTTCTGAAAGCAAATATACTTGATCTTAAAGAAATCAGATCAAGTGAACAACAGGAAGAAAGGGCAAGACCAAGAGCAGAAGATAAGAGAGAGAAGGAAAGAAAAAGACAATAAAGAAGACAAAGGAACGAAATAAAGAGAGGGAAGAAAAAATACGATCTCTAGCAGATGTATACCTCTCACAATACCATGCATCAGCTCTAGGGAAATTTAGGGTTTATGTGAAATACAGAAATTTGTCTCAAAGTCTGAAGATGCTGAGTCGAAATGATCTCACATGCAGCTCCCTCATGGGCAGAAAGCCCCAGCAAAGTTATGAAGAGAGGCCAAGCCTGGCCTGTGTTTCTCTCCCTTGGGTATGAATGGGCAGGCAAGGTGCCCTTGTGGCCAGGGGGCCAACACTGGTTACAGCGCAAGCTGTTGGAATGAATCAATTTAAAATCCAAGTAGCAAGTGTGTTGGTCCTTGGCTATTATATACCTAGCAATACCAGCTGAGTGACTTTCCAGGTCCCACCATGGCCATCCTTTTCCCCTTATCATGATGGACTTCTTACTAATTTTTAAAAGAATTAAATTCCTGATGCTAAGTCATGGAAGGAGCCTCCTGTGGCACATGGATGCCGGTTCTAACGTCGGACAGTTCATAACCCAGTTTTACTACTCATTAGCTCTGTTAACGGGACCAGCTTACCTACCCTGTCTGAGGCTTGGTTTTTCCCAAGTAGGAATAACAACATGCACCTCAGCGGAGATGCCTGTGCCCTTGTTGCTCTCACATGCTACAACCATCTTCAGTCATACTCCTTCTTTGACTATGGATTCAGCACTCTCAATCGGTTGATTGCTTATAAAGTTAGGCACCTAGAAGAGGGTCTCCTTTTGTTTACAGATCCTGTCAAACATGGGGGGGAGGGGCCAGGGCCAGGAATTAAGAAAGTCCTTAAAAAAAAATCAATGTGAAAATGTTGGCTAATCATATATCTGATAAGGAGTTAATACCCAGGATAAAGAACTATAACTCAACAACATAAAACCAAATAGCCAGATTAAAAAATAGGCAAAGGATTTGAAGAGACAGTTCTCCAAGGATGATATACAAATGACTAACAAGCATACAAAAAGATGTTCAACATCACTAATCACTAGGAAAATGTAAACCAAAATACAATGCGATATCACCCCATACCCATTTGAATAATATTATTAAAAAAAAAAACAAATAGAAAAAAACAAGTGTTGGTAAGAATGTGGAAAGATGAATGGAGAAAGAGCCTTGATTCTAATGACATTGTCTGAGTCCATGAATACAGCTATGCAGGGAGTTACTTCTGAGCAAACACATTGCCCTAATGGCTCAAGGAGTTTGAGTCGGATTTTCTGCCATTTGTAACTAAGAGAATTTTTACTAATAATACACTTAAGAGGAAAAGCATGTTCTAGGAGGAAAGAACTGTATGTGCAAGGCCAAGAAACCAAGGCCCATCCTTAGTACACAGGTCTCTAAGACTAGAGAGTAGGTGTGAGGAATGATTTGGAGAAGAAGCTAGAAAGGTTAAGAGCCAGCATTTTCTAATCCAATGTTGCTCTGCTAGAGCCACTGGAATAAAATGCAAATTTGATCTCAGAATTCCTCTCCCTTGCTTAAAACACTTTAACAGCATCCCAAAGGTTTCAGCACGAATTCAAACCCATTAGCTTGCCACCCAAGGCTCTTGATGACCTGCCTCTCCTTCTCTTTCATCTCCTACATCTCTCCCACAAGTCGCCCTGTCCTCCAAATAAATGGAACTGCTTATAGTTTTCCAAACATGCATGCTGTTTCATGCCTTTGTGCCTTCATACTACATGTGTTATATCGTTCAATCCTCACAAGAGCTCTATGAAGTAGACATTATGGTTCTGATTTTCCAGGTGGGGAAGGAAAGGAATGTAAAGACTTCGAGGAAAATCAAAAGCCATACAGTCAGTAGAAGGGAGAGCTGGGGTTTGAACATGTCTGTCTGACACCAAAGTTCTCACTCTTTCTTCTCCATCGTCACTCATCCCAGTTCTTTTGACTTCTGGTCCATGGATCTATGTATTTCACAGTCCTGTCTTTCAACGGAATAAATATAATTTCAGAATACCAAGGGTGGGGACTGGAGAGATGCTTACCAATCAAGTCAAGCTACTTTACCACTAAAATCAACACACTTGCATCGTCTTCATTTAGTCCACAAACGCTTCTGAGTATCTCCTACGTGCGAGGTCCTGAGCCAGGTGATGGTGGGTCTACGGGGTGTGAACAAAGCCAGCCACAGTCCTTGCCTTCAGGGTGGTTAGAGTAATCTCTTTCTAAGCGAGGCTCTGACTGAGAAGGGTTCCTCAACTAGAGGCTTCACGAGAATGAATGTCTCTTTGCTTTCGTATACACTCATGGAACACCATCGCTGCTGCTGCTGAGGAAATAGTAGCTGCATTATTTTTCAACCAGTGCGCATGAGTTATATCAGAGATTAATCGATCAGCTAAATGGGATAAGGTGGAGAACAGACTGGGAATAAATCAATGAAGGAAACAGTGTGCCGTGTCTCATATAGCTGGGATCAACTGCATTACAGCTCGCTCAGCCAGGCTCCAGATTGCAAAGCAGCCTGCTGGGAAGGGGTCGTGAACAAATCAAAGGGCAAATCACTGATTTAACGACATACGAAATTTTCATAGCCTTGTTTATACTTTACATCTCACCAAAGTGAACAACATTTCTAAGTATATCAGTTCTGCAGGATCACAAACTAGGAATGTTTTCTTGTATTCTAAGTGGGACAAAACTGATCATCACTTAACAGGCTCTTTGGAGAGAATGAAATATGCGAAAGCTAAAAAATAAAGAATACACGCCACAAAGTGGGCACCAAGAATCCAATAAAAGTAAAAGAACAGTTTTATTTTAAGGTCAAATCTTTAATGGTACTGTTAGTAAATTTAATAATTATTTTTTAAATCTTATTTGGTAAAAAAAAGCTACTGGAGTTATGGTAACCAAAAATTGTAATAAAAATAAGAAAGGGTTGTTGAGAAATGAAAAATTAAAAGGGAAAGTTCCAATACCACAAAAGCACCTTTTGTGAATGTAAAAACGGATCAGTCCTTTCTCCCCCAACAAGAGCTAAATGGGGTCTGAGAGGTTAAAAGCTGGCCATTAGCCCAGTTAGCCTGAGTCAGGAGGGAAACTGAGCAGCTAGCCCCGTAACTGGTGGGTACAGGATGCTTGCTGTCCCTCGGGGTCTGCAGACGTGAGTGGATGTGGTGTCTAGAGAAGACCCCTTGGGCAGGTGACGCCCACATGCTTCAACTGGTATTCGTGGGCAGGGGCTTTTTCTGCCTTGAAAATGTCATGCTAGGCAGGAGACTTTCTGTGAGCAGAAAAAAAGCCATTACTACCCCCAGGAAAAAGACAATTTTTTTCTCTAACTTCAGTGGTCATCAAAAATCAACTTGTTTTTCTTGCGCTATACCCGGGGCCTATAATATAGTTACAGGACTCGAAAAGACTGTATTGTAGATGGAAGTTTTGTTACAACCAGCCGGCCAGAAGTGAGGATGACTTTAAAAGATTAAAATTTTTAAAGGCTCCCAAATCCAAAGATTAAGAAAATATTACTGAGAGGTCTCTCTTTTTGTGTTCTGTGTGTTAATCATGTTTATCCAGTGAGTCACACTTTAAATGCAGCATGCCAAATACAGAAATATTATTCTTAATTCTTTTAAAATTACATGAAATTTCCTCTTATCAACACAGACCAATAAAATAGATCAGGCATAATTGGTGGAAGACAACCCTTCATAGCCAGGTTAATCCCTTGGCATGGATTAGATTATTAAAGGCTCAAATGACAACTAATCTCAAAGGCTTTCATATACATTAGGGATTTAATTTGACTAAGCTTAACGATTACTTGAGCGTTAACCAGGGTGACTTAAGAGGCAAGGAAACCCATGCAAAATCCTGTTAAAGTACATGGCCTAACCTGAAATGGAGAATTAACTGAAAAACAAAAAACACTCTATGAAATATATTCATTACAGATTTATGAATGTGAGATAGATCAGGACAGAATTTTTTAAAACTCTATGTGGGAAAATGGATATTTAATACAAAGAAGGCAGGGATAAGATGGCACCTTGAGAAGCAGAATGGTACGGTTTGCATTTCATAGCCCCACCGATACTGGGTGTGTCTTAGGCATAGTAGCTGTTTGCTACTTTTGGGGGGTAGTTAATTCTAGTCTAAAGGTTGTCTGTTACAGTTGATAAGGTGACTTTGCCGATACTGACACAGCCAGGTAGGGGATAAAAAGTTATAAAGTTGAGGTTTCCTGACTACCAGATGTTATGCTCTTTTCATGATAGTAACGACTATGCTTTAAACACAGAACTGGGTTTTATCACTAAGAAGTAAGCCCTGGGGTTCCACCAAGACAAGTTCATCTACGATACTCCCTTTGCTCTTTCTCTTGGGAAGAGGCAAAGATGCGAAGCCCTGCATGGTGATTTACAGCTATTTTCCAGTTTCACAAGTATATAATATATTTGTCTCTTCAAGCAGAAGTAGAATTTCTTAAGCTTCCCTTCCACTTCTCCGTAAGCCATCTGTAGTGTGGTTTTTGAAAACAGTGGGAAGCAGCATAGGGTACTGGTTAAGAGGTCAGACTGCCTGGAGGTCCAATTTCAGCTTCATCATCTATTAATCAAGCGACCTTGAGTGGGTCCCTTAACCTCTCTCTGCCTCAGTATCTCCATCTTTAAAATGGTTAAAATACCACTATCTATCTCATAAGGTTACTGTGAAGATTAGATGAATTATTCACGAACCTCTTAGGACAATGCCTGGCACTTGTAAGCATGGTAAGCATTATATACGTGTTAAGTTAAAATAAAATGCTTGTTGAATGACCAAATATTTCTTTGCACTTACACTAATAAGTGAATAATTAATTATTAATTAATAATTAATATTATTCAGCAATTGATAAGGTTTCCCTAACCAATACATGGCTTGGGAATTTGCTAAATTTTGAACAACTCCATCTCTTATTATTTAAGATAAGCCAACAGATAACTAAGAGCTATGACATATACACTTATCTTGTAAGGGGCTCCGTAATTATTCATCACTTGCTGAAAAACTCAAGTCAGGGAAGAAAGAAACAAAACAGTCATGTTAACATCTAAACCTCATTAAAGTTTCATCTTTTATAAAGTCCAGGAAGACAAACGAGTTGCCCGAGGAATCTCCTTTCCCCTGGAAGGCTTATTCCGATATTTGAACATAACTGCTACAGTAAATTAAATGGGATTTCCTACATGGCCAAAGGCACAGTGGTGGGGTTGAGGTGCTGAGCCAAGTGATCAGGGCTGGGTATGAATATCAGTGTCTGAGATGAAGTTGATATACACAAGCAGTTAGAGTCTTACCTTACAGTATCTTAAAATGTTTTTGCCATCAACATTGAAAAATAACAGTGATTATTGATTTATTAAAAAGGCCAGGGGCTTCCCTGGTGGCGCAGTGGTTGAGAATCTGCCTGCTAATGCAGGGGACACGGGTTCAAGCCCTGGTCTGGGAAGATCCCACATGCCGCGGAGCAACTAGGCCCGTGAGTCACAACTACTGAGCCTGCGCGTCTGGAGCCTGTGCTCCGCAACAAGAGAGGCCGCGATAGTGAGAGGCCCGCGCACCGCGATGAAGAGTGGCCCCCACTTGCCGCAACTAGAAGAAAGCCCTCGCACAGAAACAAAGACCCAACACAGCCAAAAATAAATAATAAATAAATAAAGAGGCTGAATGTTAAAAAAAAAATAAAATAAATAAAATTTAAAAAAAGGCCAGTGAGCAGATAACAAATCAATTTGGAGAAAATTATCCTCTTAAAAATATATTGATACCAATGATTACCTGGCACGGAAGGTGAAATAAATGACCAAAAAATTGTCACAATTTTTTTTCCCCCTATCTCTGTATGTGTATCCTTTGTGATATGATTTTGCCATCCTGCCCATCAAGATGTGAGATCTATTTCCAACCCCTTGAATCTAGGCTGGTCTTGTGACCTTCTTTGACTAATAAAATGTAGAAGAAATAAAGTCATGGGGGTTCTAAGTCTTGGACTAAATAGGCCTTATAGCTTCTGTTCTCACTTTCTTGTATCACCATGGGAAGAAGCCTGGTCTAGCCCACTGAAGGATGAAAGGTCACTTGGAGCAGATATGATTCATCTCAGCCAAGGTCCTCTAGACCCGACAGCCGACCACTAACACCGATCACCCGTTGTGTGACTGTGGCCACCTTAGACAGCTGCCAGACGACTGTAGCCACACGTGTGACCCTTAGCAGGAACAGCATGAAAACCACCCAGGTCAAATCGCTGGTCCACAGAATTATGAGCAATTAAAATGGTTGTCATGTGAAGTCATTGAAAGTTTGGGGGTAGTTTGTTACACTGCAATAGATAACCAATAGAGACGATGTTCAAAGTCCTTAAAGGGACGTTGAAACTAAGGAACTATACAGATTCAAAATAAGGCAAAGAAGGAAATGCACACAAAACAATTCTGTTGTTTCTAACCTATGGCTGCTTGATAAAGAATATTTTCAAAATTTATAATTAAATTTGAGAATGCCTGGCTCTCTGTGCAGATGTGATTGGTTTTGCTTGATCTGTGTTACCTGAGACAATAAAAAAGTAAAAGATGAAATACGACACATGGTTCATATTCCAAAATCTGGAAAGTATTCTGGGAGTACATTTTAAGAAAATTAAATATATCAGATTTATTATGCTTATGAGAGTAGCTGTAAGTCTTATATTTAGGGGAAAATATCTACCAAGGAATAACCCCACAGATCCCTCCTTTATTTAGCTGAGCACAGCTCTCGAGGAACTGGGACAGGTATACGTAGAGGTCTGTGGAACTTTGTTCCATGGCCCTCCACACACACTCCCTTCAAAATAGACGCCAATCAAGCTCAATGTGTATCTCATTTCCTCTTGATTTCCCTCCTTTTCGTCCTCTCTTCTGCCCCACTTCTTCTTCCTACTATTGGTCACTCTGGTGGCTTTGTGATATGTCAACCTGGCTAGGCTAAACTCCATTTCCCAGTATGCCCTTTGTTGCACATTTCAGAGTCACAAGAAAGATTCTTTGGGGGATAGAAATGAAGCAGCAGTCATTTGCAGCTCACACATGTTGTTGCTGATATGCTGATTCACCTTGTCATGAAGCAGCAGCTGGCCTGCAATTGCTCTATCTTCCTCTGGCTCCTTCTTTACTTTTTCTGACTCCTGACTCCTGTTTAGGTCTATGACAAAGGGTCTTTGCAGGATACCCTTGAAACCAAGGTCAGATGCAAGGATACCGGTTTCAGTTCATTGTTATGGGGTTCTAGCTCACAGTTATGGGCATCAGCTTACTTCCAATCTTCCTTTTCTGATTGCCTGCCCCGTAGACTTCAAGCTCCAGCCTCAGGGGCAGAGACAACAGCCTTACAGAGCCTGCTTAACCAGCCCCTACAATTGCATAAGCCAAGTCCCTGTAACAAGTCCACTGGTTCTGCCTCTCTGGTTGAACTTTAACCGGTCTGGTCATTTACTTTGACCATGATGACACTGACAAGGTCATCTCCAGTCACCTCATTGGTAAGTCCTCCACATCCATGGAGCCCCCAAGAAGCTTATAGAAATGGCGTAGGAATTTAGAAGTGACAGATAATGGATGACAATGATGATGACAGAGAGATAATACACATATATATGCTAAAGACTCATTTTATTCCACCAACAGCTCTATGAGATAGGTACTGTTATTTCATCTTCCTCCGGGCTTTCAGGCACAGTAAGATTAAATAACTTGATAGTAAGTGGAAAAGTCAAGAATTAAAATCGGGTATTCCTGCTCCAGAATCTATGTACTATGGACTCTTATGTACTATCCTACGGCTTCAAATCAACCTATATCTAATGGTTTTCATCATCTGGTTACCCCGCCTTTTAGAAACATTTCATAATGGAAAGCTAGCCTATGACAGTGCATCAGGAAACTTCAGTTCTGGTCTTCAATTTACCACTAACTAGCTGTGTAGTTCTTGGACAGGTCATGCTAACTTCCTTATTTGTAAAATGATCTCAGTATTCTCTTCCTGCTATAAAAGTTCACAACTCTAGAGTGTTAAAGCTCTGAGGATGATATTATAAGATCTTTGAAGGAAAGCCGCTAGATACAATAAAGTCAGGTAATAAAATGTGCTACTGTGTATTTGACTTCCTTGTAGTAGCTTTCCATCATCTCCTGTGTCAAAAATTCCTCTTTAGCACCCTCCATCCTAATAGTGATTTTTATCCTTTTCATGTGTGAGGACCCTGTCAATCTCAAACACACACAGAGTTGTGAATATTCACATAAGAAATGTACTTTTACTATAAGTTGATTGAGAAAAAATGATAGGTCATGCTAAATTTGTTAATACTTTTAAAAAAATTACTTATTTTTTATTTTATTTATTTTTGGCTGAGTTGGGTCTTCATTGCTGCGCACGGGCTTTCTCTAGCTGCGGTGAGCGGGGTCTACTCTTCATTGTGGTGCGTGGGCTTCTCATTGCGGTGGCTTCTCCTGTTGAGAAGCACGGGCTCTAGGCATGCAGGCTCAGTAGTTGTGGCTCACGGGCTCTAGAGCTCAGGCTCAGTAGTTGTGGCTCATGGGCTTAGTTGCTCCACAGCATGTGGGATCTTCCCGGACCAGGGCTCGAACCCATGTCCCCTGCATTTGCAGGCGGATTCTTAACCACTGCGCCATCAGGAAAGTCCCAGTAATACTTTTAAGTGAAGCTGATTTTATTAATCATAACAATATCTGAAGACATTTGAAAAACAATAGTGCATATTCACCCTACAGGAGAAATGTCATGGGGTTACTGAGCTATGGAATTCTTGCCGTTTCCTTTTCACTTCCCCCTGGGTTCTCGGTGTCCGTACTAAACAGTCATGTTTTGGTGATTTCCTCACTATTATTCATCTACTTTAATTTTATTTGACTTATTTCACAAATGTAACTATTCCTGTGAAATATATGTAAAACACCAAAAGAACGACAGTTTTATGCGCCACAGCTTTATTCTCTCTAGATTTACTATCTATTTTTATTAC
Source organism: Balaenoptera ricei (assembly GCF_028023285.1). Classification (NCBI taxonomy): domain Eukaryota; kingdom Metazoa; phylum Chordata; class Mammalia; order Artiodactyla; family Balaenopteridae; genus Balaenoptera; species Balaenoptera ricei. The sequence goes on along the minus strand of NC_082645.1, from coordinate 3,462,889 downwards.
TGTTTGTTTTGCCGTTTTTAAATCTTTAGATCTTTGGTGAATATTACAAAAGTTTCTGATCAGGAATGTCACTTCCCCTGTCCACTTTTCTTCTTTCCTTACCATGTTTCAGCAAAAGTTTTTCCAAGAGTTAAAAAAACCAAGAGGCAGGCATCAAGGTAGAGACAGGAAAATAATGCAGGGTGTAAAAGCAATTCAAAAAATTGGACAGTCGGTCCAAGAAGGATAGAAGCTGACCATTTTTACAGGCCATGGTCCAAATCAGTGACCTTCAGAATCTGGTCAAACCTGTACTGAGCCAATGGATAGAAAATAAAATGGTACCACTGGCACTCAACAGAAAGGTTAAGGTGACATTGCACTTGGAAATGTAGCAATTGGCAAAAACAGAAGGTGGCCATCATAGGAACAACAGCTGTACTGGTTATTTTTCTTGTGTCTGAGCCTGTGTCAGGAAGGGGTTTACTTTTCTAAGAAGGGGAGAGGTATGTTCACATGCATGTATTATGATACTCCTGGGTACACATCCTAGAGCCCATTGCTTAAAGGAAATAGTAAAAAAGAAGGTTATGCAACCCATCCCAGGGAAGTTACCATAATTCACTCTTAGCTGCCTTCTATAGGCAACCTTGATGGGATATTGCAAGGGATGAAGATGATCAAAGGCTAACAGGCATAGTTCAATACTACCCATTCAGGCAAATCTTTCCCTATTATCCTTTCATTCTACCCCTCAACCATGGACTGAATCACCCTGACTTCTATATTTTATCACAGTTTTGCTATTATACATGACCCTGTACCATACTAGAAATGTACCGTACATCTCTTTCTCTCCCGTTAGACTGTGATTGAGGACAGGAAGTGTGTCTCATTCATGGATCTGTTCTTAGTGTCTAGCATGGAGCCTGACATATAAGAAGTGCTCAGTGAATGGGGAATGTAATTAAATGAATCCTGTTAATTTACTCTCGCTATCCAAATTCAAGGTAGGAATCCAAGTGGACATTTTCCCAAATATGTGTAACAATTATCAAACATTGTGTTTCTCTGGGATTGATGATAACTGTCTTTAATCGCATCTAAAAAGGTAATATGTATTCTTTTGAAACATCACGAAAGGCAGTGGCAAAAGCCCCAATATGGCCGTGATCCCAATTAAAATTCTTCAACCCCAAAGAAATAACTCTGATCCAATCAAAATATATGAGTTGCTTTTTTTGTCACCATAAAGACAGAAAAATGATATTTAGGATTTACATAAACATGTGGAGGTCCAACCTCATTATGCTGATTGTACCTAGAAGCCAGGGAGTTTTGAATCTTAAATGTATTTTCAGAAAAAAAATGCATTCTCAGAGAAGGAAAAAAAAAAAAAAAAGAGCTACAACAATAGCTCTAATTTAACGGGAGACATTCATTGCACAATCCCCAGAGAAGAAGATACATTGTTGAGAGTATCAGCAGACTGTCTATTCATTTGGCATATTAACATGAACGGGGCTCCCCGCCCAGTGGAGCCCGGCCTCTTCGCTACAGGATCTTGCTTTTGAGATCTTTGGAATTGCTCTTTCAAATACCGTACAATGAGGTTTGCTCTAATCTTAACTATGGAATTGAAAAAAGTCATTATAACTTTAAGTATAACTTGGTGTATTTGGCCAAATCACGAATCTTGCCCTTGGGACCAACTTCTACATTATAACAGAAAATAGACATACGTACAGCCAATTATTAGTTTCCTCTGGTAATGGCATGCAGAAACTATGTAAAATCATGGATAACTGAATAGGGTAACAATTACTTTATGAAAAACATGTCATTAAAAACTTAAGCAATGACTCCAAACTAAAAATTAACTTTGAAAATCAAAGTTAAAGAAAACAACTTTTAAATCAATTTATTTTACCTCACTTCATTAGAGCATGTACATTCACTGCATATCTACTAAAGACCTTCTTGGTGTCAGACAAGGGTGACCATTTCTAAGAACTACAACCAAGAAATCACACGTGATACATAATGTACCATGTCATCTCTAAGCCCCTCTGTGATCTGTTCTAGTGTGGAGGACTCTGTGGTCTACATAACATTCATTTCATCTCTCATATGTGAATATATGGAAGTCATAGGATTGGTCAGTATTGATCCATGTTTTAGGGAGAGCTAACAGCTACCCTAATTTGTCTTATCTAATTAGGGCAGTATCATCCCCTTTGTCCTACTGATTGGTCTATAGATCCCAAGGATAGACCTACTTAGTACCTGGCTTTCCTCTGGCCACAAGGGATTGGTTCAGGAAAGAGTATATAATCAAATGTAGGTCCACGAAGGGGAGGTTCCCTGGGGACGTTCGTGAAAGATGGTTCTGTATTTTCAGGGACTCCACTGAGAAATATTTTGGGTGATGTATTAAGAGGATATGAAGCTTATATCTGCTGCAACCATTTATCTACCCTGAGGGAAGCCGTCTTAGAACAATAATAGCACATGAAAAGGGCAAAGGCAATAAAATTATATTAAGAAAATGGAGCCTGAGACTTCATCAACTTGTTGGCAGAAGCCCAACCAATTTCTGGACTCCTTTGAAACTTATGACAGCTGGAGCTGAATTTTCTTTTCCTTGCAGCTAAGTGTATCCTAATTATTATAACTATGATAGGAACTGTGGCATCAGATCTGACTTCTGAAGGAGGAATATGACTTTGACAAGTGAATAGTAGAACTGGGAGTTGTGCAGATCCCTTTCCAGGGTTAGAAAATTGCAGGAGGAATAGAAAACAGGTGTGAAAACACAGAGTGTCTTCAAGATCAAGTATATTACATGAGAAGACAGGTGGAAGGGGAAGCTGAAAGGCAGGTCAGCCTAGTGATCCTTGGGATGCTAATTCTGGTGGCAGATGGCAGGTGGACCAAGAGAGAAAAAGCTAAATGCAGATGGCTGTTACAGTAATCTGGATAAGAGATAATCAAGGCACTCACTTGCACATTGGCAGGGAATATACAGAACAGGGGATGAGTTCAAAGGTCTGTCAATGATAGAATACATTGGGTGTCACACTTCATGGGAGGAAAAGGGAGAGTAAAAAATAGACTGTAAGTTTTCACTCTTGAGATATTTGGTAAAAGCTAATGCCTCACTGTTAATCAGGAATAAGAATTCAGGCATAACAGTAAGTTAAACCACTTTAAATCATTTTTGGAATGTGTTTTATATGTATATATTTTTTAAAAGCAGTTATAGAAATTAAATCCAAAATGACAGGAAGTTAGATAAATTACGGTACATTTACTGAGTGAAATACTATACAGTGAGTTATTAACATTTCCCTGTTGGTGGCTCACTTGATTGATAATACTTCCCCCATAATAAAGGTCTCTCACTCTGTGTGTCTGCAGCAGGGCTATAGGTTACATGTTCATTTCAACACCATCCCTTTCTCAGCCACTAATAGATCCCTTGGCACCCTACAGTTGAGAATCATTATATAAGAGAATGTTACGAAAAATACTTCAACTTGGGGGAAAAAAAATAAAAGAAGCACCGTTCTGATGTGATCCCAGTTTTGAAAATTAAGAAAAATATATACACACAGGAAAAAAAAAAAGATATACACTAATATGTTTATAGTCATCATTAACTCTGAGTGGTAGATCCTGGAGTATTTTTTCTTTGACTTCTTTACAGTCTTTATTTTCTTTTCCTAAAACGCACATGCATCAATTTTTATAATTTTAAAAGGACACTGTTTATGTTGTGTTCCCCAGAAGCAGATATTGAGATGAGGATTTGTGTGAAAGTGATTTCTTAGAAAGTATTCTAAGGAGAATCCAGTAGGTGAGTAGGAAAGTGGGAATAATCAAGGAAGGGGGCAAAGCAAGGATGTAATATTAGACAAAGTCCCATTGGAGAGAATTTTGACCTTAAGGTCAAATGAGCTGGAGACTTTATTACTGGTCCTCAGGTTTTTCATTGATTAAGGGCTGCCCCTGGGGAGATGCAAATGGTTTTCCTTACAGGTAGGAAAACTTGATGGCAGTCTGCCCATCAAGAGACACAGGTACTGGCTGTTAGGAGCATAGATAAAAATGGCAAAGGGATTTGAGGGAATATGCATGGAAGACTGATGGCATCTGCTAGAGATATTCATGATATGAAGTCTTTACTGTTTTATTTTAAAATATATACGCCTTCATTGCATGACTATGTTCATTCACATTAAAAATGTTTACTTTGCATAAAAAAAACCAGGACTGAATAATAATGTATGATTGGCTTAGCACTTCTTGCTGGGAAGGGAGATGTGGAAAGTCATACATTCTAAAATGAGTATGTTAGAAACTAGGCCCACTGAAATATAAAAGCTTGATGACATCCGGAGACACTAACTGTGGATTGCTACTTGCTGTTACAGTGCCAAGACTACTGAAGTTTGGGGACAGGAATCTCTCTTCCTAACAGCAGCATGCCAGATTGTTAAGAACCTTTGTAAAAATTAGTGGTGGCCTGAATTATTCAATTGGTGTAAAACAGGCTAGGGTAGAATGTAAACTATTGATATTTGGCTTCCACCAATAAATTTGGGGCTGGCATCCATTATGAATCCCCAAAGAAAATACTCCCTAGGGAGAGAAAATGTCAGATTTGAGAGAATTATCCAACCACGTTGACCCCAGCACAAACTCCAATGCTTTATCATATTTGCTAATATAAAGGGCAGACCCACTGGCATATTATATGTTGGTAAGACCCTGGGCTTCTTGTTGTGGTTCAACATGGACTGGACCAGTCTATCCCATCCCCTGAGTTTTGAATCTCTCTTTTCTTTTCAATAAGTGGATTATATACTAAACATTTCGAAAAGTTATCTCCTTCTCCAAAACCAGAAAGCCCAGTCAGAGGTCTATGTAGGTAGCTGTCAAGGTGGCATAACTTAAAGTGTGCTGGGAAAGTCTTGTTTATCCTGAAATAGCTTCCCTCCACTGACCTCTCAGCCATAGAGAGTCAATCAAGATGGGCATTTCAGAAATTAGAGGCAACAGTATAGAGCAAATATGCATGGGGGTATTCAGGGATTCTTACCCCAGGGGTATGGGACTTAAGAATAAACTTCAGGAGTTCTGAGTCCCCATAAAATTATTTGAGAAATATTGCATAAATACACGATGAGTGCATTTTCAGGTAAGAGAATCTAGAGCTTCCATTATGTTTTCAAAGTAATCCATGACTCATGAAATCTTAAGGTGCTCAGGAGAAGTCAGGAGGCTCTATGCCTGATTGGCTACTAACTAGCCAGGTGTTCTCATATTGAAACTTTCCCTCCATCAGTTTAGGATTCATACATATCTGAGGACCCTGCCTGGTTAAAGTTTCCGTGTTCCAGAATGTCTTTTTTCAGCAGAGACAAATGGCTTCCTTTTAAAGATTGCCAAGGAAAAATGTCCAAATGCTTCTTTTATACCTGCTTCTTATGTATCCCTTCTATAGCCAAGGGAATGGTAATACATTGAAACAACTTTCCTGGAGAAAGGGAGAGGGAGGGGCAAAAAGAGATGGGAGAAAAGGAGCAAAGGAAGGAGGGAGGGAAATGAGAAGGAAAGGGAGGGGAAGGGGAAGAGAGAGAAAGTACTTTGATATGATAAAGCTGTGTCTATGGGCAAACTTGAACAGAACTGACAGAAAGTGGTCGTGGGAGACTCCCTTTCACTTCCTCCCAATATAGCTGCAGCATTCAAGTTTTTGAAAGTTCATTTTTAAGAGGTCTTCAATTAATTAGGGCAGAAAGCAGGGGGTTTACATATGTGTGTATATTCTCTTTAATTTTTATCTTTTAAATTATCAAGTCATCATATCCTCCAATGAGTGATAAAATGCAATAAGGGGAGAATTTTTACAAGCTTCCTCACATGTTTAATAGTGATATGTGGAAAAAATGACCTTTTAAAAACACTTAAACATTTTACTTTTGATCCCAAGTCTTTTCCCCCCGGCTTAGTTTGTTAAAACTAAATTGACATTATATCTTAGGAAAGATGAGAGGGCAGTCCACTATAATTAGGAGCCTGGGCTAGGCATTCTAAGTAATAGATAACTGCAACTACTATAATGCAGTTCACTGAAAATTTTATTGAGTGTCATTCATGCACAAGTATTAGAACTGCCACTCATTAATTAGGCTTGTATAAGGAAAGTCAAAATTGCAACAACTTCAGCAATCTCTGTAGACTGGGATCAGCCTTCTTTCATTCATAAATGTGCTTCTTTCATTCATAAATGTGCTTCTTTCATTAAAGACAGGGAAGACAATACAACGGGCGTGGTCGGAGGGGCAGGGCAAATCTTTGAAGCTCTCCTTTGGAAAGTCAAGACACCTGAGTCTGCACTCATCACCACTACTGATCATCAACATGAAAGGGATTCTGTCGGTACAAGTGCTTTAAGGACCCATTTTCACTTACGATGCACCTAATGTGCTAGGCGTAATCCCATAGGATTACTTCTGGGAAAAGACCAAACTGGAATTGAAACTCGAGACAGTGCCAAAGAAAGAGCCCACGCTCCGGTCACCCCTCAGGACTCAGAAAATACCAGACCACAGTTGCACTCCTAGGCTTTCCTGAGGTGTTTACACTTAGAATATGTCAAATAGAAAGACATGGATTTTGTAAGTGGTAGCTACATCTCCTCTTCTAGGAGGAGAAAGTGACATAGAAACAGAGTCATATAATGACATATCATTGACAGGGTGCTATACAGCCATTAAAATGAGAGCTCTGAAAAGAATGTACTGTCATGGTAGATTCTCATGATGAAATGTTAAAATCTTAAAAGTAAGTAGTATAATTTTACATATTATTTTTCAAAAATCTGGATCTGTAATCATACCACATGATTATAATTAAGAAAAACGTACAGGAAAAAAATACTATAAGAAAACAAATCAAAATGCTATCATACAATGAGGAAGAACATTTATAATTATAAGTGATTTTTACCTATTCTTTTTCATTTACTTTATAATTATATTATAAATTATAATATATTTAAACTACTTTTATACTTATAAATACATTAACAATGGAAACAAGTTTAACTTCTATATCACTTAGATTCATATATGAATTAAAATTTTAAAATATTTTCTCCTCCTCTAACTCGATTCTTCAACTGCTACGTTAAAGTAAAAGCAAAAATACTGTACTAAAAACCAAGTTGTCAGATCTGGAAACAAGACAGTGAGCGAAGGTTGGCAAAGTCTAGACTACTGGTCAGGAGCAGAGCACATCCTCAAAAACAAAGTTTTTAATACCCCATCTTGCACTCCTTACCCCCAAATCAGGTGGCTGTTTCTGGCATAAAAATAAGTACACCTACTAGATAATGCACTTACGGGAAAAGCTCTGTTATTGTCTCTGAGTACAGCATCTCTGCTTTTTTTAACCTGCCTAGCAACCCTTCTACCATTCTCTGGCATATCTTGTCCGGATTTTCCTTTGGTAAACCACTCTTTTCTCATTCATGATCCACACAGTTTTAGGTAAAGCTGACCCTACCTCCCAGGTCAATGCTTATGTAATGGCCCATTCTGGCCAATCAGCACGGTCCAAAGGGCTCCAAGCTTATCCAAGTTTAGCTGGAATGCCATTCTACCCACTGGGGTTGCCAGCCCGGTAGCCCAGAAACCTGGTGCAGTGCTGCAGATAATCTACTACCATTTCTGTGATCCTGTCTGAGAACGAAATAATCCAAAGAGAAGCACAGCTGAGAATACAGTGAGATGATTCCTGGTAGTATTATCTGAAGTCTGGATCTAGCAACGTCTGAGACGTAATACCCATCATCGGACTTTTCATTTCCATGAGTCAATAAATTCTGTTATCTCTTTAGCTAATTTGAACTTTGTTGTTGTTGCTGCTACAATCAAAAGACCCCTGACTCATGTTTCTGCAATTACCCAGCAAAGTGTACACAAACATGCTTTCTGGTTACACAAATGATTATTGATTAAAGAAATCACTGGAGTTCTATATTAGGTCATCAAAATCGTCTGTGATCATTCACCACTGCTGTGACCCATTGCAATCTTCTTCCTTTGGGCAAACATATTTGAGCATCTTCTAAGATGCTAAATACAGGGGCAAATACTGAATTAGAAAGTTGTAACTACTTGATTTATCACAAATGTGTGTTACAGTTCCTTACTAATTTCCCAAGGCAACAAACTACTTTAGGTGTGCTCACTTAACATTCGACAATCAGAATACCTACGGTGTTTAAAAATAGGTTTCCGTAAGCAAATCTTAACTAATAAAGCAGAAAAGGAAGGTGCTGAATTAGCCATTCTTATTCAATGTGGGTTTAGAGTTTTCAATAAACATTAAACCTGAAGGCATTTTTTATTAATGGTAACTAAATATAATAATTCAGATCCACGATTCTCAAACTTTAGCTTGCTTGAGAATCACCTGGAGGACTTGCTAAAAAACCAGTTGCTGGCCACACTCCCCAGAGTTTCTGAATCAGTGGGTCTGAGGTAGTGCCTGTGACCTTGCAGTTCTAACAAGTTCCCAGGTAATGCTGTTACTAATTCAATTGGTCCAGAAACCACAGTTTAAGAAACACTGATTTAGATTTTTTTTTAAAGTTCTGCATTTTGGTGTAATTGCTGGTATTTATTGAGTATCTCTGATTAAAAACATGACCCCATGGTTTTTAGATGCAGGCATAATTTAGATCTGAAAATTGTACACATAAAGATGATGTGTTTTAAAGCTGAATAGGAAATAACAGAGTTTAAAGTAATCTGGGCAAAGCTTGATTAAAATAATTCATTATGGAAACCAATCAACCTTAATGTCCAATAGATGACATGCCCAGTCAGGCATTCTGCTACATCAAGCAAAAGGCAGGCCTAAATGTTGCCCTGCTGCATTTATTAGCAAAGTTCACCAGGTCAAAGTAATCAAGCACACCACAAATTCCTAGGTTCCTTTCTACCTCTGCCTAACAGAACTCTGTGGTTTCTATCAGCCAATAGGACGGGCCACTGTTAGGAAGACCAAGTAAACATTTTAGCAAAACCTGGTTTATCTGTATCTAGTCATTAAAATGAGAATATAATCAAAGAATCTGCTGATTTCCATAATGTTTTATTACTTTGTAAAATTGATAATGCCAATCCATTTAATTCAAGTAAGAGGTTCTCAGACTTTAAAAGAGAAAAGGGTTATATTATTCAGCCATAAAAAAGGAGGAATCCTGCCATTTTTGACAACATGGATAGACTTTGAGGGCATTATGCTAAATGAAATAAGTCAGACACAGAAAGACAAATCTGTATGATCTCACTTATATGTATTATAGAATCTGAAACAAAACAAAACAAAACTCACATAAAAAGAGATCAAATTTGTGGTTACCATAGGTGGGGTCAGGGGGAATTGGATGAAGGTGGTTAAAGTTTATAAACTTCCAGTTTTAAGATACATAAGTACTAGAGATGTAATGTACAACACGAAGACTATAGTTAACATGATATGGTATATATGAGAGTTAAGAGAATAGATTGATCTTGAGTTCTCAACCAAGGAAAAAAAATACACATCTGTTCGTTCGTTTGTTTGTTTTCATCTATATGAGATATGAGATGATGGATGTTAACTTATTGTGGTAATTGTTTCATGATATACGTAAGTCAAATCGTTTCGCTGCACACCTTAAGCTCATACAGTACAATTATAACTCGGTAAAACTGGAAAAAATAAAACAGGAAAGAATCAATAGTTTCATAGTGCCAAAGCACAACATCCTACGGGCCTTCTCTAGACTTGCCCAAATTAGTTTTATTTTTTCACTGAGAAACCATCACATTTACCCCATCTTCCCATTTAAGGTATAACCACTGATGAAATAAGACTCTTTCATATTTTAACAACTAAGATTAGATTTTGACAGAAACTTCATTATACATTACAGGTAAAATATATCCTCTGACTGGATATCAATATGAATATAGCCCATGTTAGCATACTGCATCAAAAATATATATACTTTTAAAAATGTGCCAACATTAGCTTTAAGGGTGGTAAATCACACTTGGCAGTTCAGGATATTTATTTCTGCACAGTGGAGATAACATGATAACATGAATGCACAGAGCCGGAGGAAATCTTATAGACCATCTGTCCAAATCCCTCCTTAATACAAATAGGGCAATAAGCTCAGAGAAGGGTAATTTCTTTGCAGAAGAGTTCATTTAGCTGTAAAAACTGTGTTGCTGGTCAGAAAGTTTCTCATTTTCTCAATGGAAAGAGTCACCTTTTCTATATATCTGCATATAATACAGAGCAGGACAGAGAGCACATATATTGGACAACAGACTCAGGACGCGGAAAGACCCTGAGAGCCTGGAGCAATGGATTACGATGGAATACTTCCAACCAGATAAAACGCAGCTGAAGTCAACACACTGCCCAGCACTCTGATCAAAAACAACTGTAGAAGTACAAGGTGGGGGAAAGACACGGTACCAGCGCACAGCAAAGAGGATTCAGGGAGTGTGGACCTGAGTAGGCAGCCTCAGCATGAGTCTGATGCAAGAGCTGTGCAGCATGTACAGAGGGGACAGAGGGACAAGATTTTGCTCTGCCAATCACTACTCAGAGGGGACCGTGAGTTATGTTTGGCTGGATTCCACACTCACAAGATGTATAGAGAAATGGTATCAATCAGGGAGAAGGATCAGGATGGTGAAGGGATTTGAACCATGTCATATAAAGCAACGGCCGAAGAAACTATGCTTCTTCAGCCCAAAGGAGAAAAGTCCTGGAGGGGATGTGAGGATTGTCCCTGGATGACACAGGTTGTCAGGGAAAAAGAACTAAATTGTTCTGTTTAGCCTCTGGAGACAGAACTAGCACTCATGGGTACACCTCCTGGGAGACAGACTTCAGAGAAGTAATTCTAAAAGATGAGAGCCATTCAAAGATGGATGGTAGCTAGATAAAGTTTCAGCTAACACTTTACTGAATCCTAATTTTATGCCAACTTCTGTGCTAAGGGTTTTTTTTTTTTTTTTTTTTGGCTGCATCGGGTATTAGTTGTGGGATCTTCATTGCAGCGTGTGGGCTTCTCTCTAGTTGTGGCACACGGGCTCTCTAGCTGAGGCACGCGGGATTAGGTGACCCTCGGCATTTGGGATCTTAGTTCCCCAACCAGGGATCGAACCCGCATCCCCCGCATTGGAAGGATTCTTAACCACTGGACTACCGGGGAAGTCCCTGTGCTAAGGGTTTTTTTAATTGTTAGCTTATTTTATCCTCCTAACAGCCCTGCATTAGGTACATGATTATCCTCAATTTAAATCTTGGGCAACTACAGCTTAGAAAGCTCAAGTAACTTGTCCAAGGATTCATAGCTGGTTAGCGTGGCAGCCTGGATTTGGATTCAGGCTCTTTGCTTAAGCCTATACTGCACTACTTTGGGCAACTTTGATAAGGAGGCAGTTACCTGTAACTGGGGGTGTCCCAAGGTGGACAGATCAAGTTGAAAGTGACCTTAATATTCTCTTTCAGTGAGGAAAGCCTGAGATTCTATGCTTTGAAAGCAGAGAGACACACTTTGAGAATGTCTGTCTATACTGACAGAAACACAGACAAAAAGCTCTTGTATAAACATGAGAAAATGACCCTAAGGACATTGTAAAAAGTGTCCTGGGATTCCTGCTAAGCTCTGTCCCAGCCAAGGAGTTACCGCCCTCCTGGAATAAAGAGGGTTGAGTTGGGGCTCCAGGGAAGAGGAATAGAATCTTTGCATAAGAACCTAGGAAACAGAAAGAATAAAATAAAATACCTAGGAATAAACCTACCTAAGGAGACAAAAGACCTGTGTGCAGAAGACTATAAGACACTGATGGAAGAAATTAAAGATGATACCAACAGATGGAGAGATATACCATGTTCTTGGATTGGAAGAATCAACATTGTGAAAATGACTATACTACCCAAAGCAAACTACAGATTCAATGCAATCCCTATCAAATTACCAATGGCATTTTTCATAGAACTAGAATAAAAACTTTTACAATTTGTATGGAAACAGAAAAGACCCCAAATAGCCAAAGCAATCTTGAGAAAGAAAAACGGAGCTGGAGGAATCAGGCTCCCTGACTTCAGACTATCTACAAAGCTACAGTAATCAAGACAATATGGTACCGGCACAAAAACAGATATATAGATCAATGGAACAGGATAGAAAGCCCAGAGATATACCCACGCACATATGCTCACCTTATTTTTGATAAAGGAGGCAAGAATATACAATGGAGAAAAGGCAGCCTCTTCAATAAGTGGTGCTGGGAAACCTGGACAGCTACATGTAAAAGAATGAAATTAGAACACTCCCTAACACCACACACAAAAATAAACTCAAAATGGATTAAAGACCTAAATGTAAGGCCAGACACTATCAAACTCTTAGAGGAAAACACAGGCAGACACTCTATGACATAAATCACAGCAAGATCCTTTTTGACCCACCTCCTAGAGAAATGGAAATAAAAACAAAAGTAAACAAATGGGATCTAATGAAACTTAAAAGCTTTTGCACAGCAAAGGAAACCATAAACAAGACGAAAAGACAACCCTCAGAATGGGAGAAAATATTTGCAAATGAAGCAACTGACAAAGGTTTAATCTCCAAAATGTACAAGCAGCTCATGCAGCTCAATATCACAAAAACAAACAACCCAATCCAAAAGTGGGCAGAAGACCTAAACAGACATTTCTCCAAAGAAGATATACAGATTGCCAACAAACATGAAAGGATGCTCAACATCACTAATCATTAGAGAAATGCAAATCAAAACTACAATGAGGTATCACCTCACACCAGTCAGAAGGCCATCATCAAAAAATCTACCAACAATAAATGCTGGAGAGGGTGTGGAGAAAAGGGAACCCTCTTGCACCGTTGGTGGGAATGTAAATTGATACAGCCACTATGGAGAACAGTATGGAGGTTCCTTAAAAAACTAGAAATAGAACTACCATACGAGCCAGCAATCCCACTACTGGGTGTAAACTCTGAGAAAACGATAATTCAAAAAGAGTCATGTGGGCTTCCCTGGTGGTGCAGTGGTTGAGAATCTGCCTGCCAATGCAGGGGACACGGGTTCGAGCCCTGGTCTGGGAAGATCCCACATGCCACGGAGCGACTAGGCCCGTGAGCCACAATTACTGAGCCTGCGCATCTGGAGTCTGTGCTCCGCAACAAGAGAGGCCGCGATAATAAGAGGCCCGCGCACCGCAATGAAGAGTAGCCCCCACTTGCCGCAACTAGAGAAAGCCCTCGCACAGAAACGAAGATCCAACACAGCCAAAAATAAATAAGTAAATAAATAAAATTAAAAAAAAAAAAAAAAAGAGTCATGTACCACAATGTTCACTGCAGCTCTATTTACAATAGCCAGGACATGAAAGCAAGTGTCCATCGACAGATGAATGGATAAAGAAGAAGTGGCACATATATACAATGGAATATTACTCAGCCATAAAAAAAACCGAAATTGAGTTATTTGTAGTGAGGTGGATGGACCTAGAGTCTGCCATACGGAGTGAAGTAAGTCAGAAAGAGAAAAAGAAATACCGAATGCTAACACATATATATGGAATCGAAACTAAAAAAAAATGGTTATGAAGAACCTAGGGGCAGGACAGGAATACAGATGCAGACGTAGAGAATGGACTGAGCACACAGGGAGGGGGAAGGGTAAGCTGGGACGAAGTGAGAGAGTGGCATGGACATATATACACTACCAAATGTAAAATAGATAGCTAGTGGGAAGCAGCCGCATAGCACAGGGAGATCAGCTCGGTGTTTTGTGTCCACCTAGAGGGGTGGGATAGGGAGGGTGGGAGGGAGACGCAAGAGGGAGGAGATATGGGGATATATGTGTATGTATAGCTGATTCACTTTGTTATACAGCAGAAGCTAACACACCACTGTAAAGCAATTATACTCCAATAAAGATGTTAAGGAAAAAAAAGAACCTAGGAGAGCAGATAAGCCCAGATGAATGACAGACTAGGGTGTCAGGGAAAACTTAGCCCAGGTGAGTTCAGGGGTCAGAAGGCTCACTGATTCCAGAGGCAGAGCCACAGGATAATCACCATGAGTACAGTGATTGAGCTCGGGTCCCACAGTAAGGACGAGCCCTTGAGGGGGGCTGCTAGGAGACACGGTCCCGAGCTTGTTGGTTACCCCAGACACCTGGCAGGGGAAAGGCTGGGCTGTTGCCCCTCGGGGATGGGAGAAGGGCACTCTTGGACGATATACTCCCTATACCCACATCCCTGAGGAAATTAGGGCCCTGTGAGAGGGGCTAATGACCACTCTTTCCGCAGTCCCACTTAAAACATGGGATACCTGGGGGTGATTTGTCCCTCCTGCGGGAGAGGGGGAAGGAGGAGAAGGGGAAGATCATGAGAAGCAGTGTCAGGGGTTTCTCCGGCTCCTTAGCTTGGAAGAAAGATAGGACAGCTGAACAAGTAGGGCACGGAACGTGGCAATCAGTGGCAGCAATAAAATTGCCCAAAAAATAGAAAGAAGGATCTCCCAGCACTCGGAAATTACTGAAGTAATTTCCCATCATCTGGATGCCGCATGAGACATTAAGAAAGCATAGCACACAGGGTTAACATTCTTCTTCATAGGTCATTTTCCTACAAGCTGGGTGAAAAGAATTGCCTCAGTCTTACTTAAAAGGAATAACCCTAAAGATTCTACTATTCAGTTTAAAAAGGAAGAAAGAAGTGACTCTTACTGTGCCACACCCTATGCTAGCATTTAAAAATATTATCTTTCATTGAATCCATTTGCATACGTATTATTACTCCCCTTATATAGATGGGGAACTGAATCTCAGAAGTGTTAACAAACTTCCCCAAAGTTAGTGACAGGAGCAGGATTTGAACACAGGAATAAAGAGTTCAGACTCTGCTTATTTCTATCATGCTGCTTCAGCATTGGGAACAGTTCAAAGTTCAGAAAAGTCCAGACCCAAAACAATAAGCTCTCTTCACTACCCTGTGAAGTGAAGGCTAATAGGTATTAAAAGGGAGAAAACAGGCCCCAAATGGAGTCACTTTGTGCTAAGCCCCACTTCAGCAAACCAAGGCGTAATACTTAACCTAACTTCAGTTTCGGCTTCTCTCAGGAATGTAACCTTTAACCAGTCAACGTGCAGTTACCTGTTCACTACTAGAGAGATAATCTGCCCAACGGATCCACAGACCCCTTTCATTCCCCTTAGGAGGGCAACCTTGCCTGAAACAACGCATTTTTTGTTAGTAGTTTCCTTTTGCGACTCCCTTTCCACCTCTAAAAACCCTTCTTTTTCTGTAGCTCAGCAGAGTTCCTCTCTACTGCTGGATGGGATGCTGCTCAATTCATCAATCACCAAATAAAGTCAGTTTGATCTTTAAATTTACTCAAGTGGATTTTTGTTTTTCTTAACATAGGTAAAGGCATGTCCTACTTGCCTTTGTCAGGAAATCCATGTTCATGTAATAGTTATCCTAAGAGATTTGCATTTTAATATTAGACACTTGGAGTTGGGGGAGGGAGCTAAAATACAGGAAATTAGTGAAATGGGGGAGTTACTGATGAGGTCGAAGTCAGAGGGAAGGGGAGGGGAGGGAAGGGAAGGGAAGGGAAGGGAAGGGAAGGGAAGGGCGGCTTGCCATGGGGTTCCCCCCTCAGTTTGCTTGGCAATCAATTTCCAAGCTCGCTTCTGTGAAAGGATTTGGGGGTGGGGTTCTCAGCAAGATATTCTTTAAGAAACAGGCTGTCCTTTGGCAGGTAAGTGACCTCCTAAGGCATCCAGGGGAAAAGAGGCAACTGATACCGGACCCAGAGTCATCTTCAGGGTGAACACCCAGATTTAATTCAGCCATAATGAGTAATGATGATGTTTGGCTGGTCTTTGGAATTTATAATGACTCTGCAGAGGACAGCTGCCCTTAAAATACCATCGATCTTTCTGCAGGTACTGGCTAAGCTCTCACTGCCTCCCATCTCCCCAAAACACCTCTAATTTCTCTGTGTTGAAAAGCTGACAAGGAATTGAAAACTGTAAAAAGTGAGTCAGTAGCTCCAATTCATGAATGTTTTATTACCTTCAGAAGTTCATATATGAGGCCAAATTATCACAGGACTTAAAGTTTTGAAAAGTGAGAGTTATAAAGCATTGATCAAAATGGACAAAGTAAATTTAGTGGTGTTTCCTACACATACAATAAAAAATTCAGTTTCACAGGGGGCATGTTACTTCTACCCAAAGGATCAGAGTAGGTTTAAACGATTTTTTATTTGTCATATGCTTAAAGTGAATTAAAATAGAGGTGGTGATCCTTAAATTAAAGAAAATTAAATACTCTGTGACATAAAAATGAAATGGGAGAACTACAAGAATTATAGACTTTCAACTTGTTAACACTGGGATTTTTTGTAAAAGCTCTTCTCTTGGGTGTTTAAAAAAAAAAAAAAAGATGACCTATGGATTAGTCAACTCTGCCTAGAAGTCATTAAATGGCATTGCACAGCAGTGCTGATTTTAAAATAAGATATGCTAATTTATGTACTGAAAGGAGAATAAATGAAAACCAGAAATGATGCAAAATAGGTGAGTCTATTCTGGGTTTTGTTCTGTCTTGGTTTATCAGTATTAGTAATAGAGTGTAATTTTAAAATAAAACGATTCCCTCAGCAGATAGTTAGTACACAATTCCCTGCAGCCAAAGAATGGAAAACAGATTAGTGCTGTGACTATCATCTTGGTTTACCATCCCTTTAGCAGGGCACCTCTCCTTGTTGTACACCTTTGTATTCATATGCAGAGCTTACTGCCTGGGAGATGTAAGCACACGCTACAGTTCACCGCAGTGAGCTCTGTCCAGTAGAAATTCGGGGTGAAACTGTACCTCACTGTCCGTGTCCTCTGGGAGCCCACACTCTAGTGAGAGACAACAGGACAGTTGCATTTTTTTGGAATTTAAATCCCCGATAAAAGAAATGCAAATTTACAAATTCACATTTTGGGGGCTATATATTAGTGCATTTTTCACCAGTTTCAACTGCCCCCTGTCCCAGATTGCCAATGCACTGTCCTGTGGGAATATCTTCTTACTCTTCAGGAAGGATCACTACATACTTTCTGCTATGAAATTAGACTCCGTGCTGAAATACACAAACTTGGTACCGAAACTGAAATCACCCTGACCTGAGATGCACGGGGGCTTCCAAAATCTTTCCCAATACCTTGGCATCCTTATAGCCTCCTGAATGAATGCCCAAGGGATACAGGGAAGGGAGGGGAACAGTGGCAAGTGTCTGTGGGCTGACTTAGATAATGGCAGAACAACTGTATTGATTACAGATATTTTAATACCAAAATAGCTCCCACTTTAATTTTATATTCTATGGACCCTTTATCTATACTTTTTTCAGTGCAACAATGTGAGTGAGGCTTCCAGAAAAAAAGTGGGTCCCCTTTATGAATAGCTGGTTTGGGGGGCTAGTTTTGCTTTCTGTTAGGTCTGTAGCTCATTGCAACATGATACGTCTCAGCTGCCTCTGTGCAGAGAGCAGCTGGCAGCAGGCACCCAAATAGCTGCAGAGAGCAGTTAAAAGGGACTGTTGCCTGCTGAGCAAGTAGAAGAGTTTCTGCTTTAACGACTCCCTGAAGCACGGCCTCCCCAGCAAAGGGACATCAGCGGGAGGCAGAGAAACGGCAGCAGCTGACAGCCTCACTGGCAAGCAGCTGGAGAAAACGTCAACTGGTCATTCAGGGTAAAGGTATGGGGATCAAATTTGAGCCTCGGAGATGGAGTGACAAATAGTGAGGAGTTCTTCGGACAGCCTCAAAGGAGAGGCTGTGTGAGAAGAAGAGACCCATCCTCCAGACCCTCCTTGCAAAGTCGGAGACGGAAGGCACCAACACAGAGGCGTATCTTGGTACCCTGGCCAGCTGGAACCTGGCCTCTTGGAAGCCATGGCTTTTGAAATGACTGCAGACACAGGTTCAACATTTTGCCCCTCCCCCCGTCTTTCCCACACCTCTACTTTGGCAAGTGGATAGCAATTCCTTGGCACAAATAAATCAAGTTTAGAGCCACAGATACCAAAAGATGAATATAGGGTGATTGGCTGATTCATTATAACCAATTCATTACGTAGAAGGAAAAGAAAATTCGAATGGACTAGAAAAGGCCTATGCCACACCGAATCGGTGGCACCCTGATTCAGAAGCAACAAGGAGCCAAAGAAATCAGAATAAAGAAACATGGGGCAATATGGAGGTTCCTTAAACAACTAAAAATAGAGTTACCATTATGATCCAGCGATCCCACTCCTGGGCAAATATCTGGAAAAAGATGAAAACTCTAATTTGAAAAGATACATGCACGCCAGTGCTCACAGCAGCACTATTTACAAGAGCGAAGACACAGAAGCAACCTAAGTGTCCACTGACAGATGAATAGATAAAGAAGATGTGGTATAGGGAGGAGCTTCAAGATGACAGAAGAGTAAGACGTGGAGATCACCTTCCTCCCCACAGGTACACCAGAAATACATCTACGTGTGGAACAACTCCTATAGAACACCCACTGAATGCTGGCAGAAGACGTCAGACCTCAGACCTCCCAAAAGGCAAGAAACTCCCCAAGTACCTGGGTAGGGCAAAACAAAAAACAAAAAACAGAGACAAAGAATAGGGACGGGACCTGCACCTCTGGGAGGGAGCCATGAAGGAGGAAAGGTATCCACACACTAGGAGCCCCTTCATGGGCGGAGACTGCAGGTGGCGGAGGGGGGAAACTTCGGAGCCACGGAGGAGAGCGCAGCCACAGGGGTGCGGAGGGCAAAGTGGAGAGATTCCCGCACGGAGGATCAGTGCCGACCAGCACTCACCAGCCCGAGAGGCTTGTCTGCTCACCCGCCGGGGCGGGCGGGGCTGGGAGCTGAGGCTCTGGCTTCGGTGCTAGCCGGGAGGGAGTCCGGGAAAACGTCTGCAGCTGCCGAAGAGACAAGAGACTTTTTCTTGCCTCTTTGTTTCCCGGTGCGAGAGGAGAGGGGATTCAGAGCGCCGCCTAAACGAGCTCCAGAGACGGGCGCGAGCCGCGGCCATCAGCACGGACCCCAGAGACGGGCATGAGACGCTAAGGCTGCTGCTGCCGCCACCAAGAAGCCTGTGTGCGAGCACAGGTCACTCTCCACACTGCCCCTCCCGGGAGCCTGTGTAGCCCGCCACGGCCAGGCTCCCGTGATCCAGGGACAACTTCCCCGGGAGAACGCACGGCGCGCCTCAGGCTGCTGCAACGTCACGCCGGCCTCTGATGCCGCAGGCTCGCCCCGCATCCGTACCCCTCCCTCCCCCCGGCCTGAGTGAGCCAGAGCCCCTGAAGCAGCTGCTCCTTTAACCCCGTCCTGTCTCAGCAAAGAACAGACGCCCTCAGGTGACCTACATGCAGAGGCGGGTCCAAATCCAAAGCTGAACCCCGGGAACTGTGTGAACAAAGAAGAGAAAGGGAAATCTCTCCCAGCAGCCTCAGGAGCAGCGGAGTAAATCTCCACAGTCAATGTGATGTACCTGCATCTGTGGAATACCTGAATAGACAACGAATCATCCCAAATGGAGGAGGTGGACTTTGGGAGCAACGATACATATATATTTTTCCCTTTTTCTCTTTCTGTGAGTGTGTATGTGTATGCTCTCGTGTGTGATTTTGTCTGTATAGCTTTGCTTTTACCATTTGTCCTAGGGTTCTCTCTGTCTGTGTTTTTGTTTTTGTTTTCTTGGTATAGTTTTTAGTGCTTGTTATCATTGGTGGATTTGTTTTTTGGTTTGGTTGCTCTCTTCTTTCGTTCTTTTTTTTTTTATTAATTAAAAAATTTTAAAAAAATAATTCTTTCTTATTTTTTATTTTAATAACTTATTTTGTTTTCTTTTATTTTATCTTCTTCTTTCTTTCTTTCTTTTTTTTCTTCCTTTTATTCTGAGCCATGTGGATGACAGGCTCTTGGTGTTCCAGCCAGGCATCAGGGCTGTGCCTCTGAGGTGGGAGAGCCAAGTTCAGGACAAAAGAGATCTCCCAGCTCCACGTAATATCAAACGGCAAAAATCTCCCACAGATTTCCATCTCAAAGCCAAGACCCAGCTCCACTCAACAACCAGTGCTGGACACCCTATGCCAAACAACTAGCAAGACAGGAACACAACCCCACCCATTAGCAGAGAAGCCGCCTAAAATCATAATAAGGCCACAGACACCCCAAAACACACCACCAGACGTGGACCTGCCCACCAAACGGACAAGATCCAGCCTCATCCACCAGAAGACAGGCACTAGTGCCCTCCACCAGGAAGCCTATACAACCCACTGAACCAACCTCACCCACTGGGGGCAGACACCAAAAGCAACGGGAACTAGGAACCTGCAGCCTGTGAAAAGGAGACCCCAAACACAGTAAGTTAAGCAAAATGAGAAAACAGAGAAACCCACAGCAGATGAAGGAGCAAGGTAAAAACCCACCAGACCTAAAAAATGAAGAGGAAATAGGCAGACTACCTGAAAAAGAATTCAGAATAATGCTAGTGAAGATGATCCAAAATCTTGGAAACAGAATGGAGAAAATACACGAAACGTTTAACAAGGACCTAGAAGAACTAAAGAGCAAACAAACAGTGATGAACAACACAATAAATGAAATTAAAAATTCTCTAGAAGGGATCAATAGCAGAATAACTGAGGCAGAAGAACGGATAAGTGACCTGAAAGATAAAATAGTGGAAATAACTACTGCAGAGCAGAATAAAGAAAAAAGAAGGAAAAGAACTGAGGACAGTCTCAAAGACCTCTGCGACAACATTAAACGCACCAACATTCGAATTATAGGGGTCCCAGAAGAAGAAGAGAAAAAGAAAGGGACTGAGAAAATATTTGAAGAGATTATAGTTGAAAACTTCCCTAATATGGGAAAGGAAATAGTCAATCAAGTCCAGGAAGTGCAGAGAGTCCCATACAGGATAAATCCGACGAGAAACACGCCAAGACACATATTCATCAAACTATCAAAAATTAAATACAAAGACAAAATATTAAGAGCAGCAAGGGAAAAGCAACAAATAACATAAAAGGGAATCCCCATAAGGTCAACAGCTGATATTTCAGCAGAAACTCTGCAAGCCAGAAGCGAGTGACAGAACATATTTAAAGTGATGAAAGGGAAAACCTACAACCAAGATTACTCTACCCAGCAAGGATCTCATTCAGATTTGATGGAGAAATTAAAACCTTTACAGACAAGCAAAAGCTAAGAGAATTCAGAACAACGAAACCAGCTTTCCAACAAATGCTAAAGGAACTTCTCTAGGCAGGAAACAAAAGAGAAGGAAAAGACCTACAATAACAAACCCAAAACAATTAAGAAAATGGTAATAGGAACATACATATCAATAACTACATTAATGTAAATGGATTAAATGCTCCAACCAAAAGACATAGACTGGCTGAAAGGATACAAAGACAAGACCCGTATATATGCTGTCTACAAGAGACCCAATTCAGACCTAGGGACACATACAGAGTGAAAGTGAGGGGATGGAAAAACATATTCCAGGCAAATGGAAATCAAAAGAAAGCTGGAGTAGCAATTCTCATATCAGACAAAATAGACTTTAAAACAAAGTCTATTACAAGAGACAAAGAAGGACACTACATAATGATCAAGGAATCAATCCAAGAATAAGATATAACAATTGTAAATATTTATGCACCCAACATAGGAGCACCTCAATACATAAGGCAAATACTAACAGCCATAAAAGGGGAAATTGGCAGTAACACAATCATAGTAGGGGACTTTCACATCCCACTTTCACCAATGGACAGATCATCCAAAATGAAAATAAATAAGGAAACACAAGCTTTAAATGATACATTAAACAAGATGGACTTAATTGATAATTATAGGACATTCCATCCGAAAACAACAGAATAAACTTTCTTCTCAAGTCCTCATGGAATATTCTCTAGGATAGATTATATATTGGGTCACAAATCAAGCCTTGGTAAATTTGAGAAAACTGAAATTGTATCAAGTATCTTTTCCGACCACAACACCATGAGACTAGATATCAATTACAGAAAAAAATCTGTAAAAAATACAAACACATGGAGGCTAAACTATACACTACTTAATAACCAAGAGATCACTGAAGAAATCAAAGAGGAAATCAAAACATACCTAGAAACAAATGACAATGAAAACATGACGACCCCAAACCTATGGGATGCGGCAAAAACAGTTCTAAGAGGGAAGTTTATAGCAATAAAATCCTACCTTAAGAAACAAGAAACATCTCATATAAACATCCTAACCTTATACCTAAAGCAATTAAAGAAAGAAGAACAAAAGAACTCTAAAGTTAGCAGAAGGAAAGGAATCATAAAGATCAGATCAGAAATAAATGAAAAAGAAATGAAGGAAACAACAGCAAAGATCAGAAAAACTAAAAGCTGGTTCTTTGAGAAGATAAACAAAATTGACAAACCATTAGCCAGACTCATCAGGAAAAAAAGGGAGAAGACTCAAATCAACAGAATTAGAAATGAAAAAGGAGAAGTAACAACTTACACCACAGAAATAGAAAGGATCACGAGAGACTACTACAAGCAACTATATGCCAATAAAACAGAAAACCTGGAAGAACTGGACCAATTCTTAGAAAAGTACAACCTTCCAAGACTGAACCAGGAAGAAATAGAAAACAAGAAGAGATGAATCATAAGCACTGAAATTGAAACTGTGATTAAAAATCTTCCAACAAACAAAATCCCAGGGCCTGATGGCTTCACAGGCGGACTCTGTCAAATATTTAGAGAAGAGCTAACACCGATCCTTCTCAAACTCTTCCAAAATATAGCAGAGGGAGGAACACTCCCAAAAGCATTCTACGAAGCCACCATCATCTTGACATGAAAACCAGACAAAGATGTCACAAAGAAAGAAAACTACATGCTAATATCACTGATGAACTTAGACGCAAAAGTCCTCAACAAAATACAAGCAAACAGAATCCAACAGCACATTAAAAGGATCATACAACATGATCAAGTTGGGTTTATCCCAGGAATGCAAGAATTCTTCAATATATGCAAATCAATCAATGTGATACACCATATTAACAAATTGAAGGAGAAAAACCATATGATCATCTCAATAGATGCAGAGAAAGCTTTCGACAAAATTCAACACCCATTTATGATAAAAACCCTCCAGAAAGTAGGCATAGAGGGAACTTACCTCAACATAATAAAGGCCATATATGACAAGCCACAGACAACGTCATCCTCAATGGTGAAAAACTGAAACCATTTCCACTAAGATCAGGAACAAGACAAGGTTGTCCACTCTCACCACTATTATTCAACATAGTTTTGGAAGTTTTAGCCACAGCAATCAGAGAAGAAAAAGAAATAAAAGCAATCCAAATCAGAAAAGAAGAAGTAAAGCTGTCCCTGTTTGCAGATGACATGATACTATACATAGAGAATCCTAATGATGCTACCCGAAAACTACTAGAGGTAATCAATGAATTTGGTAAAGTAGCAGGATACAAAATTAATGCACAGAAATCTCTTGCATTCCTACATACTAATGATGAAAAACCTGAAAGAGAAATTAAGGAAACACTCCCATTTACCATTACAATAAAAAGAGTACAATACCTAGGAATAAACCTACCTAAGGAGACAAAAGACCTGTATGCAGAAAACTATAAGACACGGATGAAAGAAGTTAAAGATGATACAAACAGATGGAGAGATATGCCACGTTGTTGGATTGGGAGAATCAACATTGTGAAAATGACTATACTACCCAAAGCAATCTACAGATTCAGTGCAATCCCTATCAAACTATCAATGGCATTTTTCACAGAACTAGAACAAAAAATTTCACAATTTGTATGGAAACACAAAAGACCCTGAATAGCCAAAGCAATCTTGAGAAAGAAAAACGGAGCTGGAGGAATCGGGCTCCCGGACTTCGGACTATACTACAAAGCTACAGTAATCAAGACAACAAGGTACTGGCACAAAAACAGAAATATCGATCAATGCAACAGGATAGAAAGCCCAGAGATAAACCCACACACATATGGTCATCTTATCTTTCATAAAGGAGGTAAGAATGTACAATGCAGAAAAGACAGCCTCTTCAATAAGTGGTGTTGGGAATACTGGACAGCTACATGTAAAAGAATGAAATTAGAACACTCCCTAACACCATACACAAAAATAAACTCAAAATGGATTAAAGACCTAAATGTAAGGCCAGACACTATCAAACTCTTAGAGGAACACATAGGCAGAACACTCTATGACATAAATCACAGCAAGATCCTTTCTGACCCACCTCCTAGAGAAATGGAAATAAACAAAAATAAACCAATGGGACCTAATGAAACGTCAAAACTTTTGCATAGCAAAGGAAACCATAAACAGGACGAAAAGACAACCCTCAGAATGGGAGAAAATATTTGCAAATGAAGCAACTGACAAAGGATTAATCTCCAAAATTTATAAGCAGCTCATGCAGCTCAATAGCAAAAAAACAAACAACCCAATACAAAAATGGGCAGAAGACCTAAATAGACATTTCTCCAAAGAAGATATACAGATTGCCAACAGACACATGAAAGAATGCTCAACATCATTAATCATTAGAGAAATGCAAATCAAAACTACAATGAGATATCATCTCACACCGGTCAGAATGGCCATCATCAAAAAATCTACAAACAATAAATGCTGGAGAGGGTGTGGAGAAAAGGGAACCCTCTTGCACTGTTGGTGGGAATGTAAATTGATACAGCTACTATGGAGAACAGTATGGAGGTTCCTTAAAGAACTAAAACTACCACACTACCCAGCAATCCCACTACTGGGCATATACCCTGAGGAAACCGTAATTCAAAAAGATATATGCACCACAATGTTCATTGCAACACTAAATTTCCAATAGCCAGGACATGGAAGCAACCTAAGTGTCCATCAACAGATGAAAGGATAAAGAAGATGTGGCACATATATACAATGGAATATTACTCAGCCATAAAAAGGAACGAAACTGAGTTATTTGTAGTGAGGTGGATGGACCTAGAGACTGTCATACAGAGTGAAGTAAGCCAGAAAGAGAAAAACAAATACTGTATGCTAACACATATATATGGAATCTTAAAAAAAAAAAGGTCATGAAGAACCTAGGGGCAAGATGGGAATAAAGACGCAGACCTACCAGAGGATGGACTTGAGGATATGGGGAGGGCGAAGGGTAAGCTGGGACAAAGTGAGAGAGTGGCATGGACATATATACACTACCAAATGTAAAATAGCTAGCTAGTGGGAAGCAGCCGCATAGCACAGGGAGATCAGCTCAGTGCCTTGGACCACTTAGATGGGTGGGATAGGGAGGGTGGGAGGGAGACGCAAGATTGAGGAGATATGGGGATATATGTATACGTATAGCTGATTCACTTTGTTATAAAGCAGAAACTAACACACCACTGTAAAGCAATTATACTCCAATAAAGATGTTAAAAGAAAAAAAAAAAGATGTGGTATATATATACACAATGGAATGTTACTCAGCCATAAAAAGAATGAAATTCTGCCATTTGCAGCAACATAGATGGACCTAGAGATTATCATACTAAATAAAGTCAGACAGAGAAAGATAAATACCATATAAAATCATGCAGAATATAAAAAAATGATACAAATGAACTTATTTACAAAACAGGAACAGAGTCACAGACATAGAAAAGAGTCTTATGGTTCCCAAAGTTGAAGAGAGTAGAAAGGAATAAATTAAGAGTCTGGGATTAACAGATACACACTACTATATATAAAATAGATAAACAACAAGGTCCCACTGTATAGCACAGGGAACCATATTCAATATCTTATAATAACGTATAATGGAAAAGAATCTGAAAAAAGAATATGTGTGTGTGTATATATATATATGTATATATATATATATATGCATAACTGAATCACTTTGCTGAACATCTGAAACTAACAACATTGTAAATCAACTATGCTTCAATAAAGAGTAAAGTAAATAAAAGAAGAAACATGGTGAAAAAGAGGGACAAGAGATCCCCTCCCCCTTTCCATCACCCCAGGGATGAGAAGATGCAAAGACGTTGGTGAGGAAGTGAAATATGAGGATCCGTGATAAAGGGACCAGCACGGAAGTCTGGAAGCACTATGTCTCAGGGTCCTCAAGTCACCTGTGGGACTCACTAAAAGCATGTGCACTCTCAGATGCTCCTGCAGCCTGGGGCGGGGGGCGGGTGTGTGCGATGCATGCAGCATAACGTGGGGGGGGGGGTGTCTGTCTGCCCGCTTGTCTGCGGTCAGTGAGGGAGAATGTAAGGGTGCTGGGGTGATGGCAGAGGAGGAAGAACAAAGAATTCTTTTCTAGCTCTTTGAAAAACTTCACACCAGGTAAATGTGGGATAAAGAAATTCATATTTTTTGAACAGACTAAACTTTAATCTGTTCATTAAATATTTATTCCTAGAGTGCACCTTACTAGAAATACTTCTGAAAAATTCCTTTTTGGGAATTGTGAGCTGAGCTAGTTGAAGAGCTACATGAGATTATCAGATGAGTCTCTTTTTATATTTTTCCCCCAAAATGTATTGCCAGTGAATTTACCAAACTTACGTCTATCTGGCAACAAGAGGTTGCAGTATTATATAATTATTATAATTATAGTATTATTATTATAGTCAATAGATACTTATTAAATCTATTATAATAATTACTTGATAATGAGCATGGTTTAGATTCTTTCTGCTGATCCATGAAGCACTTTCGCCTTTGCCATGAGGCCCCTGGGATCAGATTTTGAACACTGAGCACTGGGAAAGACCAGAAATGGGGTCTGCACTCAAGAATTTACATTCATCTCAGGAAATATGCAGACACTGCTCTTGGGGGAGAAAATCCTGTTTGTTTTCTTATTTGTCTCTCTCATAAAACTAGACTGCAGGGAGAATTTTGGCTAGTTGGATTTCTGAGGAATGCATTTTATCATATGGACTTAGAAGCTTCTGCACATCATACTCTGTTTGCCTGTGGTTGCTTCTCATCTCAAGCTGGAACTACTTAAGAGTTCTTTCCCCCAAGTTACTACACTATATGGGAGGCAGTCTCCTCTAAATGAATGAATTCACGGTCATCTTGGTATTTTATGAGATTACCAAAACCAATTTGACTTTGGCCCTAGGCACGTAAAAAGCAAAAAACAATAATGATGTCACGGGAAAAGGTGCTTTTCCTGTTTCTAAGAAAGCTCCCGTGGATATGACTACCAATGAGACAAAAGTAAAGGAAAAGACTCTGCCTTGAGAAAAAAGATCCAAAATTTCCAAACAGGTCATGTTCCTTGTTGTGATTTAAAAGCATTTCCTTTTTTCTTTGCTATGTTGGGGTATGGTCTGTTCAAAACAAACAACAGATGCATTTTACAAGCTGTATCTTCTTTAAAAGCACAGCAGAAACTTACTTTCCAGAAGAGCTCCACACCCCTATATTAGTTGAATACTTAGCAACATTGAACACTGAAGAGGTGGAGCCTACCCTGGGTGACTAATGGGTTCGAATTAGAAAACCAGGAATGCAATTGAGCATACTGCTGAGGACACGTATATTTAGAAAGTTAAATTCACAAATAAAAACAAACATATTTTAGATAGTTCTGAAATAGGACTAATTACCCAAACCAATACGGTAGAGAGTTTTTACACCCAGGATGGTTTGTATTTGTAATCTCTCCTCCCACGTTCAAATCTTAAAATCCCTGAACCATCAGAGTACTTGGTCACACTGCTTTGGTTATAAAGTAAAACTGTATATTTCCCACTCCCAAAGTAGAGAGGCCCTAGGGTTGGGGCTGATTTGAATGCGAATGAATTAGGTCACCCTCAAAAGGCTGTCATCAGAAATCAGAGTAAGTGGATTTCTTATAACACTTCATAGATTTAGGGTGACTGTATTACTGACTCAGCATACAGAGGCAATACCTATATAACAAGGGCATTTTTCTGGAACCACTATTTTTTTTCCCCCAAGGCCGTGTAACATTTTCTCCTGGCAAACTATTAGAGTTTATAGAATGCTGTGGTTCTGTAACTGGGACTGTTCATCAATCAAACTGCTTTTTGAAGCAGAGCTTATAATTTTTATTCATGACACTTAGGTAAGTTACTGAGACGAGTTATATCTAGGACAACTCAGATACCCACTTTGAAAAAAGAACCAAGATTTGGGGTTTTGTTTTCCAATTATACTCAGGACATACCAGGCTTAATCATACTTTGCAGAGTGAGGACTGAAATGCCTAATTGGCTGTAACTACGCAAACTGAGGCCTTTTGATTCATCAAGCCAACCAGCTTTTAGTTTCTGACATCAAAATTTATACCCTCCATGAAAAAAAACAAGGCCATGGCTACATAACATTAAAGCAACACACAATTAACAACACTTTGTTCTAATTATCTCTGAGCACAATTAATGTCGGCCCAATGGTTCATTTTTCTTCTCTGAGAGCTCTCTGAATATTTATGGAGATTAGGCCTTGATGCATTGGCTTTCTCTAAGATCTGGGGTTTTCTTACAAGCTCCCACACAGATCTGAGCAGGGCAAAGTAGCATATTCATGCAGATTAATTCTTGACATATTGGCTGTTTCTAACACCTGAGGGGTTTATAACAAGCTTCCACTCAAATCAGGCCCTGGCCAGGCAATGCGGTCACAGGTCCCCTAACGCTGTAGCCTACTGCCCGACACTGAGGACTTTTTCCTTCCCTTCAGCAGTTAGTCATAACTGCTAAAAGGTTATGTCTTGATTGAACAAGCTTCCAGGAGTTGGAAGGCCAAAAGGGCTGCTGTAAAACAGCGATGCAGATGCTACCAAAAACCCAAGGTAAGAGGACAGCCCAGATGCCTATTATTGGGAAACTTAAATTGCAAAGTTCCGTTTCCTCACATCAGTAGTGAAGAGACAGCAACAAGACAACGCGCGCTGATCAAAGGCTTTGGTGATTGGTACAACTTTAATTTCTGGAAGGCACATATTTTTTTCTACACTCCAAAGGAGTCTGTGGGGACCTAAGCTTTAAAGTCATAAATATTCTCTCCTTGGCCCAGGCCTGTTTGCAGCCTCGCTCGGAGTGTTTGTTTGGCTGTATTATTTTACGCTCTAAAGATGGGCTGAGCCACATGGGGAGTGGTAGCTCCAGGGCACTGCAGAAATTCAAGGGGCTGTTAGTTAAGACCATCTCTAAACAGACTGGAGGTTTGATTAGACACTCCATGAATTTTTTAAATAAACACTGTTAGCTCTTAATACACATGGGTTGGATAGATGGGTATCTCCACACACTGGCAATGCCAGGACAGGCCCAGCCTTTCAATCTGATTTCTGGAAGAATGTACCCTGGGCTCCGGGCAGGCCTGTGTCCTAATGGCTGCTTGATGCTGTTTCAGGCTTTGCTGCTTTTATCCAGGCAACTCCCTCTGCCTTTCTTCAAACTGTTTGCCTAGAAAATGTTCACAATGCCTCAAAGACTCAGTTCAAATGGCACATTATCTGCTGGCCTTCTCCTGAAAGAATCCAGTTAGGTACTTCTATCTCAGTGTTCCATTGACACTTGGACATACTTTTTTAAATTTTTAAAAATGTTAATGTTTATTATTTTTATTAATCAAATTAGTATATTTTTGTCTTCCTTCCAACAATGTGTCTCAAGGGCAGAGAAAATGTTCCATGCATCTTTGTAACTCCAGCATCCAGTAGCAGCCCAGGCCTAGAGATGTCAAAGTAGGGAGAGAAGGAGTGAGGAAGAAACAGACAGACAGAGACAGAGAGAGGCAGAGAGGGAGAGAGAGAGACAGAAACAGAGAGACAGAGAGAGGGAATGAGAAAAAAGAGAAGACACCAGAGAAGAAAAAGACAGTATCTAAGTAGCAACCTATGTTTCTCAGTGGTATTTAATCAATTCTGACATTTAAATAATGAAAACCCAAGAACTTTGCCAAATCCTGGAAATGATGTCAGTTGTGGTGTGCCACCCTCCAATGTCCAGCATGGGAGCACGTGCCAATGACATCCTCCTCTGGAAGCTAGGAGCTTGGATGGAACTACCGGGAGAGAGAAACAACCTTTCAGTGGTTTTGCTGATGCAGTGGGAGCCAAGGCTTGGAAGCTTCTGGTTGCCATCTTCACCAGCACATGGAGAGGGCCTGCCCAGGAATGAAACCAACTTCCAGGACAGCAAGGCTGGGAGAAGGGAAAAGCTCCCTGACGTGGTCTGGCCCCCTGCGCTCATCCAGGCCTTCATCCACGGTTACACCTCGGTTACTAGTTATGGTCTTTCTGTTGTTAAGTCAGCCTGAGTAGGGACGCTATGACTTACAGCTGGAGGAGTGATCACAAATAGAGTACCCTGAAAGAAGAGCAGGATTGCCTGCGCTGTCGTTTTCCCAAGAAATCAGATCTCCAAAACTGTTTCAGCGACCCACGGACCCTCCCATCACGGTATCCTACGCTGAGCAACACGGTGGCTCCGTGGAGGGTGGGTTGGGCGCTTTTCCCTAGCTGTGCTGCCCCATCAGAGCCATTTCTGGGATCCTTAATTTTGGAGAGCCACTGCTTCACTTAAATGGACATGAAGAAATCTATCTGCATAGCTGTATAACTTTGTGAAAAGAAGAGTCATGCTGTAAATATTCTATTAAAATATGTGTGTATAAAGGCTTACATACCAGGACACTCATCACCACATTATAATAATGAAAAAGTATCAACAACCTAAGTAGCCAACAGAAAGTGATGAAATAAATGATACTCAGCATCCATTTGATACATTTCTACATGGCCATCAAATCATATTTTAAGAATCACTGAATAACATGGGGAATATTTTTGATACATTACACAAAAGAGCAAGCTACTATCTGTATAAAGCGACATTTTATGATTTCCTAATTTGATTAAGTACAGCGGAGAAAAAAAGACGGAAAACATATACACTAAAATGTTATTAGCAGATATTTCTGATTGGTGTAATTATAATTTATCCATTTCCTTACATTTTCCTAATTTTCTATAATGTGTCTATTGACTACCTTTATAATCAGAAATTTACTAGTACAAAGTTACATACTGGCATAGGAAGGGATTTTTTTTTTAAACTTCAAGCCTGTTTACCAAAGAGGAGTTTTTGTCTCTAATCCTAACTTAGTGATTGTTGCTAAGTGACCCACAGTTGGAGACAAATTAATCAGGAGAAAGATGTACACCAGGTACCTTAAGAGGGGATGTCTGGAGCTACGTGTCAGCAAGCTGTCACAGAATCTAAAGATTAGAAGGAAACAGGGATTTCTACTCAGACAAGCACCAGCATGCTGCTTTATAACTTTTAAAATTTCTTTTTATATTGTCTGAGGATAGGAGAGGATAAAACTGAGAGGAAGAGGAAGGTAAGAACTTGAAGCCAATCAGGAGGGCTATGCAACAGACTGTTTCTCTCATCAGCAAAGAGCCAAGGCCAAACCTGGGCATTTCAAACCCACAGCCATGGCACGGGAGCCATCAAAGGGCAGGCTAGAAGCCACGTCTGAGCACTTTTGATCATAAACTTTCCTCAGGCTCAAAAGTTCTCTGGCATTGGGCACACGTGGGAAGGGCTTCTGCACCTAGGTTTGAAGATTCTGGGAAAGTTCTACTCATGACTGGGGGCGCAAAGACAGGTTAGATTAAAAAGTGGTTGAGACCAATGAAACTGTGTTGGGTTTGGTACTGAACTGGACCTAAGGTGTTTGAAGAGCTTTCAATATCACTCTAAAAGCTGTATCAGTGGTTCTCAATTCTGTCTGTGCATCTGAATCACCCTCGGCGTTTTGTAAAAGCACAGATGTTTAGTTCCCATCTTAGACTTAAAAGACTTGGAATTTCCTGAGTTGTCTCATAGGCATCTGACTTCAGAAGCTCTGTTTCTGCATAGGTTTCATCCCTCTTGTCTGCTTGCAGATTTCACTGTTACATTTATATTTCTTGCTCCTGCATGGTGGATTTCACCCTTTCCACTGGATGGTTCCCACGGGCGCACCAGCATGCCCTAATGTCACCTGTCTTTTTCCAAAGGCTCCTCTTGTATGATATCTCTCTTCAGCTATGACTCTCCCCCACGTTGGCTGCACTTCACAGGAAAACTAAGAGCTGTCTGTCTCCATGATGTCTCCATGTCCTTACCTTCCTACCCACTCAATCAGAAACTGTTGTTATCAAGCTTTTAGCTAACCCATCCCTCACCAGAGCTAGCGAGGATTTCCGTTTCCTCTTGCTATTCTCTCCTCAGCATTCAACAAGGCTGCCCTTGGAACACTTTCTTCTTTAGTCTTCCATGACCCCTCATCTTTCTGATTTTCCTCCTACCACACTAGCTGCTGTTTCCCAGTCTCACTTGCGAGCTCCTCTTCCTCTGCTGGACCTCCAAGAAAGGGGTGCCCCAGGGCTCTGTCTTCTGCCTCCTTAAGATCCACCTTTACACGTACTTCTGATACGACCTTATTAAATCCTACAATATAGAATGTCATCTACATGGTGATGACTTTCAAAGCCATATCTCTAGCCCTGACCTTGGCTTTGGATATCCAACTGCCTATCGAACACGATCACTTGAATGTTTAATAAGCATCTCAACTCAACGTGGACACAACAGATTGGTGATTCTACATTCCTTCCCCCAAGTCACCTCTCCTCCTAGCGTTGCCTCTCTCAGAAATTTGGAACAACCCTATATTCAGCTGCTAAGGTCAAAAACCTAAGAGTCATCCTTATTTCTCATTTTCTCTTATAGTCTACATCCAATCCTTCAGTAATTCCAATAGGTTTTACTTCTAAAATATGTTCTTCCTTGACCATTTCTTGCCAGCATAGCATAGTGAAACCATACAATTGGAAGTCAAATTCTGACTCTCACACTTAACATGACCTTAGCCAAGTTACCCAACTTGTCTGGGGCTCAGTTTCCTAATCTGTAAAATGGGGATGATAATAATCCTATGTGCCTCACTCCACAGGGTTGTTATGAGATTAAAATAGTGTGTGTGTGTTTGCACATGTGTATATATGTGCTTAGGTGTGAATGTCATCATTGTTATTCCCCACTAGTTCAATGATATTACTATATAGTTTTATTATTTTTATTCCCTGGTAGTCCTATGTACCTACCCTAGATAGGTCTAAGGGCATGTTTTGTCAGGAATCTGAAACAACCTCCTACCTGGTTTTCCTGTCTCTACCTCTGTCCCACTATTAGCCCTCAAACCAGCAAGAATTGTCTTTCTAAAGCACAAGTCATATCACGCTACTTCCCTAGTTAAAAAAATTTTACTGGCTTCCCTTTACATGTATCATTATGTTCAAAGTCTTTACTGTGACTGTGACCTAGAAGGCTTTACAGGGTCTAGCCTCTGTCTACCTCTCTGAACTCAATTTCCTTCCAGTTTTCAAATCTTATACCTTATTTCCCCAGGACAAAGTTCTTACTTCTGTTTCTCTGAATGGCCAAGCTTTCTACCATCTCTGGGCTTTCACACTTGCAGTTTCTTCTTGTTCTTCTTCCAGATCCTCA
The DNA here is from genome assembly GCF_028023285.1 of Balaenoptera ricei. Classification (NCBI taxonomy): domain Eukaryota; kingdom Metazoa; phylum Chordata; class Mammalia; order Artiodactyla; family Balaenopteridae; genus Balaenoptera; species Balaenoptera ricei. The sequence goes on along the minus strand of NC_082645.1, from coordinate 3,429,110 downwards.
CACAGCCATCTCCTTTTTTTCCTTTTCTTTCTTTTTTTTTTTTAATGCTTGAGTATTTATTTTCTAAAATTAGTAAAACTGCCTCTTTTTAAAGTAGGAGTTGGGTATGGGGAATTGCCTATGAAATGACAGAAAACATTATTACAAATGGCATACCAGCCTTAAAGAGTTGAGGTTTCCTTTTTGAGGCATTAGATAAACTTGAATAAACATACACAGTAAAGGAATGAGCTGGACTGTGTGGGATAATTCTTAAGAAATTAGGGGTCAGCACTCCTTTTTTTAAAAAATAAATATTTATTTATTTTTGGCTGTGTTGGGTTTTCGTTGCTGCGTGCGGCTTTCTCTAGTTAAATTGAGCGGGGGCTGCTCTTCATTGCCGTGCACAGGCTTCTCATTGTGGTGGCTTCTCTTGTTGTGGAGCACCAGCTCTAGGCGTGTGGGTTTCAGTAGCTGTGGCATGCGGGCTCAGGAGTTGTGGCTTGCGGGCTCTTGAGCGCAGGCTCTGTAGCTGTGGCACATGGGCTTAGTTGCTCCGCGGCATGTGGGATCTTCCTGGACCAGGGCTCGAACCCATGTCCCCTGCATTGGCAGGCGGATTCTTAACCACTGTGCCACCGGAGAAGTTCCATGTCTCCTTTTTATTATTTATATCACCTCCACATGGCCCGATTTGAGAAACCATTGTAGATAAGTACCTCTCCTGTTTCCATCCCAGGCTCTCTACTACTATATCACCTCATTTTTTTCTTATTCAGAGGGTCTTATTTGTCTATTCATTTCTTTTTTGCTTATTTATTATTTTATTTAAGTATGTACATCTGTCTCATTCTGTGGGGTTGAGGACCATAAAAATGATCAAATCCCAGTGTCTAGAACAGCATTTGGTCCATAGAAGGCATTCAATAGATATCTACTGACTACATACTCAACATATAATTGTGGTGTGCGGCCAGATTTGAGAAATACTATTTTAAACTACTTCATTTTAAACAGGAGTTACCAATGAACAAGAATGCTTACCATTAGCACTTTAATTGTCCTATTCTCATGGAAAGTATAACTGAGTCGAGAAAGCTGTTATTCACTTTAACACATTTAAGTGCCATATTTTTTTCTGCATAAATTAAATCTTTCCTATAAGAAGCCAAGTTCTTCTGACCTTGAGTCTGTAGCTAAGGCTTTAGAAAGTACCTGGAGGCTCAGAACGCCCAGGTGGTCTCAGGCCAGTACTCCTCCTGACTAGAGTCTGGGAATCAGAGATGTGATGGGAGTTGACAGTGAGCAAAGGGATGTCCAGCTTGATTTCTAGTCAGGTGTGAAGTTGGTTAATGCAGCGGTCCCCAACCCTTTTGGCACCGGGGACCAGTTTCATGGAAGAAAATTTTTCCACGGACGGGGGGTGGGGGGGTGAGGGGAATGGTTCCGGTGGTAATGTGAGTGACACAGAGCGCCAGATGAAGCTCGCCTGCCGCTCACCTCCTGCTGTGCGGCCCGCTTCCTAACAGGCCACGGACTGATAACCTGTCCTCTGCCCGGGGGTTGGGGACCCCTGGCTTAATGCATGGAGAGAAAGGGCTGGTTGGTGTGTGGGGAGGCGGTCTAGAGACAAGCGATCATGTATTTCAAGGAGCATGCCAAGAGCAAACCTGGGGCTTGAGGCCAAAGCCCAGGCGTAGAGAACAGGGAAGGCGCAAAGTCAAATCAATGGACTGTGGAGGTCAAGTCTGGGAAGATCCTTTAAATCAGTGGTCTGGGATGGGGTGGGAAAAAAGGAGTGGTCTGTGACACAGGGGCCTGTGACATGGCAGCGCTGTGCCTTTGAAAATGGTGAGGTCTATTTTGAGAAAGCAGTCTCTGAGACAGCAGCCATGGAAGTCTAAACTTTGCTAAAAAACAGAATACAACACACCTAGCACTTAAGAGTTACAGAAAACAAGCAGCATCCAGATCGCCCACGTGGTCCTTACGGCACAGACATAATATACACCAAATGGTTTCTCCACCAGGCATCAGGACCCTAAACAAAAATTATAATTTACACCCGGGGGAAGCAGTTGCTGGATGGTGAGGGTGAGTGTCCTACTCCTCTTCATGAATGACTTACAATTGCTAAAACCAAGGCGCTGAGAAAACAGCTGCTAAGAGGAGAAAGAAAATGTGTGAAATCCATGTGTATATGAAATTATTTTGAACTGCTGGCCCAGGGATTTTTTTTTTTTTTTGGAAGGTAAATGTCTTATTTAGCAAAATACCTTGATGAGCCAGGGAATGGCGTGGAATGAGACCATGAATGGGGTGCAGGGACCAATAAAGCTCTATGTAATAAAATGGTAAGGAACAAGGCTGTGGAGAGGGAGTGAGCAGGAAAGCACCACCTAGGCTGTATGGCAGGAGGCTGGGAATTGAGGAGAAGGGGCTAATGAGGAATGCCCAGCAGCTGAAGGACTTGCAGGCAGAGCCATCTAAAGGCCAAGCGCAAAGCCCTTAGCCTTGGGGATATTATGCACAACCACATGTCCTTTGTGGGGTTCGATTTTAGGAAAAGTAGGTAAAGTGGATTCTGTTTCACATGAGATTGTTTCTGAAAGGAGAAGAAAGGGGGACTGAAAGTTGAGTGGGGTAGGAACTCGGCCCCAGGAATGACCACAGGAGGGAACGACACTGGGGTGGGACTGGTGGTGGGGATGGGAGCCCTAGACTTTCCTCAGGTTGGGGGATCTGATGCTTGGACAACATATACTTAATTCTCAAAGTCAGGGACCACTCAGCTATAATCTAAGCTGTTTTATTTTTTTTTAATTTATTTTATTGGAGATTCAAGATGGCGGAGGAGTGGTGGACGTGGAGTTCATCTCTCTCCATGGATGCATCAGGAATACATCGACAGATGCAATAATTCTCACAGAACAGTGGCTGAAAACCAGCAGAAAGACCTTGGACAACAGAAAGGACTATAAAGATCCCTGCATAACTGGGTAGGACGGAAAAAAGAAGGGAGAAGGAGGAGAGGAAGCAGGACGGGACCCGCACCCCGGTGCAGGGGAGCTGAAGCAGAGGAGAGATTCCTGAATTCGAGGAAACCCCCTCTCCAACTGGGAAATTGACTGGGACAGAAGGGAAGCATTTGAGGCTGTCAGAAGAGGGTGAAGCAGCCAATCTGTGGCAGACAGGACAGAGTGAGAAGTACAGAGACGGTCTGTACCGCGGCCCTACATCCCTGGACGGGGATGTGTGTTCACAGGTGTGCAAGGGGGCGAGGGAGCTGGTGCATGGGGATTGGAGAACAGGTCCAGAGCGAGAACTGCTGTTGGCTGTGGGGAGACGGACCGAGGGGACAGGAGGGAGAAAATCCACAGCAGGGAATGCTACAGAGGAAGACTGGACTGCCATGGAAGCAGGGCGCTACTGCTGAGTCACACACAGGGGGAGGAGCCACTATTGTAATCTCTCTCTCCCCACGCGCTGGCGCCTGCCAACGACAATAAAAGAAGCCTGCTCAGGGCTGGCTCTCATGTACCAGCTGCCGAGCAATAAAAGAAAGCTCCCTCAGAGGTGGCCCTAATGTGGGCAATAAAAAAAAAAAGCCCTTTCAGGGTTGGCCCTTGTGCACCTGCTGCCAGGCACCAGAAAAACCCCAGCCAGGGCTGGCCCTCATGTGCCTTATGCCGAACACCAGAAAAGGCCCTCACTAGGGCCATATCTCTTGTGCCCCGTGGCCGCCGCTTCCCTGCGCATTTGGCGCTACCAAGACTCCCGCGATCCAAACAGTCATACCACCTCTGTGCCTGGTCCTCACAAGGGCAGACCCAAGAGCTCCAAGGCAGCCTCAGGACCAGACTCCTGTGGGTGGACCACACGCAGAGGTGGGGGTAAAACCAAAGCTGAACCCCAGGGATGGGGTGACTAAGAAAGAAGATCGAAAATCTTTCCATCAGCTGTACAAGCTGCATATTAAATCCCACGATCAGCTAGGTAGACCCTGTGTCTATGGAATATCTGAGTACACAATGAGTGTTCCCACAAATGAAAACAGTCTAGCTCTGGCAGCTGTGGACTTTGGGGGCAGCACACGCAGGAACTGGGCCAGATCAGAGTCTGAGTGTTCACCATAGGGCCCACAGCAGGTCCAGAGACCAGCCCAGAGGCAGAGGAGGGCATCCTGGGGAGGCGGAGGAGGGCTGTGGCTAATGGCGTGTGCAAGGACACTTACAGTGTAGACCCCAGGGAAACATAATTATTACTATTAATTTTATTATGTTTTGATTCATTCTGTTGTTGGGTCTATTTTATTTTTTTGGTTTCTTTCTTTTTCTGTCTTTCTTTGTCGTTTTAGTTTTTTTTTTTTTTTAGTCTTTTGGGATCTCTGTGTTTTATAACATATTTTTATTTTTTAGTTTTACTTTTTTTTTTTTTAATACATTTCCATTTTTACTTTGCTTTTCTGTTGTTCTGTGTTCTTTTCCCTTATTTTTTCTTCCTATTTTTTTACATAAAAATATATATATATGTGTGTGTATATATATATATATTTGTTTCCATTTCTACTTTGCCTTTCTGTTGTCCTGTGTTTTTTCCCTTTTTATGTTATTTTATTATTTTTTAAATCATTTTTATTGGTTGTTCTGTTTCCTTGCTTTATTCTTCAGCTGGCACACTGCTTTTCTTTTGTTCTTAGGTTGTGTGTTTTTGTTAGTTTTAATCCTAATCGTTTGATTTCATTTTTGAGTTCTTCTATTTGTCTAGTTGTTCTTTTACTTTTTGTTTTATTTGGCTCTGTTTTTGTTTCTTTTATGTCTGTGTGTTTCCTTGTTTCTGGTTTTGTTTGTTTGATTTTGTTTTTACCATTTCTTCAGGGTTTTGTCTTTTTTTTTTCTTTAATATAATTTCTTTTTTTATTTTTTGTAGTTCTGTTTCTACGTTGCTTTTCTGTTGTTCTGTGTTCTTTCTCCTTTCTCTTTTTCTTTTTTTTAAAATAACATCTCTGGCAGTTTGTTTTGTTTCTTTGCTTCATTCTCCAGTTGGCACTCTGCTTTGGTTCTGTTTTTTGGTTTTGGGTTTTTGTCAGCTTTCTTCTTAATTGTTTGATTTCGTTCTTGGGTTCCTTTGTTTCTCTGGTTGTTCTCTTGCTTTTTGTTTTATTTGGTTCTGTTTTTGTTTCTTTTGTGTGAGTGCGTGTTTCCTTGTTTCTGTTTCTGTTTGATTTTACTTTTTACCATTTGTCAGGGGTTTTGTTAGTCTTTTTTTTTTTTTTTTTTAATCCCCTTTATTGCTGGGACAAGTGACTTGCGGGGTCTTGGTCCCTTGACCACAAGTCGGGCCTGAGGCTCTGGAGTGGGAGCACCAAGTCCAGGATGCTGGACCACTAGAGAATCCCCGGCCCCAGGGAAGATTAATCGCCGAGAGCTCTCATGGAGGCCTCTACCTGAATCCAAGACCTGGCTCCACCCACCTGGCAGCAGCTCCCAGTGCCAGACGCCTCACACCAAACAACAAACAAGACAAGAACACAAACCCACCCATCAGCACACAGACTTCTTAATATCATACTAAGCTCACAGACACCCCAAAACACACCACCTGACATGGCCCTGCTCATCAGAGGGAAAACACTCAGCTCCACCGACCAGAACGCAGGCACTGGTCCTTCCCATCAGGAAGCCTACACAAGACACTGGACCAACCCCACCACTGGGGGCAGAGAACAGAAGCAAAAGGAACTAAAACCCTGTACCCTAGGGAAAGGAGACCTCAAATACTGTAAATTAGACAAAATGAGAAGACAGAGAAATATCCTACATGCAAAAGAGCAAGATAAAAACCCATAAGACAGAAAAAATGAAGAAGAAATAGGCAAACTACCTGAAAAAGAATTCAGAGTAATGATAGTAAGTATGATCCAAACTCTTGGAAATAGAATGGAGAAAAGACAAGAAATGTTTAACAAGAACCTAGAAGAACGAAAGAGCAAACAAACAGTAATGAACAACACAATAACTGAAATTAAAAATACTCTAAAAGGAATCAGTAGTAGAATAACTGAGGCAGAAGAACGGATAAGTGAGCTGGAAGATCGAACGGTGGAGATAACTGTTGCAAAGCAGAACAAAGAAAAAAGAATCAAGAGAATGGAGGACAGTTTCAGAGACCTCTGGGACAGCATTAAGCTCACCAACATTCAAATTATAGGGGTCCCAGAAGAAGAAGAAAAAAAGAAAGGGTCTGAGAAAATATTTGAAGGGATTATAGTTGAAAACTTCCCCAAGATGGGAAAGGAAATAGTCAATCAAGTCCAGGAAGTGCAGAGAGTCCCATATAGGATAAATCCAAGGAGAAACACTCCAAGACACATATAAATCAAACTAACAAAAAGTAAACACAAAGAAAAAATATTAAAAGCAGCAAGGGAAAAGCAACAAATACCATACAAGGGAGTCCCCATAAGGTTAACAGCTGATCTTTCAGCAGAAATTCTACAGGCCAGAAAGGAGTGCAAGATATATTTAAAGTAATGAAAGGGAAAATCCTACAACCAAGATTACTCTGCCCAGCAAGGATCTCATTCAGATTCGACGGAGAAATTAAAACCTTTACAGACAAGCAAAAGTTAAGAGAATTCAGCACCACCAAAGCAGCTTTACAACAAATGCTAAAGGAACCTCTCTAGGCAGGAAACACAAGAGAAGGAAAGGACTTACAAAAACAAATGCAAAACAATTAAGAAAATGGTAATAGGAACATACATATCAATAATTACCTTAAATGTAAATGGATGAAGTGCCCCAAGCAAAATACACAGACTGGCTGAATGGATACAAAACCAAGACCCATATATATATGCTGTCTACAAGAGACCCACTTCAGACCTAGGGACACATACAGACTGAAAGTGAGGGGATGGAGAAAGATATTCCATGCAAATGGGAATCAAAAGAAAGCTGGAGTAGCAATACTCAGACAAAATAGACTTTAAAATAAAGACTATTACAAGAGACAAGGATATATAATGATCAAGGGATCAATCCAAGAAGAAGATATAACAATAGTAAATATCTATGCACCCAACAGAGGAGCACCTCAATACATAAGGAAAATGCTAACAGCCATAAAAGGGGAAATTGACAGTAACACAATAATAGTAGGGGACTTTAACACTGCACTTTCACCAATGGACAGATCATCCAAAATGAAAATAAATAAGGAAACACAAGCTTTAAATGATACATTAAACAAGATGGGCTTAATTGATATTTATAGGACATTCCATCCAAAAACAACAGAATACACTTTCTTCTCAAGTGCTCATGGAACATTCTCCAGGATAAATTATATATTGGGTCACAAATCAAGCCTCGGTAAATTTAAGAAAATTGAAGTTGTACCAAGTAACTTTTCCAACCACAACACTATGAGAATAGATACAAATTACAGGAAAAAATCTGTAAAAAAATACAAACACATGGAAAATAAATAATACGCTACTAAATAACCAAGAGATCACTGAAGGAATCAAAGAGGAAGTCAAAAAATACCTAGAAACAAATGACAATGAAAACACGACAACCCAAAACCTATGGGATGCAGCAAAAGCAGTTCTAAGTCAGAAGTTTATAGCAATACAATCCTACCTCAAGAAATAAGAAACATCTCAAATAAATAACCTAAACTTACACCTAATGCAATCAGAGAAAGAAGGACAAAAAGAAAAAAGCCTAAAGTTAGCAGAAGGAAAGAAATCATAAAGATGAGATGAGAAATTAATGAAAAAGAAATGAAGGAAAAAATAGCTAAGATCAATAAAACTAAAAGCTGGTTCTTTGAGAAGATAAACAAAATTGACAAACCATTAGCCAGACTCATCAGGAAAAAAAGGGAGAAGACTCAAATCAACAGAATTAGAAATGAAAAAGGAGAAGTAACAACTTACACCACAGAAATAGAAAGGATCACGAGAGACTACTACAAGCAACTATATGCCAATAAAACAGAAAACCTGGAAGAACTGGACCAATTCTTAGAAAAGTACAACCTTCCAAGACTGAACCAGGAAGAAATAGAAAACAAGAAGAGATGAATCATAAGCACTGAAATTGAAACTGTGATTAAAAATCTTCCAACAAACAAAATCCCAGGGCCTGATGGCTTCACAGGCGAACTCTGTCAAATATTTAGAGAAGAGCTAACACCGATCCTTCTCAAACTCTTCCAAAATATAGCAGAGGGAGGAACACTCCCAAAAGCATTCTACGAAGCCACCATCATCCTGACATGAAAACCAGACAAAGATGTCACCAAAAAAAGAAAACTACAGGCCAATATCACTGATGAACATAGATGCAAAAATCATCAACAAAATACTAGCAAAAGAATCCAACAGCACATTAAAAGGATCATACACCATGATCAAGTGGGGTTTATCCCAAGAATGCAAGGATTCTTCAATATATGCAAATCAGTCAATGTGATACACCACATTAACAAACTGAAGGATAAAAACCATATGATAATCTCAATAGATGCAGAAAAAGCTTCTATCAAACTTTAACACCCATTTATGATAAAAACTCTCCAGAAAGTAGGCATAGAGGGAACTTACTAAACATAATAAAAGCATGTATGACAAACCCACAGCCAACATCATTCTCACTGGTGAAAAACTGAAACCATTTCCTCTAAGATCAGGAACAAGACAAGGGTGCCCAGTCTCACCACTATTATTCAACATAGTTTTGGAAGTTTTAGCCACAGCAGTCAGAGAAGAAAAAGAAATTAAAGGAATCCAAATTGGAAAAGAAGAAGTAAAACTGTCACTGTTTGCAGATGACATAATACTACACATAGAAAATCCTAAAGATGTCACCAGAAAACTACTAGACCTAATCAATGAATTTGGTAAAGTAGCAAGACACAAAATTACTGCATAGAAATCTCTTGCATTCCTATACACTAACAATGAAAAATCAGAAAGAGAAATCAAGGAAATACTCCCATTCACCACTGCAACAAAATGAGTAAAATACCTAGGAATAAACCTACCTAAGGAGGCAAAAGACCTGTATGCAGAAAACTATAAGATAGTGATGAAAGAAATAAAAAACGATATAAAGAGATGGAAAGATATACCATGTTCTTGGATTGGAAGAATCAACATTGTGAAAATGAATACTACCCAAAGCAATCTACAGATTCAATGCAATCCGTATCAAATTAGCAATGGCATTTTTCACAGAACTAAAACAAAATATTTCACAATTTGTATGGAAACACAAAAGACCCCGAATAGCCAAAGCAATCTTGAGAAAGAAAAACAGAGCTGGAGGAATCAGGCACCCTGACTTCAGACTATACTACAAAGCAACAGTAATCAAGAAAGTATGGTACTGGCACAAAAACAGAAACACAGATTAATGGAACAGGATAGAAAGCCCAGAGATAAACCCACGCACATATGGTCACCTTATCTTTGACAAAGGAGGCAAGAATATACAATGGAGAAAAGACAGCCTCTTCAATAAGTGGAGTTGGGAAAACTGGACAGCTACATGTAAAAGAATGAAATTAGAACACTTCCTAACACCATACACAAAAATAAACTCAAAGTGGATGAAAGACCTAAATGTAAGGCCAGACACTATCAAACTCTTAGAGGAAAACATAGGCAGAACACTCCATGACATAAATCACAGCAAGATCCTTTTTGACCCACCTCCTAGAGAAATGGAAATAAAAACAAAAATAAACAAATGGGACCTAATGAAACTTCAAAGCTTTTGCACAGCAAAGGAAACCATAAACAAGATGAAAAGACAACCCTTAGAATGGGAGAATATATTTACAAATGAAGCAACTGACAAAGGATTAATCTCCAAAATATACAAGCAGCTCATGCAGCTCAATATCAAAAAACAAACAACCCAATCCAAAAATGGGCAGAAGACCTAAACAGACATTTCTCCAAAGAAGATATACAAATTGCCAGCAAACACATGAAAGAATGCTCAACATCACTAATCATTAGAGAAATGCAAATCAAAACTACAATGAGGTATCCCCTCACACTGGTCAGAATGGCCATCATCAAAAAATCTACAAACAATAAATGCTGGAGAGGGTGTGGAGAAAAGGGAACCCTCCTGCACTGTCGGTTGTAATGTAAATTGATACAGACACTATGGAGAACAGTATGGAGATTCCTTAAAAAACTAAAAATAGAACAATCCCACTACTGGGCATATACCTTGAGAAAACCATAATTCAAAAAGATGCATATACCACAATGTTCACTGAAGCACTATTTACAATTTCTAGGACATGGAAACAACCTAAATGTCCATTGACAGATGAATCAATAAAGAAGATGGTGCACATACATACAATGGAATATTACTCAGCCATAAAAGGAACGAAATTGAATTATTTGTAATGAGGTGGATGGACCTAGAGTCTGTCATACAGAGTGAAGTAAGTCAGAAAGAGAAAAACAAATACCGTATGCTAACACATATATATGGAATCTAAAAAACGGTACTGATGAACCTAGTGGCAGGGCAGGAGTAAAAACGCAGACGTAGAGAACGAACTTGAGGACACAGTGGAGGAAGTTACGGTAAGCTGGGACGAAGTGAGAGAGTGGCATAGACATATATACACTACCAAATGTAAAACCGATAGGTAGTGGGAAGAAGCCACATAGCACAGGGAGATCAGCTCGGTGCTTTGTGACCACCTAGAGGGGTGAGATAGGGAGGGTGGGAGGGAGGCTCAAGAGGGAGGGGATAGGGGGATATATGTATACTTATAGCTGATTCACTTTGTTGTACAGCAGAAACTAACACAACATTGTAAAGCAATTATACTCCAATAAAGATATTAAAAAAATAAAATGTATTTTATTCATGTACAGTTGATTTACAGTGTTGTGTTAATTTCTGTACAGTGAAGTGATTCAGTTACACATATATATACACACACATTCTTTTTCATATTCTTTTCCATTATGGTTTTTCACAGGATACTGAATACAGTTCTCTGTGCTATACAGTAGGACCTTGTTGTTTATCCATTCTATATATAATAGTTTGCAACTGCTAATCTCAAACTCCCAATCCATTCCTCCCTAGGCTGGTTTTGAATAACATAGTGATATTCATCAAGAACATAATATTAAAAGTAAGTTTGTGTCGCTTCTTTTCTGCACCTTCTTGGGACCTGTTTGTGGAGCAGGAATTAAGGAAATCTGTTTTCCATCACCCTGACAACCATCCCTCTCTGCTCCTACCACACCAGGGGCCAAGGGATTAAGGTACACAAATATGGTTGTTTCAAAAATACACTGATGGGGGGGCAGGGGCAAGATGGTGGAAGAGTAAGACGCGGAGATCACCTTCCTTTCCACAGATACAGTAGAAATACATCTACACGTGGAACTGCTCCTACAGAACACCCACTGAACGCTGGCAGAAGACGTCAGACCTCCCAAAAGGCAAGAAAATCCCCACGTACTTGGGTAGGGTAAAAGAAAAAAGAAATAACAGAGACAAAAGAATAGGGACGGGACCTGCGCCAGTGGGAGGGAGCCGTGAAGGAGGAAAGGTTTCCAGGCACTAGGAAGCCCCTTTGCGGGCAGAGACTGCGGGTGGCAGAGGGGGGAAGCTTCGGAGCCGCGGAGGAGAGCGCAGCCACAGGGGTGCGGAGGGCAAAGCGGAGAGACTCCCGCACAGAGGCTCGGCGCCAACCAGCCCTCACCAGCCCGAGAGGCTTGTCTGCTCACCCGCCAGGGCGGGCGGGGGCTGGGAGCTGAGGCTCGGGCTTTGGTGCTAGCCGGGAGGGAGTCCGGGAAAAAGTCTGCAGCTGCCCAAGAGGCAAGAGACTTTTTCTTGCCTCTTTGTTTCGCGGTGCGCAAGGAGAGGGGATTCAGAGCGCCGCCTAGACGAACTCCAGAGGCGGGTGCGAGCCGCGGCTAATAGCGCGGACCCCAGAGACGGGCGCGAGCCGCGGCCATCAGCGCGGACCCCAGAGACTGGTAGGAGACACTAAGGCTGCTGCTGCCGCCACCAAGAAGCCTGTGTGCGAGCACAGGTCACTCTCCACACCGCCCCTCCCGGGAGCCAGTGCAGCTCGCCACTGCCAGGCTCCCGTGATCCGGGGACAACTTCCCCGGGAGAACACACAGCGCGCCTCAGGCTGCTGCAACGTCACGACGCCTCTGACGCCACAGGCTCGCCCCGCCTCCTCCGTACCGCTCCCTCCCCCGGCCTGAGTGAGCCAGAGCCGCCGAAGCAGCTGCTCCTTTAACCCCGTTCTGTCTGGGCGGGGAACGGATGCCCTCAGGCGACGTACATGCAGAGGCGGGTCCAAATCCAAAGCTGAACGCTGGGAGCTGTACAAACAAAGAAGAGAAAGGAAAATCTCTCCCAGCAGCCTCAGAAGCAGCGGATTAAAGCTCCACAAACAACTTGATGTGCCTGCATCTGTTGAATACCTGAATAGACAACGAATCATCCCAAATTCAAAAGGTGGACTTTAGGAGCAGGATATATTAATTTCCCCTTTGCCTTTTTTTTGTGAGTGTATATGTGTATGCTTCTGGGTGAGATTTTGTTTGTATAGCTTTGCTTTCACCATTAGACCTAGGGTTAGGTCCGTCCATTTTTTTTTTTTTTTTTTACTTAAAAAAATTTTTTTTTCCTAATATATGTTTTCTTAATAATTTTTTTCATATTTTCTATTTTTAGAAATTAAAAAATTTTTAATAAGTTTTTTCATATTTTTTATTTTAAAAAATTAAAATTTTTTTTTCTTAATAAATTTTTTTCTTAAAAGTTTTTTCTTATATTTTACTATAAAAAATTAATAAATCTATTTTTAAAAATTAAAAAAAAATTTTTTCTGAATACATTTACTCTTAATAATTTTTTTTCTTATTTTTTATTATAATAGCTTTATTTTATTTTATTTTATCCTCTTTCTTTCTTTCTATTTTTTTCTCCCTTATATTCTGAGCTGTGTGGATGAAAGGCTCTTGGTGCTCCAGCCAGGCATCAGGGCTGTGCCTCTGAGGTGGGAGAGCCAACTTCAGGACACTGGTCCACAAGAGACCTACCAGCTCCACGTATTACCAAACGGCAAAAATCTCTCAGAGATCTCCATCTCAACATCAAGACCCAGCTTCAATCAACGACCAGCAAGCTACAGTGCTGGACACCCTATGCCAAACAACTAGCAAGACAGGAACACAGCCCCATCCATTAGCAGGGAGGCTGCCTAAAATCATAAGGCCACAGACACCCCAAAACACACCACCAGACGTGGACGTGCCCACCAGAAAGACAAGATTCAACCTCATCCACCAGAACACAGGCAATAGTCCCCTCCACCAGGAAGCCTACACAACCCACTGAACCAACCTTACCCACTGGGGACAGATACCAAAAACAACGGGAACTACGAACCTGCAGCCTGTGAAAAGGAGACCCCAAACACAGTAAGATAAGCAAAATGAGACGACAGAAAAACACACAGCAAATGAAGGAGCAGGGTCAAAACACACCAGACCTAACAAATGAAGAGGAAATAGGTAGTCTACCTGAAAAAGAATTCAGAATAATGATAGTAAGGATGATCCAAAATCTTGGAAATAGAATAGACAAAATGCAAGAAACATTTAACAAGGACGTAGAAGAACTAAAGAGGAACCAAGCAACGATGAAAAACACAATAAATGAAATTAAAAATACTCTAGATGGGATCAATAGCAGAATAACTGAGGCAGAAGAAAGGATAAGTGACCTGGAAGATAAAATGGTGGAAATAACTACTGCAGAGCAGGATAAAGAAAAAAGAATGAAAAGAACTGAGGACAGTCTCAGAGACCTCTGGGACAACATTAAACGCACCAACATTCGAATTATAGGGGTCCCAGAAGAAGAAGAGAAAAAGAAAGGGACTGAGAAAATATTTGAAGAGATTATAGTTGAAAACTTCCCTAATATGGGAAAGGAAATAGTTAATCAAGTCCAGGAAGCACAGAGAGTCCCATACAGGATAAACCCAAGGAGAAACACGCCAAGACACATATTAATCAAAATGTCAAAAATTAAATATAAAGAAAACATATTAAAAGCAGCAAGGGAAAAACAACAAATAACACACAAGGGAATCCCCATAAGGTTAACAGCTGATCTTTCAGCAGAAACTCTGCAAGCCAGAAGGGAGTGGCAGGATATACTTAAAGTGATGAAGGAGAAAAACCTACAACCAAGATTACTCTACCCAGCAAGGATCTCATTCAGATGTGATGGAGAAATTAAAACCTTTACAGACAAGCAAAAGCTGAGAGAGTTCAGCACCACCAAACCAGCTTTACAACAAATGCTAAAGGAACTTCTCTAGGCAAGAAACACAAGAGAAGGAAAACACCTACAATAACAAACCCAAAACATTTAAGAAAATGGGAATAGGAACATACATATCGATAATTACCTTGAATGTAAATGGATTAAATGCTCCCACCAAAAGACACAGGCTGGCTGAATGGATACAAAAACAAGACCCATATATATGCTGTCTACAAGAGACCCACTTCAGACCTAGGGACACATACAGACTGAAAGTGAGGGGATGGAAAAAGATATTCCATGCAAATGGAAATCAAAAGAAAGCTGGAGTAGCAATTCTCATATCAGACAAAATAGACTTTAAAATAAAGAATATTATAAGAGACAAAGAAGGACACTATATAATGATCAAGGGATCGATCCAAGAGGAAGGTATAACAATTGTAAATATTTATGCACCCAACATAGGAGCACCTCAATACATAAGGCAAATACTAACAGCCATAAAAGGGGAAATCGACAGCAACACAATCATAGTAGGGGCCTTTAACACCCCACTTTCACCAATGGACAGATCATCCAAAATGAAAATAAATAAGGAAACACAAGCTTTAAATGATACATTAAACAAGATGGACTTAATTGATATTTATAGGACATTCCACCCAAAAACAACAGAATACACATTTTTCTCAAGTGCGCATGGAACATTCTCCAGGATAGATCATATCTTGGGTCACAAATCAAGCCTTGGTAAATTTAAGAAAATTGAAATCGTATCAAGTACCTTTTCCGACCACAATGCTATGAGACTAGATATCAATTACAGGAAAAGATCTGTAAAAAATACAAACACGTGGAGGCTACACAATACACTCCTTAATAACGAAGTGATCACTGAAGAAATCAAAGGGGAAATTAAAAAATACCTAGAAACAAATGACAATGGAGATACGACAACCCAAAACCTATGGGACGCAGCAAAAGCAGTGCTAAGAGGGAAGTTTATAGCAATACAAGCCTACCTCAAGAAACAGGAAACATCTCGAATAAACAACCTAACCTTGCACCTAAAGCAATTAGAGAAAGAAGAACAAAAAAACCCCAAAGCTAGCAGAAGGAAAGAAATCATAAAGATCAGGTCAGAAATAAATGAAAAAGAAATGAAGGAAACAATAGCAAAAATCAATAAAACTAAAAGCTGGTTCTTTGAGAAGATAAACAAAATTGATAAACCATTAGCCAGACTCATCAAGAGAAAAAGGGAGAAGACTCAAATCAATAGAATTAGAAATGAAAAAGGAGAAGTAACCACTGACACTGGAGAAATACAAAAGATCATGAGAGATTACTACAAGCAACTCTATGCCAATAAAATGGACAACCTGGAAGAAATGGACAGATTCTTAGAAATGCACAAACTGCTGAGACTGAACCAGGAAGAAATAGAAAATATGAACAGACCAATCACAAGCACTGAAATTGAAACTGTGATTAAAAACCTTCCAACAAACAAAAGCCCAGGACCAGATGGCTTCACAGGTGAATTCTATCAAACATTTAGAGAAGAGCTAACACCTATCCTTCTCAAACTCTTCCAAAATATTGCAGAGGGAGGAACACTCCCAAACTCATTCTACGAGGCCACCATCACCCTGATACCAAAACCAGACAAAGATGTCACAAAGAAAGAAAACTACAGCAGGCCAATATCACTGATGAACATAGATGCAAAAATCCTCAACAAAATACTCGCAAACAGAATCCAACAGCACATTAAAAGGATCATACACCATGATCAAGTGGGGTTTATCCCAGGAATGCAAGGATTCTTCAATATACGCAAATCAATCAATGTGATACACCATATTAACAAATTGAAGGAGAAAAACCATATGATCATCTCAATAGATGCAGAGAAAGCTTTCGACAAAATTCAACACCCATTTATGATAAAAGCCCTGCAGAAAGTAGGCATAGAGGGAACTTTCCTCAACATAATAAAGGCCATATATGACAAACCCACAGCCAACATTGTCCTCAACGGTGAAAAACTGAAACCATTTCCACTAAGATCAGGAACAAGACAAGGTTGCCCACTCTCACCACTATTATTCAACATAGTTTTGGAAGTGTTAGCCACAGCAATCAGAGAAGACAAAGAAATAAAAGGAATCCAAATCGGAAAAGAAGTAGTAAAGCTGTCACTGTTTGCAGATGACATGATACTATATATAGAGAATCCTAAAGATGCTACCAGAAAACTCCTAGAGCTAATCAATGAATTTGGTAAAGTAGCAGGATACAAAATTAATGCACAGAAATCTCTTGCATATCTATACACTAATGACGAAAAATCTGAAAGTGAAATGAAGAAAACACTCCCGTTTACCATTGCAACAAAAAGAATAAAATATCTAGGAATAAACCTACCTAAGGAGACAAAAGACCTGTATGCAGAAAATTATAAGACACTGATGAAAGAAATTAAAGATGATACAAATAGATGGAAAGATATACCATGTTCTTGGATTGGAAGAATCAACATTGTGAAAATGCCTGTACTACCCAAAGCAATCTACAGATGCAATGCAATCCCTATCAAACTACCACTGGCATTTTTCACAGAACTAGAACAAAAAATTTCACAATTTGTATGGAAACACAAAAGACCCCGAATAGCCAAAGCAATCTTGAGAACGAAAAATGGAGCTGGGGGAATCAGGCTCCCTGACTTCAGACTATATTACAAAGCTACAGTAATCAAGACAGTTTGGTACTGGCACAAAAACAGAAATATAGATCAATGGAACAGGATAGAAAGCCCAGAGATAAACCCATGCACGTATGGTCACCTTATCTTTGATAAAGGAGGCAAGCATATACAGTGGAGAAAAGACAGCCTCTTCAATAAGTGGTGCTGGGAAAATTGGACAGATACATGTAAAAGTATGAAATTAGAACACTCCCTGACACCATACACAAAAATAAACTCAAAATGGATTAAAGACCTAAGTGTAAGACCAGACACTATCAAACTCTTAGAGGAAAACACAGGCAGAACACTCTATGACATACATCACAGCAAGATTCTTTTTGACCCAGCTCCCAGAGAAATGGAAATAAGAACACAAATAAACAAATGGGACCTAATGAAACTTAAAAGCTTTTGCACAGCAAAGGAAACCATAAACAAGACCAAAAGACAACCATCAGAATGGGAGAAAATATTTGCAAATGAAGCAACTGACAAAGGATTAATCTCCAAGATTTACAAGCAGCTCATGCAGCTCAATAACAAAAAAAACGAACAACCCAATCCAAAAATGGGCAGAAGACCTAAATAGACATTTCTCCAAAGAAGATATACAGATGGCCTACAGACACATGAAAGAATGCTCAACATCATTAATCATTAGAGAAATGCAAATCAAAACTACAATGAGATATCATCTCACACCGGTCAGAATGGCCATCATCAAAAAATCTAGAAACAATAAATGCTGGAGAGGGTGTGGAGGAAAGGGAACTCTCTTGCACTGTTGGTGGGAATGTAAATTGATACAGCCACTATGGAGAACAGTATGGAGGTTCCTTAAAAAACTACAAATAGAACTACCATACGATCCAGCAATCCCACTACTGGGCATATACCCTGAGAAAACCATAGTTCAAAAAGAGTCATGTACCAAAATGTTCATTGCAGCTCTATTTACAATAGCCAGGACATGGAAGCAACCTAAATGTCCATCGACAGATGAATGGATAAAGAAGATGTGGCACATATATACAATGGAATATTACTCAGCCATAAAAAGAAATGAAATGGAGGTATTTGTAATGAGGTGGATGGAGTTAGAGTCTGTCATACAGAGTGAAGTAAGTCAGAAAGAGAAAAACAAATACAGTATGCTAACACATATATACGGAATCTAAGGAAAAAAAAAAAAAAAGGCCATGAAGAACCTAGTGGCAAGACGGGAATAAAGACACAGACCTACTAGAGAATGGACTTGAGGATATGGGGAGGGGGTGGGGTGAGATGTGACAGGGTGAGAGAGTGTCATGGACATATATACACTACCAAATGTAAAATAGATAGCTAGTGGGAAGCAGCCGCATAGCACAGGGAGATCAGCTCGGTGCTTTGTGACCACCTAGAGGGGTGGGATGGGGAGGGTGGGAGCGAGGGAGATGCAAGAGGGAAGAGATATGGGAACATATTGTATATGTATAACTGATTAACTTTGTTATAAAGCAGAAGCTAACACACCATTGTAAGGCAATTATACTTCAATAAAGATAAAAAAAAAATACACTGATGGAAAATAGTTTTGTTTTTCTAAAATCTTGCTGTATGACATCAAAATGCACCCAAATAATTTTGAAGCATTATGGTTAATTCACCTGCAATCTTGCAAAAGAGCATTTTGTTAAAGTGTATAAATCTATGTGGGGGGTCTGTGACCAGCTGTGATTACGATCCGTCAAAAGCAGCCCTCTATCTTTTCACAGTAATTGCTAACTTATGCAAAGGATTCTATACAGAGAACACAAATAGTAAATTTTCAAAAATGAAATAAAGTAATATGAAATTCATATGAAAATCGGATGATGTATGAGTGTGTGACATACCCCCCATACATGTGGGGTATGTCTATATGTGATACGATTTCTTTTTATTATCTGTTTAAGTAGACAACAGTGAGATTTGGGAGCAAAGAAGAGAGTTCATTTACTATTGAGCAAAGAATTTTACAGAACAAGCTATGACACTGACTAGAGGACATTAATTTAGAAAATAAAATATGTTTGTAAATTAAAATTGCGGGGCTTCATGGCATTTAGAGATATCATCTATTGCATCCAAATGATGCTGGAGGCAAGAGTTGTTGCCTCAAGTGTAAAGATCTTTGTGAAAGGAAAAAAAAATAGTGCTTCTCATTTACTCAGTGAGGGTTTAAGAAACATATGCTGCCAAAGGTATTTTTAAAATACTTTTAGCTTGATTAAATAAAATGTCCTTCACAAAGTTGTCTCAGTGACAATTAGATGAACTAAAAGCAATGTGCACCGCAATCATCAACAAAACTAACAATTTAAGTATATGGTTCTAGGGAAATAAATTGTAATATCAACTCCTTCCTACTATTAAATCCAGTTAATTCAACCTCAAGACAAAGCCATCAGTTCTCAAAACTCTCAGATAACCACCTCGGTTTCCCTTGAGAAGGCTTTCCCACTTTTCATGGTGATTATATTAAAAACGATAAAACTATGAGAACTTTTGGGGAAACAGGGGTGATTATTGGCCCTTTGCTGAAAAGGAACCATCAGCGGTTCCTTAAATTGACCTCTCTTCTGCCCCATATGTGACATAACGCACTTAAGTCACTCCTGTGTAGAGCAGCTGAAGTTTTTCATTCATAGTTCTTATATTAATCATTGCATTCAGATAAATGGGGGAAAAATCATGTAAGGAAAAGGCAGGAGCCTTGGAGTAGGAGGACAGAAAAGACCATATGCCAGGCACTGCCGTACAAATATTAACTCACTTAACCCTCGATACTTCCCTGTAAGGAAAGTTACTATTATCATCCCCAGTTTTGCAGTTGAGGAAACAGACACACAGAGAGCCTAATTAATTTGCCTAAGGTTTCAAAACTAGAAAATAATAGAACTGAGATTCAAACCCAACTCCAAAGTCCATAATCTTATTTATTTTGCTTCTCTATTGCTGAGGAAATTAAGTAAAAATGGCATGCACCTACAGACAAGGTGGTAGGTTAGGGTTAGGGTCAGGATTGCAGAAACCTACTGTAGAAAACAAGATCTCTCGAGGTCTTATTTCTTCACATTACTGCAGGAAGTTTCAGGATTCTGTAGACACTATGGAAGAACTACATTTTTAGATACTGGGTGAAGGTCCCTTGTGCCTAGTTTAAGAAAAGGCAGGCTTACCATAGTCCTTGCTTAAAAATGATTACGTCCCAGTTCTATATGCAAACAGAACATTTACTGAAAGTAGGTAAGCCAACTCATGGAAAAAGGCATCTTTGCTAGATCTTTCAGCATGTGACCTAATAACTGAAATGCTCTTTGAGGACTGCTATAAATATTCAGGAATTAACACTCTTAAGTGATGTCAAATGCCACTAAGCAATAGACCAGAGTTTTCAAACTGTTTTGGAGGACTACAGTGGTTGAAAACTCTCCTTAAAGCACCCCTTAGCTCAACTTCACCTCTATTTTTATATGTCTTACATGGTGCACTTCTGCACAAGCTTTTTTGTTTTTTGAAGAAATAGCTCTACTGCTTAAAATTACTTTTCTTACAATCACCCTTATATAGAATTCAATATTTTGTTTATTCATTCACTTATTTGATCATTAGGCATTGGGAAACAAAGCGAAATATCACATAGCCCTTCCCTCAAGGAACTTGCAATTTCAGGGAAACTGATCCAGTTTGAGGGTCAAACTGAAAGTAAAATGAATTATTGATCTATGCACTTTTTTAAGGCAGTACAATCATAGTCACTAGGTCAAGACTCTTTAAGGGTCACAAATTTTAACTCTGTGCTCATCATTGACAAAGGCATCCCAATGGGAGCTACTAGACCCTATTAGTCTGGGAGACCTAAGAAAGGAAGATTTATATTCACTCAAAAGCGGGGCCAATACAGGAAGCAGAACACGGTTATTTTTCTGTAAACGTGTAAAAATGGTTCCATTTCTTACCTCTAGAGCCTTCAATCTTTCTAACAGCAATTTGGTCTTTTCTTTCCCCTCATCTGCACTGCTGCCTTCACTCCTTGAATCCTCATCTACCACCATGTGACGGTCTTCCAAAGCTTCCTTGTGTTTTCTCTCTTCCTCTGACAGTTTTTCCTGAAGCAAGAAAGAATTGTTGCTTTCAATAATCTCCACTGAAAAATAAGCAAGGGTTTAAGGTTGAGAAGTTTGGAGCCTCCCTACTCTTTTTGCAGTCTTTCCGGGGCTGAGTTAGAGAAGGTTTTGCTAAACAAATTCTGAGTGGGGCTTATATTAGTAAACACAGTAGATAATTTTAATGAATCTTGGTGGGACAAGTCACTGAGTCACCACCACTGAATGCACATGTCCTCTGCTCTGTTGGAGAAGTGACCGAGCCCATAAAGACGGTAGGTGGAGTCATGTGGTTAATCCATTTTTATATGCAGCATGAAATTCAGCTGTGCTCTAAACTGGGGAAAAATAAGTCAACCTTGATACCTTGACTTGTGAACAGCTTAGCTCCTCAAAATAAGATCATCAAAGTCACTGGACATGCAACCATTCAATTAATTTAAGGGAAAAGAAAATATCACAAAATATTGAAATGATAATGATTTCAGAATTCTAAGCTGAAACCATTTAGTTCCTTTGGCTCACTAATGACATGGCTCTTAAGGGCCCTATAGTCCCCTTTCTAACACTCCCGGATTTGTACTAGAGCCTTGAGGCAGACATAAAATGTTATCTTGTCTTCCCTCCCTGTTTGCTGGAGGCTCCTCACTCAACCTTGTCTCTGGCAGCTCTTTGGAAGTCGAGAAGTATTAATTTGAGCCTCATGATTGGCTCTTGTTTTCAAGGGAAAAAGAAATGTCAAGAGCCTATCATATAAAAATAAAATTTCATCCATTTTTGTACATATATCAAGATACCGTGCCACAGAATCAGGTGACATCGTTCCGTCACACTTTTTAATTCTAACCACAATGCTGCAGAAATCCTTGTATTAATAACAGTTGGTTGGCAACCATGTAGGCTAAACTGGATTATCAATGGTGACAGGCTTCTTTATATTTAGCCTTAAACTAAGATCATTTGCAAATACAGAAGCACAAAAAATATGATTCTTAACCTTTAAGCACTTAAAAAATCTACTGAGAAAAGAATAGCATAAGTGGGAAAAAAAAAAAAACAGGTTTTCAAACTGTGTTCACGAAAGTACTTTGGAAGTCCTGAAATTATTTACCTTATTTTTTGAAAATAAGATATGAAGTAAGTAAAAACGTCAATGTATATGTACACATATATAAGTATACATGTGTATGTATAGATATATAAAACACTGGAGACTACATAGAAACTTGATCCATGTTAATCTATACAGATAAACAGGTGTTAATCTGTTTCCTACAGATTTCAACATATAATTTCCATTTCTTTATATGAATGTGCAACTGACTAGGCAGGTGATAGCTCTTTATGAAATCAGGCCTGGGCAAGGCCACATACAACATACAGGTGTGTTCACTTCTGCAGCAGGTGTAAGTTCAGCTCAGATTCATGCTCAGCAAGTTTAATGTGCAGATCCTCAGGCCGGGACAAAAATCCAGGTTATGAGTGTATTTTTACAGCTTTGATTCTTTAAGGTTTGTTGAATCAGCAGACTTTCATTTCCATGATAAGAAACTTGAAATCTGCAGAGTTACCAACACAATTTTGAAATAAGAGGTCCTCCTGCTTCTCTTTCAAGATTTGGGATCACTGGAATTAAACACTAACTTGGGACTGTAAAGCAAGCTTTTAAAAAAAAATCACCTAGGGAGGGACCTTCAAGATGGCGGAGGAGTAAGACATGGAGATCACCTTCCTCCCCACAAATACATCAAAAATACATCTACATGTGGAATGACTCCTACAGAACAGCTACGGAACGCTGGCAGAAGACCTCAGACTTCCCAAAAGGCAAGAAACTCCCCACTTGTACCTGGGTAGGGCAAAAGAAAAAAGGAAAAACAGAGACAAAAGAAAAGGGACGGGACCTGCACCAGTGGGAGGGAGCTGTGAAGGAGGAAAGCTGTCCACACACTAGGAGTCCCTTCGCGGGCGGAGACTGCGGGTGGCGGAGGGGAGAAGCTTCGGAGCCACGGAGGAGAGCGCAGCAACAGGGGTGCAGAGGGCAAAGCGGAGAGATTCCCACACAGAGGATCGGTGCCGACCAGCACTCACCAGCCCGAGAGGCTTGTCTGCTCACCCACCGGGGCGGGCGGGGGCTGGGAGCTGAGGCTCGGGCTTCGGAGGTCAGATCCCAGGGAGAGGACTGGGGTTGGCTGCGTGAACACAGTCTGAAGGGGGCTAGTGCACCACGGCTAGCCAGGAGGGAGTCTGGGAACAAGTCTAGACCTGCCTAAGAGGGAAGAGACCATTGTTTTGGGGTGCATGAGGAAAAGGGATTCAGAGCGCCACCTAAATGAGCTCCAGAGACGGGCGCGAGCCGCGGCTATCAGCGCGGACCCCAGAGACGGGCATGAGATGCTAAGGCTGCTGCTGCAGCCACCAAGAAGCCTGTGTGTGAGCACAGGTCACTCTCCACACCGCCCCTCCCGGGAGTCTGTGCAGCCCGCCACTGCCAGGGTCCTGTGATCCAGGGACAACTTCCCCGGGAGAACGCACGGCGCCTTGGGCTGGTGCAACGTCATGCTGGCCTCTGCCGCCGCAGGCTCGCCCCACATTCCATACCCCTCCCTCCCCTCGGCCTGAGTGAGCCAGAGCCCCCGAATCAGCTGCTCCTTTAACCCCCTCCTGTCTGGGCGAAGAACAGATGCCCTCAGGAGACCTACACGCAGAGCCAGGGCCAAATCCAAAGCTGAACCCCAGGAGCTGTGCGAACAAAGAAGAGAAAGGGAAATCTCTCCCAGCAGCCTCAGGAGCAGCGGATTAAATCTCCACAGTCAACTTGATGTGCCTGCTTCTGTGGAATACCTGAATAGACAATGAATCATCCCAAAATTGAGGCGGTGGACTTTCGGAGCAACTGAAGACTTGGGGTTTTCTTTCTGCATCTAATTTGTTTCTGGTTTTTTGTTTTTCTTAGATTAGTATTTAAAGCTTATTATCATTGGTAGATTTGTTTATTGATTTGCTTGCGCTGTTCCTTTTTTTAAATATATATATTTTTCCTTTTTCTCTTTTTCTGAGTGTGTATGTGTATGCTTCTTTCTGTGATTTCGTCTGTATAGCTTTGCTTTTACAATTTGTCCTAGGGTTCTGTCTGTCCGGTTTTTTTTGTTTGTTCTTTTTGTTTTTTGTATAGTTTTTAGTGCTTGTTATTATTGCTGGATTTGGTTTTAGGTCTGGCTGTTCTCTTCTTTCTTTTTCTTATTAACTTTTTAATTTATTTATTTATTTTAACTTAAAAAATTTTTAATAATATATTTTTAAATTTTCTATTTTAATAACTATTTTCTGTTCCTTCTTCCTCCCTCCCTCCCACCCTCCCTCCCTCCCTCTCTCTCCCTCTTTCTCTCTCTCTTTCTCTCTTTCTTTGTGTCTTTCTTTCTCCCTTTTTTTCTGAGCCATATGGCTGACAGGGTCGTGGTGCTCCGGCCGGGTCTCAGGCCTGAGCCACTGAGGTGGGGGGAACCGAGTTCAGGACACTGGTCCACCAGAGACCTCCTGGCTCCAAGTAATATCAAATGCTGAAAGCTCTCCCAGAGATCTCCATCTCAACGCTAAGACCCAGCTCCACTCAATGACCAGCAGGCTACAGTGCAGGACACCCCATGCCAAACAACCAGCAAGACACGAACACAACCCTACCCATTAGCAGAGAGGCCACCTAAAATCATAATAAGGTCACAGACGCCCCAAAACACACAACTGGACACAGTCCTGCCCACCAGAAAGACAAGATCCAGCCTCATCCACGAGAACACAGGCATCAGTCCCCTGCACCAGGAAGCCTACACAACCCACTGAACCAACCTTACCCACTGGGGGCAGACACCAAAAACAACAGGAACTATGAACCTGCATCCTGCGAAAAGGAGACCCCAAACACAGTAAGTTAAGCAAAATGAGAAGACGGAGAAATACACAGCAGATGAAGGAGCAAGGTAAAAACACACCAGACCAAACAAATGAAGAGGAAATAGGCAGTCTACCTAAAAAGAACTCAGAGTAATGATAGTAAAGATGATTCAAAATCTTGGAAATAGAATGGAGAAAATACAAGAAGCATTTAACAAGGACCTAGAAGAACTAAAGAGCAAACAAACAACGATGAACAACACAATAAATGAAATTAAAAATTCTCTAGAAGGAATCAATAGCAGAATAACTGAGGTAGAAGAACGGATAAGTGACCTGGAAGATAAAATAGTGGAAATAACTACTGCAGAGCAGAATAAAGAAAAAAGACTGAAAAGAAATGAAGACAGTCTAAGAGACCTCTGGGACAACATTCAACGCACCAACATTCACATTATAGGGGTCCCAGAAGGAGACGAGAGAGAGAAAGGAGCTGAGAAAATATCTGAAGAGATTATAGTTGAAAACTTCCCTAATATGGGAAAGGAAATAGGCAGCCAAGTCCAGGAAGTGCAGAGAGTCCCATACAGGATAAATCCAAGGAGAAACACGCCAAGATACATATTAATCAAACTATGAAAGATTAAATACAAAGAAAAAATATTAAAAGCAGCAAGGGAAAAGCAACAAATAATATACAAGGGAATCTCCATAAGGTTAACAGCTGATCTCTCAGCAGAAACTCTGCAAGCCAGAAGGAAGTAGCAGGACATATTTAAGTGATGAAAGGGAAAAACCTACAGCCAAGATTACTCTACCCAGCAAGGATCTCATTCAGATTCGATGGAGAAATTAAAACCTTTACAGACAAGCAAAAGTTAAGAGAATTCAGCACCACCAAACCAGCTTTACAACAAATGCTAAAGGAACTTCTCTAGGCAGGAAACACAGGAGAAGCAAAAGACCTACAATAACAAACCCAAAACAATTAAGAAAATGGTAATAGGAACATACATATCGATAACTACCTTAAATGTAAATGGATTAAATGCTCCAACCAAAGACACAGACTGGT
Organism: Balaenoptera ricei; assembly: GCF_028023285.1. Lineage (NCBI taxonomy): Eukaryota > Metazoa > Chordata > Mammalia > Artiodactyla > Balaenopteridae > Balaenoptera > Balaenoptera ricei. Next base: position 3,402,920 of record NC_082645.1, on the reverse strand, counting down.
TGAATGGATACAAAAACAAGACCTGTATGTATGCTGTCTATAAGAGACCCACTTCAGACCAGGGACACATACAGATTGAAAGTAAGGGGATGGAAAAAGATATTCCATGCAAATGGAAATCAAAAGAAAGCTGGAGTAGCAATTCTCATATCAGACAAAATGGACTTTAAAATAAAGACAATTACAAGAGACAAAGAAGGACACTACATAATGATCAAGGAATCAATCCAAGAAGAAGATATAACAATTTTCAGTATTTATGCACCCAAAATAGGAGCACCTCAATACATAAGGGAAATGCTAACAGCCATAAAAGGGGAAACTGACAGTAACACAATCATAGTGGGGGACTTTAACACCACACTTTCACCAATGGACAGATAATACAAAATGAAAATAAATAAGGAAACACGAGCTTTAAATGATACATTAAACAAGATGGACTTAATTGATATTTATAGGACATTCCATCCAAAAACAACAGAATACACTTTCTTCTCAAGTGCTCATGGAACATTCTCCAGGATAAATTATATATTGGGTCACAAATCAAGCCTCGGTAAATTTAAGAAAATTGAAGTCGTACCAAGTAACTTTTCCAACCACAACATTATGAGACTAGATACAAATTACAGGAAAAAATCTGTAATAAAATACAAACACATGGAAAATAAACAATATGCTACTAAATAACCAAGAGATCACTGAAGAAATCAAAGAGGAAATCAAAAAATACCTAGAAACAAATGACAATGAAAACACGACAACCCAAAACCTATGGGATGCAGCAAAAGCAGTTCTAAGTCAAAAGTTTATAGCAATAAAATTCTACCTCAAGAAACAAGAAACATCTCAAATAAACAACCTAAACCTACACCTAATGCAATTAGAGAAAGAAGAACAAAACTCCCCCAAATTTAGCAGAAGGAAAGGAATCACAAAGATGAGATTGGAAATAAATGAAAAAGAAAGAAGGAAAGGATAGGAAAGATCAATAAAACTAAAAGCTGGTTCTTTGAGAAGATAAACAAAATTGATAAACCATTAGCTAGACTCATCAAGCAAACAGGGAGAAGACTCAAATCAATAGAATTAGAAATGAAAAAGGAGGAGTAACAACTAACACTGCAGAAATACAAAGGATCATGAGAGACTATTACAAGCAATTATATGCCAATAAAATGGACAACCTGGAAGAAATGGACAAATTCTTAGAAAAGCACAACCTTCCGAGACTGAACCAGGAAAAATAGAAAATATATACAGACCAATCACAAGCACTGAAACTGAGACTGTGTTTAAAAATCTTCCAACCAACAAAAGCCCAGAACCAGATGGCTTTACAGGCGAATTCTATCAAACATTTAGAGAAGAGCTAACACCTATCCTTCTCAAACTCTTCCAGAATATAGCAGAGGGAGGAACTCTCCCAAACACATTCTATGAGGCCACCATCACCCTGATACCAAAACCAGACAAAGATGTCACAAAGAAAGAAAACAACAGGCCAATATCACTGATGAACATAGATGCAAAACTACTTAACAAAATACTAGCAAACAGAATCCAACAGCACATTAAAAGGATCATACACCATGATCAAGTGGGGTTTATCCCAGGAATGCAAGGATTCTTCAATATATGCAAATCAATCAATGTGATAAACCATATTAACAAACTGAAGGATAAAAACCATATGATAATCTCAATAGATGCAGAAAAAGCTTTCAACAAAATTCAACATCCATTTATGAAAAAAACCCTCCAGAAAGTAGGCATAGAGGGAACTTACTCAACATAAGAAAGGCCATATATGACAAACCCACAGCCAACATCGTTCTCAATGGTGAAAAACTGAAACCATTTCCACTAAGATCAGGAACAAGACAAGGTTGTCCACTCTCATCACTATTATTCAACATAGTTTTGGAAGATTTAGCCACAGCAATTAGAGAAAGAAAAGAAATAAAATGAATCCAAATCAGAAAAGAAGAAGTAAAACCGTCAGTGTTTACAGATGACATGACCCTATACACAGAGAATCCTAAAGATGCTACCAGAAAACTACTAGAGCTAATCAATGAATTTGGTTAAGTAGCAGGGTACAAAATTAATGCACAGAAATCTCTTGCATTCCTATACACTAATGATGAAAAATCTGAAAGAGAAATTAAGGAAACACTCCCATTTACCACTGCAACAAAAAGAATAAAATACCTAGGAATAAACCTACCTAAGGAGACAAAAGACCTGTATGTGGAAAACTATAAGACACCGATGAAAGAAATTAAAGATGATACAAACAGATGGAAAGATATACCATGTATTTAGATTGGAAGAATCAACATTGTGAAAATGACTATACTTCCCAAAGCCATCTACAGATTCAGTGCAATCCCTATCAAACTACCAATGGCATTTTTCAAGGAACAAGAACAAAAAATTTCCAAAAAATTTGTATGAAACACAGAAGACCCCGAATAGCCAAAGCAATCTTGAGAAAGAAAAACAGAGCTGGAGGTATCAGTCTCCCGGACGTCAGACTATGTTACAAAGCTATAGTAATGAAGACAGTATGGGGCTGGCACAAAAACAGAAATATAGATCAATGGAACAGGATAGAAAGCCCAGAGATAATCCCTCACACATATGGTCACCTTATTTTTGATAAAGGAGGCAAGAATAGACAATGGAGAAAAGAAAGCCTCTTCAATAAGTGGTGCTCAGAAACCTGGACAGCTACATGTAAAAGAATGAAATTAGAACACTACCTAACACCACACACAAAAATAAACTCAAAGTGAATTAAAGACCTAAATGTAAGGCCAGACACAATCAAAGTCTTAGAGGAAAACATAGGCAGAACACTCTATGACATAAATCACAGCAAGAACCTTTTTGACCCACCTCCTGGAGAAATGCAAATAAAAAAAAAATAAACAAATGGGACCTAATGAAACTTAAAAGTTTTTGCACAGCAAAGGAAACCATAAACTAGATGAAAAGATAACCCTCAGAATGGGAGAAAATATTTGCAAATGAAGCAACTGACATAGGATTAATCTCCAAAATATACAAGCAGCTCATGCAGCTCAATATCAAAAAGCAAACAACCCGATCCAAAATGGGCAGAAGACCTAAATAGACATTTCTCCAGAGAAGATATACAGATTGCCAGCAAACACATGAAAGAATGCTCAACATCACTAATCATTAGAGAAATGCAAATCAAAACTACAATGAGGTATAACCTCCCACCAGTGCGAATGGCCATCATCAAAAAATGTACAAACAGTAAATTCTGGAGAGGGTGTGGAGAAAAGGGAACCCTCTTGCACTGTTGGAGGGAATGTAAATTGATACAGCCACTATGGAGAACAGTATGGAGGTTCCTTAAAAGACTAAAAATAGAACTACCACACGACCCAGCAATCCCACTACTGGGCATATACCCAGAGAAAACCATAATTCAAAAAGAGTCATGTACCACAATGTTGATTGCAGCACTATTTACAATAGCCAGGATATGGAAGCAACCTAAGTGTCCATCGACAGATGAATGGATAAAGAAGATGTGGCACATATATACAATGGAATATTACTCAGCCTCAAAAAGAAATGAAATTGAGTTATTTGTAGTGAGGTGGATGGACCTAGAGACTGTCATACAGAGTGAAGTAAGTCAGAAAGAGTAAAACAAATACCCTATGCTAACACATATATATGGAATCTAAAAAAAAGAAAAAAAAAGAAGTGGTTCTGAAGAACCTAGGGGCAGGACAGCAATAAAGACGCATACGTAGAGAATGGACTGAGCACACGGGGAGGGGGAAGGGGGAAGGGTAAGCTGGGACGAAGTGAGAGAGTAGCACGGACATATATACACTACCAAATGTAAAATGGATGGCTAGTGGGAAGCAGCCACATAGCACAGGGAGATCAGCGGTGCTTTGTGCTTTGTGACCACCTAGAGGGGTGGAATAGGGAGGGTGGGAGGGAGCTGCAAGAGGGAGGAGATATGGGGATATATGTGTATGTATAGCTGATTCACTTTGTTATAAAGCAGAAAGTAACACACCATTGTAAAGCAATTATACTCCAATAAAGATGTTAAAAAAATATCATCTACCTCTATTTTTGTAGATATATGTGTGTGTATATATATACATATATACACATATATAGATCCTAAAATAATTAGGATCCTGTAGTTAATTAAAACAAACAAACAAAGAAAGGCCACTGGTGTCATCAACTGAAAGCCAAAAGACTTTGGAATATAGCAACCAGATTCCAGATCTACCATTTATCAGCTTGGCAAATAATCCTGGGCAAACTACTTAATTTCAATAACTCTTGGGTTCTTTGTCTCCTAAATCCCTAAATGAGGCTAAGAGCCACATATATAATATACTCACATCTGCAGTCAATTCTCATTATTCATGGTAGTTGTGTTATAAAGTTGTCATGAGCACTGGATTAACAAATACTGAATCATTGCTCCTAGGGGAAGTATAGGGTTAGGTTTCTGGAGGCCTCTGGTTGCAACAGTTTCATCATTAATCAATACATAATCTTGTTTTATGAGTGTTTCTATTTAAAGACACCTTGTTTAATATATATTGTTGATTAATTAGCACTGAACTAACCGCCAACGGCACTATAATTCATGCTTGAACGAAGCTTATCTAACACCCATTTTCTCCACAAGGCACAGCACAGACTTCTTGCACTTAGGAACACTAGACAGCACTTCACACTATGCTTGGGGGCCAGTTTCAACAGTAAGACCACTCACAAAAAGCATAAAACGTAAAAAAGTGTCACTAAATAGAGCACAAAAAGGACACATTTGTAGCAGAAGAGCTTAAAAAAGAAGGCGGGGCGTTGCTTTGGTTGACCTAAGCTGGGAACACAGGTGTCGGATGACTTAAAGTTTTCACTCCTCTGTGAACGTCCATGAATGACCATGAAAGCACCGCAGGGCTTGATTTTGGGACTGCAAATAAGCTTTAGGGAGTGACTTCACAAAGAGCAAAAATAATGAGGATCGGCAGTACATATGCACACGTGCACGTTACAGTTTCTAGGCACAGTGCCTAAATATTATTATATGAAAGAACTGGACACAATTCAAGATAGTATAGATTATATATGAGTGTTTAGGTTACATAAAATGTAAGGGTCACTTTACATAATTGAAGAAAGGGTGATGAGTGATGACTGGGAGGTGTGATTTCGTGGAAATGGAACATGACTTAGGCTTTGGTGGAGTGATTCCACTTGAATAGTTAGAGAGGCATAGGATGGGATTTTTGGTCAAAGAGAAAACTGTAACAAAGGCCCCAGTGAGGAATACATTTTGTCCTTATTGGTTCATGAGGAAACCAGTTTGATTATATTGCAAGAAACACTGAGAGGTAGTTGAGTAATAGAATTGGAGAGTAAAAGGAAGGGTTCTTGGAAATGAGAAAGAAAAATTCAGATATCATTCATTAATTCATTTATTTATCCTACAAATGTTTATTGGATGCAAACTATTGGCCATTCGATGGTCTAGGTGCTGGAGGTATGGCAAACAAGACAAAGTTCCTATACTCTATGAATTTGTATTCTAATTGTGAGAAACATGACAAACTCCAAGTCAAATCAGTAAGTTATATAATTGTAACCAGTGGTATGTTTACGGACAGTATGAGACGTGACATTGGTGTAAGGCATGTCTGAGGAGGTGGCCATTTAAGCTGAGACCACATAATGGGAAGGAAGCAGCCATGCAATGGTCTGGGAGAAAAACATTCTAAACAGAAGAAATAATAAAGCAAGTACTGAGTGGCAGCGCTAAGCTTGCCTTGCTGACCAGCTGAGGGAGAGTCCGTGTGAAGGAGCATAGGGGCTCTAAGAGTAAGAATAGCAGGAAATGAGATCAGCGAGAGAGTTGGACCATAGCGGGGTCTTGCAAGGCATGGAAAGGGGTTTGGGTTCTATTTTAAGTAAAGAGGAATTGGAGGCTAAGTACGGGAGCGATAGGTTATGATTTACATTTTAGAAACAGCATCCTGACTGTTACAGTGGAGAATGGGCTGAGGAGGGAAGGAGCCAGGAGACCAGCTGGGAGGGTTTTCTATCAGAAGGAATAAAAATTATGCATACTCTGAAAGTATGGAATAAGGACTTACCAAAAGCAGTTCTCATACTGGATGGTAGGTCAGATGCACTTTTGCTCCTTGCTGGCAAATTAATAGACCTTTTCAGTCCTCAGTTTCCCCCAGATGTAAAATGTAATGGTTGGACTAAATGTCCCTTGCAATATTAAGGTTCTAAGAATTCAATTACTCAAGACACAATTTTCAGGAAGGAAATGTTATCAATATGCTCAATGGTAACAGAAATGACAAGAGAATACAAAAAGGACCTCTACATTTTGTAAAAAGAAGGTTGTTAGTAGGGACTTGAGAGCTATTTGACTCAAGTGTGATGGTGATACCCAAATTGTCAGTGGTTATGCAAAAAGTGAAAAGAGAAAATAGAAGTAATTTTCTTAGATGCTTATTTGAAAGAGTGGCAGGGAAGGGAAAGAAATATAAAGAACTACAGCCAAAGGGCACTGAAGAGACAAGTGGAAGCCTTGTTTTTGAGATACAGAAAACTGAGTTGTCTGAAGAACTAAAGAGAACAGGTAGCACCAGAGATGGCAGCAAAGGTGGTATCAAGGTAGGAAGGGGTCTCCCAAGCAGGGAAGGCAGAGGATGAAGGGCTTCGATGGAAAAGTCAAGGCTTTTTGAATGTGGTTCCTTGCAAAATATCACTTCACAGCTTAATTTCCCAGTTAGTATTGCTAAATCATTAGTTAGTGTCTAGCTTGGGTTCTTAAAGAACAAAGAGTTGAGTGCATGTAGTTCACCTGAGAAATGCAGAAAACAGGAGTAAGGAATTGACTCAGAGAAGGGAGCCACTGAAGAGCACACGAGTAAGCAACTGAAGCGAAATCCACGGGAATCTCAGGGAAATGGGGCAAAACACAGGGCTCAGAATCATCCCACCCCAGGGGCTAAGCGGTTGGGACATTTATGCACCAACCTGTAAGAATCAATAATTGGGGGCAGCTCCTGGGGTGTCAGTTTCCAGCCTGCCACAGGCAGTAAGGTTTTTAAAAAATACTTCTCACATAAAAGTGCCCTTCAACACAGACACTGAGAGCTAGAAATCGCGGGAGCACTCTGGATGGTTCTGAGGTATGCGCAGGGTGCCACCAATGTCCTCTACAGGTGGAGAGGAGGCTCGTGACTGCTCTGATGGGACACTGCCCAGGAAAGAAAGCCACATCTGCACACTGCTCAGGCTAGTCACTGACCTAAAAGCACATTTCATCGTGTTCTAATTCTAAAATGCCTGAAAACAAATCCAGTAAGTACTGCAGAGTTATCCATCCTACCCTTTTCTTTACTCTTGTCTCTTTAATCACTTACCAATGAGAGTGTTAGAGCGTAATGTAATATTGAGAAAGAGGACAAATGGAAAGGACATATTTTAAGTAAGCAGATGAGCAAAAGACGAAAGTAAGTGGAAAGAAAGAGGTAGAAGGGAAAGGGAGATCTGGAAGAGCTGGAAATATGGCTACACCCTACTGACGGATCACTACTGTGGATTTCAGAAAGGTCATCTGTTGAATTTATATTATACTCAAAAAGCATGCCCATATATTTAAAAAGTAAGCATACGTAGTCTATCTACACATAAATAACCCATTTCAATCAGAAATTTTAGTTCCTTTGCTAATGGATCATTGGTGACTTACCTAGTAAAAAGAGAGCAAGACAGAGCTCAGAAACATACGGTTTTAAATAAAATATATTCTTCATGTAAACCTCTAAGAGAGAAACAAGACAAATGAGTCAAGTCCACTCCCGAGGATGCCAAACTGTGACAAGAATAAGTTGATTCCAGAGATGACCTGTTTTCACGTTTCAGCTCTTTATGGACTTTAATCAACAGTGAGTTCTATAAAAGTGAGGCCACCACACAAACAGCTTTCACTCCCCACAACTTTCATATATGGTTGAGACCATAAGCTTGTTGCCCTCAACAAATACCAGCCGGTATGCAGGAAGCTACAGATTAGAAGTTCAGTTAGTATCCGAGGGTTTAAATCAAACTTTGCCTTGTCAGTACGTAAAGCAATCCTTGGAGCCGTAAGTTTCTCCAGGTGGTCACCAGGGCAATGACTCACCTTTGGGGGAGCCCTCATCTTTTGTTCTCAAGTACTCAGCATCATCAGGCCTATGTAAAATAATACCGATCAACACAAAGCTCTGGGTTGCATCAGTTCAGCTCAGACAGGTGACAGTCCAGGGGGCTCAGTTACTCCAAAGGGCAGGCGGGATAGCCCCTCACTGATGGACAGCTACTGTTCAGTCAAAAACATTATGCAGGAAAGTGATCATAAGACCCTTTCCCAAAATGTTTCTTACTCATCTTCTTCTGGTCATCAGCTTCCCCCAGCCCAGCACAGTGGGATTCAGGGAAGGTTTCAAGAGGTCACCTTACTTCATAACTAATTAATTAATCCACCCATCCAACAAATACATACTGAGCAGCTCCTGAATGCCAGGCACTGTGGAAGATGCCAGGGGTACAAAGGTGAATAAAAACACATGTGGAGCCTGTTCTTATGGAGCTTGCAGTCTTGTGGAAGGAGACAGTAATCAATATGTCACCAGCAAATGTAAAACAGTACTGTGATGTGTGTTGGGAAGAAGAGTTTCCAGGGGCTTCAAAAATCAATACTAAAAAAAAAAAAAAAAAAAAATCAATACTAGAGGGATGCCAGAGAAGTCAGGAAAGCAAATGCCCATGGTTAACAGCATGAGCTTAACCAGGAAGTGACCATGAGGTGGAAGGATGGGAGGGCAATTTTAAAAAAGTCTGAATAGCTGGGGAGGAAAGTGAGGCCGGATGGGCTAATGGGGCCAGGCCACAGGTCAAGGAATACTGCCTTAACTCTAATGGCTATTGACTATTTTCGTGTGTATGTGTGTGTGTGTGTGTGTGTGTGTCTGTGTGTCTGTGTGTGTGTGTAGGTGGGAGGGGGTTGACATCGTAGGATCTGTATTCCGAAAGAGCTCTCTGGTACAGTGTGGAGGGTGGATTGGAGGGAGGTTAACACAGATGTGGGGAAAGTAAGATGCTACTGCAATAGTCTAAGCACGAGTTGACTGAACCATGACTAAAGTGACAATCTCACAAAACGAGACCTCATAGTTTGAAAATTATCTTGTGATTTTGATTCTTTAGTATGCAGTTACTCCAACAATGACAAATAACTAACATTTTCTTAGGTCACTATTGTTCAGGGAGTGGGCCAACAGCCGCTGGCAGCAGTTCATGGGGTAAGGGGAGGAAAGAAGTGTTGCTTGTTTAAAACGCAGATACCTTGGCCGACTCTGGCCTCAGTGAATCACAACAGGAGTGAGGTCAGGGATCTGTAATTTTAGAGAGCACCCCAGGTAATTCTAATCTATGCCAAAATTTAAGAGCCTCTAGACAAAGTTGCTCCAATATAGAACATAAATCATTTTTATTTTAGATAAACTTCTGAGGTTGCCCATTTGATTTAATTCTTGTGATTAACATAGAATGTAGAATGAACATATAATTAATCATCTAAACTAATACCTACCGGAGAGTAAAGGCGGTTGTAGCTATGAATAGTGCACTGGGACAGAAGGTGTAAGCCAGGGAAACTGGGCATATTCACCCATAAATTGCTAAATCCTTCTTCAGTAATAGATGTCAGATGTTGATCTACCATAGAAACTACTCTGTATTAGTGTGATGAGCAACCCTTGGGAAATTTCTATTTGAGTTTGGAGACTCCAGTGCCCACCACGTTATATTGGGTCCTTTTCATAGAAGCAGATGGCATTAAGAGCGTGTAACTACTTTCAATGGCTTCCACAGTCACTGACAATAAGGTTCAAAGAGAGGTTCTATGTGTCCAGTATGGGAGGAAAACAACTCCCCTGCTTGGAAAGTCTTCTTAATTTAAAAATAATGCTTGCTTGCCCATTGTTTTTATAAACAATAGAGAGAAATCTGTCCACCAGGGTCCTAAATGAGGTAGAAAACTGACAACTGGTTGTGACAATGAGCTCATAATTTCTATAATACAAAAAAGTAATAAAAGAAGTTTATTGCCTTCCCCACCCTTCTTTCAGTCCCACCAGGTGTGTGTGGTTGCCTGGTGCATACGCTTGCTCAACATGGGGGCCCTGCCATCTTCAACCCCATCACTGGGGGAGTGACACTAGGTCTGAGCCCAGGGCTGGGAGGATAATTAAAGAACACAAATTTGGGCAAAGGGAAAAGGCAGTGTGTGTCACATGTGGACATACTTTGGCCTTTCATTTGACAGGATACAAGGAGGGTCAGCCTCACATGTTTCTTGAGGTCCATCAAGTTCCATCTCACTCTGACCTATTCTTATCCAGGGTGGGAACAGAGACCCATTTTAGTTTTAGAACAAGTAGAAATAAGAAATCTACATTCCAGCCCTAGCTCTGCCGCTAACCAGCTGTGTGATTTTAGTCAAGTCACATAACTTCTCTGTCCCTCAATTTCCTCATCTTTGAATAGAATGCACAGAAATAGACTAACTCAAAGGTCCCTTCTAGCTTTAAATGTCTACAATTTTGATCATCTGTGAAAACTCAATTTAGAAGAATAAGTATTTAAACACTGCTGAAGTTCAGGAATGTTAATACAGAATGCCATTAAGGTTAGAGCTGCCTAGAAGATATCTTATGTAATAAAATCTTTGTGCTTCTTTTCCAGAGAGTCTGTCTGTCTGTCTTCCTTGGGGAAAAAAAAGAAACAAAAAAAAACTGTCTTTTTTTTTGTGTGTGTGTGTACTTCTCTTGGGCCCTAGGATAGACATCACCTAATCTAACCTTTGCATTTAGCACATTTCATTCCCTGCCTGTAAGAAAGGAAAGGCCTGGTAAGCAACATTAGAATTGGAATTTAGTGAAAGATACTTGTAACACTCATAGGAAATCATGCCCAACATGAGTCCTGTCTGTGAAAAGAGCATTTGCTTATGGGAGGAATAATTTTAAGTATCTTCTGGTTGCAAGGTTTAAAAAAAAAAAAATTCACTAATCTCTCTATTTTTATTATTTTGAATTCTGATGGCCAACATAAAGCCAACGTATAGAAACACTGCATGTCTGATAATAATATTTATACTGTGTTCTAGCTCATTCATCCTTTTTCTGACGGAGACTGCCCTTATCTTTTAACACTGAAAAGGAAGGAAGGAAGGAAGGAAGAAAGGAAGGAAGGAAGGAAGGAAGGAAGGAAGGAAGGAAGGAAGGAAGGGAGGGTGGGACCAGGGTGGGGGGAGGGGAAGGAAAGGGGAAGGGAAGGGAAAGGAAGGGAAGGGACCCACCTCAAGTACATGTAGCTTTCTAACTTGAAGATGGCAAAATGAAACCATGGGAATAGGAAGAGACAACCAACTATCCGACTTTGGAAAGCCAGTCAGTCAAAGAAGTTAGAACAATTTGTTTTTCATTTTGGATATCCAGCCATGTGTTAAATCCACCTACTAATTCATATTAAAAATGTAAAAATCTGTAATTTAGGACTGATCACATAAGGAAGAGACTTTGGTAGTGTTAGCCTGAAACATTAAGCTCTTGCCAGAACACAAAAGACATAATAAATAGCATCTAATATTTGAGTAACACCTCAGAGTTAAACCAAACCACCTCAGACATACCCTTTAACACACTCACAGCCATGGGGACATAGGACAAATATTCTGGGCCCCTTTTACAGACAAGAAAACAGGCTCCAATAGGTTACGAAGCATCCTGTTAACAGTTAGTGGCAGAACCAGAATTTAATTACAGCGTAATTTCAAGTGTCATGCTCTTTCCACGGACCCAGTTACTTCTTTTGGACTTTCCCATGCACCCATAGGTTTCTCCTTACTGCCAATGCTATCTGAGAACCTGTGATCTTTATCCAACCCTGAGCCATGCTGCGGACAGCAACTCTCCCCAGGTTCCCTGGCCATTTCTCCAGGGAGTGGACGGTTTTATCAGAGATGCCAGATCTGGCCTCAGATGACCATCAGCACAACAGGTTTAACAAACCACAACCATTTCCACAGTTAATGATGATTCAATTAGTTCAAAACACAAACACACACCTACTACAAGCTAAATGAAAATGTAGAGGCCTGCTGTCTGGCTGAGAGCCGCCCCAGTGAGCCCTGGTGGCTTCAGCTTCTGTGATTTATTTACTCATTTGTGGTCTGGTGGTGGGAAGGGTGCACAGAATATATTGTCACTTTAGATAGCACTTCGGCAAATACCATAACAACATTCCCAGGGATCGCTAGCAGCTTTTGTTCAGGACTAGCATACTAAATTTTAAGGGGGGAAAAATAGCGTCAGATAAATCACAGGGCTTTAAAAGAACATCCAGATTTGTTCACAGTTTAGTATTACTACTGTCAGGCAAAATATATAAAACTCTTCTTTTTCATCCTTGGATTTGACTTACAAAGTGAACTCGGAACACAGTAAAACCCCCAAGATTAAATGTGTATGATAGATAAGAGAACAAAGTGTTTTCTTTATGTCTCTAACATGAACCACGACCACTGGCGTATCAGTTCACATCTACTCCACATTATTCTTCACTCAAAACTCTCCTCAATATTGCCAACTATCTTCCTTATTGAACAGCTCTGTTAAGGTACATTAATAAATTTTCAGATGATGCTTTTATTGCCTGTTCCATCTATCAGCAACATTTATTTCCTTAAAAAAAAAGTTCAATTCCAAAGATACTTAAAGGGAAACTCTACTGTGGAATAGGATGAGTTATAATTTTCATTAAAGGCATGCTTCAGGTGGCCGAACATCTAAAAAAATTAGCAATAAAAATGATGTCCTTGTAGCCCATAAATAGTTGTCTGAGTGTAACCCGAGCAGAAAGAAACCAAAAACGTTAAGACTGTTATGCAGATGGGGAATTTCAGTGGTTAGTGCTATACTTAAATGCTTGGACATGGTTAAAAATAATTTGTAAGTTGACATTAAAATTTGTATTCAAAATCTCTCTCTCTTTTCCTCTTCTAAGGCCTCCTCTCTCCCATCATCCTAGTTTTCTGAGAGAATTTATGGGACGGGGAAGCCAGATAGCCTCCAGAGGGAAGCTGTGGCCTAAGCAAAGGCCATCCCAAAATGAACCGGTAATTTCAGTCATTGACTAGTTAGTGGTGGATGGGTGCCTATATTACTGATGTCTTTATATGCGTCTCAACAGCCATATGTCTGCGATTCCTGGACAGAATTCTAATTTAAAGTAAATTTAAGCAATTTAAAATTTTCTATCCCACTGTCCCCATAAATACATAGGGTCAGGTGACCAATGTATCCAAATTTTTGTTTCAGAAAATATGATCAATACTATATATATATTCTTGTTTTGACAATTACTGGCAGATAAATATTTATGTATCTTCTGAGTTTGTTAAACTGAATTGGGAAGTGTCTGCTATGAAAGAATTCTTTAAGTGTTCAAATACAATAGTAATAATAATTATTATTATAAAAAATAATAGTTCATATGGAGAAGCAAACTTATCATTCCAAACTCAGTAAACAGATGTTATATGCAGTTTAGTAGGTCCCAGTTATAATGTAAGACTCTCAGGGCTTGGAATGTTTTATATATCACACCCCCATCACAACACACAAAACACACAAAACATTTAATGAATGTCCAGTGTTGCTGAATGTGATCACACTGAATGAGGGATGACATTGCCCTGATTTACCTCTGATGACACTGTGCACAAGCTTAATGCTGAACTACTTAAATATTCTTAAGTACTTTCAACAGAAAACTATCAATATTTTAAGCCAGTATTTTGCTATCAGAAAGATAAAGCAATGGATTGATAAACCATTTGCATAAAAGGTGAAAGCACCACTACATTAATTTCCACTCCTAGAAAATGAGATTTTGCATGTTTATCCTTAAAGGGACAGCCCCAGCACACACATCTCACAAAGAAGCCCTTTTAAGCCGTATAGTTGTCTACCCTAAAATGCCCTGGGAATTTCTGGAGACTCACAGACACACTCCTAATCAAGATACTCAGTTCCTCCCTGCTTTCTCCCTCCTGGAGTTACCTAAAAGAAAAGCTCTAATGTGGTGCATTAGTTGTACTTTTGAAAGTTAGAGATGGATTATCTAGTTAATTCTCTTGGGGGCTCATGTCAGAACAGACAGCAGCTTCACTTATTTGCACCTAAATGGAACTTAAGGATAAAGCAAGAATATTACCTTTTTTTTCCTAGTATAATTTACATAATACCTGCTCTCTCTCTAGTCAGGCAAAACCCAATGCACAGCATAGGGCCCAATAGTTTGAGGATTTTACGGAAGAAATCTTGCCAGCAATGTTGTCCTGGTGTGCATTTTGACATTAAAACTCTTATTTTTATCCCTAACCCCTGAAAGCGGCAGAAAGCTATCACTTGAGGTGTTTCTTCGGCATCGAGTGGGACGTACATCCTGACAAGTTGCTCACAGCCACAGTGGGTGTAGACAGACAAAGAGCTACTTGGTGAAGACAACCTGTAACCCTGCCAGATGATTCATCTTGGTGAGAGAGAGAAGGAGATTCAGATAAATTAGCAAGAAATAAGCATGATCCTAATAGACAATTAGAAAAGTCAGAATATTATATATATACACACACATATACATATATACATATACACACACACATACATATGAAAAGTTATATAAATGTGCATAAAAAACTTGAGCAAGCATTTTCTTCATGCAAAATCTCTGTGCGTTTCAAGAATAATGAACCAGCCAAGTTTTGGTTCCTGAAACAAAAGGCTCTCCCAGAGGTCTCCCAACTTACTCCTACAAAGAGTCTTCTAGATCCCAGCTATGGTCATCTCAGTGCTAAGCAACCTCCTGTTGCTGCAGGGAGGGAGGAAGCAAAAAACTAGCTACTGAGCGGATTTCTCATCCCAGGTGTGCCACTCATGGGCAGGGCTGCCTTGATCACGCCCCTTGGGTATCTGTGACATTGTTTCCTCACGTGCAAAATGATGTAGCTGGATACTGGAGGTAACTTTCCTCCTTCTGAGCACCTGAGACTTGCTAACTATCCTGTTCATCTCTGTATAGCGATTGACCTTCACGTGTCACACTACAACTGCTTCCGTAGAAAATCACGGATAACAGAGGCTGGCTACCAGGTACACAGCAACATCACAATAAACAGTTGGTAAAAATGGCCTAAGCTCTTGGCTACCCTAATACAATATGAAATGATCCAACCCCTTCCAAGCAGCCCTGGTCTCCGAGATACCAGATCATCCCTTTATTGACTTTTCCTATCACTAAAGACACTAGCCCTGAAGCACTCTGGCTGTAGCTCTTGCTGTGCAGTAAGGATGCTGCCCAGTTTTCTCAGTCTCTCAGCCCATCAAACTCAGCTGGCTTTGCCTGTCCAGAATGATCCCAGACACCGATAAAAGAGTCAGAAGCAATTATGGTTCAGGCCACTCTGGAAACTCAGCTCCAAGTGGCAGGTTTTGAACTTGTTGGGCTGAGAGGGGTTTGAGGAACTCATTGTGAGGGTCAGCCCTGGGGCCTGGCTGCCCACATTCTGTCTGACAAGTTTGCACTGTCCTTCCAGGGTCTGCCTTGCATTATGTCAAGGACAAAGTCTTAGTTTGGTAACTCTCTGAAACTTGCTAATCGTTCGCATTTTTAAAAAGGAAAATAGGCCTCAAGCTCAGTTAACAGACTAATTAGGGTGAATTTAGAATCTTGTCTTTCTTTCTTTGTGTCCATGGGTCCCTCCTATTTATGCAAGTGAAACAATTTTTCCATCTCCAGCAAGGCCCTCCTACCAGCAGGGTTTCTGTTTCCCCAGACATGTCCACTAGCTCTCACTCCATCGGTCCGGGCCTCCGAACTGGGCCCACCCTATCCTCCAGTCATTTTCCTGAGCAACTCACTGACCCACCTACCTGCTGCACGTCGTCATCGTCTCCCAAAGTCTCAGGCAGCCTTCGGATCCCGCACTGCGCCCTCAGCACTGAGGTCATTACCAACCCATGGGCTGAATGTGGCTGGGAGGAAGCTCTCCAGGGCCCTGAGAGCTTAAGTAAATCCTCAAATATTACATAGCTTGTGAGCGGCTCAGTCAGGATCTGCACCCATACTGTTGGCCTCTAAAGGCTTTCCGCTTACCCATAATCCTCTGATTTCTCTCACGATAGTACCCACAATCCTCTGCTCTACCTCATGGGAATACCCACAATCCTCTGCTGTACTTCACTGGAATACCCATCATCCTCTGCTGTACCTCACCTGAATACCCATCATCCTCTGCGGTCTCTCATCAGAGTACCCACAGAACAAAAGGACCTTTCCATTTATCTGAATTTTAACGTCTTTCAAGGGCCCACTCAACTCCCTACCTTCCCCAGAAGCTCAATATGCTTCCTAAACATGAGGCAGCAGCAGGTTGGCTACTTTGAGGGAAATGCTGGTGGTAGGTTAATGAAAAGAAGACCCTGGTTGGAAGAACCTTTACCATGATGAGCAAGAAAGGAAAAATATACAGCTGAATCTAATGCCTTGTAGCACAGTGGTTCTCAGCCCAAGCTGCACATTAGAAGTGATCTGTGGAGATTTAAAAATCCTCATGCCCAAGCCACACCCCAGATCAATGAAATCAGAATCCCTGGGATGGAACCAGGACATCATAAATTTTTTAAACTCTCCAGATGATTCCAAGGCACAGCCAAATATGAGAACCACTAGTAGAGAATGTAATTAATGCTACCCCTACAAGACTATAGGACTTGGAATCAAAGGACCAAGTCCACTGTGACCTGACACTGTATGACACTTATAAAGTCAACTGCCTCTGTGGAACTCAGTTTCTTCATCTATCTGTAAAGTGAACTTGAACTTTTTGCCCTTCCTATTTTGAAAGGTTAGTATGAGGATCAAATGAGATGATGCCGTGAAAGTGTAAGCTGTACATATTAATTATTATTGTGGCAATTTCCACTACTGATCCTCCAATGGTGATGTTCACATGCTCAGGAGAGAAGCGGTAATAAAAATGCACAGAGAAGAAAAAAATCCAGTAATAGTTGGATTAGAAAAGTTAGACATAATGACTCAAGAGAAATACAGCCTAGTTCGTATCTTAAGGATATATGTACAAGTTATTTTGTAAATGAAATAAAAAAGGCTGTCGGAGAACACTTGCAATGGCATTGTTTTCAGATCATCGCTTATAGTAGAAGCTTACTAATTCAGACTAAGGTATAGGCTTGGCTTTAATGGGGAGAAATGAATTTACTGAGCTACTTTATTAATTTAGCATAGACACAAAATTTATTAGGGTGTGGTGGCAAACCCAACAGAACACATTTGGAAAAACATCTATTTTGATCAGTTTACAAAACAATGGAACCATCATGAATTGCTACAGATACTTGGCTGTTTATTTAAATAGGGGAAGAATCTAAGTCATTTTAAGACCCCAATTCAATAGGCTTGCTCCAAAAGTTCCTTTAAACTTGTCAGTTTGACACCTGGTGCATTCCACAGAAGGCATAAAGTAAATGGCACTAGGATCATACCAGGCCCTCAACAGTTTCTTATGATAGTACCAGCCTGAGGTCTGGGTCCTGAGCATATGAAGGCGAGAGGACAAAGAGGTTTCTCGCTCTTTTGCATGCATATGGCACTTAGCAAACCATAGAAATGATGGTTGCAATTCATACGTTGCTTTTGCTGGCTTTCTCTTCCCTTCCATATCCCTATATGCTGCTTCCTAAAACCTTTCTCCCTTGGTGCCCCTCTCCAAGGTGAAGTCTCACCCAGACTTAATAAACATAGGGGATTATAAGCTCCTAAATTACTTTAGGAAAATTATTTTCCTGTCTCCTTTCCTTCCAAACCCCAAATTCTAAATTTCAGTTTTCTGAGATGGGTTAATAGAGCAAAGCCTGCAGATTTAACTGGGTCACACTAACATGTGAAGGACTCCCCTTGAGTATGTATCTTCTTAATTCTTTATTTCTTACATAGACTGATGCTTTAACGGATGGAATTTCAGAGAAACATATCTAAGTGAGAAAATATTGGTAGATAGGGTATGGGGATGACAAGATTGCACAATGGGAGAAGATACCACCAAAAAGGCCAGTCCTGTCAGGGGACCTGATCCTGGGTTTAGCCCCCCTGAAATGCCCACAGTTCTCATAGCTTTATCATTTTCTCCAATTTTGAACCTTTAGGTCTTTCACACCTTCTGTGGTGCTAGCCGATAGGGTAGGCTAGAATGAGGTGGGGTAAGAGGAAGCATGTGGGTATATGAAGAGAAAGAACCGATGAGTAGATAAATAAGGCTAGATGTTTAACAACCATAGCTACTGTTTGTTGAATACCTAGCATGTGTTATGCATGTTATCATACACTATCTCCAACTGTTAGATGAAATCATGTCTAGTGACGCACTTTGAAAACAGCAACTTTTCCGTTTAGCCTTATTCTACCCATTACAGAGAAGAGAAAAGTGACACTCAAGTCGATTAAGCTCCCCGAGATGACAAAAGCTAATTGAGTGAGAAACATGGGACCGGCTTCCAGGTCTCTCTGACTCTGAAACGTTTTCTTACTTAAATTCGCCTTCATGCATTCTCCAGCCACAGTCCCTTATACGTGGGGTCTCTGGAAGGAGAGGGGCCACCGAGAGCTCACGGCATTCTTTTTAATGGTCTACGACTTTCCTTTTCTCACATTGCTTCTTCCCTTTATTAATCTGAATTAGCTTTTCCACAGGGCCAAGAAGAAAAACTGAGCACTGCTGGCATCTACATTTGAATAAGTGGCCAACAGACTGACATGGGGGAGGGGCAGGGGACAACGTGTATTCAGTCACTGTCTCCATCCTTCCCGAGCCTGAGGTGTTTACACAGCCCGGCGCATGGGGGAGTGCAAATCCTCCACCTTTGGACCCTCGCACAGCTGGCATAAACCTTACGCAAACTAAGATTAGATAACCTCTCCTTCCAGGCAACAGCAAAAGTCTTAGCGGGAAGAAAAACAAACCTTGAATCTCCATTGACCTTCCACCTCCCCTTCACCCTGTAAATCACACTTCCTTATGAATCTTTTCCCTGCACTCCTCACAGAGTTGAGCTGGCTAGAAAAGATCTTCCCGATCAAGGTGTTGACCGATTCACAAGCCTAGTGACATATTAGAATCACCTGGGGAAATGTTGAAAATTACCAGGGCCCAGGCTCAGCTACTGGAGACTCTGTGGAATTGGTCTGGGCTGGGGCACAGGTGCGATGAGAACCTGATCATCGACTAACCCTCGTCTTATAGTTGAGTTTTGAGGAAGGTCCTTTCTTGGCAGGTGGCTACTTTTCCCAAGCCTGGAAGCTGTTGTCAGGCTCAAGTACAAGATTCTAAGCCTGCAAGGGCTGTGGTCCTGCCTCTTCAGATGTGCCTACCAGGCCAGTGAACACCTGAACCCTGCATTGGCTTCAACCCAGACAGCAGACCCCTACCCAGACCATTTTCCTCTCACCCCACACCTGGTGATTCTTCTTGCCACGCTGTGTTAGCTTGTGCGTGCAAAATCAGTAAGGACAACACAGCTGAAAGGTTACAGTATAAGAGAGATCTCAGCAATAAAAGATTTTTTTTTTCCTAGCAGGCACTTTCCACTTCTTTCTTAATTATTTCCTAATTCCAACACTGTCCATTTCCCCCACACACACAATTTTATCTCCATCTCAGAAAGCATTGATAAGCTAAGCCCTAAAAAAAATAAAATTTAGTTTTGTAGCCTCATGTGAGTTAAGAAAATAGGATAAAAGTTCAAGGATTGATAATCATCGTGATTTTGCCCTGTTGAAATTCATTTGTTTCCTAAGAGGAAGAAATAACTGATATGCCTGCTTAATGATCTGACGTGCCCAAACTATTTGCCCAAGCGACACAATTACGAAAGGGCAACATTCTTTGATTTCTACCCATACAACCTCCTGACCTGAGACACCGTCTGGGGTTTGCAAAACAAAGCCGGGCCCTCTGCTGAGATGAGCTGAAGCAAGCAGCTCATGTTCATTGACAATAAGCAGCTCACCTGTATGAAGAGAAGGTGAGTTTTCGGGGCATCATTTTATTCATAGGTTACGTATGCTTCAACAGAGAGACCGCATTCTGCTTTTACTTGATAGGAGTTCAGCTCTGGGTCAAAATATCTAACAGGAAACGTATTCGTGTCTGCACACAGAATGTAGGCAGAAATTGAGAATGAGAAAGAAGAGTCAGAACCTATTAAGCCAGGAATTTAAAATTTCCAAGAAGAATGTAGGTAACTATTTAAACTCTGAGTGATATTTGAAACTCCTCTATTCCTTTCAAAGTATTTCGTATGACTTTGGAATTACAGAGGTGAACCCTGTCCTTAGTCAGCGTGCTAACAGAGACTGTTTTGAAAACTTCTGGAAAGTCTTTCTGTAGGGTGTCAAATCATACATTCATCTTATAGAATACTTTCAAAGAGAAAAGGAATATTTTATGAAGGACAATGATTCTGGCTGCACTGAATCTCATCACTTTGGCTTGAAGAAATCCTGCCTCCTTTATCTAAACTTATTATATGAAGAGAGGATGCTGCTTAAAACTAAACAGGAAGAGGAAGGAAGAAAACCGCTTCCTCGAGGAACAGTTTCAGTCCTTTAGAACTTAACACACAATAAAAATACTCCCTTTATTACCATTACCCACTTCAGCAGCAATTCAAAGTTCACAGCAATTCAGAGAAAAGGCCAAATTTCTGCAAGCAGAATCAAAGGCACTTGAGACTTCCTCAGATTACAGGCCACGTAAATAAAAGCACTCAATAAAAATATTTCCCATCCCATTGTGTATCAGAATTTTATAAATACCTGTGTAAAGACTTAGCCACTCTCTCAACAGACGCTCAGTAGAATTTTAGATCATTTTTCCCAACTGGTGTGCACTCAGGGAATGTACTCACTGCTGACCTATTGATTCGCATTTGTTCACCACATTTTGTTTAGGTAAAAAAAGAAACAGAAACACTTTTCGGAAAAATCTGTATGAATTACAGTCAGGCTCTCTGTAGAGTTCTAAAGAGTTCAGATCTCTTGGCTAATTAACTGCCAGGGCACTTACTGAAATAAGTATTGTGAATGAAAGAATCAGTACAGATGCAGCAGAAATGCATATAGCATGCGCTGAACTTCATCTCCATTTTCTCCTTCGCAAAATGAGGAAACAGGGGTGGTGGACTGGATAGGTTTTGAAGTACCTCACTAGTCCCCAACACATCTGTGGACCAGAGGAATCGAAATGACCCATCAAACTCAGAAATAGCCAAACAAGACAGATCATTCTAAGTCTGAAGATAAAAGAAGGTGCCTGAATAGCTGAATCTATTAAGGTTTCCTAAGGTGATTCTGATACTCAGCCAGGAAACAGAGTCAGGAACTTTGCAGCTCCTGAAAACCACAAATGGCAGTTTTGTCTTGCATTTACATATGCTCAAGAAAAAAAAAATGCTATTATATTAGAAGCTTGGAAATTCACACTTTAAATATAGTAGGAATATTGTTATTTTAAAAAGCTTTCTTAGAAAGGTATCTTTTGTGATTATTTAATTTTTCAACCCTAACTTTTCTTTCGAGTGCACTTAAATTTTTGAATTTGCCTAAGGTACACTTAAGTCATTATAGGGAAAGAAGGTGAAGTTTAAAGTAGGAAAAAAAAATCCTATGCCTGATAAGAATTATCATTTATAGACATTTCTCCAAAGAAGACATCCAGATGGCCAAAAGTCACATGAAAAGATGCTCAACATCACTAATTATTAGAGAAATGCAATCACAACTACGAGGTATCACCTCACACTGGTCAGAACAGCCATCATCAAAAAATCTACAAATAATAAATGCTGGAGAGGGTGTGGAGGAAAAGGAACCCTCCTACACTGCTGGTGGGAATGTAAATTGGTGCAGCCACTATGGAGAGCAGTATGGAGGTTCCTTAACAAACTAAAAATAGAACTACCATATGATCCATTAATTCCACTCCTGGGTATATATTTGAAAACCATAATTTGAAAAGATACATGCACCCCAATGTTCACAGCAGCACTATTTACAATAGCCAAGACATGGAAGCAACCTAAATGTCCAGCAACAGATAAATGGATAAATGGATAAAGAAGATGTGATACATATATACAATGGAATCAATACTACACAGTCATAAAAAAGAATGAAATAATGCCATTTGCAGCAACACGGATGGATCTAGAGATTATGTGAAGTATGTCAGACAGAGAAAGACAAATATCATATAATATCACTTATATGTGGAATCTAAAAACAAATGATACAAATGAACTTATATACAAAACAGAAAAAGACCCATAGACATAGAAAAAAAACTTATGGTTACCAAAGAGGGAAGGGGAGGAGAGGGATAAATTAGGAGTTTGGGATTAACATATACACACTACTATATAAAAAATAGATAACCAACAAGGAGCTACTGTATAGCACAGGGAACTATACTCAATATTTTGTAATAACCTATAAGGAAAAGGAATCTGAAAAAGAAGATATATATACATGTATATATATATATATATATATATATATATATATATATATATATATACATATACGTATATACATATATATACTCACTTTGCTGTACACTTGAAACTAACGCAACATTGTAAATCAACTATACTTCAATTAAAAAAAATTCTAATTTATGAAATAAAGTCATATCTCTGCTAGGCAGGACTTCGGCTTCAATGAGGAAGGCCCCAGCCTATGTCACATGTTTTCTGTGTACATAAAAGAATCTGGATATATATTTGATGATTGACAGATTTTAGGATGACTAGAAAGGTTCCCTTTCCCCAAGCATCACCTGCTTAATCACATCTGAGACTACTTTTAGGGAACTATTTAAGGAAAAAGTCATTTTGATTTTCAATTAGATCACTTGGAATGGAAATAACTTGGGTATCAGACCGTACTGCTTTAAACACAGGCTAAGAGATCAATAACTGAGCTTAGGGCATCATTAGAAGAGATGGAGCTGGGTTCGGAAGCTACACAGCTCAGGCAGGGCTCTCCACGAAGATGGGAAGAGTAAAGGGGTGAAGAGAGCTGACTGTGGACACCGTTACAACAGGGCTGTGTACTATGTCAACCTCTCCAGCACTTAGCTTGGCGTCTGCTAGGTCCTGCCAGCCTGCTGGGTTCACGCGTTACTTAGTGTGATAGACAGAACAATGTCCCTCGCCTGGATATCCACATCCTACCTCATCCCCAAAACCTGTGAATATGTCACCTTACCTTCTAGGGCCAAAGAGACTTTTGCAGATGTGATTAAATGAAATATCTCGAGATGGGGAGATTACCCTGGATTATGGGGATGGGCCCAATGTAATCACAGTCTCTTTATAAGAGGGAGGGAGGAGAGTCAAACTCAGAAAAAGGAGAAATGACAATGAAACCAGAGTCTGAAGTGATGTATTTTGAAGATGGAGAAAAGGGCCAAAAGCCAAAGAATGCTAGGATCTAGAAAAGGCAAGGAAATAATTCTGTCCTGAAGCCTCCAGAAAGAATGCAGCCCTGCCAGTACAGTGATTTTAGACTTTTGACCTCCACAATTATAATAAATTTGTGTGGTTTTAAGCCATTAAGTTTGTTACAGCAGCAATAGGAATCTAACATACGTAGGTCCAAAAATAAACGAATAACTGTCATTTGAATGAATGAATGAGCAAATGAATGGACGGATGAATGAATGGAGAGAGCTCTAAATAGCCAGTGGAAAG
Organism: Balaenoptera ricei; assembly: GCF_028023285.1. Taxonomy (NCBI): domain Eukaryota; kingdom Metazoa; phylum Chordata; class Mammalia; order Artiodactyla; family Balaenopteridae; genus Balaenoptera; species Balaenoptera ricei. The sequence continues at coordinate 3,378,942 of NC_082645.1, read as the reverse complement.
GCCTCGGTTCAAGTCCCATCTTAGATGATATCTAGCTACATAACTTGGGCACCATCATTTCATCTCTCCAGAAATTCTCCGCATAAAGAGTCGAGGCCATGGAGTCAGACTGACTACGGTTCGAATCCCTTCTAAGCTACTTCCAGGCTGCACCTTTGGGCAAGAGCTCACCTCTGGGAGCCTATGTCCCTGTCTATAACGTGAGGATAGTGACAGTACTTCCTGCACAGTTGTGGGGACCGAATGAGCTACAGTCTACTCACAGTCAACGGGACTCTGAACTAGACAAATTAGAAACTGTGGTCACATAAAAATGGCATTAATGTCACTTCATGCCCAAACCTTGAAATGATGCAAACTCTCCAAATTACGAAAAGAGTCAAGAAGTGCACAGCGACAAAGCCAGTGAAACCACTGACAGCCGCAGGGCGGGTCTGTCTCAGCTGCTGAACAGAAACACCTACTGACCTTTGAGCTGGTCCAGGTGAAATTATACAAGCTCTAAATGATACAAGTAACCAACTCTGAGAAGTCTTCAGGAACACGCCCCTTGAACAAACTACGACCACCCTTCACACGGGCCTGGAACTCAGAAAGCTGTTACTCTACTGTTATTAACTTGATGATAAAAGCCTCAGAACAAACACTTCCATGATGGAAAATAAAACCCACTCCAGCTTTCCTGTGGGTCTCAGCTTTGCATGGGCCTCTGGCTCCTGTCAGAGAAATCTTATAGTTGGAAAATCTGAGTCAGGTGTGCTAATAACCCTCCGTATTATGAAGCAATAAATTTCCCAGCTCTTACCCAAAACAAAGAGTGCGGCTTCAGGGAGTGTGAACTAGGCACTCCACTGGTTTCACCACATACATCTTGCACAACCGATTTTCCTACTATCCGCCATATTTAGAACACTAGGACGACTGAGGTGGCAGGGACCTCCCTGGGACTGCGTGCCACCCTTCTCTCTGTTCTCATGTCTTGAATCCCCAGAGGACAAAGTTGTGCCTCGTCCACAATAAAAACTCAATAAATAGCTGTTGAATGTATAAATGACCTTTATGGTTCATGTAACCCAAACCCCTCTCCAGTTTTCCAGATAATGAGCCTGAGGCCAATGAGAGCAATGGCTGAAAAATCCCCTCCGTGTAGCATGAATTCACATTAGTAACTGTCTCCTCTCCAGAGAGAAGAGGTGATTTCCCAGATCTAACAGACTGGGTGATTAAGAGGAAATAGTTGGAAAGCAAATTTTTAAAAGTCTCTCTGTTTTTCTAAGAAGCTTCCGGTTTCACAAAACGAATTCTGATGATAAGAGTGTATACCATGGGGCTTCCCTGGTGGCGCAGTGGTTGAGAGTCTGCCTGCCAATGCAGGGGACACGGGTTCGAGCCCTGGTCTGGGAAGATCCCACATGCTGCGGAGCAGCTGGGCCCGTGAGCCACAACTACTGAGCCTGCGCGTCTGGAGCCTGTGCTCCGCAACAAGAGAGGCCGCGATAGTGAGAGGCCCGCGCACCGCGATGAAGAGTGGCCCCCGCTCGCCGCAACTAGAGAAAGCCCTCGCACAGAAACGAAGACCCAACACAGTCATAAATAAATAAATTAATTTTAAAAAAAAAGTTTAAAAAAAGAGTGTATACCATGGTTTTGGCTAACAAGTGTGTGAAGAGATTAGCAAAGAATGATGAAAAGAAAATAAGAACTTGGGGAAACAGAGCCACAAGGAGGAGACTGGAAAAAGCACAGGAGGAATGTTGAATTACTTCGCTCTAATTAAGCCTGGTGTTACCTGTGATGGGGACAGAAGACTGACATTTCAGGTTCATGTGACTCTTTAAGGCTAAACAGAACCATTTAATGCAGAGTCAAGTCTGAGTTTTTACTTATAAATCAATTTTCTGCCAAAGCAAATATAATACCTAGGAAAGATTCAGAGCTAGAAGGACTTAAATCCTTTGACCCCACATCAGGAAAAGCCGGGCATGCCTCTCCTATGTGAAGGCCACCTCAAGAAGAATCTAAACCTTTTCCCGAGAAATGGATTTGAGTGGTTTTTCTACTGTTGTTATGGAGCTAATTTTGTTTTCAAGATTTTTTTGATGCGGACCATTTTTAAAGTATTGAATTTGTTACAATATTGCTTCTGTTTTATGTTTTGGTTTTTTGGCCACGAGGCCTGTGGGATCTTAGCTCCCCAGCCAGGGATTGAACCCACACCCCCTGCATTGGAAGGTGAAGTCTTAACCACTGGACAGCCAGAGAAGTCCCTATGGAGCTAACTTTTATCTCCTCCAAGGCGGCTTAAATCAAGCCCTTATACTGCTTTCACTGGAGATAGAGAACAGTTGTCCCCGTTGTCATACTGTAGTTCTGTAGATGTCTCAAGAGTCAACAATTTAGGACATAGACTTCTTAAGGTTAATTCTATCTAGATTTCTTAACTTTATATGATACTGTGACTTTTATTGTCAGATTCCTCTCAATCTTTGTCATCACAAGTTGGGTTGCAGAGCCCAGAACCCGTGAATTCAGGGACGCTAGTGTGAAATGATCTTTACCAGCCGGATTCCTAGGCTTGCCTCCCCAGACCCACTTGCTTTTTAGCTAGCCAAAACCTAGGGCTGCCCAGTGATCACCTTAAACTTTGGCCCATTTCCTTTCCTTCTTTAGCTTTTGAAAGCCTCCTATGCATAGTCGTGCAATGGATATTGGGTGTCTATTTGTGATTTTCAGTGCTTTTCAATGGAAGTCCTACATTGATCTAGTTAGAGAGCCTGGGCTCTTTCTGCTGTCAGAGCCTTATCATCTGTGTGGCCAATTTGGGTCATGCTCAGATTAGATGCCCTGCTTCCCAGCCTGGTCACTTCACTAGTGTTAAAACACCGTGGGACAAGGGCTATCAGAAGATAACTTGTTGGGACTTCCCTGGTGGTCCAGTGGTTAAGACTCGGCACTTCCAGTACAGGGGGCACGAGTTCGATCCCTGGTCGGGGAACTAAGATCCCATGTGCCACGCGGCGCAACCAAAAAAATTAATTAATTAATTAAAAAAAAAAAAAAAAAAAGACAACTTGGTACTGCATTGACCACTGACTCTCTTTGGACCTCTACAGACTCCACATGGCCTGAGGCGCAAGACCACACCCATGAGCTGAGAAGACAGGCATAACCTCGGCCAGCTCTTCCATGTCCCCTCAGTCTCACCATCAAACTTGTCATCTCACCAGCCATGATGCAGTCCCCGTGAGCTTCTTACTCTCCAGGAGCCTGCCATGCACGTTCACACCACTGCCCCTTTACCTAGGCTTCCCTCTGCCTGGAATGTTCTTTCTCTTGTTCTCTACTCCTCAGGTCCACCTTAAATGTCAGACCTCTGGGAAGTATTCTTTACCTTCCCTGGGCAGGAGGAGTCAGTGCCTCCCCTGTGTTCCAGAGAATGCTGTAGATGCCTCTCTTACAGCCTTGACCGCAGAGTAGCGCAATACTTCCATAGGTCTCTCTGCATCTCTATAAACGTATTTTTTGCACCTGCCTACAACCAAACCAACAATTCCTTTCACAAAGTACAAGAAATGAATGAGTTAAGTGAATGTGTACAGTATTCCTCAAACAGAGGTGACTGGTGTGGCTCCCAGCACTGGGGTCTGGACCACCCTTTTTTATTTATCTCCAGGTTAGGGAGGACAGAGCTAGAGAAATCCAAGCAAAACAAGCCAACCAGTATCCAGCCAAGTGTAAGACAACGTGGTGTACCTGATAGACCATTATATTAACAGTTTCTTCTTTTTTCTGTTCTGGAGGTCCTTGACTCTGCAGTAGATTTCGTACTGTTTCTTCCATCCTGAAGAACAAACAAAAATAAATAAATAAATAGACAGGTAGATAGATAAATGAATAAATGATTTCTTTAAGAAATGTTTCCTATTAACATGGGTCTGTTCCAGTTAGTAGAAATCATTCTTTAGTATATTATTCCCTAAACTTAAACCTGGAAATCTCTTTTCTCTTCTCTCTCCTTCATCCCCTATATTAAGAATCTGTCGTGAAGTCCTTTGCGATCATTCTGCAGAATGGCTCTGGCTTCTCTCTCTCTTTACCATTCAGGTCTCTATCCTTGGCCTCCTATGTCTATACACATGCAAACTTCTCCCAACGTCCCTCTTCACTTTCCATTTGACACAGTGTCACCCCAGTAAGTTTCCTGAAATACCACTTTGACTTTTTAAAATCAGTTTTCAAAGTTGACAAATCCTACATGAATCCATTTTCACCATTAATACACTGTTATGTCTTTCCATGGTGGTCTTTCTATGTCAGCACACAAAGATCTATTTTTTTTTCAACTGCTTCCAATATTCCATGATGTGAAGGCACCATAAATTATTTAACCATTCCCCTGCTGATGGAATTTAAATTACTTCAAAAAAGCTTGCTATTTGAATTAAGAAATATCTTTACAAAATTCTAAAAAAAAAAAAAAAAAAAAAAAAAAAAAAAGAAATATCTTTACAAATACATCTTAGTGCACATTTATGAGTAATTCTATAGGTTATAGTATAATATATATTGTATGCTGTAATCGTATTTTAAATACGCACTTCAAACCCTTCCCCTTCCCAAACCCCTCCCCCAAACCCAAAAGTAAAGAGTAAAACACACACACCCATTTCCATTTCCAGGCATTGCCTCAGGCTGTTACTACTTCTTGGAATGCCAACACCCTTTCACCTTCTCTTGGGCCATCCATCTTTCAAAATCCACCTCAAGTTTCACTTCCTAAGAGACTTCTTTATTAGTCCCCTACTTCCATGAATTCTTATAGCCCTATACTTTAAATCATTCATTCTATCACTTAAAAACTCTCCACTTTAATACTCAAAGATTTCATGTATGCATGCTTTGTCTTCTGAAGTAAATTACAATATTTGATGTAGAATCATGTCATGTATTTATGTGCTTCCCTCAATTACAGATAAAGTAGGTACTCAGTAGACATTATTATATGAATCCCTTGTTAATTTGTTTTAAAAAATATTAAGTGCCTACTCTGTAACAGGCACTGACTGTGTATGTTCAAACTATGTTCGAATGGCCTTATCCTTGGGACTCATCCGTGAGGATTCATGGACCAGAACTCTGAGAGCAGGCTGCCCGAACTGAACACAATGGACACAGTGCTCTCATGCCCAGAGCCTGAGTCGGCTGTCTTTTCAAGTCCCATCCTGAAGCATGTATTTTAGTGACTCAATGTAATCCTAGTTTAGGAGATTTGTTGGGGGAAGCAGGCTGACCCAGCACCTCTCCCTCACTAGGGCTTCTAGCAAGACAAATCAGGTGCTCTAGGAGGCCTCTGAATTCCCAGAAGTGGCGAGACCCTTACAGTAACCAAGGTAGTGTGGTTCAGAATGCCAACTACTCATATGGCGCATCACTACTTAGCAGAAGAGTAAAGACACTGCGGATGAACTGGGCCAATCCAAACCTGGATTATAACAGGGGAAATTCTGCCTTCACATGTGATGGCACCAGGATTCATTCAGGATTTCGAGAAGATGGTGGACGCTGATTATGAGTGCGCAGAGAATGATTTGTGACTATACGTTTACTCAAGCCATCTCTTCGTGCATCCAGCCAGGAAAGCAAAGTCTGTTCCCTATATTTTCATATATCTTATGTTATTAATGATAATAAAATTAAATAGTACTTCTAACTTGTCAAAGACCTCTCACATCTATTAATCATTATAATGCACTTTTAAAGTATCATTATATCTCTGTGGTAGATGAGAAAACCAAGGTCCAGAAAGGTTGAATGGCTTACTTACGGGATCACGGTTAGTTGGACAGGGAATTAGGATTAAACCATTTTCATGACTGTAAAAACAGCATCCTTTTTCCACTAGGTCTTATTTGCATTCAGGGAAATGATCTGAAATGAAGGGGAGTCTTAACTCCTAATTAAGAGTTGTCTTTGTGAAAACCTATTGGATGCTGAACCCAAGAAAGCAACAATATTATTTCTGACCTGGGGAGAGCTTTATGCGAAAAGAATAGGTGTGAAGAAGTCACAAATTCTGAAATAATAAGTGATGAAAGCCAATTTCTAATACTTTATTTCATTTTATATAAACAGAGACAACCTCTTGAATGACAGTAGATTTTCCATGATATTTACTAAATCTACCATAAATAAGAAAAATAATGATAATGGTAATAACTTGCTCAACATCACTCAGCAGGGACTAGCCTCTTGTTTCCTAAATATTAGTCTACTTTCTTCCTATCTTCGCACAGTGATTGAAAGTCTTTCTTATTTCAATCCTTATTTTATTCATTTATAAACATTTGGCTTAATTATGGGCCAACAGTTAAAACTCAAATAAAATCTTGTCTTTGTCATCAATAAATTAAAATACAATTCTGTCTCAGTGCATATCTTGCTGAATTATCTCTTCTGTATAATTAAAAGTTCTACGCACAAGTTGCTGGATCAAAAAGAAAAACATTTATTCACCTTCTCCCCGTTCTTCTTGGCTTCAAAGTTTAAAAAAAAAAAGAAAGAAAAAAGAGGGGGTGGAAAGAAAGTCGTTAAAACAGGATCTCAAACAGCCTAGACCCACGGTAACACGGTGAACACTTTTCTGGCACAAATTCATGATTAATTAAAACCAATTTCATTTCCAAGCTACAGCTTGGAACAGAGTTGTAGGGACCCAGCCCTACCCTTGGTAAAAAATTAAGTTGTCTCATCTTTCATAACCTTTATGAATCTGCTAACAGAGAAATATTTTGAACCTGATAGGAATATACCATTATTCCCTAATGATATCTTTTTAAAAAAAATTCTCATTTAGCAAACTTCTCTATTTTCCCGAAAATCAAAGACTGAAGCATCATCCATTGTAGTGTAATGCCCAATGACATTTTACTTTGTTTTATTATTTTGATAGCTGATGTATGAGGGATTGCATTACCAGTCTGCACACAGAATAATCTATCATCTGTTTCTCAGATGTGACTAAAAATAACACAATTCCTTTCCCCAGGTCAGGCATGGGCAGAGTTTTTTGTTTTTGTTTTTAAATTGCTGATTGGTTCAATCTATCATTAAACACTTAGCTTAATTAATTCCTTCTAGTTCTTTTTTTTTTTTTAAACAGTTTCTCTTTTTTTTAAAAATAAATTTATTTATTGATTTATTTATTTATGGCTGTGTTGGGTCTTTCGTTTCTGTGCGAGGGCTTTCTCTAGTTGCGGCAAGCTGGGGCCACTCTTCATCGCGGTGCGCGGGCCTCTCACTATCGCGGCCTCTCTTGTTGTGGAGCACAGGCTCCAGACGCGAAGGCTCAGTAGTTGTGGCTCACGGGCCTAGTTGCTCCTCGGCATGTGGGATCTTCCCAGACCAGGGCTCGAACCCATGTCCCCTGCATTGTCAGGCAGATTCTCAACCACTGCACTACCAGGGAAGCCCAATGCCTTCTAGTTCTTTTTTGTTTTTTCTTTTTGTCTGACTTGAGATTAAATCCTTTCTTCCTCTAGTAGCTATCATAACTAAAAACTCTCTAGGCCAAAATTATACTTAGTGAGATGTAATAAATTCTAATGTACATTAAGTGAACTATTTTTAAAAAGTTAAGTCCTACACAAGTCAGAAAAAATAAACCAAATTCATATGCAAACAGCATATTTCAAGTAACATAGATACAAATGTAGGAATTGTATTTAATTGAAAATAGATTCCGTGTTTTAAGGTACGTATCATTTAATTAATAAATTTTTACTATAGTATTTCCTCTAGGGGAAGAAAAAAGCATAGGTTTTGCTTAAAAAGGGCACTAACTTAAAGTTAGAAAAACAGAACATTAAAAAAGAACACACGAGAAGAATAACAATTCAAAAGCACATAAGAGCTGGATTAGTGAGGATCTGAAACAAAATCTTCTCCCTGTACCCAGGGGTCCACCTTTGTCACAGACCCCCTTCTAAAGAGCAGATGACTGGGGAAGTTGTCATTGGATCTGCATCCATGTCTCACAGAGACAGTCTCCCTACCCAACAAAGGAAGATCCTTCTGGAAGTAAATATTCAAAGACAATTGTTTCCTGAATCCTTTCAAGGCAGGAAACTACCTAATCATGCAGGGCCTGATAACATCAGGAGTCTCTTTACCAGCAGAGAATATGTTTTGAGCCCTGAAGAACTTGACTCATTCAATAATGAAAATACTATTAGAAAACACAGTCCCAGGGCACACTGGGAGCTGTTCATTCTAATAGCAGGTAAAGGAAAGTGAACTCTTCCACATCCCTTCCTTCCTCCCCAAATTTAGCCCTCTCTTTTGCCTAATGACACTCTGGGAACTGATCAGAACATTAGACTGAAGCGTTCTTTTGTGACTCTTGTGATCAGATATTCAGTTTAGCATGTCATTTTTGACAGAAATAGAACAAAATGAACACAAAACAAGAAGCCACACTCCCCGGCTCAAACTAGTAACTGATGAGGCTCTTTGAACTAAAAGCTGAACCTAATCATATTTTTGTTTTTAAGAAATATTTTAAGCTATGTATTTGCTGATTAATCACATTAAATAAAAATAAAACTAATAATGCAATTACTCAATATCCTCCCATATTTTCCTTTGTGAGAGGCTGCAAGACCAGAACCCACCCACTTCTGCTAGAAGTACATGCCATATTCTCTTCACCTACACCGTGCACTTTGTTGACAGCTGCTGCTGTGACTTGCAAATTGCTTCTCCTTGTGTTTCACTGTATTTGACTAGCAATCTTCTCATTTTGAGAAAGTGTGTCAGTTTAAGCAAGGGTGCTGCCATGATCGAATTTCATTTTAAAGACAAGAAGAAAGGGACTGGGGTTCAAATAGAAAGAAGGCTGAGGGGCTTGAGCCACTGTAGCACCTCTCCTTCACCTGGAGCCTCCTCCCTATGAAGTCATCCCATGTGACCCCATATAGAGAACAGCACTCATCCGGCAAGGTCAAAGGCCAAAATGGGGACAAGCATCCTTCCCATATCTGCTGGAAAAAAGAGAAATGCTTACAAGACAGTCTTTCATTGGATGACTATTAGCAGGGTTAAAAAATTTAAGCACACTACCACTGGGATATTCAGAAAAAATACAATCCATTTACAATCCATTTGCAAGTATATAATCAAAAATCTTTTTTCTTGAGCCTCCACATGCTGACTAGCACTAACTTTTGCCCAAATCTTACTATAAATCCTACACTTTGTCTAACACGACGGATTTTTAAATCCATTGAGAAACAAGTGTCCATCAACAAGAGAATATATAAGCAACTGTGTTAACAGGTAAACCTCAAAGATATTGCCAGTTTGGTTCCAGACCACTGCAATAAAGCAAATATTGCAATAAAGCAAATATTGCAATCAAACAAGTCACACAACTGGTTTTCTATTGCATATAAAAGTTACGTTTATTCTACACTGTAGTCTATTAAATGTACAATAGCATTATGTCTAAAAAACAATGTACATACCTCAATTAAAAATACTGCTAAAAAATGCTATCATCTGATAAAACAGGGTTGCCGCAAAACTTCAATTTGTAAAAAAATATATATATAGTATCTGGGAAGTACAACAGAGCAAAGTGCAATACAACGAGGTGTGCCTGTGTATATTTCCCACATTGGAATCCTATTCAGCAACAATAGGAATAAGCTGATGCATGCAATGATACGGAAGAATCTCACAAACATTATGCTGAGTGAAAGAAGCCACACACAAAAGACTACATACTGCATGATTCCATTTGTATGTAACTTTAGTACAGGAAAAATTAATCTATGATGTAAAATTTAAGAACAGTGATTGCCAGGGAGGGCAGAGACTGATTGGTAAGGGACACAAGGAACTTCCTGGGATGACACTGACATTCTGTATCTCCGCAGGGGTTTGTATTGCACAGGTGTAAGCATTTGTTGGGATTCATCAAAGGCTACATTTAAGATTTGTGTATATCACTGTATATAAATTTTATCTTGAAAGAAAAAATGCACCGCAAACAAATATGGAACTTTAATTAGTGCTATACATGCTCAAGTACGTACATAATTTGGGGTGAAATGTAATGATGCCTGAAGTTTACTTTGAAATGCAGCAACGATTAGATAGATGGATGGAGAGAGAGATGGATACATGGCTAGACGTATGGTAAAGCAAGTACAGTAAAAGTGAGTGGTAGAATCTAGTTGTTGGGTATACAGTGTTCCCTGTAAAATTCATTCAACTTTTTGTATATTAAAAATTGTTTATACTAAATTATTGACAACGTTTTGTTCATTTGTTTTTAAAAGTAGACCTTATCTCTTGGGTAAAAATGTCGAAGAGAAGCAACTGCTTTTCTTCCATAGATGGTTCCTAAGTGTATGCAGGTCTGGTTGCGTGGATCACGATCTTTACAGAGAAAGGAGACTTGGGTGTGGTGTCATCTTATATCTGGAGAGAAGTCACTTGTCTACAGATTTGTTGCTGGCCCTTCTGCTTCTATGTCTGAAGGTCTTGAGGCTGTTCCCAGTCTGTTTGTTCTGTTTGATCAGAGCCTGGAGGTATGTATGGCACTCTGACCTTCACCTTAGCTTCTGCTTGCTACACTGTTCTGAATCTTGGTCGCCACCTCCAATGAGCTTGCTGACCTGGCAGTTTATCTTCAGACACATCTGTAAGAGTGCCCTTGACCTGCCATAGCAGGCCCACTGGGTCTCCAGGCAGCCCCAAAATCGCACAGAATCTGAAGAAAGCCTGGAAAGGTAAAACCCACAATCTCCTTTGTGCCTGAGCATGGTGGACCACCAACTGGATGCTCTTCTTTCCTTAAGGAGAAGCCCTTCCTTTGTACTTTCTTCACACTCTGCACACTTTTCCATTATAGCCTTATAGCATCTTATTAATGATCTCTGAGTTCCTTGAGGTCACTGACTGTGTCTTGTTTATTTTATCTCTAACAGCTAAGCACAGCTAGTGTTGCTGACTCGGCGTTCAATGAATTCTTTTTTGGGGGAATGAATGAATCTAATAGTTTTTTCACACATTCATTTCCTGGCTCCTTATATTTTCATTTCCCCATAGACCCATATGTAGATGTAACTGGTCAGAGAGAAGCAGTAACAAGAGAGAGGTACCAGCAAGTCTAGAGGGGCTAATTATTAAGCTGCGACACGTGGGGCTAAGATGCAGGGCTCCTGGTCATTAGTAAAACAAATCAAATATCTCCTAGAAATAACTCCCTGCTCTTTTTGTCACATTTAATATGCAGTCCACAGTTCATATGCTTCATTTGCAACTAACTAGCTTAGATGGTTAAAATATTATCCTTATAAGGCCAGGGTTTTCTAGATTCAATCCTTAGTCTGGACATCCTTTACCATCTAGCAGACTAATCTCTGCTAAGAGACCTCAGGGCTCTACTGCTAGGGGAGAAAAGATCGGAGAATTATCTTAATGAAGAACATATTTTGCATGGCCTCACATATCGTTTGCTTTTAAATATCTTTTTCCCATTCTACTCCCATTGCTTTCCTCGACAACCCATCCTCCCTCCCCAGTTTAACTGCAGTGCAAAGCTTTCCTCAAGTTAGGGAGGGGAAAAGCTGACTAATTTTCAAGATGAAACTGTTCATGTGGAAACTTCACTAGTTTAGAACTAGGTTCCACCCAACTGCACCAACTTGTTTCCTTAGCAAATGAGTTTCCTCACTTAGAAGCTAGAATATCTAAGCATGTAAGCAGGGACAATCCACAGGCTGGCTGTGACTTTGATGTTCTTAACCCAATCTCTGCTTATCCTGGCTCTAATAGTTGGGAATAGTAAATCTACAGTGACAATGAAAAACTGCACTGAAACTGAAACTCACTCTGGATAAATGTTGGAAGCCTGGGATTTCTTATTTCTTTCTTAGATGATATATATTTTTAATTCAGCACGAATTTTGCAAGTATAATGCCATTGCCCAGGAACCACAGTGCTCTAATTCACTCATGGGGATGCAACACCATTCATAAACAGATCGAAAGGTGCTAGTCTAATTTGAATTACTGCATCATATTCACTCCAGGGCCAGCTGTATGTGAACAGAAAGCAACATAAATTTTCTCATAGGCAGGCTTACGCTAATCCTGCATGGGGAGATCACTGCATGGAGAAAGGCAGATTTGGAGAGGGCAGGGAAGCAGAGAGTTGCAGTCACTCGCAATTTTCCACATGGAGTTGAAGGGAATTCCCTAAATGTTTTCCTTTTTCCTTTACTTCATTTTTTTTTAACATCTTTATTGGAGTATAATTTCTTTACAATGATCTGTTAGTTTCTGCTTTATAACAAAGTGAATCAGCTATACGTATACATATATCCCCATATCTCCTCCCTCTTGCGTCTCCCTCCCACCCTCCCTATCCCATCCCTCTAGGTGGTCACAAAGCACCAAGCTGATCTCCCTGTGCTATGCAGCTGCTTCCCACTAGCTATCTATTTATTTTTTTTAAAGCAGTATTTATTTATTTATTTATTTATTTTTGGCTGTGTTGGGTCTTCGTTTCTGTGCGAGGGCTTTCTCTAGGTGCGGCGAGCGGGGGCCACTCTTCATCGCGGTGCACGGGCCTCTCACTGTCGAGGCCTTTCTTGTTGCGGAGCACAGGCTCCAGACACACAGGCTCAGTAGTTGTGGCTCACAGGCTTAGTTGCTCCACGGCATGTGGGATCTTCCCAGACCAGGGCTCGAACCCGTGTCCCCTGCATTGGCAGGCAGATTCTCAACCACTGCACCACCAGGGAAGCCCCTAGCTATCTATTTTATATTTGGTGGTGTATATATGTCCATGCCACTCTCTCACTTGGTCCCAGTTAACCCTTCCTCCGCCCTGTGTCCTCAAGTCCATTCTCTACAACTGCATCTTTAATCCTGTCCTGCCCCTAGGTTCTTCAGGACTATTTTTTTTTTTTTTTTTTAGATTCCATATATATGTGCTAGCATACGGTATTTGATTTTCTCTTTCTGACTTACTTCACACTATATAACAGTGTCTAGGTCCATCCACCTCACTACAAATAGTTCAGTTTTGTTTCTTTTTATGGATGAGTAATAGTCCATTGTATATATGTGCCACATCTTCTTTATCCATTCATCTGTCGATGGACACTTAGGTTGCTTCCATGTCCTGGCTATTGTAAATAGAGCTGCAATGAACATTGTGGTACATGACTCTTTTTGAATTATGGTTTTCTCACAGTATATGCCCAGTAGTGGGAAAGCTGGGACGTACGGTACTTGTATTTTTAGTTTTTTAAGGAACCTCCACACTGTTCTCCCTAGTGGCTGTATCAATTTACATTCCCACCAACAGTGCAGGAGGGTTCCCTTTTCTCCACACCCGCTCCAGCATTTATTGTTTGTAGATATTTTGATGATGGCCATTCGGATGGGTGTGAGGAGATACCTCATTGTAGCTTTGATTTGCATTTCTCTAACGATTAGTGATGTTGAGCATCCTTTCATGTGTTTGTTAGCAATCTGTATATCTTCTTTGGGGAAATGTCTATTTAGGTTTTCTGCCCATTTTTGGATTGGGTTGTTTGTTTTTTGATATTGAGCTGCATGAGCTGCTTGTAAATTTTGGAGATTAATCCTTTGTCAGTTGCTTCATTTGCAAATATTTTCTCCCATTCTGAGGGTTGTCTTTTCATCTTATGTTTTCCTTTGCTGTGCAAAAGCTTTGAAGTTTCATTAGGTCCCATTTGTTTATTTTTATTTTTATTTCCATTTCCCTAGGAGGTGGGTCAAAAAGGATCTTGCTGTGATTTATGTCATAGAGTGTTCTGCCTATGTTTTCCTCTAAGAGTTTTACAGTGTCTGGACTTACATTTAGGTCTTTAATCCATTTTTAGCTTAATTTTGTGTATGGTGGCAGGGAATGTTCTAATTTCATTCTTTTACATGTAGCTGTCCAGGCTTCCCAGCACCACTTATTAAAGAGGCTGTCTGTTCTCCATTGTATATTCTTGCCTCCTTTATCAAAGATAAGGTGACCATATGTGTGTGGGTTTATCTCTGGGCTTTCTATCCTTTTCCATTGATCGATATTTCTGTTTTTGTGCCAGTACCTTATTGTCTTGATTACTGTAGCTTTGTAGTATGGTCTGAAGTCCGGGAACCCGATTCCTCCAGCTCCGTTTTTCTTTCTCAAGATTGCTTTGGCTATTCGGGGTCTTTTGTGTTTCCATACAAATTGTGAAATTTTTTGTTCTAGTTCTGTGAAATATGCCATTGATAGTTTGATAGGAATTGCACTGAATCTGTAGATTGCTTTGGGTAGTATAGTCCTTTTCACAATGTTGATTCTTCCAATCCAAGAACGTGGTATATCTCTCCATCTGTTGGTATCATCTTTAATTTCTTCCATCAGTGTCTTATCGTCTTCTGCACACAGGTCTTTTGTCTCCTTAGGTAGGTTTATTCCTAGGTATTTAATTCTTTTTATTGTAATGGTAAATGGGAGTGTTTCCTTAATTTCTCTTTCAGGTTTTTCATCATTAGTGTGTAGGAATGCAAGAGATTTCTGTGCATTCATTTTGTATCCTGCTACTTTACCAAATTCATTGATTAGCTCTAGTAGTTTTCTGGTAGCATCTTTAGGATTCTCTATGTATAGTATCATGTCATCTGCAAACAGGGACAGCTTTACTTCTTCTTTTCCAATTTGGATTCCTTTTATTTCTTTTTCTTCTCCGATTGCTATGGCTAAAACTACGAAAACTTTGTTGAATAATAGTGGTGAGAGTGGACAACCTTGTCTTGTTTCTGATCTTAGTGGAAATGGTTTCAATTTTTCACCATTGAGAACGATGTTGGCTGTGGGTTTGTCATATATGGCCTTTATTATGTTGAGGTAAATTCCCTCTATGCCAACTTTCTGGAGGGTTTTTATCATAAATGGGTGTTGAATTTTGTCAAAAGCTTTCTCTGCGTCTATTGAGATGATCATATGGTTTTTCTCCTTCAATTTGTTAATATGGTTTATCATATTGATTGAATTGAATATACTGAAAAATCCGTGCATTCCTGGGATAAACCCCACTTGCTCATGGTGCATGATCCTTTCAGTATGCTGTCGGATTCTGTTTGCTAGTATTTTGTTAAGGATTTTTGCATCTATGTTCATCAGCGATACTGGCCTATACTTTTCTTTCTTTGTGACGTCTTTGTCTGGTTTTGGTATCAGGGTGATGGTGGCCTCATAGAATGATTTTGGGAGTGTTCCTTCCTCTGATATATTTTGGAAGAGTTTGAGAAGGATAGGTGTTAGGTCTTCTCTAAATGTTTGATAGAATTTGCCAGTGAAGCCATCTGGTCCTGGGCTTTTTTTTTGTTGGAAGATTTTTAATCACAGTCTCAATTTCAGTGCTTGTGATTGGTATGCTTATATTTTCTATTTCTTCCTGGTTCAGTCTTTGAAGGTTGTGCTTTTCTGAGAATTCATCCATTTCTTCCAGGTTGTCCATTTTATTGGCATACAGTTGCTTGTAGTAATCTCTCATGATCTTTGCATTTCTGCAGTGTCAGTTGTTACTTGTTTTTCATTTCTAATTCTATTGATTTGAGTCTTTTTGCTTTTTTTTGGTGAGTCTGGCTAATGGTTTATCAATGTTGTTTACCTTTTCAAAGAACCAGCTTTTAGTCTTATTGATCTTTGTTATTTTTTCCTTAATTTCTTTTTCATTTATTTCTCATCTCATCTTTATGATTTCTTTCCTTCTGCTAACTTCGGGTTTTTTCATTCTTCCTCTAATTGCTTTAGGTGTAAGTTTAGGTTGTTTATTTGAGATGTTTCTTGTTTCTTGAGGTAGGATTGTATTGCTATAAACTTCCCTCTTAGAACTGCTTTTGCCACATCCCACAGGTTTTGGGTCGTCATGTTTTCATTGTCAGTTTTTTCTAGGTATTTTTTGATTTCCTCCTTGATTTCTTCAGTGATCTCTTGGTTATCTACTAGCATATTGTTTAGGTTCCATGTGTTTTTATTTTTTACAGATTTTTTCCTGTAATTGATATCTAGTCTCATAGTATTGTGGTTGGAAAAGATACTTGATACGATTTCAATTTTCTTAAATTTACAAAGGCTTGTTTTGTGACCCAAGATATGATCTATCCTGGAGAATGTTCCATGAGCACTTGAGAAGAAAGTGTATTCTGTTGTTTTTGGATGGAATGTCCTATAAATATCAATTAAGTCCATCTTGTTTAATGTATCATTTAAAGCTCTTGTTTCCTTATTTATTTTCATTTTGGATGATCTGTCCTTTGGTGAAAGTGGGGTATTAAAGTCCCTTACTATGATTGTGTTACTGTCGATTTCCTCTTTTATGGTTGTTAGCGTTTGCCTTATGTATTGAGGTGTTCCTATTATGGGTGCATAAATATTTACAATTGTTATATCTTCTTCTTGGATTGATCCCTTGATCATTATGTAGTGTCCTTCTTTGTCTCTTGTAATAGTCTTTGTTTTAAAGTGTATTTTGTCTGATATGAGAATTGCTACTCCAGCTTTCTTTTGATTTCCATTTGCATGGAATATCTTTTTCCATCCCCTCACTTTCAGTCTGTATGTTTCCCTAGGTCTGAAATGGGTCTCTTGTAGACAGCATATATACAGGTTTTGTTTTTGTATCCATTCAGCCAGTCTATGTCTTTCGGTTGGAGCATTTAATCCATTTACATTTATGGTAATTATGTAAATTATGTATGTTAATATATATGTATTATATGTATACCTATGTATGTTCCTGTTACCATTTTCTTAATTGTTTTGGGTTTATTTTTGTAGTTCTTTTCCTTCTGTGTTTCCTGCCTAGAGAAGTTCCTTTAGCATTTGTTGGAAAGCTGGTTTGGTGGTGCTGAATTCTCTTAGCTTTTGCTTGTCTGTAAAGCTTTTAATTTCTCCGTCGAATCTGAATGAGATCCTTGCTGGGTAGAGTAATCTTGGTTGTAGGTTTTTCCCTTTCATCACTTTAAATATATCCTGCCATTCCCTTCTGGCTTGCAGAGTTTCTGCTGAAACATCAGCTGTTAACCTTATGGGGACTTCCTTGTATGTTATTTTTCCCTTGCTACTTTTAATATTTTCTGTTTGCATTTAATTTTTGATAGTTTGATTAATATGTGTCTTGGCGTGTTTCTCCTTGGATTTATCCTGTATGGGACTCTCTGTGCTTCCAGGAGTTGAATAACTATTTTCTTTCCCATATTAGGGAAGTTTTCAACTATAATCTCTTCAAATATTTTCTCAGTCCCTTTCTTTTTCTCTTCTTCTTCTGGGACCCCTATAATTCGAATGTTGGTGCGTTTAATGTTGTCCCAGAGGTCTCTGAGACTGTCCTCAGTTCTTTTCATTCTTTTTTCTTTATTCTGCTCTGCAGTAGTTATTTCCACCATTTTATCTTCCAGGTCACTTATCCGTTCTTCTGCCTCAGTTATTCTGCTTCTGATTCCTTCTAGAGAATTTTATATTTCATTTATTGTGTTGTTCATCATTGTTTGTTTGCTCTTTAGTTCTTCTAGGCCTTTGTTAAACGTTTCTTGTATTTTCTCCATTCTATTTCTAAGATTTCGGATCATCTTCACTATCATTACTCTGAATTCTTTTTCAGGTAGACTGCCTACTTACTCTTCATTTGTTTGGTCTGGTGGGTTTTTACCTTGCTCCTTCATCTGCTGTGTGTTTCTCTGTCTTCTCATTTTGCTTAACTTACTGTATTTGGGGTCTTCTTTTCGCAGGCTGCAGGTTCGTAGTTCCCATTGTTTTTGGTTGCTAAGGTTGGTTCAGTGGGTTGTGTAGGCTTCCTGGTGGAGCTGACTGGTGCTTGTGTTCTGGTGGATGAGGCTGGATCTTGTCTTTTGGTGGGCAGGTCCATGTCTGGTGGTGTGTTTTGGGGTGTCTGTGAACTTATTATGATTTTAGGCAGCCTCTCTGCTAATGGGTGGGGTTGTGTTCCTGTCTCGCTAGTTGTTTGGCATAAGGTGTCCAGCACTGGAGCTTGCTGGTTGTTGAGTGGAGCTGGGTGGTGGTGTTGAGACGGAGATCTCTGGGAGAGCTCTCGCCGTTTGATATTACGTGAGGAGGTCGCTGAGGGTCCAGTGTCCTGAGTTCGGCTCTCCCACCTCAGAGGCTCTGGCCTGACACCCGGCCGGAGCATCAGGACCCTGTCAGCCCCCCGGCAGATCACTTTGGGGTTCCTCCCGTTTCCTTGTGAGCTAGAGTGCAGCACTGGCGGCTGGCAGGCGCTGTGGTTGTCTGTGGCCTTTTCTTAAACAACAAGTTTCTCATCTCCTGGTGGTGGGATTTCCCCCTTGGGCACCTGTGCTTAGAATCTCCCCACCTGGGCAAGGCAGCACCCTCAACAGCCAGATTGCACGGCTTGGACTTTGTCTGGGGGATGAAGGGGAAGGACTCCAAACAAGTGTCAAGTCATTAAAGCTCAGAGAGGTGTAACCAATAGTCCACTGGATCTGAATAATGTCCAAGGTATCACAGTATGTTAGTCTGCCCTCTTTAAAAAAATTTTTTTAATTTAATTTTTTTGGTGGGAACGTTAAAGAAAGGCAGGAAAATCTAATTGGCCATGTTTGGGATCAAATCATAGTGTTAAATTTTGGGGCAACAGTGCCAAAGAGATGTTTTAAGAACCCATACAACTAGCCTCTGGAGCCTCCTGGATGCCACAGGGCATCCTTCAATGGGACTGCTCTTTAATTTACATGCTGCTTATGACATTTGATCCACAGTATTTTAGGGTGGCTTCTCTTAAGCAAGCAGATAGTACTGCAAAGCACAGCACATCCAGAAAAGTGGTGTTACTGAATCCTCTCCTAGCCTTGAGTCCTGTGGCCACAGTACAGTAAGTCTATGTATGGGAGTCCCCTGTACTCCCTAAAGTGACATAAGTGGGTCTGGATGGAGATACTTCCACCAGCGATGTAACTTCTGACAAATCACTTACATCTCCCGAGTCTCAGTTTCCTTATCTATGAAATGGATATACCATGTCAGTCCTACTTACTCCAGAAGGATGTTATGAGGATGCAATGAGACAAAATGTGAAATGCTATGTAAGTGGGTACTTGTTTTTCCTTATGGCTTTAACGAACTTTTGGAAGTCAAGGCTCTGTGAATGGTAGATCTTTCGGTGGTGATGTGAGAAGGACAGAAAATAGGCTCTTTGGGAACATCAGTCAATGAAGTCAACGCTTGCTGGAGGCAGCCCCTGTCTTTGCCTTTTTTCAGCAAGTATAGAAGAGCTACTGCACCACTCTCCAATTTCAGACAACAGCTGGCCTGGAGAATAACCTACTTTATTAGTCCTGATAGGACAGGTTACATTGGGGTAACAAACAACCCCAACATTTCAGTGACTTAATAAATAACTGAACTGCTTGTTGACACATGGTCTCGGTACCTTGGCAACCAACTGTCCTCCAGGAGTAGGGCGCTTCTATGTCCTGGTTTCCCAGGACGGTCCAGTTTGTGTTTCTTGTCCTGGCATAATTACTAATAGCACCCTTTTCATCCCAACACTGTCCTGGTTGGGTGATAAATATTATGATCTTCCTGTAAATGGAGTAACTCAAGTATTCAGGCTGCCTCATCCTCTCAACACGAGGCCTTCGGCGCTGCTGGGAACAGAGAAACTGGGGAACACCGTAGGGATTTTTACTGTCTCATTCCAGAACCCACTTCAGTTTAAAGGCCATTGGCCACAACTAGTCACATGACCCAACTGAATGCTAGGGGAGATGGTAAATTTCATCTTCTGAGCACCTAGCAAGGAGAAGAGAACCAGATACTGGTGCTAAAATATAATGCCTTCCATATCTGTATTGTCAGAATTGAAGACATATATGGAACTACTTCTCGGTGAGTGCCTGCCCTGCCTGTCTGACTGTACACAGTCATCTCTAGGTGACTGATTACCAAAACTCAAGACAGGCAAGTGGGTGTTAGTCTTGTTGGTCTTTTCCCATTGGGTATTACTTATCACCCTCTGCTGGGTGACTGAGCTGTCACTATTGAGACTCTTCTCTCCTCTCCCAGGTAGCTATCAACTGTCACCCTTCTTTCGCTTGTGCCAAATTGACTGCCAGCCTACAGAATTAGTCCCTCTCAGCTCTCTGAATTGTCCACAAATATGTTCCTTCTGATGGGCAATCTTCAAACAACACCTTCAAAGTCTGCTTTGCTTTAAAGAACACACTATCAAGCTTTCAGCATGACAGTTGATAGGTATGTTTCTGATGCAGCCTATTTTATGGTACCTGTCTATAAACATGGAAACGCCACCAGTACTTCCACAAAACTTTTGTAACCATCCAAGTCATACTGGAGAGGAAGATGGAAGAGGTGGTCGCTCAGTGGTGTTCACAGAGGGAGACATTTCATGTTGCACTACTCTTCACCCAATAGTCCTTGTTTAAAATATCATCACGACTCAAGAGATAGCAATAACTGGCATGCTTGATCCTTAGAAACTCTGAAGTGTAGAAACGTGTCAAGATTTAACAGGTAAAAGTGAAAACTGGGAAAAAAGATGTCAATTTAAAACCTGCTTCTGTGTTAGATTAAAAACAAAAAAGGAAACAGAGAAATATGCCTTATTCTGCAATGTCATGAAAGTGCATTTTGTCAATCAACATAATGATTGGCATTTGGATAGAGATGTTTCTGCCAATTACCATAAGACAAAGGAGATTTCTTCCCTTCCCTCCTTGCCTATCCAAATATCATGCATCCATCAAGCTTCAGCCTAAGTCCCATCTCTGTTTTCCTGATAACTCTGGTCCATCAGAGTCTCTCCTTAGTCTACTGAAAAGTGTTTTCTCCAGAAAAAGAAAAAAAATTTTTAAAGTGTTTTCTCCGGAACACTTGCAGGAAATCACCAAGGTGGGGGTGGGGAAGAATCTCATTAAAATTCAGACTCCCAGGTCCACCTGAGACTTAGTGATCCAGAATCCCTGAGAATGGAGGCCAGGGATTTGTGTTTTTTATAAACAGATTCTTGCACATTAACTTATGGGGCTCTCTGTTATATTCTCACATCCTCCTAAAACACTTATTCACATAGTACCTGGAGCTATTAAGTATTAGAGAAACAATTTCATGTACAGGGTTCTTGGTTCTACAACTCTTTGTGAGTTTGTTAGGGACCCCAGTGCATATCTCACGTCTTTTTCTATTATCCCCATCACACAGTGGTTATCAATTTACCCTGGGTGGATGGAACATCCCTGAGTTGTGAGTTATATACTGATTAGCTTCACCTGGGGCATAGCTGATGCTGAAAAGTAGACACAAAGCATATTTAGATGAATCTAGTTTTCTTTTTTCAATTAATTTTTATTGGCATATAGTTGCTTTTTTTTTTAATCACTGTGTTATTTATTTGGTTGCACCAGGTCTTAGTTGCAGCTCGCCAGCTCCTTAGTTGAGGCATATGGCCTCCCCAGTTGCAGCATGTGAACTCCTAGTTGCGGCATGCATGTGGGATCAAGTTCCCCGACCAGGGATTGAACCTGGGCCCCCTGCATGGGGAGCACAGAGTCTTAACCACTGTGCCACCAGGGAAGTCCCAGATGATTCCAGTTTTTTTTTTTTTAAACTATTTTTTTAAATAATAAATTTATTTATTTATTTTTGGCTGCATTGGGTCTTTGTTGCTGCATGCAGGCTTTCTCTTGTGGCGAGCGGGAGCTACTCTTTGTTGCGGTGCATGGGTCTCTCATTGTGGTGGCCTCTCTTGTTGCGGAGCACAGGTTCTAGGCGTGCGGGCCTCAGTAGTTGTGGCTCACGGGCCCTAGAGCACAGGCTCAGTAGTTGTGGCACACAGGCTTAGTTGCTCCGTGGCATGTGGGATCTTCCCGGACCAGGGCTCGAACCCATGTCCCCTGCATTGGCAGGCAGATTCCCGACCACTGTGCCACCAGGGAAGCCCTGCATCTAGTTTAAATTCCAATGGTGGAAAACTTAAAAACAACTCCTTCTGTAATATGAATAATTATTCCCTCATTTACTCACTCACTCATTCGTTATCCCCTCATTCATTTATCTATTCCTTTATTTGATAATCATCTATTGAATGCCTACTGTGTGCTTTGTGCTATAACCAGCAATTCAAATAAAGAAAATCAGCTAAATGTGTGAAACAGGCAAACCAACAATTACCCTATGTGTAATAAGTGCCAGGAGAAGATGTCATGGAGGTGAAGAAATCCAAGAGGCTAAGAGAGGCTCTTTGGAGGTGTTGACATGGGCTGAATTTTTGGAAATGAGTAGGATTTAGCTGGACAGAAAAGGGATTTTCAAACTAACTAATGGTTTTGTTTACAAATTTTAGATTGCTTGCTATGAAGTTTTCTTAATGAGAAATATGGTTTAAGTGTGGGCATGGTAGTCCGTACGTCTACTGAATGTAAGAGCATTCTATTTTAGTACTGTACAGGTGTTGGCATTTTAATCACATGAAAAGCATTTTTATATCATTGTTAGCTAAACTACTTAAGGCTCTTCCAACTGAATTATGTACATTTAGAGTTATGCTCACAGTTTCATGGAAGTTTAGTAACTGCATTTCAAACAGTGTCAACCAGAGCCTCTAGGTAGTATTCCCCCAACTGTACATATTCCTAAATGGAACACTGGTCTCATTACGTTCCATGCACATCTGTATTTACCCCCCAACCCACCCAGTTTGGGATGTTCAGGTTTCTTCCACTATTTAGCGCGTGTCCTTCTTGACCTTGAATGTCTATGAGAAAATAAAGAATAACCACATCAGAGTATCTGCTGCTAAGAAATAGCTAGTCTAATAAAACTAGTACCAATAACTGCAAAATTCCCCAACCAGAAGGTTAACATTAAATAAGAGTCGATTGTCAAGTATTTCTTATCGTGGAATACAAGCTTTTATACAGCACTTTTACTGCACATTTCTGCCCAATGAAATAGGTGTTGGAAATACAATGGCTTTTGGTGAGAAGAGTGCCCATTTATCCTTGAATTGTCTTTGCTTCGGAAAGAAAGAAGCAAGGATAATTGGGGGAAAGGGCAGAGAACCTATGCCCTAAAACTAACTTTAAAAAATAAATTTTTGTTGATATGCAAAAGCACCAGAGAAAGCAGCAGTTTTCAGACTTATTGCAAAAGAAAAAATTACAGACACTAAATACTGATAAACACTCAAAATTTGTCAAGTGACAGGATTTTTAAAATGTAAATGAGTGAGAATATAATACTATGTTGATTGAATTGCTAGAAATTATCATGGTAGCATGCATAGGTTTATACAACATTAACCGCTTTTTATCTTAAAGCTATGCTGTTTTAGGACTTTCAGATCTATGGCCTGAAGTCCTTCCCCCCCCCCCTTCTGTAAACATGAGAAACTGTGCAGATCTCTGCTTTCCATCCATTCATGCGGGTTTATTGAAATATTGGTAAATTCCATAGGCCTGTACTACACAAATGTCCAAAACCATGTAATAAGCAGCTCATTCATCTTTCTTCCCTGCCTTTTCCAAATGAAGAAGAACACATTTAATCATAAAGTGCAGAGACTTCTCCCAGATTGGAAATGGGAGGGAAAGGGCCCATACTCCAGTAACCTATTAGAACACAGGTTCCCTAGGACTTATCTATCTCTTGTTAGGCTATAATAGGGGCTCTAAAATGATGCTGCAGTTTTTCTACAGCCAAGAAATTGATTGGTGAAGTTGAGTAAATCTAATGCCAATGTTCTTCTCATGGGTGAGTATGGGCAGTAACCACAGCCTGCAATAGGGAGTTGTCATTACCACACAGCAGTCAATAAACGTACAGAAGAGGGCATGTATTCACAGTGGTGCTCATTTCCAGATTTTCTATTTGGATATACTGGATGATTATCACTCTGCAAACATGTTGCTGTGGTCCTTGCTTTGACACCATACTCTCTGGGGGGAAATTCAATACATCCATGATCATCTCAATAGCAATGCCAATAAGAAAACTTGCAGACAGAGGTCCCTGAGCCCCTCTGCCATGGCTACTACTGGACCCCTGGATTCCATCCTCTCCCATCTCTTCTGGACCTTTGCTCTCATCCTGCCCCTTGGGCAGCTGTTCTCTCTCCCTCTCTCTCCATGAGCTCTTTTTTTTTTTTTTTTAAATCAAATGTCAAACAAGTTAACATTAGCTTTATCCTAATGGAATCTTCCTTTGTCCCTTCTCTCCCTTTGCAATGTATTCCCCTTTTCTCTCCTCTCCCCACCACCTATATTAAAGAACAGTTTATATGTTCTGTTTTCACGTTTTTTCCCACCAAATTAATCTCAACAACTACCTTTTACCCAACTTCTGCCCTGATGCCTATGTGCAGACTAGTTTCTCATCATCAGTAGATCTGAAATCACCACACTCATTAATCTTTCCTAAGTCTTTTGGCTTAAGCATTTGCCTACACTGGCTACCCCTTGCTTCTTGAAGTTTTGCTCTCTCTTGCCTTCATGGCTACATTCTCACATTCTCCTCCTTCCCATCTAAACATGTCTCTGTTTCCTACTGAGGTCTCCTTCTCCCATCACCTAAAGATGGCCACTCCTCATGGCCAGGATCTCAGTCTTCTGTACTCTCTCTCTCCGCTAGCTCTATCTCTGTCTCTGTCTTTCTTTCCAATCTCATCTACTACTTCCTTTACTTCATATTTCCAAATCTAAATCTCCAAGCCCACAGCTGGCTGTCCAGTGACCTTCTCAACGCTCAACTCGATGCCCTCCAGAACCTCACACTCAGCATATTCACACTTACCAGTCACATCTTCCCCAGACTCTCTGCCTCATTCTGTCCTCCCTATCAGGTCTAGTACTATCTACAGGCCCTTGGCAGCCTTCCTGCCTCTCCCATGCTTTCCTTGATGGCTCAGGAGCAGAAAGCCTGGGAATTGCATTTCCTCAGACACCACTGCCAGCTTTCAGGTTCTTCTAATGAGGTGCACGCACAATATTTTGAAGGCTGAAAAGAAGCATATGTTTTCCTCCCCTGCCAATAGTGATGGAGACCACGTGGGCTTCGACAATGTCAAGTCTTGCCACAGCTGGCTGGACTTGCCCTCCCTTGCCTGTTACCAGTCTCAGAACTGCAGGGCTGCTGTGACCACTGTTCTCATAGTTTCTCCACCTTTGGAAGCAGCAACAAACTCCTAACTCTGGACCACAGCTCAGCTTGAACTTGACAGTTAGCAGAGGTCCTCCGACATCTGCTCCTTGAACCCTTCCTTTTGTTGCTGTGGGCATGTACTCCCCTGGATTGAATCCCTCTGTGCTGCAAGTATTTTGACAGGTGTCTTTTCCTGACTGATCCCAAGACCACCCCACTCCCTGTCACTCAGGATGAAAGGTCTGCAGCATCATTCTCAACTGCTGCCTCTCTGCACCAAAGGCCCACCACTTTCCAAGCACTGCCAATTCTTCCCTTTCAATGCCCTCCTCTTTCCTTGATCAATGTCTCTACTTTGATCAGGCTCTATTTCCCGTCATTGAACTGCTCTAAAAGTTTTCTAACTAGTTCCCCTACAAACTAGTTAGACTAGTTCCCCTAACTAGTAAGTCACTTCATCATCTTTACCTGCCATCACGTCAACCTTCTTAGAACAATAATGCTTACCCTTTCAAGAACTTTGTTACAAACTTTACATAGACCCATCCTCCTGGCCCACAGGGCAAAGAGTAAACCACATAGCAGGGCATGTACAATATTTCCTTCTTCCTATGGCCTTATTATATCCCCCTTTCCCTCTTCACATACCATATGTGCAGTCAGTCATGGATACTTGGAATCATTCTTGCAAGAGAACCCTTGCTTTCTGGCCTCCAGACCTACTTCTCATGATTTTCCCATCTAGAATGTGACTTTCCTCCACCCCCAGTGAAGGTCTTCAAATTCTTTAAGAATCAACTCAAATGTCACTGGTAATCCCCATATCAGAAAGGATTCCTGTAGCATTCTGAACCCGACCTACATGGCTCATCCTACTCTTGAAGGTTTTACATTTCAACAGCTGTGCTGTCCCTGTGACCCAACATGGGAGCCACATAACTTTTACTTGAACTCTATTCTCTACGCTGTGCTTCAGTCTTTGGTTTGGTAAATTGTGAAAACCAGGAAACATGGGACTGAGGTCACTTGCCGTGTTTGTGATCCAAGCCAGAACCTAACCTTCCTGAGATCTGGGTATGAAGGGCTCACCTATTCAATAGTTAATGATGTACTCCAGTTAACTTCCCAAATCTCGGCCAAGCCAGAATTTTATAGAGACTATTGCTTGAAATTAGTGAATGATGAGATCTCAAACTCTCTCATATATAATTTTTCCATTTTAAGACTTTCTGTTTTATAGGTTAAGATCTAGGATTCTAAACGGGTAAATACATATACATTAAGTTGAACCACATGAAATTGCTGATATTTGACCATTTTTGATCTATAAAATGATAGTTCTACATGGTTCAACCTAGTAAATGCATTAAAAGAGATTTTTGTTGCACGTTTTTCACAATAAGGTTTGCTGTATATAAAAGGCATAATGAACAAATACACTTAAGAACAGATACACCTCACAGTAAAGGGCTATAATGATGACAACAATGGTAGCGCCAAATATTTATTAAGTACTTACTATATACCAGCCATCATGGTGAGTACACAGATTATCTCTTACATAGATTATCTCTTTTCTTTTCTTATAACAACTCAGTTTTAATCACCATTGGATAGATGGAAAAACTGCTGCTTTAAATGGTTAAGGAACTTGCCCAGGTCACTGAGCTAGTACGCAGTGGAAGAATCTGAAGGAAGACTTACTCTATAGTTGCTAATTTTGATCACATTGAAAAAAAAATTAACTACCTTTTTCTCCTGGGGTCTTTCAGATTCCTTGGCCCCTCTTGGCAATACCAGGAAGAAGAATAAAGAGAAATGGAACTCAAGGAAGAGCCTAAATGCCACCTCCTCCTCAATGTTTTTCTTGACTACTGGCGCTTTGATCTGTGTGCGGTATTACTACATAGTCCTTTATCTCTCCCTCCCCTTTGGTTCGACTTAGCGTACGTTGCCTCCGTCCATAGCTCGGTATATGCTTAAATTTCCCAATTATAAAGTTTTGATCAGACAGTGAGCATGTCTAATGTGTTTCATTTTCAAGACCAAGGAACAGACACTTTATTTTCACCTAAACACAATCCATCCATCCGTCCATCCATCCATCCATCCAACGGCTATTGGATGTTAACATTTCTGGGTGCAAAGAACACTAAGATAACAGACCCAGTCTCTACTCAGAAGGAACTTACTGCTGGTTAATGGGGCACGAACAAGTATGTCAGCACAAACAACGGCACAGGTTATGTACCGTGAGAGAGGTAAGTCTGACTGCGCTGAGGGCAGCGAGGTGGGCCACTCGGCAGTGGTTTTAAAGAACTGATACAGTTGAGGTGAAGCTGGAGAGGTAAGTGAGGATTAGCCACTGGAAAAACTTGAGAAAAGGATGCTCAGAAAGAAAGAACAGCTTGTGCAAAGACACAAAAGAGCCTGGGATATTCGAGTCACTGTGAGTGCTTGGTCTGGCTTAGTGACAGGAATAAACAAAGCAAGTAGAGGAGAGAAGTAGGAGAGAGACAGGAAACAGGAAAGAGAAAGGAAGGAAAAAGGAAAAGAGTAAAATGTGCCCTTGATTTTAGGAAAGTTCCCATGAAGGTACAAGCAGCAGCCCCATACCAACCAATAAAACCAGATAAACTCAGAGCTACTGCTCAGTGGCCAGAATGATGGCCATGACCCGAAGGCCCAGATCCACCCCCCAAAGAGAGCTTGGTGTGTAAGAAGTAAAAGAGTCACCGTCACACAACGTCCGTTGATTTATAATAAATTTTGGGAAGTTGAAAATATAGTCACATGGGTACAGAAAGCTGATGAAAATAAAGAAAGTTCTATTCCTACCTGCTTTGGTAATCAAAGCTCTTTAGCTGAACAGATGGACATTTCACCAAAATCTCATGGAAACAAATCTTCACAGGCTTTCTGTATTAAGAAATAATTTAGCGGCCTTCCCCAGAGACTGCATGCTCTTTGTCTAAATATAAAATAAGACAAGGAAACTGGTCTTTTGGAATCCTTAATTAAACAGTATTAATCCTAGAGAAGAAAGTAGGGTCTGTTATCCAAAATGAATCATAATAAAACAAGAGGAAGTTTTCGAAGTCTGGACACGTTGCTAACAACATTCAATGTAAAGAAGGATTTTATTATTTCTTAAAAGTTTGTGTCTGAAGCATTCAGGAAGGGATAGTTGAGTCTGGCTAATAGACCAGAGCTAATGGCTACCTCCAAGGTGATCAGCCTCACAGAGAAAACATCTGCTTAGGAAAATGTATTTTGACGGAAAACCAGGAGATACGGCAATGCAATATTTATGGATTGCAACTCAAACGAAACCACCTTTTAATATGTAATTGAATGACATAAATTTATAATGCCTTATACCTTTCCTAAATTTGCATTGAATAATGGCAAAGGGCAAGGAAACTACCCAATTGTTAACTGATTGAGATGCAGCGTGAAATGTGTTCAATATTTATATTCTTTCCACACCAATCTTCTATTTTTATTTATATGATCATTCCCTGACAAACATAATATGAACAATGTCTGCAGAATTTTTATTAACAAAGTGCTAAGACATACTTCCGTGCCTATGTAAAACCATCTGCTAATGTCTCATGCCCAAACCTATTTGTATTATTTTATTTTTTCCTTCCTAGGGGTTCTGAAGGTAACCATTTCCCATTAAATTAATCACGGCCACCTTTGAGGCATTTATGCATTCTTCTCGCATTTCAGAGAAATTTTGGAGAAATTTGGAGAATATTTTTGGAGAAACCCCTGGGTATTCAGATTCATTATGGAAATTCCTAAAATCAAAGCAGGGTCAGGGTTTAGAAGTGTAATATACCTTTCCTTTCCTAATGCAGGACCAGAGGGCTACGCACAAATACAGTTTTTCATTTTGCAGTTAAGTTCAGGTGAGCTCTTCAAACTTCAGTATGTGAAATATGCCATGATTACCATTATTGAAACCCCCATAATTCTCCTTTATTTTTGAATGGAAACATTGCTGAAGGTGCCTGATTAGAAATGGACAGAGCAAGGTATAGAACTCCTGCCTGAAGATTCTGAAGAAAAATATTTTCTAAAACTTTGAATCATCCTCATTGAACTAGAATACAGACTCATTCCACTAACAAATCCTGATGACCCAGGACTTTTTTGTAAAGCAAGTTTCTCCCCTCCTCCCTGCCCTTTCCCTGACATATAGCAGTAACACTGAAGAAATCTCCATGGACTGAAGTTGGAGACCTCAGAACATAGCTTTATAATCAAAATCATGCTTTACAATGGATACCACTTCTCACCTGCCACTTAATTTCTTGGGGTCATTTAAGATGGTAAAAAATGAAAGAGTAGCAAGTCAAAGCTCTTCTCCACCTCTTCAAGGGCAAGGTGGAGAATCTTTTCAAACCTTCCTAAGTCCTCTAACTTAATTCCATACTTCCCCAGGAAGCTCTCCTTGATCTCTTAGGTCTTGTTGATTTCTCTATCCTAGTAACTCCTCCAGCATTTTTTTGTCTGTAATACTTTTCTATCACTCACATCTTTTTTTAGCTACAGTAATTCAAGGGAAACTTTGTCTTAAAAAGAAACTAACTCATGGTTGGCATTATACAAAGCCACAGAGCAGGCCTACAAGGTGTGATGAGTGGAGAATGCCTAAAAGATTTCCAACTCTCTAGCCTTGTTGATATTTGAAAGTTAACCATTAGAGGTTAATTTCTTTATCTTAAATTATTGCCTACTGATTATTAGGGAAATAGAAATCACAGTGAGATACCATCTCACACCTGTCAGAATGGTTATTATCAAAAAGGCAAGAAACAACAAGTGTTGGTGGGGATGTAGAGAAAAGGGAACCCACACCATGTTGGTGGGAATGTAAATTGGTATAGCCACTGTGTAAGGCAGTATGGAGATTCCTCAAAAAACTAAGAATAGAAATATCATATGATCTAACTATCCTAATTCTGGGTATTCATACAAAGAATATGAAAACACTAATCTGAAAAGATTCCTGCACCCCCATGTTCATAGCAGCATTAATTACAATAGCCAAGATATGGAAACCACCCCAGCATCCATCAATGGATAAATGGATAAAGAAGATGTGGTATTTATATACAATGGAGTAACTCAGTCAGAAAAAAAAGATGAAATCTTGCCATATGTGACAACAAGGATGGACCTTGAGGGTATTATGCTAAGTGACATAAGTTAGATGGAGAAAGACAAGTTCCATATGATTTTACTTATAGGTGGCAAATAAAAAACTAATAAGGTAGCAAACAAACAAATACAAAACAAGTGAACAAACCAAACAAAAACAAACACATAGATAGAACAGAGCAGTGGTTACCACAGGAAAAGGGATCAGGGGGAGGGCGAAATGGGTAAAGGGGATCAACTGTATGGTGACAGAAAAAACAATTTTGGTGGTACAGTTTTGATGATAATCAATCAATCAATCAATCAATTAATTAATTAAAGTAAAGGCTCTTGGAGGGAAAACATTAATGAAGGAAACAGGCCTGGCCACAGAAATGAAGATAAACCTGAAATGGAATCCTATTGCTTGTCCTTTTTGATCGTACAGTATGATATTATGAAATTTACTTCTCTTTTAGCAACTGAAAAACAGGGATACCTTTCTGAGTTGCTATTTGGAGTGGAGATAACACAAGGAAACCACATATTAGAGTGTCTGGTGCTCAGGAGGCACTTGATATGTTGCAGTTCCTACTTATTTTTGTCATTTTAAATCACTGAGAAGAGTTTATCAGATTTTTCTGAAGCAAAAGTTCATAGGTAGTGAAGGTAGCAGAATACGCCACCCTAAAATATGACTGTAGGAGTTCAGGACGTGTCACCCCAAAATATACTGCTTTGGCATACTGATTATTTTGAGTTGCAGGCATTTGAAAAACAGCAAATGCCCGGTGTTTCCCTTGAACTCCCCTCCTCTGCCTAAAGACAGATCCTCCAAAAGAAACTCCGTTGTCATCAATCCCCTTCCTGGGAATTTCATCAACCAGGGACAATTGACTCATCACAGGAAAGAAGACTAGACGTTGGCCCCACATCCAGAAAGACTTTGTCACAAACAATCACACCTCCCATCTATTCTTCTAAGGACCCATTCATCTTTCTGAAAACCATTTTCTCTTCCAAGAGGCCTTCACCCTCCCTCCCCCTTTCCCTATTAAGATGATCTCTAATCCTGAATTCTAAAGCCATCTCTTTGAGCTATTCATTTTTCCTAGGCATCTCCCATGTAGACAAGAGGCATACATGTTAATAAACTTCTGTTCATTTTTCTCTTGTTGACCTGTCTTTTATTACTGGGGGTCTCATATAAGAACTCAAAAAGGCAAAGAGAAAATTATTTTAGCTCCCCTACAATAGGGTATTTTGATGGAGGAGACAGAAGCCAAGAGGAGAACACTGACCAGTGGTGGGAAGAATCACGGAAGCAGGAGGATAGTAAAAGCAGAGGACAACTAAAACAAAAGCATGCTTCACCTGCTCGGAATCCTAGGGCCTGACCTGTGTGTTACTTTGTCTCTCCCTTCACACTGTTTTACACCTTAATTAAAATTCCTTATTTAAGTTCTGTGTAAGAGTCCTTCAAAAATTTCACCCTCAACTCGGATTATTCCTTGACCTTGTGCCCCTCGAAAAGAGTGATGAAGCCACGCAGATAGAGCAGGAGGCATTTTGCTTGTCCCTCGTATTCGACAGGAACGCTGGACTCACTGCACTTGCCTAGTCACACTCAAAAAGTCAAGAAAGGGCTTCCCTGGTGGTGCAGTGGTTAAGAATCGGCCTGCCAATGCAGGGGACACGGGTTCGAGCCCTGGTCCGAGAAGATCCCACATGCCGCGGAGCAACTAGGCCCGTGAGCCACAACTACTGAGCCTGTGCTCTAGAGCCCGCGAGCCACAACTACTGAGCCCACGTGCCACAACTACTGAAGCCCGTGCGCCTAGAGCCCGTGCTCTGCAACAGGAGAGGCCACCGCAATGAGAAGCCCGCGCACCGCAACAAAGAGTGGCCCCTGCTCACCGCAACTAGAGAAAGCCCTCGTGCAGCAATGAAGACCCAACACAGCCAAAAATAAATTAAAAAAAAAAAAAAAAAGTCAAGAAAGCTACCCAAACTAACAAAACCCAAGAGAAGGAAGCATATTACTTGAAAATACAGCTAATTGTAAATAAACTCACAATGGAATAAGGATAAAAATGTAATCATCTCTAAAATGTGTGATAATTACTATCAAAAACAAATCCTCCACCTATGTCTCCTAAGTTTACCCGTTTTTTAGTGAAATTCAGAAACGCCTGTCTGGGTCAAACTCTGCAAACTGCAAAAGGAGCCAAGCTGGTGTTGGCTGTCTGCCTTCTTGCCCTGACCTGTCACTGACCAGCTGTGTGGCCTTGGGCCCGTTAGTATCTCCCTGTATCTCAAGTTTCCTTATGAGTAAAATTTGCCTGTTGCGTAAGAATGGTTCCATAAATGATACATGTAGGCAATTATAAATGAAGTTATTTATTAATTCAACAAATACTTATTAGGTATCTACCATGTATCTAGCACTGCCCTAGATACTGAGGCAATCAAAGAAGACTCTGAGTGAGTCCATCTTGGTTCAACTGAAGGTGGGAAGTTATTAAAAAAGAGACATCAGGCCCCAAATGGAGTCATTTATGCTAAGCCCACTTCACCAAATTGAGACTTAATACCTAACCTAATTACAGTTTCACCCTCTCCCAGGAATGCAACCTTTACCAGTTAGTCTAAAATTACCTGGTCAGCACTAGTGATGTAATCCACCTGAGAGACCCCTGCTGTCCCCCCCACAAAGGAAGGTGACCTTGCCTGAAACAATTCATTCTTTGCCAGTAACTTCCTTGTCCTGCCTCTTTCTGCCAATAAAGACCTTCCATTTTGGACAGATTGGTGGAGCTCCTTTCTATTTGCTAGATGGAACTGTTGAATAAAGCCAGTAAGATCTCAAAAATTTACTCAGTTGACTTTTGCTTTTGAACAGATCTGGTGGCAGCTGTGGGTTCCAAAGGAGACTTCTGATGGTTTCAGGGACAATGAGAAATACATGTCTTGGTACCCACACACGCTTTGAGTTCTCCTTCTCACCATTTCTGAGCACCGTGGGAAGTTCCTTCCTCTTAGTTCTGGGCTCCGCTTTCTTTGCATTGAGCTCCTGATCTAATTGGCTGTCTAGTCCAGGGCAGCTTAGCTTAAGTTAGCAGATAGTACCACCCAGAACACAAGCTTCTAGCCCTTGGTTCAGCCCCCAGTTACCCATTTGATTGGAATCCCAGTCTACAGTCCCCTTGTGTTGGATTCTGCTGGCTCAGTCCTTTCTCCAGCCCCTAGTTCCACTTCGGGAATCGCTGGAGGTGAGCACAGGGCCTTCTTGTGGCCAGTCCACAGTAACATCTCTTTGATTACTGCTGGTATGTGAAGGTTCACATGAGGTAAAGGCTGGTGCTAATGGGAATCTTGGAAGCCAAAAGCCACAAAATTGGTGGGCACAGACTGAGCAGTTAAGGGCTCTTAGAACTCTTACCACCAGACTCTAAGACTCCTGTTAGGATAAATTGGTCACACCATGGGTTAGATTAACATGGGGTCACCTGCCAAACGCAAGAACATTTCCATGCAACGAGGTACACTGTCAAACAGCACACAGTCCTCGACACAGTGGCACAGCCTTCTTAGCTATTAGTTTGGCTCTGAAAGCCCCAAAGGCTTAGCTAAAGAAATAGGATCTTTAAGTTCCAAAGAGTCCAGCTCGTGCCCTCCTGGCACCTGCTAACTTTATATCTAAGAACTATGGTCCCAGAAGCTATAGGTATCGACAAAAATTGCAAAATCTTACAAAAGACAACCTAGCATTACGATGGCCATTTGGGAAGCATTCCAATTAGACCACACTGATTATTTAAAAAGTGCATCTGAAAGCAAGTGTTCCCAAACAAAACAAACAGAATAGGATACCTATTTTAATTGGTATGCACATGCTTCCAAAAGCCTTCAAGATCCTCAAATAATTCATTGAAAAATTCATGGCAAAAGGCTAATGAAAACTTAAAGATATAAGAGGCACCTAAAACAAAAAGACTATAAGACTTACGTAACTCCTACTGCTCCCTTCTATCCTCCTTTATTTGCATAGTCACTGTAGTAATCCTATGTCTGAATTGTATTTCCACTTTGAAGAGACTATTAAACAGTTACCTTTTAAAATAAGATGACCCGAGACTACAGGCCATCCTCTTTAGGTATCTTTCACTCCTTGGTCAAAAGCTTAACTAAGGACCATAGTTAAATAATTTTCCAAACCCAGAGAGGGTCTTCAAAAGTTCTTGTAAATGGGGCTTCCCTGGTGGCGCAGTGGTTGAGAATCTGCCTGCCAATGCAGGGGACACGGGTTCGAGCCCTGGTCTGGGAAGATCCCACATGCCGCGGAGCAACTAGGCCCGTGAGCCACAATTGCTGAGCCTGCGCGTCTGGAGCCTGTGCTCCGCAACAAGAGAGGCTGCGACAGTGAGAGGCCCTCGCACCGCGATGAAGAGTGGCCCCCACTTGCCACAACTAGAGAAAGCCCTCGCACAGAAACGAAGACCCAACTCAGCCATAAATAATAAATAAATAAATAAATAAAAATTAAAAAAAAAATGTTCTTGTAAATGGATTAAGTCTTGAGATTAATGGATTGATAAAAAGGCAAACAATGAGATGGCCTGGAGGCCACTTGGTCTACCTGAACTCATGACCATAGCTGAGAACTTTGAAAGGACTTGTCTGCCGAGTTAGTGGCCTTATAGACAACCCCGTATCTACTGAGAACTAAAATAGTGCCTGCCATATCAGTAAACAAAGGATGTTGCAGCCATCAAGCCACCACATTACAGCCGCCCACCCGGACGGTGACCTCTGAGGGAACTCAGGATGGAGACAAATGGGCTGCCGACTTCCAAGCCCATCTAGCAGTCAGCCCCTGCAGTCACCCCTAATGGTGCACCCTGAGGAGACTCAGGATGAGAAAACACAGGATACTGGCCCCAGATAGCTGAGGTGCATACCCAAGGAATGATTTCAGTGAGTCCAGACTCTTGCATCTTCCCATACATAGAGAAGAGCTAACTTCCTTAACTTGAGATATCTGGTTTTCTTTTATAAACAGTAATCTTTCAATGTTCCGACTTCCCGGTCTTTGTTGCAAAAACTCCTATATATCCTGGCTTCCCCCGTTCCTCTTCAGAGCAGTCTCTCAGCATTATCTGAGATACTGTCTCCCAGGCTTGAAGTCCAAAGAATGTCTGCCAAATAAAACATAGCTCTCAACTTTTAGGTGGTATATATTTTTTTAGTCGACACTACTATTGAAGCAGCACTCCCGTATGGACCCCTTTCCAAGGAAGTGAGACTCTGATGGATTTTCTGGTAAACTATGTTATTCCCTTAAACAGCCAAGGGGAAACTAAAATTAAAATTAATGAAAAACCTTGCCAAATTCTGATAGATACTAGAACCTGCAGACGGGATCCTGAGAAAACTGGCAGAAGCCAGTTAAGGGTGAGAATTCTTACCAGGGTCAAATCCCCCACATCTCTGTCTGTAGCACCTGGTAGAGAGAGAAAAATAATATATATTTTGTACCCTCTTTGGGGATGCCTCTTGAGTCCAAGGGGTTGTTCAGTACTGCCAGAAATATTCACTGTTTGTCACAGCTGGAAACTGACAAGATATTTAAAATAAATTTTAAAAGTAGTTCTGTGATCTTTAAGTTGACCAAAATGGAAGCTGATATTCAAAGCCTGACAGGGACTATTTTTTTTTAGGTCTTCTCCTTCAAGCTAAAATAAAACTATGTACCCAAGGAGAAAGAAAAACCCTACGAAGCCTTTGTGAGAGAATTTACTAAAACATTCCAAAGACACACAGCTCTAAATCCAGAACACAGAAATCATTTGATTTACATCTTCGTTGGAAATCCTCTCCCTGATATAAAGAAGCAGACTGAGGGTAATGTAGCTAGATGGTTGGATCAACCTGTGATGTCATTTAAGTTGCAATGTAATTCCTTGAGAAATTAAAAGCAACTGTTTTCAGCTTACAAATCTTTGCAAAACCAGAAATGCAGCTCCAGAAACAACTCAAAGTCCACCTATCCTTTTTAATAATCCCCAAACCTTCCCTATTTATCTCAAAGGGCTTGTAAGTACTGGAAAAATTCTGACCTTCAGAAAAAAAAAAGTCCTTCTTGGAAGAACATGCATTCTTTCCCTGTGCCTTTGAGATGTAAATATTCTACCTGGTCTTCTTCAGGAACTCTTATCTAGTCCATTTCCTTGAAATATGAACCTCAAGGAAGTAATTCTTATTAGAAAAAATAAAGGGGGGAAGGTTATGTGGGACTTGGCTAGATGAAAAATCTTGTCTTCTTTACAAATTTTAATAAAAGGCTCTAGTCATGTGAGCAGGTAAACTTAACTTATTCTATCTGCTAGAAACATAATTTGGATCTAACTTTCTTCTTTTTTAATGAGTGAATTATATATTATTGTACCTGATTCATGGCTACAATATTAGAACAAAAGCTATAACATCTATGTTTGCATCTGTCTGTATGTTTATGTGTGTCTATATACATGTGTTGTAGATGTATGGTATTTTCTAGCTTCGAATGGCATAGCCAAAATTAATATGCAAAAGAGCTCTATTTAATTGGCTTAAAGAAAATTAAGCACTAATATGAGTTAAGTATTCCTACAACTCTCAGAAATATAATAAAAGTGAACCCAAATATTTTTCAAGTTCATGTGATCCGAGATAATCTTTGGTAAATAAAAGCCAGTTTAAGTTTTTAAATTTTTTAAAAATTAAATTAGTTTCATTTAATAAAAACAGGCATGTTTTTAGAGTTCTCAGCATTAAGTACAACATCTTTATTTTACCTAGATTTACTGAAAGCCAAATAAGTTCATGTTATCACTTACAAAATTTGTTAGTGAGAAAAATAGACTGGGATAATGGCTGACATTGTCTATAATATCTCATGAAGTTTTCATGAGTAACCTAAACATAATTGTTAAAAATAAGTGAATTTAAAAAATGTAAGTGGGATAAGAGATTTCTAGGTAAACCTTTCAACAATAATTATGTTTTATGGTATGTCTACTTCACAAAAAAATCGTTTCCAAAATCTTTTTGGTTACTTGAAACCTCAAAGTTTATTAAGTTAAATTAAATAATGAGTTAAGTTGAATTCACTGAATACCTAGATCATTTCCAAATAAGATAAAATAGTGAGACATTAATTCCTGAACAAAGGTTTATCCAGTTTTGGCCCCACCCACCAGTGGAGTTCCTCCCATCAGGAAGCCTGCACAAGCCCCTCAGAGAGTCTCATCCACCAGAGGGCAGACAGCAGAAGCAAGAAGAACTACAATCCTGCAGCCTGAGGAATGGAAACCATAATCACATAAAGTTAGACAAAATGAGATGACAGAGGAATATGTTCCAGATGAAGTAACAAGATAAAACACCACAAGAACAACTAAGTGAAGTGGGGATAAGCAACCAACTGGAAAAATAATTCAGAATAATGATAATGAAGGTGATCTTGGAAAAAGAATGGAGGTAAGGATCGAAAAGACGCAAGAAATGTTTAACAAAGACCTGGAAGAACTAAAGAACAAACAAACACAGATGAACAATACAATAACTCAAATGAAAAATACACTAGAAGGTATCAGTAGCAGAATAACTGAGGCAGAAGAACAGATAAGTGACCTGCAAGACAGAATGGTGGAAATCACTGCTGCAGAACAGAATAAAGAAAAAAGACTGAAAAGAAATGAAGACAGTCTAAGAGACCTCTGGGACAACATTCAATGCACCAACATTCACATTATAGGGGTCCCAGATGGAGACGAGAGAGAGAAAGGAACTGAGAAAATATATGAAGAGATTAATAGCTGAAAACTTCCCTAACATGGGAAAGGAAACAGTCACCCAAGTCCAGGAAGCGCAGAGAGTCCCAGACAGGATAAACCCAAGGAGAAACACACCGAGACACATAGTAATCAAAGTGGCAAAAATTAAGGACAAAGAAAAACTATTGAAAGCAACAAGGGAAAAGCAATAAATAACATACAAGGGAACTCCCATAAGGTTATCAGCTGATTTCTCAGCAGAAACTCTGAAGCCCAGAAAGGAGTGGCACAATATATTTAAAATGATGAAAGGGAAGAACCTACAACCAAGAATACTCTACACAGCAAGGCTTTCATTCAGATTTGACAGAGAAATCAAAAGCTTTACAGACAAGCAAAAGCTAAGAGAATTCAGCACCACCAGACCAGCTTTGCAACAAATGCTAAAGGAACTTCTCTAAGTAGAAAAGGCCACAACTAGAAATAGGAAAATTACAAATGGAAAAGCTCACCAGTAAACACAAACATACGGTAAAGGTAGGAAATCATCCACACACAAATATGGTATTAAAACCAGCAACTGTGAGAAGAGGAGAGTCTATTGATAAACACGTTTTATGTCACACTGAAAAATTTACTATAAGAAAGCATATGTTTCTAAACAATATAAACTGTATTTATAAATTTGCTAAACCACAGAATGCTAATGTAAAAGACAGCTCACAATTGTTTACCTATTTATTTTCACTAAAAATTTAGGTTTTTAAGGGTTAAAAATTCTAATATGTGTAATCAAAGCCACTAGAAATAATAAGGGAAACATCTCCATATGCAGGGAAAGTAGAATGGGTGTTTTTGGTAAAAGATGGTATCAAGAATGGAAATATATTTTGCTGAGGTGAAAAAAAAAAAGAAAAAATCAACTTTTGTCTTAAATGAGGCTTTAAGTTATTTCAGAATGAGAAAGAGAAATAAACATAGGACAAAATCTGAATGGAAAAATAAAGTTGTGGAAGGTTTTTGGAAAAGGAGTCTTGAAAAAAGAATTTGATCCATGATCAAGATGGCTAAGATTAAAATGAATTTATTTGAGTGAAAAAAATGAGTTTTATATAAAAAATAAGCTGGTGCAATAACAGAATTTGGTTTTCTCTCTGTTAAAAGGACAAAGTTCTTTTGAGCTATTGATCAGTTCTTGATAAGAGATTGTAAAAAGTTTATCTTTACCATTTAAGTAATCTGCCTAGAAAGCAATGATTTTGTGTCTTGTCAAAATAATTTCCTATATTTCATGTTGTCTTTACCAGGTATTTGATTACTTAAGAAGTGGATTTAAGACTTAAATGTAAGACCTGAAACCATAAAATTTCTAGAAGAAAACATAGGTGTACTCTTTGACATCAGCCTTTGCAATATTTTTTTTGGATATGTCTCCTCAGGCAAGGGAAACAAAAGCAAAAATAAACAAATGTGATTACATCAAACTAAAAGACTTTTGCACAGGGAAGGAAACTATCAACAGAACAAAAAGGCTACCTACTGAATGGGAGATGATATTTGCAAATGATATATTTGATAAGGGATTAATATCCAAACTACACATAGAACTCATATAGTTCAACATCAAAAATAACAAACAACCCAATTAAAAATGGGAAGAGGACCTGAATAGACATTTTTCAAAAGAAGATACACAGATAGCCAACAGACATGTGAAAGATGCTCAACATCACTAATCATCATGGAAATGCAAAGAAAAACCACAATTAGATATCATCTCATACCTGCTAGAATGGGTATTATCAAAAAGACAACAAATAACGAATGTTGGCAGGGGTGTGGACAAAAGGAAACCTTTGTGTACTGTTGGTTGGAATGTAAATTGGTGCAGCTAATGTGGAAAACAGTATGAAGATTCCTCAAAAAATTAAAAATAGATCTACCATATGATACAGCAATTCCACTACTGTGTGTTTATCCAAAGGAAATGAAAACGTTAATTCAAAATGATATATGAACTCCTATGTTCATTGCAGAATTATTTACAATAGCCAAGATATAGAAGCAACATAACTGTCCATCAACAGATGAACTGATAAGGAAGATGTGGAATACATACACACACACACACACACACACACACACACACACACACACACACACGTAGCTGACATCAGGGTAGACTGCTTCCACCCAAGATGCCAAATCAAGACTTCATATTTTAACTAAACATGAAATCTTTTCTTCTTCTCCATCTTTTCTTTACTATGGCATTGGCCAGGAAAGATAACGTCATCATCCATATCTCCCAGGCCATTGCTAACGGAGGCTACCTTTCAGACTGCTGGGTTTCTCATCAAAAATCCCAACCTGTCCATAACACTGGAGACCCCCTGGTCCTCCCAATTTTTCTTCTATTCTCAGTGTCACTGTAAATTATAATCAACTCCCCTTGGAAATCAGAGTCCAACTTTTATGGCCAGAGTAGCCAGTGCTTGTTTTTTTAACCTTTCTCAGATTATATCTGTATTTTCCCAATTAGACACAAATACCTATAAAATTGTAGACTATTGGTACCGCCACATTCTTATGATTATCTAAATAAGACCTCCTCTCAATCATGAAAAGATCTCACCAGCAGTATTCATCTTTGCAAGGCCAAAATTGTTCTTGATATTAGGACAGCACTTGATTATCTTTTAGCTAAAGAAGAAGGTGTCTGTCCTGTGGCCAAAACCACTTGCTACACCTGGATTAACACTTCTCGGGAAGGTGAAACTCAGCTATGTAAGATCACTGAGCAAGCCACTTGGCTTAAGAAAGTGACTCCTTCGGGGGGGGGGGGGGGTCTTTCTTTGACTTATTTTAGATTGATTCAGATCTTAAGAACCATTGCCCTGAAGTGCTCTCCAGACAGTGGGAATTATCCTGCTTAGAAGAATCATAGTAGTCTCCCTGGTACACTGTATTCTCTCAGAAGCTTTAAATGCATATTCACTGCCACTAACCACCAAGCAGATTTTTTCCCCTAAGACTAGAACATTACAGTAGGAACAGAGAGGATGAACGAGTAAAGTAACGTGAACCTGAAATTATGACCTCTGAGTACCATAGAGATTCAGCAAAAAATGTCATGACCTGTGAATACCACGCAGAGGATCAGAAAAACCTGGAAAACTTCAGAGCAGTAACTGAGAGTGGGGCTAATGCCTTGAACTTTGACCACATCTCTCAGTTAAGCTGAGAGTATGATCAAAAGGGAGGAATAGTTAACAAGGAGACAACACACCTAAAATGGAGTCACTTGGGCTAAGCCGCAGGTCAGAAAAGCGAGGTTAATACTTAACCTAATAGCAGTTTCAGCCTCTCCCAGGAATGTATTCTCAACCAGTCAGTCTAAAATTACCTGATCAACAGTAGTGATGCAACCCACCTGATAGACCCCTGCCATCCCCGCAAAGGAAGGTGACCTTGCCCGAAACAGTTCAGTCTTTGCTAGTAACTTCGCTGTCCTGCCTCTTTCTGCCTATAAAAGTCCTCCGTTTTCTACAGTTCTTTGGAGCTCTTTTCTGTTTGCTACGTGGGCTGCTGCCTGATTCATGACTGTTGAATAAAGCCAATCGGATATTTAAAATTTACTCAGTTGAACTTTGTTTTTTCAACCGAAGTTTGCTGAGAAATACAGAATAAAGAATATTAAATGACAAGCAATGAAGTTGGGATTTGACCCTATGGTTAGACGAGAAACAATGAGAGCTTTAGAGAGGTAAACTACCTAACAAAAAGAAGGTTTATAAAATGAGTCCCGTAATCAGCTGGAGGCAAGGGCCACTCAGATCAGATGGGGATGAGCTAGATGGTGATATGGTAGAAACAGGAGAGGAAAAATGAAGAGACATGTCGAAGAGCCATTTTCAGGAGTCGGCAGGACTCAGAGACGACTACAGGAATGAGTGAAAGTGAAGGGAAGCCAGAGGGACTCGATGGGGCTGGGTGAGGTTCTACAGTTGCATCCACAGAGGATGTTAAGAAGGGAAGCTGGCTGGAGCCTAGGACAGTGTGGTTTTGTTTTTAAATTTTATTTCATTCTATTAAAAGCATTTCTGACCTTTAGGGACTAAAAGCCAGGAGAGCAGAACTTGTTCAAAACAAATACACGGGTTAGGCCGAAGGCAGATGTTGTGAATAATTCTGCCCCAAGGGGTCAGGGATATCGTCCTAGCAGAAGATAAAATCGGAGTGGGGTCAAAGTGGAGGTGCATCTACCAAAGAGACAAGGGGAGGAAGGGTACACCAGGGAGAGGGAACAGCACATGTAAAGACACAAGGGTAGGAAATGGTAAAGCCCATGAAGAATGTTAGAAAACCACCTCGACCGCACCAGGATGGGGGATGTCAACAGCCACCCACTCTTGATAATGACACAAATGCCAAAATAACCACGCCATCCACAGCAGAGCACACACTAAACCTCCACCCAACAAACACATCCCTTAAGAAAGTCTTGGTGAAATGAACAGTTTAGACCAGGCTTCTGCTACTTATGAGGA
Organism: Balaenoptera ricei; assembly: GCF_028023285.1. Lineage (NCBI taxonomy): Eukaryota > Metazoa > Chordata > Mammalia > Artiodactyla > Balaenopteridae > Balaenoptera > Balaenoptera ricei. The sequence continues at coordinate 3,336,208 of NC_082645.1, read as the reverse complement.
GAACAGATCAGCTAGCCATGCTAGGAACAAATATTTTTCATGAATTATGCATTTTAACATTTCAGAAAGCACTGCCCTCAGAAGAGAAATGGGTCACAAGATGCAGAGATTTTATTAGAAAGAAGCATGGACATATTCAATGCCTAGAAATCTGGGTTCCCTAGCGGGGAGTGAACCTGCAGATCAGCAGGAGGAAACTGCATGCAGTGGGCCTAGAGGCAAGGGAAACCCAGAGAGGCGAGTCCCTAGAAGGGGGAGTCCCTAGAAGGGGGAGTGAAAAGGAAAAAAGATATTCTTTTTGGTCTACTTTAGATTTTTCCGGGGGCCAAATATATGTTAGAATGTTTATATCTAAAGCCTTGATGAAAAAGTTTTCCAATATATTTCTATTTCTGAATGTATCAATATATATGCATATATGTGTATATACATCTACACACATTTGTATGTATGTGTATGTACATGCACACATGTACACGAATACTTAATTCATGGGTTATGTTTACTATTGAGCAAGGTAAAGGACTACAGAATGCATACTTCTGAGGTGACCCCCAATGATCCCTGCCTCCTGATATATTGTACTCCTGACAAGTATGATGTATATTTCCCATGACGATAGGCGGGACTTAGTGACTTGTTTATAACCAACAAAATATAGCCAGTTTGATGGGATATCACTTCTGTGATGACATTACAAAAGGTTGTGACTTCCATCTCACCAGCAAACTCTCTGTACTGCCTTCTCTGCTTGCATGCTTTGATGAAGCAAGCTGCCATGGTGGAAAGGCCCATGGGGCCAGAAACTGAGAGCTGCCAATGACCAAACTCCACCAAGGAAGTGAATCCGAGCAACAGCAAGAAGCTTGGAAGCCACTCCTTCCCGAAGGGTGGAGGTGACTACCTACAATCCCAGCAGACACATTCAATGCAGCTGTTGAGAGGCCCTGCAGCAGAGAATGCAGCTAAACCAGGTCCAGATTCCAGACTCTCAGAAACAATGCAGCGAGGCAATAAATATGTGTGTTGTTTTAAGGTACAGTTTTGGCGTAATTTGTTACAGGGCAATAGATAACTAACATAAGGGCCAAATACTAAAACACATCCTCTCCATTCAAACAAGGAACACTGTAAAGTTTTCCCCATGTTGACTCTTGCCAGCACATTTTTGTACTGTCTTCTAGACCTGTGAATATTTTTTCTCATATTTTAATATATATTCTATGGTAATTTATTTATATTTCTTCATCCTGTTCCCTCCTTTCTTTGCTTCTTCTTTAAGAATGGCTTGGTTGCAAATCTACCACATTCTTTATAATCAATGAGGAACTTCTTTCCAATATAGATCTTGTATGCAGGACTAGCTCTCTTTGATAGTCAATGTACATTCTTTATACTTGAGACACATGTGTATGTACTGATTGCTTCTTGCTGACATGACTGTAAACTATATAAGAGCATGAAGGATATCTAATCACCCAGTGTAAAGATCTATGACCCAAACAGAATTGCTTGTATTTCATAGCCCTTCAATGCAGATTTGGGATTAATTTTGCAGATATAGTACAAGCTCTTTCATAGAACATTCAAGACTTTTAAAAATAACTCACAAAACAAGTTAATATCTTCACTTACTGCACAAATTTGAAATAAGTAAGTCATATAAAAACAAACTCTCTCTACATATGTTTTAGTAGAATACAAGCTAAGGATGATAGACCCAAGACTTTCACAAGGTATCAAAATAGAATAATTTCAAGGGAAGTTATATGCATACCTCATAGAATTATCTAAAAATATACTGCTCATTATGCAACAAAATAATAGGCCTTTAATAAGCAAATGTAAACTATGGCACTTTATTTAATTCTGAAAATTTATAGTTAACTTATCTTTTACTAAGGATAAACAAAACATTTTAAAAAGATGTTGAAAACCTCATTTACTTGTACACTAAATGTGGGAGCAAGTTATGCACTTCTTTTAAACAATTATAATTTCCCCATATTGAAAACAACAGCTGTGAAAGAAAGTAATTAACATGATTTACTATATAATCATTCTATCATTAGATGCTATTTGGATATACAGAAGCAAAACTGAGTGGCTTTCTTGCTAGCACTCATAAAGAAACCTGTTTTCTCAATCTTCTCCTCTTATGTATCAACTGTACATGAATAAGAGTTTTGTTAATTTGTAAGAGAACATTTTATGACAAGTTTTCTTGGCTTTTGGAACTCATTCTCCATTGCCTGGTAGAGACGCTTAATATGTATGCCTAGCCCCACACACTATGTTACAAAGAGATCCAGCGCATATCTTCCTGGAGTGATAATGCATTTGACTACATGCCACAGGAAATATGATGATGGGTCTGAAAAGATAACGAAGCCTTATCCTTGCCTGGTATTTCTGACTGTGCTTTTAGGTAGTTTGCACAGAATGATAATACTGGGTGAATTAGTCCAATTAGCATCCTAGAGAAAGGGACAAAGAAATGAGTTTTTTCCCTTCACTTTACCATCCTTATTACCATCCAGTTTTCTCCAACTTATTCCTCCCACTGCCTTCTGTGGTTGAAATATGATGTAGCAAGAAGGTTTAAAAACAGGCAAATATCCAAAACTTTTTCTTACACTGAATGGTTCTCAGTGTCTGTATCTCCAAAGATGACTAAATGCTGGCTGATATCTAGAGCATAAAGCCATTAATCAGCCAGCATATGATCTATTTGATCTATGATTTGCCTTTTTTCCTTTTGAGACTTACTATAATTTTTGAGAAAGCAACGGCTTCTACTTTGCATGCTTCCGGAAAACTAAGATCATGTCATTCAATGAAACATGACTCTATGGTAGAAAGAATATGTGTAGGGTGCTGAACAAGGTATTACTTCTAATTTCTAAGTGCTTCAGTGCCTGTGAGAGGTGTGATATATATTCAGCAGATACCCCTGGGTGCTGTGGGTAGAAGTGAATTCTAAAGAAAAACCTGACATTTTGTGAATTATGGCATCAACACTCCACTAAATGTCAGCAAGCAGCAAAGATACGACCAAGAGGAGTGAATGCAGAACTTCCTGAGTAACTACAGCCCTGGGTTAATGGGAACAGAGGATTTTCTAGCACTGTCTATTAGGAATACTTCCATTGGAGCCACAGAAGACCCAAGTTCATTCTTGAGCTCCAGGGACGGTGGCCACTGTGGGTCTTCTCAGTGATGATAGTACATTTTCTCATCACAGCCATCTAAAGTCTCAGCCAACTACATCTGTTCTAATTTTTTTTTAAAGAACACAATCGGGGGGAATCATTATGAACTCACTTTCCAGAAACTTCCCTGGCTTGAGAAAAAGAGGAGGGATTCCAGAAGAAAGTAATAATGACAAAGAATTCAAAAATTCAGAAAACTGACTGCCTTTGCATCTAAAGGATATTTTGCTGCTATCCTGAAAACAGAACTATGAAGACTTCTTGGGAGAAAAAGTTGCAGCTTTCTTTCAAGGCATTTAAACTTGCTTTACTAGATTTCATTTTTAGTTCCAGGCATTTTAAATTTATTTATTTATGGCTGTGTTGGGTCTTCGTTTCTGTGCGAGGGCTTTCTTTAGTTGCGGCAAGCGGGGGCCACTCTTCATCGCGGTGCGCGGGCCTCTCACTATCACGGTCTCTCTTGTTGCGGAGCACAGGCTCCAGACGCACAGGCTCAGTAGTTGTGGCTCACGGGCCCAGCTGCTCCGCGGCATGTGGGATCTTCCAAGACCAGGGCTCGAACCCGTGTCCCCTGCATTGGCAGGCAGATTCTCAACCACTGCGCCACCAGGGAAGCCCAGTTCCAGGCATTTTAAATCAAAGGAGAGGTTGTCTCAGAGGCTGAACTGACTTTGAGGAGGCCAGTGCTGCAGAAGGCTCTCAGGGAACCATCCTTGGTGCTGAATTCACATTCTTTCGGCCACCACCTCTCTTGCCTGTTATTTTGATCCTAATCTTTCCATAGCAAAATCCTCACCACTCCAGTCTACTGTGCTCATTTTAGACACACTGCCCCTTTGACAAATATTTTTAGCTACGTCCCAACCAGGGATCTAGCCAGACCTGTAAGCATCCCATCTGACTCAGTCCTGTCTCTTCTGCCCGGTCTTTTTCCTGCTGACCTCACCCAGGGTACCTTGCAGGGCAGTTCACTCCCACGCATCCTAACTGGTAGCTGTGACTCATGCTGTCGAGTGGGTGTAAGAGACTCACTTCCCTGGGACTAAATGCATTTGCGGGGGGAGAGGGCAAGACGTTCAGCAACAGGCCAGCTTAACTCTCCTCTCTAGTAATCATGCTGACTCCCTCTGCCTACTTCCCTCTTGAGCTGGTAGCCATGGAAATGACTTGTGACATCAAAACTATCACAAGCGTTGAGATCTAATGGTTCTACTCAGACAGACGACTTCACACACATCACCCTGCAGGTCGCACCCACGAACCACATGGCAAACTCCCTTGAGTTTCTTTTTCACTCGGTGCAACTCATAATTTAAAGGATGGTAGACTATAAGTCACTAAACACAAAAACTTACTGTCATTTATACTCCATACCCTGTTCTAAGTGCTTGGCAAGTGTTAAACCATATAGTTTTCAAGATAATAATCTCTAGGACTAACTATTATTATTATCTCTCGTCCCCTGCAATTAAATGAAGCTAATGAGAGAGACAAGTTAAGTGATGAGCTCAAGGTCACACAGACTATTTAGTGGTAGAGTGGGATATGCACTCAGGGAGTTTGGCTCTAGTATTCAGTATGCAAACTGCTTCACGTACCTGCAGCTATAAAATAGGGAGCCTGTACTGGGGACTCCTATGTTGAAAAGGAGGTTGGACTAAAACTCTTCAATTCCTTCCAGTTTGAAATGTTTGTGATTCTAAGAATTCTAAGAAGAGGGGTTTTCGTTGTTTTTTTACTTAAACAATGGTCTTCTCCAAAAATGTGGGTTATATGCTAAAGTACAATTTATACGTATGGTAAAAATTATAAATAATTTAAAAATTATTCCATTATTTAATTTTTGCTCAATGTCTTATTCAATATTTGCAGTTCTATATGCTTTTAGAAAATATTATATGCAGAGCATTACACTGAATCTCTGCTGCTGTGTTAAATTTAGTGATCTCAGAATAGAATTCCTAGACGGAATTATTTAACATACCTCAGAGTATATTTTGTCATGACCCAGGCAATTTAATAATATAAATTACTATTATTCCCAATATTTTTATTCTCGGAGGAATAAAAACAAAGAAAATATTCCAAACAAGTAAATTTTTCAGATAACTATTAACTACCTATTCAATCAAACAAACCTAGAAGAATCTTTTGGTGATTGTTTTCCTAAAACGGATCACATACTTTTAAGTTTTATGGCTATGATCTGAACATAATTTAACTTTTTCAGGACCATTTTGAACAGTCACTGGAACTATCAATTGTTGAGCGTATATAATTTTCCTGCCCCTTTTTCAATTTGTTATTTGTCTGACATTGTTATTATGATACTTGCCTCTAACAATGATTTATATCCATATAATATGTTCCATACTGATTGCTATGAACTTAGAAACTGTATAATCAAGTTGGTTAACAATGCGTCTAAAACAGAAATAAACCATTTATGAGTGAGAAGCACAATGTCCTCCAAAAAAATAAATAAATAAAATAAAGTGAGTGCAATTCAGTACATAGAGTATATTTGTTTTCAAAAAAATTTTTTTGATTCCTTTTGTATTCTCAGCTGTGCTGTAGGAAGTTGAACTCACCATGTAAGTAAATTTCATATATATTTTACAGCCATATCAGCAATTGCAGCATTAACTACCGTAATGACGCTGTTTGGTATTTTATGGCAGATAAAAGTAAACATGTCACACATATTATGACATTTCATTTGTCACAAATTTCTGAAGTAGGCATTATTGTCCCGATTTGAAGACTATCATATAAAGGTTACAGAGGTAAAGTCACTTGCCCCAGACCAGTTAGAATGCAGTAGAGAGAGAATTCAAACCCAGAATAACAATAACTGTTACCTTAATTGTGTGGGGAGAAGGGAGAGATTCAGGGAAGAAAAAGTTACCGCTGGATAACAACATAACTATGGCTCTGATCCAGCTTTTCTAGGCTGTCTTAGTCAGCTGAGGCTGCTGTAACAAAATACTACAGACTGAATGGCTTACTAACAACAAACATTTATTTCTCATAGTTCTGGAAGCTGGCAAGTCCAAGATCAAGGCACCAAGAGATTTGGAGTCTGATGAGGACCGGCTTCCTGGTTCACAGATGGCCATCTTTTCACTGTGTCCTATGTGGCAGAAGAGGGCAGGGAGCTCTCTAGGGCCTTTATTAGAAGCGCATGTTCCCATTTATGAGGGCTCTCCCCTCATGACTTAATCACCCTGAAAAGTCCCACCTCCAAACACCATCACACTTGGGATCAGGTTTCAACACTGAATTTTGGGATGACATATTCGATCTATAGAACAGGCCTTTCAAAAACAGTTTGTACCTAAAAGTAGAAATGCTACCCAGTGTGGTATGATCTGATACTAATAAAGCTGAATCAGTCAATATTTACTGAGTATCTACTATGTGGATTTGAATAATAAATATCTTTTCAGGGCCTTGAAATGAGTGGTACTCGCCCCAACTCATGGGACAGGCTAATGATTGCCCCTCGGGGCACATCAGGTTGCTCAGAGGGAAGCAGAAAGAGACAGGAAAGTGGCGAAGTATACACACTGCCAGAAAACGCTCACTGACTGTCCACTCCTGTTTGTTTTCCTGCTTCAAATAAGCCATAATCGACTTTGGAAACCCATCTGACAAAAAGAAATGTTAACAAGGGTTTTTTCTGGATATATACCTAAACCAGTTAGAAAGGAAAATATCCCTCAGGCCCCGGTGAGACTGGCTGCCCAAATCATGAAAATCCTCTTAGTTATGTGCACAGCTGTCAATGCAAACAGGTAGCTGCAGAAGCTGTTAGCCAAATCCCCCTCCCGCCCAGAAACAGCGTGTTTCAGAGACCTGTTCCCTGGTCTACACATGCCGACATGTGTTCTTTGGTGTAGATTAGGTTTCAGAGAAGGAAATATGAAGTTTGATCACTGAGAGATTTTCTCATTAAACCCATTAAACCACGACATCAAAGAATTGATTTCGAGATGGGAATGACCTTGAGGTTACAGAGGGATGGCTAATGACGGAGCGTAGGGGGTGTGGGCTATTCTCAGGGCGATGGGCGAGCACACAGACACCGGATTCCCCAACCAGGGTCGCGCACGCGGTGTCTGCAGGGGCCCAGCAGGCAAGGCCAGTTGAGGGACCGGCCAGCGGAGCAGTCCAGCCCCACCTCCTTCTGTTCATGCCTGCCGTGGGGAGCTCATCCTGTGTTGAAATTCGTCCAGTTCTCCAGGGAAGACATAAATCTAGATTTTGCAGGTATCTTTATATTTTAAACTGAGGGTGGGCTCCGTGAGCTGCTGAAGCCCTCCAGAATGCCAGCTTCATTTCTGACCCAAAAGACAGGCAAGTGACTCGAGATAATTACAGGATATTCTGCCTGCTTCATTTCTGACCCAGAAGACAGGCAAGTGACTCGAGATAATTACAGGATATTCTGCCTGCTTCATTTCTGACCCAGAAGACAGGCAAGTGACTCGAGATAATTACAGGATATTCTGCCTGGCCATTTGGATGCAGCCAGGTTGACATGTGGAAATCCCGACGAGATGTAAAAACCCCAGCGATTAAAAACATTAGTTATTGTTTAGTATGAAATCATAAATACAGCAGATACTCAGACACACAGTGAGTCTTGAGGATAGAGGGGGAGTAGGAAAGCAGCCACACACATTTTGTGCTAACAAACCCTCCAAAAAAAAAACCACGCTGTGCTTTTACATTTGATGTGGCCATCTGGATGGCACAGGATCACAACAGCAGCTTCCAAATGCGCCTCTCAATAAAACTGCCACCTCCAATGCCCCGGGGGCGGTGAGCAGCCTATCTCCACAGCCAGCAGCTGGGCCAAGTCCAGTTCAACAGACAGCTGTTTTCAGAGCATGGCGGTGGGCGTTGGTCAATGTCTCGGCCAGTGGGAGAGTGGACAAATCAGGTGGTGTATTAGTTCCCTGTGGTCATCTTGGAGCACAGACTAAGAAGCTGAATGACAGAAATTTAACTGCTCACACTTCTGGAGGCCAGGAGTCCAACATCAAGCTGCCAGCTGGGCCACACTCTCTCGGCCCTAGGGAAGAACCTGTGCCTCGCCTGCCCCTGCTTCCGATCACTACTGGCATCCTTGTCTACGGCTGCATCTCTCTCTGCTCTGTCTTCCCACTGCCTTCCCGTCTGTCTTCTCTTCTGAGCATCTCTCTTATAAGGACAACTGTGACCGCATTCAGCGCCCAGCCAGATAACTCAGCAGAAGTGCTTTCTCTCAAGATCCTCAACTTATCACGCCTTTTGCCAAATATAGCAATAGTCACTCTTTTGCCATATAAGGTGTGAGGTAACAGAAAATATATATTGGTCCCTGCCCCCTGTTCCTGGCACAGACCTGCTAAAACCCTTATAAACTCCTAAACAACTAGAATACTACGAGCATCTCTTATTCTAATATTTGCCTCTGACCCCATCTCTGATGCACGGCTCCTAAAACCCTTGTAAATTCCTAAGCTGTAAGAGCTCCAGGAACATCTTTTGTTCTAATGAGGTAACTCTGGGTGGGCTCCTGGAGGACTCTGGGATGGGGCTGGTCACCAGAAAGACCAAGCCATGATCAGAAGCTTGGACCTTTCAGCCCTATTCTCCATCCTCCAGAGAGGAGCTAGAAATGGAGTTAATGGTAATCATGCCTGTGGGAGGCAGGCTCCACAAAAATCCCCACAGCACAGGCTTCAGACGGCTTCCGTGCTGGCAAACACATCCACACCAGGAGGGAAATGCACCCCGACTTCAGGGGACCAGCAGCTCCTGCGCTTGGGACGCTCCCAGACCTGGCCCTACATATCTCTTCATCTGGCTGTTCATCTGTATCCTTTATCATATCCTTTAATAAACCGGTGAACTTAAGCAAAGTGTCTCCTTCAGTTCTGTGAGCTGCTGTACCAAATCAATCGAACCCATGGAGGGGGTCATGCGAACCTTGGATTTGTAGCCAAATTGGACAGAAGTTGCGGGTAACCTGGCGACCTACTCGTTGTGACTGGCCTCTGAAGTAGAAGGGGAGCAGTCTTGTGGGACTGAGCCCTTAACCTGTGGAATCTGACACTATCTCCAGGCAGACAGTGTCAGAATTGAGTTGAATTGTAGGACATCCAGCTGGTGTCACAGAGAATTGCTTGGTGTGGGGCATACCCCCTGCAACACATTTGCTGACCAGGAGTGTCAGAAGTGAAGTGTTCTATGTGAGCAGGAAAGGAAACACACAGGGAAGAAACACATAGTCGGGAAGAACTGGGGTTTTCCCTATACAAGAAGGAAAAAACTGAATTTTTACTTTATATACGGTGATATTCACAAGTTCTGGATATAGGGCATGGGGATGTCTTCTGGGGTCTCACCATTCAACCCACTACGGGCAGGGAGTTGGGGCAAGTAGCAGAGATTGCAAAAGTTCTCCAGAAACCTAGAGCACCCCACAGGATCTCAATTCTGGGAAACCTGAAGGGCCTTACAGGATTTCAATAAATGAATTCAAGTAGACAAGACCAGGACATGGTCACTGAGATGCGGGAACCCATATGACAGGAATTAGAGGAGAGGGTACGGGCCGCTTAGGACTCATGTCCACAGCCTATTTCCTTTCACGAGGGCCAGAGGAGTCCCAGAGCAATTGTGAGGCTTAGTCTGGCCATGGGTTTTTAGATCAGCAGCAGGTTTTTCAGATCAGCTGACCTGCCAGGTGGCAAATGGACAAATGCAAGTGAAACCAATATGACTGAGAAGTATATTCAACAATCTGAAATAAACCTCAGCAGTTCCCCTATGGAGGGAATACTTTGGGTGCTGAAATTCTGTAAAGCAAATCAAGACAAGAGGTTCTGGCTTACTTTAGCTAGTTAACTTTTAAAATGCAGACGGTCAAGAGGCATATGAAAAGATGCTCAACATCACTAATCATCAGGGAAATGTAAATGAAAACCACAGTGTGTGGCATTCTTCACAGAACTGGAACAAATAATTTTAAAATGTGTATGCAAATGCAAAAGACACCTGTCAGAATGGCTATCATCAAAAAGAACACAAATAACAAAGTGGAGAAAAGGGAACCCTTGTACACTGTTGGTGGGAATGTAAATTGGTACAGCCACTGTGGAAAATAGTATGGAGGGTTCTGAAAAAACTAAAAATAGAACTACCATATGGCCCAGCAATTCCACTCCTTGGTATATATCCAAAAAAACAAAAACACTAATTTGAAAAGATACATCCACCTCAATGTTCATAGCAGTGCTATTCACAATAGGCAACATACAGAAACAAGCTAAATGTCCACCAACAGATGAACAGATAAAGAAGGTGCGGTACATATATATAATGGAATACTACTCAGACATAAAAAGAATGAAATGTTGCCATTTGCAGCAACATGGATGGACTTGGAGGGCATTATGCTTAGTGAAATAAGTTAGAGAAAGACAAATACTGTATGATAGCACTTATATGTAGAATCTAAAAATTACAACAAACTAGTGAATATAACAGAAAAAAACCAGACTCACAGATATAGTGAACAAACTAGTGGTTGCCAGCGGCAGGGGAAGGAGCAACATAGGGGTTGGCGAGTGGGAGGTACCAACTGCTGGATGTAAGATAGGACACAAGGATGTATTATACAGCACAGGGAATATAGCCAATATTTTATAATAATTGTAAAAGGAGGGTAACCTTTAAAACTTGTACTCAAAATATATATGGAGGAAAAACAAGTAAATAAAAATTTTTAGTAACAAAGAGTAAGGGACTTCCCTGGTTGCGCAATGGTTAAGAATCCGCCTGCCAATGCAGGGGACACGGGTTCGAGCCCTGGTCCGGGAAGATCCCACATGCCACGGAGCAACTAAGCCCATATGCCACAACTACTGAGCCTTTGCTCTAGAGCCCGTGAGCCACAACTACTGAGCCCACGTGCCACAATTACTGAAGCCCGTGCGCCTAGAGCCCGTGCTCCGAAACAAGAGAAGCCACCGCAGTGAGAAGCCTGCACGCCGCAACGAAGAGTAGCCCCCACTCGCCGCAACTAGAGAAAGCCCGCGCACAGCAACAAAGACCCAATGCAGCCAAAAATAAATAAAATAAAATAAAAATTTTAAATAAATAAATAAAAGTAAAGGGATATTTTAAGTCATTTGCAAACAATCATCAATACATCCACATGGCTCTATTTTTCCCTTGGGATCAACTCCTGATCTTGAACCCAAGGCAATAGTCTCACTGCCTCAAGATCATTCACAATTAAATTCTACTACAATTCTGCACACGCAATTGCATGGCGAGGTTTAGCCCTGACCCAGGAGTTCAGATACCAGGAGATCAGGAACACATCATCCCACCACCTGTACGTAACACACGAAACTTTTATTTGAGATTATAACCCAGTGGGAATAGATGAGCAGCCCGTCCAGGGCCAGGTCTGGAGCAGGGAGTGCTGATCCCAGAGCCGGGCACAGTTATCAGAGAAGTTGATATTGGCATGGCCCCTGGTCCCAGGCAGCCACCAGCCAGCTCTGAACACTAGCACCCTGAGCCACAAAATTTACAAGACACGGAGAAAGTTCAGCGTGGGCACTCCTTAGGGAGAGTGGTCATGATGAAAAGCTATCTCATGGGACAGCTATGTTTTGATTATTTTACAAATTTTTTTCAAGCAGTTAATGATGCCTAGACAATTGACTCATCATTTAATGAACAGACATTAACAGGAAAATAGAACATGTCAGTAAAATTCTAAATGGAAATAACAGGGGAGAAGTATGTCTGTCTGTGAAACTGTGTCTTAAGGAATATATGAAAAGAAATACAATTCTAGTTTTCTGAACATTTTACATAATCTGAGACCATGGTACTGAACTCTGGCAGACAAAGTCTACTTGGGGTAGGACATTGTTAAAATAAAGACACCAGGGCTCCAGCTCCAGGGCTTCTGATTCTGATTCAACAAGCACCTCTCAAGTAATTCTGCTATAGGGCGTCCAGGGACCACACTTGGTAAAACACTTCTCTAAGATAGACAAGTGCTAAAAAGTTAACAAGAATTGTTTGGAAAAAATATATTTGTAACAGGAAAATATTACATATTAATGTACCATAAACTGAAGTTGTTGATCATACGCATGAGCTCAGGGATTTTAATCATGTTTTTAATTTATTTACAACTTATTCTTAATTTGGAGGATCCTTGATTTGATTTTACTTCTTTTGAACACTGCTTCTAAATCCTAGATCCCCTTTACTAGAATTGATATCCTAAACATTTATAGAAGAAAACAATTTAAACCTCTGTGTTCATTCAGAAGTACATCTAGCACACCTTAATTAATAGAACTGAGAATTAATGGAAGTGTGCTATCTGATAAGGCAGAGACTATAAACCTTTCCTCACCCTCCAACTGGTTCTTGTGCATTCATATTTCTCCTCTCATATTTTTCACATCCTACACTGTGATGCACTTATCTGTGAATGCCATCTACCCACTGGACTACATCTTTTGAAATCAGGGCCATGGCATTCTCCATCCTTGTGTATGCCCCCTCAGAACAATGCCTTGAATAAGGCTGATATAAATAATTCTACTGAATTAAGTTAAATGGCAAGTGTGCATGCTCTTCTTACTACGAGGATAATTACATACTTCATTATATGGGTATACATGTGTATTTAAAAATCTCTGTAAGTCTACCAATTTGGTTCTCAAAAGAAATTGTTTTCTAAAGAAGCATGGGAAAATAAAAATGTATACAGGATGTTGCCAACCTTTGAAAGAATAATGAAGGCCAGCACGGAAGGGCATCTCGTCTGAGGCATCTGGGTGTAACCAGACAGCCTTAAGAATGCGTTCTTCTACAAAAGGGAATTGATTTGGATACATGGGAAATGGGAGGCTGTGAGGGGTTGAGCTGCTCAACCTTTCAGACTCTTGCTACATGGGCAACATTACTAGTCACCTGCAGTTTCTCTATTTCTCCGGGCCATGCAAAACTAATTAAAAGTTATTGAATTTTCTCCTGGATAATTTCTAGGCTATTCATTCAAATTTGGAATAGATAAGAGGTTTGGAATGACTTGAGTTCAATGACAAATGTTAACTTATGCAAAAGCAACGGCCTAAGAATAGTGATGATTTTGTAAAATACCCCAAGGGAGTTTTGCATATTTCAGATTCTTTGGTGGACTACAGATGCACATTCCACTCATGGCAACTGTGAAATTTTGCAAAGGAGATGCTCTTTACTTCTCTCTGAGTTGCTCTGGAACTAAAGTTGGATGAAGCAAAGCCAAACTGTGTAAAGAGTGCTGAGGGCACAGCAAGATAACTTTTACACATACTTGACCTGGAACTGGGAAAAATTGTGACTTCCCTCTCTGACAAGTCATAGAATCAGAAACCGCAAAACCAGCCACTATCATGGGAATGATTGTCCATTTTGATGGCAACAAGAACTGATAATGATTATTTCAGTTACAATTCTGATGATGATAGCGTTAAAAGCAGGAAGTTCACAAGTAGTTTTCATTTACTGCACGAAGTTTAAGAATAGTCATGTGAGGAATTTTTTTTCCTATCACCCACACTTGTTCAGTAGACAGATACTTTAAAAGATATATTTATTCAAGAGAGATACTAAAAATATATATATGGCATTGAAGTGGTCATTATTCTGAGGTATATGAACTGAAATTGTCTTAAGTTGAGGTTTAATTCAGCCATTTGAGAAAAGGCTGCCTTGCTTCATCTGCTAAATAAAATTACATGAGGCGAGATCTATGACCAATGTACTCAGCACTGAACTTATATAAGTCCTCTGCTCTGTATTGATTAAAAGTGCAAACATTGACTCTTCAAAATAGAACCTTCTCAGCCTTACAAGAGAGAAATAGACAATGCCCTTATGCACACTCTTTGTAAAACAGAGGAAGAAATTAGCTCTTTAACAGAAAATTTCTTTCTAACAAAAATTCTCCTTTAACACTATTTTCATTGCAGTTTACATTTTGTGAATGACAAACATACTAAAGAATATAATTTACTCCACTGATTTGCCTCTATTTTTATGACATGCTTGATGATTTGATCAAAAGATTATTTGATAATTCAATGTGGTCATTTTTTATTATGCAAGGATTTGGCTTAGTTTTTATTATACAAGACAACCATACAATCTAAATTTATAGGAAGGTGTTTTCCCACTGATTTTCAAGTTTTTATGTGTATTCAACAGGCCTAACGCAACAAAATGGTAAGGAATAGAAAGCACCTATCCCAATGTCTGGCAAATTAGAGAGAGCTTTTAGTAATTGCTTGTTGCATCGCTAAGGAGCTGTTGATGTATAATGGAAAGTATGTGGCCTGGGGTGGGAGCGGGTCACACAGGCAGATGGTAGATCTCTTTCTCAGCCCACATGTTAACTGGTTTAAGATGCTCTTCTGAAAGAAAGGTGAGCAATAAAACAATTTCTACATGAAACCAAAGAATTATTTAGTGAAAACTGAAGTAAACACAATAGGTCTTTAAGATATCTCTGACAGGTCACTGAACCGACAAACTTATACTTCTTTCAAAATTGCTTTTATATTCACATACTAAAATTCTGATGTATAATAGGAATAGTGTAACTGCTCTGTAAACTAGTCTAGTTGTTTTGTGTGTGTGTGGGAACAAACATGCGCTTTTCCTATTTCCCATAACTGAGCCTTAATATTAATTAAAGATATGGTGAATCTTACAGATTCAACCATATTGGGATGACTTTTCATTGGCATTATTTAATTTAACTGCCATTAAATAGATGAGTTGAAATCAGCCTTTCTTTCAGGGAGGCCTAGTCTGCCTAATTCATCTTAGTGTCATTGTTCTTTTTGGAGAGTCCCTAGATTTTATATCAAAACAAATAATTTTATAGGAATATTAAGTATGTAAAAAATTCTAAAGAATTGGCATCTGATAGGTTCAAGGTTAATATTTCTGGAAAAATACAAATAATATGATATTACTATAAGATAAGATTATAGCTATTTGTATTAACTATTTTTTTTTCTTATATTCTGTATTCTCGGAGCTCTGGCGTCTGAGTCTTTGCTGACCTGGGAGAGACTGCCCCTCCCAGGGGTATCTAATGCCCCTTTGGAGTGTGCCTTTCATATGCAAACCAACCAAGCCACACCCCACACTGCAAACCACCTCCTCTGTTCCGGTGCTTGTACTCCAGGAAGTAATGTTCCTCTGCCCTGATCACCCAGGACCAGGTACCACCCAGCCAGAGGCAGCCCCTGCATCAGAGCTCACTGAAATTATTCAAACCAGTCAACCTCAAACTTGCTTACCTGCCCTGCCTTTCCTGAGAAAAGCACAATAATGGCCCCTGCCCATGCTGTCCCCTCGCTCTCCTTTTGCCTCCTAACCAACCCTGGTGCTTCCTCACATCGCCCTGCAAGGCACACTGTACCTCCGGTTTCTAGGGAATCCAGGAGTATAAAAAGCTCTCCGTTCAGAACATTCATTTCTGTGTTTGTGTACCTCATCACACTTGATTAAAACAAATCCCAGGGGTACTCTAAAACACCATTTAATTGGGTAATTCATTATAACATCATTTGAGGACTATGACTCTTAATGGTGAGAGACACAACACTCCTACATCAAAGAAAGACCTTTAGGAATTTCAGTGGTGAGATCCAGGCTCGTGCTTAGGGCATCAGGATGAGTTGTGAGAGAACCTAAGACTGGCTTCAACAGTCACTATCTGGAAAGGCTAGCCTTCCAGTGAAAAGGGTTTCCCACTTGAGGTCCATTGGGATTGGATGCAGAATCCTAGCGAACCATGTTAAGGTTTCTGTTTGGGGGTTTAACATTTTGTGTCTCACTTTAGTGTGTGAAGAAGACTTAGAAATGCTTGCCATGGAACTAATTTAACTTTTGACAGCTAAACAGACTAGAAGAAATTTTTAAAAAGACCCAGTTTTCATCAGTGTTGAATATTTATCCTCCGGTTAACCCATCCCATAATCAGACATCTGCTTCTTTGTAAAGGAATAAATTATGTACTGTGTCAAACACTTCCTTGAGCTTTTCTAGCATTTACAGAATAAAAAGTACAATTTAACACAAAGTTTGTCTGAAAGTATTATCTAACTGTTGCACAAGAAATAGCATTGTATACCAAGAAAGATTGTTAGCAAACTACCTGGAGCTTCTCACACCATGCTTAGCTCAGAGTGGGTATCTAAAAAATGCTTGTCCCTTGCTTCTCTTATTCATCTTTGAGGGCAAAGACATTATCTCACATTTTATTCTCTTGTGTACTTTCTTGCATTCTTTCCAGCTCAATGCTGAGTACACAACTGGGAATTCTGTGCTAGTTTTTTTGATTGGCTGGAAGATAGGCTGATTCAATGATACCTATATTAGTATGCTTGAAATAATATATAATGATGTAGTTCCTGTCCAATGGAATATTAAGTCTCATTAAGGATTCAAAAGCTATAGAAGGGAGAGCCCAGAAACAGACCCACATACATACGAAAATTTGGTATTTGACAGAACTGTCACTGCAGACCAATGAAAAAAAAAAAAAAAGACAAGCTACTCAATTAATGGTACTGGAAAACTATCCATAATTAGACATTTACCTTATACCATAAGGACAAAGGATCAATATTTAGAGTACAGGATAATATCTTTATGAATCTGGGGTAGGAAACATTCCTTAAATAGGACCCTAGAAACACAAACAATGAAGAAAAATGTGATAAATATAACTGCATTGAAAAAGATTCTGTTCATCAAAGGACATAAATAAAAATTTGAAAAGGTAAGCCACAGAGTAAAAGAAGATATCTGCTATGTATATAGTAAGAAAAGGACTAGTATCCTTTACATACACCAAAGAGAAGAAGACAACTCAATGGAAATTTAAGCAAAGCTCACGGACAGGAACTTTGCAGAAGACAATTTTTATATAAATGGCCCATAAATGCATAAAAAGATGCTCAGTTCCATTAGTAATGGGTAAACTGAAATTAAGCCACAATAAATATTATTTCACAAACATACGATTGACCAAAAAACAAAAAAAAAATTAAGTCTGACAAAACCAAAACTTGGCAGGATGTGGAGCTCTGGGAATTTAAAGCATTCCCAGTGGGAGTGTAAATTAATGTCACCATTTTGGACAGAAATTTGACAAAATCTAGTAAAGTCAAGCATAAGCATGCCAAACAACCCAGAAATTTCACTCCTACCTATTTATATGCTCTCAGAGAAGCTCTTGCACGTATGCTCAAGGAGACGTGACCAAGAAAATTCATAGCAGCACTTCTTGTATGAGCCACAAAGGAAATATAAATCATTGACACTCACCCGTGTAATGGAATACTACACAGCAGAGAAAATAGGCATAGTATCAACATGGATAAACCTCACAAACAAAATAAATGTTGAATCAAAAAGAGAAAGTTGCAGAATACATACCGTATGTCACCACTATCATACTGTTTTATAAATGGAAAACTAATAAGAACAGATACTACCCTTGATTTTAGCCAAAAGGCCATTTATTTTTGATTTTTAATATCAGCGTGGGTTCATGGATATTTATTTTCTTCTATGGGCTGTAATCCAATATTGCCATTTATTTTATTGCTCAAGTTGTACCAGATTTTGCCATTAGGAGCTCCTTCAAGTGGCTCCCGTTCCTATCAACGTGTCCCATCAGTTTTTAAGCACTGCCTTACTTTTTGGTACCACAAGGTATTTCAGGCTCCTTTTCTATTTTCTTAGCCTCAGATCTGGAATCAACCATTTTCCTAAGTACTCCTGATTCCTTTTATTAGAAAATGGTATTTGGAACCCAAGACCTGGGCTGTAAATTTGCTCATTGCTTCTAGGGTGTCACTGTTTCTAGGCCCTTTTTGCAGACAGAGCTAGAAAATATATGTATGGATTCTAACCCATACATATACACAGGTCTATATTTATTTCTATGTCTATTCATAAGAAGCTTGTTAGTTTTATTGGGGTAGTGTTAAATTTACAAATTAATTTAGGGAGAACTTTTAATGTTGACATTATTTCTAATAACAGATTAATTTCTTTCCATTTGTTCAGCTTTACTTTTGTGTATTTTAATGCGTATTTAGCAATTACCCTCATACAGAAAAAAAATGAAAAGCAATACTATATATGGACTTGGAATCCATAAACATGTAGTGAAAGTAAAAAGGTATAAGTGGGATTAATAGGCATGGAATTTAAGATTAGGTTAACTCTGTGATGGAAAGTAAGAGAATCAGATCAAGGAGAAAAACAAAGATGACCATAACTCTATTTGTAATATTCTATTTCTTAATCTGGGTACTGAGAATATGTATTCATTATATTATTCTTTATACAATTTTGAACCAAAATGTTATTCAATTTTTTAAAATATCTAAATGAAAAAATCAAATATATTTTTTAAAATAATTCTTCTAAAGATTTAAATTTCTTCACAAAGTTTACATTCTTACAACAAATGAAAGCTTAAAAAGTAGAGACCCTCCAGTGAATTTTTACATTTTGCTAAAGAGAGAAAAACTACCCAGCCTTCAGAAATAGTTTAAAAACTATATAGGGCAACTGGCAAAGTATTGCACATTATTTACATGACTTTAGTAAAAGGAAGAAAGAATATCTGGAAATGGATATACTAGAATGAGTTTTCTCCAGAAGAGAAGAAACATGAAGGGTCCGGCGAGTCTGCTGCTCTTTTTATTGGAGTTGGTGTAGCCAACCATGCCTGTAGCTGCCTATTCTGTTGTTGGCTCTATCTCCACAATCCAAGTAAAATTAATAGGTTAGCTTATCAAAATAATGCATGCCGAGGAAAAATTTCTGAGTGATATGCCCTTGTTCCCCTCTTTGGCCACAGAGACCTACTTAAAGTGCAATAGCCTGCACTTGTTCTCAGTAAATTCAATTACGTTTGTTTCTGGCTACTTCAGCTGGCCATGATGACTGCAGATTGTACCCTGCCCTCATCTTCCAGGCTAATTTTCGTGCCTGCAATGTGAACTTGATCGGTATGCTTTGTTTTTTCCAATCCAAATTTCTTTATTAAGGACCAACTTATAAACAGCGCTGTGTTAGGCACTTTTCAAACACCTCTCTGTAGCAGCGTCTCAGCAGCCCTCTGCACCCCACTCCCATGAAATCTAGTACCTGCTCATGCCCAAACCATTGCTTTCTCTCGATCTGTTAATATGCATTAAGGCTGCCAAGATCGCTGAGGATCCCTAAAAACCTTCCTATGAAGTGAATCCAATCTATATACGTTTGAGAAAGATCATTTAAAAAATGTGCTGGATTATGAACTTTCAAAGTATTTTTTCTATGGCTAACTGAAATGAGAAACTTTAAAAACTACCAGGTATCATTTTTCAACATAATTATTTTGACTTTAAACACTAAAGAACTCATCTGCCCCCACCCCACCCCCTTGCAATTGCCTGGATGATAATGAAGTAATTGCAGTTATAATTACAAAGGACTTCGATTCAATTGAATTTTAATTATTTAGAATTTGTAAACACTTCAGGAAAAGCTCATTAAGCTGGATGAGACAGCTTGTTTGCAAGGGGACCGAGGAGTAAGCATTTACAATGGTTCACATTACAACATCCATTTACTCACACTAACCCTTCTGATTAACCAGTAATCACACTCACTGGGAGTGAGCAGCCCTGGCAAAGCTTGTTACAACTTCTAAAAAATGATTTGCAAGGCTGAGGATATAAATGAACCCTCACATTCAGAAACAGCCAGCAGAACTTTGGCCTGCATGCACTTTGGAGAACAAACAAAGATTCTCACAAAATGCATGCATTTAAGAATATTGGTGATTCCACCTCAAAACAGAAACAGACTCACAGACTTAGAAAACAAACTTATGGTTACCAAAGGAGAAAGGTGGCGGGGAGGGATAAATTAGGAGATTGGGAGTAACATATACACACTACTATATATAAAATAGATGATCAACAAGGATCTACTGTAGAGCACAGGGAACTCTACTCAATACTCCATAATAACCTGTATGGGAAAAGAATCTGAAGAAAACATAGATATATGTATAACTGAATCACTCTGCTGTATACCTGAAACTAACACAACATTGTACGTCAACTATACTCCAATATAAAATAAAAATTAAAAAAATAATAAACAGAAAAAAATATTGGTGAAACTGATGTCTTAGTGTCCCTGCCGATTCCAGTTTAATTCTTTTACTTTAAAACTGTGTGATTTGCACACCTTCCTCAGTCCCAGGGCCTCACCACGATGTGAGGCTCCCAGTACCCAAGGGATGGCAAACCTCAGCCCTTGCACAAGACGCGCGTAGAAGGAAGTGCTCTAGGGTGTAGCAGTGGAAAGGGTGCCCTATTACATCTGGGGGTACCTGGCTCAACCATACCTGGGATATCTTCTAGCCTCTCTGAAGATATGAATAGCTACCTCACAGAGTTTCATGGAGGATTTAACATGCCTCACATACAGAAGGTGGGGAATACTTGTAGTTCGTGGTGGTAAAAATGTTGAAATAAAGGGTTAACCTTCAGTTACCTAGGCCACAGCTACTAACATTCTGTTGATTGATGTCTGAATATGTTTTAACTTGAAAAACTAAAGTTTTCAGAAGCCAGCATCACTGGTTTATTTGATTATGAGAATTCTAATACTTAGCAAATGAAGGCTATGTGTATTATACACTATAAGGATTACTGAACATATTTATTAGGCAAATTAAAATCCCACCTGGTGATAAAACACTCTCATTGTCACATTTAACCAGACCTGTTTTCATCTATTATTGGAATTTTGGCACCTCCTGCAGATACTTGGCTAGAAACAGAATAATAACAACAATCGTCATGAACACCCAGCTTGACAAAGGGCTTTTAAATTTCTAAAATGATTTTAAGATTCATTTTTTCAGCTTGTCCTACTTTGGGCACAGGCAGGTTTTACACAGTGCCCCTAAGCAGTCAGTGGCCATGGAGTGTATGCGATGGAAAAGACTAATTGGTTTCATTTCCCTTTGTAATAAATGGACACAGTGCACCCTGGCTAGGACGTCCCCCTCCCTGTTGGAGATTCCCATCCCCCTCAGCTCCATCACCAGGTCTTGTGCTTATAGCTCCAGGGCTCCAGCATGCTTTGGTCAGTCAGTCTAAATCCCAGGTCATCTTTTAAGGTTTGACTCAAAGCAACCTCACCAATGAACACTGAATCACCATCATGCCCAGGGTCGGTGTGAAAGATGAAAGGTGAAAAGGTATAGAGATATAAAACTTCCCCCCTACAAAGTTCCAACAGAATGGAGACAAAAGTAATATTTATAAATAGGTAACTGTCATTTCAGTCTGATGTGCTAAAATCCAACAAGAAAAGACAGATAATACACTTCATTGAGTTGAGGGGATTTGGTCATTGCCTGTCCCGCTGGCCCTTCCCGTCTCTGACCACCCATAGCTCTTACTGGTAATTGACAATTTGGCACCTGCTGGGTTTCTTAGCTTCTCCAGTGATTTTTACAGCTCCTTGCTGAAGCATAAGTCACTTGAGGGGAGGAACTTGGGGGTCATTCTTCTTGAGGATTCCTATAGTACTTGGCATAGTCTTGGTTAAAAATTAGGGCTCAGTAGAGACACATTAATTAATTCTGTGTAGAAGACTCAGGGGGTAGGAAGGATAAAAATGCTGGGAGAAAGCAACATTTCTTTTAAGAAGAAGGCATAAGAATGGTATGCTGGTGAGGGAGAAAGAAATGGTTTTATATGGGGGAGGTTTATTTAGGTAGGAAAAAAATTAAATGAGCAACCTCTGCGCCATTTGAAATCTGCATTCTACTGGCTAATAGAAAGTAATCTTTCCTATTTGTAAAATGAAAACCACGCAAAGATGATAACACACTTTGTACTAAATCTATTTAAAGAAGGAACAACAAAATTTTCTCCATTCGCTCAATTCAGCATGGAATATAATACACAGAATTGTAATTCAGAGCACATTTATTTTCTGCTGCTATTTATTTTCTGAAACATTAGTCCAGGAATATTATTCTGCTTTTTTATATTAAAATATGTCCCTTAAAATTTATACATACATTCTCAGGGGAATTGGCTTCCACCAATTTTGTAAAATGTTGACTAACTATTTGAGTGATGAACTAAACAAAAGGTCATCTATATTCTTCATTTATCACCAAACCTCCTCTGATAGTTGAAAATACTTGTTAACCTTTGTCTCAATTTTATCACCAAAAAGAAAGAGGAATGAAAGTGCTTGCTTTGAAGTATATATGCAGCTGCACATATTTGTGAAATTCTTTGAGATTCTCAGACGGAAATGCTGTTGGAATCATTACAATTTTAGTGAACCTTGGGAATTTGAATCCTTTAATACTCTAAAGGTAAAGTAATCAGATCAATGGATTTTTTTTCCTTAACTAATCTTGTCGGGAGTCTGGGTTATTCAAGATCAGATGTTTTGCACTTGCCTATTGAAAAAAAACTGACTTGAGACTCAGTAGAGAAATAAGTCAGCTTCCTAATTATTCCCTCTGCGTGGTCCTCTGAGACTACAGCTGATCTGAAGTTAAACTTATTCTTTAACTAATTAAACTCTTTAATTAAGCAGCCCTAAAAACCTTACTTATAGACAACTGGCTTCCCTATAACCAGAATAACTTTCTGATATTTGACACAGGGTAGGTGAGGGATGACCAAAAAGGTCTTAAGAAATTACTTTTATCAAATGAAAACTTTATTTAAAGGATAGTGAGGAAGGAGAATAAAAAAGTAGCTAGAACAGTTCCAAAACTGAACTGGTCAAAATGTGAACAGGTGCTGGGATCTGTAAGTCCTGGGGTCCATGTAGGGGATTGTTTTGCTAGCACTCACAGCATGCCAAACCAGATCTGTAATAAGTCTTTACCCTAAGTGCCTCAAAGCATTAAAAGAGACTGGATACATGGATTAAAGCCCATGACAAAATTATTAATCTGTTATTTTATCATGCACAGTGAATATCTAAAAGAATCAAGTCCTCTGCTCCCCTTGAGGTGATCTAATTGTATTTTAAAATGGGGACCTAGAAAATGGTAGGCTTTTAGGATGTATTTGCAGAATGCTGCCTGGATAAATGTAAATGAATGGATGAAAAAATGACCAAGCTAAAAGATCCTTTACCAACCTGATTCACTATCCTCAATGTGTAGATGAGAAAGGTGAGGTCTAGCGAGATTAAATGAAATACCCAAGCTCTCACATATTATTTTTTTCAATACACCTTAACTGAAGGCCTACTAGGTGCCAGGAAAACTAGGACTATAAAGATGAACAGAACTGCCGTTTTCCTGTGCGAATGAGCACATGCCCCTAGAGGGTTTGCAACATTACATCTATCATTGGTTTCCGTCGGCTGTGCAAGTGAAACGTCCACGTTCACAAGTCAGAGGCTCAGAAAACCTTGCTTTTCCTTTTCATCAATTACAAAATAAACAGATCAGTAAACCAGGTCAGCCTCTTCTTTCTCTGAGCCCTGCGCAGTAGCCAAATTAGGATCTCTCAGACTGATCATGTACCAGAAAACCCCCAGTCTGTAGCCAGGTCACAACTACCAGAGTGTTCTGACTGATGGTGGGCAAAGGGCATGGGGACAAAAGATTAGTTTTCCACCTTTCTAGATAGGGATGTTAAGGTGGAGGCAAGGGATGGGCAAAGGGAGTGGAAAATGGAGGGTTTTCACAAAAAGCATTTACATTTTACCTCAAGAAAAAAATCTGTTATTTTCTTTAAATTGATGACTAATTAATGAAAAATATTCAATACAATTAAGTTAAGCCTCTTTGAAGGAGTGGAAGAAAAGTCGCAAGAAGGCACTGATTAAAGAACATCAGTGAGAAATATAATCAAAATTATAATACTATGACTTATTTTCTGGCTTGCTCCCTGGGATGGGGAGTGAGAGACAGGGAAAAACAAAAATGTAGAAGAAAAGAGAAAAGAGGGAGGTGAAAAAAGTACAGTTAATCTGGAGATAAATTTTAGTTCCTATTCACCAGAGCTATAATTTCCAGAGTGATTAACTAACTAACTAACTACCCGCCTACCTGCTGCCCGTGCCTTCATTGGGTTAGCTGATAAACCATTGTTCACAGCTCTTTCTCTGCTTCAATCCTAGGAGAGATTTTATTCTAAAGTGGCTAGTCTAACAGCTCATTGCTTCTCAGGCTGTAGTTCTCATGACAAAAATTACACTGTCCAGAAAGCAAGATATCTTCTTCTTGAGTTGGAATTTGCCTCCTGGCTGGAACTTTGCCATCTCTAGTCCAGTTATCCAAGATTCTCAAAACAAAAAATCAAATGTTTCGGTCAACTCATATTCTAGAAAAGTGCTTGCTACCTACTTGCCAACTATTTTAATCACAACTCTACCTTCAGACTCTTGATTTTACAATCAAAATTTCCTTTCTGAAATACATCTTGGCCATAAAAATAAAAATTTAATTAGACAAATATGCAAAGTGACCTTTAAAAATTAAAGGCTAACTTTCTTTACTCTCTAAATCCTACTGTGCCATGCATGGCCGTGCAAATCGGCACAAGTCTAACCTGTTTCCCTTATGATTTCCACATTCTTTGGCAGATTTCCATTTTATTTTTTCAAGTCTAAGTTGCTTACAGGGTAAGGTTTCAAAGCAAGCTCCAGTTCCTGGTGTCTTCATATAACTTTGGTTTTTGTTACTAAGGAAACACTTCTTTGCTATGCTACACTGTAAATCTTTTAATTCCTCTTTCTCCTAATTCTTAAGTAATCCATTTAAACTGCAAAAGCAAATACTATGAGAGCATTCCATAAAACACACAGTTTGCAAGCCAATTTATTTTAAAAAGCATAAAAATAATTTAACCTCAAAATTTCATATTAAATTTTGCCATTAGAAATTTAAATTCAAGTACTCATACAGGGTAAATGGATAAATAGAGGTAGTGTATGATAGATAAATCTAGCACATTTATCATGATCCTGTAATGTTTATCAGAATAAAGGAAGACGGCAAAGATAAGTCAGAGGCTGGTACAAAATTTAAGTGTAAAACCATCTGAGCTTGCAAGGAAATGCAGGCAATATTTAATTATACATTAATTCTTAAATGCTTTGTTCCAAAATGTTTACTCAGAAACTCAATTATTCCTTCTACAAACACTGACTGAGATCATACCTTGTTCAATAAAGTATCTGGAATACAATGATATGTTACCTCCCTGCCCCAGCGGGGAAAGAACATATACAGAAATAACCACAGAACAAAGCAAAATATGCTGAAGGCTAAAGAAAGGCACAACGTGCTATGAGAGATGAACAGAAGGAGTTTATTGCTGACTGAGGTATTGGGAGAAGCCCTAATGTAAATGAGATGTTTGTACTGGGCCCTCTTACCAGTGGAACAAGCCAAGATGGTGGTGATGAAAAGAAGAACATATATTCCAAGGAATAGTTCAGGCACTGGGCATGATACTGAGAATTTACATACTGTTAAGTTGACCAGTGTCCTAGGGGAGGTGGACAGAGTGAATTCACAAACAGGACAAGGAATTTGAGTTTTGAACTTTAATACATTGATTATGGGGAGAATTTTAGGTGTTTTTAGTGGGGCCGGAGATATAAAATAATTCAGAGGGGAAATTCAAAACTAGAAAGTAAACTCGTCTCCACACAGTAGAATGACATACTCTCACTCTTATCAAATCCGATTTGGGATTTCCTCAGCAATTAGGCGTCTACTAGACCACCAGGATTCACCATTCAGCAAAATCATGAGTCACGTACTGACATTTACTGAGGCTTTGCATATCTGTAAGTAGGTACGCACTTTCATTTCATCACACAAAATTTAACAACTGATGAAAAGTGCCGATAAAACATCCCAACTAGAATCTAAAGTTTACACATTTTTGTAGGAGGCCTTAAAATCATCTCCACAGATGTACCTCTGAAGTCTATTCTGAAAACCTTGCTTTTACTGGAGTCAACTATTATTAATTCAGAGAATTAAGTCGGGAGACAGGAGTAAGGAGTGGTGTTATCACAAAGGACCGAATCAGAGGAAGACAGTTCTCATTTTAGACTCCACAGTTGATATTAGCATCAGGGAGAACACTGACCCAAGGTTGAAGGAGGAATTGTAGTCCAATCAGCCAGAAAGGAAAATCTGAATGAGTCATCCAACCAAAATAGTGGAAAACAGACATCAAAGGTGATAGATACACAGGGCGAAAAACATAAAGTTGGGTCTAGTTTTAAATAAAAGCAAATAATCTGGAGCAGTTCATTTTTATCACAAGGTATAGAATGGAGCAGGTAAGCCGGATTGAAAAGGCCAAGGATGGTATGCTACACGATATTTAAAGAATAACGATGCCACTTTCTATCAATCCAAACAAAAATTACTAATGTCAAAATAAAACAAAACAGATGAAATGGCTGTAGTGAATTTAAGCTCTGAAATGTGGACACAGATGCTGGAATGATAATGTTGGGTGACATTTACTGCATTATTTAGTCTATCTACCAGTTATCGTCTCTCTAGGTTTTGTTATAATAGCCAGATGCAGAGCTGCGAGAAAACGTAACTCCCAGCGATGGTTACCTGTCCTTTTGGTGAGGGATTTGAAGGTACAACTATTCTTTTTGGTGAGATCTCTGAACTCTCCATTTGGCCAACCTGCTCTTGAGGTTTGCCTGTCTTCCTTAGGGGGTGTTCATTTCACCATGAGCTTTAATTATGGGGACAGAAAATGCTTTCTTCTTAAGATTACTTGCAACAGTTATTAAGAGACTCTTATGTGATAGATAGATTAGGTAGCTAGATAGAAACAAATCCCTCTGCCAATCCCTCAATCTGTCCCTCCTTTCCTTACTTTCCTATTTTACATATTTAATCAGGTTACTCTTGAATCTCCAATGTTAACCTGTATTCTAGGCAGGAGAATTACATGACTCAATTCTCTATCTGATGTGGATTCTTTTATGTGTACCATTTTCTCTATGATCTTGTCATCTGAAATTATGTTTTGCTTTTCTACGCCAATCCAGAATCTCTGTCTCTCTGTGACCAGCTCAATTCTAGCCTCTTCATGAGAACTTCCTCAAGGGCAGCATCTCCTCCCTGAATTCCAGCACTCATCATCCCCACTCTAGCAACTTAGTCCTTCATGATAACCCACTATATATGAGTTTCACATGGTCCCACTATGTAATTCCATATTCTTCTATAACTCTCCATGCACCCAGAATCGTATGTAATCATCATTCAATAACACTCATTGATACATAAATTCTAAAATTTCCTTTTTTTTAATGAAATTTAAGCATTGGGTAAAAAGAAAATCTGATTTTCTTCTCTTAAATGCTAAACCATAAAGTGTCTGTCTATGTCGCTCTTCATTTTCAGTGAAGATTTGTGCCAATTACATATCAAATGCTAAGTAACTCTAGATGTGGGAACTGTGCTAAATACAACCAGGGTAATTAAAGACTAAATGGACTTCTGTCATTCTTTAAGTCAACGAGCATTTACTAAATGTATACTATTGATGACAAGTGGGAAATCCTTCCCATAGTTTCTTTTACAGACACAAGATGAGTGTGCGCATTTGACAACAGCATAACTTTTTAAAAAGATCTTCTTTCAGGCAATTTTGTTTAAAAATTTTTGCCAGTGGCGCTTAAAATTCTGTGGCTCCAAAGACGAAGAATATCAGGAATGGCTGTTTTACTTTAATCAAATATGTAGCTTTTCAATGAGGGAGAAAGAGAATAGTCCCCTCACCAGTCAAATCAGCTGAATTAATCTGATGACTACCAGGACAACTGACAGAGAACCCTACCCTCCCAGGATCCAAATTAAGTTAACCCCAAATAAATGCATTAAAAAAAGCATATTTATTTTTTTCTAAGACTTCAATCAGACTAAAACATCATCCTGAGAGCTGAATTTTAAGCTATTTAAGAGAAGGAATTACACTTAACAGCATATTTTTTAAAAAATCAAAATTGTGATATGACTGTAATATCTTACATATATAACAACAAGTTCCTTTCTTTCATGACCACAAATATCACACACACTCAAGTAGCAGGTGGTGGGTGTATTCTGGGAAAGAAAAATATCAAACTTTCATGGAAGGCCATTTTGGGAAGAGGTGATTTCAAAAGGAAATGTGCTATCCTGCAAAAGTCCCAAAGAATACACCTATCGTAACAGGTTTCTATAGAGCAAAAAACCAGCTTATTCAAAATTCCAGATATCACCACATATAAACACCACTGAAAGAAAAGTGTTCAGTGTCAATATATTTCATAGCTGTATGTTCATGTATACATTTTCATGGACTTGATTAATCAAAATATAAGAGGCTGTCTTCCCTTCTATTTTCTAGCTGTCCCTGAAATCCACTTTGCTGCCAACTATAATCTTTTCCCCATTTTTATTTAAAAGCCATCAAGATGCTAAAGTAGTAAAATTGAATGGAGATGCCAAACATGAGCCCATTTTCCTTTCTCATGACCTATAAAGATAAATGTGCACATGGTGGAAAGGAATATAAGCTTTGTCCACAGCATACACTGGCAGAAAAAGGCATCACTCTCCTCTTGGCAGGAACTGACAATTTATTAGGAGGCAGCGTTTTGGGCAGCCTTCTGAATATCTCATAATTTCTTCCATGCCATTTTTTCTCCCTAGTAGCTTCATCATCCGGGCTTCTCTCTGCTCTCCTTGCTGGATTTGGGAACTGCTCATAAGCCTGATGACTAACCCACCCTCAGAATACTATGGGGACTGCCTGCATTCTTGTTTGTGAAGTTACAACTAAGTAAATAGAGGAGGTGCATTGGTAACAGCCACTGAAAAGAGAAAAGCAAAACTAGTTTCCATGTCCACGAATGCCAGAATACTCAAGAAAACTGTTTTATTTTTAAAAATTTTGCTTCATTCATATATGGTCAAAAAACTGGATTTCACAATGGATTAGACTCACATTCAACCACTGCATTTGGGCCCTATGTCAGGTACTGTTCTTGGGACATTCATCCATACTATCTCATTTAATTTCTTTTTTTAATTTTTAAAAATTTATTTTATTTATAATTTATTTTTGGCTGTGTTGGGTCTTTGTTGCTGCACGCGGGCTTTCTCTAGTTGCGGCGAGCGGGGGCTACTCTTCATTGTGGTGTGTGGGCTTCTCATTGTGGTGGCTTCTCTTGTTGCAGAGCACGGGCATTAGGCACGTGGGCTCAGTAGTTGTGGCTCACGGACTCTAGAGCGCAGGCTCAGTAGTTATGGCGCACGGGTTTAGTTGC
Organism: Balaenoptera ricei; assembly: GCF_028023285.1. NCBI lineage: Eukaryota > Metazoa > Chordata > Mammalia > Artiodactyla > Balaenopteridae > Balaenoptera > Balaenoptera ricei. The sequence continues at coordinate 3,306,536 of NC_082645.1, read as the reverse complement.
TCTGCGGCATGTGGGATCTTCCCGGACCAGGGCTCGAACCCATGTCCCCTGCATTGGCAGGTGGATTCTTAACCACTGCGCCACCAGGGAAGCCCATAATCTTCAAAACCTTCTTCAGAGAGGGGATTTTTCTCTCCACGTCATAATTAAAGCACTGAGGTTCGGAGAAGTGACTCATCCTGCCCAGATCACAGAACCAGATGAAGAGCAGAGCCAGGCACTGGACTCAGGCTTGAAGTAAGAATACAGGACAGAATTACAGGAACCTATTGCCTACTGGAACTACCAAACCTCTTCTTTGAGTGTGTTTGGGAAAATGAAAATAAAAGAGGAGAAAAAGACAGATGAGTCCTCAGAGGCCGAAAGAAAAAACAAAACAAAACAAACAAAAAAACGCTCGTAATTGATCAAAGTCCTTCTTCTCTTACAGGACTGAGCCTTTACTTAATTAGTCCTTGGTGGCTTCTCGGCCACTAGGGCTGTTCCATCTTAAGCAAACACAGATAAGGCCCTCACCACCTAAACAGCTTTCTTTGTCCTCCAAATATTAGGTGTCATTGAAAACTGACAGACAGTTACTGACAGTATCATGCCCACTGACTCTTTGGTCGATTCATATGAAAAAAATACACCTTAAATCATGCCTGCCATGAGTTAATAATATCATGAGTTAATATCATTCAAGTCTTGCTGTACTTCTGTTTTCTGAACTTTTGCTGATGAGTACTAAAGATAAAAAAGGTAAATAATCCTAGAGATGGAACAAGTCAAGTGTTATAAGTGAACCCTAGGTGCTATGCTTTTGTAAGGAACCATACTGGCTAGGGCAAAACCTTTAAAAATAAATTGAATGTTCAGCTTCCACGTCTGTGGCAAAGACAAAAAGGCCGATTATTTACACTTGGTGTTATTTTGAGCTCTGGTTAAGAAGGAAATCGAGACCAAAGAAAAAGTTAATGTATCACTGTAGGAGGGCTGGCCTCACACCTCCCAGCAGAGGAGAGATGAGGCAGTACATCCAGCGGGTTGGTGGACCGTCTCACGCAGATTTTCAGCACAGATACTGCACAGCATTTTCAAAAGAACAGGACAATGGTTATGGCTCAGTTACCGTAGAGAAAAGTACAAAAGCACAACTTGAAATATGAAAATTCAGCATTGCTGTGAAGAAATAAACACTCGTATGTCCTTCAAGTGAGCCACTCAATCACTGTGAAAAACAAAGCAAATCCTTCAGGCAGAAATGAATGAAACGCTCTCCCCCTCTTTCGCGAGGTACTTAGGTATGTGATCTGGTGTGTGGCTGGAGATCATTTTAACAGCAGGGCTAGAGATTAAAAAATGTATTTAAAAGGTAGTTCACATTTAATTTTATTTCTGGTGAGATTAATGTTTTACAAAGTTAGACGAACAAAAATGCTCTGTGAAATCATTTTCTTGGTGAATCAATCTTTATAGTTCTATTGCTTACAAGGTTTATATAGAAATCTTTATAAAACCAAAAAAGATTCCGTTAAAAAGCACCCATAAACTGACTCACGTGGAGAAACAAATAAGACTGTATTCTCAGTATATTTATGCGTAAATAACAGAGTAAGGATTTGAATATGTCAGACGCACTGTAATTGTTCCCATCTCTCCTGGGTGTGCACCTCTCCCTACTTCAAAGTAGAAAACACTAGAACAGGAGCAGGCAAAGCCCAGCTCCTGTTGAAAGGCACTCTAGCCGTACATATTATTCCAGATAAGCAAAGCAAGGTTAATGCAATCCCCCCAAGAGAGACATCAGAGCAACTCCAGATTAATTAATCACAGCGGGAAGAAGCTGAGTTGCCAGAGATGTTGCTAAGTCTCCACTATAAAAAGAACCAAGAGTCGCTCCCTTCCTCAGGAGTGAAATGGAGATGTGATTTCAAATGTCAAATTGTGGATTTATAATCAATGATGCTATTGTCAGATCATTTACAACAGATGTGTTTATTCAGCTGGCATTGACAGGGAACTCAATTTATTATCTCTGAGCTGTTTGAAGTTATATATCCACTGCCAACATGCGTTTATACGGGCAGAGTCCATCTGCAGTGTTTCTTTCTGGTCCGGAGAGTTCACACAGCTTACCAAGGAGCCTGACCAGATCATAAATCAAGGGGAAGCAATTTCTGATAACTGAATATGAGTTTCCTCTAAAGCTTTTATGTGACGAAGATCTGAGGAGTTCTGTGACTAGGACAAAGGAAAACCCATCACGACTTTTTTTTTTCCTCCCATCCATTGCTCGCCCCTTTGTTCTAGAATGCACAGCCATAATCTCAGGCCCTTTTCAGCACTTTAATTCACATTTGTCCTTTTACCCAGGAAGGCCCCAGCAGCTTGTCTTTCTCTTGACTCATGGCTCCCGTCGCATCCAATAAAGGCTGAGCAAAGTGAGTTACTACCAACTTTTGACTCTCCTGCCCAAGATAGGTTTTCAATTTGTTTAAAAGTAGGAAAAACGAAACTACCTAACATATATTTTGTGAGGGGAAACTGCTGACATTTGAGAATCGGGGGAAAAAAAAAACAAAAACCTTTAAGATCTGCTACATGACAGATTAAAAGTATGGGAGCTAGAAATACCCAACCAACCCCTCACTCCTGCAGGAACTGTCCGTGATTACCTCACACCATGAAAACCTCCCTTCCTAGACACCAGGAACCACCAAACCTGACTCAGCCTGTGACTCATGAGTCAGGATTCCTAGTCCATTTCCTTCCTGACAGGGATGCTGAGGAAAGGCAGGGAGAAGACGCTGATACCCACAGACGCTGCCCTACCTCATGCAGTCTTCATCTTAGCATGGCTTTCCATTGCTAGCTATAAAACTATAAATAAAACATCATCAGGGAACTGCACCGGAGGTAAACAAATTTGCAACGCTTTATCCAGTTGCTTTTAAAGTTTATCCCCCTCCCCAAGCAACAGTGATCACAACTGGAAGATAAAGCTTTGAGTACCCTGATATTCGAAGTGCAGTCTTTTGTTTCAGTATAGCTTTGCCTATGAGAAGGAATCTTCCGAAAAGGGTCTTCTAACAACGTAAAAATGACACATGTGCCAGAAAGAACGCTCAATTGAAAAGCAAAGTTAATTCTCAGCGGATAACGCCACCTTGGCACAATGATCCATTTGAAAAAACAGATGAAGGAAAACTGTTACGGAGTTTTACTTTGACTGCAGCAAAACCATTTCAAGGAAGAGATAAACTCGAAGAATAATTACAAATGTTGTAAAAAGCCAAAGAAAGCTTGGTAAATAAGGAAGTTTTAAATTACGGTTCACATGAAAATAAATGATACGGCCCATCACTGCTCTGGGTAGGATACGCTTTGCATAAGGAATACTTAGATACTAGAAGGAAAAAAAAAAAAAAAGCCAACAACTCTGATGATAATCCAAAAACAATATTGTTTATAGAAGAGTTACTCTGTCTTCTAATCTGCCTCTCTGAGCGTAACCGTTTAGTAACCACGGTCATAGCATTTATTTATTTAAGTTCAAATTCTGCCAGAACGTGAAAGTTCTTTAAAGTAAGTGGACCAGTCCACCTGAGGATATGCTGGTACAAAGAGCCTCCTTACCATGTGACTAAAGTCAGAGCGCTCCAAGAGGATTTGGAAGCAATATTTTTACAAGAGTCGCCAACAGCCGAACTGGATTAAAAGGACCAGGGCCATGAAGGGAGTCATTTAGCCTTGCCCTCTTGTTTAAAGTGTTTATTGCCTAAAAGTTAATGAGAAGAACCTTCTCCCATCTCCAGCCACCAGGGTGAGCAAGCAAAAAGGAAACATCTCATGAATCCACAATCTAACAGCCATTCTTGTAATTTTTTGAAAAGCTCAAATGGCAAAAACAGCTGTGAAAAAAGCCACTTTTGTCTTTTTCTTCTTTAACAGAAATTGTTCTCTCTCATAAGTGAGTTTATCATACGGAGGGATATAAAAACCTAATTGATAGAGGGAGGATAGTACAGTTAAAAGGCTATTGGCAGGGTGTCAGGACACCTGTCTAAGTGAATCTGGTGGCCTGGTGACCTTGGCCAAGTCACTGAGAGGTCAGGCTCCCTGAAGCTGTAGGAGAGGACTGCTTGGTATTTCACTTGTACTTTGATGGCCATGTGAGACAGTGCACGAGATAATGAATGTTTGGTAGAAAATTGTTTATATCAATGTAATAAACAATTCACATAGATGTTATCATTTGATGCCTTTTACATTCATGTTAATGTGAACTGCTAGCTCTATTCACCCTTAATGTCAAATGTTCAAATAAAAAGCTAAGGAATGTGTACGTGTGTGTGCATCTGTGTGCACGTGTGCATCTGTATACACACTTGTGTATGTATGTATTTCTCACATATGCTTTATTAAGATGATTAGAACTGAAGGAAGCATAATTGATGACTAGAAAATTTAGTAGAAATAAAGCCAGCGAAAGCTGGAGCTCTAGTACATCAATACGATAAAAGACACATCAAGACTTAATTACCAAACTGTAGCTATTTAAAAATTATGATTCATGTTAGAAGAACCCACAATTTAAACAGCCTCGTAATCATATTTCTTTGTGTTTTCAATAAGTGCTCCTCTTCTTATCATCCAGAAAACTGTCTCCTTTTTATACCCTTTAAATGCTTCTTACAATTCCACAATTAAATTCAAATCCATCACAAAAACCATAAACTAAGTTCTCCAGATAAATTCGAATAGCAAGCTAGATATTGCCCATGCAACTCATTAAAGATAATCCATCAAAGTAGGGAAATTACATATGTTTCCAAGTCATTCAGACCTATACACATTCTTTCTCTGTCTCCTTCCCTCCTTCCCTCCCTCTCTCTATCACTCACTCACACGTTCACTCTCTCTCTCTCACACACACACACACGAAAAACATTGCAAACACTGGAATTCTAAGTGCTCTATGTTCTATTATGCTGAATAAGAACAAACTCATTTCCATGCAATTAAAAGGAAATGTTGTCCACCCTCTCAGGTCCAGAAATCCTGTCTTATTTTTATTCTAGTCTCGGAAACATTAGAATAACAAGTCTGCAAAAAATTTTGCAATGGTTGTATAAAAGTGAGGAAGGTGGGGAGAGAAAAGGAAATACTAAAATCAGAGTCTTTATCATAAAAGACCTCTCCTTGCTACTAAGCACTCTAGTGGAATCTAGATTTGTTCAGAGCGATTACCTCAATTTAGGTGCAACAGTGGCAAGTTTTCATTTTAAACCATTTTTGACTTAGCGGTTACCCCATTTAGGAGTTTTCCTGAGACCCTGAGGGAATAGCTAACCCAAATTTAAGCAGAATGGAAATTACATGCTGTTTCTGTAGCTACTATTCAACAGGGTTTTCAGGGTGTGACATCAGCATTTTGTTCCAAGAGTTAGAAGTTCTACATCCATGTTCTCTCTTGGAAGCTCTCATTCTATACCTTTAATAGCCTATCAGAGGGACTTCCCTGGTGGCGGAGTGGTTAAGAAGCTGCCTGCCAATGCAGGGGACACGGGATCCCACATGCCGTGGAGCAACTAAGCCCGTGCGCCACAACTACTGAGCCTGCGCTCTAGAGCCCACGAGCCACAACTACTGAGCCCGCATGCCACAGCTACTGAAGCCCACGTGCTTAGAGACTGTGCTCCGCAACAAAGAAAAGCCATCGCAGTAAGAAGCCCGCGCACCGCAATGAGGAGTAGCCCCAGCCCGCCGCAACTAGAGAGAGCCCGCGTGCAGCAATGAAGACCCAACGCAGCCAATAAATAAATAAATAAATAAATAAATTTATTTTAAAAAATAGCCTATCAGATACCCCAACTAAGATATTCTGATGTCACTTAAACTTACGTTTAAGACAGAAAACACTGTTTCTTCATCTGCCTTTGAGAAAACAGGCAGCTAAAATTAGGATTATTTGGGCCTGAGGTTTGCTGGAATCTAGCTTCTAGGAGAAGAACAAAAGGAATCCAGGATCATATAAAAAATGGGAGTGGACACAAATGGTTAGGTTTTACAGCTGACCTGAGCAGGGGGAGCCAGAAACAGAGTGTTCAGGGGGGCTGGCAACTCTGGCCTGGTTCCAGGACATGCTGGTGCCTAAGGGGATCCAGTACGGTGAATGGGAGGTCCAAGCAGCAGGGGATACTCAAAGTCAAGTGGGAGGTGACATATGCATGAAAAGAAGAATGCCTCCCAGCAGCTGGGATTGTAAGGACAAGTTTCAGCCAGAGAAGAGGCTGAGTAGGGTCAGTTAGGTTGTACGAGCCTGAGCGGACCAGGCTGCTTTACAGGAAGACACGCTCAGCTCTGTTCATGGAAGAGCAGTTGCAGATTGCCTCCCTGGGAAATAGATTGTGAAACAGATATCAACATGCACGAAGTGCACTGGAAGGGAGGATTGGGTGAAAAGTCACCCTGGAGCTAGGATGGACCCAAAGAATTGCCACCGATTCGGGTAATGCACCCAGGTCCTTATGCCCCTCATGAAGTAGTCATTGGATATGGGCTGACTCTGAGAAGAATCATGAACTTGGACAAGATGTCCTTCTTTACCTGATGGAGATTTCCAGAGAGGGATTCAGCAGAGAGCTGACTTCCATCCACGCTCTCAGTTGCTGGAGGAAAGAAGAGGAAGCCCTGATGGGAAAGATCTGGATATGGCATCATAGATAGTCTGGATAGTAGCATCATAGTGGCCACTACAGGTGCTCTGCAGGCAACTGAGGTCACAGCCTAATGGGAAAGGTGGGGTTTAGGACCGCCTGAGTCTTTGCAGGCACACTAGTGCCCAGGGCTCACTCAGACATACAAGGTCCAAGGCTTTGGTAACAGCCAGACAAATTCCCCTCAAAGCCACTCAGAAATTGTCTTGTTACAAGAGAAATCCTCATGGTCTTTGGATTATCAATTGTCTTATATCATCTATATTCTTCTAGTGATGATAATAGTAGTAAGATGGCCATGGCCTGAGTAGACTGCTGCAGGCATGAAGAAAAGGGAGTGGATGGCAGTGAGCAATGCTCTTGTGCTCAATTTCAGGACACCAGGCAAACTAATCAAGGGACTCCTTCCAGACGCTATTCCAGAGATAGAGTCCCTGATCAATGCTGGGGCTGTTAGAGCAATAACTCAATTTCTGGGTCTAAAGGACCAAGCACAAAATTAGGAAAAAGGTAACACCATTCCTTAAGGAATCATCTGACCCCAGCTGAGTCCCTGCTGTCCGGGTCAGGCCTGAAACAGTGGGGCACACAGAGGACTCTGAGTCACAACAAACGCGAGGTCTGCTTGCTCACTGGTGATCTGCCTATTACCCCAAGATGTCTGAAACTAACTTCATGCATAGCTAAGGATTTCAGAATACAGATAACCAGGAAAGATTCTTTCCTTAAGGTTCAACTAACAAATCTGTAACTAGCAAAGTGATGCATCATGGGTTAACTGTAAAAGCCAGTTAGGGATGAATCTAAATGTAAAACAAGGAATTTTTCAACCATTTCCACTCCAAGTTTGAAATCAGGAATTTTTATGATGCTGGATTATCACTTTCCTTTCCTGGATTATCACTATCCACTCAATTGGATAGTGAATGTAAACTGCGACAGTGGCACAAAACTGCAGCCCAAGGAGTAAGCGATAGAGATTTTGGGGACTAACATTACATAGTGAGGTGTTTGTGATTTAGTGAAGAACCTGAAAATTAGATGCCTTAAGATCTTCCTACAGATCCCTTCCAGCCTAAGTAGAAAATAATTTACAAATGGAAAGCACTGGGAAATAAAATTTTGTTATTGTTGTTGTTATTCTAACACCTTTCTAAACTCTTTTCCTAAATCTTTTCCTGTTTTGGGGTAACTTGAACCCCTTTCAGACCCCAAATCGACTTTGTTCCCCAGTTGCCCAGAAATCACCAGTAAAAGAGATCACCTGCTGATGCAGGCAATACCCCAGAAGTTTTCCTCTGATTTCCAATCAAAATCTTTTATCTCATTCCCTCGAGGACCTCCTCCCTAATAGGCAATTGATAGAAACATAAAAATTAAGGCATTGATGGCTGTTGTTGTTACTTAATGGGTTACCCATCCCAGCTATAGACAGATACTGCTTTTTAATTTCTATTAATGTATAGCAAAGAATGAAAAATGACAGTATCATAGTAAAGCCTGCTGTTTCCTCCCTGCCCCTACCTACCATTAGATGGTAGGGTTGGTGTCACTGGGCAAAATGAGAATAGCTTACAAGGTAGTTGGCTTGAAAGTGAGTGACTGAATGAATGAAGGCAGACAAAAAAAGTACAGGTGATTTATAAAAAATAATAGGTTAGCTGAGTAATGGGATGAACAAAACCCCAGTACCTAATAATTATAGAAATCACTCAATAAATATTTATAAGTTTCATTGATTCATTCAACAGATATATACTACATTCAGAATCTAGTATTTGCTCTTCAGTAAGTATCTTTAATTATGTATTCCAAAGTGATAATTTATGGTAGAAATTTCAACAACTAAGGCAGGTATGTGGGAAAGCATATTTGGACACAGAAACCTTTGCAATGCGTTTAATATCACCTTGCATATATGGGGATTATGAGAACTAGAGTTAAATCACCTTGGCAAATTCTGAGATTAAAACCACGTACAGAGTTTGCTTATGAGTAAGAAGTATCATTTTAGTGTCAGTTGATGATTTTCCTTTTGTAAAAGGCGTTATGAGAACACTGCTTCCTTACTTAATGAAAAATACAATTAGAGTTCTCAAGGCTGTGAGGAGAATTACTATGTAAAGCTAACGAATAGAAACTAAAGACAGAGAGTAAATTAAAGTGGGATGATATGTTTAATGAGATATGTCTTGCCCACTAGATCAACAGATTCTTCTCATCCCAACTCTGGATCAATTTTTAGGTAGTGGTAGTTACAGGGTGGCGAGCTTAGTACCCACTTGCTAAGAGAGGCATCTATACATCAATCTGTCTGTACCCAAGAGAAGAAGGCAAGGAAATTTTTCCTGCATCATCTCTCCAGGCTACCTAAGGACTGATTTCTAAGTTCCGGTTTCCTAGAGAGGATCAGCCTCCCATGGAGTTAGAAATGTTCACCACCGCACCCCAACCCTCTAACTCTAGAAGAAACCTGGCTTCCTTAAGGAATGAGTGGGCCTTCTTCAAGTCATTGCTACTGGAGGTCTCAGCATGATAAACTGAACAGAAAGTTATGTAATAACCTCCAAATTCATATACTTCCAGACACTAGGTTACATTAGGGGGGTGTGTATATCTGTGCATCCTCTTGTATATGTAGAGGCAGCTTATTTCATTATATATTTTATAAATATATATAAAAAGCTTATTTCATTATATATTATATACAATTATAATATGTAATATATTTATATATAATATAATGTATATTTTATAAGTACATATAAAGCTTGCTTTGCAGAAATTATGTGAGTATCCAATCCTAGGAATACTTATTCATCTTAATTTTGTGGTTTAAATGTATGTTAAAGGTCGCTCTAGCTAATTATAATTCTAGAAGAGTTGATCACACATCCATCAATTACTTTAGAGAAAAATAATGAAATAGCTTTACGCATAAGGAAGACAAAAGGTGACACTAAAGAAGCAAAGGAACATAACTCTTCATTTCCAGAAAGTTTTAAATGTAGCCCAATCACGTTGCCAGGGAGCAATAAAAAAGTTAAAATCTTTGAATTTGAGAAAAATTTTTTCTATTTTACTCTCAGGGTAAAATAGAAATAGGAAAAGCAAGAGCCAAAAGACCTACAATAGAATTACAGTGGTACCACATGCCAGGATTGGTGGAATGTCCATATAGAAGAAACTTCCAGTCTTTACATTACCTTTGCCAGTCAAATTCCACTTAGTAGAAGCCAGATAAAATTAAAGCTGGGCAGTCCTCTGGTTTGCTGAGATGTTATGAGGACAGAACCACAGAAGGTGTCTTATTCTTTCTGAGTCTCAGTATTTTAAGCAGAAAATAGAATCCAACCTTCTTGCCAAGGATCTTAGAGATACACTAGTTGAGTTTTGAAATTCAGCAAAAAAATATCAATGCCTTCCCGGATACCATATGCTTTGAAAGGGAGAGGAAAGCAGAGAATTAACATTTCCTGAGAGCCTCCTGTATAAAGACAGAATAGCACAGTGGGTAAAAGTAGAGGCTTAGAACCAGACTGCCTATTTCAGAGGCAGCCCACCTCTGCCATTCACAAGCTGTGTCACAGGGTGTTGTATTTATTATATGAATTAATAACACTGAGGAGCATAGTAAGTGCTCATTAAAAGTTAGCTATTGTTTTTGTTACTCTGTGCTGGGCCCTTTCTGACATGTTTCATGGTCTCTCTTGCCTCAGGTAGTTGCCATGCTCTTTTGTTTATCTAGACTTTTCTAATTCCCCTGACCTTTCTCCCTCCTGCCTTCCCTTATTATTCCTGTTCAACATCTCACCCTTTCTAAGAAGCACTGCCTGACCTCCCCACACTAGAATAGGCACCTCCACTCCCATTCCACTATATCTTCCCACCGTGCGCCTAACTGGAGGCAACTTGAGAGTACCCATTCCGCCCCTAGGGTCTAGTCCAGTGCCAGATATTTACAAAGATACCACACTTACTGGATTAATATGCTCCTTCACTGAATCAGTATGAAAACCCTACAAAATGGAAACATTACTACTCCTATTTTGTAGTTGATATATATGAATAACACAAGACTGAGTGAGGTTAAGTCAAGATTCAAAGAACACATAATTAGTAAAAGCAGGATCCCAATTTGAACCGAAATCTGTCTGAATCCACAGTTCATGCTGTTTCCTGAGTTTACCCTACATGTGGATGTGACATATTACAGATTCAATGAGAGACACGTCTACAACAGCATACCTGTGTCTAGAATGACAAGTGAAGCAAACAAGTTTGGTGTCAATTATTAGCCTGCTTTCACTAAGAGAGATGTGCCAACTGATGACTGTTCAACTTCCTTAGAACAGTCGTTCTCAAAGTGTGGTTCCTGGACCAGCATCATCATCTGGGAATTTGTCATAAATACAGATCACTGGACACCACGCCAGAACTACTGATTCAGAAACTCCGGGAGAGGGCCTGGCCATCTACATTTAACAAGCCCTCCAGGTGATTCTGATGCACGCTCGTTGGAAAACCACCTTCTTCTAGACGTGCTCATTTATCGACAGGTGCTCTCCTTGCCAAGAGGCACATCCAGTGGGAGAGACTGGATGTTTGCTCAAGTCCCTCCTAGGGATAAAGGTCTGTGATTTTTCCACTTGGTCACAAGCAAACAACCTAGTCAAGCTTCTAACTGAAGTCTTAAGTTCAATGAAGTATATTGGGGGGATCAGTAATATTTTTTCTTGAAAAGATGATGTTATTAAATATTATAAATAGGCACCTTAAAAACAGAGTTTTGTTTTTCAAGAATCCCTATATTTAATCATTTGAAATTATTAGGTTTTTAATTAAATGGCACATTAAATGCCATTTTCAATTCACTGATAAATATTTATTGAGCAACTGTGTGCCAGGACTGATCCAGGAGATGGGATATAATGTCAAACAAACAATGTGATTGCCCACAAGCATCTTATGATTAAAAGCACTCCAACAGCAAAGCAATATATCAATCAATGGTATTTCAAATGCAATTTTTTTGCTCATGAAAAAAAACTATGCTTTAAAAAAATTAAACTATCAAGTCATGTTCAAAAACCATTATGTCTATGACATTTTAAGAATCGTCATAAAAATTGGCCAAAAGAACATAAAAATGAGCCTCATCATATTTACTGAAAAACCCAGGTAGGGCTTCTAATTCTACGATGCAGGAAGCACATTCTATCTGTCCCACGGATTACAATGAAAAAACCTGAACAAAAGATATATATCAACTATTTGAGAACTCTGCAAATTTAAAAAGTAGCAGGTGGATTAGGAAGAGTCAAAACTCAAAGAATGACTCATAAGGCAATGAATTTGTTTCTTTGTTCCTTCTATATGTCCTGTCTTAGACTTGAGGACAGCCCAAAATTTCAAACTGTAGAGCAGGCATGAACCAGGAAATATCCAAGAGAAGACATTAATTTTAGGGTAGAGGACAAGGAAGAGGGACCTCTGGGTCAGCAAGGAATGTATATAGAAATTTCCCTCCCCTTCTCCTCCCCTCCCCTCTCCTCCCCTTCCCTGTCCTCTCCTCTCCTTTCCTTTCCTTTTTCTCTTTTAGTTTCCCTGCCATGTACTGAGTAGAGCCCTGGTGATGAAGACACACTCCTGTCAGGGAGCAAGCATTCTGATACCTAAAACTCTGAGAGAAAATCTTTCTCTCTGAGCAGAGGAATTGGAAAAAGGGGTCTCTGTGGTCAGAAGAGTGTGAAGAGAATTCCTATTATTTTTTCCCTTTTCTCTTCCCACTTTGTGACAATGGCAGACCCATTTGTGGAAAGCAGCAAGAGTGCAGATAGATTAAAATCCAGCTTTGCAGCCAGAATCAGGAAAAGGGACTCCCTGAGAGCTGAAAAGGATGGGGGAAATCACAGAGAGAAAGAAGCTGGAAGATGGGATCTTCTAATCCTGGGTATAAAGTGTTTGACTCACCCTTAAGATACACATTTTTGGAACTGTCCTGAAACAGCATATCAAGAGCCCTGAGAATTAAACTAGAATGTAGATTACTGCCCAAGTCCCAGATGGGTGCCAGCTTGGCACAATGCTGGACAGGTCTGAACAGTACTACAGAGGCTCTGAGAAATACTGGAACTGCAGTCACAGGAGGAAAGATGGGGACTCATGTTCTAAGCCTCACCAGGTTGACTCCCTGCTAAAACAAAAAGAATCAACATTTATGAGAGGATTTTAACAGAACACCAAGTCTAATAACATAATAATCAAAATGCCCATGATAAATTCCAAAATCACTCAGCATACAAAAATGAGAAATATTTAACTCTCAAGGAAAAAAAACAATAAGCAGAAACCATTCCTGAGACGATGCAGATGTTAGAATTATCAGCCAAATAATTTAAAGCACCTCTTATAATTATGTTCCATGAAGTATGGACAAACACTCTTGAAATGAATGGAAAGATAGAATTTTCTGTGAAGAAAAAAATTACATGAATAACCAAATAGAAATTTTAGAAAAATACAATAAATGAAATTTAAAATTCACTGTATGGGCTCAACTGCAGAATAGAGATGGCAGAAGAAGGAATCAGTGAACCTGAAGAAAGATTAATAGAAAATATTTAAACAACAAGGAACACAAAGAACACAGCCTCAGAGGCCTGTGGGACAATATCCAAATGTCTAATATTCATGTCATTGAATTCACAGAAAAGAGGAGGAAAAGATGGGAAGATTAAAAAAAAACTAGAAAATATAATGGCTGAAAACTTCCCAAATTTGATAAAAGACAAATTGACAGGTACAAGAAGCTCAGTGGAAAAAAATCAAAGAAACCCACAAATGGATACATTATAATCAAATTACCAGAAACCAAAGACAAAGTCTTAAAAGCAGCTAGAAGAAAACAACACATTACATATTTGGATGATTCAAACTTGGATAACTGAAGATTTCTAATAAAAAAACACAGAGGTCAGAAGATAGTAGAATAGCATTTTTGAAGGGCTGAAAGAAAAGAATTCTGTCAACCCAGAATCCTATATCTAATGAAGTATCCTTCAGGAATGAAGGTAAAATGAAGACATTCTCAAATGAAGAAAAACTAAGGGTATTCACGGGGCAGCATGCCTGTTCGAAAAGAAATGCTGAAAGAATTTCTTCAGGAAGAAGGCAGTTGATGCCACAAGGAAACTTGGGACTTCAGGAAAGAAGAAAGAAAAACATAAATGGTAAATATCTGGGTAAATACATAATTTTCTTCTTTTAAGTTCTTGAAAATATGTATGATTGTTGAAAGCAAAATATATATATACTTGTCTGCTGGGGTTTTCAATGAAGATAAATGTGATACATGTTACAGCTACATTAGGGGGAAGCTAAAGGGACCTACATGGTTAAAGATTTCTATACTCTACTTAAAGAAGTAAAATATTAACTCTAAGTGGACGATGAAAAATCAGGTATGGATACTGTGATGCTTAGAGCTATCACTACAAAATCTACACAGGAACATATTCTAAAATTAACAGATAAGTTTAAAAATTTCAAATGATACCAAAAAAAAGCAGAAACAGAAAAGAGAGAAGAATAAAACAGAAAACAAAAGACAGGGGGAAAACAGAAAACTAATAATAAAATGGAAGACCTAAATCCAAATTTATCAGTAATTAGATTAGAATAAACACAATAATGAGAGACAGAGATTAGCAAGCAAAACGATATCCAATTTTCAGTTGTCTACATAAATGCACTTTAAATATAATAATATGGAAAAAAGCAAACTGAAAGCATGGAAAAAGATATACCATGTAAACACTGATCAAAAGAAAACTGGGCAGAGTTTAATATCAGACAACCTATATTTCTGAGCAAGAAAAATTACCAGAGATAAAGAGGAATATTATGTAATGATAACAATGCCAATTCACCAAGAAGACATAATGATTCTAAATGTGTATGTTTCTAACAAGACAGCTTCAAAATACATGAAGCAAAAAATGATAGAACAGAAAAAGGGAAAGAGAGAAATTCATAATTACCGTTGGAAACCGCAACACTTCTAATTGATAAAATAAGTAAACAGAAAATCCCTGAGATACAGAAGATCTGAACATCGCTATCAACCAATTGGACCCACTGGCGTTTGTAGACCAGTCTAACCAACAAAGGCAGAATACACATTTGTCTCAAGCGCACATGGAACAGTCACCAAGACAGCAAATATCCTTGGTCGTAAAATAATCCTTAATGACTGTAAAACAATTAAAATCATAATAAGTATGTTTTGTGATGATAACAAAACTAAAATAGAAGCCAGTCACAGAAAGATAACTGAAAAATGTCCAAATATTTTGAAACTAAACAGCACATTTTTAAGTAATCCATGGGCCAAAGAGGGTGTCTATCTCAAAGAACATTAGAAAAATCTTTTATGCTGAATAAAAACGAAAATACAACATATCAAAATTTGTGAAATGGAGTTATAAAGGCTGCTATACAGAAACCTATAGCATCAAACACTTATATTACTACAAAAGAAAGTTCTCAAATCAATCATCTACGTTTCCATCACAAGAAAGTATTAAAAGGAAGAACAAACTGAACCTAAAACAAACTGAAAGAATTAAATAATAAAGATTAGAGTAGAAATCAATAACACTGAAAAAGAAAAACTTAGGGAAAAACAATTTAACCAGAAAATGTTTCTCTGAAAATGTCAATAAAATTGATCAAGCTTCTTGGTCTTTACTGACCAAGGAAAAAAAAAAAGAAAGAAAGAAGATACAATTTAATAATATCAGTAACAAAAGAGGGAACATCCCTACAGACTTATAAACATTAAAAGAACTATAAAGGAATACTACAAACAAATCTATACTAATAAATTCAACAACTTCGATGAAATAAACTAATTCCTTGAATGACACAAACTACCAAAATTCATTCAAGGAGAAATAAACAACCTGAATAGTCATATATATTAAAGAAATCGGATTTGTAGTTAAAAACCTTCCAAAAAAAAATACTCTTGGCTAATATGGTTTCACTGGTGAATTATACCAATCACTAAAGGAAGAAATTAATACTAATTCTCATACAATCTCTTCCAAAAAAAAAAGAGCAAACATTTCTCATCTCATTTTATGAGGCTAGCATTGTCACTGATACTCAAATCAAACAAGAGAAAACTACAGAACAATACACTCAAAAACAGATGTGAAAATTCTCAACAAAATATTAGCAAATATATACCAGCAATGTATGAAAAGGATACTATATCCCAATCAAGTGGAGTTCATCGCAAAAATGCAAGACTGGTCCAACATTCAAAACTCAAAGCAATTCACCATATTAACCGACTGAAAGATTAAAAACATATGATCATCCTAATAGATGTATAAAAAGACATTTGAAAAAATTTAATATTCATTAATGATAAAAATTCTCAGTAAATTAAGAATAGAAGGGAACTTCTACAAAAAATCTACAGGTGGCATCATTCTTAGTGATGTAAAACTGAATGCTTTCCTCCTAAGACTGGGAACAAGGAAGGATGTCTGCTCTCATCACTCCTATTAAACATCATACTAAACTCCCAAAGAAATAAGGCAAGAAAAAGAATCCAGACTGGAAAGGAAAAAATAAAACTGTCTCTGTTCAGACAACCTGATTGTTTATGTAGACAATCCCAAAGGATCTACCAAAAAAAAATTCCTTACCACTCCTATGAGAAATATTTCAGTTTTATTTTTACTCAAAATAAAGTTATTTAAAATGTTATATGAAGAACAACAACAAAAAAATTCCTTAGAACTAATAAGCTCAAAGTTGCAGATACAAGATTAATGTATAAAAATTAATTGTGTTTCTATATATTAGCAATGAACAATTGGAAAACTGACATTTAAAGAACAGTATCATTTACAGTAGCTCTAAAAAAAATGGAATAGATATCAACAAGGTGATTGTAAAATTTTTATGAAAAGGGAAAAGAATCAGAATAGCCAAATTATTATTATTATTATTATTTTTTTTTTTTTGAAATTGACAATATTGGACAATCCAGGCTGCCTAATTTTAAGAGTTACTATAATGTTACAGTAAACAAGACAGAATGGTATTGGCAATGGGATAGACACACAGATCAATGAAAGAGAATAGAGTCCAAAAGATACACCCATATAAATAAATGACCACAAAAGGATAGCATAAAAGAACTTTTTGGGGGTGACAGAACTTTTCTGTTTCTCAATTGTGGTGGTGTTTGCATAATTTTATGTATTTATCATAAATACAAATAAAACTGTACATTAAAAAGTAGATTTATGCACATAAATTAAAAAAAATTACCCCCCCTTAGAGTTTTGTGTCCTTAATTTACTTCTATATACTCTAGCACTTTATTATCCAAAGCATGAACTTTCTAAATGACCTATTTTACAATCACATGATGATCAATCCTACATAATGAAAAAGAAAAAAACTGACTGTAAATTAAATGTTTAATATCACAACTCTATCTGCATGATTATTGCCTCTATTAGGAAGAATGTTCAGTTGCTTGTAACAGAAAGCCAAATTAACAGTGGTTTACACAGATTATGAGACTATTTTGCATTTACCTAAAAGGTGGGCAGTCCAATGTTACCTGAACTACCTGGATGATAGTGGGTACACAATATTATCAGTATTTCAGGCTTTTTTTTTTTTTTTGGTCTGTTCTGTAATCCTTAGAGTATAACTGCTTCCACCCTCAAGGTCAGTCATGGTCATCGGATGGCTACTGAGCTACAACCATCAGGTCCACATAAAAGGAAGCAGGAGAAACAAGGGAAATGGAGAAAGCCAGAGAGTGTGTGTCAGCTTAGTAAGCCCCGTTAAAGAGCTTTCTTGGAAGTTCCATGAACAAATTCCGCCCTATAGCCCACTGACTACCTCTTTCTGCAAAAGAGGCTAGGAAACGTAGTTTTTATAAGCTGCACTCGTTGTCACGCTCAACAATAAAGAGGTCCTACAAGGAGAAGAAAGAGAAGAATGCGGGCAAAGAGCAGTCTAGTTATTTAGACAAGAAGTCACAAATTTTGTATTAGCCGTTCGGAGAATCTTATTTTAGAAAAGCAATTCAAGTCAATGGAATTGAACAAGCAAAAAAAAAAGATAGAGAACAAGGAATTCCATTCACATACATATGAAACTAGAACTATACTTGTAATACTCCTGAAAGGCAGAATGATATGACAGCGATTACAAACACAGTTGTTTGAATATATACTAACAGACACTCCACTCCTCAGAATTAAAGAATCATCCTATCTTCAGGGTTTCAAGACTAAAGTGTCTGAGTTAAATCCAACTGGAATTAACCATGGATGTTCCTTCTCCTTCTTGTTGGGCCAGAAAACGAGAAACAGAAAGATGTGTTTTTAGGCTGAGCTTCACTTCTCTACATGAGGATTTTGCTTGCAGACCCTGTTCCAGAAGCTCGGATACACGCGGTGACAAAAGGTCATTTCGCAACTTCACACATTCCAGGTGATGACTCTCTTCAGAAAGAGTGTCTTTCTGGTAAAAGCCAGAAACAGAAACTTCTCACTACTTAACTGCTGTTAGCGTTTTGTTTCCTGCCAACACAAAAACAAGCCTTGCTGATGGGACAAAATGTTTTCTCTTAATGTAACTGTGTCCTTTGAAATGCAGCGGTGCACAAAACACAAGGGGGTTGAGGGCGAGGCTCAAGGGAAGAAAGCTCTGTCGGAGGCTGAGCTTTCCACTAACCAGCTATTAAAACTTGTCCAAGTTATTTCCTCTTAGTTTCTGCTACTCTGGACAAGCTTTTGCACATTCTAGAAGAATTTTTAATTTCTTCATCTGTAGAATGAAAACCAGAATAGAGTGACCTGTCCAAGAGGCAGAAAGAGAGCATGAACCCAAGCCTCCTGATTTCCTGGACACTACATTCCCACCAACTGTGTGATGCTTTTTTGGCTGAGAAACCAGTCTTCACCCAAGTCTCTTCAGCTGCTTGTGCAGAAAAGGGGAGACTGAAAAGTGAGATAAGAGACCAGGGCCTGAGCGTGGGCTCTTGTCTAACACTCGGAAATGAATTGTCCGAGGAGACACACGTGCTGACAAAGCAAGAGACTTTATTGGGAAGGGGCGCCCGGGCTGAGAGCAGCAGGGTAAGGGAAACCAGGAGAACTGCTCTGCCACGTGGCTCGCAGTCTCAGGTTTTAGGGTGACGGGGTTATTTTCCGGGTTGTCTCTGGCCAATCATTCTGGCTCAGGGTCCTTCCTGGTGGCACACGCATCGCTCAGCCAAGATGGATTCCAGTGAGAAGGATTCTGGGAGGACGTATGGACTGGTGTCTCCTCTCTCCTTTTGACCTTTCCCAAATTCATCCGGTTGGTGGTAACTTGTCAGTTCCGCGTTCCTTACCAGGACCTCCTGCTGTAAGATAACTTGTGCAAGTGCATACTATCTTGCCTGGCCAGGGCGGGCGGTTTCAGTCAGTGTTTTCCCCTAACAAAAGTGCTGGTCTCAGCTCTGTCACCAGCTAACCATGGCATCTTAGGTTCAGGTTCCTTAGCTATAAAATGAGAGGGCTCTTCTAGACTAGAGAGGGTGGTGACCCACACATGTATTTGACCCTGAACTTTGTGAGATATTTTATCTTGAAGCAAGAAATGTTCTTGGATCATCTTTTGAGAAACCTGATCAGTGTTTCCCAACCTTTCAAGTTGCAATGCTCATAGTAAACAAAGATATCCTTGGAAAATGGGCTCCAGGACCCCCATGAACATGCAGATACAGAGGACCAACTGTATTAGCATTCTACTCTAGCATAAATGGAAGAGGCTTCCTGGGACCCTGAGGGCCTGGGGGAATCAGTGCCTCGACACATCTGTAATTCCAGGTGCCACAGAGTAAAGTGGAAAGCTAGAGCCGAAATGTAAGTTCAGATTTTTTATGCATTAGGTAGGACTCTGGAACCTGCAGTTCTGTGGTCCGTGACAGAGCCAGCTCTTGGTGGGACCACTCCCTCAAGGCCTCCGCTGCCAGATGGTGAGGTGGGGAGGAAGGGGTTGAAGGAGGAAAGGTGGCCATCCAAAGAGCTGAAGAGACTCAAACCAGTTTGAGAGTCAGACAGGAAGGCCGGCAACCCTCAGGAAGAAAAAGGGCCTCTCGTGAGTTCCCTGTCCCACTCCTCACTCATTACCCTAACACTAAAACCAGACAGAGACAGAAAAGAACACTAGAGAACAATATCCCCTTGAACACAGATGTAAAATTTAGGTACCATTTCGATCACTGAACGCCCTTTTACAACTTCTCTTCCCCCTAAACAGCCTTTGCCGTTTGTTCACTTCAACCTGATTTCAACTGGGCAAGGATTTTGGCTGATGAGAAAACACTACGAGATGCTTGGGGTCTCTTGGCCACAAGACACAGTCCTGGTCTGCTCCAGTCAAGGTGAGATAAACACTCAATACTCATGGAAAGACACAGATGACAGACTAGAAAGAACAGGCATTTCCTACTTTATATGAGATAAAAAGGAGATGGAAGGCATGGAATAATAATAATCTGGGGTAAGCAGGCTCTTAGTAGCTAGAAAGTTCAAATTGCTGGATTTTTTTCTTTTGTCTTTCCCTGAACTAAGCCAGCTTTTAGAAGAAAAATGACACACAACAAAAACTCACTGACACTGGGGATTTATTCAGTGAAGCAATTTCCAGAGGCTATTCTGGAATCATTTCACATTCAGCTCAATATTCTGTATCTTCCACATCTATATCTTTTGTTCTATACAATGATAACTGATGGTCAGCATTACAGCCCTCAGGTCCTGCAACACAGTGAATCATCAAAGGGAGATTCAATTATATTCATAAGACTGGATGGGCCCCACCAGCAAAGGGGACTTGGAGATTGAGAAGGGTTACAACAAAGGATTTTCTGGTTAACCCTTAGTAAGTCAAAATGAAATGGAAAAGACCCACTTCTACACAATAGTCTGGTGGATGGAGAAATTTAAATATTTGAATGTGCATAAACATGAACATTTATAATCTCACAGACAACTCAGCAGCTATTTTACTAGAATAAGATTTTCTATTTCTGTCCAGCAGAAAGTCATCCTGAACTTCTTTTTATAGGTACCATGCTTTATTGTTAGTACTTTTGCACAATTAAAAATATCTTTTAGGTTTCTTTTTGCTTTCCCATAAATGATACATGGTTATTTTTTAAAAAATATGAAACATGAAGCAAAAGGATGGGGAAGATCTTTGGGAATTTTGCCATCAAGAGAAAGTCATTTTTAATATTTGGTGACTATCATTATCATGATCTTTTACCTAAGCCTATTTATATATCTTAAAGTTTTTTAAAGATTTCTATAAATACATTTTAACCTACTTTTCCACTTAATATGACATTTGAATATCTTTCCATGTAATTAAAATTCGTCTACAATGTGATTTATAATGGTTGCAAAATATTCCATCATATGGGGGTATACCAGAGCTTACCTCTCCCCATTGTTGAATACAAGGCTTGGGACTGATTTTTCCTGGTGGCAAACCATCTTGTAATTGACAACTGATAGCTCAATCTTGGTTCACTTCCACAGTGACGCAATACACGCTGCAGTGATGACTGGCACACTGTAGGCCCCCGGTAAATATAGATTTTTTTTTAAGTGTCCCCATTTTGTTTATTTATTTATTTTTTTGGCTGTGCTGCATAGCTTCCAGGATCTTACTTCCCAGACCAGGGATCGAACCCGGGCCTCTGGCAATGGAGAGTGGAGTCCTAACCACTGGACTGCCAGGGGATTCCCATGGTAAATACAGATTGAAGGAATTAATGATTTCTTCAGCATACTTTCCAGAAAAGAATTAACAGATACAAGCCTATGAATATATTTGTGATATATAATGTCAAAGTGCTTCTGGAAATGTGACACCAATTTCTACTCCTGACAGTTGTGTGAGACTGCCCAGAATAAATATTACTTAAAGAAACAAACAAACAAACAAAAGACATCAGTTGATTTTCATATTCTGAGTAACCATCAAAATATTATTGGGGATGGTTTGGAACGTTTCAGGAAAACTCTGACATGATATTCTTTCCTTGGACTGGTGAATGTGATGCATGTCCTATAGATTCACATTATCTATGTTAGTTACTGTAACGTTAAAAGGGGATTCCGTAAGAGAGGTTTTCCTATGCTTTACGTCACAGCCTGGCAAAATCTCACCTGCTGCCCGTTTTGTAAGTGAAATCTGATTGGAGCACAGCCACTGGCTCACATCCTGTCTACAGATGCTTTTGTGCTACCATTGCAGAGCTAAGTCCTTGCAACCGATCGGTCAGGTCTGCAAAGCCTAAAATACTTACTATCCGACCCTTTGCAAAAAATGTTAATCCCTTCTTTAAATTGCTAACTGAGCATTTGAGGTTTTGTGTTTTGTTGCTGTTCACTCATTTGTTGTTTTCTTTTATTTTTTAAATTATTTTTTATTTTTTAAACAATTTTTAAACACACAAAAATTTTTAAAGGTTACTTTCCATTTACAGTTACTACAAAATATTGGTGATATTTCCTGTGCTGTACAATACATCCTTGAGCCTGTCTTACACCCAATAGTTTGTACCTACCACTCTCCCACCCTTATATTGCCTCTCCCATCACACTGGTAACCACTAGTTTGTTCGCTATATCTGTGAGCCTGCTTCTTTTTTGTTATACTCACTAGTTTGTTGTATTTTTTAGATTCCACATATAAGTGATATCATACAGTATTTGTCTTTCTCTGTCTGACTTATCTCACTGAGCATAAGGCCTTCCAAGTCCATCCATGTTGCTGCAAACGGCAAAATTCTGTTCTTTTTTATGGCTGAGTAGTATTCCATTATAGAAACTAATGGTACACCCATTAAAAAAACCAGTTAGCAAGCGCTTACTGAACACTGTGAGGTATGCTGCCTACTCTCAAGGAACTTAAAATATACTCTTAGAGACAAAATAGACGTGTAAGAATTAGAGGCAAAAAAGGCATTCCTACATTGGGAGAGAGTACTGGAAGAAAGATAAAAGTACTGAAGGATTTCAGAGGAGGGAGAGAAAAGGTGGGACTGGAAAAACGGCAAAATTTCACTGAGAGACAGAGCTTGAGTTAGATCGTGAATGAAGAAGATCTTGGGGTGTGAAAGCAGAAGAGCAGAATGTTCTAGAATCAGGAGCATCAGAAGAAGCAGTGAAGTGGGATGCACAGGAGAGGACCAGGAGGCGGTCCAGAATGCAGGTGGGCAGCGTACTGAAGAAGCTATTATGCTGTAGGGTGTAAAAGTAAAATGGACCCACGTTGTATTTCAAAGGCATTCATTTTCTTTTAAAGGAACCCAGAATACGTCTTTTACTTAAGC
Organism: Balaenoptera ricei; assembly: GCF_028023285.1. NCBI lineage: Eukaryota > Metazoa > Chordata > Mammalia > Artiodactyla > Balaenopteridae > Balaenoptera > Balaenoptera ricei. Next base: position 3,283,397 of record NC_082645.1, on the reverse strand, counting down.
AAAGAATCCTTTTATAAAGCAAGTTTTTATTGTCTAATCCCTCCCTATAGCTCATAATGTCTAACTTTCATCCTCTCTTTCCAGTTCTGACAGTGTATTTTTCCAAAAACCTGAAGACCAATGCAAAACTATGGTGAAACATCAGAAAGACTAGGAAAAAAATAGGACCTGAATACAACACACAAAAATATAGAATAGCCAAAAAAAAAAACAATAGGCAAACTGATCTCCGTCACTTACTATTTGCCAAAGCTCCCTGTTTAGCACTGCATTTTTCTGAATCTGCCAAAAATACAGTATCTGCTTATCTTCTACTCCCTTTCATCAAGCTAACACAAATGCCATTGTAAAATTAAGTCCTCCATTTTTGCTGTTTGTAAATTTTAAGATTCAAAATGACTCTTAAAACTTGCAAAGAAAGATACATTTACAGTATGGTTATTATCAGTCGACAAATCTTCACTGCAGAGCACACTCTTATACACTATGGGTGAGCAGAGATGAATGTAACATTAAATCTATTTTCTTTCTTTTTTTTTTTTTTTTTTAAATGGGAATTATTTATTTATTTATTTATGGCTGTGTTGGGTTTTCGTTTACTGTGCGAGGGCTTTCTCTAGTTGCGGCAAGCGGGGGCCACTCTTCATCGCGGTGCGCGGGCCTCTCACTGTCGCGGCCTCTCTTGTTGCGGAGCACAGGCTCCAGACGCGCAGGCTCAGTAATTGTGGCTCACGGGCCTAGTTGCTCCGCGGCATGTGTGATCTTCCCAGACCAGGGCTTGAACCCGTGTCCCCTGCATTGGCAGGCAGATTCTCAACCACTGTGCCACCAGGGAAGCCCTAAATCTATTTTCTTTATCAATGCTTTGTATGTGAAGGCACAGGGTCAAGGGGATGAACTTTTAGGAGAAACTTTTTAGAGGAAAGATTTTACAGCAGTTTTAAACGAAGGAAGGGTTATTGAATAAATGCATCGGAAATGCCACCGGAGAATTTTTGATCCCAATATAAAATGGTGTAGATATTATTCTCAGCACACACTGTTCAGGATTGTAAGACTGTTTCTGTTATCTTTGTGTCTACACATATCTGACCTACGTGATGGGTTAAAATAATACACACCGATGTAGGTTTGGATCACAGAAGCTACGTGCACAAGACTGAAGGCTTTTTATGGAGAGTGCCATAGCATACTGAGTGTGCCAAAGAGGGACATCTTAGGTGCTTTTTCACTAAAAGAACTTTCACTGGTAGGGATGACAGGGCTGGAGAAAAGGTGTCTAGTTCACTCTCTCCATCTCCTCCCCACCTCCTGGGCTGGTGCTGGGGCTTCCGTCTTTCCTATTGCCTTCTGCCAAGTTCAAGTTCAGTTAAGAGTTCCACTCCTTTGAGAAACAGTGGCCTGAGAGTGGGGCGCTCTCCTTTGGGCACCTGGGTGAACAGACCCACCATATCCTCAGGCAAGAACTCTCCTTGGTGCCAGGTTATCAAGTTGAAACACTTGAAGCTAACGACTCCTGTGAGCCCCAACGGCCTACTGTTTAGCTGTATAATCATAGACAGTTAAAAATGCATGATATGTGGTGGAGAGAAAATAGTTGGTGTCATGGGAGCCATTATGGATTACGGTTTATGAAAATGTAAAACGCTGCAATATTTATATGGGCTTGGTTGTACTGAGTTATCACGTGAATGCCGCAGCCTGCTTTGGGGCCACGGATCCTCCCCGGAAGCCAAGAAAGGCAGATGGAGGTCAGGAGAGTCGCCACAGAGACCGCGGAGTTGGGAAGAGAAAGCGTCTTGGGTGCTCCGTTCCACAACATGCTTTGTGTTTCTGTGCCTCAGTGATCCTGTCTACAAATGGCGTGAAGAAATCCTAGTCTTCAATGTTTTAATAACTATTCGATAGTTGCTCAGATTCTCCTACAAGAGGATGACAGGACTTCCCTTTTATGATCGCTAGCATATTAGACAGGCCCCCCAAAAAAATCCACATTTGTACTAGGCAGGGTGCTCCAAGAAAACAGAACCGATAGGATGTATATAAGAGGAGATTTATTATAGAAATCGGCTCATGTGCTTACGGAGGCCAAGAAATCCCACCATCTGCCATCTGCAAGCTGAGGGACCAGGAAAGTCAGTAGTGTGATTCAGTCTGAGTCTGAGGGCCTAGGAACGGGGTAGGGGTGCTGCTGGTGTAAGTCTGCAAGTCCAAAGGTCCGAAACTAGGAGCTCCTACGTCCAAGGGGAGATGAACATGGGCATCCAAGGTCAAGAAGAGAGTGAATTCACCTTTCCTCCACTTCTTTGCTCTTTTGGGCCCTGAATGGACTGGATGATTCCCGCATACATTAGTGAGGGCAGATGGATATTCTTTACTAAGTCTACTGATTCAAATGCTAACTAATCTCTTCCCGAAACCGCTCCCAGACAAACCCAGAAATTATTTTTACCAGCCATCTGGGCATTTCTTAGCCCAGTCAAGTTGACACATAAAATTAACCATCACACGCACCAAATTAAAAGTCCCTTAGGTATCTGGGGGGGATAAAGCATTGGTTTACCAACCATTTTTAGGCTACCTGGCTGCTTTGAAGGTTAGGTCCACTGAGAGGTTTGCCTAGCACAGACCCATCCAGCCCACAGACAGCAATGGAACTACAGTCACCAGGGATATACCGGGGACTGAGGAGAAAAGTATCAACACAGCAGTAATGGATGTGAGATCACCAAAAACTTAATAGTTGCTGAACACCTGATGCTGAGGGAAAATCTTGTTCAATTACGTCCTTGTCCTTAGGCCCTCCAGGAACGAGGACTCATCCCAAGGTGTTTGCAAACCTGAGACAAGAGCAATGGATTCGTATGGATCCAATGGAACCTTATCAGGGTGGTGACAGGTTCTGATGACCAAGGGACAGACTAAGTTCTGTAGGTTGTACAACATACAAACAGTGCCCTTGAGGGGAAAGTAGCTCTCACTATTCATTCATTCACTCATTCTTTGTTTATCCATTTGTCTGTTAATTCTTTCCCTCATTCACTGAGACACCAAAATCTAAGGAGATCTCGGATGTGTCAGATTTGTGCTAAGTGCTGGGACACAGCATTCATCTTTGATCTTGGTTCTTAAGGAATCAGTCACCCGAGGAAAAAAGTCAAAGAACTTTTTTTTCTTTCTTTTTTTTCTGACTGCCTGAGATATATATCAAAGAGCAATTCCTATGAGTTTAGAGAATTTTGTGTAATTGCCTAGAGGAAGCAGAGATGTTGCCTAAGTGGACATGACATTTGAGGTGATGTTTGAAGGATGAATAGGAGTTCCTGAGCCCGGGGACTGGGAACGGCCGCCCTGGCAGAGGGGGCCACGTTCAATAACACACAGAAGCTTGGAGAACACAGTGCATCTGGGAACTAACATATCACCCCGTGTGGCTGCATTAAAAAAAAAAAAAGAAGTGAGGAGAGGGAAGTGGCAAGGAAAGTACACACGTTCCTGGGAACGACTTTGAATGTCATAGTAAAGAAAATTAAATGTATCCAGAATGAAAGGATGGTTTAGTTTTACCTAGGAACCTGTTATTTAGTATAATGACATCATAGAAATATGTGAGATGTACATAGGAAATACGTACTTGGTAGAGACAAAATATCACGGATATTTAGGGTCAGACAGATCTGTTTGCAAATCTGGACTGTATTTGCTAGCTATGTGACCTAGAGCAGGTCGTTCAAACCTCCAGAATCTTGATTTCCTCATCTGTAAAAACTCACATGCTTTGTGGGGTGGATTTCAAGAATAAATGCGATACCATGAGAAAATGCTTTGCAAAGTATCTTCACTGGGCTCTGGATCTCCTTCTTGCCTTACCAGCCTTAAACACATCTACACGGTGTCTGCCTCTGAGCCTCGGTTCCAAAAACTCGCTCTCACCGCTGTCCTTCAACCGAAGTAAGTATGTAAAGTAATGAAGCTTTCCATCCCTGAAAGCCACCTCTTTGAAGAGGCCTCCAGCCACCATCACAAATTCAGCATCACTAAGCACCAATACATACTGTCCCACACATGTAGATGATGCTTGTTTACACATTCCTCTCGCAAATTTCAAAGCATTTTTACATGCTTCTTAAGTGATTGGTTAATTTTGAATATTCATAGTATGTTTAAATATAATCTTGACAGAGGCTGGCAAAGTTCTTCTGTAGAAGGCCAGATAGTAAATATTTTAGGCTTTGTGGGCCATGTAGATCTCTATTGCATTTTCTTCTTCTCTTTTAAAAACTCTTCAAAAATGTAAGAACACACACAGATGGCCAAAAGGCAAATGAAAAGATGTTTAACATCGCTAATTATCAGAGAAATGCAAATCAAAACGACAATGAGGTATCACTTCGCACCAGTCAGAAAGGCCATCACCAAAAACTCTACAAATACTGGAGAGGGTGTGGAGAAAAGGGAACCCTCCTACAGTGTTGGTGGGAATGTAAATTGGTTCAGCCACTATGGAGAACAGAATGGAGGTTCCTTAAAAGACTAAAAATAGAGCTACCATATGATCCTGCTATCCCACTCCTGGGCATATATCTGGAGAAAACCATAATTTGAAAAGATACACGCACCCCAATGTTCACTGCAGCACTATTTACAACAGCCAGGACATGAAAGTAACCTAAATGTCCATTGACAGATGAATGGATAAAGAAGATGTGGTACATATATATATATGTGTACATATATATATGTGTACACACACACACACACACACACACATATAAGATGGAATATTTACTCAGCCATAAGAAAGAATGAAATAATGCCATTGTAGCAACATGGATGGACCTTGAGATTATCATACTAAGTCAGTCAGACAAAGACAAATATATGATATTTATATATGGAATCTAAAAAAGTGATACAAATGAACTTATATACAAAACAGAAATAGACCCACAGACATGGAAAACAAACTTATAGTTACCAAAGGGAAAAGGGGGATGGAAGAATAAACTAGGAGTTTGGGATTAACATATACACACTACTACACATAAAATAGATAACCAACAAGGACCTAGTATAGCACAGAGAGCTATACTCAATATTTTGTAATAGCCTATAAGGGAAAAGAATCTGAAAAAGAATATATATATATATACACACACACACACACACACACACACACACACACACACACACACACACATCTAGAGATGTATATATAAAACTGAATCACTGTGCTGTACACCTGAAACTAACACAATATTGTAAATCAACTATACTTTAATTTAAAGAAATTTAAAAACCATCCTTAGTTGGCCCTAAGAACAAGGGAGGCGAGATGGACAGGCAGATTTGGCCTATGGGCTGTGGTTTGCCAACCCCTGAATTAGGATAGTAACGTAACAGTATCTGATGGAGCTCGCATTGATCTCTGCTTCCAAGGAATGCTGAAAAATAGCACTGCTGAGAGGTCCCGAAAGTGCGTGAAGATCTCTTAATGAGCATCAGGCATCTACTACTTTCAACATTTTAAAGATGATACAGCATTTAACAGGGAATTGCCAAGTAGTAACCATCTAGGTTGCCTTTAAACTTCTTGGTATTCAAAGTGCGAAAAAGGCAGAAAGAGAAACTTCATGATCAGTATGATTACATTTTTAAACATTGAATCAGATATATAACCACACACTAACATAAATAACAATGAAAGAAAATACATGACATTTTTAACAGTGCTTATATTTAAGTGATGGGATTGATTTGAGGAAGTTAACATTTTTTTCATATTGCTAGAGTTTGGGGAGATGTAAAAGAAAAAAAAAAAACCACCTTTTTCTTCTTTCTAGTCTTGGGATCAACTGAAAGTGACATGTCAGGTAAATGCAGAATCAAAAAAAGACCTTTGTTACTGATGAAGCTGTTACGGGCATGTGTCTTAGATCTCTGGGCAGACAGGCTCACTCATTATTTCATCATTCATTTAGATACACTGCCCCATCCCTGGACAACTTCAGGCCTCCCATATAGGGGCAGGACCCCTATTCACCACAGGGGGAAGGCTAGAATAAACAGACCCCAAATAAGAACCAGAAGCAGACATCACCCCCCTTCCCTTTCGGAGGAGTAGGTGAGGGAACATAAATGAAGCCCGGAGTGGCACTCTATCAGCAATAAGTGTCCCCACAATACATCACAGATAACAACCAGCCAGGAAGCACACACACTCCCAAGCGACGGGACAATCAACACCTGCTACTGGAACCTTCTTTCAGTTTCTAGCTGGAGAACTGTCACTTCTGTGTGACTTCAGAACAATCACTTCACAGCTCTGGCTCAAGGTCTTCATCTGCCGTTGTGGGAGGTGCACTATAACAGAAGGTCTCCTTAAGTCACGTGGGCCCTTCTTTGTCATTTGCTGACCCCCTCACCCCCTGGCCTGCTGGGAGCTGACCAGTCTCTGGGCATACAGTGTTGTCAAGAGACGCTCTCAGTTCTTGAAATGCTTTCATTCTAGGGAAGAGGGTATTTGAAAAAAACAAACTCTTTTCATTTGATGCCCAGATCCATTCTATTTTCCTTTTGAAGTCAAGTGAAATACCACATGGAAATAATCTGCAATCCATTCTTTACATTGTATTCCTTAGCTTTTCTCAAAAATAACACACAAAGAGATCACATTTTTTCATAAAGAGGTAAGAATATGATAATCAACTTATTATGTATATGTCAGCCTGGGCAGTGATTACTGAAGAGGAAACTGGATTTGTGGAAGAGTTAGGGAACTCGAGGAGAAAGAAAGAGCTCTGACGTGACTCTAGTGGTGAATGTTTTTGTGTTTCCGTATGCATATCTGTGATATGGGAAATTATTTATGAATTAACAGCATTATCATGTTGACATCACTTGGTTACATTAAAAAAAAAAAAAACAACTAGAAAGTGACTTTTCAAGAGTAGGGAGCATAAAAAAGTGGAACCAAGGAGAATTCTCAGCAACATAAATTTGTTAAAACACCTCATTTTGAGATCTATTAATCTCTGAGTTTAATTAAAAGTCTGAATGAACAAACGGCTATTTTATCTGATGCCCAGTTCCGTTTGGCTTTCCTTCTGATACCAAGAGAGGTTGCTGGAACTTTCTTACCTATTTACTTTCATTTACTCCTGTAAATGAGTTCAGACCTAATGTGTGAACCCCTGGGGCATTCTACAACTAAACTCAGTTACTAGCAAAATGTACAACGCCAGTGACAAAGCAATGCAAAGACCCAAAAGAACAGTCTTTAAAAAAAAATTGCTATTTCTCTTTTCCATCAGTTCTCAGGATTAAAGGCAGAATTTATTGATAAAGACAGAGAAGTAATCCTCTGATGGAGTGAGATGGTATATCAGCGTTCTCCATACTCATTCAATTAATAGACTTCACTGTATGCAAACACGGGTAAGTGGATGAAATGTGTTGCTTCTTAATGATCTAATCTGTATTCTAACAGGATGGAAAGCTCTGCTACACAAACATTTTGCTTGGTTATTTCCCCTAAACATTGATGCCTGGGAATGTGCTAGCCATTTATTTTGACACTGGAACTTGATGTGCATCTTGGCTGTTAATAGCCCTGTAAACATTTTACAATGAAAATACCACACAACTGGAACTAATCTCATTATTTTCCACATTAATAATTCTTACAGCAACAGAAGATCATTAAAACCCAGAATGGTACTACACAGATGTTTAATGTAGATGTTCAAGAACTCCTAGCCAAGTCATTCCTTCATTCCTTCTGCCAACAAATATTAATTGAGCAACTACTCTGTTCCAGGCACTGTGGTGTTCGTACATAATAAAACAGACATGGTCCTTTTCTTCATGGAGCTGCCATTCTACTGGGACAGAGACCACTGAATTTAACAAACAAGTAAATGTATGCTCAGAAATTGGGACAGACATGACAAGGGCTTTTTCTTCACCATAACCTCCCTTAAACACACCTCCCCTTCATCCCCATCTCACTATCAAAAGCCCGGTTCTATTCATTTGTCTGTGTGAAAGTCTTGCTGCTGCTTTATTTTTCTTCCCCAAGGCAAAGGTGAACTGTAGATTCTTTGCCTTGATCTGCGGTGGAAACAGTAAGTCCTTAATTTCTAGAATTCCAGATCCACAGCCTGAAATGAAGATAATTACAGTTCATGCTGTAGACTTAGCACAGGACCTAAACACAGCCTGTTGCTAAATCCTATGCCACCTTCTGGGGTAACTATATAAAAGCGACGTCAACTCTCTTTGACTCATGGAAACATTAACACAATGTAATCTGCCTGTAAGTCACACCTCACTCACAGTTCTGCAGAAATCGTATGGGCATTAGTCCCCATTCTTCTGCTTTCCAGCCTTGCCTCATTTGTCCCTCATGCACGGAGTGGAATTGCTCTTCCTGCCCAAGACCATCTCTTCTTTTCAAATGAAGCTCGAGTCTCTCTCCCCTACCAAGCCTGTCTAGACAGGCTGCCCGCCTCTCCCCGCCCGCCCTTAATTCTCCTCTGACCTTCCTCACCCCCCCTCCTCCTCTCCCCACCCCTAGAGAGATAGCTGCTTCTACCATTCACTTAACACACGCGTTCTCACATTTTAAACTGTGCCGTATTATTTACGGTAATGGTTTTCAACCCTGTCAGACACAATGTTCCATTTTATAACAAATGTGATGCAATGTTCCCTTTACTATCCTGAAATAAAATTAACAGATAATGTAACTTTCCTACAACATTATTTTAAGAAAAAAATCAATAAGATGCACTAACTCTACTACAAAGGAGAAATAAAAGGGAAGCTGTTTGGAATAAAATAATAGGTACTGAGAAAGGCTATCCTAGAATACATAATGAATTAAGTGGAAACATTCATCTATGTATAATCATAATGAATAATTTTGGATTTAAAAGAAGCAAAATGATTTTTTTTAAGTTCCATACAAGAAGTACAAGAATAGTAAAGAACAGAGGTAGAAGTTGATGCTAAAATAAAAACTAAAGTTAAATAATACAGATCAGACTTATTTGTATATGATAAATAGAAGGAAACAGCCTTAATTAGAGAGAACCTGCAGAGACAAATTACAGAATGCCAAAATGGAGACATGTATGATGGAGAAATCTGATAATCTCATAAATGACCTGAGCCTTATTTATAAGTGAAGTGTCAACATTTTCCCTTGAGTAGTAACATGCAACAGGATTGATAAATATCATTGAAAATATCTCTTATCCTAAAATTCCACCACCTGCTGAGGTGTGCATTGCATCATTAACTTAAAACACTTTGGACCACACACTCTTCCATAGGTCATGAGAAATAAAGGATGAATGTGAAAGTGAAAGAATAATTCCAGAGACTGAAAAATAACTGTGTGATGACCTCTTGAGATAGAATCAGAATCAGATGGAAAAAAAGCAGGAAAACCAAAACAAATAAATAATTTTTAATAAGGAATTTTCATGACCTATAGGTTTCTTATCATGGGGCTACTAAAATTATTCATGCACTCACACATACACACATATGTACACAAATACATTTATATATAAGTGATATTGTGTGTGTATATATATATAAAATGGCAAAATATGAAATATTTTTAAGCATTAATAATAAAATTCAGTGAGGTCTATTAAGCTTCACTTGTCTCCACTAATTTAATAATGTTTGCTTTTAAGTGTCATAATCAGAGTCACCCATCTCCTCTATTACATATTTGTATGTGGCAACTATAAATGTAGATGGATAGTTAAAAACAGCAGTGTTTTCTTGTTAACTCAATGATACAAATGATGATCCTTTGGTGACACAGTTTACCAAAATGGTGAAAAAGTTGTTAAGCTTTGAATAAAATAAAGTACCCTCATTTTACAAAATAGATCCACTCTGGGAGACTATGAAAAAACATATTTGACCGTATGCTAACACATATATATGGAATCTAAAAAAAAAAAAAAGGTTCTGAAGAACCTAGGGGCAGAACAAGAGTAAAGACAAAGACGTAGAGAATGTACTTGAGGACACGGGGAGGGGGAAGGGTAAGCTGGGATGAAGTGAGAGAGTGGCATGGACATATATACACTACCAAATGTAAAATAGATAGCTAGTGGGAAGCAGCCGCATAGCACAGGGAGATCAGCTCGGTGCTCTGTGACCACCTAGAGGGGTGGGATAGGGAGGGTGGGAGGGAGACGCAAGAGGGAGGAGATATGGGGATGTATGTATATGTATAGCTGATTCACTTTGTTATAGAGCAGAAACTAATACACCGTTGTAAAGCAATTATACTCCAATGAAGATGTTAAAAACAAACAAACAAAAAAACACTCATATATGCTAGCCACTCCCTTACCTCTTTGGAATAGTTCCTCAGAGCTACCTGAGAAGCTGTATCCTGGACTATAGTCCTCAGTAATGCCCTGAATAAAACAAACATAATTTTCAAAAAAAAAAAAAAAACATATTTGTGCATATGTGTAAAATGGACTCAGGTTCCAGGTCCTTATTTGTATTATTTGTATATACATGAACGTCCAGAAGAACCAGGGGCAATTCTTTGTTTGGGAAGCTTCATTGCATGTGGAAGGACATCTAGCTTCCCTGGCTCCCTACATTAAAAGCCAATAACATACCTATGATAATGGGGATAAAAACACAACCCCAACAAGTTTCCAAAATATTGCTTAATGGGCAGTACTTTCCTAATGAAGACCACTGCTCTGTGGGATGCTTTTTAGAAGAGTCAAAAGCTCATACTATCCTGCCTTCTAGTTCTCCCCTAGAGCTTTGAATCTTTCAACCTGTGTTTCAACATGCCTTGCTATCAGCCATCCCAGGTGTGGCAGAGTGAAAAATACCTAAGTCAAATCCCTAGAACCCCACAGATGTAGAGAACAAATGTAAGGACACCAAGGGGGGAAAGTGGCGGGGGTGGGTGGTGGTGGTGGTGGTGGGATGAACTGGGAGATTGGGATTGACATATAGACACTAATAAGTATAAAATGTATAACTAATAAGCGCCTGCTATATAAAAATAAATAAATAAAATGAAATTTTTTAAAAATCCCTAGAACCCTGTGAATGTTAGCTTATTTGGAAAAAAGGCTTTGTGGCTGTGATTAGGTTAAAGACACGGAGATGAGTAGATCATCCTGGCTTATCCAGACGGGCCCTGCATCTAATGACGAGTGTCCTTAGAAGAGAAAGGCAAAGGCAGATTTGAGACAAAGAGCAGAGGAGAAGGCAGTGTGAATGGAGGCAGAGACTGAAGTGATGCGGCCACAAGCCAAAGATTGCTGGCAGCCACTAGAAGCCAAAAGAGGCAAGGAACAGATGGTCCCCTATGGGGCAGATGGGAGTACAGCCCTGGGGACACCTTGATTTCGACTTTCTGACCTACAGAACTGTAATGGAATAAACGTCTGTTGTTTTAAGCCAACAAGTCTGTGTTAATTTGTTACAGCAACCAAAGAAAACTAATATATCAGGTGAGTTAGTCACCGGCCAGGGCAGAAGTTTAATACCATGCTTTGTTTTGTGTTTGTTTTTCTCTAAGGCTTTTATATTCTCTAAACAAGGCTGGACATTGGGGAGAAATGACCAAATGAAACATTCTTTTTTCTCTCTTGAACATTCCACTCAGCCCCTCCCCACTCCATCCAGGCTATGGATCTCAGTGCAAGATTTTCTTCCCCTTTACATTCGTCTACATAAGCTGGAATAGAAGTGTTTTCCATTCCGCAGAGCATTCACCTCCTTTTCAAGCTAAACATTCACTCCTGTGATTCTCTGGCAAATATTGGTTTCCCCACAAGAACGCAAGCTCCTAAAGTGAAGGACCTTGGGTATGTTTCCTCACCATTGTTTTCTCTACAGCCTGACATGGTGTCCAGCATAGAGAAATATGTCTACAAATATCTTATGAGTGAATATTTATATACAACTGTTTACAGATGTTTTGATTAAAAAAAAAACCTGTCAATCAGGTTCATAGCAGCAGCAATACGTGTTTTTCCAGAATAAGGAAATGTTTTAATGAGTAGATTCTTCTACATACTGTATTTAAAATGCCTGTTTCAGGGGTCTCATCACCTCAACCTCTGATTCAGTGTTTGAACACAATCAGTTCTGGGCCAGTTTCATAGGTTGAATTGTGTCCCCACAAAATTCATGCCCACCCAGAACAGGGGAATATGACCTTATTTGGAAATAAGATCTTTGTAGATGTAGTCAAATTAAAATGAGGTCACACTGGATTAGGGTGGGCCTGAAATCCAATGATTGGGGTCCATATAAAAAGAGGGAGATAAATAATGAGGTCCTACTGTAGAGCACAGGGAACTATAGTCAATATCCTATAATAAACCATAATGGAAAAGAATATATATATATAACTGAATCACTTTGCTGTATACCAGAAACTAACACAACACTGTAAATCAACTGTACTTCGATAAAATAAAAATTAAAAAGAGAGGGAGATGTGAATACATGGGGACATGGTACACAGAGGAGACACACACACACACACACACACACACACGACAGCCATGTGAAGACAGAGGCAGAAATTGGAGTGATGCAGCTACAAGTGAAGGAATGCCAAGGATTGCTGGCAATCACCAGAAGCTAGGAAAAACCAAGGAAGAATTCTTCCCTAGAGCCTTTTGAGGGAACAGGACCCTGCCGACAACTGGATTTCAGACTTTTAGCTTCCAAAACCGGGAGAAAATACATTTCTGTTGTCCTAAGCCACCCTTAAAGTAGTCTGTGGTATTCTGTCATGGCAGTGTTAGAAAACTAGTATAGCCAGTAACCACTGGTATGTTTTACAGTTTTGCCCATGTTTCTTAATAGAGTCACCTCACTGGGTGCTGCCTTAGTAACTCCATTCTTATCAACTGCTTCCAGCCATTGGGTAATAAGATGCAAACACAGAATTATGGGAATTTAGGGGCTCAACTCTGGGAGAAGACTGCAAACTAGTGTGATATGAGGAAGACAGTTCTGCTCAGAGCGGCTCAGCTGCCAGGTGGGTTTGCTTTTTTATTGCAGTTCCTGTCTCATTTAACTAGAAGTTACACGACCTTGGTGAATTTACTTAAGAGCTCTGTGCCTTAATTTCCTCATCTGTCAAATGGAAATAATAATAATCCTTTCCTCACTGAGTTCTTGCTGCATGCAAAATGCTTAGCACAGTACCTGGGACATGAACCTGGGAAGTGAAAATTGTTCAATAAATATTAGCTCTTACTATTGTTACTACTGGCTTTAGTGAAGGCTAAAAATAAATCATCACTTCATTCAATTAGGGGAAAAACCTAACTCTATAGTAGCTATGATATTGTCCTGACAAACTAAAACTTTGATTCTGTGTACAAAGGACCTTATTTCTTATTTTCCTTGCAGATAACTGAGGAGTTTGACTCCTTGGTTTACCTTTAAATGCAAAAGTCATTCCATTTTGGAATAGCAATGCCTGCACACTAATTACACTCGCCTGAACTTGCCCACAGTACTATTCAGGAAGCTTGATATCCAGCAATGATTTCTAAGTGAAACTCAAAGTCAGTAAAATATTATGCTCCTTACTGTGGAGACAGGGAAACACACCCTACCCCCTACAAGGTTTTTATAATTAAACATCCTGACATCTAATAATGTGTTCAACCTCTTCTCCCTAATGTAGAAAGTTTATTTCTAATGCAAACGCAGGACTTGCTTTCTTCCTTCTAAATGGTAGAGGAGAGAGCATATAAATTTCTCTGTAGTGGCTATTTGTACAGCTAGTCAGAGTGAGCAGGACACAAACCAATTACTGTGAGGTTTGCAAAGAAAATAGTTATGGTTCCTGCTCCTGTACCATTTGATAGAGGAAAGGGGACAGATGTACGTGAGGGTGCTACCTTATGAATTCATACTTCTAAAACCTAGACCAGGCAGAGTAATCTTCACAATACGGGACCCAGTGAGGGTGGGGGAGCCCTGTCCTGTCCAATGAGAAAGAAAGGACCCTGGCCTGAACACTGGAGCAGTCCTGGGGGTCCCTGCTGTACCAAGTGTGAGCCATTTACTAGCTGGATTGCAGATGGTCTGAGCATCTCAGGGAATAGCAGGGTGTTCCAAGTCTTAGGATGGGAGGACGCTCCATTTGGTTGCAGGACACTCAAGGGAGGCTGGGGCAGGGGCTATTTGCCAACCAACATACAAATATTTAATATTGTAACAACTCTGTGGCTATAAAGGCACCAACTGGTAACTGTTGGCTTTGGACAAGACTGTAATGAGTTAGATTGGCACAATGATGGCAGGTGAATCCTGAGCAGTCATGTAATGGAAGACAGTTGCAGAGAGATATAGGAGGGCACCACTGTGCATTGGTGCAGGCAGCGTTAGTTCTACAGAGTCAAGGAGGTGGAGTGTTGGATCCCTCAAATTCTATTTCAACACATTTTCTAATTACATTAATGTAGGAACAAAATTTCCTTGTTAAAAAATTAAAGCATTTCTATTAAGGCTAAATACCCCTTGCCTTCCAAATTTTGGTCTACTCTCCAAAGGTAACTACTGTTACTAATTTAGTAACATCATTTCAGATACCTTTCTATGTGTATTCACATGCATTTGGTATTGTCTAGGGTGCTAGCTATCTGTTTACATGCGTGCTAAGCAGAACTCTAAAATGCTTCCCTAAAATTTCTTGTCTCTTTCCCAGATCTATAAATATGATGAATGATCACACTCTGATTATGTTATGTGGCAAAAGGAATTTTGCAAATGTAATTGAGGTTACTGATGAATTGACTTAGAGTTAATTAAAAGAGATTAGTCACGCATTTAATCTAATCACACATGCCCTTTAAAAGCACAGTTTTCTCTAGGTGGTAGCCGAAAGGAAGTCAGAGAGATCCGAAGCACAAAAGGAATTTGATGCACCATTGCTGGCTTTGAAAATGGAAGGGATCCTGTGCCAAGGAATGCTGGTGGCCTCTAGAAGCTGAGAGTCACCTCCACTGACAGTCAGCAAGGAAACGGGACTTCAGTCCTACAACTACAAGGAACTGAATTCTGCCAACATCTTGAATGAGCTCAGAAGCCAATTCTTCTCAAGAGCCTTCAGATAAGAACCAAGTCTGGTTCATAACTTGATTGCAGCCTTGTGAGACCCTAAGCAGAGAATCCAGCTGAGTCCACTTAGATTTCTGACCTATAGAAGTCTGAGACAGTAAATGGGTGTTGTTTTAAGCCACTAAATTTGTGGTAATTGGTTACACAGCAATAGAAAACTGATACCACATATCATTCTGCAGTTTTTTTATTCAAGAATATGTTTCATAAATCTAAGCACATTAATTCATTCTTTTGAACTGCTCTACCATATTTCACTGTAAATGTGGTACTTAATCTCCAAAGATGGCTACTACCAGTTCCTGCCATCACTGTTCAAACCTGGCACTTTGTTCTTTCCCTGCTCTTTGAATCTGGCCTGGCCTTGTGATGTGTTTTCACTGATAAAATCTACTGGAGATAATGTTCTAGAACTTCTGAGTTCAGGTCTTGAGAGACCCTGAAGCTTTTGCTTCTGCCCTTTTGGGATCCAAGTAGCATGAATAAAAGCTCAAAGTAAACCACATAGTGAGGGGGTCATGAAACAGGAGAGGGAGGGAAGGGAGAGAGGGGAGGGGGAGGGGGAGGTACGTAGAGGGGGAGAGAAATTAGGACCCCACGAGCCCCAAGCCAAACTCCAGGTAATCTTGAAAAGACTGTGTGTAGAGCAGAAGAACCACCCAGTTAAGTCCAGAAAAGCCCAAAGAATTGTGAGACATACTAAATCACTGGTGTTTCAACCACTGAGCTCTGGGGTAGTTTGCTATGCAATAATCAATAACAGTATAATAGATAAATCATGAACATTACAGTTTATCCATTCTCGCACTGATGAACACTGTATTCAAATATTAAAGTGAACCACATGAAAGTGCCATTTCTATAAGTCAAAATTGGTCAAATATCAGCAATTTTGTGAGGTTCAATACTACCGTAGTTTGTTATACAATAATAGATAACATTATCATAGGTATATCATGAATAGATACATCATGAATAAATTATGAACATTACAGTTTACTTATCCATTTTCCTACTGAACATTTTTGTCTTTTTTAAATTATTAAATTGAACCACATGAAACTATCATTTTTTGTAAGTCAAAATTGGTCAAATATCAGCAATTTCATTAGGTTGTATCCAACAAACAAAGCTGTCACAACTCTTCCTTGATGTGTCCCTTTGTGGACATGGCGTGAGGTGTCACTGGAGAGTGAGCACCAGGCAGTAGAATTGTTTAGGCATAGGATAGGCACACTCTAAATTTAACACATGTTGCAAAATCACCCACTAGAGTGACTACCAATTTATGCTCCTACTATCAGTGCATAATACTATCCTATATCCCTTGATCCATATATTTACAGAATTCCATTATAATAAAAATAGTTACCCAGGGCTCAAGATGCAGCCAACCTAATACAAACCAATCTAAAACTCAAGAAGTGTTGGCGAATCTGATGTAAAATTCCTGATAACCCACAAGGCATTTTGACTTGAGTTTTAATATTCTATTGTAGGTGACTATTTTAAGATAGATATACCTTCCTAGTTGTAGAATAGTTACATGAATATAAGTTGTGTTAATGTCCCATGAGTAGACATCACCTAGGTATTGGGAGTGACACTGGAGTAGGTAAGCAGTGGGAGAATGCCCCAGCCTAGGAGGTCACACAATTTCAATAGATGAGAATGCATGAAGATGCCTTGCTCCACGGATAACAGGGTTATCCATCCACGTGCCAATATCAGAGTTGATATTGCTATTGCTATCACAGTTGATAGTTGGGGGTCTGTAGACTTAACTAGTATCTAGAACATGTTTATTAAGAAGTGTCTTACTGAACGTTTGCTCAGGCAGAGGCGAAGACTCTTCCTGTACATTACTTACATGTGGCAGATTGCACTTGCCCCCTATATATCAGCTCTGCTCTTTTTCTCTAGTGCCAAATAAAAATCGTCACTTGCCATCTGCCTTTACAAGGATTAGGTCACTAGCCACTGCTGTCGCTGACATCAACACACCCTGAAAGGAGTTCACGGCGGAGATCAGGAATGAGGCACTCTGTGCTCTGGGAAAAACTGTCAGATATTTTTAGAAGATTTTATACACCCCAATTCTTGCATCTTCTCATATCTAAAGAAGCACTAAAATCATTAATGGAGACATCTGTTCCTTGTGACTAACAGCAACCTTCCTGAGACTAGCAGCCAGCCTCTGCCAAAATGTGTGCTTGACTGCACGTCCCCCCTTCACTAATAACAGATATAACACTGCCCTTCCCTGCTACCTCCTTGGAACAGTTCCTCAGAGCTATCTCAGATGCTGTCTCCCGGGCTATAGTTCTCATTTTGCCCCAAATAAAATGTAACTCACCACTCTCACATTGTTCTTTTTTTTTTTTTTTCAGTCAAGGGTAGTAATACCCATCTACCTAGTTACCTGATCACACTTCCCACCTCTCTTACTTGATTATCAGATCCTTTACTGTGCCAAAGACACAAAGGATGTAACAATAATCAACTCCTCCTTCACAGCGTGGCCACATACATCTGACCCCACAGAGGTACAACAGAACCATAAAGCCACCTTTTGCCCTAGGTGACCGGTAGCGTGCTATGAAATGAAGATTAAAAGAACACATGTTGTGAAGCACATGGCGATTAGCATAATCCATCAGGGGACCTGTCAGAACTGGAGTTGTTGGAGATTCCTGTTTCATAACACGTGCATCTGCTACATCTGGGTGAACCCTGTTACCCAGGAAGGCAGCTGATGCTTTCTCATCCCAGTGAACAAGCTCCTTGCTGGCAGGTCACCTGAAAAGTACCCTCTTCAAAAGTTGCATATGTTTAGAAAACACAACAATTTGCTTTCCCCAAAGCAAATATGCAGAAAAAAAAAAAAAGAAATCCAAGGAAAACACTGAAGTAAATTAGAACTATTCCAAAAATGGAATGAGGAGCGCCTACTGAAATACCAGCATAAACACCTCAAGTAAAAAAAATTTCCAACGTAATGTGTTTTTAATCAAATACATCCATCGAAAGTTTTTGCAACATCTGCAAACTTGAACGCTATTGTACAATGTGACCAAAATGCATTAAAATAATTGCATTAGGGTTTTTGGCATCACTTTATAATAAGTGGACAGTAATTGTTGCTAAATTACAGCTGAATCCCTGCAGAATTAGATATTACATCCATATTAGGATCGAATGACTCTATCATGATTAATGATACTGCAGTGACTACCAAGAGAATTAAAATGATTAGCCACTTATCCTAAAGTGTTGACATTTCCCCACAATTTTAGAGTTATGTTTCATGAAAACTTTGTAATTAAACTTATTGCTAATGGTTACTGCGTTAAATCCAGAGATAAATATTCCTCAAAAGGTCAACCTTACTAATGAGTAGGTATTAAAATTTTTAAAAATTAAAAAAAAATTTTAAATTAAAATATTAAAAACAACAGCCGAACTATCCACTCTAAATAACTAATAGCAGATAATGTGTTTAACATATTAGATATATTTTGAACAATATAGCTGTGTAATTAAAGATACTTGGCTACAGTTAAAATCTTGATACTAATTCTCTTTCAAAATAATTCATGCAATTCAGGCTATATATATGCGTTGAGCTAGAAAAAAGAAATGCATTACCAGTTTTGGAGGAGTACATGTTATTTGATTGTTAGGTTTTTTTGCAATGTTTTAAGAAATTACATAGAGTAAGAGCATAAATTGGTGTTTAACTGTTTATGGAAGATGCTTAACTTATAAAACACTTGCAATCACTTCTCAGGAGAAGACTTGGTAGCAATTCATCAGACCCAGACTTGGCAATGTCTTAGTAATCATGTACTTGAAAATGGACATTAAACAAACATTAATGGAAAATGATTTATTTTTTCCTACTGTTTTAGTACGATTGGATGCTAGTTCCAAAGATAAATACAATATTTTACAAGATATTGTGGTTCTTAGAACTAGCTTTTCTCGGCCCCAAGAGTAACTCTGTAAATGACTGAAAAATGCAAATGCTATTATTAGCGTATGTGGAAAGAATAGCTTTGAATGGGTATGAGAACAGCCATGGATTCAAATTTGGAATTTAATTTACCCAGCGATCCCCCAGAACTTGTCTTCTGCATACAGATTCAATGTTTGTTCCAACTTGGTTTCCCATTTCAGAACAATATAAAGGAGATAAATGAAGTAATGTCGAGAGAACGTTTTGAGCTCTTCAGAACAGAGCTAACTGACTTCCTCCGGTGATGAACACTGCGGTTAGAAACCCTGTCTCCATCTTTCCAGCAACTCCCTTAGACAGTGGAGAGAAATTTGAGCAGATAATACGGGGTCACTGCCACTAACTAGCTACTGGTCTCTGCTACACTGGCCCCAAGTCAACTGTAACCTCAGAGAAACACAGACTATATCTCAGATATCTTTATTTTTATATTCCCAATGATGCCTAACAAAAGATTAGGCAGACAGTACAGTACATTCTCATAAAACCCCTTGCTGGGGCTCACAAGATGCTGCTGGTCTTCAACCTACATTCCCCTAATGGATGATCTCAACCTTGTCTCCACTGTTACCCACACCCCTCTTTCCTTACATAACTCCCTAGAGTAGGCGGTTGGCCAACTAAGACCTGCAAGCCAAATCTTTGCTGCTGCCTGCTTTTGCAAATAAAGTTGGACTGGAATCCAACTCTTCTTGTACCTATAATCGGTGTCTATGTCTGTGCTACAAAAGCAACGTAGCCGTGACAATGATTATATAGCACACAAAGCCTTAAGCATTCACTCTCTGGACCTTTACAGGACACGGCTGCATTAGCACACGGACCCTCAGTGTTTCTGTACTGCAGGACTCCTCTGATCCTCATCTGAAAGCAGCTGGAAATGTCTAAGATGGGGGTTAAGGGGTGGACGGGGAGTTACTCCTGATGAAACATGGGCATATGTCAATAACCTTCTTCCAATAATCCACTTGAAATAAGCATTCCAAGGAAAGTAGCTGTACTGCCATTCCCAGCCATAAACTGCCAAAGGGGAGGCACTCGAAAGTGACCCATGGTCACCACTTGATGTACTAGGAGGTTCCTATCCTCATTTTAATGTCAGCTACTGATTCTTAATCATCTGATAATTATATATCACCTGTTCAATTTTACTGAGCTCTTTTGTTACTCTGCACCAGATACTTCATGTACATTATTTAGTCTCCTCAATAATCATATGGAGTTAATCCATTTTACAAATAACAAACTGAAGTTCCCAGAGTTAAAGGAATTTGTCTAAGGATGTATAAGTGGTAAAAAGCAGAACTGGAATTGAGCCCAGGCATTGGGACTCCAGGGTCCAGGCATGACAGTGCGCTGCCTCTGAGGTAATTTACATTTCTGCTCCCCGAATATTCCTGAACTGCAGGCACTCAAATTAAAAGGAGTAAAAATTGGATTGCAGCAACAGGATAAGACATTTGTATTGCTTATAGCGAACTTGCAAAAACCTGCAAAAAGCATCTTGTTAATTTTAAACTCCTTATAAATGATATTCTCAAATGTCATTTCTCTTTGGATCAAATTAGCAGTAATACTTTCTATTTACACGGTTCAAATGAACTCTCCTGTGTAGCTTGGAAAAATAAAGTTGTATCTCAAAATGCTTCTTTACAATGATTTTCCCAGTACAGAGGTGAGATTAAAGTAACCATTTTAAAAATTTTTTGTTGATGTTTGTATTCTTAACAATGTTTTGGGTCACATGGATATTATAAAGGAATGTTAATTGACAGAAATAATATTTTTCCATTGAATTAAAAAAATTACTAAAAGCAATGTCTGAGGCATGTGGAAAGGCAGGAGGCCCCTGATATCAAAAGGATGTTTCTGGATGTAATTGGAAGACTGCTCCACTGAGGCTTCAAGTCTCCCATGGAGGCATGTGTTGGGCTAAGTAGGGAAGGCTGTTAAGAAGTCAAGATGTCCCCAGGGATGCTGGGCTGCAGAACGCAATGAAAGACACAATGTTCTGAAGCTGAATCTGTCATGTGGCATTTGAATCAGTCACTAACATCCTCAACAGCATGTCAGCCAGGCTCCTTGGAGCACACCCAGATTCTGAAAATTGGGGAGAAAAAGGAGTTTCTGGGTAAAATATATTTTAGGGAAAAACTGATTTTAAAGATTTTGTAAAATCTTAGCAAAGAACGCAGTGATTGTAGGAGAAAGCATGAGGTCACTAGGAATGAAATATGCTAAACTAACTTTTTCTTTCTTTTTTTTCCCCTCTTTATCAATGGGCTCAACTCTGGGAAATGACAGGTCAAAGAATAAGGGAAGGAGAAAAAGGAAAGAAGGCACTGTTTTTGTTTTGCTAATTAATTTCCTACATATGTTTGATAATCTGCTATTTGTCCAAGAAACTTCATTCAGTTCTTTGTTCAGGATCCAGATTTCAAAGTCCAAGTTCAAACTGCATTTTGCTTTAATACATCTCCCACCACCATTTATTCACATCTTCCACTGCCTCTACACACATGCCATTGGATCTGGCATTGCTAATTGGATCATTTTAAATTGATAGTTCAGACAAGCACATAAACACACACACACACACATCCATGGATGTATGCAAACGTGCTGGTCCCCTGAGTCCTTTACACTAATAATCATAAAAGTCTGCAATGGTACACATTTGGGACTGAGCTCCTGGAGAACCAGATTCAGGTGCCAGCACGGCACTTAATCGGTAACTTTGGAAATGTCACCTTTCCTCTTTGAGCTTCAATCTCCCCATTTGAAAAATGGTGGGTTTGGATCCGAGGATGTTCCTTTCAGCTCTGATATTTTGTCATCCATGAGTCATGTCTGCTACTTCACCCTACTTCTATGGTGCTAAAAGCTCATTTCTTTTCATTTTCCCCAGTGAGAATGATTGATAGCTTTCCCCTTAGCAATCTCATTACACATTTTGTACATATTTGTTGGTTATTATGTTTTCCTTCCATCACTTTTCCACATCTTCATCCTCAAAAGTTCTACCTTCATTTTTCACTATTTTCTTTTATGGCTACTTTTTGAATACTATTTCCTAAAACCCATGTAGGGTAGCGGTTAGGAGTCAAGGCTCTGGATTTAGACTTCCTGGCTTTGAAGTCACTTGATCAAGGTGAAATGCTGGACAGGTCACTTAACATGGTTAAGTATTCTTATCTATAAAATGAGTACTATAATAGTGCCAAACTTGTCAGTTATTGTGAGACTTAAAGGAGAGAAAGCGAACTTCCCTGGTGGCGCAGTGGTTAAGAATCCACCTGCCAATGCAGGGAACACGGGGAACACGGGTTCGAGCCCTGGTCCAGGAGGATCCCACATGCCGTGGAGCAACTAAGCCCGTGCACCACAACTACTGAGCCTGCGCTCTAGAGCCCACGAGCCACAACTACTGAAGGCCGCGTCCCTAGAGCCCGTGCTCCACAACAAGAGAAGCCACCGCAATGAGAAGCCCGCACACCGCAACGAAGAGCAGCCCCCACTCGCCACAACCAGAGAAAAGCTCGCGCGTAGCAATGAAGACCCAACGCAGCCAAAAATAAAATAAATAATTTTTTTTTAAAAAGGAGAGACAGCACCTTCAGATGCACTGGATGCCAGGTATATGATCAACACTATTTATATTATTATTTGGGATGGTGTTATTGTTGTTTCTGATGCCTCTTCATCTCCACAATGCCCCATAATTCAATAGAATTATTCAAATAAACAAGGCTAGATAAAGAGAAACAATTCCATCCACTTAGGGAATCAAGGTACTTTCTTTTTAAGAATAAACTAAATGACTGAGGTCACTTCTATTTTTGATCATACCCTATGCCCTTGTTTCCACTGCCCATGACCATGACCTCAGGAATAATCTTCCAATATTTCTGGCTAAAAGTTGATCCTCCCGAGTGAGTAGAGGACTCTTGCTCTCTTGACCTGAAACAAAATCATTTAAAGGACCGAGAAAACTACAAATCTCAGAAAAAATCAAAAGTATGATTTCTTCTTTACTGACACAGAGAAATCAGCCAGCTCCAGTGCCACCTCTGGTTGGACCCTGGACATAGCACCAAACAGATGTGGCTACAAACCCACCAGAACTTCCACCTGCTGAAAATTTAATTTTTGCCATATGCTTAATGGCACATTCTTGACTATGTTCCCCACTGAACAGGAAGCTGGAGGTGTTACTGGTGAGCCCAGCATTTCACTGCTTGATAAAGAAGCTCACAGCTTCTAAATTTCAAGTTGGTCACTTCTTCCTGAGCAACAAAATTTGTTACGCCAGGCTGAGATGTAGGTTTCAGAATCACGAGTGCGCAAAACCACACGTGGAATTGACATCAATGTCAGGGGTTTGTAGAAGGTAGCGGTGAGACTGGCCATGCTTTCCGTGTACATCTCATGTCTGCTTTTTTTCTTCCTTGATTCCCTTCAGGATGTGAGCCCCTGATTCTTTACATTACTGTTCTAATCTACCCTTTCCTATAGCTTTTTATACGTCTATCTTCTTATGCAACAACAAACTTACCATTTTTCATCCACATACATCCTTCCTAAATACTCAGAGATCATTTCACTCATTCTGTTTCCTTTAGGACTATAAAGCGAATTTCATCAAACTTCAATGATTTCAATACATTCAGTTACTGAAGTGTGTCTTAACCTGCTCCAGATGAGAACTCACCCGTTTGCTCATTAACTGTTACTATATTAGCATCCTTTGACTATTAACCTCTGTAGTGATGGCTGAACAAAAGAGCTGTTAATGATTTCCCAGCCTTCCTGCCATGTCTCTCCCCTTCTCTCCCTCTCTCTCTCTCTCTCTCTCAAGCAAGTGGCAGGCATCCTCCTCTGGGAGAATTCTCTTCTGTCTTGCGGACACACGCTATACTCTGTTTCACCTCATTTTCTAGGAAAATCACATTGTGTCTTCTCGTTTTTTTGCTCTATACTTTAGTCCTTCATATTTTTAGAAATATCTTTAGATTCCTCCTACCAATCATACCTAAAATATTTATACCCTCATTACAACTTGTACATGAACATATGCATCTTCATCGGACTTATTCTTTATTTTTAACCTTCAACCAGTGAACACAGATGCTTAGAATCATTCTGTCCTAGATTGGCTCAGGGACATTACTTTTTTAATTTACTTGCTAGTGGTTTAGAAGGACGATAAGTACGTGGATGGAATGACTGTCTTCCACGGGTTTTACATTGGGGAATTCTAATCGTTCTCATCTATAAGAGGATAAAATACTAATTTTCATTTCAATCTATCCATCTGACTTTATCACTCTACCTGGGAGTATTTCCTCCATCTGTTCCTTTGACCCCTGTGTCTCTCCATTCCCTACCTCTCAAAATTGAGCTCTGTCTCCTTTGGCCATTTTATTGGGTTGGCCAAAAAGGTCATTCGAGTTTTTCCATGAGAGATTATAGAAAAACCCAAATGAACTTTTTTGGCCAACCCAATACTTGCATTAATATGCTCTTCATTCAAACAACTCAGACACAGAGTCAATCCCCTGGGCATCCCACCACGCTGACCAGAGGGACGCCAAACTCTCAGAAGACATGCTGGTTTCCATTGTTAAATCCAGTGAGTCCCAAACGGTGCTCAGCACGTGCCCTGATAGACACAGGAGCAAATGGGCAGCGGGGCTTGAAAGGAGGATCTATATAACACCTATTTTAAAAAATGTTTTGGTTGTTACTATATTTAAACTGCCTGCTTATGTTCTTAGCTTAAAAGTTTTGTTCCCCCTCTCCCAACATGTTTATATTAAGCTTTCACAGTCATAGAAATGCAACATAAATCCTCTTCACTCAAGCCAAAATCCTACCGTATGTACTCTTCTCACCTACCCACCCACCTTATACTTTATTCCTTCCTTCCCTTGCCAGCTGTCTTCACTGTTAAGAAAGTTAAAAACACAGGAAGCTGACTGTACTGGAGAAAGACAGTGTGGGCTACACCACGGATAACTTTTAGGAGCTATCAAGAAAAAGGGGCCACACCAGTGCATATTTTAGGAGGCATCAGGACCAGCAATGTCTGCTTAGTGGGCAATTATTTGAGACACACTTATTAGGCATCTGCCCAGGTGCTTTCTTCGTATTCATGCAGATGCCAAAGAAAGGTCACCTATTTCAGAAAACATGTGAAGAGTGATATTTGACTTCAGTCATTTCTAAATAATGACATTCTTTTTTTCCCCTTAAATGCTGCTGGGAAGTAGTGAGGCAGAACTTGTGTGACTGCAGAAATAGCAGTTCTTAAAAAATATGGTTCAACCAGACTATTGAAAGAGAGAACAGAATTGTTGAAAACAGCTGCTCTGGAAGTTTGAAAATTTTTATTGACTCATATAATGTTACAGTGAGAAAGAACCCAAGAATTTATGTTAGAAATGAGGAAACTGGGGCTCCCAGGAAATTAAGGGAATTGCTCAAGGTCATTCAGCATCTTATTCGTGGAGTTGGAACCATAGTGAAAACCAGTCTGGTGAGTTTTCCAGTATATGACATTGTCTCACTGTTTTCTTTTCAAATGTCAATCTTTTTGTTAACCTGGCCTTAGATGGGAGCGATTTTTAGTCTACTCCTCCACTGCTGCCTGAATCCAAAATAGTGTAGTGTGAAAAGGTCATCTTTAAATCACCAAAGCTTCCAAAACATTGGGTCAGAAGGGATGATCTAAAAGTTCTTGCTGCCTCCAGGTAAACCTACAGCAAACCCTCTATACAGTAAGTCCCTCACATACGAACCTTCATGTCGTGAACTTTCAAAGATGTGAACGTGCATCTGGTTCCAGCAAGGAACCAGAACCTGTGCCATCAGTGTCAGGTGTGAGTGCAATTGCAGCTTGCCTTCCGTCTCCTATTGCTGACGACCCTTCAGCTCTACCATCCCCCACCCCCTCTCCCTCCTCCAGTCAGTAACTCTTCTTGCCTGTTCACTCGATGCCAGCCCCTGGATGCCAGCTATTGTCGCGTACTACTGTACTGTTCAAGGTACTGTACTATAAGATTAAAAATGTTTTCTTTATTTTTTGTTTGTTTTTATGTATTATTTGTGTGAAAAGTATTATAAACCTATTACAGTACAGTACTATATAGCTGATTGTGTTATTTGGGTACCTAGGCTAACTTTGTTGGACTTATGAACGCGCTCTCGGAACGGAACTCGTTATTATGTAGGGGACTTACTGTACTGTGCTCTGCAAAGTCCCATGGGGCAGGAGAGACCACAGCCAGCTCCCACAAGCTCCCTGCCATCACCTTACTTTACAGCCTGAAAGGGCGCTGATGGGCTCCAACATGTTCTATGGGTCATGACTCTGGCTGTAGGTTCAACCATGGACTCTGCACCCATATATTTTGCTTTGCATAGAAGCTGTATTACTGCAAAGTTGTAGGACACAGTGCAAATTCCATTTTGTACATTTGAATTCTAGATCAAAAGCAGCAGAGAAGCTCACTATTTAAAGGAGTTTTGCATTAAAACTGCACAAAATGTAAATAACGTGTTAATTTCATGTTAGTCAAGCCATATGCTCGTTTGCTGAATTTTCATATTTAGAACTTTGGAAAACAGTGGCCCATCTGCACAGAGTGGAGAAAAAGCCCTGGACAACACCTCTACCCCATCAGCCATGGAAGCATCTCCAGTCAGACATTTATTGGGTGGCCACTACGAGGCGGTTCTCTGTATGTTCCATGGATACAGGTTTAAATACAGCCCTCAGCCTTGGGAAGCTCAAATCTAGTAGGAGAAATAGACCTTTAAAAACTAAGTTAGGGCATCATCTAAATGGTTCTGTTGAAAATAATTTCACCATCTTCTTATTTCTGCCCATCTCAAAGGCATTTCCTTTAAGGTAGGAAATAACCTTTAAAATTATCTAGTCCATCTCCCTGGCCTTAAGCAAGAATAAGATTTAACCACTCCTACCATTTAAAAAAAAAGAACCTCTTTCCAATAGTCTCTCTAATATTTAACTATTAGGACATAATTATATTACTTCTAGCCTAAATCCCTCCTGCTATAATTCAAGTCCCCTTCCCTTCTTTTATGGACTCTTTAGAGAAGATGATGAGCATTTTATCATTCCACTAATGTAACTTGAAGACCATCTCAGTTTCTTGTTTTCTGGAATCCATAGGTTTGATTTATAAGTAGGTAGGTAGTGTGCATAATTCTCCTCTCTGTCTGTCCTAATCAAGGAAGTCTGAAAACTGTGCAAAGCTGACACACGGAAATACTTGCCAAGACAAGGAATGTTCTGGTGAGAGCATGACCAGCATGGAATGAGAGAGAAAGAAATGCTTGAAGACACTATCTGCGTTTACATGCCAGCACAGCAGCAGAGCACCCCTCTTTAATAACAGTCTTCCAGGAAGCCCCTTGAGAGGCTAAGAACATGCTTTTACATCTCTTTAGCTCTTCTTCCTGACCTAGGATCAAACACCGTCACTAGCACACTGGAGGTCTTCAATCAATTTGAATGAATGAAAACAGAGAATTTCCACTCTCACTATAATGACCCCCCATTAGCTCTTTCTTATGTAAAAATATCTTTAATATTTGAGAGAAATTATGCCATGGCCTATAATTTTTAATCAAGTCTATATTCATTCTCCTGTGGCTTCTTCCACATCTTGTTAAGGTCCAACCATTCACTCTTGCACTGACTTGTAAAAGGAGCAATTCCACCAAACCCTTCTTGAGAGTGGATTAAAAAGTCCTTGATCATGTATCATAAGGCTTCAAATTACACAAACATTAACTGAAACAAGGTAAGCTCCCTGAGCGTCTCAGGATAAAAGTGCTTTATAGAATTCAGACATTATTTTCTTGGCTGTAATGTATCTAAGAGTGACAGAGTCAGACCTTTAAACTCAGATGAGGTGATTCGTGCTGCACAATCTATAGAAACAAAATTCGACAAAGCAATTTGGAAATTATAACATGTGCTACTGGAAACCAAAATATTGTAAATTATTCTCAGTAATAAATCAAGGAATCAACAACTCTTGACCATTAAATCAGTAATACTTTCTGTAGAGAATTATGAGAATTACATCTGCCGTATGCCTGCAAATGTAAACTATTAAATAGTTACCAGCTATGGATATAGAAAGTAAAATACTAGAAGGTGTTAAATTCATGATTTTGATCTATTTTTTAAAATTTCATTCATAATTTTTGTAGGGGCTCAAAAAGCCTAGATTTCATTTAAGCATGACTATATGCTATAAAAAATAGCTATCATAATTTTGAGTTCGATATTTTTTAAAGAACTTTTTCAAATGAAGCATTTTCTTGAATTCAAGTAATTAGGAGAATTAAAAATATTTATCAATAATTGATTCCATTAGACATTCTCGATATAATCACTTTTGAAAAAAGATATAAAACCAAATATTAAAACATTTCCATGTGAATACATTGGAGAATATCCTAAAATGAAGCTCAGAAAAAAGAACAGTAACATAACTTCAATTATTTTACCAAGTAGTCACAGAAACATGCAGAAACACGGTCATTCAAGTAAATTAATTACTCTGATTTTGCTCCTAGCTGACACAAATTACTCATTTCCTTGGACTTGCTACAAGAAGGCTTCAGAGCAAAAGAAGAAATGCAATCAAAAAGCAAAAAAAAAAAAAAGTACATTATTTGCCAGCCTTGCAGTAACTGGGGTTTACTATCATCCCTCGTCCCCCACAGACTTGCAAGAGAGGTTCATAGGCCAGCCTCTTACATGCTTAAATGATCTCATTCATAGACCTGACTTCCTTTTGTGAGTTCCTGCAGCGGTTCTCACTGGAGGCATTGGGACTTGCATTCAATCGCAAAGTGCCTCTAGTTACTTGTTATAAATAAAGTATTAAAGCTTGCAAATGACTTACTTTAAAAAGCTAGTTCAAATTTATTTCTAAAATAAGCAGAGGTGATAAAGTATTTACAACTAGAAGGGCCTGGGCACCTACCCACAACGCTCGCCTGAGTGGGTGCCGCTGTCCCAGGTGCTGGATGATGAAGAAGTTCAGGGTACTAGAGAAGAAATGTGTCAGTACAGAGGGCATCGAGAGGAGGGAGGCTTAGGAAACCTAAGCTTTTATCAACTAGGAGGGAAGTGTCTTGGCATTTTAACAACCCAGTACATCTGTCTGTTAGGGTGAGAAAAAGGTGAATATCATTTTTTGAAAATCACATTAGCCTCATTCATATATTTCCTGCTGTATTTTCTTGAACAAGAAAGGAGGTGGAGTGACATGCTGGAAATGACACATAACCCATGGCTTTTCTCATCTGTGAACCCGGGGAAGTATGCCACATATAAATATAGGAAGGCAGGGTTACAACTCTGCCCTTCTACTCTCACACACTGTATTACTCTGCTGGGGCTGCCATAATGTAATAACGCAGACTGGGTGGCTTAAACAACAGAAGTTTACTTCTGGAGTCTGGAAGCCCAAGACCAAGGGGTCACCAGGGTGGGTTTCCGGTAAAGATTCTCTTCCTGGCTTGTAGACAGCAGCCTTCTCGCTATGTGCTCACATGGCCTTTCTTCTCTGTGCATATGGAGACAGAATGATCTCTCGTGTATCTTCTTCTCCTTATATGGGAACCAGTCCTATCAGATTACGGTTCCATCCTTATGACCTCACTTAATCTTAGTAACCTCCCTAAAAACCCTATAGCTAAACACAGTCACATTGGGGGTTAGGACTTTTGAACTTCGGCGGGACACAATTTAGCCCACAACACACATCAAGTGAGAGAAAGAGAGAGAGGCTTTTGCTCCCACACGTTCTCTACTCTGACCAAATTAAGTGAAGGTGAACTCAGAACTACTGCTCCAGGCAAAGAGCACTTTGAAAGGAGACCACCACTGTAGAATCACCCACCTATGGACTCATTCTGAGCTGGCTCTCACTGAGGCCTGGGCCACCTTGGCTAAGACCACACCTAATCACTACTACTGTGCACCCAGCTTATCAACCAGCAAATACCTATTGGACACCAACTGTATTCCCAGACCAAGGACATACACAAGAAGTATAAGAGCCACATAGTTTGGGGGTTGGGAGAGATAGAGTATATTCACTGGTGAATCAACCAGTGACTATATCAGCTCATTTCTGTTTAATCAGTGTGGACCAGAGTCTTCATGACAGCCATGTGGAATTTTCACAGGTAGAAATACCACTCTACAAATACTACTGTGATGACCACTTCCTTATACCTCTCTGTCATGGTTTCCATGGAAACAAGAATATTTCCCCATTATAGTTATTTCCCCATTATAGTAACATGACCCAAAGCAGACTGAGCCCTGGAACTTTTGGTGCAGAGAGGGGTGATGTCAGCGGAACTGTTCATTATAATCAGTTCCAATTTCACTCGAGTCTCGTTCATATTGGACTGTGATGAACGTTTGGTCAACGGGATGCTTAAATGAAAAATACAAAAAAGTGACCAAAGAGGAAAAGATAAACTAGTGGAAAACCATATGACATTTTAATTCTAGGAAAAGAGGGACATAGCAGAGTATGAATGGTAGAACACCTCAAAAATAGATAGTAAGATTCCAGGTGAATTAAGAGAGTATATGAGAAGATACTGAAACAGAATTCTGGCTGGGATACAGAAGTACAAAATTCTCCATAGAAGAAAATGTGAAGATCAAGGCAGTACAGCATATAAAAAGAGCCTAAAACTCTGGAAGTGGAAAACAGTGTGTCAAATACAATACAGAAGTTCTTACTGGTTTTATGTCCTTAGCTCTCTTGAGTTTCAGTCTACTCATCTTTAAAAAGTTATGATGGTATTCATTTCATTGGTTAACTGCAAGGGGTAAATGAATACACACACACACACACACACACACACACAAATGCAGAATGTCTGTAACAGTGCCTGATACACACAGTAAAACCACTCATAAAAATCTGCTGAAGGAATACATTAATAGTATAATTAGTAGCTATATTTCTGATGCTAACTTTGAGCTAAAACTATCAGCCACAATAACGGCAATGCCATCTGCAGTGAGACGTGGAAGATCAGAATCCCTCCCATGCCTTTGTGTAGACAGATGAGTAGCAGTCATTTGGCTTAACAGAAAATTATTGTCAGTACTACCCTATCATTTGCCTTCTACAAATGTCCAGATGCCACTAAATTGAGCCCAAGGTCACCATGGTGGAGTCCACTGTCCTGTAGCTGACTGTCTTATTTCTATCCGAGCTGACGCAGGGCCAGATGTTTGCATGGTGTCTACTGCTGGCCTTGTAATTTTCAGCAACTTTTAGAATGAAATTTGTCCCCAGATGACTGACCAGAGGGCAACCAGGGCAGTTATCCCTGCTGAATTCTGTTTCCAGCTGTTCATGGGATTATCCTCCCCCGTTCTGGGAGTTTTCTGCCAACTTATCAAAACATTGTCTCTCTCTCTCTGCTCACAGTAGCATTTGTGTTGTAGACTTCAGGTGGGCCGGGGCCCCGGCCTTGCATGCTGCTCAAACAAGAATCATCTCTTCCTTGAAGGATGGTTTAGAAAATTAGTTTATTTTCTTGAATATGTTTTCAGCTGGTGTTAATTCCACCAAGCGGATGGGCAGCTAAATCCTTTGAAGTTGCTAAACGTATTTGAGAGCAAAAAAAATTTTTTTAGGAGATGACAAATGTTCAGTTTGTAGTTTAGCTAAATTGTTGTCAATATTTGCAAAAACTAAATGTCAAAAGGAATGAGAAATGTCCAACAATGTGAGCCAAATTAAAGGTTTCTTGTAAGAATTGTATTGGTAGAATTTAACCTAACAGAGGCCTATCTCCCTTGGACCCAGGCACGAGATGTCAAACTCTGGGCCCTGAGCTTTAGAGGGCTCTGCTCTGACCCTCCTGCCATCACCCATTTCCACCAGGTGAGGGTTCCTCAGGGTCAAGAGGATGTGCCCCATGCAGAATCTGTGCCTCCCCTCTGCCTCAGGCTGCTCTGGGCACTTGTAAATCAGGAATTTCCTTCAAACAGCCCTGCGCCTGCTTCTAGGACCTGTATAGGCCTCTGTGTACACTGGAGGCCCAGGGAGTGGCAGCGTACAGGGGATGTGAAAAGGGTGTAGACAGGAAAGCTGGGGTGTATACACAGGTGCACTGAGGTTCCTGGTGGTAAAGGAAGATAGGGCTTCAAGTGGGAAGAGAAAGGGAGGTGACCAAAGAATGGGGCTGCAGGTCAGGAGTTTGTAACTAGATGCCTATTACAAAACATAGAAAGGAATCGGAGAATTTTAAACTCAAATTTGGTTTTCCATGATGTGATGAAGGTATACGCATCCAGGTAAGGGAACAGAACATATTTTATTTGGCAGTTTGCTAGCCTGACTTGTGACTTATACATATTGGACACGAAAAACAGGGGTAGCACGTTACTCTTACTCAAGGCTCCTGTAAATGTTAGGGGTGGGGATGTATCAGAGTTAATTTTAGAATATTACAGGCTTACAAATGAAAGAGTAATTGTATTAAATTCTGTTAATTTCTTTAGCAATACTAAGATTACAGCTAATAAGCCACAATAAGAAAAAGCATGTTTCTAAGATATTCTTTTTTAATGAAAATTGCAAACATCTACAAAAGTAGAGGTTACAGCATAAGAAACTCTCATGTACCCATCACACAGCTTAATTATAATCAACTCGTGGCCAATAAGATTTCACATTTACTCCTTATCCTCTTTCCAGATTGTTTAAAGCAAATCACTTATTTATGTCAGTACGTACAGACTACAAAGACTCTCTTTAAAAATGTAAAAAAAAAAAAAAAAAAAAAAAAAAAGTAACCATATATTACACCACACTTAAAATACATGAACTGTATAAAATATCCAGGAAGGATACAAATCTTCCAACCATTTCATACATTCTGATATCTCATTTGTTTTCTTTTTACTGTTTGTTCAAATCAGGATCCAAATAAGGTCCACACAATGTCTCTTGAGACTCTTATTAATCTATAGATTTTCTCCCTACCTTATTTTTCCTCCTTGCAATTTCTTTGCAAAGAAGAAACCAGGTTGTTTGTCCTATAGATGTTCTCGTAGTTCGAATTTTGCCTAACCTATTTTCATGATGTTTCCTGTAAATTGGTGATTAGACCTGCAGGCTTGATTACATTCAGGTTCAATGTGTTTCATAGGTGGCGTTGTGTATTTCCACCAGGAGGCATATAACAGACAACTGTCTTTCCCTGTGATGTTAGCAGCCAATGATGATCACCACCTAGAGTCACTGTTTCACCAGGAGTTGCAAAGTATATTCTAATTATATCATTCTGTCTTCATTTATTAGCTGAAACATCCTATAAAGAGAAACTTGCCCCTCAATAGTGATTTAGTTACAGTTCTTAAAGGAAAGACACAATAAATGCTTGATTCCTTTCCTTTAATATCGGTTTTGAAAAGAATGAGTTGGTTCCTCAGCATCCTCTAAAGGTTGTTTTGGGGTTGTTTTGTATCATTATGAACAAAAGGATTTAGCCATAGCTGATGTGTTTCAACATATGACTGTTATTATTCTTACTGATGCACAAATTGAGACATTTTTGATGGGCAGAAGCCTTTTCAAATTGGATCATGAATCTTTTTAAAAACAGCCTCAG
Organism: Balaenoptera ricei; assembly: GCF_028023285.1. Classification (NCBI taxonomy): domain Eukaryota; kingdom Metazoa; phylum Chordata; class Mammalia; order Artiodactyla; family Balaenopteridae; genus Balaenoptera; species Balaenoptera ricei. The sequence continues at coordinate 3,249,520 of NC_082645.1, read as the reverse complement.
AATAACAATAGCAACAGGACCTCCAAAAATATGATTACTAAAAACAATTACATTTTCTGTGTTTCTTTTTTTCAGATAATTGATTTTATTATTTTTTCATTTTTATTTATGTATTTGACATATAACATTGTATTAGTTTTAGGTGTACAGCATAATGTGTCTTTCTTTTTGTCTCTAATATATCCTACTATGAATGTATGAACTTCTCTGTCTTGAAGTCACTTCAAAGGATTCTTCTCTATGTAGTTTTGTCATCAACTCAATTTACAGTTAGATGTATTCTGTTGTGCTTTCAGTTTTTCAGAATTTTTAAATTAGATGTTATGCTATAATTACATTCAACATTCATATATTTTAAAAGTCAAATTCTCAAAACAAAGTTTATTCAGAGAAATTTAGCTTCTATTCCTGTCCCATCCTCTCTCTTTCTCACTATAGTTAACCATCTTTAAAGTTTTACTTTATCCTCCCCAATATACCTCTTTCCATATATTTTTTACATGTGTACATACACATATGTGCACAAAACTCACTTCCTTCTTAGATAAATTGTAGCATAATATATATACCCACCTTTTTCTACTGGTATTTTTTCCTTACTTCTGGTGATTTGATTATTATATTTATATGAAAATATGGAGAAAAATATTGATAGAAATGTTGAAAATATGGAAGAAAACTGGGTGAGAATATTTTCAGAAGTAATATAATGGAAATAATATTGACTTCGTAAATCATCATATTTACATCTAATATTTACTGCAAATTTAACTAAAGATGAACTTCTCAAATTGCTAAAGGCTCCTTAATCAAGTAATTCTGAAAAAGGGTGCAATGATATTTGAACTTTATTATAAGTTTTAGGGTGAGCTGGCTTGAAAATATATGCCTGAAACAACATTTTGTGTCTTATGCAAAATGACAGAGACACTTGTCAGACATGCAGAACATATGACAAGCGATGAATAGATACACATTGATTCTTGAAAACATTGGAAGAAAAATTTTAGTAAACTGGTATATATCCAAAATAGTAACTATATGTAGTTGCTCCAAAGATAAAGATTGCACTGAAACAAATACTGAAGTTTTGAGAAGCTTAACATCTAGTACTTTTTGTAGTGTACAATAGGAAGAAAATATATCTCAAGGGACAGACAGACCTGTTGAAACCTGGCTCAGCTGTTTATTGGCTGTGTGACCTTTTGTAAATTACTTAACCTCTCTGAGCATTATTTTTCTTATCTATAAAATATGGATACTAATACTTCTGCACAGGATTGTAAGCAATGAGATTCCATGTTTAAAGCAACCCCCAAAGTTACTGGTACAAGGTTAATACTCAATAAATACTAGTTCACTTGCTCTTTTGTAGGTATAACAGAAACAGGAAGCTGTATAGAGTAATGGTTAAGAGGCAGGCTATCTGAGTTCAAATCCCATTGTCACACTCAAGCCGTGTGACAATGGTTATGTTATTCAACCTACATGAGCCTCAGTTTCCTCATCTTTGAAAGAGAGATAATAGGAATATTTTTCATGGAGGGTTAAGAATTAAATTACATGTAGTATTATGTTTCCTTCATGAGGAAGGGAACTTTTTCTCTTCTGTTTCACTGCTATATCCCTAGCACCTAGAAGAGTATCTGACACATGGTTAGTTCTCCTTAACTGCCAGTAAAAGCTAGATTAGTTATACATCTGCATCTCACGTATCTTCTGTTTAAAGGGTCATCACAGAAGTTTCAAGTGTACTGCTTTGCCGCTATTCACATCTAAGGAGTTCTCCCCCTGTGCATTTAGACATAGTCCTTTGCCTCTCTAGGTTTTATTAAATGATGGATGTCCTCACCATCACTGTAATCTCCAAGGTCCTGGCCTTTCCTAAATCAGGCTTTAGGTACACTGAGGCAGTTCCTACAACCTTATTACTCTACTACTCAATTCTTTACTCAAGAGAGACTGCTCAGAAAGTCTAGGTCTGCACAAACTTGAAGCCATTCAAATCTATTACACAGACCTGTAGGGTATTTCCTGATAACATATGTTTGGTGAGTGTTTCTGAAAAGGCAATAGACTTGTAAGTGTTATATGTCATACATATTGGAAGTATACTAAATATATTACTATTTCACTGGGGACTCTCTTGACAATAATGTGAATTGCTGAGGGAACAGAAATCAATTCTTAAAGTGTTTTTGACATCAAAGGTGACCGCTGGGCTTCAGGGAAAGGGTTCAAAGTAAGATTGACTTGAGTGATTGAGATGTTCCCAAGATCAACACTACAAAGGTAGGCCAGGCATTCTCTCACTACCCAAGACGCAAAGGAATGCTGAAGGCCTGATTCAAAGGGCTAGTGTGATTAAATAAGGGCTTTATAGGAAGAGTCCCAGCACACGTGACCGTCAGCTGCTTCTTTATCCCACTGGGAATACTCACACCTTTAGGCCCATCTTTGTCTTCTGTTCTCTTAACCTAAAATGCCCTTTCTTCAGTTTTCAGTTAAATCCTCCTCACCCCCAATGCTTCAATACCCATCTCAAATGAATCCCTCTCTGGCTAACAGAGGTTTTCTTAGATCATTTTTCTCTCCCTTTCTGGCAGTGAAGATTTGGTTTCATCTAACCTGATTATTTTTTTCTCCAAGTGTGACTCTAGCTTTACCGTAAGATCCTGAGGGGCAGGGGACAGAACTGACTTAATTTGTGCCCTCCCTCCCTCCCCATCTCGTTTAACCCAGGGTCAAATTAACTTTGCCCTATAAAAAAAAGTTGTCACAGTTGGATCTCAATAGTGCCGGCAAAACCTTCCTCCTTATGTAACAGTACCACCCGAATGGAAAGAAAATCTTTAAATTAACTAAAATTAATCAGACATCTGAAAGTTATTTAGGTAAATATGATGCACCAGAATGGCCAGATGTCACCCACAGCGAGGGCTCAATAAATGATAGCTAAAACAGCAACAGGGCACATTAGAAATACTATTAATACTTTATTCATTTATTACATTTACTGAGCACCTACTATATATCACTCTAAAACCATAAGAAGTTTATGGTCTACTGTAGGGGAACACATAGGTTGAGGTCCAAAGACGCTAGCAAGAAAAATATATAATTATGTGATTAAAGTCTTAAAATAATCAGGTGAGGAAAGTGGAATGCTCTAAAAGGCATCAAGGAGAAAGTAAATCTGGAACTGGGCTTTGTTAGCTAAATACATATTGTCCAAGCCAACTGCAGAGGGGAAATTTGGGTCATCTTAGCTAAATTCAATGATTAGGCAGTCTATATAATAAATGGAATTGTAATTTGAGGGCAGTCTGGATGTTTGGAAATACTATCTTTACCATCAGCCTAGTTAATTTGATAATGCAGTACAAAAATATCAGCTGAGATAACTTGATCATGCAGACCATAAAAGAGGCACTAAAGATACAACGATTGAACTTTCCTTATGAATTTTGAAAAAAGAAAATGATAGATGCCAAGTTTTCTGTTTAATCTGATATAATTTCATTCACCCCTCCACCCCATGTTTCTCCTGGGTACAGTCTCAATCAGGTGATGATGATCAAGTTTAAGAAACACCATCAGGGACCTCCCCTCCAATGCAGGGGGCCCCAGTTCAATCCCTGGTGAGGGAACTAGATCCCGCATGCCACAACTAAAAGATCTGCATGCTGCAACAAAGATCTCACGTGCCTCAACTAAGACCCAGCACAGCCAAATAAATAAATATTTTTTAAAAAAAGAAAAAAGAAACACCATCAGTGGCAGAAAGTATGAATTTATGATCAAGGCTGAGATCTGTATGAACTACAATTGCTTCTGATATCATCTGCAGCTTCATTTTCTACCATGGATTATAAACTGCAAAATGAATGAAAGTGGGAATAGAAAGAGTATTTGACCAGAAGTCGGAAGTCCTAGGATTTAGATTGGTATTTACCTCACCATGTGACCATGAACAAATTACTTCATTTTTTAAGTTTCAATATCGTATTTATTTAACAGTTGCCATGTGATCCAGCAATCCCACTCCTGGGCATGTATCCGGACAAAACTATAATTCAAAAAGATACATGTACCCCAATGTTCATTGCAGCACTATTCACAATAGCCAAGACACGGAAACAACCTAAATGCCCAATGACAGATTAACGGGTAAAGAAGATGTGGTATATATACACAATTGAATACTACTCAGCCATAGAAAAGAATGAAATAATGCCATTTGCAGCCACATGGACGGACCTAGAGATTATCATACTAAGTGAAGTAAGTCAGAAAGAAAAATACCATATGATAACACTTATATGTGGAATCTAAAATATGACACAAATGAATTACCTATGAAACAGAAACAGACTCACAGATATAGAGAACAGACCTGTGGTTGCCAAGGGGAAGGGGGGGGTGGGGGAGGGATGGATTAGGAATTTGGGGTTAGCAGATGCAAACTGGTATAAATATAATGGATAAACAATGAGGTCCTACTGTACAGCACAGGGCACCATATTCAATATCCTGTGATAAACCATAATGGAAAAGAAAATGAAAAAGAATGTATACATCTATAACTGAATCACTTTGCTGTACAGCAGAAATTAACACATTGTAAATCAACTATATTTCAATAAAATAAAAAATTTAAAATATTGTATTTATTTAAATTATGATATTGCAATATGTCCTGCCTACTACACTTAAGATTACAGTGAGAAGTGAATGAAATAATGTAGGGAATGGTTTTGAAAACACTGAGCAATAAAAGAAGTGTAAAAGTCACTATTTTGTGGCCATGTTGATATCAATATTAATAAAAACACTAACCATGAAACCTAACAGCTTGAAATGCTATTGAAACTACGCAAAATGAAACTCATATGGGTGTTATGAGAAAATGCCTCCTGTCGCTTGCTGCTACTCCAAACAACAGGTGAAAAACCTTGGGGCAGGAGAAATGTGAAAAGAATTCTGAAACACAAGTTAATGAAAACTACGACACATTTCTTTTGTCAGAATCCCATAGCTTTAGCATAGCTAATTCCCTACTTTATTCCCTGGAAACATTCTTAAAAGCTTGAGGCTGTTTGTTAGCAACAGATGTAGACATTTATAACCAATGACCATCTTCACTGAATTATTTTTCCCAAATTGAACAAAGGATCCAAAAGAAGAGTTCCAAGTGTTTACAATCAGCACACAGAGATACACTCTGTGGGAATACCATTTGTTAAATGCACTGCCTATCGACCAAAAAGGTAATCAGAACAACAATCCTTGCTACTCAGACTGCTGCTATTGCATTGTTCCATATGCTACCCCAGACAGACTGGTATAAATGTTATCTGAGGGTCAAAGAACACTCTCTGAAAGTAAACTTTACCCTACGGGAAGCAAACTTTCAATGCACCAAATTCCATTTCGTGCCCTGCAGACAGGAATTCTGCAAAGAATATTCTGAAACAGACAACTCATCTTTTATAGGTGAGCACTCTATCATAGAAACCCAGGAACAGGAAATCGGTTCCTCATGCCCCCAGGCCATCATAGTCTACAACTCTAAGAATGATGACTATTATCAAAATTTTAAAGATCCCCAGAAATGGCCATTCTAAAACCTCTCTTGAAAGCAAGTTTCTATCATAAACACACTATCTTTAAAATTCTTCCATATGTTTAATCTAAGTCTTTCATAGTACAATGCTGGCTGCACCCTTCTGCTTCAGTGAAGGTATTCATTCATTCTTGTATTCATTCATTTATTTTTCAACCAAATTCAAACAAAACTTTTTTGAATGAACACCATAGCAAAGGTCATTGGTACTAGTACAAAAGATATATGGGGATATGAGAAGCGTTCTCTGCCCCTTGGATAGGCAACAAAAACTTTTAACTCTTTATTGGGATCATTATTAAGAGCAATGTATGGAAACAGCTGTCGATCTGCAGAAAATATAGACGACAGAGGAACATGTTGAACTGCCCCAAGAATAGTAATTAACAAATTTAGACTGTGAGAAACTCTATCGGTCAAATGTTCTAGATTTTTCAATAGATAAATCTGAAGAAAAAGCAAGTGATGTAGGGTAACCTGTTGGCCAACAGGAATCTAAAAGATATGTGCAGTTTTAGAAAAAACAGACAAGATTAAAATGTCTGGGGATGCACATTAAATGAAAAAAAGTATTAAACCACCAACAGATAAATGGATAAAGAATATGTGGGGGGTGGTGTGTATAATATATATATATATATATATATATATATATATATATATATATATATAAAATGGAATATTACTCAGCCATAAAAAGAACAAAATAATGTCATTTGCACCCACATGGATGACCCCAGAGATTATCACACTGAGTGAAGTAAGTCAGAAAGAGAAAGACAAATACCACATGATATCACTTATATGTGGAATCTAAAATATGACACAAATGAACATATCTATGAAATTGCCAAGGGGAGGGAGGCAGAGGGAAGGACTGGGAGCTTGGGATTAGCAGATGCAAACTATCATATATAGAATGGATAAACAACAAGGTCTTACTGTATAGCACAGGGAACTGTATTCAATATCCTGTGATAAATCATAATGGAAAAGAATATAAAAAGAATAGACACATATATAGATATAAATAAAACTGAATTACTTTGTTGCACATCAAAAATTAACACAACATTGTAAATCAACTGTATTTCAATAAAAATTTTTAAAAACTATTAAAAACACGGGGAGGTTACTGCTCTCAAGTCAAGATAATAGTTATTACTGGGGGAAGATAAGGGTCGAGATTGGGAAGAGGGATGTGGAGGGGATTACGGGGGGCTGGCAGAGTGTTCTTTCTTGACTTGACGCTGGTTACAAGACTGTTCACCTTAGAAAAATTCATTAAGTCTCACCTTAGAATAATTCATTAAGTCAAAAATTCAAGGCAGAAGGGGAGAGGCAGCAGGTCAAAAGGAGGACCTCTGGAGTTTGGAGTTCCAGAGTTTGGAGCCGTGTGGCTGACAGGGTCTTGGTGCTCCAGCCGAGTGTCACGCTTGAGCCTCTTAGGTGGGAGAGCCGAGTTCAGGACATTGGACCATCAGAGACCTCCCGGCCCCACGTAATATCAAACTGCGAAAGCTCTCCCAGAGATCTCCATCTCAATGCTAACACCCAGCTCCACTCAACAACCAGCAAGTTCCAGTGCTGGACACCCCATGCCAAACAAGTAGCAAGACAGGAACACAACCCCACCCATTAGGAGAGAGGCTGCCTAAAATCATAATAAGGTCACAGACACCCCAAAACACACCACTGGATGTGGTCCTGCCCACCAGAAAGACAAGATCCAGCCCCAACCACCAGAACACAGGTCTTAGTCCCCTCCACCAGGAAGCCTATACAACCCACTGAACCAACCTTAGCCACTGGGGGCAGACACCAAAAACAACTGGAACTACGAACCTGCAGCCTGCGAAAAGGAGACCCCAAACACAGTAAGTTAAGCAAAATCAGAAAACAGAGCAAAGTAAAAACCCACCAGACCAAACAAATGAGAAGAAAACAGGCAGTCTACCTGAAAAAGAATTCAGAGTAATGAGAGTAAAGATGATCCAAAATCTTTGAAACAGAATGGAGAAAATACAAGAAACGTTTAACAAGGACCTAGAAGAACTAAAGAGCAAACAATGATGAACAACACAATAAATGAAATTAAAAATTCTCTAGAAGGGATCAATAGCTGAATAACTGAGGGAGAAGAATGGATAAGTGACCTGGAAGATAAAATAGTGGAAATAACTACCATAGAGCAGAATAAAGAAAAAAGAATGAAAAGAATTGAGGACAGTCTCAGAGACCTCTGGGACAACATTAAACACACCAACATTTGAATTATAGGGGTCTGAGAAGAAGAAAAGAAAAAGAAAGGGACTGAGAAAATATTTGAAGAGATTATAGTTGAAAACTTCCCTAAAATGGGGAAGGAAATAGTCAATCAACTCCAGGAAGCACAGAGAGTCCCACACAGGATAAATCCAAGGAGAAACACGCCAAGACACATACTACTCAAACTATCAAAAATTAAATGCAAACAAAAAATATTAAAAGAAGCAAGGGAAAAACAACAAATAACCTACAAGGGAATCCCCAAAAGGTTAACAGTTGGTTTCTCAGTGGAAACTCTTCAAGCCAGAAGGGTGTGGGAGGACATATTTAAAGTGATGAAAGGGAAAAACCTACAACCAAGATTACTCTACCCAGCAAGGATCTCATTCAGATTCGACGGAGAAATTAAAACCTTTACAGACAAGCAAAAGCTAAGAGAATTCAGCACCACCAAACCAGCTTTACAACGAATGCTAAAGGAACTTCTCTAAGCAGGAAACACAAGAAAAGGAAAAGACCTACAATAATAAACCCAAAACAATTAAGAAAATGGTAACAGGAACATACATATCGATAATTACCATAAATGTAAATGGATTAAATGCTCCAACCAAAAGACACAGACTGGCTGTATGGATACAAAAACAAGACCTGTATATATGCTGTCTACAAGAGACCCACTTCAGACCTAGGGGCACATACAGACTGAAAATGAGGGGAGGGAAAAAGATATTCCATGCAAATAGAAATCAAAAGAAAGCTGGAGTAGCAATTCTCATATCAGACAAAATAGACTTTAAAATAAAGAATGTTACAAGAGACAAAGAAGGACACTATATAATGATCAAGGGATCGATCCAAGAAGAAGATATAACAATTGTAAATATTTATGCACCCAACATAGGAGCACCTCAACACAAAAGGCAAATGCTAACAGCCATAAAAGGGGATATCGACAGTAACACAATCATAGTAGGGGACTTTAACACCACACTTTCACCAATGGACAGGCCATCCAACATGAAAATAAATAAGGAAACACAAGCTTTAAATGATACACTAAACAAGATGGACTTAACTGATATTTATAGGACATTCCATCCAAAAACAACAGAATACACTTTCTTCTCAAGTGCTCATGGAACATTCTCCAGGACAGATCATATCTTGGGTCACAAATGAAGCCTTGGTAAATTTAAGAAAATTGAAATCATATCAAGTATCATTTCTGACCACAATGCTATGAGACTAGATATCAATTACAGGAAAAACCCTGCAAAAAATACAAACACATGGAGACTAAACAATACACTACTAAATAACCAAGAGATCACTGAAGAAATCAAAGAGGAAATCAAAAAATACCTAGAAACAAATGACAGTGAAAACACGACGACCCGAAACCTACTATGGGATGCAGCAAAAGCAGTTCTAAGAGGGAAGTTTATAGCAAAACAATCCCATCTCAAGAAACAAGAAACATTTCAAATAAACAACCTAACCTTACACCTAAAGCAATTAGAGAAAGAAGCAGCAAAAAAACCCCAAAGTTAGCAGTAGGAAAGAAATCATAAAGATCAGATCAGAAATAAATGAAAAAGAAATGAAGGAAATGATAGCAAAGATCAATAAAACTAAAAGCTGGTTCTTTGACAAGCTAAACAAAACTGGTAAACTATTAGTCAGACTCATCAAGAAAAAAAAGGGAGAAGACTCAAATCAATAGAAATAGAAATGAAAAAGGAGAAGTAACAACGGACACTGCAGAAATACAAAGGGTCATGAGAGATTACTACAAGTAACTATATACCAATAAAATGGACAACCTTGAAGAAATGGACAAATTCTTAGAAAAACACAACCTTCTGAGACTGAACCAGCCAGAAAGAGAAAATATAAACAGACCAATCTCAAGCACTGAAATTGAGACTGTGATTAAAAATCTTCCACCAAACAAAAGCCCAGGACCAGATGGCTTAACAGGCAAATTCTATCAAACATTTAGAGACGAGCTAACACCTATCCTTCTCAAACTCTTCCAAAAAATTTCAGATGGAGGAACTCTCCCAAACACATTCTATGAGGCCACCATCACCCTGATACCAAAACCAGACAAAGATGTCACAAAAAGAGAAAACTACTGGCCAATATCACTGATGAACATAGATGCAAAAATCCTCAACAATATACTAGCAAACAGAATCCAGCAGCACAGTAAAAGGATCATACACCATGATCAAGTGGGGTTTATCCCAGGAATGCAAGGATTCTTCAATATACGCAAATCAATCAATGTGATACACCATATTAACAAACTGAAGGAAAAAACCATATGATCATCTCAGTAGATGCAGAAAAAGCTTTTGACAAAATTCGACACCCATTTATGATAAAAACCCTCCAGAAAGTGGGCATAGAGGGAACTTACCTCAACATAATAAAGGCCATACATGACAAACCCACAGCCAACATCGTTCTCAGTGGTGAAAAATTGAAACCATTTCCACTAAGATCAGGAACGAGACGAGTCTGCCCACTCTCACCACTATTATTCAACATAGTTTTGGAAGTTTTAGCCACAGCAATCCGAGAAGAAAAAGAAATAAAAGGAATCCAAATTGGAAAAGGAGAAGTAAAACTGTCACTGTTTTCAGATGACATGATCCTATACATAGAGAATCCTAAAGATACTACCAGAAAACTACTAGAGCTAATCAATGAATTTGGTAGAGTAGCAGGATACAAAATGAATGCACAGAAATCTCTTGCATTCCAATACATTAATGATGAAAAATCTGAAAGAGAAATTAAGGAAAGACTCCCCTTTACCACTGCAACAAAAAGAATAAAATACCATGGAATAAACTGACCTAAGGAGACAAAAGTCCTGTATGCAGAAGACTATAAGACACTCATGAAAGAAATTAAAGATGATACAAACAGATGGAGAGATATACCATGTTCCTGGATTGGAAGAATCAACATTGTGAAAAGGACTATACTACCCAAAGCAATCTACAGATTCAATACAATCCCTATCAAACTACCAATGGCATTTTTCACAGAACTAGAACAAAAAATTTCACAATTTGTATGGAAATACAAAAGACCCAGAATAGCCAAAGCAATCTTGAGAAAGAAAAATGGAGCTGGAGGAAACGGGCTCCCTGACTTCAGACTATATTACAAAGCTACAGTGATCAAGACAGTATGGTACAGGCACAGAAACAGAAATATAGATCAATGAAACAGGATAGAAAGCCCAGAGATAAACCCACGCACATATGGTCACCTTATCTTTGATAAAGGAGGCAAGCATATACAGTGGAGAAAAGACAGCCTCTTCAATAAGTGGTGCTGGGAAAACTGGACAGGTATGTGTAAAAGTATGAAATTAGAACACTCCCTAACACCATACACAAAAATAAACTCAAAATGGATTAAAGACCTAAATGTAAGGCCAGACACTATAAAACTCTCAGAGGAAAACATAGGCAGAACAGTCTATGACATAAATCACAGCAAGATCCTTTTTGACCCACCTCCTAGAGAAATGCAAATAAAAACAAAAATAAACAAATGGGACCTAAGGAAACTTAAAAGCTTTTGCACAGCAAAGGGGTCCATAAACAAGATGAAAAGACAACCCTCAGAATGGGAGAAAATATTTGCAAACAAAGCAACTGACAAAGGATTAATCTCCAAAATATACAAGCAGCTCATGCAGCTCAATATCAAAAACACAAACAACCCAATCCAAAAGTGGGCAGAAGACCTAAATAGACATTTCTCCAAAGAAGATATACAGACTGCCAACAAACACATGAAAGGATGCTCAACATCACTAACCATTAGAGAAATTCAGATCAAATCTACAGTGAGATATCATCTCACACCAGTCAGAATGGCCATCATCAAAAAATCTACAAACAATAAATGCTGGAGTGGGTGTGGAGAAAAGGGAACCCTCCTGCACTGTTGGTGGGAATGTAAATCGATACAGCCACTATGGAGAACAGTATGGAGGTTCCTTAAAAAACTAAAAATAGAACTACCATACGACCCAGCAATCCCACTACTGGGCATATACCCTGAGAAAACCATAATTCAAAAAGAGTCATGTACCACAATGTTCATTGCAGCTTTATTTACAATAGTCAGGACATGGAAGCAACCTAAGTGTCCATCGACAGATGAATGGTTAAAGAAGATGTGGCACATATATACATTGGAATATTACTCAGCCATAAAAAGAAACGAAACTGAGTTATCTGTAGTGAGGTGGAGGGACCTAGAGTCTGTCATACAGAGTGAAGTAAGTCAGAAAGAGAAAAACAAATACCGTATGCTAACACATATATATGGAATCTAAAAAAAAAAAGGTTCTGATGAACCTAGGGGCAGGGCAGCAATAAAGACGCATACGTAGAAAATGGACTTAAGCACACGTGGAGGGGGAAGGGTAAGCTGGGACAAAGTGAGAGAGTGGCATGGACATATATACACTACCAAATGTAAAATAGATAGCTAGTGGGAAGCAGCCGCATAGCACAGGGAGATCAGCTCGGTGCTCTGTGACCACCTAGAGCGGTGGGATAGGGAGGGTGGGACGGAGACGCAAGGGGGAGGGGATATGGGGATACGTGTATACGTACAGCTGATTCACTTTGTTATACAGCAGTAACTAACACACCATTGTAAAGCAATTATACTCCAATAAAGATGTTAAAAAAAGAAAAAAACATTCAAGAAGGATTCATCAGTATGGAACAATGAGAACCCCTAAATATTTACAGTGGGAATGCAAAATGGCATGGCTACTTTGCAAAACAGTTTGGCAGTTTCCTGTAAAGTTAAACATAGGCTTACTATATGACACAGTAATCCCATTCCTAAGAGAGATGGAAACATACTGAGACCCGGGAATGAAAGTTGTATGTTTGTAACAACCTTATAATCACCAAAAACTGGAAGAAATCCATCATCGGGTGAATGAATAAACAAATTGTGGTACTTCTATACGATGGATTATGACTAAGCAATGAAAGGGAATGAAGTACTGATATATGCAGCAACAAGGCTGCATTTCAAAAGACTTGCTCAGTGAAAGAAGCCAGATACACAAAAAAATTAAATGCTTTATAACTTCAATGATAAGAATTTCTGGAAAAGGCAAAACTACAGGGAGACAAATCAGATCAGCCATTGCCAGGGTCTTAGGGTGTGGAGAAGGAACAGACCATAGGGAAATGAGGGAACTTTTCTGGGGCATGAAAATATTCTGTATTGATTGCAGTGGTGGTTGCATGATGGCATATGCTTGTCAAAACTGGTCAAACTATACACTTAAAAGATGGATTTTCTGTAAACCTGACCAAAAAACATTTATTATTTAGAGCAGGAATGAACTTAGTTTCCAATTTTAAAATGAAACGTATTCTCCCATATCCTGCATCTATTTTCTTAAAAGAAAAACTGTGTTGGGTAGGGATAGTAATACATTAAGAGTTATAATAGGTAATCGAAAAAGACATTTGGAGGAGAGACTAAATCACTGGTATTTTTACTGAGGACTATGTCTTCAGAGAAATTGTTTAGAAGTGAAAACAATTCTGGTTGTCATAAAGTTCTCTCTGTTCAGGCTTTTCCCAAAACTGTTTCAAATAAATCCTAAAGCAGACAACATCAGAGCCAAGAGCAATAACGGTTATGTTCACAGCAGAGGATCTTCGCTTCCTTTTACCAGCCAGGTTTCTCAGTATTCAATTTGACCGTCCTCAACAGAAATATTTCATCTGGGCATGGCAGTTTTCTCATCTCAACTTCTCCAGAGTCAAGTAACCAAAATAGACATGGTGAAAGCCCAGTCCCACAGATCATCTCTGTCATCAAAACATGGAGAATAAGACAATCCACTCCAAGTTCTTAACATGAAACCTGGTTGTTAGAACTTCAAGAAGCCCTGGTTATAACAGTGTAATTATAACTTCACTCAAGAAATGCCTTTCAGTTCTAACACATGGCCTTTTCAAAAGCCTAAAAAGCATTATAAAACTACAGTGCAATTCAACTTCCTCATTTTACAAATGAGCGAAATGAGATCCAGAAAGGTCAAATTACTTAACCACCGTTATTAAGCTAGTTAGACGTGGGGCTAGAACCAGGTCCTAGAAAACCCATTCAATAGGATAGTGCTCTTTCAAATGAAATTGGAACTACATTTTATGTTACTATTGTTTTCTCTACCAGGCTTGAATAACAGGTGATGTAAATTTCATGTTGTCCACTCAACAATATATAGCTCCATTAAGAAGTTTAAAAACTTGTGACAAGGTCATCATGTCTTACACAGAAGCAGAACTACAAGGGAATCAAGGAATGTTTCATATTAAGTTAGTAACTGCTGAAAAAGGCCTCCTTTCTTTCCATTCTCTATAGAATTGATTTTAGCCCCTCTCTGCTTTGCTCAAGTGAGAACTTATACGCCAGATACTAAGATACACATTTCTGACATCAAAGTATGATCCATATTACGTTAACCAAGCATTTAAAGAAGATGCCATGTAAACTCCTTTCTTCCATCTGTTGCCATTTGAAGAAAAGTTATAATTTGAACAGTGTTGCTTTGCCATTTTAAACTTCTGGTAAATTCACCCAGAGGAGCAAATGAGAGGCCTCCATTTTTATGACAAGTCTCCATTTTTATGACAGCAAGAAATATTGCTGATCGTGTGGAAATAGCAACTCCAAATCAATAGAAAATTGCCCTCTACATTCATCAGGAGGAACAAGGCACTGAGGAGAGCCAGCCTCTGTGACAGGTGAAAGCTGATGAAGATTCTGGGACAGGAACAAGTGTAGAAGAGGGGCAGAAGAGGCTGTGCTGTTGACTGCCCAAAGGTCAACTGACGGCTGTCCTCATCTTGTTACGTTTCACTCCTTCTAAAAATGTAGAGAAAATGTTCTTTTAATGTACCAGACAGATACAGAGGTAGAAGGGAATACGTGGGCAGAACGCTGAAGGGCATACTACCTTCTTCAACACACACTTCTATGCCAGGTGCCTACAGCTTCCAAATGGGCAGTGGAAAATGAACCCTAGGGTTCTACAACGTCTCTGAGAGCTGATAACGGGAACGGCAACCAGTGAACGGGTTAGGCAGTGAAACCAGCTCCATGTACATCTCCTTGAAGTTCAGCACGCAGCAGACTGCACTTAAGCATAGCAATCAACTGGGAGAGGAGAAATCCCCTTACCGTAAGCAAAGAAATAGCTTCAAGGCAGCAGATAACAGTGCAGGGAGAGAAGGTCAAAACAGGTGCAGAGAAATTCTGGAGGTAGAGAGTGCAAGCTTGGACTCCATTTGGGTGATTTTTAACTATCTTAGTCAAATATGAGTGACAAAGCTTAATTGTTCCCTTTACTGAAATTTACACTGCATTGTGTAAACACACACACACACACACACACACACGCACACACGCACACATACATGCCTGGAACTTTTCAAAGCTGCAGGGAAACAATGATTGATGCCTGATGCTTTGGGTGTGATGTGGTTTGCTAACTGCATATCTTTTACAAAACATGTCTGCTTGATGGTGAGAGTACCAGGTTGATTCTAATTCAAAGCTTCAAATAGACTGCAGCATAGAGCTGCCACATGATAAACACATGTGTTATTATTGCTAGTATCACTACCCAATCATTAATTTCATCTGATTTGATTCATGCCTTTGCACGATAACACTACTAACAGCTATGAAGTCTGGCTGTCCAGAATTTAGACAAAATTTCCCTTCATTTATAGCTAAACTATAAATGTGTTGTTTGGTTCATATATGTACATATGGCTTCTCCATCCGGAGTCTACATTTTTTGAGGATACATATTATGTTCTATCTTATCGTGCACACAATAAAAGCAGTTGATTGTCCTATATGAACAGCAGCTTTCAGTAATAGCCTACACATTGATTAGATTGTTTCCAAAGGGACCAACTCAAATACTTGTGCAAATCATGCATGGTTTGCATGAAATCAACTCTGTAGAGTCGCTTATTTCTTCAGAAGTCTGTTTTTTAGAAATCATTATTACTCCACCTCAATACACCCCACCTGGTTGGAGACATTGTCCCTGGAATCTAACTGATGCACAAACATTTCATTCACTCAAGGTGGAGTAATGAAGCTGGGGGTTCAAACACTAATTATCTTTACATACATAGCCTCAGTTCGCCCCATTGACCTTGGCTGGCTCGACAATCACAGTTCAAAATGGTTAAAGGGAGGATAGAGACAGTTATGGAATTATAGGGGGGATCACCAAGCGAATCCCACATAAAATATGCCCATATATGTATACTACACAATGGGTTAAACAATCCTTAAGACATCTGGAAAGCATCTTTGATTTATATCACTAAATAACAAGAGAAGGAAGGGGCAGCCTGAATGATACCAGCACCTGCCTTTAAGTACCACCTTACTGCATCTATCTTGATTCATGCCTTCATCTATGGGGAAGCCTTAATTTGAAAGTATCCTTTTTCTTCTCTGTATTTACATTAAAGAAGGTAAATGGTCTAAATTAAGTTTGTTATGGCTGCCTCAGTGAAGGCAATTTCTGATTTATGAGCTTAGAGCTAATTATGTAACCTCTAGTCACATTTTTTTTAATTGCCCAAATTCTGGACCACTGCTGATCATTATATCCTAATCAGAGGTCAGGAGGGAGGAAGGGCTTATGGATGAAGGTTTGGTGATGACATAAAAGAGAACTACTCATTTAAACACTTTTATAGATTTTTATCACCTAAGTGATCCCATTACTCATTACCACAGGTAGTCACAAATGCTCAGCTTTGCCTGGTGCGTTTAAGCCACCAAGCCCATCACCTAACTGAAATTGCATAAAATCAAGCCTCAAAGTAATTCTGAATCGCTCATTCTGACACCTGAATTCTACTTCACACATATACCTAATTGTCCCAGCTTCTAACTTCATTATTCATTTTCCCCTTCAATGCCTCGCATCAGCCCTGAATCTGAGACTCAGAATCTCCTTGACTACTGTTTAGATGCTCCCATGGCTACGGTACTATCAAACATACCAGAAAAATACCTTACCCAACTCAGCCCAGGCCTCAGCATCTCATGCCTCTGTGCTCTAGGTTCATAAAAGAGGTATTGGAAAAATACAACACATGTATATTTACATGTCCCCATGAACTTGAAGTATAGTGCTTAACCTGAGAACCTTTAGCGCTGGAGTTCTTCCTACTTTACTTGTTTTCACTTAGGCATAGACCCAGAATTCCTAAACCATATAGTGTGAAATTACTTAACTTCATAGACATAAGTGACATAGCAGAAGCAGTAATACTTTTACGAATTAATCCTAATTTGCACTATCGTGGACCACTGTCTATTATATCCTTTAATGCCATCTCTGGAGGGGCCTATAAGATGCATTCTACTATGAGTTTATTGCCAAAGATAATGTTTCTCTCTTTAGGGAGTAGTAGCCTTTGTCTACGAGATAAGAATTACATATCCTCTTGTGTTTTCCTTTTAATCTTGTCTGCCATGAATCTTAGAGCTAAATTAAATGCTCACTCTCCGAAAGCATGCTGGGCTGTGTAAGTATGATTACTCGCCACATTCCCCTTTCATGGTCTTTATTTTCCATTTTTATTTTAATTAACAGTCTTACCGTAAAACTACCTTTTCTTGTAAGTCACTTCGTACCCTTTGAAAAGGTAGGCTATTACATTATTCTAAAAAGTAAACTCATCCCATGAACAATACTCAAAGTATGCCTACATTACATCTCAGATATCATCATGTACAAAAGGAACTTGTCAACCCAGGAAAAGAAGGAGAAAATCATGACTACAAAAGTTTTAAATTTAATACAATTATTTGGATTATAGAACTTATTTACATGAGCATTCAGATACTGACCATGTCCAAGGGTGACATGCTATAGACAAGCTCTGTAATACTGAGAATTTTACAAAGACTTAGATTATAGTAACAGGATTGTTTGAATAAGCCTAACTAGAAACATCTTACAAACCAAAGTTTAAAATGTAAAAGGCCATCAGCAATAGTTTAGTGGGTCTACTTAAATTATCGTGTAATTATCTTCTCTGTTACATAGGCTTTCTCCCCCCATCTTTTGCTGATTTACATTAGTTGTCTGGCTATAACTGGACTTGAACTTTCAATGTCAATGAAGCTTACTAAGAAAACTGATTATGCTGGGGCAAAAAATCTTCACAAAGGCAGTATGTAAAACCACCCACTATTTGTTTTACAAATAATTATCTTCTCTTTAAACCTAGAATGTAGCCTCAGCTCTTGTGCAACTCAAATCTGTATGGGGTTGTCATTTGATTTACAGCAGATGACCTGGCATCGTACAAAAGTAATTTACTGTGCCGGGTGCCTCACGCCCTGTAAATCAATAGCTTGAGTACAGAGACATCTCAATTAGACAGTACAAGGGTAGCAAGATCTGCACCTTCCTTTCTTGTATCATTAAAATGGCAAGTATTACAAAATGGTACTTGTTTTAAAGTTGCTTCGGAGGGTGGGGAGGGGCTATTATTTCAAGTTTGGAGACATAAAGTGAGATTTGCCATCGAACAGAATGAAAAATTGAGCACAAGTTTGTATAAGTAATAGCCTGTGAGGGGTGGGACATGCATTTCTTAAAGTACTGATTGGTGCATTTCTACAGCACCTGTATTATCATGGGCTCCAAGAGCTGAACAGGGTGTTCAATTATGACTCTGAAACCGAGGAGTCATCCACCCTTCCTACCCTGTTCTTCCAAGATGCCTTTAAACCAAAATTCCAAACATTCGTGGTATAAGCCTCCATGAGATAAATCATCCAAAGGCTCAACTTTGCTCTCTCCCTGCAACACACCTAAAAATTAAGCTGTCAATATAAAAGCCTCATAATGAGGAAGCACAATTATCCATCACCAATCATATCCAAATCCCAGTGGTAAATGAAAGATAAGACCCACCCAGTTTGCTGAAGAAAATTTTAGGGCAACTTCTCAAACTGGATTCTGCCTGGGATAACCTCATGAGGGAGAAAAGAATCAAAAATTATTTTCCTGGTTTTGCAAATGGTGACGTGAAACATGAAAATAAAAGCAAACTGTTCTTCATAGGGTGCCCGTATCTGGTCCCAGGACTGTAAATGCACAAGTCTGTGTTTTTTCCATGAAAATGAAGAGATTTTAAACAATAGGTTGAATTTTTACCTGGCCCCATATATATATATTTTTAAAAATTAATTAATTAATTATTTTTTGGCTGCGTTGGATCTTCGTTGCAGCACGTGGGCTTTCTCTAGTTGTGGCGAGCAGGGGTTACTCCTCATTTTGGTGCGCGGGCTTCTCATTGTGGTGGCTTCTCTTGTTGTGGAGTGGGCTCTAGGTGCACGGGCTTCAGTAGTTGTGGCACGTGGGCTTCAGTAGTTGTGGCTCGCGGGCTCTAGAGCGCAGGCTCAGTAGTTGTGGTGCACGGGCTCAGCTGCTCCACAGCATGTGGGATCTTCCTGGACCAGGGACTGAACCTGTGTCCCTACATTGGCAGGCAGATTCTTAACCCCTGTGCCACCAGGGAAGTCCTTGGCCCCCTATTAACTGTAATTGAAAGCTGAAAGATTCTTACTGTGCTGGAATTAAATCAAAGAAGAGCTACTTTTCCAGAATCCTTTCAAATTCAAGTTATGTCTTTTTAAAGGAAAGAAACTCATTGATTTTGATTTTTTTTTTTTTTTTTTACAGATTCTAAATATTTACTCTAAATAAGGAGTAAGAGCTTACTGGATGATTCACACTCTTTCTACCTGAAAATAGGATTATGAGGACCAGTAAAATTGCATTCTCCTGGCTGGCCTTTCACAGATCATGCCTATAGGCCACACAACCACCACATCTTACTGAAAGATACTTTGGAAAGCCATTGGGGAAGAAAAGACAACCAGCTTCAATAAAGCCAAGACTGAGGTGCAAGCGGAAAGTTCCAGAAAATTGGTCCAAATGCAATCGGACGATTTGGCTACAAGAGAAGGTCTAAATTGCTGGTCATTAGCTCCTCAAATGCAACACAAGCTTACACAATGGAAACTCAAGCAAAGGTGTAATTGGCGCAGGGAGAGATGCACCTCCTGAAACAAGATGCTCCGCACAGAACAATACCTGGAGAACTGCTGCTGCAGGCCACGCATCTGAATTCTGTTCCGCTCAGACTCCAGTGTCACCTCCTGCAAGCGCTTCTCACTCTGAAGACGTAAGTGTCTCTCCTCTTCCAATTCATGTATCAGCTTCTCATGCTAGAAAAGGCACACAGGGTATGACTTTTAAGAAAGTGTAAGTATTATAAGAAAATAATTAGTAGGCACTGTTGGTTACTAAGTGCTAACTTGGACTTCATGTATTAATTAATTTCATCCTCATTACAACCTCATCAAGTACGTTCTATTATTAATCTCTTATTATCTAGGAAACCAAGGATCAGAGACCTTGAAGTAATCTGTCATTAAAAAAACAGAAGGTAACAGATTTTCAATCCTGGCTGATTTGACTCTAATGTATGAATGATGATTTCCACTAAACCAGGTGGCTTCTTATGCAGAGATGAAGATCCATGACTGAATAATACTAGCAGGTGAATAAGAATTCAAGTAATAATGAGTAAGTCCATTAGTGCCTGTTCAGAATTATTTCATCTTTTCAGTCTCTGGTAAATGCTTTAAAGAGAACACTACTGATTTTTATAAAAGGACCAGGAACTTCCACTTAATTATACCATGAAGCTGATGAGAATAAGGTTAAAGAATTAGTTTGTATTTGCCCAATTAGGTTTTCCCAGATAGAAATTGGTTAAGCCACCCTCTTTATTTGTAATCCTAGAAGTGAGCTCCTCACACATGGGCATCATAGATTAAAAGGGGGACTGAATGACCCAGAATAGATGGTTCATCAAAAACTCACTCCAGGAACTGGTAAAAAGCACACAAGCTCAGATCCTGACATTACAGACTGAGCCACGCTATGACTTTTTTGTTTTGGTTGTGCTGTTGTTACCACCTTTTTTTTTTTTTTTTTTTTTTTTTTAGCATGTCATGCTATTATGGTTATGGATGTTACTACATTAAGCACTATGTGTTAAGGATATATATTCCATGATGAAAATCAAAGACTCAATGCCTGAGTATAAGGGACCTACATTCTTAAAGGGAAAGATGGGAAGCATATACTTCAGTCTCCAAATAAATCAGACACTATGACTCTGTACCATGAATCACCCAGATGAAACTTGATCCACTGCATAACTCATGGAGAAAAACTTCTCCTGAGGACCATGAATGAAACAGACCATTCCCGGAAATGAATCAAGGTCCTCTAAAAATACTTCACATCCTGTGCCTCTGCAACTTTGACCACGCTCTCCCTCCTGCTTCAAAAGCCCTCTCTATTCAAAGCCTAGGGTTCCTTCCAGGCCCAGCTTATATATCAACCCTTTGCCAGATATATGATTTGCGAATATTTTCTCCCACTCAGTTGGTTGCCTTTCCATTTTGTTGATAACTTCCTTTGCTGTGCATAAGCTCTTTAGTTTGATGTAGTCCCACTCGTGTATTTTTGCTTTTGGTAACAGGTTCAAAAGATCATCACCAAGACTAATGTCAAATAGCTTACCATGTATGTTTACTTTTAGGAAGTCTATGGTTTCAGGTCTTACATTCCATTAAGTCTTTAATCCACTTTGAGTTAATTTTTGTGTATGGTGTAAGATAGCAGTCTAGTTTCATTCTTTTGCACATGGACAATCCATTTTCCCCAACAGCATTTATTGAAAAGACTGTTTTTTCCCATTTTACAATCTTAGCTCCTTTGTCATAAATTAATTGACCATATATGTGTGGCTATGTTTCTAGGCTCTCTATTCAGCTCCATTAATCTATGTGTCTGTTTTTATGCCAATACCATACTGTTTTGATTACCATAGCTTTGCAATATAATTTGAGCATGATGCCTCCAGGTTTATTCTTCTTCCTCAAGATTGCTTTGGCTATTCGGGGTCTTTGTGTTCCATACAAATTTTAGGATTGCTTGCTCTATTACTGTGAAAAATGCCGTTAGAATTTTGATATGGATTGCATTGAATCTGCAGATTACTTTTGGTACTATGGGCATTTTAATATTAATTCTTCCAATCCATGAGAACTGGAATATTTTTCCATTTACTTGTGTCTTCATTTTCATTCATTAATGTCCTGCAGTTTTCAACATATAGGTCTTTCAACTCATTGGTTAATTTTATTCTTAGGTATTTTATTCTCTTTGAAGCAAATGTAAATGGGATCATTCTTAATTTCTTAATTGTTAGAAATTATTCTTAATTCTCTTTCTGATAGTTTATTGTTAGTGTAGAGAAATGCACCAGAATTCTGTATATTGATTTTGTATCCTGAGACTTTACTGAATTTATTAGTTTTAACAGTTTTTTTGTCAGAGTCTTCAGGGTTTTCTATATATAAAATCATGTCTTCCTCAAACAGTGACAGTTTTACTTTTTCCTTTATAATTTGGATGCCTTTTATTTCTTTTTCTTGATTAATTGTTCCGGCTAAAACTTTCAATACCGTGTTAAGTAAAAGTGGCAAGAGTGGACATTTTTGTGTTTTTCAGCTTTTCACTGTTGAGTATAATATTAGCTGTGGGTTTGTCATATATGATCTTTCTTATGTTGAGATATGCTCCATCTATACCTACATTGTTGAGAGTATTTATTATAAATACATGTTGAATTTTGTCAAATGCTTTTTCTACATCTATTGAGATGATCATATGATTTTTATTCTTCAGTTTGTTAACATGGTGTATCATGTTGAGTGATTTGTAGGTGTTGAACTAAACTTGCATCTCTGGAATAAATCTCACTCGATCATGGCATATGATCCTTTTAGTGTATTGTTGAATTCAGTTTATTAACATTTTGCTGAGGATTTTTGTGTCTATGGTCATCAGAGCTGTGGCCCTGTAATTTTCTTTTCTTGTGGTGTCCTTGTCTGGTTTTGGTATTAGGGTAATGCTGGCCTCTTAAAATGAGTTTGGAAGTGCTTCCTCCTCTTTTATTTATTTATTTTTTTGAAGAGTTTGAGAAGGATTGGTATTAATTCTTCTTTAAATGTTTGGTAGGATTCACCAGTAAAGCTGTCTGGTCTTGAATTTTTGTTCATTGGGAGGGTGTTGATTACTCTTTCGATTTCTTCCTAGTAAGCAGTCTATTCAGATTTTCTATTTCTTCATGATTCAGTCCTGGAAGGTTGTATGTCTCTAGAATTTACCAGTTTCTCCGAGGTTGTCCAATTTGTTGGCATACAACTGTTTGCAGTCATCTCTTAAGATCCTTTGTATCTCTGTGGTATGAGTCGTAACGTCTCCTCTTTCATTTCTGATTTTACTTATTTGAGCCCTCTCTTTTTTTTTGGCAGGGGTGGGAGAGTCTAGCTAAAGGTTTGTCAATTTTGTTTATCTTCTCAAAGAGCCAACTCTTAGTTTCATTGATATTTTCTCTTGTCTTTTTAGTCTCCATTTCATCTATTTCCACTCTGATCTTTGTTACATCTTTCCTGCTACTAACTTTAAGCTTAGTTGGTTCTTCTTTTTCTAGTTCCTTGAGGTATAAAGTTAGATTGTTTATTTGAGATATTTTCTTTTTTCATGAAGTAGACATGTTTCACATTTGTGTTATAGGGGTCCTTCTGGGACTCCTAAAACACAAATGTTATTCTGCTTGACGTTGCCCCATAAGTCCCTTAAGCTATCTTCCCTTTTTCAAATTCTTTTTTTTTTTTTTTTTTTTTTTGCTGCTCTACTTTTGGATGAATTCCTTTGTCCTGTCTTCGAGATCACTGATGCTTTCTTCTACTTTATCTAGTCTGCTGATGAACGCATTTGGTGTATTTTTCATTTTAGTTATTGTAATCCTCAGCTCTGTTTGATATTTTCTTATATCTTTCTACCTCTATGGATGTTCTGTGTTCATCTATTCTTCTCCCAAGTTTGGTGAGCATCTTATGACCATTACATTGAACTCTTTATCAGGTAAATTACTAATCTCCACTTCATTAAGGTTTTTTCTGAGGTCTTATCTTATTCTTTCATTTGGAACATATTGTTCTGTTTCTTCATTTTGCTTGACTCTCTGTGTTTGTTTCTGTGTATTAGGTGAAACACCTACCTTTCCCTGTCTTGAAGGAGTGGGCACCAGATATAAAATCTGTGACATCAGACACATGTAAAAGCTCTCCTCCAAGAGATGCTGGCACTCTGGAGCATAGTACAGAGAGTGAAGAGAACACCTGCCTTACAAGGTCTTTGAAAAGGTTTACAGTCAGTCCTCTGATGTGTGCTTAATTAGAAGCCTGCACCTCACATTGCAGCTATGCTGATAAGCTTATAGGCCTTGTTTACAGACAGACTGAGCTCCAGGGTCTGTTGCCACTTGCTGTGTCCTCAAGGTGGTAGCTGTTTAAGAACACTTTTCTGTTGGGTATGGTCCTGTGGGACCCACGAGTGTAAGCCCTGCTGGCTTTCAGAGCCAGGTGATATAGAGGTGTCCCCTGGTGGCTGCTGCAGAAATCAGGGCACCAGACAAGGATATGAGCTCCTTTCTGGGAAATGCCGGAAAGCTGGAGTGAGGGAGAGGGAGAATGTAAAGATTATGTCCACCAGCCTTCATTCCCCGAGAGCATTTCTGTGGGCCTCCCCTCCAGCCAAAGCTCCTGGACACACAAATGGGCTTTCTTCTCAGAAAGACTGGGGGTGTTTCAGTCTGCTATCTGTACAGTGTGCTGGGGGCAGTAGCCTGCCAAGAACGCTCTCTCCGATTGTTGCACTCCCATGAAACCAGGAAAGCAAGCCCCCTGGCCTTTAGAACCAGGTGTTCAAGGGGAGTCCCCTGGGCTGCTACCACAAAACTGGGATACGAGATGCAAAAACTAGGGCACCAGATGTGTGTGAAAACTCTCCTCTGGAGACACTGGCACCGGGGAGCTTAGCAGAGGGAGAGCACAAAGATGGCACCCTCTGTGGATGGCGATGTAGGAAGATCCTGAACTCATCTCCTCGCACAGACACCCCAAATCTAGGCTACATCTTGGACCACCTCCTAACACTTATTTTAAAAGTACACATTTGTCACAGTGCAATAGAGGGACAGTTTGAGCATGATGCGAATCTCACATTTGCTTAGGCCCAATCTCAATCATGAGAAAAATGAAGTGAACACAGAAAACTGCACCCGGCTGAAGCTAGTGTAGAAATACACAATCACACACATCACAGATAGATGGACCAGTGACCTCAGTCCATCAGGGGTGTTATGAGCTGCCCCATCCACATCGGAAGGTACCACTTGCCCTCTGACTTTACCCAGCCTTCTTTCCACTGATTCAGAATAACTCACAAGCTGCAGCCCTTCCCATGACCGCCCCCACAAGCAAACTGCATGTCTTTTTCAAGGTAAAGTGCCATATTTATTGTATTATTTCTATATTTCTTAACCACTTAACATTGTAAAACTTAGCTGCCATTTATATTAGATGCCTATCTTTTTTTGTGTCACTGACAAAGTTTTTGAGTACTGTGTCCCTAGTTTCATTTTTCCCACAAGCCCTGTGCAGTGATTTTTAGGAACACATATGTCATATTACAGTAGAGCTATACATCATGGTGAAGAAAAAGAAAACTGAATCAAGAGTAGGATTCCAAAGCCCCTTCATTCTTTGGGCACAAACAAAGAATTGGACCTCAACAAAGAAGCAAACATAAAAGCAAAAGGAAAGGTATTCTAATTCCAAGTCTTTGTTCTACCAAATGATCGTGTCTGTATCTCATAGGCTTCACAAAGACTTAAACTTCCTCAATTACTATCCTCTGATTAAACCTCCAGCAAAGGAGACTCCACAATTTCCCTGGGCCATCCATTTTATTTTTTTAAACTCCTCTCCTGCTAATTTTTCTAAGACTTGCTTAAATTGTTTCAAGTATCAAAAAGTCATTTCTCTCTGTATGTTCCCAGGAAATGGAGAAAAAGCTATAGGTTCTATCATCATTTCCTAATTTAATAAAGAATTCTTCTTAGAACAAGAGCTGTGTACACACCCACATGGATTCATTTATTCACTCAGTAAATTTTTACTGAACAGCTATTATGTGCAAGACACCGGACCAGAGCAAGAGACCGGCAATGAGACCAAAAGACGTGGCTCCTGACTGAGGTGGGCTTACACACTAGTGGACATGGCAGCTGCTAAATGAAGTATCACACAGAGAAATATATCAATATAAACTGATGGATAGTTAAGAGTTTGCTGAAAGATGACAGCCAGAGGCACCGACTTTGTTCAGTGGGTTAGGGGAAGGCTTCTCTGAGGAATTAATATATAAACTGAGACCTCTGTGATAACTAGGAGTTACCTGGGGAAGAGAAGGGATCAGGCACTGTAGGCAGAAGAGTAGCAAATGGGAAGTCTTTAGTTACACAGGAAAAGAACAAACAGAAGTCCAGTGTGCCTGGACCCTGGGGAGCAAGGGGATGGGAGTGCCATATGACATAGCTAGAAGGAGCCGGGGGACCGAGAAGGTCATATTAAGGATGTGAGATTATATTCTGAGTAGAACAGTAACTCTTTACCAAGGTTTAATCAAGTAAGTGATAAGATCTGATGAAGATTTTGCAAAGATCATCTGACTACTGTGTGGAAAAAGAACTGAACGAAGAGGCTGAATAACAACAGCATGGGAAGATATTTAAAGAAGAGTATGGTGAATGCTACCAGCTACTAGTTTAGACTGTACCATTTGCTAGTCAAGCAGGTTTGGACAAGCCACTTAACTTGAAATATAACTGCTTGAAGCTAGTTTCTTCTGCATATTGGGGAGAGTAAAATCGCCCAAGCCAATTTCATAGTATCACTGTGAGGAATGAGTAAAACAATGAATAGAAAAGCACTGCGAAATCTTGAAAGTCCCATATAAAAATAAGATATGGCTAACTGGAATTATACAGCTTATATCATTTGATAGAGTTACTTTTGATAAATTCTATAAGCATTTTGGTCTTTCACGATCACTACATATTAAATAAATATCGTAGTTACACATTTCTTTTAAAAATCTCAAAAATGTGCTTTTTAAGCAGATCAGACGTTAATACTGAGGGGAAGTACATTTTAAATTACATTTTAATGTAAGAACTGAGAGACCAGCTTAATCACAGATGTCATCTAGAATGCATATAACCCTATGGCTGGACTGCCCGAAAGACAGAATTTTTCAATTCCATTACCTAGAACGATCTTAAACAGATGGCTTGATCTGTGACGTGCCAAAATGTCAGGAGTTAATACCAAGACATTAACACTTGATTGCAAAGATAGAAAGCCAAGAAGTACCTCTATCCTAGGTCTAATTATATTTGGTGACCCTAGTAACATTTGTGGGTGATACTACTGGCAAAGTTAGCAACAGAAGAGTCAAAGAATTTTAAAAAAGAAAGAGGAGTTTACTTGCTGTGAAAGTTCTAGTGCCACCATGCACGGTCATGTGTCAGGTGAAACGTGCACTACAGCAAGAGTGGTACCTCCCACCTATGCCCCAAGCATTCCGTGTAAGTCCTGCTTAATGAATGACATAAGGCATCAACTCATCTAGAGGTATTCTACACTGACATGATGCTTAAGGGTACATGATACTCTATACTGGGTTGGCCAAAAAGTTCGTTTGGGTTTTCCCGTAACACCTTATGGAAAAACCTGAACAAACTTGTTGGCTAACACAGTTGAAAGGTATTCACTATATGTTTCTGTTTCAAAAGATTTCCTGAAATGTGTTCAAGTTGTAATATTCTGGTTGAATAATATTTTATAATCAAAGAATCACAGGAAAAATATTAACTCTCTTGGATGATAAAAGAATCTAAAAGATAGTGAGAAATGAACAAAGGCCATTAGAGAAGGCCACTGGGATTAAATAATATTCCTGGGTACTGACGAAAAAAAATATATGAACTCATTCAAGAAATGTGGAATCTGGCAAACTAGCTACATACTATGCCATGGAGATTTTAGGTAAAAAGACTATTAGAAAAGTACATTTGATTCAATGACACAGACATAAAGCATGGCAGTAAGACCCAATCACCCAAAACTTCAAGATCTGCTTAGATTTGCTTATTAATTGGTATCCAGACAGTCACAGATATTGCCATGTGTTCATCAATCAACATCCAATGTATACTGAAACATTTTAAGATTACCCAGACTCACAATAACCATTCTGATTCTCATGCTACCTACTGAGAATCTAAAATTGACATGTGATTCTTTTCTTCAGAAGTCCATAAACCAAACACCCATCAGCAACAAAATTAAACTGCTGTTTTCATGAAAACTAAGTTTTAATGGAAAAACTCTACATTAACCAATTTCTATCAAACCACTATAAAAATGGGTCTAAATTAAGCTATAGTTATTACCTCTAATTGCAGCCTCATTTTTGCTTTTTACACAAACTGCAATATATTTTCCCCGTAAGGCTTCCTCAATTCAATATCCCCATTAGTTATGAAAGATTCAGTTATCCTAGAGGCAGAGAAACAGATAAGGAACTTAAGAATTGATTTTTTCATAGCCCGTACTGTTGGCTGTAACAGAAGAATCAGAATCAGATTTTGAGATGCTAGGATAGAAGCGGCCCTATATACATCTGCAGTGCTGATAACATCAACCAAGAGAGACAAAGCTTTTATTCTAACAAACAAGCAAAAAAAATATACAGAGCTTGGTTTAAAAATAATTGAGAGGAGGGAAGAAAGGGTGAGTGAGAAAAATAAAGGAAAGGGGGCGAGGGGAAATTTCAAGGGTAAAGAAGACAGATGGGCACTTAGGAGGATCTTAAAAATATCCTCAATGCCAGACAGGAGCTCTAAAAGGGAAGTGCCACAGGTGAATCACTCCATACGATTACGTTTTCTAAGGCAAAAATTATCTATATGTTTATTACTTATCAAAAAGATACAGATATGAATTTTATGGGAGAAGTATTTTCAGGGTGGGTTGTGCAGAAAAGCACAATAAAATGAAGGTTGGGTATGTCAAGATTGATACAGATTATAAAGGCATGTGGGAACAAATCATAACAAATGATGGTATCCTGCAAAGAGAGCAAATTAAGATGTCTTTTGCTTATAGCCAGCGATCTTTATGACTTATCAAATAGGGCTACAAGTGAAGAATAAAGTGGTAATACGGCATTCACAATATAAAGTAATGCAGTTTTGATTTTATTATCATATGGCTAAAAAAAAAAATGGGACAGAAAGCTATACATTGATCCACAGCCCACAGTTTTCATTACTTTAAAGTGTCGAGAATTTCACCACCATGATTCCTGTGAAAGCACCACAGGAGAGGCTAGTAGTCTGGGTTATTATCGTTTTGGTTCTCCCATTATTTTACTGTGCAACTTTGGGAAATACACTGACCGTCTTTGGACCTCTTTCTAAAATGTTAAGATCCCTTTCAACTCTCACATTCAGTGCTCACATAGGCATCCATGAAATTAGCCACAATCACAGTGATGGGGTTTAGGACAGATTACCCCTAGATATGGCACCTTGGCATATTGGATATCTTAAGCTGAAGGAGTTTGAGAGAACAGCAGGGGTCGCTCTGACCTTCCCCAACTCCTTCATGCGTCTTCCCCAACACAGGTCATAAAACCCTCACATGAGAGATGTTCTCCTTATACTCACGAAGAAGGAAGACATTCTTATCACCAGAGACAGAGAATTTCGGGCCAAGAAATCTATACAAACAAACCTTGTTAAACTAACCCTTATCTTACTAGTATTCTTCACCACTTACTACCCCTGGTCCACACCCCTCTGTCTTGTCAATTCTTCACAAACTGATTATTATTATTTTTAATCTAAAAGGTAGAAAAAGCTTCCTGCTCTGATCACCTCTTTGGGTCTTCATTTTCTTGTGAAGCCTCCTGTGGACACATAAAAATTCAATACAAGGTAAACAACAAGGTCCTACTGTATAGCACAGGGAACTGTATTCAATATCCTGTAATAAACCATAATGGAAAAGATTGTGTGTGTGTGTGTGTGTGTGTGTGTGTGTGTGTGTGTGTGCAACTGAATCACTTTCATGTACGGCAGAAATTAAAACAACATTGTAAATCAACTATATTTCAATAAAATAAATCTTTAAAAAATCAACAAAATGTGTTTGTTTCTCTCCTGTTATTCTGTCTTATATGATTTTAATTCTTAGGCCCAGACAGAGACCAAAGTGAGTAGAGGAAAATTTCTCTTCTCCTACAACAACAAGGAAAACATAGATCCTAATGGTACAAAGAGTATAATGAGATGAAACATAATATCTATAAGTCAGGGGGGTGTATACATGTTGGGGGTCAGTCATAGTATGGATTTCATCCTAGGTATGGATGAAGGTGACTGGCAGCCCTGTAGAGACAATGAGGTAGGTGAAGCTGTAGGTTTAAGAGGGTAAGGCTGTGGTTTTCTTGGCTAGTGTAAAACAGAAAAGGCAATGTTAAAAGATAACACTGGGCATCACACAACTGGGAAAAAAGGTGATGAAACTTAGACCCCAGAGGCATTGGTTTTCATTTGGTTCCCAAACAACTGCAGGTTTCAGTAGATCTGGAGGAGGATGGCGGAATCTAAATGTTTGAGCAAGATAATTCCTCCTCAGGGTGGACCCCAGAAATGAATGAAACACAACGGTAATAGGGACCAGTTGGCAGAAGTGACTGCTCCCTTTTTTTATTATTATTTATTACTGTCATTCGTTAGCAATGGTTCCCTGAGTTGGAAAAGGCCTTCCTTAGGATATTCTAGCTCATTGACTTCCTGACTTCAACAAGCTTCTCAAAAAATCATTTTCTTCCAAGTCTTTGAATATCTGATGATTATGGGGGATGACCAAGGAAAGTAAGACATTGAGTAATGAAGTGAGTAGAAGCTTGGTTTCCATTGCCACCTGCCAAATTCAGACACACTCTTTCCCTTACCCCAGTCATTTCCTTGAGTTTATTCGATCAAAAGGCCCAATTTTCAACTTTACTTAGAAAAAAGCTTCATTTACCCAACCACTGGGTCCTTTTATAATAGGTCAATGACTCCTTTTCCTTCTCTGGTCACAGATCTTTCTCTGTTGTCATGTTAATTGATCACAATTAACAGTAGCTATTAATTATTCTATCCCTCTGGGGGTTCTCAGAAGTCAATTTTATTAAGTTCCTTCCTACTTGATTGAAGTCTTAAGTGCTCTTTTCTGTTCTGTGGATACAGTATATTTCACACAAGGAATGGGGAGAATTTCAGTTCTTTGGGGGATTTTTACCTCCAGCCCTGAACCAATCCATGAGGCCAGATTTATTCTCCATTTTACCCTCACTCTGTTCCTTATCTGCCTCTACCCCACAATGACCAATGGAGAATGAATGGATTTCTTCAGCAGATTTAGTTTCCATTACAAACTTTGAGTCACTATATTTCTCTCCTCACTCCTTATTGTGGAGGATTCCAAGATCTCTTATTCTCCCTTCTGCACTCCGCTCTTGAACTTCAGCTGTATTGACTATAAAAGTTAACAGTTGCTCTGCCTTCTCCACCCTGATGTCTCTCTTCACTGCCCACCTAATTTATGGTTTATCTCATACGCCTGTGTCCTTAATATTCACCTTAGCTCTTTAAAAATTATACGTCATATGGTTTGCTAAGCGTTTCCTATATAATTATTATCTCCTGTCTCTTCAAAGAGCATCCTTTTCTTGAGGCAGAGATTGAGGCTTGCACTTGGTAATGAAACCCCGTACAAGGTTAGCACATCACTGAGCATTCTAGAAGTGTCCAATACATTCTGGTTGAGTTAAACTGAATCCTATTGACCTCCCACTATTTCCTCTCCCTTAGTTGGCCGCTAGTTCTAGGTTTGCAGAGTTTGTATCTGTGACAACTTTCAGTCTTTGCTCTGAGGACAATGTAATGAGATTTTCTTTAGTTTAAAAACCCCAAAAATACATGTCACCCGGTTTATCATTTTCTTTTCCCTTATCATTGCCTTTGTTTGGTCTGATTTTTTGCCCTCTCCTAACAGCCCATAGATTGTAATCCCAAACTTCAGATTCAAATCTCTTATTTGATTAGTCACTTTCACTCCTCAACTATTAAGTTAAAAATTTCCTTTCTTAGAGGATTTGCTGTGGCCTCCTTAAAAAGCATGTATAATTCCATTATATTTTTTAGGCTAGTGCATTTTACTGCTCTTTTGTTCACACTACTAGATTTTACAGGATGGTGGGAGGGAAAAACTATTCAGACAAAGAATCCTTTCTTTTCCCTGTGACTGGAAACCTTATATTCCTGCCTTTTTTCAGTGAATGGGTGTAATTATGTGTATGGGAAATTAGAGTATTTGCTATGATAATTATTCACTCCTATCAAATAGGAGAATAATTATAATGTCAGCAACAGACTGTACAAGGTATTACCGGAGCTTTCCTTTTAAATCTGCCAGAGAAATGGCTTCTGGGACCTCAGTAATTAATATTAATTTCTCACAAATACTTTTTATTCATTTGGAAGACACACTAGAATGCCTTCATACTTCCAATTTCATTGTGGAAAACTCCATCTGAATATTGTTTTAAACAAGGCCCTGAGAACATCTGGATAGGATTTTACATAGCCAGCTTCCATTATTTTATGATACTAGACTATCTTAGAAACATAAAATTTCAAAACAACATGATTTTTAGCAGTACCCCTTATCCTTGTTAGCAAATACAAACTTTCACATTCTATCATTCCATTAAAAGGTCAGCTATAATATTTAAAAGATCAATGTGGAACTAATCACAAGTTTTGGTTCAACGCTTTAGTATTTCATTTCATGCAACTACCAAAGCTAGAAGAAATTGAAAATGCTACACATTGAATGATTATAGTTTGTGTTATTTTGGAGAGGTAAGGTTAAACAGCAATTTCATTTTTATGAGGAAATCATTAAAGACCTATAAATGAGCTGACTGAGCACGGTTAATCTATAGAAAGGGAAAATGTGTATTATGAAAAGACGATCTGAGCACTTTTTTGAAAAGTGTACTTAACCCTTGGTTAATCACATAAACGGAAGAGAAGGTTATGATAGATAATCTCAGTTCCTGAGTGGTGGGAGATAGTCACAAGAGGAAGCAAATAGAAAACATGGCCCCATGTAGCACAAATAATGTCATGAAAAATAGGCCAATGGAGACTATAGTTACCACTAATAGAATGTCTGTCACACCGCTGAGTATAGAAAAGCTTGCAGTAGATACTCCTACATCATGACTACAGGTCGTTGGTATGCAATTTAACTGAGCATCAGGAATGACGTTCTCAGATGCTTTTTTTGTGATTGCCTGGCTTCTCTCCCGTTTCCACTCCTGGCTGAATGCTTAGCCCTTTCTCATTTGGAAGTGGTCTCTCCTGGATGGCTTAGTCAGACTTGAATGAACACAACCAAGCTATTCAACTAGGTTTCCACGTGGAAACCTATGGCTCTTCTATAGATCTTACAATCAAAAGGAAATGGAAGTCTTTACACTTGGAAAGGCACTTTAGATCACCAAGTCCAACTGAGGTCCTAAAAGGTGCTAACTGTCCAGGGGCACCCAGCCCACCCCAAGTCTTTGTCTCAGTGCAAAGGAGATCAAACCTCTTCTGCAAAGTCTCCCCTCCCAGGTAATTGAGTGAAAAGCAAATTTTCAGGAGCTTGGTGGAATTGTTCTTCTGGAACAGTAGGATTTATATGTAAAATGTTTACTTACATTTACCAATTACTTTCTTTTGCAACATAAACCTTTATATATAAGCTCAAAATTAAACCCCTACATGAAGACAGAAAAGCAACTGGCAAGACCATAATGCATTTCAATCATTACTACATTAGTATCTTTAAAAGCCCTCCTAGAAAAATTTGTTTCCTTCTTCAGAAAGCAACAATGTTAAAAGCTAAGTTTTTGTTTGTTTGTTGTTTGTTTGTTTGTTTTTACCAAGTCGTGAATGTTATGAAATGTGCTTCCTTCACTTTTACAGGTATAGAATATTGGTGCGTTGCGTATATTTCTATAAAGCTAGGACTCTCAACGTTTTTGACCAAAGAATTGGATTCGACATGTACAAAGAAAATGGTTCCAATTAGTGAGATGTAACTGCTATTAATTGCTACGGCCAAGCAAAACATGGATGTCATCACACAGGCATGCCATTCATCACATCCAAATGCCTTGACCAGTAGCTCTCGTCTCTTAGACCAGGAAGAATTACATATAGTTCACAATTTACAAAGGAATCAGTATACTGAACACTACTTATAAGGCATTATTGAATAAATAAAAGCACAACTACTATAATACTGGGACTCTGTGGCTTTATTTTCCTCTTAATGTAAAAAAGAATGCATCTACTCAACAAGATGGTGGCCACTGGTATTCCATTTGACCATGGCTGGTGGCAGCAGCCCCGCTGATGTGTAGGACAAGGATATACGTATATTACGTACATTTAAAGAGTGCCTGTGTAGTCACAGAGAAACTATAAAAGCAATTCCAGAACGAATCAATTGAGTGAGAATGAAAGAGAAAAAAAAAGGAATATTCCTGTATCACGAATAAGAATGATATTAACGATGAATCTAGACTGAGTGTTCTAAGCACGTTTCATGAATCTCATTGTATCTCACAACACACTGGACCGTAGGCACTATTTCCAAAACAATTTTCTTTTAAGATTATGAAGCTGAGGCCACAGGAACTAAACAGCAGAGCCAGAGTCTGAGCTTAGGCAACCTGATTTCAGGGTCATAGAGCTTGACTGTCTCTCCTCACAAGTACCAAAGAGTTCCTGTCCTGGTCCAGGGAACTTTCTTTCTTTTTTTTTTAATTTTTATTTTGTATTGGAGTATAGTCGATTAATAATGTTGTGTTAGTTTCAGGTGTAAAATTATTATTATTTTTTTAATTTTCTTTCTGGCCATGCTGCATGCAGGATCTTAGTTCCCCGACCAGGGATTGAACCCATGCCCCCTGCAGTGGAAGCTCAGAGTCTAACCAACGGACCGCTGGGGAATTTCCCATGGTCGAGTGAACGTTCATCTCAACCAGTGAACCAACTGCCTCTCCCTTTCCATGACCTGTTAGAGATTATGGGGTATAAAACAGATTTAAGAGACACTCTTATAAAAAGAGAGAGATGGTCTTTGCCATTAAGAATATTATAATGATCACACATCAAATAATTGGCTGGCAGGACATGAGTATCTAGAGCAGAAGTCTGCAAACTTCCTCTGTATGAGACCAGATGGTAAATATGTTAGGCTTTATAAGTCTCATAGTCTCTGTGGCAGAACTACTCAGTTCTGCCCTTGTAGCATGAAAATTGGCATAGACAATACATTAATGAATGGGTGTGGATGTGTTCCAGTAATCTATTTCCAAAACCAGGTGGGAAGGGGGGCAGCTCAGCCATAGTTTGCAGACCCTTCATCAAGATTACTAGTTGACATCTCATGAAAAGGAAGGAATCCTAATCATTTCTTTTCCAGGAGGTGGTATTTCTTTTACCCAAAATCCATCCATAAACCCCCCAGAAGCCATAGGGTTAGGGATCAGTCTTATTATTGTTGAGGAACAAACACAATTTTATACACCGTCCCTCAAAATTTAATGAAATTGTAGCCACTGTCGACATGCCAAAAATTACTTTTGTGTTTTCCAAAAAGGATAGATCTTTTAGCAATTCTGGAAATCATGTAGTATTTGTGTTTGTCATAGCGCTGGGAACAAATCTCTCGACTATCCCTCTGTGATCCCACCTCTGTACAAAGGCACCAGTTTTGTGTTATCCATAGAATTACATTCTACTGTCTGGTGCTGAGCCATTAGCCAATGTCTCTTCTTATTCTCACTTAGGAATAGATATCCACCTCTCCCCCGAGAAAGAATTAGTCTACAGTCATGTGCGGCCAGTGTTGTTTAGTGTTAGAGATTATTCAAGTTACTTTAAATCAACAACAATTTACAAAGGACCTTCTTCATGTCAAACTAATCTCAGTATTAGATAATTTTGAATATTAGTCATAACACATGGATAGATGAATGATTATTTAGTCATATAGATAAACATTTTGTTTTTCTCTAATTCTCCCAGAGCCTATGCGACTTAATGCTGACAGGAGATGACACCTTTAAATGCTTTTCTATCATATATTCTCAGATGCTGAAATAAAATATTAAGTCTAACCACTCATTAAAATCAAACCACTCAGAGTACACAATAAGACCCTTTCGTGTGTAGATTACAGGTTACAGCAGAAAAATTATTTCTCCATCTCTCTATCAAAAGTTGTATATTTACTATGTACTAAGTAAGTTGACTTTCCTATATAGCCAATAATTAAGCCTCCTACTTGACAATGTCTGAGTTGACTCAGGAGAGAAAGAATATGTTTACAGCCTAGAATTTGTGTAGCCCTTGGGTCATGCCTCTTTTCCCAATAATTTAACTACCTGGATTGTGCGTTTAGTTCGTAATTAAAAGACCTCAAAACTTCAAACGTTCTTTTGTCTGTTATCATTGATTGCTGTTGAACTAAATGTTTTTCACTCTGTAATCAATACTTTCTTATGAAAATAAGCCCAGGCATTGACAAACAACTCTGCAGCACACTGCAGCTTGCCTAAGAGCGGACAGCATGAAAAACTATTACTCCCAAGAATTTTAAAAGATCGCATTGACTCCAGTACAAGTTTCTTACAGCTGAATCATTCCACTGTAACAAGACTTTATTAAATTAGACAGCTATTGAGTCCTAAGCTTTCTGAGAATAACAATTATCATGGCTTTGTCCTTTATTGCTGTTTCAAACCACTGCAGACACACGGCTCATGTTCGTTTTTACATCTTTGGTGACAAAGTCATTGAAGAGCAGTAGCTAGATAAAGTGAGGATACAAAATGTAAACAGTGATGACTTTGTGTTTCAGGACAATTTTAAATGGCACTAGTAACTTTAAAAAAAAAAAGACTTTTAATAAATCAGGAGCTTGGGGTGAACATACACACCCTACCATATATAAGAGAGATTATCAACAAGGACCTACTGTATAGCACAGGGAACTCTGCCCAATATCCTGTGATAACCTACATGAGAAAAGAATCTAAAAAAGAATGAATATATGTATATGTATAACTGAATCACTTTGCTGTACACCTGAAACTAACACAACAATGTAAATCAACTATACTCCAATAAAATTAAAAAAAAAAAACCACAATGAGATTTAAAAAAAGACTTTTAGTACAAATGCAAGGCACGCTTTTATGTGGGACTTTGATTTTGTATACTCTAAGCTGTGAGTTCCTGGCTTACTGTAAACATTTGACTTCCTATGATTTGTTCATTAAATGATTCACTCTCTTAATGCAACTTCCAGTGGGATTCATCGTGGATGTGAGGGATGAACAACCAGCAACACATATAAGATTGCCACCAACATGTGCCATGTGCAACTCTCTCCCTCCAATACTAATCCACTCAAATACCAAATTCCTAAAGCCTATAACCATCAATAAGTATTCAGTGGTTCGGGTAAAAGCTAAAGCAAGTTGGGAAGAGTAAC
Organism: Balaenoptera ricei; assembly: GCF_028023285.1. NCBI lineage: Eukaryota > Metazoa > Chordata > Mammalia > Artiodactyla > Balaenopteridae > Balaenoptera > Balaenoptera ricei. The sequence continues at coordinate 3,211,827 of NC_082645.1, read as the reverse complement.
ACCAAACACTTCCAAGTACAACAGCACACAAACAAGCCCTTCAAATGCACACACCTTAAAGGAACCCAAGGAACAATGATTTTAAATTATTTGAACCTTGCACGTGTTTATCCGTGACAAACAGCGACAAAGGCATTTACAATTTTTATTAGCAGCCATTGATATTTACTGCCCACAGCGATGGTTTTGCATTACAGTGAAGCAATTCAATGAACCATCCCCAAGGTTTTTCAAAACATGCTTTCTCTTTCTTGTTCCAAGGTAGCACCTCTGTGCCTTAGCTCAAAGTGGCCACCAAGAGGATGGACAAACACCGGTCTGCTTGAAGCTGCACAGCAAACCGCTGCTTCTCACTTGAGGAGAGTTGAACAAAGCACATCCACCAGCATTTTCTAAATCACCTACTATGCACAAGGTACCCTTCTAGATGCTGTAGGTGAAATACATTCTGACTATGAGGGAGAAGACTAAAGCCCTAGCATGGTACCACTATTCTCTTATCCCGTTATAATCTATAAGGGAAAAAACCTATTAATGCCACTGTGACTGAGAACAAGGGCAATACCCAGCTTGGGGAAAGTTTTCCTACTGCCAATATCTGTTTAATTATATGAACGAGAAGCTTCTGAACACATAAAATTGGAGTCACTTCTTAAACCACTGATAGTATTCAAGAGACCAATAAATTGGAGGTTATGTGGACCCCCTTGTACAATCCTTCATGGAGATACTGCTCCAGACCTGCCAGTGGTGATATACAACTCACTGTAGGACACCAACCAGGGTGAGGCAGGCACACAGCTGAGAAACAGCTGCATTCCCAGCTAGTAAGCTGCCTCTCCTCCCACTGGTACACCCTGACCTTTCATACTGTAGAGCTTAGTGTACGCGAAACCCCAAAGGGAAGAGAATAAACACATTTGATCAACCAATTTATTTCATGAACTATCTAATTTATTCAAATGAGTAATTCTAAGTTTTATTTAGGCTAATCTTCAGCTTCTAGCATTATTTATTTTCCACTATAAAACCTATCTTCTCTCTTGGAAGCATGGGCACCAAAGGGAGGAAAAGTAACTTTTAACGGGTGCAGTTAGAACTTGAATTTTTTTATCTGAAAACCATAAAGCTTTTAAAAATGAATTTGCAAATGTAATTGAGTTTATAATAGCTGCTACTGATAGTAATTAAAGAAATCTCATTTCCCTAAATTAAACATAATGAAATGTTTTTCAAGATCAAATAAAACTAGAAAATGCCATCAGGGTGATAGAATTTGCCTCTGAGAGTGGTGTTCTGGAGTCTGCAGGGAAGCCTCTGTTGCCGGCAAAAGCCGGTGGCTTGTAGGGTAATGGGTAAAGGGGAAGTCATTTCCACTGTATCATTATCAACTTTTATTGATTGATAATCAATCTGCAAGGCATCTTGGTGCTTATGCAAATGTAACAGGCATCCTGTAAAGCTCTTCCATTAGGGCCTTTAAAGAGTTTGTTATTTAATTAAATGTCAGCATGTCCTCAGTTCAACTTGGGCATTTCACTATGTTTACTTCTCATTTTTACTTTTGCCTTTTCTTGAAGTGAAAAGGGCATTTGGGGGCCATTAGCGACTGTCTGCCCCCTGGTCCCTGTTAACAGGAAGAGAACCACTTCAGTTGCTGAGAACTGATCATCACTTCCCCATTTCTTAATGGTCTCCAAAAACAAAATATCCAGAGTTTCCCTCTGTATTTCAGCAGTTTTTCATCCTGGTAGTCGAGAAGTTTTTCCCTTAAGATGGATCAAAATATTCTGTGTCTTAATTTCATTCCTTGTCTTATTAGTTGGACTTCTCTCAATGAAGAAACAATTAGTCTCACGACTCTTCATAAAAATGCTTTATTTCGGGAGAAAATAATTAGATCAGCCTTTTTTGGTCTTTTATTAATAGACACCCCACCTCTCATACTGGGACAAGCTTTCATCTTCACACTTACGTATGCTATGAACAATGATGTATTCTTTTGGCTTGTCACCAGTTTTTGATTATTTTTGCCACCTTTCTCTGGCATTTTCACATTCCCTTTAAAAATGGTTCTCAAAGGTATTTTCACATTCCCTTTAAAAATGATTCTCAAAATCAGACACAAAATGATAGCAAGAGTTAGGTTAATGTCAATTTCAAGCAACGAACCACTGATTGATGTTACTAAATCCCAGGGCTCTATGTCCCCTCCCCCTCTCCCAATGTCAAGTACCCCACCCCCATTCCCACAACACACACACACCAGCCCTTCTCCACACAAAGCCCCTCATCTGCTTGTTGAAGTACACACAGCACGTGGTCAACAAATAGCCATCTTTGACGGATTAATGATTTTTTTATCCAAACCATTTTATAACATACATATGTATCCAGAAACAAGTCATATTATTGTTTGGTTTTATTCACACAGATGGTACTCTGCACCTAATATTCTGCAAGTTTCTTTCCTATGCACTCAACATTGTTTCCAAGCTATATCTAAGTTGATGCTTGTCAAAGAATGATTTCTTATCTGTTAGTCCCTAATGACTCCCGAATTTTCTTTCCTCCATCATTGGTTCCTTGATTATCTCGTCCATTGAAATGATGATGTGTTTTTCCTTAATCCAAATACATAACCACTGCTTGCATTAATTCATGCATTGACTATTTAGTAATTGTTTACTTCCTGCCAGGCACTCAATAGGTGTTGCCAGTTCAATTCAGAATTAAGACAAGTTTCCTGTCCCGAAGATAAATAAAATCTAGTCAGTGACACCTCCTCTTTTAATAAAAGTAAAACTGTTATTTTACATCATTTTACTTTGTGTCTCTGTTGATCAAAGTATAAATTAAATATTCCTTTCAAACTGATGCCTAAGAACTTCGGTAATATTCTATTTGTTGATTTGGACACTCATTCACAGGTTCCATTTGTGAAAATTCAGTGAGCTTTAGCAATATATGCACTTTTTTGTATGTACATTACACTTCAATAAAAAGCTGAAAAAATAGGTAACTTAGATACAACATCAAGGGCTTGATCCGTGAAAGAAAAAAAATTGATTATGCTATATTTCATTAAAATCAAAAACTTATGTTCTATGAGAATCATTGTTAAGAGATTGAAAAAGACAAGCCACAGGCTAGGAGGAAATCTTTGCAAAACACATATCTGATAAAGCCCTGGTATACAAAATATTCAAAGAACTCTTAAAACTCAATAATAAGAAATCTAACAATCTAATTTAAATGATCTGAACTGATACCTCACCAAAGAAGATATGAAGATGGCACAGAAGCATATAAAAATGCTCAGCACCATATGTCATTAGGAAATTGAAAATTAAAAGAGCAACTAGATATCACTACACACCTTTTAGAATGGCTAGAATCCAAAACACTGGTAACAACAAATGCTGGTGAGGATGTGGGGCAACAGAAACTAACATTCAATGCTGGTGAAAATGCAAAATGGTACAACCAGTTTGGAAGAGTTTGGCAGTATCTTACAAAGCTAAACATACGGTTCGTATGTAAACCAGCAATCATGATCTTTGGTATTTATCAAAATAAGTTCAAAACTTATGTCCACGCAAAACCTGCACATGGATGTTATAGCAACTTTGGGGGCTCAGGGCAATCTGCCCCCAAATATGCCAAAGTGGCATATTGATTATCTTTGAATTACAATTACTTAAGAAACAGCCAATACAAGGAAAAACATTCTGACTCCCTTCTTTCCTCCTAAAAGCGGGAGATAAATCTCCCATGTGAAGGTATCCTCCCTGTACCACCAGAGTTAGGGAATTCAAGGCTAAGAAAGCTGTATCAACAAACACTGTTACTTCTTTACGAGTGTGCTACCCCAAGCACAAGCCCTTTTGTTAAATCTTCACAAGTAATAGTTTGTCTAAAAATAAAGTAATTGCTTGTCTAAAAATAATATAAAAAATATATAAACAGCCTTATATAAACAAAACATTATATAAACAAAGTCTGCTTTGGTCACTTTGGAGATCCCATTTCTATGACACTTTCATATGTACGAATTAAATTTGCTTTTTCATCCTGTGATATGTCTGTGGCAATTTAAGTATTAGACCAGCCAAAAGAACTGAATGAACTATGGGGGGAATTTTTCCTCTCCCCAGCATTTGTCATAGTCTGCAAGATACTCGCGGGACCCCCTTCCCCATCTACCCCTACCCTGCAGCAGAGGGATCCTGGGACCTCTCACAAGAGCCGGCAACAGGTGAGACTTCTTACTGTGCCAGCCTCCCAGATCTCTGACTGCAGGACCTGACGGAAATAAAAGCGGTGAGAGCCTTTTTTCTTTCTTTCTAAATTTAGATTCGCAGGAGAAAATGTGTGTTGAAACTAGCTTCTTGGACACGGCAGCTTTGGTAAATTTGGTAATGAGTATTGATTCTTTTCCCCCCAAAGATGATCACTGTTTTCGTCTTTGTCTTTTGTATCATTTGTCATAAGGAGGGTAAACCACAGGGCAAATTGCAGGCAAAGGCCCTGTAAGCCTGCTCAAGCTGGCCTCACAGACTGATGCGTTAATGGTTCTCACCAGGCCAGCGTCTGTTTGGACAAACTTTGCTATGGGTCCTCTTTGTAAAAACTGAATGCGGTTTTTCCTTCCGTCTCGTTCTATGTCCTGAGGTCTTTGCTCTATGACCAGTGAGAATATTCTCTCTGGTCTCTGCCATCCGGAAGGTTCACTTACTGTGGTGCATCTCCTGGCCAGTCAGGTAGACTGGAGTTCTGAAACATGAAGCCACAAGCAGCACCCTCTTTGTCCGGCCGTGTCAGCTCTCGGCACGTTTGTCAGAAGGGGTTCCAAAAGGGCCTTTATCATTTCAACTTTTGCTGCTTCATTAGTGCTGGAAAAACCCCATTGCAACAGTGCCTGCCTGGTGTCACATAGCAGGCCTGTGACTGGAGCATCCCACATTCTTGTGGGAACCCAGAGACACCATTTTCACTCCACCATTCTTATCACCTAGAGCAACAAAGGGCTTTTACTTTGTTAGACTAAGTCTGGCAGTGAACTTTTTAGATCTTTTGAGGGCTGCGTACTCTCTTGTGAGATGCCTCTTTCATCTTGGGTTAAGCCATGCAAAGCTTATTGGTTTGAGTCACTATTGGAGATTAATATAAGACCCTACTTATCAACAGCCAGACAACAGATCCTTTAAATTGGCTTTACTTAAAAGAAAAAAAAAAAAAAAAAAAAAAAAAAAAATTTAGAGAGCTCTTATTTTAAAACCAAATCAAAGAGTGATAAAACAAAATATATATAAATATATATATAATGGCTAGCATTAGAGATTCCCTAAAAAGATAAAAAAACAGAAATTAGACTTTTTAAAAAAATCCAATGTAAATGCTCCTTCTTAAAAAAAACCATCCCATCTCCTTAGCAATTCCCCAGGTCCGCCTACAAATAATCAGAAAATGGATCAGCTGGAAACCAATATTCAAGGGCTAATAGAAGCAACCATCTTTGTCTTATAAATCTCTATAAAACCAGAAATATAAATCTAGAAGCAAGTCAAGGCCTACCTATCTTTACCAATCCCCAGGCCTTGCCTGTTTCTTTCAAAATGCTTGTAGATGTTGTAAAAGATCAAGTATTGGGAACAAAAGTGTCCTTAAGAAAAAAATAATTAAATAGCAATTGCCCTAAGACTTCTGGTAATAAACAAATATACTCTAAAAGTCCTAGGAAAAAACTGACATTTTCTTTCTCTATCCCTTGAACATGTAAATCTTACCATGTCTTTGAAATGTAAACACTCCAGGAGATAACTGAGACTCAATTGAAATTAAAAGGGAAGAAAAGAAAAAAAAAAAGGCAAGGGGCCTTTTTAAACACAGCTAAAAGAGCTCTCTTGCCCAAACTCTAAACAGCCACCATAAGAGTGTTTGTCAAGGGCAAACACAAATCTTAAAAGTCTTCCCCATAAGTAGTAAAAGACTTCAGCCATATGAGCAAATAAACAATTTATTCCAACTGTTATTTATAAACTAGTAAATTTTGTATTGTACCAGATTCACAGGTAAAGTTTTAAAATGAAAGCCACGAGACCTCTGTTTGTGTCTGTCTGTATGTCTATGTACACACGTTATAGATATGGTCTTTTTCTACCTTCAGATGGTATTACCAAAATTAATTTGTAAAAGAGCTCCATTTAATTGCTTAAAAACCAACAAGTGTTTATATAAATTAAAATATAACAGAAACTAAGCCAAGGACTTTTCAAATTTATGTGATCTGGGAAAAATTTTGGTAAATAAAATCTCATTTAAGTTTGTTGGTTTAGTTAATACAGACAAGTTTTTCCAATTATCAACATTAAATGTAATACTTTTATTCTACCTGGTTTCACTAAAAGTCAAAAAAGTTCATGCTGTTTCTATTACAAAATGTGTCAGCAAAAAAATTAGCTTCAGATGATTCATTTTGCCTAATGTTTCATAAAGTTTTTGTGAGTAATCTAAGTATAATTGATGAGAACAAATAATTAAATAGATGCAAATAAGATAAAAAGTTTTTAAATGAACTTTTTAACAATAATTATGTGTTATGGTATGTGTTCTTAAATGTTATCTTCTAAAATCTTTTTGGTAGTTTAAAACCTTAGAGTTTTGCTGAGTTAAATTAAATGATGAAAACTCATTGCATATCTGGATGATTTCCAAATAAGACAAAATACTGAGGCATTAATTTCTAAACAAATCTAAGTTTACTTACTTTTAACCTCTTATTTCACAGGAACTAAAGATGTTTGGGTTTATTAGTAAACACGTCTTGTGCCACATTTAAAATTTTATGCTATGAGGAAATATAGGTTTTTAAAAATTATAAAATGTATTCCAAAAGTTAATGCAGGTATTAACAGGCAGTTCACAATTGCTTACTTCTTAGATGTCACTAAAAATTAAGGTTTCTAATTAACATAATATGTGATTAAGGCTACTAGAACTAATAAGGGAAACAATTCTGTGTGCATGAAAAGTAAAATGTATTTTTGGGTAAGGTATGAAACATGAGGGACTTCCCTGTGGTCCAGTGGTTAAGAATCTGCCTTCCAATGCAGGGGACTCGAGTTCGATCCCTGGTCGGGGAACTAAGATCCCACATGCTGTGGGGTAACTATGCCCACACTCCGCAACTACTGAGCACGCGGGCCACAACTAGAGAGCCTGCATGCCGCAACAAGGAGCCCACACACCACAGTGGAGGATCCCACATGCCACAACGAAGATCCCACGTGCCCCAACTAAGACCCGACGCAGCCAAAAATAAAATAAATAAATATTTTTTTAAAAAGGTATGAAACATGAGTTGCATTTTGTTGATGGAAAAGAAAGTAATTTTGTCCTAAAGTAAAAAGGTTTCCAGAATAAAAAAGGAAAAACATAGGGCAAAAGCTGAATGGAAATAAAAAATTTTTGAAGGTTTATGGAATGTAATTTTATAAGTGATCAAGCTGGATAAGATTGAATGAATTTGTTATAAGGGTTTTAACTTTACTATCAAGAGCGTACTTATGTAAAGCTGAATCTACTAAAAAGACAAATTTTGATGAGCTCTGTTCCTGATAACAGATTTTAAAAGGTGTTCTTTACCTTTAAAATAATCAGCCTAGAAAGCAAAGACTTTATGTCTTACCAAAATAACTTCCTTTGTTTCATGTTGCTTTTATCAGGTGTTTGATGTTAAAAAACGCTGAGTCTTTTCTATTAAAAAAAAAAAAAACACTAAGTTTTACTTACAACTATTCAGCTTTCTGTGTTTGCCTGTGAAGTCTTTAATTTTCACCATGGTTCAATGGATAACTAAGTATTGTTTCACAGTGACTTATGGTCCTTATTCAACCAAGTGTTTTAAAACCTTTTGATATTTTTGACAAACTTCCCCAAAACGAAAGTTCCAAATGAAATCTTACTGACCTGGAAATAACTCTGGAATTTTCCAGAGGGTCTCTGGAACACCTCAAAAGATTTATCTTCTCTCCTTATGAAAGGGAGATATTAAACTAATTAGGCTAATTTGATATGTTAAATTAGCATTGTCAAATAAGTGATGATAAACCTTATTAGGTGGTATTGTATGGGTAAATGTTATTAATATAAGTGTTCTAGAAATTATATGAAATTCACAAAATTCTGGTAAGTGCTAGTATAAGTTTATTACTTGTAATTCTAGTTCTTATCATAAATATATGTCACAGAAATTACCAAATTTCCTTGTCAACTGCATTGGAATGAAGCCTCACCAAGATCTTTAACCATGGCCATTTTAAAGTCTTTTATCATTTACCAGCAGTTACTGTTTTGCTCAGATGCTTTTACAAAAGCTTCCCGCAAATGTATTTCATCTTTAGAGAAATTCATGGAAAGGAATCTAACAGGTACTCTAGAATATAGGTTTCTTATAACTTCCAAATTATACCACTGAACTAAGAATTTACATAACCTTAATGGAGAAACTGATGGCTTCATAAAACTTGTAACAAAAGTTCAAGCAGAACAAGAATTAATTACATGGGGCTGAATGAACTGCTGAGGATGATTATAATTTTTAATGACTTTTTATTTAAAATACTGCTGGTTCGTTATTTTCCAGATATTAGGAAACCTTTCCTCTTAAGCTAACTATGATTTAGAGCAATTTTTAAAATGATACTTTGAAAGCAGAATTGAAATATTTCTCTTTTCCTTCCTACTTGATCCTTCCAGAATTTGAAACCCTTAGTGAGTATTCTTATTTTCTTAGTAATATAGTTATTTGCATAAGTTCAATAAGAATCTGCCCTCCTTATAACAGGACACAATTGGAAACATTGATTATATTACCAAAACTTTGACTGGAATGTCATATTTGAGAGAGACATACATAAACTCAGATATGACCAGACAGCTTTAAGCAATCAATAAAGCTCCTTAGAAAACAAAAAACAAAAAACAAAAAACTGGACTGGTAACTTGCTTGCAAGATTCCCAGCAACCTTACTGATAAGTAACAAAGCTTACTTCCTGGCAGGTCCAGGAACCTCAGTATATTTTGAGAACCTCGAAAAGAGAGGAATTCACCCAAATCTATAGGTATTATGCAGGCAAAGTCTGACGGCAAATTTGACTTAGCTTCTTAGCTTTGAGAGGCTACTAAAAGCTCAGTCTGGAGATTCCTTACAAAAAAATCCAGCAAAGCAGATTTAAAAGAGTCTATATGATAAATCACTATTCTTGCTGTACTTGTGTAAATAACCAGGCCAAGTTTACTGAATCTATTTATTCTGTAAGCAAATTAGTCTTAATTTGGCACTCTTCGGTAAAAATAAGGATGGTTTCAGAGAGAAAAATTATGTTTCAATAATACCCTTCTGACTATTAGATTCCTACCCTTTTCCACACTGATCCCTGCCCTGGGAGGCCACCCTATCTTGTCCTCGTTAATGGGTTTTGTACTCTCTGGCGTTCTGTAAGGTCTGGCTCAAGAGGAGACCCAGCAAGAGACCAGAAGGACAAAGCAGGGAGGGAGGTGTATTTATTTACCTAACTCCATAGTTTGTGTTTAGAGAACATCAAAATCACACAGAAGAGGGCTTGTTAACACCCAGATTGTTGTGCCCCAATCCTAGCATTCCTGATTCAGTAGGCTGTGATGGGGCCTGAGAATCTGCATTTCTAACAGGCTCCCAGGAGACGCTGACGCTGCTGTTCAGAGCTCCGCTTTGACAGCCACTGCCAGGCGCCCTCCCTGCAAGGTAACCTCTGAACACTTCTAGCCACTGGCAGGCGCCCTCCCTGCAAGGCAACCCCTGAACACTTCTAGCCACTGCCAAGCTCCCTCCCTGCAAGGCAACCCCTGAACACTTCTAATGTCCTTCCACTGAAAGTCACTGCTCCTCTCCAAGTAACTCACACTACAGGACCGTGCTGGTTAATTTTACGTGTCAACTTGGATAGGCCTTACTACCCAGATATCTGGTCAAACATTATCTGAGATGTTGCTGGGAAGGTATATTTTAGATGAGCTTAACAGTTAAAGCAGTGGACTTTGAGTAAAGCAGGTTACCCTCCATATTGTGGGTGGGCCTCATCCACTAAGTTGAAGGTTTTACTAGAAAAACATTAACCTCCCCAGAAGAAGGAGGCCTTCTGCCAGCAGAGTGCCTTTGGACTTGAACCACAACTTTTCCCTAGATCTCCAGCCTGCAGACCTCCCCTGCAGATTTTGGACTTGGTAAGCCTCCACAATAGTGTGAGTCAATTCCTTAAAATAAATCTCTCCATAGATAGATAGACAGACAGACAGACAGACAGACAGGTGGATAGGTAGATAGATACGTGCACACCTGCACACACACACATATCCTGTTAGCTCTTGTTCTCTGGAGAACCCTGACTAATAACAAGGACCTAGTCCCCTCCAGGTTCTAGGAACTGTTCCCTACACGGGAACATGTTTCCTACACATTTCCTCAGACAGGCTGAAAACACTGACTGCTTACAGTCTCTGCTATCTGCACTGTCTCTTGTGGTATCCCTATTGCCACACTTTTGTAAACAGTCCCTATTCAATAAACCCTTCTTGAATTATCCTATTTCAAATGTGTCATCTATTTTCTGTTGGGATACTAACAGGTATAATGCACCCTAAATTCAAGGAGGAGAAAAGTCAACTTGCCTTCTTTCCTTCTAAGTCAGCTGCTCCTGCCGTGTTCCCTCTTGTGACTAATAGTTTCCTCCCAGGCACCCAGACTTGTAAGCTCGGTATCACCTTCTGACTTCCTGGAATTGTTGGTTCAACTTTCTCTATAATTCTGGAAGCCCCTTAGCAAAGGACAGGTCTTTTTGTGTTTTTGCATCTGCTGAGTCTAACACAGCATGTACCAGGCATCTTCCAAGCGTCCCCAAATTACGTGCTAAAAAATGAATAAATGAAAATCCTATGAAACCTTATAGATTACACATGCCTTTCATAGACACTGCTTCCAGACTCCAAATCTCAATTTCCTTCTGGAACACTTTGCTCCAGTAAGCAAAGATTCTCCATGAACATGTTGGGTGTTGGTTCTTCTTCCACAATAATATCTGTATCCATCACTACTCCATTCCCATTTCCACAACTCCACTTCATGATTCTATTATTTGTGACCTAGATAATTGTACTAAACTTTTAAATTGTTTCCTTGCCCCCAATCTCCCTTTCCACTTTATATCTTAAATCTCTGATCATGGCTTTCTCCAGTGTGATGGCATCCTATCAGCCAACTAACATGACCCAAACTTCTTAGTTCTTACATGAGAGATTCTTCACAAGCTGGTCCCACACTAATTCTCATATCAATTTTACCACTTCTTTAAGCTAACTTTCCACTCCAGGTGCTGTTTATCTGTACCTTGAACACATTCTGAATATCTCCAGCTCTGTGTCATACTGTCCCTTTTGCTTGAAACCATTTGCTACTCATTTTCATATGTATCTGCTAAAACCTAGCTCCTATCCTGTTCCTGTCACTGTGCCAACCTACACTGATGTTTCATTTCCTTAAACATTTTCAGTTGCTATTGCCTACACCTCACATTTGGAATCTACCAATTTCCTATGACCCAGCAATACCACTCCTGGGCATATATCCAGAGAAACCCATACTTCAAAAAAGATACATGCACCCCAATGTTCACTGCAGCACTATTTACAATAGCCAGGACATGGAAGCAACCTAAGTGTCCATCGACGGAGGAATGGATAAAGAAGATGTGGTACATAAATACAGTGGAATACTACTCAGCCATTAAAAAAGAATGAAATAATGCCATTTGCAGCAACAGGAATAGACCTAGAGATTATCATACTAAGTGAAGTCAGTCTGACAAAGAAAGACAAATATCATATGATATCACTTATATGTGGAATCTGAAAAAAAAATGATACAAATGAACTTATTTACAAAACAGAAACAGACCCACAGAATTTGAAAACAAACTTATGGTTACCATAGGGGAAAGTAGAGGGGAGGGAAAAATAAGGAGTTTGGGATTCACGGAAACACACTACTATATATAAAATAGATAATCAACAACGACCTACTGTAGAGCACAGGGAACTCTACTCAATATTCTGTAATAACCTATATGGGAAAAGAATCTGAAAAAGAATAGATATATGTATATGCATAACTGAACCACTTTGCTGTACACCTGAAACCGATACAACATTGTAAATCAATTATACTCCAATATAAAATAAAAATTTAAAAAAAAAAGAACGTATATATGTCTCATCTCTCAAATTAGGCTGTAGGTAACCAACGGGCCCACCAAATGGTGCTCTACTTTCTTTACCCACCAAGCCTCAAGCACAGTCCTTGTCATAGTGCAGTAATGGCACTCAGCACATCCTTCTTCGATGCGTTTACTCATTGCTGGTGAAAAGGTATGCCTCTAAAGAAACTATACCATGCTCCTACTTTGAGGCAATCATAATACATAGAGGAAAGGGCTCCCATCTGCCCAGGTTTTACAGAAAGGGGAAAAAGACTCCATATGTAGCTAATTTTATTGAGTGTTTGTTTTGAAAAGAGCAACTCCACTGTATGCTTTGATTCTTGGTTTTCACACTTCTGTTGTTTAAAGAGGTTTCTCAAGATGTGCTCCCAGAGAATGGAACTCAAAAGATGTAAATGTGGCCCAGGAATTTCCCTATTAATGAGCACTTTTAGCTGTTCGAAACGCTGGTGGTTTTGTATTTGACCCTCACTTTGACAAACACTAGGATAATGTACAAAAGAAAAAAAAAAGCACAGAAGAGAAACAAAGATTTCATGCTATTGATGGAGCAGTTGTAAAACCACTATCAAATAGATCCTATTAATAGAAACACTTGTTTAATTAATTTTTTCATTAAAAGAAGCCATGTAATACAGTGAATGAAGGTATTTGCCAACTGAACAAAATGATCCTCCATTTGCTTTATAAATCCCCCCATATAACTGGAGGTATTCTAGCTAATTCTTTACCTCGTGAAGCACTGAGGGGTAATAATGTGGTTGCTATATGACATAAAACCCCTGATGCAATTCAGCTAAAGGATGGATGTGCTCCTAAATGAAAGAGGCTATGGGTAGCCAGAGAGGAGTATTGATCCATATATATATAAAGCTAGGCAAAATTCAGACAATCATCCTTTAGAAAATTTAGAATATTCCATCTCTCCTTTCAGTGTGCTTTCAGTTAGGGAGGCTTTCACTGGAACCTATTTGAGGCAAGTGCTGAGTATATTTGCTACCATTGTGTTCTTTGATCTCAGTATACTGGATGCAGCTGCAGAAACAGGTAATGTGGGCAAATACGAAGAAAACACACTGCTGCCTGCAGATAATATTTTTCTGGGCTGTGAAGGGAAATCCAAGATGAGTACCAATTTTGCTCCATTTAACTTTAAGAACATGAATAGAAACACACACTTCAATCTTCAGAATGGAAGTTTCACCTTTTGAACTCACTTTGAATTATGAGTTAAGGAAATTGGGCTTCCCTGGTGGCGCAGTGGTTGAGAATCTGCCTGCCAATGCAGGCGACACGGGTTCGAGCCCTGGTCTGGGAAGATCCCACATGCCGCGGAGCAACTAGGCCCGTGAGCCACAACTACTGAGCCTGCACGTCTGGAGCTTGTGCTCCGCAACAAGAGAGGCCGCGACAGTGAGAGGCCCGCGCACCACAATTAAGAGTGGCCCCTGCCCGCCACAACTAGAGAAAGCCCTTGCACAGAAACGAAGACCCAACACAGCCAAAAATAAATAAATAAAATAAATAAATTTTTAAAAAAAAGAAAATTCATGGTGCTGTATTCATTCATTTGCTCATTCAAAAAATACCACTGAGATTTTGTGCCAGACACATAAATAAGGGGCCACCTATTCTAACAGTAGCATCCAGGTGTCCTATTCACGCCTCTGAAGAACGGAGCTTCTCTAGTCTCTATTTCCACAACAACCCCTATTAACTCATTTCTAGATTAGCTCTACCACTTGCTCATCTGTATACCTTCAGTATTGGGGATCTCAATCCATCTTATATTCAGTCAACAAAACAATCAAATATAATTTAGATCATTAGCTGTTGGTTTAATAACACAAGGTACCTCAGTGATTACCAATCATTCAATTAATCCATCACCAGCTAAAGTTACTGAGAACCTACTGCTGTTCTAGGCACTCATCTAGGGATGGAGGGGAGAGGGAATGCCAAACAAATAGGACATAGACCTTTAGCTCTTAAAGACTGTGGGATAATGTCCCCCAAAGATGTCCATGCCCTAATCCCTGGAATCTGTAAATTTATCAAAAGGGATTTTGCAGATGTAATTAAGGTTACAGACTTTAAAATAGGGAGATTATCCTGGATTATAAGGATGGGGCTAATCTAATCCCATGAGCCTTTAACAGAGAATTTCTCTGGTTTGAAGCAGAGACATGAGGCAGAAGGAGAAATCGGAGAGCTTCCAACTGAAAGAAGGGTTCAATGCACTATTTCTAGCTCTGAGACATAGGGGCCCACATGCTAGGACTGGAAGAAGGCCTCTAGGAGTTAAGGGTGGCCCCCGGTTGAGGCAAAATGAGGCCCTCAGTCCTACAACCACAAGGAACCCGATCCTGCCAACAACCTGAATGAACATGGAAGTAGATTCTTCCCAGAACCTCCCAATCAGATCCCAGCTGACCAGCTCCTTGATCTGGACCTTGTGAGATCAGGAGCAGAGAAACCAGTCAAGGAAACTCAGACTTCTGACCTATGGAACCTACAGGAATATACCTATTACTATAATCTGCTAAATTTACATAATTTTTTATGGCAACAATGAAAAACTAATACAAAGAAACTATGAATGATCTATATGCAGGGCAGTACTACCCTATAAAGCAACACATTCCATAATTAAGTAGAGTCTGGTGAGATGCAGAGTCTGGTGAGAACCACTGGAACAGTTCTGTAAGTTCTGAAAGGATTTGGAGGAGAAAGAAGTCAGTGAGACTTGTAGAAGTCACAGAAGGCTTTGTGCAGAAAATAGAACTTGAATTGGCTGAATAAAGAAAAGTACTAGATAAAGAAGAAGTGGGCATTTCAAAAAAGTGAAACCACATGGCAGGGGCAGGAACAAGCAAGTTGGGATGACTGAAAAGAACAGCTCAATTGGAAGGGCAAACACTGGTCAGCATGGATCATAAGGCTCATGAATTAAACAGTGGTTTAACTATTCATAGGGGTCACCCTAGGCCAAAGTTGGGATGGGAAGCAAAGGAAAGAGAAACTGTGCAGGCACGTGATGGGGGTAACTGAGCCCCATTCCCCATCCTTTCTTCAGTCAGAGCATTTCCATGTTAATAGGTTTCACAGCAGCCATACTCCAACAAAAATTAATTTAAAAAAAATAGGTTTCACATATTGGATTTCTGGGTAGGACTGCATTTGAAAAAAGATTCCATGGCTGTGTTAGTTTGCCAGGGCTGCAGTAACAGAGGACCACAAAATAGGTGACACAGCACAACAGAAATTTATTCTCTCACAGTTCTGGAGGGCAGAGTCTGAAATTGAGGTGTCAACGGGGCCATAATCCTTCTCCAGGTGCTAGGGAAGGACCTGTCCTAGGCCTCTCTTCTAGCTTCTGGTAGTTCTCTAGCTTGTAGTGGTGTAAGTCAAATCTTCACATGACGTTCTCCCTACGTGCATGTCTATGTCCAAATCTCCTTTTTTTATAAAGACTCCAGTCATTGAACTTGGGGTTCACCCTACTGCTTTAGGATCTTATCTTAACGAATTACATATTCAATGACTTTATTTTCTTTCTTTTTATTTATTTATTTAATTTATTTATTTTTGGCTGTGTTGGGTCTTTGTTGCTGTGTGCGGGCTTTCTCTAGTTGTGGTGAATGGGGGCTACTCTTCGTTGCGGTGCACAGGCTTCTCATTGAGGTGGCTTCTCTTGTTGCGGAGCATGGGCTCTAGGTGCGAGGGCTTCAGCAGTTGTGGCACGTGGGCTCAGTAGTTGTGGCTCGCGGACTCTAGAGTGCAGCCTCAGTAATTGTGGCGCACGGGCTTAGTTGCTCCGCGGCATGTGCAATCTTCCTGGACCAGGGCTCAAACCCGTGTCCCCTGCACTGGCAGATGGATTCCCAACCACTGCTCCACCAGGGAAGCCCCTCAATAACTCTATTTTCAAATAAAGTCACGTTCTAACCTGGGGGTTGGGTTTAGAACTTAAAAATATGAATTTTGGAGGGACGGGGCACAATTCAACCTATTACAATGGCTAAAATAAGGTTTGAGAACTATATGTATCAAATAACAACTCTGACCAGCAATAGAAATTCCTCCAACCAATAACTTACTTTCCAATGTGTCCAGATTGGACCTTTTAGGCATGCAATTTACTCATCCTTCCTCCTACTTACTACCTCCTTCCTCTCTTAGAACTTTCTATATACAGTTCCAAGGCTGAGTCCCAGAGTTTTCTCCTCAGGAAAAATCCATCTGATAATCTATTTCTAGGAAGGCTACTGTTTTACATATTATATTAGTAATAAACTCTCTTATGCTTGTTGATAAACTGCTTAGTAACCACTGCATTGACATCCTCTATGAGACTGGAGTCAAGACCCATGACTCAACCTTCTTGCACCTAAAGCCATGTTCTACGCTCAGCATGAACCCTATATGTGCTCACTGAAAATTAGTCTATCTAAAAATATATCCAAACACTACACATCTAAAAACAGTGAATTCACAGCTAAACGTAGACTTTGTCCCATAGAAATACACTTCTGGCCCATTTGTAATGCAAGCATATGGGTCCTTCAGTGTGCCAACCACTTTGGCAAATACTACCTCGTATCCGAGTGGTGCACATGTACACATTGCATTTGCAACACTACTGTTGATGCTCTGAGACTCAGCCTTCCAACCAAAGCTGGAAAAGCGCCACCTAGCGCTCCAACATCAGCATTACATGTCAGCACACTACTGAGCAAAGCACTGCGGTCTCTGGCAACTAGCATATTTTTCAGGTGAAAATATAAAGACAGAATCCCATTATAAAATTAAGCCTTAAAAGCTCTGACGTGAGATTCAAGTTTAGAAAAGTAATTGCACCCCCAAAGCTCAGGCTTTCTGAGATTTACTTTTTTTTTCATGCCAGCAGGAAACTAGGGAACCCCAGAACTATGCACAAAGGCATCTTCTTCTACAAGCGCCAAGGACCTACAGCCAGGGTGAAAAGTACAGATCTGTCTTAATTTCCTGGAAAACCCTTGAAATGCAGGTTCAGATTCAAGGGGTTTCACATGATTCCCCCCACCCCCGACCCCCGGCCCCCAAGGCATGATTTGGATCAGATTTGCACTGGCTCCTTCTTGTTCTTACTTTGTGCCCTCTTGCAGAGTTCATACACAGAACCTATAACTAGGCGTCCACCACTTTTGAAAGCATATGTTTTTCACAACCATACCACTAACCTCAGAAAAGATGCTCTACATAAATAGACAAAAGGCCAAGAAGAAACATTTTTTTTAAGTTTTAGATAATTTCTATCACAGCCAAGGAGTAGGGTTAGCAGAGACTTTTTATTTTTTGTAAGAAGTCATTTAATTACTGCGTTTAAAATTCACATAAAGCACTGTGCTAAAGATTAAAGATCTGCATGGAAAAATATTTTGAATTTAAAAAGGACTGTACCCACATTTACAAGAGTTATAGCATTTTAAGTTGAAAAGGGATTGCTCTATGGAAAGCAGAAGTATAAATACAATACTTCAAGCCACAGCATCGTATTTATTTTTGGAAAAAGAAGTACAATGTTTATTTATCCCTGTAAGTATAGTGTTACTGTGAGAGGAAAAATACCAAAGTGATCTACAGGAGCCTTAAATTCTTTCTTGAACACCCTCAGGACCGTGACTTATTACTCTAATCAACCTCCACACTGGATGCCCCACTTGTACTCTTAAGGAAATGATGAGGTCCCAGGGCGGGCCACCCCAGAATGAGCTGCTTTGACATGTGAAGTATTTCAAGCTGAAGACAATCAAGGCCCAAGAGACCCAAGAAGAGATTTTACTTCTCCTTTAACTGCCTAAAGGAATTTAGATAGGGGGCCTGTACCAGGAAGAGAGCTATTACCAGAGACAACTTCTTACCTGAGAAAAGACTTATCTGCATGGCATGGCAAATATTTGTTTACCAAACATTTTCTTTTCCCATCTTCCTGGAATCCTCTTCCTCCCCTTTGAAGTCTCAGACCCCTAAGCCCTTCTGCTTAGCTCAGGATGGCATAGAAACCTCATTGCCTGACATTGGGAAGTGTTTCATGTCTTTGTGGGACTCTCGTACATATGAAATTAACTTTGTTTTTCTCATGTTAATCTGTCTTATGTCAATTTAATTATTAGCCCAGCCAAAGAACCTAGAAGGAAAGAAGGGGAGAGTTTTCTTCCCCTACAGAAACATTGACTTGGGACTTCCCTGGTGGCGCAGTGGTTAAGAATCCGCCTGCCGATGCAGGGGACACGGGTTTGAGCCCTGGTCCGGGAAGATCCCACATGCCGCGGAGCAGCTAAGCGCGTGTGCCACAACTACTGAGCCTGCGCTCTAGAGCCCACGAGCCACAACTACTGAAGCCTGTGCGCCTAGAGCCCGTGCTCCGCAACAAGAGAAGTCACCGCAATGAGAAGCCCGCGCACCGCAACAAAGAGTAGCCCCCGCTCGCCGCAACTAGAGAAAGCCCACACGCAGCAACGAAGACCCAACACAGCCAAAAATAAATAAATAAATACATTTATTAAAAAAGGAAAAAAAAAACCAAAACATTGACTTGACTTCCTTGATGCAATACTTTTTTTTTTTTTTAATTTAGGAAATATTCAAGTATTTAATGCCTTGACAAATATATAGTCTTTTAAGAAGACAGGCTAGGAAATTGAGAGATTTCAAAGACACTTGTGACTCCTCTTAAATTACTTTCTGCAGTTAAAATAACTGTGTTTGTAATCCTAGTGTTTTTCAAGAGTAGGGTCCCCCAAACAGCCATATGTTACTGTTTGCCACATAAGAAAATGCATTATTGTGAAGGATCAGCGACATAAAGACGGCACTAGAGGACTAGGGTGGTGTTTTCAGGTCCATAAAAGGAAAGTATAACAGAGAACTGCCCAGGGAAACTCAGGTATTATGCTACATCTCAATGGAGGCAAAAAATGTTCTACCTTTATATGTTTGAAAAAGACGATTAAATTTCAAGACATGTAAAAGTAAGAAAGAAAACACCTCCAACACTTTGAAAACCTCAGGGGGAATTAAAGGGCTATCACTCCAGGTGACCACATCCTAGCATGCTGGCCGCCCTGCTTCTGCCCATGTGATTGGTCCCGAAGGCCCCATATACACTGCTGTTTTCGGATCGTAGTTGTTTCTTGTGCTTTAACTTAATTGCCTCTATTTGTAGAGGTACAAGGGCACTGAGCTCAAGTCCTCATTTATCAGCTGCTCAGAAAAGCCTGATGTCATGGGAATCCAAGTATTCTTGGGTTCCTGAGCTGAAACAGACAGTAACAGAGGTCCATAGGAAAATGAGGACAAATATTTCAGTTGCCAAAAGTTCTGACATCTTGAAAAACCTTATTATCATGTCTCCTTACCACTGGCAGTTACTGGTCAACACTCAGTCAGGCCAGCTTTATATTTTTGCTGGAGTAAAACTTCAGAATAAAGATCATTTGGCACTGGAACTCTAGAATGCATAGCTTCTGCCCAAGGAATTTTATAATTCAGAGACGCCGAGATGATATTTACCCATGTATTCTTGAAAAGGTTTAGTGAGCAGTAGAGTTAAATTTTGTTGTTGTTGTTTATTTATTTAAACATTTTTCATTTCCTATTGACCTCTACTCTCATTTCAAAGGAATTTTTATTTTTATTTCTCAGTTGCCTTAACATCTTAACTTTTAGTTTCTCTGTCAAGCAGTAATTGCGTTAGATGAATTCCAAAATTCAAAGAATGCTGTTATTTGGAAGCAGCATTTTAAACTGGGTAAGAATCTTTTCTTGTGTATCTAGACTGAATAATTTATCTGTTTTTTAAGTTTAGGTCCTCAAAACTTCAGTATCTTAAATATGGGCATATCTCAACTGAACAAAACAAGCATCAAGTGAATACCTACCTTAAGCACAGCAATGCCTAAGAAAACAGACAACATAACAAGTTAGGCATGGCAAACAATGAGAGAACAACTCCAAGCTATGGGAATGCAAAGCATGGAGAAGCTCCCCACCGAGGCAGGTAAACCTTTTTTCATGATGGATAAATTAATCCCTTTCAACAATCTATGATGACCCATCCACAAAAACAGCTATATGGTGCCAAATGGTGTAAAAAGTTCTTCACCCAAACTGCTGCTTCGTTTGCATTATCATAGACAGTCGGCCCTCCACCCCTGCGGGTTCTATTCAACCAAGTGCGGATCCTGTACTATGTTTATGATCCTCTGTGGCTGAACTCGTGGATCCCGAGGACTGACTCTGGGACTTGAGCATCCACGGATTTTGGTACCATAGCGGGTCTCAGAACCAACCCCCTGCAAATACTGAGGGATGACAGCATAGCTCATGTCCACGGGAGGAGGGAGGCCAGTAGAAGGTAAAAACCTGGGCTCTGGATCAAAAGCTGAGTTTGAATCCAGATTCTGCCTCCATCTAGCCGTGGGACTTGGTGAGGTTGTTTAATTCTGGGTATCTATTTGCCTCCTTTTCCATGTCTCTGCTGAAGATTCAATAAAATAATAACAGGGCACTAAGCAAATCTAATTTATGATTATGTATTCCTGTTATACCTTATAACACAAATGTATAAACGCAGAGTGGAGGTTTCGCTAATTGTTTGCTATGACTCTGCTCCTCGTCTGGTTCATTACCATCCCCACTGCACATCAAGTACCCGTTCCTGGAAGTTCTGCGATGTGGCTTACAGACTTCCAGCCTATTTAAACAACCACACTCGGGTCTGGCTTGCCCAAATTCCTAAACCCCTGCCCTCCAGTCTCCTTGGAATCCCTTCTTTCCATGAATCTGCCCAAATCAAAACTTATAGCATGTGGGTTAGTACGTCAGGGTAGCCCTAAAAACTGGAAATAAAATAACTTGTTTTAGAAGACAATTGTGGGGAAAACATCTTAACGTGAAGCAATAAGCTGTGTTTGGATGCCTAAAGCTATTCCTGCTCTGAGGTTTAGCCCATCTGTATGAACATGCCCGGATTTGTGGTGTTAAGAGGTGTGAAAAGAGACTGGATAATACTAAGTGTTGACAAAGTCATAGAGCCCTGGTTCTCCAAGGAGGAGGTTTTGCCTTGCTCCCCTCCTTCGACAGACATCTGGATTTGTCTGGAGACATTTTTGGTTGGGGGAATGATGCTACTGACATCTAGTAGGTGGAAACAGGAATGCTGTTAAACATCCTACAGTCACAGGCAGCCCCCACTCAGCCCCAACAAAGAATTACTGGCCCCAAACGTCAATAGCACCGAGAGCGATAAACTCTGACGCACAGTAGATGTAACTCTCCTACACTGCTGGAGGGACTGCACACTGCACCCCTGCTTGGAAAACAAGTCAGCATTCTATGGTAATGTTCAAGGTGCTCATAGCCTGTGACCCAGAGATTCTACTAGGGTGTACCTTCAAGAAACTCTTGAAAGAGCCGTGTTCACTGTTGTTTGTAGAAGCAGCCCAAATTTCTATTAGTAGTAGAATGGATACCTTGTGGTACCATCCATGTGGAGAAATGTTGCCTGCCATATCAGTAAACAAAGGATGTTGCAGCCATCAAGCCATCACATTACAGCCATCCCGACGGACGGTGAGTCCTGAGGGAACTCAGGATGGAAACAGTATTCCCGCCATCTAGCAGTCAATCACTGCAGCCACCCCCAGTAATATGCCCTGAGGAGACTCAGGATGAGAAAACCCAGGATACCAGCCCCAGATAGCTGAGGTGCATACCCAAGGAATGATTTCAGTGAGCCCACACTCTTGCCTCTTTCCATACACTGAAAAGCGCTAACTTGAGATATCTGGTTTTCTTTAATTAACAGGAATCTTTTGATTACTTTGTTGCAAAAACTGCTATATATCCTGGCTTCCCTCCTTGCCTCTTCAGAGCAGTCCGTCAGAGTGATCTGAAAGTCCTGTCTCCCAGGCTTGAAGACCTCAGAGTGTCTACTGAATAAAACATAACTCTCAACTTTTAGGTTGTGCATTTTTTTAGTCAACATGCATGCAACATCAAACTACCTAGCCGTGAAAATGAATGGACTACAGCTACATGCCTTGGGAGAGAAAGAGAGAGAAGCGAACTGACTTTCTCAGCGGAAGGGAACTACAGAAAAAAGAGCTGGGGAGAGAGAATGGGCAGGGGGTCCAGGGCAGACAACAGAGACATTGGCTTCTGGTGGGTCTAAAGCCCTGGTTTGTGAAACAAAGATGCCCCTCTGGTGTCTCCAAGATCCAGGGGTCATGCCTTTATGATCACCTGCCATCCCTGGCACCGAATACCACTCTCCCCAGTCACCTTCTAATGCTTAATTAGCTCCTTAGGTACCTTGGTGCCCAAAGAGGCAGTGCCCTGGTAGGAATCCTAAGCCTTTTGTTCTTATGAAGGCAAGATCGTCCACTACAAAAATTACTCAACTGGGCTCTGATTTAGTCATTCTCTTTTCAGTTTAGTTTATGTAAAAGGTTATATTATTTCTTTGTTAATTCCATTAGCATTCATCAGGCAACAGATGTTCAAATGCCTACTCTATGCTGGGTGCTGTGTTTGGTGCGATACAAACTGTGGGGATGAAAGAGACGTGGTCTCTGCCAGACTAACTGAGGATCGTGCTCTGGCAGTAGCGAGTGGGGTACCATGGTGGAAGGAATGGGGTGGGAGGCATCAGGGAAGGTCTGTCTGAGGAGGCAGCATCTACAGACCTTCTACTGAAGGATGGAAAAGAGCCAGCTTTGCAAAGAACTGGGAGAGGAACATTCCAGAGAGAAGGAACTCCGAAGTTTGGGAAGATAAGAAAACATTACAACTGTTATTTTACTGCAATGTAACTTCATGGTAGTCATTTTACCTGGTTCATACTTTACGGAGATGTAATTGTAATTTACATTCAATTTAGTGTCTTGTGTAACATTGTGTCATGAATAATTTTTTCACGTTGCCACACAGCCTTCTTAAAATTTAAATGGCTGCATGATATATCACAGATTGGCTATACCATCTTTTACTTGAATGCCGTCTTGGTTTTTAAGTCACTTACATTACTTATAATTTGTTTCCCTTCTGAAGAGGGCTGAAATATAGGTTTTTCGTTTTTACATAATTTTTCCCTATGGCTTTTGTATTATTGCCCTAGGCTACTTTCCCCTATCTTAAATTTAAACACAGATACACAGACTAGGATAATGATGAATGTTTCGTTCCTGATTCATCTTAATCACTTTTATATTTCAAGTCCTCGAGTTTAGAGAATAGCTCACATTACCCAAGCTACGTCTTTCGTTTGAGTATAGTTTTGAATTCTCTTTAAAATTCATCACATACATGAACTGAACTACAGCTACCAGAAAGACTTTAAAACCTGAAATCTGGTTTTAGGAGGCTGACATTTCTCCAGCTTATGATTTAAAATACGCTTTCCCTTTTTGTAGTCTCTGGCAGTCAACCTTACATATTTCCCCTCTGAGATGGTTTACGACCAGCAGGCCACATTGCATATAACAAGATTACCTGTAATTGTCTCTGAACTAAGCACCACTAACCTGAATCATGAGCAAACTCAAAATTTCAGTTCAAATGCTTTCTTGTGGCTCCAACCCCTTTGGGGTCTTGAGGTTAACAGGTTATGGTCTGTAGAGAAATCCCCCCCCCCCCACAAAACACTGGTCTCATTACAGAAATCCACTTACATAAAAGCAATAGAGTTGGCATGTGATAAAATTTAAGTCCTCCTGTGGTGATACAATACTCAGTATTGGGATGACAGGTGATAACCTGAAAAAAACTGTCACCTGGCCTGCTTGGCCCAATAATCTGAATGTCACTGAGAGGTGGAAGGCAGCACAAGGACTGATCTATCACTGAGAGATCTAAGATAAATCATTGGAATGCATCATATCCGTGCCAGCATTAAGAACAATCCCAGTGTGGATAATTTCTGAACTGCATGGTGAATGACGCAACCATAATCAAAGCTTATATTTGCAGAGTTCTTCAGAGTTCATAAATCATATTCATATATTTGACCCTCCCACCCTGAAGGGTTTGTAGGACAGAAAGCCCTGTTATTTTATAGATGAGAAAATGATTCCTTTGCAGTTAAGAGATCCGCCTAAAGTAGTATATAGTGAAGTAAAGCAATGAACTCTGATACCCTGATTCCAAATCAACAGTTCTGCACCATGATACCACCCAGGATCGAAGCACACTGAACAGGAATTCATCTCTAGTTCAAGCTTTGGCATGAACTAGCCATTTTACCTTGTGCAAGTCAAGTAACATTGGGCCTTAGTGTCTTTATCTGTAATAGGATAACATTTGATCACATGACCTCTAAAGGTTGAAAATTCAATTTTCTATGAAAGAATTTTCTTTTTATTTACATGAGAAAAAAGTGTCTCCCCAATACACATTCCTGCTCCCTGCCTCCTCACCAGTTACCCTCCTGCCCATGACCAGTTTATATAAATATGATCTGATTCAATGTCAGTTTCAATGTCATAAGAGTAAGAAGAATAGTAATAACAGTATAAATAGCTAATTTTAATTGTGTGCTTGCTATGTGCAAGGCACTATTTTCAGTATTTATATGACAAGTCATTTCATCCTCATCATGGCCCTAGAACTAGGTAAAATTACTATTTCCACTCTACAATTAGGAAACTCAGACCTAGAAGAGGTAAGGTGGTGTTTTCAAGGTCACAAAGCTGCCGTCAAGATTCAAAGTCAGACAACATGGTTCCAGAGCCCATGCACTTAACAACCACTCTATGAAGCCACAGTCCTTGACTTAATATTTTGTCTAACTAGTCTTCAAGAGTGAACTTCAACTGATATAAATTTCTTGACCACAGATCTTGCTTGAATCTACCTTTTCTAGAAAATACCATATTCCCATGGTATATGGAATCCCCAACAAGAGTCCGCAACAAGGTTTACCCTCATGGGTTGATTCCTATACATTCTTGACAGAGATGTCTGTACCATTTGGGGGGACTCTTCCATTATAGGGACTTCCCAAACCAAAGGGGTTGTTTGGGCAATGGCTCAATGGAAGAGATCCACTGTGGCGTGGAGCCCTCAGACCGGGTCCTCCCCCTTGCCTGGTTCCCTTCCTCTGCTTCCCCTGCTGGACTTTCTGGAGAACTCACTTCCTCCTTTGAGTCAGTCGAGAATCACCGAGTTCAGTTTGCCCTAACTTCATTCTCTCCTAGGAGGGACTTTGAGACTCGACCCTACGACCTCAAAACAGCTCCCTCTTCTTTCACTCCAGGAAGAAAAAAACAAAGATATTGATACAATATACATATTTTTATTATCTATGTTTAATATTCACTAAGAGAATTTTTCTTGCACTTTTGTAAGGTCACACTTACTCTTTATGTGAATGGTGCAGCTTTCTTTCATAGCAAGAGCATACGGAGACTACTCCTCAAAGAGTAGACTGATTCCTCAATGTGTGGTCCAAGAGTTTACCCAGCCCCTGTATTCTTTTTTGCACCATGGACAGTACCCCCATCTTCTAAACACAGCCCAGCAAACAGAAAAGCTGCCCCTCTCTCCCAGCAACCCTGACATCAAGGGGCCACATTAGTCAATCTCTCCATTCTTTTTCAATATCCTTGTTACGTTATAGAATCCAGCCCTGGACCCAGCATCCTAGCATAAGGGTAACTACGTAAGAAAAACATACCGGCCCTTGACATTAGCAATAGATGTATACAATAAACATCATAAAGGTGGGACAAAGACTTCTGAACAATTCTCAGCCATCTTGTCTAATTACCCTGACCTTGAAATGCCGAAGTTCACTGCAATAAAGAGCGACAGATCAAATGCTCTGGCTGCTGTTCTGTTTCTAGAATCCCACCACCACCCTGATCTTGGAACCTCCAATGAGATGTGTGACAGTAAATCTCACTCACACTAATCAAGATGGAAATCTTTTCATTCCCAATTAGGTCCAATTGTGCAGATAAAGCAGCGCATCTGTTTGCCTTTCAAGAAGTTCTCCCAGGGGGTTGGGGAGCTTTACTGACATAACAACTAGATGGTTTGTCATCTATCTCTTCCTCTTGAAGAGCGATTCTGCCATCTTTTATCAGCGGTTATACACAGCTTCCCTTTTGTGACAGTATTAACCCAGGACTGCTGCTATAAGCATCCAGCCTCTGCTTGCTGCTTGCAAGGACGTCTGATGAGAGTTTATCAGGACTGCTGAGCCCAGCGCTTTTACGTTAAATTGGTTCCCACTTACAGTTGTTAGTGTGTGTGTGGGAAGCCCACACCTGCAGGTACATCCGGCCAGCTCCCCACGAGTGCTACCTAGAGCAGTGGATACCGTCTGTTTCCAGTTAGAAAATAGGATGGCTTTTGTGCAGTTCAAAAACGAATGCTGGGCTTCCCTGGTGGTGCAGTGGTTAAGAATCCGCCTGCCAATGCAGGGGACATGGGTTCGAGCCCTGGTACAGGAAGATCCCACATGCCACAGAGCAACTAAGCCCGTGCACCACAACTACTGAGCCTGCGCTCTGGAGCCTGCAAGCCACAACTACTGAGCCCACGCGCCACAACTACTGAAGCCCGTGCCCCTAGAGCCCGTGTTCTGCAACAAGAGAAGCCACCACAATGAGAAGCCCACGCACCGCAACAAAGAGTAGCCCCCGCTCACCGCAACTAGAGAGAGCCTGCACACAGCAACGAAGACCCAACATAGCCAAAAATAAAATAAATAAAAATATATATATACATTTATAAAAACAGAAACAAAAAACAAGAACGAATGCTATGAAATAGACCTGGCAGAGCTCAGAGGTAATAGCAAATACCTAATGTTGCTGCAAGAGGAAGGAATTAAGGGGTTACCAGGCATAAGGCAACACTGTGCATCTTAGGTTTGTTTGTAAAGCAATAAACAAGCCCATCGATGCAAAAAATGCACTATATTCCCAATGTACAGTAGAAAGAAACTGCAATAACCAGACACTGACTTTTAGAACGTGTTTCCCCTTGGATGACTTCTTTTTAAATAATTTTAGTCAGGGCATATGATAGTCTAAATAAATCTTAGCGGTTCATGCAAAAGCAATTCTCTTTAAAATGGCTGGAAAGACAGGCATGTCAAGGGGGAAAATACTGGGGGAAATGTATAATTTCATTGCCTCTGGGGACTTCTTGTAAAAATGGAAAGCATATAGTTGGGAACTTGGGCTTTGAGGTCAGAGAGAGTTCAAAAACCAGCTTTGCAACTTCCTAGCTGTGGGACTTGGGCAAGCTATTTAACTTCTGTGAGCTAGTAGAGTGCAGTATTAATAATAATAGTAGTCACCTCCGTGGGTTGTTGTAAAGAGCTTATGTAGAGCCTGTGTGGAAAAAATGTCCCACAAATATTAGTCCTTGTCACCATTATCCAGTGTATACCGCGGTTGCTCTCAGTGTGAGCTCTCAAATAACTCTGCAATGGTTATAACAAGGGATTCTGCTCAGTGGTATCTCCCCTACTGCCATGACTTTGTTATTCAACTCTATTCATATTGTTGTAATAGGTGGGAAAAACGGAGAAGGAAGAGCTAATGCCTGACTCTACTGAGAAACTCCATCCATGTCCTGGCAATGATGGGAATGTGCACAGCCTATTTTACAGAGGCTGTTGACAAGACTCCATCAGGGCCATGGAGCCACGGATGAATTATCTGCAGCCACTTGTATTCTTCTTTTCTAAACTTCCTTTTTACATTGTCTTTTTTGAGGTCTTCTTGCTTTATTTATGTTTTCTTGTGGGCCCTGAGCCACTTCTCAACATAGGAATAACCTCTCTCCAGTTCTCTTCCAACCATAACCATCCCAATAGCACTGCCATGTTCGTTCCACCGCTACTCACAACATCCAAGATACAGAAACAACTTAAACGTCCATCTACGGATAAAGAGATACAGAAAATGTGGTGTTCACACACAATGGAATATTACTTAGCCTTAAAAAAACAAGGAACTACAGTATGGGATGAACCTTGAGGACATTATGACTAAGTGAAATAAGCCAGTCACAGAAAGACAAATAATGCATGATTCCACTTATATGAGGTATCTAGCATAGTCAACTTCATAGAATCAACGAACAGAATGGTGGTTGCCAGGGGCTACGGGGAGCGGGGTGGGGGAAGGTGGTGGGAATAGGGATTTGCTAATCAACCGGCAAAAAGTTTCAGTTAAACAAGACAAATAAGTTCCAGAGATCTGCTGCACAACACTGTCTATAGTCAACAGCTGTGGACTGTCATTTAAAATTTCATTAAGAAGGTAGATCTCATGTTAAGTATTCTTAGCAAAATTAAATTAAAAATGAAACTATGCAACCATCTCCTGGTTTAGTCACTCAGAGGACAAGCCTCCTAAGTCTAATAAAATAATCTAGTATACATAGTTAAATGGCTCCTGATAGATTAATATATTACCATGCTGGAAATATTTACAATTCTAAGACTCTCTGAAGTAAAATGTAATAATCCAAATGCATTAATTTTTCACACTGGAATTTTAGACTCTGGAGCCGGTAGATAGAGAGAATTTTCTGGCAGGATGCTTTTGAAGGCCTATCTCAAACTGTGATACAAAGGTTACAACCTATTTTTCATACTGTGACATCAATCCCACAAAAGAAGAGAGAGTTGTTTTCATGGAATGATAAGGAAAAGTAAGCTATTATA
The DNA here is from genome assembly GCF_028023285.1 of Balaenoptera ricei. NCBI lineage: Eukaryota > Metazoa > Chordata > Mammalia > Artiodactyla > Balaenopteridae > Balaenoptera > Balaenoptera ricei. The sequence goes on along the minus strand of NC_082645.1, from coordinate 3,182,783 downwards.
TGCTTAATTAGAGATCCAATCCTTTTAATCCAACAGAGCTGTGATTCCTCAACTGAGTAGAAATGTGGGCTTTGGAGAAAAAGCGTGAAGCTTTTTGATTTTTGTTGTTATCTTTATTAGTTTATTTTTGCTCTTATTGTTTTAATATAAAAACACATTAAGACATATCTCCTCATTCCAGGGCTGAAAGTATCCTCATGACATCAGCCTCTGGTGCTGGTTTCTGAGCCTGTCTCCCTCCCACTCCAAAGGCGAGATCTGGTGCCAGGGTGCTCAAAGTACCCTGCCCCATGCATTCTATCCAGAACTTGCTGAGAAAAGAACTCAACATGGATTTTAAATGAATGTGGCGCCCTCTTCTGGTGGAAAGCCTGAATCAATACTAAAATCTGAGAAGCCTACATCTCTCTCAGCTCCAGAAATATGTCAACACAATAGCCCCAACAAGTGAATCAGACAACGTCAGCGCCTCCATAGTTCTTGTACTGTTTTCTGATACTAATGCTAACATGGCGAAGAGAGCCATAACTGAAATATAGTAACAAGGAAGGGAAAAAAAAAGACCTGTTTTGAATAGAGAAAAATGAGACGCTAACAAAGGAATTCTCCAAGGGCTGTTTAAAGAAGACATTTGGGGTTAAAATAAATGTTTTCTTCAAATAATAAGAAATAGTAAGAAACATTCTTTTGATCCTTGGGGCTCTTAAAGAGGAGCCATACCTATAAAGGTGTAAATGGATGTAGAGATTGAGAGAAGAACTAAATACTGCTTTGAAAAACTACCATTAACAGAACTCTTCTGGGACCAAGTCCATATGTCAATATGCCTATTTGACATCTTGATCTTCATGAGGTCAAACCTACAGCATTAAAAGTACCTTCCATCACATACTTACAGGGAAGTTTTATGAAGGGAGGCTTTGGGAAAGAGCATTTTGTTCATCAGAAATTAAGGCTCGAGCCCCAGTTATATAATTCTTTATCATTAAGCCAAAAATGTAGACAACCATAGCGTGCTGTCAATTACCTATGCTTATGTGAATTTCAACAGCAACACAAAATTATGTAATGGTGATGCACAAACATGCTACTTCCAAAAGAAATCCTAATTGGCTGAGCACGACAGAGGCCAAGGAATGGTTAAACACAAAGCACAACAAAACAAAAACCGTTACACTCCAAACAGAAGAGCCTGTTTAGATTCCCGCCTTCTGACTCTGAACACTTCATTGATTGCTAAATTATATTCACTCCTGAATGAGCCCAGTGTTTCTGGATCACAAATCCTGCCACTTGCTAGAGGCTATAGCCCAGATTTATCTTATCTTTATGAAAGCGTTTCAGTGCTGGGAGCAATGCATTGTGCTTCCATGCAGAAAGTTCAAGTTCAGGAGAGCAGAGAGCTCCATCCTCCTGCCAGAGGTGACCAGTGAAGACCAGGGTGCTATTGTGTTTGGCCTCTGACGATGGCTCGCCCGACTCTCAATGAAGATTAGGTAAACTCCCTATTTTGGGAAATGACAGGAGGTCAGGCGTGGGATATTGCCAAAGACAACCTGGGTAGATGTCCTATTTTTCTGTTCTTTCCTGTTTAAAAAAAAAAAAAAAAAAAAAAGGGCACGTTGCAACTCTGCGGGGAGCTGGAAGAAAGGGAATGGATATGGAAATATCAAGCATCATTCATAACCACGTATGATAGATGTACTAGAAATATGGAAACCAGGAAAAGGGATAAAAAGAATGGAGAGATGATAGGAAAATATGCACATTTTTTTTCAGTGATAAAAATGGATGTAATCCACATTGGTATAACACCATTAACTAAAGAGCATACTTGAATGTCATCAATTATTTTTTTAAATTATATCCTTCCTCTGTTCCAGGATCCCACCCGGGACCCCATGTTGTATTTATTGGCATGTCTCCTTGGTCTCTTCCAGTTTATAACAGTTCTTCGGTCTTCCCTTGACTTTCATAACCTTGAGAATCATAAAGAGTACAAATCAGTTATTGTGCAGAATGCTCCTCGATTTGATTTTTTCTGATTTTCTTTTCCATGATTGGAATGAGGGTATGTACTTTTAGGCAAGTAAAACCACCAAAAAAATGTTCTCAGTGCATCGTATCAAGAGGTTCGTGATGCCACTGTCTTAATACTGGTGATGTTGACCTTGATCATTGGTTGAGGTCTCTCTACTCTCTAAAGTGGCCAACTTCCCTTTGTATTTAATATATACATATCTTGGGTGAGATACTTTGAGACTATGCAAATTCTATTTTTCCCTCAAACTTATGTCCACTAGTTTTAGAATCCCTCTGTAAAGACTCACGGAAATTTATTCTATTCTATAGAAAAATCCAATTCTGAGTTTATTTATATTATTTATTTTGCTGCTCATATTTCTTCAGCTTTGGCCATTAAGAGCTCCTTCAGGTTGGATCCTGTGTTCTATTGAGAAACGTTCACCTAGTGGAGGCATTTCTGTGCTTTCTGGCAGAACAATAATTTCTCAAGTTCATCTTGTGTTTTTTGCTGCTCCAGCTCTGGAGCCAATCACTCCTCCAAAGAATCTCACTTCAGTTTATTGGAGAATGGTATTTAGAAATCAAGATCTGGGCTCTAGCTGTGCTCACTGTGACCAGAATGCCATTGCTCTAAGTTCCTTCAGTGGACAGAGCTGGGAAACGGATGTATATATGATAACGTATGCAGCAGCGCCTATCTATATTTCTGTTTATATCACCTGTGTGTATACATTTGTGTGTGTGGGGGGGGGGCTGAATATGTAAAATGTGTATGTACGTGTGTGTGTATATGTTAAAATATATATATATCAACACACACAAATATGAAATCACTCCAGATCAATTCATAGAGATCTCCTTTGTTCGTTGTTTTTGCTCACAGCTGCGTAGTACTCCACTGGGTGACTATACTATAGTTCATTTAACCAATCTCCTATCTATGGGCATTTAGGTTGTTTCCGGTATTTTGGAACCACAAAACATCCTGAAATGAATAACCCTGTGCGTGTATACTTTTATATTGTTGCAGGTGTATCATAAGGGTAGATTCCTAGAAGTGGGATTGCTAGGTCTGAATGTAAGTGGCATGTGCAATTTCGTCAGATGTTACCAAATTTCCCTTCAGAGGGAAAGCCCCTATTTGCATTCCCACTAGCAACGGACGACAGTGAGCTCACTCACAGCCGCACCAACAGAATGTGCTGTGCTATTACCTTGTTTTTACCACTTTGATAGGTAAGAAATAGTATCTCAGTGTTGTTTTATTTTGCATGTCTCTAATTAGAACTGAGCTTGAACATTTTCTTCATGTGCCTGTGGGTCATTTTTATATCATTTTTGTGAATTACATGTACATGTTTTTTTCCCATTTCTTTCTATTGGGTTTTTGGTCCTCTGACCCTCGAGTTTTAAGGATTTTTTACGTCAGGTATATTAGCCCTTTGTTGTGATATATATATATTGCTAATGTTTTGCCCCAGCGTGCCAGTTGTCTTTTGACTTTCTTTATAGTGTTTTTGGTCATGCAAAAATGTTTAATCTTTATGTGAAATAGATCAGCCTTTTATTGCATCTGGAGTTTGAGTCATAATTAGAAAGCCTTTGGCTAAACGTCGTTAAAGAAAAATTCATCTGGGTTTTCTACAAGTACTTACCTAGTTTCATGTTACATTTAAGTCCCTAATCCATTTAGAATTCATTGTTATTCACAATAATTTAAAGAAACAAGGCTCTTTCTGGTGGTGATTTAAGGCCCCTTATCCAATTATTCTCAGACCATTCTGAGAATCGCCTTGATTTTTCTACTCTGACCTAAACCAAGGCTAACTCCAGTGTAGATATTTAACTTGGAGTCATTAGTTGGAGAGAAACATCTGCAGCCTTATGCAATCCAAACAGGTTTTTCTTCTTTTCCTACCCTGTCTCTTCTGCTGCTCCGTGTCTGCCTCTGTCTGTCTCTCACTCTCTCACACCACAGATGCGAAGCTAGAACTCAAACGCGACCAGCCTAATTGGGTTTAGAGGCAATAATGGAATGATTTCCTGAAAGCCCATCCTTTACTGGAGGATACACTCTAAGCGCCATATACCGGCCCTCATTGTGAAGGACGAATGCCAGGGACCATGCTAAATCCATTAATAGGACTTGCTTCCCATTATTAGCACCATCTGAGTCTGCTAAAAATCTTAACTAGGAGTTTAATTTCTCTACAGAGGGCTTTAAATTAATTAGGGGTTTACATGCTAACAAAGAGCCTGATGCATCCATAAATCAATCCAGTAGAGAAGGACTACACAGGGAGGACATCTATTCAGTGGACACTCAAAATCCAGCATCCCTGTCGGGCTCCCAACAAAAGGGTGCAGGTGTGGAATAGGCCACTGTGACAAGGAAGCCCCAATAATTACTTTGCATCACTTACACCACAGCAGGTAATATGGCAAATCAAAGTCCCAGGCGCTCAGCAAGTGAAACCCATGCTACCATGAAAGCCACATCACATGGCTTTAACCACTACAAACGAATTGCTACAACACTGTGATTTATTTTATACCAAGTCCAGGAATTAAAAGGATATTGATCAAAATGATCTCCTTTTATTCCCTTTTGTTAGGAATAGAAAGTAACAGATGGAGCCACTTTCTTTCTTTTTTTTTTTTTTTTTCATGCACCAAACATCACTCCAAGAACCTGTGAAATTGCTAGTGCCCTTTATTAAATACACTTGCTTTAAGGTTTACACTTCCGTTCTGTTCTTTGGATAGAATGTTACTCATATTCCTTTTGTTAAACATGGGACTTGTATTTTTGAATCGAGTGTGTGACTATGATTCCCAACCGTAAATGCTTCCAAGTGACAGTTTTGTTTCTTTTGTGTCATTTGTTTAGAAAACACCTGATGAACAGAAGCAACCATAGATTCACTTTTAAATGATTTTGTATTTCACTTGGGCACAATAATATTTACATCTATATGAAAAGCATGAATGTATGCATATGAAAAAAAGGACTGTTTTTAAAATCTATTTAAAAAAAACTAGTTTCATTGAGGATTTACAGTCTCTTTGCAATATTTCTTTTTGTAGTAATTTCTTTGTCCACCCAGCCTGTTCAGACCCCACTTCCTCTTCCCCAACCACAGTCGTCTGAAGCCCATGTGCTAGAAGCAAATATATTTAAGTCTATATAAATCACATCCTATAACGAATTCCTCTTTGAGTTGAACGTTTTGTTATCACATCAAACTCTCTACTTCTCCAAAATGGTAAGAAATCAGTATTTTTAAGATAGGAAACCAAAAAGTCCCACTATAAATATAACATCTCAAAAGTTATTGTGGGTTAAAGCTAAATAATCCAGGTTACAGATGATTTAAGTTTGGAAAGAATGGAGTCAACACTGTAAGGGTTTTAGTGACACAGGAGGTTTTTTTCCCTGTACGTATGATACGAAAAGCCTCCATAAGGTCCATGTCTTCCATCTATCCATGATCACAGCATTTCGTTAGGCTAACAATGATTCAGACCCTGCAGAGTTCATTGCCACAGCAAGTATAGAAAAGAGAAAGAAGAAAGGAACACTGTGAGCCCAAGAACAGGGACTCAGTCACTTTCCCTGGGCCCCTCTGCCCCCCTCCACACTGTGAAGAAAAATTTGAGAGGAAGAGGGGCTCCAGAATGTACTGCCCAAGCCATCCCTGTGCAGCTTTCCTCAGCCTCCCTTTTACCCTCTTCAACCACACAGATGTCCTCAGAATGCAAACACACAACTCCGGCAATCATTTCAAACCAAACCAAACCAAACAACTCTTCCTCTAATCCCGTACCTCCTTCCAGCTAGCACTTCAATCTTGAGCTGCTTTTCATATGACAAGTTTGTGAAAGAGTGGTCTGTATTCAAGGTCTCCACTTCTATCCCTGGTATTTTCTAGTCTAGATTTCCATACTCGTGAGGCTATAATAAGGCACCTCAACACACCCACAGGGGTGTCAGAGGCGGCCATATAGGGAATGAGGACTTCCATCCTCATCAGGTGGTCATGACCCTCACCATGTAAGTGGAGACCCCCTGGGAAGCCTGGACTTCCACCTCTACCTAGCAGTAATGAGACCCTCACCCCTACCCCATGTCCCACTGGGGTGGTGTCAGAGGAGGCCTAGTGAAGAGATGGCATTTTTCACCATTGCTCAGTAGTAATGAGGCCAAACACCCCTAGTGCCAGAGGAGGCCATGTGGGAACAGTAACAAGGCACTCCCACCCCTCGCCCGTCCAGAGAGGATACTGGTGGAGGCCGCGTAGGGAGCTGGAACTCCCATCCCTGCCCAGCAGTAGTGAGAAGCACCCCCTTGGGTGTCAACAGAGGCTGATGCGGAATCTGGACTTCCTTGCTAACCTGGCAGTAACAAGGCAGAGCCTCCCCCTTCTCCTGCTGGGCAGTGTCAACGGAGGCCAGGCCAAGCAGAAGGTTCAAATAAGGGCCACAGTCTCGTAACATAATACAAAGGTCCAAATGTCACTGAAGAAAAGTACTCATCATACAAAAACCCAAAATCTCAAACAGAATGAAGAAAGACAATCAATAGATGCCAACTCCCAGAAGACAGAGATGTTAGACCTACCTGACAAAGGTCTTAAAGTGGCCATGTTAAACATGCTTCAGTGAGCACTTACGAACGTGTGTGGAACAAATGAAAACTAGAATTAGCTTATTTGCCTTAGCAAGGAAATAGAAAAGTCTCAGCAAAGAATAAAAGATATAAACAAGAACCAAATGGAGGGGCTTCCCTGGTGGCGCAGTGGTTGAGAATCTGCCTGCCAATGCAGGGGACACGGGTTCGAGCCCTGGTCTGGGAAGATCCCACATGCCACGGAGCAACTGGGCCCGTGAGCCACAATTGCTGAGCCTGCGTGTCTGGAGCCTGTGCTCCGCAACAAGAGAGGCCGCGATGGTGAGAGGCCCGCGCACCGCGATGAAGAGTGGTCCCCACTTGCCACAACTGGAGAAAGCCCTCGCACAGAAACGAAGACTCAACACAGTCATAAATAAATAAATAAATAAAAGAACGTGAATTTCTAAAAAAAAAAAAAAAAAAAGAACCAAATGGAAATGTTAGAGCTGAAAAATTCAATAGGCAACATGAAGAAATCAACGAATAAGCTCAAGTGCAGAATGGAGGTCAGAGGAAAGAACTCGAAGATAGAAAATACACAATCTGAACAACAGGGAGAAATGAGACTGAGGAAAAGTATTAAACAGGACCTCAAGGATGTGTGGGACACTAACAAAGAGTCTACCTTTTATGTCCTCAGAGTCCTGGAAGGAGAAGAGAAAGAGGATAGGGCTGAAAAAGCATTAAAAATATATAATAATAATGGGTGAAAATTTCCCAAAGCTGACCCAAAACATAAATGGATAGATTTAAGAAACTGAGTAAATCCCAAATACATAAACCCAAAGAAATCCACCTCAAGACACATCATAGCCAGACTTCTGAAAATGAAAGGCAAAAGGGGAAAAACAAATGTGCAATGCCTATAGGGTAAACTGATTATAATTAGAACATATTTCTGATCAGAAACCATGGAGGTCAGAGGGAAACAGCCCAATATTTTTCAAGAAAATGTTGGAAAGAAAAGAACTGCCAACCCAGAATTCTCTATCCAGTTAAAACATCCCTCAGGAATGAAGGGGGAATTAAGACATTCTCAGATGAAGGAAAAGTGAAGAGAATTTGTTGATAGTAGACCTACCCTAAAAGAATGTCTAAAGTTCTCTAAAAAGAAAAGAAATGATACAAGAAGGAGTACTGGAACATCTGGAAGGAAAAAAGAACATGGTAAGCAAAAATATGAATAAATACAATAGACTTTCCTTCTAATGAGTTTTCTAAATTACATTTGACAGTTGAAGCAAAAATTATAATACTGTGTAATGTGGTTTTCAATGTTTGTAGAGGAGATATTTAAGACATTTATATTTAAATGGGGGAGGGTAAAGGGACATAAAGGAAGGTAAGATTCCTGCACTTCACTTGGTAAAATGATGACATCAGTAGACTAACAAGTTATGTATACATATTGTAATACTCAGAGGAAAAGCTATACAAAGAGATAAAAAAATTATCGATAAATCAAAATCATGTAACAGCATATTGCAACTCCTGGGTATTTACCCCAGAGAGATGAAAACTTACATTCACACACAAACCCGAATGTTTATAGCAGCTTCATTCGTAACAGCCTAAAACTGGAAACAACTCAGATGTCCTTCAACAGGTGAATGATTAAACAAATTGTGAAGCATCCATACCATGGAATACTATTTAGCAATAAAAAGGAATTAACTCTTGATACGTATAACCACTTGGATGAGTCTCCAGAGAACTATTCTGAGTGAAAAAGGCCAATCTCAAAGGGTCACATACCCTACCGATTCCATTTATATAACACTCTTGAAAAGACAACACGAACAGATTAGCTGTTGTCAGGGGTTAAAGAGGGGATGGGAGCAACAGGGAAACAGGTGTGGCCATAAAAGGAAAACAAGAGGGTTCCATATGGTGATAGAAATGTTTTGTGTCTTGACTGTATCAATATCAACTGATACTGTGATTTTGTACCTTTTTTTTTATGAGATGATATCATTGGGGGAAACTGGGTAAAAGTACACTGGAATCTCTCTATATTATTTAGTATAACTTCATATGAATGTACAGTTCTCCAGAAATAAAAAAGTTTAAAAAACAGAGAAATTATTAATTTTTGTATGAAGATACTTTTGCTTCTTTTCAAACGCCCTGAAATCAGTGTGTTTTTGTGAATAGCAATTAAGGTTTGATTAAATTTGTAAAGGGAAGTAAACATATCAAAGCTAATCAGTTACTCATAGCCTCTGAGTCACATGGTATTTTTATCTTCTGATTGTAAAAAGTAAATGTCTGATTTAATTCCAAATTGTATTTAAAAAGACAAGTTTCCATAAAATACTGGTATATTTTAGTAGACAATTAAGCATACTGAAGATTTCTTATTTACAAAGTAAACTGGTGGTGGCTTGGTTACAGTTGATAAGGGGAACCTGATGCTATATTCACTGTTTTTAAATTTAATACATTATATATATAATACTATATATATACATATATTTAGTATATACACTAAGGTTAAAAAAAGGCAATTTTTCTAAGGCTCTTTTTTTTTTTTTTAAACTTAATGGAGCTAGAAGAGGCACTGGCTCTCTCTGAGATGGGTTTGAAAGTGGCTATCCTGTATCTGAAATTGATCAATCATTTAGGTCTATGTACCTCAGTTTACACATCATCAACCAACAGAGCCCTTGCTCAGCAAATATAACACTGTAATTCTAATAGAATAAAATGTTTATCCAATAACTGAGCAAACATCTTCCTCCAAGACAAGGATTTTGAAATGCATCTTATTCCACACATAAGGTATGGACGATATTTAGCACAGGGGACATACAAATCAGTCTCCAGCTTCCTAGCTTCTTACTTTGTATTACACATAGGAAATGAACATACCACCACTGCCCCCCAGAAACCAACAAGTACAGTCATCCTGCCAAGGACACCAATGTTAAGATTGCTATTTCTAGGATTGCCAGGTTCACTTCTCTACTGTGTTATTAAGTGCTCCTATTATCTGTCCTCCAATGTTCCCTATTTCTGGGGATTATATATCTTTTCCTATGGTCCCTCATTCTCTGCATCTTGAGTCTTGCTCATTTTTATAACTATTACCAAGTGTATTACTAAAATATAAATTTTATGTAACTAAATATTGGTACTTCTAATGTGAAATTAATTTAAAAAAAAAGAATGCACTCATATCCCTGAATCTGCAGACTGAGATAATGATGAAGAGATAATTCTCTTGTTAGATAAAAGAAATCACTGGAGTATAGACAGCTACTAGACAACTGATTGTTAATAGGTATATCTGAAAAAATATATTCTAACTCCATTTAGTGTAGCGCTAGTTAAGCAAAGTTAGCCGGTTATCTGTTTGGCAAGACTCCTCGGAACTTTTAATACAATTATATGTAGACTGAATCTCTAATAGACGGGTATGAGTTGCTGAGATTCTGAAGTTTATTTGAACCCTTGCTTTTCACACTATACACTCCAGGTGCTAGGAGCTAATTTCAGAAGCAGTGACTAAGTAAAAAGCTGCCGCATCTAAATCCTCAAGAATTCTCATTGTAGAGTTGTGCGTCAGGATGGCAGGAATGATCAGATGAGTACAAAATCAGAACACACTGAGGTTAGCAGCTCAAAAGTTAGGTTCTTCTAAAAAAGGGTTGCTGTCAAAATAACAATATGCAAAGTTTCAGATGGTATAATTATCGTGTGATACACAGTTCCAAGAATCCAGTGAAAGCACCTTCCCAGGATAGCCAAAGAATAGATGAAACTAGAATCATTTGTAGCATAGATTGCTTGACAACAGAAGGCTATGCAGAGTAAGTGTGAAAGCTGACACAAACTTTTAACTCTTTATTCCTAATTCATTTTGTCTTTCTATTTGAATCACTCTCAATCACTAGAAAAGCATTTAGATGAAAATTCTCCATAGCTACTCAAGGAAATATTTTCCTTAGTTGGGTCATTGGAAATTGGAGAAAGTGATGGTGAGAATTAACCAGTGTGGAAACCCAAGACAACTACACTTGAAAGGGGACCTCATCATGGCACCTTTATAAGCTCCTTGGAAATATCATGAAAATCAGAAATTTTGAAATTAAATTTTAAAGATAATTAGAAAAAATAGAATTTTTGATAAATTTGCCAAGGCAACTCAATACAGAAAGGATGTCTGTTCAACAAATGGTACTGGAAAATATTGAAAAAATATAAAACTTAAGCTTAGGATATGGAAAATCACAAGATAATATTGTTTCTACCATAAAAATGAAAACAAATCTGATAGAGTCAAGCTTATAAATTTTAAACCCCACTGGAGAACTAAAGATATTAAGAAACATAAATGAACTAAAACCCAGAAACTGATGAGCTCCCCCTAGAAGGAATGAAGAGACCCATGGCTGCTTTCATCCTGAGTAGGATAACAGATGGAAGAGAAATCTGCTATTGATGGGAGTTAGGAGAAGCCAGATAAACTTTTTACAATTTTTTAAAGGTTGAGTATGCTGGTGTGTTTGTTCAGAATCCCCAGGAGCCCCAGCTACAAAGAGAGTCTGTACCACCTGCCGACTTCTTGTCATGGTCCTTCATTGAATCATCACCTGTAAGTACTGGGTCAGAGAAAGAGAGCTGAGAGAGAATCCCCCTAAAGTATGTGAGCAGCAGGGACCACTAAAGCTAAGGGCAGGGCGCAGAAAGCCCCTGACACTCTCTGTGAAGCACCACAGAGAGCTGGGAAGGAACTACCCTGAGGAGCATATATACAGCGTTTCCTAAACTGTGAATAAAAGCAAGAGAACTAAGGTGCACATAGGCACTCCAAACCTTCACTGAATATACTGCAACAGCCCTCTAATGCTAAGAGCAGGGAAGAAGGGCAGATAATAACACTTAAGGCACAGAAAAGCTGAGAATGGGACTAGGGAGCAAAGATCTCTTCACAGTGACTCAAACTGCTGTCAGCTGGGCTGCGGAGCAGGACATCTGAGGCCAATCATGTTTCCAAACACTGGCAGTTGGAATAAAGCAGAGGAAATCTCCAGGGCCCCCGCAGTGCTCAGCGTCTAAGCCCTGCTGAAGGGAAGGTATTACTTCTGGCCTAAAAATCACTGAGGGGTTCTGGTTCCAGCAAACATGGAGCAAGCACACTCCAGCCAACCTCTCTCACTGAATGCAAACATAACTCCTGGATGCACAGAACTGCTGTCTAAGGACTCTGAAAAATGAAGGATAGCAGGTATATTAGAGAAGGAGATTAGAAGTTTTTTACTGAAGCAGTAGTGAGATTACTATTTTTCCCCTCTGGTATCACCTGGCCTGGACTCAGTGACAGCCCCAAAACTCAGAGGTGCACAACAAAAGTGGGCAGGAAAAGCTCCAGGAATAGCTCTCTTCCTAGCCCAAGGAGCGGGAAAGGGAGTCCATAAGGATCAGAAACAGTGGGAGTATGTAATATTTAGTTGTTTTCTATTTTCCATTTCCACCTTCCCTGGCCTCAGGCAATTCTGCACTGATGATAGTAGCAGAAGGATGGCACTCACATGGCAGGATAGGTATCTAAAACTCTAAGGGAGGGGAACCTTCTTTCTTTTCAGAGGATCTGCAATAACAAGAGGGAGAGAAAAAAATTCTACAGCTTTTTTTCTTTCCATCTCTGACTGCTTAACTCCAGATGCAGAGGCAAATGTAGGAAATGTGCAGAAGAGAAGGAATACTAAAGCCTCAGCTTTCTGGATGGAGTATCAGAAAGAAGGCTCCAGGCAGGTAAAAAAAAAGATGTTAGAGAGATCACACGAAGAAGGCAAACCAAATGAGCAATGTGTATGAACTCCTATGCTTATCTCTGAGCTGCACACTTATATTTTACTAATATATTTGGTAATAGCTCCAAAATGAGACTGACCTCTGAGCAGTGCATACACAGAACAAATCCAAATAGTACTGTGAACACTATGAAAAGTGAACTGGCATTAGAACCTCAGCACACAGAAGGCAGGTCAGAACTTGAGGCCTGAACCCAGCCTAGTCAATTGCCAGTTAAAATAAACATACAAAAACATCAACATTCTCCTTCATATGAAAATAAGACCAAGAGTCTCATGATATAATATTCAAACTGTCCAGGATACAGTTCAAAATTATTCAGCATAGAAAGACCTAGGAAAATCTCAACTCATGAGAAAAAAAGACAATCAACAGACAGCAATCCCTAGAAGACACAGCTGTATTATTATTTTTTTAAAAAAAGAAGACTTCACAAGGGAAGTATAACCATTCATTAAAAAAAATAAAAGCAAACTCTTGATATGAGTGGCAAGATGGACTATCTGAAGTAAGAAATCAATGATACAAGGAATAAGTAAAAATTTTTAAACTAAAAAGTAGAAAATCCAAAGTAAAATATTCACTGAATTGACTCAACAGCAAAATAGAGATGACCAAGAAAGAATCAATAAATGTAAAAATACTCAAGAGAAATTATCCAGTCTGTTTGAGAAAGAGGAAAAAACTAACAGAGACTCAGAGACCTATAGGATAATACCAAAACTTTTAGCATTCATACAACCATAGTCTCAGAAGGATAGAAGTAAAAGTGTGTTGCAAAAAAAGAAGAAAATTGAAGAGATGGGTTCAAGACAGCGGAGTAGAAGGACGTGTGCTCACTCCCTCTTGCAAGAGCACCGAATCACAACTAACTGCTGAACAATCATTGACAGGAAGATACTGGAACTCACCAAAAAAGATACCCCACATCTAAAGACAAAGGAGAAGCCACAATGAGATGGTAGGAGGGGCACAATCACAATAAAATCAATTCCCATAACTGGTGGGTGGGTGACTCACAAACCAGAGAACACTTATACCACAGAAGTCCACCCACTGGAGGGAAGGTTCTGAGCCCCACATCAGGCTTCCCAACCTGGGGGTCCGGCAACGGGAGGAGGAATTCCTAGAGAATCAGACTTTGAAGGCTAGCGGGATTTGATTGCAGGACTTCGACAGGACTGGGGGAAACAGAGACTCCACTCTTGGAGGGCACACACAAAGTAGTGTGTGCATCAGGACCCAGGGGGAAGGAGCAGTGACCCCACAGGAGACTGAACCAGTCCTACCTGCTAGTGTTGGAGGGTCTCCTGCAGAGGTGGGGGGTGGCTGTGTCTCACCGTGAGGACAAGGACACTGGCAGCAGAAGATCTGGGAAGTACTCTTTGGCGTGAGCCCTCCGAGAGTCCGCCATTAGCCCCATCAAAGAGCCGAGGTAGGCTCCAGTGTTGGGTTGCCTCAGGCAAAACAACCAACAGGGAGGGAACCCAGCCCCACCCATCAGCAGACAAGTGGAATAAAGTTTTACTGAGCTCTGCCCACCAGAGCAACACCCAGCTCTACCCACCACCAGACCCTCCCATCAGGAAGCTTGCACAAGCCTCTTAGATAGCCTCATCCACCAGAGGGCAGACAGCAGAAGCAAGAAGAACTACAGTCAGGCAGCCTGTGGAACAAAAACCACATTCACAGAAAGGAAGACAAGATGAAAAGGCAGAGGGCTATATACCAGATGAAGGAACAAGATAAAACGCCAGAAAAACAACTAAATGAAGCAGAGATAGGCAACCTTCCAGAAAAAGAATTCAGAATGATAGTGAAGATGATCCAGGACCTTGGAAAAAGAATGGCGGCAAAGATCGAGAAGATGCAAGAAATGTTTAACAAAGGCCTAGAAGAATTAAAGAACAAACACCTAGAAGAATTAAAGAACAAACAAACAGAGATGAACAATACAATAACTGAAATGAAAAACACACTAGAAGGAATCAATAGTAGACTAACTGAGGCAGGAGAACAGATAAGTGACCTGGAAGACAGAATGGTGGAATTCACTGCTGTGGAACAGAATAAAGAAAAAAGAATGAAAAGAAGACAGCCTAAGAGACCTCTGGGACAACATTAAATGCAACAACATTCGCATTATAGGGGTCCCAGAAGGAGAAGAGAGAGAGAGAGGACCAGAGAAAATATTTGAAGAGATTATAGTTGAAAACTTCCCTAACATGGGAAAGAAAATAGCCACCCAAGTCCAGGAAGCGCAGAGAGTCCCATACAGGATAAACCCAAGGAGAAACACGCCGAGACACATAGCAATCAAATTGGCAAAACTTAAAGACAAAGAAAAACTATTGAAAGCAACAAGGGAAAAACGATAAATAACACACAAGGGAACTCCCATAAGGTTAACAACTGATTTCTCAGCAGAAACTCTACAAGCCAGAAGGGAGTGGCATGATATACTTAAAGTGATGAAAGGGAAGAACCTATAACCAAGAACACTCTACCTGACAAGGATCTCATTCAGATTCGAGAGAGAAATCAAAAGTTTTACAGACAAGCAAAAGCTAAGAAATTCAGCACCACCAAACCAGCTCTACAACAAATGCTAAAGGAACTTCTCTAAGTGGGAAACACAAGACAAAAAAAGGACCTACAAAAAGAAACCCATAACAATTAAGAAAATGGTAATAGGAACATACATACCAATAATTACCTTAAACGTGAATGGATTAAATGCTTCAACCAAAAGACACAAGCCCGCTGAATGGATACAAAAACAAGACCCATATATATGCTGTCTACAAGAGACCCACTTCAGACCTAGGGACACACACAGACTGAAAGTGAGGGGATGGAAAAAGATATTCCATGCAAATGGAAATCAAAAGAAAGCTGAAGTAGCAATACTCAGATAAAATAGACTTTAAAATAAAGAAAGTTACAAGAGACAAGGAAGGACACTACACAATGATCAACGGATCAATCCAAGAAGAAGATATAACAATTATAAATTATATATGCCCCCAACATAGGAGCACCTCAATACATAAGGCAACTACTAACAGTTATAAAAGAGGAAGTCGACAGTAACACAGTAATAGTGGGGGACTTTAACATCTCACTTACACCAATGGACAGATCATCCAGACAGAAAATTAACAAGGAAACCCAAGCTTTAAATGACATAACAGACCAGATAGATTTAATATTTATAGGACATTGATATTTATAGGACATTCCATCCAAAAACAGCAGATTACAATTTCTTCTCAAGTGCACATGGAACATTCTCCAGGATAGATCACACCTTCGGTCACAAATCAAGCCATGGTAAAATTAAGAAAACTGAAATCATATCAAGCATCTTTTCCGACCATAGTGCTATGAGATTAGAAATCAACAGGGAAAAACCATAAAAAACACAAACGCGTGGAGGCTAAACAATATGTTACTAAATAACCAAGAGATCACTGAAGAAATCAAAGAGGAAATCAAAAAATACCTAGAGACAAATGACAATGAAAACACGATGATCCAAAACTTATGGGATGCAGCAAAAGCAGTTCTAAGAGGGAAGTTTATAGCAATACAAGCCTACCTCAAGAAACAAGAAACATCTCAAATAAACAACCTAACCTTACACCTAAAGGAACCAGAGAAAGAAGAACAAACAAAACCCAAAGTTAGTAGAAGGAAAGAAATCATAAAGATCAGAGCAGAAATAAATGAAATAGAAACAAAGAAAACAATAGCAAAGATCAATAAAACTAAAACCTAGTTCTTTGAGAAGATAAACAAAATTGATAAACCTTTAGCCAGACTCATCAAGAAAAAGAGGGAGAGGACTCAAATCAATAAAATTAGAAATGAAAAAGGAGGGGGCTTCCCTGGTGGCACAGTGGTTGAGAATCTGCCTGCCAATGCAGGGGACATGGGTTCGAGCCCTGGTCTGGGAAGATCCCACATGCTACAGAGCAACTGGGCCCGTGAGCCACAATTACTGAGCCTGCGCGTCTGAAGCCTGTGCTCCACAACAAGAGAGGCCACGATAGTGAGAGGCCCGTGCACCGTGATGAAGAGTGGCCCCCGCTTGCCACAACTAGAGAAAGCCCTCGCACAGAAACGAAGACCCAACACAGCCATAAATAAATAAAATTTAAAAATTAAATAAAAATAAAATAAAAGAACCGTGTGCTCTGACATATCTCAAAATGGTTCCTTTAAAAAAAAAAAAAGAAATGAAAAAGGAGAAGTTACAACGGACACCGTAGAAATACAAAGCAACATAAGAGACTACTACAAGCAACTCCATGCCAGTAGAATGGACAACCTGGAAGAAATGGACAAATTCTTAGAAAGGTATAACCTTCCAAGACTGAATAACGAAGAAATAGAAAATATGAACAGATCAATCACAAGTAATTAAATTGAAACTGTGATTAAAAATCTTCCAACAAACAAAAGTTCAGGACCAGATGGCTTCACAGGTAAATTCTATCAAACATTTAGAATGGGAGAAAATATTTGCAAACGAATCAACGGACAAAGGATTAATCTCCAAAATATATAAACAGCTCATGCAGCTCAATATTAAAAAAACAACCCAATTAAAAAATGGGCAGAAGACCTAAATAGACATTTCTCCAAAGAAGACATACAGATGGCCAAGAAGCACATGAAAAGCTGCTCAAAATCACTAATTAGTAGAGAAATGCAAATCAAAACTACAATGAGTTATCACCTCACACCAGTTAGAATGGGCATCATCAGAAAATCTACAAACAACAAATGCTTGAGAGGGTGTGGAGAAAAGGGAACACTCTTGCACTGTTGGTGGGAATGTAAATTGATACAGCCACTATGGAGAACAGTGTGGAGGTTCCTTAGGAAACTAAAAATAGAATTACCATATCACCCAGCAATCCCACTACTGGGCATATACCCAGAGAAAACCATAATTCAAAAAGACACATGCACCCCAATGTTCACTGCAGCACTATTTAGAATAGCCAGGTCATGGAAGCAACCTAAATGCCCATCGACAGACGAATGGATAAAGAAGATGTGGTACATATATACAATGGAATATTACTCAGCTATAAAAAGGAACGAAATTGGGTCATTTGTAGAGATGTGGATGGATCTAAAGACTGTCATACAGAGTGAAGTAAGTCAGAAAGAGAAAAACAAATATCGTATATTAACGCATATATGTGGAACGTAGAAAAATGGTACAGATGAACTGGTTTGCAGGGCAGAAATTGAGACACAGTTGCAGAGAACAAACAAATGGACACCAATGGGGGAAAGTGGTGGGGGGGGTGGTGGTGGGTGGTGGTGGGATGAATTGGGAGAGTAGGATTGACATGTATACACTAATATATATATAAAATAGATAACTAAAAAGAACCTGTATAAAAAATAAATAAAATAAAATTCAAAAATTTGATTAAAAAATTGAAGAAATGATTTGATGAAAGACACAAACTTACTGATTCAAGAAGCTCAGTGAACCTCAACGGGATAATTTCAAAGATATCTAGGCCCAGGCACATCATTATCACAGTGCAGGAAACTAAAGACAATACAAAGCAACCAGATACACAAACAAAACAACCAGAGAACAAAATTGAGGAACAACACATCTAATGATGGCAAACTTCTTATCAGAAATTCTGGAAGCCTGAAGGAAGTGGAACATCATTTTGACAGTCCTGCAACAAAACAACTACCAACAAATATTTAGAAATAAAAATTTGAACAAGTTTCATTTCATTAGGATGAAACCCCGGAAAGCAGAGTCAGATTAACAATAAGATGTTCAAGAGCTCTACAGTGACAACTATAAAATACTGCTGAGAGATATTAACAAAGATGTAAATAAATGGAGATTTATATCACGTTTAAGGATTAAAAGCCTCAATACTGTTATGCTATCACTTCTACCCACATTTATCTAAAGATTCAATACTATTATAAAACAAATCACAGGAGGTATTTTGAGGACACTGATAAGCAGACTCTAATGTGGACGGGAAATTTAAAGGGACTTAGAATAATAAAAATACCCTGAAAATGGACAAAGCTGAAAGATCTACACTATTTTATTTTAAAGCTTACGACAAATTCACAATATTCAGACAATGCAATATTCACAAAGGATAGAGAAATCTATCAGAAAGAACAGAAGTGAGTCCAAGTATAGACCTGTACGTATAGAGGCAAATGGTATCCAACAAAGGCAACAAAGCAATTCAATAAAAGAAGTAAAGTCATTTCAAAAAATGATAACAAAATATGTGGATATCTGTATTTTAAAAAATGAATCTTAACACCTAACTCACACCACTGACAAGGATTAAGTCCCAGTGCATCATGGATCTAAGCATAAAAAACAAAAGCTTCTAGAGGACAAGTCAAAATAATATTGTTGTCAACATAGGGTAGGCAAAGATTTTTAGAACACAGAAAGCACTAATTGTGAAAAACAATACAATTTCATCAATATTAAAATGTCTCTGCCTATCAAAAGACAACATTATTCAAAATGAAAAGGCAAACCAAGAATGGAAAAAATCTGCAACACATATTTTGACAAGAGACTTTTGTTAAAAATATATAATGCAACTCAATAGGAAAACTAGTTACTTCTCTCAAATAGACAAAAGAATTTAATAGCCATAAATGAACAATAGGTAGATGAAAAGTGCCCAACATCTTTCATCATCAAGGAAATGCAGATTAAATCACAATGAGTCTTTCACCTCTTTGGTTAAATTTATTCCTAGGTATAATATTTTATTCTTTTTGATGTGATTTTAAACAGGATTGTTTTCTTGCTTTTTCTGTCTGATAGTTAATTGTGTATAGAAAAGCAACAGATTTCTGTATATTAATTTTGTATCCTGCAACTTTACTGAATTCATTTATATGTTACAATAGTTTTTTGGTGGAGACTTTAGGGTTTTCTACATATAGTATCATGTCATCTGCAAACAGTGACAATTTACTTCTTCCTTTGGGAAATCACTGTACACTACCAGTGGGAATGTAAACTGGTGCAGCCACTGTGGAAAACAGTATGGGGGTCCCTCAAAAAACTAAAAATAGAACTACCATATGATCCAGCCATCCCATTCCTGGGTATGTATCCAAAGAAAATGAAAACACTAATTTAAAAAGTTACATGCATCTCAGTGTTTACAGCAGCATTATTTACAATAACCAAGATGTGGAAGCAACCTAAGGGTCCACTGATGGATGAATGGGTGAAGAAGATGTGGTATATATATACACAATGGAATATTACTCAGCCATAAAAAATAATGAAATTCTGCCACTTGCAACAATGTGGATGAACCTAGAGAGTATTATGCTAACTGAAGTAAATCAGGCAAAGAAAAATTCTGTATGTCACTTATATGTGGAATCTAAAAACAAACAAACAAATGTAATAACAAAACAGAAACAGACAGATATAGAGAACAAACTAGTGATTACTAGCGGGGAGAGGGGATGAGGGAAGGGCAAGATAGGGTATGGGATTAAGAGATACAAACTACTATGTATAAAATAAATAAGCAACAAGGATATATTATACAACACAGGGAAATACAGCCATTATTTCACTTTATTTTTTAACTAATTAATTAATTAATTTTTATTTTTTGGCTGTGTCAGGTCTTAGTTGTGGCATGCGGGCTCTTCGTTGCAGCATGAGGACTCCTCTCTAGTTGCAGCACGTGGGTTTCTCTCTAGTTGTGGCGTGCGGGTTTTTCTCTGTCTAGTTGTGCGGGCTCCAGAGCGCTGGGTTCTGTAGTTAGCGGCACGCGGGCTCTCTAGTTGAGGCGCCCGGGCTTAGTTGCCCCACAGCATGTGGGATCTTAGTTCCCTGACAAGGCATCGAACCCACGTCCCCTGCATTGGAAGGCGGATTCTTTACCACTGGACCACCAGGGAAATCCCACAGCCATTATTTTATAGTAACTTTAAATGGAGTATAATCTATAAAATATTGATTCACTATGTTGTACACCTGACACTAATATAATATTGTAAATCAACTATACTTCAATAAAAAAAAAAGATACCATCACATATCCATTACAAGGGCTAAAATTTAAAAGACTAACAGTTCTAAATATTGGCAAGGATGTAAGTCGACCAAAGTTCTCATATATCACTGCGTGGAAATGTAAAGTAGAACAGCTACTTTGGAAAACACAATGGCCACTTCTTATAAAGTTAAACATACATTTATCATAAGGTCCAACAATTCCACTCCTATGTATTTATTCAAGAAAAATAAAAGCATATGCCCCTAATAATGACTTGCACATGAATGTTCATAGTAGCTTAATTCATAATAGCTAAAAACTAGAAACCACCCAAAAGTTTACAACAGGAGGATAAAGTATGTGTATTCACACAATGAACTACTACTCAGCAATGTAATGAACTATTAATACATACAAAGACATAAATGAATCTCAAAAACATACTCTGAATTTAGACGTGAAAGAGTATGTACTTCAGATTCATTCATATGAAGTCCATAACCAGCAAAACGAATCTGACCAGTTCAATGCAATCCCTATTAAAATCTCAGCTGGCCGTTTTTTTTTTTTTTTTTACAAAAAGTTAACAAATTGACCCTAAAATTCATATCAAAATGCAGAAGTCCTAGAATAGTCAAAGCAATCTTGAAAAAGAAGAATGAGGTTAGAAGATACACAATTCCCAATTTCAAAACTTACTGCACAGTAGCTCTTGCGTTACTTGATTACTCCAGTAATCCAGACAGCACTGTACTGGCAGAAGGACAGACATATAGATCAATGGAATAGAACTGAAAGTCCATGCTAATGGGTATAGGGTTTCTTTCCGGGATGACACCTGAAACTAACACAACATGGTAAATCAACTATACTTACTCCAATAAAACTTTTTTAAAAAGTCAGGCAGGGATGATGCTTGCACAACTCTTTGAATCTACTAAAAACACTGAATTGTCCACTTTAAAAGGGTGAATGTTATGGTATGTGAATTATATGTCAATAAAGCTGTTATTAAAAACACCAAAAAGAAAAAAGAACCGAAAGTCCAAAATGAACCTCCACATTCATGTCAAATGATTTTCAACAGGGGTGCAAAACAATTCAATGGCGGAAAGAATAATCTTTTCAACAAATGGTGATATGACAATTGGATAGCCACGTGCAAAAGAATTAAGTTGGACCCCCTTCTCAAACAACACATACCAACAAAAAAAACTCAAAATGGATCACAGACCTAAATGTAAGAGCTTGAACTAGCTCTTAGAAGAAAATCTTCATGGCCTTGGGTTAGGCAAAACCTTCTTAGATATGACACCAAAAGTGACAAAAGAAAAAAACAGAGTTCTTCAAAATCAAAACCTTTGTGTTTTAAAGGGCACTGTCCACGAAGAAAGTGAAAGAACCTAACAGAATGGGAGAAAGCATTTGCAAATCATGTATCTAATAATGGACTGACAGGTCCACAAGAAGAATTGTACAAGAATTTCACAGCTGCCTTAATTGTAATAGACCAAATTGAAACAATCCATATATCTGTCAAAAGGAAACTGGATAAACAAATTGTGATATATTTATATAGTGAAACACCGTTCGCCTATTAAAAAAAAACCCCAGAACACAAGGAAAACCTACTGAAACACACAATACATGAAGAATCTCAAAAACATTATGCTGAAGGAAAGAAGCCAGACACAAAAGAATATATACTGTATGATAGCATATATATAAAATTCAGGAACATGCAACTAATACACAAAATATCTGAGGTGTATCAATGGTTGTTTCTGCAAGAGTCGGGGCGGGGGGTGACTGAAAAGGGTTAAGAAGGAATTTTCTGTGATAATAAAAATATTCTATATTTTCAGTATTCCTATTTGGAGTGTTGGTTTCACAGGGGAATACATCTTTGTAAACTCATCAAATTGGACATAATGATATGTGTTTCACTGTATGTAAATTTAACTTCAAATTTTCTAAGTACAAGAAGGGGAAGGGCCTTGCTTCATGGTGTCCGATGCTTCCTTGTCCCCTTTTCTTTTCTTTTTCTAAAATTTTTTTAAAAATTTATTTTATTTTTATTTATTTTTGGGTGCATTGGGTCTTTGTTGCTATGCATGGGTTTCCTCTAGCTGCGGCGAGCGGGGGCTACTCTTCATTGCGGTGCGCGGGCCTCTCATTGCGGTGGCTTCTTTTGTTGCGGAGCACGGGCTCTAGGTGTGCGGGCTTCAGTAGTTGTGGCACGCGGGCTCTAGAGTGCAGACTCAGTAGTTGTGGCTCACGGTCTTAGCTGCTCCGCGGCATGTGGGATCTTCCAGGACCAGGGCTCGAACCCGTGTCCCCTGCATTGGCAGACGGATTCACTGCGCAACCAGGGAAGGCCCCTGTCCCCTTTCCAAACACAAAACACAGAGGCAAAGAAGGCCATTCCAGCCACGTGAAGGACTATGGAACTCTTTGTGCCTAAGTAATTAAGCAGTCTTCTAAAACTCCCACCTTATTTGAAACTGGAACAAATTCTGAATAGTTCCCAAGTTTCCTGGTAGAATAGTGTCTCTCATCTCTAGTATCTGACTTGGAATAAAAGGAAGGTGTAGATTTTAACCTAAATCTTCTGTGGACTAGACCTGAGGTTAGCAAGAGGTGAACTGGTGATTAAGAATACTCTCTTCAGGAACACTATTCCTACTTGAAAGAATACTAGGAAAATCTTAGAGGCTCTAGACTGATCCAACTTTTAAAACATAGCTATGTAATCTACAACATTATTCTGAAGATTTCTCTGGCAATTCCTAGAATTTTATGTCTTTCTATCATGTCTGTTGCAATAAAAAAAAAAGGGTGCTTAATTTACTATCTCAGTTTATGTAAACTTTTGCTCAACAGAAGTAAAGGCTTTTTAGCTATCTATTCTCCATTTTTCCCTTCACAGTTTATGGCCCTGGTGTCATGTGGAGACATGACTTAACTATGCCCTGATCATAAAAACAACTTATATTTTCTAATAGTTTCCTCTGAGAAATCTATTCTTTTCTTCTAATTTCTCCTATCTTCTCTTCTGATGGTATTACAGATTTGATTTATTTTTTATTTTTGTAATTTTTTAACTTTACTGAGGAACAACTGATATCTACTTAAACTGTACGGTGTGATGATTTGATATATATATTTACATTTGATACATTATACAAGATCAAGATAATGAACACATCCGTCACCTCACATAGTTAACTTTATTTTTTTTACTGAAGTATAGTTGCTGTACAATATTATATAAGTTACAGGTGTACAATATACTGACTCACATTGTTAAAGGTTATACCTTATTTGTAGTTATTATAAAATGTTGGCTATATTCCCTGTGTTGTACAACATATCCTTGTAGCTTATTTTATACTTAGTAGTTTATATCTCTTACATCCTTACCCCTATATTTATTTCTTAATTTCAAAATTTTCATTTACATTTACTTAATATTGTTAACAATAAAATATTTTAAAAATTCAGAAAATATTTCAGAAATACAAGATGTCACTTAACTTTATCCAGATTTTTAAAACATTTTATGATATTTGCTTCATTAAAAAATTAAATGAGTGGATATAATTTAAGACCTTCCCCCTCCGCAGAGTTATTCCTTATGCTCAACTCGGTGTGTGCTGTTCCTATACATATTAGATTTCTTCTACTTGTGTATCAATAATCAGTGCAGTGTTTTTGAGATTTGCCCAGGTTGATACATGCAGATATAGTTCATTTTAATTGCTTCATATTATTTTACCGTTTGAAGAAATCAGTCGCCTCATCTAATCTCCTCCTGCGGGACTTTGAGACGGTTTTGACTTTTTCATCATCAGCAACAGTGCTAAAGTGCGTATCTTTACATGAGTCCCTTTGCCTATATGTTAGGAGTTTCTCTAGGTTCAAAGCACTGAAGTAGAATTCCTAGATCGCAGGCTGTGTTGCACATTCTTCTTTCTAGGTAACACGAAATGGGCTTCCTAAATGTTTGCATCAGTTATACTACTACCAACTATACAGAAGAGTTCCAGTTTCCACATACGCTTGCCTACGGGCATTTTCAGACTTCTAAAATTGTTTCAAAATAGATAGGCATGAGATGCTATCCCAGTGATGTTTTCATCTATATTCTGCATTTTTCTGAACAAGAAAAATTTAAATGTTTATGGTCATGGTACTTTCTTATTGGTTTGCCTTGCAAATCTCTTATACCAGCCAGGAGCTCACTCTTTCACTTTGCTAATGATCTCTTTTTCTTTTATTTTTTTTTGAACAAAGGTTTTTATTCCTAATGTACTAAGATTTATCAATCTTTCTCTTTATTCCTTGTACATTTTATCTTCCTTCATTTTTTTCCCTTTATGTTTTAAACTAAAATCCTCCCCTATTTCAATATTATAAGGAGAGTTCCTTATATTAACTTCTAAAAATCTTAAAACGTTGCTTTCAGTTTTTGATTCGTTCAAAATTTACTTCTGTGCATTGTACCTGGTAGCAATGAAATTGTGTAATTTACTCTATAAATTGTCACAGTGGCCTTTTTAAATTGTCCATTCTTTCCTCACTGAATTGTAATTCTACTTCCATTATAGATTCCTATTTACATGTGGCCTACTCAAGGCTCTCCATTCTGTTCTCCTGGTTTATTTGGATATCTCTGCCCGACACCACACAGATTTAATTGCTTTAGCTTTATGATAAATCTTCATGTGTGATAGGATACAACACTTCCTGTTATCTTTCCTTAAAATCATATCATCTATACTTAATCCTACATTTTTGGGACTTCCCTGGTGACGCAGTGGTTAAGAATCTGCCTGCCATCGCAGGGGACACAGGTTCGAGCCCTGGTCCAGAAGATCCCACATGCCGCGGAGCAACTAAGCCCGTGCGCCACAACTACTGAGCCTGAGCTCTAGAGCCCGTGAGCCACAACTACTGAGCCTGTGCACCACAACTATTGAAGCCCCCATGCCTAGAGCCCGTGCTCCGCAACAAGAGAAGCCACCGCAACGAGGAGTAGCCCCCGCTCGCTGCAAGTAGAGAAAGCCCGTGCACAGCAACAAAGACCCAACACAGCCAAAAATATGTAAATTAAAAAAATAAATTTATTAAAAAACCCCTACATTTTAAATATTAATATTAGATTAGCTTTTTGTATTCTGTGAAAACCCCTTTGGGATTCTGATTAGAATTACATGGAATATATAAATCACTTTGGGGTAAGTGGATACCTTTATGGTACTGAGTCTTCCCTTCCAAGAATATATGGCCCATCTCTCCACTAATTTATCTCTCCTCTTTTATACTCTTTAACAATTGCTCCATCAATATCTTACGTATTCCTTTTTAGATTTATTCTTAGATGCCTTTAAAAAAAACTATTTTAAGTACTGTCTTTTAAAACGACTCTAAGAGTTGATGATGGATATGCAGGATTTCTATTAACTTTTGTATATTCATCTTATACCCAGCAATCTTCTAAAAGTTTGTCTAAAGTTTCTATTTAGACAATCATTATTTGCAAATAATATAAACTGCTTTTTCCCCAACCCTTACATCACTTACTTATTGTATGCTAGTTCGGACCAGAAGTATAAAAATAAATAGCAGCAGTGACAGGTGGCATCCTGGTCTGGTTATGGATTTTAAAAGGAATACTTCTACCATTTCACCATTAAGCACAATTTTTACTAAAGATTTTCCATGGACACCTTTTATCAATTTAAGAAAATATCCTTTTGTTCTTGGCTGACTACATTTTTTTTTAATTATTGTGAATTGGTATTGAATTTTATCAAACGTTTTACTCTGTATCTGTTGAGGTTTTGTTCTCTGTGTTTAATCTATAACTGCTGTCAATTATTTTAATCGAGTTTCTTTTTTTTTTTAATATTTATTTATTTATTTGGCTGTGCCAGGTCTTAGTTGCAGCACACGGGATTTTCGTTGCTGTGTGTGGGATCTTTAGCTGTGGCATGTGGGATCTTAGTTGCAGCATGTGGCATCTAGTTCCCTGACCAGGGATTGAACCTGGGCCCCCTGCATTGGGAGCACAGAGTCTTAACCACTGGACCACCAGGGAAGCCCCCTCAATTTTCTAATGTCAAGCAATCATTGCATTCCTGGAATAAATCTCACTTTAAATAAGCCTCATAAAAGTGAGTTGGCACCTAGCAACCAGATCTTGGTTTCAAATACCGTTGTCCATTAAATAAAACCAGTGCTCCTTAGAGAAATGGTTGATTCTAAGACTGCGGGAGGGAAATATACAAGATGAGCCTGAAGTATCTTGTAAAACCAGAAAGTAAGAAAGTGCTAAGAAGAAAGAGAAAAGAAAAGAAAGGAAAAAAGAAAGAAAGAAAAGAACAGGCAAGGCAAGGAAAGGAAAACGAACAAAAACAATGATGATAGTGTGTGAGAGGGACAAGATTGCCAACGAAAAGGGCTCCTAATGGCCAAAGCCGAACAAATAGAGCAACAAAATTACATAGTTTATGTTGGTTTATAACCCGAAGTATAAAAGTAAATATCAATGCATTCATAGTAATATAAACGATTGAATAAATAAACAGGAAAGAACAAACAAATCTCCCATGTGAAAGAATTCAAAATAATTTACATAGATACTGCACGCTCAGGAGGAAGAACACTACTGCACACTCCTTAAGCGTGGGCCGTGCAGAGCGACTTCCTTCCAAAGAGGACGGTATGGAAGGGGTGGTGGGAGAGACACTTTACAGTGGAAACCTGACAAATACTACATCAGCCACGTGATCAAGGTTCACCTAAATAACGATGAGTTATAGTGATATTATGCAACCTTGATACGATGTGATAAAAACAGCACTTTAACTTGTGGTCTCCCTCCCCCAAATCTATCCCAGTCTAATCATGAGAAAAACAGCAGACAAATCTCACTGAGACAAATGTCCCAAAATAGCTAACCAGGACTCCTCAAAACTGTCAAGGTCAGCAAAAACAAGGGAAGTCTCAGAATCTGCCACAACCAAGAAGAGCGTAACGAGACAAGATGAGAAAATGTAATGGTTATCCTGGATAGGATCCTGACACACAGCAAGGACATGAGGTGAAACGATGGAAATGGGAACAATGAATGGACTTTAGTTAATAATAATGTATCGATATTGGTTCTTTAGTTGTGACAAATGCACCATAAAACAATAAGATGTTAATAATTGGGAAACTGGGTATGGGGCATACAGGAAATCTCTCTACTGTCTGTGCAATTGTTTGGTAAATGTATAACTTTTCTCAAATGAAAAGTTTAGCTTTAACTTTTTAAACAGTGAGTTGGGGATACTTCTTTCATCTTCTTTCAGCACCAATTTGTATAAAATATTATCTCCTTCACTACAGGTTTGGTTGAACTCCTCTGTAAAATCATCAGAGCCTGGCAGCTTTCCGGGTGAGGAAGGGGTTAAAAAACTTTTTATCATGAAACATTTTAAACATTTGTAAAAGTAGAAAAATGTATAATAAACAGTCGACTTCAACAGTTATCAAATATAGCCAATTTTGATTCATCTACACCTCCAGCTATTCTCCTCTTTCAGTATTATTGGAAGTAAACCCAGACATCACAGTACTTCACTGGCAAATATTTCTCTGTATATCTCTAAACAGTAAGAACTCTTTTGAAACATATGACCATAATATCAAGTTTACATCTATATATTGACAATAATTCTTAATGTCAAATACCCAGTTAGTGGTCACAAGTCTAATTGTCTTATAATTTTTACGCGTTATGTGGATAAATTAGTGTTGCTGAAAACTCTGCACTATTTTTTCATTTTGTATTTCATTGGTTTCTGTTTTTTATTTCATTATTTCTTTCCTCTTCTCTCTTTATGTTTATTATTCTTTATTGCTGCTTGAGTTAAATGACTGATGAATTTAAAATCTTTTCTTTTCCTATTACATACATTTAAAGGTGTATATCTCACCATAAGTTTTGATTTAATTACACTGCCTAAGTTTGTGTAAATGGAGTGTTTTCATTTTCATTCAGCTTAAATATTTTTAATTTCTCTTATAATTTATTTGCTTAAAAGTGAATAAAATATATATATATATATATATATCAGAATCACTTTGCTGTACACCTAAAACTAACACAATATTGTAAATCAACTGTACTTCAAAAATTTTTTTAAGCGAATAACAAAATATTCTATTAAAAATTTCAAAGTTATTCTGTTTTGAGGGGTTATTACTGATTTCTGGTATTACTGACTGTGAACAGAGATCATGAAAAGTATGACATTTATGTATTTGTGCAATAAGTATTTTATAGTATAAATTTTATGAAAGCAATGACTTCATTTTATTTTCTCTTGGATAAGCTGAACAGATAAATGAACAAAAATAATACGCAGGGCCTATTTCCAAAATTTAGCACATATACAGAAACATGTCCTGAAGTTTGGCACCTACCGTTCTAAACTCTTAGAAAGACATGTCTACTTGGCTTTTTAACTTATGAAGTTGGCTGTTGTGAACAAGAGAAAAACACCCTTGGTTCTATTTCCAGAGATACATTATGGATATATTTCAGCTAACGATAAACACTGTGAATGGTGTGTTGTCCAAGATGCTTCTCTTCTTTGGATGATACTTTAAACTCAACTGCCACGACCGCTGCTAACATCAATATATTAACACAAGGAGACAAGTCCAAGCTTCTCATGAGATTATAACCAAGTTTTTCCAAAATCGGTTGATTTACATACACTAATAACAAATGATCAGAAAGAGAAATTAAGAAAACAATCCAATTACATAAAAAATAATAAAATACCTAAGAACGAGTTAAACCAAATGTAACTCTAAGACAATGATGACAGAAATTGAAGAAAAAACAAATAAATGGAAAGACATTCTGTGCTCATGGCTTGGAAGAGTTAATATTGTTAAAATGTACATACTACCCAAAGCAATCTACACATTCAATGCAATTTCCATCAAAATCCCAATGGTATTTTTCACAGAAATAGAACAAGCAATCCTAAAATATGTATGAAACCACAAAAAAAATGTGAATAGCCAAAGCAATACTGAGAAAGAAGAACAAAGCTGGACACATCATGCTTCCTGATTTCAAACCGTATTACAAAACTATAATAATCAAAAAAAGTATGGTGTTGGCATAAAAACAGACACATAGATCAACTGAACAGAATAGAGAGCCTAGAAATATAGCCACACATATATGGTCACTTAATCTATGACAAAGGAGGCAAGAATATACAATGAGGAAAAAACAGTCTCTTTAATAAATGGTGTTGGGAAAACTGGACAGTCACAAGCAAAAGAATGAAATTGGACCACTATCGTACACCATACACAAAAATTAACTCAAAATGGATTAAAGACTTGAACATAGACCTGAAACCATAAAACTCACAGAAGAAAACACAGGCAGTAAGCTCCTTGAGATCAATCTTGGTGATGATTTTTTTGGATTTGACACCAAAAGCAAAGGCAACAAAAGGAAAAATAAATAAAGGGGACTACATCAAACTAAACAGCTTCTGCACAGCAAAGGAAACCATCAACAAAATTAAAAGGTAACCTACTAAATGGGAGAAAATATTTGTAATCATATATATGTTAAGGAGTTAACATGCAAAATATGTAAAGAACTCATATAAGTCAGCAGCAAAACAAACAAACAAACAATCCAATTCAGAAATAGGCAGAAAATCTGAATACAGGCATAGCTTGTTTTTTTGTGCCTACTTTACTGTGTTTCATATTTGTGTTTTTTACAAGTTGAAGGTCTGTGGCAATCCTGTGTTGTCAGATTATGGTTAACATTTTTTAGCAGTAATGTATTTTTTAAATTAAGGTATATATATATTTTTTAATACATAATGCTATTGCACACTTAACAGACTACAGTGCAGTATAAACATAACTTTTATACGCACTGGGAAACCAAACAATTCATGTGACTCACTTTATTGTGACATTCGCTTTTTTGCAATGGTCTGGAACCAAACCTACAATATCTCCAAGGGACGCCTGTAGACCTTTTCCCAAAGAAGACATACAGATGGGCAACGGGTACATGAAAAGGTACTTAATGTAACTAATCACTCGGCAAATGCAAATCAAAATCACAATATGATATCACCTCATACCTGTTAGAATGACTATTAACAAAAAGACAAGAAATAAGTGTTGGCTAGGATGTGGAGAAAAGGGAACCCTTGTGTACTATCAATGGGAATGTAAATTGGTAAAGACTCTATGGAAAACGATACGGAGGTTTCTTAAAAAATTAAAAACAGAACTACCATATGATCCAGCAATTCCACTTCTGGGTATTTATCCAAAGGAAGTAAAATCACTATCTTGAAAAGATATATGTACCTCCATGTTCGTTTCCACATTATTTACAATAGGTAAGACACGGAAATAATCTAAGTGTCCATTGATGAATGAATGGATAAAGGAAATCTAGTATACAGTATATACAATGGAATATTATTCAGCCATAAAAAAGAAGGAAATGCTGCCATTTGCAACAATGGATGGACTTTGAGGGCATTATGCTAAGTGAAATAAGTGAGACTGAGAAAGACAAATACCACATGATCTCACTTAGATGTGGAATCTTAAAAAAAAAAAAAAAAGACAAACTCATAGATACAAAGACAGAGGCAGGGAGAGGGGAGGGGTGGGCAAAGTGGGTAAAGGGGGTCAAACGGTACAAATTTCCAGTTATAAAGTAAGTCCTGAGGATGTAATATATTGCATGGTGACTATAGTTAATAATACTGTATTTTATATTTGAAAGTTGCTAAGAGAGTAGTAGATCTTAAAATTTCTCATCACAAGAAAAACAGTTTGTAAGTGTGTGGCAAAGGATATTAGCTAGACCTACTGTGGTGATCATTTCGCAAAATACAGGTAGCCCCCGCTTTTTAAAAGTTTGCTTTGCACGACTTCACTTTTATGAAAGACCTACATTTTTACTTTTTTTCACTAACCAAAAGAAATCCAAAGCTTATTTTTACTATTACAAAAAAAGGTAATTGTGTCTCGCTTTACACCATTTCAGCTTACCAAAGGTTTCATAGGAATGTTCTCCTTTCAGATAGCAGGGGAAACCTGTGTACATATATTGAACCATTATGTTGTATACCTCAAATTAATATAATGATATATGTCAATTTCATCTCAAAAAAAAAAAAAAAGGAAAGAAACAGAAAAATAGGTTAGTTCACCCTGTAATCCTAATCCCCTTTCTTTGACTACTAGCAGTTACAAAATCAGTTGTATCACCCACTGCGCTGCTGTGAAACAAAACTAAACACCTGCCCCCAAGAAATCTAGCAGTAGGAATTGACATGTTTAGGTACTACAGCTTCAGGCCCCCTTACTTCTGGGTCTCCAAACTCTGAATCTCCCTTCTTGGCTGCCCTCTTGTCTACCAGAAGCCAGACAATACAGCTGTCCACACAGCTGTGCAGCAATGCCAAGAGGAAGGGCACACTGGGCAAAATCCTGAAAACTCACCAAGGCAATATCACCTGGGTTGTTTGCAGTGTTCCTATTTCTACATGCGTCTCTTCAATTAAAAGAAATTATCTCTTCTTGTTTAAATAACAATTATTTAACACTGTGACTTTTGCTTTCTACAAATGACTAAGAGGGAAAATAAACTCACATGCTGCACAGGGCAGGGAACCAACAACTTAAAAATAAGACTAGGACTAAAGCTCTCAAACACTATGCAGATATTTGAAGAAGAGAACCCTGCAGTTAAACAGAGACCCACTAGAAACTGTGGGTCCACAGGCATGAAGTTTGTTTAATGTGTTTTTGTATCAGTGAATCCAGCTAACTCCAGATATCACCACAGCTGGCTGTTCATACTGTGGCACTGAATGAATAAGATCTGGCGAGGGATTCTGCTGACCTAAGTTTGCCCCATCCTCCAGCAAGGATGTCACAGAGGGTCCAAGGATTCTGATCTCCCTACTTCCTCCAACTCTTCTCTGCTTTTTCTCAAATTCCTGATACAACTGTCAAATATCCTAATCTTTGACAGTTATTCCTTGGATGTTCTTGTGCAAAAAAACAAGAGGATATGGTTTTGAATTTAGCTGATGGTACAGTATGGTAACACCCAGCCAGTGTCTGAATATCCAGATGTAGGAAAAAAGGGAATCCTGCAACACGTTAAATGGGGATACTATGCTTCCTTAGTGTCTTGAGATGAGTAATCAAAAATGGATATTTTTCTTTTTCCCAAACAGAATGGGATGACAAGGAACCACACAGTGTTGTTAACTTTGCATAACTAAACCAAACATTTAAAAAATTATGTTTGGTAGAATATTAGTGTTCTTGAGATACTAATAAAAAACAAACAGTGGTAGAAGTGACATTCTTTAAAAAAATTTTAATACAAATGTAAAAAAAATAAACATATTAAGCCATTTTTCATGTCATTTTGAAATAGTCTCTGAGATACTCCTGTGTCATAAATACATATAAAAATACTTTTTAAAAAAAAAAAAAATACTTTTTTAAAAAAAATCCAAATACATATTTTTAACTCATGAACCCTGATTGCTATTCAATAAATAAAATTATCTTTTTAAGTTTGGATAAAAAAGAATAATCAGAAAGAATTCAGCCTATAAAATATTAAATAGACAAATTTCTAGTAATTAAAACAATTTAGGCTATTGTAAGAATAGACTAAATAAGGTTAATAGAAAAGAATAAGCCATCCAGTAATTGAGGCGGCTTGATAGGGATTGAATTTGGAAGATGGTAAATGCGACAGTAAAGGTTAGATACTAGTTAATTTCCCAACACCATTTATTGAACAGTTAATTTGGGCAAACACTCATTTTGATCCCTACCTCACACCAATGTAATTCCACCTAGAATATGCAAAGATTTACATATAGAAAAATAAAAACTATATGCATTCTACAAGATACTGGGAATGAATATACTCTTGGGGTAGAAGGGGCCTTTTTTACATATAACAAAGTTTAAGATGACATCAAAGTCTTACGGACAGAAAAGATCTTGCAGTAAATTGAGCCAGTGATAGAGAACACAAGCTGAAATACAATCTCCCAGAATAAAGAGAAACATGATCTTATAGCAGTTTGTGAAAAATAATGAAAGGTAAGTATGAAAACAATGGCAATAGTTATTTCGTGGAAGAACAAATAAAGAACAAAGAAACAAATAGGAAACGTATAATATACTCAAAGATAGCTCTCCCAAGTAAAGACCTGAGTTAACAGAATAAAAGCACAGGCAGAATTGTTAAAAACCCATAAAGGAATGTGTCCAAGGTCATATAGCTAACTAATGATGGAGCTGGACTTTGAATCCAGACTTGCCTCATTCCCAAATACATATTCTTTCTTATTCCCACATGTGTCAATCAGCCAGCAAAAAGAAATCTTTCTACATGCAATGCAGTACCCTGAACTGAATCCTAAATCAGAAAGGGGACATTATTGCAAAAACTGGTGAAATTCCAAAAAAATCTGGAACTTAGTTAATAGTTTTGTGCCAATGTTAATTTCTCAGTTTCTATAATTACACCATAGTTACGTAAGTATTAACACTAGAAAACTGGTTAAAGAGTATGCAGGTGTGCGACTTCATGGAAGTCTAAAATTGTTCCAAAATAAACAGTGTGTTAAAAAAAAATAAAAGGAATCTCTCAAAAATGATGCCTTGGGTACTACCTTAAAAACTTATAAGTAGAAAGATTTATTGCACAGTCAAATTTTTAAAAGGCCATGTTTTGCATTAAAGACTTTGATTATAACAGGTTCACTGATGATTGTTAAAATAATTATCTGCTTCAATTATATAGCATTTTGAAAATACTTATATAACTTTTTCCATACATACCATTTTTCCTTTCATGTGGATAAAACATAGCATACTGTAAATATTATTCTTTAAAAGCATAAGGTGATCTGGTTGTGATGAACTGCTTTCCATTTCTGCTAAAAACGTATGAAAAGTTCTGGGCTCATAACAGCAAGAATTAAATTTAGAGGCTTAATAGAACTGCCTGATTTTAGGAGCTGTCAGATACTGAAAGAATCAGGCCTTCAGAAATAAATGAATCCTAGGAGCAAAAAAGCTGAAGCATATAATTAAGTTGAAAATTCGGGGTGGGGAATGACTAGGTAAGGAAAGAGGGGAAAAAAATACCGAGAAAGAGGGAGAAAAAAGCAAAATAAAGGACATAAATAAAAATCAGGGTTTAGTTGTCTCTAAAGAATTGAGATGTGATCAATTATGGAATTGGGGGAAACAGTCGTATGAATAGTAGTAAATCAGATGGCATCAGGGCACTCACTCAAAGCCTTCCAATGGATCCTGTCACTCAGAGCATGAGCCAGAGATCTCTGGGGACCTTGATGACATACCCCTCTGCCCCCATCACTTCTGTGAATTATCTTCTACTGTTCATCCTCTCCCTCATGCCCTCCAGCCATCCTGTTTCTCCATGCTGTTCCTCAGGCAATCCAGGCCTTTGAACTTGCTCACCTCCCCGCCAGGAATGCTAACCCCTGCTGGAACTATCATCATGGTTCACTCTTTCTCCTCCTCAACGTCCCTCTAATACTAACTTTTCAGTGATTTACTACTAAGAACACTCATATTGATCCCCTACCATCCCACTTTCCCCTACCCTGATCTTATTTTCTCATAGCTGCCTCCACCATCTGACGGTAATTCCATCAAACACCTGTCTCCCCAATGACTAGAATGTAAGCTCTCAGATGTTTGCCTGTTTTTTCCACTGATGCTTCCCCAATGCCTAGAATAGTGCTGGGTAGGGTTAGGGTTAGGTGCTCCATAACTTACTTGTTAAATCAGTCAATACATAAATGTGTTTCTTCATTAACATTATTTAAAGATGAGTAACAAAACACTGGTAACTTTTCCAAAGCTGGTTTTTGAGCAACCAGAGTCACTTTGTGTTTGCCGGTGTTTTCTGGGTATTTTCTACACTGAACAATAACTTCTATAATGTTTTTAAAGGGGGTTTCGTTTCATGAAAAACTCGACAGTTATCTGTCTGAGATGATTTCAACTCAGGCTCATTCAATGTCAGAATCAGAAAGATACATTCTTTAGGGGCCTGTTCTTATGAACTTAAATAACATTTAGTTATTACCAGAAAAATCTTCCCATTATAAAAACTTTACATGAACAAACGCTCATTCGCAGGGCTGCAAATCATACAATCACAACTTCCTCATTTTAAGGATGAATAAACAGACCTAGAAAAGCTGTCACTTCTTCACCTTCACTTTGAACATAGCTGATGAAGTGTTGAACAGGAGCTAGCTAGCCTGAACAAAGATGGAAACATTACAGAATGGCCTAGCTCAGAAACATTTTGCAATGCAGTAGAAGTCCAGATTGAACATTTTCAGTTCACCATTTAACTAAACCTTCATTTTCTTCAACTTATTCCCATGTCATTGCTCAAAGACGCTTGCTAGCAGCTTCATCGTATTGTTGGAACAGTCAAGATTCTCTTTGCCTTAAGATCACTAGCAGAGCAAACAACATGATCACCAAGTATTTTAGCATGCTCAAGGGCCACGGAACCTTCCAGAATCCACTCAACATTCAACCTCTTGTTCCAGCCCTCTGCCTTCCCTCTTGAGAGAAGTTCAAGGCCAGCTTATTTTACAAATTTCTTACACTTTTCAGCAGATGAATTGTCAATTACCTCTCATGAAATCAAATGGAAGCAGCTTTCAGGGTCTGAAAATATGTGGCTTCTCTTTTCAAAAAAGCATTCGCTGTAAAGTTGCACGCGTGCCATTGTTTTGTTATACGTGGGGAAAAAAATCTGATGTCATATTTTTTTCTCAGAGATAGCAGCAGCAGTTAACCCACACAAGTCCATTCCCCAGGTCCCCCGACAGCCATCTCTGATACTAGAGGGGCACACAGGCAGATACTTTGGCAAAGAAAGTCTACAAAATGAAGTTGCTATATACAGGCCAGAACAACCATATTGATTTTCAGTACAATTCAAAACACAAGGAAACATCAGTTTCCTAAATGGCACACACTGAAATGGACAGGGAGATTACACCACAAAGAGTGGAGAGAAGGAAGACGATAAAAGACAATTACATTAGCAAACAGCTGAGTGTTCTTTTAGGCTGTTTATTTTTCAGGTTCGAAGAACTGAGAGGCTTGAATTAAGTTACACTGTCCTTATCTGAAAAATCTGAGATCGCTCCTTTACGGACATTGTGCTCACAGCTGGAAGCCTGGGCATCCAGTAGACCTTCAGGAGATAAAGCCGTACAACCCTTTGAACATTTGAACATCCTCCTTAAAGCTCAAAGAGTTCTTTTTCCCAATTAATATTGCCCGCTCTCTCAGCAAATGGCAGATCTGTTTAAACTGCATTATAAACATATTATTTACCAAAACAGCAGTCAGTTTGCTACAAGCAAATATTTTCCTTTGAAATCCTTAACGAGACAAAAATGCCTTTCAAGTCAGAGACTTCGGAAGGGAGGTTGGGAATCAGGACAGACCAGCTGGGACTTACCATGGCCCCCTCACTTCTTCTTTGGGCAACTTCTCTCTGCAGTCGGGCCACAGCCAACTTCTCCCTGGAGAAGCAAAAGCACATGATTAGTTGACCATCCTTCTCAAGGCAGAGGTACACTGGCCTGGCTTCAAAACATTCTTCTAAGGTCTCCAGAGGAATCCCTTCCTTGGTTTAGCTCACTTCCTCCACTAAACTTTCTATAAATATTTAAAGTGATTGGTCATGAGTGCATTGTTTTCACTGCGTGTCATGAAAGAGATCTTTTGCCTTGGATTTTATAATAGCCAAATGAATGCTCAATGCCAACTCAAAGCTTCCCTTTAAGTTCATTAACATATATCATTTGTAAACAAATTTTCCGCAGCTAAAATGTTTCAGTTGTTCTTTCTGTATCAATTTTGCTCATAAATAGTTTTCATTATTCTTATTTATTTTGTTGCCCTGTGCTGATACTGAATTTAATAAAGCAAACAAAATGTAACTCTGTACCATTCTCGAAATAAAAATAGAAAATCCTTTGCAGGCTTGCTACATAACAGGCATGGGGCTGAGCATTTTACCTCTCTCATATGAGCCTGAAAACAACCCTATAATAGGTTTTATTATCCCCATTTCATAGATGTGGAAACTGAGGCTAAGAGAGGCTAAATAACATATGGAGCCCCCAGCTGGTAAGTAGTAATATTACAACCAAACTTTAGGTTCTCCTTAGTTCAAAACCTAAATAAAAATTCTGCATGTCATTTTTCATGGTCTAGGAAATATGAAAATATGGAATTGAAAGTCAGGTTATTTAAGTATTCTTCAGTTCACAACAGGGTTCATTTTGTGTCCTTTATAATTGCAATTCTGATTTCACTTACAAAAAAATCTAATATTCACCAAAATTTTAAGACTACTTTTGTAAAGTGACAGATATCTTCATTTTGGCCAGCTTTTCAATTATTCTTAAAATAGTTGAGAGACGAAGTAGGGATAAGTGAACTCTTCCAGTAATTCTCAAATCTTAGTTCTAGCAAGAATTTTCCCTGAAATCCTCTACTGCTACCGAGGTGTGACGCTATTTCATCCCTCAGCCCTCCCTCTACACAGGATTCAGCTACATGTAAACAGAGAGGAAGCAACCTGAATCCCAGAGGAGGGAGAGGATTTCTCCCCTTCTAACTGCTTGTGTCTTTGAAATGCCCAAGACTATCAAGAAGGCATGTATTGGGTTGGCCAAAAAGTTCGTTTGGGTTTTTCAGTAAGATGCTACACAAAACCCGAACGAACTTTTCGGCCAGCCCAATATTTTAGTTTGGTTAAAGTGGAGTAGCTTTTTAGTAGGAATAGTTCTCTCTCTGAATAAACACTGAAAGACACAGACTAGAAGGAGGAAAATTAGAATCAGGAGACTTTTGGGGGATACAAGTTTTGGGAGCCTAGAGCAGGACCTGTGCTTATACCCTATGAGAGGGGCAAAAAGGTAAGAAGGAAGAAGCCAGAGAGAGATGGGGTCACGTGCCTCTTTTTGAGGTAAGCAAGGCACAGAGCCTACACGTGTTCTCTGACACAAGTCCCGATGAGCAGATGAAAAGACAGAGGGAAGAGAAGAATGAGACAGACTTCTGGCTTAATATGAAAATTAAACACATGGTAAATACTCATGAGGACAAAAAAAATAGAGAAGAACACACTTTATATTCTATGACTCAGTAAGTCCACTCTGAAGTATAAACTCAACAGAAACTCATATATATGTTCATTGAAAGGCATGTACTAGAATGTTTATAGGAGGACTACTTGTAATAACCTTAAACTGAAAAGGCACACACCCATTAACAGTAGAATGGATAAACCTGAACATAGTTATACATTGAAATACCATAAACTACTGAGAAGGAATAATCAAGACCTCATCACAACAATACCATTGAGTGAAATAAGCAAATGCAGAAGAGCATATATTTTATGATCTCATTTGTGAAAGTTCAAAGGCGGCATAACTCCTACCTAGTTTGATAAGGTGAGAAAAAGAAATTAAAGACACAAATAACAAAAAGAAAGAGGTAAAATTGTTCATATTTACAGATGACATAATTTTCTAACCAGAAAATCCTAAGGAATTTACAAAACAACAATACAACTAATAATTTAGCAAAGTCACAGGATAAAAGTCAATATACAAAAATCAATTATGTTTTTATGCATTAGTATCACACAATTGGAAAATTAAGTTTAAAGAATCTGTAATAACATAAAATACTTAGGGAATAAATGTAATAAAAGACTTAAACTGCTACACAGGAACCACAAAACACTGCTTAGAACAATTAAAGGAGATTTTATACATACACATAAACACACACACACACACACACACACCACATTCATGGATTGAAAGGTTTACTATTACACTGTCAAAATTTTTACCAAAATAATCTAGAAATTATTTCTCACTGGGATGTATAACTCCATGAAACTAAATAAAGAGAACCCAGAAGCTACTCTGGTACTAAGGATGATAATTAAGTTAATACAACAATACCTGAACTCATTGTTTTCTCTGTATACTGAATACGGAGACATTTACCTTCTAGTCTAAACTCTAATCCACATTGTCTTATATTTTCCTTGACTGTTTATTTCGTATATATTTTCCTCTAAACAAGCCCATAAGTTCCTCCTTCACCACAAGGGTGGCAGCCAAAATTGCTGATTGATGCATTTTTGCACGTGGTCAGTTGTGGTGTAGCTGTGGTGTAGCACTGTACCAGCTGCGGCCCTGAATGCTGAGATCACATTTAGTCCATCTCTATAACACCTACTAAGGGCCATTTAGTAGAAACAAAATAAATGTTTGCAATTTGCTGAGTGAGGAATCAGACACAGAATCTAATACCAATTTGCCTAGCATGATAGAAGTTCTAATAACTACCAATGTGCATTTATGAGTACACAACACACACACACGCATACACAATGATTCCCACAGGGCACCTTCTGGTTCTACTTGGCCACAAAAGCTTTTTATACACATTTTAAATTATGATAAGCACAGCTTCCATGGACTACCAGGTAAATATCTGAGTAAGCATCAACAAAGTAAATTCCTATATAAGAACATTGAATGAGGGGACAATAGTACAGCAGTTCTCATATATTTGGGCCACAGGACTGCTTTGCATTCTGAAAAGTTACTGATGACCCAAAAGAGCTCGTTTACATGGGTTATAGCTACTGATGTTGACCAAAAGACTTTCTGTTCAAGTAGGTTACGTTCATAAATATTTACCATATATAAATGAAAACAGGTAGTTTTAAAAAATATTTACCTATAAATTCATTAAAAATTAATAAACCCATGGTAACATAAGTAAAACATTTTTATGAAAAATATTATATTCCAAAACAAGAATAAATTTCATAAGAAGAGTGACACTGCTTTAAAATTTTGCAAATATATCTTCAACATCTGGCTTAACAGAAGATAGCTGGATTCTCATATCTGCTTCCGCATTCAACTTGTTGTGAGAGCACATCATATAGCTTCTAGAAAACTCCACTACATACTCACGAAAGAATGTGAGTAAAAAAAGGCAAATACTAGCTTATGAAAATAGTTTTGACGTTGTGGATCTCTTAAAAGGGTCTTGGAAGCACCCAGTGTCCCAGGCCCACACTTTGAGAACTTCGCCCCGAAGATAGATACAGAACTAGAAATGGAAGAACGTTCTGGAAAATTTCCTGGAATCATCATTTCTGATTGCTGAATCTTCAGAGAAAGATTTAATATATATACCAATAGGCTACTAATTTTTTAGAAGAGCAGTTTAGCACAAAGAAGACATTTCTAGAAACAGAACAAGAGTCTATCGTATCACTATCATCCTACTAAATGATAAAAATAATCCTAATACAGTGTAAAGGTTAGGAACATCATTATTTTATCCTTAAAATAGATTTCCTTTACCACACTATTAGGAAATATCACACGGTATAGGTGCTTGTCAAATCTTATTCAGTTCAATTTGAAAGAAAACTCCAATGGTTTTAGCCATTACATAGTTTTTAAGAAGGAAAATATTAATAAATCATAAAATTCTGTAGTCTGCCCACACATTTTATTTTTTGGCCTTCAATAAAGTATGAATGAACCAACATAGAAAACCAACATCTCAGAAGTGGTAGCACATTAGCCACTTGATTTGGTGAAACAGAGAGTAAAATACGTAAAACTAGAAACGTCAACTTTACTTTTGACCTACCGCCACGTGAGCAGAGACGTGCCCGACTTCAAACAGCCATGTGGAAATGTGTGACACAAACGT
Source organism: Balaenoptera ricei (assembly GCF_028023285.1). NCBI lineage: Eukaryota > Metazoa > Chordata > Mammalia > Artiodactyla > Balaenopteridae > Balaenoptera > Balaenoptera ricei. The sequence continues at coordinate 3,141,266 of NC_082645.1, read as the reverse complement.
GGAGAATCTCAGAGTAGTCTGGGTCACGGGAAAGATAATCCCCAACCCTAACCCTGCTCTCTGGTCATCCTAATTTACAAATTGGAAAATCGCTTTAGTCGACTTCATGGGATCTACTCTCATTCAAAGCAGCCTGGTGGTGAAGGACAATTTGCATGACCAACAAATACAAATGCCTCTTTGGGTCCATGCTCTGTAATTGCTCTAAATCATTTATTCAGGAAATGCAACATATATAATGTCATGGAGCAAAGACTTCTAAGGGTTCCGAATAACAGCCCAGGGTTTTCTACAGGGTGGGTGGGCAAGACCAGTGCCAGTTAAGTTCCACTACAGGAAGGGTACCCCAATTTTACGTACTAGGAGCTATTTTATGTAGTAGGCCTCTGAAACATATTTCCTTTGAAAAGAGGGTTTCAAGGCTAAAACACACCAAAAAGGTTCTTTCTTGAGGTTCTATACTTTGTATCTCCCAAATCTTTCAAGTTTTTGGTATTCCATGTGTGTGCAGTTTATGCCAGCAGGAGTTTTTCTTAGTAGGGATTGTATTTTTTTGGGTATGAAAGAAGAATTGTCATTCTTTATTAAAATTAAGGAAGTAATGGAGTTGTTGAATGGGTGAAATTATCTATGATCAAATTCTTAGGATTTCTAGATGTTAATATTTCTGGGCTCAAATTATGAACTTAAAGTATTAAAAATAAATGGGTCTTTTTTTTTTTTTTTACAGTAATCTCATCTGCCCTTGGGTTTAGTAGTCCCTTGGCAAACCATATCTTCACACCCCCATGGTCCCAATATACATGTGAAACCAACTAGGACCATCATCTTTTTTATGCAAATTCGGGGTTCTTAAAAACAGCTTTGTGTAAAAAATAAGGAATCCTTGCCTTGCATGCTACCCAAGGCAAATTAAACACACTCCCAAATACTTGTGTTCCTATTTGAAGGTCTTCGCTCATCTGCTAAAAACTGACAACTCTGCTTTTGCAATACGTCTCTGTTTTGTTTTGTGTTTGTAGCAAAGCCAGTAGCTCATTATGAAGGGGGTATTGACTTTATGATAGCAAAACAAATGCCCAGAGATATTTTATCAAGAGCTGTGGACCCTTACTTACAGAACAGGGATAAAAGAAGGATATAAAGAATAAACACACAATAAAACAAAAGTGGCGACAACACTTACTTCTCTTTCAGTTAAATGCAAAGAGAATCTTTCCCTCCAAGAAGGATGAAACAGAGCTACATTTTTATTCAATTTTACGCACAAATGGCGAATTAGTCCCAGGTTTCTAAATCCTTCAGTGCAGCCGCAGACAATCTCAACTAAAGATCATAATAAACAACAACACAGTTATTTACGCGAACCATGGATCTTCAGAATACCACAGATACATGTGCACGTTAAGCCCATGGAAAGATTGCCTACAGTGATACCAACAGGATGCTGGCATTTGTAAAAGCCAGAAAAGACCTGCAAGGTTTGGATGTTTAGAAAAATGCTCTCCAAGGGGTAAGCAGCTTTCGAAGGGGGACTGTATTCAGTTTGTGATGTGTGGAGACGTCCGACTTCTGGGCACCGAACAGCCATCTGTTGCGGGAGTGGGGAAGGCAGGCCTGTCTGGAGACAAATCAGTGTTCTGCTGCCATTTTCAAGGAAGCCCTGCACCCGTCCTGAATGGGTAAGGATGATGCCACGGTGCAGCCCTACTCTCCACGAGGCAGATGGGACCCCCGTGAGGCTGCCCTGGAGGAAGGGCCGCACTGGCGCTCAGGGTGAGTGCGGAGAATTACTTCTACTCATTGTGAGTCTCATCACCCCAGACTGCTCTATACACACAATGCATTTGAAGGGTGCAGATCGAAATGCACATCCAGCAAGCTGTCAGTGCAGTAAATACTCTGTGCGTTTTCATCAAATTGCCAGCTAATCTGTACAATTTCTACTTGACTCTCCTGGAAAAATAAAGCATAACAACTAAGCATGCTCACATATGTATTTAAAAAGAAAAAAAAAAACATTATGGGGCATCTTACAAACCCAAAGTCAATTTCCTTTACTGTGGGAAAGAGATCGGGATATTAAAGAATATTCTAATATCCCCCCAAACTGGACCTTCATGTTAGTTTCGGTTGTTAGGTTAAGCGCCTATATTCTAAAGTATTTAAAACTCAGTTATCTTTATGTATTATATAATATATACATCTATCTCTATTTTAATTTATTTGGAATATTCTGCTGATTATATACAGTAATCCATTGATGATGGAAATTCTAATTCATTCAGCAAAAACTTAAAGTGAGTTTAATGAGTTTATGCGAGGCCTGGCCCAGTACTAGGCACTGGGAAATAAAGATAAATAAGAAGGTTCTAAATTCAGAGAGCTTAGGGTCTAACAGACAGAAAGCATACCTAGGCACACCTGTGTCATAAGATGCACTAAGCATAACATGAGTGCTGGGTATTCAAAGTTGGATTCAAAGCTAGCTTTTAAAATAAATGTTAGGTAATGATTTTATCAAAAAATAGAGATTAAACTGCCTTTAAATGGGAAGGTGCATTCTCCTATTTCTAAGAAAGTTATTTTTCAAATTTCATGCTTTTTAGCAACAAGTCATATAGAAAAACAGGTCTGTTTCCACAAGTCTTTTAATTATAGAGAATCTCTATTATAGGTCTTGGTTGCACTATTCCCTAAATTCCTTAAGTTTGGCAGGTTATGGTATTGGACTTCAGTTCAATTCCAAGTGCTGCCCCTTTGGGTCATGGTTTTATCCAGGTCACTTTTCAGAGACACTCGACCGACTTCTTCAGCCTTTTCCATTCCAATACATCATATCACAATTTTAAAAGATAAGAGTAATGGTTAATATTTATTGAACAGTTAGTATGGCAAGCACGGTTCCAGATACGTGAAATATTTAAACTTCCAACAATCCCATGAGGTAGGTATTATTATCATCTCCAGGACACACAGCAATGCTTCTCAAACTTTTTCAGAACCTTTTTACACTCTGAAAAAAAATCTTTGAGGACTCCAAAGAGCTTTTGTTTATGTGGGCTGTATCTGTCAATGTTTACGGTATTCAAAATGAAAACCAAGACGCTAAATATATATTAATTTACATATATTTACATATAGTAAAATACAAATACTATATATATTAATTTATTTGAAATAACAATAATAATTCCATTACAGGTAAACAACATATAATTATGAAATACAACTATAGATTCCAAAACAAAAATTAGTAAAAAGAATGGCAGTGTTTTATAGTTTTGCTATGTCTTTAACGTCTGGCTAACAAAAACGACATCTGGATTCCCATATCTACTTCTGTACTCAGGATGTTGCAATGTTAACATGTTGAAAAGCCTCTGGCAAACCACTGCATGCCCATGAGAGTGAAAAAGACAAATAACATCTTAGTACTCTTAGAAAAACAGTTTTGACCTCTGAATTCTTGAAAAAGTCATAGGGCCCCTGGAGCCCCCAGTCCACAGTCTGAGCGCTGCTGATGTACAGTAACTCCTATCTTCCACGGGGAAACTGAGGCTCAAGTAGGCTGGGAAACATGCCCACTGTGCCTTAGCTGTTAAATTTAAATACAACCATGCATGTTTTTCCAAATCTGCAAAATAGTGATGAATACTTATTTAGTTAAAATCTCATTTGCTAGAACTTGTGCCTCTGTATTTATCATCACTTATTAACCACAGCCTCTACTGCTAGAGAAGGAATCATCAATTGAAAGAGGCTGGGACCTGGGACCTGGGACCTGGGACCCTTTGCTACAATGCTGGCACCTGGACAAACATCTTGTCCAGCAAAAAAATACAAAGAAACTATAAGGGACTAAAAATGTGTGCATGCACAGACAAGGCAAATTATGGACAACAAGATACAAAAGATCAAAAAACCCAACTGCCACTTCTGAAGAGCAGGGAGCAAAAGCAGGGTACTGGGCATGCCCCCTGCACACAGCACCACCAAAGGGGTGGGCAGACCACCTAAGCCCCCCCTCCAGCCCGACCCCTGGATACACCCCTACCTTCACCCCATATTAGGATCCAGCTCGGCCCGCCTCGTGGAACGAGTGAGCAAGGGAACCTGTTGCTTCTTCTCGCTCCCCGCTGCTGCAGCAGGGGCCCCAATAAAGCCTTGCCTGCATTTCTTGTCTGGCCTCCGATCCATTTCTATTGACTAAGGAGGCAAGAACCCCGGTCGGTAACACAATAATGCAAGAAATAATGGGGGTGTCCAAGGATGAAACATCCTTGACCCTTTCAATAGCAATCAATGGGAAAACCACCCATCTAACTTTTCAAGGACACACTGAATTCCAAGTCCTATGAACCTACATCTCCAGCCGAGTAGAAGAAAAATACAAATGAAATTCCTAATATAAACCTATGCTCAGGCACACGTTCTGTTTCAATTAACACCACCCCCTCCCCATATTTTTTCCCTACAAAGATCTCACCAAATGCCCAAGAGGAAATGAGATGAAATGATTACTCTCATTTACACCTTGGGGCAGAGAGTCACACTCTAAAATCTTAGAGAAAAGTTTCAATAAATCATCAGCCTTCCCCATTTCTGAGTGGGCCCCACGAATAAGAGCATGGTGGCGACCTGGTGTGTGTGTGAAGAGAGCAGGTCTGCTCTCCCCGGAGGCCTAGAACCATTCTCCGCCTACACAGGCACCCTGGGGAGGTGCCGGCCACAGAGGCAGGACAATGTCGAGTGCCAGGTGCGCCTGTGGAGTGGGCAGATGGGGAGATCGGGGGCAACAGTCCCTGAGTAATGGTTAAATTAATTAGCCTTTCCAAAGCAGATCATTTAATTACTCATCCACTCAGATATTCAGGGCAGGAACAGATTTAGAGAAAGTTTGGGAGCTACAACCCAGATGAAAGAAACTTGCATACAACTTTTTCCAACGCATAATGTCAGCGTTGGCCCTAAAACTTATAAATACCAAAAATCACCCTCTTATTCCATACTTTAGAGGAATCAATTAACATCCACAATGCATAACAGTCAGGAAGTTGAGAGTGGTTCTAAATTGGTGACATTAAACGATTTGGGTCAGCAAACACTAAGGCAGCGGGACTCAGGACAGCACTCACACACGCTGACTGCGGGAGAGAGAGGAAGTGTAGTAACAGTGCGCTGTGCTGACTAACCGATTCCCTTCCCACCAAGCAAACAAACAAATGAGCAAAAAAACCAGAAACTCTTTTAGAGAATACAGTATATTGGAATACAGAGATCATTAGTGAAAACAAACACACACTCTAATTTCAGTTGCCTGCCTTTCTGAAGGTCTTCTGTCCACATGCTGCTCCTCACGGAGCTTTCTGAAGATTTCTAAAATTTTTCTCCAATTTTCTACATTTCTGGAGAATTTTCTAAAAGTTCTCTAAATATGATGCCATGTTAAGTGTTCTAGAACTTGAAAAAGAATAGATACATGTATATGTATACCTGGAATCAATTTGCTGTACAACTGAAACTAACACAACGCTGTTCATCAACTATACTCCAATATAAAATAAAAATTTTAAAACAATTGTTCTATAATGAATGTTCTTCCACTCTCAAAAATGGGTGTCTCAAATGACATCCACATTTTCATTTAGTGGTTCACTGATTCATCCATACAGCCACTTGTGTCACCCACTGTATCCTAATTGCTTACCTGTTTCTCAACCCTACTGGGCTATAAGACTCAGACGGCTAGGACTTCATGCTCTTTGTGTGTCTGAGGCACAAACCACATCCTCATTGAATGAAAGATCATGATTCAGGGCAAAGAGAGCCTCCTGTACTTGAGGCAAGATCACAGGCTGCCTTCATCTGTATTAAGTATCAGAGGTTAGTCCCATGCCCCACCAGAGCTTAACAAAATGCGCCAATAAAACCTACCACTACCAACGCACTTGTAGCGTTCTGCACACTTTAGATGTACCACGTACTCTTGTTATCAAATAAAAACACCAATGAAGAAATAAACTTGTCTTTCTGGGGATTCTCCCCTTTATTACTCCTTAGAACTATTAGCTTTCACTAGAAGAATACGTGCTTTAATCACAACATTTTTTATAAAGACAGGGTCTAGTAACTTTATTGAACACAATACTGAGTTAAAAGAACCCCATTTTCTTCTCTTTTCTTTGTCTGGGGCAGAAGGAAATCCCAAAAGTCTCCTACCTAATGTGTTTCTAAAATACACACTGCAACAAAAAATTCCCCCAACTTCAATATAGGAAATTTGAGTCTTAACTCTTGCGGTAACTTCTTCCTTGAGTGTAAAGCCAGTTCAAGGACTTCAAAAAAAAATTTCCTTGAGATATACCTTTCTAAGAATCATTGAAGAACTACCTAATTTTTTAAACTTAATTTTCACTTCTGAAAAGCCTAGATTCTTGAATGAGGAATCCTTATGTTTCCATGTTTTCTAAGAAACATGAATTTCCTATGTTCTCATGTTCCATACCGATAATTCTCCTTTTAACATTAAAATTCCACTAAAAAGACACATCTAGGTTGGTTTTACGTCTGGCAAATAAGAAAAAACTGAAAAACGAAAGAATTTCATTAATAGTGTTTGATTTTCTTCCATCAATTTTCGTAACATTCAAAGGTAATGGGAGATATGTCATTTAATATGGAAAGAGAATTCTTAAGGAAAAGAAAACACATGCTAACCATCTCCTAAGGAGTACTGCATACCTGTGGGTGTGTGAGACAACAGCCTTCATGTTACAGTTTATTTGGTTTCCATGGCTTTCAATTATCAATGGCCCTGAAATCTCATTCTGTCTCTATTTTCATGAAGGTCCCAAGATAGTATCTCCGAGGAGATTCAAGCCATCTGTCTAGGCTGAGAAAAACAAGGCTTATGAGATCCTAAAGGAAGAAGTTGAAGGAGGTAATGAAGACCCTGGTAAGGCTGCAACACAGAATAGTTTATCCCCTAAATCCTCCTTCTTCATTTGTGGAATGAGCCACACATACAAGGAAAATTCTGCTCAACAAAATGGTGGCTTTTAGGGTGGATTAGCAATGCCATAAATTCATCCCACAAGTACCATGCTGCCTACTATGTCGGAGGCACTTTGCTAGGCTCTGGGGAAGACACAATGACAAGTTAAGGCTTAATCCCTGTAGTCAAGAAGCATCATGTCTTAGAAAACAATATGTCTATATCCAGTGTTATGAGTTGAACTGTGTCCCCCTAAAAATGTGAATGACTTTACATGTTGAAGTCCCAGAACATGACCTCATTGGAGGCAGTGTCTTCATGGTAATCAAGTTAAAATGTGGTCATTAGAATGAGCCCTAATATCCACTATGACTGAAGCCCTTAAAAAAGGGGGCAAATTTGAAGATAGGTACAAACAGAGAGAATTACATGGGAAGATGAAGGAAGAGATTGGGAAGATTCTTCTAAAGAAAGATTCTAAATCAAGCAATGCCAAAGATTGCCAGCAAACCAGAAGCTAGGCAAAGGGCATGGAGCAGATACTCCTCACAGCCCTTAGAAGGAAGCAACCCTGCCAACACCTTGATATTAGACCTCTAGCCTCCAGTACTATGAGACAATACATTTCTGTTATTTAAACCACCCAGTTTGTGGTACTTTGTTAGGGCAACCCTAGCAAAGGAATACATTCAGATGTACTTACATTTTAATATAAAATCTATCAATTGGGTTTCCCTGGTGGTGCAGTGCTTGAGAATCTGCCTGCCAATGCAGGGGACACGGGTTCGAGCCCTGGTCTGGGAAGATCCCACATGCCGCGGAGCAACTAGGCCCGTGAGCCACAACTGCTGAGCCTGCGCGTCTGGAGCCTGTGCTCCGCAACAACAGAGAGGCCACGACAGTGAGAGGCCCGCGCACCGCGATGAAGAGCGGCCCCCGCTTGCCACAACTAGAGGAAGCCCTCGCACAGAAACGAAGACCCAACACAGCCAAAAAAAAAAAAATCTATCAATTACATGTGTTTGGACATAATCCCTCTCTCTACATACAAATATACAAGTAGCTTGGTAAAATATAATGGGTGCCCCAAGCAAGTGTCATATAGTTTCAGTAGAAGGAGTAAATACTTCTGACCAAGAGAATCAAGGAAGTCTTTATAGAGGAAATGGCAGTCACATTTCAGACAAGCTAAGAGCCATAGTAAGTCAGAAGGCAAAAAGTCAGAAGGAATTTATGACTGTAGAACTATAAAATATTTACTGCAAAGTTGTTCTTGTTGTTTTTCATCTAAGAAACTCACTCCTTTTACATGCCACTTCTCAAGAAAGGTCAAGAAGTCTATATGAATGACTCAAATGGCACACTTCATATCTAAACCTCTACAAGTACACATTAACTTAGCCACAAAGATATTTTTAGTACTTTCAACTTCATCTTCTTTTTACTAAGACTACTGTGATGTCTAGTATAAGATAAAGTGCTGTCTTCCTGCTCTATTATAAGACTATTGACTTAGTTGGTCTTCCAGACTGGGGATGGTTTGCAAATAGACTTACTCTGGCTGCCACCTTCTGGTTTGTAAATACACTTAACTCACTCTCTGACTGCTGCCCTTGTGCACTGGTCACTAGCAGGTAACAAGGAGTTAGAGGGGTCACCTGTGGTCCTGGAACTGGTCTGTCTAGAGACAGAATGACAGAATCCATGACCAGACTCCCCATAACTCAGGTCTCTCCCAATAAGCCATTATCAAGCCTTAGAAACACTTTTTAAAAGCCAACAATGGGAAACTCTGGAGGGAAACAGAAGACACTGATGAGAAAACAGAACCTAATGTCTAAGAGATGAGAAATGAATGGAAACCAATCTGTGAAATAATTTAATAGGTGTGACACCGGGTAAGACCCTAATGGGAAGGAAAAAAATTCTCAGATATACGACCACATAGGATACTCTCAACAGAAGTAGAAGTGTTTTAGGAAACAGGAAAACAACTCATATGCAAACAACAGCAGATGTTTCTGAAGAAGAATAATATAGCACAACAACCAAGCAACAAAATTAATTCTGTCAAAACAGGCTACTGTAAACTTTCAGTTTATAGGTAATTAAACCTAGGCATTTAAATTGCCTGTTTTATCATCACAGTGAGAGAGAGGAAATTTTTTAAAAATGAAGGCATCTTTTGTATCTTAAAACAAGAGAGGGGAAAGTCAAGTAGTGACTGAGTGGTTCAAAATTTTAAAAAAACCATTTTCTGAAGGATGGCAGGCACCCACCACCTTCAAGGCAGAAGGTGGTTGAAAAAGTAAACAGTCATTTTTGAACAAATTTTGATTACATTTAAGAGAGAGGATAACAAGAGTAATAATAGCAATAATTAACACTCACATTGTGATTACATTCCCAGCACATTACAGTGAGTTATTAACTCATTTCATCTTCATCCTAACCATAAGGTGGGCACTATTATTATCGCTATTTTACAGATAAGGAAAACAAGGCACAGAGAGATTAGGTATCAGCCCAAAGGTCTTGGGGGTAGTGATTGATGACGTCAGGATTTGGGGGCAGGCATTCTTGGTCCCAAAGCCCCATTCTCATCTTAACGCTGTGCTATCCACGTAATTCTAGCTGAAGTTACACTTCTTAATGGTGCGTTGTTGTTCAGTAATATGGACACTAAAAGGTCTGTGTGAATTTCATAAGAAGCTCTCAAAATCCATTTTCATTCCCCTTTGAGACTCAAGCAACTGAAGAAGCAGAACAGAGGTGTGGTTAATAGAACAGACTCTGGGATCAGACTGCATGAGTTCAGAATCCCAGCTCATCCACCGACCAGCTCATCGACCTACGGGAAGTTACTTACCATCTCTGTGATCGAATGTGCTATCATTTACAAATACAAATTGCTCCTTTCTAGAAGTGGGAGGACTTTACTTCCCCACCCCACTGATATCAGGCTTGGCGTGAGACTTGCTTTGACCAATGAAATGTGAGTGAAAGGAACATGTGTAACTTTTGGGCAGAAACTTGAAGAGCCAGGACAAAATTTGCCATATTATCTTTCTCATTATGATCAGCAATGTTTGAGAAGGAGGCTGGCCTGGGTCCTGGAGTGAGGATACCTTGGAACCAAGCAGCAGACCCGCCACTGACTTCTGATGGAGTAAGAAATATATCACTGCATTTTTTTTTTTTTATTTTTTTTTTTAACTTTGGGTTTATTTATTTATTTATTTTTATGGCTGTGTTGGGTCTTTGTTTCTGTGTGAGGGCTTTCTCTAGTTGCGGCAAGTGGGGGCCATTCTTCATCGCGGTGCGCGGGCCTCTCACTATCGCAGCCTCTCTTGTTGCGGAGCACAGGCTCCAGACGCGCAGGCTCAGTAATTGTGGCTCACGGGCCCAGTTGCTCTGCGGCATGTGGGATCTTCCCAGACCAGGGCTCGAACCCGTATTCTCTGCATTGGCAGGCAGATTCTCAACCACCGCGCCACCAGGGAAGCCCTATCACTGCATTTTTAACTCACTATAATTCGGGGGCTGCTTGTCACATGACATACTGCCTCTCTTGTCTCACACGCTCTCTGTGCCTCAATGTCCTACCTGCTTCTAGGGTTGTTGCAGGAATTGATGAGTTATGTTTATAAAGCATGTAGAACAGTGGCTGGCGCATGATAAGCTCAATGGATGTGTTCATTCTTTTAATTATATTCATCTATAAATGGTGGGAGATAGGTATTAGTGAGCCAGATACTCACATGAAAAGAACACGAGAGAAAAGATTGCTAGAGGAAACACTGCCAGTACTAATCAAATCCAGTGCTTTTCTGACGCTCAGATTCTTTCAGCTCAGTCCTTATTGTTATACTTACTGGTTGCCCTTTGGGCTTTTTGCAAACTTCTCCTTCCCTTCATTGCTTCCAGTAATCTTATCCATTTATTGACAATTCAGGGCGTTAATATTAGTGACCCAAAATTTCCAGACAGTTTTCCTGCTGTAAGATCTAGTCAGTTACTTTGGCCATGAAGATTTCTCCTCCATGTCCCTCCACTATCTTTTTGGAAATAGAGTTGAGCACCAGTTTTCCCGTCCATGGAACACAATTTGAGTGAGATCATAGCAGCTGCTATTTCTTTGTTTCTAAGGGTGAAGGATTAGATAACTTTGACAAGTTTCTTTGTTCCATGAGTTTTGACTGGCTTTAGTTTGCTAATGTACAACATTCTGCGGAAAAGCTCTTGTTTCACAATTAACGTTCCACACAACTTGCTTTCAGGGGATGTCGCTGATGACCACTCCAGAGGTTGTGATAAGCAGATACTGAGACCTCTCATGCCCAAGAAGAAGTTACCGTGAGGCTCGCTCTAATGCATCTTAGTAATCACAGGCCACTAAAAAGTGGTGGCCCAAAGAGATCTTTGACAGCACCACCCTCGTTTCTGATGGGAGGAAATGGAGCCTTAAAAAGACTGACTACCTTGTCGAGAAAAATTACAGTCTGTTGAAGAGCAAAACCTGATAGACCAGAGTCATTATCCATGGGAATCATGGATACTGTGCTCTTTCTAGGGCTAAGAGTGCTTCAAAGACAAACGCTTGGTGACAAGAATACATCTGGACAGACTGAAAAACGTGTTAAGTACCCAATTAACAAATTCATTCACTCCCATGTTACTGAGCATCTTACTGGGTTTTAATCTGACCCATTCACAAAAGCCAAAGAGCTTACTAAGAAAGATACAGTAACAGAGCCCCATTTAACTATGCTCCTACCTGAAGTAAGTTGGTAGGATAGAGTCAGTATCAGGGCTTAACTAAATTAAGATATAAAACAGAAATCAAGTCATTTATTACATCAAAGAGCTTTGTCTGGCAGTTACTTGCTAGATAAGTAACTCACCAGCTATTTTCTCTGAAATAACAGTGATTAGAATGACTACCATATCCAACAAAAAACTGCAACAGGCAATAAACAGGATCAATCTTCAGAAAATAAAATACACCAAAGGTAGCTAGAGCTGCTTTTGACTGTCTTGGTAGCAAATAAAAGCGAAAGTTATTTCTAGCATTCATCATTTTAATGATTTCTAAATTTGCTTCTCCAAAGGAAATGTACTGGAGATTAATATATTTTACATGAAAACAAATAGAATGTGTAAATTACTAAGGGGTTTACTTCCTTGCTTTGATTCTAGCCACCTTCCCAAGCCCTAAAAAGACATTCACTCAAGTTTTGTGTGGCTTCTGTGAAATCATCTCCTCTACAACTAAATAGGTAAAGAAAGAATGTACTTTTTTAGTGGATAATGGTAAACCTGAGATTTGTGGCTAAAAACATTCTTGATCACAAACACTTTGTTGTTTTCTTTGCTCCTTGGCTACATTCTCACGTCTAAAAGACATTAAGTGAAAACAAAACAAAGAGAAAAGGATTCTGTAGGCACCCACATCCAAGAAAGGCTCAGTAGTCGAAAGTCACAATAAAAACAGATCGTCATAGACGGGAATTCCATTAAAGAAGGACAAAATATCTGCTTTGGGGAAGGGCTCAATCCATTTTTTTGAAAAAAATTACTGAGAGACAAAGTCCGGAGCTGTAATACATTCTTAAGATCAAAGGCAGAAATAACTAGCAATGTCCGAGTTAGTCCGAAAGAAAAGCAAACCTAGCAACAGACAGACTCTCTTGCAAATGGAGAATGTCTTTAGTATAATACAGTAAGTCTGTTGTATGTGACACCTTGATAAATTAAAGAAACAGAAACATTGTCACAAAAGAAAAGGAAGAAAGGAAGGAAATTCACAAAACAGTGCCCACAAAAGATGGATAAGAACGTTTTAAGAGAATACTGCATTGATTAAAGGGAAGCAAGGAAAACAAGATAGCTGCATTATCTGACTCACCCCCTACTGCACATGCCCTATTGTATTGTTTCCTTTGGCACTAACTACAAGAGAGTTTCATCCTATGTCTAATAATACTATTATTTATAAAACAGAAGAAAAACATCCTGATAAGAATATACCTCAATAGGAAAAAGTCTCCTTCTATATAATCTGAGTGTCCAGATGAAAAAGAAATGCTTTTTCAAAGTAATAACAATTACAAAGCAACCAGTGAACAAGATAAGCACTTGCAGAAGGAACCACACTGAATCTATTCAACAAACCAGCTTTTCTGTTATGTGAACCCAAGAATGGATAACTGCTACTCACTGGGAAAACCTGCAGTGCTGTCAAAATCAGCCAATGCCAGTATACAGTCGGGGTGGGGGGGGGGGGAGGAAAATCTTTAAGAAAAGAAGAAAGTTTAGAGAGAAACAGAGGAAAGGGTGACAATACAACTTGTAAGTCTTTATTCAACATTATATTCATTGACCTATTACATTTAAGTCAATATGGAAGACACAGGGTTTTGAAAAGTACACACAGACACAATGGCCCCCGCCCTCCAAAAGCTAGAACTTGTAAAATACTACTTTGGTCCCGGATTTTACCAATGTTCATTTCTTGCAATTATAAATAGAATGTTCAACTCTGTAAGTGAAGTTATTTTCATATTCTGGCCAGCATCCCATATTAATATAATTTTGCTGCAAAGTACATTTATATTATATTGAAATTAAAAAATCTGAATGGAGTGCATATTTTCAGAAGTCCAAGTTTATAAACAATCTATTGAATATGGAGGTTTCCTATTCCATAACTTTACAGACATGATATGTACACCTAACTACATTTAATACCAACCATTTTACATATGAACTACAATCTGATTGGGTATTTCAAAGACTATGCGGATAATTTGCTAGAGTTGGGGAAGAGTAAAAAAAATCCATAATTCAATTAGGTAGCACTTATTCAGCCATTAAAATGTGGCAGTCACTGTCTTATATGCTCCTACCTATATTATCTTATTGAATCCTTGCAAATCTATCCTTTTTACCGATGAGTAATAAGACCTTCCAAATGAACAGCCATTTGAACTTTAAACCATTGCACTAAACTCCTTCGAACCACATACCTACAGAGGAGATTCCTGTGGAACCTAATTCGTTGTTGGTTATGAATGGAATTTTACTCTGCTTTTGAAACATGATCAAACCAAGGATGATTCCAGCAATAATTTCCCAGCAGGGTCTGTAGCCAGAAGGGCCAGACAGCAAGGCTAGGACCTTTGAGCAACCCCTGCCCCTACTCTTAGGGGCACTCCTAAGAGCTCAAAATAGGAAATTCAGGCATGCAGTTCAGAGAAGCACATTCTGACAGGGTATGGATGAAGGTCCAGATTTGGAAAAGTCTAGAATGTTCCTGAAAGGCAGGGTTCTACGAAGTGGATTTCAAGGCTGGTGGTTAGCTGAGAGCTTAAGGTTCAAGGACAGAATTCCAGTTTCTACAAGGGATGATGGCAATGTGATAATACCCTTAGATCAGCTGAAGTACAGGGCAGAATTTCAAGGCATCTACTATGAATGGGTCAAATCAGCAACAAGGATAATCTGAACACACAACCAGATGCTTTTAAGTTTACGTTTCCATAAAACTTATAGTCATTAAAGAAAATGTATTAGTTTACTCTTCTGATCAAACTATGGGACTCTTAGTTTTCTGGACCCTGATAGGTCTGTTTTGAAAAATGTCAAGTCTAAATCTCTATGGCACTGATATTCCATGAGGGATAAGCCAGCTTTAGGAACATTAATTCCAGTGCTGACCATTGTGAATTCCTTGACACATTGCTCACATCTGGAAACGTCTGTCAGGAACAAAATTTAGACGAGCTTGCGATTTTGCTGATTTCTCTTCCACTTTTGACTCTCAGCCTTTCGCCACGGGCTAAACTCTATAGATTCATTCTAATTTTCAGAGGGAGACAACAGAAAGCCTGACATCAAATTTACCTTTTTAGATATTTATCTAAAGTTTTAAAGAAGGGCTTTGCTTTCTAGAAGAATGGCCAATGTTAAAGCAAGAACTAAGGAATAAACATTATTCAGCCAGAATAAGCACTGCATTCTTCAGTCTATATGAATATAGACATAAGTCGTTAGGCCAGTTGACAACTAGGGGCCAAATCTAGAATCACGGACCATGTCTTCCTCAGTATCGTGCTCCACACCCAGTAGGTCTTGGCAGATGCTTACTGAACTGAAGTTACTTAACACCTGAATCCCAGATTCTTCATCTTTAAACTTGGGTGATAATGTAGTCATGCCTCATGATTTATACATTACACATTCGCAAATTTGCCTACTCAGTAAAATGTACTTGCAATCCCAAACTCAATACTTGAGGTGTTTTCATGATCACTTGCAGACACGAACAGAGCAGCAAAAAATGTGAGTCACCAATGCCCACGTTGCCAGCTGAGGTCGAACAGGGCGACGCTCTGCAGCTGTCATATTGTAAACAAGCATCCTTTCCACGATCTATTTAGTGCCATGCTTTTTGCCCTTCTGTGTTCTGCTGCTTAAGATGGCCCCCAAATATACTGCTCAAATGCTATTCCTTGTTCTTAAGTACAAAAAGGCTATGGTGTACCTTACAGATAAAATATATGTGTTAGATAAGCTTCATTCAGGTATGAGTTATAGCGCTACTGGCCATGAGTCCAATGTTAATGAATTGACAATGTATATTAAATAAGGTATCTTTAAACAGAAACGCACACAGAACACACATGAAGATTACATATGGATTGGATGATGAAGATGTTATCACCAGAGGCTCACAGAAACCTAACTCTGTATTTCCCTTAGGAGTGATGGTGCACTATTCACTAAGTCAATGTTTGCAGCAACTTTCTAGAACACCACTGTCATGAATTATGAGAAGTGACTGTATTTACTCCACCAGTGGTTTTTAGCTCTGAGAAAACGTAGGTTTGGAAAATGCTGGTGACGTGACCAGCACAAGTGGGCACTTAAGGAATCTGACCTACCTAAAGGCAAAACCAGTGTCCTGTCAGGTGTCTGCAAACAACACAATTTAAAACATCTACCGCAGATTCACCGTATTTCACAGAAGAGCATATGAAAACACGAAATTGCATGCAAATGTATTGCTGAAGTCAATATACTAGTAGAAGTGGGAAATATTAAGATTATTTACAATCAATCAAAAGGCATCTGAGTTCCAGGTCAGGTGAATATTGTCAGAAATAGTCTATCAGCTTGCTAATTAGAAAATCACAGCCTTTTACGCATAAACCCTTCAAACAAATCCAATTAAAATGGCAATTCAGACCTGAGCATGTCAGTGACAAGTCTATTACCTCCACAGGTTGCAGTTACCAAGTTGTCCTGATAGTAACAAACCAGGATTGCAACATAAAGCACACATAAAAGCAGAAACTCACGAACAAGGAATGCTCCTATTTGATGAATCTAAATCATTTACTTTAGGAAACAACACAGCCTTGCTTAAAAAACTCTGCCTTGATTATTTATGACAAACAAATTAACATACTCCTAAGCAGAGATCCTGTGTAAAAGTGTAACAAACTAACTCTTTCTTGGTACAGATAAGACCACTTTAATTCAGATTTCACTAACTCAGAATCAAGAGCCTAGGCAGGTTCTTTGTTCTATAATAATATTTGAGAGATAAAAGAATAATAAAAGATATTAAAGGAGACTGAAGTTCTAGAACACTGTACTAGGAATTTTTTAAAAGCTTTTCAAGATTTTGAAAGCATCTGTTCACATAAAACTTATTTACTTATTCATTCAAGATTCATTCATTCCACACACATTTATTAAGTTCCCCTCTGGGCCAGCCATCAGAGATTCCCAAGAGAACGAGACACAGAATGGCCTTTCTGGAGCTCACAATCTAGCAGGTGAGCAGACCTGTCAACAAATGCATCTCAAGGTGATAAATACAATGAAAGACGGAACTGCAAAGGAAGAAAAACGTTACTGAGCTGAGGCTGAGGCTTTGAAAAATAACCCTTAAAAGGGGGTCTCATCGCCACATTAAAGTACAGTTTGTCCCGGTGCCGTGGTATCAATCAGCTCAGCTCTAGTTCATATGAATACTTGAAAAATAATGCAATTCTAATTCCATATGGGTGGGAGGGAAACCTCTCTAACTCAGACTAGTTTGGACCAGCACCTCTCGCCTTCACTGTCAAGTCACTTCTGCCGTTCAAACAACAATTAGCTGAAAGTAACATGGTAAGCCAGGTGGAGGTACAGGATCCCGTCTGTGGTGTTTTTAGCTGGGAGAGTTACTGGAAGGAGATAGCCCCCGCTCCTGCCACTGAAAACTTATGTGCTCTCAGGAGAGAGAACATGATTTCCATTATCCTGAAGTCAGCTGGCTTGGTCAAGTGATGGAAAGGTGGCTTACCTTAGTTTCCCTCTGCAAAGTGACACACCTTAATTTTATTAGGACCTATTTTATCCCTTTCTCATCTCCCTCTGCTTTTAATACAACAGGAATGTGATGGATGTCCCTTCCCAGACTTAGGTTCTGAATATGGATACTTCATCTGTTTGAGGCTGCTAGAGAGAAATAGGATCAGTTGAAAGAACTCAATCCCCCAGGGAGGCCGTGGCCAAGGAGGCCCCTGCACACTAAACGTCTGTCGAGAGCCAAGAGCCCAGGGCTGAGGGGTCCTCGCTGCTGAGTGTGAAGCATCTCTGCCCACTCTGACCAACCAAGCTGGATTTAAAGGGATTTTGATCTCCATTGCTCATCAGGCTTCTTTCCATAGTGCCCTCCGGTAAAGGTGCCATCCTGTTAGGGAGATGCTGATGGGACTCGGAAAGAAGGCATAACTCGGACATCTGTAAGGATTCTGGACGTAAGGCACATGGCTAAAGAATGTGAACATGAAATCAACTACTCAGCAGAAAAAGAAAGCAAAGAGGTTCAATAATTCAAATATAAACTGCATAAACTACAGTGATATAACTTTCAAAACACACATTCATTCCCAGAGTAGATTTAAAACAAAGCTATTTATTTATGTGTGGATATCTATATATTTATATCTATATGTACTTATATACCCATATAGAGATATAGATACACACACATATAATACACACACGTGCACACGTGTGTACGTGCATGATTGCAAACTATCCAAATCCATTTCCTCTTCTTCTAGGCTCAGAGTGAAACTACATTTTCCTATCTCCCTTGCAGTTAGCATTCCAGCCAATGAAGTCTGAGTGCAGTGATCTGTGCTACTCATGGGTCTGACCCATAATAACCTTCTACAGATGGTCCCATGCAGTTTCCCTCTCCTGGCTTACTGGGATGGAGAGGAACACTACAGCAACCTTGCAGACTACAGTTCGAATTCAGTAGAGCTCCATCAGCTTGGGTCCTTGAATAACTGCATGGAGGAAAGCTCCCGACTAAAACTGAACACCCAGTGCTATGATATAAGTAAGAAATCTATTTATTAGCTAAGTCACGACAATTTGAGAGTTCATCTGTTACACAGCCAAGCCTACCCTCTCTATGACACAGAGTTGGGAGTGCCTCACTTTTTCGTAAACAATGAGATACACGTGCTCACAACTTAAAATCCAACATGTTTCCAAAACAACTTTGCTAGCTCTCTTCTACTCTGGGTTCATCTGTCTTTCCCTCTTTGCATGGGGACACGGCCAAATGAGTCAACAGAGAGAACCACATTTATTTGAGAAGACTGTGGTCAACATTGTTCTGAGGGGCAAACGCCCAAGTGGGCATGTGCCATCCATGAGAGAAATTGATTCACCTTCTTAACTCTTCTAAATGTGTGCAGACTGCGGGGCCATAATTCCAAATCCAAAGTCAAACAAACAGGGATAAAATACTGAGTATAACAAAGAGAAGGTAGATCTCAAAAGCTCTGACCTAAATGATTTCTCCAGCACTGTATTACAAGATCATGATTCATACGTATAACTGATTCACTTTGCTGTACAGTAGAAACTAACACAACATTGTAAATCAACTATACTCCAATAAAAATTTTAAAAAATGAAAATCTCAAAAACAAAACAAAACAAGATCATGATTCAGAGTATACCTTTTCTTAAGGCTGAGGAAACAAACGTAGAAGCAGGTCTGGATGTCCCAGCATCCCAGAGGAACACTGAAACATGTTGTCAGCATGGGTCTCAAGGAGGGTGAATTTAACGCATAATTTCATAGGAACCATCCCACTGGATGGAAAAGCTAGACCACAGGAAGCGATGTGGAAATCACAGCTCTGAGAAGGCAGCTGAAGAACTCTTCTTGTCCCTCTATTAAGTTAATACCTCTACCATCTAGTACTTATACTTCTCTAGCCTTTCCTTAAATGACGTCCAGAAAAGACTCCAAAGCTTTTCTAGGCAGCCCCAAATGAGTATCCTCCAAAACAAAACATTCTTTCTTATTTCCAAGTGAATTGGATTTGCAGTAACTTCTCACTTTATCTCATTCTTATCTAGACAGGGTTCCATGAATTCATGATTCATGAGAGAGCATTCAAAGTGTCAAAAGGCTGAGTTCTTGCTTCCATTCTCCTACCATTCATATGGTTCCAGATAAATCCCAACCTCTCTGGTCTCAGTTTTCTCATCACAAAGCAAGAGGAATGGATAAAAGAGGGTCAGTAAGTCCCCTTCCATCTCTTATCGGTCTACGTGGTACCCTGTAATATATCTCCTATTTCAGGTTAATAAACAACCCCAATTCCTTTATTAGGTCCTTAGATCATACATAGATTCCATAAATGTAAAAGACTAGTTTTAAAATACCATTTTATAGTTAATCATGCTGGACTCCCATAAATATGAATTTTTTATTCCTGCCAATCAAATCAGCCAAATGCCCTTATCAGAATGCATTTAATACATCATGTGCTGGCATCTTCCAAAATATGTTCACTTATTATGTTTACCAGAAAGAATCTGTGTTGAGCAGCTGCCTCAGAATTAATTAATGTGTATAGCTCACACTATAAAGTTACAAGCCAAATCCCATTATAACTAATACATTTTCAGTGCATAGCTCAAATTGCAAAGGACAGTGAAACTCCAGCTGATGGCCCATTTATTTAGAGCAGCATGTGAATCAACAAAATTATAGGAGCATGAAACAAACAGTTCTGTTCTTGATGTATATTTTGAAGAATATATACTGTGAAATACCATACCCTGGAATTCTAGCAAATTAAAGAAACCTTATTGATACTTCATTTCTTTTCTGTAAACTCTTAATCTTCTCTATTATAGAACCAGACTATAGGAAAATCGGAGTATCTGATTGTACCAGCTAGATTCTGATTTTTCCTACCCCCCCCCCCAAAGTTCTTAAACCAAGGAATTATTTTATAGCTCATTAACTGACTTCCTTCAAATACCACTACTTTTCATTTATATTCTGTTCATGTGCTAAATTCCAAAGCATTTTTGAAGGAAACCAAAGCAAGGTAAATAAAGCTGAAACACTGCTTTGCCAACATTTTTTGAAAATCAAAAGCAGGTGTAATTGAAAGAAAATAATTATACACCTTGCTGGCACTTGTTCCATTTTTTAGAACAAATGTTCATACTCACCTAGGGGATGTTCCATCTGCTTCTCTCATTTTAGTTTCCATGCTTTAGCTTGAATTATTATCCACAGACAAATGACCAAGATCTTACTATCTCAAAATAAATAACCCTGGTCTCATTTTTTCAAATCACACTCTCCCAAAAATGAAATCAGACTTTTATTTCAAATCTTATTTTTAACAACCAATCTTTAACTTAGCAGAAAAGGAGATCTTATCATTACCATTTGGAAAAAATATGAATTTCATCATCATGGGAAAGTATGAACTCTACAATTGTATATTCTACAGTTAGGAACTTAGCCATGCAGATAGAATATCTACTCTCTTGGAACCTAAAATCCAAAATTAATGTGTAGGTATATTTTGAAAAGATTTTAAAAAGTAATAAAATAGTTAGATAAAAACATTAAACAGATACACGGTAGACAATACCTTACAACTGCACATCAAGGCATGAGTGTTTGTGGCTTGGTACATCAGGCCAGTAGAAAAGTGCCACGGAATCACAGAAGTGACAAACCTTGATCACACCAAAGCCCTGGTGAAAAGCAAAAGCTTTGGTACAGCACCCATACATTTTTGCCTTCCCCAGGCCTCACCTCTGAGCCCCCTGATGTAACTGCATAACTGATTTATTTTTCATCCAGATGGCTGGCGTCCTGTATACAGACTTAAAATGCTGACTGTGTCTTGGACATGCTTATTCAGTAAGTCTCGAAAGCCATTATTCACTAATTTCACGTGGAAATGAAATTTCAGCTTCCCATTGTGTATAAATAACTTGGCCACTTACGCCACGCACAAAAAGTGCTTTTTGCCAGGCAGGAGTGGAATGCAAAAGCCGTCCTGTGTGCTTCCCTGGCTCAGGCCCAAGCTGGCATATGGCGGCCTCGCCAACCACCTCCATATAGAATACTAGGTGAATGCTTTAAGCAAGCCCTAATAATGTGATTTACAAAGCACGCACTGGATGGCTGCTGTTTGCCTCTATTTTCATTCAGGATAGAAGATTAATCTTATTTCAAATAAAAGCATTTGACTACATGTTGATCCCTTGCATCCACTCTCCCAACATTATCAGCTGCTAACATTTTGGTGTATCTAGAAATAATCATGAGTTTCTAAGCTTCCTTCCTTTGCCATTTTCTTATTCTAGAATGCAATCCTCAACATGGGCTTCACTTTCTGTTTCCTGTCTGGGACTAACAGGCAAAGAAAACTGGCTCTTTGAGAGCAAGTTAAAGGTCTTAGTGAAGCTCGCAGGCTTTCCTCTGGTGCAACGTTCCCACGCTGTGCTTATAAACAACTATTGATATTTTCTGGAATTTCATTCCAGAAATTGTTTGCTTTCAGAGGTCAAAGAACTCCCTTCCCCTCCCTCTTTGGGGTTTTAGTTCATAATCAGAAGTGCTACTCAGCAGTCATAAATAAAAAGTCCCATGTAAATATATATGAACATTTCATACTGTTACTGAGGAGCTCAAACATTATCAAAACCATTAGAAACATTATCAAAATCACTGGTGATTTCTAGCCCTGAAATCTGACTTTTGGATCTTCCCAAGAAGATTTATTTACATCGTGTTTGCAAAATACAATTTGTATTTATAAATTGAGGCGTGTATCCAGCACTCAGCAATGGATGCAACAAGTCATATCCTGGGACAATGGCTGTCTATCGAGATCCTTTCTCCTCTCATTCTGAGGAGTAAATAGTTTTTTCTTTTCTCTTGCTTTTATCTACCCTGCCATATCACTCTGTTCTTCCCCCATATCTGCAGGGGGCTAATAACCCTCCTTCTTTCAGATATCCCAGGAATGTGTTTTCGTCCAATTGGCCTTCCCCAGGCTTGTCTCCTAGATAACTGAATTTCAGGATGAGATGAGTGATACAGATTATAGGGACATTTGGGGCATTAAAAATAAACACGATCAAGACAAAAGAGCTCAATCTTTATTTGGAATTACTCATCCAATTCCTGAAAATAACCAATGCTGTCAGCACTGACTACGTAAATACCCTGTTTTCTTTTCTTTTTTTAAACAACAAAAACAACTGGCAGTGCATTCAGAAAAATTAACTTCGACTTATTCCTGGAATCACAGTCTACTCCAAAGAAAGGGAGACGGCTTTGCATCAAAAAAGTGAACGTGCTTTAAAAACAAGAAACTGGCTCTAGCATGGAGGGGACATCCAGAGACAAAGAGTGGCGGCTCCAGGATTTCTAGAGGGGACCTTCAAAGGAGTCACCTGGTCAGAATGAGGGGGCAGGGTATTTGCCTGGAAGCGGTATTTGCAGAGCCAGCTCACACTTCTTAATAGGACTGTGGCTTTACTAATAGTGGCTGAGCGAGTGGCTAATGGAAATGCCGCCATTAACTGTGTCAATGCAGACTTTGGTGAACCCCTAAAAGAATACAGCTACCGCATGCAGTATCAGCCAGACCCTTCTTAGAAGTCAGCTTGGATCTATCAGTCTTAAAAGAAATGTAAATGATTGGACAAACATTCTTGAAAAAACAATAGAGGTACTCAACTGTGGCACAATCCTCAACTGAGAGACATATAAACATTAAAACAAAAGTGAATGTCTATTCTTCCTCTTCCTCTCACCTACTACACATCACTATTGGGAAGGTGTTTTACTAAAAGGCCCCTACTATGGAGTACTTTATACAAAAGATCAGGGCCTCACTGGCATAAATGGTAGATGAGTATAAAACTAGCACAACATGATATACCTCAATGTATAGCGTGTGTCCAAAAGAAAAAAAGAAAACTTCGTCCTAATACTGTTACTTTTGGATTTTAAGTGTCTGTTGTTTTTGGCTGACCTTATTATAATGAACATCAAAAGCAATCACTTTTAGGGTCCTTTGAGAAATCATTCTCTGTACCCATCTTTAAACAAAAAAAGGTTAAGAGCAGTAAAAAGGCTGGATTCTTCTATAAGTTAAGTGCAGCCCCCATTTTTAAAATCATGAAATAGAATTTCAATTGGTAGGGAGCTGCTCAACAAAGTTGTACCTGGAGAGAACCTTTCTACAAGACTTTTGAACAGAAAGGCAGCTCTCGTCAAATCTGGGATAGGTGATGGGATTCTCACAACAAAACAAGTCTGCTTCCAACAGACCCTAGATTGAAGCATTTCACAGCATTTCATCTACGGAATAACTAGGCTCCTGAAAAAGACTTGTCTTGGTAGCTACCATAGAGCAGTAAGGTAGCAAGGGGAAAAATGCTGTGACAGCATTTTCTTTTGATTCAGCCCAGTAGCTATGGAAACAATCTTTTAAAGGCCAATGGGTCCCCTTCCCTGCAAACCACATAAAATAAAACTATTTCTCACCCTCGCGGATTCCATGGCTGGGGGCTTCATTTTTCAACACGCTCAACTTATCTAAGCCCTCTCCAGCTCTAGGTATTTGCAAGCTGAAGCTATCATATTTGATCAATACCATGGATTTAAATTAGAAAACCCATGAAGGCAGGCATTTCTAAATAAGGCAGCAAGGAGTCCTAATGCCCAAACAACGAGGATAAACATCTGTTTAACATATGCCCCAAGAAATGCAATGTCTGCTTCTTTACATTTCTCTATTTCTCCTCTTCTCCGAGGTAAGAAAGCATGTAAGGTCCCATCACTTGTAATGTCATCAGCACATGAGTTTTTTCTGAGGCTGTACCTACACCCCAGGCTGGGAGTGGCAATTCAGGGTTAAGAGTTTCCTTCTACTTAAGATTTTTCATTTGTGGCTCTCTCAATAGGAAAATGATAGACAAGCCAAAAAAATAAAGCAAGTCTATGGTCTGACTTTTTTCCTACGTGGATTTTAATCATAATCCTTTCAAAATGGAACTCTTTTCAGAAATTTCTTTCTAGATGTAGTCACTCCACTTTTTTAAGGTTTACCATTACCATTTTATATCTTAATTATACTTAAAATTTTTTTTGGTGCCTAATTTGATAAAGACAGATGTTCTTTGTGCTCACTTTCCTACTCTAAATAACACTTTAATTCATCTTTATTGTCTCTTATTTTCCTCAGTCAAATCCCCTCAGTATCTATTTCCCTGTATACAACCTTCTCTCATCAACAACCCCAACTGTGAAATTTGCAAAATCAACACCGAGTACCTACTATCTTACAACGTGCATGAATGTCTCTCATGGATTTTGTCAGTCTCATCTTTCTCTTTCACTCTCATAAAATTTATTCATAGCCCATTCGTAGACTCCTATACTGTGCCTGGTTAGCATGACACTTAAAAAATACCCAAGACAATCTTAAAGAACAACAAAGCTAGAGGACTTTTATGCTGTGTTAAGAACTATTATAAAGTTAGAGAATTGAGACAGCGTGTCTAAAGAAAAAATAAACAAAGAGACCTATGGAACAAAATGGAGTCAGAAACAGACTCATATACAGAGAGTCATTTGACATATGACAAAGATAACAAGAGAAAGTATTTGGGAAAGAGTAGTCTTTTCACTGCGTGATTTGGAGGCAGTTGGGTATCCACTGGGGGAAGAAATGACTCTTGATCCTTAAATCATAAGGATCAATTTCTGAGCGACTACAAATACAAATATAAAAGATAAGACAACAAAGTATCTACCTAAAAGATCATAAGAACATATATTTCCATGAGTTTGGAATAGGCAAAGGTTTCTTAAAGAGGACTCAGCAGGTACAAAGCGTAAAGGGGAAAAACTGACAAATCAGCTTTATTAATACTAAGAACTTCTCCTCCTCGAAAGACACATTCAAGAAAATGAAGAGGTAAGCCTCAGGGTAGGAAAATATATTTGCAATACCTATATCCAATTAAGGACTTGAATCTGTAATATATAAAAAACTACTACAAATTAATAAGAAAAAAGAGATATAACCCATTGGAAAAATGGGCAAATGACTTGAACAGACCATATCACAAAAGAAGATATTGAAATGGTAAATAAACATATGAATATCAGTTTCATCAGTCATCAGAGAAATGCAAACAAAACCACAATTCAATACTGCTACTACCCACCAGAGTGGTTAAGTTTAAAAAAAAAAAGGAAACACCAAGTGTCTGTGGGCCAAGATGTAGAGAATATGGAACTCTCGTAACTTAATGAATTAATTTTGTCAAAGGGAAAAAGGAGAGAGTGATAGCGAACACTAGACGATTACAATGCTGGCACCAACAGCTACCATACCTTCCCACAGCTGTGCTGTAGGGATTGAGAAAGAATGATGGTTGAGGACTGAACTTATCTAGTAATGCCTCGTGAAAGAGGTGGATGTGGACCTGAAGCAGAGGCGAGCGCAACACTGAATCTGTAGTCTGAGGAGAGAGTGATAAGAGCGATTCTAGGGAGGGAGGATGCGGGGGCAGCTGAGTGGTGATTGCAAATAGACTAAACTTCCACAGTGAGGTCTGTAAAGAGGAGCCGCTGAGGAAGGAAACTCTGAATACCAAGCTCTATTCTAATGGGAAAAAAAAAAATCATTGTCCACACTTCGACAGAATAATGGCATGAAAAAAGCTTGTGAAAAAAGATTTATTCATTCAACCACGTTTATTGCCACTTTCTGGAAACTTTTTCAAACTGGGAAGTGATACATTAGTTGAAGATTAAAATCATTTTACTGCAACCAATTTTCCATAGCCATTTTGCTAAAACCAATATTCCTTAAGAAGAGGGTAGACTAGAAAACACACAATGCATTACACAGACCCTTAGCAAGAAGGTACATACATACCGCAACTGATCCAGGATCAGGGACGGATACACGGTGGAGGTAATATGAGGAATGTATGCAATGGCTAACTCATCAAGCTTGCCTTCCTTTCATTTGGTGCTAGAGCATTGTTTTAAGAAGCTTGTTTTCATCCTGTGTGTGTATGTGTCCTGCGTGTGTATAAATTCACATGTATATGTGCACTGAGTTGAAATACAAAGTGTATTTCTTACTGTGGTTTGCAGGCAAAAAAACTTGGAAAACATGCCCCTAGAAGTAGAGCTCTGTAGAATGCATTTGAACAAGGAAAGGCTTGAATGTGTGCCAAAGAATGCTGAATGCTGAACAGATACATAGTAGATGAATGAACAGCCAGTGTAGAGTCTAGAATAAGGGTCTAGAGTAAAAGTCTAGAGTAAGATGACATTCAGACCTTCCCCAGTTTCTGCTTAAACCTTAGGGTTATTTACTTCTCCCTGAATGTCCTATTTCCCAGGCCTCTTTTCAATACCATCAAATGAGGCTGGAATTCAAGCATTTTACACCCAATTCTTCCCATCTGATCTACCTAGCAAATGCTGAGATCTTGCAGTCCAACCAGTTATATCACATGTACCATTTAACGTAATGTTTGTTTGCATTTTTAAAATTTTATTGGATTATACACTTGATTTGCAATGTTGTGTTAGTTTCAGGTGTACAGCAAAGTGATTCAGCTATATATGTACACATATTCATTCTTTTTCAGATTCTTTTCTCGTATAGGTTATCCCAGAATATTGAGTATTCTGAGTTTCCTGTGCCATACAGTAGGTCCTTGTTGGTTATCTATCTTATATATAGTAGTGTGTGTATGTTAATCCCAAGCTCCTGGTTTATCCCTCCCCTTCCACGTTTCCCGTTTGGTAACAGTAAGTTTATTTTTTGATATCTGTACATCTGTTTCTGCTTTGTCAATTCTAAACCGCGTTCCATTCGGAAACACCTAATACACCTAGCCCTGCCTAAAAAGGATCAAATAACTGGCAATTTGAGGCGGGACTGTTGTGTTGTCTTTTCTTTAACTTATCTCGATAGTTACATCTCTACATCATTTTCACTAAATAAATCCAGCTTCAGTGAGGCCAATGGCTGTTTTATGATCGTGCCATTAACGATGTTGACATTAAAAACTGTGATGAATGTTAAAAATAATTTTTTACATAGAGCAATTTTATTCTGTTAATTTCCTACCCCCCTTAAAATTATGTAGCCTTCAATTAAAAGAACATAAAAACGTCTCAACCCCTTCAAATTTTACAGTATTAAATTAAAATCCAATAAGCAGTCTCTACCCATGCCTCCACCCTCATCACTTTAAATTAAAAAAGAAAAACTCACTAGGAACCCAAGGTCTTAGGCAGTAAAAGCATTCCAATCAGCTACAAAAAGCATTTATTGTGAGATAATATCCATGAATAGTTAAAGGCCCACTGAAATATCTGAATATATGTTTTCTTTATGGACGCTTATATCGGGAGTGGAGAAGGCCTTCATTCACTCTGAAACCTGGCGACCTGGAAGTAGGCAGTCACGGAATATCTCAAGTGTATAGTCACTTCCTCTTCTGCCCAGCTCTGCCTTTCCCCATACTCTATGGTTTTGCAATTTCCCCCCTGTCCCCTCACATCCTATTTGCTGCTGAGGCTACTTGAAGTCATGTTCGTCTCATGTTCCTTGTTCCAGAATTACTCTAAAATACTTTCAGATATGTTACTATATTAGGAGAAGGGAACTGAAACTTTCAAAGTCCAGTCTGGGTATCTGCAGTTGCTCTGCCAACAAGGCCGTATGTTGACTGCTTACTAATTGACCCACCGTATTACTGACGAAGTGTTCAAAGCAGTTTAGGAATTCATCCCTAAAAGCTGCATGGATATTCTGGAGAAACTATTCTCTTACTGCCCAGGAAGAAAACAGACTTGATGCTGAAAGGGGAAACCAGTCATGAACTTGGCCATGCACAGCTGCCTTCCTATCAGCCAGTCACGTGACCTCCCCTGATTTCATGACAGCCATTTTTAGAAGATGGTACAATTATAATGCTACATTGACTAAGTGGGTGAGTTTATCTGCATTGCTATTGTTTTGGGACTAGCTTTTTCTAAATCTACACCCAATCACACAGGGACTATGCATGCTCACCTCATGCCATATGCTACTCAGAAAGTTTCCTTTTGTCTATCTCAAACAAAACCACCCAGGGCTCCATCAAACCAAAGGCAACCTGCAGTTTTGGGGATGGAGAGAACGGGCATGTGTCCTAGCCCCACGCTCCGCTCCCACGCCCTTCGTCTACAGCAGGCGCTAAACGGTATATGAGACGCTAACGTGTGAGACCATTTCAGGACTGGAGCCAAGAGCCTTGGTTTTTAATCCACATTCTGACACCAACTTGCCATGTGTTGCTGGACAACCCACTTGAACTTTCTAGACTTTAGTTTTCTAATTTATAAAATGCAGGGGCAAGATGATGCTGAACTGCGCCTCAACTTTAAAATTCTCTTCTATATGCAGCTGCATAGTTGATAGGTTTACAGTGGTACCCTTTGCTCAGACTGATCTGGTACACAGCACACATAGAACATGACTTGCTCCTGCTTATTCACCTACTGGGTCAACAGAACCAACCCTGGTCCTTGGGAAAACCTTCTTCTTCCTTCCTAAATTCCAACCAATAACTTAACAGTTCAGAGAAAAATAATGCTCTCCCCACTATAGAGCTGTGGATGGGTACTACCCTTGCATGTTTCTCAGTATCCTACCTTCTCATTTTTATTCCTTCCTCTGAGTCTGACAAGGAAGATGTCTCAACATTCATTTATCCTGGACTATGGATGTCCCTTTAGTCTCCCCCCCCCCGCAGCCCACAACCTGTATCCCATCCCTGATTCCTTTATATCCCCATTCAGGTAGCTGTGGTTGGCAAAATAATGCCCCCGCCCCCAAATAAAGATGTCTACCTCCTAATCACCAAATGTATAAATTTGTTAACTTACATGGCAAAAGGGACTTTGCAGGTGTGACTAAGTTAAAAACCTTGACGTGGGGAGATGACCCCGGCCTATCTGGGAAGGCTCCATGTAGCTACGAGGGTCCTTATAAAAGGGATACAGAAGAGTTGGAGTCACAGAAGGAGATGGGGTGATGGAAGCAGAGATCAGAGTGATCCCATTGCTGGAAGAGGGCCACAACCCAAGGAACGCGAGCCACCTTTAGAAGCTGGGAAGTCAAGAAGCAGATTCTCCCCTAGACCCTCCAGAAGGAACATAGCCCTCCTGACAACTTGATTTTAGGACTTCTGACCTCCAGAATCTTAGGACAATACAACTGTATTTTTTAAGTAATTTTTTTTAAGTTTGTAGTAAGTTGCTACAGTATCAAGAGGAAACAAATACAGTGGTCATTATTAAACTATTTCTCTTTGAATCCCCCCAAGGAAGATAAACCACATCCTCTCACCACATCCTGCACCTTTATCAGTTCTCACGATGGCTCTGCTACAAAACTTAATATATCTAAAGCCTTTATATTCACAAATCTAGTGCAGAAAAGATCAATGCAGGTTACTCACTTGGAAACGAGGAAGAAACTATATCACCCATCTGCAAATGTAGCAGTCAGACAAAGGTTCCAAGTAGACAGAAGAAGCACTTAGGGAGTTGGTTCCAGAGTGATAAATGCTGTGCTCTTGCCAACCCCAGTCCTGGCCATGGGGGTCCCTTCCCAACTCCATGCCTGAGAGGGCACAATGGTCATCAACTTTCCCAAAGTGGGGAGATACATTCTGGGCAACCCCGGCTGACCCAGGATCCTCCACGGATTTCCAGACAGACTCAGGTCCCAAGGTACCTGGCTTAGGCTGGACCCTGACTTGAAAGCCTCCTCGTCAGTCAGGGAGGCCACATGGATGACTAGAGCCAAGTGGCACGTAAGCAAAGTCCTCTGCACCCACTCTGGAGACCCCTCACATCAGCCTCTAGCCTTGCTGTGGAGCTGAGCTCTGGCCATCAGCAAGCCCTCATGCAACACTGGCTCTGCAATCAGCACTGTGTTCCTTGTCTCTGGAAGCAATGCCACCAGTGAGCCTTTAGTCTGGCATAACACCCTGCTAGATGGTGCCCACATTAAAAGGGCCTCCTGGCTCACACCTCTTACTTCAGCCCCAGAACAGCTTAACCCATCATAAATGTGTCCCTCCCTCCATTTGTTATGACTTTTCTGGTCGCCACCATGCCCCTCCTTGGAGCACATCCCTGACCCTTCTGGCTCTGATTTAGATGTGACACCATCTCTCCATGTCACAAAAACTCTCTTTGATTGGTCAGATAATATCCCCCACCACCATTAAGCTGTCCACAGCCTAGTCCCTGAGACCTGTGAAAATATTACCCTACATGGCAAAAGGGACTTTGACGGTCTGACTGAGCCAAGGATCTTGAGATGGGGTGATGATCCTGGGTTATCTGAGTGGTTCCAATTTTGTCACAAGGATTCTTGTAAGAGGGAGGCAAGGAAGGTCAGCGTCAGAGAAGGAGATGTGGCAATGGAAGCAGGGGTCGGAGTGACCCGACTGCTGGAAGGGGGCCATGAGCCAAGGATGCAGGTGGCTTCTGGAAGCTGAAAATGACACGGAAATGGATTCTCCTTAAGAGCCTCCAAAGGAATCAGTCTTGCCGACACCTTGACCTTAGGACTACAAAACCCATTTCAGACTGCTGACCTCCAGAACCATAAGACCATGAATTTGTATTGTTGTAAGCCACTAAATCTGTGATAATTTGTTACAGCAGCATTAGGAGACTAATACACTCTCCCAGACTGCCCTGGGTACCACTATCCCCAGTCTGACCTGACCCCAGCACCCTTCTTCCTTTGCTTTCCTGCTTTTTCCCAGGGAATGTTTACTGAGTACCTTCTATGTGCCAGCTCTGTGCGCCATACTAATTAGAGAACAACGCACAGTCTCCACATGTATGAAGCTGACCATCTGACCCAAAAACACTAACAGCAAATGTTATGAGAGCTACAGAGGAGGCACAGAATGCTCTCCACGGACTGGATGTTTGTGTCTCCCCAAAACTCGTATGTCGAAGCTCTAATCCCCAATGTGAAGGTGTTCGGAGGTGGGGCCTTTGGGAGGTAATGAAGGCGTTACCTGAGGGGGGAGCCCTCGTGGATGGGATTTGCACCCTTGTAAAAAAAAGACACAGGGGCTTCCCTGGTGGCGCCGTGGTTAAGAATCCGCCTGCCAATGCAGGGGACACGGGTTCGAGCCCTGGTCCGGGAAGATCCCACATGCCGCGGAGCAGCTGGGCCCGTGCGCCACAACTACTGAGCCTGCGCTCTAGAGCCCGTGAGCCACAACTACTGAAGCCTGCATGCCACAACTATTGAAGCCCGCCAGTCTAGAACCTGTGCTCTGCAACAAGAGAAGCCACCACAGTGAGAAGCCCGTGCACTGCACAGAAGACCCAATGCAGCCAAAAATAAAATTAATTAATTAAAAAAAAATACACGGGAGAGGACACAGCAAGAAGCTGGCAGTCTGCAAGCCAGGAAGAGATTCCTCACCAGACACACTATTTCCTGGCGCCTTGATTCTGGAATTATGAGAAATGAATGTCTGTGGCTTGAGCCATCCGGTCTGTGGCGTGGTATTTGTTACAGCAGCCCCAGCTGACTAAGACACTGCCCATGGGAGCACGTGGTGGACGGCTGACCTAGTCTCTGGAGGAAGGAGGCTTAAGCTAGACCTGAAAGACGAGGAGGCCTTAGCCTAGAGCAGGGAGAGAGCAGCCAGATGCGCTTTGTAGGCAGAGCAAAGAGGGTGGGTGAAAAGGGAAGCCGGAGAAGGCAAGCCACATGGGGCCCAACTTGTAGGCCATGGCAAAGAGTGGTTTCTTGTTTTTGCTTCTGCTTTAACTTCAATCTAAGTGGAGGGGTTTTAAACAGAGGAATGACAGGATATCTGCAAACATCAGGTGCCTGTGATGAAATTAGGGCATGGATGCCAGAGCACAAGGAAAAACAACAGGTTCAAGTCTTTGAGGTTTTGATGAAATGTACAAATGTTTCCCTGGCAGAGTATACATTAATCCACACCTGTGAGATAAACCTTTATCAGAAACAATCCATCTTTTGGTGAGCTGGCCACGGAGCAGTGCCCAAGGACCTGGGACAAGAGAGAAAACATGCCAGGGAGTGGGGAGGAAGCGTGCAGCCAGGATGGCCCCCGGGGGACCAGGCGCCCAGGACCTTGACCTTGGGTGGGCCCGCTGGCGAGCAGCCCAGACCCCACGTGAGCAGGGCAGGCACAGCAGGGCGGCCCACGTCACCGTGCACTCCTAGTTGGAAGCCCGGGGGGCTGAGCCCTGCATCGCACCCTTGGCACCCACCACGGGAATGGACGTGATCTTATCCCTGGCTGAGTTCACAGCCTCACAGCAGAGATGAACCTGGGCGCATGCCACCCTGAAAGGGTGCTGGGAAACCGTGCCACACGTGCCTCCCGAAGCCTCGAGGGGAACGGAGGACGAGACCATCCGCTTCTGAGGCAGGCGCTGCCCTCCTGGGCATCTCGCGGCCTGCTAATTCCTCAGTGGGCCCACGTCGGAAACAAACTCTCTCAGATTTAGTTTTATTTGCCTTTGAAGCAAATAGCTGCTGCCGGTCACAGAGCAGTGGAACAGAAAATAGACAACTGTATATATGCTGATCCAGACCCAAAAACTGCCACTGAGCTCCCCCAAGGCCGGGCCAGGCCTTCCCAGCACAGGTCAGGCCTTGGATAAATAAATGCGCCGGTCATTATTTGGCGACACGGCTCTGACCTCACCAGGCACAAGGGTTTTAAGGGGGACAGTAACACTAAATACAGCATCCAGCTCATAGCAGATGCCAAAAAAAAAAAAAGCATATAAAATCATTCATTATTGACTGTGCAAGGCACTACTGCAACTTTAACCTGAAGCAAGTTTGCAGCCCAATAAGAATTTAGATGTTAAGTTTAGAAAATGCAAATGAAATCAGTGCATATACAGAAACCTGAACTCTTGACATTTATTTTCACAAGCTTATTTCTTTTAAAAGCCATGAAACTCAGCCATGATACAAATGCCTATTTCTGCCCCATGAATAATCAACCTCATTTTGTTTATTTGAGTGGCTCTCTGAAATGGAGGTCTTAGACCCTGAAACTAGCAGGAAGGCTCCTCATGTTTGGCCATCGCCATAACCCACTCAAATATTATTTTAATTTCTTTAGGAAAAAATGATTTCACAGACCCTGAGCTCAAGAACTGGAACTGCATAACATAGGGGGAAGGTAGCTTCAGTGCGTTAACACCATCCTTCCAATACCTTCCAATACCTGAAGCATCATTATTCAGTCTCATCCCCACATCTCCTGATTAAACAAACAAGAGAACAGAAGCTTGGTGTGCAGACTGGAGAGATGT
The DNA here is from genome assembly GCF_028023285.1 of Balaenoptera ricei. Taxonomy (NCBI): domain Eukaryota; kingdom Metazoa; phylum Chordata; class Mammalia; order Artiodactyla; family Balaenopteridae; genus Balaenoptera; species Balaenoptera ricei. Next base: position 3,107,484 of record NC_082645.1, on the reverse strand, counting down.
TTATTAGCGACGAGGAGAGAGTTCCTGGCAGGAAAGTTTACTTAGGAAAGCTAAAAAAATCATTTTTTCCAGAGGTCTTTAAAAAGAAGAAATAAATATACCTGCTCAAGTCAGTTTTGATATAACCATGCCTAGAAGCGGCTGAAAAGAGATTCTCTGAGCTTCCATTCTCACCCCAGGGCTCTCTTTCTGGTCACACAGACACACAAAAGCACAACCTCCAACAACATCATGACTCACAGACGTCGACCGCTGGCCGAAGCTGAGCACCACCAGACACCATGAGATCAGATCACAAAAGACCTGTGAGCAAAGCACTGCTGCTATGAAACAGTCACTTTTAAGCTCCAAGGACACATTTCTGCTGCCCGGACATTGATTTAGGCAAAGAAGATGCACTAACATTTTCCTACATCCTTGCGGGAGTGAGCCCAGCCATCCCCTTTCTAGAACAGAAGTTTTTGAAGCCAGAGTCAGGCTGCCTGGGAGCAATACCAAATGCAAATGAAGAAAGCTTCTCTTCAGTGCCAGCCGAAAGGAGGGGCCAGAAGGCTTCGCAAGTTCCAATACAGGACGCCTACAAATTTAAATTCAGGACTGTTGTGCTGCTGGTAGAATTCATCCCAATGCTCAGAATAATCTTCTGAAGCAGCTATTTACAAAAGCAAGCCACGGTCCTTCCCCATCCTCCTGAGGTGGGTGGCGAGCCCAGGGTGGCTCTGTCAACTACAGTTTTTGTGGCATGTGAGGTGAAGACCCTGCCAGGTACCTTCTGGTGGACAGAGGGATTCATTCACATCCCCAGCCCTGTTACAGAATAACCGGTTCTGTGTTTCAGGGTAAAGATGCCAACTTTTCCCAAGTTGCCCTTCTCTGAAGTGGACAACGGTAACAGAATTGCTGATGGGAAACCAGGCAAGAAACCCCCAACTTTGTGATGACGCAAAGCACAGGGATAATGCTCAGTGCATTTCAAAATATAATAAGTGTTTTTTAAATTTTTTATTGAAGTATAGTTGATTTACAGTCAATCAACTATACTTCAATAAAAAAATAAAACATTTTTCAAAGATACATGCACCCCTATGTTCATAGCACCACTATTCACAACAGCCAAGACATGGAAACAACCTAAATGTCCATCGACAGATGACTGAATAAAGATGTGGTTCATATGTACAATGGAATACTACTCAGCCATAAAAAAGAATGAAATAATGCCACTTGCAGCCACATGGATGGACCTAGGGATTATCATACTAAGCGAAGTAAGTCAGAAAGAGAAAGACAAATACCATATGATATCACTTAAATGCAGAATCTAAAATATTACACAAATGAACTCATCTACGAAACAGACTCACAGATATAGAGGACAGACCTGTGGTTGCCAAAGGGGGGGTGGGTGAGGGAGGGAAGGATTGGAAGTTTGGGATTAGCAGATGCAAATTATTGTGTATATGTAGGATGGTTATAAAACAAGGTCCCACTGTATGGCACAGGGAACTATATTCAATATCCTGTGATAAACCATAATGGAAAATAATATGAAAAAGAATGTATACATCTATAACGGAATCACTTTGCTGTACCGCAGATATTAACACAATATTGTAAATCAACTACACTTGAACAAAATAAATTAAAAGAAACAAAATAGACTAAGTGTTCATCTCTGTGCCCAAGAAAGAAGATTCCTTCAGAATATAATGAAAGAGGAAAAGAAGAATTAACATGTCTTGAGTATCTTCTGTACGCCAGGCCCTCTGCTGGACCCTGTACTTAATTTACTTCATTTAACATTCATGACAAGACTATGGAGTCATTAAGGCAAGTATTATTCTTCTCTATTTCATGGAATAGATAGTACATCCCACAGATAAAGCAAATGAAGGCTGGAGAGTAGAGAAGTTAAAGGCTGGAGTTCACAAAGTGGAAAGTGGCAGAATTAGGAAACGTACTGGGAGCTCAGTTCCTATCTTCCAGCCCTTCTCCTCAACACCCTCCGCTCGTTTCACTTCCCTGCTGCTCCCACCATCCCCATCCCCATCCCATTTCACCACATTTATCACTGGAATGGAATCAAGATGGGGAGGCAATATCTCAGTTGCAGATGCTCTGTAATGAGACTCTATTTCTGCTTTTTTCAAGCTCTGCACCATTGGAAAGGTCATTTAAAGTCCTAAACTCAGTTCCTTTATCTATAGAATGGGTATAGAGGCCAAACCTAGGTGTATTACAGTGAGAAAAAAAAGGAGGGAGAAGATATGCAAAAGTGGTTTAAAATCAAAAACTCAAATGTGAGGTGGTATTATCACAAAATCCCACCCAGACATGTTCCACCAGCTCCTCTACCGTGTGAACCTCATCATGAGAGAGAACAGTGGACTCCAGCACGTTCTTTAGAAGAGCAACCAGGTTATCTGCCTTCCATTAACTCATGGAGTGGCAAAGAGGCATAAATCCTCTGCTCACAGACTGACTGGAGCTGTCTTATTCATGGCGCCACCGCAAAGGCATGGGAAAGACATCCCTAAAAACTTTAAATAATCAGAATGGCCATGATAGTTGGTCTCCTCCAAAGATGACCACCCAATGACCCATACATTTAGGTGTCCATGTCCTGGTGTAGTTCCCTCCTTCACCGAAAACAGGTTGGTCCTGTGAATCCCTGTAATCTATAGAACCTGGCAGAAGTAATACCCTGCCACTTCCAGGACTTAGCTTTAAGAAGGTCTAGAGTCTTCTATTTTTGCCCTGAGTCACCATGTAAGAAGTCCCGTTGGCGAGACCAAGTGGAGTGAGACACAGAAAGCCATCCCAGCATCCCTGCTGAGCCTAGCCTTCTAGCCATCCCACCAAAGCAACAGACGTGGGTGAGTCATCTTGGATACTACAGCCTGGTGGAGCCCCCAGAGGATGGCAGTCCCAGCCAACATAAGGAGCAAAAGAACCACCCAGCTGAGCCTAAGCAACTCAGAACTATGAAAGAGAGTACAATGGTAGTGGTCTTAAACCCTAAGTTCAGGAATTGTTTATCATGCAGTATTAGAAAACAGTAACAATGAGAGGAGGAAGAGGAGGGGGAAAGCTGTCTTCATCTGAACCATCACTACATGCCTCATCCTTTACATACATCATCTAATCTTCACTAACACAGGCTTTATGGTACCAATTTACACATGAAGTTGGATGAGGTTAAGTAAGTTATCTAAGGTCGAGAAGAGATGGATTTGAAACTCAGCTCTGACCACAAAGCTCATTTTCTTAATAACTGTGTTACACTTTTCACAGAATATATCATATAATTACTGGTCTCTGATGCATAGTTGGAAAATTGGGTTAACAAAAAAAGTTGCTAATTATTAGACACTTATTTTAAGTAATATGAATGGAGGCCTTGTGTTACAGTGAAAATAGCTCTCAACGAGGAGCTTGGAAACTTGAACTTGACTTCTGACCTAATTACCAGCTGTGTAAAAATGAACAAGCAATTTGACTACCAAAAGGTCCCTTCTATAAAAAATGAAAATAATGTCTTAGATTTTTGTGGTACTTGTGGGATCAAAATGATATATTTAATATAAAGAACTTTTGCAAGCCAAAAAAAGGAAAATAAAAGTCCAATACAAATGTGAAGAATTGTTGAATTAATTTAACATTTCTCTACTCCGTAGTTATGACAGAAGTTCTGTTTCAAACTGTGTTTTCCTGCCTCCTTCCAAGATAAATGTTCATATAGATACTGTTTTGTTTGAGCTTTGGAACACATCACTTTTTTAAAAATGGGAAATAAACTCAAAGACAGCTACTTAATACATCATCACTTTTTATTAATATTTTTGGAGGCAAAATTGTAAAAAGCCGAAACCTTCTGGCCTCTAGTGAATGGCTATATTCTTCATCCCTTTGATGCACTGATTTATGAGTTTTGTTCCTGGGGAGGGAGCAACGGCTTTCAGCAACGTGTGATGAGAATACTCACGGTCCTGACGCAGGCAAAGAGAGGTCTCCTCGTGGTACTGGACACCAGGAATGAAGTACGAAAGAGATCATGGCTACAGAGGCTGTCTGGCAAAAAGCCAATGTGTATACGACGTTATCTGTTCTATTAAATGAAATGAGATACAAGGATTCTCATAAAGAGAAACTCTCTGCTCCTTGGGTGGGCAGTGGCAGCTAAGAGCATTACAATATCCTCTGAAGTCATTGCCTAGAATCCTTTTAGCAGCTTTTGTTTTAGAAACTAAATGGTGTCACTGGTAGTCTCAACAATTTATGGGACATCCTTTGATCGGAAATTAAACCTAGTACCAGAAAAATATAATACCTGTATAAAGCTTAAATTACAGAATTAAAAATAAGAGTTTTATTCGTGAACAAATTATGTGCCAACTCCTCAGTATGAGATGACAGGTGGTATGTTACACGCTTTCTCTTGAAGGGTTAAGATGCTACTTTTCCAAAGGCCCCAAAGCACGTATATTTTCTAGTATGTGAACACACGAAATATCGTGGCTTCTAGTGTGAAGTAGAAGGAACGACGGTAGATTAAAACTAAATAAAGCAATCTGATTCGTGCCATAATACAAATGTTTAAATAAACCAAGGATAAAGTTGGAAATATAATCTGATCTGTCTGATTTTGAATATGCAACTTAGTTTCTGAGCAATGGTACTCACAGCATATTATGCTAATAAAATATGTATAATATGTATATGTGTTTGCTTACACTTATGTGACATATTCTCATCCGCTCATTAAACAAAAGGGAACGTTACCCACTCTTCTTAAATCTAATTGCATAGAAATAGAAGCTGTGAGTAGGCAGTGAGACTAAACTCTTCATTAAAATTAACAATCCCATTAGGAAAAGTTATGCCTACAAAATAACAACTACTGTAGATTGATTATGGTTGATTCAGCATGCCTTTGTTCCAGCCTTCCTCAAATTGTATTTTTTATTATGAATATTAATAATATCTTGTTCATGTTTGCTTTTCTTTTTATCAAATAACATTTATGAGACGCTGAAGACTCCTCTTAAATCCACATGTAAAAAGGCAGGGTCAATATTCTCACAAGCATATTAAATTGTGGCTTCAGAAAAAGAATGACAAAGATAAAAATCTTGGGCATATTATAACCATTTAATTAGAAAATGAATGTGGCCACATGAACCGGTAGAGACATTTGATGATTCTGCCTTATCATTCTACAATATACGAAAGAACAATACACCTGTAGTTTAAAAAAAAAAAACAGCAAAAATTTCTTTTTAAATCTAGCACACTTGAGGTCCTTCACTGACAACTGTACCCAGGTAGGTATTTCCTTCTAAGCTGTGCCCTCTCTCTCTGTTTTCCTCATCCTCTCTGCCTTCTCTCCTAGATTCATGTAGCAACAGAAGATCATTTAATCCCAACCAACCAAACAATAACAATGGCTGGACAACTGGGCTGGAGACGTCATAACAGTCCCATTTTTCCCCCTACAGCCACTGGTCTATAACACACTGGTGGCGCATACACAATACTCACAAAAGGAAGAGGTGGATTTTGCACTTATATAGTCATTTAGCCAATGGTGACAGCCAAATGAAGAAATCAGGCATCAACATAAATGTCTTTCGTCTGAAGGACTCAAAGTGCTCAAGGACACTGGTTTATCTACGGAGCACAAGTTAATTTCAGAGTGAGGCAACAACAGACAGAGCTCTGTCAAGCAAGAATCGCACGGAAGACAAATATGTGATATCGCTTATATGTGGAATCTAAAAAAATGGTACAAATGAACTTATTTACAAAACAGAAATAGAATCACAGACGTAGGAAACAAACTTATGGTTATGGGGAGGGTGGGGAGGGGAGAGGGATAACATATACACTCTACTATATATAAAACAGATAACTGATAAGGACCTACTGTATAGCACAGGGAACTCTACTCAATTCTCTGTAACGACGTATATGGGAAAAGAATTTTAAAAAGAGTGGACAAATGTACATGTATAACTGATTCTCTCTGCTGTACAGGAGAAACTAACACAACATTGGAAATCAACTCTACTCCAATAAAAATTAAAAAAAAAAAAGAACCACATGGAAGCACAACTCAGGGTTTTCAAGGCCGTGAGAAGCACAAATAAGCAATATAAGCGGAGAACCAAAAGGATTCACTTTATGGAATTTCGAACAATATTCAGAAGTATCCACACTAATAACCACAACTACTTTGAATCATTTGCAAGCTTTCAAGTACATGAACAGAGTTACAATAGGTGTAGCAATGGAAAGAAATAAATATAGGGAATACATGAGTTATCAAGCAGTTAAATGCATTTGTATTCATAAATATGTAAGAAAACTGGAAAGCTTATCATAACTAATTGCTCCCAAGAACAATTTTAGAGAAAAAGCAGCAAAGCCTTTCATTTTATACCACTGCATTGTTCTGCTGCCTGTTTTGGGGGGAAAAAGTGTTAAGAACATTTCTGGAAAATAGAAAATAATCACGGAAAAAGAAAAATCATTATTCTGTGTAATCTTATGTGAACAGCCAAAAGCCAGATGCATGATTTCCTGCACAGATTAAACAGAATGTGCAGACAGTGAACAGACCTGGAGTCCAGTCCTTGGAGACCAAACAGACAAATGATGGGACTCAACCCTGTACGCCGAAATCTCAGCATCTCCAGGGATGAATCAACTCAAGAGACCTGGCAGCAAAATCGGTGTGACTCCTATACTGTGCCCACTGTCATTTCGGATCAAGCTCCCCATGAGGAAAACCAACAACAGTGCCCTTTAGCCAGACAAAGAACCAGATTCCCAACAGCAGGGTGTGGTCTCTTCTCTGTGTTGCAGACACTCCCTTGGCAAATACAGGCCACTTCCAATTCAGGGAGCTCTAATAGCTGCGTGGGGTCATTTATGGCAATGTTATACCACACACACGATTTGAAATAGCGGGACTGTTTTAAGTGCATTTTATAGAAGAAGTATTTGGACTATAGAGCACCCACCCAAAAAAAGACACATGCCTGCAAAGACACCCCAGTTTCATCAAGTTTTCACTGCTTCTGAAAAGCAGTGCTAGATAAGAGCCTTGCTAGATAAGGCTCCTAAGGCAAAAGAATCTAAAAGTTTGGGGCCCTTCCTGATTCTCCATCTTGGCAACTCTTTTCCATCTGGTCACTGAAAAAAGAATGGAGGTTCTTACACTGTGAGAACTCATGAAATGTCCCTTCTTTCCTATTCTCATGCCACCCCCCTAATCCAGGTCTTCATCCTGTCCTGCTGGACAGAGCCAGTCTCCTATTCATCCTGCATCCCACTCCCCACCCAGATCCCATCCCCTATGCACGTCTTCAGGTGCGTGCTTCTAACATCTTTCACCCATACAGCCTCTGACTCAGAAACCTCAATGGCCTCCAAAGCATTTTCCAAAATAGGTTCCCCATTAAAAATGGATTCAGCGATCAAAGTATTTTGGGAAACTTAGAGATTACAATGCAGATTAGCACATTAAAGCCTCAGAGAATGTCTGCAGGAGAGAAAATCTGTTTAACTTTCCCTCAGCTTTTCTTACCTTTCAACCATGCGGACTTGTTTTGACCAATACACCTATAACACCCAGCGGAACTACTGTTCCAGGGAGACATGTCTTGGGCAATGCTACCCCAGGGGACCAAGTCCAAAGTGCTCAGCACACAGACACTGAGCCATATGGATGGGTCCCTACTACTTCTCCATCTTCAGCAACCCCTTCTCCTGCAGGGCTGCTTCAAGTGCCTGCCTCAGAGGCTGAGAGCAAGCCCTCTCCTGACTACATCTTTCTCCCACCTCCCGTTACGCTGATTTCCTACGCTGTTTTTGTTACCTTACGGGTGTGTTTCCTCTTCCACCTAGATAGTAATGTCCTCTCTCCTCCAGGACATTTGTATCTTAAAACTAATTTTATAATTAACTTATAACTAATGACATTCTGTAACGACTTACTACGAATTCATGAAATCTGGGACAAGGTCTTGTGCCGTGTAAGTGTTACACAAATGGTCTCTTTGAATGAAAATAAGGTGGATGTCTCCAAACGTGTCAGTGTAGGAAGAAGAAGAGCGTGGCCATAAGGACACAGAATGAAAACCTCAGAGTAATCGTAACTTAGCAGAGCGGGGGAGGGATGTCCACAAAGCAGCATCAGGATTCCAAGAGTTCTGGAAAACCACCACCAGTGCCAGAAATGTCTAAGGGGGAATCACAGACACAAAGGTGTGTACACCAAACCCTAAAATGGGCTGTCCAGTGAAAAAGAGGATGCATTCCCCAATATGATCTGAGGTAGACGTGATGATATGCAGGAAGAAGAGAAAAATGACAGTCCTTTTGGGCCATGTTAAATCCCAAGTTAGCTAATTTCCTAATTCCTAACATAAGAAATTCCTAAGCTTCCTCACTTCTCCGTTTTCTTCCTGCTGTCTAGTTAACAAATATGTATGAAAAGCCTTAATGCATTGAGGACTCAGCAAAAAAGACAAGTGGAAATGCATCAGGAAAATCAAGATAGACTCTGAGGTACAGAGGAACAAAGGTTTCTACCTTCTGAATGAAAGTCTTAGTGAAAGATAAGAACAATTTAAAAAAATACCTTAATGCAGCAAGGATGAGATCAGCTAAAATAATTCACAAAAGCAGGAAGTGGGCAGAATCATGCAATTGCAAATGTGTGTGTTTCTTTTGTTTACTTGTTTCTTTTGACAACTAATGACTTTCTATTATTGCTCAATGTTCAGTATTAGAAGAATGGATGCTGGCTGCAGTCACTCTAAGTCTGACACGCTGCCTGACACATGGTAGGTACTTAACCCCAGTCTGTTGAGGCAACTTATGAATAAATAAGTGAATGAAAGATGGCAGGCAAGAAAGCCTTCCTTCCGGTGACGCAGAGAAATGCTGTGTTTGGCTGGAATTCTTTTTGTGCTGGAATTCCTTTAAACTGGAACACAGCGGACACTGAGTTGTAAAGATCAATCTATGCCTTCTCAAGTGAATACCTGTTTCCCTTAAAAATATCATTATGAAGGATTAAAATTCATATGCCCAACAAATATTTAGATAGCCTATGTGATTCCCTTTTCATGTTGCAGTGATTCAGGCAAATTTAGGATTCCTAAGATAAAAGCATCACTCTAGAAATTTGAGAAGACAGTCCATTTTATACAATCTCAATGGGAAAAAGATGGAGAGTGACAGCTGAGTTTGGACACCTGTCACCAGGGAGGAGGTATGGAGAACAGCATTACAATATTAGAATATTAGCATGTTTAGGTGAAAAAACAAGGTGTGACTAAAAGGAAAAACAAAAGAGGAGAAGTCAAGTTATCAGAATTTGCATCAGGTGAAACGTGTGTTGAATCCTATATTTGACTCTGACGCCAGTGGTCAATAATCTGTGCTATTTTAGAATGCCATACTAACCATTTGGCACATGCAAATGTGTATTTATAAACTTGATATGATTTACATTAGAGAAAATTTTGGTAGCCTCAATGTTATACGATGAAAAAACAGAAATAAATCCAAAAAGTCACTGATGATAATGTGGTCTTTAAACTAAGGAAGAACTTCACAAGGGAGGTAAGACATTTTTCCTGGAGGCATTTGCAATAAAAATGAACAAAGAACTGAGAAAGGGAAGAGAATGAATTCCTCGCTGGCTGGTTAACAAAGCCCAGTCTTTTCTTTCTCTCTTTTCTATAATGCTGTGAACAGAGTGTAAGGGATCAAGAGATTGTTGAACCCAAATCCAACCTTGGATAATGTAATTATTAAATAAAACACTATCAATATTTCCAAAAAACTCATTCAAACCACCTGAGGTAGGTTTCTCTGGTAAGGATAACTCTCTCCTTTACAACCAATAGTATTTTGTTAATAACACTGCTATGAAACTTAAGTTTACCTTTATAATATCATATCTCTACAATGGAGAAATAACATCTCTCTCACAGATCTCAAGACTGTTGCCGCCTTTAAAAAACTATGTGTCTCTACCAAATGTAAAATAGATAGCTAGTGGGAAGCAGCCGCATAGCACAGGGAGATCAGCTCGGTGCTTTGTGACCACCTAGAGGGGTGGGATAGGGAGGGTGGGAGGGAGGGAGACGCAAGAGGGAAGAGATATGGGAACATATGTATATGTATAACTGATTCACTTTGTTATAAAGCAGAAACTAACACACCATTGTAAAGCAATTATACTCCAATAAAGATGTTAAAAAAAAAAAGCACTTTTCAAAGAGAATGATGAATAGACAAAAAAAAAAAAAAGTATGTGTCTGACACACACCAGGGCTTACTAAGTGACAGCTGTCTTTATTATGATAACGTTCCTTATTATTATGCTGGTTTTTTTCTTATCATATCGACACCTCCTCTCTTCCACCTTGAAAGCTGAGAACAAACTGTGTTTTTCATCTCTGCATCCCTGCACTGTGTGAAACACAGTGCCTTTCCCAGGCAGTGGATGAACTGAACGTTAACTGAAAGTTTCTAGGTTTACCTTAGAGACTAAACTGTTTGCATTTCAAAGAGAGAAAGAGGTGTCATCTCCCATCATACTGGTGGAAGGCATGTGCCCCTTCAGAAAGTAGCTGTAAGGGCTTTAAACTGTAACTTCCCTATAATGGTTGTCCTCTGTGGTGTACTGGGAGCTGGTTCAAAGATGAGATGGATGTGAAAAAGGCAGTCTTACTAGGTCTCAACCAAATGGAAAATAACATGAAAAGACCACAGAAGAGAGCGTATGCTAATCTCCTTGAGCATTCGGGACTGTCCTAAGCCCTTGAAATATGTTAGACTTTATACTTTACACCTTATAAATGCATATTGTTTTCTCTTTTATTAATAAGGAAACCACATCGAGGTTAGTTATAGACATTAATAACTTTGCCTCAGATTACATCGATGGTATCAGGATCTGAGTCCAGGTCTACAAGACTCCTAGGTTTAAACTCTTAACCACCTGCCAGGTAACCTGCAGTTTTAGTAACACTCTGAGTTCACGATCCATTTAGAGGCCATAGTCTTACCTACAGCAGTAAGCGCCATGACCTATTTTCGACATCTTTCAACACAACACAACACAACATACACTGATCCATTTGCTTCCCTTCTTTTCAACTCTCCCTGGCTGTCACAGAGCCTGAGAACCTGGGTACCAGCATCCTCCTTAACACATTTTGTAGGTTAAGGTCATATCAAGTAACATGAAATAGTCATGCTGTCTGAGATGAGCAACAAATTCACAGGGACTGTTTACTTAATCCACTACCATCTAAGAAGACTGAGCATGGGGAGACACATGAACAGAGTTACTGGGAGAGAGAAGACTGGAAGAGAGTAATATTTAGAAAGCAATCTTGGTCAGAGGCAGCAGCCTTCGGCAGCAATACCGTAGGACTTCACTGCAGCAAGAAAGCCTCTCAACCACCCACGTTCTGTGTCCTTTAAACCACACCTACAGAAAGCCCAAAGGGCAAAACTATCAGATATTTGAAAGGAACACAGCTAATGGATCAGATGAAATGGCACAGCTCTGCAGAAAAAGCAAGGAGGCTTGGAACGCAGAGCCTGGTCTCTAAAAATGCTCCTCAACAAATATTTATTGAACAGAAAATAACGGGGCCTCAGATTAGAGAGTCGGGGGGGAGACCGACCCCCCTGAACCAGGGTGACATTAGCCATCATCACAGTGCCCACAACTTTCCTCTGTTCATGTCTCTCACATTAAATAAGAAAATCAGAGGAGGATGCCTAGGGTTGGAATCAACCACACCTCTCTCTAAACTTCATTTGAAAACCTCAGGGATCCAGCAGAAGCTGCAGAAGTCCCCTGTCAGAGGAGGGTCCACTAGGTCCAATCGAATCCCCCCACCAAAAAAAATACATATATGTATAAAATACATATATATAATATATATATAATGTGTTTTTCATTGACATACAATCAACTTAAACATGTAAGTTCAGCTCTAGTCAAAATGTTATAATGTCTAAGAATGAAAATAATACATGGGAATGCCAAATAAGAGTAACAGGATTGGAAAAAAAGATTCTCCAGCAAAGAAAAACCAAAAAACCAAAAACCGAAAAACCAACACATCTAAAGGTTTCCACAGAGCCTCATGTTACTAAATAAGAAAAAGCTTCCTTGGGTATCTCCATTCTTTCCTAACAACAGACCTTACTCTGTGATTACTTTCTTGGCTTATCTGTTATCTAGTGGTACCCACAGCCAGCCTCTGGCCATAATCAGCTCCTTATGATATACCATCTTGCTTGTAAACCTTCTCGGAATAAAACTTTTCAAAATGACAAACAAGAGCCTCGCATGATGTCTGAAATGCCAACCAAATTTTCTATCTATCAGTTGGCATTCTAGACATCGTTTCTGGAGGAGAGTCACGAATGATATTCACAGCTGAGACGTGAGAGACAGCTGCCCTCCATGTTGAAGGGTAAGAGAAAAGGAACAAATCTACATAAAGGCCTTCTGTACATTTTCCCTATAAATGATAACAAAGAGAAATTTCTATTTATCCATCTGTTTTCATAGACAACCCCAGTTTTCAAAGTAGTGGGTGAAAAATGACCAAAACCCTGATTGTCTTCATATGGCTCAGACAAGGCACAAAAACTCGTGTTTTATGCTCTAAGTACAGAAAATTGCTTCATTTCTAAAGTAAATATATACCAGAAACTTGCGGATATCTCAAGAATGTCTTGTAGCTAAAGAAAGTAACATCTTGCCTACTCATTTTGCTTAATTTGCTAGTCTCCCAGCAACTTTGCGCTAACACTTTCATCCCATTTTAGATCCTGGGATGAGGCAATAGTCCAGAGCCCCAGAAAGCCTCCACCTCCAGCCGCCAGCCCTCTCAGGATGGAGTTTCTTCCCAGGATGCCTTTCTGGTACGGTGCATGTTCCATGCATTTCACTTATCTTCCCCAAGCTGCATTCCACTAACTAAGCTTCATAAGCTTCTTCTGAATTGTTTATTCTGTGTTTTAAAGTTCCATCAGCTGTTGGGATGATTTGCAAGATTCTTTTTCTTTTTGGTTAAGCAGGACTGATGAGCCTTACTGGGCCTTTTGGTGGAATCCCTGCTATTTAAAATTCCTGCTGCTGGAATTAAAGCAGATAAAGCCTGTGAAAGCCTTTTGTAAACTGTAAAGTCCTGGTCAAATGTAGTGTGCTGTTATAATATTAACCATCATGGCAATAACCACAATCCAGCTATAATGGAGGCATTAGAATGATGACAGCCATTTGGGCTCTGTCTCTGCTCCATTCCCAACTCAGGGCCTTGGTTGGTGTCCCACACTGGAGAACCTCACAAGAAAGTTTTGTTGGCACGAACAAATGAATGACTTCAAAATGTCACATCGTTTTCCAAATGAATGTCCACGGGCAAAACGAAGCTAGGCATGACAATTTAGATAGTGAAAATACTCTGCTCAAAATACTGGGGTGCTCAGAAAAATACTGCAGAACAAAAACTTCTTTTAAAGATAATTTCATTGATAATAAAATCTGGCCCTTTGCCCTCAGTACTGGGGAGGAAGAGAAGGGGTACAGATGGGGACAGGAATTGCTATTAGTCCGGAAAAATTTCTATTAGTTCACAATAGCTTAGAGGAGGAAGCTGCCATCCCAGAAAAGGGGAGGTGGTAATGGGTTTGGGGGGTTAATATGCGAAAACACAGAAGTGGTAAAGGTCATCCCAGCACTGAACATCCCAAGCTCAGGCTTATTCCCCAGATTGTGTCTTTCTGGGTTGGAAAGGACCAGCTCTCTGCGGGAGAAGGGAAGAGGCAGTGCAGTGGGAGGAGAGAAGTCGCTGAGGAAGAGGTACCGATAGGAAAGGAATTATTTTTGGAAAATGCTTTCCTGAGCACTTGCAGGAACAGTTCCGGTCATTAAAGACGTGATCTATTTTAAGTAACTATGTGTAGGATGCGGTGTGTGTGAGCTGACAGTAGAAAGGAAGATGATCGCGTCCAGAAACAGCGGCCCCGTTTACCCGTCGCAATAGAATCCTTGAGAATAAGAAGGGAAACTCACTCGGGGGAGACTGCTGGTGACTCAGGAAAGCAAATGCAGGCACCAAACCCTATGCCTAGGGGATGAGGCTTTCCTAAGAGCCCCTTTTTACTAAGGGGTGGGATGGGGCGGGGCGGGGCCTAGAGTTGGGAAGGGTAGCAGGCAGTCTGCAGGGCTCCAGCGGCGGGGAGGGCCCCTGTCCCAGCGTGGCCGCTGAGCTCCAGAAAATATCGCATTTCTGCCCATCAATCAGCATTAAGCTGCGGTAGGGGCTGAGCTTTCGGCACAGGCAGTTGCCAGTAGCAACAGGGCACACACCAGTAGCTCCTGGCGAGCTGGGGCGACAGCAGCCAGTGAGGGGCTGCCAGGGCCAGACGCCCTGAGCCGGGTAGACAAGGTCAGGGACCCACTGGTGATGGGCCTGGGGAGGGGGTGGGGATGAAGGCAGACCCCAGGGGCCACAAGGTGGCCCAGGCCGCTGGCCCCCGGGGGTCGGGGGACGAAGGGTTTCCGGCGGCACAACATTGCCTGTGCCAAGTACAGCAGCCTCCCGGGCCCCCTTGGAGGCGCCTGGCTCTGCTGGCCCCGGGAAACAGAAGTCAACGCCAAGGGGCAAAAGGGGCACTGGTGCTGTGCTTGGGTGCGTCGGAGTTGTCAAGATCCGCGCCTTCCCCGCCACCCCTTCCCCCTTCAGGAGTCTCTGGAGGACGCCAACGTGGAACTGTGTCTGCACGTGTGCTTGTTTTCATTTGCGCTTCCAGCGCAAAAGCGAGGTCCCACGGGTGGAAAGGAGGGCGGGTGTGTGTGTGCGCGCGCGCGCGTGCGTGCGTGTTGTGCGGGGCTCGGACTGCGTGGGAGCCGGAAGGGGGATGAAAGCACGCACACCCGGCTCCCACCCACCGCCTGAGGAGCGGGGCCAGGTGCAGGCGCTTGGGGAAGAGAGCCCGTGACCTCGTGCCACCTCTCCGAACTTCTCCCCCTGCTGTTGGGATCCGGTAAGGTGGAAAAAGAAGGGCGACGGTGAAGGAGGGCGGTAGAGGGCAGAGATGGACCGAGGAGACCAGAGGGAGGCACAGAAGCAGGGAGTCCGCGCGGACTAGTGGAAGCAAAGGGGCCGAAGGGTCAGGCTAGGGAGCGCGGGCGGCGTGCGCGGCCGGCGCGCCCGGGAGGGGAGCGGGCTGGCGTCTCCTTACCTGGCCAGTGGTGGAGCATTTTGCAGCGGGTCGGGGTCGGGGTCGGGGTGGGCAGACCCTGCAGTGCGGTCACTTCGGGGGCAGCAAGGCGCTGGCCGCGGAGCTTGGACTTGACCAACTTGCCATGTCCGGGGCTCGCGGAGGCGTCCGGCGCTCGCGGAGGCGTCCGGGGCCACGCGCGCCGCGCCGCCCACGCGCGCCCGGCAGCCGAGCCTCCTCCGTGCGCTCTTCCGCTTTGTGTTGCGCAGGTCTTCCTGCGCCTGCCTCCCGGTGTCTCGGTGCCCTCTCGGCAATGGACTTTTTCCCCGGCCTTCCGGGAGGCCCCTCGGGTCCGCGAGCCACTTTCCTCCCGGAGGCGCGCGTTAAACAGCTGCCCCGTCGCGCCTGGCGGGGCCGCGCGGTGCGCTCCTAGCAGGCGGCTCCGTCCCACAGATTCCCGCCCCCCACCTTCTCCCCCTCCCCGCCCCTCCGCCGTCCCCCCATCAGAAGCTGCTTAGGATCAGGCTGTCAAATCCGGCCCATCTGCTGCAATCATAATCAGTCTCAACCGAACGGGTCTGACAAATCTCTGCCTGGAGCCGGAGTTGGGGAAGCCGGTGGGTGAGGGGAGGGGAGGAGGGGGCGACAGGGACCCGCGCGGGGAGAGGGGGGCCTGTGAGGCTTCTATTGTCTGCCCCAAACAGAGGAACTGGAAGGGGAAATGGGGATCCCGAAAGAGAAATAGTGCTTTCCTTTCCCAGTTCCCAGTAAGAAAAATCAATCCATCCCGGCAGGCCCCTGGCATAGCCCTCCCCTTACCCGCATCCCAAACCGCTGCTTGCTCTGTCTGGGTGGAACGAATTTCTGCTAATGAACTGAACAAACAGGTCCTGTAACCTTATCATCAGGCTGATCCAGAGACTGGCACGGATATCCAAAGTACAGTATTGTAATTGGCAGGTAAGAGCTGGAACTAACAGTCGTTTGTCTGGAGTCAGAAGTTGGTTCCCAAGTACATTTGGGGATCAAGTTGATGGAGGGAGAATCAGCGTGTAATTCGCGATGAAGCTGGGCCCTTTGCCTCCT
This sequence comes from Balaenoptera ricei, assembly GCF_028023285.1. NCBI lineage: Eukaryota > Metazoa > Chordata > Mammalia > Artiodactyla > Balaenopteridae > Balaenoptera > Balaenoptera ricei. Next base: position 3,091,122 of record NC_082645.1, on the reverse strand, counting down.
GTTGGCATTTTGAGAGGTAAAAGGAAAACCTGATTTGGGCAAGAAAATGCTGCACTCAGTTTAGCCCCAGCCTAAGTTTAAAGAATTCTCTTATTTCCCCCCATATTCTTGTGGAAATGCTCTTCTTAAAGAAATGTTACTTTATTAGAAAATCATGACTTCTAAAACTGATATTTTTTTCCAACTAACATAGTTTCTTCTACAGATGAAATACGGTGCTCCTTTCCGTAATATACTTTTAACTATTTTAATATGCCATATTTCTACTGGTCATAGGCTTTTGAGGATTATGGCAAAAGTTTTTTTCTTTTTTAATAAAACAGCAGTCCTAGATATACATAAATCTTAAAGCATAAAGAATACAACCAATGGGATTATGCCTGGTTTTGTACATTCTTCTTAAGTGCTGGAAAAGTTCAATTATCCTGAATGACAGTATTTGTTAGGGAAATAATTTGCTGGATAAACCAATCACCAGTTGAAACGTGGAAGAAAAATGTTAAGCCATTTATTCAGATAGGTATAAGAGCTAGGCAAAAGTAAGTATACTTTACTGTGAAAATTGAATAGAGCTTCAAATTAGTGCTCAAATCTTTCTTTTGCTTTATGCTATAATTGAGAAATGTGGTCACAGTAAGCCCCAAATTATCTAGCCAGAGACTGTGTCCTCTATTTATTTTACAGCCCAGTGGTACTTACAACAGCATTATGCAATCATGGGCACTCCATGAGTACCAATGGTTTGGAGTTTTGACTTACAGCTCAGAATTAAAATCATTTACATCACTGTGGCTTGACAGGTGAGGTAAAATGAAGTTCAAGGGTTCCTCTCCCCAGTAAGTAAATAATATACGTCAAGAACAGCTATGGATCCGATTTTAAGATGTTTTCATTAAGATTTAAATGTTTGTGATTTTTCATTGTCAATTTGTTTAATGTGTTTGTTAATCTTAAAGATTTTGTTAAAAGATTGATCAAAATGGTACCAAGAAATAAATATTTCCAAAAAGGTCCTCCTCTCCACCAGAATGAAATATCATGCTGGTGAGTAATTTAAGGAACAGTGTCCAAGAAATTGGTGTTGTCCACGGAGGTAAAAGTTGAGTGGAGAGTCAGACCGTGGGCTGCAGGCACCTTCCTGCTGTGTTCTGCAGTGTTTTTTCCCCCCAAGTTGCTGGTGGGGAGGGGGGCATTGCATCGGGACTGAGTAAGTGATAGGCGAAATTGATGGCCCCACCTCCAATTCATCATGTCCTTGGTTCTTCAAAATATATCCTGCCCAGTTCTCTCAGTTATTTACTTCTCAGTCATTGATTGAGTGCTTATACTATGTGTCAGTGAGGGGAAATAAATATGAGTAAAAAAATCAGAAAAAACCATTTTGACCACGTGGAACTTACATTCTGGAGGGGAAGACAGACATTAGAAAAGAATAAGGAAATAATATTTTCTGTTAGAAAGCAATCAGTGCTATGGAGAAAAATAAAGCAGGGAGGGCTGGGTGATATTCAAGTCTAAACAGAGTTCTCAGTGATGATCCCACTGAAAGTGCTACGTGTGAGTAAATAAAGGAGGGGAGGAAGCAGGTAAGTCATGCAGGTATCTGAGGGAAGATGGTCCCAGGAAGCAGAAAGAGCAGGTGCAGTGGCCCTTAGAGGTAAGTGTGCCTGGGTGAGGCCTAAGAACAGCAGTGAGGCAAAGGGATGGAACCGAGGGATGGAACAGAGGGTTCATGGGGGTAGTCTGAGAGGGCAGATCATTGGGTGGGACTTAGTCCAGTTTAAGGACTGGCTTTTACTCTAAGGGGTGTGGGAGGGGCAGGGAGGCAGAGGATCTTGAGCAGAGGAACTTCGTGATCTGACTTTTGTTTAAGGAATCATTCTGGCTACCGTATTGCAAATTAATTATAGGAGAAAAAGAGGAAGGAAAGGGGGAGATATGTTATTAGGCTACTGGGCAGAATCCAGGTAAGAGAGGATGACTTGCACGGGACCCTAGCAAGAAGAATAATGAGAACTGCTGGCAGTTTGGGATGGTTTTGAATTTAGAGCCAACAGTATTTGCTCAGGAGAGAGGGTTTGGAAATCAAGGAAGGAATAAAAATAACTCCAAGTGTTTGGACTTTAGAGGCGAAAAGAATGGAGTTGCTATTAATTGAAATGGGAAAGACTATGGTTAGAGTAAATTTTGGTGGAAGAACCCAAGGTTCAGTATTGGATGCCTACTAAATTAAATTTTTTTAATAGTTAATTTATGCAAAGCCCTTAGAATAGTTCCTGGTTTTTGCTAAGGACCATATAAATCTTTGCGGTGCTGGAGCTTGTGTTAGTGGGGTATATGTTGATGGCTGTTATTGTTATTATTGATGTTTGCCAACCAAAATGAGATATTGAGAAGGCAGTTGAATAATATTCATGTATTATGTTCAAGGCACAAGTCCAGGGTGGAGATGTAAATTTGGGAGTTGTATAGATGGTTAAATTCATCAGATTGGGTAGGTCGTTAAGGCTGAGAGTAGTTAGAAAAGAGAACATGTTCAAGGATTAAATCCTGAGAGGCATGCCAACTTTAAAAAGTCAAGAGGATGAAGAGGAACCAAAAAAGGAGGCCACCCCAAGTGGCAACCAAAGATAGAGAAGGTAAACCAGGAGAGTGGACTCCCCCAGGAACCTAGTATAGAAGGTATTTCAAAAAGGAGGGAGTGGTACTTCCCTGGTGGCACAGTGGTTAAGAATCCGCCTGCCAGTGCAGGGGACACGGGTTCGATCCCTGGTCTGGGAAGATCCCACATGCCACGGAGCAGCTAAGCCCGTGCGCCACAACTACTGGGCCTGCGTCCCTAGAGCCCGAGCTCTGCAACAAGAGAAGCCACCGCAACGAGAAGCCCATGCACCGCAATGAAGAGCAGACCCCTCTCGCCACAACTAAAGCCTGCGCGCAGCAACAAAGACCCAACGCAGCCAAAAATAAATAAAATATAAAATTAAATTAAAAAGGAGGGAGTGATATGCTAATCAGTCTCCTGATATGATTTTCTCCATAGAGAACCCAAAAGAACAAGTAGGAAGGCTAATGAGAGAGTTGATAAAGGGTAGAGAAAAACTTAATTATCTCTTGTCTGTTTACAGTACAACATCCAGGGTGTCCCAGCACCTAAGTAAAGATCGGGGCATGAAAGGTATTCAGTGTGTGCTAAATCAAGTAATGAATCAATGAAGGATCAAATGCCTTATTCTGCAAAGTATTTCTCAACTTAAGGTCCATGGATGATTTCGGAGGGGTTGTCTATTGTAAAATTCAAGAAATATTGGCGTAGGACAAGGTTTCTGAGAGGGAAGAGAGATGTTTCCCTTTCAGTAAGCAATGTCAATAGACCAAAGATTTCTAGCCCACAAGTTTCATATAGAACATTTTCTCAGATCATGTTCAATAAAATTTAAATTAGTAACAAAGAAACAACTCACATACATATAGAAGTTAAAATATTCTTCTATGAGTAATCTTACAACTTAAGACAACAACCCAATTAAAATGAGCAAAAGATTTAAATACATTCTTATCCAAGAAGATATAACAATGACAAATCATTGCATGAAAAGATGCTCATCCTGGGCTTCCCTGGTGGCGCAGTGGTTGAGAATCTGCCTGCTAATGCAGGGGACACAGGTTCGAGCCCTGGTCTGGGAAGATCCCACATGCCACGGAGCAACTGGGCCCGTGAGCCACAACTGCTGAGCCTGCGCGTCTGGAGCCTGTGCTCCACAACAAGAGAGGCCACGATACTGAGAGGCCCGCGCACCGCGATGAAGAGTGGCCCCCGCTTGCTGCAGCTAGAGGAAGCCCTCGCACAGAAACGAAGACCCAACACAGCCCAAAAAATAAATAAATAAATAATAATTAAAGGTGCTAAAAAATAAATAAATGTATTAATCTTAAAAAAAAAAAGATGCTCATCCTTATTAGTCATTGAAAAAAGCAAATTAAAATCTCAATTAGTTTTACTCACACCCACTAGAATTGACAAAGTTAAAAAGACTAACAATAACAAGTGTTGGCAATGATGTAGAGCAACTTAATTTCTCATACATTGCTGGTGGAAATGCAGAATGGTATGGCAAGTTTGAAAAGCCAATTGGCAGTTTCTCAAAAAGTTAACCATGCACTTAAAAAGACCATCCAGCAATTCTACTCCTGGGTATTTACCCAAGAGAAGTGAAAACGTGTTGACATAAAGACTTGCATGTATATGTTTATAGCAGCTTTATTCATAATATCCCCAAACTGGAAACAATCCAAATTTCCATCAACTTGTAAATAGATAAGCAACCTCTGGTAGATCCATCCATACCATGAAATACTACCCAGCAATCAAGAGTAACCAACTACTGATAAACTTAACATGCATAAATCTCATTCTTTTCATTATGCAAAATGAAAGAATATCATACTTTGTGATTGGCTTTTGTTTGATTTCATTTGCTTCTAAAAAAAATCTAGAGACAAAAAGAAGATCACTGTTGCCTGGGGTTGGGGATGGAGAGGGGATTTGACTATACAGAGGCACAAAAGGGAAGTACTGGCATGTGAAAAATATTCTATATCATGATTGTGGTGGTTACAACACTATATTTTGTCAAACTCATCAAATTGTACACCTAAAAATCGGTGAATTTTATTGCATGTAAATGAAACCTTGATAAAAGTAAGTTTATGAATCACTTTGCAGTACACTTGAAACTAACATAACAGTAAATAAACTATATTTCAATAAATAAATAAAAGAATAAAGGATTCTTTTGGTAGGGGAATTACAGTGCTTTCCCATTGAGAAGAGGAGGCTTATCGCAGAATTTCACAATTTGTAGGGAAACACAAAAGACCCCAAATAGCCAAAGCAATCTTGAGAACGAAAAATGGAGCTGGAGGAATCAGGCTCCCTGACTTCAGACTATACTACAAGCTACAGTAATCAAGACAGTATGGTACTGGCACAAAAACAGAAATATAGATCAATGGAACAGGATACAAAGCCCAGAGATAAGCCCACGCACATATGGTCTCCTTATCTTTGATAAAGGAGGCAAGAGTATACAGTGGAGAAAAGACAGCCTCTTCAATAAGTGGTGCTGGGAAAACTGGACAGCTACATGTAAAAGAATGAAATTAGAACACTCCCTAACATCATACACAAAAATAAACTCAAAATGGATTAAAGACCTAAATGTAAGGCCAGACACTATCAAACTCTTAGAGGAAAACATAGGCAGAACACTCTATGACATAAATCACAGCAAGATCCTTTTGGACCCACCTCCTAGAGAAATGCAAATAAAAACAAAAATAAACTAATGGACCTAATGAAACTTAAAAGCTTTTGCATAGCAAAGGAAACCATAAAGAAGACAAAAAGACAACCCTCAGAATGGGAGAAAATATTTGCAAACAAAGCAATGGACAAAGGATTAATCTCCAAAATATACAAGCAGATCATGCAGCTCAATATTAATAAAACAAAGAACCCAATCCACAAATGGGCAGAAGACCTAAATAGACTTTTCTCCAAAGAAGATATACAGATTGCCAACAAACACATGAAAGGATGCTCAACATCACTAATCATTAGAGAAATGCAAATCAAAACTACAATGAGGTTTCACCTCACACTGGTCAGAATGGCCATCATCAAAAAATCTACAAACAATAAATGCTGGAGAGGGTGTGGAGAAAAGGGAACCCTCTAGCACTGTTGGTGGGAATGTAAATTGATACAGCCACTATGGAGAACAGTATGGAGGGTCCTCAAAAAAGTAAAAATAGAACTACCATAGGACCCAGCAATCCCACTACTGGGCATATACCCTGAGAAAACCATAATTCAAAAAGAGTCATGTACCAAAATGTTCATGGCAGCTCTATTTACAATAGCCAGGACATGGAAGCAACCTAAGTGTCCATCGACAGATGAATGGATAAAGAAGATGTGGCACATATATACAATGGAATATTACTCAGCCATAAAAAGAAACGAAATTGAGTTATTTGTAGTGAGGTGGATGGACCTAGAGACTGTCATACAGAGTGAAGTAAGTCAGAAAGAGAAAAGCAAATACCGTCTGCTAACACATATATATGGAATCTAAAAAAAAAAAGGTTCTGATGAACCTAGGGGCAGGGCAGCAATAAAGACGCATACGTAGAAAATGGACTTGAGCACACGTGGAGTGGGAAGGGTAAGCTGGGACAAAGTGAGAGAGTGGTATGGACATATATACACTACCAAACGTAAAATAGATAGCTAGTGGGAAGCAGCTGCATAGCACAGGGAGATCAGCTCGGCGCTTTGTGACCACCTAGAGGGGTGGGATAGGGAGGGTGGGAGGGAGGGAGATGCAAGAGGGAAGAGATATGGGGACGTATGTATATGTATAACTGATTCACTTTGTTATAAAGCAGAAACTAACACACCTCCGTAAAGCAATTATACTCCAGTAAAGATGTTAAAAAATTAAAAAAAAATCACCAATTTGTAATCCCCAATGAAGTAACTGATCCAAATTAAAATCACCAGTAGATGCCAAAGTCATTACGTACCAGATTGATGGAAAAGAAAATACTCATCCAGTATCAAATATCACCTCCTGATTTTTTGTTAATTGCCAAGGGAAAAGTTACATTATACAAGGGAGAGATCCCCTGACGCGTTTCTGCTTATATGATGCTGTGTGAGAAGTGCGTTGTGTCACTTATGGAGTGTTCTTGCAAAAACCATGTTTAATCTGAACCTAAGCAAGGCCCTTGACATAATTCCCAGCTTATAAGAAGTATGGAAGATAAAGGATCAGATAAATAGTACCACAAGGAAACAATGAGGCATACGCAGAATACAAGGTGCTCTGCAGCACTTCAAAAAGTCAGTGTCTGGGTAGAAGAAAGTAGAGGCACTAAAAACAGATTAAACGAGATATGACATAACTAAATGAAATGAATGGGGTTAGATCTTGGTCCAAATTAAAAGATATAAAAGACACTTTGGAAACAATTGGAGAAATTCAAATAAGGCTGCTACTGGATAGGATAAGAGAAATTTTATTACTTTTCCTAATGGTGAAAATGATATTGTGGCTATAAAGGAAGTGGTCCTTATTTTTAAAAGACACATGCTAAAGTATTCAGGGTGAAGTATCATTGTGTTTACCACTCACTTTGGAAAAAATATATATGAAACAAAAATACTAATATTTATTGATGCCAAGTTGTAGATAGATGAGTGTTTCATTGCCCTGGTCTTTTAATTTTTCTATACATTGAATTTTTTCTTAGTAAAAATGAAAAAAATACAGACTTATAAAACCCATGGATCAATAATTAAATATAAAGGAATTAGAAAAAATTAGAATTTGATGTCTTAAAACACTATGTATCAAAACTTGTAAGATGAAAAGAACTAATGGGGTACATAGAGAGAAATTCATAATTTTAGTGCATATTCTGGAAATGAAGAAAATTGGAAAATTAATGTGCAAAGCCTCCAAGCGAAGAGGGTAGACAAAGTCTAACAGCAATAAACAAGTAGAGTAAAAGAATTAATAAAGATAAAATCAAAATCTAATAAAGTATAACAGAACATTAATATAGGATCAATAAAACAATACCTGCTTAGATTAATGAAAAACAGAGGAGACATAAATCAATAAGCTTAAGAATAAAAAAGGCTCCATAACTAAGGATACAACAGAGATTTAAAATAATAGGACTACTTCATTGTGAGCAACTTTACAGCAATAAATTTTAAAACAGGTAAAATGATCAATGTCCTAAAATTTTAAAAATCTTTCCATAAAACTCAAGAATCAACAGAATCTTGAACAAGAGATCAATTCAATAGTTGAAAATTAAAATTTACCCCTGCATAATCCATAGGCCTAGATTTTAAAAACATCTTTATTGAGATATAATTCACATACCATAAAATTCACCCATTTAAGGCGTACAATTCATTTGTCTTTAGCATGTGCAGGTCATGCAACCATCATCGTCGTTTAAGTTTAGAAGAATTTTCATCACCCCCCAAAAAAACCCCACAGTACCTATTTGCAGTCACTCTTCATTCTCCAGCCAGACGTAACCAACAATCTACTTTTCTATCTCTATAAATTTGCCTATTCTGGACATTTCATATAAATGCACTTATACAGTATGTGACCTTTTGGGTTTGGCGTCTTTGACTTAGCATAATGCTTTCAAGATCTGTCCTGTTGTAGCACGTATCAGTATTTCATTCCTTCCTGTTGTCAAATAATATTCCATTGTATGAATATATCACATTGGATAAATTTCAGCTCCTATGCCCATTTTTATATTGGATTATTCATCTTTTTATTGTTGAATTGTGGGCCCAGATTTTTTTTAGGGCAGTTTTTACAAAGCTTGAAAACAGTACAAAAACTCTAATGTCCAAATCTTACAGGAAAAGTTCTAGAAAATAGAAAAAGAAGGCGAGCGGAGTGGTGGGAGAAAGCATGAAATGAAGGGGGAGAAAAAGGAGAGAGGAGAGACTTTTATGAGTCATCTAGAATGACCTCGATACTAAAAGTAAACATGTACCATATGGGAAAGGAAAATTAATGAATGCAGTCTCAAAAATCCTAAATAAAGCAAAACATCAATGTGAAAAATAAAAATAGTAGCAATAATAATGGGAATAGTAATATGGAATGACCAAATAAGGTTTAGCCTATGATGCAAACCCATTTATCCCAGCAGATTTATACGCTGAACTTTACCAGCTGATCTTGAAACATTTATAAAAGAGAGAAAGGCTAAAAATAAGCAACTAATCTTTAAGAATGGTGACTCCAGTAACATCCAGAAAAGGGTCAGGTACCTTACTAAAAAGGTAAGCAATTAAAAAGGTAAGTGAGATAGATAGATGCATCAATGAAATAGAAAGAGAGCTTAGAAACAGATGCACATATATGGAATCAAGGTGTATGACAGAAATGTGTCGTTAATTAGTGGGGGAGGGATTGACTACTGAAACAATAGCAGCAAGTCCACTTTCTATGTGAATAAAGAACTCAGACCAGTCCCAAAAAACAAACTCAGATTAAAGACTAAATGTGTAAAGCAGAACAAGTTTGGAGGACTGATGCTACCCAATTTCAAGACTTATTATAAAGCCACAGTAATCAAGAGAGTGTGATATTGGTGAAAGGACAGATAGATTAATGGAACAGAATGGAGACCAGAAATAGATCCCCATAAATGCAGTCAACTGATCTTTGACAAAGGAGAAAAGACAGTAGGACAAAGACAGTCTCTTCAACAGTGGTGCTAGAACATCTGGAAACCCATATGCAAAAAAAACTAGACTCAGACTTTACACCTTTCATAAAAATTAACTCAAAATGGATCAAAATAGACATAAGTTTAAAACACAAAACCATAAAACTCCTAGAAGATAACATAGGAGAAACTCTAGATGACCTTGGGTACAGTGATGTCTTTATAGATATAACATCAAAGAAATAAGTGATATGCTGGACTTCATTAAAATTAAAAGCTTCTGCTCAGTGAAATATAGTATCAAGAGAGTGAGAAGACAAGCCACAGATTGGGAGAAAATATTTGCAAAAAGACACATCTGATAGAGGACTGTTATCCACAATTTACAAACAACTCTTGAAACTCAGCAATAAGAAAACAAACAACCTGATTTTTAAAATGGGCCAGAAACCTTAACAGATACCTCACCTGGCAAATAAGTATATGAAAAGATGCTCCACATCATGGCATCAAGGAAATTCAAGCTAAAACAATAATGAGATACCACTACATACCTGTTAGAATAGCCAAACTTCTATGATAACACCATATGGTGGTGAGGATGTGGGGCAACAGGGTCTCTCATACATTGTTGGTGGGAGTACAAAATGGTAGAGCCAGTTTGAAAGATAGTTTGGCAGTTTCTTACAAAAATAAACAGACTTGTACCATACAATCCAGCAATCGTGTTCCTTGGTATTTACTCAAAGGAGTTGAAAACTCATCCACATAAAAACCTGCACACAGATGTTTACAGCAGCTTTATTCATAATTGCCAAAACGTGGAAGCAATCAAGAGGTCCTTCAGTAGGTGAATGGATAAACTATGGTGCACCCAGGCAATGGAATACTATTCAGCACTAAAAAAGAAATGAACTATCAAGCCATGAAAAAACAGGAACGAACCTTAAATGCATATTACTAGGTGAAAGAAGCCAATCTTAGAAGGCTACGTACTGTATGACATTCTGGAAAAGGCAAAACTATGGAGACACTAAATATATCAGTGATTCTCAGAGGTCGGTGGAGAGGGAGCAATGAATAGACAGAACACAGAGGATTTTTAGGGCAGTGAAAATACTCTGCATGACACTATAATGATGGATATATGTCATTATCATCTTGTCCAAACCCACAGAATGTACACCACCAAGAGTGAACTTAAAATATGGACTTGGGTGATTATGATGTGTCAACATAGGTTCATTGTTGGTAAAAATCTACCATTTGGTGAGTGGTGTTAATAACAGAGGGAGGGTGCTATTCTCATACGGAGGCAGAGAGTATATGGGAACTCTCTGTATCTTCCTCTCCATTTTTTGTAAACCTATACCTGCTCTTAAAAAATATAGTCTTTAAAGAAAACACATGCGAAAAGCAAATCTATAAAACTTTTTGAAGAATGCTTTAGAGAATACTTTTATATCATCAAGCTGGGAAGGATAATAAAGTATTTCACTACATTAAATTTTTGAACCTCTATGAGAAGAAAAAATTACCATAAAGAAAATGAAAAGTTAAGGCACAGACTAGAAGAATCTTTTTGAAACATATATATCCTAATAAGACTCACTATCCCAAATTTATAAAGAACTACAAATGTAGTCGAAAAACAAAATTTTTTAAAGAAAGTACATGAATAGGCGGTTCACAAAAGAACATAGTTGCATGGCAATAAATAAAGTGCTCAATCTCATTACTGGGGTACTACAAATGAAAACAACACTGAGATACTATTTCATGCCCATCATAATAGAAAAACAATAATCATTCTGATTACAGTGTGTGTTGGTGAGGCTTTGTGGAAACCAAAACTCTTGACACATGTCAGGCGGAAACACTTGGATCTATTCAGGAAAGGTGGAAGTGCTCCTAGTCTAAGATATGGCCGCTCCACAACTGTCTACCTGCACAAGGGCAAGTCTCACACCTATGTACAAGCATACATGGAGCATACAAAAAAGTCATTGCATTATAATTATTTTGTTGTTGCTTTTGTTGTTCACTTGGCTGTAAAACTCCAGCCGTTTAATCACAAATGCTTCCCCACCCTCACTCATCACCGCGCCAGGAGTACCTTGGGTCCCACCATGGGCGTGGGAAGTGCTATGAAAGCCAGGGTGAGTGGCAGCAGCCGGCTGACTCCTGGGAGCATCAGGTCGGCTGGGCACAGAGGCCTCTTCTCTGCAAGCCACCAGCAGGGAGCTCCATCCGAGGCAGGCTGCCCACCGGCCCAGCCAGGGAACGTGGGAGGAGGCCAGGCCCGGCAGGGGAAAGAGGGGGATAAAGACAGAAGAGACTCCGCTCCGTCACCGAGCCTGGCCCTTTGGCCTGCCTGTGTCAAGTCCAGCCAACGGGAGCTGGCCTAGCCCATCGCGAGATTGCTGCCACTCACACTGTCCTTGTCTTCCTGGCCTTCAGAAGGTACGAACTTCCGATTATAAGGTACATAAGTACTAGGGATGTAACGTACAACATGACTAATATAATTAACACAGCTGTACATTTTACATGAAAGTTGTTAGGAGAATAAATCCTAAGAGTTCTCATCACTAGGAAAAAATTTGTTTTCTTTTGTATCTATAGGAGATGATGGGTGCTCACTAAATTTACTGTGGTCATCATTTCACGATGTATGTAAGTCAAATCATTATGCTGTACACCTTAAATTTATATCGTACTGTATTCCAATTATATCTCAAGAAGAGTGGGGGAAAGTCATTATATATGAAGTCTCAAAGTAAACATCAGTAAGTTCCATAAGGTAGAAATTGTGGATAAAATGCAATAAGACAATAAATTATCAACAAATTTAAAAATGTAAAAGCCCTCCCTCCTCCTGTGAATTGGAAAACTAACTTTTAAGCAACTTTTGAATGAGAGAATTCCAACTAAAATTTTTTAATTTCTAAAAAATAATAATAACTAGCTACATTTTAAGCTGTGGTCACAGAAAAAATTAATAGCTCCTAAGCACATTTAACAATCAAAATTAAAGAATATAAATAAACTAAATTCTTGGCTCAGAAGGCCAAAAAAGGAAAAATAACCAAAGAAAGCACAGGAAGGAGACAAAGGTAAGAGCGAAGTGTAATGAAGTTGAGAATAGAAAAACAATAAACCTAGTTAAAAAAATCCAAATCTCGCTTGTTTCTTTTAAATCGACCGCTACATAACTTGATCAAATTAAAAAAAAAAAAAAAAAAGGTGGCATGGAAAAAGACGGCACAAATATACAAGATAATAAGTGACAAATAGGAAATAACCACTGAAGCAGAAAAAAAGTTAAATATAAGAGGCTACTTTACAGATCTCATCTCTCTGCAAATAAATTTTAAAATAGATAAAATGGAATAATTCTTTGGAATAGACACCAAAATCAGCTCTAGTAGGGATAGAAAGCTAAATTAGATCAACTTTTCTAGAAGAAATAAAGTAATTAATATTCTATCCTACCAAAAAACAAAAAACACAGGTCCAGTGGTTTCACTGGGGAATTCTAACAAATCCCCAACATCAGACCGTTCTAATATTCCATAGTTTTTCCGTGGAAAATGAAGGAATACTTTCTCATTATTTTTATGAAGTATAACACTGACAGTTGTAATGGACTGAATGTGTTCATTCACAATAAATTCATATGATGAAACCCTACGCCCCAATGTGATGCTATTAAGAGGTGGGGCATTGGGGAGGCAATTAGGATCAGATGAAGTCATGAGGGTGAGCCCTCATTAATGGGATTAGGAACTTTATAAAAGTCCTGAGAGAGCTTGCTTCCTTCCTCGGCCCTCCACCCTATGAGGATACAGCAAGCATGAGGACACAAGGACAAGCTGGCAGTCTGCAACCCAGAAGAGGACCCTCACCATACCCCAACCATGCTGCCACCCTGACTGCCAACTTCCAGCCTCCATCCAAAACTGTGAGAAGTTAATTACTGTTGTTGTTAAAGCCACCCAGTTTGTGGTATCTTTCTACAGCAGCAGGAACTAAGAAAACAATTTACCCTGATGAATACAATTTAAAAACAAAAGTAAAACATATATCAATGTCACTATATATAGCAATACAAAAATACTAAATAAATACGAGCAAAACAATGCAACAATGTATTAAAAGATATATACCATGACCAAAGGCCACTTGCATTTAGCTCGGTATTAATTCATTCATTAATATAGTATACCAATTAATCTAATAAGAAAAATTGCATGATTCCCTACATAGATATCTAAAAACCTTTGACAAAATTTAACGTCTTCCCTGATGAAAACGCAAGAAGATAGGAATTGATGTAGATTTTCTTAACATGATAAAATACACACACACACAGGCCCTTAATCCTCACACCAGTATCTCACTTAATGGAGAAGTATTTGAGGCATTTCTAGTAAAATCAGGAACAAGGGAAGGATACCCCCTAACTCCACTCCTAGTCAACATTATATTGTAGTCAGTGCAATTATACAAGATAAATCAAATAGAGGCAAAAGCATTGGAAAAGAAAAAGTAAAAACTATATTTGCAGATGACATGGTATTATGCCTGGAAAAGATGTGAATCAATGATGAAATTAACTCAAACATTAAAAATTCAGATTTAGTATAAATTAATGTACAGAAATCAATCACCTCCATAGACGTAATAACCGGACAGAGGATATACTAGTACAGAAAACCTCATTTACATTACCAACCAAGAAGATAAAATAGGAAAAATCATACAAAGAAATGTATAAAACCAGAGGAAAACCTTAAAATTCCTCAAAGTCACAAAAATAGACCTGGAGAAATAGAAGTCTTTCACTGTTCTATGATAGAAAGATTCAACATTGTAAAATGTCAGTTTTCTCTAAGTTACTGTATAAAATTAACACAATTCCAATAAAAATACCAACAAGTTTCTTTTGGAGTTAATACTCCAAAAGTTAAGACAAGTTAATACTCAAGTTCATATGAAAAACTTGCAAGAATAGCCAGGAAAACACTGAGAAAGAGAAGGCATAAAGGGAAAAATAATTCTACCATACAGGAAACATGCTACAGTTGACCCTTAAACAACAGGGGCTTGGACTGCACAAGTCCACTCACGGATTTCTTTCGATAGTAAATACTACAGTAGTAAGTGATCCAGGGTTGGTTGAATCCAAAGATGTGGAGGGACCCTTGGATGCGGTGGGACAACTATATAGGGAGTTTTGACTGCGTGGAGGGTCAGAGACCCTAACAGTGTGGTGCTGGTGTGTGAATAAACAGAAAAGGAACAAAGTCCTGAAACAGACCCAAGTTCATATAGAAATACATGTATGATAAAGACGGCACCTCAAATCACTGGGTCCAAAAATGAACTTTTTAAATAAACCATGTTGGGACAACTGGTTGGCCACTTAACCATAAAGAATATTGCATTCATACCTCAAACAATACACCAAATACAGTAGGAATCTAAATGTAAACGTAACAATGAGACCATACAAATAGAAAAAAAAAATACATGTGAATGTCTTTATAACCTAGGTGAAAGGAATGGTTATCTGAAAATGATTCAAACTCCAGATGCAATAAAATATTAATAAATTTGACTACCTGAATTTTTTAAAGTAGCATGTATATTAGTTTTCTATGGCTGTTATTACAAATTATCACAAACCTAGTGGCTTAAAACAACACAAAGTTAATACCCTACAGTTTGTAGGTCAGAATTCTGATTGGTCTCACTGGTCTAAAATCAAAGTTGGCTTCATTGTCAGGAGGGCTGCACTGCTTCCCAGAGGCTCTGGGGGAGAACTGTGTCCTTGCCTTTCTAGCTTCTTAGATGCTGCCTATATGCCTTGGCTCATGGCCCTTTCCTCCACCTTCAAAACCAGCGATGTTCCAGCTCTCTGATCTTTTTTCCATAGTCATATATCCCTCTCACCACAGGCAAGAATAATTCTTAGCTTTTAGGATCCTTGTGATGACATGAGGGTCCTTAATTTAATCATATCTGCAGAGTACATTTTGCCACATAAGGTAACATGTTTATAGCTTCTGGAAATTAGGACATGGCCATCTTTGAGGGGTATTAACCATGCCTAATACACAGAGCAAAACAAACCCCCCAAAATCAGAAGACTATTGACAAGCTGGGAGAAAATACATGTAATATATCATAGATAAGGGCTAATATCCCTAATATACAAAGAACTCTTAAATTGAGGGGAAAAGGCCAAAAATTTAATAGAAAAATGAGCAAAAGTCATGGACAATGCACCAAAAAATATGAAACTGGCCTTTGAACATATGAGAGGTTCATGCTCACTCATAACTAGAGAAATGCAAATTAAAACTGCACTGAGATACCACTTCTTGTCTATCTATCTGACTGGAGAAAATTTACACGTGTCATAACTCTTTCTATTGGGGAGACTTCTGCATAAACACACAGTCTCACACACTGCTGGTGAAAATGTAAACTGGTGCGACCTTCTTGGAGGAAAATTTGGCAACGTCCAGCAAAACTCCATGTATATTTATCATTTGGGTGAGAATTCTAACTTTTTGGAATTTTCCCTAAATGGAAGTACACTTCCAGCAATATAAAAATACATAACCACGTGATTATTCATTGTCATATGAATTGTTTGTAACTGTAAATTGTTGCTTAAAATATCTCTAACTTATCCTTACTCTCCATCTTTTTCCCTTTATCCTTATTTTATGGCTTACCTTTTGGGTTGGATTATAAAGCACTACTTAATTTTGTAATCCGTTCTGGACAGTTTCTACACTACTTTCTGTGTAGTAGCGCTGAATAAACGTTTACTGATTTGAAAATTATTAGGGCTAAACAATCATTTGTTGTAAGAAATTTCATTCTGGAATAAAGCTTTCATATAACTAACACTATATGGCTTATTAATTTTGGATTTATCCAAGATTTTTGTCTACTCTACTTTTTTCATGGTTCTTATGAAGTTTCTGTTTTATCCCAGCCAGTCTTAACTAGGGACATTTGGTTTCTTCAATAAGTAAACCTCGGAGGCTAGGGCACAGGGCTGAATTCAGCACAGCCACTTAGGGCACGATTCCGCTGGACTTGCTCCACTTTTGCAGTCACAACTGAGCAGATCATTGTTCTATGACAGCATTATTGTCATTAATGAAATTTATAAATGGAATTCACTTAAGTAGTGCCTGTTTATTCTCCTGGGGCTTGGTAACAATACAGATCAACACACACACATGCTCTAACAATTGTTCCATTTTTTGAAATGTAAAGATTCGTGTTCTTTCATTAATATAGTTATTTATTTAACCATCATTTATTAAGCAACTATTAATCAGATACTGTGCCAGGTTTTTAAAATCAAAAGTCTGTGGCCTTTGAACCAAAAAAGTTTCATGATTTCACATTTTAACAACTTATTTTCTGGATCTTTTATGTTTGTATTCAGATCCTGTCTTTAGACTGTCTTCTGAAATTAGTGTGTGTGTGTGTGTGTGTGTGTGTGTGTGTGTATGAATGTACATATACACATACACATATATTACTTTGTGTGTATGTATATATATAATGTGTGTTATTGTACCTCTATAGACCCATATGTTCCCTTTATATTTTGGAACCTATAAGCAAAATAATAACCTAAGTGCAAAGAAGGGGGGGAAATTCCCCTCATGCACACACATTTATTTTAAGTTGGCCTAAGCCCATCAAATTCAGGGCTCAGATCAGCATCCTCACATGTCTGAAATGGCTGCATAAGGCGGAAGGTGGAATGTATTTAAACTAAACTTGCATGTGGGAAATTCATTATCCAATCCTCTACTCTAGCATGGGGATAGCGTCTATGGTTTTCCAACAACCTATAGAATGCAGTCCTATGAAAATAATATAAACATATTTCTGAGAGAATCTCTATCAAAAGTTACCAATGTGGTATCTTTCTCACTAGGTGCTAAAAGAATTTTACAAGTATCTTATTAATCCTCATAATTTTTACCTGATGATTTATGGGTTTCCATTTTTTAATGTTTCTCATAATAGAAGCATAGAAAAATATGATTATTGAAAGGAGCCTGGAACCACTCTTCCTGCTTGCTTTATAGATGGGGAAATTGGGCTTACATTACATTTAGGACCACACAAGGGATTTATAGAGAGAACTGAGGGTTGGCTATGAGGTTTCCTCATCCACTGTTCAGCACCCTAACCACCAGACCTGTGGACCTTTAAGTGCCCCGGGGCTTAGCAGAACCGCTCTAAAGGATGCCTTAGAAGGACATGGAGATACAAAATCATATTTATGATGACCCACAGTCCTTCTTTACTTATACAGGAGTTGGTATGTAGAAGGTTGCAACACAACACAAGCAAGTTTTTTAAAAACTCACTCTAGATCAGGAGTTGGTACCCACAGGCAAAATCTTGCCTATTTTACCAAACAAAATTTTGTTGGAACAAAGTCATATCTGTTTCAGCTCCAGCTACAGATTTGAGTAGTTGTGAAAGTGACCATAAGGATATGGCCAGTAAAGCAGAAAATATTTATCATTTGGCCCTTAAAAATTTGCTGACCCCCCACTATAGAAAATATTGCCCTCTTACAAGCTCTAACTATAAACATGAATAACTATACTTTAAAAGACTGCTAATGATTATAATTTTGAGTCACACTTTGAAACAACTATGGTAATTAAATGCATATTATAAATTCTAATGAGCCCTCAAGTTTCCGATATAAGTTGTTCTACAGCATATATACTCCTGCAGAATCTGAGACATTCCATTTTTAATAGTAAGAAGAGGAGTCATTTTAGCTAATTAACTTTTCAAATTAAACCTAAATTAACTTTCTAAAGCCAGCAATAACTACTGCTAAGAATACTTTCCAATAATTAAAATAGTGTTCCTAATGAATGGATATCTACTATAACTTTCTTTACAAAGACAGTTATAGTTGCTTTTATAGTTTCATTTTGTCCTTTGTGCATTCAAGATTATTGTATTTCCCCAAAATGTAAACATGAACTTTTTTCAATCTATTTTTATGAATTAGGAATACAAGATTTATCAAATTTCTAGATTATCCTATAAAATCTTAAAATTGTAAGGTTACTATTTGGGCAATTACAGTAATTTTTAAAAAATTTTTATGTTGGAGCATAGTTGATTAACAATGTTGTGTTAGTTTCAGGTGTACAGCAAAGTGATTCAGTTATAGATATACATGTATCTGTTCTTTTTCAATTACAGTAAATTTAAAGGAATATTACGAAGAATGGGTCCCAGAGTTTCTTATGAAAGGAATAGAATTTGGAGATACATTCTGGAGATATATTGGGGATAAAGTAAAGGAAAAGTCTAAAGCTGAAATTGGTATATAAGGGATTGAAATAAAGTAGCACCATAATAAATTATTAGTTTCTAGGAAATATCTTCTAGTCTTCACAGAGAATCTGTGGATTCTGCCTTTATACTATTTGGGAAAGGATAGATTATGGTAAGGATAGATTATGGTAATAAACCACCCCCAGATACCCATAGCTTGACATGAAAGCTTATTTCTTCCTCACACTACATGTTGGCAGGGGCCTCTGCTCATGGTAGTCATTCTATGTCCCGAGCTTTAGATAAAATACCATCTTGGGCATTGCTGATTGACATGCCAGAACAAAAGAGCACGTTGGAGGGTTGCACTTGCACCATAAATGCTTCAACTTGGAATGTCACTTTTGCTAAGGACTCATCGGCCAGAATGAGTCACATGACCCTGCCCAACCACAAGGGAGCAGAAGTTGCAATCCTATTATGTGCACATAAGGGATAGAGTAGAAATATTTATTAACAACTCATTGAATATTTAGGTTAATGATTAAGGACTCAGCCTTCAGGCCAGGCTAGTTAAATGTCTGTGCTTCACTTTCCTCATCTGTAAAATGAAAATACTAAACCTCATAGAAATGTGAGGATTAAATGAGTTAACACGTATAAAGTTCTTAGAAGAGTATCGACATATGGTAAAGTGTTATTTTTGTCATTTTATTTCAAGCTTTGTACTTGCCACACTGCTCTTCAGAGCCAGAAACAGAGGAGGGCAGCCTTAGGAATGCTGACTCGGGCCCAGCAGAGAGGCCTATGAGAAGTATTCTTGATGAAAGAAATCAAAATGCTAGGTCTTCCTTCTAAGTAATATTGATCCTGGAGGCAAGAGACATGCCATTAATGGGGAAATGAATTAGTTTAACAGAAGCTGGAGGACCAGGGGGATAAAGACACCAAGCTGACAATAGGTCTTGTGAAATACGGTCAGACAATGAATTTAGGGTATGAACGTAAAACACAGACACAGTGAGTGGAAGGTGCTGGGTAGGACTAGTGTATAGTATATATACATTTGGGTAATACAGTATATGAATGAATCCCTTTTAATAAGTGGCTTGTAAGGCTTCCATCAGACTAAATATGAGAGTTAAAGTAGGAGACTCCCATTAGAAAGGGCAAAGGCAATACCGAAAGAAGAGAAATGGGAAGAAAGAGATAGTGAACCAAGAACTAGTGTCCAGGATGTGTAGTCAGCTCCCGTCCTATGTAGACCATAGCAACCGGTGGACTGATGGCACTGTTCATTCCTATCAGAGCTGTTGCCTCAGCGCTGGCACCAGTATGACTGCTCTGAATCTATGACTGGATATCCACCCATGACCACCCATGCAGCAATACACAGTCCAACAACTCTGGACTGTTAGGTACCAGATAAGGAGATGAGCAGACGTGATTTCCTCTTCCATGAGCTAATAACAAGAGAGAAAAGTTACTAACCCAACTATAACATAAATCAGAATGAAATAAATTCTACACTGCATACACATGCCAAATTTTATGAGCACACAGAAGGAGGAGAGATCCATTTTCAGTAGAAAATCAGGGAATACTTTTTGGAGGAAACAGCATTTTAATTGAGATTTTAAAGAAGAGCGATGAAAGTGGAAGGATGTAATGAATACCAAGCTAATGATATATCATGAGTGACCATAAAATGAATAAGAGTGACCACTTGGAGGAGGTAGAGGAGAAATAAATTTTAACAAGTAAAAGGAGCTTTGTTGTTTTTTCACCCACAAGTAATAATTCAGCAGCACACTTTAGAAGGTCTGATTTCCACAATCGGTCTATATTTCTAAAACTCCCTGTTATTCCTTCCCCAAAATATTAATTACAACTTAAAAATGGCTATTTGATTTGAATTTTATTTCTGTAGTCTTCAAATGTAAGCTCCACAGTCTACATTTTCCTAGGTGGTCACAAGTTCAAAAGATCGTAGAGCTGAAAAGAAATTTCAGCCCAAATTTCTGCTTTAGAGATGGAAGGTCAAGTAAGCAAATGACTTACCCACATTTACAGAGTGCCAGACTCGACACTAGAACTCCTGTCATAATACTGAATGTACAGTTGCTTTAAAGGACAAAAGAATCAAGAAAACAAACATGAGTCCAGAGCTACAATTATGATTTTTCTGTGAATATTCCATATCAGAAGCAAGGTGACTTATAGCCATAAGATCGTAAGTAAGCTGAGTAAACATGGAATTATTCATTAAACCCTAAATGTCTAATGGAGGGGTCACCACTCGAAGCCTGTGTGTGTTTTGGCCAAATAAAAGGAAGCCCTACTGCACAAGGTAGGGATTATGTTTATGGAACATAAACAAGAGGTGGGGGAAGTTAGAAATACAAATTCTAAATGTCTGCGTCAATTAACGACAGGCCCATACAGTTAATAATAAAAAATACAATGTCTGGGTCATGTTATGAGTGTTTGAAATGAACATAAAGGAAGCCCTGCTTTGCCAACTCTGCCAAAGACAGAGATGGCACCGGGCCACGATGCACCATGACAATTCTTGCTTCCACTTGTGAAAGCCTCCAAGTACCTCATTTTGGACACCACGAGAAACTGCAAGCCTACTGGGTTTGTGAATAGAAGATGGACATTCAAGGAACAAATCTTTGACTCTGTAGTAACCAAGACAGCTCCATCTAAAACTTCTTGTTCCCAAACAGGAGCATAAAGGATATTTGCACATTCTAACTTTACGTGAAGAATCAGCTCTTGGAAATCCCATGAGAAAGTTTTCATAAGGATTTATCCACACTTTCTTCTTTGGTTTCCTCAACTCAGAAGCAGGAAACCTTCCAGACGTCCTGAACCTCTGACCCTTTTGTGATTTTTCCCATCAACATATGCAAATATCCATGCAGCAATTCAAAAATCTCTTCTCACTGCATTATAGCATGGCCTTATATTAGACCTATATCTAGAACACTACCATTTCCAACCCACTATTGAATGAGTTTAATTGCACGTCTCTTGGGAAAAAGATCTCATTGGCTCAGAAATGTCAGAAGTCCACTATCACATGTACCTATCTGGTTTCCAAAATGATTTTCCCAAGCCACCCTAAGTGACTCGCTCAGAATGTTTCCTGCTGGCAAGTGAATCAGCTTTTGCCTTTCACCCAGTCTCAGCTCATTCCTTCTCTGTGACAATATCAGGACATCCACATCTGACAATGGTCCCAGCTAATTAATTTACTCCAATGTCTAGCAGCCTTTTGACAGGAAAAATAATCTACATTGTGTTTATTGCAGAATCTCTACCACTAGGACAAAGATGAATGCAAACTTCACACAACCATTTTTCATTATCTGAAGTTGAAAGTGATTTTCAAATGTTAACTTTAAAATTAGGAGGAGGGAGATAACAGTTCTACTTTGAAACTGCCTGGAAATGGAATGTCTATAACAATGGTTTAGCATCAAGCCAGAAAAATAAACTCTCCTGCTACCATCATAAATGGGCCAGAAATAAACCTCGGGGTCGCGCACAAAGAACAGGCAGTGGAATTGGATTTCCAAAATAAATGATCTGAAACTCAGCATAATGTATCTTCAGATAGTGATATCTTCCCCTACCTCCCATCCTTCTGACCCTGGATAGCGGGGTAGCAATCCCTCCCTCTGTAAACTGCGCATACCACTGTCATAACATGGCTGAAATTGGAAAAATCTAAATGTGAACCCAGACAACATCTACAATGCCCAACTCTGATCTCTGTCTTAAGCAGACTATCCAGTAGTTCCATTCACTTCGGCTGTACTCTAAAATACTTTCTCATGAGTTTTATCTTTCTAGCATTATCCTTCCTAATATTCCTTAACCTTGGGATTATAAATGTTAAATTAATAATTGTTCATTTCGGTGATAATCTGAAACTCATTCCCTTCTTCCTTCTGAAGGCCAGAGTAATCGTCCAATAAAAGTTCTACCAAGGTCAGGAATGACCTAATTTACTTGTAATTATTAATTCTTCTCTGACCTCTTAACCATAAATAAAGCCTTGGCATTGGAAAAAAGATGTGAAACAGGACAAGGCAATTTTCAAAAGTCAGGGAATAAAGGAGCAGTGGAGAAGAAAACAGATTTTCTAAATTTAAAAAACTCCTTGTGCTTTCTTGAAATAATGATTTATATTCTTTGAGTCCACAAGAGAGTAACTGAATATGCGTGATGCAATGCTGGAATTTTAGGTATTTTGCCTAAAGGTTATTAACAATTAGTACCCCTGGGGGAAAAATCATAGTTAGAATAATAACCCTCTCTCAAAGGATGACTGAAATTGGACTTGTAATCTGGTTGTAATAAAATACATTATGTTTATATTAGAGCCCCACATGTTAAGAGGAATACTGACAAACTGAAATAAGTCCAGTAGGTGAGTAAGTGGGGTCTGAAATGTAAGTTGTATGAGTAGCAATGGAAGAACCTACACTGCTTCCTTTGGAAAAGTGAAGACTGAGGCCAAACATATCAAACTGTCTTAATATTTTCAAAGGGTTGGTACACAGAAGAGGAAACAGTCATTGCAAGTAGAGATGCTGTTGGCAGCGTTTGGGCCAGAGAGTCATCCAACACGAAGGGCACCTGGCCTCTCCCCATCCACTGTGGCAGAATCCACCGGACACGATACCTGAAAGATGGTCTCCCAGGCTTGGCTTGGACACTTGCACTGGCACAGAGCTCACTATCCCAGGAACGCCCTCCTCCATGTTAGAGAACAGAACAGAGGACATTTCTTTCTAGCTCTGAGTTGCCATCCCTCAGGTTCTAACCTAGACAACTGGTTAACCAGATCTGTCCTACTGAATATCCCAGGATACTGCTAATCCCTTCTCCACAAGATAACTCACTGCACTTCTTTTTTAATGAAGTATAGTTGATATATAATATTATATAATTTATAGGTATATAATATAGTGATTCACAATTTTTAAAGGTTATGCCACATTTACAGTTATTATAAAACATTTGCTATATTTCCTGTGTTATACAATATCCTTATAGTTTATTTTATACCTAGTAGTTTGTACCTCTTAATCTCCTACCCCTATATTGCCCTTCCCCCTTCCCTTTCCCCACTGGTAACCACGAGTTTGTTTCCTACGTCTATGAGCCTGCTTCTTCTTTGTTATATTCACTAGTTTGTTGTATCTTTTAGATTCCACATGTGACATCATACGGTATTTATCTTTGTCTGTCTGACTTATTTCACTTAGCATAATGCCCTACAAATCCATCCATGTTGCTGCAAAGGGCAAGATTGCATTCTTTTTTAATGGCTGAATAGTATTCCATTGTGTGTGTGTGTATCACATCTTCTTTACCCATTTATCTGCTGATGGACACTAAGGTTGCTTCCATGTAAATAATTCTGCTATGAATATTGGGGTACATGTATCTTTTCGAATTAGTGTTTTTGGTTTTTTTTGGATATATACCCAGGAGTGGAATTGCTGGGTCATATGGTAGTTATATAGGTCTATCCCTTAGTTTTCTATGTGTCAAACTAAATATCTTCAATTCCTTTCACCATTATTAATTTAGTATTCAGCACCTCATACCATTTTAGTCATGGACCTTCTGGATACTCTCTGGTTTGTAATGTCCTTAACTGACATCTAAAATAAGTACTCTTGATACAGTATTATCAGCAAGAGGACTGAATAGAACTTTTAATTTCCCTGTTGAAGAAAATCGGTTAGTATGTGTTAGCTGAACACCTGTCATGTTCAACCCTATGCTTAGCCATCATTTGATATATAACAGAAGTGGAAGGCCAGGTGCTGAAAATATCTGTAGAATCAAAGTTGAGGTACATGGGATAATTCTGGAGTTTTTGCAAGATGTAAACCATTATGTGGACAAATGTGATACAGTCTCAAATTCATGGTGGATTAAAAAAAAATGGAGCCCAGGCAGGCTGAGGAATCTATGTGATGAGTTGTAGATTAGGAGGACATACCTAGGCTGTATCTTGAAGGATGGGTAGGATTTGCCTGTCTGGAACAGAGACACTGACAATGAGGGAGTGTGTGTGTAGGAATAATCAGTAATAAAGAAGGTCAGCATTGGTAGGGACATGTGTGAAGGTTCCTGAGAAATAGAAATATTTAGATTTGTACTGTAAGATTTCCACTAGGACTTTCTTCCATTCTAAATATGCTTTGCTTAACTTTGCTAAAAAATTTTCCAGGACTCAGATATCCACAGGTGTCTAATTTGGCAAACTAATCCTTGGTAAGATACTACCAGGAGCTAAGAGAGTAATCCTAGAACTCCCCTCAGGTGGCAAGTACAGACTTCAGAGGTGATTTTCTGGACACCCAATTTCCTTTATACCAAGCATGAGAATTCCAGGCAGTCCAGTGGGAGAGGTATTTTTGGATAGATACAACTTTTGGTACATTTTAAATTATATTATTTTGTTAACAAATGGTTCAAAGGCCAAAGTCCTAAATTGTGTATCTGATGCAAAGAATTTCTCTTTTAGACTGGTCTTCTGTAATTGACCCCATTCATATCTTTATTTCCAAAGCCAAGATACAGGAAAATCAATTAGATAATAAAAATGAATAAATCCAGGTAAATACACATGTTGGCTTTCAATTAGCCAGTGAGTCTGTGAGTCTCCAGGGAACACTGAAGAGAGCTCATGAGACAATGCAGTTTCCCTTTATAGGGACCGGAACCCCAGAGCAGCTTTTTTTTTTTTTTTTTCTAATAATGTGCAATTGACTTTTTTTTTTTTTCCCAACATGCTGTGCTCATAACTTCTGTGGAAACTTAAATATTATTCAATACAACAATTTCCTGCAAAACCTTTCGAAAGTGGTCACAGACTCTGACCCTGCTCTGGTGCTCTGGGTCTGCCAGCATGCTGTTTTATTACCTCTGGAAGGTTCAGTGCCAAGACACAGTGCAAGAGTCAGAAAGAAAACCAGGTGTATAAAAGTAATTTTCTGCCTTCTTTCAAGAAGGGAAACTGTCACCTTCAACTCTCAATAATTCTATGTATCTATCACATCTATCTTCATCACCCAACCCTTGGCCTACAAGGTAGTTGGTAAGAGTTACAGATGGTTAATCCTAAAGAAAGTACTGCTGAAACCACTCATATTAACCGTCTCTTGTTACCAATGGGAAAGCAAGGCTCTGAATGCTGAAAGGACTTTCCCAGGACCACACAGTAAGTGGCAGAATCTGGACCTGAACTTCACATCGCAGAGAAGGAACCAGGGATGGTATTTGTAAAACTAAGCAGCAGGAGAGCACAGTCACCAAGCAATCAGAACAGAGACCCTGATTATAGCAGTGTGCCACCAAATACTGCCCCAGCTGGACTAGAGTGGATGTCAGTAACATTTTAAGAGATCAAGAGAAAATGTGCCCCTTATTTGTTACCTAAAGCACTTAGCTAATAAAAATGATAATTTACTTTTAGTTGTTGGTTGTTCTCTTTTTTCACTTATTTTCCCCCACTGTCTTCCATGCCACTAATCCTTTGAAAACTTGCCCTCTGTTTGGCAGCCCATGTCATTGTTATTTATGCTGAACGCCCTTGACTTCAAGTGTGTGTCTATCTTAACAAAATTCTAAGATTTTCTCTGCAAGTACCCACTTTATAGACTTTCAGGTCAAGCCCCAATTCTGTTTTTAATTTTTTTTAATTGAAGTATAATTGCTTTACAGTGTTATGTTAGTTACTGGGGTACAGCAAAGTGATTCAAATATATACATATTCTTTTTCAGATTCTTTTCCATTATAGGTTATTACAAGATATTGAGTATAGTTCCCTGTGCTATACAGTAGGTCCTTGTTGTTTACCTCATTTATATATAGTAGTGTGTATCTGTAATTGATTCTGTTATTAAAAGTAACTCGATCTATGTGTCTACAATTTTTCTCCAACTCACTTTATCCAAGGTGATAAATTTAATATTTTAGGCCTGGAGTTTTATCATGGATTTTTTTTTTAACTTCCCATAGTCTCTCAATCCCTTTCTTTCAAAATTATGAGATATTCTTTCATTGCTTCTGTTAACAAGGTTGTTTGCAGCCCAAGATATAATTGGTAGATAATGGGAGTAAAACTGGGGACAGAAATACATATTTGATTACTGTTACCGGTTGGAGCCTGTCCTATGATGTGCAGTGACCCATCATGCAGACAGGACATGCCTCAAAACTTCTTACTTTAGGATTGAATTTTGAAAAAAGCATAAAAGTCTGGTGAAGCAAGCATTCTTCCTAGCTTTATAAGTCACTAACAACACATTCACATCTTCATTAAGTGTCCCATCTTTAACTTTCTAAGAGTAACTATCTTGAAACTGTGGATCCCCTTTAGCACTGGCACACCACTGAGACAAAGGACTTTTTGCTATACTTGCTTGATCTTTTTCTTGCAATGGACTTACCAGTAAAGGCAGGCTTATCCCTAATTAACACATGAGCTGTTAGTAATTTCTCTTCTTAAGTCATCATCAATTCCTTCAATGGCTTAAGGAAAGTGTTTGGAGGATCGATAACATGCTAAGTCACTTAGGTACAAAGATGACTAAAACATACTTCCAATTGTCTCTATGCTTTCAAAGTAAGTGAAGTGTTATGCTTGATGTTGTATGTCTTATGCTAAGCACTATGAGAGAGGTGAGGTACCAGAAGATTGGTTCTACAAGTCAAAGACCTTAGGGGAACAAGACCCCTGTCATGAAAAAATAAGACAGTGTGTGATCGAGAGCCACATGGTTGGAACTGGTATAGAGGTCATTGAGGGTATGGATAGAGCTGCTGTCACATTTTGGAATATTCTCTGGAAGTGAAGTTCTCATTAATTGGTGTGTGTGTGTAGGGGGTGTTGGGGAGGGTTGGAGCAAGAACCAGAGCATCCCTAGGGTCTAAGTGAGAGATGTCCCCTACTTGTAAAATCTAGTACTAAATGGAGCAGTACAGAGTTGAGATCTGCAGTGGCTTTAACTTTCTCTCTCAGGCAGACTTACATTTGGTGAAAATCTAGGCTGATCTCCGTAGAGAATTCATATACAATATTTAATCAACAAGTGCAGATACTGAGCATCAAGTAAGCCAGGTTCTCATAAAGCAACCTTGTGAAGGTTCCTGAGCCATGGAACCAGCCATAGGTTGCCAACCTCAACCAACTCTGCATTTGTCTTCTTAGAAGTGTCCTCTGCCTTGGGAAATCTAGAGGGTGCTTCCCCCAACTACTTTACAATTTCATCCTATTCTGGATTCTTTGATTCCAGGGAACCTCTCCATCCCGGACTCTTCGTTGGATTATTTATGAAGTCTAATTTGTAATACAAAAACACAAAATGTACTATAGTGAAAGTCTTAGAGGGGAAAAAAATGCAGTTTGTATTTTCTTATTTCACAGAGGCTCCAACATCTCTCCCCGGAATGGAAGGATGGAGGTGGGGTTCTAAAATTCCCTCCCAGGCCTCTGAATACAGAAGGCGCAAAAAGAACAGGAGGTAAGCAATAAATAAATAAATAAATTTACTACTGTAAACTCCAGAGTTACCCACATAGAGAGATATGTAGAGTTATATCCTAACAATCAATCCCTTAGGGGAAAAAAAATCACAAGTATGCTCATGCACTAACAAGTTAGTGATTTTTTTCCATTAAAATTAAAATTAAATAGACGTCCATGGTAAATTACCCATTTCATTCCTCCTTCCAGTTTAAAAAAAAAAAAAAAAAAGGCACTTTGTCACTCCTTACTGTGGGTGTACTTCACTGTCAACACATGCATTTATGTCAAGCAGGTCATTTATATTTTTGCCTGCTGGAGTTTTTCTTCTTTCAACTTAGTAGGGAATATTTGTGATCTTTATTACCCCCCAATAAATCTACAAAATGCCTTTTGCTTGAGGCTCTTTATTTTAATTTCATATAAATAAATCACATTAGGTTCCTGGCTGTCATATTAAGATAAGCATGGATCTAAAAATAACAAATGTGTTTAAGCCAAATTTTTTCAGATTACACAGTGGTAAATTTCTCTGGGTCACCCCTAAATCCTATTGATGTTGAAATATTTTGTGGCACTTTAAGAGTGTTTCTTGAAGAACACAAACCTATTTAAACTAGAATTAGAATTATCTTCCGATCATCTACGGACCTATTTGTACAACATTACTCAACTCAAGCTTCCCATGGTTGCAATAAATCCATCTTTAATGTGGGGATGTTTCCCCAGTTACAGCAGAGGGCAGTTTTATATCTTTGTGGGTTCATCTAATGCCTCTATCTATACTGTGTTTTATTTATTAAATATAAACAGCTCTAAACCTGAAGTTCTCATCATCTTAACATAGAGTTATACTCAAAAGTCTCAAAGGCAGTCCAAGTTCAATCTATCCAATAACCAATTCTTCATCTGCCCTCACTCCACCAGACCTGCTCCTACACAGGACTCAGATCAAACCACCAGCTCCTTGGGGAAACCTTTGGACTTTTGAAGGACAGTCTCCTAAAATGTGTTTTACAGATTCCTCCACTCAGCCTGGGGTAGAATAGTTTTGATAAATGTATGTGAATTTTTCTTTCAAACAAGATTTGTAGTGAAGAGGCAAAGATAAAACCCATAAGGTTTTAAAGAGTCTATTTTGTACATTTATTCAGTTGGGACCTAAATATATATTCTCTGATAGATTAACATGGCCCTTTAGTTTAAAGGGTGGACAGATTTTATAAGAGACAGGAAATCATATACATATAAAGTTAGTGTAGAGTTTCACTCTGGCATTTTTGGTATCTCCTTGCCTCGGATGACTTGAGTTCAAATACCGGGCAACTCCTTAAGTAGATAAACATGCAGATCACATACAGGTCAGCTGAATAAATTATAATGTTGATCAGTCCTAAAGTTAAAGGTCAAATATGAACCTGGGTGATCTTCTAATTCGGTAAATCCAGATACCTTTCTGGATTTAGTTCTGTTAGCCCCTTCTGTTACTGAACAAAAGTCAGAAAAAGATGTTACATCTTTACTTAAAGATAAAGATGTTACTTCACCCAGGGCTTCAGAGCTATGAGAAGCCTACATGCTCCCTTGTTCATCAAAAGCAGCACCATCCGTCTATAATAAGAATCCTTGGGGATACATCTCAGCACACAGCTTTCCCCACCAACGTCCAGGGGTGACATCACCACTGAAGTATGTGGCAATACCCAATTTCCAGAGCCCTGATTTATTCTCCCTTGTGCTGGGCAGAGGGCATGACTGAGAGACAAGACTCTTATCTTGGCAGGGGTCTGGGACTGTCTGCCTCTCTGGAACAACCCCTGGTGGGTAATTGAGAAGTGACATTGATGGGTTTCCAGGGTGGCCCTGACGCTTGCACTTGCCCCGAGAAAGCAGCTATGGTTTAGAAATCCAGCCCAAGGATTGAGAGGAGGGGAAGAAAATGTAAAGCTTGCTAGCCCTGGTCTCCTTTGACCTCAGCAGACTGAGACGGGGATGCAGAGGTGGGAAACCGCGCACTGTTATTCTGTCGGCGTAGCATGAGGTTTCGCTTTTATTGCTAGCAGAGAGCGCTGAGCTCTTTGTCTGCTACAGTCTATCCCCCAGAGGTAGCCTCTTTTTCTCTTGAAGGGATGTAAAAAACAAATCACAGTTCTTATTTTATTTGGTGTCCACCATTAAGAATTCATGCAGAGCAATTTTACTTGTTGCCAATTAAGATCTCCCAGTGGAAGTCTATGTTTTAGCAAAGGCAACCTGTTTAATACTCAGCATCACTTTAGTCTATGTAAATTAACCCCTTGAGGATAGAGACGTGCTAATTCTTAAGATGCCTGAACAATTCCATTCTAAGAACCAAGATACACAGAAGGTAAATCTCCAGGAGGCTCTGGGCTTGACTTTTCTCAGGCCATGTGTGCTTTTGCCTCTTAACTCTATTTTACAACTACAAGACAATTTCTGTATAACGTGTTAGCAAAGGATCTTCTTTTCCCCGAGATAGAATGATAGCATGTAGCATCTCAGTAAGCAGTTTTAATGTCACTCACATTTTACCAAAACTAAGACTACTGCTGAAGGAAATTTGAGGCACTGGTGTCAATTATCTCCACCCCAAAATGTATACATATATCAAATGATGGAGAACACGAAAGAGTATTTGGAATGTGGATCATTTTATTGCACTGTTCACTCTACTTAGATAAGCAGCATTTTGAATCATGGTGGGAAGGAAAACAAAGTTTTTGTCCAGTCTTTTTTCTATATCTTTCCTTAGGTTAAGAATCACAAATAAGCCAGAATGCAAAAGTCTATTTTGAAGAATTTTGGATACACTGAAACTATCATTTTATTGTTGGAAGGGATGGGCCTTAGGGACTCTTATTGCACCCAGAGATCTATACATGCTTGTCAATTAAACTCCTCTTGGTGATGTAGGGAACCACCATTTCTCCCCCCGGGAAGCAGGAGTTAACTGCTTTACCAGGGCAAACATAGCTTGTAATCAGTGGTTCTTCAGATTCTTGGAATTTGGTATTGAGGCTCTGGTTACCCCTCAGAAAAATGGTAATGAACTTGGGATTGGCTTTCCCACGTATCTATCTTCCCCTTTGACCAACAACCCAGACTATTTGCTGCTCTTTTACAAGTCACCCATCCTAGTACCTGTGAAGTAAGGGGAGAAGGATGAAGAAAGAGGTACCAGCTATGTTTTTGTGTATTTGGCTACCAAACTAGATAGATCACCATTTCCCAAAATATGTTCCTTAGACCTTTAGTCAGAGTAGATGCTCCAAGAAAGATAGGATTTGGGAATTTTTTTGAGTCAAAATTATATTTTATAGTCTATATTTGATATGCATATCACATATTAGCAATATAAATGGCTCTGAATAGTTCTACAATTAAAATAAAATCTTAAAGCTTGGTTTTACCTAGTATACCTCAAATCTGACCACAGAATACCTTTATTTTTCTTAAAATATCTGTACCATAATGTACTAGCGTTTCTTGGGATATGCTTAGAAAAATGCTTATGTAGATGATTCTTTAGATCACTGGTTCTTACCAGGGAGAGGAGAGGATGTTGCCACTAGGAAGCATTTGGAAAATATCCGGAGACATTTTTGGTTGTCACAAAGGGGGATGGTACTGGCATGTAGTGGGTAGAGGTTAGGGGTTATGCTAAACACCTTATAACACACAGGACAACCCCACCCCCATGATTAAGAGTAATCTGGCCCCAAATGTCAACAGTGCCCTGCCTGAGAAACCCTAGCCTAAACATAGCTTGTTCAAATGAAACTTCGATCTGGCATCTGTAGGTTGGCAACTGGCACTGTGCATTCACCAGATCTTGTCATTTAATTTTGGCCTTGCAAACCTACTTATTCTTCACTTACTTACAGGCTATTGATAACTCTGTCTGCAATTCAAGCTATGAAAATCTGAAATGAATGCTTTGACATTATCTGGTTCAATCACTGGCAAGCTCTTAGGTATCTGTTATATTAGTCACTTCTACCCCCCGTTCTTTGAAGCTTCCCATGACATGTATTAAATACTACATAATGATCCAGCTGTATAATTATTCTAGAAAAATAAGATTATACCTATCTCTACATGTCATATATAGGTAATGCCTTTTTTTTTAAACACCTTTATTAGAGTATAATTGCTTTACAATGGTGTGTTAGTTTCTGCTTTATAACAAAGTGAATCAGCTATACATATATGCCCATATCTCCTCCCTCTTGCGTCTATGCTTCATGTAATCTTAGTGCTCAGTTATCTTAAATACTAGCTATATTGATACCTTCTTTTTATAGCTAAGGAAACCCAGTCTCAGAGATGTTACCCAGTAGCCAGTTTGGATGGGCCAGGACCAGGGTCCATGTCTCCAAAACCTCCAATCCAGTCTTATTTCCATTTCTATAGTGTTATGCTGCTTCTATTTGTCATACATAATTTCACATATGTGACATGAAAGAGTAATTAACACCATAAATATTCATGAATTCAATTTGTATTTTCCAACTGTCTATGTTCTAAACTCAATCTGAGGCTGCAAATGGATAAAGATTTCTGTCAAATATCAGGAGAAAGACATTCTCAGCAGTTGTTTTCTCACACCCTTTCTTGTCAGTCACAGATATATTTAGCCAAATAGAAATAGTAACAGATGACACAAAAATCATTAAGTACAAAAGAGCATTTTTCTCCTAATCTTAACTTTCCTCATTTAAACAAATAAATGTACAGAAATGTATGATCACATTTCAACATTGACTAGTAAACAAGTTGTCACTGGGTGTGTTTATTTTTTTCTCATCAAGCAGGGAGAGGCAGAGCAAATTAAACCCACCCAGACTTGTACTCAAGTCTTAGGCTAGGTTCTAGATCCTGACTCCACCCTCTTCTTCAGATGAATTCACAGAAATTTTTTTCTGCTGGTATCAAAACACAGTTGAGCTAAATGCTCTTTGCCAGACAGCTATATTTGAACTCGACGAATTCCTTTGCAATTTGAAAACCCAGAGATAGATTATAGGTCTATTTCAGTAGAATACTAAACAGGACCCCAAAATAACCAATTATCTTGAGAGTATGATTACAGCAATATATTTGTGTCACAGCACATGGTTATGCTATAAAAAAGTGACTAAAGACTATTAAAGACTAGGAGATTCCTCCACGAAAATAAGACTTTTAATTCTTAGACCCAATCTTCTACCATTTGTCCAATTCTTTTATCATTAAGCAAGAGGCAATAACAGTATGACATATGTTTACCATGTTTTGATCAGTCCTCAAAGATTGTGGCCATAAATTAATGCTGGCTACTATTATTGTTGGAAGATCGAAATATTCAATTTTTTCTTTTAAGTTTCTTTTAAGCTATACTTAAGTTAGCTTAAGTATAAATGGAAGACCATTAGTTAATATCAGCAGCAATGACAAGTAACCTATTCCATGGAATTTGTAACAGCTACAAATTAAAGGCATAATAAAAATCAGAGGAAGCGTATACTGAGTTATGGGAATGCTTGTTTAACTTCAGACACTTTAGTTGTGCTTATGTACATGACATGCCTTTCCCATGATGCTTGACATATCACACAGTCTACCCCAACTCAAGAAAGCATTTTAACTATTCAATCAAAAACAGAAAAATAAATCCCCACTGCTCACTGTCACTCACAAATCGTTCACCATAAAAAATTTGGCTATAGTTGCAGTTGTGATATTGTAATAACCATCAGAAAGCCTATCACTGTAAATCAGTCAAGATCTGTTTGCAAAATATAATCACGTATAATTTTACGATTCAATAAATAGTATGTAAATCTGCTATTATTGGTTTTCATTTTCTTTTCAATACTACTATTTCCATTTTCTCACTGGTAGTTATTCTGACTATTCAAATGTCATCATTGCCCTTTACTGTTATTCAAATGAAGCTTTTTTATTAGATCCTCTGACACTATATAAAAAGCTTTGCTTCTTCACCAGCAATAATCCTACTTCGAAGGAAAATGGAAGTGACTGCCCGCAAAATTCTGAGCTCTTACTTTATGTTAGGTTATGTTTGCACCTGAAATGAGATTTTAATTTAATCATATCAGAGGAAACCAAAGGTTTTTATTAACCACCTTAAGAAAGCAGGAAAATATTCTTTTCCATGTAGGTTTTTTGGTTCAAAAACCTGTGAAACTATTATTCCTCTTCAGTGATGTGTATAAGACACACTGACCAAATTAAACTCTAATTTCTCTCATCAAGATGGTATTCATCATCTGTGCAGTTTTTCTTTTGAAAAAATAGGGTAAAATTATTCTATACAAATAGTTTAAAGAAAATGTTACAACTCAGTTACATAACCTTTTAAGCATACTTTGTAGTAGATCTACAGAAAATATAATTTAAAAGGCATATAACCATAAATACACTGCTGTTGGTTTTATTAATACAACACACTGGTTCACAAAAGAAAACCTGGTTAGAGCTCCCAAAAAGAAATCTAACAAATATTGCAACAAGTTATTTAAAGTTAACTGATGTGTCTCTTAGCAGCAAGCAGACCTGAAAACTGTACATTTTTGTTGTATCCTACCAGCAGCTTTTCTAGGTAGAGAAACAGAATATTGTCTATTACTATAACCACAGATCTGTTTTCTAGTAGGAAAACTAACATGAGAGCAGAACAAATGAAAATATCAGGCATTTTGCCCAAGAACTAGGATTCCTCAGAGAAGATGAATTTCAAGGTTATTAGGATTTGTTACAAGGGTGCATGTAGAACAGACAGCATCAGCTGGTACAGAGACCAAGGGTGATGGATTTAGATAAGGTCGGACAAGAAATCCACAGGGTTAGGTCATACTTACCTGCTTAATATCTCTGTGTACAGAGAGAGCACCGTCTTCCATGACATGAGGAGACGAGAAATAAAGGACGTTAGGGGCTTTTTGCCCCCTGGGAGACAAAGCTAATTATATTAAACAATTCTTGTGCAATGTAAGGTATCATGTAATTGAGCACTAGCATATTTATTCCGGATAACAAGAGCTATAGGAATTTAGTAAATGGAATTCAGAGACCATACTAGCATCTAGGAAGACCATGACCACATGGACCCCAAAGACCTAGATAATAATATCAAAATAATCTCCATTCCCAAGAGGCCTCAGGGAATGAATAACTTGGGAATATGACTTCTATGATACTCGCCTCTTTTTCCAATTTACCTGCACAAATGTTCTCACATACCTTTCCTTACCTAGACTCAGGACCCACCACATAGAACAAAAAACTAAACATGGGAGACCTATACTACAGCATTCTTGAAATACATATTCTTTAATATGAATTAAGAAATTTTAAGCAGAAGTGTTCAACCTTTCAATTATAGAAAAACTTAAATAATATTTAAGCAGGCCAGGGCCAGAGAATTTGGGTCCTAGTTTCTACAATATAAGTATGCTGCATGGCCTTGGACAAATTAATTCCTTGACCCTGACAAGTGTTACGATTTCCACCATCCTCCCAGTTCTGAGCAGGTCCTTCACTCAAGGACAACTTTTGGCACCATTGTTTTGCTTTAATTTAAGGAATGGAACTCTCTAGGTAGCCTCTGCTGATTTTTGCCCCCAAAGGTGCTTTTGGCACCAAGTAGAAGAGACCGTTTGCCAACTCCATGCTTCTGTGATCAAGATCAAATTTATAGATGCTGCTATTAGTTAAGGATGTGGATTTAACTCACCTCCAGAGACTTCTGTGTTGCTCCTCAAGTTGAGTCAGCAGATGTTCAATGTATTTGTTGGAGTCTGTGTATTCCTGCACATACAGACGCACAGAGACAAATAAGGCCTCATCACCATAGGCACAGGATTCTAAGACCATCTTGATCTCCACAAGAAGATTTTGGACAAGATAACCCCTTGGTCCCTCCCAGTTCTAGGAGTAGATGCTTCTGTGACGTATACGCATAGTCATTTGGGGATGAATAATATTTGCCCCATATCCTGTGATCACTCCATGAACAAAGAACAGAAGAGAAATGGAGTTCTATCAAGTCAGCATAAAAATCCTCTTATTCACAGAGAAAAGCTAAATTTCATAGTCATTTACACTGTGGTCTGTTCTGCCATATAAAAGTAAGGGGTGGGGGAGGGAAGTGAGCCAAACTTACTTTCGCTGTTGACCTTAGAAGATGAGGAATAAATTAGACAACACAGGTCTTGATTATACTGGTTTTACACAAATAATTTCCGAGCAAAAACACTATTTTTGAGCTACATAGAAGCTTTATATATTCACTGCCTTCATTCACTGGGCATGTCATTTGTATTGATGAATCACATGTTTGTTTTCCTTCATCTCCTTATATGAACAAAACAATGTAATTTGGTTTTGGTGTTTCTTTTCTTTAATTTTTATTTTCTTTTATTTATTTTCTTAGAAAATCAATCTTTGGCTTCTAAGAGGTTATAAAGGCAAGGTTTATCTTGTTTAGAACTATGTATAAAGTTTTGTAAATCAAATTATATTTTCAAGAAACATTTCCAAAAAATGAGGGATTCCTTTGAGGCATGAGAATTGCTCATAAAATCTATAGGTTATTAAATCCGATTTTTTATATTTGTGATTCCTGAATATGAGGTTCACATGCAATAGTTTCAACTGCTAACTATGTAGAAAAATACAAAAAAAAATTTGTATGATTTATTTCATCCTGAACCTGATACTTCTTTCCCTTTCTGTATGAAGATCTAGCCCACAGGCCTCTGTGCCTACATTACAACTACCTTAGACGGAACAGTGTGCAATGATTTCAGTTTTAAGGCACGCATGAAAGTTATTGTTTCATTTCTTATAGATTTAAGGTAAACTGGGAACTCTGGTTAATACTGCTACTTTTTTTTTTACAGATTTATGTTGATAAAATTCTATATAAAATCTGTTGTTCCTATAAAAGTATTCACTATAATGGGCAGGAGCAGGGGAGTGGAAGAAACACAGTAAGAGTTGACCTGATATAATGGAAAGAGCCCTGTTCCAAGTTTCTGGACCTGGATCTACCTGTGTAGCCTTGGAGAAGCCTTTTTAACTTTCCACAATATTTCAGTTAGACTAGAGAGTATCCCAAGTCCTCATCTAGCTAAAACTGTTAGAATTCTATAACACTATAATTCTACTGCAGAAAATTAGCTAAAGAGTTTTATTCTAATTAATACACACATTCAGTTTAGTTATTTAAACAAGACCATTGGGCACATCAAAACCAAAGCAGAAATCTCTTATCACAGGAAGTTGCAGTGGTCTGTGGTTATGTTATTAAGTATCCCGAACAAGCTTTAAACACGATTTATTTATTTATTTATTTTTAATTAATTTATTTAATTTATTTATTTTTGGCTGCATTGGGTCTTCATTGCTGCTCACAAGCTTTCTCTAGTTGCGGCGAGCGGGGGCTACTCTTTATTGCAGTGCGGGGGCTTCTCACTGCGGTGGTTTTCTTTGTTGCGGAGCATAGGCTCTAGGTGCATACGCTTCAGTAGTTGTGGCACACGGGCTCAGTAGTTGTGGAATGCGGGCTCTAGAGTGCAGGCTCAGTAGTTGTGGCGCACGGGATTAGTCGCTCCATGGCATGTGGGATCTTCCCGGACCAGGGCTCAAACCCACGTCCCCTGCATTGGCAGGCGGGTTCTTAACCACTGCACCATGAGGGAATCCCTAAACACGATTTAGAACACTCAAAATTCTTAAAGATATTTTCAAATACATCCCATCAAAAAAACATTTAAAGACAGTGTTTCCAGGTAAAAACAAATATATAAACTTCAAAGTCACCCATCCATTCTTCATTCAATTGTTTTTTTTCAACATCTATTATTGTCAAGTGCTGTTCTAACTTCCGTAAATATAGTAATAACTAAGAGGGAGAAAGTTCCTGCCCTCAGAGAGCTTACATTCTGTAGAGAGATACATAACAAGTAAGTGAGCAGATTGATTTCAGATTGGTTACATGCTAGGAAGGAAATAACAGGTGACAGGAGGGACTTTAAGTGGGGAGAGCACCATCTTCATACACCATGGTTGGAAGAGGACTCTGAAATAACAGGTGACAGGATGGACTTTAAGTGGGGAGAGCACCATCTTCATACACCATGGTTAGAAGAGGACTCTGAGTAAATGATTTTTGGGTTTAGACCTGAGAGAGAAGGAGGCAAGCATACAGAGAAAGGAAGAGAGCAGGGAGAACACCTCAGGCAAAGGAAATGGCATATGCAAAGGCACTCAAATGTGGTATTTAAGGAACAGAAAGGAAGCCATTGCGTCCAGGAGCAGAGCCTGGGGTGTGTATTCTAAAATGAAGTTGGAGAGGAAAGCAGGGGCCAAATCACATGCAAGCTCTGGAAAACAGTTAGATTTAAACCAATAGATTTGTTATTCTGTTCATTCTGCTTAGCTCAAGTCAGAGGTGGAAGCTGAAAGGTGATTACAAATATGATCTTTGGATCAAAGAGATTTAGGTTCAAATCCTGGTTTTGGTACTTACTAGCTGTACCTCCTCAGGCCAAGTTATTTAATCTCTCTAAATCTTATTTTTTTTCAGAGAGATAAATAATAATTTAAAAGGTGTTGTAAGGATTAAATAAAACAGTTTAAGCATATACCACATGCTAAGCAGTGAGCAGAGCCTTTTCTATAGGATCAAACCTCTTCTCAAAAGGCAAACCACTTTACAAGGTGAAGTTTATAACCACTGTCTCTTCTCTTACTCAACTCCAAAATGTTTAAGTGTATGCTTCTTTTTTTTGGCTGCGTTGGGTTTTCATTGCTGTGTGCGGGCTTTCTCTAGTTGTGCTGAGCGGGGGCTACTCTTCGTTGCGGTGCGCGGGCTTCTCATAGCGGAGGCTTCTCTTGTTGCGGAGCACGGGCTCTAGGCGCGCCGGCTTCAGTAGACGTGGCTCATGGGCTCTAGAGCACAGGCTCAGTAGTTGTGGCTCACGGGCTTAGTTGCTCCTTGGCATGTGGGATCTTCCTGGACCGGGGTCAAACCCGTGTCCGCTGCATTGGCAGGCGGATTCTTAACCACTGCGCCATCAGGGAAGTCCCTAAGTGTATGCTTCTTTAATTATAGTTGCTGAATTTTAGAATAGGTTGTTAGAGATCAACAATAACAATACAGATTTTCAAGCATTAAGTGTAGGTATTGATGGATTATGGTTTAAAAGCTATTTCAAATACAATACTGCTTCCATTAATTTTCCATAAAAATAACTCTAATGATGTCTTAAACAACATAACAATGGGAAACTAGAATTACGGATTCTTCATCCTTCTTTTCAGCTTAAGTTTTCACCATAGCATGCTTACTTTAATAACCAATTTTATGTTACTTGCACATTTATTGGGGTATTGCCTATACCCCACCCCTACACATACACACACACACACACAAATAGACACCAACTGAAATGAATTGAGAAAAAAAAGATGATGCTTACATGTGTTTTCTGTTAACTGAAACAAGTTTTTCCCTGCCTAAAAGAACTTAGGCAGCACCCTCATATATTTATCATTTCTGGCCCCGGAATTGGAGAAATTCATTAACTAATAATAAATCCTTACCATTCTTTAAGAATAAACTAGGATTATTCTACTAGGAATCACTTTGGAGATTAACTCCCAGGAAACAATGAAGGGTGATCCCAGTGGGGCTGGCAGTGGTCCACCCTGGAACTACAGTCACAGCAAGTACAATGTTATAGCGACTGTGCCTATAGTGCCAGCTTGGGTATAAACTGCATACTTTGAATGTTCTTAACACGGGCTCCAATATTCCAGAGTATCAAAGGCACAGGCAGAAGGAAAGGGGATGGCAAAATTCTACCTCCGTATAACATAGCTCCCCAAATTGCCTGAAAGACATTGGATATTGGGAGACCTCACAGAAAAGATTTTTAAAATGCAGATGGACAGAAGGTGGTATATACACTGTCTGCTGGTGATCCCAGGGTCTACGCGGATCATTTTAGAATGAGTAAACTGAAAACATACAACACAGAACCCGTGAAGAAGTACTGGAGG
This sequence comes from Balaenoptera ricei, assembly GCF_028023285.1. NCBI lineage: Eukaryota > Metazoa > Chordata > Mammalia > Artiodactyla > Balaenopteridae > Balaenoptera > Balaenoptera ricei. The sequence continues at coordinate 3,050,827 of NC_082645.1, read as the reverse complement.
ACAAGAGAAAGAGAACATCACCCTCAAACACAGGAGAAGGCATCAAATCTGAAAATGATTTTCAAGAAAGTATTTTAGAAAAAAACCTTAACATGTTTGGTAGTATCCAGAAAGACATGACTCTCCAAAACATGTGCAGAAAGCTTAAAAAAAAGACACCGAGATAAAAAGATAGGATTAAATTAAAAACAAGACGAGCTGAAAAGAGAATAAAATGAAATAAAAAAGAAGCTGGGTGAGCTAAGAATTTCAAGGAAATATAAACTGCAATAGCAGAATGGAAACCTGTTGACCTTTACATTGTGATTTTTATTATGGGATGACTCTCCACAACATGAAATTGTGCTTCAGAGAAGAGTGGGTAATGGATTATGGTGTATCGGCACTAAGTGATCACACAGATGAAGTCTACTCCTCAGTATCTCATCTAGAAACAAATCAAACTCCCCAACCCAAGTACTTAAATATTCCTCAGTATCCATGGGGGATTGGTTCCAGGACCAATTCCTGGTGATACCAAAATCCATGGATGCTCAAGTCTTTTATAGTCAGCCCTCTGTATCCACAGATGTGAAACCCATGGATACGAGGTTGACTGCACTCACTAAGCCTTCTACTATGTCTACAATATGATTCAATTAGTGTATATATAGTCCAGTTAGTGAAGATTAATACTGCTGTAACCTAGAAGAAAAACACACACCCATATCCCCATCGTCCTTGGTGTCAATGTTCACTGTCTCTAACATTATCCGTGAAAAATGTCAGCTTCCCCAGGCTTGCTTTGCCCAGCATGTACTTCTCATGTCACTCAGCACAAAGACTTTATTCAAATATAGTTATTAACTTGATGAACACTGTATTCTACTTATTTTCCTTATGACAAACCCACATTAGATACAATAGTAGAATTGACAATAAAAACACACACACAGTCCTGTGAAGGACAAACAATCTAGGTAAATTAAATAAAGGATAAAGATGAAAATGAATAGAGACATGATGGATATTAGGTCAGAAAATGTAGGTTTGTCTATCAATTATAGCTTTTGAGTACTTGACAAGATTTGTAAGGTAAACAATGATCAAGGGATAATTAAAGAAACATTTCAGAATAGGATAGAGAAAAAAAAAACACTTGATTTTACACATCAAAAAGGCTCCTCACATTCCAGGTAGTTTATGGAAAATCATCCACACATCCACCCACATAAGGGCTGGAAAAAAAAAGTAGTGTGTGTGTTTGGGGTGGGGATTGAGATGACTGCAAGCACCCAAACAGACAAATGGGTCTCCTATCAAGGATTTTAAAAAGGCTGGTTGCATAGCTTCTGGCCACCCCAGATGTCCATTGGAATAAGACACATAGACAAACCTTTGTGTCTTAATCCATAAACATCCCCAATAAAGTAGCTTCTATATAACAAAGCAACAGAAAGACATTCTCAGGTTTACATGAATTCAGAAAATAAAGCACCTACCTTAATTAAAAATACATGTGTGGGAGGGTGGGGGGAAGTGCTCCAAGGTGGAGGCTCAGGAAGACCCTGAACTCACCTTGCCCCATGGACACACCAGATCTACAGCTGCATATGGAATAATTCCCTTTGAAAAAGAACTGAAAACTAGCTGAACTGCCCCATCCACAGTAAATGATAAAAGGACCACATTGAGATGGGTAGGAGATGTGGTCTCACCAAAAACTCCATGCCTGGTACAGAGCCCCACAGTAGGGAGGGAATCTCACAAATCCAAAGCTTCTCCCCTAGGGTGAGGGGTTTGTGCCCCATATCAGCCTCTCCAGCCCTTGGGACCTACAACAGAGAGATGAGCCCCCAAAATGTCTGACTTAGAAACCAAAAGAGCTCACATCCAAGGGTCCCAAAGGGCTGTGTGAACTAAAAATGCCACCTGCCATATCAGTAAACAAAGGATGTTGCAGCCATCAAGCTGTCACATTACAGCCGCCCCCAACGGTGAGCCCTGAGGAGACTCAGGATGAGAAGCACAGGATACTGGCCCCAGATAGCTGAGGTGCATATCAAAGGAATGATTTCAGTGAGCCCAGAATTTGCATCTTCCCATACATGGAAAAGCACTAAATTCCTTAACCTGAGATATCTGGTTTTCCTTAATTAACAGTAATCTTTGATGGTCCAACTACCTGGTCTTTGTTGCAAAAACTCCTATAAGTCCTGGCTCCCACCCTTGCCTCTTCGGGGCAGTCCCTCAGTTATCTGAGATGCTGTGTCCCAGGCTTAAGTCCTCAATTTTGTCCACCAAGTAAAACATAACTCTCAACTTCTAGGTTGTGCGTTTTTTTTCAGTCGACAGTTGAAGTGAACTGAGATTCTCCTTTCAAAAGGCTTGACATATATGCACTACTATGTATAAAATAGATAACTAATGAGAGCCTAATGTATAGCACAGGGAACTCTATTCAATGATCTGTGGTGATCTTAGTGGGAAGGAAATCTGAAAAAGAGTGGATATAGTATACATATAACTGATTCACTTTGCTGTACAGCAGAAACTAACATAACATTGTAAAGCAACTGTACTCCAATAAAAATTAATTTAAAAATACATACATACATTCATACATTCATAAATAAAAGGCTTGCATGAGGTCTCACTCGCCCTAGAACCCAGTGCAAAAGTAGCAGTTTGAAAAGTGCCTGGAATGTGAAGGAGATTCCTATTCTAATCTTCAAGCATCTGCTGGAGGAACAAGAGGTGGTTGGGTCTCTTTCTGGAGACTGGGGTGCTGGCAGACACCATTCTGCACTCTCCCTCTACCCTGTTAGCACAGGCAGGTGTGCAGACATGGGACCCTCCCACTGTCTTGGTAAGGCAGGCAGGGATGAGTAGATGCAGCATTCCCTCACTCCCTGGCTGGGACCAGCTAGTGAGAGCGGTCACGACACTCTCCCACTCCCTTGCTGAAGCTGGCAGGGGAGCACAGACAAGGATTTTTCCTGATGTCATGCTGAAGCCAAGGAGCATGTCCTGCCCCCTATGCACTCCCGATGCCCTTCTAGAGCCATGAGATGCATGCGATCCACATAGAGGTTGCCCTCTGATCACCTAGCCCTGGTGGCCAAGGGGACTTGCATTCCTGGGCTCCATGGGACTGTAACAATTGGAAAGATATTTCTTGGCAGGCTACCACCCCCAGGGCACTGCACAGGCAGCAGACTGAAACACACCTCCAGTCTTCTTATGAAAAAGGCCTATTTGCTTGTCCTGGAGATTCAGCCTGAGGCTTCAGGCTTGCCACACATCTAGAGAATACAGAGGTACTCTCAGTGAATGTAAGACACTATCCTTGCACACTCCCTTTGCCTCACTGCAGCTCAATGATACCTCCCAGAAAGGAGCTTATACACTTGTCTAGAGGTCTGATTTATGGAAATGTTGCCCAAGGGTCATCTCCAGATTTCCTGTTCTGGAGGCCAGCAGGGTTTATGATTATGGCCCATAGGACTATATACGTGCATATTTCAAAACCTGCTGCCCGAGGGTTTGACTTTCAAACAGCCTAAAACTAAGTGCAAAATGAGATCCTTCCTCTTGGAACACTGACAGGTCTTGGCACACCTTCAACACCAGGAACCTATGAAGAATAAATCGGGCTGCTTAGACAATCACAAAGTTTCAAAAGACAACCAACCACTAGGGCAAGGTTGAATTATAAGGTTCATCACCTACACAAGGCCAACTACTTCAAAACTCAGAGAGGTAGCTGTTTCACCAATACACAGAAACAGCATCAAACAAAATGACAAAACAGAAATATGTTCCTAAAGAAAGAACAAGACAACACTTCAGAAAGAGATTTTAATGAAATGAAGATAAGTAATCTACCCAATAAAGAATTCAAAGTAATAGTCAAAATTGCTCACTGAACTCAGAAGAATAGGTGAACACAGTGATAACTTCAGCAAAGAGATAGAAAATATAAAGAAGTACAGAACAGAAGTCACAGAGCTGAGAACACAAAAACTGAACTAAAAAACACCCTAGAAGGATTCAATAGCAGACTAGACAAAGCAGTAGAAAGAATCAGTGTTCTGGAAGATAAAGCAAGGAGACTCATCTAAACTGAGCAGCAAAATAATAATAATAATAATATAATACGAGTAAAAATAAAGTGAAGAGATTTAAAGGGATCTATGGGAAAACACCAAGAGGACTAACATTAACATTATGGGGGTCTCAGGAGAAGAGAGAAAGAAAGGGGCAGAACTTATTTGAAGAAATAATGGTTAAAAATTTCCCTAACCTGGGAGAGGAAACAGACATCCAGGTCCAGGAAGCCCAGAGAACTCCAAATAAGATGAACCTTAAGAGATCTACACCAAGATACATTATACTTAAAATGTCAAAAATTGAAGACAATAAGAGAACCTTAAAAGCAGCAAGAGAAAAGCAACTTGTTATGTGTGAGGGAAAGCAAATAAGACTAGCAGCATATTTTTTTAGCAGAAACATTGTGGGCCAGAAGGGAGTGGCATGATATATTCTCAGCGCTGAAAGAAATAAATTCCAACCAAGCAAGTAATCTTGCTCCACCCAGCAAGATTATCACTCATCATGAAAGAAGAGATAGAGTTTTTCAGTCAAACAAAAGTTAGATGAGTTCATCACCACCAAACCAACCTAACAAGAAATGTTAAAGGGACTTCTTTAACCTGAAAAGAAAGGTCACTAATTAATAACAAGAAAATATATGAAAGTCAAATTCTCACTGGTAAAGATAAATATTTAGCAAAGGTAGTGGATTAATCACTTATAAGGTTAGTGTCAAGTTTAAAAGACAAAAGTAGCAAAATTAACAAAAATACAATAATTATTTAAGGGATACCTAAGAGACAGATGTAAAAAGATGAAATGTAGTGGAGAGGTAAAGATGTAGAATTTTGGAATAAGCTCAAATTTAAGTTAGTATTAACTTAAAATGGACTTTTATATACATAGGACATTATATGTGAACCATATGATAACCACAAAGCAAAAACCTAGAGTAGATACACACACACAAAAAGAGAGAAAGGAATCTCAACATAACAACTAAAGGAATCTCAACATAACAACTAAAGGAATCTCAACGTAACAACTAAAGGAATCTCAACTAAACTAAGTCATCAAAGCACAAGGAAAGAGAGCAAGAGAAGAAGAAAGTAATAGAGAGGAACTACAAAAAAACAGGCAGAAAAATTAACAAAATGGAAGTAAATTAATATATATCAATAATTACCTTAAATGTAAATGGACTAAATTCTTCACTCTAAAGACAGAGTGACTGAATTGATTAAAAAACAAAACAAAAATCAAAAACAAAAACAAAAAACACAAAAACAAGACTCATCTATATGCTGCCTACAAGAGACTCACTTTAGGTATGAGGACATACATGTACTGAAAATGAAGGGATGGAAAAAGATATTGCATGCAAATATTCAATAGAAACAAAAAGAAAGCTGGGATAGCTATACTCATATCAGACAAAATAGACTTTAAAACAAAGACTGTAGTAATAGACAAAGAAAGGCACTACGTAATGATAAAAGGGTCAATTCAACAAGAATATGTAATTTTATAAATATATATGCACCCAACAGAGAAGCACCTAAATATAAAAAGCAAATATTAACAGACCTAAAGGGAGAAAGTATAACAATACAATAATAGTAGGGGAGTTTAATACCCCACTTACATCAGTGGATAGATCATTCACACAGAAAATCATAAGAAAACACTGGGCTTAATGACACCTTACATCAGATTGACTTAATAGACATATACAGAATATTCCATCCAAAAGCAGCAAAACACATTCTTTTCAAGTACACATGGAACATTCTCCAGGACAGATCATGTGTTAAGCCATAAAACAAATTTCAATAAATTTAAGGAGACTGAAATCACATCAAGCATTTCTTCCAGCCACAATGGCATGAAACTTAAAATCAATTGCGAGAAGAAGACTGTAAAACTCACAGATACGTGGATATTTAACGACATGCTACATACAACCGCTGGGTCAATGAAAAAAATCAGTGGAGAGATAAAAACATACTTAGAGACAAATGAAAATGAAATACAACATACCAAAACCTATGTGATGCAGCAAAAGCAGTTCTAAAAGGGAAGCTCACAGAAATACTGGCCTACTTCCAGAAAGAAGAAAAATCTCCAATAAACAATCTAACTTTACACCTAAAGAAACTAGAAAAAGAAGAAACAAAGTTAGTAGAAGAAAGTAAATAATAACAATCAGAGCAGAAATAAATAAAATAGAGGCTAAAAGGACAATAGGAAAGTCAGTAAAACTAAGAGCTGATTCCTTGAAAAGATAAACAAAATTGACAAACCCTTAGCCAGACTCACCAAGAAAAAAGAGGCCTTAAATAAATAAAATCCAAAATTGAAGAGATGTTACAACTGATAGCATAGAAATACAAAGGATCTTAAAAGACTACTCTGAACAATTATATGCCAACTCATTGGACAACATAGAAGAAATGAATACATTCTTAGAATCACACAATCTTTAGAGACTGAATTAGGAAGAAATAGAAAATCTGAACAGACCAAAACACATAAAGAGACTGTGGGAAGGTTCTGATTACCTATTCAAACAAAAGTTTGGTACCAGATGGTTTTTCTAGTGAAGTTTATCAAACGTTCAAAGAAGAGTTAATACCTATCCTTCTCAAATTCTTTCAAAAAGTTGAAGAGGAGGAAATGCTTCCAAACTCATTTGATGAGGCCAGCATTACTGTGACACCAAAATCCAGACAAGCACATCACCATAAATGAAAATTACAAGTCAATATCCCTGATGAACACAGATGCAAAAATCCTCAACAAAATGTTGGCAAATCACATTCAACAATACATTAAAAGGATGATACACCATGATCAAGTGGGATTTATTCAAGGGATGTAAAGATAGTTCAACATCAACAACATCTGCAAAGCAATGTGGTACATTACATTAACAAAATGGCAAATACAAACCATATGATCATCTCAATAGATGTACAAAAAGCTTTTGACAAAATTCAATATCCATTTATGTTAAACTTTCAACAAAGTGGGTACAGAGGGAATGTACCTCACCATAATAAAGGCCATATATGAGAAGCTGACAGCTAACGTACTCAACAGTGAAAAGCTGGAAGTGTTTCCTCTAAGATCAGGAACAAGATAAGAATGTCCACTCTCCCCACTTCTATTCAACATAGTATTGGAAGTCCTTGCCAGAGCAATTATGCAAGAAAAATAAAAGGCATCCAAATTGGAAAGAAATAAGTAAAACTCTCACTATTTGCAGATGAAATGATTTTATATAGAGAAAACCCTAAACTTTTCACAAAAAGACTGTTAGAACTATGAAACAAATTTAGTGAAGTGGCAAGGCATAAAATGTCTATACACTAACAGAAAAAGAAATTAAGAAAACAGACCCATTTACAATTGCATCAAAAAGAATAAAATACCTAGAAATAAATTTAACCAAGAAGATGAAAGACCTGTACTCTGAAAACTCTAAGACACTGAAGAAAGAAATTGAAGACACAAAGAAATGGAAAGATGTCCCATGCTCATGGATTGGAATAGTTAATATTGTTAAAATGTCCATATTACTCAAAGGAATCTATAGAGTCAATGCAATACCTATCAAACTTCTAACGTTATTTCATAGAAACAGAACAAACAATCCTAAAATTAGTATGGCAACACAAAAGACTGTGAAAAACCAAAGCAATCTTGAGAAAGAAGAACAAAGCTGGAGGCATCATGCTCCTGGATTTCAAATTATATTATAAAGCTAGAGTAATCAAAACAGTGTGGCACTGACATGAAAACAGACACATAGATCAATGGAACAGGACAGAGAATCCAGAAATAAACCTACAAGTATACGGTCAAATAATTAGTGACAAAAGAGCCAAGAATACGCAATGGAAAAAGGGCTGTCTCTTCAATAAATGGTGTTGGGAAAAGTGGACAGCCACATGCAAAAGAATGAAACTAGACCACTATCTTACACCATACCCCAAAATTAACTCAAAATGGATTAAAGACTTGAATGTAAGACCTGAAGTCATAAAACTCCTAAAAGATAAAATAGATGGCAAGCTCCTTGATATGAGTCTTTGTGATGAATTTTAAATCTGACTCCAAAAGCAAAGGCAAAAAAAATCAAAAATAAACAAGTGGGACTACATCAAACAAAAGAAGCTTTTGCATAGCAAAGTAAACCATCAACAAAAGGCAGAGACAACCTTCTGAAAGGGAGAATATATTTGCAAATCATATACCTGATAAGGAGTTAGTATCTAAAATATAGAACTTATATAACTCAATAGCAAAAAAAAAAAACAAAAACCCAAACAATCTGATTTTTAAATAGGCAGAGGATTTGAATAGATATTTTTCTAAAGAAGGCAAACAAGCAGTCAACAGGTACATGAAAAGATGTCCAATATCACTAGTCATCAGGGAAATGTGAATCAAAACTACAATGAAATAACACCTCACACCTGTTAGAATGGCTATTACCAAAATGACAAGTCTTGCCAAGGATGTGGAGAAAAGGGTACTCCCATGCACTATTGGTGGGAATGTAAATTGGTGCAGCCACTTTGGAAAACAGCATGGGGTTTCCTCAAAAAATTAAAACTAGGACTACCATATGATCTACTAATTCCACTTCTTGGTATTTATCTAAAAAAAACCCAAAAACCCCTAACTCGAAAAAAATATATGCACCCCCATGTTCATTGCATTATTTACAGTAGCCAAGATATGGAAATAACCCAAGTGTCCATCAATGGATGAATGGATAAAGAAAAAGTGGTATACCTATCTATCTATCTATCTATCTATCTATCTATCTATAAATAACACACACACACACAATGGAATATATTATTCAGCCACAAAAAAGAATGAAATCTTGCTATTTGTGACAACCTTGGACCTTGAGAAAATTAAGCTAAGCAAAATAATTCAGAAAAAAAGATAAATACTGTATGATTGTGGAATCATGTGGATTCCATGTGGAATAATAAATAAATTTATAATAATAATAATAGATAAATAATAATAAATAATTAATAATATATAATAATATATATAATATATATAATATATATAATTATATAATAATATATAATAATAATAAATAATAATATAATAATAATAATAGATAAATACTGTATGATATGTGGAATCTCAAAAACAAAAACTAAACAAAACCAAAATCATAGATACACAGAACAGAATGGTGGTTGCCAGAGGGGAAGGGGGCTGGGGAGTGGGCAAAATTGGTGAAGGGGATCAAAAGGTAAAAACTTCCAGTTACAGAATAAATAAGTAATGGGGGAGGTCCTGTATAGCATAGTGACTATAGTCAATAATATTGTAGAGCATACTGGAAAGGTGCCAAGAGAGTAAATCCTAAAGTTAACTTTCTGTGGTGATGGATGCTATCGAGATTTACTATGGTGGTCATTTCATAGTGCATACAAATATCAAATCATTGTCCTGTATACCTGAAACCAACATAATATTATATGTCAATTAAATCTCAACAAATTTTTAAAAAGTATGTGTATCTTAAACTTTCTTAAAAGTTTGTGTATATATACAAGCATATACAAATATCCAAGAGATGAGTAAAAAGTATTTACCAGATATGTACATGTGTATATGTGTGTATGTGCATGTGTGCATATACACATACATTCTATACTGAACAGTGAATAAAAAATATGGAATTCAAAATATAAAAGGAAAGTTCAAAATTATTTAAACAGATTTTTTTATGTCTAAAATGTAACTACAATTATAAAATTAAATATAAACATCCTAGAAGGAGGATGTAGAGTACACATTATGAATCTTTGCGGTGGACAGAAAGAGGAGGAAGACAAAGAGGGAAGCTAGAGGATGCAAAGTCTCTCTGTACATAGAGACTTAGGTACAAGGGTGTGCTTTGCCTACACATTTAACAGTTGGGAAAAGCAGTTTAGTAATACATCAAGGAAATTAAAACATCCATGTACATTTGATCCAGAAATTCCATGTCTAGGAATCATCCTGAGTAAAATGTCAAAACTAATGATGTTCAAAATATTATTTACAGCAATATAAAAAAAAAACACCTGATATCTTGGGTTCCAAAAATAAAGGATTGTTTAAAGTAAAGCACACTTTATCCATTTGGAGAATTATACAATTCCCTAAATTTGTAAAGAATATATAATAAAATGGATAACAGTATAATGTTAGGTGAAAGAAGCATGATGTAATACTGCATAATCCTATATATCACAGTTTTGAAAATATATAAAAGATCACAAGAGAATAAAGCAAACAATATATGGTAGTACTATGGGATAAATTAATTTCTTCTGTATACTTTTCTCTTTCTAGTTTTAAAATACTATATACTCACTATATAAATATTAAAAGTGATCAATATTATTTAGAAAAATACAGTCCAAGAAAATAATGCCCACAAAGTTTTAATTATAATTAAATTTTAGAAAGCTGGATCTAAAATCCCACAAAAAAACAAAATCCTTTATATTAGTCTAAAGCTAAGCTGGTGTTTGAAACAATGAAGCCTTTTTTTCACTTGTCAATGTTCTGCTAAAACTATTTCACCCAAGTTAGGATTGGCGAGGAACACCAAGTTACACCATAACATATTTGTATAATGTTTTAAAAATTTTACAAAGGTACAGCGTCTGTTCCTTGGCTAAAATTTATGCAAATTAGAATCATTTTGGACATATATTTCAGGAAGTTTGCTGTTCACTTCTTTAATGTACATGTTTCAGGGCAATTAGTATGAAACATTTAAAGCAATTACGTTTATAGATATACTGAACATTGCATATCTGTGTAGTATAAGCCCACTTAATGTGAACCTCATACTGTCTGATCTGGGTCAGTTTTGAGCAAAGCCCATTATAAATTAATTCTAATGATGAGAGGATCTCATTTTTCATTCACGTCAAGTGGAGTTTAAAATATAATACTATTTCAAAGCTTGCAGAGATCCAAAATCCCTCCTAATAATCGTCATGTTATAATCAGCGTCATTTATGTCAGAGCTTGTGAAATCCTGTCAGCAGTTTTATCACTCCTAATGTAGGATTCCCAATCCACCTGTGGGCAAAGCAGCACGAACTAGGAGGCCAGCTGTTCGAATCAACAGAACCAGCATTAGTTACAGGATTTTCCATACTTAGGAAATGACTAACTACTATAACAAGTGATGCTGCCCTCAAAGGTTATTTTGTCACCTTAATGAAAAGGTACACCTACACGGTAAATGTAAAAAACTAAAACATACCCACTTTGGGAATTACACACAAGGTAATAGATGGAAAGGTGCCTCATACTTGACTGGCATCTGTGCCAACATAAATTCTTCCAATAAAATATTTTTAAATGTTAAACACCACAAACAAATCAATTCAGGACTACCAGCTCTAACAGATTAATCTCACTGCAATTATCTCCCACTAGCCATCTCTAATTCCTCTTTCCTGTTCATTCTTCAAACCTTGCTTCTACTGCAAATTCTTCCATGGAACTGTTCCATTAGAGCCACCAATGGCCTCTGCAAGGTGGAAACACGGGATATTGCTTGATCCTTATTGTATGAATAGTTTCTGGAGACATTCGAAATCATGTTCTCTCCCTCCCTGGTTTTCTGTGAAAGTGTTTCCTGTCTCCTTCTATCACTCTGAGATCGTCTTTTTCCTTCCTTCTTCTTCTTCGAGCCCCTAATGTACCAAGAGTAAGGTTCCATCACAGGCCCTCTTTCTACTGGAAAATCTAGTAGACTACTAGGGCTTCAACATTTGCCCCAAATCCAGAGACTCTCAATTATTTACCTGCATGCTAGCTCACCCTCCTGAGGTCCAATCCTGTATATCTGGCTATTTACCAAACAGATCCCTCTGAATGTGCCACAACTCTTCAAAGCATGTCTTCCTTCATCTTTGTATCCTAGAGGATAATGCTAGGATATTAGAATGCTAATGCTAAGTATTAGAATACTTAGCAGAGCACTTGGAACACTGCAAACGCGTGTTAAATAAATGAATGAGTAAATTAGTTATTTAGCTAGATGTACTCAGTCTACTAACAAGAGAATCTGAAATTATCAGGCTGTCGGTTTGGCCTTCCAGAACAGTTTTTAAACTATGTCATGGACATTAGGTAGTTTTCCAAACTTAACCGTATACTCATTTTTATTCTATTAGTACAAACCAGAAATGGCATCTCAAAGATAATCTATGGACAATTTTGCAAAATTTTTGTGTTCCTCTGATCTCATAATCCTGGGGATGATTTAGCTACATTGCTTATCTATGCTATGTAAGTCACACAGGCTGTCAAAGATTTCAACACAATGCAAAACGTCATAACCAAAGTTTGTTGTCAAACAGAGGGATAATGGATAGCATGGTGAATAGTAAACCCTACAGGATGAAACCATCTCTTAATCTCTGTCACATGTGAGAATTTCATTAACATGAATTATAGTGACAGAGTATAGACAAATAGCACATGCGGCCACCGAAAAGTTTTATTGCCTGCTATTCTGTATCAAGACAATGCAATTAATGCAAATCAAACTATGAGTACAGCTTAGCAGAACACCGTAGTACAATACATCTCAATCTGTTGGAGACTACTAAATTGTCCCCCATATATTATGAGGACATTGTATATTTATTTTAAAGATAACTCTGACAAATAACAAGGTCCTACTGTATAATACAGGGAACTATGTTCAATATCCTGAGATAAACCATAATGGAGAAGAATATGAAAAAGAATGTGTGTGTGTGTGTATGTGTGTGTGTGTGTGTGTGTGTGTGTATATATAACTATAACTGAATATATATATATATATACACACACATATAACTGAATCATTGTGCTGTACAGAAGAAATTAACACAACATAAAAATCAACTATACTTCAATAAAAAAATAAAAGTAAATATAGCTTCCACTCCTCCCCAGTTTCAGCTGAACACTTGGTTCCTAAGCTGGAGTTTCTATTTCCCAATAAGTTAGGTGTGAACATGTGACTGAGTTCAAGCCAACGACATGTGAGCAAAAATGGTCCGTGCAACATCCAAGGACTCTCTGACTTAAAGACAAGATGCTTGCCCATTGCACACTCTTCCCCTGGCTGGGAATGGTAACAACCTTGGGCCCAGAGACAGAAGGGCAAAATTGATTGATCTTCAAGCAGCTGTCTGCCCACCCTAATCTTTCCCTTTCCTTCTTATGTGAAAAAGAAATAAGTTTCTATCTTATATAAAACACATTTTTGGGTCTCTTTGTTACACACCTTAGCCTGTACTGTAAGTAACAGAATAAATATTCTGTTCAAAAGACAATTCTTTCAAAATTAACACAGCAAACAGACAAAGTGAAATACTAAGCCAACTTAACATCTCTATATTTCTTGATTGATTGATATACTTTGTAGTCATTTTCCAAAGCACTTTGGCATCCCATTCTCATTTAATCCTCACAACATCTTTAAGTCATGGTCACCATTTCAATTTAGAAAACTACAGTTCAGATTATCCTTAGATGCTCTGTTTGGGTCAAACAATGACAGACTTCAGACAACTGCTCAATTTAGCACATTTCCTACTGCCCCAGGCCAAACTGAAGCAGAAGAATGACCTTCCCTGTGGGCTAACTGCTCTCAAAGTAGATTCTATGCTGGTAAGATGGAAACTAGAGGCAGAAGGAAATTCCCCAGCCCCCCTCACTTAGGGGAATCTGGCTATATGCAAAGCCATAAAACCAAGTCAGGAATAAACCTCCTAATTTATACTAACTGTATATCTTGTGTAAGTTTGACTTTGGCTTTGCTTTGATTTCCCTGCCCCAGTTCAACAAGGCCAAGGGCAGAAATTAGATTGTAGTCACATATTCAGCATTCTATTCTAAGAAACGGAATGAATTCAAGCACATTACCTTTTAATTTTTATCACATTTGACAAAGATGCTATTACTGATACCTAGATATTCTTTAAGGAAAAGACATAAGAGGTATATTTGGTTTTAAGTGGGAAAGAGAAGTGATTATTGTATTTCTAAGCTGCCTATGTTATTTTCGTACGTATTGCTTTTATAGCAATTTGGGAGATAAGTACATATTTGTCAAGTAAGGGACTCATTTATATGGAAAAAATAACTTAATTTTAATTTTTCTTCTCTTTTTCCTGAAGTGGAAATGAAAAATAATTCAATCAGTCCTGAAGTTCTGCAAGTCAGTAACATATCATTTGTCAGCAAGGCAGTAGATTATACATATATTATCTCAACAAAAAAAATCAGTCACTATAAAAAAATAAATGACATGGTTAGCAGAGCCCTCATTTCAACCTTGATTCTTGCTTTGATGGAGAGACACTGACAGAGCCTTACATAAGTGGAAAGCCTCAGTTAGGTTACCAGCTACTGTAAGTAGAAGAGTTTGGCCACAGAAAGTTCAAGGACTATTCTAAATCCCAGTATCACATCAAAATACAGCAGGAATTGACTGATGGATCCATTGCATTAATACACTGGACTTTTCACATTTCCTTCCGCTCAAACATCAGATCACAGAATGCCATTTCACTCACTACAGTGTATCATAGCCCCCTGAGCCTACTACTATCAACACCCTTCAAAATCTGGCTAGTTATGTTCTAATTTTATCTCCTGCTATTCCCCAAAGCTGTCCTAGGACTCTGGTGAAGGCAGACTCCTTGTTTTTCCTGAAAAGGCCAAGATATAAACTCTGTGCAATCTCAGCACCTAGCAAAGGACTGCAGATAGGTAGGTGCCAAGAGATAAGTTGCACCAATGTCACCGACTGTTAGGCTTTTTTTTTTTTTTAAACATCCTTATTGGAGTATAATTGCTTTACAATGGTGTGTTAGTTTCTGCTTTATAACAAAGTGAATCAGCTATACATATACATATATCCCCATATCTCCTCCCTCTTGCGTCTCCCTCCCACCCTCCGTATCCCACCCCTCCAGGTGGACACAAAGCACCGAGCTGATCTCCCTGTGCTATGCGGCTGCTTCCCACTAGCTATCTATTTTACATTTGGTAGTGTATATATGTCCATGCCACTCTCTCACTTCATCCCAGCTTACCCTTCCCCCTCCCCATGTGGCCATTCTGACCAGCGTGAGGTGGTACCTCATTGTAGTTTTGATTTGCATTTCTCTAATAATTAGTGATATTGAGCATCTTTTCATGTGTCTCTTGGCCATCTCTATGTCTTCCTTGGTGAAATGTCTATTTAGGTCTTCCACCCATTTTTTAACTGGATTGTTTGTTTTTTGATATTGAGCTCCATGAGCTGTTTGTATATTTTGGAGATTAATCCTTTGTCTGTTGTTTCATTTGCAAACATTTTCTCCCATTCTGAGGGTTGTCTTTTTGTCTTGTTTATGGTTTCCTTTGCTGTGCAAAAGCTTTTAAGTTTAATGAAGTCCCATTCGTTTATTTTTGTTTTTATTTCTGTTACTCTAGGAGGTGGGTCAGAAAAGATCTTGCTGTGGTTTATGTCAAAGAGTGTTCTTCCTATGTTTTTCTCTAAAAGTTTATAGTGTCTGGTCTTACATTTAAGTCTTTAATCCATTTGGAGTTTATTTTTGTGTACGGAGTTAGGGAGTGTTCTAATTTCATTCTTTTACATGTAGCTGTCCAGTTTTCCCAGCACCACTTATTGAAGAGGCTGTCTTTTCTCCATTGTATGTTTTTGCCTCCTTTGTCATAAATTAGGTGCCCATATGTGCGTGGGTTTATCTCTGGGCATTCTATCCTGTACCATTGATCTATATTTCTGTTTTTGTGCCAGTACCTTATTGTCTTGATTACTGTAGCTTTGTAGTATAGTCTGAAGTCAGGGAGCCTGATTCCTCCAGTTCCGTTTTTCTTTCTCAAGATTGCTTTGGCTATTCGGGGTCTTTTGTGTTTCCATATGAATTGTAAGATTTTTTGTTCTAATTCTGTGAAGAATGCCATTGGTAGTTCGATAGGGTTTGCACTGAATCTGTAGATTGCTTTGGGTAGTATAGTCATTTTCACAATATTGATTCTTCCAATCCAAGAACATGGTATATTTCTCCATCTGTTTATGTCATCTTTGATTTCTTTCATCAGTGTTTTATAGTTTTTAGCCTCCTTAGCCAGATTTATTCCTAGGTATTTTATTCTTTTTTTTTGCAATGGTAAATGGGAGTGTTTCCTTAATTTCTCTTTCTGATTTTTCCTTGTTGGTGTATAAGAATGCCAGAGATTTCTGTGCATTAATTTTGTATCCTGCAACCTTACCAAATTCATTGATTAGTTCTAGTAGTTTTCTGGTGGCATCTTTAGGATTTTCTATGTATAGTATCTTGTCATCTGCAAATAGTGACAGTTTTACTTCTTCTTTTCCAATTTGTATTCCTTTTATTTCTTTTTCTTCCCTGATTGCTGTGGCTAGGACTTCCAAAACTATGTTGACACTGTTAGGCTTTTTAAGAGACTAGTGAACCTGAACAGGGCTGAAGCATCACCAGGGGAGAAGAACACATTTGTTTACTTGTAGTGATGGTTCTCATTTGTTCATCTGTATCACCTGGAGGGCTGGTTAAACCAGACTGTTGGGCCCCAGTCCCCAAACTTCTGATTCAGTAGATGTGAGATGGAGCCCGAGAACTTGCATCTTTCACAAGCTCCCGGGTGATTCTGAGGCTGCTAGTCTGGAGCCCACTCTTTGAGAATCACTGGCTTATGGTAACAGGGATTAATTTATTACTTAGCCCTATGATCATTCACTGTCCCCATAAAGAAATCAGCAAGACAAGTGTAAAGAACACCACATTCAATTATTCAGCAAAAACTTTTGAGTATCAATCATGATCAGGCACTCTTCTAGGTTGGGGAATCCAGCCATGAACGATTTGGGCAAAAGTCTCTGCCTTCATGAAAGTTACATTTTTGTGGAGGAGGCAAACAAGATGAGTGAGTTTTGAAAGTAAGCGTTATGTGGAAAAGTTAAAGAGAGAAGGGGGGAAGGAGGAGGTGCAGTAGAGGGGTGGGTTAATATAGCCTGGGACAGGAAGAGACATTTCAGTGAAGACCTTAAGGAAATGAGGGAACTAATCCAGGTGACCATCCTGGAGGCTCATCCCAGGCAGAGAGAAGAACAAACACAAAGGCTTTGAGGCGGGAGTGAGCAGGGAAGTTCCAGTAACAGTACTGAGGGCAGGGTGGCCCCCCGCACAGACACAGGGTGTGGGGAAGAGACAGACCATGAGGGACGCACAGTCCTCGTAAGGACTTTTGTCTTTTGCTCTCAATGAAATAGGAGCAATCTCAGTGGCGTTTGCTTTGAGGAGTGAAACAATCTGACTTAAGTTTGAAAGTGATCCCTCAGGCTGCTGTTAGTGGCAGGAGGGGGGGCAGGAGCAGAAGCAGGGGTACCGCTGGAGGCTCCTAGAAAATGACAGTCACTTGGACTAGAGATGTCCCAGGGAGAAGCAGAAGTTGTTGGATTCAAGATGTGTTTTGAAGATCGAGGTGGCAGACAACTGACAGACTGAATGTGAGAATGAGGAAACAGAAAAGAATCAAAGACAGTATCTGGGCTATGGCTTAAGAAGTCGGAGGATGTGACACGGACAGAGGGAAGATCTGGAGGGAGCACGTGTGTGCCAGGGCCGTGAGTGAATTGTCCTTCTCTGGGCAGTCAAGTGTAAGATGCCTATTGCATATGGGAGAGGAGAGGTTGACGAGGACAGTCGTCTTCAGGAGAGAGGTATGGGAGACTGGAATCTGGGATTCGATACGGTGCACGGAGAGCATCTGGAGCCACAGGACAGAAGTGCGATCACCTGAGGAAGGAACAACACGGAAGACAAAAAGACCCAGTAATTAAAGGTTGGGAGGAGAAGAATTAGCCAATAAGTGAGGAGAAGCCAGTGAGAGAGGAGGAGAGGTGAATTTTTCAAAATAAAGTGTTTCAAGAAGAAGAGAGTGTCAAATACAATCAAGGATCAAGTAAGGCAGCCCCCAAAGTTAGCCTGGGCTCTTGCCAATATGGAGTCCTCAGTGGCCTGATGGAAACAGTTTTCGTGTAGTGGGCTCTCCAGAGTTCTCTTTGGGGAAATTCAAGGAAAGTTTGATGCTAGGTTGGAGAGAAAGTATGAACAAAGCTTTCTAGAAAATATCATGTGGTTCTTAAAGATCAGTGCTCCTGAGAGGAAAAATGGAAGATTCCAGGTCCCAGCTCAGAGATTCTAGTTCTGTAAATCTGGGAGTCAGGGAAGCCCCAGAGATCGAATTTTAACAAGAATAGAGAGCAAGATATTGTCAGTTTTCTGGGGGCAGCTTTGGAGAATGGTCTGCCACATGGAGGTTTCAGTCATTTCTGAGGGCCTAACGCAACAACAAAAAAACAGCCAATCACCAACAACTAATCAACTAACCTAACCTTTCCCTGAACTCACAACACTTGTTCTGCCCTCATGAGTCAGGGCCTTGGAGTCTGTTGACGTCCCCATATTATTAAGGGACAAGACTGGGAACATAAAGATGTTTTAGAAAAATAGTACATGATTCTATCCATGTTGAAGCCAGGAACTCTTCTAGGAAAACTTGGGTTGCCTATCCTAGGAAGGTACCCTTTGCCACACAAGAGGGCTGCAAACATATTTTAAAATCTTTTTTGTTTTCATATTCATCCTTGGTAAGAGACTTCCCCCAAGAAACGGGCTATCTCCTACTGGGTGAGAAGATGATGCATTTATACATTAACACCGAAACCTTGTTTGGGTTTTATTTTCTGAGCCTGAAAGCATTTGTAGCTTCAAGGATTTGAGTACATTGCCTATTAAAATGCATTTCTCACTTGCGGGCACTATACATTAATCACACTGGAGGAAAACATTCCTCCCGGAGACAGATGTTTCAAAGACTTCCTCTCACGACCTCTGGGTTGGGATGGGCGGTGCGCAGAATCAGATCTCATCGATGTCTATATTTTCATCATAAAAATGAGAAAATGAAGGTAATGGACCCGATCTGGAGTTTTCCTAACTATCCTGTGGCTGGAGGTTATTGTTGAAAGTATTTAAACATTCAGACTTGTTTGGGTGAAGAGAAACACTAGCTCTGTCTTGCCGTATTTCCTAAGACAAGAAAAGGCAGTGTATATAGGGAGCGTGGGAGGGAGGGGGATGCAAGAGGGAAGAGATATGGGGATATATGTATATGTATAGCTGATTCACTTTCTTATAAAGCAGAAACTAACACACCATTGTAAAGCAATTATATTCCAATAAAGATGTTAAAAAAAAAAAAAAAGGCAGGACATCTGAATGGCCACCACTGACCACCTCGTCTTCCTCTTACCCCTAAATCTAGTCTCCATATTGACATCAAATGATGTATTATGGGAGACCTCAGGTGTCCCCTGACACACACCTTAGGAATTCAAGGATGGTGGCCCTGAAGAGATACACCATCTCTCAGCAACCTTCTCTGATGTAATATTCTGCAGGGTATACGTGTGTGTGTGCACACATGTAGAGCAAATCTGTATTACCAGTGCAAAATATGAAGGAAGGCTAAAAAGTTATGAAGAATTCTGGAAGTCAAAGATTTTCATGTGATTGACAAAAGCTATAAAGCCACAATCCAAAACAAGAAAAAACTATCATGAAGATAAGGGCTGAACCAGGAAAACTCCAAGCTTGGATGGAACAGAGAAAGAGTAGGAGGGGTGTCTTGGGCAATAGTCTGTGTGTTCAATTCAAATGTACTATTCTGTGGCCATCTCCCTTCCTCCACACACCAAAAGGCAAAGTAACAGGGAAGCTTGAACTCAGGATAAAAAAGAACTGTCTTCATAGAGAATAGACTGTTGGTTGCCAAGAGGGAGGAGGGGTGGGAGAGGGATGGATTGGGAAGTTGGGATTAGCAGATGCAAACTGGTATATATAGAATGGATAAACAATACGGTCCTACTGCATAGCACAGGGAACTATATTCAATATCCTGTGATAAACCATAGTGGAAAAGAATATGAAAAAGAACATATGTATATGTATAACTGAGTCACTTTGCTGTACAGCAGAAATCAACACAACATTGTAAATGAACTATAATTTAAAAAAAAAAAAAAGAAGGAAAATAGAACTGGCCTCTACTGAGGATTAATTTCATCCTTGGGCAGACAGGGCCAGGAGGCTGGGGTGGGACTTGGAGATTGGGTTCTGTGTGGGTTTGGGGGCCGAAGAGAGACAGAAAGCAGAGCTGGCATCCACTGGTGCCTCTGCAGGAGATGCTGTAGCCTATTCAGTAGAACCCTGCCAGTCAGGGCTGTCACCTTAGAGAACCTCTAATGCATCATGGAGAGCCCTATGTCACTTTTTTAACTGTGGCCATCTACTGCTGAAGACCCTTGAACTTGCCCAACATCCTCCAGGAAGAGGCCAGCTCTACAGAAAGAAACTTAACTCCTTGAAGGCCAGTTCATTTGTATTCCAATATGGTTCACTACGCCAAGACCATTACTGGTATAATGGGCATGGGGGCAAAGCAGGACATATCTGGCTGCCACTCTTCATTTTCAGATCTTTAAATATGACCAGGAAAATGCCAAGTGGGAACTAAAAGGCAGGAAGGTTAGAGTGAGGACTCCCTTCTGGCAATGGACCCCTGCCTTCTGAAGATAAAGAGACTGCCTCTGGGGGCTGTCTACTCTTTTCACGGGATAGCCCCTCTTTCTAGTTTGCAGTCTTAGCTCTGCCAAGACAGAAAGTAAAGAAAGGGCACATGCCCTCCTCTGAGACTACAGGACAATTTTCTCCTTCAACGTTGCCTCCAGAGACCCTGAGCCTATGCCCTAGAGGATTCTCTAATATCAGGATAAACAGCTTCCAGGAGAATCATGCCTACGGCATCAGCTGCCAATCATACTAGGAAGATTTTAGTATAGTTTTGGAAGACGGAGAGAAAGGACTTATGAATTAGAAGATAGCCCAATAAAAATTCAGTAGCAAACTTTTCCATTTTTCTCAGAGACTGGATTAAATAATTGTTTCCTGGAACCTTCCACTCTCAACACTCTGTAGCGTATTATATGTGAAGAAATTTGAGTTTATTCTCCAAAGTGCCCCAAACGTCTTGTAGTATAAAGTGATTACCACTCCTCTGATTAAAAAGTACTCTTTAATCATTATAAATATCATACTAATGTAAGATGGTCACTAACAAGGGAAACTGGGTATGTGATGTATAGGAAATCTCTGCATTATCTTCTCAAATTTTCTGTAAATCTAAAACGGTTCTAAAAATTTAAAGTCTATTACATGTGGGGAAAAGAGTCAAAATAGCTTTGATACTGTAGGATTCCTCAGTGGTGTGTCTGTATTAGGGCATCATTCCACCATTTCCAAGGAAAAACGTTTTGGGAATATGGCTCTCTGCTTTTTCCTGCTCAGTGTAGGATTCTTCAAAGTTAAGTCTGGAACGTCTGTGTTCCCAAATAGGAATTACCCTGCAGTGATAACTGGAGAATAAAAGGCATTTTGTCTTCTAAAAAAAAAAAAAAAAAAGTACTCTTAATAGTGTTAACCTAGAGGGTTGATACAGCCTGCAGGAAACAGCACTGTCTCTTGTTGTAAAGGTGATTAGAAAATCATTTTGCACTGACAGTGGAAACTCTCTCTGACTCAGGAGAAAAGAAGTTTCTCACTCTTGAAGGGCAAGGCAAATTAAGTAGGTGTTAGGACGTGGTTACAGGAGTCTTGAATGCTTTTGTTGGAAAATCTAGAGAGAAATATTGTAACACACGGCGACTTTTAATTTAAAGAGACACGTTGTCCCCAGGGTCACCACTTCTCTGCATCCATTCATCACTGGAAGAGAAGCAAGGTTGGAACATAGCGTCTCTTAAGCCCATAATTAGTTTCTTGAGTTGCCCTCAGCATTGAGTAACCATTCCAGGTTTCTTTTTAAAAATAACTCATTTTCGCGCATAGGAGACTACAGAATCATTAAGTGACTTGCTTCCTTGCATGTGGTGAAAAAATCCAAGTTTAATTAAAATAACACAAAACCAGCAACAGCTGCGCTGCTGTGAAGTCAACTTTTATACTAATGACGTAGGTGCCATTTAAAAAATCAGCATGGGATCAGTACCCGCGATAAACAGAACGGTAGCAGATACCCTGGGCTGTTACTTTTTAATTTTTTTAAAAAGTATTTCCTCTAAAAGCCTTAAGTGGCTAAGACCATTCAATGAATGGACTGGGTAACGTTTGAGGTCTGAAGAGTCATGAGCGCTTTGTACTAGGACAATCACCCAAGATGGGAACTCCATTTAAACAAATAGGTATTTGGGGTCCTGACGCAGACAGGTCACTTACCAGTGGATAGTAATTTAACTATCCTAATCCTTATTTTTGATGAAAATGAGGCACACTTAGACAAGGCAGATGTGTTAAGTCAATTTAGAAAGGCAATTTACTATGATGAGGTTGTTAATGGGTCAAAAAGAACATCAGGAAATTTATGCATATATTTTTGGGAAGTTGTTCTGAGTATGCAAATGCCACGTAATTAGTTATCCTGCTTTTCATGAAAAATTAAATTTGCTATAATAACAAATCACAGTCAAGAATACGGCTAGTTAACATGAAAAGGACCCTCACTTTTATGACTGAAAGGCTGCAGATTGAGGGTAAACTGCAGGTGAATCTCATTCCAGCCTCCAGTATTGTTATTCACTCTGTGGCAGTGCTTGTCTGGATGCAAAAATCACAAGCAGTAGAAGCAATGGAGCCTCTGCTTTTGGACTCGGCCATCTCAGCCTAGTAACCAGATAGAGTATCTTTAAGCCTCTAATTATTTTAGAAGGACTCAGCGCTATCATTTAATATTTACCAGAAAAACAAAGCCAAACTTCTATTTTGGAATCTCTCTCAAATCTAATTACTGCTCCATTCCTTCCTGCCCCAGGCTGGAGAGAATTTAGCCTTCTAGCATATTGGCTCTCCCCACCTCACTCTGTAAATACTCCCACTGGTAGGTGGGCTCTGGACCTCCTCTTGCTGACAAAGTTCTGTGTCTGCTGTCCTTGCTGGGAAATCTGGGAATTAGGCTCTACATGCTTCTTGGCCAATTGAGCTGCAGCCCATCCCTGTTTGCCCTGGACTGAGGCTTCTCAGGGTATGAGACTTTCAGTGCTAACATCAGGGAAGTCTTGGGCAAACTGGGTCAAGGTGGTCACTCTACCATGGTCACAACTTCCTCTCTTACTCCCAGCTTGTTTTTCCCATTCTGTAACCGAGAAGGGCCCTATGGGGCCTTCCCAGGACAGATCCCCTTCCAGGCCCTCCACCTGCCTCTTATTTGTACAACAACTTTAGCCTCTTAGGCCTTCTGGGAGTCCCAAAGAGTAAATTTAATCAGAGAAGTGAGAAAATGAAGAAACAAAGGAAAACAGTTAAGCAACACAAAATAATAATAGTTTAGCCATTAAACAAAACCAAGGACCTTTAGTTCCTCCTCAAGGGCTATAGATAATATTCTGAGTCATGTCCTTTGAGCTGTTTTGCAGATACTGAAACTCCCACCAGGTGGGAGAAGTTAACTGTATGCGGCCTACAAGCATGCAGACCCCCAGCTCCGTTGGAACCAGAAGGTTAATGACGTTGACTCCCAATTACCTCACCTCCAACCAATCAGAAGAATGCCCACGAGCTGATCACACACCCTGCAACCCTTTCTCTCACCTTGTCTTTAAAAGCCTTTCCCTAAAAGCCATTGGGGAGTTCGGGCCTTTTGAGCATTAGCTGCCTGGATTCTTTGCTGGGTGCCCTGCAATAAACACTGCACTTTCCTTCACTACAACCTGGTGTCAGTAGACTGGCTTTACAGTGGGCGGGCAAATGAACCCAAGTTTGGTTTGGTAACAATTTCTCATCACTGGGCTTCGGTTTTTCTAGAAAATGCTCCAAACTCCTCTCTGGGAATGGGCTCATCCCTAAACTTCAGTGCTCCTGACCTGACCTAACTCCAGGGGAACCTTTTGTTCATCCATCATCTACTAAAGAGGTGGATGCTTCTTATAGTGATTCCAATCACTGCCCCTGGTCTTGCATTATCCCACGTGGACTGCTCTGGAATCAAAGGCTTGCTCTCTTCCTGGGGGCTCACTCTCAGAGGGCTTCTGCCCTCAATACCACCCCCAGGTCAGAGCCCCAAAGACAGATCAGTGTGCATCAGTCACAGCCATGCCTCTACCCTGGATACTGTGCTGTGAGGTCAATTACTGCTCCGGACCCTTCAGTGGGGCCAGCCCTTCAAGCAGGCTGGACTCAGATACATTCTTGGTTTCTATTTAGTCCACACTGGATTATTATTGATATCCCAGTTTTTACTACTGAAAATATACTTTGCTGTCTCCTATCAGAAGAGAATGCTGTACCCTTTGAACATTCATGTTGTCTTTTCTCAAAGGATCACGAAGCACTGGGCATAATACTGTTTCTCTTTTTAATATAGTGCTTTACTATAGCATCAGTATTGGGTATACTTATTTTATTGTGCTTCACTTTATTGCTCTTTGCAGAGACCGTTTTTTACAAATTGAAGGTTTGTGGCAACCCTGCCTCAAGCAAGGCTATTGGCGCCATTTTTCCAACAGCATTTGCTCACTTCATGTCTCTGTGTCACATTTTGGTAATTCCTGCACTATTTCAAACTATTTCATTATTATTATATTTCTTATGGTGATCTGCGATCACAGTCTTTGATGTTACATCAAGATCTGCTGAATGCTCAGATCATCAGTTAGCATTTTTCAGCAATGAAGTATTTTTTAATTAAAGGATGCATATTGCTTTTTTAGACATAATGTTATTGTACACGAAATAGACTATAGTGTAGACATAACTTTTACTTGTGCATGGAAACCAAAAAAGTATTGTGACTCGCTTTACTGCAATATTCGATTTATTGCGGTCATCCGGAACCGAACCCACAATATCTCCAAAGTCTGCCTGTATAGTGACAGAAACAGATTTTAGCAGCATATTTCTGGCTAAAAGTAGAAGCCAAAGTTGTACTAAAGCTTAGAGGAGGGCTTCCCTGGTGGCGCAGTGGTTGAGAGTCTGTCTGCCAATGCAGGGGACACGGGTTCGGGCCCTGGTCTGGGAGGATACCACATGCCGTGGAGCAACTAGGCCTGTGAGCCACAATTACTGAGCTTGCGCGTCTGGAGCCTGTGCTCCACAACAAGAGAGGCTGTGATAGTGAGAGGCCCGCGCACCGCGATGAAGAGTGGCCCCCGCTTGCCACAACTAGAGAAAGCCCTCGCACAGAAACGAAGACCCAACACAGCCAAAAAATAAATAAATAAATAAATAAATAATTTAAAAAAAAAAAAAAAAAAAAGCTTAGAGGAAACTCCAGAATTTGAAAGCTACAACCATCTCTTAGACAGACTTGATAAAAAGATAGACATGGTAGAGATATTTTGTAAAAACAAAAGGGGGAAATGAATGATAAAAGGGCCCTGTCTGTCTGGCCACTGATACATGGAGACATCTAGCTTCCTGTTAAGGCTGGCTGTTAAAAGCACCTGACTTCTCTGGTTTTAAGAGCTCAATATCTACTGATACATCCTTGCTACACCCCAAGCTTGACAATGAAATATTCCCTAGCTACATACAATGTGTTTGACCCTTTTACCCTCTATCCCACTTCGCCTAGAAAAACAAAACAAAACCAGGACAAGAACAAGATCAAGTCCAATTCCAAAGCACTAGTTATTTAATTCACTCCCATTTAACAGTGCTACCTTCTCAACTTTAACTATGTCTTGTCTTAGCTCAATATTAAACTTAATTAGCTAAATCTTAAATTGTGGCTGTGCATTTACTTTACACAAAAAGTATGTTTCCGTAAAAATTGCATGTGTATCTAATGTTTATACATTGAATAGAATCATTTTGTAAAGTGAATATCATCCCTCAATTAATCATGTTTGTAAAGTCTATTTTACATACACTAGACTTGTTCAGCAGAAAGTCAATAGATTTGATTAAACAGGAATAGTCCTAATCTACAAAAATACCAGTAGTTAAATCAACAAATATTTTAGTAGTCACTATACAAATGCTGTTCTGCCACAGACATGACCATTAGCCTCTGAGAATGGGACACAGCATAGATGTAGGAACATTACATACAATTAATTACACAGACATATTTTACAACAAAAGGGTTTCATTTTGTGATTGAGATCCAGCGGCACGTAAGATCAAGACTTATTTAAGACTGAGCACAGGGAGATCAGCTCGCTGCTTTGTGACTACCTAGAGGGGTGGGATAGGGAGGGTGGGAGGGAGATGCAAGAGGGAGGGGGTATGGGGATATATGTATACATATAGCTGATTCACTTTGTTATACAGCAGAAACTAACACAACATTGTAAAGCAATTATACTCCAATAAAGATGTTAAAAATACAAAAAGACTGAGCTTGTGGGATAATAATTTATAAAAATCACATTTTATATAATGCTTTATTTTCAATAAAATGTCATAAAGTTTAATCGTTGTTTATAACATATCAATAAAATAAGTACTTCTATCTCCATTTTACTGATGAGAAAGTCATACAGCTCAAGTAACTATATTTGAGTGGGTATTCAAAAACAAAGTGTTAGTTTAAATCACCAAAATGAAAGGGGAAAAATTACTTTTCTGTCCAGAAGTTTTCACTGCCCATTCAAAATATTCCTCTTAAAACTGCATGTCAGAATCTGCCCTGGGATCAGAGGCTGGGATATTTATCAGCTATGTAGACCTTGATTCCTCTGCATCTCTGCATCCCTAGTTATAAGGAGGTGGGGCAGATAAAAGGTTAGCAAACTTCAGTAGGCATCAGAATGAGCTGGAGAGCTTGTTAAAACACAGATGGCTGGGTCCCACCGCAGAGTTCCTGATTCAGCAGACCTGGGACAAGAGCCCTGAACATGTGCATCTCTAACAAGTTCCCAGGTGACGCTGATGCTGCTGGGCTGGGACCGCACTTTGAGAACCACTGGACTAGATCTTAGATTCAGGCTCCAAGACCTTCACAATTCTGAGTATGGAAAGAAAGATTTAACTGATGTTCCTACATCTAGACCAGCTGCAAATAAGCCTTCATTTATCCACCATCGTCCATCCACTCACTCATAAACATTTGTTGAATGTTTATTACCAGTATGTTTTCAAATAGTCCCCAGTTTGGGTAAAAGTAGGGGAAATGATTTAGTAAAAAAAAAATAAATTACATAATTTATGGGTCCTTGACGATTCTCTGTAACTCCATTTTGGTGATCATGTGAAACCAGGAAAAATAAATCAGAAAAAGCACGTAAACATTATTAAACTAAGATCTGGCCCAAAGGAAGGACTCAGCAAGCATCAGCTACACAGACCATTGAAACACAGACAATCCAGGTATCGTATCTCACTTCCTTTTCTCACAATTTTGTTCCAGCTGCAAGCATCTCTCTCCTATTTCAGCATTTTGTAGTTTTCCTCCCCGTCGTTTGCTGGAGAAGCTTAAGTAAGCAAGGATCAGATCGAGACCAGGCTGAGGAAGGGAGAGTTTGGGTTAAAGAGAAGGGGAGGATGATTACATACAAAGTGTATAGCTGACTCCTAACACAGCGAGTGACCCGATTAGAACCAGAATCCCTGCCCTGCACAGTGTGTACGAGCTCTCACGGGTGCCACCTGTGCCCCTAATGAGGCACACATTTCCAAGTGCCACCTCACTTCGTGGCACATGGTGGGGGGGGTTGCAGGGTTGGCAGCAAAATAAATGGGCAGCATCAGCACAGTTGTCTGGGGAATGTGACAGAGGCACATCCACTGTAATCAGTGTCCCAGCCTGAGTCACATGTTTAGGGGACTAAGGCTCCGTAGACACATGCTTCAAAATAATAATGAGAAGATGCGGAACATACATACAATGGAATATTACTCAGCCATTAAAAAGAATGAAATAATGCCATTTGCAGCAACATGGAAGGACCTGGAGATGATCCTACTAAGCGAAGTAAGTCAGACAGAGGAAGACAAATATCATATAATATCCCTTACTTATATGTGGACTCTAAAATATAATGCAAATGAACTTATTTACAAAACAGAAATAGACTCACACACTTAGAGAACGAACTTATGGTTACCAGGGGGGAAGGGTGGGAGGGGGAGGGATAGACTGGGAGTTTGGGATTGACAGGTACACACTGCTATATTTATTGAATAAAATAGATAACCAACAAGGACCTACTGTATAGCACAAGGAACTCTGCTCAATATTCTGTAATAACCTAAGGGGGAAAAGAATTTGAAAAAGAATCGATACTTGTATATGTATAGCTGAATCACTATGCTGTATACCTGAAACTAACATAATACTTTTGATCAACTATGCTCCAATATAAAATAAAAATTTTAAAAAAAGGAAAAAGAAAAAGAAAAGAAAAGAAAAAAAATGGTCTGCATATTTTGGGGTGAGAATTTCAAACTAGTAGCAAAGGAGTACTCTCTGAATTTTTTGGCAGATGAGAAGTGTTACAACATTTTAGGGAAAAATCTGAACACAGCTCTAAATATTCAAAATATAGATATTTTTTAACTCAGCGTTCTCCAGTATTGGCACGATTGACATTCTGGGTCAGATCATTGGTTCTGGTCTGTCCTGTGCATTGTAGGATATTTAGAGAAAAATAAATAAATAAAAACAATAACAACAACAAACATTCCTAATGCTTTCCTACAAGACTGAAACCTTCAGTCAATCTCAGATCTCAGCTTCTCACTGTGACAACTGTTGGTCCTATCCAGGCCTGCCACCAGCAATTTGAAATGACGCCCAAAGAAATTCCCAGAGATTTTTCTGGAAGTGGCACTAAATCACCCTCACTGTGTGAGATAGATCCTGAGCTTCAGAAGGAAATCTTGATTTCCAGGTTTGGCTTCTAAAAATACCTGCCCTCACCTATATCCCCTGACCCCCATTAGGTTTCCAAGGTCCAACCGAAGTTTGAAGGCTAGACTGCATTAAGTTTAACTTACCTATCCCCGTACAAATCAGAAGTGGGTGAGGAATCAACCAGGCCTCCTGGGCCAGCAGATTAATCCACCTCCAGGGACAGGCCAAGGGAACAAGAAACCCCGTACTTTGAAAGTGTAGAGGCCTGAATGGCATTTCAGTTTCTCTGAGCTTATTTGTGACAGCAAAACTGACTCACGGAAAATTTTTGAAAAATATTTACTTGGAATGACACTAAAAAATATTTTAAAGGATTTTGTCAGAAGTAGGAAGGTCTGTTTCACAGCCAGCTGAGTCAGACCAAACTGTCCGAAAGACTTCTGGAAACTTGCAGCCCCGCTGTAGCTTCCTGGCTGTGTGGCCTAGAGATGCGCCTCTGACACCAAGGCGCAAAGAGAAATTCCCAGAACTTCTTCAAAGATTTCACCTGGGCTTCACAAAGAAGGCCCAATTTTAGCCAAATGAAGGGAATTAGTTATAGAGTCACACCTGAGCATCAGTTGTAATCAAGTAAGAAAACAAGAAAATGCATATTTTAAAGCACCTAGTGTATGCCAAGTACTTTTAGAATTCATTTATTTATTCACTCAACAAACTCTGTTGAATATCTGCTGTATGTAGTGCTAGGAGCTATTGGATATAATGGTGATAAAAATAGACGGAATCCCTGCATCACTGCCATATATAATCTTTACAGCTACCTGGGAGAGATGGAGGGATGGAGGAAGCAGTGTTATCTCACTTTATAAAAGAGGAACTATAGCTTTACCACGTTAAGCTCCTTTCCCAACTACACCCAGCTATTGAGGGAGAGTCAGGGAAACTGGAGCCAGGATTTTGTGTCTCCAAAGCATGTGCTTCGACCTTCGGGAAAGGATGGGTCCGAATACAGTATGAAAATCAGACCACTACAGCTTGCAAAGATGGCATTTATACAATCCCTGAGTGTCCACATAAGCCTGACAATAAGGTACACTTCTACCATCTCTTGGCTTTCCTTTTAGTATACGGCCTTTGAGAATGATGTTTCCTGAGAGATTTGTATGTACTATAACTCATTTTTATAACTTCAGCCCCAGCCTTCCCTAAGCGCTCACATCCGTAGTTTCTACAGCACCACTCTCTACCGGATTACGGTGCATTGCATTGCTCAAAGTTATTGGTGGGTGCGCGCAGTGGACATTTGTGACTTTGGAGCATGTAGCCCCCTTCTTTGGGGACTCACTCCTCCTCTATCCGTGCTCCCAGGGTGGAGCCTGTGACCTGAATGAAAGGCACGCGGCAATCACATTCCCTGGAGATGCTGATTAATTCACGGATAGGCACTGTACCCAACCACAGCCAATGAGGTTTTGCTGGAACTAAAGCGTGAATGGCATCTCCTCTTCTCTCCCAGCCTTGAGGCTACCAGCTTCTGCATTGGTTGGAGCCATCACCACCCCCTGGGCCCAACACACGTTCCTTTTGGCTACCTTTTCCCTCTTCAATATGGCTGAAATGTTCACTTTTACCTAACTTCATCAATAAAAAGCTGCTGATGGTGTGTGCCGGAATCAGTTAAAGGCGAAACCATCCAATGGATGTCACTACGGGTCCGGTAACGATGCTGCCTCCCAGCAGTTACAAGGGATAGATAAGTCCTATAACCACGCGGCTCTGTTCCTTCACTTGTTCCGGAGGATGGACCACTTCAGGGATGAACTGCTCAGCATTTCTGCCAGACAAAGAGCTGCTACTTAGGATACCATTGGTGAAAGTACAAGAAAACCTGCCAAAGACCTGATAAAAACGGGGCATTGAAATAGCAGACAACAGTTCCACCTTCCCTTGGAGACATCTTCTAGCTCTTCATTTGAAATACTTTATGGAAACCCGGAATCCTGGACATTACGGTTATTAAAGTGCAGAATCCTATCATTCCGCACCCCGTCTTCAGGGACCTCTACCCCATCTTTGATGACCTATGAGCCATGCCATCACCCACAGAGCAGGATTTAGTGATGACTCATTCTTCTTCCTGTTTCCTGACTAAATGTCGCCAGGATCCTTGATGCTCAAAGCGGAGGGCGCAGACCTAAAGCCTCAGCACCTCCTGGGTGCTGGTTAGACATGCAGAATCCCAGGCCCCACCTCACACCTGTGGATTCAGAATCTGATTCTAACAAACTCCCAAGGTGCTGCTACTGCTGGCGTACAGATTCTGCTGCTGGCCCGGGGACATTGCTGCTGGCCCGGGGACGTTGCTGCTGCTGCCGGCCTGTGGACCACATTCTAAGCAGCGAGGGTTTAGACCTCAGTGTTTCCTAATCCTACTTGATCATAAAATTCACCTGGGGAGCTTCCTAAAAATATCATTTCTGGGTATAATCTCAAACCTTCTGAATCAGAATCTCCAGAAAAGAGACTTGGGTATTTACCAGGCAACCCACGTGATTCTTAAGGACAGGTAAAAATGAGAAACACTGGGAATCGAATTTCGAGTTCCAGGCTATGCCTTCCGCTGCTCGCGCGCTCTCATCCTTCCTGAACTGGGGCCTCGGCAGATGGAAACACACGTACTCCCCATTCGGCTATTTCTTTTTCCCTTTATGCTACCTGAAGGCTTGCTACCAAATAAATACTGCATCTTTAGCACCTGACATTGTTTCTTTACCTTCTCTCCATATCGCTAGGTGAGAAAAGACCTCTGAAGTATTTAAATCCCAATTACTCGCAAAGACGTGTTAATAGTTACGACCCAGTGGCATTGCTGTTTAATGTTCTTAGTGTTTCAAAAACAAAATGTAGATTCTTGACCCTGGTTGTTCTGCAGGTTATAGACCTAACAGACTGATTGGTCTGAGTAAATTTTTTGGAGGACTCACAGAACGCAAGACAGTGTTATCATGGAAGAAACGGATAGGAATGATAACCCCCTTTCTCTAGGATCTAGGGAAATAGCATTTGTTATACAGTTTTCTAGATCATTCATAAACTGGTAATATATTTAATCCAATTGCCTCAAATTCTTAGGGCCCTTGAAAAGCCCTTAAGTATTTTTCCTTCTATAGCTTTGGATTCTTAATAAGACACTAGGGATATGCACACCTAAAGGTGTGCAAGGACCAAAAGTGAACGAGTAGACCAGTAGTTCTCGCTGGGGGGTGACTTTGTACCCCGGGAGACAGTTTCGGTCTCAGACCTGGGAGGGGAGAGGTGGCAGCACCGGCAGCTGGTGGGTAGAATCCAGGGAAGCGTCTAAGCATCCTCGTCGTTCAGGGAAGTCCCCACAACAAAGAATTATCCAACTCAAAGCGTCAAGGGTCAAGGCTGAAAAACTCTGATGTAGACCTGAACCAGCTACTGTCCGCATCCTCAGAGCTCCATCAACGATCATCAACCTGCTCTCCACCTGCCCCCATTTGATCCAAGGGCACCTACTTGGTAGAACCAAGATTTGAACCAATGTCTTTCTACCTCTAAAGCTGTATTCTTCCCATTCCAACATGCTGCCTCCCCCTGCTGGGCAGACTACCTTAATCTTTCCGTGTTGATGTATAGGAGGTCCTGAAAATTGCAAATTCTGGACTGAGTTTCAAATTCACTGAACATCCTCTCTCATTATATCAGTTTCAGGTAGAAAATAGAGAAAGGAGTCTTGGGAGAATGGAGGTAACAACAATACACAGAAGCTGGACATAGATGGAGATTTTTCTCTATCTTGTTTTAAACAGAGCAGCTGAGCTCTTATGTGAATCAAGATATTTAAAACTTTATTTAAAGAGAAAAAAAAATTGAGACTCAATGACAGAGACAGAACTACAGGTAAGTTGAAAGTGATTAACACTTTCTGACTTCTTTTGCCACCAGATATAGCTCCTGGAGTCTCCATGGCCTGGACAGGACTTGACATACTTTGACAGCCAAAGTTTTAAATATTTAAGAGCATTAAATAATGAACACATAATAGAAACACGGTGAAAAAGTCAGATGCTGTGAACTCAGTTATGATGTGTTGGTAATAAGGAGTGAAAGCAAACAGCCCAACCAGTGAGATCTACAGATCCATCTACAAATGGAAAAATATATATGTTTTATTTGAAGAATAGACTAGATGCATGCCTCATGTTTAATTTAAAATGAACTTGCATTTTTTGACTCAGATGAGCAGTACTGAAATATCATTAAATGCTGGGAACTTTCCTGGAAATAAAAATTTACAGCAATCAAAATGTTAGAATTTTATTCCCCTCGGGTGGTTGTAATCGTAGGACAAATGATTAAATACACGCTTTATGTGGAAATGCCCTGTAGCGACTATGAACCTTGTATTGGAAAGAAAAGTAAGACAATAAAAAGGAATTAGTTCTAAGGAAGCATTTAGAGTTTCCTTTAACTGTTTCCTTTACCCACATATAGTGGCCTACATACATATTAAATTTTCTCTTTTATTCATTTATTTATTTTATTGAAGTATTGCTGATTTACAATGTTGTGTTAATTTCTGCTGTACAGCAAAGTGATTCAGTTGTACATATATATACTCTTTTTTTCATATTCTTTTCCATTATGGTTTATCATAGGATATTGAATAGAGTTCCCTGTGCTATACAGTAGGAACTTGTTGTTCATCCATTCTATATATAAAAGCTTAGATCTGCTAACCCCTACCTCCAACTCCATCCTTCTCCCAACGGCCTCCCCCTTAGCAACCACAAGTCTGTTCTCTATGTCCACGATTCTGTTTTTGTTTCACAGATAGGTTCATGTGTGTCATATTTTAGATTCCACATATAAGTGATATCATATGGTATTTGTTTTTCTCTGTCTGACTTACTTCACTTAGTAAGATAATCTCTAGTTGCATCCATGTTCCTGCAAATGGCATTATTTTGTTCTTTTCTATGGCTGGGTAGTATTCCATTATATACACGTACCACATCTTTAGATTTTCTCTTGTAAACTTTCTGAAAGTGGCATCAAGCTTTCCGCCAAGTTCTCGAAGAAGCAGGAGAAGGGGAACACTTGGGCTATCAGGACTCGTTCTGTTTCCCTGCCTTGCCTCATTAGCTACTCCCACTTTGCAGCCCACAGGCCCGTGGGGGAACGAGGGGCAAGCAGGGGTAGCCAAGTGGCCAGTGGGCAAGGGAGGGGAGGCTGGGGACAACACATAAAAAGAAGAGGGAGTACCAGATATGCCTCAGACACTTCACAGTTTTCCAGTTGACCTAGCAAAAGGGAAAAATGCTAGAAATGCAAGCAGAGGAGCTTGAGGCAGAATTTACCTACCAAAGACACCATCACCTTTAATAAGGAAGAGTCAAGCCTTAAAGAAGAGAAAAAGAAGAAATCTGACAAAAGACGGAGGTGGGTGATGGGCAAGGCATTTGGAGAGAAGTGGGAAGGGAGGATGACTTGAACAATGGGCATAACACGGACTCACCTGAATTGTCAAAATTCGGGTCAGATATTAGGGAGAATATATGCACCATGGCACAGTAAGTGATTACTCTATTAATTTATTCATCAGAGCTAATGGTGGAATAGACTGTGTGCATTTTGCAACTCTTGAATGCTCCAGAATTTTGGAAACACTAAAGAAGACAAATGTCCTAACCCCCAGTACCTCAGAATGTGACTGTATTTGAATATAGGGCCTTTAAAGGGGTGATTAATGTCAAATAAGGTCATTAGGGTGGGCTCTAATCCAATACGACTGGTGTCCTTACAAGAAGAGGAGATTAGGACACACACACACAGAGGGAAGACCACGTAGGAGACATTTGGGAAAGACCACTGTCTACAAGCCAAGGAGAGAGGCCTCAGAATGAAACCTACACTGCCCATACCTTGGCCTTGGACTTCTAGCCTCCGGAACTGTGAGAAAATAAATTTCTGTTGTTAAAGCCACCCAGTCTGTGGTACTTGGTACTTTGTAATGGTAGCCCTAGACTAACACAGTTTCCCACACACTGTATTCTAAATGTGCAGGAAAGGAGTGGTCACCCAAGGCCACTGCTCTGTCCAGCTTCGTGAATCACCTGTGGACTCTTAAAATATAGATTCTGGTCTTCTGATGTGTGGATTGGGAACAAGTCTGAGCAGTCTATATTGTTTAAAGGTTCTTCAGTTACCCCTGAGCATTTAACCTTTGACCTGAGAGGGCAGTGGCTAAGATGCCATGAAAAGTACAGAGCATAATACTGGGCATTATTTTCCAAATTTGGAAGGGAATGTGGGCCAAAAAACAAGGGTTTTTTTCCTTACTAAACACATCAATCCATAATTTTTTTTTAAAAGGATGTGTTTTTTGATGCCTTTTAAAAGTACATGTTTGTGGCATAACACATCTATGAACAAAAAGAAAAAATAATTTGCAAGTCTCTTAATTATAACTTCATTTTGATGTATTACTCTCTGTATCATATAGTATTAGCGGAAGCTAAAAATTATGGAGCATATATTCTATACCATACACAGATATTAATTTATTTAAGCCATGCACACACACATACCCATGGGGCATGTACTATTATTATATTTATTTTACAGATGAAGAAACCCTGGATGAATACGTTTGCAAAAGTGTGTGTGTATGTATGTGTATGTGTGTATAGTTTTAGGTAAAATATAAAAGATATCCTAATTGTCCTTGACAGATACCCAAATTTTTACACTATAATTAATATTCTTGTGCTGTACAGATTAACTTTTATCAGTTCTTGGGCTGAATAGAAATATTTATCCTCTTCCTCCTTTTCTTGCTGGCAGGGCATAGTCATTTAAGACACCTTTGCGGAGAGGGTAAACAATGAATTGCAATCAATTGATGGATTTCTCGAAAGTTTTACATTAATGATTAAACAGCATCACCTGATGACTTACTCAGCAACTCGAAGATGACAAAACATAACTAAATCTGTCAATTAGCTTTTTCATCTTCCCTCCTGGCAGCGCTTAATGGCATCTGCAAAACGCAATTTCCAACCCTGAGCTCTTTGACATTTTCTATTTCCTCCTGCGTTTCTCTCCTGCCGCTGCTGTGATGACTGAGAGCAGCCATGTGCTATACTCCCTGGTGGCAGATGCATTGCCGGCCGTTGAAAGGAAAGCAATTATTGTGTCCTCACTAAATCCTGGGGACAGCTTGGGCACTGTTTTCCCACTGAAGTGCATGAACAGTCAACCCGGGTTTTAAGTGGCTGAACCCTCAGGACGGCAGCTGGGCTGCAGGTTGATGTCACCTGCGGTACCCATTAAGGGTGTGGAAAGCTGCCAGCAGAGAATGCCCTTGCAGTAACTGTGATCCTCCCCCTCCAGGGAACACGCCACATTCCCACGCACAAAGCGACGCACAATGCCTGGGAAGACGGCAGATTGACTTTCCTTTCCTGCTCACTTGGTTTGAGGACAGCAGTCCTGGAGTGGAGGGTGGACTGTTTCTCAGATGGGTTTCCAGCCAGTGGGAGCGGATGCTATTTACACTGTCAGGAATTACATCTCTTCCTTTCGCAGGCAGCTATGTTTAGCTCACGTATGTGTCACATGTATGGACCCCTGTCTAACTCTGCTGTCTCTGAATAGTCCAGAAAGTAGATTCCGGGTGATAAGAAAACACATGGCCTCAGGGAAACTTCAGAGTGTCACCTTGGAGCTTTGCACCTAATGGGGGCATCTGAACTGTTTCTAAGCTCGAGAGTCAAGTGCCCCGACAAAACATGCTCAATATAACATTTCTGCTTGAGTTATTTTTTAATGCACCTTTGCCTCTCTGTGCTAGAAAAATTGCCTTGTAAATACTACCAAATGAAACATTCCAAACTAAATAAATATGCCAAGCCTCTGTTAACCAGAATCCAAAGGACTGATGTACCGAATTAACCAGAATCAGTTTTAATACCCCATTCTTAGAAGAAAGAATCAATGCTCAAGAGCATATTCTCATTTCAGCCAAAGAAACAACATTTCACTGCTTTTCCTGAAGTCAGTCATCTCAGTGGTCCAATCTCCAAGTCTAGCTTCTTACATAAAGAATGGGTTTTTAGACTACTGACCCTTAGGCAATAATCATACAGTCATCATATAAAAACATAATGATTGGCGTGTTTATGTTTACGAATTGAACATTTTGGAAAATTTTTCCACTGTACATAATTTTTAAAAGTTTTAAGGATTATGGGGTTAATGAAAAAGTAAACAGAAATTTATACTCATGCATATAAACTTGGCCTCTCGAATTCCAGGGTCAAAATTATAGGTGTTTCCTTTACTCTGTTACCTGATTTACTTCTGCGGGAAGGCTGTAACCTTTCCCTCACTTCACCTGGGGGCCCAAGGGGGGAGGTTCCATGACCTGCTCAAAGTTAGACAGCATGTCAATACCCAGCACAGTGTTAGACGCGTGGGCTGTGGGCTAAGCGTCTCGTGAGGGAATCCATCGTTACAGAGGTGGACCACTTGACAACACTTCTCTAAATGTTTCTCCTTTGAGAGAAAATTCTAGTTAAGACAAAACAACAAAACAAAAAAATGGAGTTTCTATTACCCAACAGTGAGACTCCTTGCCAGCTCTCTGCAGAATTCATTATGAGCCTAAAATTCTCTGAATTTTCCCTTGATAGTCAATGGCAGAATGAACACAAAGCCTCTACATTCAAGTCTCCCCAGGGTTAGTTCAGAAAGTGAAAAATTATTCCAGCAGCTCCAAGAGTTTTATAGGTGATAGGTGATTAATTCATTTCAGAGTTGCTCTAGATGAAAAAGCAGAGGGTGATAACACGTAGGTCCAGGTATTTATTTTTTCTGTTTTAGATAAAACCTGGCTCCTGGAGTTTGAAGAGGTCATTGGTGGGCGCATGGTATGCTGGAAGAGCACAAGCGTTGGAGTCACTCGGCCTGAGTTTGAAGCTCCCTTGGCCCTTCCTTAAGGCTTTACCATGAATGTCAATGTTCTCCCCTTCTTCCCATAACTAGGAAAAGCCACGACCCTGAGGAACTCAAGAAATAGAGTGTGGAAGTGAAGTCACACAGAAGTACTCAGTGGTCATTCATGTCTACAACTGCTCTCCATCTTAGCCACACACTGTCACCTTGTCAACACCATTGACTTAGCGGCAGAGTCAGGAGTGATGGCAAGGTGGCATCTTCCCATCTTCCTTTAAGACCTTCCGTAAACTGTCTCAAAAAGTCCTGAGAGTCAATCAGACTGCATCGCTCAACACCATGTGACAAGAATTCCCAGTCAGATGAAATTTCTCAAATCTTCTTTGCCTTAGCCACTGTGGAAAACAGTACGGAGGCGTCTCAAAAAAACTAAAACTAGAACTACCACAGGACCCAGAAATTCCACTCCTGGGTATATAGCTGGAAAAAGAAAAGCACTAATTTGAAAAGATACATGCACCCCAATGTTCATAGCAGCATTATTTACAATAGCCAAGACACAGAATCAACCTAAGTGCCCATCAACAGATGAATGGATAAAGAAGGTGTGGGTATATATATACAATGGAATACTACACAGCCATAAAAAAGAATGAAATAATGCCATTTGCAACAACATGGATGGACTTGAAGGGCATTATGCTAAATGAAATAAGTAAGACAGAGAAAGATAAATACTGTATGATATCACTTATATGTGGAATCTAAAAAATACAACAAACTAGTGAATATAACAAAAAGGAAGCAGACTCATAGAGAACAAACTAGGTTACTAGTGGGAAGAGGGAAAGGGGGAGGGGCATTACGGGGGTGGGAAGTAGAAAGTACAAACTATTCAGTGTAAGATAGGCTCAAGGATGTATTGACAACACGGGGAATGAAACCAATATGTTGTAATAACAGTGAATGGAAAGCAACTTTAAAAAATTGTATAAAAATTAAAAAAAAATTAAACAATCTTCTTTGCCTCAATTTTTATACTATTTGTTGCTTACCTACATAGTGAGGGAGTGCATTGGGTGCCTTGAGGAACTGAACGTGGCAAAGACGCAAGGAAGAAACTTGCAGCCTTCCAGGCAGGCAGGCATGTGCATATATGAGTCAGATACCAGACAGTGTGACCAGTGCTATAGGAGGGACCCAAAGGAGATGCAGGGGAGGACAGCCAGTCACCAATCCCTTGAGAGTTGGTTTATTTCAGTGGTTATGAGCATGGATGCTGGAGTCACTCTGCTTGGGTTCAAAGTCTGACTCTGCAACTCACTGGTTCTTTGACCTTGGGCAAGTCCCTCAGCCACTTTGCGCCTCAGTTTCCTCATCTGTAAAATAGGTATAAGGCCAATGATGATTCCTATTTCATATGGGTTTTAAGAAAATCACATAAATTAAAACTTGTAAAGTTGGCACTGTGTAAGGGTTAGCCACTCCCCTTGGGGACTGAATTGACACAGCAGTGCTCTCAGTGGTGGGGGTTAAAATCATTTGACGTGGAGGGCACGCCACGTGCCAGATGCCAGTACAGGTACTTTATGCTCATCATCTTATTTTTATTGAATCTTCCCATTTATTGAATCTACCCCAATTTTACAAGTGATTGCTCATGAGGGCTGAATGACTTGTCTGAGGTCACAGAGGTGGTCACAGAGGTGGCAAAGTGGAGATTCAACCCCATGACTGTGTAGTTCCCACAAGTCCATGCTCCTTCTATCACTCTACACTGCCTTTTATCATATCTCCATATTTGTACCTAAAAAGAATTTCCTTCAGTTGTAGGAAGGAAACTCTCCACGTACAAACTCTTCGGGGACAAAGCCACGGAGAACTGGCTTTGCTATTAAGTTGTTCCCCATTCACAACTGTCCCCTTCAAGAGGGCTGCTGTGTGTCTTAAAGGTGAACTAGCAGGGCACGCTAATTAAAGTGTGAAGTACGAGATGCCTTGCCAGAAAGTAATTAGCAAAATTCTTGGATTAGGGTGTTCCTCACACTGATGAGTGCAGGAAACAGCTTACAGATATTAGACTTTTCATATTGGTAGGAGAGAACAGTTCCTTTCAAACCTGGCTGAATGGGGTCTCTGCTGTGTATCAAAGATGTAGAGAAATCCAAACACATGTTCATTACCTTGTGGTCGCTCACTACCTTCTATCATAATGGCAAACATGTGCTGGGTGCTAATTATGTGACATGCATTATGCTAAGTGTTTTCCATAAAGTATCTTCCTTAAGTTTCATGTGGTCTGATGGTGTAAGTATTGGTGTTATCCTAATTTTACAGATGTCCAAACCAAGGTACCAGGTGGTAAAGTAACTTGCCCAACTCATATTATCTGTGGAATACCTCAGTGGAGCTGGGATTCAAATGTAGGCAATCTGCTTTCTGAGCTATAATCACTGTGATAGAGTTTCTTCCCCTCTCACTCTTAACCAAAGCAAAAAAAATTTGCTTCCAACAGATTACTATCCCTCCCAACAGAAATATAACCCAAATCCTAGCTCCTAAATTGCTAGCAGTTCTTCCTATTAACCACTAGTTGGTGCTCTAGCTGGGAAGAGTACACCTCTTCCCCAACTTTAGTTGG
Organism: Balaenoptera ricei; assembly: GCF_028023285.1. NCBI lineage: Eukaryota > Metazoa > Chordata > Mammalia > Artiodactyla > Balaenopteridae > Balaenoptera > Balaenoptera ricei. Next base: position 3,010,140 of record NC_082645.1, on the reverse strand, counting down.
ATAAGCAAACACTGTGAACATTATAATTATTATAATTCATGTACAGAGAGAACTGGAAATCAGTTTGGCATTTGGAGTATGTCACTGAAAGAAAAGCAATTACACATAGCCCCTTAAACCTGTATATATTTTACCTGTACTGTAAATCTCCTTTGTTTTAAATCTGTCACTTGCTCTATAAAAATGCATAGAACAGGAGCCATAAAAAAACTTAAATAAAATTTTAGCCTAATGATATATTGATTGTGCATACATATTTTTATTTTTGCATATTCTGTGTTGTGGTAAAAAGGTCCCTTAAAAGCTGAGTTTAAATAATTATTCATTTCTCACATTACTATTGTAATCAATTGCCAATTATGAAAATTATTGCCATCTTTAAGAATTACTTTGCTAAGTGAAGTAATTAGAACTGATATTTTATTTTCTACTTCAGTTCCAAAAATTGATTTTAGATGCTAGTCAGAGTATGAAAGTTGGGATATAAATTTCTTAAAGCAAAATGAATGGCTGGTGAGGCTTCAGGTTTGACGCTTTATATAGTATTTGGTGTTTGTCAAGGCACTTTGCTCTTGAGAAGACACTGCTGATTATTATATCTGTTAGCACTCAAGTAAGTAGAAGTTTCTCCATTTTATAGTCTTAGATATCTGATATTCCAAGATTGAAGAGATGTAGGCCTTCAACCAACACAGAGAATTGGGAAGTCAGAAACTTCTTTTTACTAATATAGCCATTATTTCTTAGTTTGAAGAGAAAGCAGGGAAGAGATAGGTACAAATTACTGAATGTCTTGGGTGTACCTGGCATTAAACTCAATAAAACATATATTTTCTCCATTCCTTACAGTTATCTGGCTAGGTAGTTATTGTATTATCATTCTTTCAGATAAGGAAACAGGCTCAGAGAAAGAAAGTAATTTGTGCTCTATCAATCAGCTAGTCAGTGGCTGAGTTGAGACTCAAACTCAGATCTGCTGGTTCAAAAGTCCAAGCTTTCTTCTTTCCTTTAACCCCCCAAGTGCAAACAGTTTACATAAACATATTTTAACACGAGGATTGAACTCCACGATAATTGTGCCCTTTGGCACGATGGTCTCAGTAATGTTTCAAATCAAAGTGAATGCCCTCCCCTGGTTTTTACACCATAGTGAACTGTAGAGGAAAATGCAAAAAACCACAGAGTGAAGATGTGTTAGGAGAAAAGACACAAATAATACTTTCATTTATATTAATGGGGCTAGTGAATTGAAGTGAAAGGGAGAACCACTCAGTGTGACAAGGTGGGAATCCTAATTTCAGAGCAGCTAATAATAAGCTGGGAGATTTGACTAAGTTCCCCATCACTCTGGCCTTGAAATACCTCATTTGTAGAATGAAGGGTTATACTTTTTAGGTTAATGACTTCTCTTTTGCTTCAGGAATCGCGGATATAATTGATTCCACCTCTAAAAGTGATAGGCAGTAGGCCCCCGGCAGGCAGAACACAGCTCTACTGGGTCTCTCAGGTTAAGGAAAAGAGATGTTCATTAAATAATGTCACCCTGATTTGTCTCCCGTGATCCTAGGTGTCTATTAGAGAGACATAAGTGGCATTGTTATCATAAATACCGAACAGCTAAAATTGTCAGAGCCATCAGAGGCTCCTGTCTAAAGCAACAAACCTCTTGTGATTGTACTGGAAGTCAGGCCTCTTTTCTACTGTGCTTTCTGCTCCCCTTCCCCACCCCCAGTCTTCTTTATTTTATTATTCTAAGGGACGCATCTTACAAACATGTCAATATGATGGACAATTTTTATTTTCCACCTGGCATATTCAGTCCACACTCAGCATACCTGGGTTTTAAGCCTGGCTCTGCCATTGTTTGGCTGTGCTCCTTGAACTTCATCTAAACTTCTCGGGCCTTAGAAGCTTCATCGGCTTGAGATTTCTCATCTCCTTGATGCTCCAAATTCAGGGCAACTTGGTTTAAGATACAGGCTTATGGAAGGGATAAGTTAGTAAACTGGAGTTCTGCATTAATGCTCTGCTCAATGCTCTGTTACAGGAATGGGTTCAAAGCAGACTAATGTAGAAAGAATTTTCCTCATTGTTTTGGGCTGAATTGTGTCCCACCGAAATTCATACCAACTCCCAGTATCTGGAGACCATAGGGCCCTCAAAGAGGTGACTAAGTTAAAATGAAATCTTTAGACTGGTCCCTAATCCAATATGACTGGTGTCCTTATAAGAAGAGGAGATTTGGACAGAGAGAGAGAGAGAGACATCAGACACATGTACACACACAGAGACAACAGCAAAAACACACGGCCAGAAGGTGGCCGTCTGCAAACCAAAGACAGAGACCTCAGAAGAAACCAAACCTGCCAACATCTTGACCTCAGCCTCCAGAACTGTGAGAAAATCTATCTCTGTTGTTTAAGCCACTCAGTCTGTGGAACTTTGTAATGGCAGCCTGAACAAATTAATATACTCATTGCACCAATAATCAACATCCTTGGCTAGAATGAACCATTCTTACATAACAGAGAATGCACATCCTTAGACAATTTTACCCCCAAAGTTAGTAACATATTTCTTGGACTATGCACAAACACTATCATATGTGCTACACTTATATGTTTAAACTTGTTTTATTCCATCAAGTACAAATGTTTGAATCAAATTTTCAAGAAGTCTGGATTTGAAAATTAACAAGTTATAGTAAAGATTCTCAGGATATATATAAAGGGCATGATGGAAGGAAAACTGAATTATATGGGTTTATTGAATTTTTTGTTGGTTTAAATCAAATTTCGAAATTGAACAATTTGGTTGAGAAAAAATACAGCAATTTATCCTCACAGGCACTTGGTTGTAAATGGTCTGAAGGAGTGCAGTGACGTTCTGCACAAAGTGATAGCAACGTGCTATTCTCTATGGACACTAATAAATGTTCAAAGATGTGCGGGTCCTATAAAGATGCCCCAGTTCTTACTAATGAGAATGAAATCCTGCCAGGAAAAGAATGCATACACATGGAATGTCATTGCATTCCAGCTCATTAACAATACAGGAAGCTACATAAGCATCCATAGCCTAAGAAGGACTTGACTCAAATACTAGCAACCCGGATAATGCACCTCAGTCTTAGATGCAGCTCTCATTCTGAGACATTAAATCCTATTGCTCTACCACTGATCAATTCTTTTCAGTCTTCAGCAAAGGTAATACAATGAGCGTCAGGTCCTACTTGATAGGTAAGAAAATAGAGGGGCTTCCCTGGTGGCGCAGTGGTTAAGAATCCGCCTGCCAATGCAGGGGACACGGGTTTGAGCCCCGGTCCAGGAAGATCCCACATGCCGTGGAGCAACTAAGCCCGTGCACCACAACTACTGAGCCTGCGCTCTAGAGCCCACAAGCCACAACTCCTGAGCCCGCGTGCCACAACTACTGAAGCCCACGTGCCTAGAGCCTGTGCTCTGCAACAAGAGAAGCCACCGCAATGAGAAGCCTGTGCGCTGCAATGAAGAGCAGCTCCCGCTCACTGAAACTAGAGAAAGCCCGCGCACAGCAACGAAGACCCAAGGCAGCCAAAAATAAATAAATTAATTAAATAAATTTTTTAAAAAAAGGAGGCTTAACTGATTTGCTAAAGCACAAATCTACTGTTTAGTGCTGCCATCAAGACAAGAACCCATGAATTCCCTTCTTTACTTTTGCAAAGTATTCCTTCTTTGCGAGCGAAGGTGCTATGACACATAAGCTTCTTTAACATACAAGGACACTTTTCCCTTTCTGTCTGTTCCTGCTATCATATGCAGGGAAAAAACTGAAGTCACTAATATAATACAAATTCTTAAGAACTGAACTATCCATCTTCTTTGTTTCTTTCCCCTCCCTCAAGTCCCTTTAGCAACAGAGAGAAACCGTTAAGTTGTATACATTTTTAAAAATGAATCTGCCACAAGAGAGAATCTCCTAGAAATAATGAGAAGTTTATGGAACTTTACCTCTTTTGATCTTTAAAAAGAACACAAGGTTAAGTCACTGAAAAAAAAAAGTTATGAAACAGGTCCCCTGGGCTGTGAATCCATGCCCCCGAGCTATTTTTAATAAGGCATATAAACAGTGGGTGGCTTTGGCCTTTGTAGGCCTGGACTTTAGAACAAGGAGGAATGAAGAATTCCTTAACTTTTGACATTTAAGAATTTTTATGTGTGTGAAGGGGAACTAATTGAACAAGTGGGCTGGGCTGTTAGGACCAGAGCTGGAGTAACCATATTTTAACCAAACATCATAGCATGCTCAATGGCAGCCATTAATTTCTTTCTACCAAGACAGATGGACTTCCACTCGATACCAACGGGGGGAAATAATTAATTAAGAAAATCTAGAGTCAGAGTGAAACAGAGAGGCACCTTCCTTTGACAAGGTGATTCTTCAGTTTCTAATGAGCAACAGATAAAGTGTTATGCATGGTAAACTGGGGGAAGAATAGCTAGTTATTTAAAATACTAACCTCATTTGCTTTTTAAACTGTCTTTCACTGACACTTGCCCTTCTGTCCCATCCCATAAGTAGGCCATACATTTTGGAGAAAACAAATGAAGAGTGTCAGCGTATACCAGCTACTATTCTAGAAACCTTGGCAAAGTCTTTAGTTTCAGATGTTTGGTTTCAAAAGCCCATTGCTGAACATTCCTCTGGTTATTTTAGCTTCCTGGGATTCGAAAGCCAATCCCTACCCCCATGCCCTGCACACTTTGCCTTTACTGAACTTCCCAATACATACTCCCTGGCCAGAAAATTATTATGTTTTTTAATTATACCAGCTGACACACACATATCCAAAGTCCGGCTTTTCATGAAGCAAGGGGCAAGTGTTTAAAAAATACATCAGGTCACAGTAACACCAAGTTACTCACAGCTATGTGGAGTTGACCAGCAATTTTTTTTTTTTATAGTTTGGAGGTAAATGTCTTTTTGTTTAAATTGAGGATGATACATTCTAGCTATCACTTTGGGAATGAAAAACAACTCCTGTTCTCTTCATTTTAAAGAATGTTCAAAGAAGTCATTTCCCCTCAAAAGTCCTTTTCTCTTGCCAAACTAAGTTTTACTAAAAGAACTCATGGCTTTTTTTTTTTTTTTAACAAAGCAATTCCTCCAGAACATTCTTTTTTTTTTTTTTTATTAATTAATTAATTTATTTATGGTTGTGTTGGGTCTTCGATTCTGTATGAGGGCTTTCTCTAGTTGCAGCAAGCGGGGGCCACTCTTCATCGCGGTGCGCGGGCCTCTCACCATCGCGGCCTCTCTTGTTGCGGAGCACGGGCTCCAGACGCGCAGGCTCAGTAATTGTGGCTCACGGGCCCAGTTGCTCCGTGGCATGTGGGATCTTCCCAGACCAGGGCTCGAGCCCGTGTCCCCTGCATTGGCAGGCAGATTCTCAACCACTGCGCCACCAGGGAAGCCCCGAACTCATGGCTTTTTAAACACTGGGAGTCTCTTCACTTTCTTCTCTCTCTACATTCTAAAAATATTTATTAAGACTTTATTTTGCATTAAGTTGGATCCTATATAATTCAATCATTCGACTTACAAAAAATGGCTTTGGATATTCCTTGATAAAGTGTGGAGAAGGAAGAGCTTTACAATCTAATTGACAAGCCAAGAAAGAGGTAGTAAATGATCCATAACAATAGACCTTAATAAACATCACTCGAGTGATGTAAGATCATGAAGGTTCTAAGAGTTCAGAGACGGTATGCTGGAGTAGACTGGGATTGCTTTGCGGAAGAATGGTCTTAATTTGGATCTTAAAAATATATCTGGAGAAAGAGAAGGCATTCTAGCACCTACACTTTCCATTTCTCGTGCCTTACTGCATTCCTATCTGCTTCCCGACTCAGCAGTCAGCTCACCTCTTCAGGGGCATCTCTGTTTCTAGACTTCCCAAGGAACACTGCCAAAGTAGTTTTATTTCGACACTATTTCATGTCACGTGCTTCATCCAAACCACTCTAGATATTCACAGTTTTGTTTTTTTCCCCTAAACTCTTGTCAATTCCATTAGCCGCCATCTTCTTCTAGATGAGATGACTAAGATCATTGGCTCAAATTTATCCCTGGTGATCTCCTACAACCACATTCATTCATCCCCTAAAAGAGGCATGTATGAGAGTCTATATGTAGCTGTAAAAATGTCAGAATATAACAACACAAGAAATCATGACCAACTAGGCCAAATCCAGCACCCATCTCTGATTTGTCACCCTGGAAGTGAGAGTGGTTCTCAATGTTTTCTTCTGTACCCACAAACCTGAAGGCTCTGACCCACTCTCCTCACTAATTCCCTCAGGCAGTGCTTCTAAGGGGGATGGAGGAATGGGCTCTCTTTCTTAGAGGAATATAGCAGATGCTCTCATGAGAAGAGAAATATGTAATTCAAAAAAAAAGAGCCTCGGGTGACCTTGATATTCTTTTTCTCCCCATCCTTGGGTACCCATCACTGAAAATTATCACTCTCCTGTACAGGTGTTTCTTCTTGACATCAAATCCAACGAATACCATGCTAACTTCCCTTAATAACCTATTCTCAATCTCTCATCTGAGAATTTATCTAAATAATTAAAAAGTTGTCTATATTTTATAATACATGTGCTTGAATGTCCTTTAAAAACACCAACAGTTAAGTAAATTAGCATAGCGCCCACCACACATAACCACACTAGATTATCTCTTCATTTATGTGTCTCTCTACCCACAGTGTGGTGAAGTCTTTGACATCAAGGATTATTTTCTTCGTTTTTGCATTTCCAGCACCTGGGACAGGGCCTGGAATTTAGCATGATTTAGGAGTATATTACATTGCCACATTGGCAATTTCATAAGATTCAACCTAGTAACTGTAAGCAATGATTGATGAACGGAAGTGTGAAAGACGAGCCTAAATATTTTTTTTAGGACTTCCAGGAAAGGAAATGGAGAAGGGAAGAAAACTAACATTTACTGAGATTTTGATGCAGTAGATCTGGGGTAGGACCCAGGAACCTACAGTATAACTAGTATCACAGATGGTCTTACTCAGATGATGCATGGACCACACTGTGACAAACACCACCCTTGGGGACACAAAGGCAGTAGAATATGCTTTGGTCAATTAGGTGGAGACGAGACAAGCTTGCCTCCCAACTCCTCCTTCCCACATGAATCCTCCTCATCCCTCCCGGAATTGGCTGTGCAAGCCAGACTCAGGGGACCCTGGACAGTTTGGATGGCTGTCCTCACCCAGCCTTATGCTACTATGCTTTTTGCAAAGGTCTTTTGTCCTTTGAAAAGTCCCCAGCAACTTCACGACTATTGCTCAACAAGGTCCCCATTCCTTCCCCTGAGTCTGCACTGCGCATGCCCAGGGACGATCCTTTTGCCCCTTCATCCCCCAGTGTCTTTTTTAGGAAAAGGGTTCTCTAATGTGCTCAGACACAAAAGCACCCAGAGGTCACCGTGTTCGTTGTTCAGGTGGCCTCAAAGTCTGAAAACACAGGGGACATTTGGACAGATATCACTGTCTGTGATTAATCAGTGTCTGCACTTGACAGGCTAGGAGAAGGTCACCAGCGTGGTTCCCATGGGATGGTGAACCATCTCTTCACATCAGAACAGTGAGAGACGGGTGAGAAGATCATCTTCAAAATGAGACAGGAGGAAGTGACCCTGGAACATGGGCTGTAGGCTCGCCAGAGCTAAACTCCCTTGATTCCATCTTCCCAGGTATACTAAAGGTGAAGGTTCATTCAGTGAAAATTAGAGACACAAACCTTCCAAGGTGAGGCATCATGGACTCAGGTGTGGTGATTGATGGTCATGCTGTGTTAATGACTATCCTCCCTGGCACAGGGCACTGAACTGCACTGAGCATTACTTATAGAGGACAACATATTCAACTTGTCATGTTATGTCACCAAACAGATCATGCAGGGTGATGTCCTATCCACATACTATTCATTACGTACGTTTGCCTGGGTTTCCAGACTTTATGGTGACCGTGACAAATACCAAAAACAAAAAAAAAACACGTGCTTAATTTAGACAGATACATGAAAGAGAAAATTTTTATTAGCAGGAGAGGACAAATACGATATACCTGCAAAAGGAAATCACATGTTAAAAAAAAGAAAACAAAGAAAAGAAAAAGAAGGGCCTGTGGTACCTGTGCTCAGAGCAGAGAAGTGTTGCAAAGACCAATAGTTTAAGAAAGATATAAGGGAGAAAAAATAAGAAATTCCACCCTTTGAAAAAATTTTATTTCTGAAAATTGGGACGAGACCACCAAAATCTGACTTTCACTCATTCGTCCATCCATCCATTCATCCATCCATCCAATAAACACTGACTACATGCCAACTGTGTCCAGGGACTCTCACAGACAGTTAAATGTTAAATGTGATCAGTTAAATGTGATCATATGCAAAAGTCATACTAAGTTGTATGATCAGGCCACCCAAGGTGGCTGTTCTCTTGCTCTGTGTACATGCCCTGCTCAACTAGTCCCTGCTTCACCTACACCCAACTCACACGACTGACCTTCCCCCTTAATCACAGCGCCTGACCAGTAAATGCCTGCGTCCTTGCCCCCAGGCCCCAGCTAGTGAGTGTTCTGAGAGCTTACCAAAGGGGCAGTTAGGGGCTTGCGCCTCTGCTGGTTTCCCTGGTAACCGATGAGCCAACCTGACGTCAACTCCCCCTATAACTGGTAACACCCTCCACCCGCCCCCAGCGCATCTGCCCTGTCCAGCCCGCCTTCTGCCGCACTCGGTGGGGTGGGCAAGTCCAGGGCTTGCAGGCCTGCGGGGTGCAGCCCAACATAAGTCCCCGTGCTCATGGAGCCTAAATTCCACTGAAGGAGTCGGACCAAAACACACAAGTCTATAATCTGAATTCATGGAGTCGGAAGCAGTGGTGTAAATGTTCCACAAAAAGCTTCAGGGAGAGAGCTTGATTTGCAGCTTTTGCCGCAGTGTAAATACTCCCACCCTGGACAACCTCAAACTACCAAGGTGATGTCACAATCAGTGTGACAATGTGATGCGTACAGTCGGCTCTGTAGAGCAGTGCAAGGCAGCTCCAACTCATGCATGGATATGACATGAAGAGGTAAAGTGTGGTTAAGGGGCCAAGTACTACAGGGGGTGGAGGATCTTTTAGGCTGGTGGTCAGAATAATTCTTTGGCTAATGACATTTGAGCAGAGACCAGCATGGCGAGAAAAGAAGCCATGAAATCAAGAAGTAGAGAGTTGGGAGTGGCCAGGGAGGAAAAGTCAGCACCAGCCTCTAAGGCAGGAAGTATCTTGTCTATCTGAGGAGCAGAAAGGCCAGTGTGAGAAGAAAGGTAGGCAAGGGCTAGGTCAGACCAGGCTTTGTTGGTGCTGGGAGGAATTTGAATTGTTTATGCATAAGATGGGGTGTCAATAAAGGATTCTGAGAAGGCCAGGGCTGGGACCTAATTAAGAATCAGTCTGGCTGCTGAGGAAACAGTAGGAAACACAGCACTGCAGTGAACGTGCTCTCTGTGAAGGTGAAAACGTGATATGACCAATCAGGAGGGCATTGAGGTAATTTCCGCAAGAGATGAAAGTGGCTTGCAGTGGAGTGGCAGGGACAGGGGTGATGAGAAATGCCCAGGTTTGGAATATAATTGACAAGGAGACCTACCGGAAGTTGCTGATGGATTGGACGGGAGAGGGTAAGTGATGAGTCAGAGGTAATCTCAAGAGTGTCCTAGTTAAGCTTAGTTCTTAAATGAATAGGAGAATTAGCTACTAGGTGGCACCATTAGCTGAGATGGAGAATACTGAGGCAAGAGCAGGTGGAGAGAGAAAATCAGGGGTTTGGTTTGGGTCATTTTAGGTGAGAGTTATTGACATCCAAGAGGAGATTCCAGGTAGGCAGCAGGATATATAAAAGTCTACAGGGGGGGCTTCCCTAGTGGCGCAGTGGTTGAGAGTCTGCCTGCTGGTGCAGGGGACGCGGGTTCGAGCCCTGGTCTGGGAGGATCCCACGTGCCGAGGAGCGGCTGGGCCCATGAGCCACAACTGCTGAGCCTGCGCGTCTGGAGCCTGTGCTCCACAACAAGAGAGGCCACGATAGTGAGAGGCCCGCGCACTGCGATGAAGAGTGGCACCCGCTTGCCGCAACTAGAGGAAGCCCTCGCACAGAAACGAAGACCCAACACAGCCAAAAATAAATAAATTAATTAATTAAAAAAGAAAAAATGTCTACAGGGCTTCCCGGGTGGTGCAGTGGTTAAGAATCTGCCTGCCAATGCAGGGGACACGGGTTCGAGCCCTGGTCCGGGAAGATCCCACATGCCGGGGAGCAACTAAGCCTGTGTGCTACAACTGAGCCTGTGCTCTAGAGCCCGTGAGCCACAACTACTAAAGCCCTCGAGCCTAGAGCCCGTGTTCCGCAACAAGAGAAGCCACTGCAATGAGAAGCCCGCGCAACCCAACGAAGACCCAATGCAGCCAAAAGTAAATAAATAAATAATTTAAAAAAAAAAGTCATTCCACAGGTCAGGAATGAAGATACAAATCTGGAACTCACCCAACTATTGATGAACTTATGATTATATGATTATGCCATTGGAGTATCATTTGAGAACCACTGTCTTAGAGAATAATGACAGACTCAGTCTTTAAGGAGTCCCTGGTGAGGAGGCAACCTTTTACAGGAAGATGTATGAAGCACAGACCAAAAATCTCTCCCCTGTTAACCTCTCCATGGTCCTGAAGCTATAGCTATTAAGGGATGTTCCACTTCCAGAATAATCCTGTTAAAATCCACCTTAATACTTATCAACAAACTAAAAGGGATTTATCTATCAACTTAACTAGAAAACTGAATGTTTTGATGTTCAGATGCGGAGCAATGGTTCTCAACCCAGCTACACATGATAATCACCAAAGAGCTTTGAAAAATACTAACACCTGAGCCGCACCCCCAAGTGATTATGATTTCATTGTCCTGTGGTGGTATGGATTTATTTTTAAAGGAATTAAATTGGAAAAAAAATAGGAAAGGCAGTGATAGAATCAGAGAACTGAAGGCCTTGATAAAGTGGAGGGAACTTGCCAAAGTCATCTGAGAAGAGAGGGCTTGTGGCCAGTGAGTGGGATGCTTGCATTGTGATTTTGAAGGTGGTTCAGGATGTGACCTAGGAGCTGAGATGGAGTAAAGCAAACACTCACCCGGGATCAAGGAAGTGAAGTAAGTGCACGCAGCCAGAGTGCTGGAAAATCCTGGGGAAGTTTGTTTGGGGGGTGAGGTTTGACTTTCCTCGGTTCCACATATAAGTGGAACTATGCAGTGTTTGTATTTCTGTGCCTGGTTTATTTCACTTAATGTATTTGTCCTCCCGGTTCATCCATGTTGTTGCAAATGGTAGGATTTCCTTGAAATTTGCTAAGACGGTAAATCTAAAGTGTTCTCACCAAAATAAATCCATCCATCCATGCATACATACATACAATTTTGCTTTGCCAATTATACCACAATAAAGCTGCAAAAAAACCCATTCCAAGTTTCAAACAAGTGACTTTTCGAATATAACCATTTAGTAAGCAGGTGGCTATTCTTACATAAAGTTTTATTTGGAGAATATTGTTTAGAGATCATTCCAATATTTAAATCTCTATCCATTTACTTTACTCATCTATCTAGTGTGACAAAACACAAAATCTGTATCTTACTTTTTGGGTGGAAATGCTTCTTGGAAACTATGAAGACAATGTTACAGTGATGCTGTGCCAATATCATCACTTCCCTACATCCCCGAATGCCCACCACTGCCGCCGAGGTACCACTAACCTGCACACATCATACTGCAATTTGTGTGCTCTTGAGCATGAGAAAAGCAGCCCCTAACACTGCTAAAGCAAAGAAACCTCCTTTTCTTCCTGATTCCTGCCACCCCATGCTGTAAAAAACAATGCAGGCAACAATTTCCTGCTGATGGTTAATGAATGAGGTTCAATATCCGGCAAACGCAATTTATCTTATCAAGACTGCAACTTTCTGCCCACCTGGGAAGGACTTAGAAGAAATAAGAAGACACATAACAAAGAGGAACTAAAGTTTAGAAATCCCCAAAGCTATGCAAGTCAATATGGAAAAATAAGTAAATACTAACATATTTCTTGTTAGAAGTCTTCCAGTATCGGAGTAATAAAAAAATATGCTCTCCCAAAAATAACTCTCAAGCTCACTTGTTTTTTCAAAAGCAGTTTATTTTGAGCACACATCCTTCTCGACCTCTCCTTAATCTAAAAATGTCCTGTCAACTCCTTCCTTCTTACTGCCTTCTCTCTATCCACAAAAAAAGGAGGGTGTATATTTTAGTTATTTGTTGGTGGTAAGTTCAAACCCTATAATTCCCATTCTGTGGGCTTTGGTTTGGGGAAACGTCATCTTGGTTCCCTAGAAAGAAGAGATAATGATGGCATGAATGAACGAATTTGCTTTTCCCAGCCACTACTCCGACCACCCACCCTAGAAGAGGAGAGTTTGCAGTTAACAGGAGGGAAACTGTGTGTTAGAAGGGCAGCCCCCCAATTACCCCTATCTTCTCTTCTAGGGATCCTCTTGGGGGGACATCTCAGAGATCACAAAGAAATGCGATTTCCAGAACAGCCTGTTGGCTTTGTAGCTTAACTATCCCTTTCCAACACCTCCATACTACTTTGTCCTCAACTCTTGCATGGTCTATACAACTAGCCTCCTCTCTGAACTTTGTTTTTCCAACTGACCCATCTCTTATCTGTTCTCAGCAACCAGAGTAAGCTTAATATTTATTTTTTCATTTTGAAATAACTTTAGATTCAAAGGAAGTTGCAAAATCAAAACACAGAGTTCCCTGTACCCTTCACTTAGCTTTCCCAATGATAACATTTTGTATAACCATAATCATAACATCTAGGAAATGGATGTTGGTACAATACTATTAATTAAACTCAGAGTGATCCTTTAAAAATGCAAATCTGACCATGCCAACCCTTTCCACTTTGCTCAACCTGTTAATTAGTCCCCATCAACTCCTACAATAAGGACTAAAATCCTTAAACTGGTCTATAAATAGTGTGTCTATCAGTCTAGTGCGGCCAGGACAAACCTAGTTCTCCCACCTAGTGCCAATGAACTATCCTGTTTAGTATTTGAGCACTCTCAAAAGTGTGGCAGTTTGGATGACAAATTATGTGGTCACCCACAATGAGCTCTCAATGTCTGATCCTGCCCGTGGAGACCTCTAGCTTTTGTTTTGCATCACTCCACTCCTTGCTCTTGAGCCCCTGTGACGCAGACCTTCTTTAAGTTCCTGGGATGGGATGCAGCATGTGCAATGTTTCTTCCTGCCCCAGGGCCCTTGCACATGTCCTTTCTGCCTGGAACCACTTCTCCTCCCCTTCCCCCTTTGCCTAGTTAGCTCCTACTTGCCTTTGCTCTGCTAAATCATCACTCCTTCCCCAGACTAAGTCACATTCCTCCATTAAATGCCCTCACCACGCCCTGGACCTGTCCTTTGAATGACTTATCACAGTTGTAATTTTATCTTTGTTTCTATAAATAAAGACTAAACCATAAGAAGGCAGGGGGCATATTCGTGTTTACGCAACAGCATACCCTCAGAACCAGCATGGAGCTTGCTACACAGAAGGCAATTATTTCATTGCTATGGATTGAAGGGATAAAAGCTCAGCTGACAGCTCCAGGAGCAACAAAAGCCAAGTGCTTAATGGCTTCAGGAAAAAGCAAAAGCAAAAGTCACCTGCATCCCCTTTGTAGGTTGCTGCCTGTGTGGTTCATTTAACCACTTAAAACCCGACTTCAGTGAGTGAGAGACAGTCCCAAGTTTAAAACTTGGTACCCATAAACCGAGGAACTTTATGCTAGTAATTTAACTTCTTTGAGCCTTAATTTTTTCTTCTATAAGTAGTAGTAGTAGTTATAGTACTACTAATAATAAACTCATCTACCATATAATAACAATTATAATTATTATTATAATATAATATAATAAATAATTATTATAGATTTAATATTATAATTATTATAACTATAATACTTATAACAAGTATAATTATTATAGTTATAATAATTATAATTATTAATTAAATCTGTAATTATTGATTATAATAATGATTAATAAAATCATCTACCTTATAAGATTCTTGTGAGGGTTGAATGAGAAAATGTACACCCAAGCATCATCAGGTGAATGCTAGCTCCGATTATTACTATTATTATTTGGCTCAAGCTGTTTCAAATATATTACCTTCCCTGTGTCTGAGATGATCTCCTTGCTTCATAAAAGACACGCAATGAAGACTGAATGCTCTTCACCCGACATGGCCCCCTCCACCTGCTCCCCCAGTCTCCCCACGTTAGACAGGCAACGCTGTCCCGGCCATGACCCAGGCCAGACCTGGCATCTTCTGGGACTCTTTCCTCTCTCTCCCCACATTGCATCCATCACAAAAGCTTGTCTGCTTTCTCTTCAAAATATGTTCAGGACCCTGCCACTCCCCCTCACGTTCACTACCATATTCTGATCCACCCTGATTATTACATCAGCCTCCAAACGGGTCTCCTGCTTCTGACCTTGCCCTTGAGGGCAGCCAGAATGACACTGTTAAAATGTAAATCACATCAGGTCACTCTCCTGCTCAAACTCCTCCAAGACTTCCCGTACCCCATGAGGTAACACACAACACACTTCTGGAGTGAAGACAGCACCCCAAAACCTGCCCTTTGTCTTAGATTCCTTCTGGTTCGTTTCCTCTCCTTCAGATCTTCCCTCCAAGGAGAGCCTTCCCCGAACCACAAGCTCAGCGCTCTGTATCCCCTCCCTGCTTTTATTTCTCCACAGCACTCTTCACCTTCCACACATTTTGCTTTATTTTCTTTATAGTCTGTCTTTTCCACTAGAAAGGAAGCTCCATGAGGGCAGGGATGTTTGTCTGTTCTGTCCCTGCTGTCTCCCTAGCGTCGATCACTGTGTCTGGTATGCAGTAGGTGCTCAATAAATTCATCTCGACTCAATGCATGGAGGGATGGATGGATGGATGGATGGATGGATGGATGGATGGAAGATGAATCGATGGATGGATGGAAGATGAATGGATGGATGGATGAGGCACAAGAGTTCCAAGGCAAGAGCCGTCCCAGACACAATTTGGCATAAGTTACAAGGCACAGACAAGCACGAAACCTGTGTCAAGTGTGTGTGGAGCAGAGGCCCAGGAGAGGGAGGGAGGGTTAGGGCGCACCCAAGCACATGAGGATGGCTGGCCTCCTGACCGTGGCTGCCTTAGCCTGGGCAGGGACATCAGTAGTACCTTGGTTGTGGCAGTGCCAACCTCGCCACTCTGGGGCTGCTTAGTGGCTGAGTGTAGAAGGATGAGGGTGGGTGCTCTGCCCATACAAAGGAGGTCATGTGCTCACCTTCAGAGAATGATCTGATCAGATGGGCCTGCCAGTGACTGACACGGACTGCAGAAATTCAGGGAGATGTCTGCCGCAGAAGACTCTGGCCAGAAATCTCACTGGCTTGGGGGGTGAAATGAGGCCATTTTTAGACGAGCCAAATTCATTTCCCATTGTCCACTGAAATGGAATTTCCAGAAGAACATATGCCGAGAAACCGGCTCAAGATGCGTTGTCCAGATGTTGGCCAAATAAAAGCCAAAAAGAAACATTTAAAGTCGGCTGCCTGTCTTGTGACTCTACAGCTTTTTGCCAAACAGACTAACTTGTCTTGTTAGAAACCGAAGACTAGGCCAAGGCTGTGGGTGGACCAGCCTTGAAAGAAACTTCGGGCCTCATTCAAACAAACTTGGACTGAGCGGAGGACACTGAATTCTCAATTAGAACGCAGTTATTCACAAGCTCAAGGGAAGTGAACTTTGCTAAGAAAAAAAAAAAGCATTAGTACTGAGGTCTCATAAAAGCAGCCTGCAAATCTAAAGCCTGAATTCTGTCCTACTGTTACCAAAAAGGCATGAAGCATTTGCAGACAGAATAAGCTGGATTATTATCCAATAGCCTTAAGAGAGAAGACATTCCCACAGTTTTCAAGGCTAGAAGGCACCTTATAGACCATGCTGATCTCTTTCCTGGACTTCTGAGTACAGTTCTCTCCGAAAGTTGGCCAGACAGGGTAACCTCAGGGCATTGGCTATGACTGTCCTCACATCTCACCAACTTCTCCATTCTTCTTTATGGTCTGTATTTAAGACTGACTGACCTCAGGCGCCTTCATTACTTGTTCAAACTCCCTTCTCCACCTCAGTGACCTCACTTCTCTTTCTGCTTCTTGTCTATAAGCTTCCTTGATGTTATCATAACACACCAGCTTGGGTTAAGGGACAAAATCTCCAGCGATCTTGGCCTGGGGAATTCTCAGCAGTTGGTCCAATATATCAACTAAGAGATTAAAAAGTTCTGTAGAAGAGAATTGAATTGCCACCCGTCTTATTAATGAGAGAAGCCAAGTTGATGGCCCAAGCCTTCTGATTCCTAATAGAATAATACCTCTACCAAAATTAGGAGGATGGGTTAAAGTAAGTTAGCTTCTATTTTTTTCTGGTTTGTTTGCAAGATCATGTATCACTTCTAAACTATCGAGACGTGATAGCTATTTAGGAAACGTCCAAAAATCTCAGAAAAAAATGCTCAGTCAAAAGAGCTCCAATGTGGTGGGGAGGGATAAATTAGGAGTTTAGGATTAACATATGCACACGACTATATATAAAATAGGTAACTGACAAGGGCCTATTGTAAAGCACAGGGAACTATATTCAGTATCTTGTAATAACCTATACTGGAAAAGAACCTGAAAAAGATCTATATACATAAAAAGATTTTATATTTATAGATATGTATAAAAAGAATAGATTTATATATATATATATATATGTATGTATATATGGGTGTGTGTGTGTGTGTGTGTGTATCTGAATCAATTTGCTGTATACCTGAAATTAACACAACATTTTAAATCAACTATACTTTACTTTAAAAATAAATAAATAAAAGGGAAAAAAGTTAATCAGAAAAAAAAAAAGCAATAAAAAGAGCTCCAATGTATGTAAGGCATGTGATTGATAAGACATCCTGAAGAGGCCACTTTAAAAGACCAGAATCATTAACTAGATATATTCTAACTAGTTTCCCTATAATGTCATCATCTTAGCTGAAAAATAAAGCAATTCTGGGTGTTTAATGTGGTATAGAATAAAATACTTACACTTCTTAATATTTGTACTTAATTGTTTGAGGCCTTCACATACAATCCAAAATAAAAATTTAATAGCTCATTGACCTTTACGTTTATAACTCTTAAAATGAAATGGTGGATAAGTGAAAATAGATATTTTATTCAAATGAAATCACAATAATTTTCTTGCTTAAATTTTTCTCTAGCTCAGTTTGGTAATAGCCTAGTACTTTACATGAGTGATTATGAGCCTATCTTAAACTGTAGCCATTGCCCTAAAGAAAATGTTTATGGCCTGCCTGGGATAATTGTATTCTCCTATTAAATATCACTCCTTCAGGACTAGTTATTGTTGAGTATAAATGCACCACTTTATATGCAAATAAAACGTGCTGAGGTTTGAATAAAAAGTTCTGCATATATCTACTGACAAATCATCTTATTATGATTCATATTAACAGACAGAACCTCTCCAGATATGAGATGCTAATATCACAGACAAGGGTTAATTCTTTCCTTGAATTTTTGTTTTCAAAATGTTCAGATATAGCTGGAAATATTTTCTTTCCTCATAGCTACAGCAGATTTGGAGTTGGAGCCTCAGTTTTATTTTGAGTCAAAAGATTTTACAATATTGTGATTACTAAAGTTTTTCTTTCTTTTTTTTTATGACCTTGCCTTGTCTTTCATCTTTTTTCTAGCTACGCACATACCAGGAAAAATCAACTTCTTCCCAGATACTCGACTGCAAAGGATACCTCAGAGTCCGGCTTTCCCAAGAAGCCTTCTTACATTCAACCTTGCAAAGCAGAGAAATTCTACAAACATTGTACACGGAGTACAAGCACTTCAAGTCACATATTTGCATTTACTTTTTTTTAAAATCTAGTTTCTTTGAATGAGATCTTTTTTTTGCAAAATCGTCACATTAAAATCCGGGATTCTGCTCTTCACATTTGAAGGAGCAATGTCCTCTACAAATCCCAGATCACACCTGTGCCTTGTATTTTTATGAACCACCTCTCATGGCCCTGTGGGACCACTATTAAAAATTATTATACATATTTTGTCCCTATGTGTACAGAGTTAGCAATGTAAGATGAGTACTGACTAAGGGAGGAACAAAGTAAAGAATTTGATGACCATTTTCACCACTTGCCCTGCAGCTTCGCTGTCCTTGCCTGGAGCTGTCAGAGGAATAGGGGAGAGAGTTCAAAGGCATCGGTGTTGGAGACTGAACTCTGATTTTCTGGCCAATATGTCTAACTCCCTAGAGTTAAAGGATCACATAGTTGAATGAGGACTAAAGGACGGGATGTAAATGAGGACATCTCAGGGCTGTATCACCCAATCAAGACATTAGTGCACATCTGGGAATTTATTTACTTATGTTGAAATTTGGAGAAAGCCTTACACGCCACAAACTAGAAAGTCATTCATTCATCCAGGGGTTGTAACTAAATATTTACACATCTTGAGAAATCCCTAAAATTTTGCAGTTGAAGTTAAAGTCTATTATACTTTTTAATTAGGATTTAGGGATAATAGGAGAAATCATAGAATTAGTATTTGCATTATACGAAAAAGATGGGGAGGCCTTGAAACTATTTTCCCAGGAATCCAGGGAGCCATGTTCAATGTCAACATTCCTCCTCATACAACTGAAAGACAACTGATGGAGAGCTGGAAAATGCCAAGGAACTGAGATTCTTGATCAGCTTGAAAAGCAAGACTTGGGTAAATGGCATTGTGAGATAGATTTGCATTAAGTGTTTAAAGACAAACACACTTATCTGATTAATGTTGGTCATCCTTCCTAGACTGTAATTTCCACAAGGGCAAGGCTTGTGTCTGTTTTGCACATGACTGCTTCATTCTTGCTTGGAACAGTCCTTGTCACCTGATAGGCCCTCAAAAATATTTGATGGATGGATGGATGAATAAATGAGTTCATGCTTTCCCAACCCTAGATAATGTCCTATTTCTTGTCTTTTGTTCAAAACTGTAGTCACTCAACACTTATTCCTATTAGTTGGGTGATACACAAACACACACACACACACATGCACGCGCTTGCACACACACATGCGCGCGCACGCACGTGCACAGACTAATGTGAAAATAGACTTTTTTCTTACAGCCTTTAAAATAGAATAAATCCTTATGTGTCCATAATCACTTTTAAGCAGATGTTCTGCTTAAAAGCAAAAAAAAAAAAAAAAAAAGGACTAAATCCGTCCTAAAAATGAGAATAGTTTCCATAATGCAAAATTAAACCAATTTAATTAACATTTTAATTGTAAGAGGGCATAGCTAAGATCACCCTGAAAATAATGAATTTAAGTAAAGATTCTCATAGTTAGAGAGGGCATAAATAGGCTTGCATGGGACTTGTACTTAGCCCCTGATATTTGGAACAATGGAGATGGGTCACTGGAAAGGTCTGTGCTTCAAAAATGATCTTTTAATCAATTTCTTTGGCTTTAACCTTTCCCTGCTAATTCCACTCTCCAAAATGAAGTCGAGGTATCTCTCTAAAATGTAAATCCTGTCATGTTGCTATCTTGCTTTAAGCACTTGGGTATTTCAGTAGTCTCCATCTTCTTCTTCTTAAAGATCTAATTAAAGTCATTTTAATATTTAAAAAAACATTATTTGGGGGACTTCCCTGGTGGTCCAGTGGTTAAGAATCTGCCTTCCAATGCAGAGGACGTGGGTTCGATCCCTGGTCGGGGAACTAAGATCCCACATGCCGTGGGGCAACTACTGAGCCCGCATGCCACAACTAAGACCTGACGCAGCCAAAATAAATAAATAAATAAAATTAAAACAAAACAAAACAAAACATTATTTGGAATCTACTACATTTAAAATGAGAACAGTGCTAGGAGCTCTAAAAAACTTTTTTATGTTTTGTTTTAGGTATTTGTTAATTTATGTATTTATTTTTATTGAAGTATAGTTGATTTACAATATTATATTAGTTTCAGGTATACAACATACTGATTCAATATTTTTATAGATTACACTCCATTTAAAGTTATTATAAAATATTGGCTATATTCCCTGTGCTGTACAATATATCCTTGTAGCTTATTTATTTTATACATACAGTAGTTTGTACGTCTTAATCCCCTACACCTATCTTGCCTCTCTCCCCTTCCCCCTCTCCACTGGTAACTGCTAGTTTGTTTTTTAGATCTGTGACTTTGTTTCTGTTTTATTTTAGTATATGTGCTGCCGAAGCGAGCACTCTGTTTCTGTTTTATTATGTTCATTTGTTTTTTTTATTTTTTAGATTCCATGTATAAGTTATATTATACAGCATTTGTCTTTCTCTGACTTATTTCACTAAGCATAATATTCTCTAGATCCATCCACATTGTTGCAAATGGCAGAATTTAATTCTTTTTTATGGCTGAGTAGTATTTCATTGTATATATGTACCACATCTTCTTTATTCATTCATCAGCTGATGGACACATTTAGGTTGCTTCCATATCTTGGCTATTGTAAATGATGCTGTTCTGAATATGGGGGTACATGTATCCTTTCAAATCAGTGTTTTTGTTTTTTCTGGACACATAGGCAGGAATGCAATTGCTGGATCATATGGTAGTTCTATTTTTTTTAATTTTATATTTTTAGTTTTTTGAGGAACCTCCATATTGTTTTCCATAGTGGCTGCACCAATCTACATTCCCACCAACAGTGTAGGAGGGTTCCCTTTTCTCTATATCCGTGCCAACACTTATTATTTGTGGTCTTTTTGATAATAGCCATTCTGATAGGTGTGAGGTGATACCTTATTGTGGTTTTGATTTGCATTTCTCTGATGATTAACAATGATGAGTATCTTTTCATAAGCCTGTTCAGTAGCCCCCATCTTTTTAAGAGCAACGTTTTTTTGGTCACTTGCTTGGCAGAAAAGGCCTGACCTGAACTATGTCCCTCCTACAGATTCAATCCCATTTCCCTCCACTCTTTGCCTTAAGCTCTGGGAATACTAAAGAGATAGTTACTACACTGCTGAACACACTGCATTCATTCACACACCTCTGTACCTTTGCTTATGCCATTTCCTTTGTCTGGAATGCTGTCCTCACTTTTCTTCACCTTGCTGACACTTTCTCCCTTGAAAACTTATCACATCTCCTCCAGGAGATGTTTGGTTATGTGTCTCTCTGCTCCAGTTAGATATAAGCCTGAGCAGATCTCGGCATTTGCTCCGTGACATTGAAATTACCCAGTTACATGTCTGAATCCTACTCTAGATGATATTAACCAGCTACATGTCTGCATCCTACTCTAGATGAAATTAACCAGCTACATGTCTGCATCCTACTCTAGATGAAATTAACCAGCTGCATGTCTGCATCCTACTCTAGACGAAATTAACCAGTTACATGTCTGCATCCTACTCCAGAGTCTAGGTATTCTCATTTCACAAACTACGTCAGTCATCTTGATGCTTCTAGTCCTCGTGCTGAAATGAGTCACAGTACCAATGGAATTAATATGTGTTGAACCAAATCGGTTAGGTAACATTATCTTGTTCTTTTATCATCAACACCACCTAATTTCTCAATGTTCTGTTGTGACCTGGGAGTTTCCAGAAATTATCACTCTTTTTTCTTATATGAATCACTGAATTAAGCTACTAATGTCCTTCATAATTACAGGGCAGCAACACTCTTTATAAATGGTTGTTAACAAAAGCCATATTGCTGATACTGATCTATAGTAAATAACTTTATGCTGGGGACTCAGGTAGGAAAAATACCCAGGCTTGAGTTAACTTTATGTGCTAACATATGCAGAAAACAATCATTTAAATTGCAAGGAACATTTGTGTTACAGCATCTCAGTTCTGTTTCATAGTAACTAAACTTGATACTATTTGCATATGGGGAGTGCCTCTACAGTTTCTTTTTCTTTTAAATCTAAGAGCTCAAGCAAGATTCATAAATTCAAAACATAACTATAAAATCATTTCTCTATTTCAATCTAGTATCCCAATGTATTGCCTAGAGAGACTCCTTACGGTTGTTATAAACTCAGAAAAAAACTGTAATAGAAATGCTGACACTCCTTGAACAATGGGGGTTCTAGCAGGCTCCTCAGTATTCAGTAGACTGTGCCGCCCCCAGTCCCCAGTTTCCAGACAATGTAGTGACTTAATCAGTACTCTCCAGAGCACAAAGCAGGCAATCTTTTCTGTCCTTTGTGCATTTTTCACATCTTAGAACTGTCCCCCTTCAATCTTCCTATGTGCCACCTACCTCCACATCTCTCTCACCCTGTATCACTATTCTTTACAATTTCTTCTGGGCTTAGTTTTGTTACTACACTGAAATCTTATGCATAATTATGTGAAGTTGCTATGGAGACTTTATGTGATTTGTCATGACGAAAATCTACTGTGTTTGAGATAAGTCTCCATACTAATGACTCAGGAATCCATTTCCCACCCACCTCCCTTATTTTCTCTGGGATTATAACCAACTGCATATATTTGAATATCTATAAGCAAAAGTCATTTTATAAATAACACAGCCAGAAAGGTTACTGAATTCACCATGAAGATGAAGCATATCAGTACAACCAAGTCAGTTTCTCAGGATTTAGAAAGAACTTTTAACACGGTACTTTTCTGAATACCAGCTGAACTCTTGCCTGTATCCTTTAGGAAGAGACCCCAAAGAAGGTCTTCCACAATTACATCTCTTAAAATTCCATCACTAATTATACTGTATATATTTCGGCTATGGCATAACTTAGAAAATGCAGTTTTGGAGAATATATTTAATGATTGTGTGAAATTAAGGGAAGCGATAACAACCTTATTAAAAATCACTTATTTTTTCTTCTTCTATGGCACAGACCATTTGGAGGCGGTAGCTAAGGGTGAAAGTGATCATTTGACATTAGCCAGAGGCAATCCAGACTAAAGACTGTGAGCTGAACAACACAAGTCAACCTTCACACCACCCAAAAAGAACATGATTTTATATCTTTCTTGCCTGACCGCCCCACTGCCATCCTGGAATGTGAAAAGTCCTGAAATAACACAGTGATTATCATCAGACATCTCACATGGCCCTCTCTTTTGGTCCCCAGATTGGCAGAGTTGATTTCAGTATCATGATTGATTTTTGGAGAGAAACATTTCTAAGTCAGCTGTAGGTGGAAGAGAATTTCAGTGAATCCAGCAGTTTGCCACCAGGAGAGTGGCATACAGAGGATAAATAGAGAAGTTGAAGTCGAATTTCTAATTACAGGCAGACCAACTATAGAAACAATTCCTAAGCAAAAGTTTCCTGGAAACACAACTGAGTTACTAATTTCCCAAACAACCAATTCTGAAAAGTGTGTATGGTTTACACACAGGATGATTTGATATCATGGGTACCCAGATAGAAATCCAATAGGAGCAGAGATACGAAGCAAGGAGAAGAGAGAGAAGGTGACTTGAGCTGGAGGGAGTGAGAGATGCTCTAGGACAGAGAGCCAGTATCTGTGCATTCCTCCTAAAAGTAGAGCTGATATTATTTTATACAAACATGGGCTGATGAGTAACCCATAAACGATGGAGGCAAAGAGGAGAAAGAACAGAAAAGAGTGAGAGGAAGAAAGAGGAGAGAAGAGACCTAAAGAAAACGCCCATTCTCAGGCTGTGATAAAGGAAGTGTAAAAAGGAAGTCTGCATGTCAGGGTTCCCATAGGACTTTTAGGTAGGCTGACAAAGGACTCCAGTTTAGTAGAATACGGGTAGGTCTAGACAGCAAGGGAGGCTTTCATTGTCCTGACGGTAACACGATGAAGTGCCTTCCTCCCAGAGTCTGAGAATCACCCATACAGTACGTGCCAGGCAGTGTCTGACAAGTGTCAGAGCAGGTGATGGATCTTGGGGATTGTTCTCCATGTCCCAACTGGTTGAAAGGGAAATAATATTTCCAGAAACAATAGAAGATCATTCATGGAGCTGCAAAGGAACTGGAACCAATAAATGGTTTGAGGGTCTTTTCATGGAAGGAAAAACATACCAGCTCAGAGGGAGAATTCATAACCATCTTATACATAAAAGGTGGGAGACAGCAATGGTCAGAGACAGCAGTGGGCAACCTCAAGCGGGAGACAGGACCTCCTCTCTGGTGATGGGAGACCTCTCCCTGAGATCTTCAGACGCAGCCATGGACTCCTATCATATCGCTAACCAGGGGGTTGGGTCTTGTCTTGGAGCAATGCATCTGAGACGCCGGGGATAGCCTTACCCACTGCACAGCTAACAAACATACCCTACTTTTAATTCAGGTAGAGCAGTGATAAAAGCAGAGAAACTTGCAGTCAGATCTTGAGTGGCTCTGAAATTCTTCAGAGAAAACTCGAGAATTTGAGAGCCTAAGTAGACATGTCCAGTTCAAGAATGGCTAGAAGAGGAAGGAGGAGAATTTGGGGGAGGAAATAGCTGAATGTTTAGGAAAAAAACCAGAAGGGTTTGGTTGTCTCAGTCAATATTCCTTAAACAGAGCTGCAGATATAGATTAACATAGATTCAGGGATCTCCTCAGTATCCAAAAGTCATATTTTATGAAAACACAAAAATCTCAATAAACACCTTCAAACTTTTGATCTCATTTCAGTGACATAAAAATGAATATGAAGTATACTCTGAATGTGTTAATAAACAACTTCTGAATGAACACTGCCAGGTGGTCCAGTGTCGTCTTTGTACTTTTGTTCATGATGCTCTTGACAAAAAGCTAATCAAAAGAGAACAGAGGTAGACTTAATGGATAATGGCATATCCCTGCCGCAAGGAAAGGCAAAAATGATATAAACACACATTAAACTAACAAACATTGTATAGCTTGAAGGGTAAAAACTGGAAGGCCTGTTGGGCTAACAAACATCATGAGACCGTACAGGACAGCCAGGCTCAAAAGAACCTACTCCGAGCGGAAAAGATCATAGAAGACCGCGTTCAAGGTGCAGGTCTGGGAAATGTTTCAGCAAAACAGCACTGTCATATTAAATCCGTGTCATGTATTTGAATTGTATTGCTTTTATGGTTTTCAATTTGTAAATTTATTTTGGTTCTGTAATTAAGTGAGAATAAGCAGATTAGGATGTGTGGAAGGAAGGACAAATAATCAGGGAAGAGAAACTTAAATCTGTGAAAACAGCATCAAAAAGCCCAGGGTAAGCCAAGGCTTACAAAACCTGATGAGATCTACAAAGAATGTTAGGTTAAGACTGTGTTTAGAGTCAGATGAGAACAAGGATGGGTTTGACTCATTGCTTGATGCGGATGCTGTAATGCTAATAGAAGGTAATGAGAAAGCAGAATCATTCACTTCCTATTTTGCTTCCACTTTTGCTATCGAGGCAAATGATCTCCACCTTGAAGAGGAGAGGAAAACACGAGGCCCAAGATAAGTGAAGAGATCCCTCAGGACATCAGCAAGCTGCTTTGAATAAAGCCAACCCTCACCGATCAATTACACCCTGGGTAATGGAAGGACTTCAGGTGGGACTGCGGAAGCACTGCTGGCAATCTTTGGAGAATCGTGATGTGTCAGAGAGGGGCCCACATTAGAAGCAAAAAAATGTGTCTGTTTTTTTAAGGACATTTCAGAATTTTTAAAATCTTCAATATCAAAGGCGAAAGCTGCGTTTAGAAGCTATTGAACTAATCAGTTTTTAGGCTGATCCTCTCCTCACTCCCACCAAAAAGAGAAAGAAAAAGAAAGCATTTCTAGAATGTAATGTTTTTAAAGAGGGTGTATGAGAATTAGAAAATACATCAATAGTTACGGGGGCTCCCTAAGAAAAATTCCCATTCATAGATTTTGGATAAAAGTAACAGAACTGAGAGGCAAAGTGAATCTGGATTTCTCCTGAGTGTTTGATAAAATATTTCTTGATGACCAAGAAGCAGAATATAGAAACAGGGGCTAGATGCTCATTTTAGTTAAGTGAAATTGCAGAGGTGTACTGCAGTGTTCTCTGCGTAACAACTGTGCTGAAACGATGCAACAGAGGATTGTGGCATGCCTTAACTTGGAGTCAGCAATCTCAAGTTGAGTTTCTGCTTTGCCCTGACTAGTTCAGGGGCCCACACATCCGGTCCGCTGCCCATTTTTGTGAATCAGGTTTAATGGAACACAGTCACATGCGTCACAGTCACATGCGTCACAGTCACATGCGTTTGCTCACTGACTGTCTACGGCTGATTTCGGGCTCCAGGGACAGAGTTGAAGAGCTGCACAGAGACCGCGTGGCCCACAAAGCTAAAACATTTACTGCTGATCCCTTTACAGAAGAAGTTTGTCAACCCCTTGATGAGTCACATAAGCTAAGATGTATCACAACCTCTCTGACACTCACTGTCTTCACCCACATTAATGGAAACTGACAACTACAGCAAATGCTTCAGAAGGTAGCTAATGAAATAATGTCTGAGAAAGCTCTGTATGGATTGTAATGTGCTCCACACATATGAGGCATTGCTTATTATGATTACTCTACCTGCTCAGAGATTAATAGCAGTGCTTTTCACATTAAAGATATGCCAATCTCTAGTACATAGGAGACCCTCAAAAATACTGGATGGATGGATGCATGGATAGTAGTAACCACACCTCACTTAGCAGCAACTGTGTGCCAGGAACACAGAATGTTTTAGATACAATAGTTTGTTTTATCTTTATAGCAGAAATGGGACATAATTTACATTTTACTGCTGAATAAAGGCAAAGAGATTTTAACAATAATAATATCAGGAGCAACAACTAATATTTATAAAGCGCTTATTATGTCCTAACCATCATGCTAAGTACTTATTAAATGTTATTTCATTTAACCCTCTCAACCTCTTCACAAAGTGTTAGTATCATCATCACCCTCTTCCCCATCCTCATTCCATATTTAGAGATGAGAAAATTGAGGCCCAGAGAAACTAAATAATTCCCAAAGTCAAGTTTCTGATAAATGGCAGAGCTGGAATTCAAAAGTCTGTCTTCCTGACTCTGATCTAACCATCATATGTTGGGGCAACTGACTTACATGAATAAGCCTAAGTTTATTCAGGATAAACGTAGAGTCGTAATAGAATGATTAAAAACTGAAGTGTCTCAAGGAACCTATGAAACGTTCCTATGAAAAACATGTTTTCTGAAAACCTTTTCATTTTCAACAAATTTTAGACTAAAGAATTGCAAAACTAGTACAAAATTCCCATTTCATTCCTCAGCCAGCTTTCCCTAACGTTAACCAATTATATATAAATACAGCACCATGATGAGAACCAGGAAATTAACACTGGTACAATACTCTTAACTAAAGATCTTACTCGAATTTCACCAGTTTGCCCACTAATGTCCTTTTTCTGCACCAGGATCCTATCTGGGGCCCCACTTTGCATCCGGTTGTTACCTCTTCTCAGTCTCCTCCAGTCAGCAACACTTTCTCAGTCTTTTCCTGTCTTTCAATTTCTTGACACTTTGGAAAAATATTGATTAGCTTTCTATAGAATGTCTCTCAATGTGGGTTTGTCTATTTTTTTTTTTTCCCTTCATGCTGGACTGAGGCTGTTTTGGCAAGACTAGCACAGAAATGATGCAGTGGTGTTTCCCATGCCTCATACCAGGGTGTTCAAAATGTCAATGTGTCTTCTTATTTGTTTCAATGAGCTACAAGCTCAGTAAGCTGACAGGTAG
Source organism: Balaenoptera ricei (assembly GCF_028023285.1). Classification (NCBI taxonomy): domain Eukaryota; kingdom Metazoa; phylum Chordata; class Mammalia; order Artiodactyla; family Balaenopteridae; genus Balaenoptera; species Balaenoptera ricei. The sequence continues at coordinate 2,982,164 of NC_082645.1, read as the reverse complement.
CCTAGTCCTTACACATTCACATGCGTGTGCACATGCCCTTAACACACTCACATGTGTGTACACATGCCCTTAACACACTCACATGTGTGTGCACATGCACACAAAATTTCATGAGAGTTCAAACTAAGAAACTGCAGAAGAGACCTTCAAGATGGCAGAGGAATAAGACGTGGAGATCACCTTCCTCCCCACAAATACATCAGAAACACATCTACATGTGGAATAACTCCTACAGAACACCTACTAAATACTGGCAGAAGACCTCAGACCTCCCAAAAGGCAAGAAACTCCCCACGTTCCTGGATGGGGCAAAAGAAAAAAGGAAAAACAGAGACAAAGAATAGGGATGGGACCTGCACTGGTGGGAGGGAGCTGTGAAGGAGGAAAGGTGTCCACACACTAGGAAGCCCTTTCGCTGGCGGAGACTGTGGGTGGCGGAGGGGGGAAGCTTCAGAGCCACGGAGGAGAGCGCAGCCACAGGGGTGCGGAGGGCAAAGCGGAGAGATTCCTACATGGAGGATCAGTGCCGACCAGCACTCACCAGCCTGAGAGGCTTGTCTGCTCCCCCGCCGGGGCGGGCGGGGCTGGGAGCTGAGGCTTGGGCTTCGGTCGGGTCGGATCGCAGGGAGAGGACTGGGGTTGGCGGCGTGAACACAGCCTGAAGGGGGCTAGTGCGCCACAGCTAGCCGGGAGGGAGTCCGGGAAAACGTCTGGACCTGCCTGAGAGGCAAGAGACCATTGTTTCCTGGTGCGCAAGGAGAGGGGATTCAGAGCACCGCCTAAATGAGCTCCAGAGACAGGCGTGAGCCGTGGCTATCATTGCGGACCCCAGAGACGGGCACAAGACCCTAAGGCTGCCGCTGCCGCCACCAAGAAGCCTGTGTGCAAGCACAGGTCACTCTCCACACCACCCCTCCCAGGAGCCTGTGCAGCCCGCCACTGCCAGGGTCCCGTGATCCAGGGACAACTTCCCCGGGAGAACGCACGGCGCGCCTCAGGCTGGTGTGACGTCACGCTGGCCTCTGCCACCGCAGGCTCGCCCCGCATCCGTACCCTTCCCTCCCCCCAGGCCTGAGTGAGCCAGAGCCCCTGAATCAGCTGCTACTTTAACCCCATCCTGTATGAGCGAAGAACAGACGCCCTCAGGCGACCTACATGCAGAGGCAGGTCCAAACCCAAAGCTGAACCCCAGGAGCTGTGCGAACAAAGAAGGGAAAGGGAAATCTCTCCCAGCAGCCTCAGGAGCAGCGGATTAAATCTCCACAGTCAACTTGATGTACGTTGCATCTGTGGAATACCTGAATAGACAATGAATCATCCCAAAATTGAGGTGGTGGACTTTGGGAGCAACTGCAGACTTGGGGTTTGCTTTCTGCATCTAATTTGTTTCTGGTTTTATGTCTATCCTAGTTTAGGATTCAGAGTTTATTATCACTGGTAGATTTGTTTACTGATTTGGTTGCTCTCTTCCTTTTTAAAAAAATTTTATACATAGATATATATATATTTCCTTTTTCTCTTTTTGTGATTGTGTATGTGTATGCTTCTTTGTGTGATTTTGTCTGTATAGCACTGCTTTTACCAATTGTCCTAGGGTTCTGTCTGTCCATTTTGTTTGTTTTGTTTTTAGTATAGTTTATAGCGCTTGTTATCATTGGTGGATATGTTTTTTGGTTTGGTGGCTCTCTTCCTTCTTTCTTTCCTTTTTTTTATTTTTAATTTTAAAAATTTTTAATAATTAAAAAAAATTTATTTTAATAATTTTATTTTATTTATTTCTTTTTTTCTCCCTTTTTTTCTGAGCCATGTGGCTCACAAGGTCTAGGTGCTCTGGCCGGGTGTCAGGCCTGTGCCTCTGAGGTAGGAGAGCCGAGTTCAGGACATTGGTCCACCAGAGACCTCCCGGTTCCACATAATATCAAACGGTGAAAGCTCTCCCAGAAACCTCCATCTCAACGCTAAGACCCAGTTCCACTCAATGACCAGCAAGCTACAGTGCTGGAAACCCTATACTAAACAACTAGCAAGACAGGAACACAACCCCACCCACTAGCAGAGAGGCTGCCTAAAATCATAATAAAGTCACAGACGCCCCAAAACACACCACCGGATGCAGTCCTGCTCACCAGAAAGACAAGATCCAGCCTCATCCACCAAAACACAGGCACCAGTCTCTTCCACCAGGAAGCCTACAAAACCCACTGAACCAACCTTACCCACTGGGAGCAACAGCAAAAACAATGGGAACTACGAACTTGCAGCCTGCGAAAAGGAGACCCCAAGCACAGTAAGTTAAGCAAAATGAGAAGACAGAGAAACCCACAGCAGATGAAGGAGCAAGGCAAAAACCCATCACACCAAACAAATGAAGAGGAAATAGGCAGTCTACCTGAAAAAGAATTCAGAGTAATGATAGTAAAGATGATCCAAAATCTTGGAAATAGAATGGAGAAAATAAAAGAAACATTTAACAAGGACCTAGAAGAACTAAAGAGCAAACAAACAGAGATGAACAACACAATAAATGGAGTTAAAAATTCTCTAGAAGGGATCAATAGCAGAATAACTGAGGCAGAAGAACGGATAAGCGACTTGTAACATAAAATAGTGGAAATAACTACTGCAGAGCAGAATAAAGAAAGAAGAATGAAAAGAATTGAGGACAGTCACAGAGACCTCTGAGACAACACTAAAAGCACCAATATTCAAATTATAGCGGTCCCAGAAGAAGAGAAAAAGAAAGGGACTGAGAAAATATTTGAAGAGATTATAGTTGAAAAATTCCCTAATATGGGAAAGAAAATAGTTAATCAAGTCCAGGAAGCACAGAGAGTCTCATACAGGAAAAATCCAAGGAGAGACACGCCAAGACACATATTAATCAAACTATCAAAATTAAATACAAAGAAAAAATTCTAAAAGCAGCAAGGGAAAAACAACAAATAACATACAAGGGAATCCCCATAAGGTTAACAGCTGATCTTTCAGCAGAAACTCGGCAAGCCAGAAGGGAGTGGCAGGACATATTTAAAGGGATGAAAGGGAAAAACCTACAACCAAGATTACTCTACCCAGCAAGGATCTCATTCAGATTCTACAGAGAAATTAAAACCTTTACAGACAAGCAAAAGCTAAGAGAATTCAGCACCACCAAACCAGCTTTACAATGAATGCTAAAGGAACTTCTCTAGGCAGGAAACACAAGAGAAGGAAAAGACCTACAATAACAAACCCTAATCAATTAAGAAAACTGTAATAGGAACATACATATTGATAACTACCTTAAATGTAAATGGAGTAAATGCTCCAAACAAAAGACATAGACTGGCTGAATGGATATAAAAACAAGATCCATATATATGCTGTTTACAAGAGACCCACTTCAGACCTAGGGACACATACAGACTGAAACTGAGGGGATGGAAAAAGATATTCCATGCAAATGGAAATCAAAAGAAAGCTGGACTAGCAATTCTCATATCAGACCAAATAGACTTTAAAATAAAGACTATTACAAGAGACAAAGAAGGACACTGAATAATGATCAAGGGATCAATCCAAGAAGAAGATATAACAATTGTAAATATTTATGCACCCAACATAGGAGCACCTCAACACAAAAGGCAAATACTAACAGCCATAAAAGGGGAAATCGGCAGTAACACAATCATAGTAGGGGACTTTAACACCCCACTTTCACCAATGGACAGATCATCCAAAATGAAAATAAATAAGGAAACACAAGCTTTAAATGATACATTAAACAACATGGACCTAATTGATATTTATAGGACATTCCATCCAAAAACAACAGAATACACTCCCTTCTCAAGCGCTCATGGAACATTCTCCAGGATAGATCATATCTTGGGTCACAAATCAAGCCTTGGTAAATTCAAGAAAATTGAAATGGTATGAAGTATCTTTTCCAACAACAACACTATGAGACTAGATGTCAATTACAGGAAAAAATCTGTAAAAAATACAAACACATGGAGGCTAAACAATACACTACTTAAGAACCAAGAGATCACTGAAGAAATCAAAGAGGAAATCAAAACATACCTAGAAACAAATGACAATGAAAATATGATGCCTCAAACCCTATGGAATGCAGCAAAAGCAGTTCTAAGAGGAAGGTCTATAGCAATACAATCCTACCTCAAGAAACAAGAAATATCTCAAATAAACAACCTAACCTTACACCTAAAGCAATTAGAGAAAGAAGAATAGAAAAACCCCAAAGTTAGCAGAAGGAAAGAAATCATAAAGATCAGATCAGAACTAAATGAAAAAGAAATGAAGGAAGCAATAGCAAAGATCAATAAAACTGAAAGCTGATTCTTTGAGAAGATAAACAAAATTGATAAACCATTAGCCAGACTCATCAAGAAAAAAAGGGAGGAGACTCAAATCAATAGAATTAGAAATGAAAAAGGAGAAGTAACAACTGACACTGCAGAAATACAAAGGATCATGAGAGATTACTACAAGCAACTGTATGCCAATAAAATGGACAACCTGGAAGAAATGGACAAATTCTTAGAAAAGCACAACCTTCCAAGACTGAACCAGGAAGAAATAGAAAGTATAAACAGACCAATCACAAGCACTGAAATTGAGTCTGTGTTTAAAAATCTTCCAACAAACATAAACCCAGGACCAGATGGCTTCACAGGTGAATTCTTTCAAACATTTAGAGAAGAGCTAACACCTATCCTTCTCAAACTCTTCCAAAATATAGCAGAGGGAGGAGCACTCCCAAGCTCATTCTACGAGGCCACCATCACCCTGATACCAAAACCAGAAAAAAATGTCACAAAGAAGGAAAACTACAGGCCAATAGCACTGATGAACATAGATGCAAAAATCCTCAACAAAATACTCGCAAACAGAATCCAACAGCACATTAAAAGGATCATACACCATGAGCAAGTGGGATTTTTCCCCGGAATGCAAGGATCCTTCAATATATACAAATCAATCAATGTGATACACCATATTAACAAATTGAAGGAGAAAACCCATATGATAATCTCAATAAATGCAGAAAAAGCTTTTGAAAAAATTCAACACCCATTTATGATAAAAACCCTCCAGAAAGTAGGCATAGAGGGAACTTAACATAATAAAGGCCATATATAACAAACCCACAGCCAACATCATTCTCAATGGTGAAAAGATGAAACCATTTCCTCCAAGATCAGGAACAAGACAAGATTGTCCACTCTCACCACTATTACTCAACATAGTTTGGAAGATTTAGCCACAGAAACCAGAGAAGAAAAAGAAATAAAAGGAATCCAAATCAGAAAAGAAGAAGTAAAGCTGTCACTGTTTGCAGAGGACATGATACTATACATAGAGAATCCTAAAGATGCAAACAGAAAACTACTAAAGCTAATCAATGAATTTGGTAAAGTAGCAGGATACAAAATTAATGCATAGAAATTTCTTGCATTCCTATACACTAATGATGATAAATTTGAAAGTGAAATTAAGGAAACACTCCCATTTACCACTGCAACAAAAAGAATAAAATACCTAGGAATAAACCTACCTAAGGAGACGAAAGACCTGTATGCAGAAAACTAAGACACTGATGAAAGAAATTAAGGATGATACAAACAGATGGAGAGATATACCATGTTCTTGGACTGGAAGAATCAACATTGTGAAAATGACTACACTACCCAAAGCAATCTACAGATTCAATACAATCTCTATCAAACTACCAATGGCATTTTTCACAGAACTAGGACAAAAAATTTCACAATTTCTATGGAAACACAAAAGACCCCAAATAGCCAAAGCAATCTTGAGAAAGAAAAACAGAGCTGGAGGAATCAGGCTCCCTGACTTCAGACTATACTACAAAGCTACAGTAATCATGACAGTATGGTACTGGCACAAAAACAGAAATACAGATTAATGGAACAGGATACAAAACCCAGAGATAAACCCACGCACATATGGTCACCTTATTTTTGATAAAGGAGGCAAGAATATACAATGGAGAAAAGACAGCCTCTTCAATAAGTGGTGCTGGGAAAACTGGATAGCTACATGTAAAAGAATGAAATTAGAACACTCCCTACCACCATTCACAAAAATAAAGTCAAAATGGATTAAAGACCTAAATGTAAGGCCAGACACTATAATAGTCTTAGAGGAAAACATAGGCAGAACACTCTATAACATAAATCACAGGAAGACCCTTTTTGACCCATCTCTTAGAGAAATGGAAATAAAAACAAACATAAACAAATGGGACCTAAGGAAACTTAAAAGCTTTTGCACAGCAAAGGAAACCATAAACAAGACGAAAAGGCAACCCTCAGAATGGGAGAAAATATTTGCAAATGAAGCAACTGACAAAGGATTAATCTCCAAAATTTACAAGCAGCTCATGCAGCTCAATATCAAAAAAAAAAAAAAAACAACCCAATCCAAAAATGGGCAGAAGACCTAAATAGACGTTTCTCCAAAGAAGATATACAGATTGCCAACAAACACATGAAAGGATGCTCAACATCACTAATCATTAGAGAAATGCAAATCAAAACTACAATGAGGTATCACCTCACACCAGTCAGAATGGCCATCAACAAAAAATCTACAAACAATAAATGCTGGAGAGGGTGTGGAGAAAAGGGAACCCTCTTGCACTGTTGGTGGGAATGTAAATTGATACAGCCACTATGGAGAATGGTATGGAGGTTCCTTAAAAAACTAAAAATAGAACTACCATACGACCCAGTAATCCCACTACTGGGGGCATATATCCTGAGAAAACCATAAATCAAAAAGAGTCACGTACCACAATGTTCACTGCAGCTCTATTTACAATAGCCAGGACATGGAAGCAACCTAAGTGTCCATCGACAGATGAATGGATAAAGAAGATGTGGCACATATCTACAATGGAATATTACTCAGCCATAAAAAGAAACGAAATTGAATTATTTGTAGTGGGTGGATGGACCTAGAGTCTGTCATACAGAGTGAAGGAAGTCAGAAAGAGAAAACAAATACCATATGCTAACACACATATAGGGAACCAAAACAAAACAAAACAAAACAAAGGTTCTGATGAACCTAAGGGCAGGACAGGAATAAAGATGCAGATGTAGAGAATGGACTTGAGGACACAGGGAGTGGGAAGTGTAAGCTTGGACGAAGTAAGAGAGTGGCATGGACATATATACGCTGCCAAATATAAAATAGATAGCTAGTGGGAAGCAGCCGCATAACACAGGGAGATCAGCTCGGTGCTTTGTGATCACCTAGATGGGTGGGATATGGAGGGTTGGGAGGGAGACACAAGGGGGAGGAGATATGGGGATATATGTATATGTATAGCTGATTCACTTTGTTATAAAGCAGAAACTAACACACCATTGTAAAGCAATTATACTCCAATAAAGATGTTAAAAAAAAAAAAACAGAAACTGTTGAGAACCACAAGCAGTGTTGTTAGTATCAGTTCTACCTTTTTCAACAATGACTAGATTATTGGAATGAGTGCTGGCTAAGAGCATTCCAGGTTTACTTCCTATTCCTCACCATCTGCCTACTAGCTGGTGAAGTGTGTTGAATGACAAAAATGGACTCAATGTGTGTATATCTGAACCCCCAAACACAAAACCAGCTTGGGTCATGCTCCAAATACTTATTCACTGCCTGGTACGTGTCAGGCTAGCCCCCAGTTGCCTGCCTTACCTATGAGCCAGACTTATTGGATGGTGGGGCGTCTTCCAGAATCCCATGATTATACTTGGCCAAATCGGGAAAAAAATACCCACACACGCCTTGATTCTATACTTAGATTAAAAGACCTAAGTCCCATGAAGGCAAGGGAAGTTTCTTTTCTCACATCTTGTTCAGCATGTAGCTAACTTCAAAACTGCAACTGACTACAAAAAGAGTAGTCTCTGAATGTAGTCTGTGAATACACTAAAGACCCATCACTCTACTCATACAAGTGTAATTATGGTGACCATCAGGAGAGTCCTCTTTTATTTATTGATCTGATTTCTAAAGTTTCTTGGATTTCAACACATTTTCTCTCATTTTTCTTGTTAGAATTATATCCTCTGAAAACGATAGTTTCATTCAATCTGAAATATGTTCACTCTACAATTCAGTCACCTTGAGGAAAACAAAACAAAACAAAACCTTTAATAATTAAAATAGCAGAGGTGTGCCTTGCTGACACTAAAATATTCTTCTAAGATGTTAGTCGCCAATATTTCTCCAGAAAAATGCCTTATTCAACAATATGCTATTTTTATTTCAGTTACAGACACTTTCTTGATACCACACATTTAAAACACATAATAAAAGACTAGAGGAAAAAGAGATTGGTTCATCTTAAAAGTAAAAATCCTGCAGAAGTGGGAACATTTTTTAGTGCACAACTTTTTTGAAAGTTTAATTTTTGCAATTTTTAACAACCATTTTAAGTGAGAAATACCATTTTGAGGCCATTCTTTATAAATCTCTTATCAATAGTAAAAGGGTAAAGAAAATAAAGTCACAACTTTACTAGAGATTTTAAAAACAATATTGATGATTTAAATGTTAAATAAATATTTTAATTAAATACTAGCAACTAAATAAATATTTGTTTTGATGTAACCCCCTTTTCTGGTGCTTATTAAATTCATATGACACTTCAAAAATTAGAATAGTCCAGAAATAAAACAAAAACACTGAGGAAGCATTGTTAAACACTTGTTATTGATTTAGTTTTTAATTTTTGCTATTGATTTAATTTTAATTTTTATTGATTTAAGTTTTTCAAAATCAGGACTTAAAGGGACATTAAGGTCATACGAGGTATAAATTGGTTCGATCTTTCTGGAAGACAATCTGACACTATATACAAAAGATTTAAAGTGCATATGCATTTTTACTCTCAGAATTTACCATAAAGAAATTGTAATAGAAATATATACAAATACATGTGAATTTATGATCACCATGACCTTACTTATCATATAAAACCACTGAAAATGAATAACGCAAACAGGGATTGGTTAATAAATTTTAAGACAAGCGATCCTCAACTCCCATGTGTATGTTCAACCTTGAAATAACTTGAGCTTCTATGGAATCTCCTTAGAGTTCTTCTTAAATGCTAAATGTGAACTCTTGTTTATCGGAACAAAACAGCAGAAACATCCACAACAAAGCCCTTCCCAGCCATGGAATGGTGGTACCATCTGCCTGGCCAGTGTCCCAGGTCACCATAGCTGCAGCCCTGCCCTCCCTGGTATCTCAGAGCCTGAGAAATTGTCAGCTTTTACTGCAGCTGCGTTCACCAGACCAGAGCAGAGGTGACCTTGGGGTGATTGGAGGAGGGTCCCAGTAGACTCCAATCTCTGGGCTTCCCCTCCAGGGAGAAGGACTTGATATATATCTCAGCTACAGGTTGGTTTTCTAGGTAAGATTTTCTTTGAAGACGTTTTTTGAAGCCCAGAAAGAAAGTACAAGTTTGAAAACCACTGCTGTAATGCCCAACACTCTTATTTATTGAGTTTTTAAAATGAGCCCAAACCAGAAAAAACAAAGTGCTGATTTTAGTCACGGGGCTTGTAGATCTCATAAATTTAGGCTACAATCTGTTATTCAAAACTCTTTGTACCAGCTACGTTTGGGAACTCAGAATAGTTTATATTTATGAGCTAGGTAATAGAGAACATATCCTCTATATTATGCATCCCTCCCAGGAAGGACTTGGGGCAGAAACTCAGTCAAATACATTCATATTTTGAAAGTGATACACGTGTTTGCACCAAATGAATTACATAAAAACTATAGATTGCCTCACACCAGTTTACATCAGGTTTTTCTGCCGACTGAGTTGGGCCAAAGTTTTTTAAAAAAAGAAAGAAAAAGAAAAGAAAACTATTGACTCTTAGGGCCTTTTGGATGTTGGGATTGTGGCTAAGGGACTGTGCATCTGTGTGGTACAGGCGAAGCTGGAGCTCACGAGAAGCCAGAAGTGGAGATTTCAGCCCAATCAGCTGAACTGAGGCCAGCGAGCAAAGATTCAGCGAGGAAGCCAGAGTTCAATGAACGGTTCTGCACAAAAGGCAGGAATATCTCATCAAAGATAATCAATTGGAGATTATATATCCTTTTCAGCAGCCAGTATGTATGTCTATTCCTACTTCATTCTCTAAAATACATTTTCAAGAAGGGACTATATATGCTTTAATATCCATACAATGCCATAGTAATTGTGTGAAGTGAAAGTATGTCTACCTTATATTGTTAAGTGAAAAAAGCTGCCAAGAAGTATCTTTCCCATTATTAAATAGGTAGATGGATAGATAGGTAGATAGATAGGTCTCTTACCTATGTGCACTCATGGATAAAAAAAAAAATCAATGTGAAATGATAAATACCTAAATGTTGGGACTTCCCTGGTGGTGCAGTGGTTAAGAATCCGCCTGCCAATGCAGGGGACATGAGTTTGAACCCTGGTCCGGGTAGATCCCACATGTCATGGAGCAACTAAGCCCATGTGCCACAACTACAGAGCCTGTGCCCTAGAACCCGCGAGCCACAACTACTGAGCCCACGTGCCACAACTACTGAAGCTCACATGCCTAGAGCCCATGCTCTGCAGCAAGAGAAGCCACCGCAATGAGAAGCCCACGCACCGGAACAAAGAGTAGCCCCACTCGCCGCAACTAGAGAAAGAGTGCGTGCAGCAATGAAGACCCAACACAGCCACAAATAGATAAATAAAAATAAATACATTAAAAAAAAAACCTAAATGTTAATATAGTGTCTATCTCAGGGGAGTGTAAGTTCAGCTGATTTTTAAAATTTCTTCTTTAAGCGATTCTCCATTATTTGAATTTTTTTTACAATGAGAAAGTATTATTTTTGTGGGGAAAAAAAGCTCTTAACCCTTGGTGAAAAATGCAATTATTAACAGTTTCTATATCATTTAGTCCCTCTGCGTTCAAATAATCCACCAAAGTGGTTGTTAATTTGTAGCAAAATTATATTTGAACTCAAGTCCTTTGACTCCCAGCTCTGTGTCCTCTCCATTTTTCCACGCCACATTTGAAAACGAAGCATGACGTATGGTCCGTGTCTTGGAAGAGCTAATGACTGGATAGAGGAGATAAGAAATATAAGTAGGAAACAATGCTCAAATATTACAAGATGCTATCTACTTAAGTAATTGCTACAAATACTTTAAGAAATGTGTGTGTGTGTGTGTGTGTGTGTGTGTGTGTGTGTGTGTGTGTGTGCTGGGGCATGGAGCACATATAAATCCAAAATAAAAGAGAATAAAGTATGACATTATACCACACGTATCACAAATCCCTATGAATACAGAGGAGTAGAAGATAAGACAGAAGTACCAGAGAAGGCCTCATGGGTCAAAGATGGATATGCTTTGAAAAGGCTAAGATCACGGAGGATATTTCCACAGAGACATAACCAGACATCATGACCGATGATTGATGGTAGAAATAAGACTGCATGTGCTGGGGAGGAAAGAGAATAGGGCTGGACAGGTGGAGTGGAGACAGATCATGAAAGGCTTTAAAGCCAAGGAAAGAGTGGTTTAGATTTGATGTGGAAAGAAATGGAAGCCATGGACAACTTTCATCAAGAAAACCATGTGGCGAAAGCCATTTAACTGACATGAGTCTTCCAGCAGCATATAGGACGGACTGACAGAGGGAGACTGGAGTCCAGGAGGCCAGGTACAGGACTAAGGAAGTGATGGCGAGTCTCAGAAATTATCAAGGGATCAGAATTGGGAGGCTGGGGGAGTAAAAGGTTGAGTCCCAAAGACCCCAAGGTTTTGAATGAATGTCTCCGAAAACAGTGATCCCTTGACAGAGACACATGGTTAAGATGAGGTTCACTCTCTTAGAAGGGAAAGCAAAGAGTAAAGAAATATTAAGTGTTACTGTGCATTAAAATATACTATAACTATTTGGCTTTGTAGATTTGTGCGCTAAGGCCAAGAGGTCACGTTCAAACTTCCAATTTGCGATACAGCTTTGTTTTGTTTTGAATCTTAAGCCATGCCCTTCTCGTTTCATGCAGCTATCACCAATGCGGGGCTAGGCTGAAAATATGGAAGACCAATAAGGCAATACCAAAGGAAAACAACAATTAATAAAAACCAGAAAAATCCTTAAAATATGACCACTTGATCAATAGCACTTTCTTTGTATGTTGGAACAGGATCTTATGTGGCTTAAACAGCATTTGAATGTTTTCTTTTGATTTATTTGTAAAAGAGAAAAAGGAGATTATAAATGCAGAGGATGGACTAAAACACAAGTCACTGTGTCTTCCTTGTATCTGCTTCGGTATCCTATATTTTGCTTAAAGTGTTTCTTAAGAAGTGATTTATTATCTTCATCCAGGCTGCCCCATCAGGGACACCTCGATTGGGTCAGAGCGGCCAGTTGAGCTGAGACCTCACTGTCTCTGAACCTTTAAATAGACATTGCTTTGAATTTCATCTCGGAGATCAGGTGACATCCAAATCCACTTAACGTTTCACTGGTAGGGGTTTTGATGTCATCAGAGACCTTGATGAAATTACAATCCTATTAGTCACGATGGGGGAAGACAGGAGACCTTAGGTGGCTAATGTTCCATTCATAACAAGAACGAGACATTTAGCATTTGTAAAGGGCATTGATTTCTGATAGTTCCCTGCAGAACAAGGCTCAAGTGAAGAAATATGACCAGAAAAGCCTTGGGAAAGAAATGATAGAAAAGGCAAGATTGCATTTACCCAAACAACTTAACTCTGTGTACTTTCTACAACTCTGCTTGACTGAAAAGAATTGAGTATTCATGTAATGAGGGTGGGAGGAAGGGCAGTGCAGGACAGGAAGGGCATGGCTAGCTACGCAGAGATTCTGTTACTGAGAAATCTGGGAAATTACACCAAGCCCTTGATTGACGCCAAGGAGGTGCCTCTAAATATGAAGGGTAAATGGAGGTTACAGGGAAAGGGCTTTTAATCTGGGTGATAAATTGCCAGATTCCATTATGCTTAATGAGTCTCATCAATGCATAGTTAGGCTCCAAAAAATAATAAGACCCCTTTCAGAGCCTACTATAAACAAATTAGAAGAATTAATAATAAAAATCCTATTAACGTGTATGCAATTTCAAGAAGTTAATGAAGTCGATTGTAAGAGTTTGCCTAATGTATTTTTAGCATTTATAAGAAAATGCCTGATCATCCAAATGGATTCATTCTCCAGTTTAGTTTTGTTTTTAACTCAAGTATGTCCTATGTAAGATGTAAAGGATTACATTTCTTTTGGTTAACGCCTCTCCAGGGAAAGCCCTGTTTAGACATTATGGGATATGACAAAAAGAGAGTGTTGCCAGCCCCAGAATGCTTAAAATGCTTATCGACTTGAAAGTAACAAATGAGATTCATTCAAGTGAATTTGCCTAGTCTCACAATATGCCTCCTACCCAAACAGAGAGTATGGGAAGCCACGGTTCTCAGGCAAGAGACTGGGGAAACATAAATCTTTTGCCTCTCAGTAGAGTCTCAAGTAGGAAACAAGAAGCAGGGTCTGAAAACATCTATGTGTGGTTCAAAACAGAAGTGGTTGTCCCTAATCAGCTAAGACCCCTGGGCTTAAACAAGAGACAACTTGCTGGTTCTGCATTAACAAATATTTGTCCAACATACCATCAGTCATGAATTAGAAATTAGACTCTCACTTCTTGCCATGAGGATTCTTTTAAGCCATCATTTTAAAAAGAATCTCAATACTCAAGCGTATAATCAAAGCACATGGGAGGATGGGAAAAAAGGTAGCCCCTGTTTTGTAGTTAAATCCCCAGGTGAAAAGGCACAATCAGATATCTGCCCTTAGATATCCTTGAAAACGAAGGCCACGTGCTCCTTAATACAACATGAAATAACATAACTCATGGTTTTCGAATGGCACCAAGGGCCGCGGAGCTTGCCTGCAATGATGTCCACTATGAAGTTAGGAACAACCCCGTTTATAATAGTACGAGATAATATGCTTAGTGTCTGGCACCCGGTAAGCACTCAATAAATATTTCTTCAAATCTGAATGGAAGAGTGAGTTCTTTTATACACAATCTGCTACGTAAAGTTTTTACATCCTCTATTTTACTATAAAAATAATATATGTTCTCATGCACATCTGCTTCAACCTCTGAATCAATAAAGACCAGAGAGCCAATCTCGCCTCCCCAGACGTTTGTCTTTCCTGGGCTGCTGACGTGCTGCCCTCTTCTGGTTCTGTCTCCAGACCTCTGAGCATTTCTTGATTGGGCTTCTTCTCCTGTCACTTACTGCTGTCCTGATCCTGTTCATTTCCTTTTACACATTCTTACAAATTCACTGAGTTTCAGGGCTTCAATGAATGCCGCTGTGCAATCCTGCCCTTAAATATTTACAAAGTTACCATTAGACTAGATTTTGTAATGGATGAAGAGTGGAATTAATCTAAGGTCTCTATCCTCAGTGTTTATAATAGTTTAGTAAGAAATGAAAGTACACATTCAGGGTTAAATAATGATTTTAAGGCCAAGTGAGTCAGCAGACCCCGAAGAACTGTAACTAGAGAAGAAAGAGAGTTGTGTTGTCACTGGCAAAGGAGATGAGATTTGAGTTGGCCCTCGAAGGGTGAATGGGATTTATCTGTGGGCAGCTCAGAGGAGACGGAATATCAGGAGGGTCAACTATTATGAGCAAAACGGTGGGGATGGGAAAATGTGTGGCTGATTGGGTCAGGGAGGATACTGCTGTCTCCGCCATGAGGGTTTCATTACAGGAATACAGGGGGATACGATGGGCCAGGCGAATGCCTGGAGACCTTCAAATGCCTGGTTAAGAATGGGATTTTCTCCCATAGGAAGAAAGGAACTATGTGGGGTTTTAATCATGGAAAAGACAATGAAAATTATCTGTTCCCTATTTCCTACTGACTCTAGGATACTTTCTTAAGATCTCATCACTGCATGCTTGTTCCCAGACTCATATATTTCTTTTCCCCATGTCCACTGGCTCAGCCATTTATGTCAGTGACAACAAACATTGTCCTCAGGTTCAAAGGCTGATGCCCTTCGAAATATCTTTGATGTTTGTCGCCAGCTTCAGCACCAGTTGAAGACTCACTGACCAAAATCACCTTGGGGTGCTTTAAATAAGTACAAATTCCTAGACTCTGCTCCAGACCAAGTGAATCAGGACAGATTTTGGGACCCGGACTACTACCTGTTACATGATGAATAAACTCATTGATCAATTGCCACTATGCTTCCTTCCAAACGTCTCTCAACTTTCCCACTTCTCTTTAAGCCTTTAAAAAGCAATCTATGGAATTCAGAACTTCCTCATCTCTGACCACTTACTACCACCTTCTGGGTCGCATCCTTCCCTTCAATACCTGTATCCTCTTTGTGGAATTCAACTTGGGCTCAGGGAAACCAACAAAATTGTAGTTCACTGGTGCCCAGATGTTTCGGTGGTGGCGATTCTGATGATGTAAACACTCCCCCAGAAGGCTGAGAAGGCAGTCAAAGAATGTGATGAGCTCAGATCAGGGTCTGATGACTCAACCAGTCTACATGGACACAAGCCAGGCTACAAGTCCTTGGTAGCAGTCCCTGGTCCCTTAGAGGAGCCACTGTCTATACAACTCCTCAATGAAGATAGCTCTTGAAACAGCCCTCTCTGCGCTTGCTTTCACAGCCTAGTTTCAGGGAAGTGACAAGCTAGCAAAGTGAGCAGCAGACGTGTTATGATTTCAGAAGTTTCCTTCTCATCCGCCCCAACTCACCACACCCGCATGGGCATCTGAGATGTCTCTAGTACGATTGGTTTCCGCTCAAAGCTCCAACGTTAGATATTCTTTCAGCCAACATCAGATATTCTTTCAGCTAACTTAAGATTTTCTCTCTTTAAATATGTTACATTCCCCAGAACTCTTTTAATATTTATCTTTTATTTATAATATACTTTAAGTATACTATAAAAGGAAAGTTTCTAGAATCAGACTCCCTTGGGTACCAGTCCTAATTCTTCTGCTGACTTCATGTGATTTTGGCTATGTTTTGTAACCTTTCCAAGTCTTAATTTCCTCCTCTATAAAATGGGAATGATAAAAATACTACCCAGAACGTAAGATTGTTGAAACGATATAATGTACGAAATGTACATATTTAGTGTATATGTCAAAAGGCCTGGCACGTACGTGGTAGATACTAATGTTAGATATTATTAGTATTCTGTTGTGCTTTTATGCTTAAATCTTAGAGTAAAGGCATTTATCCAGTCCTTACTCGGGATGTGGAATGAAAAGGCAGAAAGGACGTACAGATGCAGGACACCAGAGGTAGGATAAAGGGACATGGTCAAGGGTCAGCTGATGTAAAGACGGGCAAGGGAGGGCAATGGACACCTGACCCAGCCGATGTCATTATTTGGGGCAGGACTGGCCTTGCCTTGGGCATAACTTGTGTGAGCCAGATTTGCTTTCTAAGAAAAATAAGATTTTTATCTGAGAAAGATGAGTACAGACAGGCTGAGAGAACACATATTTTAAAGAGAAAACCTCTTCAGATTCTCCCAGACTCCTCTGGACTTCACAGTATATCTCTTCACTTCCTCAGAAGAAAAATATTTTTTAAATTTTCAAAAAAGTTATTTTAGGAGTCACAAACTTTAGTTGTATATTTGGCAATACCATTAACACACTCTTACTGTTAAGGAATTAAATCATAGGGAAGACTAAAGATAGATGATTATATACACACACATATCATAGACAAATTCCCTTTGAAAGCACCAGCATGAGGAGAGAGGTATATAACACTTAGGTTCAAAGGCTATATGGAAAACCACTGTATTTGCATTGTAGAAAAATAAGCACTAAAAGTTGCACCCTATTTATCAAATAGCTCCCTCTTTTCAAACATAACAAATATTCTGATTCTAGAAAATAAAAAAGGTAAATAATAAAATGTAATAGTTAAAAGTAATTAAGCAGGGCTTCCCTGGTGGCGCAGTGGTTAAGAATCTGCCTGCCAATGCAGGGGACAGGGGTTCGAGCCCTGGTACGGGAAGATCCCACATGCCGTGGAGCAACTAAGCTCGTGCGCCACAACTACTGAGCCTGCACTCTAGAGCCCGCAGCCACAACTACTGAGCCCATGTGTCACAACTACTGAAGCCCGCGCACCTAGAGCCCGTGCTCCACAACAAGAGAAGCCACTGCAATGAGAAGCCTGCACATCGGAACAAAGAGTAGCCCCACTCACCGCAACTAGAGAAAGCCCGCGCGCAGCAATGAAGAGCCAATGCAGCCAAAATTAAATAAATAAAATTTTTAGAAGGTAATTAAGCAAACTTTTTGTTTCCAAACAACAAAACTCAAACTTATTAACAAATTTTCTTGTATTTCAGTGGAATGAAGTATGTCTCTCTCTTCTTCCTCATAATACCACCAACTCACACACAGTTTATTCCTCTACACACTTCATGTAGAGATCTCAGGGATTAGTAAACATGATGCCATCATTAGAAACAATATGAAAGAGACTTATAGAGGAAAGTGCTCTGATCCTGGACCTGACAAATTATGTGTTGAGACAAATTACTACAACTCACTTGGCCTTAGTTTCCTACATGAAAGTGAGAATTCAGGTGGGATTCCTGAGGGCAGGGTCAGTGCCCAGTATTTCTTTGGGTTCATCTTCCCTGCAAAGAATTCTGGATGCCACATAGGGTGACTAATCCACGTGCACCTGAATGGCTGGCCTCTCCCATCTCTCGAGGTCTGGCTTATGCAAGAGGCTGACACAGGTTTCTGACAATCATCCTCCAGCTTATTTCACCAGTCACAACGCCAGAGGAGGTGATTTAGAGCCTTTGTTAGCAGCAAGTACAGGACCAGCTCCCCAACAGTGCTGGCTGGGTTGGTTCCTTTCTTTGGAAACCTTGGTCTTCTCATTCCCATGCTTCTCCATCATCAAGGAGACTGAGCAGGACAGACATGATCCTGACCACAGACCCTGGAATTAAGAAAATCTGCCTTTGAAGCAGATATGAGGTTTTGTTCCTTCTCTGGCTGCACCCAGTGGGGGATCAGGGAGAAGATTCCCTGGTGCACATCACTATTCACTCCCTTTTCCAAGAAAGGGGGATTTTTCCTTCCTAGACTTCACCCTTAATAATGACTCTTCCTTTCTCTTGTGCCATCTTCCTCCCTTCAGCAAATCCTTCCCTCAAACAGTACTGACGACTGCCTTAGGGCTTAGCATAACACACGCCCAGGCTGATGAATTACCTCGGGTACTCCAGCCAGCTGTGCATGCTGTTGCTTAGAAGGACCCGTGGAGTTTTGCCTTTGATGCTCTGAGCCCCTCCAGGATGGCAGCTTCCTTTTCTCCTTAGACCTAGGGAGGACAAGTCTCTTTGGCTTGGATCCAGCTACACTGCCCCATCTGCTTCAGGAAGAAACTTCCTCCTCAACAATACACTTCTCTTCTAGATTTGCACTTTTTTCTAGAGTTGATCCTATAATTCTTTCACCAACTCATCCTTCTTAGGCCCCTTCTAACTGGATAAAGTTTTCTCCTTCGTTTTTTCACACTCTCAAATCTTCCTTAACTGAGCACACTCTCGTTGCCTTCCGATAGTTGAGAATGTCTTTCTTTCTTCTTTTCTTCTTTCACATCCCCTCTCCTACCACCACCACCCAGATCCATCCCAGCTCCAGCCAACATCAGGTCACACAGATGGCAAACCAATCACGAAATAAGCATGCAACCTACTCTTCTCTATGCTGTTGGTCTTTAGGGAATAAAGCATCTCCAAAGTACATTACACTAAGAGCCACACACTGGAGAAGTAATCAGCCTCAGGAAAACACTCATTAGACTTTCTGCCTAAGGCCAAATGAATTGTCTTTTCCCTGCTCAAATTCCCAGACGGCCCCTGAAATTCCATTAAGGATAGACAACTCCCCTCCCGAAAGCCAAAGGGCACTGCAGCAACGGGATTTCAAACTCCCTAAGTGGGGCAACCCCAAATGTATAAATTCAGCCAATTTTTATCCCTATGCCCCTCTTACAATTGGAGGGATGGGGCAGGGGTGGGGTGGTTGTACTGCCACAGCTTTGCAGGCAATGGAGAGAAGGTGCACTTACCTGGCAATGAGACAAATCCCTAAGAGGAACCCTTTTCAAGTGGCAAATCCCCCCGTTCCAACTTCCACTACCATTTGAAGTGTAGATACTCATTCAGAAACACACTGCTCCCATAATTTTATGCTCTCTTTGGCATTTTAGACTTTACCCACCATAATTCTCATGTTCCAAAATGAGATTATGTTGGTATTCTTCTAGGGTGTGGGTATTGTTTTAAGAAGGCAGAAGTAGGCCGGGGGCGGGGGGGGGGGGGCAGCACTGTGAAATGAACCAGATGAAATGAATTTGACGTATAGTTAAATATATAAAAAAGAAATGGATAATGATCTGAAAGCCAATATTTTTAAGAGTAGTCATGTCAATGAAAACAGGAAGTCTAAAAAGGGAAATGAGGCTAATGTCTGAAAGACCAGCACAAGCAGGACAGAAAGGGCTTCAGAAGGTGGCCTTTAAGTCCAAGTCAGAGAAGCTGGCTCTCCAGGACCCAAGGCCTGGCAAGGTATTCGGGGAAGTGTGGTGATTCCCACCAAGAAGGGTTGGGCAATGGAATCAGGCACAGGTACACTGGAAATGAGGAGAAGGTGCCAGAGTTTTGCTCTCTGCACAAGTCTGGCATATAGTATAACTAAATATCCAACAAACATCTGATCAATGAATGAATGAATGGATGAATGCACAAATTTAAAAAGAGGTAGGTATCAGAAATGATGAATTATCTTCAATACATGACAGCTGAGATCCCAAATTCAGAATACTTAAATCTTATAATAATAACTGATTTATAAAGGCAATGGTCTTAGAAATTGGGAAAAAAATTCTGATAAATGGTGACTGACCCCTGAATTTCACGATGTTCACACCTGACTAAAACCATGTGACATGTGCATCACTAGTCACCTACTCACCAAGACCAGGGATTTGGGAGTCATCCTCAAGTCCCCCTTCTTCTCCATTTGCAAGAGTCCTATGCCACCAAGTTCTCTTGTATCTACATTCTAAATACACTTGAAATATATCCCCTTGTCTCCACTCTCGTGTCCACTGTCACTAAATTTGTCTTTATCAAGCCTCATTGAGACCCTTGCAGAGACTTCCTAACCAGGCTGCCTGTCTCATCTTCCCTCTCTCCTAACCCTCCAAACTGCAGCCACAGTGCTCTCTCTAAGACACAGATTTCATCACCACACTCTTTTGCTTCAAGACTGCCAGTGGCTTCCCACTGTCTACAGAATCAAGCCCAGACCACTTAGGCCTTCCACACCTTTCCAATCTCTTCTCTTGTCATTCCCAACAAATAGAAAAGGCAGAATAGCATCACTGTAAGAGTTGGTCTGTAGCAGCACTAGATATTGCTGGGGATTCCCGTGTGAAATAAAGGCAACGTTGTTGCTAACAGGTCTGATTCCTTTAGGGAACTTGGATTTTTTTTTGTTTTTTGGACAAGCACACACAACTCACAGCTCTGTAGAGAGGCCTGAAATCAATTCTGGGCACTGTGTCCATCTAGCAGTGTGGGAAGAAATGCCTGAGATATCAGATATAATGTTTGGGAGTTCCCAGAATAAAAGGTACCAGGGAAATTAACAAACAAAAAATCCTAAGTGGGAGGGGGCACGTAGGGGTGGGGGAGTGGGAGGTACAAACTATCAGGTGTAAGACAGGCTACAGGGATGCACTGTACAACATGGGGAATATAGCCCATGTTTTGTAATAACTGTAAATGGAAAGTAACCTTTAAAACGTGTATAGAAATAAAAAATTAAAAAAAAAATCCTACAGGTGAGTGCCCTGTCCTGTTCTTCTGAGACATCAAAATTTATTCCTGGAGGCAGCGCCACCACCGGGGGAGAGCGACGGCAGCTTACAGCTGAACTGAGAGGATTCCAAGGACTCAGGCGACTGTGGAGCCCAAGATGGAAGGAGCCTGAGTCACTGAAGGACCCATTTCCCTGTGGCTAACCCGTACCGGACTGTGGTCAGTTTCTCACAGAAGAAGTGTCTTTTGTCTCCTGCCTGAGATGTGGCAGCCGTGTGGCTGACAGGGTCTTGGTGCTCCGGCCAGGTGTCAGGCCTGAGCCTCTTAGATGGGAGAGCCGAGTTCAGGACATTAGTCCACCAAAGACCACCTGGCTCCATGTAATATCAAACGGTGAAAGCTATCCCAGATATCTCCATCTCATCACTAAGACCCAGCTCCATTCAATGACGAGCAAGCTACAGCGCTGGACACCCTATACCAAGCAACTAGTAAGACAGAAACACAACCCCACCCATGAGCAGAGAGGCTGCCTAAAATCATAATAAGGTCACAGATCCCCAAAACACACCACCAGACACAGTCCTGTCCACCAGACAGACAAGATCCCGCTTCATCCACCAGAACACAGGCACCAGTCTCCTCCACCAGGAAGCCTACACAACCCACTGAACCAACCTTACCCACTGGGGGCAGACACCAAAAACAACAGGAACTACAAACCTCCAGCCTGCAAAAAGGAGACCCCCAAACACACTAAGTTAAGCAAAATGAGAAGACAGAGAAACACATGGCAGATGAAGAAGCAAGGTAAAACCCCACCAGACCAAACAAATGAAGAGGAAATAGGCAGCCCACCTGAAAAAGAATTCAGAGTAATGACAGTAAAGATGATCCAAAATCTTGGAAATAGGATGGAGAAAATACAAGAAACATTTAAAAAGGACCTAGAAGAACTAAAGAGCAAACAGTGATGAACAACACAATAAATGACATCAAAAATTCCCTAGAAGGAATCAATAGCAGAATAACTGAGGCAGAAGAACGGATAAGTGACCTGGAAGCTAAAACAGTGGAAATAACTAGCGCAGAGCAGAATAAAGAAAAAAGAATGAAAAGAATTGAGGACAGTCACAGAGACCTCTGGGACAACATTAAATGCACCAACATTCGAATTATAGAGGTCCCAGAAGAAGAAGAGAAAAAGAAAGGGGCTGAGAAAATATTTGAAGAGATTATAGTTGAAAAATTCCCTAATATGGGAAAGGAAACAGTCAGTCAAGTCCAGGAAGTGCAGAGAGTCCCATACAGGATAAATCCAAGAAGAAACACGCCAAGACACATATTAATCAAATTATCAAAAATTAAATACAAAGAAAAAATATTAAAAGCAGCAAGGGAAAAACAACAAATAACATACAAGGGAATCCCCATAAGGTTAACAGCTGATCTTTCAGCAGAAGCTCTGCAAGCCAGAAGGGAGTGGCAGGACATATTTAAAGGGATGAAAGGGAAAAACCTACAACCAAGATTACTCTATCCAGCAAGGATCTCATTCACATTCAACAGAGAAATTAAAACCTTTACAGACAAGCAAAAGCTAAGAGAATTCAGCACCACCAAACCAGCTTTACAACAAATGCTAAAGGAACTTCTCTAGGCAGGAAACACAAGAGAAGGAAAAGACCTACAATAACAAACCCTAATCAATTAAGAAAATGGTAATAGGAACATACATATCAATAACTACCCTAAATGTAAATGGAGTAAATGCTCCAAACAAAAGACACAGACTGGCTGAATGGATACAAAAACAAGACCCATATATATGCTGTCTACAAGAGACCCACTTCAGACCTATGGACACATACAGACTGAGAGTGAGGGGATGGAAAAAGATATTCCATGCAAATGGAAATCAAAAGAAAGCTGGAGTAGCAATTCTCATATCAGACCAAATAGACGTTAAAATAAAGACTATTACAAGAGACAAAGAAGGACACTACATAATGATCAAGGGATCAATGAACATATAACAATTGTAAATATTTATGCTCCCAACATAGGAGCACCTCAATATATGAGGCAAATGCTAACAGTCATAAAAGGGGAAATCGACAGTAACACAATCATAGTAGGCGAATTTAACACTCCACTTTCACCAATGGACATACATTAAACAAGATGAACTTAATTGATATTTATAGGACATTCCATCCAAAAACAACAGAATACACTTTCTTCTCAAGTGGTCATGGAACATTCTCCAGGATAGATCATATCTTGGGCCACAAATCAAGCCTTGGTAAATTGAAGAAAATTGAAATCGTATCAAGGGTCTGTTCCGATCACAAGGCTATGAGACTAGATATAAATTACAGGAAAAAATAGGTAAAAAATACAAACACATGGAGGCTAAACTATACACTACTAAATAACCAACAGATCACTGAAGAAATCAAAGAGGAAATCAAAAAATACCTAGAAACAAATGACAATGAAAACACGACAACCCAAAACCTATGGGATGAGGCAAAAGCAGTACTAAGAGGGAAGTTTATAGCCATACAATCCTACCTCAAGAAACAAGAAACATCTCAAATAAACAACCTAACCTTACACCTAAAGCAATTAGAGAAAGAAGAACAAAAAAAACCCCAAAGTTAGCAGAAGGAAAGAAATCATAAAGATCAGATCAGAAATAAATGAAAAAGAAATGAAGGAAATGTTAGAAAGGTCAATAAAACTAAAAGCTGGTTGTTTGAGAAGATAAACAAAATTGAGAAAACATTAGCCAGATTCATCAAGAAAAAAAGGGAGAAGACTCAGACCAAAAGAATTAGAAATGAAAAAGGATTACTAACAACTGACACTGCAGAAATACAAAGGATCATGAGAGATTACTACAAGCAACTATATGCCAATAAAACGGACAACCTGGAAGAAATGGACAAATTCTTAGAAAAGCACAACCTTCCGAGACTGAACCAGGAAGAAATACAAAATATAAACAGTCAAATCACAAGCACTGAAACTGAGACTGTGACTAAATATCTTCCAACAAACAAAAGCCCAGGACCAGATGGCTTCACGGGCGAATTCTATCAAACATTTAGAGAAGAGCTAACACCTATCCTTCCCAAACTCTTCCAAAATATAGCAGAGGGAGGAACACTCCCAAACTCATTCTACGAGGCCACCATCACCCTGATACCAAAACCAGACAAAGATGTCACAAAGAAAGAAAACTACAGGCCAATAGCACTGATGAACATAGATGCAAAAATCCTCAACAAAATACTCGCAAACAGAATCCAACAGCACATTAAAAGGATCATACACCATGACCAAGTGGAGTTTATCCCAGGAATGCAAGGATTCTTCAATATACACAAATCAATCAATGTAATACACCATATTAACAAATTGAAGGAGAAAAAACCATATGATCATCTCAATAGATGCAGAAAAAACTTTTGACAAAATTCAAGACCTATTTGTGATAAAAACCCTCCAGAAAGTAGGCATAGAGGGAACTTACATCAACATAATACAGGCCATATATAACAAACCCACAGCCAACATCGTCCTCAATGGCAAAAAACTGTAACCATTTCCACTAAGATCAGGAACAAGACAAGGTTGTCCACTCTCAGCACTATTATTCAACATAACATTGGAAGTTTTAGCCACAGCAATTAGAGAAGAAAAAGAAATAAAAGGAATCCAAATTGGAAAAGAAGAAGTAAAGCTGTCACTGTTTGCAGATGACATGATACTATACATAGAGAATCCTAAAGATGCTACCAGAAAGCTACTAAGACCTCATCAATGAATTTGGTGAAGTAGCAGGATACAAAATTAATGCACAGAAATCTCTTGCTTTGCTGTACATTAATGATGAGAAATCTGAAAGAGAAATAAAGAAAACACTTCCATTTACCATTGCAACAAAAAGAATAAAATACCTAGGAAAAAACCTAAGGAGCCAAAAGACCTGTATGCAGAAAACTATAAGACACTGAAGAAAGAAATTAAAGATGATACAAACAGCTGGAGAGATATACCATGTTCTTGGATTGGAAGAATCAGCACTGTGAAAATGACTACACTACCCAAACAATCTACAGATTCAATGAAATCCCTATCAAACTACCAATGGCATTTTTCACAGAACTAGGACAAAAAAATTGCACAATTTGTATGAAACAAAAAAGACCCCAAATAGCTAAAGCAATCTTGAGAAAGAAAAACAGAGCTGGAGGAATCAGGCTCCCTGACTTCAGACTATACTACAAAGCTACAGTAATCATGACAGTATGGTACTGGCACAAAAACAGAAATATAGATTAATAGAACAGGATACAAAACCCAAAGATAAACCCACACACATATGGTCACCTTATTTTTGATAAAGGAGGCAAGAACATAATATACAATGGAGAAAAGACAGCCTCTTCAATAAGTGGTGCTGGGAAAACTGGACAGCTACATGTAAAAGAATGAAATTAGAACATTCCCTACCACCATTCACAAAAATAAACTCAAAATGGATTAAAGACCTAAATGTAAGGCCAGACACTATAAAAGTCTTAGAGGAAAACATAGGCAGAACACTCTATGGCATAAATCACAGCAAGACCCTTTTTTGACCCACCTCCTAGAGAAATGGAAATAAAAACAAACATAAAAAAATGGGACCTAAGGAAACTTAAAAGCTTTTGCACAGCAAAAGAAAACATAAACAAGACGAAAAGACAACCCTCAGAATGGGAGAAAATATTTGCAAATGAAGCAACTGACAAAGGATTAATCTCCAAAATTTACAAGCAGCTCATGCAGCTCAATATCAAAAAAGCAAACAACCCAATCCAAAAATGGGTAGAAGTCCTAAACAGACGTCTCTCCAAAGAAGATATACTGATTGCCACCAAACACATGAAAGGATGCTCAACATCACTAATCATTAGAGAAATGCAAGTCAAAACTACAATGAGGTATCACCTCACACCAGTCAGAATGGCCATCATCAAAAAATCTACAAACAATAAATGCTGGAGAGGGTGTGGAGAAAAGGGAACCCTCTTGCACTGTTGGTGGGAATGTAAATTGATACAGCCACTATGGAGAATAGTATGGAGGTTCCTTAAAAAACTAGAAATAGAACTACCATACGACCCAGCAATCCCACTACTGGGCACATACCCTGAGAAAACCGTAATTCAAAAAGATTCATGTACCACAATGTTCACTGCAGCTCTATTTACAATAGCCAGGACATGGAAGCAACCTAAGGGTCCATCAACAGATGAATGGATAAAGAAGATGTGGCACATATATACAATGCAATATTACTCAGCCATAAAAAGAAACGAAATTGAGTTATTTGTAGTAGGGTGGATGGACCTAGAGTCTGTCATACAGAGTGAAGGAAGTCAGAAAGAGAAAGCAAATACCATATGCTAACACACATATAGGGAACCAAGAAAAACAAAAACAAAAACAAAAACAAAAAGGTTCTGATGAACCTAGGGGCAGGACAGGAATAAAGATGCAGACGTAGAGAATGGACTTGAGGACAGAGGGAGGGGGAAGGGTAAGCTGGGACGAAGTGAGAGAGTAGCATGGACATATATACACTGCCAAATGTAAAATAGCTAGTGGGAAGCAGCTGCATAGCACAGGGAGATCAGCTCGGTGCTTTGTGACCACCTAGAGGGGTGGGCTACAGAGGGTTGGGAGGGAGACGCAAGAGGGAGGAGATATGGGGATATATGTATATGTATATGTATAGCTGATTCACTTTGTTATAAAGCAGAAACTAACACACCATTGTAAAGCAATTATACTCCAATAAAGATGTTAAAAAAAAATTTGTTCGTTATACGCTGGGCTTTCTCTTTTACCTACAACCAGCCACTGGAAACACACATCTCTGTTATCCCTTATTTGAGCTGAACACTGCCAAAATCATACATAACCAAAATAGAAAGCCTGTCACAAAACCTCACATTACTATAATTTCCAAAGCCAAATATAAATTATTTGGGATTCGCCGTTTCAAATTATTAAGTGTATTGATGGTTCTGAAAAGCATACCAGCTTCAGTAAGCACAGCAAAAATGTTATAACAACATTATAAAATTGCTAGTGAATGCTGCAGCTAAGAATTTTGCCACACTACACTATTTAAAATTCACTAAGCAAGTAGGAAAAAATACATTATTCCCCATACCACCCCTCGCCTGGATCAAAACTGGGAGGAAAATAAAGGGAAAAACACTCAAGGAAAGCATTTCACATAAAGAGCCTTGAGGTAGAGCAAAGGGAAGTTCAGAAAGTGGGTTTAAGTAGCACTTTCGATTTCTGCCTGGCTAGGAATCCAGCGCTCCCCTGAGTTACCTGGAACTAATTCACAGACCACCTGCCGTGTGCAAAGCTGCCTGAGGTTGAGAGTAAGGGCAGCAGGCTTAAGGTTCTAAAGAGCACATTCCGTGTGAGGGCAAATGATCTACAAAAAGCCTGAAGGCAGGGTACCGGGAAGAGGGAGGTGAGGGCCAGGCTGGACTTGTGATGGGGACAGCCCAGGTGCAAGCCCCCAGCTGGCCTTGATGTCAGGAATCAAGCCAAAGCTCTGACCTGGGCAGCCAGCAGGTGCGTGGGGCTGCGTTCACAAGCTCCGTCAGCATCAGCAATCACGGAGGACAAGCTGGGGCAAAGTAAGGTTTCCTAAGGTGTGTTACGTGCACCACTGGGGTTTTGGAGAATGATTATAGGCAGCTCACAGAAACATACACTTATACCTTCAGAGCCATGTGTTGGCTTGAGTATATATTAAAAGAAAATAAAAAGTAAAGCTAAACATGTATATTTATTTTATAATAAAGCTAACCTCATGATCTCGTTAATATTCTTGTGGTTATGCTAAGTTAAAAAAAAGAGTTGACACAACGAAAAATTATAAGTAAATGATAGCACAGGTCTTCCTAGGATATGGAAAATCCTGAAGATTATACCCAAATGACTAAAGTTTGGAAAAATCTGAACTTAACCACGGAGATAAGGCATGTCAGTGGATTGAAAAAAATATCTAGTGCTAACATTAAAATGATACTCTGAGAGGTTTTTTTGTTTGTTTGTTTGTTTGTTTTTTCCTACTTGTTAGATAAATTACAGACACAAAATAATCTGAGTTCTTACATAAACTCTCAAATTTTCACAGACTAACCAGTTTGGAGAATCTGAATCCAACTTCTTAACTCCGATCTGCCTTTTTTTTGCATCCAATTCTGCCATTTTTTTTTTTTTTTTTTTTTTTTTTTGCATCCAACTGACAGTAGTCAGAGAGAAAGGACTGACTTTCTTGCAATCACAGGCGCAGGGGGTGCGGCTGTTAAGCGACAGGTGAGCGGCAGGTATAATTAACCTGTCCGACCTTCCTTCCTAGGCTTCCTCGTCCCAGCATAGCGAGCAGCCCACAGCCAGAAAGGGTATCAGAGGGAAAGCAGCATGTGCCACCTAGGAAATTAATTGAAATGAACAAAACCTCCCTCCAGTCCCTCTCACCCCGATTCAGAGCATCTTAATTGCAGAGAGCCTAAACTCATTAAGTGTTGCTCAACTGTTGGCAGAAGATTATCAAGTATTAAATTTAAAACCTATATACAGTCTTCACGCTTCCTGATAAAAGTGTGTAAGGGTCTTTTTCCAGAAGCCCAACCTGGAATGATTGTGAAGTGGTGATTTGCTAAGGAGCTTATCCTACCAACGTGGACATGAGCAATTTGTTTTCAATTATTTCAATCAACGAGCTTTCTAAGAAATCCTAATAATAAAGTAACTTATGCCACAGAAGAATAAATCCTGGTGCTCTCAATATCCAGATAACCATGCTATTAAGAGCCGCCTCGTCAATAATAGTAGTCTTTGTACAATGATAGGACTCTATTTATACAATATGCCAATGGTGCCTAATGCAAAATAGGGTTTACATAAAATAATAGTTGACTTGGTAGCATGAATTCATATTCCACCTTTGCATTGGTCAAAAAGCATTATTTCACACTCCATCGCCCTAACCAATAAATTAATAAAGCTCACTGCTTTTCCTGTAAATCCCAATGTGCGTATCTCTCTCGGTACAAAATAATATCTTCTTAGTCTTGCCCTTGCATGTCCTTCGACGCATTCACAGAGAGAGAATTATTTTCTGGACTACCCCACCCTGCATCTGACCTCCAGATGTATTTCACCAAACTGGATTCTGGCCAAAGCCGGGGAAGAAATCCCAGCACTAGTGATGGTCTCATCCTTTCATGTCAAATGAAGGGAGGAAAGTTACCAGGATTTTCTTGTTCTTGTTAAAAACCCACAGAATACCAAGTCTCATCGTTCTAGAATAAAACTGCAGCAAAACACCCCAGGCTCTTTATCTTTCCTTGACTGGTCAGCTTGATGTACGCAGGAGCCATCACCTTCTCATTTATTCACGTTTGTTCCCCCAGTGTCTGGCACAGTTAGATACTTAACATCTGGCACATAGTAGGGGCTCAAGAAATTCTTTTGGAACCAACGAATAAGCATTATTAATATTACATCCCAGATGTGAGAGGGTGATCCACTGTGATGTCAGAACACTTCAAAGTGCAGTAAAATGCATCAGTCCTGTATTTACCAGGGATCTCACGTAAGGTATTGTGTGAGATATAAAAGAATAAAAATTGGGATTTATAGTCAGATGAAGAGAACCAGCCTAACACAAGGAAAACACCGGGAAGCAAATAAGCATATGCACTTATTTGGAAAGATGTTTAAAATATTACATTTTAAGTGTCAAAAAAGCAAAGTGCAGAATATGAGAGAGAGAAAAGGAGAGAGAAAATCTACTTTTGGCCACTTTGAATCTCATCCTGCGGGACCTAAAATAGAATCCCCCCTTTTAGAAAGGAAAAAAGACACTGATTTGTTTTTCCCTCTAAATTATTTATTTGTATAGTTATGTGAATACACAGACAGACAAGATTTACACAAGCACAGGAAAAAGTCTAAAAGTTCACACCAAACTCTTCAATCTGAGGGGTAGGGTTTGGGAGAGCATATGTCTTCACTTTCTATTTTATGCCTTTCTACACTCTCTGAACTTCTTACAGTGAGCAAGTGTCATTTTTGTAGTTAAATGAAACAATTACAATTTAAAAAAGAAAGTTACAAGTAAGTAACCACATTTTGTGGCACTACTGAGTTTTCTAGGCCCTTGATCAAACTTTGTCTGGAATACAATAATCAAAGACCTCAATTGACCAGTATTTTTTTTTCCTTTGTTTTACTCTTAGGAAAAAGAAACAAATCATATAAAAATTAATTCATATCAAGAATTTAGGGAGCAATGTTATTTGCCAAAACTAAGTGGTTTTAAGGGATGGCCTCACTACCAACCATTCAGCTCTTCTAAGTCACCTGCCTGCATCTTTGTTTATATACAATTATTAGTGCTGTTGAAACACTTGCTCCTCTGTGTGTGGTCCCAGACAAGCAGCTCGCCAGAATCAAAGGCCCCACCCAGACCTACTGAATCAGAATCTCTGGGATTAGACTCTAGGAATCTAGATTTTAACTGATACGTATGCATGTGAAAGTTGAGAGGCACTAATTTGGAAGACTAACCCTGAGATCCTACGTGATTTTCAACCTACGAAGAAAGAAAGAATTATTTCCTTAGATTTTCCTTTTGGAAACAGAAAAGTAAACATTTTCTATTTTCTTCAGGAAGTGCTAAACTGTGCTAACCAGTAAACAAAATGAACTAGACATATAGTCACCGCCCCCTGTTATCCCACCAAACTGTTGGAAATGATGTTAGAACTCAACACAACAGAACGATAAAGGATAGTGGAACATTTCAGCTCCAGAACAAGTTTAGGAAAGCATAATCCTGCAATTACTTCTTTTATCCACCAGATAGTATTCGTGCATCAGCAGGGCAAGTTTACACGAGCTCCAGATCTCAGAACTGGGATGGCAAGGCATGACATTTAAGATGCAACAACTTCCCATCCCATACCAATGACAGACATCTCCAATCAATTATGGCACTTTCTCCTTCCAGCCAAGAGGCTGCATCCAAATCCTTCTCAACAGAGAACCGCAGGTAACCATGGCCCATGAATCAAGGTTAGCATTTAAGATAAATGTTTCTCTATCCCTATTTAAACGTTGCTAGAAATGATGAGTAACCTGATTAAGGGACGATAAATGAAAGATGAGTAATTTAAGGCTCCACTGGGCAAACCAAACATGAGAGATTCTGAAATGGCCAAAGATTACTCCCTATGTCTAGAAACATATTTATCTCCATTCCCCAAGCAACTCAATTAGTACAGATTGAGATTAGAAATTAGAATCAATGAGATTTCAGAGCCCAAAGGACTCTTACAGACTATCTAGCTCAACTGCTTCTCTCACAAAGGGGGAAATATTGATCTAGAGAAATCGCAATGGCCAAGTCACATAGCTAGTTATGGCTGAGCCCAACTGGGAATCGATTCTATCTAACCAGGATTTCTCCTGCTGTACCAAATGGCTCCTAAAACCACAGCAGCCACTGGTAGGATAAACTGGGTATGGATATGCACCTGGGTTTGGAGACAGGGAACCACATCATCCCCTAGCTCTAGGGGTAAATGAAACTCACGTAATAGTGGACCATGCTTCTTGGTAAGGCTGTGTAGTCAACCATCAGGTGGAGTAAAGATAAGCAACAAAAGGGAAAGTTCCTCCACAGGTTGAGGCACAGCTACTTCTAGGAGCCTTGTATGTGAGGGTATCAGGAAGGAATCTCACAGGTGAGCTTTGAGGCTGTACTTGCTGAACATCTGTTCTTAGGTCTCCCCCAGAATACTCAAACTTAAGACGTTCAAAATTAACTCACGGTTTGCACTGTACACCCATGCCAAAGCAACAGCAAACCTGTCCTCCTCTTTTAGTTTTGCAGGACTGAAGACTAGGGGGGATCCCTCTCTCTTCCTCAACCTCAAATCGAATCAACATCACCATACATTGCATCCCTAGGTATCTTGGGAATTACCCACATCTCGATATCTTCCCCATTCCTACAACAGTCATACACACAGTCCTCTCTCGCCTAGACTTCTACAATAACTTATTAACTGGTCTTCTCACATTTATTTTGTTCCTCTCCCACATGTGTCCACCACACAGTGGCCAGAGTAATTTTTTTCAAATAAAAATTCTACGTCACTCACCTCCACGTAAAACCATTCAATACCTTCTCGTAAGTTTTAACACAACCCTCAAGTCCCTACATGATCTGACCCCATCCCCATCTCTCCTGCCTCACCCCTTAATTCTCCCCTAACTCTCTGCCAGCACACTGCTTCTCTCTTAGTTCCCTGGTTCCTCATGATTCCTTTTACCACAGGGCCTTTACACATGCTACCTCCTCTTCGTGGATCCTTTTCCACGCATCACATCTCAGCTTCAAACCCACTTCCTCCAAGAAGCCTTTTCAGATTCACCAGTGTGGGTCAACGCTCTGCAATACACTCTCGTGGGTAAGTATGCGTTTCCTTAGGAGGACTTGCATGACTTTATAATTATACATTCATTAGGACATTGTTCGATTAATGTCTGTCTCCTCAGTCAACACCCTGTTCTCACTAGTCTGCAAACTCCATGGGAACAAGCCTGTGTCCTTGATAGCTCACCATTTTATCCTCATTGCCTAACACAAAGCTTACATATGGTAGACACCCAGTAAACAGGAAAGGAAGGATGGAAGGAAAGGAGGGAGGGAGGGAGAGAGGGAGGGAGGGAGGATGAAGGGGAAGAAAGGAAGGAAGGGAAGGAGGGAAAAAGGGAAGAAAGGTGGGAGGGAGGAAGAAAGGAAAAATGAAGGCTTTGTGTTGAAGTTTATGCCACTGCTTGTGAAGCAACTTGTACAATAATCATTTGCAGCTTCCAGGTACATGTGAGAGGGGCGCATTCTAGGATTTCTAAGGGAAAGTAGCTCCTCAGCTGTATCAGTCACCCATAAAGCTCACCAGCATATCTCTGAAAAATGTCCTGTTCTTAGGAGCCATGTGCATCTGAAGAGCCAAGCCAAGCCATACCTCGGGTTTGGATGTGACTATCATGACGTCTTATTTCTTGTCATCTCAGACTGATTCTGCCACCCAGGTGTCAGCCTCATAAACTGAGGCAGAGATGCCAAGTACATAGGCACCCAAGTCAGTCCCAGGTATGGGACAACGGCTAACCTGAGCACTGCCAGCAACAGAACCTACCAGAGGGCAGTTCCTAACACGCTTGTATTTATTAGAGACTCATCATGGGAGGAAACAGGGAACACAAGGTTCTCCTGCTCTGTATCATGGTCCGGAAGCAGATTCTAACATCCAAAGCTGATAATTAACTCTACTGAATGATCCACATGTTTCTGAGATACGCCAGCTGGATCACGGTGTTTTCAAGCGAGTTACAGCAGTTAGAATGTATGGCCCCATGCTTGCTCAGACATCCTCGTGGGTGCAGGCTCTCTCCCTTCCCCAGCACCCTCGCTCTCCCGCCCTTACACATTCTTCCCCTCTCTCTCTGTTCTCATTTGCCAGGGAACTCCAGGGTTGAGCAACAAACTACATGCTTTCCATACAAGATGACTTTGCTTCTGTAGAATGAACATCTAGTGGTTTGTTCTTCTAACAATAGAATCCCGAACTGAACTTAACCTTCAGAAGGCTTTGAGCCAACAGTATGGCTTCCAGGCCACCTAAGTCATAGCTTGATTAGACCAGTTCTGCTATTTGGAGAATACTTGAAGCATCTCGATCATATCCTCAGCACCGAAGCTGCCTTCCACTTTACCCTAACTTATACCCACAACTAAGAATGGGAGGTAACATTCCCATGGTGTTATTTGTCTATCAGTAAAACTGGGCAATTCCTGGCAACCAGGCCCACTGGTATCAATACCTGGGTACACATACCTATATCTCACAGGACAAGTCCGTGCTTGGAACCCTTCAGGCCCCAGGAGGGAGAAGACTGCTTCCAGTGGCAACTATTTTACAAGTGCAGACTATCTTAGCCCCTGGGAATGTTCTGGGTACCAGTCAGTGATGACTAACTCCTGGATTTTCTGGTTTAATGTACCTATTATGTGCCTACCGGAGAGAATGTAGAATTACATACACATGTCCGATGCCTGGAGGGACATGCACCTATTTCCAGACTCATTCTCCTTTTTAACCCAATTCTTTCAGCCAATTCTTTCTTAGGAAAAGATCTTCGCCTGGTTTCTTCTGGAATATTCTCTTTCTAACCTTAATTTTCCCTGTTTCCTAAAACTACATTTCTTGTTTCTTTCTTGGCTCGTTTCTCATCCCCCCATCCTGGGCTTTACCTCCTCCTTACCCCCTGCCCCCCAGCTGATTCTTGTTTCCTCTAGAGCAGTAGTTCTTCCCCTTGGCTTCACATTGGAATTACCCGGAGACTTAAAAATCTACACAAGGAGCCTGTGCCTCTGTCCCAGCCCCACCCCAGAACAATGAAGTCATCTCTGGGGGGCGGGGCTTCCTTACGGATCATTGTGAAAGGCTCTTCAGTGATTCCATTGTATACCTAGGGTTGAGAACCACTATTTTAAACCTTCTTTACCTAATTGTACCTCAACTTTCATTCACTCATTCAAAGTTTATTTATGGATAATCTAGTCATTCTATTTATTAAATTTTTATATGCTCCTGTGCTGGGCCCTCAGCCTGCCTAGATATATAGAGAATATCCTTCCTGTATGTTGATGCTCTGAGTATTTTGTCCTCAGCCTCCCTGTTCTTTGCACCTGTACTCTCCCCCCTCCCTCCAGAGAGCTCTCTGTCCCCATCAGAGTACCAATTACCGTCTACTCCCTGAGAGCCCCCCAAGTCCAAATATTCAGTCCAGATATCCACCCTGATATTCAGACCAGTATATCTAACTCCATAGTGGACATCTGCTTTGGCGGATCCCATGGACAAGTCAGATTCAATGTGTCAAAAAAAAAAATGTTTTGGCTTCCCAAAACTGGACCTACTTCTTCTGCATCCTCTTATCTGGCAGCCCCATCACCCCACCCATCTGGCCACCCAATTGCAACCTGGGAGTCTTGCTTCTCAGCCCTCTTTCCTGCACTCCCAGCCCCTCATCCTCTAAATCTGTTGTCGTTGTCTCCAAAACCTCCACACGGCCAGTGCCCAGTGCCCTGAATCAGGCCCTCATCATTTCTCACTAAGGCTGCTGATGGACGTCCCTGACTTTATTTTGCTAGCTACCGTCCCATCTTCAGCAGAATCACCAGGGTAAACCACCTAAAGGGAAATGTGACTCATGCCACTGCTCGCTCTTCGCTCAGAAGTAAAATTTAAGGTCCTTAACGAGGCATGCAATGCCCTCCAAGATCTGACACTAACAAACTCTCCAGCCTCACCTAGAATGTATTACTAATCCACGATAAGGCTGCAGCATAAAATGGTTTGCAGCTTTCCTTTGCTGGCTAGGGTCTTCCTCACTCCTACCACCATGGCTTTGCGCAGGCATCTCGGTCTGCAAAACTCACTCCCTCCATACACCCACTCTGTAATTAATTGACTTGTCATTATACTAAGTGCATATCTCACGTATTATACCAGTTAAAAAAAGACTGGAATTAGCTGTCCTTGTTTCTGTCTTCCCCATTAGATTGGTGAACTCCCTAAAGACAGTGACTATGACCCTATTGTTATGACTGTATTGATTTTTGTTGTTGTTGTTTTTCCTTTACATTTTCAAAATCTAGCACAATGGCTGGATCATCTCAAGTACTCTGTAGCTGCTTATGGAATGAATGAATGCTGCCTCCCCTTAAGAAATGTAAAATCTAATACATTTATTTTAGCCTTTTTGTTCATCTATCAAAGTCCAGAAATACGTTTTTTTTTTCCTCCCAAAGTCTTAACGTGTACCCCAAAGGTCCATTACACTCAGTATATGTATAAGACAATTTAATTCAACATTGGGAGAATCTAGCTCCAAGAATATACGGGGATCATGTATATTATTAAGACTGATGTAAAATGACATTCTTAGAAAGCAACAGAGCCTAAAACTGACCTTGTAGCTTTCCATAATTTGATTGTTTTTCAGAAAAAGTTCTCAGCAGGAAACAGACTCGAACCATCTCATTACAGAAACCCAGTTATACAATCAGACAAATAAGGAGGCCAGTCTGCTCAGTCAAGAGTTATTGACTGGCCTGCCTGTCCCACATTCAAATCAACCAACTCTTTTTTGGAAACTAGACTTTTGGATGTTACACCAAAAATGTGCAGGAGTGGAACAGACTTTCCAAAGGAGGAATTATACATGATGCTTATTTTATTAGAGATTCGAGTGGAAACCACTGAACCATTGAATAATAAACTCAGTTTGACCTTGTCAAAATCCTACATCCAGCAGAGTTTGGAAAACTTGTTGGTTCCGCCTCTTCGTTCCAAGTTGTTTGAACTTTAGTTGAGCACATGAAAGCTTTCAGTTATCAAAAATGTGCTTATATATGCACATTATTTCATGTTCATCTGCACCTGCCAAACAGTCATCACCAGAGGCCCTAGAAATATTCAGAGAACCACTGAACTATGAGCAATAGTTAATACAAAATTCTTGCAGTTTTAATTATAAACAAAAACCAAGCATGTTTCAACTCTATAAAATGGATCTGGAATATCCAGGGAATGGCTGCTGATTATAAACACACATAAATTATATTCATCTTCCACGCTGAGTTACTGCAGCGTTACAGACAGATATAGAGCCAGCAGGTTTTGATATTTATAAAAATATTAGGTCTAACACTTGTTTCAGGAATTCTGGGTAACCCAGCCTCCAAAACAAATAGAAATTAATAAGTAACTTCACTCGCCTTTGCCACCATGGGGATCTTTTCTAAGTCATCTTCCTACCTATGAGGCAAAACAAAGGACTATCAATAACCTTGGTGCTACAAATATTAGGAAGGAAAATTGCTATGCTTTGTCTAAAGGTCATTAATGGTAGGAGAAATCAAGGAGCAAATCAAATATCAGAGCTTCTCCTTCTTTCTGAGTTCTGACTGCCAAGAAACATGATGAAAGATGATATAAGAGAGTCTTATTAGGGATCTTGGTCCCCATTTTCTTATTCCTTCATTCGGCACCTATTTGTGACCTGGCCTCGTACTGGGCACTCAGCACACAAAGACGCATTAGAAAGAGCACTACCGTCTTTTCTGAGATGCTTTCTGTATGATGGGTGATTCACATAAGCAATCACACAATTCGGTAAAAGTGAGGAAAGAGACATGCATTCTTCATTCACTCTTTCAAAAATATTCTGGCTTGACTTTTAGAAGTCAGATACTGTATTAAGCACCAGTGAACTAAATCTAGTCCTTGCTTTTAAATTGTTTGTCACAGACGTTCAGACAGTAAATACACAATTACAAAATAGTGACCTAGGGCTATGGTAGGCCAAATGCATGGAAACATCCAGCAAGGGCCCCAAACTCAGACATTGGGGTCCAGGAAAACTCTCTGAGGAGATGGGCCATTCAAGACAAGAGCTAAAAATGGATATGCATTAGTCAGATGAAAGAGGTGGGTGCGGAGTGGAGGCCGTAGGCTGAGGGAGCTGCAGGCCAAAAGACTTGGAAACCAGCAAGAACATATACACACTGTAATGATTTAAAGACTAAAGTTAGAATTACTACAGTGTTCATTCCAAAAAGGTTTTGTAAAGCAAAAGGAACAAGAGACATTAGGACCCTCCAGTATGGGCTATGGAAACGATTATCCTGACCTTGCAAATGAATCCAGTGAATAAGTAGTGATGCTTCTTCACAGAAATCCCAGGTGCCATTTTGGAGGAGGACCCTCAAAAAACATATTAAACAATTAGATCATATAAGGGGAAATGCAACTCAGTTCATCAAAGAAGTCACCAGGGAGGCATGAGGAGGAAGCAGACCAAAGAAACTATGACTCCTTGGCCTCAAAGATAGACCCAGGGAGATGGGATCAGAGCTTTAAATCATGTGTGAAAATGCCTAACCCAGGCTCTGGCTGATTTCAGTGGACAGAAAAATCAAAAGGTAAATTTATTTACCTGGTCTTGAAATAGCACAAGTGATTATTCCTTCTATTCCCCTTGAATTATTAAATGAGATAAATAAAATACTTAGCAATACGTCTATCAATAGAAAATACTCACTACATGTCAGCTACTATTGCTATTACTGTTCTCATCATCTATGAGAAACCAGTTTCATAACTTATGTAACACATTAGCCCAGATAGGAAAAGCATTTCTTACTTAAGAACAAATAGTAATGTGAACAAATAGTTCACATTAAAGCTTTCTAAAGGGTTGATGAGGGAATCCAGGCTGGGGTGTGTGACGGGCAACCCTGCCTCACTTGCCAGTTTCTGTTCCCATGGTGCTGTCCACCTGTGAGAGATGGATGAGCTGGAAGGATTATGTACCTAATTCAACACCCTCCATAGACTTCTGTTCACAGAAACACTCTTCAGCATTAACGAGGAACACTCTTTTGTTCATACATCATGGCTGGGGCTGAAGATTTCCTTGAAAACAATATACCCAAGGTTTGTTTGGGTCAGAACAGATAAGACCAAGTAAAACTTTCATGTTGGTTATTAGTTAGCACTTGGCCTTGTGGTTAACAAGCAGGAGAGAGACTGCACTTCTAATAATTATTTAAGCTGTGTGTATAAATGGAAAATTATACTATTTTACTCCAAACACCTTCTATTTTCCTCAAGACCCAAACTGTTGCATACATAACAAAGATAAATTTCCCCCCTACCCAGCACCCCATTTTTATGTCTCTCTATCTCCCCCTCTCTCTCACATGTTCTTTTTCTTTCAACTTTCCTATCCATTGCCCATGAGAATATCATGGAGGAATCACTGAAACACCAACACATGTAAAATCCAAGAACTATGGCCAGCAGCGTTGGCAAGTTGGGGGGTGTCATAAAAATTCTGCTTGGAATTTAATCAAGGTTCATGAAGTTCAATGAATTTTTCCCATTCCCATAAACGGTAGAAATAAAATTGGGAAGCATAAGGCAAAACTCCAGCTAAATGAACAACATGGTTGCCAGAGCTTTTTCAATTTGCAGGGGCTCCTATTTATGCCACCTCAGCTCTCCCAGCCAAGCTGACTCCAGCTGGTTCTCACCAAAAAAGAATCACTAATCCTACGCTGGTCCTTTCCTCTCTCAGAACCCACAGTGGTCCGTTCCTACAAGCTTCTCACATCATAGGAAGGGAACCAAAATGAGATTCAGGGTATCTACCCTTGGCTTCTGGCAATCTGAGTTAAGACATACAGTGTATTAGTTTGCTAGGGTGTCAGTAGTAAAGTACCGCAAACTAGTGGTTTGCTGACATCACCCCATTTCTGCCTTGATCTTCACATGGTATCCTCCTTGTGTGTGTCTGTGCAAATTTCTCCTTTGCATGAGGACACCACTCATACTGGATCAGGTCCCATCCCGATGACCTCATTTTAAATTGATTACCTGTCTAAAGATCTTGTCTCCACACAAGGTCACATTCTGAAGTACTGGGAGTAAGAACTTCAATTAATAATAGAAATAAATAGAGGGCGTCCCTTGTGGCGCAGTGGTTGAGAATCTGCCTGCCAATGCAGGGGACACGGGTTTGATCCCTGGTCTGGGAATATCCCACATGCCGCGGAGCGACTAGGCCCGTGAGCCACAATTGCTGAGCCTGCGCGTCTGGAGCCTGTGCTCCGCAACAAGAGAGGCCGCGATAGTGAGAGGCCCGCGCACGCGATGAAGAGTGGCCCCCGCTTGCCGCAACTAGAGAAAGCCCTTGCATAGAAACAAAGACCCAAGACAGCCATAAATAAATAAATAAGTAAAAATTAAAAAATAAATAAATAAATAGAAATTCTTTTAAATAATATGAATTGTTAGGCGATACGTTTCAATCTATTAAATATGATAATATCTTTACCATTATTATTATTCAGCTGAGTCTACAGAGCAGCAATTATAATGGGAAAGGCACAAGTTCAATGGACTTAGACTGAAATTCAGCTCTGCCATTGCTCTGAGCTTCCCTACTATGTGACATAGAGATAACATCCCTATCATGCAAGAATGGTGTGAAGCCTAGGTAGGGAAGGCCACGTCTATAAAGAAGTACTTACAGAATCTTGCACATAACAGGTCACTAATAACTACTTACACTCAGCTAGAATAAGCCACGTCAAGTCAGCCCGACTCTTCTAATAAAACAAATGTAACAGAACAAAATCAAACTTCTGTCCTTCTTCCCTTGCTCCAAAAAAAGAAACCTCTTAAAAATAATTCCAAAAAATCTCTTGAATATCTTGGCTTACCTCTAAGACTCTAAAACACCCTTTCTCCTTGTAATAAAAAAAGGCTTTTATTTATGGCTATTTACCCAACTCGATAGAAAGCAAACTCAAATGATCCTTCTTTTCTTTTCATATTTGAGCCCATCTGATCACTTGATTGCAAGCTCTTGGAATGGAAGAACGGTGCATTCAATGATATCTGAAAATATTTCCAAAGACAGCCTTTTTGTTAACCGCTTTCTCTGTGTAATTCAATGGGAATTTAGTGCAATTATGAAGGGTACATTTGTTTCCCAGTCTGCTCTTCCTCACTAACCTTGATGTTCACTGTCTACTGAGGGTATTTTTGTGGCCTCTTCTATCCTTATTCTCAAAATTTGCTTGCAGAAAAAACACAGATGTATTTTTGGGGATTAAGCAATAAAGTACTCTGAGTTGCTGGGTAATATCGGGCAGGTCGTAGACAAGAGCAGCCCAACATAACCACTGTACATTTTTACAGTTATTATGACAATTCTCAAGCAAATGTTTACAAGGCCTTGTTCTAGTATAAATCTGCATGTTAGAACAATTTTCTAATCTGCACGAGAAGGGATGCTTTTTCTAATTTGCATGAAGGCAATGCATGGGCCACCCTTGTCCTTGTGACTGGTGATTACATGTAACTCTCTCAGGAGATTCTCAGGCAAGGAGAGCTAAGCCAAAGGAAGAAAGTTCTGTGTGATTTCTAGCATCAGCTATGTGAGGAGTTGATTTGCAGAGAATCTTCTGATAAGTCCTATGTCAGGGCCAGCCTCCTTCTCAGCATCAGCTCATGAAGAAAAATTTTACTCAGGAAGGGCTCCTGGGTGGGTGGCGATTCTGCCAGCACCTGGTGTTATTCACCCGAGAGATGGAAATACTGGAGTATGAATTTCTTCACGGCATATGTCCTACCCTCTGGTACCTATGTGAGAGCAGAGATCTGACCCCCAGGGACTTGGCAACCCTAGCCTTCTTCCCTCACATCACAGCTGATTCTTCTTGAAGAGAAACAAACTCACCAAGGAGAAACTCTCAAGATGGGAAGCAAAAGAAATAATGTAATATTTGGTAGAAACTGGGCATGCTGATATGTGATAAAGACCTCGACTTGTTACATTTTAATACATCCAAAGGAAAGTTTTTTATTGAATTATCCAAATTTTCCCCATACAAAATAGCTATCTGAGGAATCACTCTGAACTATATTTTTTCAACGTAGTGAGCAAAAGGAGTAAAAGAAAACATGTCCATTTTAAACAAATGTGTTTTCTAGTTGGAGGGTAGGAAAAATAGCAATGATAAATTTTCAGGGGGGCCAAAGTGTCTGATACGTCAATACTGATGTCCTTGGAGAAAAGTGTATGGGGTGATTGGGAGCAAAACCCCATGGATGGAGGTATGTGGAAAGCAGAATGGAGAGAGGGCTGGGGCCCGTTGGGTGGATGTGATTGGACAAGTTTTGAACAAGTGACTCCAAGTCAGTCAATCAAAAGCATCAGGAAGCAAAGAGCACGAGAAGGTGGGTGAAAGTTTATTACATGGAGTTGGGCTGGGAATTGGTGTCACAGACAGTGGTGTCAAAAGTCACATAAACCAAGATTCCCCTGCAGAGGCCACTTTTCAAAGTGTAAGGGAGAAGAAAAAGAAAAATTTGAGAAAAGAGTAGCCAAGTAGGGATAGAGAAACACACAGAAAACCAGAGCAGTATCACCAAAGAGACCGCTTCTCAGCCCGCTGAGGGCTTCCTGGGTCCCAGGTTCAATTCCTGCCAGGTGTCCTTCCTTTTAGAGGGAGCCCTGGAATCTTGCCATAAAACACCTTCTTCACTCTTTATTTGAGCTAGCCTCAGTAAGTTTCTGCCCCTTACAGTCACAGTTTTGTAACAAAAGTTGCACAAGTGCCACGTAGAGGAGGAGAAAAAGTAAGGGGCTATAAAGGAGTTGGGGCAGTTCAAGGGGAAGTGTCTGTAGGGGAGAAAGAGGGAATCAGCTTAGGGAGGTCTCTGCAGCCAGAATGCGTCACAGATAAAGAATGACACATTGACCCGAAGATTTAAAAGACCAGCTATCTTTACAGAGCTGGTAGGGGAGGGGCGGCAGTGGCACAGAGAGAAGAGCTTTCTTAAGATTCTGTCCCTATTGACAGGCAAGAATTGAAATTTGGAGAAGCCCACTTCAGATTTTTTTTTCCAGCATTTTATATGAGGTTTTAATTTTTCTCCCTAATGTTTCCACTGAGGAGAAATCCCCTTCAATAAGAACACTTTTTGCAGATTATTAGAAGAGACCGTGTGAAACCTTCAATAATATTTAGAAATATATGTAGGAGGACTAACTTGATTTGTTCATCACATTTCCAAGTAACTGGTGTGGGTTCCATTTCTGACCACATAGCACAGTACAGATAGACTTTTGTGTATCAAAATTAATGGAAAAAAGGGGAGATTTAGGGGTCTCAGTAGTTCTCCCAGTTTAAATATGCTTAAGTAACTGTGAAAACTGGTCAGTTTACATGTAAAGTGGTGCCAAGTTAAAACAGAAAAGTTCCATTGATATTGACCACATTTTTGGCTCCTATTAAATTGCTACATAAATATATAAAGCAGGTCTGTAATACTATATGTCTGCAAAAGCATATTTTTGGCAAACAAAAGTTTTTCCATTTTTAATCTTAATCTTCCTTACCCAGTATTCTTAAATATTTTTAAATTAATTTGAGTTCCAAGTATCTTATCTGCCCTCTACCCCTTACTCACCACACACATTTTTTTCCATCTTGACCTTATTCATCCTTTTCTTTCACAGATTCACACATAAAATAGTTTGATATTAATGAAGATTGCAATTTCCAATCTCTCAAAATCCAGTTTCTAGTTGTCAGGGGAGAAACATCTGAAGTTTAATGGTATCAGTCAAGATTACAGTAGGTTG
Source organism: Balaenoptera ricei (assembly GCF_028023285.1). NCBI lineage: Eukaryota > Metazoa > Chordata > Mammalia > Artiodactyla > Balaenopteridae > Balaenoptera > Balaenoptera ricei. Next base: position 2,938,807 of record NC_082645.1, on the reverse strand, counting down.
AATTGTGGTCTCCCTAAAAGATATACCCATACCCTAAACCCTGGAATGTGATCTTATTGGGGAAAAGGTCTTTGAAGATGTAGTTAAGCTAAGGATTTCCAGCTGAGATCATTTTGTACCATCTAGTGGGCCTTACATCCAAGGGCAAGTGTCTTTAGAAGAGACACTAAGAGGACAGATAGAGAGAGAAAAAAAGAAGGAAGATGACCATGTGAAGACAGAAGCAGAGATTGGAGTAATGAAGCCACCAGAAGCTGGAATAGACAAGGCAGGCTCTCCCTTAGAGCCTTCAGAGGGAGCACAGCCTGACTTGATTTTGGATGTCAGGCTTCCAGAGGAGTGAGAGAACATTTTCTGTTGTTTTAAGCCGCCAAGTTGATGGTAATTTGTCACCGTGATTAAATGATATCCATTTATTTTTTATTTGCTTTCATTAAAGCCATGACATACATAAAATGCTGATTTTTTACCACTATAAGCTCTAACATGATTAAAAATAAGTATATCGTAATAAAGCATTAATAATAAAATTAGAAGCCAAGGTAAAGTTTATCTCTAAATGCTCTTTTTCAAAAAATCACAAAACAGTTTTGAATGGCAAGAGTGTTTAAACAAGTATGTACTTTATGGTTTAATCTTGCTGGTTACCACAACAATTGAATAAAATCTATAACCCATGAGGAAAAATCACGACTCTATATACTACACAACTTAATATACTACAAGATATATTCTGCAAGGTAAGCACTGAATGATGCCAGTAAAAAGCCGAACATATAATGACATCCATGCTTTTGGTATCAGAATTAAGGGATAGTTCAATTCCAGAAGACCTACTGAATTCCTGGTATGTGTCAGGCATTGTGCAAGGCACAGAAAGATCATATCCCTCTATCAAGGCGCATTTACCCTACTATTGGGATAGGTATGTAAATACATTGGCTAATTTCTAAATTAACTAAGTTCAGAATACAATGCCTGGTTTTAGGAGATACCTTAGCTTCAGTGCATTACCTGAGTCATATTGTTTTATTAAACTCCTTAGCATGGCAAGGAAGGACTGGCTCTTACCTACCTCTCCAAGTTTCTCTCTTCCTGCACTCTTCTCTTGAATCAACCGCACTAGTCTAATCTACTTGTGGTTTCCAAACCTGCCTTCCATGACCTCTTAAGGGTCAGCTCAAGGAGTGAGGCTGTGAAATCCTTTACGCCCTTCGAGGGGAGCCATCCTATCAGCCACCAGTGTAGTCTGTATAGCTTCACCAGGGATGCTTTAAAGTTGTGTGTCTTTCAAATTAACAATCTACGCACGTTTTATTTAGGATTCATTCCAGAAAGTTATTTTTGACGGATGGATAGGGGGAAAGGCAGAACCCCTGGGTGTTTAGCAGGCCTCCAGTGCGAAAGAAGAACAGCTCCACTCTCAATTTTGTCAGACTGGCCACTGTATGCAGTTAGCCTTCTGATGATACAGAAGGCAGATCCACCTAGAAATTCTTCATGGGAATGAGGCTCCCAGTGACTGGTCATCCAGAGGTGGGGAGGAGATAAGAAAGGAGCTTAGATGGGAAGGGGGGACTTGGTTTGGGATGCCGGATTTGGTAACTGATAGAGAAAACGTATTTCCCTTCAGGTCATAAAGTTAAGGCAGTTGCAAGGTAAGAGAAGAACTGAAGTCACCCACGACAAAAACTTTATAGCAATGTAAAATATAAGACAAAGCCCCTTGGTGGCAATACATCTTTATTTACTCACCTGGCCACATTTCCCTAAGAATGTCCAGTGAGTTTTGAGGAACAGAAAGATTATCTTAGTTATGGAAATAATTGACCAAAGTTAAGTTTTATGTCCCAACAGAGAAAGATTTCCAAACCCAAAGTGGCACACCACTCATCTTTGAATAGCTTTGAAAAGAAGAAATCATACCACAGAAAGCAGGTTGCAGTGTGATTTGTTGATTATGCTTCAGACAGCTAGGAAAGTCCTAGGTCATGACTAATAAAGTGGGTCTGCAAAATTATTTCTAAAACAAATAACGTAAAACTAAATTCATGAAGATTGAGGCATTCATTTTATTAAGGAAGTGACTAACGGATAATTAAAATGCCATGCATCACCGATTATTTAGTGACAATTGGTATTTCCACAGTATTAAAAAATACAGAAATTGATTTAATTAAATTTACTTTAGCCAGCACCTTATAAGAGTAAAGTAAATGGCCTTTGGTGGATACGTATGACCACATGGTGTTGTAAGTTACTTCTTATATGCATTACTCAAAGTATTTAGTCTAGCCACCGATGTTTTATTGAGTTTTAAAAAATCTGAACGTCTAGCAGCTAACACAAGACTCTTGGTTCATAACGACTATATTTCACACCCATGTGAAATGTATTTGGTTTTCAGGAAAGTCCATCTATTGATGTAATTCTAATAACTCGAGGTTGACATTAGCTCTAACAATGGATGGTGCAAACTACTTTTGTCTCTGTGGCCCTTCCTGCCACCTCCTTTGTGAAATGCTGTCCTATAGAACATGTCCCTCCGGGCACATCTCTACGATGCTACAGGTACTCGGCCGCCTCACCTCCACCAGCCTCCAATTCCCTTTTGAGTAAAATGTAACAAAGAGGACCCATGTCGTTTCAGTCCATCTTTGTCCCACCTCGCAGAGGATGAAGAAAATGAAAGTACGTAACCAGTGTGTTCAGTCTTAGGGCCCCCACACCTGACCTGCAGCCAGGCCAGGAGGTATGTGTAGAGAGGCGAGCTTTCCCCAATCAGTTCTGGGCCTGTTGACTGCCCTGTGCAGGGCCTCAACCCCAGGGCCCCCAGGCTTCCTCTGCACACCCACGCAGCTCGCAGCCTGCTTTATCCCGGAGGCCCAGGTACCACAGCTATTGTGCCTTAGCTTCCCTCCCCTTCCCCTGACTATTCTGAACTGAATGAATGAAGAGCCTAGCTTCCAGTTTTGTCAACAAACTTCACTGAAAGTGTAACCAAGCAGGACCCTATGGGGCCTTCCCAGGACAGTCCCCCACCCCCATGTCCTCCACCTGCCTCTGCCGTAGAAAATGTTAGCCTCCTAGGCCTTCCCCGAGCTCCAAAGAATAAATTTAATCAGAGAAGTGAGAAAATGCAGAAAGAAAGGAAAACATCAAGCAAGACAAAATAATAATATTTTAGCCTTTAAACAAAGTCAGGGACCTTTAGTTCCTCCTCAAGGGCTACAGATAATATTCTGAGCCATGTCCTTTGAGCCATTTTGCAGACACTAAAACCCCCAGCAGGTAGAAGAAGTTAACTGTATGTGGCCCACAAGCACGCAGACCACAGACCTACTGGAACCAGAAGGCTGATGAGGTTGACTCCCACTTACCTCACCACCAACCAACCAGAAGAATGTCCACGAGCTCATCACACACCCCACAACCTCCCTCCCTCACTCCATCTTTTAAAACCTTTCCCTGAAAGCCTTTGGGGAGTTTGGGTCTTTTGAACACTAGCTGCCTGGACTCCTTGCTGGGTGCCCTGCAATAAACGCTGCACTGTCCTTCACCACAGCCCAGTGTCAGTAGACTGGCTTTACTATACACAGGCAAGTAGACCGAAGTTTGGTTCAGTAACAAAACTACATTGTGACTGGGAAGACAATGGACATTTGACCTCCCTATCCTATTGAACTGTTGAAATAGAGCCTCAGACTGAGCAACGTGTATCAAAAGCACAATAACATGCAAAGCAATATTATGAAGTAAAACTTTGCTATAGTTCTCATTTTAAAGGCAGAAACACGACACCTCTATCTGTTTGTATCATGTCAGGGGACATTTGTTACTTGTTCTTTCTTGCACATAACTGTCCTTTTCTCTTGACTTTTGGGATGTTCATATATCCTTTCTTTTGTTAAATAATGCTAATAGCAGACAACCCTCCTGCCTTCCTCTCTTCAGCTATCATTTTTTTACTCCTAGATTACAAGACTTTCAACGTGTGCCTTTTCTGTCAGTTCTCCACCAGCATTTAAATGATCAGATTATGCAAATGAGATCATCTGGGGGATCACCCCCAGTCCTCAGCTTCCCACTTCAGTTAGAACTAGAATCAAATGCTCTAGCATGAACTCCAAGCCCACATACAACCTGATCCCCCCACCCCACTACATTTCTGACCTCAGCTCCGTTCAGTCTCTTTGTTTTACCCCACCTCCACTGACCTCCATGTTTCTCAGTCATGCCAAGCTCACTCCTACCTCAGGGCCTTTGCACTTGCTGTTCTCTTTGCCTGGTTTGTGCCTCCCCCAGATCTTGGAAGGCCTGGCTCCTTATTATATTAGTATCTTTATTGTCTTCTTTATCATGCAGGTCTTAACCTCCCCATAAAAATCACCAATTCCCTCTTGGTCCCACCTGATCTCATCCCTTGCTTCATTTCCTTCCTAGCAACCACCTCTATCAGATATTCCTATATTGTTGCTGTCTCTCCTTTTAGACAGCAACAATATTTAGAGGTGTAACCCCTAAAAGGTATAGCTTATCTCCTTTCTTTACCACTGTATCTCCAGTAACTACAAAGGAACCCAATACAGTAGATGCTCAATACATATTTGTTGAATTAAAGAATTAATTAATGGCAATTGTTTTCATAAGATGTGCTTTCTTGGCAAAACAGAACACACAGGCCATCCTTTGACAGTATCCAAACTTTAGGGGAATAATTTACAGGTCTATAAAATCCCTAATTTGAAGATCCACTGCTTTTAAAAAGCACCCTCTATGAAGCTCCAGCCTAGTATCTTTTTCCATTGTGCTGGGATTTTATTTAATCACACATGTCATCAATAAATCAACAGCAGCCTCTCAAATTAGAAGCAGTACTGAACTGTTGAGGGAAGAGGGGATTTTTGGCAGTCTTACCTGAGTATTGATATAGATTGTTATTCTCTTATCTCCCAGATGAATGAAGGCAATTTCCCTTCACTTAACTAAGCTGATTTGCAATCATTTTGATGAGTGTTGGGTAGAAGATAGGATCAATTTGATGAGTCTTGGGTAGTGACTTTGGAGAAAGGCAAAATGTGAGAAAAGATATGCAGAAATGGGGTAGTGGGGGGAATGGCTGCTTTGGAGAACTAGATTCAGCATGAAGGCCCCGGACCCCTGTAGGTGAGAAGGCACACAAAATATAACAAGAAGGAAAGGAAAGGAGGTGCAAGGCCTTCGGAATGAAACCTCTCATTGCACAGTTTTGCTCAAGGCTGGGCCTGCCCCATGCGCTCTTGGTATGGCACCAATTTGTTTTTTAAACAAAAACAAAAACAAAAACCTCTTAATAAAAATGGAAGGGAGGGAGGAGAGACAGAAACTGAAAACCAGTTAGTTACAGAAAAGAGTTCAATGAGGAAATAAGTTTAATGATTAATTAGGTTAATAAAAGATCAAAGTTGGGAATCTCTTTGTGGCAGGAATGCAGCTACAGCTTTCTGCTGAGTAAACTCACAGACGTGGGCAGACAGGGGGTACATTGTTGCACTCAAGAGACATCACCCAGGCCACCATGGAGCTCCTTAACCTCCCAGCAAGGAAACAAAGTCCATCTCAAGCTCCACCTGGCTCTGCCCTCCAGGGGATTTGCATGATGGCAAACCCAAACTCCTCTCTCTCCCACTGGGGGTGGGGGGAGGCAGCAGACTTTAGCAATGTTTTTAACATGAATCTAACCTTTCTGACTCTTTTGAGCTTTCCCGTGTCTCAGACCCGACAGGAAGAACACAGAGAGCAAGCTCTCCCTCAGATGGGAAATGGGGCAGCTCTGTGCCCCAAGTTCATACTTGAGTCTCTAGCCATGTCTGTTTTGCCAAAGAAGTGAACTCATACAAGAGCATCTGAAAAGCCCAGGAGCCGGAGTCCTGAGATAAGGAATGCTTATCTGCCAGGTATGAAAGATGAAATAAGGGCTCCAGGAATTTTGCCTTAACTTGCAAGGAAGGAGAGTCTATTGTTCAGGTGCTGATCAGGGTCAGTTTTCAAGTTTCTTTAGAAACACAAGTGTTTGCTCTCCGGATAACTATGCTGTTTTCTCTTCGGGCTTGTTGGTACATCATGAAAACAGAGAAACCAAACTAATCTTAGTCCCTCCTGTTAGCTTCTTTTAAAACCTCTGAGTCGTTTCCAGTCCAAACCACATTTGCCCAGGCTTCCATTTAAGAATAATCCACGTACCACAGCAGTCAAGACAACTGAGCAAGCCTGGGAGGAAGGCTGACATGCATTGGGACTGGGGGCCTGGGGCTGGGGCTGGGGCTGGCTGGGTGAGGATGCTGAGAGACAGCGGATCACCTTTCCTGGGCCCCTCCATACAGAGAGGTGACTGGGCTGTCCGTTTAACAAGCAGAGTCCAGGGCCACGAATGAGCGTCCCTCAAGTTCCCAAGTGGGCTGTTTTGAAATCTACATCACGCTGTGACTATCTGAGCAAAGATACCAAATAAACGTCATCCCTGAGAGTGCAAAACACAGAAAACGTTACAACTAAAATGCAACATTTTCTTAAACTTCAAATCATCTAACAGTGAAGAGGAGAAAGTCTAGTGTTGGACTGTAAATAAAAACAAATATACTGTATACACTGTTAAAAAAGAGACAATTGGCCCAAGATGGGGACACTTGTGCGGAACCCAAGTCACCAAACCAAGACTTAATACCTAACTTAATTACAGTTTTAGCCTCTCCCGGGATGGAATCTTAAACCAGTCAATCTGGAAGTACCTGGTCAGCACCAGTGAGGTAATCTGCCTGATAGACCCCTGCTGTTCCCCAAAGGAAGGTGACAGACAATCCACTCTTTGCTAGTAACGTCCTGTCCCTCCCCCTTCTGCCTATAAAACCTTCCATTTTGTACAGATCCTCAGAGGTCCTTTCTACATGCTAGATGGGATGCAGCCTAATTCATGAATCGTTGAAGAAGGCCAATAAGATCTTCAAAATTTACTGAGTTGAATTTTGTTTTTTAACAACATATGCAAGTGAGATTGACTTATAGTTGGTGTCCGAGGAGGGGAGGAATGGAGAAGATCAAGACTAGCCAGCATTAGGATAGGTGGGAACAGCCTCACGATTCTTGGGTGCCCTAATGGGAGGGGACCGAGGCCAAAGGGAATCCAAAGGCAGAGCATACCTGTCTTTTTGGGGTCACAGACTTCATGAGCTAGTCTGCAGGCTCCATGCTGTAAGTGAGAAATCTGAGGGCCCTGAACACTTAAGTAGTTTGCCTAGAGTTGCATATCACACGGGGGAGCTAGGACCTGGGTCTGGCCTCCTAGTGTACTTTCCACTCTTCTTCCCACTGCTGAGCGGGGGAAGAGGATCTGGTTGGAGGCGACTACAAAGAGGGAAGGTGTAGATCCCTTGTTCTCCTAGAGGTGTGGAGCACAGCTGCTGCTGAAATGGGATGCTGGGCCTATGATTACTACTCTTACAATGGATTTGTGGATGGCACACATTTTGTGTTATTTTTGTGTGTAGTGCTTGTTGGGCTGCACCCTGCAGGCTTGCAAACCTTGCACCTGCCCAGCCACGAGACCCAAGAAAGAGCCCGGAGTCAGCAACAGAGACATGAATGGTTTAATGGATGGGGGGGGCTTACCTATCTGCAGCGAGGTCCTGGAGCGACACCCCACCGGGTGCAGCAGAAGGTGGGCAGGACATGGTGGCAGTCTTCACTACGGGGGGCGGGGGTGAGGGGTGGCAATGGGGAGAGGGAAGTTACCAATTACAGGGAGAATTCACGCCTTTAATAAACTATCATAGTGGAGGCGTTCTGATCTAGAGCTTAGAACAATCACTAGCTGGGGCTGGGGGCAAGTACCTGGGCATTTACTGATTAGGCTCTATGATTAAGAGGGAAGGTCAGTCACATGAGTAGGGTGTAGGTGAAGCAGGATCTGGTCAAGCAGCAAGAGAACAGCCATCTTGGGTGGCCTGATGGCGCACATGTGTATTTTTTCAACCCCGCCTGAGTGTTGTTCCATGGTAGACCTATATGCTCTGTGAGACAGATTTAATTTCTCCTGAGACTTAAAGCTCCTCAAGGCCACGGTCTATGCCTTCCACATTTCTGACGCACTCCCATCCTGCAAGTGTATGGCAATTCACTAACTTGGTAATGTTTAAAGATCTGACTGGAATAGACCTTCCACTGGTGACTAAGGGGATGCTTAAAGCCTTATCATTTAACTTGGAGGGCAACAGACTGTACTACCTGTTCACAGTTCTCCTTTTTCTCCCACTCCTGTTGAGGGAGAAGTAAAAAGCACCTCCTACCACCACTGGTTTTGAGATTTGCCATGGAACCGGCTTTGACCAGTGAGGCATGGGCAGAAGTCACCCTGTGCCAGTTTCAAGCAGAGCCCTTCCTGCTGCCCCTCTTGTGTTCCTGCCTCTCCCATGAGAACAGCATGCCCCTGAAGGGCAAGCAGGGCTGCTACTCGAGTCTGGGCTCTGGGATAAGATGGGAGAAGCAGACCCAACCCATCTGGCTGCCTGGAGTCAAGCGTAGCCCAGCCTGACAAGGACCCGGCAGAGCCACAGCTGACCCAAAGAGCCATGAATGAGAAATGAATGTTGCTTAGTGCAGCCACTGCGTTTTTTCTGGGTTATTACCACAGCACAAGTTAATACACGGACTCTCTCTCGAAAGCAAATCTGCCATAGAACCGAAGTGCCGTGAACTGTCCTCAGCCAATTTGGTGCCACAAAACACTGAGGTTCTTTTTGGGAGATGATGACATCTACCGAAGAAGCCTGACCTTAAACTTCAGATCAGACATTCCTCTACAAATATAAGCATTTACTAAATAAACATGTCTCAGCCAGCAGGCATAAAAATGGTCCTTAGAACCTGTTGTGCAAGTTCAAGGAAGTGCCAGAGCGCTGTCCTTTAATGCTTGTCTCACCCCTGTCATGAAATGTTTTCTAGAAGCAGACACCAAATATCCCAGAGGCAGCATGCCTTTTAATAGGCAGCAAGCAACTATTACTCTTTGTAACAAGACCTGGGCAAAAGGACTTATAGGAGTCGAGACTCAGGTGCCATCCCTAAAGGAGCGAGCTACGGGCCTTCATCCCTGTTTATGCCTCAGTGGTGAATCTATCTGCCTGTCTATCTACTATCTGTCTGTCTATCCATCTATCTATCTATCTGTATCTAATCTATGTATGTATCTATCTATTCTCTATCTATCTATCCAAAACTAATTCATATATATCAAATACGTAATACCTTGAACCTCACCAATAAGACCACTTCTAACATTTATCAAGCTAATTAGCAATTCACTAATTTCACAAATAAAAGCAATGTCTGACATTCACAGAACCTCAGGTGGCTGGCTGAAACGCTTGTAGAAGCTGGTCCTGGAGTGTGACCGTCCACCCCTGGAAGGGGGATTTTCAATTAGGGAATCTGATCGTCCCCTAAGTTGAAATTTAAACTAGTTAGCACATACATAAAATTACACTGGTCTTCTAATTTTGAAGTAAATTGCAGACATCATGACATGGAAATTACTATCCCTGCTTCACCCTCCAAAAACATCCAGCCTGCCATACCCACAGTGAGAGCCTTTCCTGTCTGCGACAGGTTTACTATGGAAACCAGCTCAGGGATAGAGCAGAGGACATTGATTGCGCTAACGTTGGATTCAAAGAGAATGTTCCCAGTACTCCTGCTGGGCAGCCAACAGAGGTCCCGGGGTATCCTGTCACACCTGTGATGCCCTGACATGCGGTTACAAACACAACACCTATGTCACAGTAACTACAAGTGCTCAAACACATTTCCTACTCCATCAGTCTTGGAGAAATCATTTATTCTCTGACATTGACTGAGAGGCCTCCTAGCTAGCCAGTGCACTAGACTCTAGTTCAGACAAGTCACAAACCTTGTCATGGAGAAGCTTTCAGAGTTGGGCAGGAGTTCTTAATCTGGGGCCCATGGCTAGGATCCAAGGATGGGCTTCAGTGGTCTGTGAATGCTCTGAAAAGCAAGGCCTCTGTGTGTGTGTGTGTGTGTGTGTGTGTGTGTGTGTGTGTGTGTGTGTGTGTACTGTTCTATACTGAGTCTATATTGTTCATCAGATTCGTAAAGGAGCCCTTGACTCCAAAAGGATGAAAAAATGCTTGTCCATGGGGAAACCTGTGAGAGATGACTGCATAATGAATGCATTTACTCAGACTTTGCTATGGAAGGTCAAACTGGAGACCACATAAAAATGGACTTTTTATCAAAAGGACCAAAAAAATGATGCTCGGACATAATAACTGGAATGAGGTAAGAGCTTATTTAAGAAATGTCCTCATAACAGAACTAATGACTAATAAAAATGGTACTAGACACATTACAATGAAGGAAACTCCATCTTCTCCATTATAAAAGTCAATCACAGATGCAGTAAAGCAAGGGCTCAAGGTTCCTTTGAGACATGACCATGTGTACAGGGTAATAGTAATAACTCCCAAACCTGATTTTAATACCCATTTGCCTCTTCATGTCAAGGATGAAGGACAGTGGGAAGAATTTACAGCCATGACCTGACTCTCTACTGCTCCTTGCTGGCCTAGAATATACATCAGAGTTAAGATAATGCAGGGACTTCCCTGGTGGCACAGTGGTTAAGAATCTGCCTGCCAATGCAGAGGACACGGGTTCGAGCCCTGGTCCGGGAAGATCCCACATGCCGCGGAGCAACTAAGCCCGTGTGCCACAACTATTGAGCCTGTGCTCTAGAGCCCGCGAGCCACAACTACTGAGCCTGTGAGCCACAGCTACTGAAGCCTGCGTGCCTAGAGCCCATGCTCCGAACAAGAGAAGCCACCGCAATGAGGAGCCCGCGCACCGCAACAAAGAGTAGCCCCCGCTCGCCGCAACTAGAGAAAGCCGCGTGCAGCAACGAAGACCCAAATCAGACCAAAAAAAAAAAAAAGATAATCAATGCACAGGTAACAGGGACATTTCCCCCTCAAACTGTTCAAGTCTGTTCAGCAAAGAGTTTAGCTGATGTCAATGAAATTCATGGTCCAAGAAGTTATGTGCTATATCCATTGTGTGGTTTTCATAATTCCTGTTACATCTCCTCAGATCTCAGTTTGAGAAGCACAGATTTAATCTCTCTGAGGTTTGGTTTCCTCCATATATTAAATAGGAGTAATACAACCTAAATCAAAATGTTTCTGGGAAGATTAAGTGTCATTTGTTGGCTAAGTTGTATAACATAATCATTCGACCTGGTATCTAGTATGTACGTAATAAAGGCTAAGCTCCACCTCCACCCCAATCTTGCATCTAGGTGCGTGCGAAGTTGTGGTCCCCAACTTTGATGTGCACAGAATCACTGGGAACGTGTTAGAAATGCAAATTCTCAGGCCCACCACAGATGTACAGAATACAGAAACTCTAGGGGTGGAGTCCAGTGACAATATGTTAGCAAGCCCTGCGTGCGGTTCTGACAGATGCTTCATTGAAGAACCACTGATGTAGAGAAGTGAATTGCAGTCATGGCTCTGCATCACCTTGGATGCTTTTAAACATGATTGATACTCAAATCTACCCTAGACTAAATCAGAACCCCGGGCATTGATAGTTATTAAAAGGACCCCCAGGGATTTAAGTGATTTATTTTAAAGCCCAGGGAAGTCCACTTCTCTCCCCTTGTGTGGTCTGTGCTGGGTACTTGAAATCCCATCAATATCAAGTCCTCCCCTCTAGATGCAGACCTGCCACGGCACTTACCAGCTGTGGGATGATGGGGAAGTTTCCTACACTTCTCTTAGACTCAGTTTCTTCACGTCCAAAATAGAGATAGTCACAATCCCTACCACATATTTCTACTTTCAGATGTGAAAACTGAAGTCCAATGCCTTTGTCACTTGCAGTGTCACCCACAGCAGTAGCAGGAAGACCAGGACCAGCCTTTGCTGTGTGCTCTCTGCTGGAGGTTCATGTGTCTGGGTGAGGGGAGAGGAAATACCTGGGGTCATGGTGAGAGCTTTGGTAAACCTTATACTATTTTTGGCTTAAGTAACAAAAAGCAGAGCTGCAGGTATTCACTGGAGAACATGCCGTCTAGAAAGGGGACTGTGGGCCTCGCAGGACTCAGTGGGAGATGTGTGAGGCAAGAGAAGGACCGGCAGCAGGAAGGGGGTGACTAATGGGCATGCTCAAGGGTGGATTCACAGCTTGTTTCCATGGGGGCCAGCGGAGGGGCAGGCAGCATTGGTTAGGACCCATGGAGACTCAGATTTCAGAGTCAACATAGAAGAGAGGGCTTGGAGAGTGAGGGGTAGTCCGAAACAGAACAGAGAGGATATCTTTGTCCACTCTGGTCTGGTTGACAGAGATGGAGGGAGGACCCAGGGACAACGTAGCTCATTTCTCCTTCTATAATTGCTTTCTCTTGCTGGGCAAGGAAGACACAAGCCTCAGGATCCATTAGCTCAACAGGATGGGAGCCCAGAAATGAAGTAGTTCACTCCAGGAAAATTCAGCTTTGGGGTCACTGAATCTGCTGTCTCTATCCTCATCTCCTTCCTCTGCTTCTTCCGCATGATAGACACAAACTTCTGTTCACTAGCTGTGCTGGGTGAGAATGGTCATTGTCATCTGAGAAGGAGCTTCAAACTAAGCTTCACAGCTTCTGCCTCCAAGTATTGTTCACACACAATACCAGAGATAAAGCAATGGGGAGAAAGCAGCTGTCTCTAGACCTCTACCCATCATGTGTCGTCATGGTCACAGTGTGTTGGTGACCAGGCTCTGCCCCCTCTTTTCCCCCCCGGCACATTCTTCCTAATGCTGAACTCCTTATTCTGACCTTGGTTTGGGACTCAGAAATCTCAGGTCTCTGATTAAAGTGTTTTTTCCTCCAGTAATGCCTCTTCCCACCTTCCGCCATGATGACCAGGAATGACAACACTGTGGCATGGGAACCATGCACCTAGGTCCGTGAGAACAATCAACAAACACTCAGTGAAGACTTTTTCCTTATAACACGGAAGGAAATCTAGAAGCATATTACTACCCTCAACATTCTAAGACTTTATTGGTACTTTTTTTTTTTTCGATATTATGGGGGTCTTAAAGCCATTTACAGTAGAAAACTGACTTTTTATGGCAGATGTTACAAAAGCAAAACAAATCCATAGTTGTAATCCCCAAATGATTGCTCATTTCATTTAAATAAATATTTGAGATTCAAAATTCCAGAACAAACAAATAAATACTTTGGATATCCACGACCCTTAAGTGTTTGCCTTCAGTGGGGAGGGAGAGAGAAGAAGGAAGTAGGAAGGAATTTGAAGAAAGCAAATCTGAGATGTCTCTGAGCCCAGAGGGCATGTCCAAGGCCAGAGTCTGCAGGGACAGGCCTGCCTGAAGGACACATGCAGAGCCAACCAAGTTTCAGTGGAAGCGGAGGCCAGCATGTGGAGATGCACAGTGGGGAGAGAAGGGGCAGGTGTCAGACTATGGACCGGGCTGGGCACTCAGTAATAGGAAAGATGAGAGTGGGATTCAGACCGGAAGACCAGAAAAGCATTCAGGAAGGGAGAGCTAGGAGGGGTCCATCTTCTAGCCAGGTTCTAAACAGCTTTTCTAGCTCAGCAATGAGGACCCAGAGCCATGGGCTGGTCCTCTGAATCTAGCAAGACTGTAATTTCATAGAGATTTCAAGTAGTAGCAGTAAGACAGCCTATATCTGTCCCTCAACTATAATTTGGTTGATCTGTACAGAGTTGGAAAAGAATGAGCCAATAAGATCAATGTATTGTATCAATGTCAATTTTCTGGCCATGATATACTACAGTATGCAAGATATTACCATTAGGGGAAATAAAAAAAAGGGTATATGGGATTTCTCTGTATTATTTCTTGCAACTGCCTGCAAATCTAGAATTACCTAAAACAAAAAAATTTAGAAAATGAGCTAACCTTTACAAATCAGAAGATTTCATATAAAAAAATTTTTTTTTAAAAAGATCTGCCAAATTAAAGATCTGGCAATGCCACGCTCATACCATGTTCCCATGGTAGCATGCTATTCTATCACAATAATCACAGGAAGGGGAGTAGCATCTGATTCCTCAAGATGGGCCTTAAAATCTTCACTTTGCCCCATTCACCACCCAGCCTGCTTCACTTATGTATGTTACTTGTCTGGTCCCCATGGATACTAGATTTCTCCCACCCTTCTATAAAGAGTGATGGAGTTGAAGGTTAGGTGGCCCAAGAAGGCATCTGAGTTTGCACAATTTGTCTTGGGTTTAACACTGCATCGTAAATGAGAATACAAGGACACCTCACTCTCTCCGTCCCCCTGGGGTTGTGCACATAATAGGTACTATTATTGTATTCTTCTATAGTCACTGAACCACTTAGGATGGGTTCCAAGAAAAATCAATGACATACTAAATGTCGTGCTATTGCAATTTCTTTCATAACTCAGGAGCCATATAAAATACAGGGAGTTCTTAAAGTCACAAACGCTCTGAAATTATTTATGAAATAGGACTTAGGTAAGGCCTAATTTACCAAAGTTGAAAATGACATCTAGACACACGATTTAATTGGAACTCTCATATACACACACACTATGATTCAAAGACAGGGTGTCATTCCAAATGGAGTTTGCCTTTTGGTTTTCTGAGATTAAAACATTTTCCACATTAAAAACCTGTCCCCTTTGGTTTCCACATGGTAAATCGTTCAAGTGGAATCATTTATCCCAAAGGCAATGCAATGTTCCCATTATCACTAAGTAGCAAAGGGCCAAAAAGCCAATGGGGTAAAGACAGGGAGGATGGATTGAGGTCATTTATTCCTTGCTGCACCGAAAACAGCATGAAATTGACTCACACATACAGCTCCGTCTTTGTGTTTATTAAAAGATGTTTTGTATCATCCTTAGTCTGCTCAATATATGGTCCATCTCCTCCACTGGCATCTCCTCACTGTGCACATAATGCTCACACGTAGTTTTTCCTGGTTAGGCCATTCTAATAGTGATGCTTTCTCACAATTTTAGCCAAGAAAATCAGATTTCCCCAATGAGGAGTCTATTAGGGGTGGAATATTATAGCACACAAACTATATAGTGGGGAGAAAGCATGATATTTTTACATATTCTTTCACACATGAGTTAGCTTATCAAGAGAGTTACATTGCTTGTAAAACATATACACGCTACTATATATAAAATAGATAATCAACAGGGACCTACTGTATAGCACAGGGAACTCTACTCAATATTCCATAATAACCTATATGGGAAAAGAATCTGAAGAAGAATGGACACATGTATATGTATAACGGAATCACTTTGCTGTACACCTGAAGCTAACACAACATTGTACATCAACTATACCCCAACATAAAATAAAAATTTAATAAATAAATAAATTACATTTAAAATGCAGGGGCAGATGTAGGTCCTGGCTAATGGTCCCTCCTGTTGCCTGTTGGGTCAAGGACTCACCGATGGGATTCTCTCATTCCTCTCTGGTGTTGAACTTTGACCCACAGTGTGCTCCCTCTCTGCTTAGCTGTTTTCCAAATTGGTAAATACACAGACCAAGCTGCTTCTGTCCATTACGTCTTCAGATTTATTCAGTTTGGTCACACAGGTTAATTCAACCCTCTGGTCCCCACTAAGGCTGCCTCAGTACATACTGGTAAAACGGGTTATTAATGTTACCATTTGCACGGTGTCACAGCCAAAGAGTTTGTATATCTAGAACTCCTTGCAAAATGCTTGGCATCTGTGGTCACCAGCGGCCACTGATCTGACCGCGGCTCGTGCATCTGGGAAACTAAACTGTAAACGTGAGGTGCTTGCTCCGCTGGATTGAAAGCGATGTCGATGACATCCAAACCCAGCCATTTCACAGGAAATGTAAAATTGGTTTGCACTTTGTGAGGCATCAGCTGGACCCTGCTATAAGGCATCTGGTGAGGCCATGAGGCCCCTCCACGTGCGTGGCGGCATGTGTGTGACGGCCAGCTGGCAGGGCAACTGCTGGCCCAGCCCACTTTGGGAGCCAGCTGACCATCTCTCCCGCAGACAATGCATCGAAAGGTCAAAGGGGCTTTGGCTCTTCCTTTGAACAAGTGTGTTTGGTCACCAGGGGTTCCATTGGTCACTGGGCAACAGATCAGGCAAATAATTTGCAGCTTCCCTAATTAAGGTAAACTCCAATCCCCGAACTAGAGCTCTACCTCCCAATGGTACTTGTATTTCTTACTCAAATATTTTGTTGCAAACACGCATCCCCTCTCTGTATACAGAAGCTCTCTTGTTGAGACTTTAAAAAAAAACGATCTACTCTTTCGATTTTTGAAATGATGCACTTATTCTGAATGGATTTGTAGTTATAGATAGAGGTATAGATAGCGATCAAATATGGTTTTGTTTCCCAGAGGTGAATTTCTCGGAGCAAAAGTAAAACATCATTGTGAGTGATGGACTGTAAGCAACTTGGTTTGATTTTGAGAAAGAGTCAAACCAAGAGTCACGTTGAGTAAAATATTTCTATTTTTCATTTAGTGCCAGCTCTCTCTGCTACTAAATGATCTCAGGTTTCTGTTTGGCCCTGAAAAACTTCAGGCCTCCCTGCCCTCTTCATGATGTGGCACGTTAAACAGATATCTAGGGAATTCCCTCCTCTGTACCCGGGGCCACGTGGGGCTCTGGGTCTCATGGGGAACAAGACAGATGAGATCCCTTCCTCCACTGACTGAAACGAGTGGAAATTTCGTTCTAGTCATCCTTCCCTAGCAAACACATGTGTTCTGTTTCCCAAATCCAAGATATGGGGAATTTCCACACAGGCTCAATTTAAAAATCTCTTTAGATTTGTTTTTCAGAAATCACCTATTGGACTATAGAGAAAAGAAACATATATTCTGGAAAAACTTTTTCACATTTGCAAAAAGCCTCAGGATTCCTGAGGATGTGGCACCTTTAGAAGAGAAAAGAAGCCGTCCTCTTGATGTCAAGGATTACAGCAAACAGAAAGCACAGGCTTCTTGAGAATGCTTGACTATGTCTGAAAGATCGGGGTTCCCCGTCTCTTGTTAAACTTGGAGTCGCAGGGAAAGGGGCTAATGTCCAACTTGACAGTGAAAGTGATCCGCTCTGTCATCATCCAAAAAAGTTAGTTTGGTATCATATTGAAATAACTACATCCTGCAGGATTTTTACAGCCTGTTTTTCTCTATTTGTCACTCGGTAGGATTTCAACTCAGCCCAGATTCATCACTCTAAGCTTTGTGTGAGAAACATCTCATGCCCTGGACCAAATGAGCACATCCTGGAGAAAACTCCCGTTCCAAAGCAACACGCAACTTCCTAAGAAAAAGGGGCCTCCAAGGGCAGCATCCTTTTATGTTACAAAAGCCCTTTCTCTGCCAAACATTTGGTTTTGCATGCGTCGAAGGGTGGGGCAATGCTTAGAACGACAGTAAGAAACACAAGTTTCAATAAGAGGACTGCCAGATACCCTGCTTTCAAAATGTTGCTTCAAATGAAAAACACTTTTCTTCTTACACTTTTATGTGCATGACGGGAATATCTTTCTTTTTGCCCCAGAAAGTATATTTTAGAATATAAAGGATGTATTTTTTGGTTTGTTTGTTTCTATTAAGGACCACGTGCTCTTCCATCCGGCTCACCTGGGTTTTTCCAATTATTGGCCCCGACAGTTGGCACTTTGCTCCCATCAGCCCCAGAGGATCCAGCGGGGACAGCTCTCCTGGCACCTCATGATTTGTGACAACCCCAAATGGCAATTTCCCATTAACCCCTGATTGCCTTTCACCCCCCGAAAAGCATGCGCTTCTGTCCCACAAGGTGAAACTACAGATGTCACAGCATGTAATCAACCTCCAACTCACTTTCCCAGGTTGATTTTATGAGCTCAGGAAGTCAGGTGGCCAACCAGCCGGCCAACTGCCTGAATGGTGGCAGGTGTCCTGCCCAGCAGAGAGCTACCCCAATGTGGGAAATATGCTAATCCGAGGGGTGGGGATGGGAGCCCCGGGCTCTGTGACCTCTCATCTGAGGGGCCTCAGTGCACTTTTTGCAAGATGGAGCTACTGTCCTGCTGGGCCTCCAACGGGAGATTCAGAGGAGAACCACCATGGAGATCAAAGGATGGCAGGAGAGGACCTGAGAGCAAAGGCTCCAGGGCCCTGGTATTATTTTGCCAGGAGAAGAGAAGCTGGAGGTGGAGGGGGTCGCAGAGGTCAGGATGGTAGAGGCGCTAGTACGTCATCAACGTGGCCAGCTGTTCAACGTTCTGAGTGAGAAGAAAAGCAAGAGGACAGAATGAATGTAAATTGCGATGGGGAAAATTTTGTTTGCAATTTCCAACAGGGAGGGCTGTTGAACACAAACGTGGGTGACGGGGAATACGTTTCATGTTTTAAAACTCAGATTTTTTTCAGTTGAGAATTTTAAAGGCAAACTTGTCTGGAAGCAGGGAGTAGACGGGGGTGTGTGTGTGTCTACTCTGAGCAGGGAACCTCTGAGCCCCCTTCATGTAACCACGTGCAAAGTAGGATTTGGGCCTTCACCACTGCCCCTTCCAACTGATGATTTCTTATAACATAGCATTAGAGGCTGCCACGCAGGACGTCCTAGACCTTGCTTTAATGCTTTACTTAGCTGAGATGGAACTTGTCTTTGTGGCCAAGTGACAGACCAAGACCTTGGAGGATAGGCATCCTGATTTCAACTCTACTGCTAATCGGCTCTGAGGCTTTGAACAAGGCCTGAACCTCAATTTCCTTGACTGTCTGTCACACGGGGACAACTGCTCTTGGAGGACTGCTTGGAGGGACATATTATGAAAGGAATGAAAAGCACAGTGAACCCAAGTATGTAGTAATTAGACCGCTCGGACTTCAGGGCTACTCTCAAATAGTAAAATCCCTGATTTCCTTACTACCGTTCTAATGAGTTTCTCCTGCATGAGCCTCTGCATGAGAAACAAGAAAGGTCAGAAGGACAAATGGAGAACTCAAGAGCACAGAGATGCTGGTGTCCAGGCTGCTGTCTCCTTCTTGTCTTTCCCAGGTCTGCAGCCCAACACTGGGCACAGCTGGGTGGCCCAGACCAGCGCAAGGGAAACACACAGGGCGTTGTGACTGGCGCTGCGATCTCTGCAGTGTTTGGACATTTCAACTGGAAATATTGCACCATGAAATTCTCAAATATCAGAACTACAGAACTCCATTGCCCTTGGTATTTGTCATGGGTTTGTTCTAAATAAATACAAAATGGACAAATAAAGAAATATAAGTGTTTTAGCATAGCAATACAGGGATGGAAATTTTTACCCCTAGAGTGGGTTCAGGCTGAGGACCTGTTCGGTCACGAGGAAAGAAAATAAAACTTGTCCACCTAGAATTCTAGCTACAGAGGAAAGATCCTTCAAAAGTGAAGGTAAATTGAAGGAACTTTTCAGCCAAAAGCTGAGCGATTTTGTCCCACGCAGACCTAAGATGTAAGATCTAAGATGTATGCAAGAAATGTAAAGGAGGCTGTTTAGAGCGCCCCTGCCTTTTCGGTTTGTCACCGGTTGGAACGTTACTTCTGTCCATAACATAGTGTGTGTTGCTGCTGCCGGACTCAGAAGCCTGAACTGGGCAGTCCTTATGCAACTCTAGAGTGCTAGAGGCAAAAAGACCAACTCAGCATATTTCATCAATACACTTATTTTCCAAACAGGAAATAGAGGGTCAGAGAAATAGAGACAAACTAAGAATTATACAATTAGTAGGGGGACAACACTGCAATTAGCCCCAATTAGACCCACTGGGAAAATGTTGGGGTCACTAAGTCATATGATCTACCCTGTTTGAAGGGCCACAGACTGATCTCTAGTGAGGTAAATACCGTTCACAGTCATATTTTATTTGGCAGACAAAGTAGATTTTTTTTCAATTCAAAATTAATTGCCTTGAAAATGTAGAAGGCATTGTCAGGTGAGCTCATAAACCTATTTGAGCACAATCGGCCAGACTTCCAGTGTTTTCTGCCCCCTTTAGATGGGACATGTACTGTCTACTTTGCTGTAGTCACCACCACCCCCTAACGTCACCATGACACGAGGTCAGAGGTGATTCAGAATGAATCATCATGCTCGCACAGTTACTTATCTTAACCACTCATTTCACTCATCTATCTTATTTTCCTGGGCCGTGGGAACATTTGATTTTGCAGTCCCTTCCCTTCCATATGCTACTTCTATTTTCCTAATTAGTAACCACGATACACCAACAAACAGGAAACTCAGTCTACCTGCATGCGTGGCACACTCTTGATCCTATAGTGATTACGTGTTTAGAGAACTCAAGACATATACATTTACATAAGCTAGTATTGGAGGCCCACTTATTTTACCCACTTGTGTTTGAGAATAAACGTTGCCAAAGTCCCACTTGTTGTATCACAATATTCTGAAGGAGAGTGGTGACCATTTTGCCATTTTCCTCAGTTTCCACTGGGTAAGATGTAGCCTTTCCTAGTATTTTCTCCTGGGCTCTCGCATAACTTCTCAGGAAGATGGGGCAGGAGGAGAATCTAGTTTTTTTTCCTGTTTTGTTTTGTTTTGTGTTTTGGCTGCTCCACGCAGCTTGCGGAATCTTAGTTACCCGACCAGGGATCGAATCCAGGCCCTGGCAATAAAAGCGACAAGTCCTAACCACTGGACCGCCAGGGAATTCCCGGGAGAATCTTGTTTTAAAACTGTATTAAAAAGATAAGATAGGGACTTCTCTGGTGGTCCAGTGGTTAAGACTCCACGCTTCCACTGCAGGGGGCGCGGTTCGATCCCTGGTCGGGGAACTAAGATCCTGCACGCCGCACCGTGTGGCCAAGAAAATAAAAATAAAATAAGATACACCCATTCGTCCACAAAAAATATATGTATATGAATTTCATAGCAGTATTATTCATAATAGCTGCAAAGTAGAAACAACGTAACTTTGCATCAACTGATGAGTGGATAAATAAAATATTTTACATCTATACAATGAAATATTATTTGTCAATTTTTAAAAAATGAAGTATTGATACATACTACAACGGGGATGAACCTGGCGACACTGCAGGAAATGGGGAATGACTACTAGTGGGGATGAGGCTTCTTTTTTGTGGAGATGAAAATGTTCCAAAAGTGACTGCGGAGATGGTTGCACAAGTTTGTGAATATCCTAAAAATGATGAAAGAGTACACTTTAAATGGGTGGATATTATGGTATGTGAATTACATCTCAATAAAGCTGTTATTTAAAGAAAGATAAAACAGAATAAGCGTTTTGAAATTGGGAAAGGGGAACTAATATTTTGAAAGGATCTGCTATGGACCGGGCAGACTCCAGCATGTGTGTGTGTGTGTGAGTGTGTATAATTTTATTCAAGCCTCACAGCAACCTGCCAGGCAATTTCATTCTGCCCATTTCACAGATGAACAAATAAAGGCTCACAGAAATTAAGGCTGCCTTAACTAGTTACTTGCCAAGCTGAGATGTGAACCCACATCAGTCATGCAACATTTTCTCCTCTAAAAGACAAGAAACTAAACAGAAACAATTTCCCATGGCTTTTTTTTTCTTTACTGCTGCATGTTGACTACTTAATTATGAACAGGAGAGTAGCTTTTCTTTCCTTAAAAGCTAACCTGTAATATGCCAGCTGATAAAAAGTCAAATGGGGCCTTTTTCTCTCAAGGTGACACATGTTCTTTTCTAAACGAAAAGCTAGGCCTGCCGAAACCATTTCTGTCTGTTGGTATTTTCTCACTTACCAAATATTCTCCTTGAACTCACCTCAGCTTTCTCCCTCACTGGATATCAGAGCTAGAAACACTGCCTAATGTACCTCCCCCTCCCATCCCTGAATACATAAAGCAGCACCCAGGTAGCACTGAACCTGTTTATGACATCCTCATTCTATCGCTACACATGTCTCTCATCGTTAGCATCAAAGAGCACTTACACATGAATTCATATGGACAAATTCCTCAACGAAGCATTCAGGACGCATGCACCTGCATCCAGCCCCAATCACTTCAGGAGGTTGCGTTAAAGCACAAATCATTGGGGAGGGCGGTAACGCGGGGTGAGGGGAGACAGACTCAAATAGAACTCATGCTTCTTGCCTTAAATGAGGATCAGCCTGAGCTATACACGAAGGGGCAGCCGGCAGAGAGCGTCTGGGATGCCAGCCATCTCCAAGCCACAGGCACGGAGTCTGCATTGACTCACGTCACAACCCATCAGCTTCCCAGCTGGGCTCCAATCCTTACCTCTACTGAAGCAGGAGGTCTCCACCAGTGAGTGACCTCGCTGCATCTTCAGGATCACTGCAGCCACTCAGTTTGGCCCCCTACAGACTCAGCTCTCTGATTCGACAGCCACCGTCAGATCTTTCTTTCCTCTTTCCAACAGGACCAGTATGCTTCCTCCTGCTTGTCAATATTTAACTACCCTGTCAAGTTACATTACACCACCTGCACTAAATCCCACCCCAGTGATAACTAGGGGGTGTGCCTGCTCTACTCAATTCAACTCAACTAACCTTTATCAAGTGGCTTCCATTCATTCATTTCTTTCGACATGTATTGAGCGCCTACTGAATTTGGCACTGGAGATACAGAAATGAAATATCCGATCCCCGGACAGTCAAGACAGTGCATTATGTGCTAGGATGCTGGAGCACGGAGATAGGGGACTCTCTCATTCCAGATGGCTACCAACCGAGAGATGGAGTGAATGGGACCAGAGAATTTCCAAAGATGGGGACACTCAGAGTGACATCCCTAATGGGCCAAGCTAGATCCGGACAGACACAGGAGGACAAATGCGTGGCCTCTGCCCTCAAGGAGTTTAAACTCAACACAGGGAGCTCTATCCGTCTATAGGCTAGCAGGATTCCTTACATGAGTGTCACAGGCAAGGCACTGAACATTAAACCAAAGAGGGCAGCCATTTCTCTTTTTTTTCTTGATGCGTTGGATCATCAGCTATTTCTCTTTTTTTTAATGGAATTATATTTGACATATAACTTTGTGTATACTAAGGTGTACAACATGTTAATTTGATACATTTATATTTTATAATATGATTACCATTGTAGTGATAACTGGCACCTCTATCAAATTACATAATTATCATTTCTTTTTGGTGGTTGGAAATATCAAGATCTAATCTCTTAGCCAGTTTGATGATTATAATACAATATCGTTGCCTATATTCACTAGAGTGTGCATTAGCTCTCTAGGACATATTTGTCACTCGTTGCATGTTTGTACTTTTAAACAGCATCTGTCCTCTCCAGCTATTTCTAAGACTGAACATTTAAATGATGATGTCTCAACAGGGAAAACTGACCGCAGCCTATAGATCCCTCAGTGTTACAAATATGGGTGTCTCCTCAGATCTCTCAAGTAATAGATAAACACAGAGAGTAAAGGAGATTGCCTGGGACCTATCTGCAAGATCAGGGGGAAAAAATTTGGGTAACACAGAGTACTATTCTTCCCTGGTCAAAGGAATTAATCCGGGACAAAATGGCTCGGCTACAGGTAAACAGGGATCTGCCACATACCTTTCTAATCTCTCCATGACTTTTCCAAAGCAAAAATTCCTGACGCTTAATGAACGGTTGATGGCTCTTTGAAATAATATAGACAGACTTACAGTTTAGTATTGCCAATTGGGCAATACTAAACTGTGGTCTTTCGCCCCATCTGTGATCAGACGGCTCAAAAGCTACTGACTTTGGGATTTTTTCCAAGTTTGAGTTTACCACCAAAGCACAGCTCTCACATATGCCCACGTAATCTCTTTTCTACCAAAACTTACTTCAGCTTCGTGCACCAGAGAACAAAGCTCCCCGTTTACGTGTGAACATTCAAAGGACCCCACCATCGGGAGCCTAAGAGACCGGCCACGGAAAGTGTCGGAATATTTGAATTGCGAACCACGGCCTGGGTGGGGGATCTCAACACATCTAATTTTGGACACGTTCCAAGCTCAAGAGCATCTCTGCATGGAAGCAGCTCTAGTAGTCAGTTTCTCAGGCCATTTCCCATTTCCACACGTCTACTTCCTGAAGTGTTTCTAAAGCGAACGTTTATTCGCTTCATTGCAATATTTTACTACAAGGTATTTAAGGTTTTGACAAATACTAACTGACACTGCCACCATTCCAATGAAAACTGATGACCCGGAACTAATGCCGACGACTTGGTTGTGGCCAAAGACGTTGTCTAGTCCGTCAGGGATGTTCAGCGGAATGCTGTTCCAGATGCCTCTTTCACATCCTGGAAACACGGTTTGATTTCAGTCTTAAATAAAGCCACACTGCATGTTGAATCATCACAAAACTGAAGTTTTACCACACTCAAACTTGTTCTTTTTTTTTTAAATCGAGACTTTTTTCGGAATCTTTTTTCTTAATAACACATAACACGCTTGGCATTGGGAATATTATACATTATTAATGGAACAATTGTTACTACTAATTGCCCAATGCCTAGGGATTTCTGGATCCAGTTAGAGTGGATTTGTGCCATTTATCTTGCAATCCCACTAGAAGGATGAGGTACTATATGACCTTTGTTTTTAAAGGCAATTTTAGTAAATTACAGCAAATATGAGGGACATTTAAAAAATAATACCATTAATATCATAGGTGATGAGATAACTAACTACCATCCCATAGAAAATAACCAGCAAATGTGACTGACATTTCCAGATATCATGAAGAACTTCAGTTTTCAAAAGACAGAGTATTTCAAATATTCCCTGTTTATCTCTTGTCTACCCAGCTTTACAAAACAGAACAAAAAGAGGGTTTGGGGTTTTTTGTTTGTTTGTTTTTAATAAGTAATCTAAAAGAAAACTTCCAAAATAAAACGAATTGCCCCAAAGCCAATTTAATAGTCTTCTTTTTTAGAAAGGAAGTGGCATTGTGTACTCATCATGAGTATAGACAAAGAACTTGAAGCCTCAGTCAATATCACGTGACCCTGGGCGAGGCACTTCATCCCTGTGATGAGGTAACTATGCCTGCCCACCTCTTATGAGGAGCAATTAAGGAAAAGTGATTGGTTGTTGAAGGTATACACATGCACTCATGTGTGGCAGGGAGTACTGGGCCTTTTAAAACAGTCACTCTGGGAGCACAGGACATGTTCAAGGTCACAGAAGAGACTTTCTCAGGTTGCTATTAACTGTCCCAGTTTGCCCAGGACTGGGGGACTCCCAAAAAGCATGACTTTGAATGCTAACACCAGGAAAGTCCTGGGCGGATCATAGGCTGGCCACTCAACTTCCTATTAGTTCATGTTTGAACTGTGTCCTGGGAACAGACGTCATGTAATATGATCAGTTATTTTGCATCCTGTCTGAGCCAACCGATTTTGATTCTTCAGAATTCAGTTGACTTTTTGAAATAAATATTTAGAGCCAGGCCCAAAAAATGATATGGATTTTCACAGTGGATGAAAAGTTTGATATAAAAAGGGAAAGGAGTCCATCAATTATAGAGGTTTTCTTTTCTGAGACATTCAGAAACTAAATCCAAAAGTGAAATTAAAAAAAAAAAAATCCAGAGGGATTTTATAACCTTGCTGCTTGAATTGCGTTCATAGGATTGGCAATATTGGCATCACCAGAGCGTGTCAGAAATGTACAAGTCTGTCCCACCCCAGACCTGCATCAGAATCTGTGTTTCTGTAAGATCCCTGGGTCTCTGAGGCTATGACAGTTTGAGGAGCCCTGTTTTGGAATTTGTTTAAGCCTGGGGTAAGAGGGAACAAACCTCCATAAAAACATTTGATAGAGTTATAAAAATAAAAAACATTCCTGCAATTCAAAGACTTATGACCAAGGAAATGAAAGGCATTATTGTAATTTATGTTTTTGTGCCCTGTGAATTTTAGCTTCATAGTCGAGGAGGCCATAAATATAATTCAGTTCTAAATGAGGCCAATGATTCAATAGTTTTCCTACAAGGAAGCCTTTAGGATGCCAGGATCCACTTCAAAGGGTAGAGTGAGAATGTGTAGGGATTCCGTCTGCATACCAACTCAGTCACCACCCTCTGTTCCTGGCATCTCACTGAGTAAGGGGTTGAACCAAGGAGGCCTCCTGGGCTTTAGGTTTACATCTGAAACACCAGTGGGCAGGGGAAGGATTGAGAAAAAGCAAGTTTTTGACACACGGGTAGAGAGGTCTATTTTGGAATGGGAGGTTTGAGGGACCTAATAAACACACACGTGGGGTGAATTTGGTATTTGGATGTACTAGTCTGGGACTAAGCAAGTTACAAAAGAGTATGTACATGATTTCTTTTTGTAAAATAACTTGGAAACCTGTCAGCATAGGGACTGTATTGGATAATCAGGGGAAAAGGGATTTTATAGAACACAGCATTCCAGGCCTTAGAGGGCAGTAGAACTAATGCCCTTTGGCAAAAGGGAGAAGGGAAGCAAAGCAAAAACAAAGCAAAACAAAACAAAACAACCGTGATAAGCAAAGAATACCTACAAGTGAAATTTAAATGGGTGACCATAACGTGGTGAATTGGAATAATATAAAGGTTTAAAAGCTTTGCTTCCTAAAACAGAAGATGCATATTGTAACAGCAAGTACAATAGGAGTCTGAATCCAAAATTCCAAATATTTCAAACGGGGAGCCAGGAGATTGAGTGCAAAGTTTTATTTGTGTGTGTACACGTGGACATTTTGTACCCTATGAACAGGAAATGCATAGCCTTCTTTCTGCCCATGGGACATAAGTTTACAGAAAAAGGTTAGGCATGTGGCCACAAAGGAGACTCTAAAATTCCTTGAAATAAATGAGGAAAGGAACAACAACAGTAACAACCAAAAGACCCACGAAAATCTAAGTGTTTTCAATTAAAAAATAGTCTTCTAACTGAACCAAGTATCAAAAATGCCATAAAAATACAAAGTACAAGTTATTTAGACATAAGTACAACAATCAGGAACACTTCATATCAAAACTGGGATGCAGCTGAACTCAGAAGAAACCATAAACCTTTAAACGTTTTTATTAAAAAGGAAATTGAAGATAATTATATACTCAACCTAAGGAATTAAGGAACCTAAGAAAACAAAATAAACTTAAAGAAAACAGGATAAAAAAAACCCTAAAATATATTAGCTAGTAATCAATTTATACATTAGCTGATTCAATAAACATTTATTGAACAGTGCCTAGGAGTTGTTTTTTGTTGTTGTTTGTGTTTTGCTACTTTTCTAGATTCGGTGAATATGGCAGTGAAGGAAAACCAATAATAAATAGATGAACAGAAAAATAATGGATGAATAATTGATGTAGATATTCCTCCCTCAGTGAGAAGGAATGTAACTCCCTATTCTTTAAGTACAACGTGGAGAGTTGGGGGGGGAATAGTAACCTTACTGTGGAGAAACCTGACAAACACTAATCAGCCAGGTGATCAAGGTAAACATCAACAGTGATATATCCTGTTGATAGTATGTACCCCAGATATGATGTGGTGAAAATGGTACTTTGCCACTCTGGGCTTCCTCCCCAAACCCCATAACCCCAATGTAATCATGAAAGAAAAATCAGACAAGTTTCAAGAGAAAAGGGCATCCTGCAAATGACCTGACCAGTACGCCTTAAAGTCAGAAAGAGAAAAACAAATACCATATGCTAACACATATATAGGGAATCTAAAAAAAAAAAAAAAAAAGGTTCTGATGAACCTAGGGGCAGGACAGGAATAAAGATGCAGACGTAGAGAATGGACTTGAGGACGTGGGGAGGGGGAAGGGTAAGCTGGGACAAAGTGAGAGAGTGGCATGGACATATATACACTACCAAATGTAAAATAGCTAGTGGGAAGCAGCTGCATGGCACAGGGAGATAAGCTTTGTGCTTTGTGACCACCTAGAGGGGTGGGATAGGGAGGGTGGTAGGGAGACGCAAGAGGGAGGGGATATGGGGATATATGTATATGTATAGCTGATTCCCTTTGTTATAAAGCAGAAACTAACACACCATTGTAAAGCAATTATACTCCAGTAAAGATGTTAAAAAAAACCCCAAAACTGTCAAGGTCATGAAAAACAAGGAAAGACTGAGAAACTGTGGTAGCTAAGAGGAGACTAAACAGACATGACAACCAAATATCAGTGTGGTATCCTGGATGGGATCTTGGAACAGAAAAATAACGTTAGGTAAAACTAAGGAAATTCAAGGAATTTCCTGGCAGTGCAGTGGTTAGGATTCGGCGCTTTCACTGCTGGGGCCCCAGGTTCAATCATCCCTGGTTGGGGAACTAAGATGTCGCAAGCCGTATGGTGCAGCCAAAAAAAAAACAAAACAAAAAACGAAGGAAATTCAAATCAAGTATGATAATAAGTTAATAATAATGTATCATTAATTGTGATTACCAGTTAGTTGTAATTGATTAATTGTAATAACAGTTGTTATTAGCACCTTACATTAGTACGCCCATCTTTCCTATGTTTAAACTGGCTGTTTCAGATCGTCTTCAGATGTGTAATCTATTTCCAGCATAGAATTAATTACTGTGTGTTGATGAGACATTTTAACCACCTCCCACTCCCACCTCTGGCCTTTTGGAGGCTGAAGAGGAGACAGAGATCCATTTCCAAGGTATGCAGTTTGGAAGCCTGCCTCTTTGATGTGGCCTTTTGGTTTCACTGCCTCATTCTTAGGGAGAACATTCTGAAGCTGTCGCAAAGATCATTTGAGATCTCTGCAGTGGTCAGCGCTAACATGGCTCTCTACAGTGCCTGCATCAACACAGAGGCACAGAAAAGTGGGGTAACCCGCTTAGTGAGTTGTCTTCTCCATAGCAGACCAAGGTTTGTATATGGTACATAAAGGAGAGGATCATCTTAATTTTTTTTTTTTTTTTTTTTTTTTAGCAATTATACCTAAACCTCAGAAGCAAAGGTTTCTTCCCGTTACTGATATCAAACAGGGAGAAGGGGAGTGGAAGTGATGCTAATAAAGAAGAATGTGAGGGGACAAAATAATTCTCTTTATCATAAAAACGAGAAACAAGGAATAAGTTTTTCATGCGAATGAAGAGAAGAATCAAATCCATTTAGGTGAAAATAAAAATTAAGAAAGCACAACCCAAGAACCCAAAGGTTGTTAGTGATTCATAACTTTGTAAATTCATCCATATAAGAGAGGGTCCTGTTTAGAAGAAATAAATTTGCTTCCCTCTGAAATATACACATTTGCCAAACACCTGAATCAGATAAATGCCCAAATCATGGAATCTATCACTACGTCATTCCTTAAACTTTGCTTCAATACCTGCAAATTAGGTTAAAAAATGAATTTTCTTTAAGTGCCTAATGTTGCCCTTTGTCACAGCAAGAGCTCATTAAACTTTGAAGAGGGAACATCACGGTTTACCGTTGAACTGCACAGCTAATACTACTGCATTATCTGTATCACGCAACAAACTTAGCGTCATTATAGTTTCATGAGATACAATAAGAACCGTTCATTAATTATTCACATTTTGCTTCTAGTACACAGGATTTTTAAAAAACATACACAAGAGAACCAGAAGTGCTGTTACCCTACACATTTAGTTATGTCAAGAGAAGACTCAGCTGAGCTTGAAAACGTTGGATTTCAGATCTCCTAACAGCACTGATTGCTTGAGTGCTTTGAGAGTTCCACACGGCCCTCCGCACAGGCTGCTCCGATGTTCCCATTGCCTGTTGTCGCTATTAAGCCAGGGATAAACACAACATCAAGACTATCATCCTGTGCACAGACTAAGTCAGCTCCAAACACAAATTCTGTCAAGTAGTAGGTTAAGGCCAATCGCTAAACCATCAAACTTGCCCCTGCTACATATCTGGCCATGAAGATGGCGTGTTTCTCTCACTAATATCTAACTCCCCTGCCAGCTCGGTAGCAAATGGTAATTATTTTGTTCATCGTAGCATGATAGCATAGTCTCAGAACCTGGGACAGTGCCTGGCACATAGAAGACAATAAATACTTATGTTGAATGGATCATATGATAAGAATCTTTCCACTTTGTGCATCTGTAAAATGGGGATATTATAATTTCTATAACTACTTCTGCATTGTTTCTTCTTTTACTGTAGTCTTTTAAACATTGTTGGGATTAATACCTTTATTCATGTGATTTCTCCATATTTTGAGTTCTCAAAAGGAGAATTAATGGGTCAAAGAATCAGAACATTTTATGACTCTTGCCAAATTACTTACATGAACAATGTCACTTACATGAACAGTGTCATAAGGAAACATGGAAAAATGAATTTTACCACTTGCCCATGAAGATTAGCTATTAAAAGTGTGGCTAACTTATGGGGAGAATGAAACGCTATCTAATATTTTGTTGTAATTCAAATGTCATTAATTTGGTAAATTGAACTTTTCTCTGTTTAACTAGTTATAGCTTCTTTTTCATCCATCAACTGAAGAATGACCAGCCCTGGTCCCCACTCTGTGTATGGGAGCCTTTCCCAGATACTTCAAGAAACTCTGGCACCACAGCTTCTTTGACAATTTGATTCCTTCGATATTCTTTCTCAAGAGTACAACAGGAGCCTTGAAAGCTAAAGTTTAGGCCATACTTCTATTGGCCAGGGATCTCTGCACTAAATGGACTTATATGATAGACCAGGAGTCCCTAAGATTATTTACATGTGTGTTGATAAACACCTTTGGAGGTTTTCACTGTGGAAGAATTAGTGAGTCATTTTGTAGAGTCAAGCCAGTTTTATGAGCCAATAAATGATAGCCTAAGTAAGTCACAGTCAAGGACCAGCCCACACAAAGAAATCCTATACCTACAAAAGTTTCAGTGCTAATACAGTTGAAAGCTGTCACCAAATCCTGCTATCTGTATGGGTAGAAAAGTGCTCAACAACACACTGATAGCCCAGAAGGTAGAGAATTGAATTAAGGCCAACAAAAACCTTTGAGTGAATGGCAGATTCAAGATAATAGTGGAGTGATAAAATAAAACTTTCCCAGAAACCCAAGTCCTAGCAAAATTGCTCTGTAAGTGTTTTGGGACTACTGGTCTTTCTAACTTCTTTACGTTCCCAAGGCTCAAGGATTTTTGGTTTGGGGAATAGGCCCATTTCAGGATGTGTAGACAATCCAGGTAATACGTAACAGGGCCCAAGGTGGAATCTGGTTTGTAAAGCTCAGCAGAGGTTGGTATTATTGCATAAAAATTTATATATGACTTCCAAAACAAAACATTCTCATTGTTCTAGATACTCACTGCTTAAACGCTTGGAATGGAGAAAAGAGCCCAAGAATACTTATAAAAATATTTTATATTGAAAAGGTCAAAAATTCTTAATGGTAACCCAAGGTGTGAATGGTGAGCTAAATGTTTACTTCTTCCTTCAGTTCTATTTGGCTAGGCGATGATTGATAAGAAGAGAAAGAGTATCTTAAAAATGTTCCTTTTCAAGAATCATTCATATATAAAGAGCTAAATGTCAACCCCAGAAAAACCAACAACCACATTCTGTAAATAAACTCATTTCCTGGGGAGTTTTGTCTCCCACTGGAGATC
Organism: Balaenoptera ricei; assembly: GCF_028023285.1. Taxonomy (NCBI): domain Eukaryota; kingdom Metazoa; phylum Chordata; class Mammalia; order Artiodactyla; family Balaenopteridae; genus Balaenoptera; species Balaenoptera ricei. The sequence goes on along the minus strand of NC_082645.1, from coordinate 2,907,128 downwards.
ACAGTTGAGTGGAGGAGAGGAGGTAAAGCACAGTGGTTAAGAACAGAGACTGGAGATGGACAGCCTCAGTTTAATCCCGGTTCAGCCTTTATTAGCTGTACGATTTGGGATGTGCCACTAAATTCTATATTCCTCAGTTTCCTCATCTGCAAAGTGGGGTTGATAACGACAATGTCGACTTCATAGTGTTGTTGTGATGATGAAATGAGTGAAATATGTAAGAACACTCTGAACTGTGCCCAGCATATAACACTATGTATTTTCCGATAGGAGATTATGAACACCTTGAGAGTATAATTTATGTTCTCCAGAACCCAACATTACCCCGGCACACAGGAGGCGATTCATAAACAATTGCCGAATAAGAGGATGACTATAAAGAATTTTCTGCTAGGATTTCTTGAAAGGGCAGCATTTCCTTGTATCTTCAAAGCATGACAACTCAACACAGGACTGACAATACAGGCACCTTTAAGAAACAATTCCAGGGTGCAGAGTGCACGCACCTGGAGGCAGCAGCAGAATGAGTAACGAGAGAGCAATGAACAGTATTAGATAAAAGACAAGTAAGAGTCTTAACACAAATCCAAATGACTGAATTAATGCAAGTATTATATTCTTTGCATAGCCCCGGCTTGCCCTTCTACTCTTTACTGATAAAGCCAGGACTATTACACCATCTGGAGTGGGTCAAGATGAAGTGGAGATTCTGATCTCATCTCTAATTACTTCTTCATTCAAGTGGGAGTTGGAGAGTGTGTAGGAAAGTTTCAGGGAAGGATTTTTCAAATGACACAAATTCACTAATAAAATGCTCAGGAGCTGATTTAGGCCTATTTAATCTCCAAGACATCTGAAACAACACAATGTCTGTAACGACTTCTTATCCTGGAAAATCCCAAAGTCGTTTTAATATTTTTTTGGTTTTAATCCATGTACTTAGTAGTCACATCACTCACCACTGAAATGCAGTTCTCATTTCTGCAGTCAAAGAGAGCAATGCGTTTCATAGGAACTGCAAGATAACAGGATGGCTAGACACACAGTTCACATAACTGAAAATGGAGACAGGCCGGCTTCACCACGGTGGAACACAGCCAGCCTCTCCGGCGTGCATCAGGATCTGGGTGTGGCATCACTGTTTTCTTCCTTGGACGGCAACGGGGTAAAAGAGTGGGTCAAGCGAATGAGAGAGATGATGAGTATATGATTAAATGAACACATGCAATGAAGTTAAAGAAGATACTAAAACCTACAAAAGATTTTAGTTGAAAGAGGCAGGCCTTTCCCATTCATCAAATCTGGCCAAGAATGGATTTCAGTTTAGATAGCAGCTTGGGGCTAGTGGCTAGTGGCTACCATATTGGACGGTGAAGGCTAGGTGACTCCCTCTGACATCTCTATTCTTCTCTGGTTCCTTCATGGTGTCTTTTCATCTGCCACTTGCTTATTGGGATTCCTCACTGGCCCCTGCTTTTGTGACTCTGCACACTTTCCACAGCTCTTTTTGCGACACCTGACATTCTACCTCACCAAAATCTAACCCTTTGTCTTCTCTGGTAAAATAGCTATTTTTCATTCATGTTTTACTTCAGTTGCAGGCACTGTCTTTCACCTGGGCTCCCAAGCAGGGTACCATTTTTGACAGCTCTCCTCCCTCCCTCCACTCCTATCCAACTGATGATCAATTCTCACTCTATTGATATTTCCCTTTCAAAAATACTTTTTTAATCCATCCCCTACACGCCAACCACCAACTGCATACTCCAGATTATCCATACTTTCTTTCAGGTATTTCAACCAATATTCTATATATATATGAAGCTCAGGGATTCTCACCTACGGCTGCATGATAGAATCACAGGGGGAGCTGAAAACACAACCAGGACCTGGATCCAACCCAAGAGACGGGGTTTTATTCAGGACGGGGCGGGGCCCAGGCACCGGTAATTTTTACCCACGTGACTTTTGTCGAGTCAGACTTCAGAATCACTCTTCTGGCTCTTCTCTCTGGCTCTTGTTTTGTCCCCCCACCTACAGCGAGCGACACCCTGAAGAAGTACCAGCCTGCTCCATCCACAATGTTCATCTATCCACTCTGCCTAAATCTCTTCAATGATTGCCCATCCTCTAGAAAATGAAACCCAATTCCCTGAACTTTCTCTGACCTCTCTACTCATGCCCTGACACTCTCCGCCTCACATCTTTTGCTCCAGTTACTGTTAGTTCCCACCTATACCCTGCCATTTCATCCCCGGGCTCATGCCCTCTTCTTTATTCAGGTTGCCAGTCTCTACTCTTTACCTGGAGAATGCCAACTCATCCTTAAACACTCAGCTTCAGCACCACTTTTCTAAGAAGTCTGTTTCATTATAACTTGCTTGCGCACCACTCCTCTGTGCATGGGACACCCTGTGCCTATCTCTATCAGTGCTCTTGCAAGACATCATAAAAATGGGTACATATACATGAATCGCCCACTCCCCTGTGAGCTGGTTTTCTCAGGACACTCATGTCCTATGCCTGTTGTCCCCTTTTAGCTAGTAACAGTGCCCCATTTTAGTCCCAAGGATGTCCTAACATGGCTGGTAAATGGTGAACACCTTACCTGGGAGATCACTGACACCAGTAACCCAGTCCTATGCTTTGCTGTAATCTCAATGCCTAAGACAGTTCCTAAAACTCGGTATATGTTTATATGCTCAAAAAATGAAGGAAGGAAGAAAGGTATTATGTAACTGGCAAGCTATCCTATCATGTTCAGAGGCAACCTTTAGGAAGGCCTATTGAAAAATCCAAACAAAGTTTTATCTTAAAGAGATGTCTGCACTCCCATGTTCATTACAGCATTATTCACAATAGCCAAGATATGGGATTAACCTGTGTTCATCGATGGACGAATGGATAACGAAAATGTGAGATATGTGTACATACATGTACACACACATGCACACACACACACACACACACCCAGTGGAAGGCTATTCAGCCTTAAAAAAGAAGAAAATCCTGTCCTTTGTGACAACATGGTTGATACTAGGGGACACTATGCTAAGTGCATTAAGCCAGACACAGAAAGACAAATACTGCATGACCTCACTTATACGTAGAATTTTAAAAAGTGAAACTCACAGAACCAGAGAGGAGGATGGTGATTGCCAGGGGCTGGGAGGTGGGGGAAATGGGGAGACGTTGGTCAAAGGGTGCAAAGTTTTAGTCATACAGTATAGTCAATTCTGGAGACCTAGTACACAGCTTGTGACTACAGATAAAAACACTGCATTATAGATCTGAAATTTGCTGAGGGAGTAAATGTTCTCGTCACATACACAAAAGATTAAAAAAAAAAAGATAACTATGTGAGGTGATAGAATTAGCTCAAGTTTGGTCATCTTTCACAATGCACATGTATATCAAAACACCATGTTTGGGCCTCCCTGGTGGCGCAGTGGTTGAGAATCTGCCTGCCAATGCAGGGGACACGGGTTCGAGCCCTGGTCTGGGAAGATCTCACATGCCGCGGAGCGACTAGGCCCCGTGAGCCACAACTGCTGAGCCTGCGCATCTGGAGCCTGTGCCCCGCAATGGGAGAGGCCGCGACAGTGAGAGGCCCGCGCACCGCGATGAGGAGTGGCCCCCGCTCACCGCAACTAGAGAAAGCCCTCGCACAGAAACGAAGACCCAACACAGCCATAAATAAATAAATAAATTTAAAAAACAACAACAACAAAACACCATGTTCTACACTGTAAACATATACAATTTTTATTTGTCAATCATACCTCAGTAAATCTGGGAAAAAAAGAGAGATCTGATTAAATGTAAGAAAAACTAAACATAGAAACAATTTGGCATGTAATTGCTCCTCAAAAATATGATTGTAGAAAGTAAACTTGAGTTTTCTCAGCCTACTATCACTTTGCATACTCCTGTGTGCTCTCTGGACCTGAGGGATGTTGACAGTCATCAGGTGGGTGAGGACCAAAGTCTAGATGATTCCTGGGAGCAACCCCAGCCCCTGTCTGTTCTCACAAGGGTAAGTCTGCTTTTTGTGGCCAAGGATTTGAGCTCTGGTGTCAGGCTACCTGCATTTGCATTGCGGTCCTCCACTGGGAGGGCACATGACTTGGGTAAGTTATATAAACTCTCTAAGCCAGCTTTATAATGGAGAATAATGTGCCTACTCATACAATCGCAGAGAATTAAATAAGGAAAACCATGCAGGGAAGTTAGCACGGTGCCTGCCTGCCACAGAGAAAGCCCCTAAGAAACAGTCACCCTTATTCTTTTATCTATTTGATTTGTTGGACTTACAAATAATATTTCACTTGAAGAAGGGATTTGTCTGCATGAAAAAAAAAAAATGCTTTGGGAAAGCACCGTTCTAGAAATGTCTGACTGTAGAGATTCCAACCCGATTCTCCCTTGGGATCTTTGTAACTTGAGTTGCTGATGGAGCCAGGGTTCTTTCTTTCCTCTGCAATTCAGAGACTCAAGCCCACACCTTGCCTGCTCCCTGGAACCCATTAGTGGAAAAGAAAACAGCAGCCCAGGACTCAGATTCCGGTGTGAGCCACAGGCGCTAGTGGGTGCCAGCTCCTGGCAGCATGGCACGAAAAGAAATGAATGCTCTTGCCAGTGTTGGGGATATGACTGCAGTGTACCTATTACAGATATTTGCCTTTGCAGCTGGAATACTAGGGGACACTACGGTTTCTGTTTGAACAGTGCTTTGAGGCAGAACTCATTGAAATGACATGGAAAGCTTTGCATAAATCAACTCTCCTGTGATGATGTTTGTAACACATCATGCCATCGGACTGCAAAATAAAGCTTGGGAGAACAAAACAGTCCCAGTTATTTACACATAACTCTAGTTCCCAAAGCAGATTTGTGGGTAACTTTGCATAAAGGATAATAGGAGATATTTCATTCTTGGAAAAGGGGTCTATCAATTAGGGTTGAAAAGGCAATAGGATTTGGGGGTTGCAGTCTAGGGTTTATAACCAATGTCTTTGGAATCAAACAGACACAGGTTTGAGAAAATAAAGCACTTTGAGTGTCGGGAACCTAAAACAGATGCAATAAACCTTAACTCTGATAGTAATAATAATAGTAATTATTTTAAAAAATTTTTATTTTATAATGGACTAGAGTTGATTTACAACACTGTGTTAGTAATTATTAATAATAATATTTTACAAAATTCCAGCAAAGATGATTAGGTTGTCTTTCATTCTCTCCTATTTTGTTTTTTCCTGCTGCTGCTGTTTGTGATTTTAGAGCAACCCCAAAATATTCACACAGGCTTAAAACCCAGCTTCAATAATTTCAATTTTCTCTGAGGAGTTAGCGGATCGCACCAAGCTATGGGAATGAGTTTGAGGTGTCTGCATTTTCATAACCAGAAGGCATGATACCTTGTCCTAAAACTGTTTGATCTTGTTACCATTGCTGTTGAATACTTTGAGTCACGCATGGGTGTAGAATACCTTTTATTCAAAAGCTTCCAAAAGAGAGATTACATCGACAGAAATTCAGAGCAAGCTGCTTAAAGGCTATATTAATCCCGATCCCGGGCTATTATACTAAATATTTGACAGGAATCCAAATTTTCCTGTAGCCTTCCACTGAGAAGATAATCTTTCATAATTTTAACTGTGAAAGGGGAGGACTTGATCTTTTGAAATGGAAAGGGTGAGCCTAATTGAATTTCCTTCTTTGGTTTCTTATTAAAGATGGGACTAGATTGAATCATATTCAATTAATGATTGTACATGGATATATGGCTCTTTGCAGAAGCTGAAAATAAGATTAACAAAGCTAGAAAAAGATGTAGGGGGCAATGGTGCCAATTCAACACTTAAAGAGCCAGGCATATGTAAGAGCAAACACCTATTTCAATGCCATTTATTTATATGATCCTGGAACAGGCTGGGCCATCGTTCGTCACCAACTCAAGGACTGAGTGGAAAATTGTGCGATACTGAGCATCGTCTATGGGGGAAAATAAACTTACAAATGCCGCAAAGGATAATCAGGACGTACCATTCTGACCCGTCCCCTCTCCTGACCACCCACCGAATACACCACAGTCCTTGTTATTGTCAACCCAGGGCACACCCGTCATGCACTCATCTCAGCCCAACCGTCGTCAGCCTCCCAGACACCACAACTCAGTTCTAAGACTGTTGCCTTCCACAAGGCGTTATGCAGCTCTGGTAACCACAGAAGCACCTTTTATGGACTAATAATTGTGATAGGAGATCTGACAGGTACATTAGCACAATAGTTCAAATATTTAAAAACTGGAACTATCCAGGAGTGCAGTCCCTATAATTACCATCTCCATAAAACTCTTCCTTCTGGAAGCTTTTCTGGGATATTTTTCTTCTATATCTTCAACACTGGCATTTTAACAGACAGTGGTCTCATATCTCTATTTGTATATTCTGTCCATAGCAGTGGTGTGAGTGCTTCCAGGGCAGACCGACCAGCTCTTCTATTCTTAGGTGACCACATAGTACAAAACATGTAGTAGGAGCTTACTTAGTACTTCTTTAAATGCAGCTGACGTGTGTGTGTGTGTGTGTGTGTGTGTGTGTGTGTGTGTGTTTGTATGTTTGAGGGGAGGAGGTGGTGCTAGTTTGGGAGCCGGAATCTGAAATTTTCGTCCCAGCTCTGACCCTTGACATCTGTGAGAGCCTGAGTCAGTTTCCATGTCTGTGGAATGGGTATAATAACACATAATGATGCTCACATTGTGATGAAGTTATATGACATTTGGGCACTGCCTGGCATGCAGTGGAACTTCAATTCATAGCCATTCCTTTGTTGAATAGAAACACTGACTTAAGAAAGGTTTTAGGATGTGAGAGGGATTAGAGTGCAGTGCTCGTGAGCAAGGACTTTGGAACCAGACTGCCTAAGCGCAAACCCCAATTCTAAACCTTCTGGCTGTGGAATGTGGGGCAAATTGCTTAACATCTCTATGTCTCAGTGTCCTCACCGGTGAAACATGGATACCAACGGTATCCACGTCCCCAGTTAGTGAGGGTTAAATGAGTTCATACATATACATCTCTCATGAGTCCTGAAACACTCATGTGGCTTTAGTATTACTAAGAATGAGCCTACGTAAGACACAAATGAACTTGGTCAGTTTTAAAGGTCTTTGAAAACTCTGGATCTATAGTTCTGTGAAGAAAACATATACACTCTTTCCTTTAAAGCTTCACATATAAGAGAGTATAACACACATACTGAGACAGTCCCCACCATCTACACACACCTACACACGCCTACACACACATCAGCGTTGTCTCAGTTTAATCTTTTTTCTTCCTCTGTCACAACTCACTCATCTGCTACCTGCAGTATCTAAAAGCCCACAAATTTATGATCTGTCATAACCAGCTAGGAAGCTGACTCGGAAAAGAGAACTGAAGCCAAATCCCATATTAAATTTGAAAGATTGTTGGAATATCATTATCCTCTAGCGATGGTCTAAATGGCGAGCCAGAAGTGACTTGTCTAAAATAGATGCCTGAAGAGCAAAGGTCTGGCATCAAGCTGAACTTTCAAGGGAACTTCCAATGAAGTTCACCAATGTCTAAATATGAGACCTCTTTCAGCAGATGGGCTGGGTGCATTACTGAACTAGCTAGCTGGATGTCTTCACAAGATGGGGATACAAAACACTTGCCGAGAAAGAGTAGGCTCAAATTATCCACACAGCTGCACATCAGTGAATTTGCAGTGTGCAAAATAATTTGGGGACTCCCAGGAAGGGGATAGAGTGAGCTCAGCATCAAAATGAACAATGAACTAAGATAACAAACTTGGTGACCTATTCAGTATTTAAGCTCTTTGAAACAGACCTCTTCTACCAACCACCATCCCACACATCTTTCATGCTGTTGGCCTTGCTGCCTCCTCTTCTCCAGCCACCAGTCCTTTTAAATGTAACCTTCATAGGATACGCCAGTCACTTTAGGCATTTCCCAAGCCAGCTTAGGGGAAATTCATACCATAACCACGATTTTCATTTATATATTTATGCAGTCTTCTCTGTCCCAATCTTGTTCTTTCAGTCCTTCTACCACAAAAACTCTGCCAAGTATTGTTCTTTTCCTTACTCCCAAATAGGATTCAAATGCATTTCAAATCAGGGAAACAATGAGAATTGTGCCCACATGGCTTAAAGATGGAACAGATGTAATGACTAAAAAGACCGACTGAAGACACGCAGACAATGCAATTTCACAGGAAAATCTAAATCAAGTACAGAGGAAGGCAGATTACCAGACAGTTATCTGCAGCCCTCCACGGGAACATCAGGTAGATGTCTAACGAAACCTGAGTCCTTGGTAGACGCATCAGACACAAAGGAGGCTATTCTGGTGCTCTGAAAGGGCAGGTATTGTCTCACACCTAAGCTCTGTTCAGTGACAGAAAAGGACTCAGGGATACCGATCAAGGCAGTCAGGAAGTGGAGAAGATAGAGTGGAAATGAAATAGAGTTGCAGGGATCGGGCTGAATTAGTGAATCTAGACAGAGTTATACAAATAGCAGGAGCTGGGGGTGGGGTGGGGTGGTAATGACAAAGAGAATCATCCTCTGGAAAGACTTCCCCCACTCTGTTGTGCCTATCAATATCTTCCCCATCTTTGAGTCACTGCAGAGATCCACACCCTTGTAACTACTCCAAGCCACCTAGCATCTCCCCTCTGACATCTGATGTACTTACTGGTGGTACCAGTGTTTCTCAACTGGGGGTGATTTTGCCCCCCAGGGGACATTGGCAATGTCTAGAGACATTTTTTTGTTGTACAACTCGGAGGATGCTACCTCTAGGGGTAGAACAGGAAGGCCACTAAACATCCTACAATGCACAGGACAGCCCCACAGCAGAGGGTCAATAGTGCAGTGGTTGAAAACTCTGGTCTGCACCACTGCTATCTGGCCCCAAATCCTCATGGTCTTGAACTTTAGTTCCATTTTCTGGCTGCATGCATTGATACTCCGGGCAGCTTCTACGTATCTCTGGGGCACGGACCCCACTTGATACTTCATGCCATTGCCCAGCACACTGGGCACGGTGCCTTGCTCGTGGTAGGCAGAGTGTGTGAGTGATGGGAGAAGAGAAAAGATGTGTTTCCTGTGAGTCAGGGCTGAGGATGTTGCCCCTTTGCAGCATTCTTGGCAAACGTTGCTGGGCACAGAATGGCATGGCAAAAGCACCATCCCCCTCTGGTCAACAGGCAAGGGTTGAGCTGCTCAAGCAATGGAGATGGTCGGGGGAGAACTCAGCTAAGAATAAAGAAGTGAGGGCTAGGCTGCAGCATTCTTTCCAATAGTCAGTGAAACAACACATTGAAAGATGGGCATTTCGACTTTTAAGCGACGCTTTTACATATAATCGAGAGAAAAGTCCAAAAGCTGTCCAAGCCAGGTAAGAATTCATCTGCCTGCTTCACAGCGCTGCTGGGTCTCTGCTGGCCCTTCCAATGGCACTGACTGCAAAGCATCTGGGCTTTGTGAAGCTTTTGCTGAGCAGAAATAACACAGATAGCCTCTCGCTCCCTCTCTCCCTCTCACTCTCCCTCTTCTGCATTCCATTTTCGCTGCATCTTTCTCTCCATTCTAATAGGCCCAGGAAAAGCACAAATCACTAACCCAGGTTGATGCTGCCGGCATCACCTCTCCCATAAAGCCCTCCTTAGGCCCATCGCACTGCTCCCCACCTCAAGGGTGGCTCTCATATTCTACTGGTGGCTCCAAAGCCGTTGCCCCACTGGGCTGAGAGCCAGCTCAGCTCCCTGGTGCTGTGCCCATGCATCGTCCACCTCTAATCCAACCAGCGCCTAGGGCAGTGCTAGGCACGTACAACATGCCCTGTAAGTGTCTGCTGAGCTACTGAAAGGGGAGACTTGTGCCCTCCGAGACGAAGCCAATTCCCAGCCAGCACAGCGCAGAAGCCAGGGAGCCTTCAGTCAGGCTATCTCAGATAGCTGCTCAGATGACAAAGTCTGCAGGCTTGAAGGCATTCCTGCCTGGGAAAAAGAGGCAGCCGCAAAATTCTTGCTCTAGAACATTCCCACCATCAGCTGCACGTAAATTTCTGAGTGTTCATCTCAAATTTGAGGCTGCCTCTGGATGTTTTTTTTTAAGTGATATGAATTGCATCATCCCAAACACACATTTACCAAGATGTAGCTTTTCTTTCTGTACCTATCCTGTTTGATGGCAAAAAACAAAACCAGGATCTTAAACTAGCCACTCCAGAGTGTTCTCAAGCCAGTTTCCTCAGAGGTTCAAGTTTAGAGGATGTCACATTTAGCATGAAGGTGCTCTCCCTTGACTCTCCTTGCCCTGTCTGTCTGGGGTCAGTGTGAACTTCACAAACTCCTACAGGGGAGAGGGAAGAGCAAGTCCACTGCGTGCTCTCTCTCTGTTCAGTGCTGGCCTTTGTGCTATACATGACTCTTCCTGCCTGGAATTTAACAAAAGCAAACAACAATGCTCCTCAGTGATGGCCAGCGGCTGGTCTGAAGGATCCCACAGCTCCACTCAGACTGTGTGGTGTGGCAAAGCACTGAGGTTCAGCCCATCCCTGGCAGGAACCCTCCTGTTTTCTTCTGATGTTCCTCCATGGGATAGGCCCTTCCTCCCTGGGCCCTCTCTCTCCTGCAGCTCACTTCTAGACTCTGCTTGCAGGAACTTCCTGAGACCTTTGAACTGACTGCAGCATCTCTGGCATGAATCACTCTACTGCCATTCTCACTGCACCACACAGCCCAGGGCACGTGCCCCAAGGTGGCTGTTCTATATTTAGCCAAGCCACACCCATGGACAGTCATACTTCCCTCTGACCCACAAGCTTCAAGCAGGCTTCCATCAGTTGCTGCCCCAGCTCATCCCTGAGTTTCCTGCTTCCTTTTCAAACCTGCTCTTTCCTCTTCAGTGCTATTTTCTTTGCTGGAAGAGGGGAGTAGGGGAAAGATGAGTAAAGCGACCAGTTGAGTCTATCTGCATTCTCCTGGTGATCTTTCCTGTCTTTTTGAACTTAAGAGCTGACTTTTGAGACTAGAAGTCAAGATTCCAGCAAGCTTATTCACTGATATGTTTCAGACATTTTCACACCATTGCCCAGGGCAAATGGCTGCTCCTAATTGCATGCAAGATGTTTAATCAATGCACAAGAAACACTTAGCAAGCATAGGATTTTGAGACATTTCAATTCCTGGTGAGTGTATAAATATTGTTTTAAAAAATGGCCTGTGGTTGGTTTATTTATTATGTTTTTAGTCTACTTCATTGTCCTAAATTCCCATTCTTGTGATTGACCTTATATGAGGTCTTTAAATAAAGCTGGTAGGTGTCCAAATCTCTGACACTTGATCCCATTCTCCACATGAGGAAAGAGATCAGAAAGAATGAAGGAATGATGTGCTTGAGTTTTGGGAACACGATCTAGAGAAGTGCCCATAGTATCTTAGGGCTAAACTGTTTAAGTACAATGGAACTGCTAACATAAGGGCATGAGGACCTCAGAAAGTCTGCCAAATTATAAAGAACTTTTTAAGACAAAAACCTGAAGGATTTTTTTTTTTTATAGTTACACATCTCCTGGTATTGCTTAAAATTACCTTCTTAATGTTTAATCTACAAGAGAGAAAGTTGAGACCCATTGTACCTCTCTCTCTCTCTCTTTCTCCTGTCAAACCAGAGGATAATGATCTCTGCCCTTCTTATCCCAGAGGGGTGTTAAAAGGATAAAGTGAGATAACAGACGTGAGATACCAATCTCAAATCAGGAGCTGATTAAAAGCCTCCCTGCGGGTGTTATCTGTGGGGACTGCCAGAAGCCCGAGTTCTCCTTCCTTGCACTCTGATCTTTGCTTTCCCACTTATTGACTCAAGTAGAACAAGAGTCAGAGTTCGCCCCTCACTTGACTGCTGGCCCCTCTGAACCCAAGGCCTGACACCTGAGCCAGGCAGTGGCCTCCTTGCTTCTTTGTATCCATCTATTCTCCAAATGTTCCCTCCTCGGCTGACTTCTTGAACCTTCTTCACCCAATACGATTCTCCCATGGATTGTGCTCTCCATGCAAAGAATTGTTTTAACTAATTCTTTTCCTTTTAAGATCTCAAGGGCCCTGAACAGATGGTAGTTGATAATAAGAAGTGACTTCTTTGATCATTTTGTTTATTTCACAAGAGGATGCTAAACATTATCTTATGACTGAGTGATTCATTTGGGAAAGGAAATAATTTATTTGAAGACCATTCTCCTTATACAAGAGGGCAAGTTGCAAAAGTACTAGATAATTTCAACTTTCTCTCTCATGTTTCGTCACCTTGACACAGCTCCCATATCTAGGTAGATCTCAACTAATATGAGAGATGAGTTTTTGAGAACAAAGAACTCATGGTTAGAAGGTTTCGCAAGTTGAATCTTATGGATTATTCACAAATAATCATTCAACACCAGTTCCTAGAAGCTTACAATATGTAATGATTGTGGGGAATATATTTAAAATAAAATGCAAATCAACTAGTTTTAAATAAAACTAAGGTTTTTTTTTTTAATGCTAGTTTTAAAATGCTTTTCATATATATCTGACTTAATTCTCATAAAAATCTGTGATTTGGTTACTATCGTTATCACAACTGTGTAAGCAAAAAAATGGAGGCTGACTTTTGCAGACCTTGGATTAAAATCTCAGATCCTCTAGCTTCAAACTCCAAATCCTTCTCACTGCACGACACTCAGAGCTTTCGGTTTGCAGCAATCAGTGTCCCTCAGAGGAGTGAATACAAGGTACTAGTTGGTTCTTCCAGGAGCAATCACTTCTTGTGCCCTGGATCAACCAGATGAAGATGCCAAGAGGCAGGTCAAAGTCAGGGATGAAGCTGAGAAGAGTGACGGAAGCTGAAGGTGCGCACCTGGAGGGCGCCTGTGCAGAGCTGACAGCTAGACTCGGGGAGGGGATGAGCTGACCTTGGGAAACAAGGGAGAGGCAGTGAGAAGTGAGGGGGAGGAGGAGCAGAGATGGGAGGCAAGATGGAGAAGGCAACTTAGAAATACACACACTGAGTGGGTGAGAAAGAAGAGGAACCAGAGAAAGAAACCAAAGGCATGCAGTCGGCAAAGCAAGACCTCCAGGTGAGTTTCAAGCATGATCCCAATAAGGCAAAATGTGGAAGGTCAGTGAAGCAAGGAGCCAACCGAGCAGGGCCATTGGTACAGCTGAGCTGACGATTCGGATGGGCTGCGGGTAGAGCTCATGGCTTTACGGCGGGGAGCACCAACATGAATGACTGCAACTCTCCCAACTGCAACTTTCCCTACCATCCACTCCTGCCCTCGCCTCAACCAGGCCATGAGTGGCCAGGAAACAAATCACCACAGACCCAAGAGAGGCTCAATATTTAAGAGAAAACTCCATTTGCATCGTTTACTGAGCTACATATAGAATTCAGAGGTCAATGCCAAGGTCCCTGAACTCATTGAGTAAAATGGTCTTCTTACGTAAATAACAAACCCAAAGTTAATCTGCTTACTAACTTATTTTCAAAGTCTGTTTCTTTGTTTTAAATGGAGGAAAACTCACAGTCTCGAGGCACTATCATCTTGCACTTCTCTCTGTGGCCTCATCTTGATGCCCTAAAGGGTAGCTAGTCTGTCCAGCCTGCTGAGACAGGGTTCCACAGACGGTACTTCCAATGGTTCTGTCCACATGCGTGGGCTTTTGGCTTACATAGCTTTAAGGTCACTGCTGAGAATACCTACCAGACTAAAGCAAACACACCTATTCACTATATTATAAAGAGGCTGACATGAAGCAACAGACACAGCAACAGAATAAAGCAGAGATGAATCAGCAGATCAGTGTCCTAAGTCCGTATACTTAAAATTTCTACTTCTAATTTACTCCTCCCATAGTATTTTGATTATGTTAACTTCTCAAATGAAGGCAAGACTTATTTTCCTGTTGAATGTATTCTCCCCTTTGTCAGCATTCATTCCAATAAGAGGTTTGATATTTACTCTGGAAAAAAAAAAAAAGCACAATTTGTACAATTTGTAAGCTTCCGGAAACTCTTTGTCATAAATCAAACCTCTGAAACATTCTGGCATGAGGAAGCTCATACATTTCATTGACTTGAGAGGAAGAACAAGCCCAAATTTAATCCGTTCGGTGTAGAATGATGTCAAGTAATCCAACTGTTTGTCCTGAGCAGTCAAGAGGAAAGACTTGTTAAATCTAAAACAAAAGCAGCACATGCCAATGCTTGATTTGGCATTCTTTGAGATTTCTCCAAAGGCTGCAAATTGAACTCTGCCTAGAAGTGCATGTTTGGGCAGATTTTCCATAAGGTATTTTTTTCCCTTTAAAAAAGCTTATTGATAAGAGAGGAACCCGGATTTCTGTAGCTATTTCAGCCTTTCAGTCATCTGCTTCTTAATCTTTCTAATCATCTTTCTCCTTTCTGTAAAATAACATAGGTAGATAAGACGCTATGTTTATACAGACACACACGATATGCACACACGAACAAAGATATAGGCTGTTTTCTTTTGTTTTTTTTGAGTTGTCTATGAAGCTGTATTTATTCAATTGAGTCTACTTACTTTTTTAAAATTAATTAATTAATTAATTAATTAATTTATTTATTTATTTATTATTCATGGCTGTGTTGGGTCTTCGTTTCTGTGCGAGGGCTTTCTCTAGTTGCGGCAAGCGGGGGCCACTCTTCATCGCGGTGCTGGGGCCTCTCACCATCGCGGCCTCTCTTGTTGCGGAGCACAGGCTCCAGACGCGCAGGCTCAGCAATTGTGGCTCACGGGCTTAGTTGCTCCGCGGCATGTGGGATCTTCCCAGACCAGGGCTCGAACCCGTGTCCTCTGCATTGGCAGGCAGATTCTCAACCACTGTGCCACCAGGGAAGCCCAACTTTCTTTTTAAATTTATTTATTATTTTAAAAAATTGAAGTATAGTTGACTTACATTATATTAGTTTCAGGTATACAGCGTAGTGATTCAGTATTTTTGCAGATTTTAGTCCATTATAGGTTATTACAAAATAATGGCTATAATTCCCTGTGCTATACAATAAATCCTTGTTGATTATCTGTTTTATATATAGGCTGTGCTTAGTGGTCTTTTCTCCCCATTGTGTATTTTATGCTCTTTGACATTTCCAGGCACTCTGAATATTCCTCCGTAAGAGCACTTATCATACTATATAAAATGATTTCTCCCTCCTAGACTGAAAATGCAAGATCAAGTATGATTTCTGTGCACTTTACATTCTTGTTGCCTATAAGAGTAGCTGTGCTATAATTCTTTGGTGGATCAGTAAATGGATAAATGAAAAAATATTCCCAAAACTGCTATCACCTCTCATCTTATGTGTATTAGAAACAATTTCTGACACTGGCTTTTGTTCCTTTTTTCTTCAACTTCAGTCTAAAAAAACGCAGCGCCCTTGTGCCTTAGGCAAAAGTGATTCGAAGTCATCTATTTTATACTCAGAAGAGTTAAAGAATTTTAGAATATATTAGAATGGAAAATTTTCAAAATATGTGAATGGCATGGTACAGTTCACAGGGAATATATGTTTTCCTGAAGACAAAAATACTAAACCCAGATACCTCTGAAATTGGTAGACTTTTAGGCCGCTTCCAACATAAAGAATTCTCTGAACAAGGAAATATAACAGTTTGCCCTAAGGCACAGCAGTTCTTTTTAATAATATAACTCTCCAGCTTCCAAAATGTTCTGCTCCAAGATGGGCAGGCCAATCTGAAGTGAATTTCATGTCAAAGTTGAGATCATACATTGTATCATCTTGACTTTATTACCTTTTCTCTTTTACATGCTGTATCGATTTGCACCATAAAGGGAGGTTAAAATATATAATTAACATCATTATGAGTCATCCAAATCTCACAGAATTTTATAGCATTTTCTTTCAAAAGAAGTTATAAAACTCAGAGGTATAAGGCCTCTTACAGGCCAAATAGCACCATTTCCGTCAAATGAATTGTCATGACAACTCTCTGTCAAATGGCCATGCATCTATGCTTGAGCACCTCCGGTTTTAGGAATTCACCATCTCTCAGGCAATACCTGTATCTCTGCATTACAGGTCCTGTTACAAGGTATCAAAGATATACCTCCCAGAAACATTCACTGATTTGTCCAAACATGGCCTCTTGGGGCAATACAGGCTAAAGTAGAATCCCTCTTCCAAACAAACATACATACAAACTACCTTTGAAGATTTAAAAGAAAGCTGACTTGTTCAGCCTGATTCTTCCCATCTGTTCTTCAGCCTAACGTTCCAAGTTCCATCCCTCCCTCAAGTAATGTCATCTTGAGTCGTTTACTCCCCTGGCCATTGTTCTCTGAATACATTCTAAAATGTCCATCAAATTTCTTCTAATATTTGGTAACATCCCCTGAACACAGTTATTTGCAATATAATTTAACCAGCCTGAAGTAGAGGAAGATGACGGTCTCCCTCATTCCATTACTGCAGCTTCTGGTTTACACATTACCTTTGTGAGAGCCATTCATATTGAGATTATTACTGGCTATTCAAATACATATTGTTACTAAGCCAATAGCCCTCTGACACCCTAACATACACTTGATATTAGAACCATACCAAACTTCACATTTACTTCTGTTAAATATCCTTTTTTCAACTTTCTTTGTCCTTTAACATCTTTCTTTGGCTGAACATTAAAAAATTCAGCCATGTGCTATCCTCAAATGGGATAGACATAGCTTTTATTATCTTTATTCACATCATTGACCTAAAACTTGAATAGACCCAGGGTCATGAAAAGGAGTGTGGAGCATGCCACAAAAACCTTCTTTTGATTGACATCAATCTGTCTTTGGGAGCAATAACTCAACCAAGATCTAATCCACCACATAGTATTTGCATCCAGACCACATTTCTCCACCTTTTTCCACAAGGGAAAATGAGAAACCTTGGGATTTCCACATGCTAAAAGAATGTTTTGCCAAAAATAAGACAGAAAAATTTATGATTGTATTGCTCAAACTGCATGTACTGGGTAAAACAGTGCCCCACTCTCAAATTCACACCCACCCAGTAGTATGTGACCTTATTTGGAGACAGGGTCTTTGCACAAGAAACAAGTTAAGATGGGGTCATACTGGGCTCTGTGCAATGACTAGTACCCTTATAAGGAAACAGAGATGTGGATGCAGATACAGACACAGAGGGAAGATGGCCACATGAACATGAATATCGGGAATGAAGTTATGCTGCCACAAGCCAAGAATTGCTAGCAGCCACCGGAAGCTAGAAGAGGCAAAGAAGGATGCTTCCTTAGAGCCTTCAGAGGGAACACAGCCAGGCTGACCCTGGATTGACTCCTAGTCCCCAAAACTGTGACAGAATAAACTTCCATTTTTTTCAAGCCACCCACTGCATGTGATTTGTTACAGTAGCTTTTGCATACTAATGCATTGTGTATGGTAGGGAGAAATGCATATACTGTGCATCACAGGGAGAACACTCACCTTCTGCCTTCTACCTGCCCAAATCGTATGGGTACACCAAGCATGTCCCCTGACTCCCTCTCCTCCAATTCCATATGCATTTCCCCCTTCTTTTCACTGCTCAGTCATTAAAATGAGAATTACAGATGAGACCTTCAAGATTGCGGAAGAGTAAGACATGGCAATCACCTTCCTCCCCACAAATACATCAGAAATACATTTACATATGGAACTCCTACACAACATCCACTGAATGCTGGCAGAAGACCTCAGACTTCCCAAAAGGCAAGAAACTCCCCAGGAACCTGGGTAGGGCAAAAGAAAAAAAGAAAAAACAGAGACAAAAGAATAGGGACAGGCCCTGCACCTCTGTGAGGGAGCTGTGAAGGAGGAAAAGTTTCCACAAACTAGGAAGCCCCTTCGTGGGCAGAGACTGCAGGTGCAGAGGGGGGAAGTTTCGGAGCCACGGAGGAGAGCGCAGCAACGGGGGTGCGGAGGGCAAAGTGGAGAGATTCCTGCACACAGGATGGGTGCCGACCAGCACTCACCAGCCCAAGAGGTTTGCCTGCTCACCCGCCAGCGGGGGCTAGGAGCTGAGGCTCGGGCTTCGGAGATCAGACCCCAGGGAGAGGACTGGGGTTGGCTGCGTGAACACAGCCTGAAGGGGGCTAGTGCACCACAGCTAGCCAGGAGGGAGTCCGGGAAAAAGTCTGGAACTGCCTAAGAGGCAAGAGACCATTGTTTCGGGTGCGCGAGGAGAGGGGATACAGAGCACCGCCTAAACGAGCTCCAGGGATGGGCGTGAGCCGCGGCTATCAACGCAAACCCCACAGACGGGCATGAGACGCTAAGGCTGCTACTGCAGCCACCAGGAATCCTGTGTGCGAGCACAGGTCACTATCCACACCTGCCCTCCAGGTAGCTTGTGCAGCCTGCCAATGCCAGGGTCCCGTGATCCAGGGACAACTTCCCCGGGAGAACGCACGGCGCGCCTCAGGCTGGTGCAACGTAACGCCGGCCTCTGCTGCTGCAGGCTCGCTCTGCAATCTGTACCCCTCCCTCCTCCCTGCCTGAGTGAGCCAGAGCCCCCGAATCACCTGCTCCTTTAACCCCATCCTGTCTGAGTGAAGAACACATGCCCTCAGGCGACCTACATGCAGGGGCAGGGCCAAATCCAAAGCTGAACCCCAGGAGCTGTGGGAACAAAGAAGAGAAAGGGAAATCTCTCCCAGCAGCCTCAGGAGTGGCAGATTAAATCTCCACAAACCACCTGATGTACCCTGCATATGTGGAATACCTGAATAGACAACAAATCATCCCAAAATTGAGGCGGTGGACTTTGGGAGCAATGGTATATATATATTTTTCCTTTTTCTCTTTTGGTGAGTGTGTACGTGTATGCTTCTTTGTGAGATTTTTTTCTGTATAGCGTTGCTTTTGCCATTTGTCCTAGGGTTCTCTCTATCCATTTTTTTTTTGTTATTTCTTTGTTTTAGTATAGTTTTTAGTGCTTGTTATCATTGCTGGATATGTTTTTTGGTTTGGGTGCTCTCTTCTTTCTTTCTTTTCTTTTTCTTTCTTTTATCACTTTTTAATTTTTTTATTTTTAATAATTATTTTTTATTTTAATAACTTTATTTTATTTTATTTTACTTTTTTCTTTCTTTCCTTCTTTTTTTCTCCCTTTTCTTCTAAGCCGTGTGGCTGACAGGGTCTTGGTGCTCCAGCCGGGTGTCAGGCCTGTGCCTCTGAGGTGGGAAAGCTGAGTTCAGAACACTGGGCCACCAGAGACCTCCCAGCTCCATGTAATATCAAACGGCGAAAGCTCTCCCAGAGATCTCCATCTCAACGCTACGACTCAGCTCCACTCAATGACCAAAACACTACGGTGCTGGACACCCTATGGCAAACAACCAGCAAGACAGGAACACAACACCACACATTAGCAGAGAGGCTGCCTAAAATCATAATATAAGGTCACAGACACCCCAAAACACACCTCCGGACATGGTCCTGCATATCAGAAAGACAAGATCCAGCCTCACTCACCAAAACACAGGCACCAGTTACCTCTACCAGGAAGCCTACAAAACCCACTGAACCAAACTTAGCCACTGGGGGCAGACACCAAAAACAATGGGAAATAAGAAAGTGCAGCCTGCGAAAAACAGACCCCAAACACAGTAAGTTAAGCAAAATGAGAAGACAGAGAAACACACAGCAGATGAAGAAGCAAGGTAAAAACCCACCAGACCTAACAAATGAAGAGGAAATAGGCAGTCCACCTGAAAAAGAATTCAGAGTATTGGCAGTAAAGATGATCCAAAATCTTGGAAATAGAATGGAGAAAATACAAGAAACGTTTAACAAGGACCTAGAAGAACTAAAGAGCAAACAAACGATGATGAAAAACACAATAAATGAAATAAAAAATTCTCTGGAAGGAATCAATAGCAGAACAACTGAGGCAGAAGAACGGATAAGTGACCTGGAAGATAAAACAGTGGAAATAACTACCACAGTGCAGAATAAAGAAAAAAGAATGAAAAGAATTGAGGACAGTCTCAGAGACCTCTGGGACAACACTAAAGGTACCAACATACGAATTATAGGGGTCCCAGAAGAAGAAGAGAAAAAGAAAGGTACTGAGAAAATATTTGAAGAGATTAGGGTTGAAAACTTCCTTAATATGGGAAAGGAAATACTCAATCAAGTCCAGGAAGCTCAGAGAGTCCTGTACAGGATAAATCCAAGGAGAAACATGCCAAGAAACATATTAATCAAACTATCAAAAATTAAATACAAAGAAAAAATATTAAAAGCAGCAAGGGAAAAACAACAAAGAACATACAAGGGAATCCCCATAAGGTTAACAGCTGATCTTTCAGCAGAAACTCTGCAAGCCAGAAGGGAGTGGCAGGACATATTTTAAGTGATGAAAGGGAAAAACCTACACCAAGATTACTCTACCCAGCAAGGATCTCATTCAGACTTGACGCAGAATTTAAAACCTTTACAGACAAGCAAAAGCTAAGAGAATTCAGCATCACCAAGCCAGCTTTACAACAAATGCTAAAGGAACATCTCTAGGCAGAAAACACAAGAGAAGGAAAAGACCTACAATAACAAACCAAAACAATTAAAAAAATGGTAATAGGAACAAACATATCAATAATTACCTGAAATGTAAATGGATTAAATGCCCCAACCAAAAGACACAGATTGGCTGAATGGATACAAAAACAAGACCCATATAGATGCTACCTACAAGAGACCCACTTCACACCTAGGGACACATACAGACTGAAAGTGAGGGGATGAAAAAAGATATTCCATGCAAATGGTAATCAAAGGAAGCTGGAGTAGCAATTCTCATATCAGACAAAATAGACTGTAAAATAAAGACTATTACAAGAGACAAAGAAGGACACTACATAATGATCAAGGGATCAATCCAAGAAGAAGATATAACAATTGTAAATATTTATGCACCCAACATAGGAGCATCTCGATACATAAGGAAAATGCTAACAGCCATAAAAGGGGAAACTGACAATAACACAATCATAGTAGGGGATTTAACACCCCGCTTTCACCATGGACAGATCATCCAAAATGAAAATAAATAAGGAAACACAAGCTTTAAATGATACATTAAACAACATGGACTTAATTGATATTTATAGGACATTCCATCCAAAAACAACAGAATACACATTCTTCTCAAGTGCTCATGGAACATTCTCTAGGATAGATCATATCTTGGGTCACAAATCAAGCCTTGGTAAATTTAAGAAAATTGAAATCATATCAAGTATCTTTTCCGACCACAACACTATGACACCAGATACCAATTACAGGAAAAAAATCTGAAAAAATACAAACACATGGAGGCTGAACAATACATTACTAAATAACCAAGAGATCACTGAAGAAATCAAAGGGGAAATCAAAAAATACCTAGAAGCAAATGACAATGAAAACGCGACAACCCAAAACCTATGGGATGCAGCAAAAGCAGTTCTAAGAGAGAAGTTTATACCAATACAATCCTACCTCAAGAAACAAGAAACATCTCAAATAAACAACCTAACCTTACAACTAAAGCAATTAGAGAAAGAAGAACAAAAAAATCCCCAAAGTTAGCAGAAGGAAAGAAAACATAAAGATCAGATCAGAAATAAATAAAAAGGAAATGAAGGAAACAATAGTAAAGATCAATAAAACTAAAAGCTGGTTCTTTGAGAAGATAAACAAAATTGAGCAACCATTAGCCAGACTCATCAAGGAAAAAAGGGAGAAGACTCAAATCAATAGAATTAGAAATGAAAAAAGAGAAGTAACAACTGACACTGCAGAAATATGAAGGAACATGAGAGATTACTACAAGCAACTGTATGCCAATAAAATGGACAACCTGGAAGAAATGGACAAATTCTTAGAAAAGCACAAGCTTCCAAGACTGAAGCAGGAAGAAATAGAAAATATAAACAGACCAACCACAAGAACTGAAATTGAGACTGTGATTAAAAATCTTCCAACAAACAAAAGCTCAGGACCAGACAGCTTCACAGGCGAATTCTATCAAACAGTTAGACAAGACCGAACACCTATCCTTCTCAAACTCTTCCAAAGTATAGCAGAAGGAGGAACACTCCCAAACTCATTCTACGAGGCCACCATCACCCTGATACCAAAACCAGAAAATGGTGTAACAAAGAAGGAAAACTACAGGCCAATAGTACTGATGAACATAGATGCAAAAATCCTCAACAAAATACTAGCAAACAGAATCCAACAGCACATTAAAAGGATCATAAACCATGATCGAGCAAGGTTTATCTCAGGAATGCAAGGATTCTTCAATATACGCAAATCAATCAATGTGATACACCACATTAACAAATTGAAGAAAAACTATATGATCAACTCAATAGATGCAGAAAAAGCTTTCGACAAAATTCAACACCCATTTATGATAAAAACCCTCCAGAAAGTAGGCATAGAGAGAACTTACCTCAACATAATAAAGGCCATATATGACACACCCACAGCCAACATCGTTCTCAATGGTGAAAAACTTAAACCATTTCCTCTAAGATCAGGAACAAGACAAGTTTGCCCATTCTCACCACTATTATTCAACATAGCTTTGGAAGTTTTAGCCACAGTGATCAGAGAAGAAAAAGAAATAAAAGGAATTCAAATTGGAAAAGAGGAAGTAAAGCTGTCACTGTTTGCAGATGACATGATACTATACATAGAGAATCCTAAAGATGAAAACAGAAAACTACTAGAGCTAATCAATGAATTTGGTAAAGTAGCAGGACACAAAATTAATGCACAGAAATCTCTTGCATTCCTATACACTAATGATGAAAAATCTGAAAGTGAAATTAAGGAAACACTCCCATTGACCATTGCAACAAAAAGAATAAAATACCTAGGAATAAACCTACCTAAGGAGGCAAAAGACCTGTATGCAGAAAACTGTAAGACACTGATGGAAGAAATTAAAGATGATACAAACAGATGGAGAGATATACCATTTTATTGGATTGGAAGAATCAACATTGCGAAAATGACTATAATACCCAAAGCAATCTACAGATTCAATACAATCCCTATCAAACTACCACTGGCATTTTTCACAGAACTAGAACAAAAAATTTCACAATTTGTATGGAAACACAAAAGACCCCGAATAGCCAAAGCAATCTTGAGAAAGAAAAACGGGGCTGGAGGTATCAGGCTCCCTACTTCAGACAATACTACAAAGCTACAGTAATCAAGACAGTACGGTACTGGCACAAAAACAGAAACATAGATCAATGGAACAGGATAGAAAGCCCAGAGATAAACCCACGCACATATGGTCACCTTATTTTTGATAAAGGAGGCAAGAATACACAATGGAGAAAAGACAGCCTCTTCAATAAGTGGTGCTGGGAAAACTGGACAGCTACATGTAAAAGAATGAAATTAGAACACTCCCTAACAGCACACACAAAAATAAACTCAAAATGGATTCGAGACCTAAATGTAAGGCCAGACACTATAAAACTCTTAAAGGAAAACATAGGCAGAACACTCTATGACATAAATCACAGCAAGATCCTTTTTGACCCACCTCCTAGAGAAATGGAAATAACAAAAATAAACAAATGGGACCTAATGAAACTTAAAAGCTTTTGCACAGCAAAGGAAACCATCAACAAGACGAAAAGACAACGCTTAGAATGGGAGAAAATATTTGCAAATGAAGGAACTGACAAAGGATTAATCTCCAAAATTTACAAGCAGCTCATGCAGCTCAATAGCAAACAAACAAACAACCCAATCCAAAAATGGGCAGAATACCTAAATAGACATTTCTCCAAAGAAGATATACAGATTGCCTACAAACACATGAAAGAATGCTCAACATCATTAATCATTAGAGAAATGCAAATCAAAACTACAATGAGATATCATCTGACACAGGTCAGAATGGCCATCATCAAAAAATCTACAAACAATAAATGCTGGAGAAGGTGTGGAGAAAAGGGAACCCTCTTGCACTGCTGGTAGGAATGTAAATTGATACAGCCACTATGGAGAACAGTATGGAGGGTCCTTAAGAAACTAAAAATAGAACTACCATACGACCCAGCAATCCCACTACTGGGCATATACCCTGAGAAAACCATAATTCAAAAAGAGTCATGTACCACAATGTTCACCGCAGCTCTATTTACAATAGCCAGGACATGGAAGCAACCTAAGTGTCCATCGACAGATGAATGGATAAAGAAGATGTGGCACATGTATACAATGGAATATTACTCAGCCATAAAAAGAAACAAAATTGAGTTATTTGTAGTGAGGTGGATGGACCTAGAGTCTGTCATACAGAGTGAAGTAAGTCAGAAAGAGAAAAACAAATACCATATGTTAACACATATATATGGCATTAAAAAAAAATGGTCATGAAGAACCTAGGAGCAGGACAGGAATAAAGACACAGACCTACAAGAGAATGGACTTGAGGACACGGGGAGGGGGAATGGTAAGCTGGGACAAAGTGAGAGAGTGGTATGGACATATATACACTACCAAATGTAAAACCAGTAGCTAGTGGGAAGCAGCCGATTGCACAGGGAGATCAGCTTGGTGCTTTGTGACCACCTAGAGGTGTGAGATAGGGAGGGTGGGAGGGAGATGGAAGAAGGAGGAGTTATGGGGATATATGTATATGTATAGCTGATTCACTTTGTTATAAAGCAGAAACTAACACACCATTGTAAAGCAATTACACGCCAATAAAGATGTTAAAAAAATGAGCAGTACACAACTTACTACCTAGTAACATACACATTGTCACGTTCTACAATTATTCTTGAGTGGTACTCTTATACTTCCAATTAGATTATAACCTTAGTGAGGGTAGGATGATATTCTGTCTTTTTGTATCCCTTACAGCACCAAACCTCAACTATGCCCACTGTTGGTACATACACCACCACATGTACGCACACAAACACAAAATATTCCAATAATTGATTATTAGAAGAACAAGCATGGAAAAGCAAATAATTCAGTTAGAACTAAGTTGGAATCATTTATCCTGGTAACAGCATGAGCAAGATACTATAACACTTTGAAGTACGTGTTATAATGTGTAATAGAGAGAAAATATGAAGTAAAGTTATATATTTTAAGGAATTTTCACTAAATTTTAAAATTAATCTCTCCACTTATTGGAGAGAATATACTAAGCAGTATACTTTTTCTTTTTTTCTTCTTCTTGGTCTTTTGTATAGTCCTAGTGTTAGTTCTTTTTTAACCTATGATATATGAATGCTCAATTATAGAATCTATCTGTAATATGAATATGCTTTTCGTAGATCATTCAGTATCATGGGGGCTACTCTATAAGCAAGTGGGAAATCTTGCCCTCTGTAGAGTCTAATCAGGAATGCTTAAGTGAGATCCAGAAGCCACCCTTGACTCTGACATTGTGGTCATGGAGCTCACTTCCTTCCTTTCCATCAGCAGCACTTATTAAATACAAGGCAAGTTCACTGGGAACAAGCTCTCACCTCACCTCTCTCCACCTTTCACATTGCAAAGAAATTGAAGGCCCGCGTTTCAGGGAATTGGGCTGGCTGGGACCTATTCATGTGCAGATATCAGAAAGCTTATACCCCAGGGACTCATGAGTATCCTTTCCAGTAATCAACTTCATCAGTGAAAGCCAAGTCATTTTCTACTGAAAAGTGAGTTGTGAGATCTTGTCTGCCTTCTAACGGATCTTTTCCCTGGAATGCCACACACAGCCATGTAACAATCACACAAAGGCATAGCACTGGTTTTTCTGCCAAGGTAACAGATCCACTTCACTTAGAACACATTGATTTTTGAGCAAAGCCTTCCGTTTCCATAGCAAGGCAGAGAGAGTGACAATACCAGTGTCTGCCAGCCAGATGACCTGCATTCCTAGTGCTGTCTGATGCCAGGTAACCCCACAGTCCCAGAGACCTGGACCCGAACATGAACTATGACGTTTCACTCCTTCTGAGCTAAAGCACCTGTGTGGCTTTGCCAATTCATACCGATAGGTCCCACTGAGGACAAGTCTCCTCGTCAGAAAAGAAGTGATGGGAGCTTCAAACATTTCCCTTCTAAGATACAATTGTGGGTGGTCTTCCTTCGCATACAATTATACACACGCTGAGTAACTGGGGCTACAGGTGAGCTGCACAAGCCAATTTAGAGGAGAAGATACTTCACAGAAAAGAAAGGATTCCATTTAGCCTTCTTTAGGACAGGTGATCTAGCAAATGAGTCCCCTGAAACAGCTCCTCAGCTCACTCCACTACGTTCACATTTCAATTCTCTGAGATGGAGAAGAAAACAGCCAACTGGCCAAAAATAATAATGCTTGGCTCAAAAACAACACCATGTCAAAAGCAACCTCCTTTCCTTGAGAGAACTGTTTCCCATTTGTGCAAGTTCAGGGCACACTGAAGGGCATCCCTGTTCCCAAGACAAGGGACCATTTGAAGAACCAAAGCATGAAATGTAGCCTACTGGGAGAGACTCCATGAGTGGGAAAACAACCAGTAGTTCTGGAGCAGTCCATGAGACAGGAAATATGGGAGCAGGGGAAGCCCTGATTAAAAGGAACATGTGCATAAGAAGGAAATCCACTGATAGAGAATAATCCATGTGCTATCAGTTTAAACCTATGGCTGTTAATATGGAATGGGGACACTGTCACCCAACCTCACTGGGAAACGTCATTCACAATCATGCATCTAATGTGGCACAAGGGTGGGGAGGAGAAAGCAGGGAGCAGCTGATACATTCCCTGCCTGGGTAGAAGCCTCCCAAATGGCTCCTGCTTAATGATTTCTAAAATGTAAGATGTCAACATGACAGAAAGGCCATTGGAGGAAGCAGTGTGAAATCAATCTGTCAATCCATTCAGAACAAGACTGAAGAGTCAGGAGTTAGACTGTGAAACATGCAAGAAAAGGATGTCATCAAAGTAAGGCACATTTTTACATGCCCTCATTGTGCAGTCCCAGCTCCAAGCCCTACCTGTAGAAACCCAGGGGAGCATCTTGCCTCTGCTGCCATTCTCTGGTGTTAGAAGTTGCTAGTCTTCAACTTACTGCAATTTGGTATATTTCTTCACATCACTAGATACTGAACTCCCTGAGGGAGCCTCTCCCCTTCATGTTTTTCCTCCTGTTCCTAGCATTGCTACATAAATAAAGTCATTGTTAAATAAGTGAATTTATATACAAGGCAGGAGGGATTTAAAAATCTCCAAATAAATCATCCAGTAATATATCAAACAATAGTTTCAATTTTATAGAAAAAAAAAAACGAAGTATTTTATTATCTTCATCACCTAACTCTAAAGCAAGAACAGTGGTCAGTTAAGTTAAACAGTGTATGATGATTCTTCCTAGTCATCAGATCACCTCAATCAGAAGACACTGTGGAAGGAAGAAAATCCTAAAGCCAAAGATTATCAAAATAAATGTATTATTTATCTATTTCAAGACATTTATAGAACCACAGGATAAAGAACCCTGGAATCCTCCATCTCCTTAAGCCAACCAAGAGTCTTAGATTGAACTGCAATAATCTCAGTAGAAAATCTTGCCTACTCTAAAAAATCTGAAGAAAATATTCTGTGCAGCATTGATGAAATAACTTCATTTATAATAAAATTTCCTAAGACAGTAGTAATAGATATGGACAAACTCTTATAAGCAAAGATGTTCACTGCTACTTACGATAGAAAAGAAGAGAAAAGAAAAAAAAAAAGAAAGAAAGAAAAAGAAAGAAAGGGAGGGAGAAAGGAAGGAAGGAAGGAAATTCAGTTAGAAATTGACAAGACAAGACCTATTCATTTAATGGAATATAATGTAGCCAGTAAAAGTAGTATTGATTCTAATTTTGTAATTCCATTGGAAAACATGGGTAAGATAGTGTTCATGAAAACAGAAAAATGAAAGATTATACACCCAGTATGATCTCTCACAAATGAATGGATGGACAGACAGACAGATCGGCTGTCAGAAGGAATGAAGGCAGTTGGGCAGGGTAGCCAGCCAAAATGTTGGGTGAGTTTTCTTTCCTTGAACTTTCATGGCTATATTTATAATGAGCAAGTATTAGTTTCATACTCAGACACATATTAAAATAAATTACAAAAGATAAAGTTGAAAATACCATACAATCTCACTTGTATGTGGACTCGAAAACAACAACAACAACAAAACAACAAAACCCAAACTTATAGATTCAGAGGACAGGATAACAGGCTAGTGATTGTCAGAGGTGGGGATTGCGGGGGAGCAAAATGGGTGAAGGGGGTCAAAAGGTACAAACTTTCAGTTATAAAATAAATGTCATGGGGATTTAATATACAGCATGATGACTATAGTTAATAACACATACTGTACAATGAAAGTTGCTAAGACAGTAGATCTTAAAAATTTTCATCACAAGAAAAAATTGGATGTTAACTAGACTTATTGTGGTGGTCATTTCACAATATATACAAACATCAAATCATTATGTTATATAACTGAAGTTAACATAATGTTATATGTCAATTATACCTCAATGAAAAAATGTTGAAAATAAGGAAGGGACATAGGAGAAAGAGGTTTTAAAAACCACCTCTAAGCACTTTCAAACCTGTTACTTACATATAAGAATTTGTCACATATTTCTAATTTACTTTAATAATTATCTTAAAAACAGCAATAGTTGCTATTAATTAAATTACTTTGATGTCAGTCAGCAGTTGCAAATCAGTAAATGGGACAGAACATATTCATTTTTAATAATATGAATAGAAGCTAAGAAACTACACACTGTGACTAGAAATTAAGCTACTATTGTTCAAATTTCTCTTTTAAATAGCATTAAAAAAGAGAATTTAGCTTTTGGTGGGGCCAGGGTCTGCAAGCTGGACAAAACAATTTAAATGGAATGAGGCGGTCTGCAGGTGATTACCATACATAAAACACTGCTGACTTGCTTTGAAATCAGTGACTCAACAGTGAAATCATTTCCTACAGAGTTATACTTCAACATACTAAGATAAATATTGATAAGTATTGTGTCTGTTACCTGAATCAGGTCATTAGGGACAAGAAAATGGAGAAATACTTTAGAAATCAGTAACAGTGCTCTATATGCCTTTGAGATGGGCATATCTTTAATACTCATATCAAACCATGTAAAATTTATCAATCATTTGCATCAACATTGGCTATCAGCATTTTGGATCAAGCAATATACTTGTAAACTCAAACCCTACTATGCCCAAGAAAAGAGTCTGTTCAGTATCTCAGATCTCAGCTTCTATAGGAAATGAAGTGCTTTTGACATAGCTGAGATTTTCAAAATCATACCCATGAAGCCCAGTTAAGTATAAACAGTTCTACATTCTATATAGATGGTTCAAAATTTCAAGGCTGTCTGGATAAACAAGTTGTGTGGGCCTACCTCCTTCCAGGGATTTTGTGCTTTTCTCTAATTTTTTTTAATAAGTTGAAGTATTTCACCCAGAGTTATAAAGACTATTTGCACAACTCAAGATACTCTTCCAATTCTGGAAATCAATCAAAAATGGAAACAATTGGGATGCTACCTATCACACAGAGAAAACATCTGGACAGATGGTCACATATTTTTATCCAAAGTGTATGAATTGAGCAAATACGTGGCATGATACTCAGCACTGGTCTATTATTTTCAGCTTGAGTGGAAACATTTTTTAAATAGAGCTGATGATTCCTTGATTCGTTCAGATTATAAATGCAATAAAGTTTCCACTTGGAACTGATAGAAAGGCCAAATGGTAATTTTCAAATGAGCCTTTCTTAGGGAGTTCAAAGAGGAAGATGTGAAGTATTTTTTCTCTGAGAAATATGACTAATAAGATATTTGCATCCATTGAACTGCACTGGGTAAGGAGACTGACTATACTTAGAGCAATTAAAGGAGGTACTGAGGCCATGGAAACAATCCCAGATCCAGAGCCTCACTGCATCTTAAAGATGTAACAGTGGTTATTTGACAACAAGACATTTTGCAGATCATGTGAACCCAACTCTATGTCTCAGTTTTCAAAATATATTTCATGATGATTGGCCAGAGTCTTTGTTAAAATACTGGGGGAAGTACGGCTTTCCACCAGCCACAAAAGTTTAATCAAGCCTGGATTTATTTCAAATAATACCAAAAAAGAACAGGATATATTTTATAGAGATAGTCCAAAAAGAAAGGCTTTTTGGACTATATGATCATAATCCAATATGACTATATGATCATAATCTCTTAAAGTCTTGACAATTAAGATACTTTTTGTAAAGTCTAAAATGCCACATGGAGATAGAGTTCATGTCCATTTCACCCCTCTCTAAATTCAACGTCAGTTGTTTGATATGGCTTAATGAATATTAGAATTATGGCTTTTCCCCCTTCTAGGTTTTATTATAGACTAGTGGCTTTAGTCATTTGGGGGCACAAATATTCTAATGTCTTCATTATTACTCCAAATACTCCAAATTCACTATCCCACACTTGTACCACTGGGCCCTAGATGTCAAATCCATTGCTCAGGAAGTTCTAGCTAATGGAATAATTATATCTACATTGCCCTATATGATGATCATTCTTCGTTTGGTTTAATTTACAATCTGTTTCTCCTTTTTTTTTTTTTTCTATCTTGGATTTTTCTGCTTGCTCAAATTCTGATCAGAAGCTAAGACACCTTCATATCCAAATGCTCTGTCCACCACTTCTACCCCACCCGCTCTCTGAAAAAGACAAGAAGACAATATAAAATGGGGGCATAAAGGATTATCCATGAAAAAGTCCTTGTACTTTGAAAAACCAAGTCAATTTTTTCCCTTATAGAGAAATAGAACATAAACCTCTTTTTAGGTTTTGAAATCCTGACAACCAAATAACTGCCAAGGTAAAACCACACAGGCATTATGTCTTACATCAGCCATGGTCAGATGTAAATAAATCTGCTGATAAAAGCATAAAGGCAGGCTTCCCTGGTGGCGCAGTGGTTGAGAATCTGCCTGCTAATGCAGGGGACACGGGTTCGAGCCCTGGTCTGGTAAGATCCCACATGCCGTGGAGCAACTGGGCCTGTGAGCCACAACTACTGAGCCTGCGCGTCTGGAGCCTGTGCTCCGCAACAAGAGAGGCCGCGACGGTGAGAGGCCCGCGCACCGCGATGAAGAGTGGCCCCCGCTTGCCGCAACTAGAGAAAGCCCTAGCACAGAAACGAAGATCCAACATAGCAATCAATCAATCAATCAATAAAATAAATAAACCTTTAAAAAAAAAAAAAGCACAAAGGCAAAAACACACTGTAACTTATGTTCCCAACCACAGTAGCTGAAAGGAAGCTGAAATTCACTAAATCAAACAATATCAAAATGAAAAAACATCTGGGCTCTGTATCTGTGGAGTGACTGTGTACCATACCTTGTTTGATTCTCCGAACTTTTATTGTCTTATGAGCAATGAAATCATTGCTTTGTGACTCCAAGTGAGGGGCCAAACGAGCAAAAATTAAGGATGGAGCCTGAAGCAGAGATTGGGAGTTTCCTGGGAAATTTTCCTTATTCCTTGTATGCGTCACTAATAAGTCCTCAATATTGCAAGCGTAGCACTGTACCCAAATGAAAAAGAATATTTCGTAGGCTCCCCGGAGGACAGGGGTAACAATTAAGACGTACGCTGAAGTCACTGTGGTTTTTGCAAGGGCTCCCAGGAAAACTCTTCAAAGGTACCTAAGTAGGCAGGTGCCCTTTTGCCTTCCCGTCTCCCTTTTCCTCCTGCCTCGACTTCCCGTAAGCCATACTGAGACCTGAGGTGACCTTGACGAGACCTTGATCATGGAAGTTATTTGGCAAGAATGGTGGGACAGAAGAGAAAAAGGAGTACTGATAACATCCGAGAGTCACCAATATCAGCTCTGGATCGCCTCCTCAGACTCAGACTACACAGGAGAAAAATAAATCCTTTCTTGTTTAAGATATTTCAGATATTTTCATGATTTCAGATCTCTTACTTGCAGGTGTACACAATTCCTAACTGATGGAATAGGCCTATTCTTAGTGAATTTGAAGAAGGCTGCTGACCCCAAATCAGTAACGCATTAGTCAAGTTGTTTTTCCATTAGTGAGAATAGGTTGGATAAAGCAAATATGACTTTTTTTTCAATTGGCCCTTTGTCTTCTTTTCTGCTTTTTAATAGTAGTACTTCTTATGTATTTTGAACTAAAGGACAGTAAAATTTACCCTATGGGTGTCAACCCTACAAATTTAACCATCTTACTGTCAGCAGTCACATAAATGCTTACTAAAGTAATTGGGACAGTTGGATATGTCATTCATGGAGTGAGAGCTTTGTATTTCAATTCCCACACTGTCCAACCCATTCCCTTCATTACTCCACAGCCAAGAGCTTAATTTCTAATGAGCAACACGGGCAGCAAAGAAGCCCCAGGTAAGAGTAGGTACTTAGTCAGGACAAGGATGCATCATATTTCATACGAAAAAGGGACTTGACTTCCCTAGATAGGTATGTGATGAGGAGAGAGATTCCATCTGACAAAGTGGTTCCCATGTGGCCTGCCTGGAGCCAAAGGAAATTGGATTAAATAGTTTCTGATGGCCTCGACCAGGCTAAGATTTCAATGATCTTTATTAACCTCCATTAATCATGTAATCATCTTTCCATTTTGTAACCGAATTTATATCATTTTAAGATAATGGCTTCTAGGGTTTGTAGAGCCAAAGCTACAATATGACCTCAAAGAGTCACTCCTTCCTTTGGTTAGATATCAAATGCTGCCACTGTGAATTCTCTCCCATTTGATGTGAAGGCAAAGATGTTCACAGAAACACTTATACCATATCCAAGACAGAATGGCAAGGCAGACTTACTCTTCGTATTTCAAAATAGGATGCTTTCTAAAGATCCTACAGCTGGCTCAAGAACAAGTGTAAAATATTTAAGATGGAAAGATAAATTTTAAAGTAATTATTCTCTAGATAGCCTGAAGGAACAAAATCTTATGGAAACTATTTCATTCAAAACAATCAATAATACACATCAAAAATAGCATTCATGAGTTGCCAAGTAAGAAGAGGTGTAAGGTAACTCAATAAGTTCACTTAATAGTATTCATTTGTGTAATTTGAAAAAGGAAATGCAAAAATCTATTCTTAAAGAGCCAGTTTCTCCCCTTGCTTTTTTTTTAAGCTAAGAGTGTGAGGAAATCCAAATTCTTTTTTCCAATGTTCTTTGAGCTATACATAACAATTGGTTAGAGAAAGAAAATTATATACCTTGAAATTTCAGACAACTCTGCTAGGACAAAAATTAAAAATGATTTTCCCCCTTTTCCTTTGCTTAAATTAATATGTACACATGGATGCCCTTTTTCACCACTTCCTGTGTTCAGCCTTGATGTCAGGCCTCTGTTCCCTCATATTGCAGCCAGTACATCTGTTACGAGCTCAGCTGGTATGTGCAACCATGCCTTGTGGCTACGTAAAAAAATTCTGAGTTCCATGAGCATCCACAAAGATGTGTTCAATTTAAGTTAAATAAAAAGAGTTAAAGGGAACTTGATTGTGTTTAGAATGGGCCCATCCATTGCCACCGGACTCGGTACTGACAGGTACAAGCTAGAGTCACATTTATTGGATTAGTGAAAATCTGTTATTTGTCAGGGCAGAGAAGAGGGAGCTGGTATTCATCATGGTGTGCTTGGGAAGATGAAACTCCTTTAACAATGAAAACAATGTTCCTCCCTTCCATGAAGGTTTCCATCTCTTCCCTGCCCCCCAAACCCAATTTTTTTTATTTTTATTTTTTTTATACAGCAGGTTCTTATTAGTTATCTATTTTATACATATTAGTGTATACATGTCAATCCCAATCTCCCAATTCATCCCACCACCACCCCCCACCGCTTTGCCCCCTTGGTGTCCATATGTTTGTTCTCTACATCTGTGTCTCTATTTCCGCCCTGCAAACTGGTTCATCTGTACCATTTTTCTAGGTTCCACATATATGCGTGGAATATACGATATTTGTTTTTCTCTTTCTGACTTAACTTCACTCTGTATGACAGTCTCTAGGTCCATCCACATCTCCACAAATGGCCCAATTTCGTTCCTTTTTATGGCTGAGTAATATTCCATTGTATATATGTACCACATCTTCTTTAGCCATTTGTCTGTCGATGGGCATTTAGGTTGCTTGCATGCCCTGGCTATTGTAAATAGTGCTGCAATGAACATTGGGGTGCATGTGTCTTTTTGAATTATGGTTTTCTCTGGGTATATGCCCAGTAGTGGGATTGCTGGGTCGTATGGTAGTTCTATTTTTCGTTTTTTAAGGAACCTCCATACTGTTCTCCATAGTGGCTGTATCAATTTACATTCCCACCAACAGTGCAAGAGGGTTCCCTTTTCTCCACACCCCCTCCAGCATTTGCTGCCAAACCCAATTTTAAAAGGCCATGTTCTAAGCGTCAAGGACAATTTAAAAACATGAGCAATATTATGTATTAGGCATCCAGATGTTTCAGATGTGCAGAGGCAGGGAAATCTTGAGGGGCCACTGCAACACCCTGGCTGCCATCTGACCAAAACAGAGGAAGCATGGAACAAGAGGTGGCGGTGGGTTATTCCCTATCCACACACCACACCTATCTTCTAAATCCACTATGTGACACCTAGTCTTTTAGATTCTGAGTGTCACTTCTGAGAAAGCTACCACAGGAAAAAATAAGCCCTCAACAAGGGAAATAGAATCTTTTTGTTGCTGTATTTACTCCTTCAGAAAGTTTATGAAGAAATCACTCCTGGGTACAACAGGACAGCGAGGGGAGGGACTAAGGAGGGGAAAAGGAGGCTGGAAAGGATCTCAGTATTTGAGAACACAGGTATAACCTATTTAAATAGTCAGGTCATCAATATTGTTAAACTGAGATGGGGAAATTACTGACGGGCCTACAGAGAATTTCATCTGCACAAGGATGTCCACTTAGAAAATCCTTAAAATGGCTTCTGACAATTACCATAAACTTCCCCGAAGGTGGACCCTCGGGGTCACTCCCTGCCTTGTGAAATCTAATACGCCTGTATTCCATCTTTGGCTTGTTTTGGACTGTGCGGGCTTGGCTTGAACTTCCTGCAGGCCTGTGCTCTTTCCTCTCTAGAGCTAAGCTCACGAGAAGAAGAACCAGCACAAAGGCCGGATCCGTAGCAGCTGAAGCACGTGGCATCTGGCTGAGAAAGGATTCTCTTGGAATTTTTCCTCACAAAACCAGACTCCAGGACATGTGTACATTTCTCCCGTATTGGGATGTGAGCCTAAGCAAAGCCCAAGGCTTCGGGGACTAACATGTTATCTCTTTGGCTTATGTGAATACATTTCTATAGGGCTCCTTTGGGGCCTATCCCACTATCCCAGGAGGAGCTGGGGGGCTATATAGTCCAGGACTCCTCTTCACCAATAGTTCCAAACTTAAACATCTGGTGTTTCTCCAATTGAAATGATGCCTGTGGATGGAGAGATACACTGCAAGAACTGAAAGAAGTTCACATGGATCACTTCACTTCAGTTGTTCCATGGAAACATTTAAAATGTATCTGTTTTCCTAACTGATTGGCATTTCTACATTTTTTAATAGACTGGCATCCTGAAAAACGGGAATGGGCCAGACTCTGTTGACCTCCTAAACTCCTGTAAAGGTTTACAAATATGTAATTATGAGTATCTTACATATCTGTTCAGGAATGAGAGGCTTACACTTTCATTAGGAAGCATCTGTACATGAAACATTATTCAAATATGCATAGGTCCATAAAGAATAAAGGTTTTTATGCTTCAAATATGAAGTTCAGCTTAATCTACGAAACAGAAACAGCCTCACAGACATAGATGACAGACTTGGAGGGGGATCAGGGGAGGGTTGGATTGAGAATTTGGGATTAGCAGATGCAAACTATTATATACAGAATGGATAAACAAGGTCCTACTGTATAGCACAGGGAACTATATTCAATACCCTGTAATAAACCAGAATGGTAAAGATTATGAAAAAGAATATATATATGTAGATGTATAACTGAATCACTTTGCTGTATACCTGCAACTAACACAACATTGTAAATCAACTATACTTCATTTAAAAAAAAAGAAACTGAAAAACAAATATCGAGTTCAGTATTATATCTGTTTGAGCATTTAAACTGATTATAAGGACATGAAAAAAATAAGACACATGGAAAGGGAGAAAAAGAAAACCTCACATCAATTCATTTTTCCTTTACTAGTCAATCAGCAAATAGAAAAAGAGTGCTATTTTTGGCTAATGCCTAGTTTTATGATTTTAGATTGTACCCTGTCCCCATTGGGTAGATAAATAAGAGCCCAGTAACTACATTTTCCTCTTTTTACCCTTCCAAAACTAACAGGGAAATTAGCTCACACATATTTACCACCCAATATGGTTCCATTCCTATTTTTCCGCTTTGACATTCAGCAAAATTCTAAATTGCTCACTTACTGGGCTGAGTCACATGAAGGGCTGAAATAGGTCCAATAATGAATTATTGTATTGCTGGAGGTCTACTTAGAGCTACCTGATTTTAGTATTAATGGTAGAATAAATCTTAAAAGGCCAATATATTTTCATTTTATGCACGCTACCAATTTAAGCAATATATCCTAACACTGGGTTTGCTGTAAGTATCATATTACTACTGAGTATCAAAGGAAGTTCAAAAATATCCACCAATTTACTTCATATTATAACTTTAAATGAAATTAAAATTTAAACTTTTGAGAATAGAATAAGTGTAGCTCATTTGCTAGAATAACACTTAACATGAGCAGATGTATATGATGATTATAAAAGCATGGAAGAAAAGTCATTTAACTAGAACCGTTATGTGCAAACCATAAATTACAATGTACTTGTTTCCCTTTAACCAACAGAAATAGCACCCAAATAAGTAATAGCTAAGAAATTTAATCTTGAGGAAAACAAGATTTTCACTAAGAAAAAGAAACCAACCCTCTCTTACAGATATGTTTCTACTTAAAATAGCTCCCTTACAAAATAGCTAATATTTAAAGTCTCAAAAAAATTTCAAAATTAAGCCAAAATATAGAATTTACAATATTTAAGCTAAATCAATGCATTACTTATAATTTTTAGAGAAAAACAAACCTATTTTGTTACAGTAAGGAAAAAAAAACTATTTTTCCAAACGAGTTTTAAAAAGAAGGGGCTTAAGTGAGTCTTCTGTTGGTCCATATTAAATCTAGGGAGCTTCAAGATGGCGGAAGAGTAAGACGTGGAGATCACCTTCCTCCCCACAAATACACCAGAAATACATCTACATGTGGAACTGCTCCTACAGAACACCTACTGAACGCTGGCAGAAAACGTCAGACCTCCCCAAGGCAAGACACTCCCCACGTACCTGGGTAGGGCAAAAGAAAAAAGAAAAAACAGAGACAAAGAATAGGGACGGGCCTGCACCAGTGGGAGGGAGCTGTGAAGGAGGAAAGCTGTCCACACACTAGGAGCCCCTTCGCGGGCAGAGACTGCGGGTGGCCGAGGGGGAGCTTCAGAGCCACGGAGGAGAGCGCAGCCACAGGGGTGCGGAGGGCAAAGCGGAGAGATTCCCGCACAGAGGCTCAGCGCCCAGCAGCACTCACCAGCCCAAGAGGCTTGTGTGCTCACCCGCCAGGGCGGGCGGGGCTGGGAGCTGAGTCTCGGGCTTCGGAGGTCGGATCGCAGGGAGAGGACTGGGGTTGGCGGCGTGAACACAGCCTGAAGGGGGCTAGTGCGCCACGGCTAGCCGGGAGGGAGTCCGGGAAAAAGTCTGGACCTGCCTAAAAGGCAAGAGACTTTTTCTTGCCTCTTTGTTTCCTGGTGCACGAGGAGAGGGGATTCAGAGCGCTGCCTAAAAGAGCTCCAGAGACGGGCGCGAGCCGCGGCTATCAGCGCGGATCCCAGAGACGGGCATGAGACGCTAAGGCTACTGCTGCCGCCACCAAGAAGCCTGTGTGTGAGCACAGGTCACTCTCCACACCGCCCCTCCCGGGAGCCTGTGCAGCCCGCCACGGCCAGGGTCCCGTGATCCGGGGACAACTTCCCCGGGAGAAGGCATGGCGCGCCTCGGGCTGGTGCAATGTCACGACGCCACTGACGCCGCAGGCTCGCCCCGCCTCCTCCGTACCCCTCCCTCCCCCCGGCCTGAGTGAGCCAGAGCCCCCGAAGCAGCTGCTCCTTTAACCCCGTCCTGTCTGGGCGAAGAACAGATGCCCTCAGGCGACCTACAGGCAGAGGCTGGTCCAAATCCAAAGCTGAACCCTGGGAACTGTGTGAACAAAGGAGAGAAAGGGAAATCTCTCCCAGCAGCCTCAGGAGCAACTGATTAAATCTCCACAGTCAACTTGATGTACCTGCATCTGTGGAATACCTGAATAGACAACGAATCATCCCAAATTGAGGAGGTGGACTTTGGGAACAAAGATATATATATATTTTCCCCTTTTTCTCTTTTTGTGAGTGTGTATGTGTATGCTTCTGTGTGTGATTTTGTCTGTATAGCTTTGCTTTTACCATTTGTCCTACGGTTCTGTTTTTTTTTTTTTTATTACTTAAAAATGTTTTTTTCCTAATAATTACTTTTTATTTTAATCACTTTATTTTACTTTATTTTATTTTCTTTTATTTTATCTTCTTCTTTCTTTCTTTCTTTTTTTTTCTCCCTTTTATTCTGAGCCATGTGGAGGGCAGGCTCTTGGTGCTCCAGCCAGGCGTCAGGACTGTGCCTCTGAGGTGGGAGAGCAAAGTTCAGGACACTGGTCCACAAGACACCTCCCAGCTCCACGTAATATCAAACGGTGAAAATCTCCCAGAGATCTCCATCTCAACGTCAAAACCCAGCTCTACTCAACGACCAGCAAGTTACAGTGCAGGACACCCTATGCCAAACAACTAGCAAGACAGGAATACCACCCAATCCATTAGCAGAGAGGCTGCCTAAAATCATACTAAGGCCACAGACACACCAAAACACATCACCAGACGTGGACCTGCATATCAGAAAGACAAGGTCCAGCCTCATCCACCAGAACACAGGCACTAGTCCCCTCCACCAGGAAGCCTACACAACTAACTGAACCAACCTTAGCCACTAGCGACAGACACCAAAAACAATGGAAACTACGAACCTGCAGCTTGTGAAAAGGAGACCCCAAAAACAGTAAGTTAAGCAAAATGAGAAGACAGAGAAACACACAGCAGATGAAGGAGCAAGATAAAAACCCACCAGACCAAACAAATGAAGAGGAAATAGGCAGTCTACCTGAAAAAGAATTCAGAGGAATGATAGTAGATGATACAAAATCTTAGAAATGGATTGGAGAAAATACAAGAAACATTTAACAAGGACCTAGAAGAACTAAAGAGCAAACAAACAGAGATGAACAATACAATAAATGAAATAAAAAATTCTCTAGAAGAAATTAATAGCAGAATAACTGAGGCAGAAGAACAGATAAGTGACCGGGAAGATAAAATAGTGGAAATAGCTACTGCAGAGCAGAATAAAGAAAAAAGAATGCAAAGAATTGAGGACAGTCTCAGAGACCTCTGGGACAACATTAAACGCACCAACATTCAAATTATAGGGGTCCCAGAAGAAGAAGAGAAAAAGAAAGGGACTGAGAAAATATTTGAAGAGATTATAGTTGAAAACTTCCTTAATATGGGAAAGGAAATAGTCAATCAAGTCCAGGAAGCACAGAGAGTCCCATAAAGGAAAAATCCAAGGAGAAACATGCCAAGAAACATATTAATCAAACTATCAAAAATTAAATACAAAGAAAAAATATTAAAAGCAGCAAGGGAAAAACAACAAGTAACACATAAGGGAATCTCCATAAGGTTAACAGCTGATCTTTCAGCAAAACTCTGCAAGCCAGAAGGGAGTGGCAGGACATATTTAAAGGGATGAAAGGGAAAAACCTACAACCAAGATTACTCTATCCAGCAAGGATCTCATTCAGATTTGACAGAGAAATTAAAACCTTTACAAACAAGCAAAAGCTAAGAGAATTCAGCACCACCAAACCAGCTTTACAACAAATGCTAAAGGAACTTCTCTACGCAGGAAATACAAGAGAAGGAAAACACCTACAATAATAAAATCAAAACAATTAAGAAAATGGTAATAGGAACATACATATTGATAATTACCTTAAATGCAAATGGATTAAATACTCCAACAAAAACACATAGACTGGCTGAATGGATACAAAAACAAGACCCATATATATGCTGTCTACAAGAGACCCACTTCAGACCTAGGGACACATACAGACTGAAAGTGAGGGGATGGAAAAAGATATTCCACGCAAATGGAAATCAAAAGAAAGCTGGAGTAGCAATACTCAGATAAAATAGACTTTAAAATAAAGAAAGTTACAAGAGACAAGGAAGGACACTACATAATGATCAAGGGATCAATCCAAGAAAAAGATATAACAACTGTAAATATTTATGCATCCAACATAGGAGCACCTCAATACATAAGGCAGATACTAACAGCCATAAAAGGGGAAATCGACAGTAACACAATCATAGTAGGGGACTTTAACACCCCACTTTCACCAATGGACAGATCACCCAAAATGAAAATAAATAAGGAAACACAAGCTTTAAACGATACGTTAAACAACACGGACTTAATTGATATTTATAGGCCATTCCATCCAAAACAACAGAATACACATTCTTCTCAAGTGCTCATGGAACATTCTCCAGGATAGATCATATCGTGTGTCACAAATCAAGCCTTGGTAAACTGAAGAAAATTGAAATCATATCAAGTATCTTTTCCGACCACAACGCTATGAGACTAGATATCAATTACAGGAAAAAATCTGTAAGATACAAACACATGGAGGGTAAACAACACACTACTTAATAACCAAGAGATCACTGAAGAAATCAAAGAGGAAATCAAAAAATACCTAGAAACAAATGACAATGAAAACACAACGACCCAAAACCTATGGGATGCAGCAAAAGCAGTTCTAAGAGGGAAGTTTATAGCTATACAAGCCTACCTCAAGAAACAAGAAACATCTCAAATAAACAACCTAACCTTACACCTAAAGCAATTAGAGAAAGAAGAACAAAATCCCTCAAAGTTAGCAGAAGAAAAGAAATCATAAAGATCAGATCAGAAATAAATGAAAAAGAAGGAAATGATAGCAAAGATCAATAAAACTAAAAGCTGGTTCTTTGAGAAGATAAACAAAATTGATAAACCATTATCCAGACTTATCAAGAAAAAAAGGGAGAAGACTCAAATCAATAGAATTATAAATGAAAAAGAAGTAACAACTGACACTGCAGAAATACAAAAGATCATGAGAGATTACTACAAGCAACTATATGCCAATAAAATGGACAACCTGGAAGAAATAGACAAATTCTTAGAAATGCACAACCTTCCGAGACTGAACCAGTAAGAAATACAAAATATGAACAGACCAATCACAAGCACTGAAATTGAAAGTGTGATTAAAAATTTTCCAACAAACAAAAGCCCAGGACCAGATGGCTTCACAGGCAAATTCTAACAAACACTTAGAGAAGAGCTAACACCTATCCTTCTCAAACTCTTCCAAAATATAGCAGAGGGAGGCACACTCCCAAACTCATTCTACGAGGCCACCATCACTCTGATACCAAAACCAGAAAAAGATGTCACAAGGAAAGAAAACTATAGGCCAATAGCACTGATGAACATAGATGCAAAAATCCTCAACAAAATACTAGCAAACAGAATCCAACAACACATTAAAAGGATCATACACTATGATCAAGTGGGGTTTATCCCAGGAATGCAAGGATTCTTCAATATATGCAAATCAATCAATGTGATACACCATATTAACAAATGGAAGGAAAAAAACCATATGATCATCTCAATAGATGCAGAGAAAGCTTTCGACAAAATTCAACACCCATTTATGATAAAAACCCTCCAGAAAGTAGGCATAAAGGGAACTTTCCTCAACAAAATAAAGGCCATATATGACACACCCACAGCCAACATCATCCTCAATGGTGAAAAACTTAAACCATTTCCACTAAGATCAGGAACAAATCAAGGTTGCCCACTCTCACCACTATTATTCAACATAGTTTTGGTAGTTTTAGCCACAGCAATCAGAGAAGAAAAAGAAATCCAAATTGGAAAAGAAGAAGTAAAGCTGTCACTGTTTGCAGATGACATGATACTATACATAGAGAATCCTAAAGATGCTACCAGAAAACTACTAGAGCTAATCAATGAATTTGGTAAAGTAGCAGGATACAAAATTAATGCACAGAAATCTCTTGCATTCCTATACATTAATGATGAAAAATCTGAAAGTGAAATTAAGGAAACACTCCCATTTACCATTGCAATAAAAAGAATACAATACCTAGGAATAAACCCACCTAAGGAGAAAAAAGACCTGTATGCAGAAAATTATAAGACACTGATGAAAGAAATTAAAGATGATACAAATAGATGGAGAGATATACCATGTACTTGGATTGGAAGAATCAACATTGTGAAAATGCCTGTACTACCCAAAGCAATCTACAGATGCAATGCAATCCCTATCAAACTACCACTGGCATTTTTCACAGAACTAGAACAAAAAATTTCACAATTTGTATGGAAACACAAAAGACCCCGAATAGCCAAAGCAATCTTAAGAAAGAAAAACGGAGCTGGAGGTATTAGGCTCCCTGACTTCAGACTATACTACAAAGCTACAGTAATCAAGACAGTATGGTACTGGCACAGAAACAGAAATACAGATCAATGGAACAGGATAGAAAGCCCAGAGATAAACCCATGCACATATGGTCACCTTATCTTTGGTAAAGGAGGCAAGAATACACAGTGGAGAAAAGACAGCCTCTTCAATAAATGGTGCTGGGAAAATTGGATAGATACATGTAAAAGAATTAAATTAGAACACTCCCTAACACCATACACAAAAAACAAACTCAAAATGGATTAAGGACCTAAATGTAAGGCCAGACACCATCAAACTCTTAGAGGAAAACATAGGCAGAACACTCTATGACATATATCACAGCAAGATCCTTTTTGACCCACCTCCTAGAGAATTGGAAATAAAAACAAAAATAAACAAATGGGACCTAATGAAACTTAAAAGCTTTTGCACAGCAAAGGAAACCATAAACAAGACGAAAAGGCAACCCTCAGAATGGGAGAAAATATTTGCAAATGAAGCAACTGACAAAGGATTAATCTCCAAAATTTACAAGCAGCTCAATATCAAAAAAACAAACAACCCAATCCAAAAATGGGCAGAAGACCTAAATAGACATTTCTCCAAAGAAGATAT
Organism: Balaenoptera ricei; assembly: GCF_028023285.1. Classification (NCBI taxonomy): domain Eukaryota; kingdom Metazoa; phylum Chordata; class Mammalia; order Artiodactyla; family Balaenopteridae; genus Balaenoptera; species Balaenoptera ricei. Next base: position 2,863,552 of record NC_082645.1, on the reverse strand, counting down.
ACAGATTGCCAACAGACACATGAAAGAATGCTCAACATGATTAATCATTAGAGAAATGCAAATCAAAACTACAATGAGATATCACCTCACACCAGTCAGAATGGCCATCATCAAAAAATCTACAAACAATAAATGCTGGAGAGGGTGTGGAGAAAAGGGAACACTCTTGCACTGTTGGTGGGAATGTAAATTGATACAGCCACTATGGAGAATGGTATGGAGGTTCCTTAAAAACCTAAAAATCGAACTACCATATGACCCAGCAATCCCACTACTGGGCATATACCCAGAGAAAACCATAATTCAAAAAGACACATGCACCCCAATGTTCATTGCAGCACTATTTACAATAGCCAGGGCATGCAAGCAACCTAAGTGTCCATCGACAGATAAATGGATAAAGAAGATGTGGCACATATATACAATGGAATATTACTCAGCCATAAAAAGGAACGAAATTGAGTTATTTGTAGTGAGGTGGATGGACCTAGAGACTGTCATACAGAGTGAAGTAAGTCAGAAAGAGAAAAACAAATACCGTATGCTAACACATGTATATGAAATCTAAAAAAAAAAAAAAAAAAAAAGAAAATGGTCAGAAGAACCTAGGGGCAAGATGGGAATAAAGATGCAGACCTACTAGAGAATGGAGTTGAGGATACAGGGAGGGGAAAGGGTAAGCTGGGACAAAGTGAGAGAGTGCATGGACGTATATACACTACCAAACGTAAAATAGATAGGTAGTGGGAAGCAGCCTCATAGCACAGAGAGATCAGCTCGGTGCTTTGTGACCACCTAGAGGGGTGGGACAGGGAGGGTGGGAGGGAGGGAGATGCAAGAGGGAAGAGATATGGGGACATATGTATACGTATAACTGATTCACTGTTATAATGCAGAAACTGACACACCACTGTAAAGCAATTATACTCTAATAAAGATGTTTTAAAAAAAAAGAAAGAAAAGAAAATCTAAATGATGTTCTTTCTGCAGAAGCAACACAAAGCAGCCAAATGGAGATGGGATGGGGCCAATGAACGGAGAGCGGCAGGAGAAGGCACCCTGGTCTTTGGCAATCTTCATTGGAGGAGGAACCTCTGAATGTAAACACTATTTACCTTTGGAAATATGAATAACTTTTTCCACTTACCTATTATTTTTTTTTGTATTTTATGAGTTGCCTAAATTGAATATTTTTTTTTCTGAAATAACTTCATTCTTTTTCAAATCTCCCTCCTTAATCTTTTTATTTATTGACTGATTTGGTGGTTTTGGTTTTGCTTATATGTTCAAGCTTCTCCATTATCTTTTTTTAGCAGATACGTATTATTAAGGGTAAAGCTAAAGCTTCAACGATACAATACAGAGACTTAAAGAACTCAGAGGTTTGTATCTCTTTCACCTGGTCTCAGTGTGAATGACCCAGGTCTTTTTGTGTCAATTCAGGGACCCCAGGTCCCATGCAAGCCATTGTTCCTCCACCTCCTAGGACACTGTCAACATGTGCACAGTGAAAGCTGGGTCTTGGCTCAGCTGGACTCCAGCCAAGTGTGAAGGGGCAAGAGGGGGCAGTGATACACATCACTTCCACACATTCTATTTGTGAAAAGCTGATTACATGATTGCACATCTGATTGCAAAGGGAACTGGGGAATGTAGTCAAACTAGGCAGTCACATACCCTATACTTCTATATTACTATGGAATAGGTGAAAATCAGTTTCATGGGTAGCTAGCCATCTCAAGCACAACATGAAACATAAAGATTTTATATTATGTGCCTCATATACATCCAATATCAAAGTCTCTAGAGGTCTGAGTCTGCTGTTTTCTGTTTTTCACTCATCATGCCACATTTCCCTTTGTGTTTTGTGATTTTTGACTGTGAGTTCATCTTCTACAGGACATTTTTTCGTGGGAATGTTTTGAGGCCTGGGTTGAAGTCGCGTTCTTCCAGGGAACGAATATATTTGCTCTTACCAATCCTAAACAATGTTTAAATGATTTACGTTCTGTTAGCCCTCATAGACAAGTCTCCTTGTTGATCTTTTCTGGGCAGTGCATGTATTTCCAGCTGTCACCGCTCTGAATCACAGTCCTTTTGGGTCTTACCTTGAGTGGCCCTGAGCTTTCTCTGCAGATCACATCACACCATGAAGCCATCAGAGTGGCAACGAATGCATCAGCAGACACCCTCAAGTATCTTGGTGCCTACTTGCCTCCTCAATTCCTGTTGTTATTTAAATGCTGGCCTCTGTGGAATCCTTGCTTCTGTGCCAGCTTTGCAATACACTTAAAATTATGAGGTTTATTTGTTTCTTTTACACTTTAACTAGCATTTTAATTTTCTTCTTGGGAAGATTGTTTGGGGTTTTCTGTCTAAGATACCATCAGAGATGAAAGCCCCAAATACCATTTTACATGACATACACACTTATATATATAAATACATAAGTATATATATATATGTACATATACATATATAGTGATTTAAGGAAGATCATCAGAAGAGCAAGAGAGCTGGAATCACAAGCACAGGGTTTTACTCCTGAATCTTATGTCATGTGATCATACTCACTACTCTGATTTCTTTCTCTGTAAGATGGGAAGAACCATAGCAATTTTAACCATCTCAGCAAGTCATGATGATGATTAAATGATAAAGAGTTTTGCAAATTCTCCAACAATATTGTCAGTTGAGATTAAGACCGAGAACCTCATGAGTTTAAGAACATCCATATGTCAATAGGTACAGACATGTTAAAAAGCAATGATTTTCAAAGCCCTTTCTTGATCTCTTCCCCAGGCTCTATCCCTGCTGAGCCAGCCCTCTAGTTATTGGTTTCACCTGTGAACGGTTCCGGCCACCGCTGACTTCATCAAATATCTTCTTTGTACTCCCATCTGCATTTTATGTGAACTCTGGAGCGATTAGTTGCTAATATCAACAGTGGTGCACAGTCTAGAAACATTTATTGCTCCCCTGCTTGGCTTAATGTTTCTGACTTGGTACCATAATATTATTAATAGTCACAGGGTACAATAAAAGAAAATTAAGTGTTTATTTTGTTTAGGCTTTAGCCACTTTACCTACAGCCTTTTTCCATTACATTTGCACATAAACGAGCATACCCTACATTTTTGGATGCAAATCAGATTTTAACTTTGCTAATCATATCGTTTCCTTTCTGGTCGTCTTCCAGGCTGGCCTCAGTGTTACTCCTGATGTATGTATATTGTAGCAAATGAAGGAATGGCCATGTGGTAGATGTCTGCCCTTTTGTGATTCATTCATAGTTGTTTTTGTAGAGCAACTGTATTTTAAAATCCAATGTTCCTCCCAACATTCCTTTGCCATTCTAGGAGCCTATCTGTTAAATTACAGGCTGAAGTCAATTGCTGTAGGATATTTAATCTTGTCATAGTTTTACCTAAGAATCTAGTTGTAAAATCATATAACTCCCTTCTAACCAATAATTTGTATTAGTGGGGTTTTTTTAAAATTGTATGCTGTGTGTTCAGTAGAAAGAAATACTCATTGCAGTGACATTCTCTCAGACTTTCAGAGCATCTTTTCCCCTTTTGTCAAAGGACTTTGCATACTACTAGAATAATCGTAGTTATTAAAGTGCCCCAAAGCTTTGCATTCTCCTTAGCCAGTGGTATTCATTCAGAAAAGGATGAGATAGCAAAAAGCCCTTCATGAAACACCCCTGTCTACTTGGCCAGCTTTTATCTTGCCAACCCTCATTCTGAGAAAGAAGCAATGGCATTTTTCTCTAGTCATCCAGTTACTTCAAATTTCATCTGCCTTTGTAAGGAACCTAGTATTAGAACTATTTCCAGGTTCTAAAATCAGGGGAAGCAAGAACCTGGGATGGAAGGGAAAGCAACCAGGCAGGGGGGGAACTCAAGCTGTAGTTGCTGGGGGCTAAACATTCAGAAAGATGGCACTTTTGATGGCCTTCTGACAGTGTTTTCTCTGGACCACTGATGTTTTAGGTGTACAGATAACATGGCTTCCACTGATGTTTTTTCATCATAGGTTAAACTCCTTATACGTCAATCTTTTTCCTAAGGGACCACTGATTAGATACTACTCCTCTTGCCTTACCCCTAGCCAACTGCTCTCCTGCTATCCCTTACTGTTCAGGACTCCCTCTACAATGTCCAGAAAACAATGCAAGGCTTGCTTATATCCTCTTCAAAGCTATCTTACAGACTGGAGAAGTATTAATACATCTTTTGCTACCCCTCTCCCATCATTGACCGGAGACATATCAATACATTTTTAGAGACTGATACAATGAACATTACCGTGCAAAGTTGTTAGAGCTTAAAATTGATCAAGGGTTCATTATACAACTTATGATTGTTGTTATCATTCACATTTTGCTCCGTTAGGTTTTTGTTCCAACCTTGTGTATATTATAAAAGTAAAATTTTCAAAAATGACACACCATGAAATTTTGAGTTAAGAAGAATTTTTCAGTGAATTTTATGCAGATACTTTCTCTGATTGCCCGAGCGACATATATACTAGTGTCTCAGAAGATGATAGTTCTTCAGAATATAGTTCTGATTCAGACAGTGTGACTATTAGACCAACAAAGAGACAAAAAACCTTAGTGATTGATTCTGATACATAAAGTGAAAATGAAACATGGTGCTGGAGAATGCTCCTTTGCTTCTACAGAAGAGTGGATTGAACACAACATTTCACAAAAATTAGAAGACTTTAATGGTGTGTCAGATGTAACTACTGGATGTAATAACCCACAAAGTGTTAGTGAAATAACAGAATTAATTTTTGGCCAGCCAAAATAAAAATCACCGGCCACAGGCGTTAGTTTCTGCAAAAATCCTCCAGTCGATAGTGAGTTAAGTCTCAAACTTTCAAGACCATAAATTATGCTTTAGTTTGAAACGGTAGTTGGCAATAAACTTTTATTTATTTTTTCCTCTTTATGTCAACTTAGTGTTCATGATGCGGAATCTTAACAGAGTAAACTTCTAAAAGTAATTGTAATATAGCCACATAAAAAAAAACTTCTGAGAGCAAAGATAAAGTCACCTACAATTTCACCATCTTCACTCTCTTACTTCTACCATTTTAATGCACCAAACTATCTTTTATATGTAATTTTACATAGCTGCAATCATGTTTTACATGAAATGGTGTGTACTTTAAAATTTTGCTTGTTTTCATGATATCATAAACATTAATTTTTATACTATATTATGGGGTTTATAATGATCATTTCTAATGCTTCTTTAATCTTCCTTTAGATTTCTTATAATTAATCTTGATATCAAACATTTTTGTGGCTTTTTATTTTTCTCATTTAAATAATTCTGTGAGGAATATCTTTGTACACATATTTAGATTTTCTGTACTTTGGTTATTTTGTTAGGATTTATTATTATTCCTTCTCTATCTCTTTTATATGCTCCTCCTCCACCATCTACATTTTAACAGTTGGGGTCCTCTTGGGTTTCATGAATAATTCTCTTTCCACACTCTTCTTCTTCCCTGGGTGAGCTTATCTATAATAAGGACTCACCTCCCAAAATTTTCTCCAGGGACTCAGACCAATATCTATTTTTTTTTTATTATTTATTTTTGGTTGCATTGGGTCTTCGTTGCTGCACGTGGGCTTTCTGTAGTTGCGGTGAGCAGGGGCTATCCTTCATTGCAGTGTGCGGGCTTCTCATTGCGGTGGCTCCTCTTGTTGCAGAGCAGGGGATCTAGGCACGAGGGCTCAGTAGTTGGGGCTCGCGGGCTCTAGAACACAGGCTCAGTAGTTGTGGCGCACAGGCTTAGCTGGTCCGCGGCATGTGGGATCTTCCCAGACCAGGGATCAAACCCGTGTCCCCTGCATTGGCAGGCGGATTCTCAACCACTGCGCCACCAGGGAAGCCCCAGACCAATATCTATTAACCCAGCAAAAATATACCATGTAATCCCCACAGAATCGTCAAATATTTTCTTATGCATTAAACACTAATTTCCCCTAGAAACTGCTCTACCTTCTGTGTGGACATGTAATGGCACCCAGGTAATGGCACCCACATCCATTCAATTTCCTGGGTTGGCAACTGCACTAGGAATCTTCTCTCTCTCTCCTCCATATCCAATAGGTCTCAAGTCCTCCTCAGCGCTGCCTCAGAAATCTCTTTCACACCTTGGGGTGCTTCTCTCAGTGGCTCCCACATGGTCACTGCCTTGACCCAGGTCTTTATCATCTTTTACTCAGATAATTATTGTCTGCAGTTGGTTTCCATGCTAATGATTTTTTACCACTGCAACAGTCTGACCTTAGGCAATGTCTGTCTAATTAAATATTTTATTCATTTTTTTTTTATTATTGCTTACAGATTGTCAAACGTTAGCATGTATCAGAATCACCTGGAGGACTTGTTAAACCAGAGATTTCTGGGTCCCACCCTCCAGAGTTTCTGCTTTAGTAGGTTTGGGGTGTGGCCAGAGAATTTGGGTTTCTAACAAGTTCCCAGGGGATACCGATGCTCCTGGTCTGGGGACCACTCATTGCAAACCACTGGTCTGTAAGATAATATTGATAATCTAATCTAATAATTGATAACCTAATTGTGCACATTTTAAAATCTGGGCTCAGTTTACTCACACAGCCTCACTTTGTAGAACTGCCCAGTGAAAGTGACTTTCCCGCTTTGCTAAAATTGCCAACCATGCTCAGTTCCTATCTGCTCTCAGAATTGCCCCTCATTGTATAAGGCTGCCAGATTAGCCCTTATATCCAAGTTTTCTTTTTCTATTGGCAAATAACGACTATGAATTCACAAACTCACATATGTATCTAGACCAGGCAGGCAGTAAAAAATGCATGAAGCCAGAGAACGACAACATGAAGAGGGTTGTGTTTAAAGGAGCAGCCTCTCTCCAGCTCTTCACTATTATTATCCTCCTGGTGCTACTGCCAAGACTTCCGATTTTTTCAAAAGAAGCCAGAATTCCAGATTTCTAAGCAAAATCCCCAGATTCTTAGATCTGAGCAATGGATTCAAAAAAATTTAAACCATGAAACCATATGTTGGCTGAATTCAGCCCAAAGCGCATAAGTTTGCAACATGTCAATTCCAATGTCAGTTTCTCAATGCAGCTTCCCTGATGTCTTAGCCACCCCCAACCGTACTCTCAGTGTGCACACGCACACATGTGTGCACACACGTACAGCCTTAGTGATGCTGTCCTTTCTGATCGTATGACACTTGGTTGAAATTTATATGAAAGCATGTATTTCAGTTAAGCTGTTTACACAACTATTAACCCCACCATGAAGTAAGAAGCTCAAGAACAGAAACTAGGTCTTACACTTCCTTTATCCTTATTTCCAAATGTAGTACACCCAAGAAATATGTGTTGAAGGACAGCAGGAAGGAGGATAGACTGAATGAACAAATAAAGGTAAACTCTCTTTTCATGACATGGCAAACAGTGTTTTGTTCCACATACCGTAAGTGCCCTTTTGGGACTTTCTCGTGACATGTTAGATTTCCCACAATGAAACACCCAGATTTCAGCCACGCTTTCAACAGATGTACAGAAAAATGTTGGTCTAAGTCATCTAATATAAACACTGGAAGTATTTGGCTCAAGCAGCATTATCTTGGCGTGTCTTTCAAGAGGGAAATGATGGGTGTGATTCCTGACAATGACTAAAGGCATCAGAATTCCCTTATCATAACTCCAGGTAATCTTTCACATGCATGCAATTAATCACAGCACTTAGAAATGGGAAGATTTATGCATCAATCCAAGAGCCAGCTGTCTCCCACCTATTTAATAATTTTTAAAAATCCTCCAAAACAAAAATGACAAGAAAACAACCACTCTGTACTACGCCCGACAGAGAGGAAGTCAAACCAAAAAATTTTTCTTTATCTTCCATCCATGCATTTGCTTTGGTTCTGGAGTTGTCCAGCTCCTAGGCCTATCAATATATAGGCCTAGGCTCCTAGACCGTCAAATATAAAGCAAAAATTGAATTTAACCAGAGAGTTTCTTGAGCCCTGAAGGTCTTTCCTAATAAGAAAAAGGTATTGCCAATGTGCCCTTCGATTCATGCTTTCAGTGTAAAGAAGACTCATTGCAGAGAGGAATGCAAAGTCAGGCTTCCCTTCCATCTTTGACTAAGCATTAAAGCATGGAGAAAGAAAAAACACTTTAAGATAATGGTGATTTTCTTCATTTATAAAGTATAACTTCATAACCTGAAAGGCTTTTTTATTAACCAAGGTTCATCCATTCTAATTGGGCTGCCCTCATGTTAGAGAGGCTCACGCCAGTGTAATTACAACTGCTGATTTGGGGCTTCCCTGGTGGTGCAGTGGTTAAGAATCCGCCTGCCAATGCAGCGGACACGGGTTTGAGCCCTGGTCCGGGAAGATACCACATGCCGCAGAGCAACTAAGCCCGTGTGCCACAACTACTGAGCCTGTGCTCTAGAGCCCGCGAGCCACAACTACTGAGCCCACATGCCACAACTACTGAAGCCCACGTGTCTAGAGCCTGTGCTCCACAACAAGAGAAGCCATTGCAATGAGAAGCCCACGCACTGCAACGAAGAGTAGCCCCCTCTCACCGCAACTAGAGAAAGCCCGTGCCTAGCAAGGAAGACCCAATACAGCCAATAAATAAATTTATTAAAAAAAAAACAAAACTGCTGATTTTGCTGACAGCATCCTTCAGTTTCCAGAGCCCTTATCCATGGTGGGTAAGTCATCAAGCAGCATGTGATAACCCTGTATCCTGCCTTCTGTGCCTTCCCGTTTTAGTGGAGGAGCTAATCTCCACAGTTTTAATTTACTCTTTGTACGTTCTTCCCGTAGAGCCAATGATATTAATCAGTGTAAAAGAAGAAGAAAGAAATCAACACGTAAAATTATATTTTAAAATGTTTAAATTGAGCCAGCCATCTTTTTCGTCTCTTCCCATTCACACTGAATATCCTTCATGCTCATATACAGCACATTGATTTTTATCTCATGGATGAAGATTTTCTTCAGGCAAATACATCTGATTTCCCGGATCCTCCAATATAAAGTGCTTAAATCAATAAGGTAGTGGCTGAGGATGTCGTTATAATTACCTATTCTCTTTCTGAACACCTTCCCATCATGAGCTAGACGCAAGATTGGAATTCATATCATGGTCCCCTATTTGAAATTGCTCGGGTGACCACAACAGAATCTACCCAATCTTGCTCTGTACAACCTTTCCTTCCTTCTCTTCCTCTTTTGTTGGTCAGCTTCAATCCACTTTCCCAAAGCATGTTTTTAATCATGATTTCTCCCTTATGGAGAAAATTTAAGGTTGATTTGAACTACTCTGGACAACACTTTTTCCAAAGCTGCTGAGCAATATGACCCTAATTTTACTTTCTCAGAAGAGGAAAAGAGAGGGGAGCATTGACCTTGAGTCTAGTTGTTCTGACCCAGTGGCCTGACAAGTTGGCTGTCCCTGCTATAGGCTCAAGGTCAGGGAACTCTGGCCATTGCCCTTAGCACGCAACTGGAGAGCTGAACCTTCTCCCTTTGATAAAATCTTCTTGCTGATTTATTTCAGCTTAGACATTCTGCTCTATCTGTTCCAGGAAGGCCAAGCTGCTTTCGGTGCCCTGTGCATGACTTTTATACATCTTCCACTTAATTACTGAGTTTTAATGACATTTACATGACAGTGCTTTCCATAGACAACCTCGTGTTATTCAGTTTCACATGGATCCACATTATATCAATACCTTTAAAACATAGAGGGAAAATATGAACCTTTGCAAAAAGAACCAAATCTTCAGAATGTGGCTTCAAACTCACTTTCTCTTTCACATCTATCACGATGAATCTTACCTGGCCCTAATCATACCAACAAGCCCCCTGCACTTCATTCATAACAGTAGCTAGTTTTGCACTATTACATGTATTTCCAATACATATTCCTGATATGTTTTCTTGCATTCTTCTAGAAATATCATTTGAGAATGAACTCCTGAAGGGCAATGACCTTTGCTTTCTTTAAAATTTCCTTCACCAGACATAAACACAACCCTGGATTTGGAGTCAGTAATTCCACTGTTTACTAGTACTGGGACCCTGAGGTTTTCTATAATCCCTCAGATGCTAGGTTTTTTATCGTTAAATGGGGGTGATCATGCCACTTGTCCTGCCACCTCAAAAGGCAGGATTCTGGGTGAAGATCCCATAAAGTATAGTCTGCCAGGCCCCTTTGCAAACCACCGGGGCTCACACATATGTTCTAACAGTTATCTGAGTAAGCAGTGCTGACACACAAACCAGCAAATATTTAAGATAAGACATGCAGGATAGGGCTTCCCTGGTGGCGCAGTGCTTGAGAATCCGCCTGCCAATGCAGGTGACACAGGTTCGAGCCCTGGTCCGGGATCACCTCGGAGCAAGTAGGCCCGTGCGCCACAACTACTGAGCCTGTGCTCGAGAGCCTGCGAGCCACAACTACTGAGCCCACGTGCCACAACTACTGAAGCCCGTGAGCCTAGAGCCCGTGCTCCGCAACAAGAGAAGCCACTGCAATGAGAAGCCCGCGCACCACAACAAAGAGTAGCCCCCACTCGCCACAACTAGAGAAAAAGCCCGCGTGCAGCAACGAAGACCCAATGCAGCCAAAAATAAATAAATAAATAAACAAATTTATAAAAAAAGGAAAAAGACATTCAGGATAGTGGTTTCACCACTCTGACCACAGTCAACTAAAATGCATTTTAAGTTTTCATCTTTTTTCTATCCTCATGAATAAGCTGGAGTTTTAAACAGAAATGCATAAGATTGGGGAGACATAAAAAATGTGTAAAGAAAACCTAGCATAAGATTATGTTAAGGCGTGCTAAGGACTGTGGCAAACTGGAGAATCCATGTCTTTCTAAAGTGTGGAGCTGACACCAGGTCCAATTAATTTTACCACACAGAAAGGTGAGCCAACTATTTTAAGAGAAGCAGCAGTCCATATTTTTATGAGCGAAATACCTAGATTTTTACATTGTTGGCCTTTCATTCAGTTCTTAAAGTTAATGTGTAATGGTCAAACACATCAACAGATAGGCCCCAAGGATCACAAGAGTTGCCAATCTCTGCCGCAAGGTTTCCAACAATTGAGTTTGCATGAATAGCCAAGTGTCCCTGAGTCCTAGCGAGAACTCATTCTGAACTAAGATTTTTGGGACTGTTCAAAAGAAGTATAAGGCCTAGTCCTTTTTATCAATGCCGAGGAACTAATAATTATTAGCGCCTAACATTTATTCAGTTACTTTGCCAAAGTAAACAGTTCACTTTAATGTAATCTTTATGAACTTATAAGGTGGTTACTATTATACCCATTCTACTGATGAAGTAACCACAAGGTACAAGGAGTGACTTTCCCAAGAGAACACAGCATAACCAGTTAGTGGTGGAATAATAATTTTAGCTCCGTTCTGGTTACTGTTAAAACTCAAGTTTCTCCACCATGGAAAGGAACTGAATCAAACATTAAAGTTCTAGAGAATAATTGAAGTTTAACCTGGGTGGGGGAGACACTGTGATAACACTTTAGAGGAAAGAACAAAAGAACATATTTCTGATGAGAAATATGTCACTGTGGAAGACTTAGCGGGGGATGGGAGCCGTGGGTTAGTTAAGATTTGGATGAATGGAGGAGGAGGAGAAGGAAGAGCATGACTGAAAGCCTGGGGAATATGAGTAACTTACCAGGTCCTAATATCCTAATCAAGTGTTTCTCCCTCTCTCGCTCTCTCTCACATACACACACACACACCCTCAAGCTTCAGTTAAGGAATGTCTGCTGGTTTTGCTTGATCCAGTGTTTCCCCATCTTTTGGTAATTGCACCCTTTCGAGGTCTTTCCTTTGGGGAATGGTCCTGCCATTCTTCTGCCCTGGAGCTTCACTAATGCTGCAGCTAGAGCCCTCTGCACAAGGGCACACTCAGACATGCCCATCCCAGAAGTGAAAGGGAGTCAACCCCACAGAGACAGCACAGGGCTAGTGGCGTACCTTCCACTCCTTGAGTAGACAACGCTACTCTTCAGAAGGCACCAGACAGGTGGACCACCAGTTGCCCACAGTGGTGGCCAGTTCATGAACACACCTTTGCATGGTCGTCTTCTCCTCCTTTGATTTGCCCTTGCTTACCCCCCTACTGCTGTTCCCTGGAATCACTTCCCAAATGAGCTGCCTGTTCTTGACTTATGCTCTGACTTGACTTGGGCTCTGCCTTGGAGGAAGCCCTTGTGAAGCCCTTGACTTATGCTCCGCCTTGGAGGAAGCCCAAGTGAAGACATTTCTTCATATTGAGATGCCCAAACTGCCCTCTGCCCATCCTTCCCAAGGCAAGATTATCCAGCTTTCACTCTGATACTGACTATCTTCTATTCTTCCAGTAACTTTCTTGCTCCACTTGTATATTTCAGCCAGCATCCATTTCTGTTTCTTACCACCAAAGAACCTGTACTGATGTATAGCTTTATTTCAAGTGGATCCATATTATACCATTGAATAATAGGAGGAAAGTTCTGCACATACACAAATATACAAATCTTGCTGATGATCAGTGTGGTTGTTGCTTTAGATGGCAAGAAATTCTGAAACATCTGACAGTATTATTAAGTTGCTCTTAAAAAACTAACATGATGGGTGGACTGTACAGTCATCTGGCAAGTGATTCATGGTGTTTCTGCCAATGCCCACACCTGGCATGATGAAGTGCTGAAATCCAGCATTTCCTTGATGACTGGCTGGGCATCTAAAACTAAGACACCATATGATTTTATGCCTTCTCTCTTAGCTTGCCCACCACTCTCTGAAATCACTACCTTCTGTTGTTTCTCACTTAAGGACCACTCCTGTGATAGAGTGATCTTTGGAGGAAAACACAAATTGCTTTCTACTTCTCCAGGTAAGGAACTGGAGAACAGATGCAAGATTCAAACACATGTCTCTTGATTTCCCAAGACTCTGTTTATCCACTAAATCATATAGCTTTCCATTGTCACTTGACATAAACAGGTTAGATTCCTATTAAGTCCAAGTATATCTATCATCCATTCACCTATCTCGCTATCTAGCTCTCATCTTTCTTTCTTCCTATCATCTGTCTTCTACCTAATTACTGAGTGATTCCAAATACACAAGTATAGCCTTGAATAGTGGCCATTTTTCTAAAATCTGCATCTGAAATTGCAAATAGGAAAATCTACATTACTCTAGTGCATCTGGTCCTTGTTAATTCTTAATCTGTTGTATCTTTTATTGTCATGATTTCTCCAGCTGTGTGAGTCTAACTCATAAGTTAATATGCTACATAAACTACACTAAAGAATTGTTGAAACAAAGTTGAGACTCCTGGGCTCCCAGCACTCCTCCATACAGGAGCAGTCTAAGTCTAGCTGACCCAATGCCAAGAAGATCATAAAAATCCACTGACTAAGAAACTTGCAAATGAGTCCAAGATGCCCCTCCCCCCCACCCTGGTGTGTGTGTTTTACACTCCGTTGGGTTTCTAAAAGAAAAAAAAATGCTAAGAAAAATCCAACATTTCACTAAAGATGAATAACTTTTTGAGAACTTTGCCAATACCCTACACAGAAATGGACCTTTTATCTTCTAAAATAGAATCCTGAACAACGGGTTTGCTTTTGAACAATGCTTTCAAAAACAGAACTTGCCATTTGGAAAGTTTCTTACGATTTTCTAGAACAGTGGCTTCCAAATGCAGCCCATCATTAGAATCACCCATGGGGCTTTTGATGGAAAAAAAAAAAAAAAAAGAAGAAGATTCCAGGGTCCCACTGTAAAACTATTGAAGCAGATCTCTGGCAGGTTGGACCAAGTTTCCCTGGTGATTCTGATATTCAGCCAGGTTTGAAAACCATGCATGGCTAGAGTCTCAAGTCTGAACATTAAATATTGCCTTAGCAGTTAAAATTTTAGTGCCTGTGATTATAACTTTATTCTATTAATTTCCTTTGGATTTATGTTTTGGAAGAAAAGCCTGGATGGAAAATCATTGGACCGTTATTGTGTCCAAATCCTCCATTTTGAAAAAGCCCTTCGAAAAGTTTAAAAAGACTTTTCAAATGATGGATCTGATCCTTGATTATTGTAGTTCTGATTGCTCTTCTGTTGGGGACAGGCCTGGGGGGAAGATGGGAAGTTATTTCCAACCTGGCTGAATCATCGGGATTGAGTCAGAAAGCTGGAAAGGATGAGGGGAGACCATCTGGCTTAGTCCCTGTCTTCATGTGGTTGTGATTTGCTTCTAGGAATTTCAAGGCAGGCAGAGTTCACTGCTCATGTTTCAATATCTCAGTAGTTGAGTAAGTTCTTCCTTAGGGCCACCTGATGCTGCTAGCAAGCTGGCATGTCCTGATCCCCAATGAACAGAAAAGGATGCCTTTTCCCTAATCTCTCCCTAATAAAATAATATGAAAGGATGGACTATAATCCTAATATAAGCATGACCCCATAAAGAGAACCATAGACTCAGTGGGGAAATCAGTATAGAAGCCCAACCGAACACTGCCACTAACAAAAATGGCCAAGTCAGGCTAATCATTAATATCCTTATGTTTTCATTTCTTCATCTGCAAATTGAAGAAATCAAACCCTTCCCTTTCTGGCCTGATGTTGTTTATGTCTACCATGCCATCATTTATTTACTCACTCATGAAGGCCTTCAATGTGCCACTCAACGGCTATGTGCTGGGTAATAGCAGGGAATAATACAACAAACATACTCCGTGACCACAAATAACTTACAGTCATAAAGAAAACAGACAAATAATGAACAAACAATGACTATGTAATTACACTGATACTACTTCTGTAGGGGAAAAGAAAGATGGTAAGGCACTCTAAAGGAACTATTTAGGCTAGAATCCCTCCTCCCCTAGACCGCACACCTGGCTCTCTAGATCACTGAAGTGTGGAAAGGCAGATGGCTGGTGTGTTCCAAGAACTCTCCAAATGGACTGATTTACCCATAAGCATGAAACTGATCAATCTTATCAGATTTTGGCAGCTTCTAGATGACCATATTTGTGAGGAAGTATCCACATTTGCTTGCCGGACTATACAAACTCTTCTAAGGAAACCAACAGGGTCTCCAAACTTTAGAGACTAGAGATGTGGCCTCAGTGTCAGCATTACCACCTGGCTAGGAACTACTGGCAAGGTCAAAGTCATAGACTAAAGCCCATTAACTTCAATGAGAAAAAATGTTTCATGGCCACAAAATAAACTATTAACATTGGCTCTTCTCCCAGGCCTGAGTTGATTGTAAAGGAACCCAACAGTATATGGATAGCTTGGTCAAATTTATCAACAGTCATGGAAAACATCTCCTGTGGTATCCTATTTGCTGAATGTTGGGATGGCAGAGTCAGCCCAAAATTAATAAACTCCATTAACAAGATATTAGTTTATGCTAGATCAGC
The DNA here is from genome assembly GCF_028023285.1 of Balaenoptera ricei. Classification (NCBI taxonomy): domain Eukaryota; kingdom Metazoa; phylum Chordata; class Mammalia; order Artiodactyla; family Balaenopteridae; genus Balaenoptera; species Balaenoptera ricei. The sequence continues at coordinate 2,848,054 of NC_082645.1, read as the reverse complement.
ACTTGTAACTTTCAAGGATGTCTTCAAGTCAGTTGCCACATAAGATATACCCAACAACACTGTGAGGTAGATGGGATGATCCGTCCATCTGAAAGAAGCAAACTATGGGCTAAGGAAGTTGAGTGAATCATTTCCAAATTATGTAGCTAATTGACAAACATGCAGACATATGTGTCTGTGCATGCGCGCACACACACACACACGCACAAACACACACACACACACGCACACACACACACACACACCCCATGTCTCTGTCTATGTCAAAGGGCTGCTATGTAGACACTGGTAGTGATGAAGTCCAAAAAGAACAGATGACATGGAAGAAAATACACAGACTAGATTACATAGAAAGTATGTAGAAGAGAATGGACCATAGCTAGTCTCTGATCCTCCTATAAAAGTCCATTGTGACAACAGACCAAGACGGCAGAGTAGAAGGACGTGCTCTCACTCCCTCCTGCAAAAACACCAGAATCACAACAACCTGCTGGACAATCATCGACAGGAAGACACTGGAACTCACCAAAAAAGATACCCCACATCGAAAGACAAAGGAGGAGCCACAATGAGACAGTAGGAGGGGCGCAATCAGAGTAAAATCAAATCCCATAACTGGTGGGTGGGTGACTCACAGACTGGCAAACACTTATACTACAGAAGTCCACCCACTGGAGTGAAGGTTCTGAGCCCCAGGTCAGGCTTCCCAACCTGGGGGTCCGGCAATGGGAGGAGGAATTCATAGAGAATCAGACTTTGCAGACTAGTGGGAATGGATTGCAGGACTTCGACAGGACTGGGGGAAACAGAGACCCCACTCTTGGAGGGCGCACACAAAATAGTGTGCGCATCGGGACCCAGGGGAAGGAGCAATGACCCTGGGGGAAACTGAACCAGGCCTACCTGCTAGTGTTGGAAGGTCTCCTGCAGAGGCGGGGGGTGGCTCTGTTTGACTGTGGGGACAAGGACACTGGCAGCAGAAGTTCTGGGAAGTACTCCTTGGCCTGAGCCCTCCCAGAGTCTGCCATTAGCCCCACCAAAGAGCCCAGGTAGGTTCCAGTGTTGGGTTGCCTCAGGCAAAACAACCAACAGGGAGGGAACCCAGCCCCACCCATCAACAGTCAAGTGGATTAAAGTTGTACTGATCTCTGACCACCACAGCAACAGTCAGCTCTACCACCACCAGAGCCTCCCATCAAGCCTCTTAGATAGCCTCAACCACCAGAAGGCAGACAGCAGAAGCAAGAAAAACTATAATCCTGCAACCTGTGGAACAAAAACCACATTCACAGAAAGATAGACAAGATGAAAAGGCAAAGGGCTATATACCAGATGAAGGAACAAGATAAAACCCCAGAAAAACAACTAAATGAAGTGCAGATAGGCAACCTTCCAGAAAAAGAATTCAGAATAATGATAGTGAAGATGATCCAGGACCTCGGAATAAGAATGGAGGCAAAGATCGAGAAGATGCAAGAAATGTTTAACAAAGACCTAGAAGAATTAAAGAACAAACAAACAGAGATGACCAATACAATAACTGAAATGAAAACTACACTAGAAGGAATCAATAGCAGAATAACTGAGGCAGAAGAACGGATAAGTGACCTGGAAGACAGAATGGTGGAATTCACTGCTGCGGAACACACTGAAGAAAAAAGAATGAAAAGAAATGAAGACAGCCTAAGAGACCTCTGGGACAACATTAAACGCAACAACATTCGCATTATAGGGGTCCCAGAAGGAGAAGAGAGAGAGAAAGGACCCGAGAAAATATTTGAAGAGATTATAGTCGAAAACTTCCCTAACATGGGAAAGGAAATAGCCACCCAAGTCCAGGAAGCGCAGAGAGTCCCATACAGGATAAACCCAAGGAGAAACACGCCGAGACAAACAGTAATCAAAGTGGCAAAAATTAAAGACAAAGTAAAACTATTGAAAGAAGCAAGGGGAAAACGACAAATAACATACAAGGGAACTCCCATAAGGTTAACAGCTGATTTCTCAGCAGAAACTCTACAAGCCAGAAGGGAGTGTCATGATATACTTAAAGTGATGAAAGGGAAGAACCTACAACCAAGATTACTCTAGCTGGCAAGGATCTCATTCAGATTCAATGGAGAAATCAAAAGCTTTACACACAAGCAAAAGCTAAGAGAATTCAGCACCACCAAACCAGCTCTACAACAAATGCTAAAGGAACTTCTCTAAGTGGGAAACACAAGAGAAGAAAAGGACCTACAAAAACAAACACAAAACAATTAAGAAAATGGTCATAGGAACATACATATCGATAATTACCTTAAACGTGAATGGATTAAATGCTCCAACCAAAAGACACAAGCTTGCTGAATGGATACAAAGACAAGACCCATATATATGCTGTCTACAAGAGACCCACTTTAGACCTAGGGACACATACAGACTGAAAGTGAGGGGATGGAAAAAGATATTCCATGCAAATGGAAATCAGAAGAAAGCTGGAGTAGCTATACTCATATCAGATAAAATAGACTTTAAAATAAAGAATGTTACAAGAGACAAGGAAAGACACTACATAATGATCAAGGGATCAATCCAAGAAGAAGATATAACAATTATAAATATATATGCACCCAACATAGGAGCACCTCAATACATAAAGCAACTGCTAACAGCTATAAAAGAGGAAACCGACAGTAACACAATAATAGTGGGGGACTAACACCTCACTTACACGAATGGACAGATCATCCAAATTGAAAATAAATAAGGAAACACAAGCTTTAAATAACACAATAGACCAGATAGATTTAATTGATATTTATAGGACATTCCATCCAAAAACAGCAGATTACACTTTCTTCTCAAGTGTGCACGGAACATTCTCCAGGATAGATCACATCTTTGGTCACAAATCAAGCCTCAGTAAATTTAAGAAAATTGAAATCATATCAAGCATCTTTTCTGACCACAACGCTATGAGATTAGAAATCAATTACATGGGAAAAAACGTAAAAAACACAAACACATGGAGGCTAAACAATACGTTACTAAACAACCAAGAAATCACTGAAGAAATCAAAGAGGAAATCAAAAAATACCTAGGGACAAATGACAATGAAAACACGATGATCCAAAACATATGGGATGCAGCAAAAGCAGTTCTAACAGGGAAGTTTATAGCTATACAAGCCTACCTCAAGAAACAAGAAAAATCTCAAGTAAACAATCTAACCTTACACCTAAAGAAACTAGAGAAAGAAGAACAAACAAAACCCAAAGTTAGCAGAAGGAAAGAAATCATAAAGATCAGAGCAGAAATAAATGAAATAGAAACAAAGAAAACAATAGCAAATATCAATAAAACTAAAAGTTGGTTCTTTGAGAAGATAAATAAAATTGATAAGCCATTAGCCAGACTCATCAAGAAAAAGAGGGAGAGGACTCAAATCAATAAAATCAGAAATGAAAAAGGAGAAGTTACAACAGACACTGCAGAAATACAAAGCATCCTAAGAGACTACTACAAGCAACTTTATGCCAATAAAATGGACAACCTGGAAGAAATGGACAAATTCTTAGAAAGGTATAACCTTCCAAGACTGAACCAGGAAGAAACAGAAAATATGAACAGACCAATCACAAGTAATGAAATTGAAACTGTGATTAAAAATCTTCCAACAAACAAAAGTCCAGGACCAGATGGCTTCACAGGTGAATTCTACCAAACATTTAGAGAAGAGCTAACACCCATCCTTCTCAAACTCTTCCAAAAAATTGCAGCGGAAGGAACACTCCCAAACTCATTCTATGAGGCCACCATCACCCTGATAACAAAACCAGACAAAGATACTACAAAAAAAGAAAATTACAGACCAATATCACTGATGAATATAGATGCAAAAATCCTCAACAAAATACTGGCAAACAGAATCCAACAACACATTAAAAGGATCATACACCACGATCAAGGGGGATTTATCCCAGGGATGCAAGGATTCTTCAATATACGCAAATCAATCAATGTGATACACCATATTAACAAACTGAAGAATAAAAACCATGTGATCATCTCAATAGATGCAGAAAAAGCTTTTGACAAAATTCAACACCCATTTATGATAAAAACTCTCCAGAAAGTGGGCATAGAGGGAACCTACCTCAATATAATAAAGGCCATATACGACAAACCCACAGCAAACATCATTCTCAATGGTGAAAAACTTAAACCATTTCCTCTAAGATCAGGAACAAGACAAGGATGTCCACTCTCACTACTATTATTCAACATAGTTTTGGAAGTCCTAGCCACGGCAATCAGAGAAGAAAAAGAAATAAAAGGAATACAAATTGGAAAAGAAGAAGTAAAACTGTCACTATTTGCATATGACATGATACTATACATAGAGAATCCTAAAAATGCCACCAGAAAACTACTAGAGCTAATCAATGAATTTGGTAAAGTTGCAGGATACAAAATTAATGCACAGAAATCTCTTGCATTCCTATACACCAATGATGAAAAATCTGAAAGAGAAATTATGGAAACACTCCCATTTACCATTGCAACAAAAAGAATAAAATACCTAGGAATAAACCTACCTAGGGAGACAAAAGACCTGCATGCAGAAAACTGTAAGACACTGATAAAAGAAATTAAAGATGATACCAACAGGTGGAGAGATATACCATGTTCTTGGATTAGAAGAATCAATATTGTGAAAATGACTATACTACCCAGAGCAATCCACAGATTCAATGCAATCCCTATCAAATTACCAATGGCATTTTTTACAGAACTAGAACAAATCATCTTAAAATTTGTATGGAGACAGAAAGGACCCCAAATAGCCAAAGCAGTCTTGAGGGAGAAAAACGGAGCTGGAGGAATCAGACTCCCTGACTTCAGACTATACTACAAAGCTACAGTAATCAAGACAATATGGTACTGGCACAAAAACAGAAACATAGATCAATGGAACAAGATAGAAAGCCCAGAGATTGACCCACGCACCTATGGTCAACTAATCTATGACAAAGGAGGCAAAGATATACAATGGAGAAAAGACAGTCTCTTCAATAAGTGGTGCTGGGAAAACTGGACAGCTACATGTAAAAGAATGAAATTAGAACACTCCCTAACACCATACACAAAAATAAACTCAAAATGGATTTGAGACCTAAATGTAAGACTGGACACTATAAAACTCTTAGAGGAAAACATAGGAAGAACACTCTTTGACATAAATCACAGCAAGATCTTTTTTGATCCACCTCCTAGAGTAATGGAAATAAAAACAAAAATAAACAAATGGGACCTAATGAAACTTCAAAGCTTTTGCACAGCAAAGGAAACCATAAACAAGACGAAAAGACAACCCTCAGAATGGGAGAAAATATTTGCAAACGAATCAACGGACAAAGGATTAATCTCCAAAATATATAAACAGCTCATTCAGCTCAACATTAAAGAAACAAACAACCCAATCCAAAAATGGGCAGAAGACCTAAATAGACATTTCTCCAAAGAAGACATACAGACGGACACGAAGCACATGAAAAGATGCTCAACATCACTAATTATTAGAGAAATGCAAATCAAAACTACAATGAAGTATCACCTCACACCAGTTAGAATGGGCATCATCAGAAAATCTACAAACAACAAATGCTGGAGAGGGTATGGAGAAAAGGGAACCCTCTTGCACTGTTGGTGGGAATGTAAGTTGATACAGCCACTATGGAAAACAGTATGGAGGTTCCTTAAAAAACTAAAAATAGAGCTACCATATGACCCAGCAATCCCACTACTGGGCATATACCCAGAGAAAACCATAATTCAAAAAGACACATGCACCCGAATGTTCATTGCAGCACTATTTACAATAGCCAGGTCTTGGAAGCAACCTAAATGCCCATCAACAGACGAATGCATAAAGAAGACGTGGTACATATACACAATGGAATATTACTCAGCCATAAAAAGGAACGAAATTGAGTCATTTGCTGAGACGTGGATGGATCTAGAGACTGTCATACAGAGTGAAGCAAGTCAGAAAGAGAAAAACAAATATCGTATATTAAGGCATGTATGTGGAACCTAGAAAAATGGTACAGATGAGCCGGTTTGCAGGGCAGAAGTTGAGACACAGATGTAGAGAATGGACATATGGACACCAAGGGGGGGAAAGCTGCGGTGGGGTGGGGATGGTGGTGTGCTGAATTGGGTGATTGGGATTGACATGTATACACTGATGTGTATAAAATTGATGACTAATAAGAACCTGCAGTATAAAAACAAACAAACAAAACAACTAATACTAAAGTTTCATTGTGTTATGTGTATGGAAATATGTTACTATAAATATTTCAGACATTACATGATATTTCTAAAAATCTTATATGTTCCGGTATAATGTTATAAGTCATAATTCTAGTTATTACTTTAAAATGTATATCTCAGAAATAACTAAATTTCCTTGTCAATTGCATTATTATGAACTTTCATCAAATCTTTAACCGTGGTAATTTTTAAGTCTTTTGTCATTTACAGACAGTTCTGGGTGTACTGTGATGCTTTTGCAAATATGTTCCTATAAAAGGGTTTCATCTTCAAGGAATTCACGGAAAAGACTCTGACAAGTACAGGTTTCTGGTAACTGACTATACTGCTGAACTGAATGAATAAGCATTTTCAGAATTCTAATGAAAAACTGATGAACTCATAAAAGTGCCGACAAAGATCAAGATGAAGAAAAAAAATTAATTACATGGGACTGAGTGTGCTGATGAGGATGATTATAATTTTTGTGACTTTCTGTTTGAATTAAAAAAAAAAAAATCCCCCAAAAATGTCCATTGTATTCTTTCTCAGAAAGCTGAGTTGCCAGTGACTACACTAAATGCCAAAGTGGGTAAATATCACTTGCCTTGTTTGCTTGTTTATTTTTAAACAAAAAAGATCTGAAGGAAGACCCCTCAGTTCTTGGTCTAATTTCATTTGAAAGCTTTTACTGTTATTGCTGTTGTTGCTATAATCAGCAGCATCACTATCATGATTTTTTTTTTATTCTTTTGGAATGGAAGCTCAAACTCCAACAATGTGGAGCTGGCCATGTGACAATGACGACAAACACTCGTTCTGTCACCTGAGGTACATTCTTGGCAATCCTTTGTACCCTTACCTGCAATTTAACGACTCAAAGCTCTTAAACGTACTGTCTGAAACAGAATCAGACTACAGATGGGTTAGCATTCAACACATGTAAATACAGAACTCAGGTTCAGTCAGCTGAATTGACCTCGTTAGGTTATCAAAAATTTTATTCTATAGCAGGTTGAGTAGTGAACTTTTAAAAATATCTATTCCCTTCAGCAATTATGCAAAAAGCCCAGACTTTGATATAGTTAAATAGTGTCAGGCATTATGAAAAGCTTGTTTTGGTTCTGGTAAAAACAATTCATAAGCTATTCACTAGAATCATTGATGGATACCAGTTCATTCAATAGGTCATTGTGTTTCCTGTAATTCAGTCTTCCCACACTTTTTCACAAGGGCAGTCATTGGCTGGGTCCCTCTTCGGGGGAGACAAACCCTTGAAGAAACAATAACTAAGGCTTTCCTCAACTGGACCCTGGAAAACACAGCCCAGCACGCTGCAAGGGTAAAAGGCAATGCCCCATCCTGCATCTTTAAAAGCAGGGCTTATAAATAGCACAGGGCACTTTCCTGTTTGGAGAACTCAGTAACAGCTGTTCATAGCCCACATTTCTTTCATACTTCCCTCCCTGCCACAAAGAAAATACAAACTAAAACTAGCTGTAGGAATGGACATTATTCAACATTAATGTGTCTTTAAAAATAGCACAGGAAGAGTCATAGACACAATGAAGGGAAAAATGAGCAAAACTTAGGAGGAGTAGAGAGGAGATACATTTAAACAATGAGAAATTTAAGCAGGAAGGCAAGAGAAAAAAAAAAGGGGCAGGATTCGTAAAGGTAGCCTCTGAGAAGTGATATGAAAGGGGCACTGTAGTGGGAATTAGAAAAATCAAGGTATTTGTTGGTGGTGGTGCTAATTACTCATGCTTTCTTGGGCATGCCCCTCAACATCTCTAGGCCTCTTCCATAAAATGGGCAGAGGGTAAAAGAGATAGAGCTAGACAGTCTGTAAGAATTCCCTCTAATTCCAGAAATGTTATATTGTATGAAACTACAGAGAATGTTGGCTATTGGGCAATGGAGGAACACTGGATTTACCCGCCAGATATTTAACTGTCAGTCTCCTAGGGAAGGGCATTAAGGGGTTTGAAGATGAAGCAAACTGAAGCACACCCAGCTTCATGGCCACTGCTTCCCCCTCCTAGGACAGCTGCTTAAGGGGATGGTGAGAAAGCTGTCCTCAACCCCCTGGATATAGCAGCAGCAACAAGGGAGCCACATAGTCTGATTCTCAGAAGTCCACAACCACAAAATTTCCTCCTCCTTGCCCATGGTGCCCAACTGAAGGTTCCTTCCCAAGGCTCACAAATTCAAGATGGCAGAACGTGCAGTCGTTCACTAGAGGCCTTATGGCCTGTGGGTAAAGAGCATGGGTACTGGAGTCAGACAGACTTGTACTCTCCACTCTGCCAAGTACCAGATCCATGACCTTCGGTAAGTTACTTAATGTTTCTCTGATCTTCAACTGTTGTTGTTGTTCCTTTTAATTTCCCAAAATGGAGACAGAAATGCAGTTAAGAGCTTTATACGTAGTTATCAAAGTGCATGACACAGAGTAAACACTCAATAGACATTATCTACTATTATTTGCTAACATTATTTTCATGGAGTGTTTTACTTACTTAGCTCGGAGAAATGTTTTTTTGTTTGTTTTTCCCAGGTCCTTCCACCTCCTGAATCACCCTGTCATCTTTGATGGGAAAAAAAAAAAAAAAAAAAAGCCTTCTAGCATAGGATGGTCAAGGAGCAACTGATTGCACATTGACTAGAGTTCAATTAAGCAGGCAAAAAATCAGTCTATAAGCCCCTAATGCGAACCACTTAGTGAGTAAATCTAAACATTTAAAACTGGGACTCCAAGTTTATGGTTAGAATTCCCTAGGGCAAAAAATGCACATTTTTCCATCCAGCCTAGACATGCAAAATGTCTCCCTCATACCTCACCCCTCTCATCACGAAAAGGAACATACATCTGCATTTTGGGAGTCTCACCAGATGGGAATTTTCCTCTGCTTCTGCTATGAACTGTGCTAAGAAATCGGTCAACAATAAATGGAAACTCTAGGTGTATATGCTTGTCTGAAGCCAGGATCCTAACGTTCATATCTGCCTTTTCTGCGGATACAAGGTTAGATTATCTGAAAAAGGCCCCCAAAGGACAAATCATCTTACATGAGGGAAGGACACTCTGAGGAACTAGTCTATGTTCAGGGAGATAAAACTTAAAAATGGGTTACAGAGGGAATCTTTCTGGGAAGATCTGAGAGAAAAGACAATCATCCATCCCAAGGACTCACAAAAGTTCCTGTATGAAAGCAAGGCTTTCTTAGAACTGAATTTTTTAGTCATCTTTACTTCTAACTCACATTGACATGGCCTTCCTACAGCAAAATAGAATCACAGAATTTTAAAGTAGCAAGAAAGAAACCATATACAATCTTTAGTTGAATCTCTTCCTTTTACTTGCCCAGGTTACTACAGCTGACCCTTAAAGAACACCAGTTTGAACTGCATGGGTTTTACCCCTTATACGTGGATTTTTTGCATGAGTAAGTAAATGCTACAGTACTACATGGTCTGAGGTTAGTTGAATCCTCAGATGTGAACCAGGGATATGGGGGGACCGTGGAGACAGAGGAACCACAGGGTTAGGGTTAAGTTATATGCAGACTTTCAACCGCGTGGAGAATCTGTACCCCTAACCCATGCATTGTTCAGGGTAAATTGTACTCATTTGTGTTTTATTTTTTTTTTTTTTTAAGGTAACTATGTGAGGTAATAGATATGTTATTTATTTTTTTTTAATTTTATTTATTTATTTTTGGCTGTGTTGGGTCTTCATTGCTGCATGCAGGCTTTCTCTAGTTGCGGTGAGCAGGGGCTACTCTTCGTTGCAGTGCGCGGGCTTCTCATTGCGGTGGCTTCTCTTGCTGTGAAACACGAGCTCTAGGTGCGCGGGCTTCAGTAGTTGTGGTGTGCGGGCTCAGTAGTTGTGGCACACGGGCTCACTTGCTCCGCGGCATGTGGGATCTTCCCGGATCAGGGATCTAACCCGTGTCCCCTGCGTTGGCAGGTGGATTCCTAACCACTGCGCCAACAGGGAGGTTCTCATTTGTGTTTTAAAGTTGATCCCAAATGGCCTAAATCTCAGCCCAGAGAAATCACATATAATATGTGGCTTTGGTTCCTCCCACACACACACACACACACACACACACACACTGGACACTGAGTAAATCCATCTAAATGTCCAAGGCTCTGGATGCTGGTGCCTTCAATTTGAAATGGACATGGCAACAGAAATATGCCTAAGAATTTACCAAGGAAAGCAGAATACCCAGAAACCCAAGATTCAACCTGAGTGGTGGAAATCGTGATAATCAACTCTGTTAACCTATGGATTCGATTTCACACAGAAGACTAGGCAGGCCCAAAGGGGAACTTCAAGGATGCTGGGCAAAGATGGCTATGGAGGAGGTTGGGAGAAAATAGTCATAGGATGCTAGAAGAACAGGGGCAAAGGGGTCTCAGAGACTGAGCACCAGTCCTATAAAGGGTCAAGGACTTCCCCTTGGCAGTCTTATCCTTTTTGACATAACAATTGCCCAAATGTCCAAGTTAGGAGTATTCATGGCAAAGCTCTCTGTGCCAGCATCAATGATTGACACCCTGGAGTTGGATGCAGCCCAGGTGTTGCAGCAACCCTCACTCCCACATCCTGAGTGAAGTCTGTCTAGGACATAGGTCCCCAGCCAGGCCAAGAATGAGCCATCGAGAGTAGTTATGGTGACACCAGTTTCTCTAGAACCCTAAGGGAGCATCTATCCCTGGGTGATTCCAAAGCTGGTCCAGAAAACAACACAGGTGAATCCTATCAATACTGTTTTCAGATTTCTCAGGCCTGCTGAGTGAGCGGTTGACACCTGCTCTGTGGTGATAATGGTGTGTGCAAAAAAGTCCAAGAGAATCACCAAGGTTCTGATTGAATCGAAGGCATCTGTAAGCAACTGGAGCCAGTGGGAAAGAGAAAGAATGGTGAAGGGCAAAGGCGAAAAAGAGCCCATCCAAAATTCAAGGCACAATCTCCATCGCACAGAACATGTTGTACCCCATCAGCATAAGGAAGACAAGGTCCGGAGCCAACAGACTTAGGGTTTGCGTGGATGGAAAGTCAAGTGAGGACACTGGGAGAAACAGGCACCCCATGCATCGTCACTCAGCCTTAAGCCAATATTTTTAACACCAGTGGACAGACCCATCAGACCTAGGCCACTAGCCCCAGGAGAACACAAGTGACACAGTCAACTACAAGGTTTCTGGTGCCCGATTCCAAGGCAATGTTCCTTTCTAGCCAAGTCTTCTTCGTGGACCCAAGCTCTGACTGTTTGCTTTGTATTCACTGAGTTCGTAATCTGTTTCATGGTTTCTGTGAAGAGCTTTGAGTTTTCCTCAAGGAGAGGTCTCAAGTATGTCTGCTTATTTTCCCAAAAGAACCAGAAGAGACGTCAGGGAAACACTCAACTTGGAAAGCGGGAAAAGAAGAGAAATTGATACTGAGAGACAGAGAACATGAGCAATACCCAAAGTCATCGCATGTCTGCCTAAGATGTCTTATCCACATCGGTCAATATTCATTCATTCATTCATTCAATAAATACTGGGCATTTCTGACATGCCAGGCCCTGTTTTAGGCACTAAGAAAAAAGGGTTATAAAAAGCTGCTCTTGTGGAGTTTGCTACCTGGCATGGGAGATGGACAAAACACACATAAATAAGTATATCATTAATGTCAGATAATGACAATTGCCCTGAACGGAAATATAGCAGGAATTGGGGTTCTTGAGTGGCTGGCATGAGGTAATTTAGACAGGGTAGTCAGGGAAGGCTCTCTGAACAGGGGTCCCTATCATGTGAGGGACGGAATTTTGACAAGATGTGAAGGGTTCGCGAGCCTTAGCTCTGAGATGTGAGCATAGTTTAAGAGCCTCAAGATCACCAATCCAGCTAAAGCCAGTGGGCCAGGCTAAGGTGGAAACAAGAGACGATATAGTCACTGCCCCCCTGCAGGGCCTGTCACATGAGGACTGCAGCATGCTTGCCGTATATGGGTCTGCAATTTCTTTACGTTGTTCATAAAGGCATGTGAAAGTTTAATGCGTTTCTTTGTAAATGTGCTTAAATCTCTGTCTTTCTTTTCCCCAACAAAAGGTCTCATATTTATTACTGAGCCAGAGCACTAGTGCAGAAACACTAACACAAAGAGAAAAATCATTTCCCCAATAAAACACATCCAGCTGTTCAGATAGGAGTGACGGTCGAAGAGTGATATGGTATGATGCAAGTGAAGTGACCTTGACACAGCATAAATATGTATGCCACTTCATGTGCTCAGTGCATGGGGCTCCTTATAGATCCGGCTTGGTTCTTCTCCAATGTCTTCTCTTGGAGTTGTATCTCATTTTATTAGCAATTTTATTAGCAATTCAGTCAAATCCATTGGGTAATAGGATGATTCTGCTTTTGTTTTTTGGCCAGGAATTGCTTCATCCTGAAAGTCCTGGGAGAAGATATGGCAAGGAGCAAATTCCACCGCACAGAGGGTGGCGGAGGAGAGAAGAGAAACAAATGTGCTTAAATCTCTCTCGTGCATTTTTCTTGCTCTTATTGGAGGAGGGTTATTTTCCCATTTCTTCTCTGTGTCACTTCCCCCAGGAACTCCCATTTCTTCGTTGGCTTTCTGGAAGGTCTTCCCAGCAACTCCAGGCCAGAATGCTTGCTCCTTTCTCTGACCCAACTCTTCTTTTGACTGTCCTACTCTGCATAATACCTGCTTCACCAGCACCCGACACAGGCTGCAGGATCCCGGTTTGTTTTTGTTTTTGTTTTGCATGTACATCCATGTCATCTCTGGACAAGCAACAGAGTCAGGAAAAATGTGAATTCTAACTCCAGCCCTTCCACTCACTAGTTGTAAACTAGTTTTTCAAGCTCCGCTGTAAAATGGGATGCGAGCACTGGTACCTACCTTATGGCATGGTTGTAAAGAGGAGACATTATAAGAGGGCGTTTGGGAATGCAAGCTGCTGTCAGCAGGGTTACGGGTTCTTGTAATAAGGGGCTATGCCTTTGATTTTCAGTTATGTCCGACGGTGCCTATGACACATTATGTTCCCTATCAATGGTCTTTGAAGACAGCATAACATGCTCCAAAAAGCAATGGATTTAGAATTATCAGGGATAGATTTCTTCCAGGTTCTGTCACTTTCTAGTTACACGACCAAAAACAAAGATCATGTAGCTCCTCCAAGCCTCAATTTCCTCATCTACAAAATAGGAATAATCATGCTAACCTCACAGGGTTGTTGGGTATAATCCATGAGATAATATACAGAAAGAAGAAAGCATTTCCAGCTCTAAAACTTCTGATTCCGTGGCTCTTAACTCCTTAACTCTCGCTGATTTAATATAAAGTCCAGTTATGTGAATCCACAATTCCTTTAAAAAGAAATTCATAGACTAAGTACCTCTCTCTGACAACTCCTTCTTGGACTAGAGCACCAGGGGCTAGTCAGAGCCATATTGCTGTTGCCCAAAACAGAAGTCACAAGGAGAGGGCCATCGTTTAAGGTACATGTGATTCAGCTCAGGGCTATCAGAATTCCACGTATTTCTTTCCAAGGTGAAGGTCATTAATGGCCTCTGCACTGCTAAATCTGACAAACTGCTTTCTGTTTATTTCAGCTTAAGTTCCTCTATCTGAAGCAGTCAGGTGGTGTTATAAATATCTCACGGAGTGGCAGTACAAAGTTGGGTGTAGCTCGGTCACCATGCCCTCAGAGACATGTCCAGCAACTTTTTGCAATTCTAGATGATACTCTGACCTTGACAGGATTTACATTTTGCTGATACACTTCAGTGGGTAGGAGGCAGAGCCGGATGTACAGCAGTTGAAAAATAATATAGGCACAAATGCCAGTATAGGTCCACAGGGCAGGAAGAAACTAGACTGCGCATAGGAAAAAGAAAACACAGCTGAAAGTAACAGTTACCATTAGCCAACAACTAAATATTGCCACATCATTCTTGTTCAAGACTAGTATTACATTATCCTCACCATGACTCTGGCAAGCTCATGAAATCTGGTGACAGTATGGACACTACTAAAATATTTTGTAAACCCAATCTGTGGGCACCATGAGAGCAAGGAATTGTATCTGTTTTGTTTGACTGATGGGTCTCAAACTCTGCTAATGGCGCCTGGCACATAGTAAGCGCTCAATAAATATTGAACAACAAAAAGGAAGGAAGGAATGAGAATCCCAGGGTTTCCTGCTGGATTCGTACTGCATTTCATGATTGCAGTTACAAAGCCATTTGTGTTCAGTCATCACCCTCTTACACAGTTAAAAACTTTCCACTAACTCCTTTTTTTTTAAATTATTTATTTATTTATTTAGTTATTTATGGCTGTGTTGGGTCTTCGTTTCTGTGCGAGGGCTTTCTCTAGTTGAGGCGAGCGGGGGCCACTCTTCATCACGGTGCGCGGGCCTCTCATTATCGCGGCCTCTCTTGTTGCGGGGCACAGGCTCCAGACGCGCAGGCTCAGCAACTGTGGCTCACGGGCCTGGTTGCTCCGCGGCATGTGGGATCTTCCCAGACCAGGGCTTGAACCCGTGTCCCCTGCCTTGGCAGGCAGATTCTCAACCACTGCGCCACCAGGGAAGCCCCCTCCACTAACTCTTTTATATAGCTAACTTTTCCATTTGCTTACAGCACAGAGGAGAGTAATAAATTAGAATGTGCAGCTCCATCAAAAGGAAAAAAACTGAGCAGACTGAATAGATGATGCGACCAAGATCAGGTACAAAGACTGACAAAAGGGAGGACCTGGAAGGTCTGAGCTCAGCCAGCTCCCCTGTGTTCCATCACCTGAAGACTGCTCACTTTCTGGGAAGCAGTAAAACAGAGAGAGAGGTCAAGTTTTTCTTACTTACTCAAGAATTCATTCTAACATCAGGGAAGGATGGATTTATGAGAATAGGTTGGTAGTTCTTTAGCTTGTTCCACATGAACATGCATTCTTTGGCCGGCCTTCCTGTTCAGAGATGATTCTATGGACCATAATGCAGCCTCTGGAATGGGGATGAAGAGGCCCACGTAGGGCCCCTTTTCCATTTCTTTTTGCCATTAGAGAGACATAGGTTTGCCTCTGCAACTCAAGACTGACTCTTCATTGTGCCTTAACTGTCCATCCTCACCACACCAAAAGCCAGTCAGGCCAAGCAACTAATTTGCTAATGGAGACTAACCCTATCTGGCCCAAACCTGGAGCCTCAGACTTTCCCCCTCTCCCCCTTCTTGACCACCAAAATTTCCCAATCCTCTCTCTCACAATAGCCTTCTTCTCTGCATTGCCACTGCCATGACCTTAGCTCAACTTTTTCTTGGGTTTCTCCTAAACTAACAGAAATATTTGCTAACCAGACTCCAGGCTTCAAGTCATGCACCCCTTCAATCCATTTTTCATATTTTCACCCCAGATGTGATTCTAGAAGGCAGTCCTCATCGTATACCATCGTACTGGAAAACCCAGTTCCTTGGCACAGAATATCAGACCCTTCGTGACCTGGCTCCTGTCACCCTCTCCAGCTTCACGTCCAACTTCTCCTCTGGTGACGTGCCACCCCCCGACCCTGCCTATCCGCTTGCCATTCCTGAAGCACACTAGCTCTCTCATACAGCTGCGCTTCATCCTACACCGTCCTCTGTCCAAAACATCCTTCCCTCTGTCATCTTCCAACCAATCTCCTTTCTATTTTTTTTTTTTTAGAAATTCACGTTCTTTTATTTATTTATTTATGACTGTGTTGAGTCTTCGTTTCTGTGCGAGGGCTTTCTCTAGTTGCGGCAAGTGGGGACCACTCTTCATCGCGGTGCGCAGGCCTCTCACCATCGCGGCCTCTCTTGTTGCGGAGCACAGGCTCCAGACGCGCAGGCTCAGCAATTGTGGCTCACGGGCCCAGCTGCTCCGTGGCATGTGGGATCTTCCCAGACCAGGGCTCGAACCCGTGTCCCCTGCATTGGCAGGCAGATTCTCAACCACTGCGCCACCAGGGAAGCCCTCCTTTCTATTTTTTAAACCTACTGGAGGTTTCCCTGATCCCATTAGGGAGACCTCCGACCACTCACCTTTGTGTGTCCCCAGCACCTTCTCTTTCTATCATAGGAAACATAGCACTAGATTATAAAGTATTCGTTTAATTACCTCTTCCCATGGTTAAAGACTGTGCTTCATTTATATGAACACACACACACATACACACAGAGCGCACAACTAAAGCTCACTAAATGGTTGCCGGCTGAATGAATAAGCACATTCATCTCTGTCTCTCAGATCTGCCCTTCCTGTTCTTCCTGCAAATAATGTAGTTGCTGATTTCCCAGATGCCAGAAGACAGCCACTTGAGTACTTAAAAAAATCAAATGTACTGCTAATGCCACTTGGGAGGTTGAGGGGATAGAAAATACATCCTGCCAGATCCAGACGAGGCTCCTGGGCTGTGGGAAGGAGAGCACAACTATCCAATTACTACTATTTGAAAGGAGAGACTGCAGATGCGATCTGCGGCAGAGTTCTGGGATAGGACGCCTTGTGGTCCAGCCATCAAGAACTAGAGCCGTGCAGACCAGAAGCACACCAACCCTCAGCGCAGCTGACATGGCGACTTGACCAAGCAACACGTGCACAGGCTCCCACACTCAGAAGGAGCTGATAACCAGCTGTTACCTACCGAGAGCCATTACGACTTAAACTCATGCGAGATTTGTAGAGTCCAATGCCAGAGCAGCTTCTTTAGTTAATGAAACTGCTGTTTCATGACAGCCTGTTTCTGAAGGGCTGTGGTTACGTGTGCACAGAAAGTCCTCAGGATAACGTAGAAGGATTCAATCCAGAGACATGGGTATGGAGGGGATGGGTGGGGATGTCAATGAGTCACACTTGGGAATAAACCCTCTAACTCATCTGAATAGTGTAAATACTAGACCAGGGGGGAATGACTACCTAAAAATTACATTTAAAATAAACAAGCAGTAAAATATTTCCTTACTGGTTACTCCCAGGCAAAATGTTATGCCTGCCTCATATAATGTCACGATGTCTCAAGTGTGTTTTTAAATGATATAATACACTTGCTCTGACAGATCATCATATGTTCATTCAGAAGTTCATTAAAGCCAGGAGTGTGCATGAAATCCATTAATATTCAGGCTACAAATTTGTGTTTTTTGTTATTGTTGTTTCTTTGTTTTTTTTTTTTACCAGTGGTTCAGTCAAATATATCTAACAAAATTCATTGGAGATGATATAAGGAAACAAAGTCAACTTTTGACATTATTTACAGACAAGCAGAAATTAACAAAGCAGCCCTCATTGAATCTTTGCTGAATCCCTGATTGCTCAGAGTAGGAGAAAGCCTTGTAGAAAAAATGGAAATCCTGCTTACCCAGGAAACAGTCAACCTTGTGGGTGACACATAGGGCATCTCTTGAACCCAAGTCTGTTGTGGGGGGGATAAATTAGGAGCTTGTGATTAACATACACACACTACTATATATAAAATAGAGAACCAACAAGGGCCTACTGTATAGCACAGGGAACTCTACTCAATATTCTGGAATAGAAACTGAAAAAGAATGAATATTTGTATATGTATAACTGAATCATAATGCTATACACCTGAAACTAATACAACATTGTAAATCAAGTATATTCCAATAAAATTAAAAAAAATAAAAAGATTTGTTTCTAAAACTTTGGCAAGAACTTGAGTTCAGATCAATTGAAATATCTATAGAGCTAGATGAGAACACAATTTCAAAAGCATGATCACTCTTTGCAACTGGAATCTACTTTTAAACACAAATTACACAGCCCTTACATGGAAAAGCTGATCTTTTAAATGCAAGAATATGTCCTATAAATGACTTCTGTTTCCATAATTTAAGCAATAAATCAACTAAGGAGTTTCCTTCCTGTAAAAAAAAAAAAAAAAGGAAAAGAAAATTACCTGCTCTATGAAAATTATATTTTTCACATGCTTTGTGGTCAGTTCTAATCCAATATCTTCTCCAAAGTCCACTCTGTGTCCTCCAGCTCACATTCATCTCTCTTTCCTTGGCTATTTATAGGTCTCATTGTGCATCCCTCTTGATTTTGCATGTAATTTACACATAGTCAAGATAGTAGAAAATACATCTGACAAAATTTCTGACGTGCTAACCAAGCACATAGGAACTTCTCCAAAAATTCTCTCTGAGCCTTGTGGTCCTTTTGTGACAACTTAACATTGACAAAGCCTGTGGGCCTCAAGGTGTGCGCCCCAGTCCATCAGCACCTGCATCACCTGGGAACTTGTTAGACGTGCAAATTCATGACCCCACCCAGACCTGCTGAATAAGAAACTCTAGGGCTAGGACCAGTAATCTGTGTTTCATTGAGCCTTCTATGTGATTTTGCTTTTATCTCAAACTGGAGAATTACTGTACTACGGTTACAAATCGGCATCTATTTGGGAAATTTTGACCAGCTTATGAGAAGAAGGATAGATTGAGGTTCTTATGGTGGATTCAAAGAAGTTAAAAAAAATTTTTTTTTAATTTCAGTTATCTCGGCAAAGAACTACTTCTTGCAGAAAGTAGGCACGATAAGATTAGTCATCTGAAAAAAAAGAACCAGCTCAAAACAAAACACAAAACAGAGAAATGTTTGTCTAATGGAGCAACACAGATGACATTTCTAATTATCAGGAGAACTGCTTAGCGCTGAGTGTCAGGATAACCACAACCTCCTGAATTAATTCAGGTTCTGGGCTGAATGAACGTGCAAAGCTTATTCCCATGGAAACCGAGCACTGTACAGATTGATAGGGTTAGAGCACATATAACTGAACTAAGGCAATTGCCAATTTTAAAAGATGAGCAGTGAAAATTTGACACCACACATTTATTTTCCGAATATCAGACACGGCTCATCTATAGTCGAGGATAAAGGATGGTCAAAATTTGATTTAAGAGAAAAGAAAAGCCCTACTACAACACAGTGTAGCATCTTTCAGCTCTGGCCAGAAAGAGGCAGAAGGTCTGTTTTCTTAATACCGCCCTCATTACAAGGAGATTGTTTTGAACATTGGTATTAAACAGGTTGCCATGGCCTCCTGCCTGGAGTTCAGCGTGCCAAGCTTCAGTCATGAGCCAGCTATGAATGGGCTGAATAAGATGCTCACAGATAGGGTTTCCCACCCCAAACCCCTGCCATAGAGCATCCCACCAGGAAGGTCACCAGGAAGTAACAGAGTGCTAAGAGTGATTCAGCCTCTCCCCACTTTTTCTGGCATTCCTTCCCTGGTCCTCACTAATGACCTTGTCACGTAGGACACATCTGCTGTATAAGAAAGGCTGCTTCAAACAGCGGCAGATCTGCTGTCTGCCATTCCCGAGCACGGAGAACGATGGGGAAGTTGCTTTAGACCTCCAAAAGATTTGTTTGTTTGTTGCTTGGGCAATTTTGGCATTTCCAAATTTTATATATGACTGTGACCGACTGGGAAGAAGGCAAACAAGTTCAAAGCACAGCTAACTCTGCTCTGATACAGGCCTTTGTCTCCAGTAGATAACAGAGAAGGAACCACAGGGGATTTTGTCTCTGTGTCCTCAGAGAGACGCAAAGAAGCTCAGGTAACGCAAACCAGAATGTTCAAAATGAGCAAATGCGACCTGCAGAGCTGGACTTACGCTTAATATCTATTCAAATATCTAAGACCCCTTCCAGCTTTAAAATTCTCCACTCCTCTGATCTTGTAGCTTCTCGCAGGGACTAAGCCTTTGAAATTTCATGCCAGGTTTCAGTGATTCAGGTTTTTGTCAAGAAAAAAAAAAAAGCCCATAAACAGATATGCTGCAAAATTGAGGTTGTATCTGTAAACGCCCAGCATTTGAGAGCGGTGCCTTCCATTTTCAAGAGCTAGTGGTAGTTTTCTATTTTGGAAGGTAAGGTAAGAGCCACAGATTTTTGATAAGCAAATCTGCTGAACAAGGCCCTGGGTAGGGGGTCCAGACAAGTTCATGGATTCCTTTCAGGATATTTACATTTACATGCAATTAGGCAGAATGTGTGTGAGGGAAGAAATGGAGGGAACAGAGGGAAGAGGTGCAAAATAAAAGGGAAAGAAAAGAAAAAGCAGCAAAGGCATTCTGTAAGAGAAGAAGGAAGTGGTTTCCACCCTGTGTCTTGCATTCAGCTGCTCTGACCTGAAGGTCTAGAAGAAGATGAGAGAGCTTGTCCCCTTTCTCCAAGAGGTGACCACCTCATAATCCCAAGCTTGATATGATTATCTCATAAGTTTTGATAGCTCGTTAATTCGGCTTCCACAGATACAATTGTGTCATTGCTCCAAGAATAACCCAGGCCTATATGAAATGTTTCAGCCATGCCGAGGTCTGTGACCTCTTGTTTCAAGGAACTGGCTGGCTGACATTTTATTTGAGCTCTAATACAGGTTGCCAAGCCAAGACTGTTTTCTTTGCATGGGAGGAGGTGGCCCTGTAAGATTAACTGGGAAGTTACTGGTAACATTGCAGTTACTGAATTGGAGCGGCCAGGTGTCCACGGTTTTATCTTTTTGTTTGCAACTTTTGCAGATCTGACCAAAGTCATAAGGACTACTACCAAAGGATTATGAGCCGTTTTGGACTTGAGACCCAGTACCAAATTTGTAAAAATGAACCAGCCTTTAGTCAGGAAGAAAAGTTTTAGATTATCTGGATGTGAGATAAATATTTAACTGCAAAAGTTTATTTGCAAGTTAAACTACTACCCCAAGAGAGTGGAATATATCTGTCTTTCTGTCTCAATCATCTCTGGTTCCTAAACATGCACAAGCTAAGTGGAATAACCACATTTTCAAAAGTCGTGCAGCACAACCCATGCCAGGCAGACACATCTTCTTGCTACGTCATCAAAAACCAACCTAGTATTAAAGTTCGTAAGTCAAGAGTTATTTTACAAATAAAGTAATTCTGTAGGTACAAAAATACTTCTCAGTGTAGACTTTTCCCCTCTTTTTGATATGGTGATAAGTCTTCTCTCCATTCAAAGGTATGACAATAAATCTTTAGTGCCTTTAGAGCATAACACTGAAAACACACACACAAGCTCTCCTCCTAAGCTAACTGTTCATAAACCAGTGAAACGGAAGGACTGCGTTACTCAGGGTAACATGTTGACCCCTGAGTGTGGCGAATAACTGAAATTTAAACACAGGTTATCAGGGGACAAGGCGAAATGAGTAGACTGGAGCTAGTCTCCCGGCTGGTGTATTAAATCTCTGACAGTTTCCTAGAGGTAAATGTATTCATTTTGGGGAAATGGGCTTTCCCATAGCCTAGCTATCCAGGTGAATGGGATGGGGTATTGCTAAGGAGCTCAAGTGTATTACTGTCCTTTAGACAGCTAAGCCTCGGTTTTTTCACACAATATAAAATAACTTAAAGCACCAGAAGCAGTAATGGAGACCATCCAGTTCAGACCTTAAGTCATAGTGCTGGTGATACACAGAAGAGGCACCTGTGCAACATACTCAGAAGATAAGACAGTCTCTGGGAAATAAGATAATGTTACCATATGGATTTTTTAAATATAATACCTGCATGTCATTGCCGTAATGTGCATTTCTGAGGCAGTCGTGAAACTGGTGTGCGATTGTTGGTGTGCTCTGTTGTAAATTCAAAGAGCTTGTTCAAGTTTTTTTTGTTTTTTTTTTACCTATTGTTTTCAGAGTGTCTATTAAAACTTGTTATACCATTAAAAAAAGAAAACCAACTCAGGAGTGTCTTTTATAGATGCACATGAAAATATTTACTGATTAAAAAAAAAAAAAGCCCACAATTCAATGCCAAGGAAAAGTGACACACAAGCCCAAATTTCTTATTTTGCAGATTCCTGATTTTCAGAGGTAAAAAAATGGATCCTAAGTTGTTTCTGACCCAAAGCTATTTTTTAAATAGTTTCTCTGATCACCCACAAGGATTTAGAGGAGCCAACACTGTAAACATTCATGGGTTTGGAGCTGACTACTTGGAAATATAAGATTATTCAAGCTGAAATCCACTGAGTCTGCATCACTTTACAGCAAAAACACGCAATTTTATGAAAAGGACACATTGCTTTTAAGAACCTGGATGTCTGTTTCTGCATTCATTTATTCAATAGATATTATATCTACTTTGTGCTGAGCATGATAACTTGATGCCACACCCTCACCTGACTAAGTTCTCAAGTTCAGAACTGGTACCAAGTGGGAGCCATCGGTCAGAGGCCAACCCCTGTTTCCTGGGGCTTTCCTGGCTTTGGGACCTTCTCCCAGACCCTCAGTGTCAGAGCCATTCTTCAGTGGTTCTTCACCACAATATCATTCATTCATTCAACTGACACCTTCTATCGTGCTCAAGGCATGTAAAGGCAAGAGCAGTCCTTGCCCTAAGAAGCTTAGTCCAGACCCTTCTGAAATCTTGTCCTTGAGACTGTGAGCCAGTAGAGCTTGTTTTCGTATTTACCCCACTGCAATCATACTTAGACTTTCTTCAAACTCTTCCATCTCTTCATTTCTCCCCTCCTTTTCCTCCTCCAAGCAAGGGTTTATTTAAAAAGAAGAAGAAGAAGAAGAAGGAGATGGAGGAGGAGAAAAGGAAGAACTTGGATGTTTGGCTTTAGATGTGCAAAGCAATGCCAATCATAAATGATTTATTTATTTTTCAAAACAGACTGAAAAAAATTCTATTTGCTGTTAATTCAACTATAGTATAAATCTGAAAAGCCTTAAGCTTCAGTCCTTCAAAAAATATTCAGTCACATTCAGTCACATAGACTCCAAAGCTTCCAAATCAGTGAGATCTGACCATTTATTCAACCCCTCTGAAGTTCATAAAACTGTGACTTGTGACAAAACTTTTCCTTATAATTTACAACTCAAGCATGCCTATCAGGTCAGAGACACTCCTCCATGGACATGTGTCTTTCTGAAGCAAAACTTTGAAAAGCAGAAGAATTCTGAGGGACAACTCGAGTGGGAAGTCTGCAAACTAGACAGAACAATATTTCTCTCAAATACCAAAATGCCAACTGGGAATGGCCGCATCCCATTGAGGCAACAGTGCGGTGGGCAAAACAGAATCCCTAAATTCATTGTAAAGCTCACAGGGTGGCTTTGGACAAAGTGGGAAGTTCAAGCATTAAGATGGGATTGCAAACTGACTTTTTAAAAAAGGCTATCTTGATGCAGTTGAAAGGAATCTAAGTGAATAATTCTCAGATAGTACAAACTATCTACGATTGAATTTTCCTCAGAATCTTTACAAGAGAGTTTCTTATGATAGTGATATATTTGTGACATAGATTTCTTTCCCTTTGATCTCTCTTTACTTCTCATTGATGCCTGCAAGTCCATCATTAGACATTCCCACCTTTATCACATATTTAAATGCAACACAGAGGAGAGGCCCACTATGCCTTCTCAGTGGCCAAAACTCCCAGCTGTACTGGGAACACTTTGGTAGCTGGAATCTTGTTTTTCCCGTCTTTGGTATTCCTCACGCTGTGCTAGGCACTTCATATCACAGAATCATTGAGGTCCAAGGAACTTGACAGGTCACTGGGCCCCATCCTCTGATCACAAAGACAAAAAGGTGAAGCTAAAACTCAGAAGAAAAAAGACAGTTGTCTAGAGTGACTCAGCCCATTAGTGACAAAGCTGGGACCAGAATTGTGGAGTCCGCAGGCACTTGGCAACTCACTTCAAAACCGAGCAGGACCCTGTGGGCCTCCTGGACATGGAAGCCTTTCTACGTTCCCCTGTTCTTGACCTTCCCTGAGTTCCAAAGGACAGGTTCAAATAGGTGCTAATCAGGGAAGGGAGGGGATGCAGAGACAAGGGAGGAGTAGTCAAGAAACAACAGTGCAGCCTTGGGGCAGGGTCCTGGTTCTCCCTCAAGGGATACACATATCAATGCCTTTGAGCTCTTCTGCAGAACTAAAACTCCCAACAAATGGAAGACGTTAACTACTTGATGAAGCATTCTTCATTCCAGAGAGAAGGTCACAGTTTGGTAACTTAAGAGAACCACAGAAGCTCATCAGGAGACCACCTGAGACCAGATTACAGGAACCAGAGAAGCTCATTAGGAGGAGACCACCCAAGGCCAGATGAAAGGAGTGCAGGCCCTGCACACACCCTAATCCTTATCAGCAACCCGGCCCTTGAACCATGGCTATAAAACTCCTCACCAAATCCCCCAGGGTGGGAACGCACAGTTGAGGGTAGGATCCTGCTGTGTCCCGCTTTGCCTGGCAAAGCAATAAAGCTATTCTTTTGTACTTCACCCAAAACCTGTCTCCAGTGCACAGAGGCCAAGTTTTTGGCATCAACTTCCCAAGCCTTTACTGAGCCCTCTGTGGGCTGGGCATTGTGCTATCGATCGGAAGCATGACTACAAATGCCTTTTCATGTAGAAATGAGTTGGCCAGACTCAGAAACCAACAGCTACAATGAATCTACCTACCTAAGTGTAAACATAGAAGTTAGTTCTTAACCCTTGTGAATCCATCTAAGGAACTTAATAATTGAGATATAAAAATCATACCCTTAGAATGTTTCACCTGAAAAAAAGTACTAGAACTTAGAGCCCACAGATGTGTTTTTAAATGAGAGTCCATCAAATTTAACTTTACTGATAAAAAATTTTTGCATTTATAGACTATGAATAGAGAGCTCAAGCATTTTAGTTATATACTCAAAATTAAAGCTGTATTTATTCATTTATTTAGTCAATTTATTATGTAGGTGTGTATACAAAGAATATAGACCCAGATATCTTGATTTGATGAGTCCTGATGTTCAGATCTGTTTACTATTAACAACGGCTAAGTTATTAACTTTTCTAAAGGATCAATTCATTGTCATGGATGACGGTGAATATTAGTCAAGTGTGAACCGTTACTCCATTCAATTTTTTATGAATTCTCTCAGATAATTAGTTTTAAGAAATACCACGACATGGCACCTTATCATTTTCCAGTCCTCCTGGGACAATCTGAACCATGGGACAAGGACATGAACCACAGAGTTCAAAAGGGAAGGGGCATTAACATCCAACACTTGACATGCAGCCCTTGCTTCATGGGAGCATGGAGGCACCCTAGATTTCTGAGTGCCCATCACCTCATGTACTTGTGGTAACTTCAATGCCTACTGCTTTGGTGTCTGGCCTTGGATTTCCCCAGTAACTTGGAACTCCACACATGGTCTGTCTGGTTTATTTACACATATCTTCATCTGGTTGATATGTGCCTTTTCCCAACTGTACTAAATTTATCCCATTTGGGAGATGGGCAGAAAATGTCCCGCCCTGGGACATCACATAAATGCTGGCTCGTTTCTGAGGGCTGAGAGAGCAGAGAAGAAATTGGATCCAATTATTGGATATCAGTTGTGTGTCTGTGTGTGTCTGTGTATGTGTGTATTGTTACTGCTGTTTGATCATTATTCTGGTCTCTCTTTTTCCTTCGGCCGAACAGTCACTAGACTCTCTCTAGAGAGTTATTCCAGCCTCAAGACTGACTCAGTTCTCTGCCCTCTTTCCTCTTTCTGTCATCCATCCACATTCCCCTCCTGACATTCACAAAGGGCCAAAGCGGAGAAGGACTCCGGAACGCAGCTCTTCTCAGCACAGGCTTTGAGCTTCTGCAACTCCCATCTGTGCGGCTTCCCAAGGGAGCCCTCACTAGCGCTCTGAAGGAAGCGTGGCAGAAATCCTGAGGAAAAAAATACTGAATTTTTAAGAGAGCTATATTTTTTGAAGATTTTAATAGGAGCACAGAGACTTGCATACAAGGTGCTCAATGAAAATTTGATAAATGGAAAAATAAAAGGCAAACCTGCAAACGTGTCTGGGAAATGCTGAAGTTCCTTGGAGAAGTGGGGCCTTGGATGGAGGCGGCCCCTTTCTCTCGCTCTAGGCAAGGGCAGGGATCCACCATGATCTTAGATCACGTCCAGATGCGTGAGCTGCTTCCTGGGCATCTGAGAGTGGCCAGAAGCACTCCAGCTCTCAGGGGCAAGCCACCTTTTTTTTTTTTTAATTTAATTAAGAGTGTGGGTGGGAAAAGAAGTTGAAAAAGAATAGATACATGTGTATGTGTAACTGAATCACTTTGCTGTACACCTGAAACTAACACAACATTGTTAATCAACTAGACTCCAACATAATATAAAAATTACAAAAATAAAATAAATAAATGCATGCCAGCACTGGAAGAAAAAAAAAGATTGTGTGTGGGGAACTGTACTCAATATTTTGTAATAACTTACAAGGGAAGAGAATCTGAAAAAGAATAGATATATAGATCTATGTATAACTAAATCACTCTGCTGTACACCCAAAACTAATACAACACTGTAACTCAACTATACTCCAATACACATTTAAGAAAAAAGGTGTGTGTGGCTCACTCACAGTATTCACTAGAATAAAGCTTTACATAGTGGCTGTAGGGACACATGAAAGGAACAAAGCCAGTGCCCTGCAATCATGCTTTGTTGTTATTTCATTAGAGCGACTGTTATCCTTCATTTTTTTTTTTTTTTTCCACTCAGCCATTCGCGGACCACCTTTGAAAGCTGCCGTCCACCAGGCACTGGGGGTCTAACCGTGCAGTCAGAACCCCTCTTCCTCATCCTAGTTCCCATATTGTTACAGTTTTCATTGTTACTGGGGTATAATTTTTAATTCTCTCAAGTTTTCTTTTTTTGCTCTTGTGTCGCTTGATCCTGATATAAGTCCGGAAGAAAATAGAGGCTCAGAAAAGGTTAAAGGATTTGAGAAGGGCACACAGCTTGGCAGTAGCAGAGCTGGGTCGTATTTTGTGACAGTAAGGGTTGTATACCATTTCTATCAGCCTGTCCCCTTTTTCTTTCTAAAGTGGCCCTGCACAAGGGCAGTTGATCCTCTCTGGGCAAAGGACTTTAAATTCCAAATGTGTGACTTGCAAGGCTGTGCAAGTAGTACTAGTTTCACTAGTAACCACTGTATATACTTTTCCAATTTCCCACTGGGGATACGGTAACCATATAGGAAAAAGGATTAATTTATCTTTTTGCTCCTATTATACTAAGACTCATCCTAGTTAATTCCTCATTTAAAACCAGGGTTCTTTTGATTGTTGATTTCCAGATAATCTCCAATTATCAAAGAAATATAGATGTGATCTATATTTGATCCAATTAAGGGTTACAAATAGCACAGGGTAGAGAAAAACCAAGCAACTGGCTTTCGATTGGACTCAGTTCTGGTTCTGAAACGAAGTGCTGACTCTTACTAACTTGTGTGATTTGGGGCAAGTGATTTAACCTTTCTGAGCCTCAGTTTCCACATCTCTAAAATGGGACACATAATACCTTCTTCCCGGGCTGTTGGGAGAGCTTATTGGAACGTAAGCTCTGTAAGAGAAGGCCGGTATCAGTCTTGTTTAACCACAGAATTCTTTGAAGAATCAAGCACAATAAATATTTGTAGGATAAAGGATTCATTAAAATATGTAAACTGGATCAGTGCAGTACCTAGCACATCACCAATGAGTCAGAATCTACTTCTAGGCTGATGTCTCCCCTTTCTACTTTCTCTTTCATTTACTCAGAGGATTGGGCTCCATGGTATGTGTAAAAATAATGTTTAACGGATATAATTTGCAAGGAGGGAAGAACTTTTATAGACACACATGCCAGAAACGTCTTTCAGAAACGTGCAGGAGGGTTTTGAGGATGTCTGAGTCGCTTGGATTAACTGTAGGAAACCACCCATTCTTTATGACAGAGCGCACAGCCCATGAGCCCCACTGGAGCTGTAGAGAGTGAAGAAAGGAAGAAAGACTCTGACAGGGAGAAGCCGAGTCTGGGAGTCCTGGGGGTGACTCTCCCCTTCTTCCCCTGAGTGAAAACTCCCTCCGTGCGCAAGGACAGGCTCTCCAGCCCCTTCAGGGCTCCTGGGGAAAGAGCTCCAATCCCAAATACCATCTATGACCTGTTTTCCATCGTAGCAAAAAAAAAAAAGGTCTGATGCTAGGCATTTAGCTCCATGGGAAACTACTACCACAAATTGAATTTTGGAAATTCAATTCAATTTAAAATGCATTAAAGTCTATTTAAAGAAACTTCCTGGGGCGTCCTTTGTTATGTGAGGAATCTCTGTGGAAAGAGGAAAAAAGCAACCCCTGATGTGTCTTTTGTGTAAATCTGGATTCACATAAATAGAACTTTCTTAAATCAAGGTGTGCGGGCCTCCTTTGCAAAGGGGTAAAGTTCCTGGAAGTTCTTCAGAGCAGCTTGCTCCGTCCTCCCCATCGCTCAGAATCCTGGTACAACCTCTCATCACAATACGGAGGAAGGTTTCTAAACATGAGGGAGGCCACGGTGATATTTGAAGTAAAGGCCTCCAAGCCAACGGGGAAACTGCTTTGAGAAGAACCACTGTCAAATGGCTGTTGAAGCTACAGCACAGAATCCTCCAGAAGACGGCATCCTGGGAATAACCCACCCCATCACCATGGGAAAGGGAAGCCAGAAAGCCCCCAATCAAACCCAGAGAGGCACACGCCTCTCAACTTTGACATGCTTTCAAGATACACGTGGATGGTGCAGGTATTAGCAGCATGAGGTTTCTGGTAAGACTGACCTTGGTGTTTACCAGTCGAGTGATCTTATAGAGCAGTCATTTAATTTCTGAGCCTGTTTCTTCATCTGTACAATGGGGAAATTATAGTCCCTCCCTGTAGCGTTGTTGTGAAAATTAAATGAGCTAACATAAATAAAATATTTAAGTCCAGCACCCAGGATACTGTAAATGCTCTGTAATGTTAGTCGCTATTATTATTATTATTATCAATGCCACTAATTCAAATAGGAACTAAAAACCATATGGAATATTTTAAGGTCATCTAATTTTTCTGTAACACCATCATTTCGCACAATGTGATGACACATTGAGGGGAGTGTGTAATTGGTCCCCCTCTTTCCATCGCAGAATTCAGTACCCTGTATGACAGAGCGACTCTATCCTAAACCAGTGGCTGGATCTTGGCCTCTTTCCCTCCATCAGAACACACTGGTTCTGTGCTTCATTCTCTCAAAATCTTTTCTCAACCAAACGACAATTGTACAAGCTGATTCCATTTATGTCAGTGCTTTCAAGTGACATAATACAGCTCACTTGAGCACTTCCAAACGAATTTTAATTCTAGAATGGCAGTACCACTCAGCACTCACGTTTAAGGTAGCAACGTACCCGAGCAAAGGCTAAGGCCCTTACTAGAAGCAGGCTGTAAATATTATATGAGGACCCTGGTGTTTCTGCTCGGTTTAAGTTACACTGACTTCCAATCATGCATTTTATCTGTTGGCAGGAATACGTAGGTGCCCAGTGAATGTTACCTTTGGTGATAATAAAACAAAAGCGTAACTTTCAAAAGTGAAATATCCAAAAGGCCATTGTCTGCATTCTTGGCAGAGGCCAGGGAGCCAGTTTTCCCAAGTCAGCAGCCCCTGAGGAGGCTGGCCAGGGGCCAATTCCCAGGGCTGGCGCATTCCTGGGACCTGGCAAGTGGCCACTGGGCCCGTTTCCTTTTGCGTTCTCTTTATGTCGTGGAAAATCTTTCCCGTTTCGACCCCTCCGAGTCTTTCTTCCCCCATCGAAGTAAAGAGAGGGAGTCACATGGGAAATGATCCCCAGCCCCTTCCCCAAATCTCATCTCCCACTGCTCTGAGCTGCCACAGCTCAGAGCAAGTGAAGGCATGAGGCAAACAAAGGAGGCTCTGGGGCCCGGTCCTCCAGCCTGGGGCCCAAGAGCCAGCCGGCCCCTGTGCACAGGGGGTCATTGTACACTTGCTTGGAAGACTATGGGCACCTCTGGAAGCCTTTCGAATAAATGCCTGTTATAAATAGACATTGGCTGGGCTTCAAGGGTGACAGCAGTAGGCCAAAAGTTCCAGAAAAAATATAACGCTCCATATAAGAAGGTCTGGAGTACAGCTCATTAATAGGGGCCTACGGACCCAGCCACTGGAGGAAGAAGAAAGGAATCCAAGGTTTGGCCAGGCACAACCTGTGGTTAACACCTGGGTGAGCATTTCTGGCTGATAACATCATGGAGACACCATTCAGTTTTTAAACATCATATATGAATATATGCAAACCACACATTAAAAAAACATTTTTTCTGAATGCCCCCTTCCATCTGCAGACAAAGAAACTGCCATCTGGAGGCCCCGCATCAGCCAGCTCTGCATACTTTCGGCACAGAGGAGACCGCACGCCACCCACTGTGCCGTATGCTCTCCGTGAATCCTTTCCGTTCATGCTCCTAACATCCCTTCCAGGAGGTGATTAGCACCTCTGCCTACGGATGAGGGCACAGCGGCTCAGAGGAGGTAGGCAGCATGGCCAAGCTCACACAGGCCAGGCTGAACTGGGCAGGTTGAGATTCCCATCCGGTGCAGACTGATTCTGCAGCCAGCCCATGCTCGTTCCACTACATTACACGGCCTCCGGTTCCACCGCACCCTTTAAAAGGAGTGCTCTGTACACGGGGGGCTCTGAGCACGTGCTTCTTCCTGAAGCTGCCACTGCTGTGCATATTTCTGGTCAGCTGGAGTTTAGCAGGTAGGAGCTGCACCAGAGCCGGAACAGCAAGATCTTTCATTTGCATAGAGTCCTACCACCTCCAGAACAACCTGTTGTTCTTTTTTTTTTTTTTTGCAGTGCCAATGGTGACTTTATTATGCACATAAATTATGTGGAGTCACAGACTGGCTCTTTTCATCACTAATTAGTTTTTTTAATTGAAGTATAGTTAATTCACAATGTTGTGTTAGTTTCAAGTGTACAGCAAACTGATGCAGTTTTATATATATATATATATATACACACACACACATATATACGTATATATATGTATAAAATATATATTCTTTTTCAGATTCTTTTCCATTATAGGTTATTACAAGATATTGAGTATAGTTCCCTGTGCTGCACAGTAAGTCCTTGTTGTTTACCTACTTTATATATAGCCGTGTGTATATGTTAATCCCAAACTCTTAATTATCCCTCTCCCCGCTTTCCCCTTTGGTAACCATAAGGTTGTTTTCTATGTCTGTGAGTCAATTACTGTTTTGTAAATAAGTTCATTTGTATCATTTTTTAGATTCCACTTATAAGTTAGATCACATGATATCTGTGTTTCTCTGTCTGACTTCACTTAACATGATAACCTCTTGTTCTTTATTTTACTTTGCCCTCATGGCAACCCCACTATTGAGCACACAGAGATTCAGAGAGTTTCAAAGACTTGCTGAAGGCCACACATCTACTAAAGGGTTCACCTCAAGTTCAAGCCTACAGACTTCAAGTTCTAATGCAGTGATTAATCCACTATATCACATGCCTTGTACTCCAGCCACCAGACAACACGTACATAGCCCTGCACCGGGCATTTTTATCAGGACCCCGGAAGAGAAGACCGTGCTCCTGGCCACATGGAACTTGTCTTCTGAAGGTGTGACATCATATTGTTCAGGTCAAACGAAGATGGCAAATCCGACTAGAAAGTAACAACAGGAACCCATTTCTAACAATATACAAATAATAAACTAGTCTGACTTAGGATAGCGTTATCTTCTCATACCAGAAATGTCAGAAGAGAGGGACTGAGGTGGGGCATATATTACACAGGATACATACACTGATTACATCCTGTCGGCCCCTACACACCCACTCTCCACCCTTCTCTACCCTGCTCTGGGCCCCAGATGCTCTGAGGGCCCCCTTTCTCTCTGGTTTCCAACTGGGTTTGACAAATGGGAGGTGCCAGCAGGAGCCTGGAGAGTGGGAGGGGACCACGGTGGGAGTTTTCACGTCCTGGTCCTGATCCCCTCCCTGTTGGTTGTCTGCATCCTTCCATCTAAGGTGACATCTCCTGCCAAGTGGCTCCCTCCCTATGGCCACATGGTTCTCTGGTCATCTCCTCGTTTTCCCTGCCCTTTCAGGCCTAGCATGGTAATGGCTTCCCGCTTGTTTCTAACCTCGGGTGCTGCACTATGGTCATGGAAGTACCCTGCATCCCATCACCCCTTGGTAAAAAGGCTCTTTACTAAACTCTCCTCCATCATGTGGCTCAATGTGCCATCTGTTTCCTTCTAGAACCTCGAGGGATGTAGTAAGTAAGGAAACAAGATTGTTGATGAACCGTCTTTGTAGGCAAAACTACGGACACTTATTCAGGTCCTCCTAAGAGGACGACAAGTGCTAACTGTATGGTCAGGCCACTCAAGATGGCTGTTCTCTTGCTCTCTGTACATCCCCTGCTCGACCAGTGAGTACTTCACCTACACCCTGCTCACCTGACTGACCTTCCTGCATACTTGCGCCAGGCCCCAGCTAGCAACTGTTCTTATCAAAGGGGTGGTGAGGGGCGTGCCCCTCTACTAGTTTCCCTGGTAACTAATGAGCCCACATGACGTCAACTCCCCTATAGCTGGTAATCTCCCCTCCCCACCCCAGGAGCTAAGACTTCCGCCATACGTGCGCTGCACAGGGTAGGGTGTCGCTCCAGGGCCCTGCTTCAGACGTGTAAACTCCCCCATCCGTTAAACCACTGATGTCTCTGTTGCTGACTCCGGGCTCTTTCCTCGGTCTTGAAGCTGGGCAAGTGCAGGCCTTATAGGTCTGCGGGGTGCAGCCCAACACTAACCATGTGCGTTAGTTACCCTCACTTACCCTCACTTCCTCCTTGCTGCATCTCGCCAAACAGGAATGAGATCAGATATTCTGTAGAACTGCAAACTTGGCCCAGGAGATCTCCAAATAGCTCCTCCCACCACCGTCTAGCTAGGATTCCATCCAGGGAGGAAGGAAGGACAGTCAGCTCTAGCTGCGTCCCAGTCGTATCTAGTCGGTGCCTTCAAGGACGTCAGCTCAGCGTTGTACCCACCCACGCCGATTGGTGCCAGCCTTCGAGGCCTCACCGTCTCCAGGGGTGGCAGGCCTCTGACCACAGCTCTGCCTCACAGAAAGGCCAACAGCCCCTGAGCCTGCTTATTGCTGGCTCTGACAGATGGATCCCAGAATTCACTAGACCAAATGATTTTATTTCCCTCAACACATGCATGAGAGCAGTCAATGGATTAACTGTATTAGGAAACCTACCAAGCTGAAGACAACTGCTTCAGACTAAGAACCAAAAAGGTGCTGAAAGACAGAAGGCAAGCAAACCTCAGAGGCGTCTTTGGAAATGGACAATTATGATCCATTAAGCCTAGTTAAGGGACTGAAATTTATGAGGAGGAAACATCTGGAGCTGCCTGGAATGCAAAGGAACCAGAAGGAACCACCGTTTGGGCTTGTAGAGAGCAGCCCAGACAAATGGGATTCTGTGTTAGGTGAAAACTGCAAAATTCGTACACGAAAGGGACAGAGTCAAGGCAGTGCATCTGGTATTAAGTGAAGCGTTTTAATATGATGGCTCCTGGATTTGCTCTTGAAATATTAATTGAAATCGGGATGGATATGAGGACTGTCACATGAATAGAAAACTGGCAGGAAAATCACAGACACTGGCTAAGCTGAGCCAAGTCAGTGGAACACGGCGATGCAACAGAAAGTAATGAAAATGCTGCCAAATTCATAGCCATGAGCCCTGTGGATGCTTAATAAATATTAATTGATAATAATGAACTAGAGTACAGGGTGGTAAATTAGTGTGAGACAGTTAAGCTGCTGAAATACAGCTAATATATATATAGTTGGTATAACACACACTGATAAATGAATGAGGAGAAAGGAAAATAAACGTGATTTATCTGTGAGGAGCATTTTGCCTGGCACCAGGATGTATCGCTAAGAGAATATTAATAGAAGGGTGGGGAGGGGTGGCTAGAGGGGACAAAAGCAAAGTTAAGATGATAATTCAGGATCACAACAGCACTTTCTTAGGGTCTCGGCAGTTCCTCCCAGGCGCCTTGGAGTTATATTGTTCTTTTAAGACACTGTGGCTTTCTCAATAAATTTCTGCTTCCAGGAACTCAGAGACGCCATAGATTAATCTGGACCAATTTCCTAGAGGGGGATATGAAAGCTCTCCTCCTTGGGAAGTCCGCCCTGATCAATATAGCCAGAGA
This sequence comes from Balaenoptera ricei, assembly GCF_028023285.1. Classification (NCBI taxonomy): domain Eukaryota; kingdom Metazoa; phylum Chordata; class Mammalia; order Artiodactyla; family Balaenopteridae; genus Balaenoptera; species Balaenoptera ricei. The sequence goes on along the minus strand of NC_082645.1, from coordinate 2,813,575 downwards.
GAAACCTCTTCTTCCTAAATCCCATCACTCTTGTTGCTTGCACCACTGCATGCCTGCTGGTATTACTAAGATTTCTGTATATGTGATTAGATTTTTTAAGCTTTGTAAAGCAGAAACCATGCCTTGCGTTCTTAGCACCCACCCCACCGGGCTTCAAACCTAGCAGGTGCTCAATTCCTGTGCTGATCCATTAGAAACTCTGTAAAGGAAAGCAAGCACCTATCAGAGAGGATACTCAGCTACCTTTTGGGTTTGAGGACCTGCTTCTAAGGAGATCGATGAAAGCGCTACCTCTTGTTATGGACAAAGCACTCAAGAGTTCACGGCGGCAACGATCCTAGGCTGCCAGAGGATGATGCAGAAAACTCAGTTGCCATGGAAACTTGTATGATCTGATGACTCCCATTATAGAAAGATGGTGAGATACCAGGAGAATGACAAGCAGATCTCTGATCCCTAAAACAACACAGAACATGCTGAGCAAACGTCTTTGCTCATTTGTACTTACTTCTTCTGTAGAGGCAGTATTATTTCATCATCTACCCATAACAGCATTTCCAAAGGCTTTCAAAATGTTTCCCGTTTTGATTTAGTGATCTCTGAGATGCTACGTAGGCACAGAGCTACCTCCGAGGCAGGCAGACGGCACTCATGGCAGCAGCTGAGCACAGGTGACGGAATCAGGTGCTGCTGAGATCCTGCTCTGTGACCCGGGCAAGGGATGCCATCTGTGTGCAGGTGCTATGGACCAGACTTGCTAGATTAATGGCAGGGGGAGCCACTTAACCATTCTTGAGTCAGATGTCTTTGAGAATCTGATTATACCCGTGGACTTGCTCCCCAGAAAAATACACATATGCATATATATATAAAATCTAATATAATACATGTCAGAGAATTTAAACCTCTGTAATCTTCTCATAAATTTGCCCTATCAAGTACCTTGGGACTCAAGAGGGCCCAGATACCAAGTTAAAAGTCTCTGATGCATAATAATAAAAACTTTACACACACATTAGACTCATCCTGGGGCAAACCAGAAAAGCAGGGTGTCATCTAGTCTCCCAACCTTCCCAACCAGCACTCAGTGCCTTCTCCAGGTAGTTCCATCTTCCCCCATATCCAGTGTCTCCTGCTGGTGGGTGCTTGCCCATGAATGGCTTCTCACTGGTACATTCACTCACTCATTCATTCATTTCACGGAGTGTTTTCTACGCGTCAGACTTTAGGGATGCAAATGTGAGTATGGCAATGCTCTTGCCTTCAAGGAGCTTACAGTTCAGTTCGGTCAGGATTGACTGTGCTCCCCAGGGGACAATCAGCCGCGTCTGGAGACAATTTTGGTCATCGCAACTGAAGGAGGAGAGCTATCGGCATCTAGTAGGTAGAGTCCAGGGATGCAGCTACACATCCTACAAAGCACAGGACAGCCATCACAGCAAAGAAATTCAGGCTCCAGAATGTCAGTAGTGCCTCGGTTGAGGTTCTACAGTAGACAGGCCTGTGCCCAAGTGGTAAATGCAGAGATAAAGGTCAGCAGTGAGAATTATGGCAACTCAGGAAAGGACATTTTAATAAGAACTTGGGAAGATACCATTAGGATGGCATTTCTGCCTGATTTTCAGGGATTAGAGAAAGGAAATAAGAAGGGAGAGAAGACTCATTCAGGGGGAGCCATCACCATAATAAAGGCAGACCCTCCTTTGGGCAGCATCAGATGAAGGAGAACCGATTGCAGAGGGTGGGCAAACAAATGACATATTTTGGGAATCTCCTCATGGGAAATGATGCTGCCTCCCTAACCATCTCCATCAGCCAGTGGCCCAGTCAAAAGAAAGTACAGCCATTTGGTAGGATCATCACTCAAGTTATAAAGCCTGTTGCATACTGGGGGAGCTATATTTGGAGGTTCCCCATCATTCACCAGTTCCTCCCTACTCTACTGCCATTCTAATCAATAATTCCACCTTGGCTTGTACATGTCACACCACAATCAGTCCTCATATGGCTAAAAATATTAAATTACAGATCTATGATGTTATATATATGTATATATCGTATTATATATGTATATATCACATTTATATATATATAATAAATTTTAATCTCTATAGAAGTTGGTTCCAAGACCTGGTTAATCTGAAAAAGCACAAGACGAGAAATTAAGCCTAGACCAAGTTTCGACACATGCATTTCTTATTCTTTATAATCCTCCCCCTCCAACCTCTGCCCCTTTGACTATTCTTTTGTCGAAATCAGGCTTCTGACATCAGGAGGCAGAGATATGGCAGATGTGCTAAAGGACATGTAAACCTCCAGCCCTGTTGAGGCTGGGGCTCTTTAAGGTTGGGAAGCATCATGTGAGGGGCTCCCAGTCACTGGTGAAAAAGGTTTTCTGCTTCCAAGCTGTACAGCACAGTGTAGTCTAGAGGTAGACACACCTGAGTTGAAATCCCAACTCTGTCACTCACTCTAATTCCCTTTGCAGTCCTATAGCCTTGAGGAAGTTGATGAGCTTATTAAGCTTCTGATTTCTCATTTGTAAACAGGAATAATTAGAGTTCTTACCTTAAGGGGTTGTCCTGAGTATTAAATGACAGTTTCCACCTAAAGCATTGAGTGGAGTGCCTGGCACACAGTAAGCCTCAAAAAATTGCCGCTATTATTACTAAGGGAAGGAAGCCCTCCTGGTCGACATTCGATGCATGATTCTCTGCCTGAACACTGTCTGCTAAGGTGGCTTCTGTGTTCGACTCAGCCAGCCCCACTGCTGACATACTCCAGGCCCACCACTTGGGCATATTCTACACCTGCTCTTCTGTCCTATTCTCCATTCATACTCCGTTCTCAGCAGCAGCGTTGCTCAGATCTTTAATCTCCCTCCCAGCGTTGTTCTTGCTGGGTTCTGATCTCTTTCTGTTTGTCCAGAGCCCCTTTACAATGCTTAGCAACCAGGTGTTGTGGGCTGTGCCCACCTGGCCAAGCCTCCCCTGTCTTCCCCCAGCTCATCTGCCCCAAATCTATCCATAGTCCCCAAGGATCTGTGCTGCTGGAGGGCAGCTGGACAGGGCATTTCTCCAGCGTTCTCTTGACCGGCCATGATGGGCTCAGCTAGGCTGGTGGGCAGATTCGCTGGGTAACTATCCATATAAGGATCTTACACTTCTTAAACTCTACCACTGCCCACTTTCAAGGGGAACAGTCAAAGATTCAGCATGCCACTTTAGAAAGGTTACTAGCCCAGACCGAAGCTGGCCTGTTCTCCACGGTTGCTTTTTCCTTCAAAAGAGGCCTTGGTTGGATCCTCAGACATCACCACACCTTCCAACATCTGGCTCTGGTGCATGGTCTGTTCTTAGGACATCTAGGAGACGGCTAAGAGAACTGTCCTTTTTTTAGGGGGAATGAAGCAGTCGGGAAATAAAAAGCTCGCTCTCATTCCTTGACCCTCCTCCACTTGATGCTCACTTGGGAAATCTCAAACAAATCTTGACATCAGAGAACAAACGTCAGGCTTCCCAGAGGGCAGCTTGGTCTTTGCCCAGTGGTCAGAGGCACTGAGGAAACCCTATTTTATATATTCTTCCTTTAGGAGAAGGGATCAAGGGTAGCTGGGATTTGAGTAGCTAGAAACCTTCTCCAGCAACCTGGTAGTTTCTGCACAGCACCCCTCTGGTGAAGGGTAGTCTAACTATAGCACCAGCAAAGTAGGGGTAGCTACAGAAATGCCTGGAGCATGTACAAGATGCAGATATTTTCCTGAGTGCTCACAATCCAATGGCTGCTGTGAACAACATGAACCGTGCCCGGACTTTGCGTTTAGAAGTCGTCTGACAGGGAGATTAACCAAGATGGCGGAGTAGAAGGACGTGCTGTCACTCCCTCTTGCGAGAGCACCAGAATCACAACGGGCTGCTGGACAATCATTGACAGGAAGACCCTGGACTTCACCAAGGAGGATACCCCACGTCCAAGGACAGAGGAGAAGCCACAGTGAGACGGTAGGAGGGGCGCAATCAGAGTAAAATCAAACCCCATAACTGCTGGGTGGGTGACTCACAGACTGGCGAACACTTATACCACAGAAGTCCACCCACTGGAGTAAAGGTTCTGAGCCCCACGTCAGGCTTCCCAACCTGGGGGTCAGGCAACGGGAGGAGGAATTCCTAGAGAATCAGACTTTGAAGCCTAGTGGGAATTGGATTGCAGGACTTTGACGGGACTGGGGGAAACAGAGACCCCACTCTTGGAGGGCACACACAAAGTAATGTGTGCATCAGGACCCAGGGGAAGGAGCAGTGAGCCTGGGGGAGACTGAACCAGACCTACCTGCTGGTGTTGGGGGGTCTCCTGCAGAGGCGAGTGGTGGCTCTGTTTCACCGTGGGGATAAGGACACTGGCAGCAGAGGTTCTGGGAAGTTCTCCTTGGCGTGAGCCCTCCCAGAGTCTGCCATTAACCCCACCAAAGAGCACGGGTAGGCTCCAGTGTTGGGTTGCCTCAGGCAAAACAGCCAACAGGGAGGGAACCCAGCCCCACCCATCAACAGTCAAGTGGATTAAGGTTTTACTGAGCTCTGACCGCCACAGCAACAGGGAGGGAACCCAGCCCCACCCATCAACAGTCAAGTGGATTAAGGTTTTACTGAGCTCTGACCGCCACAGCAACAGTCAGCTCTACCCACCACCAGAGCCTCCCATCAAGCCTCTTAGATAGCCTCAACCACCAGAGGGCAGACAACAGAAGCAAGAAAAACTATAATCCTGCAGCCTGTGGACCAAAAACCACAGTTACAGAAAGATAGAGAAGATGAAAAGGCAGAGGGCTATGTACCAGATGAAGGAACAAGAAAAAATCCCAGAAAAACAACTAAATGAAGTGGAGATAGGCAACCTTCCAGAAAAAGAATTCAGAATAATGATAGTGAAGATGATCCAGGACCTTGGAATAAGAATGGAGGCAAAGATTGAGAAGATGCAAGAAATGATTAACAAAGACCTAGAAGAATTAAAGAACAAACAAACAGAGATGACCAATACAATAACTGAAATGAAAACTACACTAGAAGGAATCAATAGCAGAATAACTGAGGCAGAAGAACGGATAAGTGACCTGGAAGACAGAATGATGGAATTCACTGCTGCGGAACAGACTAAAGAAAAAAGAATGAAAAGAAATGAAGACAGCCTAAGAGACCTCTGGGACAACATTAAACGCAACAACATTCGCATTATAGGGGTCCCAGAAGGAGAAGAGAGAGAGAAAGGACCAGAGAAAATATTTGAAGAGATTATAGTCGAAAACTTCCCTAACATGGGAAAGGAAATAGCCACCCAAGTCCAGGAAGCGCAGAGAGTCCCATACAGGATAAACCCAAGGAGAAACACGCCGAGACACATAGTAATCAAAGTGGCAAAAATTAAAGACAAAGAAAAATTATTGAAAGCAGCAAGGGAAAAACAACAAATAACATACAAGGGAACTCCCATAAGGTTAACAGCTGATTTCTCAGCAGAAACTCTGCAAGCCAGAAGGGAGTGGCATGATATACTTAAAGTGATGAAAGGGAAGAACCTACAACCAAGATTACTCTACCCGGCAAGGATCTCATTTAGATTTGATGGAGAAATCAAAAGCTTTACAGACAAGCAAAAGCTAAGAGAATTCAGCACCACCAAACCAGCTCTACAACAAATGCTAAAGGAACTTCTCTAAGTGGGAAACACAAGAGAAGAAAAGGACCTACAAAAACAAACCCAAACCAATTAAGAAAATGGTCATAGGGACATACATATCGATAATTACCTTAAACGTGAATGGATTAAATGCCCCAACCAAAAGACATAGACTGGCTGAATGGATACAAAAACAGGACCCATATATATGCTGTCTACAAGAGACCCACTTTAGACCTAGGGACACATACAGACTGAAAGTGAGGGGATGGAAAAAGATATTCCATGCAAATGGAAATCAAAAGAAAGCTGGAGTAGCTATACTCATATCAGATAAAATAGACTTTAAAATAAAGAATGTTACAAGAGACAAGGAAGGACACTACATAATGATCCAGGGATCAATCCAAGAAGAAGATATAACAATTATAAATATATATGCACCCAACATAGGAGCACCTCAATACATAAGGCAACTGCTAACAGCTATAAAAGAGGAAATCGACAGTAACACAATAATAGTGGGGGACTTTAACACCTCACTTACACCAATGGACAGATCATCCAAAATGAAAATAAATAAGGAAACAGAAGCTTTAAATGACACAATAGACCAGATAGATTTAATTGATATATATCGGACATTCCATCCAAAAACAGCAGATTACACGTTCTTCTCAAGTGCGCACGGAACATTCTCCAAGATAGATCACATCTTGGGTCACAAATCAAGCCTCAGTAAATTTAAGAAAATTGAAATCATATCAAGCATCTTTTCTGACCACAACGCTATGAGATTAGAAATGAATTACAGGGAAAAAAACATAAAAAGGACAAACACATGGAGGCTAAACAATACGTTACTAAATAACCAAGAGATCACTGAAGAAATCAAAGAGGAAATAAAAAAATACCTAGAGACAAATGACAATGAAAACACGACGACCCAAAACCTATGGGATGCAGCAAAAGCAGTTCTAAGAGGGAAGTTTATAGCTATACAAGCCTACCTAAAGAAACAAGAAAAAGCTCAAGTAAACAATCTAACCTTACACTTAAAGAAACTAGAGAAAGAAGAACAAACAAAACCCAAAGTTAGCAGAAGGAAAGAAATCATAAAGATCAGAGCAGAAATAAATGAAATAGAAACAAAGAAAACAATAGCAAAGATCAATAAAACTAAAAGTTGGTTCTTTGAGAAGATAAACAAAATTGATAAGCCATTAGCCAGACTCATCAAGAAAAAGAGGGAGAGGACTCAAATCAATAAAATCAGAAATGAAAAAGGAGAAGTTACAACAGACACCGCAGAAATACAAAGCATCCTAAGAGACTACTACAAGCAACTTTATGCCAATAAAATGGACAACCTGGAAGAAATGGACAAATTCTTAGAAAGGTATAACCTTCCAAGACTGAACCAGGAAGAAATAGAAAATATGAACAGACCAATCACAAGTAATGAAATTGAAACTGTGATTAAAAATCTTCCAACAAACAAAAGTCCAGGACCAGATGGCTTCACAGGTGAATTCTATCAAACATTTAGAGAAGAGCTAACACCCATCCTTCTCAAACTCTTCCAAAAAATTGCAGAGGAAGGAACACTCCCAAACTCATTCTATGAGGCCACCATCACCCTGATACCAAAACCAGACAAAGACACTACAAAAAAAGAAAATTACAGACCAATATCACTGATGAATATAGATGCAAAAATCCTCAACAAAATACTAGCAAACAGGATCCAACAACACATTAAAAGGATCATACACCACGATCAAGTGGGATTTATCCCAGGGATGCAAGGATTCTTCAATATACGCAAATCAATCAATGTGATACACCATATTAACAAATTGAAGAATAAAAACCATATGATCATCTCAATAGATGCAGAAAAAGCTTTTGACAAAATTCAACACCCATTTCTGATAAAAACTCTCCAGAAAGTGGGCATAGAGGGAACCTACCTCAATATAATAAAGGCCATATATGACAAACCCACAGCAAACATCATTCTCAATGGTGAAAAACTGAAAGCATTTCCTCTAAGATCAGGAACGAGACAAGGATGTCCACTCTCACCACTATTATTCAACATAGTTTTGGAAGTCCTAGCCACGGCAATCAGAGAAGAAAAAGAAATAAAAGGAATACAAATTGGAAAAGAAGAAGTAAAACTGTCACTGTTTGCGGATGACATGATACTATACATAGAGAATCCTAAAACTGCCACCAGAAAACTGCTAGAGCTAATTAATGAATATGGTAAAGTTGCAGGATACAAAATTAATGCACAGAAATCTCTTGCATTCCTATACACTAATGATGAAAAATCTGAAAGAGAAATTATGGAAACACTCCCATTTACCATTGCAACAAAAAGAATAAAATACCTAGGAATAAACCTACCTAGGGAGACAAAAGACCTGTATGCAGAAAACTATAAGACACTGATGAAAGAAATTAAAGATGATACCAACAGATGGAGAGATATACCATGTTCTTGGATTGGAAGAATCAACATTGTGAAAATGAGTATACTACCCAAAGCAATCTACAGATTCAATGCAATCCCTATCAAATTACCAATGGCATTTTTTACGGAGCTAGAACAAATCATCTTAAAATTTGTATGGAGACACATAAGACCCCGAATAGGCAAAGCAGTCTTGAGGCAAAAAAATGGAGCTGGAGGAATCAGACTCCCTGACTTCAGACTATACTACAAAGCTACAGTAATTAAGACAATATGGTACTGGCACAAAAACAGAAACATAGATCAATGGAACAAGATAGAAAGCCCAGACATTAACCCACGCACCTATGGTCAACTAATCTATGACAAAGGAGGCAAAGATATACAATGGAGAAAAGACAGTCTCTTCAATAAGTGGTGCTGGGAAAACTGGACAGCTACATGTAAAAGAATGAAATTAGAATACTCCCTAACACCATTCACAAAAATAAACTCAAAATGGATTAGAGACCTAAATATAAGACCGGACACTATAAAACTCTTAGAGGAAAACATAGGAAGAACACTCTTTGACATAAATCACAGCAAGATCTTTTTTGATCCACCTCCTAGAGTAATGGAAATAAAAACAAAAATAAACAAGTGGGACCTAATGAAACTTCAAAGCTTTTGCACAGCAAAGGAAACCATAAACAAGACGAAAAGACAACCCTCAGAATGGGAGAAAATATTTGCAAATGAATCAACGGACAAAGGATTAATCTCCAAAATATATAAACAGCTCATTCAGCTCAATATCAAAGAAACAAACACCCCAATCCAAAAATGGGCAGAAGACCTAAATAGACATTTCTCCAAAGAAGACATACAGATGGCCACGAAGCACATGAAAAGATGCTCAACATCACTAATTATTAGAGAAATGCAAATCAAAACTACAATGAGGTATCACCTCACTCCTGTTAGAATGGGCATCATCAGAAAATCTACAAACAACAAATGCTGGAGAGGGTGTGGTGAAAAGGGAACCCTCTTGCACTGTTGGTGGGAATGTAAATTGATACAGCCACTATGGAGAACAATATGGAGGTTCCTTAAAAAACTAAAAATAGAATTACCATATGACCCAGCAATCCCACTACTGGGCATATACCCAGAGAAAACCGTAATTCAAAAAGACACATGCACCCGAATGTTCATTGCAGCACTATTTACAATAGCCAGGTCATGGAAGCAACCTAAATGCCCATCAACAGACGAATGGATAAAGAAGATGTGGTACATATATACAATGGAATATTACTCAGCCATAAAAAGGAACGAAATTGAGTCATTTGTTGAGACGTGGATGGATCTAGAGACTGTCATACAGAGTGAAGTAAGTCAGAAAGAGAAAAACAAATATCGTATATTAATGCATGTATGCGGAACCTAGAAAAATGGTACAGATGAGCCAGTTTGCAGGGCAGAAGTTGAGACACAGATGTAGAGAATGGACATATGGACACCAAGGGGTGAAAACTGCGGTGGGGTGGGGATGGTGGTGTGCTGAATTGGGCGATTGGGATTGACATGTATACACTGATGTGTATAAAACTGATGCCTAATAAGAACCTGCAGTATAAAAAAACAAACAAAACAACTAATACTAAACTTTCATTGGGTTATTTGTATGGAAACATGTTAATATAAATGTTTCAGACATTACATGAAATTTCTAAAAATCTTATATTTGTATTTGTATGGAAATATGTATGGAAATATGTTAATATAAATGTTTCAGACATTACATGAAATTTCTAAAAATCATATTTGTATTTGTATGGAAATATGTATGGAAATATGTTAATATAAATGTTTCAGACATTACATGAAATTTCTAAAAATCTTATATTTGTACTTGTATGGAAATATGTATGGAAATATGTTAATATAAATGTTTCAGACATTACATGAAATTTCTAAAAATCTTATATGTTCTGGTATAATGTTATAAGTAATAATCCTAGTTATTACTTTAAAATGTATATCTCAGAAATAACTAATTTTCTTGTCAACTGCATTATTATGAACTGTCATCAAATCTTTAACCGTGGTCATTTTTAAGTCTTTTGTCATTTACAGACAGTTCTGGGTGTACTCTGATGATTTTGCAAATATGTTCCTATAAAAGGGTTTCATCTTCAAGAAATACATGGAAAAGACTCTGACAAGTACAGGTTTCTGGTAACGGACTGTACTGCTGAACTGAATGAATAAGCATTTTCAGAACTCTAATGAAAAACTGATGAACTCATAAAAGTGCTAACAAAAGATCAAGATGAAAAAAAAAATTAATTACATGGGACTGAGGGAACTGATGAGGATGAGTATAATTTTTGTGACTTTCTGTCTGAATTTAAAAAAAAAAAAAAAAAATTCCACAAGGACTCAGAGGCAAAGAATATACAAATCAATTTTCACTGCAAAGTAAAGGAGCTGTTACAGTGGAGGATTACTGGACTGAATGTCAATACTATGACATAGTATGAGTGTGTTTCATGTTTGGTAATTGCAATCATTGTTGCTTTTGTTGTGGTCATCCATGTAAAAAAAAAAAAAAAAAAAAAGAAGTCGTCTCAGTGAGTACTTTCTAAAACCTTTAGAGCTTTCTAAAACCCTTCTAAAACCTTCTAAAACCTTTCCCTTTCCTCAACTTCTTGAGGACCTGCATCTTTGCATGACAGCCTCAACCCGCCTCTTTGCCTGCCTCGGGGTACTACCTGTCCTGAGGGTAAACACAAATCACTACTCAGAAAGTGAGCACTCAGGAAAAGCCAACCTGGACCCTCAAGCTTCCCATTTCTCTAACGCGTGCAGATAGCCTTCAGAATCCAGCCTGCTGCTGTCTTTGTAAATAAAGTTTTATTGGCACATAAGCCCCACCCACTGATTTCTGTCTTGTGTGTGTCTGCTCTGCGCCACAACCATGGAGTTGAGTTGTTGTGACTGCTCCTTGAGCCTGCAAAGCCTCAACTGTTCACTCTGTGGCCTTTTACAGAGTTTGCTGACGCCAGTCACTAAACAGGGTGGCAGGGTCAGGGGGAACGGAATAACTGAAGATAAAACAACAGAAATTTAAATTTGCATGTCAGTCAGGGCTCTGTCTGTGTGTGTGTATAAATAAAGAGATTTATTATGAGAGAATGTCCTTGTGATTACGGAGGCTGAGAAGGCCCATAGCTGCCTGGGAGCTGGAGGCCCAGGAAAGCTGGTGGTGTAGTTGATTCCAAACCCCAAGGCCTGGGAACCAGGGAGCCAATGATACAGGTCTGAGTCCAAAGGCCTGAGAACCAGAAGCACCCACGTCTGAGGACTGAAGAAGGTGGATGTCCCAGCTCACGCAGAGAGCAAATTCGCCCATCCTCTGCCTTTTTGTTCTATGCAGGCCTTCAACAGATCAGATACCCACCCACACTGGTTAAGGGAGTCTTCTTTGTTCAGTCTACCAATGCAAATGCTAATCTCTTCTGGAAGCATCCGCACAGACACACCCAGAAATAATGTTTTGCCAGCTATCTGGGTATCCCTTAGTCCAGCTGAGTTGACATATAAAATTAACCATCACAATTTGCTATAAGGAAGAAGTTTTCCTGGGAAAAAAATAATTCAGCAATGAAATGAGTTGTCACCAAGGGGTTTAGGACAATCTCCTTGGGTTGCCTTTCTTCTCTTTTTTTTTAAATTTATTTTTATTATTTGGCCGTGCCATGCAGCATGTGGGATCTTAGTTCCCCAACCAGGGATTGAACCCGTACCCCACGCACTGGAAGCGTGGAGTCTTAACCACTGGACCCCCAGGGAAGTCCGTCTTTCTTCTCTTCTATCCCAATCCTCACCTACCGAATTCTCACCACTGCTTCGAAGCACAGATCTAACAACAGCTACTGCATGGTGTCTCCTTACATTCCCCCAGAATGATCTCAAGTCCTGTCACTGCCAAATGTCGCACCTGTGTATCTTCTCCATGTTATGTTATTTTCCCTGCTCATTAGATCAGCTTCTACAAATAACCTGTAAACACTTTGAGAAGGAGTATTTCCTCATATCAGTCAGGGTCACCCTGCAGGAAAAAAGATGACACACTCAAACCATTTAATTGAGGAGATTTTGGTAAAGGAACTATTGATTAAAGTGTGGGCAGACCTAAAGCAAACCAACATGAGATGGGCTGGCAACACCCAGGAGTCATTACTAACAAAAAGCCTGAAGGGGCCTGGGGAGAGAGAAGGTGCCGGAACACAGAGAGCTGTGGCTGTAACTGCAGCTAAAGTTGTGGGAGAGAGTTGCCCAACGAACGCTGTGGCCCTAGGGAGATCAGTCCAGTCCCTGTGGTCCACAGCGAGGCAGGGAGAGAGCAGGAAAACAATGACCTCAACTTCTCTTTCCTCCCAACCTGTGATGCCCTTCTAGGTCATCCCATTGGCCAAACTCAGTGAGATGTCAGAATGCCAGGGATTCTTTTAACAAGGTCCACGTGGTACCTTCTCCAGGAGTGCCCAGCCAGGTAGAGAAGGATGGACTGGATCTGGAGGGGGAAATGGCAACTCTCCAGCACACCCCATGGCTACTAAAGCATCGTAAATATAAAGCAGGTTTCCAGTGACGTTTGTTGACCGACAGAGTTAATGGGAGCCTGTGGAAGGCCTGATTACGCGAACGATTTGGACGCCAGCCATCCAGAGGCTGAAGGATGAATTGCAGGACCTGTGAGGGGGCTTCCCTGCTGCCACGAGTCTATCAAAACTGCACTCTGTCAGATGTGAGGACCTAGTACGGCCACCGTTTTGTCTTCCTTTCAGTGGGGGAGAAAAGATTGGGGTTCATCACTCATGAGAGAAACTGTTAACTCCTATCTGTGCTTAAAAGCAAAAGGTATTTCCCCCCCAAATTAAAAGAGAATCTTTGCTCTTGAAATGTGAGCTGGAGAAACGTTCACTTCCCGGCCTGCTCAGCAGCTAAATGCTACCACGGCTACAAGCGTCAGATAGCTATACACGCGGCCCATTTGCAGGGACGATTCCTGAAAATAGAAAAGCAGTGTGAAATGCTGACTTTTTCTGATCAAAAAAAAAGCATCCTGGGGTGGGCTGAAGAGTTTTGGGCCAGGAAGAGGCCCCAATTTCTGGGGTGATTTTTATTGTCGTCAGAGAGAAGACTGTACTTTCCATGAACACGTGGCTCCTTGGCATACTCCTACCGGGAGAGGCCAACGTGTCGTCGCTTGTCTTTCTCTCGGTGTCTTTACCCCTCACATGGAAACATATTTTTCATTTCAGTTTCACTTCCCCTGTCACGTTCTTCTTTAAAAGGATGATTCATCAAGTCAAAAATCAGCAACATCAAAGAATACTTTAGCGTTACTAGGGTGCACACATGCCTAGACACATACACACACACACACACACACACACTCTCTCTCTCTCTCTCTCTCTCTCTCAAACCCTCCCATGTGTCACATCCTGAAAGCAAAATTGTGACTAAGGACCACAAACTCACATCCCCCAGTTGGAGCTTTTTTTCAGTATTTGGACTGTGAGATTTTTTTATTCTGTGGTTCCTCCAGCATAAAATTTTTAAGACTGTTGCAGGGGAGCTGCTCAACACTTCAGGATTTGATTATGTCAAATAAAAAGTGTAATGAAGTTAATAGTGCCTTATTCCTGCAGTACATTCTAAGGAATTTTTGCCTGCAAAAATCTGAAAGTGGAAATTACCTCTGAGCCCTCTGACTCTCAAAAATATGGGTCATAACGATTACAGCAGTGGAATGTCAAGACTTAAGAGTTTAGTATGTTTCTCTTTCCTCTGCTCAGTTTTCCAAAGGATCTTCTCTTACTGGATTATTATTAGAGAATGAAAGACAAAGAACTGAAGTGACAGGTCAGAAACCTCACTTCTACTCTTGGTTGTATCCTACTTGTGCAGCCTCAGGAAAAGCGTTTAAACTTGTTGATTATTAACTACTTTTTCTGCAGAGTGAGGGGACTGGATAACCCATTCCCAATTTGGATTCTACGATTTAAAAATAACATAGAATAGAAAAAAATAAATAAATCAAATAAAAAATAAAACTAACATAGAATAGAATAGAATAATAAAATTTTTAAAAATGACTTGGGAATGAAGAGTGTGTGATATGATGCCAGGTGTTTCTTTCTTTTTTTTTTTCCTTGTGTTTCCCAGCAACCCTGATCTAGAATCATCTCTGTGTGCTTCTTGCCTAATTATTTGTGCAGTTTCGGCACAGAGCCAAAGAGGAGGACAAGGTCTTGGGTTCAAGTCCTTTACAGGCCAGTCAGCTTTGATCTCTTCCCCCATTTGTGTCTGTCTCTCTGACAGTCAAAATAAAATTCACTAGGGTCTTTCAATGGGTCTCACACCCTAAAAACCAATCCTCTTGCTGTCATTGCCCCAATAGTGGCATCTTATGTGAGGGAAGAACATAACGGTAAAACAGAAGGCAAAATCATAGTCACATGGCCTACCGGGTATAACAATGAATAGCATTCAAGCATCAATGCACCTTGGGCCACATAGTCATAGGAGAACGAATTCTTTTTCAGCATTTTCCCAACAGGCACATGCAGATGCCACATTCAATCTGCCTCTAGTAAACAAGGAAGACATTTCACTAGTGTAAAAACTCTCCTAGGCATCATTTGGGGAGATTTCACAGGATGGCGTTTCTCAGGTGGTACCAAGCAACACGTTCTCCTTTTCCCAACGTTCTTTTGTGCTGTAAGTCAAGAAACAGATCCACAGTCCCCACAAGACTCAGGCTAGAGACACATGCCAATGGGAACGCAAGCTTGCTTTGGGATTTTCAGCCAGCACAGGTAATACGACGGCTTTGATTTATGCCCACAGTCAAGTCTGTCCCTAAGGAAAATTTAAACATGGCAAAAATTTCATTGAATCTCCTTCTCTGATTTTCAGGTGCCCAGTGCCCTCGTGATAATCCACGTCCGCTCCCCTCCTTGCCCCAGCCCAGCCTTGCATGCTGGCACTCTGTGCTCTGCATCCTTTTGTTTAGCAACTCCCTCAACAAAACTCTGCTCATCTGTCTGACATCTGGGAATGACCCAAGACCTTTCATTAATGAGTGCTACTGTGAACGAGTAAAAGACAACAGCTTAGCATGTTTGCTTTCATAGGGTCTTTGTATCTTCTCCGGGACCTAAGGCCAAATTGGGGGCTTTAGGGGTTAATCAGCAAAGATGATACTTCTGGGTTAAGAGAACCTTTCTTGGGCTGCTCCTACTATATATACTACACGAGTGCCTAGCTAGGCATAAGACAGACCTTACTGGCAGGCTGATATGTAAGAAGTGTTTCCTTTGGCAAAGAAAAAAAGGAGAGGCTGAGAAATTATCTTTTTATCCTAAGTTTCCCTAGAAGTTGCAAAGGGTATAGACATATAAACACACACACACACACACACACACACACACACACACACACACACTATTTTCACTGCACTGTAGCTGGAGACAGAAAGACCTCAGAACTGAGAAGAGGGCATGCAGACTGGGAGGAGAACTTAAAATCCTAGAAGAGCTCTTAGCCTCTGAAGGTATGCTGCTCGGTGCAGAGCTCACAGAGACACAGAAGAGCTAGACACAAAAGTTAAATGCAACTCTTTTCTCAATTCCCAGAAACTCACATTTATGAACAGTTTGTGACGTGAAGCCTCAGCAGTCACAGGGTAAATAGCTAATCCAGACACCGACAGAGCAAGACCTACAGCAGCAGAATTGGAAAAGGGCAACTAATAAATCAACAAATATTTTATTGGATACCTACTCTGACCCCAACTCCAGGCCAGAAGCTGGGAGGACACAAATGAATAAAGCACAACCCTAAATGTCATGCCAAAGAAGGTACTAAGCTACATTTCTACTTGAGTAGATGACCAAAAGAGTAAGGAATGACTTGCTTCATTTGATTTCTTACTCCGTTCAGA
Source organism: Balaenoptera ricei (assembly GCF_028023285.1). Taxonomy (NCBI): domain Eukaryota; kingdom Metazoa; phylum Chordata; class Mammalia; order Artiodactyla; family Balaenopteridae; genus Balaenoptera; species Balaenoptera ricei. The sequence goes on along the minus strand of NC_082645.1, from coordinate 2,797,415 downwards.
TGTATCATTGCCTCCCCAAACATCTCAGCTCAGACTATGAAAGAACGGCCAACCTTCAGAAATCAGTGACTTAGTCTATTTCCCTGGACTAACCAGATTCTCATACACAAAAGCAAACCCAACCAAATTGTTAAGAATGACGCTCATCAGTATTCAAACTTTTAGAAAGAAAGTTTATGGACCATTGAACAAATTTACATACCCAAGATCTCAGAGATTTTCTTCGCTCTTCAGTATTTGAAGCTCTACTTCATTCTTATTCAACTTACCCCCAGAGTTAAGATAAATGGGTGATAGAACAACTATATACTAGCTTGGCATTTGGTATCAGCTGTACAGTAGTGTTTTTGTATGGGTTAAAGTTTACTTCAGCTGGAATTAATGTAATTATATATAATGCTGACAGATTATGACATTTGCCTATTAGGACACTATACAAACATTCCAATAGTTTGCTGGCTTTTGACTTTGTAAAAAATAAGTGAAACAAATATCCCAGGAGATATTGCTAATGGGGTAACTGGAATAGAGGTTTTGAAAGCACAGGGTTTAGGAAATCACAGTCAAAGAATAATGCATTTTAAGCCAAAACATATAGTGGTAAATGAATATTTAGTACTTACCACAAGACTGCTATCTAGAGACAGCCTTTTTCCAAAGTCCCTTTTCTCAAGCTGTCTCTTGCCCTCCATGAGTGAAGTTATTTATTTTCCTTTGTGATTTATAAGAATTCCCCTTCTGTTTCCAGGGTCACTGCAAAAAGTGAACATGTGTTTTACTATCCGAGCGAACAGTGTTTAGACCCCTGTTGTTCACTTTCTAACCAGGAGCAAGTGTTGAAGCCAAAAATACCCAGACCCAAATCATAAGTTTAGAACTGGCCTCCCTCGACTCCAAAACCCTCTCCCGCTGCCAAGGTCAGAGTCGTCTTTACGGAGGCCCCTGTGTTTTCACAGGTTTTACTAATGGAGTTGTGGAATGGGTTTGCAGGTCTACTCAGCAGACTGTGGAAAAAAGCAAACAGTCAGTTTCATGCCACACTTGCTTCACACCCGTCCTCTCTCTATCCGCCAGCATCATTCTGTTGCTGTGCCCAGGGATGCGGTCTGCAGATTCCATGAGAGCAAATGGACAAAGCCATGCTCCATATCCAAGAGCTGTTGAGTCCAAGGCCCAGGAAGGGGAGACTGAAACATGAACATTACTGTCAATATTTAATTTAAAAATACTTAATTTAAACCTATTTAAGGAACATTACAAGAGACATTTGCTTTGGGAAAGGTTGAATCAGCATGAATGGTCATGGCATCATTATCGTGAGTAAGTATTTGAACACCCACTGCATTTCACCAAATCAGATAGAGTTAATCCCTGCACTCCACTGAGATTGCTTGCTCAGGAATGACTCGGTATTCTGGTTAGTAAGGAGGCATTAGATGTATTAAACACTAGCTTCCAGTTTTTACCAAGATGTAAAGTGCTTGAAATGAAAGAAATAGGTTTGAACCCAGACTTTCCTACCCATCAGCCAAGTGACCTTGGACAAGTCATTTAGGCTCTCTGAAGCTCATCTTCCTCCACTGCAAAAACAGATAACAAATGGCCATCAAACGATGTACATAAAAATGGTTTAAAGGCAATAAATGACAACTTACATTTAAGTTCTAATTATGCACGGATAACATTAAAAACCAGTTAACCTTAAATACAAGTCGACATAATTTAATATGCCTTTGATGACTCAGAATTTTGATGACTCAGGCACTTTGACGTACAGAAATTGCTCATAATTCGCAAAAAACACATTTTATATCAGCCATTGAACTGCTGACATAGAAGAGCTGAGCTTAATAAAATGCTGTACCAATCAGTTTCTGACACAGTTGAGAAGAAATATTTTTTAGAATTATTTCAACTGCTCCAAGTTTAACGAGGATGCAACAGACGCGACCTCACAGCCCATACACAGAATGTGGCCTCTTTCTCTTGGTTTCCCCTACCAGGAAGAGGGTTGAGACAGCTGTGCCCCAGGCAGGGTTTGCCCACGTTATAGTCAGTTGTAGGAAACTGACGGGCTTCTTCTTTTCCATTTTAATCATTCCATCTCTCACTTTCAGGAATACTCATTTTAATTCATTACTGGTCCACTCAGAAACTCCACTCTGACTTCAGGATAAAATCCAAATTTTTCAACATCATGTTCAAGGTCTAATTCCTGCGAACCAGTCTTTTACAATCTCCAAACACACGAAGAACGTTTGTTCCCGAAACCACACTTCAGATCATACCTCCATCTGGTCTAATCCTCCCCTTGCCCCAGTGCCTGGCTCAGATCCCCGATCCTTCCCTAAACCTTCTGCATCACTCCATTTGGCAACGATTCCTTTCCCTCCCAAGGTTCATAGAAGTCCTTAGGGACCTTAGTAATCACCTTCATCACCTGGGGCAGTTCTTTAAATATAGTCAGTTCTTAATATCTGCTTGTTGGTAGGGCCTAAGAGTTAAAAACCAACAAAGCACTGGCAGCAATTGTCAGAAGAAAGTTAGTTCTATGCTAATAGTATAGGCCAAACGATTAGTTAACTGAAATTTATTTGGGGGCTGTCTTTCGTGCTTTCAGCTGTTCCCACCCACTTTGCGGCCCCCTTCTCATCCCAGGGACTCTATGCTTTGGTGGCTCAGAATACTCTCTGTGATGATCAATCCAGCTACAGAGACTACTCAGGCCCTGAGATTCCCCCGTCCAACAAAAGCATGCCCTCCTGAGTCTTATATTCCCAAGAGTCTTGGGGTTTAATAGATCACAATAGATGATACTTTGGCATTTAGCTCATGTTTATTAAGTGCCTAATGAATGGAGGACTCAGTACTTTGATGCTGGTGACACAGCACGTAAATAGAGAACAAGTCCCCACCTCTGTGGAGATTACATTCTAGTGGGAGGATACAGAAAACAAATAAGCAAACAACTCCAAACCACGATCGGTACCTGCTATGAAGGAAACAACCCCCCGTGACTGGTGTAACTGAGGGTCAAGTGTGTGAAAAGGGAAGCAAAGTTTAGCCAGAATGGTAAGGGTATGAGCTGCCATATAAAAACATGGGTAGAGAGCAGTCCAGGGCTTCCCTGGTGGTGCAGTGGTTAAGAATCCGCCTGCCAGTGCAGGGGACACGGGTTCGAGCCCTGGTCCGGGAAGATCCCACATGCCACAGAGCAACTAAGCCCACGTGCTACACCTACTGAGCCTGCGTTCTAGAGCCCACATGCTGCAACTACTGAGCCCACACGCCACAACCACTGAGGTTCCTGCACTCTAGGGCCCACGTGCCACAACTACTGAGCCCACGTGCTACAACTACTGAAGCCCACGCACCTAGGGCCCGTGCTCTGCAACAAGAGAAACCACCGCAATGAGAAACCCACGCTCTGCAATGAACAGTAGCCTTCACTCGCCAAAGCCCACGCACAGCAACAAAGACCCAACGGAGCCAAAAAAAAAAAAAGCATTCCAAGGTAGAGGGGCCAGTCTTTCTGCTGGGAAGGAGCTGGTAAAGAGGTTTGTGTGCCCTAAAGCAAACTAGGAAGAGAATGTGTGAAAAAAGTTCTGAGATTTAAGTAACAACTAGTTCACACAGGGTCTTATAGGCCAAGGTGACTTGTTTGTTCTAAACACAATGGTTAATCTTCAGGTTTGATTCTCTACTTCATTCCTTACTTGCTGATCACATTACATTATTTAACCTATTTAAGCTCCAGTTGATTCATCTATGAAAGGACACTAATAACAGGACCTTCTTCCTAGTAGGGTTGTTGTGATGACTAATGAGATGATCCACTGAAAGATCACATAGCAGGACTGAAACCAAGTCCCCCTAAAACCGAGTTCCTCTGCTGAGTTTATGATTAAAGTCTCTATCCAAAACGTTATTCCCTTTCTTGTCCAACACCTGTGCTCCTCAAGATTGAGGAGTATCAAAGAAAAGGGGGGATTGAAGCCAAGCAGGACCCTGTGGGGCTCCTGGGTACAAATCTTTTCCGTGTCCCCCTATTTTGTAGGAAATATGCTTCATTCAGCCTCCTTAACCTTTCCTGAGTTCCAAAGGGCAGATTCAAACAGTTGCTAATCAGGGAAGGGAGGGAATGCAGAAACAAGGGAGGAGTAGTCAAGAAACAATAGCGCAGCCTTGGGACAGGGTCCTGGTTCCTCCTCAAGGAATATACAGAACAATATCTTTGAGCTCTTCTGCAGGAACTAAGGTCCCCAACCAGGTGGAGGATAGTAACTTCAGGCTGAGCTCAAGATTCCTGGAGCACCGCCCTGTTACCTCACCACCAACCAATCAGAAGAAAGTCACACACTCTACAGCCCTCACCCCAAATTTTGCCTATAAAAACTTTTCCCCAAAAACCATCAGGGAGGCTTCCCTGGTGGCGCAGTGGTTAAAAATCCACCTGCCAATGCCAGGGACATGGGTTTGAGCCCTGGGCCAGGAAGATCCCATATGCCACAGAGCAACTAAGCCCATGCACCACAACTACTGAAGCCCATGTGCCTAGAGTCTGTGCTCCGCAAAAAGAGAAGCCACCGCAGTGAGAAGCCTGTGCACTTCAACAAAGAGTAGCCCCTGCTCACCACAGCTACAGAAAGCCCCCATGCAGTAATGAAGACCCAACACAGCCATAAATAAATAAATAAATAAATAAATAAATTTATTTATTTATTTAAAAAAACAAAACAAAACATCAGGGAGTTCAGGGTTTTTGGGCATGAGCCACCCTTTCTCCTTGCTTGGCCCTGCAATAAACCTTTCCTTGCTCCAAAAATAAAATAAAGTAAATAAAGATCACATAGTAGGTAAGCTTTAAATGTTAGACATATTCATTATCCCTTCTGGTATATATGATTCAACTCATTAAGAAGCAACTCTAGTGACTGAATTTTTTGCTCTGTAATAAGCTGATGAAGCTGTCATTGGGAAATGGAGATCCTTTTGACAGTTCTTGAACAGGCTAGTCTGCTACATGGAAGGCTGATTGAACAGCTTAACCTGGTCAATTTCTTTTCACGTTTTATGATGCTAATTATATAGGCAAAGATTGACATTCAAAACATTTAGCAACTGATATGGCATAGGTATTGACTGATCAGAAGGGCACAGTGAAAGGCAATAAGCAGTACAGCTATAGCAGTACATCCTGGCCAATTATCAGCCTAAGTATATGTACTACCTCTACCCCAAGAACTTGAAAGTTTGTGAATTAAACCATAAAACGAGCATGGAAAGGATCAAAGTAAGTTATCCAACAGGATCAAAGCAAGGCCACCCAAAAGAAACAAATGGCAACCAGGTTGTGTCAGTATGAAAAGAGGAGGGGCCCACAAAGGAAAAGTCAGGAAGGCTCATACACTCTGCCCCCAGCACCATGGGGGAAGAGGGTGCCCTCATGTATATAAACCCAACAAGGACTGCAGGTCTAGAGGAAAAATGAGTGTCAGCCCCCAAAGACACTTCGGTATGACACTGGTCATCTGTATTATCCAACAAACTCCCTTGCTCAGAGACCACTGTCATCAAACAACCTCCTAATTTTATTTGATTCCCATGTAGTTTTACTTATTGAAGAAGAATGTGTTGACCAGCAAATATAAGTAGGCAATCTTTTGGAGAGTTGCATTTTTAGTAAAAGTTTGCAATTTGGCATCTAACTGTTTATATTCATCATTTATGTATTTGCTTAGTATATGAGTCAGCTTGTGTGGTCATAACAGAATACCACAGACTGGGTGGCTTAAACAATAGACATTTATTTTCTCACAGTTCTGGAGGCTGGAAGTTCAAGATCAAGGTGCTGGCAGGGTTGGTTTCTGGTGAGGCATCTCTCCTTAACTTGCATTTGCCTGCCTTCTCTGTGTATCCTCACATGGCCTTTTCCTTTGCACACATGCCTCCGGTGTCTCTTCCTTTTCTTATTAGGACACCAGTCTGATTGAATGAGACCCCTACTCTTATGATTTCATTTAACCTTAATTATCTCCTAAAAGGCCCTATCCCCAAATATAGGCACATTGGGGGTTAGGGCTTCAACATATGAATTTGGGTGGGGGGGATACATTTCAATCCGTAAGAGTTAGTTTCAGTCAGATTTCAAAGCCTGGTCACATCTCAGGGTACCGAGTCACAAAAACTCTGGGTGTCAGTGGCTACTGCCAGACCCCCTCCCTCTCCACTGGTTATTGGACTGTGGATTTCACTACCACCACCGTCCACATCCGCCTAGCCCTGCTATAACTTCTCCCTATTGCAGGTCTAGAGGTGCAAACTACATTATCAAGACTTCTTAGTCGGTTGGTCAAGTTGGATTCTGCCAATAGGAGGCTGTGAGAAATCAGAAGGCAACAGGAAGGGAGAAGCCATTCTGCTTCCAGCTCCAGATGCGCAGGATCAAAAGCAGGGGGTACAGGCTCTGGTAACTTCCGTGATTCCTCCAACCACTCATCCTAAGAAAGGGCAGTAGCAGCTTCCCAATCTTTGAGTACCACCACCTATGCCTTCTGCCCCTCCAGCCCTTCCAACAGCTTCATAACCAATTCCTCACATTAAATCCCTCTCTGCTTGAAATACCTAGAGTAGTTTCTCTTTTCCAGGTTTGACCATGATTGAGGTGCACGCCATAGAGATTCCTTTGGACAGACAGCCAGCCTTCCTTGGGCTGGCTGGTGCCAATTTTTAGATTAAAAATTCTACTAGGCACTTAGCTCCTGGAGGGCAGGAACACTATTTTCTATTCTATGTTCTCCAGGGTAGTATTATAATGCCTGGTGCATAGCAACATGGCAGACACTCAATGAGCATTTGCTGTTTGCATGAATAAATGAATGCCTGAATGTTTACAGCTGTCTTCATGAATATATAAAGAGCTGAGCAGCAATATAACATTGCTAAAGCAAAGAAAAGCTATGCACATTTATAACACAGACATTACTTTCTGAGACAAACACACAGACATACCCAAGCCTCAAAGAAAACATTTTAGCATGATTTTTAAACCACTGTCAACCTAAATATTACTCCTTGGGCCCTGCCTGCACTTACAAAGCACCATGATCCAGTCGTGTTCATGTCTTTCCTATGGCTTCTCACAACTCTGGTTATAAATAGAGCACATATCTGACTCCAAGTGATAGGTTAGATGCCTCTCCCTCCCTGCACGGGGATGGAAATGGTCAGAGAGTTTAAGGAAGACAGGATATTAAGCATCCTTTTGTGACTGATGGTCATTGATAGTGACCTCTGCTCACATACATCTCTTTCTAGCTGATTAAAATACTATTTCTTGGTATCGGTAGAAATCTGAGTTGGCCTTAGTAAACTCTTTTTAATTTTCCTCACAGATAGTAATGGTTTTTCAGTGCCAGACAGATCCTTTAATATTCCTAGAGATGTTAGTAGTTTCTTTTTTCTGTTAGACTTTAAAAGACTGTATAATTTTCAACGGACAAGAACCAAACAACACCGTTAAATAGAACCTCAAAGTCATATTTCCTCACATGCAATAGTCACACACATGCAGACACACCCTCTCACAGACATACACACTTACACACACACTCTCATACACTCACACACTTTCTGAGAATAGGTTTCTCCATCTCAATTTCTGCTTCTCTGATTCCCTCTCTCCTCATCCCTGTTCTGAAATGTTCATGGTTTGCCAGAAGAAATGGGGGGAAATGATAGCGCTGAAAGGCATTGGAAGATTTGGCCCCCAGCCCTCTTTGCCATGGACATTTCAGCATGTTCCCTAACTTCTGTGAATCTGCATTTCCTAATCTATCCTCCCCCAGATAGTTTCAGGTTCGGAAGAGACAATGCATGAAAAAGCCCTTCCACACCTAGAGTCAAGATAGTTTTCTATCAGCTTCATTAAGCAACAAACAATGCAAAATACGACTGTGTGCAGCCTAATAGCATCCAGAGAGCAGAGACAGTGCCACACTCACTGGCATCTCCCTTGAGCACTCAACAAACTGGCTCCTACATGATATAAACTCTACAAAGAGTAATTTCAGAATTGGATATGACAAGAACAGTGACAAAATCTGCTGACCAGGTAGCTCAGCAGATCTCCTTCCTGGCTGCTCCTTAGAAACCCCTGGGGAGCTTGTAAAATTCACCAACGCCCAGGCCCCATCCCAGACCACTGCAGTCTCTAGGGGCATGGGCGCCGGCCCCCGAGTATGGGGGCAGCAGCCGGGGATGGCAACTACTGGTTAGAGGGGTTGGTCTCAGACTTGGCTGCAGGTTAGAGTCACCTGCGGAGTCACCAAAGAGCAAATAAATCAGGACTGGATCGCTAAGGGTGGGACCCACTCATCCTCCTTTTAAGATCCCTGAAAGACTCCAACACACGGCCAGTGGGGCACCAGTTTGAGAAGGTGAAGGTATGTGCCCTTTCTTGATCTCCCTCCCTGTCTCAAGGGCTGAGGGACACACAGTTGTTGACAGAGGCAATTGCCTGTCTTGAGCCACTGCAACCAGCAATCCTTAGTTTGCAAACTCTGACCCCAAAGAAGAGAAACACTGGATACAGTTTGGACCTGCACCTTCCTCCTACCCCACCCTCTCAGGCTCACTAATCATCTGCTTAAACTGGTCTTTTGCTTTGTGCAGAAAGTAATATTGACTAAAGACAGAAATATCCAATCTAGATTCCAAAATAGATAGCCAGTGGCAACCTGCTGTATAGCACAGGGAGCTCAGCTCCGCGCTCTCTGTGATGGCCCAGTTGGGAGGGAAGGGGCGGGGGAGGGAGGTCCAAGAGGGAGGGCACGTGCGTATGCGCATGACTGATTCACTGGTTCATGATTGCGGCAGAAACCAACACAACATTGTAAAGCAATTATACTACGATAAAAAAAATCTAGATTCCAAATTAATATGCAAATCGTAGAAACTCAGGGTGAGGTCATCATATCACTTAGAAAAGGAGGGAAAGAACTTCGTATTCCAAGTGTAAGAATGGAAAATCTTGACGCAAATGCTCCCAACCTGCTCACTCCTTTCTCCCCACTGTTCTCCGTGAGCAGCCTGTTCTCGTTTCAAAGTGCAAATAGCAGGAGGGAAAAAGAAGTTATAAATCTGTCAGATTTGCATAGAGCTACCAAACAGAACATTTGAAGCTCCTGTCAGCTTTGTACTGAAATCTTTTCAGCCCGATTAAGTCTACATAAGGGAAAGCAGTTGGTTTTCCTTATACTTTAAACACATATACACAACAGTTTCCTTTCGGAAGACATATTGGCTCAATAACTTTCTGCTATTGATATATCCATTCGTGAGTCATATGCATAAGGGTGTGTGTGCGTGTGCACACGTGCTTATGTGTGTGTGTGAGTGTACACGTGTGTGTGTGAGTGTATACATATATGCGTGTGTGTGAGATTGAGTGTGTGTGTATGCACATGCACTCTGACGGAACAGAAAACTACTGTCTCCGTTTTGGACATAAGTGTAAAAAATACCACATTATGTGACTTTCACTCATAAATGTCTACTAACAGCACCCTGAAATGGATTTAGAAAAGACTGAATGAGAACAGACTTCCCAAATACGGTATCCCATCCTTGCCAGATACATTAGCGGCTGGAAACACCCTCTGAGGGATGTGACAACGGGTTTTTTCTTTGAAGTGGAGAAAAATTTTGTATCATGATGAAAATTGGTTTTTAAAATTTTTTTAATTGAGGTATAGTTGATTTGCAATATTATATTAAGAAATATAACAGTGATTCAAAAATTTGATAGATTATCCTCCAATTACAGTTATTATAAAATATTGGCTATATTCCATGTGGTACAGTATATCCTTATAGCTTATTTATTTTATGCATAGTAATTTGTACCTCTTAATCTCCCATCCTGTCCCTCCCCGCTTCCCTCCCCGCAGTGGTGACCACTACCTAGTTTGTTCTCTGTCTCTGTGAGTCCATTTATTTTTTGTTATATTCACTAGTTTGTTTTATTTTTTAGATTCCACATATAAGTGATAACATACAGTATTTGTCTTTCTCTGTCTGACTTATTTCACTAAGCATAATGGTTTCATGAGCTCCTGTTTATTAAACTTCTCACTCTGGAAACTAGTCAGTGGCTTATAGTTGAGGATTTAAATGCTGGACAGACTCCTAAGAATCACTGTCCCATGACCCCCTCCTCAGATAAATGGCACCTCCAACACAGGAAACTAGGGATTCAGTGAAATCTGGGTCTGGAAATCTTGGCTATTGTTCAATATTGGCTATTCAACAGTTAAAGGTGAACAGTTAAAGAACTGATGTTAATGTGAACTAAGGTCCTAAGGAACAAAGGACAGGGAAAGCTCTTAGAACCTCTAAAATGTCCAAAATTCACTAATTTCCAACCTTTATTATTTAAATCTTTTAAAAACTGAGATATAATTCACATACCACAAATTCACTTTTTTAAAGTGAACAATTCAGAGTCAACCCTTTCTACTACCCAGTACTTACTTATTTTTGGCAGAAACTGGGGATGTGCTACAGAAAGGCAAAGAAGTTCCCTTATCACTGCTTGAGCTTCATCAGATCTGATTGTCCAACGTCACCGTCCTCTTGGGTAGCAGCATCCAGGACAGTCCTGAGTTCAAACTCTCTAACTGAAGGGTTCTGTGACCCTGAGCAAGTTATTTAACATCTCTTGGCCTCCATTTCCTCATGGATAAAATTAAGATAATAGTAACAGCAATCATCTTAACAAAATTGCTCTCAGGATTAAAATGATGCCTGTTTTAAAATATTGGACTAAACATAGACTTAGAGAATGAACTTATGGTTACCAGGGTGGGCGGAAGGGTGGAGGGAAGGGATAGTTAGGGAGTTTGGGATTGACATGTTCCCATTGATATATTTAAAATGGATAACCAGCAAGAACCTACTGTATAGTACAAGAAACTCTGCTCAACGTTATGTGGCAGCCTGGATGGGAGGGGAGTTTGGGGGAGAATGGATACATGTTTCTGTATGGCTGAGTTGCTTTGCTGTGCACGTGAAACTGTCACAACATTGTTAATTGGCTATACTCCAATATAAAATAACAAGTTTAAATGGTTAAATAAATAAATAAATACTAAAGTTCAAAATCCTCAGAAAAATAAAATGAAATATTGGAGTAGATATTCAATAACTGCTAGGAATGACACAACAGAATTCCTTTCATTTGGAATTTGGTAATATTTATTTATTCAATATCTATTTTGTCCCAGGCCCTGTATCAGGCCCTGAAAAAAGACAGAGAGAGAGAGAGAAAGAGAAAGAAGGAGGAGGTGGAGGAGGGGAAGGGGAGGAGGAGGAGAAAAAAGGAGAGTGGGGGAGGAGGGGGGAGGGGGAGAAGGGGGAGGAGGAGAGGATGGAAGGGGAGTGGGGAGAAGGGGGAGGAGGAGGGAAGGGAGGGAGGAGGGGGGGAGAAGGAGAAGAAGGGGAGGCAGAGAAAGAGAAGAAGGAAAGAAAGAGACAAAGAAAGAAGAAAGGAAGGAAGGAAGATGGATCCTCAAATTTCAAGGAAGTTTAAAATCTAAGAAGGAAGATTTATATGTCAATAGTAAAAAGTAAGGTTAAAAAATGTGAATGAAGGAGTGAATGGTTTCAGTGCAAAGAAGATTCACTTTTGGTTTGGATAATCCTGGAAAACTTGCCTTCATTGTCATTCGAAGCATTGCCAGTTAATTTCCAGACACAAACCATCGTGACATTTTTACAGTGTATGAACTAAAAAGCATGAGACAGAATGGCAGGGGCTTGGACCAGGATAAGCATTTCAGCTCTGGCTGCTCTTCCGGAACCATCTGTTGTTTCTCTCCCAGTCTTTCTTTGTAAAGATTTTCCCCACTTTTTAGTTCCCTCCTCGGCCTCTTCTCCATTTATGGCTTGAAGAAAGGGTTGTAGTTCATTATGTGAAATGTCTACACATTGCCCATGAACTCTTAAGGGGAAAGTCAGTGTAGAAATGAAACAAACACATTTTCAAAATAAATAAAGTGTGCACGTAACTCCAGTGGATTGGAAGAATATTTAGATAAGTGACTAGGGAAAAGAATTTTCACACTGTGTCATCTGCTAACACTAATGAGTTAATTAAATTAGAAAAATTCCACTGCCAAAAGTGAAAACATCCAAATACGTGGGATGCTGGGGGAATTATAGACCTGCTACTAAATGCATTCTGTTCAAGCTTATTTTTTTCCTTTGAGAAGGCCATGCAGAGCTACACTTAAAAAACCAGCCAATTTCAAGAGAGTATTTTCCATCTGGGGCCAGTTATGGGAGAGTATGCTTTAAACTTTGCAAAGCCTGCTGAGAGGCAACATGACTTGTTAAGGAAACAGTTTCTGAAAAGCAATGTTTTTGAAGATCCAGCAAAAGGTTTTTACCGTGACATCCCCATACATTGCTGAATTCATTATGCCATTAAATGCCTTTGCACACAAGTGAAAAACCAAAATGATTCAGGAAATGGATATACTAAAATCAATCAGAAGCCAATACATTTTTGCCAAGGCTTTAGCTGGTAATTAGAATATTTTCCCGACCTGGAAGCTTTTTTCACCTTATTTACTCTTCTTTTATAGTAATCTCCTTCCACAATTCCCCTGCCACAAATAATCCTGATGTGAAAAAAATACTAAAAGCTTAGTAAATCAAAATTAAGGGATTAAGTCTTAAAAACCCATCAATATGCTGAAAACAATAGAAAGAATTCTTAATAAACCAAAAATGTAGAATATGACATTAAAGATGTCCTAAGTCGTAACAGCTGTCAAAATGAGAAACGTCTCAAAGATGTTTACCTTCTTTGATTCAATGTTTAATTAAACTGAGTGCTATTCACTAGTGGGAAGGGAAGTGAGCTAAAATCTCTTTAAAAGGTAAAACAGTTGATGACCACCCACTTAAACTGATAGCTAGAAAGACTTAAGTTTAGGTTTTGCTTATGTGTGTATGTATGTACGTGTATATATTTATATGTGTTATGTAAATATATGTATATGTGCTATACAAACACATATATCTACACCTATATATGTGTATATGGTCATTTTTTCTCTTTTCATTTCTCCCCAGTTATAGATAATAACAATCAAAACTTCTCATTATTTGGGCTTTTTTTTTTTTTTTTCATGTGAGGGGTTTGTTTCTTTTTATTTGGGCTTTGAAGGCTCGGGAATAAGAGGTGTTCTATGGATAGTTGGGTAAACCAGTGCTTCTCAAATTCAAGAACAGGAATCACTGGTGGATCTCATTAAAATGCTGATTCTGATTCACTGGGTCTTGGTAAAGCCTGAGATTCTGCATTTCTAATAAGCAGATGCTCCTGGTCTGTGGATTGCACTTTGACAGTAAAAGATCTGAAACTTAGAGAATTTATCTGTGTTTATGTAAGAGTGAAATTCTAAGAATCTTCTCATAAAGCTATGCTCACCTAGCTAGATGTTATAATCACCTAGTTCTTAACATAATCTAAGATCCTTCATGAACTATACAGTTTAGCTAATCACGTACAATAATTCTTGTGCTAACTTCTACTCATGTTTGGATCCCAAATCCTGAGGGATCCCTCTTCACCTACCCACCAGTACAGTCATTGCCTCTAAAATAAACCCAACAAGTTTACTTAGTAAATTTTGGTAATTACTTGAATCTACCAGTGACAAAAGCTCACAATGCGTTTCACAGCAACCCATTTCACATTTGGGGTTCTCGCATGGTTAGAAAGTTTCAGTCTGTCTCTTGGATTCTCACCCTCTGGGCGTGGCCTCTGTTCCCTGGAGCAAATAAAAGTTCTCTCTTACTCAAGCACAGTACCCCCAGCTTCTTCAACATTTTCTCTTGGGAGAAAGTTTCCACAGCCCTCACCCTCTTTGTCACTGTCTCTGGTACTTGCTAGAACTTGATGAAATTCCATGAGATAATGTCTTTTATTCCAGTTCTTTTAAAAATATTGCATAATAATATATGCATTTATGCTCTTTGTAATAAAAGATAAAAGCAGTAAAACATGTATACAGATTATAATGTAAAGTTGTATACATTCACCATCCCCCTATTTAACTCCTTTTCCCAGAGGTAATCGCTTTTAATAGCTTTTCCATTTCTTTAGCTGCAGAAATATGTAAATATATTAATATTGGTTTTTTCCGTTCTATATAAATGGGATCAGCATCTATTATTCTGTGATATTTGTTACACCTGGTAGATTCAATACACATGGGCCTAATTCATTTTTCTTACAGCTTTGTATTATTCTATAGAATCAATGAGCAACAAATTGGTTATTAATTTATGAATAGAGATTTAGATGGATAGCGATATTTTCTGATTCTAGACGGTGCTGCCATGAGCACTGTATATGCCTCTTTTGTGCCTGTGGAAGTTTCTCTATAAAGTATAGATCTCTAAAGGTGGAATTATTGCTGAATAGACTCAATCTTAAAACTTTTCCAGGGAGACGGAGTCAAGATGGCAGTGTGGGAAGACGCGGGGTTAGCTTCTCCCCACAACTAGGGCATCTGCCGCGCGCTGGTGGGGGATTCTGACGCCTAAGGAGACGGGAGGAACCCCAAAGCGAACCAGTAGGATGTAGGGGGACTGAGGGGGGAGGAGAAGTGTAGGCCGGATCGGATCTGCACCCCTGAGGCCGGGGAGATCAGGAGAGGCAGGCGGGAGGGACACTCTGGGAAGGGCGGGAGAGGAGTGGAGAGCACTCGACTGGCCCACCCGGGCTCAGGGAGCCTGCTGAGCTCCCAGGCCGATCCCCTGCCCTCCAAAGCCCCCTCCAGGCTGCGTGGGTCCTTGGGGGCATAGGAGGGAGGCCAGGGAGATCAGGAGAGGCAGGCGGGAGGGGGCCTCCGGGAGGAGCAGGAGAGGAGTGGAGGACGATTGCCCTGCCCACTCGGGCCCGGGGAGCCTGCTGAGCTCCCAGGTCAGTCCCCTGCCCTTTGAGGCAGCCCCTCCCCACCGGCTGCACTGGTCCTGGGGGCATAGGAGGGAGGCTGGGGAGATCAGGAGAGGCAGGCAGGAGGGGTCCTCCCAGACCAGAGGAGCAGGAGAGGAGAGGAGGTGTTTGCCCTGCCCAGGAAGTCTGCTGGGCTCCCAGGTGAGGTCCCCTGCCCTCTGAGATCAGGGGTGGGGGGCACACCTGGGCCCCTTCTGTTCCTTCAGCCTAAGTCCCACCCCCCACAGCCCCCAGGGCCTTTTCCAGCCCTGTGGGTCCTGAGCACTGGCCCCACCCACCACCGAAACCCTGCCCTTGCTTAGGCTCCGCCCATCACAGCAAAGGCCTTCCCCCACCCCTTTTTTTTCTTTTCCCTCCTCCTCGTTTTTTTTTTTTTACTATTGTGGTATTGATTACCTTCTGGTTGTTGATTAATCTATATTTTAATTTTATATTCTTTCTAACATATCTGTTAGTTTTCTAGTCTAATTTTGTTTTTTACTTTGTTATTGCTCCTTTTTTTTTTTTTTTTTGCTGCCTCACGCAGGTTGCAGGATCTTGGTTCACAAGCCCGGGGTTGGGCTGAAGCTCATGCGGTGGGACCTCCAAGTCCGAACCACTGGACTAACAGAGAACGTCAGACCCCAGGGAGTATTCAGCAGAGTGAGGTCTCACAGAGTTCCTCAACTCAGCACAAAGACCCAGCTCTACCCAATAGCATACAAACTCCAGTGTTGGAAGCCTCAGGCCAAACAACCAGTAAGAAAGGAACACAATTTCACTCATTAAAAAAAAAAATTGAGACAGCAAAAAAATATGTCATAGATGAAGGAGCAAGGTAAAAACCTACAAGACCAAATAAATGAAGAGGAAATAGGCAATCTATCAGAAAAAGAATTCAGAGTAATGATAGTAAAGATGATCCAGAATCTCAGAAATAGAATGGAGGCATGGATTGAGAAAGTACAAGAAGTGTTTAACAAAGATCTAGAAGAACTAAAGAACAAACAAACAGAGGTGAAGAGCACAATAACTGAAATGAAAAATACACTAGAAGGAATCAGTAACAGAATAACTGAGGCAGAAGAACGAATAAGTGAGCTGGAAGACAAAATGGTGGAAATAACTGCCGACGAGCAGACTAAAGAAAAAAGAATGAAAAGAATTGAAGACAATCTCAGAGGCCTCTGGGACAACACTAAACACACCAACATTCAAATTGTAGGGGTCCCAGAAAAGAAGAAAAAAAGAAAGGGTCTGAGAAAATATTTGAAGAGATTATAGTCAAAAACTTCCCTTACATGGGAAAGGAAATAGTCACCCAAGTCCAGGAAGCACAGACAGTCCCATACAGGATAAACCCTAGGAAAAACACACCAAGACACATATTAATCAAACTAACAAAAATTAAATTCAAAGAAAAAATATTAAAAGCAGCAAGGGAAAAACAAAAAATAACATCCAAAGGAATCCCAGAAGGTTATCAGCTGATTTTTCAGCAGAAACTCTGCAGGCCAGAAGGGAGTGGCAGGATATACTTAAAGTGATGAAAGAGAAAAACCTACAACCAAGATTACTCTACCCGGCAAGGATCTCATTCAGATTCGATAGAGAAGTCAAAAGCTTTTCAGACAAGCAAAAGCTAAGAGAATTCAGCACCACCAAACCAGCTTTACAACAAATGCTAAAGAAACTTCTCTAGGCAGGAAACACAAGAGAAGAAAAAGACCCACAAAAACAAACCCAAAACAATTAAGAAAATTGTAATAGGAACATACATAATGATAATAACCTTGAATGTAAATGGATTAAATGCCCCAACCAAAAGACATAGACTGGCTGAATGGGTACAAAAACAAGACCCATATATATGCTGTCGACAAGAGACCCACTTCAGACCTAGGGATACATACAGACTGAAAGTGAAGGGATGGAAAAAGATATTCCATGCAAATGGAAATCAAAAGAAAGCTGGAGTAGCAATACTCATATCAGATAAAATAGACTTTAAAATAAAGACTGCTACAAGAGATAAGGAGGGACACTACATAATGATCAAAGGATCAATCCAAGAAGAAGATATAACAATTATAAATGTTTATGCACCCAACATAGGAGCACCTCAATACATAAGGCAAATGCTAACAACCATGAAAAGAGAAATCGACAGTAACACAATAATAGCAGGGGACTTTAACACCCCACTTTCACCAATGGACAGATCATCCAAACTGAAAATAAATAAGGAAACACAAGCTTTAAATGACACAAGAGACCAGATATATCTAATTGATATTTATAGAACATTTCACCCAAATGTGGCAGAATACACTTCCTTCTCAAGTGCACACAGAACATTCTCCAGGATAGATCATATCTTTGGTCACAAATCAAGCCTCGGAAAATTCAAGGAAATTGAAGTCAGATCAGGCAACTTTTCTGACCACAACATTATGAGACTGGAAATCAATTACAGGGAAAAAAAACTGTAAAAAACACAAATACATGGAGGCTAAACAGTTCGCTACTAAATAACCAAGAGATCACTGAAGAAATCAAAGAAGAAACTTAAAAATACATAGAAACAAATGACAATGAAAACATGACGACCCAAAACCTATTGGATGCAACAAAAGCAGTTCTAAGAGGGAAGTTTATAGCAATGCTATCTCACCTCAAGAAACAAGAAAAATCTCAAATAAACAGTCTAACCCTACACTTAAAACAACTAGAGAAAGAAGAACAAAGAAAATGCAAAGTCAGTTGAAGGAAAGAAATCATAAAGATCAGAGCAGAAATAAATGAAATAGAAACGAAGAAAACAATAGCAAAGATCAATAAAACTAAAAGCTGGTTCTTTGAGAAGATAAACAAAATTGATAAACCCTTAGCCAGACTCATCAGGAAAAAAGGGGAGAGGATGCAAATCAATAAAATTAGAAATAAAAAAGGAGAAATCACAACTGACACTGCAGAGACACAAAGGATTACAAGAGGCTACTACAAACAACTATATGCCAAAAAAATGGACAACCTGGAAGAAATGGACAAATTCTTGGAAAGGTACAATTTTCCAAGACTGAACCAGGAAGAATTAGAAAATATAAACATACCTATCACAAGTAATGAAATTGAAACCGTAATTTAAAATCTCCAACAAACAAAAGTCCAGGACCAGATGGCTTCACAGGCAAATTCTATCAAACATTTAGAGAAGAGCTAACACTGATCCCTCTCAAACTCTTCCAAAAAACTGAGAGGGAGAAACACTCCCAAATTAATTCTATGAAGCCACCATCACCCTGACACCAAAACCAGAAAAAGACATCACAATAAAAGAAAATTATAAACCAATATGACTGATGAACATAGATGCAAAAATCCTGAACAAAATACTAGCAAACAGAATCCAACAGCTCATTAAAAGGATCATACACCATGATCAAGTGGGATTTATCCCAGGGATGCAAGGATTCTTCGATATATGCAAATCAATCAATGTGATACGCCACATTAACAAATTAAGGAATAAAAACCATATGATAATCTCAATAGATGCAGAAAAAGCTTTTGACAAAATTCACCCATTTATGATAAAAACTCTCCAGAAAATGGGCATAGAGGGAACCTACGTCAACATAATAAAGGCCATATATGACAAACCCACAGCGGGCAGCATACTCAATGGTCAAAAACTGAAAGCATTTTCACTAGGATCAGGAACAAGACAAGGATGTCCATTCTCACCATTCTTATTCAACATAGTTTTGAAAGTCCTAGCCATGGCAATCAGAGAAGAAAAAGAAACAAAAGGAATACAAATTGGAAATGAAGAAGTAAAACTGTCACTGTTCACTGATGACATGATATTATACATAGAAAATCCTAAAGATGCCACCAGAAAACTACTAGAACTAATCAGTGAATTTGGTAAGGTTGCAGGATACAAAATTAATGCACAGAAACCTCTGGTATTCCTATACACCAGCAATGAAAAATTAGAAAGAGAAATTAAGAAAACACTCCCATTTACCACTGCAACAAAAAGAAAAAAATACCTAGAAATAAACCTGCCTAAGGAGGAGAAAGACTTGTACTCAGAAAACTATAAAACACTGATGAAAGAAATCAAAGATGACATAAACAGATGGAGAAATATACCATGCTCTTGGACTGGAAGAATCAATATTGCGAAAATGATTATATTACCCAAAGCAACCTACAGATTCAGCACAATCCCTAGAAAACTACCAAAGGCATTCTTCACAGAACTAGAACAAAAAACTTGACAATTCGTATGGAAACACAAAAGACCCTGAATAGCCAAAGCAGTCTTGAGAAAGAAAAAAGCAGTTGGAGGAATCAGGCTCCCCGACTTCAAACTATACCACAAAGCTACAGTAATCAAGACAGTATGGTACTGGCACAAACCCAGAAATATAGATCAATGATACAGAATAGAATGCCCAGAAATAAACCCACACACATATGGTCACCTAATTTATGAGAAAGGAGGCAAGAACATACAATGGAGAAAAGACAACCTCTTCAATAAGTGGTGCTGGGAAAACTGGACAGCTACATGTAAAAGAATGAAATCAGAACACTCCCTAACACCATACACAAAAATAAACTCCAAATGGATTAAAGACTTAAGTGGAAGACCAGACACTATAAAACTCTTAGAGGAAAACATAGGAAAAACCACTCTTTGACATAAAGCACAGCAAGATCTTTTTTGACCCACCTCCTAGAGTAATGGAAATAAAAACAAAAATAAACAAATGGGACTTAATGAAACTTAAAAGCTTTTGCACAGCAAAGGAAACCATGAACAAGACAAGAAGACAACCCTCAGAATGGGAGAAAATATTTGCAAATGAAACAACAAAGGATTACTCTCCAAAATATACAAACAGCTCATGGAGCTCAATATCAAAAAAACAAACAATCCAGTTAAAAAATGGGCAGAAGACCTAAATATACATTTCACCAAGGAAGACATACAGATGGCCAAGAGGCACATGAAAAGATGCTCAACATCACTAATCATTAGAGAAATGCAAATCAATACTACGATGTATCACCTCATGCTGGTCAGAATGGCCATTATCAAAAAATCTAGAAACAGTAAATGCTGGAAAGGGTGTAGTGAAAAGGGAACCCTCCTGCACTTCTGGTGGGAATGTAAATTGATACAACCACTATGGGAAACAGTATGGAGGCTCCTTAAAAACCTAAAAATAGAGCTACCATATGACCCAGCAATCCCACTACTGGGCATATACTCTGAGAAAACCGTAATTCAAAAAGAGACGTACCACAATGTTCATTGCAGCACTATTTACAATAGCCAGGGCATGGAACCAACCTAAATGTCCATAGACAGATGAATGGATAAAGAAGATGTGGCACATATGTATAATGGAATATTACTCAGCCATAAAAAGAGACGAAATTGAGTTATTTGTAGTGAGGTGGATGGACCTAGAGTCCGTCATATAGAGTGAAGTAAGTCAGAAAGAGAAAAACAAATACCGTATACTAACGCATATATATGGAATCTTAAAAAAAAAAAATGGTACTGATGAACCTAGTTGCAGGGCAGGAATAAAGAGGTAGACACAGAGAAAGGACTTGAGGACATGGGGTGGGAGAGTGAAGCTGGGATAAAGTGAGAGTAGCATCGACATATATACACTACCGACTGTAAAATAGTTGTCTGGTGGGAAGCAGCTGCATAGCACAGGGAGATCCAATCGGTGCTTTCCGATGACCTAGAGGGGTCAGATAGGGAGGATTGGAGGGAGGCTCAAGAGGGAGAGGATATGGGGACATGTGTATGCATATGGCTGATTCGCTTTGTTGTGCAACAGAAACACAGTATTGTGAAGCAATTATACTACAATAAAGATCTATTTTAAAAAAAGAAAAAAAAAAACATATGCTAACACATATATATGGAATCTAAAAAAAAAAAAAAAAAGGTTCTGAAGAACCTAGGGGCAGGACAGGAATAAAGATGCAGACATAGAGAATGGACTTGAGGACACGGGAAGGGGGAAGGATAAGCTGGGACGAATTGAAGAGTGGCATGGACATATATACACTACCAAATGTAAAACAGATAGCTAGTGGGAAGCAGCTGCATAGCACAGGGAGATCAGCTCAGTGCTTTGTGACCACCTAGAGGGGTGGGAAAGGGAGGGTGGGAGGGAGACGCAAGAGGGAGGGGATATGGGGATATATGTATATGTATAGCTGATTCACTTTGTTATAAAGCAGAAACTAACACAACAATGTAAAGCAATTATACTCCAATAAAGATGTTAAAAAACAAAACAAAACAAAAAAAACCTTTTCCAAAGTGGTTGGGGAAAAGGAAGGGAGGAAGGAAGGGACGGAGGAAGGGAGAAAGGGAGGGAGGGAGGGAGGGAGACCCCTGAGACTACAATGCTGTCTAGCCCAGGCTAGCTGCTAGAGAAGGAGAGCTGAGGTGCCCTCACTGACAGCCAAAGCAACTACCAGATAATGAGGTGAGGCCATCTTGGACCCTCCAGCTCTAGGCAAGTCTTCAGATGACCACAGCCCTATAAATGATCTCAGTTGAGACCAACAGAAAACGCATAGTTTGCCAACCCACAGAATCATGAGAACAAAGATAAGTCATTGTTGTTTTAAGTAACCAAGTATTAGAGTGGTTTGTTAGGCAGCAACAAATACATACAATATCTCTCCATTAATCTGGGTCATCTTTCATGTTCTTCAGTAAAGTGTCATAAAAATAGCCCTTGGACATCCCCTTTAAATCCTAGGTATTTACATTTTTTGTTGCTCTTGAGATTAAATCATTTTTGCTAATTACATTTTCTAATTGGTTATAGGTACATAGAAAAAAACTATGATTAATAAACTTTGAACTTCTCTTTAGCCATTTTCCTGAGCCCTCTTCTTGCTAGTTCCAAATATGCTTATTTTATTCTGTTTTCTAGATAGAAATAGCAACATTTTTGGCTCCTCCTTTCCAGTATTTCTTTCTTTCTCTGGTCATATTGCCTTGGCTAGAAGAGCAAACTGAAAGTGGGAAATTTTGTTCCTTAATTCAGTAGAGTTAGTTGTCATTTTTCACTAGTGAGGATGAGATTGTCTGGTCTCTTTGTACCTACCAATTACCAAACTGAGGAAATTTCTATATATTCCTGGATCCTACTGCGTTTTTAAATGTCTTATTTTTGATTAAAAAAATAAACTGACCAAAAAGTACGTAAAGTAACAAACATTCATGTACCTACCACCTATATTTAACAGAGTCAATCTGGCCATATTTGCTTTAATTAATCTTTTCTTTTAAAAAATAAAGAAAGCATTATAGATACCGTTATTGCCCCATTAGCCACTCTCCTGTAGTAGGGAAGCACCCTTACTGTGCATAAATTATACTTTTACTACATATGTATGTACTAAGAATGATATACAGTACTGTTTAGTGTGCATGTTTAAAAGTTCATATACATGGTATCATGCTTTCTGTATTCAGTTTTGACTTCTGTTTTTCACTTTACATGACTGCCATCTTTTTTCCACTTAACACTACAGCATCAAGATTTATCCACATTGATAAAAGGAGTCCTCATTCATTTTAAATATTTTAAGAATCCTATTAAATGTATTTTATGACAGTTTATCTACCCGATTACCAAAAAATACATATTTTTTCCAAAGTTTTGCCATTCACATTATAAACAATGCTGCTATGAACGTTCTTGTTCATGCATCCTTCTAAACAAAAGCAGAAAGGTTTCTCTCTCATACAGAGAACTCATTGGGTCATAGATTATGCACATGTTCAATTTACCAGGCAGTATTAAATTGCCCTCCAAAAACAGTTATACTGTAGCAATTAACGCTTACATAAGCAATATTAAAATCTCTGTTTTCCTCTGGCTTTTTTACCATGTGATAGAGCAATCTAACTTCTGGGTATATAACCAAACGAAATGATATCCTTATCTTGAAGAAATACTTACACTCCCATGTTTACTGCAGCGTTATTCACAACAGCCAAGACATGGAAACAACTTAGTATCCATTGATGGGTGAATAGATTAAACAAGCTGATATCTATCTATCTATCTATCTATCTATCTATCAATGGCATATTATTCACCCATAAAAAAAGAAGGCAATTCAGCCATTTGTGACAACATGGATGTACCTTGAGGGCATTACGCTAAATGAAATAAGTCAGAGAAAGACTGTATGATTCCACTTGTATGTGGAATCTATAAAAGCCAAACTCATAGAAGCAGAGAGTACAATGATGGTTGCCACAGCCTGGGGGGTGGGGAAAATGGGAATATGTTGGTCAAAGGGTATGAGCTTCCAGTTATAAGATGAGTAAGTTCTGGGCATCTAATGTACAGCATTATTAACTAAAAGTTAATAACGATGTATTGCATACTTGCAAGTTGCTAGATTATGTAAGGTGATGAAGGTGTTAAGTAACTTTATTGCGGTAATCATTTTGTAATATATACATGTATTGAATCATCCCATTGTATACCTTAAACTTACACTGTGTTATATGTTAATTATATTTCAATAAAGCTGGAGGCGGGGGAGGAAAAGAAATGCTTGCTTATTTTTGTAAATGGATTAGATAGTCTCCTGAGCAGTTGGATTGAAGTCAGTGTTTCTGCTCTACCTGATACCATTTTCTTTATACGTTTACTCGGGGTTCTTCCTATAGGAAGGAACCACATTTGACAAGAAAATGCTAGGCTAGGAATTAACCTTTCTGAGTCTTGAGTCCTCCCTCTTTTCAGAGGATTTTAAAATTTTTTTCAATTTTGCGTCACCTCCCCAACCTCCTTTAAATTTTTCCAATTTTTTATTTATAATTTTTAAATCTTCCTTATTAAATGTTTTTTTTCCTAATTGCTCCCATTCTCCCATGAAATTGTAGTACCACAGATATACCGTGTATCTATTTATGGACTCTGGTCCTTTAGGGGACCACGACCCATTCTAATTTCTAAATTTTTTGTCCGAAGAACCAATTTTTGTCCCTGTTGAGAACGTTCCTCTCTAAAGATATAAAATACTTTCAGGATTCTCAATTTCCTTTTTGGGGGGAAAGTCAACTTGATTCTCTTACATAATCAGCAAGACTTGTGACTCTTTTGACCAAGAGAAGGTAGCCGTAGTGACAGTGAGTTCTGAATTATTTCACTAGGTGCACATGCATTTGATGAAGTGCCTTATGGGAAAAGCAGAAAAGAAAAAAAAAGGATGATTGGGCAAAGTCAGCAGCTGCAAACCCAAAAGGATAATAAATCAGTAATACAATGTAAAGGAGGGAAAGTGGCCCTGGGGGAACTGTGCCCACCTGGGTAGCACATATCTTGTCCAGAAAGGGCAGCTGCCACTCAACTATAGCCAAAACCACCATGTAGGAATGAAGGTCCATTTTACCAAACCCTTTGATTTTTCAAGAGAAGCCAAAATATTCAGAGATTTATGCAAAATCTCTCCATTTTAAAATATTGCTTAGATTTTTAAAATATATTTCACAAGCCAAATAAAATTTATCTCTGAATAGTGTACAGCCTATAAGCTACAAACCTGCAAATTCTGACTACAGGAGTTCTCACAAACCTCCCTCCTCCTCTAAAATTTGATAATTATTTTAAAAATTGTGAATGAATGTAAAACTCCAATAAGATTGTAATCTTAAACACTAATGCAAAAAACTAACAACAGCAATGGGGGGGGGAGATAATTTCCCACCACCTGCCTATGAAAATAGAAGAAATCCAAACTTTCTATTCAAAGGTAATTTATTCTCCTTTTACGTGAAGTCAATATGTGGAAGCAGTTATCTTAAGTTATAGAATAAGTTCTGAGAGCATAAAGGTTTTTTCTCCTTACTTTAAAATTAAAATGTTACTTGGGTTACTGAATAATTTTTAGATATTCATGTATGCCATTACAGCACGAGATTTAAAAGTCTTTCCTTCAGGGCTTCTATGGTGGTGCAATGGTTAAGAATCCGCCTGCCAATGCAGGGGACACGGGTTTGAGCCCTGGTCCGGGAAGATCCCACATGCCATGGGGCAACTAAGCCCGTGTGCCACAACTACTGAGCCTGCGCTCTAGAGCCCACGAGCCACAACTACTGAAGCCTGCACACCTAGAGCCCATGCTCCGCAACAAAAGAAGCCACCGCAATGAGAAGCCCGCGCACCACAACAAAGAGTAAACCCTCTCGCCACAACTACAGAAAGCCCGCATGCAGCAACAAAGACCCAATGCAGCCAAAAAATAAATAAATTAATTAGTTTTAAAAAAAAGTCTTTCCTTCAAAGACATTTGTATACATTTCCTTAATTTAACAGATTCTCCAAGGTATGTGAGTATATACTTCTGGTAAGCTTTTGGTTTCCTTTATGTTTTTTCTCCTTTGTTAGTTTTAATATTTCTGCCTCATCCACACACAAAAAATATTAAGGTCATGTGGATATTTTGGTAGGTCACACTAATTAAATTACCTAAATTATAACCACATCTATAGCTCCTATTTTGCTGTATAGATGGTTTCTGTGGAGTTTAGCATATCTTGATAGATTTTGGAAATTCAAATACAAGGTTTCTATATCTGGTTCTGTTACTAACTACCTATGTATCTTCAACAAATTAACTAAAATCTCTAGTGTTCCGTTTCCTCATCCCACGTATAAAGGAAAATAAGTAATCTCCAAGGTCCCTTTTGGCACTAAAATATGTTGACCTGTAAAGCAATTTATGTAAATTAAAACCTTTGGTTTTTAAATTCTTTGCATCTCTTAATTTTCAGCTTTATTGAGATACAATTCATATATCATAATACTGACCCATTTAAAGTGTACACTCAGTGGTTTTTAGTAAATT
Organism: Balaenoptera ricei; assembly: GCF_028023285.1. Taxonomy (NCBI): domain Eukaryota; kingdom Metazoa; phylum Chordata; class Mammalia; order Artiodactyla; family Balaenopteridae; genus Balaenoptera; species Balaenoptera ricei. Next base: position 2,771,476 of record NC_082645.1, on the reverse strand, counting down.
CACAGAATTGAGCAATTATCACCACAATCTAATTTTAGAAAACCTTCAACATTCCAGAAAGAAACCCCATAGACATTAGTGGTAACTCCCGATGCCCTCTCCCTTGCCTGGTCGCAGATAACAACTAAGTCTACATTCTGTCTCCATGGATTTGTTTATTCTGGACATTTCACATAAGTGGAACCACGATGAATGGTCTTTGTGACTGACTTCTTTCACTTAGCGTAATGTTTTTGAGAATCACTCGTTTTATTGCATGTATCTGTACTGCATCCCTTTTTATGGTTGAATAATAGTCCATTGTATGAATTATCATATTTTATTCATCCATTTATCAGTTATTGGACATTTGGATTGTTTCCACATTTTTGCTATGAACATTCATGAACAATTTTCATATGGATATATGTTTTCATTTCTCTTGGAAATATACCTAAAAGTAGAATTGTTGGGTTAAATGGAAACACTTAGTTTAGCATTTTGAGAAACTGCCAAACTGTTTTCCGAAGTGGCTATACCATTTTACATTCTCACCAGCAACGTATCAGAGTTCCAATTTCTCCACACCTCTGCCTACATTTGTTATTGTTTATCTTTTTTATTATAGTCACTCTATTGGTGTGAAGTGCTCTCTCTTTGTAGTTTTGATTTCCATTTCCCTAATGACCAATAATGTTTAGCATCTTTTCATGAGCTTATTGTCCATTTGTGTATCTTGTTTGGAGAAACATCTATTCAGACATTTGCCCAGTTTTTAATTGGATGATTTGTCATTTTATTGTACAGTTGTAAGAGTTCTTTCTCTATTCTGGTTATAGCCCCTTGTCAGATACACTGTTTGCAAATATTTTCTCCCATTTTGGGGGTTATCTTTTTACTTTCATGCTAATGTCCTTTGATCCCCGAATATGTTTAATTTTACTGAAGTTCAAGTTATCTATTTTTTGTTTTGTTGCTAATGCTTTTGGTGTCATTTCTAAGAAACTATTGCCTACTCCAAAGCTGTGAAGATTTACTCCTATTACAGATGTTTTATAATTTTAGATTTTATCTTCAGGTATATGAGTTACTTTGAGTTAACTTTTGTTTATGATATGAGGTAGAGGTCCAAATTCATTCTTCTACATGTAGATAGCCAACTGCTCTAGTCTTGTTTATTGAAAAGACTGTTCTTTCCCCCACGGAATTGTCTTGGTACCCTTGTCAAAAATCAATTGACCGTTAAGTGTGACAGTTTATTTCTATGCTTTCAATTCTATTCACTTGACATTTATGTCTAGCCTCATGTCAGAACCACATTATCTTGATTAATATAGCTTTGTAGTAGGTTCTGAATTGGGAGTGTGAGTCTTCTAACTTAGTCTTCATTTTCAAGATGGTGTTGGCTATTTTCCATATAAATATACCTTGTATTTCCATAGGAATTTTAGCATCAGGTTATAAATTTCTGCAAAAAGCCAGCTGGGGTTTTGATAGGGATTGCACTGAGTCTGTAAATCAATTTGGGGATCTATTTCCATCCTAACAATGTCTTCTGATCCATGAAAATAGGATGTCTTTCTATTTATTTAGATCTTTTAAATTTCTTTCAGCAATGCTTTGCAGGTTTTGGTGTATAAGTCTTGCAATTTGTTTGCTAAGTTTATTCCTAGATGTCATATTCTTTTGGTTGACATTATACCTGAGACTGTTTTCCTAATTACAATTTTGGATTGTTCATTGCACTGTATCCCTTTTAAGCTTCAAGATGAAAAATTAGGTCATACTTCATTCATTCTAACTTTTTTGGGTGTTGTTTTAAATGATGTACTCATTTTTTATTTTAGTTCTAAGTAATATATTTGTATCTTCAACTTTTATTTTTTCATTTTATTTTAAGTTGTGAAAAGATTCATAAGAATTGTATAGAAAATGTTTGAAGTTAAGCTGGATGCCTAGACTAGTCAATTACATCACCTAGAATAAATGGCAATAGACTCAATCATTTTCTACTAGCACACGTTGAACGCTTACGGAATGCACAGCACTGACACTGTCTTAGTCCCACATTTGCTAAATACACATTTTTCCCCATCTAACAAGCAAACTGCCCTTAACTCCCATAACCTCAGAAAAACAGTGGTTAAGAGACTAACACATAAATAAATACCCTCATCATTTCCAGCTTACTGTTTTAAATATTTGTATTCTTCCCATTAAAGAAGGCATTTCCTCTGACTGCCAAAAGAAAAATAATTGTACCATGAAGCTGAATTTCAGCTTTACTTTGGACGACTCCATTCAAACCTTTCCAAAGCTGCCACTGTACCACTGCCTTTTCAAATTACGCTTACATTGTTGAATGTATAAAATGTAATTTTACATCTTGGAGGAAAAATAAGATAAATTCTGATTACTATGTCTTTTCCTGGCAAATATAACATGCATTCAGATGGAAAGAGCCACATAAGGTCAGTGGCTCTTGAAAACTTTGAGGATCAGTGGAAGTTAAATACACAACACCCTGGAAAAATACAAACATACATTTTTGTGCACAATTTTAAGGATTTATGGTTACTCTGCAGCCCAGCCATGGATAAATGGACCTCAAAGTAAGAATTTCCCATTAAATAATAGCTGAGAAAGATACATAACTGTTACAGGTTTATATATTCCCTGTTTATACTGTTTATCTATAAACAAGATAAACACTTCTATGAACCAGAAACTGAGCTCAGAGAAGGAAGAGAGTACCACTGTCCCGGGCCTACTGAGTTCTGGGAGTAGAGGTGCACAAAGATGAGAAAGAGTTTTACACCTAATATGTATTAGGTATTAAAAGATTTCCATAAAGTTTGAAGCCAAAAGGCAGCAACCTACCTTCAGGAAAAAAGGGTTCTTCAAACTTCAAAGAAGATTGATACAAACTAATGCTACCCAAGGCTACAGATAACAAAAGATGCTGATCTGCACAGTAGAAGGAAAGGTTGTCCCAAAGACAGGACTTGAACCAAGTCACATGCTAGCCCAGCTTTATCAGATGTGCCCAATTTTATATTACAGGAGGGATGCAGGAAGTCACTCATATAAAATCCTGTTCTCAACTGCGTGTCTGGTAAGCCTTCTGGAGGCATCCACAAATCCTCTAGATGGAGAGGAGTATGCAGAGAAAAGGGGGAAAAAATCCACATTCAAGATGAAATAGAAAACGTAAAGTATATAAAAACTAAGTAGAGAATCAAAATTTTAAAATAAGGAGAATTCACTGACAAATAAAAACAATGAAACAAACTAAAATTGACAACAAAAAGAAGACACACAAATATGGCCAACAAGTACATAAAAAGGTGCTCAACATCACTAATTATCAGAAAAATGCAAATCAAAACCACAATGAGATATCACCTCATACCTGTTAGAATGGCTATTATCTGCACTTACGGTCAATTCATCTATGACAAAGGAGGCAAGAATATACAATGGATAAAAGACAGTCTCTTCAATAAGCTGTGAAAAGTGGACTGCTACATGTAAAAGAATGAAATTAGAACATTCTCTAACACCGTATACAAAAATAAACTAAAAATGGATTAAAGACCTAAATGTAAGATGGGATACTATAATCCTAAATGAAAACATAGGCAGGACACTCTGACATAAATCGCAGGAATATTTTTGTTTTTGATCCATCTCCTAAAGCAAAGGAAATAAAAGCAAAAGTAAACAAATGGGACCTAATTAAACTTAAAAGCTTTTGAGCAGGAAACCATCAAAATGAAAAGACAACCTACTGAAGATATTTGCAAATGATATGACTGATAAGGGGTTAATATCCAACATATATAAATAGCTCATACAACTCAACATCAAAAAAACAAACAACCCAATTAAAAAATGAGCAGAAGAACTGAATAGACATTTTTCCAAAGAAGAAATGCAGATGGCCAATAGGCATATGAAAAGTCGTTCAACATCGCTAATTATTAGGGAAATGCAAATTAAAACCACAATGAGCTATCACCTCATACCTGCCAGAATGGCTATCATCAAAAAGAACACATACAACAAATGTTGGCGAGGATGTGGAGAAAAGGGAACCCTCATATACTGCTGGTGGGAATGTAAATTGGTGCAGCCACTGTAGAAAACAATATGTCGGTTTCTCAAAAAACTAAAAATAGAACTACCACATGACCCAGCAGTTTCACTCCTGGGTCTGTATCTGAAAAAAACAAAAACACTAATTTGAAAAGATACATGCACCCCAATGTTCATAGCAGCATTATTTACAATTGCCAAGATATAGAAGCAACTTAAGTGTCCATCAACAGATGAATGGATCAAGAAGATGTGGTATAGATATATACAAGGGAACACTACTCAGACATAAAAAAAACAATGAAATTTTGCCATCTGCAGCAACATGGATGTACTTGGAGGGCATTATGCTAAGTGAAATAAGTCAGACAGAGAAAGAGAAATACTGTATGATATCACTTATATGTGGAATCTAAAAAATAAACAAACTAGTGAAAATAACAAAAAAGAAACAGGCTCACAGATCTGGAGAACAAACTAGTTGTTACCAGTAGGAAGAGGGAAGGGGGGGAGCAATATAGGGGTAGGGGATTCAGAGGTACAAACAGTTAGGTATAAAATAAGCTACAAGTATACACTGTACAACACAGGAAATAGAGCCAATATTTGATAGTAACTATAAATGGAGTATAACCTTTAAAAATTGTGAATTACTATAATATATTGTATACCTGTAACATATATAATATTGTACAGCAACTACACTTCAATAAAAGAAAAAAAATAAAGTAGCTTCCCCTTACCCACCATCCCCCCCAAAGAACAATGGGTATTATCAAAAAGGCAAAAAATAACAAGAGTTGGCAAGGATGTGGAGAAAAGGGAACCCTTGTGCACTGTTGGTTGGACATAAACTGGTGCAGCCAGTATGGAAAAGAATATGGAGATTCCTCAAAAAATTAAAAATAGAACTACCATATGATCTAGCAATCCCGCTTCTAGGTATATATCCAAAGGGAACAAAATCACTGTATCAAAGAGATGTCTATACTCCCATGTTCAGTGCAGCATTATTCATAATAGCCAGGATATAGAAATAACCAAAGTAAGGAATCTAAAAAAGTTAAACTCATAAAAGCAGAGAATAGAATGGTGGTATCTAGGGACTAAGGGGATGAGGGAAACAGGGACATGTTGATCAAAGGGTACCAAGGTTCAGTTGCAGGATGAATAGGTTCTGCAGATCTAATGTACAGCATGATGACTATAATTAGTAATACTATATTGTGTACTTGAAATTTGTTAAGAGAGTTGATCTTGAGTGTCTCACCAAACACACACACAAAAACATAACTATGTGAGGTGATGTATATGTTAATTAGCTTGACTGTGGTACTCATTTTACAATGTATATTGTATATCAAAACGTCACATTGTATGCCTTAAAATATGTCATTTTTTACTTGTCAAGTATTCCTCAATAAAGTTGAAGAAAATATGTAAAAATCAAAATACAAAAATGGAATAGTATTCATAAAAGGAATGAGAAATTGTGATACAAGGTCAGGCAAATAAAAAACACAAATAAGTGGGTGTGAAGAAGGATTATAAATCTAGAAAAGAAAACCGTGGTCTGAAATAAAATGCCATAACCAAGATAAAGCCTAACAAGACAATCAAAGAGAGAATTAGTGAATTAAAAAATTGTACTAATGAATTCACTTAAAATGAAACACAAAGAGAAAGATGGAGTTAAGAAAACTCAATCGAAAGGTTCTAAAATGCATCTAAGGAATTCCAAAAAAAAAAAAGGAAAAGAAAAGAAAAGAAGATAACATAGAAGAAATATTCTAAGAAATAATGGCTAAAAAGTTTCCAAAACCGAAGAATATGTATTTTTATAATTGAAAGTACAGTATAAATAAAAATAAATTCTTTTCAACATGTATAATATTAACACTATACAAACATCAGGCTAATGAGAAGTTCCTAATACTTACGAGAGATAATTTCAAAGTGACATACAAATGAAAGCCTGTTAGAATAGATAGACTGCCAACATATTTCTAGTTGGCAAAAATAAATGCCCAAACACAAGAGAATAATGTCTTCAAAGTGTTGAGGGGAAGTAACTGTGAACCTAGAATTCCAAATTGAGCTAAAATACAACCCCAGAATGAGAACAAGATAAAAAACTCTTTAGAGTTACCAAAACGAAAATGCTTACCTTCCCCAGACACTCACTGAAAAAGCACTGAAGGATATTCTGAAGACAAAATGTATGGTTTTTTTCCTATAATCTTTTTTTAACTTTGCTATAACTTTTAATTACAAAGAAGATGTAATAAAAGAGCAAATGTAACAATCAAGTTACTTTCTTAAAAAGAGAAAAGGGGGGCTTCCCTGGTGGCGCAGTGGTTGAGAATCTGCCTGCTAATGCAGGGGACACGGGTTCGAGCCCTGGTCTGGTAAGATCCCACATGCCACGGAGCAGCTGGGCCCGTGAGCCACAACTACTGAGCTTGCGCGTCTGGAGCCTGTGCCCCGCAACGGGAGGGGCCGCGATAGTGAAAGGCCCGCGCACTGCGATGAAGAGCGGTCCCCGCACCGCGATGAAGAGTGGCCCCCGCTTGCCGCAACTAGAGAAGGCCCTCGCACGAACCGAAGACCCAACACAGCCAAAAATAAATAAATAAATAAATAAAGTAGCTATAAAATTAAAAAAAAAAAAAAAAAAGAGAAAAGGGAATTTAACTGAAATGGAGAATTATGTAAATGAGGACAAAAGATGAGAGCAACAGCTAATTTGAGAAAATAGGCTAATTCAACAATAGAAATTAATTCAGAGATGATCACAATAAAAATTTTAAATAAGCTTTATGCAATATATGCTAATTGCGTCATGGTCCTTCAAACTATTAATATCCTCATGCATCCTGGAGAAAAATCCTTGCCAAGATTATTTAAAGAAACTTTCCTGAATGTACATCTAATATGTAGACTGGAAGTAGAGAAATCATCATTAAGTGTCTTTATCTTTAATACCTGGCTTAGTACTCGGCAAATAGTAGGTAGTTGATAACTTTCTGTTGAATGAATATTTGCAGAAAACAAGAAAAAGAGCAGTAACAAAAGACGAGTATCAACTCTGTTTTGTAACTGATGCTGACTGATTAAGAAGCAAAAGAAATTACTTTTAAAAGTTATTGGGTGACTCACAAAATGGTTGGGAGGGCCGGGAACTGGACTCAAGGCTAAACTGCCAGAAACAAACCCCCAAATCACACCACAGAACTGGGCTGACGAGGAAGCCACTGCTGTTCCCTCCAAACCCAGCTCTCCCCGCACCCCCTACTAAAAGCTCAATGATCCTGCCATCACCCATTTAATAAAATGGAAAACTTTGCACGGGAATGGTTGGTATGTGTTACTCACTTCAGGAATGATTTCTCTCACATAGTATACCTGGTTGGCAGAGCTCAAGTCATAGGCCTGCATCCTAGCTGCAAGGGAGGCTGGAAATTTGAATCTTGGCTTCAGTGTCCAGGAGGAGATGGTCATAACGTGGGAATGTCCCCAAACATAAAAAAGCTGTTTGTGAAGGCTTCCCTGGTGGCGCAGTGGTTGAGAATCTGCCTGCCAATGCAGGGGACACGGGTTCAAGCCCTGGTCTGGGAAGATCCCACATGCCGCAGAGCAACTGGGCCCGTGAGGCACAACTACTGAGCCTGCGCGTCTGGAGCCTGTGCTCCGCAACAAGAGACGCCGCGATAGTGAGAGGCCCGCGCACCGCGATGAAGAGTGGCCCCCGCTCGCCGCAACTGGAGAAAGCCCTTGCACAGAAACGAAGACCCAACACAGCCAAAAATAGATAATAAATAAATAATAATTAAAAAAAAAAAAACTCTTCTGCAACACACCCATCTGCCAGAAATTTCTCCTTGTTGTTGTTAAAAAAAAAAAAAAAAAGAAAAGCTGTTTGTGAGATAACAAGCAGTCACAGACATAACAGATGTCTACGACAATATGCTTACAAAAATGGGAAAACATGCTATCAAATTCTCCACCTAGAGCTATGGAGCAAGTATCATTTAATGCCATTAAGCATTCTTCCACAGTACCATTTTTGAGGACTGACAGCATCCCATTCATTGGATGCACCGTCACGTATTTTAGCCATCCCTTTTTATTAAACATATAGGTGGTTTCCAAAGTTTTGTTACAGTTGCTTAACTTTGTGAAAAACCATGATCTTTTGCTTCAGGTGAAGTTATGACTTTAGAGATGTTGTTAAAGGTCCTCCACCACTTCCCTTTCATCCCACACCATCTAGTTTTACCACTTGCTTACTACTGTCTCCAACTAACAAGCTTCAGAACATGCTGCCATGCTTGGGAGCTCTAACTCCTGTTCACAGTTCTCATTTCCTTCCTGTTCACTACCATAACCAGGGTGAAGCCAACCTTCACATGGATTTCCTGGACATCTTTTAGGATGCGATTTTCATCCTGTCACCATTTTAACAGTCCACTTGGATAGCCATGTGTTATGTTCTTATCTTCTGAAAGTGCTTGACCTCTGGAAACTGTAACTCCCAGTTACTCCCTTTAGGACAAAACCTCGAGGTTGTCTAGTTCTGGGTGCAGTATTGGCATAAATAAAATCAGGGGTTTTGGAGCTATTCAGATCTGGTGTTACAATATTGTATATGTAAGTTAGTTTCTTTGAGTCTCAACTTTGCTTATTTATAAAATGGAAATCACAACACTACTATACCATAGGTAGGATCACAATGCTATTTACATCATAAGGTTACATTAGGGATTCAGTGAGATAACTCATATGATGTACTTAGCAGAGTACCAAGCACATAGTAAAGTGTTCAAGAAATGTCAGCTATTACAACAAGGTCCTACTGTATAGCACAGGGAACTGTACTCAATATCTTGTAATAACCTATAATGGGAAAGAATACACAAAAGAATATATGTGTGTGTATGTGTATATATATATATATATATATACATACACATACACACACACATATAAAACTGAATCACTTTGTTGCACACCTGAAACTAACACAACGTTGTAAATCAACTATACGTCAATTAAAAAAGATATGTCAGCTATTAGCCAGATAAAATTGCCTTTTTTGTAGGTCCCTGGAAGTTTCACATCTAATATTATTATTTCAACCCATTATTATCACTGTTAACTTCCAGAAATGAACTTTCATCAGCACTGAAACCTCTAGTCTTTTGACCATCATCATTCTCCCAGGCCATCAGCCCTCTCCCGTCTTCATTTCCTCTGTATCCATCCTAGACCCCAGGATCTGCTTCACATGCTCCTTCATGAAAACAGGTTTCTTATCTCCCTGAAAACAATCAACATTTGTTTTTCCCTTTGCATGCCCACAGCTTGTTCTCCTCTCGAGTTCTTCACTCAGGCTTCTATTGGAGTGGAGACTCGTGAATAAATGACAGGTGTTTACGTATCTGTCCTTCCCACGATTATTTACCCTCTAGGACCAGGGCCACGGCTCACTTATCTAGTTATCCCCAGTCCCAGGGCTGAATGTTTGGGACAGGCTCAACTTGTTTGAGATGAAATTAAACTCCTGAAGCAATGGATTTCTTTGCAAATAACTTATGCTGCTTCACGTGTACTGAGAAATAGCTGGTGATCTGTATCTTAACAGCTTTGATTTGTATCTCAAATCCAACATTACCATGTCTGGAAACTGTAACTCAACCAGAGAACAGCTGAGATTCTTTTCCTCTTTTATATTACCTTTGGTTACCTCAGATTACTTATTTGGGAAAAAATAACTCCCTTTCTCATAATCCTATGAAACAGTCTTTCAGAATATCCCCTTCTTATTAAAATGTATATAAACAAATATACAGGTATATATACATACACCCACAGGTAGATCTTTCTCGAAAGTAAAACATGAATATATTCTCAAAGTAAAAAGTTTAAAATTATATAGAGACCGATATGGAAAACAGCAATAGTTTCTTCTTCACGCACTCTTAATTATATCCTCTCAATTAGGGGAAAAAAACAATGATTTGTTATCTTTATAAAACATTTCAGTCCATTTACATACATATATGTACATGTTTATAGATAAGATTTTTGAAACAGAAATGGTACCCTACTCTACATATTTTTGAAAACTTGATTTGTTTTCGTTTAATATTATGTCTAAGAGGTAATACAATGTGAGGGTACAAATAGCTCTCCTTTGTTCTTTTAATGCTACATGGGCTCTGTAGTGAGAATGGAGTGTTGTTTCACCCTTCCTCTACTGATGGAGATTTAGACTGAGAATAACGATCACTATTACAAATGGTGCTACAATGTTCACCCTTGCACACACCATTTCATGCACATATATGAAATGTTTTCTAGGATAAATAGCTAAAGGTCCCCTCTACTTTTGAATACATCCAAATTTCTATTAATCTAAATCACTAACTCCTTCCTGCTGTGTCCCAATGATTGCTCACATTTTTTGATTCAGAAAGGCAGAGAATGATGCCTTACATTTCCCAGAAATGTAACTATCAGCCTCAAAATCAAATTCACATCTCCCTTAAAGTGTCCCCTGCCTGTACAATAATTCACTTTCAAGTCATTCTTTGTCATTAACCCAGAACTCCTGTGCCCTCATTCTTCAGTGCTCTGCTAACCATGACCTCCCCATAAGCATAATTCTCGATAATTCTGGAAGTCTGATTAAGGAAGGCAGAACTCCTTTGGAACCCTGGGCAACAAGGGTTTATGCAAAGTCCTGATCAGGTTTCGGGAAGGACACTTCCCCCACCCCATCCCCCCCCAAAAAAAGAATAGAGAGTCATGGAACCAAATATTGAAGGCAGCTGGTGTGGAGAATTTGAGGCTAAACTCATTTTTTCTTCATTCAGCTTTCTTCATTATCTGTTACAGAATATTAAACTTTTTGCTTAAGCTATTCTTGGCAAAACTTTGCTTGTTCTTGTTTGAAGTCGGTGTGCCAGGAGATACAGAAATAGCCGAGTTGGGCTGCCGAATTCGCAAGGTGGTTCCCAGCGTGGGACACTGCACCCAGAGCTGCTTTATCAAGGAAACTGACTGACACACTTAGCTCTCCACTTCCCTCTGCCTGCGATCAGCACAGATTTAATTAGCTGGAGGCAAGGCAGAGAGTGAAGGTGGTGACGGAAACTGTAAAGTAGGTATAGTCTCTAGAAACATGTGTTTTTGTTTCAATTGATCAGCATCGTGGAACAGCGTGTGATGGGTTGCATGCTGCCTGCGGGCTCTGCTTCTCCACAAGGGCAGCCTTCAAATGCAATCAGCTTCCGTCACTACCACCCTGAGCACCTCTACGCGTGAGATGTTCACCCTGAGACCCTGCGTCGTGGAACGCTTCCGTGAGCTCTCGCTAAGTCAGCACCTAAGAAACAAAACTGAAACATTTTGAGTCATATGTGAGAATTCTGTATCCTTACAAGAACATAGGGTGATAGGGGTAGGAAGTGAGAGGCAGAATTCAATGGTCCAAACGTTTATCTTTGAAAAGATTTATAATGGCTTAAGCATAACCCCAACGATATTGGAGAAAATGGCACAGGAACATCTCCATCAAGCAGAAAGTACTTTTGATTTTAGTAGAAAAGAAGATGAAGGCCGCTCGTTAAAACGCCCTGGAGTTATTTGACTTTTTGATATAGTGCCTTCTAAGTTCAATTAGCTTAATTTGGAAATTAAACTAATGAAATATGGAATGTATGAAACGTATGAAATAACATTCTGTTTTTGTCTAGTGCAAATGGCAAAAACAGAAACCCAGAAACTCAAATGCATGTGCTCATATGCATATATGCACACGCGTACACACACACACACAGCATATTTTACCATGCTCACCTGGCCAGTTCAGATCTTCTGATGCAAATACATTCAAGAGAAAGCCAATGGCAAAAAAAAAAAAAGAAAAGGAAAGTTTTCCACTGAGGAGAATCTAAGTAAAAAGAGACTTGCAGAAAGGACAAGTAGAGAGACACAGGGGACTCGTCACTGCCAAGAGATTATACATGTTCAAAACAGTAGAAAAGGCTTCAAAGGAATACTCAGAGGAGTACAATTTATCAGTTTTTCCACAATGACTATCTCTGTAGAACTTCCCTCGAGCATTCCTCAGCTCTGTATGATAAACCTGCTTCCTCACGCAATTATGTTCCACTCACCAAGTACAGCTTGCACGATACCATTTCCAGTGATATCACAGATGTGTGCTTTGGCATAAGGTCAGGGCTGCTGTCTTGAATGCAGCACATTCAATGGGGCTTTAGAAGGGGAAAGGGCAGTGTCCGATGATTAATCCCACCCCCTTCCCACTCACACTTCCAGCGCTGTGTCTAAAATGTGCCTGTTCACAGAACCAGGAAGCTCAAAAAATAATACACCTCAGTGTAAAGCCATTTCAGGCAGATGAAACCCCCTGAAAGAGACAAAGAGTCCTCCTATTAATTCTAAAGCCTTATCTGCGCATTATGCCAGCCTCGAATGCTTGAGTTCAGGAAAAAGAGCAATTCTTTGTTCAGCGCTTCAAAAGATAGGAGAAGGGGGTGAGGAAGGAGACAAGGTCAGGGCAGAAAAGAGAGGAAGGAATGCTATTTGTACAAAGCAAGAACCTTTTCTTATCGGTCCAACCATCAGTCTTTAGTTTTCTGAACACTGTTCCTATACGGTCAAATTGTGCCAGGTACGATGTGGGCCAGAATCCATGGTTTAGAAAGTTTTACTGTTGCCAGGGAAACGAGACTCACATACATTAAAGTATTAGGGAAGAGGACACTGGTTTTCTGTTTCTTTCTTTATTCCCAATCTCATTCCCCCCCAAGGATTTGTGATTACTTACAAAAATATACACAAAACGAAAATGATAAAACAAATAATTGAGGAAGGAAAGCCAAAGGGAAGATACAAGTAGAAAAATAATAAAACCAAGGTTAAGATTAAAGAAATATATAATGTGCTGTCCAGGCTAGAGGGGATCTATATATTTGGCTTAAAGTTTTGAGAGCCTCAAGCACAGGCAGTAAGTCACGCAAGATACTATATACAGAGCCGACATTGACAGGGCAACCATTGCCAAACCTCGCTGCCCAGTGATACCAGCTGGGAAGGTTTTCGAATATTCAATAATGAACCAGAATCCCTAGGGAAGGGAGAGAGGGAGAGAATGCTGGGAATCTGCATTTTTAAAACCTCCCTGAAGTAATTACGATGCCATCAGCCCTCAGACTGGGAACCCCAGCTGTAGGGATTTAGAAACAGAAAAAAAAAAAAAAAATCCTCAGGACTTCCCTGGTGGCGCAGTGGTTAAGACCCCACACTCCCAATGCAGAGGGTCTGGGCTCGATCCCTGGTCAGGGAAATAGACCATCCCATGCATGCCGCAACTAAGAATTCACATGCCACAACTAAGGAGCCGGCAAGCCGCAACTAAGGAAGCCACCTGCTGCAACTAAGGAGCTGGAGAGGCACAACTAAGGAGCCCACGAGCCACAACTAAGGAGCCCGTGAGCTGCAACTAACACCCAGCACAACCAAATAAATAAATATTGAAAAGAAAAAACAATCCTCCAAAAATCAGATTGCAAGAATTATGGAGGATGTAGAACTCATGCTAAGCCTCTAAGTTTGAATGGAGTTTAAAGAAGTGGAGATTCTTAGAAGACCTTCCAAGTAGAGGTAAAGGCATGAGCCAAATCACAGAGGTAGGAGGGAGCCTGATGCCATGGAGGGGACAGCACCATCCTTATCACCCTGGAGTAAGTGTGAGGGGGCCCTAGGACACTATTTAATTTATTCCTTAATCCATTCAATTTTAATCAAGTCACAAAGGAATTAAAGAGGCTACATACACAACAAATAAAGAATAAAACTTAGAGTGAAAATATGTACACTAATTATTGCTAACAAATTGAGTGGCTTAAAAATAATACACATTTATTATCTCACAGCTTCCACGGCTCAGGAATCTGAGAACAGCTTATCTGGGGCCTCTGTTCAGGTCTCACAGGTAAGCAGGCCTGAGGTCTCGCCTGAGGGTCTCACCTGAGGCTTGGAGTCTTCTTCTGAGCTCATGTAGCAGTGAGCAGAATTCATTTCCTTGCATCTGTACAACTCATGGTGACTTGCTTTTTCAAGGTCAGCAGGAGAATCTCTGAGGCTTCAAATCTCTGGCCTCTAGACTTTAAGGGACTTGTCTGATTAGGTCAGGCCCATCCAAGAAAATCTCCTTTTTTATTAACTCAAAGTAAACTGATTAGGGACTTTAATTACATTTGCAAAGTCTCCCCACCTTTACCATACAATGTAACCTAATCGCAGGAGTGAGAACCATCATAATCTCGGGCTCTGCCCACACTCCAGAGAGAGGGAATTACACACCACGTGCATGTATAAGAAAGGGCTGATCTCTCGGGGTCCATCTTAGGATTCTGTCTACCACAAAGTACAAAGATGAGAGAATGGAAAATTGCAAACATGCAGGATACGAGCCAACAGAGCACTTGTATTTAAACACGTAATTTTGGTTCTGAGCTTCCTGGCGGTTGAAGTGAAAAGGAGAACATGATCAGACTTCTTAGTACTCTCTGATCAGGTCCTAGTGCCAACTTATAGAAGATATTTCTCATGTCTGTACATAGGAATCATGAAATGACAAGCATCAAAGTAAGGTGAAAGAAATAAGATAGAGTTAGATGGAATCTGATCCAAAATAACTCTGTCAAGTAGGGGATGCATTTGTCCCTCCCCATCGACTTGCCCCCATTCCATGGGGAATTGGTAGTGATGGGAACAGGGTTCAATGAGGTGCTTGCTCAATACCAGGTAACACGGGCTGGTGATTGGGGAACCCATAACAGAGATTAACCATAGAAAGGCACCATGAGTTTTCCAGGGGAAGTGAGGATACTGAAGTACAAACAAACAGAAGTTAGAAATCAGAGGGATCCAATGTGTGGAAGAGATTGGAGCAGAAGTTTGAGCCCTACATGGTCTCCAATGAGTCTTGCAGAAATGCTGCCTTGCCTTGTGCCCTGGGGTCTGTGACCTGGCCACGACCCTGTGGAACAGCTTTCCTCCAGGGCATCTTTCAGGTATCCTTTGATCTCAGACTGAGCTGATCAAATGCCTCTGCTTTGCTTTACATTTCTCATAATTGGTTCTAAGCACTCAGCACAGTGAACTGCGTCAACCTGTGTTCCATTCACACTCTAAAATACACCTGTAGCTGCATGAAAACTACTCTTCTTTCTTCTATCTACTAATATATTATCACTCTTTATGACCCCCTCAATTCTACCACTTCCTGCTCAGGTCCCTGTACCTGTCTCCCTTCCTTGAATGGCCTCTGCCCTCATTCACAGTCAGCACTGACTGTGTAATCACTCCTGTTTACTCACATCTGGTCTCCTACCATCTGACCACCTGGTCCATGGCAATGACTGCTTTTAACTTCTTGCATCTTTGTTTCCATAGAGCTTATTAATTTAGATCTACAAAGTCCATAGATGGAAGAGGCCTTGGAATCCTCCAGTTCACCTTCCTTCTCAATAAAGACCATCCCATCGCTGTCTGAGCACCTCAGGAGACAAGGAACTATTTCATACGGCTCCAGTTTCAGTCTGTGAATTTCCAGATGTCAAAAGTTCTGCCTAACATTAGGCCACAACTGTTTCTCTTTAACTTCTACCCTAAGTAGTAGTGGAAGTTAAGTAGTATTCTCTCGAGTAAATTCAAACACCACCTTTACCCTCACATATTGTTAGTGGAAATAAAAATTGGGGCAACCACCTTGGAAAACTATTCAGCAGTATCTCCTAGATTCCCTGTGATGCAGCAATCTCACACACATACACACTCAGATGTTTGTTCACCAAGGGATATGTATGTACTAGAATATTCATAGCAGCACTATTTGTCATGGTCCCAAACTGAAAACTCTCCAAATACACCACCAACAGTAGAGAGACTATATTATGATACAGCCACACAATGGAATACTATACAACAATGAGCATGAAAACTCTACGACTAACCACAGCAATGTGGATGAATCACACAAATACAATTTGAATGAAAGAAAGTTGTACATACTGGTGATTCCATTTATATAAAGTGCAAAAACAGGCAAAATTAATCTATGCTACTGGAAGTTCTCGTGATGATTACCTGAGAGGTGTGATTAAAAGGGAACTTAAGGAGGGTGCTGGTGATATTTCTTGGTCTGAAAGCTGGTAATACAGGTGTATTCACTTTGTAAAAATGTGTCAAGCTGTATACTTATGTGCACTTATCTGCATGTATATTATACTTCAAAAAAAGTTTTAAACTCCTCTTTCTCCTCCAAATCACCTGAATAAATCAAATTTCTTTAGCCATTTCTTATAGATATGGGTTGTAGAAGGGTCAAGATCCCGGTCAATTTATAAAACCGTTTAGTTTGGCAAAGCTCTGATCATTCATTTGGAATTCAATCATATTGATTGGTTTATAGTATTCTTTGAATGTCCCCTGTGAGATTAACTGCTTTTCTCCAATATGTTGTGAACGCCGTAAAGACAAGTATTTTTCCCTTTTGATTTTCTAGTAGCACATATATTCAGAATCCATCCTATGCTCAGAAAATACTCTTTTCCCTCCTCTTCCTTAGCAAGTACAGATAAGACAGATCAAATTTACATGGGGTCTATTTGATTAAACAATCTAAATATTTTCTTCCTTTTTTTCCCCAATGAAAGGCTTAATACTACTTCATCCAGTGAAGCCAATGATCTTTCTCTTCCCTCAAGTTGATCTAAGAATTGACCTTTGCCCTGATTTATGAGCCCTTTTCAGATGTTTCCGTATGGTGAGGTGGGGACAATCATTAGGCAGACCCCTCTAATATACTGATGCAGTATTTACTTCCATTCGTCTTGTCTTCGTCAACCATAAATTGACTTCATGTCTGAACCCCTTCCTTATAGTTTCTTCTTCTCAAGGAAAAAACATACTACTTTGGACACTGAGAAAGAAGCATTCGTATTCATGTAAAGTTAGTGGCATCCTGCTTCCTGATGGGCTAAGTAGAAGGTGAGATAAATGAGCCCTAGAACACAGGCCACATCTCTGATGCAAAGAAAGAATCCTGGGTTCTCAATAATGGAATGAAAATAATGCCTTTGATGTCGATAAGGCTTCTGGCTGATAACTTATCTTCCCCGAGCAAATACTGCCAAGGAAATCTGCAGACATTCACATCATGAATGTTGGTTTTTCTCTCTGCTTGCAAACTCATTTGCACGCTTGGCACCCGGCATGCTTGGCTGCAGCACGAGGTTTGCAGAATTCTCTTTTCCCACTTTGCACAATTTTTTCCAAGGGAACATTTATGGGCATCAGTCACTTCCCTGGACAAATGGTAAAGAGAGAGGCCAGTCTCCTAACCACGTGCATATTCCCATCACCCGGCTGCCTGTATAACCAATGGTTCAGTCTATAGAAGCACAGCTTGCCCCAGCCCAGGTTTGATAGATAGGTAGGTAGGTAGGTAAGTAGGTAGGTAGGTAGGTAAGTAGGTAGGTAGATAGACAGATAGATAGGGAGATGGATGAGAGAGAGAGAGATAGAGAGATGGATAACAGAGAGAGAGAGGGAGGGGAGAGAGAGAGAGGATAGGTGATAGATAGACAGAGAAAGAAAAGAGATAGAATGAAATTATGAATCTGCAAAGATTCTTACCAAGCCCATTGAGGAGCTATCTGTCGAAAACTGCAGACACATGTCAGTTTGTAAAGACCATACAAAACAGAGAAGGAAAATCTAAGAAAGCCACTCATGCAGAAACTATTTAATCAAAGAGTAAAGACAATTACAACATCTGTTAGTCTTCTGTGGAGGTTATAATTAAATGCCTTGGAGAAACACCCTTTCAAGGGTGATCCTTCAACATCTGTTGTGAAGACACACAGCACCGTGCAGTGACGAGTCACTTTAGCACTTTGGGAAAACGGGATTTCTGGAGGTCTCAGACGCTGCAAGGGTGCTCTCAGCCCAGACCTGCGCCCACTCTCCTGGGGGAGGGGCTTTTCTCCTTAGTGCTGTGCATGACTGTCTATGTTGTGAGTCAGACTGAAGTCACTGTGTGTTAAGGAATAACAGGATCACGGGGCCAGAAACGGCCTTGTGACTATCTGATCCCCACCTTTCACTTTGCAGATGGGGCCACTTGATCCTATGTCATACAGCTGGCTTGTGGAAGAATTTTACAAGCAGGGTTGTTCAATTCTCCATCCAGATTTCACTCCACTCCACCATTCTGCTTGCTCTTTTGGTTTCTCCCTTACTTTGGCTTGAAATCTGGATGTGTTCTTTGTTTAATGGGATCAGCATTAGAATGAGGCCCTAGGGTATTTGAAGTTTATGGAGAGGTAGAGAACTGAAATGATTCCCTTCTCCAGTGCCTGGTCCATCGTCAGTGAGAAACACGGATCACCATCACTTCTCCACTTGGCTTTCTGAGGAGTAGGAAGCAGAGAAGAGGTAAATTAAGATAAAGAAGGAAAAGAACCCAAAAAAGAGGATGAGCAAAGAGAGGGAGAGATGAGAAGAGAGACGACTGAGAGAGACAAGGACAGAGAAATAAGGTGGGGTAAAGAGAGTGAGAGATGGAGAAGAGGAAGGGGGTGGGAGGAGCTAGGGAAGGTGGTCCAGGGGTGCAGGAAAAAGGCATCAAATTAAGACCCCACCAAAAGGAGCTGAACACACTTTATACCCACCCAACTTCATAACATGATTCCACTGTACTTCAAATAAGCAGTTCTATGCATACAAAAGACCACGGAATTTGGCAGTTTTGCCAAACAAAATGCAGAGATGATAAAGCCAGGGGGATCACATAAACAGACACAAGGTATTGAGCAATGAAAAATATGTCCATATGGGGAGAACATAATAAATGTATTCACGGTCCAGGAGGGGTAGGGGTGCGCAGCCTCCTTGTTAGCTGTTTTGGGCTACAAATACTTGTACGTGCCAAAATGCCGAGTAAATGGGGTTCTTGACATTTGACATCGGGATTAAACCACAAGTCCCTATGACCACACATGGGGCTGACATTAGCCCTCTCATTTCCCTTCAGCAATCACCTGCTTACAAGGACCCATAATGTCTTCAACGATAAGGAGCCAATAGTGACAGTAACAGTCACCACGTACTGCAAGTCTAATTTTGTGCGGGCACTCTTCGCACTTTATCTCATTTAATCCTCACAATGATAAGGAGGTAATATAATCTAACTATCTGGGTCAGAGTCTTACTATGCAATCTGGAACAAATTAACCTCTCGGTACCTTGGTTTTGTCATCTGTGAAATAGAATTGATAGGAATATTTATCTCAGAGGGCTATTTTGAGGATTAAATGAGACAATATAAATGGAAAGCACGACAGGGCCAGACACATTGCAAGCACTTAATAAATATCAGGTGAAATCATTGTTGATATTACTACATTTTATGGATGAGGATACCGAGCTCAAGGAAATTAAATAACTCTCCCAAAGTTGGAGATCAGAACAGAGGCTGGAACCCAGGTCTATCTAAGGGTAAATGTCACATGTGCACGAGCTGTGGCTATTTGTTTTCTGTTACTCTATCTGTATTAACTGACTCCAAAAATCCTGGTCTTTCTGGTGTATAATGCAGCCTCTCAGGGAAAGGGTATCCAGAAAATTACCAGCTCAAGCTGGGAAACTTAAAGGGGCACATTACTCAACTCAGGACATCTTCCTCTTCCCATTCCCTTGTCCTCATCAACGAGGGAAGAAAATAAATCTTGTCCATCCTCTTCTTCATTTACTCTCACACCTATAGAGCCCCCATTGACGAATGCCATGAGTATTGATACTTACACGACTGGAACTAAACAGGCACTCACTCAATCATTAAAAGTTCGGTAAAAAGAAATGTGTTGCCTTTGTTCCCTGTGTCCACAGGGATGTCGAATGCCATGAGATTTGAATGTCATCAGTTGAGTTGCAAAAAGGAATGTTTTCAGAAGTGTAAGAATGGAGAGGAGAAAGCACTAAAGTCTGAAAATTTGCTTATATCTGTCCATTCACCAAATATTTGTTGGGCACCTACTATTTACCAGCCACTGTTCTAGGTGCTCAGGCTACAATATTAAACAAGATAGACACAGATTCTGCCCCTATGCAACGAAAGCCTAGACAGGGAGACGTTCTGAATCCAATAGTTGACCATATATTTAATTACACTAGTGCTACGTGCTATGCAAAGCAAGTCCCTGAAGCTATCCGAGTCTATAACAAGTAAGGAAAGCTCTCCTGAGGAAGGAACATTCAGGCTGAGCAGGAATTGTCCCAGTGAGGTTGCTGGGGCAGGGGGAGTCTTCCTAAGGAGAGATTTTGGTGAGTAGGAGAAGCTGAAAACAGGCCAGTGAGTAGGAAGAGAAGAGCTCTGTGCTAACCCACCAAATGACTCTAGAAAAGTCAGCTCAAGTCCCCACAACTCTTTCCTTCACGGCAACATAGCATGATGGAGCACTTAATAATGCTCTCCAGCTCTCACGATTCCTCTAGATTCTCTTTCCCTGTGTCTGAATCGAGGGTATACCACAGAGTGAGATTCTGGTCCAGGTACAGGGAATAGAAAACCTATTTTGTTGAGAGTGGGGCTCACTCAAATGTAGGAAGCAAGTATAAACTGTCCCTAGGACGGGGGAACCATCATGTTTTTCCTCCATATTCAACAGCCAATATTAATTTCCCCATAAAAGCTCAGAGTCCGGGGCTCCAACTCCAAAAGAAAGGTCATGTACAGATTTTATGACGTGGCATCCAAAGTCCTGGTTTGGTGGATGGGCTGAATTCTCCAGTGAATGATCTGAATTCTCCAATTTTCCCTAACAATGAAAATAAAAAGTTGAGACTTCTAATTTCTCCAGATTTAAAAAACTACAATGCACTTTAAAAAGATTACTTTGGTAGTTTTACTGCTATTAATCAGGTATCCTAAAAACAATGGCTTCTTTCACAAGGTACCTATTGCCATTGGTCTGTATGTGAAATTTTATTCAGTTTAATAAGGCCCTCTACTGGCAATCTCCAAAAACACAATCTCTTTCAAATTATTTTCTAGTAAACTCTTTTAACTACTCCCAATAATAAAGTATCTCACATTCCTGATCATGCAAATCTGGGCTGAAAAAATGAGAAAGGGAAGAAATTCTCTTCAAGTGTCATTTCAAGTGGGCCATTCATTTACCTATTCATAAAATAACATTACATGAAGCATCATTTGCTTTCCTCTGATGAAGCTATTCTAGATGTCAGAGGTACTCAGAAACAAAGGCTATTTCTTACACTAAAATCTATGGAGTATTCATGGAACCATAAAACTAAATTATGAATGTTATTTACAAACTACAATAAAACCAGATCATTTCTGTCTGTTTACCCACATATGAGTAATTGACTATAATTAGAATAAAAGAAATGTTGAAGACAGGCCTTTTAAATTGCTTCTGATATGTCACAACTAATAATTAACTTCTGCTTGACAACCGACCAAACAAAAACACAAAAAACAGTATACGGTGACTTGAGAATTTATCCATATAAGAAGAATGTCTGAAAAGTAAGTTATCTTTGACACATTTGTCAAATGGCTGTTGGAAAATTTAACTATAGATTCCTAGAAAACCAAGTCAGTGTTCGAAATGAGGCAATTAATAACTCTAGGAAAAATATTTTTAAGAGAAAGGAAATACAAGAATAAATTATTTGACTCAACAGTAAATGTTATTTACAATCAGGGTAAAAATAAGCACTGAATAGACATTTAATCAAAATTGTGATATAATTCCATTGGAGAACAGGAAGGGTGTAGGAGGTGTAAGAAATATATATTGTAATCTATCATAATACAAGGTAAATAATTTGACATTATAACTAGATATAAAAAACATTATTTAAAAATAGTACAGAAAAAGCAGCTAAAAGACTGTCAGATATGTATATCTTCATATATACATGCACTGTTTATATATATGTAAACATTTTAGAACTACCATTTAATATATGTCAAGTGACATATGTAAATATATATGATATATAGTTATTATTTATATAGACATTTTAGTACTATTTGGTTTTCTAAATTATGAGCATGTATATTACTTTGATTTTTTTTTTTTTTTTTAAGTTTCTAAAAACAGATCAGCATTGACAATGGGTCACACTTAGGACGTATCTTTTGGATTGGCCTGGATCAGTGTTCTGTGTTTCCAGATTCAATTTGTCAAATGAAGCAAGGTCCCTTCGTGGAACAGTTTGTCAGGCACACATCTTGACAGTAACACTTGTTCCCACGTTTCAGAACTAACAGCTGGTCTTTCAACATCATAATATGTATCTGCCATATTATTATCCAAGCTTATGTTCCACAATGGGTTTGGGACTTTCTTCTTGAACTCAGCCCATTGGGTTCTTAAAGTGCATCCAAATTCTGCTCAAAGGAATCACTAATCCAGAAAGTTTATTTCTAAGAGGAGAGATCTGGTTTCTTGCCCTGAAAATACCACATTAATTTATGTAACTACTGGGAAGTACCTTGTGTAATTGAGGCTTCCAAAAGGACACGACACACTTCATTAGGCAAGTATGTATTGGGGGCACAGTAAATGTTGTGGGTAATGTTCTATGCATCCAAGAGATTTATTATTTCATCTATAAAGAAAGCACAATGGGGAATCTAAAATTCCAAAGGCATTAAACTTTGTAGAATTAGAGAAGTAGAGAAAAATAAAGCTATAAGGTATCTTGTGTTTAACTGGTTCTATGACTTGCCAGTGTTAAACCTCAACCATTCCGGCTATTTAAACCCACTGTCACAAAATACTACCACTTCCCTTGGTAAACTTTTCCAGAGACCAACCAAATGGCCAACCATTACTTCCAATTTTTTTTTTTTAAATCTAAATCCCCTGAATTATACTCTTGACCAAGCTGAACTCAGCCTACCCACGCATATACCGAGAGTGCAAATAATCTTGATGTTGAGCCGTAAACTCGGCCCAACCTGCAAGGGGATTCTCGTCTGAGATTAAGAAAAGAACAAAAATACCAAAGGGCTGGGCATGGGCTTTGACCCTTCTGCGAGACTAGAAAATGTGAACCACCACTTCAGTCGGCTGGCACGTTGAAGTGTTTATCTGATTTGCTGCTCTCCAGTATCATCAGTCCAGGGGAAGACAAGAAAAATCAAAGTCCCACCATAGGAAAAGCTCATGAGAAAGACTGCCTTCCCCATGTCCAGAGAGCCGTACAATGAAAGGTTCAGAGTATGGGCTCAGGGTTCAAATCCTGCCTCTGCCTCTTTGACTGCCCGTGTGACCTTTGCACATTACCTCACCTTTCTGAACCTCAGTATCCTTGCCTGGAAAATGAGTATAATGATCATAATGAGACAGCACCCGCGAAGTGTTTAGAAATGTGCCTGGTATACAGTCATCACTCAGTAGTGATTATGGGGAAGAAAATTTAAATCTTCTCTCAGAGTACCCATCAAGCACACATTCATACTTTTTTTTTTTCATCATTTGTTTGTTGGGAATTCACTCTGTGCCAGGTGCCTGGCTAGGCATGAGATTACAAATTTGGCAAGGGTCTGGAGGATAAACTGGGTGGATAGGGAGGTGCCACGGGCAAGAGTGTAAAGATACTGAGGTGCTAAAGAACATACAAACCCAGCATGTTTAGGTAACAGAAAGCAGCTCCTAGCAGCTAAGACAGGAATTCCCACCCGAATCATCTGAGGAACTTTTTAACTATTCCTGGGTCTGAATCACACCTTGGAAATGCCAATTCATTAAGTCTGGGGTAGGACATGAGCGCTGGTAAGGCGACAGCGATGATAACAGCTAATACTCATCAGTACTTAAATCTCTGCCTGTTGTAGCTATATTGATGTATAGCTAAGTGTTTAGCTAAGTGTTTTTAGCTCTATTAATGTATTTAATTCTCCCCATCCTCCCATAAGGTAGGCACTCTTACTAGCCACATTTTAAACAGAAAAGTCAAGTGAATTAACCAAGATCATAAAGCCGGCCAGTGATGAAAGCAGGACTTGAGCCTGGGCAGTCTGGTTCCAGAACCCAAGTCCTCAATCGCTCCACCACGCTGCCCCTCAAGCCTTGATGGAAGATATAGATGGACGGTCATGCCAGGAACCTCCAAGGACAGACACAGAGTACGTGCGAGGGGGTGGAGAGAAATGAGGCACGGGAGGTCGGCGGCATCGCCTCAGGAATAGCCCCTGTTTGTATACCGGGGAGTCTGGCACTGAGAGCTTTCAACCAGAGTGAAGAAGAATTTCAAGCCACTCAGCACATTTACAAGATGTTTTTGTCGGCCACGTGCAGAGGCATGGGTGTTTGATGCAGGAAAGGGGATACTTAAGATTAGCAATTCACTCCTTTACTTATTTGCTATTGCACATTGAACTACTATACTCTGTACTAGGTGCCGTGGATATAGGAAGTATTGAAATACAGCCCTGGCTTTTGATGGAAAGAGGTTCTTAACTAGGTACTACAGAGCTTCAGATCCCACAGCAAAAATCAGCACAGGATACCATGAGGCTCCAAAGAAGAAAATCATCACTTCAACTTGAAGAATCCACAGAGGCATACCATAGGCAGGGGTGTCAGGGGCAAGGAAGCCTCCAGAGAAAAAGAGGAATGCAGGGTGTCAGTGGAATCTAGTTGAATGTTAGCACTGCAGGTCCAGGCTGCAGTGAGAGAATGAGGGTGAGGGGTAAGAATCCATGAGAAAGTGAAGTTTCCCCAGGCAAGAGGAGCCCCAAAGAGGGGGAAGACAAGTAAGGTGTGGTCAATAAAAGAAGTCCGAGACTTGGAAGTAAAGCAGAAACACAAAATGTCAGAGCTGGGAACCACCTTCGGTCTCTCAACCTGCACCTGATGCAAAGTGCCTTCTGTACTACCCCACTGCCTGAAACGCCCGGCTTGCCTTTAGGTCATCAACTGTCAAATAATCACAGAGTACTCTTTGGTTCTCTAGCCAAAATAATGAGGAACAGAGTTGTTAAGAAACATACCCAGAGCCAAAGACAAAACAGGAATGTTCTCTCTTTACCAGACCACCTTCATCTATACACCTTCACACAGCCCAGCTCCTGCAAGAAGGCTAGGAACCACACGTGGGTCCTATTTCTTCTACAGCCTGGAAGAACTGAAATGTGAAATGCATGCCGGGACAAGCACAGGAGGCTGGGTTTCTAGTTGGAGCTCTGCCACCATCTTGCTGGGTGACTTTGGACCAATCATTTCCCCTCCTCATACCTCAGGTTTTCTTCTGCAAAAGATAAGCTTTGAATAATGGTTTGGAAACTGTTTTAGTAGCACATCCCTTTCTTTAAGTAAAAATTCACAGAAAGCATTGAGCTTTAATACATAAAACATATCCAGTGCTAACTAGTATATATAGGATGGATAAACAACAAGGTCCTACTGTATAGCACAGGGAACTATATTCAGTATCCTCTGATAAACCATAATGGAAAAGAATATGAAAAAGAATATATATGTAAAACTGAGTCACTTTGCCGTACAGCAGAAATTAACACAACATTGTAAATCAACTATACTTCAATAAAATTAAAAAAAAAAATCATATGCAAGAGAGTGTCCTCTGATGGAAAAATCTGGAGCGGACAAACACGCAGAAGGAGGCTGCCCACCTTAGAACTCCATGGAAAACAATCGAATATTTTAGGAGTTTTCAGGCACTGGCTTCTTACAATTCTCCGAGACCAGAGAAAAAGGGAAAGGCAGGGAAGGCTGTCGCTGCTCTTGTGGGCTGGTGACAGAGCCGCTGAATGGAGGAACAGCTGGGTCTCCCGTATGGAGTCTCGGGGCTCACGTGCAGGAGGTAACGGACTAACAGCCGCTTGCCAATCCGTGCAGCAGGGCTGTCAGGCCTGGATGGCAGGCATCAGCCAGGATGCGCTACTGATTACAAGGGGCTGAATTCACTGCAGGCGCTCAGGCGCAAACCCAGCAGCGAGAGGCATGCAGCAGAAAGACAAATGCACGTGGCTCTGACGCAGAACTTCCAGGTGGCCCAGGGCAACCGTGATGAGAGGGGGCCCGGGTTCAGGCTGGCGGCACACAGAGCCCACCCTTCCTTATTCCCCAAAGAATATTTGGAGAGTTTGAAAGAGTTGGGAGGAAAGTGAAAGCGAGGATGTGGATCTCACGTCCCCACTGAGCTGAGTGTCAAAGTTGAACTTTTTCAGCAGTACCTGCATTCAGGTTCCCAGAAGACAAGTCAGAACAGCAAACATATCTCCAGGTACTTAAAGGGAAGAAGCCCAGATAGAAACGGTTTGCATTTCAAAACACTTGTCTATACTTTCGAACTCCCTGAGAATGAATGAGCTTATGTGTGTGCGTGCGTTTGGGGGGAGGGTGTAGGCAAGAAGGGAAGGAGACATTGAACAACACGCACATATTAGAAACCTATAAACCACAGAAACGATCAGAGACGAAAATCAAGAGTGGGTTTTCCCTTCCAGCACACTGGTTGATTAAAAATTAGTCTTTACAGTTTTCTATTAAAATTCCTAGGTCAATCTAATAGTTTTCTGTATGGTTGTTGGCTTTTTATTTAAAAAAAAAAATAAAATTGCCAACCTCCCTGCAGAGGCAAATGAGGACCAGGAATTCAGCACCCTGTTATCTATGTGCTGAGTCCTCTGCACCTACGCCTTCAACCTCAGCGCCCTGTAATTACTACTCGGAACAAATGCATACTTGTGGCAGTGACGGAGCCCGGAGAAATACGTACACATCACCATCTCACTTTAAAAGCAAAGCAAGCTGTATAAATACGAAAAACTGTTACAAGAGTTTTTAAAATTCCAACAGTCTTACTTGTCAGCTCTTCAGTCAACACATCTCACAGTCCTGGAGACAAACACAGGAACTGCAACAACTCTCTCCAGCTAAACATTTCCTCCCGGGTTGATCCTCTGTTTATTTGTGAAGCATGAAAAGGCTGGGCTCACAGAACACGCGCAGTTCTTCTGAACAGCCGAAGCGGCAGCAAAAGTTCCTGCCGCAAACTCGGAGCAAGTTTGCGGAGATCCGCTGCTCCCAGGGCTGCGGCTCCGTGGTTTGCTCGGAGCTTGTAAATATAAGCTCCGCGGACAAAGTCCCACATGACATCACCGGCAGCTGCTTATTGTTGAGTCTTTATTAACTGACTGTCAAAAAGAAAGGAGGGGGTGGGGAGCAAGGGTATCTTTTCTGCAGCAAAAACCGGGCATCTCCGAGTGGATTCCGGTGATGCGAGCGTAAATAATCCCATTGATTCAAATTTTCAAGAGCCTGGTTTCCCTCAGGTCAGATCGTTTCTCCTGAAAAAAGGCAGAGAATCGCCGCCACCGATTGACGCTGGCTAAACTGAAGCCATGGAAGAGCCAGCGGGCTCCTAACAAGTTATTACCCACCTGTTTCCAGTCTGCTTCAGAGTCTGACGATTCATGAATAAATGAATTATTAGTTACGTCTTACATCGCCTAACAACTTTTATGTGATATACATATATACCTGGCTGACTTTTTTTTTTCTAGATGGCTTGTCCTGAGTTGCAACTCTTTTTAGGTACACTAAAAAGTTTTTCAACTTGGGATAGGGGCTCCCTGAAACGTAGCCAAAATTGTGTGTGTGCAAATCGGAGGGTTCTTTTCTGAGAAGAGCGCTGAAAGGCTTCTTCAGATTCTTAATGACCTTCCTACACCGCTCCCACCATGCCAAAAAATCAATCAATAAATACTCTTTGCCAAGTATCTCTAATCATCTCAAGCACTGTAAGCCACACCCACTTCCAACCAGCAAGATAAAACTGTGCCCTTCCCCTGCTATTTTCCACGCTCTCAAGGAATCTCCCTTCTTCTCTGAGCTGGTTCTTACTCATGGTTTTTACAGTTTTCTCCCCACGCACCCCTCCCCGCCACCTGAGAAATCCACAAATCCTACACCACATCCCTGCCATGAAATCTGGACACCCTGGCCCACTGTTTTCCTTCCTTCCTCTGAGCTGCTATAAGGATGCTGACTATTTATATTTATTTGCTGCTTTTTATATACTGACTTGTATTTTTAGCTTGTTTTTTAGCCATCTGTGTTTCTGTCTCCTCAAGTCACTTTGAAAGGTCTTTGAGGGCAGCCATGGTGTTGTGTTATTTGTTTATACACAAACCTCCTGCCATAGTGAATCTTAAGCAGAAATGGGGGGAGGAGGACCTTGAGGGCCGAGGCAGGAACAGTTAGCAGAGCCCATGGAATGGGGCGTATGTTTAGATAAGCACTCTCCCTGCCCTTGGGAAACAATGACCTCGCATCTCACTGGTCACCACATGAGTGGATGCTTTTCGGCACGTCCAAAAATTATTTTTTTCTAAGAGCAGTGATAGATTATTGATTTGGTAAGGTATCAAGGCCTTCAAATATTCCACTTTGATGTAGGAATCAGTTAAAGATAGTGCCTATCTCGTATGCCGCTAATGGGTTTAAATCAACACAATATTTACGGAAAGCAAATCAGAGGTACCTTAAATTTTGTTAAGTACAAACCCTTAGACCCAGCAATTCCACTTTTCCAGAGGGACCCCGCAAATAGGCTCACAAAAGCGCCTGAGGATATAAGCTCAGGAATGTTCTTTGCAGCATTACTTGTAAACCAATAAAGTAGAGACAACTTAAATATACATCAATACGAGAAAAGGTAGGTATACAAATTGTGGTACATGTATAGTATAAAAATCTTAGAAGGGGTTGAAAAAATTGAGGTTAACTGCATAGACTGACATGGAAAGAAGTAGGCAGGAGCTTGTTGAATGACTAAAGCAATTGTAGCAAATGATAGGAAGAATTATACACATTGTTAGCAGTGGTTATCCTTGGGGAATTAGATAAGGGAACTTTCATTTTTTGTTTTTCTGTGTGGTTTGACATTTTTTTCAATGAGCGTGTTCCACTTTGGTTATTAAAAGAATAATAAAAGTACAAGAGTGGGGCTTCCCTGGTGGCGCAGTGGTTGAGAATCTGCCTGCCAATGTAGGGGACACGGGTTCGAGCCCTGGTCTGGGAAGATCCCACATGCCACGGAGCAACTGGGCCCGAGAGCCACAACTACTGAGCCTGGGTGTCTGAAGCCTGTGCTCCGCGACAAGAGAGGCCACGACAGTGAGAGGCCCGCGCACCGCGATGAAGAGTGGCCCCCACTTGCCGCAACTAGAGAAAGCCCTCGCACAGAAACGAAGACCCAACACAGCCAAAAAATATTTAATTAATTAATTAATTAAAGTAACTTTAAAAAAAAAAGTACAAAAGTGTATAATTTTCAAAATAAATCACAAGGAGAAACCTAGCTACACCTTCGACAGATGTCTGACATATAGTAAATGCTCAGTAAAGATCTGTTGATTGGACGCAGGTTTGTGGCGTTTCTACCAGGATTCAGTAGTACGTGGGGACGGACTGGGGTAACAAGGAAGGAGAACCAGGCACCAGATTTTTATTCCTGATGGAACAACCGACCTTCTTTCCCTTACATGTAAGGACTAATTTGAAAACCTCTTGGACTCTGTCCACTGTAAGAAATGATTAAAGTTAAGTGCTCAGAACATAAAGTGCTGACCTTTCCCTTGTGCAATTGCTGTTTGACAAATGGAGTTTTAAGGTAAGACAAGCAAGAACCGCTTTGGTTCAGTTCACTGGTTGCCAGCAAGCTCTGGAGGGAGAGTCAGGAAACCTGGTAAGGACACAGGTTTGCCCAGCATCTTGTCATGGCTGGTCGAACATTAAGGAATTCTTCAGGGCGAGGTTAGCAAAGTCTAATCCACACAGAGTCTTCAGAGCTTTATTATGGAGGCACTCAGGGCTTTGAAAATCAGTGGGCTAGAGTGATGGCACCAAACACAGCTCTGTCTCCCTACATAGAGCCTCTAGGCCTCCATAGTGGAAACTCACAAACATAAGCCATATGCTAGATATCAATACCACGTTTTTCTTTAGGGAAAAAAAAAGAAAAAAAGTCCAAGAAAAAAATGACTGAAAATTTCCACCAAGGTAGGTAGGTTTCTCAAAGCACTATTTCCACTACTCTAGAGAAAACATGTTGGACTCTTGTCTTAACTTCCTAGTGAGAAGATGTGTCTGTAATCATTTCATGAAAAATGAGGGACTTCCCTGGTGGCGCAGTGGTTAAGAATCCACCTGCCAATGCAGGGGACACGGGTTCAAGCCAAGGTCTGGGAAGATCCCACATGCCACGGAGCAACTAAGCCCGTGCACCACAACTACTGAGCCTGTGCTCTAGGGCCCACGAGCCACAACTACTGAGCTCACACACCGCATCTACTGAAGCCCGCGCGCTCTAGCGCCCGTGCTCTGCAACAAAAGAAGCCACCACAATGAGAAGTCCGTGCACCACAACGAAGAGTAGCCCCTGCTCACCACAACTAGAGAAAGCCTGCGTGCAGCAACGAAGACCCAACACAGCCAAAAATAATAAATAAATTAAAATAAATAAATTTAAAAAAAAGAAAGAAAAATGAAAGCACAGCCATATTTCCTGCTTGTTTTTATGATCTATTTATCCACAGATCAGAGGAACCTGAGGCCGGATTCTATTTAAAAGCACATTTGGAGCCCCTTGGGTGTGATAGGGTCACGCTTTTCCAACTGAGAGGTAAAGACAAGCATTTAACTTGACTTACAATTTAAGATAAAAACAAATAAGGGACGGGGGATGGGCGGGGCTTTCTTCCCCACATCTACCGGGGGATCATTAATGCTGCTGCCAAAATCACCTCCACCTGCTGAGATGCTTGGCCCAGCTTCCCTTCCAGTGCCTTCTACTGCTTCATTCAGGCAATCTTCTCTCTCCCCACGAGGCTGCCCTCCTCAGGGGAGGACGGTCATGCAGGTATAGCAGGAATACGCGTGTCTGTTTACCTGTTCATTATTTTTAAAGTCTTAAGATGTATTCTTCATGTTTACGTGTTTTCTGTCTTAAACTGGAAAATCTCTAAAGTCAGAGATAGTAATCAGATCTGCAAGATGTGAAACACAGCCAAGAGGTCCCTTGGAGGTTCTTGCTGCTGATGGCTCCTACCAAGGCTGTCGTCAGATACAGTTTCTACCTCCAGTGTCTAATTTCCCCTCTATCTCCCCCCTCATCCTATTAAACACGTATAACTACTGCCATTTATCAAGCATTCATATGTGCCATTTGCTTTAAACACATCATCTAATTTACCTTTGAAATATCCCAATGAGTTAATACTATCACTACCACTCCCCTTTTACAACCAAGGAAACTGAGGCCCAGAGAGAGATGTCACTTAAGTGATGTGACTCTGATCACACAAATTATTGTGTCGAGTCACCATTTCAACTCTGCCTGACCTTCCAGCATCCCAAGGGAGGCCTAGATCCCTCTGAGGATTATAAATATTGAACAGAGAGTTGGTAAACCAATATGAATAAGGGCAGATTGGGATTTAGAAGCGTGTAGCCATCACTAAAGTACTCAGTTCTGATTCCTATACACAGACGGCAGTGACCTTCAGACTTGAGTCTTGAACTAGTGTGACTTCTGCTGCTTTCTGTAACCTAGCCTCTCTGCTTGGCTCTTAGAGGAGATAAGTTGTAGGCCTCAAAGACCATGGGACTCAGACTCCCAGGGCTTAATCCCAGAGCATCCCTGTGGAGTAAGTGCTCCATGCCCTTGGAGATGCACAAGATCCAGGTGCAGGAAGGAGAAAATATTGGAGGGCAGGCATTTAATCATGTTTACGGCCTGTTTCCCTTTACACTGAGAACCTTCAGTGACTCCTGTTCCTTTGTTCATGGAGGTAATGGTTCTACCAGGGCTTAAGAGACAGCCTGTGACCAGTGAGCCTGCCCTGTAAGAGTTAACACGATCAGAAATGGGAAGCAGAGGTGTTAGGAGGAACACTTCACACAGGAACGCTTCAGCATTTCCTAAACAAACTAGCATGGTTCTGAGAGGCTGAGTCCCTGGGGGACCTGAAAATCTTCGTGTTTAGAAAGTGACCCACATCATTCTCATGCAGATGGGCCTCAGACCATATATTTTTTTTTTTAATATCTTTACTGGAGTATAATTGCTTTACAATGGTGCGTTAGTTTCTGCTTTATAACAAAGTTAATCAGCTGTACATATACATATATCCCATATTCTAAGAAACAGTGTTTATACCAAGAGAAGTAAATATATGACTCTCTTATCTACGATCAGACATTGATAAAGATCAGGTCCATTGTCCCTCCGAAAGAGCCGTGGGATCAATGAGCAATTTCCTGGTAACCCTCATCTGCGATAGATCACATCTGACACGACGTTGGGACACCAAGTGCAACTTGGAAAAGACACAGCATGTGCCACATGGATGGTCCCAAACACGTAGTCGGATAAAGACATTTATAGGCTTTCCTTGCTGCCAATGTCACTGTAGTCCCCATACATAAATCCAACAAAAACAAGAGTAAACCATAAAGTGTGAAGTCCAACAAAGTTCAGATTACTCCCATGACAGAGGCTTAGATGCATTTCATGATAGATCATATTTCAAGCCTAGAAATGCTTTCTATTTTCCAAGGGGGGAGGGAGGGCAGCTTGCCGTATGCAGCCTATTTATTGGCTTGTTGACACTCTTGAGACACCAGGAACCTTTGGGAGGCAGGGGGCTGATATGGCAGATGCCCGTTGACAGAGGAGGTGGAGGGAAGGGATAAAAAATTTGAGCATCTATGACGATTAGCCTGGGACCTGCCCTGAAAATGTGGTGATATCCCCCTCATACATTTGCTTTCTCCACAAGCTTGGGCTCCAGGCCCAACCCCAGGAGGTACGGCGAGGGTTAATGCTCCCTAAGGCACTGGAGGCTTTTGATGAAAGGCCCTGCATAAGTATAAAGTATCACCTCGAAGCTGGAGGATTTGGTTTCAGCCTCCTCATTGTGTGTTGACAGTGCATACTGTGAGTTTGACGTTTTTAACTACTTTGCTGGCCCCAAATAAAAAGGGCTGGGCGAGAGGAGGTGGAAAAAGGGAAGAGGTTGGGCGGAGCCATATTCCTGCCCTGACTTTGATTTTACACAAATCAACGCACAGCATTAAAGTCTGGAATCGCAAGCCGGGTCCAACCACGCTGCTTCGAAGATTTATATAAATTCAGTAAACTAGGAGATGCGCGTTGCGTTCCTTCTAACCTGAGAACAGAGAAGCCTCAAGGGACATAGCTGTCTGTAAACTGAGAACATTCTGTGGCCCGTGGTGATTGTCTAAATAAAAAGGCCCTGAGTTCCATTTTACACCAGCTATGGAGAGGCATTAAAATCAGTGATAGCACTCAGGAAAGGAAGGGGACAGCCACTGGCTTTCCCAGGGTGGTGCCTGAGACCAGGATTATGGTGTGATGAGTGCCTTTAATAAAGCCTGCCCTCAATGGCACTGACAGTCTGTTCCCCAGGGTTCCTGAAACCCTGGGGCTCTGGCACACCCTAGCCCTGCCCCACCTCCTCTTACCAGCCCTTGACAGCAGCCCAGGATCAGAGGCCTAGAGGGAAGGCTGGTAACGGCGAGGATGCCCCAGGGTAGAGGCAGGGTGGGTTCACAGGGGCCAGGGCTCAGGCTCGGAAATCCCTGCCTGCATTTGCCCAAAAGGCCAGCAGAGCCCCGGGCCGCTCCGGCACAGTCCAGAGGCCCCAGCGTTCCTCCTTTCATGCTGACAAAGCCTCTTAAGTTAAAAAGACAAAAGTGGGAACTGTGGTCAGGGGTCTGTTGGAGGGGCGGGCTGGAGGAGGGGTGTGCCTTTTCTTCTTTCCCCTTTTTTTTTTTTTTCCCCTTTGGAAGTGAGCACACACACATACACTCTCAGGAGTTCTTTTTTCTGGTCACCTGACATTTTAGGCCCCAGAAACACCTTATTTTTGTGGCAAATATTCCTCAAAGGCCCCTTAGAAAGGCATTCTTACAGATCAGTGAGAGAGACGGCCCTCTCTGCAGTGTGTCCCCAACAAACAGCCCTGGGAAGTCAACAGCAAGGGCAGAGATGGAGGGGCCGGGGCAGGGGAGAGCTGCAAGCTCAGGTGCAAAGAGCACCTGGAGAAACCCAGGGCCCATGCTGCAAGGGATGTAGCAGGCAGGCTGGGCCCCAGGCAAAGCTCACTATGGTGTGGACATATGGTCCTCTGTCCAGGAAACTACGGTATTAAAGGCCTCCATAGGGAATTCCCTGGCTGTCCAGTGGTTGGGACTCCCCGCTTTCACTGCCGAGGGCCCAGGTTCAATCCCTGGTCAGGGAACTAAGATCCCGTAAGCTGCATGGCACAGCCAAACAAATAAAAATAAAATTTTAAAAATTTTATAAGCCTCCATAATTCTCCTGAGGAGTCAGAAAGCCTAAGGGACCCAACTCTGGGCTATAAGACCTTCGTAGATAATAAAGCCCCGCAGCTCTGTTGTCACTGCTGTTTTAAACTATATACCTTAAATTAATCCAGGGGAATTGTTTTAAAAGAGATTAAGCCTTTTCCAGGTACAATAACCTATTGTGAAACCTAAAACTCTGCTGGTGGGGATATTATTTTAAAGCAGAGCCTTCCTATTAACAAAGGAGAATGACCATTCAATATATTGGTTATCGTTCATTATTTTCACTAATTATAATAAGGTAAGTCCTATTGGTCAAGGTCACGAGATGCTATAGTTAGGAAGAAATCGCTTAAGGATATGGCTAATACCTTCGGAATAAGTATAAAATTGATAAATTCCTGACCTACTGTATAGCACAAGGAACTATATTCAATATCTTGTAATAACCTGTAATGGAAAAGAATCTGAAAAAGAATATATATAATATATATACACACGCACACACATATATATGTATATATATATGTATATGTATATACACATATATATATGTATAACTGAATCACTTTTTTGTATATTTGAAACTAACACAACATTGTAAATGAACTATACTTCAATAAAAAAAAAAGATAAATTCCTTGTTTAGAGTGTAAGAGGCTTGGGAATGTCATTTTAGCAATAGGATACTTTCGAAATGAAATCTTGGGCAGATTTTGGCTACATACAGCAGTTCAGAGAATGGTATCCCTGGCAGAGGTCCTACAGCCCATCCTGCCAGCCCTCTCCCCCTCCCACCTGCAGAAAAGAGCCGAGAGACGACTCGCATTTACAGGTGGGGCTGGATGAGCTGAGCTAAATGACGTTATGCTGTCTACTTTATCCTGTCTTGATCTCTGCCCTCTGAGCTCCTTGTCCCCATGCCTTCTGCACCACCCTATTTGGTACTTCAATATGCACGGCAAGGACTACTGTGTTCCCATTTGCTTTTCTCAGGCAACTCTTACCTCCCAAGCAGATTGTTGTCATCTTGACACAGAGACCCTATTCTATATGTCAGGAGTTCCCTCTGTGCCGGCCTGGTACTAGGCATGTACAAGCTGTTTGTTCCAGTTGGAGAAGGAGACAAAGTCACTGGAGGCCTAAAAGTTAAGGGCAAGCAGGTAGATGTGATCCAACTTGGGATGCCAGTGACAGGCTTGAGTGGGTGGTGAGGTGGCCGGGGGACGGGGCGGGGGGGCAAGGGACAAGACCTCAGATAAGGAAATCTGACTTTCTTCTTTGTCGTCTTCTTTCTTTTCCTTCTTCAGCACCCTCTTCCAAGTCACATGTCAGATACAGATGATCATATCTGCCTGTTTCCCTAAGATGCAATTAGCATCACTTAAGGGTGAACAATATGATGGGAGTCCAGAGAAAATAATATATGATTGTCTAACAAATGTCATATGAACTTGAGGGTTACAAGGAGGTATTAATCTTTGAAATCACTACCTTTTCACGTGTGATTGAATTTGCTCGTTCATCCACTGACTCATTCACCAAACATTATATGGAGCAGTTTACAGTGTACACAACAAATTCTCATTGAGCACCTCCTGAATTCCAGGCTCTATGTATATTGTGGAATCTGAGCAGCTCTGAATACTCAGAGAATATTCTTTGGGTGTCTACTGATTGGGAGATAGAATGGAAAAATATATTGAAAAAGATATCTCCACCCCTATTTTGATTAAAAAAAAAAAAAAGTCAACCTGTAGAGGCATTAGTCTAAGGGGGAGAAGTGGTAACTGAGATTATGTGTTAGAAAAGTAAAGGCAACCTGTCAATAAAGTACAGGGAAGTGAGTGTGATGCACCAGCCTCTTGGCTACAAAGAGCGAGTTCTTAGGGGGGAGCCCAGTTCTTCACTGGAAATGTAATTGTTGACTGAGTGTGAACTATGGTTTGTATGAGGTCAGAAAGTCCAAAGGTCACAGTTCGTGAAACGTATCAGCTTGTCAGCCTTTCCTGGAACATATTCCATATTTTGGAAACAAAGTAAGCAGATCTCACTCTTGTTTCAATATAGAGACAAGATCAGTTCCCACGAAACCCTTTGGGTCTTGGACTTGGAGGAAGGAACCCCTAGAAATGCACTCCCTGAAGCAGGTAAGCCCACCCTCACCCACCCCACTCCCCAGTCCCAAACGTCCGAACCAGCCCTACAACATGTCCAGTCCTAGGAGAGACTCACTCACTCTGGGAGGGGGGAGGGGTAGATATGCCAAAGAGTAGAATTGGGCTTCTCACTAATTTTGAAACACTTATCACCCCTCTGGTGAGTGAGTAGGAAGGAAGGAAAGAATATTCCAGAATCCATGATGTCAGGACACGTGCAGAGAGAGGGCTGTTCCATTATACACATGGGCACAGGAACACCCTGGATCTGGACCAAAGACACTGGCTCACGACCTGGCCTGACCCCTCTGACATTGTAAGTATTCGGGTGCATTATGACACTTGGCTCTGGTTTGCATCCTAGATTTATTGCCTCTTTTACTCTTCGTTCCCTGTCCTCAGCAGTTTGTTCCAAATCATTTTCTCTTTCAATTCATCGCCCTAATGTTCAGTTTCCTCTTGATCTATATTTATTAGCTGCCAAGTACTTGTGAGGCACTGTAGGAACCATCAATAATGCCTCTGTTCCCTGTCACTCTAAACAGAAAAATATCTGCCCATGGTTTCCCAACCCTCTGCCCTTCCATTATTCCATGGCTTCAGTTGTAACTCCGTGAGGTGGTTTGGAAAAGACTTGGTATCAACCCACGTAGGACCCAAGTTTTGTACTAAAAGGCAAGCATCCTGGGAAACCCATCAGTCCGGGCTAATGAAGAGGATTGATTAGGGACTTCCCTGGTGGTCCAGCAGTTAAGGCTCCGTGCTCCCAATGCAGGGGGCCCGGGTTCAATCCCTGGTCAGGGAAACAGATCCCGCAACTAAGAGCCTGCATGCCGCAACTAAAAAAAAGATCCCGCCTGCCGCAACTAAAGATCCCGCACACGGCAACGAAGATCCCGCGGGCCACAGCTAAGACCCGCCGCAAATAAATAAATAAATATTTTTTTAAAAAAAAAGAGGGTTGATCCAGATTGCTGTCAGCCCCTCCCATACGAAGATTCCGCTTGGCTTCCTCTCTTTCCTGTTGAGACCCGCTTCCTATAAAAACACAAACCTCTGTTCCATTCTGTGTATCCATCTTCCCAGCCGTCCTTCCTTCCTTCAGCATTATCCCTTACCCTTGGGCGACCTCCTTTTCTTCCCCGACCCATCTCAGTAAAAGGCATTTGGCCAAGTTGTGAAGTCTTTACAAAGAGATGTTGTAGTACGCCTTCCTGGGAAGGCTGCAGCCTTTAGTGGGGAATTGAACCCGTGGACTTGCACCGCCAGATCCCTCCACAAGCAGCAGAGATCCCCCAGCGGCCAGCTCCTCAGGATTTGCCTCGCCCAAGGGCCCATCCTTCCCAAAGTGAACTTATCCATGTAGGAATATAAAGGCCAGGATATTCTGAGTTGACTTGGGTCACTCCAAGGGCCATATGCATTCCCCAGCTGCCCGTAGGCTTAGCTGGGGCTTTGCCGGGCCTGAATCACACAGTTCGCCTTCTCCCTGTGTCCAATCCAAATTCCTCCCTGCCCTTCTGCAGGTGTCTATATCCAATCAACATCCCACAATAGCCTAACCCAATCAATATAAGACTCAGTTTCTGCTTCCAGAGAACCCAACCTGTGTCATAACCTCCAACCTTGAGAACTTTAGGTAAAAACGGGGAAAGTACGGTTTCTCCAGAATAATCAGCAAAATCTGTTTTCTTAGATAACCAGGACGCTGAATCAGGGTGAGAAATCGTAATCTGAAAAACCACAGCACAGGGAAGCAACCGAAGAGATAATCTGAAAGAAACACACACTGAAAGCAGAACAGCAGCTTTAAGAATTAAATAAGATGCATAAGGTCAAATAATCGCAGCAGGAACTATAATGACCATAAATGCATATACAGCACTTAGTGTGTGCCAAATGCCTTTCCCAGCACTGTAAGTGTCTTAGCTCAGTTAAGTCTCACTACAGTCGCAAGAGTTAGGTCCTTCCATTATCCTCTTTTTACAGTGAAGAAACTGGGACACACATAGGTGGAGTAACTGCTCAAAGCTGCGCAGCCAATGTGTAGGCAGAGCTAGGATTTTAACTAAACAGCTGGCCCTAAAGCCTCCACCAAACTGTCACTCTGTGACAGTTCGCAACAAACTGTGATGTGAATGTAGTATGTGTACTCCATGTATTTATAAAGAAACTAGAGAAGAGGGTGAACGGTAGTGAGAAATCAGGAAGGGAAGAACCTGAAGACACACAGGACTCAGAGACAGGTCAGATGGGATGTGAGAACACTGCAGCACAGCAGAGACCTTGATTCTCTAGCAGGATTCTGGCCTCGCCTCCATCCTTCCTCTATAGGACAGGAGGCCAGTTCAGGGTTGACCAGCCTAGGTCCACATGTGAACGCAGATAAGTGAATGTACCTGGAGAGAGAAAAGGACTGGAATGCAGGAATAAAGACAGCTCTTGACAGAAATAGGAAGTAAACATGACTCAGTGGAAGGGAAACAAGTGATAAGATTAATGTCCTCATCCCATGGCGATAAACATCGCCCTCCAGCATCAATAGACTACATAAATATTTTGATGGCCCTCCTCTCTCCCAAGATAAGGAGATCCTCTGTGTTAAACTGAGATACATCCAGGCCCAAATTCAAACGTCCATGTCAATGTCCCTGGGGTATCACATGTGTACCTTTCTCTCTCCATTGTTTATTTCACCGTGAAAACGCAATTGCTTTAATTCCCAGCAAATAGGATAGATAAAGAACACACCATCAGTATTTTGGGCTTCTGTACATGTCGACACAAAAAATAGAGATGAAATTGTTTTCTTTTCCTTTTTTCCAACTGGGATGCTGCAGAGAAGCTAGGAAAACCGACAAGCCAACACATCAATCCAAGGGTACAGGGGCCAGCCATGGATTCTTCCCCTGATACTCAAGAAGCCCAAGTCTCCTGGTTTCCCTTGTGAACTGTTTGCTTGCCCATGAGTTACTGCTGAACTGGGAGAACCCAGGTCACTGCTGCTTCTTGGAGATGAATTTTTAAACCACATCCTACCTTCTGCTTCTTGGTAGGAGAAAATAAAAAAAGTTGAAGATAAATAAATTTTTAAAAAATTCTACATTGCAAATTCCTCATGTTCCAAGTCTTTAGTCAAGGAGGATCTAAATTCCTGTGCCTCTGTTTCTCTGAGCTCTGTATTATTCAGATGGATGTGGAAATTGAACCCCAGGCTAGAGGCATAGAAGGGAAAACAGCTATTTTCTCTTTTACATGGAAACCCTGTGCACCACAGGGTACTAAGGAGAAATGAACAGCTTTAATAACTGGGGGGGATGGTTGCCTCTACCTTAGCCAGCATAATGTATTTACGGTGCAGCATAAATCACAGTGTCTAATGCAGACTGTCTCTTGAAGGCTCAGGGAAGCCTTTTAATCACTTAGAACAAATCCGCATGGTTTATTTCCAAGACAGATTCAGCATTTCCCCACAAGCTTTAATCACTTCTCGGTACCTTAGAACATTCAGTGTGCACGCCCTCAGAGGTAAGGGAACATTGTGGATGGACTTCTCTTTTGCATGTGATGCTTCCATCCTGAATACACAATAATACCATTAAAAGTAATAATAATGCTCATTATTTTTTAAGACCATGTCTCAGGCATTTGCGCAAATATATACAAATACATGACACACCCAGAATGTATAATCATTATAAAGTCTCTCTCTCTCTCTCTCTCACACATACACACACACACACACACAGAGTTTTGGAAAGAAGTAGTTCCAAGCTCAATAGCTATTTGCAATCAGTTACTAAAAAGCTCAACTGACATCCTGTTTCTTCCCTTTTCTTCCAATCTCCTTTCTCTTTCCCTTCTTCTTGCCCATCCTTCTAATATGATTTAAGTCAAGAAGAATGTAATCATATCTACATTAGGCCCTAGCACTCACTCTTTTTCAGAACTGTTTCACACGGAATGACCTCATCACAAGTTAATCCTCCATTGCTGGTAAAATAAATCTCTATTGAATGAGGACATTTGTTTCCCTCCCTTCAATAGGAGTTTAAAATTTTTAAAAAGTAAACTTGGGAAGGAAATGTCTCAGATGCATCTGGGTTCCTGGAGAATAGCATCAAAATGCCGCATGCTTTGTAAGACATGGCTGGAGATGGTTATCTAATAAGACGCCTGCACCTCTTTCCTTTCCTTATCCACTTCCTGTTGTGGGGATTCTTCCTTTCCTACAGAGAATGAGTCTTTCTCATTGGAACACACTGGCTAACTTGGGCCCCTCTGTTCTGCTTGGTGGAATCTCATTGGCTGTCCTGAGGCCCAGGTGTCAGTTTGGGAATGCATCCTCCTAGGGCAGGCATCTGGCCCTGGGTCCTTGGCAAACCAACTGTGACAGGTTCCTCCAACAGCTGCAGTGACAGGCTGTGCTTCCAGGTGATTACATAATCCTGCTTTCTGGCCTGCTCATGTGTTTGGATTGGAGCCATTTCCCTGGAACAGGGATGAACCAAACAGGGCTGTCTGTTCACTGACCACAGCTCTGTGTCTATGGGCTGAGGTCCCCTCTGAAATTATGAAATGTCTCCTTATCTTTCCCAGGCCACTCAGACCCAGAGTTCTCACAGATATGCCCTTGGAAACGGGAGATCCTCCATTTGCCTGAAATGAGGCTGGAATTTCACTTTTCATTGTAAATCATTGTTAAATTGGATAGCTCTGCTTTGAAAAGCAGCAGCTGATTCTAATACTGGCTAGAATATATTCCTTTTTTGCGATATTGGGCATGCCCATGCAATACACATTCGACTACATGTGTACACCAGATGAAGGTATGGATAAAGGAGAGGTATACTTACTGCATTTACATTTTCCAAAGACACAACACCATGTCCTGAAGAAATAATTAAAAGACTGCTTTTTAGTGAAGCTTAATGCTGCTGGTATGCAAACGCCAGTGGCCTCCCATTGAAAAAACACAAATCCACAGCAGGTGGTGGTTTAATTTAATGATAGCTAAACTGCTGCAAGGGGATACAGCAGTATAGATACAGACAGTGGTTTTTAAGTGTGGTCCCTCGACCACAGCATCATTGTCACCTGGAAGGCTATTGGAAATGCAAATTCTCAGGCCCAAACGCACCTACTGAATCAGAAACTCTGTGAGTGGAACTCAACAATGGTTCAACAAGGCCCCACCCCCCAAATCTGTTAATTTGGGATTAACGGATATATACTACTGTATATAAAAGAGATAAACAACAAGGACCTACTGTATAGCACAGGGAACTATATTCAATTTCTTGTAATAACTTAAAATGGAAAAGAATCTGAAAAAGAAAAAAATATATATATAACTGAATCCCTTTGCTGTACACCTGAATCATTGTAACTCAATTATACTTCAATAAAAAATAATAATTAAAAAAAAAGGCCCCCGCCCCAGGTGATTCTGACACAAGAAAAGTTTGAGAACTAACATTCTAGGTGAAGCTGGGGCTTGATGTGGTCTAATTGAGGGAGTGTGAGTGTCGTTCTAGAGATTTACACGTGCTCTCCGAATAATCACTCCATCATGATCCACTCCTACTTCAGCTACATCTAATTCATGCTGCTCCTACTTTCTGCTAAAAGGTGCTACTACCAGCTGTCTAATTCTCTGCTCCCACTCAGTTATACCCCCTATACACATATTAGTAATTAGCCGGTGACTGCTGTAATATGTGCAGCTCTGCAGACATCCAGATATATCAACTCACCATTAAATTCTACTCAAAATCTCTCCAAGGAACAGACATAAAACTCCCCATTTTATAGATGGTGGTAATCTAAGTTACCAGCGGTCTTTCAATTAAGACAATGTAAAAATAGCTCTGCGTTCACCCTTTGTTCTAATGAATGTCGTGTTTCCAGTCTCGTGGTCCCGTCAACCTGGTATGAAATCTGAACTCCTAAGACAATTCTCTAAGCCTCACTCAGCCTTGACCAGATAAGAAGTTGGGATAGGAATATACTGTTATCTGTTCAAGATGTCTCCAGTCAGCTAATAAAAAATTTTCATAGACAAAATCATCTTGCAGAACAGAGTTTGGGATGATGACCACTGTTGCTGAGGTCATGGTGAGACAGGCATCTTCATACAATGCCAACAGGAGTTGTAAACTGGTACAACCTTTCTAGGAAGCAATTTGGCATATCATTTGA
This sequence comes from Balaenoptera ricei, assembly GCF_028023285.1. NCBI lineage: Eukaryota > Metazoa > Chordata > Mammalia > Artiodactyla > Balaenopteridae > Balaenoptera > Balaenoptera ricei. The sequence continues at coordinate 2,728,539 of NC_082645.1, read as the reverse complement.
CTTCGTAATTACACTTCTTGGAGCCGATCAAACGGAAATTGTCCAGAGATGGAAAAAATGATTAATGTATAAGAAATTTCTCTCTAATTTTATTTTTAAATGAAAAAAACAGGAATAATCTACATTTCAAATAATACGTGGTTAAATAAACTAGTTCTTCCACAAGATGGACAATAATGCAGCCTTTTATAAATAGATTCATGAGCACAATTTATTAAAAAATAATCACAAGACACAAGTGAAAACAGCAGGATACAAAATTTTATAAACAGTGAGATCCCTTTTTTTTTTTTAATTGTAAGTTAACACACAGAGATAGGCATTGAAAGTAACTGAATAGAAACCACTGACATATTAGGAGTGGTTACAGTATATTATGATACCAAACCTGGGAAAAAATATTATCCCCATTTACAGATGAGGGAACGGAGGTCCATAAACACAAGCTAGATTGTCCAATATGACTTAATAAATAGAGATCAAGGTCAAGCTTGTCTGGATCAAAGCCCATGCTTTGCAGACTCTATTGTCTACAATTTCTGGTAGCTTAAGTGGTCTGACACATCATGGTTAGAATTGGGAATGCCAGCTAGGGTTTCTTACTTTTCTTTCTGTTCTATTGCAAGGAACATGCAAAGTATCATTTTGTCATAGGTCATAGACCACCTCCATCTAGATTTCCTCCAAGTATTTCAAGAAACACTGATAATAAAATTTTACAATTATTGGGAATTCTCTGGCAGTCCAGTGGTTGGGACCCCTCGCTTTCACTGCCAATGGCCCGGGTTCGATCCCTGGTTGGGGAACTAGGGTTCCACAAGCCATGCGGTGCGGCCAAGGAAAAAAAATTTTTTTTAATTAAAAAAATTACAATTATTGAATGCATAATACGTATTAGGCATGTGCTAATCATTTTACACGTTATTTCATTTATTTATGACAATGTTCTATATACTATAATGTTCTATGTACTATATATGTGATATATATAATAACATTCTGTATACTATAACGTTCTATGTACTATAAGCACTATTCACCTTATTTCACAAATGAGAAAACTGAGACTCAGAGGGTTTTAGTATCTGCCCAGTACACACAGGTAGAAAGTAACAATTCCAGAATTCAAACCATCTGTTGGACTACAGAAGAGTCTATGCTGCTCTGAATTTCTCCATTCAGAAATCTTTCTAGAGAAAAAGATTCCTCCGACTCCTCCCATCTCTTACTCTGGCATCAAGCTTCTGTGTTTTGGCATAAATAATATCTTGGCATGGTGCTGATCATTAAAAAAGAACAAGTGAGAAGCAGTGTTGGCCCTCGTAAGAGCCTGGGATTAAGTATGAGCTGATATTAGAGATAATAGGCAGATCTGGCCTTTTCTCCTTAACGTCTTCAGCACAGAGTTCATTACGAGCTTAGATCTTCAATAGTAAAAGTTCATTCAGTTACAATGAATTCAGACCCTTAGTAGGGCCTCATTAAATACTTAAGTGTTAATCAGCTGAAGCCAAACATTCTCTACGAATGTAAAGGCCTGTGTCTCAGAACGGTCCAGCAAGCTGCCAACACAAGTGCCATGTGACCGGCAGGCCAATAATACCCTCACTGAATCCCCCGTCACTTCCTTCCCTTCTGCTTCAAATTCCTGGCCCGCTCCAGAACACCTCTGTACTTGACCTGAGGGCTTATCTCCTTGCCCTCACTCACCCTTGAGAGCTGATGCTTTATGTGGGTGATCTAGCATCACCTCGACTTCCTTCCTCAATAGTCTCTCACTTATTATTGGATCACATATAACAATGTCAACTTCAGGAAAAGAGGTACCAGGTGATCCTCAGGGTCTGATGCTCCCAGTGGGCTCTCCTCCAACAAAAGAAAACCATACACGCTCACTTAGATGTGAAGTACTGGGAAAAGAGTACTAGCTAAATTCATGCCCAATTTGCCTTCTCCTAACCCTCAGGGTGGGAGTATGGGCAGATGAAAGTTAGTTGGCACTTGATCTCATTTTAAGACAGCAACACACGCACGCACACACACACACACACACACACAGGCAGGTGCGTGCACACATACAAATTACCTTCAGGAACAAGGTAGGTGACCTAGTGAAGAGCAGAGTGGGGGCAGTAAGGAATGGTGGGGGCTGTGATGAATAGGAAAGTTCATAGCCAGCAGCAAAAGGCATGAAGATCTAGTTTTTTAAATACTTAGTGGACCAAACAAAAGAGGGTTCCAGCCAGTCTACTATCTATGAATTAGACAATCCATTTTTTAGCCTTGGCTAATTGTACTTCCATCAAAAGTTGAATTCAGGGAAAAATAGGATACTGAGACTCATACTAGGGGTGTGCCTGGCCCTAACCTTGTAGGCTATCATCAATGCCCCGGAAGCTCTCCTCACTTCCCTTCATAAAGCAACAGGCTGGCACCGATTTCACCATGATATCAGTCATCATAATTTTTAAGAACAAGAATTCAGGAGCCAGATTGCTTGAGCTTGAATCCTAGCCCACCAGTCAGGAGCTAGGTAACCTTGAGGAATTTACTTCATCAGGCTCAGATCTGCAAAATGCAGAGACTAATGACACCACCATCTCATAGAGCTGTTGTAAATTACTTAGAACAATGCCTGGCGCATAATAAAGGTTCATCGTCAGATAACAATCATTGTATGACCAACCGAAATGCCTCATGTCTGCATCTGGGAGATAACCTGAGTATGACATACTCAGTCATCTCTCAGTTTGGCAGGGAACATTGGAATGGAAAAATCCAGAATAATTACATCTTCCTGGGAAAGACATTGATGTGGATGACAGAAGAGGACTTACATTTTGTACACACAGTCTCCACCTGAAGGGAAGGATGGGAAAAGTCCATTCGTGAGGGCCCTGCCATCATGACCTCATCACTTCCCAAAGGCCCAGCTCCTAATACCATCACCTCCACGGGGGTTGTTGTCTCAGTCGACGTCGCCGCGGGAACGGCCAACGGCGGCTCCGGCCGGGAAGGCAGAGCAAAGCGCTGGGAAAATGGAGCCGATCGCGCAGACCGTCAGCTTCTCGCGGCACCTTGAGGCGGGATCATCCAGAGGTCGTGACCTCAGGCTGACCCGGGAGCTGGACCCGGAAGTGAGGCTCCTCCCCCTCCCCTGGCCTTGGAATGCCCGCCCACAGTTCCTTCCCACAGCGGGAGCCGTTTTCAAGGACGCAGCTTTGAGAGAGTGGGGTGCCATTGAGACCCTTTGGATGGTGTAGGTGACTGGACCCCGTTAAAGCCTTTCTCTAAACTTGAGATTCTGGCGAGCAGGGGTGGAGATCTGCTTGCAAGGATGAGCAGGTAGCATGTTATCATCGTTTGTATAAATAAAGATATTTTTAGTTAAAAGAAAAAAATATATATATGTAATTAAAATTTAAAAAAAAAAAAAAAAAAGTGGGGCAGAGGAGAGGTAGGGGGGGGTTTGAAACTGGGTTTGTCCCAGTCTGAAATGTGGACAGTACAAGGAAAGAGTTGGCCCTCACCAACTTCCCTGCGCTGTGAGGATGCGGTCTTCCCGGCACCCCCCTCTCCCCTAGCCTCTCTTAACCTCATCTTAATTTGAAAACACCTTGTCATCAGCATCCAACTCATGCCTCTCTCTCTTCAAACCACCCATGCTAGAAAATTGCCTTTTTCTCCCCAACTCTAACAAAGACGCCGAATTTTTACAAAGGAAGCAGTTTGATTTTCTAAATCACAGGATAGTGTAGTGACTGATCACTTCATTTGCATTTTAACTTTTATCCCCCATCAAGACTTTCCTGTCGCTCTAGTACAGCATTTTCCAAATCACTGTTCATAACCCGCTGGTGGTTAAATCAGCTTAATGAGTCCCGAACAGTATTGTGTTATGGAAATAAAATTGAAAATGTTAAAATAGAATTAAGAGGAATAGAAAATAGAGTGCAAGCCATGTACTAAATGTATCTATATCTATATCTTTCAACTGCGTCCTAATGGAAAATGTATTTCTTATTGCATGTCCATGATTAAAAGGACATGCGAATTTAAGAAACACAGCTTTAATGTCTCGTAGTCTCATGTGCTTGGGTTCTGGCATAATGGAACTCATGATTCCCTTCTTTCCTCCCTCCCTTCCTTCCTCCCTCCCTCCCTTCCTTCCTTCCTCCATTCATCAAAAATATATGAAGAGTCTACAGAAAGCCAGGCACTGTTCTAGGCACTAGAGGTATAGAAGGAAACAAAATCCATAAAGTCCCTTATCTCCTGGAGCTTACATTCTAGAAGGAGAAGTTAGGCAATAAGCACATAAACAAAAGTATACCTAGCCTGTAAATTAAGGATAAGTGTTATGGAGAATAAGTAGGCGTGGCAGGGATGGAGATGGTATGGTTGGTTGGAAAATGTGTCTCTAATACGGGGTCATTGAAGCAGACTTGAAGTAAAGGGGGAAGCAAATCATAAGAATATTTAGGAACACGTGTTCCAGGCAAAGGGACCAGTGGAGCAAAGGCCTTGAGGTGATAATCTGCTTGGTGCTGAGAAGAATGGCAGGGATCCAGCGTGATTTGGGGGAGGGAATGAGGGGACAAGTGGGTGGAAAATGAAATGCGGTGATGGGGTGAAGATCATGCAGCCGCTTCAGACAGGGATAGAACCCTGGTGTGCACTTGAAGCAAGATGCAGACCCACTAGCGGTTTTGGAGCAGAGGACTGACCTCATCTCACTTACATTTCTAAAGGAACACTAGGACTCCTGGGAAAAGATGAACTGCAGAGAAGTAAGAGAGGACATGGGGACACCAGCCAGGACACTGGTCATCCACGGAGTGACATGGTAGGTGGCTCTGACCAGAAAAACAGCAGTGGAGGTGTTAGGATGTGCTCAGATTTGGGATACTTTAAATGTAGACCTGACACACTGATGAGGTAAATATAAGTGTGAAAGAAATTTAAAAAGCAAGAATAAATCCAAGAATTTTGTCTGAGAAACCAGAAAGATCCTGCCTATCCTGAGAGAGGGGAGCCTACAGGAGAAATAGGTTGCAGGGAGAAATCAGGAGTCGTTCTGAACATGTTAAGGTTGGATGTCTATTAAGCATCTAGTTGGAGGTGCCCAGTAGGCCACTGGGTATAGGAGCCCAGGATTCAGGAGAGAGATCCGGGATGGAGATATAGATTTGGGAGTTGTCAGTATATAACCAGTATTTAAAGCCCTGAGGCTGGATGAGATCACCAAGGAAGTGCACATAAATAAAGAAGAAAAGATATTCAGACAGTGAGGTAATGTTCAAGCACATTATAATAGTCTTCATGCCCACCAGATGGCCAAAGCCCCTTTATATGTATGTAGGGAACCGTACAGAAATATCTGAACTGCAGCATCAGGAAGGCCGCCCTTCTTTCATGCAATAAACAGTGTTTGACTGCCTGCTGGTGCCAGGCATTGACAACCTCAGAGAGAAAAGGAGATGCAAAAACATTCGGCATTGAAGGAAAGGAAGAGACTCCCTAATGGACATGCAACTCAAACTGATGTGATATCTTCAGGTAAAAGAAATTTCATCGGGTCTCTCCCTGCTGCCTGAAAGCAGCTCAGCCAGGAGACTGTGGACAGTCAAGCCCCTAGTGGGCTGGGGCAGAAGCCCATCCCCATAGGAGCCCCACCAAGATGACTTTCCTGCCTTCCCGCTCTGTTGACCGGCCCTCAGCCCTGCCCTGCCTCACCTCCCAGAACTCCAGGACATTCTCCCAAGAAGTATCAGCTCTGCTGGACCTATACCTGGTTAACAGGGCCATCTCCCCACCTTTCCATCCAGGGCATCCTCCTTTCAACACTTCTAGGGAAAAGTGTTTTGATTGGCGGTGGGTGAAAAGTGATCCTGACAGCTACAGTAAACTGCAAAACCCGAAAAGGATAACAACGGCTCCAAAAGGTGGCAGAACTGGTCAAGTCCCATTTTAGTGAATTGTCCTGTGTCTTCAAATACCATCACGTAAGGCATTGTTATTGTTTACAATTGCCCCTCCTAGATATCTAGAGGGAAAATCGCTCTTTTTGCCAAACGCTTTGACTCACTGGATCAGGAAGCTCTTCTGTTTTGATAAGCGGTTTTCTCAATGTTTTCTCGCATTTCGGAAGGTTTGTTCCTAGTATATGCAGTGGTGAGTGTGTAGTGTGTGTATGGGGGTGTAATACGTTGTGAGTGAGAGCAGCATATGCTGTGTATGAGTGTGTGAGTGATATGTGTGTCAGGATGTGAGTGGTGTATGCATGTGAACGTGCGAGTGCTGCATGTGTCGTGAATGTGTGAGTGGTGTGTGTGTGTGAGTGTAACTGTGAGTGTGTGTGCATATGTGAGCAGTGTACGTATATGAGTGCACGTGAGTCTGTGTGTGTGTCTCTCCCTCTCTGAATCTGTATCACGCCTCTGCTGGGGCCCAGATTGCCGAGAAGCCATGATAAAGCCAAGACCCGCTTGGCGGGAACTTCCTCCCCGCCTGGAAGATAAAGTGGGGCTGCGAGTCAGATGGGGCCATGAATCATTATTTAGATCCTAGTGATCAATATTCAACTAAGAGCCCAAATAAACAGTGTGAGCTAAGTCGGGGCCTCATGCAGCGTTTGAATTGCTGGGTTTCCCTTCCTGATGAGGCGATGTGCTTGCCAGCCGAGGTTGCATGAAGTCTTATGTCTCCGAAAACAGCTGCCCCATTCCGCTGCTGTCTCCTGCCCTTTCCAGATAACTCAGGCATCTCCCACTGCACTGGGAACACAGAGCCACGTGTCTCCAGGGAGGAGGCGGGGAGCTCTGCCGTGTGCCGGCAGTTGTCAGAGGCCGGAGGGAAAGTACAGTCTGAAAACCCTGCCCTTCTGGAAGAGCTTGGAGAAAACTTTAGCTACAGCTGTCACTGCTGGCATCTGGTTCCCTCACACTCAAAGAGAGGGCTCCTGGGCTCCATCTGAAAAAAGAGGTGAAAACACCTGGACCCCATTTTAGAATGTATGGAGGACTTCTGCATGTGTCATACTTTTTGTTCCTCTTATCAACCCTGAAAGATGAACTGAAACTCAGAAAACTTAGTGTCACAGAAGCAATCTCAGAAATGAGCCTCAAGCCCTGGTCTTTAATTATTTTCCTTATATTTATCGTAAAAGCAACACATGCTTATGATGGGATGTTTTTTTCAAACTGTACAGAAGAGTATAAGGCAACAAGTGAAAAAAAAATGTGTTCATTCCTACTGTAATAGGGAGGAACAAATCTGACTCCATATTAGATCTGTTTCTTTTACTTTAACCTTTGTATTCTATTGCTTTTGCTTTGAGTTAAGAATGTTGCTAATACCCTGAAATATACAGGATGGCCCATTCTCCAGGCTCTGATCTTTAAAGGTGTAACACTTTTTCATTCATAGAGAGATAAAAATTTGCAGAACAGAAAATAACGTTTACCTTGTTAGAGGTTTACAGGATCATCGTGACCCGACCTAAGCAGACAGCTGCAAGAACAAAGGATTCCTCCACCAAGAAGTTTGCAACAACGAGCCATGCCCCTCCCTTGCCTGGCCTTTAAAAGGGCTTTGCTGAAAGCCTTCAGGGAGTTTGGGTTTGGGGGGGTCATGAGCCACCCACCTCCTCACATGGCCCTGCAATAAAACTTTCTCTGGTCCAAACTCCCACGTTTCGGTATTGTCTGTCCTCCCCGTGTGTCAGGCACACAAACTTGCATTCAGTGACACTAAGATGAATCAGTCCTTGAGGGTAATTATCTACTGGTAACTATGTCTTGTATATCCTTCCAAAAAGGGTCAATCATTTGTACACAAATATATGTTTATCCTTTTAAAAAATGTAAGTCAGATCAGATTATTTTATACACATACGTATGAATAGAAAACATTTTTCATTTGACAATATACCTTGTATAATTTTTATATCAATGTATACCATCTACATAGAATTTTTTGAATCAATGCACCCTGGTTTATTTAACCAGTTCCTTGCTGATGAATGTTTAGATGGTTTCAAACCCAAGTACCTGGATTGGACATACCAGGTTCTCTTGCTAAAAAACTATATTGCTCTAGCCAGAGAATGAGTTTTCCAGGCCAGCCTCAGGCAAAATTAAAGTTATTTATGTGTGTAGGTATTTCTTTATTTATACAACACCTAGTGTCAGATAAGGCTTAAGGCCTTCACACTCAGGCCTCTCCTCTGAACCCTGTTCTCATTGGCTTGCCTTTGGACTCTTTCTCCATTCCCCTATCAGACCCTTGAATTGCTAACAAGGAACTGGGAAAGAATTTCTTGACTTCACGTATACCTTAGACTTTGCGTTCTCACAACGCTGGGAACTAGTCATTAGAACACCATCAACAATTTGATATCACCCAGACCACCAGTTTCATTGAACCGATGTCATGTAGACACAAATTCAGGGGTGTATAGATTAACATCTGTTTACTTTTATAAAGGCATCTGTGGTTTTTCTTCATAATATGTTTTGTGCCCCATGACCTTTTATAAAAGGGAAACGTTTGTTTATTTGCTTGTTCAAAATGAGTAGAAAGTTCGTGCTCAGGTTTTGATGAAAAATGGTTTGTGTTTTTCTATGTCATCTGAAATGCAAACATTTAGAGATTTTAAATTATAGTTTTATAAACATACCCAGCTTCGTCAGGGACTGAATGGGGATTCATTGGAGTTAAGCTTTGCTCTCAACTTCAGTCCAGGCCCCAAGAGACAAAATATACTGTATCTTTGAAGCAGAAAGCAGCTGGGTCAGTCCTGTTAAACTACAGTTCCAATGCCATCTGTTTACCATGGGCATTGGGGCCCTGGATTATCCTTCTGAGGAACATTCAATAGTTCACAGTGGTTATAAGATAATCAGTCATTGTTACCATAATTTTAAGTAGATTGTATCTCAACAAAGCTGAAGCAGAATCCACAAGGGAGCTCAGAAATCTTCTTTAAAATTTATTTAATGTTGCACTTTCCTCCATAGATAGGTATACATAAATATATCTGTGTGTATGCACGCACATAAATGTGCATATAGTTCCCTGGCCATCTTCACAAAAGAGAAAGGAAGAAGGAACCCTAATCAGCTGTGTAATATGGACGACAGGGTCCTGGACTTTGGAATTTCGTGACAAAATTTTCAAAAAACAATGGCATGCACCTTGGGACCAATGGTATTGAAACGGAGCAGGACCCTGTGGGGTTCCTGGGCACAAAAGCCTTTCTGTGTCCCTCATCTTCCTGTTTGTAGGAAATAAGCTTCATTTGGCCTCCATGACCTTCCCTGAGTTCCAAAGGGCAGGTTCAAACAGTTGCTAATCAGGGAAGAGGGGGGATGAAGAGACAAGGGAGGAGTAGTCAAGAAACAATAGCGCAGCCTTGGGGCAGGGTCCTGGTTCCTCCTCAAGGGACACACATAACAGTATCTTTGAGCTCTTCTGCAGAACTGAAACCCCCAACACCACCACCAAATGGAAGACGTTAACTACCAGATGAAGCATTCTTCATTCCCGAGAGAAGGTCACAGTTCAATAACAATCACAGGACCACCTGAGCTGATCTCTAGATTGAAGGAATGCAGGCTCTGCATGCACAAAGATCCTTATCAGAAGCCCCGCCCCTTGACTATAAGACTCCTCACAAACCCCCTCCCCACCCCGAGTTGAGACACACAATTTTGAGGGCGTTAGCCTGCTGTGTCCCCCTTTGCCTGGCGAAGCAATAAAACTATTCTTTTCTACTTCACCCAAAACTCTGTCTCTAAGATTCAATTTGGTGCCGGTTCACAGAGCCCGGGTTTCAGCATCAGCATCTTCTATTATCATTACTGCACACGCACACACACACACACACACACACACACACAGACACAGACACACGAAATGCAAGTATTTTAATGCCAAAAACACAAATTTCAAAAATCTTAAAGTAGATATCAATTCTTTAAAGTGAATACTAAAAACTTTATTTTAAAACACTCCCTTCATTATTTTTATTATTTTCCTTTGGCCACAGGCTGGGAAAACCAGTACACAGACAAACATTCCGGTACTCTGGTGTGGCGGTCTGCACTTATCAGCTCTTCAGTCTTGCTCGAGTTACTTCACCTTCCCCAGGCTCAGTTTCCTCTTTGATGAAATAGAGATAATGATAGCACTTCCCTCACAAGGAAAATGCGGGGATTAAATGACATATCATACATAGAGGGTACAGCATGATACAGGGCCCCAGAGCAGCCCTCAGCTCTGCCTTAGGAGAACTCTTGAGTTGCCTCACATGTGAATGTGTAAAGAGTGTCCACAGACGCTGGGCTGGTCCTCTCTCAAGAGTCCAACCAGAAGACCAGATCCACGCGGAGCCTTATAGGGAGATGCGATGCATATAGGCTGTACTTTCTTCCCACCCAAATCTTCTCCAATCCACAATTAGTAAAAATGTTCTTCTCCCTCCAAAGTTTCCCTCAGGGTTGCAGTAGAGTCACATCATGTGGAGCCAGCCCTTCTCTGATGAGTCGATAAGAATGATGAATTCAGGAGGGGTAGTTATTGCCGTCGTGGTACTCTTAGGCAGGATGGGCCAATGGTTAGCTGCTGGTACCCTCTCCATCATGGGCAGAATCGGACCTCAGACATCTGAAGGCTGGGGAGAGACATCTAACCTAAGTGAGGAAAGTGTCCTCTCTCTCTCTCTCTCTCGCTTGCATGTGCACACAAGGCTGGCTGAGGTGCACATATCTTCTCATCTTTCCTCTTGGCGCTCCCTGCTCTGCTGCCATCAGAAGATGGACAAGCTTGTCTCCTAAGTTAAACTGTGACTTCCTGGTGTCTGAGACCACGGTTTGTTCATTTTTGGATCTCTAGGACCTAGTATAGTGCCTGACACCAAGTAGATACTCAACACATTTTTGATGACATGAAACTGAACTGAAAGAGCCATGTGGTCCTCTTTAAAAGGAATGAATTTCTAGCTCTCTGATCCCTTGATAGCACCAAACCATATTTTGCTGTCCCTGTTTTCTCATCTACAAGACAGAGATAATTCTTCCCACCTGCCTTTTCTCATAGGTTGTTGTAAAGAGAGAACAAGATAGATCGAGTCTAAAGAAACTTTCATAAAGTTTTAAAGGGTTGAAAAATAATATGATTATTTTAAGACACGAAGAAGATCTGCTGGATCACTTTATTCCTATGTGAAGAACACAGGATACTGCTGAGTCACTGAGTTTATTCATTTCCTCACTTATGCCTTCGCTCAGTCATTCTACAAATGCACACGGGCACACTGAGCATAATACTTGAATAAGACAACACTACTGTCAAGGAGCCAAGGGTATCATGGTGGGAACCAGTGAATAAATCAGTACCTGCAACACAATGGAATTCACGCTGTGACAGACACAATGGCAGGAGCCCAGGGGGACACCTGACACAACTTTCTGTACAAGGTGGCCATGAGATGACTCCAAAGGGAAGAGCAGGCATCAAATGGATGAACTTAGAAAGGAGATCACTCCTGACTGAGGGACAGCAACGTCAAAAGCAAAGAGGCGATGAACATCGTGGAGCAAACAATGTCCCTGTGGTTGACATTGCTTTCATTCTGTATTGTTTTGCTTCATTTTAATGAATGATTTTGTGGGGCATGAACACTCCAGTTCACCAGGGGCCTCCATTATGTCAGTCTTACTTGCTGCTTTTTTTTTTTTTAAACCATTTCTAGCCTGGCCCTTGATGGCATTTAAGTTGGCAAAGCTAGGAACCAAAGAGGTGGGCAGAGGATGGATCACAGAGTTCTTGGTAGGCCATACACTTCACCCTGAACTTGAACCATGAACTTGAACCAACAGGAACTTGGTGGAGCCTGAACTTTACCTTGAGGCCTCTGAAATGCCCCACAAGCATTCAGGCAGAGGATAGACTTGGTCAGATTTACTTTGTAGATCGGGGGTCACCAAATCTTTTCTGTAAAGGGCCAGGTAGTAAATATTTTAGGCTTTGTGGGCTATATAGTCTGCGTTGCAAGTACACAGCTCTGTGGTTGTAGCATGAAAGCAGCCACAGACGATATGTACACCCATGACCATGGCAGTGCTCTACAGCAACACTTTATCCATGAACACTGAAACTTGAGTTGCATAGAATTTTCACATATCATGAAATACTGTTCTTCTTTCAATTTTTTTAACCATTAAAAAAATGTACAAACCATTCTTAGCTTGTGGGTCATCCAAAAATAGGTGGTAGGCCAGATCTGGCCAGGACCTCAGTTTACCAGCCCCTATTTTAATAGATGGATCATTCTGGGAGACTGATGAGGTTGAAGGTGAGATTGCAGAGCTGTAGGCAGAAGCACCACTTACGAGGCCATTGTAATGGCCCAGGTGAGACATGACCAAAAAAAAAAAAAGATCCTGAGCCTTGGCATGGAAAAGGGGAGGAGAATCAGAATGGAGAAACTGTGATCATTGGATGTAGGGGAGACAGATGGATGAGTCAAGGATGACCTGCAGGTTTCCAGCATGAATGAGTGAACAAGATGTTGCTATGAACTGAGAGAAACCAGAAGTGGGTTCCGGGGCAAAATGCAAACAGAAAGTTCTCCTTTAGACATGGGGTCACTTTGGGGAGTTTATGGCGCATGCAGGTGGAGTAAGGCCCTGGCACCGACTGGAGCTGTTACAAAGAATAAACAAACACCTGGCTTATATCATCACAGACTGTAGGGATGGAGGGGCAGGAAGGAGGAATCTTGTCAATCTTTCCACCTCAAGAGAGAGTCAGACCTAAATCCTCCCAGACCAGTGAGAATTCCTCCTTCTCTGCAGGCAGCGTAACCTACATCCGCCATGCAAAACATGTCAATGTCCTCTCATTCTGCTGCAGGAGAGATGGAGGCCCACTGACAAATAACCCCCATGGATGAACACTGTAAAGCTTTTAAGTTCACGCATCTTCATGAAAATTTCTGCTTGACACATCTGCTCCCCTGAACAAGTTGCCAATAGCATAACTGGGAAAAAACATGTCAAAGATCTTAGTATATGATCTCTGTGATTACCTACCTAAGGAAACTATCAGAGCATCCACCAAAGGAGAGTGGGAGTTAGCCTCATATAGTGATTCTCAAAGCGTGGTACTCAGACTAACATCATCAGCATCACCTGGAGACTTAAGAGGTTGCAGATTCCTGGGTCCGATCCCCCAGACCTACCGAATCAGAAACTCTGGGGGTGGGCCCAGCAGTCTGCGGTTTAACAAGCCCTCCAGGTGATTCTGATGGACGCTCAAGTTTAAGAACCAATGACCTAAAAGAGGCGGCAGCTTCTGTCCTTGCCACGACCTTTGACATCCCCCTGCCTCACCCGCTCCTCGTTGCTCTGGTTTATTCAGGACAATTGATGCCAGTCCTTTTACTCTAAGCCAAGTGTGTAACCGAGCAGGACCCTATGAGGCCTTCCCAGAAGAGACCCCCTCCCATGTCCTCCACCTGCCTTTTGTCTGTAGGAAAACTTTAGTCACAGAATAAATTTAATCAGAGAAGTGAGAAAATGCAAAAAGAAAGGAAAACAATCAATCAAGACAAAATAATAATACTTTAGCCATTAAACAATTCAAGGACTTTTAGTTCCTCCTCAAGGGCTATAGATGATATTCTGAGTTATGTCCTTGGAGCTGTTTTGCAGATACGGAAACTCCCACCAGGTGGGAGAAGTTAACTGTATGCTCCCCACAAGCACGCAGACCCCCAGCTCGGTTGGAAGCAGAAGGTTGATGATGCTGACTCCCAATTACCTCACCACCAACCAATCAGAAGAATGCCCACGAGCTGACCACACGCCCCACAAACCCCCTTCCTCACCCTGTCTTTATAAACCTTTCCCTGAAAGCTTTCAGGGAGTTCTGGCCTTTTAAGCACTAGCTGCCCTGGACTCCTTGCTCAGCGCTCTGCAATAAAGCTATCCTTTTCTACTTCACCCAAAACTCTGTCTCCGAGATTCAATTCGACGTTGGTGCACAGAGGCCGGCGTTTCGGCATCAAGTGCACAGACCTTGAGGTTCTTCCTGAGTAAGGTGAAAATTCTCCATCCTAGCCTTCGTGCCCACTGCCTTTTCTTTTCATCAACGCTTTCCTCTCTGGAGTCGCCACAGAGTGCCAGTGGGCAAGGAAGCCTGCGCTCAATGGTGTAAAATCTGGTGGGAGTATGAAAATTCACCTGGCTAAACTGGGGAAATAAGGGCTCTGAGGAGTGTCATGGTTAAGACTACAAACTCAGCAGTCAGACTTCGTAATTGGGAATTTCTGCTCTGTCACTTACAATGCTGGGTAAACCTCAGGCAAGTTATCAAACCTCTGTGTGCCTAGCTTCCTCACCTCTATAATGGGGATAATTAGAGTACCTAGCTCCTCAGGTTGTTGTGAGGATTACACGAGTTAATATTTGCAAGGCATGTTGAACAGTGCCTGGCACGTGGTGCTATGTGAGCGTATTTACTATTATTTCTAAGCAGGAAATTCCTCATCTTCAACCAGCCACATAACCCATAACACACTGCAGGCTCATGGGGCAACCTGCAGTAGGGATCTCTGAACATCCCCAAGAAAACATAATCCTCTTCCTGGCAAATTTAAGCCTTGTCTCCCAAATCTGTAAGGTATCCTAAATTGATGAACCAGGCTCAAGCACACATCTCTGAGAATTTTCGTTTTCTTCTCCCCTAATTCAAAGGGCTATTTTGAAGCAGGCCGAGTGGTTCTTTCCACAAGACTCACAGCTTGACCATAGCCCCATGGCTCTTACAACTCCAGTGGTCCAATGATGGATAGGAAATGAGTTCAGTGAAAGAGCCTTCCTCCCTGACAAGAATTCAGGTGCATTAAGCTGTACACAGTGGGTCTCCTCTCCCCCTGAATCCCCACTGACCCTCGCAAAGTGGATGAAGTTGAAACCCCCAAAACAGGCAGTGGGAATATTACACCAGGGGCCTAGGATTCTGATCAGGGTGGAAATGCAGAAAGCAAGGATGGTTTGTCAGTTTCCTAGGGCTGCTGTAACAAATTACCATAACTTAGGTGGCTGAAAAAACAGAAACTTATTCTCTCACAGTTCTGGAGGCTTTAGGTCCCAAGTCGAGGTGTCAGCAGGGCCACGCTCCCGCTGAAAGCTCTAGGGAAGAACTTTCCCTCGCCCCTCCCTAGCTTCTGGTGTTTTCCACGCATCCTCGTCGTTCCTTGGCTTATGTAGCTGCATCACTTCAACTTCTGCCTCTGTCATCAGAGGGCACTCTCCCTGTGTGTGTGTCTGTGTGTGTGTGTGTATTCCCAAACTTCCCTCTCTTGATAAGGACACCAAGTCATTGGACTTAGGGCCACCTTAATCCAGCATGACGTCATCTTTACTTGATTACTGTGCAAAGACCCTATTTCCATATAAGGCCTCATTCACAGATATACCTGGGGTATACCTTCAACATTTCTTTCTGGGGGACACAGTTCAACCACAACAGATGACAGATGTTTCCTCTCAAGGGCAAACTCGGAGCTGTTGAAAGCAGCCTGCGTGCGAGGCTGTGTGAGAATTGGAGGTGGTCGGGAGCCCCGGCAGCAAGGCGCGTGCGGATGAGCTGCTGAGGCCGATGCCTGCTTGGAGCAGTGGCAGGGCTCGCACGCTCTCCTGCCGGGCGCTTGCCTCACGGATGCAGAGACCCGGAGAGCCCAGGGATGCGAAATGCCCAAAGGGAGCGTCCAGGTGGGGAATCCGGGAATTTGGCCTGGCAGCAGGAGGGCGTCTCCTGACTTCTGATTGGAGAGCAGCACAGGGCAGAGTCCTTCCTAAGTACTAGGCGTACTGAATAATTAGATATAGACATGATCTCGCATATAAGGCACTTCACTGGCCTGGCTTTGACCTTGAACTTGACTGTGTGGATTGAAAAGGAGAAGAGGCTGGGAAGAGAGAGGGTGAGGGCAGGCAGGTGGGGGAGGGGTGGAAATGGGGGGCTGGGAAGCACTTGCCCGCCACGTCTGGAACGCTGGGTGAGATGCTGGGACTCAGGACCACCTCCACACGCCTCTGCCTGGAAACGCTGTCACTGTCCCAGACGCCATGAAATCAGAACTGAGGAGGGAAGAGGGGCTTTCCCACTGCCTTCTGGGAAGACTCCAATCGGCTTATCCACGCCCTAGCCACGGTGTGAAGGCCCATCAGTCACACAGCCTGTGGTGAGGTGAGGGATCACCAAATATTTCTGAAGGGCTGGAGTGGAAGCGCCTCCTGTCAGATCTGCTGGCTGAAGTTCAGCTTCACCGGGTTTGCCTACCACCCAGTCTAAACAATGGCACCCTGCTCACGTGTCTCCAACGAAGTGGGAATGGCTTAGGGGACCCATTGGAGGATGTGTCCGGAAACAGGGCTCTCAAGAGAATAAACTCATCGCAAAAGATGGTCTTGAGCAAGCACCCAAGAGGCCACCCTGAAAAGGAGTGGGTGTGTTTTTGCCATCGTTTAATAACATCTTCCAGAAACTTCATTCAGTGCAGGAATCAATTGTTCTCTTGCACATATCCAAGGAGACTGAATCTTCAGATGAAATGGATTTGATCTCATGAGCATTTGCCCAATAGAAGATTTCTCTTCTGGTTTCTCAAGACCAGAACTCAGAGAGAGAGAGAGAGAGAGAGAGAGAGGAAAGTTAGCCTCGAGGGAAAGAGAGAAACACTTTAGTCCTGGCACACACTAGAGCAAGCACACAAAACCCTTTTTGTTCCAAGGCCAGACCCCGAACAATGAGCTGTAGGGGCGCCTTTGAGAACCGCTCACGTGTCCACTGAAGCAGATCTGACCGAGTTACAAGCCGGGAGCCCAGGAGTTGTCTGCAAATTGGTGGAAAATGAAGTTCCATTATCAATCCCCTGAACGGGAGGCCTGGTTGGCACCTCTCTCTCTTGATGTGTGGTACTTTCACTCTCGATTTGAGAAAAGGTCTCACTCCTGGGAAGCAGCAGAGAAAGTTCTTTACAAGTGAATCCTTGCTGACAGCCGGACCCCTGACAGTAGCCGTCAGGCGGACCGGCCCCGGGTGTGAGCTCTGCACACACTCGCATGGGGATGGCTGGGCCAGGACAGGGACTCCCGCTCTGAAGGGGTCACGGAATCCTGCCTGGCTCACCTGGAGGGCTCCTGCCCTGTGAGTCGGGCCCCTGGACCCGCATCTCCAAGCTGAAAGCAGACTCCAGCCCCTACGTGCAGGCATGTGGGAAGCTGCTTTCTCACACCTGTTCCGCACACGCATCCTGGCTCGATCCCGGTCTCTACCCCTGACTCCAAGAGTTTCCCTCTCACCTCTCACCCGGCCACCACCTTCCCAGCAGTCACGTGGCTCCTCTTCCTGAGGTTGATCTATCTCACTTCCCACCACGCAGACTCAGCCCGCCTGGAGTAA
Organism: Balaenoptera ricei; assembly: GCF_028023285.1. Classification (NCBI taxonomy): domain Eukaryota; kingdom Metazoa; phylum Chordata; class Mammalia; order Artiodactyla; family Balaenopteridae; genus Balaenoptera; species Balaenoptera ricei. The sequence goes on along the minus strand of NC_082645.1, from coordinate 2,711,064 downwards.
AGCCCGGACCCTCCCAGCAGAGCCCACTCGTGGTCCACACAGCCTGAACAGCCAGGTGGAATGATGGGCGGGCAAATGCACTGAACATTTGAACTGTCCGCAGATGCACTGATACAATGAAATCAGACCTTTGAAATACAAGGCAGCTAGCTGTGCCTGCTGGCCTCTGAATGAATGATTCGTGAAATGTGTTGATTCAGCGGCCATTGCCATTGGGGGACCAGGAAGACTCACCCACTTAATCATTTATTCAACAAATATTTCTTAGCGCCAAAAATGGGCTTCTGGTTTCTTGGTGCCTTTGGAATACATTGGGCAAGAAGCTTTTTGTCTGTTTGTTTGTTTGTTTAGTTCCTACCTGGAAGGGCTTTTTAAACACTTTTTGCAAGTGGAAAAGTCCTGAGATGGACGCAAGCTTGGCATGTGTGGGAGCAGAAAGCCAATGAGTGTAGTCAGAGTGGGGCACAGGTAGTGGCCAGTGGGAGGCGAGGAGGTTAGGCAGAGCTCAGGGGAGCAGGAGGTGAAGTCAGCTGAGTAAACATCCATATGTCTACTCTGTGGAAAACTGATCGCCAGGGAGCGAGAGTAGAAGAGGAGAACAATGAAGAGCTACTGTAGGACCATCTACTCACTGTGGACCACCATAGGAAGTACCTTTGGAAAGCTGATGGGAGTCCAAAGAAGAGAACGTCCGGAACTGGAGGATCAGAGCATCTCCAAGTGTGGAGATGACAGAGGAGGCGGCATTTGAGCCGAGCCTTGGCGATCTGGGCACGGCAGAGAGTAGAGGAACGAACAGGGTCTGTTCTGGAACGCTGAACAATGAGGTGATTTTGGAGACTGGGTGTAGACAGGGATGCGGAAGGAGATGAGGTCGGGAAGGCTGGTGGGTAGCAGGCGGCGAGGGCCTGCCTGCTGGGTGGACGTATCTGTCCTCTATTTCATGGATGAGGGAGAGGGACTGCTCAGGAGAGAAGCAAGAGCATGGTTGTCAGGGTAGCAGCAGGGAGGAGAGCTCTGTGAAGAGGGTAGAGCAGGGGTCTGCAAATTTTCTCTGCAAAGGACCAGAGAGTGAATATCTTGGGCTTTGCAGGCTGTAAGTTTTCTTCTGCAACTACTCAACTCTGCGCCCTGGACAAATACAGAAACAAAGGGTGTGGCCGGGAAGCAATCAAATGTAACTTACAAAAATAGGCCTTGGGCTGGAAATAGCCTGCCAGACCCTGGGTCAGAGGGAGGAGAGAAGTTAGCCTGCCCTGCAGAGGATGTGGAGGGGTGGGCTAGACCAGCGACAGAATGGAAGCCAGGACACAGATTTGAGAGGCATTGTGCAGACTGTCAGGGGAGGCGGGGGAGGAGTGGGAGTTGAGACTCTAAAACCCCTAGTAAGAGGCAGAAGGGCTTTATTCCTTAGCTAAGATGAACAGCAAGCAAAGGGTGGGCGGGGGTTTTAAGCTGTAGACGTACACATGTACACACACACATACATGCAGAGAGGGGAAGATAAAGGGGAAGGCGCATCTGCATTTACTGGGCAGCCAAAAGTACAAACCATGGAGTCAGCTTAGAAAGATCAGAGAGGCAGGAGGTGAACGGCAGGATGACACAGCCTTCCGGGGGGCCCCCAGGAGAGCGTTTCACCCCTAGAAGCGGGCTGGTGGTGCTGATGACTTCAGGGATTTCATCCACTGCCCGGCTTCTCCTGTGTCTCATGCTGGGCCTCTAGCAATTCAGCAGCACCTGTTTCCCTAGTGCCTACCAGCTCTTTAACCTTGGACTAGAGACTCTGAGGGGCCACGACAGACCATGTGGTGCAGTCTTTACTGTAAGTCATGGGAGAGGCAAGAGATACGAAGGACCTGGGAGAGGCAGCTCACTGCAGTGTCTGGCAACACTTCCTGGGAGGGTCTGGAAGGGCAGGTACGACAGGTGAGAAGCATCCAGGTAGGGAGAGAGACATGCAAATCAGCTAATGACGGCAATGAGCAGCCTCACCCAGAAACAAGGACAGTCTTTAGGATGTTGCATAATTCATATTCGAATGCACAGGGTGATTTTGATTTTTTTCCTCTCTTGCCTCTAGTCTGACTGTTCTTGGTTATCACCGAGAGGCAGCAGAGGGCAACAACGAAGACCGTGGACTCAGCAACCGCGTTTGAATCTCACGTTCTCTGGACCATGTCACTTCTCCTTTCTAGGCCTCAGTTTTCTCCCTCTGCAAGGGGGGTGGGTAATAACAGAGCCCCCTGCATGGACCATTGTGGGCATTAGACGGTCAGTACCTGTGCAGGGCTCAGACCTGGCTTGGGGCAGGATGTCCTATGTCAGGGCTCTCCTCTGCATTTCCCTGTCCTGCTTCTGCTGGGGGCTAAGGAAGGGACAGGGGAGAAGTGGCTGGAGGTCGAAGGGGTCCCCCTGCTCAGCACTGAGGACAGACCCTTTCTCTTTTTCTCACTGAGCATCTAGGTGACAAATGAACCAACCTCACAGCCATCACCATCTCCCTTCATCCCATGCCTTTCTGGGAAAGATATTTTCTCTCTCCAGATTGAAACTAGGCAGGTAGAGAACAGTTTGCAGTTTTAATTAATACAGATTTATCTACCTCCCAGGGCTGTTTGTAGAATTAATCCCTACCCAGTGCCTTAAGCTCCTTAGCAGACAGGCACTGTGTTCTCACCAAATAAGCTGGTCTCTGGGTCTTCCAGCCTGATTCTCTCAGCCACTGCCCCCTCATCTCATATAACAGCCTCCTTGCTCTCTTTAAATTGATTGGCTGGTCCATGTGAATTTAAGTTTATCCTCTGCCCAGTGCAATTAACTGTGAAAATCCTTGATCCTTGCCTTGGGTGAGGGGAGGTAGGGATGTTTGGGTGGTCTGGGCACAGAGCTGGGGTTCAATCCTGAAGTGACTCTGACAGTCGATGCTATAGTCCCTGACCTCCTGGCTGCGTTTCTGAGCAACACCTAGAGAGGCTGAAGGCATGAGGGAGGGACCCGGACGGGGAGAAGGAGCTGGGCTGGAGGATATGGATGGATTTGATAACGTGGTGGAATAGCCTGAAAGCCTGGTCCCTGAATTAGTTATAGGGCCCTAGTTTAGAAACTGATGCAACAAATAACTCTGCTCATCATTTGTAAAAGCTTGTTATATCTAGGATACATCAGTATAAATAACTTGCATCGGGGTTTTGCCTAGCTCAGTGCTTTGCTTTTGTTGACTTGATTTGTTCCTATGTGGGTGTCTTATTCCTTGAGAAAACCCCAAAGAACAAAGTGTTACAAATGCATCTCAGCTCTTTGGGCATATTTAAAATTTCATTCCTTGCTGCTTTAGCGCATGTCTTACAGAGCTGCAATGACCTGGGTAAATCAAGTAGAAAAAGACAGCGGGAGGCCTCCTCTGAGGCTCTGTGAACCATAATAAAATGTTTAAAAGTACCAAGGAATACAACCACTAAAATTGAGGCCGACTATCTCTTTGCATATGACATAACTGCATCAGCAGATTAGTTTTAAAAATGCTATTTTCACATGAGTTAACCAGAGGAAAAGGCCACAGTCCTCAACTTAGCCTTGTTAGTATTGACCAAACATAAACCAAATTCTGAGATAGCTTCAAAAATCCTTTAAAGTGGAATTTCCTAAAGAAGAAACGATGAAACATCAGTTGTCTAGTAATATGCTCTATGAATAATCCCATGTCCAAATGAATTTGAGAAATATCCCATATTATAACATCTCTTGGAAATTCACAATGAGAGTAAGCATATTAAAGGTTCTAAGAAGTCTATAGAAAAGTGACTTTCTTAGTTTACTTAAATTAGGAAGTCTGATTATCACACAGAACTTACAATCCCTGAAATAGTTTTCCATCAAAACACGTTTTGGATTTAGCTTCTAATTTCAAAGAGGAACCTTGCACTGCCTTCTCAATATCAGTGATAAGTACATCTGAGATTCCTAAATACCCATCCCCCATCTAAAAGATCTGTTCCATAATGAAGAATAGAATTGGTGACTGTCCCTATAAAAGCCTCTAAAACAATGGTTCTCAAACTCTGGTCTGTATCAGAATCACCTGGAGAGCTCATGAAAAAGGACAGAGTCTTGGGTTTGTTGAGGTAGGACAGGGCCTGGGCCTCCGAACTGTTACCAACTTGGCCCCATGATGCTGATACTCACCAGGTTTGTGAATCACTGCTTTAAAAGCCAGGTCCAGAAATGGAGAGAAGCCCAGGAGAGGGGGACGTTGGGCCCTGGCCTAAGAGCTTGTCAGAACACTGAATCCAAAAGTGTTTGCTGAGTACCCACCAGCCACCCAACTTTAGGTTACAATAGCACTAATATCTCAGGGCATTTTAGGTGGTGTGTATATATATATATATATATATATATATATATATATATATACATATTTTTTTTTTTCCCCTCCAGATACTGTCTATCAGGGAATAAAAAGAACAAAATGGAAGGAGCCACAAGGTACAACTCAGTTGGTCTCCCAAAGTTCCCTCTCCTAATCAGTAAGTACCTCACCACTGATATCAGTTGATGTAAAATTAGATGTGAGAGATTGTGAATGAGGGAAAAAGACCCAAGTCCGTGAGTCCATCATTAATCATTTTTTATTTTTATTTTTTGCATCTCAAAAACTGAGCCTGAAATATACTAAAATGTACCATTTCCCTCCCCCTCAACTCAATGCTTCTTTATTGAGCATCTATTATGTGCCAGGTGCTGTGAGAGGTGCTGATAAACACACACTTGGAAGTCCCTGTTTTCAATGACTCCATCTACTAAGGGAAATATCTTGTTTAAATGTATGTAGATTATGATATAATGGCTTAAATCCTACACCTCATGCATGTAAAAGGTACAGTACTAGGATTGCATAGAGGAGAGTGGTCCTGACTCACTATGGGAGAAGCAAGCAGAGCTGCAAACTGGACAGTGGGGTAGCCAGAGCTGGACGCGGAGGCTGAGGCTGGAATCCATGGACTGTTTGTAAGATGAACAGGTCAAGATTGTTAGGTACCACGCCTGAGACCAGACTGTGGAGAGACACAGTGTCAGCTGTGCTTTCTTTCCCTGGACTCCTATTCTACCATCTTTTTAACGGACTTTTATAATTTATAAGGTCAATGTCCATACTATATAGAAAGCCCTCATCACTTTCAGCTTCTTTAATTTGTAATTTTAATAATTCTGACTTGAGAAAAAGAAAATGCCAAAAGGCTGTTTCCAGGTAGTCTTTTCACAGAAATTGTCTAAGCACCTCATTAATTACCTCTGAGTCATGGAGGAGAGTTCCTCACTTCCTTCCCAAGCTCCCGCCAGACATGGGAGATCCTCACTGGACCTGGGTGGGGTGTGTCCACTTGGATGGGATAAAATTGCATATCTTCAGCCTATTATTCAGCCATCTCACAAAGTCTAACCAGTCGCCCATGACCCCTGTATCAGAGAGAGCTGATGCTCACTCAAGAATCAATTAGATCTACATTTTTGCCAAAATCCAATGAGCTGAGACAACACTGGATTAAGATTGCGAGATGGGGGCAGTTGAAAGGGACGGAGGAAGGGAGACTCTTTGAAGAAGCCCACCTGGGTATAACAGATTCTGTACATTATGAAATTCATTTGAACATGCCTAAGGGTATTTTCAAGGCTTCCAAAGTTTAAATATGACAGACGGGAAAAAGAAAGCCCCCATAATTTTAAAAGTTCAACCTTAGATTTACTAAAGGAAATGCTGAAATTTCTAAGCACTTGCTTAGAAAGGCCACAAACCTCAGACAAGTATGATTCAAATCCTGCCATCACTTTTGACATTCCTATCCCACCCAGGTAGCCACAAAGAAGGGACTTATTTTAATGACTGTATCATGGTCACAGGACTTTTAACATGATAGTTTAATGCTGATGAAACCCAATAACAACTTACTGATATTAACTCACATCTTATTAGAAAATTCCTGTTCCAATATCAAATTTCAGTGATTTTGGGAAAAAACTGATTTTTTTAAAATCTATGGCTCCAATGAATACCTAATATGGATCTGATTTTAACATTTTATCTGTTTTCAAGATAAAGTTACTTATTTCATTTGATGGAACTCCTAAAAAGCAGCTTTTAGTCACATAAAATATCTCAACTGAAATAAAGCCCTACCACTCTAATCCTTCTTATTGAAACTCTCATTAATAGCCCCTTGTTCCTGTAAGGTGTCTTTTCTAATGATGGAAGAACTCTGCTCTCTGAAAATATGTCTCAGCTATTGTGAAATATTCTTCATTAACCTTGTGGGAAGAAGGGTTTAGAGAACTGTATGGAATCAATATGGTAACTATTTATTTGTTAGTTTAAAAGTATATTGGACTAATCACCAAATGAATTAATAGCTCTTATTCGAAGGGATTATATTAACAAGTAAATTCCAGCTACAGAGATGTCCACATGGCAGGTAACCAAGGAGAGAAGAATCACATGCCTATTTGTAAAGATAAAGGGCACAAGAATCCAGAATGAGTTTGACAATACATGGTAACAAATTTTGACTATAAAAATTAAATAATAATAATAGTGGCCTTGCTACTTTGATCAAATACTTTACGTCCCACGGTCCTGATACTCCTTTAGTATTAATTTAGAATGAGAGCAAGCAGCTTAGAGGCAGACACATGGTCATGATGAGGAGATCCTGGCATCGCATCGTCCCTCTCTTTCAAGGAAAGAGCGCTAGCAGTGCCAGGAATGGAATGAAGAGGCCAGGCTTCTTGGAGTGTCTCTGTGTCACTCAGCATGCCACCTTGGGCAGGCCTCACCTCCTCTCCAGGTGTATTCTCCTTTAGGGAAAATGAGGATAGCAATCCAAATCTGACTGCCTCAAAGCTCTCATCTGAGACTCAAGAATCAATAATAGGGGCTTCCCTGGTGGCGCAGTGGTTAAGAATCCGCCTGCCAATGCAGGTGACGCGGGTTCGAGGCCTGGTCTGGGAAGATCCCACATGCCGCGGAGCCAGTAAGCCCGTGTGCCACAACTACTGAGCCTGCGCTCTACAGCCCATGAGCCACAACTACTGAGCTCGCGTGCCACAACTACTGAAGCCCATGCACCTAGAGCCCGTGCTCTGCAACAAGAGAAGCCACCACAATGAAAAGCCCGCGCACCGTGATGAAGAGTAGCCCCCGCTCGCCGCAACTAGAGAAAGCCCGCGTGCAGCAACAAAGACCCAACGCAGCCAATAAATTAATTAATTAATTATTTTTAAAAAAGAATCAATAATAGAGGTGACTGCAAGGTATCATAGCTGCATATTGCCAGGCTCACCTTTGCAATTTTTCCTGAGATGGCCTCAGCCTTATATTCCTAAAACAAGTCAAATCATGTAGCTTTCCTCTTCAGAGATTTCTTAGTTGCCCATTATATAGAGAATAAAGTTCAGACTCTTTACATGGTATTCAAGATCCTTCATGGTATGTGCTTCTCCAACTACTTCTCTCTGTGTTCCCACAAACCAACCACACCGAATTTATTGGCACTTTCTGGACATTTCATGCGCTTTCGTATCTTGGTCTTTGCCCAAACTACCTAGTCAGCTCCTGACGAAATCCTACTCCTCCTTAATGATCAGTTCAAATGTAACATTCCCTTAAAGATACTTTCCCTTATATCCTTCACTCATTCAGTTATTACAGAGTGTTTTTTATGTGCCAGGCATCCGAACTGTACCATTGTAGGCAACATCCCTACAATGGCACTTTATGTGTGTTTATAACATACTGTTAATTTCAGCCTGCTTCATGGGACTTTTTATTATTTTACCACTAGATTAGAAGCTCTTTGAGGAAAGAAATTATTCACTGTTCATCCCTATATCTCCATGCTGGTACACAGAAGGCACTTGGCAAATGTTTGTTGAATGAATAAACTATGTTTTATTTATCTTGAAATTCTCATGGTTTTGATATCAAGGCACCTCATAAACTCTGAAAGGATGAAGGACAATTTCTGCCACTTTTTCTTCTAGAAATGAGTAGTTTAGAAGTCATGCATGTGAAGGCTTTGGATCTTATTTACTACCAAATTGATAAACTAAATTCTCATTCAATACTTTCTTCTCTCTCTCCACCTCCATTATTGGTTCGGGGCCATGAGGGGAGCCAAGTTGGGACTGTGGTCCATCTTCTAGATTTGTACTCCCTAAAGACAACCAGGCTTCTAACGTCATGTCCAGGATAATCTCCATTGCATGGCTTGGCCTTCTGTATCAAGCTGGCCCATCAGAACTGGGTTTTATACCCCAAACCTTACCAAGATAATGAACAAGGAAGCTGGAGATACATAATAAACATCCATCACACATTTCAGGAACATTTTTCCAGAATGATAAAGCTCAAACATTTGGAGAGGGTGGGTCAAGAGTTACTCATAACAAACAGCAATAATAAGTAAGGCAATTAGCAGAAAAGAGGGCACCGCCCACACAGAGCATTTCCTTAGGAATTTTAAATTCCTGGGTCAGCTTCATTCTGGAGAAATGGGGTATTTTTTAACTTTCAGAAACCCACTTAATCTCAGTAGGAGGCAATGATCTTGAGAAGTCAGTGTCCCTTCCTGCTTTCTTGGGTCTCCTTCCTCCTCATTGTCAAATAAGGAGCATTGATCGTCTATCTGGAACTCATGCCGAATATGGGTTTTTGCTCTTAGATCATCTTTTCCCTCATCAGCGCCATGAGGAGAAACACAATGGGGTGATTTCTGTGCGGAGTTGTGACCCGATGGCTGTAAGAGGCATATTTCTTGTACGATAGCCAATCCTGTAAGTACCCTGTGGACGAAAGGGTTGATGAAAGAGATGGGAGGAGGAAATAAACTACATTCAGATGAAGATGAACTGGAGATGTATTTGTACAGTGAGGAAGAGAGAAGCTGGCGGAGATAACTTCTTAACTCTGGGCTAGAGGACCAGTGTTCTCAGAGCCCCTCACGTTACTGTGCAGGCATCTCTGATCTCCGTATTGCCACCCAACAGAGCAATTCGTGCCCAGCGAGGGGCCGTTTCCTTTTTCCCTCTCAGCAGGCCATCCTAAACCTGGGGAGCAGGAGGGGTGCTGAAAAGTTCCAGGCGACCCCATATCCAGAAGAAGGGTGAGTAGTCTTTTCTTCAGGTGAAAAATGAAGGCCACCAAACAGTCTGGCGTTATTCCACGGGTTAAAATTAATAAGCACAGACACACATACACACATTCACCCCAATGGATATATGTACACGTATAACTGAAAACACTTCGCCGTACACCTGAAACTAACAAAACATTGGAAATCAACTATACTCTAATATAAAATAAAAATTAAATTTAAAAAGATATGTAACAAAAGACTTAAAGGTGGGATTGACATGTATACACTGATGTGTATAAAACTGATGACTGATAAGAACCTGCAGTACAAACAAACAAACAAAAAACAACTAATACTAAAAAAAAAAAAAAAAAAAAAAAGATATGTAACAAAATACTTAAAGGTGGGGAAAAAAAAAATAGACCAAAAGAAAATAAAATGTTTACAGTGCTTGTTCTTGAGTGATAGCACTATGGCTTATTTTATCTTCCTTCTTTCTATGTATCTCTATTTTCTACAGAAAACTTGCATTATTTTTCAAATAAGAGCAAAATTATATCAGAAAATCTTCTGCCTTCGACTAGCAACTCTTTCCCACTGACCAAGATTTCCATGAAAATGCCATCTGTATTGGTCAGAGGGGACCATGGGGTTAACAAGGTGTTTCAATAGGAAGGGCAGAATACAGAGTCTTTGTTATCAGGGTTTTTCGGGGCTTTTGTACTTTTCCTTTTCTGTTCTTAGAAATGTGAGAGTGACCTCCTGCCCAGAGAAATGACCTTGGATTTAAATTTGAAATACTAGCACAGTCTAAATGCCTGAAAGGGGCATTGCATTCAAGAACACTGAGGTGAAGTGTTTCTCTGTTCTCGGTTGACATGTGATGCATCCATCAGATCACTTGCAAGAAATGGGTTGTTGCATCCCTCCATCTCTGGCAGCTGCAAAAGACATTTATCCCCTTCCCCTCTCCTCCAAGCAATAGCAGCCGCCGTAGTCTCGCAAGGTGGGACCCGGAGTGCAGCCGAGAACAGGCAGGTGAACATTTGGGAAGAATTCACCTTTTCACTTTTTTGCTTTCTTTTGCAATATCTGTTAGGGTGGCAGGTTCATGGGCCCTGCCATTTCCCAGAGGGTCTATGTTTCTACTTGTTTGCTTGGCTGTCAGTCAGAGACAAAAGGAATTCTCCTCTCAGAAAGGTTTCTTGTGTTATTTTGTTGGTCTTTCATCTTCAGTAATATAGCAAGACTCCTTACACCCCATGAAATGACATGATGTCTGAGATTCGCTTTAAATTATTCCATCTAAGATGAGAAGGCTGGGGGAGGACAGCATGGCAACTAACAGGCTCGCCCTATGGGCTCCTGCAGGCTATTAGAGACCCCGCACTTCTCTCTAAAAGAGAAAAACTAAAACTTCCTCTATTCTACTAAACCCCCTTCAAATATCCTTGTTTTCAAATTTCTAATCTCCTCTTTTACAGACTGGGCAGGATGCTGGTTTTAACCTAATTTGTTCTCTTGTAACACATCCTATGTAGAAGTGTCCTGCAGTACCCTATAGAATGTGGGTGTACTTAGCACCCACAGATTTCAGCTTTGGCATGTCAGACAAAATTCTTAGCCATCAGGAGAGGCCTTTCAACGTTCTGTTATGTTCACATATATGCATTATTAATTTTGCACACAGACCAAAGAGCAAACTTTCTATTCATGGAGAGCTCACTACTGAGTCTGGCCGCTGTTCATAGGCCATAATGGACATCCCATATTTTTGAGAACTCCAACACCATCAGTGTTAACTCTGAAATTCATAGGGAAGATAAGATGGAAATCTGAAACCGGAAAATGCCAAAAAGGCTTCTAGAGAGCTACCCCAAGCTTCGTTATGGAAATAAGATCTTACCGTGTAAAGAAAAGGAGAGGTAGGCATTGGGTAAAATATCTGCATTGAGTCTCACAGCAAATGACACAACTGATGGATTCCCACAGGGCAGAGAAAAACCTGAAACCACTAAGAGCATCTGGGTTCTTTATCCTTCCATGATCTTCAATCTCAAATATACTCAGCATTGTTTTTTACTAGAACATTTAAAAGGACAGTACTTCATTACATGAGTGATCACTCCTGTTGGTCTCCCAGATAATACATATTGAAGTACTTTTTAGACTGCAAATTGATGAGTAAATGTAAGACATCATGATCATTAAGCTGGCATTTTATTTCTTCTGTTTTTCAGCTCTTTTTTTATGATCAATGTAATCATGCTCTGTGGGGAACTCCATTTCTTCTTGTGTCCTTGTTAATACTCTGGCACTAAAAAATGCTAAGAAAAGTAGAGATGCAAGTCTCATATTCCTGTACTTGCCATAACATAGTGGTGTGTTAAGGATGGGGAAATTGATTCAGTTAATGCCTAAACTACTTTAGCTTTGTGTAAGCTGACATTTAAGAAAGATTGAATCGATGTAAAGCCTTCTTTTATTTTATTACTTCATTTTTTTAACATCTTTATTGGAGTATAATTGCTTTACAATGGTGTGTTAGTTTCTGCTTTATAACAAAGTGAATCAGCTATACATATACATATATCCCCATATCTCCTCCCTCTTGCGTCTCCCTCCCACCCTCCCTATCCCACCCCTCTAGGTGGTCACAAAGCACTGAGCTGATCTCCCCGTGCTATGCAGTTGCTTCCCACTAGCTATCTATTTTACATTTGGTAGTGTATATGTCCATGCCACTCTCTCACTTCATCTCAGCTTACCCTTCCCCCTCCCCGCATCCTCAAGTCCATTCTCCACATCTGTGTCTTTATTCCTGTCCTGCCCCTAGGTTCTTCAGAACCACTTTTTTTTAAAGATTCCATATATATGTGTTAGCATACGGTATTTGTTTATCTCTTTCTGACTTACTTCACTCTGTATGACAGACTCTAGGTCCATCCACCTCACTACAAAGAACTCAATTTAGTTTCTTTTTATGGCTGAGTGATATTCCATTGTATATATGTGCCACATCTTCTTTATCCGTTCATCTCTCGGTGGACACTTAGGTTGTTTCCATGTCCTGGCTATTGTAAATAGTGTTGCAATGAACATTGTGGTACATGACTCTTTTTGAATTATGGTTTTCTCAGGGTATATGCCCAGTAGTGGGATTGCTGGGTCGTATGGTAGTTCTATTTTTAGTTTTTTAAGGAACCTCCATACTGTTCTCCATAGTGGCTGTATCAATTTACATTCACACCAACAGTGCAAGAGGGTTCCCTTTTCTCCACACCCTCTGCATCATTTATTGTTTGTAGAGTTTTTGATGATGGCCATTCTGACTGGTGTGTGGTGATACCTCATTGTAGCTTTGATTTGCATTTCTCTAATGATTAGTGATGTTGAGCATCCTTTCATGTGTTTGTTGGCAGTCTGTATATCTTCTTTGGAAAAATGTCTATTTAGGTCTTCTGCCCATTTTTGGATTGGGTTGTTTGTTTTTTTGATATTGAGCTGCACGAGCTGCTTGTAAATTTTGGAGATTAATCCTTTGTCAGTTGCTCCATTTGCAAATATTTTCTCCCATTCTGAGGGTTGTCTTTTTGTCTTGTTTATGTTTTCCTTTGCTGTGCAAAATCTTTTTGTTTTATTTTTTAATTGAAGTATAGTTGATTTACAATGTTGTGTTAGTTTCAGGTGTACAGCAAAGTGATTCAGTTATACATACATATATATCTACTTTTTTCAAATTGTTTTCCCTTATAGGTCATTACAAAATATTGAGTATAGTTTCCTGTGCTTTATAGTAGGTCCTTGTTGGTTACCTATTTTCTATATAGTAGTGGTAAAGCCTTCTACAATGCTGTATTTAAGAGAGTTTTGCTATTCACTCACCTAGTCCATCAGGAACTTGGACTAAGTACCTACCACACAGCATCGATAAGAAGCAGGTACTGAGAAGGAATCCAGCAGAATGGATGCTACAGAATAGATTTCCAGAAAGGAAACTTACAGCATTAAAAAAGAAAACAGCGAGAATTAACAGTTGATGAGGGCTAGGTAGAGCATCCGCAGAGCTGAAGTAAAGCTAAACTTAAATATCCAAAGCCCCACCTTGAAGGCACTTCCTCCTTACTTCCCCAGGAATCACAGAAAAAAATCACAGAATGGTAGAATCAAATCCTACGCCCCATGTAGACATTCCCCTGGCAACACCTCTATGACTTTTGATAGAATTATTTCTCTGGCTGAAAGTTCACAATATGAAGGGGGCCTATTCCTTCTCTCTCGTGTTCAATAGATGCCAAATTACTTTGTAAGGGAAAAGACTTACACAGATGCCCATTGCTATGATTATTGGGAATGATTTACTTTATGCAGACTGTTTATCCTCCATTAATGCCAGGCCAGGACTAAAATTAAGGTTGCAATAACAGTAGCTGCATAATATTTATCTAGTTCCACATCTCACCAAGGAATTTTAGCCCCTATGCAATTATTCAAAACAATACAGGACGTGTTTAACATTAGCTTGAAAGTAGAATAATCCAGGATGTGAAACAGAGTTAGAGACTTCCAGCCCAATCCTTTGGCTGTGATGTGGCACCCGCCATCACTCTCCTGTCTGCTCCAGAGCTGTCTATGCCATTTCCTAAAGTTCACTGAGAAATGTCCTCTACAGTTGCCTCTGTTCCATATGGAGAATGGCTCCATTCTGTTCTGAGGCCTCCCTCTTCATTCTCTTCCCTGTATTACGGGTGGTCCAGCAGTCCCTTTATTGAAGCGGGAAAAGGGCTCTTACCCAATCTTCCACCGCACGAGATTATACTTGGGCTATAAAACTGGAATTGGTTGTGTTCTTAGAGTGTTAAAAGAAAAAGAAAGCACCCCTTTTAGTTGTTCACAGCTTCTCTCTCACAGCTTTTGCATGAGTCCTTGGAGAGAGCATTCAAAGAATATTCTGAAGCAGCCTCTCCCATGGCCCACTGTCAATGAAGCAAGTTCTGTTCCCCCAGGTGTCATCCCCACAAGTTTCTCAGTCTCTCCTACAATAAAGCCCTTGGTATGGATGTGCCATGGAGCTCCAGGCTCCTGGAGTAAGACCAGCGAAGACCAGCAGGGCTCCTCCTGCTTCCTCCTTCCGTGGTTTTGGTTCAGGGCACACTTTCAGACACTAGAATTTTGGCACAGTTGAAGGGATGAAACAGCTCAAAACAACAGTAAACAAGTTGGCAATAATTATAACACAATTGCTACACGATGATTCTCAGTGCATGTAGAAGGCTTCACAGTCATTGGACTATATGTTTTGGTGTCCCGCCAGCATTGTGATGCTATTCGAGAAGAGCCATTTCCTGCCCTAACAACCCTTTTAGACTCAAGATTCAGAACCCTGGCATGTTTCAGCACACATGCAATGATTTTGGATGCCACGTTACACTTATCATACTCTTAATGACACTTTTGATTTAATGTTCCAACTACAAGAGACAGCTGTAAAATTTTAGATTAAAAAAAAAAGTTTACAGATTGATCAAAATGTAACAAACACTAAAACTGAAAGCAAAATGAAATAAAGTAATCTGTGTCTGGGTTGTTGGCATAACAGATAGAGAGGAACCACTCAGTGACTTTCACTAAACATCTTAATACATGCTAAGAGGGGACACACACACACACACACACACACATATATACACACACACGAATACACGAAACAACTAACAAAAGGCTTAAACTCTTTTCAGTAATCAATTGTTGGGATAGGTTTGGTGGTTATTCTGAGACTGCTGCATATATATTGTAAAATAAAGCAAATTAGTAATTATGTTGATATCATTGCAAATTGATTTTTAGCACTGGAGAAAGAAATACAGGTGCAAGATCAATATGGTTCAGTTAAAATTCTGTGGTCCTGAATATGAATCAGAAAAATCTATTTAAATCCATAATACATTTTATCTTAAACATAGTACATGTATTTCTTAGCTCTGAATAATGAAAAAGACCTGGAAACAGTGACCAACACTCTAGCAATGAGCCCCCCAAGAACTCAAATCAGGCTTTCCAAACACCAGTTTCCGGGACGTCCCTGGTGGCACAGTGGTTAAGAATCTGCCTGCCAATGCAGGGGACACAGGTTCGAGCCCTGGTCCGGGAAGATCCCACATGCCGCGGAGCAACTAAGCCCGTACGCCACAACTACTGAGCCTGCACTCTAGAGACCACATGCCACAACTACTGAAGCTTGCGTGCCTAGAGCCTGTGTTCCACAGCAAGAGAAGCCACTGCAATCAGAGGCCCGTGCACTGCAACGAAGAGTAGCCCCCATTCGCTGCAACTAGACGAAGCCCGCCCACAGCAACGAAGACCCAACGCAGCCAAAAATAAATAAATAATAAAATAAATTAAAAAAAAAAAACAATTTCCACCATGAAGGAACCAGGGTTTCTCAAGATAAATAAATGATCCCATTAAGAGGCAGGAGATACACACACAGGAAGACTGAAATATCTTGTTATATCAGAGAGCAAGGAAGCCTCCAAAGACCTGTAAGTCCACGCCAAAGGGATTCAAGCACCAGTTTGAAGAGGAGGCTCCTACCGGCCAACATGAGAAAAATCTGAACCTCATCAAGAAGAATAATTGCAATGGATTGAAACATATTAAATGTGTTGAAATGTAAAAGTTCACAATAATATATTTTTTAAAATACCTAGTCACCATAGGAGGATGCTAAAGAAGTAACTCATCACTTTGAAAGCTATTAAACAAAAGAAAAGAATCAAGGTTTTCCTTTATATATTGTACCACAGCTAACCAGGAGGTGAGAGAAAGTTTCCTTTGATCGAATTATTCTACTAGTAAATGAGGATAAAAGGATACAATGAGAATATTGCCCCCTAGATCCACAAGGAATTAATGGATCTAGGCAATAATCATTCACGATCATTACCCTTCAAAGGCAGACAACCTGATAATATGTGCATCCTGAAGGAAATATATAATGATATCATCCAGAAGATATTCTTGCTCAAAAATAAAATCTGAATCTAATCAAGCTTCTAGATCTGAACACCAAGTTAAAGGAAATATAAGCATAGAGAAACATGGTAAACAACACCACAGGATTCAATCAGAAAAGTCTAGAATATGAAAGACTTTATAGGACAATCTATTTTCTTCAACAAATACATTGCAAGGGAAATAAAAGAGACTTATCAGCTTAAAGAGAATTAAGAGACATAGCAGCCAATTACAGTGTATTTACTTACTTGGATTCCTATTCAAAGTGTAAAGAAATTATGGCCCAACTGTGAAAATTTTGTATTAAAGAATTATTAATATTTTGGGTATAATAATGATATTATTATGTTTTTAAAGGGTCTTTATCTTTCAGAAATAGATGTTGGAATGAGAGGATGTCTGGTGATGGAATAAAAATTCATATTTGAAGGCAAGACAAGAAAAATTTAAACATAAAACATTTTCTCTGCCCTTTGGCCTCTCCCCCAGCCCCTCACAACCAATGTGCATCGTGCATCTGCATCCTGCATTAACCACACCTCCCCAATGGCAGAAATACCTGTTCAACCTTAAAGATCCACTTTTCTCCTTCTGGCGCCATGTAAATCCTTACACGGTAACATACCTTTCTCAGTCCCTTAAGGGGCCACAGTAACCCACCACTCACCTTGTACGTACACACGTCTCGGGTGAACTCTATATACGAGGCCAATATATCATTTCCCTTAAAGATAGTGATTGGTGCAGAACAGACTGGTCAGACCACCTGGGGAGATACTGGGCAGCAACCATTGGAAGTTCTTAGCTGAAATACTTACTTATGCCCTTATAATGTTGGTAGCTATATTACTTGTATTCTGCCGATTTTACAAGATTATTGTGTCCTGCATTACTAAATGTGTGACTGAGCCTCCGATAAAAATAATGATGACTCGGCGACTTGAAAAGATTAACCAAATATATGGCTCTACAAGATACATAATTGTAATAGTGTCTAACTCTAGATACAGGAAGAAGCAATAAGAGGGAACCATTTCCTGGACCATAACAGACTAGTACGACAGGTAATTCAGAGACTTTTGGTTACTGTTAAAAGGCCTAGTTCAGAAATAGCGCATTGAATGGCCTATCAATGAAATCCTCTCCTGACCTGGGAATGAGAATTCCCAGGGACAAATTGGTCACGAAATGCCTCCCAAACCTTTGTCCAAATTAAGACCAAAAGGGAAGGGATTGTAAAATGAAGAATGTTGCCCACCATCCAGTTCTACAAGAATCAAGTGATTAGCCAATTCGGTCACTGACCTACAGTACACCCTGAAAGGAATTCAGGGCAAAGATCAAGATGAGGCATTTTGTGCTCTGGGAAAACCGACAGAACTGACCCTCAGATAGTTAGATATTTTCAGGAGAAAATTTGATGAACCCAGTTTCTTGCATCTTCCCATACTTAGAAAAACACTGAAACCATTAACTAAGATATCTGCTCCTCCCAAATAGAAGTAACCCTCTACCAAGATGTGTGTTTGATTACACGTAACCCTTCACCAAAAATCACATATATACTGACCTCCCCCTTTACCCCTTTGGAACAGTTTTCTGAAAGTCTGTCTCCTGGGTTATAATTCTCAGGTTGGCTTCAATAAAATTTTCCATTTCTTTCTTAGATTTACTATTGATTAATTTTCATTGACACTGGGATTTGTGTCTAATTAATATGAAAATTGCGAGGAAGTAAAAACAGATAAACTAAGATTGGATATTAGTAGATAATTTTTAAATCTGGGCGATAAATACATAGGGATTTATTACACTATTCTCTCTAATTTTGTGTATGTTTGAAATTGCTCAGGGTAAGTTTTTAAAAAAGTTATATATATTTTAAATGAAGTTGAAGAGAAGTAGTTTTTGAGGAAAAAAAAGTTTATATAATACCATATGCCAAAATAAATTTCAGATGAATTAAATAGTTAAATGTTTAAAAAGGATATCACACAAAAAAATAGACTATGTAGGTGAATAAATATTTTTATATTGGTAGTAATATATTTCCCGTATTAAAAGCAACAAAATAATCATAAAGGAAAACATATAGACTGTATAAAAGTTTAAAATTCATGTATCTTTAAAAACAAAAAACTGGATAAAATATTTGTACAAACTCTGACATATTAATGGTTAATGATATTCCTTCATAAAAGCCATGCACAAATCAATGAGAAAAATACAAGGACCTCAAGGACAATGGGTATAAAAAGAAAATTCACAAAACAGGGAATATAAATGGGCAATAAAGTTATAAAAATATTAGTCTCCATGGGTAATTATGGAAATGCAAATAAAATAAAAAATATATATAATTTACATATTTAAAAATTTATAATATTTAATACCAGCATGAATGCTTTCTATAGGCACTATAATAGACTGCTGTTAAAAATGCAAAACAGGACAGATTCTCTATAGGGTAAGGGTGGCCTTATATAGTAAGAAACATTTATAAAAAAATATTTATACTTTCTGAGGCAGTCATTCTACTTCCAGAAATTCAAGGAAAGTACAGGAGGTTGGGTGCAAAAATGGCTGCAGCTGCCCTCACTCCTCCCAGTATTCAGGCCCCTTCTCAAGGTGACTTTGCTCCCCCTCCCATCAGGAGGTAGAACCTATTTCTCTATCCTTTGAATCTGGCTTTGGCCATGGTACTTTCTTTAGCCAACTGGACTTGAGAAAATGTGACTTGAGCAGAGAATTAAAAACTACTTGTAAATGAGGCCTGCCCTCTCCTGCTGTTGGGGACCCTTCTGCCACCATGAATAAGTCTGGGCTAGACTCCTGGAGGATGAGAGACCAGATGGGGAGAGGCCCAATGACCTCAGCTGTGCCAGTCATTCCAAACACGTGAGTTAGGCCATCCTAGACCACTCAGCCCTGGCAGAGCCAACGCAGACCAGAAAAACTGATGCTCTCTTGACCTACAGAATCATGAAAAATAATAAATGTTTGTAGTTTGAAGTCATTAAGTTTGAAGTGGTTTCCTAATGAAAGCTAAATTACTTAAAGTAATCAGAAAAATGGACAATTATATGTGCAAAGATGTTCATTTTTATATCATCTATGTTAATAAATTGGAAATAACATAAACGCCCAACAAGAAAGAATGGTTAATAACAACTGCAGATTTGAAATCATAAAATCATTAAAAATCATATTTTCAAGACATAATGATATTTTATCATGGATAACTTTATTAATGATAAAACATTTTAATGATATTGGAAAATGTTTAAAATGGAAAATTAAAGAAAGCAGATTATAATTATATGCAAAGTATGATTTTCAATTATGCAAATATGTGTGTCTGGTATCACAGATGGAGATTTGACCTGAAGACTTACTTTAAGAATCATTGCTTTAAAATTTGCATGCAATGTCTCACTTTGTGTCTGGGGAGATTCTTCCTGGCTTCTGTGTGGTCCCTTGAAGTTATGCAATGTAAAGCAAGAGTGAATATGTAAATGTGTTGAAGCAATCTACATGCAGAAGGTTCTGACTGAGATGTTCTGTTTAATAAATGTAAAACAGCTGCATTTTAAAATGACGTCTGTGAAGATCAGTTCCTTTAGAGAATATTTGTTCTCTAAACCTGGACTTAGATGGCTATATACCTTCAAATCACTGCTTGTCCTTAAAGAGATGTGATGCTGTTCTTGAACAGTTTTTTTGCAGAAGGTGTAGCTAGAATATGGAGGGGTTTGATCTTCTGTTCGTGTGACATTGGAAGTGATCTGGAAATCAAGGTCCATGTTGGGCTTGATGCAGCAATAGCCTTGACTTCAGGAAATGTTCTCTAAGACTAGTATGAGTGAGTCATCTGCCCCCCATGGCCAGATAGACCATGCCCCTGTGGGTGGGGCTGGGATCTTCTATTCTCTGTAGAGAATCGAAGTCCCTGCTTTTAATCATTCTGTAAAAGGGGTTAACACAGAGGCAGTCAATGAAAAGTGAAGAAGGCAACTCTTGGACTCTCCTGGAGTGGGTGGATTTCCATTCCCTTCAAGGCTGTGGCCAGTTCAACTTTATGAGTAGGCATTTCTAGAAGCAGTTTTAAGTTGTTTTCTATGTTACATTTCTCTTCTGTGTCCCCTAAACTTCAGTGAATTCTTCTGAAAAACGTAGCCTATTTTTTCAGCTGCGCATTGGGGATTTAGAAAAGGGCTGTCCCAAGAACTGGAGGGAAAGGCCACAGGATAATCAGTGTTCTGTTCCAAAAGGTGGAGTGATGATATCACTAGTGGTCACCAAGGGAGGACCAGGGGAAGAAGCATCTAACAGGTCATGTCACAAGGCCAGCAGCTGCCACAGCATGGTTGTATGCAGTGGATGCCACAGCAGAACAGGCTTATTTCTGAGCATTTATGAGACTGAGCCTCTGAAAAACTCTCAGAAGCTTCTGAGGAACACTATCTGGCAACTCCATTGTTGGAACTCAAGTTAGCATAACTGGACATTAAAAATGAAGGTCAAAGCAAGCAAGCTGCAAGACCAAGCCCAAGGAATGGCAAGGTCACTTGGTGGAGCCCTTGAGTGTGGGCTGGGCTTCCTGACTTCCTTCTAATGAACAGAATAAGATGGAAGTAACCGTGTGTAACTTCCAAGGCCAGGACACTGGGACCTCCTCCTTGCCCTTTTGAGAATCATCACTCTGGGGAAGCCCGTTGCCATGTTGTGAGGACACTCAAGCAGCGTTATGGAGAGACACACATGGTGAGGACCTGGGAACTCCAGCCAGCAGCTGTAGGAGTGGGCCTTCTTGGAAGCAGGTTCTCCAGTCCCAGTCAAGTCTTCAGATGAGTACAGCTTACTGACACCCAGATTGCAACTTCATGAGAGACCCTGAGTTAGAACCACCCACCTAAGGCACTCCTGAACTCCTGACCCACAGAAACTGAGACAATAAATGTTTATTGTTTTTTTTTAAAAAAACGGAAACAAGTGAAGGTTAAAGAACACTAACAAGGTGACCTTATTTTGTAGCCTCAGGCAAACAAGGGCTGCTGGGGTTGATAGTTTATATGCAAATATGTAAATAGCTATGCAGAAAAAAGACTAGAAGGAAATGCACCAAAATGTTAACCAACTGGGTCAATCCTTGCTGTGAGATTATTAGAAATTTTTATTTTCTTTTGTATTCTTTCCACATTTTTGCAAAATTTCTACCATAATAATCAGAACAAATATTACTTTTAAAAACTGATCAGATGGCCTTATTTAAGCATAATGTGTAGATGTGTGAAAGGCTGAAACTCCCCAGAACTCTTCTATATATAGACTTCTATATATAGATTTCAAAATATAGACTCTGGGAAGTCTGTATTTTGCATTTACAGTGATATAATTTTTCTTTCTCATTTCTTTCATCTCTTTTAAAATATTCTCTTCTATGCTGCCATCCTAAGGTTCTTTCAGGAAAACTTACATTTTAACAGAGGTTTGAGTTAAAGAAATGCAACTGAAACTGTGCGTCTCAGATTGGGACTTGAACCCACGTGCCAGGACTCGAACCCAGCCAAAACCCAGATTGAGACTTGAATCTATGCTCTTTTAACTGAGATCACACACCTGGTCTCAGGACTTAATGAAGCTCAGGTTCTTGATGTCTCACTGCAGAAAGAATTCAGTGAGAGACAAAGTGACAGGTTAAGAAGTGGATTTACTTAGAGAGAAACACACTCCACAGACAGAGTGTGGGCCATCTCAGAAGGCAAGAGTGGCACCAGGGTATGGGGTTGTCAGTTTTTAAAGGGGTGGGTAATTTCATAGGCTAATGAGTGGGAGGAGTATTCCAGCTATTTGGGGGAAGGGGTGGGGATTTCCAGGGATGGGGTCACCGCCCACTTTTTGACCTTTATGGTCAGCCTTGGAACTGTTATGTTGCATGGGTGTGTCATTTAGCTTGCTGATGTGTTATAATGAGCATATACTGAGGCCCCAGGTCTAGTGGAAGCCGACTAGTGTGCCATCTTGAACCTATTTGGTTCTAATTAGTTTATGTCATGTCCTCAGGTGATGTCATTCTTTTAAAGGTTGTGTCCTGCCCCCTTCCCTCCTGTTTCACAACCATCATCAGTGAGAATATAGTCAATAGCCAAAATCAAGGAAGGTATTTTGGATTCTTTGGCCTTTCCCAGAAACTAAGGAAATCATCCCCATAGGCCCCTGGATGTAACAGAATTTTCTTTTTGACCACGTTGCATATAAAGCCAGATTCCTCGAACCTTTTTTTGGATGTTAGAACTGCAAAGGACTGGATGGATGATTTGAGGGACCTGCTTTCCTCCGTACTCCTCCTGCATAGGGCTGCCATGTAGCAGGCACGTATACAGGCTGAGGACCACCAGCTTGCATCTGGGAAGACAGGCAGCTAAGGCTAGCTCAGAGCACCTTGGCTTTCCCTTCATGGCACTCTGCAGATGAAGTGGTTTCCAAGCCCCCAAATCCTAAGAGAAATGAATGAGTTCGTCTTTCATTTTCTGTCCCACAGCCAGTATGTAAACACTAGTGAGCTCAGGAAGGTGACACAAAAAGTGGAAGAAAGGGCGCAGATAGGGAAGGTAATGTTCCTGAAGGCAAACTGCCTGCTGCATAACTTGACCGAGGGGAACCTTATCAACCACACAGCACAGATACCACCGCTCTCCCCTCCTGTGCCAGTGGTGGGCTTCATCAGCCAGTCAGGGGCTGTGTCTCAGCACACCAGACAGTCTCATGGCCTTCCCCGATACACTACTGCTGGCAGGCAGTGCCCACTGGATGCAGTCAGCCTGGAAAAGAACAGCCTTCTGCCATTTCCAGCCCAGCGTAAACATTCTCCATCGTTGGTGGTGCACCTGAAACAGAGCAGGATCCTGTGGGCCCCTCCTGGGAACAAACGCTTTCTGTGTCCCCTGTTCCTTATTTGTAGGAAATAGGTTTCATTCAGCCTCCTTGACCTTCCCTGAGCTCCAAAGGGCAGATTCAAACAAGTTCCAAAGGGCAGATTCCCTTGCTTAACAAGGAAGGGAGGGGATGCAGAAACAAAGGAGAAGCAGTCAAGAAACAACAGTGCAGCTGTGGGGCAGGGTCCTGGTTCCTCCTCAAGGACTATATATCACAATATCTTTGAGTTCTTCTGTAGGAACTAAGGTCCCTACCCAGGTGGAGGATGGCAACTTCAGGCTGAGCACAAGATTCCTGGAGCACCGCCCTGTTACCTCACCACCAACCAATCAGAAGAAAGTCACACACCCTGAAGCCCTCACCCCAAATTTTGCCTATAAAACTTCTCCCCAGAAATGATCAGGGAGTTTGGATTTTTGCATATAAGCCACCCATTCTCCTTGCTTGGCCCTGCAATAAACCTTCCTTTGCTCCAAACTTTGACATTTAGGTTTGTTTGGCCTCACTTTGCATCGGGCATACAAACTTGTGTTAGGTTACACACCTTCAAATTAAGGTGTCTCAAAAGAGTCAAAAGTGCAAGCAGGAAGCATATGATGGTAGGAAGCAGTATCACTGCTATCAGGCTTAAGCAAAGAGCAGAATGTCAGAAAGCATACAGATGGGGAGGGACAAGCCTACCTTTCATGAAGCAATAAAATCTAAGCAGTTTGCAGGTAATAAACCTGGTGAATCTACATCCAACCCTGAGAGATGGATAGTATCAACTTCATTTTATAGCTGAATATCAAAAAGGTTCAGAAAGTTTATGTCACGATTCAAGGGGCAGAGCTGGGTGGGATTTGAACACAAATCAGTCTGATTAGAAAACTCAAGTTGTTTCAATGACACTAAATAGCAGGCATCTAAAAGATAAATTTACCATGACTGACTGGGCTCATGAATAGAGCCATCTTAACCCAAATCATATAATCTCGAAAAGAACATACTGTCTTGGGCTAGGGCTGAATAAAAGAGATCGCTGGGCTGTTCAGCACTCAGAAGTGCATTCTGAGCAAAGAATAGAGTTTAATCCCTCAAACAGAAGCTCTTATCTGTACATGGTTAGATGGAGGTTTTTACCAACCACTTCAGTCTTACCTTAATCACCATGCAGCTCCTCTCCAGCTATTATCTGTTAAGCCTCTCTCTTAGTCATCGAATATTTCAGACATGAAGTAATGGAATGCAGAGTTATAGGCTGAGTACTAGCCTTTTGGTTTCCATTTAAATTTACAGCTTGCTGGTATGAAAAGAGTCCCGGGGTGCTAACTAAGGTGGTGATTATACTGTCCATCAATTAGTTTGCATTTCGGCACAGTGTTCATGGCCCCTCTCCCTCATAACAAAGGGCTGTTTAACTCAACACATACACACACGCATGCTTTCTCCCAAGCATTTTTACTGAGTTACAGAGTGTGTGTCCCCCAGATGTGCCTGCCACAATACATTAGTTGTATCGGAAAAATGATCAGAGACATATTTCAGCTAGTCAACTCCCACAGCTGAGACCAGTTTTTCACTACAATACTATTTTTTCACCACCCTGCTTTAGAATTAATTATCCTGTTGCCATGTTACATTCCTCTCCACACTTAAAATTTGCAAGGGAGGAAACCTTTGAGAGTTTTCCAGGGAAAATCACTTGTAGGGAATCTTCATTTCTGAACGTGGAAAGCCTTTGTGTCCTTTTTAGATGATTAGGATGATAAGCATCAGGTAGCTGGAAGTGGTAGAGACACAGGGTTGTCAGATAAGATACAAGATGCCCAGTTAAATTTGAATTTCAGATAAACAATGACATTTTTTTCTTACTGTATGTCCCATGTGACATTGAGACATATACTAAAAAAAGTATGCATTGTTTTTCTGCAATTCAAATTTTGCTGGATGTCTTTAATTTGCAAAATCTGCCAACCCTAGACAGACAGAGAAAAAGGAAGGAGGATGAGATTCATAGGCGTTGCAGACACTAGAAGGTGATATAATTGTGCAATCTATTAGAACAATATACCAAATAGGCATAAGCTGCCTACCTCTGCTTTAATTTATGCATTGTGATCATTTTAAAGTAAAGAAAGGAAAAAAGGAATTTGGGGAAACGAATGAACATACTTCAAAGGCCATGGAGGTTTCTGGACATTTTCTGGGAGGACCCTTCCATCAGATTCTAGGAATCCCTAGTCTTGTAACCACCGGTCTGCAAGAAAATCCAACATAGAAGTCAAACTCCCCTGATAATATAGGAGATGAAGGGAAATACTCTTCCAAACTGAAAATGAAGATTCATACGGCTATGCAGCTCTAGCAGTTTTTCTAAGCTGATCTTCGTTTTTTGAATAAAACCTGGTGTGATACTATAAGTCTATCTAATATGTCCTCATAACCACTATAGAAAAGCACCTTTATTAAATAATCAACGAATTTGCTGAAGGCTACCAAATATACAGTATTGTGCTCAGAATTAAGGTAATAAGATGAAAAACAATAATTTGTACCCCCAAAATACAAGAGACAAAAATAACTATGATAGAACAAAATATATGTGTTGTAGCAAAAGCATGAATAAAGTGCAAGTGAGCAGCTAGCTGAAGGTGGGAATGGGTCACACCTTTACCAAGGTGAAATCTGACGGTAACCTTGAAGGAAGGGTCTGATGTCAATATGCAGGCAGTAAACAGTAGATACTCCAGGGTTATGAACAAAGACAGAAGGAGTGAAATGGCAACATGGTCCAAGAAGCACAGAGCAGTGTAGTGAGTAGAGAGTTTCGTAGCTGAGAACGTTGGAGAAGGAGTAGCTAAGAGTCATATTATGGAGGGATTTTAAGGCTAAGATTATATATTTTGGCAGTTAGAAGTTATCAAAGATTTTCAAAGGCAAGAATACTCATAAGATCTGTTTTCTAAAAAGATTCCCACAGAAAACAATGTGAAAGCTAGCCTGCAGACTTTAGAGATCAGGACACTAGCTTCGGAGTATACTAATTATCCAGGAGCCATGTTTATTCCAAAGGAGAAACAGAAGGAAAGAGACCCATTAGAGAAGACTGACAATGGCTGGTCAGAGAGGCAAAAAAATATAAGAAACTGGAGTCACAAGAGTCAGTGGACAAGAAAGGGGAGTCAAGGAATGAGAGCTGTCAGGTAGGCAGCTCTCAAGAAGGGGCAGTGGAATTAGCAATAAAGCATCCCAGGCAGAATGTTCAGAGGACAATTTTAGATCAGTGGTAAGGGCTAGGGCTTGGTGAGGAGTGAATGGAAGTGTTTCTGCTTCCGGTAATGTAACTGATGAAAACACAGCAAACACCCTTTAAAACACGTATCTCACTTGAAAGAAAGGGAAAAATCCTAAGCGCTAAGAAAACCAAATGACCAACCAAAAAAGGAAACAGAAAACCAGACAGGAAAGCAAATGCTGGATCAGTAACTATGCTCATGGAATTTTCCCATTCCAGGGACCTACAACTTGGGGAACAGGGCACAAAGCCTCCACAAGGTGGGGAGTTGGGACTTAGATAGCCATGAAAACCCAAGAACTTTGTAGATGCTCCATGAAATGATGGATTAGAAAAAAAAAAAAATTCTATTTGCCTACAAAGGAAGACAATACAGAAAGATATTGGTTTCAGCTCTTCTTAGGGAAACAAAACCTCTCCACACCCTGGCCATAAGTAGCCAGATAAAGTCCAGGACAAATATTTCGTAGGACAAATTAAAACTAATAAAAGTGTTTTTTATTTACCTGAAAATCAAACTTAACTGGGTGAAAATCAAAATTTTGTTCCCTAGAGCTGTTATATTGACTTTCCTACTCCTCCCCCAAAACCAAGAATTTTTAAATACAGGCCTATTCCATGTGAGCCTGGGGCTTAAATTTGTACAACACCAGGATTTGGAAAACCATGAGCCAAAACACTAACTGAATGTTGTCCTAATTGGGTAGCATCCCAGGGTGTGTGTGGTAGAAGCAAATGCAAAGGGATAAACACTCACCCCAAGCTCTCAGGATTGCCACAGATAAAGAGCAGTCAGATATAAATTCTCAACACAAAATAACCGATAAAAATGTCGAATCACTATATTGTACACCTGGAACTAATATAATACTGTAAGTCAACTATACTTCAAAATGCTGGAGAGGGTGTGGAGAAAAGGGAACCCTCTTGCACTGTTGGTGGGAATGTAATTTGATACAGCCACTACGGAGAACAGTACGGAGGTTCCTTAAAAAACTAAAAACAGAACTACCATATGATCCAGCAATCCCACTCCTGGGCATATACCCTGAGAAAACCATAATTCAAAAGGAGTCATGGACCACAATGTTCATTGCAGCACTATTTACAATAGCCAGGACATGGAACCAACCTACATGTCCATCAATAGATGAATGGATAAAGAAGTTGTGGCACATATACATTCAATGGAATATTACTCAGCCATAAAAAGAAATGAAATTGAGTTATTTGTAGTGAGGTGGATGGACCTAGAGTCTGTCATACAGAGTGAAGTAAATCAGAAAGAGAAAAACAAATACCATATGCTAACACATATATATGGAATCTTAAAAAAAAGAAAATGGTTCTGAGGAACCTAGAGGCAGGACAGGAATAAAGGCACAGATGTAGAGAACGGACTTGAGGACATGGGGAGAGGGAAGGGTAAGCTGGGACAAAGTGAGAGAGTGGCATGGACATGTATACACTACCAAATGTAAAATAGCTAGTGGGAAGCAGCTGCATGGCACAGGGAGATAAGCTTTGTGCTTTGTGACCACCTAGAGGGGTGGGATAGGGAGGGTGGGAGGGAGACGCAAGAGGGAGGAGATACGGAAATATATGTATATGTATAGCTGATTCACTTTGTTATAAAGCAGAAACTAACACACCATTGTAAAGCAATTATACTCCAATAAAGATGTTTAAAAAAAAAAGAGGTTAGCTTAAAAAACATATCTGAGGATACAGGCCACCAGAGGAAAGAGTTTGTAGAAATAAAACCTTCAAAAGTAGACTTCCCAGAATTTCATATATCAAAATTTGTGAAAGATAACAAAATACAAATAAGAAACCTTAAAAAACCAAATTGGACTTTTGGAAATTAAAATGTAATCACTGAAATATAACTGAAATATAATTATTGAAATTAAAAATTAAATGGTTTAAAAAGAAAATTGGACAGAATATAGAAGAGAGAATTAATGAACAGGAAGATAGATTTTTTTAAGTTTATAGAATGTAGCAAGTAGAACCAATGAGATGAAAAATATGAAAAAGACTTAAGAGAAATGGAAAATAAAATGACATTTAACATACTTCTAATTGGAGTTCTAGAAAAAGACAATATTTAAAAATATAAATGACCAAAAAATGTCCTTGATAAAAACCATGAATCCTCAGATTCAGAAATAGAAAAATTTTAAAGGAAAATGTCTGTGTGTTTTTTTTAATCCACATCTAGACATACCATAGCAATACTACAGACCACCAAAGTCAAACATGACCTTAAAAGCAGCCAGAGAGAAAGCACCTTCCAAAAAACATATTAGCAGGACACCTACAAAGAAATTAGAATAACAGAATATCTCTTAGAAGCCATGAGAAAGTAACTTCAACTTACAATTTCATACCTAGCTAAATCCCCACTCAAGAATGAGATCAAAGAAATATATTTTCTGACATAAATTTTAGTTTACTATGAATAGACTTTCACTAAAAGAGTAACTAGACAAAGTCTGAAACAAATGGTCAGCAAAGAGATTGTTAAATGCATAGGTGAATCTAATCAAACATTGGTGGTAAAAAACACAATATGATAATGTCAAATTAGGGAAGTACAAAAACAAGATAGAACTAAAATACTGTACAATAATAAAGAATTAGTGAGGGTTTTTTCATATCAGAAGAGATAGTTATTAAATTAAGTTAAGCGTGCATATAGAATTTTGAGTAGTTAGTAAAAGAATAAAAATAGTCTTTTAAAAAATAGAGGAAAAATGAATTAAAGCCAAACTCACAGTAGTTAAGAATAAAAAAAGCTCTTTGAAACTAGGCTTAATAATTATAGATGCCGTTACATCCAAATATTTTTCTGTTAATCACAAGACCATTAAAAGTTTTGTTTTGTTTTTCTAAGTAAAATAACAACAACAAAAAACAACTACAGAATGGGAGAAGTATTTGCAACATATAGATCTATGCAAAGTAAACATCCAGAATGTAAGACACCTACAAGTCAGAAAGAAAAAGACAATTTACGGAAAAAAAAATGGGAAAAAGACAGAAAAAGCAATTCATAAAAGAGGAGACGTAAGTGACCAACAGATATAAGATAACCTGCTCAATCTTAATCATAATCAAAACACCTCTCTGAGGTTCCATCTCATACCATCTATCAAATTAGCAAAAATTAATAAATTTGGACAATATCAATTGTTGGCGAGGATGTGAAGCAATATATTACTCTTGTGTATGACTGGTGGTAGTATAAATTGGTTCAGTGATTTGAAGAACAAATGGAAACCTACAGTAAATCTGACAAAGCATAATCCCCCCAGTTCAGCAGTTCTACTCCTAGGTGTATACCCTTCACAACTCTTGCACATGTACACAAGGAGACATGATCATGGCAACATTATTTGAAACAAGAAAAAATTGATTTGTAGTGACAAATGTCAATCCATAAGACGCTCCCTCTAAACCGCCTGGTAAGAAATTAACTGCATTAGAGGCTTCTCCCCAGGAGGAGGGGCTGCACCTCCCACGGTCCCGCAGACCTCCATGTATGCGGCAGCTTATGTTCCCAACAACTGCAAACAGCTCACGCTTTACCCTTAGACTGTTTGATGCCAAAGCAGTCCGTTCCCAAGTCCTCCAAGGCTCTTCTCCTGTTCAGCTCTCAGAAAGGGAGAGCAACAAGGTGGGAACATCCCACTGGTGGAATCTGTCTGCCGGAGACCTGTCCCACAGTGCTTCCACGTGCACTGGAGCTCAAGCACGCCTCTAGAAAGGATGCCGGCCTCTGACCACTTTCCTGCCAACGAGTCCCTTTTGGCACCAAGTCATACTGACAAATCTGTCTTGACCCCTTGACACAAAATTTGCAAGTAAACTAGATGTCCATCAATGGGAGAGTGTGGAAACAAATTGGGGAATGCCATACAATGGAACAACACCATCATGGATGAACCTCACCAACCCAATAATGAATGAAAATACCATGATGCAAAGTGATAGAATGACACATACAGTATAATACCATCATGTAAAGTTTAAAAATACGGAAAACAATATGATATAATGATTAGGCATGCATGCATAGCTAGTATTACTATAAAGAATGATATAGAAATGATAATTATCAAATCCAAATTTAAGATAGTGGCTGCATCATTGTACATTTGAAGGAAGTGAGATGCAAGTGGACAGAAGCATCAGTTTTGTTGGTAATGTTCTATTTGATAAGCTGAGTGGTGAAACACAGGTCTTTACTGTGCCCTTCTTTACACGTTCCCTTCTGAAATATTTCACAACAAATGTTTTAAATGAATGGGTATGAGGTAAGGAAGCAGAGTCAGCACATATCGCTCTTGTAAAGGAGGAAATTCACAAAGATTGACGAAGGTTTCTCCTAGGTCAGAGATGTAGAGACCCCTGGAGATCACCCACATGGGAGTCAAAAGGAAGGGAAACATTCTCCAGAATGTTCTGGACTCATTCTACAGCACTGTGATGATTATAAATAAAATCAGATCTTCACCAGCCTAGGAAGTATATAATTTATACATTTTAATTAATGAAGCAATCTTCTGCAATAAATAATCCATTTTGCCTATCTTTTAATGTACTAAACAACCTCTATATACAATATCACTTCACTGGCAAAAAAACAAAAAACAAAAAAACAAACACTTTCTAGATTACCTATGCAAATGCCAAAATTTAGTGTGGAATTGCACTGATACTCATTACATATACTTCTGGTCTTGTATGGTAGCTCTGTCTCTAAGTATTTTCCCAGCGAATGGATGAAAAAATGGGATGAGTGAAAATCACTTAAAGAATTAGTGTGTGCTGAAATGGCTCAAATTCATGTTGATTGCAGCCGAAGCACAAATTTCAACAAATATGAAGACCTACCACCTGTCAAGCCCTGTGCTAGACAGTAGGGATGTGAAGACAGTTAAACTTCTTCCTAAGAATCCACACTATAATTGCATCCTTACACTTATTACCTTTTATGGAAACGACTCCCCCATTCTCCTGCGCCCTTTGTGAAAACAAGGATTTTGCTCCATTTCTCTATTTATCCCTACTCAGCAAGTAGGCATAGATATAGGTAGATAAGTGTGACAGTTAAATTGTAGAGTCAAATACAAGTTCTTTGGGGGTCCTCTGGTATTTGAGGATTTTTTGCAATTATGTGCATATCTGTTCATATGGACACCAGAGATTTCCTTACAGCTGTAAGAGCAGCAAATGTTAGCAGCTAGATGTATCTCTGCTTTCCCATAGTAAAGTGTTCTAATTGTTTCCTTTCCTTCTACCTGTCTTATTGAAGTTCTTTTCCCCCCTTCAGACAATGTGATTATTTTACGAGAAAAAACTACATAAGTTTGTTGTATAAAAATAGTTTATAAATACTGTGTTTAAAAAGAAATTATAATTTTATTTTAAGAGATATATTATTTTTACCTTTCTCCACCATCTTCCTCCACAGCTGCATCTGGTTCTGTGCTTTCTGGCCACCAAGAGGGAGGGTCCTAAAATTTGGTCTAGAATCCCAATCCATTGCAGGACGCCAGCCAAGAGCTGGGAAGACTCTGGAATAGTGTTTCTAGAGCAGGCCAGAGTCAGACAGCGACTGCCCTGTCCCCAGCCATCCCCTGGCTGTGCCTGGCGCCAACAGAGTGGGAGGCGATGAAGACAAGCACGTGGGCACAGCTTCCTGCCAGGGCAGGAGCCAGCCCCGAGGCCATGGCCTGAGAGCCTGCTCTGAGAGGCTGTGGTTTGTCCAGTTTAACCAGTTCAACCAGCGGGAACACCACACCTCAGCACGTAGGGACCAGAGGGGGGGTGGCAGGACTTCAACAAGTCAGACGTCTGCTTAGCAAAGCCACCTTGAATTCAAACACTTCCAGGGCGGAATCACCATCCATCACCTCTATCATGTAAATGGAAAACCTATTACAGCAAGATGCCTTTCTCCATTCAGTGATCAACACATCTATCCTGGTTCAACCCTCATTCGCAGATCAGCCCAAGTCAAATTACACCGTTTTATCCAGAGGAATCTATAGAAAGCCTTGTCTTAGAATTAGGCTGTCTCTGCCTGCTTCTTTCTGCAGCAACAACTCAGAGAATGTGTGAATCAGTCAGTCAGAGGGGAGGGGAAGGAAAACGTGGTTGATACACCCTAAAAAGGGGGGCTGGGGAATTGAAATATTTATAACTAGAGCATAGTCTTCATGGAGTGGGGCTGAAGTATTTCACAAGCAGGCGAAACTGTACAAATTCAAAATCAAGATACTCATACGTTTCACATTGCCTATGAAATACTGACAGGAAAGACTACTTTCAGAGCACCCTTTCTAATGTGGAGATAAGGTAGTGAGAAGTCTAACTGCCGAGGAACTGGATTCCTGGCTTCCAACAGTGCTTGGTCCATTCATTTATGGCAGTAAATAAATGTTATGAAAGTTCATGTAGAAACCATTATCTAAATGGCTAAATATGAAAGGCTTGCATTATGGCCAGGCATGCATTTCTGGCAGGGAAGTACAAGTTTGCTCACAATGTCTTTTTTTAGATTACTTTGAGGAAGAATGTCATCATTGGAATACTGCAAACCATAACAAGTTTCGTCTTTTTTTTTATTGTGGAATGAGAAATGACATCAGTTTACATGTCATCTGAGAAGAAAGGAATTTATTTTATTGAAAGGCATCCAAATCTCCCT
The DNA here is from genome assembly GCF_028023285.1 of Balaenoptera ricei. Lineage (NCBI taxonomy): Eukaryota > Metazoa > Chordata > Mammalia > Artiodactyla > Balaenopteridae > Balaenoptera > Balaenoptera ricei. The sequence continues at coordinate 2,677,985 of NC_082645.1, read as the reverse complement.
TTCTTTGGGAGGCTTTGTTACTGAAACAAACTTTATCATTGTCAATTGTTTGACCATTTATGGGATTGGTAGCTAAATAAAAGTTTGTTTCATCAAGTCTGTACATTTGTACATATTTTATTGACCTAGTCATTTTACTGGTATTATACACCCATGACAGTCTTAAGGCAATACTAACATTTAAAGCCCCATTATTCTAAACTCAGTAGTAAAATGCCATGAAGAATGTGAGATCCTTTTATTTATCTGTGTGTGTGTATACTGTATATATATGAAATTATCTCAACCCACCCCACAATTCCTCCATGACCTGTAAACTATAGCTTCCAATGTTTTAATTGTCCTCAATTATATCCCCACTGCCACTGCCTGTGTTCTGTCCCTTGGCATCTTTCACCTGAATTCATCCAATGATCTCCCAACCAATCTCCCCAACTTCAAACTTCCTGCCTACAGTCCACTTTCCAACCAACTCCACTATTCTACTCAAGTCATTTTTGAGGCTCCCGCAGCCTTGAAGATAAAGTCCAAAAGCCTTCATGTAGTACCCAAAGCTCTCATGACCTGGGCCAGTTTTTATCCTTCCAACCTCTTCACCCAGTTCCCCCACTCACATTCCATAGGCCAACCACAGGGAAATAGTTGCAGTTCTGGAAAGCACCATACACTCTCTTACCTATAAGCCTTCACATCTTCAGCTTCCTCTGCCTAGAAAACACTTCTTCCCAACTTCCGTACCCCTCCCTGAAACTTTTACCTGTTAAACTCCTACTTGTCCCTTAGGACTTAACCCTGGCATTACTTCCACATGGAAGCCTTCTCTGACACACCTCTGCCCCTGCACCTTGGTCAAATGCCCTCTGTATGCTCTCTGGGTACTATGTGCTTAACACATGTTTGTAGGATGAATCATTTACCCTAACAAACATCTCCAATTGCATGAAACCTCTGATGTGATGATGATCATCGCTTGCCATCTCATGAACATGCCCTGCACATGCCCACCTCCACACCTTTGCTCACACTGTTCACCCACCTTGGGATGGTTTCCTTCTTCTTCAGAGATTTCTCTGAACATTTCAACCCTAGGCAGTATTTCTGACCTCTGAATTCATGGCACATTTTGTGTATGTTTCTCATTTTATATTTATTTATACACAGTGCCAGTGACATCATTTCTATTTTAACTTTTGAGTTATTTAACTTTTTTATAGATATACATCTAGTCCCCTACTAATTATACTTTAAGCAACTTAAAAACAGGAACAGATATCACTTTGCATTCCTCTTCTTTCTCCTACGAATTCACATAGTTCAGCACAGATAATCAATACACATCTTTTAACATTTGTTATATGAGAGAAGACTAACAAATGAAGAGAAGTCTATACAATGTAACAAATATGTTTCATTTTCAAGCGAATAAATTATTTCAAATGAGATCATAAACAAAATGAGAAATTCATGACCATGAACATAATTTACTGTAGGCTGGCACGTGAATGTAAAGCCTTGGGAAGCAGCAGCTGCAATGGAAACTCCAATTATCATGCCAAGAGTGTGAAGGCACTCAGCTGTAGGACAAGCCATATGTCAACCAAAAGTGGAATAAAAACAAGATGTATACTCTCCATACCAATTTGTATGTATATTTAATCGAAGAACTCACAGTCATATGGCAACAGCAAAAGAAAAATAAAGGAAACATTAAGAAAATACAAAGCACTAAATGTCAGAAGCAAATCAAACATATCATTAACACAATAACTGTAAGTGGGTTAAACTCCCCTAAAAACCATCTCACATTGGATCATAAACAAAATCCAATTATATGCCTCCTAGAAGAGATACACATTAAACAAAGTGACTCCAAAAGGCCTGCTCATCCCACAAACATTTTTTGTAGGGTATCTCCTATATACCAGTATCACACTAGGTGACATAAAGTTACACGTTAAAAGATAGACAGATACACGTGGCAAATGCAGATGAAAAGGAACCAAGAGTCACAATATTAACATTAAAGAAGCAGTGCTAAAGGCAAAAGTATTATGTAAAACAAAAAATTGTTTTTTATTTGTGTGTCTGTTAATGAAGAATACAATCCACTAGAATCCTCACTGGAAGTGATAAATATAGCTATCTATCTAATATACTTGTTACAAGTATTAAATAAGAAAATTCATCTACAACACCTAACTCAATACCTGCCACATTTTACATGCTCATAAACTATTGGTTGTTTTTAGTATCCGTATTAGTAATAGTAGTATTAACAAGATATAATACTCATTGATATTAATGCTACAGATAACATAGAATTAAAGTATACAAAGGAAAACATGGCAAATACAGGAGAAATTTACAAAATCAAAATAAGATAAGAATGAGTAAGCTTTACCACAGTTTTTTGTTGTTGTTCTTGAAGCAACAAGTGACCAAAAAAAGGTAACAAGATCTAAATAATAATGACTGATTATATCTGCTGTTTTTTGTGTGTATGTATATACATACACATTTTTATATATTCTACAAACTCTATGATCTACAAAATGATATACTTCCTTTTCCATAGCTATGGAATATTTACCAAATTTCATCATTTATAAAATAAAAATAAAAATTACCATTGCTAAAGCAAAAGATAGGCATTATTCTCTGACATCTACAAGAAAAAACCTGGAAATAATTTAAGAAATAGTAGCAAACAAAACAAAACAATATTTGTTCACTTAAATAGCTCTCAGATCAAAGAGAATATCAAAACTAAACTTATAGAATAATTTAAAATAATAGTAGTAGAAATACTACATAGAAAAACTTGTGAGATGCAGGCAAAACTGCACTCAGAGGTAAACCAACATCTTTGAATGATTAAAAAAAGTAAGAATAAATAATAAATGACCTATATACAATGGAATATTACTCAGCCATAAAAAGAAATGAAATGGAGGTATTTGTAATGAGGTGGATGGAGTTAGAGTCTGTCATACAGAGTGAAGTAAGTCAGAAAGAGAAAAACAAATACAGTATGCTAACACATATATATGGAATCTAAGGAAAAAAAAAAAAGGTCATGAAGAACCTAGTGGCAAGATGGGAATAAAGACACAGACCTACTAAAGAATGGACTTGAGGATATGGGGAGGGGGAGGGGTGAGATGTGACAGGGTGAGAGAGTGTCATGGACATATATACACTACCAAATGTAAAATAGATAGCTAGTGGGAAGCAGCCACATAGCACAGGGAGATCAGCTCGGTGTTTTGTGACAGCCTGGGGGGGTGGGATGGGGAGGGTGGGAGGGAGGGAGATGCGGGAGGGAGGAGATATGGGAACCTGTGTATATGTGTAGCTGATTCACTTTGTTATAAAGCAGAAACTAACACACCATTGTGAAGCAATTATACTTCAATAAAGATGTTTAAAAAAAAAATAATAATAAATGACCAAATATTTATATTCAAAAGATAGAAATATAAACTTAGAAAAAGCATAGAAAGACTAATATGTATTGAAGTAGAAATGATTTTAAAAACAGAAAATATAAACAATTTGAAAATAAACTCAATGTCTTATCTCCACAAGGACAAAAATATACCCATGATAATACTATGATGAAAAAAGAAAATTCACAAAGATTCACAAATAGAAATTATAAAGTAGATATGAGAATTTATAGAGATATAGATATAGATCTTTATACATATATACACAAACATATAAAGGAATATAAATGCACATAGAGATATATATAAATACAAACATATAAATGAATAAATATACATACATATATATATACATATATATGGAGAGAGAGAGAAAGAGAAGGATCTCTCATAAAACATACATTATACTTGGCCTAATAATTTTGAAGAGCTCCATAGCCTAAAGATAAGTTTGTCTTGAAAAAAATTATTAAAATTAACTGAATAAAAATAGGAAAACTGGACAAGTTAAAGAAGAACTTGAGGAAAACTGTCCCCCAATTCTTTTTTTAAAAGCTGTTACATTGTTACACACAACTAATTTCAAGGGAAAGATAATTTCCATTCAATGATAACAATATAATCATCATCATCATCACCAATCATCACCTTTACCATCATTAGCTCAACAGAAGCCACATTTATTTAATGCTTACATTGAGCCAGGAACTGTGATAAGGGCTTTGCGTATATTATCTCATTTAATCGCATAAAACCTTTTAGGGTAGATGCTTATGTTACATTTTATATGTGATGAAAATGATGTTTAGACAAGTTGAATAACTAGCCCAAGGTTATAAAACTGGCAAGTGAACAACCCAGAATTCAAACCGAGGTCTGTGTATATCCCCAAAGCCCAGTTTCTAAAACACAGAAAAAGGCGAACACCTTCCAAATTAATTTTGTGAAACATGCATAAACCTGATAGCGATCTTGATGAAGCTAGTAATTAACAAAAAAGGAAAACTACAAGCCAAGCTCACTTAGGAAGACTCCAATAAAAGAGAAACAATTCAAGACCAGCAGTTTAAAAAGGAAGAAAGGATCATAAACAAGAATGGTTTGCTATGATTTAATCTATTACAATACTAGATCAAGTAGTTAAGTTTATACACATTTACATAAAGCTAAAAAATGTTTGTGAAATTCAACATTTATTCCTGACTTTTGCTCATTTAAAGTGAATCAGAAATAGAAGAGTACTTCCATAATATGGTAAAGAAGTTCTACCTAAAACTAATTGCCAAATACAGTAAGTAATAAAACATAGGCATCCTTCCTCTTTGTATCAGAGGCAATACAAGAAGACATCAACAAAACATTTCTAGTTGATACAATGAGAATAGAAAAAGAAAAAAAGGAGATATGTAAATATTGGGGGGAAATTAACATGTTCAGACTTTTCTTTCTTTGCTTTGGAAAGTGAAGGAAAATAAGTCGATCATGTTTGTTAAGTCCATACTCCAGGTCATGAATGGTGTAAGTGCTTTAAACATATTAAACACGACCTTCCACGTGTTAATTTTTTCATTTTTTGCACGTGTTGATTCAGAAAATAGCTTATGATTGAAACTTACTACGAGTTCAGTAACACCTAAAAATGTCATTCATTAATTCATGATTTTGTATGTATGTATACACACATGTATATTACATACCTCTATATGCTTTTGAAAAATAGTAGTACACGTATGGCTGCTTGGGGTTCATATGAATTTACACACCCTTTGCAATAACTCTGCATCTCCCCCCCCACTCACAGAGCTCATGGCCCACGGGCAGGAACAATTGCTGGAGAAATCCTCAGAAATCAACAAAACAAAAAACCTGAGCGGGATGATCTCTTCATCTGACATGATGTGCAAGACTACTCAGGAATGGCTTAGTGACTCACCATTTTATGAAAGCCGTGAAAGGCACCTGATAAGCACATAAAGTTTAGTTCCTATATTTACATACTGAAGTAGAGGGACTGTGTTGTACCCACGTGATTCCTGATGAGGAAAGAGAGAAGAGGGAAAACCAAGTTCGCAAATTTTAGTAGAGAAAGGTCTATATTGCATAGTAAATATAACCAAAATTATCGCGGCAAGAGAAGAGGAGGCAGTGTTGAGTGAAACAGGTTATTCACTGTCTAAGGAAGGAGCACACATAGGTCATAAGCATACATCTCCACCACCTCCCAATGGAGTCATGTATGTACACGCAGAAAGACTTAAGATGCAAATCGTGAACGATGACAATTAAATGGAAAGCAGCAACGTATTGATGGAGAATTCATCCATTAAAGCTTTTCCATTCAAAATGGATTTCAGCCAGAAATCAGTTCTTTATTCCTCCCTGTAGTATGCATTCTTGGTAGCTCCCTTCAGAACATTGCCAACACCATTACACATTTGCTTTATATAGCTTTCAAGTTGCTCTGCAGTTTCCCTCCAGCCAAAGAACTTTATAAAACCTACTGAGGGAATAAGAAGCACAGACAGGTCGTCTCCCAGGCTTGGAATCCATTGCCTGAGCCATTTCTATCTAAATTTCTGTCACTTCCAGTACAGTTGGAGTGGCTAGTGATCTCAGCTAATTATTATTTTATCACTGAGCTTAGTTGACTTATGAGGATAAACTGATGACCTGCATTCAGTTCTCTTTGCATCATTTGTCATCACTCATACTGAGATTTTTTTCATCCTGGCAGATGTAGGAACAAGTCCAACCCTGGCTCTTATTAGTGGGGAAATTTTTTTTACCTTGCCCTTCTGGACTTCTGTCTCCTGATCAGTAATAGGGGGAACCCTATCACGTGGAATTATCATAGTAATGAGATTAAAGTACCCGGTTTGCCTTAGGCTTTGCCCAGGGAAGTTTCCTCACTTGCCCACTCTTGTTCTAAGGCGTCCTATGTTCCCAATTTTAGGGATTAGTCCATGGACTGTCTTCTGGCTGCCACCTGTGTCCAACTCTGGTTTGAAGGCTGTTAAATGAATTTTAATATTAGAGCCTGCCTTGGGAAAACATTTTATCAGCTCCTTCAAGACTCAAAACTCATGGAATCTTTCCGTCTCTATTCTTTCCTTTACTCTGCCAACAATTGGAACGGGTGCCTTCGATTCAAAGCATATTAAAGAATGTATTGCTAAGCTGCTCTATAATTGTTCTCAGATGCATGCCTCATTTCAAATAAATGGTACAGTTCTTAAAAAAAAAAAAAGAATGCTTTCTACTCTTTTGCTCCTGTACAATAAAGCCTAGTTTAGTTCTTTATACATAGTGGGCACTCATTAGATACTTGTTCACCCACTGTTACTTTTATGGGACAAACCAGAGAATTTTTCATAAACAAACATGAGTCTATCTCATTTATCAAACACATTTTTAGAAGTGTTTGACTTTAAAAAGTCCTTTAAGGATAACGCTGTGGTAAATTACCTTTAATACATCAATAAATTCAGATGGTTAAATAGTGGGCAGAAATTTCTACAAATCATCTTGCTCTTAAAGCTACAAACAATTTTAGACTTGGTGCAAATAAACTCGGCAACATCTAGGACCAGATCCTAGAGGTCAGTTAGCTGTTGTCCAAATGTCCAGGGGCAGGTATTGTGTTTGGTCAAGCAAATAACACACCTCTGCAAAAATCAGTCTTTGTGTTGCCTTTATCTACTGAGAAAAGCAGAAGTCATAAGATCACAGACTTGAGAACTAAAAGAAAATTAACGAGATCAGGTGGTCCGGCCCTCTACTTTAGAGAAGCACCTATTATTATTACCATTTTACTGACCAAATGACTAAGACCCAAAGTGTTCTGATCGTTTTTCCAAGGTAACTGTTGGTGGAGGGGAGATTGTCATGGTTCTGTTGGTGACTAGACGTAAAGTTCTCTGGTCTTTGGGTCTGGCACTCTTTTTGCTATGTCATATGCAAGTTTAAAAATTCCTCACATCTCTAGACTCAGGATGACCAAGATGACTGAGATGAAGAGTGGCACCCATCCCAACCTCTTCCCAGTCCTGCATCAGGAGCAATGATTTCCTGCCTGTGCCACCAAAGGCTCCATGTCCATCCCTTTGGCTCTCCCTAAACATCTCCCTTTCTGCAGATTCTAGGTCAATGTGGCTCATGTCTTGTCTTTCCTAATGTCCCACTGATTGTACATTTTTGAAGACAATGATTAGTTCATATTTAAAATCATGCCAGTGCCTAGCACAATATCAGCCACATAGTAGGTTCTGAATAGTTTCTAAATGAATAATGAGTGCCTCGGTGGTGCCCAGTTGCCATGAGTAGTTTTATCAATGAGATTGGTAAAGGAAACACCTGCCATATTTTCCATCTTCTATACCATCACAGAGTTTCCTAATTAGGCTCTTTTCAATACCTTGGAAGTGCCGTAACCTTCAACTGGGGTCTTGGGGCAGCCTCATGCGTCACATAGCAGAAGCATGAGGCTTGGCAACTCGAGTTACCACTCCAACTCAAAGCTTTAACTGTAGGCAAACATTGACCACCATTCACTCAATCATTTAGCTCTTTCTTTGGGCTCAACTCTGACATTTATAAATGAGAAAATAAAAGGAAATTATTTACTCCTACAGCTATAGGGAGATCATGGCAACCTTGTGAAGAACTATTCTCCCAAATGCAGTGCCGTCTTCGACATTGTACAGGTGATTCCACTCTACTGTAAAATTATTGACTTTTTCTGTTCTGCCAGTTTCCACACAAACACCTAGTTTTAATGTCCTGGTGTAGTCAATCAAGGTAAGCATGAGGAACACATTTTTTTCTAGAGGTGCAATTATATTTAATTAATATAAGCCATTATGCCCATATTGAGAATTCATTTCTGGTTTAGTTTCTCTTTTCTAATATGGTCTTACATTACAATGAAAACACTAGTCAAAGACCTGGGAACAATGTGGATGTCAAGAGAGAACAGAGCCCCATAAAGTTAGGAGAGGTAGAACTTTCCACTCTACTACCGACCCATCAACTTGACCTTGGACTCACACCAAAATCCAGCACAGGTCTGAGATGGATTCAGGAGCTGGTCTTAGTGGGGTGTCTCACCAGTCCAGAGTCTCAGGATATGGCCTTCCCTACCTTGCCCTCCCTTCCCCAAAACCCCAGGAACTTGATCCCAAAAGGCCTCAGAAAGGGCTTTAAGTGTCATCCTTAAAAGTAGTGTGTAACACCAACAGTGGTGTTAACAGGGAGAATTGCAGCTACCCAAATCAGGAGCAGCTGCTGAAACTCAGTAGTGATAGATGTTGGCAGCAGGAATTCAGAGATTCCACCCGTGAGACAACATGGTTCTATTGCTCAGTTGAGGCACAGGGAGCCAGAAGAGGTGGGAGAGGATCTGCCTGTGCATTCAATGCTAGAGGGATGGGGCCATAGAGGACAAAGTTTGGTGACCAGAAGTATTAATCTCAGCTCTGCGATTATAGCATCCACAGAGGGTCCCTCAGCAGCTGAATCTCCTCCACTCTGGCAGATTTGTTGTTAGGCATTTATCCTTATAGGTTTTCAAAGGTTTTAATGTATCTCCCTCCCCCTATTCAAATGCAATGTCCACCTCAAAAGTAGGACAAAAGAGCTTATTAAAAGTTAGTCAATGAAATGCCTGTGGTTTCTATAGTCAAACAGACCTGAGTTCAAATATTGACTCTACCACCCATTAGCTATTTGACCTTGGACAAGTAATTCAACTTCACTTGAGCCTCAATTGCCCATCTGCAAAATAACCATCTTTTGAGGAAGGAAGTGAGGTAAGATACACAAAGCCCTTGACACATGGTAAATACTAATACAGTAGCTATTGTCATGGTTTGTTGTTAGAATAGGGTCTGGCACACAGTAGGTGCTCAATAAGTAAGTATTAATGGGATCCTATCATCAGGATTCTTATAGCAGATGAAAAATGAAATGGGGACAGTTGCCTGGTACATGAGGTCTGGAATGTAACCTCCAGGACAGGAGAGACAAACCTAAAATAGTCCTGGGAAACAATAAACTTCCACCCCCTCCACCCCTCCTCACAACTCTCCTGCTTCAGAATTCTATTTCTTTCTAGGCAGACATGGTATTGGAAAGGCTCTTGTCTTAATGGAGTAAAGAACTACCAATAATCCAAGTCCAAACTAAAATAAAAGTTATCAAGTGGGGGATTCTCTCCATCAGTCTGGACTCAGGATTTTACTTAGAGCTTCACAACTGGAGATGTCATTTATTTCTCCTTAGATTCAAATCCTAATAAACAAGAGTTGTTTTTCCCCACGCAATTCTCCCATCACCACCACCACCAACACAAAACAACTTTGTGTCCCTGTGACATCAACACAACACACCTCTTTGTGTATCCTGACCAGCTTCCCCTCCCCCACCTTCTGCAGGCCCCTCAGTAACTGAGAACAAGACTGACGATTCGACTGCCGGTCAAGGGTGCATATTCTAGGGGAAGAGGGGAGGTGGCTGGCTACACATATGATCCAGCCACTAATGAACAATGTTGATAGTCCAAACCATTGGATCCCATTAACCTGTTTTCACGCAATCAGGGGTAACCATTGCTGCCCAAGATGAAAATATTCTATTAGCATGCAACCTTGGTGAACTTTTTACAATTAATGACTGCACTTATTCATCTTTCCTAACCTTGGCCTTCTGTCCTTCTATCTCTTAGGAAAACTGCATGCTATTTCCAAAGACTAATACGAGGCATCTACTTTCTCAAAAAAGTCAAGAGACATGACAGCCTGCAGTTCCAAGGACAAGAAAAACTATAGCAGGACATGACACAACGACAAATTAATGCTTTTCACATTGTCTAGCAGCCTTCACCCTGAATGTGTATGATTAAAATAAGAACCTGATGTTACTTCGCCATACGGCCACAGATATTTTTATGGTGAGTGGGTCACACAAACTCGGGGCTTTGTAAATTGCGGAAAGTGATGAAGGGAGTGAGGAGACGCCGAGGGAGAAGGTCCTCAAAGCTCTGAGTCAGAGCTCAGCTCTTCGGGGGATTCCATTCACCTCCCTGGGGGTTAGTAAAGCATAGAAGACAACCAGTTCTGGCCCCTGATGATAAACAAGGGAAAGAACCCAAAACTCCACCGAATTTTGACGGATAAAAGAAGCCCTAAAAAGAGCTACCTTAAAGAGTTGGAACGTTCAAACCAAAGGCAATATTAATAGAAATGTTTGTGCTAGGTGAAAGCTATGACTTGGCCCAGAATCCCCCCTAACAGAGCCCATCCAAATGTGCATCCTCAACCAATGGTAGAGGTAGGGTCCTTAGGATCATTTGGGGGCAGGAAGGAAAATCAGACTTCAGATTAGAAACTGGCTATGCAGAATCCACATGTGGGTTTTGGAGAATGGACTGTGGTCCCTGGGGTATCCTAGGAATCATCAAGCATTTGAAAATACGTCCTGTGAGCCTGTGTTTAAGGTGCAATGAGAGATGCAAAGTAGTGGCATGTAAAATACCAGTGGTTCGTCACCACTGGGAAATTATATTCTCATTAGAAAATGGGTCATGTGAAATATGGAGAGGACTAAAACTAAGAGAGACTGTTTGGCTCTGTGGTTCACTGATACAAAGAAAACAATTGGAATAGCAGGGGGAAGAGTGGTTTCTCCGCTGTCCTGGGAGAGGGCATTTCCAGCATTCCCTCCCTCCCCGTTATTTTGAAGGATGCCTCACCGTGTGTGCCAAGGACTGGATGGAGTGCCCCTTCGCCTCCTGCCCACAGAGCAGGACCACACATCTCAGGCTCAACCAGCCAGACTGATGCCCCCACCTGTTTCTGGATCTAGATCTATTGATGCAAAGACGTGGAGATGCGGAGGTTCACTCACAGCGTCTACAGTGCGGTTCCTCAATGGCCGTGATGCCCTGGCCTTATGCCTTTACCCAAGACAGTCCCTGACTTCCTGCTTTTGAGCCACTGGGCTTGCCTCAGTTCCATTCTGTTTGCTGGTTGTCCAGGCTCCTGCTGACTCTGACTGTGGCTCTGTAAGCTGGTTTCTCTTGTTGTGACCAAAACTACTGACTTCTATGGCCATCCTACTTATAGGGAATCTCCTTGTTTCTACTGTATTATTATTAGCTTTTGAAAATAAGAACTGTGCTTATTCATCTTTCCTAGTCCTGGAGCTCTCGACACCCATGACTCCTCAGGAAGAGTATACTTCATTGAAAGAAATTTAAAGGCATCAAACGATGAGTATTCTTTTGTGTATGTGTTTCTTTTACCACTACCTGGCATGAAGTAGATGCCCATCTTGGTATCGTTGAAAGAACCCTGCTTTGGAGTCCAGCTAAATTCTATCTCTTACTTGGAATTCTTCAGGGCCTCAGGCAAGTCACTTAACCATCCTGAGCCTCAGTCTCCTCATTTGTAAACACGGGCAATAATTCCTACTTCCCTGGACTACTGTGAAAATTAACTGAGACATTAAATTGGGAAATAATAGTCTTTTCAGTAAGTGGTGCTGAAACAATTGGATATCCACTTGTAAAAGAATGAAGTTGACTCCTACCTACCTCATATCATATACAAAGATTACTTCAAAATGGATCACAGACCGAAAGGTAAGAGCTACAACTATAAACCTCTTAGAAGAAACATGGAAGTAAATCTTCATGACCTTGGATTAAGCAATGGATTTTCAGAAATAACAAAGAAAAGCATAAGCAAAAGAAAAAGAAACAGATACACCAGATTTCATCAAAATTAAAAACTTTGTGGATCAAAATATATCATCAAAAAAATGAAAAGACAAGCCATAGAATGGGTGAATCTATTTGCAAATCATACATCAGACAAGGGTCCAGTACCAGAATATACTGGATTTGTTTGGGGTGAATAAGAGTGACTGCTAATAGGTAGATGGTTCCTTTTGGGGGTGAGGGGAAGGATGGATTGGGAGTTTGGGGTTAGAAGATGCAAACTATTATATATAGAATGCATAAACAACAAGGTCCTACTGCATGGCACAGGAAACTATGTTCAGTATCCTGTGATAAAACATAATGGAAAAGAATATATATATATTATATACATATATATATATGTATATAATATATATATATATCTGAATCACTTTGCTGTGCCCCAGAAACTAACACATCATTGTAAATCAACTATACTTCAATAAAATAAATTTTAAAAATTATATAATGGTGATGGTTGCAAAATCTGTGAATATACTAAAAACCACTAAGTTATACACTTTTAGTGGTATGTGAATATCTCAGTGATGTTACCAAAAAATTAAATGACACAGTGTATGCATAATAGAGTACATATATAAAATGTACACATCGAAACTTTGCATACAAATATACATGCAGTAAGTGTTCAAAATGTTGTAGATTTTGTTGCTTTTACAATATTTATGATGATTGACTGATTAGGCAGAAAGTACTTTAAATAGTGTGACTAATGGAAGATGCTTCAGGCTAGATTAGGATAAGAATTCCTCCCACCCAAAGCCATTAACCTGATGTATTCTTTTGTAAGAATCCTCTATATTCCTATCAGGAGCTGTAAGTTGTGTTCATATGTGTCTCGCCTGTCCTGACTGTATCCAATGGCCCAGACAGTTCTGTCCTCCTTGACCTTTATCCCTTCAGTCAAAACATGTTCCTGAGGAAGCACTGTCTCCTCTTAGGGGTTGGATTCTGACTTTCTGTAGCCTCACCTCTCAGAATTTTTTTCTCATTGCTTACTTATCTTGAATGAATTTACCACAAAAAACTATTTCTTGATATTCAAATTCTTCATATAAAGTCGAGTTTGTTTGCTTTTGGGTTTTTGTTGTTGTTGTTGTCCTTGCTCATTTGTTTGTCTGTTTTTCATACAAGTATAGCAAAAAGGTTAGAGGAGCACATGCCAGAATTATAAGAGTGAGTGTCTCTGGGCGATGAAGGGATTATACGTAATTTTTTTATCCTCTTCCGTATGCTTTGTGGTATTTTCCAAATGTTCTACAAAGAATCATTATTTAAAACACACTATAAATAGAAAAACCTTACATACTTAAATGTTATAAATTGCCCCAAGATGGTTATCTCCAAAGTGAAGATAGCCCCAAAGATGTATCAGAATGTTCACTGGACTAAAAGGTGTGTGTGTGTGAAAGAGAGAGAGTCAGATGTGTGTATATTTTGCCTTTGTTGTGTGGCTACCCATGGGATTAGGAGGACATTCGTCTTTGCCAATTTCAGGTCAAGCCTGTAGTCAAATGTTTAATCCGGTCTGCAGAATTTAACATGGCAATTTGTACCATTGCTCATACATCTTCTGAACTTTCCTTGGCCCCTCTTGGTTGGATTTTTCCTAGACGAAGAAAACCTGAGTGATTTGTATCATCAAGCCGCCACCCATACATTTACTATCTTGCAAAAATTTGTAGTCTAGACAATAATTAAAGTCAGAAGTGTAACTTAATTAAAGCACATCTTTCCCAAGCCCTGAGGGTCATTCCTTGGCACTTACATATAGCGAGTGGTGTTTACATAGACTGTTCTGGGGATACAATGGGGAAATCCTTTCAGGAAGAACCTCCTTTTCCAGTCTCTTAGATGGAAGCTGAGAAAGAACCAAGGTAGCGGTGGCTGGTTTAGGTGGGTGTGAAGAAGATGAAAACAGGATATTTTCCTAAATGGACATTTTCCTAAAGGACAAATGTCAAGAATCACAGTGGCGTAATTAAGACATCAAAGAAACGGAACTGAATTTGATCAGTCAGAAGTCTAGTAAACCCATAGACAGAAAATGTCCCAGACATCACAAACCAGCAACTTGAGGGGCTTTGATGGCCTTCAGATATATTTTAGTTGGCCTACAGAATGTTATTTTTAGATTAATGCTAGCATTTAAAAATGGGAAGATTTTACCTAAAAATGAGATTTCCAGCTTTTAAATAATTAAGAAAAATTAAAATACAGAGCTAGCTCCTTTTTGGTGACAATTGCTGGTGCTGTGTAACAACTACGTCCTTCAGCCATTCACAGGACATGCTCTCCGATTCACCCACTTCCTCACGCATGCCTGCCATCTCTACCACAATGAGATCCATGATTTTGTATTTCTTACTCCTGGCAGGCTTCCATTATTTATATCACCTGTATAGCCTTTGAAGGCATTGGGTCTGAGGCTCTACCCACCTCCCTCCCACCTCCAAGCCTCTTCCTTTTGCATATGCCTTACCACAATCATTCCTCTACCTGGAATTCTCCTTTCCTTTTGCTCACTGGTGCCTTGTTAGAAGACAGATCAGGATTCAATCCTAGGCATCTTAAACTTCCGGGAGAAGAATAGAATGGTATGGTATAACTGGATTTGGAGTCAGTAAACCCAGACTCAAGTCCCAGTAATAACTGGAATTAACTTGTATCATCAGAAAAATGTGGGTTCAGATCCCAGCTCCTCACTTCTCTTGAGCAATGCTTTTAACCTCTCTGAAGCTCATTTCTTAGCAGTGAACTGTAAATATTTGCCCTGCCTGCCTCACAGGACTGTTGTGAAAGACGTTCTAAGAAGGTAACAACACTAAAGAAAGTTCATAGGAGTAAATCAATTTAAGATAATTTGGCAGGGCATGGGGGATTAATTATTAAAGTACTTTGGATGGGTTGGCGAAAAATACATCTTACCCAATTTTCCAAACTCTCTATCTGAAATAGTAAATAGTATAATAATGTGCTTCCTAATTTGTTTTTACCATTTACCCAACTCTGTGGATTGTCTACTAAAGATGCAGAAGTGTTTCGTGTGTATATGACTCTTCTCCCTAATTCTCCAGAAGACCCAAAAACTAAAAATCTGTCTGCCCCAGTGTCTACAGTGTTCACTATTATAGAAGCTTCCGAATACAAGAATTTTTTAACTGGCTTATGATATACATCTGTTATGTACAACATTTACTTTTTTATGTGAGTGTAGGTATAACTATGGTATTCTGATGTGTGGCACCTAAAAAAAAGAGGGACTACAGAGAACTTGGTCACAATACAAATAACTCTTTTAAATTGTTTTTAAACATTTTTTCTGAATATGAAATTAATAGATATTACAAATAATTTGGTTACGGCTTTAATTCTTGTAAATATTTATTATAGATAACACTGTTAACATTTGATGCATTTCCTTCCAGTCTTTTCTCTCTGTAATTATTTTTTATTTAGCATCATTTAATTGACTATTTTTCAAAATTCCTGTTTTAAATTTCTATACAATATTTCATCTTATGGTTGTAACATTTTACTTCTTTGATTACAATGGTGAAGCTGCATTTTACTGATTATGGTATTAATATATGTGAATTAAAACCAAATACAGCAATACAAAAATGTACAATAAAGTAAAAATTATCTTCTCATTTTAGTGGAAGTGCTTTCAAACTTTTGTTTGTATGCAGACACATACATGTGGATAAAGACATATTTTTTAAAAATGAGTTTATAATACACACTTATTTTTAGCCTACATTTTCCACTTACTATCTCATAGGCATCATTCCTATCTACCAGATCTATATCAGTATTTAATGGCTGCATGGTGTTGCATTGTGTGGTTGTACTACAATTTATTTAACAATCACCTACCAATGGACTTTGGATTATTCAGTTTTCACTAGCCTAAGTGTTAGTGTAATAAATATCATGTACATAATCTTTGTAGACTTAGTGATTATTTAAGATAACATTTTTAGCAATGCATTGCTGAGTCAAAATTATGCTCTCTCCCACCCAAATTGCTCCTCTCCCCAAATTTGTCCTAATTACATTCCCACCGAGATAAATGAGAATGCCTGATTTCTACCTCTTCATCAATGAGGATGGTTTAATTGTTGCTAATAATAGTTAATGTAATAATATCTCATTATTTTCATTTGTATCCTGTTAATTTCTAATGAGATTGAACATCTGTTCAAATGCTTCTTGGTGATTTATACTTCTCCTTGGAAAACTGCATTTCATTTCCTTTAACCATTTTCTATTGGGATAGTAATCTTTTTCTTATTGATTTATAAGAGCTCTCACTAGTCCATAATTTATTTGACAATTCTATTGATGCGTAGTTGTTTTCTTCATTTTAGCATTAATATAGTAATGAATAATTTTGTAAGTAGATATTTGTATGTATCACACATTATCTCCTTTGAACAGATTAAATTAAAACAGAATAGATTAAGGTAAAATAGAATTGATTAAAAGACTCTAACACATATTGCTAAAATGCTTTCCATAAAAGCCACACCAATTTACACTTCCACTATCAGATTATGAGATAGCCTACCTCATAGCAACCCATCTTATATCCAATCGGAGTAATAAAACAGGATGCAGAGAGATAAAGACATAAAAGAGCATGGCATACAAGTCACAGAGCGAGGAGACAGTCAATCCTGCTATGGTATTTCTGGAAGCCAGGACAGAAGAGGAGGATCTGAAAATTTTGGTAGAACAGAAATGGAGAGGCATGCAATCTTTATCTCCTTTAAAGTTTTCCCCAAAACTAGCTCCTTCATGATGCATTGAAAATGAATGACTGCTGCTAATTTAAGATTAAAAACCTGATCAATACATTTAACTTCTTACCTTCTCATATTCCACCAACTAAGTCCACTTATTGATACTGATTGTGCAAATATCTGCTTCTCTTAGAAATGCTAAATTCCAGTGAAACCAAGGAAACAAGAGTACCGCCCAAATGCTGGGCCATTTCCTGGTGATGATCTGAAAACAGTAACTCCTGAGACTAGGCCTGGATGACAAGAAGTAGTCATAGCCCTGGGTTTTGACAATCAAAGTAGTACAAATAGTACAAAGTAGTACAAATAGTACAAAGTAGTACAAAGTAGTACAAAGTAGTACAGAAGGGCGTTTCGGACAACAGCTTAAGCCACTGAAAACATGCAAATTTTACTCATTCAGTAAATAAACAAACCAAAAATCCGTGCAACACCAAACTCAAATCAATGCTATTTCAATAAACAAAAACTAAGCGGGTCCTTGGTTCTAAGGGCTTTTCCCGATGAACTGCAATCACACAGCCTGTCATAAGTTACAGCATGAGGAGGAATGGCAGTGGCATCAAGAATACAGACAGCACAGTACTGTCCGGTGCAGAGAGAGGATAAGGAATGTCTCATTAACGGTTCTGAAGTAACTTCAAGGTTTAAAAATCCTGTAATAACATTAAAGACCAACATCATCATCCAGTTAAGGCAATTAACAGCCTGTTTGTCTTCTTTCAAGCACAGGTGATCACACAAAAACTATCCTAACAAACCGCAGCCAGTTATACATGTATTTTTAGTTATATATTTTTTATATCAAAGCTCTGTTATATGTAAATTAAAAGTTCAGTTATATGTTTTTCCATATATGATTCAACTGATTTTGGTTGTTCTTCCCAACTGCTACTAGTTACGGATCAAATCATAATCACCATTTTCTAATCCACAGCACCAAGCTTGCCACGTGATTGAGATTCTGCTATACAACATGAAAGTTCCTGCCAATGGTGTTATATTTGTCATTTGTTTTTAGTAAACATTTCAGACTCTGATTATTAATGGTACTGCTCTGCTGTGTCTCTTTCCATTTGATTCTTACTCTTATGAAATCTTACTCCTTCCTGAGATTTTTGACAACTTTGATGACTTCTAAATCATTTTATTAACTCAAGCCTCATTTGTAAGCTTACAGACACGTGCTTCTAAATGCTAATTGGCCGTTTCCACCTGAAGTCCCACAGAGAGCCCAGCCTCACGTACCCAAAGCCCAGCTTGCAAGACTCCTCCACTCCCATCAAAACCTGTTTCGTCTTTTTCCTCTTTAACATCACCAGCCCGAGTCACTGAAGCTCTAAAGGTCAGCTGGCCTCTCTTTCTCTTTTCTCTCCTCCCTCCTTTCCCTTCCACATCCATTTCTGCCAATCCAGCTTTTAGAATCTCCGTTGTATCTGTCACACACTCTCCATAGCTATGACACTGGACTGAGTCCTTCCCGGTTCCTGGTACGACCGCCGCTTTAGTTCAGCAACTGCAATCCCCAGACTCTCTTCTACTCACACGCGGACAGGACTGCCAACAGGCTGTTTCCGAAATGATAACATATAATCACATTACTGTTCTTCTTAAAGCTCTTACTGATTTCCCATAGCCAACAGTACAAAGTTGTTTTTGGACAAAGGTATATTTGTCAAAGTGGGAGAATAGAACATATTTAAGTTAGTGTTTGCTTGACTCATAATTTTAAAATAGTTAACTTCTGACATGTGGACCTCTATTTGCACTCTTCCCTCATGCTCAAAAATTGGTAAGGTGGATCCTACTCTGAGGTGTCCAATTACTCTGGTTTCTCCCCTTAGTATTTTTAAAAAATAACATATTTATTGAGATATAGTACTATACAATAAAATTATCTTTTTTTAAAGAGCACAATTGCATTTTTAGTATATTCATAAAGATGTGCAACCATCACCAATATCTAATTCCAGAACATTTTATTATCCCCAAAAGAAACACCATGCCAATTACCACTCTCCAATCTCCCTTTTTCCTAGCCCCTAACAACCACTAATCTACTTTCTGTCTCTATAGATTTGTCGATTTTGAACATTTCATATAAAAGGAATCATACAGCACATGGCCTTTTGTGTCTGTCTTCTTTCATTTAGCATAATGTTTTCAAGGTTCATCGATATTGTAGCATGCATCAGTATTTAATTCCTTTATATGGCTTGATAATATTCCATTGTATATATATACCACATTTTGTTTATCAGTTAACAGACATTTGGGTTCTTTCCACTTTTTGGTAATTATGCATAATGCTGCTAAGAACATTTGTGTACAAGTTTTTGTGTGGACATACGTTCAAGGTTCTCAGGTATACAGTATAACTAGGAGAGGAATTGCTGACTCATATGGGAACTGTATGTTTAGCATTTTGAGGAATTGCCAAATCTTTTCTAAAATGACTGTACCACTTTTCATTCCTACCAGCAATATATGAGAGTTCTTATTTCTCTACATCTTTGTCAGCATTTGTTATTGTTCATCTTTCTCATTATAGCCATCCTAATAGGGGCAAAATGGTATTTCACTTTCTTGTGATTTGCATTTTCCCAGTGACTAATGATGTTGAGCATATTTTCATGTGCTTTTCATGGCCATTTGTATATCTTGTTAGAAGAAATGACTTCGAATTTTTTCCCCCATTTTTTAAACAAATTATTTGTCTTCTTATGGTTGACAGTAAGAGTTCTTTACATATTCTAGTTGAATAATATGTTATTGTGTGGAATACAATTTCCTTATCAGATATACGATTTGCAAATTTTTTCTTTCATTGTGTGGGCTTTCTTTTCACTTTCTCTCAATGGTGTCCTTTGAAATACAAAAATTTAATTTGGATGAACTCTTTATTTTTTCTCTTGTCACTTTTGCTTTTGGTGTCATATCTGAGGAACATTTACCTAATCCAAAATCATGAAGATTTACTCCTGTGTTTTCTCCTAAGAGTTTTATAGTTTTAGCTCTTACATTTAGGTCTATGATCCATTTTGAATTAATATTTGCATTAGTTGTGAGGTAGAGTTCCAACTTTATTCTTTTACATGTGTATATCCACCTTTCACAGCACCATTTGTTGAAAAGACTATTATTTCTCCGCATTGAATTGTCTTGGCACCCTTGTCAAAAATCAATTGACCAAAAATGTAAGGGTTTATTTCTGAACTTTCAATTTAATTCCATTAATCTATATGTCTAGTCTTATACTAGTAACACACTTTTTTCTAGTACTGTTGCTTTGCAATAACTTTTGAAATCAAGAACTGTGAGTTACAACTTTGTTCTTTTTTAAGATTGTTTTGGCTTTCTTGTTCACTTTCATTTCCATATAAACCTTACTATCAGCTTGTCAACTTCTGAAAGAAAAAATAAAGGCATCTTGGATTTGGGTAACAATTGTTTTGAATTTCTAGATCAATATGGGGAGTATTGCCATCTAAAAAAATATTAAGTCTTTCAAGACATGAACATGGGATATCTTTTCATTTATTTTGGTCTTCTTTAATTTCATTCTGCAGTACTTAGTAGTTTTCAGTGTACAAGTCTTGCACTTCTTTTGTTAAATTTCTTTCTGAATATTTTCTTTTTGATGCTATCATAAGTTGAATCGCTTTTCTTAATTTCATTTTCAAATTGTTTATTGCTATTGTACAGACATACAATTGAATTTTGTATATTGATCTTATATCCTGTAACATTGCTGAATTCATTTATTAATTCTATTTTATAATGGAGTCTTTAGGATTTTCTATATACAAAATCATGTCACCAGCAAATATAGTTTTACTTCTTCATTTCAATCTGGGTGCCTTTGATTTCTTTTTCTTGTCTAATTGCTCTGACTAGAACTATAGTATGATATGAACAGAAATAATGAGAGGAGACCTCTTATCTTTTTCTTGATTTTAGGGGAAAAGGTCTTTCACTGTTAAGTATAATGTCAGCTTTAAGTTTTTGTAGATGCCCTTTATCAAGTAGAGGCAGTTCTATTCCTAGTTTGTTGAGAGTTTTTTATCATTAAAATGTATTGGATATTGTCAAGTGCTTTTTATACATCTATTTTATACAACTATCACATAGTTTTTGTCCTTTATTCTATTAGTATGTTGTTGTGTTACATTGATTATTTTTTCATATGCATAACCAGTCTTGCATACCTGGAATAAATCTCACTTAGACATGGTGTATAATCCTTTTTATATGTTATTGAATTTGATTTGTTAGTATTTTGTTGAGAATTATAATGTTCATATTCATAAGACATATTGAGCTGTAGTTTTTGTTTCTTGTTTTTTTAGTAACAGGATAATAATACTCTCCTCATAGACTGAGTTGGAAAGTGTTTCTTTCTCTTTTATTTTTTGAAAGAGCTTGTGAAAAATTAGTGGTAATTGTTCTTTTTAACGTTTGCTAGAATTCACCATGTAGCTATCTGGCCTGGGCTCTTCTTTGTGGTAAGTGTGTTGGTTACTAATTCAATCTTTTTACCTATTAAAGTCTACTCAGATTTTCTGTTTGTTTTTTTGAGTCAGTTCCAGTATTTTGTGTCTAAGAATTTGTCTATTTCATCTAGATTATCTAAAATAACAGTCTACTTGAATTAATATCTAGTTTGTCTCAATAGTACACAAAAAATTTTGCCCCTATAGAGCTACTCTCCTTCGTCCTTTTATTGTAATACACATTACATCTTTATATATTTTAAGCTCATCAACGTAGCTTTATGCTTATAGCTTGCAAGTGTCTTTTAAATCAGGTGGGAGGAAAAACAGGAGTTATAAAAAAAAATATGTGTAAACTGTCTTTTATGTTTTACCAGTACGCTTTATCTTTTTGAGTGTGGATTCAAGTTATTGTCTAGTTCTCTTTTATTACAGGCTGAAGGACTCCCTTTAGTAATTTATGGAAGGAAAGTCCTGTTAGTGATAAATTCTCTCAGTTTTTAATCTGGTAATGTCTTCATTTCTCCTTATTTTTGAAGAATAATTTTTCTGGATATAGAATTCTCAGTTGACAGTCTTTTTCTTTCAGTACTTTGAATATATCATCCCACTGCTTTCTGGCCTCCATAGTTTCTTATGAGAAATTGGCTATTAATATAAGTGAGACTCCCTTATACATAACAAGGCATTTTCTCTTGCTGCTTTCAAGATTCTCTCTGTTTTTTGACAATTTGACTATAATATGTCTCAGAGTGAACCTCTGAGTTTATCCTACTTGGAATTCACTGAGATTCTTGGATATGTAAATTCCCATATTTCATCAAATAGGGAAAGTTTTCAGTCATTATTTCTTCAGATATTCTTTCTGTCCCTTTCTGTCTCTCCTTTCTTTCTCAGACACCCATTATGTGTATGTTGGTACATTTGATGGTGTCCCACAGGTCTCTGAGGTTCTGCTAATTTTTCTTCCTGTTTTCAGATTGAATAATCTCATTTGACCTATCTTCAAATTTTCTGATTCTTTCTTCTATCTACTTAAACCTGCTGTTGAACCCAGTAGTGAAACTTTTTAGTTATTGTACTTGTCAGCTCCAAAATTTCTATTTGGTGTCTTTTTATAATTTTTGTCTCTTTATTGATATTCTCTGTTTGGTGAGATATTGTTCTCATATTTTTTTTTGTTCCTTTAGAAATGATTTCCTTTAGTTCTTTGAACATATGTATGGTCACTGATTTAAAGTCTTTGTCTAGTAAGTCCCATATCTGGGCTTCCTCAAAGATAATTTCTATTGACTGCCTTTTCCCCCCTGTGAATAGAACATACTTTCCAGACTCTTTGCACGTCTTATAGTTTTTTTTGAAAAGTGGACATTTAAAAGAATATAACTCAGCAACTCTGGAAATCATCTCTCTCCCCCAACCATGGCTTGTTGTTGTTGCTGTAATTGTTCTTGCTATATGTTAGTGACTTCTCTAAGCTTATTCTGTAGAGTCTGTATTCTTTGTCATGTGTGGTTAGCTTAGTGGCCAGCTAATGGCTGGGCAGACTTTTTTTTTTACAATGCTCTCAACCAATAAGTTCCAGCCTTTGCTGAGGGGATTTCTGTGTATAGTGGGACACACCTTCAATTTGCCTGCTGTTTACAATTCTTCCTTAACTTTCACTCCCTGCTTGTGCAGAGTCTCAAGGTCAGCCATAGGTGAGAGATGGAAGATTTCTCAAGTCTTTCCTGAGAATGTGCACACCTCTGCACATGTGCATGACTTTTATATTTCCAGGAATATGTGAGAATTTCAAAGACCCAATGGATACCTCATTCCCCAGCTTTTTATTTAGAAATTTTTGATTATCATCCTGTTTGCCCCAACTCTTATTGCTGCCTCAGGCAGCTGCAGTGTTAAACAGTTGCCCTGACTGTTTTTGACGAGTGTCCCAGGAGAAAAGTTCTATGCACTGAGTGAGTGCTGAATCAGGTCAAATAAAGACAAGAGCTGCAAGTGGGAGTTCCCAAGCAGCTACCAGACAGGTCAAATCATGACAATTCTCTGGGAATAAGGCTCTCTGTAGAGCTCCAAACAGGTCTTTTCCTCTCCAGTGGCCACTAGGGTACTGTTATCACAACTATTGTGATGGCAAAACGGTTAGTTTTTAAGGTTTCCTCAGAGCTGCAAAAGGGTGAATAGGAACAGAGCAAGCTAAATGATACAAAGCACACTGTTCTTACTGAGATTCAGGGTTTTTTTGTTTTGGTTAGTTTTTTTTCCTGAATAAATGATCCTCAGATCGTCGTAAGCCTACGTTTAATTTCCTAACTTTGAAAAATGTTGATTTTGATGATTTTTGTCACTGTTCTCCCTGCTTTTATGGAAGAGTAGCTGTTCAGAGGTCTTTACTCCACCATTCCAGAAGGATTCCTCTTTCCCCTTAGCATTTTTATAGGCACCAGGGTCAGGCCTTCAAGTGGTTTATCTCATCATAGACATTGTTGTCAAGTAATCTTTGTTAGATATCCCACCCCTTGGCAGAGTGACTTCCTTCAGCAGTGTCTCTGAGTCCTTTAATATTTTGAATGTAAAAATAATTTTCAACTTATTGTCTGTTATCAAATGACAAGCACAATTATTACCAAACATCACGTGTTTAATAAAGATGATGTGAAGTAGAACTTCAATCAAACAGAAGACAAAGACTTGAAATTTTTTTTATCAGACATATACCATGAGGCTGGAAGCTTGTCCAGTTAGAAATATTCTACCCTCTAGGATTTTTGTCTTAAGAGCGATTTTTGATACCTTAATCACTGTATATGTAGTTCTCTCCTACCCCTTTTATATCGACATCTATAGACCCACAGATTCATTGCTGATATTCAGCAATGTTCAGCAATGATAACCAGGGACCCGTACTGATATCTCAGTCCTGATGACTGGATTTACCTTGCTGAGGCACAAAGTAGATAATGCAATAGGTTAACCAGCCACTAGGATGGAAACAAAACAGGGGAGTCTGAGGTGAAGAGACCACAAGCAGAAAGATAAATTATATGCAGGGTTATAACTAGAGGTAAAGGGTACAAACTTAAGTTTCAGAAGTCATGGGATAAAATCTGACTCTACCTCTCTGTGACTTGGGAAGTCACTTTTCCATTCAAAGCCTCTGTGTCCTCTCTGTAAATGGAAATAATGCCTACTTCATTGGGAATTTTTTGCAGATTAAATGAGCTAATGCATATATAGGACTTAGTGTAGCGTATGGCTCATAATAAGTCCTCAGTAAATGACATATTAGCTGGTAACAAGAATAATCCCAGCCCTGAGCGGACTAACTGCAGCTATTATACATGAACATGTTCCAACTTTGAAAAACAAGATATGTTTCAAAAGTGAGACTATCTCTTATGGGTAGCCTTCCATCTCCCACCAGAGACATTTCCCAGCCTGACTCATCTTCATGCATCTCCCTCAGGTGTGCCACCTGCTACCCTCCTATATAAATCACAGACTTCTAGGGGACACGTCATTCATTCATTCATGCATGCATTCTTATGATCAACATTTACTGGGCATGTTACACATATCAGGCATTAATTTAGCATGGGTGCAGGGTGATGGATGAGCAGACAGGGTCCCAACCCTCATGGAGGTTACATTCCAACAGGGGACAGAGGCAGATTCTGGTGACTCCATTCCAGCATTAAAGACTAAAAATCCTAAGGTGGCATTTCCCTGATCCTCTCATAGCTCAAGTTCTACAGTGATTCAGATTTCACCTAGAAGACTGTCCTCCACTCAGTGGGATTTGAAAATCAGCATGAAGATCATGAGGTAGATGCTATATTCCTGCTGTTCCTGCCAGAGGTTTGGGGTATTCTGCAATCTCTTTAGCAAAGATCCCAGTATCCTATCCCTAGCTTCATGTGTTCCAAGAAACAGAAATGCTCATTTTGGTGGAGGAGACGACTGCAGAGGTAGTGTGGTCCTGGAGTTAACAATGGTGGCGTCAACTTCCTGAATCCTAGCTTTGTATAGTGACAGAGATGGAGTGGTCAATTCTGTTGTGCTGTTCTGAGCGTTGTCTCAGAAACTCTGTCTGCTCCCCGACTCGTACAAGATTTCATATGCCACCCAAAACCAATACGAAATCCCTTTCTGCACAAGCAGAAATGGATTGTTACTGAATCCAGACCAATACAGGAAAAGAAATAAGAGGAAGATAAGTAAATAAACAACACAAGCATTGATTGTCATAAGTGCTATAAAGGAAGAGTGATGTAAGATGAGGGACAATTTTTCAGATGGAGTGGTCAAAAGCTCTCCTTGACGAAGTGAACCAAAGCAGAGCCCTCGTGGAAAGAAGGAGCTAAGAGAAGATGTAGAAAGTTCCAGGTCCAGCAAACAGCAGTAGCACTGGCCCAAATGTGGAAAAGAATTTAACGCATCCAATCCTCAGAAAGAACAGCAGCATGATTGGAGATTTGGGACAAATGGCACAAGGCGAGACTAGAAAATTTAGCAGGGATGACAGCTTCTCAAAGTGTGGCCTGGCACCGGTCTGCAAACTGTTGAGGGTCCATGATAAGTACCAAATTTAAGTGTAAATGTTTAGAAATGTTGTGGCAATCTGGTATTACCACAACATTCAAGCAATTTTTTTTATCACATTAAATAAACTTATCAGTCCAAAACAGACTGGAAAAAAAAAAAAAAAAACCGATCTGTGAGATAGTTTCAGAAGCATTGTTTCCCATGTGTAGCCTTTCACACTGTTTCTGTAAAGGGCCAGATACTATTTCAGGCTTTGCAGAGCCATAGGGTCTCTGTTGCAACTACTCAACTCTGCTGTGATAGCACAAAAGCAGCTGTGGACCATCTGTCAGCAAAGAGGTATGGCAGCATTCCAATAAAACTTTATTTATAAAAAATGGTGGCCATCAGATTTAGCCTGTGATGCCTAATTTGTCAACCCTGTTCTAGGCCACAGGAAGGAGACTGGGCTTGACTCTAAAGGCAACAAAACCCACTTAACTGAGGGCTTCCTTCATTCTTGCCCCGTTCTCATCACTGCCTATGTGTGTGTAAAGTCTTTACCTCATTGACTCTAAAGCAGAAAGAACCTTGAAGCTCCTCTCTAATTCAGTGCTCTCCTCGCAGCAACCTGACAGATGAAGTGTCTGCTTACGGGACTTGTGTTTACAGGCAGGGTCCATTTGACTCTTACCTGCATCCCCGAGGAATGATGATGACACCACTGACCTTGCATTAGCCTGGCGAGCAACCGACAGCCCCAAGAGGCCACAGTCTTCCATGCTCCAGGACCTGGTCCATCACAAGTAGGTTTCCATTGTCATCTGAGTCCTGAGGTCACCTCCAGGGCCCAATTTTCTGAGGTATACCACGCCATTTTTCTTCTGTAAAAAGTTACATATCTGTCCACAGGGACTCCTGTGGGCCCTGTCCATGGCCAGCTCGCTTGCTGTGTCTGAAATGGTTGTATTGGACAAGCAGCCAGCACATGTGTAGCCTCGTTTGCCTCTGGGCTCAGACACTGCCACGGGCAGGAAGGCCTTCTGTGTTCACATGTCTCCATTCATAGAGCGCCCACTTCATAAACCCACCTCAACACCCATACAGTAGAACGCCTTATCCTCTCTGCACACAGAACACAGACGACCGTGTGTGTGAGGACACAGAACCCCACAGCAGGTCTCTCACACGGAGGGCATAGCTCAGGCAGCTCTTTCTGAAATCTCTTTTATTTAAGATTTCTTTCGTTGACTCATGACAAACTTAACAGGTAAAACTTTGCTCTTGCAAGTTTCCTTAAAATATCCCTCTGGACCTACCACCATTCACCTTGGCAGTAGGTAGCCCAAAGAGTTTTGGAAAGTCTCAGCTTGGCAAAGCCTCAGAGCTACTGGCACATTAAAAATTAATAAAGAGTATTGAACTGAGTTCAGGACACTGCAAGGCGATCCTTCACCGTGAAATGTACAAGATTCTTTGTTGGCAATGAACAAATCTGAAGCCAAAAAGGGCTGACCGTGACAAGCTAAGATCAGAAACAGTCAGGAACTTTGTGTGTCTTTCATTGACACACAAACGATGGGTAGGAATCAATACCCCTGCTCAGCCATGCTCTTCCTGAACATTCAGGAATTTAAGATGGGCCTCGGAGTCCAACCCACAGAACTGGGTATTTACCGAGCTTGCAGGACCACAGAGATAGGGCAACTGCAGCTGCCTCCTTCCAGTATAAGACAAGAGTGATTCACAACAAATTCCCAAGTTAGCAGCTTCTCCAAGGAGAGTCAAGATAAAGCAAGGCACTTCCAAACATTTGGGATTTGCTTGAGTGAAACAGAATGCTTGTGTCTAATTGAATATTAACCCAGGAGGAAGAAAACCCTTTTTGCATGCGTAGGTGAGGGGCTGGCGGCAGAATGGACCTGACAGCATTGATGATAAAACTAAAAACGAAACAAGCGTTACAGCACACCTGTTGGTTCAAAGGAGGAATCTATCGTATTTGTAATCAACCTCAGGACACTTGGACGCAGGCAGCAAACACAGAAGACAGAGCAGCAGAGGCAAACCTTGAAAAATGTATCCTTCTGAATTCTGGAAAAGCAGACGTCACATGCGCGCTGGGTGATGCCCTGTGTCTATTTACACATTGCAATGCCCTCGAGCCCTCCAGAAGAATCACAGGCAAACCCTACACTCTGCAAATCAGAGGTCTGAAGCAGAGCGCTTACTTAGCATATTGGAAGCTCTCTCTCGCCTCCACACCGACAGAAACATTAGAGAAAAAAAAAAAAAAGAGAAGAGAGAAAAGAAAATTCTGTCCTTACCGAAAAGGCATAGCAGACAGGGACGGTGAACGTTTTCACTTTAGCCCACTCAGTGCTTTTCTCTTTCATTCGGTCAATGTTCTAAGGCTATTGAGGAGAGTTCTTGGGGTTTTCGGATCTTCCTTCAAGAGTTTTAATCACTGGCTTCCCCAGCCCGGGTTTAACAAACACCGCTGTGTTCTGTGTATGCAGCACCGCGTTGGGCAACCAGCCAACACAGAGTTTCAAGAGGCAAGGGGAGAAAACTGACACCCTAACAAACATGCTTCCCTCTTTTGTGTCTTTTAAGGTGGTGCTCAAAGTGTCATCTTTGATGCTGACAGGAGCTAAAGATAGCCTCTTTAAGGGACTTTCTCCACTGCCCCGCAATGCCTGGCTGGGCTGCCCGAGCTGGGTTCCCCAAAGTTTGTTTTCTGTCTCTCTGCCCTGAAGTTCTCTGCACAAACGCCCGGCGTGCCTCTCCACCAGCTGCACTTTAAATGTATTTTAATTGGCTGGAATGTCGAAAGAATCCATTTGGCAGTCGTTTACATGTGAAGCACGCCCAGGGCAGCTGAAAGAGGCCCCAGAAGCAGCCGATTACTTCATCAAAAGCTGCAGTTTGAATACCATTGACTCCTACATAACTACAGTGAACTCAATTCGATAGGCAAGAAGGAGTAATTAATAATTTGCTGAGAAAAAATTCTTCATTCATCTAAAAGCCAAAAATGCGAAGGGGAAAAAAAAAAATCCCTGCAGACACAACCATTCCTATGAAAGGCTTGATTGATAGCCCCCGGTTCTACTCTTCACAAACATTGACTTTGTATAGCATTACAGGAGGGGGCATGATGCATAATTTGGTTTGCCTGAGAAGTTAATTTAAGTAATTTTCCTTTTGAATGATCCCCTGAGATACATCGTTCTGTTACCTCTTTACGCATTAGCCATATGCTGCAGTAAATATTGCCAATACTTGTGGCATTTCCTCGTTTCTTTTATTTTTTTCTTGGTTGGTTGCAATAATTAGTTTGTGGCCTCCACTAAAGCCAGTCACAAATAAATCTGCTCTGAGTCAAAGTGGATAATCATCACCACCCAGAATCTATAAGCCAAAGTGAAGGTTAAAGCACTCTGAAAAACAAAAAAATAAAACTGTCAGTTTCAACAGATTCTAACATCAAGGGGGTAGGGGGAATATATAGATATATATGCATATATGCCTCAAAAATAACAAATAAACGGAATAATTTTCAAGTAGTTCTTTACCAATATTTTGCTCAGAAGCCTTTTCAATACCCTATGTGGATTGCGTTGACAGATTTAGAATCCCTGAGAAGTATATTTTGAAGAATCATCTCAAGTAATCCTGATTTTCATACCTCATTAAGAACCCCTGGTTTAGAGTCAGAGTATGTAGGAAGATCTTGGCACCCTGAGGGTGCCTCTTCATGGAAAATGTGAGCCAGAAAACATTGTCAAATTTGTTCTGCTGCCTTTTCCTCGCTTCAATAAAATTGTCTGGGGTCCCCAACAAGGCAGTACAAGAGAAAGAATGGTGTATGTAAGTTGCTTGGGTGCATTTGTCCAACAGCTCAGAGATGAAAACCAGCACCCTACGTGAACAGGCTTCTTTCCAGGAACAGGAGACTGGAAGACAGGATGAGTGTTGACTCCACAGACATCCAGCCTGTACAATTGCACGGAGCCCAGTGTTTAAAAGAGACCTGCGCTTGGATTAATCCTGTGCTGGCACCATCTTGAATTTCTTCACTTTTGAACCAGGAACAGTGTATTTTCATTTTGCCCTGGGCTCAGCAAATTATGTACCTGGTCCTGAGAAAGACAGCATAAATCTGACTCAACACACAGTCGAAGGTGAAAAGTGCTGGGAATATTATATTGAGGGTGTAGGTGACAACCCACTTTGGTCTTGCCCAATGTTCTATCTTAGGTTTTGAAGCAACTGCGAGGATTGAGGAGGGTGACCCAGGAAGAAGAATCTCTCCAGTAAACACAGGGCAGTGAGAGTGATCTGGGAGGTTCTAACTGGTTCGCCCTGAACTGATGGTTCACAGTTTGTTGTGTGATCACACTTCACTGTACTGGTTCAGAGAGATTTTATTTGTTTCCCATATAGTCAGCCCCTCCACTGTGTCATTCTATGGGCAGAAAACTCCATGTGTAGCCATCGTTTATTTTTTTATTTTTTTTGTCTGAGTTGGGTCTTCATTGCTGCACGTGGGCTTTCTCTAGTTGCGGCGAGCGGGGGCTACTCTTCGTTGTGGTGAGCGGGGGCTACTCTTCGTTGTGGTGTGTGGGCTTCTCATTGTGGTGGCTTCTTTTGTTGCAGAGCACAGGCGCTAGAGCATGCGGGCTTCAGTAGATGTGGTGTGTGGGCTCAGTAGTTGTGGCTCGTGGGCTCTAGAGTGCAGGCTCAGTAGTTGTGGCGCATGGGCTTAGTTGCTCCGCGGCATGTGGGATCCTCCTGGACCAGGGCTCGAACCCATGTCCCCTGCATTGGCAGGCGGATTCTTAACCGCTGAGCCACCAGGGAAGTCCTCCATCATCTATTTTTAAATTCTCCTGGAGCCTTTATTCATGGTTTGACAAAGTCAAATTCAGTGCCAAAGCCTCAAAGGCACTGCTGACCCACTGCCATGAGGCCAAATAGCTCACAAGTTACTAGAGATGTGAAATGAGTACCCACGGGTCACCTTCTGCCTCAAAGGTCTATTCCTCAAGACCAGCCTTTACACCTGGATTTTGGCCTGCTCTAACCTTAGCAAAAACCACACAAAAAGAATTTTTTTTCTAGAAAAGAAGTTGGTCTCAGATGTCAAATACTTAATATTACTGGTATCTTACATCGTGTTAGCTGTACTGCTAATGTGCTCTGACACTGGTACTTAACAAATAAAACAGATTAGTGTTGGAGAAATAGAATAGAATTTAGAGAGCAACTGGTCCAAACTATTATTTTTTTTAAAAAAGGATTATTGAGGCAAGAAACAATTAATGACTTCCCAGAAAGTCCATAAAACAATGTGTCTAAGTCATACACTTCCTTTTGCTATGCCTGTTCCTATGTTGGACCACCCAAGTGGTTCCCCATTCTGACTTGCCCACTGACTCCTAGATATTTTCCTGGATCTAGTCTGCCTCCAGATTTATCTCAAGTGCTCACATTCTAACTCCTTGCCTTCCTCTTATGAACCACTTTCATGCACTGACCATGCTGCGTCTATAAAGAAATCTGATCTCACGCAAGACACATGGCATAGTCATCATAGAACAGGGTCACCTAGGAATTTTTAGATCTCGTGACATAAATTCCTCTCTGCCATTTATAGAGCTTTAGTATGTATCCTGATAATCTTACTACTAGAGGCAGGTTTGAGAAGCTCAGTGTCCAAGGAATAGCAAAGCAAATCTGTTTGAACTCCTTTCCAGAGTTTGTCAGCTCCTGCTGCCCTTCTTTATCCACACTCTGAGGTATAGCCTTCAAGGTCAGAGATCCCTTGGACTACAGCTGATCTTTATGGAGCCACGTAGAGGCCTATGTTGGGACATGGACACAAAGCAAGAAACTATGTTTTGGGAATGCAGAACAATTATTAGAATGATCTGGTAGGTTGTGGAGGTCATAGAAAAGTCAAGGGTCAGAGCCAGGAAGGCAAAGTGAAAGGTTCTCTGCAGGAAGAGGAAGGTCTTGGTGCTACAGAGAAACAAACCAAATGTGTGATGTGTCACTTTACAGGCGCTGGCCCTGAATGGGACTCAATTTCCTCATGTGTCCATGGGTAGCATGACACAGCTCTACTAACTACACTCGCCACCCAGATTAACATTAGAATGTCCACGCTCTTCCCATTCATCAATTATAGAGGCATTGGAGCCACTGAAGCTTGGAAAGTACTCAGGGCCCACATGACAAGCCTAGGTCAAATGGGCAGTGAGTCAGAATCCAAGAACACGGATGGAGCACTTAGGTCCACATTTCTGGCAAACCAGAAAACTCACACAAGGCAGATGGCCAAATGGTTGAAAAACCAATCAAAGCTCAGGTCCCTTGGTTCATCAGGAAATAAAGGGGCAAATCAAGGCAAACAGCAAGTGGATTAAGATACTGCTGTTTAAAAGATGCTCAAAAGGGGCTTCCACATGCAAAGCAGGAACTTGGTCTGAAACATGGCCAGCCTATGGCTTGGGGATGTTATTCACTGGGAGTGAAAACCCAGAAGTAAAGGGCAGAACAAAACAGTCTGTTTAATTCAATCCCATCATCATTGATGGAGTCCAGGCTGAGTGTGAGGTTCTCCTCAGGATCACAAGGCTGGGGGGAAACAGTCCTGGCATGGGGTGGTACTAGGGATGCTATAATGACATGCTACAGACTGGGGGGCTTAAATAATAGAAATTTATTTTCGCACAGTTTGGGAAGCTAGAATTCCAAGATCAAGGTGTCGGCAGGGTTGGTTTCTTCTGAGACGCCCCCTCTCCTTGGCTTGCAGATGGCTGTCTTCTCCCTGTGCCTTCACATGGTGTTTCCTCTGTACGTATCTGTATTCTAATCTCCTCTTCTTATAAGGACACAAGTCATACTGGATTAGGGCTCACTCTAATTGCCTCGTTTTCACTTAATCACCTCTTTGAAAACTCTATACCTAACTACAGTCACCGGCTGAGGTAGAAGGGATTAAGACTTCAATATATAAATTTGGGGGGCACAATTCAGCCCAGAACAGGTGTTTTCCAGACTATCTCAGGACTAGCCATTGTTTGTTTCTCCTACTATGCAACCCACTCTGCTAAGTGCTTTGAAGGCCATTTCTTATTTACTCACAAACCACCTTACTATCACCTATTAGCAGATGGGAAAATTCAAGTTAGAGAGACTAAGAAATTTGTTGGAGGACACCAAGAAGAGACAATATGATTCTAGAGCCCAAGCTCTTAACCTGACACCAAGCTGTCTTTCCAGAAACCAGGCTTCTTAATATATTCAATTAACGTGATTCCAAAACACCTGGTGCCCAGAATCTGTATCTCATACTCCATGAGCTCCTGTAGCTTGGCTATCGTAGGTCAAATTTATCAAGCATTTTTTTGAGCATCTACTGAACAGACCGAACTTCATTGCTTGCTGGCAATTTTGCTGAAGAGATAAGAGTAGTCTTAGGGGTGAGGTAAATTGATCATTAAGTTTTGGAGAAAGACCAGACCTAGAGACCGGGGCGAATGACACTCTGTTGGGGAGTGTCCCATGGCTGGGAAGGGAGGCTGAAGGCTGCTGGGCCAGGCTTAGGTTGATGTTCAGGCTTCAGGAGCCATATCTCAGGCCCTGAAAGTGACGATTACCCCAGAAGCTATCACTTAAAAGCACACAAGAAGCCCCAGGCAAACTGAAAATTGTATATGAGGAAGAAAGAGAAGGGAGGGAGGAAAAAAAAGAAGGAAAGGAGGGGAAAAGGAGGACAGGAAGGAGAAAAACAAAGTAGGAAACATTCGACCAGCACCTGCTAGGTGGCAGGTATTATGCTAAATACAACTCCCATTGCCTCACAAAATGCTATCGGATAAATAGTATTTATCTTCATTTTACAGATTCATGAACTGAAGCTCAAATGTGTTAAAACTTTTGCTCACATTGTCACCGCCCCAAATCAGCAAAGCCAAGATGTAAACCCAGCTTTCTTTATGCTTTCCTGAAACCACCCTCCCTGCCAACTCTAAGCAAAACAATAAGCAAGCAGGAAGCTCAAGCTGGTTGAGGCAGTGCCTCTAATGGGGCCTCCTTATCCCCACAAGTCTGGTGCATAAGGGCATCAAAGCTCCTGGGTGTGAAGCCACGACATTGATTTGAGTAGCTAGACTGCTGGTGAGGTGAATTCAGAAAGGTCAGAAGGGCCGTCTGCTGATGGGCAGGGCTAGCACAGGGCCAGCTCTCTGATAACAAAATAGATGGGGTCTATTGATGGGATTCACTTATTTTATGCAAATGATTCCGCTCCGGGTATTTATTCCTTTGTTGAATGGGGGTTTGCCTTGGGAAAATAGATTGGCTCTCACCACTAGCGAAAATAAATCTTGCTGGCCATTCAGACACCAGACTCCAGATTCAGAGCTGGAGGAGACAACCTTTGAGCTGTTGGGCACCAGGGAATTCAGATGTTGTTTATCCAGGGAAGAGATACGATTTATAGCGGGGAGGGAGAGACAGTGAGGGAGGAGCGAGAAATACGCTGAATTGTATTTGTCTTCACTGACTGTCCCATTAAAGCACTAATATTGAAAGAATTGTCAGAAGAGGAGGGGTGATCCAACAATCCACCAGTATTTTGGTAAGCCACAGACGCTGGACCATATATGACGGTGGGTATTGCAAACAAATATATAATGTCAATTTCCATTTTATCTTGCCCATTGAAGAATTCATCAGAGTAGTGACTGGGAAGTAAAATCATTGCTGTGGGGGTCTAGAAAGGCATTTTTGGGGGTAATTTTTGTCACGTGTAGGATCACAATGAGATCTTGTATCTTTCAGGGTTTCATTGACTGACTATAAGAGAAGGCAATTCAATAGCGTGTTTGAGAGCCAATCCACCCATAGTGCTTTCTATGTAACAGGTCTCATTCCAAGTATTGGGTTGCCCAAAAAGTTCATTCGGGATTTTCCATACCGCCTTATGGAAAAAAGCCGAACGAACTTTTGGGCCAACCCAATATGTACTATTCTCCCGTAGTATAGTTCTGCAGAGGGAGATGCCATCGTTGCTCCCACGTCACAGGTGGAAGAACTGAGACACAGTTGTCTTCACTTGAAATGATGGAAGCGGGGAAGCTGTGATTTGAGCAAGGCAATCTCATTCCTAAACCACTGCCCATCCTGCCCCTCCTGGCGGCCTTTAGGGGTAGAGCAGTGTGCACAGAGCCCCGCTTCATCTGGCCTCACTTTATTGCCCTGCCTGGTCTTCTCCTACTTTCTTCAACAGTCAGGGGTGTCTTTTTCCACATCCCCCCACGTAGGTCTATACAGATGCCCGGTTTTATAGTTTTAAATTTTGCTTTTGTTTTTATTTTGCCCAGAAAGACATTTTCCTATAGCATGCTGTGCAAACTGACATTTTTCTGCCAAGGCTCAGTACCTTCAAAAACAAACTGGTGTTTGTTGTCTTGGAATTATTGATTTTCTCATGGGTATTTGTTGCCTAAGGAATTTACCTTGGCTATTCACTATCATGTTAATCCTCCCCCGAGACCAGGGTTTAGGTGAAGGAAAAGGATAGACCTGGAGGTGGCCACACAGGGAGGAGGAGGAGAGAAGGGAAGGATTCTGGACCTCAGCTTCTCTCAAGCCTTGTTTCCAGGTTGACCAGATGCCCAAACCCATCTCTGCATTACATATTTCTTTCTTATAAAAAGAAACTCCTCCTATTCAGGTAGAAGCAACAGGTCCCCCTGGAAAGATGGCAGTCCTCACAGTTAGACTCATCTAAGGTCAACCTCTGCTCTGCCATTGACTACCTGTGTGACCTTGGGTAGGTGACTTAACCTCTCTGAGTCTCAGAGTCTTCATCTCAAAGGAGGGATGACAATATGACTTTGTAAGGACTACATAGACCATAAAATGTGAAAATGTCCAGTTTATCAGTGGACCCTAATTCATGTTAATTCCTCTTCTCGTCCATTGTCATACCTGGGCTAAAGCTACTAACATGAAGACAACCGCGGCATTCTTACTCACAAACCTCAAGTACTCTGGACTTAAAGATATTATAATCATGCATTAAGGCTGCTAATGACATTAGCTGCATAAGCAAAATCAGTTGCTAAGAAAGGCCTTGTAATGGTAAATACCTGTAATGGTAAATAACATCATTGAATTGTTCTATAGGACTTCCAAACTGAGTGTTACTGAATTCCAATCATATTTGGAAGAAACCAGAAAACACATGGGCTCACAAATCAGTTTGCTCACCAGACTTAACCAGTGTGATAAACCTTTAAAATGACTTAATGATAAGGGCACCTATAATTACTTAATAGCCTTAAGAATCATTTCAAGGAGAAATTATATCCTATGTTTTAAAAAGCAGCAAAAAACAATAACTTTTATAAGTATGGTTGTGCTTGAAAAAGTTAATCTTTCACAGTCACTGTATTTAAAGAGCATTTTTCTTACCCTCCCCATTGCCATTCTTCAACGTCTTCCCTCCGTTCTACTTTTGTCCTTTTTTCATTAAATTATAGGAAAGGCATTTAAGGAAAGAAGACGGGGAAATGTCATCAAAAAAAATTTTAATACAAGCTCAGTAAAGCTAGAGCTAATTTTTTACTACACAAATATGCAAAGTTTAGGAAATGGCAGTTTCACATCCAGCAAAGATGAATAGAAGAGCTCAATAATGTAATTATTTATTACTTATTCATGTGTTTTAACTCAAAAAAATAGCTTAACCATGTAAGAAAAGAAGGTAAAATTTATAATAGCAATCAAGTAGAGAGATCTGGCAAGATGTGTGCAAAATCGTGATATATGGGAACACAAAAACTTTCAAAGATGAAATCAATAAATGAACAAAAGAGAAGTCATTTACTTCAAAGCTTAAGATCAAAATAGTGCAAAAGTAATTAGAGGATATTCTTCTAGGGTTGAGTTCCTTTATTGTTCGCCTTTAGAAGAACACTGACAAAATACACATTCTGATTTTATATTGATAGACACCTTGATAATGAACAATGGGGAGATAAAAAATATAAAGCTTTTGTCGCAAACATTGTAAAGTTCCTGGTTCAGTTAAACTGTGTAAAAATTATATTCATTTAGGGAAAAAAAAAGCAAGATTGAAATATTAAAGTACCTGTGCTCTGAAGTGTCAGATGAAGCAGTGGGGTTCATTCAGACCTACAACCACAATTTCATACTTCCTTTCAACTTACAGGTTGGTCCTCAGGCTACAGTTTGTTTCCTTGTTTTGGTTCCTCACCCCAATCTGCCCACCATCTCTCTTGTCCTCCGGACCTGCTCTTCGTATTCTTCCTGCAACACTTTGAACACACACACACACACACACACACACACACACACACCATCCCCTCCCACATCTACCTGTGTCACAGGGATATTATTCTTCTCGGCTGAATCTTCCAAAACACAAGGTAACTCCTATCTCCCCAAAGAAGTCTCCATTCCCAATCACTTCAGCCCATAGTGAAACAGGGATTGCTTTCTCTTTGTCTATGGTAAGCGGCAAATAGTAGCAAAACATGCCTTATGCTGGGATTTTCTCATGAATACATTTCATCTGTTTATTTATAATTGCTTGTAAACTCTTTGAGCTAAACAGTGTTGCCATGTACTTCTTTGAATCCCTGACTACCGTGACATGTGCAGAGAAAGCAATCAACTGGCACTCAGCAGAGCAGAGGTTGGTGCCCTTTTTGTATTAGCAGTCAGCTTAAAAACCCTTCCAACAAAAAGAAACAGAAAGTTCTATTATTAAGTTCTATTATTAAGATGATTTGCTTGGGTTAGTCCACTGAGACTAACCCAAAGATGCAACTCTGATGGACAATCAAAGACCCATGAGAGGGTTGGTTCCTTCGTGGCATAGAGGTGGTACCCTGAAGTCAGTATGCTGGGCCCCACTGCTTGCTAACTATGGTGGAGGGCAAATTTCTTAGCCTTTCTGTGTCTTGGTTTCCCCATTTGTAAAACGGACATTGTAACAGTTATAATAGCCAGCAATTATAGAGTCCTCCTTAAGCTTTTTGCAAATAACAATTCATTTAATTCTCATAACAATGCTATGAAGTAGGTTCTTCTATTATTATGTACACTTTACAGATTAGGACACTGAGGTACAGAGAGGATATATTTCCTGTCCACAGTCACAGACACAGAAAGTGCCAAAGCGAGAATTTTAATCTAGACAGTAAAACTGCAGAGTCCATGTTCTTAGCCATTATGCTGAACTGCCTCCTTTCTATCATTAAAAAGTAATATATGCTATCAGTATGAATTTAATAAGAACAAATAATATACGAAAGTTACTGGGAACAATAAAGGGAAGATACAATTAGGCTTTAAAAAAAAGTGACTACTTTATATATTCAAATATCTCATGTAGAAGTGTTGCTTTCTTTGTCAAAGCAAGAATTAGGTCTACTGGAAGAATAAAATAAGATGGTCATGGTACGTAGTTAGCACTGAAAACTTAGTTAGTGCCTGAAAACTAGTGTGAGCTCATAAGTTTGGAGCCATTATTGTCATTGTTATGATGATGATGGTGGTCGCTGCCTAGGGGCTCAGGAACTATTGATGTCATTGCTGGCTCTTCTTCTCCCTGTTACTGCTCTGCCTTACTCTGCCCAAATCTCCAGTTGGAATCAAGGACAGAATGGATGGGTTAATGCTTATTCCTTAAGGAGAAGACGAAAGGAGCAAAGAGGCACATTTCATGACTTTATGCACACCTCAGTTTTACCCAGGAAGGTCTAGGATTAAATGTACCCTCCACACTGCAGCTAAACTGGATTATTTTTTTCTCCTAGATGTCTTATACGTTCCCCGTTCCAAATCTTTGCTCAGTCTGTGCCCTCCACCACAAATGCTTTCTCTCCCAAATCCACTGGTGTCTGCCAGTTTTTCTAACCACCTTGCAAATTTTTGCACATACCCAAAGCTTTCCTTCCTCCTGCTGAGTGAATCAATGTATTCATCCATTTATTCATTTTGCATACATTCATCAACATCTATTCTACTGGGTGGCAGGCACTTTGAAAGGCAATAGAGATGATAAAACCCAGGGAAGCCTTAGCTTCTGCCTTCAAGGGGACAAGAAAATCAATGATTAAATGCCATGTCATCATTGCTATGAATGTAAGTTGAACAATATTGCTCCTTCCTTCCTTTGAACTATATTCCCTTCTTTGCATTCTTTTTGGGACTCAGAATATTCTGTCCACTGTTAGAATTATGTATGCTCCTCTCTTACGTCCTGATTAGTATATAAGCTGACTGAGGCCAAGGAACATGCCTTTTGCTCCCTGGATCATCAGAGTAACCTCAAGTTCAGAACCTCCCTAAATACCTAAGAAACACTTTTTGCGCTACACCTTTAATCCTGCCATGCTGTACGTTATAACAATACTCCATTTATAAAAAGAACTCTGAGGGGTTAGACATTAGGAAAAATAAAAAAAAGTTTTCCTCGTCATCTTCCAGGTTTCTTTAACAAGCAACACCCAAGCAACCCTCAGTCACACTCAGACGCAGAGTGAGAGTGAGAAGCAGGGAGATTTCGAGCTTCAGCGTCTTGGAAGCCATCGCTGCAGCAACGTACAATGCATAAGTGACTTATGGTTCTTTATTACTGGGCCTTACAGCCCTGAGCAATTGTATCTGCCAAAGACAGAATATTCACTTCAGAATTTTGGATGTAAATATTCAGTCCCTTGTGCTTAGCGCGTCATTGCTAATGGTATATAAAGAATGACCCAAGAGAAATATAAATAATCATTTGGCTCTACAATGAAAATAGCAGCTCTGACTATAACCAGCCAAAAATGAAACAGGGCAAACTTCAAACTCAAATCAGGAGGTTATCACCTGTGTCCACCTCAGATGTGTCCATCTGTACCGTCAGAATACAGAATTTTTTTTTTTTTTAAAGAAAGGCACTAGCCCATTTCTGCAACTCCATTTCAGCCAACAAGACAGGTAAAACCCAAATTACCAATGGGTTGTATTTTTAAAGGTCACTTTAAAGTTGAATGTTGAGGACCAAATTTCCAACATCTTTGAAAGTGTTCCAATGGGACAGTGGGATTCCAGTTCCAGTTTTAAAACACAGGGAATGGAGGACAATCTGCAAGGATTGATTTTGCCGCTCAACGTGGATAAGCAGGTGCCCTCTTCCGTGGCAGACTACAAAAATGGCCACAAAGACCTCCCATACCTATACACACACCTCTTTGCAATGTGACTTAGCAGGTCCTTTTAAGGGGGAGTGGTGGAATCGATATCTCCCCTCTTGAATCCAACGGTAGAGAATACATACTTATCTCTTGGATTCAGGTGTAGTCATCGTGACTTGCTTTGGCCAATGGTACAACAGTAAGTGTGATACAAGCAAAGACTTGCAAAGTGCTTGTGCATTGCGACTTGCTCTCTCTTGCTCTTGGGAACACTGCATGGCCATTGCTCACCCAAATGATATAAAGCCAACAACGAGATAGGTGAGAGAGTTGGTCGTAGCCTACTCAGTCACAGTTAAGCCACCAGCAGACAGCAGAAATCAGCTGACCAGAAGAAATGGCCAGTCAACCCACAGAATCATGAGAAATAAGAAAAGTTATTAAGATATTGGACTTTGGTGACATCTTATGTAGCAAAAGCTAATTGGTACACCTTCATCCCATGCTATCTACTCCATGTAAATCTCTCTCCAAGTTCTCCATTTTGGGGGCAGAAACCACCTTCCCAGAACTTGTGTAAGTTAAACTCAGAACTCACAGTACAGGAACCTTTCCCTCTTTTGCACTCCTGGGGTGACAGTTGCAGGTGGAAAGTAGGGAGCTGTGACTTGGCAATTATCAGAAAAGACCATCCCCGCTCTGTCTTGAACAACACCCGTGATAGCATAGATGGGGGACTAGGGACTCCAGGATGGAAAATGGAAGCAGAAGGCAGCGTAATAAATACTCTCTGATGGTGCGAGGAATTCCAAAGTGGAAGACTTGCGTATCAGGGTCTGCCTTTCCCAAGCCAAATGTTTCGAATACATCCTAGCATCCACCAAAATCCCTCCATATTTAGGAAGGAGGCTTCAGGTCCTGTAATAGGTGGCCCAAGTAGTTTCCATGCACTGAGAGAGAGTTGGCATTGGTGTTGAATGAGCCCACCACTGGACCTACCACTTAACTAAACCCTAGCTATTTTCCTCACTCCTGACCATTTTGCTTTGACATCTGTCTCCCTGATTGTATACATTTTCTAGCACCAAATGGGGGCATTTGGCCTGGGATTGCCAAATACCCAATACAAAGGCTGTTCCACCCCATTTCCACATATGACCAAATCTGTTGCTGCTAGACCCAGTCTCAGAAGCCCTCCTCACACACTGCTCCAAGAATCCACCTACCAATCGATCAGAATTGACACATAAGCTGACCTCTTCTTGTCAGGCCTGTCCTGACTCCATCCTGAGTCATGTCGAATGCTGTTTTGTCCACAATCATCCTGAACACCGTATCTATCAATCCTGTTTTTATACATTTTCCCATACCTCGTACATCATCATGATAGGGAATTTTAACCTCCTTTCTTGGCTCCTTCTTTGCCCCAACTTTTGTTTTCTTTATTCTATCTCATCTACTTTTAATTTAGATGACCTTATTTAATTCCATATATTTTCAAAGATTACCATACCTCTGTATTGGAACAAAGTGATATGTAAATATGTATTTATGTAATTGTCTTTTTTTTTTTTACTTGGAAGTAAGGATTTCATTTGCCTATTGTTAAGTTCATCCTGTGGTTTTCCCTATATTTCTGTTACAACATCTTTTTGGATTCTGATTCTTTTTAGCCAACATGACTTAGCCTCTCCCCCCCGCCCCCGCCAATGTCATGTCATCTGAAAATATGGTATATTATGCCTTCCATGTCTTAATCCAGATCCATGATAAAAATTGTCAAAGGAGAGAGAAAACCTTGGCAGACTACTGAAGATCTTCATCCAAACAACCTCAAATCATTCATCAGCTATGAATCTACCTAACATTACAGGCTCCAGCCCACATTTCTATACTGATATCACAAGAATCCATCAAATGCCTGAAGAAATGAGGAAGGGGAACATTCCATTCGGGGAGAATAAAATGAGAAAAAGAGCAGAGAAATACATGATTTATTTCAGAAGTGGAGAATATTTTCTTGCATTAAGAAATTAAGGACTTCCCTGGTGACGCAGTGGTTAAGAATCCGCCTGCCAATGCAGGGGAAAACGGGTTCGAGCCCTGGTCCGGGAAGATCCCACATGCCGCGGAGCAACTAAGCCCGTGTGCCACAACTACTGAGCCTGCACTCTAGAGCCTGTAAGCCACAACTACTGAGCCCTCGCACCACAACTACTGAAGCCCGCACGCCTAGAGCCCATGCTCCGCAACAAGAGAAGCCACCTCAATGAGAATCCCGTGCACCACAACTAGAGAAAGCCTGCGTGCAGCAATGAAGACCCAACGCAGCCAAAATTAAATAAATAAATAAATTTATTTTTAAAAAAGAAATTAATATGGGTCTACGTAAAAAACAATTCCAATTTCTTCGAACAGGTCCAGATTTGGAAGTGTGTTGAAAGTTGTATTGTTTCCCCTCATTAGGAAAAGTAATTATTCTCTCATGTATGTTTCCATAGAACTTGATTCATCAGCTTTCTTTAGTCTTGGTAGTCATTAGTGTGGTTCACCAGATATTTCTCCTTTTCTTCCTTCTGGATGCATGATATGGTCTCACTCTCCTGCCCTCTTGAGGCTTGGCATGGCCATGTGACTTGCTTTGTCCAAAGAAACGTGAGTGAAAGTATTAGGTCACTTTGAAGCCTTTCAAAGCTGATTTACCTCTTCCATGGTGCTTGAGAAGCACAGGTTGAGATGAAGTCTCCATCAGCCTGGGTCCCTTGGTAACACCATGAGCAGAGCTCCTCTACTGAACTACATCGACCTTGCATATAAATGAGAAGCTTTGTTGTTTGTTGTTTGTTACTGCAACAGAGCCTATCCCAGCCAAACCAATATATAGAGCTTGCTTGTGTGTATGAGAGTGTGTGTCTGTATGGGGGTAGGAGAAATGGAAGATGTTTCAGGTATTGGGGATGTAGCAGGGAATAAAACAGATAAAATTCCCTGATCT
Organism: Balaenoptera ricei; assembly: GCF_028023285.1. Lineage (NCBI taxonomy): Eukaryota > Metazoa > Chordata > Mammalia > Artiodactyla > Balaenopteridae > Balaenoptera > Balaenoptera ricei. Next base: position 2,634,706 of record NC_082645.1, on the reverse strand, counting down.
TATGGTGCCTATGTTGTATTACAGGAAGCAAGTAACCCTCTGAATTTTCATTTCATGTGATTCAGAAATTTCATTATCAGTTGTGTTAAAGGGGAATTATCTGAGAAAGCCAAATGTTGGACACCTTTCTCTTCCCCTCAGTCATACAGGGTGAGTAAAAGGAACTCTCTTACCTTCTTTTTTTTTTTTCATATTCTTTTCCATTATGGTTTATTACAGGATATTGAATATAGTTCCCTGTGCTATACAGTTGGACCTTGTTGTTTATCTACACTATATATAACAGCTTGCATTTACTAATCCCAAACTCCCAATCCATCCCTTCCCCACCCCCCTCCCTTGGTGACCACAAGTCTGTTCTCTATATCTCTGAGTCTGTTTCAGTTTTGTAAATAAGTTCATTTGTGTCATATTTTAGATTCCACATATAAGTGATATCATATGGCATTTGTCTTACTTCACTCAGTATGATAATCTCTAGGTCCATCCATGTTGCTATAAATGGCATTATTTCATTCTTTTTTATGGCTGAGTAATATTCCATTGTATATATGTACCGCATCTTCTTTATCCATTCGTCTGTCGATGGACATTTAGGTTGTTTCCACATCTTGGCTATTGTGAATAGTGCTGCTATGAACATAGGGGTGCAGGTATCTTTCTGAATTAGAGTTTTGTCCAGATAAATGCCCAGGAGTGGGATTGCTGGATCATATGGCAACTCTATTTTTAGTTTTTTGAGGAACCTCCATACTGTTTTCCATAATGGCTGCACCAATTTACATTCCCACCAACAGTATAGGAGTTACCCTCTTTCTTGAGTCTCTCTATTTGAAAACATGCCTCTAGCACAAGGGGTCCTTTCATTCTTCCCTTAGCAACAGCCAGGGCTGCTGTCATTTGCTCCACCCTCTCTAACCAGCTCCCAGGTAATGCTGATACAGCTGGTGTGTGGACCACACTTTGAGTAGGAAGGGTGTGGACTCCCTGGGGCTTCAGCTGTAAAGTCTGACACCCTTTTCCTCCCAAGTCTCTCAGAACAGCTGGAGTGGAAATGGGTGGGAAGGAGGGCAAAATCCAATAGTCAGTTGTGAGCCCTCAGCTCAGATTTCCTTTTTGGTGTTTGCCAGCATTTATTTCCTTTCATTTAAGTTGTATTCATCCTGATGGCTCATCTGAATCAGTACTTATACAAAGCTCACCTTCGATTCTATGTGCAGCCCATACTGGAGAACCACTCAGCATAGGTACCTTTTCCACGAATGATAGAAAGTTCCTTCTCCAGAAGGTAGTGAGCTGAGCAGTCAGTAGTCCCCCTATTACGTAAAATAGAGCTGCATTGCTTTTTTGATTGGAATGGGGGTGGGGCTCTTACTCAGGAGTGACATTGACCTTTAATAGCATTTACCCCTGTTGTTCCATGGGTGGATTCAATTAAATTCTTGGAGTCCATTATTCTCCCACTGAGGCAGGGGCTACCAATATCTCCTTCTATACAATGTACTGATATTGGACGAAATCTGAATATTTATTTATCTATAAACTCATGCATTTTACTGAACAGAATGTGGGCTTTGCTTATGTTAAACTCTCAGATTCTGACTGTGATTAACAGGTTTTCTTTATCTATTTCTTTTCATTGTCACATAATCTCCCATTTGTTCCCAACAGGTCTGCTCTGTGAATTTACTTTCCTGACATTCAAGCCCTGGGCTTTCAGGGTTTCAATCTTCCCTTTATTTACATCTCCAAGCCTTTAACTAGGTCAGAAGTCATGATCCATTTAAAAAATAGTACTGGCCACTGCCTGAGATGAGAAAAAGAAGACTGACAACATTTACTGAAAAATAAGAAAATGTGAGAATTCATCCACAGAAATGAATAGTCACCAATCTCTACAGCAGTGTTATGCAAACCGCAGGTTGCCACATACTAGTGGGTCATGAAATTAACTTAGTCGTTTGTGACCAACAATTTCCAAGGACATAGAATAGAAAACATCAGCATTTGTCAGGTATAAGGAAAGATATTGTTTTATGAAATTATGTTTCATATATCTGCCTGTGAATATGTGTGTGTTTGCATGTCTTGACTGTGGGCTGGGATATAAAACATACTGAAAATCATTCATCTAAAGGGTCTCGGAGTGATGTGGGACATTCTAAAGAGTGTTAGGATGGCATTTCACTGTGTCTTTCACCTTCCTATTGACCGCCTTCTTCCCTTCTGCCTTTCCTCCTCGCAAACTCTTCACCCTCTCCCCGTAAAGCTGGTATTACTCCAAATACCAGAGCAAAACATATTAAATGTGAATCTACGTGAGTCTTTAGATTTCCATCAATCCAGGACTGTAGTTGGCTCAAACGACCTTTTGTTTGTCTAGCTAGAGAGTGTATTAAAGCTAACTAAAGACAAGTGAAACTAACTCACAGACTGCCAGTGGAGAACTTTGTATGGAAATTTACACTTAAGTTTGTAGAAACAAACGTTTCGATGGCAAAACTGTATTATATACAGCTCGGGTTGTTTCTTTTCAAAATACAGGGGTTTTTTTTTCCCTCATCGCCCAAAATTTCAACACAAATTAATCTAGCAGAGCAATACTGAGAATTTAACATCTATTTTCAATCACTACCTTCCTGGATCATTTTGCTCTTACCCCTGGAGGGCTTGTCAAACTTTTTGAAGGAACAAAGCCAAAGTCAAAAGTAAAATGATAAAGCTTGGGAGTGAATTGAGGAAGAGAAAAATGCATACACAAGCAACCCCCAGAGGGATGGGAGAACAGAAGTTGTGAGAGAAAGAGACCCCACAGGGAGGAACAAAACACGTTCAGACCAGCTTCAAAAATTCTTCAAGCTAGGCACAGTAGGAAGAGGTTCAAATAACATGTGCTTCTCTCAGTAAAACTCAAATACAAAAAGACACTGCACAGGACCAGGGTTTTGTAATATTTGCCTGCACCTGTTCTGTACAGGAGGACCTGGTGGGCACTGGGAATGGAATCCCTTGCAAGCAATGATTTCACTTTGATGGGTAAATTAATGATGAATATAGCCATGACTATGACAACCATGTAAGCAATTATAATGTATAAAGGCAATATGAAAGAGTGGTATTTACTAGGTCAGAGCTATATAAATTCCAGGTAATAGCATAGAACGGGAATTGAACTTTCCCTAGATAGTCATCCAAAATAGACACCCATCCAACCCCAGGTCAAAGGAAAATTTGGCTAAGCTCACTAAGTGCACTGAGCTTCAAACGATACACCAGAACTCATTTATTGAAGTGCACTCGCAACTGACCCTACGTTAGACTCTTGACTAGATTTTCTGGTAAAAAGATCATAATCAAAATTCAAATATACAATTCTAATATTTTTATGAAATAACTTAAAAATTATTTTAAGGAATCTAAACACTGACTTGCACAAACTAAACTGCAGGCAAAAATCTCAGTTTACAGATAGCACTTACACTTTGAGGTAACATAAATTGGCAAATAAATCATTTATTGTCAGATCTTAATCTCTGCTCCATGTTACCAGGATATCTAGTTCAATTTGTTTCAGCAAATATTTACTGAGCATATAATACAGTCATCTTTTATGGTGAGAGAATAGTCCTATATCTTTTAAAACATTATCATTTGAAATAATTTTACATTTACAGAAAATCTGAAGAATTCTAATTTGTCTTCTCCTTCTTTTCTTACTCAGTCTGCTTAATAGTTTATCAATTCAATTTTACTGTTTTTGTTGCTGCTGTTTTCTCCCAAAGAATCAGCTTTGGGTTTCATGAAATTTTTTCTATTGTTTATCTGTTTTCAATTTTATCAATTTCTACTCTTTCACTTATTATTTCCTTCCTTCTGCTTGCTTTGGGTTTACTTTGTTTTTCTTCTCTAATTTCTTAAAATAGAAGTTTAGATTACCAGTTAGAGACCTTTCTTCTTTTCTAATATAAGCATGCAATGCTATAAAATTTCCTCTAAGTACTGACTTAGCTGCATCCCACAAATTTTTATATGTTGGATTTTCATTTAATTTCAAATTATTTTTAAATTTCTATTGAGATTTCCTCTTTAATACATTTGTCATTCAGAAATGTGTTAAATTTCCAAATATTTAAGAATTTTTCAAATACCTTTCTGCTATTGATATCTAGTTTAATTCTGTAATGGTCCAAGAGCCTACTTTCATGATTTCTATTCTTTTTAACTTTGTTAAGATTTGTTTTATGGCCTCAGATATGGTCTACATTGGTGAATTTTTTATGTGCACTTGAAAAGAATGTGTGGTCTAGAATGGTTGCTGGGTGGAATAGTCTGTAAATGTCAATTAGGTCAAGATTCAGAGTGTTATTCACTCTGTCATTCACTCTAGTGTTATTCAGAGTTTATATTCTTACTGCCCATCTGCTTGCTCTACTAAATACTCAGAATGTTAAAATCTCCAATTATTATTGTAAATTTGTCTACTTCTCCCTTCATTTCTATCAGTTTTTGCTTCATTTATTTTGAAGCTCTGTGGCTAGGTACATACACATTTATAACTATTATGTCTTCCTGGATGGTCAACCCTTTTATCTTTTTGCAATATCCCTCATTATCCCTGATAATACCCCTTGCCTGAAACCTACGTTGTTTAATATAGCTACTCCAACTTTTTTTATGGTTGGTGTTTACATAGCATATATTTTTTGATTCTTTTATTTTTAATTTATTGATGTCTCTATATTTAAAGTGGGTTTCTGGTAGACAGCATAGTTAGGTCTTGATTTCTTATTAATTCTGACAATCTGTGTTTTAACTGGTTTGTTTAAACTGATCACATTTAATGTGATTATTAACATGGTTGGATTAAAATCTACCACCTTGCTAACCTAGGATAAGAAGATACTTTTTTTTTTTTTTTTTGGCAGGATCTTAGTTCCCTGACCAGGGATCGAACCCCTGCAGTGAAAGCGCGGGGTCCTAACCACTGGACAGCCAGGGAATTGCCAAGAAGATACATTATTAATAAAGTATTTAAAGTATATAAATGGAGTGTATATGTCACTTTACAGTTGTGTCTGTGCTGTCTTGGGAATTAAGGAGTGATTTGACATGATAATCTGGCTAATTCACACACACACACACACACACACACACACAACAACAACAACAATTATGGAATGATTAAGCTTCAGGAAGTTGAGAGTAGGGCAGATGTTGATTTATGCAGATTGATCATTTAAGTAGATCAAACCCTGAGGACAATTATTCAGAATCAGTTTTAATCTGGTTAAAGATTATTTTCCTTTTCCTTTTTCCAAATGGGAGAAATTTTCCAGATGCAAGTAGAACAATTAAACAAGGTTTAATGCTGCCTTTTGCCTTCCATGAATCCTGTGGGGAGGAGCCAGGGAGGATCCCTACCCCAAGACAGAGTAGAAATCTCAGCTCTTGCCACTTTGGAAGAGGGAGCCATGCCAGTAGTCTATGGGGCCCTGAGACACTCTGGATCAGGAGAGATGAGGAATTCTTCAGCAGGTTCCAGTGGTGCAGGAGCAAAGACATGACCAGTCTACCCCAGAGAGACAGAAAGAGAGAGAAAGAAGAAAGCCAGAGAGGTCTTTCTATAGTGCTGTATTAGTTTCCTACTGCTGCCATAACAAATTACCACAAACTCAGTGGCTAGAAACAACACAAATTTATTACCTTGTAGTTCTGTAGGTTAGAAGTCCGTCATGCTTCTCACTAGGCTAAAGGCAAGGTGTCAGCAGATTGTGTTCCTTTCTTAACGCCCTAGAAAGGAACCCATTTTCTTGCCTTTTCCAGCATCTTGAGGCCACCCCATTTCTTGGGTCATGACCCTCTTCCATCTTTAAACCAGCAGCACTGTATCTCTCTGACCATTCTCCCACAGTCACATCTTCTGCTTCCTTCCAGTTCTAAGAACCCTGTGGTTACATTTTCCTCCTTCACTTTTAAGGGTCATGGGGATTGTATTAGCAATCACACCAGATGCCCATGCATCCAGAAAATTCAGAATAATCACCCTATGTCAAAGTTTTAATTTAATCACATCTGCAAGGTGCTTTTTGCCATGTAAGGTAACATATTCACAAGCTCTGGGAATTAGGACGCAAACATCTTTTGGGGGCCATTATTCTGCCTAGTACAGGGGTTAACTGGAATGTACTTTAGTCATGGCTATTACTAAGATGGTCATCTTCCATGGGGCCAAGCCACCTATGCATGAGTGAGCAACCAGTCCTTTCAAATTATATCATGGAAAACCAGCCACCCCTTACAATGTATATACAACACCTGCACTTAAATACAAACTACCAGGCTCAAATACTTCCTTAGGACTTTCTTGCTTAAAACTTATGTGAACAGCTTTAAATAGAGCTGTGCCTATTTAGAGAGCTGTCTGAGGTCCAAAGAGGGAAAGGCTCATGACAAAATGGCCTTTGCTAGAAGGACCTGCTGATATCATTTGCAAATGAAATGTAAGAAGAAAAGGGAAATAATTGTCTATCTCAGTGTTTCTTTACAGCTGGGGTCTATGAAGCAAAAGCCCTTTGAGATGCAACACACACACACACACACACACACACCCCACCCCCAAAGGCACACAGGATTCTGTGATCATTCAAGGAAATGCTGAATATTATCCACCTCTCAAGGATTCTCAATGCATGTTAATATTTTAAAGCTCTGAGGAAATATGTGTGTGATCAATCTTCAGCTTCTTGAAAAATATAAAGGGAGCTTCCAACTTTAACTTGACCTCTGTTTGGCCCTGTGGTGCCCTTACTGGTCCCATACCCTCATGGGTGAGAACAGTTTCCCATCTGCTTCCAGAATTCCTTTCTGCTGAGCTTTAGGGCAGACTGCAATAAGCTTGAAGGCTTCTATAAGAGTAGTCTCCAAATTTGTTCTGATCTGATTATCTACTTCCTCAGTAAAATTTTATATATCTATACACAGACATTCAAAATTTAATGTGTAAAATTTTTACATGTATTACTGTACTAATATATACCCACATCAAATAGGTAATTATAACAAAAATCACATAAGAATCATAAGAATTATCTTATATATTTTGATAATTATGGTTGCTTTATATCACCAATAGTTAATACCTCAAGAGAAAGTATACATTTGGGGTTAGGGTTGTCTTTACTAAACCTGGATGTAAATTCATTCTATCAGCTAGTTTTCTTGCAAATGATTTTCAATGCTTTGTCCCATTTCTTATCAGATCTTACAAGATTATTTTTCCTTCGCAATATCATTGAAGAAGTACTCATCCTAGAAGTAGAAGTATCAGCTGTTCTATTTTCTTGGACCTGATTAGGCTTGCTTTTATCATCTTGGATCTATGATAGGTTCATATGCTGGTTTGTTTTATGTGGTTGTGTTGCAGAACTCATTTCAACCCATTTGCCCATTTGGTGAAGATCAGTTTAGTTAAAGAGAGATAACGTGTAATTGTAGTGAACCCAGCCTGTGTAACATGGTATGCTGAAACCAAGTGTGGGCACTACAGATAAGCCCTCTTAGCTGTGGAACACCCTCCTTCATTCAGCACCTTGCCTGACTAAGAGAGCAGAGGACCTGCTGACATATAGCCCAAATCTATGTATCTATATACATGACATTAGTAAAGATTAATTCCTTTCTCCCACTTTTAGTAAAAATCAATAAAAGTTTGAACATTTTCCTCCTAAACCTTATTGGATTGTCTTGCTTACCCTCCAGGTGTTCTCCCCATATGCCATGACTACCCTTCTTTCCAAAACTGTGGCTGTGAATTTAGGGAGGTCAGAGTTTAATTCCAGATCTGCTGTTCTAACCCATTTCAGAGTTTCAAGGACAAAGTGCTCAGGAGTGCCCAGTAGCACTCTTGGGAGGACAAACACTGGATTTTTGTTTGGGGAGATCAGTCTCAGGCAGATGGGGACAGGCCTGCCCTGAGAGAGACTGATCTCCTTCCATGAGGGCTGGTGGACCACAGGCTTAATGGTTAACTGGATGTGCCAGGAGAGGAAAAAGGCCAGGAACTGTTGCAGGGAAGCTCTCTTCCCCAGGCAGTAGGTCTCACCTGGAAGAACACCCATTAGAGTAACATTCTTGGTCTTCCTTGGGGAGACAGAGTGAATTGTTGGATGGATATTTTCGAGCACGGAAGCTGGGTGTATGGAACTCAGCCCTTTCCCTTCTCTTGAGCATCTCCTTGGCCTGCACGTGGGACACTTGTGGGAGACAGACTCTACCCCTACCGGGGAGGCCTATGGGTCCTTGGGGTTGCCTCTGAGTGTGCACCCATTGTTGCCACATACCTAGGTCACATTCTTACAGATATTTCAATCCCTATGTGACTAGCTTCTTTGTTTACCTCTAAGTGGTTCCAAACTGGGTCAGGAAAACGAAATACTGGAAAACTGTGGGATCTGGTGCAAAGTTACTTTAACTCATTGAGTCTCTGTTTCTATGACACAAAATGATGCTAGTAACATCTGCCTTTTAGGTATTGCCTAGCCCACACCTTAACACCTATTGGCTATTTATTACATGCAGGCATGTGCTAGGTCCTTTTGTTACATTCCCTCATATAATCTTCACAATAACTACATAAGGTAGGAATTATTATTATCCTTATTTTAAGATGAGGACACTGATACTTAGAATGTGAACAAGATAACATGGACCATACCCTTAAGAGACTTACATTCTAACATACAAGCAAAGAAAGTATTCAGAACCTACAGCCCAGGTCTTGATTCCTTTTCCGAAGAGCGAACCAAATAGAAATGACAGAGGTTGAACCAAAAGTCAGCGATCTACCACCAGCCAATTTTTCTTATTCTCTAGTGGTTCTTGGGGTTCAGAGTCCTAAAGCCCTAGTCCCCCACCCCCAAACCTCTTTTTTGTAGCTAATGTGCTTCAAATGGCAAGTTATGGCCCATCAGTGAGTCATGAAATTAATTTGTGGTTCATGACCAACATTTTTTCTAAGGGAAGAGGAGGGCCGGGGAGAGTAGGGGAGGAAAGAGGAGGGAATAGCTTAGAAAAGGAAGTATCAGAGTGTACACCACATAAGGACCATATTATATTGTTTAGTGAAATGATTGCTGTGCGTGTGTGTGTGTGTGTGTGTGTTGCATGTACATGCTAGGTTGCAATGTCAAGTGTATTTTCTTACTGTGGATCATGACCCAAAATATTTTGAATTCTGTTTCCATCTTATTTGGCTTATAACAAGCTTGTTTTCATGGTGTTAAGGTTGGTTCTAACCTTGCTTAATGTTCTCCTTCTTCCCCTATGTTTCTAGGCTGCCTCTGGAAGAGAAAGGTGAAAGGGGCCCTGTGTGCATAAGATAGTAGAGAGAAGGAATGTGGCAGAAAGTGGAGATGGAAATGGAAGAGGTGAGTGGGGCCAGTCAGGCAGTCCTGGAATGACGTGTGTGGATTTTGTTCTTAAGTGTAAAGGAAAGCCTTGGAGGGCTTTTGATTTAGGGAAGTGATACAATTCCATTTATATCATAAAAAGAACCCTGTAATTATTGGGTAGAGAGTGAACAGTAGGAGGCCAGAGCAGAAAGAAATAAGAGACCAGTGGCATGTTCTAAGACAGTAGTCATCATTGAAATGAACAGGAGAGTATCGAGGCTTACGTGCCAGTCAGGATTTGCCCAGAGAATTAGAACTACTAGGAAATATACATGATAAGGATTGTACCTTACACAGCGGGGCAGCCAGTTACACAGACTATGTGGGCTGTTGTTTTGTGCCTGGTGCTAGAGCCCGAAGACCACAGGGAAGGGAAACAGCACAGGAAGTGTGGGAAGTAAGAACAGGTGGGAACCTGGGAGGCTGAGCTGGATGTCACCAGAAAAGACTGCCCCCTGCACTGGCTCTCACCACCTCCAGGCCTTCAACTTCAATGATGGCTCATTCCTGAGTGAAAAGCTGGCACCCGTCAAGGTGCTAAGATGTACCTAGTCCTGGATTCAGAGAGGCTGAAGTGAAAGATCAGAAGCAGCCGGAGGCCACCCCACACCAACTAGGTGTCACAGCAGATAAGCAACCACACAGGCGAGATGCAATAGCCTTTGTACACCACACCCTACCCTCTAAGCGTAAAAAATACCACCCCTTCAATCCCTCTTCCAACTCATGTGAAGTATGTTTCTTGAGGCCTGTGCCTAGTATGTGGATATGTTCACATGCTTGGAAGCTCCCTGACCCCTATTGATTAGGGATTTTTATAGAGGTTTCATTAGGTAGGCATGATTGATTAAATCATTGGCCATTGGTGGTTGAATTCACCCTCCAGCCCCTTTCCTCTTCCTGGAGGTCCAAGCGTAGGGCTAGAAATTTCAACTTTCTAATCACGGCTTGGTATTTTCTGAAACTATGTTGCCCCCCACTTCTACCCCCTTACCTCCCAACCCAGTCAACCTCCTACCATGAATAATCTCATTAGCATAAAAAAGACACTTTTATCACTCAGGAGATTCCAAGGGTTTTAGGAGCTCTGTGCCAGGAACTGAGCAGAAAGTTGAAAAAAAAAATTTTTTTTTATACTACAGGGTGTAAAGGTGTTATGACTAGGGGAGAAGACCCCAGAGCACGCAGTACTGCCCACAGTGCAAGGAGAGGGGGCAGAGGAAGCGTGCCACAGTACAAGCTGCTGGAGAGCTTGAGGACCATGGAATCCTGCCAGCAAGTACTAGAAAGGCAAAGGGGATGACTGATAGGTGAATGCAAAAGGACATTCTACCAAAGGTTGCCTAGAATGGAAAAGTTTGAAGGATTCAAATCCCTTCTTGAGCAATAATTAGCCATGTGTTCTACAACACATCAGAACTGAGCAGAGCAGAAATGAGAATTCCATGCATGTAAAACATCCCAAGTCTTTCAGGGAATAAAATATTTGAATCCTGTGTGCATTTCCTCAAAAGCAAGGAGCTTATTTTGGCTATTATCACTCTGAAGTGTAAATAATTAATATAAGCATTTATTTAAAAACTATACCAGAGGTCAGTGGACATCATGAGTCAAAGATGTGAGGAGTGTGCATGTATATATGTAGGAATGATACAGAAACAGAGAATGGTTATCTGGAATTAAAAATTGTAGAGAGTTTGGCATTTTCTAACTGATGGCGTTCCTGGGAGCTAGAACACTCTGCAGCTACTTGGGTGAGTGATACGGACAATTATCTTGAACTGAGTAACTAATTAGGGACTTTCATTTCAAATGCTATACAGCCATGAAGGCACTCCAGGAGAGCAAGGAAAAAAATTTTTCTTTTTTTTTTTTGCCTGTCCTCCAGACTCTGAGTAATAAGTGATAATGTCTAATGATGAAAACAAAAATGTTTTTAAAAGATGACACAAAGGAACTCAATAATATACAGACGATGTATTAGCTATTATTAAGTGAAAAGAAAAATGTTTCTTAGTTTTAGGTAAACATTTTTTCCTTGGGGACCAAGTGTTTGGGGTATTCTTGTGCTTTGTGCCCTACTTGGACCATGGTGGGCTTCACAAGCATAGGCAGGGGGTTGCCTGATTTGAGACATTCCAAGAAGTGTCACCTTCCCAAAATGTCTTTCCCAACCATCACTTAAAATTCACTTATCACCTTCTACTATCATCTCTAGGCCTATATAGATATATATATATATTTTTTAATTTATTTATTTATTTTTGGCTGTGTTGGGTCTCTGTTTCTGTGCGAGAGCTTTCTCTAGTTGCGGTGAGCGGGGGCCACTCTTCATCGCGGTGCGCGGGCCTCTCTCTGTCGCGGCCTCTCTTGTTGCAGAGCACAAGCTCCGGACGCACAGGCTCAGTAGTTGTGGCTCACGGGCCTAGTTGCTCCGCGGCACGTGGGATCTTCCCAGACCAGGGCTCGAACCCGTGTCCCCTGCATTGGCAGGCAGATTCTCAACCACTGCGCCACCAGGGAAGCCCTCTAGGCCTATATTTAAAATGCAAATACCTGTGGGACACAGCCACTTTTCAGGCCCCTCAGACTAATTACTACTAAAGAAGTGATTGGATGCCTTCCAGAGAAAGACGAGGGCCTCTTGGAACCTTTGATTATGGATTAAAAAACTAATCTGCTGAAACAAATGTAAGTCCTGATTCTTCTGCTCTGTTTCTTCCCTCTCCCAGGCTGAATCTGCCAAATATTCTTCATCACTGACTCTATCTTCACGCCTAGTTTCAGTTCTGCCTCCCTCTTCATCCCTGATCCTGACCTTGAGCCTGGTGAAATTGCTCCATGCCCTCAGGATCTCCTCCCAGATTTATATTCCTCTTGCAAGTCTATCAGTGGCTCAATTTTGTTTTCTTTCATGTACTCATAGGAAGGAGGGAACACTGGCCACATGTGACCGCATGAAGAGTTTTAGAACCTACACAAAGTAAATAAGGCTGGATCAAGAAATAAAAAAGATGTAGAGGATCGGAAATGTCTATGCGTTGCACCACACAGACCTGCAGAGGCACTCCCATTATGTTAATTTCTCATTATACAATATGGAGTTTTGCCTTAACATAGAAATAATACCAATAATGTCACAGGGTCTGCTTTCATGGGAAATGGAGTTGTCAGGAATTGGGTCACTACACTGTCCAATTCCCGGGGTGTCATTTTCATCACAGTTTAGGTGAGTGGTGCCCCTGGAGTTGCACAGGGCATAGCCTGTGTAGCTATACACAGCAACCATGACCAAGGGGATAAGACACCCATTTTATTTTTTTTGAATTTTTATTTATTTATTCGGTTGCACTGGGTCTTAGTTGAGGCTGGCGGGCTCCTTAGTTGTGGCTCGCTGACTCCTTAGTTGTGGCATGCATATGGGATCTACTTCCTTGACCAGGGATCGAACTCAGGCCCCCTGTATTGGGAGCGTGGAGTCCTTTTTTTATTTTTTATTTTTTTTCACACACACACACTGTATTTTATTTTTACAAAAGATAAATAGACTGACACCAAGCATTGTACATGGATGACCACAACAAAAGCAACAATGATTGCAATTACCAAACATGAAACACACTCATACTATGTCATAATATTGACATTCAGTCCAGTAATCCTCCACTGTAACAGCTCCTTTACTTTGCAGTGAAAATTGATTTGTATATTCTTTGCCTCTGAGTCCTTGTGGGATTTTTTTTTTTTTTTTAATTCAGACAGAAAGTCACAAAAATTATACTCATCCTCATCAGTTCCCTCAGTCCCATGTAATTAATTTTTTTTTTCATCTTGATCTTTTGTTAGCACTTTTATGAGTTCATCAGTTTTTCATTAGAGTTCTGAAAATGCTTGTTCATTCAGTTCAGCAGTACAGTCAGTTACCAGAAACCTGTACTTGTCAGAGTCTTTTCCATGAGGGAGCGTGGAGTCTTAACCACTGTGCCACCAGGGAAGTCCCAAGACATCCATTTTAGATGTAAATTTTATTAAGTTTTGAATCAAAAGACACAAGTAAAACTCATCCTCATATTCCGTCTAAAACTAAAGCGGCTTAGTGTCAGCTATAAGAGAGTGCCCCTTTCTAAACAACTAGCTGATTAACTCCAGGGATTTAGCCTGGTTCTGTCACAACTACCTTGTAAGATATGGAACACATTGCACATTCACTATATTCTGTTGATGAAAAATGTCTTAGAACTTCTGATGATTATTTAATCCCAATCTACCATCCAGTTGATCTCAGAGAGATGAAATGGCTTGCCTAACGTCACAATATTTAATAACTATGTCGGAACAAGAAGCCAGGTTGCCAGCACTCTGAAGTCATTCCTACTAGATACTAAAGTCTTTGAGGTCAGCTGACCACTTCTTTATTTTTGTTCTTCCAGGAAAAAGTGCAGTTGTTAAAGCTGCTAAGTAAATAAGAATAATATAAGAGAATGCGCAAAAGCACTTGCAAAGAATTAAATTATAAGCATGTATAGAGAATGTGCTAAAGCACTTGCAAAGAATTAAATCATAAGCATAAGATTACTATGTTGGGCATTATTGTGATGATCGGGCTCTGGTAGAAGTCCACCCCTTACTGGATATGTAACCATAAGCAAGTTACTTAAACTCGATGCTTCAGTTTCTTCATATGTAAGAGAGGATAATAATAGAAGCTTAGAACAGAATAGAAGCACTTAAAATAGAATCTTGTGTGCTCTACACATACAATCAGTGCTGGTTATTATCATTACTTTCCAAACATTAAGATGGTCTACAGAAAAGCCTAAGAGCTATTTGCATAAGAAAGAATGTGGTCACTACTGTATGGTCCCACCTTATAGGTAAGTAATTTTATTTACTGAAATGGATTCAAATCTTGCTTCAATTCAAACAACTATTTCTTTAAGCATGTACCACTGAGCAACCACTCAGCAAACTCACCGTTTAATAGGGGAGACAAAGAACTTATACACGGTAAATGCATCAACAGACATGAGCATAAGGGCATGTGACACAGAAGAGGGGCTACCTCACCCTAAAGTCAAGACTGGTGATATTGTAATTAATAATATGAAATATATATTTGGGCTTCTTGCACATTCCTAGCACAGAACTCCTAAAACCCTTGGCATTTGCTGAGTGATAAGGACAATAAAGGTGTATCGTTCCATTAATAGGTGACTTTTGGAAGGCACCTAAGGATAAGGGTAGGTTTCCAGAGGAACCAACCATGTTATTAGAGGGTTAGAACTTCCAGTTCCACCCCTACTGACTCCTTGGAGGGGACAGGGTCTGGAGATTGAATCAATCATCAGTAGCTGATAATTTAATCAAGTATGCCTATGTAATAAAGCCTCCATAAAAATCCAAGGGATGGGGGTTTGGAGAACTTCTGGGTTGATGAACACTTGGAGATTTGGGGAGAATGGTGTATTCAGAGAGGGCATGGAAGCTCTGTGCCCTTTCCTCATACCTTGCCCTATGCATTTCTTCCATCTGGCTCTTTCTGAGTTATATCCTTTTATAACAAACCAGTAATCTAGTAAGTAAAAGACTTTTCTGAGTTCTGTGAGCTGCTTTAGCAAATTAATCAAACCCAAGGAAAGGGGGTCATTGGAACCTCCCATCTGTAGCCAGTCAGTCAGAAGCACAGGTGACAACCTGGACTTACAATTGGCATCTGAAGGAAGGGGCACCCCCTTGTAGGACTGAGCCCTTAACCTGTGGGATCTAATGCTATCTCCATGTAGATAGTGTCAGAATTGAGTAGTGTTATAGGACACCAAGGTGGTGTCCAAGAATTTCTTGGTGTGAAGAAACAACCGCCCTCTCCCACACTGGAACTGGGTGCAGAATACATACACAGCCTAGTCCTACAAACAGCATAATTAAATTTACAAATCCACACTGCTACCTTTCCATGATTTTACATTCAAAAGTCAGCTGTGGTAAGGGCCTTATAGCTAACTATGCTTAGTTGTTTCTTTCACGTTCATGTTATTTTTGTAGGGGAGGAAAATGTTTTCCTTCCTCCATTCTAGGTTCTTTGGTTGGTCTAATAATTAATATGACATAAGAAAGATTAACAGGAGAATTAAACATATTTAATTTTGTACATACGGGAGTCTGTAAAAATATGAGACTCAAAGAAGTGACCAAAGCAGGTAGTATTTATACCTTTTAGACAAGAAAATAATAAATTTATGAAGAATTGACAAGACAAAGGGGTTTGGGCTTGGGATAGCAAATCAGTGAAGAAGTAACAAGGTTTGTTTATACAGCCTTCTTGGCCATAAATTGCCTATCTCTGGTGATAAGGATGCCTTCTACCTTCCTGATGTAGGGAGGGTACCTTTCATATGGAAGATGTATTTCCTGCTTTCAGGAGGACAAATGAGGCCAGAGTGTTCTTCTTGCACTGACTGTGTCTTAAGTAACTTTAATTCAAAAAAGTCAATATGCCAAAGTGACATATTTGGGGATGGCATATTCTGCTCCCCTTCATTTTGTTTGTTTAAAACCTTCCTTTCAGAGCAGAAAAAAAAAGAATAAAGAAAAGTGAAGATAGATTAAAGGACTTATGGGACAACATGAAATGGACTAACATTCATATCATAGGGCACCCAGAAGGAGAAGAGAGAGGGAAGGGGACAGAAATCTTATTTGAAGAAATAATGGCTGAAAACTTCTCTAACCTGAAGAAGGAAACAGACATCCAGATCCAGGAAGCCCAAAGAGTTCCAAATAAGAGGACCCCAAAGAGACCTACACCAGGACACATTACAATTAAAATGTCAAAAGTTAAAGACAAGGAGAGATAATTAAAAGAGGCAAGCTAAAAACAACTTCTTATGTACAAGGGAATCCCCATAAGACTAGCAGCAGATTTTTCACCAGAAACTTTGATGGACAAAAAGGAGCAATACAGAATGTTCAAACTGCTAACAGAAAGAAACTTCCAACCAAGAATACTCTACCTGGCAAAGTTATTACTCAAAAGTGAAGGAGAGATAAAGAGTTTTCCAGACAAGCAAAAGCTAAAGGAGTTCATCACCCCTAAATCGTCCTTACAAGAAACGTTAAAGGGGTTTCTTTAAGATAAAAAGAAAGGGTGCTAACTAGTAACAAGAATACATATGAAAAAACAAATCTCACTGGGAAGCTAAAAATATAGTAAATGTATTGAACCAGTCATTTATAAAGCTAGTAAGAAGGTTAAAAGACACAAGTAGTAAAAATAATTTGATTACAATAATTAGTTAAGAGATACACGAGAAAGAAGATGTAAAATGTGGCATCAAAAATATAAAAGGTGGGGTGGAAAGTGATAATGTTGAGCTTTACAATGGGATAAAACTTAAGTTGAAATAGACTGTTATAAACATAAGTTGTTGTATGTAAGCTCCTTGGTAACCACAAAGCAAAACCCTTTAGTAAATACACAAAAGATAAAGAGAAAGGAATATAACCATACCACTAAAGAAAGTCATCAAACCACAAAGGAAAAGAGCAAAAGAAGAAGAGAGGAACAAAGAGGTACTACAAAAACATCCAGAAAACAATTAACAAAATGGCAATAATCATATACCTATCAAGAATTATTTTAAATGTAAATGGACTAAATTCTCCAATCAAAAGACAGAGAGTGGCTGCATAAGTAAAAAAATAACAAGACCCATCTATATGAGGCCTATAAGAGACTCACTTTAGATAGACGGACATACACAAACTGAAAGCAAATGGATGAAAAAAGATATTCCATGCAAATGTAAACCAAAAGAAATTGGAGTAGCTATACTTATATCAGACATAATACACTTTAAAACAAAGACTGTAATAAGAGACAAAGAAGGGTCTTTGTCTCTTATTACCCATGGAACATTTTCCAACCTAGATCATATGTTATTAAGCCAGAAAATGAGTCTTAATAAATTTAAAGTGTTGAAATCAAATCAAGCATCTTTTCCAACTGCAATGGTATGAAACTAGAAATTAATTACACAAAGAAAACTGAAAAATTCACAAATATGAAAGATTAAACAACATGCTACTGAAAAACCAATAGGTCAAAGAAGAAATCAACAGAGAAATAAAAATTTGAGACAAATGAAAATGGAAATGTAACATACCACAGTTTATGGGATGCAGCAAAAGTAGTTCTAAGATGGAAGTTCATAGTGATAAATGCCTACCTCAAGAAACAAGAAAAGTTTAAAATAAATGACCTAACTTTACACCTCAAGGAACTAGAAAAAGAAGAACAAAGCCCAAAGTTAGTAGATGGAAGGAAATAACAAAGATTAGGGCAGAAATAAATAAAATAGAGACTAAGAAGACAATAAAAAGATCAATGGAGGTAAGAGCTGATTCTTTGAAAAGGTAAATAAAGTTAACAAATTTTAGCTGTACTCACCTAGAGAAAAAGAGAGAAGACTCAAATAAATAAAATCACAAATGAAAGAGGAGCTATTACAACTGATACCACAGAAATACAAAAGAGACCATTAAAAACAATTATACACTAAACAATTGGACAACCTATAAGAAATGGACAAGTCCTTAGAAACATACAACTTACTGAGACTGAGCCAAGATAAAATAGATAGTATAAATAGACCAATTAGTAGTAAGGAGATTGAATTAGTAAACAAAAACCTCTCAAAAAAGAAAAGTCCAGTATCAGACAGCTTTACTGGTAAATTCTACAGACATTCAAAGAAGAATTAATACCAATCCTTCTCAAACTCTTCCAAACAACAGAAGAGGAGGGAATTCTTCCAAACTCATTTTATGTAGTCAACATTACCCTGATACCAAAACCAGACAAGGATATCACGAGGAAAGAAAATTACAGGCCAATAACCCTAATCAACACAGAAGCAAAAATTCTCAATAAACTATTAGCAAATTGAATTCAGAAATACATTAAAAGGATCATATACCATAATCAAGTGGGATTTATTCCAGGAATGTAAGGCTGCAAGTCTGCAAACCAGTCAAGGTGATATATCACATTAACAAAATTAATGATAAAAATTATATGATCATCTCTGGGCTTCCCTGGTGGCGCAGTGGTTAAGAATCTGCCTGCCAATGCAGGGGACATGGGTTCGAGCCCTGGTCCGGGAAGATCCCACATGCCGCGGAGCAACTAAGCCCGTGCACCACAACTACTGAGCCTGCGCTCTAGAGCCCGCAAGCCACAACTACTGAAGCCTGTGTGCCACAACTACTGAAGCCCGCGCGCCTAGAGCCTGTGCTCTGCAACAAGAGAAGCCACCACAACGAGAAGCCTGCGCCCCGCAACAAAGAGTAGCCCCGGCTCACTGCAACTAGAGAAAGCCCGTGTGCAGCAGCAAAGACACAATGCAGCCAAAAATTAAATAAATGAATAAATAAATAAATTTATAAAAAAAAAAATTATATGATCATCTCAATAGATGCCAAAAAAAAAAGCATTTGACAAAATTCAACATCCATTTATGATAAAAAAAAATTCTCAACAAAATGGGTATAGAGGGAATGTACCTCAAAATAATAAAGGCCATATATGATAAGTCCACAGTTAACATCATACTCAATGGTGAAAAGTTGAAAGCTTTTCCTCTAAGATTAGGAACAAGACAAGGATGCCCACTCTTGCCACTGTTATTCAACATAGTATTGGAAATCCTAGACAGAGCAATTAGGCAAGAAAAAGAAATAAAAGACATTGAAATTGGAAGGAAAGAAGCAAAACTGTCACTATTTGCAGATGACATATTATATATGGAAAACCCTGAAGATTCCATTAAAAAATTGTTATAATTAATAGACAAACTCAGTAGAGTTACAGAATACAGAGTCAATACATAAATATCTGTTGAATTTCTATACACTAATAATGAATTATCAGAAAGAGAAATTAAGAAAACAATACCATTTAAACTTGCACTGAAAAGAATAAAATACCTAAGAATAAATTTAACCAAGGAGATGAAAGACCCATGTAATGAAAACTATCAGATATTAATGAAAGGAATTGAAGACACAAGTAAAACAAAAGATATTTTGTGCTCATGGATTGGAAGAATTAATCTGTTAAAATGACCATATGACCCAAAGCAATCTACAGATTCAATGCAATACCTATCAAAATTTCAACGGCATTTTCCACAGAAATAGAACAAACAATCCTAAAATTTGCATAAAACCATAAAAGACCCCGAATATCCAAAGCAATCTTAAGAAAGAAGAACAAAACTGGAGGCATTACTCTCCATGATTTCAAACTATATTACAAAGCTAAGTGATTAAAGTAGTATGGTATTGGCATAAAAAACAGACACATAGATCAGTGGAACAGAATAAAGAATCCAGAATTAATCCCCCAAATATATGTAAGTTAATTGAATATATACATAATAAGAACATGCAATGGGAAAAGGACAGACTCTTCAATAAATGGTGTTGGGAAAATTGGACAGCCACATGCAAAATAATGAAACTGTACCTCTATCTTATAGCATACAAAAAAATCACTCAAAGTGGATCAAAGACCTGAACGTAAGACCTGAAACCATAAAACCCTTAGAAGAAAACTTAGGTGGTAAGCTCCTTGACATAGGTCTTGGTGATGATTTTTTGAGTCTGACACCAAAAGTAAAAGCAACAGAAGGAAAAATAAACAAACATCAAACTAAAGGCTTCTACACAGCAAAGAACATCATCAACAAAATGAAATGTAACCTACTGAATGGGAAAAATATTTGTACATCATATATCTGATAAGAATAATAAAGAACTCATACAACTCAATAGCAAAAAACAAACAATCTGATTAAAAAAATGGACAGAAGATCTGAATAGACATTTTTCTAAAGAAGACATACATATTGCCAACAGGTACATGAAAAGATGCTCTACATCATTAATCATGAGGGAAATGCAAATTAAAACCACAATGAGATATCACCTCATACCTGTCAGTTGGCTGTTATCAAAAAGACAAGAAATAAAAAGTGTCGGCAAGGATGTGGAGAAAAGGGAACACTTGTGCACTGTTGGTGGGAATGTAAATTGGTGCAGCCACTATGGAAAACAGTACAGCACGTCCCCTACAGACAAACGAGTTCCATTCTGAGAACACGTTCGTAAGTCCAATTTGTTCGTAAGTCCCACAAAGTTAGTCTAGCTACCCAACAAACACAATTGGCTATATGGTACTGTACTGTAATAGGTTTATAATACTTTTCACACAAATAATGCATAAAAAACAAACAAACAAAAAATAAAGAAAGCATTTTTAACCTTACAATGCAGTACCTTAAAAAGTACAGTAGGACATTACAGCAGCTGGCATACAGGAGCTGGCATCGAGTGAACAGGCAAGAAAAGTTACTGACTGGAGGAGGGAGAGGAGGTGGGAGATGGTAGATCTGAAGGATCATCAGCAATAGGAGACAGAGGGCAAGCTGCACATGACAATGTATGCCAGTCACATGAACTAACTTACGTGATTGGACACGAGAATGCAAGTTCGCATCTTTGAAAGTTCACAACTTGAAGGTTCGTATGTAGGGGCTTACTGTATGGAGTTTCCTCAAAAAATTAAAAAATAGAATTACCATATGATCTAGCAATTCCACTTCTGGCTATTTGTCCAAAGAAAACAACAATACTAATTTGAAGACATATATGCACCCCCATATTCACTGCAGCACTATTTACAATAACCAAGCTATGGAAGTAAACTAAGTGTTCATCAATGGATGGATGGATAAAGAAGATGTGGTATACGTATGGTATATATATTCATTGGAACATTATTCAGACATAAAAAGAAACCTTGCCATTTGTGAGTGACAACAAAGATGGACCTTGAGGGCATTATGTTAAGTGAAATGAGTCAAACACAAAAATACAAATACCATATGATCTCTTTTACATATGGAATGTAAAAAAAAAACAAGACAAAAACTAAGCTCATAGCTCATAGATACAGAGAACAGATTGGTGGTTGCCAGAAGCGTAAATAGGGGTAAGAGAAATGAGTAAACTGTTCTGTTTTGTTTTGTTTTCAGTTTAAATACATTGAAAAAAATTAAACTTTTTCTCTCCATGAGTAGCCTCAGGGTTGAATAAAACAATAGCTTTATCTTTCCTATGATTCTTTAGAATTTTAGTAGTTAGTTATCTATTTCTTAAAAAGCATTCTGAGTCCTCCCTGAATGACTCTACTCTGTTAAAGAACCCTTGAGTGGAGAATTTCAGAAACTATAGCTTGGAATTATTGAACACATTTCCCCCCAGTATATAGCATCTGAAATTGCACCATGCATCTCCTGCAGCTAAACAAATATTCAATTCAGCAGGTATTTTCTTAGAGCTCATAAGACATTGTACTAGGTATCATGGAGCTAGCAAGATGGGGAAGGTCCATTTAAGGAACACGCAGAGTGGTTGAGGATATTGGGGGTGAAAATTTAACAGTTAACAAGGCAGAATGGGCTACGAACAGCAAGAGAAGTTCTACCAAGATTTGCAATCATGGAGGAAGTATGATTTATTCTTAGAGGATCAGAGGGAGTTTCAGGGAGATGGGGCTTTGGAGCCACCTTGAAGAGTAGGAAGGGTTTTGACAGATGGAGAAGGGAAGGAAAAGGCATTGCTGGCATTGCTGATAAAGGGAGCCATGTGCACAATGGCTTAGAGAGTGGATGAAAGGGAAAGTTGAGTAGTTCCACCTACTAGGTTAACTCAGTGCACAGAAGTGGAGCTGGAGCTTGGAAAGGTAACTGAGGCTCCGTTATGAAGCACCTTGAGAGCTTCACCCTATTCAGTAGGTCCTGAAAAGTTGTTACAAATGTTGAGAATAACAGAATCACCTGAGAAGTCTTATACATTTGTGGTTCTGAGGGTGGAAGCTGCAATCAAACAGACCTCACCTTGAACTCAGTTCCTCTGCTAGGTATTTAACTTAAGTCTTTATTTCTTCACCTGCAGAAGGGAATAATGGCACCTAATCACAGCGTTGTTAGGAGATGTAATTGAGATGAGACATGAGATAAGAAATTAACACAGTGGCTCCTATAGGATAAATTTTCAATAGATGCTGAGGAGGAAAAGGACTACTCTCATGACAAAAGAAGAGGAGGAGGACAAAAAGACAAAAGTTTACTGACAACAAAGATAATGTTTAAATTCATTTTTATATCGCAACACCTAGCCTAAAGCCTGGCACATTGCAGGCACTCCAACTGTTGAATTAAACTTCAGAACAAATTTATCCCAGGGAACTGTGGTATATTTTTCTTATATCTTCACCAGCCTTGGGGGAATGAGAGAAAAACAAATGTAGGGTGTCAGAAGCAGCCCGAAGAAGAAAAATGTAGGCTAGATAATTTGGGGTGCTTACTAGAAAAACACTAGGATGAGAATAATTACGCCAACGAAATTTATCATCTTTCTGTCACAACTGGGAGAAAAATGCCAAAGTCAGTGAAAACCACAGAGCTGAAATGGAAAACCTGGCACCCTTGAAAGGTAACTGAGTTTTCTTACTGGGTTCCCTCTCATTAGATTTGATGCGATTGTTTTAAAATGTCAAAACATAACGGCAAGTATGTACTTCAATATAACTTGGATGCAGTAATCAAAAGGGCATTTCAAATTCGCTGTACAATTACAGTCCCATTAAATCTAAGTTAACTGCCCATTTGAGTCACTAAATCTAATCTGTTACCTTGCAACATACATGCAGCGAGTTTCCATCATGACGGAATCATAACCAGATTTCGCTCATGGCTCTGGGAAAAGTTCTGCAATAACATTTTAACAAGGGCTGGATGATGCATACATGCAATAACAATCTGCCTTCAGATTCAGATGGGAGTCCAGTGCTCATATTAACACATCAGTCATGGAAAACAGGCAGGACCACTTGATTCATGCAAGCAACAGGCAGTCTGATGCATGCTGCTTGCTCTTCCTACTTAATCATGACAAGGGGAAATTCCAAAGCATCGCATGTCTTTGCACTAAAAACCCAACTTCAAGGCTCTCCCATTTTGTTGTGGACAACTTCTGAGGGATCAGCCAAGATGATCCCTGGTTTGTATTCCCCCCACCCAACACAATGCAAAAACTTCAAAAGAGTCCAAAACGGGGCTGGCCTCACAGCATTCAAAACGTTGTGCATAAGGGTCTTAAGAGGAAATAGCTTTGAAAAGACAGCCATCAAGTGCTCCTGGGGCAGGCAAGAGAAAGAAAAGATCCCTCAGGAGGCAGCTGGCGCATCCAGCTGCTGAGGGAAGCCACATGATGGATGGCTTCCACTGGGGACAATGGACGGCCATGAGGGACAGGTCTTTGTTTCGGGGTTCCTGCACCCTCTCCTTTGACCTGCCCCACTGACCTGTGTGCTTGTGCACATGGCAGGGACGCCCTGGTCCTCTGCAAGTTAAGGCCCAGCACGATCACTCCTGCAAAGGGCCTGCTGCCTGCAGCTCCCTGCTCCCCCAGCCCCCATTTCCACACAGTCTGGCCAGATGGTGACAGGGTTGGAGGTGGAATCCTGGACTCCGAAGGACAAGGCTTCCAATGTGCAAATTCGTTCCAGGATTAGCACAAATCAATTGCACAGAAAGATGAAGAGCTGGGGGACGGGGGTGGGCACTTGTTTTTCTCAGAAGGGGACAGCAAGTAAGCAATCACACCCAGGTGGTGACTTAAGGCATAATTAATTTGTGTTCCCAGGGATATTTTCCAATTCAAAGTAGAAAGAGGGCAGTTCTAAGAATCTGATGAAATTCAGCATATTCCTCCCGCAGCTGTAGATTTCTGGTCAGCTTTGTGGGTGTGAAGGGCAGGCCTGAGCCCATGGTGTCACTACACGCGTCACCCACTCTGGCCTCCAGATCCTCGTCCATAAAACATGTTAATATGTCCTACCGTGCCTGGTCACAAGAGCCTTACCAGAACACGTGAACTCAAAAATGCAGTGGAGAAAGAAAAATACTGCGTGACCTCACTTAAATGTGGAATCTAAAAAAGTTGAATTCATAGAAACAGAGAGTAGAGGTTTTTCTGTTTTGTTTTGTCTTATTTTATGGAAAATGTCAATAACTTATTTTATTATTATTAATATAAGCATCTGATGGTAAAGAAATGAAGGTAATTTTACAAACTGAGAATTTTGGCAAGTACATGAAATTTCCGTTTTACTGTAGTTTTATATCACATTAGTTCAAATGCATTTCTCTACAACTACTCCAAAATAGCTCTTCTGGAATTATTTCGGTCATCCTTAACATGAAACTTTTACCAAAGACTTTGAATCTAAAACAAACATATAAAATTTCAAATTAGCAACTTTTAAGTATGAATGGGATAAGAAATAAAGTCATCAGATGATGGCTGGGGCTGTTAGTTTCCAACAAGACACTGTTGAAATGTTTCTTTTTCTGATACATCAGGTATAAATCAGAACCTTTAAAAAATAAGGGCAGAACCAAAGTACAATAAAGAAGCCTCTGCAGCTTAAGCTCTCTGTTTGGGGGAAATGAGGAGACATTGGTCAAAGGTACAAAGCTGCAGTTATGTAGAATGAATACTTTCTAGAGATCTAATCTATAGCATGATGACTATAGTTAACAATACCAAACTGCACACTAGAAATTTGCTTAGAGAGTAAATTTCAGGTGTTCTCACTAAAAAATAAAAAGATACTTATGTGAGAGATGGCTATGTTAATTAGCTTAACTATAATAATCATTTCACAGTGTGTGTGTGTGTATATATATATATATATACATAAATATCACGGTGTACACATTAAAAATACACAATTTTTATTTTAAAATTTTAAATGGAATTAAATATTTAATTTTTAATTAGAAAATTACTGCATCCTTTTAAAAAGTTTTTATTGGATTATAATTCATTTACAATGTTGTGTTAGTTTCAGGTGTACAGTACCACATCTTCTTTATTCATTCATCTGGAACACTTAGTTTGCTTCCATATCTTGGCTATTGTAAATAATGCTGCTATGAACATTGGGGTGCATGTATCTTTTTGAATTACTGTAGTGTTTTTGTTTTTTTCAGATACAGACCAGGATTAGAACTGCTGGGTCATATGGTAGTTCTATTTTTAGTTTTTTGAGAAACAACCATACTGTTTTTCACAGTGGCTACACCAATTTACATTCCTACCAACAGAGTAGGAGGGTTCCCTCTTCTCCACATCCCCAGCAATATTTATAATTTGTGTTCTTTTTGATGATAGCCATTCTGGCAGGTGTGAGGTGATATCTCATTGTGGTTTTGATTTGCATTTCCCTGATGATCAGCCATGTTGAGCATCTTTTCATGTGCCTGTTGGCCATCTGCATTTCCTCTTTGGAAAAATGTCTATTCAGTTCCTCTGCTCATTTTTTAATCAAGTTGTTTGTTTTTTGATATTGAGTTGTATGAGCTATTTATCTATTTTGAGTATTAACCCCTTATTAGTCGTATTATTTGCAAATATTTTCTCCCATTATGTAGGTTGTCTTTTTGTTTTATCGGTAGTTTCCTTGGCTAAGCAAAAGCTTTTAAGTCTAATTAAGTCCCATTTGTTGGGGGGAGGTGCAATACAGAGGTAGGGGATTAAGAGGTACAAACTATTAGGTATAAATAAGCTACAAGGATATATTGTACAACACAGGGAATTTAGCAAATATTTTATAATAACCATAAATCGAGCATAACCTTTTAAAATTGTGAATCATTATACTGTACGCCTATAATTTATATAATATACATCAACTATACTTCAATTAAAAATGCTAAATAAGTAAATAAAGTAAAGGTAAGTGAGCGAGAAAGCAATGTAAAAACACAAGAGGGGGGCTTCCCTGGTGGCACAGTGGTTGAGAATCTGCCTGCCAATGCAGGGGACACAGGTTCGAGCCCTGGTCTGGGAAGATCCCACATGCCACGGAGCAGCTAGGCCCGTGAGCCACAATTACTGAGCCTGCGCGTCTGGAGCCTGTGCTCCGCAACAGGAGAGGCCACGATAGTGAGAGGCCCGCGCATCGCGATGAAGAGTGGCCCCCACTTGCCGCAACTAGAGAAAGCCCTTGCACAGAAACGAAGACCCAACACAGCCATAAAATAAAAATAAATAAATAAATAAGCAAATACGGTTAAAAAAAAAACAAACAAGAGGGACTCATCTAATGACTTCCCAAAATATCATAATCATTTGTGAACACCCAAGTCTGGTGATAATAATAGCTACAATTTACTACACACCTACTTTGTGGAAGGAAACATGGAAGCACTGAAATAAGCATCACTAAGCCTCACAACCCTGCCACAGAGCATTCTCATTAACCGAGTCAGGCAGCTCATAAGCAGGTGAGCTAGGTTTGAACTTAGTTCTTCTGCTGGAAAGCCTGTACTCCTTTTGCAGTGAGTGTCATCTGTGTCGGGCTCCAGAGCCCCCAAGGCTGTCCTGGAGCTCAAGTTCAGGTCTACACGGAGCACAAGGGTCTTTCGGCCCTCAGCACCTGAGCGGTGTCATGTCCCCACCAACAAACCTCCACGTTGACAAAGACTCCTCCTCCCGGGCTCCACACCTTCTTCTCAGTGACTTTGAATCACTCGTCACAGATGTGCCCTCTCTACTCGAAGTTTCCGTGTAAAAACCTAAAAGCACACATATCCTCCCTCCCTACCCTACCTGCCCAGCCAGCATATCCCATGAGTCAGCCCCACCCAGTCACTCAGGTGGAAACTCAACATCATGCCTTGCTCTTGTCGATGAAAATAATCGATGAACGATCAATAATAAGAATAGAAGAGTTTTGGTTGAGCCAAACTGAAGACTAGCCCAGAAGCCTGTTTCCCAGATGACTGTGAGAAACACCTCCGGAGAAGTAGGGTTTTCAGCACAGTTTTATATCTTGTCAAGAACGAAGAATATTAAAGTCAGGGATCCATTTCTTCAAGGTTCTGAAAAAACAGAACAGAACGTACACGTCCAGCATGTACAGTATGTCCTTGGCACCTGGGAAGGGAGTCTTATCATCAAAGGAGTCCCAGCACTGGTGTCCCAGAAGGAGGGGCATTTCATCTTTATTTTTAACATGGACATTATTTCTGGCCAGTGTGCCCTTTTTTTTTAATAATTAAAGCAGATGTACAACGTATGTGTGATAGGCCACAAACAGGCTGTTTTAGTTACCATCAAATTCAAGTTAACTCATGTACGAGCCAGAATGACTTTGCTATATCTCAATATGTGAAAATTCCTTTTATCACTCTTCTCTCACCTTCTTCCACCTCCACTCCTGCAGCCCCACCCTGGTTTAGGCCTTTAGTACGTTCCATCTGTATAGATACCACAATTTCCCATCCTATCTCTCCTAGAAATAGGTCTGCCATCACTTCCTGAAGTACAGCTAGGACCCTATCCTTACCTTGCTCAGAAAACAGTCACTCTCTGTTATCTCCACAATAAACGTAAACTCTTTCATAAACATTCAAAATCCTCCTTGATTTGATATCAACCTACATTCTGAGATGACACCCCCAGGTTTCTCCATCACATACATTAATCTACTATCAGAACCAGCCAGTCAGAAATTGACTGGGCGGGATTTGCTAGGGCGAGGACTAGATACCAGACAGATATTCCATAGCTGAGGGGGTCTGGCAGCTGTGACTGCAGACATCTGGGCTGGCACGTGGCCTAGAGCAGGTAGAGGGGTCTTACCAAAGAAGTCATACCAGGTACAAGACCCACATTCCATATCCACAAAAAACAAGGTACATTCCCAGGTCTTGGGAAACTTGTACACCAGACAGGATACAAGCCAGACAGAGGGGAATGAGACAGCAGCACGAGACAGGAATTGCCTTTCAAGGTAGGAGCTGAAGCACAAAGAACCAGGTAAGAGCTCGGGTATTCAAACAAGAATAACAGAGCAGAGCAGAGAAGAAGCAGGAGCAAGAAAGGCAGATGCAGGGCTGTTGGATAGCTTGCTTGGGTACACTGCATTTTTCTTAACTTAGCAGTATGGTGTCCACAGCTTTGTACTAGAGTGTTTTGTTTTTTTAATTACATAGGTGTAAGTTACCGTGGTAAATTAGAGGCATAATCAACCTCCCTTCCCCACATCAGAGATGAAGGATTTGTGACAGGAGAGGCACAAGCTGAGACAGCAGTGGTGGAGTCTTCCCATGATGTGTGGAAAATAGTTTATCCTGCTTTTTGTTGCCACCATGATGGAAAATTTGAGAAATGTACTATGTCCCCGAAAAAAAGCGAACCAAAAAGCCAGTTTCACAATTTGTGTAGCTGAGTTCATTCATTATTGTGTTTCATGGTTTCTGAGGTTCCTGGCAATTATTTTTTTTATTTTGTCCTAGTGTTGGGATGTTATATTTTGATATGGGGTTGGGGGAGTAGAGGAGGAAAACTGTAAACTGGGGAAAGAAACTGGGTGATTTGTACCTCTTCCCTCCCCATCCCACACTATGTGACTGATAAAACAGTCATTCTCATTTTGGAATTTGGTTTCAGTCACTCTCAACAAATTCTTTTGTCATTGTCATAAGCCTCAGAGTTACAGAGCCCTGCAGGCATAGTTACACACATGTTTCTGGGCTTGGGGTATCAGAGCCGACTGTTTTGTTTGATATTCTAGCATCTAGCTTCAGTAACACTGGGTAAGCCGATAGAGGCAAAACCACCTCTAACAGAACTGATGCCTGAAAAAGACTTAATTCTCTATGGATGTGATACAAGCACTCCAACATGGCCACAAAGAAGGAGACGGCTTCTGCCTTTTTGCAGAACTGATGTAAATTAGAACATTTCCTGAGACAGATCAGCCTAGAGTAAGTTTCCAGTTGACTTGCCATTTAACCGGGGGACAAGCTCCCACATCACAATGCAGTGCAGAGGAAAACCCCTTGTAATTTCTATCGGGTTTCCACATTTTTTCGTTCATGGCGTGGAAAATTGTCCGTGTGTGGCTCAAAGTTTAAGTAGGCTGGTGGGAATCCGTCCAAAGCTCGACCCGGCACATAGCTGGAGCTTAACAAATATCTGTTGATTACCAC
This sequence comes from Balaenoptera ricei, assembly GCF_028023285.1. Lineage (NCBI taxonomy): Eukaryota > Metazoa > Chordata > Mammalia > Artiodactyla > Balaenopteridae > Balaenoptera > Balaenoptera ricei. Next base: position 2,605,128 of record NC_082645.1, on the reverse strand, counting down.
TGTGAAAATTGAATGGTCCTTCTGGTCACCCTACCCTCAAATACCCAGCAGATGCTTTCGAAATTTCAGCCACTCCAGCAGCTGCAGGAATCCCCCTATATGTAGATTCTCCTGCCAGATGGCCATGAATGTAAAACAATAGTTTGGGTCCATTTTCAAGAATTTTGAAAAAATAAATGAAGGCTTCTATTTTATGCTTTCAACATATATTTATTGTTTGGAATTTATCAGGCTTCGTGGCCTCCATCATTATTTAAACAGCCTTCCTATATTTGGAGAATGTGCTCCCTTATGAGCCCTGGCTCCCCACGGTGGAAACTAGAAATACTTGTCTTTTCCAGCCTTGGATTTCAAAAATCAGAGATTTGATTCACAAGAGATGTTGACGTCAAGGGAAGCGAAGAGGGCAGAACTGGGAGGAATGCTTTTCCAGCCAGCGGTGGTTGGGGAAATAATGCTGATAAGCGGCAGCAGTGGCAGAAGCCCTTGTCCTCCGCCAGGCTGGGATCTGAGGTATTTGTGCCCAGTGGTGGAAGCAGGGTCTTTACTGACCAGCCTCATGCGGTTGGGGGGAGGGGGTAGACATTGATCCTGACCAAGTGGTCTCCGATGATTATGCTGGTCCTTCCACAGACTCTGTGAACACTTGAACTAATATATTTCATTTATATATATTCTGTTTTAAGTAAAGGAGGTTCAGATGCTACCAGCTAAGAATGCTGGCTGCTGTGTTCGCACATTGCTAAATGCCATAGTAGGTGTGGGGATGCAAAGACAAGTAAGACGTGAACGCAGCTTCTAAGATTCCATGGCCTGGAGAGGGGAACAGGCTGAAGCCCATCGATGGGATACAGTGCGATCAGAGCTATGAAGTGGGCACACGAGTAGACCTGGGTGCGGAGGGCAGAAGGAAGGGAGAGCCTGCACGGAGAGTGCACGCCCCTCTGCGCCCGGGCAATGGACACTGATCGCTCCGCCCCCGGACCCTCCGGCCATGCCTGGACAGAGGGCTCCGCCCACCCCTGAAGTCTGGCTTGCTGATACGGCGATGCTGTTACCTAGTAGGGCTCAAAAATCGCACAGCTGCAAGCCCAGCCCGGCAATGCTGAAGTGCAGCCTCACCCACTGGGCTCCCGTGTCCTCCCCTCCCCTCTGTCTATCTTGCTGTTAACTGGATCTGGGACTTAGACTTCCCTCGTGTCATAGACAAGCTATGGCCATGAGGACCGACGCAGCCACCGGGAGCTCTGGTAGCTCAGGGGGGCGGAGTGTGCAGGGAAAGTGGAATTCCTCGGCACCACCAGTTCTGAACGCCAGAGGAGCAAGCCCGAGTTTGAATCCTTTGGCAGAAAGGAGCCTAGATTGTTGCTTGGTAGTGGGACCAGCCCCTGAAGGCACCACCCTTTCAACTCCTTATTCTCAAAGTCTGACCATCAATGCTGCAGTCGTGTTTTATTCTGCTTCCTTTAACATCTCTGTATGAGCATCTTAAACTCAGAGTCTCATGGGTTTTGTGGTCAGCACAGTAAGGAGGCAGGAGATAGCCAATAGCGGGCAGCCAGGGCGGAAGCTCAAATCATAGGCAGAGCAGGAAAGGTGGGTGTCAAGGGGCTGGGCAGAGAAGTGGAGGAAGCTGCAAGGCTGTGAGCCGGTGTGGTCCCCAGGCTGGGGTACACTCCCATCACCTGTGCAGCCTCTCATCTCTGCTTCCTCCCTCTCCCCAGCTCTGATTCGCCTCTGTGCTGCCCTCAGGTGCACATCCCATCCGGGCCTGAGGAGGGAGCTGTCGGCATGTTCCATCAAAGCACAGGAATCACCCGGCCGCCCACCCGGGAAGCCTGGCTCCGCCCATGAATTGACCTCCCGGCAGGCAATAGTTTCGCCTAAAGCACAACTGAACCGCTTTGTTCACTGTACCCAGCAACCCTCACCGGCAACAGCCTCCTAACGGTGACCGGTCCCCTAGTGTGCCTCTCCTAGCCAGGGCCTTTCTGCGGTGTGGTCCCTCCCAGGCCAGACATCAGGTTCCTTTAGGTTGTGTACACATCTGAGGGGGAAATAATCACAGCACAGCGACAACATTTCATCATTTCCCTTTCACTTCTCTTCCCATCCCTTCTTGCATCAGAGAAGCCTTCTCAGCTCGAGGCTGGTGTGGCTTGAAGGTTTCCACCACTTTTACTAACTTCCCTGTGTAACAAGACAACCAGTCGCAAGCTCGGGCAGCAACAGCTAGCCGAAAGCCATAATGTTGTTTTGTTTTCACTGTATTTCTACAATGCATACAAAGATATATATGTATCCATATATATGCTTTACTACTACCTATTTGCATTCAGGCTAATAATATTGACATTAATTTCCCTTCTAATTTTTAAATACCTTTTTTAAAAATAAATGAATGTAACCTAGAAAAAGTGAGTAAAATTTTAAAAAATGATAAGGACCTAGACACGGCAGAAATTGTGCCAGCCCCCAAACAACTGAAGTTTGGAGATCATGTCTCTAAGATATGGCCCTCCATCCTGTTCCCTTTTCTCCCGCTCAGGCTCAGCTCCTGGGGGGTTCCCATCACGGGCAGTCAGCCAAAGCTGGGGCACTTGAAGTCATTGGCATTTGATTCTTTGCCCTTTTTAAATTGTTTTCTTCTCTGTTTGTCTTTCACCCCATTTCCCCATTAGGGGGTGAGTTCCTTGAGGGCAAAGACAATGTCAGCACTTTCTTTCCAACTGGCTTGCAGCTGAGAGTCGTGGTATTAGGCGCACAGTGGGCGTTCAATAAACGCCGCTGCTCTGCATTTAACACTCAGGCAAAAACAACACTCACACTGGAAAAATAGGTCATCTCTTTGGCAAATGCAACAGGATTCACCAGGACAGACTCAGTGAACGCTGTAAATGAACAACAACAAACAAGAAACTCAGCCTCTTGGAAAAATCACATCTTTGTTGTGAAGATGCCAGAATGTCTGAAAATGGCTAAAACCTGGGGATTTTCCATAGATTAGTCATGTGGTTTAAATAATTAGAACTGAAGGCCTATGGGTATGAGATTGCCCCCAGTGAAACCTGAGCGGGTTCCAGGCGAAGTTTAGTCATATGTAAAGAGGAGAAGTACCTCATACTGACAGCAAGGAATTAAAAGAAGGGAGAAATCAAGAAGGGACCTGCAGCCTGGAGAGGAGAGAAAAGCCATGTTACATGGGCTGGGCCTAGAGAGAGGTGTGCAGAAAACTCAGGCAATGTGCTGAATATATTTGCAATTTTACAGAAAGAGTCCAGCCTAGATCACAGGCATTTGGGGTATGTGTTTTAATAACATTCTAAGTGAAAGCCGTCTCTCTGGTAACAGAATTTCTTTCCATTTTTATGAAGTCAAAGATGAAAAATAAGCTAAAGCAAAGGAATCTAATTTCCTATAATAAGGTTTTGTTTTGAGTCACTTATAAATGCGCAATCACGGGGCCTTAGACACCAGAAGGCATATGTTGATCATGGAAATGAAATAAGAAAAATAAAATCTAAGAAACCCACTCATAAATATTGACCTTTCCCCACCTCCACCTCTCACCTACAACTCCACACGTGTGCCCACACACACACTCACACACCCGGGGAGAAATAACAACACTGGCTTTCAGAGGCTATGTGAGACAGACTGTGAACGGACCTGTTCCCTAGATAGAACACATTTGTTCAATAAATTCATCACCTCTGGGTGGAAGTCCATGGAATTCAACACTGCTGCCAAACACACCCAAACTTAGAAGTGGTCAGGGATACCACGTGGTCCCGAGTAGCCCACTGGAGGCTGAGAGTCGTCAGGGGCCCCTTGAAGAGGGCCAGCAGAATTGTACACTATACCCTTTCTCAACCAGGTCAAACTCATCTTTCATCAGCGAAAGATTATGGTCTTATTGCAGGCTCCGAAGTCAGTGACACACCTTCTCAACGTCTATTCCATTTTGGCAGTTTCACCCAAGCCATGTACCTTGTAGCCATTTTAGCATATGCTTTGTCCGGAATATTGCCTACAAATGCTCGTGAATCTTTAGTTTCATCAATTCTCCCCAGTTTTTCTTGTTCCTGAAAGAGCAAAGGTGTGACCCCCACTTCCCATTTATCTGTATTTGGAATTGTTATCGTGAGCTATGAGCCAATGCCATCCCTCCCTTTGTTGCTCTCATTTTTGCATCTCTTTTAGACTTCCAGTCTCCCTGTTTCCAGGACATGAAACTAATTGCATCCTTATCCTATGAAGTCACATGCCTTCCTCTATACTAACTGCCAATCAGTCCTCCCTGCACCAGGACTAAATATCAGTTATGCAGATTGTGTCAGATCTGTGGTCCCACAGAGCGTCTTCTAGTTTTCCCTCGTTCTCTTGGCTAGACAACCTCTCCCTCTTCGACTGTCCCTCCATCGTTCTAGAGGTTCTCCTGCACCCAAACTTTGGACATGGTTCGTACACACATGAGGGAAACTTATCCTTGACCCCAGAAGCCTAGACTAAGTCTTTATAACTTTTTCTACTTTTCCCTGAATATACTCTTTTTGGTTTTTTTTTTTTCCTACGTGGGCCAATATTCATCCAGAACCACTTATTCAAATAAGAAGAACTGTCAATGGTGACTTAAAAACAATTTTTTTTGGAATCCAACTGCCCCTGGGAAAGAGTCACTGGAAGCTCTGAACAGAATATCAATATTGTTGTGTGTGTACATTCATGTTTATATGCATAGAGTGCCATAGAAATCATGGGAGTTAGCAGTCAACCAGACCTGGATTTGAATCCTAGCCCCACCAAGAACCTCAGGTACCATCATTGACCCTTATAAGTTTCAATTACCCGACCTGAAAAGAACAACAGAGATAATAGGAGCTACTTCAGTAAGTTGGTACAAGAATTAAATGAAATAAGGTCCTTTGCACAATATCTGGATCATATAAGCTTTCAATAAATGCGAGCAAAATGTAGAAATGATCATTTTATTGGTAGTAGTAGTAGTATTGCAATGACTAGTAGTAATTATGTCTAGTATTAAAGTAGTATTGCTATCATTTGAATTCAGAAGACCTGGTTTCCAAACTAGGTCAGAATTTCATGTCCTCCTCTGCAATAGCGATCAAGGATTAAGAATGTGAATTCAAATCCTAACTCCTCTGACTTCTTCATTTATTAGTTACACAGTGTAGAGCAAGTTACTCAATTGCTATGAGACTCAGCTTCTTCATCTGTAAAGTGCAGGTGATAATAGCAACTACTCCAAAGGGCCATTGTCATTATTAAATGAGTCGATGCATGTAAAATGTTTCAGAGTGCTTGGCACCTAGTAAGTACTCAAGAAATGTTTCTAAAATCTGCAATAGGGTATATTGACATCACCACGCAGGTTATGAAGAAGATTTGAGGTAATGCATGAAAAGCACCCATCCCATGACACTGTCTGGTTGGTATAAGTGATTCTTAAGCCAGGTTGTAGTTTAGGATTACCTGGAGAGACCTTTTTTTTCTTTTTATAAATTTATCTACTTATTTATTTTGGCTGCATTGGGTCTTCGTTGCAGCGCGTGGGCTTCCTCTAGTTGCGGAGAGTGGGGGCTACTCTTCGTTGTGGTGCGTGGGCTTCTCATTGCCATGGCTTCTCTTGTTGCGGAGCACGGGCTCTAGGAGCACAGGTTTCAGTAGCTGTGGCACGTGGGCTCAGTAGTTGTGGCTCGGGGGCTCTAGAGCGCAGGCTCGGTAGTTGTGGCACACGGGCTTAGGTGCTCCGCGGCATGTGGGATCTTCCTGGAGCAGGGCTTGAACCCGTGTCCCCTGCACTGGCAGGCAGATTCTTAACCACTGCGCCATCAGGGAAGTCCCTACCTGGAGATTTTTTTTTTTTCAATTTATTTAAGATAGATTCTTTTTTCTTTACTATACTTATTGATTTTTTTAAATATCTTTATTGGAGTATAATGGCTTTACAATGTTGTGTTAGTTTCTGCTGTATAACAAAGTGAATCAGCTATATGTAAACATATATTCCCATATCCCCTCCCTCTTGCATCTCCCTCCCACCCTCCTTATCCCACCCCTCTAGGTGGTCACAAAGCACCTAGCTGATCTCCCTGTGCTATGCGGCTGCTTCCCACTAGCTATCTATTTTACATTTGGTAGTGTATATATGTCAATGCTAGTCTCTCACTTCGTCCCAGCTTACCCTTCCCCCTCCCCGTGTCCTCAAGTCCTTTCTCTACGTCTGCGTCTTTATTCCTGTCCTGCCGCTATGCTCATCAGAACCTTTTTTTTTTTAGATTCCATATATATGTTAGCATATGATATTTGTTTTTCTCTTTCTGACTTACTTCACTCTGTATGACAGACTCTAGGTCCATCCACCTCACTACAAATAACTCAATTTTGTTTCTTTCTATGGCTGAGTAATATTCCATTGTATATATGTGCCACATCTTCTTTATCCATTCATCTGTCGATGGACACTTAGGTTGCTTCCATGTCCTGGCTATTGTAAATAGAGCTACAATAAACATTGTGGTACATGTCTCTTTTTGAATTATGGCTGTCTCAGAGTATATGCCCAGGAGTGGGATTGCTGGGTCATATGGTAGTTCTATTTTTAGTTTTTTAAGGAAACTCCATACTGTTCTCCATAGTGGCTGTAACAATTTACATTCCCACCAGCAGTGCAAGAGGGTTCCCTTTTCTCCACAACCTCTCCAGCATTTGTTGTTTGTAGATTTTCTGATGATGCCCATTCTGACTGGTGTGAGGTGATACCTCATTGTAGTTTTGATTTGCATTTCTCTAATGATTAGTGATGTTGAGCATCCTTTCATGTTTTTGTTGGCAATTTGTATATCTTCTTTGGAGCAATGTCTGTTTAGGTCTTCTGCCCATTTTCGGATTGCCTACCTGGAGATATTTTAATAAAACGAATGCATCTGTCTCACCCCAGACCAATTACACCAGTAATCTCTAGGAGCGGGGCCAGGGCATTTTCAAAACTCCTCCATATGATTTTAATGTGCAGCTAGGTTGAAAAATCCCTTGCCTAGCAACAAAGATAACTCGCTAAAAGATAGTCATTTTTACTCTCCATCTATATACACACATATCCAAACCCACACAAAAAAAAAGGAAGAAAAAAATGTTCCCTGATTTATAAAAAGATTAAGCACTTTATCAAAAACATTCTGAAATTATGCTGTCTACATCCATGCTCCAAACTACCAAATATTCATTTACTAAACAGGAGACAGCTGCCAGAGAACAGTGAGAAGCTGATAGACATGAGAGAAAGCCTTAGTAGCCAAGGCCAGACTATAGAGTTACACAATGCCTTGTACATTGGCAGGGCTCAACGGCTGTTTGCTGAACTGAGTTGATACTATGATGTAAGTCAATGGGAAAAGACTGATTAATAAATGACACTAAGGCTTAAGGCAAGATACACACATGCATGTATACATACACAGTCACACATACACACACACGCACATACACTTCTCGCTGCCCCTCTTCCCCTTACTGGAATTCTGCCCCCTCTGAACCCTTCTCAGTGACTCTAAACAGTATCACTATTGCCGCACAAATAATATGGGGGAGAAGTCATACTCTACCTTACATTTATAAGCCTTTATGCCTATTTATTATTATTTAACATAATCTTCTTCCACAAAACACTATAAAAATTGATGCTCTTAGAAATGAAAACTTATGTCCACACAAAACCATGAATACACATGTTCATAACAACATTATGCATAACAGCCAAAAAGTGAAAACGATCCAAACGTCCATCTACCGATAAACAAAATGTGGTATATCCATACCATGGAATGCTGTTGGGCAATAGAAATGAAGTGCTGATATATGCTACAATGTGAATGAACTTCAAAAACATTCTAAGTGAATGAAGTCACGCACAAAAGACCACGTATCCTGTGATCCCCTTTACCTGCAGCGTCCAGAGTAGGCAAATTCATAGGGACCAATAGCAGATGAGTGGTTGCCTAGGGCTGGGGCTGGGAGGCGGGGTGCATGGAGGAATGCGGGCGAGTGGGAACGGGGAGTGACTGCTAAGTATGGGGTTTCTTTTGGAGGTGATGAAAATGTTCCAGAATTAAATAGTGGTGATGGTTACACAACTCTATACGAAAAATCATTGAATTGTGCACTTAAACAGGTGAATTTTATGTCATGTAAATTAATCTTACTAAAGCTGTTAGGAAAATTGATATTCTTAAAGATGACTGTGATCTACCAAAAAAATAGCTTAAAAATTTTCGTACATTTTAGCAAAGAAGGCTGAATAATATATATTTTAGGAAAAGTCATTTAATACTTGAGCCTTTTAAGTTATGCGGACATTTGTTAACGTAGTCAATCTCATTTCCCAACAACACTAGATGAATGAGGCTGGTGGACATGGATTTTGCAGAGCAGTGGGTCCCTTGCAGCTTCACCCTGTTCCCACAGGAGGAAACTTGGGTGTGGAGGTCCTTGCCCCCGCATTATTTCTCAAGAACGTCCAGCCTGCTAGAATTCTCTGGCTTCCACTGGGCCAGCCTGGGAGTCAACTGTACCCTCCCTTGTGGGCAGAGGTGAGTCCCAGGAGGCCCTGCATACTGGTTGGTTCCATTAGGCTCAGTGCTCTTTAGCTGACCTGCTAATGCTATTTAAAATATCTCTTAGGAGAGTCTATTATGTTACCAATCCAGGAGCCATTTACTTCTCCCCTGGTTTACAGAATCTCAGTTTTGTTTACATTGCAAAGTGCACAATCTCAAGGGATAACTTGTATTTGCTTTTAAGTCAATCATGGTAATCCATTTCTTTGTTAGTGAGTGGTCTAGTGGTGGGCAAGATGTCCAGGTCTGGCAAATAAGGCGAAGTCCACCTGAGGGTATGTTGGAAATATATATTCCTTGATTATAAAAAAATTTAAAAATTAAAAAAATATATATATGGATGTTCAAAGATAGGTCAGCCTCTTTGCTGTCTTCCTGGAGTGTGATTGTGTGTAGATATCTTGAGATCAAGATGGGGAGGCATTTCTTAAATGTAGAGGTTGGAAAAGCAGAAGAAGGGCAAGAGCCTGGATCCATTGTGAGATCACCAACTTGTTGAATCAACTTTGAAACCACCTACCTTCTAACTTTCCATTATGTAAAATAAATATATTACTTAATCCACCATTACTTGAGTGTTCATTACATGCAATCAAAATGATGTTAACTGGAACATCTGCCAACCTAAAGATTCATAGTTCTTTCTAGACCTGGGCTTTCTGATAGCATCAGTCAGAATTTGGTTTGACTATATACAAGTACAGTTTAAACAAGAAGAAGTCAAAGAAGTTCAGAGGTAGGAATTCCAGGGCTAGCATGATGGTTCCACAGCCATCACGGATTCAGGTTTCTTCTATCAATCTGCATTATCATCCTTAAGCTGCCATCCTCAAGATCACCTCATGGTCCAAGGTGGCTGCTGAAGCTCCAGCCTTCACATTCACATTCCAGGACAAAGGAAAGGAAAAGTGTGGAAGGACAATAAGGGAGAATACCCTAGAACTGAATCTCCCATAAGGAATACCTCAGAAGTGCAATATGACACTGTTTATACCTCATTGACTAGAACTAGGTCATGTCATCTCATCTTATTGCAAAGAAGGCTGGGAAATGTCTTCTAGCTGGGTACCTTGTTGTGGGGTCCTATTTTTAGAAAGAAGCATAAAGTGGGTATTGCAAAGACAATGAGAAATCTCTGATACATAGAGGATAAGTCCTTGATTAATCTCAGTACACTCTTCCATTAACCAAAGGTAACAGAAGATGCTTTATGCAAAGTCTCTCCAAAGAAGTTAGGGTGGTAGACAGTAAAGTCAGCACATCAGATGTCTTCAGTGTGATAAGACATGTGTTTTTTAAGATGACACTTTGAAAATGGGTAATATATATTTAAATGAAATCAAATCAAATTCCTGGGTTACAGGGAACTCAGATTATTATTACTATTATTTTATTTTTTTGACCGCACCACACGGCTTGTGGGATCTTAGTTCCCTGACCAGGGACTGAACCCGGGCCCCTGGCAGTGAAAGTGTGGAGTCCTAACCACTGGACTGCCAGGAATTCCTAGAACTCAGATTAAATACCGTGAATTGCTGGATCACTAATGGCACCCAGGTTGTCCCAGAAGATTCTGGAACTACCCAAGAACAGGTGTAACTTAAGACAGGGCAACCATAAAGCAGAAAGAAATAGCACTGGATACTGCAACTATAACTAACCAAAGTAGCCATTTTTAAACTTTAATTTTAAAAAATTTAGCTAATGGGAAACAACTAGTATACTGACTTTTGTGCCAATGAAACTTATTCTGAGGGAAAACTTAGGATAAAATACCTTCTGCTACCTGTAGTTAATTAAAGAATATTCTTTTACTGCCCCTTTATGTGTAAACCCCATTGGTTTCTCAAATCTGTGGTAACAAGGAAAAAACATATGGAATAAATTGGATTCTGGAACTGATAAAAGACTGTGATATTAAGTTCTAATTTCAAATATCATTGCTCATCAAAACAGACCGACTTCTCTCCCTGATTAACTTTATATAAAAGAAATGTTATACATTCGAACTTACAAAATAAATTTATGCTGATAGACTGCGGCATTGTCTATTCAATATCATGGAATCCCAAATAAGATTTAATTCGAAGACAATTCTGCTCCTTAAAAAATATTTGGAGGCAAATTGCAAAAATTGTTTGAAAGCTACTATCTCATTCTAAAAGTGAAAGTCAGTCCAAATGTGGTTTGTACTTCTCTTCTGACTTCCAAACCAAAAACATTAAAAATAAGCATCACAAATCTTATAATTGGATGAAAACTTTACCCCCAGCCATATCCTAATTTATGACTGGATATGAATGCATCTCAGACCATATGCTTGGCTTATACATCCGACCCTCACAAATCACCAGCATTGCACAATTTCAGGCTGAATTGATAACAGGCATTTTTTCTTTAATTCCCCAAGCAAACACCCCAAGGAAGCAGATGTGTGTGTTTAAATCCATGACCATCATCTCTCCTCCTAATTCCATCTACCAGGCTGGCTGTGCCCTGGGCAGCATCTTTGCAGGCCTTTCTCCCGGGCTTTGCAGATACGGCCTCTTGGACGCTGTTCCTTCTTAACTTTCCCGTTCCCATGCCTATTACTCACTATCTTACTGTTTGATGACGGCTAAAGCTTCTCATGCCGCCTGATGCCCCAGGAATGTTACTGCGTCACAAGATTCAGAAAAGTTGCTTCCGTGCAGACACAGAACCCAACTTCTCCCTGTGGTTTTCAGTCCTGCTCTGTGAAGCTGCCTCAGAGGTTGCTGTAAACTGGGAGGCCCTCCCCTCTCCCACAGAAGTGCCTCTTGGATTTGTCTCATAAAATGTCATCTGAACCAAAGCTCCCCGTTTATCTGTAAGACCTTTGGAACCCACAGCTTCCCTCAGCAACGGCCTGAGGGAGGACAAAGTGCTTGCTTTTCCTGTTCTACAGAAAGCCCCCAGCACTTCTGCTACACCGCCAGCTGTGGGAAGCAACAAGACCCTCTTTCTGTCCTAGAACAAGAGGGGCCACCTGTTTCTCATCTTCTGAATTTGAAAGAATAAGCCTGTGTTCACATAGTCCATAACCCAGTGGTTACTTTTATGGACTTGGAATTATATTCCAAAGCTGTCTTTAATCTTTTTAACTGCAGATTATTTTTCAAAAATCCATTCTCAGGGGAAAACCCCTTGATCATTCCAGCTGCATCTCTCGTGACTCTCTGGGACTCGGAAACACCTACCTCACGGAATGGCATCAGCAGCCAGCTGTGGTCCCAGCACACTGGCCCTTCTGCTGCCTTTGGTGGCATCCCGGCCCAGCAGCACATTGCCCTGTACTCCCTCCCACATGTGAACTTCAGCAGTCCATGCTTCGCTTTAAAGACCTTCCGTGCCTCTTCACTTCCCAGGGAAGCAGCCAGATAGCCTAGCAATGGAGGACCTGAACCCTGGCATCAGACTGCCTGAGATTTTGCCACTTACCTGCTGTGTGATCTCGAGCAAATCGCTTAATGTTGCTAAACCTCAGCTGCGTCAGCGACAAAGCACAGATTGAAAATATCTCCTACTTCTTCATGGGGTGCTGTGAGAAGAAAGCATAGGAGAAGGCTCAGCCTGAGTCTAGCAATGCTTGGTCCACATTAGCTAATGTCACCAATGACATTAGTGTCTGTGCCTCTGCTAAAACACAGCTACCCAGAATCAAGGACCAGCTGGCTCACAGCAGTGTCTAATACTGAACAAACGGATGGATAGATCCGTGCAGTCTGGACTCTCCCAGTGAGCAGGAACCACCAGAAAGTGCAGGGGCTTGGCTGCCTGAGGGATCTGCCTCCACGTCCTGGTTCCCTCTGTTCCAATCGCCTGGGATGGCATCTTGTCTGCCTGAGATGATAACTGATGAACATAATCCATTGCGTGGTGACTATGAGGGTGGAATGGGGTCTCTCTGGAGTGTCAGAGTGGACTTGAGTGGGTCTCCTTCTCCTCAGGGAAGGTTACCTGGAGTGCAGGGAGCTGGGCCCAGCTCCCTTTGGGGTCCAGTAAACACAGGCTGCTTTGGGAAGGAAGCAGATGTGCTCCTAGCATAACACAGCCTGGGCTACAGTTCTCGGGAAACAGTGTTCAAACTATGTAAATGGGGTCTGTGGAAGAAAGTCATCTTTGAGTTGTGAGGTTTGCTGCCTTTTAAACATGTCAGCCAAGAACAAGCTGCAGCCAGTGTGGAAGTTCTCTTTGCGGCCCTCCCCATCCCCCAGATAACCAGCGCTCACGTTCTCCCCTCCCAGACCCCAAGATGGGAGATCCTAAAACAGTGCGTTGCCGTCCACACCCCATGGCAGCAGAAACTGCGAGAAGAGATGCCTCAGCCGTAAGTGGATAGCCAAGGCCAAGAAAAGTGTCAGATGCAAGAGAGGATGTGGAACTTGCTGGTCTGTGAGGGAGGGTAGATGGTCCCAGAAATCCAGTGGAGAGCTCTGGAGAGGGAGGGTTAAGTAAAGAGGAATGTGGGGAAGGGGCTGTGACAGCTATGGAGGTGTCCCTAAAATCCTTTCAAGAAGAATTGCTGTCCAGCTGTGAGAAGAGCAGTTAGCTGATGGCCTCCAGCTTTTAGCACCTTCAGGATTTCTGTCAGCTCTTTTGCTGAGGCCACACTCTTCCTGGGCATCCGCCAGCCAGTGACAGGGAGGGAATCTGACCATTTCGGCCCGAAGCAGGACTATACTGGGGCGGGCATCTTTGTTCCAAAGCTCTCTGTTGCATTGGCTGAGATTGGTCATCTCTCCCTGTGCCATCTTGCTCTTCTTTGCCCTTCCATCTTTCACAGATTTACTCCTTCCCCTTCCCTGCCCCCCTGCCCCAATCTCTTGTGCTCCTAACTCAGTCTCAGCATGGGCCTTCTGGAGGATCCAACTGACTTAGAAAGGAAGAGGGATCATTAGAAAAGGATAGAAGATGCTCCTGGAAGGCCCTTGAGAAGACCAGAGAGCACGGGCCCCCTAGAGCAGGTAGGTTCTGCTTCTCTGTTCTGGGCAAGGCACATAGGTGGCCAGATTTGGAGATTAGGGCCCAATGCTTAACTATAAATACCCTTCACACCCCACCATGGTTTTTTTTTTTTCTTGAACATATTGTGTGAAGCCCTGGGCAGAGAACCACTGAAATCTTCTGGTGTGTTGTTGGCACCAGGGAACAGCAGGGGAAGAGATGCCTACCACAATGTCACTGACAGGCAGAGAAGTATCACAGCTGAGAACTACAGGTTGTCAAGAGCATCCCCTCCCTGGAGAGATGGTACAATGCCAGTTTTATCAGCTCTGGTGGTGCCTCACCCTAGTAATAGCTAGAGACTCAATGGAGAGAAAAGGATAAGAGCTAGTTCAGAATGCCCACAATGTAAAGTGTATAGTTCAGTGCCCTGCAAACAACAGATGTTCAAAAATTTGTAGTGTCTTTTATCTTATCCATAAATTGACCTGACCCTATTTTTTTCCAAGTTAATCTCCTAACCTATGTTTGAGTTAGGTTCTCCTGCATGTAACAGGACTCCATATAACAGTGTCTTAATATAAAAGTTTATTTTCTTACTCTCATAAAAGAAGTCTAGAATTGGTATGGTAGCTCCATGGTCAGCAGGGCCCCAGGCACTGTATGCCTTTTTACTCTGTAATCTTTACCTTATAGTTGCCAATTTCAAGATGACCTCGTGGTCATAAGATGGCCACTATAGCTCCAGCCATCACATCAATGTTTTAAACAGCAGAAGCATAAAAAAGACAACACAACAACAAAAAAAGTTTACATTTACAACTGCATCAGGACCTTTTAAAGATCTATGCTGGGAGTACCAGTCTCCCCCAAAGACTTACAGTTACACATCACGGGCCATTTTTGCTGCAAAACATGCCGGGAAATGTAGTTTTACAAATGGCCATATTACTATATCCAATAAAGTGGGGATTTTCCTACGAAGGAAAAGGGAAAGGATAGTAATGTGTAGGCCACTAGCAGTCCCAGCACACTTGCCTTTAAGCTGCTTTTCTCGCAGATCCTCACGCAGAACAAGTCATCCCGACCTCAGAACTGCATAGTGACTCCTGCACCATCTTCTCCAACTGCCCAAATCCGATCCCCCCATCCAAGGTTCCCGGCATGTCTCCCTTTCTCCATGAAGCCATTCCTGACCACCCGAGCGCAGTGACCTCCCCTTCTCTTATTGAGAAGTTATTCAGTTGGTTATTATTTAACTTTTTCTTTATTAGTCGTATACCACCAATGAGAATATGATCATCTAAAAACCAAAACTAGTAGACTAGCATTATCTCTCAAATCAGTAGCACAGTGTTAAGTCATAAATGTAGCTGCTGCATGAACCATGTGCTGGATTCATTTAATTATAAAGTATTTCCCATTTCTTCTAAATAAAGTTTGGATTATTTTTTCCTTGCATTGCAATCAAATGACAGTTTCTTTATCTTCATGGAGTTTCATGAAGTCTTTCTACTGTTTATTCCCGTTCATTTGGCATTTCATCTCACCCAGGGACTTGGTGTAATATATAGCCTGGAGCTTATACTGTATGAAGTACATACTCTCCATCTAAGCAGCTGCCCTGATCAGACAGATTTCTAACCTTGGAGCAGGAGATGGGGAGGCCCTCTTCTTGTGCCTAACACTGCTAACTACCTACCCCATAGCTCTTCCTTTTCCACATTAATAGTACTCTGATTTGAAGTAGAGGTAGGATGGAAGGCAGTGATGTTCCCTGCTAAAAAAACCTACTTTCTCACCCCTTGCAGCCATAGGTAGCCATGTGACAGAGCTCTAGCCAATGAGATGGATAGGTGGCCATATGACACAGCCCTAGCCAATGAGATGGATAGGTGGCCATATGACACAGCTCTAGCCAATGAGATGGATGGGGGGCCATATGACACAGCCCTAGCCAATGAGATGGATGGGGGGCCATATGACACAGCTCTAGCCAATGAGATGGATGGGGGGCCATATGACACAGCCCTAGCCAATGAGATAGATAGGTGGCCATATGACACAGCTCTAGCCAATGAGATAGATAGGTGGCCATATGACACAGCTCTAGCCAATGAGATAGATAGGTGGCCATATGACACAGCTCTAGCCAATGAGATGGATGGGGGGACATATGACACAGCCCTAGCCAATGAGATAGATAGGTGGCCATATGACACAGCTCTAGCCAATGAGATGGATGGGGGGCCATATGACACAGCTCTAGCCAATGAGATGGATGGGGGGCCATATGACACAGCCCTAGCCAATGAGATGGATGGGGGGCCATATGACACAGCTCTAGCCAATGAGATACAAATAGGAACTGTTAGATAATGCCTCTGTGAAAGCTCTTTTAACTCCTTGGCACTGACATTTTTGCCTTTCACTCTTCCTTTCCTCCCTGACTGGAACAGAGACAAATGTAGGTGGTAAAGCAACCATCCTGGAACCACGAAATAAGCATAAGGACAAAAACCACGTGGTAAGAATGGATGAACAGAAAATTAGTAACTGGTCCCTGCTGGCACAGTGGAGCTGCAGTCCTGGACTGGCTACCTTTTGACTTCACTTCATGTAATAGAAATTAACTCCCTCACGAAGTTGAGCAACTCTTGCTCGGGTCCCTGTAACCCTCAGCAGAAAGCAATCCAAGGGAGTACCCCACGGAGAGGGGTGTCCCAGCAGCTAAATGTTCTACTTAAGCAAGAAGTCGCTTTTGGACTGGGGCACCCTCCTGGCCCGGAACTGTGTATGTAGATTTCCCAGAGCTCTGCTCCTTTCATTGGACTTTGTGGCTGCGTTGCTGCCAGACCTCTCTCAGACACTGTAATTTCTGTGCTCTTCAGTTTGGCATAATGGACAATAGGTCTTCAACAATAGTTGCCCAAAATGTCATCAACTTGCACGTTTTCATAAAATCTTTTAAGTCAATGGAGGGAGAACAGTAAACCATGCATCATTCAGAATGTAACGAAGGGAAAGCTGCTGAAAACGAGATGCCATCCTAATTACTTCCTATTTATCAAGACTCACATTTTCAACCTTGGTGTGACATACTTTTGAAAGTGGCTCTCTTTCATCACGTTTTTGTTTTTGTTTTTGTTTTGCAGTGTAATTGCTTTACAATGGTGTGTTAGTTTCTGCTGTATAACAAAGTGAATCAGCTATGCATATACATATATCCCCATATCTCCTCTTGCGTCTCCCTCCCACCCTCCCTATCCCACCCCTCTACGTGGTCACAAAGCACCGAGCTGATCTCTGTGCTACGCAGCTGCTTCCCACTAGCTATCTATTTTACATTTGGTAGTGTATATATGTCCATGCCATTCTCTCACTTCGTCTCATCTTACCCTTCCTCCTCCCCGTGTCTTCAAGTCCATTCTCTACATCTGCGTCTTTACTCCTGTCCTGCCCCTAGGTTCTTCAGAACCATTTTTTTTTTATATTCCATATATATGTGCTAGCATACGGTATTTGTTTTTCTCTTTCTGACTTACTTCACTCTGTATGACAGTCTCTAGGTCCATCCACCTCACTACAAATAACTCAATTTCATTTCTTTTTATGGCTGAGTAATATTCCATTGTATGTATGTGCCACATCTTCTTTATCCATTCATCTGTCGATGGACACTTAGGTTGTTTCCATGTCCTGGCTATTGTAAATAGTGTTGCAATGAACATTGTGGTACATGACTCTTTTTGAATTATGGTTTTCTCAGGGTATATGCCCAGTAGTGGGATTGCTGGGTCGTATGATACTTCTGTTTTTAGTTTTTTAAGGAACCTCCATACTGTTCTCCTTAGTGTCTGTATCAATTTATATTCCCACCAACAGTGCAAAAGGGTTCCCTTTTCTCCACACCCTCTCCAGCATTTATTGTTTGTAGATTTTTTGATGATGGCCATTCTGACTGGTGATACCTCATTGTAGTTTTGATTTGCATTTCTCTAATGATTAGTGATGTTGAGCATCCTTTCATGTGTTTGTTGGCAATCTGTATATCTTCTTTGGAGAAATGTCTATTTAGGTCTTCTGCCCATTTTTGGATTGGGTTGTTTGTGTTCTTTTTTTTTTTTTTAATTTTTATTTATTTATTTATTTATTTATGGCTGTGTTGGGTCTTCGTTTCTGTGCAAGGGCTTTCTCTAGTTGCGGCAAGCTGGGGCCACTCTTCGTCGCGGTGCACGGGCCTCTCACTATCGCAGTCTCTCTTGTTGCGGAGCACAGGCTCCAGATGCGCAGGCTCAGCAATTGTGGCTCACGGGCCTAGTTGCTCCGTGGCATGTGGGATCTTCCCAGACCAGGGCTCGAACCCATGTCCCCTGCATTGGCAGGCAGATTCTCAACCACTGCGCCACCAGGGAAGCCCCGTTGTTTGTTTTCTTGATATTGAGCTGCATGAGCTGCTTGTAAATTTTGGAGATTTATTCTTTGTCAGTTGCTTCATTTGTAAACATTTTCTCCCATTCTGAGGGTTGTCTTTTCATCTTGTTTATGGTTTCCTTTGCTGTGCAAAAGCTTTGAAGTTTCATTAGGTCCCATTTGTTTATTTTTGTTTTTATTTCCATTTCTCTAGGAGGTGGGTCAAAAAGGATCTTGCTGTGATTTATGTCATAGAGTGTTCTGCCTATGTTTTCCTTTAAGAGTTTTATAGTGTCTGGTCTTACATTTAGGTCTCTAATCCATTTTGAGTTTATTTTTGTGTATGGTGTTAGGGAGTGTTCTAATTTCATTCTTTTACATGTAGCTGTCCAGTTTTCCCAGCACCACTTATTGAAGAGACTGTCTTTTCTCCATTGTGTATTCTTGCCTCCTTTGTCAAAGATAAGGTGACCATACGTGCATGGGTTTATCTCTGGGCTTTCTATCCTGTTCCACTGATCTATATTTCTGTTTTCATCACATGTTATTTAATCCAGTTCTGGTCAGAATACAGCATACATCTTTCAGCCTCACTCAATTCTGAGAAATATTCTTTTTCTTAATCATTGTAAGGCAGTGCTAAGAAGACAGAGTTGGTCCTTCAACTATCAGAGAAATTCAACTCTTCCTTAATCGCCTCCCTGACCAGACCTGATGGGGTGACCAATCAGGGGTCTCCATTTGCCTGGGACTCAGAGGTTGTCAGAAGGCAAAAAGTTGCCAGGAAAGTCCCAGAGATGGGTTACTCACCTTGCCATTCCAAGCCTCTCAACAAAAGCCAGAGAGCAAGCAAAAAGGGTCATGCCCCTCTTAACTGCAATTCACCCTTTGGGCCCTTATTCTCAACATCTGTGAAAGTCATTTAAGGGGCATTTTTAACAAGCCCAGATGTCTGTTTTATCACTCATGTTCCAGGTACTAGTCTAGGCCCAGGGGATATAATGGCGAATAAGGGAGATGAGATCCTTGCCTTCCTGCAGTATCAGTTTTACTAGGGAAGAATGATAATAAACAAGGAAAAAATAAATAAACAAGATAACTCCAGAGTGAGAAGAGTGATGAAGAAACACTTGAACAGGAGAGGGACGTGCTGAAGAAGGCCCACCACCCTCAGCCTTGCTCTGGCTCTCAAATCCCTGGCCCTCCCCATGGTAGGTAGAGAAAGGAGGGTTAGGAGAATTCTGTGGGCCATGAGGACACACCCACTCTGGAGCCTACACCCTCTCTCCCTTCTAGACTGCATTCCAGGGACTTGGGAACCCCAATGCCCTGCCCACATGGCCCAAGCCTGCCTCTAGGGTCTGCCCCACGTGGTGAATCACTCCGAAGGTGGGTGCACCCCTAAGCCTGAGGAGTAGCCGGGGGCATGTGGAGGTGGAGGGAGTGGAGGGCCCTCGTAGTGTGGGACAGGGTTGGAGATGGAAGGAAAACCGGGGTGGCCTTTGGTCATGGGTCAGGGACTGGTTCTCCTTGTGCTGCCATGTTCTGACACAAAACCCCAATGAATCTGAAATTTCTAAACGTGAACCTGGCCCTCCTGCTTTGTCAGAGTATGAAGTTAGAATCTATTTTATTTAACAGTTTTGTAGCTTGCTACATACATCTATATATCAATATGTGTATGTACACCTACATGTAAACACACCCGCACACCTTAGAACAAAATGGTTAACACTTGATTCTGTGGTCATCCTCTAGCCTCAGGGATGCCTGAGGATCTGACCCTTAGTCAACATTACATCAGGGAATCGTTTGGGAGAATCCCTCTACTGGACCCAAGGGGAAGGAGAACCCAGCAGAGGACAGCGCACCATCCCAAGCGCCTGTACCTCATTATTGAGATTTTATTGGGACCTAAGGGGCTGCTATTCATGAGCTACAGCTGCAAGAGAGGAGGGTTTAGCCACCCGCCCCTGTGGATCCCTGCGTGGGTCCTGGAAAGGAGACTTTCAGAGGGAGATTTGCACGAAGGAAGTTTCTGGAGGCGGGCTCCCAGGATCGACACCTGTGAGGGAGTGAAAGCTAGGGGATAGGAAGGGGGAGAAAGTGAATTGCAATTTATTTGCAAAGGAGGCCTTGGCTGATCTCCTGGGAAGGGAGGTATGGCTATCCAGGGATTTCCCGTGCTGGGGTGACACCCGAAAGAGACTCAGCTGTAAGCCATCAGTGGCCAACATCCCCAGGATAAATGGAGAGGGGGGAAAATAAGCGCCTTGGTTCTCAAGTGAGGGATCTGGGCAGAGCTCCTCAAAAGCCCCCACAGGGGGATACATGATTAGCTACTTATAAAGCTAAAGGGACCCCAAGCTTATGGCTTTTCGTAGCTGAGGTCAGCCCTACCTTCGCAGGCCTGCTTTTTGTGACCACACACAGCATGCTGTGTTATTGCTTGTCCTCGATGCCCATAAAGCCAACTGAGGCTCGTGAGTTTGAATAGCAGTCTGAACCCAAGGCCACTGCTGCTGGCCCACCCTCAAGAACATCATGGGACTCTATCTGTACTCACACTCCAGGCCCAGAGAGCACAGCTCCGACCTGGACAGAGAAACATTCAATAGGGAGGGCTCTGTACGTCTCTCTGTGGAGGTTATAATAAGCGATATATTCAAATATTGCTTAAACAGGTCACAGAAAACATTTACCGTACAGAAAAGATTGCTAAATTTGACTTCAGAGCTTCTGTTTATCAAAAGATATTATTAAGAGAGTGAAAAGACAAGCTACAGACTAGAAGGAGATATTTGCAATACACATGTCTGAAAAAGAACTCATATCCAAAGTGTGTGTGTGTGTGTGTGTGTGTGTGTGTGTGTGTGTATATATATATATATATATATATATATATATATATATATATATAAAACTTCTAGATGTCAATGAGAAAAATACAGGCAATCAAATATTTTTTAAGTGGCAGAAAACTTGATCAATACTTCACCAAAGAGGCTATCTTAATGATCAATAAGCATATTAAATGTTGCTCAACATTATTAGTCATTAGAAAAATGCATATTAAAACGATGATGAGACACCACCATCCACCTGCAAGAATGGCTAAAATTAACCAGTCAATACCAAGTGTTGGCAAGGATGGCTCTTGTACGTGGATCAGAGCTCTCACACTCTGCTGCTGGGAGGGTACATTGGTACAACCACTTTGGAGAAACTGGCAGTATCTCCTAAAGCTAAACCAACCCCTTTCCCTATGGCCCAATAATTCCACTCTTGGGCATATACCCAACTGCTATAGTCTGTCTATAGCAGTGTTCGTCATAATAACCAGAAACTAGAAGCAAATGTCTTTCAACAGTAGAATGGATAAATAAACTCTAGTTTGTTCACACAATGGAATACTATGTAGCAAAAGCAACCAACTGCTGGTATAAGGAACAACATGGAAAAATCTCATAGATGCTAAGTTGAGCGTAAGAAGCCTGACCCAAAGAGTACATGTGGGATTGCATTTATATGACGTTCAAAAACAGGTCTATGGTGATAGAGCTTGAAATGCTTTTATACCTCGAGGAAGGGGACAGATATTGACTAGCCGGAGTACTGGGGTGCCTTCTGCGGGCCTGGAAATGCCTTATATCTTGATCAGGGTGGTTGTTTTATGGGTATATACACGTGTAAAAATTCACTGAGGTGTACACTTATAATTTGAACCTTTAGTGTATGATGTTATACCTCAAAAAAAGTGAGTTGCTTTTAATAGTAATAATGACAATGGGAAGGGGGAAGAAAGGGAAGGGGAGAGAAAAAGAGGAGGAGGAAAAGGAAAAGGAAGAAGAGATGGAAGAAGAAAACCACCAGCTTCAAGAGGGAACAGAAAGTATCAGGCAGAGGGAACAGAAAGTATCACGCTCCTGATGCAAGAACAAGTTTGGCATCACTGGTAACAGGAAGGCCAGCCTGTGGTGCACAAAGAAAGGAATGGTACCCGAAGAAGCTGGGAGAGGAGGCAGGGCTGCTCAAGTAGGGCCTGCAGTTAGGGAAGAGTCTGGATTTTCATCTAAGGGCAGTGGGTGGCATTTGGCCCTTTGTAAGCAGCAGGATGGAGGCAGGGAGCACATTATCTGCTTCATGGGCTTTTTCTAAAATCACTTTGGCTGCTGGGAAAGAAAAAGGGATTTTGTTATAAGGGGCAACAGTGCACGCAAGCAGGGAGACCATTCACGAGACGATCAGAGTTAAAAGTGGCAGGAAATGCTGTTAGAGACAGACATGCTAGCAACGATCAGAAGAGGCTATTATTCATCTACCCATTGCCGGTCCAGGGCCTCCTCACTCTTCTCACCTGCCCTACAGAGAGTGGCTATAGGGGCATCTTCAACAAGCCCTCCTACCCTCTAACTACAGGTTGGCTCAGCAGACTAGAGGGGGCAGGAGGAGAATGAGGTGGGTGTGTATTTGGCTGAAGGGAACAGCCCTCTCCTACAGCTACACAATCTTAGCTCTGGAAACTTCTCCCTGTCTCATTCCTTTGGACTTGCCTACACTTCCCTTTGTTTAATTCCCCCCAATTACTTCATTTGAGTGTGCCATTTTTTTCCTGCTGAGTATGAATTCCATACAGTATTAAAACTATAGACCATTCCTAGACCCAGAGGTCAAGGATAACATATATCCTACATGCCCCTAAGAAGGCAGAGAAGGTTCTAATATATTTTCAAAGGATTTTCATCCAAAATGGAAGTGTTATGTTTGAAGGGGCCAGACTCAACTATCTGGAATATTTGCTTATAGGCAACACTTTATTCTGAAACAAGGCTGAATAAATGAGCATGTTTATATACAGTAAGTCCCCTACATATGAACCTTCAAGTTGCGAGCTTTCAAAGATGTGAATGTATGTTCGCGTGTCCAACCATGTAAGTTAGTTCACGTGTCTGGTGTACATTGTCACGTGTGTGCACCCTCTACAAGTGGTTGTGCTTTTGTGTACTTTACTGTACAGTACTGTATAGAGTACAGTAGTACAGTATCTTTATTTCAAGCCCAGGATGTCTGGAAGCAAGCGTAAAAGCAGCAGTGATGTAGCTGGTACTGTGCTGTACTTTTCAAGGTGCTATACTGTAAGATTAAAAATGTTTTCTTTATTTTTTGTGTGTGTTTTTTATCTATTATTTGTGTAAAAAGTATAACCTATTATAAACCTATTACAGTACAGTACTATTTAGCCAATTGTGTTAGTTGGGTACCTAGGCTAACTTTGTTGGACTTATGAACACATGCTTGGAACAGACCTTGTTCGTATGTAGGGGACTTACTGTACTTTTAAAGGCCTTTTATATTTTTCCTCAGTAGCACTTCTCATAACTGAAATTATTTGTACTTTTTAATGTCCATCTTCTGTATTAGACTCCAAGCTCCACGGAGAAAATCCATGGAAATTGTCCATGAAGAGTCACATTGCCCACTGTATCTTCAAGACTTGGGACAATACCTGACATAGGATTTAATAAATAAATGTTGTTGAAGGACCAAACAAGAGGATGGAGGATAAGAGGAGAGAGGAAAGAGGAAAGAATTAGAACTGGAAGATAGAGATGGGGATCCCAGCTCCGCCAATTACCATCAGCTGTGTGTTTATAGCCACCTGATTTCTCAGTGCTTCCATACGTGTCTGTACATAAGATTAGGATAAGGACTCCTTTCTGATCTAATATTTGTGAAGATCAAATGAGATAACACTTATAAAAGTAAATGAAGCAGTAAATGAAGCAGCCGTCAAATATGAGATGTTATTACTACAGTAAAAGCATCAGTAAGATGGGGCCAGACCTGTTCCCTGCTTTTTTTATGCAGCACGCATCAGCTTTTGCAGAGCATGGAAAGATATTATGATTTTTAGTTTCATTTAAGAATAATTCAGCTCAACTGGCTGCAAACCTTGAAATCTGGTAATGTGCATCTAGGTGTTAAGGAATCCAGACAGCCACGCACAAAACATGACAAGATAACATGTGCCTTATTCTCCCTGGCTCCTGAAGCAGGAAAGTGAAGAGAGAGGCCAACAGATGCAATCATTTCAGGCAGCTTCTGGAGCATAGCACCGGGGCAGCACACCTTAACCCCATCATGTCCAAAACGCCACTGGTGGGGGGCCATGTAGGAGGGGGAAGGCTGAAAAACCCAAGAAACAGTGAGTGATAAAAACAGAGGCTGACTCCAGTAATGGGGTTAAGTCTCTTTTGAGGGACTCTGAAACTAATAGTGTATCCTGATACTGTGTATGGCCATAATTCATATCTAAATAGGAGCAAGTCCTCTCGATTTTCCATAAACTCTTAAATATGAATTTCATATCTGTATTAGTCAGGGTCTCCAGAGAAACAGAAACAATGTGTGTGCATATATGTATATATACACACACATACACACATATATAGGATATATATAGGATGTATATATGTGTGTGTATGTATAATAGGATGTGTGTTTGTGTATATAAATATATATACACATATATCTATATATCTCTATATCTATCTATCTATCTACCATCTATCGACCTATGAGAGAGAGAGATTGATTTAAGAAACTGGCTCTGGGGATATATGTATACATGTAGCTGATTCACTTTGTTATACAGCAGAAACTAACACAACATTGTAAAAAAAAAAAAAAAGAAACTGGCTCATACAGTTGCGGAAGCTGGCAACTCCAAAATCTGTACGTTGGGCCAGCAGGACCAGGGAAGAGCCAAGTTACAGTTCAAGCTCTGTGGGCATGTCCTATGCCACTGCATGTTTTCTTTTCTTTTCTCTTAATTTGGAGGGAGTATTTATTTGTTTGTTTGTTTATTTATTTATTTTTGGCTGTGTTGGGTCTTTGTTGCTGCACGCGGGCTTTCTCTAGTTGCGGTGAGTGGAGGCTACTCTTCGTTGCGGTGCGCGGGCTTCTCATTTTCATGGCTTTCTCTTGTTGTGGAGCGCGGGCTCTAGGCACGCAGGCTTCAGTAGTTGTGGCACGTGGGCTCAGTAGTTGCGGCACACGGGCTCTAGAGCTCAGGCTCAGTAGTTGTGGCGCACAGGCTTAGTTCCTCCGCGGCATGTGGGATCTTCCCGGGCCAGGGCTCGAAACTGCACTGCACCTTTTCTAATGCAATCTGCTCTTGCTGGGATGTTATTTCTTCTTCCACTTATCCAAATTCTGTTTATTCTTCAAGGTACTCAAATGTGATTTTTTTAAAATAAAGTTTTCCGTAGTATCTCATTGACTCCCCCCTTTCCCTTACCCTAACCAGAATGAATTACTCCCACCTTTGGGCTCCCAGGCACCGTCCATAATCCCATGTGGAGCAATCTAAACATGGTCTGATTCATTTTATAATTTGCTGTGTGCATCTCTCTTGCTCTCCCTTCTGCCCCAAATCATAAGCTCTTTGAGAATAGAAACTTGAATTTCCTTTTTAAAAAAATTCCCAGTAGATAACACAGTATCTAGTATAGAATAGGTACATTTACTTAGCATTTATTTTTTTGCATTTATTTGGTATACAATAGATACATTTACTTTTCATATAACAGGGGCATTTTTTAGCACCAACTTGGAGCTACGCACTGTACGAATTATATATGCAATATTTCTAATCCTTACAAAAGCCTGAGAGTTAGATATTATCCCTGTTCTACAGATGAAAAGACTGAGGCTCAAAGAGGTTAACTGATTTGCCTAAGACTACCCAGTAGCCTAAATTGTAGCCCAAATCTATCTGATTCCACCATAAGCTTCAAACAATCCAATGTCATATTCATGACAAGTACAGTGCATCTTTAAAACAAAAGAGAGTACACTCAAAAGAAGAAGGGCATTTACTATTTATCACTTTACAATCTTGGGGATTAAAAAGAATCATTCTCCCTCCCTTGCCAAAATAAGTGCAAACACAGGAATACAACTTTGCTTTAAAAATTACACTAAAAGAAAAAATATTGCATTTTTTTCCTTTGTATTATTGAATAGGAAATGTTTTACGGATTAATGAAATTGAGGGATGAGTAGCTATTGAATCTAGCCATAAAAGGAGACATTCTGGATCATAAAGCATATTTTATTCGTCTTGACAGTTGTAGTTTAATTTTAAGTATTTATGACATTACTTCATAGTAAATATGTCTAATTCATGAAAACTAGGCAATATGAGAACCAACTTTGGAAATCTGCTCAAGTTTTTTGGCCATTAAAACTACGTGTAAATGGATTTGCTGCTAAGAATTATGGGTTTTATATAGTAATGACATGAAATGAAAGTTATCCGTATTCCACTCTACTATAAAGGCAGTATTTCCACAACTGCTACCATTATTACTATTACCTAGACAGCTACACTTGATTTTGTGGAAGTAAATCACCTAACATATCCTCTACTATATATCACTTGAACTGAATATGAAAAATGCCACAATGGGGATTCATTGTTATATTTAAAAAAAAAAAAACACCATTTGAACTTACTTTAAAAAAGAATCATCACGTGGTATAGATTTTGTAACCTAAAGAATTACACATTCTTATGTCAACAGTGTTTTTACTTTTAAAAGAAATAGTAGATTCTTACAGAAAATCTTTTTGGTATTGTACATCTTCTTTACATTGGGGGCCAGGGGAAGAGCCCTGGGAGTTTAAGTGATTTAAATCTTAATAAAGACCACAGCTATGACTCTACCACCAGCTGTGAGGGGACCAGGTCTCTGGGTCCAATGTACCATGACATATTTACAAAAGAAATCAGAGAACATAACCTTTGGCTTCCTTGAAAATCCTCCCATGAAAACTTTGGCTGTGATTTAGGGAGAGGCAGTGAGGAATCGTCAAAGGGGTTTCTGACCTCACTCATATTTATGAGCAGCGGTTAGTCATACAGACCCTCTGAGACGCTCCACGTTACCCGTAATTCACATCTTAGATACCAAAGAGAAGAGCCTCAGAGCACAGAAGAACTCTATTTTGAAAACAAAACAAAAATTAAAATAAGAGAAATCTTTGAGATCACTGGGGGACAGGAGAAGAATACACACAAGGGTGCTGGTGTTCCCTTTCACATCATTTCATTTGAGAGCTTTTCTGCTCTAAAGTGCCTTGGAATTTCCAGTCAAGTCTCTCCATCAGTATCTTAGGAAGGCACCAAGCTTTTCCCAGTATTTCATTATTGATTTGCAAGACAGGCAAATTTCACATCTGGGTCCCACCCAGGGATTAAGGCAGTGAAGAGCTCTCTGCTCTCATCGGAAGGTCCTGGAGGCTGTTGGGGACTGTGGACAAAACTGTCCCCATGTGCAACCTAACAGGATAGAACATAGAGGGAACAGGCAGAGGGCCAGTGTGTGCACTAGAACTGAGACGTCCTACCCAAACCACAAAGTACACCCATGACATCTTCAGCAGATATCTTCTCAAATCAAAGAAAACAATTCACTATAGCTTGTAGCTGGGCCAGAAGAACCATTTGGGCCAAGTTTCACATTCTCGAGGGGCTTTCAAATCTAGACTTTGGAAGCCATGCTCAAAAGAGGCTGTTCATGTAGTTAGCTACAGAGATACATGGATGAGATTGGAAAGTGAAGATGAGCATCATACATTTTTTTTTAATATATATATATTTTTTTATTTGGTTGTGCCTGGTCTTAGTTGCAGCTCACGGGCTCCTTAGTTGTAGCTTGCCGGCTCCTTAGTTGCAGCACATGGGCTCCTTAGTTGTGGCATGCGAACTCTTAGTTGCGGCATGCGAACTCTTAGTTGCGTCATGCATGCTGGATCTAGTTCCCTGACCAGGGATCGAACCCAGGCCCCCTGCATTGGGAGCATGGAGTCTTAACCACTGTGCCACCAGGGAAGTCCCAAGCATCATACATCTTTAATTTCTTGTCCACTGCCTGGACGACACCAGCCAACTTTAGTGAACAATGAATTGATTCATGAAATAAGTCTCATGATTATCTTTTGTGTTTAAATATTTTTAATTTTGAAATGTTAAAAATATATCATTTTTAATATCTGAATTTCTTAATGTACGAGAAACTTCAAAAGATGAGAGTTGAGAGACCAAGAAAGGCCAAGACTGGAAAAGAAAGGGGGATAGGAAGCCACTTGTACGTCTGCTCAGACACTTTCTATTAGCACAGGATGTCTTTTCTCAATGCCACAAACCCTACTCACATTTCATGAGGTCCTGCCTATCTCTGAGATGAAACTGACCTCTTCCTCCTCAGAATTCCCATAGCTCTTCAGCACCCCTTTATTCTGGCCCTTAGCTGTCTTGATCCTTCAGTTGAGTCATAGAAACTTTGACCTCCATGTTCATCCCCTTCTTGCCCAGCAAACCCCTACTCAGGTTTTAAGACTCAGCTCAGGTATCACCTCCTCCGAGAACTCTTCTAATTCCCACCTCATTTTGCCCCCCCACTCCATTCATTCCCCCCAATCTTGGTGCTCCTTTAGCATTCTGGGGACCCCTCTATCTCTGCCCCATCACAGAAGAGAGATGACCTGCTTATGAGCCAGTCTCCCCAGGTGTGATCTACTCTGAGTCAGGGATTCCATTTGAAGCATCTTTGTCTCCCAGTGGCTGGCACAGTACACAGTGCAGAGCTGGGACTCAATAACTGTTCATTGAACTTCATGAACTACTTTGAATTAGATATTCCAATTTAAGTCTTATCTCCCTTGTCAGTCTCTATGCTCCACAAGGGTGGGTAAGATGTATATCTGATCGTATGAATACCTCCAACATTTGGTGCCTAAAAAGACTTCATAAATGTTTGTCGAATGAGTGAATAAATGTATCCTGACCTGCACCTTTCATTACAAATTGCAATGTGCAGCAGAAATGAGAACATAAAAATTCCATCTGTGAAAGGATTTTTCTTATTTACAACTGGTTTTTATTTCTAAATTCACTGTCAAGAGGATACCAAAGATATCCTTTCTTTGGTTTTTGCCAGAAGGGAACATCTGCTGGGGCCTAGAAGGGAAATATACCTGTGGTTAAGGGTGGGGCAGGAACTGCAGAGCTTTCCACATGTTTTCAAGCATCTAGGGAAAGTCATCCATGAGATGGAGCCCAGGTAGAATCAACTGTCCTCCTTCATTCATTCACAGTCTGTCAATAGCATTTATTGGGCATCTTCTCTGGGCCAGGTGAGGCTCTGTGCTAGCTATCAGGGACACAAAGACGGGTAACAGACAATCCCTTGCCATCCAAGACTTCAGAGCCTAGTGGGAAATTAACCAACAATTAAAGGAACAACTCCAATTCTGCTTGCTAAGTGCTGTGTTATCAGGAAACACAGGTTATGAATGCAGCAAAGGTTAGAGTTATTTGCTCTGGAAACTTCCCTTTACTTCCTGAATGGACAGGGCTGCATGTGAGAGGGTGGGCACCAGTGGCTGTGTGAGACTGATGATGACCTTGACGGAGAAGCTGATGGCATAAGGATGGCCCTGCGGCAGGAGTGAGAAGGTTACAGGGAGCTGTCTACATGAGGATTTTGCTCTCCCATCCACTGAGTATAGACCAGGGCCTTTCAAACTTTCGTGTACATATAAATCATCTGGGAAGCCTGCTAAAAAATGCAGATTGTCTTTCCACGGGATCAAGGAAAGGGCTTGAAATTCTGCGTTTCTAGCAAGCTCCAAGTTGATCCTGAGGCTGCTGGCACGCGGACCACACTTCGAGTAGCAAGAATACAGAAGAGAGAGCAGTGGCTTTCCAAGGCTAACAGACCTAGATATCCAATCCCAACTCTAGCATTCACTATCTGCGTGAATTACTTTTGCTTCCTCATCCTTCACTTACAGCATTTGAAAAAAAAAAAAAAAAAAAAGGATAATAAAGCCCACATCTTAAGATTGCCGTGAGGATTCCATGAGAACGTTTGGAATAGGTACTCGGTAATTACTAGCTATTACTCGAAGGATTTCCATTCTTTCCTCAAACGTGTCTGGAGATGATCAGGAAAAAACATCTATGTCTCCCATACTCAAGCAGAATCCTACTTACTTTTGGTCGGTAGCCTCCGTTTTCCTCCACATGGTCCCCTTGTCTGTCTGTTAAGGATTTCCTTTTTATTCCCAACACCTCTCAATGTAATCTCAGATGCTGTTCATGAACGAGGTGGCCTGTTTATCTGGGTTATTAATGAAGTTGTTAAGTGAGGCTGGAGCGGGAAGCCGGTGGCATCCTGCGCTCTCACTCCGCAGAAATCACCACCCCCGAGCTGAGACGGCTTCCGCCACGAGTCAGTTCCTATCACCCCCGCTCAACTCAATGAATGCGAATGAATTTCATGATGCAAGTTTTATGAGATGCCACATCCAACCCTCTCGAAACCTCAAGGTCTAACACTTCGACAGCGCTTGCTTTTGTTTTCTCATCCTCCAGGTTTATCACACAAAAGATGACGCCGCTGTACCTCGCAGGAGAGGATTTTTTTTTTTCCTTTAACACCGCCACTGCTGACTCCCCATCAAGCAGTTATCTCCTCCGTGGCGAGCGGCTTGCTTTCAGCTACAGCCCTCCACCTGACAGGTGAACAGCTGGCCCTGCACATAACCTATGCCTTCTACCTCGGTAGTAAATCTGGTGGCCAGATGCCTGACACCCTGCACGTGGTTCCAGTCACCTGCAGATTCAAGCTGCCTGACCCAGGGTGGCATTCCCCCCTCCTCCTCCCACACGCAACCTCCCTCCCGCTCCACGTACAGCCATATGTGCTCCCAGAACCACAGGAACAACCTTGCTGTGATTCTCACCAGCTTGGCTTCCCAACAGAGGAACGGGCCTATTTCCTTTTGCAAAATGGAAAGAAAATTTTCCCTGCCCAGAACCTGCAGGGCTTTCCACCATTCAAATACATCGGCCTGTTAATATCATCAAATGAATATTCCCTGGGACTCTCTAAACAATTCAGTAGCAAGTGAGTCAAGAGCCATGACCTCACACTGCTGAAACACTAAGGGGATCCTACAGAAAAGATCAAAGAGATTTTAGAATCCCTATCCAGAATGTTCCACATTTGGTATCCTCTTGGCTCATTTCTTAAAGGAAGCTCATCATTATCCACAGAAGGGAGAAACTAATAGAGAGGTAGGTCATTGTGATCTTGGGTGGCTTTGGCCTGCAGCAGCTTGAAGCAGGGTTTCGGATCCCCGCCAGTGATTGAGTTCGGGTCATGGCGGTGACAGCACCGACTCCTAGCTACTAGACCAGTGGTCGGTGACAAGGCCCTGGCCCTATGGCTTTGCAGAAAAAGAATTCCCATAAAGACAGAATGTAGTGAAGCAAGTAATTTATTAAGAGAAAAAAGAGTACGTGTGGATAGACACACGGGTGGACTCAGAGAGAGGGTCACACCCTCGTGGCAGTTTGAATCACTTTTATGGGGCATTGCTTCTGGGTTTCCTTTGGCCAATCATTTCGATTTGCCTGGTTCAAAGTCCATATTTGGTATATCTCAGGATTTTCCCATGTGTGCGCACGCATCTCTTAGCCAAGATGGATTCTACCAAAGAGGCCTATGGGTAATAAGCATTAGTTGCCATCACTTAGCATCACTCCCCTTCTGACCTCCAAGGAGGCTTTCTGCACATGTGTAGTCAGGGAGGTGCCCTGACTTCCAGAATGAGGGATATGCGGTCTCTTATCTTCTATCTGGGCAGGGCCCAGCCGCCTCTCTCAATTGTCCTGTTAGCCCCATTTCAGAGTATCGGTCCACAAGGAATGAAGTCAAACCGTTTGCCCCGAGGGCCCATCTGTCTCCTGCCTCAACTGGGTTTGTAGGTTTGCTATAGCCTTCTTGAAAAAAGAATTGTATGGGATGTAGAAAAGAGGTGGGGTCTGCAAAATTGAGGCAGAAATGCAGTTTAAAAACTTGAAAAAACAAAAGAAAGGGGGGCTATTAACAAGCAGACTTATTCTTTCCCATCTGGGGAGGCAGGAATCTCAAGGCCAAAAATGCATCTTATCTTTTGCCTGAACTTCCTTCTTTTTCCTATCCTTAAATCAGGAGATACCAAAATTGGACTTTTTCTAAAAGTTGACAGTTTCTAACAGAAAGCATTTGGCTATGCCTTTTGCATTCTTACATAACATTTTCCTTCTCTCTCTCAATACACACACACACACACACGCACACACACACACTTCTGTTTTTTCACCGTCATCTATAGCCTCACTGTCCGATATGATAATAAATAGCCAAAAGTAGCTCTTTACTTTAAATTTAAATAAATTTAAATTTAAAAATGAAATTTAAATTTTCATTTAAAATTCTTTGATCACATTAGCCATATTTCAATAGCCACATGTGGCTAGTTGCTGCTGCATTTAGTAGTACAGACAGAGAATATTTCCATTATCATAGAAAGTTCTATCGGTGGGTATTGATCTATACAGTACATGTCATAGGATAAATACTCAAGAAATATGTATTCAGGGACTTCCCTGGTGACGCAGTGGTTAAGAATCCACCTGCCTGGGCTTCCCTGGTGGCGCAGTGGTTGAGAATCTGCCTGTCAATGCAGGGGACACGGGTTCGAGCCCTGGTCTGGGAAGATCCCACATGCCGCGGGGCGGCTGGGCCCGTGAGCCACAGCTACTGAGCCTGCGCGTCTGGAGCCTGTGCTCCACAACAGGAGAGGCCGCGATAGTGAGAGGCCCGCGCACCGTGATGAAGAGTGGCCCCCGCTTGCCACAACCGGAGAAAGCCCTCGCACAGAAACGAAGACCCAACACACCCAAAAATAAATAAATAAATTTATAAAAAAAAAAAAAAAAAAAGAATCCACCTGCCAGTGCCGGGAACGTGGGTTCGAGCCCTGGTCTGAGAAGATCCCACATGCCGCGGAGCAACTAAGCCCATGCGCCACAACTACTGAGCCTGCGCTCTAGAGCCCGCGAGCCACAACTACTGAAGCTCACGCACCTAGAGCCCGTGGCCCTTAACAAGAGAAGCCACCGCAGTGAGAAGCCTGCACCGCAACCAAGAGTAGCCCCCGCTCGCCGCAACTAGAGAAAGCCCGTGTGCAGCAACCAAAACCCAATGCAGCCAAAAAAAAAAAAAAAAAGAAATATGTCTTTACTAATTGGCTAAATGAATGAATAAATATGTGCTATAGTTTTTCCAAATATACTTCTTCCTCTTTCTTCAACTTCTCTAAAAATTGCCCATTTATTTAGGGATAAATGAAGTTAAATTCCCCACCTCACACCATAGCACTCATAGGCCTTATCTTATTTTGGCACACATTTCAATATTTTAAAAAGCTGCTAAAAGAAAACATAGGAAAAAATAAAAAAAGAAAACATAGGACAATTATATAAATTTGAGACGCCAAAGAGCTTTCTAATCCAGAGAGGAAAAGATGCACAGATTTGTCTGTGTATAAATTTCCAATTTCTCTGAGGTAAAAAGAACAAATAAAAAACCAACAAATACATGGGAGCTTTTTAACATACGTGACTGATAAGGGATTAAAATTCTTAATTTATAAACATTTAAAAAATCAATTCAAAAAACACCCCAGTTGAAAAATAAGAACAGCCAATTCACAATGACTACTACAAATAGCCATTTTACTCATTAAAAAAGCTGAACCTTACTACTAATCAAAGAAATGCAATTAAAACAACAATAAGATCTTCACCTATTAGTCTGTTACAGATTGAAAAATACTTTCATAATTAGCATTGGCAGGGTTGTAAGGAAACAGACACATCCAATATTGATGTTCTGAACTGGAAATTGATATGGCCTTTGGGGAGGGCACTTTGGCAGTTTCAACCAAAATTTTAAAGGTGCATACATCTTTATCAGCAATCCCATTTCTAGAAATTTATCCTACAGCAGTCCTCAGACAAATGCAGAGATTTATGTACCTAGAACTTCATTACAGCATTGTTTATAAGAGTGAAACAGATGTATCTAAAAGTCTACTCACAGATTACATGTATGTGATGGAATATTGTAAATTAGGTTTTTTTAAAGTTTTATATTACTAAAATAGTAAGTTGTTAAGTCAAAAGTACAAGATGCAAAATAATTTAAACACTACCACCCCCATGTGTATTAAATATACATATATACACAAAGAGATAGAACACCTTGAGGGCTTATCTTGTACTGATCTCTGTTCTAACTGCTTTGTATATTCACTATATACATATGGCATCTTCACAGAAACCTATGATGTAGGTAATATTATTACCTCTATTTGACAGATAAGGAAACTGAAGCATGGGGAGATTGCTAGCACAAAATCGCTTAGCTAATAAATGGCAGAATCAGGATTTGAATACAGGGAATCTAGCCACAGTCTGTCCACTTAACACTGCCAAGCAGTGTGTCCGCTGAGGGCAGTGGGCAGGATAGAGATAGAGGAAGAACTAGCGATGGAGATAGAGATAAAGAGATAGATTTCAAATTCTTAACCTTGGTTACATCTGGTGAATGGAACTGGGCAGTGACAAGTTAAAAATGAAAAGCAAGTAAGAAAGAAAAGTTTCACTTATTATAATTTTTCTAATGTTTAAATTTTTATAATAAGCATTATCACCTTTACACTAAAAATTCTAATCTGGAAAAACATTCTATCTCTTTTTCTCCAGCAGGTTTAGAAATACTGGTTTTTATAAGAATGAAAAGAATGTAAATGGGATTCATGGACATCTTGGAAATTTCACACATACCCAGTAATCTGGAGAGAAATCACTCATCTCCTGGCAAAGAAATCACTCATCTCCTGGTTTCACGAGACTAGCAGCCCCCAAGAGCACACTGGCCAAGAGCCAAGCTCTAGCAACCGCTGCCCAGTTTGGCCACGCATGTGTCCTTGTTCCTGGGTCTTGCCTTGGCCATGCTAAGCTTTGGTTTCCTTACCCACATAAAGGGAATAATGATTGGTCCTGTGCTTTGTGCAATGCTTGGCGCCTTGTTAGTCTCTCCCAGCGTTGGCTACCAGAGTCATCATTACCACGTTGAACACTCATTGCCCCTTCTTCTGGCAATTTGGAATTAAGATTGCAAATTGATCAAATCATCTGAGGCAGCCAAGAGACCAAGACAATGAAGTTGGCATGCTGAATAAGAGGTGTGAGTATAAATGAGAGACTACGGCCAAGTACCTGCTGATAAGTATTGTAGGAAGGTGTCCACTGAAAAAAAAATGCACACCGTGAGAGTTGTGAGTTAACTTTTAACTACAAATGAGGACTATAGCCCGGGAGACAGCCTTTCAGATAGCTCTGAGAAGCTGCTCTGAAGAGGTAGCAGGGGAAGGTCAGTATATCTGTGATTTTGGTGAAGGGCGGGTACATGCAATCAAGCACACATTTTTGCAGAAGGTTGCTGCTAGTCACAAGGAACAGATGTCTCCGTTAATGATTTTAGTGCTTTTCTAGATATGAAGAGAAGCAAGGATTGGGACTCATAAAATCTTCTGAAAATATCTAACTATCTGAAGGCCTGTTCTGCCAGTTTTTCCCAGAGCACAGAGGGCCACATTCCAGATCTCCACCCTGAACTCCTTTCAGGGTGTGTTCAAGGTCAGCGGCTGCAGCAGCTTGTGACCTAATCCTTGTAGAGGCAGATGGCAAGTGACAATTTTTTAAATTGGCAAAGGCTTCACTGACGAACACAGTGATTACCCACTGAAGTGCTCCAGGCATGTGAGTCCTAGAAATCCAATCTCTGCCCATCAGCTCTCAGGATGAGGGGCCACTTCTTTCAAAAAGGTGTTGTCTACCATTGCTCTCTGTTTGCTCAGTAAGGATGAAAAGTTCCCAATAACCTTATAAACCCTTCTCATTTCCAAAGTTCTTGCTCTTATTCATAGCTCCTGCCTTTCACTTATAAGGAAAAAAAATATGTATTCAGGAAGTGCTCATGGCAAAATCTATTTAAACAATAAAAAAACAACCACCAAAAAACCCAGGAACTCCTTTTAAAGACAAGGGTCCAGAATGTGCCCATCCAAGACTTAATTGCCATATGATTGAAACGTATAGTTTTGAGAATGACTCTGTCAACAAACCACACACTCTGCCCTAATATCCACTGTGCTCCACACTGCTTCTATGTATTTGCACACACACACACACAGCTTGTCTCCCACATTTTCAGACTGTTTTAAAATACAAGGTACAACCAGGTTAATGAAACATGCTTGAGGCTGTGTTCTCTTTGTTCATTAAACTGTGAAGCATTTTAAACCTACAATTAATTTCAGGTAAATTAAAGACATGACACAGCCGCGGTACTCTTGCAAAAGCATTTGTGCTAATATCTTACATTTTTTACACTAAATCACGCTGCTGAAAAGTTTAACAGACCTTCATATTTATAACTGCTTTCTAGATTCTTTTTTTTTTTGCCTACCTCAGTTGTCAAAGCATGAACGAAGCTTGATTTTGGGAAGAATTCCAATTCAGAGTTATTTTTCCATGAGGTACTTAAGTCTCCACACAGCAGCTCGTGATTATGTTGGCAGTGGCTTTGCATAACTGTTGGTTTCCTGTAGTATAAATAAGTGAACAGCTAAGAATGCTAATGTTTTGCTTTGACCAAGAAAAAGCTCTCAGTAAATGACAAGGAATTACCCTCATTGGACTACTTAAGTTTTTTTTTTTTTTTCCATCCTTTAAAGGGGTAAGTTAAACCAAAACAGTAGAGATAAGTGATCACATAATACATGCTACCACTTTAAGATCATTCTCCAAGTTAAAAAAAAATTCAAATTGTTTCATTCCCAAAGTCCTTTCTAGTTGACAAACTGAACTGGAAGAAAGGCCATGAAGATCGCTGGAAAACCCCAAGGCAGGCAGTGTCCAACTGTGGCCGAATGCAGTGCAAAGAAAGTCAGAGCCTTTGTCCTCTTGAGATTTGGACCAAAAAGCAGGAAAAAGAAGCCTGGGCTAGGAGAGAGAGGACAGACCAGGAGGTTAGGAAGGAAAGGCTGCAGAGGAGAAAGCCTGGGGAGAAAGGAGGGTGTGGATGGAAATTTGAGGAGCAGCTCCTGAGAGAGAGAGGCTTTGCTTCGTGTCAGCTGTCGTGGCATGAGATGTTATGGGTCTTGCCCAGAGCAGCGTGTCTTTTGCTTATTCCACGTCCTCCAAAATATGGACCACTAAAGTGTCCCCGACCAGTCGCATCTGTTTTTGCTCTTCCCCTCGCACACAACAATCCCACTATATGGAGCAAAAGGCAGGTACACGTCCTCCCAGGGTGCCTTGCAGCTATCCCTGCCCTCCTACCTTCTCACCTGCTCCCCTGCCTCCTACCTACCCAAGGCTCAGCCTGCCATCCAGCATGCTTCTCTCCAGGCCAGGCGGCCTGCACTCCCTTGGTGGATGAGCGGTGGCTCACATGACTGCTCTTCTGTACTTCTGTGGTTTTCGCTTGTCTGTTTCACCCACTGGAAAATGAGTTTCTCCAGTGTAGGACCAGGACTTCGATGATTTATATCCTCAGAGCCTAGCCCAGTGCTGGCATGTAGGAGACTCTTGGGAAATGTTCTTCAAAAGAAAGAACAAATTAATCAGCGAGGCTTGTGTGTTCCCCCATGGTAATTGCCCTTGTTTACGTGCTACCTGCTAATGAAAGAGTAACGTGTATTACATTAAGCAAATCATTTTAAATGATTACTTATTTTTAAATCACTGAGATAACCTGGTGATTAACTAGTGCGTATTATAACCTAATGTTATAATATAAAAAACATTACATTATACATAAAACATTATTTCTTTATATAGCATAGGTTCCCATAGATGAGTTTCACAATAAATGATATATAGTCAAAGGTCACCTCTATCTGCCATTAAAAGAACTAGTTGAACGACCACTGTTCTTTTTGCCAAGATGGTCATTTAAATTTTTTTTTTGGAATGGACATGTCAGTCATCCATAAAGGTAGAGAGAACAGTATAACGAACCCTATGAACTCATTAACCAACAATTTTCAATTCACAACTAGTTTTGCTTCATCTAATATTCTCACCAAACCCTCTGCCCTCTATTACTGTAAAACAGATTCCAGACATCATATCATTTCATCTAAAATATTTCAGTAAGTATCTCTAAAAGGACTCTTTTAAAAATATAATATCAATATCACACCTACAAATTAACAATAATGCCTAATATCAAATATTTATTCAGTGTTCAAATTTCTAATTGAAACATAAATGTTAATAATTTGTTTACAGAATCAGGATGCAAATAAGATCCATACATTATGACTGGTTGATGTTTCTTAACTTTCCTTCAATCCACAGCTCCCCTTCATCTTCTCTTTCTTCCAATTTATTTGTTGAAGAAACAAGATCACTGATTTACAGAGCTTCCCAATGTGGATTTTGCCAACTGCACTCATGCGGTGTCTTCCACCCTGATCCACTGTCCTCTGCATTTTCTGTAAATTGCTAATTGTATCAGAGGCTTGATCAGATTCAAGTCTCATCTGTTGGCAAGACTGTTTCAAAGATGGTGGTGTGTTCTTTGATCAGGAGGCACGCACTGAGTGGTTGTCTTTTTTGTGATGTTAGCAGTCACTCATGCTCAATGCGGAGATTCACACATTCATTAGTGGTTCCATCATGGTGATATTCCAATACTGCCATCTCTTCTTCACTTACTATCTGGCTACCTCTATAAATTTCCCATTATCTACTATGTATTTGATTATTTAGTGGTACAGTTTATATAGGACAGAGGACATAAATGTTTAGTACTTCCTCTTTAGAGTTCATAATAATGAATTGGTTACCTAGTGTCCTCCAATGGTGAGCAATTCATTTTCTTTTTTTTCCCCAATGCCCTTTTGAACTTGTGGATTTCATTATAATTGATGAATATCAATCTATTGCAGTTAATTTCCTTATTTGTTACTCAAATTGTTTCACCTTTGACCAGTGGAACCTGGTTAAATTTGGTCTTGAGTCCTTTTTGTTTGACCATGGACAGTAGCCCATGACAGTTGTTTTAAGACAAATTAAAACATCCACAGAATAACGAGAATTTTATGCTGATAAGCACCTCTCTTCTCTTGCAGATGGCAGCCTATCTAGCAAAATGCCACACTACCCACTGAACTATGCTTGCTTCAGAGATCCATTGAGGAAAGCTCCAGGGAAAAGACTGGGACTCAGGGGCTAGAGCCATGACCTTTTATCTTGCAGATTTTTCTCCAAGCACTCAAGAAATAGTAGGGTTTTTATTATTATCATTAACTCTTATGAGACTTACATAACCGTTCTCTGGAGACCACAAAGCTCCATTTGACTTAATAACTAGATTGCAAGAGTATATAATTGCAGCAGTCAATTTTGTTGTTTTTTGTTTTGTTTTTTTTCAGTTGCCAGTAGTGTTGCCATTTATTTTGTTTGGAAAATGAACATTTATTTTAATGTAGATTAGAATTAATTTTCATTTCTGTTTTAGTCATCCATAAAGCCAAGTACGAAATATAGTAACAAAAACACAGTATCTCAATCTCATATAATCTATCTCAAGCAGATGCTATTTATTTAAGTATATTTTCGTTAGCATTGCCATTGGAACATAAGTCTGCCAAGACATAATTTTCCTCAAAATTTCATCATGGTTATTTCAAAACACCAAAGTTAAAAATAACTGCTATTTTTTGTATTCATTTAGACCTCACTGAATCCACATATCCATACTGACTATATGTAAATACATATATATATAATAAAAATCTGAAAAAGAAATAGACACACAAAATTGAAGATGTAGAGCAAAAGGTAAATTTAGTTCTGAGTCCTGCTCAATGTAAAATTTGAGCAACAAGGTTTTATTCTCTTCCTGTAAGCTTTTTTTTTTTTAAACATCTTTATTGGAGTATAATTGCTTTACAATGTTGTGTTAGCTTCTGCTGTATAACAAAGTGAATCAGCTATATGCATACGTATATCCCCATATCCCCTCCCTCTTGCATCTCCCTCCCACCCTCCCTATCCCACCCCTCTAGGTGGACACAAAGCACCGAGCTCCCTGTGCTATGCGGCTGCTTCTCACTAGCTATCTATTTTACATTTGGCAGTGTTTATATGTCCATGACACTTTCTCACTTCATCCCAGCTTACCCTTCCCCCCACCTGTGTCCTCAAGTCCATTCTCTATGCCTGCGTCTTTATTCCTGTTGCAGCAGTCAATTTTGTAATGATTCCTTCTAGAAATAAAAATAAATATAACGTAGGTAACCCCCAAGTTCCAAATAGCAAACAGGCTTAACTGAGAGGAACCCGTGGTCTTGATTTCCCTTTGCCTCCTTCCATCTCGCAGTGAGCAGTCTTCCCATCTCAGGGGCATGGCCCAGACGTCAGGGGCACAGCAACGAGACAGTCACAAGAGGACCAGGAAGGCACTAGGCCACCCCTGGTAAATATGCAATATCCATTCCTGGAAAAGTTTATAAACCATGGAGAGAAATATATGTGTTGGCTAACTTAGAGTGGGTTATAATCTGACATAACAGAGTGGGTAGATCAATGTGGATGTTTCTTCTAACTAACGTGGGACTAACGAACGTTCATTCTCTGGTCAGTTAAGCAGAAAGCACAAATATATGATTATTCTGTTTCCTATAGGTCACTAAGCATTTTCACTGTCTCATTCTTACCCCCACTTTCCTCACCATTTTTTCTCACCTGCATTCATTCACTCATTCATTCATTCATGTGATAACTAGTGATTGAACAGCTTCTATGTGCCAGGAGCTGGGGATACGCCATGATGAACAGAACAGAAAGCAAGATGTCTGCTTTCTTTCTGTTTGGAGGAAATAGTCAAAATACAAGTAAAAAACTCAACAAGATAGTTTAGATAATGACATGTGCTATGAAAGAGTAAAAGAAAATGAAGTGAGAGAGAGTCACCATGGGAAGGCCTAAAATGGCTGATTGGAGAAGGTTGCAGGTAAACTAGAATAGGGATTAGTAACTTTTTCTGTAAATTGCCAGAATCGATATTTTAGGCTTTATGGGCTATATAATAGCAGCTACTCAGCTCTGCCATTGCAGCATGAAAGCAGCCATAGATAATATGTGAGTGAATGGGTATGGCTGTGTTCCAATAAAACTTTATTTACAAACACAGGTGGATTTGGCCTGTGGGCTGTAGTTCGCTGACCACTGAACTAAAAAATCTGTTTCACTGATGACTTGATGGTCCTCCACAAGAGGTTCAGTTGTCTTTCCTGAATAACAGGCATACCCAAGCCAACCTATTATTTTAACCACCTTGCAGAGAAAGTTGGAGGTCTCAAACTCCACAGCCTTACTTGGCTCTAGTCTCACTACCCAAGTGTATAATAACTGAGGATTTAAGATAGTACCCTTAGGAAAAGAAAGGGGATAATTACAGCTTGACTTGAGCTCTTTATTGCAATGATTGAAGTACACCCCTTTAGGAAGCCTAGACGTTCCACCCAGTGTGTGCCCCTGTTCAGCAATACCTTATCCAAAGTCTTCTGGAACTCCTAATAGTTGAGGTCCACTGTCTCATAACCCTCTGCTTTCCACATTATCTCCTTCATTCTCTCTCTCCTTTTTTCCCACCACATTTGTCAAACTTACCCTTATGAAACCACAACGGCTAGTTTTTGTCAGTTCATATTTCTACAGATGTTTTGTGATCTCATTGCTTCTTAACGTCTCTCAGATCTGCCTACCTCTGAGGTTACGCTGGACGGTCTATAATTTCTCATCCCCTACCACTCTAAATGGGTCCCTAGCTAGGCAACAGCCCCCTTCCGGGAGGTCAGCCAGAGAAAGTCATACATATTGTAAACATGCTGCGAGCTATTCAACAATAACATTCAGTGGAGTTTGCTTTAGTTTGGAGGCCAAAGGGATTTGGTGGAAAAAAAGTCAACTGCTAAAGAAAACTAGAGCCACACTTTTGGCATCTAGAAAAGGAAGAAAAGATATCCTTCCCATCTAGTTCATTGAGGTCACCAGAATAAGAAAAAAGATATTATATGGGGTTGCCTGTACTTTCATTGTGATTTCACTCTTCTTGTTATTAAACGACAGTGACAAATCCAAGTTCAGCAGCGCCCTGACCCAGAAGTACAGGTTTACCTGCAAGAGGAACCACCTGCCCAGTCTTGGTGAATGGAGCTACCACATCTACACAAACTCGGATGGAAATGTGCAAAATCCAGGGCTGAGGGAACACGTACTGCCTAGGGATTACGCCATCTGTTCACTCCTGCTCACTATTTCTCATTGTCTTTTTTTTTTTAATTTAATTTTTATTTTATATTGGAGTAGAGTTGACTTACAATGTTGTGTTAGTTTCAGGTTTACAGCAAAGTAATTCAGTTATACGTATATATATATCCATTCTTTTTCAGATTCTTTCCCCATATAGCTTATTACATAACTCTGTGACACTAACCAAACAATACCCAGTGGCTCCTGAAATTTGCATCAGATCTCCTTGCTCTTACGACCCTGGTTCTGACCTTCACTTCTGATCCTATATGACACAGTTGTGGGCAAGGGATCCTCTCACTTTCCAACGCAACCTTGCAGAGCTGGCCAGCCAGGCTAGCCCCATCCAGTCTCCTTTGTAGAGATTGGAGGGGTGGGAAAATCAGTTACCAGAAGTTGAAACAGAGGGGCACAGGGATGAGTGGAAACGTGAGACCATAAGTGAAC
Source organism: Balaenoptera ricei (assembly GCF_028023285.1). Lineage (NCBI taxonomy): Eukaryota > Metazoa > Chordata > Mammalia > Artiodactyla > Balaenopteridae > Balaenoptera > Balaenoptera ricei. The sequence continues at coordinate 2,562,369 of NC_082645.1, read as the reverse complement.
CCAATTTTAGAAGGTCGCATCAGGGCCAGAGCTGAAGGCTGGTGCCATTTCAAAGGACATCATTAAAATGGGTTAGAAGTCTGCTCTGGGGCTGGTCTAGGGCAGATAAAACCTGAAGAGACTGGATATCATTACTGGAAAACCAACCACAGGGACGTGGTGGCAGCAAGGTAAAAAAGGAATCATCACCTGAACTGAGTGTAGACAAACCCAGAGGTGTTGAAATGGAGCTCCTTCCATTGGCTGGATCCACAGCCAGGAAGGGGTCCTTGTGGATGCAGTACAGCAGGGAACACTTTGGACATGGTCTTCAGTTGTCCTTGGCCTTCTAGCCCAATGATCAAAAATCTTCTTGTTTCAGCTGCATGAAAATGTTTGAAGTCAAAAGCGTTTTGTCCATGCATTTTGGCCAAAGCATTCAACAGAAAGTAGCACCACCTCCCGTCCCTGCCCAAGATGAAGCCGGTGAGGAGGTGGTACTAGGAGGAGGGGAGGGAAGAGTGGAGGCAGCCCCTCAACTGCCTCCAGTGCTATCCTAGACCATCGCAGTTTTCTCTTTAAGAAAGAAAGCATTTCTTTCCCAGAGCAGGAGGAATGTGGGGTGGAGAGTCTCTGTCAGGGGAGCGTGTGAAATACATGACTTCACTGTGGAGACAAAGAGCTGTGTTGAGTCATTAGCATTCTGGTCCCATGTCCACCTCGTGGTGTTGCAAGCTGGCTGGTGGGGCTTGAAAGGATAGTCCAGAGTCAAGAAAGCAGTGTTGACAAGTTCACACCAAAACAGAGCCCACAAACGCTGGCCCACACCATTGAGCAACAATGACGAAAGGTGCCTGTACTCCATGATCTAAAATACAATGACTGTACCTACCTATTTTGGGGGGACTTGGTAAAAATCAGGTTGTTTATTGTTAGCAGCAAATAGAGGGGTGGTGAAGCCTAGAACAAGGCCCAGCTGTGTAAATCAAAAGCATGATTCTCTACTCAGCAGTTAGGCTTGGTCACGTGATAGAGATGAGCCATGTTCCAGAAAAGAACTTCATTGTTCATATTAGCCCTGGGTGGCCAGACATCTTTCTCTTCCTATAGGTAACTGGAACACCCTTAGCACAGGTAAGCACCCTCTACCTCCAGGACAGCAGGAGGACGCTAGCAGGGTGGGGCTGGGCATAGACCAATGTATTGATGTTTGGGAAACCCTCCCTTTTTGCTCAAAACTCTATGTTTTTACTGAGCCTGCGCTCTAGAGCCCGCGAGCCACAGCTGCTGAGCCTGTGAGCCACAACTACTGAAGCCCGCATGCCTAGAGCCCGTGCTCTGCAACAAGAGAAGCCACTGCAATGAGAAGCCCGTGCACTGCAAAGAAGAGTAGCCCCCGCTCACCATAACTAAAGTCCGCGTGCAGCAACGAAGATCCAACGCAGCCAAAAATTTTAAAAATAAATAAATTTAAAAAAAAAATCTATGTTTTAAGAACAATCTGAAAGTCAGAGTTGAGAGTTTCAGAGTTGATGATTTTTTTTAAATCGTCAGCCACAGTATTCTAGAGTGCCCTTTAGAAATGACTTTAATCAGCAGAATTTCCAGCAGCAGGAAAGTCATGAATTTAATTTAAAAAATTAGAACTAGAAAGCACTTTAGAGATAACTGAGACCAGCTTTAGGTCTATAAAGAGACTGGGGGAAAGAATGGCTAGAAGACTAGTGTCTGACTGCTAGTTACTGAAAGAATGGAAATTAAAAAGCAGGTCTCGGGCTTCCCTGGTGGCACAGTGGTTGAGAGTCTGCCTGCCGGTGCAGGGGACACGGGTTCGAGCCCTGGTCTGGGAAGATCCCACATGCCACGGAGCAGCTGGGCCCGTGAGCCGCAATTGCTGAGCCTGCGCGCCTGGAACCTGTGCTCCGCAACAAGAGAGGCCGCGACAGTGGGAGACCCACGCACCGCGATGAAGAGTGGCCCCCGCTTGCCACAACTAGAGGAAGCCCTCACACAGAAATGAAGACCTAACACAGCCATAAATAAATAAATAAATAAATTAAAAAAAAAAAAAAAAAAAGCAGGTCTCAGTACACCCAGGTTCCAAGATATTCTGCTGGCTTCTGCATTTTCTCAGGGAAAAAAAAAAGCAACCCTGAGCTCTTCCTCACTCACAAAAAAAGAGAGATTGGTACGGCAGAAAGAGCATGGCCTAAAAATTCAGCCTATGGAGTCCAAGACCCAACTCTGGCACCAGGCTGGATGACTTGATGGGCCAGGTAATATCAGCCATCTCCACGGCTGCGGTCAGAAGTCCCTTGGGCAGCTGCAGAGAGCCCTGGATCCTTTCCCTAGCTCCAGATATTACAGGCATGCGACTCTCCCCAGAAGAGCAATAGAACACCCATGGTGTGCTTGGCTAACAGACTCACTTCGAGTTCTTTTCCTCACTCTGTCCAAATAAAGGCAACCGTTCTCTGCCCATCTTTTGTCAATAGCATTTTTGTGCTATCATCCCCAGGGTCACTGGTTGCTTGTTCTTGGACTGCTTTCTGGGAAGCTTTTTACTGCCATGCTGAGCCTCTGCAGTGAGCTTAGAAGAGCCTCAATCACGCACGATGCCTCAGAGAGAACAAGAAGAAAAGCAAGAAGGAAAAAACAAAAAAAGAATTGCAATATTAAGCTGGTCTATCCGGAAATACATAGTGGCAAAACCAGGCAAATGGAATTGTGCCTTCCTTTGCCTCTGATATCTTCCCAGGAAGGCAGAAAAGAATGGGTCAAAAGCTCAAATCTTTGTTGGCTGAGACAAAAGAGTGAGTCTTTGGATTTAAATTCCTCTCTTTTTGCCATAAATTCAACTCAACCAATATCCAGTGAATGGCTTCTCTAAGCTAAGCTAGGCATTGTGCTGGGGGTGAAAAGAGAGGCAAAAGTGAGGAAGTTCCGCCTCTCCCCCAACCTTCAAGGAGATTGTGGCTGGTGAGACTGAAAGGAGATGAGAACACGATAGCAACCTAAAAACCATAACACCAAGCAGAATATAAATAATTCGTTTAGTCATCAGAACAGTTGTTCATTCTAAAGACATGTATTTGAGTATCTATTGTGTGTCAGGGGAAAATGCTCAGCCCTGGGAATTTAAAGAATAAATAAGCCAGGATCTCAGCTTTCTAGGAATTCATAGCCCCACTGAGGATATGTGTATGTCTGGTGCCATGAGACAGAGTCACAGGAATTCAGAGCAAGGATAACTTTCATTATGAGGTGATCACTCCAGGCCCCAAAGCAGAGGTGACACTTAAGGGAGGGCTTGTGCATTTCCTGTCCCAGACTTGGAATCAGCCATGTCTCCAAGAACATCTAAAAGCAGAGGTTTAGAGGACGGGTGGCCCAGGTGAATACATAGCATGAACCACAGCACAGAGGTGGGGAAATAGGAGACAGAAACATGAAACAGCTAGTGAGTCGGTTTGGCTGGTACGTGGCAGGGTACACAGGGGAGAAGCAGGGTTACAGCTAGGAGCTCAGGTTGGACCAGGCTGGGAAGGACGTTGGAATGCCCAGTTAGTGGATCTGATGGATCAGGGAGCCTCGTGAAATGGACACATGGAAGCAAGACACGACTAGTTCTGGGATGCAGGAGGATCTGGCAGCAGAAATGCAGCATAGTTGCGAAGTACACAGCAATCAGAAGTCGGTGGGTCAAGTTTGCCATAGCAGCTGAGATTAAAAGTCATGGACAACCCTAGTATCAATACATTTCCCACTACAAGAAACCAGGAGTCCTCAGGGATGTGGCTGGTTCCAAGTCTGGGGCAGGAGATTTACAGGATGGGTCTGGGGTACCTTATTATGTCAAATAACAAACAAGCTATCAAAGATGACTGGGTTGTATAAAGAGAACTCACGGGCTTCCCTGGTGGCGCAGTGGTTGAGAGTCTGCCTGCCAATGCAAGGGAACACGGGTTCGAGCCCTGGTCTGGGAAGATCCCACATGCTGCGGAGCAACTGGGCCCGTGAGCCACAACTACTGAGCCTGCGCGTCTGGAGCCTGTGCTCCGCAACAGGAGAGGCCGCGATAGTGAGAGGCCCGCGCACCGCGATGAAGAGCGGCCCCCGCTCGCCGCAACTAGAGAAAGCCCTCGCACAGAAACGAAGACCCAACACAGCCAAAAATAAATAAATAAATTAATTAATTAAAAAAAAAAAAAAAAAAAAGAACTCACAGCCAAGTTGAAGAAGCTACCACAAGCCAAACACAGAGCAATTTGAGCAGCCAATCAGAATCATAACTGAAGGGTAGTGAAACACATCACAGGTATTAAATCCACAATATCATAATGATATTTAAAAGAAAAACATTAACTGGTCGCTATTTGAAGATACTGGGAAACCAACCAGTAACTAAGGGAAAGAATCATGCATTGATCCTGTCTTTCCTCCATGAAATGTACCACTGGGAACCCACATGTTAAATGAAGGAAAGGTTATCTTCACAGAAGTATTTCTGCTGATAAATGAATAAGGAATGACAGGATTCAGAATATCACCCTTTTGCCATTTCTTATGAATGAACGCTCCTGAGTATCAATGATGTTAAAAGAGAGGCAAGTAGAAATTATGTACCTCCCATGCCGCTCTGAGGGAATCTTGTCAAAAATAATTTAATCTGTAGATCTACCAATCAATTCATAAGAAAATCAAGAGACAGAGGAACATTTCTAACGACATCACAGGGATACAATTAGCAAGATCCAGACCGTAGTAAAAATCTAAAGACAAAAGCCTTGGTTTCTTCAACAAATAAATTGCAAGGGAAAGAAAAAAATGGATGCAGAACCTATAGATTAAGAGAAATTTTAAAAAGTTATTGACCAGTCACAAATGTGCACTTTATATGGATTCTGGTAGAAACAAACTGAAAAATAAAACCATGTATGGTGTTTGAGTATATGATAAGGAACTATTGTTAATTTCTTTTTTGAGCTGTAATTAATAGGTTGCAGCTATGTTTCTTTAACATTCCTTATCTTTTAGGAGTGTTTGTGGATAAAATGAGATAATAATGTGTGAGACCCTTCATTATAATACAGATGGGAAGGATCTAGGTGAGAATACAGAGTTGATTATTGTTGAAACTGTGATGGGTGCATCAGAGGTTATTAGAGTATCTATTTTTGTATGCGTTTTAAATGTTTCATAAGAAAAGGTTAATAATAAAATCAAACCAATAATAAAGATGGAGGACTGAATAAGTAACTGGGGAAAGAGAGGCAAAGACAAAGGGCAGAGACATATCTCTGTAGGTCTGCAAGGAAACCCAGCCCAGGCAGAGTGCCTATAGCTGGGGAGGTGCTCAGGTCTTGACAGCTCTTGGTTGTTTCTCTTCTCTTGTCTTGGCTCAGGCTCTCCTTTGTTTGGACTTTCCTAGCTCTTTTTGAAAATACTCTCACCTGTGATATTCTGATCAAGCCTCACCTCCTCCTTGTATCTTTTTCTGAGCTCCAACCCCTCCCCAGGCATATCGGGCACTCCTTCCTCTGAGCCCTGCCCACACTCACCAAAGTCTCCCACCACCACGTCTCTCTCTCCCTAGCCCAAAGACTGTGTCAGATGCAGTTTTGCACTCTCATGCCTAGCAAAATGCTTGTCACACAATAGACACTGAAATAGTTGAATGAACCATGAGTGGATGACTCAGAACTTCAGGTGATCAGTGCAAGGGTGATGCCATTTGCAGAGGTAAGGAGACATGAGAAGTTCGATTGGAAGGTGGATTTTGTTTCAGATATTCTGAGTCTAAAACTCAAAGAACTTGAACTCAAAAGAAAAGTTGGACTCAGAACTACACATTGGAAGCCCCCTTCACAGAGATGAGAGTATACGCCATTGGAGAGGATTGACCTGTAAGGTGAGAGGAGCATTCGATGACAAGGCTGTTGAGGACAGACTTGGGAGCTGAGGACACAACAAAGGAAAAGCATGTTAAAAAGAAAAAAAAGAAAAGAAAAGCGTGATCCAAAATTTTTTAAAAGGAGTTGGGGCATAGAATGGAATTCCAATTGGATACTCAGAAGGATGAAGCCCTGTAGGCAGACAGAGCTACTCCAGAAGAGGAAGCACTCAGAGTCCGACAAGGAAGCGATTCTGGCAAAGAAGAGGAATAAGTGAAAATAGGCAGGAGGCTAGAAACCAAATCTGAAGGTCAATGGAGATGGAAGTTCTTAAAAATGAAAGTGTAACTGTGGTTCCCTTTTCATAAAGCTGGTGATAAAGAGATAGAAACTGGTAGTGGCAACATAGAAGGACATTTTTTTTTTTACATTGCAAGAAAGAAGAGACTATGATGCAAAACATCCCTGGGGGAGACGTGATGAACTCCTGACTTCCAACCTCTGAATGTTTGTTCTTGTTTTACTCCTGTGTCTGATGAAGATAGCAAAATGTTATTATTACTGGTTCTTAGAGCCATGAGCAAAACTACACAAAAAGAGATGACATGTATGCAGCAATTACTGTTGCCAGGTTGTTCTAAGTGATTTACTTACATCAGACCATTGAACACTCCCAGCCCAACCCTATGGGTGTGACATTGGTACTATCATCCCATTTTACAGATGAAGAACCCAAGGCACCAAGAGGTTAGGTAACTTGAGCAGGGTCAGCTTGTGAGAGGGAGATCTGGAACTTGAACCTGATGATCTGGCTTCAGAGACTACTCTTAACCACCACAACCTATGGCCTTTTAGGCGAGGCGAGGCGAGGTAAGTTTTATTATAACCCTTTTATAGAAGAGAAAACCAGTTCAGTGAATACAAGTAACTTGCCAACGCATCAGAGGCAAAGCCAAGATTCAAATTCACATCTTCCTGTGCCAAGTCCAGGATTCTTTCCACTACCTACTGTTACCTCTTCTTAGGAAAGGAGACGAGATGCTATCTATGAAAAGTGAGAAAAGCTTCCAGGGGAACTGGGCATCTGTAGAGAATTTTTAAAAAGAAAAAGGCTTGAAAGAGCTTTTGTGAATAATGTGATAATGAATCATTCATACATACAATTTCAATGCATATACTATAACCAAAAAAGCAAATTCCAACAGAAAGGAAGAAGAACTATCAATAAATACCTGTTGAATACATGAATGAATGGCTAAAACTGATAGAGACACACCTCCTCCTCTATCCATTGGCCTCCAAAACATCACCCCAAATAAACTGTATCAATAGAAATGACAGCTAGCATTTATTGAAGCTTATTATGTTCCTAGCACTGTGCCAGTGTATAATCTCATTTAATTTTCGTGACAACACTATCAAGTACTCTACTCTTATTATTACATCCAGTTTATAGAGATGGCATAGACACCTTACCTAAGGACACATGGTTAGTAAATTAGGGACAAAGATTCAGGCCCTACTTTGGAAAGCTCCAGAGTTTGTGTTCTTAATCATTAAAGATATTGGTCAGTGTTTACCCTGTCCACAAGGTTTCTAGGAGACTTGGCCCCAGCCATAGGTATTCACGTCTTAGGGCTCCTGTGGGAGACCATCTAATGCAAGCCCCTAACAGTGGCTGAAGGCTAGAGGTTGGGCATTTACCCCAAGTGTTTTCCACTAGAGGCTGAACCCCTACCTATGATTTGATGTAAAAAGATGAGCTGGAACAATCAGATTTTATCTTGCAGAAATTTAGAATTGGGTAAACAAGGCATCGAGCAGTTAGGAAGAGGAAATAAAGTCATATGAGCATGAGCAGGGTTGGACCAGAAAGCCCTGGTAGAACCATGCATGAGCCAATGGGTGGAATAAGAAGAGGAAGTCAATGAGTAAAACTAGTGGAGGGTGGAATGAATGTGCAGAAAGTAGCAGTGATGCCATAAGGAAAAGACCAAACAGCTCCTAAAAGAGTCAATAAAAAAGTAGATGTGGTACCTTATAGTCTTCCTGCCCTAGTTGCAATGAGGTCTGATGTTGTACAGTTCATTTCTCTGATAGCCAGTCTTGAAGATGGCACCCCATGATCCCCACCTCCTGGCATTCACACCTTTATGTAGCCCTCACCCACGGAGTTGGTGTGTTTAATAACAGAATATGGCAGAAGTAATAGTATATCACTTCTGGGATTAGATTATGAAAGACTATTTTTTTTATTGAGGTATAGTCGATTTACAATATTATATTAGTTTCAGGGATACAACAGTGATTCACAGTTTTCACAGATTACACTGCACTTAGTTATTATAAAATGTTATCTATATTTCCTGTGCTGTACAATACGCCCTTGTAGCTTATTTATTTTATACATAGTAGTTTGTACCTCTGAATCCCCTCTCCCCTTCCCTCTCCCCACTGCTAACCACTAGTTTGTTCCCTATGTCTGTGAATCTGTTTCTTTTTTGTTATATTCACTAGTTTGTTTTATTTTTTACATGCCACATATAAGTGATAACATATACAGTATTTGTCTTTCTCTGACTTATTTCACTAAGCATAATACTCTCCAGGTAATTCCATGTTGTTACAAATGGAAAAATTTCATTCTTTTTTATGTCTGAATAGTATTCTGTTGTATGTATATACACTACATCTTCTTTATCCATTCATTTGTTGATGGACACTTAGGTTGCTTCCGTACCTTGGCAATTGTAAACAGTGCTTCTATAAACACTAGAGTGCGTGTATCTTTTCAAATTAGTGTTTTCATTTTAAGATATATACCCAGAAGTGGGATTGCTGGATCATATGGCAGTTCTATTTTTAGTTATTTGAGGAAACTCCATACTGTTTTCCACAGCGGCTACACCAATTTACATTCCCACCAGCAGTGTGTGAGGGATCCCTTTTCTCCACGTCCTCACCAGCATTTGTTATTTGTGTTCTTTTTGATGTTAGCTATTCTGACAGGTGTGACATAATAACTCATTATGGTTTTGATTTGCGTTTCTCTGATGATTAAGGATGTTGAGCATCTTTTCATGTGCCTTTTGGCCATTTGTATGTCTTCTTTGGAAAAATGTCTATTCAGATCTTCTGCCCACTTCTTAATTAGGTTGTTTTCTTTGATACTGAGTTGTATGAGCTGTTTGTATATTTTGGATATTAACCCCTTATCAGTCATATCATTTGCAAATATTTTATCCCATTCAGTAGGTTGTCTTTTTGTTTTGTCCATGGTTTCCTTTACTGGGCAAATGCTTTTAAGTTTAATTAGATCCCATTTGTTTATTTTTGCTTCTCTTTCTTTTGCCTCAGGAGACAGGTCCAAAAACACATTGCTACAATTTATGTCAAAAATGTTCTGCCTATGTCTTTTTCTAGGAGTTCAGGACATCCCAGGGTTTGTGTCTGGCCACCAGTGGGTGATGCCAGGTCCTGGGTTCATTTCCAACCGACTGGCATGCAGGGCTGGGTTCTGGGGTTCCAGAGCTGGTGTCAGACCACTGGTGGGTGGGACTGGTTCCTGACACACCTGGCTGCAGGGTCTGGGGTATCCTGAAACTTGTGTTGGCCTGCTGGTGGGTGAGTGCAGGGCCCAGCCAGTCCCAGAGCTGGTGCTGGCCTGCTGGTGGGTGAGCTGAGTCCTGCCACTGCAAGCTGCAGGAGTGCAGATTTCCTGGGCCTGGTGTCTACCTATTGATGGGTGAGGCTGGTCCTGAGGCTAGAACAGGCTTCCTGGAGGCCAGGGCGGGGGCCAGGTGATTCTGGGGCTGGTGCCTGGCTCCTGGTGGGTGGACCTGGGTCCTGGGGTCTCTGGCTACGGGGCCCTTTGGGTCCCGGGTATAGTGCCTGCACACCAGTGTGTGGGGTCGTGTCCTTGGTCCTCTGGTGGACAATGCCATGTCCAGGGATGGCTGTGGGTTCAGGGGGTCTTAAGACAACCTATCTGCTGCTGGGTGAGGCTGTGTCCCTGCCCAGTTAGTTGTTGGCCTGAGGCGTCCCAGTCGTGGTGCCCATAGGCTGGTGGCAGAGGCAGGGCTGGGTCCTGAGGCTAATAAACTAGAGGGAGGATTCCAGAATGGTGCTGGCCAACACCAGCGTCCACATGGTAGAACAAACTCCCGCAAACGGCTGCCCCCAGTGTCTGTGTCCCCAGGGTAAGCTCCAGCTGCCTGCTGCCTCTTGCCTCTCCGGGAGACTCTCCAACATCAGCAGGTAGGTCTGACCCAGGCTCCTTTCACATTACTGTTCCTGCTCTGGGTCCCAGAGCACGTGAGATTTTGTGCGCGCCCTTTCAGAGTGGAGTCTCTCTTTTCCACAGTTCTCTATGTCTCCCGAAAGTAAGCCCCTCTGGCCTTGAATGCCAAACCTCTGGGGCCTCTTCTTCCCCTCCAGGCTGGGGAGCCTGATGTGGGGCTCAGACCCCTCACTCCTTGGGGAGAATCACTGCAATTGTAATTATTCTCCCATTTGTGGGTCACCCACCCAAGGGTATGGGCCTTGACTCTATACCCCGACTCCATTCCTCATACCCGTCTCATTGTGTTTCCTTCTTTACGTCTTTAGTTGTTGGGTTCCAGTCTTCTTCATCAATAGCTCCTCCCTAAATCGTTGTAGTTTTGGTGTGCCTGGGAGAGGAGGTGAGCTCAGGGTCTTTCTACTCCACCATCTTGGGAACTCCCCTCAAGACTATTAGGTTTTAAGACTGGGATTAGGTTGTAAAGGACTGAGGCTTCTGTCTTGGGCTTTCTTGGATCACCCACTTTGAGGGAGTCCAGCTGCCATGTCACGAGGACACTCAGGCAGCCCATGGAGAGGCTTGCCAGGAAGACCAGAGGTTTTCAGCCAGTGAGGAACTGCCAACAACCACACGAGTCAACTTGGAAGCCAATCCCACCTTGAGATGACTGCTAGACCGCAACTTTATAAGAGATCTTGAGCCAGAGCCACCCTATTAGGCTGAATTTCTGACCCACACAAACTATGATATATAAATGTTTGTAATTTTAAAATACTGAGTTTTGGAGTAATTTGTTATGTAGCAATAGATAACGAATACACTTTCTTAGCTCCTAGGAGATCTCTACTCCATGTATTACCCTATAAGCTTCTTTTCAAAAAGCACCCACTTCTTTGAAATAGTTTGAATATGACTTTTGTTTCTTCTGGCTGAAAAGACCAGACCTGAACCCAAGCCACTGCACTTGGTCCTTGGAGACAATTCTCCCTGGAGCCCTGACAACTCACCTTAACTCCTAACCCTATTTTCATCTCATCTGTTCTGCTCAAATAACTGCCTGGGTTTGGACTCCATGGGGTTCTAGGCCAGTTGCCTAACATTAACCTATTGACAGGCTGTGCTCTTGACTTCCAAGCCCCACCTAAGCTGAGCAGCTAGGTGACTCCCCTGGCCGGGCTGGATCTAAGGGTCACCTAGCTTTCCAGTCTTGTTTTTGAGTCTCACAGTACTAACTTCGAATATGTTTCTTCTTTCCACCACTGTCAAAATCTCAACACTGAGGAATACTTATACTTTAGTTCTCCACACTGACTTTCTAAAATTCACTGTCATGTTCACCATTAAATAAATCTTCCTCAGTACCTACAATATGGCAGGCATTATGCTAGTCATTGGGGATACAGAGATGAAGTAAGACACAGCCCTGGTCATCAGGGAATTTCAGTCTATTTAGAGAGATGGGTGCATAAATAAATAATAATTTAATGAGATATGAAGGTTTCCATAGACGTAGTAACATTCGAGTGGTTCAGAAAAGCTAACTAGGAATTCTCCAATTAAGGAGCATGAGAAGGGGGTTTCAGGCAAAGGGAACAGGGGAGAAAAAGTTTTGCATTTACCAATGAGTACAGGAAACTCTCCTTAGAGTATGCAGTGGCTAGTTACTTAGAAAGTAGCCATTTCATATGCATATACTTTGATCAGGTAATTCTAAAAATTTTATTTTACAGATATCTCAGAGCCTAACCAGAAATTTATCTTATGGAGAAATTCAAGATGTACATGAAGACATAGATACACAGATACTGTTGCAACATTTTTTTTTTCAACAGAGAAAAAATGGACACAACCTAAATACCCATTAGTAGTGGACTGGTAGAAATAGATTATGCACATTCCTACAATGGAATACAAGGCACCTGTTAACAGAATGAGGCAAATCTACAGGTGTAATTATAAAGTGTGTGAAACGTGCAGAGCAGTGTAAATAGTATAGTACCGATTGTGTGCGTGTTCCTGTGCTTGCATTCCTGCTTATTCATTTATTCATTCGACAAATATTTGATGAGATCCTGCACTATTCTGGAAGCTGGAGATACAGCAGTGAGCAAGACGAAATGTAGGACACAGAACTTGCCCTCTAATGCATTTTATATGCATAGACTATCTCTGCAATAACAACAAAGAACAGGTAACAGTTGCTGCCTGGGGCAGGTTCATTGCAGCCTTGAGGGTCAAGACTGTAAGTTTCACTTTCACTCTGTTTATCTTTTGGTACTATTTAAAGTTTTTACAATGTTCAAGAGCTATCTGCCCCCCCCCCAAATTTTTAATTAGAAAAAGACAATAGTCATTTCATATAAATAAGTCACTTGCATGAAATCAGATTCAATGTTGCTTCAAAGCACACTCATTCTATACTCCCTACTCATTCAATTCTTTCTACAGAGATAAACTCAAGCCAAGAAATGATCTTGGAAATATCTTTCAAACTGATGGTTTCTGGTCTGAATTTATTCTAGACAAGAGAAGGGTCAACTGTAATAAAAATGTGTGGTTTTTAAAGAAGAAATTCCTTCCTCAAGTCACAAAGAGAAATAAACGGATTTTGGGGAATAAGCTCTGAGTTGGTTACTAACACACAGTCCCTCGTGTGAAAGAAATAACATAGTTGGACATGATTAGTATCATTCGAGTACATTGCCACAACATAACTTTACAAATGATTCCCAGCAACGAGGCAGAAGGCAGAAAGAACGTGCCAAGATTCCAGTAGCAGCCCTGATGGCTGGGTGTTGCAATGGTTCTGGAAGGGGTGGGGGGCATTTGCTGAAATATTAGACATCGTGTTTTCATTCAGGTCCTATGGGAACACCCAGAGCTCCCTCCTCCAGCTGACTAGCCTGCTAACATATATTACCCTCATCCAAACCCACATAATTCACTAATAACATTGCAGGTCCAGAACTCAGTTCAGGCATGTATTTGGATTAGGCGTGATCTGTGATGACAAAGGTTTCAAGCTAAGCGCAAATAACAAGGATGAATTTATGCTGGCCAGGATGCTCACTGTGGTTATTTATCACAATTACATCACTTGGCATGGGGTGGGAAGCGAGGAGGAGGAATAAGACGCTAGTGAAAAGTGCCTCCAGATCCCTCGGATTGGTTCCAGCCGGCACAGAGGAAAGCACTGTTTGAGTGGCCCCCCTGTCCTTGTCAGGGCTCTCCTGACATCCTACATCATCCCGGCCGGTCCTGTCAGACATCTGTCTTTAAACAGAGGCTGCCATTCAGACCTGGTCAGATGAGAGTTTTGTGATACCTATCCTTGCCTCTCCAGAGCAAAATGAGGTCACTGAGTACCTGGGAGGGTCACCTCTGTGACTGGAGCAACCATCTGACCGAAGATTCCAGAATGTGAGCCTCTATCAGCCAGACTCCATTGAAACTCCCTCTGAGCTAGACTGACTTCAATGTCCCTTTTTGTTCTTTGGCACTGAGTTTTATGGGCAGCGGGTTTCCCTCCCTGCTGGAAATGAGGTGTTGTGGCCTCCCTGGGCTCACAGAAAGCTCACACTTGGCTTTCAGACAATCCTGGCAGCCACTGCCCACGACCTGGCTCAGAACTGGCTCTGCAGACTCTTTAAAATGCAACCAAAACAAGGAGACCTTAGAAGGCAATGGCTAAACATTGCGGGTTCAGTTCATCCAATGTAAAGGATGAGAGAAACATGGCAGTCAGTGTCAACTGCCTTACATGTATGCGTAATGTGCAATGACTCCAAAGGTCTGTGGCAGTTCAGACTCTTTCGCATCTTCCCCTGGGTTTCCCACAGTGCCTGAAGCACCCACAAGAGCCCTGACACCATAAGATGGACATCCTCTCTTACAGAGGAGAGACGGGTGGCCCTTGGCTGCGTCAGCCAACATTCCCAGCACAACCAGACTCAGGCTCTGAGAGGATACTGGCAGGGACAGGACGACGTACACTGTGTCACTCCTCACCGTGAGCGTGACCGTGGCTGAACAGGATGTGCAAAATATCACTTTCCCTCTCTTACAGATGAGAAGCTAAGAATAAGAGAAGATCAAAGGTTGACTCAAAGTCACAGAGTTACGACTCACAGAGGCAAGATTTGGACCTGCTCTCATGACCCCAGAGGAATGCTCCTCCCATTAGCTCCTGTGACACTCGGGTTTATAAAGCCCTTGTGTTTCTAATACACAGAGACACGTGCTCAGGAGAGAGGGCACAATGATACTCACAAACCCAGGCAATGAGTCCTTTATTTCCCCAGAATTCACTGATCAATGTGCTACCTCCATCCCACCAAGAAAAACCCAGGAAGGAAAATAAGGGAAATTTGGGGAAAAAAAGGGGATACAAAATAACTAGTGGAACAAAAGTTAGGGAAGCTAGGATGGTTTAATCCGGAAATAGAAAATGTTTCAATCATGTAGTAAGTAATTTTCAATTAAAGACTTAAGACATCTCTCACCTAAGGGTGATGGTGTACAAGTAATGAGAGTTGCCCAAAAGGTCCCTCCACTACAGATGTCTTCCTTAGAGAATCTGCCACTTGTGCCTAAAAATTCCATTTCCTGCAGCCCATGGTTGCCATTCATTTGTATCACCTTAATAACCTCTAATACAGATTAAAATCCACGATTCACATATAAAAGCAAGGCCACGCAGGCATAAGACACTGGCTAGATTTGTTTTACACAGAAAGGCAGGCAAGTCCAGTGAGACTGAGGGCATCTAGAGCAAGCAAGTGGGCAGTAGTGGGGTGACAAGGTCCTTGGCTTTTGCGGCAATAGCAAAGTGATAGTGATACCGTCAATGAGGGCAGTAGCAGGAAATTTGGTCGTCCGGGGCTAGTGTAAGCACCCCAGGGCACGTGGATACAGCATAAGTGGTGTGCGAGATGAGTATAAAGATAGAACTTTTTACTTTAATTTGTACGCATTCATTTGAATGCACATTAGAATATTTATTGAGACCAGGGCAAGCCTGTCAGTTCACAAATATTAGTGCTTACAACAAAGCTAGGTTTTTAAGAGACAATTTGATTTAAAATCGATTTGAGGGAAAATGCCAAATTACAAGGGGTCTTTCAGGCATGGCAAAAATTGTGAAGGTGGCATCAAGAGAACTGCGGTTTTGAAAACCCTGGTTTAGACGCCTTGGTATATTCTCAGCAAACACTGGGCTGAGAACCAAGCACCAATCTCTGCACCAAGCACCACTCCAGGCCAGGGGGCACCTGCCCTAGAGGAGTTCAGAGCCTAAAGGTGATGGGGCAAGTGAGACATTACTAAGGAATGCACCATGGCCCCTGCAGATGCACCAAGGCTAGGGACCAACCCAAGGAAGCTGCCTGGAAGAGGAAACATAGATGCTGAGTCCAGGAGCTTCGGTAGGCATTGGACAAGCATGGAATGAGCATGGAATCGTAGGCAGAGAATGTCTGCATCAAGCCTCGGACATCTGAAAGCGGCTTTTGCTTTCAACCTCCTCTACCTTCATGAAGAGTGGTTGGTGGAGGTGTCAGGTTGGAAGGAAGCCAAAAGTGGGAATTGACTTGCCAACCCAGGGGACCAGGTCCAGCACATACTGTTGGCCCACAGGGACCCTCTGTCAGCTGATCTAAGTCCCTGTACTGTTCTAGCCCCTGGGTCTGGGCTGTGAGCTTCCCCAGATGCTGACCTCCAGAGGCTTGACCCCCTTTCCTGCCATTCAGTGTGCTCCCCCAGAATCATCAACTCCAGCATTCCCAATGCCCCCAAGCCCCACTTCTAGGTTGCTTGTGTGTTTGATTATTCAGGCTTTTGTTCTTGACCCTGGACTGTACCACAAATCCAGCACCCTCCCCACTGCGGCTCAGAAGGGAGGTGCCAGGTCCCTTCCCTGAGCGCCTCTTAAAACCAGTGTGCTTCCCACCCATGGATAAAACCCCGCAGACTTGAACAGATAGTGGTTGATTTTCCTTTTCCAAAACGAGTGCCCTTCATTTCAGAAACCCTGAAAACTTGCACAATTAAAAAGCGAAGTTAATTAGAACACTTAAAATCCACCAGCGGCCACATTCAAAACAGCAGCAGCCAAATGTAAAGCAGCAGTCCCCGCCGCCCCGCCTCTGAAGGCTCCACTGGGCACTGCCAGCTTAAAGAGATAGGCCCCAGACAGCACCCAGGAGGCCAATAAAGGACCATGTGCAGCCTTGAGATGCTGTAGGAAACACACTGCAGTTATGGGCTGACTCACTCGGCAGTGATGTAATTGGATACCTTTAATAAGCACCCAAACACACTTTAAAAATTTACAGTCATGCCTTTCTTACGACCAACTTTCTAGATTTCTCTTTCTCCAACACTAAAAAGGAAAAAAAGAAATACAAAGTAATCATGTAGTAATAAAAAGATCGAAGAGCTTATTCAAGGATCTTCGCACCTCTTCTGCTCTTTGGTAAAAGAAAGGAGCCTTGAGCTGTGCATACTAAGTGCTCAATAAGTACAAATGTTATAAGGTTATGGATCCAAAGCATATAAAAATACTACATTTGATTCAAGGCTAAGATGAGCATTTTCCTATAGACGTTGTTAGGAGGCATTTAAATGAAGACATTGTCAATATCTATCACGGCTTTTTATAAATATGATATTCACCTTTGTTTTGCGTCCTCTTCCTCACTTTTCAGAGAGTTTTCACTTCTGTTTACCACTCCACAGCCACGTGGTCAGCAACATCAGGTAATATTCTTTCCGTTTCACAGATGAGGAAACTGAGGCCCAGAGAAGACGAGGCATCATGGTCTTGTAGCTTCTGAAACAGACGTTCCGCTGGTCTGATGGCTCCCCTCCTATACTTTCCTTCAAGTGCCTCCACCCCTGGTTTGCAATTGTGTGGAGACGCTTCATACTGATTTCCTAAATGGAAACAACCTGGAGAGGATAGAATTTGAAAAAAATTACCTTGAATCTCATTTCTAAAGAAAATCTATTTTACAAAAAGTCACTGAGCACTCCACCAATCAACTCAATATTCCATTCATACTGTGAAACTTTCCATCATTAAGCCTCTTTCCTTCTAATCAGGTCAATATGCAGCCTACAAGCAATTGATACATGCTATACTTTGCCCTAAACTGACATTTGCTTCTGTATATCTTACCAAATGACTCTTCATAGATGCGGTTTTATTTCTCCCCTTACTCTGAAAATTCTCAAAGGCAGAAATCAGAGATGCATCTTTTCTTTGTGGCTGCTTTTTCATTTCTCTGCTATTATATGTCTAATTCATTTGGCAATACTGTTGATTTATCCTTTCCATCTCTCATTGTGGTTATTTTTTCACCTGAACACAATTTTCCCTGGCAACTAACAAAATCACAATTCAATAAACAATTCCCACGTGTTCACTGAGACAAATGTAATTAAAGGTAGTATTAAAAGTTTAACCATACTTTATATTTTACAAATTACTTTCACATATGTGATCTTCTCGTTTGCAAATTCCAGGCGCTCTAACTAAAATGTCTATATCCAGAAGGGAACTCATGAAGGAAAGTAACTTTAATTTCTTAATTCATTTCAGCTATTGGGTATTAATTCAGCTATAGTGGGTATTAATCTAATCCACGCATTTTGTTGGTATCACTTAATAACATCTTGAAAAATAAGTTCAAAGTTCCATTTGCCCAGGTGAGAAGATTATATTTCAGGATTAAAAGGGGGAAGAAGGGTGCGGGAAGAAGGTGACTGCTGTTTCATTAAAAGAACTATTGCAGCAACTTCACCCTTTTCTGAGGACTTTCACCAATTTTCTGCTTGCTGGCTAATCATCTTACCAGGAATTAAGAAAACACCAAAAAGATTAAAATTGTTCCACCCACCAACTGTTTCTAAAAGCTCTTAATTTAATCCTGGGTGGTACCTTTTCACACCGAGTAATCGTGTTGAGAAACCTCTTTGTATGTTTTGTGAGCTGCTTTCATTTTTCCAAACCAATAATGAAGAATCTAAAACTATGGTCACAGCACTATCTAGTGGTGGGTATGGGTAGACCAGGAGCTTTGAATCAGGTCGCCTCCCAGCTGGCTTTTCTGCAGCTCAGCCCAGAAGCAGAAAAACTTAACTGTTCTCCTCCATTAAGATATACAATATTGTTAGGACATCCTGAACAGCAAATTCTTTTTTTTTTTGGACAAATAATTTGGATTTTATTTCAGAAGAACTAAGATTTTTTTTAACATCTTTATTGGAGTATAATTGCTTTACAATGGCATGTTAGTTTCTGCTGTATAACAAAGTGAATCAGCTATACATATACATATATCCTCATATCCCCTCCCACTTGCGTCTCCCTCCCACCCTCCCTATCCCACCCCTCTAGATGGACACAAAGCACTGAGCTGATCTGTCTGTGCTATGCAGCTGCTTCCCACTAGCTATCTATTTTACATTTGGTAGTGTATATATGTCCATGCCACTCTCTCACTTCGTCCCAGCTTACCCTTCCCCCTCCCAGTGTCCTCAAGTCCACTCTCTATGGCTGTGTCTTTATTCCTGTCCTGCCCCTAGGTTCTTCAGAACCATTTTCATTTTCTTTTTTAGATTCCATATATATGTGTTAGCATATGGTATTTGTTTTTCTCTTTCTGACTTCACTCTGTATGACAGACTCTAGGTCCATCCACCTCACTACAAATAACTCAGTTTCGTTTCTTTTTATGGCTGAGTAATATTCCATTGTATATATGTGCCACATCTTCTTTATCCATTCATCTGTCGATGGACACTTAGGTTGCGTCCATGTCCTGGCTACTGTAAATAGAGCTGCAATGAACATTTTGGTACATGACTCTTTTTGAATTATGGTTTTCTCAGGGTACATGCCCAGTAGTGGGATTGCTGGGTCATATGGTAGTTCTATTTTTAGTTTTTTAAGGAACATCCATACTGTTCTGCATAGCGGCTGTATCAATTTACACTCCCACCAACAGTGCAGGAGGGTTCCCTTTTCTCCACACCCTCTCCAGCATTTATTGTTTGTAGATTTTTTGATGATGGCCATTCTGACTGGTGTGAGGTGATACCTCATTGTAGCTTTGATTTGCATTTCTCTAATGATTAGTGATGTTGAGCATCCTTTCATGTGTTTGTTGGCAATCTGTACATCTTCTTTGGAAGAATGTCTGTGTAGGTCTTCTGCCCATTTTTGAATTGCATTGTTTGTTTTTTTGATATTGAGCTGCATGAGCTGCTTGTATATTTTGGAGATTAATCCTTTGTCAGTTGCTTTGTTTGCAAATATTTTCTCCCATTCTGAGGGTTGTCTTTTCGTCTTGTTTATGGTTTCTTTGCCATGCAAAAGCTTTTAAGTTTCATTAGGTCCCATTTGTTTATTTTTGTTTTTATTTCCATTTCTCTAGGAGGTGGATCAAAAAGGATCTTGCTGTGATTTACGTCATGGAGTCTGAAGAGCAAATTCTTAAAGACAAGAGTCTCTCCTATCAGCCCACCCCCTACTAAGGCTTTCTCTCCAATTACAGAGATAAGTCCTAACAGTATAGGTTGGGAGTTGCTCAGAAATGGACAATTAAGAATGGAGGAAGGAGAAACCAGGCCCTCACAATAAGATATGGTAAATTCATGAACAAGATAAAAACAACGTTAACCTGCTCAGTTCTTAGTAAACATGAATTGAGAGTGACGATGAAAATGATGGCGGTTTTGACAGTGATGGCTAACATTTATCGAACGCTAATCATGCACCAAGTCCTAAGTACCTGTAATAACCTGTAAATCCACCCAACAACCCTGGGCATTTCATTTCACTGATGCCGAAACGGAGGCAGAGAGAGGCTAAGTCATTTCCCCAGGGCCACACAGAGAGTAAGAGGCAGATGTAGGATTTGAACTCAAACAATTTAAATCTAGAGCATGTGCTCTTATTAATGATGTTCAAGACAAGTATAATTTTCAAATTTAGAAAAAAAGAATTACTTACTGAAGTAGCATACCACCTCTAAAGTTAGAACAGGAAGTGCAGTCCAGCAGCAACCAAGAACCACGGTATACTTTTGCAGATTTTATTCGGTTCAGGCTGGCCGCTTTCAAGTTTATCCTCTTACCACATGTGCACACATGCACACACACAGAATCATGCTGTACCAACTGAGCAGACTTGGTGTTGGAACATGGGACCGTGGGTTGACGTTGTTGGAAATGAAAGAGGTCTTGCAGGTGACTTTGGTATGGTTTGATCTCCATTTGACAGATGACAAAACAAGACAAAAAGATATGGTTATTTTTGCAAAATCAAATTTATTAAATATTTATTGAAGACTGGCCAACTACAAGGCCTCCTGACAATCATTTGGTGGGGGGAGGGCAAAGATGAACAAGTCCTGATGCTTGCCATCAAGAAAACTGTGGTCCAGCAGGAGAGAAGAGAGTTATCATATATATTATATATATAATATAATATTATCATATATTATGTTATTACATATAGTTAGTATATAACTATTGATATAATTCATGGAAGGATCTACAAAGGGCCATGGTGATAATAATACTTAATAATAATAATTACCAGTGTTGAATGTTCACTCAATGCCAGCATGTTACATATATTACAGCATTGATATGTGTAAAAAAAACTGGTATTATTATCATACCCATATTATAGACAAGGAAACAGGCTCAAAGAGGCTAAGTTGCTTCCATTCATCTACTGACAGGTAACAAGAGGCAGAGGTAAGATTTTTAACCTACCTCTAACAATCCAGCTATGTTGGATGGCAAGACTGATGGTTTCAACCTTATGAGAGAGGCACAGATTATAACACGAAAATAAAGAAGAGATAACTATCAGCTTGAGAGAGCAGGGAAGGCTGCGTGGAGGAGGGTACATTTGAGCTGGGCTGTTAAGGGTGAATAAGGTTTCAGTCAGTAAATGGGGTTCAATATATTAGTTTCTTATGGCTGCAATAACAAATTACCAAAAACTGGGTGACTTGAGACAACAGAAATTTATCTCTCAGCGTTCCAGAGGCCAGAAGTCTGCAATCAAGGTGTCAGCACAGCTGTACTCCCTCTAGATGCTTGAAAGGAGAACGCGTTCTTCGCCTTTTCCAGCTTCTGGTGGCTGTCAGCGTCCCTGGACTTGTGGTCAGCTCACTTCAATCTCCACCTTTGTGGTCACATTGCCTTCTCCCCTTCTGTTTGCCAAATCTCCCTGGGCTTCACTTTTCTAAGGACTTTTATTGGATTCAAGGCCCACCAGATAATACAGGATGATCTCCTTATCTCAAGATCATGAATTTAATTACATCTGAAATGACTCTTCTTTCAAATCAAGTAACATTCACAGATTCCAGGGATTAGGAGATGGACATATCTTTTTTTTCAGGGGGAGAGCACCATTCACTATACACAAGCAAAGGCAAGGGAGGCAAGAAAGCACAGGACAAGGCTTGGGATCCGAAAGCAATCCGACGGGGTTTCTAGCACAACTTGTAGTCAGGCAGCGTCAGTTCTCTAACTTTGTTCCTCTCCGTCAATATGGTGTCGGCTTTGGGGGATCTTTGGCCTCTCCATATAAACTTTAGAATCAGTTTGTTAATATCCACAAAATAACTTGCTGGGATTTTATTGGGATTGCGTTGCACCTATAGACTAAGTCAGAAAGAGCTGACATCTGGACAATATTGAGTCTTCCTATCTGTGAACTGACTGGGTTTCTGAAGGTGCAGTGGGAACCAAAGCGGAAAAGGCTGGGGGAGGCCAGATTTTGAGGGCCTTCCGGGAGGTGCTGAGGAGGGCACACTTTCTTCTGTGCAAGGGGAAAAACTGAAGAAATTTAGGCCAAGGAGTGACGTATTCAAGATTACGTCTGCAGTATTACGTGGGATATCCCTAGGGGAGGGGGGCCATTCAGGAAGAGGTGAAAGGGTCCAGTCCGGGTGAAACAAAGCAGCGGCCACGAGAACTAAAGGAAAGCAGAGGTGGCATCAAGATGGTAGTCATTCTGTTACCACATCTCCAGCTTCCAAGAGCAGCGATCGTCAGCAAAGCCCTCATATAGGAGGGGCAGAGAGGTCCAAGTTTACTCCCAAATGCCATTTCATTTATCCTTTCTGAGTGGAGATATATGCTCCCCTTTGTGGGAAAGCGGGAATGTTGCATTCCAACCTCATCTTTTCGAATCTGAGGGTGGGGAGTGTGTGTGGCAGGACGGGAGGTGTCTGTGTGCACAGCCGAGGAAGCCCCTTTCAGTCTGTCCCCATTATTTGAGTGCCTGGTCTGGGCTTAGCGATGTGCTATGTGCCCTGAGAAGTACCGAAGAAAAGAATAAGTCATTCTTATCCTCCGAGTATTTATAAACTCGTAACATAGGTAAAGAGGATTTACTTTCAAGGCACACTAATAAGTCAGGTGGCATGGAGTTGGGAGCCTGGGGGTGGCACCACAAAGCCCAGGACTGTATATTGCTCCACCACTGGCTGGCTGGGGCTGGCCTCACATTCCTTATTTGAAGCACAGATCTATGAATCCCTTCCTCGTAGGAGGCTTCTGAGGAGGAAAGGCAATAATTATTCGTGTATTTGGCACAATGCCTGGCACAGAGTGACCGCCCAGGAAAGCAGGGCTACCATTGAAAGTATAGGGGGAATTTATGTGAATTTGGGGGAGCTGGAGTAGTGGGGACCCCTGGCATGGGTCTGAGCTGTGCCCACAGGTAGGTGGGCTTTGGACAAGGAAAGAAAAATGAAATGATTTTTAGGTTAGGACAACCTGATTGAAGATGTATAGCTGGGGATGCAAAATATCCAGCTGTTTATGTAAAGGTTCCTACAAGAATAGCCCGTAAGCAGAATTGTAAAGGGAGCCTGTGTTGACATTGCCTCCTTTTCCTCTGGTGGGTCTTCTGTCCTTGCCGGATGGGTCAGAAGACTCCCGTTATGTCTCTCCACCCCTGCCCTGCTTGCCCAGTCTTGTGTTCGGTCTTCTTGGGACCTTTTCACCTGCTAGGAATGCTAAATTAACTCTTATTAAGATATCCATGGCTAATCCATGTAGGTGTATACATACATATATAAAAATCCATATATTACACAAATCCATATGTATTTTTATATATATTTTCAAATATAGGCATTCAAACGTACACATATGTACACAAACACACACAAACGCGTTTTCTTTTTAATGAAAGAATTTTTTTTTGCCTTAAATCAAAAGTGTGACTATAATGGTAGCAACTCCAGGTGTTTAGAGCACTCGATTTGAGCGGCCTTTGAAAATCTATTTAACATTCGACTGTATATATCTAAGGATACTCCAGTTACATCTGTAATAATCCAACTGAGGATAAGTTATTAACAGAGACATATATCAGAGACCTATTTTCCACAAAATAGTCCTCTTAGGCCTTTCAAAAAATGTCCCTGGGCTTCCCTGGTGGCGCAGTGGTTGAGAATCTGCCTGCCAGTGCAGGGGACACGGGTTCGATCCCTGGTCTGGGAAGATCCCACATGCCACAGAGCAACTGGGCCCGTGAGCCACAACTACTGAGCCTGCGCGTCTGGAGCCTGTGCTCCGCAACAAGAGAGGCCGCGATAGTGAGAGGCCCGCGCACCGCGATGAAGAGTGGCCCCCGCTTGCCACAACTAGAGAGAAAGCCCTCGCAAAGAAACGAAGACCCAACACAGCCATAAATTAAAAAAAAAAAAAAAAAAATGTCCCTGCGTAGTGAGAGACTTGAGTTCTGGTCTGAATCCTGCCTCTGGGTAGCATTGTGAAAATCCCTTGCCTTGGCGTCCTTGCCTTTTACCGTCTTCTCTGACTGGCAATGCCCTTTGTGCTGGATATCTCAATGTGCCCATCAGATCCACTCTTCCACGTCTCTGCCATTTTCCTTGCCCGGGCAGGCTGATTACATGCACTGAACCAAATGGTCTCCTTGCTCTCTGGATTCCAGCTGGGTTTGGGTCATGGGAGCCTTGGCAGGAGAGCAGAAGGGGAAGAGAGAGAAAGGTCAGGGCAACTAACTACCCCCCTGCTCTTGCCCGGAAGAGTCACCATAAGCAGAGTCCCACCTCCCAACCTACAGAGGGTAACAGCTTGGGGAATCCTCTCTGTCTCTGTCTCTCCACCTTCAGCCACAGCTGACTGGACCAAGTGTGGTCACCCAACAGACTCTCCCATCGCAGGCTGGCTGGTTACCTATGACTTGCAGGGCCTGATTCCAGCAGATGAGCCCAGCTAAGCCGATTCTTCTCTTAGGAACTGACAGAGTCCACAGGGCAGCAAGCTGTGATAAGCAACCAATGGAAGTCATGAGGCAAACGTGGGGAAATATTTAAGGCCATGTGCAAATACATGTTAGGAGGCAGCTATGGGGAGAAAGGAGAGAAATCAACAAATGCACAGAGAAGCACAGATTAGCTGGGAGAGAAAGGCACTCCTCCCCAGGGCTGCCTCAGTTTCTTAATTCTCATGGCATTTCACCTTCATGAAGCCCAGATAGAAACTGTTACTGAACTTGAACACCCATGAGACCACTGCATCTGTACAAAGACATCATTTTCCTTGAACCAACCTGAGTGCCTACCACGTGTCAGGTACTGTACTAGGCCCTGAAAATAGGGGTGAACAAATCAGACAAGGTCCCTGCCCGTAGGAGGCCTACCTCTTGTGAGTTGTTGGTGACAAAATGGTGTGGGACAAGGTAGTCTGTCCCGAAATGTAAAACCTGAGTTTAATTCTGAGGCAACATTAGAAACAGATTGAAAGACATTCTATACAACAAATTCCCTGTGTTCCTCAACTTGTCAAGATCATCAAAGATGGAATAAGTATTCCATGTTAAATAAGACTAAGGAAATATGACAACAAGGAGATATCACCTCATGCCCATTAGGCTGGCTATTATCAAAAAGATTAGATATAACAAGTGTTTCAAGGATGTGGAGAAAACAGAACCCTTGTGTACTATTGGTGGGAATGTAAATAGGTGAGGCTGCTATGTAATATAGTATGGAGGTGCCTCAGAAAATTAAGAATAAGAATTACCATATCATCCAGCAATTCCACTTCTGGATAGTTATCCAAAGAAAACAAAAACACTAATTCAAAAAGATATATGCACCCCTGTGCATATATTTATTGAAGCGTTATTTACAATAGCCAAGATATAGAAACAACCTAAGTGCCCATCAACAGATGAATAGATAAAGAAGATGTGATCTATATACACAATGGAATACTACTTAGCCATAAAAAGATGAAATCTTGCCCTTTTAGAAACATGGGTGGATCTTGAGAGTATCATGCTCAGTGAAGTAAGTCAGACGGAGAAAGACAAATACTGTATGATTTCATTCATAGGTGGAATAAAATAAATAAATAAAGCAAAACAAACAAAAACAAACACGTAAATACAGAGAACAGAGTAGTGGTTACCAGAGGGGAAGGGGGTGGGAGAAGGGTGAAATGGGTAAAGGAGGTCAGCTGTAATGTGACGGATGGAAACTAAACTTTCGGTGGTGAGCATACTGTGGTATATACAAAAATCAAAATATAATGTACATGTGAAACCAGTGTTACCTCAAAGAAAAGGAAAGAAAAGAAATATGACAACAAAATGCAAAGTGTGACCCTGAATTGAATCCTGCACGAGAAAACAATTTTTTTTCTCTTTGCTCAAAGGATACTTGGGACACTTACAGACGAGGAAAATGAGACCTAAAATACTTATGTAAAGACATGGGACCAGGTCCCAGATAAGCTGCTTCTCATGTCCACGAGCTTTCGAGTCCATCTGACTGTCTCCCAATAACTCTAAGTTTTGTTTCTAGTTTCATTATTATTTCTGTATTATCATCAGCTCACCCAAAGATGATCTGTAGAAATAAAATCTCATCAATGACTCTCCCTCTGGTCTCAGGTCTTCTGATGCCCAGGGAAAATTCTGGGCTGCTCAATATCCTTATCACAGAGCTAAACCTGGTAAGTTGGATGAATTTCCCATTTCTGTTCAAATCCACTGTCTGACGATGTTTCAAAAATAAAAACTCAGGCGATCAGTGGTTATATTGTGGCAGTAGCAGTTCTGGCTGAAAGGTCTATATTTTTGGGTTTAAAAGTATTTCAAGGGGCAGCGAATATTTTGAAAATTCTGGGAAACTGGAGAAGAGGTCTAGGTAACAAATGTCTATTCAGGAACTGAGTAGAAAGCCCAGATAGATGGCTTAGATTTGGTGCCCAGTAAAGATAAAGGAATAAAAGAAAAACCTTTAGCTTTCATTAGGCATGCATGATACAGTCATCTGCATTTTTCATGGCACCATGTCATGTGGAGCTTGTGCACCTAGGAACCTTGCCCTTGCTTTGCAGGATTCTATGGGAATTGAGATTTGATCAAGACTGCCTGTACTTAATAATATTTAAAAATAAATGCTCAATTCTGAAACGGGGCCTTAGTGCAAATTCTCCTCAGGGAATTTCAAAGGAAACCCAAATCATGTCTACAAGGCCCTAAATCACCTGGCTTTTGCCCACCTTCAGACCTCATCTCTGTCCCTTCCCTTTTTTACTCAGCTAGCCCCAGGACATTTGCACATGCTATTCTCTCTGCCTAGAGTCCTTTCTCCCCTGATCTTCACAAAGCTGACTCCTTTTAAGCATTGAAGCGTCAGCTGCAAGTTGAATTCTTCAGAGATCTCTTCCTTGACCAGTCAACCTAAATTAGCCCTCCACCACCCTATCACTCTGGGGTCCACTAACCTGATGTGTTTCATACACAAGCCTTATCACCGTTTGAGACTCTCTTATCAATAAATATGTTCACATGTTAATGGTTTGCTTCTTTCATTGGAATGTAAGCTCCAAAGAGCAAAGAATTTGTCTGACTTGTCCTCATTCTATCCTGACTGCCTAGATCAGCGGTTCCCAACCTTTTTGGCACCAGGGACTGGTTTCGTGGAAGACAATTTTCCACAGACTTGGCGGGGGTGTGGGTCAGGTGGTAATGCGAGCGATGGGGAGTGCTGGGGAGCGGCAGATAAAGCTTTGCTTGCTCGCTGCCACTCACCTCCTGCTGTGCGGCCCGGTTCCTAATGGGCTGCAGATCGGCAGGGGACCTCTGGCCTAGATCATCTGCTGACACAAAATTGGACATGCAGTAATTATTGTGGAATGAATTAATAAATGTGGACAGGGGCCAGATCTTCTAAGGACTTGCAGTCATGGTTTGGAGTTTATGCCAACCAATTAAATGATAAACAATCATGTATGAGTTCCCTAACTGGGCTTTCTTAGCCCAATCATGTCAATTCCAGGCCAGGGATCACCAGCCCAATCACCAGTTCTCAACCTTGGCTACGCTTTGAAATCAGCTGGGCCAAGGGGACAACTTTTTAAAAATCCTGCTGTCTGGGCCCCAACCCCCAGGAATTCTGATTTAATGGGTCTAGGCTGAGGCTGGGACATGAGAGCTTTAATGATCCTCAATACTCAGCCAAAATTAAAACCCACTGGTTTCAGTGGTACTGAAAGTATAGTGGGGATTCCAAAAATGCTTTTTGTCTCATTGAGTGTGGCTGATTTGAGCGTTTGGCTCCATTTTGACACTGCCTGACACGTAGTAGGTGCTCAATCATATTTGTTAACTGGCTTTCTAGTAAATATTTGATGAGTGAGTGAGTGAATGAATAATTGAAATTAAACTAAAGCCTATAGGAGATTAGCAAAGGCAGAGGTCAGCATGGATGGAAGGAGTTAGATGATGCTCTGTAACAGGCAGTGGGTAGGAACATGGCCTGACGTCCACTTCTCTTTGCTATAAAGTATTCCAGAATCCTGGAATATCCAGGCTGGAATGGGCCATGGAAAACATCCAATACAGTGGTTCATAATATTATTCTGGTCACAGACCCTTTAGAATTGGGTGAAAGTTTTGGACACTCTCCCTCCAAAAAATACATCCAACATCCATACTTATGAATCCAATTTGAGTGGGTTCAACAAGCTCCTAGACAAGGGTTCCCTAGCTAAAATCTTAACATCCAGTTCAAATTCCCCATTAGTAGAAAATGAAATGGAGACCCAGAGGGGGCGAGTGGCCTGCTGGAGACACAGCCAA
Source organism: Balaenoptera ricei (assembly GCF_028023285.1). Classification (NCBI taxonomy): domain Eukaryota; kingdom Metazoa; phylum Chordata; class Mammalia; order Artiodactyla; family Balaenopteridae; genus Balaenoptera; species Balaenoptera ricei. Next base: position 2,534,057 of record NC_082645.1, on the reverse strand, counting down.
CACAAGGACAGCAGCTGGTTGGAACCTAGTTCCCACAGCAGTGAAACTAGTTGCCAATCTCAACTTGACGGACCCGCTGAGGACAAAGTTAAGAGGATGAACTTGTAACTAATTATTTTGTGTTTCCTCCTCCTTTCCCCTGATGTCTCAAATTTCACACGCCATAAAATTCCAACAGCTAATCTAATGCCATAGCTGTGCCACGTCATTAAAAAGTGGAAACTGAAATTCTAGAGCAACCAAGTCTTACAAATCTACCATGTCTTCACGCCAATCTCTGAAAATAGAGCAGTGGAAAATGGCCTCAAATAAAGCCAAGAAACCCTGAAATGAGCACCAGCTTGTGACTGGTCCCTAGAGCAGCCAACTCAACCAGTACACATCTGTGAACACACATAGCTAAGCTGATGAAGAATTCCATCATTCCAGATGTCAGGGTAAGCGACACCAAGAAGAGTCCTGGCAGACAGCTGGATAGCATCTGAATAAGATGTGAGCTCAGAAAGTAAGAGAAACAACCAAGATCAAATTGTTCATGGATCTTAGGAGTATGTTAAGAACACAGTGTCTCCTTGCCCTGGCTGGGAGTGGGTTTTCAAAGGTGTGTGGCAGAGCACAAGTGCTTAAGGATGGTTGCCAGCGCCTGAGGAAGACTTATTGAGGCCAGCCTCAATGAAGTCATTCTCAGTTCTATTTTAGGAAAGGACATGAATGCAACATACTGTCAATATTTCAAAGGATCCGGGAGTGAATCATCTAATATCTGTGTCTTTCTCCTTCTCCCTTGTTCTGCTACTTTTCTAGGGAGTCATCCTTGTTACCAGCACCTCCTCAGAGGCCAAGGAAAAGAACAAAACCCTAATTAATCACTAGGTTATGTGTAACAACCATGGGGAAAGAGCTGGTGACTTTGTCCAAAATAGCACTTGAGAATGTCACCTAAGCATGTCTTCTCCTAGTTACTAAGATGTCTTCTTAACCCTCTAGGTACAGCATTAAGACTCAAAATACAAAATGAAATGGTCAGACCTGTGGTCCATCCTGCACAAGAAAGGATCCATGGTACATTATGAAGGAATATGGCAGATGCCCTACTGATAAACTTCTCCTCCCAAACTCTCCTCACAACTCCATCATGCCATGAGTCTTAGATGTAAGATCTTTATTTACCATCCCCAAAACTTAAAAAAAATTTTTTTTTATTTTCAGTAAATTGTTTTCAATATGTGTACCTTTTGAATAATTAGTTCCACAAATTTGTTTCCCTGTCTCCTGTTTCCTTAATCCTGTGAAACTTGGGATTGGATTAATTAATACAACATAGTACTTAATACACTAGTGAACCCAATATAACATTAGGTGACTTGCAGCCACTCCACAGGGTAGACTGTGTGTCTGAGATTACATGTAAGTATACCCTTCATTTAAAATAGCTGAGCTCCTAAGCATGACACTTAGACAAAGTGTGTAGTATGTCATGAGTTTTAAGTACGAAAACTGTTTCTGTCAACCTGTTGAGGTATATAGACCAAACATGTTCATCCACTATGAGTATTGAGAGATCATGCAAAGATTCAAGAAGGAGAACAAGTGTGAGGGATGCTTGGTTAAGTGGAAAACCAGCAAATGTGAGTTTCAATCCACACTGTCTCTCTCAGCACCAAAACCTTATCCCATAACTTGGTAAATCTGTGGCACTTTATTAAGAGATGTTAAACAGTGAGCCTCCCCTGGTTTCTAAGGTTTCATTAATCACCTACCATGGTCAGAGGCAACCTCTCTCTAAAGGTTTAAGGCATCCAGGGAAATCCCGGCTTTGTAAACACTTGCTAAGGCTTTGGGGCCAGAGCATCAGCGTGATCTCTACCTGGTAAGCTGCGTAGGCAAGTGGGGCACGAGAAGGGGCTGTTCTACCTAAGCTAGAGGCAGGCGCCAGCTTCCACAGGTTACTCCACGCCTCCTTACCTCTGGGCTCCACCCCAGTTCGTTTTCAGCTTTGCAAAGGTAGATCATTGTTCCAGCGACATCAGAATGCACCCCAGGAAGAGAATTCCAAGAAAGCATGTGCCTAAGAGGGTCAGTCTTAAAAGTCCTCATCACAAGAAAAAACAATTGTAACTGCGCGTGGAGACGGATCTTAACTAGACTTACTGTGATGATCATTTCACGATATATACAAATTTCAAATCATTATGTTATACACCCGAAACTAATACAATTATATATGTCAATTATATGTCAATTTCTAAAAAAAAAAAAAAAAACCATTTGTCCCTCATCATTTCATGTAGATTTCCTTTCTTTCTCCTCCTCCTCCTAGAAGTTATTCCCCTAAAGAGATGTAACCTCATACACACCCCTGAGCTTGCAATTTGTTCTTAACCCGTATCAGAGCCCCTCTCCATGATGGAGCTTCTGGAAATGGGTTTCACCAATAATGACACTCCATATAAAGATTTGCAGTAGTGACTGGAGACAATAAAATTCGGTTCCCCCCAAACCTGAGTAGTAACTTCGCTTTTAAACCAACCCTCGTACATAAAACAATTGGTAGGTAGTGTAGAGCTTCCTGAGAACTATTGCTTTCCACGTACAGCCAAGTGATGATCCTTCTGGAAGGCACAGCAGAAAAAAACAAATCAGCAAACTAGCCACAATCATAGATTCCTCACATCCCTGCAAATTGACATCTAGCCCTCAGGCTGAGAAACATTCTGCAGAAGAGCAGCCGTTCTTATAATCTTCTTTGCAGAAAGAGTTCAGTTCATGCACAAAAGATAACAGGTGGGCATTTTCACTCTAATTTTCTCATTCATGGGAGACAGTTTCAAAACCCTTCTTGACCAAAGTGTTTCATCCTGATATTTATCTGATGTGAATGTCAGGAATAGATTAATTAACGTAGGAACCTCAAGGAGACCTCAAGGGACAACAGTATCTGAAATATCTGAGGCTCCCGCTGGCCACCCTGCCTGGTAAGGGTGCTGACGGCTCTGTTAGCGACAAGCATCATTAGACATTCCCTGTACACTTTGAATCATTTTCATTCAGGCAGAGGGAGAGGGCCTTTCAGAAGGACAGACCACTGATCCCCTGTAATTTAAAGGAGAGAGACACATTATGCAGCTCTCTCATTTGAATTATGACTCAGAGATAAGCATTTCCTCTCTGCGATAAGAGTGGAGGCCCATAATAGCCACAGAACTGTTTTCCTGAAAGAGCTCTCATTTGCATGCTTAGCAGCTGCTAGGAGAGACGTAAGCAGCTGGCTGTGGTCTAAAGTGAGCTGGACCCGCAAGCGTAAAGGGAAGACTTGGAGGTGCGGTCACTGGGGAAGCTGGCCACTGATGAGACGCCAACATCAGTTACGCTGTCAATCTCCACTAGTTCCAGGATCCTGCTGAGACCCAAATGAAGCCAGACTGGGAACATTGTTAAGCATGCCATCTGAGAGGGAGAGTCACAAATGGCGGCCGTTTAGGGGGACAACTTTTTCCTACTTGAAAACCAGAGCAGCCAGTGGAAAGGGAATTATTTTGTAATGACATCAGCTACGTGTAGACTTCAGACTTGAAAACAGAGTAGCTCTCTCACTCGTGTGTCCAGCCAGGACGTCAGAGTGAGTCCTGTGTACTCAGGTGCAGAGTGTCCCGAGAGAGCCTGAGGGCATGAGGGACCCAAGACACCCAGCATCACAGCTGCGTCGCTACCGTGAGTCCAATGTTGCCTTTTCTTCCTTTTTCTCCTGTCTGCCCTCCAGTGGGAAAAGGGCAGGATAGACCCCTGACCAAATAAAAAAGGGCAAGTGTGGACATTCAAGGAGTGAAGAGCCTGCCAAAATACTGGCTAGGAGGGTACTGGTCAGAGATGGGCTCATGGGAAATAAAAACACCAAAAGAACAAAGGGGTCATTATATAAAAATATCAAAATTCCTAAAACATATTAATGGAAAAGGTTTAGAATTATAAAGTAATCATGCATTATTCTACACAGTGGTTCCAAACCGATAGCTAGGTACTTTATGGTTTTACAAAGTGCTACAACATTAGTTATCCTATTTGATTCTCATAACAAAGGTCTATGTGAGAAGACAGTTGCGATGGTTAATTTCATGTGTCAACTTGACTGGGCCACAGGGTGCCCAGATATTTGGTCAAACATTATTCTGGGTGTTTCTTTCGGAGTGTTTTTGTCTGAGATTAACATTTACATTGGTAGACTGAGTAAAGCAGATTGCTCTCCCTAATGTGGGTGGGCCTCAACCAATCTGTTGAAGGCCTGAATAGAACAAAAATCCTACCTTGAATAAGAGAGTATACCTCCTGCCTGCCTGCTTTCAAACTGAGACATTGACTTTTTCCTGCCTCCAGATTTGGACTGAGACGTTGATCCTTCCTGGGTCTTGAACCTGCCGGGCTTCAGAATGAAACTACACCATCAGTTCACCTGGGTCTCCAGCTTGCTGTCTCACACTGAAGGCCTTGGGACTTGACATCCTCTATAACTGTATGAGCCAATTCCTTACACTATGACATATTATACAACCAATAGGATGTACTATATATATGTGTATGTGTATATGTATATATATGTACTATAGATGTGTATATATAATACATCATATTGGCTCTCTTTCTCTGAAGAACCCTGATGAATACAATAATATCACCACCATTTTATAAATAAATAAACTGAGCTCTAGAGAGATTTAATGACCATCACAAGGTCACAGGAGAGTTGACAGCAAAGAAGAGCTTGAACTCTGGTCTTCTAACTTGAAGCTCTGTCGACTTGTTCTTCCCTGCAGCTGGGATAAGATCATGGCTAAATATAGAATCCATAGCTTTATTTATTAATCAATAGACTTTACTTTTTGAAACAGTTTTAGATTTACAGAGGAATTGATCAGATAGTAATGAGAGTTCCCATCTACCTCTCACACCCAGTTTCCCCCATTATTAACATCTTACATTAGTATCTTACATGTGCTACAACTAATGAAGTAATAGTAACTTGTTGTTATTATTACCTAAAGTCCATACTTTATTCAAATTCCTTAGTTTTACCTACTGTGTTTTTTCTGTTCTTGGATCCCATCTAGGACACCACAATACATTTAGTCATTGTCTTATCCCTTAGGCTCCTTTAGACTGACAGTTTCTCAGACTATCCTTGTTTTAGATGACTTTGACAATTTTAGAAGTACCGGTCAGGGATTTTGTAGGATGTCTCTGGTGTTTCCTCATGATGAGATCGAGGTAATGGGTTTGAGGGAGGAAGATCACAGAGGTAAAGTGCCACTTTCAGCACATCGTATCGAGTGTGCATACTATCAACATGAGCTATACTGTTGATGTTGACCTTGATCACCTGGCTGAGGTAGTACTTGTCAGGTTTCTACACTGTAAAGTAACTCTTTTTTTCCCCCTCTTCCCGTACCGTATTCTTTGGAAGGAAGTCGCTAAGCACAATTAAGGAGTGGGGAGCTATGCTCCTATAGGGTGGAATATCTACATAATTTATTTGGAATTCTTATGCTCAGGAGAATGGTCTCTTCTCCCCATTTATTAATGCATCAGTGATTTGGGGGTGCATGGATATATATACATTATATATACATTATAGTATATAATATATATATTGTACTTTGGTTTTTGAGCCAATGTTACTTTATTTGGTCACTCAAATTGTTCTGGCTTTGGCCATTGGGAGCTCTTTCAGTTCCCTCCTGGGTCCCTTTAACATACTCCACAAATGGTACCCCAACAATGAGTTAACATTTTGTTTGGCTTTTACTTGTGCACGTCCTTACTTTCTGGCACTACAAGATGTTTCCAGTTCATTTGGATATTTCCCGTCCCAGTCCTAGAATCAGCCATTTCTCCAAGGAGCCCTGGTTCCTCTTACTGGAGAATGATATTAGAAACCAAAATCTGGGCACTTGGTGTGCTCATGGCTACTGGCCTTCTTAGAGGACAGAGCAAAGAAATATATGTGCATTTACTACTATGTACAAACATTTCTATATGTAAATATCTATAGCTACATCAAGTTAAACATTAGTTAAACATTAGTTCTAACTGATATCTCCAACTCTAATCTACATGGATTATTCTTCTTTTAAATTTTTAATAAGATATAATTGACAGGACTTCCCTGGTGGCGCAATGGTTGGAAATCTGCCTGCCAATGTGAGGGACACAGGTTTGAACCCTGGTCCGGGAAAATCCCACATGCAGTGGAGCAGCTAAGCCCATGCGCCACAACTACTGAGCCTGCGCTCTAGAGCCCACAAGCCACAACTACTGAAGCCCGCACGCCCTAGAGCCCACACGCCACAACTACTGAGCCCATGTGCCACAAATACTGAAGCATGCATGCTCTAGGGCCCATGTGCCACAACTACTGAGCCCACATGCTGCAACTACTGAAGCCTGTGTGCCTAGAGCCCATGCTCCGCAACAAGAGAAGCCACTGCAACGAGAAGCCCGCACACCACAACGAAGAGTAGCCCCAGCTCACCACAACTAGAGAAAGCCTGCAAGCAGCAACAAAGACCCAACACAGCCAAAAAAAAAAGATATAATTGACATATAACATTACCTTATTTTCAAGCGTACAACATAATGATTTGATATTTCTATATATTATGAAATGATCATCACAATAAATCCAGGTAACATCCATCACCACACAGTTACAATTTTTCTCTTGTGATGAGAACTTTTAAGATCCACTCTATTAGGTACTTTCAAATACACAATACAGTATTGTTAACTATGGTCACTTTGCTGTACATTATATCCCCAGGATTTATTTATTTTATAACCAGAATTTTGTACCTTTGGATCACCCCACATGGATCATTCTAACCTTCCCCACCCTTGTTTAGCTGTAAATTCCCATTCCAACAGTGAGAAACCTTGATCCCACCATCCACCATCCATTTTGCTTAATTGTTCCACTCCACTATACATGTATAGCAGTATCAGAATTGTTAACCTGTACCCTTGTGGAAAACAGCTTTATCAACTAGAATACATCTCTTATGTGCAGTTCCTTTTGCCTTTAGTCTTACAGACTCCATTGATTTCCAAAGTTTCTTAGTTCAGCATCTTCCCCCCATCCCCTTCAGTGAGTTGTTTCATATATTTGTAATATAATTACATTGTCTTTTATAGGATACATTCTTTCCTGGAATCCTCTAACATCCTGAACTAGTTTTAAATTTGTGTACATTATGGTTCACTCTTGTGCTGTAGATTTCTTTGGGTTTTGACAAATGCGTCATGTCGTATGCAATATTACAGTATCCTGCAGAACGTATCAACACCTTAAAATAGGTACTTCTTGCCTTCCTGGCTTGTCTTGCCCCCTGCTCCAGACTTGGAAGCCAGCAGTAGAGAGGAGAGACTGGATAAGAAGTTTACTATTCTCCCCATAACCTCCTTCCTTACCCACTGGGTGAGATATTTGGCCACTCTTGGGTTGGCCTGGGCTTGGGAGAAAAGGAAGGAACACAGTCTTCCGTGACCAGCACAGTTGTGATGGACATTGAGCCTTCTGGATGTGTCCCATTGCAAAAGTGCCAGCTCTCCCATGAGATACCGGGAAGGGTCTTCAGAGAACCAGTTCCATGCTGGGGGTGGGGTCCTCCTACCTGCTGTTCCCCTGCCACAAATGATGTCTCTTCCAACTGTCCACTTCTGATGCGCCCTCAGCTCTTGGTTTTCTAGGGTTCTTCTTCCTAGTGGGAGTTACCATACCCTTCCAAATGGTCCTCTTGAGTAGGATAAGAAGACAGATACCTGCTTCTTTTTCAAAGAATCCACAGTAGACCTACAGGAAATACATATGCACACAGCCTTGCGCACACCCCCCAAGACTGCAGGATGTTTCCAAGACCACCTTGACTTCGAGTTCACGTGGTACAACTCTAAGCTTTCCTGGGTATGAGTTAGATGCCTCACAGGTTATATAAGTTAGATGCCCTCATATCCCCTACTTCCAAGGGATGTACAGAAAGCTCTCTAATTGGTTTTCTTAAAGTTTGACCTAAGGTGAGGGAAATCTCCACATCCATCCCTGACTAACCTCCTCCCCTCCCCAGTCAAGATGCAGACAACATACAAGGCACATGGCCGGCTCCCTCCTCGGGAGGTCCTCGCTCCCCTTGCAGAGCCTGGAGGTGGGTGATGAGCTAATGGCAGCAGAAACTCCTTTCATGATCTCAGTGACATGGGTATCTCTCATCCCCAAACAGCCACTCTCCAAACCTCAGAAGTCAGACAAGAAGAAAAGGTGAGGAGAAGCCAAAAAAGACACCGAAGTGGAGGAGTGGTTTTCCCCTAAAGAATTGAATATTCTTACCATCAAGCTTCCTAGAAAGAAGTCCACCTTATGGCAGGACATAAAGACTCCTGTATGGGACTTCGATTCAGGGGAGAGGAAATCTTTTCTGTGTTCTCTGGTCTTCAGGGCTGTTGCGACCAGAACTTTGAAGTGCAGACACCACAGAGCGCTCCCAGGGAAGGGGCGAGCTGGGCCCTAATGTAGGATGCAGGGTGGCAGCCCGGCCGAGGAGGGCCCAGCTCCTTCGAGGGAAAGGTAGTTTGTGTTTAGGGACCCTCAGAGCGACGCTCATCTGATAAGAGCTCCTAGTTCTTACTGAGGGGAATGACCCTTCTCGTATACCTAAACCTCTAACTTGTTATCAAAAGGAGCCTGGCCTTGGCTGTGCAGTGGGGAATCCAAAGACCTGTCCCTCACTTGGAAAGGAGCAGTAACAGGGAGAGAAATGACCCCTCTCTGCCCACTGCCTCCATCTGAGGCAGGATTGGTGGTGGCAGCAGAGGGCACCAGCAGAGACATGGCCGGGCAGCAGGATGGGGAGGCGGGAGTGGAAGACACAAGCTGGCAGTGACCAGGTAACAAGTTCCCTTGAGACAACACCAGGAATGGCTTTCAGTCACAGGCTGGGGAGATGCAGGCTGGAGGTCAGTCTCCATCTGGGTACGATGAGTGGAATTGTAGCCTTGTTTAGAAACAAGTGCAGGGAGTCTCAGACCTACCAGTTATAGCAACAAAGCCATCAAGAACTTTAGGCCAGAGACCAAAGCTCTGTGGCCTCTATTAACCTTGCAAAAGTGAAATTGCTGTTGTCTTCTGGCTGTCTTCTCTATGATGATCAGCAGCAAACTCTTAAAGCAAAAAGGGTTTCTGAGTTTGTCTTTGGGGCAGCAAAACAAGCTGGAAGGAAAATTAAGGAGACAGACATCTCTGTCAATCAGTCTTTCAGGGAAAAGGATTCCAAGGTATAGGGAAGGTGCTGGTTTCATCAGAGAAGAGGGGAAAGTGGTTGTCCTTAAGACAGAAAAGAGAACAAGAAGAGGGGTCTGGACCTGAGAAGGCCCCTATCTCCTTCAAGAAGGATTTTTTTTTTAAGAACACCCTCACTGTGGAGAAAATGGAAACCTCCTACACTTTTGGTAGGAATGTAAATTTGTACAACCACTATGGCGAAAAGTATGGAGGTTCCTTTAAAAACTAAAAAGGTAGGGGCAAGATGGCGGAAGAGTAAGACGCAGAGATCACCTTCCTTCCCACAGATACAGTAGAAATACATCTACACGTGGAACTGCTCCTACAGAACACCCACTGAACGCTGGCAGAAGACGTCAGACCTCCCAAAAGGCAAGAAAATCCCCACGTACTTGGGTAGGGCAAAAGAAAAAAGAAATAACAGAGACAAAAGAATAGGGACGGGACCTGCGCCAGTGGGAGGGAGCCGTGAAGGAGGAAAGGTTTCCAGGCACTAGGAGCCCCTTTGCGGGCAGAGACTGCGGGTGGCAGAGGGGGGAAGCTTCGGAGCCGCGGAGGAGAGCGCAGCCACAGGGGTGCGGAGGGCAAAGCGGAGAGACTCCCGCACAGAGGCTCGGCGCCAACCAGCACTCACCAGCCCGAGAGGCTTGTCTGCTCACTCGCCGGGGCGGGCGGGGGCTGGGAGCTGAGGCTCGGGCTTTGGTGCTAGCCGGGAGGGAGTCCGGGAAAAAGTCTGCAGCAGCCGAAGAGGCAAAAGACTTTTTCTTGCCTCTTTGTTTCGCGGCGCGCAAGGAGAGGGGATTCAGAGCGCCGCCTAGACGAGCTCCAGAGGCGGGCGCGAGCCGCGGCTAACAGCGCGGACCCCAGAGACGGGCGCGAGCTGCGGCCATCAGCGCGGACCCCAGAGACTGGTAGGAGACGCTAAGGCTGCTGCTGCCACCACCAAGAAGCCTGTGTGTGAGCACAGGTCACTCTCCACACCGCCCCTCCCGGGAGCCGGTGCAGTTCGCCACTGCCAGCCTCCCGTGATCCGGGGACAACTTCCCGGGGAGAACGCACAGCGCACCTCAGGCTGCTGCAACGTCACGACGCCTCTGACGCCGCAGGCTCGCCCCGCCTCCTCCGTACCCCTCCCTCCCCGCGGCCTGAGTGAGCCAGAGCCCCCGAAGCAGCTGCGCCTTTAACCCCATTCTGTCTGGGCGGGGAACAGACGCCCTCAGGCGACCTACACGCAGAGGCGGGTCCAAATCCAAAGCTGAACCCCGGGAGCTGTGCAAACAAAGAAGAGAAAGGGAAATCTCTCCCAGCAGCCTCAGGAGCAGCGGATTAAAACTCCACAATCAACTTGATGTGCCTGCATCTGTGGAATTGCTGAATAGACAACGAATCATCCCAAATTCAGGAGTGGACTTTGGGAGCAGGATATATTAATTTTTCCCCTTTTCCTTTTTTTGTGAGTGTATATGTGTATGCTTCTGGGTGAGATTTTGTCTGTATAGCTTTGCTTTCACCATCAGTCCTAGGGTTAGGTCCGTCCATTTTTTTTTTTTTTTACTTAAAAAAAATTTTTTTTTCCTAATATATGCTTTCTTAATAATTTTTTCCGTATTTTCTATTTTTAGAAATTAAAAAATTTTTTAATAAGTTTTTTCATATTTTTTATTTTAAAAAATTAAAATTTTTTTTCTTAATAAATTTTTTTCTTAAAAATTTTTTTCTTATTTTTTACTATAAAAAATTAATAAATCTATTTTTAAAAATTAAAAAAAATTTTTTTCTGAATACATTTACTCTTAATAATTTTTTTTTCTTATTTTTTATTATAATAGCTTAATTTTATTTTATTTTATCCTCTTTTTATCTTTCTATTTTTTTCTCCCTTATATTCTGAGCTGTGTGGATGAAAGGCTCTTGGTGCTCCAGCCAGGCATCAGGGCTGTGCCTCTGAGGTGGGAGAGCCAACTTCAGGACACTGGTCCACAAAAGACCTACCAGCTCCACGTAATACCAAATGGCAAAAATCTCTCAGAGATCTCCATCTCAACATCAAGACCCAGCTTCACTCAACGACCAGCAAGCTACAGTGCTGGACACCCTATGCCAAACAACTAGCAAGACAGGAACACAGCCCCATCCATTAGCAGGGAGGCTGCCTAAAATCATAAGGCCACAGACACCCCAAAACACACCACCAGATGTGGACGTGCCCACCAGAAAGACAAGATTCAACCTCATCCACCAGAACACAGGCAATAGTCCCCTCCACCAGGAAGCCTACACAACCCACTGAACCAACCTTACCCACTGGGGACAGATACCAAAAACAACGGGAACTACGAACCTGCAGCCTGTGAAAAGGAGACCCCAAACACAGTAAGATAAGCAAAATGAGACGACAGAAAAACACACAGCAGATGAAGGAGCAGGGTCAAAACACACCAGACCTAACAAATGAAGAGGAAATAGGTAGTCTACCTGAAAAAGAATTCAGAATAATGATAGTAAGGATGATCCAAAATCTTGGAAATAGAATAGACAAAATGCAAGAAACATTTAACAAGGACGTAGAAGAACTAAAGAGGAACCAAGCAACGATGAAAAACACAATAAATGAAATTAAAAATACTCTAGATGGGATCAATAGCAGAATAACTGAGGCAGAAGAAAGGATAAGTGACCTGGAAGATAAAATGGTGGAAATAACTACTGCAGAGCAGGATAAAGAAAAAAGAATGAAAAGAACTGAGGACAGTCTCAGAGACCTCTGGGACAACATTAAACGCACCAACATTCGAATTATAGGGGTCCCAGAAGAAGAAGAGAAAAAGAAAGGGACTGAGAAAATATTTGAAGAGATTATAGTTGAAAACTTCCCTAATATGGGAAAGGAAATAGTTAATCAAGTCCAGGAAGCACAGAGAGTCCCATACAGGATAAACCCAAGGAGAAACACGCCAAGACACATATTAATCAAAATGTCAAAAATTAAATATAAAGAAAACATATTAAAAGCAGCAAGGGAAAAACAACAAATAACACACAAGGGAATCCCCATAAGGTTAACAGCTGATCTTTCAGCAGAAACTCTGCAAGCCAGAAGGGAGTGGCAGGATATACTTAAAGTGATGAAGGAGAAAAACCTACAACCAAGGTTACTCTACCCAGCAAGGATCTCATTCAGATGTGATGGAGAAATTAAAACCTTTACAGACAAGCAAAAGCTGAGAGAGTTCAGCACCACCAAACCAACTTTACAACAAATGCTAAAGGAACTTCTCTAGGCAAGAAACACAAGAGAAGGAAAACACCTACAATAACAAACCCAAAACATTTAAGAAAATGGGAATGGGAACATACATATCGATAATTACCTTGAATGTAAATGGATTAAATGCTCCCACCAAAAGACACAGACTGGCTGAATGGATACAAAAACAAGACCCATATATATGCTGTCTACAAGAGACCCACTTCAGACCTAGAGACACATACAGACTGAAAGTGAGGGGATGGAAAAAGATATTCCATGCAAATGGAAATCAAAAGAAAGCTGGAGTAGCAATTCTCATATCAGACAAAATAGACTTTAAAATAAAGAATATTATAAGAGACAAAGAAGGACACTATATAATGATCAAGGGATCGATCCAAGAGGAAGGTATAACAATTGTAAATATTTATGCACCCAACATAGGAGCACCTCAATACATAAGGCAAATACTAACAGCCATAAAAGGGGAAATCGACAGCAACACAATCATAGTAGGGGACTTTAACACCCCACTTTCACCAATGGACAGATCATCCAAAATGAAAATAAATAAGGAAACACAACCTTTAAATGATACATTAAACAAGATGGACTTAATTGATATTTATAGGACATTCCACCCAAAAACAACAGAATACACATTTTTCTCAAGTGCGCATGGAACATTCTCCAGGATAGATCATATCTTGGGTCACAAATCAAGCCTTGGTAAATTTAAGAAAATTGAAATCGTATCAAGTATCTTTTCCGACCACAACGCTATGAGACTAGATATCAATTACAGGAAAAGATGTGCAAAAAATACAAACACATGGAGGCTACACAATACACTACTTAATAACGAAGTGATCACTGGAGAAATCAAAGGGGAAATCAAAAAATACCTAGAAACAAATGACAATGGAGATACGACGACCCAAAACCTATGGGACGCAGCAAAAGCAGTGCTAAGAGGGAAGTTTATAGCAATACAAGCCTACCTCAAGAAACAGGAAACATCTCGAATAAACAACCTAACCTTGCACCTAAAGCAATTAGAGAAAGAAGAACAAAAAAACCCCAAAGCTAGCAGAAGGAAAGAAATCATAAAGATCAGGTCAGAAATAAATGAAAAAGAAATGAAGGAAACAATAGCAAAAATCAATAAAACTAAAAGCTGGTTCTTTGAGAAGATAAACAAAATTGATAAACCATTAGCCAGACTCACCAACAAAAAAAGGGAGAAGACTCAAATCAATAGAATTAGACATGAAAAAGGAGAAGTAACCACTGACACTGCAGAAATACAAAAGATCATGAGAGATTACTACAAGCAACTCTATGCTAATAAAATGGACAACCTGGAAGAAATGGACAGATTCTTAGAAATGCACAAACTGCCGAGACTGAACCAGGAAGAAATAGAAAATATGAACAGACCAATCACAAGCACTGAAATTGAAACTGTGATTAAAAACCTTCCAACAAACAAAAGCCCAGGACCAGATGGCTTCACAGGTGAATTCTATCAAACATTTAGAGAAGAGCTAACACCTATCCTTCTCAAACTCTTCCAAAATATTGCAGAGGGAGGAACACTCCCAAACTCATTCTACAAGGCCACCATCACCCTGATACCAAAACCAGACAAAGATGTCACAAAGAAAGAAAACTACAGGCCAATATCACTGATGAACATAGATGCAAAAATCCTCAACAAAATACTCGCAAACAGAATCCAACAGCACATTAAAAGGATCATACACCATGATCAAGTGGGGTTTATCCCAGGAATGCAAGGATTCTTCAATATACGTAAATCAATCAATGTGATACACCATATTAACAAATTGAAGGAGAAAAACCATATGATCATCTCAGTAGATGCAGAGAAAGCTTTCGACAAAATTCAACACCCATTTATGATAAAAGCCCTGCAGAAAGTAGGCATAGAGGGAACTTTCCTCAACATAATAAAGGCCATATATGACAAACCCACAGCCAACATTGTCCTCAATGGTGAAAAACTGAAACCATTTCCACTAAGATCAGGAACAAGACAAGGTTGCCCACTCTCACCACTATTATTCAACATAGTTTTGGAAGTGTTAGCCACAGCAATCAGAGAAGAAAAAGAAATAAAAGGAATCCAAATCGGAAAAGAAGAAGTAAAGCTGTCACTGTTTGCAGATGACATGATACTATACATAGAGAATCCTAAAGATGCTACCAGAAAACTCCTAGAGCTAATCAATGAATTTGGTAAAGTAGCAGGATACAAAATTAATGTACAGAAATCTCTTGCATTTCTATACACTAATGACGAAAAATCTGAAAGTGAAATTAAGAAAACACTCCCGTTTACCATTGCAACAAAAAGAATAAAATATCTAGGAATAAACCTACCTAAGGAGACAAAAGACCTGTATGCAGAAAATTATAAGACACTGATGAAAGAAATTAAAGATGATACAAATAGATGGAAAGATATACCATGTTCCTGGATTGGAAGAATCAACATTGTGAAAATGACTCTACTACCCAAAGCAATCTACAGATTCAATGCAATCCCTATCAAACTACCACTGGCATTTTTCACAGAACTAGAACAAAAAATTTCACAATTTGTATGGAAACACAAAAGACCCCGAATAGCCAAAGCAATCTTGAGAACGAAAAATGGAGCTGGGGGAATCAGGCTCCCTGACTTCAGACTATATTACAAAGCTACAGTAATCAAGACAGTTTGGTACTGGCACAAAAACAGAAATATTGATCAATGGAACAGGATAGAAAGCCCAGAGATAAACCCACGCACATATGGTCACCTTATCTTTGATTAAGGAGGCAAGCATATACAGTGGAGAAAAGACAGCCTCTTCAATAAGTGGTGCTGGGAAAATTGGACAGGTACATGTAAAAGTATGAAATTAGAACACTCCCTGACACCATGCACAAAAATAAACTCAAAATGGATTAAAGACCTAAGTGTAAGACCAGACACTATCAAACTCTTAGAGGAAAACATAGGCAGAACACTCTATGACATACATCACAGCAAGATTCTTTTTGACCCAGCTCCCAGAGAAATGGAAATAAGAACACAAATAAACAAATGGGACCTAATGAAACTTAAAAGCTTTTGCACAGCAAAGGAAACCATAAACAAGACCAAAAGACAACCATCAGAATGGGAGAAAATATTTGCAAATGAAGCAACTGACAAAGGATTAATCTCCAAGATTTACAAGCAGCTCATGCAGCTCAATAACAAAAAAACGAACAACCCAATCCAAAAATGGGCAGAAGACCTAAATAGACATTTCTCCAAAGAAGATATACAGATGGCCTACAGACACATGAAAGAATGCTCAACATCATTAATCATTAGAGAAATGCAAATCAAAACTACAATGAGATATCATCTCACACCGGTCAGAATGGCCATCATCAAAAAATCTAGAAACAATAAATGCTGGAGAGGGTGTGGAGGAAAGGGAACTCTCTTGCACTGTTGGTGGGAATGTAAATTGATACAGCCACTATGGAGAACAGTATGGAGGTTCCTTAAAAAACTACAAATAGAACTACCATACGACCCAGCAATCCCACTACTGGGCATATACCCTGAGAAAACCATAGTTCAAAAAGAGTCATGTACCAAAATGTTCATTGCAGCTCTATTTACAATAGCCAGGACATGGAAGCAACCTAAGTGTCCATCGACAGATGAATGGATAAAGAAGATGTGGCACATATATACAATGGAATATTACTCAGCCATAAAAAGAAATGAAATGGAGGTATTTGTAATGAGGTGGATGGAGTTAGAGTCTGTCATACAGAGTGAAGTAAGTCAGAAAGAGAAAAACAAATACAGTATGCTAACACATATATACGGAATCTAAGGAAAAAAAAAAAAAAAAGGCCATGAAGAACCTAGTGGCAAGACGGGAATAAAGACACAGACCTACTAGAGAATGGACTTGAGGATATGGGGAGGGGGTGGGGTGAGATGTGACAGGGTGAGAGAGTGTCATGGACATATATACACTACCAAATGTAAAATAGATAGCTAGTGGGAAGCAGTCGCATAGCACAGGGAGATCAGCTCGGTGCTTTGTGACCACCTAGAGGGGTGGGATGGGGAGGGTGGGAGGGAGGGAGATGCAAGAGGGAAGAGATATGGGAACATATTGTATATGTATAACTGATTAACTTTGTTATAAAGCAGAAGCTAACACACCATTGTAAGGCAATTATACTTCAATAAAGATTAAAAAAAAAAAAAAAACTAAAAATAAAACAACTATATGATCCAGCAATCCCAGCCCTGGACATATATATATCCAGAGAAAACCAAAATTTGAAAATATACATGCACCCTAATGTTCACTGAAGCACTATTTACAATAACCAAGACATGGAAGCAACCTAAATGTCCATCAAGAGATGAATGGATAAAGTAGATGTGATACATATATGCAATGGAATATTACTCAGCCATACAAAGAATGAAATAATGTCATTTGCAGCAACATGGATTGACCTAGAGATTATCATACTAAGTGAAGTAAGCCAGACAGAGAAAGACAAATATCATATGATATCACTTATAATTGGAATCTAAAATATGAACTTATTTACAAAACAGAAATAGACCCATAGACATAGAAAACAAACTTATGGTTACCAAAGGGGAAAGTGTGGGGAGGGATAAATTAGGAGTTTGGGATTAACATATACACACTACTGTATATAAAATAGATAAACAACAAGGACCTCCTTGTCCCTCCAAGCACAGGGAACTATACTCAATATTTTGTAATAACCTATAAGGGAAAAGAATCTGAAATATATATATATATATATATATATATAACTGAATCACTGTATTGTACACCTGAAACTAGCACAACATTGTAAATCAACTATACTTCAATTAAAAAAAAAAAAAAAGAACAATTTCACTCCCCACAAAAAAATCTGGGTTTTACAATCTGGCACTCCAGATTTAGCCACCTACCTCTGAGGCTTATTAGCTAGATGTCTTTGGGCAATTTGTCTTTGATCCTCAGTTTCCTCACCTTTAAAATGCAGCAAACACTGTGTCTACCTACCATTGGAGTATTGCAGAAATTAACTGAGACAAAACATGTAAAATACTTGGAACAGAGTAAGCACTCAATAAAAGGTAATTTTTAAAAAATGTTTTATTCTATTCAATATGCCCTAGGGATGACACTTACTTCCAGACAGATGCTCTTAATGAAGATCTGAGATATCAAGAAAGAGTTAAGCTTTAAAAGTTTGGCACTTGAAGTCTTCAGCAGTTTTCCAGAAAATTCATCTATTTAGAAGGTTTTTTAAATGACCATGAGCTCTTTGACAGCCTTCTCATCAAGAATTAGGGTCCCCATCCCCCTCTCCAGTGTCTTCTCAGGATTATAACTGCTTCCACAAATAGAGTATGACAGAAGTCATGCTCTAAGACTTGGATTGGGTCATCAAAACCTGTGAAGTTTACACCTACTTCTCTTGGGATGCTCTCTCTGGGGGAAGTCAGTGCCAGAAAAATCTGGAAATCTAGCTGTTCTGAAACCCCCATTCTGAGAGGTCACATTGTAGACCATCAATCAACAGCCATGGCTGAATGACCAGCCCACAGACAGCATTAAATGCCACCCTGTGATTGAGTCATCTTGGACACCCAGCCCCGTTGAGCCTTCAGATGACAGCAACTTCAGCCAACCTCTGTTGACAACCACATGAGAGGTCCCAAGTGAGAGCTTCTAAGCCAGAAATGCCTTGAATTTCTGACTCATAATTTGGTGAGCAAAGTAAAATGGTTGCCAGTTTACATCACTAAGTTTTGAGATAATTTTTAGACAAGCAATAGCAGCAAGAACCCTTGTGCGGAACACCCCATTATCCAATGATGGATAGACTTGATGTGACAGTAGTCTCATCAGACTGTAATGAAAATCCACTGACAAGATTAAGAACCCCACAAACACAGTGTTTCCAGATTCTTCCCAAGTTTCCCTAATGCCTATTTGGTCAGTGCAATCAGAACCCTAAAATTAAAACAAGCATCATTCTCTCCCTATTTCTGCTACCTGCCTGATCAGTTTGATGTTAATGAACAGTAATTCTGTGTTCCTTATGTTTCTCCCAGTGCGATGAACGGCTCTCATCCTGCAAAGCTGGACAGAGCACCGGTGTCCACTGCAGGTGGGACTGTAGTCAGCATGAGAGTCACAGACTGGCGGTCACAGCCCTTCCTTCATCAACGCGGCAGCCCCTCTGTCAGCGTCTGTCTGAGTGGAAAATAGACCATTGTTGGTGGAATTTGTGAACCACCAATTTGTCCGTAGGCACACCTTTGAAGGGAGGAGGGTGAGGGTGGAGAGAAGAAATATAAATCCTATTTTTTAATCCTCTGGGGTTGAATGTATGTTTCACTACTCTTAAGATTTTTGAGAGATAGAGCATGCCTGAGAAAAATACTATGACAAAGGGAGGCTGTACAAATTTGTTTCCATAGCAACTTCTCCGATGAGAGTAACGGTTCTACTCAGCCTAGAGGGGAAAGTAGTAAGACTAAAATATGCTCAAAACACTTTCATGATTTCATTTTTTTCCTTAAGTATTTAATTGTATGAAACTTGCCTGTTGCACATATTATAACTCTTACCAGTAGAGAGTGTTTCCCCGGGATCCCATTTCTGAGGAACTCATGAAATGCAGAACTACACTCTGATACATAATGACATATTGCACCCTATGAAAAGAAAAGAGTATAAAATGTATAATGTAAGTGAATCTTAGAGAGTCCAGCTCCAGGACCTAAAGTGATTCGTCCAATGTCATTCTTGATTGACTACTTGAAAGTTTACTTTGTACTCACTTTACTTACCTGAAAATGGGTCCACTGATGTCTTCCTATTTCATAGGGCTGTTGTGAAGATTGAGACAAAGTATATAAAACTTTTTGTGCCCATGTAAAATACAGAAGTAGTAGTAATAGTAGCAGCAACAGTACTAACAGTAGAAGGAAAAGTAATATCATTTTAAATACTGACAGAACTAGAAGCCACGTCTCCTGAGTATACCACTGGGTTTTTTCTACCATCCCACCTATATTGGAGTCAGATCCTCTTAATGAAGATTTAATCGCACAGAATACATCCA
Source organism: Balaenoptera ricei (assembly GCF_028023285.1). NCBI lineage: Eukaryota > Metazoa > Chordata > Mammalia > Artiodactyla > Balaenopteridae > Balaenoptera > Balaenoptera ricei. Next base: position 2,514,291 of record NC_082645.1, on the reverse strand, counting down.
ACCAAAGACTTTGTTTCCTCCCAGTCAGACCCAGTCAGGGCTTAGATAATGTAACAAAAGTTATAGGACTCAAAGTGTAGCGAGGTATCAACCCCATCTCCTGCAATTTGTTGGTTCTCAGAGTCTGCTCTATTGTTAGCAGTAATTATCTCTACTCATAGGGCATTTTAAACACTACAGTTGTTATGACCCAAGGAATGACAAATGGATTGGGACAAAAAAGAGAGAGAAGGTGAATTCCAATGAGGAAGAACAAGAAGTTGAGAAAGGATACTTTTGGCCAACACTGAAGACCTAAACTTTATATTTAAAGTAATTTTAAAATAAATAAATAAATAGATATATTTCAAATAAAATTTTTTTGTCTTAGGTTTTTATACTACAATAAATACAATATTGGGCTTCAAAGTACTCACCATGGTAGGCTGTGGTTTGAGGGTCAAACATTTTAGCGCTTGTACCTTGAAACTGACTTCAGAACTAGAAGTTAAGTTCTGTAATGTTAAAGTTTAGAACTCTTAATGACCAAAATTGTGTTCTCTCTCCTATTCCCCCAAATCATTCACCAAATGTGTCTACGAATTGCTTTCAGTTGTTTCCAAAAATCACAGTCGCCCTCCAAGGATAAAAAGTCATCACCACTGAAGATAAGTAAAAACATGTGCTCTGAATGCAGTTAATTCCTACGGGAGCTTGAACCGCCCAAGGCAATAAAGATATTGCAGGAATAAATCCAAGATGATTACTTTGAAGTAGAGAAAAACCTGGACTAAAAGTCCTAGTATATTTGCTTTAAAAAGTTAATTATACTACTTTGTAGTTAAAACTTGACTCATTCACTTACTTATCAAGTTGTTCATTCAACAAATGCTAATTTTCACCCCTGCTATATAGGTACTGGATTATTAAGCTAAATATAAGACAGTCTTATCTATATGCTTTCCAAACTTGAATTTCTATCCCCAAACTTTCCTTGTTTTTAGGCCCATATGTGTCTTCTGGAGCCTCCACCTTGATGTTCCATAGATTCTTCAGATTTTACATACGAAAAAAGCTTCTTTTTGTTTTTCCAGTTAACCACCAGTACACTAACCTGTTCTTACCAATAGGAAATCCAGACGTTCCTTCTTAAGACCCACATTTACTATGATTCTTTGATATCCTAGACCTTTTTTCAGACGCAAGGGGTCCATGTGACTTCCAAAAGCCAAATAGAGAGAGAACTAACTGTGAGGTGCAATTTGCCCACTGACACCATCACCTCAAATATAGTCACAGAATGAGTGCTGGGCCCATACAGGTCAGTGGTGACTTTGAGTGATGCTCTTGGACACCTAGACCATGTTCTATGCACCAAGGTGATGTTCCTGGCTTAGGTTAGAGTTACAGCTTGCTTTGCTGTACCCTCCCCTGCTCACCAAGTTTCTAAAGCAGGACACCACCCCAGCATGGCCTGCCAAGGTCTACTGGCCTCAGCTACACTCTGGTTCCCTCTCATGTACACCCTTAGGGGGCCCAGACTTCCCTTCTCTTGTGGTGTTTCTCTGTGCTGTGCTGTCTTTGAGTCTTTTACCTCTCTCTCCTTTGTATTAGAAGAGGGTCTGAAAAATGCTAGTATATCAGTACTCTGACCGACACACTTTAACACTGCAATGAATAAAGTCTAATCCCTATCATCAAGAAACCCAGAGTTTAGAGGACACCACTGACAATCAAAACGACAGGTGAACATGCCAGGTGCTTCAGCAAATAAGGGGTTGTGAGAATCAGAGGAAGGATATCTACTAGGATTTCTACCATTGAAGAATTTTCCGGAGGCCTGACTCTATATTGCTCTTTTTTTGGTTCAGACCTTTAGGCTTGTGGTCTTTGAACAAGGCAGTTTTAGGAAAATATTCTGATACATTAGAGTATTTCTCTAAGCCAGCAAACTTATAGAGATCCCTGCAGCGTCCGAAGAGAAAAAACCGGCTGCTGTCACCTTGCTCTTCCTTTTTCTGGAGCCCTCAGTGTTCCCATTTCTAGTTCTGTTCTTTCCTCTGTGAAATAATTTAATCCTACACGTGCAAAAATGACTTGTCAAAAACCTAGCACGGGTAGGGCTGAGAGCTGCTGTGGGGGATTATATACAAGAAGAGGAGCTACCAGTTATATACAGTGAGTGGATTAAAATTTCTGTAGCCTCCAATAAAGATGTTAAAAAAATTTAAAAATAAATTTAAAAAATTTCTGCAGCCATAAGCAGCCTCTGAATCAGCAAATTCTGAATGATCAGCTGTCAGGTGGCGGAACGCTGGTGAACTGCGGGAGCACAGACATCTGCAAAACTGACTCCTATCTGGGTAGACACCAACGTTGATACCACGTTAGAAAGGAAAGCACTCATTTTGTTTATTTTGATCTCCATGTGCTGAGCTTTACTCCTTGGGTCACAATCAGATTTTTAGAACATGAGTAGCTTAGGCTTAACACACACGCACAAATACACAAGGATCTCTCCCTCACCACCTTCCGAGATTCCAGAAGACCCCGTTCAGTATCTTTAGGAAGGTAGGAAACAGCAGCCTCCATTCACCCAGCCACAAGAAGGGAAGCTCAGTACAAAACTACCATGTCCCAGGTAGCTGTTACGGTTTGGGAAATGTTGTAGGGATAAGAAAGGTGGGGGAAGAGGGAAGATGGGCAATCAGAGTGAAGAGTCAACTCAAGAATGACCATGGGGCTTCCCTGGTGGCGCAGTGGTTGAGAATCTGCCTGCCAATGCAGGGGACACGGGTTCAAGCCCTGGTCTGGGAGGATCCCACATGCCGCAGAGCAACTGGGCCCGTGAGCCACAACTACTGAGCCTGCACGTCTGGAGCCTGTGCTCCGCAACAAGAGAGGCCACGATAGTGAGAGGCCCGCGCACCGCGATGAAGAGTGGCCCCCGCTTGCCACAACTAGAGAAAGCCCTCACACAGAAACGAAGATCCAACACAGCCAAAAATAAATAAATAAATTAATTAATTAAAAAAAAAAAAGAATGACCATAAGTTGGAAACACAGGTGGCCCATGGAGGCATGTCTCTTAGGAGACAATTACAAGTGCCCTTGACCAGAAACACTACAAAACAACTGGATGGTTGAAGAGGGCACATGGAGAAATCATTTCATGAGGATTAAGAAATAAAAACACTTGTCTACAAAACCAGTACAGGGAAACTCATAAGCCATTGTATCCACTATTTCATTGCCATGGTTTGGAATATCAAATTACATAGCCAGTCACACAGGAGGACCTTGAAGAAACAGTGAAACATATATGTAAGCTTTCATGACAGGGAGCAGACAGGTAAGAATTGGAACTAGAACACAGGGCAGAGATGGAGGTAATCCTAGGTGGGTCAACTCTCATTAGGTCATTTATTCATGCAACAAACATTTACCAATGTCTTATTATGTTCCAGGCATCACACATGGGAAAATGGAGATGAACAAAGCCCTCAAAGGAGGTATGGGTGTGTGTGTGTGTGTGTGTGTGTGTGAATGTGCACATGCTTGACTGTATAGACCCACAGACAACCGTATTACAAGGTGAAGGTGCCCTGACATGAGAATACACCGAGAGCAAAGGCCTCAAAGATGAAGAAACAATGAATTCTGCCTTGAGAAGAGGAAAGAGCCACCAGCCTGAATGTTGTTGAGAAAAAAAGTGGCTTCAGTGCTGGGAAGTTAGGGACATTGGACTGAGAAGACCAAACCCACTTTGCAATCATGGGACAGTCCCTTGATGTGTGTCCTCAGCCCCCTCCCCCCACACAGAAAAAGCCTTTTTTCTTGACAGATTTTCAACCAGAAACACATTTGCCAGCCCCTACCTTTATGTTCAGAGCTCTGCCTTCCAGGTGCAACAAGGTAGAAAACCTCAGGCTGCTGGAGGATGGAGAAGCCCCAGGGAAAGCGGTGCAATGGCCACCGAAGTTGCCCGGCCATCAGTCTGTGGGCAGGCCGTGGAGCCCCCTGTTCTGGGAACCCCATGCTGTGATGGTTTCCAGGCTCTTGGTCTCTGTTTTCACCCTGCTCCTCAGCCTCTATAGGCTGCTCTCCAGTTTGCTGTTTACACAGACTTTGAACAGCTGAACGCACTGAACCTAGCTAACGCACTCTGACTTTTGGTTACTTACTCCTCTCCTGACTGACTATTACCTAGAACCAAGGGGCTCCCTTCCAGCATCCCAGTAGTTCCCTTTGCTGGTGGCTAAACACAGCTATGCTTGATAAGGAAGATGAGTCTTCTGGGAACACAATAGGAGAGGTTTTATTTTTATTTAAAAAATTTTTTTAACATCTTTATTGGAATATAATTGCTTTCCAATGTTGTGTTAGTTTCTGCTGTATAACAAAGTGAATCAGCTATATGTATGCCTATATCCACATATCCCTTCCCTCCCACCCTCCCTATCCCACTTCTCTATGTGGTCATGAAGCACCCAGCTGATCTCCCTATGCTATGCAGCTGCTTCCCACTAGCTATCTATTTTACATTTGGTAATGTATGTATGTCAGTGCTACTCTCTCACTTCGTCCCAGCTTACCCTTCCCCCTCTCCATGTCCTCAAGTCCTTTCTCTACATCTGCGTCTTTATTAATAGGAGAGGTTTTATGCCGGTTGCTTTCCACTAATCCTCCAGAATCTGCACCAGACTCTGTACCCCAGGGGCTGACTTTACTGACCACATTAATGGGTTATTTTGTCTTCTGATTCCACTGGGTTTGATCAGCTTGGAGGTGAGGGCTGGAAATCAGAGCCTTTCCTCAGGTTGCCTGAGTCTCTCTTCCAAGGCCACAGTGCTGTTAAGCATTCCTCTGCAAGTAGCTGTGCTTTAGGATCTGGGAGAAGCTCCCTCCCTTTTTTTTTTTTTTAAATTTATTTATTTATTTATGGCTGTGTTGGGTCTTCGTTTCTGTGCGAGGGCTTTCTCTAGTTGCGGCAAGCAGGGGCCACTCTCCATCGCGGTGCGCGGGTCTCTCACTGTCGCGGCCTCTCTTGTTGCGGAGCACAGGCTCCAGACGTGCAGGCTCAGTAGTTGTGGCTCACGGGCCCAGCTGCTCCGCGGCATGTGGGATCTTCCCAGACCAGGGCTCGAACCCGTGTCCCCTGCATTAGCAGGCAGATTCTCAACCACTGCGCCACCAGGGAAGCCCAGCTCCCTCCCTTTGTTCCTTCCAGGTAGGAGTGGTAAGGCTGTTGCTAGTGTGGATGAAAAACGTTTCCTGCCATATCAGTAAACAAGGATGTTGTAACCATCAAGCCACCCCCAACTGTGCACTCTGAGGGGATTCAAGATGGAGAAAAACAGGATATTTGCCCTAGATAGTTAAAATGCATAACAAAGGAATGATTTCAATGAGTCCAGGCTCTTGCATCTTCTCATACATAGAAGAGCAATAAATTCATTAACCTGAGATGTCTGCTTTTCTTTCATTAGCAATAATCTTTCGATGTTCAACTACCTGGGTTTTTTGTTCAACCTCCGATGTATCCTGCTCCTCCCTGACCTCTTCGGAGCAGTTTCTCAGAGCGATCTCAGAGGCTGTCTCCCGGGCTTAAGTCCTCAGGAAGTCCACCAAATAAAACATATGTAATTCTCAACTTTTAGGTTGTACATTTTTTTTTCAGTCAACAGTAGTCCCAGGTTATACCTTGTTAATGTCCTTCGGCCCCACCTACACCTTTGAAAACAATACCCCTATGTGTAAACTCTCCACTTATCACCTAGCTTGGAGGGTGAGGTGTCTCACAGGGAAAGATGGTCTCCCTCTCTGCCCAGGATTCACTTACTCCACAAATCCTTACTGAGCCTAGTAAGGACTGCACTGGGATCTGGTAGTGAACAGAACCCCCAAATGTCTTGCATTCATGGGTTTCACATCTAACAGAGGGAGACAAACACTCCCTCCAAAGTATAAGATACACCATGTTAGATGGTGGTGCACGCTATGGAGAGGGGGACCAAAGGCAAAGGAAAGGAGGACGGAGAGCACTAGGGGTTCAATTGGATACACTGTACCCAAGGAAGGACTGGTGTATTTGTGCAAGGCATGGCTATCAGGCTACACAAGAACAAGGGAAATCCCAGCTTCAACAATGTGAGAAAACTTTTTATAAGAAGATTTTGGCTAACTGGTTGAAGGCAACAAGCAAGGATTTAACAAGCCATGAATTTAACGAGAACCAAGATAAAAGAATATTAAAATTAGTGAGGATAAATATTTAATAAAAAATTTTAAGTATTTTAAGAATTTTACTTCCCTGCATTTGTATCCCACCCAAAACAGCACTTTACCTCAATAAGATATCTGGATAACAGGAAAATGTTATTTCAAGAGGGTGAGGCTTGATGCTGTTATTTCAAGCAATAACTCAGGGCAAAATGGGTTTTTTTTTTCCCTAATAATATTTTTCTCCTGATGAACTCTTTCCCTCCTCTCCATTTAAGAAGATACAGTCTGTCCTGGGTTCACTGCTTCAAGGGTAGTAACGTGCCAGGAAGGAAGTGATTAGTGGATCTTAGAGGATTTGGACCACAAACAGGATGTAGTGGAGAAGTGCTCCCCCCAATGCTTCCAGGCACCGGGCAAGGGAGAGAAGGAGTGAAGAAAGAGGGCGGGGAGGGTGTGGTGAACCGGACAGCTAGGCCCTATGAGGGAGCAAATGACCCTCAGCTGCACCCAATCATGCAGAAACCAGAGCCGCCAGAAAACAGTCTTCATATGAAATCAAGTAATTTTCAGATGCTCGACCTAATTAAAAATTTTGTGTTCAACACTAGGCCAGCTAAACAATCTGTCTGTGGACTGCCTTTGTTTTCTGGCCAGATGTAGCTTGTTTACCAAAAGTTTGCCACCTCTTCTTTAAAGAGAGACAAAACCCACACTGTTGCATGGAGATGTAAAACCCTTCTTTGCCCCCGGTCCACCAGCACAAATAAAAACACTGTGCAAGAGGTGTTTGCCGAAGGAAGCCTGGGATGTGAGGGGCTGCAGTTTAGAACAGAAAAGGTGTAGGACTGTAAAAAGAGCCATCCTTTGAACAACACAGTGGACACAAAACTCAGAGTCCAATGGGAAAGCCAAAGCAACACTCACATCTAAAATCCACGATTGCAAAGTGAGTTTGGTCTTCTCAGTCCAATGTCCCTAACTTCCCAGCACTGAAGTCACTTTTTTTCTCAACAACATTCAGGCTGGTGGCTCTTTCCTCTTCTCAAGGCAGAATTCATTGTTTCTTCATCTTTGAGACCTTTGCTCTCAGTGTATTCTCATGTCAGGGCACCTTCACCTTGTAATAGAATCGGTTGTCCGTGGGTCTATACAGCCAAGCATGTGCACATTCACACACATACACACACACACACACACACACACACACACACCCATACCTCCTTTGAGGGCTTTGTTCATCTCCATTTTCCCATGCGTGATGCCTGGAACATAATAAGACATTGGTAAATGTTTGTTGCATGAATAAATGACCTAATGAGAGTTGACCCACCTAGGATTACCTCCATCTCTGCCCTGTGTTCTAGTTCCAATTCTTACCTGTCTGCTCCCTGTCATGAAAGCTTACATATATGTTTCACTGTTTCTTCAAGGTCCTCCTGTGTGACTGGCTATGTAATTTGATATTCCAAACCATGGCAATGAAATAGTGGATACAATGGCTTATGAGTTTCCCTGTACTGGTTTTGTAGACAAGTGTTTTTGTTTCTTAATCCACATGAAAAGCAAAGCAAAAAAGGGACATTTCATAAGGGAAGCAAAAAGAAAAAAAAAGACAAGAAAGAAAAGGGAAGCAAAATATGGAAATAAGAAAGGGAAGCAAAAAAGGTGAAACAATGAAGCAAAGGGAAGCCAGAGAAGAGAAGCAAGTTGGGGAGGAAGAAAAGGGAAGTGAGGAAAGAGCAGTGAAAACTACAGGCAAGGAGAATGAAATCGGGAAGTAAAAAGGGAAGAAAGAAATGATAAGAAAGAAAATGGAAGTGAGAAAGAGGAAGCCAGAAAAGGGAAGGAAGAAGGGAGAAGCGAGAAAAGAGAGAAAACAAAGCTACAAAGGAAAGCAAATAGGGAAGTAAGGAACAAAATCAAGAAAAGAGAAGCAAAAGGGGGTAAGAAAGATAAGGGAAGGGAAAAATGGAAGCAGAAAAAGGGAAGAAAAATAAGGAAGTAAGTGAAGGAAGTGAGAAGAGGAAAGCAAGAAAAGAGAAGTGAGAAAAGGGAAGAGAAAAGTGAAAGCAATAAAAGCAAAACATAACAGGGAGGCAAGAGGGGAGGGGGAAGAATCTTCAATCTACAGAGCTCCCAGAATAGTAATGTTGCCCCTGGAGTCCTTTAGGAAGTGAGAAGTCCTTCAATAAGGAAAATTGACTTCCAGCAGCAGGAGTAGCTTATATGGACTGACTCAGGACCAGCCAATCAGCTTCCAAGTTTGAAATCTCTGCCCCACCTCCTACCCGCCGCCACTCCTTACATTTCACACTGAACCCTGGATCCAGGAGACAGATTTGAGAGCTTTGCTTCCTATCTTCTTCCTGGTTGATCTCACAATAAAACTCTTCTCAAAAACCGGTGCCATAGTACTGGACTCTCTGGGCCTAGGGCAGGGAGCCCTTGCCTGGTAACAGGAGAGAAGGATGAAGGAAGAGGGAGGGAGGGAGGATATTTCCACTGCCATTTGCATGCTCACTTCTAAACGAGAGTTCTCCCCAGCTTCACAAGTTCCTGGGGCCCAAACTCAACTGCACAAGAATTAGACAGAAATCAGAGAGGAAGAGAGAGTACAAGGAAAGACAAAAGTGTGCTGTTTCCGTGCCCAGGGCAGTGTATAGAGTGGGCTTGTCCTGCCTGAGGCCAAAGAGAAATCCAGTTTAGAGAAGGATTTTTGTAAGGAGAGCCAGATCTAGCAACTCCATACAGTGGAATCTTTGTTATTCACAGCATGAAAGAATGAAGGAATTTACTGTGTCCATTCATGTTTCTCCAGGCCATCAAAGCTCTGGCCCCTTCCTCCCCCAACCTCAGAGGACACAAACGGGCCCAGCTATGCTTGGCAGACTTCGAGAGAAAATCATTTGTTGTTTACTCCAAAGCTGCGGTGGCTTATGAAGAGTTTTAAGGTGTTCCTCAAGATGTAAAAGATAAGTGTGGTATTACTTTTGCCCTACTATGAAGCCCCTGGTCACCCACAACCTCTTGCATTCCCATGAAAAGAAACTAAAAACACTTTTTACACAGTGCTAGCCCCCAAAGTGCTAGTGGAGTTGAGTGGGAATGTTACTCTCTTTCTAATGTGAAGGTCTGTGTTATCGAAGGATTCCAGCTGTGGTTTCTGGTAGCCTCTGGAATGTTCTGCCTCACTGTTTTCTGAGTCTCGGGTATGAGGGTACCATCTCTACCAAGTGGAGGGAAAGCAAACACACTATCGTCTGCTCATAAAAGAAACAGAAAGTGGTGCATGAAAAACCTTATTTCTTCAGTGCAGCACGGAGAGTTTTAATGACTTTATCCCCACAGATAAATGAGGGTCGCACCCTCCCCATCACACCTGAAACCTGGCACAGAATTGGGGGCTGCAGATGTCTGCTCTAAACTGAAGCAGTGCGGGGCATGGGAAAGCCCTCAGGACTGGCACATGTTTGCCCTCTGCTTTGACAATAAGCCAAGGTCAGTGACCAGGCAAGTCACTGAACGATGGTTGTCAGTTTCTTCATGGGTGAAATCAATGAACTGATTTCATTTGGGGTCTCAACATGAAGCTGAATCTGGCCAGCAGATTTGCCATGTTTGCTGCATGCCACGTGTGCTGCATCACACAAGCTCTGCCTGGCTTGTGACATCTCCTGGGCCGGCCCATCTGAAGGTTCTTACTGAGATCATGCAGTGCTCGTTCCCCCAATTGAGAAACAAGCAGGACAGCATCATGCCATTCCCCTTCCCACCTCTGTGACCTGTTTTCCCCAGTCTCCTTTGGGCACTTCACTTCTGTTCATCTCTTATATGTTGGGGTTCCTCATCCCAGTCTACACAACACATCCTGGGTGCTTGCTTCAACTCCCAATGCTTCCAGGGCTGAGTGGTCATGACTCTTCAGCCCACATTTTACCCTTAGTCTGCTCTATTTTTTCCCCGAGCATCTTTACTTAGATGCTCCAGAAGCATCTCAATCTCAATATGTCCAAAACGAACCCACATTTTCTCTCCTTGCTCTCGACCAGCTCCACACCTAGTTGCTCTCACTCACCACTCCTCTTCCAACCTCTGAACTTTGCCATCCCATTTGCTTGGGATACCCACTTCCAAACTCCTACTCATCCTTCAAATACCAGCTTGCTTTTGTTACTGAGCCAAACTTGAGTCTGCTCACCTGTGCACAGTAAAGCCAATCTACTGACACCAGGTTGTGGTGAAGGAAAGTGCAGCCTTTATTGCAGGGCACCCAGCAATGAGTCCAGGTAGCTAGGGCTCAAAAGGCCTGAACTCCCCAACGGCTTTCAGGGAAGGGTTTATAAAGACAGGGTGAGGGAGGGGGTGGTGTGTGGGGCATGTGATCAGCTCGTGGACCGTCTTCTCATTGGTGGATAGTGAGGTAATTGGAAGACAGCATCATCAACCTTCTGCTTCCAACCGGTCTGTGGGCCACATACACTTAACTTCTTCCACCTGGTAGGAGTTTCAGTATCTGCAAAACAGCTCAAAGAATATGGCTCAGAATATTATCTATAGCCCTTGAGGAGGGACTAAAGGTCCTTGACTTTGTTTAATGGCTACACTATTATTATTTTGTCTTGCTTGACTGTTTTCCTTTCTTTCTGCATTTTCTCACTTCTCTGATAAAATTTACTTTTTGGAACTCAGGGAAGGCCTAGGAAGCTAAAGTTTTTCTACAAATAAGAGGCAAGAATAGGACATGGGGGGTGGCGGTCTGTTACAGGAAGGCCCCATAGGGTCCTACTTGGTTACATTTCCTCAAAGAAGCTCTCTCTGCCCACCAAAACTGTGCTGCTCTGGGCTGTCACGGCACCCTGGATTTCTACCTCTCTCCCACCGCCTGTCAGCACATCTGAGCAGTCATAATGTATTCATCTGTTTACCCTCAGCTCCATAAAGCAAGCTCAGCATCTTGTCACCTTTGCTTCTCCTGTATTTAACACTGTACCTGGCCCAATGGATAACTGTGGAATAAGAAAACCGAATTAAAGGCAAATACTTGTGTCTCTCTCCTAAAAAATATATAATCTACCTCTAAGGATCCTTTTCCTCATTTCTTTCTCCTAAGCTTAGCCCTCAAATCAGTGACCTGCCGTGATACTTTCTTTTCCAGTTATTACCTGGTGATGTAATTTACGCACTGAAGCAAAAACTCTTGTCTGTGTGGATGCTTTTGCATAGAAGTCACTGCCTCTGTGACAGCAGGATGACCACTAAAAAAGAAATGTTGGCCTAGTAATGGAGTAAAAGTTTACCATTTAATTCAACACTGAGTAGATCTGGTAGAATTAAATTCCATGGGAAATCAGCCCTCCCTAGATGGACAGGACTTTCCTTGCCCAGGTAACACTCATATATTTCCAGTATTACGAAAAGCGGGCCACCTTGCATGTTTGCAGAAGGTGGGCCTCCCATCTCTCTCATCTCCAGCTTCTGAGCCCTCAACATTCATTGCCACTTCAAACAAAACTGGTGTGGGCACTGTGTTCTGTGTGCGCAAGGACATATTTGCAATTCACCTGCATCTTTGACCTTGGCAACAGGGCTAGGTGGTTGAGGTGAAGATTAATGAGACAATTACTTTTACAAGGAGTATAAACAACCTGACTCAGCTGTGTGAACAACAGCCATGACATCCATTGCTCCTTAGGGTCGAGATTTTGCTCCTTGAATTCTGAGCAATGGAAAGTCAATGCAAAGTGTTCTTTGAGGTAATCACTTCTAATGGAGAAAAGTAAATTAAGATAAAGCTTGATATCAGGACAACAAACACAGTTAACATTGAAGTCTCTTGTAAAACAGAAGGGTAGAGTAGAGAAACAAGGTCTCAGCACCACCGCTCCTAGCTCTGGTGTTCGTTTAAGTCTTTTATAGTCTCGGAACCTCAGTTTCCTCATCTGCAAAATGGAAATAGTTATTCATGAAAAGGAAAAGGAAAACCAGTACTTACTATAAAAATCAGCTGCAGCCACTTTTGTATAATCAGGAATTCAAATCTGGGGTGATAGTTCTTTATTTAGGAAAATTCCTTAATAAGCTTCTTTGAGAATCAAAGGTGAGAACTTCCAGAGCATGGTCTGAAAAGAGAAGGTTAAAAAAAGTGGAAAAAGGAATTGTTCTGCAAATCAAAGTAAGAGAAAATTTAAGCCCAGAATAAAGGGGTAGAGCGTCATCAGAAAGGAAAGATGGACACCTTGTAGGCAGCGAGAAGGCTCCGACAATACGGCAGCAAGTGAATAAGAAATCCCTTGCGGTGAAAAGTGCTTAGTAGCTTTCTAGGAACAAGAACATCTGAATGGAAGTTGAAGTGCTTTTCTACCTGCGGTGTAATTACCTTCCATTTCCCCCCAAACTTCAATAAATCGGCAGTACACATCAGTCTGGTATGAGTGGTAAATTGTCAGGATGAAGAAAGGCTGTTGACAGGATGACGAGGAGCTGGCCCACAGCACTCTTGTGGGTCATACAGCCTCCTGCAGGCAGACGGCAGCAGGGTGGGCTGACCAGGGGGCTGTAAACCTCCCTCACAAGGGCCCCTTCTGAGGCAGAACTCATCTCTCAAACTCCTCGGTCCCAAGCTTGTCTCCCCTGGAAATTCATGAAACCATTGGGTGGCCCCTTCTGCACCACACAGAAAGGAGACTTGAGTCCTCTTATTTGGATGTTCAAGTGAAATGTGACCCCAGAAGCGTGGCAGACCCAGATGCATCTGGGCTTCAGAGCTGTCATAACTACCTCAGAGAGATGCAGTGAGGACCATGAAATAAAAGATGTGAAAGTAGTTGGCAAATTTTGCAATAACATACAGAGTAGGGTACTATTAGATCTGAATTATTAGATCTCTAGTCTGTGACCCTTTTCTTCCAAGCAAATGCAAAGCCACCAGATTTATAGTTCACTGGGGTTCATTAGAAAGGGTTATAGTAAGTTATATCTGACAATTGTTATGATATTCAGATAACCATACAGCTGGCTTCCAAGTATACTTTATTAATCAAATGATCAGTAAGTATTTATTGAGAGATACCATGGAGGGATGGCTACAAAAGCAGTACTAGTATATAGTCACTGAGTGCAGAGATTATAATGAAGAATTAAATCAACAGAAACTTAAAGATCAAGAAAAGAATCTATCAAATCTGGGTTCCCAGCCCAACCCTAGCATAAATTAACCATAACCTTGAACAAATCACCTAGCCTCTTTGGGCTTCTCGTCCTCGACTGGAAAATAAAAATAAATATATGGGCTCTGTCCTATCTACCTTCCTGCACTGTTAAAAGGTTAGAAAGAGTTAATACATATGAAAACGCTTTAAAAACTATGAGATACTTGGAAAAATTAGTCATCGATGTGAAGAAGTCTTTTTTGAGTGTTTATTTCTTTGTCTGTTGTATACCTGTTTGGTGTCAGGCAAACTCTGCATTAGGCTGATTGTTCTGCATAAAATGTCTGATGTCTTGAAAAATACTCAAAGATAAATCATTCACCCAGCATCCTCCGAAGGGGTTGGTTCTGCTCCCTCCCATATGCTGGAAAACAGAAGGGCAGAGGGCAGCCTAGAGGGAGAAGTGATTCAGCTCAGGATCACCTCTGATTGTTTTTATGTGGATAAGAACAGGAAGAGAATACAAAATACCAGAAAACAGTAACTGCGTGGGTTAGCATAACGAGATCGTGAGTCCCTTTTTTATGTCTTCAATGTTTCCTTTTTGCAGCTGTAACAGTCTTGGGCCACATATAAAAATAAGGAAGAAAAATATATACTCTTTGTAACCCTTTTCAGTCTACAGAGCATTTCCACATATAGCAATTCGATTCTCACTACCACTCTGAGAAGCCAAGAGGGTGCTGTTAATGACAGCATTTTACAGTTGAGGAAACTGAGGCTTGGAGAGAGAACACAGGCTGCAGAATCAATATATTCTTTCCTTTACTGGGCTCTACCTCCCAGAAGAAAGAAAACGCTGCTCCAGGGAGGAACTAAGAGGAGAGGCAGGATCAAGCAAAGGGTTCATCAGAAGACTATTCTAGAAAGAACCAAGGTGAGGCTGTGACTCAAGACAAGATGGCTTCAGGCTCTGAAAGCAGTGGTGAAGATGGCCAGAGACATGTAAGATGATGTTGACCTTGCCTTTGAGAAGCAGTCTTTGTCTATTCATGAATGCAAAAGGGAGAGACCCTTTGTACGCCCTCAAGAGGAGAAACCAAGCCTCAGCACAAACAGACGTGGTAGGGGTGGGTGGACCACTGGGCTTTCCCAGGTAAACATTCCTGGAAGTCATGAGACTTTTTATTGTAATTTTGTAACCACGCAGAACTCTATGGGGCCTTCCCAGAACAGACCCCCTCCACCCATGTCCTCTGCCTGCCTCCTGTCTGTGAAAAACTTTAGCCTCCTAGGCCTTTCCTCAGCTCCAAAGAACAAATTTAATCAGAGAAGTGAGAAATGCAGATAGAAAGGAAAACCGTCAAGCAAGACAAAATGATAATAGTTTAGCCATTATACAAAGTCAAGGACCTTTAGTTCCTCCTCAAGGGCTATAGATAATATTCTCAGTCATGTCCTTTGAGCTGTTTTACAGATACTGAAACTCCCACCAGGTGGGAGAAGTTAACTGTATGCTCCCCACAAGCACGCAGACACCAGACCATTTGGAAGCAGAAGGTTGATGATGCTGACTCCCAATTACCTCACCACCAACCAATCAGAAGAATGTCCACGAGCTGATCACACGCCCCACAAACCCCCTCCCTCACCCCGTCTTTACAAACCTTTCCCTGAAAGCTTTTGGGGAATTGGGTCTTTTAAGCACTAGCTACGTGGACTCCTTGCCGGGTGCCCTGCAATAAACGCTGCACCGTCCTTCACCACAACCAAGCGTCAGTAGATTGGCTTTACTGTGCACGGGTGAGCAGATCCACGTTTGGTTTGATGACCTTAAAAGCAGTCAAGATTTTATAGACGAGAGTATCATCCTGGAAAAGTTATTTCCAGCCAATAATATTAACAAACAGCACCTTGGGGACAGCAGTTCTGCATGGCAGCTGAACGCTGTGTCCAGGCTGGGAGTGGGTCCTGGCCTGAGGACACGAAGAGCCTGGGACGTTACTGAGAAGCCAGACACTGAGCTAAGCCAGAGGTGCCAACTGTAGCCCCAGACCAAACCCGACCCTTGGATGTGCTATACGGAGTCCTTCCAGTTGTTAGCAGTGGCAGTGTTATTTCAACAGGAATTAGTTGCCAACATTTGCAGATTGTAGAATTTAACGCAAAAATCTAGGTTTCCAGCTTCTCTTGCAAATATCGAATGTTCTGGCTCCCTGGGCCCAGAATGCTTAGAAGAGGGCAGTTTGCCAGAGCCTTCGACCAGCACTCTCTGCTTCTCCCCAGGCACGCCCAGCCCAGGGCCTTCTTGTACTTTGTCTGGAGGGCCCCGTATGCAGTTAAGTTCGGGACCCCTCCTCTAGTGCTGAAACACAGACTTGGAGGGCGAGCCCAGACAGACCTGAGGCAGCTCCAACAGCCTAAGGGGGAGACAGCCAGGACACTTGCTCTGGTGTGTGTTGCTCAGACTCTGTTTTCTCGGGTCCTCGCCGGCCCTCCTGCCAGAGACACCCAGACAGAGAGGTTGACCGTCTCCCACCCTGAGGAGAAGCAGAGGCCAAGGCTGAGCAATGACACAGGAGTGCGGTTGGAACGGTGACCAAGAGACCCCCGGCAGAACAGATGGGCAGCCAGGGTCAGAAGCCGTCAAGAAGACACAAGAGGGCTTCTCTGGTGGCGCAGTGGTTAAGAATCTGCCTGCCAATGCAGGGGACACGGGTTCGAGCCCTGGTCCGGGAAGATCCCACATGCTGCGGAGCAACTAAGCCCGTGCGTCACAACTGCTGAGCCTGCGCTCTAGAGCCCGCGAGCCACAACTACTGAGCCCGTGTGACACAACTACTGAAGCCCACGTGCCTAGAGCCCGTGCTCCACAACAAGAGAAGCCACCACCATGAGAAGCCCGCGCACCGCAACAGAGTAGCCTCCGCTCGCCACAACTAGAGAAAGCCTACGTGCAACAACAAAGACCCAACGCAGCCAAAAATAAATAAATAAAATAAATAAATTAAAAAAAAAAAAGAAGCCACAAGAAGCAGCTGTGAGGGCTCAGAGCGGGAGGTCTGGGGTAAATCCCCTCAACCTGGGTGATTCACAGCCCTCCAGCATGGGGGCGCTTCCACGCATAAGACCAAAACTGGAGGTCTCTGAGTCCAGTGCTGACGGAGGGGAGGGAGGGGAAGGCTTTTCACCGGCCTGCTGCCTCCATCAGACTCAGCTCCGTGCCTGTCACACTGAAGACCCGAAATCTAAGTTATCTGAGATATGCATGACTGGATCAAGTCTGCATCTCAGAGGTTACTGGTAGGAGTGCACATTGGTACAACTTCCGGAGAGAGCAACTGGCCATAGCTAGCAAAACCGCTGAAGAATATAGACCTGCCCCATCGATCCCACTTCTTGGAATTTACTTTATAGACATACCTGCACAGGTACAAGATGACATGAGGTTATCCATTGCAGTTTTGTTTATACCAAAGATTGGAAATAATCCAACGTTTCTTAAGCGAAGACTAGTTAAATAGTTTATGGTTAAATCATTTGAATAGCTAACGACTAGTGAAATACCTAAAACAGCCAAAGAATGGAATACTGGGCAACCATTTTATTAAAAAAGAAGAAAAATATGGTGTTTTCTATGTACTAATATGGAAAATTTTCCAAAACCTGAAATGAAAAGAAGCGATGTACCAAACAGTCTGTGGAGTATATTACCTTTTCTGTGTGAAAGCAGGGAAGATAAAAATCTGTATTCATGTTTGCTCCATGTGCTTTCCAAACTCCCCTTCCCCCCCGCCCCACACACACTAAAAAACGATACAAATGGTTACCTATTTGGGACAGTGTGGGAAGATGAGGCAGATGGGGGATAAAGGCAGGGTGGAAGAAACCCTTTTCACAGTCACCTTTATTGTTCTGCATTTTGAACCAAGCGGACATGGTACCATTTAAAACAATCATTTCTTTTTAAATGTCAGGTCAGGAGGCGGAGGCATCAGTGGGCCTGGGTGTGAGAACAGCATGGGTAGAAGTGGGGAGCCCTGAAGGCTGACAGTACAGGATGCCGTATTCTCCTGAGACCTCATGGTCTCACACGTAAGAACCGTGAAATGTGCCGCCTAACACACAGCCCCAGTTCACTTGGAGGAGCCTGAGGGACAGGGGAGAGCCCAGAAGCAAATGTAACAAATTCCTTTAGGACACCCCTATCCCTCAGGGCTTGGAATATTTACACAAATAATTCCATTGAATTTGAGGGAAGCAAAAGATGTAGCATTGAAGGTATCGTGTTTGTGCATAAATATAATGTCGATATGTGACTTTTTTAAAGATAATTTCAAAGACATTTCTCACCTTGTGACCCTCCTTGTCCCTGGGACTTCCAGACCATGGGTCTCGGTGCTTCAGGGTGGGCTCCCAACAGAACAAAGTCACGTTGGATTTTGGTTTGGCAAGAAGCTGGAAAGCCAGCATTATTCAAAAAGAAAGACATATCTAGATGTTTTCAGCCTATCAGGAATGAAGACTGGAAGACCCAGATGATAGAATTTCTTCCGTGGTTGTGGGAAGGAAGAGAGAGAGACAAGGGTGGCGAAGTATCTTCATTTTTGATACTTCTCTGGAAGTTGCAGGCAGCCTGGAAACCTCCAGATGGGTGTAGAGGACACAGGGAGCAAGACGTGACAGCCAGTGGCAGCTCCTACAGGTGCAGTGGAAGAAGCATCCAAAAGAAGTCCCCTGTTATGGTCTGAATTGTGTTCCCCCCATAAATTCAGATGCTGAAGCCCTAACCGCCAATGTGACAGTATTTGGAATTAGGACCTTTAAGGGGGTAATTAAGCTCACTCCCAGAGTCCTTAAAAGAAGAGGAAGAGACCTCAGGGATGTACACACACAGAAAAGAGGTCATATGAGGACACAGTGAGAAGGTGGCCATCTGCAAGCCAAGGAGAGAGGTCTCACCAGGAACCAACCCTACCAGCACCTTGATCTTGGACTTCCAGCCTCCAGAACTCTGAAGAAATAAATGTCTGCCATTTAAGCCACTCAGTCTGAGGAATTTTGTTATGGCAGCCTGAGCTGACTAAGACACCCCCAGTAGCCCCTCAGACCACTGTTGGATGGGCTGCCCACCACTGACAGCAGGAGTTGGCTTCCTGTGTCTTTCTGAGGCCCTAGTGGGGGTCTTGGAGATGCTGCAAGCCCAGATGGCCCAGCAGAAGGCTGGGGTCCCTAAAGATGTGTTGGAGCTTTGAAAACAGATGCAAAAGGTGGGAGCCAATGACTGCAGCATGAACACCAGCCCATCAACCCATCTGGACAACCTCAACAGTTCCTTGTCGGTGGTACCAGCCCCACACATGCCAGTCCTGCCTCACTGTACCAGAGACCAGGGAGCCCCCTAGAGGATGCCCTGTGGATGCAAAAGTACCCATCTTCCCTCCACTGCCCTCAGGTCACCTAAGCCACACCCCTCTCTCCATATACCCAAAGGCCATGTGGGTCAAGGGAAGGGAAGAAGGTGGGGAGGGGCAGGAAAGGAAAGGCAACATTTACCCCACAGAAACAAAGTTACCTGGAGAGACTGTTCAAACTGTCAGCTCAGAATAAGACTACCAGGTTAGACTAAATTGAGTCCCTTCTGGGCTCCCCACCTCCCATAGGGAGGGGCCTCATAGGGAAATCCTATCAGTAACGGGCAGAATAAGGAAAACACATTTTTCTGCATCCCCGAGTGTGCTAAGAGTCATCCAATAAATATCTTTATGAGTACATACATCTATGTGTGTGTGTGCATGCACATATTTTATATAAGACCATCTAGTGCCTTACAACTGGGCGCTCCATTCAAAGGAAGGATTAAATGCTACCTAAATTTTAGAAAAAAATGTCTCCCTGATTAAGAATTGCCCTGGGAAGCCTCTGATAGCACTTTTCCATGTTATGTTCAAAGCATTGACCCTCTGGTCACATGTCTGATAAAATACAGCCCGAGGATACACTCACCCTTCCAACCTGGCGACACTACCCCTCTTATCTCCATGGACACCTTTCCTGACCCTTAACAGTGGAAAATCTCATTCCCTTGGGGCTACCCTGCCCATACACTGAAGACAAATGAATGGGATTCCTTATCTTACTTACGGTTTACCTTTCCCACAGCACGCTACACTATTGCTGGATACAAAGAACCTGATGGCTCAGGAACCTCACAGCAGGTCAACAGTAACAAAGCGGAGAAAGCAGATTGGGTGTTTAGATCCCCCCATGTTGCCATTTCTTTTGGTTTTGCTTTTTCAAAGCAACTGCGTGCGGTAAAACATGCAATCCAAAACAAAACAAAATAGAAAGGTCTTTTTAAAAAAGATTTTTGTCGTTTAAGGTCTCAGCAAGTATTTATGGGCCCCTCTATCAAATAGGGGAGGCAGACAACCCCAGAGTCCCAGGCACCTCGGCAGGGTCTGGCCCCGGCTCAGACCTCAGGAGGACACCTGTGTCCTCTGAAGGGGTCAGTTCCCAGTAAGCACAGTGGGAAATTCACAAGGTACCAGAAACTAGAGAGGTCCTAGCGTGGGAACTGAGGGGGAGGGTCAAAGCCAGGAGACAGTAATAGGAGAAAGGACGATGGGGTAAAAAACAAATGAGCTGCTAAAAAGCAAGGGGAAATAAATGTGGTGTAGGGAGGGAAGAGGGCACAAAGCAGGTCAAGATGAGTTCCGGATGAATTTCAAAAGCCCCGGCATGTGGTCTTTCTGCTTTGTTTTTGCCTGGGTTGGTTCTTCTCCCTGTACCGGGACAGGACCTTCCAGCGACTTTACAGTCTAGGGGGACACAGAGTGTAGACGTATAGGATGCAAGCTTGCTATGGGGACTTCCCTGGCCATCCAATGGACTCCGCGCTTCCAGTGCAGGGGGCACGGGTTCGATCCCTGGTCGGGGAACAAAGATCCCGCATGCCACACGGTGCGTCCAATAAGTAAGTAAGTAAGTAAATAAATAAATAAATAAAAGCTTGCTATGCAAGGCAACCTCTCAAGAGTACCAGGAAAGGGGCAGGGATGATGATTTACAGGTACCCAGAAGGGAGGAGCATCGCACTAGGGGTTGCAGGGAAGGCGTCAGGACTGTGAGACTTGGGCAAGGCTGGAGAGGTGGGAACCAGTAGGCACATTGCAACGCTGCTTCTCGTTCCTGACCCAGAGAGGCCGTGAGGCCCTTCTCCTTGACCTCAGTCAAGCTCAGAACACCCAGATCCTCTGACATCCCTCCCACGAACGCTCCAAACCTGCCCTGCCCAATAAAGTAGCTACCAGCCACATGTGCTGCTGAAATTGACATTTTAATAATTAAAATTAAACTAAAAATTAAGTTCTACATGTGGCTAGTTGCTAACGATTGGACAGCACAGAGAGTGAACATTGCTGTCACCACAGAAAGTTCTATTGGACGGGCTGATCCAAAAAAATACTTAGCAGGCGATAGCGATCCTGTAACTATCAGTTTGGGCTCAAAGAATATGGGAATTCGGGGTTGGGAAAATATAAAAGTCATTTTAATCTGAAAAATCTTAAAGTAAATATTTTAGATTACTGAGTAATTCACCTAAAGGATTATCTCAAGAAATTTCAAGGCCAGAACTCATGTATTAGCAAATGCAGGTAGTACTTAAGATTCCCACAAAACATAAAAAGCATTTCATTGATCTTCCTTGATTCTTTCCTACTAATATATATGACACATATGGGAAAATAATCATGCTCCGAATGGTTTACCGGAATCACAAAAATAGCATCCCAATCACCAGGGACATTTTGAAAATATATGCTTTTTTTCGTCTCTGCCCACACAGTCATGTTGTGTAAAGAACACAGCTGTTCATTTGTAAATGATTTGCAGTGTTTGGGTGACCTCGGGGGTGGTCTGCAGACACCATCCCCATTAGCAACCCTAAACGTTTTGATAGGTAACTGAGCGGGTTCATGCTTAAAGCAGACAGGGCCATCCTTTAGCCTCAAATAAGGACCTAGAATGCACCTGTCACATTTTGCATTCATAAATCAGCCAAAAAGGTTTCAAAACTTCCACCTGAGAGTTGGCAAAATATGTCATGGAGAATGATGAATGATCACATGACGGCTCTGAAAGCCACCTGCAGCTCACCAGCAGCCTCAGAAATCAGCTCTTCATAGAACAGCCCCGTTGATCTCAGATCAAAGAAGAAAAAGCAGAGGAAAAAATCCAGACAAATCTTTCACTCGATTGTCTGCTGACTTCCTCTTAAAAAAAAAAAAAAAAAACCACAATAATTTCCCCAATGTCACTGTGGCAATATATTATGTCCTCAGTCTCTTTCCGGACTCTCCTCTAGTCCTTCAATCATTCCGTCTCTGAGTAGTATGTGTTTCTTCCATGAATGAAATGATTTATCTTTTTGAATATGATTCTTTCCCTTTGTCATGAAGATATAGAATAGTGATGGATTCTCAACTCTGGGGTGGGGTCTGGGTTGGCGGGTTCTTTTTTGTTGTTGTAGTTCCCCAGAGGAAAAAAACAGTAAAAAAATAAAAATAAAAAAATAATGGAGACATTCATTTGGATTTTCCTACAGGATGGTAGTTATTATTAGTAGCTCACACTTATTTTTTTTTTAATTAATTCATTTATTTATTTATTTTTGGCTGTGTTGGGTCTTCGTTTCTGTGCCAGGGCTTTCTCTAGTTGCAGCGAGCGGGGGCCACTCTTCATCGCGGTGCGTGGGCCTCTCACTGTTGCGGCCTCTCTTGTTGCGGAGCACAGGCTCCAGACGTGCAGGCTCAGTAGTTGTGGCTCACGGGCTTAGTCGCTCCGCGGCATGTGGGACCTTCCCAGACCAGGGCTCGAACCCGTGTTCCCCACATTGGCAGGCAGACTCTCCACCACTGCGCCACCAGGGAAGGGAAGCCCGCTCACACTTATTGTTTACCATGCGCTGGCACTGGGCTGAGCACATCCCCGTGTGTTCTTATTTGATCTTCATAACAAAGCCAGGAGGAGATGCCATTTGGAGAAGGAGCCTGAGGCTTAGTGGGATGAAATACCAAAAGCCATACAAAGGGCAGAGCTGAGACTCAAACCAGGTCTATTGCATGCCACGCCTGGCCTGCCGTCAGTGAAGCTGGGAGATATCCTCCCAGAGAAGAGGAAGGGGAAAAGAATAAACGGAATGTAAACCACGCTGGATGTTCCCAGGAAGGTGCTGAGAGTACGCCTGGCAAGGGGACTGGAGAACTGAGACTAGCCACCTTTCCGTGTCAGCAGCGATGATGCCCATAGCTTCGGGGGTTTTCCTATCATTACATCATTTATCAAGTAGTTCACCTTTGGATTAACCCTTTTCTCTTTCTCTGTGGCATACAGAAATCCAAAAGGATTTTGTATTGTTTGGAAGGCAACAGACAGGAGAGAAAGAAAAATGTTGCCCTTCTCTGCTGGGATTTCATAGAGGGAGGGTGGGCCCCATGCCAGGGTCTACAAGAGAAAATAGGAGTGGACCCCTCAGAAGGGCCTGAGGGGCAAGGGAAGCTGTGTGGACTCTTACTTCCCCGTGATCCATCTCTGGGCAGAGCGGGTTTACCGAAGTGCCCGTCGATGTCTTATAGATCAAATTTCCTTTGGTGGATGGGTTCATCTCCTCATCTAACTTGTTCATGCCTGGAATGCCACTACAAAGGCTTTCCATTTAGTTTAAGACTTTACTTCCTATGAAAATGAAAATGTGATAGAGTCGAAAGATTTTAGGCCAGGAATAGTAAAAATTCTCTCTGATAAGCACTATGTCCGTGGAGAGAAAGATATGGAATAAAGCCAACCTGGGTACACATTTTGGCTCCACCACTTAACCAATGTGTGATTTGGGGCAGGTTATTTAGACTTTCAGGGCTTCAGGGCTCTCTCTCATCTGTAGCTGGAGATTCTACCCACACTTCATTTTATGGTGAGAATTAATGACCTGACATATTGAAAACACCTGGTCCACAGTAGGTGCTCTTATTGTTTTGGTAGGAGAAGAAACATGCAGTAATTGAAACCTACCATGTACCATATCCTCTCACAGAAGTTTTCTCCTTTAATTTCCACAACCCATTTTGCTAGGAAGGGTGCAGGATTAGAGAGGTTGGATGATTTGCCTAGGATCGTATAGTTAATCGGTGATGGAACCAAAATTCAAACCCCTATTTTGACCGTCAGTTGGATGTTCCTTCTACTTCAGCACATGATCTCTCAAGAAGGAAAAAGTAAAGGTGAAGGAGAGGTCCTTGCCTTAATCTTATCACACTACGCCACATCGGCAGCCATCTTCCCTGCCGCTGTGCAGAACGGATGCTGCTGGAAAACATTAGGATAAAGTCCCTTTGTCACGCTGCAGACTGGATGCCCTCTTAGTGTCTCTGCATCGTGTGGAACCTCTGCTCCATGCCAAGCGAACAGTATCGAGCACATTATTACAGGATAATGAGCAGATCCATGAAGCAAGCATCAGAACAAATTGGGCCTGGTTTGCTATAGATTCAAGTTTTCTGGCTGAGCAACCTGTGAATTGAATTAAAATAAAGATATGTGACATTTGTGGCTTCTTTTGGTCTTGGACATGGATGCGTTCTTTAACATCCTTTTCTGAGCATTCAGGGTCATGAACCAAAGAGCTGAAGTGCCCAGTGAACATTGCAAGGACCTTTCCTACTGACATAAGGGGGTAAAAGGGAGCCGGAGGACACTGATAGAGGAGAGGGAGAAGGGAATTAATGTTCATTTGATGCCAACCAGATGCTAGGCACGGCATTAGGCACTTCTTGTCTTTTATTTTATGATACCTTCTGCAGTAATTTTTATTATGCCCTTTTTACACAGCAAGTTAAAACACTGGTATTTATAATTTAGCCTTTGCACTTGTCAAGAGTCCACTTTTGTCAAATATAGAGGGGACTCAGAATGACTTTTAGCTGGGATTCGGACAGGTCTGACGACCTGGCAAGGGAGGCCTGCTGGAGTCTTTTTGCAAAAGTCTGAGGAGCCTTTTGGAAGAGAAGTCACACTAAGGGAGTCGAGGAAGAAAAGACACATGTTCGCTGAGTAGGTAAGATCCGTTCCTCACCTCTTTTGAATTAAAGGAACACAGATATTGGTAGGAGAATCAATACATCTAGCTGAACGTTTGTTTCCCCAGCTTTCCTTGAAGGTAGGAGGGGTCACATTCCTGAGTTCTGGCAAATAAGACACAAAGAGAAATCTACACAAAGGTTCAGGGAGCTTCCACTTTTCAAATGAAAAGGGAGCCATGGAGGTCATACCACCCTTCTCTCTTCCGTGTTCATTCTGTCTTAAATATGGATGTGATGTCTGGAGTGGCAGCAGCCACCTTATGACCATGAGGCAACAGTATGAAGGAAGAAGAATAAGCAACACCACGGGGTTGGCAGAGAAGTTGGACTGACATGATTACTCTCCTCATCTGCACCAACAACCACCTACCTACAGAATCCTTGTTATATGACAAGATTACATGTCCATTGGTTTAAGCCTCTCTTGTTGGATTTTTTCTAGTACCTAAAGCCAAACATATTTATAACTGATATACCCAGTAATAAAGCCTTCCTTGGATGGGGAAGGAGGTTCTCATTCAACATGGGTCTGTTGCTTTGATTTGTCTCCCTTTCCACACTGGACCATTGTCAAAGTATGGAGGCAAGCAGGGAACCCATAGAAAAAAATCAAGTTAACAGAGCTCCTCCCCTGCAAACTCTGTACCCCTCTAACAATCTAGCTTAAACGGGAAAGATATGTTATGAGTTAAAGCTCTTTAGGTTTAAAGTGATGGAAATGTACACAGACTGGTTTGAGCAAAATGAGGAACCAATTGTCTCAAGTAACTATTAATCTGGGGGTATTCAGGCTTCAGGCACTTGTGGATCCAGGGGCTCACACAAAGTCATCAGACCTGGCTTTGCCTCGATTTCTCTGCTTCACTCTACTGTGTGTTGGCATCTCTCTCAGAAAGGCTCTCTCTTCATGGCAGCCTGTTAATTCCATTCTTACAAATCCAGCAGACAGGAAATGCATCCTTCCTGGTCCTGCCACAAAAAGTTGAGCTTCATTTGCTTGGTCCTGTGACCTCCACATACCCAGAACTGGGGCAAGAGGGAAAATCAGGCCTACCCAAATGACATGGACTGATTATGGGTATTGGGGTGGTCTTTCATGGAAAATTTATTCCTAAAAGGCATAAGCGATTCTTGACAGGCAAAAGCAAAGCCATCCCAGCCCTATTACTTAGTATTAAAAGTTGGACACCAGGAAACCCCATAATTCAGCTATGGTGGGAACAGTGACGCTCCCTGAATACACAAACACCAGAAAATTCTAAGACAGATACCTCAGACAATAGCGGTGTCAGAAATAAGGTTTTAGGGGGAGCTCATGCAAGACACTGCCCAGGGTCATCACCATAGTCTGATCTCTTAAATCAGTAGATAGCGTCTAAAGCCTGAGTTGTCAGGGTTATCTGTTATTATAGTTCATTTGTCCCCAAAGTTCGGTAAAAACAATAAATTAAACCATCCTCCAACAACTCTAAGTGCCCATCATATGGAGGGTAATTAGTGGGCTAGCTAATTGTGAAGGAATCAAAGACCAGAAGATATACAAGCCTTCAAAGATTTTACAAATGTGTTTATTCAAACCTGGCTAATAATGCAAAGCAGAATATGCAAAGAACCGGTACTAGTTGTACAGAAAAAGAAAAATTAATGAAGGCTGAGCACATCAAGGAAGAATTCATCAAGAAAGAATGAATATCCAGGATGTGGAAAGAGATATTCCCTGGCTATGAAAAGACTAATGCTCTTTAAATCAAGATTTCTCTCTTGCAACTTTCCCAACATCTCAAGCCAGGAGTTCAAAGGCCATGTTTGACTTTCCAAAATTTACCTGCTCCTCAAGATTGACCCAAGGGAAGGCAGGTGGGAGTGGTCTTAGGGGGATTCTGCAGAGACTGAGCTAACTGCAGTGGGTGGGCTGAGATGGTCCCTCCAGGGCAGGTACAAAGACCCAAAGGTCACTCAGGGAGCAAACACAGAGCCAGTTCACAGACCGTCCCACTCTCATCTGATGTGATCAAATAAACTGCAGCTGTGGGAGAGGGCGGGGCCGTGTCAAGGGCACATGGGTCAAGGGGTGAGCAGGTGGTCTTCTTAGGATGGAGCATGCTTTTCTACTGAGGGAAAGAGTCCACATGAGAGGCAGATGTGTGTACACAGAGGGATAATTAATTAAAGCAGGATTCCTAAGGAGGTTGGAGGTTCCACCCAGATCCCAGAGGAGGACTGACCTCAGACAAAGGAGGGGATGTGTGAATAACTCTCTTGGAACAGAAAAGCAGCTTGGCTTGGCCCACTCAGAGACTCAGGGGTCAGGTATGAGACTTCCAAAGCCAAGCAGACTTGCGCTCAACTCCCAGGTTATCCCTTCGAAGCTGGGTAACCTTGAGCTCCATTTCTGCATCCAAAAAATAAGAATTTCATACTTCCATCAGAGAGTGTCTTAAAGGCTATATGAAATAATGTACACAAAAGGCTCAGCCTAATACAGAAGATTCTAATGTAACCCCTAAGACACATGTATAGAGTGTCACACTCAGTAGCAATGAAAAAGAATGAGGTAGATCTTTACATGCAAGAATGAAAAGATCTGCAAGACATACTTCAGAGTTTTTTAAACAGGAAATTACAAAGTAAAATATATAGTAGGATAATATTTACTTTTGAAAATTCATGTAACTGCAGTGGATTGAAAAGCATGATATATGGATTAAATCCCTGAGCTCATCATGATACAAAAAGAAATCTAATATAATAAGAAAACTTTCAAGGATACGAGGGAACCAACTCATTATTTTGAAAATAGGCAATTAAAGGATAAAATCAAACATTACTTCTTCGAATTCTCTATACAAATTGTACTTCAAAGTTACTAAATAGTTGATAAGGAAGGTTTCCCAGGATATTTGGGCTAATAAAAAGCGAAAATGAAATTTGAATATCACCATTTGGCAACCCCCAATGAATTAATATACCCAAGTATTGAGCGTCAGTGGACGCCAACATCACAAAGAGAAAAACAACCAGAAATTTAGCAATTTCTGATGGAAGAACGCAACACCTCTTATGAAGGAGTCTTGCCAAAAATCAAATCTGAATCAGATCCCGCAACTACCAATTTATAGGAAAAACAAGGACAGGGGAACATGTTAAATAAGATCAACGGAATGCCAGCATTCAAATCCAGACTGTGGAAAACTCTCAAGAAAGCAGACTCATTTCTCAAAAACAAAACAAAAACTGCAATGAGAAAGAAAAGAAAGGGAATCTAAAGATTAAAAGGGATTTTAAAAGTCACCTCATTGATATATGTGGATCATATATGAATCCTGATGTTAAAAAACACTGGTGAAATTTTCATGCAAACTGAATGTGTAAAATACTTAAGCACTGTTATTAATTTTTTAGTGCCTCTCTGGGTTTAGGATCCCTGGACCCAAACTCTGAGACAAGAATTCACAGGCCAGTGCTTTACTAAGGAGGTGTCCCCAGGAAAACCTGGTAAGAGAGCCAGGGCGGAAGATAGGGGAAGAGAAGTCGGGCAAGGGTGCAATTTTTTTTTTTTAATTATTTATTTTATTATTATTATTATTATTTTTGGCTCTGTTGGGTCTCCGTTTCTGTGCAAGGGCTTCCTCCAGCTGCGGCAAACGGGAGCCACTCTTCATCGCGGTGCGCGGGGCTCTCACTATCGCGGCCTCTCTTGTTGCGGAGCACAGGCTCCAGACGCGCAGGCTCAGCAGTTGTGGCTCACGGGCCCAGTTGCTCCACAGCATGTGGGATCTTCCCAGACCAGGGCTCGAACCCGTGTCCCCTGCACTAGCAGGCAGATTCTCAACCACTGCGCCACCAGGGAAGCCCAAGGGTGCAATTTAAGGCTAAGTCCTAGTCTCAGCCTGATTCTGTAGGGAGCTCTGGGATGGATATTACACTATAGAGTTTGTCCCACTGTCAGACAAGGGAGCTGGGCTTTCATAGCCAGGCACCAGTCACTGGCTGTGGGAAGAGGGTG
This sequence comes from Balaenoptera ricei, assembly GCF_028023285.1. NCBI lineage: Eukaryota > Metazoa > Chordata > Mammalia > Artiodactyla > Balaenopteridae > Balaenoptera > Balaenoptera ricei. The sequence continues at coordinate 2,485,795 of NC_082645.1, read as the reverse complement.
GGATAGAAGGTACTTCCAGCTCTTGGTGGTCCTGGGATGGCGACATGCTCTACATCACCCCTTCAGGAGGGCACAGTCTTAATCTAAATGTGGGAAGGCCTGGTAGCAATTTCCCCAAAGCCTAGGGCCCTTTATGCAAATCAGCCCCTGGAGCAAGCCAGGAGTGTCCCAAGCTCCCTGAAGCACTTATGCAAATTTGTAGCTAAAACTGACATTTCCTTAAGCATGTTTAATAAAAATCTTTCTAAAATATATCACCTCACAGAACTAAGGTCAATGAAGAAAGTATACTGAATATAATTTAAACTTTTTTGAATGGCTTAAGGTGACCTAAAATAGGTCCCACAGAATACAAGTTCCAAAGGATGCCTAAGGAGCCACACAGAGAGGGCTCTCTGACGGACGAAGTCAGTCCGGGAGAAAAGAACTCAAAGTTAAGCAGGTGCCTCTACTCCAGGACTTCCTGGAGCTGTTACCATGCTGATGAGCAGAATAGATCTCCCAAAGGCAAGGATTTCTCAAACCAATAATGTATGTCATCAATTCCAAGTTGGATATATTTTTCTATTTTAATGTCTCTGAAATCCAGGTGCATCTTACAATGGATCTTAAGAAATAGAGATGAGTAACTATGAAACTAAAAGTTTTCAGTATACGGTCCAGCTCCTCTTGCCCCAGGTCCAAGTCCCTCTTACACAAGCTCAACGGGAACAGAAAGGGAACTAAAAGGACTACTATGTGCCCACTGAAGGCCTACTATGTGCCTGGCATCGTGTTGGGTTTTCCTAGTAGCTTCTACCAGACACAGAGGGGCTGATCTCTGCTCACCATAACGAATTTAGAGTTTTGTCGAATCAATCAGTGCCAGACATGGGATGAAAGTCTTAGTCAGGCATGCCACCACGTGCTTGGATAACAGGCAACTCCAGCCCAGAGGCTCCTGCTAGAACAGGGCCTTCACTGAAAGGCGGGCTCACACCGAAAACCCATCCGAGGGGCTCCAGGCAACCTCTCAGCTGGGTCCACGCAGCTTATGACTCTATACCAAAGTCGTCAGTGGTTTTGACTTCTGCCACCTTGTCAACTGTCCGTTTTCCTTCTGGATACCTTTTGTTCTGCTTCACAATTCATTGTTTTTCATCTGCCATCGGGCTGAGTCTGATAACCAAAGCTGCTAGAAGAGAGTATAAACTGCGACTCAAAAGATTCTGAGTAAAGTTCCGAGGTCATGATGAGAGGGTTCTAGACCTGCTTGGGCCTCGCAGGGTGGTCAGTGGGAAGGGAGAGTTTGGGATGGTGGAGTGGAAGCCAGGAGAGCCGATCTTGCTTTCAGGCTGAACCCTGAGGAATTGTCCATTCGCAGTGGTCACCCAAAGGGGTATCATGGAGTTGGTGTTAGTTCCGACAGATGTTTTTCTATGAGGAGCTCCTCCCTGGGGGTGGGGCTCAGGGGTAGGATAATCCAGACAATAGGGAATTCCTGAGGGCTTTCTGGGAGGCGCAGCAGGTTCTGAGGGATCAAGGACCCGGAGTCAGCCCATCGCTTTGGTGACCGAGGTGGAGAGTGTAAGGTGCCTCAGGCTGGGGGTCGGAGCAGAGAGCTGGGCCCTGCAGGGTGTCAGGCTAAGCAGGAGAGACAGAAACCACATCTTGTGGTCTGGGCCAGCTCGATTGCCACTCAGCGAGAATCACACAAGATTCAGGGTCTCTTCCACGTGAAAGTGGCAATCCCAAAGGCCCGTGGGAGCCAGCCAAGTGCCCTGGGGCTCAGGCAAGGGATCAGACCACGGGGAATGGCTGAGATAGTGCAGGCAACTCCCACCAATTACCCCCAGGGCATCCCGATTTGAATTTTTAAAATACATTCCGTCAGACACACAGAGCTCCTCTGGGGGCCAGCACTGCCTGAGGAAGGCAGGTTGCAGTATCCTCCAACCCCCAAGCACACCACACACCCCCCCCCAGCCTGTCCCCCACCCCAGGGTGACAGGAGGCCTCGCAGGAGAGAGCCACGGCCCTCACTGGGGTCCTTCTGTGCTCACCGTCTTTGGGTCTGATCCAAATGGCCAGCCTGAGGCTGACATTAGTGACAGGGACATTCCTGCTTAAAGTTCTCCAGGGACCCAACAACTCCTTCGCTTGAGGCCTGACCTGGGCCCAAGGACACCCAGGTGCCCTTAGATGAGGAGGGTGACGACAGCTGCAAGTCCCCATGGCTCTCCGATCAGTCTCACGTGGTAAGTCAGGAGGCCAACCTGTGATGCTCTGATCTCACCTGGACTTCTGGTTTCAAGTTTCTCTGGAAGAATCATCTCTGGAGTCGAAGTGACAGGGAGATAAGACGAGGTTGAGGTTTGATCAAGTCATCTGACCCTCGTCAGACTGGCAGAACTCCCTTCCAAAAGCTTTATTAAAACTCCCTCTTTCCTGCCCTTCTTCTTTCATTGAAAGACAGCACATGGACATGTATCCTCACCCACTCCTCCTCTATGTGTGCAGCTGGGGAAACCAGGGCTCCCCTCCAGTATCCTCCACTTGCGCTGTACAGAGACCCCTGACGGTGGGCCCCCTCCCCTAATCTTACCTCCTGCATGGCTATTACACTCCTATCCCCCCTCAGAATCAGAAGCCAACCCTTCAGTGAGAACACAGCCGGTACACCAGCATATTGGGTCAGCATTCACCTATTTAGTTAGGAAACAACTTACACTGCCCTTGCCACGTGCCAGGCTCTGGTCTAAGTACCAAACGTTAACCTATTTAATCCTCACAATAACTCTATGAGGTAGGTACAATTATTATCACCGATTTACAAATGAGGAAACTGAGGCACAAAGAGGTAAAGTGATCTGTCCAAATTTCCCCAGAAACTAAATCTTACATGCTGTTTGTCCTCATTAAGTATTGACCAGATTGAAATCTTACATATATGTACATGTGCGTGTGCGTGTATATGTGTAAGATGAGAGAGAGAGCTCAGATATGGTGTGCACATAACTGCTCCTTCATTATTCTAAACAGAACTTAGGTTGTGCACAGAGCTTCTCGTTGACAAGCAACGTCCAAGTGCATGCCCATATCTCTTCTTGAGGTCTTGCTCTTTTAAGAAGGGTCTCTATGTCTTGAGTAAGGGTTTGCTTAAGGTAGGAGACCAATCAGGTGACATATTGAGGGTTCTCTAAAAAGATATTTATTGAAATTACACGTTGTACCAAGCATATGCTAAATAAATACTTTATCTACATTCCTTTATTTAAACCCTCAGCAAACCAGTGATATAAATTTTTTTTTTATTGTGCCATTTTAGAGTTGACGAAACTGAGATTTATGGAGATCAAGTGACTTGCCCAGGGTCCTATAAACATGGTCTTTCTGACTGCAGACCCCAGGTTCTTAGCCCTTCATGTTAGATGGTGAGGTGGTAAAGGATTGGACTTTATTGAAACTGAGAATAGGGGGTTATTACCCCTATGGTATATTTGTTAAATGTACCTATCAAATTGGCCAAGATAAAGAAAATAATTCTCAGCTATTGGGGTGAGTTTGGGAAAATAGTTACTCAAATACCTCTTGGTAGTAAGTAAATTGGTATACACTTTCTGGAGTACAATTCAACTCAAAAGTTCTTAAAAAGTAACTGTGCTTTAATTCTGTAATCTCATTTCTAGGCATTTTGCCTAAGAATATAATTGGACAATTATACAGACATATGTTTATTATAGAAGTTATTACAATAGCAAAAATCTGGGAAAATCAACCAACGATAGGAAATTGCTTAAACAATGTAAGGCATGACACAATACTTATGCACCCATGGAAAGTGCTGCCATAAACCAATATACTGACAAAGAATGACACACATGATTTTCTTAGGTTGAAATATGCAGGTATGGCCCCCAAATAATTTTTTTCGTGAAAACAGTCCAGAAGCAATCCACCCAAAATGTTAGTAACAGTTATTTCTGATTAGTGAGATTTTAAATAAATGTTTCTCTCTTGATTAGCTGTATTTTCTCCTATAAAATAATAATTGTGCAATTTTCTAAAAAAGCAAAATACGTTTTTAAAAGGGAGTCCTAGAGCATAGAAAGAGGGGGTCACTGGCGTGATCTTGAGGGGTAAGCAGCAAGCCTTGTGTCCTGAGTCTCACCAGGAAATGCCACCACCCATGGCAACTAATGGCCACCAAGACCAGTCATGACCTGGAAGTCAAAATGGTTTGAGAAAGATAAAATAATCAACCCAGGAACCATAAAAATCCTTGATAGTCAACTAATTATAAAAGCAAATTTGGCAGGAATTATTTGAGAGGAAGCTTCTCCCCTCTCACTCCCCTAAATTGATTCTAAAGCAATAACTGCCCCTCCTGCAGAGTGATCTGAGCCAGGGGGTCCCAGCTGAGAGGGAAGGGGATGGACCATAAACAATGTCGCCTGCATGATATTAGGCCAGAGAAGCAGCACCCACGATGCGCAGGCCAGTGGGAGCCACCCCCTGCCTTCACCAGTCAGCCTGGGTTCTTAGGTGACTCCAACCTCCGTGAGCCGCCCACAGCCCTACGCCACCCCCTTGGGAGCCCCAGAGAGTATTCGCCACCTGGGATGCTTGGGGGCTAGATTCCAGGTACGCCAAGATCTTCAAGAGCTTTCAGGGAAAGGGTTCATTTCATCTCTAGCTGATGGAAATGTGAATTATGACGGCTTTTTTGTAAAGCTATCTGGAAACATCTATCAAAATTAACTGCATTAACATATCCCCCAGCCCAGCAGTTTTACTCCTGGAATCCATCCCACAGAAACAACAGCACCAGTTCAGGAAAATTCATCTCAGGGGGTCAGGTACAGTGCAGTATAGTCATATTCCTAAGTTCCAGATGTTGCTGGCCCTAGGATATCGAATAAAGTGATGATAAAAAATTACAAAATGTGTGTGGAAGGAAATAATTTCACGCTGGAAGGCAGGAAGGCAGGAGGTAGACCCACCCAGGACGGGAAGCCCCATGGAATATGGGCTCAAGGAGCATGACCCAATCCCAGTCTAGGGGTAGGAGGGATGGCGTTTGAAATTGTACCCCAGATCTGTTTTAATCAGGTATGGTGAGACATGCAGACAAACGGCTGTCATGGAGAAAGAAGCTTTTATACTCATAGTTCCCTAGAAACAAGAGATAGAGCATGCCAGGCTGGGCCACTCAGCGAAGCACCAGGGCCAGTCACGAGGCAGAGAGAGTGGAGAGAAGATGTGGGCAAGAGCCTTCATTGTGGTTTCCGTGGGAAGGAACTGGTAAATGTGGTAAACATCCAAGGATTGGCTGGCTTGAATGCTTTGGGCAGGCTGCGGGACATAGAGTCTGTCCCTAGTTGCCTAGTCCTTGGCTGGTATGTGATTAGGGCCAGAGGCTAGTGGCCAGAGCATAAAAGCCTGATGGAGGGGGTGGTGGGGTGTGGGTTCTGGATTGATTGGTTTGCATATGAAAGGTGAACTTCTAGGCAGGTGCCTTAGTGTCTCTAGGGATTTGCTAATCCTGGGAAGGCAGTCTCTCCAGAGTCCTCAAGCTCCCAGATGTCAAAACAAAGCACTCTTAACACAGTTGGCCAGGCCCTAGCCATCAATAGTTCAGATTCCCCCGCCTACATCCAGAGAACTAGGTAAACCAACCAACCAGGCTGCAGGGTCAGAGTCATTGCCAGGTCCCCGTCCTACAGGGACCAACACTCAAGGGGAGAGGAAACCAGAATTGATGGCTTGCTGGCTTCTGAAGTATCAGATTATACCTGGGAAACTCAGAGGCCCACAGAGGAGACTCAGACTGTGTCAGGAACCTTAACCTCTAGATTTGGGAATCTGACCAAATTTCAAGGCCCTGCATGCCAGACAGAGGCCCCGCATGGGACGTGCTGCCATTTGCCCTCAGGTCTGTATTTCTCTCTGGGTAACGTTCTGCAGAGAGAAACTGAAGCCTGATGAGTAACTGAGGGCCCCAGGGGGAAAAGGAAGCCAGTGAGAGACAGAGAGAGAGATTCTTTCCTCCTCTTGTGCCAAGATGAAATTCCAAGTGCTTGGGTGGCCTTGGAGACTCAGGGGTAGGTCAGGTAATGAAGCCTGCTCTGAATGGGCAGTCTGACTTCTAACGCCCTGTGCACATATGAAAAAGGAGTGGGTCTTTGCTTCCACCCAGGACCACGCGCCGGCACTCCTCTCCCTCACAATCTAGGTGAACCCGCCTTTCTGGTGGGTAACACCTGCTCCCTCACTTCAATTATTTCCTTAACAGTGGCAGTGAATATTGCTTTTACTTTAAAAGAAAAATCAGATTGGATTATATCCACTCGTCCGAGAATTTCATAGAAGGCGTTTGTCTTCATCCCTGGCAAAAGCTGGATCCTACTTTAAAAGCACTTGTAATACTTGCATAGTCACCGCTATTGATCTGCCTCTGCTACGTGATAGGCAGTTGTGATGGTCAGGAAAAGAATGGGAATGGCCCCTTTGGGCCCGCTAATGTTCTTATTTAGTAAGCACAAAAATCTCTTAACTGTGAGGGCTGCACTCTGTGTCTCCTCAGGTAGACGGTGTCTCCATCTGCCACCTAACAGACCACCAGATTGTCGCCCTCAGCACAGAGAGCTGCTGGGGACAGACCCTGGGCACAGTCTGAGGCAACACTAGGAGCCCCTTGGCCGTGGAAAATCTCTTGATCTTCCTGGGTTTTGCCCAAAAAGGCTGGGAGTTTCCAGGTCAGACTGCCCTCCCCACTGTCATCTAAGGAGGTGCCTTATGATTCCAGGTGGTCTTTGGCAGCCTGCCTTAACATGTCTGTGCTGAGATTCCCACTGTTTTCTTGCCCCTTCCTGCCACCTCTCTCTCCAGAACACTCTGTGCCCATTACTTGCCCATCAGAAGAGTTATCTTTCTCCATATGTCATTTATGCATACCCCATGCCTTAAATGGCACAGATATGTAGCCCTTGCCTATTATTATCTAATGCAATGCGCTGATACCCATCAATCAGCCTCTCTTCTCCTCAAACGGGACAACGAGAGAGAAAACACAGTCCCGGATGATTAATAATAATACAGGATATCCACCCCGGGAGGCAGAGCCCAGCTCTGGGGTCCTCCCCACCCTATTAGACTCTGAGAGTCAGCTTTAAAAAGAGTCTCATAGGGCTACATTTCTCAGACTTTAAAGCACATACACAGCCCCTGGGGTTCTTGTTAAAATGCAGATTCTGATGCAATAGTTTCCAAAATGGTGCATGTCTAACAAGCTCCCTGGTGATGTCGATGCTGCTGGTTCGTGGACCACACTTTGAGTAGCGAGGGCACAGGGAACGTACAACTCTGCGCTTCCAGCGCATGGATCCAGGTGCGGGCTCACTAAGGCAAACGGCCGTAAAGGGAGACACTTTAAAAGTGCTCTGTTTGTTTCCGAACTGGACCGCTTTCAAGATCTCTAAGTTTCCACATGGCTTCAAGGTGCTATCATTTTGATAATATATATAAACACATCCTCTAAAAAAAAATTCTTGTACCCATGCCAGATTCAAAATGCATTTAATAGGGAGAAATAAAAACATTGGAAGGAGGGGGCGTTCACTTTGGGCCCCCCGGGCAAATCCCCAGAGACTCAAGGCTGCAGATAAAATTGATTTGTGGATGTGGAAATTGAACCTGAAAGGGCTCCAGAAATAAGGGCAGGTGACTGACATCACCTAACAGCTCAGCTTCGGGGCTGACACAGGCCCTGCCTTGTGCTGCTTGTGGCTGGCTGCTCTCAACTTAATGGCAGGGAGAGCAAATGGTGAGGGGTCACCTGTAGTTTTGCAGATAGCCATTTTGGTGGGCAAACAATGTAATTTGACCCCCCCAAAAAATGTTTGGAGTTGGGTTTTAGTTTTGTTTTTTTCTCTTTTTTCCTCCAGTTTTGCCTCAAGAAGAAACCCCTGGGACGTGATACTTGTTTCCTGTCCTGTGGCTTTTGTAGCTCGTGGACCTCCCACTCCTCTTTGGATAGACTAAATATTTAGGTTACACATGATGAGATCCCCCGGGAGAGTTCACTGAGGGGTCCACCTCCTCACAGAATGAAGTTGGTTGTTTTGTTTCTTTCTGACTATCCAGAAGCCAACCTCTCCATTTTCAGAATCCAGCCTCACCTTTAAACGGTCTGCCCCCTTCCCAAACACTTCTCAGGTCACGAGATCAATTCTCAGAGGGCTGCACGTCTCGGACACCTCAGAACCAGGCCAGAGGTTCCTGAATAGACAGAGAATATTTAAATCCCGGCAGTGCTAGGTCTGTACTGAGATTCTTCCCCTTTGACAGGCACCTAAGCTGTTGGTCGGGTTCACTTTAATCCAGTTTAGCTCTCTCTGCAACTGATTCTAAGCTATCTGGTGCCATCTCCTGGAAAACTGCAAACATGGAGAAAGGGCAGATTTCCCACACAAATCCCAGTGAAGAAGAGAATATTTCAGGTCATTTGATGATTGTTGCTGTAATATTATAGTGCCTGTATTTCTACCTCTAGGAATGAACTTTATGTGCTAGATTTTTTTTTTGTGGTGCTAGATTTTTTTTTTAATTGAAATATAGTTGATTTACAATGTCATGTTAGTTTCAGGTATAAAGCACAGTGATTCAGTTATACGTATATATTTTTTTCTCCTATAGGTTATTAAAAATATTGAGTATAGTTCCCTGTGCTATACAGTAGGTCCTTGTTTGTTATCTATTTTATACATAGTAGTAGGTATGTGTTAATCCCAACTTCCTAATTTTTAATATCCTTGAGGCTGGTCAAGTACACAAGTCTTTTTAGAAGAAACATAGTTTACTTGTATAAAACTGATGAGTTCTGAGAGATAGTTAATGCCCTTAGAGTGGTTTTTGTAGATATGAAACAATTGGTGAGAAATTGAATTCGTTCCTCTTGTTATAATATTGAAATTAAGTCTGCTTAATGTATCAAGCCATAGCCATTATTTTATAGATGTGTATCCATCAATAAACATTTGTGATACTTGAACAAAGAAACCTACTCCTCTTTGCATGGAAAGGGTTAGCAGTGCCTTGTAGGGTTTGCATAGTGTGGTGGGAAGCACACAAGATGAGAAGCAGCTGAACTCAGCCCAACCACCCTGGTGTCCCAGGGCCAGCTGCTAAACCTAGTGTCCTCCGTTGTGCAAGGGCAATGACCAACTGCCTTGGAGGGTTGTTACCTGGATTAAACGTGTTAATGAGTATAGAGCTCCTGGATGGAATTGACCCCAAAGATGGGATAAAATCAATTATATGACTCTGTCATTCATGATTTTATTAAATTCGGTCTAAAATCTGGTTGCCATGAGGCTTGCACCACCTCAGAAACGACTAAGTTCTTTAACTACACATGTGGTTCACTTGCTTTTTTCTGTCCTGTAATTGTATCTCTACAGTATAAAGGATTTTCTCTCCACCCATATTCTAACCCCAATCTATGACTGTAGTAAAGACAGATAATGGTTCAACTGTCTCTAGATTGATCTATCCTATTTTGCATTTGCCCAGAGGCTGGGAAGTAAAAAGCACCACCTGGACATTTTCCATTCTTAACTGATACCCTAGGGATGTAAATGTCCTACTGGCCACTTGGAGGTCATACGGTATAGAAAGAACCTTTATTGCCTGGAGCCATCCACTCAGATACTCAGGGAGCTGTCAGTTTACAGGAGTTTGAGCTCTCAGATGAAGTATGATAAGAGTGGCAAGGTCATGAGAGGCCCAAAGATGCTGGTTCCAGCTTCTGTCACTACCTGACTGTATGACTTGGGCCTCTGAGCCTACCCAGTGTTCCTTAACCTATACCACGTAGGCAGCTATGAGTCTACTTGTGCCTGCACCCACCCTGCCCCCACTCCAAAAGTTACTAGAGTGACTATATAAGCCAGAAACAGTAAACCAAAGCTCAAAGATGCATGGCAAGTTTATATATCCCTTTCAAAAACATAACTAATTTTCTCAGCCACCTTTGCCTTTAGGAGTAAGTATGAAACACAAAGCTGGCCAATGAGAAGCAAGAGGAAGTTCATGGGTGAGCAATCTGGGAAAACTCCATTAAAGGAGAGCTCAACCAGCTGGCATATTCCTTCCACCCCTTGCCCATTGTCTTCTTCCTGCCAGGAATGCAAATAAGATGGCTGGAGGATGGCAATCATCTTGTGGCCATGAGACAAGCATGTACTAAGGATGACGGAGCAGAAAGGTTGTAGAATCTGCTGGGTCTCTGATTACATTATGGAGTTGCCCTTCCGGTCCTGGACTGACTATATCCAGACTTCACCTTATATGAGAAAAATAAAACCCTTCATTGGAATAAGCCATTATCTTTTTAACATCTGATATTTGCTGCTGAATGTAAGTCCTAAGTGATACAGGACAATTATTATTGAATAACTGAAACTGAGCAGGGCCCTGTGGGGCTCCTGGTCAAGGAATCCCTTCAAACAGTTGCTAATCAGGGAAGGGAGGGGATGCAGAGCCAAGGGAGGAATGGCTAAGAAACAACAGTGCAGCCCTGGGACAGGGTCCTGATTCTGCCTCAAGGGATACACATAACAATATCTTTGAGCTCTTTTACAGAACTAAGACCCCCAACAAATGGAAGATGTTAGCATTCTTCATTCCAGATTAAAGGAACCAGAGAAGCTCATTAGGAGGAGATCACCTGAGGCCAGATTAAAGGAGTGCAGGCCCTGCACACCCCCTAACCTATCAATAACCCCACCCTTGAACTATTGCTGTAAAACTCCTCACCACATCCCCCCAGGTTGGGACACACAGTTTTTGAGGGGCATGAGCCCACTGTGTCCCCCTTTGCCTGGCAAAGCAATAAAGCTATTCTTTTCTACTTCACCCGAAACTCTGTCTCTGAGATTTGTTTCGGCACCAGTGCATAAAGGCCGAGATTTCGGCATCATTAGCAGCTGCCTAGTCAGTCATGGAGGAAGGAAAGATTTTTTTTTTTTCTCATTTTCTTAATCAGTACAATTGCAGGTAGTCACTAAGAGTGTTTGGCACTAAAGAGGCACTCAGTTTTTGCCTACCAATTCTAAACCCACACAGAGAGTTCATGAGTTGTTTGGCTAAAACCTACATTTTATTACTTGGTTGCAATTTCAACCTTGCAGTTCCTAAGTTTGAATCTCGACAATTGAGTGAGATAAAATACGTAAAAAGATTAGGACAGAACATGGCACATAGCAGTTAGTACTGTGAATACTTCTGAAAACCTGACCTCTAAATCTGTAGTAAAGTGCCTTATATAACAGTCCCAATGGAGATGTGTTCCTGAAATCCTAACTCTTTATATATTACTAAGAATTATGGGTTTACTCGATTCTTTAAACTATAGTACAAGTAATAAGCAGATTAATAAAAATGTTATGTATTATAAAGTGCATACTAATAAAAGAAAATGAAATTCAGAAAGTTATGTATGTATCTGGGAACTGCACAGCCCCAGTGTGACAAATGCAGTCTCATGGGGAGAAGGTGTTGGCTATCATTTAATGATAGGTAATCATGGGGCTCAAGTTAGACTCTGTCAAAGCATGGTCCCCAGTAAGAGTGTGAAGTTGTCCTTGGTGACTTTACACCCGAATGCATTGTTCTTTTCTCAAGAGTCAAATGGCTCAGTAACACATACTTCCAATAAAGGCAAGGTTTATCCACAATGACGGCAAGCTGGGAGGGTTGATACCAGGCCTGTGGATCCTTGGGGCGCTGCGGAATCCAAACACAGCTTGCTGGTCAACACTGGCTCCCTCCTTAAACCTTTTACCCTTGTAGGTTTCTGCAGTGTTTGAATCTGTCGCATCAACCAGGTCTGGTTCCAGATATTTTTGTTCGTGGTTCTTTTCTTGGTGCTTAGAGATGATTGAAGAGTCTCTCTAATTTCTCCAAGTAAAGAACTGCTTATAGAATATTACACTTCAGAGCTGTGCTACTGAATGACATTGCTAGGTCTAGAGAACAACTTTGCCTGTCTTTTAAAATCCAACTTGATCCTCTACCTATTTCTTTGACGCAGGCTCAGGCCCTTAACTTATACATTTCTTTGGTCAGTAATTGTAGATTAAAATAATTTACTGGAACACGAAATAAATACCAGAAAGAGAGGCTACAGAGGCATTAACAGCCCTCTTTGTGGAATACACTCAACTCAAGAGACTGAGGGTATGGGAGTTCCCTGGTGGCCTAGTGGTTAGGATTCCAGGCTTTCACTCCCATGGCCCGGGTTCAATCCCTGGTCAAGGACCTGAGATCCCACAAACCACACAGTGGCCAAAAAAAAAAAGAGAGTGAGGGTAGAGGGCTCATTAGTTAAGAGTGTGCAAAACAGTTGCCATTCTCACTTTTTAAAATGTTATTTTGTTGAAGTAGAGCTGATTTACAATGTTGTGTTAATTTCTGCTGTACAGCAAAGTACTCCCCCTCGTCAACTACAAGTCTGTTCTCTATGTCTACACTCTCACTTTTTTTTAAGTGAAAATATACAAAGACACATTGGGGAAAATATGCAACGGTAAACTACAAAGGATTTTTCATGCACACACACATACACACATGTTTTTGCTAGGAAAATAAGTTCAGAGACAAATAACATAATAAACTAGCACCGCGTAGATTCCATTAAATGGAATATATGGGTACTGACTCCAAAAAATTATTCAGTCCTCTGTCTTCTTAACAAATAAGCTGTATATTCTTTCTTTCAAAAACATTTGTTAAAATTTTGCCTTATTCTATGCCCGGTCTTAGAAACTAGAAGTAAAAGATGAATAAAACATAAATGGTAAATTTAAGGGAGAGTGGCATAGCACAGTAGTTAAGATTCTGGAGCCAGACTGCCTAGTTATGAATACCAGCTCTGTCACTTATGAGATCTGTGGTCATGAGCAATTATATAACCTCCCTGTGACTCAGTCTTCTCATCTACAAAATGGGCATAATAATAATACCTACTCCACAGTGTTGTTATGAAGATTAAATGAGGAGAGTGAGATCATCAACATGGCGAAATAAAAGCTTTCTACCATCTTCCCCTCAACGAACACCAATTTTGACAATCACCTATGGACAAGAGGGGCTTTGCAGAAGTCTGGGATTCCAGCAGAGAAGTTCCAGCACACTGTTGGAGCAAAAACAAAAACAAACAAACAAAAAAACAAAATCTAAGATGGGACACATTGAAGAGAATAAGAGGAACTGTTTCACTTCACCAGTGTCACCCCTTCCCCCAAGATGGCACAGCTCAGTGTCAAGAGAGACCTTCTCAGCCCATGACTGCTCCCATGGGGAAAATGAGAGCGTGTAAGCGAGCTCCCAACTTCTACAGCGGAGCAGGTCACTGCCAAAGGGGTGCATTTGTTTCTCACCCCGTTCGGAAGGCTAAATCGTGAACTGCATGACTGGTGAGCAGCTAAGACATCAGCAGCCAGAGCTCAGAACAGAACTCATCAAAGGGGCACAGATCCTACTGACACATCAGAGGCTCCCCTGGGAGGCCCCTCATGAGCCACGGGGGATGCCTCACCTGTGAATCTCCCCAACACTCTGCATGCGTTACCCACAAACCCCTCACCCCATCCCCGGCCACATACCTGACAGAGGCAAGAGTGCACCTTTGCAAACAGCTTAGTTAGCACATGCGGAAAGCCGGCCTGCCTCTGCGGGACTGAAGATGGTCCTATCACTGAATCTACAGGGTGAGAAGGAGTTCTCCAGGGAGGCAAAGGAGGAAGGAGAGGCTCTGTAACATCCAGACATCTAAGTTGCCCTTCTTAGTTGGTCTGGTGTCTTCCCAGCCCTCCTGGAAGAGACAAGCCCCAGAGCAAGAAGTGCCCCTTGGCTCTGTATAGAGTTTGTCATACAGAGTGAAGTAAGTCAGAAAGAGAAAAACAAATACTGTACGCTAACACATATATATGGAATCTAAAAAAAGTGGTTCTGAAGAACCTAGGGGCAGGACAGGAATAAAGATGCAGACGTAGAGAATGGACTTGAGGACACGGGGAGGGGGGAAGGGTAAGCTGGGACGAAGTGAGAGAGTGGCATGGACATATATACACTACCAAACGTAAAATAGATAGCTAGTGGGAAGCAGCCGCATAGCACAGGAAGATCAGCTCGGTGCTTTGTGACTACCTAGAGGGGTGGGATAGGGAGGGTGGGAGGGAGACGCAAGAGGGAGGGGATATGGGGATATATGTATATGTATAGCTGATTCACTTTGTTATAAAGCAGAAACTAACACACCATTGTAAAGCAATTATACTCCAATAAAGATGTTAAAAAAAAAAAAAAAAAAGAAGTGCCCCTTGGCTGGGCTGCAAAAGGTGTGCTCAGGTGTTTTACTTTGAAAACCTGATCCCTGATTCGTCAGTCCTTGGATAATTGGTCAGCTTCACGCATGACCATCGTGATTGGGCCAATGCAAACCAGCTGCAGCGGTGCTGCCCCAGTGTTTCCTTGCGGAGCCATCAGAACATTGAAGAGATGAAGAGGAGAGCAGCGTGGGGAAGGGGCAGGGCAGAGGCGGCTCTCTGTAGATTCCAGCCTTCCTCCCTCCGCTGTCTCCGAAGAGCTCCCTCCCAAAGAACCCAAGCCCAGCCTGAAAGACAACCAAGTCCAATTTGTACGGGACGGTAGGGACCAGAAACCTCTCCTTTCCCCTACATCTTCCTAGCTGTGTGGCTGTGTGGAGAGAATTTTCAGGAGCAAGCAATAAAAGCAGGATCTCACTCCTGAATCCTCACAGGTAAGAAGACTCTAGCCTTCTTCCTTTACAGCTGATTTTTCAAAACAAGAACTCTTGTGGGCAACCTCCATCACATTCCCTATTCCGGGTCTGACTTTACCACCTACCATCTTTCTTTTTTATACCAAGTGGCTTCCTCTCCATCCCTACACCAATTAATCAATGTCCCAAAGGGGATATGGGGGCAAAGATGAGTAAGTATTTTAAAAAAAAGCCTGATTATGATTGCTTGGTCTCATTTCCCAAAGACTAGTTCCCAGAGCTCAGCAGTTGACACCCATTAGAAAGAAGTGATACCGGATGAATTTCAACATGTTCATCTGGAATTCAGTAATTATATAGCTACAAGATGATACCTGCTAACTGTACTTAAGGAGCATTTTACCTCAGGCACTAGAGATTTAGAGGATTCCCACATACCCACAAGTAGAGGAGTTGTTTAATAGCCAGCCTTATTCACGGGGTTCCCCAGATACATGCACACTATCTTCTGTACAGCCCTGGAATAGCCACTTTTTGCTTGTTTGTTTAACCAAGCCAAAGAGTCCTAGAGAAACAGGCATGCCCCCCCTTTCCTCGACTCTGTTCTGGAAACTGGAGAAGCGCCCTAGGCACAGCTGATGCCCATTCTGTTCCATTAGAATCTGTCTCATCAGCAGAGCTTGACAACAATAATTCCGAGTCTTGTGGTTCAGAAAAATGTGGTCCCCAGACAAGCAACATCAACATTACCTGGACGGGACCTGATAGATATACAGATTCATGGGCCCCACCCCAGACCTACTGAATTACAGGTAAAGTCCAGGAATCTGGATTTTAATAAGTCCACCATGTGATTCTAAGATGCTTGCTCAAGTTTGAGAACCACTGTTGCAGTCTTGGCTGTAAAGGACCAAATCCTACATCTGTTAAGCTTTGTGGGCCATAAATTCCTGTCACAACTATTCACCTCTGCCATTGTACTGTGAAAACAGCCATGAACATGTGTAAGATGGAGGAGCTTGACTTTTTTTTTTTTTTTTAGTAATTTAGGGAGATGCTTTTTTTAAAATAAATTTTTATTTATTTTTGGCTGCATTGGGTATTCGTTGCTGCGTGTGGGCTTTCTCTAACTGCGGTGAGAGGGGGCAACTCTTCGTTGCGGTGCGCAGGCTTCTCATTGCAGTGGCTTCTCTTGTTGCGGAGCACGGACTCTAGGTGCACGGCCTTCAGTAGTTGCGGCACGTGGGCTCAGCAGTTGTGGCTTGCGAGCTGTAGAGCGCAGGCTCAGTAGTTGTGGCGCACGGGCTTAGTTGCTCCGCGGCATGTGGGATCTTCCTGGACCAGGGCTTGAACCTGTGTCCCCTCCATTGGCAGGTGGATTCTTAATTCACTGCGCCACCAGGGAAGTCTGCTTGACTGTGTTTTAATGAAACTTTATTTACAGAAAATAATCAGGAGGCCAGATCTGGTCCCAGGGAGGTAGGGAGACAAGGTTAGTCCTCCAACCTACTAGATCCTGATACACCCCTGAGAGTTTTATAGGATGCTTTATCAGTCAGAATTTTGATTTCATCCATGTTTCTGATCCTGGGTTCTTTTGAAGTCCTTATTGTTTGTGGATTTTTTTTTTTTGAAATTTACCCACAGTAAAAAAGAAAAAGTACAACTATACAGTAAAGTACAAAGCATTGGGTCTTTTCTAGAGGTCTGGGAAGTATGTAGTAGCCCCATTTCACAGTGAGGGACTGAGGTGCAGATGGGACACATTCAGGCCCTGCCATGCTGTGCAGTTTCTTGAGCACAGAGACCCCATTTCCATCACACACAATAGGAACAGTGCCTTTGGGATCTGTGAACAGGGACCTAGACATAGGATTACATTTAACGACACTGCTCATCCCCGTCAAGCCTCCTCTAGAAACCCAGTTTCGCGGTCCGTCATGTACATAGCTACGCTATGCTACTTCCTCTTATTCGGGGCCACACAAACAAGAAACAATACAAATAGACAAAGTAGTTAATTATTGGTTCATGTATGTCTCTAGACTTTATCAATAAAAGATCCATCCGGAGATCGGACTCTGTTTACCAAGCAGCTCGTACACTTTCTTCACCATGAGCAAAAGAGAAATATTTTTCAGCAGGATAGGGATAGGTTTGGTCCAACCAGGGTGGCATCTAGTTCTCATCTTGAACAGTTTTGGTGAATATGATTCCTCCAAAATTAGGTGGGGGAGTGGAGAATACAGGAAAGGCTCCAGGCCAGAAACACAATTATCAAGAAAATTATAAACTGATGTGCCTGGGCTACTATACGAAAAGCACAGGCAGATAACCTACCGATGGTGGGAAAAGTGTGAAAAGACTTGTAATGTTTTCTCATTGATTTTTTTATTAGAATGAGCCAGGATATCTGACAGTCACAGACAGCCTCCAGATTTCATTGGCTTCATGCAACAAAGGATTTGGGGTGATACAGGTGGCTCTTTAAGGCAGCTTGCCTCACGGTGCAGCTCAGGGTCCAGGTCGTTTTGATCTTGCAGCTCTGCCCCTAAAACAGAGCCTCCTGCAGGATCACGTGCCTTCGGGAAGACAGAGAGAGCTGTGAGGGTTTTCCACTGCCTCTACTCACAGGTCACCCAGGACTAAGCTCAGGGTGCTGCCCAACTACAGGGGGCCTGTCGTCCATATGCCTGGAAGCGGAGGAAAACCCGACTGATACTAGTGTGATACCGGGACTCAGGATGTCTGCCGCATTACATGGTGTATCTCTCTATAGCACCAAAGGGAGGTTAGCTAATACAAGAGCCATGTGCAGCTTAGAGGACTGAACGAGGAGTGTATTTTAATAGCCCTGACATATCGTGTACACTAATAAGCGATGGCATTCTTAAACACCTATTAAACACAGATCCCTGGTGTCACAATTCCCAGCACAGGCTGATTCAGGTTTTATTGTCGGGCTCAGGTCCACTGATGTATACAGACAGAAAGGGTGCCCTGAAAGAGAGCAGACAGAGAATGAACACCATTAGAAACAAACACAGAAATGGAAACAAAGGCCAGACAGGTTGTGAAGTGCCTGCTGGGTCTGTCTTATCTCTTTCCATGTTCTTTGCTCTGTCCTTTCAGATAGGACACACCTACCCTCTAGATCCTCTTGCTTTATCCCACTTCAATAAATCAGGCTGAAAGATGATATTGGGTAAAATCCTGAAAGCTAAGGGCCCAGGACTCCTCTTCCTGTGCCCACCCACCCCTCATCTGTTCAGCACATGGTTCTCCCGCTAATAAATATCATTGTCTGAGAACCTATTTTGTGCCCAGTGATAGGAGCTTTATATGTATTATCTTAATAGCACAACAGTCCTATGAGGAAGATTCTGTTGTACCCATTTTGCAGATCAGAAACTGAGAATGAGCTGAGTTAAGTAATTCCTATACAAGGTTGCACATTTAACAAATGGCAAAACTGAGAACTACGCTCAAGTCTGATGACTCCAAGGCCAGGCTACATTACACCTGTTGTGCTATGTTGTCTTCATAACCGTTGCCTTTGTTTTCATTTATCAAACATTCAGAGAGTACCTACGGTGTGTCCTGCACTTTGACAAGGATCAACAAGGCAGAGAGACATGCCCTCCAGCCGTTGACAGTCTAAATCGATGCCACAAGTGTGGTGGTAAAGACGTGCTCAGGAAGCCCAGAAGCAAAAGCTGTAATCTGTCTAGAGAGGATGGAGAAGATTCCAGAGAAGAGGTAAGATTGACTGTTCTAAGGAGGAAAACTTGGGAGGGGGGTTGGGGAGCAGTAAGAGGGATATTTTCCACTAGGCACTCTCTTGTGCAATTTTTTTTTTAATATAATCAGCACATCATTTCTTTCTTTCTTTTTTTTTTTTTTAAGCCTGCATTTTATTTATTTATTTATTTTTGCCGTGTTGGGTCTTCGTTTCTGTGCGAGGGCTTGCTCTAGTTGCGGCAAGCGGGGGCCACTCTTCATCGCGGTGCGCGGGCCTCTCACTGTCGCGGCCTCTCTAGTTGCGGAGCACAGGCTCCAGACGCGCAGGCTCAGTAGTTGTGGTGCACGGGCCCAGTTGCTCCGCGACATGTGGGATCTTCCCAGACCAGGGCTCGAACCCACGTCCCCTGCATTGGCAGGCAGATTCTCAACCACTGTGCCACCAGGGAAGCCCTGTCTTGTGCATTTTGACATCAGGATCCCAATGGGAAAACACAAGGCCTGTGGAAGTGGAGATTGATGGGTTCCTAGCGGACATTGATCACATGCGCTCCTGGCCTGTCCATGGTCACCACCATACCACATCACACTCTGAGCAGCCCTTGGTTTCAGGCCAGCAAGACCAGCTGTTTAGAGTTTGTTCAGGATAAAATCTTCACACAAGTGCCCATGAAGAGGATGTGGCCAACACCACTGAGAATTGACTAGAACAGGCCCTGGGCCATGAGCCAGGAGCTCCCAGGTGAAATCGATCCATAGTAGTCTCCCCTCAAGTAGAGAAGGGCTGGCTCTAAAGACAGAGGAATAATGTGCTATGGTCTCAAGGTGTGGTACCCAGACAAACAGCAGCAGCGTCACCTGGAAAGCTGTTAGAAATGCAAATTCTCAGGATCCCCTCCAGACCTAGTGAATCAGAAACTCTATGTCAGTTTTTAATCTGTGGAGAAATTCCAGTCTATAAATTCTATTTCTTTCCCTAAAAGACTCTTGGGAACTTGAAGGGCCTACTGGGGTTGGTCATTAAACCCTTGTATGTGCCTATCCTCCCTGCCCCACTTTTTCCAGGACCAGCCTAAGGCGCCTCTTGAGAACCACAGATTCTCAATGCCGTCAGGGAAGCCAGCACATGGCATAGAACAATGTGAGAGAGAGCAAAAGCAGGAATGTTGGAAGTATTGACATGTAGAGTAAAGGGTGGTTTGTTTGGGGGAGAGGCTGGAAGGAGGTGAGTGAGCCCTGGATCTTGAAAGGGTGGAAGAAGGGGTACCGTGGAGCAGAAACTAGAAGAACACTTATGAATAGTGCCACAAGAGCACGACCATGCCCTGGGCATTGTCATAGGTGCCAAGAGGAGGGACAGGAGACAGAGCAAACAGGAAGCCCTCACCAGGGAGCAATTAGACCATAGCACCTTAATTTTGCATACTATTGTTGGAGCATCTACTCTGTGCCAGACACTCTGGCACAGGGTAGACCTGTGGACCCTGCAGCCATACTGCCCGGGTTTGAATCCCCACTTGGGGTGACGCTCAGCCAGCGGGACCTGTATAGCCACACCAGCTTTGTTTACAGGTAGCATCTGTTCTGAGTTGTCACAGCCTTGCCTCTGATTGGCCAGTGTCTGGACCATCCTAGTTGTTACGTCTTTTGAATATCACCCATGTTGTCACTTTCTGCAGAGTTGAATTTAAGTTATTAAGCATCTCCACACCTCGATTTCCTCATCTGTACCACAGGAATAGTAACATTACTTACCTCAAGTGTTAGGAGGAGTAAATGAGTCAACAGAAGGACTGTGCTTAGAATGATGACTGGTGCATAAATTCTCAAGAAATATTAGCTGTGATAATTCTTCTCTCCCAAAGTATGAACAGTGCCTGAGCAAAGGCCAGCCTCTCAGAGTTAAAATGTCCCGAGTGGCCTGAGTTGCTAAACGCAGAAGCTTGTTTCTTATAGGATATAAGTCCAGGGCTCGACACCCACCCAGCTCAGAGCAGGAAGAGGCAACTTGCTCGGTGGAGAGGGCTAGTGTGGCGGGGACATGACACCATCGCCTGTCTGCAGCTAGAGCAGGACCATTGCACACATAGACGAACTTGCTCCCCTCCGGAACATGCAGATCTTCTGGCCCAAATGTTGGAATAGACCCTTGGAGTCCATTCAAATGTGGAGAAATATTGAGATCCAATCAAAACCGCTCCAGCCTGTTGGCTCTTATTTTTGATAGGCAGGATAAGCAAACTCTGCCTAAATAAGAACTGGTAATAAATATTCTCTTTTCCTGCTTTTCTAATTCTTCCAAGTCAAATGCTCCAAGTCTAAATGTCTCACGGGGCATCTCTGAAGGTTTTCTGAAGTGTTTATTTGGCGAATAACAAAAATTCTTTATGTTATACAGACCTTTCACGTATATGTGATGTTCACAATCCAGCTGAGAGAAAAGCAGGACAACCGGCCTTAACTTCAGCCTAGATGGTTGGAGACTGAGGCCCAGTGAGTGTAGGTGGCTTGTCTGGAGGCTTATGGACATTTATGGTGGGGCAAAGGGCAGGAAACCATCACTCTAGAAATCTACAGCCTTTCCTATTCATTGGCTAATTGGAGCCCTCTTTTGGAACACTACTCCCCAAACTCTCACCCACCTCAGCTTATTTTGAAGATGCCCACATGCACAGACACACACATACATCAATAACAACCATTTGGCTTCAGGTGAGAAAGGAAGTGGCTCATCCTGGCAAAGACTGGAGACCCCTGGCCATTCACCTTCCACCACCACTTCCCTTCAGCACAAACCACTGAAAGCTGGTTCTATACATGTGCTCATGCTTTCTGGACACAAAAGAGAGAGTTAGGTACATATCTCCTGCATCCTAAAATAGGCATTTGAGGATGGGGCAGAATGAAATGTTGTTTTATTCCTAAGTATTTTATTGTTTTGATGCGATTTTAAAAGGGATTGTTTACATTCCCTTTCTGATATTTCATTGTTAGTGTGAAGAAGTGCAACTGATTTCTGCATGTTAATCTTGTATTCTGCTACCTTGCTGAATTTGTTTATCGGTTCTAGTAGTTTTTGTGTGGATTCTTTAGGGGAAATATTGTTTTAAATATTTAAAAGAACTACATATATCTCTATAGAGAGACAGTCAACTTCATACACAAAAAGCATGATATGCAAGTATTAAAATGTGAGAGAAATTGAAGTGGTAACTTGCGCCTTTTCCAGCAGACCTGGCAGGAAGTCATCACTTGCAACCATGGAGAAAAAGAACTATACAAAATAGCCTATATCATGTCATAGGTACAAACATGCAATATATTCAATATATATTTGCAGTTTCCAACTACCAAAATAATCTTCATATCCTTACAGAAGTATAATAAATAAACAAATAAAAGAAACCTTCCTTTCCATCATGAGAAACCGTGAAATCAGCTGAAATGCACCCAAGTAGTTTAATCCTATAACATTCTTCTAAATTTGGGCCCAAGAGGCACTGCCACAATTTTGTTAGTCAATTAGACAACGATTTCATGAGAGGTGCCTCATATGCATATCTATATATTGGTTCTTCTGTACTGGAGGCAAGGAGGGAAGGACCCAAACAAGGAGACAGCACGGTGCCTCTCCAGGAGCCATCTAATCAGGCATCCTATGACGATCCTTGTTCCTATGACGATGACACAGGAACAAGGAATATGAAGGACAATCCATTCTTCCTTCCAAATACATCCAACTCCTTTTTGGTCTTCTGACACTAATGAGAACCCTAATGCAGACCCTCCATCAGCCTTTCCTCCTATCCTGGCCAGCTGCCAGCCTTTCCTCTTGGGTTCCCTTGAATGGACCTTGGTCAGGTTAATTTTTCTAAACCAGGCACAAGCAAACCAGTGGTGGCAGCCTAGCTTCTCAGCCACAAGGAGTCACTGCACACTCTGGCCCCTCACCAGCCATTGCTCCCGAGCCGAATCTGCCACTGCAGCCGGAACAGCTTTGATGTGGCCACTCTCTCCACTTTAATCCACCTAAGAATCCCTTCCCCTCCTCCGCACCTTTTCCAAGTGCTTGGAAATCTAACTCAAATCCCATCACTTCCACAAAGTCTTCCTCGACTCCTCTAGTCTGTAGGGTTCTCCGTTTCCAAATTCTAACAGCAATAGAATTTGCTGTGGCTCTCTGTGCCACCAGGTGGAGAAAAAAAAATGATGCAAAAAGTGAAGCCACTGGACAGAGAGAAGCTGAGACAGGAGGGGTGTTTTATGCACAAGGCTAAGAATCTTTCCATCCTTTCTGAACTTAGGCAAGGGATAAATAATTTTTTATACCCTTCCAACCAGAATGGCCAAAATAAAAACCGTTTTAAAAAAAGACATACTAACGTTGGCAACAGTATTAAGCAAATGGAACATCATTTACTACTAATAGGAGGGTAAATTGGTCAATCACTTTGGGGAAATACTAGTAACCACTACAGTTTAGCATAAGCTTAATCCATGAGCCAGCAATTCCAACAAAATAAGTGCACATATGCACCAGGAGAGATGCACTGAAATGTGCACAGCTGCACTAATTGTAATAGCCAAATACTAGAAACAACCCAATTGTTCATCAACCGTAGAAGGAATAAATAACGTCAATGAATAAATACAATGACTTAAAATATAGCAAAGTGAATGAATGAACTCAGCCATGTACAACAACACAGATAAATCTCACAAAGACAGTTGAAGGAAAGACGCCAATCACAAAAGAAACAAGGTAATGGTTAGAAAGGAACACAAAGAGTTTTCTGAGATTCCGGTAACGTTCTGTTAAATGATGTGGTTACATAGATGTGTTTATTTTGTGGAAATCAATCAAGCTGTACACTGCTGATAAGTGCAATTTCTCTTATACATGTTATACATAAATTACATTTAAAGTGTGTGTGTATGTGTGTGTGTGTGTGTGTATGTGTGTGTGTCTCTCTGTGTGTGTGTCTCTCTGTGTATATGTGTGTGTGTGTGTGTGTCTCTCTGTGTATATGTGTCTGTGTGTGTGTGTGTGTGTGTGTGTGTGTGTGTGTGTGTGTAAAAGGGAGACAGACAGAGGTGCTCCTGACTGCAGAGCAGGAAGGGAAGGAAATAGCCCAGAGACCATATATAATACCTGTAAGCACTGAGGGCTAGCTTCACGGTGTGGGAGCTTTGCAGTTGCACCAGGCCTTGTATAGACAGGGTCCCAAACTTGGATCAATGCTATGCTGTCACTGTCTTACAATTCTTAATAACTTTGGAAACAAGGACCTGCATTTTCCCTTCAGCCTAGGCTCTGCAGATTATATAGCCAATGCTGAGTACAGGTTTATTGTCAGCTCCCAGTATGCAGAATCCATAATTCCTCTAGCAGATATGAGAGAAATTCACTGAATTGAATAGACTCAACCTCGGAAGCACTTTTGGATGCCTGTTCAAGGAAACTGGAACTGAAGCCGCCTTCCTTACTATAAAGTCCTAGAGAAGCCAGTTGATTTCAAAGCCCACAGTAGGTCTAAAGGGGATGGGGAAAGGAGAGGTAGAGGAAGCTGCTACCCTCTGAGTCCTGAGTTAGTTCCTAAATGAATCAGGAAAACCACTTGGTTCAGAGGAGGGTATTATTTCCTCATGCAGCTGGTACCTCATCCCATCAAGGACCAGACTGATAAGTTTGAGAACCACTGGGCCTGCTTGTCTCAGCCCCCCTTCTCTCCTCCAGCGAATGAGCTGTCCTTGGGGAGCGGGTAGTTTCTGGAACTGCTCCAGAGCACGGTCTTTCCAGCATGTGTGTGTGGCAGGGTACGAGCATACCTAGTTCTGGAGGCATTAACAGACCAAAGCTGTGCCCTCCATCCTGGCTTCTATCTGCCTCTCCTTTGTCTTCGTTCTCAAATCATTCAGAACCTGGGCAGGGAAAGGGGAGCCGACCAGGTTTCGAACCTTCTAGAAAATAACTGTGCATTGCCTTCTCTTTAAAACATGGCGGTAGAACTCTTGTGCAAGAGCCACCTACAAAGCGTTCCATGGCCGCATCCACGCTATAAAGGCCAGCCCCCAAGCTGCCCTTCGTGTGGTTGGCTTTTAGGCAGGAGGCCCTGCATCTCAGATAAAACAGCCCCTTGTCACCGGACAGCCAGACCACCAAAATTACTGACTCTGCTTCAGTCCTGGGTATCCAAATAGGTGGGCTTCTCACCCTGAAATCATTTTCTGCTGAATTAAATCCAATTCCATACCCTGGGTTCTACAGCTGATACCACAGCCTGCCCATCGCCTCTATTTTCTGCCTGAATTTTGCTCACAGTTCATCTGCTGAAAACCCAGGAGATTTTCAGGGGTTATTTCACATGAAAGGAAGAGCTCTCTGATTTTTAACTGAGATTAGATAAAATTCCCAGGGTACCCCTCAGTCAAACAACCGCTCCTGCTGACTCCAGGTAACCAGTCTGGTGGTGGCACTCAATTTCAGTTAGCCCCACGGACACCTTTTCTTCTCATGTGACTGTAGCAATAATAACTTTTTTTCTTTATCTGCTATCAGCCTACAGAGTTCCAAATTTTTGCGACTCATCTTTGGAGAAACCGTCTCTTGGTGGCTCATTCTATCCATAGGATCTTTCACTTGAATAATTTCACAGCACCTGCATTTATTCATTCATTTATTCATTCGTTATCTGCTTATTCTGCAACACAGAACTCAGTGGACATTTATTCCCCTTACCCTACTATCCCTTCACATTCTTTTCTTTATGTTCATCAATGCCTGGCTCATGGTACCCTTCCAAAGATGTCTTCCTTGATTAAGTCCATCCTCCTCTGACCAGAGTCCTCTGATCTTATCTCTTTCTTCTGTGTCCACTCAGTATTAACTGCTAAGTCTGACCCAAACTTCCCAATACTAACTCTCATAGCTCCCCATACATATTTCTTAAACCCAAGTAAAGTCTGATGATTTTCAAATGAGGAGGAAGATGATTGGCAGCGAATCAGAGTCTAAAGGGAGGGTCCTTAAATGTCCTTTGTATTTTATAAAAAGCATGTCCAATATTACACTGTATTTCAAATAATAAATATTTGTATCAATTTTTAATATAAACTACATGAAGTATATCTCAATAAAATATCCCTGATCTGGGGGAATACAATGAAAATATAGTGATTCTCAATGGGGACTTGTCCCTGTAGGGAATGATCAGACCCTGAGCCAGGAGAAGGCAAGGTTTTTCTGTCAATCTTCCCTAGAAGTACCAGATTCATCTCTATCCCTAGAACAAGGGACGTGTTTCATAAGCCTTTGTTCAAACTCTTTTCCCTACCTGGAGTGCCCTTCCCTCCTCTCTATGAAATCCCTTCTATACTTGATGAGCTATTACAAATATCACTTCATACTCTAAGCCTTTCTTGGTTCTACCAAGTGGTCTTTCCTTCTTCTGAATGCCCTGTAAGAGGCCTTATCTATGACACTAATTGCACTGTGGCAAATACAATATTAACACATTTTTATCCACCCATCCTCCTGACAGTAAGCTCCCTGAGGGTAGGAATCATGCACAGTATGATTTTTTTTTTTCCAGGAGATGGTGAGTTTTATTTTGTCTTGTCTGGATAGAGATTTGATTTGCTCTCGAATGTTCCAGGGTGGTGAGAGACTAGGAGAAAGCACAGAATGCAGAGGTCTATTCGGTGTAATCTTCTCCCTCATTTTCATCTTCACCATCAATGGCAAGAGCAGCATACTTGCTTGCAGAACTGAATTTAGAGGCTGGATTTTCTTCAGCTTTCTTTGGCTCAGGTGCAGACCTGGAGTCCTGATGCTTTTTGCCATTTTTCCTGTCTGACTCCTTGCAGTGGTCTTTGCTCCCTCCATCTCCCGGACCACGGCTGGAATTTCCACTTTGGCCTTCTGGGGCACTCAACCCATCTACTTTATTTTCATCTGCTTTCCTTACTGGTCCTTCCTCAGATGGTTGAGCTGGAACTACTTTCCCTCCACCACTTGTAGGGGACTGCTGCTCTGTGTCTGAACTCTGAGATCGAGCAGGAGGGTTAGAACTTCGTTTCACACAAGCATTCTCCTTTGGTGGAGGGGCTGGCATTACCTTTAGAGGCAGTTCAGGTTTGGGAGGCTTAGAGGCTGGAGACTGACAGTCTTCTTCTTTACTGGGTGTTTCATATTCTAGCGACTTCTCACTCTCTCTCCTTCGTGCATCCTGGTCTGACTTAGTTCTTCCAGATGTGGCTGAGGTCCCAGTCTGTGATGACTCACTTCCTGCCCTCGACCCTTCCCGTTCCTGAGTTTCTTCACTTCGCCAGCTTGGGTGTCTCTCCCGAGGCCGTCGTTCTAGCTTTGGCTCATCCAGCTGACGCTGCAGTTTCTCCTGTTCCTTCTGTAGCTGCTCTTCTATTTCTCGTTCTCTAGCAGCTGTGTCAACAGGCTTTGCTCCTCCAAAGATAGAGGCTGCCCGACGGCACTGGGAGGTGCTAGCAGAGGAATCATCTTCCTTAGGAGCACTCCGAGGCTTTGGGTTCAGTTTGGGTCCTTGCGGGGGACCTCTATCATCACACCTATAACCATCCCAAGAGTAATCATCTCTGGAGCTCCATGACCGGTCATCTTGTCATCATATCTGTCTTCATAGGGTCCCTGCCTCCTCTGTAGTCGTCATCCCTATGGTACCCACTACCAAATGCTCTTCTGCCACTGCCTATCCTGGAATCGTAGCCTCTATCATAGTCTCTGCTGCCTTGGTCATCAGAGCGATCTCGGCCCCTGTATCCATCCATGTCCCCGCGTGGGCCATCACGGTAACTGTCCCGATACTCATCACGATATCGGTCTGAATCATAACGATCTCGATACTTGTCTCCAAAGCTATCATCAGCTCTTCTAGGTGGGTAGTCATCAAAGCTGTCTGTAGCAGGACGGGCCCTCCAATCTGTATCTGTTTTGTCAGAATCCCGATTTCTATCTCTGCCAAAAGAACGATCATCCTGTCTTTATCCTGTGCTTGATCAGCAACGTCCACTCGAATTCTCCTGTTACCTAGAGACTCTTCATTGGGGCTCGGGGCATTGAGCAAGGAATCCAGGTCCTCAAACTCAGCGTAACCAAAACCTTTCAACCTCTCAGGATTGCTGGGTTCACGTTATAAACACACTGCACTGATATTTAAACCTCTGAAGGAATTCTAAAGAATTCCTTCATGGAGTCTTCTATCACATCACAGGGCAGGTTCCCTAGGAAAGCAGTGTAGGTGGCGATTTGGGAAGACGGCTCCAGTGGATATTGGATTCCTGAACAGCCCGTGGAGCAGTGGGCAGGATGGAACGGTCAATTGGAGGTCATCATCATTACTATGCCAAGTGGTTGAAACATCTCCTTCTAGGTCATCTGTTTCATCAGCCCAGCTGACTGGTTTGGGGACATAGGTGTTTCCTCCAGCAGTCCCTCCATCTTCAGGACGTCTGTTAGGGAGATAGTCTTCCCCTTCTTAGTCTTCATTTTTGCTGAGGCCGCCATGTTGGGAGAGGGAGAGAGAACGCAAAGGCCACAGTATGATTTTTATTCCAGAACCCTAAGATACATCAAATATCACTTCATTCGTTCTCTAAACCAAATTAAATTAGTTCTAAGCTCTATTACCTAGCCGGAGAAACATTAAATTTCAGCCTTTGGTGAGCTTCCTTCTCCCATCTGCCCTCCTACCATCACCACGAGACTATACAATATTGAGTATACAAGGGAGCATATTACATGAGCAGGGTGCCCTCCTTTGAGTAGGGTGGTGTCAGCTTTGGTGCTCACTGCCAAAGCCCACGTGGTCAAGTTGAAGCAGGTGGCTCCACCACCTCTTGCCTATTTCCAAAGTCCAGTCTAAGGCCCATTCTCAGCAAGATCTTCCCAACCTTTCTATCAGGACAGATCTCTGTCTCTTCTGAACCCCATCTCTTGACCCCCCATTTGATGTTGACTGCATTCTAGTATATGCCTTGGCATCTGTTTTGTACACACTTACTCCCTCCAATTTGCCCCGTCCCTAGTCTTCCCCTAGTCTTCCGAGGAAGAAATCATCGTAGTCACATTCGCCTCTTGTACTAGTAGCTAATGTAGTGCCTCAAATACTAAGGTATTGAGTGAACGGTTAATCTTCTGCTCTTTCATCTTCAGTCCCAGGAGACACTTCCTGAGACATAGGACCCATCCTGTAGAACTCAGCCCAGACATTCCTTCCTCAGTAAATTTCTTTACCTTTCACCACAGTTATTTGTGTCATTATGTAATCCTGTTTGTACCACTAGATTGTATATTCCATGAGGGCAAGAACAACATCTATTTTTTTTTAAAATTAATTTATTTATTTAGTTTTTGGCTGTGTTGGGTCTTCGCTTCTGTGCGAGGGCTCCCTCCAGTTGTGGCAAGCGGGGGCCACTCCTCACCGCGGTGCGCGGGTCTCTCACTGTCGCGGCCTCTCTTGTTGCGGAGCACAGGCTCCAGACGCGCAGGCTCAGTAGTTGTGGCTCACGGGCCCAGTCGCTCCGCGGCATGTGGGATCCTCCCAGACCAGGGCTCGAACCCGTGTCCCCTGCACTGGCAGGCAGACTCTCAACCGCTGCGCCACCAGGGAAGCCCTATTTTTAAAAATTTTTTAAATTGAAGTATACTTGATTTACAATATCATGTAAGTTTCAGGTGTACAGCACAGCAATTCAGTTTTATATATATGTATATCTATATCTTTATCTATCTATGTATCTATGTATCTATGTATCTATCTATATATTCTTTTTCAGATTATTTCCCCTTATAAGTTAATACATAATATTAAGTATACTTCCTTATGCTATACAGTAGGTCCTTGTTGGTTATCTATTTATACATAGTAGTGTGTATATGTTAATCCTAGCCTCCTAATTTATCCCTCCCACCACCCCCTTTCCCCTTTGGTAACCATAAGTTTCTTTTCTGTGTCTGTGAGTCTCTCTGTTTTTGAAATAAGTTCATTTGTGTCTTTTTTTTCTTAGATTCCACATATAAGCGATATCATATGATATTTGTCTTTCTCTTTCTGACTTAAACTTCACTTAGTATAATAATCTCTAGGTCCACCCATATTGCTGCAAATGGCATTATTTCACTCTTTTTTATGACTGAGTAATATTCCATTGTGTGTGTGTGTGTGTGTGTGTGTGTGTGTGGTGTGTGTATACATGCCACATCTTCTTTATCCATTCATCTCTTGATGGACACTTAGGTTGCTTCCATGTCTTAGCTATTGTAAATAGTGCTGCAATGAACATCGTGGTGCATGCATCCTTTCAAATTATGGTTTTCTCCAGATATATGCCTAGGAGTGGGATTGCTGGGTCATATGGTAGCTCTATTTTTAGATTTTTAAGGAACTTCCATACTGTTCTCCATAGTGGCTGTACCAATTTACATTCCCACCAACAGTGTAGGAGGATTCCTTTTTCTTCACACTCTCTTCAGTATTTATTATTTGTAGAATTTTTGATGATGGCCATTCTGACTGGTGTGAGGTGATACCTCATTGTAGTTTTGATTTGCATTTCTCTAATAATTAGAGATGTTGAACATCTTTTCATGTGCCTTTTGGCCATCTGTATGGCTTCTTTGGAGAAATGTCTGTTTAGGTCTTCTGCTCATTTTTTGGTTTGGCTGTTCGTTTTTTTGATATTGAGCTGCATGAGCTGTTTGTAAATTCTGGAGATTAATCTCTTGTCAGTTGCACTGTTTGCAAATATTTTTCCCATTGTATGGGTTGTCTTTTCATTTTGTTTATGGTTTCCTTTGCTGTGCAGAAGATTTTGAGTTTACTTAGGTCCCATTTATTTATTTTTGTTTTTATTTCCATTACTCTAGGAGACAAATCCAAAAAGATTTTGCTGAAATTTATGTCAAAGAATGTTCTGCCTATGTTTTCCTCTAAGAGTTTTATAGTATACAGTCTTACATTTAGGTCTTTAATACATTTTGAGTTTACTTTTGTGTATGGTGTTAAAGAATTTCATTCTTTTACATGTAGCTGTCCAGTTTCCCCAGCACCATTTATTGAAGAGACTGCCTTTTCTCCATTGTAGAGTCTCGCCTCCTTTGTCTTAGATTAATTGACCATAAGTGTGTGGGTTTATTTCTGGGCTTTCTATCCTGTTCCACTGATCTATATTTCTGTTTTTTGTGCCAGTGCCATACTGTTTTGATTACTGTAGCTTTGAAGTCAGGGAGCTTGATTCCTCCAGCTCCATTCTTCTTTCTCAGGATTGTTTTGGCTATTTGGGGTCTTTTCTGTTTCCATACCAATTTTGAAATTATTTTTTCTAGTTCTGTGAAAAATGCCATTGGTATTTTGATAGGAATTACATTGACTCTGTAGATTGACTTGGGTAGTATACTCATTTTGACAATATTGATTCTTCCAATCCAAAAGCATGGTATATCTTTCCATTTGTTTCTGTCATCTTCAATTTCTTTCATCACTGTCTTATAGTTTTCAGAGTACAGGTCTTTTGCCTCCTTAGGTAGATTTATTCCTATGTTTTTCTCTTTTTTTTTGGATGTGATGGTAAATGGGATTGTTTCCTTAATTTCCCTTTCTGATCTTTCATTGTTAGTGTACAGAAATGCAACAGATTTCTGTGTATTAATTTTGTATCCTGCAACTTTACCAAATTCATTGATGAGCTCTAGTAGTTTTCTGGTAGCATCTTTAGGATTTTCTATGTATAGTATCATGTCATTGAACAGCATCCTTTTTGCTCACTATATTCCCTACCTAGAGTCCTGATACCCAGCAGCCAGTCAAATAAATATTGACTTACATAATAAACACCTCCTCCTCCAACCATCAGCTCTTCCAGCTGGGCTTGTGTTTCTGACACACCAGGATATGTTGAAGCTGTGGGGTAACGATTCTCCTCTAAGGTTAAAGCAGAGGCCCCTCACCATGAGGACCTCCCTTGAGAAGCAAAGAGTGAGAATCCAGAACCCTCACCCATCTCTAAGCCATGTTTCACCATCTCTGCCTCACTTTCATGCCTCCAGTCCTGTTCAGAAAACTCCTTACCACTTTCAACTTTTCCTTCTTCACAGTAGAGATTCATCCAAACCTGAGCAGAGATGAAAATTCCCTCAAATAGCCAAATAAAAGCCTTTTAGGGGTCTTTCAGGCCATTCTTTAGATACTATTTTCTACCAGTAGAATGTGCAGCAATGGGGATTTTAACATGTCTGGTTGGAAATAGCAAAGGATTCAATTAACTTAATGTGCTGGGCGCTCAAGATCTGACATTGTGTAATTCTTAGTGACAGTGACATCGATGGCATTGTAGACTAGCTTAGGAGACTGCAAGGAACATGCTCCCCAGTGCTGATGGATGAAATCATATTTTAACTATTTCAAGTTTATTTTTATTTATTTTTTAAATTAATTAATTTATTTATTTATTTTACAGTAGGTCCTTGTTGGTCATCTATTTTAAGCATAGCTGTGTGTACATGTCAATCCCAAACTTGTGATTGCTGGGGGCTGGGGAGGGGAAGGTGGGAGGGAGGGATGGATTGGGAGTTGGGGATTGACATGTAACTATTTCAGGTTTAAATGGGCCTCTTCTAGTGGAGTCTAGATCTGTACTTTCCCATACAGTAGCTACTAGTATGGGCACCTGTGGCTATTTATATTTAAATTCAATAAAAATTTAAATTTCTCAGTCTCACTAGTCACACTTCAAGTGCTCAATAGCCACATGTGGCCCATGGCTACCATATTGAACAGCGCTACGTTACATTCCTATCAATACAGAAAGATCTATGGAACAGCATCACCCTAGATTCCTTGAACACACACCAAGGTGAAACATCGTCTCAGCAAGATGACTTGCACTTAGATAGGAAATGTTCAATAAACATCCACTCTCTTTACTACACACCAGATTCTGTTGTACACGCTTCACACACAGCCCATCATTAGATGGTCACAATTAGGGATATATGTAGTATATTATTATCCCCTGAACTAGTTTGCTGGTGCTGCCATTGCAAAATATTGCACACTTGGTGGCTGCATTTGATAGAAAATAGAAGACCAGAAAAATGAGCCAGATGAATGACTCTACTTACCTACTTCCTTTTTTTTCCTCTTTGCCCTCCTGACCATTTTGGTATAAAAGTCTCACAATGGGATGGGTTATAACTCCGAACTCAGAGAGATGGTAATGTGGGTAATAAATCCTGCCCAGGACCACGCCTGAGAAGACAGCCTCCCAGGCTGAGAATGAGCAGGGCCAACTCACTGCAGCATCTGGCTCAGATTGGTACAATTCAGGAATGTCACCATCACCCAATGGGATTTTTGCATTGTAATATGCTAATGACCAAGCCAGTATGCTGGGCAGGGAGTAAAAAGCACCAATTCTCCTCCACAAAAATAAAAATGACATGCGGCCAGCTCTCTGTTAACCACAGAAACTGGAGCAATAAGAGCAGAGGCAATTGCAGTTCACAGATAATTCCAAAGCTTTTCTCTAGCAAGTGACAGCAAGTGATCTCATTTTCAGAGGCTTCAAGGACAATTCTAATGTAATAAACAGAGAGACAAATTGTGTGAATGCAACACACACATACACACAGAGCTTGACGTGGGAGAAACGGAAGGGAACCAGAGACCAGATGCCCATTCAGGCTTGACATGTTCCTGCTGAACCCTTAGACTTTGTGTTCATAAACTCACCACTCATTCAGGACCTTTGGGCTTAATGCAAATTAATTAAACTGTCAGGTAGCTCATTTTATCATCATCGAGGTTTTAAAATAATTAAGAGTGAAGGCAACTGATTAAAGCCTTTCCAGGCTGCTGTAGCAGTTTATGAATTATAAAAGTTCCATATTAATGTGACTCCTCTGTGACTGCAGATTAGCTGGGGGATATTCATTAAGATGGAATAAAAAGGCAACAGGAGCTATGACATCCTTTGTTTCATGTTCCCTGACAGCTTTCCAGGGCACTCAGTGTGAAGGCATGAAAATAATACACTGTATTTCTATAGCATTTTACAAATAGGATAATATCGTTTATCCCATTTGATCTCCCCATTAGTCTTATGAGCTTGGCAAGGTTGGTGTTATTCTCTTTGTTTTACATGAAAAGAAACTAAAACTCAAAGAAGTTTAGTGCCTCGCACAGATAATAAGAGAGGAAACGTAGTCAAATACCCAGGCCTGCTAACTCCCAATCCAGTGGTCTTCCAGTATGCCATTGTGTCTCTCTTTCTTAAGAACCATGCTTCTCCAAAAACAGTCCCTCCATCCTCCTGTCTTAGGTGTCTGAAATTTCCAATGAGAAAGATTCATTACTTTCGTTTAAAGCAAGGATTCCCACATTAAAATAGAGGAGAAGAATTTTCACTGAGAGGTGGAAGAATAGAAGTGTTTTTCCTGTACTCTCTCCTTATGAATTGAGTAAAACTAAAAAAAGAAACAAAAGATAGAGCAATAACACCATTTTAAATAAAGTAAGGAAACAATTGTGTGCCCAAAGCATAAAGAAAGCAAACACTGCAAGATCTGAGTCTAGTCGAGGGAGTATGGTGAGAGTCAACTCATCTACCTCGGACTTCATGGAAGATGCAGATTTTCCCAAAGTCAAGTGTCACTAAGAAAGAAAGAACATCAATCTTCCATAAACACTTCCACAGATTTTTTTAAATGGGGAGTGCTTCCTAAATCATTTTTCGATGCCAGTATAACTTTGGTACCAAAACCTGATAAGGGACATTACAAGAAAGGAAAGTTACATACCAAACATGAATTCATGATTCATACACATGAATCCCAAACACAATACCAGGATTTAAAAATACTAAACAAAATATTATTAAAAAAAACCCAGCAATATATAGAGAAAGATAATACATTGTGAAAAAGTTGAGTTAATTCCAGAAATACAAGGGAGGTTTGAGTTTTGAAGCTCAAAGTTATTTGTTCCATTTACAGAAAAAGAAAAAGTACATGATTTTATTCAATAGGTGTAGAAAAAAGATTGATAAAATTTAATACTTATTTATAATAAAATCTTAGAACACTAAGAATAGAAGTGAACTTCCTAATCTGATAAATGAGGTCTACAATAATCTAAAAGCATATGTCATGTTTAATAGTGAAATAGTGGACACCTTCTCTCTAAATTGAGAATGAAACAATAATGGAACTTATTAATTTCTATTCAACATTGTACTGGAGGTCCTATCCAGTCTAATAAGGTAAGGGGAAAAAAGATTAAAAGTAGGGAAAACTGCCATAATTTGCGCAAGAGATAATTGTGTGCACAGAAACACAAACTATAGACAAAGTATTAGATTAAGAAGTGGGCTTAGCAATTATGCTGGACAAAAGGTAAATACACAAAAACAATTGTATTTCTACATACTAGGAAAAAAGAATTAGAAAATAAAAAAGTTTATACTATTTCTAATAACATTAAAAAATCAAAAGCCTAGGAAATAAATCTGACAGAGGATATGCAAGCTATCTACACAGAAAACTCTAAATCATTATTGAGAGAAATTAAATAAGACAACAGTATATACCATGTTCCTGAATTGGAAGTTTCAGTATTATAATTGTTTCAATTCTCCCCAAATTGATCTATAAATTCAACACAGTTCCAAACAACATCTCAGCAGGATATGTGTGTGGATGTGTGTGTGTGTAATTTGACAAAATACAAATTGATATGGCAGTGTAGAGTACCAAGAATATTCAAGACAAATTCAAAGATTTCTAAAAGATGTCAGGACTCATAATAAAGCTGTAGTAATTAAGTCAGTGTGGTACTGATGCAAGAAAACTGGATAGAAATTGGAAAATGGAACTGGATAGAAAGCCCAGAAAGAGACCCTTGCAGTATGAACACTTGATTTATGGCAAGTGTGGTATGGAAAGCAGCAGGGAAAAGACAGTCTTCTCATTAAGTATTGCTGATCAGTTAGATATCCATATGTAAAGAAACAAAACCCAATTCCTACCTAGTACCATGCAAAATAATCAATTTCAGATGAGTTGTTTATCTAAATGTGAAATATAAAACAATCTTCTACAAGATAAAAATAGTAGAATATCTTTATGACCTTGGAGCAGGCAAAGATTTCTGAAAAGAGCACAAAATGTACTAACCATAAAGGAAAAGATAATAAATTAGACTAAATTAAAAATAGCTGTTCACGAAAAGACTTCATTATGAGTGCAAAAAAACAAGCCACAAAATGGGAGATCTTACACTACATGTAACTAAAAGAGACACATATCCAGACTATATAAAGAAAGCCTACCAATAAATAAGAAAAAGCCACCAACTCAATATAGAAACTGCCAAGATACTCGACTGGGCACTTCACAAAAAGAATATTTACATGGCCAATAAACATATGAAAATGTTCCCATTTGCATACCTTCTTGGGTGTACGAAAAGATGCTCAAAATCACTAATCATCAGGGAAATGCAAATCAAAACCACAATGAGCTATCACTTCACACCTGTTAGGATGGCTATTATATATATATACTTTTTATATATGTAAAATTTATTTTATATATTTATATATTAAAGTGGATTTTTGTGTATATATATCTGTATATATATATTTGCGTGTATACATATTATACATATATATATTCGTTTATATATAAAATAAGTTTTGGTGAGGATATAGAGAAATTGCAACTCCTGTATGCTGCTGGTGGGAATGTGCATACAGCGGTGTGACCACTACAGAAATAATATGGAAGTTCCTCAAAAAATTAAAAATAGACTTACCATATGATGCAGCAATTCCACTTCTGTATATTTACCCCCCAAAATTAAAATCAGTATCTCAAAGAGATATGTGCACTCCCATGTTCATTGCAGCATTATTCATAATAGCCAAGATGTAGAAACAATCTAAACGTCCATTGACAGATGAGTAGATAAAGAAAGTGTAGCATATACATACAATAGAGTATTATTCGGTCTTTAAAAAGAAGGAAATCCTGCCATATGTAGCAACATGGATTAAACATTCAGGACCTCATGCTAAGTGAAGTAAGCCAGTCACAGAAGACCCGATATTGCATGATTCCACTTTTATATTTAAAATAGTCTGACTCTTAGAAGCAGAGAGTACGATGGTGATTGCCAGTGTCTGGTTGGGGGGGGGGGGGTAGGGGGATGGGAAGTTGCTGTTCAAAAAGTATAAAGTTTCAGTTACGCAAGATAAAGAAGTTCTAGGGCTCTTCTATACAACATTGTGCCTATAGTTAACAACACTGCACTGTACATTTAAAACATTGAGGGTAGATCTCAAATTAAGTGTTCTTACCACAATTTTTTTTCTAGAACACTGTATCTGTTCTTTTTTTAATTAATTAACTTATTTATTTATTTATTTATTTTTGGCTGCGTTGGGTCTTCGTTGCTGTGTGCGGGCTTTCTCTAGTTGCGGCGAGCTGGGGCTACTCTTCGTTGCGGTGCAGTGGCTTCTCATTGTGGTGGTTCCTCTTTGTTGCGGAGCGTGGGCTCTAGGCACACGGCTTCAGGAGTTGTGGCACAAGGGCTCAGTAGTTGTGGCCCACGGGCTCTAGAGCACAGGCTCAGCAGTTGTGGTGCACAGGCTTAGTTGCTCCGAGGCACGTGGGATCTTCCCGGACCAGGGCTCGAACCCATGTCCGCTGCATTGGCAGGCGGATTCTTAACCACTGCGCCACCAGAGAAGTTGCTTACCACAATTTTTCTAAAAAAGGAAAAGAAAGGAAAATATGTCCAAACTCATTAAGAGAAATGCATATTAAAGCTACAGTAAGATACCACTGTAGAACATTTAACATGCCTGAATTTGAATTTAAAAGTCTGACAAAACCAAGTTTAACAAGAATGTAAAGCAACTGAAACTCTCACATGCTGCTAATAGGAGCATAAATTTGTACAAGCACTTTAGGAAATTGTATGGCAGTATCCACTAAATTTAAACATATGCATAGTCAATGACCCAGCAATTCCTATATACATGTCCAAAAAATGATTTAATTTTTAAAAAATCTTTTAAAGTTAAAATAAAAATAAAAAATAGAGAAATTCATGCCCACGTGCACCAAAAGTTATGTGCAGCAAAGGTCACAGCATCATTATTCATAGTAGCCCCCGAACAGGTAGCAAGCCAAATGTTCATCACAGCGGAAAAATTTTAAAAATACTTTTATGGTGTATGTATACAATGAATTCAATACAGCAAAAAATGCTTAACTATAGCTGCATGTACCAACATGAATGAATCTCACATACATGGTATTGTGCAAAAGAGGTCAGAAAGGAAAGAATATATGATGTATAATTCCATTTATAAGATTTCAAAAATGAGTGAAACTAATCTATGGTGTTAGAAGTCAGCTAGTTACATTTAGGGAAGGTAGTAAGGTTATGGAATGGGCTGATATACAAATTGTACCTTTAGGATCCTGGAAATACTCTTTCTCTTGACCTGGTTCACAGTTAAACGGGTGTGTTCATTTTGTATACTTAGGGTTGGTGATGTTTTCTGAGTGTGTTATACTTCAATAAAAAAAATACAGTTCACTACCATAAAAGTCATAGCCAATGTCCATGACATTAAAGTCATTAATCCTTCAATTAAAGATCCAGGGTCAGAGACAGTCATAGAAAAGATAATTCTTTAGAAGGGCTAGGAGAGAGGAATCTGAAAGAGAAACCCTGCCAATAAACTATTCCTGTTCTTTCTATATTTAATATAAATTCTTAAGATATAATTGACATACCCTTAAAATTCACCCTTTTAAAGTATGCAATTCAGTGAGTTTTTGTATGTTCATAAAACTGTGTGACTATCAAGCTATCTAATTCCAGAACATTTTCTTCACCCCAAAAAGAAAGCCCATGCCCATTATCGGTCACACCCTACCCCCAGCCCTTGACAACCACTAATCTGTCTTCTGTCTCTTTAGATCTGCCTAGTCTGGACATTTCATATAAATGTATTTATATATTATGTGACATTTTGTGTCTGGCTTCTTTCACTTAGTATACTGTTTCCAAGGTTCATTAATGTTATAGGATCAGTCGGTACTTGATCCTTCTTATGGCTGAAAAATATTCCATTGTATGGCTATACTACATTTTTTAATCTATTCACTAGTTGATAGACATCTGATTTGCTTCCACTTTTTGCCTATTATGTATAATGCTGCTATGAACAGTTTATATGTGGATACATGTTCTGAATTCTCTTGGGTATCCACTTAGGAGTTGAACCGCTAGATCATATGACAACCCTACATTTAGCATTTTGAAGAGCTGCCAAACTGCTTTCCAAAAATCTGCACCATTTTACATTCGCAGCAGAAATGTATGAGGGTTCCAGTTTCTCCACTTCCTAGCTAACATGTGTTATTTTCTGTCTTTTTTATTCTAGCCATCCTAGTTTGTGTGAAATGGTATCTCATTTTGGTTTTATTGGCATTTCCCTAATGACTGATAATGTTCAACATCTTTTCATGTGTTTATTGATTGAATATCTTCTTTAGAGAAATGTCTATTCAAATCCTTTGCTCATTTTTACAGTAATTAGATTATTTGTCTCTTTATTTTTGAGCTATAAAATATCTTTATATATTCTGTACCTAAGTCCAGTATCAGATGTATGATTGGTAAATATGTTCTCCCATTCTGTGGGATATTTTCACTTTCTTAATGGAATCCTTTGAAACACAAAAGCTTTTAATTTTGATGAAATTCCATTGATCTATTTTTTATTTTGTTGCTTGTGCTTTGTGTCATATCTAAGAAACCATTACATGATTCAAGCTCACAAAGATTTATTCCTGTGTTTTCCTCTAAGAGTTTTATAGTTTTAGCTCCTACATTTAGCTCTATGATCTATTTTGAGTTAATTTTTGTATCTAATATGACACAGGGATCCAAATTCATTCTTTTGCATGAGGCTATCCAGTTGTCCCAGCACCATTTGTTAAAAAGACTATTCTTTCCTCATTAAATTGTCTTGGCACCCTTGTCAAAAATCAGCTTACTGTAAATGTAAGTCTTTATTTCTGGAGTCTCTCAATTATTTTACGTTGATCTACATGTCTACCTTACATCTGTACCACATCGTCTGGATTACTGTTGTCTTGTCCTAAGTTTTTAAATTGGAAGATGTGAGTCCTCCAACTTTTTTTCCTAAATTGTTTTGTCTATTCTGAGTCCCTTCCTTGCATTTCCATAGGATTTTCATGATTCTCTTGTCAGTTTCTGAAGAAAAAGTTGGTTGGGGTCTTGATAGGGATTGCACTGAATCTGTAGATCAGTTTGGGGAGATTTAAACTTAACAATACTAAGTTTTCCAATTTATGAGCACAAGATGTCTTCCCATTTACTTATGTCTTTAAATTTATTTCACTGAAGTTTTATAGTTTTCAGTGTACAATGTTTACATGTCTTTTGTTAAATTTATTCCTAAGTACTTTACTCTTTTTGATGCTGTAGTAAGTAGAATTGTTTTCTTAATTTCATTTTAAGATTGTTCATTACCAGTATATAGAATTACAATTGAATAATGTTCATATATCCTGCAACTTTGCTGAAGAAATCAGCTCTAATTATTTTTTTGTGTGGACTTCTTAAGATTTCATATATATATATGAATCATATCATCTGCAAAAAGAGAGGTTTTGTTCCCTTTCTAATCTGCAGGTCTTATATTTCTTTTTCTTGTCTAATTGGCCTGATTAGAACCTTCAGTGCAATGTTGAATAGAAGTGATGAGCATAGACTTCCTTGTCTTGTTCTTTATCTCAGGGGGAATGATTTTAGTTTTTAAACATTAGGTATGCTACTGGCTGTAGGGTTTTCATAGATGCCCTTTTTCAGGTTGAAAATTTCCCTTGTATCCCTAGTTTATTGAGTGTTTTTAACATAAAGGAGTGTTAAT
Source organism: Balaenoptera ricei (assembly GCF_028023285.1). NCBI lineage: Eukaryota > Metazoa > Chordata > Mammalia > Artiodactyla > Balaenopteridae > Balaenoptera > Balaenoptera ricei. Next base: position 2,445,264 of record NC_082645.1, on the reverse strand, counting down.
TTTGTCAGACACTTTTTCTGCATCTATTGAGAGGATCATGTAGTTTTATCCTTTATTCTATTTTTTTTTTATCCTTTATTCTATTAATGTTGTATTATATTGATTAATTTTTGTATTTTGAACAAACCTTACATTTCTGGGAAACATACCATTTGGTCATGGTGTATAATCTTTTTTATATTGCTGGATCAGTTTGGTAGTATTCTGTAGAGGATTTTTAGTCTATTATCATAAGGGATATTAAGCTATAGTTTTCTTATGCTGTCTTTGACTTGTTTTAGAATGAGTTGAGAAGTGTTTCTTCCTCTTATATTTTTCGGAAGACTTTGTGAAAAATTTGCATTAATTGTCTTTTAAGTGTTTGGTAGAATTCACCAGTGAAGCCTGGTCCTGGGATTTTTCTTTGGGGAATTTTTTGATTCCAAGTTTAACCTCGTTATTTGTTATAGGTCTACTAAGCTGTTCTATTTCTTCTTGAGTCATTTTTGGTAGTTTTTTTCTTTCTAGGAATTTGCCATTTCATCATAGTTTTCTAATTTGTTGGCATGGAATTGTTGATGGCCTTATAATCCTTTTTCTTTCTGTAAGATCAGTAATGAAGTCTCCTCTTTCAATCCTGATTGTATTAATTGAGTCTTCTCTCTCTTTTTCTTCATCTGTCAAGCTAAAACCTTGTCAATTTTGTTGATCTTTTCAAAGAACCACTGGAGTAAGCAAAAAGGAAGATTTATTTACCCACATTGCAAAACTTCCCATGTAGAGAGGTTCCAAGTAGGTTAATTCAGCAGCTGTGATGTCACAGAGGATCCAGGTCACTTCCACGTGTCCGCCCGGTGATTCACATGTTGGGCTGGCCCTTGCTTGCCCTCTCCCCATGGCTGCCACATCTACAGGCATCCATGTAGATGTGATCGTGTCCAATAGAAGAGTAAAAAAACCAAAATATTTTTCAAGACTCTCCTGCAGACCCTCTTCCACATTTCATTGCCAGAACTGAGTCCAAATCCAGTCTCTAACAAGTTGAATGGGACTATCATGATGGGTACAGGTTAATTAGAACACAAAGAAGAGGGTGAGACCTGAACAAAATTATAGCAAGAAAGAAGGGACTCAGTAGATACTGCCTGAATTTGAAACAGGTAGTTAAACAAATGTACTGACTCTAATTCCTAACAGTTTTTTTATAATTTTCTTTATGAATATTTTAATGTTTAAATTTTTTGAGAAACTGATATCTCTTCTGCTGGAAGACACTTTTAGCTAAAGTTCAGCAATTATTTGAGATTCTTTTTCTATATTCATATTGATAACCATACTTTATATTTTACTAATGCGCATACCATAATACCATACCATAATATGCATACCGAACCAAGTTTCTAAGAAAAAAAACAACAAAGGTAGCCATCTTTACTAAAACATAAATAATCCAAGGAGCAGTTATATTATGTAAATGTATACTGCCTATAATTAGTATTCATGTTGTTATCAGCCATCAATACCTTTGTCAGAATTAGACCAGATTAGCTTATCTGTCACATTGGAAAGCAAAATGGAGCACAGTTGGAAAAGAAAAAATTAGTTCAGAAAGTTTATAGACCAGGAAAAGATGTTGTGTTTGTGGAGCGGCGAGGGAGCAGTTCTCAGACATCAGGACGATTCTCGGAGCTGTGCAAGAAGGGCCCGCAAGGGCCGGACAGATGATTTTCCTGTGCCTCTTCCTTCTAAATGCACAGAAAGTCTCCTATGAAACACTTGAGGTCTCAACCACAATATCTATTTAATATGGACAGTATGGCCTCGGACCAGAAGTTGATGATACAAAGATGAATATGACTCAGTTCCTGCCCTCAAGCACTCACAGTCTAATGGGAAAAATGAACTCATCAAAAGCAATCTCGAGTGCAACAACAGAGGTGCAATTGTATGAGTTACAGCAGTTGCCCAGAGGGGGCAATGATTAATTCAGTTTCGAAAGGCAGAGACAACTCTATAGAGAAAAATTAAAATCAAAGGATGCATTTGAGTTCACCAAGTGTATGGCAGAAGAAAAGGCTTTCCAGAAACTGAGAACAGAGCTTGGAAGCAGCATGGCATGCTTGGGGAGCTGCAAGACATGTGATGTTGATGCATCGTGGTGGTGGAGGGAGATAAAGGCAGAGCGGGGAGATGGACTAGACCTTGGAGTGCCTTCCTTGCCTTACTAGGAAGAGTGAGGCTTATCCTATGGAGCGTGGGAGCCACTGCAAGTTTTTAAGTGAAGAAATGCAGATGCATTCTTAGAAAAGAGACCCTTGGTGGTTCTCTGGAGAACACATTGGAGCAGGTCAAGACGGGAGGCCAAAGATACATTAGGAGGAGGATGCAGGTAATAGGTCTTGGAGCCTGGCTAGGGAAGTGACAATAAGAAGAGACAGAAGCAAGGAAACAGTCATTGACTGTCTATGAAGGTTGATGGAGAGAAAACAGTAAAATAAGACATGCAGGTCTCTGGCTTGAGCAACTAGATAGGTCCATGCAGGAAGTAAGTTCAGCCCAAGGCAGGTTGACCTCAAGATGTCAGTGGGACAAGCCAGTGACAATGCACATCAGGCAGCTGGACATAGGTCTCATCCAAAAATATGAATTTAGGAGACTTGGGGTAGCATCTCCTAAAACTACAGGGGAAGGTCATGTTGCCTGGGGAGAGAAGAGGAAGTGTGAAGGGAAAATAGAGGGGCCTCCACAATTCAGAAAGGAGTGAGTCAGTCCCCAAAAGAGACTGAATAGCAACAATCGGAGAGGTAGGAGGGGAGACAAGAAAAATCAGTGCATCCAAATCTAAAGGTTGAAAAAATTATTTGAAGGGAATAATGATCTCTGTAAAAAAAAAAAAAAAAAAAAAAATTAAAGAGGAAGAAGAACAGAAGGAAGAGGAGGAAACACGTTCATGCATCATTGGCAGAGAATGAAGTTCAGTGTCCAGAACTCTGCCACTGGTTTCTCTGTCTTTTCTCCAGGGAAGCATGGAGGTTGTCAGATGAGGCCCAGGTCTCCAGGGTCCTGGATGAGGAAGCAGCAGAAGGCTGTGCTACTTCTAGGGACCCTTCCACCCCACCCACCTGGCTAGAACAGGGCAGCTTTCCTGGTCAACTTGGTGGAGGAAGTACAATCCCATACGGAGATTTCTGCAACTAAATATTAGGGACTTGTCAACCTACTAATGTTTCTGCCTCATGTATGGTCCTTTTCCTCCATCTGACATCATGAGAGGGAGAAACCTGGGGCTATCATGGAGGCAACTGAAGAGAAGCCCAAGTCATTGCCTTCACTTTTTTTTTTTTTTTTTTTTTTGCCGTGTGGCATGGGGGATCTTAGTTCCCCAACCAGGGATAGAACCTGTGCCCCCTGCAGTGGAAGTGTGAAGCCCTAACCACTGGACCTCCCGGGAAGTCCCAGCCATTGCCTTCATATTGATTTCACTCAGATGTGGGCGCCCTGTGAACTAAAGATGGAAGATTCCTGTAGCCCAAAGCCCAGCCTCTTACCCCGCTTCCTCTGTAGTGTGAAGCGGACAAGTCCGTTTTGAGACACACACACACGTACACAGCCTGTAAACACAGTGAGGATACTATCTTGATCAACTTCTTGGGGAACAGGAAGAAAAATAGACTTTTACGAAGAGCCACCTCAGTGCCAGGTTAAAGCTACGTGCCCGTGAGCTCCTTATGTGGCCCCTGAGGTGTGTGGTTTCCTGCCCATTCAGATGTGCATCCTTCCTAAGACCACTTAACTCTTAGTAAAGGGCAGAGACAGGGTTTGGTACCATGTCTGCATGACCCAAAGCCCATGGTTTTTCCCTATCTGAAGAGTCAGTTTCTATTCTTTTTTTTTTTTCCTTTTTTTAATGGCTCCTTATTCTTCAGGTTCCAATATGCAGATGAGCTTTAGATAAGAAATACATGTGTTCCTATAACGTTGTATACAAACTGAGATTTTGTAGCTCAGATCATATTTCCAGTATCTTAAATTGCATGACAAATCCTCTTTCTACATCAAAGAACCCTTTCATAGAGCAAAGAGTCAGTCCCAAATTTATCTCCAGTTTCGTGTGTCAAGTTTCCTTCAAGTGCAGCTTGCCGCTGCCACTCAAGAAACTGTGCACCCCAAAAAAGCATCACGTCTGAAGTCACACTTTGTTTTCAGTGAGAGCAAGGAGGCAGTGCTGGGGAATTGTCAGGGCAGCTCCTGGACTGAGACCCGAGTGTTCCCCGCTGGTGCCTGCAAACACCCTTCTCCTTATAGAGGTGCCGGTGAGACCCCAGTCCCTCCTTCCGAGCCTACAGTGTCCGGTGTAACAGACTTCTGTTCCTACACATTGTTGGAATCTTTGGAGGACGCACACAGAGACTGGGTTAGGGCAGAGTTGCCCCCTCCTTCCTGTCACGTGAACCTCTCAAGCAGAGAGAGGTGTGGGGGGGAACTGAGATGCATCTCTTGACGCTTCAGTCAAACTACAACTCCTCAGCCCATTCTTAGCTTCTTAAGTCTGTAGGCCAATTCCTCCTTCCCTTTCCCCACCCCACTGCCCAGGAATTGAATCGGTGAATTTGGGGGTATGTGTGGACAGTTACTACCATGCCCTCCCTCTTTCTGTATCTGTCCTGAATTTATGAAGAAGTGCGTACAAATCCCTTTATGCCCGAACGCGCTGAGCCTGAGGTCACCTGGGCAGAGATGCTGTGCTCTTAGCTTGGACTGAAGCTCTGACAGCAGGCCCGTCTTTCGTTCTGGGCATCTGTGTCATCCAGCAAATGTTTCCAGGCTTCTCCGGGACCCCGTTATGCTTGCCCTTCCCAGCACTTAGAGTTAGGCATGGCCATGTGACTTGCTTTGGTCAATAAAATGTGAGCAGCAGGGACGTGGGTCGTCTCTAGGTGGAAGCTTTAGGGGCCAGGGTGATGGTGGACACAAGCATTCAGAGAAACCTGCTGTCAGCCTGGGTCCCTAAGAGATGGTACTGAACAGAGCCCCGGCCAAACGCCAGTGGACGTGAAGCAAAAGAAGCCCAGGATGCTGTGGGAGTCCTTGGGAGAACATCTCAAGGAATGGGAGGCTGGCTGGGGAAGCCTTCCTAGACGAGGTTGTGCTGATACTGGGTAAGAGTGGAGAACGAGCAGGTGGTAGCAGGGCAAAGGGGCTGGTGGTGTGGAGGGGAAACGAGGCATTGCAGGAAGAGGAAACAGCATGTGTGAAGACCCAGATCAACAGCCAGAGGAGTGAGGAGGGAAGGAGGGACGGAGAGAGGGGAAGGGAATAGAGCCATCAGCAAAGGCCTGGCTTACCTAAGAGCTCCTTCTCTCCTGGTAGACTTTGGTACCAGCCTAACTCCAACCAGAGAAAAGGAAAACAGAGAAGGGGTGGGGGGGGGGAAAGTGCTGGGCTGGCCAAAGAGTTCGTTCGGTTAATGAATACGTTGTTCAATAAAGTTCTTGAGGAAAATGAAAAAATGCGTCTTTTGTTTTTACTTAGAACGGAATGAACTTTTTGGCCAACCCAATATAACAGAGGAGAATGAGACAAACAGAAAAGCAGATTTAAGGAAAAGAGAACTAGAAAAGAACAGGAAGCCAGGAAATTCAGACTAGAGGAGAAAATAAGAAAGAAGATGCAGTGAGTGGGATAAATGGCCCCAAAGATGTCAAGTTCTCAACCCTGAACTTGTAAATGTGACACTGTTGGGGGAAAGGGTCTTTGCAGATGTGCTTCAGCTACTGATTTTGAGATGAGGAGATGGCCCTGGATTATCTGACGGGCCCTAAACGCCATCAAACGTGTCCTTATAAGAGACAGGCAAGAAGAAGACCTCAGAAGAGAAAGACATATGACCACAGAGGCAGAGATTGGAGGGACGCGGCCACCAGCTAAGAAACACCTGGTGCCCCCAGAAGCTGGAAGAGGCAAGGAACGGCTTCTGCCCTAGAGACTCTGGAGGGACACAGCCCTGTGGACTCCTTGATTTCGGACTTCTAGCCCCTAGATCAGCAAAGGAAGCCATTTCTGTTGCTCTAAGCCACCCGGCTTGTGGCAATTGGTCCTCACAGCCACAGGAAACTAGTGTACAAGATGACAGGACATCTCCTCATTCTGTTTGGCAGGTCCTCCCCTACTTGTCTTAAGTAAACAGCTGCCTCAGCCTCCGGCACAGCCATCAAGCATGCCTGTACTTTCCTGTCTCAGGGATTCACTAACATACCCCACTCTTCTCCCTTCCTTCCATCCAGCCGGGCTTCACCCCAGCGCTCACTTTCCCTTCCCCCTTTCCCCCTTGCCCCTCCTCCCCCAGCCTCTGTGCCAGATAGAACTACCATTTTTTTTAATTTGTATACAATTTTAAAGGTTACTTTGCATTTACAGTTATTACAAAATATTGGCTATATTCCCCGTATTGCACAATACATCCTTGAGCCTACCTTATTCACAATAATTTGTAACTCCGACTCTCCCACCTCTGTATTGATTGCCCCCCACTGGTAACCACTAGTTTATTCTCTGTATCTGTGAGTCTGCTTCTTTTATGTTATATTCACTAGTTTGTTGTGTATTTTAGGTTCCACATATAAGCAATAGCATATAATATTGCTCTTTCTCTGACTTGTTTCACTTAGCATAATGCCCTCCAAGTCCATCCATGTTGCTGCAAATGACAAAATTTCATTCTTTTTTATGGCTGAGTAGTATTCCATTGTATGTGTTGGATATATATATATACTACACCTTCTTTATCCATTCATCTGTCGATGGACATTTAGGTTGTTTCCATGTCTTGGCTATTGTCAATAGTGCTGCAATGAACATTGGGGTGCATGCATCTTTTCAAACTAGTGTTTTTGGTTTTTTCGGAGATGTACCCAAGAGTGGGATTGCTGGGTCGTATGGTAGTTCTATTTTTAGTTTTTTGAGAAACCTCCATACCGTTTTCCACAGCAGCTGCACCAATTTACATTCTGACCAACAGTGAACAAAGATTCCCTTTCCTCCACATCCTCGCCAACATTTGTTATTTGTGTAGAACTACTATGTCACTGGCTGTGTTTCTCCACTCACTTAGATGGTTCTCAGCTCTTAAGAGGCAAAGAACCTATAGCCACCTCCAAGCATTTCGTTTAGTGCCAGACTCAACACACGGATTTGAATGCATAAAAGGTCATTGATAAATATTTGCTAATTGACTGATAATTTGGACTTGGTTATTATTACTGTAGCAACCATTTATGTAGTGCCTATTATGTTCTAGGCGCTGAATAATAGGAATAATGGCCATTATAATAAGGGAGCTGTTATCATGTGCCAGTTACTGTGATATGCACTGGAAATATATTATTTATTTAATCCTCACCACCATATTATTATTATCCCCTTTTTACCCGTGAGTAAGCCAGGCCAAGAGAGGTTAAGTAATTTGCTTAATGTCACCCAGCTAGCAAGCCTCAGAGCTGGAGTTCAAGCCCAAACCTGACAGACCCTCAAAAGTATGCTTTCAGTAGGGTCTTTTGGGAAAAAAAATCCAAACTGTTCTAGACGGCCATTTCCTTTGCCACTGTCTTAAGGTGCCTCAGTTTCTCAAACATTTGGCCTGTTCCTTAAACAATGTGCGTCCACGTTTACCGGTCACAATTCCAAGGCCTGAAATTAACCTAATTGGCCACTAGGTGGCACCAAAAAAGTATGTCTGAGACACAAAAGCCAGCAAGCAAGGGCTGTTTCCTGCTCTGAGGTGTTTCTGCAGGTGAGCTGTGTGCAAACAGGGAAGCAAAGCTTCCTTCCCAGAAGGAAATAAGCCAAGAGCCAAAGAAACAGATTGGAAAACACGTTTCCTCAGGTGTCAAATGCTGATGGGAAAAGGTAGCAGCAAATCCTCATGTTTGTATTTCAGTGAAAAATCATCATCCTTAGAAAAGCAGACTATCTGAATACACGCGTTTACCAGGAACACACAGAAATCCCCATGGGTGCTCCAAGAATAGAAAAATTATAGGCGCAGTCACCAGGAGTGAGGATGTCCAAACACCTTAACAAGTCCTTGTTGAAACAGCAGCTCTTAAATGAATCAACTGCCTGTTAGCCAAAAATGCAGAGCAACAGCCATAGATACACTATGATTAACATCACGCGCAGAGCAAAGGAAATTTTGAAAATATTTCATTGAGCATCTCAGAGGAGTCCCAGATATTCTTCCCCATGAATGAGGACATTGTCAAATTATTTATCTAGAGGCAGCTGCGCGTCCTCTGAGCTGTAAACTGCCTAGAGGTTGCTATGCGGTTAATAGGGAGAATGATAGCTCATGGGGCAGCACAGCATCCCTGACCTCAGGGCCCTGCTGGAGGCCTGGCTTTCGTGCCAGAGCCACGTCCTGCGCCACTGTTACTGGGTGTGGTTCACAAAGTGCTTCCTATCTGTGAATAGTTTGCTACCAGGCCACAAGGAGATAAGCACAGAGGGTGAGAGGAAGCATTAGAAACTGGTGAGGCAATTTCGACCTTGCCATGACATCCCAGGCTGGGATCAGTGGCACGAATTTGGACCAGTCGGGATGTTACAAACTTGCTGGCGAGTCACTTGTGGCAAGAGATACGAATGGGTCCTGTGCAGTAAACACACTTATTGATGGGAAACAAGATTGGAAATGAACTGGCCCCCATCGCAGGTAGTTTGAGAAGCATTGTCCCAAGGCAGATATCTCCTGCCGTGTTCACCCAGTGCCCCTGGCTTGAGAGTCAAAGGTTGCTAGCTGGGAGGTGATCTAGGGCAGGGCCTGTGAAGTTGGGGGGTACTAATCCAATCTCCTTTATTATCAGCTGTGTGGCATTAAGAACATTATCTAAACTTCTGGATCTTTAGTTTCCTTCACACGAAAATGGGGCTAATAACATACACTTTACAGAGTGGTCATGAGAATATAAAACAAGATAGATGTGGTGAGACTGTGAACACTTGGATGGTTCTTATACCTTTCCCTATCTATCTATCTATCTGTCTGTCTATCTTTCCATCATCTATTTGTCAGAAGATAGATATCTATTTTTTCTCTCTGTCTCTGCAAATAATATCATTTATCCATTTGAAGAGTTTTTGAAAATGGAGCCCTCTCAGTCCTGTTGGCCTAAAACAAACAGATTGCCAGGTGTTTCTCCAGCTAAGATGGGTTTATTCAGGATTAGCAGAGAATTGCAATTCAGGGTCTGCAACAAAGGCAAGCCACATGCAAGTCTTAATGCAACAAGAGAAGCAGAACTCTTTTATAGAAGAGAGAAAGGAAGTTGGGGGGACTATAGTAAACATAGAATCCATGACTTTTCACTGGCCAAGTTGTTGCCAGGAAAGAAGATGAGTCTTTCTTCTTCCAGTTGGGCTCTGTTATCATTGCAGGGCATGAGGGCTCTCCCTTCTGGTCTCCCAACTCTATTTTTCTAAATATCTTTATTGGAGTATAATTGCTATACAATGTTGTGTTAGTATCTGCTGTATAACAAAGTGAATCAGCTATACATATACATGTATCCCCATATCTCCTCCCTCTTGTATCTCCCCTCCCACCCTCTCTATCCCTCCCCTCTAGGTGGTCACAAAGCACCGAGCTGATCTCCCTGTGCTATGCGGCTGCTTCCCACTAGCTATCTATTTTACATTTGGTAGTGTATATATGTCCATGCCACTCTCTCACTTCGTCCCAGCTTCCCCTTCCCCCCCGTGTCCTCAAGTCCATTCTCTAAGTTTGTGTCTTTATTCCTGCCCTGCCACTAGGTTCATCAGTTAGGTGTTTTTAGATTCCATATATGTGCTTTAGCATATGGTATTTGTTTTTCTCTTTCTGACTTACTTCACTCTGTATGACAGACTCTATGTCCATTCACCTCCTTACAGATAACTCAATTTCATTCCTTTTTATGGCTGAGTAATGTTCCATTGTATGTATGTGCCACATCTTCTCTATCCATTCATCTGTCGATGGACACTTAGGTTGCTTCCATGTCCTGGCTATTGGAAATAGAGCTGCAATGAACATCGTGGTACATGACTCTTTTTGAATTATGGTTTTCTCAGGGTATATGCCCAGTAGTGGGATTGCTGGGTCATATGGTAGTTCTATTTTTAGTTTGTTAAAGAACCTCCATACTGTTCTCCATAGTGGTTGTACCAATTTACATTCCCACCAACAGTGCAGGACGGTTCCCTTTTCTCCACACCCTCTACAGCATTTATTGTTTGTAGATTTTCTGATGATGCCCATTCTGACTGGTGTGAGGTGATACCGCACTGTGGTTTTGATTTGCATTTCTCTAATGATTAGTGATGTTGAGCATTTTTTCCTGTGTTTGTTGGCAATCTATATGTCTACTTTGGAGAAATGTCTATTTAGGTCTTCCGCCCATTTTTGGATTGGGTTTTTTTGTTTTTTTGATATTGAGCTGCATGAGCTGCTTGTATATTTTGGAGATTAATCCTTTGTCAGTTGCTTTGTTTGCAAATATTTTCTCCCATTCTGAGGGTTGTCTTTTGGTCTTGTTTACGGTTTCCTTTGCTGTGCAAAAGCGTTTAAGTTTCATTAGGTCCCATTTGTTTATTTTTTATCTTATTTCCATTACTCTAGGAGGTGGGTCAAAAAGGATCTTGCTGTGATTTTTGTCAAAGAGTGTTCTGCCTATGTTTTCCTCTAAGAGTTTTACAGTGTCTGGTCTTACATTTAGGTCTTTAATCCATTTTGAGTTTATTTTTGTGTATGCTGTTAGGAAATGTTCTAATTTCACTCTTTTACATGTAGCTGTCCAGTTTTCCCAGCACCACTTATTGAAGAGACTGTCTTTTCTCCATTGTATATTCTTGCTTCCTTTGTCAAGGATAAGGTGACCAATATGTGCGTGGGTTTATCTCTGGGCTTTCTATCCTGTTCCATTGATCTATATTTCTGTTTTTGTGCCAGTACCATAATGTCTCGATTACTATAGCTTTGTAGTATACTCTGAAGTCAGGAAGCCTGATTCCTCCAGCTCCATTTTTCTTTTCTCAAGATTGCTTTGGCTATTCAGGGTCTTTTGTGTTTCCATACATAATTGTGAAATTTTTTGTTCTTGTTCTGTGAAAAATGCCATTGGTAGTTTGATAGGCATTGCGTTGAATCTGTCGATTGCTTTGGGTAGTATAGTCATTTTCACAATATTGATTCTTCCAATCCAAGAACATGGTATATCTTTCCATCTGTTTGTATTGTCTTTGATTTCTTTCATCAGTGTCTTATAGTTTTCTGCATACAGGTCTTTTGTCTCCTTAGGTAAGTTTATTCCTAGGTATTTTATTCTTTTTGTTGCAATGGTAAATGGGAGTGTTTACTTAATTTCTCTTTCTTATTTTTCATTGTTAGTGTATAGGAAGGCAAGAGATGTCTGTGCCTTAATTCTGTATTCTGCTACTTTACCAAATTCATTGATTAGGTCTAGTAGTTTTCTGGTGGCATATTTAGGATTTTCTATGTATAGTATCATGTCATCTGCAAACAGTGACAGTTTTACTTCTTCTTTTCCAGTTTGGATTCCTTTTATTTCTTTTTCTTCTCTGATTGCCATGGCTAAATCTTCCAAAACTATGCTGAATAATAGTGGTTAGAGTGGCACCCATGTCTTATTCCTGATCTTAGAGGAAGTGCTTTCAGTTTTTCACCATTGAGAATGATGTTTGCTGTGGGTTTGTCATATATAGATTTTATTATTCTCAACACAGTAAAAGTGGGCATGGGTAGGTTCCCTCTATGCCCACTTTCTGAGTGTTTTTATCATAAATGGGTGTCGAATTTTGTCAAATATTTTTCTGCATCTATAGAGATGATCATATGGTTTTTATCCTTCAATTTGCTAATATGCTGTATCACATTGATTGATATGCATATACTGGAGAATCCTTGCATTCCTGGGATAAACCTCATTTGATCATGGTGTATGATCCTTTTAATGTGTTGTTGGATTCTGTTGGCTAGTATTTTGTTGAGGATTTTTGCATCTATATTCATCAGTGATATTGGCCTGTAGTTTTCTTTTTTTGTGACATCTTTGTCTGATTTTGGTATCAGGGTGATGGTGGCCTCGTAGAATGAGTTTGGGAGTGTTCCTCCCTCTGGTATATTTGGGAAGCGTTTGAGAAGGATAGGTGTTAGCTCTTCTTTTAGTGTTTGATAGAATTCGCATGTGAAGCCATCTGGCCACGGGCTTTTGTTTGTTCGAAGATTTTTAATCACAGTTTCAATTTCAGTGCTTATGACTCATCTCTTCATATTTTCTATTTCTTCCTGGTTCAGTCTTGGAAGGTTGTACTTTTCTAAGAATTTGTCCATTTCTTCCAGGTTTTCCATTTTATTGGCATATAGTTGCTTGTAGTAGTCTCTCATGATTCTTTGTATTTCTGCAATGTCAGTTGTTACTTCTCCTTTTTCATTTCTAATTCTGTTGACTTGAGTCTTCTCCCTTTTTTTCCTGATGAGGCTGGCTAATGCTTTATCAATTTTGTTTTTCTTCTCAAAGAACCAGCTTTTAGTTTTATTGATCTTTGCTATTTTTTACTTCATTTCTTTTTCATTTATTTCTGATCTGATCTTTATGATTTCTTTCCTCCTGCTAACTTGGGGTTTTTTTGTTCTTCTTTCTCTAATTGTTTTAAGTATAAGGTTAGGTTATTTATTTGAGATGTTTCTTGTTTCTTGACGTAGGATTGTATTGCTATAAACTTCCCTCTTAGAACTGCTTTTGCTTCATTCCATAGGTTTTGGGTCATCGTGTTTTCATTGTCATTTGTTTCTAGGTATTTTTTAATTTCTTCTTTGATTTCTTCAGTGATCTCTTGGTTATTTAGAAGCATTTAGCCTCCATGTGTTCATATTTTTTACACTTTTTTTCCCTGTAATTGATATCTAGTCTCATAGCATTTTGGTCAGAAAAGATATTTGATACAATTTCATTTTTCTTAAATTTACCAAGGCTTGATTTGTGACCCAAGATGTGATCTATCCTGGAGAATGTTCCATGAGCACTTGATAAGAATGTGTATTCTGTTGTTTTTGGATGGAATGTCCTATAAATATCAATTAAGTCCATCTGGTCTAGTGTGTCATTTAAAGCTTGCGTTTCCTTGTTTATTTTCTGTTTGGATGATCTGTCCATTGGTGAAAGTGGGATGTTAAAGTCCCCTACTATGATTGTGTTACTGTCGATTTCCCCTTTTATGGCTGTTAGCGTATGCCTTATGTATTGAGGTGCTCCTATGTTCTGTGCATAGATATTTACAACTGTTATATCTTCTTCTTGGATAGATCCCTTGATCATTATGTAGTGTCCTTCCTTGTCTCTTGTAATAGTCTTTATTTTAAAGTCTATTTTCTCTGATATGAGTATTGCTACTCCAACTTTCTTTTGATTTCCATTTGCATGGAATGTCTTTTTCCATCCCCTCACTTTCATTCTCTATGTGTCCCTAGGTCTGAAGTGGGTCTCTTAGAGACAGCATATATACGGGTCTTGTTTATATATCCATTCAGCCAGTCCGTGTCTTTTGGATGGGGCATTTAATCCATTTATATTTAAGGTAATTATTGATATGTATGTTCTTATTACCAATTTATTAATTGTTTTGGGTTTGTCTTTGTCTTTTCCTTCTGTTGTGTTTCCTGCCTAAAGAAGTTCCTTTAGCATTTGTGGTAAAGCTGGTTTGGTGGTGCTGAATTCTCTTAACTTTTGCTTTCTGTAAAGCTTTCGATTTCTCTATCGAATCTGAATGCGATCCTTGCTGGGTAGAGTAATCTTGGTTGTAGTTTTTTCCCTTTAATCACTTTAAATGTATCCTACCACTCCCTTCTGGCCTGTGGAGTTTCTGTTGAAAGATCAGCTGTTAACCTTATGGGGATTCCCTTGTATGTTATTTGTTGCTTTTCCCTTGCCTCTTTTAATATTTTTTCTTTGTGTTTAATTTTTTTAGTTTGATTAATATGTGTCTTGGCGTGTTTCTCCTTGGCTTTATCCTGTATGGGACTCTCTGCACTTCCTGGACTTGATTGACTATTTCCTTTCCCATGTTGTGGAAGTTTTCAACTATAATCTCTTCAAATGTTTTCTCAGAACTTTTTTTTTTTCTTCTTCTTCTTGGACACCTGTAATTTGAATGTTGGTGTGCTTAATGTTGTCCCAGAGGTCTCTGAGACTGTCCTCCATTCTTTTCATTCTTTTTTTTTTATTATGCTCTGTGGCAGTTATTTCCACCATTCCATCTTCCAGCTCACCTATCTGTTCTTCTGTCTCAGTTATTCTGCTATTGATTTCTTCTAGAGTATTTTTAATTTCAGTTATTGTGTTGTTCATTACTGTTTGTCTGCTCTTTAGTTCTTCTCCGTCCTTGTTAAACGTTTCTTTTATTTTCTCTATTCTATTTCCAAGATTTGGGATCATCTTTACTATAATTACTGTGATTTCTTTTTCAGGTAGTTTGCCTAAATAGGCCTTCTCATTTTGTCTAATTTACAGTATTTGAGGTCTCCTTTCCCCAGGCTGCAGGGTTGTAGTTCCCCTTGCTTCTGTTCTCTGACCCCGGGGTGAGGTTGGTCCAGTGACTTGAGTAGACTTCCTGATGAGAGGGACTGGTGCCTGCTTTCTGGTGGGTGGAGCTGAGTCTTTTCCATCTGATGAGCAGGGCCATGTCAGGTGGTGTGTTTTGGTTTGTGTTCCTGTCCTGTTTGTTGTTTGATGTGAGGTGTCCAGCGCTGGGACCTGCTGGCAGTTGGGTGTATCTGCGTCTTGGATTCAGACAGAGGTCTCCATGAGAGCTCTCGGTGACTAATCTTCACTGGGGTCAGGAATTCTCTAGTGGTCCAGCGTCCTGGAATCAATGCTCCCACCCCAGAGCCACAGGCCCGACTTCTGGTCGAGGGACTAAGACCCCTCAAGTTGCCAACACGGCAAAAAGGGATTAAAAACAAAAAAACTAACAAAACCCCAGATGGATGGTAAAAAGTAAAATCAAACAAACAGAAGCAGAGACAAGAATGCATGCACACACACAAAAGAAGCAAAAAAGGAACTAAACAAATCAAAAAGCAAGAGAACAACCAGACAAACAAATGATCGAACTCAAACAATTAAAAAGAACACTGACAAAAACACAAAACCAAAAGACAAAACCAAAGCAGAGTGCCAACTGAAGAATGAAGCAAAGAAACAAAACAAACTGGCAAAAAAGATTGAAAAAAAAGAAAAAGGGGAAAGAAGACAGAACAACATAAAAGCAATGTAGAAATAGAAATATAAAAAAAATAGAAAATATATTAAATTTAAAAAAGACAAACAAAACCCCAGAGAAATGGTAAAAACAAAATCAAACAAACAAAAACAGAAACAAGGAACCACACACACATGTAAAAGAAACAAAAACAGAGCCAAATAAAACAAAAAGCAAGAGAACAACCAGACAAATAGAAGAACTCAAAAATGAAATCAAACAATTAGGATTAAAACTAACAAAAAAGAGGGCAGAGAGTAGAAGCAAGAAGAACTACAATCCTGCAGCCTGTGGAACAAAAACCACATTCACAGAAAGATAAACAAAATGAAAAGGCAGAGAGCTATATACCAGAAGGAACAAGATAAAACCCCAGAAAAACAATTAAATGAAATTGAAATAGGCAACATTCCAGAAAAAGAATTAGGAATAATGACAGTGAGGATGATCCAGGACCTCGGAAAAAGAATGGAGGCAAATTTCGAGAAGATGCAAGAAATGTTTAACAAAGACCTAGAAGAATTAAAGAACAAACAAACAGAGATGAACAATACAATAACTAAAATGAAAAATACGCTAGTAGGAATCAATAGAAGAATAACTGATGCAGAAGAACGGATAAGTGACCTGGAAGACAGAATGGTGGAATTCACTGCCATGGAACAGAATAAGGAAAAAAGAATGAAAAGAAGTGAAGATAACCTAAGAGACATCTGGGACATTAAACGCACCAACATTCGCATTATAGGGTTCCCAGAAGGAGAAGAGAGAGAGAAAGGACCTGAGAAAATATTTGAAGAGATTATAGTTGAAAACTTCCTTAACATGGGAAAGGAAATAGCCACCCAAGGCCAGGAAACACAGAGAGTCCCAGGCAGGATAAACTCAAGGAGAAACACGCTTAGACACATAGTAAGCAAACTGACAAAAAATTAAAGACAAAGAAAAATTATTAAAAGCAACATGGGAAAAATGACAACTAACACAGACGGGAACTCCCGTAAAGTTAACAGTTGATTTCTTGGCATAAATTCTGCAAACTAGAAGAGAATGGCATGATATATTTAAAGTGATGAAAGGGAAGAACTTACAACCAAGATTACTCTACCCAGTAAGGATCTTATTCAGATTCCACGGAGAAATGCTTTAGAGACAAGCAAAAGCTAAGATAATACAGCACCACCAAACCAGCTCTACAACAAATGCTAAAGGAACTTCTCTAAGTGGGAAATACAAGAGACAAAAAGGACCTACAAAAACAAACCCAAAACAATTAAGAAAATTGTAATAGGAACATACATATCGATAATTACCTTAAATGTGAATGGATTAAATTCTTCAACCAAAAGTCACAGAGTCACTGAATGGATACAAAAACAAGACCCATATATATGTTGTCTGCAGGAGACCCACTTCAGACCTAGGGACATAGGCAAATTGAATGTGAGGGGATGGAAAAAGATATTCCATACAAATGGAAATCAAAATAAAGCTGGAGTAGCAATACTCATATCAGATAAAATAGACTTTAAAATAAGGAATGTTATAAGAGACAAGGAAGGACACTACATAATGACCAAGGGATCAATCCAAGAAGAAGATATAACAATTATTAATATATATGCACCCAACATAGGAGCACCTCAATGTGTAAGGCAAATGCTAACAGCTATAAAAGATGAAATCGACAGTAATACCATAGTAGTGGGGGACTTTAACACCTCACTTACACCAGTGGACAGATCATCCAGACAGGAAATTAATAAGGAAACACAAGTTTTAAATGACACAATAGACCAGATAGATTTAATTGATATTTATAGGACATTGCATCTGAAACCAGAAGATTACACATTCTTCTCAAGTGCACACGGGACATTCTCCAGGATAGATCACATCTTGGGTCACAAATCAAGCCTTGGTAAATATAAGAAAATTGAAATCATATCAAACATCTTTTCCAACCACAACGTTATGAGATTAGAAATCAATTACAGGGAAAAGAACGTAAAAAACACAAACACATGGAGGCTAAGCAATATGTTACTAAATAACCAAGAGATCACTGAAGAAATCAAAAAGGAAATCAAAAGATACCTAGAAACAAATGACAACAAAAACACAATGATCCAAAACCTGTGGGATGCGGCAAAAGTAGTTCTAGGAGGGAAGTTTATAGCAATACAATCCTACCTCGAGAAAGAAGAAAAATCTCAAATAATCAATCTAACCTTACACCTAAATGAACTAGAGAAAGAAGAACAAACACAACCCAAAGTTAGTAGAAGGAGAGAAATCATAAAAATCAGACCAGAAATAAGTGAAATAGAAACAAAGAAAACCATAGCAAAGATCAATAATACTAAATCTGGTTCTTTCAGAAGATAAAATTGATAAACCTTTTGCCAGACTCATCAAGAAAAAGAGGGAGAGGACTCAAATCAATAAAATTAGAAATGAAAAAGGAGAAGTTACAACGGCCACCACAGAAATACAAAGGATCATAGAGACTACTACAAGCAACTCCATGCCAATAAAATGGACAACCTGGAAGAAATGGACAAATTCTTAGAAAGCTATAGCCTTCCAAGACTGAACCAGGAAGAAATAGATAATGTGAACAGACCAATCACAAGTAATGAAATTGAAACTGTGATTAAAAATCTTCCAACAAACAAAAGCCCAGGAATAGATGGCTTCACAGGTGAATTCTACCAAACATTTAGAGAAGAGCTAACACCCATCATTCTCAAACTCTTCCAAAAAATTGCAGAGGAAGGAACACTCCCAAACACCGTCTACGAGGCCACCATCATTCTGATACCAAAATCAGACAACGATATTACAAAAAAAGAAAATTACAGACCAATATCACTGATGAATATAGATGCAAAAATCCTCAACAAAATACTAGCAAACAGAATCCAACAACACATTAAAAGGCTCATACACCATGATGAAGTGGAATTTATCCCAGGGATGCAAGGATTCTTCAATATACACAAAGCAATCAATGTGATACACCATATTAGCAACTTGAAGGATGAAAACCATATAATCATCTCAATAGATGCAGAAAAAGCTTTTGACAAAATTCAACACCTATTTAATGATAAAAACTCTCCAGAAAGTGGGCATAGAGGGAAGCTACCTCAACATAATAAAGCCCATATATGAAAAACCCACAGCAAACAACATTCTCAATGGTGAAAAACTGAAAGCCTTTCCTCTAAGATCAGGAACAAGACAAGATGTCCACTCTCACCACTATTATTCAACATAGTTTTGGAAGTCCTAGTCACGGCAATCAGAGAAGAAAAAGAAATAAACGGAATACAATTGGAAAAGAAGAAGGAAAACTGTCACTGTTTGCAGATGACATGATACTATACATAGAGAATCCTAAAGATGCCACCAGAAAACTACTAGAGTTAATCAGTGAATTTGGTAGTTTCAGGATACAAAATTAATGCACAGAAATCACTTGCATTCCTATACGCTAACAATGAAAGATCAGAAAGAGAAATTATGGAAACAATCCCATTTACCATTGCAATGAAAAGAATAAAATAGCTAGCAGTAAACCTACCTATGGAGGTAAAAGACCTGTACTGAGAAAACTATAAGACACTGATGAAAGCAATCAAAGATGACACAAAAAGATGGAGAGCTATACCATGTTCTTGGATTGGAAGAATCATTATTGTGAAAATGACTATGCTACCCAAAGCAATCTACAGATTCAGTGTAATCCCTATCAAATTACGAATGGCATTTTTTTAACAGAAATACAACACAAAATCTTAAAATTTGTATGGAGACACAAAACACCCTGAATAGCCAAAGCAATCTTGAGGGGAAAAAAGGAGCTGGAGGAATCAGACTCCCTGACTTCAGACTACACTACACAGCTACAGGAATCAAGATAATATGGTACTGGCACAAAAACAGAAATATAGATCAATGGAACAGGATAGAAAGCCCAGAGATAAACCCACCCACCTATGGTCAACTAATCTATGACAAAGGAGGCACAAATATACAGTGGAGAAAAGACAGTCTCTTCAGTACATGGTGCTGGGAAAACTGGGCAGCTACATGTATAAGAATGAAGTTAGAATACTCCCTAACACCATACACAAAAATAAACTCAAGATGGATTAAAGACCTAAATGCAAGACCAGACACTACAAAACTATTAGGGGAAAACATAGGAAGAACACTTTGACATAAATCACAGCAAGATCTTTTTTGATCCACCTCCTAGAGTAATGGAAATAAAACAAAAAATAAACAAATGAGACCTAATGAAACTTAAAAGCTTTTGCACAGCAAAAGAAACCGTAAACAAGACGAAAAGACAACCTTCAGAATGGGAGAAAATATTTGCAAATGAATCAACGGACAAAGGATTCATCTCCAAAATATATAAACAACTCATGCAGCTCAATATTAAAAAAACCAACAACCCAATCAAAAAATGGGCAGAAGACCTAAATAGACATTTCTCCAAAGAAGACATACAGATTGCCAACAAACACATGAAAGGATGCTCAACATCACTAATCATTAGAGAAATGAAAATCAAAACTACAATGAGGTATCACCTCACACCAGTTAGAATGGGCATCATCAGAAAATCTACAAACAACAAATGCTTGGGAGGGTGTGGAGAAAAAGGGAACCCTCCTGCACTGTTGGTGGGAATGTAAATTGATACAGCCACTATGGAGAAGAGTATGGAGGTTCCTTAAAAAACTAAAAATAGAATTATCATATGACCCAGCAATTCTACTACTGGTCATATACCCAGAGAAAATCATAATTAAAAAAGACACAGGCACCCCAATGGTCATTGCAGCACTATTTACAATAGCCAGGTCATGGAAGCAACCTAAATGCCCACTGACAGGCGAATGGATAAAGAAGATGTGGTACATGTATACAATGGAATATTACTCAGCCATAAAAAGGAAAGAAACTGGGTCATTTGTAGAGACATGGATGGACATAGAGACTGTCATTACAGAGTGAAGTAGGTCAGAAAGAGAAAAACAAATATCGTATATTAATGCATATATGTGGAATCTAGAAAATGGTACAGATGATCCAGTTTGCAAGGAAGAAATAGAGACACAGATGTAGAGAACAAACGTATGGACACCAAAGGGGGAATGTGGCAGGGGAGGGTAGTGGTGGTGTGATGAATTGGGAGATTGGGATTGACATATATACACTAATATGTATAAAATAGGTAACTAATAAGAACCTGCTGTATAAAAAAATAAATAAAATAAAATTCAAAAATTCAAAAAATAATATTATAAAAAAATAAATAAAAACCTGCTATATAACAATTAAAATTAAATTTAAAAAATAAGCAGGATAAGATCCTCCCTGTTGTAAATTAATCAATGATTGAGTCTACATATTTATAATAAAGGTGACAAAAACAGTGAAAAAAAACTCACAAAAAGACATAACCTAAAAACAAAACCAAAGCAGTGTGTGAACTGAAGAATAAAGCAAGGAAAGAGACTAAATCAATAAAAATGATTTTAAAAAATAATAAAGCAAAATAAAAGTGAAAAAAAAACAGGACAACAGTAAATCAAAATAGAAATGGAAATATTTTTAAAAAAAGAAAAATATATTAAGGAAAAAGAAGAAAAAAATAAAGGAAAAGAACACAGAACAACAGAAAAGCAAAGTAAAAATAGAAATATATAAAAAAATAAAAATTAAAAATATGTTATAATACGTGGAGATCCCAAAAGGCTAAATTTTTTTAAAATATTGAAACAACAACAAACAAACAAAAAAGAAGAACAAACAAAAAAAGCCAGAGTCAACAACAGAATGAATCAAAACATAATAAAATTAATAGTAATAATTATGTTTCCCTGGGGTCTACACTGTAAGTGTCCTTGCACACGCCGTTAGCCACAGCCTTCCTCTGCCTCCCCAGGAGACCCTCCTCTGCCTCTGGGCTGGTCTCTGGACCTGCTGTGGGCCCTGTGGTGAACACTCAGACTCTGATCTGGCCCAGTTCCTGTGTGTGCTGCCCCCAAAGTCCACAGCTGCCAGAGCTAGACTGTTTTCATTTGTGGGAACACTCACTGTGTACTCAGATATTCCATAGACACAGGGTCTACCTAGCTGATCATGGGGATTTAATCTGCAGCTTGTACAGCTGATGGAAAGATTTTCAATCTTCTTCCTTAGTCACCCCGTCTCTGGGGTTCAGCTTTGGGTTTTTTTTTTTGTTGTGTTTTCTTTTTCAATTAATTAAGTTATTTATTTTTGGCTGTGTTGGGTCTTCGTTTCTGTACGAGGGCTTTCTCTAGTTGTGGCAAGCGGGGGCCACTCTTCATCACGTTGCGCAGGCTTCTCACTATCACAGCCTCTCTTGTTGTGGAGCACAGGCTCCAGATGCGCAGGCTCAGTAGTTGTGGCTCACGGGCCTAGTCACTCTGCGGCATGTGGGATCTTCCCAGACCAGGGCTCGAACCCGTGTCCCCTGCATTGGCAGGCAGATTCTCAACCACTGTGCCACCAGGGAAGCCCTCAGCTTTGGTTTTATCCCCACCTCTGCGTGTGGTCCACCCACAGGAGTCTGGTCCTGAGGCTGCCTTGGAGCTCTTGGGTCTGCCCTTGTGAGGACTGGGCACAGAGGTGGTATGACTGGATCATGGGAGTCCTGGTAGCGCCAAATGCACAGGGAAGTGGTGGCCACAGGCGCAAGAGATATGGCCCTAGTGAGGGCCTTTTCTGGCGCCCAGCAACAGGCACGTGAGGGCCAGCTCTGATGGGGGCATTTTCTTATTGCTCGGAAGCTGGCGCATGAGAGCCAGCCCTGAGCAGGCTTCTTTTATTGTTGTCGGCAGGCGCCAGCACGTGGGGAGAGAGAGATTACAGTAGCGGCTCCTCCCCCTGTGTGTGACTCAGCAGTAGCGCCCTGCTTCCATGGCAGTCCAGTCTTCCTCTGTAGCATTCCCTGCTGTGGATTTCCTCCCTCCTGTCTCCTCGGTCCATCTCCCCACAGCCAATAGCAGTTCTCGCTCTGGGCCTGTTCTCCAATCCCCATGCACCAGCTCCCCGCCCCCTTGAACACCGGTGAACACACGTCCCCGTCCGGGGCATGTAGGGCCATAGTACGGACCATCTGTGTATTTCTCCCTCTGTCCTGTCTGCCACAGATTGGCCGCTTCACCCTCTTCTGACAGCCTCAAATGCTTCCCTTCTGTCTCAGTCAATT
This sequence comes from Balaenoptera ricei, assembly GCF_028023285.1. Taxonomy (NCBI): domain Eukaryota; kingdom Metazoa; phylum Chordata; class Mammalia; order Artiodactyla; family Balaenopteridae; genus Balaenoptera; species Balaenoptera ricei. The sequence goes on along the minus strand of NC_082645.1, from coordinate 2,422,715 downwards.
TCCCAGTCAGAGAGGGGGTTTCCCCAAATTCAGGAACCTCTCCTCTGCTTCAGCTCCCCTGCACCGGGGTGCAGGTCCCGTCCTCCTTCCTCTCCTCCTCCTTCTCCCTTCTTTTTTCCATCCTACCCAGTTATGCAGGGGTCTTTATAGTCCTTTCTGTTGTCCAAGGTCTTCTGCTAGTTTTCAGCTGGTGTTCTGTGAGAATTGTTGCATCTATAGATGTATTCCTGATGCATCCATGGAGAGAGATGAACTCCACGTCCACCTACTCCTCCACCATCTTAAATCTCTATCTCCCAACTGCATTTAATTGAGGTTTCTGTTTATTATTTTTTATATTTCCCCCTTTTGATCACGATTTTTCTCTGAAAGCATCACTGATCAAGAGTCAGGTTTTGTAGTTTCAGCAGCTTTTTGTCCCTCAGTGTCAGAAAGGATCTTTCTTAAGTATAGTGTCCATGTCAGAGGAAAAGCACGCAGATTGGAAACCTACTGAGATCACATTTGAGTAAAAAAGAGGGGTAGGAGGGAGAGCTCTCAGGATCTTTTTAATATAAAGTCCATATATTATCAAGATAATAGATATTGGAGATGATCTGAAGCAATATGTCATCATCAAAGATGTGGAGATAAACTTTCAACAGGCCTGGTCCTGGTCTCTTAGGAAAGCTGTCTTAACAGATGTTATCTGCTTCAACTCTAGGAAATCTTTACTTTTAGGTCACCAGATGATGTGCAGGTCCAGTCAGCGTTTGGTGTTTTCTTTAGGTGTGTCATGTAAATCCAAGAGTCTATTCCTTCGAGTTTGTTGATGCAAGGATTTGTTTGCGGAACCTGAAAGGGGCCTCTCCAGTGAGGTTGAAGAGAATACTTCTGGAGGTATCTTCTGCAGTGGATGAAATTTCCAGGTTGCAAGTTGTGATGCTTAAGGTCTTCATCTCCTGAGAGTGCACTGTGAAAAGATTGCTCTATCAAAATATGGTTATTTTCAATGGAAACAATTAGACCTTTGAAATATTGGAGCATCTCTTCTTTTATCAGTTGTAGGTCAAAAAAAAGCAGGAGCCAAGTCCATTGGATGCCCTGTGACTATCTCAAAGGGTGAGAGTTTATGAGTTCCAAAAGGGGTGAATCTGAGATTAAGAAGGACTAACAACAATTCTTTTGGCCAAGGTATTTGGAGGACCTCTACAAATTTTGCCAGTTGAGTCTTAACAATGCCATTAGTGCATTCAATTAAACCAGAGGATTGCGGGTGGTAAGAGCAGTGAAAGTGTTGTAAAACTGGCCAAACAGCACAGATTTGTCAAAATATTTGGCCAGTAAAATGAGTTCCTTGATCACCATGAAGTTCAAGGGGGAGGTCCACACACATAGAGATAATCTTTTCTAAAAGGACTTTGACCACAGAACAGGCAGTAGCCTGTCTGCAAGGGAAGACTTCAGTCCAGTGTGAAAACATACAGACCATGACTAAAACATATCTATATCCACAAGATGGAGAAAGTTGTATGAAATCCATTTTCCAGAACTTGCATGGTCCATTATACAGTTTAAAACATCTGGGAGCAGTAAGAACAGTCTTCCCTGGGTTGTACTTCAAACAACTGGGACAAGTGTGGTAGCACTTTCACAGTCTTGTTTATGTTTCTCTACCATATTGATTCAAGAAGGCTGTCACTGTGTCAGTAAACCAATGGTTTATTGTATGTATAGTGGTGAGGAGTGGGGATTTTAGGCCTGGGTTGTTATTTGGTCCAAATCAGAGCTTTATTTTTTTATCAAACCAACAATTGTTGAATTTCCAATCTTGTTTTTCCTTTTCTGAGGTCAATTGTTGGGCTTCTCTAGCCAGTTTTTCTAAGTTATCATTTGGGGAAATATCCCTTTGGACCATGGCAGAGGTTTGGCTGCTGTTGGTACTTTTAAGGGCAGCATTCTTTGCAGAAATATCAGCAAGTTGATTTCCCTTATCATCCAGAGAGTCAAGTTTAGGATGCTCTGCAAACTTTATAACAGCTAAAGTGGCAGGTAGAAGTATTGCATCCTATAATTTGTGAACATAGGAACCATTTTTAATTTTATTTCTGCTGGAAGTAAGGAAGCCATGTTGCTTCTACAACATTCCAACACCCTGAGCTACTCCAAAAGTACACTACTATCAGTATAAATATTGCCAGTTTTGTCCTTGTTTAAAGTACAGACCCATGTAAGAGGGTATCATTCAGCCTGTTAAGCTGCAATAGCCATATGTAAAGATACTGCCTCAACAACATCAAAAGTAGCATACCCAGCACAATATTTGCCATTGTCACCTTTTAAATAAGCACCATCAGCAAACCATGAGAAGTCAGCCTTACCCAAATGAATTTCATGTAGATCATCACAAGGAGTCAGGAGATGGTCTATCAGCATTAAGCAATCATGAGGGACTTTGTTGGTGAGAGAGGGGAGAAGAATAGCAAGGTTTAAGATCACTACAATATAAAAGAGTTATGTGGAGAGTAGTTAACAAAAGGAGTTCCTAGGAGGTGAGGTGGCTGGCTGAGAAATGTTGAATGTGATGAGAATTCAAGAGAACTTCTACTGCATGGGGCACAAATAATGGTTAAAGGAGAACCCACAATAATTTTCTCAGTGGCCTTAACCAAAAGTGCAGTAATGACTCTAAGGAAAGGGGTGTATCCCCATGGAACAGGGTCCATTTGCTGGCTATAATACCCTCTGGGTCAATGGTGGTCCCTGTGCTTTTTGGTGAGTACCCCAAGGGCATTCCCTTGCTTTTCATATACAAAAAGGAGAAAGGAAATCTGGTAATTTGGATGTCCAAGGGCACATAAGTTAATGAAACTCTCCCTTTAAGGCTTTGAAGGCAAAGTCATCCTGGTCTTCCCGTAAAATTGCTTTTGGCTTGTTATTGTTGAGTAAAACATATAGAGGTTTGGGCATAAGAGAGATGTTTGGAATCCAATTTCAGCAACAACCAAGTAGCCTGAGAAAACCTTGCAGTTGGCCCTTAGTTTTGGGTTTGGGGAAACTTAGGATACCATGAAGTCTCTGTGGATTTGGTGTAGCCCTTGTTGTAATATCAGATGCCCTAAATGTTGAACCTGGGTTTGGGCAAACTGCAATTTTTCTTTGGCGACCTTATGTCTCTTTAAGGCTGTAAGATTTAGCTTTGGATGCTGTCTTCCCATGAGGAGGTTTGAGAAAGAGAGCAAAGAAGCAAATCATCCACATATTGCAAGAAAGTAGACCGTCTAGGGAACTTTATCTCATCCAGCTCAGCGTTCAGGATTTGCAAGAAATAAGAAAGACTCTCAGTAAAACCCTGAGGCATTACTGACCAGGTGAATTATTTTTCTTCCCAAGTGAAGGCCAAACGGTATTGGCTGGCTTCATCAACTAGAATACTAAAGAATACACTGCATAAATCAATTACAGCAACAATTTTATTTCTGGTGAGAATGGATGTTAGTAATGTATGAGGGTTAGAAGCAAAAGGGTGTTGAAGGATAATAATACTGTTCATTGCTGGGAGGTCCTGGACAAACCACCTTCTGCCCTTAGGTTTTCTCACTGGTGAAATGGGGGTGTTTCAGGAGCTAGTACAGGGATAATGAGACCTTGAGCCTGTAATCTTCTATTATGGGCTTTATGCCTTGAAGGGCTTCTTTACTTATAGGATACTGATTAATTCTGGAAAGAGGTTTTGAGAGATCTATTTGAATCTTAACAGGAGGTACACTGTGAATTCTGCCAATATCATTTGGAGATTTTGCCCATAAGGAGGGTGGTAGCTGATTCAGTAGGGACAAATGATCAGTGTTTCCAGAATCAGTTCTAGTACCATCAGTGACAGAACAAATAAAATATGTCAAAGAGTCATTTAGTTCACCTGGTTGGTTACTTTGATGACTATTGTCAAATTCTAGAATTATTTCTCCCTTTTGGGTAAAAGTTCAACGTGATACTTCTCTAAGAAGTCTTAGCCTAATAAATGGGTAGGAACAGAGCAACTAAGAAGAAAAGAATGTATATCTCGCAAAGAGCCTAAACAAAAGGGAATAGGTTCAGAGACAGGAACCTCTTGATGTTTGTTAGTGTTTCCCCAATATTTGAACTGTTTTAGTAGTCCAAGGCAGGGGCTGTTTTATAGTAGTGGGGTTGAGCACTGAGAGTATGACTCCAGTGTCATTTAGGACTGGAAGAGATTCATCCCCAATCTGGAGAAATGTTTCTCCAAGCCAATTAAGAGGGAGGATTGGTAAGAGCCCCTGTAGTTCCTCAGAGCCCTGTCATTGAGAATTAGAGGGCATTGGAAAGGCTGATTAGAGAACTGAAGGCACCTAAAACACTTAAATGTGTAACAATCTCTTTGTCAATGTCTTGGCTGTCTGCAATAATATCAGAAACTCGAAGGGTTTGGGTTTTGTTTAGGAGCCTTCATTTGCTGGAGTTGAAGATTAAGAATTTTGGCAGTTTTCCTTTTTGGTGACTCTTGTAGAGTGTGAGAGAGCTGGTTTGCCAGATTCACTAAATCTAGAATGGACATAGTTTCCCATCCCATTCTGGCTTTTTTACTAGAAGGGAAAGGTCCCAGTTCAGCCCATTAACATAGAGTTAAAAGCTTCCCTGGGTGAAATCAACATCTGAAGGAAGACTAGAATTTTCTTTAAAATCGATCTAAAGTTAATTGTAATAGTCATAATTGGATTCATTAGATCTTTGTGTGTAAAGCTGAATTTTGTTCCAATCAACAGGCTTTGGAAAGGCCCTAGGAATTACTGTACTTAATGAAGTCACCTAGCAATTGTTTGAGGCTGATGAAGTTAGTGGGCTGGTTTCCCAATTGTAATTCTAGAGAACTTTCAGGATTTTCCCAATTTGCTGTTTTCATCCAATGCTGGGTCTGGCCTTCACCAACAAGCATAATGAACTAGCTGACATAAGCCAAAGAAACTATATTGATACGTTTGAATGACTATATTAATTCCTCAGCAAATGTGAGGATTTTCAGTTATTTTGGGGATAATCTTTGTGGGTCACAGTTCAGCTTTAGTCCAGGGAATATAAGAAATTAAGGATTTAGACTCTGGATCCTCAGAAGGCTTAATTTTAAAGGGACAAGTCTGACAAGGTCAGAGAAAAAGAGAATGGGGAGAGTTTCAGAGAAAAGAGAGTTTAGCGAGAGAATTAGTATGGGGGAACTGAGGGTATAGAGGAGTCAAAGTCAGGGTAGAAAGGAAAGAAGGAGATGGTGCCAGAGGCAGAGCCTGAGACAAAGAAGCCAAGGAAGAAGAGCCTGAGGCTTTGAAAGCCATTTTTTTCTTTCCTTAATCCTTTGTTTGCCTCAATTAATCTTAAAATCTTATGTTGCAGAAAGGCAATTTTAGGTTCCTCATAACATTTGAAAGCCTCAAAATACCAATCCAAATAAGCATTCCACTCAGTTCTGAAAAAAAATGTGAGCTATTGTAGTCCAATTCAATCTTAAGAAAATTAAGTTGGGGATTTCAAAAGTTCCCCATAATGGCCATTGATACTCTAAATTGCCTTTGGTTAGGTCAGTCCAATTAGTTAGAAATGTGCATGAGGAAGAATCGTGGTTTTTAAACATAAAATCAGCTGGAGTCCCTGGTGGGAGTGTTCCCTAAAATATTTAGATAACTAGGATCTTATTTCTCAGAGGTTTTTCTCTAGAGTAGAAGAACCATGTTCAAACAGCTTACAGTACAAACAGTCAATTCAAACAGCTTGCAAGCTAATACCATCCAGTTCTAAGGAGACAGCTTGGTCTGGGAGGAGCCAGACCAAAAGTTTTTTCAGCCAGTTTCCAGGGAGCAGTCCCTATTCCAAAGGAATGGGCTAATAGCCGAACAGGCACAGTTTCACTGAAACAGCCTCTGTTCCTAGAGGAATCAGCAGAAAGCATCTCAGCCAGCTTCAGTTGAAACAGTCTGATCTTAAGATCAAAATTATAGAGGAGACCTACAAGATGGCAGAGGAGTAAGACCTGGAGATCACCTCCCTCCCCACAAATACATCAAAGTACATCTGCATGTGGAACAACTCCTACAGAAAACATATTGAATGCTGGCAGAAGACCTCAGACTTCCCAAAAGGCAAGAAACTCCCCATGTACCTGGGTAGGGCAAAAGAAAAAAGGAAAAACAGAGACGAAAGAATAGGGACGGGACCTGCACCTCTGGGAGGGAGCTGTGAAGGAGGAAAAGTTTCCACACACTAGGAAGCCCCTTCAGTGGCGGAGACAGGGGGTGGTGGGGGGAAGGTTTGGAGCCATGGAGGAGAGCGCAGCAACAGGGGTGCAGAGGGCAAAGTGGAGAGATTCCCACCCAGAGGATCAGTGTCAGCCAGTACTTACCAACCTGAGATGCTTGTCTGCTCACCCGCCAGGGTGGGTTGGGGCTGGGAGCTGAGGCTCGGGCTTCAGAGGTCAGATCCCAGGGAGAGGACGGGTTGGCGGCGTGAACACAGCCTGAAGGGGGCTAGTGCGTCACAGCTAGCCAGGAGGGAGTCCAGGAAAAAGTCTGCAGCTGCCGAAGAGGCAAGAGACCATTGTTTCAGGGTGCATGAGGAGAGGGGATTCAGAGCACCGCCTAAACGAGCTCCAGAGATAGGAGCGAGCCACAGCTATCAGCTCGGACCCCAGAGATGGGCATGAACCGCTAACACTGCTGCCGCTGCCAACAAGAATCCTGTGTGCAAGCACAGGTCACTATCCACACCCACCCCAGGAGCCTGTGCCGCACGCCACTGCCAGGGTCCCATGATCCAGGGCCAACTTCCCTGGGAGAACACATGGCATGCTTCAGGCTGTTGCAATGTCACATGAGCCTCTGCCACCGCAGGCTCACCCTGCAATCCAATTATGACTACTGTACCCCTCCCTCTCCCTGGCCTGAGTGAGCAAGATAGCCCTAATCAGCTGCTGCTTTAGCCTCCTCGTGTCTGGGCGGGGAAGAGATGCCTGAGGGCGACCTACACGGAGAGGCAGGGCCAAAACCAAAGCTGAACCCCAGGAGCTGTGCGAACAAAGAAGAGAAATGGAAATTTCTCTGTGCAGCCTCAGGAGCAGCAGATTAAATCCGCAGTCAACTTGATAAACGCTGCATCTGTGGAATACCTGAATAGACAATGAATGTTCCCAAAACTGAGGCAGTGGACTTTGGGAGCAACTGTAGACTTGGGGTTTGCTTTCTGCGTCTGATTTGTTTTTGGTTTTACGTTTATCTTAGTTTAGTTTTTAGTGCTTGTTATCATTGGTGGATTTGTTTATTGGTTTGGTTACTCTCTTCTCTTTCTTTTAATTTTAAAAATTTTAAATTTATTTTCTTATTTAATTATTATTATTATTATTTTCTCTTTTTTCTCTTTTTGTGAGTGCGTATGTGTATGATTCTTTGTGTTATTGTCTCTGTTTAGGTTTGCTTTTACCATTTGTCCTAGGGTTCTGTCTGTTCTTTTTCTTTGTTTGTTTGTTTTCTTCTTTTTTTATCAGTGTGTGTGTGTATGTTTCTTTGTGTGATTTTGCTGTTTAGTTTTGCTTTTACCATTCGGTTTGGGGTTCTATCTGTTTTGTTTTTTTTTTTTCTTCCAAGTCGTGTGCCTGGCAGGGTCTTGGTGCTCCAGCGGGGTACTGGGCCTGAGCCTCCAAAATGGGAGAGCGAGTCCAGGACATTGGACTACCAGAGACTTCCTGGCCCCATGAAATATCAATTGGCGAGAGCTCACCCAGAGATCTCCATTTCAACACTAAGACCCAGCTCCACCCAACAGCCAGCAAGCTCCAGTGCTGGACACCCTATGACAAACAACTAGCAAGACAGGAACACAACCCACCCATTAGCAGACAAGCTGCCTAAAATCATACTAAGTTCACAGACACCCCAAAACACACCACCGGATGCAGCCCTGCCCACCAAAAGCACAAGATTCAACCCCACCCACCAGAGCACAGGCACCAGTCCCCTCCAACAGCAAACCTACAAAACCCACTGAACCAGCCATAGCCACTGGGGGCAGACACCAAAAATAATGGGAACTATGAACCTGCAGCCTGTGAAAAGGAGACCCCAAACACAGTTAGTTAAACAAAATGAGAAGACAGAGAAATACGCAGCAGATGAAGGAGCAAGGTAAAAACCCACCAGACCAAACAAATGAAGAGGAAATAGGCAGTCTACCAGAAAAAGAATTCAGAGTAATGATAGTAAAGATGATCCAAAATCTTGGAAATAGAATGGAGAAAATACAAGAAACGTTTAACAAGGCACTAGAAGAACTAAAGAGCAAACAAACAACGATGAAAAACACAATAAATGAAATTAAAAATATGCTAGAAAGAATCAAGCAGAATAACTGAGGCAGAAGAATGGATACGTGACCTGGAAGATAAAATAGTGGAAATAACTACTGCGGAGCAGAATAAAGAAAAAAGAATGAAAAGAATTGAGAAGAATCTCGGAGACCTCTCAGACAAAATTTAAAGCACCAGGATTCTAATTATAGGGGTCCCAGAAGAAGAAGAGAAAAAAAAGGGACTGAGAAAATATTTAAAGAGATTATGGTTGAAATCTTCTCTAATATGGGAAAGGAAATAATCAAGTGCAGGAAGTGCAGAGAGTTCCATACAGGATAAATCCAAGGAAAAACATGCCAAGACACATATTAATCAAACTATCAAAAATTAAATACAAAGTAAAAATATTGAAAGCAGCAAGGGAAAAGCAACAAATAACATACAAGGGAATCCCCATAAGGTTAACAGCTGATCTTTCAGCAGAAACTCTGCAAGCCAGAAGGGAGTGGCAGGACATATTTAAAGCAATGAAAGGGAAGAACCTACAACCAAGATTACTCTACCCAGCAAGGATCTCATTCAGATTCAACAGAGAAATCAAAAGCTTTACAGACAAGCAAAAACTAAGAGAATTCAGCACCAAACCAGCTCTACAACAAATGTCAAAGGAACTTCTCTAAATGGTAAATACAAGGGAAGAAAAGGACCTACAAAAACAAACCCCAAACAATTAAGAAAATGGTAATAGGAACATACATATCGATAATTACCTTAAATGTGAATGGATTAAATGCCCCAACCAAAAGACACAGGCTCACTGAATGGATACAAAAACAAGACCTGTATATATGCTGTCTACAAGAGACCCACTTCAGACCTAGGGACACGTACAGACTGAAAGTGAGGGGATGGAAAAAGATATTCCATGCAAATGGAAATCAAAAGAAATCTAGAGTAGCAATTCTCCAATCAGACAAAATAGACTTTAAAAATAAAGACTATTATAAGAGACAAAGAAGGACACTACATAATGATCAAAGGATCAATCCAAGAAGAAGATATAACAATTGTAAATATTTATGCACCCAACATAGGAGCACCTCAATACATAAGGCAAATGCTAACAGCCATGAAAGGGGAAATCGATAGTAACACAATAATAGTAAGTGAATTTAACACCACACTTTCACCAATGGACAGATCAACCGAAATGTAAATAAATAAGGAAACACAAGCTTTAAATGATACATTAAACAACATGGACTTAATTGATATTTATAGGACATTCCATCCAAAAACAACAGAATACACTTTCTTCTCAAGTGCTCATGGAACATTCTCCAGGATAGATCATATCTTGGGTCATAAATCAATCCTTGGGAAATTTAAGAAAATTGAAATCGTATCAAGTATCTTTTCTGACCACAACACTGTGAGACTAGATATCAATTGCAGGAAAAGATCTGTAAAAAATACAAACACATGGAGACTAAACAATACACTACTAAATAACCAAGGGATCACTGAGGAAATCAAAGAGGAATTCAAAAAATACCTAGAACACAACGACCCAAAACCTATGAGATGCAGCAAAAGCAGTTCTAAGAGAGAAGTTTATAGCAATGCAATCCTACCTCAAGAAACAAGAAACATCTCAAATAAACAACTTAACCTTACACCTAAAGCAATTAGAGAAAGCAGAACAAAAAAACCCCCAAAGTTAGCAGATGGAAAGAAATCATAAAGAGCAGATCAGAAATAAATGAAAAAGAAATGAAGTAAAAAATAGCAAAGATCAGTAAAACTAAAAGCTGGTTCTTTGAGAAGATAAACAAAATTAATAAACCATTAGCCAGACTCACCAACAAAAAAACGGAGAAGACTCAAATGAACAGAATTAGAAACGAAAAAGGAGAAGTAACAACTGACATTGCAGAAATACAAAGGATCATGAGAGATTACTACAAGCAACTATATGCTAATAAAATGGAAAACCTGGAAGAAATGGACAAATTCTTAGAAAAGCACAACCTTCTGAGACCGAACCAGGAAGAAATAGAAAATATAAACAGACCAATCACAAGCACTGAAATTGAAACTGTGATTAAAAATCTTCCAACAAACAAAAGCCCAGGACCAGATGGCTTCATAGGCGAATTCTATCAAATATTTAGGGAAGAGCTAACACCTATCATTCTCAAACTCTTCCAAAATATAGCAGAGGGAAAAAGACACCCAAACTCATTCTACAAGGCCACCATCACTCTGATACCAAAACCAGACAAAGATGTCACAAAAAAAAGAAAACTACAGGCCAATATCACTGATGAACATAGATGCAAAAATCCTCAACAAAATACTAGCAAACAGAATCCAACAGCACATTAAAAGGATCATACACCATGATCAAATGAGGTTTATCCCAGGAATGCAAGGATTCTTCAATATACGCAAATCAGTCAGTGTGATCAACCATATTAACAAACTGAAGGAGAAAAACCATATGATCATCTCAATAGACGCAGAAAAAGCTTTTGACAAAATTCAACACCCATTTATGATAAAAACCCTCTAGAAAGTAGGCACACAGGGAACTTATCTCAATATAATAAAGGCCATATATGACAAACCCACAGCAAACATCATTCTCAATGGTAAAAAACTGAAACCATTTCCACTAAGATCAGGAACAAGACAAGGTTGCCCTCTCTCACCACTATTATTCAACATAGTTTTGGAAGTTTTAGCCATAGCAATCAGGGAAGAAAAAGAAATAAAAGGAATCCAAATTGGAAAAGAAGAAGTAAAGCTGCCACTGTTTGCAGATGACATGATACTATACATAGAGAATCCTAAAGATGGTACAAGAAAACTACTAGAGCTAATCAATGAATTTGGTAAAGTAGCAGAATACAAAATTAATGCACAGACATCTCTTGCATTTGTATACAGTAATGATGAAAAATCTGAAAGAGAAATTAATGAAACACTCCCATTTACCATTGCAACAAGAAGAATAAAATACCTAGGAATAAACCTACCTGAGGAGACCAAAGACCTGTATGCAGAAAACTAAAAGACACTGATGAAAGAAATCAAAGACGATACAAAGAGATGGAAAGATAAACCATGTTCTTGGATTGGAAGAATCAATATTGTGAAAATGACTATACTACCCAAAGCAATCGACAGATTCAACGCAATGCCTATCAAACTACCAATGGCATTTTTCCCAGAACTAGAACAAAAAATTTCACAATTATGTATGGAAACACCAAAGACCCCGAATAGCCAAAGCAATCTTGAGAAAAGAAAAATGGAGCTGGAGGAATCAGGCTCCCTGACTTCAGACTATACTACAAAGCTATAGTAATCAAGACATTATGGTACTGGCACAAAAACAGAAATATCGATCAATGGAACAGGATAGAAAGCCCAGAGATAAACCCATGCACATATGGTCACCTTATCTTTGACAAAGGAGGCAAGAATATACAATGGAGAAAAGACAGTCTCTTCAATAAGTGGTGCTGGGAAAACTGGACAGCTGCATGTAAAAGAATGAAATTAGAACACTCACTAACACCATACACAAAAATAAATTCAAAATGGATTAAAGACCTAAATATAAGGCCAGACACTATAAAATTCTTAGAGGAAAACATAGGCAGAACACTCTATGACATAAACCACAGCAAGGTCCTTTTTGACCCACCTCCTAGAGAAATGGAAATAAAAACAAAAATAAACAAATGGGACCTAATGAAACTTAAAAGCTTTTGCAAAGAAAAGGAAACTGTAAACAAGACGAAAAGACAACCTCAGAATGGGAGAAAACCTTTGCAAACAAAGCAACTGACAAAGGATTAATCTCCAAAATATACAAGCAGCTCATGCAGCTCAATATCAAAAAAACAAACAACCCAATCCAAAAATGGGCAGAAGACCTAAATAGACATTTCTCCAAAGAAGATATACAGATTGCCAACAAACACATGAAAGGATGCTCAACATGACTAATCATTAGAGACAAATCAAAACTACAATGAGGTGTCACTTCACACCGGTCAGAATGGCCATCATCAAAAAATCTACAAACAATAAATGCTGGAGAGGGTGTAGAGAAAAGAGAACCCTCTCGTACTGTTGATGGGAATGTAAATTGATATAGCCACTATGGAGGACAGTATGGAGGTTCCTTAACAAACTAGAAATAGAACTACCCTATGACCCAGCAATCCAATTACTGGCTATATACCCTGAGACTACCATAATTCAAAAAGAGTCATGTACCACAATGTTCATTGTAGCTCTGTTTACAATAGCCAGGACATGGAAGCAACCTAAGTGTTCATCGACAGATGAATGGATAAAGAAGATGTGGCACATATATACAACGGAATATTACTCAGGCATAAAAGAAATGAAACTGAGTTATTTGTAGTGAGGTGAATGGACATAGAGTCTGTCATACAGAGTGAAGTAAGTCAGAAAGAGAAAAACAAATACCATATGCTAACACATATATACGGAATGTTAAAAGAAAAAAGTGATTCTGATGAACCTTGGGGCAAGACAAGTTTAAATACAGACGTAGAGAATGGACTTGAGGACCCGGGAAGGGGGAAGGGTAAGCTGGGACAAAGTGAGAGAGTAGCAAGGACATATATACACTACCAAATGTAAAATAGATAGGTAGTGAGGAGCAGCTGCATAGCACAGGGAGATCAGCTCGGTGCTTTGTGACCTTCTAGAGGGGTTGGATAGGGAGCATGGGAAGAACACGCAAGAGCGAGGGTATATGGGGATATATGTATACATATAGCTGATTCACTTTGGTATACAGCAGAAACTAACACGCCATTGTAAAGCAATTATACTCCAATAAAGATGTTTAAAAAAATATCAAAGGTATATGCAAAACAGAAATAGACTCACAGATATAGAAAGCAATCTAGTGGTTACCAAAGGGGAGAAGGACTAAGGAGAGACAAGTTAGGAGTATGGGATTAAGAGATACAAACTACTGTGTGTAAAACAGATAACCAACAAGGATATGTTTTACAGCACAGGGGATTATAGACATTTTCTTGTAATAACTTTTAATGGAGTATAATCTGTAAAAATACTGACTCACTGTGCTATACAACTGAAACTAATATAATATCATAAATCAACTATACTTTAATATAGAAAAAGGTTTTCTTTTCACACTGAACTGCCAAACGTGTACTCGCCTACAGAACAAGGCCTTAACCAGAAAAATGAAACCTTAAAGTAGATCCCAAATAAAGCCTGGAGAGTTTCAAACACAAAGAGGGAATGAGCTCAGATTCAGGGGAAACAGGGGATTCATCTTCCAAGTCCAGGGTTGAAGAGAAAAGTAATGAGCAACACTGAGCTAAACTGTGGGTACAGCACCTGTTTGCTCACCAGCCCCAGAGCCTTCAGCAGTGTCTGTGCTTCGCGCGCAGACCATCAACATGTTGACCCAGAAGCAAATAGACTGCCAAATGTTTCTCTGGCTAAGATGGGTTTTTCCGGGTTCAGCAGAGAATTGCGATTTGGAGTCTGCAGTCCTGATGAGCCCCATGCAAATCCCCCCACGGCGAGGGGAGAAGCATGCTTTTATAAAGAGGAAAAGGGAGTTGGGAGGGCTCCAGTGAACGGAGAGTTCATGGCTTTTCATTGGCTGGGTCTTTGCCAGGGAAGAAGGGGTGTCTTTGTTCTTCCTGTCGAGCTCTGCTGTCCTCGCAGGACGTGAGAGCTCTGCATTCTGCTCTCCTGACTCTATTCAACTGAAGTTCCTGTTGATTAATTTACAGCCCCGGTCCTCAAGAAAACAGTGTTATCAATACTGTCTTGGGGGTTCATTAGTACCAAGGCTGTGGATTTACACAGTCATCTTTTTCCCTTGTAAAGAAAAGAGAGAATTATAGATGAATGGACAGAAAAGAGAAAAGAGAAGACCTGGGGATGAGGAATTGCGTGAAAAGCGAAGGCAGGATTCTCTTGAATGGAAGGACAAAAGAAACTCTTGAGACCTGACACAGAAGAGGTGAAGGATGGGGAGGCCTGGGGAGCAGCAACTCGATGCTGATTCTGGAGGAAGGTTCCAGAAGAGGGGCTCACTGTCTAGGAAGAGCAGAAAGGGTGCACTGAGCCTAGAGCTCCAGGGGCAGGCTGGTGGAGTTCTCAGAACCACACGTGAGCACACCTCATCCAGTGACCACCTGGGTAAGTGAGGTCCATCTGGGACACATCACCTTGATGTTTCCATCTTATCCTGTCGTACAAAAAATAATATCTCAACATCTGCTAAGTGCCACATACTGTTCCAACACTCCCTTCTCAGGGAATCCACCCTCCTGGGACTGTTAGTTAGCACATAAAAAAATCCTAATTAGGCATGCACGCCCCAGAGCTCTGTGGCAGCTCTCCCAATCTGGCTATTTTGATCTCTGCTAGAGGGCTTACAGAGTAGCATCAGGGATATCAAAAGTCATGTCTCATTGGTGCAATAAGTGGCGTTCAGTATATGTAGAAAGGATATAAATATTGCACAGGCATGCATGCCCTTGTATGAACAGGAAGATAAGAATTTAGTGAACCCAGCAGCCTAAACCCTCTCAAGTGGGACACAAGGCTTAGGACTCCCATTTGATCCTTGTTCAGATCCTGAGAAGGGGATTCCAAGAGGACAGTTAAGGTGTCTTGCCTCTCTTGTCTAGAATATGATCTCCTCTACCTCCAGTTGAAGCTTTGTGCAAGAAACTTTGGAAGCATATGGGCAAACTGAGGGCTAGGGCTTCCACAAGCCTGCAGAGCAAGCTTGGATAACAGTTTTTGTGCTTGCTTGCTGCTCAGTATTTGTATAGGTGGCAGAATTCCTCCTGAGACCTGCTTCCCTTGTAGCGTACTACCTGGTGGCAAGGTGGTGGGAAGGAGACTGTGGAAATAAATGGAGACCACCCATGGGAGAGAACACAGAGGTTCTTTATTCAGAGCTTGCTCCAGCAAGAGGGTCCACCACCATCACTAGCATTAGCCAGTGGAGGAGTGGGAAAGCTTTACAGTGAGAGAAAGGGAAGGCTTCAGGTTGTTGGCATGAAGAAGCTGGAGATGGGATAACTAGAGGCCAGGGGTCTCATGTGATTGGCTTGAGGGATGTGTTCGGCTTTCTCTGGCTGGTCCTGAGTTTGAAATGGGGCCAAAAAAAATAAGGAAGTTGGCGGTCACTGACCAACCAGACCATTCTGGACTCGTTGCTATAGAGGTTGTGCACCAGAGTTGTATCGTCATATGGGGCCTGGCCATTGTGCACTGTGTGTCCTGCCTGGCAGGGTCTGTAGACCTCACGGACCTCTAGCAGTGAGATGTTAGGCATGTCTGCGCTAAACAGCCTTGCAACTGCGAAGGGCCCAATGGTCTTAGGTCTGTTTGCAGCAGGCAGACACACACACAGGCTCAGTAAAAGTCTGGCATATCTTGTAGGCAATGTTGGCTCAGCTCCTCATACTTTTACCTGGATCAGCTAAAGTAAACACGTCTTACCCCTCTGAGCCGATGTGGTGCTTAATAATACCTAATCCACAGCTAAAGCTCTGGGTACAGTGCCTGACACATAGTAAGCACTCAGGAAAACATTGCTGTTTTTGTAAGAAGAGGTAGCATTTTGCCAAGGAGGTAGGATCTATACCAGTGCCTCTCAACCAGGAGCAACTTTGCTCCCCGGGAACATTTGATGATGACTGGAGACACTGTTGATCGTCACAACAGGGGTAGGGGATGTTATTGGCAGGGTTGCCGCCAAACATCCTGCAATACACAGGACAGCTCCACAACAGAGAATTCTCCAGCCCAAATGTCAGTCACGCCATGGACGCCTATCCATGGAGAAAAATGGAGGAGGTGCTGATAATAGAGGGGTGTCTGGTGGTAGAACAACAGTGTTCAAGAGAGTGAACTCTGCACTGAGTGTGGCTGGGACCCTGTTTCTGCCACTTCCTGGCGACCATAGACAAGTGGCTTGACTCCTCTAACTGGGGTACCTCCACTGTAGGATTTATTGTGAACCAACCCAAGCCGATTTCATCTTGCACGTTTCTTGGGTTCTTTTAGGGAGATGCGGGTAACCAAAGAGGGTTGAGGTAGGGAAGAGTTGGCCAACTTCTCCTCTACAAGCTAACCACCAGGTTAAGAAGGAAGGAAATTTCAAAATTCTGCCATACATATAGGCATTTATTAGCAAGCAAACCCAAAAGACCCATAGTGCCTGCCTGTAAGTTCCACGAAGTTCTCAGTCCCTTCATGTTCCCACCCCCATTTGTATGGGAGGTTCCCTCAGAGCAGACACATGGTGACTGCCGAGGCAGGGATTCTGTTCATGTTATAATTGGCATCAGGCTCCAGAATCTTCTTCCTTGCTTATTCTGGACACCAGACAGATTAGGGAGATAACCCTCTTGAGTTATTCTAAGGATTCAGGCTGTAGGTCTTTCTGGTTTTTTATACCCAACTCATGCAAAGGTAGAGAGCATTTCTAAAATATTTTATCCAGCCCAAATATCTTGAAGATTTTTATTTCCTCATTGAAACGCATGTCTAACAGATGCCATGTTATTTAAGAAGCCACTAATTTCACCAGTAAGGAAACATTTCTGACATTCTCTGAGTTAATAGGCAACACATCTGATCTTGATGGGGATGCAGATACAGAAGCCTGCATTAGCCCGGGGAGAGGCCTCCTGGGTAGAATGTTCGCAGACCACTCCTGGACATTCAGCCCACGTTGCAATACCAGCTGCACCCGGATGACTACTTAACTGCAATCACACACACACACACACACACACACACACACACACACACACACACAAAGAAACATTGTCTGGCTCAAAGGTTTCAAGTAAATCACAGACAACTTAGGAGAGCGCAGAGAGATAACATTTGCAAAGCGTTTAGCACTCTCCTGGAGTATTAGTCAATATGCAAATATGTTTGCTATTCATGTAATCATTTTCAAAAGCCTTCTTCAGCTCCTTGAGGAAAGGGAGGAGAGTTTTAAGCTCTAAGGGTGGGACAGGAGAGGCAGGTTATGGTACTTGTTAAGCAACTCCAGGCACGTCGCGTGCTTTGTGGCATTTAACTAGCACAGCCACCTGGCCAGGTGGCTTGATTGTCACTGTTTCCCATAAGAGGAAACCGCAGCTCAGATGGCACAGGCCACAAAACCAGCAAGTGTCAGAGCCAAGACCAAAACTCTCTTGGATGGGAAAGTCTGCCGCCCCAGAATTACACTTTGAACCCTCAGTAATAAAGAGATGTTGAAATTCAGAAGGATCAGGAAGATAAAGCCAAAGGCATAGGAGGCAAGTGGGAATTACACAAAATCACTGCTGGAGGCTGCCAGCCAGCTCACCACAGGGGACGAGGGACCTGGTCTGACAAAGAGAGGGCTCAGTGGGTATTAATTAGCCAACCCAGGGGTTGTCATGGCATGGGTTCTCCCAGAAGCAGAACTTGAAGCAAAGATTTGGTGCAAGTGACAAAACACCAGTGAGAGAGTGGTGGGCAGGCAACAGGCCAGGGAAGGGGAAGAGGTGGACCTTTGTAACCACACCAGTCAGCACTGACTTGGGGCCACAGCTCCCAGGCAGGCCTTAAGCTCTGCAAGCTCTTCTGGCCCTTCTGGTTCTCCCGGGGGTGACGGCTCCCGTGTGCGTGGGTCATCCTCTGAACGCTCAGAGAAGCTGGGGGATGGAAACACAGAGCAAGGAAAAGGAGTCCCAGAGGCTCGGGCAGGGCACCAGCAGCATGCACCGTGGTGGTCATCCCCAGCATCTAAAGGGGTTTATCCTGCAAAATCCAGTACAAGTCTAGATCCTTCCGTGGCCCAGATGGCCTCCTGACTGGCCCTGCCTATAGCCACGTAACTCGGTCCTCCTCCTCTTGCCTCCCCCATCCTGCTCATCTTGCTCTAGGCACGCTGGTCTCCCACTGTCCTTCAGAGACACCAGCCTCACCCCAGCCTCAGACCTGTGCAGGTCTCTGTTCAGGACTCATTTTCCTAGAGAACAGTCTTACTGTCCCCAGGCCTTGCCCCAGGTGACGTCTCCTCCAGGAGACCTGATCACCCTTTATAAAGTAGTACCCTTGCCCTCTCCCCTTTCCCCTGCATCCTCCTCCCCATCACCATCTGACACTACGCCGCATGTGTATTTCTTTGTTAACCTGTTTGTCGCCTGCCTAACGACAGAGACATGTAAGCTCCATGAGGGCAGGACTTCTTCCTGCTTTGATCACTGCTCCTTCTTCAATGTCTAAAACAGTACCTAGTACAGTCAATAAGCACTTGTGAATGAATGAATGAATAAAATGAATGAAAGAACAAATGAATAAGGCAGCATTACCAGAAGTCGGTCCAAAGACCACCTAGGTCAGAATTCCTCAGGGGAACTTATTATAAATGCAGATTCCTGAGTGGTTCCCTGATGGGTAAGGAGAGGAATTCTTAAGCTTCCCTTGGGAGGCTTGACTGCCACACGGCTCTGCAGAGTTCTCCAGAAGAAAGTGCCAAGTGGGATGGAGGGAGTAACTCCTTGGCGACCTGGGGAGGCTGGACACTTGACACCAGGGTCCTAGCCTTCCGTCTCCCTCCCCGCAGGTTCCCAGAACCCAAGCCCAGCCAGGAAGCAGCAGAGCCGTCCAACTCAAGTGATACCTGTCAGATTCAAGGGATATTCAAGGATACATTTAGAAAATGTAGCTATTAGGGCATTCATGGCAGACAGGTTATTAGAGGACCCTCACTGCTTTTCAGACACCATCTAGGCCTTCTTGATTCTCTGACCTCCGGGAAAGGAGAGTCCCCAATACGGACTGAGATTCAGGCTTGGAGTCAAGTTATTTTTGTGATGAATAATTGGAAACAGCAACTTGATGTTTTAGTTGTTTTTACAACTTTAAAGTGGATAAGTTATCAATAATTATATCATCTTAGCCTTCTTCAATATGAATCCTTTCATTTATTTCTCAGTTTTAATATCTTAGTTTTACTCAATATTAAATCTAAATTATATTTAAATACTCCTGAAACTCATATTAACATGTGTATTTGAATTGAACGATGAAATCAGACTAGTTCCGTCTCCAGAATCAGATTTAATTTGATTGAGAGAAAAAAAATCAATGGAGAGGGCTTTTTAACCTCAGATTCCTGGGCCCCATCCCAGGGCCACTGAATCAGAATCTCTGGTGGTAGCACCCTGGAATTTGCATTCTTCCCAGGATCCACACAGAATTCCAGTACCTTCTACAAAGGTCAAGAATCCCTATGATATCTGCTCTCAGGATGAGTGGGAATGTTAGAATAAGCAGAGGGGGAGAGGTCAGAGATAGGCCCCGCCACCCCAATGCTCCTGGATACTTGGTAAGGGACATTGTGATTTAAAGCCTACCTCCCTTTCTCTGAGACATTGAAGTGGCTGTGTTCCCTTCTGGCCAAGAAGACCCTATCTCTAGAGGCCTGCTGAAGGGGTCAGCAGCTATGTAAATGAAGTGGGGGGAGGCAGGCTTGACTTCACAAGGAAAGAAGAAGAGACAGGAAACAGGAAGAAAATGATAGAACTGCCAAATAACAAAGGTTAATATTAACTTTTGATAAGACTGATGTCACTCAAAGGTTAATATTAACTTTTGATAAGAATGATGTCACTCAAGGTTTCTTTAAGATGCAGTGGAAAGAGTAAAGAAAAGAGAGAAGCGTATTCTTTGAAAGCAGGCAGCCCAAGAGCTGGATCCAGAGAACATCTGTGTGGCTTAAGGGATGTGTTGTGTGACACATCACTTAAGGGATGCTTAAGAGACGCATCACGTGGCTGTGATACGCTCGAGCCCTTCGCTCAGCCACTTATTTGCTCTGTTTCTCTGGGAGTATCATCTCCACTCTTGTGCCTAGGGTTCCTCCTCTGTAAAAGGTGCAACCTTACCCCTGTGCTTCCCCTGAATATTTGGAAGGGTACTATCTGAGAGAGTGGAGTAGAGTCCACTACCTGAGAATTCTTACCGTGGACCAACCTGCCTATACCTGTGCTCCAAAGGATGGAGCAGGACCACCTCTGCCTGAGGTCTGTTTCCCATTGCTTGACCATGGCAGGTACATGACCACCGAGACTTTGGTCCTTCTCTTTTTACCTGGACCAGTTTTCTCTGCACCTTCATGTTGATTTGCAGTTTTGGTTTTGGCTTTGGTTTTGCCTGGACCACTCTTTCTTTTCATCTCCACATGCTGCCTGCTCACCATTCAGATCTCAGCTTAACTATCATCTCTTCAGAGACCTTCCCAAGCCCTCGATCCAGTATCGCTCCCCCCAACTCTCATCCCCAGGCCCTCTCCAGTACATTAGTACATTATCCTCTTGTGTCTTCATCTTAGAACTCATCACTCTCAGAACTCATCTGGTTTGTCCATTTCTTCACCAGTTTATTGACTGTCATATGAATTCCTTGAGGTCAGGGGCCTTCTTTTCCCATGAGCACATTCTCTGAAATACAGTAGGTGCCCATAAGTCTCCATAGAATGAATGAAGGCGTGTACGTGTCCCTCTCGTTGCCTCTCAGTCCACCTCCTCTCGGTTCCACCAGTTCTCCCTTTTGTGTCTTTTGGTCTCTTTATCTCTGCCCTTCCTCCAGGCCTTCATCTCTTCCTCTAGACCCCGACTCTGTGTCAGTTTCCCCCAGGTGGCACTGGAGAAGAAGGTTTCAGGTCCTCCCAGTCTTTCTGGAGGATATTAGGTTGAATCATCCAGCCTCAGTGGGAACCTTCAAAGACAAATCAACCTTTGTCTGGCTAATGTTGCTAAAAGTATAGCTCCAATGCATTCTTATGTTCATATTTTTTCATCTCATCGAAGATGCTCTTCTGGCCACACTATTGAGGAAGGGAGAGGATGGTGGGGGGGCACGGGGGTGGAAGGAGAAAACTCCATCCTGCCACATTATCTGACAGGCATTGGTGATGATGTATGAGAACAAAAAGTGAAAAGTCACCCAAGGAATCGAGATAGGAGAAAAATAAGATTGCCTTCAGACAGGCAAACAGGAAACCAGCCAACCTTGGATCAGGGCTATAAGCCGGAGCAACTCTCGGGTGGAGGCACTAGCATAGCTAAAGGAAGACTCTCTTCCTTGACAGAGGGGTGCATCAGTCCTCGAATTAGAGCAAATGTTTATTTAGCCTTGATACTGGCCAAACACCCTGCTGAGAGATTCCCCTGCATTATCTCCTGTAATCCCCCCAACAGCCCTTTCCTTTGCTTCCATTGGTCTTATCATCAAAAGTAGATTACTGAGACTCATGGGAACAGAAACTATGTCTTTTGTTTCTCATAATTCTTTTGCTTAATATGTGGTCCAAACATCACAGCACAGAACACAATATTGAGAGGAGCAACCAACGTTGTTTGATAGATTCATCCTCTAGCCAGGTGTTTTCCTGCCTTTTGAAAATAGCCTCCCCTCTTAGCTTCTATATCTACAGCAACTACATAGCCTATTCCTTGCCCTTAACCTTAGATTCTCCTGTTCTCTCTGAGAGGAATGCCTCTTTCTTCTTTCTTTGACAGACATCACTTATTTTAAAGGAATATAGCTTCATGGCCAGGCAAATGGACCTTCGAAAATAGGAGACCCATGTTTGAATTCAGGTGCTGTCATGATATAGCCATGTGGCATTGGGCAAGTTAACCCTTTTTTGTCTGTTTCCCTTCAGTGAAATGGGTCTAAGAATAGCTAATCCTAAAATTATTATGAGTTATTGTAAAGAGTTAATTATTGTAATAGAGTTAAAATGTAATTAAAGGCAAAGCACAATACCTGGGAGGGGAAGTCAAGCTGGAGAGAATATTTGAGGAAGAAGATAAGATAGTAAGTGCTGACAAAATGATAGCTGGTAGGTTTTTTGTTGTCGTTGTTTTGGTTTGGTTTGGTTTTTTTGGCTGCATGCAAAAGAAATTGCATTTGGCTAACTTAAGCCAAAAAAAAAAAAAAAAAAGGGAATTTATAAAGATGCTGGGGCACTGGCTCAAAGAGTAATCAGAACAATCAACCTTGGGAAGGATGTAACTATAGGGATTTCAACTGTTGAAATTCATTTAAGAGACTTATTCTGGGTTTCGCACTGGGATGATTTAGCTCCAGATGCTTTCCATTCTGATCCTGGTCTCAGTTCATTTAAAATTCAAATTCCAGGATAGGAAATCTGGATCCTGTCTTCTCTTTGGGGAGGAAGTAAGGTAAGCACAGTGATTGACAGTCACCAAGAGAATATAGAATGGGGCAGGGGTTGAAATCTCTCTCGGTTTCCTATTGTTACTGTAACAAATTACCACATACTTAGCGGCTTAAAATACCCCACATTTATCATTTTACAGGTCTGAAGATCAGAAGTCCAAAATCTGTCTCAATGAGCTAAAATGAAGGTATCAGCAGTGCTGAGTCCCTGCCAACTGCTATGATGGTCTTACACTACATAAGGTAATCACAGAATGACTCTCCCTTCACCTTTGCCCTATAAAGTAACCTGATCAATGGAGTGATAATCTATCATATTCACAGGTCCTGCCTACACGCAAGGGGAGGGGTTTATACACACCACCTTTGTGTCTAAAATGTACCTTTTAATAAGTAAGGTGAGGATAAACAGGTAAACAGGTTGTAATACAGCATAGGAGGCATTGGCACAAAAGGTGTGTATGAGACCTATGGGCAATTAGGAGTAAAATTGAAGAAGGAGGAGAAAAATGGAGTTGAGAAAGGAGGTGAATTATGAGCTGAGATTTGATGGATGAGAATTAGTCCTTAATGGGAGCTTCACATGTAAAGCAAATTCATGTTTCTGAGTTAAAGACTAAAGCTTTAATCTAGACCACAGCTGAATTCGAAAAGAGCCAGAAATTAAATCCAGGCAGAATTAATCATTTAATCAGTCAGTCAGGCTACCTTGACTTGCTTTGGTGATTTAAGAGGGCTTAGACAATGCATCTGGATCCCATTTCTAAAGTCTGCTGCATCTCGAAATTGTCCTTATCTTAGGATTACTAAGACTTTTCAGCATCTTTTTGCTAAAAAATATGCCATAAAGGAGCAGGCATTTGTGGAGTTGCTACAGAAAAAATAGTCATAATATTGTCTAAATAGTACGGTAGTTGAATTCACCAATCACAGTTGCCCTGGGCTTATTAGTTTCTTTTTCATCTTACACCACAATGTAGAACTGCAGGATGGCGTGAAATGTGAAAAAGAGAGAAGGGAGGGAGGAAAGATTATTAAAGGAAGCACAAGATTGAAAGGGAGCAAGTAGAAAGCAGTGCATGAAATTCCAGCTGGCTGGCAGTGAGTGATCACAGCTTCGTTTGTGGTCAAAATGGGGGAGGTGGGAGGGGTGGGTGTCCTAGTCCCAAGAAATTCCTTTTTCATCACTTGTAGGGTTGGCCCAGCCCAGAGTTAACTAAGCCTGAAAACTTTGAGAATTCAAAGGTCTTTTTTCTTATTTGTAAATTTTTATCCAAGTAGTACATGTACATATTTTTAAAAATCAGGCTTTACAGTGGGATTGGTGATGAAAGACAACATCCCTGTCCCATACCCTCCCCACACCCCTGTTTTCAGTTGTTTGGGTAGTTCCTGTCCTACCTACACACAAAAAAATGTGTTTATATCACTCTTGCTTTATGTGCTAATCTGAGAGCTCTCCTGACCCTCTTTAGTAGATACAGGTTTAGCTCACCTGTAACAATCATCCCAACCCCTAACCTCAGTAAAGTTTTATCGCCATATGTACTTCCTCTATTGATTATTTTTGTCACTTTTAATGATATTCCATAACCTTTATGTCTTGTCCCATTGTCCATAAACAATAATACCTCTTGACATTCTCCCTTGCATTGGAAGGATTTTTTTAACAGGTATGTCTACATAGTTACACAGGTTGTTAATAGATGGGCCATTAACAAGGTGTTTTATGTATTAATAAGTTTAAGAAATCCTGGGTCAATAAATAGAACAAGTTTCTCTACAGTGGATCATCTCAGTAGCTTTGATGTGCAAATATATGCTGTGAAGCTTCAAAAGGGCATGTGATGTGTAGCACTTCCCAAACTTTTAATCATAGAAACTTTTTTTTTTCATGGAACATCTATCAGTATGGTGGGGAAATGCTTATAAAAAGGTAGTGGTGGCAATCTCCTGTTTGATGCAAAATAGGGATGATCTGCTCACATGTTGAACACTTGCTACCTGCTGATACTATTCTAAGTGTGAGTACATAGCACCCTGTGAGCTCTGTACTAACAGTACCTCTATTTTACAAAGTGGGAGTCTGAGGCATAGACATGGCCAATCGTTTGTCCAATACCCCACAGCTAGTTAACTGGTAGAGTCAGGGTTCAAACTAAGGTTTCAAGTTTAGAAGTCCACAACTACGCTATCCTGTCTCCCCCATGGACAGACATTGCAGCCTGAAATGAGAGCAGTGTAAAAGGACTTTTTTAATATGGTTATGTTACAGAGTCCAAGCTAGTACTGCTCACTGCCCGACAGGACAGTAAATCAAAAGACAAAGTGCTGGAGCAAGGAAAAGCTATTTTGTTTAAAAAGCCAGTAGTCTGAGAAGATGGTGGACTAATGTCCCAAAGGACCATCTTACCCGAGTTAGAATTCAGGCTTCTTTTCTACTAAAAGGGGAAGGGGTGTGGCTGGCTGTTGCAGACTTCTTGGTGCTGGAATCCTTTGTTCTTGCAGCTGTCGGCCTAGGTCTCCTCACAATGTTCCTGTAATGTTCCAAGACAATTGCTATTTTCTGTTCTGCAACTTTTTGTCTCTGTATGAATGGAAAATTGTTATACATTTAAAGGCTAAGACTAGAAGGCAGAGCATTGAGATATTTCAAGCTATAGGCGATATTCTTTTACAAAGGTGCAGAGCCAGCGTGACTAAGCACAGGCAACAGAGCACAAGGGTTAGAGCTAAAGGAAGAGACCCAACATGGTGTCAGTTTTGTTCTTCTCTGTTACAGTTAGGCGTTTAACTAGACTTAGTCATTTCTGTAGTCACTATGCTGTCTTACCTCTGTAGAGCAGTTTATAATACACCAATAGCACTTACATTCGTTATCTCATTTGAGTCTCACCCAACCCTGCCTGACAGTGGAGCTGATGAAGGTACAGAGGTTGAGTGTGCTGGTCAACTGAACATAGCTAATCAAGGACTAAAATAACCAGGGGTTTGCCTTATTACTGGCTATATCCCAGTGAGTAGGCTTTCCAGATTTCACAAACAAAAATATAGGACTCCCAGTAAAGTTAGAATTTCAAATAGAAAGTAATTTTTTTTAGTAGGAGTTTGTTTCTGCAGTGTTGAGACATATTTATATGAAAACATTATCCATTCCTTACCTGCTATTTTTGTCAGCGTTTTACCTGGCAACCTTCCAAGTGAGAACGAAGCTCAGAATGCAGGGTTAAGTGAGAGAAAAGCAGGGGAGCCTGGGCGGCCTGGAAACAGTGTGGGACCTCTTCTGTCTCTGAGCTCCCCAATCGGGGTGTGCCAATGGTTGAAGGTGGACTTTGAGATACCAATTCCCTCAGCCCTCTGCACATCCAAGGAAGCCAGGAGTGCCAGAAACACAAGGCCAGGCACTTCTAGTCACGAAACGCTTCTAGGGCTCCTTGAAGGGGGATGCAGGCATGGTGAGGTCTAATGGTGGGCACACGGTTTTCTCAGGTGGCATCCAGAGTGGTTCCATCTGGACCTCTACATCAGCAGCCAGCTGCAAAGCACTCAGCTGCCCATCATGACCAAGAGACCCATGGACCCACTAGAGTTCATATTCCAAATGCCCACAGAACAGGGCTCATAGGCCAAGGTGCAGCTTGTTGGCATGAAGGTAGCCAAGGGGCCCTGGAAGGCACTGGGTAGTGTAGCTCCACACCTCTATTTCACACAGATTAGAAAGTGTTGCTTCGTGGCTGATGTGCTCTTAGTAGCAATCCAGATAGCTTCCCGGTGAAGGCTTTGCCATGCATGTTTTGTAAATTGGAGCCTCACTGTTATTTTCAAACACTTCATATGCCAAAAATAGTTTGCATTTGAACTCTGGTTGCATTATTACAAAATAAAATTTAACATACCATTTGTCAATAGAAGAAAAGGAAGCACTATTAAGGTTTTCAAACATAACTTTAACTCTTGCACATGTTTGAATGGTCATAAAAAATGGTTTCCAATATTTTATCACCTCTGTGTGAAACTCTATTTTCAATGGTCGTGATGCGAATTTGACGAGGGCCCATTAAAAAGCTAGTTAGGATATGCTTGCAACCATTTCAGCATAAAACTCGATAGAAAAAGCTATGGTGACTTCCCCTTCCACTTGGGATGAGGAAAGTCACGAGAGAACATCGCTCTTACCCTGACAACAAGAACAAGCCAGATATCTACAAAATCGTAGTTTTTTAAAGCCTGTGCAAGTGTTCAGGTCGTAAAGAAACTTAATGAACCCAAATCCAAAAAGCAACAACATTCTCCTTGAGAGCGGCTTTTATCCTTGGCAGCACTGTGAATGGAAGAGGAAGTTGATGAGAAAAACAGCTGACTCTTTAGTGCATTTTTTGAAATTGAAGTATAGTTGATTTACAATGTTGTGTTAGTTTCAGGTGTACAACAGAGTGATTCAGATATATATATTCTTTTTCAGATTTTTTCCCATATAGGTTATTACAAGATATTGAGTATAGTTCCCTATGCTATACAGTAGGACCTTATTGTTGATCTATTTTATATAGCAGTTTGTATCTGCTAATCCCGAACTCCGAACTTATCCCTCCCTCCCCCGCTTCCCCCTTTGGTAACCATAAGTTTGTTTTCTATGTCTGTGAGTCTATCTCTGTTTTGTAAATAAGTTCATTTGTACCATATTTTTAGATTCCACATGTAAGTGACACCATAAGATATTTGTCTTTCTCCATCTGACTGACTTAGTATGATAATCCATCCATGTTGCTGCAAATGGCATTATTTCATTCTCTTTTTATGGCTGAGCAATATTCCATTGTATATATGTACCACATCTTCTTCTTTTTTTTAATTAATTGTTATTGGAGTATAGTTGATTTACAATGTTGTGTTAGTTTCTGCTCTACAGCAAATGGATCAGTTATACATATACATATATCCACTCTCTTTTAGATTCTTTTCCCATATAAGTCATTACAGAGAATTGAGTAGAGTTCCCTGTGCTATACAGTAGGTCCTTACTAGTTATCTATTTTATATATAGTAGTGTGTATATGTCAATCCCAATCTCCCAGTTTATCCACCCCCCCCAATGCCTTTCCCCCTTGGTTACCATAAGTTTGTTTTCTACATCTGTGACTCTATTTCTGTTTCGTAAATAGGTTCATTTGTACCACATTTTTAGATTCCACATATAAGCAATATCATATATTTGTTTTTGTCTGACTTAACTTCACTCAGTATGACAATCTCTAGGTCCATCCATGTCACTGCAAATGGCATTATTTTGTTCTTTTTTATGGCTGAGTAATATTCATTGTATATATGTAATATTCAATGTATATATGTATCACATCTTCTTTATCCATTCATCCATCGATGGACATTTAGGCTGCTTCCATGTCCTGGCTATTGTAAATAGTGCTGCAATGAATATTGGGGTGCATGTATCTTTCTGAATTATGGTTTGCTCAGGTATATGCCCAGGAGTGGGATTGCTGGATCATATAGTAGCTCTATATTTAGTTTTTCAAGGAACCTCTATACTGTTCTCCATAGTGGCTGTACCAGTTTCCATTCCCACCAACAGTGTAGGAGGATTCCCTTTTCTTCATACCCTCTCCAGCATTTATTGTTTTTGTAGATTTTTTTGATGATGCCCATTCTAACTGGTGTGAGGTGATACCTCACTGTAGTTTTGATTTGCATTTCTCTAATAATTAGTGATGTTGAGCATCTTTTTATGTGCTTTTTGGCCAAAAATAAACAAATGGGACCTAATTAAACTTAAAAGCTTTTGCACAGCAAAGAAAACCATAAATAAAATGAATAGACAACCCACAGAACACAAGAAAATATTTGCAAATGAAGCGACCAACAAGGGATTAATCTCCAAAATATACAAACTGCTCATGCAGCTCAATATCAAAAAAACAAACAACCCAATCAAAAAATGGGCAGAAGATCCAAATAGACATTTCTCCAGAGAAGACATACAGATATACCACATCTTCTTTATCCATTCATCTGTTGATGGACATTTAGGTTGCTTCTGTGTCTTGGCTATTGTAAGTAATGCTGCTATGAATATTGGGGTGCGTTGTATTTAGTGCAATTTTAAATGGGTTTATATCTTCAGGAGCTCAGACACAGAGGGGTCTGCCCCTATCCACCAAGTCCTTCTGCAAGTCTTCACTGAATGCCCACCAGACAGATTGGGGTATGGCAAGATTGCTGAGACACCCCCAATGCACAGGTGTGTGGAGACTGCAGAGTCTGAGCAGGAGAACTTAGGGAACTCCCCCAGCTCTAAGATCCTGGTGCTGATTTTGAGGCAGTAGCTGTCTACTCCTGGGAGAGGAGCTGGAGAGCTGAGGAAAGCACCCCTCTCTTTCCCCATGTGCAGGTGGGCGGAGCCTGCTGGAGTCCAAGGAGAGCTGAAAGAAATGCCACAGACACTTAAGGACCTTACCTTACCAGGTTCGGTCCTTCTCCCTACTGGGGGAGGAGCTGGAGAGCTGAGGAAGACCCCCAAACATCAGTGCATAGGGCCAGCCGGAGTCCAAGGGCAGAACAGCAGTATTGAGAGAAACCCCCAGGCCTAACACGGAGTACAAGGCAGGGGCCATGGGCAGTTGGGAGGCAGGCAGAAGACAAAGCACACAGAGGCTGCTAAAGTTAAGGGCAGGAAAGAAGAAGTGATAAAATCCCCCCAGGCACTTATATTCCAAGTTCTGCTAAAGGAAAGGTTCTGATTCCTCCGTCAAATAATGTGAAGCACACAGTGAACTAAATCTAACTCAAGCAGCAAAACTTTCAGACCTGGATCAATGACAAACTAGATTGTCTCAAAACTTCTCCCTAACAGTCTGCCAGGCAAAAAAGTCTACCATTTTCTAGATATCATTATTGTTTTCTTCAAACTCTAATATTCACTGATAATTTATCATGTCTGAATTCGGTCAAAATCAAGTTACAAGACACATGGAAAAGTAAGTCTTCCTTAAACAGAAAACAGTAAATAGAACCACACCTAGTAAATAGCATTGCTGTCGGAATTATCAGACAGGCATTTAAAAATAATAATAATAAATATATATAATGAAAAATATATAGATATATATGTAGAAAAATATAGAAATATATAGAAAAAGTGAACATGTTTGAACAGATGGACAATTTCATAGCCACATGGAAATGCTAGAAACAAAAAATATATCAGAGATAAAGACTTATTTCAATGAGTTTATTAGCAGACTGGACACAGCAGAAAAAGGAATCAGAGAAATTGAAAACAGTCAGACAGTTCATTTTCAAGAGATATCTGAAACTCTGCATTCAAGATATCTGACACATATATACACACACACATACACACACACACACACACACACCTGGGATATATATAATGTCCAAATAAACATGTAATTTGTGTCCCACGAGAAATATTTGAATGGCCTAGAATCTTTTTAAATACATGAGAGACATCAACCCATGATTCAATAAGCTCAGCAAACCCAAAGAAAGATAAATACAAAGAAATACTAACAAAAGCACCCTTAGAAACATCATAGTCAAACTGCTGAAAAGCAAACATAAAGAGAAAATCTTAAAAGCTGCCAGAGAAAATAAGACACATTACGTAAAGGGGAACAACAATAGAAATCATAGCTTCTCACTGGAAACAATGGAGACCAGAAGACAGTGGGATGACATCTTTAAGGTACTGAAAGGAGAAAAAAAATCAATCTAGAATTCTAGGTCTAGTGGAAATATTTCATGAAAATTAAGGAAGGCAAAATAAAGATATTTTCAAAAAGGTAAAAGTGAAGGAAATTGTATCAAACAGACCTCTACTATAAGGAATACTAAAATAAATTATTTTAGCTGAATAAAGATAATACTAGATAGAGACCCAGTTCTCTGTGAAGGAAGAGAAAACATGTCAGTAAATATAAAGGACATAGAAAACACACACACATACACACACACACATAAATATACACAATGTAAAGACAACATTTTAAAGTAAAAATAATAACATCGTAATGTGAGGTTCTGGCATATTTAGAAGTAAAATATATAAGAAGAGCACAAAGTGAGAGAATAGTAATTAAAATATATTATTTTAAGATTCTTACATTGTTTGTGAAGTGGTAGAATAATTTTTCATTGTAGATGTGACAAGTTAGAAATCATATTGTAACCTCTAGATCAACCACTAAAAAAATAATAATGAGAGACATAACTAATGATAATAACTACCATGGAAAATAAAAATAAAATAAATACCTAAAAATACTTAATTCACACACACACAAAAAAAGGCAGAAAAGGAGGAACCTATTTGCAGGGCAGGAAAAGGGATGCAGACGTAGAGAACGGACTTGTAGACATGGTGGGGAAGGGGAGGGTGGGACGAAATGAGAGAGTAGCATTGACATATATACACTACCACGTGTAAAAGAGATAGTTAGTGGGAAGCTGCTGTATAGTGCAGGGAACTCAGCTCGGTACTCTGTGATGACCTAGAGGGGTGGGATGGGGGGGTGGGAGGGAGGATCAAGGGGAAGGGGAGATATATATATATATATCTGATTCACTTTGTTGTACAGCAGAAACTAACACAACACTGTAAAGCAATTATACTCCAATTTAAAAAAATGGAACAAAATGAAAACAAGGAGCAGATGGAACAATATAAATCAAATATCACTATGGTAAATTAAAATTCACATATATCAATAAATGCATATGGACTAAAGAGCCAAATTAAAAGCCAGAGATCGTCAGACTGGCTAAAAATAAACAAGACCAAAGTGTATGTTGTTGACAAGAAATACACTTTGAATGTAAAGACACAGAAAATTTGAAAGTAAAAGAGTGGAAAATGAAAAAGGATATACCACACAAATGCTAATAATTAAAATCTACCATTACTATATTTTATGACAAAAGTAGACTTCAATATAAAGAGTGTTACTAGGATAGAGAGGCATTTCATAACGATAAAAGGGTTAGGTGATCAAGAGAATATAATAATTTTAACTGCAACAGAACTAAAAAATAGTATATATGGATCCACAATTTTTGTTGAAGAATTTAACACTTATCTCTCAGGACAACTAGACAAAAAAATTAACAAAGACATGGAAGATATAACTCGACTTAACAGTTACAGAACACTACACCCAATAATAGAGTGCACATGAAAAATTCATCAAGATAGACTATTTTCTTGGCCATAAAATGTCTCCGTAGATTTCAAAAGTCAAAATCATACAGAGTACAGTCTCCAGCTGCAATAGTGTTAAATTAGAAATCAACAGCAATAAAATATTACAATAGAATTTTCCACAATGATGAAAATGTTCTGTATCTGTACTGCCCAATAAGGTGGTCACTATCCATGTGTGACTACTGAGCCCTTGAAATTTGGCTAGAGTGACTTAGCAACTGAATTTTTTATCTTAATTCATTCAATTAATTTAAATTTAAATATCCATATATGACCAGTGGCTACTGTATTGGATAGTACAAATCTAGAAAATTTTCAAATATTTGGAAATTATACAACACATTTCTGATAACAAATGGGTTTTTAAAAATCAGCAAAATAAACTGGAAAATATTTTGAACAGAAATATAGTGAAACACACAATTTCAAATTTTATGGAACACAGATAAAGCAGTTCTTAGAGGAAACTTCCTAGTTTTAAATGTCTATATTAAGAAAGAGTACAGATGTAAGATCAATGACCCAAGCTTCTGCTTTAAGAAGCTAAAAAAGGTGGAGCATTAATCCAAAGCACATAAGTAAAAGAAAATAAAAACTAGAGCAAAATCAAGGAAATATAAAACAAGTAATAGCAAAAAAATCAACAAATGTAGAATTTTTGAAAAGATCAATGAGTGATAAATATCGAGCATGAAAAAAAACACACACACACATACACATATCAACAATGAAGGAAGCAGCAAAATTACAGATCCTCCAGACATTAAATGATAATAAGAGAATATTATGAACAGCTTCATACTAGTAATTTGATAACTCAAATGATATAAACATATTCCTTGAAAAGCATAATTGACACAACAAAAAAGAAAATCCTAGATCCGTTAAAGAAATTGAACATGTCAATTAAAATTTTTCTACAAAAACCCCAGTCTTTATGAATATAAATGCAAAAATCCTTAACAAAATATTAGCATATTGAATTCAGATATATATATATATATAATATAAAACATACATATATATGTATAAAAAGAATAATCCATCCTGACATGGTGGAGTTTATCCCAGGAGTGTAAGATTGTTTAAGCCTCGGAGAATCAATCTAATTAACCATATTAACAGATTAAAGGGAAAAAAATCATATGATTCTGTTAATGAATTCAGAAAATCATTTAACAAAATTCAGCACTATTTCACATCATAAAAAATATCTTAAACTCAGAATCAATGTAAATTTCCCAACCTAGTAAAAGTCATCCATGAATAACCTATTACTAATATCAATGAATTTTAAATGCTTTCCTCCTAAGACTGGGAACAAGATAAGAATGTTCATTGTCACTACTTATCCTTTATCACAGATTTACTAGAGGTCCTACCCAGCACAGTAAGACCACTAAAAAATGAAAAGCATGAAGTTTATAAAGGCAGAAGTCTTTTTTCCTAGATAGAATAATTTTGTACACAGAATATACTGAAGTATGTACAAAGACTAGAACTAATAAGTAAAATTTAACAAAGATACAGAATACAAAGTCAATATGTAAAATCAAATGTTTTTTCTATATACTGGCAATGAACAACTGAAAACTTAAAAGAAAACACCATCTTATAATAGCACCCCAAAACATAAAACACTTAAGAATCAGTTTAACAAAAGATAAATCAACTATATGTCAATAAAAAATTAAAAAAAAATTTTTTTAAAGATACACAATACTTTTATACTGTAAACTAAACATCATTGCTAAGAGAAATTAAAGACATAAATGGGAAAATATACCATGTTCATGAATTGGAAGACTCAGTGTGTTACTATGGGAATTCTACACAAACGCCCTAGTGTCAGTGCTATCCCAGCCAAAATAACAGCAGACTGTGTGTAGAAATTGACAAGTTGATTCTAAAACTTTAGAGAAAAAACAAAGGATTAGAATAGTCAAAGCAAGTTTGAAAAAGAAAAAACAAATTTGGAGGACTTAACCTCACTTCAGTACTTCCTTTTAAGCTACATTAATCAAAATAGTGTGATATTGGTAAAAGATAGACAAATAGATTCCTGGAATTAAACAGAGAGTTCAGAAAATAACCCACACCTGTATAGTAAAATGATTTTTCAACAAGGGCACCTGAGAAATTCAGAGAGAAAAGAAAAGTATCATTAAAAAAAATGATGGAGGTACAACTGGATATCCATATACAGGTACAACAGGATATCCATATACATATATACCTTGGAGATATTGCAGGTTTGGTTCCAGACCACTGCAATAAAGTGAATATCCCAATACTGCAGTAAAGCAAGTCACACAAAATTTTTGGCTTCCTAGTGCCTATAATAGTTATGTTTATACTAGACTGTAGTCTATTAAGTGCGAAATAGCATCATGTCTTATAAAACAATGCACATACCCTAATTTAAAAATATTGCTAAAAATAATGCTGACCAGCATCTGAGACTTAAGGGAGATTTTTGTTTGTGTAGGTCTTGCCCCAATGTTGATAGCTGTTAACTGACCAGGGTAGTGGTTGCTGAAGGCTGGGGTGGCCATGGCAAAATAAGACAACCATGAAGTTTGTCACATAGACTGACTCTTCCTGTCATTAATAACTTCTCTGCAGCACGCAATGCTGTTTGTTAGCATTTTACCCACAGTAGAACTTCTTTCAAAATTGGAGTCGATCCTCTCAGACCCTGCTGCTGTTTATCAACTAAGTTTATGTCATATTCTAAATCCTTTGTTGTCATTTCAACCATCTTCATATCTTCACCAGGAGTATTGATAGATTCCACCTCAAGAAACCACTTTCATTGCTCATCCATAAGAAAGCAACTCCTAATCCATTAAAGTATTATCATGAGATTGCAGCAATTCAGTCACATCTTCAGGCTCCACTTTTAATTTTAGTTCTCTTGCTATTTCCACCACATCTGCAGTTAATTCCTCCAGTGAAGTCTTGAGCCCCTCCAAGTCATCTATGAGGGTTGAAGTCAACTTACTCCAAATGCCTGTGAATGTTGATATTTTGACTTCTTCCTATGAATAACAAATGTTCTTAGTGGCATCTAGAATTGTGCATCCTTTCCAGAAGTATTTTAATTTACTTTGCCCAAATCTGTCACTATCTATGGCAATGATAACCTTACAAAATGTATTTCTTAAATAATAAGACTTGAAAGTCGAAATTACTCCTTGATCCATGGGCTCTAGAATGGATGTTGTGTTAGCAGGCATGAAAACAACATGAATCCTGTTGTACATCTCCATTTGAGCTCTTGGGTGACCAGGTGCGTTGTCAATGAGCAGTAGTACTTTGAAAGGAATCTTTTTTCTGAGCAGTAGGTCTCAATAGTGGGTTTAAAATATCCAGTAAACTATGTTGTAAGTAGATGTGCTATCATCCAGGCTTTGTTGATCCATTTATAGAGCACAGGCAGAGTAGATTTAGTGCAATTCTGAAGGGTCGTAGGATTTTCAGAATGGTAAATAAACATTGGCTTCAGTTTAAAGTCACCAGCTGCGTTAGTCCCTAACAAGAGAGTCAGGTTGTTCTCTGAAGCGCTGAAGCCAGGCATTGACTTCTCCTCTCTAGCTATGAAAGTCTTAGATGGTATCTTCTTCCAACACAAGGCTGTTTTGTCTACATTGAAAATCTGCTGTTTAGTGTAGCCACCCTCGTTAACTCTCTTAGCCAGATCTTCTGGATAACTTGCTGCAGCTTCTACATCAGCACTTGCTGCTTCACCTTGTACTTTTATGTGTGGAGATGGCTTCTTTCCTTAAACCTTATGAACCAACCTCTGCTAGCTTTAAACTTTTCTTCTGCAGCTTCCTCGCCTCTCTCAGCCTTCATAGAACTCAAGAGAGTTAGGGCTTTGCTCTGGATTAGCCTTTGGCTTAAAAGAATGTTGTGGCTGGTTTGAATTTCTATCCAGACCACTAAAACTTTCTCACAACAGCAGTAAGGCTGTTTTGCTTTCTTGTCATTTGTGTGTTCAGTGGAGTAGTGCTTTTAATTTCTTCAAGAACTTTTCCTTTGCATTCACAAATTAGCTAAGTGTTTGGTGCAAGAGGCCTAGCTTTTGGCCTATCTCAGCTTTTGGCTTGCCTACCTCACTAAGTTTAATCCTTTCTAGCTTTTGATTTAAACTGAGAGATGCGTTCCTTTTGCTTGAACACTTAGAGGCCATTGTGGGGTTATTAGTTGGCCTAATTTCAATATTGTTGTGTCTCAGGGAATAGGGAGGCCCAAGGAGAGGGAGAGAAACAGGGGAACAGCCGATCAGTGGGGCAGTCAGAACACACACAGCATTTATCAATTAAGTTCACTGTCTTATATGAGCCTGGTTCATGGTGCCCCCAAACAATTACAATTGTAACACCAAAGATCACTGCTCACAGATCACCATAACTATAACAATAAGAAAAAGATTGAAATATCATGAGAATTACCAAAATGTGACACAGAGACATGAAGCAAGCAAATATCCAGTAAACTACATTGAAAATATGGCACTGATAGATTTGCTCGATGCAGGGTTACCACAAACATTCAATTTGTAAAAAAAAAAAAAAAAAAAAAAA
Organism: Balaenoptera ricei; assembly: GCF_028023285.1. Lineage (NCBI taxonomy): Eukaryota > Metazoa > Chordata > Mammalia > Artiodactyla > Balaenopteridae > Balaenoptera > Balaenoptera ricei. The sequence goes on along the minus strand of NC_082645.1, from coordinate 2,386,273 downwards.
AAAAAAAGCAATATCTCCAAACATAATAAAGTGAAGCACAATAAAACGAGGTACACCTGTAACAAATTACCAATACATGCAACAAACTGAATGAATCTTAAAAATATTGTGCTTAATAAATGCAGCCAGACACAAAAGAGTGTATAAAGTATTATTCCTTTTATATGAAGTCCTTTCCACAATATTAGATACCAGATCAAGGAGCTGCTTCTAGGGCCAGGCATTGACTGATTGCAGGCACAAAGAAACTTCTTAAGGCAAAAAGATGTTCTGTATCTTGATTGGGGGCAGGGGTAGTATTTGTACACTTGTCAAAACTGATCAAAGGTGTATTAAAATCTGTGCATTTCAGTGATCGTAAGTTAAGCTTAAATAAACTTTTCCAATAAATACTGAAGCTGTGTTTGCAAAAGCAGGCTTAAGTTTCTCAAAAAATCCAAAAGTTTTAATTTGTAAGGGTAGTACAAATTCAGTATTTAATATCTTCTACTATATATATTTTATTTTTCTTATTATATATATTTTCTCACCAAGCCTTATCGAAGTGTTTCAGAAGACTCTTGTTTCAAGGTGCTATGTGAAACAAGAGAAGACTCTTGTTTCAAGGTATCTAAGTGCCTCAGAAGCACCTTGTTTCAAGGTGCTATGCAAATATTATGCTTTTCCACATGTGCCACAATATGAAAGTGCTGGGAAGTGCCGGTCTACGTGGAGTTGAAGCAGGGAGGATGGATGGAGAGAGAGACAGGTTTGGGAAGCAGGATGCAGAAAAGTGGAAGGGATGTCTATGTCATAGTGTTACTGTAAGGGTTAAAATGAAATGGAGTCTGTGAAAGTAAAATGAGATCATGCCTCTAATGTTTTTAGATTCTAAAGCAGATGCTTGATAAATATTATTTCCTCTCCCCTCTTGGGCACTGTTATTTGGGGGAGGTGTAGATTTTGTCTCTCTCTATGGAAACCTACAGGTTCTACTTGAGGAGACATTTTTTCACACCTTTGTTTCCTATAGTAAAGGTTGGAATAATCAAGGGATCCAGTTTTGGCTGCTCTTCCGAAATGAGCTAATTTATAAAAAAAGGAAGATTCTGAGTCTTCATAGTTATGGCCTTAAACTGTATGCAAATCAGGGATTCAGAATTCATTAATTGATCTTTGTGCAATCATGTGAGCTGTGGAAAGGGCAGTATTCCTACAAAATTAAATACTTTGTCATAATTAAGATGACAGTAGGGAGTTTTTCAGAAATACAAAAAGAATTTTTTTCTAGACAATAGGCAAATACTTAATTTGAAATACCAAAGTTAGAAATTCATTTACTTACTGAGATAACAAGTGTTCAAGAAGAATTTTTTTCAAGTTTCTTCAAACAGTCCTTATGACTTAATCTCTCAAATTAATTTAGAACGAGTATGTCACCATTTGATGAAAACGTCTTTCAAGGCAGTTTTAAGCCAGGAAAATCTAAATCAAGGGTTATTTTCTAAACTGTGCTACTGATTTAGACTTTGGGTATTTATCAAAACAATCCCCTGGGTGTTGTTTCATGCTTTGAACAGGAGGCCTGGAAAGCCTCCAGGGTGGAGGTGGTGTTTGTTTTGTCTGTTTTTGCTTGTGATGTATTCTCTATTTCTCCAACCTTTGACATTAATGATCTCAAAAAAATTGGAAGACATATTCAGAGCACTCACGATACATCCCAGCAAACACATTTCTGCAGTTCCCTTTCACAGCCCTCCTTCTTCTTATTTTACAGATGGCGGAGTCAGGGAGCAAGGCAGGGTAGTTGATCTATCTACTTACCCAGGGTCCCCAGCTGATAGAAGACTGAGCTGGGGTTAAGTCTCCCGCCCTCTCTATTGCCCCATGGTTCCCGACATCCCACTCCGCCCCTGTGCGCCCTGTATTCCGGGAGGGAATCTGAAGAAGAGAGGCCATCGTGATAGCAGAACCCACCCCTACGCCCCTGCAAGGCTTCTTTAGGAGCTTGTGCCAGGCGGGGAGACCTCAGAGCACTGTGGCTGAAGGCACGGGCTCCCAGCAGGGCTCTCCTGGGTGGTCTCTCTGCCCACCCCCCAACAATAGCATCCCGGGGATGTTTGGTTTTTCCTACCTGTGCGCACTTAAGGGAACTTCTGGTCCAGGACGCCTGCTGCCCTGGACCCGCCATGCCCCTCACAGCGCCACACCCTCCCCAAGGTGACACTAGCGTCAGACAACCGCTTGTTTCCCTGCCTGCCAAGGAGTGTGAGGAGGAGACTCCGCCACTTGGGTGTAAGCATGAGCGTGGTTCACGCAGCACAAGCAGTGCGCTTGAGAAAAGGCGTGCACTCAACGCTCCTTGCAAAGCCATGAAACACCCCGCCTTTCATTCCCTCCTCAAGAGCCTTCTGGAACTATTTCTATTTTAATTCGTTTAAATCATTTTTCTGATAAGCTAAGTCTAATGTCTCAGTGAACTCAGGAATTAGTGAACTTGGTTAACTTTTGAGAAAGACAAGAGACCAACAGATTTTGCTTTTTAACCTTGGGGTTGAGAGTGTGTTGGCCATTTAAAAGCTCACATCTTCCCTACACTGTAGCTTTTCATTTACCCCTGATCACTGGTTTTACAAAATAGAAAATAGGGATGAGGAAGCAACTTCCCTCCCTGGGCAACATTACCGGCATTGAGACTACTTACCTATACTTTTCCAATAGCTTAATATTTATCTGCAGTTATCTGAGACGTAGTGATGAAAGCCTCTAGGACACCCTGGACTTTTGCGTCACCGTTTATTAAGTACCAAGCACTTTACATACATTTCCTTAATGATTACACTATAATATAGATATCATTTTCCCATTTTCCCAATAAGGAAAGCGAGACTCAGAGAGGTTAAACAATAACGAAGGCAACAGTGATGAGAGTTAACATTCAGTGAGAACCCACTAGGTAATGAGTACGGTGCAAAGTGCTCTGTACATACTTTATAAACATCATTGCTCTCGTTTCCTCTTTACAACAACCCAGCGAGTTTGCTACTATTATTATGTCTGTTTCACAGATGGGAAAGAGAGGTTAGAGAGGGCAAGGAACTTGCCCGAGGTCACATAATTGGTGACAGGGCAGGGCCAGGCCTGGACTCATAATTGGTCAGTGGCAGGGCCAGGCCTGGAACATGGGTCAGATTGACATCAAAGTCCCTAATGAACCACTCCACTCAATAGGCCTCCTTCTCTGGAGTTCTAACTCCAACCCAAGTCTGCCTAACTCCAAAGCAGATAGACTTTCCACTGCCATGTTTCCTAGCAATAAATACCGATCACAGGGAGTTACACAGATGGTTTGAACAGTGCAACTAATTCCATCCAAACTGTCCTTTCATAACCCCATTTGGACAATACCTTTCAGGGTTAGGAGCACACATGTGAAGTTGGTCAGACCCATTCCTACACTGTCTCTTATTGGCTGAGTGACCTTGTAGATGTTACTCAACCTCTCTGAGCCTCTACTCCTGACTCCTTGAATGGGAAAATAATAGTACCCACCTTGGAATATTGTTGTAGGAATTAGATGAGAAAGTGTTGGGAAAATCGTGGAATTTGGTAAATGATTATAAACAATCACTACTATTATAAGATATTACTCTACATATCCAGTAAAGAGAAAATATACCCAGAAGTATGTTTAGGAACAAAATATCACCCATGTTTTCCATCATAATTTTGCCATTATCTAACTGGGTGACCTTGAATACGTTACATAAAGTCTCTTGACTTCAGTTTATTCACGGATAGGAACAAAGAGTGAGATGATTTTTAAGTTATCTTCGAAGACTAATACTTGATAATTCTATGAATGTATATGAAACTGCTTTGTAATTTTAAAATTACTATAAAATGTTCTGCATTATTATCACCAGAATCCCCTTCCTTATAATGGGAAAGGGAAGAGTGGAACTGATATCTATTGGCAAGCACTGCACTAACTCTTCTATGTGTATTATTCCATTTCTCCCTCACATTCCTCCCAAGGGGTTGGTATTTTATTTTATTTTTTTATAAACATCTTTTGAAAATATGTATTTTATTCATTTAAACACATATATTGGCACAGGTAGAAAAAACGTCAGTACAGATGAAATAAGTTTTTTTAAGTGCATTTTTAAAAATTTTTTTTCTCTTTTTTTAATTGAAGTTTAGTTGATTTACAATGTTGTGTTAGTTTCAGGTGTACAGCAAACTGATTCAGTTATTTTATTTATAAATATATATATATATATATATATATATATATATATATATATATATATATATATTTCAGATTCTTTTCCCTTATAGGTTATTACAAAATATTGACTATAGTTCCCTGTGCTCTAGAGTAGGTCCTTGTTGGTTATCCATTTTATACATAGTAGTGTGTATAGTGTGTATGTGTTAAGGGGTTGGTAGTTTAAAACAGATGTTACAGAAGCATCTGAGGTTTGGAGAGATAAAATGACTTGCCTCAGTTTGCAGAGTTAGACAAGAGGGGTAGCTCTTAAGTTCACATCTGTCTAAATCCTCTTTTTCAGCCCTGGAAATGGCCTCTGAAGGTTCACCAAGCTCAGGAGGGATTTCAGGATCCAGGAGGAAGGATATATCTGTGCCCTAAGCAGGTCCTCGCTGTGGGCAGGGGTTTTTAGGCCTTGCCCCTTTCCGTGTGTCTGGGTCATGGGGACTGAGGGAACCACTGGGGAAGGAAAAAGGATACAGGAATTACAAGGTGCCCCTACCTACTGCTGGGTAACCAAATGCAGACCACTAGCTTCAGTAAGCAGGAACACCCCTACAAAAAGGAGAGAAAAATATTCTTTGAAAGAATTTGCTATTTCCCCTCAAAACAGGGACATTGTCATTTAGGAAAAAATTTTTTAATTTAATTTATAATTTATACTGTTTCCATTTTGAATTCTATATGGAGAATACCATAATTTTTTTAATTTATAATTTACGTATTATATGAAGGTAGGGCACTGTAAAGTTTTTTAAAATGGATTTTTTTTTAAATCAGTTTTAAGCTCAAAGCAAAATTGAGCAGAAGATGCAGAGTGTTCCCATGTACCCCTTGTCACCACACATACACAGACTTACCCGTTATCAACATCTGCACCAAAGCGGTACATTTGTTACAATCGATGAACCTACACTGACACATCATCTTCAACCAAAATTCATAGTTTACGTTAGGGTTCACTCTCGGTGTTGTACATTCTATGAGTTTGGACAAATGTAGAATAACATGTATCACCATTATAGTATCACACAAAGTAGTTTCACTGCCCTAAACATCCTCTGTGTTTCACCTATTCATCCCTCCCTCCCACCCCAGAACCCCTTCTAACCACTGATCTTTTCACTCTCCCCATAGTTTTTGACCTTTTCCAGAATGACCTGTAGTTGGGATCATATACTATGTAGTCTTTACAGATGGCTTCCTTCACTTAGTAATGCACATTTAAGGTTCCTCCATGTCTTTTTATGGCTCGATAGCCATTTCTTTTTAACACTGAATAATATTCTATTGTCTGGATGTATCACAGTTTATCCCTTCACCTACTGAAGGACATCTTGGTTGCTTCCAAGTTTTGGCAATTATGAGCAAACATCCATGTGCAGGTTTTGGTGTGGACATAAGTTTTCTACTCTTTTGGTTAAGTACCAAGGAGCGCGATTGCTGGATTGTATGGTAAGAGTACATTTAGTTTTGTAAGAAATTGCCAAACTGTCTTCCAAAGTGGCTGCATCACTTCACACTCCCATCAGCAATGAATGAGAGTTCCTGTTGTTCCACTTCGCTGTCAGCATTTGGTATTCTCAGTGTTCTGGATTTTGGGCATTCTACTGGGTGTGTAGTGGTATCTCACTGTTGTGTTAATTTGCCATTCCCTAATGACTTAAGCTGTGGAGCGTCTTTTCATATGCTTATTTGCCGTCTGTATATCTTCTTTGGTGAGGTATCTGCTAAGGTCTTTTACCCATTTTAATTGGTTGGTTTGTTTTCTTATTGTTGAGTTTTCAGAGTTCTTTGTGTATTTTGGATTACAGTTTTATCAGATCTGTGTTTGGCCAATATTTTCTCCCAGTCTGTGGTTTATCTTCTCATTCTCTTGACACTATAAGTTTTTCAGTTCTTAAACCATTTAAGGTTATAGCCCAGACTTAACACCATCTTCACTCTGTCTGAATATAGGAAACTGCAGGACGTTATTGCTAACACTGATGCCTTCCAGCCCCCAAATACCAAAAGTGTTAACAAGAAAAATTTCCTGAAGTCTAGATCCTGTGCCAAGATCTACCAAGTGCTAATAATCCACACAGATGGCCATGGCCTCTTATCTTAAATGTGCTTATGAAAGAGCCTTGGGAACACTGTATGAGCAGACTGCTGACTCACAAAGCACAGAATCCTGCTATAGAATTACCATCACATTGTATCAGGGGCTTAATCTGAGCCTTAGACCTGACAGTGACTGTTTCTAGAATTATAGGTTAGGAGACCCTGAGGATCAAATCTGTTTGGCAAATAAGCATTTATTATTATTTCATTCCAATATTTATCAGGTGACCGTTTTGTTTATGACACACATGAGTTATAAAGACATATAAATTTCTCCAGGTAATTATTATCTTGTAGATGCTATATGGCATGTATATAAATTTAAATTGCCTTTCTGGTGAGAGAGGCAATAAATCTTGAGAATCACTGTGGTTAACTGTATCCATAAAGTCTTAGATTAGGGAGAGAACTTAAAGTTCATCTCATTTAATCTTCTTCCCAATGCAAGAATCAGAAAAGCCTAGACAGGAATTCTGGTTTCAAATTGACTGGCTTTGTGAGCATAAGCAAGTTATTTGATATCCTTGGGACCTTGCTTTTTTCTTCTGTAAAATGAGTATCCTAGACTTCTGGTTGGACATGGCTGATGGAACACACATGTTTGTCTCCATTCCCTCTTGAAACTCTCATAAAATTGCAGCAAAGAATTATTTTACCCATAAGAAACAAGAGAATGAGAGAGGTAAAAATCATGGGCAAAAATGCTTATAAGCAGAAAGAAGCCAACTTCTTTCAGGGAAAAAAGCCAATTCACAACCCGAAGAATCTCAAGAGAGTTTCAGGAATTGGCAGGGACATGGCACTGCTAAGGATGGGGGAATGGGACAGGATAGGAAATAGAAAAATTGGTAAGGAAGCAGATAAAGTCCTGGGTTCCCCTTCCAGTCACATGTAGTCTGATCTTCCTTCATAGCAGCTGAAGATTGGGGGAGAAATTGATCCAAGGGACTCAGAGATGCCAGGAATAGCAAAAGATAGGCTGCTAACACTAAAAACAAGGGGATTGGGCAAAAAGTCTACTTTGGGGATAGTGAAGTCCCCAAGGCCCCTGTGTTAATCAAAACAAATGCCCCCTCCCCCAAAACTGTCCATATCCTAATCCTCAGAACCTATGAATGTGTTACATTACATGGCAAAGACAAATTAAGGTACTAGACGGAACTAAGGTAGTTAATAAGTTGACTTTATAACAGGAAGATTATGCTGGATTATTTAGTGAGCCCAATATAATCACAAGCATCCTTAAAACTGAAAGAAGGAGGCAGAGTGTCACTCAGGGGAAGATGTGACTACAGAAGAAAAGCACAGTGATGCAGGTTTGCTGGCTTTGAAGATAGATGAAGAGGGCCACGAGCCAAGGAATGTGGGTGGCCTCTAGGAGCTAGAAGAGGCAAGGAAATGGATTCTGCTCTAGGGCATCCAGAAAACACAGCTGACACCTTGATTTTAGCCCAGCGTGACCTGTGTCAGACTTCTGTTCTACAGAACTGTAAAATAGTAAGTCTGTTGTTTGAGCCACCATGTTTATGGTCATTTGTTACAGCAGCAACAGAAAACTAATCCATCCCCTCAGGAAGCAATAGTATAGTACACGCACGTCATTTAGAAATACAGTATAGATTCCAGAAGAAACAGCTAGAAAAACTGAACATGGCTGGGGAGAGGGAGTTGGTGGTGGGGTAGAGTAGATAAGGGGTCTGCATGTTTTCATTGTAAGTCTTGTAAAAGCGTGTAACCTTTAAAATTATGCTGCAATATTATGGTAAAAAATACAACTAAAAAAACACTAAGTTTCTTAGAAGATTGTTCTAATTGTTCATGTTCTGAACAATTGAATTAACCAGTTATGACCCAGCCATTCTGTAACACACAAGATTGCTCTATGTCACATTATTCTATTATGTGTTTTTCACTTTACTTTAAACCTCTCTCTTATCATTTAAATAGTCAATGTTGGGACTTCCCTGGCGGTTCAGTGGTTAAGACTTCGCCTTCCAATGCAGGGGGTGCAGGTTCGATCCCTGGTCAGGAACTAAGATGCCACATGCCTCGGCCAAAAAGCCAAAACATGAAACAAAAACAATATTGTAACAAATTCAATAAAGACTTAAAAAAAATACATTTAAATAAATAAACAGTCAATGTTATATGCTTAAAGTGTAAATATTTGCATCATCATATGTGTGAAATCATTAAACATATGATGTTTACATGAGTGCAACAGTATTTCTTTTACAGTTTTATCATTTGACTAGCGGGGCATCCCATGTTCTCTTGATTCCTGCCATGTTCAGCCCCTTATTATCATGACCAGCATGTAGTCTTTGGAATAAATCTCAGCATTCTGAAGATTTTCAGTATAAAAGATGGGTTTTAGAGTACAGCTGAAACCGTATTGAAGAGTTTCTTGTTGTAAACCATAGGAAGTCCAACAAAGTATCTGTAACAGAAATGAAATTTATTTCTATTTTTCTACTATTTTTAGTAGAAAAACAATTTGCTATTGGGACTTGAAAGAACCCCTTCCAGAATGATAAACTCTAAATTCAGGTTACTTCTGTAAGGTGAGGGTCGTGGAGGAAAAAGGGAGATTCCTATGTGTTGACTACACAACTGTTCCTTTGCTCTGTTTGTAGTATTGGCTGACGTATTTTTTAAGAGGCTGCTTTCTCATTCATCTCTATTATATACTTAAAAAGTAACTTGTATGAAATAAATATAAGTGATGACAGTGGTACCTTGATGAATATATCTTACGGTAAAATTAACATCCTGCCTTCATTTGATTGCTTTCTGAGATAGTGGCCACTATTGGCGATGGCAATATTCACCTGCCCACAAACACGTATCATCCACACATGCATGGACATCTATCTTGAACACATGTCACAGTGTATTTGTGATGACTTGCTTCACTTGTGTTAAGGAAACATCTTAAAATGCTCCTGAGGTCACTAGTTTCTGTGTGAAGCCATACTACGTGGTCAGTTCACTTACTGCAGCCAGTTGTAAAGGCACCAACCTGAATTTCAGCTATGAGATCTTTCAGTAAAGAAATATGATATATTTTTACAAGAAATTCTATTTCTATGTACTTTAACCCAGATGAAAGAAAGATGATTATTTTAATTATTACTAGTCTGTGGGGAGTTGGAAACGAACTTAATATTATGCTGTCACTAAAGCAAATTAAAGGGTTTTTTCCTTTAGCTGATATTATAAATACCAACATTTGTCCTAAGTATGTTTTGAAAAGAAATTTTACAAATTGCAATATTTCCCTTTTGTATAGCTGTGAATGAATGATTTAACTTAATCTCATTTCTACTCTGATTTCAAACCCTTCTTACATACTTTGATTAAATAATTTATCCAAATGAGAACTGGTCCCTTTAATTCCATTTTTGTATCCCTCATAAGCACATGTTCCTTTGTTAGGCCAACTCAAACACCTGGTGCTGAATATTTAATTTGAAGAGAATCTCCAGCATCTGGCATTAACTGTCAGTCTCTCTGCATCTGGCTTAGCTAGGATTTTTGTATATTTATGTTTAGTCTTTTCACTGACATTTTATAAAGAAAAGAATGTGGGACAAACTAGGAAAAGAGAAAGAGTAAAAGGAAAGCAACACTGATGTGTCATAGCAGAATTTTTAGGGTACCTGGTAAAAAAATAAATGCAAAATTGAATAGATGGTTATAGAAAGTGGGTTTTTTTTTAACATCTTTATTGGAGTATAATTGCTTTACAATGGCATGTTAGTTTCTGCTTTATAACAAAGTGAATCAGCTATACATATACATATATCCTCATATCTCCTCCCTCTTGTGTCTCCCTCCCACCGTCCCTATCCCACCCCTCTAGCTGCTCTCCCTGTGCTATGCGGCTGCTTCCCACTAGCTCTCTATTTTACATTTGGTAGTGTATATATGTCCATGCCACTCTCTCACTTCGTCCCAGCTTACCCTTCCCCCTCCCAGTGTCCTCAAGTCCATTCTCTATGTCTGCGTCTTTATTCCTGTCCTGCCCCTAGGTTCTTCAGAACCTGTTTTGTTTTTTGTTTTTTTTTTTTTAAATTCCATATATATGTGTTAGCATACGGTATTTGTTTTTCTCTTTCTGACTTTCTTCACTCTGTATGACAGACTCTAGGTCCATCCACCTCACTACAAATAATCCAATTTCATATCTTTTTATGGCTGAGTAATATTGCATTGTATATATGTACCACATCTTCTTTGTCCATTCATCTGTCGATGGACACTTAGGTTGCTTCCATGTCCTGGCTATTGTAAATAGAGCTGCAGTGAACATCGTGGTACATGACTCTTTTTGAATTATGGTTTTCTCAGGGTATATTTCTGAGTATTGCTGTCTGAGTATAGGAAACTGCAGGACATTATTGCTAACACTGATGCCTTCCAGCCCCCAAATACCAAAAGTGTTAACAAGAAAAATTTCCTGAAGTCTAGATCCTGTGCCAAGATCTACCAAGTGCTTATAATCCACACAGATGGCCATGGCCTCTTATCTTAAATGTGCTTATGAAAGAGCCCTGGGAACACTGTATGAGCTGACTGCTGACTCACAAAGCACAGAATCCTGCTATAGAATTACTATCACATTGTATCAGGGGCTTAATCTGAGCCTTAGACCTGACAGTGAGTGTGTCTAGAATTATAGGTTAGGAGACCCTGAGGATCAAATCTGTTTGGCAAATAAGCATTTATTATTATTTCATTCCAATATTTATCAGGTGACCATTATGTTTATGACACACATGAGTTATAAAGACATATAAATTTCTCCAGGTAATTATTATGTTGTAGATGCTATATGGCATGTATATAAATTTAAATTGCCTTTCTGGTGAGAGAGGCAATAAATCTTGAGAATCACTGTGGTTAACAGTGTCCATAAAAAAGTGAAAACTATTTTTAGTTTTTTAAGGAACCTCCATACTGTTCTCCATAGTGACTGTATCAATTTACATTCCCACCAACAGTGCAAGAAGGTTCCCTTTTCTCCACACCCTCTCCAGCATTTATTGTTTGTAGATTTTTTGACGATGGCCATTCTGACTGGTGTGAGGTGATACCTCATTGTAGTTTTGATTTGCATTTCTCCAATGATTAGTGATGTTTCGCATCCTTTCATGTGTTTGTTGGCAATCTGTATATCTTCTTTGGAGAAATGTCTATTTAGGTCTTCTGCCCATTTTTGGATTAGGTTGTTTGTTTTTTTGATATTGAGCTACATGAGCTGCTTGTGTGTTTTGGAGATTAATCCTTTGTCAGTTGCTTCATTTGCAAATATCTTCTCCCATTCTGAGGGTTGTCTCTTTGTCTTGTTTATGTTTTCCTTTGCTGTGCAAAAGCTTTTAAGTTTCATTAGGTCCCATTTGTTTATTTTTGTTTTTATTTCCATTTCTCTAGGAGGTGGGTCAAAAAGGATCTTGCTGTGATTTATGTCATAGAGTGTTCTGCCTATGTGTTCCTCTAAGAGTTTGATAGTGTCTGGCCTTACATTTAGGTCTTTAATCCACTTTGAGTTTATTTTTGTGTATGGTGTTAGGGAGTGTTCTAGTTTCATTCTTTTACATGTAGCTGTCCAGTTTTCCCAGCACCACTTATTGAAGAGGCTGTCTTTTCTCCATTGTATATTCTTTCCTCCTTTATCAAAAATAAGGTTACCATATAGAAAGTGTTTTAAAGCTCAAAAATATATTTTAGAATTTAGTGTGATAGATAAAATTTCCTTATTGTCTAAAGAGTATGGTAGGTTGGGTTAGTTATCAAATTTAGGTTATCTTCCAAAGGAAATGATCCATTTCCAGTCCGATGTTAAGCAGTGGTGGTTTTTGGAATTTTCATGGAGCAGATAATATTAAAGATTTGGGGATGACAAGCAGTAGTTAAGTAGAAGGTGTAACTCTTTATCTTACCCACCTATGAAAGACAAAGCATTTGAGCTTCACAACTAGGGAACATTAGGACAACAAATGTCAGTTTTCCTACTATAGAATAAATGAAAGGCCATTATCCACTACGTCCTGAAGACACTACAGGGAGGTTATTGGGTAAACATACTGAATTAATCATAATCGAAATGAAAGTGCTATATCTTGTCCATATTTAAAAATCTGATAGGTCACCATTTGCTGTAGACGTGAGTCAAAATCAAGAACTATTTATTAACTTAAAATATCCATGAAATGATAAACTTACAAATACTTATGACAAAGATTGACACTATAGTGTAATCCTACACATTATCTTTTGCATTTAAAAATTATCAAAATATTGCCCTATGCACAATATTTGGTGAGTTTTTTTAAATGGATATGGAATACCTATTTTGTATGATCGTTACAAAGATTAAATCAGTAAATTTATATAAAGCATATGTTAAGCACTGCTCTTCACACATAAAAGCCTTCAACAAATTATAGCTATTAGTTACTACCTATTTGTCAAATTACCAAATAAGTGAATATCCAAGTTCCTATCCAACCTTCCCATTGATGGAGACCTTGATCCTTCATTAGGTCATTCATTCCATTGCTGGATAACTCCAAAGCTTAGAAAGACCATCTTTACATTGATTCAAAATCTTCATTTCCACTTTCTACTCTTGGTACCAGTTTTGTCCCTTGAAGCAAATAGAACATCTACTGTGCCTTCCACATGGCAGCCCTTTAAACTTTTCTACATAGCTGCATCCTCCTCCTCCAAGACTTCTCCCTCTTGACAGTCATCTTTAGAAAGTTAAACCTAGAAATGACCACAACAGTCTATACTAGTGTGGCCAAGGCAGAGCTTAGATTAGGGCTACCTAGAGATTTAATATATTATGATTATCGCACCCTTACTTCAGGCACTAGAGTTGGAGCTTAAGTTTGTGTATTATTACTTGGGACATTTTGTATTGCAGATGACAGAAACTTAATTAGCTTGAGTTAAAAAAATAATTTATCAGGTTCTGTTAGGTTATTACAATAGAATAACACTGAGAGAGGATGAATGGAGCTGAGCCATAGGCACAACTGACCCAAGGAACCCAAATTTAGACAGAAGTTTCTTTTGCCATCTCTCATGTGGTGTTCTCTCCATGGACCAGATTCCTCTGCTGTCCCAGTGGTGGAGACATGGCTGCCTACAGATCCAGACCTTTACCTCTTAGAACCCAGGGTTTCAAAGAGAGACTGGCTCACCGTTCTGTAATTTCAAAATAATCATGTTTTTAAATGAACATGAACTAATCATTATTAACTCAGAACTTAGAGATGGATTCTTGTTCTTGAGTCACATGTCCATTCCTGGAACCTTTAACAATGGGCAGGGAACCAGGTCATGTTGTGATTTAAGTACTTTCATTGCAAGCATTTGGATTCAGTGAAGGGGCAACTTGTAGAAAAGATATGCTGTACAGACAGTCCTGCAAGTGTTTACTAGAGAATACATTGTTTTAGGTTTCATTTTTTGACTAGCAGTTAATTAAATCACCTTTTCCATTTGTATTTGACCTGATGTAAAGTTTCACGTGTCCCATTCTGTAGTTGTTGATATTGGCTTTCTGAACCTATGACATCATTTGTACTGACTGAATTTCAACACACCTTTGCAGCCTATTGAAATTTTGTATTAGAAATTTTTATCCAACGTACCTTACTAATGTATTGCAATTGTCTGATTTCGTAACTTCGCAAGTAGATAATAAAATGGAAGAGTTACAGACAGAACCTTGCTGCAGTCCATTAGAAACTTCTTTCAAGGTTGACATGGGTCCATTAATCAATGCCTTTTGTATACCATCATTCAACCAACAATGGTGTCTTAGAAATGAGTCTTTCCAGAAGCCCACAGATGTAAATGTCAGAGTCGTTGAGGTTAGAAGACTCATCATCTCTTCATCTCACAGGAGAAAACTACTTGAGGAGCAGTGTTCCTGCAACAACAAAAAAGAGAAATTCTTAAACAGTGACCTAAAATGCCAATTTTCCCCCTCAAAGAAGAGGTGGTGCCTGAAATACTTTGTGGCATTGTACAGATCATTATCTCAACAAATCATTTTTCTAGTGAAAAGAGAACTCAGAAAGAAATTTCCAAGAAATGCAGTTCTGACAGGAAGGACAAAGGCTCTAAACGCCCTAGATGGAAGAGGTTGGGGCAGGAGCCTTGGGTAGGATGTCCAGGTGCTGGCCACAGGATAGGTACTAATCTAAGCCGTCTCCACCCTGTGTTCTAAGATATTCTCAGCACTCAGATGCAAAGTCATGCTTGAAAAGCTCTGATTTCCCTGAACATTTGCTCAACAGACTTGGCTGATACCATCTTATTTTCTGGGTACTTCTCAGTTTTTAACTGGTGTGTCAAATTGTGTTATCAGTGGAGTGAATGAAATTTGCCATCCATAAACAGTTACCTTCAACCCACTTTTGATGTGAAACCTTCAATTTCTTCATTTACCCTTCCCCATTCAACAGGTATTAATCAAGCATTTAAAATGTGTCAAGCTCTGAAAAAATAAATAAATAAAATAAAATAAAATAAAATAAAATAAAATGTGTCAAGCTCTGGGGATAACTCAGTTCTCAAAACAGACACAGTCCCTGACTTCATGGAACTTAAAAACCCTCTTCTTAAGCCAAACAAGTCTGCTCACTGACCAGTGAAACTTCCAGCACTTTTCTACCCCCCAACCCAGAGTTCTCTCCTCTCCATGGTCTCCTGTTTAAATCCAGTCTCAAAGGGTACCCCTACCAACACAAGGCTCCCAAATCAACCCAGCCTGAAGTGCTCTTTCTGCTGTCTGAGTTCTTGTAACTGGATTGCTTGTACAATGGACAGCTATTGGCTACATTTGATGAAAGAAGTGAGCTTTAGAGTGGGATAGATCTATGTTCAGATCCCACCTTAGTGGCTTACAAGATCGTTTAGTCATAGGTTATTTAATAGTTCTCAGCCACATCCATAAATCGAGGATAATGCCAATTTCATAGAGAAATAATTGATTCCACATGACCTGTTTTTATCCAATCATCCATTTCTCTACCTGTGGTGTGCAGATAAGAGAATAGGACTTGGAGCTAGAACATCAATGCTTCTAACACTCCTTGGCTCTGATCCCTTGGAAATATCACCCAATATATGTGAGTCTGTTTCCTGAGAAGCAAACTAGGGATAATAATTTTTACTTCAAAAGGTTGTTATGAAAAGGAATGAAGTTAATGTATAGAACAGAAATTTATGAGCTAGAAAGCACAGAACACATGGCAGACTCTATCCTGATGACTATTATGTAGGTTTCCTAACCGTAACTAGGTTATCAAACCAATTGGGTCCGTGAACCTATCTCCTATTTCTCTCTTGGACCTCTCCTTTTCCTACAGTACACAGAGACAGTCAGCAATCCTGATAAGTGGGCACACAGACACATGCGTGCACACACACACACACACACACACACACACCTGTTCATGTTCTGTTTTAAAGCTTTTTATAAAATATATTATACACACAAAAAGTGTGCAAATCTTAACATCACTTGATAAATTTTTATAAAGTTCGTAAGCAGTCACCCAGCTCAACTCATGAAACATTACCAGAAACCCAGAAGCCTCTTCCGCAGTACTCCACACCCCCCCAAAGCTAGCCACCATTCTGATTTCCATAACCAATGGAGTCATACAATATGAACTCTTATGTGTCAGGCTTATTTATCTCAACGTTAAGTATGGAGATTCACTCCTTTATTATTGAAATATATTTGACATATAACATGCAAATGTAAGGTGTACAACATGTTAATTTGATACATTTATATATTGTAATATAATTGCCATTATAGTGATAATCAGCACCTCTGTCACAGCACATAATTATCATTTATTTGTAGTAGTTGGAATAAGTTTTATTCTCTTAGCAAGTTTGATGATTATAATATGATATTGTTTTCTATATTCACTATACTGTGCATTAGAGCTCTAGGACTTATTTACTACTCTGCAAGTTTATACCCTTAAACAACCTCTGTCCTATCCCTCTACCCCCTTCCCCTAGAAACCACCATTTTACTCTTTGTTTTTGAGTCTGACTTTTTCAGATTCAACATATGAGTGACATCATACATATTTATCTTTCTCTGACTTACCTCACTTAGCGTGATATCCTCATGTCTATCCATGTTGTAACAAATGGCAGGATGTCCTTCCTTCTTATGACTGAATCATATTTTATATATATATATGTATATATATGTATGTGTGTATATATATATATATATATATATATATATATATATATATATATATACACACATACATATATACATATACACAAACCACACCTTTTCATCCATTCATCCATTGATGGCACTTAGGTTGGTTCCATATCTTGGCTATCGTGAATAATGCTGCAATGAACATGGGAGTGCAGATATCTCTTCGATATCCTCTTTTCATTTCCTTTGGGTATATACCCAGAATTGGAATTGCTCGATCATATGGTAGCTCTCTCTGTTTTTTGTTTTTTGTTTTTTTTTACTGAAGTATAGTTGATTTACAATGTCATGTTACTTTCAGGTGTACAACAAAGTGATTCAGTTATTATATATACATACATATTCTTTTTCAAATTCTTTTCCCTTATAGGTTATTACAAGATATTGAGTATAGTTCCCCATGCTATGCAGCAGGTCCTTGTTGCTATCTATTTTATGCCTAGTAGTATGTGTATGTTAATCCCAACCTCCTAATTTATCCCTTCCCTCCCCTTTCCCCTTTGATAACCATAAGTCTGTTTTCTATGTCTGTGAGTCTACTTCTGTTTTGTAAATAAGTTCACTTGTATCTTTTTTTTAGGTTCTACGTATAAGTGATATCATATGATATTTGTCTTTCTCTGTCTGGCTTACTTCACTTAGTATGATAATCTCTAGGTCCATCCATATTGCTGCAAATTATTTTGTTCTTTTTTATGGCTGAGTAATATTCCACTGTATATATATATACCACATCTTCTTTATCCATTCAACTGTCAATGGACATTGAGGTTTTTTCCATGTCTTGGCTATTGTAAACAGCACTGCAGTGAATATTGGAGATTCATGTATCTTTTCAAATTACACATTTCTCCAGATATATGCCCAGGAGTCGAATTGCAGGGTTATATGGTAAATCTATTTTTAGATTTTTAAGGAGCCTCCATACTGTTCCCCATAGTGGCTGTACCGATTTACATTCCGACCAACAGTTTAGGAAGGTTCTTTTTTCTCCACACGCTCTCCAGCATTTGATATTTGTAGACTTTTTGATGATGGCCGTTCTGACTGGTGTGAGGTGATACCTCATTGTACTTTTGATTTGCCTTTCTCTAATAATTTGTGATGTTGAGCATCTTTTCATATGCCTTTTGGCCATCTGTATGTCTTTTTTGGGGAAATATCTTTTTTTCTTTTTAGTTATCTATTTTATACATATTAGTGTATATATGTCAATCTCAATCTCCCAATTATTCCCACCACTGCACCCTAATTTCCCCCTTGGTGTCCATACGTTTGTTCTCTACATCAGTGTCTCTATTTCTGCCTTGCAAACTGGTTCATCTGAACCATTTTTCTAGATTCTACATATATGCGTTAATATACGATATTCATTTTTCCCTTTCTGACTTATTTCACTCTGTATGGCAGTCTCTAGGTCCAACCACATCTCTACAGATGACCCAATTTCATTCCTTTTTATGGTTGAGCAATATTCCATTGTATATATGTACCACATCTTCTTTATCCTTTTGTCTGTCAATGGGCATTTAGGTTGCTTCCGTGACCTGGCTATTGTAAATAGTGCTGCAATGAACACTGGGGTGCATGTGTCTTTTTGAATTATGGTTTTCTCTGGGTATATGCCCAGTAGTGGGATTGCTGGGTAATATGGTAATTCTATTTTTAGTTTTTTTAAGGAACCTCCATACTGTTCTCCGTAGTGGCGGTATAAATTTACATTCCCACCAACAGTGCAGGAGGGTTCCCTTTTCTCCACACCCTCTCCAGCATTTGTTGTTTGTAGATTTTCTGATGATGCCCCTTCTAACCAGTTTGAGGTGATACCTCATTGTAGTTTTGATTTGCATTTCCCTAGTAATTAGTGAAATGCTTTTAAATAATCAGTGAGCAGCTTTTCACGTGCCTCTTGGCCATCTGTATATCTTCTTTGGAGAAATGTCTATTTAGGTCTTCTGCCCATTTTTTGATTGGATTGTTTGTTTTTTTAATATTGAGCTGCATGAGCTGTTTATATATTTTGGAGATTAATCCTTTGTCTGTTGATTCATTTGCAAATATTTTCTCCCATTCTGAGGGTTGTCTTTTTGTCTTGTTTACAGTTTCCTTTGCTGTGCAAAAGCTTTTAAGTTTCATTAGGTCCCATTTGTTTATTTTTGTTTTTATTTCCATTACTCTAGGAGGTGGATCAAAAAGGATCTGGCTGTAAGTTTTGTCACAGTGTTCTGCCTATGTTTTCCTCTAAGAGTTTTATAGTATCCAGTCTTACATTGAGGTCTTTAATCCATTTTGAGTTTATTTTTGTATATGGTGTTAAAGAATGTTCTAATTTCATTCTTTTACATGTAGCTGTCCAGTTTTTCCAGCACCACTTATTGAAGGGACTCTCTTTTCTCCATTGTATATTCTTGCCTCCACTGTCATAGATTAATTGACCATAGGTGCATGGGTTCATTTCTGGGCTTTTTATCCTATTCCATTGATCTAAATGTCTGTTTTTGTACCAGTACCATACTGTTTTGATTATTGTAGCTTTGTAGTATAGTCTGAAGTCAGGGAGCCTGATTCCTCCAGCTCTGTTTTTCTTTCTCAAGATTGCCTTAGCTATTTGTGATCTTTTGTGTTTCCATACTTTTAAGTTTTTGAGAAAGCTTCTTATCATTTTCATAATGGTTGAACCAATTTACATTCATACCAACAATGTTCAAGGGTTGCAATTTCTCTACATCCTCACCAATACTTGTTATCTCTGGTCTCCTTGATGATAGCCATTCTAAAAATTTTCAGGTGCTATTTCATGGTTTTGATTTGCATATTTCTGATGGTTATTAATATTCAGCATCTTTTTATGTACCTGTTGGCCCTTTGGATTTCTTCTTTGTAAAAATGTCTATTTAATTCCTCTGCCCATTTTTTAATCAGATTTTTAAATTGAGTTGCATGAGTTTTTGTATATTTTGAATATTAACTCCTTATCCAATATATGGTTAGTAAAATTTTTCTCCATTCTGTAAGCTTCTGTTTTTTGTGTTTTTTTTTATTTGTTTCTCTTGCTGTTTTGAAGCTTTTAAGTTTAATGCAGTCCCATTTGTTGATTCTTCTTTTGGAGCTTATGATTTTGGTGTCATAGCCAAAAAATCATTGTCAAGACCAATGTTAAGGAGCTTCTTATCTATGTTTTCTTCTAGGAATTTTATGTTATCAGGTCTTACGCTTAAGTCTTTGATCAATTTTGAGTTAACTTTTGTGGAGTGGTATAAGAAAGGGATCCAATTTCATTTTCATGCATGTGTTTCTCCAGTTTTCCCAGCACCATTTAGTTACTTATTTTTCTCTTTTAAAGTATGATTATTTTATTATTTTTATTTTTATTGAAGTATTGCTGTACAATATTATATAAGTTACATGTGCAGTATAGTGATTCACAATTTTAAAAGTTATATTCCTTTTATAGTTATTATAAAACATTGTCTATATTTCCTGTGTTGTACAATATATCCTTGTATACCAACACCATTTACTGAAGAGATTATCCTTTCCCTATTGGGTATTCTTGACAAATATTAGTTTACCACATATGCAGGGGTTTAATTATGGGCTCTCTCCCTCTTTTCTGTCTCATTAGTCTATGTGTCTATTTTTACACCAGTATTGTACTGTTCTGATTACTATAGCTTTGTGATATAGTTTGAATTCAGGAAGTGTAATACTCTAGCTTTGTTCTTCTTTCTCAGGACTGTTTGGACTACTCTGAATCTTTTGTGGTTTTATACAAATTTTAGGATTGTTTTTTCTATTTCTGTGAAGAATGCCATTAGACTTTTGATTTTGATTGTGTTGACTCTGTAGATGGCTTTGAGTAGTATGGACATTTTAACAATATTAATTCTTCCAATCCATGAACGTGGGATGTACTTTCACTTGTATGTGTCTTCTTCTATTTGTTTCAACAATGTTTTATAGTTTTCTTCATACATATCTTTCACTTCTTTGGTTAAATTTGTTCCTAGGTATTCCATTCTTTTTGATTGTATGGTGAATAGTATAGTTTACTTTATTTCTTATTCAGATGTTTCACTATTAGTGTATAGAAATACAACTGATTTCTGTACCTTAATTTTGTATCCTGCAACTTTTCTGGATTTGTTGATTAGTTCCAACATTTTGGGTTGAGTCTTTGGAATTTTCTATATACAAAATCATATCATCTACAAATAACAAAAATTTTACTTCTTTCTTTCCAGTTTAGGTGCCTTTTATTTCTTTGTCTTGACTTATTTCTCTAGCTAGGACTTCCAGTACTGTACTGAATAAGAGTGGTGAGAATGGGCATCCTTGTCTCGTTCCTGATCTTAGAGGGAAAGCTTTCAATTTTTTTTACCATTGAGCATGTTAGCTGTGAGTTGGTTATACATGGCCTCTATTATGTTGAGGTGTGTTCCTACTATACCCAATCTGTTGAGGGTTTTTTTTTTTTTTTATCATGAAATGATGTTGTATTTTGTCAAGTACTTTTGCTGCATCTGTTGAGATGGTCATGTGGTTTTTATCTTTCATTCTGCCAGTGTGATATATTACATTTATTGATTTGCATATGTTGAAACATCTTTGAATCCCGGGAATAAATCCCACTTGGTAATGGTGTACAATCCTTTTAATGTGTTGCTGAATTTGGTTTGCTAGAATTTTTTTGAGAATTTTCAGATCTATATTCATCAGGGATATTGGTCCATAGTTTTCTTTTATTGTAGTGTCTTTATCTGGTTTTGGTATCAGGGTAATGCTGGCCTGGTAGAGTGAATTTGGAAACGTTCCCCTACACTTCAATTTTTGGGAAGAGTTTGAGAAGAACTGGCATTAATTCGTTTTTCAATGCTTGGTGGAATTTGTCAGTGAAGCCATCTCATCCTGGGGTTTTCTGTGCTGGGAGGTTTTTGATTACTGATTTAATCTTTTTACTTGTTACTGGTCTGTTCAGATTTTCTATTTCTTTCTGATTCAATCTTGGTAGGTTGTGTGTTTCTAGGAAAATGCCATTTCATCTAGGTTATCTAATGTGTTGATATATAATTGTCCATAGCAGTCTCTTATGAGCCTATGCATTTTTGTAGTATTAGTTGTAATGTCTCTTCTTTCATTTCTAATTTTATTCATTTGAATCTTCTTGCCTTTTATCTCAGTCTAGCTAAAGGTTTGTCAATTTTCTTTATCATTTCAAAAAACCAGTCTAAGTTTTCTTGATCCTTTCTTTTGTTTTTCTGGTCTCTATTTCATTTATTTCTATTCTTCTCTTTATTATTTTCTTCCTTCTGCTAATTTTGGGCTTAATTTGTTTCCCTTTTTCAAGTTCCTCGAGGTATAAAGTTAGGTTTCTTATGTGAGATTTTTCTAATTTCTTAATATGCAGTTATCACTATAAACTTTCCTCTCAGAACTAGTTTTGCAGCATCCCATAGAATTTGATATGTTGTGTTTCCATTTTCATTTGTTGTTCATATGTTGTGTTTCAAGATAATTTTTTATTTCCCTTTGATTTCTTCTTTGACCCATTGGTTGTTCAGAAGTGTTTTTTTTTTCCCCCCCATATATGAGTAGATTTTCCAGGGTTCCTTTTGTTATTGATTTCTAGTTTCATACCATTGTGGTAGGGAAAAAATGCTTGATTTCAGTCTTCTTGAATTTATTGAGACTTGTTTCTGTGGTCTAACATTCTCTATCCTGGAGAATGTTTTGTGTGCACTTGAGAAGAATGTGTATCCTGTTGCTGTTGGATGGAATGTTTTATATATATATATATATATATATATATATATATATATATATATATATATATATATATATATCTGTTAAGTCCATTTGGTTTAAAGTAGGTTCAATTCCAACATTTCCTTGTTGATGTTCTGTCTAAATGATCTATCCATTGCTGACAGTGGGGTATTGAAGGCCCCTACTATTATTGTGTTGTTGTATTTCTCCCTTCAGATCTGTTAGTATTTGCTTAATAGATTCAGGTGCTCCAATCTTGGGTGCATGTATATCTATGATTATTATATCTTATTAATGTATTAATTCCTTTATCATTATATAATGACCTTCTATGCTTCTTGTTACCATTTTTGGCCTAAGGTCTATTCTGTGTCATATAAGTATGGCTATCCCTGCTTTTGTTTGGTTTCCTCTTGCATAGAGTGTCTTCTTTCATCCCATTCACTTTGTTTCTGTGTGTGTCCTTAGAGCTGAAATGAGTCTCCTGTAAGCAGCATATAGTTGAGTCTTGTTTTTATGCATCCTTTCTGTGCCTTTTAATTGGCAAATTCAATCCATTTACATTTAGGGTGATTATTGATACATAAGGACTTACTACTGCCATCTTATTGTTTGCCTTCTGTTTGTTCTGTATCTCCATTGTTTCTTTTTCCCTTTGGTAAGCTCAGTCTCCCCTTATTTTATGTTTCATAAATATATTCTAGAGTTTTGCTTTGTAGTTACTATGAGGCTTACATAAAACATCTTGTAGATAAAACAGTCTATTTTATAAAGATATCAACTTATCTTCATTCACCTATAAAAGCTCCACTCTTTTACTCATTCCCTTTCATACCTTTGAGATCACAATTTACCTCTTTTTATGTTGTGTAGTCGTTAACAAATTATAGTACCCATAGTTATTTTTAATACTCTTTTCTTTAATCTTTATACTATAGTTAAGTGGTTAACACACCATTCTAATATAGAGTTACAGTTTTCTAATTCTGACTATCTATTTTCACCTACACCAGTGTTGTGTACCTTCACATATTCTCATGTTGCCAGTTAGTCTCTTTTCATTTCAGCTTGAAGAACTTCTTTCAATATTTCTTGTGAGGAAGGTCTAGTGGTGGTGAACTTCCTCAGTTTTGCGGGGGGGGGGGGTTGTTTTTTGTTAGTTTGTTTTTTGAGAGGGGAAAGCATTTATATCTCCTTCATAACTGAAGGATAACTTTGCTGAAATTATTCTTGGCTGACAAATTTTATCTTTCAACACTTTGAATATATCATTCTACTCTCTGCCGTCCTGTAGAGTTTTAGCTGAGAGATCTACTGGTAGCCAGACAGAGGTTCCTTTGTAGGTTACTTTCTTTTTTTCTCTGGCTACATTTAAGATTCTTTATTTAGTATTGATTTTAACAGTTTCACTGTAATGTGTCTTGGAGATCTCTTTGCATTGAAATAGTCAGGTGTTCTATTAGCTTCATGGAATTTTATGTCCAAGTCTTTCCCCAGGTTTGGGAAGTTCTCGCTATTATTTCTTGAAATATACTCTCTGCCCCCCTCTTCCCTCTCTTCTTCTGGTATGCCGATTATCCTTATATTTGCCTTTCTGATTAAATCCAATAGATCTTGTAGGGTTTCTTCACTTTTAAAAAGTCTTAGATCTCTTTCCTTTTCTAATTGAATTACTTCTATATTTCTATCCTACAAGTCATTTATCCTTTCTTCCACCTGGTCTGCCCTGTTGCCAATGCCCTCTGTTGCATTCCTCATCTCATTCATTGAATTCTTCAGGTCCAGAATTTCTGTTTGATTATTTTGTTTTAATTTCAGCCTCTTTGGTAAAGGACTCCTTCTGTTCATTAACAGGGATAGCTGGGCAGTCACTCACCACTTTTGTTCTCCACCTCCTCCATAGGAATGGTCACTTCTTTCCTCTTCCTGTGCTGGAGAAGTCTCCACTGCTGCCATCAAAAGCCTAGCCCTTTGCAGTATCACCTTGATGAGGGGGGCCACCTTGCCAAGTTCCTTCCTCTCCTCTGCATTCAAACTCGTCTCTGTCCCTCTCCAGTGGCATGCTGGACTCTACCCCTTAGGCAGCCTGGACTTCCACAAATTCTCTCTCATCCATGGGTATCTGCCTAGTTGTACACTCTTCAGGTTTCCTTTTTCCCAGGAAATAGGGGTGGGGCAGGCTTGCTGACTTGCTTGAATCCTCAGCCCTTTCTAAGGTTTTGCTTTTTTTTTTTTCCAGATGCATAGGTGGGCTAGAAACCTGTTGAGTGCCTTGGTGTAATCTGCAGAGGCACCTTTGTTCAGTCATGGATGTCTAATTAGTCTCCTTTAAAAAGGAGAAAAGAGGGGTAACTTATGCCTCTAGGAGTGATGCTGATGTCACTCCTAGAGATTCACTCTTTGTTGCATGTAGCAGTGGGTCATTATTATCATTGCTCTATAGTATTTATTGTATAAATATACAAAAAATTATTTATACATTCAACCGTTGATAAACGGTCATTCATTAACCATTGACGAACCGTTGATGAACATATTATTCCAGTTCAGAGCTATTTCAAATAGTACAATAAACATTCTTGTACATTTTGGGGTGCCCTGTGTTTGTATTTCTACTGAGTGAATACCTAGGAGTGGAAGTACTGGCTTATAAGATACGCATACATTTAGCTTTAGTGGAGACTGTCAAACATTTTTCCAAAGTGATTGTACAAATTTATACTTAATTTGCCAGCAGTGAATGAGAGTTCAGTTGCTGTACTCCCTTGCTAAGATTTGGTCATGTCTGTCTTTGCTTTGGCTCTTCCATTGAAAGTGTAGTGGTGTTATATTGTCATTTTAATTTGCATATCTTGATGATTGATGAGGCTAAACATGTTTCATATGTTTATTGGCCATTTGGCTATCCTCTTTGATTAAGTGACTATTTAAGTGATTTGCCTGTTTTTATATTGGGTTAACTGTTTCTTAATGGTTTTTAGTTCTTTATGTATTCTGGATATGAGTCTTTTTATATGAATTACCAACATATTCAATGTTGTGTGGCTTGGGTTTTCATTCTCTTCATGGTGTCTTTTGAGGAATAGGAATTTCCTAATTTTAATGTAGTCTGAATTATTGTCTTATGATTAGCATATTCTATATTCTATTTAAGAAAACTTTGCCTACCTGAGTTAATAAAGATATCTTCTGACTTTTTTCTAAAAGCTTTTGTTTAACTTTTGCATATATAAGTCTACAATCCACCTGGAATTTATTTGTGTAAGGTGACAATAAAGATTAATTATTCCCACTTGGATATCCAAATAACCAAATAGCACCATTTATTAAAAAGAGCATTATTTCTACACTATACCACAGTGTCACCCCTGCCGAACATGAAGTAGTTCTGTAGATGTGGGACTCTTTTCTATTCTATTAAGTTTTTAATCTATTCTTATGCAAACTTCAATCTTTATAATTGTCCTGAAACCTGATAGTATAAGTCCTCCAGCTTTTTTCTTTTTATTAATGATCTCCTTGACTGTTTTTGACCTCTTGCATTCTTATATGAATTTTAAAATCAGCTTGTCAATTTCTACACAAACCTACTGAAAACACCATTAGTTAGAATGGTGTTTAATCTGAAGATTAATTTGGGAAAAATTTACATCCTAACAGTTTTAATTCTTCCAATCCATGAAGATGGGGAAAAACAACTTCTCTATTTATTAAGGCTTTTGAAATTTCTTTTGGCAAAGTTTTATAGTTTTCATTGTAGAGGTCTTGATCATTTATCATCAAATACATTCCTAGATTTGAAGCATTTTATGCTAATATAAATTTTATCTCTTTTACTTTAATTTCATTTGCAACTTTTTTGCTGCTGGTGTATAAAAATATAATTGATTTCATACACTGACCTTGGATCCAATAACCTGGATAATAAACTTATTAATTCTAGTTGTTTATCTCTAGATGTTTTTTAAGATTTTCTATGTACACAATCATATTTTCTATCAATAATGACAGTTTTATTTTGTCTTTTTCTAAAGCTTATGATTTTTGTTTCTTTTTATTGCCTTATTGCATTGATTAAGATCTTCATTTTTGTTTTAATAGAAATAGTGTTAGTAGAATCCATATAGTGCCCCCAACCTCAGGAAGAAAGTTTTCAGTAATTGACCATTAAATTGACTTCTCTTTTTGACTTGCTAGGAGTCTTTACTGTAAATCAATATTGTGTTTTATCAAAAGTTTTTTCTCAGTTATTAAGATCATCATTTTATTTATCTCCATTTTCTGTGAATACATTGAATTATATGGACTATTAATGGTAAACTCTTGCTAACATTCCTAGGATAAACTTCATTTAATTGTGATGCATTACCTATTTCACATATTACTGAATTCCATTTTCAAATATATTATTTAGATTTTTTACATATATGTTCCTGCTACATATTGGTCTGTAATTTTTCCTTTCTTATAATTTTCATAACTATTTGGCTGTCAAGGTTATGCTGACCCCATAGAAATACTGAAAAGGGTAACTTCTTTTTCTGTTTTCTGGAAGAGTATATATAAAATTGAAGTTACTACTTTCTTTACTATTTGCTAGAATTCACCAAAGACACCATCTGGGCCAGGAGTATATTTTATGGAGAGGTTTAAAGTAAAACATTTGATCTCTTTAGTAGATATACGATATTCTGATTATTCTTTCTTTTTGTCAGTTTTGGTACGTTATATTCTTCAAGGAATTTATTTCACTTAAATGGGCATAAAGTTATTTATAATGTCTCTTTTTAATTAATTAAGCTATTTATTTATTTTTTGGCTGCGTTGGGTCTCCGTTGCTGCGTACAGGTGTTCTCTAGTTGCTGCAAGTGTGGGTTACTCTTTGTTTTGGGGCACAGGGTTCTCATTGCAGTGGCTTCTCTTGTTGCGGAGCACAGGCTCTAGGCACGTGGGCTTCAGTAGTTGTGGCATGCGGGCTCAGTAGTTGTGGCTTGTGGGCTCTAGAGTGCAGGCTCAGTAGTTGTGGCACACAGGCTTAGTTGCTCCGTAGCATGTGGGATCCTCCTGGGCCAGGGCTCAAACCCATGTCCCCTGCTTGGCAGGTGGATTCTTAACCACTGTGCCACCAGGGAAATCCCTGCATATTTCTTTTTGTTGTTCTCTTAACATTTTTGTTAATATATGGTATAAAGCAGCACTGCCTAATAGAAATGTAATGTAAGCCACATACGTGATTTAAAATGTTCTATTAGCTACACTCAGAAAGTAAAAAGAAACGAGTATTATTAATTTTAATCATATAATTTATTTAACCCAGTATCCAAAACATAGGCAGATTTTGCTTTGCATGGCTCCAACATGCATTAATTTTAGTTATCACCATCTAATTTAATAAAACTAGTCTTCCAATAGCATGGTTCAAATCTCAATTGTTCTGGTATAATAACTGTGAGTAATTGCATAAAGTACAAAATTCACTGCTAGACTTTCAGTCCACGAATGACTATGGAAACAACAGGTGGACATCATTATCGGTGACCAGTCAAAGCATTTCTTTCAAAGCCCACTGGTGATTGGTCAGTGCACAACTGATATTCAGTTCATGCATAGACAGCGAAGTGTGTAATTGTGTTGCCTCCTTGTCTCTTAGTGTTAAATCCACATGACACTTATAAAAATGGATAATCTAAAGAGGGAACTGGCCAACGAGGTGAGAGATCAGCAAAGACATTCTCAAAAGATATTGTTGGAAGTGAAAGCAGGTGTGATTACAAGATGAACAACTGTGGAGACATTGACCCTTCTCCTGTTCAAGAGACTCTAGATGAATAGCCTCAGAAACTTAGTGAAGGTAAACTTACTGACAGAAATGAGGAATGTGGTTGTGACAAAAAGGATGCAGACGACTCAGAAGAAGTGACACCAGCAATAAAATTTCACATTAAAGAAACTTTCAGAGATATTTCATGACATTGGGAAAGCAATGGATAAAATGCTGGGAACTGATTTCAGAAAGGAACATGATAATTCACCAAGGCTCATAAAAGATGCTCGTCCATATTACAAGTTATATAACAAGAAGGCGGCAGGCCCTGTTCAACCTACTCTTGATATGTTTATTATGAAAAAAACCTTTTTTCTCAGTGTTCCTAATATTTTAAATTAGTGGGTACCAAATAAATTAGTTTTACCACTTTTTAAATTTTTGCATACATTTATAACTGACAGCAAGAATTTTCATTGTTTGGACACAAAATTCTAAAGGTCACATATCTCATAGCATTGTGGTCAGAAAAGATGCTTGATATGACTTCAATTTTCTTAAATTTACTGAGGCTTGATTTATGGCCCAAGATATGATCTATCCTGGAGAATGTTCCACATGCACTTGAGAAGAAAGTGTATTCTGCTGCTTTCGATGGAACATTCTATAAATATCAACTAAGTCCATCTGGTCTAATGTGTCATTTAAGGCCTCTGTTTCTTTATTGATTTTCTGTCTGGATGATCTGTCCATTGGTGTAAGTGGGGTATTAGAGTCCCCCACTATTATTATGTTACTGTTGATTTCGCCTTTTATCGTTGTTAACATTTGCCTTACATATTGAGGTGCTCCTATGTTGTGTGCATAGATATTTACAGTTGTTGTATCTTCTTCTTGGATTGATCCCTTGATCATTATGTAGTGTCCTTCCTTGTCTCTTGTAACAGTCTTTACTTTAAAGTCTATTTTGTCTGATATGAGTATTGCTACTCCAGCTTTCTTTTGATTTCCATTTGCATGGAATAACTTTTTCCATCCCATCATTTCCAGTCTGTATGTGTCCCTAGATCTGAAGTGGGTCTCTTGTAGAGAGCATATATACAGGTCTTGTTTTTGTATCCATTCAGCCAGTCTGTGTCTTTTGATTGAAGCATTTAATCCATTTTCATTTAAGGTAATTATCAATATGTACGTTTGTATTGCCATTTTCTTAATTGTTTTGGATTTGTTTTCGTAGGTCTTTTTTCATCCCTTCCTCTTTTGTTCTCTTGTGATTTGATGGCTATCTTTTGTGTTGTTTCTGGATTGCCTTTTCTTTTTTGTGTGTGTTTCTATCATAGTTTTTTGGTTTGCAGTTCCCATTAGGTTTTGATATAGCAGTCTATATACATACCAGGTTGTTTTAAGTTGCTGGTCTTTTAATTTCAATCGCATCTCCCATTTCCTGCATTTGTATTCTCCTCTTCTCACAGTTGCTGGTTTTGATATCATATTTGTGTGTGGATGATTTCCTACTTTTACTGTATATTTGCCTTTATTGGTGAGCTTTCCCATTTGTGATTTCCTTGTTTCTAGTTGTGGCCTCTTTTTTTTTTTTTTTTTTTTTCTGCCTAGAGAAGTTCCTTTATCATTTGTTGTAAAGCTGGTTTGGTGGTGCTGAATTCTCTTAGCTTTGCTTCTGTAAAGCTTTTGATTTCTCTGTCGAATCTGAATGAGAGCCTTGCTGGGTAGAGTATTCTTGGTTGTAGGATTTTCCCTTTCATCACTTTAAATAGATCATGCCACTCCCTTCTGGCTTGCAGAGTTTCTGCTGAAAAGTCAGCCGATAACCTTATGGGAGTTCCCTTGTATATTATTTGTTGCTTTTCCCTTGTTGCTTTTAATATTTTTTCTTTGTATTTAATATTTGTCAGTTTGATTACTATGTGTCTTGGCATGTTCCTCCTTGGGTTTATCCTGTATCGGACTCTCAGCGCTTCCTGGACTGGAGTGAGTGTTTCCTTTCTCATGCTAAATATGTGGAATGCTTCATGAATTTGCATATCATCTTTGCACAGGGCCAATGCTAATCTTCTCTCTATCATTCTAGTTTTAGTATATGTGCTGCCAAAGTGAGCACTAAAGGTCACATAATAATCATAATTTCCCCCCATTGATTATTGTAATCATTTGTGTAGTTTTGGCTTACAAAGTCACTTTTATGGTTCTGCACTGTCTTGCAAAGCAAGGACTGCCTATATTATCATTTCAACATACAATCAATGTAAAATTTTGGGATATATTACATTCTTGTTTTCATACTAAGTCTTCAAACTACCATGATGTGTATTTTACACTTACAGAACTGCTCAATTTAGATCCGCCACATTCCAAGTGCTCAGTAGCCACATAGACTAGTGACTACAGCATTTGGCAGCACAAATCTGGAGTGTCCTTTCTTTTTAAACCAGAATTGAACAGTGTTGGCATTGGTGGGAATATGAGTAACTGACTGGAAACTTTCTGTCCAAACAAATCAAGGCTTGAGGTGGGGAACAATGCAGAATACACTTTCTCCCTCAGAGGTAGCAAAGATACTGTTGTTACTTCAGCTCCCTCTGGAGAAAATAAGCCTTGAATTATTCTCAGAAACTCACTGGAATCAGCCTTGTTGGAACAGTAAGGGTAAAGGAGAAAGAATGAGTCTTCCAGGGAAAATACTGGCTCCTTCATGCCCCATTTGAGCTGAAATAGCTTGGCTCATATTAGCTCTGGGGTGATTTGTAAGAGCTTTTGGGTTAACACATTATCTCTGAAAGATCACCTAGAGTCTGAGGGCCTCTGAACAGTGGGCAATCTGCTTGGAGTTTTGAAAATACTTTTGCAAGTTAGTGGAATCAGCAAACTATTTATTTGATTTCTTCCTCAGCCTCACATTCTGGGAATTCCCGGGGGCCTAATAGGAATAGCAGCAACACCTGCTTGGTTGTCAGTTTGCAGGCATCTTTCTTCCTAACACTCGGCAAATGACTACCCTGCCTATTGTCCTAATATTGCTAGATTTTTCTTGGGTGAACAAGATTATAGCATTGATTCCTCTTTCTTATCCCAGCTCTCCCTGAAAGTTGGCCCATAAATATTTGTAAACAGTTAACATCTGAAGTTAGATGAGGGGTGTGTGTGGGTGTATGTGGGTGTGTGCACGTGCACACCTTCAGGCTACTACACTTTCTAACAAATGACTCATTCATTAGGAAAAGAATATAGCAAAGCAGTTAGAAGCACAGTCTTTGAAGACAGACCAAAGTGAGCTCACCTTTCAATGCTATCACTTCCTAGCTATGTAATCTTAATATATCTTACTTAATATTTTTGTGCCTCAGCTTCCTCATCTATAAAATGGGAATAATAGTACCACCAACTTCATACAGTTGATATAGAAACTAAATGAGATCAGGCATGGAAAGTGTTAGTCAATGGCTGCCACACTCTAAATGCTAAAATAATAACCAACCTTCATTGTTGGTGTTATTATTACATCATTATTTTACTGTTACTGTTATTATCACTCATAGAACTTTTGCTTTAAAGGAACAAAACAAAACAAAAACACATTAAAAAAAGAGAAAAAGAATCCAACTTCACAAGTTGCATTATGAAGTAAAGATTTCCTTGGGCAAAGGGCATCTTGGCAAAAGACCGTACACCCCAACAGTCTGCAAAACTTCTCAAAAATCCTCTTCGCCATCGTATCTTCTGATATTCCCTCCTTCAGGGCAAATTCCTCTGCCTCTCCTCAAAGCTCCAGCTTGTACCTGCATCTTCTTCACTCCTCTACTTCCCTCATTTTGACTGCAGCCTCTCACCTCTTTTTATGTTTATTTCACTTACTCTTTGGCTCACTGATGCATTCATATGGTACAAAGTTGTAAAGACAGAGAAAGGTAGCAATAATATATCTTTCTCCCATCTCTATTCCCTGCAATCCCGATCCCCAGAGGCAACCACCATAACCAAGGGTATTCTATTCATAGACAGCAAATACACTTGGAGACTGGACGCTGCTAGTACCTCAGAAGTTACCTCATCCTCTGTAGCAGCAACACTCTTTTCATCGGATGGATCAACCATAATTTATCTAATTCCCTATAGAAAGACACTTGAATTGTTTCAATATTTTATTATCATAAATAATGCTGCAATAACTAATTACATATATAATTTTACCCATCTATAAGATAAGTTCCTAGAAATTTAATCACTGGATCCAAGGGTAGGTACATTTTAAATCTACATTTTTGTAGATTTGGCCAAATTACCCTCCATGAAGGTTTTGCTAATTTATACTCTTGTTAGTAAAGTAAGAGAGTGTCAGTTTCCCCACACCCTCAGCCCACGTAAGTTGTTTTAAATTGTATGACCTTTCCCATGCCTTTTCTTAGGCAGAATAATCTTAGCTTGTTCAGTACTACATCTCCAGCCATTTATCCTTATGGAAAAATGTTTTTATCTCTTCTACGTTTTCCCCCAGTGGAATCTTTGCAATCCACCTATGGCATCCAGACTGTCTTCTATCTATAACCTTGAGCCCCCAACCCTTCTTTTTCTCCTCTGTGCTTTTGAGGATCTCCTCCACATTATGCCCTGGGACCGATATTATCTGGGTCTCTCTGCTTAGTGCTGGGAAACCTCTAATTGTCCTGGGAGCAAATGGCTTGGATCACCCCCCATTGGGAGTCCAATGCCTTGGACTCCCACCCCCCACCCAGAGTCTGAAGCATCTGTCAAGGGAGGTAGACATCCTTCACCAAACCATTGCCTTGGCGATTTAGCCAGATACTTAGTCATGACTTAATCATGGCATATGTCTACATGGGAATACCATATATCCCTGAAAAATGAATGAACAATGGCATCAACACAGATGGTTCTCAGAGACATATGCCAAGCATAAAAGCAAGTCACAGAAAATACATGCAGCATAATACCATGTCTATTAAGTTCTAAAGTGAGCAAACCAAATGATGTCATATTTATTAATATATACATGCATGGTAAAACTATACAAATTATAAGAATAAATAAATACAAATTATAAATAGAAATTCAGGATCATGGTATCCTGAGATCAAGGGGATGGGGCAGGATGATGTGATCAGGGAGGGGCACACAGGAGCCTCAACAGTGTAGGGGATGTCCTCCTGCTTAAGTTACATGGTGGGGTCCTGGGTGTTCATTTTATCCCTCTTCCTAATAACTTCTATGCTACTCATTCTTTCACTTATATTACTAGTTTGTAATAACTTTTAATAGAAAGCTACAAAAGAAGTATAAACTGCAAAGATGGTCTGGTATATTAAGTGAGGAAAAACAGACAACAAAACAGTGTGTACATCATGACCCTGCCTTGACAAGACACATACACACCCACACTAAAATTCTAGCTAGATATTGACCAAAACGCGATTAAGAGGTGTGTGGGTTGTGGAATTATAATTTTTAAAAACTTTTCTTATTTTTCTGATATGTATTTCCCAATTTTTCAACAATGAACTTTTTTTTATAATAAGAAAATATTTGGAAATATTTTTTTAAATAAATAAATAAATTTATTTTTTAAAAAGTTTATCTTCAAACTGTCTGCAACCTAGCTTCTTTTTTTTTTTAACAGATCTTTATTGGAGTATAATTGCTTCACTGTGTTTGTTTCTGTTGTATACCAAAATGAATTAGCCATATGCATACATATGTCCCCATATCCCCTCCCTTTTGAACCTCCCTCCCATCCTCCCTATCCCACCCCTCTACGTCATCGCAAAGCACCGAGCTGATCTCCCTGTGCTATGTTGCTGCTTCCCACTAGCTAAATATTTTACATTCGGTAGTGTATATATGTCGATGCTACTCTCACTTCACCTCAGCTTCACCCTCCTACCCCGTGTCCTCAAGTCCATTCTCTATGTCTGCGTCTTTATTGCTGCCCTGCAAGTTCGTCAGTACCTTTTTTTTTTTTTTTTGGTTCCGTATATATACGTTAGCATATGGTATTTGTTTTTCTCTTTCTGACTTATTTCCTTAACCTAATGTACTAAGTGCCACTACCAAGGAGTTAATAATAGTTAACACTTGCCGAGCTTACTCTATGCCAGGTTCTGTGTCAAGTGCACTACAATCATCTTCTTATTCAGTCCTCCTGAAAAAGTCTGTGTGATTGGCAGTAGTAGCCCCATTCCACAGAGGAGAACCCAAAAGGCCTAAGAGGTTAGGTAGCTAGCTCACAATCACAAAGCCAGTCAGTGGCAGAGCCAGGACTCAGCTCAGTCTGTGTTCCTGTCAGGCACATGCACCTAGTGAAGCTGCCAGGCACCCTGCCCTGGCCCAGGGAAGCCCAGCGAGCTATACAGTGTCAACAAGTGTGAAGGGTCTGGGACTTCGCCTTACATTTCAAGCTAATAAGTTAGTCTGTTACTTTTTCACAGATGCTGGCAGAAGACACAAGACTCCTGGGTCAGAGACAAAAGTCACAGTCAGGAAAGCGTGAGCATTCTGTTCGTTTGTGTCTGTCTCCACCCCCAGGTTCCCCAGCACACACAGGTGGGCCAAAGGAATGTCTGCACACATAGTGGGTGGTGTTGCAAGAAAAGAGCACTGAATTTGGGGGATTTGCCACCTTTATAGCAAATGGAAGCAAGCCTGCTCTTTGTGGGAGAGGTTACCTCATCCCTCAGGTTGCTCAGTGCAAACACAATCCTGAAAAGCATGTCAAGAAAAGATCAGTCAGGGCCTTGAGTCCTTGGCGTATCCAGCAAGAGTGTGCGGGGACCATGCAGATTGTTCCCTGACATCCACTCAAGACTCATCATGCCGCAAGTCACAGAAACCCAGCTTAAGTTTGTTTAAACAAAACAACAAAAAAAGAGGACATACAAAAAATATATCGACTCACAAAATTCCTCTCTCTCTCCTTTTTTCTCTCTGATCTCCTTTCCTCTACGTTGTCTCCACTCACTAACAGTCACTCCCCTTGAAATCGTAAGAGGGCTGCCTATAGCACCAACCCCAGAACAGAACATGCTTTTTCCAACCCTTCTAAGGGAAGTCCGGGAATCAAGTCTCGATGGCTATGTTTGGCCTGGGTTGGGTCACATGTCCCTCCTAAACCAATCACTGGGTCCAGGTGATACAGTGCTCTGATGGCTCATACCTAGGTCCCATGCCCTCTTCCAGAGCCAATGGTGGGAGCAGTCCCACCTGATCATGTGGACCAAGAGTGCGATTTTCCCCCTAGAAAGTCAGAGCGCTGTAAACAGAAAACAAAGGAGTGAATACTCAGCAGGCGAAATACACATTGTGCCCAGGAATGGATTATCTCTAAAACATCGCATATAACAAGCAGTAACCTAAGCCAGTTGGGCTGACAAGATGAAATGTAAGCTATTCCAGTAAGATTCGTGTAGTTCCGTATAACTCAGTGGTATTTCTGCAGAAATGGGGCCCGACTGCTGGTACTCCCTCTGACTTCTGACATTTGAGGCAGTTATCAGAAGGTTGGAGCAGCTTGCCTGCACCCAAATGCAGTGTGAGTGGGGATTTGCCAGTACAGAAGGGAAAAGAAAAAGAACAGGGAAACTGTTTCAAGCTGATTGGTTCATAATTGATTTCAATGCCCTCTTTCAGTTTGAAGTGTCTTTTCTTCTAAAGTCTCCTAAAATTAAGAACCAGGAATAATGTTCCAATGTGATGACACCCAAGGGAAAGAATCAGAGGAAAATGATCTAGGTGCCCAGGGTTGCTTTTGTTAGAATACAATATTTGAGATGAGAAGGGAGTTTACCCTCATAGTGGCTTAGGGATCCTCAGTTACAGGTAGCAGAATCAAAAAGATTGCACTGCTCCCAAGGTTTGGGCTAAGTTGAGACTTTTCAGGAGAAAAGGTTGTTGTCCAATTTCTCCTTCATGGCTACCTCCACCACCACTCCCTTCCATTTTCAATAAAGTAGCACCTGAATTGGTTGTAACTGTCAATGATGGCTGATGAGAATCACTGACTCAGAGCTCCCCCCATCACAGAAGTGATGGAGACTAAAGATGTCACTCACAGGCAGTCCCTCCTAGCAAAGATGCCCTTAGTAAAGGCCTATGCAGTGGAGGCTAGGGCAGAATATGCGTGTGTATATGAGACACACACACACGTGTGTGTATATGAGAATATGTGTGTGTGTATATACAGTGTGGACACCCAAAAAGCAGGTGTTGCTTTGATCTAAAGTCAATAGCAGAACAACCCTGCTTTCTCTTCTCTACCACGCGATGCTATTTCTCCAACTTCTGCCAACCCACGAAGTGAAAATGCAAATATTGTCATTCCAAGAAAATGAACTTTGGTAATTAAAGAAAATGCCTTGGATAGAGAAAGTCCATCACAGACCTCAAAAGCCATTATTGCCTGTTCACCGATCTGCGTCTTCCCTCCTTCCCGTCTCACCACCTGAAACCTAATTAACAGAATCCATGCCATTATGCCCAGCTCTAATTGATTATCATGGATGCCCATTCCAAAGAAATTCTCATCCTAGAGCAAGAGTTACTGGAGGGCAAGGACCATGTACTACTTAACTATTGCTCTATAATGAATACCCCCCAAACTTAGCTGTTTAAAACAGAAAACATTTACTATTTCATAGTTTCTGAGGGTCAGGAATCCAGGTGGCTTCTCTAGGTGTCCCTGCCTCAGGGCCCCTCCCAAGGCTGCAATCAAGGGGTCAACAAGGGCTGACTCATCTGAAGGTCCAACATGGGAAGAGACCAAGCTCCCCTACCTGTCTGTTGGCAGGACTCAGGTCCTCACTGGCTGTTGGCCAGAGACATCAGTGCCTTTCTGCATGGATCTATTCATGGGGTAGCTCACAACGTGGCAGCTGGCTTCCTTCAGAATGAGCCAGAAGAGAGAATGAGAGAATGAACAAGATAGAAATTATAGTCTTGTTGTAACCTAATATCGGAAATGGCATCCCATCACTTTTGCAATATTCTATTTGCTAAAAGTGAGTCACTAGGTCTGGCCCGCACCTAAATGGATAGGATTCACAAGGTCATACATATCAAGAGAGCTTGGAGATTGCCCAAGGAGATAGGGATTACCTGGGCTTTCCTAGAGGCTTCCTTCCACCAATCATACCTCAGTCACAGGGGTGTGCCCTGCACCTAATACAGGGCCAGGCAAATGGTAGGCTCAATTATACTTGTTGCACCAGAATTAATCCCACCCAAAGGACTCACGGTAAGTAGAGTAGGATATATACAGGGAATCAACAAAGAATGGTGTGGTGGGTATGAATTTCATTCCACCAACTCAAATATGTAAGAATTAGAGAATTTTCTTTAACTCAACTTAAATTTTATCTGAGCCCTCATCCTGCCAGGATGGCAAAGATGTAATCTCAGATCGTGGGGATCCACTTCTCCTTTGTCCAGGGTGTTTTTTTTTATTCAAGAGAGATTACTTCGTGCCAAGGCCATGAGCATGGGGGTAGAGGGGGGCATCTCCTGGTGCTTGAGTCACAGGTGTTGGGCCGAAATGTGCTTCACCCCACTTGGTCCTCAGTCACCTGTCCACGTTCTGAGATTCTTGTGCATGTGGCCCCTTTGGGGCTGTACTTCTCTCTTCTATATTTGACCCATTGTGAAGTTTCTGAGCCAGAATGAGACACAAGATTCTCAGCCAGGCTTTCTGTGGTCCATCTTGTGAGATATCCTGCTCAAACATAACCAATCTAGGCACTTGCAGCCTCCAGGACTATGGCCATGGAGGAAGGTTGAAGAACCCCCCTGCTTTCCAGCTTCCCCAAAATTTCTGTGGCTGCATGGCCTCCCAAACCCTGCCTTTGAAGTAAGGTGCACAATGGCCCTCTCAGACCTGTTGATTTTCTGCTCTTGACTCTTCCCTCTGAGCCTAAACCTCAGCCCAGAGGACCCTTTTGTAGCTGAAGGTAGGAGAGTAGGGGAAAGAACCTCTTCTCTGTTGACCTTGGGCATTTTCCCTCAGAGGCATTCCCACTTCCTCCATCTTCATGCTTTCCTATTATCCCCCAACCCTACCCAGGGCACCTTACCCACTCTTGCTCATGGGTCAGGCTTCAGATACATGAAGCCAGTGACTGGCAGGCTAGCCTTCACTTTCAAGCTGCCCCCGAGGCAATGAACACAGAATGCAATCTGGCTTGTACAGAAGGGGGGAAAGAGAGAAAAGAAGGGGAAATTACAGGGATTTTTTTATTAGTGAATCTTTCAAAATATGTTATTTTCCACAAAGCCAAATAGTTTGCACCAATCCAGAAGCCTAGAAAATGTTCGTTGATACTGAAAAAGAAAATACAGGGATCCAAGGGGCACACGGAGTTAAAACAATATCAGTTACATGGGCAAGTGGGAAGTTAGAGGGAGAAAAAGTGTATGCTCTTCTCTCTGGTAGATGACATTCTCTCTCCTAGCTGTCTTGGTCTCACTTCATATGGGCCTCTGGCCCACAGCCTTTGGCCACTCCTGCCATCAGAAAGAAGCTCCTGGGGACTGGTATCTCCTGAGCCTTCC
This sequence comes from Balaenoptera ricei, assembly GCF_028023285.1. NCBI lineage: Eukaryota > Metazoa > Chordata > Mammalia > Artiodactyla > Balaenopteridae > Balaenoptera > Balaenoptera ricei. The sequence continues at coordinate 2,347,531 of NC_082645.1, read as the reverse complement.
GTGATTGGGCACACTCCTGAGAATGTGCACAGCCCCCTCATTCCAGAGGAAGGGAAACCCACATAGACCTATGACTCTCTGGAAATAGATGGCCCTCTAGAAGAGTCTGGGAATCTCATGAAGTAGAGGTACATTATTATTAATGTGGAAATAGTGCACTATGATAAAAACAATCCTTAAATTATTAACTACTCTCTTCAAGTTTCTCCTTAATTCTCACATCCAAAAGTTAGCTGTTACTAATTTTATAACTGATAAAGAAACGGAGACCAGCAAGACAGGGATCTGAGACTTGAGCTTAAATATTCTTATTCTAAAATCAGTGACCTTTCAATTAAAATATGGCAAAATGAATCTTTCCAAGTAAAAGAGAATAAAAAGTCAAACGTCCTTCTGGGCAGTTGTAAGCAATCAATGTACATCATTCTTTTTCTTCAGTAGAGCTCCTTGACTCAAAAAAAAAAAAAAAAAAGGAAAGAAATTTTTTCATTTCTTCACTTTGTTCCAAATATAAAGAAAAATGGTAGCAGCAGGAAAGATAAGAATGTTCTCATGAGATTTGTTTGCTTGTTTTCTATTTTTATAAAGACTGGTAATTGGAGGTATCAAAGCAAAAATGTTAAGGTGTCTTTGTGGCTGATTCGTTCTTCTGAGCATTACTGCCAATTAGCTCAATTGTTAGCTCATTTTGGGAGCAAGGATTCCAAAGCCAGGTGAGGCAATCAGCATGGTCGGCCTGAGACAGCAGGGGCAGCAACTCAGTATGGGATTTCCTTCCCCCACAAGAAAATCAAGTCATCACAAGCACTGGGTTGATTGTGGGCTAATTGGCATTGTTACTTAGTTCTCAAGGGCCAGTACTGGCCAAGCTTCCTTCTTCTGTGGCTGAGGCATTCTGTGCAGAAAGATGGAATGCTGCCTAAGAAGGACTTCTATGTTGACCAGAGGTTCTCAAAATGGGAGTCATTTTGCATATGGTACAAAGACCCCATAATTACACCATACATTGACTGAAGGCAGAGTATTTCACATCTCTCCACATTATGCCTTATGATTTCTGAATTATATATAGATGTTATTATGAACTGATAAAATACAAATTCACATAAAATCATTATCAAATTCATAATAGTTTTCGGCCTTATGTACTTAGGCAATACACGGTTACTATTAATTTTAAAAGTACAATTTTTATCCTTTGAGCCGTCAACAGTAATGTTTTGCATTATAGAGGGATCTTGATGCTCAAAACTGTTGGGAATCATTGAGGAAAGTTACCCAGGTGACCCATTCTCACATTTTGAAAGCAAAAGGATGAACACTGATCCTAGAATACTCCCCAAGCTGATCTATATATTAATACAATCCCTATCAAAAATCCCAGCTGGCTTTTTTTTTTTGCAGAAATTTAAAAATTATCTTAAAATTCATACATAAATGCAAAGAATCCACAATAGCTGAAACAATCTTGAAACAGAAGAATAAAGTTGGAGGACTCACACTTCTCAATTACAAAACCTATTTCAAAACTTCAGTAATGAAGACAGTATGGTACAAACATAAGGATAGACATATAGATCAATGGAATAGAACTGAGAATCAAGGAATAGACCCTCACATTTACAGTTGATTGACTTTCAACAAAGATGTAAAGACAATTCAATAGGGAAGGAATAATCTTTTCAACAAACAGTGTCACATGCAAAAGATTGAACTTGGGCCCCAACTTCACACTATATACAAAAATTAACTCAAAATGGATGATAGACCTAAATGTAAAAGCTAAAGCTATAACACTCTTAGAAAAAATGTGGGAATAAATCTTTGTGACATTGGATTAGGCAACGGTTTCTTAAGTTTGGCACCAAAAGCACAAGTGACAAAAGAAACTTCTAAGGATATCATCAAAAAAGTGAAAAGACAGCCCACAGAATGGGAGAACATATTTGCAAATCATATATCTGATAAGTGACTAGGATGAAGAATATGTGAAGAACCCTTACAATGCAACAATAAAAAGACAAATAACCCAATTTTAAAATGGGCAAAGAATGTGATAGACATCTCTCCAAAGAAAGTGTACAAATGGCCAGTTGTCACCTGAAAATTTCAACATCATTCATCACGAGGGAAAATCACAATAAGATACCACTTCATACCCAGTAGGATGGCTAGAATCAAAAAGACGGACAGGGCTTCCCTGGTGGTGCAGTGGTTAAGAATCTGCCTGCCAATGCAAGGGACATGGGTTCGAGCCCTGGCCCGGGAAGATCCCACACGCCGCAGAGCAACTAAGCCCGTGCGCCACAACTACTGAGCCTGTGCTCTTGAGCCCGCAAGCCACAACTACTGAAACCCACGCACCTAGAGCCCGTGCTCCACAACAAGAGAAGCTACCGCAATGAGAAGCCCGCACACCGCAACAATGAGTAGCTCCCGCTCATCGCAAGTAGAGAAAGCCCATGAGCAACAAAGAAAACCCAACACAGCCAAAAATAAAAACGAATAAATAAATAAATTTATAAAAAAAAAAAGACGGATAATAACAAGCGTTAGCAAGAATGTGGAGAAATAGGAAACTTCATACATTGCTGCTAGGGTTGTAAAACAGTGTATTTGCTTTGTGAAACAGTTCACTACTTCCTCAAAATGTTAAACATATAGTTATTGTATAATATGACCCAGCAATTCCATGCCTAGTTATATACCCAAGAGGACTGAAAACCTATGTCCACACAAAACCTGTACACAAATGTTCATAGCAGCATTACCAATAACAGCCCAAAAGTGGAGACAACCCAAATGTCCATCAACTGATGAATAAGAAAAATGTGGTATATCCACACAATGGAATATTATTTGGCAATAAAAAGAAATGGAGTACTGATCCATGCTGCAACATGGATGAAGCTGGGAAACAGTATATTCAGTGAAAGATGACAGTAACAAAAGGCCACATATTCCATTATTCCATTTATATGAAATGTCAGGAATGGGCATATCCATAGAGATAGATATTAAATTAGTGGTTGCCAGGGGCTAGGGGGTTGGCTGCTAACAAACACAGGGTTTCTCCTGGGGTGATGAAAATGTTCTGAAACTCAATAGTGGTGACAGTTGCAATAACTCTGTAAATATGCCCCAAATCACTGAATTGTACAGAGGTGGGCAAACATCTTCTGTAAAGGGCCAGATAGTAAATATCATAGGCTTTGTGGGCCATATGATCTTTGTTACAACTACTCAACTCTGCCATTATAGAGGGAAAGTAGCCATAGGCCATATGTAACTGAGTGTGCATGGTTGTGTTCTAATAAAACTTTATTTACAAAAACAGGCAGCAGTCCACAGCCCTCAGATGTAGTTTGCCAATCCTTACTCTAGACAGTGAGGTATTTGAATTGGGTCATGCTTCATTCGTCTTTGTGTCCTCTGAGGGCCTCGCCAGTATGTGGTACTCAACATATTCTTAATCAAGCTAACAGGAATTCCCTTGCACCATCTTCTTTCCATGGACAAAAGGAGTTGCTAGCATTTCTTATCTCTCTTGGCTTCTGGTAGCATGTGAGGCTGTAGTGACCAGATACCCTCTGGTTGGCTATGGAAGAAGTCCTGTAGCTTGAAGACATCTGGGCCTAAGAGTGAAAAGAAAGGGATGGAAATAGGATAAGAGCAAGTGCCAACCAAATGATGAAGATTAAAATACGGAACCCACTGAACACTTGAGTTGCCTCACCTAGAGCCTTCCTGGAATAGCAGCACTCATCAGAGGAAAGAACTCTGACCTAAGTGTCCCAAGAACTGCCCTGCTTCCAGCTGCAAACTTAGTGCAGACCCTTGCATTTCTAATATATCTACCACACCAAGTGGAGGTAGAGTCTGTGGTTCTCTTCTGAGAAAGGACCTTGGCCTATTGTTCTAAACCTCATTAAGGCTCTGTCACAGTCTCTACCTAGGAAGCCCACCTGCAACATTCATCCATCTTCTCCAAGGGCGGGGGGGGGGGGGAGGGGGAGGGCGGTAAATGCGTTACAACATTTACCATCCTGACTTAACGGGGTCGCTTCAAATTGTGCACATCCCAAAAATATTTGCTCTAGCACAGGCTCAGAAGAGAGATGGAGCAATGAGGCTGTGTTCCATTAAGGGCAGTGAGAGAAAGTAGGGCACGTTTTCCCTCTCTAGGTTTTCCCAGTGATGAATAATGGGGATGCTCCATTGATCACTGCTGTCCCTCTGCGTTCACAGGTCTCAGCTTTCCCCAAACAACACAGCCTTGCTGATCTGTCTTTGGGATCAGTAATAAGGATCTTTCTTTGGGAAGACACCCCAGAGTGAGTAATAAGGACAAGCTTTGCGTTGTCACCCAGTAGTGGGGCTAGATACTAGTCATCCCCATCCTCTGATTTATTTAGAGTTTAATGACCTCAGCACAGTGGCTTATTATAGATACAGTCAAAGCTGAAGACAATTACAGATATATAACTACTAATTTCTATAGCAGCATCTTACAGTTGTTTGGTACTCAGGTAGAGAATATGTTGGGGAAACATTAGGGAATGTAATAGGTTCTTCTCTGTAGCAGAACATGTCAGATGGAAATGGTGTTATAAGCTGTACTTCTATTTTTGCACAAGGCTATTGTACACATTTGTATGTCTAGAAAACCAGAATATGATATTTGGAAGATACAGTTATTCAACATATTGATGTGTGTCTTTTCTTGCCTTTTTAAAGTTTCAGGTACCAGAGGGAAAAGTCAGCAGGTGTGTTAGGCATTGAGCAAGAAGGGATAGGAGAAGTGTTTATATCTGGTGTCCTTCTCAAAGCCCTTGGTAGTAACGATAAATGGGTATTGCCCACTTGGGTCACAAGATGACAATTGGAACCAAAAGGTCTGTCTTAGTTCAAGATGAACACACATAACGCATAATAATTCTGTAATTCTGTAATTCATGGCTGTAATGCACTAAAATTACCAGCCTGGCTCCCTGCTGCATCCTAGTGCATTTCAGAAATTGGTACTGAGGGGATCAGGTAGGGAGAAAGTACGGAGACAAGGATAGAGCCTCCCCATTGAAGATGGAAAGTGTTTGCAAACATTTTTATTTACAGAATTTCCAGCTTGCAGTAAGCACCCGTGTCATTTTGTGCATTTTAATTCCATAAATTAAAAAGAAAAAGCACAAGCCTGTATTGTTAATGCACTTTCAGCTATAAGTAACTGAACTTACTGAAAAGCTCTCACAAAAAGTTAAGTGATTATTTTTTGCTATTGAGCTCCATGGACGGAAGACCTAAATAGACATTTCACCAAGGAAGACATACACATGGCCAAGAGGCACATGAAAAGATACTCAACATCACTAATTATTAGAGAGATGCAAATCAAAACTACAATGAGGTGTCACCTCATGCCAGTCAGAATGGCCATTATCAAAAAATCTAGAAACAAAAAATGCTGGAGAGGGTGTGATGAAAAGGGAAACCTCCTGCACTGTTTGTGGGAATGTAAATTGATACAACCACTATGGAGAACAGTATGGAGTTTCCTTGGTTGCTTGCAGGTTGCGTGGTTGTTCTCTTCCCACACCTCTCACCCCCCACCCCACCAGCTCTAGGGCCAATTCTGACCTGAGATGGGAGCTCTGTATGTAGGAGGCCACCTGTATTGGTTACCCATTGCTGTATAACAAAGGGCCCCAAACTTAGTGGCCTAAAGCAACAATCACTTGATTTGCTCACAATGCTATGAGTCAGGAAATTGGGTGGACACAATGGAGAAGACTCATTTCTGCTCCATGAAAACTGGGGCTTCATTTGGGGGACTGGCCAATCTGGGGACTTAAATGGCTACCTTGGGCTTCCTCACAGCATGGTGGCCTCAGAGTTCAAAGACGGAGCATTCTAAGAGCGTAGATTCGATGTACAAGTGCTTATCAGTCCTCTCATTTATCACACTTGTTGACATCTCATTGGCCAAAACAATTTACCTGGCTGAGCCCAGAGTCACATGGGAGGGACCACACAAGAGTATGAACATTGAGAGACATGGCTTACTGGGGGCCATGAGTGTAACAGTTACCACATCAACAATCTGGCTCATCCTTGAGTCCTGTTCAGCCCTGATCCTGTGCCCCAGTTCTGACCATTGTGCTTCTGTTTTCTCCAGTGAATTATTACCTTTAGCAGCTTTCTCTATACCCACAACTTGAGCCACAGACAACCTATCAAAAGCAGCCATACCTATGTTCTCTTCAGCTCAGGAATTTTTCCAGACTCTACCTCTTTCATTTTTCTTTGAAGATCTTTTCTCTCATCTGCTCCTCTTCTCTTCTATCTATAAATGTTACCATATCCACCTTCTCTACCTAGCCTCTTTCAAATGATAACTACTACTTAGGACAAGCTGATTGATTTTTATTATTGGGTTTCAACACATATGCTACCCCTGAGACTGCCTCTTTTATTTCTATGCACCAGAGACTACCTATCAGTGATGCCTACCTGGGACCCCATCTGGGCTTCTGGGTCCAGCACCTTAGACCCTGCTTGGCTGAGGGTAGTGCTCAAATATCTACATTTGCCTCATGACCCTGAGTCTTTGACCTGGAACTCACTTAGGACCCCAGTTCCTCTGGGACTGTCGGCTCCCTCTTCTCTCTCTATAGGACTTGATTCCCATCCTGAAGCCCAGCCCAGAAGTTGAGACTTCGCTATTGGCTGACACACTTCCATGACACTCACAGCTACCTATCTTCTAAGATGCCCAACATCCCCAGGTACAGGGATCCCTGTCACTTTACACTGCCTGCCCAGAAGGACATCCCTGCTGCTTCATGTATGAACAGCACACTTGAACCAGCTCAAGCAGGAGATGAGGATTTTGGGGGCTCAGAAATAATAGATGCCAGGACTGGAACATAGTCAGGACCTACTTTCTAGTCCTGCCTCCCACCATTGCTGTCTTTAAATCTTGGCTTCACCTTCACTCTCTAAAGACAGTTTTCTCTAATGGCAGGAACCAAGGCCACCAGCAACCCTGGCATCTCTAGTGGGTATGAATTTCAACACCCAAATTAAAATTCCTTCTCTTAAAGGGAACCGTCTTGCACTGTTGATGGGAGTGTAAATCGATACAGCCACTATGGAGAACAGTATGGAGGTTCCTCAAAAAATTAAAAATAGAACTACCATATGACCCAGCAATCCCGCTCCTGGGCATATACCCTGAGAAAACCATAATTCAAAAAGAGTTATGTACCACAATGTTCATTGCAGCTCTATTTACAATAGCCAGGACATGGAACCAACCTAAATGTCCATCGACAGATGAATGGATAAAGATGTGGCACATGTATACAATGGAATATTACTCAGCCATAAAAAGAAATGAAATTGAGCTATTTGTAGTGAGGTGGATGGACCTAGAGTCTGTTATACAGCGTGAAGTAAGTCAGAAAGAGAAAAACAAATACCGTATGCTAACACTTATATATGGACTCTAAAAAAAAAAGTGGTTCTGATGAACCTAGGGGCAGGACAGGAATAAAGACACAGACGTAGAGAATGGACTTGAGGACATGGCGGGGGGGAAGTGTAAGCTGGGATGAAGTGAGAGAGTAGCATTGACATATATACACTACCAAATGTAAAATAGATAGCTAGTGGGAAGCAGCCGCATAGCACAAGGAGATCAGCTCGGTGCTTTGTGACCACCTAGAGGGAGGGGATATGGGGATATATGTATACATATATCTGATTCACTTTGGTATACAGCAGAAACTAACACAACATTGTAAAGCAATTACACTCCAATAAAGATGTTAAAAAAAAAAACACTAAATTGCATTACAAAAGGTCAGTATAGTGATTGCCTTCGGGAAGGAGGGGAGGGGTGGCAGGTGGGTAGAACATAAGGATGACTGGCTGTGTTCTAGGTCTTGTTGAATACACAGGTTTTTTTCCTTTGTGATAATTCATAAAAATGTAGGTTTACATTTTGTACGTTTTCTATTTGTGTTATACTTCAATAAAGGGTTAAAAAAATGGAGACTACAAGCTTATAAAAAAATTCCTTCTCTTTTTCTCAGCAATAGAGGAGAAATATGGAGGTTTATAGCTTCCTTTAATTTTATTTTTTTAATTGAAGTATAATTGATTTACAAATGTGTTAATTTCAGGTGTACAGCAAAGTGATTCATACACACACACACACACATATATATATACACTCTTTTTCAGATTCTTTTCCATTATAGGTTATTACAAGATATTGAGTATAGTTCCCTGTGCTTATACAGTAGGTCCTTGTTGTTTATGTATTTTATATATAGTAGTTTATATCTGCTAAATCCAAACTTCTAATTTATCCCTTCCCCTACCTCTTTCCCTGTTGGTAACCATAAGTTTGTTTTCTATGTCTGTGAGTCTATTTCTGTTTTGTAAATAAGTTCATTTGTATCGTTTTTTTAGATTCCACATAGAAGTGATATCATATGATATTTGTCTTTCTCTGACTTACTTCACTTAGCATGATAATCTCTAGGTGCATCCACGTTGTTGCAAATGGCATTATTTCATTCTTTTTTATGGCTGAGTAATATTCCATTGTGTATATATACACACCACATCTTCTTTATCCATTCATCTGTTGAGGAACATTTAGGTTGCTTCTATGTCTTGGCTATTGTAAATAGTTATAGCTTCTTTGAAAGCATGTATTTTTGATTCTCTTCCCACCCTGTTTCGGCCTGTAGAGGAAGAGACTAGGAGCAGGAATGGAGAATAAGCAGGTCAAGCACACAGGACCCCCCAGGATCTGGGGAGTCTGCAGAGTGTTCCCAGGTGGGGCCAAGTCCCATGAAGCTGCCCCACCTTTGAGTGGCTTGGGAGAAGCTTTTACACACTTGGTTAGGTGTATAAATCCAAAAACCTCTATGCAAGACCTTAGGAGTCAGATGAGTTTTAGAACTTCTCAGATTTTAAAAACATAATACAGGGTATATATATAATGTATTATGTATCACTGCCAGTGGAGTGTGGAGCGGCACTCCATCATCAAACTCATTCATTTTTTTATGGTAAAATGTTTGAATATTCACACTTTCAAGGTAATCATGTTAATATAAGTTTTCTTGTTAGTTCAGGTCAGGTCAGACTTTGCCACTAAATGCATAATGTAAAACCTTTTGGTTTTCAGAGTAGGAGGATTTCAGGATAAGAGATAAGAGATGGTGGAGCTATAGCAAGGATGTGGAAAAAGATCACTAAAAACTGGATACTGGCTTCCCATGTCAGAGACCATCTCTGATGGGAGCTGGGGGTCTGTGATTGGTTGAACATGTGTCACGTGCCTGATCCTATGTCCCACACCCCTACCCCACCATGCCTACCCAGCCATGCCTCCACCATCAGGAACACCACAAAGCACCCCTTCCCCAGGATTTCCTTCTCACTCCTACCATCTGCCCAAAAACTTACTTTCAACAAGGAGGATATAAAAAAAGCAAAAAAGGAGGATACATTTACAGTAGATTTTCTACCTTCCAGTAGGAGACCATCAATGCCACTCCCATCTGATCCTACATTCCTGTTTCCCTAAGCCACCACACGATTCCACAATCCCAGGTCTTTCTTCTTCACCTGGACTCTCACCCCCGTAAAGTACAAAATATCCCCTAATCAAATCCAGTTTCCTGTTTCTTCAAACTCTTTCATTGTGCCCTCTGAAACTCATGGTCCATCATCAGCAAAATCACTTCCATCCTTAACAGCTGAATGTTTCCTTCTTGTAGCCCTGGCTGAAGCCAGGCTCTTCCCTGAGGACTTTCCCCCACCCCTGCAGCCCTCTCAAGTCCTAGATTTATCACATTTCTCTCCAACCACTGAGCCTGTAAGTGGGAAACGTGTCCTCCTTCCTCTTCATTGCAACTTTCAGAGCTTCATTCCTCCTGTACACACACACACACACACACACACACACACACACACACACACACACAACTTCTTTGAAGCTTATGCACCATATGGTACCATCTTATCAGAGCCATGTGAAGGTCTTTGCTTCCCTCTCTCTCTCCCTCTAATACTCTTTGTACAACACTTGATAATTTCAGTATTCACATAGATGATACCTCAAGACTTTTACCTCCCAGTTTCGCCAACTTCTCATCTCCACTTATTTTGTCCTCCCTACTTCTGCTCACCCCCCCCCTTTATTCTTTATCATTACTGTTTACCACACCCTTCCACAATCTATATTTTGAGTAGCCCATTCTCAAACACACTCTTTTATCTCGAGCTTATTCCCTCTCTACTCCAGTATCACTGATTCTTTGACCACATTAGGATCACAAACCCTGCCATCATTTCACTGTCCACTCGTATCTGAAGCTCCCTCATTAGATTCCATGGTCCGTTATTAGAATCATTCCTTCCCAGACACAGTCGACTCCTTTGCTCCTCTCTTGCTGTGTCATACTCACTTGGCAGCTCCATACCAACACCGCTGAAAGTGGTCAGAGAAAAGCAGACAACTAGGATGACTTGTCCCCATTTAGTCACTCCAGTGAGCCTGTGGTGCTGGTCGTCACGCCTTCCACGTTCCCTGAGTCAATTCACTCCCCCATTGCATGATGAGTAATTCACACCACCTTCTCTTCTCTCAAGCTGCCCACCTCCTTCCCATCCCTAGTCTCAGCTGAAGACCTCACCTTTCATTTCACTGAGAAAATAGAAATAAGAGAACTTTCATGTGCCGCCATCTGCTTTTCTCACACTCTTGGGCTCATACCCATTTTTCCTTCATTCTATGTGGTCTTTCATGTCGGCTTTTCTTGGGTGTTTAATTCAGTCTCCTCCTCTGATCAACATTCCTGTCTCACTTTCTTACCACCCTGAGTTCCACCACAGTCACCTCAAAATGGTAACCTCAGCCCCCAAGACCACCTAACTTGTTTCTCAGATTTCCAACTCTAGATTCCCAGTATGAAAAACCTGATTGGCCGGGCTTGGGTCAGGTGGTCACCTCCAGTCCATTCAGCTGTGGCCATGGAGGAGGGGTTACACTGCACAGGAAGCTTTTATAAAGAGACTTTGCTCTGAGAAGGGGATAAAGGGTGATACAAAATAGAGGACAGCGAACAGTCAAAAACAAACAGGGGCTTCTCTGGTGGCACAGTGGTTAGGAATCCGCCTGCCAATGCAGGGGACACGGGTTCGTGCCCCGGTCCAGGAAGATCCCACATGCCGCGGAGCAACTAATCCCGTGCACCACAACTACTGAGCCTGCGCCTCTGGAGCCTGTGCTCCGCAACAAGAGAGGCCGCAATAGTGAGAGGCCCGCGCACCGCGATGAAGAGCGGCCCCCGCTTGCCGCAACTAGAGAAAGCCCTCGCACAGAAACGAAGACCCTACACAGCCATAAATTAATTAATTAATTAATTAATTAAAAAACAAACAAACAAACAAAACAGAAAACCCTCCAAAAGTCTATCTTCCACTAGGGGAAGAAACCAAAAACCAAAAACAGGGTATTAAAAAATTCAGACAACAACTATTGGGTGTAAGATAGGCTCAAGGATGTACTGTACAACACGGGGAATATAGCCAATATTTTGTAATAACTGTAAATGGAAAGTAACCTTTAAAATTCTATAGAAATAAAATTTTTTTCTAATTCAGACAACAAAGCCTTACAGAAACTACTGAGAAAGAAGAGAGATATCATTATACGAGGAATCTGAGAAAAGCATAGCTATAATGGAACATGTATTTCACTCTGCATCCCATAGACTGTAAATGTTCCAGAGCCCAGAACTGGCCCTGCTGATCTTTACAGCCCTGTATGTAACATGGTCCCCAGCATTCAGTATTTGCTGCATTGAATAGAATCCCCTGGTAGATAATGAGGGGAAAAAATGACAGCGTGATGGGCACTGCAATTCTCCTCCTCTATAGATATTCAAGTTTTCCTGGAGAGTCAAATTTTTCTCAAACACTGACTATTGTACGGGATTGTGATGAGAAGTCTTTATTTAGGTGACATTTGGTCATATGCCAGACAATGGCCTCATCTAAAGCTTTGCAAAAGATTCAGAAATGCCCTTCAACTATCTTGTCTGTTTCTTATATTATCCTGCTTTAAAAGCCAAGGGCATAACGCTCCATCATAACTCCAGGATGGTATTTCCATGGAGAGATGAGCTAGTCTGGCAGACTGAGCTGCTTGCTGACCAAACACAGGGACAGAGCTGAGAAAACCTGGAGATGTGGCTCTGAGCTCTGAGTGGAGGACTGAGAGGCAAAGAGGTGCATCAAAATCACCTGAATTTTTCAAGTTATGAATCCACCCTCCACAATGATTCTCATGTTACCTGGAAACCTGGGAGTCGGGGTAGGGAGGGATCAGAAAAAAATACTACGATGTATATTTTGAAAAATAGAGCTCCCTTTCCTTTTTCCTCCCTGTCACTCTCTTGAATATCAGTAAACTAGAGGTATGCATTTGTGTTTAATGTCTCTCTCAAATCTCAGCATACATTTTATGTATGCATCTATGTATGTATTTATATGCCATCTCATTCCAGAAAGGATGGCAGATGGCTTACAAGGATATATCAAATACAAGAAAAGGAGCATAAAAAATAGAAACAAAATGCCAAAGAGAAAAAAAAAAGTTGGAAATGTAAATGCGAGTAGTCCTGAGGTCACTTTCACAAAGTTCAGCTGGCTTCCGTTCAAGAGAGGCTGAGCTCACAGAGAGGAGACACAGGACAATGCAGGCTGGGCGTTCAGGGAGTGCACGAGCCTTAGGCACCAGATCATCAGCTGGAAAAGCTGATCATCTGTTACCAAGATGGTGACCTGGACTCTTGGGTTCTCACAGAATGGAAGTACTCCCACCTAAAAGGGGAGTGGAGAGCAAAGGTCCTGTTTTCTAAAACCAGGGGTGTTTCAGGGTCCCCAGGAGAAAGCCTAAGCAGGATAGCACTTGGAATTTAAGAACTTAGCAGGCAAGGTCAAGGATTGTTATTAGGTCTTATTCCTGCCTCTCCTAACCAGAGAGATGCTCCACGTCGAGGCGTCTGGAATTCAGTCTTTTATACTCAGGTTCCACCTTGACCAGTGGCCAAATTACAGATTTAATGTCTAGGTCTTCCTAATCCTGATTCTAGTTGATTAATTCTGTCTTCCTACGCATACAACAAATTTATACTTGGAACATGACCAAGCATTTATATAAGATCCCATGATAGGACTGAAAACGTGTGGAGCAGTCGACGGGGTGGTGGCATTTAGGTGAAGGAGAGCAAAAGATCAATTAATTCCATCCCCAGATAATAATGACAGCTAATATTACTGAGGGCTTTTTAAGTGCTGGAGGTTTTAAATGCATTATCTCATTTAAGCATTTCAAAGACCACCTTAGGAGTACTCATATTATCCTTCTTACTTTATAGATGGGGAAATGGAGGTTCAGAGAGATTAAGTGTGTCCCACAGGACAGTTCAGCTTTTAAGCTGTTGAAACAGGATTCAAGTCTAGCAGTCAACCTGGTCAAACAAGACTACAGAGGAAAGGTATGAGGTGATGTGTAGTCTATAGTTCATGGAACCCAGGCAGAAGAAAATCGGCCTTGAGCTATTCCCTGAAGCTCAGGGGACTCAACCTTTCTGGATCAGTGAAAGAGCAGAGGTCCATGGAAAAATGTTTCTCCAATTCCCCTTCCCAATACTGAGTCATCAATTATGCCAAAGAAAAATTTCTGCTAATAGTTTAGCAGTCATTCCAGTTTGTCTTGGCTAATGGTGGAAGGTAGGGAGGGTAGAGGTGGGGCAAACAAGATATAGGGTATCAGAGAGTCATACCATCTAATCCAGAACTTTTCAATAGTTTTTTTTAACCCATAGCACCATTTGATGAAAATTCCCATCATCATCCTAAAGAATTATTAATGTGTAAAAGAGTCTATTTCCTTTGACATAGCCCTCCTAGCCAAGGAGATTATATTGAGCTTTACTTTTCCTAGTTAGAATTATAAGAATACATGCTTTGAAGCACTCCATGACCCTGGGTTTTTCTTCTATGTGACCTTAGCCAAGTTACTTGTACCACCCCCTGTTTATAAAATTAAGTTTCTTTCAAGATTATTTTTTAAATTAGGCAGGACAGTACCAAGTGCTCAGTACTCTGTGGACTGTAGTTGCCCTTCTTCCCCCATACTCAAGCCCATGTTTATTGGATGACTACTGAAAACTGATCAGTCTTCTAAGCACTAGGAAACAGATTGTTAAAATCGACAGTGAAAACACTAATTTGAAAAGATAAATGAACCCCAATGTTCATAGCAGCATTATTTACAATAGTCAAGATATGGAAGCAGTCTAAGTGTCCATCAATAGATAAATGGATAAAGAAGAAGTGATTATATATATATATATATATATATATATATATATATATATACGCGCGCACACACACACACACACACACACATATGGAATATTATTCAACCATATAAAAAGAATGAAATTCTGCCATTTGCAGCAACGTGGGTGGACCTCGAGAGTACTGTGCTTAGTGAAATAAGTCAGACAGAGAAAGACAAATACTCAGTTACCACTCACATGTGGAATCTAAAAAATAAAATAAACAAATGTATATAACAAAAAAATCAACAGCAATATCAGTGAATGAGGCAAATCTGCAAGTCACTCATTGGCCAAACAGCATTTGCACTGAGGTTTGCACAAAATAAACCAGTCATGGGTATGTTTTAATACTCCAGAAACAGCACCTTCTAATTCGCTCTGTGATTTCAGTCCTTCAGATAGTTTTCTTCAGGAATTGCATATGGGTATGAAAGGGTTAATTTGCTGATTACACAAAATTCAGGATTTAGAAGAAGAAATTAACAAATTAAAAGCAAAAAAGCTCTCAAACACTATTCAAGCAAAAAAGATGAGAATGGGATTTACTTGCATGCTTAGGCCTAATGATAAGAATAGATACCAAGTATTTATTTCATGCCTATTATGTGCCAAGCTCTTTGCAGTATCTCTAATCATCACAACTTCCATGAAGCAGCACCCCATTCAAAGAGGAAGAAACTGTAGTTTGGGCACTTTTCCTTCCAAAAAGAAGGAACAGGGATAGAATCCAGGTGACAGTAGCATCCTTTCCCAATTCAGTTGTCAGCTTACCTCATTACTAACCGCCAAGAATAAGCTGACAATGCAAAGGTAAGTTAATTAAGGGAAAAGTTAGCTGCCTTGCTAATTAGGAGGTGTGCCTTACCAGTCTCTTCGGGAACCTACAGAATGTACATCATGAAATAAATAGTGACCAATGAGGTCATCAGATCTTGTAGATTCTCTATCTTAGCTTTCTCCTCCACTGCCTCTCCATTCCTGTCATAGTTCAGGTAGGAGAAATGTAAACTTGGATCAGGCCAAACTTATTGATAAGGACTCTAAATTGGTTAATTCTACGTTGTAATTTGACCATGGGGTGCCCAGACATTTGGTAAAATATTATACTGGGTATTTCTATGAAGGTGTTTTTGGATGAGATTAACATTTTTTATGTTATTTTCAGTAGACTGAGTAAAGCAGATTGCCCTTCCTAATGTGGCCTCATCCAATTAGTTGAAGGCCTGAAGAGAACAAAAATGCTGAACCAAGTAGGGGAGAGCTCTCATGCTTGATGACCTTCAAACTGGGACATTGACTTTTTCCTGCCTTTGGCTTGAACTGAAACATCAGCTCTTCCTGGGTCTCAAACCTACCCTCCTTCACACTGGAACTACCCCATCAGCCCTCCTGGGTCTCCAGCTGACCAACTCACCCTGCAGACTTGGGACTCACCTCACAAATCTTGCCTTGCAGATCTTGGAATTAACCTGCATAATCATGTGAGCCATTTCCTTATAATAAATCACACATACACACACACACGCACCTGATTGGTTCTGTTTCTCTTGAGAACTTTAACTAATACAGTATTACTGAGCAGAGAATCCATAATTAAGGATTAGCTCAAGGAGGTTAGAACAGCACTCACATTTTGCTTGACTGGTTGACGGAACTTTGTATCCAAAGGTGGTCTACGGTAAATGAAGATGAAATGCCGAAACTTCCTTGCTGAGATTGGAATGCTAGAATGGAATGCTTACATAATATCGGCTCATCCATTCTAGAAGGGTCCAGAGGACACACCTTTCACTAAGGCTGTATCCAGCATCCTTGAAGAGATTTGCAATTGCTCTTCTCTGTAGATCAGATATTACAGTGGGACCTGTGACTCAGTTGTGATTCCTAAATGCAATAGGAATGATAGGATTCTGGAGTGGCACAGAAGAGTCCAAGCAGTAATCAAAATAGTCCGACTCACAGAGATCTTTGGCACTGACTAGCTGATCATGCTGTCCCTATAACTAAAATAGTTGGACAGTATATTAAAGCCTTATTTTATCTGTATAATCATCAAAGCTCTAAGTCTAGTGAACAGAACTCTGACTTAAGTTACCAAACTAGAAAGTCGCAGCCTCTCAATCCATCTCTAGACTTAAGCCAGTTCACCAACCCAGACTCAGTGGGTCCTTGAAGAAGAAGCCTGCCACACTGTCAAAAATGTATCTTTTTTATTGAAGTATAGTTGATTTACAATGTTGTGTTAATTTCTGCTGTACAGCAAAGTGATTCAGTTACACACACATATATATATTCTTTTTCATGTTCTTTTCCATTATGGTTTATCACAGGATATTGAATATAGTTCCCTGTGCTATACAATAGGACCTTGTTGTTTATCCATCCTATATATAATAGTTTGTACCTGCTAATCCCAAACTCCCAATCCTTCCCTCTCCCACCCCCCTCCCCCTTGGTAACCACAAGTCTGTTCTCTATGACTGAGAGTCTGTTTCTGTTTTGTAGATAGGTTCATTTGTGTCATATTTTAGGTTTCACATATAAGTGATATCATATGGTGTTTGTCTTTCTCTTTCTGACTTACTTCTCTTAGTATGATAATCTCTAGGTCCATCCATGTTGCTACAAATGGCATTATTTCATTCTTTTTCATGGCTGAGTAATATTCCAGTGTGTGTGTGTGTGTGTGTGTGTGTGTGTGCGCGCGCGCGCGTACGTATATATATATATATATATATATATACACACACACACCACATCTTTATCCATTCATCTGTCAATGGACATTTAGGTTGGTTCCCTGTCTTGGTTATTGTAAATAGTACTGCTATGAACATTGGGGTGCATGTATCTTCCTGAATTGTGATTTTGTCTGGGTATATGCCCAGGAGTGGGATTGCTGGATCATATGCCAACTCTATTTTTAGCTTTTTGAGGAACCTTCATACTGGTCTCCACCGTGGCTGCAGCAATTTACATTCCCACCAACAGTGTAAGAGGGTTCCCTTTTCTCCACCCTCTCTCCAGCATCAGAAATGTACCTTGTTTATCTCCCTCCCAGCCTTCTCCCCAAAGACCTGTGACTATTTACCAGGGTGGCTGTGACTGGGGAAGGAGACACCATCAGACTTTTCAGGGATTCTGGGACACTGGGTCTGGATTGGCACAAATTCCTAAAAAGTCTAAAATGTCACTGTGACCCACCAGTCAGAGTAGAGGTTATGAAGGTGAAATGACTGATGGGGTTCTGGTTCAGTTTCACTTCATAGTGGCCTAGTGGGTTCCTGAAATCATCCTGTGGTTATTTGCCCAGTTCTGGACTGCATAGTTGGAATAGACATACTCAGCAGAATACCTAATCTGTAGAATGAGGGTTCTTATGGTAGGAAAGGCTAAGGGAAACCACTAGTACTCTCTATACCCAGGAAAATCATAAACCAAAGGCAGTACCACATTTCAGAAGAGATTGTGGAGATTGCTGTTACTATCAAGGACTTGAATGCAGGGACGGTGATTACTACCACATCCCACACAGCTAGCCTGTAATCGTTGGCCTGTGTAGACAACAGATGCAGCTTAGATTATCTTGCACTTGATCAGGTGGTAAATTCAATTACATCTGCTCTTCCAGATGTGGTTTTTTTTGTTGTTGGAGCAAATCAACATATCCCCTGGTGCCTGGTATGCGGCTATTGGTCTGTCAAATGCCCTTTCTTCCATATCTATTAATAAGATCATCAGAAGTAGTTTTCTTTCAGCTGGGAAAGTCAGCAATACACCTTCACTGTTCTATTTCAGGGCTGTAGGAACTCTCCTGTCCTGTCCCTTAATCTCATCCACAGGGACATGACCACCTTTCCATCCCATGGGATACTGTGCTTGTCCATTACATGGTTGATATTACACTGATTGGACCTGGTGAGCAACCACGTTTAGGCACACTGAGATAGTATTTAACTAAGGTAAGGGAAATAAATTCCACAAAAACCTTAATGAAATTTCATTGTCTGAGGCATGTTGAGATATCTCTTCCAATATGAAGGACAAGTTGCTATATCTGTCCCATCCTGCGTAGTGGGTCTCTGGATTTTGGAGGCAACACATACCCATTTACCAAGTGATTCAAGAAGCTGCCTATTTTGAGTGGGTCCCAGAGCAAGAGAAGGTTTTGAAACAGGTCTGCTGTGCAAGTTGCTCTGACACTTGGACCGCAAAACCCACAGATCCAATCACACTTGAAGTGTCAGTGGCTGATAGGCATGATGTATGGAGGCTTTGGAAGGCACTTGTATGTGAATCACAGGGCAGAATCTTAGGATGTGGGAGCAAAGCAATGCCATCCTCTGCAAATAGCTACTTTCCTTTGAGAAGCAGCAAGAGCTTTGGGCTTTCTACTGGGTCTTGGTGGAAACGAAATGCTTGGCCATAGGACACCACATTATTATGTGACTTGAGCTACACGTCACGCACTGGGAGTTGTCTGACCCACAGCAGTACCCCATCATCAAATGGAAGTGGTACATGTGAGATCAGAGTTGAGCAGGTTTGAAGATACAAGTTACATGAAGAAGTAGATCAGATCCCCACGGCTCCTATATCTGCTCATCACTTTCTCTCTTTTAACCCACACCTATGGCTTCACGGGGAATTCCCTAAAACCAATTGATTGAGGAGAAGGAAGAAGAACCTTTGGGTATGGTTTACAGTTTATTCTTTACCTGAAAGCAGGTGGCTACATCATTACAGCCTTACTCCAGGATGAGCCAGAAGGACAGTGGAAAGGGGAAATATTCTCAGTGGGTAGATTTTGGAACAGGGTACTTGATTGTTCATTTTGCCTGGAAGGAGAAATGACCAGAAATATGTACCTAAGCTGCTATGGTCTGTAGCTAATATCTGGGCTTAGAAGGAAAAAGACTGGAAAATTAATGGTAAGGAGGTATGGGGGAGAAGTACATGGATAGGCCTCTCCAAATGGGACTGGGGTGTGAATATATTAATGCTTCATACATAAATGTTCACTAAAGGATGAGCTCTTCAGTGGAGAAATTTAATAATCAAGTAGATAGGATGACCCGTTTTGTGGATACCATTTAGCCTCTTTCCCCAGCCACTCCTGTCATTGGCCAATGGACTCATGAACAATGTGATCATGTAACTCAGGAAAAGGGACTCCTCTTCACCAAGGCTGATGTGGTCTCAGCTACTGCTGAGTGTCCAATCTGCCAATAGCAAAGACCAACACTGAGCCAGTAATATGGTGCCATTTCTCAGGAGGACCGGGCAGCAGGTTAATTACTTTGGACTACTTCCATTATGGATGAGAGAGTATTTTGTTCTTAGCCACTTACTCTGGATATGGATTTGTCTTTCCTGCCTGCAAGTCTTCTGCCAAAACTACCATCAGTGGACTTACAGAATGCCTTATCCACCTTCGTGGTATTCCAAAGAGCGTCACTATTTTTTTTTATTGAAGTATAGTTGATTTACTATATTGTATTGTATATTAAGGTATACATAATAGGTTTTTTTTGCAGATTATATCCCACTATAGGTTAATACAAGATATTGGATTTAATTTCCTGTGTATACCGTAAATTTTTACTGCTTATCTATTTTATGTATAGTAGTTATATCTGTTAATCCCATACCCGTAATTTGTCCCTCACCCTACTCCCTCTCCCCTTTGGTAACCATAATTTTGTTTTCTAGTCTGTTTCTATTGTGTATATAGATTCATTTATATTATTTTTTTAGATTCCACATATAAGTGATATCATACAGTATTTGTCTTTGTCTGACTTATTTCACTAAGCATAATATTCTCTATAATATCCATGTTACTGCAAGTGGCAATGTTTCATTATTTTTATGGCTGAGTAATATTCCTTCGAATATATATGTATACCACATCTTCTTAAACCAATCGACTGTCGATGGGCACTTGGGTTCCTTCCATGTCTTGGCTATTGTAAATAATGCTGCTATGAATATTAAGGTGCATGTACCTTTTCAAATTAGAGTTTTTGTTTTTTTCTACCCAGGAGTAGAATTGCTGGATCATAGGGTAGTTCTATTTTTAGTTTTTTAAGGAACCGCCATACTCTTTTCCATGGTGGCTGTAACAATTTACATTCCTACCAACAGTGTACAAAGGTTCCCTTTTCTCCATACCCTCTCCAGGACTTGTTATTTGTAGACTTTTTGATGATGGCCATTGTGAATAGGATGAGGTGATACCTCATTGTAGTTTTGATTTGCATTTCTCTAATAATTAGTTATGTTGAGCATCTTTCATGTGTCTGTTTGCCTTTCTATATGTCTTCTTTGGAAAAATGTCTATTTAGATCTTATGCCATTTTTTGATTGGGTTGTTTGGTTTTTTTGGATATTGATTTGTATGAGCTGCCAAACAGCCCCACTTCTAACTAAGGAACTCACTTCATAGAAAATGGAAGTGCAGGTAGTGAGATTGGTTCAAGATGGCAGAGTAGAAAGACATGTGCTCACTCCCTCTTGTGAGAGCACAGGAATCACAACTAACTGCTGAACAATCATTGACAGGAAGACACTGGAACTCACCAAAAAAGATACCCCACATCCAAAGACAAAGGAGAAGCCACAATGAGACAGTAGGAGGGGTGCAATCACAGTAAAATCAAATCCCATAACGGCTGGGTAGGTGACTCACAAACTGGAGAGGAAGTCCACCCACTGGAGTGAAGGTTCTGAGTCCCACACCAGGCTTCCCAACCTGGGGGTCCAGCAATGGAGGAGGAATTCGCAGAGAATAAGAATTTGGAGGTTAGTGGGATTTGATTGCAGGACTTTGACAGGACTGGGGGAAACAGAGACTCCACTCTTGGAGGGCACACACCAAGTAGTGTGTGCACCAGGACCCAGGGGGAAGGAGCAGTGACCCCATAGGAGGCTAAACCAGACCTACCTGCTAGTGTTGGAGGGTCTCCTGCAGAGATGGGGGGCAGCTGTGGCTCACTGTGGGAACAAGGACCCTGGAAGCAGAAGTTCTGGGAAGTACTCCTTGGTGTGAGCCGTCCCAGAGTCTGCCATTAGCCACACTGAAGAGCCTGTAGGCTCCAGTGCTGGGGTGCCTCAGGCCAAACAACCAACAAGGAGGGAACTCAGCCCCACCCATCAGCAGACAAGCAGATTAAAGTTTTACTGAGCTCTGCCCACCAGAGCAACAGCCAGCTCTACCCACCATCAGTCCCTCCCATCAGGAAGCTTGCACAAGCCTCTTAGATAGCCTCAGCCACCAGAGGGCAGGCAGCAGAAGCAAAAAGAACTACAATCCTGCAGCCTGTGGAACGAAAACCACGTTCACAGAAAGATAGACAAAATGAAAAGGCAGAGAACTATGTACCAGATGAAGGAACACGATAAAACCCCAGAAAAACAACTAAATGAAGTGGAGATAGGCAACCTTCCAGAAAAAGAATTCAGAATAATGATAGTGAAGATGATCCAGGACCTCGGAAAAAGAATGGAGGTGAAGATCAAGAAGATGCAAGAAATGTTTAACAATGACCTAGAAGAATTAAAGAACAAACACCTAGAAGAATTAAAGAACGAACAGAGATGAACAATACAATAACTAAAATGAAAAAATACACTAGAAGGAATCAATAGCAGAATAACTGGGGTAGAAGAATGGATACGTGACCTGGAAGACAGAATGGTGGAATTCACCGCTGCGGAACAGAATAAAGAGAAAATAATGAAAAGAAATGAAGACAGCCTAAGAGACCTCTGGGACGACATTAAATGCACCAACATTTGCATTATAGGGGTCCCAGAAGGAGAAGAGAGAGAGAAAGGACCCGAGAAAATATTTGAAGAGATATAGTCGAAAACTTCCCTAACATGGGAAAGGAAATAGCCAACCAAGTCCAGGAAGCGCAGAGAGTCCCATACAGGATAAATCCAAGGAGAAACATGCCAAGACACATGGTAATCAAATTGACAAAAATTAAAGACAAAGAAAAATTATTAAAAGCAACAAGGGGAAAATGACAAATAACATACAAGAGAACTTCCATAAGTTTAACAGCTGATTTTTCAGCAGAAACTCTACAAGCCAGAAGGGAGTGGCACAATATATTTAAAGTGATGAAAAGGAAGAACCTACAACCAAGATTACTCTACCCGGCAAGGATCTCATTCAGATTCAACAGAGAAATCAAAAGCTTTACAGACAAGCAAAAACTAAGAGAATTCAGCACCAAACCAGCTCTACAACAAACATTAAAGGAACTTCTCTAAGTGGGAAACACAAGGAAAGAAAAGGACCTACAAAAACAAACCCAAAACAATTAAGAAAATGGTAATAGGAACATACGTATCAATAATTACCTTAAATGTGAATGGATTAAATGCCCCAACCAAAAGACACAGGCTCGCTGAATGGATACAAAAACAAGACCCGTATATATGCTGTCTACAAGAGACCCACTTCAGACCTAGGGACACATACAGACTGAAAGTGAGGGGATGGAAAAAAGATACTCCATGCAAAAGGAAATCAAAAGAAAGCCAGAGTAGCAATACTGATATCAGATAAAATAGACTTTAAAACAAAGAATGTTACAAAAGACAAGGAAGGACACTACATAATGATCAAGGGATCAATCCAAGAAGATATAACAATTATAAATATATATGCACCCAACATAGGAGCACTCAATACATAAGGTAAATGCTAACAGCTATGAAAGAGGAAATCGACAGTAACACAATAATAGTGGGGGACTTTAACACCTCACTTACACCAATGGACAGATCATCCAGACAGAAAATTAATAACGAAACAGAAGCTTTAAATGACACAATAGACCAGATAGATTTAATTGATATTTATAGGACATTCCATCCAAAAACAGCAGATTACACTTTCTTCTCAAGTGCGCACGGAACATTCTCCAGGATAGATCACATCTTGGGTCACAAATCAAGCCTTGGTAAATTTAAGAAAATTGAAATCATATCAGACATCTTTTTCGACCACAATGCTATGAAATTAGCATTAATTAGATTAATTAGCTTAGAAATTAATTACAGGGAAAAAACATAAAAAACACAAACACATGGAGGCTAAACAATACGTTACTAAATAACCAAGAGATCACTGAAGAAATCAAAGAGGAAATCAAAAAATACCTAGAGACAAATGACAATGAAAACATGATGATCCAATCCTATGGGATGTTGCAAAAGCAGTTCTAAGAGGGAAGTTTATAGCTATACAAGCCTACCTCAAGAAACAAGAAAAATCTCAAGTAAACAATCTAACCTTACACCTAAAGGAACTAGAGAAAGAAGAACAAACAAAAGCCAAAGTTAGTAGAAGGAAAGAAATCATAAAGATCAGAGCAGAAATAAATGAATAGAAACAAAGAAAACAATAACAAAGATCAATAAGACTAAGAGTTGGTTCTTTGAGAAGGTAAACAAAATTGATAAACCTTAGCCAGACTCATCAAGAAAAAGAGGGAAAGGACTCAAATCAATAAAATTAGAAATTTAAAAGGAGAAGTTACAATGGACACTGCAGAAATGCAAAGCATCATAAGAGACTACTACAAGCAACTCTATGCCAATAAAATGGACAACTTGGAAGAAATGGACAAATTCTTAGAAAAGTATAACCTTCCAAGCCTGAACCAGGAAGAAATAGAAAATATAAACAGATCAATCACAAGTAATGAAAGTGAAACTGTGATCAAAAATCTTCCAACAAACAAAAACCCAGCACCAGACGGCTTCACAAGTGAATTCTATCAAACATTTAGAGAAGAGCTAACACCCATCCTTCTCAAACTCTTCCAAAAAATTGTAGAGGAAGGAACATTCCCAAACTCATGCTATGAGGCCACCATCACCCTGATACCAAAACCAGACAAAGACACTACAAAAAAAGAAAATTACATTCCAATATCACTGATGAACATAGACGCAAAAATCCTCAACAAAATACTAGCAAACAGAATCCAACAACACATTAAAAGGATCATACACCATGATCAAGTGGGATTTATCCCAGGGATGCAAGGATTTTTCAATATACACAAAGCAGTCAATGTGACACACCATATTAACAAATTGAAGAATAAAAACCATATGATCATCTCAGTAGAAGCAAAAAAAGCTTTTGACAAAATTCAACACTCATTTATGATAAAAACTCTCCAGAAAGTGGGCATAGAGGGAACGTACCTCAACATAATAAAGGTCATATATGACAAACCCACAGCAAACATCATTCTCGATGGTGAAAAACTGAAAGCATTTCCTCTAAGATCAGGAAAAAGGCAAGGATGTCCACTCTTGCCACTATTATTCAACATAGTTTTGGAAGTCCTAGTCATGGCAATCAGAGAAGAAAAAGAAATAAAAGGAATACAAGTTGGAAAAGAAGAAGTAAAACTGCCACTGTTTGCAGATGACATGATACTATATAGAGAGAATCCTAAAGACGCCACCAGAAAGCTACTAGAGCTAATTAGTGAATTTGGTAAAGTTGCAGGATACAAAATTAATGCACAGAAATCTCTTGCATTCCTATACACTAACAGCAGAAGATCAGAATGAGAAATTATGGAAAGAATCCCATTCACCATTGCAACAAAAAGAATAAAATTCCTAGGAATAAACCTACCTAAGGAGGTCAAAGACCTGTACTCAGAAAACTATAAGACACTGATGAAAGAAATTAAAGATGATACCAACAGCTGGAGAGATATACCATGTTTTTGGATTGGAAGAATCAGTATTGTGAAAATGACTATACTACCCAAAGCAATCTACAGATTCAATGCAATCCCTGTCAAATTACCAATGGCCTTTTTTAGAAAACTAGAACAAAAAATCTTAAAATTTTTATGGAGACACAAAAGACCCTGAATAGCCAAAGCAATCTTGAGGGACAAAAACGGAGCTGGAAGAATCAGACTCTCTGACTTCAGACTATACTACAAAGCTACAGTAATCAAGACAATAATGTACTGGCACAAAACAGAAATATAGATCAATGGAACAGGATGGAAAGCCCAGAGATAAACCCACGCACCTATGGTCAACTAATCTATGACAAAGGAGGCACGAATATACAATGGAGAAAAGACAGTTTCTTCAGTATGTGGTGCTGGGAAAACTGGGCAGCTACATGTAAAAGAATGAAGTTAGAACACTCCCTAACACCATATACAAAAATAAACTCAAAATGGATTAAAGACCTAAATGCAAGATTGGACACTATAAAACTCTTAGAGGAAAACATAGGAAGAACACTCTTTGACATAAATCACAGCAAGATCTTTTTTGATCCATCTCCTAGAGTAATGGAAATAAAAACAAAAATAAACAAATGGGACCTAATGAAACTTATAAACTTTTGCACAGCAAAGGAAACTGTAAACAGACGAAAAGACAACCCTCAGAATGGGAGAAAATATTTGCAAATTAATCAACGGATAAAGGATTGATCTCCAAAATATATAAACAACTCATGCAGCTCAGTATTAAAAAAACAAACAACCCACTCAGAAAATGGGCAGAAGACCTAAATAGACATTTCTCCAAAGAAGACATACAGATGGCCAAGAGGCACATGAAAAGCTGCACAACATCACTAATCATTCGAGAAATACAAATCAAAACTACAGTGAGGTATCACCTCACACCGGTCAGAATGGGCATGATCAGAAAATCTACAAACAACAAATGCTGGAGAGGGTATGGAGAAAAGGGAACCCTCCTGCACTGTTGGTGGGAATGTAAATTGATACAGCCACTATGGAGAACAGTATGGAGGTTCCTTAAAAAACTAAAAATAGAATTACCATATGACCCAGCAATCCCACTACTGAGCATATACCCAGAGAAAACCGTAATTCAAAAAGACACATGCACCCGAATGTTCATTACAGCACTATTTACAATAGCCAGGTCATGGAAGTAACCTAAATGCCCATTGACAGACGAATGAATAAAGAAGATGTGGTACATATATACAATGGAATATTGCTCAGCCATAAAAAGGAATGAAATTGGGTCATTTGTAGAGACGTGGTTGGACCTAGAGACTGCCATACAGAGTGAAGTAAGTCAGAAAGGGAAAAATGAATATCGTATATTAATGCCTATATGTGGAATCTAGAAAAATGGTACAGATGAACCGGTTTGCAAGGCAGAAATAGAGACATTGATGTAGAGAACAAATGTATGGACACCAAGGGGGAAATTAGGGGGGCGGTGGTGGGAATAATTGGGAGATTGAGATTGATATATATACACTAATATGTATAAAATAGATAACTAATTAAAAAAAGAAAATGGAAATACAGAAATGAGCCCATGTTCATGGAATTCATGGGTTCTGCTGGTCCTATGATGTACCCATCATCCTGCAGCAGCTAGCTTGGCAGGATCATGGAATAGCCTTTTGAAGGCTCGGTTACAGCAATAGGTATATGTTAAAATATTGGAGGGATGAAAAAATCTTCTATAGGATTGAGTATATGCTCTAAATCAGCATATTGTGCTATTTCTCTCATAACCCAGATTCACAGGTTTGGGAATCAAGGGCTGGAGATGGGAGTGACACCACTCACTATAACCTCTAGTGATCCACTGGTAAAATTTTGCTTTCTGTCCCCTCAACTTTAGATTCTGCTAAGCTAGAGGTCTAGTTCAAAGGGAGAAATGCTTCCACTAGCAGCACAAGAATGATTCCACTGAACTGGAATTTGAGGCTGCCATCTGGCCATATTGGGCTCCTTGTTCCAGTGAATCAACAGGCAGAAAAGGGGGTAATTACTGTACAGTTTGGTGTAACTGAGCCTGCTTATCAAGGGGAAATTGAGTTGCTACTCCACAAGAAGGGTAGGGAAGAGTATGTCTGGATTGTAGATCTTCTGGGCCACTTCTTCATATTCCCATGCTCTTGGATTAAATTCAGCAATCCAATTCAGGCAGGACTACTAATGGCCCAGACCCTTTAGCAATAAAATTTAGGAAACCTACTAGCAAAGAACCATGACAAGCTGAGGTTCTGGTTGAAGACAAAGAAAATATGGAATGGGTAGTGGAAGGAGGTAGTTGTGAAAACGAGCTGCAATTCTGAGCAGTTGCATAGAGGACTAGAATATTTATGAATATTTATTCCTTATTTTGATCTGAATGTTTATATGCATATTAACTGAATATTTTTCTTTCCCTCTCTCTTCCCCTTATCATCTTACATCAGATGTCTTGCTAGAGATTAATTTTAAATCTCAGTATTTAAGGTAGAGGATATAGAAGCAGGTGTGTGACTCTCCTGGAGGAAGAATGAACATTACCCAAAGACAAAAAAGGACTTTATATTGTGTTTTGGAGAAAGGGTTGGAGTGTTTCTGTTTGCACACTAAATAGTTGTACTGTGGGAGGTGGGAGGATGGCTTTGCTACTGTCTTTATTTGGAGATTTAATGTGGTTTCAGGAGTGTGTATGAGTGCCAAGTGGTCAGGAAGAAGACTACAGTATATGTGTGATGTGTCAATGTGGTTAGGCTGAACTCCATTTGCTAGATTCCATTTCTGGTTCGGTATTTCTGGGTGGAATGGGACACAAGAGATATTCTTGTGGGAGATTCGAAGGGGGTTGGTGGAAGTGTCGCGGCAGGTGTTGTGTAGCTCACACATGTTCTCATTTACCTGCTGGATCATATCTTTGGTGTGAGGGAGGAGTCAGGACCAAAACTGCTCTGCCTTCCCCTGGATCCTTCTTCAGCTTGTGCAGCTCCTGGGCCAGGTGTGTGTTTCACACCTTGATGAAGAGCCTCAGCCTCTGCCGGTACATACCACCCAGGCCAGAGGCAGCAAGAACTGACATGGACTTCAGTTCATCCTCGTGGGCCCCCACTCATCCTGTGGGTTCCAGCTTGTCCTTTGCTCTCTTCTACTTTACCGTCACATACATGTGTATAGAATGTGTTTCAGAAATTTGACCTTACCACTAAATAGTGGGAACTGTCTCTCTCTCTCTAAATAATATAATAATATAATATAATATAATATAATATAATATAATATTATTAACCAACAACATATATATATATGATATGTTCCAGGGATTTGATGTTACCAATAATAAGAACTCTCTGTGTAAATATATAATATAAAAACATTATATTGTATATAATATACATAAATAATTTGTTGCAGGGATTTGGCAGTGAATCTGCTTCTCTGATTGAATCCTGACACATATGTTACCAAAGCAAACTTGGGTCCACTTGACCTGTTGAAGTAAAGCCAATCTACTGACACCAGGTTCTGGTAAAGGAAAGTGTAGCATTTATTGCAAGGCCAAGCAAGGAGCATGGGCAACTAATGCTCAAAAGGCCTAAACTCCCCCTCTTATGAAAAGATTTTTTAAAGACAGTTTGAGGGAGAGGGTTATGGGGTGTGTGATAAACCTGTAGACATTCTTCTGATTGGCTGGTGACGAGGTAATTGGGAGTCAACATCAGCAACTTTCTGGTTCCAACCAGTCTATGGTCTATGTTCTTGTTGTCAGCATGCTGTTAACTTCCTCCATCTGGTGGGGGTTTCAGTATCTGCAAAACAGCTCAAGGATATGACTCAGAATATTATCTATAGCCATTGAGGAGGAACTAAAGACCCTTGACTTTGTTTAATGGCTAAACTATTATTATTTTATCTTGCTTACCTGTTGGCCTTTGTTTCTGTATTTTCTCACTTCTCTGACTAAATTTGTTCTTTGGAAGTCAGGGAAAGCCTAGGAGGCTAAAGTTTTTCTAGAAACAAGAGGCCGGCAGAGGACATGGTGGGAGGTCTGTCCTGGCAAAGTCCCATAGGGTCCTGCTCGGTTACAGAAACATAGGTCTAGCTCAAAGGATTAGAGACTCGTGACTGCCAGGCACACACCCTGTGAGAGTCTGAAGAGCTCCCACCCTGGGCAACAGCCATCCATCATAAAACTCCAGCCCTGTGTCTGAAGGAGAAGTCTTTGTGCCTTCATGGCTTCTTCTGTTCCTTCTAGGCTCATCCTTTTCCCCGTTGCACCATCTCAGGGAGGGGTTTATGACAGGGATTATCCCAGAGCAAGAAATAGTGGGAGAAATGGCTGCCAAGACCCTTGAACTGTGTCCCAGGCCTGGAATAATCACATCAGCTGTGGTCCTCAAGGACCCAAGATTCCTCCCTTATGTCTCTGCATCTTGGGAGGATGTGATCTCCTGCTCATTCCCAGTGAACTGTGAACCCTCTCCAGCCTTTCACCAAGAAGCACATATTCCTGTCGTGTGAAATTGCACGTATTTCTGCTCTCTTCCAAGAAAGGTCTGCGACCTCCCTATCAAAAGCCATCAGCCCTTCCATCCATTGTCTTGAGAGCTTTCTCTCCAAATCCTGTGCCTTCTCCACACAAGCAGTGGACCTGATTTTCCAGGAGGGCTGATAACATTGTCCTCCACCTTTAATCATCCTGATAACTTCAGAAGTTCCTATCCCAAAGCTGCTTGTTCCAGCGGAGCTCAGGAACAGAGATGCAGCTAGAAGGTTTCCACTTGAGGGACCGAAGCATGAAAAAGGATTTATCCCCAACCCCCTGACCCTGGATGTTCACAGGAATGAATGATAGCAGCCCTCTCTCTCTCCAGTACATTTCTGCTTTTCTGAATTTCTCAAAACTTTTCCTTTCTCTGGGAAAATGCCACCCTGAGCATGACCTGAGGTCCCCAGGGCTCAGCGATCCACAGTGAAGACAGCACTCAACCACAAAGGGTCCTTGAAACACTGGTGGAAGTGAGGGGTGAAGTCAAGGAGTCAAGGTGAGACCAACGTCAGGAGCCCTATTTGGAGACTGAATCCTTGATACTGACTTGCTTAATATACAAGTGCCATTAAAAATACCCTTACCTCCCATAGACAAAGAAGTGTATATTAGGGTGTTCATCTCAGTATTCTTTAGAATACTGAAAATGCCAAACAATGGGGAAATTCAATAATAGAATCTTGAGTAGCTAGGAAAAATCATGTGTTCACTTTTTTTCTTTAGTATAAAAGGAGAAGTGGCCACAAAATGCTAAATCTTTTTTAAGAGCAAGTGGAAGAATGATATAAACCCATTTGTTTATTTTCTTTAAACTTTAAATTACTGACTATGCCTGGAAAAAAAAGAAGTCTCAAGCTGTTGGCAGTGATTTCTTTTAAGGAGTGGATTTGGGGAAGAGAACATTTCTCTTTCCTACTAAATATAATTCTGAATCCTTGGGTTTACTTGCAATAATTATTTTTTTGTAATTAAAAAATGAGGATTAAAAATTGTTTTTGAACATTGATGAATGACAGAAATGTTTATAATACAAGGTTAATTTTTAAAAGTAGGACACATAATATGTAAAGGCTAAAACCCCATAAAATATCCCCCCGACACACACACACACAAAAGAGGCAGAAAAAGACACTGAAAGGAAGAAAATAATTCAACATGCAAATGTAGGTAATTTCTGGGTAGGAAGGTTGTATGTCCTTCAGGATACGTTTTGTGTTCTGAAAACTTTAAAATGCAAGTTAATCTTTTAAATCAGAAAAAAATAGACATGATTATTTTTTATAGCCAGCCTTATCTTAATTTCCTGTGAAGTGTTAGGCCAGGGCAGCTGTGTAAGGGCTCACATTTCCTTATTTTTTTTCCCAAACCGAAATTCTTTGGGGAGAATTCTTCTCATGGATGCTGCAGTAGCTTGTGTTCCTGTGGAGAGAATTAAGGAACAAAACTTGGAAGTGTCCTGCCCAGGAGACAGCTCTGCAGGCCACCTGGGCTTTGACCAGCACGACCACTCCTGGTGTCACCCACGGACACCTCCTCCACCTTATGGATTAACATGTTATTAATTCGCCTCCTTCCTAGGAAAACGTTTTTGGTACCCAATTCTCTAATTCATATCTGCTGTCAAACACCATTCCCAGGACTTCCCTGGAGGTCCAGTGGTTAAGACTCCACACTCCCAATGCAGGGGGCCCAGGTTCGATCGCTGGTCAGGGAACTAGATCCCACTTGCACGCCGCAACTAAAGAGCCCTCATGCTGCAACTAAGACCCGGTGCAGCCAAATAAATACATAAATATTTTTTAAAAAAACCACACACACATACACCATTCCCTTCATTTTACAAACAATAAAAATGACTTGGAGAGTATTTAACTCACTGCCAAAAGGACCACTTCAATAGCAGGGCCAGAACCAGATGTGCAACTCAATCAATCTCACATTTATTAAAGCACCTAGTGTGTGTCACGCATTGTTGACAATGAGGATATAAAAACCTCATTGGCGTAATCCTTGTCCTTTGGGTGCTCATAACAGGCAGGTTGGAGAAGCAAAAGGGGGCCAGGGAAAAGCAAGGAATGGGTATAAAATGAATAGAAGTCACAAGCAGTGATGGTAATAAGCAAAGGAAAAACCCGTGGCCATCGCCATAGAGACAGGGAAAAAATGTAGGACAGCGACAGTGGAGAGAGGCAGGGTCTAAGCCTGTCTGTGTTCTAAGAGCAGTGGTGCCCCGGGTGTGGTCTCCAGACCAGCAGCAGCATCTCCTGAGGCCTTATCAGACATTCACATTCACGGACCCCATCCCGGACCTCCTGGGAATCAGAAACCCTGGAGGCGGGGCCCAGCCATCTGCATTTTTCCCCCTTTTTCACCCACCTCAGCCCAGCTCCCACCTCCACCACCGTGTGACTCTGACACCTGCTGAAGCCTGAGGACCCCTGATTGAAAGTTCAGTGAGGGGCAGATTCTAAATAACTCAGGAAGGCTAATGCACAGCAGAAAACCTGGCACAGATGAGTTACCTGTTGTCTCCTGGAAAGACCAGAAAAGATGCCCCTGATGGAGGTGCTCCCAAGATAAGCCCCCAAAATGCCCTCTTCCGGTTGCAGATGGAGATCTGGGACTGTTTATGACATGCTACTTCCAAAAGTAAGCTAAATGCCTATGCATGCAACTCTGAGGTATAGCTCTCTCGCCTGTATTTCAGCCATGTCTGGGAGGGCTGAATGAGAGAAAAATCACACAACAGCCAAATGCCATGAATCCAGAGAATCATGTAAATTTGCACCTGCGCAGGTGGTAGCATGTGATAAGGGCTTCATCATAAATTTGAACACAATACAGCTGAGTACAGAGGCAACCATCCCTGCTGACTGCAGATAGTAAAGGAAGGCTTTACCCAACAGACGACGTTCAGTGTGGAGTTGAATCACCGGTAGAATTTTACCAGGTAGAGAAAAGAGCTGGAACAAAGGTTGGGGGGGTCATGAAGGCCTCCTGCGAGGGAGACAAGGATGGGGCAGTGGATTACAACGAGCCCCAGGGCCAGGCTGAAGAAGATGAATGTTCTTCTGTGGAAAGTGGAGACCCTTAGGGACAGAGAGATGGTGTGAGGAAACAGACACATAGAAAGACCACTTGGTATGGGTGGGAAGAACTGACTGGAGAGGGGGTCAGTTAAGTGAGATTCTGGGTGATTTTTATTTTTAGTTATTTGTCCTTTTTCCTACCATGAATGTATTTTACTCACTACTTCCTTTGGAATTAAGAAGTATGGCCGTGAAGAGAAAGAGTAACCCAGGACGGGAAAGCCCTGGAGACCCAGACTTAAAAACAAGAGCAGTGATCAAGCCTATGTGTAGAAGGGTTAGCACTGGCAAAAAAGAGGGGCCATTTGTCCTTTGAGATCAGAAAGAAGGGGATAAAAGTGCATGAAATATCAATTTTTGAAGCAGAACAGAGTTGAGATCATTGGTAGCAGAGGCCTCTATTTCCTTAGTCATGAGACAGCAACACCATCGCCCGAGAACACAGGGTTTGGGCTGGGGGTGGGAGCTTGAGGAGAGGTGCAAAGGTTTGGAACAAAAACAGCTAACACCTCTACAGTGCGTGTTTTGTGTCAGGCACTGTCCTCAGTATTTTATGTATATTGACTCATTTAATCCTCCCCACAGCTCCAGGAGGGAGACACTATCATCATCATACCCATTTTACAGAAGAGAAAACTGAGGCTCAGACAGGTTACAGTCATGTAGGAGGTAAGTGACAAAGTGAGGATTTGAACCCAGGGGGTCACCAACCAACGTCAGGATTTAGAGAAGGAATACCCCGGGAATGACTGAAGGACCAGAAAGTCGTTTTGAAATCTCAGCTGAGTTGAAAAACCATGCTTTTGCCATGGAGCCAATTGGAAAGTCCTGCTTTTGCCCACTCCTGCAGAGAGGACCTTAGAAGAGCTATCGTAGGTTCTCTGAAGGAAAGACTTGTAGGGCTGCCCTCAAAACGTTGCCGTGAGTTGCATTCACAGGAGGTGACGTGGCTCTCAGGTTGCGTGAGAAAGCCTCCGTTGGAGCTTTCCCATGGAAAACGCCAACTGCTGGCCAGCAGACGCCCTGCTGAGCCCAGGCCACCCGTGTCCTGGTGACTCAGGGAAGCGACAGCGGGAAGAGGGCCGCTTCCCAGCCACCGCGACTTTGCCTCCTCTGACTGTGGAATTGTAAGTTCTTCAAGTATTTGGGGGAAGAGCAATTGCCAACTAAGGATCTAAAAATAGTTAAAGCAAACACAAAGACAGAATGTGAAAATCAGATTATTTGGGCAGCCAAGCCAAACTTAGAAAAACTACAAGATGGTAGGAGAGCAAGGAAACAGAACTGCAACCTCCCTCCCCAGTGACAGTTACACCCCTCGTTGTTGTCGGTTACCTTAGCAGTGCTCTCTCCCTCCGCTGTTCCTTCCCGGTAGAAACCATGCCAGGTCACCTGCACTGCACATCAAAGCATTCAAATCAGATAAGCAAACCGCCCTGTCTACTACTGTGCTCACATCAAAGAAAATCGAAACCCTGGGGCAGCAAGAGGGTCCCCACGCCCTTCTCTACCATCAGTGGGATGGACCTGCCTTATGCACAGGGGAGGTAAATTGCAAAACCTTGTGTTTCCAAAAAAATGCCCAACTCCCACGCAACATTTTGAGACCCTCACAGGAGACCCAGTTAAGATTTGGGTCGGTTCAGATACATCTGGCTGTCACATCAGAGAACCCCCCTAAACAGTGATCTCATCCATCAGGGTGTATATATTTTTGTAATGTAACAAGACAATGGGGCAAGCTAATTCCAGGGTCAATCTGTGTTGTCAGTACATCAGTCAGTGCCACTGGGGGAGCCGTCCTCAGTGTCTGCCTTCCTAGCTATGTAGAGAGAGGCTTGCTTTGTGCTCAGGCTGACGTCTTAATGCCCTGCCCATTAAGACAGTAATGTGTTTTCCAGCTGCTAGTCTTTCTTGCCTTTTCTATCTTCTGGAGACCACCTGCATTCCTTGGCTCGTGACCTCTTCCTCCATCTTCAGAGCACATCACTGCAACCTCCACCATCACATCCCTCACCCTCTTCTCTGACCCTCTTGCCTACCTCTTTATAAAGACCCTTCTGGTTACATTGGGCCCACCTGGACCATCCAGGACAATCTCCCCATCTCAAGATCCTTAATTTATTCACAACAAAGTCCCTATTGCCATGTAAGGTAACATAGTCATAGGTTCTAAGGGCTAGGTTGTGGTCATCCTTAAGGGACCATTATTCAGCCTACCACAGGGCCTCTCTTTGGTGATATCCTCTATGCTCTCACTCACTCTAAGGAGACAAGCCATTCTTCCTAAAGATTTAGTCAGATAATTCTAGAAATTTCCACATGTGTTCCTCAGACAGCCCTTTCGGCTACCCCTGGCAGTTTGGCTACCCCATGACAGGTGTGATGAGGTTAATTGTGACCCTTTAATTTGGGCCACCATGGTGATGCTTCTTGATGGTGTGTGTTAGTTAAGCGTTTTTCAAAAGAAATAGAAGCAAAAGGAGATTACATTTAGGTATAGATATAGGTATACACAAAGGGATTTATTATAAGGAGCTGGCTCACACAACTATGGAGTCTGAAAAGCCCAAAATCTGCAGAGCCCATGTCCCAGTTTGTGTCCAAAAGCCAGAAGCTACTATAGAACCTGGAAGAGCTGATGTCCCAGTTTGAAAGGCACCAGGAAGCAGAATTCTCTCTCGCTCGGGGAGGGTCAGCATTTTTGTTTGATTCAGGCCTTCAACTGATTGGCTGAGGCCCACCCACATTAGGAAGAGCAATCTGCTTTTTTTCAGTCTCCCGATGTAAATGTTAATCTCCTCCAAAAAAACCCTGAAAGAAACACCCAGGGTAACGTTTGATGAAATGTCTGGACCCCCCGTGGCCTAGACATGTTGGCACCTAAAACTAAGTATCCCCCAGTGCCAGTGGCAGAGGTGGCACCTGTGCTGCTTATGCCTGCTGGGGTGGGTGTCCCCCAGTGCTGACGCAGCCGCGGGTGCCACTACAGTCTGCAGCAGGGGTGCCCAGAGGCCACCAGCACCCAGCACCGTGACCCACATCACACAGCCGGCACACCGCCTAGAACTAATGGGGCTGCTGCAAGTCAGCTTGAGGCTTCCACAGAGAAGGCAGGAACGTAACTCGTGAGGCTGGCGCGAAACCCTGTATGTTGGCTGCCTCTTCTCATGGAAGAGAGTGTACCCCACCTCACCTTCATCCTCTTACTCACCCTTTGAACCAAACTATGACCTTTAACCTTCTCTTCCCTTCCACTGAGCTCCTTCCCCACAAACTCCTTTATTTTTTCAGATAAATATCACCCCCCCACCCAGGGCTTCTCACACCAGCTACCCCACCATCAGCTCTCCACGTGATCAGGCAAGGCTGAACCCTAAGATAAACACAATTCAAAATTTCAACCAGACTGAGAAACCTGCTGAAGCTCTCAAAGGCTTCAAGACAAAAGGAATGTGCTGCCAGCAGAGTAGAGTATCTGGGAGCGGAGACGAGTGGAAAGCTGGAGGGCAGTGGGATGGAAACGGGGGCCCCAAGTCACAACAGATACGCCCTGTCCCACCTCTTGGCCGAATGGTTTCCCTGAGAACAATCCATTTTACCTACCCTGCCACCCAGAGAACCTGTCGGCGGGCAGACTTTCTGATCTTGAGCTGCCCTCAAACATGAAGATCCTCCAGCCAGGGCTCCCCTCCCTCCCCCTTGGTGGAGGGCAAACAGCTAAGTAAAAGAGTGGCTCTCCTCTGCCTGACCTATCAGCCCGCCCAGATGATCCTGGCAGACACAGACTTGCCAGGACCGTAGGAAAAAGCATACATATTTCATGGAAACCTAATCTAGTTAAGGGCGTGGAGGTTGGAAAAGGAAAAAAAGCCCTAGGGAGTGTCTCCCTCCTGGCTGGGCAGGTGGGACCAGCGCAGTGCAGCTGGTGCTCCGAAAGCTGAGAGCTCAAAGGTCCCAGGAGTGAAGCTGATCTTAGGCCTGGCCTGCAGAAGTAGGGGTGGGGCAGCAGAGCCAATGAGCAGGCTTCAGGTCTGGGGAGCACAAGCTGCTCAGGGGGCCTTGGCAGAAACCTTTCAGCCGGCTCAGGGAAAGGGCTAACTTCCAGCCCTGCCCCAAACAGGCCGCTGTGCATCTTGTTTCCCAAAGGTTGGCCACAAGCACCCTTGGCTCACAGCAGAACAAGGTAGCAGCTAAGAGCACAGGTTTAAAAATCAGCTGGTTCTGAGTCTCAAGTCCTGTTTGGCCCTTCTTAGGAAGAAGATGTGAAGCCGGTCACTTTACCCCTCAGAGTTATGCTTCTTTGTCTATAAAGACCTGTCTCATATGGGATTTCATTACAGCATCACTAACAACTCCACACTGTCATTAGAGACCCAGATTTCTCTTTCTACTGTGTCTCCCTGGTACAAGGCTTCCGTTCTCAGGGTTACCTAATGGCCCAAGATGCCCTTGGAGCTTCCTAATTACAGTACAGGCTGGAAGGGAGAGAAAAGTCAAAATGGCAAAAGAAAAGGAAAAAAAAAAAAGCCTCTTCTGGTTCAATCAACTCCTCTTTAGCAGCCTGTCCTGCCCACACGACATGCATTTACACTTCTCTTTCAAGGAGGAGAGCTTGGTCTCGTGACCAAGCTGTAAGGTACAAGGGCACCAGGGAAATCTTCTTTTATGTGCTTTTCTTAAACTAGGCTCATTGCTCATCACCCTAAATAAAATGGGGCTCCTGTCCCTAAGGAGGAAGGAGAATGAACATTGAGGGAGGTAACCAACCGTTGCCACAAAAGCCCGCATCCCCCTGAGCCCCCTTCGAGGTCAGTCCCACCACAGGCATCCCGCTTTCTTCTCTGAGTGAGGACCTGGGTCAGGCGTCCAGAGAGCAGGACTGGGACCAGGGCACAGAAGTTAAGGAGGCCCTCTCTCTCGGGTTTGTGCAAGTGCCGAAGCGCCACTTGTGTGAACCTGGGGTTGAGAGCCTCCTTAAATTTCGCATCCTAGGCACCTCGCAGGCCTCATCCTAGTCCCAGCTCTACCTTCGAGTTTCCAGCTGCAAACGTCCAGCCCTTTTTTCTCCTCACCATGTTGTGTGGGACAATGTCTTCCTGTTAGATCTGGTTTTCTAAGATGGGCAAACCTTCTATGTGAGCCTCAGAATTCCGATCAGTTGGGGCTTCTCAGAGACCTCAGACCTCTTCAGACCCTCTGGAACACGCAGATCTCACCATCACAGCCACGTCCCCGTCACCCCTAGAGAGCAGAGAGACACATCAGGATGGTCAGGCTGGACGCGACCTCACCAGGAAGGGCGAAGCCACTCAGCCCCACGGCACAGCTTCCCCTTGCGTTGGATTTTGGAACTGCTGCAGAAGACTTGGAAGAAGCAAGGGCTGCAGCTGGCGCCATCCCCCCACCTCCACCTCTACTTTGGGTTCTAAGAAAACACCAACCGCACTAACGGTAGCATTTTGCAAACCAGCTGGCCTGAAACAAGTTTGGATACGTGTGGGTTCCATACACCATGGGTTAATTTCCAGTCCAATTATAATAATGGTAATAATTGGCCACACTCAGGGAGCTGGCAATTACCCCAATTTTTAACTTGCATCACTAAGGCAAATGGTTTTATGTACAGCTGGTTCCAAGAAGGCTGAGTCTTCTCCAGCTGGGAAAATTATGTACCGGAGTCACTGCCCATGCCTCTTTTCCCTGATGTTCTTCTTCCAATATGGCATCACCTGCAAATCCCAGGCTCATGAGACCATCAACCTGTCTCTTCCTTCTTGCCCTTCCTGCCCAGCTGGCTCTCCAAACCAGCAGAGATCTGATTTATCCTCTTCCCATCCATCAGTGGACGCCCAGTGGCTCTTGAACCGTGAGCCCCACTCAGGCCCCTATCCTAACCCCATCATTCCCAAAAGAAATATTTATTCCTAGTTTTGTTTTGACAACGCCCTTTCCGAACGCTGGCGTGGGCTTCCTGGCTCTGAGTATTTTTCTGATGTCATCATGGACTTGAACTCCTCACTCACAACCTTGGCCAAGAGAGGGGAGGTGTTAGCAGAACACCAGGAGGACCACACCTACTGGGAAGCAGGAGGGAGGGAAGAGGGCAAAGGAAACTCTCCCACAGCTCTCATCTCTTGTCCCATGGATGAGAAGGACGAGGTCTAGAGAGTGTCTTGTGAAAGGCTTGGAAGGATCCCAGGGCAGACGAAAACCTCTGGGGGACCGTGACCCCTGCTCTGCGCCGTCTCTTTCTGTGGTGCTTGCCTCTATCTCTTATCTCCCTTTCTTCACCACAGAGATTGTGTATTTCGCCTTTATCACCTAGGACAGTTTCTGACACTGTCTGTACCTAGTATTTGTTAAATGCACGAATGCCATTGGGCACTCTATAGCCTGGATATGTTCAGACCTCACCAACCAGGGGTTCAAATAAAGTCACATTAATATCAATCATGTGCCACTTATATGTGGAATCTAAAAAATGATACACATGAACTTGTTTACAGAACAGAAACAGACTCCCATAGAAATCAAGCTTACGGTTACCGAAGGGAAAGGGGGTGGGGGAGGGATAAATTAGGAGGTTGGGATTAACATACGCGCTACTGTATATAAAAGAGATAAACAACAAGGCCCTACTGTATAGCACAGGGAACTATATTCAATATCTTATAATAACCTATAATGGAAAAGAATCTGAAAAAGAATATAGATATAGATATAGGTATAGATATAGATATAGATATAGGTATAGGTATAGATATAGATATAGATATAAGTATAGATATAGGTATAGATATAGACATAGGTATAGATATAGATATAGATATAGATGACTGAATCACTTTGCTGTACACCAGAAACTAACACAACCTTGTAAACCAACTGTACTTCAATTTAAAAACTCAATCATATATCATATATTAGATATATGATATCAAGGAGCCTATGGTCAAATTTTCCTCTGAACAGTTTCCTCATTGGGTTATTGCAAATGGTTAAATGAAAGGACAGAGCCAGCCCTAGGGTGAGAAAAGGAAGACACCCAACTTGGGTACAAAATTTAAGGGGACACACAAAATCTCAGTAGTCAGATAAGTAATATTTTAAGGCAATTGTGTTAGTTTCTGAACAGTTTCCTCATTGGGTTATTGCAAATGGTTAAATGAAAGGACAGAGCCAGCCCTAGGGTGAGAAAAGGAAGACACCCAACTTGGGTACAAAATTTAAGGGGACACACAAAATCTCAGTAGTCAGATAAGTAATATTTTAAGGCAATTGTGTTAGTTTCCTAGGGCTGCCGTAACAAAGTACTACAAACTGAGTGGCTCAAAACAACAGAAATTTATTCTGTCAGAGTTCTGGGCGCTAGAAGTCAGAAATCAAGGTGTCAGCAGGACCATGCTTTCCCTAAAGGCTCTAGGGACGAACCTTTCCTTGCCTCTTCTTAGCTTCTGCTGGTTGCCAGCAATCTTCAGCCTCCCTTGGCTTGTAGCTGCATCCTCCCAGCCTCTGCCTTCACATGGCTGTCTTCCCTTTGTGTCTCTGTGTGTCACACAGATGTGGTGACCTTCTCATAAGGACACCAGTCGTTGGCCCTAGAGGCTGCTCTAATCTAGTATGAGCTTATCGTAACTAATTACATCTGCACAGACCCCACGTATTTCCAAATAAGGTCACATTCTGAGGCTCTGAATTTGAAGGGGACACTCTTCAACCCAAGCAGTATTTTTTAGATCAAAATTCATGCAAAAAATCCAAGAAGAACGAAATTTCAAAATTCTAAATACAGGATCCGCCCCTGCACTCGCACAGGGCACTTCATTCGCCTCCCCTAGGCCCAGCCCTTATGAGATCATCTCTGTAAAAAGCCTCCAGAACAAGGTCAGGGAGCCAGAAAGACACGCTCGACATTGATTTCTTCTACCACTTCGCTCTGTACATGTTCTCGGGAGGAAATATCATCTGTTGCTGGGATGTGACCTCTCAGGTGTCAAGGTGCACAAGCATGGTTGAAAATATTTCTGTTCCCTCTTGCACCCACCGTCCATACTGACAAGACTCCATTCTTTTTTTTTTCTTTTCCATTATGGTTTATGAGAAGATACTGAATATAGTTCCCCGTGCTATACAGTAGGACCTTGTTTATCTACTTTATGTATGGTAGTATATATCTGCTTATCCCAAACTCCTAATTTATCCCTCTCCCTGCCTTTTCCCTTTGGTAACCATAAGTTTGTTTTCTGTCTGTGGGTCTACTCTATCTTGTAGATAAGTTCATTTGCATCATTTTTTTAGATTCCACATATCAGTGATAGCATATATTTGTCTTTCTCTGTATGACTGACTTCACCTAGTATGATAATCTCTAGGTCCATCTATGTTGCTGCAAATGGCATGATTTCATTCTTTTTTTATGGCTGGCCATCCTCAGTGCAAGAAAGGCATTCAGGAGAGAGGCAGAAACCATCCTTCATGCCACATGGGATCTAATTATTGCCAGTGATTGTCAGCGAGAAGGAGCACCTACGGAGGCAAGAAGAACTTCCCCAAGGCTCAGGCCTGCAAGGACTCCTAGGAAAGCAGACCCAAGTTTGCATAGCAGCCTCTCGCTATCATTCTGGTAGCTTGTACAGCACACTTGGAAAGGTTTCCAGAATTTCCAGAGAAGCCTACCCACCCCTTTACCGAAAACCACACAACCTCTGCTTGGACATTGGGTTCTCAGCAAGGGAACATGAGAAATAGCACAGCCTGGGCTGCAGTGATTCAAAAAGTAGGTCATAAATATCCTTGAATCGAATTACTGGGGCTAATGTCTGGCAGCGGCCGCCAGAGCAAGCAGGTTCTATGTGGTTTATTTTTCTTTCCTTTCTGGAATTGCTGAGATGAAAGTGCTGAAATCTTCATTACTTTCACTCCAAAAAAAAAAAAAGAAAAAGAAAAAAACGAAATGGCAGAGAATTCCGTGTTTTTAATATCTATGGATTTTTTCGTATTGATACATTACACAATTCCATGTGCTTTCTGTATGTAATTTCCATGAAATCAAACTGATGAGGTTGATATGGAATCACCCCTGTTTTCAAAATGAGAAAAGTCTCAGGCATCTGACTCACCCCATGTGTCTAAGTGTGGTGCCAGGGTTTGCAGCTAGGATGTAGACATTCCTTCAAACGCTGGAATCCTCCGCCTGGTTCACAGACTACATGCAAAGTAACAGTTCGGATAGATGCATGACCCTACAGATGGCTGTTCTTCTGCAGAGTTCAAAGACAGAAACAAAATTGCTCTACATCACAAGCATGTGAAATGGGCATACTGTCACCCACGTGATTCCACTTCTAGGGATTTGCAATACCCATCTTTGGTGCTTCAGCGCAAGGAGCGCCTTCTGGACCTCTCACCTCTTTGCCCTGGTCCTCCTCCCCCTGCGAGAATCCACTCCTACTTATGGGCACGTTCTTCTCACCGCCCTGGGTCCTAGGCCTGCCACCCAGACTCCAGACCCCCAAAGGAAGCCAGCAATCTGTAACCATCCGAACAACGCAAAGAGGCACTTTTCACTGCCATTTATTTCCTCCTTGTCTCAAACTTTGGCTCCACTGAAGGAATTCGTTCTTGCCTTTGCATCATCAAAGGCCCATTGAAATGT
The DNA here is from genome assembly GCF_028023285.1 of Balaenoptera ricei. Taxonomy (NCBI): domain Eukaryota; kingdom Metazoa; phylum Chordata; class Mammalia; order Artiodactyla; family Balaenopteridae; genus Balaenoptera; species Balaenoptera ricei. The sequence continues at coordinate 2,304,992 of NC_082645.1, read as the reverse complement.
TTCTTTTATCTCAGTTAAAAAAAAAAAATTTCTCCCTCAAATGAATTTTGCTACCTCACCCTAGAGAAACCAAGACAAACTGCCAATAGCTTTTAAAACAGCAATTTTTTTCCTTCCCACTACACATGTAATTGAATTCCTCAGAGCCATTAAAAGTCATGTCGTAGAAAAGTATTTAATGACATGGAAACAGTGTTCATGATATATGGTTAAGTGACAAAAAAAAAAAAGACCTATCCAAAAGTTCGTGCAGTAGAATCCAGATTACAGGAAAGTGATGTGTATATTTGATTAGGAGAAGAGTGTAAGATTTGGAAACATATTGTGTTTTTCCATCTTGCCTTGCTACATCCATCTGCCTCAGGGCAAGGCATGATAACAGATACCAAGGGAAAGAATGACTGTTAAGCTTTTGACATTCAAAATAGGATTTTACCCCTGAGATGGGCTTGAGAGCTGGGAACTAGTTAAAAAGGACCATTGTACATATCAGTGGCTTTGCATAAGGGATTAGAGGGAAGGGAAATGGAGGCAGAGCGGGGGAGAAGCTGTCTTCCCTGGGCTCAGGGGACCGGACCGAGGGCAGACAGACCCTTACCCTGGTCTCTCCTTGGAGAGGGCAAGTCCATGGTACAAGACAAGTCCATGGCGCAGGACTGATAAGGCAGAGAGACACAGCTGAGCAGAGCAAGTGTCCCTGTGGGGCACGAGTCAAGACGTGGACAGTTGACAGCATGGGTGGATCAAGCCGGTCAAGAGTAAATAAGAAGAAATGGCAGAAACTCAGGGGTCTGCAGCAACTGCAGGAGCCGTGGAAGGACCTAGATTGCAGAGGGAGGCCCCTGGCCCCCGACCAAGTTGAGAAAGAATAGGACGCATGTCAGCAGTCACATGGCAGGGGCAAATGCCAGTAGGATGTCCAGTGATGGGACTAGGCCAGCTGTCTCTCAGCACCAGCAGTCAGCACACGGGGAACCCAAGCACAGGGTCGGGGGTCCCTCTGGCCATGGGGACAGCGGGGCTTAAGCCCCGTGTTCCCAAATGCCACTTAGAGAAGAGCTGGCTGAGGCGGGCAGGGAAAGAATCTAAAAGACTCAGCAACTGTCCCAAGGAGATGAAGTTAAGCTTAAAGAGACCATATCAGTTACCGATTTGGACTAAGTTTAAACTCCAATGAGCTAAATGGAGAGTATTTTCTAGCAATTCCGTATAGTGATAGTGTGGGGTAGGGGGCAGAATGGGGCAGAGGATCAGACTAGTTATAGATATAGTAGTTCTGAGGCTTCAGTGTACATTAGAGTCACCTGAACGGCTGGTTAAATCACACATCACTGGGCCCTCCCCCAGAGCTTCTGACTCCCATGAAGTCTGAGATGGGGCCTCAGAATCTGCATTTCTAAGAACTTCCCAAATAATGTCGATGTTAGTAGTCCTGGAAGGCCATCTTGAGAACCACTCTTCTAGAGGGTTAAGGAACACCATGGTCTGAGCACAGCTAAAGGTAGTGATGTTGAGGCTTCTCTCCGTCTGTCAGTCTGTCTGTCTGTCTGTCTGTCTGTCTATCTAGCCATCTCTGACCGGAGGTACGTATACCAAATGGCAGTTGTGATTATAACTAGGTTGTAAGATTATAGATAGTTTATATTTTTTACTTCATGCATTCTGAACTTTTCTAGTTACCTAAAACGAGCACGTATTTCTCTTGAAATCTGAAAAAAATGCATGTCAAAAGTCTTATTCAAAAGATAAAGAGACTTGCCGGTGGGGTCTGTCTAATATAATCCTAGAAAAATGAGACTGACCAAGGGGCGGAGCGCTCACTCTTCCTTCCAGGCCTGGGCTGGCCCTTCCCTTCCCAGAACCCTGTGCTATAGACACTTCACAGCAAAAAGCAATCTATTTATAAGACAAAGGAAGCAGCCACCAAATAGGTGTGATTCATTCGAGGCGTAAAGCAAATCCCCCAGGTCCTTAAATATCCCCCTCACCCACCTGCTATGGTCCTGGACATTGCTCAGGAGACTGTTTGCTAAAGGACTTTGGAAGATGTGCGTCATCACCGTTACCTGGTAGGGCTCAGCGTTCACTTTCCAACCAGGAAAGCTGTGATCTAATACAACGCCTAGATTGACCTCAGGTCACTAGGGGACTACAGGAGTCTAAGAGGACAGGTGATAGATCAGTTTTGCTGGCAGGTTCGGTATCAAAAGTTCCGGGGCACACCACCCAGCCTGGAGGAAACAGTGGGCAGCTGTGGGCATCCAGGGGTCATGCAGAGAAGGAGCTAAAGGCCATCTTGCACAAATGACATTAAGGCTGAGAAGCTCCCACCTCCGCGTGGCAACAGGGCTGCCTGCTGGGGTTGCACTGGGGCGCCCAGCTGGAGCTGCCCTGCCTCGGGACGGCTAACGTGCACAGAGGCTTTGCAGTGAAGCTGCTGCGAGGGCCAGATGGCCTCTACAGGTGGAGATAATACATCTCACACACGGTTACGTTTTAAAAGCAGTTGGACTGTTTGTGGAAAATTGTCCTTTGCATGTCTCGGGACATCTTATTTTCCAAAGGCAAAATTTTTTGGACAAGGAGAGGTGCCGGAGGCCCGAATCTGGCTCATGATGAAAATGGCAGAATGTATGGCAATTCTCTTTTAAAAGAAATCTCAGTTCTCATGGGACCCGGTTTGCTTCCTGCAAGCACTGCCGCCCCATCTTGTTTCCAGTCCCCGGCCTTCTTTATAAAAATGGCTCAAATACAGACTTCTTAATCTCTGCTTCAGGGCTGTCCCAGCTTAGACGCTAAGCAGGCTGACTTAGAGCTCTGAGCAGACCAAAAAGATCAATTTAGTTACGGCGTTAGACTCCGTCTTCTTTGGCCGTAACACCCTGCTGGTGTTATTCCCCTCTCCGCTCAGGGAACCAATCCTTCAGCAGCAACAGTAACAAGCTGTGGAGCGGTTCTCTCGGATTTCGCCACAGAGCTGACGATCCCCGGCCTGTGTACAGAAGGTGACAGGGACGCAGATGGCCAGCTAACCACAAGGTATTTGTCCTTTCCTGTGTTATTCTCCCTGCTTGGCTGTGAGCTCCTTGAGGGCAGAAATGTCTGACTCCTCACTGTGACCGTGAATACCTAGCACTGCGCCTGGTGTATGGTCGGTTCATTCCTGTTTGTTGAATGAATGAAGGATTCAGTTAATAGATAACAATTAAAGTGGCACCCGTGTAGAACAAGCGTTTACTATGTGTTCAGCACTACACTAAACAACTTACATTTTATCATCCCATTTAATCCTTCTAACAAATCATTTTACAGATAAGAAATGGGGAGGGGGAGACTAACTGGGAAAAGAAAGAGGAAAGAGGGCAGAAGGATGATGGGAGGGCAGGGAGGGCGGCTGAGGGAGGAGGGGAAAGGGGGAGGGGGAGGGGGATGGAAGGCGAGTGGAAAGAAAAGGGGGCGGGATAGGATCACGAGGGGAAAGGGGGAGGGGAGGGGACTCGAGAGGAGGTGAGATGGAGAAAGAGTGAAGGAGGGAGAGCTTTAGAGAGAGAGCAACTGCCACCTGCAAGTAGCTTTGCCCCAGGGGAAGCCCGGGTCCAGCGGAAGTACCAAGGGGATTTGGGTTGAGCCAGCAGCGCACACCATCCTGAGGGCTTGACCACAGATGCCTGATGCGATGCCAGAACAGCAGGCAGCAGCAAGATCTGACAAGAGGGACCTGCCAGATGCCAGGCCCTGGCAGGAAGACTCTCCCCGCAGGCCAGATTTGAGAACCAAGCGGGCAGGCTCAGTTCAAGTCTGTCGGCAAGTAGTGAAGCCGGACACGCTGGATTAGAAACCAGAGACTGTAGAGACTGGACTGTAATCCAAGGTTACAAAAGAGATTTAGGCCCAGAGCACAAGGCAGGAATCCAGATACAGAACAGAAGCACAGGAGAGGCCAGGCAAGACGCCTCGGGTCAGATAGGACAGTGTTTGCATATTTGTTTGTTTTTAAAGTAAAATTACTTCATTGTTTTAGGGAATAAACATGTGGTCATTATAACATAAAATTAAGCAATACGAAAAGGAACAGAGGTCAAAGAATAAAACATTAAATTGGATTAGCGAGGAATAAGCTTTATTCCCGTTAGATGGATGTCATTTCAGACAACTCTAAGCACATATACAGACAGAGACATAGATAAATAGGTGCATGGACACACAGATGGACACTTGAACACACAGGTAGATATTCACTAAATGTTACTTTTAAAGTATGAAAGTTAATTTTACTTGATTTTACTTAGATTTTCTTAAATTTAAATCTTACTTAAATTTGCACCCCGAATTCATACTTCGTCATGTTTTGAAAAACTTCAAGCCAAAAATAGTGTTTCAAATCATCCCAGACTGTGGTATTGCCTTAGGACACAGAGTAGAAATAAACACAGTTGCTCTCTGGAGGACCCACTCATCCCAGAATCCTGAGAATTCCTACAGATCAAGTTCCAAGGACGATGAGCAGCTTAGAATCTAATGTCACAAAACACACAAGAACACAAGTCACCAGATCTGAGAATAAGCCAAAACAAGAGAGAGGGCTGAAGCAACATGAAATAATTCAGACATTAGAATTATCAGACACATAATTTAAAATTGCATTTAACATGCTTAAAGAAACCGAAGGGACACTTGAGAAATGATCAAGGAACTAGAAATATAAAGTGTACCGAAACAGATTTCAAGAAGAACCAAACAGAACTTCTAGAAATGTAAGACTTCCCTGGTGGTCCAGTGGTTAAGACTCCACACGTCCCACTGCAGGGTTCGATCCCTGCTCAGGGAACTAAGATCTGCATGCCATGGGGTGCGGCCAAAAAATAAAATAAATAAATAAAATAAAATATTGTGATCATTAAAAAAAAAGAACTTCTAGAAATGAAAAAAATCTAATAATTGGAATTAAAACTTTGATGGGGGGCTTCCCTGGTGGCGCAGTGGTTGAGAATCTGCCTGCTAATGCAGGGGACACGGGTTCGAGCCCTGGTCTGGGAAGATCCCACATGCCGCAGAGCAACTAGGCCCGTGAGCCACAATTACTGAGCCTGCGCGTCTGGAGCCTGTGCTCCGCAACAAGAGAGGCCACGACAGTGAGAGGCCCGCGCACCGTGATGAAGAGTGGCCCCCGCTGGCCGCAACTAGAGAAAGCCCTCACACAGAAACGAAGACCCAACACAGCCATAAATAAATAAATTTAAAAACAAACAAAAACAAAAAAACAAACAAACAAAAAACTTTGATGACTGGCTACAAAACAGATCAGTCACAGCTGAAGAGAGACATAGTGAACCAGAAGTGAGAATTGGAGGGATTATCCAAGATTAAACAGACACAAAGAGATGGAAAAACAACAACAAAAAAAAGGTATTAAAGATAAAGTAGAAAGGTACAACATATGTATTGTTAGAATTCCAGAAAGAGCAGAAGAAAAATGAGGCAGAAGCAATCTTTGAGGAAATAAGAGCTCAACATTTTTTAAAAGTGATAAATTACTCTTATGCACAGATTTAAAAAGAAGAAAGAGGACAGATAAAGAGAAATATATCCTGAGATGCATCATAATCAAACTGGGAAATACCAAAACCAAAAAGCAGATCATACAAGTAGCCAGGAAGAAAACACAGATGAATTTCAAAGGAACAAAAATTAAGTCTGACATAAAAATTAACTCTCAACATAAACCACAGTATATAGTAGGATGATATCTTGGATAATAGAAATCAGCACTTACATGGTATCTATAATGCACCTAAGAATGTCCTAAAGGCTTTTCTTGCTTTAACAACCCATTCACTCCTCAAAATCACAAGGATGTAGGTACTGATATTACTCTCATTTTACACGCAAGAAAACTGAAGTAGAAATCTTTTTTTTTTTTTTTTTTTGGCTGTGTTGGGTCTTCGTTGCCGCGCGCAAGCTTTCTCTAGTTGTGGCGAGCGGGGCTACTCTTCGTTGCAGTGTGCGGGCTTCTCACTGTGGTGGCTTCTCTTGTTGCAGAGCATGGGCTCTAGGCACGCGGGCTCGGTAGTTGTGGCGCACAGGCTTAGTTGCTCCGTGGCATGTGGGATCCTCCTGGACCAGGGCTCGAACCCATGTCATCTGCATTGGCAGGCGGATTCTTAACCACTGCGCCACCAGGGAAGCCCTGAAGTAGAAATCTTAACATGTTCACACAGCTAGTAAATGTCAGAGTTAGAGCTCAAGTCAAGTTAGCCTTGTTTCTGAGACTATATCCTTGACCACTATATTCAATTAATTCTCTGTGCTGAGAGAAATAACTGTCAGCCTGAATTTTTTAACTGTGAAGGTATCTTTCTATAATGAGGTCATAGGGAGTTTCCTATTCTGGTAATGGCAGACTATATAATTCAATTAAAATTTTGAGGCTATAATTTAAAACCTTCCCACAAGGAAAACTCCAGGCCCACATGGCTTCCCTAACAAATTCTACCAAATATTTAATAAAAAATTAAGCCAATCTTACACAAACTCTACCAAAGTAAAGAAAACAAGAGGATATCCCAAATTTATTTTTCCAGACAAACATAATCCTGATACCCAAATCTGGCAAGAACATTACAAGAAAGCAAAATTATAAGTCAATCTCACTCATGAACATCGATGTAAAAAATCTTAACTAAAATATTAGCAAACCAAATCCACCAGGGCACTTTGGAAAAACATGTTCAATTAAAAATGCATTTATCCTATGACCTGGCAATCACAATTCTGGGAATTTGCTTCACAGATTTAATTGCCCTCCTATAAAATGATAGTGTTCACATATAGAGTATTTATTGCATCATTGTTTGTATTAGGAAAAGACTGGAGACAACCCAAGTTGTCAACAATAAAGGGCTCATTAAATAAATTACTATACATCCAGACAGTGGAATATTATGCAGCTATATAAATGAATAATGACAATCTCTATGTATTGATATGAATCATTTCTAAGGTATATTGTCAAATTTAAAAAATCAAAATACAGGAGAGTTTTACAGTATGCTGGCAGTTGTATGAGAAGGTAGAAAAATAAGAATTTATATTGATAGCTGTTTGTATGAATACTAAGAAATACTAGAAGATTACAAAAATCTTCTGTTTGGAGATGTGTGTAAGGAGGTGGGTTGTAGTCAGTGACAGGAGAAGAATTTTTATTGAACTTCCCCTTTTATATTGTGTTTTGACTTTTTGAACCATGGGCTATATTATAAAAACCAAGTAAATATCAAAGAACAGTAGTTTCTTATGGGGAGAAAATAAAACAAAATTACAATAAAAATACATGACAAAAACTGCATATAAGGAAAGAAGGACATGATTGGAATTGATGTTTACTGTTTGAGATGTTGAGCAAACATCCTGGGTAACTTCAGAAATATAATAAGTTAAGCACTAATGTTACAATTCTAGGCTAATGACTAAAAGAATAGAAGTAGTAGTGTATAACTTCTGAATCCATAGACCAAAAAAATAGATTAAAAAAATATTTAATCTCTCCAGAAGAGGAGATGAGAGAAAAATCACAATGAAAAATTCACAACAAATAGAACACACAACATAAGATGGTGGAAATAAATCTAAATACACAAGTAATAACAATATACATATAAATATATTGCTCATTAATGCTCAAAGAGTATCAGAATTTTTAAAAATCCAATTATATGCTGTTTATAAGAGCATGTAAATAAAATGAATAAGGATATTAAAAGGTTGAAAAAAAAAAAAAGAAAAGAATAGAATGGAAAAGCTATCCCAGGTAAATATTAACCAAAATAAAGCTACTGAAGTTATATTAAGTCAGAAAAATCAATTTTAAAGCATAAAGCCTACCTGGAAGTTTAAATTATATAATATTTGATATGATTGATTTAATTGATGTAATATTTCTCTAATAACATAGTCTCAAAAAAATATAAAGCAAAATTTGACAGAACTGCTAAGAGATATAAATGTATGTCTCACAATCATAGTGGGAAATTTTAACATACCTATCTCAGAAATTCATTGTTTCAAGCAGATTAAAAAATAAATAAGTAAGGATATAAACAATTTGAACAACATAATAAACAATTTTGACCTAATAACATATATGTAACTCTGGACCAATAATAAAAGAGAACATATGAGCAAACATTAAGTATTTGTAAGAATGTCATTTGTAAGAATGACATTGATATTTCTACTGGGCCATAAAATAAATCTCAGTAAATTTCAAACAACTGGTAGCATCAGACTATCTTTTTTTACTACTAGGCTACTAATAGAGAAATTCACAACTAAAAACACGTATTACATTATAACGTCTAAAGAAAATTAATTCTAATCTTACCCAAACTATTAAAAGATTATAAAATAAAAATAATACATGCCAACTCATACTATGAGGCAAACATAACCTTGATTCAAAACCATAGCAAGGACATTATGAGAAAATAATATTTCAGTTCAACCTCACTCATGAACATAAATTCAAAACCCCTACACTAAGTATCATGCTCTTTCTATTGGCAGAGCAAGGGGATAGCAGTCAAAGTGGTGGAGCTACTGAGGTCAGAATAGGCACAGAGGCAGCAGTGGTCCAAGGAAGAAGTTCCCCAGAGCACCTGCTCATCACTAGAGGGCTTCAGCTCTGTTTTGCAAGAGTTCTGAGTCTAGGCACAAAATCCAACTCTCACGTGTGTGTTGGGGGCTGTGGAGGGGAGTCCTCACCTTTCTAATATAAAATCAAAGGGGCTATAATATCTTTGAGTCACACTTTCTTTACCTCAGAAATTTGTAGGTATAATTTCACTGTGTTCTTGCATGTGTTGTTCCACTAGTCTTTTGTGGTTTTTCCCCCACCGTGGCCTCTCCATTCATCTCTTAATCAACTGGATTTTATCACAAAGTAGTTATTGTTTTACTTACTTCCAGAATGGCTCATATGTACTTATTCCCTGATTCTTTAATGTTTGTTAATTGCTAAGTGTTTTTTTTTCATATTTTCCCTCAAGTGATTGTAGGTATTGCTCCATTGAATGTTGGTATAGAAAGTGTAAAGATAACCTGATTCTTTTTCAAAAGATATTTTTATTCATGGTGACCTAAAGAAGGTTATCTTTTTCCTTCCCCAATAAGCTTAAAAGGATACAACCCAGAGTCTACCATCTGGACCAATGGTTTTGTACAACACAGATTATTTTTTTATATCAAACTCAAGTATTCTTTTCTGGGAAGTTTTTCTTCTATTAAATCTTTTAATAAATGTTCTATTCTACTTGCTGGGCTATCTACTTCATGTTTATCAACATTTGATTATTATTCTCTCTCTTCCATAGTTGTTATCTTCTCTTTCTCTAATTCCTTTAGTCTCTTTCTAAATCATTTATATTTGTTGAAATTATCTCTAGCTTTTCCTGGATTTCCATGATTACATTTCCAACCACGATTATTCTATTCCTTCCTGTTTCTAAATTATTTATTACTTCTGTAGTGATAGTGCTTTATTCTTAATTTTCATTCCTTAGCTTTGCAACTGCATATCCATCTCATTTAGATATTTTATCATCTAATTTCAGAACTCTTCTAAATATTGCATTCAAATTCTCATTAAATTGTTGTATAGAATGAAATATTTGCAGAGAATTTTCTTCTGTTCCTTAGGTTATTTTTTTTTCCAGAATGGCATCTTCAGCTGTCAGCTGCATTCTATATTCCTTTCACTTATTGTTATAATTTCTATTAATACTATTATTTTGGTTGCTATAGTACATAGACCTAAGTGCCACACAGTTTCTCTAGATCTTGTTCATACTTAAGAGGGAAGTTCTGTCCTCTAATGGAAGGTAGATGAATTCTCCTTGACTCCTTCCCACTTGATATCGGTTTCCTACTACTCCATATGAACTGAGTATAAAATTTGATTCACTTGAAGACAGAGGAAGATTTCAGCTTGGGCTGTATGCAATCTTTGTTGGAAAACTTGGCTCTGACCTGTCTCATGTGAGTTTAATGTCCTGTTAAAGGGTTCCACTTAATATAGTGGGAAGTATTAGTGCTGCACTTCAACTTTGGATTATTTGCTTAATTCGGTGTGATTCCCTGGAGACTATATGTCATATAAGACTGTCAGTTCCAGTTGTGTACTTCTTCTTTTTACCCATCTCTTCCCAGCAGGTATTCTTACTTCCCTAGGTAGAAAAGATCCCAAGCTTCCTTTTCAACTTTTATTCTTTTCCCTTACTTATTAGAAGATATTTGCAAAAATTCTCAGGACTTTGTTAAAATTCTTTTTTTCATAACCTACTTCTAAGAAGTAGGAAAAAGAAGCATTTGTCTTCTTGATCAGAAGATTAGAAGGTTATGATGAGGTTGTATTTATCTGTTTATTTGGTTGCTATTTGTTTTAGTTTGGGTTTTGTTTTTGTTGCTTTTATTTTATTAGACATAGAGGGAAATAAACTCTATGCTCCAACTTCATTCCACTACATTTATCTGGAAACTAGATGGATACAGACTGACGTGAAGAGATAAGCTTTTGAATAAAAAAGCAGGTTATGAAACAATTGTTTTATTTTTATTAAAATACATATTTGATCAATGTGTGTATATGTATCTATATCTATACTGAAGCCTAAAGATATAGATATAGATGTATAGATAGATAAATAAAACTATAATATATAAATTTTATATAAAAATTCGTAAGGGTATGTCAACTGAAAAAAATGCCCAACCAAAAATTGTGCATTATGTTTTATTCAGGAACCTTACGGAGGACTATAGCCTTGGAGGCAGCCTCTCAGATGCTCTTGAAGAACGTTCCAAAGAGGTAAGGGAGGAACCAAGATATATAGGAGTTTTTGCTGAAAAGGGAAATGTAGCCGAACATCAAAAGAGTACACTAATCATAAAACAGACACCTCAAGTTAATGATTTTAGTGCTTTTCTATGTATGGGAGATGCAGGAGTCTGGGCTCATTGAAATTATTCCTTTGATGTGCATTTTATCTATCTAGGGCCAGTATCCTGTTTTCTCCATCCTGAATTCCCCTCAGGACGCACTGGGGGAGGGGGGGGGGGTTGCAGTGGCTGATGGCTTGATGTTGCGCAGCATTCTTTGTCCACAGGTATATACCAAAATGTTAATACTCATCTTCTCTAAATAGTTTTCATTTTCTTCTTATACCTGTCTACATGTCATAAAATTTCCATAATACAAGTGTATTGCTTTTTTTTTCAAAAGCATGCTATTGTTTCATTTTTTCCTTGGTTTTATTTATAGCCTGTCTTTTTCCCAAATGTATTTGACATGGTTTTCAGCAGAAGAAATATACAGTGAGGTTAATGAAATAGGGATGAAGGGAAAAACAAAGAAAGCAAATAAGGAAAAGGAGGGATGAACAAAGGAGCTGCAAAAATGATCTGATTCTGTCCTGAAATAAAATGTTACATGTCCACCCTGGAAGGGCCCTAAGACCTCTTATTTGAGTCAGTGGGATCCAGTTAGGAAAGGAGAGTCAAACAAAGGAATGAAGCAGAGACCTATACCTGCCCTTAAGCTGAGTGGTTCTCTCCCCACATAGCCCAACAGAAAGCAGAATATGCAGCCATGGTCATAAAGGAAGAAGCTGCTCCTTACACCTAGCACCAGCCCAGCCAAGGCCATCAAGAAATATATATGGGCCTTCCCTGGTGGCACAGTGGTTAAGAATCCGCCTGCCAATGCAGGGGACACGGGTTCGAGCCCTGGTCCAGGAAGATCCCACCTGCCGTGGAACAACTAAGCCCATGTGCCACAACTACTGAGCCTGCACTCTAGAGCCTGTGAGCCACAACTACTGAGCCCGAGTGTCACAACTACTGAAGCCCACGCACCTAGAGCCCGTGCTCTGCAACAAGAGAAGCCACCCAATGAGAAGCCCATGCACTGCAACAAAGAGTAGCCCCGCTTGCCTCAACTAGAGAAAAGCCTGCGCACAGCAACAAACACCCAACGCACCCAAACATAAAAATAAATAAATAAATATTGAAAAAAAAAAAGAAAGAAATATATATGAATGTGCTTACAGGGTTATTTCAACAAATCAACATTTGGACTATTAAATGGGACATTCAAATTGAAAGCTAACATGGGGACAATTCAGAAATTGGCTAATTGTTCTCTTCTGCAGGAATAACACCTTCACATGACTGTTCGTAATGTTTCAGGAGATTATTATCTAGGCATGTGGGTTGGGCAGGCAACGCAGCTGTCCTTCCCACCTCCACACACACCTGGACTGTTCTTTTGTTTGATGCTGCCTCGTTTTTGTTAAGTGTGGTAGGGTGCATTTTATTACCTACCACGCACCCAGCCGCCCCAATCCTAATGCCTCTCCATTGTCTACAGGATGAAATACAACTTCCACAAATTGATATTCAAAGCTCTCAACAATCAGACACACCGTCCATCTAAATTATTTCCAACTCAAATGAGCAAAGATTTACTCAGCCTAGTAGATGGAGGTATATAACCGCATAAGCTTCCCCTAAAATCTGACTGCCTAGTAAGAGAGAGAGATATATAAACAAATATTAATAATACAATGTAATATTGGAATAATTCATTCCTCTGTGTAGGATGAAGGGGCTTTTAGGAAAACCTAAGATGGCTGAGAGTCATCTGAGCTGGGTCTTGGAGTAGGAAGAGGAATTTTGCCAGCTAAGGGAGGGGTTTCCAGGGAGCATGAGAAAGAATACAAAGGTGTAAATGTACTTTTTTTTAGAGAGCAAAGAACAATCCAGAGATGCTAAAGTATAACCAAGCTATTTCACTGCAAAAACTCCAGTGACGTTGCATTTTATAGGATGCCACTTATATAGAATTCCATATGATTGGCACCCAGAAGCTGCACAGCATTAGTTGGTCCCCAAGCATCTAAGTGGGAGGACTGGACATGTGACTGGAAAGGTAGGTTTGGGCTAGGTTATAAAGGACTTTGTAGTCTAAAGAATTTATTCTTTATTCTGTGGGAATTCCTGATAGCTCTCTTAATTCCCACAGAAGAAAGTGTAAGTTCTTTAGAATTCAAAGTTCCTCATAACCGAGCCCAAAGTCTTAGAGTTATTCAGTCTTGCTTAATGCTTCAAAATGATATTTATTTTAAAAGATCACTGTTAAAGTAGTAAGGAAAATATTGTGTGTGTGTGTGTGTGTGTGTGTGTGTGTGTGTGTGTGTGTTTCTACACAGAGAGAGAGAGAGAGAGACACCAGAGTTCAGTCAGGAGGCTGTTACAATAGTTTTGGCCAGTGGTTCTTAAGGCCTTGATTGGAGCAGTGGCAGCGGAATCAAGGGAATGTATTTGTGAGAATTTCAGAGACAGACTCCAGTGAAATTAGTAACTCATTGCTGGGACAGTGAGAGAGAAGGAGAAATCAACAAGTCCAGGTGTTAGGTGGCTGGGTGGGTGGGAATGGTATTCACCAAGACAGGAAATTCCAGGTAGGAGCTGGTCTATGGGGAAAGATGATGAGTCCTCTGCAAATGTAAGAGGGTAATGGAACATTAGGATAACTAGAGATAAAAGTCGGGGATTCATTAGCATAGTCCTGGCTCAAAATAAAGAATTGAGAATTAACAACAGGACGATACTAGTTGAAAGTCATGGGACTAGGTTTCTAGCTTTCAGTTCTGATGGAGACAATTGTAGTGGATCGTCACACTCCCTGTAATAACTAAAAAATAGTGGGTACATTTAAAAGATGTACTTTTTTTTTTTTAACTTTGGGTTTGTTTATTTATTTATTTATTTATTCATTTATGGCTGTGTTGTGTCTTCGTTTCTGTGCGAGGGCTTTCTCTATTTGCGGCAAGCGGGGGCCACTCTTCATCGCGGTGCGCGGGCCTCTCACTGTCGCGGCCTCTCTTGTTGCGGAGCGCAGGCTCAGCAATTGTGGCCCACGGGCCCAGTTGCTCTGCGGCATGCGGGATCTTCCCAGACCAGGGCTCGAACCCGTGTCCCCCTGCATCGGCAGGCAGACTCTCAACCACTGCGCCACCAGGGAAGCCCAAGATGTACATTTTTAAAGGACATCAGAAATTTGGGAAAGCAAAGATGTCTAAGGGAACAAAGTGCCAGCAAAGGATGGGACCTCCACAGATGAGAAGAGATTAGGTATTGCTTTCTTCCCTCCAGGTGTCCGCTGAGTCTTGATACAAGGGTATGGAGAATCCAGCTTGTTGTAGGCAGAGACTTTACAGGGATAAGGAGAAACCAGTGGAGTTTACAACAACCTGTGGGTTGGCAAGAGAGACTGGGATCTGTTAGAGCTTTTAATGCAGAGCTAGCTCTCCATGTCCACCAATTCTCCCCATGTCACATTTTCTGGGTGTGCAGTAACAGCAGGGAGGGAAGCTCGAGCCAGGCTGGAGGGCAGAGAGAGACAGCCACAGTCACCAGGGCTCAGGGTCCAGAGTCCTGCTAGAGGCAAGGACCTATAACACATATAGGATGACACTTTGACCCTATGTCTCACCACATGCAAAAAATAATTCATAGATATATGAAATGTGAAAGCTGAAATTATTTTTTTTAATTGATAAATTGGACTTGGTCAAAATAAAAAAACTTTTACTCATGACAAGACATCATTTAGAGAATTAAAAGAGAAGCTGGGAGAAAATATTCACCATCTATATATCTGACATAACTTGTATACGATAATATGTAAAGAACTAGAAATCAAGAAGAAAAGCCAAACTATCCAATTAAAAAAGAAACAAGCAAAAGACCCAAGAAGCATTTCACAAATGAAGATATCCAAATGACCATGCAAAGATGCTTAAAATAATTAATCATCAGGGAAATGCAAAGGAAAACCACAAAGAGATACTACTGTTTAATCACCAGAATAAGCTAAAATGAAAAATTGACAATGGCAAGGCTAGGTGAGGATGTGGCACAACTGGAATTTTCATAAATAGCTGCTATGCGTTTAAAATGATAGAACTTTTTTTGGAAAACTATTTAGTACTTTCAAAAAAAAATGTAAGCATAAGCTTTCTTTAGCAATTCTACTCCAAGCTAATTACCCAAGATATATAAAACTGTATATCCACAAAAGGCTTGTAAAAGGTTTTTCATAACAATTTTATTCACAGTAGCCAAAAACTTAAAACATTCTCCATCAACAGGAAAATGGATAAAAATAATTGTGGTGCATTCATACAATAGAGTACTAAACAACAGTGGAAAAAAAGAGTGAACTACAGATATACACAACATGAAAGAATCTCAACAAATTATGTTAAATGAGAGAAGTAAGATGTAAAAGAGTACCATCTGCATGATTCCATTTATATGTGACCCAAGAACACAAAAAACTAATATATTGTGATGGAAGAATAGTGGTTCCCCTGAGGTGGGGGGGTGGGAGTGGGCATTGACTGGGAGAACTTCTTGAGTGGATGGAAATATTCTAGATTTTGACCTTGTCATATGGGTATATGAATATGCAAAAAAAAATTATCAAACAAACTTACGTTTACCAAAGGGGAAAGGGGAGAGGGGAGGGATAAATTTGGAGTATGGGATTAACAGATACAAGCTACTGCACATAAAATAGATAAGCAACAAGGATTTACTGTATAGCACTGGGAACTATACTCAATATCGTGTAATAACCTATGATAGAAAAGAAAAAGAGTCAGAATATATATATACATATATAACTGAATCACTTTGCTGTAAGCTGACACTAACACAATGTTGTAAATCAACTATACTTCAGTTTAAAAAATTCATCAAGCTGTACACTTAGGATTCATGCATTTTTCTGCATATAAATTATACCTTTAGGTGAAATACTCTTAAAAGACTATAGTATCACCTATGCAATATTCTGGCAGAGAATAAATAACCTCAATCTAATCATAAGGAAATAGCAGATGAATACAAAATGATGCGCTTTCTATTTTAAAAATGTTAATGTCATAAAGGACAAAGAAAGGCTGTGGAAACATTCCAGATTAAAGAAAGCTATGGAAATATGACAACTAAATGCAATCCCTGGCCCTAGATTGAATCCTGTACTGAGAGGGAAGAAGGCTGTAAAGAATATCATCAGGACAACTGGAAAACTAGACTGTAGACAGTAAGTTAGGTAAGAGTGTCGTATCAGTATAAATTTATGAAGTTGACAACTATACTGCAGTGATATAAGACAATGTCCCTATTCTTAGACATACACACTAAAGAATTTAGAGGGAAAGGGCCATGATGTATATGACCTGCCTTCAAACATTTCAAAGAGAGAGAGCAAAAGAAAAGCAAATGAGATAAGATGAATCTATGTGGGTTTTCTTTTCATGGTACTATTTTGATTTTTCAAATGTTTTTGAAATTATTTCCAAATAAAAAGCTTTTTTAAATGAAAACATTTTTAAAGAAGCCCATAGGGGAAAAAAGTAGACTATAGAATACTGTGTATTCATCCCACGTTGTTAACAAAAGTTATTTCTGGAGGGTGGGATTATATGGCAATAGGGGCTAAACATTAACTTTTTCTGTATTATTTGAAATTTTCATACTTTTAATATTATCAGGGGAAAAGTTATTTCAATTTTTTTTAAAGTACAGAATGACAATTGAAATGTGATTTGACTCATTTTATCTGGCAACTCAGGCTTGGAGCAAAAGCCAAAACTTAAAACACCTAAGTCCTATTTATCCTTTAAGACAGCTCAATTTCACCTCTTCTAGAAAGCCTTTAGTTTTAGGAAGGGTTCTTTTAGTTGCAAGTGACACAAACCCAACCCAACCAATAAATACCAGTGGTAAATATGTCAGCTGTGAAATACAAGGAAGGCTTGAACAGACAATACAAGGGAGAAACTACAGCTGGGCAGCAGGAACAGCAGGAACCATGGCATGAAAAGCACCAGCCTCTCCATCTCTTTCATTTAGGCTCCATTCTATCTCACTACAGCCCATTTTTTTCCACATGTCAAGAAACATGCTGCCTACAGCTCCTTGAAACTATTCCTCTTAAAATGCACACTCAGAAAGAAATAGAAACTTTCAATTTTAGTGTGAAATATTCCAGGGAAGGAAGCAGATTGGCCAGGGTTGGTCAGATTCCTTCTCTAGACCAATCAGCTGTGACCAGAGGATACTGACCAACTTGAATGATGTCCCACCATTGGACCAAGAGTTGAAATTTTATATGAACATGGGAACTCCATCATGAAGGATATAATGCTGTACTCTCCATAATTCTTAGTTTCTAGCTCTCCTATCTTCTAGTGTTATGGCTATTTGTGTCATCAGTAGACGTAAGTTCCTTAGGGATAAGAACCATGTCCCTTTCTCTGTAGATATTTTCTAAATTGATGGCACATGTTTCCCATATAATAGATGAATTATAAATTCCAAGAGGAAAGAGATGTTATCCATCATTTTCACTGAAAATTGAACCATGTCTGGCACATGGTAGACAATAAATATTTGTTGTGCAAAGGAATAATATATGTTCACTCTAAATAGGATAGATGAATGGATGGCTGGATCAGTGGGTGGATGGATGGATGGATGGATGGATGGATGGGCTGACAGATGGGCGTTGGATAGAGAGATATGTAGGTTTTCCTCTAGCAAAGATAAATGTGTCCTCTGGGGAAACCAAGGTATGCTTTTTGGGCCTGAATTGGAGGAGCTGAGTGTGGCCATTGGCAAGTACAGTTAATTAACACTTGAAATGATCAGGCTTCTGGTCTTGGCTTCATTACCTGCAACCTGGGCAATGCAGCCTTAGGACTATGCGTGAAATGGAGGCTCACTCAGTCTTCAAAAACTTTTCTCTGAAAAATGAAAAGATATCTGAAAACCCAGCTGAGAAGCATTGATGCCCATATAAAGTCAATCAACAAATCCTTAGATACCTGCTGTAGACCAGGCACTATTCAAATTCTGGGGGCCTGGGAGAGAACAAGGCAGAAATAAAAGTCCTATTGCTGTGAAAGCAAAGTACAGTTGTTACCAAGGTATATAATAGTAGATCTAACCTAGCTTTGGGGTCAGGAAGGCTCCCTGGAGGAACTGATATTTCAGGCTCACACTGGAAATAAGTAGAAGTTAACTAAGTAAAGAGCCAAGAGAGAGGGAAGTGTTCCAGGCAGAGGGTAGAAAAGCCCACAGCTTGAACTTAAGAGGAACTGAAAAATAATTACGTGTATCAAGACTTATCTGTAAGGATGATCATTAGAGTAACATTTATGAGAATGAAAAATGAAAAATAACCCATGTGTCCAATAACAGGGGAATAATTAAATAAGCTGTGATACAGAGGATTTTTAGGTCAGCGAAGAAAGTCTATATGATATTATAATGATGAATACATGTCGGTGTTCTGACATGTATTTGTCTAAATCCATAGAAAGTGCACCACTGAGTCAGCCCTAACGTAATCTATGGACTCTGAGTGATTACCGTGTATCAGTGTAGGCTCATCAACTGTAACAAATGTACCACCCGGGTGGGCGATTTGATAATGGTAGAGGCTACGCATGTGTAGGGACAGGAGGTATGTAGGAAATCTCTCAATTTTGCTGTGAACCTAAAACTGCTCTTAAAAAAAAAGTCTTAAATAAATCAGCTATCCTATCCATGCAATAGAATCCAACAAACCATTAAAAATAACTCGACAAATGACAATGCTCAAGATATATCGTTTAGTTTAAAAAACCATACAAGGGCGTGCAATCAATATGATCCGAATTTTGCTCTATCTATATTTTATTTTACGTATGCGTTGCTTGTCCAGGCCTATTACCCTATAATCCTACCTGTAGTCATATCTGGGTAGTAGAATACAGGTGATTATTTTCTACTTTGTGCTTTTCAGTATCTTTCAAATTTAAAAAAAATGAACATGCACTTCTTTTGTTGTGGAAAAAAATGATACAGTAGGATCAGGCTTGCTTTTTAAGGCCCCAGGCTGTGTTGCTAAGCAAAGCTGCCTTCCTTGGGTCCCTCTGGTGCCACCTTCCACAGGAGGCCCCAGCTCAGAGCTGCCTGGGGAGTTGACGTTCCTGCCCCTGCCTCCTCCTGTGTGGGTGTTTTCCTCCCGCACGAGGGTTTCTTTTATCTTCAATACACAAGTGCTACTGCTCTGAAAATGACCTCGCTCGATGAAAGCTTCATGAAGGGGCTTGACTGCAATAGGAACACAAGGGATAGAGCCAAGCTGCTCTAAGCCAGGAGTCTGGGAAAAGCTGCTCACCCCTGTGGCTGCAGCACCAAGGTGTACCTGGGTCTCTGTTTGCTGAGGAATAGGGGCTGCTGCTTCTCTGCTGCCCACTGCCACCTCCCCACGCAGTGCAGAAGTGGCCCCCTCCACCCCGAAACAATGGGCTCCTTCCAAGGTGGAAGATTCCACGAGTGAAGCGGGAAGAGGGGAAGGGGATGCTTCTGAAAGTGAGGGCATCCATGTCTCATTTCAAGCACTTGGTCTCAGCCTTGGCCCCTACTTTGGAATCACTTGCAGAGCTTTCAAAACCACTGATGCCTGTGGACCACGACCAGAGGTCCCGATTTAATCTATCTGAGCTGTGACCTGGGCTTGGGGATCTGGTGCTCTTTTCATCTTCTTTTCCAAGCTTAATGCCTGCATTGCATTTTCCCCCTTGAGCTATTCCCTAATAAGAAGGCCCTTCCCACATCACCATCCTGACAGGCTCTCTCTCCTTTCCAACGTTTTTAAGCCAATTCTGAAATTCCATTTCCTGGAGGAACTTCCAGTTCTGCTGCGAAGGCTGTGTGGTCTAAAGGCAAGTCTCTTAACCCCTGTGAGCCTCATTTCTTCACTCACACAGACCTGGTTTACAGTTCTGCCAACACTTAGGGAACCATCCTCATGGCGCCCCGTCCCTGAAACACCAGCAGCTGCCAAACTGCAACCCCCTCCTCAGTGGTCTGACTTTCGGCTCCTCCAAGCTTCTAAGAGTTAATAATTCCAACCCCTTCTCTTTGTTCCCCCAGTTCTAGAGGTCAAAGCTGCTTCCTGCAATTGCTGCATCCTTGATACCTTGATACTGAGCAGGCATCCGCAAACCTTTCTGGCCAAGGGCTGGATAGTAAATATTTTAGGCTTTGCAGGCCATATGGTCTCTGTTGAGCCTATTTCATTCTGCCATTATAGCACAAAGCAGCCATAAACAATACGTAAGTGAGCATGGCTGTGTTCCAATAAAACTTTATTTACAAAAACAGGCAGCTGGTCAGATTTGGCCCACAGGTTGCAGTTTGCAGACCTCTGCCTTATTCTCTTTTTACCCTTTCAGTTACCAAGTTGACAACTTTATACCTAGTTAGCAATTCTTTATATAAAATTGACTTCATTCGAATAACTTGTTATTTCTGTCTCCTAACTGGACTAGACCTCACACAATTTCTCTGATTTTTTTTTTTTTTCATTATTAGGCGGGTGAAAAATTTAAAGTATTCTCTACAACACTACCACATTGTCTGAACTTTTTAATAAGCATTTTCTCTCTTGGAGAAATTTGACCCTAAAAATGTGTTCTCCTTTAATAAGCACTTAGTACTATGCTTTAGCAGAAAGGGATTATTTATATGTTAAATATCTCATTTCATTTAAATTTTCACTCTGAGGAGGGAACAGTTGTATTCTTCTCAGAAATATCACTGCTTATTCCATCTTGAATTTTTGCTCTGATTCTGGTAAATTTGTGTTTCAAATATATCTGTGTAGAAGAAGAAGCAAAAGAATAAGAACTGCACTGCCAAACCCAGGGTAGTTGTGAATGACAAATTAAATAATGGATAGAAAAAATGCTTTGAGCAGTTAAAAGTGCTGCACAGATATGAGGAGGTGGAAGAAATCACAAAACCCTTTCAGCATTCCTAATAAAGGCTCTCAGTGTACCTCAGGGAAATATTTAATCTACTCATTTCCTGGTTTTTAAGTGCATTTCTCTTACAAGTGGACGTTCTTTGTATATTCTTCCTTGTCACCTGCACTGTGTGTGTACAAGGTGACAGGCAGAGGCCACGTCTTCACCCTCAGCAGGACAGAGCCATGGGTGGCTGAGCTCTTGGCAAATGTCTTAGGATTAAGAGTTGGCTGGACATGGGGGTCCTCGAGGTCCCCCAAGAGAATGCACTGACATGGAAGCAAGGCATAACAGGGTAATCTTTGCTAGAAACTACCTGGGGAAGAAGAAAATTTACATTACACTCTACAGCAGAGTTCTTAGTCTAGGACCTGTGACCTTGGTTAGACAAAAATACTGAAGTTAAGCTTTTCCTTCCCTTATGAATATCTGCAACACTGTTAGCAATCCCTGTGACTTTCTCACTAACAGAAATCCCAGGCATTTTCATATCACATTATAGTTGTTGTATCTGGAAATATATCCTACGCTCACCACTACTTCAAAATCTTTGGTGGTTATTAGACCCATCGCTAGATCTTTTTATGTAAAGTGTTAACAACCAGGCTCATAGGTTACCATATTGGAAATTTGTTTCTTTGTCTATATTTTGATATAATTGGTTTCCTTTGTAATCCTATATATCTTATTTTGGGCATTTAAAGAGATCTGTAGGCTTAACCAGACTGCCCAAGGGGTGCATGGCACATGGAAGGTTAAGAACCCTCACTCTAGGATAACAGATATGTTCTCCTAAGATGTTTTGTTCTTATTTTTGCATCTGCATCTATGTCTTGAGCCTCACTGGTTCTTCTCTCTTCACTCCCAGACACTTATACACACTCACCCCAACTTCAGAGTCCTCACGCCACTCAACTATACAGGACAACTCACCTCAGCAAACTTGTCAGGGTACTCAGCAAAATGAGGGTCTCTCCAGGTATAAAGCCCCCCTTCCTATGAAGGCAATTCACAGGTTATGTTTTTTCCCTTGAAGAAGACCTTGGGGTCTTAGCCACTACTTCATAGGCTTATCAAATTGCTCTCCTCAAGAGTAATTCTGATTATTGTAGAAAATAAGTCCTCAGACTCCAGGCTTTGAGGAAGACCTTATTGTTTACCAATAGTCATCATACAGGAAGAAATGAGGGAAACACACACATGACACAAAGTTTCTACAACACTCAACCCAGTTCCTTGACTGACCTTTCTAGGCTTACAAATTAAATCTACAAAAGAAATAATGGATTATTTCAGGTACATTAAATAAGAAGCAAACTGATCATGGCAAAATATTGCAACATGGTGAGGTATTCTATGCAGTTCTCTTAAACTAGAGCCTGGGTTAGCAATTTCTAGAGCCATTTGTAAAGCATACTTATAACTGACTTTTGAAATGGGTCACACTATTTGTTCAGGAGAACTAAAACATAAGGTTCGTATTTGTTTTCCAAGGTCTAAACTAGCAGTCTCTGTGACATGCAGCTTTATTATTGGGGGATGAAGAGGGAGGGAAGATTTCTTCTGTAAAATGATGTCTTTCCATTTTACTGTACTAAGGTTACTATGCTTGCTATGAATAACATGGGAAATGTCACTTGGTAACTATCAGGTCAAGGAATTGCAGGGCAGGGAGAGAACAGTCTTTCCTGGCAAGTAGCAACAACCTACAAAAGCAAGCATAGACTGCTGAGAATAATACAGACCATATTAAAACCCATATGGGCCTCTCAACCCATAATATGAGACCTGAGATATTTAGGTACACTCCTAAATATCTTTGTACATTCCATTGAGACTTTCTTACAATTTTCACTACATTTATAGTGCATGCCAGAAAACAATACCTCTTGCTATTGTACTTATCCTTGAAAGATGTTTTCACTGGATACAGAATTTTAAGTTGGCAGTTGTTTTCTTTAATCACATTGAGGATATAGTTTTCTGGCTTCCGTGTTCTGTTGAGAAGTCAAGTATCAAACATTAACTCCTTTGGTGGTCATCTGTCATTTCTCTTGACCTGCTTTTGAGATATTCTCTTTGCCATTAGTTTTCTATAGATGTGGATTTCTTTTCTTTTTCCTTTCTTTTCTTTGTAATCTTCCTTGGAATTTCTTATACTTCTTGAATCTGTGGATTGGTATCTTTCACCAGTTGGACAATATCAAAAAAAGATCTCCTATAACATTGCCTCTATCCCATTCCCTATCTCCTCTCTTTCTGAAATTCCAGTTATATGTATATTAGGCCTTATCACTCTATTCTCCATGTCTCCTAATTGCTTTTTTATATTATCTACCTCTTGGTTTCTTTATGCTCCCTTTTGTATTTTTCTCTCACTTAGATTTTGGCCTGAAAATTACTTACATTCTTGTAAGCCCTTCAATGGTTTTGAGAAGATTTTAAAACTGTGTTTTGTACAGCATTTCCGGTAGTTTTCATTAGTATGGTTATTTTGTATACTTAGTCCACCATATTCACAGAAGCTGATGTCTGTGGTTAGAATTTGATGATTAAGGCTGTTCTTACATGTTGGAAAATTTGTCCCATTAAATCAGAAACTTGGCCTAGGTGATTTTGGGGGATCATAAAATATGTAAATATTTTTGATTTTGTGCATGGACTTATTTCTGAGCTCTCTCTTCTATTCCATTGGTCTTTGTGTCTGTTTTTATGACAGTACCATACAGTTTTGATTACTATTTTTGTTGTATTTGAAATTAGGAAATGAGATGCCTCCAGCTTTGTCCTTTCTCAGGATTGTTTTGAATATTTGGGTTCTTTTGTGGTTCCATACAAATTTTAAGATTGCTTTTTCTATTTCTATGAAAAATGCTATGGGAATTTTGAGAAGGATTGCATTGAAACTATAGGTAGCATTGAGTTGAATCCATATTTAAAAACATTAATACTTCTGATCCATGAACATGGGATATCTTTCCAATTATTTGTGTCTTCTTCAATTTCTTTCATCAGTGTTTTAGAGTTTTCAGTATACAAATCTCTCACCCCTTTGGTTAAATTTATTCCTAATTATTTCATTGTTTTGAATATATTGTAAATAGAATTATCTTCTTTATTTCTCTATCAGATATTTCATTTTTAGTGCATAGAAATGCAACTTATTTTTGTATGTTGGTTTTGTATCCTGCAACTTTACTGAATTTATTAGTTCTAACAGTTTTTTTGTGGAGTCTTTAGGATTACCTATACGTAAGATCATGTCATCTGCAAACACAGATCATTTTACTTCTTCCCTTCCAGTCTGGATGCTTTTATTTCTTCTTCTTGACTAATTGCTCTAGCTAGGACTTCCAAAGTTGACTATGATGTTAACAATGGACTTGTCATATAGGCCTTTATTATGTTGAGGTACATTTCTTCTATACCCAATTTGTTGAGAACTTTCTTTCATGAAAGAGTGTTGGATTTTGTCAGACACTTTTACTGCATCTATTGAGAGGATAATATATTTGTATCCTTTATTCTATTGAAGTGGTATATCATATTTGTTGATTTGTGTGTGTTGAGCCATCCTTGCATCCCAAGGATAAATCCCAATTGATGTGTGGTGTATAATCTTTTTAATGTGATGTTAAATTGGTTTGCTAGGTTTTAGTGATAATTTTTGCACCAGTATTCGTCAGGGATATTGGTCTGTAGTTTTCTTTTCTTGTAGTGTCCTTAATCTGAATTTGGTATCCAGGTAATGCTGGCCTCATAAAATGAATTTGGGAATGTCCCCTCCTCTTCAGTTTTTTGGAAGAGTTTGAGAAGAATTCATATTAATTCTTCTTTAAAATTCTGGTAGAATTCACCACTGAAACCATCTGGTCCTCGGCTTTTCTCTGTTGGGAGGTTTTTGATTACTGATTCAATTTCCTTACTTGTTTTTGGTCTATTTAGATCTTCTATTTCTTCATGATTCAGTCTTTGTAGGTGGTATGTTTCTAGGAATTTATCCATTTCTTCTAGGTTTTTCAATTTGGTGGAGTATAATAGTTCATAGTAGCTTCTTACAATCCTTTGTATTACTGTGGTGTCAGTTGTAATGTCTCTTCTTTCATTTATAATGTTTATTTGAGTCCTCTCTCCTTTTTTCTTGGTTAGTCTACTAAAGGTGTGTCAATTTTGTTTACTTTTTCAAAAGTCAACTCTTAGTTTCACTGATTTTTTTCTATTCTCTTTCTAGTTTCCTTTTTATTTATTTCTGCTATAATCTTTATTATTACCTTCTTTCTACCCACTTTGGCTTATTTCAGTCTTCTTTTTTCAGTTCCTTGAAGTGTAAAGTTAGATCATTTGTCTGAGATTTTTCTTTTTTCTTAAGGTAGGCATTTATCACTATAAATTTCCCTATTAGAACTGCTTTTGGCTGCATCCTGTAAGTTTTGGTATATTGTGTTTTCATTTTCAGTTGTCTCAAGATACTCTCTGATTTTCCTTTTGATATCATTTCTTTGACCGATTGGTTGTTAAGGAGTGTGCTGTTTAATTTCCATGTATTTGTGAATTTTTCAGTTTTCCTTCTGCTATTGATTTCTAGTTTCATAATATTGTGGTTGGGAAAAATACTAGATATGATTTCAATCTTCTTAGATTTGTTAAGATTTCTTCATGACCCATCATATAATCAGTCCTGGAGAATGTTCTGTGTGTGCTTGAGAAGAATGTGCATTCTGGTGCTGTTGGATGTGATGTTCCGTGTGTCTGTTAAGTCTATTTGGTCTATAATATTATTCAGGTCTACTGTTTCCTTATTAATTTTCTGTCTAAATGATCTATTCAGTGTTGACAGTGGGATATTGAATCCATACTATTATTGTATTGCTGTCTATTTCTCCCTTCACTTCCGTTAATATTTACTTTAAACAGATCCTCCACTGTTAGGTGCATATATATTTACAATTGTTGTATCTTTTTAATGAATTGATCCCTTTATCACTCTATAATGACCTTCTTTGTCTCTTATGACAAATTTTGACTGAAAGTTTATTTTATTTGATATACAGTTGTTATACTCCTGCTCTCTTTTGGTTACCATTGCATGGAATATCTTTTTCCATCTTTTCACTTTTAGCCTATTTCTGTCCTTAAACCTAAATTGACTAAGTTATAAACAGCATATTTTTGGATCTTGTTTTATTATCCATTCAACCACTTTGCATCTTTTTATCAGAGAATTTAGTTCACTTATGTTTAAAGTAATTATTGAAAGGTGAGAGCTTACCATTGCCATTTCATTAATCATTTTCTGTCTTTTTTTTTTTTTAGTTTCTTTGTTCCTTTAGTCCTCTTTTACTGTCTTCCTGTGTGATATATTTTTGTAGTGGTATGCTTTAACTCCTTTCTCTTTATCTTTTTGTATCAACTATAATTTCTGTCTCTGTGGTTAACATAAGGTTTATATAAAATATTTTATAGATATAACAGTCTGTTTTTAAGCTGATAACAATTTGCCTTTGATCACGTAAAAAACTCTACACTTTTACTTTTCTTTCCCCTACATTTTATGCTACTGATGTCACACTCCACATCTTATTATATTGTGTATCCAATAATGAATTATTGTAGCTATAGTTATTTTTAGTGTTATTGTTTTTTAACTTTTATACTAAAGATAAAAGTAATTTATACACAGCTATTACAGTATTAGGGCATTCTGATTTTCACTGTATATCTACCATTACCTTTTATATGTTTTCATGTTGTTACTTATCATCCTTTCATTTCAACTTGAAGAACTCCCTTTAGCATTTCTTGTAAAGAAGATCTAATGGTGATGAACTCCCTTAGCTTTTGTTTGTCTGAAAATGTCTTTATCTCTCCTTCATCTCTAAGGGACCATTTCGCTGGGTATAGTATCCTTGGTTGACGGCTTTTTTTTTTCTTTCAGCACTTTCAGTATATTGTCCCACTCCTTCCTGGCCTGCAGAGTTTCTGCAGAGAAATCTGCTGCTGCTTTTATGGTGGGGGAGTGGAGGCTTCCCTTTTATGTGATAAGTCATTTTTTTCTTGCTGCTTTCAGAATCCTCTCCTTGTCTTCAGCTTTTAACATTTTGATTATAATGTGTCTCATAGTAATCTTTGTGATCTTAGTTGGGGTCCTTTGAACTTCCTCTACTTGGAGGTCCATATCTCTCCCAAGATTTGGAAAGTTTTCAGCTATTAGTTTTTTAAATGAGCTTTCTGCTGCCTTTTCTCTCTCCACTCCTTCCAGGACTCCCATTATGTGAACGTTCCTTCACTTGATGGTGTTGCATAATTCACATAGGTTTTCTTCACTCTTTTTTATTCTTTTAGTTCCTTTAACTGGTTGTTTTCAAGTGATCTCTCTTCAAGTTCACTGATTCTGTCTTCTCTATGATCATGTCTGTTGTTGAAGCTCTCCACTGAATTTTTCAGTTCTATTGTTGTATTCTTAGTGCTAAGATATTTGTTTGGGTCTTTTGTATGGTTTCTGTTTCTTTCTTAAACTTCTCATTTTCATGATGCATTGCTTTCCTAATTTCCTTTAGTTGTCTGTGTTCTCTTGTGTTTCATTCAGTTTCTTTAAGATGATTGCTTTGAATTCTCTGTCAGGCAAATCATAGATATCCATTTCTTTGTGGTCAGTTACCAGAACTTTATTAATTTTCTCTGGTGGAGTCATATGTGCCTGATTCTTCATGATCTATGTTGACTTGCATGGATGTCTGTGCATTTAGGGAACAAACACCTCTTCCATTCTTTATAGACTGGTTTCACCAGATAAAGACCTTCTCCTGTCTGTTCCCTGAGCTGACGGGATTACCTTTGGAATTGCGGTCATGCTGTGCTGGAACGAGTTATGAGGTTGTTACTGGGTCTGCAGTAGGGTCCACAGTTGGTCAGCTTGTTACCAGGAGCTCAGGTGGTCATAAATCCTATCTGGTCCCTGTTTCCAGTACATTGTTCAGTAGGGTGACACTGGGCCAAGTGTCCACTTTAGAGTTCTCAGTCAGTAAGCCTATTACCATGTGCATGGTGGGTGTGGCTCTGACCAAGCTCTTGAGAGGGCTACAGCCTGGTCACTGGATGAGTCCCTGAGTGGGCAAGACTGGCCTTGTACCATGGCTGGGAAGGAATGGAACCAACCCCCTGGGCTGTTTCAGGTTCCACAGCCATGACTGAGGTCTGCAGACCTGACTCTGGAGGTACAGATATGGATGGATATGCCTCCGTCATGTTCCTGGTTAGGCCGGACTGGTCCTTGACCATGGCTGGAGGAGCTGGAGCCCATTGTTGGGCCCCTTTCCAGATCTCCTGGTACAGATGTGAGTATCTCCTTCCTGGTCTCTTTGCCAGCAGGACAGCACATGGACTGCAGCTAGAACGGGCTGGAACAGAACATACGGCCCTTCAAGGATTTCCAGGGACACAGATGGAAGTGTCTCCCACTGGTCCCCTGGGCCAGCAGTACTGCTCATGGACTGTAGCTAAGAGGGACTGGATTGAGGATAGGGCCCTTTGAGGATCTCCAGGAGCACAGACAGGATTGTCTCCTCCTGAGTCCCTGGGCTGGCAAGTCTGGGGAAGACTGTGGTTGTGATGGAGCTGGAGCTAAGCATGGGGCCCTACAGGATCTCTGGGGATGCAAACAGCAGAGTCTTTTGCTGGGTCCCTGTGCCAGCAGGATTATTCACAGACTATGTTTGGAAGGGGCTGGAATTGAGTATAGGGCCCTTTGAGAATCTCCAGGGTTGCAGAGGACAGTCTCTTTTGCTGAGACCCTGGACCCTCCGGACTACTGGCAGACTGTGGTTGTAAGGAAGCTGGAGCTGTATAGAGGGCCCTTTCATGGTCCCCAGGGGTGCAGATCAGAGCATCTCCTTTCGGTCCCTGTGCCAGCAAGACTGTTTGTGGACTGCAGCCGGGATGGGGTGGAGCCCATTTATAGTGCCCTTTCTGGATCCACAATCTGACTGAGTTTGGCAGGCTTACATTCAGGGACTCCCAGACCACAGCTGAGTGGGGCCACAGCCAGATCATGGGCCACTTTGGTGTCCACAGCTGGGACTGAGGTCTGTATGCCTATTACCCAATGCACAGGTGGGCGTGTCATATCCCAGATGCTTGACAGGACCAAGCCAAACAGAGCTGTAGCCAAGTCCTCAGGGATTCAGAGTTACTCTGTGTTTGTAGCACAGTTAGTGAGTCAGCCGCCTGGTTGCAGGCCTGTCTTCTTAAAATGGTTTTCCTTGATCTGGGACTACACTAAATTTCCATAATCTCCCACCTGGATCCCAAAGCTCCCAGCAAGGCACTTTTGGGATGGATGCCAAATTATTGTTGTTGAGGGGGGGATACATGTGAGAGATGCCTTATTTAGTCATCTTGCTGATGTCGCTCCCCTTAATTTGTATTCTGATATATCCCAGCACTCTCCGTATTAGAGTCCTCACTTAATAAATATTGTTGAATTTTAAAGTCACCTATCATTCTGTATTCTGTGCATGTTTAAAGTACTTATCTAATGTTTGATTTAGTCTCATTGTTGCCATTTATTTTTCAATTAGAAAGTGTTGACATTCTAATAGATGGTAGTTCTAAGTTCTTACAAGAGAATAGCTTTGCATTCAGTGCATTAGAATGTTATTTTTCTTTATTTTAGTCTTTTACCTTAAATAATATACTCTTCTAAAAAGGAAGCACATTTTTCTGATTTGTATTAAACATAATGAAAAGCTTTTCCCAATATAGATACTTTTTTCCTTGTAAAAAAATAAAAATAAAGAGAGTAGCTTTGACTACTAATATTTTCTTGGTGGCAATATTCAGCTAAGAGAGTAGGGTAGAAATCATTTTTGTCACACCACTTTAAGATATATGTAGAAAGTCATGTATAAGAGTTTTGTTTTCACCTCTGGGCCATGTGCAATGATAAAGTGCATGGTTATAGCTGAAGATTCATAAACAGAAGATCTAGATTAAGGATACCAACTGTGCTTTCTGTTATTCAGTTTCTAGTAATATTAGAACTTACATGTTTTTACATATTTAGCTATTTACTTTATTGAATCCTGATCTGATATTGGAACTTTTTATGTTGTCTTTATATATTTTCTGAACTAGAAGATTTTCTTCCTCTTACAATGATCAGTAAATGTTCCCTTAATTACATAAAAATTATATCATATACTGTTATACCAAAGTTTATAGCATATAAATCTAAATCATTCTCCCAATTACTGTTATTTTGGACCAATACCATTAAAATATTTACTTTTTTCCCAGGAAATTTTATATATAGTCCCTAACATCTTGGAAATCTATGTGATACCAAAAAATGATATATGCAAACATAAGTTCATATGGTTATTATGATGGCATTATTTCTTATAATATATGTGTTATTATGAATCTTACTTTTAATTAAAAACAAGCCCAGTATGAAATGCCAGTTTCTGAGAGGTCTTTATATAAACACAAATGTTCATTACTCTAATATCACACATAAATTCAAATTTTTCAAAGCAAATTAAGAATATTAGAAAATAGAACAAACAATCCTAAAATTTTTACAAAACTACAAAAGACCCTGAATAGTCAAAGCAATCTTGAGAAAGATGTACAGAGCTGGAGGCAACACACTCCCTGATTACAGAGCTATAGTAATCAAAACAGTATGGTATTGGCATGAAAACAAACACCTAGATTAATGGAACAAAATAGAGAACTGAGAAATAAAGTCACTCATTTATGGTCAATTAATCTATAACACAGGAGCCAAGAATACACAATGGGGAAAGAACAGTCTCTTCAATAAATGGTGTTGGGAAAACTGGACCATTATCTTACATTGTATACAAAAACTAAAAATGAGTTAAAGACTTGAACATAGGACCTGAAACCATAAACCTCCTAGAAAAACATAGGTGGTAAGCTACTTGACATCAGTCTTGGCAATGATTTTTTAGATCTGACTCCAAAAGCAAAAGCAACAAAAACAAAAATAAACAAGCAGGACTACATCAAACTAAAAAGTTTCCACACAGCAAAGGAAACCATTAACAAAGGCAACTTACCAAGTGGGAGAAAATACTTGCAATTCATATATTTCATATGGGATTAATATTCAAAATACATAAAAGCTCATATAACTCAATAGAAAAAAACAAACAAGCAATCCAGTTTAAAAATATGTAGAGGATCTTTTTTTTAATAAATTTATTTATTTTATTTTATTTATTTTTGGCTGCTTTGGTTCTTCTTTGCTGTGTGCAGCTTTCTCTAGTTGCAGTGAGTGGGGGCTACTCTGGTGCGGTGCGCAGGCTTCTCATTGCAGTGACTTCTATTGTTGCAGAGCACGGGCTCTAGGCATGTGGGCTTCAGTAGTTGTGGCGTGCAGGCTCAGTAGTTGTGGCTCGCAGGCTCAGTAGTTGTGGCTCGCAGGCTCTAGAGCACAGGCTCAGTAGTTGTGGCACATGGGCTTAGTTGCTCCATGGCATGTGGGATCTTCCTGGGCCAGGGCTCAAACCCGTGTCCCCTGTATTGGCAGGCAGATTCTTAACCACTGCGCCACCAGGGAAGCCCTATGTAGAGGATTTGAATGGACTTTTTTCCAAAGAAGACATGCAGGTAGCCAACAGGTACATGAAAAGGTGCTCAACATCACTAGTCATCAGGAAATGCAAATCAACACCACAATGAGATATCACCTCCCACCTGTTAGAATAGGTATTACCAAAAAGACAAGAAATAACAAGTGTTGGTGAGGATATGGAGAAAAGGGAACTCTTGTGCTCTGTTTGTGGGAATGTAAATTGTTGCAGCCACTATGGAAAACAGGATGGAGTTTCCTCAAAAGATTAAAAATAAACTACCATTTGATCCAGCAATTCCACTCCTGGGTATTTTTCTGAAGACAATGAAAACACTAACTCGAAATGATACGTGCACCCACATGTTTATTTTAGCATTATTTACAATAGCCAAGATATGGAAGCAACCAAAGTGTCCATCGATAGATGAGTGGAAAAAGAAAATTATATATCTATATAATATAAATATATAATTCATATATATTATATATGTATAATTCAGCCATAAAAGAAGAAGGAAGTCTTGCCATTTGTGACAACATGGATTGACCTTGAGGGCATTATGCTAAGTGAAATAGGACAGAGAAAGACAAATACTAATCTCTCTTATATGCGGAAGCAAAAAAAAAATAAAATTCCAAGATAATAAATACAGAAAACAGATTGGTAGTTGCCAGAGGTGAGGGCAGGGTGAGAGAAATGCGTGAAAGGGGTCAAAAGGTACCAACTTCCAGCTATTAAATAAAAATAAGTCATGGGGATACAATGTACAGCATGGTGGCCGTAATTAATACTGTATCGCATATTTGAAAGTTGCTAAGAGAGTTCATCTTAAAAGTTCTCATCACAAGGAAAACAATTGTAACTCTGTGTGGTAACAGATGTTAACTAGACTTATTGTGGTGGTCATTTCACAATACATACCAATATCAAATCATTATGTCGTATACCTGAAGCTAAGATGATGTTAAATGTCAATTATATCTCAACTTTTAAAAAAGAATCTTAAAAAATATAACCAAGTTTAACCAGGTAAAATACATTTTATAATAAACAGATGTTAGAAAAATGTGACAGGTATTATACTTTAAAATTTTACTCAGAGCAAGAGAAAGAACTACATATACACAAAACCCAGTTGTTTAACAGGAAATGCACAAAACCAATAGAGGAAAGTTTTAAAACATTCCTGAAGGGCACAATAGCAAAAGATTGGAAACAAGCAGGGTCCAGCAATAAGAGATCAGTTGAATAGACCATGGTAGAGCCACGCAATGGAGTACCATACAGCTGAAAAAAAGAATGCAGAGGCTCTCTATGTAGGACAAAGAAAGATCTACAGGTTATATAGAAATGACGAAAGCAAAGTGTCTAACACTGCCTTTATTATGCTACTTTTTATATGAGAAAAAGCACAGAAATAAGAATAAATATCCATACTTGCTTATATTTTTCAAAAACAAACACTTGGAATGTAATCAGGAAATTAATATAAATGGTTACCTCTGGGGAACAGGCTGGATGGAATGAATGGAAAAAGGGTGAATGTAAACACTTTAGTGCATACCTTTTTGTACTGTTCCAATTTTATTGAATCATGAAACTATATTGCCTATTGAAATAAAATAAAAATTTTCCTCTATGGAGAAAAGCAACAAATCATATTCTTAATATTGAAGCAAAATGTTAAATTTCCCATTTTCATTATATAAATATGTTTAAGCACCTTTTGAAGCTTAAAAGGGATATTATACAAAGGTATCTATATTTTTAAAATATGCTTAAGAAAAACAAGAACTACAAAAGACTTTTTAAACCAAAAAATCAGCCCCACATATTCCCTTTTTCTAGAACCGGGACTTTTTATTCCTTGGCTTGTGTTCTCTTGTTAGCAGATAAAAGTTTTTGAGCTTAAGACTATGGTAGAAAAATAGAAGTCTTGTTTTTAAAGCAGTTTAATTCATAATTTTTAGTTGTATACAAAGAAATTCACGTATTTTTCCTGGTTATAAAAATACACAGAGTTTAGGAAACCTCCAAACAGAGTACTTACGGCTTTATCAATGGAGGCTTTACACTTTCAATCAAGTTTTTTTTTTTTTAATTTTATTTATTTATTTATATATGGCTGTGTTGGGTCTTCGTTTCTGTGCGAGGGCTTTCTCTAGTTGTGGCAAGCGGGGGCCACTCTTCATCGCGGTGCGCGGGCCTCTCATTATCGCGGCCTCTCTTGTTGCGGAGCACAGGCTCCAGACGCGCAGGCTCAGTAGTTGTGGCTCACGGGCCCAGTTGCTCCTCGGCATGTGGGATCTTCCCAGACCAGGGCTAGAACCCGTGTCACCTGCATTGGCAGGCAGATTCTTAACCACTGCGCCACCAGGGAAGCCCTCAATCAAGTATTTTTTAACTGTTTGCTTGGACAGAATGTTCTAAGTTGTCAGTCATTATTGAGACTTTGCAATCACAAAACACCATTTTTATTCAAAAATATCTGTTTGTTTTGCTGAATGTTCTTGTCTTTGGCTAATATGCTCTGATGCAGTATGTTCCATAAGTGGTCAGTCACAGGAGATTATGAGGCTGAACTTGTGCCACTGACCTAGTGATTGGTTATATGTCACTCTTGTGAAGTTTGTGGGGTTTGTATGTGACCACACTGATGGGTATGCGGTCTCTTGCCTAGCATTGTTCCAACTCTATTTCAATCTGGGGGCCTTCACCCAACCCATGGAATTGTTCCAAAATGGAATATTTACAGTAAGACCATGGAAAGAAAGCTCACCATCATCAAGGGGGCCATACACACAGCCCAGCACTGACTTATTTTCCAACACAGCTGCTGGATTTAGGGAACTGGTTTCTAAACCTTCTGCTGGGGTTTTAGGCACAGAGAATGCAGATGGCAGGAGGAAAGGTCTTTCTAGCAGATATAGCAACTGCAGTGGTGAGCACAGTAAAGATGGTTAATAATCCAATGGGAATACGGAAACTCAGCATTTTCCAGGGCATGTCTCAAGTCCTGAACTCACATGACCTGTGGCTCCAAAGAGTTCTTCACCACTTCTTTGCAGGCTTCACATGGTCTTCACTCAGTAGATGCCACAAGGTAACCCCTTTCCCTCTAGACTAGGGATCAGCAAAAGTTTTCTATAAAGGACCAGATAGTAAATTTTAGGCTTTGTGGGTCATACTGTCTCTGTTGTAACTTCTCAACTCTGCCACAGACAACACACCATAAAATGGGCATGGCATGTTCCAGTAAAACTTTATGGACAATGAAATTTGAATCGCATAATTTTCACACTTAATGAAACAGTCGTCCTTATTTTTTTCTTTCAACCATTTAAAAGTATAAAAACCATTCTTAGCTTGTAGACCATACAAAAACAGATGGCAGGCCTGATTTGGCCTGTGGGTCAGAGTTGGCCAACCGCTGTTCTAGAGGAAAACAGCTGGAACGTAAGTTGGAACCAGCCTAGGCCGTCCCTTTACAATTTCACATGGGCTGAGCTCTCTGGACATGAACATACATGTTCACATGAACATACAATGAACATACATGTTCATTATGATAACTGGGGAGGTCTCAGGCCATTTAAGGTCTTCACCGAAAAGTCAACTTAATTCTTGCTTAATGTCATAATCTACCTTGTCAAAGCTTTTCAAGCTTATGGGTTCTGTGGTTAGAATTTAATGTTTGGGGCTTTACATAAAAGTTGGAAAATTTATCCCATAAAACTGGAAACTTAATCTGAGTGTATATTGAGGAATGTGTTTTTGGAGCAAAGTTTTGGCAAAGTCATACGTGTGCTTTCCTTTACGACAGTGGTTCTCAAAATGTGGTCACAAGATTGATAACACCAGCATCACCCGGGAACTCGTTAGAAATGCAGGTTCTTAGGCGCCACCACAGAACTATTGAATGAGGAACTGGAAGTGTGGCCCAGAAACCTGCATTTTTTTAAGTTGAAGTATAGTGCTGTACAATATTATATGTTACAGGTGTACAATATAGTGAGTCATAATTTTTAAAGGTTATACTCCATTTATAGTTATAAAATACTGGCTATATTCTCTGTGTTGTACAATATATCCTTGCAGCTTTTTTTATACCTAATAGTTTGTACCTCTTACCACCCTACCCCTATACTGTCCTTCCCGCCTTTCCCTCTCTCCACTGGTAACACTAGTTTGTTCTCTGTATCTGTGAGTCTGCTTCTTTTTTGTATATTCACCAGTTTGTTGCATTTTTTAGATCCCACATATAAGTGACATTCTATAGTATTTGTCTTTGTCTGATTTATATCACTTAGCATTATGCCCTCCAAGACTATCGATGTTGCTGCAAATGGCAAAATTTCATTCTTTTTTACGGCTGAGTAATATTCCATTGTATATATATACCACACCTTCTTTATCCATTCATCTGTTGTTGGGCACTTAGGTTGCTTCTGTGTCTTGGCAATTGTAAATAATGCTGCTATGAGCATTAGGGTGCATGTATCTTTCTGAATTAGTGTTTCCGGGTTTTTTTTCGGGTATATACCCAGGAGTGGAATTCTGGGTCATATGGCAGTTCTATTTTTAGTTTTTTGAGAAACCTCCATACTGTTTTCTTCAGTGGCTGTGATACTGCCCAGGGTTCTTGGCCTTCCCTTAATCAATAAAAATTGATAAGAGGTCAAACAAGGATTTACTGGGGCTCCTGCAGCCGTAGGAGGGAGTGAAAACAAGTAACAGGTTCCCTTGCTCACTCCCTGAGGGGGGCTGAACTGGTTCCTTATATGGGGTGAGGGGAGGGGCGGGACCACGGGTCAGGCCAGAGGGGTGGCTTAGGGGGTTTGTCCACCCGTTTGGTGGTGTTGAGTGCAGAGGGCATGTGCAATACCCTGTTTTTGCTCCTGACACCCTGTTTTTGCTCCCAGATCTTCAGAAGTGGCAGTTGGGGTTTTTTTTTGTCTTTTTGTATCTTGTTGTCCAGAACTTACCCCAACTGCCCATGCACACAGTTATTTTTAGTCGCTTATAGTTTCTTTCTATTCTGTTGCTTGAGGAGATGTTTGTGCAGGTGCAAGCACTGCAGCAAAGGGTCCCAGGTCCCAGGTCCCAGCCTGTCTCAGCTGCACCAATTTACATTCCCACCAACACTGTATGAGGGTTCCCTTTTCTCCACATCCTCACCAATGTTTGTTATTTGTGTTCTTTTTTATAATATCCATTCCTCACAGGTGTGAGGTGATATCTCATTGTGGTTTTGATTTGCATTTCCCTGATGATTAGCAATGTTGAGCATATTTTGGCCATCTGCATTTCCTCTTTGGAAAAAATGTCTACTCAGTTCTTCTGCCCATTTTTTAATCAGGTTGTTTGTTTTTTTGTTGTTGAGTTGTATGAGCTGTTTATATATGGTGGATATTAATCCCTTATCAGTCATATCATTTGCAAATATCTTCTCCCATTCAGTAGGCTGTCTTTTTGTTTTGTCTATGGTTTCCTTTGCTGTGCAAAAGCTTTTACATTTAATTAAGTTCCATTTGTTTATTTTTGCTTTTATTTCCTTTACTTTAGGAGACAGATTCAAAAAAATATTGCTGTGATTTATGTCAAAGAGTATTCTGCCTATGTTTTCCCCTAGGAGTTTTACAGTATCTGGTCTTACATTTAGGTCTTTAATCCATTTTGAGTTTTGAGTTGTTAGAGAATGTTCCAATTTCATTCTTTTATGTGTAGCTGTCCAGTTTTCCCAGCACCACTGATTGAAGGGACTGTCTTTTCTCCATTGTATATTCTTGCCTCCTTTTTTGTAGATTAATTGACCATAAGTGTGTGGGTTTATTTCTGGATTCTCTATCCTGTTCCATTGATCTATATTTCTGTTTTTGTGCCAGTACCACCCTGTTTTGATTATTATAGTTTTACGGTATAGTCTGAAGTCAGGGAGTCTGATTCCTCCAGCTCTGTTCTTCTTTCTCAAGACTGTTTTGGCTATTCAGGGTCTTTTGTGTTTCCATACAAATTTTGAAATTATTTCTTCTAGTTCTGTGAAAATTGCCATTGGTATTTTGATAGGAATTGCATTGAATCTGTAGATTGCCTTGGGTAGTATGGTCATTTTAACAATGTTGATTCTTCCAGTCCAAGAACACAGTATATCTTTCCATCTGTTTGTGTCATCTTCAGCTTCTTTCATCAGTATCTTTTAGTTTTCTGAGTACAAATCTTTTGCCTCCTTAAGTAGGTTTATTCCTAGGTATTTAATTCTTTTTTGATGTGGTGATAATTGGGATTGTTTCCTTAATTTCTCTTTCTGATAGTTGTTAGTGTACTGAAACCATTGTTGTTATTGTTCTAACAAGCCCTCCAAGTGGTCCTCATGCATACCAAAGTCTGGAAACTACTCTAGGGAAACTACTCTAGGGAAACTACTACCAAGGGAAACTACTCTAGGGAAACTACTACCAAAGGAAACTACTCTAGGGAAACTACTACCAAGGGAAACTACTACTCTAGGGAAACTACTACCAAGGGAAACTACTCTAGGGAAACTACTACCAAGGGAAACTACTACTCTAGGGAAACTACTACCAAGGGAAAATCCTTGGACCCTCCAGAAAATAAGCATATTGTTACTAGGACTTGGGGTTACCACTTGATGGGAGACTGTTGATACATTTAATTTGCTAGTGGATAGAAGGCATCCAGTTCCCAGTCAAGTCCTGGATGGTTCCTGGACCAACTACCCTATACTATAAGCAGAGAGCACACACAATGACAAGCTGCTCTGTTGAATAATCCAGGCGCACAAGGCAGTTCTGATTTGTTGTGTTCCCTCGACTTTCCTGGGTGTCCCCTCCAACTGATATATTGACTGGTAGAGGGGACTTAGGAGTTATGGGATGACTGTACAGATGTAAACAGGTTGTAAAAAGTGTGAAGGAGGCAAGCTGCTGTTTTCCTGTTGGCTTTTTTCTAATCAGGGGCCTCATTCTTTAAGTCACATAGTTGTTTTATGGTTGGTAAGTGGCAAGAGGAAATAGATGGTCTTTGAGAGAAGCAACTTCAGTGGCTGCAACAGCTCAAGCAATTCCCTGACTAATCCCATCGATGTAATTGATGTGAGCTATTAGTCATGGTAGAAAAGGTAAAAGGTTAGGAATAGGAATATACTGGAGAGGAAAAATAATGCTTTGGCCAGGTGAAACAGTAGAGACCTGAGTTGGGATCCTGGAGAGGATGGTATTAGAATTGGGTACTATGGGATGAACAGGGCTGACATACACGTTAAGGTGGCAAAGGTTCTCAACAAAGCAATAGACTTGTCTGTCAACAGAGTTAAAATTCCCTGACCTCTTTCTTCACTAGGTGTCTAGTGAACTCTGGATTAGAAGTAAGACATTCTGTTTAAGGAGGTTATTAATGAAGCCCTCAAAACTTCTCCTTATTTTAAACACAGATTTTAGGGCATCAAAGTGGCCACATAGGAAATTTGACTTTAGTTTTAGCAGAAGGTACTCTAAGCTGATTCCCCATCTCATTAGGGTAGCTGCCCACAGATAGATGGGACTTCTGCAAGGGTCAGTCCCAAATGATACAGTGCTTGTGACTTAGTCATTGTGTTTTCCACTCAAGATTGTCCAGATAAGAAGATCTGGTGCAAAGTACAGTACATTGCTGTACTTAATTTACAAAGTAAATCTCAATTCAGTACACACACAGGTCAAGGAGGAAGGTATGTTCCTTCATGAAGGGTTATGGGGTGATATGAAGTCATTTAGTAAGGTGATGGCTGATTGCTCTTCTTCAGTTCTTAGAGCAACAGTCATTCAACCAGACAGTGGACAGAACAAACAAATGACAACATTGAATAAGTAGCCCACGTGAAGAAAGCTGAATATGTCTGTGATGGGATGTGGGATTCGTAGGTGAAAGAGGGGAAAGTGTTGTTAGGAGTGGTTGAGGCGGGCTGACAGGACACCCTAAGTCCTGTTTAAATATAAGGGGAATGTGAAAATCTCAGAGGTTTTCTAAGACATTGGTTTTTCCAACGTCCTGGAGTTTTATATAGTAGCAATTTGTTAGATAGGATTTAGGGAGGGGTTACCTTTAAGGAATGAGTTTATGATCCATTGCTTTTGTAAACTTTTAACTTGGAGGAACTTAAAATCAGCTTCCTCCCTTTCTTTAGGTTTTGAATCTTATTGTGCCCATGGATGGCTGCTCAGATGAGTTCATTAGTCAGTCTTGGCTTCTCACTGAGAGCTGCTTTTTTGATTTCTTCAGATACCTCAGATAACTGTCTATCCATAGACAAAAATTTGGAGAACGCCCCCCAAGGACCTTCAAAATTCTCTACCACAGAAAACTGCCTGCAGAATTTCTGTTCAAGCATAAGACTAAGATAAGCAAATCCCGTCCGTAATGCTTGCCAGGGCCTGGGGTAGAAGTACAAATGGACATTCACATAACCATTTCTACCCATGTTTAAAAGTTATAAATCAAGCTAGCAAATTATTAAAGAAAAGATGTTCTATCATCCTACCTAGAAAAAGATACTTTCCTAATAACTTGGAAGCCCATATTCAAGTTAAAATTCTCCGACTACTTAGAGTTCCATATCAAAGATGGAGACATGGAGAGAGTCAGTCTCAGCTCGAGCCTTACTCTTCTCAGCCCTGCTCTGTTGCATATTTCCAGGGACTGCTCCACCATACATGTGGACACCCCAGCCTACTGGCTAAGCTCTAGCCTTATACTTGCAAAGAGTATTCCCCTTCTCCCTACACATTCACTGTGGGCCTAGGCAAATTAATATCAATGGCACAGTCAAGAGCAAACCCAGGAGAGAGGCTGTGCAGGTTCCGGAAACAGTCTTGGGACCATCTGTGAAAGGAATTCTGGGGTTCCAGCACCCAGAACACAATCTAGAAGATAGTGGTGGTAAAGGTGGTGTAGAGTCTTGGAGGGCAATTAGGGTGACCGAACTGGTTTACCTAGATCTGTCCTGCTGTTAGCGCTGAAAGTCCCATGTCCTGGGAAACCTTTCTCCAGGATGTTAAAAAGTCCCACTTTTCCATTTTGCATCAATAGGTTAAAGGAAAAGTGCAAAATCCATATGACAGCCCCCAAAATACAGGCTGAAAGAATTACTGTTTTTAGTGTCATACAGATATGATGTAGATTATCCAACTTCCATAGTCATTCTCACTGGCTTTTTTTCCCCTGGTTGAAAAAAAGACTTTCCAGAAGTGATTATAAGAACGTTGTGGGCATTTGTCTGACTTCTGTTTTTTATTCCTTTCATTTTTAGATAATTATCTCTAATATAAAACTAATGGGCATACTTTTCTTGTGTCATACATTAATTCTTTTCATCCCAAGTTAGCCTATCACAGAGCTAAGGAATTTTAAAAGAGTCTAAAAGTTCTTCAGATTGGGAGACAAACATGTGGCTGGTCAGCTCCAGGAGGAATCAACATTCACCCTTGTGGAGGCTCAAAGCTACTGCCGGAAACATTTTGACTTCCTCCTAAGTAAGATCTGCTACATCAAAAAGCTTTCAAGCTTTGTTGTGCGTCTTCCCAGTTCCTCTCTGATGTTTTGACCATGGCTACAATTTCAGACCCAGTCTGGGAGACACAGGGTCTTGTGGGACAAGACAATAGATGGATTTTGACAAAGGGATTCTTGGGGTATAAGTTGATCTACAGAATTATCAATGTCAAAATAACATGTATTCAGTGGAAGCCTCTACATCTGTGTAATATACACCCAGGAAGGACTCTTACTCATTCACTGTGAAAAATAAGGCTTCCTAGGGTGAAAAGCCCAGTATTTTAGATTCCTTTTGTCTAGATATTATCCCCTAAGGGTCTTGGGGAATAATGGCCAGAAGGTCTTCAGCTCTTATCAAGTTGCAGAAGCCAGGAAAGAAACCCATACCCTGGTGGGGCTTTGGGAATAAAC
The DNA here is from genome assembly GCF_028023285.1 of Balaenoptera ricei. Classification (NCBI taxonomy): domain Eukaryota; kingdom Metazoa; phylum Chordata; class Mammalia; order Artiodactyla; family Balaenopteridae; genus Balaenoptera; species Balaenoptera ricei. Next base: position 2,263,504 of record NC_082645.1, on the reverse strand, counting down.
ACACGGGAAGGCTTTTTCAGGTACCTGAGAAGCCTTCTCTTTGCCTGTCGATTCATGTTTTGCACACTGTCCAGAGTATTTGTGTGGGAGACACTCAAGAATTTTGCTTCTCATACAGGATTCTCTTTCTGCTTCCATCTTACCTGTATTTGCTCAAGATAAATATTGCTCAGGTTTTTCCTACACTATGGCCTTCAAAAGGAAAGCATAATTTCTAGTTCTCCCTCTTACATATGTTTCATATTCTAACAAACTTCCTAGACCAGGCAGTCTGATGGTTTAGCATGAACTGAGCGGTAATGGGAATCTCTTTTTCAACCTTGGACCAAGCAGTGTTTCATGGTCAATTGATTTAGACCAGGGATGAAAACAGGGCGGTCAAATGTTTTACGGGGTCTTATAGAAAAGATACCATAGGTAGAAGTAGGTGACACAGAGAATAGAAAGACAAGGGCAGCCTAGGTTTATGACCAGAAGTTGAAATGACAAAGCATTTCAGACTGAAGCCACTTGAGTCAGAGATAGCTGCATTGGCCCCAGATGGCAAAGGGAAGTCAAAAGCAGGAACTGAAAATCAGACAGCAGGAGGCCTGCCCTTGGTCCTCATGGTACCAACCTCTTCGCTGGCCTCTGGGGCCACAAGACGACAGATCCTGCCTACTATGACAAATCGATGGGGAAAAATACCAGCGCTTCCTATTTCTGAGTATGCTCTGTCATTCACTGAAATCAGCAAGCAGAGCAAGAAAGAAGGGAGCACATATTTCCGAAAAGCAAGTGCTTTAAATCTCCCACCTTAATAATACCTTAAAGCAGAGGTCAGCAAACTTTCTCTATGAAGGGCCGGATAGGAAATATGTTAAGCTTTCTGGGCCATACCTTTCTCCATCACAACTGCTTAACGCTGCTGCTGCAGTGAAGTGACAGAACAGCCATAGCATGAGCGGGGCTGGGTTCCAAAAAAACTATTTGTGGAAACTGAAATTTGCGTTTCATATAATTTTCACAAGTCAGGGAAATGTATTCTTCTTTTGATTTTTTTCAACATTAAAAAGCCTAAAAGCCATTGTCACTGAATAGTACACTTTAAAATGGTTAATGGTTCATTTTATGGTACGTGAATTTCAACTCAATAAAAAAAAAAATTAAGCCATTTTGGTTTGTGCGCTACACAAAAACCAACAGCAGGCCAGATTTGGCCGAAGGGCTATTGTTTGTCAACCTTTGCCTTAAAGGTACAAACATTATTTAAGATACCCTTATGTGGAGCTAAATTGATACTTAATATATTATTTTATTTAAGGTCCACTAAAAGTGTACCGCAAAGTGATTCAGTTCTATATATATGTGTGTGTATATATATACATATTTATTTATATATATATTCATTTGTAGATTCTTTTCCATTTTAGGTTATTACAAGACACTGAGTATTGTTCCCTGTGCTACACAGTAGGTCCTTTTTGGTTATCTATTTTATATACGGTAGTGTATATATTTTATTTAAGATCAACTAAGTAAGCTATGTGTAATAATTGACATTTTTCTGAGATGGAGAAACCAAGGTACACATATATCATTAATCTTCCCCAAATTAGATCCCATGACAGTGACAGTATCAGGATTTGAATCCTAGGTCTTTCCGTGTACCCTTCCTTCATGAAAATGATAAAAGCCAGCAGACACGGAGTATTCAACACGTGCCAGGCACTGCTCTAAGTGCTCTAGATCAGTACTTCTGAATCGGGCCATGTCTGGGAGTGTCTGGAGACATGGCTGGTTGTCACGGTGTGGGGGAAGAGTGCTTGTGGCATGTGGCAGGTAGAGACCAGGAATGCATACTCCTGCAATGTAGAGAACAGTGCCCCACAGCAAAGAATTACCCAGCCCAAAATGTCTATGGTGCCGACGTTCGGAGACCCTACTCTAGGTGTATTATCTCCTTTAATCACCACAACAACCCTAAGAGGTGCCATTATTATACCCCATTTAACAGATGAGGAAACTGAAGTCTGGAGGAGTTAAGTAACACACCCAATGTCACCCAGCCAGAAATCTGGGCTCAAACCCAGGCAAACTGGCACCACCAGACCCTACTTCAGAGTAACTACTGCAGTTTGTAACAGTACATTCATTCATGGGGTTATTTTATTAATCCACCCACTAGACTAAAAGGAACATGACCATATTGGTCTCTTCTTACTATTGTATCCTCTGTACCCAGTCTAGGGCCTGCTCCATGGTAGATACTCAGTGAATCAATGAATGAATGAACATACACCTTATACATAAGAGACTCCAGAACCCCTGCTTTTACCATCAGTGAAACTTTCCATTCCTCTCCCTACAGAGGGATAGATGATAGATAGATAGATAGATAGATAGACAGACAGATAGATAGAGATATATAGATCACACACACACATACATTTACTTAAATGAAATCTTCAGAAAACTGAAAGTCATCCTTTTCCATTCCAGAACTCTTTTCAAATCTTACCGCACACAGTTCTTAAACATGGAGCTGAATAATTAAACTCAAACATTTACTTTGTGCTTTTAAACTCACAGAGGACTTTCTATCTGTATCATCTTGTCTTCACAAGAAACCTGGGCTCTGCTACACGAATGTGAAACTGGGTTTCTGAGAGGGACAGTCACTTGCTAAAGGTCACATGGCTGTTACGTGGTGGGATTGGGCCTGACCCCTGGTCTTCGGGGTCGTGTTCTCCTTTGCTTTCCACTTAGGCCTGCTGCTGCCTTCCAGCATTAACCTCGCCTGGAGAACTCAGGGTCTCCTTCTGCCGATGGGTTGCCCTGCATGGGGTCCAGTGGGCTTCAAAGAAGTGTCGAGTGGTTATACCCCCATCTGGCCCCAGGTGTGGAGTTCTCTGTGCAGATGCATTTATCATGTCTAATGTCTCAGTTTCTTCTTCCTTTGCTGTCTTTTTTTTTTTTAACTTTTTATTTTACATTGGAGTATAATTGATTAACAATGTTGTGATAGTTTCAGGTGTACAGCGAAGTGATTCAGTTATACATGTACATGTATCTATTCTTTTTCAAATTCTTTTCCCATTTAGGTTGTTACATAATATTGAGCAGAGTTCCCTGTGCTGTACAGTAGGTCCCTGTTGGTTACCCATTTTAAATATGGCAGTGTGAACATGTCAGTCCCCAACTCCCCCAGTTATCCCTCCCCCGCATCCCACCCTTCCACCCTGGTAACCATAAGTTCATTCTCTAAGTCTGTGAGTCTGTAAGTTCATTTCCATCATTTCTTTTTAGGCCTTGCTGTCTTTAGCAATCTCCCCTCATGCACACACTTTGTATTAGCCAAGCTTCTCCAGAGAAATAGAACCAATGGGATATATATATATATATATATATATGGAGAGATTTATTAGTAGGGATTGGCTCACATGTGGATGGAGGCTGAGAATTCCCATGATCTGCTGTTTGTAACCTAGAGAGCCAGGAAAGCCAGGGTGTAATTCCAATCTGAGTCCAAAGGTCTGAGAACCAGAGGAGCCAATGGTGTAATTCCCAGTCCAAGGGCAGGAGATAGCTATCCTTGCTCAGTCAAGCAGGCAGGAAGCAAAAGGGGGGCCAGTCCCTCCTTCCTCCACCTTTTGCTCCAGGCAGGCCCTCACACTGGGGAGGGCAATCTATTTCCCTGAGTCCACGGATTCAAATATTAATCTCCTGTGGAAACACCCTCACAGACACACCCAGAAATAATGTTTAATCTGACCATCCCTTGGCCTAGTCAAGTCAACACATCAAATTAACCATCACACATCCTACGCCCTTCCGCTTTGCTGCTTCTAATCTGCTTCCAGACCGAAAGTCAGCTATTTGGACTGATCAGAATATATCTATACTAATACAAGAATTAGCAGGCTCTGAGTGAGGGCCTGAGAGGTGGTCTTTCAAGTAAGGAGTAAGAGCTTTCCTGTCTGGTCTTCGGTTGGCTGTCATGTAGCTGAACGTACAGGATGAAGATGGCAAACTCAGTGATCTACACGCTGGGTCAGGAGGTCGATGCCACCCTTGATGGAGCTTGGCAGGGCTTCCTAGGTTTGCCACTAGAAAATGCAGCTAAACAATTTGTAGCCTGGAGTTTCTACAAATGATAGACTAAGGCTTAGAGACAGGAAGTCGTCAGGTCAGCTCTTGAGTCAAGGTCAAATGTTTATCCAGGCCATGCTCTCTGCAGCCTTGGGCGGCCACGGGAGCAGAGCGCCATCTCCATTGTTGCCCCAAAAGAACCCAGGACTTCTGCTGCCTTCTACAGGGTGGGTCTCCCAGCCCGGCTAGATTTAAAAAGACTTCCTTGTACCTGAAGAACTGGATTTAACAGACTATCGGCTATAGACTAGTGAATAGTAAAAGCAGCAATAATAATCACTGGCATTAATTGAAGGATGCAGTTAAGCCCTTTATGTGCATATTTGCATCTGATCTGGAGTTACAGTTAGTAGCTCAGTCATTCAAACCTAAGCCCCGGACTATGTGGATTCTATATCGATTCTTCTTAGGGAGACCTCTGCCTCCACATGGTGATCTTCCTGACTAAGTAGACTCCCTCCCTCTTGTGAATCTGCCAGAACTTTCTTCCTGCCTCTGCCTTCTGCCCTAAACCTGGCTCTGCCTTGTAACGGGGCTACTTGTGATCTTGAGCGTTTCAAAGCACAGGTATAAAACCAACTAAAGTGTACTGAAATAGTTGTTGGATCTTGATCAGCATTAAAAAAAATAAGAATACTAAATAGAATGGAATGGAATAGAATAGAATAGGAGTATAATAGAATATCAGTCTCAGGTAGAAAGAACAAGCAGTGCCCCATGACATTTTTGTATCAGTGGTGGGTGCATGTATGTACACACATGAACATGTTGGGTTCAACATAAAAGATACTTCTTATGGGGAGTTGTTGTTTAATGGGTATAGAGTGTCAGCTTTGCCAGACAAAAAGAGTTCTGAAGATGTGTTGCACAGCAATGTGAATGTGCTTAACGTAACTGAGCTCCACACTTCAAAATCGTGAAGACGGTTAATTTTCTGTTATGTGTCTTTTACCACAATTAAATATAAAAATTTTAAAGATAGTTCTTACTGTGACTCAGGGCCCCAGAATCTGTTGGGAGTGAGCCTTGGCCTTCCCAGTCCTGGGGGAGCTTCCGGAAGGCAGCACCTTCATTCCTCCCAGGACAGGCTTCCAGTGACTGCCTTCCTGCCTGCAAAGCCAAGAAGGGGCAGCAAGGCTGTGCCTACCGGGTGCCTGGGGGCTCTCGTGGGAACTAGAACCACACGTGAAACCAGAGAGCGAACGTACCTGCCCCCAGTGAAGTAGTATTTTCTTTATCCTGCCACTAACGGGAAAGTGTTCCTTCACAGAGGCCCAGGCAAGCCTCGAAAGATTGGAGACGGGGACGGTGTTCTGACATCATGATGCATGATTCTAGAAAATAATATCCCCCACTGGTGCACGGATAATTGTTCTATTTAGGGAGACATTCTACCTTATTAATGTGGACTAGAGAGATTGTACTATCCGAGAGGTTTAGTATAGGCATGCCTCATTTTAATTGCACTTTGCTTTATGGTATTTTTTACAAGTTGAAGGTTTATGGCAACCTGCTTTGTCCAGAGGAGGGTTAGCATTTTTTAGCAATAAAGTTTTTTAAATTAAGGGTGTGTGTATATATATATATATGTATATATATTTAGACATAATGTTGTTGCACACTTAACAGACTACAGTATGGTCTAAACATAACTTTTAATATGAACTGGGAAACCAAAAAATTTGCGTGACTCACTTCATTGCGATCTTTACTTTATTGCAGTGGTCTGGGACTGAACCCGTAATATCTCTGAGGTGTGTCTATATATGACTTTGGGAATTGTGTCAGTCGTTATCCCCAGGACAACAAAAAAAATATGTGGTGTGAATAAATCTCATATTGGCAGGAAGAGCTCAGAAGAGACCAATGCAACTGCCGAGGCTCACTGAGGACTGTCCCGCCGTGTCTAGTGCCGGGGATGGCTGTCTCCAGAGGGCAGGAGGGGTTGGCTGGGGAGGATGGAGGGAAGTGAAATCAGACAAGACCAGCCCTCTGGGGTCTCTTTCCTGAGGATGTGAGGGTTTGAAAGGGCTTCTCCCCAGGGCTTGTGCATTGCACACCTCCAGGGGACGCTGTTTCTACCACGCTGTAAGTAAATGTACATGGTAGCCCCTGATTCTCTTTCAAGGAGGCCGACCCGAGGGGAGGGAAGAAGGCCAGGGACTGGGGCACAGCATGTCTATGAAGGGGTAACTGTGCTTTTCTCTTGGTCACCATAGGTGGTAATATAAAGTTCAGTTTTTTTCATGGTTGCCTCCTGTGTCTGCATCCCCTTTCCCTACCTCTCCCCACCCTTCAGTGAAAGCAGACCCTCCCACACGGCCTTTGGAGAGGTGGCTGTTAGAAGCACAGGAAGGAAGGATGCTCTGCCCATGCTCGTGCCCTCACGCCCAGGGCAGTGGTACCGATGGCGGTAGGGATGCAGGGGTCCAGGGGCTACTGAAGCGCCATGTGGTCAGGGAAGAGGTCGGTGGCTGTGCTGGGGTGGGAAGGAGAGTCTCCGACTTCACAGAGGAACAGCTCAGGGAGCACATTCGAGACAAGCTTCCTCCTCCCAAATATTCCAGACTAACGGCTTACAGGGAGAGGTGAATGCTTGCGCTACACGTGTCTTTTGGGCCCAAGGGGAGTGAATTTGCGGTTCTCACGTTTCAGAACTGTGAAAATTCTTTCTGGCTTCGGACCTGAGGAATCTTTTACCTGTTTTGTTTTGTTTTGCTTTTTAAACTTTTTCTCTATTAAAGAGAAGGGTACTTTAAAAAAAAAAAAAGCTGTAATCTTGTAAATCCGAAGAAAAATAATTTTTGCAGCTGTTTTCTCTGGGAAACATAATTACTTCCTGTTCCTACTTCATGCCTTCCCTCTTTCATTCGTGTATTCATTGAGAAAGACTCCTACTAGCTGCTCCCTTGCTGGACCCACTGAGCGCTGGAAACCAACCATGGCAGCCCAGATTCCTTCGTGGGCATTGCTGACAATCTACGCAGGAGGGGCCCAATAAAAGCAAACACTCTGAAAGCAGCCCCCCAGGAGCGAGAGCTGGTCTCCCTTGCAGGAAGTCTCTCCATGGAGAGAGGGTCACAATGAATGAGAATAGAAGCTCCCCAGGGATTTCTGATAAGCCCACCTGCAGGAGTGTATTCCCCATCCCCGGCCACTGATGACACCTTCAGCATGGAAGGACCCCAACCCCAATCCTTTGAAGGAAGTGACATTTTAACGGTCTTAAAAGGTGAAGATGTTTCTCCTGTAAAGAAGGCAAGGAACGGTGGCCCGGGCAAAGGGACCAGCGTATACTAAGGGACAGAGACTTGGGAAAGTGTGAGCATTTAGGAATCTTCTAGAAAGGTACCCAGTGGGGACACAGGTAGGAGTGATGGCAAAACAGACTGAGCAGGGAAGGCCAGCTTGGATCCAGGCTTGAAAAGCTAAGGAATCCGTTCAGCTCTAAACTGGTTTTTCTGTATTTGTGGCAAGCTAATTTCCTCCTGTTTGGATAATATTAAGTATTCAGCTGTGAGAGAGGCAGGCGGGGAAAGCTTTCAACAAAGCCAAAAGAAACCCACACCTTGACGATTCACTCTGCTAATCTGATAAGCACGAAATTAATTTCCATATTAACGCATTATGTGGAGATAAGACACAGCAACACGAATTACAAAAGACACGTAAGGCTCTTATTAAATTTCCGAGGAATGCAGCGTGTGAATTAGTCTGAAGCCCAGGCAACCTAATGCAAGAGAGCTTTGCAGGGAGCAGCTGTACAGAGATGCATTACCTGGAGACATAGGTTTGGCTCTGGAACTGATGTTTTCTTTCCCTCTGTGAATGAAGCAAGATAAGACACGTCTCTTACAAAATGCAACCATTTCTGACACTCTTTCCTCCCTGATTCTCCCCACCCCACCAAGCGCTGCCAGGCACCCAAACAAGCTCTCAGCACGGGCCCGAGAGTTCATTATCCAGCCACGTGGGCCTCTCCAAGCTGGGCCCCGGCGACCCTTATGGATGAATGGTGCAAATCAAGAGAAAAATGCCAGTTCCTGATCCTCTCAGGCTTGGCTCTGTGGTCTGTCCATCCAGCTTTGGATGATGAACTGATGAATTAATTCCGCATGTGGCTGAAGGCACAGAGGCACCATGGCCACTGGGCCTAATCCTAATGCATTTTTAAAAAAATAGATCTTTATTAGAGTATAATTGCTTTACAATACTGTGCTAGTTTCTGTTGTACACCAAAGTGAATCAGCCCTATGCATACACATGTCCCCATATCCCCTCCCTCTTTTGTCTCCCTCCCACCCTCCCTATCCCACCCCTCTAGGTCATCGCAAAGCACCGAGCTGACCTTCCCGTGCTATGAGGCTGCTTCCCACCAGCCGGCTATTTTACATCCGGTAGTGTGTATATATGTCGATGCTACTCTCACTTCGCCTCAGCTTCGCCCTCCCACCCCGTGTCCTCAAGTCCGTTTCCTGTGTCTTCCTCTTTATTCCTGCCCTGCCACTAGGTCCATCAGTACCTTTTTTTTAGATTCCAAATATATGCGTTAGCATACGGTATTTGTTTTTCTCTTTCTGACTTACTTCACTCTGTATGACAGACTCTAGGTCCATCCACCTCACTACAAATAACTCAATTTCGTCTTTTCATGGCTGAGTAATATTCCATCGTATACATGTGCCACATCTTCTTTATCCATTCATGTGTCGATGGACACTTAGGTTGCTTCCATGTCCTGGCTATTGTAAATAGAGCTGCAGTGAACATTGAGGAGCACGTATCTTCTCGAATTAGAGTTTTCTCCAGATATACAGGCACGTTTTTTAAATTTATTTTATTGAAGTATAGTTGGTTTATAATGTTGTGTGAATTTCTGCTGTATAGCAAAGTAATGCAGTTATACATATATATACATTCTTTTTCATATTCTTTTCCATTATGGTTTATCACAGGATATTGAATATAGTTCCCTGTGCTATACAGTAAGACCTTGTTGTTTATCCATTCTGTATATAATAGTTTGCGTCTGCGAATCCCAAACTCCCAAACCATCCCTCCCCAACACCCCCTCCCCCTTGGCAACCATAGGTCAGTTCTCTGTATTTGTAAGTACAGACATGTGTTTTTAAAAGCATGTCCTCCATGACTAAAAAACCTAAGGACTTTCTACCGAATGCAAATTCATCATGTGCCTGACACAGTGAGGCCAAACAATACTGCAATGCGGGAGTTTGGAGCAGAGAAAGGTTTATTGCAGAGCCATGAACGGAGAAAGGTGGCTCATGTCCCCAAATACCCCGAAATCCCCGAAGGGTTTCAGCAAAGCATTTTTAAAGGCAAAGTGAGGAAAGGGGGGGGGGAGGGTCTCAGGGTATGTGATCAACTCGTGCACAGTTCTCTGATTGGTTGACGGTGAGGTAACAGGGTAGTTAACATGATTAATCTTTAGGCACCAGTAGGTCTGGGGGCTTCGTGCTCATGATCATCAAGTAGTTAATTTCTTCCATTTGGTGGTGGTTTTTAGCATCTGAAAAACTCAGGAAATATGCGTGAGATACGCTAGAGGAGAGGATGTGGGGGAGGGGGGGGGGGTCTGTCCCGGGGAAAGCCCCATAGGGTCCTGCTCGGTTACAGACTGATCAGCATTCTTTAAGCCAAAGCCTTGAAAAACATCTGCTACAGCACCTGTTTTCTGTTCTGGTTAACTCTCCCAGTGAGTCTCAGCTACCTCAGGGGCTATCATCCACTGGGTCTGACCAGCTCCTTCATTTCACAGATGAAAAACCCGAAGCCTCGAGAAGTATGGATAAAAAGCTTGTGCAGGTTGCCCAGAGACTGGCTGATTTAATATAATATCGATAAAAGCAGACAACGCCAAGTTATAAACAGACACCTGGCCTGTGGTTTGCAGAGCATCTTGTCCTGTTCCTAGAGCCTAGAGTCCTGGGAGCAGACGCCACAAGCAGTGCCTGGGACCCCTGCCCAGTGGAACAATATCAGGGATGGTCCCTTTCCAGCCCACAGGCTCCAGCCAAGAGCCACCAGCGACGCGGTCCTGCAGGCTGTCCAAGGCGGTCTCCTGGGAAAGGGTCCTGAAAGCAGGAGCTGTCCGCAACTCACTCAAGAATTGAGCATTTTCAGTTTTGAAACTAACTGGCATTCCAGGGTACTGTCACCTATAAATCAAATGTCACCTTAAAAAGAGAAAGAAACCAATCAACTAAGTGGAGACAGCTGCCTCCCATCACAATGTCATGCCGTAAAAGGTCCATTTCTTCTCTGAGTTCTGATTTTCTCCCAGAAAAAGGAATGTTTTTACAGCTACAAGATGCAAGTACAAACCAAAACTGCTGCTGATTCAAAATGTATATTAGTGGTGTTTAGCGTCCTATAAAATAGCAATGGCTTCTATTGCATATTTCAAATTCCAAAGCCATAAGGAGGACAGTGTGAGGTTTTATCTATGCACATTTTGAAGGCGTATATAGTTTTAAATTTTTAATTGCGGTATACCTTATCTACAACCAAGTGTACAAAGCTGATTACTTTTTATATATTATAAACCTGGTAACCACCACACTAACCAAGGTGGAGAACATTTCCAGTGCCCCCAAAAGGTTCCTAGGGTGCACAAATATGTACATAACATTTAAAGATTATGCAAGTTGAAGCCTCCAGACTCCCCCGCTTGAGGTGACCAGATTATCCCAAATGTGGGATGGGTCCCCGCGGGTAGCCAGCGGAGATGGCAGGAAAGATTTCTCCTAAAGGCAGGTGCAAGACATTCAGGCACGTAATTTCAGAACTCCCCACCAATCACCTTCTCCAAGCAGCCCCATGCCCTTGAGAACATTTTCCTGACAAAGTAAAAGAATCCTTAAGGCAAGGAAAAAGGGTATGGGGGCTGGGTGAGGATGGCAATGAATGTGAGGTTTAAGGAAAACCCAGATATGAGGGAGAAGAGAAAGATAACAGTGAAACTAAAGAGGTTTGACTCGTAAATTACAGTTTTCAATAAAGCATATACAAGCTTGTTTAATAGCCCCTGAGTGGTGGAAGCATTGAGGCTGAAAAAAGATGCTGCTACTGCTTTTAAATCCCTAAACTGATATTTGCAGGGAGCTGCCTTTTCTCTCTCCTTGATTGTGGAATCAAGCACCAAGTATCAGCTTTCACTCTGTTTTTTTCCAGTGGGAAATTTTCTTCCACCCTAAAGTCAGGATTTAATAACACACAAGGCTGCTGTCAACCTGGGATTTGGGATCTGATTTCACCAACCTTCTTCTTTCTAGGTCACATTTAAAAATCTTTTGTACTTAGAATCTTCTACCCAGAAGGTTTCCTCTGTCAGGGGCATGACAGCCCACTCTTCAAGTTAGAAACTTTCCTCTATCTTCCAAAATCCAATTTCCAGTCCTAAAAAAGAGTTCCACGGCTTCCCCCACCTCCCAAAAGCACAGCCTTGTGTCCTGACCATGTGTTACCCGGGGTCTGGTTCGCTGATGAACTGAGGACAGTTTTAAATACGACACTTGAAACTGTGGGCCGGATTGAGGCCTTTAGAATCAGATGGGCTTAGGACCCCCATGTGGTGACCTTTGACCGGAGGAAGAAAGAAGGTAATAAATAGAAGGCATCATTTTTCAGAGCCTCCAACTCATCCTCTGTAATCTATAAGCCCCTTAACTGCCTTTGCCATCTAGCATAAGTGAGAATTTTGAGGAAATACCAAATCCCAATGAGCTCAGGACTTTATTTTTCTTTCCCTACAAGTTGGGGTTTGATTCTTCTGGTTTCAACAAGGCTGGAAGACTGTGTGTATGTGTAGCAGGAATCCCAGTTGAGCTCAAATCAAAGGTCAGCCCCTGCTATAGAACTAGCGGGGTCTTATCATACCTTGGAATTTCTATTTATCTTGAGCTGGTATGTAGACAGGGATTTGTTTCCTGGCTTCAGGAAGGAGGGAGGAAGGAGGGAGTGCACAGATATTTAGACCCAGGAATCCTACCTTGGCTTGAAGGTCTACTTTTTTCCCCACCATTTATACCCCCCTCCTTACAATGTCATCTGATTACAATATATAAATATCACAAGTTCATTGTAAATAATACCAACAACTTATAAAAATAGAATACTTTTAAAATATAAAAATGTAATAAAATATATGCAACAATCCTAAATAACCAACACTAATATTTTGGTGACCATTTTTGCAAGCATCTCTTTATGCACACATGCACATATCTATGTAATTTTATAAAAATAGGATCTTACGTAAATGATCATTTTTCCTGTGGACACCTTTCCCCACCTCTCTCTGTCCTCACCCATATCAGCAGCCCATATCCATCTCCATTTTCCCCAATTAATCCATCTGTCTTAGCCAGAAAGCAGAGCCTGAGACAAGGATTTACATGCAAGTAGTTTATTTGAGGCAGTGAGGCAAGTAGTTTATTTGAACAGGAGCGAGGGAGTGGAAAGAGCAAAGCAGGGAAGGAAGAAAAGCCAGTACAAGCGTGCTTTACTGGACTGACCACGGCCATGGGCAACTGGGGCTCCATCTCCCAGGGACCCTCTAAGGGGCTGTGTGGAATATACCTCAGAATTGTCCACCTGTGGGAGGGAAGATGCAAGCACTTATTTATTCACTAGCTTCTGTCACCCACTGGTTAAGGATTGCCCCATGGAGTATTAATTCCCTCTTATTTCTAGATTATGCATGAGTAAGCAGCTGCCAGACGGGTTTAGCAGGCATCTCATCAAGTGGCTTCAGAGAGGCCTCCAGACAGAAAGTGAGAAATGACGTTCAGCTGAGAGAAGGTGGTGGAAGGTTATACCGGTGTGAAGCTGGTCACTGCAGCAATGGACACGATAAAAGGTAGGTTGAAGGGATACAAGGCATGAGGAGTGACCAATACAGTTCCTTCCTTACACCACTTGAATCCACTCATGCCCTTCCTGGAGTCTACTTAGTCACAGGGTCTTTCTTTTTTCATTGTTACACTTGACATACAATATTATATTAGTTTCAGGTGTACAGCATAGTGATTCAATATTTTTGTACATTATAAAATAGTCACTACAGCAGGGCAAAAGCTATTAAGGACACAAATCGTATTCTGGCCATTGATTCAGTGCATGTAACACTCCTGAAAGCTACATTCTGACACCACCGAGTGTTGTGCCCGAGACAACATCTTACAGGAATCTTTACTAAATCCTTCATCCTTCTTCTTTGCTGTCAACTTCCAGGTGCTGTGCCATATGGTAGAACCAGTTGATGCCTGTAGCCATACATCCAAATGGCACACGTCTTTCACTATAAAATGGGTCTCTTATCTGAGACAATGTACTATAGGCTCTATGCCGGTAAATCAGGCATTCTGTAGACCCTTGGATGGTGATGTTGACAGCCTGGGAGCAGAATCTCATATCCAGAGTAGGTGTCAATTCCTATAAGAACAAATTGCTGCCCCATCAGGGTGAAGAAATTTACCTGCCACCAGGTGGCTGGTTGGTCTCCTTGAGTGATGTTATCCCATTGAGAGCTTGGCTGTGGTTTCTTTGGCTGGAAATCTAGGCATTCATCCGTGGCAATGGCTAGATGGACCCTGATGAGAAGAAGCTCATGCTGTTGGGCCCAGTTATATAGGCTTGATCTCGGTTCCTATCGCATTCAGGGGACTATTGAATAAAACCTGGGTGTCCAAGGAGAGAGGCTGTTATCCACACAAAAGGATGTCCTCTGTGGTAGATGCTTTCTGGTGAGAATGAACATGAGACACAGAGATCTTATACGCTGTGCCCACTTCCACGGACGCAAATGCCTCATCTCCTAACTTCCTCAACTCTCATCTGCTAATCTTGCTCCCTCGGGCCCCTAGCCACTCAGCCAAGCCCCTTCGCCCTGCCAGCAGTCTATGTATAAGCCATCCTTCAGGCCATCTCTGCCTCCATGCAAATTAAGTCATCAGTGTACGGCTGCAGCTCCTCCCACAAAGAGTATTTCTTTTCTCACGGTCCCACAGGGCCCCCTTGGGCGGGGCTGCAGTGCTGAGGGGTCCGTCAACATTCTGAGCTTATCCATCTATGAACAATCTCCAAGTTCTTTCCCCCTGTGTCAGCTGGTCATAAGCCCCGCCGCTACCTGCAACCTCAAGGCTGCAGCTATTAAGCTGAGGCAATGGTACAACAGAGGCAGGTGGCATGAGAATCAGGGCTACCTATTCCTGTCACTTATTTGTGCCCTTGGTGCCTCTTCACGTGCAGTCCAAACATCTACCGTTCCTTTTAGCCATATCTCTGTGGTTGTGTCTGTCCAATCTTAGGATTTGGTGCAGGCCATAATGCCCAACTTTTGATTGGCAGCTCAGGTCGCATAGTCCCTTGACGGTTCATGACAGGTGGTCAGTGTCATAGAAAGTAGCATACATCTGCTTTTCGAATGGTGAGCTAATCTCTGCTGCAGAACGCATGACCTTGCTCTCCGTCCCTAGGGTTCTGTGCTGTGATTTTCCCATTCAGGTTTTCCAAGGACTCCACACAACATCCTTATCTACCATAGATACTTCTCACACTGGTGGATTTGCCAAGTCTTATGACTCAAGCGGCAGGACAGCCCACCCCAAAGCCTAGACATGCTGCAGAGCCTTCTCAGAACAGACAGGATTCTGAGTCACCCAATCAAAGGGCAAGAGCCATATTCCCAGATGTGTTCAGGGCAGCCTCCAAAATTGAAAGAGGTACAACAAGTATAATGTCTCTTACCTGGTAGTAGGAGGTAGAAGAAAAAAAATAAGTTGTCCTTTGCAACTTATTGGGACTGTCCTTGCATACCTCTTGTCATCGGGGCCACCAAACACATCATCAGTGTGCCGGACGCCAGCAGTTGTTACAAGCCTGCTTCCCACCAGCAACACGGTCCTTATCACTGTCTGACTGGTGAATGAACCAATTCTACAATCCCAGCAGAGGTTCTGCTTTCTAGGGTCACTTCTGCAACCAAGTGTCTTAGCCTAGACTTTCCCCAGAAAGCAGAGCCTGAGACCAGGGTTTACGCGCAAGAAACTTACTTGGGGAAATGATCCTAGGGAACAGGAATGGGGGCCTGGGAAGAGTGAGACAGTGAAGGAAGGAAAACCAGTCCTTCGGTTATTGAGCTTGCCCCAGCTGTGGGCAACTGGGGCTAGATCCCCCCGGGAAACTGTTGATTTCGGTGGCTGCAGTAACAGAACACCACAAACAACGGAAATGTATTCTTTCACAGTTCTGTGGGGTAAAAATCTGAAATCAAGGTGTCAGCAGGACCATCCCCGCTGAAGTTTCTAGAGAAGAATCTTTCTTTGCCTGTCCCAGCCTCTGGGGGGTTGTTGGCATTTTTTGGCTGTGGCTGGGCCTCCCTCTGCTGTGTCTTCGCATCACCTTCTCCTCTGTGTCTGTCTTTCCTTCTGTCTCTCTCAAATTTTCCTCTGCCTTGCTCTTAAAAAGACACTTGTCATTGGAATTAGAGCCCACTTAGATAAACCAGGATATTCTCCTCATCTTAAAATCCATAATTTAATCACATCTGCAATGACCCTTTTTCCAAACAAAATAACATTCATAGAGTCTAGAGATTTGACATGGATCTCCGGGCAGGTCATTATTCGGCCAAGCACAGACATCTGAGGAGTTCCATAGAAGGCACCTCAGAATTGCCCACCTCTGGGAAGGAAGAGGAGAAGATTAATCCACCACCTCCAAGCCCCACTGGTCAAGGGTTGCCACATAGGTGTTAACCACGTGGAACTTCCAGGTTGTGTAGGCATGTGTGAAGGTCAGGTGGATCCAGCAGGCATCCCACACAGTGGCCCCAGAAATCCCAAGTGGCAGAAGCAGAGGTGAAGGGAGGTGTTGTCAAGTTACACCTGCTGAAGCTGGTAGCTCCAGCAAAGTTTGGCGTAAAAGGTGGACCAGCACACAGGCAACAAAAGAAGGAAATAAGCAAATGGGACAACATCAAAAGTAAAAACTTTTGTGCATCAAAAAGGTAAACTACGGAGTGAAAATGCAGCCCACAAAATGGAACAAAACATTTACAAATCATATATCTGATAAGGAGTTAATATCCAGAATATATAAAGAACTCCTACAACTCAACAAGAACAAAAAAGAAACAAACAACCAGATGAAAAAAATGGGCAAAGGGCTTGAATAGACATTTCCCCAAAGAAGATACACAGATGGCCAATAAGCACATGAAAATGCACTCAACATCACTAATTATTAGGGAAACGCAAGTCAAGATCACAATGAGATAACATCTCCCACCGATTAGGATGGTTACTATCAAAAACAAAACCAAAAAAAACAAATAAGTGTTGGCAACGATGTGGAGAAATTGGAACTCTTGTGCACTGTAGGTGGAAACATAAAACAATTCAGTCACTATGGAAAACAGTGTGGCAGTTTCTCAAAAAATTAAAAATAGAACTACCGTATGATCTAGCAATACTACATCTGGGTATACACCCAAGAGAACTGAAAGCTGGGTCTCAGAGATGTTTGTATACCCATGTTCAGAACAGCATTATTCTCTATAGCCAAAAGATAGAAGTAGCCCATGTGACAATTAACAGACAAATGGATAAACAAAATGTGCTCTATACAGATAACAGAATATTATTTGGCCTGAAAAAGGAAAGAAATTCTGACATATGCTACAACATGGATGAACCTTGAGGACATTATGCTAAGTGAAATAAGCCAATCACAAAAGAACAAATACTGTATGGTTCCACTTGTAAATGGTACCTAGAGTAGTCAAATTCATAGGCAGAAAGTAGAAGAGTGGTTACCAGGGCTGGGGAGGAGGAACAGGGAGTTATTGTTTAATGGGTTTGGAGTTTTAGTTGGAGAGATGTGAACTTTCTGGAGATGGATGGTGGTGCTGGTTGCACAACACGGTGAATATACATGGTGCCACTGAACTGTACACTTGAAACTATACACTGAACTATACACTTGGTTAAGATGGTAAATTGTATGTTGTGTGTATTTTGCAACAATTAAAAAAAATTTTTAATACATTTTTTTAAAGGTGGACTGAAAAGGTATGAGTTGGGGCACAAGAGGTGTCTGATACCTTTATAACAACCTAGGTTATGTCCTGTTTCTTAATATTAATAAAATCTTATAAATAACTCCTTTACATATGCACATACACTAAAACATACAGAGTTACAGTGTACCTTATGGTACAAATAATGTACAATACACTGTACGTTATTTCTACAGGTTCCATTGTTATACAGGTTTTCATTGTTGTACAAAAACGTTTCTACCTCTTTTGTTTGCAACTCAAATCCTTCCAAGTCATCTGAAATAGTTCTAGTTCATTCTTTCTAATGTCTGCCTGTAATTTCACAGTATGGGTATATCACGATTTATTCAGGCAATTTCTTTTCTTGATGGGAAATCAGTTTATTTCCCGTTCTTCGGTACTAAAACACATCTGCCATGCACATTCTTCTGCCTATTTCTGATGGCCTGTTATTGAGCTCTGTGAACAGAGGCGTTCAAAGCTGAAAGTCATAAGGACTTTGTGAGACTGGATACAAGCATTGATGCTTCAGGGCCTCCAGGATAAGATGGAGGGGCTCACCCTGCAGCCTCATTCATCATCTGAAGACACAGGTGGTTAAGAGTTCAAGGACTGGCTTGCCAAGCAGAGCGCATTCTTGCACACATTTCCCAGCAGCAGAAGAAGGCCATGAGCACAAGGGAGGCACCTCTGGAGACTCCCCCAAGTCACTGCGGGAGACTCAGCCCAAGCTTTGAGTTTCCACAATCCCCCCACGATTATTTGTACCATCAGGTTGTTTACGGCTTGGGGACCTCTGGGTTGAACAAAGAAAAACTCCCATATTCTTTTTCAAGGTAAAGTTGATGGACATCTTTGCTCTGAGAAATTCCAGAGATGATGGACTCTTGAAATGATCATGGGGTGTTGCACCTTGCAGAGCAAGCTGGAGAATTGCATAAGCAGCTTTATTTCTCCTCAACAGTAAAAGTAAAGTAAATCTGGCAGATGACACTGGGGCTATGAATGGCAAGTGTCAAAGATGATAAAAGATTCCGTAAAGCATGTGGTATGCATAAGAGAGAGAGAGAAGAATTCAGAGCCTTTATTCATTTTCCTTCCCTCTCCTTGAACCTTAATTCTCCACTTTATGATCATCCATTTAATATTCAATTCTCCATGCGGGACTTCCAGTGGAAGAACTATGTTCAGATGACCCTGCCCAGGGACCTACTTCACCCAAGCACATCAATCTCCTGGATTTATTCTTAAGCTCACAATATATTTAAGTAGCCAGTAGAAGAATGGCCAAGTGTCCACTCTGGGGACACCGTCTAGATTATTGCTAAGTCATTTACATAAGAATTTCCATGGATCTGTATGCTGTTTCCACCTGGTTCTACTCTTCTTATGCATTCAGACATAATTCCAACATCTTAGATATCTTTAAAACTCAGAGGGTGGAGAAAACGACAAGACAGAGCAAGAGAAAGAAAAATAATTGATTTCTGAAATGGCCCCGGATTTCCTGCCCCACCATCTGCTATCTTTGCTGTCTCCACCTTTTGACCTGAAGCTCGCATTCGATCCCAGGGCTCTGTGGTATTTACAGGATAAAGTCCGGTCTCCCCTGCCAGGGTTTCAAGCCCAGCCTCATCCTCATTCTCCACTTTGATTTCCTGCTGTCCCCACCCCCAAGTACAAAGTCACCTTGGCCACTCCCCAAGCCTCCTCCTGTTATTTCCCACTGTAAGCATTTCCTGTGTCTGAGTTTCATACTTGCTATTCCCCCCTCTGATGTTGTCTGCTCTCTGCCAATCAAGGCTCCCCTTCCTGCCGAATCCAGCTCAAGTCCCACCTCCTCTAAGAATGTTTCCAAGAATGTAAGCTCCTCATGAAGAGGGATGTTTTCACCTCTTTTGTTCACTGATGTATTCCCACAGAGCTTGACATGTAGTTGCTGCTAAATAAATATTTGCTAAATGGATGAAAAGGTAAGTTTACTCCTGACCAGACCGTCTTACCACCGGCCAACTATGAGCACATTTGTCTCTCTTAACGACCTGTGCTTAGATCCTTTGTCATACTTGGCCTCACCTGAGCAGGCAACGGCTGCACGTTTTATCATTTCATCTTCCTTCTATTTGGAATGATCCCAAAGGGTAAGCATCTCTTCCAACTCACCTTGCCTGTCATTTACTCTCCCATCACTCAGTCCTGCTGTTGGCTGCGTACTCTTCAATTCTGTGGCATCCACGGTGTAATAAATATATATGTTAATTTTCATCCTCTACCACCTCCAGGGACAGATTAGTTAGTTCGAAATCTCTAATCAGGCATCCGCACACCATGAGCCTTCAACTAACTACCGTTATAGCCAATCAACACTGGAGGGTTTCCTGAGAGCTTAAATGACGCTAGAGAGTATTTTTCATCACTGAAATGCAGAGCGTTCAAGGCGTGGGGACTGCCTACAGATGTGGTCAGACACTTCTGTCATTGCTCAAACAGCACTGGCGTCTCTCTCTTGGAAAAGTGCATCCGCTTCCTAACTCGATTCCCTGACCCCCACTCTCCTGTGTAGTTTTCAAGGAGACCAGCCAACTCCAATCCAGTCTTTTTTTAATTTTATTGAAGTATGGTTGATTTACAATGTTGTGTTTAATTTCTGCTGTACAGCAAAGTGATTCAGTTACACATGTATGTATTGTTTTTCATTATGGTTTATCACAGGATATTGAATAGAGTTCCCTGTGCTATATAGTAGGACCTTGTTGTTTTTCCATTCTATTATAATAGTTTGCATCTGCTAATCCCAAACTCCCAATCCTTCCCTCCCCCACCCCTCCTCCCCCTTGGCAGTCACAAGTCTGTTCTCTATGTCTGAGTCTGTTTATGTTTCATAGATGTGTTCATTTGTGTCGTATTTTAGATTCCACATATAAGTGAAATCATATGGTATTTGTCTTTCTCTGTCTGACTTACCTCGCTTAGTATAATAATCTCTAGGTCTATCCATATTGCTGCAAATGGCATTATTTCATTCTGTTTTATGGCTTCGTAATATTCCATTGTGTATATATACCACATCTTCTTTATCCATTCATCTGTCAATGGACATTTAGGTTGTTTCCATGTCTTGACTATTGTGAATAGTGCTGCTATGAACACAAGGGTTCAGGTATCTTCTCGAATTACAGTTTTGTCTGAATATATGCCTAGGAGTGGGATTGCTGGATCATATGGTAGTTCTATTTTTAATTTTTTTAGGAACCTCCATACTGTTTTCCATCGTGGCTGCACCAATTTACATTCCAGTCTTAACCATGGAAAGTGACATTTCCGAAACATGAAGCTAACTGTTGTTCACTGTCTCTCTTGAAGCTCTTCTGTGGCATCTGTGTCATGCACAGCAGCTGAAGAGTTTCCAGGCCACTGAGGACCCCTCCCTGCATACCTCTCTAGCCTTATGTCCCAACACCCACTCCCCACTTGACCTCCCCCCAACACACACACACACACACACACACACACACACACACACACACACACACACACCCGTTTTGTTCTGCTGTTAGGCAGCTCACACTGCCGGGTGAACCAAGTATGGGGACTCAAACAAATGCAATTTCCCACTTTATCTGCATTTGCTGAATGAGAAATGGTGAGTTTATCTATAAGCCTCTGTGAGGCACCTCATCTATAAAGCAGAAAGAATTCTCTCACCGCTAATTCTTCACTGCAGAGGTTTCAATGAATCCATTGAGGATTCTATAATTCTCATTTCTTAAAGGTTGGGAAATAAGGTGACAAACAAAAAAAAGAACCGTCAAGCAGAGAGAAAAAGTTAAGGACTAACGCTGTGCATCTTTGCTTTGATGTGAATTCCTTTTTTAATTTTTATAAAATTTTCAAAGGTTACTTTCCATTTACAGTTATTACAAAATATTGGCCATATTCCCATGTTGTACAATACATCTCTGAGCCTATTTTATACCCAGTAGTTTGTACCTCCCACTCCCCCAATCTTATATTGCCCCTCCTTCCCCTCTCCCCATTGGTAACCACTAGTTCATCCTCTATATCTGTGTCTGCTTCTTTTTTGTTATATTCACTAGTTTGTTGTATTTTTAAGCTTCCACGTGTAAGTGATATCATACAATATTTGATACTTTCTCTGTCTGACTTATTTCACTTAGAATAAGTGAGCCCTCCGAGTCCATTCATGTTGCTGCAATGTGAATTCTTTTTGATCTTGGGGTGCAGAATAATATACGGGTCGGGAGATGAACTCTGAAGCTATATTGTTTGAGGTCAAATCCCGGCTTCATCACACACTTCCTGTGAGACCTCTGGCGAGTTATTCAATCTCTTGTTGACTCAATTTCTGAATCTGTCAAATGACAGCAAGAACAGCATCTATTTCTCTGGATTTTTCAGAAAATTAAATAAATACCCGCAAAGTACTTAACAATGCCCAGCACACAGTGAGGACTCAACAAAGCCTTTTGTATTGTAGTCGCCTAATATATATAATCCAAAGATCACTGCATTGTTACCTTAACGGTTATTATCAATATCATGGGTGATGAGGGTGATGGAGGGTGATTGAAAGAGCACTGTCTTTGAGACAAGTTTCTAGGCTCAGCTCTGCCGTTTACTAACCGTGTGACATTTTGCTAAGCCTCTTCCTAACTCTGGTACTTGATTTTCTCAATGAGAGTGTTGAATGAAACAGTGCTCTTCAGATTTTAGCAGTGGAACCCTCTTTCTCATGATACCCTTTTCTGCGACTGCCAATATAGAAGACAGATAAAAATGATGCTTCTTTCTCTGGGCTATCCCTGCCCAAACCCTCTGAGATATATTTGGGCTACCCTAGGGTTCCTAGGTGAGAACACTAGATTCTATGACTGTTATGGGTCTTTGACTTGTCAGTGACTTTCCCTTTCAAAAGCACATTCAGAAGTTCTGGCCTCATAGGAAATACTCAATAAGGATTGACTATTATTGTTGGAGTTGTTGATGATGAGGAGGATGGAAGCATAGCCATGCTTGACACCCTGACTGGCCACTTCATTCATGCATACAGTAACAAATATTTTTTGGAGAACCTACTATGTGCTTAGGTGCTGGACTGGTGCCAGTCATTTGAAGCATGTCATCATTCTAATACAAGGACAATAAATTCTCTCCTTGGCCCAGTTGCCATCATATGTTGGTAATGAACCTAACACAGTGACAGGCATCTTTGGGGACCCAGGCTCATTCCACAGCCACTTCACTAACTGTTCTAAAGCAAAACCAGTCTCTGCCAACTAGTCATTTCCTTTTCCAAGATTAACGTTGTAGGCGGTAACACTGAGTAAATACCCTGTGTTGTCAACCAAGGAATGTCCTAGATGACTCAGTCTGAGATGAATAAGTCAACTCTGGGTGCCCAAGAGAGCATAAAGAAATACCTTCCTCCTGGGGAGATGACCCCCTCTGGTTGCTCATATACATCTGGGAACTGAGAAGAGAAAATCAATGACACCCTTAGAAGGGGGTTTCATGAGAGGGAACAGAAATCCCTTTGGCCATCATGGTGGTTGTCATGAATAGCGAGAGATTTCTGGAGAGAAGGTTAAATCTTTGGGTCCTAATTTCCAGCCATGCCCGCACACTTGGAGTTTCTCCCTTCATTTCCAACCTTGTAGGATTGGATGGTGGTTTGTTAAGAAAGCCAGTGAGGTTTCCTTACAGGTGTTCCCCTCGCCAGATGTCACCCTGTACTCCTCTACAACTGCTGTCTTCTCTCCATCTGCTTCTACATCGGTCTGTGCCCTTTCCTTTGTGTTCTTCAAAGAACTGGTCCTTGCAGAGGCAGGTGGGGCAAGGGCATTGGCTGGTTGACCCCACAGAGAAAAAGCAGATTGGGTTCTCTCCAAAGTTCACTTTTAGGAGATTGCTAGGTAGTGAATGGTACCCACCCTCCTCACCACCCACCCCCCCCCCAACTCAAATTCATTTGTTGAAGCCCTAACCCCCAATATGACTGTATTTGGAGATGGAGCCTTTAGGAGGTAACTAAGGTTGAATGAGGTCAGAAGGGTGGGACTGTAATCTGATAGGATTAGTGCCCTTAGAAAAAGAGACGCAGAGAGCTTGCTCTCTCCACACGTGAGCTCAGAGGAAAGGCCATATGAGGACACAGCAAGAAAGCTGTTGTCCACCAAGACAGGAAGAGAAGTCTCACCAGAGTTCACCCTGCCAGCACCTTGATCTTGGACTTTCCAGCCTCCAGAACTGTGAGAAGATAAGGTTTAAGCCACACAGTTTGTGGTGTATTGTATGGCAGCCCAAGCTAAGACAGAGATGTTTGTGTGGTTTAAGGGGATGTCTCACTAAGACTTTGGGCTGCTGAGCTGGCTGAGGAAATGTATCGGGGCATTTTATTAATCCCTAGACACAGACTTTATGCTGGCAATCAGAACCGACTCCATTCCACTCTATAAGTCTCTGGAAGCAGTGGAATCCTCTCTGGCAATGTGTTTGGTCTTTTGCAATGTGTCAAACAGAGCTTTGAAAGCCTCTAGGAAACTAGGCTTTTGAACACCTGGCTTAGTGTATGAATGACTCCCAGGGAGGGTTTGTGCTGTATCCCTACTGACTAACTCAGAGCCTGCCCCAGGCTCCTTCACGCTGCAGGGGTTGGGGACAGGTAGTGCTAGAAATACAGTTTCCAGTCCAAAAGAAACCACATTTAAAAATATATAGTAATGCATGCATATAGATAATCTGTTACAACAGTAATACATGCTTATTGTAGAAGAATTGAAAAATTTATTAAAATATGAAGAAAAAATATTAAATCACTCATAATTCCACTTCCTAGATGCATTTCCTTCTGGTCACTTAGTTGTGTGTGTGACTTTTTAGCAGAATTGGGATCATACCATATATAGTCATATATCCTCCATTATAGTACTTTATATCATGGGCATTTTGTCAAATCATTAAGTTTTCTCTTTAAAAAAGATTATTTTAGTGGCATTTTTAATGCATGATTTTTACCTAAGCCTATACTTTTATTAATATAAAAATGCTAAGGGGGAAAGGGGGAAAAGGATGATTATAGCATTATTTCCTCATGCACTACACTCCTTAGCAGTGACTGCCAGATACTAGCATGGGCTACCAAGAGAAACTGTAGAATCTTTTTTCTCTAGAAGAATTCAAGGATAGAAGAGTCCCATC
Organism: Balaenoptera ricei; assembly: GCF_028023285.1. Taxonomy (NCBI): domain Eukaryota; kingdom Metazoa; phylum Chordata; class Mammalia; order Artiodactyla; family Balaenopteridae; genus Balaenoptera; species Balaenoptera ricei. The sequence continues at coordinate 2,239,071 of NC_082645.1, read as the reverse complement.
CAGCCGGGGTGGCTTCAACAGGTGCTGAAGCAGACGGTCAGTGCAATTTTTTCAAAGCATCAGGCATGTCAGTCATTTGGGGTCATACTTAGTCACTTCAGTTTTTCACTCTTATCCTCACCCTGTTGTCCAGACTCAGCTTAGAATGCTGACAAGCAGACAAATGCAATGGTCTCTTTCCTGCAGGTGGGTGCCTACCATCCTAGGTTGTGGAATCCAACTCTTTCCAGCTCCCGGGTTAGGAAACTGAGGTCTAGAGAGCCGAGGTTGAGCGAGCGAGTGATGGGTGGCACCGAGAGGAGAACTCAGGCCCTGCCCGGATGCCTGCTCGCTGTCTCAGTCTATTCGGCGCTGTAATAAAATACCACAGACCGCGTGGCTTGTGAACAACAGATATGTCTTTCTCACATTTCTGGAGACTGGGAAGTTCAAGAGAAAGGCACCAGCAGATCTGGTGTCTGGTGAGGACCCTCTTCCTTGTTCCCACATGGCTGTCTTCTCATTGTGTCCTCACTTGTCAGAAGGACTGAGGGAGTTTCCCCGCGGCCTCTTTTACAAGGGTGCTAATCCCATTTATCAGGGCTCCACACTCATGACCTAATCACCTCCCAAAGGCCCCACCCCCCTAACACCATCACACTGGGGGTTAGGTTTTAACATATATAACATAGATTTGGGAGGGACACAAACATTCAGTCTATAGCACTCTCTTTCTCATATTTTTATTATAATGAAGTTTTTTCGGCATATAAAAAAATATGGGAAAATAAGACAAATACCTTGCAGCCACTACCCAACTTCAGAAAAGAATAAAAATAGAAATGAAGCCCCCTGCCCTTCTTCCCACCTCACCCCCAAGTGGTGACCACTGTCCTGAATATGTTGTTCTTTGTCCCCATGAGGATCTTCATGCCTTTGCTACTATAATCTATTATGGTATATTTTCTCCATATTTTAAACTCTATATTCTTGCTGTCGTACTTTGGGACCCTTCTGCAACTTTGTCTCATCCAGCATTTTTTAAAATGTACCCATGTCTTCACCTCTGTAGTGTTCTATATTATGAATATTCCATAATATTTTTACCTATCTTCAGGCTTGTGAACATTTAGGACACTTCCACCATCACTGCGGTACAGTCATGAACATTCATGCACAGGTCTCCTGATACTTCCAGCACCTTCCCCACCAAGCTAAGTAACCTGTGATAGTAGCTGCTCCCCAAATACGTGTAGATTCTAGTTACACGCCACTGTGCACCATTCTCTTGTAACTAAATGCCTATCGTGTCATCCTGGGGAGGGTGGAAAGGAAAGAGAGCAATAATGCAATGGATGAGTTGGACCCAAGACAACTTGGCAGGTGGAGATACATGTAAGGAATACCCTGCTAAAGAGTAGAATAGGGAAAAGAAGCCTCGGGGAAAACTGGCCCTGACCCCACCCTATGACCAATTCTCAAATTCCTGCCCTGGTGGAGCTCTAAGGCCTCTAATGAGATGTGGAGGTCATATATTCAGGTATTTATTGATTGGGAAGCAGTTGACTCTGACTCTGTCTTTTTTTTTTTAAATAAATTTATTTATCTATTTTTGGCTCTGTTGGGTCTTCGTTGCTGCACGTGGGCTTTCTCTAGTTGCAGCGAGCGGGGGCTACTCTTCGTTGCAGTGCGCGGCCTTCTCATTGCGGTGGCTTCTCTTGTTGCGGAGCACGGGCTCTAGGCGCACGGGCTTCAGTAGTTGTGGCGCGTGGGCTCAGTAGTTGTGGCACACGGGCTTAGTTGCTCCGCGGCATGTGGGATCTTCCCGGACCAGGGCTCGAACCCCTGTCCCCTGCATTGGCAGGTGGATTCTTAACCACTGTGCCACCAGGGAAGTCCCTGACTCTGTCTTTTTGATCATTAAGATTAAAATGTTATGGATATGAAAGTTCTTCAAACACATTTGACTAATTCTCTGGACCCGGAATAGTTGTTGTTGTTGTTGTTGTTCTTCCCATCATTGTCTCTGAGTTTTTTTTAATAGCTCTTTTTTTTTTTTTTTAAATAATTATTTATTTATTTATTTATTTATTTATTTATGGCTGTGTTGGGTCTTCGTTTCTGTGCGAGGGCTTTCTCCAGTTGCGGCGAGCGGGGGCCACTCTTCATCGCGGTGCGCGGGCCTCTCACTATCGCGGCGTCTCTTGTTGCGGAGCACAGGCTCCAGACGCGCAGGCTCAGTAGTTGTGGCTCAAGGGCCCAACTGCTCCGCGGTATGTGGGATCTTCCCAGACCAGGGCTCGAACCCGTGTCCCCTGCATTAGCAGGCAGACTCTCAACCACTGCGCCACCAGGGAAGCCCTTAATAGCTCTTTTTAAGAGACTGCTCTAGAAGACTTCAAGCAACACTGTCAAGTAACATTTATTCATTTGAAATTCTACCCTCCCTTTCTGTTTTTAAGACGCTCAGAAAAAGTTACACATTTATCCTTCCAATTTGGTCAGCTTTAGCAAGTGCTAAGATTTTTGCCCTGAGTTTTGAGTTTTTAATAAAGCTGAAATGAAAACTACTCCTTTGACCCAGCTACAAAGGCTATTCCTTTACATGATGGCCTTCACCCGCATCAGAATCAAGCTTATTAGTCAATGATCTGCCACAGAGAATGAAATTCTCTAAATCTCAGTGAAGCCATGTTTATCTTTGGACCTTCTTTACTAAAAGAGAGAAGGATTTAGACACAAAGAGAACAGATAGTTGAAATCTAGGCTCTTTTGCTTCCCAGAATGTGCTTGTTCCAAAGTAGGTCAGACTGTGTTGCTATAAATCTTAACAATTCTCTTTAATTCTTTCACTGGGTACACTTGGGGGCTTAGAGGGAGGGGAACGCATCCAATTTATTAAAGAAAAATCGCCCTAGAAAAAGAAAAGCTCCTAAAGGGCTGATGATCTCCATTTCTACCCCCAATGAGTTCATCATCATGAAACTTGTTATCAAAAGAAGAATGGGAGGTGAGGTAATTATTATACAACGGACACTTCAGTAGCCTGCCATGGTTGACCGCAAACATTCAGTCTCCCTCCTGGTTGTCTGAGAAGGAGGCTGACACAGCTCCAGAGAAAGGCCAAGCTCCTGGAAGAGGAACCTGGAATGAACCTCACCTCTCAGCTTTACATTCCTCCCCGGAAAGCCCAGAGAAGGGCTTTTCACACTGAGGAATCAGCAGAAACTTGCTAGAAGGCAGAGAGTTCGATGGAAGTTTGTGACTGATGGGACCATACTGAAAGCTTTCATAATCTATGTGTGCATAGTTTTCCTGAATCCAAATCCTTTCTTTTCTTTGGCCTCTAACTTATATTCCTACCTTAAGCACGGAGTGGTACCCTTGTTCCCAAGAGCAACCTTGCCAGAAAGTAAATAGTACAATTTTGCCACTTAATCAAAAGGTTGCCAGTTTAATTTTTTTTCAATTATGTGTTTGTAACTTCAAAAACTTTTAAACTCCGTTTCGAAACCATTACAGGCCCGCAAAATCTGCAGGGTTTTTAGGGACTTTTAAAGGACCTCTAATTTATTCTCTTACCACATCTGAGTCTCTGCAAGAAATTCTAGAAAAATGACTCCTCATTAAGCTCTCCTGGAAAAAATTTTCCAGTGTTCCCCAATTAACCAATCTAGGACAACACAGTTACCACCAACAAATTATTTTTCCTATGATTCTAAAAGCTAGAGGTCCTTTTTAATCTTCACTGGGAAAGGATATTATTCGTGTATTATTATATTTGATGTCTCTAAAGTTACTTTCTTAATTGTCTTCATCGTCTGTTGCCTAAGAAACAATGTCAAAACTCAGTGGCATAACAAAAGCACTGATTTCTTGCTCAGGCATTTGTGGATTGTGAGAGATTTGACTCAGCTAGGTTTACCTCAGCTAGGTTGGCATCAAGCCATGGCTGGGACCAGGGCTACTCTATTCGGTCCTTATTCTCCTCAGATCAGTGGTATCCTGAAGCTGCCTTCCCTTGGGGAAAAGTAGGAGCACAGAGAACCGGCCCAACCCCACTGATGGCTTGAAAGTCTGTGCTCACTTCCCATCACTAACGTTCCTTTGTCCAAAGCAAATCACACAGCCAAACCCAACATCAGTGGAGCCAAAAAATCACTCCAGCTCTCATGGTAGGAACTGCAGACTCACGTGATGAAGGGTGTGGATTGGAGGACAAGTGGGAAACATAATATGATCATCTTGATCTTTTCTATTTTAAACTAAAGCAGTAGTCCATAACCCTTTTGGGAACCTTAGGAGACCCCACAGAGAAACTGATGAAACTTCTAGGTTTGAATGCTGGCTTTTCCACTGACTGGCTGGGTAAACTTGGGGAGATTATTGAACTTCTTCAGACCCCAGTTCCTGAATATATAAGATGGAAGGGCAAATTTACTTTTTTAAAAATTGAAATATAGTTGAATATTGTGTTAGTTTCAGGTGTACAACAAAGTGATTTGGTTATATATATATATGTATACATACATATCTATTTATAAATATGCATATATTAATATATATTTTTTTTAAAATTCTTTTCCATTACAGTTTATGACAAGATATTCAACCTAGTTCTCTGTGCTGTACAGTAAATCCTTGTTGTTTATCTATTTTACACATCATAGTGTGCATCTGTTAATTCCACACTCCCAAATCATCCCCCCACCTCTTTCCCCTTTGGTAACCATAAGGCTCTTCTCTATGTCTGAGTCTGTTTCTGTTTTGTCAATAAGTTCATTTGCACTATTTTTTTAGAGTCCACATATGTGATATCATATGATATTTGTTTTTCTCTGTCTGACTTCCTTCACTTAGCAAGATAATCTCTAGGTCCATCCATGTTGCTGCAAATGGCAATATGTCATTCTTGTTTGTGGCTGAGTAATATTCCATTGTATAAATGTATCACATCTTCTTCATCCATTCATCTGTCAGTGGACCTTTATATGACTGTTGAGATGACTAAATGAGATAGTATACATGTGAGGCTTAGCATAATGCAATGCCCAGAGTGAAATATGTTCAATAAATAGTAGCTGTTACTACTGGGTCATTCATTCAATAGACATTTACAGAGAGTTTATTACATGCCAGGCATTTTGTTAGGCTGTGGCGATGCAAAGATAAATGACACAATCCCTGAAGGTGAGAGTATTAACCATGCTTGAAACAAGTTGACAGTCAATAGAGGTGCCTGGGGAAGAGGCACCTAACCCAACCTGGAGCACCAGGAAAAGCTTCCTGGGAGAGATGAGACCTAAATAGAGTCTTAGAAAAATGAATGGCAATTTTCCAGAGAGGTGGGGAAGAGGGTACAGGGAGATTCCAGACAGAGGAATAGCCCCAAAGAATCTGGTGTTCGCAGAGGGCCGACTCATTCAGTGGGTCTGTAGGGAAGAGGGAGAGAAACTGGAGGAGTATGGTTAGAACAGGAGACAAGTTCAGTTATCATAAATTTGCTTTCCTCAGAAGTTAGATTACACCCCAAATTAGCCATCCAGTAGTGTTGCGATTGGAAGCATTCATTGAATGACACCTCCTGCAATTTACATTAATGCTACGTGGTCTCATTTAAACCCCTGTGACCTGGTACAGAGAGAGGTCTGGAGTCAGCTGCAAGAGAGATCTTCAGGCACAGTGGCTGGGAGGGAAAGAAGACCTTGGCTGCATCTTCAATCCCATGCAATTCAGCAAGGGTTCAGTGGACCGTCCTTCTGTCGCCAGCATTCTACTTGGCACTGGGATGGGTGGTTGGAGTGGGGTGAAAAGTGTGAACAGATATGAGCTCCGCTTCTAGAGTTTCCAAAGCCAAGGGTTGGATTCCAGCTAAAGGGTACCCAGAGTGTGTCGCTTAGAATTGTTCTGGCTGTCACAGGTATCTCATTCCCTCATCCCCCAACCTGTTCCATCTCAGGCCACCACCCCCTCTGGGGGTCATGCTTCCTGTTTCAGTAAGCAGGGATCACCTCTACCGAGCAGGATGGGCAAGAAATGCTTTTCTGGGTTGCATCCAACGCTGGCCCGGCTTCCTCTCCGCACTCCCCACAGTTTTCCTGGGGAAAGAAGATGGAGTCAGCTGGGGGAGGGTTGAGAAAAAAAGAGAGGCTTGGACTCATTAAGTGTTGCCCTTCCTCTGGGAGAAAAATAAACAGCCTGTGAAGCCCCATTCTGTAGCTCATGAGCACTGAAAATAGGGATTTTTAAAAGCTGATTCTAGGAATGAATTAGTAATGAGTTTCTGCTGAATCTTTTAAAGTTGTACTAGTCTCACCATTCAGCAGTCATTACCCCCTTCTGATGAATCCACAAGCTTTAGTTTTGTAATTTGCAAGGAATTCAGAGCTTCAGGAGAGACTCTGTGTCATGTGTGAGTGAATCCTTCAGGCCAAGGTGGCTCTTTCTGAAGAGTGGATAAGCACCGCCCCCTCTAGAGCTCTCCAGCTCCTGGGGACCCCTCAGCATCCTCTCCTGACTCCACCTTGCTAGATCCTCCCAACCTTCAGGCCAAAGCCTGGTCTGCTTCTGCCACCTGAGTTTACGCAGTACTTTCTTACCATGACTTTCTTTCCAACACTTAGTACCCAGACCTCTAAGCAAATGCTCCAGTCATGTCCTCTTATGAGTATTGAGCACTGTTTAATTTCATTTCTCCCCAAGACATTGGAAGCCAAAGGTCAGAGACTCCTTCTCAAACCTTCCTGCTGCCCCAGCTCAGAGCCAGTGGGTGGAATTTGCTTTCTTTTGATCTTCATTTGTGAATGACGATGATGTAGCTGACCCCCTCCAGGATGGCCCTGGAGGCAGGTCCTGCCCTAACCTGAGTCAAGCAGGATCTGATTTTCTAATTCTATTCACTTCCTGTTGCAACTGTAACAACTTACCACAAACTTGGTGGTCGAAAACAACCCAAATGGATCATTTTACAGTTCTGGAGAGCAGACATCCAAAGTGGATCTCACTGGGTTAATATCAAGGTGTCAGCAAGGCTGTGTTCTTTTCTGGAGAGTCTAGAGGAGAACCTTTCTCCTTGCCTTTTCCGCCTTCTAGAGGCTGCCCACCTTCCTGGGCTCATGGCCCCTTCCTTCACCTTCAAAGCCACCAATGGTTGTTTGAGTCCTTCTCAGACTGCATCTCCCTGACACTGACTCTTCTGCCTCCCTCTTCCATATTTAAGGACCGTGTGGTGACACTGGCCCACGTGGACAAGCCAGGATCATGTCCTTTTCTTCAGGTCAGCTGGTTGAGAGCCTTAATTCCACCTGCGCCCTTCATTCCCTCTTGCCACGTACATAACATATTCACAGGTCCCTGGGATTAAGACAAGGACGTGTTTGGGGGCTGTGATTCTGACAACCACATGAATCAAGGTGAAGGAGATGTGCAAGACCAACGTTTCCCAAGCTCCGTCAGTGGGATACACACAGTCAGAGACAGTCACCTGGGTGAAATGCTTCCAAATAGGAAGGGCAGAGGAAATAGCTCAAAGCGGCATTTCATTTCCTTCACTCAACGTCTTTTATCCTCTCTCCGTATTTCAAGTTGCCAAAGAGGTGAGGGCCTTTGTCTTTGTTTACGCCTGTCGCTCTGACACGCTAATGACAGAGAGCTTCTCCAGCCTTGAAAGAGTGGGGAGGACCGATGAGACGGTAGATAAAGCCTGCCTTTCTTCCATCTGCTACAGGCCTATCAGAGCTGTCGTTGAACCTTGCTCAGCGGAGGTTTTCCTTATCTATTCCACGAGGCTGAGGCTATCTGCTTCCCTCTCTGTAATTAGTCGCGTACTTAAGCTTCTGCTGCTACTGCATTATGTTATTATGTTTGGGTTTTTTTTTAAGTATGATGTACACCTCCCCTGTTGGAATCAAGACTTCCTCAGACAATGGTACATACTTTCAGATTGATTGTTTCCTTCTGCCCCGCCCGTGCCTGAGAGCCAGCACTTAATTGATGCTTGAGCGGACAGAGCTCTGGCTGGTTAAGGAATTTCTGGGGGATGTTTGGCGTCTTTGAGTGGCAGGCGAGGCCACAAGCATGCTCTTACCTCTTAGGGAGGAGGACTTGCACTAAATAGGAAATCATCTGCCATCGATTCTGAGAGCCTATGCAAGCTGCTGGGCTTTAAAATCCAGGACAGGATGGAAGTGTTGCCAGTCGTCTAAAACAGGAGAGACCAGAAGGGGAAAAGGAGATCTTAACTTTTTGTGTGTAGTTCTCACCATTTTGTCCTTAAAGAGGGAAAAGCTGGCGGTGGGAGCCAAGCAGAGGGATGGCCAGGCCCTCACCTTAGAGGCAGGGGGGAAGAAGGCGCTGGGAGTGTCACGGCCGTGTGCTTGGTAGTTGATGAAAGAGTGAACAGGTGAAAGAAGAGAGCAGCAACTCCCCTGGCCTACTTTGTCTGGTGTCATGTGCTCTTGTGAAAACTTTTTTCATCATAGTTCTAACAACTATGATATCAACAAATTACCTGGCTGGCAAAAATACTGAAAAAGCACTTAGAAAGCATGCTTAGGGAAACAACTGCCCCCCAGAATGCTGCCCTAGCCCCAATCTCTACTTCTGGGTACTGGAGGGTGAAAAAGGGGTCAGAGCACGTGGCCTGAGGGTCTCCAAGAGGGACATCCACTTACCGTGCTGGGAGCCATACTTCCTGCCGGGACAGTATTTGTCTGGGTGGGTCTGTGTGGGAGAGTTTGACATGGGAGCTGCCCTTGGTCCCCTGCCAGGATCCTGCTGCCCTGCCAATTTTTTTTTTTTTTTTTTTTTTTTTTTGGTGGAAAGTCAAGGGAAACCCAAATTGGGTATTCAGAACTCACCTGTCATTAGACTTAAACAAAAGCAGACACTGGGTGTGGTCGTGGTTTCTATCAGTGAGGTATTTTATTTTTGAGTATATAACACAGTCACATGCTGTAAAATTTTAAAGGAACAAAAGGCTACACACCCCTGACTCCAGGCACCTAATTACTTCACTGGAAAAGACTAATGCAATTAATTTCTTAAATATCCTGCCAGGAATATTTAACGCATATATGAGCAAACACGTATAAGTATTCTCTCCCCTCCCTTTTCAATTTTATTTTTAAATTTTTGAACTTTTAAAAAATAGACTATATTTTAGAGCAGTTTTAGGTTTACAGCAAAATTGAAAGGTACAGAGATCTCGCATATGACCCCCTGCACCCACACATGCACTGCCTCCCCCATTATCAACACCTTCCACCAGAGTTGGTACATTTGTGTCAACTGATGAACCTACATTGACACATCATTTATCACCTAAAGATCATAGTTTACATTAGGGTTCACTCTTGGTGTTGTACATTCTGTGGGTTTTGACAAATGCATAATGTCACGTATCCTTCTTTATAGTATCACACAGAACAGTTTCACTCACCGAAAACTCCTCTGTGCTCACCCTGTTCATCATTCCATAGTTTGACCTTTTCCAGAACGTCACATAGCTGGCATCATATAGTATGTAGCCTTTTCAGATTGGCTTCTTTCACTTAGTAATATGCATTTGATTCCTCCATGTTTTTTTTTTAAATTGAAGTATAGTTAATTTACAATGTTGTGTTAGTTTCAAGTGTACAGCAAGGTGATTCAGTTATACATATATACATACATATTCTTTTTCAGCTTCGTTTCCATTATAGGTTATTACAAGATAGTGAGTGTAGTTCCCTTTGCTATACAGTAGGTCCTTGTTGTTTACCAGTTTTATATATCGTAGTGTGTATATGGTAAACCCAAAGTCCTAATTTATCTCTCTCCCTCCTCCCCACGCTATCCCCTTTGGTAACCATGTTTGTTTCTACGTTTGTGAATATATTTCTGTTTTGTAAATAAGTTCATTTGTATCATTTTTTTAGATTACTCACAAATGAGTAATATCATATGATCTTTGTCTTTCTCTGTCTGACTTACTTCACTTAGTATGATAATCTCTAGGTCCATCCATGTTGCTGCAAATGGCATTATTCCATTCCTTTTTGTGGCTGAGTAATATTCCATTGTATAGAAATGTACCACATCTTCTTTATCCGTTCACCTGTGGATGGACACTTAGGTTGCTTCCATGTCTTGGCCATTGTAAATAGAGCTGCCATGAACATTGGGGTGCATGTATCTTTTCACTACGTAATATTCCATTGTCTGGATGTACCACAATTTACTTATCCATTCACCTACTGAAGTACATCCCAGTTGCTTCCAAGTATTGGCAGTTATGAATAAAGCTGCTGTAAACATCTGTGTGCAGGTCCTTGTGTGGACATAAGGTTTCAGCTCACTTGGGTAAATACCATTTGCTGGATTGAATGATCTCCCTTCCCTTTTTACCCAAACAGTAGCATTCCATACACAGTGTACTGCATCTTGCTTTTTTCATTTATATTTTGGAGATCACTCCATATCAATTCCAATGAATTCTTAAAGGCAGTTTTAAAAAATGCATGGAAAGCATCATGCATCTAAACTTATGACAACCCGGACACTTTTCTCTTTGGTGGCCTTCTTATGAGACATGATCATGGAAGATGAAAATTCCTGTTGAGGGAAAAAACATGGTGTTAATAGTTCATCAGTCTTAAACAGGGGCGGGGGGGGAGGAATCTTTCTGGAAGTAGGGACACCGTCATGGGGCACACAGAATAGTAGCAGGATTTGGTAAAAAGAACACAGGATCTGGAGAAGCTCGTTCAGACTCCGGCTCCCTCTCTTACCAGCTGTGTGGCTTTAGACAAGTCATTCAAGGCGTACAGTCCTCCGTTTCCTCATCTATAAAATAAAGCCAATAAAAATGGTTTTCTCACGGGTTTGGGGAAGCATCAAATGAGATAACACATGAGAGAGGGCTTTATAAGATGCTGAATGCTGGATGGTTCTATTCATTCTTTCAGCAATATTTGCCCAATGCCCGCTGTGCATTACCCAGGGAAACTGGATGGAAAGATGGCAAATTCCCTGGCACCCCTGGAGCTTATGTTCACATGGTGTGGGGCGAGTGAACAAACAAAAGATTTGGATGTGTAGTGCTATGAAGGAAATAAAATGTGGAGACCTGGTGGTGAGTGGATGGATGGCGTGCCCAAGTGAGATGGGAAGTCAGAAAAGCGGCCTGTTCAGGGGCTCCCTATAGAGCCATGCCCCCCAGGCAAGGAAGGAAGGATGTGGAGGCGTGTGTAAACCCTCTGTGCCCGTGCAGTGCCGGGGCAGTGCTGGCCTCGGGGAGGAAGGATGTTAGAGGAGCAGCTCGTTTTCTCTTTTTTCAGACTGCAGGTCCTCCCCCTGGTGCTCCTCTGGCGTGAGGTATGTCTGATGTTGGTGGCGCCAAGCAGGGCAGCAGAGGGTAGTGTTAACACCACCCTAGCCCGTGCACGGGTCTGGAAAGGAGCCCAGGAGGAGAGCCTGTCCAGCTACGTGCCTTCCTTCCGTACTGCCTCTGCAGCTGGGCTAAGCTGCTTGTTTGTTGGTTTGTTGTTTGAACTGTAGAACTTTTTTCTGCTAACACTGCAGAGCAGTGCATTTGTGTATACATGTGTTTGTGAGATGATGTGCATTTAAAACGGAAGCAACACACTTTTATATAAATGTATAAACTTACATGGTATTTCTAAGCTCTTGCTGTATTTCTACGTGCAGTGGGAGCAAAACAGCTTCTCAGATTCACCCTCCATTCGAAAGAGAGACTTGAAACATCCCCAGGGGAGGCAAGAGAGGGCCTGGTATGTTCCATGCTGGAGAAAGCTAATCCAAGGGAGATTCGACTTACCTACATTTCTATCCCGAAATGCTGAGTCTCCCAGCCTAAATCCAAGTGATTCCCAGGCAACCTTGTGAATAATAATAGTAATAACCATCCTCTATTGAAGACATAGTATATGCAAGGTACGCAAGCTAAGTATATTCCAGATATTTCTAATTCTTACAACTAAACTGCAAGTTTGGTACTTCTGTGGTAGGTCTCAGGAACTGGTAGGCAGGGGGGAAATCAAAAGGAGAATCTGTACTATCCTCCGAGGAAGACTCAATTTCAATAAATGTATGCAATTTGACTAGAGACACAAGCTAGTCAATAGCAGAGCTGGGATCCCAACACAGCTGTGTCTGATCCTAGATCCAGCATCTCTCAACCTGTAGCACTCCATTCAGGCCCCTGCTCCCCCCTACAAGGCATCACAATCCTCAGGTTGCTGGTCTGCTTCTCAGTCCTCACTAAAGACCACCAGGCAGATCAAGTTTACTAGGCAGTGTCTGTACTCGGGCTGCTGGTGTTGAGGAGTCCTGAGTGAGCTCTGACTGCTGTCTGTAGCACGCAGGTAGGCCTGGCGATATCTCTCTCGCTATCTCATCTGGGCTCCTGCCTCTGCCTGCCTTCCACTGACCAGCCTTCCACGATGGGAGACCAGGATAGAACTCCATCCTGAGCTTTTCTTCTTCACTAACCATTTATCAAAAGTAGCAGTCCCCTACAGAGAACAACTAGTGGTTACCAGTAAGGGGGTACGGGCAATGTAGGGGTGGAGGGGGTGGGAGATACAAACAACTGGGTGTAAGATAAGCTCAAGGACTGTACAACGCGAGAAATATAGCCAATAGTTTGTAATAACCGTAAATGGAAAGCAACCTTTAAAAATTGTATAAAAAATAGGACTTCTCTGGTGGCGCAGTGGTTAAGAATCCGCCTGCCAATGCAGGGGACACGGGTTCGAGCCCTGGTCCAGGAAGGTCCCACGTGCTGTGGAGCAACTAAGCCCATGAGCCGCAACTGCTGAAGCTCGCGCGCCTAGAGCCCGTGCTCCGCAGCAAAGAGTAGCCCCCGCTCTCTGCAACTAGAGAAGATCCCACGTGCAGCAATGAAGACCCAATGCAGTCAAAAATAAATAAATACATTTTAAAAGAATTGTATAAAAATAAAAAATTAAACTAAAAAAACTAAAAATTTAAAAATCTAACCTAATCCCCAAAGTAGATTAGTGGTTGCCTAGGGCTGGGCCAGTGGGAGGAATGAGGTGTGACCATTAATGATTGCAGGGCTTCTTTTTGAGGTGATGCAAATGTTCTGGAATGAGTGGTGATGGCGGCACAGCATTGTGATTGTACGAAAACCCACTGCGTTGTGCACCTTAAATTGGGGGATGGTCTGGTTATGTCAAATACACTACAGGAAAGCTATTAAAAAATATCCTTACCTGTATCGTCCCCCTTCTCTTTATGGCCACTGGGTGATCAGCTGTGGTGAGTTTTAAATATGCCTACAAATCTTTGATACTCTTGCATTCAAGAGATGGAGCTTAATTACCCACCCCTGGAGTACGGCCTGGACTTAGTGACTATATCCCAAGGAATGGGGTATGCCAGAAGTGAGAGAGCATACCTTCTGAGACTAGGTCATAAAAGGCATTGTAGCTTCCTCCTTGCTCTCGGTCTCGGATCACTCACTCTTGAGGGGAAGCCAGCAGCCGTGTTGTGAGGATATTCGTACAGCCCCGTAGAGAAGCACGTGTGGTAAGGAACTGAGCCCCCCTGGCAAGAGCCCCATGAGTGAGCCATCCTTGAAGCGTGCAAGGCTTCAGATGACTGCGGCTCCAGCCCAAATCTTACCCACATTCTCCTGAGAGACCCTGAGCCAGAACTGCCAGCTAAGCCATTCCCAAATGTCTGACCCACACAAACTGTGACATCATTTTTACTTAGTCTTAAGCCACTGAGTTTTGGGATAATCCGTCTTATAGGAATAGGTGACATTAGATACAGAAGAATATATTATTAGATAATTCATTAGATTATATTGGCTAGCCATTAGCCAAGCTGAGCTAAAATTTGGACAAACACTGTTGGGTTAATGCTTTATCCTCCCTAAATAACACCTTTCTATTTTAACAGAAGAACCCTGAAGGCCCAGTGCCCCAATTCAAAAGCCCTGGGACAATGGAGAACATTTCAGGCTTGGTGGCAGGCCTGTAGGGAGGTTATTTTTGGTCTAGGGCTGGGGAGTTGATGTCACTTTCTAATCATTGCGTGCAGCCCTCTGCCTGTTCTTCCTAGGGGCGTCTCTACCCATTCCTCAGGAGGCCCAGAGAGACAACTCCTGTCAGAGGCAACGTGGGCACGGACTCAATAACGCCACCACTGTCCAAGTGACAGCAAAATGCTCCTCTCTCTCCAGGGCTCTCGTGCCCCTTTCTTTTCAAGGCATCGCTCTTTTGACTGTTATCTCGTCTCCTGTGAATAAAGGTCAGGCGTTCTCTCCTCTATCTCCTTCACTGAGGGGGTCTTTCCATTCCAGGTAAGTTCTGTCTTTGCCGCCTGCTGACTTTTTCCTCTCTTTTTTTTTTTTTTCTTCATTTCTTCTGTCTCCTTTGACATTTGTTGCTGCTACAGTCCTTTGGAAATCCTGGAATTCCACTCACAATGGATGAAAAGCTGGGGATTGGAGTGGAAAAGGCCTGGAGTCCACAGCAATTATTTCAGTGCTTTTGTGTTTACCTGAAACAGAAAAGTGCCCGCACACACACAGCAAACCACCACCAAAGCAACAAAGGGCAGTGTAAGGGCTCACCCAAGAACCCCTTGCCATGTTCAGACCTGGGAGGGGGCTGACTGATTCGAGTCACATCCTTCCTCCTCCCACCCAGACTGAGTGTTATTATGGGGTAACAGAAACCAAAACTGTTCAGAGAGGGTTAATAATAACCTCACCGGCACGCAGGATCTCCTTCGCGATCATCTCTACCTTCCAGTGTTCCTTCTCCCCATCTACTTTGCCTGTGTCCAAGGAGTTTCTCTATCTTTCACCAATCGTATCAACACTTGCTTAGTATCCTGGTGTTAACTCCAAGTTTTCAGTTTTGTGGTTTCATTGCTATACCTTTTTTGGAAACCAGGAACCATATTATAGTCCCAGGATTCCCGTATTGGGCTCTGGGGTGCCTCAGAGCACGTAGGGAACTCTCAGGGGAACCCAGGATATGTTACATTTTTTGAGGGAAAGGCAGCAGTCCTTGACGTTAAGGGACACCAGCCTGAGATAGCTCACAGCTCAGCCTTCCACCCAACTCGTTCTTTTTGATAACATTATGACTTTGCCAAGCTGGGTTTAGGGTGGTATCGATGATGAAAAGGAAATATCACCCAAATTCAAGGTGAAGCAGAAAATGAGGTGGCAGAGTCCAATCTGATTTCAAGTTTTGAGAAACTCTGCCGTGTCCAACAGGTACATGTATCCTGTTCATAATTAATCGTGATCTTTTAAGAATAGAATGGAAACATGCATTTTTCTTTTATGTGTATTTTTTTGAGCGGCAATAATTGTTAGGACATAAATACCTATTCAACTGCTTAAACCCAACTACTTAATACATGGAATTGTTAGATATTTCCTTTGGCCTCAGGGCACCATGAAAAAGTAACTCACATGCCGAGAGAGCAGAGAAGTGAGAAAGTTTGGGAATCTCTGATGAGGTTCGCTGTGACCTGGCCCGGCCCATCCATCTCTGACATTCCCCAGCTCCCTCATCCTGTGGCTTCCCGGAGTGCACTGGCTGCTATTCCCCAGACCTGCCGTGCTTCCTGCCTCAGGACTTTACACATGACCTGCTCTCTGTGGGGATGGCCCTCTCCTCCCTCCTGTCTTCAATGTATCCTCTCACTTCCCCTGTATTTGCAACAGTAAGAGCACCTATCACATTGTATTGCATTTTCTTGCCTGCATATTTGTTTCCCCACTAGACAGTGAGTTCTTGAGAGCAGAGAACAGGTCTTGCTCACCCAGCATTAGTTGATGGAAGGAAAAGGGGTAAGCATGTTACTGGAAACTTTGTTGAGAATCCTGCTGGCTAGACGCTGCCTCTTACCCTCTCCTCCACAGACATTACTATTATCACTAGCCTTAGCTGCATTGTCTGTACTGCAAGTACAGGGGACAACCATGGATCAACTGGCCTTCCTTCCCTCTGAACATATTCCTTTGATAGAAGGCTTTCTATGGACTAGGACATGGAGATTTTGCTTGGGATGCTCTGGCCTCATTTTAGGATATGTACGTGCTGGGGCTGCACCGGGGATGGGGGTTCTAGAGTGGAATGCCAGGCCAGGCATATCTGGTTGTAAGCAACAGAGATTCCAGGTCCCTCAAGGAAGGAAGAAAGTTTGTTTGTTTGTTTTTTTGTTGTTTTGTTTTTGTTGTTGTTTTGTTTTTTGGTTTGGTTCGGTTGGAATCATAGTCTTGTGTTTGTTCTTATGTTAGCCCAGGAACAGCAACAGCACCAGGATCCTGAGGCAACTGGGCTTCCAGAGTCAGGAGCTCAGGGTTTGCTCTCAATCCAAAGCAACACCAGCGCCTAGATCATGCTGAGCCTTACTTAGGGCTCCATCATCAGTGTGACAAGCTTTCTTTCTCCTCTCTCCAAGCCTGTCTCTACTGTGCTCACATTGCCAACTAACCACCTTTCTGCTTTCAGCTGCGTTTCAAAGTCCAAAGAGAGGAAATCTGATTGGTCCAGCTGATCAGCGAAGTCTCTGTTTGAACAGAGATTTTGCAGAGCCTGTGAGCTGGTTGTGCTTAGATCAGGTGTCTACTTCTTATCCTGTCTGCCGAGGTTAGGAGGAAAAGAGGCTCAGAGGGCACCAGCATGATGATTCACTGGAAGGAGGTCCCTAAGGGAGCTGTGAGTGCAACAGATAGCCTGAGAATTTACCTCTCTGGTCCCTGAGGTCTTTCCAGTTGTGTGGCATTAACTAGTTGTTTTCTCAACAACATTGTTTGTTTCAGGATTTGTATTCACCATCCTGTAATTGGCAGTTATGGTCTATGCCCTGATAATGCTCAGACACCCAGCCACGGAGTCATCAGTATCAAGCACAATCATTTAATGTTTAACATACTAATAAGGTGACTCTGTTTTCTTGAGCAAATCTCTTTCTCTCTTGTGCGCTCAGTTGAATTACCTGTGAAGGTGAGCATAAATAGGCCTTACCTGCCCAAAGAGAGGGCAGAGACCAGCTCACCTCTTAAGGTACTCTCTCACACCAAGAGTCCAAGACTCTACAGTGATTTATGAACTTGAAGTTTCTAGGCCACTGAAGCGGGATCTATGTGCAAGATGAATGGATCGATAAGCTGGGAAAAGAACTTCTTAATTTGAGCAATGAAACTCATTAAATAAAGGAAACCCTTTTAATTGGTATGTCTGAATAATTGAGGACTCAGTTCTTTGTCCTTGGCCTGAAAAGGTAGGTATTTTGCATGAGTGTAGACCAGGCCTGAATCTTCAATGAGAGCCTTGCAGGATCCAGGCACATTGCCAAGGCTGACTTTGAACCTGAATAATGAACTTTTCCATACCTCTCCGCTGAGACTGTGGTCTAAACCACATGATGGTCCTCGCCACTGTGTTCTTTGATGTTTTGCATTGTTTACCCACGAACTTCACTTTCTTCTGAACTACTCTCTCTTAGACCTTCTACTTCTCCCCTTTGCAGCTTTTAAGCCCTGTCCTGGCTGGCTCTTTTGACTACACTTGTGTGCATATTTAAGCCAAGTCCGAAAAGTAAATCACCATCTTTGGACCCTGCATGATCTTCTAACTCTCTCTCCATCCCTTACACCCAAGCTTCAGGAAAAAGTGATCTGACCTGTTTTAACCAGGGTGACTAGTAGTCACCTAATCTCCATCTAGGACACACCCTCTTTGGGTCTGAAGTAGCCAATCCAGTCCATAGCCTCTAACCTCAACCTCATCTTCCTCCCTCCTCTCTGGTACCACTGGTTCCCAAAGTTCCCTGGGAGGGCTCGTTCAAACAAAGCTTGCGGGGCTCCACCTCGGAGGTTCTGACTTAGTAGATCTGGTTCGGGGCTCTAGAAAATGCCTTTCTAACAAGGTTCCTGGTGATGCCAAAGCTGCTGGTCTTCAGGCCAAGTGTTGAGAAACATTACTGGTGATGATTTTGCTCCCCTCCCCAATCCCACCCTGACCTTTGGCAATGTCTTAAGACACTTTTGGTTGTCATAACTCGGGAGAGGCAGGATGTGGTACCGGAATCTAGTGGGTAAAGACCTGTGATGATGCTAAACATCCTAAAATGTCTGGGACAGCCACACGCTTCCTCCTAACAAAGAATTGTCTGGCTAAAAATATTCATGGTGCTGAGGAAGCCTTGAGAAATGCTGCTCTAGAGACTGTCTGTGGCTGGCTAGTCTCTGATCACTCCCTCTCCACTCATCCAATCCATCACTACAGCCCTTTGGGTCCACCTCCTGTATACGTCTCATCTGTCTTTGCCTCTTTTTTTTTTCTTTGGCCATGTGGCGACATGCGTGAGCTTATTTCCCAGACCAGGGATCGAACCCCTTGCAATGGAAGTATGGAGTCAACCACTGCACCATCAGGGAAGTCCCTGTCTTTGCCTCTTCGTTTCTGCCATCCCTCCTTATTTCAGACTCATCATCTCCCATATGGATTACTTACTGCAGTAGCTTCTTTTGTTGTGATCAATATTTTATTGTGTATATTTCCTAGTAAGTTTTTTTAATACAATTTTTAAAGGTTACACTCCATTCACAGTTATTACAAAATAGTGGGTATATTCCCCATGTTGCACAATACATTCGTGTAGCCTATCTTTCACTCGATAGTTTGTACCTTCCACTCCTCCACCTCTATATTTCTCCTCCCCACCCCTCCACTGTAACCACTAGTTTGTTCTCTATATCTGTGTGTCTGCTTCTTTTTTGTTATATTCACTAGTTTGTTTATTTTTTAGGTACCACATATAAGTGATATCATACAGTATTTGTCTTTCTCTGTCTGACTTATGTCACTTAGCATAATGCCCTCCGATTCCATCCGTGGTGCTGTAAATGGTGAAATTTCTATCCTTTGAAATTTTCATTCTTTTCAAAGTTTTTTTTTCAATCTTTCAATTGAAAGTTAGAGATATTTCGAAGAACAGGGAGTGCTGAATGAATAAAGCACCACATTGGAACCCTAAACCAATTTTTGCCCTCCTCTCTGACCTTGAGCGGGTTTGATCACCACTCTGGATCTTAGATTTTTACCCATAAAATAAGAGATTAGATAACTTCTAAGGTCCCTTCTTACTCAAATATTCTGATATTATGTAGTGGGGTAGGGGGAATTCATCCCAAGAATTACCCTCTTTTTGTCTATAAAAGAGATCTTGTTCACAAAGACCCTACCATACTCAGCAGAATTATCCCTTTAACACCAGCTGGTTTTTTGTCCTAAATAAATGGAGAAGTCACAGAGGAGAAAACAGTGCAGAGGGAAAGTCTCCAGAAATAGCCTTTCTTTTCAAGCTGGAGTCAGGCAAGAACCTTAAGCAGACTGGAGATGTCTACTTTGCTTTTGGGAGATGCCAAAGTTGTCTCTTCAATCAAAGAGGAATTTAAGAGGAGCACAAAAATTCTTTAATGTTCTCTGAGCTGCTCTCTGGCCCGGACCCAGGAAACATTGTTATTGTAACTGAGACATTGGGACATTTGGCAGTGTTATGTTCTTATTTGGCCCAGTGCAACTCTTTATTTATTAAAGCCTTGGGGCCCTTCAGGCCATGGTTCAGTGTATTAATTTATGTAGTGTGCCTCCCTAGAGAGAAGAACAATTTGAATACCCCCAGCTTCACTATGACCCAGTTTGCCAGCAAGATATTAACTCTGAAGCTTTTTCTTTTCTCTTCTTTCTTATTATGGCTATAAAAGTTATAAGAGGCCCGCACTTGGCAAAAAGTCAAGATCGAACATCCCACCCTTCCCGTTTCAAATGCCCCTCTCTTTCTTCACTATCCCAATGTGAATTGGACTCCCATTTTAATTCAATCAGTTGTACATTAATTCAACAAACCCAGTATTTCCCGAGGGCTAATTATATGCAAGCCATATGCTAGCATGAATTAAATAAGACCCTGTCTTCAAGGGGCTAAGAATGTACTGCAGAGACAGACATGGAGAAGACCTCTTCAGGAGAGCATGACAGGTGCAGAACTAGACGTAAGTACCAGGGGTTGTGGAGGAAGGAGTGGGCATCCCTGCCCGAAAGGCACAGGGAGGGGAGCTTTCTAAGAAGGGTGCTTTGACTTGGATCCTGAAAGATGGTTAAGAGTTTGCCAGATTGGCTGAGTGCGTGTCTCAGCCTGGGTCAAAGCATGATTGGGTGAAATAACATTCTACGCTTGGGGAACTTCAAATAATTTCAGTTGGCTCAAGCATGGAATGTGTGAGAATAAGTTCAGAGGTGAGAAAGGGGCCAGATCATGGTGGGCCTTGTTCTTGGAAAATAATTTAAGCCATTGTCCTTCCCAAGAGTGTTTGGAGAATGGATTCCTGAAAACCAAAATGTCTTCTGAGGTCCTAAAATAAATTTTAATTATGTCAACGAGAGTCCCAACAGAAAACAGTGAGCACTCTTACATTAGGATAATTTAAAGATAGGGCATATCATTTCAAAATATTCATATTAATAATATTTTATCCATACCCATTTAACCTAGGGAAGGTTAAGTATCTTTTCTCATTTGACAATGTTTTCCATGCAACTCAACAATCGTAGCATATCAAATAAACCTAATTATTTTCAGCACCTCTCTTTTTACAAGGTGAAAGAACAAATTGCTTGTGATTTTCTGGGGGCCCTCTGGGAGATCTTAAAGACAGCCTTGAAAGTAAAAGATATCATTTAGGATTCAATTTAGGAAAGGCAAAATATCAAAAGTTGTCAGGAGATTTGAATACTGGTTAAAATAGGATCGTAGGTTACCGAGAATAATACTTGGCTACTCATTTAATCAAAGTGACAGCAACAGATTTAAAAAGGAAACATAGGTGGTACAGTGGTGGTCAAGAACCCTAACTTAGCTCTTTCAAAAGTGAGAAAACTTTGTTCTCTTAAATAATCAAGGACATGACAAAGTCAACATCAAGAGTAGGAAATTGTTCTTATGATATACAGAATCT
Organism: Balaenoptera ricei; assembly: GCF_028023285.1. Classification (NCBI taxonomy): domain Eukaryota; kingdom Metazoa; phylum Chordata; class Mammalia; order Artiodactyla; family Balaenopteridae; genus Balaenoptera; species Balaenoptera ricei. Next base: position 2,218,073 of record NC_082645.1, on the reverse strand, counting down.
TTGTTATCTAGGCAGACCACACAGAAGGTAAGAATAACCTTTTACAAGCTCTTGTCAAGAGCAGACCAATCATCTCAGAAAATTTTGTCATTTTAATCAAGAGAAAACCAAATTCTAGTTTTGTATCAGTACAGCAATTGACACTAAAACTTCTTTTTGGAAAATTTTATAAATAAGCCATAAACCTTAGCCTCCTTTGACTGTGACAAGTAAAATTCCCTTTCTGCAAACTTTCTACAACTTTTCATAACTATTCAGGTTTCATCCTAAACTCTCCTATTTCTTAATCTTGAACCATCAGTCATTTTACTTTAGGACAAAACTACTCTCCTTTTTTCTTAACAAAAACACATCCCCTTTAGTGTAATTTCTCAAAGTGGCCCAAAATGAACAAATTTATTAACAGACCCAAAGCTATAGCCTCTGTATCATGTGGGAACTTCAGGAATATTCAATCTGTGTAAGTGCTTATTTATCTCTAAGCCAATCAGAATGGAGCTCTTTTAAGAGATTTTATAATCTAATTTGTTAATACCACCTGGATATAGAAATTTATTATAAACTTATAGACATATACTTACAGATACAGATAGAGTGTTTATAGCTTCAATTTTAAAGTTTCAGCCATGGGTCAAGCATAAACACAGAAATACAAAACTCACTGGTTCATTTCAAAGAGCTGTTCTCATTAGGTACAAATTCTTAATCGATTTGAGGTCAAAATAGACAAATTGACCCACAAACAAAGAAGGATAACAAGCTGGAGTATCTGTCCTCTCTCACCCAGCAGAGAAAAGATCTCTATAAAGCTTCAATCCATTTACAGAGACCACAAACGGTCAGATCATAAAATCAGAAGAAGCTGGCACTAGAAATCAAGCAAGAATCAAAATCAAATCTTTACTGTGCTATCAATGGGCAAGAGTCTGGAACACAGGACCAAGAGTCTGACACACCATTGGGCCACCCAGTTGCCAGTCCCATGACCAGGGTGAGGTAAAGGAGGATCTGAAGGGAGAGGCCCGGTCTAATCTGAGTCATGAGAGCAAACTGTCAAAGACAAAATGTCCTGTACAATTAAGAGGATGGTTTTATTCAGGCCATTGCAGTAAGGAGAACATCCATGAATGAAGACTCTCAAAGAAAAGGAAGGAGATCTGGGATTTTATTGAATCAGTTAAATGAGGGACATTTGAGGCCCAGTGGAGATAGGTCTTATCTATGTTGCCTTTAGCTGTTTCCTGGAACACAAAAGGATGGGGGATTTCAGAAAACAAAAGGAAAGGAGGAGGGGTAACTAGGAGGTTGGGATTAACATATACACACTGCGATGTATAAAATAGATAACCAACAAGGACCTACTGTATAGCACAGGGAATGCTGCTCAATATTCTGTAATAACCTAAATGGGAAAAGAATCTGAAAAAGAATAGATATAAATATATGTATAACTGAATCACTTTGCTATACACCTGAAACTAACACAACCTTGTAAATCAACTCTAGTTCAATTTAAAAAAAAAGAATAGGAGGATTTCTTAACTGCTGCTGTTTTCCTGGAGTCCAGGGCTTGGGTCAAGTTTAAAATGGTGAGGGCTTATCAAGCAACTAAATGGAAGCTCTGGTTATTATTGTCATTTTAGTGGCTTTTGACACTGGCATCATACCACACTGATCATTGTAATCCGTTGTAAGATGAATCATAAGAATGTTTTTTACTACATCTAAGTCAAACGCTGATATTTGAAAGGTGATTTATCTTTGAAAATATCACTTCAGACAGAGTCAGTGACCTTCCTGTTCACTTGCTGGGCCACAGGGAAGGGAGTAACTTGTGCCAGAACATCTTCAGACAATGCCGCAGCTCAGGGCACTGAGAGTTGGTCAGCCTGGGGAGAGTGTGGAGTGAGGAGGGCCAGGGAATGTTGAGGCTGGAGAGATAGCCAAGGACAAGACAAGGAGGGCCCTCTCACTACGTAGAACTCAATCTGGCAGGGGGATGTAAAGGGTTTGGAATCAGGGGTGTGAGACCATCTTGCTAAGAGTCTGAGCCTTGGTGCCAAACTCTCTGGGTTTGGATCCAGATTTTGCCACTAAATGGCTCTGTGATCTTGAGCACGTTAGCTAACCTCGGTTTTCTTCAATTGTAAAGTGATGCTAATAGCACCCATTTCAGAGGAATTGTGTGATTTAATAGATGTAAAGCCCCAAGAATGATGTCTGGTGTATAGAATTAGCTCTGATGATTGCTAGACCTTCCACTGTTACTGTTATTTTTTAGGCTCTCCTTGGCTAAGTGTTGCTTTCTGGGAGCACCGACACGAGTGGACCTCCCATGCTCCCCTACAGGAGTGGCCCAATGGCACCAATCCAGTTGGAAGTTGTGAGGGTGAGTAAGGGAGGTCTTGACTTGATACTGCATCTGCATAGCTATTTAAGCCAGAGTGACTAGTGAACTGATCAAATCAAACAGTGAGGTTTTGGAGACTGGGTTGTGGGTAAAGTCCTGCCAATGTCACCCTCCTTGTCTGTGTAAGGGGTGGGGTGGAGGGGCGTAGGAAGCAAACGTGACTAAGGGCTGTGGAGATGGTTTGCACCATATGACTCCAGGAAGGTTCCTTTTACATCAGTATCTCCCCCCAGTGTCCCTGTTTAAACTTCTGCTACAGTGAAAGTGGGAAACTCAGTAAAATGGGCAGGGAGAAGCACCAAGGCCCTAAATATGTCTGAGGCTTGGAATGCGCAGAAAGTCGTAAAGCAAAAGCAAAACGTTGAGTATGTTTATCAAAACATATGATGTGTTTCCTAAAATATGGGAAATTCAAAGAAGAACCAACATCTCAGCCTCCTTATAAGGATGGATACGCAAAAGTCGCTTTTAAGATTCTTGTCTGACACAGAGATTTTTCCAACCTTCACAGCAATGCCAACTGGATTTACTTCTAGTTCCCAGCCCAGGTGAGCTGGTGAATTAGTCTGGAGCATAAGGTCTCTCCAATTGCCGTGCAAGGGCCTGCTGACTGCAGACAAGGGCCACCAGAACGGCTCAAAGCCAATTCTGTCCCCCACCTCACTCAAGAATGACACTGCTTGGGGGCTTCCCTGGTGGCGCAGTGGTTAAGAATCCGCCTGCTAATGCAGGGGACACAGGTTCTAGCCCTGGTCCGGGAAGATCCCACATGCCGCGGAGGAGCTAAGCCCGTGCCCCACAACTACTGAGCCTGCGCTGTAGAGCCCACGAGCTGCAACTACTGAGCCCGTGCACCACAGCTACTGAAGCCTGTGCACCTAGAGCCCGTGCTCCGCTACAAGAGAAGCCACCGCAATGAGAAGCCCGCGTGCCGCAACAAATAGTAGCCCCCGCTCGCCGCAACTAGAGAAAGCCCGTAAGCAGCAACAAAGATCCAACACAGCCAAAAATAATAAATTAAATAAATAAATTTTTTGAAAAAAGAATGACATTGTTCGGGCGCTGGCATGGTCTGAGAGAAGGGCGGCAGGGACCACCACCATCTTTTGAAGTTATCCACACAAAACACCCATTCTTTTCTTATTATCGGCATGCACTATAATTTGTAGCCTGAAGCATTAGGATGAAATATCCACACACACACACTGCCCCCCAGCTCCTGCAGCTGGATAGAGGACAAAGAAAAACACAGAAACGAACACGCATGGCAGAAACAGCCACAGAAAAATGCCTGTTTCCAAATTAATGTGGGTAGTGTTACCATTTGCTTTGCTGCCATGTCAAACTTTGCTTCCAGGGGCAAAAAGGTTTTGCACAAATAGACTGTTAGTACTGAGGGGAATTGAAGTTTCCTCAATCACTATGCGAGCCATGGCCTTCAGAGCTTTTGACCATGACCCAGTGTAAAAACTACCATTTCTATTATGACTCAATGCACACATCCAGAACTGAAGCAAGATCTCCATGGTGTAAATACTCCACCAGGGCTCATTACTAGTTGTCACCGGATGTCACTGAACCACTGGATGTGGAGTTGGGAAGAGATGTACGCAATCTGCTCTCAGCACACAATGGCTACACACACACAACAGCACCATCAGTTAAGACTGCCAAATTAGGGTTGCAGAGAACTCTTTGGGAAATGCTTTCTAACTTGCAAAGTTTGTAGAACAAGGAAAAGAGTCAATGTGCATTACCTGAAGGTGTTCTTTACAGAATTTTTAGGCCTTTAGGAAACCAGTTTCAGTAAACACCCTCCCTCATAATTTAATCTGTTGGGAGATGCTCCAAGAAAGGTGGTCCCTCTGGTTTAAATCACTGCCTTCTCCAATTTTTCTCTGATTCCTCTTTGCTTCGGCCCACATGACATTTTCTTTGGAAGCAGTTTTTACAAAGCACTAAAAAAATTGTTTGATACTCTATAAAATGAAGTCTCTGTGTGTGTGTGTGTGTGTGTGTGTGTGTGTGTGTGTGTGTGTTAAAATACACGACTCTAGGTATTCTGAACAATTGGATGGGCGTTGGTAGTTTTTCCTTAGGCCTTAAAGTTATTGTGGAAACAAAAGAATCGTTATTTGCTGCTTAACGAATCCCCCTGCGGTCAATGGCGTTCAACGATAAGCATTTATGTCTCACATTTGAGGGTTAGCTGAGAAACTATCCGCTCTTCACTGGGCTTATTCTCTTGTCTGTGGAGCAGTGGACGCTCTTCTCTAAGCTGAGTTTGGCTGGGGCAGCCTTGCTCCACACATCCCTCATCTATCTCACGGGACCACTGGGCTAAACTGATGGAAACATTCCTTCTCATAGCAATGGCAAGAGCTCAAAGACAGTAGAAAATCTGAAAGACCATTTGAGGGCATCACTTGCCTCTTTCTATTAGCCAAAGCAAGTCACAGGGCCAAGCTCAAGAGTCCAAGGGTGAAGAGGGCACCCCCCCTCCCAGAGAGAGGGCACTGCCCAGTTCCAAGGAGGGGTGAAGAACTGGGGCCTGGGATAGGCTGAAAAAAAGCACCACAAAGATGTTACATCCTAGTCTCTGGAACCTTTGAATATTACCTCATATGGCAAAAGGGACTTTACAGATGTGATTAAGGATTTTGAGATGGAGAGATTATCACGGATTTGCCGAATGTAACCTCAAGGGTCCAATGTAAGAGCGAGGCAAGAGATTAGAGTTAGAAGAAGGATGAGGGACAATGGTAGCAGAGGGAGGAAAGGAGCCAAGGACGGAAGACAACTTCCAGAAGCTGGAAAGGGCAAGGAAACAGAATGTCCTCTAAAGCCTCCAGAAGAAATGCAGCCCGTCAACACCTTGATTTTAGACTTCTAACCTCCAAACTGTAAGAGAATAAATTTGTGTTGTTTTAAGCCACGACGTTTGTGGTAATTTGTTAGAGCAGCAATTGAAAACCAGTACAGATTTTGGTATCTGGGTGTGAGGTGCTGCTGTAACAAATACCTAAAAATGTGGAAGTGACTTTGGAATTGGATAACTGGTGGATTATGGAAGAAGTTTAAGATTGCCTTGAATACACTGTTAGTAGAAATATAGATGTTAAAGACTACTGGTGAGGGCTTGGGAGGAAATGAGGAATATCTTATTAGAAATTGGAGGAAAGAGGATTCTTGCTATCTAGTGGCAGAAAGGTTAGCTGAACTGTGTCCTCTATTTACATGGAAAGAAGAATTTGGCAGTGATGAGCTTAGATATTTAACTGAAGAGATTTCCAAGCAAAGCGGTGAAGGTGCCACATGGCTTATTCTTTTTTTTTTTTTTTTTGGCAGTATTTTAAGTTTTATTTATTTATTTATTTATTTACTTACTTTTGGCTGTGTTGGGTCTTTGTTTCTGTGCAAGGGCTTTCTCTAGTTGCGGCCAGTGGGGGCCACTCTTCATCGCGGTGCGCGGGCCTCTCACTATCGCGGCCTCTCTTCTTGCGGAGAACAGGCTCCAGACGCACAGGCTCAGCAATTGTGGCTCACGGGCCTAGTTGCTCCGCGGCATGTGGGATCTTCCCTGATCAGGGCTCGAACCCGTGTCCCCTGCATTGGCAGGCAGATTCTCAACCACTGAGCCACCAGGGAAGCCCCCACACGGCTTATTCTTATTGCTTGTAGTAAAATGCAAGAGGAAAGAGATAAATTGATAAAAGTACGATTAAGCAAATAGAGCCAGGACTAAGTGACTTTTGGAAATTCTCAGCCTGTCCAGGTTTTGGCTAAAAGTAGGAGATTCACTGTCAGGAAAGCATGCGTTGGAGAGAAAGCCAAGGATGTGGCTTTTGCTAGAGCCTGGGAATAATACATAGTTATATATATAATATATAATATAATATGTGTGTATTTCAGTATTCCATCACACAGTGGGTTCTTTGACGAGATTACGCATGTGGCTTATCAAACTCCTCAGCCAGCCACCTCATAGACTTATCCGGGGAAAGTCTGTGCAGAAACCTCTTGTCTGATGGAGGAAATCTCTGTGATACGGGACTTGTTGAACTGATAATATTCAAAGAGATTCTGAACTTTGAGTTGATGCTGTAATAAGTTGAGATGTTGGGGAGTGTTGGAAAAGGGTGAATGTATTTTTTTTTAATTAATTAATTAATTAATTTATGGCTGTGTTGGGTCTTCGTTTCTGTGCGAGGGCTTTCTCTAGTTGCCGTGAGCGGGGGCCACTCTTCATCGCGGTGCGCGGGCCTCTCACTGTCGCGGCCTCTCTTGTTGCGGAGCACAGGCTCCAGACACGCAGGCTCAGTAGCTGTGGCTCACGGGCCTAGTCGCTCTGCGGCATGTGGGATCTTTCCAGACCAGGGCTCGAACCCGTGTCCCCTGCATTGGCAGGCAGATTCTCAACCACTGTGCCACCAGGGAAGCCCCAGGGTGAATGTATTTTGATGTGGGATGCATGTAAATCTTTGGGGTCCAGAAGGCAGACTGTGGTGAGCTGAGTAAGGATCCCTCAAAGATGTTCACAGCCTAATCTCTGGAACCTGTGACTCTTACCTTATATGGCAAAAGGGACTTTGCGGCTATGACTATTAAGGATCGTTAGGTGGGATGATCATCCTGTATTATCTAAATGGTCCCTACATATAATCACAGGGTTCTTCTAAGACAGAGGCAGTGAGAAAGTGATGTGATGACAGAAGCAGAGATTGGAGTTACGTAGCCAGTGGCTAAGGGACACTGCGGCCTCTAGAAGCTAGAAGAAGCAAGGAATAGATTCTCTCTTAGATCCTCCAGAAGGAACCAACTCTGCTGACACCTTGATTTTATCCCCTTAATACTCGTTTTGAACTTCTGACCTCCAGGACTGTATACGATAATACCTTTGTATTATTTTAAGCCACCAAGTTTGAGGTAATTTGTTACAGCAGCAACTGGAAACTAATAAAGCACCATTAATACAATCATATATAGGAAGAAACCTAACTCCCCTGTTTTTACATATAATGTCATCTTAAGCATTATTATTATTTTTAAAATATCCTCTCTCATTTTAAGGTATGCAGTTTGTGAACATTGACATTCTCAAGTGTGATTTGACTTCATGCTGGGACCAACTTGTCTTCCAAGAGAAGGCATCTTTCCTTTAAAAATGAAAGTGACTAATAGGATCTGAAATACAGAAACTTCCTTTGTAAGCAAAGGAAACTAAAGAGTTTAAGTTTAAAAGTTAAAGTTAAAAATTATCTGTGATGGAACAACAATCATTAATGTAGGAGTGCTAGGAGTCACTGAGGATTACATAGTGGATAATTCCCAAGCCATTAAAGGTAGATCAGGTCCTGGGCAGGAAAAAATTCATTTGTTTATTTCACAGAGAGCTGCTCCGAGACTGAATCCCATGGGTCTCAGCTTTATAAGGTTTACATACACAATTGTTATTTTGCTGCTTATAATTTTCAATTTGAATAGGTCAGGAAATGTGGTTTATCTGTAGTAACTTAAGTATCCCCTTTAGCCTTTAGTGTGCTCTTTTTTTTTTCAGTGTTCATTTTATTTTATTTTTTATTTTTTTAACATCTTTATTGGAGTATAATTGCCTTGCAATGGTGTGTTAGTTTCTGCTTTATAACAAAGCGAATCAGCTATACATATACATATGTTCCCATATCTTCAGAGTGGTTTCTGATCTTCATTTCTTCTTGGGGTAGGCAACACAGCATAGTAGAAAGATTCTGGGCTCTGGAGTCCAGAAAACTTTCCATTTAATCCTGACTGACTCTACTCAGTAGTGCCTTCTGGTGGACATGTTACCTAACTTTTCAGAGTCTTGTCTTCTTCTTCTATAAAATGGGTATAGTAAAATCTGCTCCATGAGTTGTTATAAAGATTAACATAATTCACATAGAACTTGATAAGCGATGCTGAGAAACAATGGACTTGGCTGTGTGGACAGAGTTGTGTTTTCTGAGTTTATAACTGAGCAATTATCTGAAGTATGGTACATGGGACAAACATGGAAAGAAATGAAGAACATTTAGTAACACCAGCAGACACTGTTGCATTTTTGTGAATTAATCCCAAACATCTTTCTTCCTTGAATCTAACACTATTGTTCACAAGTGATGGAAATGCTGAAAATGAGTCACTATTCACCAGGTAAGCCTGGCCTTGACCATCAGCTGCCAGGGCTTTCACTATTGAAACCCCACTGTGTTATTTTCTTCCTCTGCAATTTTGTAATCAGTTCTGTCTTGATAGGACATGATGAAATATACAACTCCATCCTAGTAAGCATCTTTACTTCTACAAGCAGTGTCCTTTAGCAATTATTATTATAATTTACAATCTTAACTCTGTAAGAAAAACAATTGGGATAGTATAATTTCCCTCAAAGGCATTGCAAATACATTATTCATACAAATAAATAGAATCTATGTAATACAAATATATATTATATAAATACATATGATGTGTGTACATATGAATATCACATCCTTATACTTTCTCCATATACACATACAGTTTTGTATAAAAAATATCCTGAAATAATAACCATCTGTAATATCCTCTATAGCAGTGGGTCCACAGAGTTTCAATGATTGATGTCTTTCAGAAATCTCTAGGCAACCAGGTGGTACAATTATTAACCACCCGCAGGAACTTGGCTTCAAAGCGAATCTATTAGGATCAGAATCTGTACCATCCATATCCAAAGCACAGAAAGTCCTGGCCACCAGATGTCACCATTCTTCTATCTCCCTCCCAGTGCCCAAAGAGGGAGAGAGATGTTATTTTTCTTCCAAGGGACTGAGGGAAATACGTGCCTCCCAACATTCCTGGCATTTCACCTAAAAGTCTTATTAAGAGGAATCATCCTGTCCATGCACATTTCCTTGCGGTTCTTGATCGTTACCTGGACAGTTCCTGACAGCTGAGGATCTAAGTGGCTGATAATTTGCGGCTCATCTGGTCAGGAATTATTAGAGCCATTGCCTCCAGCTTGAAGTTAAAGGTAGGACTGACCTAATGTGCCTAGAGCCTAGAGTAACTCAGTAGAAGAGGCGCTACAGGGTGTGTTCTGCTAAGATCCTGGAGACGGGAGACCTACCCAACCAGCTGGGTGGCCCTGAGAGCTTACTTACAAAGTGAAGGACTTGGACTAAGTCATTTCCAGGGTCTAAGAATTCCATGATCTTCAGTTTTTAAACGCCTCTGCTGGGAAGGGTGGGCAGCAGAGTAGGGTGATCTGAGTTTAAGAAAGAAGACCCCAGGGGGGACAGTGAAATGGGGGTGGAGAAATTCTGCAGGGAAGGTAAGGGAAATTTGAACATAAACCTTCATACAGTGACTTGATGTAGTGACTGGTTACAGGGCTTGGAACTTGATGGGGTTTTGAACCTTGTCATTTCCACCCCTAGGTAGTTCACCAGGTCACTCTCATTCCATTCCAGATACTATACTTAACAAGGATCTGTAATGCTTAGTGTTGTAAATGTACAGCATTCTCTCTCCTGGGGCTTGGTTGGATTTAATATGTGGTGTCAGTCAATGTTCTTTGTGATGCCTTCAGGGCATGGGATGTGTTTTATTTCTTTCTGAATTTACAACAGTACAGTGTTCAGCTAGCCAGTCCAGAGTGTTCATAAAATCCGGGGGCGGGAGTGGGAAAGAGAAAGAGAAATGGAATTCATTTATTGAGCGCCTACTATGTGCCAGGTATTGCTAAGTACTTTACATATATTTTATTTCATCTTCAGAATAACCTCAAGAAGGCCCATTTATTATGTTCGTAGATAAAGAAGTTGAATTCAAATGGTTAAGTGGGTTGCTCAAGGTCACAGCAACCAAGTGGCAGAAACATATACTGCTTCATAAAGCCCATTCTACAAAGATGGAAACTGAGGCTCAGGGCATTGATTCAAGCTGCCCGTCCTGTAGCTGGTTGAGTCCATAATCTCCCGTCACTGGGCTTAACTGCTGGAAGGCCCCTGGTGCTGAGAGGCCTGGACTGCACCTCTCTGGAGGATGCATTGTCACATCAGCATTTGCACATTTGCCCCTGACCTTGCTAGAATATTATTTGTGGCCGCGAAGTGTCTCCCTTGCTCCCTTCGGGCTGCGGAATTGAGAGGTTGGTAAAGTCCTCTCCGACAGGGTTGGGAGTTTGCAGACGGCCCCTGAGAGGCTGGGGCGTTCCGAATTGGCTGAGCGCTCGGCGGGGAGGGCGGGGAGTTTGCCGAACGTCCCCGGCCGGAATCCCTGCCTTAGAGAGCTGCGAGCCCAGAAGCGGGGAGAAGTTGGAGAGGTCGGGAGGGGAGGGTAGGAAGAATTTGAAGCCAGACCCCCGCCCTGGTCAGCTGAGCCCCCGAGGAGCGTCTCTGCAGTGTTCAGGCCGAGTGTGGACGCGCCGCGCGCGGCCCCGCCGGGGCTGAGAGTTTGCAGACCGTCCCTGCCGCGGCCCGCTCGGCGGCGGCCCTGCGGCTCCCGCGGCTGCCGCGGCGGCCCCGGGCTCGATCCAGCCCAGGTAGCCCCGCCGCAGGCTCGGGGTGCCGCCACCCCGTGCCCCGCGGAGCCTTGGGCCCCCCCCCCCCCCCCCGGGGACGGCAGCTGGCAGGCACTCCCGGCTGCTGCTGCTGCTGCTGCTGCTGCTCAACAAGGAGGTGAGAGCCAGTGGGTCGGGGCGATCGCGTCGAAGCTTTCCATCTCCACGGGGAGATGAACGCAGAGGGGACCGCGGAGGGCGCGGGGAGCTGGGCGCGGGAGGCGAGGGGAAGAGTCTGCTCCGTGGGCTGCGCGGCTGGGGGCTTCCGCCCGCCGCCCCTCCGCCGCCTGCGTGGGTGCCCCGGCCGCTCTGAGAGAGCCGGGAGTGCAGCCGGGGACGCGCCTGGAGGCGCCCGCCTGCCCGGGGCAACCCCTTCCCAGAGGAGACTGCAGGCCCCCATGGCCCCTGGGAAGTGGGGGGGTTTGGGCTTTTCAAGGGACTGTCCGGAGGAGGCTTTGGTTGCGCGGGCTGGAGGCGAGCGGCCAGGGATGGTAGAGGGGCGCTCGGACCGCGGAGGAGCCTGGTGGGGTCACGCTGCGGGTGTGGGCCGGGCTGGGGTCCCCGGGACCTGGGCGCGCAGGGCGGACTCAGCCACCGGCCAGTGGGGAGGAACAACAAGGGAGGCTGGCTCCCGGCCCCGGGGGAAGGGGGATGCGGCGGGCGGGCGCTCTGGTCCTGGGGACCAGGGAAGCCCGGGGGTGCCCCCCACCCCTAAGGGACCTCCGTGGGCCCACGATCCCGCCGGCGCGCTCCGGAGGCTGCCTGGCCGGAGAGGCTGCGGGGAGCGCAGAGCCCACACCCGCGCACATAATCCCCGAGAGCATGCTCAGTGCAGCCCTGGGAACTTCCTGCCGAGTCGCGAGCCGCCCCGGCCCCCTCCTGGCCCCCTCCCGGCCCGCGGCTGGCAAACTTGGGGGCGCGGCGCCCGCCAGTCGCCCTTTCGCGTTCCCCCGGCCCTTGCCTCGCCTTTGCCCGGCTCCTAGCGCTGCTCTCGCCGGTCGCCCCCGCGGCCGAGAATGGGGGCGTGGACGTTGCCCCCAGCTTCCCGAGGTCAGGTCCGAGGCCCGGTGGCCAGAGGCCTGGCGGTGAGGCCGCTTGACGCGGGGACCGGCTCGCGATGCGCTCGCCGCGCGCACAGACCGGGCGCCGTGAGCAGACCGGGTGGAAGGGGGTGTGTGAGCCCGGGGACGTTCGCGCACACCCTCGCTGTCACACACAATGCCGTGGTTTCGTAGCTGCCGCGCGGAAGAGGGAAGAGGTGGCGCTTGCATTGCCCGGCCGCGTTTGGAGCGCCAACAGGGTGCTGGGCGCTTGGGGGCTGCGGTAACCTGGAGACGCATAAGGTTTTCAGAGATGCCGGAGTCGAGGTCTGTGGCCCGGTACTCCTGACACAGACTGCCAGGCCCGGCCCAGGGCGGACGCCGCTGTCTGCACCAGGCTCTGGCGGCACAGTTAGGGAAGGCTGGGCACTTCTGGGGCTGTGAAGTTGGGGAGGGGAAAGCTGAGGTTTGTGCGGGGTTCCCGTGGCGTGACAGCACTGCACCTGTAAACAACTCAGATCCAAGTGTAGACGTAGGATCTCATTTTCCAGAGAGGCAAGTGGGAAGCTGGTGCGCCCCGCCCCCCGTTCATTGTCAGGACCTGAGGGACTTGGTGGGTTTTTACTCCGAGAGACACACCCCCTACCGCCCACCTCCCCCCACCCCCTCCCCAGTTTAGCTACCCACATCCTGAGCCTTGACTCAGGATCAGAACTTCCTTGTCTTTGATTGGAGAAAATCACCAAACTGTTTTTCATGATGGGCACACCATCACAGATCTTTCTTAGTAAATAAATGTTCGTACCACCTTCCCCCTGCCCTCCAAACCACAGATTGTTTTTGCTGTTATTGTTCAGGGCTGAGATAGGCTCCCTCAAATTTGTTTGGCTTGGTTAGGATTAGAGCAAAGCTCTCCTTTTTAGAGGCCTTTTTAGTTTCTCCAGTTACCAACTTGATGTCCATGCGGTCAACTTGAAGAGGAGAGGCCCTGAGCAAGGAGGTGATGGCAGAGGGGGAAGAGGGTGACTTTGTTGCCTCTTGGAGGGACGGGGGAAGAGGAGAAGGATGGTGCTCTGCCCGATCCCTGACCCTGGCAGAGCTGGGTGCCTGGACAGAGGTTTGGGCTTTTCTTTTCTTCCCCTCCTGTGTTCCAGCCCGCCTTCCTGAGTTTGGGATACTCGTGACTACAGTCACTGGAAGAAAGGAGTCTGCAGTCCTGGTTTGGGGCTTTGCAGGGTTCACACCTACACAAGCAGCTGCAGGTTGATTTTAAGGTGACTGTAGTGGCGGGAGGGCTGGTGGCTCTGCTCAGATCTGCCAGTTGCATCTGTGTTCCAGCGTCGTGGGCCTCTGAATCGCCTCAGCAGTGCGCGTTTCAAGTGCTTTGTGTTTGGAAGTGTGAATATAGTACTCATGTATATATATTCACACATCCGTATATACGTTTTTATAAAGAAGCATGTGCATATGTATGTGCATATGCAGTGTTCTTTGGTAGCATCTTGGAGCTGGAAGGGACCTCAGGAGATCACAAGAATTCAAATTTGCTACCTTCCCATTCAGTTTTCTCCGTTTAAGAATAACCAGCCAGCCTTCTGCCCAGCTGGCCTCCAAAAGCATTGCAACACCAGAGTCCCCCTGTGATCCTAGCCGAGGTGGGGGGGGGGGGACGCCTTTGGTTCCTCCACTGAGAAGTGAGCCTCGTCACCATCATTCTAGATGTCACTCTGATATTTGACGTGACTTTTCCTAATGTTCCATGTGGTTCGGGATCTAAGTCACTGCAGAGTCACTCTCAGGTTGATTTTGGGGGGGGGGGGGGGGACAGACAGTGCCCAGTGTTCCCTGCAGAGATGTCTGGAAAAGTGCCCAGAGCAGTTTTCCCAAGTCTTGGTTGGGTTGGAAAGTTCCAGTCCTTTTGCACTCTGGTCCTCCAGGCAGGTAGTTGCTCTGCTCCTTCCCTAGAGGCCTAAAGAGCAGTGAGGACTCTTATTCCGTCCTCTTTGTGTGTCTTGGCTTACTGGCTGTAGGAGGGTGGCGTGGTGGTTGGAGGTGGCGTTCTGTGCTGATGTTGTCACAGTAGCTCTCAGGAAAGCCCGTGCTGTCAGGAGCGTTATCTCTGGGGGTTTGTTATGGGGGATGTCAAAGTTTGGGGAAGGGTACCGATAATCAGGTGACACCAGGTGTCAGCCAAAACTAACAGATAGTTTTGGCTGAAGGAGGGTGTGTGTGTTTCAGAATCTAGGTACTTTAGGGAATTCCCTGGCTGTCCAGTGGTTAGGGCTGCGCGCTCTCACCCCGAGGGTCCGGGTTTGATCCCTGGTCGGGGAACTAAAATCCAGCAAAAAAAAAAAAAAGATACAGAATCTAGGTACTTTAAAAAAAGAGAGGTAATACCTTTATATTTGGGGGGAGAGTGCCAGGTGGGTGACAGTGGAGAGGTTTGGGTCAGAAATAAATTTGGTACTTGCCAGGGCACGTTTTACTAGGCTGCCTTTAAAGTTCATAATTGCTTTGAAGTATAGAGTCACTCTTAATAGCCAGAAGATGGCTTCACTTCAAAAAAATTGTTTTTTAAATTGAAGTGTAGTTGATTTACAAGGTTGTGTCAATCTCTGCTGTACAGCAACGTGACTCAGTTATACACATATAGACATTCCTTTTTTATATTCTTTTCTGTTATGGTTTATCCCAGGATATTGAATAAATGGCTAAACTTTTCAATTCCTGTTTGAAATTGAGTCAAGATCTCCCTTACCCCCTCTTCTTAAAGTGGCTAATCTAAGCCATGTCCCCATACTATGTCACATCCTGGGTCAACACGAAAAGTCCAAGCATAGTTGTGACCTCAGTGCCAGCTGTGGGTTCTCACGGGGTGTTCATCAGGCAACCACCTTGAGCCATACATGGTGGGCGCTGGTGCTGCGTATGAAGACGTCCGTCCTCCTTCAAAATTACCTTCTCACTTTTAATTCATCTCACCTTCTCTTTCAGTACATTAAGGCAAATTAATAGCTCTCGGAAAGCTGCCAAAATGGGTCCCAGGAACCTTAGTACTGTAACCACGTTCTCAGCTGGAAGAGTTGGGGCTCCATCTCTGTTTGCCCACTTGGACTGTTGTATTTATGTGTTTGTTTTTTCATTTCCACAACTAAGTGCCTCCTTCCCCGACTTTGTCATATCTGGAAAGCTGTATGTGTGCATGGGAAAGGTTGGAGGAATCACTTTATTTCTTGAAAATCCCACCGCTCTCTTGTGTGAACACCTAACCTTCTGGAAAGAGAATAGGGGCCTTCCTCTCCGGGCCCTTTGTCCAGCCTCACAAATCTGGACACGCAAGAGGGATAAGCTATCTGGGCTGGGCTTGAGGGGGGCGGGGTGCAGTTCTCCCTGTAAATGGGCACCCCCAGCAGTTAACGCCTGCTGGACCTTGACCCCAGCTGGGGCGGTTACCTAGGATGGCTAAGGAGTATTTCTCCACCCTGTTGCTCCTGAACTCAGGAGCGAGGTGTATGCAAGTACTTCGTTAGCTGTAAGAGTTAAGTACCGGTGTTTGCAACTGATTTACTTTTTCAAAAATGTCAGCATTTCAGCGTTATCCGTAGAAGAATAACAGCCTCACTGATTTGCACCCTCTGTGATTTGGGGGAGACGGCCCCTGAGGGCAAGGGTACCGCCCACTGACTCCTGCCTCAGCTCCGCCCACCGACTCCTGCTTAAGCGCCACTCCTTAGGGCTGCGTTCTCGGCACAGCCGGCTTCTAAGGCCTGGCATGCTGGTAAGATGCTTTTTCTAATATCCCACACAGAACAGTCCTCCACTGTGATAGTTCTGGATCTCTTTCATGTCTCCGTCCACCCATGGGAGTGTGTTATGTTGGTGATCAGCGAAGATGGTATGTCTGGGTGGAGAAATGTTGAGAGCAAGTGGGCGAGGAAACTCGGAGCGATGGTGATGAAAAATGTATCTTCTAGAGGTGACACGATTGCAAAGGCTTCTTTCCTATCCCATTTACTCCTGGCTACAACGCCGAGGTGGATGGTGTTGTTATTCCCAGTTTCTACAGTAGGGAGACTGAGGAATTGGGAGGTTGTGAAAGCTGGCCAGGGTCGCGCACAGCTAGCCGCTTGCGGCAGGGTAAGGATCCGAACCCGGGTGGTCTAGGTCCCGAGCCCGCGTTCGCTGGGCTGTGCTTAGTTGTTTAGGCTAGCAAGCTCACCCTGTACTGGCCAGCGCTGGCTTTCCAACCAAAGCCAAGAGGAGTCTTAGGCACTCAGGGGTTGGAAGGGACCTCAGGGAGATCTCCCTGCGTCCTTTCTCTTTTTAGCTGCGGTCCTGGAGGTGCAGGGAGGTAGAAGGACTTGCTCGAAGTCCCCCTGGCTGACAGCGGTGGCCACGCTGGGCCTTGGTCCCTCAGGGACAGTGGCAACAACTGATAACAGATGTGTGCCTGCCTTGTTTAGAGAAATGACCCAGGAAGAGAATGCGATGGTCATTTGGCATCTGTCCCACCCACTCCCAGAACCCTGTGTGCTCACACCCAGCCTCACCCTGCAATCTGGTGGGGAACAGGTGGGTGTGCCCCACTCCTTCCTCCAGCCCCAAATGGGAGGATCTAAGCAACTTACGTGCCTTCACATGAGATGCTCCCTTGCTCATGTCACCTTTTAAGTTTGACATCTTCGGAATTTAGCCTGGGATGGATTTTACATTTCACTCTTAAATATTCATTTTCTCTCTCTCTCTCTGTCTCTCTGTGTCTGTCTCTGCAGCTGTGTCTTACAGCTCCTGGCCCCTCTCAGTGTTGATTTCCACCCTTTAGGAGCATGGGGTGGGCTGGGGGTAACCTGGCAGAGGAGTCAGGGCTATTTCTCAACATTTCCAAAGAAGGGCCTGTGAAGACATTCCCTTGGTGTCTGTGGGATCCTAGAAAGAGAGCTAAGGCCCTGCAAAATATTCCTCTGACCACCGGGATTTTCGTGCTTCGTGGAATTTTCCCATCTGGCGTGCCAACAAGCACCATTTCCTTTCATTTTATTCCTTACATATGACCGGGCTTGCAGCAGACATGACATTGCTCTCACCTGTTCCTGATTCTGAACAATTTCTGGTTAATACATAGTCCCTAGCTGCTCAAAGGTTTAAAGTCTAGGCCTGGTTCGGGCCCACACAGAAGAGTTAAGTTCAGTTATAAAGCAGTATGCAAATGAAGAACACATTAATTCAGCCCATATGACCGCTTTGGGCTTCAGTTCTTATGTTGGAAAGTAGGAGGGGATTGAACGAGCTCCAACGTTCTGTTCAGTCCTAAAGTTGTATAATCTTACACATGTGGCAAAGGAAGTGTAGAATAAAGAAATAAAATTCCCGTATTGAATAAAAAAGATTGAGGAAAAACTCAAGTTGTTTTTGCCTTTGCTGGCAGAATCTTCAGTAGACAGTTGAAATGCTTACCTAAGAAGAACCAGCCCTTTATGATCACTATCTTTTGGGTTGTGTGTTTTTGTATGTTCAGAAATAAGAGGCCACGGTCCGTCCTTCTCAGCCTAGAAATAACCAGCTTAGCCAGCTTCCCCTAGTGAAGCTATTTTTTTTTTTTCCCCCCTTGGGAAATTGAGATTCAAAGAGCAGAAGAGGACCAAGCTCACAGAGTTCTGTGGTTCTGTGGCACAGCGCCCGGGGGAAAGTGGCTAAGAATTTGCACTGCCACAAGCTGGACCAAATTCTGTTTATATACCTTCATCGCTGCTTCCCTTTGAAACAACTGTGTTGAAAGAATAGAGACTTTGATATCAGTCTCCTTGCAGCTGCTTTTTTTTGGGGCCGTCTTGTTATTTTCAACTCTGATTTTTTTATTTACTAGTGTTCATTCCACTGAGGAGTTTTCTAAATGACCAATTCTTTCTCTTACCCATCTTGTTTAGGAAAGCACTGTCTTTGCCTCTTGCTAAGTATGATCTTTCTGTTTTCCTTCCATACTTTTCTTAGTATTTCTGTTTGTATACTTCCCTTACCCCATCTCCTAGAATTTTTCAAAGCCACCAAGGTTAGAGGCAGCCCTGAGTGGGGACTTGGAGCGGAAGGGATGCTTTCCTCCATCTCCCTCCCCAATAATGTTCATCATATGAGGAGTCCCAGTCTGATGTGAGATCCTTGCAAACATAGCTTCCAGCCCCTCTGTCCATAGGGATGGCCTACCTTCTTTAACAGAGTTCTCAGCTGTGGCGACTAGTAATGGTCCATTTCCCCCTCCTCCCCTTCTGTGATGCCTAACTATTGTGCTTGCTAGATTTAAAGGTGACATTATGTGGGTAATCTTGCACGGTACATAATTTAGTACAGGCAAATGTTATCAACTTCCTTCTATATTTCACCATTCCTTATTTCCTATTCTGATGGGAGCTCCAGAGAGGGAGAGTTTTTTTTCCCCCAGGTTGGTTAAAAACTTACATCTGGCTCCAGGGGTTTCGCAGCAAGGAGTCTGGAGCTCTGTAGGTGTGATCGGAAGCCGCATTGCCTTGCACAGGGCCCGACACGAGAGCCACGTGATCAGCTGGGCAGCATGGCGTCATGCGTTAGCTCCCGCTCCGGCAGGTGAGGCCTCTCCGCAGTTAGAGGGCTGTCCTCAGGCAGGTCAGTTCAGCGCTGGGGGATTCTGGTTTCTCATCCATCAAATGAGGCATCTCTTAGTGTCTCCTGCAGCTGTGGGATTCTGCTAGTGTGACTTCCGGGCTGAACCCAGCACACTCATCTACTGTAGTTTCTTTAATCTGTCCTTAAGAATATTCTTAGATGTATTCCTAATTCTGGGGTCCTCTTTGTGCCGGTTTGGAGTTCTGTTTTTCAAATCAATCAGTGGACTTTTTGTATACTTTTTTCTCCCTCACTGTGAGCATTATTTGTGGGCTCAGGAAGCCCAACAAATTGAGACTTTGTGTGCATGTGTATGTGTGTGTGTGTGTGTGTGTGTGTGTGTTCATGTCCACACACCACTAGGGCTTGTTACCTTATTGTCCTATTATCTATAAACAGAAGTGGAAGTGATCAGAGTTGGAGCTGCGTATCTCTGGAATAGCCGTCAGTTAAATGAAACCTGTAGAAAGTTTCTGTGGAAGTATTTTTAAAATATGGCTTTTCCCCTAGTGCATGCTTGTCAGCTATAGCCAGGGGATCCTTGGAGATTGTATGGATAAATAATGATTTTTTTGTATTTCCTTGTAGCCTGCAGTGAAGTGTTTTCCTTGATAACGAGTTGCTTATTCTGTCATACTGCCTTTTCTTTCATTGCCCTTGTAACCAGAATCAGATACAGCTTTCCGATTCTGATGCCATGCCTGATTAGTGTTCTCCAAGTTCCATAGTTTCTTCCTCCTGGTTCAGTGGCCTCAAGAGAGACTTTTCTATTTCCTCGTTGTCAGCCTTTGTATAAAGATGACAAGTTACATCATCTTTCTGTTACTGCTTTAACAAATAACAACAGACTGGGTGGCTTAAAGCAACACAAATTTACTGTCTTATTATGTTATGTTGTAGGTCAGAGGTCCAACACGGGTCTTACTGGCTAAAATCAAGTTGTCCATTCCTTCTGGAAGCTTTAGGGGAGAATCCTTTGCCTTGCCGCTTTATCTTCTAGTGGCTACCCACATTCACAGGCTCCTGCCCGTCCCTCCAGCGTCAAAACCAGCGACGTTGGGCTGACTCCTTGTCCCTCTGCCATCAGGCTGGGACCACAGCTAGGAAAGATTCTCTGATTTTAAGGATCTATGTGATTAGATTGGTCCACCCAGATAATCCAGGATAATCTCATCTCAAGGTCTGTAACTTCATCACACCTGTCCTGTATTCACAGGCTTCAGGGATTAGAATGTGGACATCCTTGGGGGCCATTTTTCTGCTGCCACAGTCCCCAAAACTCTTTGTAAAGAAATGGTTTTCTAGTCTTTATGTAAAGGAACTGTACTTTTCTGTCAAGAAACTTTACTTCTCAGGAAATTTTCCTATTGCCTTGTTCCTCATCTTTTTGAATATATTTAAGTTAACTATTTGCAAACAGTGTCTAAGATTTGAGATCTGAGGTGGCCAGACATTGAACTACACACATTTTGTGTTCCGGCTGATGTTATGTTAGTAGTCCTATTTTTATGATGAGGAAACTGAGGTGCAAAGGAGACCTGCCCAGGGTCATGTAGCCAGAAGTGGCAGAGCCAGGCTGCAGAACTGGATCTCATTGATTCCAAAGCCTATGTTCTTTTCACTCTGCCTTCCTGCCTTAGAAGTGATAATGGAAAACCAAAATGAGAAATGGTAATGAGAAAGCTTAAAATAATGTAAAATCTCTCTGCTTCTGACGAGGTGATGACAAACAGTAAATAATGTCTGTGGCAGATTGATTGCACTAATGGCCCCAATTAATGGCCTCCATGTATCCACACTCTTTGCCTTGTAACTTACTAGTCCCCATCCCTCCCCTTCCCCACTACTGGCCACGTGACTGCTTTGGCTCCTGGGATGTTAGCAGATGCCATATAAACAGAGTTTAAGAGCCTACGAGTTTCTGATTCACCTTTTTACACAGCTAGGTGTGCTCGCTCAGATCCCTGCCACCCCCATGAAAGTGTGCCCGGGCTAGTCTAAGGGAGGGACTGACAGATGCAGGGGAATGAGCCAAGTTGTGTCAGCTGAGGCTCTCCTGGACTAGCTAGCCCCCAGCTGAACTTCGGGCTGCTCGAAGTCTCCTGAGCATATCTTGCCAAGATTATTTAAGCCTGTCCTAGGTCATCAGAACCAGCCAGCCAGCTGACCTGTAGAGTTGTGGAAAGCTTCGATGATTATTTTAAGCCACAGAGTTCTGGGGAAGTTTGTTATGCAGCCATTGCTAACTGATACACAGCTCAGATCAGATATTTGCATAGCATAAGAAGCAGTTTTAGCGTCCTTTTGAAGGTCATTTTGGACTACTTGTAACTAATTCATATTCTTTTTTCAAATTTTAATATATTTAAAAATATTCTTTTAAGATTATACGTTAGGCTTAAGAACTTGCCCATAATATCTACCCTTTTTTCTTTCTTTTTTTTTAAACATGAAAGTCCTGTAAACTCTTATCAGTTTCAGTCAGAAGAAGACTTGTTTTTTTCTTCTCAAACTATTTATCATTTCTAATATGGTGGCCTTTGACCCTCAACCTACAGTAAGAAATACATATTGACCAGAACTCACATATACATGTGTGTATAGCAGCAAGAAAACTTTCATGAGACAGAACCTACCCTTCTACCTCTCATGGCCTCTGATGTTTTCTGCTCTTTCATTTGCTGAAAAAATGCTGGTCAGGAGTCAGCGTTGTGGCCTGCAGCCCATTTTGTAAATAAGGTTTGGTTGGAACGCAAAGATTGTTTATGGCTGCTTTCAAGTTACAATGGCAGAGTCAAGCAGTTGTGACAGAGATATCTGGCCTGCAAAGCCTAAGGTATTTCCTGCTCTTGAAGACAAAGTTTTCTGACCCTTGTCCTGAATTGGTTTCATAACCCATTGGTGAGTTGTGATCCTCTATTTAGAAGACACACCTTTCAAGGGACTATTAGCTCTCCTGATAACTCTTCTGGAAATTACACTAAACAAATCCGGCAGATATGAAAACTAACCCTCGTCCTGTGTTACACTCAAACTCTCTGGTTTATTCACTTAGATTCAACAATTAAGTTTTTGCTATTTAACGTTTTACCTGATTGGCTTATATAGGAAACTTTTCAAGCATTTCGAAAGTGTTTCATTATAAGCATGCTCCCCGCCCCTCCCCGCTTTCTAATTTAAATGAGGCTTTCTTGTGGAAAGTAGCTGGCATTAAAATGGACACAAATTCTATTCAAGTGCTAGTTATTTATTCATTAGATTCCAGCAGTGCCTTTTTTTGTGATATAATGGAGTCCATTAGTGGAAGAGGTTGAAAAACAGTCATCTTGGGTTCTTTTAGAACACCTTTCTGGCAACTGGTCCTTATTGTCACATTTCTGAATTAGGGTGATATTAATTCTGAGTATAATAAAATTTAGAGACATTAAATCATGGGCTTATGGAGTTGGAAAGTCTCTGGAAAAAATTTTTTTTTCTTTTTACTCAGATATCTAATTGGGCCCTTAAAGGCTAAATTTCTCCGATATCTAAATTTCCCAAGCCTGCCAGGGGAGGACAACATTATTATTTATGTCGTGTGGCTAATGAGACTGATGAGAAACAGCTGAGACAGAAAAGGCTTCAGCATGATCTGGATCTGTCTTTCTAGAATCTGCAATGCCAGATGAAGAATGGGCACTGGCCCATTTATTTACTGGCAGTGAGAACAGAGTCAAAACCAAATGAGCTTCAAGTACAGCATGGGGAGCTTTGGTAAAAGTCTGAGCAGTGTCCCCCAAATAAAGTAGGTTCTTTGAAAAAGTAGAATAGGTTCTTCTAAACATTTTTGATGTGAGCTGCCCTCCTTAGTTCAGGTGGGTGGCCTTCCCAGCAGGTGATTGGACGTGTGTAATGAATAAGGACTCTTTTGGGTGCTGGCAACACAAACCCGCTGGAGCTTGCTTCAGCACAAGTGGAGAATTCACGTCAGGGCTACAGGAGCAGAGCTGTGAGCTGCCAGCAGCCTGGGATCAAAGCTCTGGGGACCCCAGGGACCCCCTTGCTTCCTTGCTGCCTCCATCTGCCTCACTGCTTAATTCTCTTCCCTGCCTAGCTCTGCTTTTTGTGTCCCAGGGGCAGAACTCTGGGTAAGGGCGCTTGTTGCTGGGTAAGCCACTCAGCAAGACTGATCTTTCTCTTATTATGCAAATGCAAGTTTCCTGGGGAGTGTCCCCTGAGTGGTCCAGCTTGACGTCACCCAGATGTGGGCAGAGCGTGGGTACTGCAATGTGGATTTTGGCTAGCTCTAGGGAGTTTATTGGGGGCATTTTAGAAATTTAGGGGACAGTTTTGGTTGTCAGTGAGTGAGGTGTGCTACTACCATTTACTGGATGGGGACCAGGGATGCCAACATCTGTGACGGATAGAATAGTCTTACATCCCCATGTGTGTCCTGTGTCTCACTATGAGACTATTACCATGGCTGTTGCCCCAGAATCATACCCCTGCCCCTCCCTTGAATAGAAACCAAATCTGATCTAAGTTTCAGGTGGAAGCGGCAAAGAGAAAAAAAAAAAGTGTTGGTTAGAATCAACTAGGCCCAAGATGACAGAAGATTTGCCTTCCTGTAGACCTTGAGCCTCATTATATGCTCACTGTAATATATTAACATGCTAAATGACACACACACAGGCGCCATGACACTTGACGATTGCCATGACAGCCACTGGAAAAGCCCATGCAATGACTGAAAAGGAGAGTTGGTACAGTTCCAGGTCCAAACCACACCCCTCTTCTCAGATAACTCATGAATATTTCTCCCACTGTTTCCAAATCCCAATCTTTAATCTCCACCCTCCTATATATTTGTTGTCTCTGCCGGAATCAGGTTGATTTGAGAACTAGGTTCCCGCTTCTCCAGTCTTTGGCTACTGAATACAGCTAGTGCTGTTGCAGTCTCAGCATTGGTTTAGTTATTGGCTGCTCGAATCCGAACTGAAAAAGAGCATCCTTGGTGAAGACGAGAGGGGCTTTGCCTGGCGCCGGTCTGGTGGGCCAATTTGGTAACAAGATGATTGTGGATGACAAAACCCATTTATTGCCTGAACCTAGAGACCTAACTTATACATGAAGGGTATTTTGCATGTTTAAAATAAACGTTGACTTTTCCAATCAATGAAGAAAGATTGTGCTTTGTTTTATTGGGAAATTTACCAAGAGGTGTTTGCCATTTTGGAAAAACATCCCCCCCCCATGACATCACCATATCACCTGTGGCAGTCCACACTTGTAACTCACCTGTTTTTTGATTTTATGTAAAGTACAAGCATCTAACAACTTCTTAAGCCTTCTAGATTGGTCTGGCCCAACTAATTGCATATTGAAATACATGTTCAGTTTGTTATAAATTATTTTCCTTTTATTCTCATTTATATTACTATTAAAGCAATAAATACATATGTTTGAAAATGTGTTTAGGAAGGTTATCTAAGAATTTGATTTCAGGGAGTAAAGGGGTGTTAGAGGTTTGCCGTAAGCCTTGAACTCTGGGGCTAATAACATTTAGAACACAGCACTTGGGGAAATGATTTGCAAAGTAATCCCCCCACCCATGAGTCAACTGAATTAAATAACTCTTAACACTAACCATTTAAAAAATAGAAAACTATAGCCCACACATTGGGTACAACTGATGGAGAAAAAGGGAGTGGAGTTGTTGGCCCATTCTGCTTCTTCCATGGGAGGCCGACTGTCCTTGTGGTAGATCCTCCCTGCTCCCTCGTAAGTGGTTGATTCTACTGCCGGGTTCCCGCTCTGTTGTGGGTCTCATGATTCTGGAAAAGCCGTAAGAGTAGGGGATGAAATCAGATTATCTCATGAGTTTCATGTGAACTACTGCAGCCCTCTTTGCAGAGGTTCAAGGGGATCTGTGAGCTTGGCATGGGAAAATATTACACCTTGATTTTCACTCACCTCTAACCAAAATTGAGCAATCCCTTAACTTTTGGATGTTGGCCACAAACCACAGTAATATTAGCATTGTCTGTGACTTTGTCACCAATAGGAAGCCCATATTTTCATATCACATTTCAGATGGCTAACAGATAATCTTGAAATGTCATGTTCATTATGACTTAGAAATTATGGTGGTTATTACATGCTGCTGGATAGTGTTATTTAATGTATTAATAAACGAGCATATGTGTGGGGTTTTTTTTAGTAATTTTATTTATTTATTTATTTATTTATTGGCTGCGTTGGGTCTTCGTTGCTGCACGCGGGCTTTCTCTCTAGTTGCGGTGAGCGGGAGCTACTCTTCGTTGCGGTGCACAGGCCTCCCATTGCCCCTCTTGTTGCGGAGCACGGGCTCTAGGTACCCGGGCTTCAGTAGTTGTGGCGCATGGGCTTAGTTGCTCCGCGGCATGTGGGATCTTCCTGGACCAGGGCTCGAACCCGTGTCCCCTGCATTGGCAGGCGGGTTCTTAACCACTGTGCCACCGTGGAAGTCCCAAGCATATGTTTTATTATGTCACAATTTTAAAAGTTTTTGGTAACCATATTTAAATATAATTGACTTCCTCTGTAATACTATGTATTTTATTTTATGCATTTCAAACGTTTGGAGAAGGGGTACCATCTCACCTATCCGCCAAGGGGTGGGTGGTACAGAAATCGTGGAGTAGAATTGGGGAGCGCTCTGGACACTACACACTGCACTGCTGCACTGTCTCTTCCATTCATTGGGGAGTTGACCACCTCGTGACTTCAGCCTTTCCCCAAGGCTGCCAGGTATGGTTGTAGAGGGGACGTGAGCTTATCTCCAGTTGGCTCATTTTCTTCTTAGACCTGGTCAAAGAATTGTGCTTGATTTACCCTTGGGTCATTCTTTTATCATACACTAGGAGGCAAGTTTGTCAGAACAGTCCTCCCGGCAAGGCTTGTATTGATCACTACAAGGTACAAGATGCATTTAAAGCCAAACGTACTGATTATCTGAATCCTTAATAGAAGTGTGGTTTCTGGTTCAGCTTTTCAAGTGGAGAAAAACCACAGACATTCTGCAGGAGAAGCCCCTATGTACAGCCCAACTTCTGTTTTCCTCTTGGTGTGCTTCAAAGTGATAGAATCACAGCACGGCCCTATGAAGTACCCCATTGCCCAAGAAATATGTTGCGTAAACGGCTGCCGGGGTGTTTTCTAATTTGCGGGGGAAGGGGCATTTCTCAGGAAGTAGGGTTTGGGGTGGAGGTAGACAGCTTCCTAAGGGGTGCCCTTTGTCCTGGTTGCTACCTTGCTGCCCAGTGAGTCCACACTAGAGGCTGTGCCCCGATCCAATCTATGACTGGATTTCTGGGAGTGGCGTCAGCCTTTTTCTGTTTCTGGAAACTTCTGTTGAGAGGAAGTGACTTTGCCACAGAGTAGCCTACTGCACCGTTCCTCGAGTCATTGCTGTGCTGCCCTGTGCATCTTTTTCCTCTCACAGCTTCTAAATCTATATTTAGAGCATGAAAATGCTGACCATTTCCTTTCTAATTCTTTAGAAGTTGAGCATGGGAAGGATCTTCACGCATCCAATACTACTAATACCTTGGGCAATCATATGAAATAATAATGGGAATCATATTGTTTCCTTCTTTGTTTCAGAAAATATTATAAGATTGGAATCGAATAGTTTCAAATGTTGTGCCTTCATTTTTCTGTGGGTTTAGTTATTGATCCAATTTCTCATTGAGTCAAAGCCACTCCCTTAAAGAAATAGGAGCAGCCCCATTACAAGATATTGTTACGTCTCATGTCAGACTAAAGAGAGCATAGGTGTCTTTAACAAGCTTGTCAATGAAGTGATAGCATTTCTCTCTCTCTTTTTGTGAAAGAGAACAGCAAATTCCGTTGCTTCCTGAGATGATGACGCTGTCACAGATTCATGTGCAAGATTGTGGGTACTATTTGGCCTAATTCTTATTTATTTATTTATGTTTTGGCCGCGCCATGGGGCATGTGGAATCTTAGCTCCTCGACTAGGGATGGAACCCGCGCCCCCTGCATTGGAAGCCCAGAGTCTTAACCACTAAACCACCAGGGAAGTCCCTGGCCTAATTTTTTAAATGAGATACCTCAGATCCTTTTATTGAGGAACTATCCTATCATTGGATCGGTAAGGCCGGTTTTTTTTTGGCTAGAGAAAGCAAGAAATTCACCAGATTCATTGGCTGAGGGGTAGGGCTTTCACTCAGTTTGAAGGATCTCTTATCCCTCCCCCACTTCTGGTTTTGAGCCACATGCACTTGGCCTCCTTTTCATACAGGTCTGGTTTGGGGTGAATTTTGATCTTAACCCTACCTTTGTGGAAAGAGTAAATGAAGTCCAGAAGATCTAGAGTACAGGAGTTAAAATATCCATAAGCGATTCACTTCCTGGTCAGAGTTGGTGGAATTAATTGTGCAGCTGCTGGACACAGATGCCGTTACTGTTTTATAGATCTTTTCACAATGAAAAATGGAAAATACAGGTCCCGCCTTCAAACTGACAATCTAAAGACCTCACATACAGAGTAATGCTTTCCCTGGAAAGTGGACCTCTTGAGCACGTAGCTGGTGTTCATGGGAGTGCTGGGTACTCCTGGGAACCAAGCCTTGAGCACACTGTCTAATTTCATGCTTATGACAGCCCTGTAAATTAGAATCCCTTGTCTTCGTTCAACACATGTAAAACCACAGTATGGGGAAGTTAAGTGTCCTGCCTGCAGTGACTCACGTAAATATAAGGTGATCATATAATTTATCATCTAAACCTGAACACTTTTGTGACTGAAAGGGGTGCTGTTAAATTAATGAGGAAGCTGGGATAACAGCCATAAACAGAGACGTATCGTCCCCCTACTAATCAGGTGCAGATTGGGGGTTTAATTCAGGTCTGATTCCCCAGGCTGCCTGCTCTCCTTTAGATGCATTAAATTGGGCTGCCTCATCTACAAATGAGTTGTTAAGGCACATATTGAATGAACTTCTGAAGGTGAGTTCTGCGCTAGGTAGAGAGCCAAAGAGAAATTCCCCTTAGGCTAGGTAAAAGTTCCCTTTGGCAAGAAAAAGGTCTACTAGAGATCGTCTTTCATACAAAAATGTAGAAAGGGTTTTGTTGGGAAGGCAGATGGTTTTTCTCTTCTGAAAAAAAATGGTTTTCCATTTTTTTGTTGTTGAAAAGAATGGGTCTGCTGTAGCCTTTCCAAGAAAGATAAAGGAAGACTCATAACATCGCATATGCAGGGCAAACATCTTCGTGGCCAGTGGCTATTGCCATACAGGGTAATATAATGAATTCTTCAATAGTAAGGTGTGGAGATGAAATTTACTACCCCTGTTTTTAGCACTCTGTCCATGACTGTTATTATCAAGGCAGATCTGTGTGGTATAATCATTACCGTGAGATGTTAAGATAAATTCCCAGCACTTGAATATATTGCACTCCCAGGATTGGATACCCCGGCTAGTGACCAGCCTCTGTGCCGCTGTGAGCCTCAGACACACGTGTGTGAACACACCCAGCAGAGGTGCAGACACAAAGGTAGGTGAAGCTCAAGGTACTTATAACTGATACTATAGCCCAACCACGGAAAGTAATAAAGAACATCACATAACACTCCAGGAGTTATTTTTTCTGTGTCACGTTCTCTTGCCACCTTCCAGGCCAGTTGAGGTGTGAAAGGAAGAGTTTCCTAGCAGAGCAGGTTCTGTAAATCCCACAGCCTCTAAAAACGTCCTGCTGGATTGCCACTTGTCATCAAGTCAGCAGTGCCAAAGAATGGCATGTCATTCAAAGGCCACTGCTGGGAACCAGAGCACGCTGGCGGATGGGTAAGAGTTATGTGTTTGGCTGGAAACATGTGATCTGGCTTTCAGATGAGAGCTGTTATTGGGCCTTCATTGCTGCACCCAGGTCCCTGGAGGATCTGCCTTCTGAAACTTGGAGCATCCAAAAAAGACTGATTCCCAGAGAAGGCACAATGAAACTTTCTGGAGATGGAGGAGAAGACTTCCCCCATCCAGTGGGAGCAGGAGAGGGACTGGGGGGGCCGGGGATTGCACCTGCGCCTGTGATATGTTTGAGCTGCTCCCTGAGGAAGACCACGATCTCTGGTGGCCTTTTTGAAGGGCCGGATTTCCCGCTGGAAATAAGAGAACCACAGGCCACGAGACAGAGAGAAAAAGAAAACGGGCTTGGAGGAGAGGTGTGAGAAGGGGAAGCAGGGAGATAAAAGAGGCGACCTAGGTGGTGAGCCGCAGCCTTTCTGCTGTGGATCTGTCTCAGGTGACAAGACCGTCTCGGGTGACAAGAGCCTTCTTGGAATAGGGCAGGAGACGTCAGCTGGGAAGTCAGGAGATCTGGGGGCTGGTGCTTTCCTCCTGCTAACTCACTTGGTGAGCCTCCATCTCTTCCGCAGAATTGGGCGAGTCGGGTCAAATGTTACGCACATGACTTCCAGCTCTGTGAGTCTTTGAGGCTGAACCATCTTTGCAGGGCTCACCAGCGTGGCCCAGTGGATACTTCCTGAGCACCTGTGTGTCAGGCATAGGGACACAAAAAGCGAATGCATCACGTGGCCCTACATCTAGGGTGGGGCCCTGTCCTAAGTGCCCCTGGTGCCCCATCAACAAGGAGAACAGCTAACTCTTAGAAAACATTTGTTATGTGCCAGGCAGGGTTATGGTTACTTCCCATTGATTTACATCTGTTAGCTCTTTTAATCCTCCCAACAACCCTATGAGGTGGGTATGACTGTTCTAATTTTCGAGGCACCGAAAAATGAAGTAATTTGTCCCAGGTTTCCCAGCTAACAAGTGGTGGAATCGGGATTTGAACCCAGGGAGCCTGGCTCTAGAGCTCACACCGTGCAGCTGCTGTGTGTGTGTGTGTGTGGGCAGGGGGAGTAGCTGTCACATGTTCTTATTGTTTCCATTGCTGGACTGTCAGCTGCCCAAGGGCAGTAACCATGTCTGTCTTGTTAACTGTTGTATTCCTAGTGCCTGGCCCAACACAGGCTCTTGAGGCATTTTTGTTGGATGGATGGATTGGATGAATGGATGATGGCTGGCTGGATGGACGGATCATTGGATGGATGGATAGATGGATTAATGGATAGATGGGTGGATGGTTGGATGGATGGATGGATGGATGGATGAGATAAACAAGGTCTTTGGGGAGTTTAAGGAGGAAAACAGACCCATAAACACCTAATGTCAGTCGCTGTCAGGCAGGAGGGGTACTTAGTCCAATCTGAGGCATCAGCGGAGCCTTCCTTGAGGGGGTGATGCCTGAACTGAGCCTTGAAAGATGTGCAGAATTTGGGAGAATCCGGTGGGAAAGGCATGCCAAGCAGGGAGCCGTGTGAACTAACTGTAGCATTGCCCCAGCAGTCAGCTATTCCTAGAGCATAGAGGGTGAGGCGGGGGCTGATGGAGATGGGGCGAGGTCAGGAGAAGCCCTCCCGGGAAAGGCGTTTGTGCTCGCTCCTGAGAACAGTGGAGAGAGAGCTCTTGAAAGGGTTTGAGCAGGGGAGTGACCCGGGCAGCTTTGGATTTTTGACGGGGTGTTCTGGCTGTAGTGTAAAGGGTGGAAGGAACACGAATGAGATTAGGCAAGGGAGAGGCTACTGCAGGGGTCCCAGCAAGAGATCTCGGGACGCTGGGGTGGGGGAGGGGGTAGAGGTGGCTAGAGGGGTAGGGGAAGAGGGGGACCCTTAACTTTGGGCATGTTGAGCTCAAGGGTCCTAGGGCTGCTGATGGGCAACACAGATGCTCCCCCGTGAATGCAAAGGTAGCTTGACCTGGAGGGGAAGGATGGGGTAGATGGGAGTTTGGGCGGTGCCTGCATCAGGTGGTGGATAAAGAAGGAGAGTGGATGATATCATCCCCAAAACAGTGTTACCCTGAGAGAGCCAGTCCCTGGAAGCGGAGCCCAAAAGAAGCCCCGGAAGAACAGCCAGAGAGGCCTGGGTCCTGCCGGAGTAGAGCAGGGCGTGGGTTTTATGGAACTGGTCATCCTCAATGGAGTGATAACATTCTTTGAGCCCTGACAGTGTGCCTGGCACACGGACAAGCACTGGGGGTGCTTTTACTCAGTTGTTCTTTATAAAACCCCTATGAGGAAAGTGTTATTCTGATCCCCATTTTACAGAGGAGGAAAGCGAGGGACAGAGTGTTAATCACAGTTAACCCAAGGTCACGTGCGTCGCAGGACCAGAGCGTCCTGGCGAGATGAAGCTCCCTAGGTTTGTGTGTGTGTGTGCACGTGTGTGTTTTGTCAATACGGTAAATCTCTGAAGACTTCTGCAAATCCTGAATCAGAGCCTGAGAAAAGAAGGAGGGTGTTGGAGCTGTCTTGAGGGCGTAGAGGAGGTCGGGTTAAGGTGGGTGGGTGTTTTGTTTTTGAAAGGATGAGAGACAGAGCCAGCTCGGAAGGAGATTTTGAAGATAGAGGCGGGAGAGGGCCTGGGGTCTGAGGGCCGGTGTGTAAGGTGATAGATGACAAGCACAGAGAAGAGAGAGGCCTTGGAGGAGGAGAAGGAGGAGGAGGTGGCTGGAGGGAAGAAAGCAGGAGGGTCGGAGCTGTTGTCAGAATTGGAGGGGGGTCGTAGGGGTCCATTGGTAGGAAATATCCAGAATAGGTAAATCCAGAGACAGAAAGCAGGTTAGTGGCTGCCAGGGGCCGGGGGGACGGGCAGAATGGGGAGGGCTGCTGAATGGGTTCGGGGTTTCTTTCCAGGGGTGATAAAAACGTTTTGGAACTGGACAGAGGTGCTGGTTGCACAATATTGTGAATGTACCAAATGTCACTGAATTGGACATTTTTAATGGTTAATTCAAAGTTACATGAGTCTTACCTCAATAAAAAAAAAAAAAAATTGGAAGAGGGAGAAGTGAGAGGGGAGAAAGTGGGTCACATCCAACGACCACGATTTTCTGGCCCCTGCTTGCTCCCTGTTATGTAACAGCTTTATTATCATCTCCCAACAGCTGATGTCGATTTGTTTACTAGGACGTAAAAGAGGGCTGTGAGATCCCATCCTGTCTCTAGTACTGGTGCTCAGTGAATGTTGGAATGAACCAAAGAATGGTGGCGGGGATGGATGGGATGGAAGGTCCGGTGGGCTTTGGGATATTGGGTGTAGAAGGGGCTGCCGGTTTGGAATCGTTGGCTGAGGATAAAGGGAAATGGAGCTGAGGATCAGGAAAAGCCTGGGATCCTGATGGTCAAAGGCCTGCAGGAGCTGAGGACACAAAGGCACCTGGGAACGTCTGCTTTCCCTGGTTCTGCTGAGTGCAGAAGAAGAGGCAGGCTGTGAGGTTGAGTTTGTTGCTGTAAGTTGGGGATTTTGCTGGGTGATTGCAGTGGAAAGACAAGGATTTAGGGGAGAAGAGGGCATTGGTGATAAATAGTTCAGGGAGGTAAGGGAATCTGGGAGGGGTCGGCTCTGGACCTGGAGAAAGTGATCCCAGGCCTCTTAAGACGTGAGAGCAGGTCATGATTGTTGGGAGTGGAGACCGGGACAGCTGACCCGAACAAGAAGAGGTCAGGGGTGTGGATCACGTGGAGTGAAGATGACGGTCACTGGGCTCCAAGGGGTCACGGTGTTGCAGGCCCAGTGCAGTGATTTCCAAGACTTGGTACTCAGGATAACCTTTTGGGATATGGGAAGAAAATATGAAAACTTCATTTTTTTCCCATAAAAGTTAAGCACTTATGTTTTAGTAATATTTACACGTTTATTATTTTTAAATAAATGAACATGTATTAGGGGTGCACGCTCACTTTTTACTAATGGGATGTGTGGCCAAAATAGTTGTGAAGAACTTATTTACAAAACGAACAGACTCACAGACTTCGAAAACAAACTTATGGTTACCAAAGGGGAAAGGGGGGGGAGGGATAAATTAAGAGTTTGGGATTAACATATACGCACTACTATATATAAAATAATCAACAAGGTCCTACTGTATAGCACAGGGAGCTCTACTTAGTATTCTGTAATAACCTATATGGGAAAAGAATCTGAAAAAGAATAAATATATGTATGTATATGTATAACTTAATCACTTTGCTCTACACCTGAAACCAACACAACAATGAATTGATACATCAACTACACTCTAATATAAAATGAAAATTAAGTTTAAAAAAACCAAACAACAAAAAACCAATAGTTGTGAAAGCGACTGGTTTGGGAGGTTGGCAGGCCTGGGATGACATCTTTCGGAGTGACGTCACGTGGGACACCAGGCCACATGGCTTGCTGAAACAGAAGCCCCGTGTCTCCTGTGTCTGTCACCATCGCCTGGTTGACCAAATAAGGGTATCTTCCAGAAAGGGCATGAGGTTTCCTTGCAGTCACTGGCTCTGTGCAAACCCATTATGCACTGTGGATCACCTTTTAAAATTGATCACAGACCATTTGCCGAAGAATATTCCTTGTAGAACCTGAATACCCATCAATGTCGGTTGTTTCTGGAATCCATCCCCAACCTCCAACCCAGTTTTTTTTTTTGAAGGTTGAACCTTTTTCTTCTGACTTCCTGGATATTCATTAATATTCCCCCCCCTCCCCTCAAGAGATTATGACCTAGGGGAGTGTTTTTAGGAACCTGGGATAATGTTTTCCTGAATCTTGCAATCTGAATTGAAAGGAACTCAAGATCTGAGGAGTCAGGGGCAGGAGAAATAGAGTGTGGTCCTGAGCAAAGGCAATCTGGCTTCCAGTTAGTTCTGACTGCTGTTATGAGCTGTGTGCTTCTGGGCAAGTTGCTTAACTTCTCTGACAGCTGCTTTCATTTTAAAGTTGGAGAGGTGATTTTCTATCTGATAAGGTTATGGGAAAAATTAAAGGAGTTGATGACACACGTGGAAGCCCCTTAAACTTGCTGGGACTCAATAAACGCCAGTTCTTCCTCCCCCTGGACACCCGTTGTCCCACCCACAGTCTCCGCCTATGCTCGCCTCTTGTACATTTCCGCCCTGGTGGAGGAGACAGATAAGAACAAAGGGTGAATCGCTAAGACTTCCTGTTGGCCTGGTTTAAAGGTATCCTTGACATTGCTTCTCTTTGCCTGGAGATCTCTTCCGTGGATTTCTTTCCCTAGCCTCTGTTCTGTTTCAAGGAGAGTTTGGGGCATCTTAAGTTCTGTTAAGGTGATTGGCTAATGTTGAAACAACTCGTTAATTATGAGCCTCCCTCACCCCACGAAATGCCTTCATGAGGAACTGATTACTGATTTCATAGGAGGCAGAAAACAAAATAATGCCACCTTCCCCCACCACCCGCATTTCAGATATTAAGTCAAAGGAAAGAGTTCTGAGAGCATTTCAAATCAAAATGTTTTAGTAGGGGTATTTCAAAAGCCCTTTTGTGGTTATAGAGTGGGAACCTTCTTATTTGAAAATGATGATGTTGGTGGCCTGGCGACCCTCCCCAGCCTGTTTCGACATTACAGAGGCCAGGCTTCCGGGACTGCTGGGTGCCCGTCTCCTTGGCTGGGTTTCTGTCACCTTTGGGTACTGGCCGCTGCTTCTTAGACGGCCTGCATGCTGGGTCTGACCATGCCATTCTCTCCTGCATTTAATCTGAGTGCTGTATACTTCGTGAATGGAAGAATGGAAGACTGGAAGAAGTTTTAAAAGTCATTCTTTAATTTTTTTTTTTTTTTCTTTGCTGCACCACACAGCATGTGGGATCTTAGTTCCCTGACCAGGGATCTAACCCGCGCCCCCTGCAGTGGAATCTCGGAATCCCAACCACTGGACCGCCAGGGAAGTCCCTAAAAGTCATTCTTTAGAAAAGTATAGCTATGAAGAAAAATAGGCCTTTTAATTACTTAACTCAGCCTGTTGCTAGGATACGTGGGTGTGGTAATCCCTCCCCACCCCAGGAAAATATTTTATTGTTTAGTTAAAAATGACTACCTTTTAATTTACAACGGGAGTGTCAACACAGATGTTAATGTATTTGGGGCTTTATATTTTTTAAGTTAATTAATTAATTTTGGCTGCGTTGGGTCTTGGTTGCTGCGTGCAGACTTTCTCTAGTTGCGGCGAGCAGGGGCTACTCTTTGTTGCCGTGCGTGGGCTTCTCATTGTGGTGGCTTCTCGTTGCGGAGCACGGGCTCCAGGCGCGAGGACTTCAGTAGTTGTGGCGTGTGGGCTTCAGTAGTTGTGACACGTGGGCTCACGGGCTCGAGAGCGCAAGCTCAGTATTTGTGGCTCACGGGCTTAGTTGCTCCACAGCATGTGGGATCTTCCCAGACCAGGGGTCGAACCCGTGTCCCCTGCATGGGTAAGCGGATTCTTAACCACTGAGCCACCAGGGAAGTCCCTGGGGCTTTCTTTTCCGCTTTCTTTTTTTCTTCCTGAGAGAGTGATTTTATAACATCAGGCTCTGTTGTGAAGTTCCTAATCCTTTTATTTCCATGTTACAAGGTGGGATAGTAGTGCTGCATGGATGTGAGCATTAGGACTGATTCAGAAAAAGAGACCAGTGCTGTGCCTGCAGTATAAGAGCCATTCAATACGTGGCAGATGCCATTTTAAATTCAGATTAAAGAAAAAAAGGGTTCAGGTTCTATGCAGGCAGCGTAGCACGGTATGAAAAAGAACCTATTGATTAAACACTTAGAAAGTTTCCAGAAACCTCCTTTTAAATCCCAAGATATTGGCCCTCCTGTGATGGATGTCTTGAGGCAGATAAAACAGTTGAGTCTTTTGAGTGGAAGGAACAGGGATCCTTTCACACGAAGTGGTACTTGAAAAATATTACTGTAATTAAAATATACGGTGTGGTTAGTTTTCAGGAAATGTACATTTTTCATGTCTTGAAGGAGGCTTACCGAGTTACTTAAAAAAAAAAATAAAAAAGAAACAGCCTCTACTGGAAATTAGCACGTGATAGGGTTGAAGTTGTTTTTTTCCCCTTCCTTTCTGTCTGAGATCTTACACCTAGTGGTAATACTGATGCTGGGATGGGCGAGTCCTAGAGCTCTGTCCCCTCACAGCACCCTCTTCTCCTCCCTGTCTACCTGGGAATCTGTGAGCTTGAATGGGAAAAACATTCCATCTTTATGTACAATGAATTCTAACTGAAATTTGGCATCTTCTTCAATTACGAACCTAGGCAACAAACCAAAGTAGCGTTAGAGGTATCCCGATCTCGTCATCCATAAATCCACATCACATTACCCCTGTTGTGGATACCTCTAAATGTTATTCATGCATATCACTACTTCACAATGATGCCAGATCCCAGAGCTACTTTTCAATCTTGTTACTTGGTGTATTAATAAAGAAACGCTCATATCACCTATCACAATTTAAAAACATTGTGATGACTAAATCTAAGTATAATTTGTTTGCTTTGAAATGTTTTATTTTACGCGTTTAAAAACATTATTCGGAGAAGTCCAGAGGCATCACTTGATTGCCACTGGGATCCATGACATACAAAAGGTTAAGACCCTACGCTTTGTGATTTAAATTTTATACTAAGGAACTGGGGCTGACTGAAGGACTCTTAACCCTGGCTCCCCACAAGAATTACCTGGGAGCTTCAAGACCCCTGGTTCCCCGGGCCATATGCCAGACTAATTAAGTTAGAATTTCTGGGGATAGGATCTTGGTGATTACAGGTGATCCCAATGTGTAGCTGAGGTTGAAGACCACTGGTCTGTATGTTCAGATAAACTAGCCTACTTCCCTCTTTCCCTCCATTCTGATTCTTTAAATAAGAACTTGAGTTTCATGCTCACAGTAGAAAATTCAAACTGTACAGAGAGCCCAGCTCGCTCACCTTTCTAGAGGTAACTGTTGTTGACAGTTTTTGTGCATAAACAATCATTATAGACACACACACATCCACACATATACCCACAATGGTATATACTATACATGTTACATCATACAGACATAGAAGTTTTTTCACTAATAGAGGGAGAGCTTTCCAAACTAATTTTGAGCTAAGTTGGTCCTTGAGACTAAATTCTTTTTCTTTGGTGTTTTTCGATTTGCCTACAACTGGGGAACCTGATCCCTCAAGGCCCAGTTCAGGAGTAGTTTGGAGACCATGAATCCTGATTTCCCTCTTTTAAGAACGAGTGGGACCGACAAGAAAGAGTAGCATTGGGGTCGGGTCCATGTGGGGTGTGGGACTTGGGGCAAGCCGCTTAGCCATGCACACGTCTTTGAATCTGTTTGCTCATCTGTCAGAGGGAGACAAAGAAGGCTTCCTCCCAGGACTGCTGTGAAATGTGTACAAGCTCAGTGACAGCTAGCGATGATCATGACCCTCATTGCAGATTGTATTCCCCAAAGGAGCTTGGCATGGTCCTTGGGCCCCTCAGAGTTCTTTTTTCTATTAGTATGCAGAAAACACGGGGTAAGTAAAAAAAAAAAAAGCCCTGTGCAACTACTACAGACAGAGTCTAGAGGCCCTAAAGCACACTTTGGGATAGCCATCGTCTGGCTGGATTAGGAGTTGGGTTCAAGGCCACACTGATTGATGATGAATTAACCTTATTAGCTCTTCTCAGCCGAGTACTTATACTACCAGCTTAACACACTCTTAGAAATGCTCCTCCAAGCTTATTGACCCACATCTTTGCATTTCATCTCACTTGCAAAAGCAGTTAACGTTTAGAGTGAGAGCCAGTATCAGAGCACATGGCCAGAAACAGAATGCACCCCAGATGGTTTGAATGAAGACTAATGAAAGGAACGGTTACAGAGGTGCTGGTCAGGCACCATGAAGCACCCAGGGACTAAACAACAGTGGGACACCATTATCACTGCTAGGGCTAAGGGGGCAAGGGAAGAAGTAGAGTTACTGGAGCCCAGTGGGATCTGGAACTGGAGAAGGACTGCCAAGCAGGAGCTGAATTCAAGAGGAATCTGCCCCAAGATGGGGCATCCAAGGAGGGATGGAGCTGCGAAGAAATACCCTGCCCTCTCTCCTGTGTTCTCCAGTCCTCTGCTGGGCCTCTGCTGGGCTGAACCAGTGGGAAGCCAGCAGCCAATGGAGCCCCAGTGACTGTGAGACATCAGAAGTCAGTGAACCGCCTGCCAGTGGGCTGAGCACTTAGATGGGGCCCAGTACATGGTTGTTCCCTTCCCCTCACCTCCTAGGATGTGGACGGCAGCTGTTCGCCCTTGTCTTAAAGAAACGCCAGCAAGACTATTCAGGCAGACAGAAAAGGAGGGAGCGCTTCACCTACTAAAAAACAAACCCTCGAGTCAAGATCTGTCATATATATTTTCTGAGCCCTGGCTCTCTTGGTGTCTGTGCAGAGAAGCTACCCATGTATGTTGTCCCTTAGTTCACCGCTGCCACCGGGCAGGCAATAACACCAAAAACATGGAGGTCCAGTTGAGGAGATGTTAATTTTAATTCGGAAACTCCCTCTCTTTTTTCCTCTCACACACATGCCTGGAGATTTCCAGTCGTAGATTTCATCTCTGGCAGCTAGGAGACCACACTGGTGCCAGAGTAGCCTCGCCAGCCGTTCTGCAGGTCGGCCTCTCAGAGCTCAAGAGAAGGCCAGGCTGCTTCCATCGTTAGAGCCTCCCGATATATTTGAAAAGTGGGAAAATGCATATTAGGATTAGAAACACCCTAGGGAATCTTAAATGTTCATATGAGAGAACTGCATGTTTTTAACGCAAAGAAACATAATATGACCTAATCACGCTTTTCACAAGATAATTATAGGAGTTACAAAACTATGGAGATAGAGCACACTCTAAGTGGTGTGATCTGGTAATGGGATATCAGTTCAAAGTTATATGATGAATGTCTTCTGTTTCAACCCCATCGCTGTGTCTCTCTGAGGCTCTGTGACTCCCTGGGAGAAAGTATCATATGTCTGGGTCTGAGGCTGTGGTGACTTGAGCTCTTGCCCAGTCTACACCCCATCCCTCCATGTTCTGTGTGCTTTGATTCCCTTGGCCTCTCTGTGCCTTCTGAGACCCAGGTTTAGAAAGTATGTCTGTGTTCTGCGTAATTGTCGGGCTGATAGAACATGAGTATGGGAGCCTTGCGGGAACCTCGGAGCAGTGGATTAGCTCACCACTGGGGGACACTTCATCCTTCTGTCTCCAGATGTTGACTTTTGTAGATCCCTGCTAGTCCGTAGAGACTTCACCGAAGGAGAAGAAAGGAAGCAGATGTGAAATCAATGTCTTCTTCATTTTTAAAAATAATAAACTGTTTGTTGAAAGATTTGGGGACCAGAGACTTGGGCTGGTGAACATGGTGAACTCTGTTTTATCTCCCAAGTTACAAGCAAACGTGATTGAGACTACCTTAGTTTTAAAAGAAAAGTCGGGATCATTCTCAGACTTCAGCCATCTGTAGGGCAGCGGTTTGCCAATTTCAGTTGTATAAGAAAGGACCAAAGGAGCTTGTTAAAAAGGCAGACCTCAGCCCCCCAACCCTGTCCCAAGACACAGAGTCCGCCTTTGTAGCCAACTCCCCACATGGTTCAAGAAACACGGCTTAGGAAACACTGAAACATTCCTTAAGATTTTTTTATTCTTGAGATATAATTGACAGACAGCACTGTATAAGTTTAAGGTGTACAGCGTAATGATTTGACTTACATTCATCATGAAGTGATGACCACAATAAGTTTAGTGGACATCCATCATCTCGTATAGGTACGAGATTAAAGAAATAGAAAGAAATTATTTTCCTTGTGATGAGAACCCTTAGGATTTACTTTCTTAACTTTCAAATATAACATAAATGTAACAGCAGTATTAATTACATTTATCATGGTGTATATTACATGCCTTGTACTTATTTATCTTATACCTGGAAATTTGTACCTTTTGACTGCCTTCATCCTATTTCCCACCCCCCATCCTTGCCTCCCCCTTATGCCTTTTTTAAGGTATTGATGTTTGATCTGGAGATCTTTGGGGGTTTTTTTGTTTTTTGTTTTTTAAATCAGAATTGTAAAATTCCTCTGGACCTTCTTCCAGACTGTATTTTTTCGTTTTGTTTGTTTTAACCCCTGTACTTCAGGCAGCCTGTCATTGGCAGGACAGACGCATCAGAAGTAAATTCCCTGGAAGGGGATCCTGCTGTCACATGGTGGGAGATGCAGTCATGCTTGAAAACAAAGAAATAAAAGCCTCCATCGAACTCGGTGGTCTCCCTGAAGAGGTTGGAAAAGTAATCCAGTGGTATGTGTTGGTTTCAAGCCTGGGTTGTTATTAATGCTGTCACAAATGATAATACTTTTCCATTGACAGGCCTGCCGTCTCGGAGGAGTTTTATGTGTCGCGTACTGGATCCTGCTGGGTCATTAAGCCACTCACTTGGCATCTTATAGGCCGCTGAGGACCATCAGCTTGGAGGCGGCGCTGCATTTCCCCCAGAGCGCGCTGCGTGGCGTGTTGACTGTTGCTTATGGTTCCCTGGGAAGGGAGGCTCCCCAGGGCCTCATGCTGTTGGGGTCCAGGCCCAGGGAGGTGGGGTCCTCCTTCCCACCCTGCCCCTTTATCTTTCTTACAGCATCAGAGGCTTCTTGGCCCCTTCACGTGGGGCAAGGGCAGGGCTGTAGCTCTTTTGTTGTTGTCGTTGGTGTTTTTCTTTTGGCTGCGCCACGAGGCACGTGGAATCATAGCTCCCCAACCAGGGATCCAGCCGGCGCCCCCTGCAGTGGGAGCGCGGAGTCGTAGCCACTGGAACGCCAGGGAGGTCCCTGCTGCTCTTTTTTTTTTTTAACATCTCTATTGGAGTATAATTGCTTTGCAATATTGTGTTAGTTTCTGCTTTATAACAAAGTGAATCAGCCATGCATACACATATATCCCCATATCTCCTCCCTCTTGCGTCTCCCTCCCACCCCTCCCTATCCCACCCCCCTAGGTGGTCACAAAGCACTGAGCTGATCTCCCTGTGCTATGCGGCTGTTTCCCACTAGCTATCTGTTTTACATTTGGTAGTGTATGTATGTCCATGCCACTCTCTCACTTCATCCCAGCTTACCCTTCCCCCCTCCCCGTGTCCTCAAGTCCATTCTCTATGTCTGCATCTTTATTCCTGTCCTGCCCCTAGGTTCTTCAGAACCATTTTTTTTTTTAGATTCCATATATATGTGTTAGCGTACAGTATTTGTTTTTCTCTTTCTGACTTACTTCACTGTGTATGACAGACTCTAGGTCCATCCACCTCACTACAAATAACTCAATTTTGTTTCTTTTT
This sequence comes from Balaenoptera ricei, assembly GCF_028023285.1. Taxonomy (NCBI): domain Eukaryota; kingdom Metazoa; phylum Chordata; class Mammalia; order Artiodactyla; family Balaenopteridae; genus Balaenoptera; species Balaenoptera ricei. The sequence continues at coordinate 2,177,211 of NC_082645.1, read as the reverse complement.
ACGGCTGAGTAATATTCCATTGTATACATGTGCCACATCTTCTTTATCCGTTCATCTGTCGATGGACACTTAGGTTGCTTCCATGTCCTGGCTATTGTAAATAGAGCTGCAGTGAACATTGTGGTACATGACTCTTTTTGAATTATGGTTTTCTCAGGGTATATGCCCAGTAGTTAACAGCTCTCTCTTTTTAAGGTTCACTATCCTGTAGGGAAAAAATACACGAGCCCTGCAAAACAAGAGGCAGTTAGTTGAATACTTTTGTAAGCAAGAGAAAGATGTTGCATTTTTCACTCCCCAGGCTTTAATAGTTTCAGTGTACAAAACAGAGACTTTGTACCTCATTCAGGCAGCCAGTGCAAGGAAGAAGAATATGGGACAGAGGAATGGTGGGTGGGGCATGGATGGTTATGCCAGAGAGGGCTTCAGAAGGACAGCTTGCCCACTTCTGATAGCCTTCCAAGACAGAGCCCTTCAGAGCTCTGAAATCCATGTTGCCTTTTCACAAATGTACTGAGTGAGGCTGTGACTGATTTACAGAAGGGAACGTGCCCAGCCTCTCCTGTAGAGGCCCAGTGGACTCCACAGCTGGCCTGTCCAAGCTACGTCCAGACCTGCAGGTCAGAGGGCAGAAGCCAGGCTTATCTTGGGGAAATGGCAGGCCAGTGGTGTCCAGACTTGATCTGTCGGGGACAGGAAACCCAGTGGCTCTGGTGGTCTGGCCCACTGCCAACACAGATCTCAGTCAGTGGCTTTGAGTCTCAGGCTCTGTCAGATGACGGGGTGAAGCCTCACACCCTCACCCACCCCTTTAAAGTCGGGTAACACTGACCACACCCCTCAGACTCTAAATCGAACCCAAGGAAATGGTTGAATACTGGCTTCCCCAAGGTCCACGCCATTTTACCTAGTCATAGGCGGGACTTTTCAGGAAACAAGCCACCCTGAGCGATGTGCTATCATACTTTCCCTGATGAACTTCGAGGCAATCAAGGTAATTAAAGAAAACTCTGCTTGTTCAAATGCGAGCGGGAAGCCTCTCTTTACCTCTTAAGTTTGAGTCGGGTCCTTGTTTACGTGAGGGTACTGTGTGAGGTTTCTTGGCCATTGGTGACCTTTGTGGGTGGATGACGACATCCATTCTGAACAAGGAACAGACTTTTTCCTCAAAATGCTAACGTTTAAGATACAAGTGAACTTATTTACAAAACAGAAACAGACTCACAGACATAGAAAACAAACTTATGGTTACCAAGGAGAAAGGGGTGGGAGGGATAAATTAGGAGTTTGGGATTAAAAGATTCACACTACTATATATAAAATAGATAAAAAAACAAGGACCTACTGTATAGCACAGGGAACTATATTCAATATCTTGTAATGGAAAAGAATCTGAAAAAGAATATATATGTATAAATGAACCACTTTACTGTACACCAGAAACTAACACAGCATTGTCAATGAGCTCTACTTCAATAAAACATTAAAAAAGAAAAGAAAAGAATGACAGTGGCTCGGGCTGAAGAGGCCAAGTGCTGTTTCTGTCACGATGCCAGCCCTGTATCTTGGGTTCACCTCCCAGGACAAGGAGCTCTCTCCTCAGCCCTTACGCTGATTCTCTGACGGAAGGTGCAGGGGGTGGGTTAGAATGCACTGACTTGTGTTCAGGAGTTTGGGGACTTGGTGAGCACCCCTGAGAGAGACCATTCTTTCTCTGCACCCAGACATTTCTCTCGCCTGGACATCTTTGCTGCCACTACCCTGGCCCGGCTGTTACCGACAAGGGTTCTTGGCCCTCCTTAATCAATAGAAATTGATCAGAGGCCAGACAAGAAACTCAGGCAAGGCTTTACTGGGGCCCCTGGGGAGCGAGAACAAACAACAGGTTCCCTTGCTCGCTTCCTGAGCGGGAGTGGGCTTGTTCCTTACATGGGGTGAGGGGAGGGGTGTGTCCAGGGGTTGGGCCGGAGAGGGGTTTAGGTGCTTTGCCTACCCCTTGTTGTGTGCAGGGGGCATGCGTAGTACCCTGCTTTTGCTCCAGGCTCTTCAAAGGTGGCAGTTGGGTTTTTTGGTCTCTTTGTGTCTTTTGTCCAGAATTTGCCCCAACTGTGCATGCATGCGCTTATTTTTAGTCCCATATAGTTTCTTTGTATCCTGTTGCTTGAGGAGAGGTGGGTCCAGGTGCCAGCACTGCAGCAAAGGGTCCTGGGTCCCAGCCTGTCACACAGCTGCTGCCATTTCTTGCCTGGACCATGCAGTGGCCTCTGCCTGCATCGTCTCTTCCCTATCGGTGCAGCACCTTCAGCAAGCTTTTGAAAATGCAAACCAGATCACTGCCATCAGTCTTTTCCTGCCGAGAGGCCGTGTGGCGAGGTGATCCAGAGCTTGGGATCTGAAGTTGGTCCGACCGGGTTCAAATCCTTCACTAGCTGGGTGACTTGGGGCCCCTTAGCTTCTGTCCTCATCTGTAAAATGGAGATGATGATGTTAATAGAACCTACTCATGAGTTGTTGTAAGGATTACATTTCTACCTGGAACATTTAGACCACTGCTGAATACATGTTAGTTATTATGTTTGTTGTCAATGTTCTGCCTAAAATTCATGGGCCTCCTAAGCCTAGACTCAGACACAGACTTCTAACCAAGCTTGTGAGGTGCAGCACGATCCAAAGCTGGGCAACTTCTCTTATCTCCCAAGGACTCCTCCTGCCTCCTCCTGTTTTCTACCCACCCTAGCTTCTTTCAGCATCTCCAAAGCACCACACTGTCTCCTGCCCCAGGGCCTTGGCACAAGCTTTTCCTCTACTGCGCATGTTTGCCTCCTTGCCTCTTTGCCTGGCCGACTCCTGCTCTTCCTCTGTATCTTGGTCTAAGTGTCCCGTCCTCAGGGACCCCTCCCTCAACCACTGAGGTGGAAGGAGACCCCTGTCATTCTGTGCTGCGGCACCCCCATTTTTGTTTTCTTTCATAGTCTTTGCCACAGTTGGTAATTTTCCGTTCATCTGTAGGTTTGCTCGATTGGTATCTTCAAGCTCTCCTCCCTTTAAGCGCCGTGAAGCCAAGGATGGGCCCACAGCATGTGGCACAAGCCTGCCCTGCACTGGCCTGTGCTGCTCCCTGACTGTGATGAATGAATACTGGTAACCCAGTCGGGCTTGTCAGCTCCTGCCCTGGGCCCACAGTCGGTGTATGTACGACCTTGTGTTTATCTCTGCAGACAGAGACCTTTCCGAACACGTTTCTAGGTCGTAGGTCAGCCATGGAGGAGGTGCAGGGGATACAGAGTTTAATGGTTCTCAAACTGTAGCGGGCATCAGAAACACCTGGAGGGCTTGTTAACATGATTGTTGGCCCGTCCCCAGAATTTGATTCTGTAGGCCTGGGCTGGGGCCTGGGAATTTGCGTCTCTTACAAGCTCCCAGGTGAGGCTGCCGGTTTGGGGACCCCACTTTGAGAACCACTGAGAGAGGTGTACAGATAGCAAAGCAACCAGCCATCACAGTGCTCAGAGACCTGCTGGCTCATGGAGTGCCGCCAAGGAAATAAAGGCTGGGAGAAGAGTGAACCGGGCGGCTTGCTGTGGGCCACGCAGGTGGGGCTGTCCCGGTTCCTGTCCCACTTCTGTGTGTAGTTGTGGGTGAGGTCGTTAACGACTTCACGGTGGGAGAATCTCTTCTACCTGCTTCTTTTGCTGCTGAATTGGTAGAATCTAGGGGCTAGAAAGGTTGGAGGTACAGGATCCCGCAGGAGAGGAATGTTTTCAAGGAGCTCATTGTAATCATGTTGTGAAGGCCCCAGAGCGGGGATCCCGGTGGTTTGATGGAAGGTGGATTCAGGACAATCGTTGACGGCAGCTGCTTCTCCTGCCCGTTCCTCTATAGGAAAGCTCCTGGTAGAGAACTCTTTAGTGGGCCCCCTTGCTGACCGAGAGCCACAGGGAGCTCTTAGGTTTACCTAGTGGCCCTAGGCAGGTGGGCATCACCCAGAGGCCTGATCCCCTCTTTCCCATCACAGCCGCCACGATACTTTCATGGATCTCAGGAGCTTTTCATGGCCCCTGGAGGCTCCTCATCCCTCCATGACAGGGAGGGAGACGGTGTTGCTGGACCGTGACCTTTGGAGTCAGACGCCCCCAGGTTTGCTGTTGCTTCCGGTAGCATGCCTTTGGGTAACTTGCTTCTGCTTGGGTTTTCCTGTCCTGTAAGACAGGGATGATGGTATCCAGGGGAGCTTATGGTGTAGGGGTCGAGTTGAAAAGTCAAACAGTGGCATCAAATTGAAAAGCCTTGCTAGCGTTCAACTGTTGTGACCCCCAGCAAGTGATTGGATCTTATTAAGCCTCAGCCTCCTCGTTTATCATATGGCGATTAGAATGGTACTCACCTCGTAGGGGTCTTGGGAAGATAGAATATTTGTGACAACCGGTGGATTCCAAATAAAGTCTGTAGTTTCGTTAATGGTGTTGTGCTGATGTTAATTTCCTGGTTTTGACAAATGTATCATGGTTGTGTAAGAGGTTAGCATTCAGGAAGCTGGGTGAACAGATACAGGGACTCTGTACTATCTTTGCCACTTTTCAGTAAATTGAAAGTTATTCCAAAATGAAAAGTATATTTTTTAAAAACGTTGGTGAAGTAGTTATGGTGCTTGAGATTTAGTAAGCCCTCAGTACATGGTGGCGGTTACCATTACTACTAAGACAACTACAGTTACTACTTCTGATACCTTGCAGCGTCATGGTAACTCATGTGTGTGTCTAGCTGACCACTCTACAAATGGTATGTTAGTTTCCTATTGCTTCTGTAACGAGTCGATACAAAATTGGTGGCTTAACACAGATTTGTTCTGGAGATCAGAAGTCCAAAAGAGGTCTCACTGGGCTAAAATCAAGATGTCGGCAGGATTGCATTATTTCTGGATGCTGTAAGGGAGACTCTGTTTCCTGGACTTTTCCAGTTTCTAGAGGCGGCCGTGTGTTCCTTGGCTCACGGGGCTCCCTCCCCTCTGTCTTCAAAGCAAGTGATCACATCACTGTGGCTTCTGATTCTGGGATTCCATGTTTCTCTGACTGACATTCCTGCTGCTCGGTTATAAGAACCCTTCTGATTACCTTGGGTCCACCTGGATAATCCAGGATAATCTTCCCAGCTCAAGATTATTAACTTAATCAGATCAGCCAAGGCCCTTTTGCCACGTAAAGCAACATTCCCAGGTTCTGGGAGTTGGGACAAGGACATCTTTGGAGGCCATTATTTTGCCCACCGCAAGTGCTAAGGTATCTTCCTTCTCCTTTTCTCACCTGCCTGTGTTCCCCTTCCCCTCTACAGCCTGTAGGTGGAAGGAACCTGTTGTCTGATTTCCTTGGGTGGAGCTTATGCCCACGGGGCAGAGAGAGGGCAGCTCTCAGCTATTTCCCTTGCAGGGCTGAGCTCCACGTGGGTGGCTGCTGAGGGTTCAGCCTGTGGCTTGGGGTCTAGCACATGTGTGTGATGTGCAACTGGGTGCCATGTTGCTGAGTGGTAATGGACTTTGATTCTTCAGTTGTGGGCTTGGTACTTCGGGCACCAAAATGGTGACCCCAGCTCTCTCTCGGTTAGCAAACTGTGCTGACGTGCTCACTGTTGAGTCTGAAGGCTGATTACATCTGACCCCTTATGAACACTCTCTGTGGGTCATAGATGATCCTGGATGCCATACTCCCTTAGTTCTTTGTTCAAGGCCTTATTTCCGCCCCTTCTCTTCCTCTTTACCTGCCCATCTCTGTCTAAATCTGGACTGCCGAGCACGGCAGCCACTGGCCACGTGTGGCTTTTGAGCACTTGAAGTGCAGCTAATCTGAATTGAGACATGCTGTCAATACACACTGACATTTGGAGACTTAGTGTGAAGAAAAGAATGTAAAAGACTTCGTTAATGGTATTGAAATGCCGATTACATGTTTTACAGTAATATTTTGGATATATTGGGTTAAACTACATTATTGAAATTAATTTCACCTGTTTCTTTGTTTTTTTTTTGGCTGTGCTGCGCAGCACGCGGGATCTTAGTTCCCCGACCAGGGATCCAACCCCCGCCCCCTGCAGTGGAAGCGCAGAGTCTTAACCACTGGACCACCAGGGAAGTCCCTCACCTGTTTCTTCTTAATGTGGTTACTAGACCATTTAAGATGATATATGTGACTTGCATTGTTTTTCTTTTGGAGAGTGCTGGTCTAAATCCTACTCATCATGTGAGTTTGTGTGTATGAGCGTGTGTATGTGAGTGTGTGTGTGTGTGTGTGTGTGAAGGGTCTTTTTATTCCTGTCACTGTGATATGTAAAAGGCTTCTCCAGGATTTCTCTTTCTCTCTTTCCCTCCCTTGTCTGCGTTTGTCTTTTTCTCTTTTTCTCTCTCTCCCCTCCTTTTGCAACTAGCTTGCTGAATGAATCTCTGGGAATGTTAAATCCTTTGAAGCACGATGAGGTCGCTCAGTAGAGAAGGCAGTGCGTGCTTTACCCCAGCCCATACAGCTGGGAAGTTCATCACTGTCTCCATCTCCCCACCTTACTCTTTACGCCTGAGAAGTTTTCAGATTGTTTGGGTTTATTTTTTTATTTTTAATAAAGTTATTTTATTTTATTATTTATTTTTGGCTGCATTGGGTCTTCTTTGTGGTACGTGGGCTTCTCATTGCGGTGGCTTCTCTTGTTGCGGAGCACGGGCGCTAGGCGCGCAGGCTTCGGTAGTTGTGGCTCGCGGGCTCTAGAGCGCAGGCTCAGTAGTCGTGGCGCACGGGCTTAATTGCTCCGCGGCATGTGGAATCTTCCCGGACCAGGGCTCGAACCCGTATCACCTGCATTGGCAGGCGGATTCTTAACCACTGCGCCACCAGGGAAGCCCGTCTCTGGTTTTATCTCTGTTGGGGATGGTGGCACATCTTTTTAACAGCCCCCGAGGGGAGTCTAAAATCCCTTTCCCAACTCTGCCTTGAAAACTGCCGCTCTGGGGAAGGGGGGTGGTCCAGGGGTTCCTAAGTGGCATCAGAGTCACCTGGGGAGTGAAATGCAGATTCCTGAGCTCTGCACGCTGGTGTTGCCAGGAATGAGGCTGGGTGTACATCAAACAAGTCAGTGGACTCGTTGGCCTGACTTGGGTGACAGTGCAGCCTGGCCTGCAGCGTAAGCCTCAATATTCATGTCTGCAAAGTGCCGTCTGGCTTGCCCGAGCCTCTTGGGAGAGATGCTGATGAGGCGGTGGGTACAGCTGGGGGTGGATGCAACTGGTCCTCCCTGCTCCCCTCCCCCAGCACACAGCAGCTGATGATGGTGAGTTGGGCTTATAAGAGGTCATCCTTTCCTCCAATGAAGAGGCAGTGAGAGAACGGATGGTGGAGAGTGGCTGGAAGGTACGTGGCCCATCCAGAGGTTACAAGAAGAGAGCTGTGTGGTTAGTTGGGTCCGCATCATGGCACCACCGCCTGTCAGCTGTGTGACTCGGTGCCTGTTATTTTAACTCTCTGAGCCTCCGTTCCTTCATCTGCAAACAGGGGGTGGTTGTAAAAGTCACCGGTCCTGGAGCTTGTGGCTGGTTGCGGAGCGGTGGGTAATGCTGGCCGCCTCTGCTGTGTTATCTGATACCTTCTGGTGATTGAAGAGTTTAACCACGTCTGCCAGCCCCCGGGGCAGGTTTGGGCGAGGGGAAACCTGAGGGACACCTGGAGGAGGTAGTGGAGCTGAGGAAGGTCGAGGTGGAGAGCCGCTCGGAGGATTCGCGGATGGTCGGTGAGTCTGCAGCTCTTTAGGGACGCGCAGGCCCTTGTGAAGCACGGCTCCCTCGCCCTGGAGGCCGCCAAGCCTCGCCCCCCGCCCCCCGCCCCCCCCCCCCCCCCCCGTGTCTGCATGCCGCCAAGCCTGCCCCCGCCTGTGTCGGGGAGAATGGCTGTCCTTGGACCAGCTGACTGAGCGGGCCTGGGGTAAGAGCCTGTGAGCCTGAGCGAGCCCGGGGCATCGAGGGGTCGGCTGGGCTGGACTGAGCTGAGCTGGGTGCTCTGGGAAGGAAAGGAAGTCCTCTTTCAGCTCTGGAGATGACCATCGCAGGGAAGACGCATATTTCTGGTGGGAACCTGCTTAACCCAGTAACTCCTGTAACCCCTGAATGCTGCCTCCTTGCCCTTCCTCTCCCCTCCGGCCCTGGGGGGATCGGCGCTTGGGCCTCCTGGGCCCCCGGCCTGGAGCTAGGGGGAGGCAGCCATCAGGACCCTCAGGGCCCCCAGGGCCCCGTGGAAGGGGAGAGGGGACGCACCAGGCCTCTGTAATGCTCCAACGCCCACTCTTGAGTTTCCGGAAACTTGCAAATTGATCTGAAAGAGTGGAGTTTCTTTTTCTTTCCAATGAGAGTGTGATCCTGGCTGGGGACTTCCTTTCTGGGGTTGCAAGGGTTTCAGCCACTTGTTTGAATATTCAGACTTGTGGGTTTTTCTCTCCCCTAGCGCTTGGGGCTCTTGTTTGGTTAGAATGATTTCAGTCATAGGTTTGTTTTGGAAAAGTAGCTAATTGTCCTAGTGTATTTTCCTTTCAGGAATGGCCTTGCTAGTGTTAAGTGTCAGTCTGAGTAGATGTGAATATTTGGAGATGGGGACTTGATGGAAGTGAGAACGCACGTGATTTGCCTTAAGGCAGTGGGTCTCCTTGCAGCGCCGGGTGGAATTTTCTGGCATTCACTGTGTGAGGACTCTGGCTGATGACCCCGGGGATGGGGGTTGGCAGCTGAAATTTTTGTCGAAGCCGAGTTTCCGAGTTTGTGCGCACAGCGCGCGGTGAGGCCAAACAAACCGAATCGTGGTTGTCTGGAGGGGAGAAATGTGGACTGCAGAGCCCAGCAAGGAGAACGGGACAGCTGGTGCTCAAGGACCCGAACCCCCCGATGGTTTTTGGGGAAGAGTTTGTATGGGCACAGTTTGGGCTGAGGGCTTCCTCTGATCGCTTGTTGCAGGGGGAACGGGGTGGTGTTCAGGTATCTCCGTCATCAGCCATCTGGTTCCAGCCGGTCTGGGGTCCACGTGCTTTTGCTCAGCCTGAAGTTACCTTCCTCCACCTGGGTGGGGGGCCCTGGTTCCTGTAGACGAACTCAGAGATTCAGATCAAATTATTACGCACATCCCCCCGGAGGAACCAGAACCGGGCCCCATCCTGCACTATTGTTTGACCGCCTTTCCTTTGTTTCCTGTATTCCCTCACTCCCTAATTAGTAACTGTTTGACTCAGAACTCAGAAAAGGTCTGGGAGGCCGAAGCCTTTTTCCTGCAAACAAGAAACGGGGCACACGGCAAGGCTTTTGTGCCCAAGAGCACCCCACAGGGTCCTGCTCTGTTTCAGAATGGCCGGGGCCTGGTTTATGGACTTAAACAATGTGACTGGAAGGGGGTGACAGTGATGGGGGAGGATACAGAGGTGTTTTTTTTTCCTTTTCAGTTATGTTTTGACTGAATTAAAATCATATTTAATAAACGGCACAGAGTGAATTGCTGACTAGGTACGGGGAACTTCAGGTACATTCCCTTGTATAATTCTTAGACTAGCCCTTTAAGGTTGATTGCCAACCCCAGTTTACAGATGAAGATACTAAAGCTGAGTGGTGAAATAATTTCCCCAAGTTTCCACAGCTGGGATCTGAACTGAGTTGGGATTTGAACGCAGGTTTCTTTTGTTCCCATGACCGTGTTATTTCTACTATGCTCCACGTCCCCTTAAGGAGATTTACTAATAACGGCAGAAAGAGAGAGGGTAAAGGTAACCCTTGAATGGCTGCTGTGTGCTAGGCCCTATGCTAAGTGCTTTACCTTTGTCTCCAGGCCACATTGCCTGGGGTCAGGGAGCGTGGGTGGGGGATTGGTACTCTTATGACCTTGGTTTCACAAAAGACACTACTGAGGCTTAGAGGTGTTAAGTGCCTTTCCTGATAAATGGTGGAGCTGGAATCACAAGGCGGAGTCTGGAGCCTCCATGGGCTCGCAGTGAGCAAACTGGATGTGGAAGGGGTCTTCATGGTCTGAGAACCCACTGTCGAAATAATGAACTTACCAGCATGGATAGCAGCTGTTTTCAGTGGATTAGCAAATACTTGCAGAGCGTTGCTTCTGTGTAAGAGTCTGGCTCTGAAACGCTATTCAGAGATACGGGGAAGTGTAGGACGTCCCCTGTTCTTGAGGAGATGACTGGTTATTAGTGTTACCACACCCAAAAGGGGATGGGCATTTCAGGCCTGGGAAGGTTTCCCAGAGCAGATGTTGTCGGTGTTACGGAGGGTAAGTTGGATGTATTGGGGGCAGGGAAGACCTGAAGACAAGAGGGAGAAAAAGTAGACAAGCTGGCTTGAGCAGAGCCATCCATCCTAATACAGGAGAGCCTCAAGGCCAGGGTTTTTTTTTTTTTTTTTTAAAATAGGGAGCACTTTCTTTTTTTTCAAATTTTATTTATTTATTTATTTTATTTATGGCTGTGTTGGGTCTTCGTTTCTGTGCGAGGGCTTTCTCTAGTTGTGGCAAGCGGGGGCCCCTCTTCATCGCGGTGCGCGGGCCTCTCACTACCGCGGCCTCTCTTGTTGCGGAGCACAGGCTCCAGACGCGCAGGCTCAGTAGTTGTGGCTCACGGGCCTAGTCGCTCCGCGGCATGTGGGATCTTCCCAGACCAGGGCTCGAACCCGTGTCCCCTGCCTTGGCAGGCAGATTCTCAACCACTGCACCACCAGGGAAGCCCAAGGCCAGGGTTTTTGATCTTAGAGATGGTGGCACCTGACCCACCTTATTGATGTGGAGAGGCCTGGCCTGGGGGTTGCTTCCCAAGGCTCACCTGGCAGGTGGTCAGGAAAGGATTGGGAGGTGGAGGGATGAGGCTAGAGAAAGGTTCCCCAGGTTACAAAGCTGTTGTGAGCTACTGGGCAGGAAAGGGTTAATGCTGGACCTCTCCTTAGAGTTAGTGATTCCATTGGCTGTGGTCCTTAAGCAAAGGTGAGTAATGCCGAGAAGAGAGGCAGAAGTTGGCCTTACTCGTGTGATGGAGTTGGGAGTTCAGAGATGACTTTCATAGGCTCTGAGAGGAACATGTTAGTTTACCATTACCTTCCCCCAACCGAGGATGAATTGATTTGCATTTTTATTCGAAAACTCTCCTCCTCGATTTCTTGTCTTAGCTTTACAAAGTTCCCATCCATTGCTGTGGTCAGAGAGACCCAGGTCTGACCTGTATGCTGATTTGAGTCTGGGACTCTCAAGGGGCTACTGTAATTACCTAAAGGAGTTGGCAGTGGAGGTGGCATTCAGTTGTCGGTCTACCACTTTATAGACCAATATTGGCAGCCATGAAGTCTGGCTTATCTTGGCCGTGGAGTTCAATCTTAGGGGCCTGGTGCATAGACAGCAGTGGGGAGGGAGGAAGGAGAAAGCAGTGAAGAATGGAGAGAGAGAGAGAAGAAATGCCTCGTGTAGGGCACTTGCAGGTTGGAACAATCGAAGGTCAGATCAGTGACCTTGCCTCTTTATCGCTCTGTGTGTCCCACCCAGGGCTGTTCTAATCCAGCAGTAACCAACACTGTATTTTAGGATCCTCCCCCAAAGTGGAGCTATACCCAGAGTTTCTGAAGTTTTTTAATTCCTGGAAGTCTTTTAAGTAACTCCTTCCAGGTCAGGTGTCACTGAGGGGACTGAGGCTCTCTTTTCTAGCCTACTGTCAGGCTGTCATTGTCACCAAAAGCCTGTCTCATTGTTGATTCTCCAGCTTTTAATGAAGCAATTGAGAGTGATTGGTGGGAAATACCAATCTGATTGAAAGGTGATTTTCTTGCATTGATTTACTTAATAGTTAGAAACAAGAGACCAAACGCAGGGACCTTGTCTTGCCCAGGAGGAATAGCGGAGAGGGCTTTGTTGAGGAAGAGCCTGGGGATGCCCCTTTGTGGGTGGCCATGCGTGTGTCTGTGTGATTGTTCCTGGTGAATCCCGACCTGTGGTTCCATAGGGTGGTTATTCCCGAATGGGAGGCCTTATTACGATGATTGTTTCCTAGCACCTCTAGTTTCTGACACTTTGTGTTGTATGAGGTCGGTCTGCTTGCTTTATAAGTTTATCCAGTGACCTAACTTCTCAAGGAGTGTTATTCCTGAAAGATGACATCTGAAGACACGTAGGTATGGCCTCAGTTAGCCTAGTGAAGCCCTTAATTAGTTCTGTGAAGAGGTTGTGTCCTTCTGTACAGTGTCAGAAGGATTTCAGATGAAAAGATGCTGTCCTGAAGTATCTCTACCCCTGTGCTGTCCAGTAGAACTTTCTGCCACGATGGGGATGTTCTGTATCTCTGCTGTCCAACATGGTAGCCACTAGCCACATGAAGTTATGGAGTACTTGAAATGTGCCTAGTGTGTCTGAGGAACTGAGTTGTTAATTTCATTTACTTGTAACTTAAATAGCCACATGTAGCAAGTGGCTACTACTATATTGATGATGCTCTAGACAATGGCCAGAGATGACGGATGGCCGTGTTTAAAACTTAGATATAGGTCTTATTTGGGCAGGCTTGTTTGTGAGGGGAGATGTAAGGTACAGGGTACTCTAGTGGACGTTAGAAAGTCTAAGAGATAGCATAGAATTGTGGAATTTTATTTAGATGTTGGACTTCAAAAATCTAAAAAAATGATACAGATGAACTTAGTTACAAAACAGAAGCACTCACAGACTTAGAGAATGAACTTTTGGTTATCAGGGGGAAAGGGTGGGTGGGGGAGAGGGATAGACTGGGAGTTTGGGATTGACATGTACACACTGCTATGTATAAAATAGATAACCCACAAGGACCCACTGTATAGCACAGGGAACTCTGCTCAATATTCCGTAATAATCTAAATAGGAAAAGAACTTGAAAAAGAATGGATACTTGTATGGGTATAACTTGCTGTACACCTGTAACTAACACATCATTGTTAATCAGCTATACTCCAGTATAAAAGAAAAAATGTTGGACTTCAAAGAAGACTTGGGTCATTGGAGCTGGAGTAGGCAGGGAAGTTTCTTAGAGGAGAATGGCATGCCCGTAGCTTTCAGGTCTTCTGGAATAATTTCCACACAGCCGTAAACGTTCTCTTCACTCATGCGCCCAGGGAAGCAGTATGGTATGGAAGACTCCAGGCTTAGGAGCCTGACAGATCTGTGTGAAGATGGGGTTCACTTATGCAAGATATTTAGGTTTCTAAGCCTCCGTTTCTTGATCTGTAAAATGTGTGTGATAGGACCTCCAAGAGCTCTTGTTAGGTTGGATAACTTATATAGAGTTCCTAGTGTCTTGGCACATAGCAGGTTCTCAATGAATGTAGGTGGTGTTATTGGAAATAGGATTAGCATATATACACAAAGGTCCCTGACTATTGAAAAGTGCATGATGCGATTGAGTTTATACTCCTTTTCTTTATATCCTTTGATGAAGGAGATCTGTCTCTTCACACGTTGAGCTAGGAGTCCTGAGACTGTCACAGAGAGAGTGGGGGGAAGGCAAGAAGGCTGTGAAGAGGCTAAGTAATACACAGAGGGACCCTTGCAGAATTGAGAACTATAGTGTGATAAATAAATCCGTCGCTGCAGTCACTGGTAAGGGCACAAGTTTATCAGTGTGTCTTGCAATCTTCAGAGTTCCAACTTTCATTCTCCTCCCCTCCCAGAAGAGTATTAACTGGAGTTTACAGCTTAAACACTCTCTGGGGTTCTGGGCATTTATTTGCATGGCACCTTGGACACCTCCTGGAGATGATTCCATTGTCATTTCCTTATCTGGGTTCTCTGTTTACTTCAACACTTGAGGTTGATTTAGTATCTTACAAGAACCAAACATTGTCTTGCAGACATCATTAATCTTGCCTTTCTTACCCGGCCTAAGTGTGAAATTAATCAAAAAGGAAAGGGAAATTAATAATATGTTGGTAGTCACAATTCATCAGGAGACCTCACAGCAGGTATGAAATTAACTTCGAATTAATACACACTTCAACAAATTAAAGGTATAGGGAAGGGTTATTTATTATTTAGGAAATGCCCCTTAATGCTTCCCGCTTTGATAATTAGTTAGATGATGGGTGGTGTCTGGTGATAAGACCCATTCAGTTTTGTGAGGTCGCCTTGGGACCCATGGAAAGCAGCAAATCAACGTTCTTTTTTCATGTTTCACTTAGATAAATGAGACCAAGCCAGATGGTTAATACATACTTGTTTCCTGTCAGTTGAAAAGGTTTGCCCAAACACTTGCAGTTTTGATCTCTATTTACAATAAACTAAATTTGATCCCGGGTTCTGTGTTTCCTTGTTATGACATGCAGTAGGATCAGTTTCAAAGGATACATTATTATGCACACATTGTGGAAAAGAATGGAGCGTTATAATTATAACTCTCTGCTACAGCTTTCACCGAGGTTGATAAAGGACAGGCTTTTGTTACTGAATTGTTCCTATAATTACATCAGAACTAACAGGCATCAGTCACCTTCCATTAGGGGTGGGAGAGAAGGAACCTTACTTATTTAAGTGATCACATAAGGTGCCGAATGAATCATCCTCAGCCTCATCGTGAGGAATTAAAAATAGAAAGGAGCAGTTGACATCATCCTATAGCAGGTTTTTAAGGAACAGAAAAATGCCAGATAGTTTTTTAAGGAAAAGAGCTGCCTGAAGTGATGTCCCAGGCCACATGTGAATAGCCTATTGGCAGCAGTTCTCAGACTTGAGACTACATCCCAGACTCCTGGGGGGCTTGTTCAGATAGATGGCCGGACCCCAGCCAAGTTTCTGATTCGGTAGGTGTGCGGTGGGGTCTGAGATTTTCGCATTCCCAACTTCACCAGGTGCTGCTGCTGCTGCTTCCGGGGCTGTACGTCGAGAGCCATTAGGCTAGGGGAGAGAAACAGGTGTAACTCGGATGGTTCCAAAACCAGAATTTTAAGATTAATTCCCTGGTGGCTGTTAAAAATAATTTTGATGAAAATACTGAGTTTTGTTTGGGGTTATGTGCCAGTTTTGTAAAGGGGATCTGCTCTTTGTGATGTTGTCAATGAATGTTAAAAATAGTTGCAAACCTTGGTAAGTGGTCTCCTGGCCCGTGTCTTGGTAAAAATCTTGGGTAAACTTGTTCGGCTACAAGTATTCTCTCTGTAATCCAAGTTAGTGATGAATTCGGAAGTCGCAAGGAATGCAATTATTTTTTCTTATTTGTAAATCGAGCACTTTACCTAGGGACCATCTGTAGAACGGTCACGTTAAGTAAGGGTATTGCAGGGCCCAAGGCACTAAATCATTGTTAATTGTCACACCTGCCTGACTAAATAGCTGTTAGCAAAATCAAAATGTAATGCATCGGGCACTACCAGGCTGTGGTTCCAGGTTTCTGACCGGTTCTAGAACTGCCCTTTTATTATCCTATTAGTTTATTATCCTCTTATAAGAGTAACAACCACAGTAATAATAATTGCTAACATTTGTAGAGGGTTCGCTGCCTCTCTGATGAGGCAGCGCTGCTTTTTAGGCGCAATAGTTTGTGAATCCCCCCCATCCTTTCTGACTGAGGCGCTGTGGTTATCTCTCCTTCAGACACAAGGAGACAGAGGCGTGGAGAGGCACTGGCTTTGTGAGGTTGGGCCTCTGCCTTTGAGTCCGGGCAGTGTGAGCCATGTGAGGCAAATTTAGATTGGAGTCTGTTTTGGGAAGCTCTCAGTGGAGCCTTGATGAAAGACCTCACCGAAATGGAAAGATGCTAGCAAGTTTGAAATGTGATGAAACCAAACGTATCAGGTCAAAATTGTAGAAGTCCTGATGTCAAGGACCACTCTAGATCTTTGTAACTGGGCAAAATTGTGCTGTGCGGTAAATTTAGCCTCTCTGCCCAACCTAAGGTGAAAGCCATATGAAGCCACTCTTGTAATAATGGGCCTTTTTTTCTCTGTGACTGTCTGATGTTCCTTAAGGAAGATTGAATGACTTAAATCTTATAATGATAGGGAACTATACTCAATATTTTGTAATAACCTATAAGGGAAGAGAATCTGAAGAAGAAAAAAAAAATATATATATATATAATATATATAGAAATATATATTAAATTGAATCGTGCTGTACACCTGAAACTAACACGATATTGTAAAATCAATTATACTTAAATTAAAAAAATAAAAATAAAAAGAATTAAAGGAAAAATTTAAAAAACGCTTATAACGATGGTCATGATTTGTTTCTAATGTGTAAGCATTCAGTGGTCTTATCGTTGGAAATCTTTTTTCTAGGCATGAAGATATTTTAAGCAGAGCCATAAACTCCCTTCAACTATTTGCTCACATGAATCAATGTAGGGACAGCTTTGGTGTTCACAATGAGCCACCTTTGCTTAGGCTGTGGAAAGAAGAGAGGGAAAGCCTGCTTTGAGTTGTATTCCCGGTCACATAAAGATTCTGAGATTCTCTATTTGGAGAGACATTGTCCATAGGGAATAAGAGGATGGAACAGTTGAGTGTAAAATTGAAAAGGGATCAACCCAACAGATGACGGTGCTGAAGGGCATTAGGGACAAAGAGGTGTGAGACCCACCAGTCTGGAATTGACCTCCATTATCCTGTGTCATCAGATGCAGAGTAGGTGCTGCAGAGGTGGTCCTTGAACAAGCTGCGTTTATCATGGCTCACCTTTAGAGATGCTTTGAATGGGGAAGGGGCGATAGGCAAGATACTCAGATGCAGATTTCTGATAGAATGCCGCTCTAGAGGGCAGAGCTCATCAAGTAGATTATTTTGTTTGTGGGTCATTTATAATATATTTTATCCGAAATATAAAATGAAAGGGGTATAGGTTGGTTGAAAATGGGATTCCAGTTTTTCCTAGCTACTCTCTATCTCCAATGATTGCTACCTTATTCTTTCTAGATTGAATTGCATTCCCATGATCTCTATTTACAAGTGCTTTCACAAGTTTAGGTATAATTAAGGGAGGAAAATCAAAGCATAAGCCCAGGAAGAGATTGAGGGAGCCTATTAATACCTAGAAAAGATACTTTGGGTAAAATCTTGATGAAAGCCGTGGAGTGGTGCTGGTTTTGAAAATTAGGAAGGAGAAAGGACTTCCTTCAACATTTTCTTTATCTATAGACGCAGCTAGAAATGGCTATAAACTTTAATCTTATATACTTGGCTCTGCAGGAAATGCTATTTAAGATTAGTTGAACATTAAAGCTTTGCTGAGGATAAAAGGGAATGGCCTTTGGGTTTCTTGGTGACCACGAATTTTGCTAATGTATAGAGCCAAGCATAATGCAGTAGTTTTCGTATGACTCAGGGAATAGCTTGTCTGATTCTTAAAGTGAAGTCGAGATTGAGTTCTTAATTAGTATGAGTATTATTAAAGAAAATCCAGATTTGAAGGCGTTGGGGGAGGTAAAGGGTAATGAACTTTTCTCTTCCTTTTGGCACATCATGAACATTTTGACTTATGAATCATACCAATCTCACTACTGGTACGATTCATTAAGTCACCATGGCCTGTGCACTTGATCGCAGTATTCAAAGGCAAATTGCCATGTAATATACCAAATTAGGTGTTTATGAAAACATACAGAAAAGAGTTAAGGCGCTGAAAGTAAGTTGATATTATTTCGGTCGGAGGCACATGGGTGTTCATTTTGTTAGCTGATACTGCTTACATGAGAATGTGTTTTTGATGTTGACCAAGATGCTTAGGACTGTTTTCTTGAAATGTATCTTGGTGCTGCTTACAGGAGTTAGTAGCTTTTTCTGTATCATGATAACCCATTCCTTCACCTCAAAGCTATCTCAGAATGAAGCTGGTACAAAAGGGGCCCCGTGGTCACCAGCATTGATTCAGTTCCTTCCAGCCTTCTACCCTTCCTTAGCAAGCATTTCAGGCCAGACTGTTTCATGGAGATGGTGGATTTGGAATGACAGCAGGTTGAATCTGCTCTTGTATGTTGCCCCAGTGCACCAACCCTCTGCTTTGTTCAGAGACTGTTGACACAGACAAAAATGTTAGTGCTGTGAAGGGTAGTTATATGCTGCAGACCATATAAAGAGAGAATCATCTTTGTCTTAAAAAAACAAAACTCTTTTCAGACATTTTCCAGCAGAATATGGTACATGTTCTTCCATGAGGGTCTTAAGTAAAAAGTAGACCAGTTGGCTAGTCTTAGAAGACTTCTGGGCAGTTAGCTTGAAGATGGGTCTGTTGAGCATGGTCTTTATTCTTTTTCTCTCCCTCTCCTTCCCTCCCTCTCTCTCCTTCCCTCCCTCTCTATTGAGCTCTCTTTCAGTGTTATAATTCTCTGCTGATAAATTCCACGAATATCAGAAACACACTGTATGTATCCGTTAAAGGACATGTTTTCCCCCTTTTGTTTTTCTGTAAAGGAGTTTTATAGAGGGAAAATATTAGTGATATCAGAAGCACATAGTAGGTATATTTCTAAAATGGCTTTTTACTGCTTTTCTGGTTTTATTCAAGGTGAAGCAGGTACAAGTAATGTGTTATATTTAAATGAACAGGCTTGCAATTCAACTGGCTTTATCTCGTATTGCAGACTCCTTGGTTTTTTGTCGTAGAGCTATGTATTTTTTAAATCATGTGTATACACCTACTTGAGACTGTGTGTATAAATTAATGTAGTCTAGTCCGGAAAGCATTAGGATTGGTAAAAGCTTTGGTTTAATGCCTCCTGAGACTTGGAACAAAGAGAGGTTTTGTGGAGATGCTCCATCTTTGCCAAATGTAGCCTTACTCCTGTTGAACTAATAATGGCTGGATTTGGATACTAACAAGTGAGATAATGTAATTTTTTAGATAAATGCCTCTGGGTGTTGAAGTGATAGGGAACGCTCACCTAGCTATTTTTCGGTATTTATCTTAAAAGGCAGTCGGGTTCCGAAATGTGAGAGGCCTAGTTCGCAGAAGCTCTTTGTCAGCCTGTCTGTTTGCAATGGATCAAGTTCTTAAAGAGGAGAAACTTAAAAATGTCTTTGTCCTTGTGATTGCAGGAGTGATTGCTGCTCTATAGTAGACATTGGAGGCGGATCCATCAGGCCATGTAAGTACCATAGTAAGCACATATTTACCTGGCTAAGCACAGACCCGGGATATTTGCCCTTAGGGGGAGAGGACCTAGGATTTGAGTCAGACATTAGCATTTGGAACCATCAAAATGCACCACAGCCCCAAAGGGCCAGGGGGTTGCCCTTCTAGTGCAACTCAATCCCAAGGAGACGTACGTCTCTGGCTATTTGGTTAAGACCTGGTGGAATTGATCTTTTGGGTTAACTGGGCAAGAATGTTTTGTCTGCCTCGAATTAGTAAAGTGACTGGAGCAGAAGGTCATTTATTACTTAGTCATTATCAAACGCAAATGTATTGGGCTGGATTACGGCCTGATACTCTTAGGTGGAAGGGCTGGCCTCTTCAGACACAGAGGATCATGGTGTGAACATAAATTAGCGAAGCCAATGAAGTGGAGAGTGTGACTCAGAATGACTGCACAATCTCTGAACTGTGTCTGTATCAAGGAATTGTTCATGGAGTACATTTTCCTAAGCCCCCAGTTATGAACATATTTTACGGAGGAAGCACTTTGCTGAGTACTTCCTTGTTCTAACTGTATGAATAGTCCTGAGTGCTTAAAACCACTGTCTAAGCTACCTTTGAGAGTCACCTTGGTAAATCAGACATTCAGCTTGGGAGCAGAATTTTTGGATTTTACAGGCTAATAGGATTTGGGTGTCAAGGTTATGGGGCCAGCAGAATGAAACATGAAACATTCATAATTCTTGTTTCTCTTATGTGTGTGGATCTTTGAACAAACTTTGTCCCTAACAACATCACAGGAAAATCCACTCCAGCAACTGACAAGCAGATGAATGTCTGATGTGAATAAAAGCCTTAGTTAGAACTCAAATTATGTGACCATGTGACTTTTATCAGAGGCTTCTCTCTAGCTGTCACCTTGAAAGTTTGTCCCGCTGGGAGAAATCAGAGAAACAAGAAGTGTCTCCGTCAGAACCTCAAAGAGGTTTTGCGTCTCTAAAGACATAGGGTTTTGTCTAAGACAGAACAAGCATATTTAATCCCTCTTACACATCCTCCTACCTCCACATCACACACATGACTGAAAGGGAGTGGTTTTCAGTTCAGGGACCGGACAAGTAAACCATCTATCTTCAAGGGTCTGTTCTGAAACTAGTGAAGTGCCGACAGATAAGGAAGTCCGTTCACTGCCCTCCAAGAGGTGCCAGGCATGGCAGCTAGGGCTGTAGCAGGCTGGCATCGTGGAGACTAGGAGCTGGGTCTGCGCTCCCTGATACCCAGGTGCAGTGGCTTATGCTCTGGGAAGGATGTGCATCTTTCTGCCTCTCCTCTGCTGTGATTTTTTTTTTTTTTTCTTTTTTTCCTGCACTGTGTGGGGTTGACAGTCTTCGTGGAGCAGGCAGACGTGTTGGCATCATGTGGCACTCCTGGGCTGTGTCTACCTGCCACCAGATATGGTGCCTCCTTCCCCCTCCAGTGTGCTAATACCTAGCTGCCTTTGGAAGGGCCTCTTGGCTCCTTTCAGAATAACTACTGAAAGAGCAGCTGTCTGTCAGCCTCCTCCAGAGCCGTGGAATTGGGCTGCTGTCAACCTGTTGGAGGAGTTCCCAACGCAGCAGACTGGCTGTCACTGACATTTATAACTTGAAAGCCGTATCACAGATGAGTTTGCGTGTCTTACCATCTTTTAAATTAGCCTTCAGATTATAAAGCACACTCTCCACACTTTGACAACGCCCAGGACTTTGGAGGTGGTTGGGTCTTCCTGAAGGTGGAGAAGCAGTCACCCTTCTCCCCTGGCCATTTTGTAAAACCGTCTTTCTTCTGATTCAACGGGAAAGAAGTTGTCCCAGCTTTAGGCTTGGGTTTACGTGTAACCATGAGTCAGTTTAGATCAGGGAAATGTTGGCTTCTGGAAACAAATGACCCTAACTCTGCCACCGAGTCTGTGGTAAGAAAGGGTGTTGCTGGGAAATGCGTGTCGGAAAATGTTTCTCACATAGGTTGGTAGATCCTGTACCTGGTTTTTTTATGCCTTAGTTTCTCAAAGAACCATCTCTGACCTTCATTTCTGGAGACCTGACCAGAAGAGAAGGATGCAGTATTGATAAAAATGGAAGTTAAAACCATAGGCACTCCAGTAGATCTCGTGAACACACACTGCCAGAGGAGAAGGCTAAGGCCAGGAGGGCAGCAGAAGGCATGTTACTCGCTGTGGGTCTGTCTAGACTGTACCTTCCTTGAGCACGAGGGTTGGCCTTATTCCTTTTCACACCACCAGTGGCGAGTACAGAACCTGGCATGTGGCAGCAGGATGAGCCGAACCAATGAGCGTCAAAAAGAAACAGGTGTTAGGTAGGAAAAATTTGGTTTCATTTTCTTTTTATCCCGCTCATGCAGGCGTTGAAATATAGTCATCAGCAAATCCAGATGACGGAGTTTCAAGTTCATGGCGTTCTCCTGTTGGCATCAAAGATGAGTAATCTTGGAAGAGGTGTAACAGAAATGGGGGCTTAGGTGGCAAGTCTTGGATGCAGTTAAGATGAAAACAGCCTCCACTGTCCGTGCTCACATTTCTTTCTGTGGTTCCCAGGATGTTAGTCACGTCTTGGGAAATGTCGGTGCCTGACCTTGGCTGTGTGCTGTGCAGCCGCGTCCACTGCATGGCCTGTCTGGAGTGGGGCAGGGACAGGCTCTTGAGCCAGCCTGGTGGTGGCCGCAGGATCTGGGAAGAGAGTCAGCTGAGGATGCTTGTCACCTTCCCGGCCCTTTGCCCGTGGTGCACGTTGGATCTCCATCTCGGCCCTCCTTCTCAAAGTCTGTGTAGGCAGCTGCCCCTCATTGATAGCTGGGCACGTTGGATTAACCCCGCCGCCCTGTTGGCCCCAGGGAAAGGTGGGGTGCAGGGCAGGGGTCAGGGCTGGGGCTGCCCCTTGTCAGCAGGCCAGACGTGGAACAGCAGAGCAGTTGTCTTCCCAAGGCATGCCTGGTTTGGACTGGATCTAATCAGAATTCCCGGTTTGTGGCAAGACGTTTCAAAACAGCGTCATGTGTCTGTTCTCTGGCTATACTTGAAAAAAAAATACTGAAAAATGTTTAAATATTTAAAATACCCAGACAAGTGCGGAGACTTAGTGGAATACTTGCTCATTTACATCCCCCTCGAGCCCCTGCCTTTCTGATCTCGTGGATGACACGTCTTAGTAACTGTGAAAGGTGCCGATGTTGGCGTCTGTTAAAATTACCATCCTTTTGTCCCTGGAAAGTCTAAAAAACGTGGCCTGCCTGGGACGGAGACCTACAGCAAGCCCCGCGGTACCCACGCTCCGGGGAGGGTTGGCGCTGCCTGGCTCCGCCCTTTCCCGTGGTTTCGTTCGTTACGTCCCTGCCCCGTCATTGTCGTCTAGACGGTTTCTCTTCATTCACTTTCAAGGAGGTGTATGTGTTTAAATCCTTCTCTCCAAGTCGTCCTCCTCCACTAGTTCAGGGCTGCCTTGTAATGGGCAGTTCCGTGGGTCCTGCTGGACAGAGCTAATGCCGTCTCCACGTCCCCTTCCCTTCCCGTAATACTTCACCATACCTGATGCCGCACACGTGACTCAGTCTGTCCATAACCTCTCCTTTCTCCCCAAGCCGGCGTGGCATCTCTCCACGTACGGCGACCTCCCTGGAGGAGACAGGCGAAGGCTCCTTTACTTTGCGTCTCAGGTTTAGGTGATGGATAGAGAGCTTCTGTTGGGCAGGCTGAGGCTCTCCCTCGGGTTAATTAACGTGGGTAAGGGCCACGGACGGTTTTTTTCTTCTTTTACCGTGATGGCTTTCTGGGACCGGAGTCCTGTGTTATTTTAGCTGTGTGGATGGATGACTGATCAATTTTTTTTAAAGGGAACTCTATTTATTTATTTATTTTTGGCTGTGTTCCTGTGCTAGGGCTTTCTCTAGTTGCGGCAAGTGGGGGCCGCTCCTCATCGCGATGCGCGGGCCTCTCACTATCGCGGCCTCTCTTGTCGCGGAGCACAGGCTCC
Organism: Balaenoptera ricei; assembly: GCF_028023285.1. Taxonomy (NCBI): domain Eukaryota; kingdom Metazoa; phylum Chordata; class Mammalia; order Artiodactyla; family Balaenopteridae; genus Balaenoptera; species Balaenoptera ricei. Next base: position 2,154,110 of record NC_082645.1, on the reverse strand, counting down.
AGACGCGCAGGCTCAGCAGTTGTGGCTCACGGGCCTAATTGCTCCGCGGCATGTGGGATCTCCCCTGATCAGGGCTCGAACCCGTGTCCCCTGCATTGGCAGGCAGACTCTCAACCACTGCGCCACCAGGGAAGCCCTGACTGATCACTTTCAACTCTTCCTTTTGGTGTGAGCTCAGGGTGGCTCACGGGAGTCAGTGCCCACTGCGCGTGCATTGCAGGGGCTACTGGAAAGCTTACCACCACCCATTTAAAGGGAGATGCCTCCTGGAAAGGAAGGGTGAAAGGTAGAGGAGAGCCTGGGTGAGGGTGAGGCAGGAAGGATTGAGGAAGGGGGTGCGGTGACCATGGGAATTTGGTTGAAGAGTTTGGGGTGCCTGCAGAAATGGAACCGTTTTTTAAAATTCTAAACCATCATGGTCTGGTACCATCAAAATAAATTGCTAGAAAAAGTGAGATTAAAGAAAGAAGGAAGTGGTCCCCTGCGCACATGGCGCTGCGAGTGGCGCGGAGCGTGCGGGCCGCGGTCTGCAGCCGGCGCGCCATCTCTGCGCCCAACGCGCCCTGCCCGCCGCGGCCCTGGGGACTGCGGGCGGGCGCCATCCGGGCGCTGCGCACCGGACCCGCTCTGCTGTCGGGTCGTAAATTCACAGACAGACATGAATGGGTAACAACAGAAAACGGTGTTGGAACAGTGGGAATCAGCAATTTGGCACAGGAAACTTTGGGAGATGTTGTTCACTGTAGTCTGCCTGAAGTTGGGACAAAATTGAACAGACGAGGAATTTGGTGCTTTGGAAAGTGTGAAAGCTGCTAGTGAACTCTATTCTCCTCTATCAGGAGAAGTAACTGAAATTAATGAAGCTCTAGCAGAAAATCCAGGACTTGTCAACCAATCTTGCTATGAAGATGGTGGGCTGATCAAGATGACATTCAGTAACCCTTCAGAACTGGATGAACTAATGAGTGAAGAAGCATATGAGAAATACATAAAATCTATTGAGGAGTGAAAATGGAACCCCTCAATAAACTAGTTTGAAACAACTTAATCCAAAAAAAAAAAAAAAAAAAAGAAGGCAGTGTAAAATACTAGCCTTCAATTTTATTATGAGATTCAAAGACATAGAGTCACCCTGTCCACTGGCTGTAAAAGTTAAAAGGACACTTACCCTCAGTTTTGGTACCTAGCTCTTCAAAGACCAGAAACACTTGGTGGACCGGCCCCCCTCTGTGGATGCGCCCACCCGCTTTGAGTAGTAGCACCGACCTGGGAGATGGGGGTCTCGGCTCTGTTTCTGCTGGAGGGCCCACCCTGACCTCTCTGAATCCTGGTTTTTATGCTGCAAAGTGAAAGTGTTATTGGTCTGTCTGCAGGGCACTGTTCTACCCGACAGGAGATGGGGAACCAGGAACAGTGCCCATTCCTGTGTTCCTCACCCAAATGGTGATCTCTCTTTTTAGAGATCCGTCTGGAAGGGACCTGCTGGGGGGTTATTTCATATACGCCTTTGGCCACCTTGACCAGATGTCTGCCCAGCTCATTTGAAAGGCACATGTCCTGCGTTTGTGACCTTCTGTAACAGAAGGACCTCTCTGTGTGTGTGTGTCTATACGTATAGTCATTTTATACCCAGTGCAAGTTTCTTTTTCCTAGTTCAACGTTTTAGGCTGGTGGAGGTGGGGAAATTACCCCTTTTAAGAAGTCATTTAGCATAATAAATGCCGGAGAGGGTTTGGAGAAAAGGGAACCCTCTTGCACTGTTGGTGTAATGTAAATAATAATGTAATGTAATAATTTACTGTAATGAGACAGTAAATGTTGGTGGAATGTAAATTGATACAGCCACTATGGAGAACAGTATGGAGGTTCCTTAAAAAACTAAAAATAGTTACTGTGTGATCCAGCTATCCCACTCTTGGGCATATATCTGGAAAAACTCGAATTTGAAAAGATGTATGCACCCCAATGTTCATAGCAGCACTATTTACAATAGCCAAGACATGAAGCAACCTAAATGTCCATCAACACATGAATGGATAAAGATGTGGTACATATATACAACAGAATATCACTCAGCCATAAAAAAGAATGAGGGCTTTCCTGTTGGCGCAGTGGTTGAGAATCTGCCTGCTAATGCAGGGGACACAGGTTCGAGCCCTGATCTGGGAAGATCCCACATGCCGCGGAGCAACTAGGCCCGTGAGCCACAACTGCTGAGCCTGCGCGTCTGGAGCCTGTGCTCCGCAACAAGAGAGGCCGCGATAGAGGCCTGCGCACCGCGATGAAGAGTGGCCCCTGCTTGCCGCAACTAGAGAAAGCCCTCGCACAGAAACGAAGACCCAACACAGCCAAAAAAAAAAAAAAAGATCAATAAAACTAAAAGCTGGTTCTTTAAAAAAAAAAAAAAAAAGAATGAAATAATACCATTTGTAGCAATATGGATGGACCTAGAGATTATCATACTAAGTCAAGTAAGTCAGACAAAGGCAAATATTATATCACTTCTACGTGGAATCTAGAAAATAGTACAAATGAGCTTATTTACGAAACAGACTCACAGACATAGGAAACAAACTTATGGTTACCAAAGGAGAGTGGTGAGGGATAAACTGGGAGTATGGGATTAACAGATACATACTACTATATATAAAATAAACAACAAGGATTTACTGTATAGCACAGGAAACAATATTCAATATCTTGTAATAACCCAAAATGGAGAAGAATCAGAGAATAAAGAATATAGATATATACATATATATGTATAACTGAATCACTGCTGTACACCCGAAACTATTACAATATTTTAAATCAACTCTACTTCAATAAAAAAAAAAAGTCATTTGGCGACCAAGGCTAAATAGGCCCTGACTTTGTGAACCCCTGCCCTCCAGGATCACCCTGCAGTGGTGTTCATTCTAGCCCCCTGGAAGGGAGCACAGACGCAGGTCCCCTGGCCTCACCTTGCTGGGACACGTCATCCAGCTGTGCGTCTAGGGAGGAGAAGAGAACAGGCATTCAGTGAGTAGCGAATGTTGCCCACAGGCCCCCTTTCTCCTGCTTCTCTGATTCACTTATCAGAATCTTGTTCACTCTTGCATTCTTTTATCCACGTGAACTTGTTTACTCCTCTTTTATGCCTGTTCGTGATTATGGTCAGGCGTTGCATTTTTATGCCCTGAGTGAGAAACAATGGGAAGAGAAGATTGGAAATTGCCTCAGAATTAATGGACATTGATTATACTGGCTGCTGTCAGCGGCAGCCGTGGCTAGTGCTGACCATGAGAGGAAATTGGCCATGTGCCATCGGCCGCATTTGGATCTTTTTTTTTTTTTTTTTAAATCAAGGTATGTATGGGGGGAGAGTACTGCTTAGTCTTTTGAAAGTAAATAGCACTTAAGCAGAAGGAGACTGTTGGAGCAGGGGCAACCAGTAACCCATGTTGAAAGGGGGAGGTAACGTACTTGATAAAAAGCTGAAGTAGCTCTAATAGTTTCGTAAGTGCACTTTCTTCCGGCAGCAGTGAATTAAAAGAAAGCAAACCAAAGCACCTTTATTTGTCCTCAATCCAGAGAGTCTAAATGTGAGGTGAGATTGTGGGAAGGACAGGGGTGTGTGTGTGTGTGTGTGTGTGTGTGTGTGTGTGTGTGTGTAGTGGGACTGGTCTCGGCAGGAGAGTTGCAGGTTTAGCATCCTTCTGGAGACATGTGTGGTATCATGTCAGTCAGGATAACTGGACTAGGCATTGTGACCAGAGGACCTACGACAGAAAACTGGGTTTGTAGGTGACGGAAGAGGTGACATTGATGTACCACAGAGCATGTGGCAACCCAGAGATCTGCAGCCACCAGAAGAAATCCACCCCGAGGGCTGCGGGGGGCATGGGAGTTGGAAGTGTTACCAGAAACGGGAAGTAGAACCCTTTGGAAAGGGCTGCATCCCTGGAGGAGATGCTGGTGGGTGGATGGAAAGGGGATGAGAGACCCCGGCCTCTTCCCTGCGCCTGTCCTCCCAGCTGCTGCTGGTGTCTCCCGCAGGCCAACCCTACCTGGGAGCCAGTTGGTGAGGGAGTTGGGGAAATGTCGTTTCCTACCAGACGTTGCAAAAAGGACAAAGCATCCAGAGAATGTATGTGAGAGCGGAAAGGTAGATGGCTGGCCTGGGGAGTGTAATCTTTTGGTGGAGAGAAAGATAAATAGGTTAAGTGGAAGACTGCTTTAGGGAAGAAATTTCCTGAGTTTTGGTTTTTGATTTCTTGATTCTATGCCATACTCCCTCGTCTGTGGTTCTCTACCACCATCTATCTTCTTTTTTCACAGTTTTGTGAAGCCTTTTACACTATGTGATATGTTACGGACATATTTGACTCCCCAGTAATAATGAACATCTGTGGAGTGCTTCCTATACATGGGGAAGTTCTCAGCGCTTTATCTGTATTCGTTCATGGAATCATCAAAGCTACTTCGTGAGTCTGGTACAGTTGATCCTCATTATTTGCAAATTCTGTATGTGCAAATCTGCCTCCTTGTTAAAACTTATTTGTATAACGCTCAAATCAGTAGTTGTAGCACCGTGCGACCCTTTGTAGACACACACAGTGGAGGAAAATTTGAGTTACTGACGTGCATGTTCCCAGCTCAGGTAGGAGATGCTCTGCCTTCTTGTTTCAGGTCTCCTACTATAACTAGGTGTCCTCTTCGTGGTCTCATTAGTGCAACTCTTCGCATTTTTGAGCTTTTTTTTTTTTTAAATTAATTCATTATTTATTTATTTATTTAATTTTGGCTGTGTTGGGACTTCGTTTCTGTGCGAGGGCTTTCTCTAGTTGCGGTGAGCGGGGGCCGCTCTTCATCGCGGTGCGTGGGCCTCTCATTATCGCGGCCTCTCTTGTTGCGGAGCACAGGCTCCAGATGCGCAGGCTCAGTAGTTGTGGCTCATGGGCCCAGTTGCTCCGCGGCATGTGGGATCCTCCCAGACCAGGGCTCGAACCCGTGTCCCCTGCATTGGCAGGCGGAGTCTCCACCATTGCACCACTGGGGAAGCCCCTGAGCTTTTTTTTTTTTTTCTGGTTGGTGATTTTGTTGTTTAAATGGCCCCCAAGCGTAGTGCTGGAATTACGTCGAGAGTTCCGAAGTGCTGGAAGGCTGTGCTGTGCCTTAGGTAGAAAACAGGTGTGTTAGATAAGCTTCTTCAAGCATGAGTTATAGTGCTGTTGGCTGTGAGTTCAATATTGATGAATCAACCGCATCTATTAAATAAGGTGTCTTAAAACAGAAGCACATAAAACATGGTTATGTATTTTTAAAAATTTATTTCTGATTTTTAAAAAAATTTAATAGGTGACAGCGAATGTTTTATGTTTTTATTTATTTATTTATTGGTCACGAGACACGTGGGATCTTCGTTCCCGACCAGGGATTGAACCCTTGTCCCCTGCAGTGGAAGCGCAGAGTCTTAACCACTGGACCGCCAGGGAAGTCCCCATGGTTACGTGTTGATCAGTGGACAAAAATGTTCTGACTAGAGGCTCACAGGAACCTAAGCCTGTATTCCCTTCCTCTAGGATCACTGGTTTAATATTTGCCAAGTCCGTGTTCACAGAGATTTTGTAAAGTATCACTACCGCAAATAATGGGCACCGACGGTGCCACTGTTATCCCCAGTATGTAGATGGAGACTGAAGCATGTAGAAGTCAAAAAAGTTGCCCAGCATCACCCAGTGGGATGAGAACCCAGGCAGTCTGGCTTCCCTGCCCTTTGCTACGCTTTCACATGTTTCCTACTCTTTTCCACCTTTTGAATCTGCTGTTCATGCTGTTGGAACCAACCCTGGGGCTGTTTTCAGTGATAAAACTCCTATTGGTAAAGCCAGCAGTTACCTCTGGCTGAGACTCGTGATGTGTGTAATTCTACAATCAAGGTAATAACATTTGACACCTGGATGAAAACCTTCACTTAGTTCGAGTGAGTTAGTTCTCAAGGCAGCTCTTAGAAGCACACATCACCTTCCATTTCGTAAATAAAAGCTGGCATCTTGGGAGGTTGTGATTTGGTCAGAGCCCCAGGGTGAGAAAGTGGTAGAACAGAGACTCAAATCCAGGTTTCCTGTCCCTGAATCCCCGGCTCTTTTTTTTGCAATATCCAGGCTGCCTCTCCCAGGCTCTCTGGGGACACTATGCTTACCTTGCTGCTGCTGTTCTGATTTGCCGCTTCCATGCTGCTTTGACCCGGAGGAACCACAGCAAGTTAGAATCGTGTGTAAAAGAAGTGATTCGGGGTTGGAGGCATGTCCGGAAATACTTCCTTTACAGTGGTCATTTATGCCCGTGTTTATAGAATATCTCTCTTGGGCTGGAATGGCCTTTTGGGAAAGATGTTTGTTTTGTTTCTGTTCATTAGGTAAATATTTGAAAATAAAGGAAAAATAATTTGAGAGGGCTGCTGGCATTGTTTTCAGTGGCACACCCTCTCTTTGTGTATTTAATTAAATGTGTGTTTGAATAAGAAATAGACGCACTTGCTAAGAATGAAAAGGGAGCTCTAAAAACAAACCACGTCTCCCTTCCCTGGGGCGAGCCCTGGGCCTGATTTCCCGTGTGCCGTCCCAAGGTGTTCTAACCTCCGCCCGAGGGACTCTGAGGTGGCGGTGAAGGGGGACCTTTGTCACATCTTGGTTCAAGGGTATGGGAGTGTGTTACTGGCCTGTGTATGCAGTGGATAGAGTCCAGGCAGGCAGATTAACATCCTGTAACATACAGGATGGTCCCACAGCAAGGAATTAGCCTCGCCAAATAGCCAACGGTGCTGACATTGAGAAACCCTGCTTTACCCTCACTGTAAACTGCGAGGGCTGTCTTAATGTGCGCAACACAAAAGCTTTTGTGTCTGAACTTGGACGTTTATTTTGTGTCTTCAGAGGCCTTCTGTCTGCAGGGTTCTTTTGCTTTTGGCTGTGTGCAGCTGCGTCCCATGGGTGGAGCCGTGGGCGCGGTCCCCCGCAGGTGGGGCTGTCAGGCGGGGCAGCCTTTACAGAGGCTAAAACCAGTACAGCTGACTTCAGCCGGTCTGCATTTTGTTACCACCACGTGTGGGCAAATCTAAACAGAAGCCACTGATAACATAGTTTCCGGGAAAAACTCTTTTGCTTCTCTAAATTCTGAATAGTTGCTGCTGTTAATAATTATATATACCTATGTGTAAGTATATATTTATTTACGCACATCAGATTAGCACACTTTAAAAAATGTTCCCTTTAATAAACATTGTATTGTACATGGAAATCAATTTGGGCAACTCTGTTACACAGTTGGCCCTGATACACGTGGACCCAGTGATACCCGTTGATTTGAGAGTTAAGTTCCTAGCAGTTCGGCCATGCTGGAGCTGCTTTAGGAGTGCTTCATGCCTTTCGTCCTTATGGTACAACATGTTCTTATGTTTAAACAGAGCTTTGAGATAAACAGTGATAGTGCAGTTGACGATGAACAAATGGAAATTGAGTTTCTTCACTTCTGTCACTGTGTGACCATTTGGAATTTTTATTTATTTGTTTGGCTGCGTTGGGTCTTCGTTGCTGTGCGCGGGTTTTCTCTAGCTGCGGCGAGCGGGGGCTACTCTTCGTTGTGGTGCGTGGGCTTCTCATTGCGGTGGCTTTTCTTGTTGCGGAGCACGGGCTCTAGAGCGCGGGCTCAGTAGTTGTGGCGCACGGGCTTAGTAGTTGTGGCGCATGGGCTTAGTTGCTCCGTGGCATGTGGGACCTTCCCGGACCAGGGCTCAAACCCGTATCCCCTGCATTGGCAGGCGGATTCTTAACCACTGCGCCACCAGGGAAGTCCCTGGAGTTTTTAATATGTGCTTAAAATTTAAAACAGTGAGAGAGTGAGAACTCCTAGGTGTCATAGTGCTGGGTAAGTGCATATTTTAGTTCATGGAAGAAATGTTTTGCTGCATTTTAGAAGTCACTTTAAAATTGATCTTCTTTTTAAATGGCCATCATCAGAAAATCTACAAACAATAAATGCTGGAGAGGGTGTGGAGAAAAGGGAACCCTCTTGCACTGTTAGTGGGAATGTAAATTGATACAGCCACTATGGAGAACAGTATGGAGGTTCCTTAAAAAACTAAAAACAGAACTACCATATGATCCAGCAATCCCACTACTGGGCATATAGCCTAAGAAAACCATAATTCAAAAAGAGTCATGTACCACAATGTTCATTGCAACACTATTTACAGTAGCCAGGACATGGAAGCAACCTAAGTGTCCATCGACAGATGAATGGATAAAGAAGATGTGGCACATATACACAATGCAATATTTCTCAGCCATAAAAAGAAACGAAATTGAGTTATTTGTAGTGAGGTAGATGGACCTAGAGTCTGTCATACAGAGTGAAGTAATTCAGAAAGAGAAAAACAAATACCGTATGCTAACACATATATATATGGAATCTCAAAAAACAAACACAAAAAAAGGTTCTAAGGAGCCTAGGGGCAGGACAGGGATAAAGACGCAGACGTAGAGAATGGATTTGAGGACACGGGGAGGGGGAAGTGTAAGCTGGGACGAAGTGAGAGAGTAGCACTGACATATATACATTACCAAATGTCAAATAGATAGCTAGTGGGAAGCAGCTGCATAGCACAGCGAGATCAGCTTATGCTTTGTGACCACCTAGAGGGGTGGGAGGGAGATGCAAGAGGGAGGGGATATGGGGATATATGTATACATATAGCTGATTCACTTTGTTATACAGCAGAAACAAACACACCATTGTAAAGCAGCTATACTCTAATAAAGATGTTATAAATAAATACGACCTTTTTAAATGGTTATATTAAAACGAAATGATTCAAGAATAGAATGATGATTATTGCATGATTGTTGCTGGAAGTAGTTGTGTTGTATGGAGGAGGGGATGTTAAATACTGATTCACGCTGGGTGTTCCCCATGCTGCGCACGTGACCGTCAGGATGGTTAGTATCTACTTATTTTTTGTTGAAGTAATGTTGGTTTATAACATTATGTAAGTTTCATGTATACAACATTATATCTTTACTTCTATATGCCCTATAGGCTGCTCACAATCCAAAGTTTAGTTTCCATCCATCATCAAACAGTTGGTCCCTTTTACCCGTTTTGCCCCACCCCTTCTCGTCTGGCAACCACTGCTCTGTTCTCTGTATCTACCTGTTTTTGTTGGTTGTTCATTTATTTTGTTTTCTTGTTCGTGTTTTTTTTAGATTCCACATATGAGTGATATCATACAGTATTTATCTTTCTCTGTCTTATTTCACTTAGCATGAGACCTTCAAGGTCAATTCATAGTGTTGCAAGTGGCAAGACTTCATCTTTTTATGGCCAAGTAATATTCCATTGTGTATATATAGACACACCACATCTTCTTTATCCATTCATCCATTGACGGGCCCTTAGGTTGTTTCCATATCTTGGCAATTGTAAATAAGGCCGCAATGAACATATGGCTGAGATCTTTCAGAAAAATGAATGAAAGAGAATGAAAGCATGTCCAGTAAAGCAGATCAGTATTTCTGTTGATCTGATTTCTGTCCATGTGAAACCCATGTTCTTTCAAATGCCACATAGAATTGAAGTACTGACCTGTTAGGGTCTTCATAAGAGTAGACAAATAATTGTCCTCTACCCTAATATTTTAAACTTCAACTGAATTTTACGTAAAGAACAGTTACACATGGTTCGTGTACAGCATGGTGAATTATCACAGCCATTTGTACCCAGATCAAGAAGTAAACAATGCCCAGTACCGGGCGGCTCCCCTGTGCCTCCTTGTAATCAAGATCTGCATTCACCCCCATCCCAAGCATAAGCACCAACCTGACTTCTCAGCAAGATTAGTTTTGCCTGTTTTGGGATGTTAAGTGATGGAATTCATTATACACTGCATACAGTGAAGACTAATTTTTAACCCATCTCTCAGTTTTGATTCTGACTGGAAACATTTGAAACATTCCAAAATGTGGCAGTTAAACATCTTGGCAACTCGCAGCGTTAGATGAAGAAAAATCCCAGTCTATTTCATGTGTGGCTTCGCTAATAGAAACATTGGCCTTCAAGGCAGTAACATTTAATGTGCTTGCTTCTATAATAAAAAACGTAACCAACCTAATTATGATCTCACTTGTTGGGCTTTAGAATTTCATTTGGAAGGCAGATAGTCGTGTAGAAATTAAATTGGAGTTTGTGTTTGTATCGAAGCAATCAAGTTCATTTGAAGCTAGCGTAGCTGATAGGCTTAAAATGTGGTCAATAAACAGGATATATGACATAGGCGCTTTTAACTGGATTTGGGTTGGAAACCATAACATTGCAGTGCCATCTCATTGCATCAGTTTATTATTACAGGGTACCGTTTTCTGAGTAGTAAGTGTGTCTAGTCTCTAGGGACAGAATGGATGGGATGTTTAATAGTTGAATTTTGGACTACGGGGGATCTGAAATTGCCCTTCATGTTATGGGGAAATTCAGTCCTCAGTTTGAAGGCCTTTGGGAATGTTGAACTGTTAAATTAATATAAAATATTATTTGGAAAAAATAGCCTTCCTTGCGGCCATTGTCCATGGTGAGAATATGTACACTCACTCTTCTCTGGATCTGTCAGAGGTTGGCTCCTTCACCACGAGCTTGGTGGCCAAGTTGGGAGGCTGGTGTGGCTCGTACCGAGGTGTGATGTGGCAGCAGGCCACACGGGACGTGAAGAGCATTTGTCACGCAGCTTCTGTTGGTCCCAGCAGAGATGAAAATGAGCAGTTCTAGCAGAATTACTAAGTCAGGACGGTTTGTCTCTGGGAAGCTGCTTTTTGCTCACTTGATTTTTGGGGTTTGTGAAAAAACATTCTTCTTTTTCTCCCCCCGCCCCCGCCGCCTTAGTAGTTTCTAGCCATCTTCTCTAATTAAAACAGGGAAGAATCTTCTGTGCCTTATTTTTTTGAAACTTGTTTGTATCCAGTTACTAAATCTAAATCTTGCCCGTCTTTTGCATTTTCAAGCCTCTGAGGCAGGAGAGGCAGTGCTTGCAAATAAAAACCATTTCGGGGTATTATATCTGAGATGGGAATCAGACCACGCCCTTCTTGGGATGCAGGCTGTTCAAAATTACTCAACTACAGGGGAGCCCTAAGTCCTGCTGTACTGTCCAGGTCCCTGGTCACCTTGACTTGCAGTCCAAGACTCATCTTGGCCCCCTGCCTCCCCTTCTGTTCCAGGCGGGCAGGGCAACAGTGCCCTTGACTGTCGCTGGTCACTGGTACCTCTGCTTCACGCACAGGCTCCCACCCCACGCTGGGGATGTCTTCCTCCACCATCTTCTTTTCGTCTTTCAGGACTCCTTCCAGGGTTTCCTTTTTCAGAGAAGCCTTTCTTCATCCTCCTGGATAGGATGTGATGGGTTTCTTCTGTATTCTTGTGATTATCCTGTGTCTATTATGTACTCTTGCTTTTGTACACTGGCAGCCAGAACAGTGCCCTGCATGTAGTAGGTGCTCAACAAACACTTGTTGAATCAGTGGGTAGATTCCACTTTTACGTTGTAGTCTAATGATCCATTGATGTGTGTGTCTCCCCGCTACAGTTTGCGGGCCAGGATCATGCCTCTTCATCGTCACATACTCAGTCCCTGACAGAAGTACTCAAAAATGTTTGAATGGCAGGGAGGAAAGGCCGGTGTGGCGGGGAGAGCATTTTAGAGACGCGGGAGAGTTTTTCTTGCACCTCAGTCGTTTGTATTGTCTTGAGTGTATGGGCAGAACCTCTTGTGCCTTTGTGATCAGGTGCAAGGGAATCCCATAATGCTCTGGGGCAAGAACTATACCCTCAAACTCCCCCATCCCCCTGCCTTGTTTTTCTTTTTGATTGATTGATTGATTGGCTGCGTTGGGTCTTCGTTGCTGTGCGCGGGCTTTCTCTAGTTGTGGCGAGCGGGGGCTCCTCTTCGTTGTGGTGCGTGGGCTTCTCATTGCAGTGGCTTCTCTTGTTGTGGAGCACGGGCTCTAGGCGCACGGGCTTCAGCAGTTGTGGCACGCGGGCTCAGTAGTTGTGGCTCGCGGGCTCTAGAGCGCAGGCTCAGCAGTTGTGGCGCACGGGCTTAGTTGCTCTGTGGCATGTGGGATCTTCTTGGACCAGGGCTCGAACCCATGTCCCCTGCATTCGCAGGTGGATTCTTAACCACCATGTCACCAGGGAAGTTCCCCTGCCTTGTTATTCAAATGGGAATGCCTCTGCATATTGGAAAGTGTTGGTGAAAGTGTTCATCTCTCAGGAAATGCCCGACGATGATGTCGATTACCCTGCTGATTGCTAATGCAGGAAAACATCAGGAAAAAAGAAAAACTTTAAAAACAGTGGCTTATGTAAAGGCAGCATTAATTATCATCCCTTAAAGGAAATAACTGTCATATTTACATGATGACTGTAAAGGCTCTATGTGTTGCATATCTTATTTCTACAGTAATTTTGGTATAAGCGCTTACCTGGATTCAGGTACTCAGCCCCTAGAATCATATCATAGTGGTGTTTTTTCAGTTCCCAGAAAAAGAGATTAAGTGATAGGATAGAGCTTTCCCAAATTTGAGTCTTTTTTCCCCCTAACCTGCTCAGATCTCTGGCAATCACTTATTTACCAGTAAGTGCCATGGGTGGTGAAAAGAATAACCAAGGAAAAAACATTCTGTAGGAAAGCAGGGAGATGTGACTCTTTAATATTTTCTGCATTCTTCTGAGATGCCGAGGCCTCTGCCCACAACATGTACCCTTTCCTGCCAGTCGGATTGTTCCTGGTTCAGAAGAAGGGCGTCCAAGGGATCCCCTGGTGTCCCAGAGCCCAGGACATTGGGAGTTCTGCTGCTTCACACATTTGGGGACCCCTGGATTACAAACAGAGGCACGTTGCCTGAGGCCCATGGCTTACAGGGTGTGGCTCCCTGCTGCCAACCTGGGGGAAAGAAAATGAGAGAGAAGACTGATTCCTAAACACATTCCTAACCCTGCTTCTCCCCAAACTGGAGAATTGAGCAGATCATCGTATATGGTCCAGGCAAAGCCCGTTATGACCTATCGATCGATCGATCGATCTATCTATTTATCGGCGTCACGCTGCATGCGGGATCTTAGTTCCCCGACCAGGGAATCAAACCCACACCCCCTGCATTGGCAGTGTGGAGTCTTAACCACTGGACCACCAGGGATGTCCCAAAGCCCGTTAGGACTTTGGCTGGAATGTGTAGGCCTGTTGTGGAGTGATAGTTACTCTGCATGTGGCACCCTGCGCTGGCCTGAGGACATGGCAGAGTTGCTCAGTCTCCCGGGCAGAAAGAACACAGGTGAGGACCAAGCAGCCCTAGGACAGCCACTGCCATCAAGAAAGTTCCCCTGGCTGGAAGCTCTTGTCTGTAGAGGCTGCCCATCTCTGTTATGCTGTGACACAATGCCACCTGAGAGGGACCTTCTCCCTCCCAGGGCTAAGGCCGGTAAGCTCTGTCAGTCACCGTGAGCTTGTCCTCCGTGTCACTGCCCTTGTCCAGAGAAAGAGAAAAGTTGGCTTTGACCGCCGTGAAAGTATTGAAGGCAGCCTTAGGGGTGAGATTTCAGGCAAGGGTGCGGGTATCCTCTCCCTCCCTCTACCCCACCCCCCCTTCAAGGAAGGAACCCCATGTCCCACTCAAGCCTGAATTCCACTAGGGGGGCTAAGTGCTCCCTCCGCCGGACCAGGGAGGGATGTTTGTGCCCAGACCTGAATGGTGGTGGAGTCAAGGTGGTATCCAGGCTGAGGTGCCTGAGGCAGGAGCACGTGTGGCCCAGCGGGAAGGCTGTGTGGCCAGGGGGAAGGGAGCAAGGTGCTGAGTTTGGAGGGCAGGTAGTGCTGGAACATGAAGAACCTCGTTGGGCGTGGTGCGGAGTTAACGGTTTTATTCTGATTGGGATGGATGTGTGGAGAGTTTTGAGCAGGGACGTGACCTGATCGGATTTCTGTTTTACAAAGGTCATTTAGCTTGTGTGGAGAACTGGCTGTAAGGAAGCCTAGAGGTCAGGTAGGAAAGACAGTTGTCCAGTGTAAGGTGATGGAGGCATAGACTCAGGGGAGGGGAGGGAGACGGTGATAGGGGATTGGATACCTCAGTTCAGAATGATCTGGTGCCTCTCTGTCTTCATCTCCCACCCTTTTCCCATGTTGATTTCACTCCAGAAACACACATCTTCTTGTTAGTCCCCCAGATCTACACTCGCTCTATTTTTAACATCACTGATCATTTCCCCAAATTATGCATACGTACACGTGCAGTGCACGCACACACTTGTCCCTTCTCTGACTTTCTCTCCTGCTGCCATGTAAGTGCCCTGAGGGCAAGCAGAAACTTTCTCAGATTTATTGCTGAGTCCCAAGTGCCTAGCATGCTCAAAAGAGTTATTAAAAGCGGACGTGAAATGGAAGGACAGCCAGCTGATGACCTTATTACGTCGTTTATATTTGAAAAATCACCACCATGACCGCTGAGGTTTTAATTGCAGTACTAAGAACACTGAGAACATCAACCTGTACTGCTAATTTATTAAAAGTGAAGAAGTACCTATGTAGCACTTTTGAGTTTAAATAATTGGGGAAAAAAGAAGTGAGAAGGGATTCGTGTCACCCGTGGAGACGTTCTGCCTGCGGTGAGGGAGATGATAATGAAAAGGAACAACTTTGAATCTATTCATTTATTGCAGGGAAATTTATCACTTTCATTTACATCTAGAACCATCCAGCTGTTAATTTGTGTTTTTGTTGGAAAAGACTTTCAGGAAAATAGTTAATCTTCCCCAGTGCTGTAGTGTTCTCAAAATTGGCTTTCCTGAGCTACAGTCAAAACCGGATAAATCTATCATCAGAAAGCACGCAGTCTTCTCCAAGGAACTCAGCATGTGGCCATTCTAAGGATGGAGAATGGGAGCCAGTGGGGATGGGGAAGGGTAGTGACCTGTGGGCCCTTGGAGGGGTTGGCGGCCAGCAGTCACGCCTTTTCCTCTGGACTTGTGGCTAAGGGGCGGCTTCAGAGACAGAGGAACATGCTTTGAATCCTGGCACCTTGACCGTGTGACCTTGCCACGTGAGCTCGCCATGTGACCTCAGGCAAATTCCTTAACCGCTCTGTGCTTTCATTTATAAAGGGGATAGTAACAGTACTCACCCTGTGAGGTTGCTATGAGGAGTGAGTGAGTTAATACACGTAGAAGGTCTTAGAACCATGTCTGAGATAGCAATTATTCAAAACATTTTAGCTGTTACTAGTATTGAATGGGGGAAATTTTCTTTTTTGTGTGTGGTATTGAAATATAGTTTATTTACAATGTTGTGTTAGTTTCTGGTATACAGCAAAGTGACTCAGTTATATATACATATATATGTTCTTTTTCATATTTTTTTATTATGATTTATTACAGGATATTGAATATAGTTCCCTGTACTACACAGTAGGACCTTGTTGCTTTATCTATTTTATAGGTAGTAGTGTAGGTCTGCTAATCCCAAACTCCTAATTTATTCCTCCCCCATCCCTTTTCCCCTTTGGTAAACGTAAGTTTGTTTTCTATGTCTGTGAATCTGCTTTGTAAAAAAAAAAAAAGTTCATTTGTATCATATTTTAGATTCCACATATAAGGGATATCACATGATATTTCTCTTTCTCTTTCTGGCTTAATTCACTTGGTATGATAATATCTAGGTCCATCCATGCTGCTGCAAATGGCAATATTTGAATTGGGGGAAAATTTCTAGTCATTAACATTTGGCGTGAATTTTAGCAGATAAAAGCTATGTTATATGGACCTGAGTATTGAACCAGTGTGCGGCACTTGAGTCAGCTGGGAATCTGTGTCCGGGAGAGTGTTCTAACACCAGCTGGTGGACTGCAGTACAGTTGTGATGCTAGCCTCCTGGAGTTGGTGCAGATCCCATACGTGAAAGGGTCTGGTCCCAACAAGATTGCCCCCACTTCAGATGCCAACTGCAAATGGGGTCCCCAGGCCACTAACACTTCTGACTGGCTACAAATCTGGGGGGCACCCATGACTCCCTCAGGCTCGATAATTCTCTAGAATGACTCACAACTAAGGAAAGTGCTATACTTATGATTATAGTTTAATTTTAAAGTATATAGATCAGGGCCATCCCAATAGACATAGGTGAGGTCTGAGAGGATTCCAAATGCTGAGCTTCCATGCCCTCTCCCTGTGGGATTGGAGTGTGTCACCTTCCTGGCACATCATTGTATTCAACAGCCAGGAAGCGCCACTGAGCCTGGTGTCCAGAGATTTTATTGGGGCTTCATTATGGTGGCATGATTGATTGAATCATTGGCCGTGTGGATGGACTCAGTCTCCAGCCTCCTTCCTCTTCCCAGGATTGGGCTGCCTCAAAGCCCCACCCCTCTAATCGCGTGGTTGGTCTTACTGGTGATCAGCCCCCAATCTGAGTCTTCTCATTTTACATGATCTCAGGTGTGACTCAAGGGGCTCATGAATAATAAAGACCCTTCTGTTACTCGGGAAGTTCCAAGGATTTATAGTCTCCCTTTCAGGAACCAGGGACAAAGACCAGTCAGATTCTTTATTGCACAAGGAGGGGATTATATTTGAGTTAGCGAAATACAAGGTGGTGGCCTGGGGAGTGAGCCGAGCCCTTGTCTTGGTGTTGCCCCTCTAATCCTGTGTCTGTCAGGTTGGGTTTATGGTTACGCAGTAGCCTGTGATTAGCCTTGATAGCTCTAGCTTTCCTTTCTTTAGAATAGCTTTATATAGTCTCATGGTGACTAAGCTGTCCTTGGGGATCTTATAGTGACCTTCTATTAAATAAGTCACAAAGACAGCATTTCTGAATTTGAGTCTTTTTAAAACTATTCTGTGATGCTATGTGAACACAGTGAGTCACTGAGTGGTCAGAAGCTGTCTTTCTGGCTCCCAGAGGTACCCTTCTCAACAAGCGTACCCCAAATCTGGCTTTTGGATGGGCAGTCTTTCTGCGTCTGATGTTCTTGGCCACTGAAAACCTGAGTTCTGCTGACCCACAGGCTCGTGGGAAGACCTTTCTCGTGGTTGTGTTTGTTTATGCTCAGTAGTCATTAGGGAATGCTCACCTCGTTTCCCCATTCGTTCTTTGATTCTTGTACAGGTGTGGTTTTTATAGTACATTCCTTGGAGTCTGTTTTTCCTTTGCTATTCAAAGTGCTCACTTATGTGAACATCAGTACCAGTCCTTCCCTGCAATTAAAGATTGTTTCTAGAAGCATTTTCATCTCTTCTTGAGCATTTGTATCCCCTCTCAACGTCTGCTGGGTGGCATTACCCAGAAAGGCTTATGAGGATCTGATGAGGGGCCCAGATGGCTGAAGCGCCCTAACTATTGTCATCTTCCCACCTGAAACTCTGTACCCATTAAAGAACAACCCCTGCTTCCTCCTACCCGCCCCACCCCCACCCCCCGCCAACCCCTGGCAACCACCGTTTTTCTTTCTGTCTCTTTGCCTTTGCCTATTTTAGGTACTTCACATCAGTGGAATCATATGATACTTGTCCTTTTGTGACTGACTTCTTTTATTTAGCCTAATGTCTTCAAGGTTCATCCATATTGTAGCATGTGCCAGAATTTTCCTCCTATTTAAGGCTAAATAATATTCCATTGTGTATGTATACCATATTTTGTTTATCCATTCCTCTGTCGATGGACATTTGAGTTGCTTCCACCGTTTGGTTTTGTGAACATAGGTGTTCAAGTATCTGTTCCAGTTCTTTCAGTACTTTAGGCTATCTCTATACCAAGAAATGGAATTATTGGGTCCCTAATCCTTTATTACACAAGGAAACAAATAAGCCACTTCCTTTTATGTGATTAGTGTGACCAGGCAAATAGTTACATGCCAAAGTAATAAACCCAGGTCACTTGCTGATGAGTGAGCCAATGGGAAGTTAATAGTCTGCTTTCAGATTTGGTTTGCTAGAGTAGACGACTGTGTACATCACTTATGGGATGACCCACCATTGGTGATATTCAACGTGTAAATAAAGGTCAGGGTGTGATAAAGGGCAGGTTGTGTTTCCAGTGATCTCTCCACTGGATGTTAATCTTATTCCCTCTCTCCTTCTTCCTGATAGTTCCCCATGTGGTTGTATGGTCTAGTGGTCAAGAGCCTGGACTCTGGAAACAGATTACATGGGTTCAAACTTTAGCTCCTCCAGTTACCACACGGACAGAGGACCTCACCTTCCTGTGCCTCCTTTTCCCCATCCATACAATGGGGGTAAGAATATAGCCCTACTTCACAAATGTAAATCTCTTAGAACAGTGACTGGTACATAGTAAGTGCCTGGTGAATGTCATGGTTGAATTATTATTATTATTCCTATTATTATTAGCAGTGGTCATGTGCACCTGTCTGATTGGCAAATCATTTTTCAAGTGACAATAAAATATAGATAATAAAAACTTTGGTAAGAACATAGGGTATAGGAGTATTCTTTTTTTTTTAATATATATTTTTTTAATTTATTATTTTATTTTTGGCTGCTTTTTGGGTCTTCATTGCTGCACGCAGGCTTTCTCTAGTTGCAGTGAGCGGGGACTACTCTTTGTTGTGGTGCGTGGGCTTCTCACTGCGGTGGCTTCTCTTGTTGCAGAGCACAGGCTCTAGGCGTGCAGGCTTCAGTAGTTGTGGCATGTGGGTTCAGTAGTTGTGGCTCGGGGGCTCTAGAGCGCAGGCTCAGTAGTTGTGGTGCACGGGCTTAGTTGCTCCACGGCATGTGGGATCTTCCCGGACCAGGGCTCGAGCCCATGTCCCCTGCATTGGCAGGCGGATTCTCAACCACTGCGCCACCGGGGAAGCCCTATAGGAGCATTCTTATACCTTGCTAATAGGGAACATAAGTTGGCATAACTTTTCTGAAAGAAAATGTAGGAATATTACTACATCAAAAGCCTAAAAATCTTCTTATTTGATCTGGTCATTCCTTTATTGTAAGCAAATATCTGAAATCGCAAAGGTAAGAGTGAGGAACAGTTCATTGTTGTGTTCTTTTCTAATAGAGAAAAATTGGGAGAAAAATAAATGCCTAATACTGTGGAGATTATTTAAGTAAAACATGGTGAAATAGTGGAGTACTATTTAGCTTTTAAACTGTGGTGGAAAGATATTTATTATCATGAGAAAACATTTAAAATGTGTTATTAAGATATAAAAGCAGACTCTGAGAAAGCAAATATGATATCTTTGTGATACATATATGTGTATATCCACACTGCGTGTGTGTGTGTGTGTGTGTGTGTGTGTGTGTGTGTGTATGAAATATACCAAAATCTTAGCAGTGTGAGTGGTGGAATGATGACATTTTTAAAATTTATTTGTGATTTTCTGGTTATTTGGCACTGAACAAATTTTTGGCGTTGGACAAGCATTATGTTTCTATTGGAGAAAAAGGTAGGAGCTTCACTTGGAAAAAGAAGATTCTGGTTGGTTATGTGAGGCTCAAAGAGCCTCAGAGGGGGGACGCTGCAGGGTGGCCGGTGTGATAGGGGTTCCCACACCCAGTGACTGGCTGTCTTGTCCCCTGGTGGCTGGCCTTGTGCCCAGGCTGAGGGGCCCCCAGAGCCCCGCCTTGAATGTGAGCCCCTCCAGGTCTTCTGGTATCAGTGGATGCAGGGCCATCTCCCCTCCCTTACGCGCCCAGAGTCCTCGTGGTTTCTTAAGGAGTCTCTAGCTGAGACGCTGTGGGGTTTGCTGGGATTCCTGAACGTTTGGGAAGAGGGCGTTATTTAATCAAGCTCAATGAAAGCTGGCTTCTGCCGTATCCCATTTTTGGATCCCATTTTCCAGTCTCGTTAAGTCTTTCTGGTATGTCTAATGCAGGCATTTATGTCCTTGTAGTTTTGTGCATAAAAGGGTAAAAATAAACTTGCTCGCTTCTCAGCATTGATCCTAAGCAACATATCTTCCGCTGGACATGGGTGCCAGATGGCGTGGCACCTCCTACCGGCTTAATGAATAGGCATTTGCTGGGGACCTTGACTTGCTCTTGAATCCTTCTGTGCACCTTAAACACGCAACTCTGCCAGTGGCAATTTGCATTTGTTTTTTTTTGTTTGTTTTTTTTTCTCCTCTCTTTGGATTTTTTTAGGAAGGAGAAGGAGGTGACGCTATCTGTCTGGAATAACTTCCCATGAGTCGAGTTAGTTTTATTGCTAGTGTTGTATAGATATGTCTCCCTAAATAAACACACATTGTGCCAACTTCTGGGAAAAGTACATTTCTTCTCAGAGCTGTCTGCAAGTGTAGCTTAAAATACAGTTTTATTGCTTTCGGTGGGATAGAATGCCTGCAGGTGTTAGTGTGAAGGGGCTAGGAAAACGATGCTGGTGGCTGTGATACCACTTTCCTTTTGGTGTTGCACATCCGTTCTCTGTCACTCATTCCTGCTACAACCTTGGGTGGTAATAAGGAGGCAGGTTGTAGAATATTAACTCTTTAAAAAAATTTTTATTGCAGTATGGTTGATCTACAATATCGTGTTAGTTTCAGGTGTACAGCACAGTGATTCAGTCACATATATATCTATATCTATCTATATCTATATATATATATACTGCTTTTCAAATTCCTTTCCTTTATAGGTTATTACAAAATATTGAGTAGAGTTCCCTGTGCTATACAGTAGATCCTTGTTGGTTATCTATTTTATATACAGTAGTGTGTATATGTAGAAATATTACCTCTGAAGTCCACCCAGTGATCAGTCAACAGCTTGAAAAGGATGAGATGTCTATCTGGGCGCTGTGCAGTAATACATTTTTTTTTTAAATTAATTTATTTATTTTTAGCTGTGTTGGGTCTTTGTTTCTATGCGAGGGCTTTCTCTAATTGCGGCGAGCAGGGGCCAGTCTTCATTGCGGTGCGTGGGCCTCTCACTATCGCGGCCTCTCTTGTTGCGGAGCACAGACTCCAGACGCGCAGGCTCAGTAGTTGTGGCTCACGGGCCCAGTTGCTCCACGGCATGTGGGATCTTCCCAGACCAGGGCTCGAACCCGTGTCCCCTGCATTGGCAGGCAGATTCTCAACCAGTGCGCCACCAGGGAAGTCCAATTTTTTTTTTTTTTTTTTTAATGTTTTTGTATGGCGAAGCAGACAATGGTCAGAACCAGCTAAGAGACTTTTTTTGTTTGTTTTTTAATTTATTTTGGCTGTGTTGGGTCTTCGTTGCTGCGCGCCAGCTTTCTCTAGTTGCGGCAAGTGGGGGCTACTCTTTGTTCCCATGTGCAGGCTTCTCATTGCAGTGGCTTCTCTTGTTGTGGAGCACGGGCTCTAGGCTCATGGGCTTCAGTAGTTGCAGCACGCGGGGTTGGTAGTTGTGGCTCGCGGGCTCTAGAGCGCAGGCTCAGTAGTTGTGGCCCATGGGCTTAGTTGCTCCGTGGCATGGGGGATCTCTCCGGACCAGGGCTCTAACCCGTGTCCCCTGCATTGGCAGGCGGATTCTTAACCACTGCGCCACCAGGGAAGTCGCAGTAATAAATGTTTGAATTAATCGAATCTTTGGCTCACAGGCTGTGCAAGAAATGGTGGGGGCATGTTTAGAATCCAAGAGATTTGGTCCTGCCCGCATGAATTCCTTCCCTTCCCCAGGAGGTGTAGGTCCCTCAGGCGACATATGGTGGACACAGTTTTGCTCTGATTGTTTAAGTAGGTTCTGAGATCCTGCCTCCTTCACCAGCCCTTCTAGTGGTAGGAGTGTTCCTCTGTGCTGCCCTTACTTTCTGCACTGGTGACGGCCCTGGTGGGATGTCTTCTGGCGTTTATGCCTCTCCACGATATTAGATGGTATTTTGTGGTTCAAATGGTCCATACAACCCCAAGACCCTCGCTTCGGGAAGCCAAGAGAGCGGTGAAGTTGGGAGCTCTTTTACCAATATCCAGAAGCCTTTTCTCCCTGATCTGAGTGACTTGCTCAGGTTCTTAACGTCCACCAGCATTTTATTAGTGGCTGAGGCTTTGAAGGTCACATATCTATTTTATTTTCATGGTCTCTGACCTCAAATGTCCCCAGAATACAGTTGGCGTTGGGGTCATGCATAATGGAGTTTGTCCACCTCCAGGACAAACACTGTTTGGAATATTCTTGTCAACTGTTTGGGTTCACTTCTCACCCACCTGAGAGGGTGACCTGAATCTGAATTAGAAGTCATTATACTAGAATTGAATCTTTGTTCGTCTTCAACAAATGTAATACCCTCAATATTTTTAAACTTGATTTAGAAAAAAGTTTCAAGGATGAATTTCCTGTTCTGGAGAAGGATTCGTCTTTTCGAAGGTTCTGAAAGAGTCTTTTGGTTTTAGTCTGGGCATTGTCTGTAACTTTGTACATTTTATCCACTTAGGTTAGAGTGTAATTTTCTAGAAGTTACCCTAGAAATTACAGAGGGAAGAAAGATTCAAATAAACATTTAATCACTGAGTCAGAAATGTCCCATAGTACCCTGTTTCTATCTCCAATATGGGATGAAGCATGTAGTTTTATAATTTATGTATGTAGGCCCCTTTGTTTCCTTCACTAACTGTGAGCTCCTTTGGAATGGGTTTCCTTTAGCCTCACTCATTTTTGAATTCCTAGTAAATACCTACTGCATTAAGTGAATCTCATTGTAAAATTTGCCTGGAGCCTTTTTAATGTCTATAATCTTTGTTGTATTTGATGCCTGGCGTTTGTGTGTGTTTTTTGGGAAGAACTTCTGGATGGGCTGGGTGATCTCCTTTCCCTGAGTTGGTTTTCTTTGTGTAGATTGTATTAAGGAGTAGTCTTTGTTCTTTGTGCTGTGCTGGAGAACCCTGGGTTAGATCGTTAAGGACTGGAGAGTCTAGGCGTTGCTATGCCCATAACTGGCTTGTGTTCTCCAGCAGGTCACTTAATATATC
This sequence comes from Balaenoptera ricei, assembly GCF_028023285.1. Taxonomy (NCBI): domain Eukaryota; kingdom Metazoa; phylum Chordata; class Mammalia; order Artiodactyla; family Balaenopteridae; genus Balaenoptera; species Balaenoptera ricei. The sequence continues at coordinate 2,131,146 of NC_082645.1, read as the reverse complement.
TGGGCATCTAGAACAGATGGTCTTGAAGGTCCCTCAACCATTAAAGTGCTGTGAGCTTCAGAATAAGATAGACCTTCTTTATTTTTGGGAACTCCAGGGTAAAAGGCTTAGATCATCCCTATGGAATTAAAAGTAACTCTCCCCCAGCTTATCATTTGAGGTGGGTCCCCTTAGGCTCCTGTTCTATACTCTGGACATGGTATTCTTTGATAGTTGAATTTTCTCATGGCCCGTATTGTTCTTTAACCTTTTGTTAGACATTTGTTTAGTCCCCGAGCCAAGCTATAAGCAAGCAGCAGAAGTGGAAATTTCCACTGAGTGTAGAATTGGTCCAGATTTGCCTTGTGCTTGGGAATTGTGACCCATGACCTATCCTTGGTGTTTGTGAAAATATTGTTTCCTTTATCTTTGAAAAGAGAGATTTTAGGCTGTTGCTTCCGGTGCGCAAGTACTAGCATGGGATGTGTGTATAATTTTTTCCTTCAGATCTTTAGGTAAAAACAAATCTATATAGTATCTAAGGGAACTTTTAAAAATATTGTTTAATGTGTGTATGTTTTTGACTCAATGTAGGATCTGTTTTCAAAGCAAAACGATCATTTAAAAAATATGACTGCTCAGACTTCTTAGTGAGCTAGCTGTTTTTCTAAGGTGCAAAATTGTCTTTCCATTAAATGCAACTTTTAATAAATGATAGTTGATGCTCATAAGTGCCATGGATCTTTAACTCCGCCTTTATCCTTAAAATCTGAGTCTCCTATCTTAACAGACTAAGGTATAATAGTTTAAGGGGAATATTTGTGGTTATTTGATTTACATGGAGATATCCTTAAAGTATAGGCTCTGCTTTTGAATTTTCGACAATTTTGAAATTACTCTCAAGATAGCATTGACACAATTCATTCAACAGTTTCATTCATTAGTTCACCAGACATTCATTGCGTTCTTACTATGCCAGGTACTGAGATGCATGCAGTGGAGAGCGGTGGTGATCAGGGTTACGAAGATGAATAAGCTATTCAGCTGTTCTTGGCATCAAGAACCCAGCAGACTCAAAGATTAACAAGCATATATACTACAATATACTCCAGTCCGTTTCTAAAAAAGTCCCCTAAGCCCTTAGGAGTTGGGACATTTTTACATTTGAATTTGGCTATGATGTTGAGGAATCTTCTAGGTCAGGAAGGGCCTTCCAGGCAGAGGGAACAGCATTAGCATTGGAGAAGTGATAGTAGACTTGTTCCAGAAACTGTGAATTGTTTACATGGTAATTACTGGTAGAAGTTTCACTTCAAAAGGTAGATTGAGGGCTTCCCTGGTGGCGCAGTGGTTGAGAATCTGGCTGCCAGTGCAGAAGACACGGGTTCAAGCCCTGGTCTGGGAAGATCCCACATGCCGCGGAGCAACTAGGCCCGTGAGCCACAGCTACTGAGCCTGCGCGTCTGGAGCTTGTGCTCCGCAACAAGAGAGGCCGCGATAGTGAGAAGCCCGCGCACCGCAATGAAGAGTGGCCCCCGCTTGCCGCAACTAGAGAAAGCCCTCGCACAGAAACGAAGACCCAACACAGCCAAAAATAAATTTAAATAAATAAATAAATAAATAAATAAAAAGGTAGATTGAGGCGTTGGTTGGCCTAAAGACAAAAGCTTGTATTTTCAGACAGGTCTAGCACTTAAGGTTTGATGCTTGGGATTAAGGGGAGATTTTTGAGTCTCCTGACGTAACTTGCTATCCTTTGGAGCCGAAGGAGATAATATCTGCCATATTGATAGGCTAAGGAGGAAAAAGAAGTATGAAAGGATTGCTTCTCGAGGCCTAGTTTTGATAGCCCACGTAGGAAAGAAAACCCTTGTATTAGGATACACGTGCAGTTGCTCTAACAGAAACCCAAGACAGTAGTGACTTAAACAACCTAGAGTGTTTAGTTTTCTTTCATGTTCAAGTTGGCTAGAATGGCACTTCTCTTCTGCTAAAGGCTCAGGGCCTGGGGTCCTTCCATTGGGTTGCGTCTCCCACACATTTCTTCAACTCTTACCCCACTGGGCAGAATTTGATGACACTGCCACCTTACTGCAGGAGATGCTTGTGCTCTGCTCAGTTTCTGTTTCTGTGGAAGGAGTGGAGAATGGTTTTGGCGGAACAAAACCAATTGCAATCCATCACAGCCCAATTTGGACCTTGTCCTCTGCAGCTGAAACCACTGGCAACTACAAATAAATGGTTCTTTAAACCCTGAGTCATCAAGAAGGGTAATGGTTCTTTAAACCCTGAGTCATCACGAAGGGTAGGCACGGCGTACTTTCTCAGAGTGCTTCACACTGAAAAATGAAGACAGGTTTTACTCCCTCTGTCTGCGTCTTCAGACTCCCTGAACGCGCGAGCTGGCCTCCAGCTGCCCTCCGCGAGCTTCAGCCTCACGGGCAATACAAATGCCTGGGCGGACATGCACACTGCATGCTCTCAAGGTCTGTCCAGCTCTGACGATTTCTAGCATTCCAACCCAGCATTCTTCAGAACTGCCAAGCTACGGGCAGCAATGCCCAGGAAGTTTTCTGGAGGACTCCTTTTGCTCCGGAGTCCAGCTGGATGGGAGGCTGGACTGTCTTGGGCCATCTGGACTCTCTCCAAGGTGGCTGAGTTAATGAGATCTCTTGGGCATTCCAGTAGAAAGCAGCCTGTGGACCTGGAGTTCGCTTGGTGTGGGTGAGTGTAGTCAACTCATCCTTGCTCATGCTTCCTATAGCAGCTGCTCCCAAACCTGCCTCGTGATCAAAATCACCTGAAGGAGGGGCTGGTTAAATTTGTGGTTCCTGCGATCCACCATAGTAGACAAGCTCCAGCAGGTTCTTAGGGTGGTACTCAAGAATGGACATTCAAGCAATACCTCTTCCATGTGGGTTTGATGGTGGCCCAGGTTTGGGACCCAGTGCTTTGTAACCTGTTACTACTTAACAACTCTAGGTAACTGCATCTCATTTACCCGTCCATGAAGGGGTTTATATTACAGCTTGACTTGTAAGTGCTAAGTGCTGGGCTGTTTTTGACGCTCAGTAAGTATCAAAGAGACAAAAGTTTATTTTCTGAATGAATGGTATTTGTGGGCAGCTCCCAGGCTCCCTTGAAATGTATTCTCGTGGCATATTAAGTTGTTTTAAAACATTTTGGTTAACAGAAGGTAAAAATGAGCACACCAGGAAATGTTGCATGTGTACCATTTCAGGGAAATGAAATACTTTCAGATCTTCCAAAATTGGCGATAGATTGGAAAGTAAACATTGAACTCCATTCTGGAATTTTTAGACTAAGCCAGTGTTTGGTAGGGAAATCTTTTCCACGTAATTTGGCTAGATTCTGAGAGTACCGAATTTCCTTCCTTTCTTAACTGCACTTCTTTGCCTCCCATCCTCCACCTCTTGTGGGAAGACAGTATGTTTTCCTGTTTCCTGGTAGGACTCAGAAGCTTGTGTATCCCATGAGACAAAATCTCATGGGTTGGGGCTGGATTCTTGGAGGGAGTCAGGGCCAAGTGTCTGAAGCTGTGTGACCAGCTGTTGACAGAAACCCAGTTTCCCCTTTGTGCCACCTGTAGACTGTCGGGCTGGTCTCTGATGGAAGCTGGCATTTCAGGGCTGGCTGCAGCTGTATTTTGTTTGCTTGCTCTGTTTTCATTTTCTAAAGCCAGTAGCCTGTACCTCTTTGTTCCATTCACTCTGTGGGGCTGGAGGATGAAATCTCTGTTGAGAAAAACATGATGACTTTTACCCTGTTGTGCGTGCTGGTCCTACAACTCTTTCATGTCATTGTTCTGTGATTTTTTTTCCAACTGTTTCATTCATTCTGTGGTTTTGTTCCCTTAGTCATTCAGGATTTTCTTCTTAGGGTTTACCTGGAATCCTTCCCTTTTTCTTCTCCCTTATTATTTGAACTTGCAACTTTGGGAAGGTGACCCAAAAAATCCTTTGCTTCGGGAATGGCTCTGCATAATGGCTGGTATCCGTTGTTGCTCGTTGGTCCTGCTGGTTTGAGGGAAGTAGGTATTGATTGGGTAGCTACTGGGTGCTGTTTTTGTTGAAGGGGAGCAGATGGCAGAATTGAACATCCTTGCCCACAAGGAACTTCCGTAGTTTGGCAAACATAACACTTCATGCGTAATTAAAGCCATTGACTAGAAGTATGTTTCTGGAATACCTGAGAGTTTGTTTTTTCTCTGTCTTAGGCCAAGTTCTCTGAAACTAAGAGCTGATTACATAGGACTTTGCAGGTAGCAATAAGCCTTTTATCTGGACAAAGATGAGTATTTCAGCTGACACTCCCGCCCTCCTCAGTAAAGGCTGAGAAAGTCACAACTTTGGGGAAGTGTTCCAGAAATATGTGGGTGACTGACCTTGGTAAGGACACTGCTGATAGTCATGCTTGAAGGGTTTCAACAGATTTTCTGCCAAGGGAATGCAGCTTTCAGCCTGAATGCTTCAGACAGGGCTGTCTGAAGGTCCCCTGACATCGGCTTCCTTTGTGAGTTCTTCTGGAAATTTCTCTCATCTCTGCAGTGATGCTGCCTTGGCAGGGACACAGCTGTTCTTCCTGGACCAGGGCGGTTGTTGCCAATTAGTGGTACCACTGGTCTCTTTTTCTTCTCTATTTAGCCACTCTTTGTCCTTCCCCCGCTAAATGTAATCAGATAAACCCAGTTTGGTACAGGTCAAATGTCTTTCAGTGTCATCTCTGTTGGCTGTTAGCCTTTCTACACGTATTTATTCATTGAGGGAATAGTTGAGCACTCACTATGTGCTAGGCCCTGTTCTCATCACCAAGGACGGGGGCGGGAAATATGGAGTGGGATGAAATGAGGTTGGTGAGGTGGCAGGAGGCCAGGTTGAGATAGACCTGGCATACAGCCAGGGTAAGGAGTTGCGAATTTCCCTGCAGTGTAATGGGAATCATTGGAATAAAGAGGACAGCCCTCCTAAGGAAAGCTGTACCAGTGGCCTCACATTTCCATCAGGGCCAGTATTCTGGGTTACTTACTTGCATGTGGACATTGAGACCTAAGTGCCAGGTTATACATTTCATTTCCTTTCTAGAAGGGACATGCCATGCCATCCTCACTGCCTTAATAGATTGATCCTACACAACCGAGGGCTTTATCTGCCACAGCAGAATCTGTACTTTGTGATTATATTGGCTCGTGGAGGTGCCGTGGGAAGGAAAGTTCGGGCCACTCTAACTGCCTGTCTGTCCCTGTGTTGATATTAACTAATATTCTTCCCTGAGTCGCCGGTGGAGGGAGAGAAAAGAGGAATTGAATAAAGTATGCCTGGAGCAAATCATCGTTATCCACATTCTGAGAGCTATGGCTGGCTTTCTGTCCCTGCCTTTCCCTTTTCTGTCCCCATTTGGGGCTGTGCCTCAAGTTTTCTATCTCCTCCTCTGCTGTTCCTGTAAATTATCACCAGGTCTCATAAAGACGTAAAGGTCATGTGTGATATATATAGCATAATAAAATGCACATCCGTGGACTTTAAGTCACGTCAGTACCTGAGTTTCCCATAAGCTACTTTGGATTTTGAACACAAAAAATGGGTTTATTCTTCAGTTTGGGGGAGCTCGTCTGTTGTATTTATTTGTTTAGCTACCTTTATTAAAGACCTGTCTCGTGTCTGATCTTACTCATGGTGCTGTTTCTGAAAAATGGAGAGGCTGTGATCTTTGCCTTCCTGAAGCCTCTCTGACATAGTTGGGGCAATGGGTACAGTGAGGTCTTAAGTGATAATGTAAAGGCAGGTCCAGGGGTCAGTGTGGGTCACAAAGATGTGTCTTTTGGGGGCACCAAAGAGGGGCTTGTGTTCTCTTCTGAGATGATGGAGTGGGGTAGGAGATTGTAGTCCTCTCTTAGGCTTTGGCCATAATCAGCAAATTATTTTCCTCTGTCTCTTCTATTTGAAAAGCCTCTTTCTTTTCATATTCTATGTTAGGGAACCAGCAGATAGGAGGGAAGATGGGATGATGGGGAGGGAGGGGGGAAGAGTAGACAGGTAAATGCCCCTTCGAAGCCTCCGGAGGCCACTCGGAAAAGAAGTCACCATCTTCTGCCGTGTCCACTCAACCTGTGACAGCTCCGGTCAGGGTGAAACAATTTTTATGATTTGTCTTCAGATTCTTGTCTCCCCTCGCCTTCAGGGTGACCTGTGCTTGTCAGATCCCTCGAGACGGGTGTTATTGTCTAGTGAGGTAACAGCTGCACGATGCTAATGAGAAAACAGAATGGTTGGTCGCGCGGTGGCCTTGGTGGCGGCCAGGCGCCAGCATCTTTATCTGCCTGACACAGTGCTCAGGAGGCCGTGCTCCCCATGCCAAGCGCCTGCTTTTTTTTTTTTTTTTTTTTCTTTTTATTAATATGAGAACAGTGACTGTTCATTCCCCCGTGAAGCCGCCCGTGAGTTCTCAGGCTTAAACCGCTCTGTGCTAATACGTAGCTTCTTGTCTGTAGTGCAAGCTGTCAGGGTTTGGTACCGTTGCTAAATTAATTATTTTCCTTTCTATGATACAGTAGTTGATTGATACTAATGAATATATGCAACCGGTTTCATCATCATTATTACTGTTGTTGCTACTGTTGTCATTATGATTATTATTGAATACCTTTGAAAGCACCCAACCCAAGGACCTGGACTTGCCAGGAACTCTCATCTCTCTGTTCCTCTCTTCTCCCATCCCTGGCCTCCTGCCCCAGCGACCACGTGCCAGAATTTCATGTTTATTGTTTTCTCATACAGCTTGTCTGCCTTGTGGCTGGCCCAGGGCTCAGTTCCTGGATAGAGGTGCTCTAGGTATCTGCTCTGGCTGCCAGCCCCTGTAGCCCAGCTCACTGTTTTTTTTTCTTTTCTTTTTTGTATGTGCGTGAGTGGATGGGTGGGAAATGTCCTTCGGGACCTCCCCTACTTGTGAGATTAGCAGCAACGTCTCAGAGAGTACATTTTAGCCAGGTTCTTCTTTAGTCCAACTTTATCCTATAAGGCCCATGGTCTCCTTTCTAACAATTATTTTGTCATGCTCTCTTTTCCACGTGGAATGCAAGTCATAGATAATAGAACCTACCGGCACACATAATTGGAAGAAAAAAATCAATGCAATTTCCTAGCTAATGTGAAAGAGAAATGAAAGTAATGCATAATCAAGTAGGTATTTTACTATCTAAATGCTTGGGCCCGACTGTACTAACAAGACGAAATGATGTCATCAGATCCCTGTACGTACTGGTAAAATCACCAGTAAATGTAACAGCTCCAAATACGGGGTTGATTTGGTGACTCATATTCCAGAAGTGGTTTTGTCGTCAGTGATATGATTTTTTTTTTTTTTTATGCTTAGTAGCTTGTGGTAAAGTTGAGAACAAAACAAAGTATATTGTTGGTTCATTGTACCTGATATTTGTGTACTGGGAGAATTTAGAAAATGTTGAAACCATGCAAAAAGTAGTTTGTCCCCATCTGGGCTCCTGACCAGTACAGTGGGTCTTAATCTCCACAGCAAGTCAGAATCCCCTGCGCTGCTTGTTTATAATGCAGATTTCTGGGCTCTAACCCTGGTGGTTCAGCAGGTATGGGGGCAGGACCCTGGAATCTGCATTTTTTTAAGGAACATATCAGGTCATTTCAATGCAGTTATCAGTCCTGGGACAAGCTTTGAGACACGTTATTTGAAACTCAGTCTTTATTTGCCTTGAGGGCTCTCCAAGGGATGTCCTAGGGGTAGGAACACTCAGAGCCTACTTGCTTTAATATGTTAAGAACAACCGGTCTTCCAAGTACGCTAAGGATTTGTCACAGGAGGAATGATCAGATTTTTGGTGAGTCCTATAAGGTACATTTCTAGCTCCATGATTCTTTTTTTTTTAAATTTATTTTATTGAAGTATAGTTGATTTACAAAGCTGTGTTAATTTCTGCTGTACGACAAAGTGATTCATACACACACACACACACACACACACACACACACACACATTCTTTTTCATATTCTTTTCCATATGGTTTATCACAGGGTATTGAATAGAGTTCCCTGTGCTAGACAGTATCTAGCTCCATGATTCTTGCATTGAAAAAAAATGCATTTTCAAAAAGCTCAGGTGATGGAGACGTTCTAAAACTCGAGAGTTACCCAGGGTTCCATGAGACTTGAAAGTATGAGGAGGCCAAGTGGTGTTACGGAAAAGAGTAGGGGCTGATCTGGCCTTTCCTCAGCTCTTTGCTTCTGGTAACTGTAGGTAAATCTCACTCCCTCTCTTCAGAGCCACCTGGGCGGTGTAATGGACCCCTTCCTCCATTACAGTATTGAAAATTACATTTTATTGATTGCATCCAGGGGGAATCGTATGCACTTTTTTTCTTCTTCTTTTAAAAAAATGAAAGCGTTTTCGTGGCCCCCTAAGAGTTCCACAGGCCCTCCATGCCGTACGTGCCACGCCTCCTGGATAAACCGGCCTTGCGCCTTTCTGAACATCTTTTTCTTCCCCTGAAAAGGGAGGTTGTAGTTCCTCTGCAGGCAAGTTGTAGGCATTAGATCCAATTTGAGCAAAACCTTCTAACACGTTTACTACCTGGCACAAATTGGAGTTGTTGTATACCGGCCAAGAGGAAGCATTCCACCTAAGAGCGAGCCTTTTGTACAGGCATTTCAGAGAGGATCAGGCGTGTCCTTCCACTGCTTAATTTTTCTTAATGAGTCATGTTGTTTACGCAGGGATTTGTTTCCCTCCTAATCTTCATTCTCGCTCAGTCCTCATTTCACATGTCCTCGTGATTCCCGCCATCCGCTGGGTTTGACACTCCTCCCACCCTTTGGGGAGGACCCTGTGGTCAGGACTCATGTTTTAAAAGAGCATGAATGGAGATGCATTTGGTCTTACTACTGTTGGGAGGATTTCCTCATCTCAGTACTAGAACTTCTAATTTCTGCCCGAGTGCGCTCATTCTATACCCAGGCCAGGGAGATGGCCTCACAGGAAGAAGAATTGAGAGACTCGAAAGAAAGCTTTGTTGTTAGCGAGTATCATGGTGCCCTGAGCTCTATGAAGAAGCAGAAACAATATAAAATGGAAGGTCAGGGAGCCAGCTAGCTGGTAGGAAGGAAAGAATGGGACACACCCAAAGAGAGCGGAGGAACCCGGGGAGGGTACGGGAATGATGTGCAGGGGGGCGGATCTTGTTGCTTTTCCTCTTGGAACCCAGGAAATAATTCTTCCTCCAAGCCAAGGCGACTGGATAAATTGGGAGTTTGGGATTAACATATACACACTACTGTATATAAAATAGATAACCAGCAGGACTACTGTATAGCACAGGGAACTATATTCAATATCTTGTAATAACCTATAATGGAAAAGAATCTGAAAAAGAAAAAAGAAATATATATATGTCTGAATCACTTTGCTGTATACCTGAAACTAACACAGCATTGTAAATCAACTATACTTCAATTAAAAAAGAAAGGGAAAAGAAGTAAAACAAAACAAACAGAAAACACAGAGACTAAGATAATACCTTTTAAGATGATTTGCTATTGCCCTTGGATTGTAAAGCCCTCAGCGGCTTGTGACCAAGTATTGATTGAGCCCCCGAGACGTGCCAGGCACTGGGGAGACCGTGGTAAAGAGGCTTGCCCTCTGTGAGCGTGCACTCCCTCAGAAGGGCATTACGCCTGCATCAACAAACCACGAAGACCTTTTCAGGTATTCCTAAGTGTTCTGAAGAAGACAAAGTAGGGGGGCAGTAGGAAAGCGGGTGACTGAGGGGTCACTTTCGCGGTGCTCCGGTATTAAACGTTTGAGGCGAGGCCTCGGGGATGGAAGAGGACAGTCACACATAGATCTGGAGGAGGCACGCACGTTCACAGGTGAGGGGCAGCAAGCGCCAAGGCTCTGCGGTGGGATAAGCCTAGCATGTTCCAGGCGAGGACAGAGGCCAGCGTGTGTGTGTGCTAGCAAAGGGGAAGAGAGGCTGAGGGCTAGGCGGTGGCCAGAGCGCATCATAGATCATGGTCAAGTGTAAGTTTGTGTGTAGCTGGAAGGGCCTGGGTAGTTTCACAGTGGGGAGTGGATTTGATTTCTACTTTAGAAAGATGACCAACCGCCTGTGGAGCGTTACGGTCTGGTTGGAGGCAAAAGGACCATCTGGTAGCCATAGTCTGGTTGGGAAGTGAGGGGAGCTTGGACTGGATTGAGAAATAGTCAGATTTGGCATAAATATTGGAGGCAGAGCTGATGGACTTGCTGGGGGATTAAATACGAGGGGTGGTGGAGGGTATGAAGAGAGTGTGAATGTGAGGGCTGTGGACTTCGTTGGAGCTCTGGGTGGATGGTGGTGCCATTTACCGAGTGGATGGGTGCATTTGTATGAGATCAGCAGCTCTGTTTGGGGGCTGGCTAAATTGGGAGGATTTCCTAAACATTCAATTGGAGTAGGCACTTGGACGTTGGGATCTGGAGCTTGCTCAGGGGAGGGGTCAAGGCTGGGTGTATGGATCTGAGATTGTGGGCCAGGATACTCACTAAGGGAGAGAGCGCAGAGAGGAGAAGGCGGGGGACGGAACCTATGGGTGTCCCAATGTGGTGAGTTCTGGGAGAGGAGTCCGCCCGGGAATTGCTGCAGTGTCCTGAAGGCAGATCAGTGAGGAGGGAGCAGTTCGATTAATAGAAATCCCTCCAGAGATGACAGCAAGTCAGCAGTATAACATGCCCTGAGAAAGAACAGTGATGAATGGGTGCTTGAAAGTGTGATGTTTTGGCCCTGGGATGATACGGAAACTATCAGAAGAGGCTGTTCCTAATTGAGGAATATGGTCCTTTAGGGTCTGACACTGTCTTATATTTGTGGTAGGGATTATGGGCTTTGTGAGCAAAACCCTTTGACATTTGTGGATGGAGCGTATTCATTATATGAAGAGGAATTCCCTGAAATGAATGTCAGTTCTTTTTTAGCCCCTAAGCTTTGCTTTATGAATTACCATAAAGTTTATTTAAGAAACTTGTGGTGGTTAAGAGGAGAGAAGGGTGATTTCTGAAGATTCTATTGGCCACCTACTTCAGAATCTTGGCATTCTTTCACATCTAGTGGGGGAAGAGGGGTGTCATCATTAGATACAAAGGCCCCGCAGGATGCTGATGTGACTAGTAGGGACGGGCTAGCTCCTTCCTCTTACCCACGCTGTCTCCTGATTTGTAACCCACATTTGGGAGATAGGGGGCATATTAGTCTCCTATTGCTGCTGTAACAAATGACCACACTCCGTGGCCAAAAACAACACACATTCATCTTACGGTTCTGGAGGTCAGAAGTCTGTGGTAGGCTGAATAATGCGCTCCACAGATTTCAAGCTCTTGACTCCTAGACCTTGTAAAGGGTACCTTATATGGAAAAAGAGACTTTGCAGATGTAAGTTAAGCATCTTGACGTGGGGAGGCTATCCTGGCTTATCAAGATGGGCCCTAAATGCCATCACAAATACCCTTATCACAGAGAGGCAGAGGAAAATTACACAGAGACAGGAGAGGAGAAGGCAGAGTGACCATGGAGGTGGAGACTGGCCTGATGCAGCCACAAGCCAAGGAATGTCCACAGCCACCGGAAGCTGGAGGAGCCAAGGAATGGATTGTCTCCTAGGCTGGTGGGGAGGGCAGAGCACAGGCCTGCTGACACCTTGATTTCCACCCAGTGAGACTGATTTTGGACTTCAGGACTCTAGTACTGTGAAAGAGTAAATTTCTGTTGTTTTTAGCTACTAAATTTGTGGTAATTTGTGGTAATTTGTTACAGCAGCAATAGGAAACTAATAGAGTCTCACTGGGCTAAAATCACAGCCAGCAGGGCTGCGTTCTTTTCTGGAGGGTCCAGGGGAGAATGTCGACTTGCCTTTTCCAGCTTCTAGGGGCTGCCCGCAGTCCTTACCTGGTGGCCCCCTTCCATCTTCAAAGCCAGTCTGTCTTGACACTTCTTAGACATTGACCCTGTGACATTGACAAGGGTCCACGTGTGAGGACCCTTGTGGACGCACCTGCGTAACCCAGCCTAATCTTCTTAAGGTCATCTGATTAGCAACCTTAGTTCTAGATGCAACCGTATATTTTTAACTGAAGTATAGTTGACTGAAAATATTAGTTTGAGGTGTACAGCGTAGTGATTCGATATTTTTATAGATAATACACCATCCAAAGTTGTTATCATATTGACTATGTTCCCTGTACATTATATTCCTGTGACTTATTTATTTTATAACTGATAGTTGGTACCTCTTAATCCTCTTCCCCTAATTCACCCATCCCCCCACGCTCCATGTGCAACTTTAATTCCCCTTCCCATGTGAGGCAACATAGTCACAGGTTCTGGGGATTAGGACAGGAACATTTTTTGCTGGGGGTCGGAGCATCCTTCTGCCTAGCACAGTGGGCAGTTACTTAAGAAAAGTATATAAGGTGAAGAGATAGGTCTTCTCTGGGAAACTTAACTTGCCCATCTGGGCAAGCTCCTCCTTCGGCTCCCTGAGCCCGCCAGACTTTTATGTTTTAGCCTCCAGATCAAGCTTGCCTTTTCGAGGCACATGGCAAACCCCAGGATAATACTAACAGGTTAAAAAAAAGATAGTTGCTTACCAGAGGTACTGGTCATTTGCTTCTGCTAGGCTCAAAAGTGATCTTGAGAGCCCAGTAATGAATGACCTTGGAACATTCTGCCTTCCTGGGAATATTGGGCACGGTTGGCATTGAGACCCCAGGCCTCAGTGATATGTACTAGTTGGTGTGGTACCACCCAGCAGACCTCAGGGGGTCAGTGCCTGCAGGCTTGGCAGAATGACTTTCCACAGCTCAGGGAGGTTTTAAGGAGGTTTAAGCTTTTACTCTATTGCCCTCTTGGTGTGTGTGTCAAAACTCAGTAAAGGTGCATGAGATTCAGCCTGACAGTAACCACACCTTATTTGAAGGGAAAAAGCCCTTGTGTTCTATTTCTAAAAGATTTTGCATTTGTCACCCTGTCCTAACCCTGTCAGCCTTGTTGCTGTCATTCTAGCGAGGGCTGCCGGGGTGGGGGTGGGGGAAGGGAGGGGGAGGGTCCCCAAGGACACAACACAGCCAGGAAGCCTGTAGAACCAGAGCTTTCTGAATCTTGGCAAGACCTTTTCTTTTTAAAGCAGACCAGTATTTTCCAAACTTCATGCACGGTTTTTACCATCTTCCTGTTACCACCTGTACTAGTTACTTAACATTTTTTCTTCAAACTTATTTTAATAAGAATGACTATTATTTTATTTATATATAATAAATTTATCATTTATTTTAATTTGGTCTCATCCTAACTGACAACATATACAAACGTACAGATTTGGTGTGTGTGTACATGTTGAAATAATTACTGAACTGGTTAGAATCAAGAGTGTGTTTGGATATTATGTGTGCCGGAGCGTAAATGTCCCCCACTCAGAAAAAAACTGTATCAGACCATGCTGACTCCCCCGGACGTTTCGCACCCTAGGGAGATAAAGTCATCAGCCAGACTTCTGTTAGCTTTAGCGGCTATGAGGGTGGCTGGTTAGCTATTTAGGAACATTGCAAGTAGAATTCCTGTCTACCAGGGAGTGGACAAGCTGATATTCTCAGCAAGCAAAAGAGTGTAGTTTCTTACACTAGTATTTGCAATATAAATAACACAGAGATGTATATAACCCTCCCGCCCCACAACCTTCATCTTTGTCCCACTTGGGGATAAAAGCTAAGGAAGAACTTACAGTATGTCTATATGAAATGTCTAAGGAAACAAGGTCGAAACAGGGCCTTCACCAGACCATGAAACTCAACATCCAAGTGAAGCAAAACTGTAATAAACATAACTCTCTATATCTATTTGACCTTTCTTGACTGGGCTTTAAACTTTTTAAAATTTTTATACAATATTCTTTGTTTTAATAAAACTTGATCTCACTTTCAGCCTCTGGGGAAAATGAAAGCATGGAATAATAAAGAAAATCAAATCAGTAAGGAAAGGCCCCACGGTTGTGATCAGTGTCAGATTTTCTGAGTATCTTGAGAGCAGCGTTGCCAGGCGGTCTCTGTGCCATTGGCATGAAGGCCATGCGCACGGAAAGACCAAGGCCTGTTCTGCACTTGTGTGTCGCCAGCAGCCACTTGTCTTCCTCTTCTCTTGCTTTTGCATCTCTTTGGGGGTCAGGGGGGTTGTATATGGGGTTGGCTTCTTTGTACAACAACATAAAACACCTTAAAATGATTACCTTGCTTCCTGGGCCTCCTCTCATCCAGTTTTGAGAGAATGTAAAATCAGAATTCTCTGGAAATTTGGAGCATCTCCAATTTCCCCCCCAAAACAAGGATTTCGTTTTACATGGAAAATCACGGGGAAGACTTGAATTTCCCCTGTACTTGCATTCTGTCCCTCCTCTTCATCGTCTTCTCATTCTTCTCCAGAAATACTCCTTTTATTGTTCCATTGTGATACATCAAACCGGGGAGAAGGCAGATGTCAGGAAGACCTTGAGACGTGCACGTCTCTGGGGCGATGGTGGTGAACGAATCAGCCTGAGTGCTGAGCCTCACTGGGCGAGGAAGGCCCGACTTGAGGAAGTCGATGCAGGTGCAGAATGTTTGGCTCGTCTTCTCCTTGACATTGAGATCTCTTCTGCTCTTTGGAAGAGCCCTGTGTGGACAAGCCTTTGGAATACGTGCACTTTATTTTCAGAGGGCCATTGCCGCCGACTTGGGTAAAAGCATGACTTTGTATATACCTCATCGCCTCATTTTCCTAGAGGAAAGAAAACGAGGCAGGTGACAGGCTGGCAGCAAATTGGACTCTCGGGTTGAAACCGCAGGTTGATAAATAGGTGGTCCTGATGGTGAGGCGCCATCTTGTCTGATCAGGGATTGGGCTGGCTTTGGAAACATCAGAGAGGTTCAGGCGGTGAGAGTTGGGCCTGTGTCCTTTGAAATCTTGAACTCGAAGATGGAGAGGGTCAATGCCGGTTCCGGCGGTGCCCTAAAGGCTGGCCGCCTTCCACTTGTCATTCTGATCTACTTCATGAAGGAATGGGTGAGGAGGACCCCGTTAGAATCTTCACCAATTAGAACTGCCAGGAAACCTGAGTCAGCGTTCTGTCCAATCTTTAACAAGCTTAGGCACGTGGGGTGAAAGAATTTGCCCTAGGGCACACAACCAGCTAGCGCCTAAGGGTAGGTACCTTTCCCAGAGCAGCCAGTCGTCAGGAGCCTTAGCTCCACCTACCGACCAACCAGCGTTGGGTAGAGTCATTGAGGCAAGCTGGGTCTTAAAAAAAAAAAAAAAAACCGGCACCCTTGATTTCAATTTAACTTTTTATTGGCATATAATATGCTTGCAGGAAGGTACCCGTGACAAGCGTACAGCTTGACAGATTGGCACAAAGTGCTCACAGCCCCCTAAGCAGCCAGACGGGCAGACAGAACATTGCCAGCAATTCAGAAACCCTTTCGGCTCCCTTCTGGTCATCCCTGCCCGCACTACCCTTCCCACCACCGTCCTGACCTTTACTATCCCTGATCGCTTTGGTCTGCTTCTGCGTACTCCATGTGAATGAACTCGTCGAGTGTGTACTCTCTTGTGTTTTGCTTCTTTTGCTCAGTATGATGTTATGAAGTTCGTATTATTGTGTATATTTGTAGACCATCTGTTCTCATTGCGGTCGAGTCTTCCGTTGTGTGGATATGCTGCCATTTATTGGTCCGTTCTACCGTAGACGGGCATCTGGATAGTTCCCAGTTTGGGGCTGTTCTGAATGGTGCTTCTGGAAACACTCTAGTATCTGGCTCTTGGTGAACATAGGCCCACACTGCAGTTGAGTATATACTTAGAAGTGGAATTTCTGGGTCACAGGGAGTATGCATACTCAGTTGTATGAGAAAACTGCCAGTTTTCCTGGTCGTACCAGCTTGTATTTACCTTCTACCATCAGTGTGTGAGAGCTACCCTCCCCTCACATCCTCAGTTCACTGACTATTTCCTGTCCTTTTCACCTTAGCGACGCTGGTGGGTGTGTCCTGGTACTATGTTGTGGTTTTAACATCATCCTTTATATTTGATTCCAAAGGACTTGGTTATGTGCTTCTGTTGTGTGCTTATAATGGACTTTGTAATCTTTACTGTTTTTAAATGCTGACCTTAGGCGGGCATAATTAAGTTTTCAAAGGGCTGATGTTTTCTAACGGACCCCACCATCTCTCAGCTGTTCTGCAGGGGAGAAGCTTGTGAAGTT
This sequence comes from Balaenoptera ricei, assembly GCF_028023285.1. Lineage (NCBI taxonomy): Eukaryota > Metazoa > Chordata > Mammalia > Artiodactyla > Balaenopteridae > Balaenoptera > Balaenoptera ricei. The sequence continues at coordinate 2,114,863 of NC_082645.1, read as the reverse complement.
GGTGTCTTGTACTGAATACCATTCTGCTCTCACCATTTGTTTGGTTTGTTGCCGTGAGATCAGCAGAAAAAAGGAACAAGGTCCAAATCAGGCTGGCTTAATTTGGTCTAGCTGAATTTATTAGTACTCACCCTGGGCATTTATAGTTCTACCCAGGGGACTCAGCGGGTTAAAGATGGATAAGTCTGAAGCTTGTTGATGTCCGGGTCCAATGAGACCAAACTTGATTTTCAGGTTTTTAGTGGGAAATTCCCCTGTTGCATGCAACCCAATACACTTCCAGGATGGAAGGATTACAATGAAGGAAAATGAAGATGAATTAGCTCAAAACCCCTTGACAACCTGAAAGCACACCGTGGTGTTACTTCCTAGAATGGAGTCCAAGTTTTTCTGTTCTTTGAGGCAATTTCATGATCTAAAGAATGTACCGTGAAGATCCTGAAGGGAAATTCAAGATTGACTAGGAAATAGTGCTGGTACATGAAGCCTGTTAGACACCCAGGTCGCCTTACATAAGTGGGTGATCTGAGTCATTCTCCAGCTCTTTTCCTGAGAGTTTCACACCCAGCATAGGAAGGTGATTAATGAAGACAGATTTGGCATCGTTTTTTATGCTGCTACTTTTTGCCGTTACTGCTCTGTCTGGGGACCATCTCGGGTGCTCAGGGAATGAGGGAGGTGGGAGCGGGGGAGTGAGGTCTCCAGACGGGAGGCACCATCCATCTTGTACTTGACAGTTGAGGGCCAGCTGAATAGATCAGAGCCCTCGTCTGTACATGACAGGAGTCTTGCTTAGCACAGGGATGCCTTTGCCAGAAAATAAAGCCACTGTGGACTTGGTAGAAGACCGACTTCAGTAGGATAACGGGATGCTGTTTGCCAGGACCCCAGTGGCTTGTTTTCTCATTAGCTGTTCTGTGGATTGTTCAGGAGGTTGTTGTGATCCTTTCTAGTAAGAGACATGTCTCTGGAGGTTGGTAAGAGCCTCAGGGGCCCCATGTTGATCATACCCAACGTGGTGTTGGCTAAAAGTTGAATGAATGTCTATGTTTTGGGGATCTGACTTTCAGGACTTCATGCTTTTACAGATGTGACATTATATTGGGCAGAAGGGGATGAGTATGGCCCAAAGGAGTGCGTGCGTGTGTGTGTGTGTGTGTGTGTGTGTGTGTGTGTGTGTAGGGTACCAACTGGGTTGTCGTAGCTGCAAGGAAAGAAAGCAATCATTTGTGAGCACTGAGAGCTGCTCAGGACTATGCCAAGCCTTTGGATTTTCATGTCATAGCATCTTATTCAATCTCATTTCTCCTCCAATTTACGTATGTGAAACTGAGGTTTGCAGGCCTTGAGAATTTGCTAGAGTTCCCTGGGAAAGTGTAAGGGAAAGTGGGTGTGGGTACCTAAAAACTGAACCGAAAGCCACTTTCCAGAGGAAATGCATCATGGAGAGATGCTGCATTTGCCACCGAAGAAGCCGTCACCCTCCACAAGGACATTAATTAAAGTTCTTCATTTCAGAAATGGGGCTGAGATTACAGGCTTCCTTCAGCACCCCTGGGACAACTACCATGGCAGGTTTGGTTACTAGGACTTTCCCATTTTAGATGGCAGGCCCTGGGGCTCACCGCCTGCTGTGGATTTCTGACTTTTATAGCCAGAAGGAGTAAGGCTGGGCCCTTATGTAACCTCTTGCTTAGAGAAGAGGGCCTCTTAAGTCCATCAGACTGGAGTTCCCTGGGGACAGAAGACACGTCTTTCGTTTTCCTCGATGCTGAGCACGTAACTAGGCAATATGTTGACTGAAGGGGGAAAAACATGGAACGTCGAAGGAAAAAAAATGAATTATAACTTAGGGCAAGGCCTAAAAACATTTTTCTTTCTCAAAAGGATTGGACATGTTCCCTGGAAATGGTGGTTTAGATTCACTGGGAGCTGGTTTCCAGGCAGGTGGTGTGAGTGAAGGGGGTGGGTTATACAGGTGATGAATAGCTGCTGGCTGTTACTATTATTATTGGCTTCCAGGAGGTGGAATAGGAAGTGGGAGCTTGGTCCTCCTCTGCCCCTTTCTCTCCTCAGATGATCAAAATGCACAGGGGGAGTGTTACAGATGAGGGTGATGATGCATCCGCACCTAACTTCAAGTAAATCCCTTGGAAAGTTCAGAAATATTCTGTTCAAAATTTTATTCAAATCCCTTACAACAGGGTTTCTCTCCAGATATGAGCGTGACTGTAAAGACTGTTATGAAATCAGCCTTTTATAAAAATGTAAGAAACATTGGGAAACATTTAAGTGCACATGAATAAAGCTCTCGTTTTATTCTCTCAAACAAGCAAGCAAACAAAAAAATACCTTACAACAGATCATGAGATGCCTCCTAACATGTGACCACAATCTGCTTAAGAACTTGGGTGCTCAGTAAGGCACAGGACAGACACTCTTCACTGCCCTAAGTTAGACTGTTCGTTCATCAGCAGTTAGCCGTTGCCACGCCAACATGACAAGCTACACCAACACTTAGTGGCTTAAATCAGTAAGTCTTAAGTAAGTGGCTTAAGACGGTAAGTGTTCCTGGGTCTCAGGTCACTTGGGTGGTGGTTCTGGTCTCAGCTGGGTTCACTCATGCGATTAGGGGGTAGTCTGCTGTTCTTAGCTGGCTTCTCATGTGTTTGGGGGGTTGGCTGGCTGAGTCTGTTCCAGGATGGTCTCAGCTGGGACTGAACTGACCAGCGTGGCCTCCTTAATCAATAGAAATTGATCAGAGGCCAGACAAGAAATTCAGGCAAGGCTTTACTGGGGCCCCTGCTGCAGCAGCAGGGAGAGAAAACAAGTAACGTGTTCCCTCCCTCACTTGCTCCCCGGGGGAGGGGGCGGGGCGAGCTGGTCCCTTATATGCGGTGAGGGTAGGGGTGTGTCCAGGGCTCGGGCCGGAGGCGGGGCTTAGGTGGTCTGCCCACCCCTTCGGTGGTGCTGTGCGCAGAGGGCGTGCGCAGTACCCTGCTTTTGTTCCTGACCCCCTGCTTTTGCTCATGGCTCTTCAGAAGCGGCAGCTGGGTGATTTGGTCTTTGTATCTTGTTGTCCATGATTTGCCTCAACTGCGCATGCACACAGTTACTTTTAGTCCCTTATATTTTCTTTGTATTTTGTTGCTGGAGGAGACGTTTGTCCTGGTGCAAGCACTGCAGCGAAGGGTCCCAGGACCCAGCTTGTCTCAGGACAGCTGGGTTCCCTTCCACATGGCCTGTCCTCCTGCAGCAGGCTGACCGAGGTTATTTATGTGGTTCTAAGAGGGTAAGCAGAGGCATGCAATGAATGCCTTTTGAGGCTCAGGTTCAGAACTGGCACTCCTGACTTCCACCGCATTTATCAGCCAGAGCAAGGTGCAGGATGGGTCCAGATTCAAGGGGTAAGGATAGACACTCGTCTTGATGAGAGTTGCTGTGGAGTCTCATTGCAAGGTGCGTGGATAAGGGAGACCATTAATTAGGGCCATCAATGCCATTCATCTACCACATTCATTCTTTTATTCATTCATCCCATAATCCTTCTTGTGGTCCCTTAAGCCATCCTTTGCTCTCTTGTTCCATTCTTCATTAATGAAAGCTCAAGAAAGACTGTACCATTTACTGTGCATAGTCTCTGAGGAAGCCACCAAGATAAGCGAAGTATGAGCCCACCCTGCAGAAGTTCATAACCAAAGGGGTGGGGGAGATGCGCATGAAGGCGGCCAATTGGAGCAGCCCAGCAAAGTTTGTGTGCAAAGTGGGCATTGACCTCCAAGGAAGGGGTGAACCAAGTCTGTGGGTGGAGAGGTTTCCCAGAATAGGAACTGAGTCACCCAGGAACTGGGAGCAGGAAATGGCTGGAGGGAAGCGGAAGCAGGTGGCAGGACCTTTAGTAGCTTCTTCTGGAAGGCTTGGGTCACTGTTGGGTTGAAGTGACCGGAGATCAGGTGGGCCAGGTGGACCCCACTGCCAGGAGGGCTCAGGGGCTCAGCCATTCCTGACGGCCAAAGGACTCATTCCAGTGACTCATGCACTTGAAGGAACAGACAGTGTGATTATTGCAGGCTGATGCCTTTCCCTCACCAGAAGGAGGAAGGCAGGCAAGTGTGGTTCTGTGGATTCCAAACTGTGTGCTGAGGGGCCCTGGGATTCCTGGAGAAAGTCATGAGGGCACCATGGGGATATTGTGCAATGTTGAGGAAAACAGCTCTCTCTGCCAGATAGCACTTTAACTACGACCGTGAAGTTCTTTGGCCCTAACTCTTTGGTAAATGGAGCTTTTCTGAGTTACTTCTTTTGGCTGAAGGGTATCATGAAAAAATTACTGAAACTCTAAGGGCACAGTAAGGTGAGAAAGTTTGAGTTTGGGAACCGCTGATGAAATTATTAAGGGTCTTGGGTTCGAATGCTACCCCTGCTTCTTATGAGAGGTGTGACCTCAGGCAAGCGAGTTACTTTCTCACACTTGTTTCCTCATCTGTAAAGTGGGGATGGTACTTCCCCCCTAGGGTGATTGAGAGGAATAAATGAGTTTGTATAAGGAAAGGGCTGTAAGTGGAGCCTGGCAGTGGGTAAACACGAGTTGGTTAGCTGCTTTTTTTTTTTTTTCTTTTTTTTGGCCACGCTGCTAGGCTTGCAGGATCTTAGTTCCCCAACCAGGGATCGAACCCGCGCCGCCTGCAGTGGAAGCGTGGAGCCCTAACCACTGGACTGCCAGGGAAGTTCCTAGCTGCCTTATCACAGTGACTCATTCAGCACTGCCCCCGTAACTGGGCTGTTGGCGGGTCCGTTGTCTTTTTTTGTGAGGGTAACACAAGCACAGCACGGGTACCCCTGTTGGAAGGAAGGTCTGCAGAGAAGTTCACAAGCCTTTGAGTGGCCAGTGGGACTTTCTGTTCTGCGTGAAACTACAGGCTGCGGTGGGCAGTGCTGTGTATCTTTACAGTCGGCCACGGGATCCTCGTTCTCCCCCAGCCTCTCATTTCTGGAAACTTTCCTTTCCAGACGCGGCTCTGTTTCAAAGTCGTGTTCTTGGGCACCGCCATTCATAGCCTGTCTCTTTCCTGCATCCCCACCTCTACCCCCTGTGAAATGACCTGTCTCCGCAGTCAATGGCTCAGATGAAAGAGCATAAGAGGGTGTCTCTGGCTTGTCGTTTCCTGCATGAATGGAAAGGAGCCGGACGGCCTGTGTGATGTGGCGGTGGGAGGTGCTCCTGCAGGTGCCTGCAAACCCCTCCACGCGCCAGGTGGGCTTTCGTTTGTAATTTTAAGCTGATTTGTGATGGCTTAGGCTGCTCCTTGTGCCCTCCTTCTTTTTTTCTTAAGAGGGCATTGGATTGCATTGGGTGAGATTCTCCGCTGGGGTGTGTGTGTGTGTGTGTGTGTGTGTGTGTGTGTGTGTGTGTGTGTGTGTGAGAGATGCTGCCATGTTTTATTTGCTGCAGCAGCAGTGTGTCCACATTCCTCCTCATCCCTCTCTCTCCTTCAGTCTATTCTGTTCTTTCCACTTTCATCATCCAGGGAACTTTTTTTTTTCTCCTCTGCGTAAATGTCACTCCGACTCCTCTCTCTGACTTGTAGCTGGAAGTTGGCTGTGTCCTCATTTCTCATTCTCATCCTGCTCTTTTTGGATTCTGCCAAATCTCTTTTGCATTTGTTTTTCACCTCCGCACTCTAGGCTGTCAGCAGTTCAGTGAGCCCTTTCCAAGCTCATTTTTTCCCCATTTGCTTTTTAATTAGTTTTCCTCTCCTGCTTCTCCTCTGGTCCCCTCCGTCCTGCAGTCCTTCTGTGGATAAACAGAACAAGTCCCACCATCTCTTGCGGGCTTTTAAGAAAATGTGGGTCAGAGCAGTGTCCATCACGGTTATTGTTTCTAGGCTTGTGGCTTTGTCTTGAAATGTGCGATTTTATTCATTTGTCATCTCGCTCTGCAATGAGGCGTGTAACCTGTTTGCAGGCGTTTTACGATCTGCAGTAAGTTTCCAGAGGCAGGGACTTGGTATCTCCCATGGAGTATTTGTTGAAAAGGATTCGTATTTTTAAAAATAAAGCGTTCCAAGTAAGTGTTACCCTGTGTCTTTAAAGTACCTCTTCCAGAAGACAGGGAGCAGGCTTCCTTTCATAGCTTCAGGCACTGTCTATGAAACCCTTTAAATGTTAAATAACCTTTAGTGTCTGTGTATTTGCGGGGCAAAGAGTGTTCATAGCTTTTATCAGATGCCCCTTGGAGTCTGTGCCCCCCTCAGTATTCGGACCCCCTGCCTAGGTTATTTAGAAAGCCTAAAGAGATTGGAAATTATAATGTGCGATATGGAAGAAAAGGCTAGAGGCTGCGGGAGCATGTAGGAACCTGTTTCCAATGAGGAGAAAGCCCGCAGCAGGCCCCCAGAGGTGCATAACCCAGGCGGCCATGGCTGTGACAACCACATAGGGAGTGCTCATGAAGGCACTTGCTATTTGTTTTTGAGAGTTTTCCCCGTGTACTGATTCTCTCTCTCTCCCTTTTTTTTTTTTTTTTTAATTGGAGTATAGTTGCTTTACACTGTTGTGTTAGCTTCTGCTGTACAGCAAAGTGAATCAGCCATACCTATACATATATCCCCTCTTTTCTGGATTTCCTTCCCATTTAGGTCACCACAGGGCACCAAGTAGAGTTCCCTGTGCTATACAATAGCTCCTCATTAGCTATCTGTTTTATACATAGTAGTGTGTATATGTCAATCCCAATCTCCCAGTTCATCCCCCACCTCCGCTTCCCCTTTGGTATCTATACGGTTGTTCTCTACGACTGTATCTCTATTTCTGCTTTGCAAGTAAGTTCATCTATACTATTTTTCTAGATTCCACCTATATGCGTTAATATACAATATTTCTTTTTCTCTTTCTGACTTACTTTCCCCCCCCCCCGTACTAATTCTTACCCCTTAGGATTGACTGCTGATAGATTGTTAGAGCTTGAATGGAATAAAAGGAAAAGGTTGTTGCCTTAGGAATATCCCATCTAAAGCACGTCACATCAGTGCTATCCTATGCTGCAAGTCAGCCCAGCTCCTTAGAGCATGGCGTAGGCTGCAAGGAACCAAGGTGATTACGGTCCCCGTTGGAGCTCCTAGATCCTTGCTGCTCAGAGGGGCTCCGCAAACTGGCAGTGTCGGCAACAGCTGGGAGCTTATTAGAAGTGCAGACTCGTGCGACTATAGATTATCATACTAAGTGAAGTAAGTCAGGAAGAGAAAGACAAATACCATATGATATCCCTTATATGTGGAATCTAAAATATGACACAAACAAACTTATCTATGAAACAGGAACAGACTCACAGGCATAGAGAACAGACTTGTGGTTGCCAAGGGGGAGGAGGGCTGTGGGAGGGGTGGGCTGGGAGTTTGGGATGAGCAGATGCAAACTATTTTATACAGATAAACAGCGGGGTCTTACCGTATAGCACAGGGAACTATACTCAGTATCCTGGGATAAACCATAATGGAAAAGAATGAGAAAAAGAATGCATATATGTGTATAACTGAGTCACTTTGCTGTACAGCAGAAATTAACACAACATTGTACATCAGCTGTACTTCAATTAAAAAAAAAAAAGACGTGCAGACTCTTGAGGCCCACAGACTCAGAATCTATAGAATAACCAGAGTCCCAGGTGATTCATAGGCACATGAATGTTCAAGGAGCAAAGCTCTAAGCTCAGCCTGTTCCCATGAGCAGCAGTCAGATCTCTCTGAGGCATTGTGTCATGGGCATGGCCCGTCCACGGGTTAGATTCAGTTCTGATTTCCTATCACTTTTATGGTAAATGCTAATACAAAGTGGTTTATATATATATCTGTATGTGATTTAGTTTGGCACCTTGCTGTGAGTGTTAACAGGCAAATGTGTGGATCAAAAAAAGAATCCTTTTTGACTATCTACTTGAGGTCTGGGGATGGGAAGATACCATCATGCAACCACCATAGAAGATGCTGAGGATTCAAGCAGTAAGACACTGGTTCGGCCTTTGAGGAGTCTGGTCCAGGGAGATAAACATTAAAAGGGTCATTTCATCTCGTAGTGTATCTTGTGATTGCATAAGGTACCAGAGGAAAGAGCAGGTAGTTTTTTGTCCTACTGCTGGCATGTCACCAGTATCAGTATACATTGATAGGTGGACAACCCTATATGATAAAGTCATTTTTAGACCTTTGCCAGAATTTGACCTCTTCTGGGAGCTGCCCTGATGCCTCTTCAAACTGTGAATGGGTAGCACCTTTTGTGTTTTCAAGCAAGTAGCTTAAATAGACATTTGTTCAGTTACCAGTCAGCTGCTGTGTAGCCCGAGAGAGAATGTTTGTCCTTGAGAGCTTGTTCTGTGCTCTGCCCCTTGGCTAAGAGTCCCTGCTTCCTATTACATGGAATGACTTCCCGCTATGACTTTTTGTCTTTGTGATCTCACATTGAAAGCATGTTATGTTTAAACTTAATGCTTTTCCTTCCAAATTGCCTAGATGAAGCATGGTCACTAATCCCTGTAGCTGAAATAACCCATTTGAAGATTTAGGAGGTAGATGTTGGCTCTTTCTCTCTCTCTTTTTTTTTCTTTTTAAGTGAAAGTGAGTTTATATAGAGAGATACACATTCCACAGACAGAGTGTGGACCATCTCCAAAGGCTAGAGAGGCCCTGAGAGAAACACGTTCCATAGACTGTGGACCATCTCCGAAGGCTGGAGAGGCCCTGAGAGGAACTCATTCCATAGAATGTGGACCATCTCAGAAGGTTGCAGGGGCCTTGAGAGAAAGATACTCCACAGACAGAGTGTGGACCATCTCCAAAGGTTAGAGAGGCCTTGGCTCTCCTGATGCAAGGTTCTTAAGAGTTGCAGAAGAGAGAAGCAATGACCCTATAATATATGTACTTTCTATTGACAGATGTGGAACAAAAACTGTATCTGGGAAACCAGAGAGTGTTTGCTATCAAGCTCTTTTTTTTTTTTTTTTTTTTTTTTAACTAGAAACTCTTTTTCCATAGCCTGACTTGCTTTTCCACACTGTTTTGGAATCACATAAACTTGGGACGAGATTCTGTAGTTGCTTCCTAGCTGTGTGAGCTTTGGAAGGGCAGTTAGCTGATTCTCTGAACCTCATATGCAAAGTGGGGAGCAAATATTTCCAAAGGGTAAGAATGGAATGAGGTGGTGTATGCAGAGGGTCTAGTAGAGTATTTGATACCGAGTGCCTAGCACCCAGCAGGCATAGTTGCTGGGCACTGTGCCCTTGGCACTATGTTGAAATATGCTTACGAAGAAAAATAACACATGACCTGCTATCCTTGGAGCTTGTAGTCCTTTAGTACGTGACTGTATAAAATGCTAGGCAGGTGGCAGATATGTAAAGCAGCCTGCGTAGTTTCCATGGAATATTGGATGGACATGCTCAACACTTCATTCCTGCCAAGTTCCTCCCACAGGAAAGGGTTCACTGTGACCAGATAGTCCCATTTTTTTCAGGAGATGCCAGAAATTTAGAGTTTTCTATGAAATCCCCCTGTTTCCCAAATGCTGTTAAGTCATTAAAAAAAAAACCTCCTTGACCTGATTTCTAGTCTACCATCAAATAACAGTAAGGGTATATATCCTTATCAACGCATGTAATTTTGATGTTCTGCCCTCTCTGGCCCATCACTTTACCACAAAGCAGAGCCCCTATCCTCCACCCCATCTTGTTTCCTACTAACAGGGCACACGCCTGGAGTCTCCATCCCAGGGCCTTGCCTACACTCTCTTCCTTGTGAGTCGTGGGCTGCAGTGGTAAGAAACTTGACCATGGAATGGCTACTTGTCTGTGAAACAAAACCGTTTAAAAGTCTCATACTGGATTGAGCTCTGGGTATGGTCTTTCCACCTCTCTGTCCTAATTGCTGCTTCCCCTTGAACTCCAAAATGAAAACCTGAAGTAGTAAGTTTGAAAGAGGAGCTCTTCTTGACAGGACCTTTATATTCATTCTCTGCAGGGTTCAGCATTTATGAGCACTCAAGTTCTGAGCTACAAGTGTTGCCCAAAACAGACAATAAAATAGTACCTCTCAGAAAACATTGGTACCAACCTCTTTGTTAGTCTGGCTTTTTTATAGGCTGGGTTCTGGAAAAGCTGTACTCTCACCCATACCTACTTACTTTGAATTACATCGTATGGTTCCTGGGGTAGACTTGGCAGAGATGGTGTCCTTGAGAAGGCCCTTGGCTTAGTCTAGAACCCTCTTTAACTGCGATCTATCTTCAGCCTTTCATACAGCCTCAGACTGTCCTGGTTCATCAAGGGTGGGAGGCGTTGTATTCTTCGGTCTGTTCCGTGGGCTTTGGAGTGGCAGGTCTGGTGCTAACGGTTGTGTTGCGTATGGCTGTGGAGTGTGACAGGTGAAAATGAGCCATGTTTCTTTTACCTAGACTAGGGCCCAGTTGTGGAGCTTTTCACTCACCTGCCAGCCATTAGAGAGACAGAACACAGGCTGGCGTAAAAGCTCAAGGCAGGGAAGAATTGGATCCAGAAAATACCAGGCTCAGGATGGTGATGTCTAAGCAAGAATATGAGCACAAAATTGGAAGGATTTATGGAGGGAGTAATGTTAAGAGAGGAAAGGACTGGCGTATTCTTAGTCGCTGTTTCAGTCAGAATGTAATCAGCAGTCAGACGGTACAGAATTGGTGCGGGGTGAGTCACAGATGCCTGTGACACCTGTTGTTACAACCTTGTGTTTGTGAGAGTGTGTGTGTGTGTTTAGGAGGGTAGGAAGAGAACAGGAGTGAAGTGGAAGGTAAGAAGGGTATTCCTTTGAAGGGGAAGGTGAAGGGGAAGGTGAGGATCCATAGGAAAGTTGAGGAGGATTCGTAGTACTATAAATTGATAAACACTCAGGGTCAGCCTTTGACAAATTATAGGGTAAGAAAAGCCCCAATTAGACTCCTCGTTTTCAGTTTTGGTGAAAGTTGCCTCAGGTTGTCCAGCCAGAGGGTACAACACAAATGTCTTTCTCTGGATATATATATCTGGCATTTCTCAAATGTATTTCACTGTACCACTTGTGCCATTGTTGGCTTGTGGCCTCTCAACTTCAAATCTGTCCCTTTTGCCTGCTCTGTAAAACTGGATCTGGGCCGCTTCAATTTTTTTCCTTGGCAGATCGCACAATGTTAAGCTTTGCCAGTAGAGGGCACTGGGGAGACTTTGTAGGAGGAAAGGGTTTCGCTCCTGATTCTTTGTGCTTTCTGGGGGGCTCCTCCAGAGTGTGTGTCTTCTCCAGTGTTGGCTCCTGTGTCATGTGGCAGCCAAGAGCGCACGGTGGCCAGCAGCTTCCCGGGCACCCTCTTGGTGATGTGTAGCAGATTGCCTGCAGTGGGATACCTCCCTGTGAGCAGCTTTCCTTGGCACAGTAGAGGATGCATTTCTAGAAAATTTGGCCAACTGGCACCACAGTGGCTTCTGTGCCATCTAGAGAGTCAAAGCTGTGCCCTCTCCAACAATCAGGGTCTCCACCCTGGGGTGGGTGCTGCCTCCTCCTTGGCTGTTCCTTATAGCTCGTCTTCCTATATGCTTTAGCATCCCTTGTATTACTGCTTACTCGTCAATCTCTTGTTACCCTAACCCTGGTTGTAGTTAACTATTGTTTATATTAAGCTTTTCCTGTTAATGTTACTGTGTGATTTCCATCTCCTGATTGGATTGACTGATACTAGACACCTTTTAAAGTACTGTCAAGAAAATTGTTGACTCTGAAGTAGGCAAAAAAGATTATTTAGTGTCCAGTGCACCCTTCTGGGTCATCTGTGCCTTTCATTTTCTTTGAACTGTTGTACTAATGTGGCAAGTTATAGAAAAATGATAGCAGTGGAAGTGATTCTTATTCATAGAAATACAAATTAATTTTGTCCAGTGGAGGTACTATTGATTGCTCTCAAGAAACCAGTTTTATATATACTAACAAATTTATTTCAACACTCCTGATGTGTTCTGTGTGTGTTCTTTGTAATCTCTTTTGAATCTGTTGTAATATCCTTCTGGTTCCCTCTTTAATTAATGAGCTAAGTAAAATCTTTGATATCTGTTCATTTTATATTTGTAAGAGTCATGGTTTGGTCTGTAGAAAAATCATAACAATATAATACTTTAAGGAGCTCATGAGATATGCCCACTTATATTAAAAAAATCATGCAAAATGGTGATATGAATTGCTTGATTCAGAAACATTTTTAATATTTTATAACTGGACAAATAGAGAAGTAAACTCTATTTGAAAGAACAAATAAGTATTACAGTTATGTTTTGACATAGAAGATAAAGATTCATAACATAGCGGACCGGGGCGGCGGGCAGCCAGGGTCCGTCAGTCCTCCTGCCGCTCCCCAGGCCACGCCCGTGCTCGCCGGTTCCCTCGTCGGGGGTCCGGGGCCCCTCCCATGGGACCGGTGCCAGGGGGTCCTCGAGTCCCCTCCAGGGGAACCAGAAGAGACTCCCACGGGGGTCCCGGAGTGGCCACAGGTCCGCTTCCATGGGGGCTGGAACCAGAGGAACCAGAGGAGGCCATGGGTGGGCTCCCAAGGGGACCTGGGTGACCAGTGTTCACTCCCATGTGTACCACCACCAGGGATTTCTGACGTCTCTTGAAAATGAGAGATCTGGCAACAGGCCACCATTCACACCACTTCAGAGACCCCTTTCACAGATGGCTGCCTGTATGAAGGCCCCCAGTGACTCATCTGGGATTGTTCTCCACACATGCACCCGGCCCCCAACACTCTCTGTCCCTTCTGTACTGACCCCATTCTGTTTTATGATCAGGGAGTGGTCAGCCCCAGTCCTCACCTGGGTCCTGAGCTCACTCACAGCTGTAACCTCCGCTTGCTGGGGACGATGTCCTGCACTGGGAAGGCGCTCAATAGATGTTTGTTGAAAAACCAGTGAATTTGGGGGAAAAAAAAAGATTCATAACATAGCCACAGCATGGGAAAAAAATATTTGCAAATCATATATCTGATAAGGGACTTCTATTTAGAATATGTTAAAACCTCTTTCCAACTCAGTAATAAAAAGACAACCCAATTAAAAAATGAGCCAAGAATCTGAATAGATAACTCCCCCCAAAGAAATACAGATAGCCAATAAGTACATGACAATGTTCTCACCATCATTAGTCATCAGGGAAATGCAAATCAGAGCCATAGTGAGATACCACTTTACACCTACTAGGATGACTACAATAATAATAATAAAAAAAACACAGATGATAACAAGTGTTGGCGAAGATATGAAGAAATGAGAAGCTTCATACACTACTGTTGGGAATGTAAAATGGTACAGCCACTGTAGACAGCATTTTAACAGTTCTTCAAAATGTTAAACGTAGAGTTACCATATGACCCAGGAATCCTACACCTAGATATAAACCCAAGAGAAATGAAAACATGTGTCCACACAAAAAGTTGGACATGAATGTTTATATAGCAGCTTTATTCACAGTAGCCATCAATTGATGAATAGATGAAATCTGATCTCTCCATACAGTGGAATATTAAGCCACTAACAGAATGAAGTACTGATACATGTTATAACCAGGATGAACCTTGAAAGCATGGTGCTAAGTGAAAGATGACAGTCACAAGAGACCACGTAGTATAGGATTCTACTTACATGAACCATCCACAGTAGGCACATCTATGGAGACAGAAAGTGGATTCGTGATTTCCTGGGGGCGGGAGGTGGGGGAGGATGGAGGACTAGGAGTCGATAAGTAAAGGGTTTTCTTTTTAGGATGATGGAGATGTTCTAAAATTGATTGTTGTGATAGTTGCACAACACTATGGACATTCTAAAAACCTTTGAATTGCACACTTTGAAAGAATGAATTGTATGGTATATGAATTGTAGCTCAATAAAGCTGTTACCAAAAAAAGGTGACCTAGACAAATGATCATCAGATAAACCGAACTCCTCAGTGGTGGGTGGTGATGCCACCTGTGTGTGAACATACAGATCCACTGTCCACAGGTCAGAAGATCTTCATGGGCTTTTCTCTTTGTATGTCCTCTCACACAGAACTTTCCTTTTTAATTTGGAGCACCATTTCTTTAAGGAAGATTATTGCAAAATGAACTGAATAGCTGCATGATTTCTTAACAGGATGTTCCTCCCCTCCCCATCCCCCCAACTTTGGAAGCAGTTTGGAGAACCAATGCTTTATTGGAACCTTTATTTCTCCTGGTTTTCTATCACTACTTAAGTGTTTAAAGTCTTATTTTGTATCTTTTCCTGTCAAGGTCTTGTGATAGTGGCTGCTGAAGGAGTCTGTAAATTTGTAAATTATTTAATTTACAAATGATACAAAGCCAAAATGATACCTAGAGCTTTTTTTTTTTTTTTTTTATAAATTTATTTATTTATTTTTGGCTATGTTGGGCCTTCGTTTCTGTGTGAGGGCTTTCTCTACTTGCGGCGAGCGGGGGCCACTTTTCATCGCGGTGCGCGGGCCTCTCACTGTCGCGACCTCTCTTGTTGCGGAGCACAGGCTCCAGACGCGCAGGCTCAGTAATTGTGGCTCACGGGCCCAGCTGCTCCACGGCATGTGGGATCTTCCCAGACCAGGGCTCGAACCCGTGTCCCCTGCATTAGCAGGCAGATTCTCAACCACTGCGCCACCAGGGAAGCCCAATACCTAGAGCTTTGATTGACAGAAACAATTCAAAGAAAAACCAGTGGGATAGAACAATGGACCAAAAGTAACAATATAAAATGTCTTGGGAATACAGTCTCCCCTTATCTGCAGTTTTGCCCTCTGCAGTTTCACTTACCTTCGGTCAACCACAGTATGAAAATATTAAATGGAAAATTCCGGAAGTAACAATTCACAAGTTTTAAATTGTGCGCCATTCTGAATAGCAGTGATGAAATCTTGCACCATCCCACTCCATCCTGCTCAGATGTGAATCAGCTCTTTGTCCAGTGTATCTGCCCTTTAGTCACATAGTAGCCATCTCAGTTTTCAGATCAACAGCTGTGATATTGCAGGGCTTGTGTTCAAGTCACCCTTATTTTACTTAATAATGGCCCCAAAGCGCAGGAGTGGTGATGCTGGCAATTCACATATACCAAAGAGAAGCTGTAAAGTGATTTTTCTTTTTTATAAATTTATTTATTTTATTTATTTATTTTTGGCTGTGTTGGGTCTTCGTTGCTGCACACGGGCTTTCTCTAGTTGCGGTGAGCGGGGGCTGCTCTTCATTGCGGTGCGCGGGCTTCTCATTTCGGTGGCTTCTCTTGTTGTAGAGCACGGGCTCTTGGCGCGCGGGCTTAAGTAGTTGTGGCTCGCGGGCTCTAGGGCTCAGGCTCAGTAGTTGTGGCGCACGGGCTTAGTTGCTCCGCGGCATGTGAGATCTTCCCGGACCAGGGCTCGAACCCGTGTCCCCTGCACTGGCAGGCGGATTCTCAACCACTGAGCCGCCACGGAAACCCTAAAGTGATTTCTTTAAGTGAAAACGTGAAAGCTCTCAACTTAATGAGGTTGCTAAGATATACAGTAAAAACGAATCTTCTGTGAAACTGTGAAGAAGAAGAAAGAAATTTGTGCTAGTTTTGCTGTTGCCCCTCAGACTGCAAAACTTAACAGCCACAGTGCATGGTGTTTAGTTAACAAGGAAAAGGCATTAAATTTCTACAATAAGATATTCTGAGAGACCACATTCACATAATTTTTATTACAGTATATTGTTAGAATTGTTGTATTTTATTATTAGTTATTGTTAATCTCTTTCTGTGCCTAATTTATAAATTAAGCTTTATCACAGGTAGGTATGTATAGGAAAAACATAACATATATAGGGTTTGGTACTATCCACGGTTTCAGGCATCCACTGGGGGTCTTGGAACATATCCGCCAAGGATAAGGGGGGGGCACTGTAAATAGGAAGTCTTGCACGTGGGTGCAAAACAGTCGATTACACCAACCCAGAGTGGAGAAGACCTTGCTTGACGGTCATTCCAATTAGAAATAAAGCCATTGTGGTTTCAATTGGGTTACGGTGGGGAGGAAGGTTAAATAAGAACCAAAGATTGCTGTGGCTTCCAGAAAGCTAACCCTGAAGTTTTGGTCAGACCCCAGGTCATCACTTAATGACTGAATGGCCCAGGGCAGGCTGCGTAACCTCACCAAATCTCAGTTTCCTCATCTGTACAATGGGGATAGTAGTATAGACCTTACAGGATTGTTGTGAAGATCAGCCAGGTTAATGTTTGTGAAGCCTTAAAGCTGTGCCTGGCACCTAGTAGGCACTATATGATGGTGACACAGATGATGGTTCTAGAAATAGGGATTCTAGGTTAAGGAAGAGACGGTGCCAGTATGTGGCAAGAATCAGATCCCACTGGGAACATGGGGATCTGGTTAACAGAATCATCGACTTACAGGGAGTGTAGGTAGAGGGTGGCCCTGCTGGGGGAGGGGCTGGGAGATGTCAGCGCAGTTTAGCAAATAATTATTGAGTATCTTCTGTGGGAAAACTATGTTAGATGTGCTGGGGATAAAGCCCTCACATCACACGTATAATGTGGAAGGAACTAGGGTTCACAGGAAGGGCAGCCTGGGTTAGGACAGAGAAGTAATAAGAGCATTTCTGTACTTGTATCTCTCAGTCTTGGGTTCTTCTTCTGTAAAATAGATATTATACTGGCTGTGAGAATTAAGGTTTGCATAAAGTTCCTAGTTGGTTCATAGCAAACACTCAAGAAATAGTACTTATTATATAGCATAATAATATAATCAGGAATAATTCAAATACAAAAGTAACCATGCACAGATATTTCATAAAAGTTATGAGAGAAACAGAAGGGAGGGATCCTGTATGCTTAGGGCCTGACAAGGCAATGTTTCATCTGAAAATGGCCTTTCAGTAGATAAAGACTGGGGTGGAGGATGGGGGATATGGTGAAGAGACTAATTTCTGATCATCAATGATACTGAAAAGATTCCTTTAGGTATAGAGAAGGTAATAGGAGGTAACTATTTTTTTTAATTTATTTTTTTATTGAAGTATAGTTGATTTACAATGATGTGTTAGTTTCAGGTGTACAGCAGAGGTAACTATTTTTGAGGTCTCTTCTACTTCTTATGATTCTTCGTAGTTTATTCTTGGAACATTCCTTTTGTTGAAGGGGTTCCTGGAGTTTTAATTCTCTACCCCAAAGCATTTCTAAGTGAAACTTTGGGGGGCTGTGGCAGTCTACCCGGGGAAATGTTTGTCCAGGGACCCTCTTCCTATTCCCAATAACCTGTACTCCTACAAGTAAGAAAAAGACGTGAAAACATTTGTTGTAGGATATTCAATTTTGAAAAAAAAAAAGTTTTAAGTCAGGTTTCCTGTGGTGGTTAGTTCTTTTTATAGGAATGTTAGAATCCAAGCACCTCTAGATCCTGTGGGGCACGACAGCTTGGTTGGGTAGCTCTTTTCCAAATGGAGGTACATAAGGTTAAATGCCCGGGTGTGTAGTTGGCTGTGAGAATGATCTGACCAGGATCAAGTGGCTGAACAACGTCAGACGAGGAAGAGGGGATTCCTCCACTAGAGGAAGAAGGTACATAATCCTGTTGCCCTGTAGAACCTTCAGGCAGCCTTCCTGATCCTCTCTTACACACCGGCTCCTCCATTGTCCTGTCTTGGCGGATGACATACCACGTTGCCTCAGCTGCCCGAGATGAGAGTCCAGTGGTCATCGGGACTCCTCCCTCCATCCCCTCCACTTAGTCATTGTTCCTTGTCCTGCTTATTTGACCTCTTAAATGCTTCTACCAACCACGACTGCCACTACCCTGTGGAGGCCTTGATCTGCCTCAGTCCTCACCCAGAGCTGCGGGAGCCTCCTGGGCTCTGGCCATGGCCTCTTCACATCTGCCACACAGCAGCCAAGATCAAATATGACGGTCTCTCCACTCTTAAAGTCTCCAGTGATTTACATCGTTTGGGGTTCTCATTGAACAGGGGAGGTTTTCCGGAAACATCTGCAGACCTTTTTCAAAGTGTTTGGGTGTAGGTCCTATCCTGGACCCATAAATAGAAAGGGGGCATTCAGAATGGGGTTTGGGCTTCTGTATTATGAAAAATCTCCCCAAACAGGAAGAAACCCAATAAGTAATGCTTTAAAAGGCAACTCTTTTGTTTTGAAATAATTATTTCACAGGAAGTTGCAAAAAAGAGTACAGAGAGTTTCACGAACCCAGCTTCCCCCAGTGGTGTCGTTTTGTATGCTCTAGTACCAGGACATTGACTACAGACCTAAGTAATGCTTTTGAATGCCCATTTCTCTTGCCAGGTTAGAATGTCACACTTCCTGTTACACGGACTCTTGGGTTATTTCTTGACTTTATCGGGATACGTTTTAATTTAGGATTGGCATGGACAGTCTTGAGTCTGTGAGAGTTGAGGGTCATGGCGGTGGTGTTTGTTGTATGTGAGTGTCTGTAAGAGTTTGATAGCTGCCACATGTTTATCCTTGCAAAGTGGATTATACCTCCAAAGAGCTTGCCAAGAATAAATTTGAGCAGTGTAATTCTATCTGGTGACCTAAGGTCATAACTTTGTTATGTAAAAAGTCGGAACTGCCACAACAGGTTTTATGCTAGGAGAATAATGCAGACAGTTCTTGAATCTAAGATACAGTTTGCTTAAAATGATGTCCATGTGAATTGTTTCCCAAGCATGTGTACATCTTGCTTTGTTTTATCTTGTTTAGGTGGTAAAACGTAAGGGCACAGGGCTTGTTTGGTCTTGTTTTGGTCGTAATTCTAAACTACAGCATCTACAAGGGAATGGCTCTAGATCGTGAATCAGAAAGTGGAGTTTTGCGCTGAGAAATGGAGTTGTAATGAATTACTATAGGTTATAATGAATTCGGGGAACGGATTTCAGACTTTAAGTGCTGACCTAGGAAATTCTTTGAAGCAGTGATCTTTACCAACATCGGGAATCGGGCTTGGTGACAGAGCTCTGCTGTCTTGCCCATCAACCCTGACGGACGAGCTAGAAAAATCCTTTGTGTCAGTTGTGGTGACATTTTGCTGACACTTGCCTCTGTTTTCTGTGTCTCGCACAGATTTGCTTGCATCTTTTGAGAAAGGCAACTGAGGGGCAGTAAGAAAACCACTGTCTGATTCGGAATAAGACTAGGTTAGCGGAGGCCGGTTGTATGTTTTGAAATCAGGCAGTAGGGGGAGATCTCCCACCTGACTAGCAAAGGCCTCTGGGGTGCCTTACAGGACCAGGCACTGGACTAGGCCCTTTGCAAATGAAAACCCTGCAAGGTAGACATTTTATAGACGAGGAAGCTGCGTCTCCATTTCTGTAACTTCCCGAAGGGAGCGGGCTCAGGGGCAGTTCACGTCAGTGCTGAGATTGGAATCTGGCTCTCGCTGCCACACCAGACTGCTCCTCCATCCATGCAAGACACTCGGCGTTCAGCTCCGACCCTCTTGAGTGATTCCCAAGAGAGGATTGCAGAGGCTGACTCCTTTCACGGCTGAGAGGCTGCCTTCTGAGTGGAGAATTCAGAACATACTAGATGCCACGTCCTTGATGATGGGTAATAACCTCACTAGGGTAGGAAGGAGACTTTGTGGTACGAGGAGAGAAAAGAGCAGCCAGCTGAAAGTTACTCATCTAGTTCATTTCTTCATGTTTCTCATGCTTGCTGTCAGTGAAGCGGTGAAGTGGTCATTGCGGGCTGAGAAGGAAGCTCCAGTGAATAGTCAAGACCTTGGGTTCTTCAGAGAGATTCCCAGAGCAGTGATGCCTGTATTTTCCAAGGACGAGACCAGCAGGCATCTTTATTGACCAAGGAGTCATAAGGACTTTTCCCAACAAATATCAGGCACTTAACTTGCAGGATCTGAATTCCTTCCTTCAGGGAGTTTGAATCTTAACAGGGAGCAAACCTTGACGCTAGAATGTGTATACGTATCAACAGTTCCAGTTGATGGGGGTGCCTTCCAAAGGAACAGCCGTGTGGCTCTGTCCTTCATCCAGGATGATCAACAATCCCGCTTTGCCCGGGTTTCCCAGGACAGGGGACGTCCAGTGCTAATACCAGGGTGGAGTTGGTCACCCCACCTTCAACAGTCTTTGTGGTCCTGGGCAGGTCACTTAGACTTTCTGGATCCTGGGGTCTGCATCTCTCTTTCTAGATGGCTTTTAAACGCCCTTCCAGTTTCTTAGGATTGGCAGTTAGGTATGACTAATTCCCAAGCCTGTGTTGGGGAGAGCATGTGGGCTAAAGCTAGAGCTCTGAAGCCTTTGAGAATGATGATCAGAAATTAGTATCTGGTTGAGAACAATACCGGCTACTGTTTAGAAAGTTAAGAATGGTTAGGCAGTTAGGATAAAGTAACAGGTACCTGTAATGAGGTGGCCTGAGCAGGTGAGCAAGACTGTGAACTCCTTTGAACTTGGGCCCACCTGGAACTTAACAACAACAACAACAGAACGAAATTTGTGCAGACATTGATAAATACAGAGATTTGTCCCAAGATTCTGGGCTTTCTGGTTCTCTGGAAAGACTGAAAGATTTGGCCAACCCCAGACTGTCTACCCTCAAGCTGTCCCATGTCTGGAGCTGCAGAGTGGCTGCTGCTTCTAGATGGGTCTCTGGGGCTTCCCTGGTGGCGCAGTGGTTGAGAATCTGCCTGCCAATGCAGGGGACACGGGTTCGAGCCCTGGTCTGGGAAGATCCCACATGCCGCGGAGCAACTAGGCCCGTGAGCCACAACTACTGAGCCTGCGCGACTGGAGCCTGTGCTCCGCAACAAGAGAGAGGCCGCAATAGTGAGAGGCCCACGCACCATGATGAAGAGTGGCCCCCGCTCGCCGCAACTAGAGAAAGCCCTCGCACAGAAACGAAGACACAACACAGCCAAAAATAAATAAATAAATAAATAAGGAGATGGGTCTCTGGTCTATCACGGCCCCCGTTTTCCCTCACCTACCACCCTCACCCCTCAGACTTGTTTTCCCCCCATTTTTCTCTCTGCGCACTTCAATTATCTGTCTGATAAGGTGGACACTTCAGCTCAATAGCGCTTAGAATTTGAGGGCACGCTTAACGTTGCATTGGTTTCCTGGCCTTACCCAGGCCAGTTGACTCATCATCTTGGGGGAGGGTGGTGGGCTGACATTTGTGTTTAAAAGGTCTCCCCAGGTGATTCTGACGCACAGTGAGGGTTGAGAACCAGTGCCTTAGCTTGATCCTGGGGTAGGTTTTGGTGGGGAGAAGCACCGTGGGGCAGAGGAAATGAGGAAACAGTTCACCTGCCCCATGGGTTGGGGCCGTCACAACGTGAGCGCAATGTGAACTGAGCTCACTGGAAAAAAATCAGGGAAGTTTTTTCAAAGCAAACATCCCGATGGCGTGTTCACGGCACATTTTGCCAAGGTATTAATAAACTCTCCCCAGGTCCTGCTGCACTGCTGCAGGCATTTAAATCATTATAATAATGATCATAGTATTTTGCACAGTGATTATAAAAGTATTTTTTAATGGGCTTGTAAACCTAGTGGTCGTGAGAGGCAAGTGACATAAATTTAGTGTATTCGTTCGAGGCAAGGGATAAGATGGAGGGGGCACACTTAAAATGAACTTCGGTGGTTTTCCATTTTGCATAATGGCTTCATTCATGTATAATTCCCTCACGGTAAATCAGTTTCTGTCATCTGACGCCAACCTGCCCCTCCCTCTCCTGCCAGGATTGCATTCTAGGCTATGAGAGTGGTCATCCTGAATTATCAAAACATTTGAGTAGCTGGTCAATAAAAGTCTGTTCTCATCTGAATCTTAAAATGGAAGGGACTTAGATACCACCTATTTCTGTGGCTTCCTTTTAAGGGCAGACAGAACCAAATTGAGATGTTAAGTGACTCATTCAAAACTCTGTCCCTGGGGCTTCCCTGGTGGCGCAGTGGTTGAGAATCTGCCTGCTAATGCAGGGGACACGGGTTCGAGCCCTGGTCTGGGAAGATCCCACATGCCGCAGAGCAGCTAGGCCCGTGAGCCACAACTACTGAGCCTGCGCGTCTGGAGCCTGTGCTCCGCAACAAGAGAGGCCGCAATAGTGAGAGGCCCGTGCGCCGCGATGAAGAGTGGCCCCCACTTGCCACAACTCGAGAAAGCCCTCGCACAGAAACGAAGATCCAACACAGCCAAAAATAAATAAAAAATAAATAAAACTCTGTCCCGAGTCCTGGAACTCTGTGCCTTACGGTCTCCTTCCTCTGGTTTACAGCTACTCTGCCCAGGTCCCCAGGACTGCAGAGAAACTGGGTGTCTCTCTTGCTGTGTACCCTTCCTCAAGCTTGCAGCTTGCAGTCAGTAGCTTACAGAACTTTTATTCATCCTTTATCCCCCGATGTCTAGCCTGGAGCCTGGCATTAGTTGGAGCTTAAAAAATGAGGGAAAATGAAGGGAAGAGACCCAGTTTACATCACAGGGTCTCTGAAACCTCTGGGGGGCTTCTCTCCATCTCCTGAGTCTCTGGGACCCCCTGGTGTGGTGCCCTGGAGAGAGCCCTGAGTTCGCGTGTTCTGCACGGCTGTGTGGGAGGGTTGGTGGAGGTGGCACTCGTCTCTAAGGGCAGGGACCATCTCTTGAACCTTCGGTGTCTTCTCCACAACGTGTGGAAGCACAGGGGGCACGCAGCGTGCTGCTTCTGTGCATGTCTGTCTGACGGGGGTCTCTGTGCTCTAGTCAGTTTCTCTGGTTT
The DNA here is from genome assembly GCF_028023285.1 of Balaenoptera ricei. Taxonomy (NCBI): domain Eukaryota; kingdom Metazoa; phylum Chordata; class Mammalia; order Artiodactyla; family Balaenopteridae; genus Balaenoptera; species Balaenoptera ricei. Next base: position 2,092,082 of record NC_082645.1, on the reverse strand, counting down.
CGTTCTGTAGAAAATACTCGAAAATGCCGCCTTAACATCGCTTTGATGGAATTGCATGAGAAAAAATACATAGTAAGAGTGTAATCTCGTTCTAAACTGGTAACATGTGTTAGCAATCTGCCATTTTCCTCAGGATAGCCTCTGCAGTGTAAGGTGTGTGTGTGTTTTTACGCCCTTGCCATATACTTGGATGCCCAGCTCTAATATTTGTAATTATTTTGCTGATCACATACATTTTAGTTGTGCCTCCTCATAACCTTTGAAATGAAGTCTCCACCGTGAGGCTCCACACTCAGCCCATTCTGGGTTCTCCTCCCTGTCGTGAGAGACAAGACACCTCGTAGCAGAGATGCTTTGCTGGGTGGGAGTTGGGTCGGGATAGGAGTGGGTGTTTGCCGGATCACCTGGGAAGTTGTTTTCTTTTCTAATCCCCAAATTGAAGCCCAACTCAGGATGACTAAAGCACACTTAGGGGAGGAGGATGAGGGAGAGCTCTGCCCAGGGCTAAATGTTTTGAAAATTTTCCAGATGATTATTATATATCTCCCCAGCTCCTCATTTGAAAAGAGCTGCCTTACAGGGTTGCCTTGAAATTGGAGGAAAACCCTAACACTCGGTGGAAAGCAGCTGATATTTATTAAGTGCTTATTGTCATGGGCCCAGCAAGTGATTTAATCCCTTTGGTTTTTTGCAGACTCACTCCGTTTATTCATCAGTGAGCTGCCTTCGAGGTGTGAGGCTCTCTGATAGATGCTGAGGCATCTGAGAGCCGTGGTTAAGCCTGATGGCTGGGGCCTTCAACAGCTCTGCCACCTGGTAGCTGTGTGGCCTCGAACAGATTGCTTGGTCATTCATACCTCAGTTTCCCCCCGCTCTAAATGGGGACCTCATCAGCTGAGAGGATGTGTGCTACAGTGATAACGGCCAGCTCTTACTGCAGTGAGGATGAGGACAGCCCTGCCTTTAGAGAGTGGATAGTTGGGTAGCAACCAGGGTCCAGCAGGGAAGCACCGTGGTCAGCACATGTGACATTTGACCCCGTCTGTGCTTTTCACATCTCACCATACAGTCTTCCCTCCCTCTGCACCCCCCATCCGTGCCTCATTTATCTATAAATGAGAAGCTCAGCTATATGAATTTATCGAGAAATATCCCAGAATTCTGTATCACATCTTGTTAATGAGTGACGTGGTGCAGTGTCATTATTGTGAAGGTCAGTTTTGGTCAGAATTGTAGAGTGGCGCTCCCAGGCCCTCCTGAGAGGCTGCTGGCACTTATACCAAATGGCCCTAAACTATGGTCCTTTTCTACAGTTACTTTCTGTGCTGTCATCTTCATTCACGCCCTCCTGACTTCTAAAATTCCTGATCTCTCACCACTAGAGTAGAACCAAAGGTCACCAGGAGAAACCAAATGACTAGACTTGTTACATCAATATGCTTGGCTTTATGCAAACAACTTAGGACACAGTCTGAGAGTTCTTGAGGAGAGACTGTTGTATCCTTCTGACCTACCCTCTGTCTCCCTTTTCTACTTTTAAGGATCCTTTGATGACAGTGAGCCCACCGGGATAAGCCAGGATCATCTCCCTATTTTAAGGTCATCTGATTAGCAACCTTAATTCTATCCGATACCATAATCCCCCTTTGCCATGTAATGTAACAGGTTCTGGGGATGAGAATGTGGACATATTTGGAGGACCATTATTCTATGTGCTATAGTTGTTTTGTTCCTTTTTGTTTAATTAATTACTTACAGTATGTTTCAAAAAGGATTAAAATATGTAATACAGGAAGATAAAAATACGTTTAAAATTAAGGGGAGGGACTTCCCTGGTGGCGCAGTGGTTGGGAATCCGCCTGCCAGTGCAGGGGACACGGGTTCGAGCCCTGGTCCGGGAGGATCCCACATGCCGCAGAGCAACTAAGCCCGTGTGCCACAACTCCTGAACCTGCGCTCTAGAGCCCGTGAGCCACAACTACTGAGCCCGCGTGCCACAACTACTGAAGCCCGTGCACTTAGAGCCCATGCTCCGCAGCAAGAGAAGCCACCGCAATGAGAAGCCCGCACACCGCAACAAAGGGTAGCCCCCGCTCGCTGCAACTAGAGAAAGCCTGCACATGGCAACGAAGACCCAACACAGCCAAAAATAAAAAAAATTAAAAATAAAAAAATTAAGGGGAAACAGATGAGGCAGGGAGAAAATAAGAGGAAATTTAGAGTCAGGAATGAGGTTTAAACACAAAATAGACACCAATTTACTTCCTGGAAGGGGACCGTGATTTTGGCTTTTCCTAGCCACTCTCTTGAAGGGGGAAGCAATGTCAGTTACCTTTTACCGTGTCATTGAGTAAGATCCAACCAGTTGTCTAGATGCCCAGATGATACTAAGATGAAAGAGAACTTTCTTCTCTTGGTCCTTCTGAATACAAGAAGAATAATGAGGAAAACCTTTGCCAGGTTTACAGTAAACCCAGAGATATGTTTTATCTGGCCGTTTCCTTTTTTACTGCTTTCTATTTTAGGTCAAATATATACATTGCTTTGAAGATTTCTTCCAAGACATGTCATCTGGGGTCAGGCCGAATCCAGAGGTTGGAAATGTCTAGAGCAGCAGTTGCCGTGTGATGGTTCTCATGCCCTGGGCTTTCATTCTGAATGGCGGTGATGTCCTTTTCACCATTTCTATTTTTCAAAGTCATTAAATACAATAGATATTTACATATATGATCTCCGATCCCACTTGAAGATGGAAGAGTTTGAAAGCCTGCCAGCATTTATCAAGAGCTTGCGTTGTGGTTAGTAGTTCTGGACCAGCAACCCAGGAAGTTTTGGGAAATGATATGTTATAAAAATATTTCTGTATATCCCCAATGGACTGTTGGTTACAGACACGATGCATTAGGAACACTCAGGGCAAAGTATAAATTATTGAGCATTTTACTGATAATTCTGCCGATTTTCCTCCAGATTATCTTCCCTTCTAGCCAAAAGTTGGATTCATCTGATCAGAAATCTTTTGGCATATCTTACAGTATTTTTTAAAAAATCAATATTTAGAGAAAATATTTTGACTGTGATAGTCATTTTGTTTTTTAATTTATTAGAATTAAAGACTCATACACCTGCAATGTGTTATTTGTGGAGAAATGCTTTCAAATAGCTGCCGGAAACCACCTGTCTCATCCTGATACTTAGAAACAAAACATGGAAAACTTAGAAAATAAACTTATGGGGGATTGGAGATGCCAGTTAATCACACCCTTCCTCCCTTCTCGGTTCTGAAGTAGAGAGAATAGTAGAAGCCAGATGAAGATTACAGAACCAGCTTTATTAGAGTGAAGCTGAGTTGGAAGATGGGTCTTGGGTGCAAGACTTCTGAGCCATCCTAGATAGAAATGTACACAGTTGCCCTGGTGATTGCCAGGAAGCCTTGGGTGGACTCAGCTGGGTAAGGGAGCCCCGCCTCTTTGACTCCTGCGGGCAGGGAAAGGGGGAGTGCACCTCCTGAGGGCAGGAAACCCAGCAGGCATGCCCCACCTCCCCTCACCACGGCTGAGATGCTGTCCTTCCTCCCCAAGAAGACCTGTGAACACTGATGAAAGAGCAGTTATAGTCTCCTCTGTGGTTCTTCCTGGGAAATGGAGCACACGTTCTGCATGAAAATGTGTCCAGAGGAAGTAAAGAGTCCTCCCTTTTATAAACCATTTGATTTGTTGTTTTTAAATTCAGATACAAGAAATCCAAACATTGGGCTGTTTCCTGTCTAGTTTTGATGCTGGGGCCGGTAATTAGATTGCTCTCTGGTTTTGAATAGACGTTGGGTCCCCACACAACATGTATACTAATAAGACTGTAATTGTGAAATTGATTTTGTTGACCAGTCATACTTGTTTCTTACCTAATTAGATGCTGTGTGTTACACGCTAAATGGGTAAAAGGTAATTTGTCATTAATCATTTTGCACATGAACAGAAGATGGTATCAAAATGAATGAACTTCATAAACTGTAATATCTTGTTTCAAAAATGAAATAGGAATTAAGAAAGGATTAGAAAGTTCCTAAGGTATGTGTGCCTATGCGTATGTGTGTGAGAGAAAGAAAGACTGTTAAAGGAGCTTGTTTGTTACAAAAGGTTGGGCAAAGTCGATGTAGAACAGTAGATGGATTAAGTCATCCTTCAAATAGTTTCTTTCAGAAAGAACTGAAGTCATCTTTCAAAAATAGTTTCTTTCAGCAAAGCTTTGAAAGGCTTTCAGTGGCCATAAAGTCAGTTAGTTATATGCCCTGGAAGATATCAGAATTAGAGGCATTTCTAGAAACTTAAATATTGGTTCACATCATCTTAGGCAAAATTAAGGCCCTGATAAGGATGCTTACCTGAGTTGAAGGTTGTTTCACTTTGAAGTCATGTAGGACAGTAGTCAGGACCCTTAAGCAGGTTTTCTAAACTGAGCCACTTGAGCAATTAAAAGACAACAAAAGCCCAGTAACCCCCTGATGATGCCTAACTTTGAGCAGCACAGAGTATATGATGGGTAGCTGCATAGAGTGATTCGTTGTATAGAGTTATTTGCTATATCGGAGTTAAAGTCGGAAGACATGGATCCAAACGGTGTCTTGGATTTTAGCAAAATGGATCAAAATCCTGCAGTTAGAAAGCATGGCCGGTTGTCTTATAAGCACTCCTAATTCACAGTGATAAAACCCTGCCATCTGCAGATGTCATTCTCGTCTCAGCGGGATGCATCCTACAGTAACTCTAAGAGTGTCTATAAGACAGCCGGTCTTCCTGACATGCCTCCAGTTTATTCCGAAGTAATACCAAATCATTAAGTTCTTTGCACATTAGGAAAAGGAGAAGAATTGTGCCATATTCTCCATCACCCCCACTGGAGATTAGTGTCCGATTGGCCCTCATTCTTAGTATTCTGGATGAGATAAAAAACAATGCGTCTCAAAACTTGAACGTGCAAACAAATACCTGAGGATCGTGTTCTAAATACCAGTTCTGATTCGGTTGGTCTGGGATTGGGCCTGAGATTTCTAACAGTCTTTCAGTTCATTTCAGTGCTGCTGGTCTGCAGGCCAGGTTTTGAGTAGCAAGGTTATAGAGGCGCTGGTTACTAGATGCATTGGTAGACACTGAGGCCATTAGTTGAGCCTCAGCTAATCTCTCATCTTTGGAGCCAAGTGCCAAGGAGAGGTTAATAAAAGCCCTAACAGTCCAACAAGTCCTTCCATGGCGTAGAGGTCTAACAGGGCTCTGTAGTGGACTAGCTCTTCCTGAAAGACTGCCTCCTTGGGCAGGGCTTCTTGGGCATTCATTGGTCTGAGAAGACCAGCACATGAGTCTTTAAGGAGAAAACCAGAGTGCCTTGCATGTAGATTGTCTAATAAGCCAGTTCGACTGCGTTTGTCCAGAGTAGAGAGTTTATCATTTTAAATACTGGGGTAGACCATGTTTTGGATCCCACTAGATAGGATCCATAGACATGATAGAAAGGACATCTTTCCAAGAATGTAATAGTTTTCATGTCTGCCTATGTATTCAATAAAAATACCCCTGCTCGGGCCTCACCTCAGACCAAGTTAATCAGTCAGAATCTTCAGGTGTGGGACCTGGCAGCTGTCTTTTTTTTTTTTTTTAAAAAAGAAGGAGCCCAGGTGATTCTTAAGTGTATCACGGTTGAGAGGCCTGGATTTAGGCAATCCTTAACTCTGAGGGCAGGGAGCTCGCCTCAGAGATATTAATCTTGAGATATTAATCATTTGTGTACTCCTATGGCTTGTGACCAGGTATTGGCAGTATTGGTAGAGTTGACCTTCATTTATAAATTAAGGGACAAGTAAGCATCTGATGGTTGAGTTCCTCCCTAAGAAAATTCAGACTTGGGGCATTTATGACCCAGGTTCTGCCAGAGCCTGGGCTTTGCGTTCCATGGGGATTTGCTATAACCCCGTTTTAGAAGTGATGGGAAATTCATTAAACCATTTACGTTTGATAAGCCTCTGAGGGGCCGCTTCTGCTGATGGTGTGTGCATGTTCGCGTGTGTGTGCTCATCTTCTCACTCACCAGCTAGTTTTTATTTTATTTATTTATTGGCTGCGTTGGGTCTTCGTTGCCGCGTGCAGGCTTTCTCCAGTTGCGGCGAGCGGGGGCTACTCTTCGTTGTGGTGCGCGGGCTTCTCATTGCAGTGGCTTCTCTTGCAGAGCACGGGCTCTAGGCGTGTGGGCTTCAGTAGTTGTGGCTCGCAGGCTCAGTAGTTGTGGCTCGTGGGCTCTAGAGCGCAGGCTCAGTAGTTGTGGCTCGTGGGCTCTAGAGCGCAGGCTCAGTAGTTGTGACGCACAGGCTTAGTTGCTCCGCGGCATGTGGGATCTTCCCGGACCAGGGCTCGAACCCATGTCCCCTGCATTGGCAGGCGGATTCCCAACCACTGCGCCACCAGGGGAGTCCCCGCCAGCTCGTTTTTAAAAACTTTTAACCTGCTGGTCTTTATCAGATCTTGTGCTTGGAAGGCTGTCCCATTCCTGCAGACAGTACCAACCCCAGCATGTGCTCCTCTCCAGGTGGAAGAGTGGGGTCCTGGGGTGACTGACTTGTAGGGTTCAGGGAGCACTTGTTGAATAATGAGCTTTATCTTCAGGGCATTGTCCTACTTTTTGGAAGTAATTTTGATGATTTTTGTGACTCTGGTTTTCTTTGTTACTGGGGCCATCTGGAGCCTGTTGTCATTTGTGGGTGTTTTCTACATATAAGGAGTTGCCAGAAGTCTGATCCTCAGAGGAAAAAGGTGCATTTTGTACTTACCATAAAATTCCTTTGTGGCTTTACTGTCCTTTGGCTCTGAGTGGAAGCACATCTTGGAGTTTTTCATCCAACATCAAGGAGACCTACCTAACAAATTTACACACCATGTGATCTTTTCACAGACCATTCCTTTTTTCTTCCTAGAGAGTCATTATCGACCTGTCACAATGTGTGTTCATGGTTTCCTGGGCTGGAAGCCAGATGACAATCTTTTTCTATTTAAGACTGTCTGATGTAGCATCATCCAGCTTTTGTCTTCTCAAAGCCTTCTTCCCTGTACCTTGATTTGTAGACTAGGATCTTTGTGGAGTGGAGCGTCAAGGCCATATACTAATTAGTACATGGGGGCATAGCCAGCCCAGGCATGAACTCCTTGGCGCGTGCCAGGATAGTGTTGGCACTGAAGGATGTGGGAGAAAATGAGACTCACCTGTCAGTCAGCTTGGGACAGCGTCAGGAATCTTTATTCCTGACGCCCCTCTCGTCTCTCTGTGGCCTCTGGTCTTAGCTCAGGGCTCTGAGCCTGCACGTCTTCAGGGCTGGTGACTGGCTCCTGAGTTTACTTGGTTTGCTTCTCCTTGCCCTGCGATCTAGTCCAATGGGCTGGCCTTCCCTGAGCCTCATCCTATGGGGTGGATAAGGTCCTGCTGATGGGCTAAAGCAGTGGTTATCAACCTGGGTGCTTTTATCCTTTAGGGAACACTTGACAATGTCAGGAGACATTTACGTTGTCACAGTTGGTGGTGGCGGGTTCTAATGGCATCTGTCTCTGAAGGCGTGTGGTAGCTAGAGGACAGGGGTGCTGCCTAACGTCCTACCACACGCAGGACAGCCCCCTGGGACAAAGGATGCTCTGGCCTCAAATGTCAATTGTGCCAAGAATCGAGACACCCTGGATTAAATGGATTTATTTCATTTTTCAGGGACCCGTGCTTTTTGTTTTGGTTTAGTCGACGTTTTCAGAATTCTTAGAGTTGCTGTGGTTTCATTTTTTTTGTTGATGGGAAATTCTGTCAACTGTGAACAACCTGTGAGCCTGGTAAATGAAACTTACAGAACATGGGAAGATTCTTATCCAGAAGTGACAGCTTCCTTCTCACTCCTTTGTCACCTTTCTCTTTTGTCCACCTGCCAATAAGGTGCACGCCTCCTGCCTGAGAGGCAGAGTCAGAATACAGTTCATCCATGTGTGTTTCCAGCTGTTTTCCCTGCCCCTCTGCTCCCCCTAGTGGTCATGGCCACACGCACAGTGACCCGAGGACAGTTGGGAGGGAGTTGAGGGTGGGATGGAATAGGGGGGGCGGGAAGGAAGGCCTGTTCTGGATACAGAGTCGTTAGCCTTATTGCAGTGTTTGAAAATTTATTTAGCTGTTGATGCCAGTTATGGAGCCCTGAACTACACTTGGAAAGCAGGGTGACTGCAAGGAGGTCCTGCTTCAGCTGGGCAGGGCTGGCTGTTTCCCTTCCCCGCCCACACCAAGAATGCAAGTGCAGCCTAATAAATGCAGGCTGGGCACAGGACTGTCTTGGTTTGATCACTTCAAAGGTAAAAGGGATGAACCGACGACCCAGAAACCCCACTACTGGGCAGATACCCAGAGAAAACCGTAATTCAAAAAGACACATGCACCCAAATGTTCATTGCAGCACTATTTACAATAGCCAGGGCACGCAAGCAACCTAAATGCCCATCAACAGACGAATGGATAAAGAAGATGTGGTACATATATACAATGGAATATTACTCAGCCATAAAAAGGAACGAAATTGGTCATTTGTAGAGACGTGGATGGATCTAGAGACTGTCATACAGAGTGAAGTAAGTCAGAAAGAGAAAAACAAATATCGTATATTAACGCATATATGTGGAACCTAGAAAAATGGTACAGATGAACTGGTTTGCAGGGCAGAAGTTGAGACACAGATGTAGAGAACAAACGTATGGACACCAAGGGGGGAACAGTGGAGGTGGTGGTGGTGTGATGAATTGGGAGATTGGGATTGACATGTATACACTGATGTGTATAAAATGGATGACTAATAAGAACCTGCTGTATAAAAAAATAAATAAATTTCAAAAAAGAAAAGAAAAGAAAAGAAAAGGGATGGGGCGTGTAAGACCCAGGCATCAGAAAGCAGCCCCCCGCCCCCCCCCCCGGGTCTTGAGAATAGCAAAGGTGTGTTGTTTTAGCGGGTGTCTTTTGGTTAGTGACTCAAGATAAGACTTGTTTAGCTGGTTCTAAAAAGAACAGGCTGTTTTTTCACTTCGAATGTGTTTTTCCTGTTTATAAAGGCCCAGAATTTGTCAGAGAACCGAGTCAGGAAAGTGGAAGAGAAGGGGCCCGTCCATACGTGTTCCAGCAGTATCCCCACCACCGCTGGTTCCTGGGCTCCTTTGCGCCGCAGGCTGGGAGGAGAGCTCATGGCTAGCACAGCTGTCAGGGACTCACGCCTCGGATGGGGGCTGCTGCCGAGCGGGTCGGGGGGCTGCTGCCGAACGGGTCTGGGGGCTGCTGCCGAGCGGGTCTGACGGCTGCTGCCGAGTGGGTCTGACGGCTGCTGCCGAGCGGGTCGGGGGGCTGCTGCCGAGCGGGTCGGGGGGCTGCTGCCGAGCGGGTCTGACGGCTGCCGCCGAGCGGGTCGGGGGGCTGCCGCCGAGCGGGTCGGGGGGCTGCCGCCGAGCGGGTCCGGGGGCTGCTGCCGAGCGGGTCTGACGGCTGCTGCCGAGCGGGTCTGAGCGCTGGCTTCAGTTTGGTGGCACCGAGCCGTCCAGGGAGTGAGCATCTAGCCTCTAGCATCTTCCCAGGAATTTGGGCTTATTTCGGAAGAAAAGGCTGCTTTGCTTGTCCTTCCCTCCTGCTCAGTTTCTCCTTTTAACAACAGAAGACACCATATTTAGAGCAAGACTCCCCACCCCAGCCTAGGCCATCTGCCTGCCTTGCACCAGTAGTTCCGTGAATGTATGTTTTTCTTCCTTTCGTCTGCTGATTCTCCCAGCTCCTCGAGGTTGATGGGACATCGCAGTAGACTCACGGTTCCTTACTGTCACCAGACTGTGGTTCTGTTTGGTGTTTCATATTGATAAGTCGCTTCCATTTTGAGCTTCTGCAGGCAGCTGAGAGACGCAGCTTGGTGTGGTGGAGCCCATATCGGATCAGGAAGCAGGACTTGAGTTACGGTTTGATTCTGACTCTAGTTGGAAAACATAACGTTTCCTTCTCTGTGAATCAAGAGTTTGTACTTGGTTACTTTGTTCCTAAGCAAGATCTCATGTAGTGTCCCAGTCTGCATGAAGGTACTTTATACATTTTAATTTATCCTACTTCCTTTTAAAGTCGATGACGAGGCCAGTGAGCTGCTCTGGTGAGCAGAGTCGGGAGTGGTGAGATGGTGTGCACGCACGTCAAGGTTAGCACACAGTTGATTTCTGTGCCGCATTTTGGTTGCAAAATAGTGGAAGTCCAGATTCACCCTGATAGCAGATGTTAATGGCTAGTGTTTTTGTTTTAACACAGTGTTCCAAGCACTCTTAAGTTGCTCTTAATGTAAATTTGTGCTGAGGCTGGAAAGAGAAGTAGTAGGAAATTGTTTCAGAGTTGAGTCATTAGCATTCTCTAAAGACTGTTATTGCTACTTATAATTAGGAGTGATCAGACAAATGTCTTTGAAACTTACAGTTTATGACTGACCCTCATCTAGCATTTAATCAGGGTCTCATAGTGTTTGCTGCCGTGCCGTTTTACATGAGTAGATATGTGGACCTGAATTTTATAAAACAAATAAGCAAACAAGACCACTGCCAAGCATTAATTTTCCCGAGCAAATTAGCGTAGGATTTCAAAGTTCAAACTCCACCTACAGAGGTATGTGGAAGTTGTGTTGAGAATCTCTATAGTATAAGACTTTTCCTAACCAGTTGTTTTAAGAGAAGATACTTTAAACAACGGAAACAAAATTCAAAGTAAAACATTTGTGGAACCTCGGAAACGTCTCTGGGGACCCTGAAGTCCTTCGGAACACAGTTCGAAAACCAGTAACTAGGATCAGTCACCCCCCTATTCATCTAGCTTAACAATGTTCTGTGGTTCTCCAACTTTCCCCATTTTACTTAGGCAGAACCTGAGACAGACTTGCCTAGGATCCCGCCGATGCTGATGGGCGGGACTAGCTGTGGATCAGAGGTTTCCAGGCCTTGGATGCAGGAGTTCATTCAGTTCCCCCTCATCACCCTTCTCATCTTTTCCTGTCACCATCTCGGATACCCAGTGATGAAACCAACAGCCTCCTCCAGAGTTCCCCTCAACTTGTTTCCCCTCTCATCCCTTGTCTTGGACATCATTTTGGTCCCACAGTCACTGCGCCTTCTAGAATTATCTTCTGAAGCTGTTTTTCCTTTTTTTTTTTTTTTTTCCCCTTTTAGTACCCATCTACCACCATCTCCCCTTTAGTTTAACCCCATCTAGTCAAGGGCATAATGATCCTTCACTGCGATGTGACAGATCTTAGGGTTAAAAACTCCCAAAAGGTGAGGTTAACTTACAGTCTCGGGGTGCCTGGCTTCTCTGTGGCTCACACCAGGAGGTGGCCCTGGAGGTCACGGCTCATTGGTGTTTCATCATCTCATCCCCATCAGCCTGTTTTCTCATCTGGCAAACACATAATGACCGTCCCCGGTGTACAAGGCAGTCCCATTCCTGGCACTTCCTGTCTTTAGAGAGCTTACGGAGAAGTGAAAGAAGAGATCGTCCGACAGAGCAAGTAGGTAAGCTCTTGAGGAGGAGCACGCACTGCTGGGAGAGCCCCAAGCAGGATGAGCCCTCCTCAGTCCAGGGAACCAGGGGAGGCGTTAGGCAGGATGTGGGGTTCAGTTGTGAGACGGGTGGGGTTTCCAAGGCAACGTGGATGAGCACAGCAGACTCAGGATTTCTTTCTTTCTTTTTTTATAGTTTAACGTATTTTAATAGCAAACTTACAGGAACAGCACAGAAGACGGACAACATTCAAAATATGTACCTGCATGTAGGACACCTCAGTTAGAAAACTATAGTGAATGGATGGAATCCACTGTATGATAAAAACGCTACAAACACCATTTAGTTTCAGTCAATAAGAAATTTACCTGTTTTAAAAAAAAATCCAAATGCTGGCACTGTCCAGAAAAATTTAACAGGTTTATTTATCATTGTTATAAGGTTGAACTGCTGAAACTTGTTCGCGGAAACATTTTGACTTGCATTAATGCTTCATGTCCCTGCATTGATATTAAAAATTCACACACACATGAAAATGGAAAAACTACCAGTACCTGATTTCTGTCGCCCCCTGTTTTTCCACTTACAGTCATATACTTAGGTACCTTTTGACCCCGTGGGAAAAAAATATTTAACGTTCAGAACTACCAATAGCAGGAAGAAGAGAATATATTTTTTTTAAAGAATGAAATGTTTCCCGTCTGAGTGGATCCTTAAGCACGTTCTCCATGTATGCGGCGCGCTAGCTGGATGTCTTTTGGCATAATTGTTGCACATTTGGCATGGATAGCTCCGAGGTTGGTGTCTTCAAAAAGGCCAGCCAGAGAGGCCTCGCCGGCCTCCTGCAAAGCACCAAGCGCTGTTCTCTGGAAGCGCAGACCTGCTTTGAAGTCCTGAGCAACTTCCCGCGCCAGACGCTGGAAGGGGAGTTTGCGAATCAGCAGGGCCTGTAATGGTGAGGTTTCTTCACCCCTCCAGTAGAGGGCGCACTCTTGCGAGCGGCTTTCGTACCCAGTTGCTTCCTCGGTGCTTTACCACCGGTGGATGTGCGGGCAGTCGGCTCTGTACGAGCCATGGTGTATAGAGACCTCCTCCCTTACCCTCTTCCCCTTCGGCTGGAGCTCGGCGAGCTAGACTAGGCGGCGCCGGCGTTGGAGAGCGACCACCGCACGGCGGCGGCTGCGAACGCAATTCGGATTTCTTGAATGTTGCTGCCCAGGGTGAGGCGAGAGGTAGGCCCTGACAGCCACCATCTAAAGACAGTTGGGAAGATGGGGTGGTCCGTAGTAGGACAGCAGAGGTGTGTGAATGACTAAGTTCAAGCAGTGCTACCCATGGGAATGTGGGACCGGCAGGCTGTGTCGAGATTGTCCTGTGGAAAGTGAGGAAAAGATCACATCTCTCCGGTTGGGGCTGACATCGCTCCTGAAGGGACGGGCATTTCCAGCCTCATCCATCCTCCGATGACACAGGTCCTGATGTAAGAAGTGGTCCTCCAAGGATGGTGGATGGGCCTCTGAAGGAACTTCTTCACTGCTTCATCAGTCCGGCTTTGACCCCGTTGGTATGGGGCTGTTTTTGAGAGCATCCCCAAGTGGTTTGAGAAATTGGCATCTGGCAGGCAAAGCAGGTCTTGCCTCAGAGGGTGGCCCGGGAGGTTGATCCGGAGCTGGGAAGGGCAGCTGTGTCTGGTAAACGGGGTGGCACATTTCTCTGCGTAATTTCCTTCTGGTGCTGGGCCTGTGGTCAGCCGTTAGTAAGGGCACAACCTTACCTCGGCTGTGCTGTGGGCAGTGGGGGAAGGGTGGCTTCTCGCTGGGGCCACAGTGCGCCCCCAAGGCTTATCTGCCTGTGTCCAAGTTCAGCTTCTCCTCCTACCCCAACTTGGGAGGTGGGCTTGCTTGCTTGCTTTTTTTTTCATAACAGCTTTATTGAGATATGTTTCACATATCATCCAAGTCTCCCATTTAAAGTATATAATTCAGTGTTGTTGTTTTTTTTTTTTTTAGAATATCCACAGAATTGTGCGTCCATCACCACAGTCCATTTTAGAACATTTTCATTACCACCCAGAATAAACCTGGCAGGCCTTAGTTGTCACCTCCCAGTTCTCCCATCCTCTCAAGCCCTAAGAAACTACTCTTGTTAAGTTCTACTTCTAGAGATGTGCCTATTCGAGACATTTCGTATAAATGGAATCATACAATATGTGGTGTTTTGTGACTGCCTTTTTGCCTTTTTTCACTTAGCATGATGTTTCCAGGGACCGTCCATGTTGTAGCATGTATCAGTGCTTCATTTCTTTTTTTTTGACGAATAGAACTCCGTTGTATGGGTTTGCCCCATTTTGGTCATCTACTTGTCAGTTGATGACCATTTGGGTTGTTTCATTTTTTGTCTATTATGAATAATGTTGCTGTGAACGTTCATGTATAAGTTCTTGTGTGGACACATGCTTTTATTTCTTTCGGGAGAATTCCTAGGAGTGGAGTTAGCTGGGTCATATGATAACTGTCTGTTTAATCATTTGAGGAAGTGCCAGACGGTTGTCCACACCGGCTGCACCATTGTACAGTCCCACCCACAGGATATATAGGGTTCTCATGTCTCTGTATCCTCACCAACACTTGTTCTTATCTGTCTTGTTTGATTATAGCCATCCTGATGGATGGGAATTGGTATCTCTTTGTGCTTCTGATTTGCGTTTCCCTAATGGCTAATGATGTTGAGTGTCTTTTCATATACTTTTATTTTTGAAATTAAGATGCATTTCCTTGCCCCAGATCTTTGATCACATTTTGTTGAGGAGTGAATGGGAAGGGAGGAAGTGCTCGCTGCTCACAAGTACAAGAATAGAGGAGATGCATATTAGGGTGGTTAGTGGCCGTGATGAATCTAGAAGCTTAACATATTAGGAACAGACTCGGTACAAACTTCTTTCTGGACGAGGATAGATGAAGCCATGGCCCTGGGCTGTCACTACTCTGGTTGGCAACAAGACCTTTTGAGATATACTGTGTAGCCCTTTTTGTGCCTTACTGAATCCAGTTTGGGAGAGGATCCAGCTGTTTGTTAGGAGATCAGGAGGCAGGCAGATTTTTAGCCCGACTGACAACATTTTGATGGCTATTGTTCTGTGGCCTCTTGATTAATATCATGGCCATGACTGATAATTATCATTAAGTCCCTTCATGGCACCAACACCCTCTGGTATGGATTACTGTCCTATTATTGTCCTGTTACTGTTGCAGTTAGGGATGTCTCCCTAATGATGATTTTGAAAAGTCTTTTTAAATTCTTTCTTTCTAGTAGGAATTGTAGAGATGGATTCCAATTTAATTCTGTGTGTGTGTGCTGATATAGATGCTGTTATTTCAAACTCTGGATTCCATTGGAGAAAGGAATATTTCTGGCAGTTCTGTAGTCACTTAATATCTGGGCCCTCAATAGTCAGAACTGTGCTCTGAACTTAGAGATTTTCACTCCAAATTTTTATGTCTCTGAGCTGGAAAAATTTAACCACGACTGGGTTTCTTGACCATCCTTTTGCCCCTCAAATGCACCACCTGGGTGGTCCTGACTGTCCCCAAGGCCAAGGCAGAGAAGTGCGCCACCTTGTACTGGGTCCTTGCTCAGTTCTTGAGCCTGGTCTTCCCTTTGCTTAAACTTTGCAGCCTTGAGCAGCTTCTTCAGGGGGGTTCATCGAGGAAGCGGAGCAGGGCTTCCTGTCTGAAAGCTGACAGGTAATTCCTGTCTGCACATGCGGCTGTCTCCTAAAATAACAAAAGAAAATTACCAGAGACTGTCTTTCTTGGTACAGCACCTCGTTTAATTGCTCTGGGAAAATCCCTTCAGCCCTGGGGTGACATCAGCTAACTGGTGTGGGTTATCGAAAAGGAAGTGCAGACATTTCCTGGGGAACTAAGGGCAGCGCCGGTTAGAGGGGTGGCTTTTAAAGCGTCAGCCCCTTGAGGGTGGGAGCACTGTCTTGTTCCCAGTTCAGTCCCCAGGGCCTGATGACAACAAGTGGGTCCTTGCTCAGTGTATCCTTGTAGAAGGAGTGGATGGCAGGTGCCTTTTATCTGGTCCACGTTAGAGGGGCTGAATGAGGTGCCACAGTGCCTGGGTGACAAGCTCATTCAGTCCACAGGTATTTTATTTGTGCCCCTTGGGCCACTTTCTGTCTCTGAGAACATAAGCGGGGGAGTCTCTTAAAGGATGTCATGGATCCTACACAGAAACTGGTAAAAAAAGCAAGGTAGACAGACAAGTGTTTTACAACTTCAGACTGGGGAGGAACATCACAGTGGAGAGTAATGGGCAAGAGGAACTTATGTGCTAAAGGGGGGCTAGAGGGAGCCCCCGCCGCATTGATTGCCAGTGCGGTGGCGTGGCATCGTGACGGCATCCGTCTGCCTGCATCCAGGGCTCTCAAACTTGAGTGGTCATCAAAATCGCCTGGACGGGCTTCCCTGGTGGCACAGTGGTTAAGAATCCACCTGCCAATGCAGGGGACACGGGTTCGAGCCCTGGTCCCGGAGGATCCCACATGCAGCGGAGCAACTAAGCCCGTGTGCCACAACTACTGAGCCTGTGCCCTAGAGCCCGCGAACCACAACTACTGAGCCCACGTGCCACAACTACTGAGCCCACGTGCCACAACTACTGAAGTCTGTGCGCCTAGCGCCCGTGCTCTGCAACAAGAGAAGCCACCACAATGAGAAGCACATGCACCGCAACTAAGAGCAGCCCCGGCTCGCCACAACTAGAGAAAGCCCGCGCGCAGCAACGAAGACCCAACACAGCCAAAAAAAACAACAACAAAAAATCGCCTGGACGGCTGATTGAAACACAGGATGCTGGACACCCCTCCCCGCCACCGCCCCCAGTTGCTGATTCAGTTGGTCTGGGGTGGGGCCTGAGGATGGGCATCTCTCACTGATGCTCCCCGCTGTTGCTGAGTTAGGGACCCACTTTGAGAACCGCCGGCCTAGGATTCAGCAGTTGGTAAACTTTTTCTGTTAAGGGCCAAGAGTGAATGTTCCAGGCGTTTGAGCTACGTAAGATTTCAGTCACATATTCTTTGTTGCTTTTCACAGCCCTTTAAGCATGTACAGACCATTCTTGGTCATAAAGAAACTGGGGAGGAAGGATGGCCTAGGAAGGCAGGGTGTGGTTTACTGACTCCTGGGCTGGCTTATCCCTAGATTATTCCTCCTCTGCCACGTAGCTGGCTGACCTTTGCCAAGTTAATCTCCCTGTGTCCTTGTTTTTTCATCTATAAAACAGACATGATAGTATTAATAGTTCTTACCGTATAGGGCTCTTTCAAGAATTCAATGAACTAAGGCACAGACAGCATCTATCACAGTGCCTGGGACATGACTAGAATTTATTTATCATTTACTATCAGCAGAGGTACCACCAGGTACTGATGCCTCTGTTGATAGGCGAGGAAACGAGTGAGAGAGGAAGACCAACACAGATCCGCTGCACTGCAGACGCTGAAAGCTAATTGTCCCAGGATCCCATTGTCATTTCTTCTTAGGCTGCTTAGGAAGAAGAATCCTTTGATCTGAAACATAGGCACACTCTGAATACATCCTGGGTTAGTTCCTCGTAGGAGGTCATGCTCAGCCTTTGCTTAAAAAACGGTGCCATTTGTTGTCCAGCCCGTGCTGGTACCAGGTAGGATCTGGCTGCATTCGTATCGAAACGATGGCTTTTAACCTCGCATTTTGTCCCATGGTGTGAGTGAAAATGAGAACCACAGAAAAGCAGGCCATCGTGTGCCCCGCATTTCCTGTGCTGAAGTGTGCAAGTGAGGAGTGCGGTGCAGCTTTCACTCGTGGTAGCTAGCACGGAAAGACGGCTGGGTACCCCTGGCATAGCCTCTCTGTGCTGGGGCGAGGCCACCTGGTGGCCCCGAGGCATTCAGCTCAGCTGTGGACACTGCTACTGAAAGCTGGCCGTGCTTAAGTAATACGGGGGGCTCTCTCCCCTTTCCTTGTCTGATTACCCGCCGGGGGCATCCACTTTCTGGCTCACCTCTCCAGCTGCGGGCTCTAATCCCTGCTAGAGCACATAATGATGACTTTGTAAGTTCAAGTTTCAGAGGCACAGACGTGCCCCGTGGTGATAGGACTCCACCCTCCACTTGGGTTTTTGCTGACATTCAGTGAAATCTCCTTCCATCTCCTCCCCACCTTGCAGAACAAGCTTCCTGTTTTGAACTTGGTCCAGACTGGAACAGCCCCGCTACACCTGTGAACACGTGCAGGCACACATTTCCCCCCTC
Source organism: Balaenoptera ricei (assembly GCF_028023285.1). Taxonomy (NCBI): domain Eukaryota; kingdom Metazoa; phylum Chordata; class Mammalia; order Artiodactyla; family Balaenopteridae; genus Balaenoptera; species Balaenoptera ricei. The sequence goes on along the minus strand of NC_082645.1, from coordinate 2,074,219 downwards.
CGTATTTGCACAGCTTTTCGTCACCCAGCCAGATTTCCCCTCTCCGTTTACAGATCCCGAATCATAACATAAGATAGGGAACTGGCGGATTAAGAAAAAAGGAAGTTCACATTTTAGAGCTATTTGGGTGAAAACAAGGCTCTGGTTTATTTCACTGTGTTTTGCCACAACGACTCTGCTAACTTTCCCCCTTCTTCACAGCAGGATGGAAACGAGGAAAGGAAATCGGCTGACGCAGGAGCCCGAGTGAGACGAAGAAACCCACAAGCCCAGCCTACACCATGAACTTGTGTCTCCTTTCCACACTGTAAGAGCCCAGGGCAGGTGAAGTTGCCGGAGAGCAATGGCTCTCTTTACTCCGTGGAAGCTGTCCTCTCAGAAGCTGGGCTTTTTCCTCGTGACTTTTGGCTTTATCTGGGGTATGATGCTCTTGCATTTTACCATCCAGCAGAGGACTCAGCCCGAGAGCAGCTCCATGCTTCGGGAACAGATCCTGGACCTCAGCAAGAGGTACATCAAGGCGCTGGCAGAAGAAAACAGAAATGTGGTGGATGGGCCCTACGCGGGGGTCATGACAGCTTACGGTAAGCGCTGCAGTGCCGGGGCGCCTCCGTCGAGCGTGGCTTTGCCTCCAAGGGACCCCAGAGGCTCTCAGACTTGGTCATGGATTGAGTATATCCCTCACCACTACCTTCATGGCGATAAACTGCACACACAGGGACGCTTTTAGAAAGTTAAAGCTACGCCCTTTGGGAGATTCTGACCTCTTGTACACGCTGACACTTTAGCGCCAGGAGCAGTGGGGCTTCCCGGTTAGCGCTCTGTTGGTTGTATCTGCAGCTGCCTCCTCCTCCTTGCTGGACGGCATGATCTCATCTGGGGGCATGATCAGGGAATGCAGAAAAATCTTCTCATTATCATTCCCTAAACAAACCTTAATTAGGGCTGGTGGGGGTGAGGTAAGGAGGGTGGGGAAGAATGTTCTACGGCCGCCAAGAAACTCAGAGCCGAACGCGTGCCTCTCTCTGGCCAGTAATGCAGGGACATCAGGGCTTACGTGCTGACTGATAGCTTTAACCTTTGGCTTCCTCAGAGTTTACCGCTGTTGTGTCTTGCTCTTGTGTCCGGTTGCCCTCGCTTTGAAAGAAATCTTTCTGTACTCGTTGCTTTTTTTGTCAGGTGCTTGAAATCCGTTTTGAAATGAGGTTGAGTGAAAAAAAATACACATATGGAGTATTACTTATTTTTCTTTCAGCAAAAGTTAGACTTAATATAGAAAAGTTGGAAGCTGTAGACAAGCAAAAAAAAAAAAAGAAGAAAAAGGAAAATCACATATAGATCTACTACTGTAGAAAGTGATCACAATTAACATCTCAGTGTCTATCTTTCTGCTATATATGTGTATACACACAAACATATGTATATATATGTTTGTGTAAATAAAATATTTACAAAAACACACACACACAAATACAAAACGAAAATTGCAAATGAAATTTGGATCAGACTGTATTTTGGAGAATCCAAGTCCCAGCCCTCCTGTGGTCACCGAGTATTGGAGTGGACTTGATCCACAGAAGATGACCTCGGTTACTGTGCAGTGACAGTTCTGGTCATTGAATGGAGACTTCAGTGGCCTCAGGGTTTGAGATCTGAGGTATACTATAAATCAGATAGAAGAGTGGAGCTGGGCGAGGTGGGAAAGTTCGATGTTCTACTTTGTGACCCATTCAAGGTCTTTGAAGTATGTAGAGGTCAAATGATGATTCCTGAAAATGTGTAGCCACAGGTTGAAGCTTGAGTTTAAACATAGGAAATCATGCTCAATGTTACATATACATTTTTTCTTTTCAAAAGGATCCAGGAAACTTGGTTATTTTTAAATTATATATATATATATATATAATTAATTAATTTAATTTTATAAATATATAGATATAAAAATTATATACATATATATTTTTTTTGGTAAGGAGGAAATGGTTGCTTTTAACATACAATGTGGACATTCTTTTTCGGTGCCTACTATTTGAATGATCACACAGTCTGCTTTTAATCTATTCCTTCAAGATTTGTAAGGCACTGGTTTTTAATATGTCTAAATAAAATGTCACCTTTTTCGATCTAACAGATCAAAAAATGAGACTTCTTTGAGAGCTGACCTTGAAAAACAGCTAGGTAGTTTTTCAGAGGGTGCGTTTTAAATTACTCATTGACTTCGATCTTCTGTAATAATTCCCAAATATTATAGGTAAACTGCCAGAAAAAGACAAAGCAAATTGTCATCGTTGGTGTTACCAGTGGGTTACAAGTAAATGTCACAAGTGAAACAGATGCCGTTTTTCAGTTTCTGGTTCAGTGCATTCCACGTTACACATTTGGAGGGAAAGAGGTCTAGTCCTGTAGTAACTTCCTCCTTCTGTTTATCTCAGTCTCTCTCAAACCTTTACCGTGGGAAGTAAGAAGCCACATGAATGGTAAATTTATAGACTTTATTTTTTCTAGTTGTTTCGACCGGTTTTATTTCTTGTGTACTGCTAAGCATCTCACAGGGTGGGTTTCCTCCACACTCTAAAGAGCAATGATCTGGTGGTGTTAGCTTTTCAGCCTGACCGAGACAGTATGTTTTTTAGAAAGATACCAAAAACCCCAGAGTAGTCTGTTAGAATATGAACCACTGTATATGCTTGTAATCATAGGACTTTGGAGCTCAGAGAAACTACAGAAATTTATTTCAACTTCCTCCGTTTACAGACGAACCTTAGCAAAATAATTCTTCTCCTCAAAAACAACAAAGAAACAACCAAACGGCCCCATTGGCAAGTCTAACGTATTTTTCTCTTTCATCTAATCAACTCGACATGCCAATCAAAGTGGTCTTTGGAGCTGAGTTTCGGGAATTTAATTGGACTGTGCATTAGTGCTTGAGGTTTGGGGATCATCATGCGAGGAAATCTTACCCAGACATAGGTTCTCATCTCAGCACTATTGATGTTTGGAGCCGGATAATTCTGTGTGTGGGGGACTGCTTGTACCTTGTAGGACGTTTAGCGGCATCTCTGGTGTCTCTACCCACTAGATGCCAGTAGCATCAAAAACGTCTCCGGGCTTGGGGGGCAAAACTTCCCTCCTCCCCACCTTGGAGAACCACTGCACGAAGCCTGGAAACAGCAAACCCCATCTAACAGCATCTTCTTATGGGAAGTCCTTAAGCAGATAACTGGACTTTATTGTTTAAGATTTGCCAGGCTAGTTCTCCCTGGTTCTCAGCTCTGGGTATCAACAACTGGGATTGAGCCAGATGGTATAGTCCAGAGCCAGTCCTGGAAAGCTGGAGAGCCGTTCTGATGATGTGTGCTTCCCCTGGAATCCATCACTAGCAGTCGTGGGCATGTCAATTGCCAGGCAGCGCTGGTGGGTGCCGTTATGTGTCAGATGGAGGTATGGAGACTGCCGGATGTACAGTGGTTTAGCTGGGCTGGTGGAGTGGGGATGAGGATGCGTGAGCCATTGGTTTGCAGTCTCTTTTTTCTGCCACAGATGCAGCCCAGGTACAGAGCACTGCCTGGATGTCTGCTGTGGAACAGTGAAGAGCTAACCCTCTGTGGCTGGGACCTGTGTCTGGTTTGAATGAATCCAGTTAATAGACCAAAAAAAAAAAAAAAAAAAACCTCTTCCTTCTCCCATCCCATATTGGTATAATCAGAGGCTCTTAATGTGCTACAAATTTGTCTTAAGTAGCTAGCTGTGGCAGGTGTTTGAAGAATCGTAGTAGCTGATTTTAGTTTAAAATTCCTGACTTGAGATGCTAGAGCAGAAGTGTTCCGCAAACCATGACCTGTGGGTCATATTTGGAGCTCTGCCTGTCTGTGTAAATAAAGTTTCATTGAAACACAAACACTGCCATTTGTTTATAACAACTGTAACGACAGAGAAACGTGACAGTACCAGTATTTATTTCACATAACGTCTAAAGTGTGCTGACTCTATCTTTCAGTAGTCTCCATAGTTCATTCTAGAACACTCGTGCGATCGTGTCCCTCCTTGACTCAACAATTTCCCAGGACTCCCATGGCCTTGGGCCGGATCCTCCTGTTTTCATATGGGTTTGGAACCCAGCACCCCGTTGTTTATGTGTTGTCTGTGGCTGCTTTTGTGCTACGATCCCAGAGCTGGGTAGTTGCTGCGGAGAGTGCAAAGCCTAAGATGTTTACTGTCTGGTCCTTTGCCAAAAATGTTTGTCAGTCTCTGACATGCAGCTGCTGTTGGTTGTTCGTTTGACTAGTCCTTAAACAACAGTAGAAGAACTTTCAAATGGCATCCCCCCCCCCCCCCCCATCCTCGTTCTGGTGATTTGAAGAGAGACTCCTGACTTTCTTTTGGGATATGGTCATTCAGAAGTAGTGCCTGGAAGATAGCCCGGGCAGCCCGTGTGAAACAGTCGCAGCATTCATTCCTGGGGTCTGGAGGGCGTTCTGGGTGCTTCTCTGTCACTGGGGAGAGGACCACGTGGAGCCAGAGCCGTCTGTAGCTCAGCCTCTGCTGCATCTCCCAGGCCCGCGTGGCAGGGCCATGCCTGTCTGTGATTTCTCGGGAGTTGCGTCACGAATGGTGTCACTCGCCGAGTCAATGCTGTGCTTGTTTCTAGGGTGAATTGATCTCTGTCTCCGACGGCCTGACCCAAATTCTGATGCCCAGGGATCACCTCTTATCTAACAGGCCAGGCCTGGTCCACTTGTGTTCTCAGAGTAGCAGGAATAGAAATCTAGGGTGATGAGAGACACCCCTCCCCCACCCAGGGGTACATCCACACCTTATTAACCTTGACTCTTCTCACCTACTTGATTCTCTGGGCGCTGGGACGCTCTGCCCTGGAGTGGTCACCAGCTCAGGCTGAAGCAGCTATGAGCCCTCAGCTTCTCTGCCAGCCCCCCACCCATATTCTGTTTCCCTGCTGCCTGCTTCCCCCTTGGCCTCCAGGTGTGTACACCTGCTCTGCCTTACCTCCTGTCTCCTGGTTCCCTGAGCTCCTTGGGCCTAGACTGTCCCCGGGATTGGCTCTTATCCTTCCAGCCTGGCACTTCGGGTGATGTCTGTGCCATGGGCTGGTGTCTGTCAGTGCTGTCGATGTTTTGTGTGCGCAGCTGGGGAAAGACTGACAGGGTCCCTGCTCTCACGGAGGCTGCACTCATTTGGGGGGAGAAATGATAAACAAGAGAATGACAGATAGCAGTAAATTCCAGGAAGAAAAATGACCCAGGGAGATGGGGTTTTTTAAAAAGTACTTGAGGAGCTACTTTGGAGGAGAAGGTCAAAGAAGGCCTCTCCCAGGAGGTGTCTTTTATTTTTTATTTATTTTATTTATTTTTGGCTGCGTCGGGTCTTCGTTGCTGCACGCGGGCTTTTCTCTAGTTGCGGCGAGCGGGGGCTATTCTTCGTTGCGGTGCGCGGGCTTCTCATTGCGGTGGCTTCTCTTGTTGCGGAGCACGGGCTCTAGGCGTGTGGGCTTCAGTAGTTGTGGCACATGGGCTCAGTAGTTGTGGCTCGCGGACCCTGGAGTGCAGGCTCAGTAGTTGTGGCGCACGGGCTTAGCTGCTCCGCGGCCTGTGGGATCTTCCCGGACCAGGGCTCAAACCCGTGTCCCCTGCACTGGCAGGTGGATTCTTAACCACTGCGCCAGCAGGGAAGCCCAGGGAGGTGTGTTTTAGCCCAAGTGATGCCGAGGAGCTGCCGGGTGGGGTGGGAGGCGGGAGGTTGAGGTGAAGCGGGGTGTGTGCCAGGTCCTAAGGCCTCACGCGCACTCCAAGAGCAGAGCAGAGGCTGCTGCAGCTGGAACAAGGTGAGCACAGGGCAGCGCGGGCGGTGCTGATGTGGGAGGATCAGGAAGAGGCCCTGAAGGCTGTGGTCTCCGTGTGGTGGAAGCGGGGGGTGGGGGGGGAGGGGATGAGGAAGACGAATGCTCTTGCAAGGGGGCCTGGCCTGGCTTGCCCCTGCCTGGCGCCGGCCGTGACCCTGACCTGTTGTCCACTGTCACCTCCACAGGGAGGTCAAGAGGAAGGAAGTTCTTTCTGTTTCCTTAAGGACGTGGGGTGGAGAACCAGGGGGTAGTTTTTGGTTGCTGGCGAGGGGGCAGTGGAGCGGTAACGGCTTTGGGCTTCTGTGGCCCTTGTCGGCCTGGCGATGTCCATTTCCAAGACATAAACACCGTTTAGGGTTTGTTCAAAAGTTGGTTCAAAAGCCAGTGGGGGGCCCCTCACTGTCATGCTGGCGTGGCTGCCTGAGGCTGCTCCAAAAATGTAGCCCCCATCCTGCGTGGCAGACCTAGGTAACGATCTGAGAGTCGGACAAGAGCTTGTCCGTGTGTTTCATTCCACCTCTCCTATGAAAAAGAAGAAAACACTTAACGTTGGATAAGCCTGTGAAGGTTTATTGTTTAAAGTTTTTCTTTTTGCCTCTGTTCCTCCAAATCTGATCAAGGGACTGTTTTTTGGAGGGCTGGGTGATGTGGAAAACCACCATCGCCTAAGCAGAAGTTCTCTGCCCTTGAGGGAAATACACTGTTCTTGGAGCGCAACAGGGGAAAAAAGAGCTGGGCGCTTTCTGTGGTGTGTCTCAGGAGGTTACTTGGTTACCCTACAGTGACGTGGCTGGTGTGATTCCGGAAAGGGCTCTCTGCTTTCCAAAGCTTGGACCTAAAAACGGGCCTCTTTGGGGCTTGGGGCTTTTCCAGTGATCCTGCGGTAGAAGACCAGCCCACCCAGCATCCCCATCAGAGCCAGGCCAAGTTCACGGGCACGCCCAGCCCAGTTTGGATGTCTGAGGAGGACCTCGGGTGTGTGTGAGACAGGAGTGCAATCAGAATCTGGGTCTCCGGGAGGAACTGGAGGCTCTCGCTTGTACCCCCTTTTGTCCTCAAGCCCTTTCCTTGCACGCCATACCACTGCTTCCGGTCCTGGCGGGAGGAGGGGATACAGGTGTAAAGGGATTTGCCTCAGAGTCCTGCCCTGACGTAGGTCCCTCATCTTCCCTGTAGCTCCTCCCCTTCCCAGCCGCGTCCTGGCGCTCCTTCTGCCAGAACTGCTTGGGCAGAGCTCACGGCCACCCTGAAGAGCTGGCCCCCCTCCTCGTGCTGCCTGGCAGTGCAGCTGTCTTCTGGGACCAGCTTTTGGAGGATGGCTGGGCATCTTCCTGCCTCTGAGCTCTGCATTTGCTGTTCCCTCCGCCTGCATGCCCTTCCTCCAGAGAGATCCCTCCCTCCTCTCCTTCGGGTCCCTATCAGAAGTAGGGCCGCACCCCTACTTCATTCTCATTCTTCATGACGCTTAAACTACCTGTCATGACTCAGTCACTGTCTTATCGTCTCTCTCCCCCATTAGAATGTAAGCCCCCAGAGAGCAGGAAGTCCTGCCTCTTTTGTTCCCTGCTGTGCCCCCAGGGCCTTAGCACGTGCCTGGCACGTAGTAGGAACCATGAGTGAATAGCAGCAGTGTCCCTTCCACCCTGACTCTGTCTAGTACAGTTACAGCTGAGGCTAATTTGAAAATCCCAGTGGGAACTTGCTGGCGGTCCAGTGGTTAGGGCTCTGCGCTTCCACTGCAAGGGGCTCAGGTTCGATCCCTGGTCGGGGAACTAAGATCCTGCAAGCCGAGGGGTGCGGCCAAAAAAAACAAAAAGAAAATCACAGTAACACAGTAATGTTTTTAGTGAGACAGGAAACAAGAAGAGATTCCCTATGGACTTGGTGTCCAGGCGGCTCCAAGTAGCTATTATGCACGATCCTGACTTGGGAACCGTTGTTTCTTCTGGAAAGCAGCTGGCGCGTGTTTAGTTGTGGCTTGTGGAAGGTCTCCTTACTAGATGTGTGACCTTGGGCAAGTCACTGATGTTTTAAAAGACTGCCTCCTCTTTTGTCCAAGAGAGGATATAATATCACTGACCTCATAGGCTTGTTGACCTCATAGGATTGCATGTGACCGAGCTTATCAAAGCACTTAGATTGGTAACATGCGTTCGTTATTATGAGTTATCGCTAACCCTGGCCTACCCGGACCCGCAGTAGTTAACCACCCAACCAGAATTGTCCATGTAGAGCTGACATTGTTTATTCATTTGAACACGGGGCTTCAGGAACCTGTTTATGTAGCGGTTTTTAGGGTTTACAGGGGACGGGGCCCGACCAGACAGGAGAAGAAATAAGCTGTGAACTGGAGGAAAGCAGGCTTGCCACCCCCTGCTAATAAAACAAGATGCCCGAGGCTTGTCCACCAGCATCCCCTGGGCTGCTGTGACAGCACCGATGCTGGCCTCCACCCCAGCCAGGGCTGAGACCTGCTGCTCTGAACTCGAGGGGGAGGTGCTGTGGCTCTTCCCTGGGTCCCTTCCCAAAGGTGTGTTAGCTCCACGGAGTGACTTCGGCATCCTAGAAACGGGACATGTGGTTGTCATCGTCTTCCTGTTCAGAAGATGAAGCTTTTCCTTTGTGGTGTGGGGTAAGTGGGGCGTGGCCGAGCTCCCTTCGTCTCTGAAGTGGGCACCACTGGGGCCCGGTTTCTGGTGTGGGTGGTGAGCAGGGAGCGCTGTGCTACGGCTGCCCTTCCCCGACAGGGAAGATGCCCTGGAGTCAGTGGGGACGACGGGTGACAGTGGACTTGACCTTTCAGATCCTGAGTCCTTTCCTGCACAGAGGGCTACGTTGGCTTGAGTCCTATTCCATGCAGCTGGCGAAGTGTTCGGAAAATGGAGAGAACAGCCCAAGAGCTCCATTCTGGATGTTTACAAATTCCGTAAAGCAGCTACTCTCCTCCGCAGGCCTAGATAGGATTCTGTCTCGGATTCTGCTGCCTTAGAAGTTCCTTGAAATACTAGTGACCCTTCCCCCAGCACAGGAATAGCATTCACTTCGAGGTACAAGTTCAAGTCAAAGCTTAATTCCGTACCGCTAACCCCAGAGAGCACGGCAGTCAGTGATACCGAGCCTCTGAGCTGCTCTTTCACTGGGTGATGACTGTTCCCTTGGTGACCTGGACGGCCTGTGACAGCTGCAGGGGGAAGGGCATATTTGTGAGTTTAGGAGCCGGTGAGTCGTCCACCGGGGGGCTTGAAGAACCCAGCTGAGATGAGGCAGTGAGGGTCGGTGACTGAGATGCTTCTTGGGAGGGGGGAGGGGACATCAGGGTACCTGTGGCCAGTATCCTTGAGTTCCGAGGGTAGAATACACAGTACTGATTGCATTTTCAGGTAGCATTTCGTGCCTTTGTGATTGTCAGAGTGATGTGAACGTTTATAGAAAATTCAGAGCTTCTGGAATATGAGGCTGTCGAAAACCTGGGACCCTCCAGGCACTTTTCCTGGGCTGGCTTCTTTTCTCTCCCCATGTGAAAGGAAAAAACAATTCATTTTCAATTCCAGCAGCTGTTTGAGTCACTGTTTCAAAGCTGTTCAACACACGATAAAAGATACTGTCCATAAAACGCACAAGGGCAGAGATGATCCCAAGCCCAGCTTTGCATTCTTACAAATAAAGAATAAGAGATAAAATACTCTTTACCCCCAAACCAGATAAATTTGATTTCTCTCCATCCTTTATTTAAATGCAGATATATATGTGCGTATGCTTATTTTTAAAAACTGGAATATTTTACGTAGAGCTTTTTGAACTCATCTTTGTTTTATTTCCCCATCCATTTAATTTTTTTAATGGCCATACGCTTCTCCTTTTTTCATCCAACCATTCAATAAACATTTATTGAGCTCCTGAGGTCAATAGCTTGTGGCAGTAAACAGAGATGACAGAGCACACCTGCTCTCTGCCCTATCTGGCCTCCAATCTAGCGATTTATTCCATTTTAGGAATAGATGGACACCATCTAGTGTAACCGTTTTGTTGGGTATTTGGGTAGTGTCCACTGCTTATCTATAATAAATAGCACTGTCCTCTTTTATAACTAACACTGTCTCGAGTGTCCTTGTCCATAATGAATGGACTGTATTTTGGTCATTACTCTAACCGTATTATCTTTCTGGGGAAAGGTCACTTTAAAATTAATTTTCAAACATGTAACTGATGCAACTTGACATTCCTGGCAGTCAGTGGGAATGAGAGGTTGGGGTTAATTCTTTTTTCATTAGCGCCTTCCTTTCTCATTAGCGCCTTCCTTTCTCATTAGCGCCCTGTCTTTTGCTGGCTTCTCTGGAGCAGCAAGTGAATCTGCTCTGTGGTCCTGCTGATCGAGCTCTGCTCTGGGCTGGGGGGCCAGGAAACACGGCCATGGTAGAGAAGGGTGTGCATTCGGAACAAGCACAGATGTAAATGATCTCTGGCAGTTCCGCCGTAAGTCCTTGCTTATTGCCCAGTTGGTTCTGTGCCAGTGAATCGTGGCGGCTGCATCTTAAATGTAGTTCCCGATTGTGTGTGCCCAGAATCCTGGACATGCAGGTTCTGCAAGTTCCGATTGAGCAGCTTGAGGATGGGACCTGGTACCTCTGACTCCACAGCCAAGCCTGATGGGACAGCAGGCTGGAGAACCAGTGCTTTGGGAAGCGTGTCCCAGGGGGAATGGGGTGGGACCAGCCTTGAGGCACTGGCCTCAAGCACTGGCCTTTCTCAGTTGACTTGCTGATCTGGGCAATCAGGGTTTACCTACCACCCAGTCTCACAGTTTTAGCTGACAGACTTATAAACTGACAGATCTTTTTCCACCAGCAGGACCCCCTTTCTACTGATATTTCATCTCCTTGGACTCCAGCTACGGGGGAAGGTGTAGCTGGCAGTGATATCTCCTTGACTGTCCTGCTCAAGGATGTGGCAGCAATTTCCAGCCCCTCTTATCGTTAATGTCATGGCTTTCAGGAAATGAAAATTTACAGAAGCTGCCAGAGCACCTGTTCTGAGATTGTGTTGATCTCACCCTTTATCAGAGAACTCCTGGCATGATAGAAACGAAAGCTTCCTTTCCCCAGAGGGACATTTTAAATGTTTTCACCTACTTTGATCTCATCTTTATCACGTACAGTAAGTTTTCGGAATGCAGAATTGCAGTAGTAATGTTGGGATTAAATTTTTATTACTGAGGCTTTGAAGCACAAACAAAATTTTAAAAGCCCGTTAGTAATTGGGAATTGTAATCCTGCTGAGGATACAGTTTATGGCTGTAATAACTGTAAAACACAATGATAAATATGCAAATATTATACTAGAATTTGGAGGAATGTTTTCACCTTCATTTCTTTATTAAACTGTATAGAAATTATTCTTGGGTGTTCAGTCTTATCAAATATATGGGTTAACATTAAGACGAAAACATACAAAGATACTCTGGTATTAGTTTAAAATTGCAATAAAACTCTTGACAATTTTTGCAGGTTTAGCTGTGAAATACAAAGGTGAGAAACAATTTCATCACTTAGAAACGTATAGTTTATTAAGCCTTCTTTGTGGGAAGACTAAATGTAGTTCGTTAGTTGTTGGTTCATTTATTCATTCACTTATTCATTTAGGTAACACACACTTACTGATTAATGTGTCAGGCACTGTGCCAGTTGGTAAGGATACAAAGATGGGCTTGGGATCATCTTTGCCCTTGTGTGTTTTATTGACACAGTATCTTTTATCTTGTGTTGGACTGCCTTGAAATTGTGACTCAAATAGCTGCTTGAGTTGAAAATGAACTTTTTTTTTTCCCCCCCACATTGGAAGAGAAAACATACCTACCCAGGTAAAGTGTCTAGAGAGGCCAAGGTTTTTGATAGTCTTATATTGCATTTTCATTTTAAGGGAGACAATATAGAAAGATAAGTTCTTCATTATGTTGTAGTGTTGGAGCTGCTCATGGCACAGGGGTATCGCGAGTCTTGAGGGCGCTTGGGATATGGTTTAACAGAAACACATGGCAGAAGTTCAGGAGTTAATCCCTGCTAAGTGTGTTCAGAAGTAGCAAGTCAGAGATGCTTGCTGGCCGGCAGGTCCATAGTGGTCCTCAAGAGGCATTGTAGCATAGTGGGTAAGAGCTGTTGGGTCTGGAACCCGATTATCTGGGTTTGGACACTGGATCTGCAGACACATGGGACAAACTAGTTAACCCCTCTGTACTGTGGTTTACTCATTTGTAAAATGGAGATGGGAACGACAACACGTTTCTCATATTGTCTTGGCAGGCTCAAGTGAGTTAATCCATGTGAAGTGCTTAGGACAGTAGCTGACACGTAGGGCTCAATAAATAGTGATACTGGTGGTGCTGGTGGAGGAGGAGCCATGGCAACAATGCAGTAATAATAGTAGCAATAGTAGTAGCAGCAGCAGTAGCGACCTTAGTGACAGTAGCAGCAGTAGTAGTATTGGGGCAGTAGTGGTGATGGTGACCATCAACATCTTATCACCATCATGAATTCTTTTATTCGTACCATGTCACAGTCACAAAAGGTCCATCTATGTGGGGGGGTCAACAAGAGGGGGTCACATTTATTGATGGACTGTATTTTGAGAATCAAGGAAGAATGTCTTCTTAATGCTGATGTGACAACTTTGTATTCTACCTAGGGTGTGTGCCATCCGTGACTATCACCAAAAGTTGTGGGTTGGGGGACCCTGTCCGGTAGTCCTGTTACCTGTTAACAAAAAGGCAAAAGGTTACCAGCCCTTAAGAGACCTGCAGCATGGGCTAGGCTGCTGTCCGCTCCCACCTCCCCTCATTGTACTTGCCATCATATTTGTAGCGGTGCCACCATGGAAGTCACACAGAATGCCAGTTTAATGACTGTGTTCTCACACTTCATTCCCTCTCCCGTAACCCTTCTGTCCAGATTCTCTCCGGACATCTCCACAGAAGGGCAGCGGGGAAGACAAGGGTTGGGGGAGTGTGCTTAATTCAGTGAATCTCAAATGGAGTGCAGTCTGGAGACATGGGCTATGTCTGGAGACATTTCTGATGGTCACATGGGGGGATTGCTACTGTCATTTAGTGGCTGGAGTCCAGGGATGCTGCCAAACACCTTAAATGCATAAGACAGCCTCTCGCATCCCCTGCCCCCCCCCCCCCCCCCCGGCAAAGAATGATGTGGTCCCAAGTGTCAACTGTGTCAAAGTTGAGAAACCCTGAGTTAACCCAAACTGGAGGGTCAGGGCCTCTGCATCTGGCTAATGACAGTTGCTGGGAAGAGTTAAATGCCGTTTTTGCACGTGGACTCCTTGGCAGATAATTCAGGCTCTGGGCAAAGAGGCTGGAGATGGGGGAGATTGGTATCATTTATCTGAGGAGTGGTTTCTTTACAGTGAATACAGCCCCCGAGTGGCACCATTGCCCCCATCTGTGTGACTGTCCTCTGGCAATCTTCAGAGCTCTGGAGAAGGGGTCAGTGCTTTAGATTCAGCGTAAGAGCAGAGCTGGTGGCTGACTCCTGCTATCTGCGCCAGCTAATGATGTGTCGCGGACAGGCTGTGAGTCATGCTGACTGTGGGACTGCAGCCCCCGGAGGGGAATGATCTCATGACCCTTTGGATAAAACGGTAAAGCTTTGCATCACTCAGGAAGAGATTTCTCTAGGAAGGATGAGAACATTTTCCAAAGGTTTTATTTTTTATTTATCTATGTAACAGACAGTTATGTAGTGTTTATTGTGTGCCAGGCAGTGTTCAAAACATTTTATAAATATTAACTCATTAAGTCCTCATTGCAACCCCAAAGAGGTAGGCTTATGCTTTCAACTCCTGCAAATAAGGATGCAAAAATGGAGAGTGAGGGCTCAAACCTAGGAAGTGATTAAGAGTCTAATAAGCCCTTGATCGTTATGCTGTGGATGAAAGTCGCTGAATGTCATGCTTGGTTTCTTTTTTCAGCCCGGCTCTTGACTTCTGGCTGGCCACACTGAGATGTCAGGGAATTAGGCAGACCTGAGTCGAGTCTGCATTGCGATTTTGTATCTCTTTAACCATGAGCATATTACTTTCTGTCCGTGAATCTCAGTTTTCTCTTCTGTAAAATGAAGTCATACCTGCTTCATGGAGAATGTGAAGATAAATGGAATTCCTTATATATGTGCATGGCACGTGGTAGGCATTCAGGAACTTAGTTCCCTTCTAACCTTCTTTGTTATAATCATATTTTTAGCCAATTGCTCTAATGTCATGGCCAGCTTGTCTTACTACCTGTGGGTAAGTTACACACTGAAGAGCAAAAAATAGACCTGGTCGGATGTTTGTTACAGTGAGTGAATGAACAATCTGCTACAGATCTCAACGTGGTGAAGAAGTCTGATGTTTGGTGTTGGGTGTGGTGGAACGACTGAGATTATGCTAATAAGCACATAGAACCAGACTTTCAGGATGAAGATGTGGGTTCTGTTTCTGTTCGTAGTTTTTAGTCAGCTTCAGTGAAGCTGTCTGTAAACCACCAAGAATGCAAAATTCCATGTCAATTACACACACACACCTTTGTTTCTGTTCAGATGAGTGTCTCTCTTGACCTGGCAAAATAGAAGGCCTGCATGCCTGTTGGTGGAGAGGGTCATGGGCTGTGCTCTGGGGTTGGTGGATTGATCCAGTGTGTGTTTCTTTCCTGGCTGGATCAGAGCACCTGTTCGGCGCGAGCGTGCTCTGTTCCCAGCAGAATGGAAGGTGACAACTTCCCATTTGTCTCAGTTCAGGACTTTTCTGCATCCTGCTGCCTACACTATGTCCTACTCCCCTGGCCCACTCCCAATTCATAAGTGAGTCTGAATTCTGTTCACATAGATGGCTATCCTGTGGTCCTCCTGCTTTCCTCACATGTACAAGTCAGACTATCTTTCTTTGATTATGAGTTTCCAGAGGAGAGGGGGCTAACTTAATTTCTCTCTGTGTGTGTAGAATACCTTGTATACAAACTTAGTAAATACTTACATAGGCATGAAGATAATGTGTCTGTAATTTATCCAGAGAGAAGAACACTTCTCTATAACCCACAGCCAGATACGTAAGAAAGAGAATCAACTCTTAAATGTAAGCACCAGAAAAGAATAGTCCCAGCGTCTAGAACAATGCCTGGCACATAGTAGTTGTTTAATAAATATGTCTTGAATGAAGGAATGAATCTGGTCTTTATTTTAAGTGTCTTCCTAAATTGCATTATAGTTAACTCTGGGTTATCCAGCATGTCTGGAATCTGGAACCGTAGCTTTTATTAAGTATTACCATATGTAACCAACAGCAGTAAAGACTTTGCAAAAAATTTGGACATGCGAGAGTCCACAGCACTAAAAAAACTAACAATGAGGGGCTTCCTTGGTGGCGCAGTGGTTGAGAATCTGCCTGCCAATGCAGGGGACACGGGTTCGAGCCCTGGTCTGGGAAGATCCCACATGCCGCGGAGCAACTGGGCCCGTGAGCCACGACTACTGAGCCTGCGCGTCTGGAGCCTGTGCTCTGCGACAGGAGAGGCCGCGATAGTGAGAGGTCCGCGCACCGCGATGAAGAGTGGCCCCCGCTCGCCGCAACTAGAGAAAGCCCTCGCACAGAAACGAAGACCCAACACAGCCAAATAAATAAATAAATAAATAAAATAAATTTATTTAAAAAAAAAAAAAAACTAACAATGAACTTGATCCGGAAGTTACTTCAGGGCCTTGCTACACTTTGGGCTTGTCATTCTATGTGTCAGTAACCACTATGCTAGAACGAGGAAGAATTTAACAGAGTGGTTTGGTAGGATGCAGAGTAACAGGGAGTTTTCTCTCTCAGCCTAGTAGCCAGGAATAATTTTAATGTTACTTACTGCGAAAGTTGTCTTACAGAGCGAACTGATTTGTTTTGTACTCTTTGGGCCACTTGAACGTGGCCTCTGTAATCTCTAAGAGGTGGTTTGTTAGGACAGGTCTTCAAGTGGTACTTTTTGATTTGCCACCTTTTGTTCTTCATGTCAGAGAGAGAAGCAAAGGGAGGGTAAGCGTGTGCGCGCCAGGTAAATGTGCGGGGACCAAAGGATTTTTAAACTATGTACGTTTTCTTTTACAGATTTGAAGAAGACTCTTGCTGTGTTGTTGGATAACATTTTGCAGCGCATTGGCAAGTTAGAGTCAAAGGTGGACAACCTCGTAATCAATGGCACAGGGACAAACTTGACCAACTCCACCACAGCTGTTCCCAGCTTGGTAGCACTTGAGAAAATTAATGTGGCAGGTAAGGACCGCAATTCTATGCCCTGACATGAAGTCAAAGCCTGCTTCGAACTGGGAAGAGAATACAGGAGCACAGCGTTCTTATTGGCATAAGATAAATCCCGTAAACTCGGTATGGCCCCTGTAAAGCTAATTTTAAATTTATTTTTGAATAACACGTTCAAATGCTTTTATAGTCTCTTCATGATGTGTAATATCTGGTGGTCTCCATGGCATATTTCCCATAATGAGCTCCTGGAATTACTTTAATGAGAAGATTCACAGCAGGGATAAATGAAATACAGAGGTGATCTGGGAAGCTCATGCCAATGAGGGTTCCTTCCCCTCCCCATATTTATCAGACAATTTCAAAAGTCTATTTCACATAATAGATTCTCTCCTCCCTGCTGTTAAAGAAGAACCAACATGGCAGAAAGTGCCTCCTTTGTGTATCTGGGGAAATAGAAATTCTAGAAATGGCCCTTGGGGAATAAATGGTCCATGCCTGATCTTGGCCTGATTCTGTAGCCACTTGTGGACACCGGGATGCGATTTGTCTGTCCCCTTCTTGAAACTGGACCCTTGGATGAAAGAAGAGAAATGGATTTTAAAACAAACCGCAAATCATACACAGCACGTATTGTCCACAGCTCACATTGGACCCCCATTGCACTGCCCTGGCACCGGCCTCTGGGCCTTTGTGGTTGAGCCAGGCCTTGACCTTGTTAGGGTGACCACTGTCGTTTCCTAGGGACCCAGGACAAAGCAAGAGCTCAAGAATAAGGATTAGGATTAGGTGTTTTGGGTGGATGGCTGTGAATGAGTTGTCTATACTCCTGGTGGGTGGTATGCAAACTCTAGTTAATGGATAAAATAAGTAGCTGGGTTACTTTTGAAATTTTAAAAACCGACTTGAGTACCCTTTTTGGCTTTTCTTTCCCTCTTTCTTATAGGAAATTCACAGCCTTAAGTAGGAGAGAGGTTCTTTTCCTTTCCCACCTCCCAGTGTCAAAACGTTTAATTGTTTCACATTAGGCAAGCTTGTTGTATTATGTTTCTGCTGTGTTCTTTGCCCTTTAGCAAGTTTTAAATTGCAAAATATATTTTTAATAATCCAAAGTATCCCACCAAACAGATATTAAAAATAACTTTTAATTACAACACAGAGGCAGTGTCATCTAGGCCATAAATCCTGTCTTCCCTTGCAGTTTCCAACAGCTTCTGTAATTAGACAAGAAAACCTCCCACTGTGTTGAGCTACTGATTAATAAATGGAACCCATGCCTCTGCAGCCTCCACCCCTCCACCCCTGTTCCCAGTAGGAGATGCTGTGGAGAAGGTCCTGTCTGATTTCATGGCAGCTCCGCAGGACCCTATATCGGGGGCCTGGTGAGGATTGCTCTGCCTCTAACACTGCTGACTCCCACCGCCTCTGTCCTGTAGGGCCTGTGTCGACATGTCTGCTGTCGTTCTCTTCCCGATAAGGGATCTCGCTGCCTCTGACTGTCCGGTTTGTGTGCCGGGCTCACAGGGAGAGTTGGTGCCTGAGCTCCAAGTCTCAGGGTACAAAATTGTGGAATGAAATGGAAAGCAGGTCGTGACTACTTATTTCAAGTGGGATCCCAGCCCTGTGTATGGAGCTAGTTTACTTGGCTAACACATTATCTCTGAGCACATTCTGTAAGTCATTGGCTCTGACTAGGGCTCCTTTAGAGGTGCCACTGGTACTGTGTTTTTACTGATGCTTATAGAACCAGAGTATTTTGTTTTGTTTCCTTTTTGGAAAAAGGAAGCAAATTTAAAGTTATGCCTTTGATAATTAACCTCATTCTTACTCGTTTGCATCTCTCGTGTGTGACACACTCCATACCTCCGAGATTTTTACTTGGCCAATTAGTAAAATAATACACATGCTTAGAGCGACCATAATTTATGTTATTCTAAGTGGGGGTGACTGTGGAAGGCTTCTGACATAGTCAGAAGGTAAACTTTGAATGTGGGTAGGATTGAGGCGATTGAGTAAGAGACACAGGCTAGAAATGGACTGTGACACAGATAAAAAGTTGTTAGTTTCCTCTCCTTCCTTCCAACTAGCAACCATTCAGTAAATACCAGTGCAGTTCCTGAGCCTTGGAGGCACGTGATTTTATTGACTCTTCTCAGCATCTCAGAGAAGCGGTTTCACACAGGTTTTGTGACTTTTAACTATTTGGGATGGGGTGGGGCTTTGTTGCTGAGCTCAGCTGAAGACCTCCTCATGCCTAGTAGAGAAGACATTGTGTTTGCTCCTTCTTTCTTACTTCCACTTATAAATCATCCCAAATGGGTGAGCCTAGAAAAAAACGTGGAACCATTTTCTTAGATGTTCCTAAAGAGCTGACAGTTTCCTGGACTATTTAATATCCTGTCTAATAAGGAAGTTCTTTATGACTGAGGGTCTGTTTCTTTGGCTGACCTGTGTGTTAGAAAACAAAACAACTTGTCCCTCTGTGCGTGTGTGTGCATATGCATTCCCTTCCCAGACGCTGCTGCGTTAGCCACAGTGGCTATAGATGTGGAATGAAGAATGCGGGCATCCTCCTTTATTTCCCCCAGAGGTTGGAGGGTCCTTTATATCTTGTCAGATAACCCACATATTTTTTTTTTTTTTTTTTGCCAGGTCTATAGATTAGGGTGCCAAAAAGAAGGACAAGCACGTAAGTTCCTAGTCCTAGCTCATGGTCGAGCCCTCATGGCTTTTCTGTCCTCTTCCTGATCCATGGCTGTTCTGGCAGTGCTCACACCCCTCCTGTCATAGCAGGAGTGGCTCTTGAGCTGTGAGAGAGATCGTTTTTGTAGGGTTCCAATCCTAGTTGCGTGAAGCTTTTCTTTCTTCCCTTCTGCATTAAGACATGTGGTAATTGCTCAGAAATGTTCTCCCTGGTGTGACTTTACTGCTTACTCTGGTGTCTTATTGCTCATGGATAAATCTTCTGGTTGGCTATAAACTGCATCTAAGTTGGGTACCATAGCAGTTGAAGAAGAATTCTCTAAATTTATTTTCTTTTTAGGGATGTGTGTGTGTGTGTGTGTGTGTGTCTGTGTCCCCTTTTTCTTTCTCTGTTTAGCTGTGTTCTATGTGGCTTTTATTCAAAATGGCTTGTCTTACCAAATTTATTTTTACTCTTGGGCTTTTTGATTATGTGAAAATGAATGTTCCCCTAGATAAATTTAGGTGGAAATGAACTTTATGAAAATCAAGAATCAGATTGAACTGCATTTTTTTTTTAAACATCTTTCTTGGAGTATAATTGCTTTGCAACGTTGTGTTAGTTTCTGCTGTATAACAAAGTGAATCAGCTATATGTATACATACATCCCCATATCCCCTCCCTCTTGCGACTCCCTCCCACCCTCCCTATCCTACCTCTCTAGGTGGTCACAAAACACCGAGCTGATCTACCTGTGCTATGCAGCTGCTTCCCACTAGCTAGCTATTTTACATTTGGTAGGGTATATATGTCCATGCTACTCTCTCACTTCGTCCCAGCTTACCCTTCCACCTCCCCGTGTCCTCAGGTCCATTCTCTACATCTGCATCTTTATTCCTGTCCTGCCCCTAGGTTCTTCAGAACCATTTATTTATTTATTTATTTATTTATTTATTTATTTATTTATTTATTAGATACTATATATGTGTTAGTATATGGTATTTGTTTTTCTCTTTCTGACTTACTTCACTCTGTATGACAGACTCTAGGTCCATCCACCTCACTACAAATAACTCAATTTCGTTTCTTTTTATGGCTGAGTAATATTCCGTTGTATATACGTGCCACATCTTCTTTATCCATTCATCTGTCGATGGACACTTAGGTTGCTTCCATGTCCTGGCTATTGTAAATAGTGCTTCAATGAACATTGTGGTACATGTCTTTTTTTGAATTATGGTTTTCTAAGGGTATATGCTCAGTAGTGGGATTGCTGGGTCATATACTGGTTCTATTTTTAGTTTCTTAAGGAACCTCCATACTGTTCTCCATAGTGGCTGTATCAATTTACATTCCCACCGACAGTGCAAGAGTGTTCCCTTTTCTCCACACCCTCTCCAGCATTTATTGTTTGTAGATTTTTTGATGATGACCATTCTGACTGGTGTGAGGTGATACCTCATTGTAGTTTTGATTTGTATTTCTCTAATGATTAGTGATGTTGAGCATCCTTTCATGTGTTTGTTGGCAATCTGTACATCTTCTTTGGAGGAATGTCTATTTAGGTCTTCAGCCCATTTTTGGATTAGATTGTTTGTTTTTTTGATATTGAGCTGCATGAGCTGCTTGTATATTTTGAAGATTAATCCTTTGTCAGTTGCTTCGTTTGCAAATATTTTCTCCCATTCTGAGGGTTGTCTTTTCGTCTTGTTTATGGTTTCCTTTGCTGTGCAAAAGCTTTTAAGTTTCCTTAGGTCCCATTTGTTTATTTTTGTTTTTATTTCCATTTCTCTAGGAGGTGGAAAGAGGATCTTGCTGTGATTTATGTCAAAGAGTGTTCTTCCTATGTTTTCCTCTAAGAGTTTTATAGCGTCTGGCCTTACATTTAGGTCTTTAATCCATTTTGAATTTATTTTTGTGTATGGTGTTAGGAAGTGTTCTAATTTCATTCTTGTACATGTAGCTGACCAGTTTTCCCAGCACCACTTACTGAAGAGGCTGTCTTTTCTCCATTGTATATTCTTACCTCCTTTATCAAAGATAAGGTGACCATATGTGTGTGGGTTTATCTCTGGGCTTTCTATCCTTTTCCATTGATGTATGTTTCTGTTTTTGTGCCAGTACCATATTGTCTTGATTACTGTAGCTTTGTAGTATAGTCTGAAGTCTGGGAGCCTGATTCCTCCAGCTCCGTTTTTATTTCTCAAGATTGCTTTGGCTATGGGGTGTTTTGTGTTTCCATACAGATTGTGAAATTTTTTGTTCTACTTCTGTGAAAAATGCCTTTGGTAGTTTGATAGGGATTGCATTGAATCTGTAGATTGCTTTGAGTAGTATAGTCATTTTCACAATGTTGATTCTTCCAATCCAAGAACATGGTATATCTCTCCATCTGTTTGTATCATCTTTAATTTCTTTCATCAGTGTCTTATAGTTTTCTGCATACAGTTCTTTTGTCTCCTTAGATAGGTTTATTCCTAGGTATTTTATTCTTTTTGTTGCAGTGGTAAATGGGAGTGTTTCCTTAATTTCTCTTTAAGATTTTTCATCATTAGTGTATAGGAATGCAAGAGATTTCTGTGCATTAATTTTGTATCCTGCTACTTTACCAAATTCATTAATGAGCTCTAGTAGTTTTCTGGTAGCATCTTTAGGATTCTCTATGTATAATATCATGTCATCTGCAAACAGTTGACAGTTTTACTTCTTCTTTTCCAATTTGGATTCATTTTATTTCTTTTTCTTCTCTGATTGCTGTGGCTAAAACTTCCAAAACTATGTTGAATAACAGCAGTGAGAGTGGGCAACCTTGTCTTGTTCTTGATCTTAGAGGAAATGGTTTCAGTTTTTCACCATTGA
This sequence comes from Balaenoptera ricei, assembly GCF_028023285.1. Classification (NCBI taxonomy): domain Eukaryota; kingdom Metazoa; phylum Chordata; class Mammalia; order Artiodactyla; family Balaenopteridae; genus Balaenoptera; species Balaenoptera ricei. Next base: position 2,052,545 of record NC_082645.1, on the reverse strand, counting down.
GAACGATGTTGGCTGTGGGTTTGTCATATATGGCCTTTGTTATGTTAAGGTAGGTTCCCTCTATGCCTACTTTCTGGAGAGTTTTTATAATAAATGGGTATTGAGTTTTGTCGAAAGCTTTTTTTCATCTATTGAGATGATCATATGGTTATTCTCCTTCAGTTTGTTAATATGGTGTATCACGTTGATTGATTTGCGTATATTGAAGAATCCTTGCATCTCTGGGATAAACCCCACTTGATCATGGTGTATGATCCTTTTAATGTGCTGTTGGATTCTGTTTGCTAGTGTTTTGTTGAGGATTTTTGCATCTATGTTCATCAGTGATATTGGCCTGTCACTTTCTTTTTGTGTGACATCTTTGGTTTTGGTATCAGGGTGATGGTGGCCTCGTAGAACGAGTTTGGGAGTGTTCCTCCCTCTGCTGTAGTTTGGAAGAGTTGGGAAGGATAGGTGTTAGCTCTTCTCTAAATGTTTGATAGAATTTGCCTGTGAAGCCATCTGGCCACGGGCTTTTGTTTGTTGGAAGATTTTTAATCACAGTTTCAATTTCAGTGCTTGTGATTGGTCTGTTTATATTATCTATTTCTTCCTAGTTCAGTCTCAGAAGGTTGTGCGTTTCTAAGAATTTGTCCATTTCTTCCAGGTTGTCCATTCTATTGGCATATAGTTGCTTGTAGTAATCTCTCATGATCCTTTGTATTTCTGCAGTGTCAGTTGTTACTTCTCCTTTTTCATTCTAATTGTGTGGATTTGAGTCTTCTCCCTTTTTTTTCTTGATGAGTCTGGCTAATGGTTTATCAATTTTGTTTATCTTCTCAGAGAACCAGCTTTTAGTTTTATTGATCTTTGCTGTTGTTTCCTTCATTTATTTTTCATTTATTTCTGATCTGAGCTTTATGATTTCTTTCCTTCTGCTAACTTTGGGGTTTTTTTGTTCTTCTTTCTCTAATTGCTTTAGGTATAAGGTTAGGTTGTTTATTTGAGGTGTTTCTTGTTTCTTGAGGTAGGATTGTGTTGCTATAAACTTCTCTCTTTGAACTGCTTTTGCTGCATCCCATAGGTTTTGGGTTGTCGTGTTTTCATTGTCATTTGTTTCTAGGTAGTTTTTGATTTCCTCTTTGATTTCTTCAGTGATCTCTTGTTTATTTAGTAACATATTGTTTAGCCTCCATGTGTTTGCAGTTCTTACAGTGTTTTTCCTGTAATTGATATCTAGTCTCATAGTGTTGTGGTTGGAAAAGATACTTGAAACGATTTCAGTTTTTCAAAATATCCAAGGCTTGATTTGTGACCCAATGAACTGCATTTCTGAGCTCTGTTTATCTTACTGAAGAGGACAGTGAATCAAAGAAATGAAAAAATAGATTGAAAAAAACAAAAACCACCTTTCAACCAATTATGATTTCTCCAGGTTTAATCCTTGAAGGGACTTGAGTGTGCCTTTGTCAAAATTATTTATTTTCAGAATGATACTTTGATTTTTTTGAAAGACCGATTCTGCTTTTCTCTAGAGTTGTGATCTTAAATTATGAAGTGGAGTGAGTAGGATGGGGTCTGTACTTCTTGGCCGTGTACTGACATGGGGGAAAGGTAAAAAGCTACAGGTGTGTGATGTGACAGTGCTGGCCTTCTGAGGACTGTCAGTGTCTGCTTTTATCCTCGTTTTGTCCACAGTGTGTTGTTCAGAGCATGGCTGTTGAAGGTGTTTAATAAATACTGTCCACATGGGTTGGATTATGCTGGGGGTGGGTGGCATTTGGTTTCACTTCTACAAGGGTTTCTCCTTGTTGCTCCTCTTTTCCATTTATATGTATGAGGATTTGCTTGGTAGTGGGACTTGGCATTCCTGTTCCTTTCTCGGACTTGAGCAGCAGACACTGCCTAAGAAATACGAGTCCGTTTTTGTCGGTCATGACTTAGCTTCCCATGGATGACTTGGTGCTGTGGAGCCTTCCTAGAATGTGATGGTTCCAACTCTAGATTGTAATATTTGGGGGGAATGGGGATATTGTGCAGCTCTCTGTGGTGTGGGGGAGGGGAGGGAGGAACGTGGGCACACGCGTGTTTGCAAATTTATTCATTTATACTCTCAAGAACTTGTTGTTGTCGTTCAGCAGCAGCTGAATAACTGGCCAACGCTGATGGTTCACTACAAGGCTGAACATCATGATAGCATCCCCTTCTGTTTTGATTGCTCACAATTGCAAGGTGAATTGGGAAACACGGTCACAAAATCGAAAATGCAGGCACAACCCAAGAGGATGCTTTCTGTTATTGAGTTCAAATTGAACATTAGGCAGCCCTGCATTTTCCACACGTCAGTTTCAGCGTGCAACACATTCTAGTATTTGGGGTTGAAGTGTAGTGTATTTGAACTTGGGTGTTGTTCTCAGTAAAAGAACCATAATTGTTATTCTTAGCATTGGAAAATTGATAATGAAAAATGTCCCTGCGGAGTTCCAGGGCCTGTATTTGGAAGTGCAGTTTCCCCCCTTTGGTGCTGCTAATGGACCTTGCAATGAAGTTGCACCTGTGCTGTTCCCTTGGTTGTGTCCTCAAGTTATCAGATGTGTTGGTGTAGCACCTGAAGTGTCCCAGCCCCACCCAAGCAGAAGCTTAGCAGGTGACTTTCCCAGGATCAGGTATTGGCCTGTCAGTGGCACCCCAGATGCTGCCTGAGAGACAGGAGTGAGGTGAGACTGCAGGGGGCTTTTTTTTTCTTTTTTTTAATCTAAGCAAGAAACAAATGAGTTCCTTCTATGTATGTGTCCCTTTCTGTTTCATTCTTTGCAAAGGCAGCAATAAGTATTTGGCTGCTTGTGAGAAACAGTGCCTTTGCTATCTTCACAGAAAATGTATGCCATTGTTGGTGTGGTTTTCACTTTGTGTGGTCAAGGGCACTTTTATTTTTATCACAAAGAAGGAGGAAGAGGAAGAAAATACGGTTCAGAGGAGTGGTGCTGACCTGTGTGCCTGGGTATTTATAGCACTGAATCTCAACTGCCTGCAATTTTGCCACCCAGGCAACGCTTGGCAATATCTGGAGACATTTTTTGGTTGTCACAACTGAGGAGGTGCTAGGGACATGTACTAGATAGAGGCCAGGGTTGCTGCTAAACAGCTTTCAGCGCACAGGCCAGCCCCACAGCAGAGAATTATCTAGCCCCAGATGTCAATTGTGCAGTGGTTCAGAAACCCTGATCTATAAGGTATTGTTGGAAACTGGTTTTCCCACTTACGATCAGTGCAGAATGATGTTTGAGACACTGAGGCTTCCTGAGCAGCCAGTTTCCTTCCACTTTCTGAGCAAGGCTGTTTGCAGACCTCCCAATCCTCACCACTTCTGGCTTTGCAACTGGTCTTTGAAAGCTTTAAGAGATTTTATAAACTCCCAGAACACTCTTCTGCAGTTCTGACCTTAAGAAACCTCTTTCCTGGACACAAACCAGTAAAATTTTGGCAATCTGCATTTTACTCTGGCTTGTATAGAAGGTAATTATTTCTTTTCATGAAAGAGCCACTAATTCAGAATAATGATGGCAAAGTAGTTGGAGAGAGTGGATTTAAATTACCAGAATGTTTTAGAAGAAATTCCATTTTATTAATTTTTAAGCAGAGTATATAATTATCAAGATATGAGCAAGTAAATTAAATAAGTTAAGGAAAATGAGAGGTCCCCAAAGATCTACTTCACAGCGTGAAATGCCCTCCAGACCTTATCTGGAGCAACATAAAAGGAGATGAGACTGGAAAAAGGTGGATTGGGGGATCTGTGAAGAGTTTTCAATGTAATACTAAGGAGTTTCTATTTTGTCCTGTAGGCAGTGACAGCTGATGAGGGTTTGAAGCAGGAGGATGATTAGATGAGGTCTGTATTTTCACAGAATAATGGCCATGTGGACGCAGGATGCTTGCGAAGGGGCCAGATGAGAGTGTAGTTGACTCGTGTAGAAGGATTGCAAGACATGTGCGTGAGGCCAGGGAGAAGGGGAGGTTTGAGACCCACATGGGTGGAGCTCACGTGACGGGGATGCTGGTGGACCATGGGAGGGGGCCAGGGAGGAGCCGTCATATGATTCCCAAGGATGGAGCTTGAAGGATGACTGGGGTGGTGCATTTATGGAGGAAACAAGCCAGCAAAGGCAGGAGTTGGGGAGGACAGAAGCCATGTGTTAATGTGGATTTAGGGAGTGTAAATTGCCTTGCCGCAAGTCATTTGTTTAGGGATACCAGTTTAAAGGAAGTTGGAACATTGATTCTCAGGAGATGAGGGACAGTGAAAGGCACTGTTTGTAGAGCCATGCTGCCCAGGTTCAAACCCCGGCTCCACCACTTCATACCTGTGTGACTTTGGGTGTGTTTCTTTTTCTTTTAAATGAAAGCTTCTTTCTTTCTTTATTCATTTTTGGCTGTGTTGGGTCTTCGTTTCTGTGCGAGGGCTTTTTCTAGTTGCGGCAAGTGGGGGCCACTCTTCATCGCGGTGCGCGGGCCTCTCATTATCGTGGCCTCTCTTGTTGCGGAGCACAGGCTCCAGACGCGCAGGCTCAGTAATTGTGGCTCATGGGCCTAGTTGCTCCGCGGCCTGTGGGATCTTCCCAGACCAGGGCTCGAACCCGTGTCCCCTGCATTGGCAGGCAGATTCTCAACCACTGCGCCACCAGGGAAACCCATGACCTTGGGTGTGTTTCTTAACCTTTCAATGCCTGCGTTGCCTCTTCTGTGAAATGGGGGAGATAATAGTAGTGCCCATTTCATGGGGGTTGTTTATGAGGATTAAGTGAGATCAGTGTACTACGTAGAAACGTGCCTGGTGCAAAGTCAGCACTAAATGAGCATTTGTTAATTACAGTTTAAAGGCTACACATTTAGAATATTGATATAAGAATGAAAATTGGATTGACTAATTATTAGTTATTAATATTTATATGCAATATAATATTGACTAGGTATTGATATCATCATGGTGAAACTAATAACTAATATTTGTATAGTGCTTTATGGATTAGAAAATATTTTCATACATGTGTATTACTTCTTTTGAGTGCCTTAACTTGAAGTTCCCAAATTGACCTTTTTGTCAGTACATGGAGACCTTTATTATCAATACTTAGAGGCTTAATGGGAATTCCACGTATTTGTCAGTAATCTCTTGGTTGCAAGAGGCAAAAATACTCAAACAGAAATGGAATTTGGGGCCCATGTAATTGGAGAGTTCAGAAGATGAGGCTGAGCTCGTATTGCTAGATACAGACACAGGAACCGTCTCCAACAACCTCAGCGGTACTGCCGTCGGCATTGGCTTCATTCTTAGGCCATCTTCCCAGGGTGGTGGCAGAAGTGGCCGCAGGAGGCTCTGGGTTTCTGGCAACACTCTTTGGGAGCGTTCTGTTGGCTTGGCTTGGTTTGGCTTGCAGTGTGTGCCTCTCCATAACCCAGTGACATTGCCCAGCGACCTCCTGATTGGCTAGGCCTGCATCACGTTGGTCACCCCGAGATTTCATGATGGGGGAGGGTCCCTAAAGAGATTCCAAGCAAGCAGATAAAAGAGATAAAGGGATCAGAGACCCTCATCACGTTATGGTTTGGATTTCCAGAGTCGTCCTAAGCCTGACTCCCAACTTTTCTTTCCAGGAGAGTTCACAGAGGGCAAAGCTTCTGGAATGCTAACCTTTCTGCCCCCATTTTAAATGCTGCTGTGGTTGAGTGTGGCCCAGCCCTGCCAGGAACTAGCCCAGCCCACAGCATGCTGTTCATGTGTGCCCTGATACATTGCCATGTTTTTGTCCTCAGCCTGGAATGCCCTCCATTTTTCTGGCTTACCCTTATTTATCATCTGTTCCAAGACTCACCTGAAGTACTCTCTCCAATAAGAAGCCTTCCTTGATGTCCTTCGAGCCCCAGAGGTTTCTGGTGCCCTTGCTTTATGTTCCCATGACTGCTGTGTGCATCTTTGGACCTTTCACAGCCAGGCTCCAAGCTCTTCAAAGGCATGGACCAAGTACCCTGCATTTTTCTTTTCATCCCAATACCTAGCTGGGAGCCTGGCAAGTAGCAGGTTCTCCGTAAGTGTTTGTCCAGCTGAACGCGTGCTTCCCTCTCCTGGCCACACACCAGCTCAGCCACTGCCCTGAAGCTTCTAGCACCACAGCCACATGCTCAGTTCTGAATTGCAGTGTCTGCTGCTCGCCGGCTTTGGCAGTCTCCTAAATATTTTAGGAATGCCTGAAAGCACCTAGAAAGTTGACTGCTACGTTGATCAAAAGGGAAATGCTTTTTTTTTTTGCTTTCCTACGCTTTCTGAAAACTAAGATTCCATAAAAAGATAATTTACTTTGTTATTTCTTCATGGTTAATTATAAAAACGAAAGTAGGATTAAAAAAAAATTCTCACCAGCTACGCTCTATTAGGGATTGCTCTGAATGAAGGGTTCTTGCGGAAAAGAGGCAGGGGCCCACCAATCTCAGTGCCTTTGGACTCATTACTGGTCCTTCAAGGAATACGTGGCTGTTTTCATTTGAAAAAGTAAGAGTGAGTGTCCCTCTAGGGGGTGCTGTTCTTCCCCAGCTGTTTGAGGGGAAACATCGGGAAGAACAGCAGCCTTTAGGAATGTGCATGGTGGTATTGGCCTTGGGAACCTGTGTGGGCTTTACTGTTACTTGTGAAAATGCCTCCACGCGGGGTGCTTCTGTGGATCGGAGATAGGACACGCTGAAATTAGACGTGTTTGTTTTAATCAGAAGGCGACAGATCCCACTTGCTCTAATTGGGCTTAATGAGGTAAGTGTATACAGTTGTGCTATCAGCTTGCATATGCTTTCCTGATAGACGTTCCCTTGTCTTTGCCGTTTCATCCTCTCCCTGTTTGCACTGACACGTTATTTCAATAGAAGCATTCTAGAGCCTGAGATTTTAAAAATTCAGAAATATTTTAGAATGAAAGCTGTTTGGATGGAAGCAGGGGACTGTCTGTGTCTCCACGTTGTTGAAAAGGATTCTTAGGTTCAGAGGCTTTTGGGGTTTTGAGGGATTTTCCTTTAAGTTGTGCTTTTGGCTTTGCATGTCCCTAGCTTCTAAAATTAGGCGGCCTCAATGAAAATCAGTTGCTAGTTTGGTTTTCCCATCCTCACTGGATCTCAGAAAAAGAAGAGATGGAGCATATGAGGTAAAGGTGGTCTGAAGTTCTTGGCTGAGTTTAGAAATGAAGGAAAGGGGTGTCCAATTCGATAACATGAGGAAGAGAGTTTGAGCTGCCCCCCAGTTCGGCCTGCAGACATCACCTCCTGGTGGTCTCCTTTGTCTGTCCCTCCTTTGCTTTTGGACATCAGGCACATCTCATGTGCGTGATCACACAGCCCCCAAGTCCATTTGTGTCAGACTGAAGGCCTGTAGCATCAGCAGGGCCAGCTGCAGGGCTCCCGTTGGGGGTCGACAGAGGGTTTAAGCTGCATTTTGATGTGCCTTGTCAGAGGTGACCAGCTACGCTCTGAACTGCTTTTTTTTTTTTTTTTTAATTTATTTTATTGCAGTTATAGTTGATTTGCAGTATTGTGTTAATTTCTGCTGTACAGCGAAGTGATTCAGTTAGACGTATATGTACATTCTTTTTCATATTCTTTTCCATTATGGTTTATCACAGGATACTGAATATAGTTCCCTGTGCTCTGCAGTAGGACCTTGTTGTTCATCCATCCTCTATATAATAGTTTGCATCTGCTAATGCCAAACTCCCAATCCTTCCCTCCCTCTCCCTTCCTCCCCCTTGACAACCACAAGTCTTGAACTGCTTTGAAGCTGTCTTGATGTTTCATGTTGGGGAACTTTTCAAGTCAACCTCTACAGTGGGGACTTTCTCTCTACTTGGAGGCAGCTGGAGATGGGCTCTTGAAACGGAAGAACCACAGTGAACATCAAGTGAAGGGCTTGAGCTAATGCTTGCCCTGTCCGGCGGGTGTGATCTACCAGCAGCCATAGGTTCTGGCTCAGACTCTGAGCCCTGACTGCCGGGCTCAAAGCCCAGCTCCGCCCCCTTCTAGCCGCGTGTCCTTGGAGAAACCCAGTCAGTTTTCTCATCAGTACACTGGGATTAAAGTGCCTGGGCTCTGGTGCTGTGGTGCGGACTGTGAATTAATTTTTTGTGGAAAACAAAAAATAAGAGCTCAGTAAGTTTTGGCCACTGGGACATGCACTTCTTAAGGATGCAGCTCAGGCTTCGACCCGTGGCCAGGCGTGTAGCAGGTGGTCAGTGCTTGTGAGTGTGTAAACTACCCGGTTCTGGTGCTGTGTTTCCTAGAGGAGACTGGACCTGGGGAAAGGGACTCCTGGAAGCTCTTGGCACTCACTCTTAGACCACTGGTATCAGGTAATCTTCAGCAGAACTCCCAGCCCCCCTTACTTACCCGCTGTTGGCGTTTTCTCGCTATCGCTGAGCCTCAGCTTCATTGTGCAAGAGAGATAGTGACACCAGCGTTCTCCCCACGAGCTGTGAGGATGTATGAGATAAAGGTGTGCTGAGAGCCTGACACCATGTCTTGTCGCCACATACCTGCAGACCCCGCCCTTTGTGGTTAGTACCCTGTTAGAAGGGAGGGGCCCGAAGATAATACCGCCAGCACTGATGTGCCCTTTAAACACCCAGCACCGCCTGGATGGTGCCAGGCCTTGTGTCAGGCGGTGGGGATGCAGCCAGGTCGGAAGCTCGGGCTCCTGCTGGGAAGGTAGGGCTCGCCGTGTAGCGGAGGAGAAGGAAGCCAGGATCAGCAATGCTCACAGTACCTTCCTTGACCTTCAACCGAGAGCTTCTTTCACTCTAGTCTGGGAGGACCTGTTGGCTTTGCCTGGGAAATGACCTTCAAACTCTATAGCCATCTGGGGATAGGGCTTGGAATAACCTACAGGATTTGGCACAGAAGGAATGTCCACTGTCACGCGGTGAATGTCATATGGCCTTTGTGACAGCAAACTCGAGCATTCTGGAAACTGTGCCTGACCCCTCGCTATGCCATCTCCCTCCAAAGCAGGGCGGGGAATTCCTGTGCTGTAGAGGTCAGCTCTCAAGGGAAGGCAATCATTAACCTGTCTAAACTTTATGCTAATAGAACTTTCTCAATAATTGCTCTCATTAGGTATTAGGTTAATAGGAGCAGTACACATTACAGCGAGATGAGCTGAAGGACAGAGTAAATATTTAAGACTTTATTTCAAGGTGCAGTTGGCTTGGGGTAAAGAGAAGATGAGTAAAAGCTGGATCTGATGGTATCTGAGATGGAAACACAGTGGACCACTTGGCTGCAGCTCCGGTGGTTTCTCTTCAGTGGCGCTTCTGAGCTGAGCTCCGGGGCGGCCGATGGGTATCCTCTAGGGGACTGTTATGAGCTCCGTTCTCTCCTTCCATTTCTGGCCCCCGTGAGACGGAGTAACATGGTGACGAGGAGAAACTGCCTAACTGCCTTCCCTGTACTTCCAGGAACGCTGGGAGGACTCGGCAGAGGCTCCGGCACACATGGCTGGGCCAGGTGGGGGGACCGCTGTTCACTGAAGGCAGAGGGCCATTAGCAGCAGCCGAGTTGGCCAGCAAAGCCTGTGATGAGTGCCTGCCCGTGGCTGGCCGTGCTGACCTGTCATCTGAGGGCACCAGGGGATTCATTTAGCGTGGTTTTCATGCCTCCAGGCTACCAGGGACCAAAAGCAGCCATAATCTCCATCTTTGAGTTTATGTAATAATAGGTAGTATTCTCTAAAGGAAATGCTTTGTAAATAGAACTTTACTTCTGTATTACAAAAAAGGATAAAATTTGACTGCTAAAAATTTAGAAATTACAGCTAAGCACAAAGATGAAAATACAAAGCAGCAGTTATTCTGTCACCCAGAGAGTGATTGATTTGCTGCTTTCCTACCAGATACTGTAAACATGTGTTCTGTGCCAGGTACTTTCTAGGTGCTGGAGATAGAGGGGTGAGCAAATGCAAGTGTCTTCTTTCATGGAGATTACAGCCCAGCAGTGAAAGCAGATAATCAACAAATACCCATAGTACATGCCCAGTGGTGATAAATGCTATAGGAAAGAGCGAAGCAGAATGAGGAGATAGCAGGGAAGGGGGGGACTGCTTCAGGTTTGGGTGGGTTGTCAGGGAAAACCTCTCTGAAGAAGTGACATTGATGGAGACCCAAATGGGTGAGGAAGGGAGCCATGAGGCCACCTGGGGAAGGTTGGTCCACACACGGGGGTCACTGGCACATTCTTCCTGGGTGTATTCAAGAAACACTATTGTGCCCTTTTAATCTTTTACTGCAGGAGGTGGTCTATTAAAACCCCAAAAGAGAACATTTACTACCAAACGATATCACTTGTGATTGATGCTAGACTCAGGCTGGGTATTTGAGAGGTGGTATCGGAACCACGGCCAGGTGTTGTGTTCATGCAGCGGTTCGGTGTGTGATGATCCTCAGGGTGTATGGCAGCCAAGAGCGCAGGCTCTGTGCTCAGGCTGCTGGCATTTGAGTCTGACTTCCACCAGCCCTGTGGCTCTGGCTGAGTCATTTAGAGAGACCAAGTCTCAGTTTCCTCATCTGTACTGCAGAAATTAGTTCATGGGGACATTGTGAGGACCTCGTGAGAAAGTGTGTACGAAGGGCTGGGAAACAGAAAGTGCTCAGAAAATACTGGCGATTATTATAACGATCAAAAAGTGGTTTTGGCAAATGGTAGGTGACTTTGTTCCATAGACGTTTCAGCCAAATTTAACAAGCTTCAAAAATTGTATTAAAGGGTCGGGGAGGGATGGATTGGGAGTTTGGGATTAGCAGATGCAAACTATGATTTTATAGAATGTATAAACAACAAGGTCTTACTGTATAGCACAGGGAACTATATTCAATATCCTGTGATAAACCATAATGGAAAAGAGTATGAAAAAGGATGTATATACATGTATAACTGAATCACTTTGCTGTACAGTAGAAATTAACACAAATTGTAAATCAGCTATACTTTGATGAAATACATTTTTTAAAAATTGTATTTAAGTCACCAAAGTAAGGGCAAATTCTATTCTCTTGCCAAGTAGGCTAAATATAATCAAGTGTTTAGCAGAAGGGTCACACATTTGGGGTAGGGTTGGGCTTTGGGTCATGAAGTGGAGATCAACTTCTTGTCTGTTTTTGCCTATCTCTCTCCAGATTTAAAACCATTGTTGAAGAATGTAGTGTTTGTTTTTTAGAAGCCATTTCAGATTTGGGGATGTGGGTCTGTGACAGCGAGTCTTCAGAAGGCCACAGTGAAATCATCCTTGGTCCTATATGGTATTTGTGTGGCTTGATCTACATTGGGTTCATGCTTTCAGCTTAATGCTTCCTGAAAGATGGTACTTGGATTAGAAGTCATCAGGGTTTATCTGGGTCCAAGATGCAGATTTTCTCACTGTTTCAGTCATCTCCTCTGCTTCCCTTGACTCAAGATGAAATCTTGGACACACGGAGTCATGAGGTGAAAGTCTGGCCCTGCTTCCCAGGCTGCACAAGAAACTCTTCTACAGATGACATCCAGTCTCTGCCTACTCTGTCCTTGGTCTCCAAAGGAGAGAATCGCACGGATTCTCCCGGCCACTGGGTTCTCTCTGTGTGATATCAGGGATGCAAAGACATGGGCATCAGTGCAGGAAGGTTTCTGAGAATACGTGACCGGCTAGTGATTGACTGGCTGGCATTTAGAAGATTTCTGAGTGTAAGCTGGCCACAAGTTGAGGAATGCCAGGCTTGGAACTGTGTGCCATGGTGAAGGAGTATAGGACCAGGGATGCAGGAGGTCTGGGTTCTAGACCTACTGCTATCAGAACTAACTGTGAGATCATCTGATTTTTCTGTTTCTTCTTTCATAGCCAGATTTTCATGGACTTTCAGCAGTAGAAGAGACTTGGATGTTCTAACCTTTCCCCCAAATTGAGACTGCAGCCTTCTGAAATCCTTGGTGGATGATCTTCTAGCCTAGATCTTATACAATGTCAATGGACCTCATAGTCTATATAAGGGGGTTAGCAGACTATGGCCCATTGGCCACATCTGGCCAACCAGGTGTTTTTTAAATAAAGTGTTGGAATCCAGTTATTTCCATATATGGCTGCTTTTGTGCTACAAATATAGAATTGAGAAGTTGTGGTGGAGGCCATGTGATCCGCAGAGCTGAAAATATTTACTGTCTAGCTCTTTACAGAAGAAGCTTGTTGCCCATTGCTCTAAATGAATGGTGTTCCCTGGAGTGCCACCTGTGCCCCATGAGCTCTGGCCCTGGTAGGGCTCAACCACCGTAGAAGATAACCAGCCGGGCTTGGGGCAGTTCTAGTTTGGTATTTTCACTTGCTGATCTTGGCTTCGCCTTCTAGAACAACTCCTGTTCTTTGGAGACTTGTGTCATGTGTCTGCAGAGTGTTCCTTTTTCAGGCAGTACATCCTCACCGTCTCAGCTCTGTCACCAGTCCGTTCCTGGTGTGTGGTGTCTCCATCCCTTGCCCCTGCCCCAGTGCCCTCCTCTGAGCATGCTGCAGTTTGCCAAGACTCTCCACTTACGGTGGGATGCCGGAGCTGTGTTCATTCCTCCAGAAAGTAGCTGAGTAGTGTGGAGCTTGGAAGAAAAGAGGGACCTTACCCTCCTATTGACTCTTTACAGTTTTTGTTGTCTTCTGAATTATTAGTTTTTTCTTCCAGGTGGGTCATCAGTATTTCCACTTTGGCTTTCAGTCAGTGAGTTGAAGAGCAGAGGCATGGCGATATAGCGTTAGAGGCAACTTCTGGGTTGACGTGGGTCCATTGATCAATATCGTTCTGGTGTAATTGCTGGACCAGGTACAAATACAACTAGTTAGCCAGTCACTTTCCAATCTTATTCACAAGGCTATCAGTAAAAGACTAACGTCAAGATGTCATGTCTGAGGACATTTCACCCTTCCCTCCTTTCCTGATCTGGTACCCCTTTAAAAAGGGAGAGGGAGAGAGTTGTTGATAATGATAGTTTAGTTGGTATTCTAATTACTCTTAAGTCATCTGTATAGTAATCTTTTCTAGAATTTTGCCAGGAATGAACAGGACGCTTATTCTTACTTTTTATAATCTTATTTCTCTACCACATTGGAATGGAGGAAACATTTGCCCATCTCTGGTCTTCTCAACAGTTTCTTGATAATGGTGCCAATTTTCCCCATCTTTCAAACCTACATCATACTTATACTTTGACACCCTACAGATTTTGGCGATAGAAACTACAAGCAGAGTCACTGAAAACACTATTAAAAATATTTAAAGCCCTGATGAAAATAATCACCAAGGTATGCCTTGTGTGGATATAACACCCTGACCTTGGTAAAGGTCAGTCTAACTAATAATGCTCTGATTGATTTAATTTCCAAAGGTATAGCTTTTTGTTATTCACCCTGCACATCTCTTGTACCTCTTGAACCTTCATTTGTGATTTGTAAAAAGAGCTCACAAATCCTTTGCAAGTTGATCAAGTTCCCTTGGAGATAGCCACTTTCTTAATAAAGGATGAAGTTGTAAAAATTTGACACAGTGAGCTAGTCACTGCTGTGTAGCTCTTTGAGATCAGCCTGTCCCTTTGCCCGTTCTCAAACTGAGCACACATGGCCCATAGTTAAGTCTGGGAGAAGGAGTCGGTGAGTGGATGAGTATGTACTTTCTATTAGTGACTATGGCTAAACAGATTTAATTTGTGAGGTGTTTATAAAATAGAACAAAAAAAAATAGCCACCATATATTGATGGATTACTATGTCCCAGACACAAATAATCATTTTAAAGTACTTTACTAGTTCTTTTCTCAGAGCAAACCTGCAAAATAATGATCCCAATTTAATAGACAAGGAATAGCAGGGTAGGAGAGAGTGTATAATCTGCCCACATTGGTGAAAGCCTGAGCGGGGACTCAGATCCTGGTTGGCTTGGATCTAAACTTCACATCCAGAGATGCTGCCCCACAGCTGGGACAATAGAATTTCACTGACCCTCAAGCCAAAAGGTCACACCAAGGGTGTTTTAAAAGATGAGACCAGTTTAAGGCTCAGCAATGGAAGGTAATCGAAGAGACAGGACCTGTTTTGGCGATTCCAATGTGACTGTGTTTCAGGCACCAGACGTACTTTATTTTGTGGGTTTTGATTTTTTATTTTTGTCTTTTTGCCATTGTGCATTGATTACCCTTTTATTTTTTTCTTAACCATTAAGTATTTCAAATGAGGTCGTTTTCTCTAGAGAAATGCCAAGAATTGTTTTCCAATTTTTATATTTTTTTCCTGCTTTATAAACTAAAAACACTGTAAAAGTGTTTGACCAAGTGATACAAATTCACTGTAGGAAATTTAGAAGATATGGAAAAGTATAAATAAGAAATAAAAACGACCTGTAATCCTACTATCTAGAGCACATAGCTGTTAACATATACTTGCTTTTTTCTTTTTTCTATGCATATGAAAACTATCCTTGTACTCTGTATAGTTTCTAAATCCTGATTTTTAAAGGAGCATTCTATCATGTTTTTATTATTCTTCGAAAGCTTGATTATTTAAATAACAACATAATATTTCATTATTCTTATTTCATTAACTAAATCCCTAATATTTTCTATTATGAAAGAAATAATAGACCCCCCCCCCTTTTTTTTTCTATTAAGAGGATTGTTGCAGTGAACATAGATCTTTGCACATCTCATTATTCTCCTGGGAGAGTTTCTTAGCTCTCAAATGGCTAGGCCTAAAGTGTAAGCCTTTTCTTATGTTTAATTTTTATTTTTATCAAATTAGGCCATGCATCTAATTTTAAAAGTCAAATAATACAAGACTTCTACAGAACCAGTCGCCTGTCCTGTATTTATTCATTTTTCCCTCCCCCTGACAAATGTAAATACCTTTAACTCTATTTTGTTGTTTCTTCCAATATATATCTTCATATTTCTCATTAACACATATATGCTGCTTTTCCTTATCTTGTAGTTTTCAACGTTATCTACTGGTTTTCTGTTGTGGAAGATGGGAATATAGCTTTCCGACACTACATACCACCGTGGCCAGGAACCCCTTCCACACACACTTCTCTCCCCATCCTCTAGAATCCTCCTGTCCTGATTTTTTTTTTTTTTTTTTAGAGTTAAATCAGCTGTCAGTGCTTAAGCTATAAAGATACTGATTAGCTCTCCAGTAAAGTGGTATGATACTGAATTGCCTTCCTGATACATCTTTTTGTTTTTCCCAGTTAATAATTTACTTTTTATATTTGTTTCGTTTTAATAGGTACAGTAAATATTTACTAATTACTTTCAGGGTCCTGGGAATACATCATTGAACAAAACAAGCAAAAATTGTTGCCCTCATCAAAATTCAGCCCTAAACTTTCCATCAGAATCCCTCTTAGTTTGGCCAGCAGATCAGATAGTGTCTTGGATGAATTTTTATTTAGCAGCTTTCTTCCTGGAGTCTCCTGCCCTCCTGTTGCAGTCTGGCCTGGTCTTTCTGGGCCTCCTATTCAGTTGTTTTCTTGGGGCTGCCTTATTTCTAACACCCTGGGGAAGACTCTTTCCCTGTCTTTTGTGCTGGGTCTTCTATTTCCTGGATTCAGTGTCTTTTTAAAATTGGTTTATTACCTCATCCAGGTAAAGCTCAACTTCAGGTAGTTTACCGAGGAGAAGAGGGTACATAGGGAGAAAATTTTTGACTGTTGGAAAATATCTTTTTTAATTGACATATAATTGACATATAATTAACATTAGTTTCAAGTGTACAGTGTAACGATTTGCTATTTGCATATATTGCATAATGATCACCACAGTAAGTCTCAGTAAATGGAAAATATCTTCCTTGTACCTTGAATGATAAATTAGTTGAATGTAAAATTAGTTGAATATAAGATTCTAACTTTGAAAATTATTTTTCTTAAAAATTTGAAGACCTTGTTCGTTTGTGTTATTTTTGAGAAGTCTGGTGGCATTCTCATACCTGGGTGTGACCTGTGGCCCCTCTGGAAGCTTGTAGGATTAGCTTTCTGCCCTGTTCTCTGCATTTCCTATGCCTGGTGTGGGCTGTATTTCATCATGATTCCGACTCTTTCCATTGGGATATTTATGTTTTTCTTGTTTGGGAACTTTTCTTAAACTATTATATTTATAGCCCCTCTTCTTCCCTGCCCCCCTGCCCAGCTCCCCATTTTCCCCTACTTTTTCTTCTAGAACATTAGTTGGAATTTGCACTTGTGGTTGATTTCCCCTCTCCTCACTACTAATTTTTCTCTCCTATTATCCTTCTGTTCATCTTTTTGCTCTATTTTCTGGAAGATTTCCTCAACTTTATATCCAGCTCCTTTACTAAATGTGTTAATTCTTCTATTTCAGTCTTTGTTTCCAAGAGTGCTTGTTCTCTCAAGGTTCCTCTTTTTTTAAAAAAAAAAATAGCATCCTGTTCTTGTTCTGGTTTCCTGAATCAATATATTTCTTGGTATCTGTCAGATATTTATTATATTTTAAAAATATTGTTAAATCATTTTCTGTTTTCTGTGTAATCTCTATTTCCTCTGAGTTCTTTTTCTGTCCCTTTCTCTCTTTCTATTTATGAGTTTGTTTGGGTTTCTTTCACATTAGAATGTTTTCTCAAATGTCAGGTAACCTGTGCATGTTTTTTCATGCTGGAGGGGGAAGCTATGGGGACCCCAGGGCTTGCTGATGGATGAGGATTGACAGCTGCTGGACCCCTCACAGGAACTATAGAGGACATTACAAGACAACCCCAGGCAACTGGATTGGTCTTTTCTGTCTCTGGTTAGTTTCCTCAGAGATGAATCCTTCAGTGCCCAGGAGACCAAAAGCATCACTGCTAAAACTCTGTTGCAGAGCTGGAGACTGGGGCCTTTTAAAACTTGGAGTAGGGCCTTTATCCCCACTTCTCTACCCTTTCTGCTGTTCTAGATCCAGAACCATTTTTGGTTCCAGGGAGTAAACCATTGCTGTTTCTGACTGGAAATCTCTAGTATAAGCATCTGAAGTATAGCCATTACAAATTACACTCTCACCAATAATGTCTGAATATTCCTGTTTTACATTCTCTGTCTAAATACTTGGTATTTTCCTTTAAAAACAAAAAACTTTGCCAGCATAATAAATAGAAAATGATATTTTACATGTGTTTCTCTGAGACGTTGGATGTTTTCCATATGTTTCATGAGACTTGTATATTTCATGTATATCCTGTTCATGTCCTTTTTTGGTTTTATTCTCTTGAGCATTCGCTGAAGTTTGAATCCTGGTGTCTGGAAGTGAAGGCCTCCTTTATATTTGTTGGCTTTGTGTGATTCTGTCTCCCTGACATGGCACTAGTAGTCTCCTGTGAGGATAGAGGGACCTGAAATGCTCTATATGCGTTTCTTATCAGATAGGTCAACACCAGTTCAACTAAAAACCTAAATGGCCATCCAAGACCGGTTTCTGCCTCTCACAAGTTCTGTATATAAATTAGACCAGTGGTCAGCAAATGATGGCCTGTGGGGCAAAATCTAGCCCACGTCCTGTTATGTAAATAAAGTTTTACTGGAACACAGTCATGCTTATTTGTTTACATGTTGCCTATGGCTACTTTCTTGCTGCTTTCATAGCAGAAGTTGAGAAGTTGTGACAGAGACCATTAAAGTCTAGAATATTTATGATCTGGCTCTTTAAAAAAAAGTTCACAAACCCTTGAACTAGATGTTTGTTGGTTGCTTCGTACCATATAAGTATTTGCAAAGGCTCAGGAAGGTGGATGGTTCCTTGTTCTTATGAATAAAAACTAATAAGTGTGATTGTCATGCCTTCTGCAAAAACTAATAAATAAGATGACAGTGGCAGTCATCTTTCTTCAAATGGTGTATGTGAGTGAAATACCTGGTCCGTCCACCCTTCTGTGAATTTCCCAGATAACTGGTTTCCAGGAATATTGCTTTTTTTTTTTCTTTATTGAAGCATAGTTGATTTGCAATGTTGTGTTAGTTTCAGGTATATAGCAAAGTGATTCAGTTACATGTATACATATATATACACACACATATATGTATATATATATGTTCTTATTCAGATTCTTTTCCAATATAGGTTATTACAAGATGTTGAATATAGTTCCCTGTGCTATACAGTAGGTCCTTGTTGTTTATTTTATATATAGTAATGTGTATCTGTTAATCCCAAACTCCTAATTTATCCTCCCCCTTTCCCCTTTGGTAACCATAAGTTTGTTTTCTATGTCTATGAGTCTGTTTTGTAAATAAGTTCATTTTATCATTTTTTAAAGATTCCACAAGTAAGTGATATCGTATAGTATTTGTCTTTCTCTTTCTGACTTACTCCACTTAGTATGATAATCTCCATCCATGTTGCTGTAAATGGCATTATTTCATTCTTTTTCATGGCTGTGTAATATTCCATCGTATATATGTACTACATCTTCTTTATCCATTTATCTGTTGATGGACATTTGGGTTGCTTCCATGTCTGTGCTATTGTAAATAGTGCTAATGTGAACATTGGGGTGCATGTATTTTTTCAAATTCGAGTTTTCATCTTTTCTGGATATATGCCCAGGAATGGGATTGGTGGGTCATATGGTAGTTCTATTTTTAGTTTTTTAAGGAACCTGCATACTGTTCTCTGTAGTGGCTGCACCAATTTACATTCCCACCAACAGTGCAGGAGGGTTCCAGGAATATTGCTTTTGTAGCCACATGCTACCTGAAAGCCACCCCACTTCCCTTTCCACTCTTCTCTCCCACTCCCCGTGCCTTCTGGAAATATCAGATGTACAACATGGGCTTAACCTGCTCAAACCTCGTTTTGTCTCTGTTTTCAAAGCATTGCAAAGACAACCAGGAGACAGATGGATGCCAGTGGTTAGCATGTGGAAGCCGAAAGCCTGTCCATATGTTTGAACCACCAGTCTTTTTTGGACGTCCTTCATCTCTCTCGTCTGCAGGGCCCCAGTGTTCCTCCTGTGACTTCTCCACATCTGCCCCTGTGGCTGTCACCTCCAGCCACTTCTCCAGGGCTGTGCTTGCACCGGGGGCTGAGCGTCCCATGTGGCGGGCCCCCCGCTGCACGGCCTGTGCTCGGTGGGACTGCTCTTCTGCAGTGCGCCCCACCTCTCCCTCTCTGACTTTGGGCGGAGTGTTACTGCTGGGCTCTGTGCACTGGGAGACCTCCTCTCTCTTCCTGGGTACTGATGACCCCTCTGTGGGTCTTCCAGAGTCCCTGCCAACGACAGCGCCTGGGTGGTGGCCCGGACACAAGGCTGCCAGCTGCTGCTTCCCGCCCACAGTCTTGCACGTTACGTGAGGCAGGGCATCTTGGCAGCAGTGCCCTGTGTGTTACGCGTGTATAGAGCTGACAGACTTGGGTATGGTGTAGGGCTGTCTATGCAGAAAGGATTCACATTGTGCTCCCGAGGCTGTTCTCCTTAGAAAGGCCTGCTTGCAAGGTTGGCCCACGGCTGGCATCTGGGGACTTTGGATTTCGGGAGGGTTCTTACCATGTCCTGATAGGAGTGGCTCTCTGTGCCTAAATGACCTGTGCAAACAATGTGGTTTTAGCCAAACACCTGCTTCCCTTCTGGGAGTTTCAAGTCTTGGCTCCTGCTAGGCGGAGGGTCCCTGTGTGACCAGCCCCCAATAAAAACCCAGGGCATCGAGTCTCTAACGAGCTAGACAACATTTCACACGTGTTGTCACAACTTGTGGCTGGAGGAATCAAGTGAATCTTGTGTGACTCCACCAGGAGAGGACTCGTAAGCTTGTGCCTAGTTTCCTTTGACTCAGCCCCCTGCGCTCTTTCCCTTTGCTGGTTTTGCTTTCGCTGTAATAGATGTTAGCTGTGTCTTCCTAGCGAATCGCCAAACTTGGGAGCGGTCCTGGCTACTGACCCCCGACAAAAGGGCTTATTCTCAGGGCTGGCTCTCAAAACGTTCGGAACCTTGCAGGCTATGCAAATTCAAGACAGGCTATCTGGTGTCGGATCATTCTACACACGTATTCTCATGTTTGCCCACTCTTTCAGAAAGCATACACTTGAACCAATGAGGTGAAACCGAGAAGAGCTGTTCCCACCAGCTTTATCTTGGCCCCTTGATGCACTGTAGCGTGTTCTGAGCTTCGGCTCTTATCGTGTCTAGCAGCAGCTGTCTCCTTTGTATTTCTCTGATTGTGTTGCCTTGGTGTTTTTCTGAGGGTTGTGTGGGTGATTGAAGCAGCTGACAGAGATCAATTCTACTTACAGTGCAATAAATATGGGGGCCGGTGGTTTGCTCACCCCCCCTCCTCTGTCACACTCTTCCTTCCTGTGTTCACCCCACACACGAACGAGGCATCCCTTCCTGTCTTAGTCATGTCATGTTGGGTTTGTACTGATTTCTCTCCCTCTCTCCCTCCCTCCCTCCCTCTCTATCTCTCTCTCTCTCTCCCTCCCTCTCTCTCCCTCTCTCTCCCTCTCCCTCTCTCTCTCTCTCTCTCTCTCTCTCTCTCTCTCACACACACACACACACACACACACACACACACACACACACACACACACACACACACGGTATTGGCCAAAAAGTTCGTTCGGGTTTTCCCATAACATCCTATGAAAAACCCGAACGAACATTTTGGCCAAACCAATAAATTGTTTTTTAAAACCTCTCCCGATCACCCTTCGGTTTTCCACTGGGCATGCATCCGCTGTGGCTGGTTTTGCATCGAAAGGGGTGCCCCCCCCCCGAAAATGGGCACCAGCGGGCTGGTCATGCATAGTCAATCACTGTGACAGAGGGATTTGCTGATTCTGTGGCTTTTTCCCTAATTAGTATCTGTTGCCAGCAGAGAAAAATGTACTAGAGAGACCAAACTGCAAAGCAAAACCAGTTTCTTCAGCACTTTACAGTGGTGGTAGAAAAGCATATCAGAGAACACTTCATCAGTGGAACCAAGCAGGGCGAGACCAGTTCACGGTTAGATTGGGTACGTGGAGTCTGAAAATTAATTAGGTAACTCAGTAAGTGTTTGTGCAGCCTCTTCTAGGTGCTGGGACATAACACAAAATGAAATGAACAGGAACCTCCCTTCAGGGAACTTACATTCTAGCAAGGGAGGCAGGCAGTAGATGAACAAGTTTGCATATAATAATGTCAAGTAGTGGTAAGTGTGATAAAAAATATAAAGCAAGTTTAAGAGAGAGAAAATGACCTGAGGCTGGTTGAGAGTGTATTTAGATTGGGTGGGGAAGGCCTCTGAGCCAAAATCTGAATGAAGTGAGGGAGCCACTCCTCACTGCCTGGAAGGGCATTGGAGACGGAGGAAACAGCAGGGAGAGAGTCTAGGAGTCGGGACGTTCCTTAACATTTCTGTAGGTCCAGGAGAGGCCAGTGCGGCCGCAGGGCAGTGAGTGAGTAAGGGGGAGAGAGATACAGGCTGAGGTTTGAGAGCCCTGCAGGCCAAATTAGGGTCGTTCACTGGCTGCTGGGAGCACATATTGATGCTAATTGTGATAGCAGCTGCTCTGATTACTTGTCTAGTCCATTGTTCCTAACAGCTTATAAAACTTGGGCCCTGCTAGAATCTGTGGATGTTCTGTATTTGGTGGTTGCTCAGGCTTCATTAAGCACGGTGCTTTGTCTCTGCCTGTTTATCAGCAGTCATAGAGTTTGCTGCATTCTGGGACCTTCCATGACTGTTTATCTAGAAGGTTCCCCTCTCAAATTCATTCACCCAGCAGGCTGGGTCAGGCCAGGCTGGGTTGACGTACATACATATCATCTTTTTTTGTCTGGAGTTTGACATTTTTAATATGTTGAAAGGGTTGGGCCCCCTTAGAATGAATGAGTAGAATGGAAACCTTCCACTACCTCGGCAGGGAAACACGGCCTCATTTAGTGACGAGTTTTCGGATCGTGCCTGTATCTTCAGAACAGGGTGTACCTCAGGAAGCAGTCCTAGACTATTCCTCCTAGTTCTCGTTTGGAGGACAGCAGGGAGGAGTGTCCTTTGCTCGAGATCTCCCACTCTTAACCAGAACATCCGCGACCCGACTCCAAGCTCCTTTCTAGTCCGTCATCTTGTATCCGGTCACAGGAGAGTTTGCTTCTCTTGCCAGCTCTGCTAGATGGAGTTTTAACTCGAGGATAAGCCAGATTCTGCTTTGTTTATTTTTGGAGTTAGATGATCTGGGTTCTCTCTAAGGTCTTCCAGCTACAAAATTCTGTGATTTTAATAGAATTTAGGTTTATCCCCTCCCACCCCCCTACCCCGACCATTCCAGGATCCCAGATATCACTTAGTGTTTTTTTCCCCCATTAGGATCTATTTTCCTCATTATTCTTGGCCTTGGACCATAGCTGGTGGCTGAATTTCTCTTTGGAGTTTCCATGGGCAACTCTAGTACTCACTGGTTGTGCTGTAGGCTCTCCATGCCATGCAGGGGGTCTTTATCAAATCATACGACCCCCTGTTCTTGCAGCTCTTTGAAAAGCCACTGCAGTTGGCCCAGATACCTAAGTTGATAAAAACAGGCAGGTACCTGGAAGGCTGTGTTTCAAGGTGGGTTCCCCAAATAGCTTTCAGATGAGAGGTCGTGAGTCTCCAGTCACCCCTTCCCAGATAGGTGCCTGACTCAGGGCAAACCCACTGTTGTCACTGGTAAAAATAGCAAGCAAGCATGTCTCCAGGGTAGCTCAGGTCGTTAGCAAACCTTCACACAGGAGAGGTAGCCTCTTCTCATTTAATTACAATTCATTTTGGGTACCACTGTGCACCCTGGTCTCTCCTGCCTGTTCTTATAACGTGTATATGATAATAAGTGTTACTATTCATTGAGTGGAAAATATGGAAATTGAAAATAGCTGGTAGATTCATTAAATTGCAAATGAATCCATTATCAGCGGACACTTGGTTCCAAGCACTAGGCTGGTTACTTGTGCTGTGATTTTAGGATAATAAGTATTAATATGTGGGGAAATTACACAAGCCTGTAGATGTTGATGCGAGTAAGTAAGTGCTCTGCTCCCTTCTTTTTCTTCCCTCTTCTTCCACATATCTACCCTTTTCTTCCTCCTTCCCTTCCTCTTTTTATTTCTCCTTCTCTCTCCTCCTTTCAACTGAAGAAGAGCCAAGCTGGAAAAGTGTCTATTTTGATAGCGGCTGAGCCCTTGGAAGCCAGAGTGGGCTGACACGGGGCTATGCAGCTACTCCCAGGTCTGTGATCGTGGCTTTGCTGTAATGAGGTGAGGTCCCTTCTCGCCGTACTCTCTGTCCCTTCTCACACATGATGCCACGAGTGAGAAAGATGGTGGGGAGGTGGGAGGGTTGGACCACACGCTCTGGCAGATAACTCACTCCCTTTGTTGCCCTCCCGGATTCCTGCCTGCTTGTTCTCTGGGTGTTTCAATGTCCAAATGGATGGAAGGTACATCTAGCAGGGACTAGTCCTTGGACTGCTTCACACAGCATTTCCCATCCAGCAAAGAGATCCTATGCATTTTTCTGGTGGCCGCAATCCTTTTGCCTCTGAGTGAGGGACACTCAGAGGAGAGAGATGAAATTGTGTTCTGCCTTCTTTCATGGTGGCTGGTCTGCACTATTTCAGGCCGTGGTTAAGGGCTGCACCCACTGTCTAGCCCCATAGACCTTAAAAGTAGTGGGAAGATCTCCATGCTGGCAGTAAAGTTACTGTCTTCATTTTAATTTTTTCATTTGTAGTTTCATCTGTTTCCAAGTCTTAACATAGAGTCTCAACATAAGGATTTTATTGGGACGCTGAGTGACTGCCTGAGAAACCACTAGGATGGAGTACTCAGGGTAGGATACTCATATTTCTGAGACAACTTAGAAATATATAGTCTAACAGAGGACTTTTAGCCCACGTACATCCCACTGCAGGTCAGCTTCTATGTAAACGGATTGTAGTCCTGCATGCTGAGGGCTGTGGTTTTATAAAAGGCAGGTCCAGACGTATAGTTATGGGTGCCCATACATTGATTGACATTTGGTGGCTCTTAGGGTCTTTGAAGATGCCAGAAAAGAACAATTGGAGACTTGGAGTGGCCAGAAAATGTAGAAATTATGGATATAAGTTGAATATAGTCATAGGAGAGCCAGACTGTGCCAGAAGTATCCGCTGGAGTCTTGCGGGACGGGGGGGTGGGGATGGAGGTCAGTGGGCCCAAGTCAATTACATGGCTCTCTTCAGTCAGGCAGAGAAGATGCAGTCATTTGGGGATCCTCTTTCAGTAATTTCCAAACATGAGAGCTATGAAATAGAATGTAATTGGAAAGAAATCTTCATGGCGTTGAAAATATTTGTCCCTCTGTTGGCCTTCTCTTTTATTCTCACTCTTCTCCGCCTTAATTTTGGCAGGTAGTTTTATGATCATTTTACCAAGGGTATTCATTCCATTTTGATACATCACATAGATTCTCTCCAAGGATTATTGGAGCAGCAGTAGTGGCCTGATAGTGGTTCGTTGATGATGTCACTGGCTTCAACCAAACAGGAAAGGGCTGTTCAGAGTTTCTGCTGGAAGCATCAGGATGGCTGTTTGGGCAGCTTTGAGGCCCAGCAGAGTAGTTTCAGGAAGCTTGAGTTACACCAAGGTACTGTTTGTCTTTCAGCTCAGTCTCTTAACCTTAATGCAACAAATATTCCTCTGTCTTAATGTAAGTTCTGCCTCAGGATAGGGGGCATGGTTAGATGGTTTTACAGCATCCTCTCCAAATCATAGAAATCTATGGGTTTATGGTTTGTAGTGGGACCCAAAAATGACTGCAAGTAATTTGGGAGGTAGAAAGTAAACTGAAATCCTTTGGAGGTGAAGAATGGTTCATCTAGTAGTATTTGGCACCCTCAAGCACACGTGTTTGTTCTTATTTGAATTTTGACTCTTTGGTCAAAGAAATACTGTGTTCTTGGCCATTTAGGCAAAGAGGTGGGGTGGAGGAAAAAAGTGTGGGGAACAGACTAAATTCATTTAAATTTTGTGTAGCATGGTAGGCAGAGCCAATTGTATTTGAGTTGCTGTGTTTTTCACACATCTTTGTTTCTGGGAATCGGGGATGGACACCTGGTACTCAAAAAACCGTACACAATTTAAAACCATATATAACTGGCTGAACCTGAGAGTCATTTTCTGGAATTTGTGGGCACTAAATAAACACCAAATATTAAATTACTTGGTTTGGTATTGAGGGAGAGTCTGGCTCATTGAGTTTTTCTGAATTTCCTGTTCTTAATATCCTTGGCTTCAAATTTTTATTGGTAGAAGTTTAAATGTTCTTTTTTATTTCTTCTTCTTTGTAGCATAGGACTAGAACTTAAGGTTCTTTTGCTTCCCCTTTCTTTTTGCATTGTTTCTCCCTTTCATCATTTGGAGTTAATTTTAATACTTGAAAGAGAAACCCACTTTTCTTATTCCTTACAGAGTATATACGAGAGACAGTCAAAAATAGAGAATCTTTTTACAACTGACCTTATTCTGCAGATGTTGTAATCTATTTCATGTAACCTCTCTTTCTTCTGTCATTTTACTTTGCTAAAATAGATTTGCTATTTGATGAGGAAAAGAAAACAAAAATCTGTATTCAAATGATAAGAGCTGTAGAATCCAGAAAAGGGAAGATAGATGAAAGTTGATTTCCCAAACTAGTTAATAGGAAGAAATTACACTTTTATATTGCATAATATTTGTAGTTCTTTCTGAAGACACAATGTGTATTGGGGTCAGAACTTCCAATATGGTGGAAGGTGTAGCTTGGCAGATCCTCTCTTAAAAAAAGCAATAATAAAACTGGACAAACTTGTCAAATATAATCATTTCACGGCTTTGGAAACTGGCAAAAGGCATACATCAATTTGAGAAGCAATTACTCGTGGGAAACTCGAATTTTGCATTAGAACAATGGGAGTTGATAGCCTTTTGCCTGGAGTTGCTGCTCTTTTCTACCCCAGCTCAGCCTACCAGGGAAAGGCAGTGTGAGAAAACCAACAGCTTGATTGATAGAGAGGGGGTTGACTTGATTTGGAGCAGAGCAGAGAAAAATCCCATGTCCAGTCAGTAACAGTAGTGATCTTGGCAAAGGAATGGGAGCGCCACTGACTCAGCTGGATGGAGGTTGCTTCCTGGGTTGGACCAAGCAGTGAACCAGAGGACTAGCCAGATATGGAGATCTGGGAAATAAGACAGTCATAAGAAGATTTTATGAGCTTTCCACAAATCTGCTCAGGAGAGACCAGAGAGGGCTCAAGCTGCCTACTCATCCTTAGCTGACCATAAACCTGTGTGCACGTACAGAGGAAACACAAGGGGATGTGGCAGAAAATAAAAGCCTGGATGGATTTAAATACAGCTGAATATGGAATGCCCTACCGACAGACCAGTCTCTGAACAATGTTTGGCTGACTACTAAGCTGTGCAGACACGGGGTGATCCCTAGGGCTCTAGGCTTAAAAAATAAAAACCAGATATTAAAAAACAAAAACACCTGAGCAGGAACATCAGAGCCAAATACCAAGGAGGAAACAGATTCCAGATTAAGCCTAGGCAAATTGCTAAACAAACGAAATATTAGCAACAACAACTCCCAGCAGGGGTGAGGTAGGGGGGTGGACAGAATCCGGAGCTGCTACAACATATATCCAAAATATCGAGCTGTGCAAAGAAACAGGAAGTGAGACTATACTTAGGGAGGGAAAAGCAGTTAATAGAGACTCTCTGTTAGTGGGCATAGATCTTGAACTTATCAGAAAAAGACTTCAAAGCAGTTGTTATAAGAACTAAAGGAAACCACATTTTAAAAATTAAAGGAGGGGTTTCCCTGGTGGCGCAGTGGTTAAGAATCCACCTGCCAATGCAGGGGACACGGGTTCGAGCCCTGGTCCGAGAAGATCCCACATGCCGTGGAGCAACTAAGTCCATGCACTACAACTACTGAGCCTGCGCTCTAGAGCTCGCAAGCCACAACTACTGAGCCCATGTGCCACAACTGCTGAAGCCCACGCGCCTAGAGCACGTGCTTCGCAAGAAGAGAAGCCACTGCAATGAGAAGCCCACAAACCGCAACAAAGAGTAGCCCCCCGCCGCAACTAGAGAAAGCCTGCGTGCAGCAACGGAGACCCAACACAGCCAAAAATAAATAAATAAGATAAATAAATTTTTTAAAAAATTAAAGGAAAGCATGATGACAGTAACTCATAAATTAGAATCACAACAAAGGGAAAAACTATAAAAAAGAACCAAATGGAAGTTCTGGAGTTTTAACGTGAAATAACTGAAATGAAAAATTCACCAAAGGGACTCATGACAATATTTGAGACGTCAAAAGAAATAATTAGTGGACCTGAAGATAGGTAAATAGAAATTATCCAATCTGAAGAACAAAGTATAAAAGAATGATGAAAAGTAGTCTCAGAGACCTGTCTGAAATCAAGCATACTAATATATGTTTAATAGGAGCCCCAACAGGAGAGAGAGGAAAAGAGGTCAGAAACAACATTTGAAGAAATAATGGCTGGTAGTGAGGTGGATGGACCTAGAGTCTGTCATACAGAGTGAAGTAAGTCAGAAAGAGAAAAACAAATACCGTATGCTAACACATATATATGGAATCTAAAAAAAAAAAAAGATCATGAAGAACCTAGGGGCAGGATGGGAATAAAGACGCAGACCTACTAGAGAATGGACTTGAGGACACGGGGAGGGGGAAGGGTAAACTGGGACAAAGTGAGAGAGTGGCATGGACATATATATACTACCAAACGTAAAATAGCTAGTGGGAAGCAGCCGCATAGCACAGGGAGATCAGCTCGGTGCTTTGTGACTACCTAGAGGGGTGGAATAGGGAGGGTGGGAGGGAGGGAGACACAAGAGGGAAGAGATATGGGGATATAAGTATATGTATAGCTGATTCACTTTGTTATAAAGCAGAAACTAGCACACCATTGTAAAGCAATTATACTCCAATAAAGATGTTAAAAAAAAAATAATGGCTGAAAACTTCCAGAAATTGATAAAGAACATTAATCTAGTGACCAAGATGCTCAGTGAACCCAAAATAGTATAGACACAAAGAGATTCACACGTAGACAAATCATAGGCAAACTGTTGGAAAACAAAGAGAAATTTTTGAAAGCATTAAGTGGAAAATAACTCATACATCAGAAACAGTGGCACTATTGAAGACACGGTTGAACAGAGTGCTGAAAGAGAAAAACTAGCAATTAATTCTCTTTCCAGCAAAACTGTCCTTCAAAATGAAGACATCCCCAGACAAATAAAGACTCAGATTTGTTGCTAAGACCTGCCTTACAAGAAAAGCTAAAGTTGTCCTTTATGCTAAAAGGAAATGACACCACATGGTAACTTGAATCTACACAAAGACATGAAGAACACCAGAGAAAGTAAATGTGTGGGTAAATATGATAGATTTACCTATAGATAGATATAGGTATGTTTTTTTCTTTTCTTCAAGATTTTATAAAATAATTATAATATTGTTTATAACATATGTTAATGTGATTTATAAGTTTGAATCCTTATATTTGGAAAGAAGGAAGGTTCCAATCAATAACTTTATGCCTCTATACCAAGAAATGAGAAAAAGAAGAGCAAAGTAAACCCAAAGCAAGCAGGAATCAAGAAATACTAAAGATTAGAGTAAAAGTCAGTGAAATAGAAATCAAAGCAATAGAGGAAATCAGTGAAACCAAAAGTTGGTTCTTTGGAAAGATCAAGAAAATTGACAAATCCTTAGCTAGACTGATGAAAAATAAAAGAGTAATGTATTAATAAATTACCAAAATCATAAATGAGAAAAGGAACATCACTAATGACCTCACAGAAATTAGAAAGGTTATAAGGAAATACTATGAATAAGTTTATGCCATCAAATTTGACAATTTTGATGAAATTGGACAAATTCCTAGAAAGATACAAGTAATCCATACTGGCTCAGAATCAGCTGACTAGCTCTGTAACAAATGAGGAAGTTGAGTTAGTACTTAAAGCTCTTCACACAAAGAGAATTACAGGCTCATATGGTTCATTGGTGAATTCTATCAATATTCAAAGAGGAAATAATACCAATCCTTCACAAACTATTCCATAAAATGTAGGAGGAAGGAATACCTCCCAACACATTCTATCAGTCCAGTGTTACCCAGACACTAAAGATTAGACAAAGATATCACAAATAAACCAACTACAAATCATGAATTCCTATGAACACAGGCACAAAAATTCTTAAAATTCTAGGAACCCAAATCTAGCAATATATAAAAAGGATTATATATCATGACTTATTGGAATGTTAACCCAGGAATGCAAGGTTGGTTTAATACTCAGAGATTATTAATATAATACACCATATTAATAGAACAAAGGTCAGAGATTACATATCATCTTAATAGATGCAGAAAAACATTTGAGAAAATCTGACTGATTCATGAAAAAATTCTCAACAAACTAGGGAAAAACCCACAGGTAACATCTTAATAGAAAAGAACTGAATGCTTTTCCCCGAAGATCAGGAAAAAGGCAAGATTGTCTACTCCTGTCACTTCTATTCAACAATATATTGTTAATTGTTGAAGCTAAGTGATGGGTAGTAAAGGTTTATTGTATCATTCTTTCTACTGTTGTGTATATTTCAAATTTTTTTCTAATAGAAACATAAAAAAATAACCTAGGTTATATAAAAAAAAAAACTTTTAAGTCCTTAAGTCTATTGTGTTTTCTGTTTATCCAAATTGTAAGGTAATGTAAGCAATTTTTTTCTTTTGGAGTATGAATGTGTATATCTTTGTGTTAACACTGAATTCCTTGTATAAATAATATAATTGAAAATTTAGAGTTAGAACATTATTTCTATTTGTAGAAAGTCATGTCAATTTATTTTTTTTTCCAGCCCTAAGAATGATCAGATAATTGGAGGAGCTATTTATAATGGGAACTGGACATATAAATCAAATTCTCTTGTTACAAATCCTTGTTTATCAAAAATTAATGTCAACTAAATATAGTTTTCAAGTTTCCAGGTGCTGGAAGCTATTTTCAGTATGACATAAATCAGGACCACAGATGATTTTGGGTAGTCCCTTAGAGCCTCTTTGGATGTTATTGGAAGTATACCAAAGAACTGAATCTAGGCTGGGGATGGGGGAAGGGATGGCTTTTCTTGGTGGTAGTGGTGGTGATGGTGGTCGAGTGTATATGTGTGCCTGGGGGCTGTTTGTGTTGGTTGGCTGGGGCCATGGGTTGGAATTGGGGCTCGTTGGGTGTAATGTGTAAAGCTGAGATGATTTCACAGCAACAAACATGAAGGCAGGTGAAGACTCTGACTTCCTTCTGAATGAAGAAGGCAACAGAAGAACAGAAGAAGAAAGTGACATTTAGCAAAAGATTTTTCCTCTTTCCTCTGAAAGAGTGATGTCTTTGTTTGAGAATAATATTTTTGCTTAGGTCTTTCTGACAGCACTCTTCCATCTTGCCCAGAAACACATGAGCTTATCATTTTTTCTTCTCCCCTAAGGTTCATAGCTGACCTTTCCAAGTAGCAACACTACCATCACCATCTCTAATTCATAAAACCTGTATCAATTGTGTGAGCCCTTGTTGTTCTCTTGTTCTGGAAAATAGTAAAAGAAGCTGATACATAGTCACTGACATTGCAGAAGTTAGTCTTACTGACTTTACAGTATTTTGGGGCTGTGCACACACAAACACACCCCAATTAGAGGACAAAACGAACACAAGACTGAGTTGTAGACTGTGCAATATAGAGTAAATATTTTACTGACATTCACGAGCAGCCTAAGGTATCTCTTTGAGTGGAAGTACTTTGCAGGTAAGGGAGAGTTTGAGCTCGACCTGCAGGCTGGCTAAGATTTTGAAAGCTACTTGCCTGAACTTCATACATTGAATAAATGGAAACAGGATTTACATTTAAGGTTTTGTAGCTCTTTGATTTTTAAAATCGAGTATGTCTGCATCAGGATCTTCTTTATTTCAGCAAGATGAACGTCAAGTGTTGGTAAGGGTAGGTACACCCTCTGTTCTGATTCCATAGTGGGAGGACCCAGACAAACAGCAATACCTAAAAGAACTCCTGGAAGTTCTCTTCCTGTCTTATCTAGTATTTAGATAATATTTAGATAAATATCAAGTATTTTTCCCATCTCATCTTTTATTCCTCAAGAACTTCAGACTTGATATGTACAGTCTCCAGCCCAAAAAAAAAAAAAGTTTTCACTTCAAAGCTGTCTTTCTTTAATCCCAAAGGCCTCCTTGGGCAATGTCCCCTTCCTGTGGCAACCGCTCACCCCTGGAACACATAAACTTCGCTTCTTCCCAATGGGCTGCTCCCTGGTTTTCTCCTTACCTTGCACTGAACTTGCCTGGAACTCTGTGAATCCCTCCAAGCTCATATCCTGCAGTTTTTGTCAGATAGTTATAGAAATCATTAGTGGTTACTAGTTGATCTGCAGTTCTGTGGCACAAGTTACTATTAAGTTAGTTTCTGTGTTCTAGTGAACAGAATGGAAGTTGAGTGAGATTCATTCCTTACAGTACTGGTTGTTCGCTATAACTTTTGCAAGAAGCAACCCTTCTCCAGTCCTTTGGTTTATTACCTTTGCATGATGCTGAAGAATGAAAAATTCCTAATCACTCCTCCCGTTTCCCTCTCTTAGACCATCTTCCCTTCTCAGTACTTATTTAGAAGCTTATTTTGACAGGCAGAACATCACATATTACAAATAGGCTGAGCAATCAGGGTTGCATATTGCAAATTGAAGTCAAGTGATTTCTGTCAAAGGCTGCAGACAGGAGTGAAATCACAGCCTTTCTTCTGCTGAGTGTCTTTAGGCTGATTATTTCCTGGGACTGGTGACTCTCTTCACTCTTCACATGTGCCAGATACATTTTAGAGCTAAGGATATTATTTAAACCCCTGTTTCAGCTTCAAGCCAAGCACTATAAATACACAGTTAACTAGTCTACTGCAAATAAGGGACACCGAGATGCAGTCAGTTACCGAAAAAAACACTTTCCCAACAGATTGTGTTTAACTCCGAGACTGTAATTTCTAGAAGAAAGGTTAAACGTCAGTTCTCTCTGTGCTTTTGTAACCAACCCAAATGAGGGAGCCCCTATCGTGGCCAGCCATGGTGAAACGTGTAATATTAGAGGCCATGGAAGGCACTGTTATTTTGAGATGCATATGAGCTGATTGGAGAGTACATCTTTTCCTCTGAAGGTGGTTGCAAAGGATTAATAAATGGAGATTGGCAAAGGAAAATAGTGTTCCTTCATCTGTGTTCCTAATCATAGAGGAAGCATACATTTTTAAAAGGAACTTAGCTTAATTTTTATGTGAGAGCAAAATTACATATGATGCAAGACACAGATCTTAAGTGTACCATCTGAGTTTTAATAAATGTGTACATCCATAAAACCAGCACTGCAGGCGAGATACCGAACATATTCTCACCCCAAATGTTCCCTCACGCCTCCTTCCATTTAATCTCCCTCCCCTACAGGCGACCATTGTTCTGATTTCTATCGTCATAGATTAATTTTGCCTATTCTTGAGCATCATAAAACTGGAATAATACAGTATAAACATACTTTGTGTCTGGCTTCTTTCTCTCAGGATAATATTTTTGGATTCATCCATGGTGTTGCATTTATCAGTTCTTTTTTTAATCACCAGATGATTTTCTATTTTATGAGTATAAACATAATTGATAATATCTATTTTCCTGATAACGGACATATGAGTAATTTCCAGTTTTGGACTATTACAAATACTGCTGGAAATACATGAGCCCATCATTTTTCCTAAATAGTAAACCCTATTGCCATAAGTTGTTCACATTCTCTTATGCTCTGAATATCTATAGGATTTGTAGGGACAGTCCTCTTTTAATTCATAATATTGCTCATTTAAATTTTCTCTTTTTGATCACTCTTGCTAGGAATTCTGAATTTTATTCATCTTTCCAAAGAACCAAATTTGGCTTTATTTATCTCTCAGTCAGGATTAAATCAGAAGCAGAACCACTGGGGGTATTTGTGTGTGTGTGTGTGCGTGCACACACAAGCATGTGCTTACATGCATGCGTGTGTATTAAGGGATTTGTTGAAGGGTTTTGACCTTACACAGTTGTGGGAGCTGGTTTAACAGTTTCTGTAAGGTATTGTCTTTGTGTTTGACACTGGAGCTTGAAATCCATAAGTCAGACAGCCAGGAAGGGGAGATGAATGTTAAGTAGAGAATAATAATGTGCTGGAATCCACAAGTATGAGCTGGAGCCCATGTTGACAGAGTGACACCCATTGTCTTTCCTGCCTCTGACCTTGAGATGTGATGTTCTGCAGAAGGTTGGGCCCTTTGTCTTGAAACGAAAGAGACTTGGTGGAAGCAAATCATCACTATTCCACCTCCTAGATACCCCCCAAAATTCTCTAAGTAGTAAGACTGACCGAAGGACTCTGTAAGAAAGGGATTGCCAAACTATTTATGGAAAGCACCAGATAGTAAATATTTTAGCTTTGTGATGATCTCTGTTGCAGCTATTTAACTCTGAGGTTGTAGTGCAAAAGCAGCCATAGACAATACGTAAATGAATGGCATGGCTGTATTCCAGTAAAGTTTATTTACAGAAGTAAGCAGTGGACCAGATTTGACCTCTAAGCTGTAGTTTGCTGTACCCTGTTCTAGAGATTTCAATATACCTTCTTAACTTACCACAGTCTACTTAGGGGTTAACATTACAAACTTCATGTTTAATTCTGTTAATCCTGCATGTTTATCCTGTGTACTGTTGTTGTTAAATATCTTACATCTACGTGTATTTTAAACCTCACTATACCCTACTATGATTTTTGCGTTAGACAGTCAATTGACAAAGAAATTAAGGGAAGGAAGAAACAATAGTCTTCCGTACTTACCCACATATTAACATTTCTGATGATTTTCATTCTTTTCTGTAGTTCCAAGTTTCCATCTGATGGCATTTCCCTTTCAGTGCAAATAACTACTTTTGTTTATTTCTTGCCATGCAGGTCTGCAAGTGGTGAATTTTCTCATTATTTGTCTTGAAATGGCTTTTTTGGGGACCAGCATTTTTCAAGGACAAAGATACAGCTATCTGGTAGAGAATGCTAGGTTGACAGTAGTTTTCTTTCAGCACTTTAAAAATACTATTTCCTTGTTTTTTAGCCTCCATCCTTTTCTGATGAGAAGTCAGGTGACATTTCTATCTTTGGGCTCTCTTATATAATGTGTCTCATTTTTCTCTGGCTGCTTTCAACATTTCCTCGTCATCTTTGGCTTTTAGCATTTTGATGATGGTAAATGTAATTGTCTTTGTATTTATCTTACTTGTAATTCATTGAGATATTGGACCTGAAGTTAATGTTTTTCACCAGACTTGGAAAGTGTTCAGCTATTATTTCTTCAAGTATTTTTTTCCCCATTTTTTCTCTTTTCTACCTCTAGGTATCCATTTATACAGAGTTTGGCCTACCTGAGGTTGTCTCACAGGTCACTGAGGCTCTGCTCTATTTTTCTCTCTAATCTTTCTTGTCTCTGTTTTTCAAATTGAATAATTTTATTTTTTCAAGTTCATTGATCCTTTCTTTTGCCACCTTCAAACTGTCATTAATTCCATTTGTTGACTTTTCATTTTATTTCCAGAATTTCTACTTTTAAAAAAAGTGTCCATTTCTGTGTCTTCAGTCATATTTATAATAGCTACTTTAAATTCTTTGTCAATTCCAATGTTTCATCATCTTGGAATATGTTTTTGCTGACTGCTTTTCTTGACTCTGGTCCACATTTTCCTGTTTTTCCACATGTCTAGTAATTGTCTGTTATATATTGGGCATTATAATATGTTGTTGAGTGTATGTATTCCGTTATCATCCTCTGAAGAGTTGATCTTTTGTTCTAGCAAGCAGTTAATTTACTAACTTACCACCTTGAGCCTAAGAAGTCTTGATTTTGTGGTTTGTTGGGTGTGTCTGTTTCAGTTTTTGCCTTAGTCTTAGGAAGTCTTAAGTCCTGGTCCTGATGCAAGGCCTTTCTGTGATTTCGATGGAAAGCTTGAAATGTTGGCCAAACCCCTCTGATTGGTCAAGATTGAAACTCTCATTACCCCACAGTGAACAGCAGCTGAACCTCTGAACACCTTTAGAGCTTTCCTTGGAGTCTTCCCTACAAAGGCTTGGTTATGGAGTCATTCAAGGATTTTAAGGTAGTTTATATGCAGATTTGGGGGCTCCCCTTCTTTGGTTCCCTCTTTATGGGAGTACCCTACCTCAGTTTCTTGTCATCCTGATGGCCCAAATTTCATCCTAAGACTGTAGTCTTTTGCTTACCTTCTAGTGATCTCCCACCACCCAGAGAGTCCCCTCAAGGGCAAAGCCATTTAATGTGGGTCTTATTCATTGTAGTTTCTTTCTTTTAAAGTTCAAACTCCTTCTCGTTTTGCCCCTTTTCCTTACTCTTCATTCTCTTATAAGTATCAATATCTGTGGGAAGATTATTCCAATATAAGCTTCTCTGCCATTGCCAATATATATCAATAATTTCTCAGCTTTGCTTTATAAAGAATTCCAAGTTAAATTGACCACACAGTTCTTACACAAGTAGTGCAGTTCAGGAGTCTGCCCTGGCCAACAAACAATCTGAGTTATTTCTTATCACTGCTCTGACTTTCTCCTGCCTTTTGGTATATATGCCGGCTCTCTCTTGCTTTCAACACAATAACCACCATTTCTAGGTTGGCAAGGAGAGTGTATTTTTTAATGAGGGCTCTCCCTCTCCTGGACACCATGGCTAGAGAGTGAGTGGGTGAGTGCAATTTGCCCTGGATACTGGCACAGTGACATGGGTCTTCAGGTGAAGACCTCCAGGTGGTAATCCCACTGCCAGAGGACCAGTGCTATCGAAGAACTGACTCAAAAACCAACTTCCCATCTGAGAGCAGATTACTTCCTGAAACAGATTCCTAGGCAGTTGAAAACCTTTGTTTTTCATACTGGAAAGAACTTGTGTTCACATATTTACTAACATTTCCTATTGAATAGATGAATAGCATTCCAGGGTAAGACATACGTTTAAGTATATGCACATTACTCTCTCAACCTCACAAGCTAAGTATCATTGTCCAAATTTACATGGTCTTAAGCAGACATGTTTCCTTTCCACAGGAAGAAGAACCTGCTAAGGGCTGAGAGAGATAAAAGGAATTAAGTTATAAGATAACCTGGTTTTTGAGAGACATCACTAGCCAAGGACGTATCTAGCAGGCGTAGCATGTATGCGTTACGCCAGTGGGCTTGCAGATTTCATGAAACTCTGGATAAATCAAATGGAACTAAAAATTAAGTAGCTCTCAGCCTTTCTTCAAACTTGTACCCAAGCGTTTGATGTACTTGGGGGTGTTCTCAATATTGTAGGCCTTAAGCTTCCTTTTTTGTTGTTGTGTTTTATTCTCACTCTGCTTCTTTTTGTAGTACCAAAAACTTATTATCAGGGTGTCGTCTTAATTCTAAATTAACTTACAGTTTATTTTTCCATGCTAAAAAGGGAGGAGGGAGACTAACCAAGCAACCAAAACAAAATGAAAAACTCAGTTCACATGAGTGAGTGAAAACAAAAATTAATCTCAATCTCCCACTGGAAGAATAATCAAAGTACTTCCTCAGTGCCTGTAGACGTCTTGATGTCTAATCAGAATCCCTGTCCTTCACCAACAGCGACAAAAAAGTTTGTGACAGGTGATCGAAAAGGGGCATCATCCTCATGCCACAATGAAGACCTAGTGCGGCCAACATTAAATAAATAATGTATTTAAAATGTATGTATGTATGTTGTGGGGAATTCGCTGGCGGTCCAGTGATTAGGACTTGGCTTTTTCACTGCTGTGGCCCAGGTTCAGTCCCTGGTCAGGGAACTAAGATCCTAAAAGCCGTGCAGCCAAAAAAAAAAAAAAAAAAAATGCGGAGGACATTGTATGATGGGGAGAGAAAACACCTATTTCTGGCAGTTTGTACAATCAAAATAGCCTAGGGATATAGCCAGTCTCCTACAGTTACTAACTCTGCATTGCTTGCTTTTCTTCTTCAGTTTCAACAAAGAAATACAAACAGTTGTTCATAAACTGGGTATATATTTCTTTTCCTTTTAATTAATTAATTAATTTTATTTATTTTTGGCTGCGTTAGGTCTTTGTTGCTGCGCGCGGGCTTTTCTCTAGTTGCAGCGAGCAAGGGCTACTCCTCGTTGCGGTGCATGGGCTTCTCATTGCGGTGGCTTCTCTTGTTGCGGAGCACGGGCTCTAGGCACTCGGGCTTCAATAGTTGTGGCTCGCGGGCTTAGTTGCTCCGTGGCTTGTGGGATCTTCCCGGACCAGGGCTCGAACCCGTGTCCTCTGCATTGGAGGTGGATTCTTAACCACTGCGTCACCAGGGAAGTCCCTCTTTCTTTTTCTTAACAAAATCCAAATCCCAAGCACTTTGACAGTTTGATAAGAATAGTCAGAAATGGGTGAGCTGTGCTTAACTCAACCACGTTTTAGAAGAAAAATTGAACCATTTGTTGTTGGAGGGGAGGAGGGAGACGTGTGTGCTCCAAGTTCCAGGGGAAGTGGCTGTTACAGTATGATAGCTGCAGTAAACTGCGTGCGAAAAGAGGGAAGTTATGAAGGGCCCTCTCTTGTTTATTGGGAAAGGAGAACAGGTGTGAAAATCGCTTTAGGCTCCCAACTTGAGAATATGATGTCGTTTTGCAAGTATAATCTTGAATTTTTAATGTCCGCCATCTACTTCCCAGTATATTTTCTTAAATCTAAATTGACAGCTGAGGATGCATTAAAACCTGTCCATACTATATCTTATTTGTTTTATTTGAATGTCTGTATCAATTTTTATTTACTTTTTTATTGGCGTATAGTTGATTTATAACTATATATATTCTTCTTCAGATTCTCTTCCCTTATAGGTTATTACAAAATATTGAGTAGAGTTCCCAGTGCTATACAGTAGTTCTTGTTGGTTATCTGGTTTTCATACAGTAGTGTGTATTATGTTAATCCCAAACTCCTAATTGTTCCCCCCCCTTCCCCTTTGGTAGCCATAAGTTTGTTTTCTATGTCTGTTTTGGAAATAAGTTCTTTTGTGTCTTTCTTTCTTTCTTTCTTTCTTTTTTTTTTTTTTAGATTCTACATATAAGCGATATCATATGATATTTATCTGTCTCTGTCTGGCTTACTTCACTTAGTATGATAATCTCTAGGTTCGTCTTTGTTGCTGCAAATGGCATATATCTTATTTTTTTTAAATATTAAAAACTTTTTAAAACTTTTTTTCTGGAAATACGATACCATTATAACTTTTTATTTTGTTTTTGATGCATAAAACTAGCATTCTCCCAATTTAGGGACTGTTATGTCCATTTATTATAACTGGATACATAACATAATAGCCACTTGGAATGTTTTATGTCCCTTACAATGTTAC
Organism: Balaenoptera ricei; assembly: GCF_028023285.1. NCBI lineage: Eukaryota > Metazoa > Chordata > Mammalia > Artiodactyla > Balaenopteridae > Balaenoptera > Balaenoptera ricei. Next base: position 2,013,989 of record NC_082645.1, on the reverse strand, counting down.
TTAAAATGCTGAAGAACATTTTGTTGTAGAAGAAATGATAACAGAAATTAAGTATGAACCTATATCAATAGAATAGGAATATAGCAGTAGAATATATATATATATATCAATAGAATATATCAATAGAATATGGGAGAATATATCTCCCATACAGATGAATACATGTAGATTTATGCATGAAAAGAACTCTGATTCCCTAAATCATATTGCACACGCAGTTTTATCTTCCAACCCCAGAGCTATTACAATATACAGCAGATGCCTTTGTGCTATTCAGTTAAAAAGACTTGAACTTTTTTCCTTCCATAAATTCAAAGCATTTTAGTCACCGGCTGTATCTCACACTCTGTCCAGTGCTGTGGCATAAAATGAATCAAAGATGGGTAACACACACACACAGATATACGGACAGTAGGACAAGTATGTTGAACAAATAGACAAATTGAGTGAATGAGAGCTAGTGTGTAATATTTCAGTGTGACATAGGCATCTCTCTTTCTTACAGCTTTATCTCCCTCAGCATTTCTTATTTGACTTTGAAGGCTGAGGGTGACATGAGGCAATAAATGAGTGCCAGGTGTGGTACCTGGCACAGAAAGGGTAATTCAGATGTTGGAAAGTTTTACTGACTCCATCTACTGCATGAAGAAATAGGCTCAGGAAGGTCCAGTAACCTGCCCACGTTGTCCCCTGGTAAGCAGCAGAGAGAGAATCCCAGTTGAGATCTCTTAGACACCCGTGCTCTTTCCAGCACATAATCTTTTTTTTTTTTTTTTTTTTTGGGATGGGAAGAAGTAAAAATATACTTACTTTCAGTTTACATGATCTTGTATATAAGAAATACACCCCCGACACACAATTAGAACTAATAAATGAATTCAGAAACATTTCAGGAAACATGATCAATGTAAAAAATCAGTTATATTTCTGTACACTAGTAATTAACAATCCAAAAATAAATTAATAACTTACCATAACATCAAAAAGAATAAAATACTTAGCAATAAATTTAAGCAAAGAAATCCAGCGCATAACGTGTACTCACCTTTTCTCCTGTTTCCACTGCTGGCGTGGAATGTGGTCAGGAACTCAGATTCCAGGGCACGGACGGCTGCTTTCTCTTGGAGCATTTTACAGTGTCAGTTCCAGGAGCAGGTTGCTTCATAATGAGCAGGCAGGTAGCATGGTGGCCGAGGAGGGAAGATGGCATTTCATGAGAGGATTCATCTACTATTTGAAGCACGGACGGTTTTCCTTTGTTTTATTGAGATAGAATCAACATACAGTGCTATGTCCGTTTAAGGTGTACAGCATAATGACTTGACTTACATATATTGTGAAATGATTGCCACAGTAAGTTTAGTTCACATCCATCCATCATCTCAAATAGATATAAAAAAAAGGGCAGGGATGACGAAAATGGTTTTTTTCTTGTCATGAGAAGTTTTAGGATCTCCCTTAGCAACTTTGAGATAAACCATACAGCAGTGTTAACTACAGTCAGAAGACAGATTTTTATAGTTTTACAACTTTAGAGGTTTATGCCGTGCCATGTTAGAAATACATTTGAAAATTTGAGAAGAATTTACCTATTACTTGCCAAGTAGGCATCAGTGAGAGCTTAATTAAATGTAAGTGGATGAAAAAGGGCATTAGAAGCTGCTGTAAATCAAAGAAGGGGTTAAGCATTCATAGTTATCTTTAGAGAACCCGTGTTGGAAACATAACGTGGGCTTCCTTACTGGTGAAAGCTTTCTGCTCCTTGACAATTTACAACTTTAGGTATAAACTCTATTCAACTGAAAAGACTTGATGCATCAGTATCTTTGGAAGTCCACAGGGTCAAATTTTCATCCTCATAATGTAGCTGTCGCTCTCCTTTTCCTTGGATTTCACGTTTTTTGTTTTTTGTTTTTTAATTTTATTTATTTATCTATTTATGGCTGTGTTGGGTCCTCGTTTCTGTGCGAGGGCTTTCTCCAGTCGCGGCGAGCGGGGGCCACTCTTCATCGCGGTGCGCGGGCCTCTCGCTGTCGCGGCCTCTCTTGTCGCGGAGCACAGGCTCCAGGTGCGCGGGCTTCAGTAGTTGTGGCTCACGGGCCTAGTTGCTCCGCGGCATGTGGGATCTTCCCAGACCAGGGCTCGAACCCGTGTGCCCTGCATTGGCAGGCAGACTCTCAACCGCTGCGCCACCAGGGAAGCCCGGATTTCACGTCTTTCAGCAGGTTGCTTCTCTCCTCAAAGACTCTGTTTCTTCCCCAGTGCCATAGCACCCAGCTCCCCGAGTGTATGCAGTGACCTTCGTACTCCCGCAGTGGGTAATGGTGTTCTCTGCCTGGAATTTGCAGTTCTCCAGGGTGCGGTGTCAGCTAACCTTTCCAAGCTGTTTCCTCCTGCCCTGCTCTGAGTCTGCTGCTTTAGCCACACTGATCCTCTCCCCTCTCCCCTCTCCCCTCTCCCCTCTCCCCTCTCCCACACCCGCTCAGACATTGATGTTTGGTTGCTCTTACCCACTGGGGGTAGATTTCCTTTCTCAGAAGGACACTCGGGGTTAAAACATAGGATAAAAGATCTGTTTTCCATCTCTGGCCTCAAAAACGATTCTGTACCTACTATTAGCAATCATTACCCCCCTGTCAACCTCCCTTTCCCCCAGCCCGAAGCAGCCACTAACGTACTTTCTGTCTCTATGGATTTGCCTGTTCTGAACATTTCATATAATATGTGGTCTTTTGTGACTGGCTCCTTTCACTTAGCTTAATTTCTTCAAGGTTTATCCATGTTGTGGGATGAATCAGTACTTCATTCCCAGTATGGCTGAATAATACCCCATTGTGTGGATGTACCACATTTTGTCTATCCATTCATCCACTGATGAACATTTGGATTGTTTCCAGTGTTCAACTTTTGGCTTTCATGAATAATGCTGCCATGAACTTTTGTGTGGGTCTAGGTTTTCATTTGTCTTGGGTGTCTACCTAGGAGTGGGATTGCTGGGTCAAAGGGTAACTCTATGTTTAACTTGTTAAGGAACTGCTAGACTGTTTTCCAAAATAGCTGCATTATTTTCTGTTCCTACCAGCAGTGCTTGAGGGTTCTGATTTCTCTACATTCTTGCCAACACTTGTTATGACCTGAATTTTTGATTATAGCCATTTCAGTGGATGAAGTGATATCTCATGGTGGTTTTGATTTGCGTTTCCCTGATTGCTAATGATGATGAACTTTTTTTTTTCATGTCACTGTCAGGTGTTTAACCCCAGCTGTTTTCTGCCCACTACACATATGTGTTCCTAAGTGTGTGATGACCAACCTTTTCTGCCTGAATATTCTAAGGAATGTGACATGCTTGTATCAGTAGCAGTACCTGGGGGCCTATCAGAATGGACGGGGTGTGTGTGTGTGTGTGTGCGCGCGCGTGCATGTGTGCGCGCACGCTTCTGTATGTGTGTGTACACAACATTCTTACAGACCCTGCCCCTCCTACTGAGAATCCCTTTTAATTAGTTAATTTTATTTTATTTTACTGAAGTATATATAGTTGATTTACAATGTTGTGTTTCAGGTGTACAGCACAGTGATTCAGTTTTTGATATATGTATGTATATATATGTATATATATTCTTTTCCCTTATAGATTATTACAAAATATTGAGTATAGTTCCCTGTGCCATACAATAGTTCCTTATTGGTTATCTATTTTATGTATAGTAGTGTGTATATAGTAATCCCAATCTCCTAATTTATCCCTCCCCCGCTTTCCCCTTTGGTAACCGTAAGTTTGTTTTCTAAGTCTGTGAGTCTATTTCTGTTTTGTAAATAAATGCATTTGTATCCTTTTTTATTTAGATTCCATATATAAGCGATATCATATCAATATGATATTTATCTTGCTCTATCTGGCTTACTTCACTTAGTATGATAATTTCTAGGTCCATTCATGTTGGTGCAGATGGCATGATTTCATGCTTTTTTATGGCTGAGGAATAGTCCATTGTATATATGTACCACATCTTCTTTATCCATTCATCTGTCGATGGACATTTAGGTCACTTCCATGTCTTGGCTGTTGTAAATAGTGCTGCAGTGAACACTGGGGTGCATGTATCTTTTTGAATTAGAGTTTTATTTGGATAAAGGCCCAGGAGTGGGATTGTAGGACCATATGGTAGCTCTATTTTTAGTTTTCTGAGGAACCTCCATACTGTTCTCCATAGTGGCTGCACCAGTTTACATTCCCACCAACAGTGTAGGAGGGTTCCTTCCTCTCCACACCCTCTCCAGAATTTATTCTTTGTAGACATTTTAATGATGGCCATTCTGACTGGAGTGAGGTGATACCACATTGTACTGAGAATCTTAATCCTAGATCTTCTTTTTAGTTCTGTTTTACCAATGAAAGGTAAAACGGTATTAATGTTAGCTTCAAAGCTTAATTAGGTGGAAACTCTGCAAAAATAAATAAATAAACAAATGACCTAGGGTATAACAGAAGAAAGCATAAATAATCTAGGATTATTTGGCTGTTACTGTGGTTTGAAATTTTTGACATTGATTATACTTGGCAATGTGTTTGCTTAGTCCTCACAACTTCCTTTTTTTTACACATTAATGCCGTCCTTGAAAAGCTGTGCACGATTGAACATCTGTTCATTGAATATGATTTTCCTGTTGACTTCCATTATGCCTATAGCTCATAGGCTCATGGGCAATACTGTAGCTCCAGGTTTTTAGCAAGTCCCTGAGGCCCTTGGAGTGCTTATTCAGAGACAAGTAAAAACTGATCATTTTATTCTTCAGGGTTGACTCTTCGGATTTCTGGTGTAGAATGTGAATATGGTGATGATGGTGGTCGTGTGCCTTTTAATACCTAGAGCCAGAGTAGTGGAAACGGTCTTGACCCAGAAGACAGAAGCCTGGGTTGAACGTGCAGAATGTGTTGTGCATGAGAGGTAACTAGTGAATTTTATTAAACCACTGAATGCAGAAGGCAGTTCATCTCTCTAGGCCTTATTATGAATCAGGAAAAGTCAACAGCTTACTAATACGGCTTCAGAAGTCCTCTGCAGTTCTGAAATTCTTCGGTACAGTGATTGCATTTCTAGCTTCTTACGTTGAAAAACAAAACAAAACCAACAAAATGCAAACAACTCTTTTCACGGTGCCCGGTGTCCATCCCTGGGAGTCTGTGTGTCGTGCCCATTACCCATCATGACTCCCCAGCTCCTTCAGTGGGCAGAGAGCTTCCTGTTCCTGTGGGCCCTGGGTCTGGAATATGTGTACATGATTCAGTTATGGAAATTAAATCACTTTTTCATAATGCAAATGTAAAGTGGCCCTAAATGAATATTTGCCAAGCTGAGAATGACTGGTGAGGTCATTTGTAATGGGAGATTGTATTTCACCATGGCTGATTTCTGGCCGATTTATTGCTGGTAACTCCTGACGCGAGGCCGGCTGACGGAGGCGCTGGCAAGAGCGTGGTCTCCAGGCTGAGCACAGAGATGAAGTCAGCTCCCGGCTGGTGCAATGCTCACGTGGGCACCCTGCAGGGGCCATCTGATAACTGGGGCCGCATGTTCCTATCGGGTGTTCGGAGAGAAACACTACTTTGTCCTACACACAAAACAGAATTGCTGGAGACCCTTTATCTTTTGAGAGGAAATATGCTTGGGGTACCTTTGGGCCGAATCGAGCCCTCACTCATGAAGATGGTTATCTTAGCTGCTGGCAAAGGAACTGGACTAGGAGATTGAACTCGGTTTCCTAAAACTTCCGGGGGTAGACAGATGGTCACGTTTTTTGAGATACCTGAGAGATTTTTAAACTTCCTTTTTCATCTTCCGTTAAAATAGCAATGGTGAAGAAATCGGACACCCTTAACCTATCTGATGCCTGTTCAGTTCTAGATAAAAAATTAATGGCACTGTGTTTTACAAGTTCTTAAAAAGAAGTGCCATTTCAAACACGTCGTCTTTGCGATAATTAATATTCAGACACGTCGTTTTTGCTGTAATTAATATTCAGACACGTCATCTTTGCTATGATTAATATTCAGACACGTCGTCTTTGCTGTAATTAATATTCAGAAAAGTGAGCCTTGCCAAAGGAGGCTGTCTTGGGAGGGTCAACTTTCATTCTAAAATAACTATCTTCTGTGTAGGGTTCAACAAAACACCTCTCCCCCTCTCCACCGCCTCCCCCTTGGCTCCCACTACCCCCCACACACACACATCCCCTCCCCTCCATGTCCTCACTTTATCATCACCACCCGGGAGCATGTAGCCGAGTTTCTTACAGGTGGTGCCACCCACGAGTATTTATAGAATCGGATTAAGGGTGACACCTGGCTGCCAGCCTTGTTTGTTGTGAGCCTCTTTTTATAACCATATTTCTGGAGCTCATTTGTTCAGCAAAGTCGGGAAAGGTTATCATTAACTTGAAATAAGTTTGTAGTAGGTGAGCGTTTTATGATGGTGCATAGTTGATAGTTGATGACTTTAAAAACACGACAGCATCTCCATGTATGTGTATTGAACTTGGCAGCTAAAACTAAAGGTATCCTTGTACGGTACCCAGTGGATCTTGTGTTTGATTTGTAAACGCATCAGGACAGTTAACATATGACTCATTAAGATCATATCTCACAAAACTGCAAGCCTCTCTTCTTAAATACTAATAAGGTATGAATATCAGTCATTCACATGGGGGAGAGGCCACTTCCTCCCTCCCTGCATTGGCAATGAGTCTTCTTTCACTGCTCCTCCTTCTGACATTTTTCCTTGTGTGGAACCCAGATTCCTTTGGCTTGTTTAGTGTGTGGTCCGGAACTCTTGAGTTTCTGGTTCAGAGATTCCCAGTGAGGACCGCCCACCCCCTTTCTTCCGTGGCTCTTTCTTCCTGCGCTTCTCTGGAACTGGGGCTCTTCATCCCTTTGTTACATTTGTTCATTTGTCTAAAAAAATACAATGGAGTTGCCAGGGTGCCAGGCAGTAGGTTGGGTGCTGGGCCGCAGCCCCGAGGGTGGGTGTCCCGCCTTCCAGGAGGCTATACACCCGAGGAGGGGGCTCCGCTGACATGTGCCTTGCTTTGCTGTAGGTGGTCCCTCCCCCTAGCCCTGGGGAGCTCCTCCAGGGTATGGACCATGTCTTTCAAGGGTGCAGCTGTGACATCGCAGCACATGGCAAGCAGCAGGTTTTGACAGATGTTCCAAGCGGCTGTGGGCTGAGTTTGGAGGTAGCCGCTGAGCATTTTGAAGCGTCTCCTTTCCAAACTATAAAATGAGGTAATTGTCTTCCCTGCTCAGGAGGATGTGGTGAGTATGAAATGTGGTAATGTGTGTGCCAGCACTTTAGAAAGGCTGGTACTGTATCAAGGGAGGCCATGATTGTCCACCTCTGTTTCCTCTGTCACCCTTTTCAATTCTCACAGGCCCTTTGAGACTGTCTTTACCATTTACTTCTGCCCTGTTCTCTCCCACTTTCCTTCCTTCCTTGGGCAGAGGAAACCATGAGTTAAAAACATCTGTGTGCCTGGTTCCATATCTCTTTGTCTCTGTCACTTCCAGATATGTATTTGAAATGCCGTTGTGTCTCTCTCAATCTGTGTATGCACGTTAGGACCGTCGGTGAGAATGTGGCTCTCCGCTTGATGGGAACACGCTGCTCTGGGTGTGTTTATGGCATCTTTCATCACTTCTCCTGCTGTACATGTGCTCTTCCTGAGTTGTAAGCATTTTTGATAATAAGAAAAATGTTCTCTTAGATTAAACCTAATATTTGACCTCCTACTACCCTGATAAAACAACGGAAGTTTTTGCACCTAGGGTACCCTGCCTTTTTTTTCTAATACCTGGTTGACGGTACCATAGAATCAGTTCAGAGGTGAAGTTTTCAGTGCAAGATGCTACTTGGGCTGGTGTATGAGGGTAAGAGATGAAACTGAATCCTAAACAGTAGTAAGAGCTGAACTTCTTTGCTTACATTAACATCTTTTTTTTCCTTTGCCCTTTCACCGTTAATTAAAAAAGATGACCTGTGTGAGAGGGTGGGGTGAACAGCAGGGAGAGCCTTCTAGGAATGTATCTTGGCAGAATCCTGACACCTTTTGTGCGGAGGGGCCTCATTAAGCTAAGTGTCCCCTGAAAAGCAGTCACGTTAACCTCTTTTGGTCTGAATTTTTGTGGTTTTTTTAACCAACCTTAGGTTGGAGGCTCTTGCAAAGGTAGAAATGTCTTCTGTGGACACAAAGGAATGAAAACATGATTCATTGAGTTTTTGTCATTGTGATGGAAACAAGACAGAGAGCTGTCCTGTGGGGTGTGCTGAAACTCCTCAGGGCCTGGGAGGTAAGGGAGGGTCTTGCTCAGGTTACTTACTGGGGGTTGGATTCTGTGAGCAGCTCAGCCCCATGGCACTTCCTGTGTCTCCCTTTCGCAGATCCCTTCCACCCCAGAGCCTCAAGTCATCGAACTACACTTTTGGAAGACGCTGTCTATTCACACCCATCACTGTGTAACAAAATAATGAGAAAATTCCTCATAAGATCATGGAAATGCAGAGGAGCCCCTGTTGGATTAGCTGACACACTGCCGCTTGGAAGAGGAGTAAAATAAGCTGGTCTAGCAGGGGTCTCAGCTCAGTCTCATTCTCCCTGAGCCCAAGGGTCAGTCCGGGGATGGTGGGGAGGCAGGCAGAGCATGCGTATGTTTATTCAGCCCAGCAGCACTCACTGAGTGTCTGGTGATGGAGCAGAAAGACATAACCTTCCCACCTCCTAGGAGGGGAGGTGAACAAGAGAACAGGATTGCTCGCTGTGGTGGGAGGGCCAGGAGCCGGAGGGCAGCTCTCAGCCCTGACTCAGTCCTGACTCAGCATGGGGATGGAGAAGGATCAGGGCTGTCTTCAGGTGGGGATGCTCGAGCTAGGTCTTAAAGGAGGAGGGGCTTTAAATGGGTGGAGGGAACCAGGATGGGTGACAGCAGGAAGGGCACTCCGGACAGGGGAGTGCCTGCAGATGTCCTTTAAAAAGTCAGTTCGGCGGGTCTTTGCAGAAGCGAGGATCCTCATTTGGGGAGTCTCTTAGCATGGCCCACACCGGGGTCTGTGCCTGTTTTTGTAAATAAAGTTTTATTGGAACACAGCCACACCCATCCTCCCCCTGTTGTCTCTGGCTGCTTTCCTGCTACATCCCAGACAGAGACCATGTGGCCTGCCCAGCCTAAAATATTTATTGTCCAGCCCTTTACGGAAAAAAGTTTGCTGACTCTTAGCATAACATTTTTTTATTTCCTGAAACTCTTAAATGAAGAGGACCCACACTGCCAGCCACTAGGGTTTGCCTGCAGCCTTCACGGACCTGCTGCTTTATTTTAACACTCGGCGATTTCTCTTCGTCCCGCACTGCCATACCTCCAGCTCACCTTATTTCAATAACTTCTGGCTCTGAACATCTGGAACTAGAATAATACCTCGTGTGTGTAAAGAAAGGGGGGTAATTTACCCCTGAGTATCTCAGATGTCTGATTGATTATCCCAACCCTCGGCTGTTTTCGACTCTGCTTAATTTCTCAGAACCTCTGCTGCGTCTTACTTGCTTAAGTAGTAAACAAAATTGGAATTTAAAATAGTGATAGGAGCAGTAGTCATTGGAAAGCATTTCTCTTCTTTGGTGAGGGACCACGTCTGTCAGTGGATTCTGGAGCTGGCTGTCCCCGTACACATGAGAGAGAAGGGGAGCTTTAGGGAGAGCCACCATTCAAGCCTGCATTTATTTTAAAAACAAAGAGAATGCATTTCCAGAAGCACATGCGTTTGAAATATTGCTTTCCTGGGTATAGTGAGTGAAAGTTGTGTGGAATTATACAGCAAATGCCAACTTTTAAGCACCCGCCATGGTCTGTGGTATCATATGATGGGAGTGCCAGACCAGGCTTTTTACAAACGTTAACTTATTTAATAAGACCTGGATGAACTAGAGATGCAGTTATTCCGATTTTACAGATGGGGAAACAAAGCCTCCAACAAACTAAGTGTCTTCCATGTTAACAACTAACTGACACTGCCTCCGACCTATGATAAGGAGGATATTGATTTTACACTCTAGTTATCCTTAGGTTGATATTGTAGTTTGGGATCTAATTTCCGATCAGTACTTCGTATAGGAAACTGTCAGCAGTGAGTAATTGGGACATTTTCCAAGCATGTCCAGAAAATATAGTTGGTCCAAAAACAGAAGCGTGTAGGTTTAGGGTTGTCTGCCTTTCCAGCTGAAATGATCGTTCCTAAACAGAAAACTGATCGTAACTATCTTCTCCTTAAAACTTTTCAGTGCTCCGCCAACCAGGCCCTTAGTACAAAGACCAGAGTCTTTATTTTGGTGCTTGAGGCCCTTCTGGTTGGGCCCTGCCTCTCACTACCTCATACTAATTCACTCCAGTCAGACCAGGTCCTGCATTTGGATGTTTCCCTGAACACCATCTCTACCTTGTCCGTCTACCTGGCTCACTCCTTCCTGTTCACATCTCAGCTGAGATGTCACTGGATCCAGGCAAGCCGGGTGTCCTTCCCTTGCCCCGCCCTAACATAAGGCCTTTTACACTGCTGTTCAGTTGTTTACTGGTTTGTCTGTTGTCCATCACTAAAGCTTCTGGGAGGCATTCTTTTTAGTTTAGACTCTGTAGTTACAAGGAATAGGAATCTACTCAAGCTTGCTAATACAAAGGGAGTTTGTTGGGAGGAAATATTGGAAGAATAAGGAGATCTTGGTGGAAATTTAAGAACTGGCTCTGTAAGAAGCTGCACCTTGCAGATGCATCTTGTGGCTTTCTGCTCCTCTGTACGTGGTTTTCTTCGCCTTTCTCTCTCCTGTGGGCTGCCTCAGCTCAAGCGCATGTCTGTTTTGTTTTATTGAAGTATAGTTGATTTACAGTGTTGTGTTAGTTTCAGGTGTACAGCGAAGTAGTTTCGGTTATTTACACACACACACACACACACACACACACACACACACACACACATCTATTTTCTTCAGATTCTTTTCCCTTATAGGTTATTACAAAATATTGAGTATAATTCCCAGTGCTATATAGCAGGTCCTTATCGTTTATCTCTTTTATATATAGTAGTGTGTATCTGTTAATCCCAGACTCCTAATTGATCCCCCCCCTTCCCCTTTGGTAGCCATAGGTTTGTTTTCTATGTCTGTGAGTCTGTTTCTGTTTTGGAAATAAGTTCATTTGTACCACTTTTTTAGATTCCATAAGAGATAAGCACACGTGTTCATGAAGCTGCTCATGGCCTCAGTGTGTCCTCATGGCCTAGCCTGGCCTCGCCGGCCCGGTGACCCTCCTAATCTCATGGCTTCATTTCCTGCCCCCCACTCGTATGGTTTCTCAGTTTCCCAGTTGCAGATTTTCAGGCAAGCACTCTGGTTGGCCCGGCTCACCCTTTGCGGCTGGGCCATGCATGTCACAGGTCTCTGGCCGTCCTGGAGGTGGGCTGTGGTTGGGTCAGGTCCTCCCTGCAGAGCAGTCAGAACTGTCGTCCGCTGGAGGGGCTCCCAGGATGGACTTCTCTTTTCCTTTTCTCTCTCTGACCCTCCCTTGCCATAAACTTGATAGTATCCTTTGTTCTTTTTCCTCCTTTTCAGATATCATTAATGGAGCTCAAGAAAAATGCGTATTGCCTCCTATGGATGGCTACCCCCACTGCGAGGGGAAAATCAAGGTAAGGCGGGAGGGATGTCCGTTCTTCCCCGTCCTCCTCAATCTGCATGAACAGCCCCTTGCTTCCCCTCCCCTCCCTTCTTCTCCCCAGCGATACAGATGGGCAAGCGAGCCCTTTAAGGGAGTCATTTAAGGGGCGCCTCAGTCCTGCCAGTTAGGGGCTGTGGCCATGACAACCCTTCCCTGCTTATGCCAGCTCTGTGGGGTTAGTCAACAGCGACTAAGTGGTCAGACTGAAAGGGCTGGGCCATTGTAGGCACCTGCGGTGGCTTTGAAGCTGTCACTACCACCCCCTTCCCATCCTCCGGCAGGTGATCCTTCAAGGGCCCAAGACAAGGGGCTGCCATTATTGAGTACCCACCTTCCCTCTCCCCCAGGCCTCTGCTGTGAGGTCTCCAGACTGAGATTCAAATGTCACGTTTGCATGTGCAGTCCAGTACCCAGACACTCTTGGCCACTCTTTGTCTCTTAACATTTTTTTTTTCATCCCATTTATACGGCCAGCCCTTGGGGAGACCACTCCCCTTCTCAGTAGTTTGCAGAGGAAAGTTACTGTTCAAGTGTCACGCCGGATGGGGAGACCAAACCACAGAGCACTTACCTGGCCTCCATTTGGGACCCACCACACGCCCAGCTCCTGCCCCCGTCCGTGCGCTCTCTTCCGGGCACCGTGCTGAGGCTTGTGAAACTGTAGTTTTCCGGGCAGGGGACCCTGATGCCGGGGTTCATTAGGCACTTGCTCTTGATAAAACGCCCCTTTTGCCGTTGCTTCTCCTGGGCTGCACTGCAGGGTGTGTCTCGTGGCCTCTGTCCCCTCCAAAGGCCTCTGCTAAGGCCCAGCTCGAGCCACGATCGTCCAAGAGCTGAGCGTCTGTGTCCTGACCTCAGCTCAGGGACCCTGAGCCTCAGGCTTGAGCCACGCCCCTCCCGCTCGGTGCCCTCGGCTTCTCTGGGGGCAGGTGTGCCCGGCCGCAGAGATCAGGTGTTCATCAGTGCTCTCCCCTTCTCTGGTTGTTGCAGTGGATGAGAGACATGTGGCGCTCGGACCCCTGCTACGCAGAATACGGAGTGGATGGGTCCGCCTGCTCTTTTTTTATTTACCTCAGTGAGGTGAGGAGCTTCTCGTGGCTTTGCGGGGTGGGGGTGGGTGGTCTGGCCTGTAGCTGAGCCTGGAATTTGAAAGGCTGAAAAACGTGTATCGTTTTCACGCGAAGGGCCTATGATTTCCTTCTGCATTACTCTCCTCTGTCCCCAAGTAACGTGACTTTTTTTTTTTTCCCCCCTTGAGGGAAAAATAGTCTGAGTTCACTATTTAATTTTTTTCCCAATTAAAAAAAAAAACGGTAGTAAAATACACCTAACAAAAAAACGTAGTAAAACTTAACCATAAAAGTGTAAAGTTCAGTGGCATTAAAGTCCATTCACACTGCGACCATCACCACCATCCATCCATCCATCTCCAGAATGCTTCATCTTGCCAACCTGAGACTCTGTTCCCGTTAAACAGTAACTCCACGTTCCCTCCCTTCTCCTGGCCCCGGCAAACACCCTTCTGCTTTCTGCCTCTGCCTCTGACTACTCCAAGCACTCCTTTAAGTGAAATGTACAGTATTTGTCTTTTTGTGATGGACTGATTTCATTTTGCATAGTGTACTCAAGGTTCATCCATGTTGTACGTGTGTCAGTAGGTCCTTCCTTTGTAAGGCTTAATAATATGTTCCGTTGTGTGTATAGACCACATTTTGTTACCCATTCATCTGTCAAATGGACCCTTGGATTGCTTCCACCTTTCAGCTATTGTGAATAATGCTGTTATGAACGTAGGTGTACACATAACTCTTTGAGACTCTGCTTTCAATTCTTTTGGATATAGATCCAGAAGCAGAGTTGCTGGATTATATGGTAATTATATTTTTAATTTTTTGAGGAACCACCAAACAGTTTTCCACAGCGGCTGCACCATTTTACATTCCCACCAACAGTGCACAAGCGTTCTAACCTCTCCACATCCTCGCCAGCACTTGTTATTTTCTGGGGTTTAAAAATTTTTTTTTTTAGTGGCCATCTGAATGGGTTTGAGGGGGTATCTCACTCCGGTTGTGGTTTGCATTTCCTTAATGATTAGTGATGTTGAGCATATTTTCATATGCTTATTGGCTGAGTTACCTATTTACTTACAGGCTGAATTATTTACTTTTACTTTTTTTCCCCTTTTTATCTGAACTTCATTTTCGTTTGTACCCTTGAATTTAAATAGCAGCTTTTTTTTCTTTTTTTTTTTTTAAGGGCTACAGGGCATTTTACAGACCACATGGAATTTATTACATGCTTTAGCGATCTCCATTTCACCTTTAGAAAGGTTGAGGGGATAGGGTGGGGTTAAGACTTTATCCAGCACCAATTACTCGGAGAGAACTGAGTAGGGAAATGAAAACTCACTGGCTCCTCACCTCCCCAGCCCCCTTATGGGCAGGGGCAGCAGGCCTAGGGGCTTGTGAAACGGACGCTGGCTAATTTCTGAGAATGTGCACTTGGCAGGCTCTTGACTGCCTTTTTTTTTTTTTTTAATTCGCGCCCCCTGGTTTGGGTACTCTTGCTGTTTAACCAGTAGTTGAATAACAGCTCCCTGGTGATGCCATGCAGAAAGGAGAATTCCTCCATTTTGAAGCTAAATGAAATGTTTTTGCCGTAGTTTCCCTTGTGGGATTCAGGTACCTCTTCTCTCTGGTATAAGGTGACAGGGACAGTTTTGGGGATGGAGGCCAAGCCAGTATTGCTATAGGGCATGTGGCCCTGGAATCTGCGGGGTTTGTCCCTCTTGTGCACCCTTACTTCTATTTCTTCTGTAAGATCCAGTCAGACTTTTTTTTGCCAAGGTTGCTCCATGGCCACCCCAGGGCCATCATGGGAACCATCAGAGTTAATGACAGTTAAAATGCCTCTTGGAAATGAAAAGCACTGAGAGTTGGGTGTGTGGTGTTCCTCATTAGGAGGCTGCTGGCAAATTGACTTTGTAGCTTGTATTTGAGTGTGTTTGGAGCTTGGGTGGCCTGGGGCCGGCCTCCTCATTTTCTTTTCCAGAGGAGTAGGGCCTGGGGCTAGGGGTGACCTTCACTCCAGTGAGAAGTCAATTAGAGGCACCTTTCCTGCCCTGAGGAAAAAGTTCCTCGTTTAGTTCAATTTTCAAAAGTTTTCTTCCCATTTCCATTGGATAGAATTTAGCCAGAGTCTAACCGGGCTCCCTGATTGACAAGCTGAGCTAATTTCACACCTTCCAGCATCTCGGGGAGGACTGCCGAGGTGAAGGGAGAGGAAGAGGATTTGACGTGCTCACTCCAGCCTGGGTCTTCATCTCCCAAGCCAGAGCTGGGGAGGTGTGGGAGAATGGTCCAGGTGGAGAGGGGCTGTAATTATATATGACCTGGTTCGCTTCCTTTGCAACTGCCGCCCTACCCCTACCGACAGGGAAGGAAGGACCTAGTTAAGATGAGAGGAAAGGGAGATTCTGGTGGAGGTAAACTGAGAGGAGTGTGGGATAGATGGGGCTGCATGAAGATGTGATGGATCATGTAGACTTAATATTGGAGCCTGGGTGTTTCATTGCAGAACCTTTAACTATTTTTTCTCCTTTCGGGATGTGGAAGGGTGCTTCATTTGCCTGTTCTACTCTCTTCTTATGCAAATGATCAGACTTTTCTTTTTGCTCCACTGAACTCAGTTCAGTGAGCACTTACTGAACATCTATTGTATTCATTGATTGTCAACAATTACTGAGGACTCATTTGCTTGGCACCACGGTATGCATTCATTATCTTTCAAGTCTAATGGAAGAGGAAGCATGGATACAGGTAATTAAGCCAGGAAGGGGTCCTGGGAAAGAACTAGGAACTTCTTTTTCAAAGTTTTAATCTGAAAACTACCTTGAAACTCTGGCCTTTTAAAAAATTTTTCCATTTTATCAAAGCATCTTAATAGGGACCCTGTAATAGAGGAAAATTTAACCAACATGGCCACTTTAATAGGCAGTACTGCCTTAGAGCCTCATAGCTGACTTCAGCTTCTGTTTCTAATGCTTTCTAAACGCTGTGCTCTTGGAAAAGTTGCCCTGTTTGTGCCTCAGGTTCTTCCTTTATCATGTTTTAATTTTGTTTTTAAAGGATCCGACCATGAGAATTCCTGAGCCTATATGGGAGCATGCTTAGAGTAGAACCTGGCAAATAAATGATACTCAATTTGTAGAACTGACACTTTTATGATAGGTTTGTGGGTTTTTTTTTTGTTTTGTTTTGTTTTGTTTTACTTCTTTGGGGGGAGTGGTTATTTATTTATTTATTTTTATTGAAGTAAAGTTGATTTACCATGTTGTGTTAGTTTCAGGTGTACAGCGAAATGATTCAATTGTATATAGTTATATATTCTTTTCCAGATTTCTTTTCCCATGTAGGTTATTACAAAATATTAAGTATAGTTCCCTGTGCTATACCGTAGGTCCTTGTTGATTATCTATTTTATACATAGTAGTATGAATATGTTAATCCCAAATTCCTTATTTATTCCTCCCCCTCAGCTTTCCCCTTTGGTTACCATAAGTTTGTTTTCTGTGTCTATTCATGATAGGTTTTTGATATTGCCATTATCTGAGTACAGTTGTGGGGTGTCACTTAGCCTGTGACATTTTATGTGGGACCTTGATTCTGTCTTAGAATGGGAATCAATTTCTGGTTCTCATTCACCAGTCTCATTTAATTTTAGATCCCTAGGCCTCTGGTAACATAGAAATTCAGCTGTTCCCCTTGACTTCCTTTCTCAGGATGTGCAACTTGTTCACAGTTAAATCGTGAACCAGATGCATGGAACAGTAGGGCCCCTCTGCCGTTGCTAACGTGAAATTATTAGAGATGTTTCCTAAAGCCAGTTAATTGTGTTCTAGTAGTCTGTAAATCCTGGACAACATCTGTGGCTTTGTGGTGATGTATTTTGTCTAGTTTTTTTTTTCGTCCTGCTTTCTTGAAACTTTCCGTCTTTTGTTACTTCATTTAACCTGTATCATATGCCAGGTTACTCTTGCAATTGGTAAAATGATTGAGAGAGACATCTTCATTTGATTTGTCTACTTGATCAGTGGATGTACTGGTGACTTTCTTTTCTTAATCCTGACTGAAGAGCCAATTCTTGTTTCCATCTACGTTTAAGTGCAGAGCTTTGACAGATATAAAAGAGGACATGAAGTAAGATGTCTCCTGTATAGTCAGTCACCTGTTGAACTGAGGCATTTAGATTTGGACCTATCTTAGGAGATAGCGCTCTTCCTGCATTTTTCTTTCCCCCAGTTGTCTCAGTGTGCCAACTCTGCTGAATTATGGGAGTATAAATTTCTGCTTTTACCTTCACCAACTTGTAGTCTAACCAGCCTTTTATGGGAAATCCCAGGAGGTAAAGCCATCAGTGTTTCCCCTTCCATTATCCCCACGGATGTTTGTCATATGTCTGATGCTGTATTAGGGACTGGGTGTGATGCTAAAAGTCTCGTCATTGCCCTTGTTGAGTGGCAGACAATAAGAATGAAACATGGCTGAGCTGCACTGTGTGCCTGACACCTCAAATACACGGCGTCATTTCAACCTCTCCCCAGCTCTGAGTAGTAGAGAGCCGCATCCTAGAGGCTCCGAGAGGTTAAGTTGCTTTAGTGCTTCTGCATCGACCATTCCTGTTGCCCTTTCACGTCAAACAAAAGCCGAACTCAAGTGAAGTCGTTTGTCACCATTGCCTTTGAATTCAGTTCTATGCTCAAATCCACCTGTGTTTGAAATATGGCTCTAAGTTAGCTGGTTTCCATTAATCAGTCTTCATTGCTAGTTTTGAATACTCATAATTTTGATCCTTTATCCCCCCCCCCCCCCACAAAAAAAAAGAAACAGTGCCAATCCTCCTGAACATGTAACTCATGGAGACCAAGTACTTAGCCATTGCAAGTGGTGAGGGTTGAAAGAATGATGCGTTAAGCAGCCTTGCATTTCCAGATCATCGAGCAGTTCATTTTCTGTGTCTGTTTTTGTGAGCCATGTAACTAACTACTCCCGTTATAGACACAAGACCCTATAAAGTAATTACTCTAAATGTCATTGTTTCAGGTATTATTAACTTAGCCCTCTGCAGAGCCTTTTACTGCTCTCAGCTTTTACAAAATTGAGAATAAATTTCTTTACCTCTATTGATATTACGTTGATAGATGGTGCTGATATATTTGACTCCCACACATTTTTGCTATTTACACAATTATTCTAGCAACTAGCAACCATCATACCCTGCCAGACTTCTTAATTTGTTTGTACTGTTTTTTTTAAGCACTTGTGTTGCCATTGGAAGTATAGTTGCTCTGAAATAATCCAATTGCTCAGTGATTGATTGCTAGATCTTAGGATGTGTACAAGCTGTTGCTTCTAATGCCAATTTGGACTGGTTGAGTGAGTGTGTATGTGTGTGTGTGGGTGCGCCTGCCTGTGTGTGTGACTCCCTCATAAAGGAACAAAAGAAGCAATTTCATGCCTTACTCATGAATCTGTTTCTTATATTTCAGAAACAACAGGCATAAAGGTCTCTTCCTCTTTCTGTTCGCCCTTGGCAATATGTAAAACTAATATTGGCTGAGCGTGCTATTAACCTTGAGTTTAAATTCAGCGTACTTAATCCCTTGATTAATGCCAAGATTAATGTCCAGCAGCAAAGGTTGAAAGCTTAAATGTTTGTGAATGTGAGCATGAAATGAAATCCTAATAACCAGTACAATGATTTGGATTTATGGGCTGTGTTGGCTGCTAAAGATATCTTGGAAATGGTGTTGCACAAACTAATTTGTCAAAGTGGGCAGCAGTAAAGAATTGACTGTTTAGGTTGCAGGAAGAAATCCAAATGAGAAAATATAACTAACATTTGGGACAAGTCAGGGAGTACTTTAAAAATGCCACTAGACTGTTGCCTGAGAATACCCACACACACCTTTCAAATGTCTAGCCCTTGACGTAGGAAATTCTCTTTCTGTGAGATAATATTTTTTTGGCGGTACAGGAGGTGACAGATTTATGATCGTGTTCTTTGCACTTCTTGAATTCAGCCTTTACTTTTATCTTTTTCCATCTATGTGTTTTCGTGGCTCTTATTACCTAAATTCTAAGACATATTTAGAAAAAGGATTTTTTTTAAACAATCCCAAGTTTACAGAACAGCATTTGTCATCAGCCTGATTGATCTCTCAATTTCCCCCAACCTCTTCCTTCTCCCAAGTTCATCCTCTTAGTGACATCCTCTTTGTCCATAGTTTCATATACTACAACATTTAGTTTTATATCTTTTTATTTCTTTTTTTTTCCACATACTACAACATATAGATTGAGATTTCTTACTCTGACCTCTACCTTAAACAAAAATTTAAGGGTAAATGGCAGGATTTGCCAAACCCCAAACCAACACCTCTTTGCTGCTTGGAATACATGTGGCAGACTGGGGCTTTGATGCCGTCATCTCCAATTTGTTTTTTTACAAACTTTTAAATATTGTCTCTGATCATTTATTTCTATTATATACCAATAAAATATTTGTAAAGTTTTATGTTTTAAACTGTTTTTAATTTGGAAAATTTCAAGCATATGTAAAAGAGATGGGTGTAAGGGACCCCCATGTGCCCATGACTCATATTCAATAATTGTCAATTCGTGGCCAATCTCATTCATTGACACCTCTCCCGGTTCATTATTTTGAAGCAAATCCCGAAGATCTCATCATCTGTGAATGTTTCACTATGTACCTTTAAAAGAGGCTCTTTTAAAACATATAACTCCTAATACCATTCCATATTTTAAAAATTACGGAATTACTTAATATCATCAAATATCAGGTTAGTATTCACATTTCTTGTAAATTAAAGTTTATTTATTTGAACAGAGTTTCAAGCAAGGACCATAAATTACCATTGTTGGTGTCTCTTAAGTCCCTTTAATTTAGGTTTCCTTTCACCTCTTATTTTTTTCCTCTTGTGATTTTTCACTGAAGAAACTTTATTTGCCTTAGAAGAGTTTGTTGTCCTCTGAATTTTGACGATTATATCCCCGTGTTGTTGTATAACCTGGTTCCCTGCCCCTTGTACTTCCTGTAAATTGATAGTAGAGCTGAGGCTTGATCAGAGTCAGGCTTAATATTTTTTTCAAAACTGTTTCATGGGTGGTATTAAATACGTCTATTAAGAGGCACATAAATGCCTGGTTCTCTCTGTTTTGGGGATGTTAGCAGCCATTGATTATCACTGCCTGGGTTCATCAGGGATTCCTTTTTAATATATCAGGAATACTCTGTGTAGAGAAATGAGTCCTCATCTGATATTTGGTTACCCTGCGGAACAGTTCATAAGAGAAGTCTTGAGTTCTCTGTTGATTTCCTAGCATCTTCCATTGGTGACTAGTAGTTTGTTTGCTTGCTTGTTTGTATGCCTGTTGGTTTTTACCATCATTATGAACTCATTGATTGAAACATATTTGATATGTTTGATCCATTCCAATTATTTTCTTACTAGTTCTCATATTATACCTTCTTTGACCAGTGGGGGCCAATTCACATTGTCTTCTGAGTCGTTTTGACATAACCTAGGAGTTTTTAATAGTTTTGATCTCGTCTGGTATGACAAGAGCTTCCAGGTTCATCTTATATAATTTCTGCCCTAGACCTAGAATCAGCCTTTTCTCTAAGTACCCTTGGTTCCTCTTAGTGGGAAATGACACTCAGAGACCATCATCTGGGTACCAGGGGATTTCATTGCTATTGGTTTTTTCTGGGTGCTGGGGATATATGACAGTGCACAAAAAGACAAACATTTCTTAAAGTTATGTTTTGTAGGAGGAGACAGGCAACAAAAAGTAAAATACATATCTTTTAGATTACAATAGAGCTATGGAGAAAAATGAAACTGAGAGGGGGCTCATGAATGCTCATGAGAAGTGATGGTGTCAGCTTTAGACAGCGTGTTCAGAATATGCCCTACTGAGCAGATGAGAGGAGGACATGTGAGCACCAAATTAGAGGTGAGAGAGTAAGAGGTGCAGATGTCTGGCACAAGTATTTAACAGGCAGGGGGAACAATTCAGTGCAAAGGTCCTGGGGTGACCATCAATATCCAACGTTAAGAGCAAGTACGTGGAAAGTCATCTCCAGAGAGATTTTTTGTCTGTTTTGTTCACAGGAATAATAGTGCCTGGCACACATATTTATTGAATGAATAACTCTATTTAAAGCATTTTTTAAAATAGTCAATAGCTTTTTTGTCTCTTTGTTCTAAGTGGGTGACTTCCCCAGCTATCATCTTTCTAATCTTGAAGAAACATTATTGTAAAATTTGTAACATTAAAATCTGCTAAGAACATTAAGTTTGAGACATGAAGCAAGGGCATTTTGAGCACTTATTAACAATTTTAATATAATGCTCTCTAATATTTTATCTATAAGGGAATGCAAGGGATCAGTTTAGACTATTAGACTGGAATGAGCCAATTATATTGGAAGGCACAGTTTTCTCGCCCAGCTTTTATTCTTATTGTCACTCTGCATTATTTGCCTGGATCTACGCTTCTGGCAAAATTGCACATTACCACAAAAGAGGAACTCTGTCCTTGGTCACTGGAATGTGACTACCTTTATAAATGGGGTGACTGTGGCTCTTGTGTCCTCAGTGTGGATGCAGGCCCAGTGAGGCTGGTTCTTCCACTGTGCAACGTAAGAAGCATCTCTCTGTATTATATATGTGATTCACGACGGAGGAATTCGTTTGCTGCCTCTCCTGTGTAAAGGAAATTGACAGGTCTCGTCCCATAGAGATTTGGGATGGACTTTTGAAACTCTGACATCCTGTCATTAGAACCCCACTGGTTTGTGGTATGTTGAAAACTTACAGCAATTTCTCTTGAAGTCCTGCCCCTTCCCTAACATCCTGAGTAGCCCTGTCTCGGATCTCCCCAGCCCTCGGGTCTCTCTTGCACACGATCACTCCCATACTGTCTGTGATATTCCTGCCACCCCTCCCGTGGTAGGGGGCAGCATTACATATTATAGAAAATACATGGATAGATTGGGAGTTTGGGGTTGACATGTACAAACTGCTATATTTAAAATAAAATGCCTTACATGGAAAAAAGAAAATACATGGGCCTGATTGCCTATCTGGATCCAACTCCTACCTGTGTGGCCTAGAACATTCCCTTGACTTTTCAGACTGGTTTCTCCCCACTGAAGTCAAGGTAAAGCCTGCCCTGCTTCCCTCAGGGTATTTTGAAAGGTTCTAATGAAACGATGAAAATAGGTAAGTGTCACTTAAATGGAAAAGAGTATCCTTATCATGAATATCTTAAGTACTCAAGCCATGTCTTTGATTTTTTTTGTTTACTGTGTAACAAGGAACGATTGAGGACCTGCTGTGTGCCAGGGCTTCCACTGGGGCTGAGGAAACAGGCCAGCTGAAGTTCCTGTCCTCAAGGAGCTTACGTTCGGATGGGGCAGCAAATAGTAGTCAACCCATGGGTCAGATAATTTCCACATGTGGTAGGTGTGCCGAGGAAAAACAGAGTAAGGAGGTAGAGTGGCCAGGGAAGCAGGCCAGGGAAGGCTTCTCAGAGGAAAAGTTGGAGCGTAGTGCGGCAGGGAGGGAGGGAGGGAGGCATGGGAACTCTGGAAGGAAGAGTGCTTCAGGTAGAGAGAGAGCAGATGCAGAAGCGCTGAGGTATGGGGTTACCAGGTAAAATACAAGATGCCCAATGATAATGAACTTCAGCGAAAGAGTGTTCTATTTAATTTTTTTTTAAAATTTATTTATTTATTTACATTTATTTTTGGCTGTGTTGGGTCTTCATTTCTGTGCGAGGGCTCTCTCCAGTTGCGGCGAGCGGGGGCCACTCTTCATCGCGGTGCGCGGGCCTCTCACCGTCGCGGCCTCTCCCGTTGCGGGGCACAGGCTCCAGACGCGCAGGCTCAGTAGTTGTGGCTCACGGGCCTAGTTGCTCCGCGGCATGTGGGATCCTCCCAGACCAGGGCTCGAACCTGTGTCCCTTGCATTGGCAGGCAGATTCTTAACCACTGCGCCATCAGGGAAGCCCCTATTTAATTTTTAACTGCGACTATATGACAAATACTGCATGCAACATACCAAAAAGAAAAATCATCCTTTGTCTGAAACTCAAATTTAACTGAGCATCTTTTCCCCTCCCCTCACAAACCTGGCGACCCTCCCGAGGTAAGAATGAGCCTGGCGTGTGTTTGGACTTGGAAGGGAGTTCTTTGGGGGGATGGGGGTAGTGGGGCAGGCAGCGTAAGGTTGAGGATAAATTCTGGGTTTTATTCTGAGGGCGAGGAGAAGCCACTGAAGGGTCTGAGTTAGCGTAGGATGTAATCCACTTTGGGCTTTGAAACAATCACCCCTGCTGTGCGCGGAAGAGACATCAGGGGCGAGGGCTGCAGGCAGGGAGTTACCGTCACTTTCATGGCCCTTCCAGCACGGCCCTGCAATAGGAGCAGAGCAAACCCTTTCGGAAGGATTTTGTAGAGAAGATCTAGGCAATCATACTCTCATATCAAAGGCTGACTGTGCTCGTGGGACTGCAGGAGCCGCACGTCTGGCTTCTCTGCTAAGTGTACGGCCCTGGGCAGAACAGACAGCACTTCCGTCCCCAGCTGTGGGGCTGCCCTGCACCTCTGTCTTCACGTGTCACGATGAGCCTTGCCCAGAGGATTACGTGGAGACCGAAGGACATGACGTGTGTGAAGCGCTTTTCCTAGCGCTTGGCTCCTGGCGTACTGTCGCCTTTCTTCTTCGTCTCCTACCCACCCCACAGGCACAGCCTTTCCTAATAAGCAATTTGGCCCAAATACTCATCATCTCAGGTGTTTGATGGAGAGGATGAGCCCAGATAGCAGAACCACTCACATGTGTGGCATCCTTTACCATGTGCATTTCCTGTTCAAAACTTTAGACAGGGGAGTAGGTCAGGGAAGGGAGTGGAGTGGGGTAAAGAAGTCTTTTTTAAAAGCATGCCCCTTAATGAGTAACTACATTTGATCTGTCATCAGTTCAACAAATATGTGTGGATGTATATATGTGTGTATCATCAGTGGATCAAATGAATAGATATAGTCAGTGGTATCCTTTTGGTATGTAACCAACTAGCCTGACAGGAGGATGTCCAATCATCTTTTTCAGATCTTATAGCTAATAGAATTATTAAGAGGTCACCCAAGCCAGCACCTTCATTTTGTAGATGAGAAAACTTGAAAGTCAAATAGTTTAAGGCTATCCCCCTAGTTGTTTGTGGAGTTGGGCATAGAATTCATTTTGGTGGATTCCACATTCGGCAACTCTCGTATCCTTGCCCTTCACTGAGCTTGGCCCTTAAGGTGGCTCTGACGTGTCCTGGTCCAGGAGCCGACAGATCTCAGTCATCACACAGCCCTGCTGCTCACTAGTGAGTGGACCTCGGCAAGATCTCAGCCCCTTTAAGCCTTGCTTTCCTCACTTGTAACCTGGCAATGGAACCCACGTCATAGGGCACTTCAGGGGATTAAATGATGGGATGCAGTCAAGTTCATTTGTTTTTTTCCCTGAACTGTAAACCTTCAATAAATGACTGTATGCTTATATAATGTAATGCCTTTAAAACTTATTTGATTAAGAAATGTTCATTTAAAAGAAAAAAGTCATAATATGAAGATTCACATAAAGAAGAAAATGCAAACACCCATGACACCAGTATCCAGAGATAACCTCAGACTTTTTTTATGCATTTTGCTCATTTAGTTTTGATTGCACTTACTCTAGGAGAAAAACAGCATGAAATTCTATATGTCAGTGATCCATTAAAGCAAAACCTTTCTCATTAAGCATGAGAGAAGAGGCCATAACGGAGTCTGATTATTATTCTTTCAAAAACACAGAACGTTACTACAGAGAGTTAGGCCAGTTACGCCAAAGTACACACATACATACGTTAAGTCTCCTACTCATTTTTGCTATAATTTTATTACTTCTTTTCCCCCTTTAAATTCCAACTCGAGCTGTAGGAATCTCTATAAGCAGTTTCTTTTTTCTTAAATGTAATGAATTGTCCATCCTACGGAACTTGAAAGTAAGTATGACCTACCTGAGGTCTGTTTAGGAACTTTGCTTTGATTCACACTGTATGTGATGAAGCTGCAAAACCTTCTCAGGTCAAAGAAGTTTAAATCATTGGGAGGAGGAATGTCAAAAATAAAATTGGTTAATTTTAGATCTCCTTGCTCAAGAAAAGTGATTCATTGTGCCCTCTCTGTGGAAGATGACTTAATGTTCCAAAGGTCTAGCCTGGCTGGTCTTTTCTGTTTCTGCTGCCTCTTCATTTTGTAGCCTGAGTCTAGTGCACTAAAAAGATTAGTTCCTGTAGAAGTTTTGCCTTCAAATCGAAGGTTAATAGAGTCATGGTTCTGTTCCTCTATCGATTGTTGTGTGTGTGTTGCCGTGAACTCAGACGGTTTTCAATTTTTAGACTTACTGTGGTGATTTGTGGACTCTTTTAAGGCTGTCCAGTCCCTTCCCTGGCAGAGGGCTTGATGGAGGACTTGCCAGCTTGCAGGAGTCGGGTAGAGGTCAGGGTAGACAGTGGGAGGGTCCAGTGCCACAGATCCTGTCCCAAGGAGAGCACCAAGGTCACAGCTGGAAAAAAGCATAGCCAAGGCAGTAGATGAAGGGAGATGACCACAGGCAGACATAGGACACTAGGGTTCTGAGAGCCAGGAAAAGAGATGGTAAGAATGAGTTGAAATAGAAGAGCTTCCAGATCAGGAAGACAGTGGGCTCATTCTGGGGTCCAGCTTTCTTGGTAGGATGCTGTGCTGGGCGGTTATACTCACTGAAGGAGCCAAGGTAGATCAGACAAAACAGTTAGGGACGAGGAGGTTGAATTATTGGCCCTGAGCAAGATTTTCCCTGAGTGTTATTAATGATGTCCTTATTTAGGAAAATGTTGCTCATCTGAGGGCTGTTTGTTTCAGTACGTGGAAGTATTGCCGGTGCTGGCTTTCTTCCAATCCTGGTAATCCTCTGAGGTTTCAGAAAGAAATGTGTTTGTTTTTTGTTTTTCCCCCCTCTCCCTGTGGAGTAATTGGTTTATGTATAATTGAATTATTTTGTTAACCAGTTATCCTATCACTGTGTACAAAAACAGCCACCCTAAGAACCCACTGTACTCCTGTGTCAAGATGTTCAGAATTGGTTTTTCCTCCATTATGAGTGAATATGTAACGGTAAGATTTCTTGCTAAAAGCTAAAATAGGCAGACTCCATTTCCCATTCTTTCAGGGATGCCCTTGAAATCTTGCCCAGTATTATCCAGTGACTTAACGTAAGAAGAACTGAGATAAAGATCAGTTTCAAAGAGGAATTAAAGTCTTGAGTATTCTGTCGGGAAGTCGTATTTTAGAAGATCACCTTGAACTGTATTTTCATGAGAGTACATTTCAGAAGATTCTTCTAAGGGCAGAGGGGAGTGAATGTACTCTCCTTTATCTGACCTCACTAATGTCTCTCCTTTTGGTTGATTTTCTTTATTCATAGTCGTGTTTCATCTTTCCCTATCATGCTCTTCATGAGGACATGTTTTATCCTGACATGCTGCTCTGTACATTTTGTTATTTATTTAGTGTGGGGTTGACTACAGATCTATATCCTGCTTTCTCATCCTCATGCATTTTTCTGTGCAGTGGAAGGTCTCACAGTCAGGTCTACAATCCATTTGAAGCCTTCATGTTACAAATATGCTTTAAAGCACTGTCTTATTGAGTCCATTTACAAAAATTTAATTTGAATTAAATCATTCAGTCCGGCCTGAGAACACAAGGCACACATGTGTGCAGTGCTGCTGGGACCAGCCGAGGCTTCATCCCCCTTGAGGCTTCTTTTCTGCTGGTTCTCCCTCACTTTTCTCATTTGTATTAATAGAGTGCTTTTCCTTGGTGATTTTGCCTTTCATGGTGATATTGCTGTATAAGGGCTCAGTATTTAGACATAGGCATTCCAGGCAAGTTAGTATTTTCTTTTTTTTTATGAGTAAAAACCA
The DNA here is from genome assembly GCF_028023285.1 of Balaenoptera ricei. Taxonomy (NCBI): domain Eukaryota; kingdom Metazoa; phylum Chordata; class Mammalia; order Artiodactyla; family Balaenopteridae; genus Balaenoptera; species Balaenoptera ricei. Next base: position 1,987,148 of record NC_082645.1, on the reverse strand, counting down.
CAGCAACTTTTCTTATGAGGAGTCCTTTTGAGTCTCTGAAGTCATTCACAAATATGGTCAAGTCTGATTTCACTCCACAAAAAGAAAAGAGAATATCGTGTACTTTTCCTATCCAGGAATTCCACCCTCCCCCAAGCTTTTGCCCTCTGCTTGTTACTTTCAGATCATTTGCGGTGGCAGAGGGCTTTCTGCAGATTGCCCAATTATTTCGGGTCCTAGTCAAGCAATCACCTTGCTTTCAGAGATATTTCTAGAGTAGTGAAACTGCTTTGTTTCTTTGAAAACTCACCGGGAGCTGGAGAGCCAACCAGCTTGTGTGACTGTGCATTGCTGACCCACTGACCTCACACACATCCCTGCCTCCCCCGTGACCCTCCAAGGATGCCCCCCGCCCTCTTGCACTCTTCATTTTTATAGGTCCACCTGGCCACAGAAACATTATTTTCAGCACCTGTTTATTAGCCATCTTTAATAACCTCATATATTAATAAATGGGTGACGTGCTATCTTGGAATTATATGGCCAGTTTTGGCAAAGAGGTCAGACATCAGTATCGCTCAGTGCATTTTTCATTTACTAGAAAGTGTGAATTTGCCTAATTTTCTTTGGTAACCTTTGTCGAAGTCATTCCTGTAAAATCTGGCACTTACCCTTTCTTTTTCCTCCTCCCCCAGCTCTCTAAACTCCGGTGCATTGACAGAACAGTCCATCTTCCAGAATGGCTCTCACAAGATTGCTGAAGGATTTTGTTTTTTTCTTTCATCTCTCTTTCCAATAGGTTTTATCACCCTGTTCCTTGAGTTAGTGTGAAGTGAACAGCCAGAAAATGAGGGGAAGCGTTGATCAGTTAGCCTTAAACTCTCAGTTGCATTCCTAATTTGGAGATACATGATGGAGTTCTGTGGCTCAGATGCCTTGACGTTTCCTTGCTCACCACACCACAGCAGATAACAAGTCATTCCCGTCCTCTTGCTAAATAGTACAGAGGCACCTTTGCATTCTCATTCTCTGGCAGCAGTGTTCAAGTCTTTTAACTTTCTGCTGTAAGACCCCCCTCTCCTTCTGTGTAGAAGTTCAAGGATTAAATGATTAAGGAATCAGTCACTGTGAAGTCTTTGAAGGACAGATGTGAAGTGTCATGATACGCTCCTTGGGACCTTGGCTGATTACTGTTTCATCTGAGAGGGGCCCTGCCTCTGGATTGCCAGCTAGAAGTGTGGGAATCTGACCGATAATAGTAATAACCCACTTAACCCACTTCCTGTGTACCAGGAACTGTGCTTGGAGCTTTGCACAGACATTAATTCATTTACAGATGCACCAGCATACTTAGTGTCTCCGATTTCTATTTTTCAGGTTGAAAATTGGTGTCCTCATTTACCTTGGAGAGCAAAAAATCCCTACGAAGAAGCTGATCGTAATTCATTGGTAAGTGATTTTGGAAACCTCTCCCTAGGCTTGTGATTTGAGTATGATGCCAAGTGATACATGAGGAGTCTTCTGCCAGCTGTAATCTGAAATAACGGTAAACCGAAGAACTTCTACCCCCAGCCCTGTGGAAGTCTGAGTGACCAAATCAGTCAACCAGTTAGCATATGTTTATTTATTGAGCAGTTTCTCTGAGGGTTCCTACGTGATAGGCTACTGATACGAATAAGACCTGGTGCCAGACGTGGAGGCGCCCAGTGATTTAATAATGAGGGTGATGGTTGTAAATAATGGCTGTGTCAACACTGAAACACAGGCCCGTGGAAATTAATAAAGAAGTGGCGATCTCAGCCTGCATGGGTCAGGAAAGCATGTAAAGAGATGACGACCTTGGAGTTGAATTTAAAGCGATGAATGAGGTTATACCAGGTCAAGGAGAGAAAGATGTCTCTGATGGCAGGGGGAAAGGTGCCTGTACAAGAGCCCGGCATTTTCAGGGAGTAGAGTCTGGTTCAGTGGGACAAGGCCATAGGGGTTTGGATGAGCTGGAATGAAGACGAAATGGGAAAGGTAGGTAGGGGCTGTGAAAAGCTTTGTATTAAAAGCTCAAGTCTTTATTCTTCACCCCAGGGATCAGCTAATTTTTTTCTGTGACAGGCCAGGTAGTAAATATTTTCATCTTTCTGACCTGTGGCACAGGGCAGCCCTAGGCAATGTGTAAATGTGTGGACGTGACTGTGTTCTGTTAAAACTTTACATAGAAAAACAGGCAGCGAGGGGGATTTGGTCCAAGAGCCAGAGTTTGCTTAGCCTTGCTTAGACCGTGGGATTCTTGGGAAACTGTTGAGTCAAGGACATGGTCAGATGAGTGTTAGAATGAACTATGGTAACTGCTGAAAGATGGATTTAGTGAATGTTTTATTTAGATGTTATATGAAAAAAATACTAGTGTTATTATTTTTCTCTGTTATTTCAATTGCTGGCTGCATCCAGCTATCTTAGAAAAATAGTCTTCCTGACTTTTAAGTTATTTTGGCTTGAATTTTTTTTTTTTTAATTTTTGGCTGTGTTGGGTCTTTGTTGCTGCATGAGGGCTTTCTCTAGTTGCAGCGAGCGGGGGCTACTCTTCGTTGCGGTGCACGGGCTTCTCATTGCGGTGGCTTCTCTTGTTGCGGAGCACGGGCTCTAGGCATGCGGGCTTCAGTAGTTGTGGCACGCAGGGTCAGTAGTTGTGGCTCGGGGGCTCTAGAGTGCAGGCTCAGTAGTTGTGGTGCACGGGCTTAGTTGCTCCACAGCATGTGGGATCTTCCCGGACCGGGGCTCGAACCCATGTCCCCTGCATTGGTAGGAGGATTCTTAACCACTGCACCACCAGGGAAGCCCTTTTGGCTTGAATTTGAAATTTTATTCAGTTACTATAGGAAAATGGTATTCCTGGCTTTTAAATTCCTTAGAAAATAATAAACTTTTGTTTGTTTGGATTGGGACAAAACTAGAGGATGAGCATTTATTTCCCTACTTAACTTTGCAGACAGAATGAGGCTTTTTGGCGGCCTACACAATGGCAGTTAAGAATTGACTTCAGTTTTCCCAGGAGTCCGCTACCCTGCAGTAGATCAAGGGGCCAATAAATTCGGGTGCAGAGAATTTCGAGGTGTATCAAGCACATTCACTGTAAAATATGCATTTTTGACATAGCTCAGGGCTTTGCAAGTCTGTGCTGCCTTTCTCCACTTCTGATTTTTTAATGATGTCCCTTATAGCAGAGCAGCAGTCAAGAGGCCTTTGTCTCAATTGGCAGTCCTGGGACCTTCAAGCAAAGCTGTTCAGCAGACCAGACTTTTGAAGCCCTGTGTTTAATTGACCATCTCTTTCAAGTTTTCAAATGTCACATCATGAAAACCATTATGCTTCTGGACTTCTTATCTATCTTCTACTCATTTTTATTAAATTTCTGTTTCTAGGCAGAAATTCGTACGGATTTTAATATTCTCTACAGTATGATGAAAAAGCATGAAGAATTCCGATGGATGAGACTACGGATCCGGCGAATGGCTGATGCGTGGATCCAGGCAATCAAGTCCCTGGCAGAGAAGCAGAATCTTGAAAAGAGAAAGCGGAAGAAAGTGAGTTTCTGATTAATTCACTTCAGTTGGATGCCAGTTTTCTTGAAAATTTGATTTTCATGGAGACAAGACTAAGAGAAATGTCATGTCTCAAATGATACTCCCTCAGGGTGAATCTGTGCAGTCTCTTCTTGTACAGCCATTTTTTGGGCTGTCCTTTTCCCCAGTTACAATAATTATACTTAGCAGGAACTGGCACACATGTTTTCTTGGGTGAAGCCAGGCAGAATGTCTGCTTGTAAGATTTTGCTATGAACCCTCTGACTCTGTCTCAGTGGCATCAGGAAATTTAATTCTCTCTTCTTTACCCGAATACAATCTTGAAGAACTTCCTGTTTACATCATCATGACAATTTCATATTCTTGGTATTTGTCAGCTCTGGGATTTGGGCAACTAACTGGTGAGTTTCATTGCTGTTCTGTTTGGTGGTGCTTCTGCTTATGTTCTTGAGAGAGAGATACTATAAATTAAACTTGAGCCAATTTGTTTTGAAGTTCATGAGGAGATGCTTGGGAAACCTCTGTAATATCCCTGAGCATGAAGATCTTATACCCTATTAGTTATACATCAAGTGGCCATGACTTTAGATTAACTATTCTGATGAAGAATAAACGAGAAAAGTAAACAATCTGTTCCCATATCTAAAAATAAATGAAAAATGAGTTTGGTATTCCTAATTTGACTAATTTGATACCTTTGGGGCAAAAATCCAGATACACTTGCAGAACCCCAAGTCACAGTTTAATGAGTCAGTTTTGCTTAGATCCCTTGAGTTTATGAGACAGCAGGACCAGACATCCTGGCATCAGATAGTCTTCCAGGAAAGAGCATGTGGTCATAGATCCAGGTGAGCTATGAAAAGAAAGAGTAATTTCTGTATAATCCTCTGCAGTTATCTCCAGGATATATTGTTACATGAAGACATGGTAGGTGGAGAATAGTGAACATTATTTTTAAAAGGAAGAAGGAATTTATCTATATATCTGTATCTACACCTACATGTGTACCTATAGATATATACATACACACACATATATACACATATATAATGTATATATGATATACATATATGCTTCTTGCTCAGATTTTTTAAATGGAAGAGCAAAGCGTGCAATTAAAAATAAAGGAGACGGATGGTGGTAATGGTTGCACGACAATGTGAATGTATTTAATGCCACTGAACTGTACACTTAAAAATGGTTAAAATCGTAAAGCTTATGTATGTTTTATCACAATAAAAGAAGGTCTAATAAGGGGAGTCAGGGGGTATTGTGGAGGCAAGAAGTATAGAAACTAGACTTCTATGAATACATCTTGCTTTGTAGATTTGACACTGGAATCATTTTACTTAAGTGCAAAACAATTTAATTACAAAAAAAATCATAAGGAAAAAATAAAGCAAATGAACTGACCACGTGTCCACTTTTACTCTAAGCACACAGAGAAGGGCTATTCTTAGTGACTTCAGAGCACAATACTTTGAACGTTTCTGATGGCATATCACAAATGATAAAAAAAAAAACTGCAAAAATATCTTAAAACAATTTTTCTAATCCTGTAAGAGGTGGTGGTGTTGATATTCTCCTTCCAAATCCATTATGTGTATTGGAATAAAGCAAATTAGCAATTATGTTAGTGTCCCAGAGAAGTGGAATTTTCAATGTGGGAGAGAGGAAGTAACAGATGTGAGATGGATAATGTTATAAAAATGGATAAAGCTGCTGTAATCCTGGGTTTGAATTGGAAAAACCGGTGTGAACTCATGATTATTTTTATTCTTGAGGAAAAATAAATTTTCTAGCTATGTCCACTGAAAAGGCCTATAAACAGTGATCATCTAGAGTATGCTAGGCGCCAGACTTTGATCTTTAAATACCATTTTCACTAAATGGTCTAAAAGGTTCTTGGAAAAATGGCTGATTAAGGCCTGAGACAGATGTTGTACAAGATGAGCTTGGAACGCCTTGTCGTGTCAGAGAGCAAAGAAACTATCAAAGACTACTAGGATTTTGTCAAAAAACTTAGAAGCCAACTTTAATAGTCTCCCGTTGCCCAAGATGGCACAATTTGGTAATCAGTAAGAATAATAACTGCAGTTATTGAAACACATCAAATATACTTATATTCATGATTTTATCATGATATATATATATATATATATTTAAAATCCTCATTGGTCATCATTAGAGTACGCTAAAGAACAAATTAGTTATTTTGAAAACTGTTAAGTAAAAGGAAAGAATCAAGTATTTACCAGGTTTTTTCTATGTACGCTGTCCTTCGTGAGGGGTAGTTTCTCTTCATAGAAGTATTATAGCTAATAAATGCAGAAGGAATGATAGAATATCACCATTTGCAACCCCTAATGGATTATTGCATCTAGTTAGTGATCATCAGTAGCTGCTAACATCACAAAACAGAAACACCCAGATTTTGTTCTCACCACTGGAAGTACACGGCACCACCTGTGAAGTAGTATTGCCTCAAAAATCAAATACAAATTTGATCATGGCTGCAGATCTGATTACTAATTTACCATAAACACAAGGGACAGAAGAATCTGTTACACAGTCAGCAAGATCTAGAGTGTGAGAGACTCTATTGCAAATACAACCCAATTTCTTTGACAAATAAATTACAAGCCTCTATCCCCCCAAAAAAGGATAATTGGGCACCACTGTAGGTTAAAGAAGAGATGGATGAGACATTACAATTTGTGCACTTTATTTGACTTCTGACTCAACCAACTGCTCTTGAAAAAAATAAGTGACAATTGAGCAAGTGTATAGACTAGCTGGATATTGGACGATACTAAGGATTTAATAGCTATGTTAGGGGCATTGGGGTGATGTTACGGTTACGTTTTTTAAGTGAAAGTTTGTTTCTTTTAGAAATTCCAACTGAACTATTTACAGATGAAAGGACGGGCTGTCTAGGATTTGCTTCAAGATAAGCTAGAGGGGTTGGGAGAAAATGAGGGATGTACATTAAATAAGACTTGTCAGGAGTTAATTGTTGAAGTTAATAATTGTTGAGTACAGTGGAATTGACTATATTGTCATGTCTGTTTTTGTTAGTGTTTGAAATTTTCCGTGTTAAAAGCTTAAGGATATTCCAGCTGTGGAAGAAAAGCCCAATATAGTTAAAAGATATTTTATTGTCCTACTTGATTCTCCTTTAATTCCAATTTTCCAAATGTACCCCACTTTTGGAAAGCAGGATTATCTGTCCCTACCTCACACTCATAGCCATACCAAATGCAGTAATGACTTTATTTCTGTAAAACAACAATGAAAAATCATTTCCTTCCTTTCTCTGTACCTTCTAGAAAAATTGTTTACCCCATGTTGAGATTTCATTAGAACGTAAACATGACTTTGGAATTGGTGGTGGCTTTTTGGTAGGTTACTGTGGAGTTTGTACTTTGTCCAACCGGAATCAGTATGTGCCTCTTCTTTTTTTTTTTTTTTTTTTTTTTTCAGGTCCTTGTTCACCTGGGCCTCCTGACTAAGGAATCTGGATTTAAGATTGCAGAGACAGCTTTCAGTGGTGGCCCTCTTGGTGAATTAGTTCAGTGGAGTGATTTAATTACATCTCTGTACTTACTGGGCCATGACATTAGGATTTCAGCTTCACTGGCGGAGCTCAAGGAGTAAGGAGATTATTTTTCAATTTTAAAATCAGAATACAAGAAAGAAATTGTAAACTCTTAAAGCCCTCTATTGGTGTGTAACTTCTTGTGGAGGAAAATGAAAGTGATAATTCACGAAACAGGAGATAAGAAGATTATTTTCAGAAGCTAAATACATACACTGTGAAAAGGCTAATATGTTTTCGTTGTAGCTGCAGGCTCCAGAGGCTTGATAAATGAATGCCAGAAAATTCAAACTAAGGAGCTTATTCTTTGCTGTCACAGGTGCTTCCAGCATCTGCAGCAGGAAACATTATTGACTGTCCTAATTCCCTGTCTCTTGCTGAAACTCATACCCTTCCCTACTCAACAGCAAGCTTTCTAAATCTTCAAACGGGGCAGGTTCCTGTTTGCAATTTAATTTGGATAGAATGAGTTTCTTGAAAGCCCTGATCCAATCCTATTTCAGTTAGCCCACTTTCAACTCTGCCTGGGTTTTTTGGTTTCACTGAAATGTGCTTCTAGCTCAAGCCCTCTCTTAATCCCTTTTAGATTGACACAACTGGCTAAACAGAAATGCTTAGAGCCCCTTCCCTCCTTTTTGGATAACTGCCCATGGAGACTGTCTACCCAAGTTAACATCTAGCAATATGTCAACTGTTCCAAGAGAAATGGCTTGAAGGAATATTCTAGAAATGGAAGAGGTGTTAAGACAATGTATGTCTCACCCTGCTCCTACTTTATTGTCTAAAACATTGATGCCCAGAGAGGTCACTTGTGTTAAGTCTGAGGTCCACATCGGATTAGATGCGGTATTGGGGTGAAAGCAGTATTATCCGTAAAATAATGTCAGCTCTCTTTTGTTAAATGGTTTCCATACGCTGAAACCATGAGCCGGGCTTTAGTTACAGTGGTAGTTTCAACAGTTATGACAACCATAACACTGATGATGCCTATTAAGAGCTAACATTTGGGGGTTTTCCTTGGTGGTCCAGTGGGTAAGATTCCACGCTTCCAACGCAGGGGACCCGGCTTCGATCCCTGGTTGGGGAACTAGAACCCGCATGCATGCCGCAACTAAGAGTCTGCATGCCGCAACTAAGAATCCTGCATGCTTCAACGAAGATCCCATGTGTTGCAACTAAGACCCGCAGCAGCCAAAATAAATAAATAGTAAAAAAAAAAAAAAAAAAGCTACCATTTGTTGAGCGCTTCCCATGCACCAGTTACTAAGTGTTTTACATGTTTTATGTTATTTAGTCCTTAGTGCAAACCTGGAAGTAGGCACTGTTGCCTTCTGCATTTTAAAGATGAGGAAACTGAAATTCAAACCAAAAAAGATTTCCTCAAAGTCCCATGGAGAGTACGTGGCGGAGCCAGGATTTGATCCCTCAGTCTGCCTGACGTCAAAGCCTGTGCTCTTGACCACCGAACCACAGTGCTCCTTTCAGAACTCGATAAACCTGAGGTCTTCGGAGCCCTTCACCACTTTTGTCCCTTTAACCGCTGCCTCCTGTTGCCTTCCTCCTGCTTTTTTTAAAACACTCTGGGGAGCACAGAGTATGAAGTGGGTACCTTCGTACATTGAGCGTTCATTCCTTCAGCGCTCTCTGTGGGCTGCTTCTTGGTACGGGACATACGGAGATGGCCAGTGTGTGGCCAAGGAGATGCCCGCCTTTTGATAATTGCCACTAATACGTTGCACAATATTGACACTAAGTGCAGTGTGATTAGTTCTGATTGAGGTGAGGGTGCTCAGCACAGGGAGGGCAGAATCCGTGACTTTTGCTCACCACTGTGTATTGAGCACCTAGAACAGTGCCTGGCACACAGTGGGTGCCCATAACTATTTACTGAACAAATGAGTGAAGGCATGCATGAATGAGTGGGGGGTGAAGAAATGGAGGATAATGGGAGCTCTGGCGATAGGCGCTCCCCAGGGAGCTCCGAAAAGGCGTATTAGGGATCTACCAGGCAGAGACTTAATTTGCTGGTCAAGAAGATTAGGGAGGTCTTTAAGCCCTGGTGACAGGGCCAGATGTGTTTTATTTGAGCAGATACTTGTGGAAGCAACATGGAGCAGTGGTTCCCAAACATGCCTGCACATTAGAATCACCTGGGGATCTTTTTAGGCTCCCTAAGCCCAGACCATATCCCAGACTAATTAAATGACAACCTATGGGGGTAGGACTCAGGCATAAGTATCTGTTGATGCTTCCAGGTGATTCCAAAGTGCAGGCAAGTTTGGGAACCACTGAATACAGGGAGGACCAGGAGTCAGTGACGATGGCTGAGCAGGCCAAATGCGGTCCTCTGCGTTTTTTGTTAATCAAGTATCACGGGCCCAAAGCCACACCCGTGGCTGCTTTCCTTCTCCAAGAGCAGAGCTGAATAGCTGTGACGGAGAATGTGTGGCCTTCAGAGATGCAAGTGTTTACTATCTGGGCCTTTAAAGAAAAAATTTTCAAATCCTTGGGAAGAAATTGGTTATATGGAATCTACCTCTTTCAGAAACCCAGTGGAGAAGAGGGTGCCTGGAGCAGAGTCAGTATGGAGCTCTAGGGCAGAGGCCTATTGATGACTCTTGCCCTTTGGAGTACGGTGTCCATAATCTGGTGAAGGACTGTTACGGGGTGTGAGCAGGGATACAAAGACCAATGATGACTGATTTCTGGGTGAATGGCAGTATGGGTAGCACTTATTTGCCCCACCCATGTGATATTGATGTACGAGCAAGCATGTTGGCTCTGAGTACAAGGGTGGGTTTGGATGGGTGGGTGGATGGAAGGAAGGATAATGAAAAAGTATAAACCATAGTGCCAGTTCTGTAATATAGTCTAGTCAGAAGGAAAAATTAGACACAAAAGAAATTTGCAAACAGTACAGGACAGTACAGAAACAAGTTTATATTGTAGAGGCTAGAAATGGAAGACATTTAGGAGGTCAGTAAGGGCTGTATGATAAGAACAGTCTCTTTGGGAGAAACTAATAGGTACTGAGTATCTAGTATACATAGGTACTTTCCACTGAATACCTAATTTAACTACTTGAAGAGTTCCTGAGAGGTTGCTGTCCTACCATCTTCTCTGTATCCAATCCTGTTTGGTGTGTGTGTGTGTTGTTTTTTTTTAAGTGAGGAAAGATTCAGAGAAGTTAAGTAACTTTCTAAGATCTCACAGCTGCTAGACAGTGGAGTGTGATTTAATTAGTCTGGAATATGGTCTGGGCTTGGGAAGTTGGAAAATATCCCCAGGTGATTCTAATGTGCAGGCATGTTTGGGAACCACTGCTTCATGTTGCTTCTACAATTATCTCTTTAAATAAAACACATCTGGCCCTGTCACCAGTACTTAAAGACCTCCCTAATCTTCTTGACCAGCAAATTAAATGGAGACAGATTGAGACCCAGATCTCCCTTGGTTTCCAAGGCTGTGTTTGTATACAACCATTTGCTTTTGCAAGAGTCAGAATTGAGGCTTTGGATGGACGTGATGAGTGGGTAGAATTTGGATAGGCAGCTGATTGGGAAGGGCCATGCCGTCCTCCCTGATAAGGATTCTTGGGATGTTTATTTACCTATTAAAGTTGCTAAGTGCAGTACCTTGCAGTAAATTATTTTTGGTTTTTTTTTCCTCTCTTCTGTCCTTTCTCTAGAATAATGAAGAAGGTTGTAGGAAACCGATCTGGCTGCCCAACTGTAGGAGACAGAATTGTTGAGCTCATTTATATTGATATTGTAGGACTCGCTCAATTCAAGAAAACTCTCGGACCATCCTGGGTTCATTACCAGTAAGTGCTACATACTGTTCTTAAGTTTTAGAGCTTTTTATTTCTTTAACAAGGGTTACATGGTTGCTGGTAGAAAAAGCTTATCAAATATTATCTTTTTTTTTCTTTTTTTATAATTGTCTCTATTTTTAACATCTTTATTGGAGTATAATTGCTTTACAACAGTGTGTTAGTTTCTACTGTATAACAAAGTGAAAGAGCTATACACATACATATATCCCCATATCTCCTCCCTCTTGTGTCTCCCTCCCACCCTCCCTGTCCCACCCCTCTAGGTGGTCACAAAGCACGGAGCTGATCCCCCTGTGCTATGCGGCTGCTTCCCTGTGTAGAGCGTTTCTCATTCCTAATTGAAGTTCAGATTCTCCTCGGTGCCTTTTGACTTTCAAGGGCTGTTCATTATTTTCATTGATTTCTTTTAAAAATAGAAAATAAGTATCCAACCTCCTTTTTACCTTCCCTAACACTTAGCTTGCCTCTGTCAGTCTGCCTACACTAATCTCATCTGTTTAGTCAAATAATGATTTTGATAAACTATGGACAGGGTCATTCCTTGTGTTCCTTAGGTTTGAGTTGATGACTTATTTCTCTGTCCCTTTCCCCCATCGGTATTCTTGTCATTCTTAGAAGAGAAATCTGGGCGTAGCTTATCTGAATGCTGGGGTCTTGTACTTTTAAAGATAAGCCTCATGCTTAGTATCACCAGAGTGCATGTGTTACTCTGTGTACAGTTTTTATTACTTAGTAGAAGATCTCACTCTTTCCCTCTTGTGGGTTTGAGACCATGGTTTAGTAATTGAAACAGTTTTACATGGTACACAAGCATGACACTAAATAACATTGAATTATATAATGAAATTTACTAATTTTTTCAATTTCCTTTCAATCTTTCTAAAAAAGGCTTAGTTTGATACTACTGTATCTCCAACACTACTTTTAACACTTGCATGAGAGTAGCTATAAGTCTCAACGTTCAGCAGGCAAAAAAAATACCTAGTTTGAGTTTAGTAATTCTTATTAAAGAAGAGTAATATGGAGGATTGATCAAGATGGCCCAGTAGGACGATGTGGGACTTGCCTCCCCCTGTGTACACATCCAGAATACATCTAACTGTGGAACAATTCTCATTGAAAACCAACTGGAAACTGGCAGAAAGGCTCCTGTACAACCAAGACCGTAAGAAAGATTCACATGTAATCGGGTAGGAAGGGAAGAAAAGGGATCAGGGAGGGACCCCTGGGAGGGGACTCAGAGATTGCACAAGTGGAGACCTGCCCTGGGAAGTGAGCGGTGAGAGCCACAGATTGGGCACCTGAGTCGTGGGGTTATACACAGGGGAAACAAGCCCCCTTGTTAGGTTGGAGGACCACTGACACCAACAGGAGAGCTGTGGAAGGCCTAGACCCTGCTTGTGAGGAGCATGTGTGCCCTGGCTTGCCCCTGAGGCAGGCCAGAGAGGACGGACAGAGGTTTCCTGCAACTGCCTCAGCACGTGCCAGCCCTAGCCCAGCAAATGCTCTAGCCCCACTTACTCCATGTCACAAGATGGCACTGGAGCTGGGGTGGCCACAACGAGAGAGAGAAGACTGTGGGACACAGAGGCGACCTGGTCCCAGGATGGAGCCTGGGCAGTGGGGGAGGCAGTGGCCATTGTTGGCACTTACTCAAGCAGTGCATCAGAAGCAGCCCAGACCTCTGATGGCAGCCACTCAACCACAACTCACCCTGCGATACATGCTGAGAGGTCACGCAGGCTCCAACTGCCAAGGGTGCCGCAGCAAAGCAGGGATGGAGGAGATTGGGGGCGGTGAATGACTGTGAGGGGCAAAGGGTACTTGGACCCGAGGTTGCATCTGAGCAGAGCGAGGGAAACAGTTGTTGGTGCCTGTACAGACAGTGCACTGGAGACAGCTCAGATCTCTGTGGTCAAGCTACACAAGCTGAGAGCCTGCACCCTCTGCCCCTGCTTCAGCACTCCCTCACCCTCTGGGGTAAGGGTCCCAGTGCTGGGAGAAGGGAAAGCACACACTTAAAGGAGCAGAGCCAGCTTGGGCCTGAACCTCAGGGCTTCTACTTCAGCAACTTGGTATCAGACTCCACCCCTGATAGGGAGGTGATGGCCACCGAGCAGAGAGGAAGCCCCACCTCACACCCGCCTTCAGCTCTGGCCCCTTCATCTCCAGCCCCACCCATACCAAGGTGATAGCTGCCAGCAAACCCTGAAGAAAGGGTGACTTGCATTCACATCAAATCCAGCTCTCCCACCAAAGGCACTGGGCACATGCAGTCTGTATAGGGGTACTCCCATGTAAGAACACCCCTTCAAGACTGCGGTAGGTAACTTTTTCACGTAAATTCACAGAGGCAGAGAAAGTTTAGCAAAATGAAAAGGCAGAGGAAGTGGTCTCAATCGAAAGAACAGGAGAAAACCCCTGAAAAAATAATGAAACAGAAATAAACAAATTACTGGATAAAGAATTCAAAGCATTGGTAATAAGAATGTTAGCTGAACTAGAGTAAAGAGTAGATGAACACAGTTAGAGTTTTAACCAGGAACTAGAAAGTATAAAAAAGACCCAATCAAAAATGAAGAATTCAATAAGTGAAATTTAAAAAAAAGACACACTAGAAGGGATGAATAATAGACTAAGTGATATAGAAGTACACCTAAGTCGTCTGGAAGACAGAATAATGGAAATTGCCCAATCAGAGCAGCAAAAAGAAAAACAAATTTAAAAAAATGAGAACAGTTTAAGGCATCTCTGGGATTACATTAAGTCTACCAACATTCACATTATAGGTGTCTCAAAGGGGGAGAGAAAAGGAGATCTAAAATGTATTTGAGGAAATTATGGCTGAAAACATTCCAAATCTGAAGAAGGAAACAGATATCCATGTACAGGAAGCACAAAGGGTCCCAATCAAGATGAACCCAAACAGACCCACATCAAGACATATCATAATTAAAATGACAAAAGTTAAAGAGAGAATTCTAAAGGCAGCAAGAGAAAAATAAGTCATACAGTGGAACCCCATAAGGCTATCTGCTGATTTTTCTGCAGAAACTTTGCAAGCCAGAAGGGAGTGGCATGATATATTCAAAGTGCTGAAAGGGAAGAACCTGCAACCTAGGATATGCTACCCAACAAGATTATCACTTAGAATAGGAGCGATAAAGAGCTCAGACAAGCAAAAACTAAGAGTTCATCAATACTGAACCAACCCTAAAAGAAATGTTAAAAGGTCTTTGCTAAGTGGAAAAAAAGTAAGAATCTATAGGAAAGGGAAAATCCCACTGGGGAAGCCACATATATAGTAAGGACTAAAGATCAACCAGTTAAATAAGCCAGTATGAAGATTAAAAGACAAAAAAATTATAAAAGCAACTATAGCTATAATAATAAGGGGAGAAGCATGAAGATTAAAATATGACATCAAAAACACAAAATGTGGCAGAGGGGAGTAAAAAATACAGATCTTTTAGAATGAGTTTGAACTTAAATGAATACCAATTTAAAACAAGTAGGTATAGTTACAGGTCAACATAGAACCCCATGGTAATCACAAATCCAAAACCTACAATAGATACACAAAACATATAAAGAAAGGAACAGAAGCATACTACTAAAGAAAATCATCAAACCACAAGGGAAGAAACAAAAAGAAGAAGAACAGAGAACTACAAAAAAACAACCAGAAAACAAGTAATAAAATGGCAGTAAGTACATATCTATCGATAATTACTTTAAATATCGTTGCACTAAATGCTCCAATCAAAACACATAGGGTGGCTGATTGGATTTAAAAAAGATCCATCTAAATGCTGCCTACAAGATACTCACTTTAAAGCTAAAGACACACACAGACTGAAAGTGAGGGGATGGAAAAAGATATTTCATGCAAACAGAAATGGCAAGAACTTGGAGTAGCAATATTCATATCAGACAAAATAGACTTTTAAAACAAAGCCTATAATAAAAGAAAAAGAAGAGCATTATATAATGATAAAGGGATCAATACAAGAAGAAGGTAGTACACCGGTTAACATGTATGCATCCAGTACAGGACCACCCAAATACATAAAGCAAATACTAACAGACATAAAGGGAGAAATTGACAATAATAGTAGGGGACTTTAACACCCCACTTACATCAATGGACAGATCATCCAGACCAAAAATCAGTAAGGCAACAGTGATCTTAAATGACACAATAGAGCAGTTGGGCTTAATAGATATCTACAGGTCATCACATCTGAAAACAGCAGAATACACATTCTTTTCAAGTGTACATGGAACATCTCCAGGATAAATCACATGCTAGGCCACAAAACAAGTCTCAACAAGTTCAAGAGGATAGAAATTATATCAAGCATTTTTTCTGACCCCAACGGTATGAAACTAGAAATCAATTGCAGAAAGAAAAATGGAAAAGAACAAACACAGGAGACTAAACAACATGCTACTAAAAAAACCAATGGATCAAAGAAAAAAAGAGGAAGTCAGAAAATACCTTGAGACAAATGAAAATGGAAATACAGTCTCTAAAATGTATGGGATGCAGCAAAAGCAGTTCAAAGAGGGAAGTTTATGGTGATACGAGCCTTCCTCAAGAAACAAGAAAATTCTCAAACAACCTCACTTACCACCTAAAAGAATTAGAAAAAGGAGAACAAAACCCAAAGTCAGCAGAAGTTGGGAAATAATAAAGATCAGAGAGGAAATAAATAGAGACCAAAACAATAGAAAAGATCAATGAAACCAAGAGCTAGTTTTTTGAAAAGTTAAATAAAATTGATAAACCTTTATCCAGCCTCACCAAGAAGAAAAGAGAGAGGACCCAAATAAACAAAAGAAGAAATGAAAGAGGAGGAATAACCAGTACAGCAGGGATCCAAAAAATCCTAAGAGTACTATGAACAGTTAAATGCCAACAAAGTGAACAACCTATAAGAAATGGACACATTTCTAGAAACATACAACACGCCAAGACTAAATCAAGAAGAAACAGACCATTTGAACAGACCGATCACTAGTAGTGAAATTGAATTTGTAAAACAAAACAAAAAAAAAACTCCCAGCAAACAAAAGTCTAGGGCTAGGCAGCCTCACAGGGGAATTCTACCAAACACATAAAGAAAAACTAATACTTACCCTTCTCAAACTATTTAAAAAAAAAAAATTGAAGAGGAGGGAACACTCCCAAATTCATTCTATAATTCCACCATTACCCTGATACAAAAACCAGAAAAGACACTACAAAAAAAGAAAATCACAGGCCAATACCTTTGATGAATATAGATGCAAAAATCCTCAACAGTATATTAGCAAACCAAATCCAACATTATATAAAAAGAATCATACACCATGATCAAGTGAGATTTATTCCAGGGACACAAGGATGGTTCAATCAATATTCACAAATCATTCAATGTGATATATACCACATTAACAAACAAAAGGATAAAAATCACATGATCATCTCACTAGACGTAGAAAAAGCAGTTGACAAAACAACATCCATTTATGGTAAAAACGCTCATCAAATTGGTTATAGATGTAACATATCTCAGCATAATAAAGGCCATTTATGACAAACCCACAGCTAACATCATACTCAGTGTTGAAAAGGTGAAAGCCTTTCCTCTAAATTTAGGAACTAGACAAGGATGCCTCCTCTCGCCACTTCAATTTAACGTAGTATTAGAAGTCCTAGCCACAATAGTCAGACAAAAAAAAGAAATAAAAGAAATCCAAAAATAGTCAGACAAAAAAAAGAAATAAAAAGCATCCAAACTGGAAGGAAATAAGTAAATCTGTCCCTATTTGCAGATGACATAATACTTTATGTAGAAAACCCTTAAATCTCCACCAAAAAACTATTAGAGCTAATAAATTCAGAGAAGTTTTAGGATATAGGATCAATATACAGAAATCTGTTGCTTTTCTATACATTAATAATGAACTATCAGAAAGAGTAAAAAAAAACAATCCTGTTTAAAATCGCTTCGAAAAGTATAAAATTCCTAGGGATAAACTTAACCAAGGAGGTGAAAAACCTATACTCTGAAAACTGTAAAACATTGATGAAGGAAAATGAAGATGATACAAAGAAATGGAAAGATACCCTGAGCTCTTGGATTGGAAGAATTAATATTTTTAACATGGCCATGCCACTCAAAGCAATCTACAGATTTAATGTGATCCCTGTCAAAATACCCATAACATTTTTCACAGAACTAGAACAAATATTCCTAAAATTTATATGGAACCACAAAAGACCCTGAATTCCCAAGCAGTCCGAGGAAAAAGAATAAAGCTGGAGGTATTTCGCTTCCTGACTTCATTCAGCGTATACCACGGATCCCTGACCCCCAGGCTGCAGACCAGTCCTGGTCTGCAACCTGCTAGGAACCAGGCCACACAGCAGGAGGTGAGCGGCAGGCAGGTGAGTGAGTGAAGCTTCATCTGCCACTCCCATCACTTGCATTATAGCCTGAACCATCCCCATCCCTGATCTGTGGGAAAATTGTCTTCCACGAAACCAGTCCCTGGTGTCAAAAAGGTTGGGGACCGCTGGTCTATACTACAAAGCTTTAGTAACCCAAACAGCATGGTGGGAAAGTAAATTGGTGTAGCTGCTATGAAAACAGTATGAAGGTTCCTCAAAAAACTAAAAAAGAACTACCATATGACGTAGCAATTCCACTGCTGTGGTGTATATCCAAAAAAGTTGAAAACACTAATTCAGAAAGATATGTGCACCCCAGTGTTCATATCAGCACATTTTCAATAACCAAGGTATGGAAACAACCCAAGGGTCCTTCAATAGACAAATTGAAAAGAAGAAGTGGCATATATATACAGTGGAATACTACTCAATGATAAAAAAAAGAATGAAATTCTTCCATTTGCAGCAATATCAATGGACCTAGAGGATATTATGCTTACTGAAATAAGTCAGACAGAGAAAGACACATGTGGTATGATATCACTTATATGCCAAATCTAAAAAATAAAATGAATGTATTCAGCAAAACAGAAACAGACTCACAGATACAGAAAACAAACTAGTGGTTACCAGTGGGGAGAGGAAAGGGACATGGGGCAAGATAGGGGTATTGTATTGAGATACAAATGACTATGTATAAAATAGATAAGCACAGGGAATTATAGGCATTATTTTGTAGTAACTTTTAACAGAGTATAGTCTAAAAAAATAATCACAAAAAAAGGGAAGAAGAGTAATATGCTTTTTTGTGTCTTCCATTTATTACAGTTGATACTGCCTTTTATTTGTATAAAAGTTTCCAATAAATTTTAAAAGGTGAATGCATTTAACTAAACATCATAATTATTTAATAGTGTCAATGGTCATGAATTTGGGTAAAAATCATGAAATTACTACCAGCTTTACCAACTGGTAGTATATATTGACCTACATTTTGAATCACCTTCCTAAGAGAGCACTCTGAAATCTTTCAGTTAGTACAACTTGGAAATCCCTTCATATGTTTCTTTTCTATCGTTATTCTGTAAAGAGATGTTTTGATGTGTTCTTTAACTTAACCAATAAATGCATCCTTAATGGCCTGACCTAGGTTTCTCCATTTCAGGTTAGTTTATAGTTTAGTATAGTTTATTATTAACTTTAATGTCCAAGGTTATTCCAGATTGGAAGTCCTTTAGAATTGAAAGAAATGAAAATTCATAATATTGTTAAAGTGGCCATAATACCCAAAGCAATCTACAGATTTAATTTGATCCGTATGAAATTACCCATGACATTTTTCACATTACTAGAACAAATAATCCTAGAATTTATATGGAGCCATAAAAGACCCAGAATTGTCAAAACAATCCTAAGGAAAAAGAACAAAGCAGGAGGCATAACCCTCCCAGACTTCAGACAATACTACAGGGCTACAGTAATCAAAACAACATGGTATTGGCACAAAAACAGACATATGGATCAATGGAACAGAACCGAGAGCCCAGAAATAAACCCGCACACCTACGGTCAATTAATCTTCAACAAAGGAGGCAAGAATCTACAGTGGGGAAAAGACAGTCTCTTCAGCAAGTGGTGTTGGAAAAGTTGGACAGCTGCATGTAAATCGGTGAAGCTAGAACACACCCTCACACCATACACAAAAATAAACTCAAAGCGGCTTAAAGGATTAAATACAAGGCACGATACCATTAAACTCTTGGAAGAGAACATAGGCAAAACATTCTCTGACATAAATTGTAGCAATGTTTTCTTAGGTCAGTCTCCCAAGGCAATAGAAATAAAAGCAAAAATAAACAAATGCAACCTAATTAAACTTATAAGCTTTTGCCCAGCAAGGGAAACCATAAACAAAATGAAAAGACAGCCTACAGACCGGGAGAAAATACTTGCAAATGATGTGTTCAATAAGGGATTAATCTAACAACCCAATCAAAAAATGGGCAAAAGACCTGAATAGACATTTCTCCAAAGAAGACATACAGATGGCCAGTAGGCACCTGAAAGGATGCTCAACATCACTAATTATTAGAGAAATGCAAATGAAAACAACAGTGAGGTACCACCTCACACCAGTCAGAACGGCCATCGTTAAAAAGTCTATAAATAACAAATGCTGGAGAGGGTGTGGAGAAAAGGGAACCCTCTTACACTGAGGGTGGGAATGTAATTTAGTGCAGCCACTATGGAGAACGGTATGGAGATTCCTCAGAAAACTAAAACTAGATTTGCCACATGATCCGACAGTCCCACTCCTGGGCATATATCCGGACAAAACTCTTAATTCAAAAAGATACCTGCACCCCTATGTTCATAGCAGCACTATTTGCAATAGCCAAGACATGGAAACAACCTAAATGTCCATCGACGTATGAATGGATAAAGAAGATGTGGTATATACTTACAATGGAATATTACTCAGCCATGAAAAAGAATGAAATACAGTAAGTCCCCTACATACCAACGAGTTCCATTCCGAGAGCGCATTCGTAAGTCCGATTTGTTCATAAGTCCAACAAAGTTAGCCTAGGTACCCAACTAACTCAATCGGCTATATAGTACTGTACTGTAATAGGTTTATAATATGTTCTCATCTTTGAAAGTTTGCAACTTGAAGGTTTGTATGTTGGGCACTTAATGGTAATGCATTTCGCAGCTATATGGATGGACCTAGAGATTATCATCAAATCTAAGCAAAGTAAGTGAGAAAGAGAAAGACAAATACCATATGATATCACTTATATGTGGAATCTAAAATATGACACGGGGGCTTCCCTGGTGGCGCAGTGGTTAGGAATCCACCTGCCAATGCTGGGGACACGGGTTTGAGCCTTGGTCCAGGAAGATCCCACATGCCACAGAGCAACTAAGCCCGTGTGCCACAACTACTGAGCCTGCGCTCTAGAGCCCGCGAGCCACAACTACTGAGCCAGCATGCCACAACTACTGAAGCCCGCGTGCCTAGAGCCCATGCTCCGCAACAAGAGAAGCCACGACAATGAGAAGCCTGCACACCACAACAAAGAGTAGCCCCCGCTTGCCACAACTAGAGAAAGCCTGTGCACAGCAATGAAGACCCAATGCAGCCAAAAATAAGTTAATTTTTAAAAATTAATTAATTAATTAAAATATGATACAAATGAACTTATCTACAAAACAGACTTACAGACATAGAGAACACACTTGTGGTTGCTGGGGGTTGGGGGTGAGGGTGGGGGAGGGATGGACTGGCGGTTTGGGATGAGCAGATGCAAACTATTATATACAGAATGGGTAAACAACAGGTCCTATTTTATAGCACAGGAACGTATATTCAATATCCTGTAATAAACCATAATGGAAAAGAAAAAAATGAAAATTCAAAATATTAAGAATCTTCTCAAAAACAGAGTCAGGGGGAACACCCATTGTTGTAGAATTTCTTTGCAGTGGCAGTGATTTTCTCACTGGGCAGTGAAATGGTCTTGGGCAGAGGAAAGGGATTCATTGAGAGGAGACTACCCACTTTTCATTGCCTTTTGGATATACAGGCAGACCTCGAAGATACTGAGGGTTTGACTCCAGGCCACTACAATAAAGCGAGTATCACAGTAAAGTGAGTCACACAATATGTTTGGTTTCCCAGTGCACATAAAAGTTGTGTTTATACTATACTGTAGTCTATTGTGTGCAACAGCATTATGTATTAAATATATATATACACCTTTATTTATTTATTTATTTATTTATTTATTTATTTATTGGCGCATAATTGCTTTACAATGTTGTGTTAGTTTCTGCTGTACAATGAAGTGAATCACCTATATGTATACCTATATCCCCTCCCTCTTGGACCTCCCTCCCACCCCCCCACCCATCCCACCCATCTAGGTTGACACACAGCACCAAGCTGAGCTCCCTGTGCTATGCTGTGCTATGCAACATGTTCCCGCTAGCTATCTGTTTTACACATGGTAGTGTATTTATGTCAAACCTAATCTCCCAATTCGTCCCACCCTCCCCTTCCCCCCATGTGTCCACATGTCCGTTCTCTACATCTACATCTCTATTCCTGCCCTACAAATAGGTTCATCTGTACCATTTTTCTAGATTCCACATATATGCGTTAACATATGATATTTGTTTTTCTCTTTCTGGCTTACTTCACTCTGTATGACAGACTCTAGGTCCATCCACATCTCTACAAATGACCCAGTTTCGTTCCTTTTTATGGCTGAGTAATATTCCATTGTATAAAGGACACATGTACCCCAAAGTACATACCTTAATTTTAAAAATCCTTTCACAGGTATGAAATGCACAGTGAGAATATAATCAATAATATTGTAATATCTTTGTATGGTGACAGATGGTAACTAGACTTATGGTGATCGTTTTGTAATGTACAGAAATATGGAGTCACTATACTACGCACCAGGAACTGGCATAGTGCTATAGGTCAATTATACTTCGAAAACAAAGACAAACTCATGCAAAAAGAGATCAGATTTGTGGTTACCAGAGGCAGGGGGTTGGGGGAGGGGGAGTTGGGGGGTGGTAGTCAAAAGGTATAAACTTGCAGCTATAAGATAAGTAAGTACAACCCAAGAGTTCTTATCACAAGGAAAAAAAATTTTATTTTGTATCTATACGATGATGGTTGTTCACTAAACTTGTGGTAGTCATTCCATGTTGTATATAAATCAAATCATTATGCTGTACACCTGAAACATATTCCGTGCTGTGTGTCAATTGTATTTCAATATAAAACTGGAAAGGGAAAAAAAAGTTTATATACTTTATTGCTAAAAAATGCTAACCAACCTCTGATAATGCAGGGTTGCCACAAACCTTTAATTCGTAAAAAATGTAGTATCTGCGAAGTGCAAAAATGTGAAGCACAATAAAGTGAGGTGTGCCTGCAGTTTCTTTAAAAAGCAAGATAAAAATCCGGGTTTGGTCCAGGATAGCACTCTACCTTCTGCATCAGGTTTTTCCTGTTTTTTGGTTTGTTGGTTTTTTGAAATCTTCATGAATCATGGGCTGCCATAAATGTTCTCCACTATATGGGAGTAGCCATATTTCTTCTTGCTAATAGGCCTTGTAAATAAACAAACTTTTTTTTTCTTTTTAGCTACAGCATTAAAAAAAAGAAAGAGCTGTTTTTCTCTGGCGTTTTGTGAGTGGCAGGCGTCTGATAAATGTGCAGAAGGAACTGAGCGTCCCTAGACTTACATATTCTCATGATTAAGAAGGGCTGTTTGGATGGAAATATATTCTCAGTGGTAGCATTTAGGTCACTTAAAAAGGATGATTTTATTATTAAAATGGTCGCCATTCATTGGTATTTGGTTCTTGTTGGATGAAAAGGCATATTTTCTCTGCGGGGATTTTATGGAAGAGTGTAATGTTTTATCCCTCCTTTCTTTAATAAATCATCTGTGTTAGTGATATTAGCTGGCAGGAGGTCTGTTAGGACTTTAGTGCTGCCGTCTTTGTGGTCTGATGCAGCTAAGATCTCATCCAAAGGCCAAGCAGGTCCTCTAGAAAGTTTCTTGTCCATTTCTTTCCCTTTTAAAGATTAGAAATTGTCGGCGCTCTCTGTATTCATCTTGGGTGATGGAAGATGATAAGAATTCTGTTAAATGTAAAGTTATCATTTGGTTTTTTTATTTAGGAGCAAATCTATGAGTCCTGTTGATCTTGGAAAAATATTTATAAATTCTGTCCAATTTATATAGGGACCCAGGACATTCAATGAAACATTTATTAAATAACTACATGCGACTAGTATTCTGCTAGGTACTGCAAAACTCATATCCATTTTGCTTCCTGTGAGGCCTTTGCTGAGTATGGAGAACACACAGGAAAGTGAGATGCAGATAATCCAAGATATACCGTGTTTTACATCAAACTCCAAATTAGAAAGTAGGTCCTGACAAGGAGGTTGTGAGCGTCCATCTCGTAATAGTGTGGCTTAGTGCAGAGAGAATGTTCCAGGAATCCTTTGGCATTGCTGCAGCCAGCCCTGTTAGGAGGCCAGCTGCCTCGGGCAGTGAGGCAAATATCTTATTAAGTCATCAGTCTGTTCTTGATGCTCCAGACACACAAAAGACATTAGAGGAAGAGCATCAATACTAATGGCACACACCCAATTCCAAAACACACAGGTGTAGAAAATGACTGAACAGAGAAAACTGTAATGTTCAGGCTCCTCTGTCATAGACTGAGATCAGTCTCCTGCCTTGGGTTTATAAGACAAACCCAGATAAGCTAAAAAAAAACCAGACAACTCCCAAACCAAAGCTTCAAGTATAAGCGTGTAGAGTTATAAGTATCTCACGCAGCCCGTCATTCATTCCGTAGCCTTCCATTGAGCAGAAGCCAGCCTCACGTAGCGTACATATAGGCCCCATGTAATAAAAGTCCACGATTTCAGGAGTTAGGCTCCCGCCAGGCATCTTTACTCATCAGGGTTTCTTTTAGTTATCCAAATTTACAATAACACCAGTAAAACTCCAAGTTAAAAATAGAGTCACAAGCTAGAGACGGTCAGTCAATTACAAACAAGTGGAGGTAGCCAGAGCCTTCACGGCAAAGGTTTCTCTGATGAGGGTGGCCTGTTTCTCCCTGCTGTGCCTGCTCAGGGCGCTCTTACCTTTGAATCCCAGCTCCGTCCCCTTGTGGGAGCTGAACCTTCCCCAGCCCCAGTTGTCAGGGTGTGTCCCTCCATCCCCTCCGCCCCTCTCCTGTAGTGACCTTTGCAGCGCTCACCATCATCCCAGCTGTTTTCTTTCTTTTTTTTTTTTTATTGAAGTATAGTTGTTTTACAGTGTTGTGTTAGTGTCAGGTGTACAGCAAAGTGATTCAGTTATTTATACATATATATCTAGTCATTGTGAGAATTGAATGTTCCTTGAGAGCCACATGGGAATCCAAAAGAAGGACACTGTTTCTGTGGTCAGTTTGTATTTTACTTTGTGGTCCTGGCCCACACTCCTTCCACCTTGCCTCCCCTCTTTCTTTTCTTCCTTGTCTAGACAAATGGTGCTGATCTCTGATGTGAAAATCATCACACTAAAATGACAGTTTACTGTTGCTCTTCCTGGAAAATCCAATCTGGTGTTTGCATTCTTTTCTTCTGCAATATGCATTGATGTAAAAATAATTGGAAGATGGACTTCCTCCTAGTGGGGAAAGGAAGAAAGAAAGTGAATCAGATGCTTAAAAGTCATTGCCATCATCTGATTCTAAAATGTGGGCTCTATCTTTATTTACTTTTATGCTTATTGGTCCAGTAAGAGCCATTCAGAATTATTACTGATACATAACAACAGAAAATAGTGCTTTTCCATTGGCCAGTCATGAGTTAAATTTACATCAGTGTTTTGAGAATCAGTGATGAAATAAATGTAACCAAAATCAATAAATTCTGTTTTAGTATTGATTCCTTTCTTCCGATTGGTCATTCTTTATGTTCTCCAAAACAGTGGTCAGAAGGCTTTTTCTGTAAAAAGCCAGAGAGTAAATATTTTAGGCTTTGCTTGGCCATGTGGTCTCTGTTGCAGCTACCAAAGTCTCCTGCTACTGTGTGAAATCAGTCACAGACATACAGAAGCAACTAGGTTTGGCTAGTTCAAATAAAACTTTATTTTTGAACACTGAAAGTTGAATTCCATATAATTTTCGCATCACAAAGTATTCTCCCTTTTTTTTTTTTTTAACCATTTAAAAATGTAAAGAACATTCTTAGCTAGAAGGCCATACAAAAACAGGCAATAGACCAGGTTTGGTTGATGCTGTTCTAAGGCTTTTGTGGAATAGCCAAACAAAACATTTTCAGTGTCACTTCTTTTTGAGCTCTGGGAGAAAACAATAATGCCCTCTTACTACCAAATACATAAAAATCACCACTGCCTATTGAGTGAGATTCTAAGCTTTACCTAAAATCACGTACTGTAGTTAGTTGATGAAAATCTTGAATAATTGTTGAAGGAGAACAGGACATGCCATGTGCTCTAAGCAGAATAAGACCTCCGTCTCAGTCTGCCCAGGCTGCTGTACCAAATCATCACAGCCTGGATGGCTTATAAATAGCAGAAGTGTATTGCTCACATCTTGGGAGGCTGAAAGTGTGAGGTCGGGGTGCCAGCGTGGTCAGGTGAGGTCGCAGACTTCTCATTGTATCTTCATACGGTGGAAGGCGCTAGGGAGTTCTGTGGAATTTCTTTTATAAAAGCACTATTCCTATTTATGAGGGCTCCACCCTCATGACCTTATCACCTCCCAAAGGCCCATTTACTAATACCACCTCCTTAGGATTTCAGCGTATGAATTTGGGGGGACATAGTAACCTCTAAAAATGGTAGTTCTTTATTTCTTCCACAGTTGTTCATCAGGCACCACTGTATGCTCAGCCCAGGCTAGCGGTACAGCAGTGACCATGGCAGTCTGCAGTTCCAGCTTTTGGGAGCTTTTTATTTCGCTGGTATTTGAGCATCTTCTGTGATTAGTCAACTCATCTAAAGCAGATTGTATGAGCTGTGTGATGGCTCTGGCTCGGAAGTCCCATGTGGGGATGTTTGGTAGACATGCTAGTGTAAAACCTCTCAATTCTTGCCCAGTGGCATTCAGTTTAAAGGATTTGTCCCTCCTTGGTGGTCCCTGAGGAGGTAGAGCTTTTGTTTCTTTGAGTTTGGGGTCAAGGTTGTAGTTTTACCCATGGCGTCTTTTATCTTTCAGGTGCATGCTGCGTGTCCTGGACTCATTCGGCACAGAACCAGAGTTCAACCATGCCAACTATGCCCAGTTGAAAGGCCACAAGACCCCCTGGGGCAAGTGGAACCTGAACCCGCAGCAGTTTTACACCATGTTCCGTGAGTAGTTGTGTCTCACCTCTACTTTCTAGAACGCCGCCAAAGACAAATGGGGAGAGAAATGAGGCCACCGTGTATTTTCAGTTGTGATTCCCAGAGCCCTTAGCTGTAGACATGGGTGCTGTGGAACCTTTTTCTTGGGAATAACTGGATTTTTTTTTAAACCGGAATTGAAAGGCTATGTGAACATTTCGTAAAAAGCCTTAGAAATGTTCTGGAGAAAAATATGCAATATGAGGTATCACTGGAAACCATCTGGGAAAGGACTTTGGATGGACTTTGGCAGGCAGTAAACATGCTTCATGCGACACAGACACCGTTTAGGGTCCACTTGGTGATTCAAGAGGAATGAGGTCTTCCATGTGCATGCATTTTCCAAATAATTAAACCTTCATTACTTAAGCATCAAACTTTGTAAAGAAAAAAACATCAGTCTTTTCAAAATGGAACGATTTAAAACTGTTTCATACCTTACTGGTTTCTTAAACCTTGGGCCTAGGATGAAATCTCACCCTCTCTTGCTCACGTGGTGTCCATGTTGCCACGAGCAGTGATTATTTTGTGAAGTGATGTAGTGGACAGCCTAAAAGTTGATGAACCCGCTGGCCCCAACTGTAGCCTTTCAGCAATTTTCTGTGTTCCTTTCCCACATTCACCATTTCTTGTTGCTGCCATCAGTCTACCTGCCTGTAGCTTCATTTCATTTATAACTAGCTGAGGACTGTGAACCCAAATACCAAATCCTGTAGTATTCATGCCAAGAATGAATTTATTGTTTAAGTCCATAGACCCTGGTGATTCCCCTTAATGAGGTGAATTCCTGTTCTGGAAATGAAAGGTCCTCCGAGTTAAACAGTTCATCTGGACACTCAGAGTGCAGATTTCCATTTTCCTAAATTAGCGGAATAATTTTAATCCAGAGATTTCCATCCTAGAATTAAGATCTGCGATGCGAATCTGTTTCCTTCTTTAAGACCCAAGGCCCTCTGCCGTGCCTTTTCCCCATGTACTGACCCTTCCCCCTCACGTGCAGCCATCTGAAGGTGACCTTTTGTCGGGTCCACTAAGTGCAGCAGCGAACACATTGGACTAATCCTTGGGTGTGAAGTATGAGAAGGAAGGATGAATTAAGAAGGGCTGTGGCAGATGGGGAAGTGATTTTTAAAATCTGCTCATGTTTAAATGTTCATTTTAGCTCAGAGAGGTGTGTGAGAGTATTCTGTATGCATCTAAAACATTATTATTACCGTTCCTGGAGCTCTGTCATCCTATCGTAGCCTGTCACTGGGGCGCAGTTCAGGGGACAAACTAATATAGGGCTTGGTGACTGGCAGCATGGTGAGAGATGGGTAGAGTTACCTTCGGATTGACATTGCTGTGTAACTTTGAGGGGCTGGGATGAGGTGACACAAAATAACCTAAGAAGTGGCTTGTGTGTTACTTCACATACATAAAATGTTAGCTGTGTCCAAAATGGCCAAAACTACTTAAATGACATGGTATATCTATGCCCTCCATGGGATGGTATTTCCCTATATCTGGGGCGTAGAAATAGGAGGCTTTTCCAGAAGGAAGTTCTCTTTTAGAATGTTGGAATTCAGAGTCCAAAAAAACTTATTTTTATTCTCCATGAATGGAGGATTTCAGCAGTGTTGGTTGATTGAATTGCAATCAATTCACTGCTTACAATATAACTAAAGTTGGAAAAATAGATTAATTCTTGTTAACCTGGGAAAGGGATAGTTTCTTAACTGACTCAGAATTCAGCAGGAATCGGGGGCAAAACTGATAACATTTGTCTGCCTAAAAAAAAAAAAAAGAAACCTGTATGGCAAAATCAACAACACAAAAAAATAACACCGTAGCAAATTGTGTTGCAGAGGATTAATATCACTAATGTATAAAGAGCTTCTAAAAATTGAGAAGAAAACATTCCACAATCCAGTAGGAAATGGGCAAAAGCAGTTCGGAGAAAAAAGAAATGTATTGCCCCCAATATAGGAAAACATGTTAACCTCACTCATGATAAGAGAAATGCATTTTAAAACTGCACCAAGATCCCATGTCCCGCGTATCAGATTGGCAAAGATCTGAAAGTTTGCTAACGCAGCTCTTCCTATGGTGAGACTTAGGGAAAGCAGTGGGAATGCAGCCCAGCTGGCACTTGCCCCTGTGCAAGGGGATTTGTCACTGTCTAGCATAGCTTCCTAGGCATCGTTCCTTTGACAAGGTCATATCTAGGAATCCATCCCAA
The DNA here is from genome assembly GCF_028023285.1 of Balaenoptera ricei. Lineage (NCBI taxonomy): Eukaryota > Metazoa > Chordata > Mammalia > Artiodactyla > Balaenopteridae > Balaenoptera > Balaenoptera ricei. The sequence continues at coordinate 1,958,553 of NC_082645.1, read as the reverse complement.
AGATAAGTGAGCAAAGGGCAAAGGTCAGACATGGTATGTGTACAAGGCCATTTATTGTGGCACTATTTGTACTAGGAAAAGACTGGCAATAACCCAGAGGTTCCTAATAGGGGACTGAGTGAATAATATGGTCTATTGATAGAGTGAAGTCATGTGTAACTGTGCAGAAGGGCTGAGGGAAGACTCCACTCTCTGGAGGGAGATGTCTAGGATATATTAAGTGATAAAAACCAAAGTGCAGGAAGGTATGTGGAGTCACTCCCTTCTATATAAGAAGGGTATGGGGGGAGGGAAGTGTGTGTACGTGTATGAGTGTGCTTGTGTTTTCAAAAGAAACAATGGAAGAATAACAAGCTAATAAAAATGATTACCACTGGAGGAGGGTTGGCAGGGACAGGGATAGAAAATAAATGTCTCTTTTTTTTTAATTGATGTATAGTTGATTTACAATGTTGTGTTAATTCCTGCTGTACAGAAAAGTGATTCAGTTATATATACATATGCATTCCTTTTTATATTCTTTCCCATTATGGTTTATTGCAGTATATTGAAAATAGTTCCCTGTGCTAGATGTCTCTTAACGTACTTTATTTTGACTTTGGAACCATGTAAGTGTTTTACATAATTTAAAAAGAAAAAAGAATTCACTAAAGATTGAAAAGAGATCAAAAAATGAAACAACAAATCTGTGTCAGGTTGGTGCTAATCTCTCACACAGATAAAATAATTGTTTCAAGTGACTTTAAAGCACAATCTTTGGACCATACAGTTGTAGTGGGGAATATTTATATTGTTATTTGAAACTATTACAGTTATACTGTAGGAACTACAGTTTGCAGTATATAGGAAGGGGGGAGTGTGTAAAGAATTTAAGTAAAGATTGTATAATACTCAGCTTGAATAGGAAATATCACTGTGAACTTACATTTTCTCTTTGAAAAGGAAATGTTTCCTAACTCTGTACTTTGAAAAGGATCAAAAGTAAAGACAATCCAGTGGCAGTGAGTATCCTTAACACTCAGATTGGGATTTCCTAAGTACCTTTCCCACTAAAGGAACCTCTTTCTAAGATAAATAGGTGATTCCAGGTCTAGGGCAGGAACCGTGAAAGATGGGACATCTTTAACGTGGAAGCAAGGAAGCTAAGAAGGACCCCTGGGGTGGAGTCAGAAGGACACAGGAGCCAAAGCTGGGGTAGTTTGAGCATCAAAAAAAAATAATGACTGCAGTGGATTGGAATCAAACCAATGGAAAGTAATCCATGAATCCAGAATGATAGTCCAAGCAAGAAAAACCCAGAAAATGAATCGATCACCTTTGCGAGTTGCTAAGACACCGACTTCATTACTCTGAAAAATAAAGGGAAAGAATCCAGCTTTGATCGTGCCTTTCTAGGACAAATTGTATTTGAAGATAATCAAATAGTTGATGAGAGAACGTTGTTAATTATGGGGAAATCAGAGCTAATAAATGCAAAAGGAATGAAAAATTAGAAAATCAGCATTTTATAACTCCTAATGAGACAGTGGAGCAAGGTGGGGACCATCAATGGTGACAAAATTCATCAAGTAACAGGGTGATGGAAAATTTCCTCGTGGCTAAGTCCGGGTCCAGTCGAACTCAGTCATTGCCACAGAATCTTCCTTCGGGTAAGTGTGACCATTCTCACGGCCTGAATGGGAAGACCATTCCTTTGAGTAGAAGATGAAAGTGTCAAAAGTGTACCTATGTCTTGTCAATTTTTAAAAAATGAAACAGATTTACTAGTGCTTAATAGATGGGCTGATAGTAATCATTACATAATTGATGTATAATGTGCACATACACTGTGGGTGTACTTGGATTGTTTCCTCTTGATGGGATGCACAAGGAAAAGCTTGGAGACCACAGAAGTAGTGTTGTACTTGTAGAATCAGGTCATCGTCAAGTCCGGCTGTCTTATTACGGGATTACCGGTGTTCTGGCAGGCGTGGAGTACAGGGAGAGGCTGGAGAAGGCTGTTTAGAAAGGGCCCAGCAGGAGGGTAAGGAAAGAGAAGAACGCACCCGCACTGTTCCTGAAGCATCTTTAGGAGTAGGGTGTTGAGACGGACACTCCTGACCAGGTTGATGCTGTTGAATATTCAGAGGGCACTTCTCACTTTAAGGCTGCTTGTATTTCTCCTCTAACTCATTTCCTCACTAAGTTGGTAGAATTTCTACAAGCTGAGAAGCCTGGCTTTTCTTCACTCTTTTGCCCCAAATCTCAGAATTTCACTAGAACTATCCTCTCCGTGTATTCTGTTTGCATTTGGGCATTTTTGTGTGTCAGCATAGACTGTTCCCAGCACCTTCCTAAGCAGCTTCTATAGGGACCAACCGAGTGGTCAGACCACAGTAAGGACATTTAACTAGATCTTTTTTTTTTTTTTTTTTTTAAACATCTTGATTGGCGTATAATTGCTTTACAATGGTGTGTTAGTTTCTGCTTTATAACAAAGTGAATCAGCTATACATATACATATGTCCCCATATCTCTTCCCTCTTGCGTCTCCCTCCCACCCTCCCTATCCCACCCCTCTAGGTGATCACACAGCACCGAGCTGATCTCCCTGTGCTATGCGGCTGCTTCCCACTAGCTATCTATTTTACGTTTGGTAGTGTATATATGTCTATGCCACTCTCTCACCCTGTCACATCTTACCCCTCTCCCTCCCCATATCCTCAAGTCCATTCTCTAGTAGGTCTGTGTCTTTATTCCTGTCTTGCCACTAGGTTCTTCATGACCTTTATTTTCCCTTAGATTCCATATATATGTGTTAGCATACTGTGTTTGTTTTTCTCTTTCTGACTTACTTCACTCTGTATGACAGACTCTAATAACTCCATCCACCTCACTACAAATACCTCCATTTCATTTCTCTTTTAACTAGATCTTTGAGTGATGGTTTTTTCCAGGAAGCTGAACTGAGAAGTGCAGTTCTTCCTCCGTCAGGGCAGGCCTCTTGTTCCTTTTCCCGCTTATCCATACTCTAGTGTGGCTTCTGAGCTGGGCACTGAGACCCTCCTCCTGCCCCAGAGCCAGCTCTGAAAAGCTCAGCATGGACCAAGCTCTTCCTCCTCAAAAACCACAGTGCCTTCCCTTTGCCCATGGGGTCAGGTCCAAAGTCCATAGCATAGCTCTCGGGCCCCCTGCCTTCTCTCCCCTACCACAGTCCTCCCCTGGCCTCCCCGACCTCACCAGATAGTCTGCTGGTCTCTGAAGGTGCCACCATGATTCCTCACCACCTTTGCCGCCTTCATATCACCCTGCTAGCAAAATTTTATTTTTCTCTTGAAGTCTCTGTTTAAATGACTTCCATCTTTCCAATCAAATTAAAAAAAGAAAAATAACCCTATTATAAAAACAGGGAAAGCCTCCCCAAGGAAAAAGGCCCCCATATCCTAATGTAAGCATTATTATCTTTTTCAGGGGTATATTTTTGCATAGTTATAACACACATACTAAAATTTTATATCTGCTTTTTTTCCATTTACTATATCAAAAAATATTTTCAAGGTTCAACTTTTAAAACCATTGTTTCCAAGGCTGTTTTTATATAGTCTATCAAGTGGACTTTGTATTTATTTGGGGTACGTTTGCTAATTCTTGTTGAGAATTAATTGTTGCTTTTTCTGGGCTTGCCAGGGACTTGACCCTATATTTAGGCATTATTTCAGTCAACAGCCTTTAATCTGCTGTGCGTACTGCTTTTTCTAAACTCCTGAAGAAGTTTAGAAAAAATAAGGTATTCTCTTATTTTTCTCAGTCCCAAACAAGGTGCATCATACCCCAGTAAAGGAATGAAAGGAATCTGCCCACACAGAAAAATCAAATAGAGAAGACATCTGCCTGTACCATTTACAAGAGAAAATAAAACCCTGAAGTTGGTGTCTTGCACCTTGAATTATCTCGTATTTGGATAGTTCTAATTATCTGCCTGGCACCCTCTTTCACAACTTCGTCAGGCTTATGTAAAAACATCAGTAGTGGGAAAACATCTTCATCTAACTGAGTTTTTTTCCTCTCTTGCCCTGAAGACTGTGGCTGAAAGCACAATAGCAGAGATTACCAGATTCCTCATTCCTAGTTTCAGGCAAGCTGCATCTCAGACTTATATTTACCTCCTGTCGTTGAAAAGTTTCCATAACGTTTATTAGTCTGTTTAGCAACCTCACTGTTCATATCACTGTAATAGAACGTTTCCTGTTTTCGAGGCAAAGTCTGTTTGTATTGGTTTATTTTTACTTAAGTAATTTTTTTAAAACCATTTTTTTTAAATGTATTTTATTTATTTATTTATTTATTTATTTATGGCTGTGTTGGGTCTTCGTTTCTGTGCGAGGGCTTTCTCTAGTTGCGGCAAGTGGGGTCCACTCTTCATCGCGGTGCGCGGGCCTCTCACTGTCGCGGCCTCTCTTGTTGCGGAGCACAGGCTCCAGATGTGCAGGCTCAGTAGCTGTGGCTCACGGGCCTAGTTGCTCCGCGGCGGTATGGGATCTTCCCAAACCAGGGCTCGAACCCGTGTCCCCTGCATTGGCAGGCAGATTCTCAACCACTGCGCCACCAGGGAAGCCCAATTTTTACTTAAGTAATTTTTTAGTCCTTTTGAGAATTTGCCTTCTGGGTGCTCATATTGTGTAATTACAGTCCGGGCGGGGAGATGCTCAGTGTTTCTCGATAACATGTAGAAATCTGGGAGCTGTGATAGAGTTGAGTGAGGAACAGATTGGGGATTCTGGAGGCATTAGAGCCTCCCTGTTTCACCTCCATCCCCTTTGCATTTGTTATACCATCTGGCCTCTGATGTTGTGCTTTCTCCCGTAGGCTTTTAGGTCTCCCAGGGTGCCAAGTTCTCTCTGACAGCCAGGCCATTGCAGGTGCTGTTCCTTTGTCCGGAAACTGTGTTCCTTGCTCCCCCTCCAGGGAGGTGTCCTGTCCTCCAAAAGCCTTCCCTCCCTGAGCCTCGCGCCCCTGCTCCTTTCCCCTCCCCCACCCCACACCTGTGTGCCTGCCCGGAGGCCACTTCGCCATCTCCATGAGCATCCTCACTGCTGAGTCCTCAGTCCCTGAAGTTGTAACATCGCTGGTGATAAATATTGGTTGAATTAAGAGTAAAGAACAAAGTAGACCCAACCACAGAATGGAGTTAATGAAAATGTAAGTAACATCGTGACACTCCTGTGCCCACAGTGACGTAGCCTCTCACTGTAGGGAAAGTTGTCACCCCAGTTGCCTCAAGGCCTGGAGTGGTCTGGCCCCGCTATCCCCCCACCCCCCTGGCCTCATCTCTTACTACATGTCCTCTTGGTCACTACTCTCTAGCCTCCTTACTGTTTTTTGGATGGGCCGGGCACACTCCTACCCGAGGACCTTTGCATCGGTTGTTCCATCCTCCAGAACATTGTTCCCTTAGACTTCCATATCCCCTCCTTCAGGTCTTTAACTCAAATGTCACTTCAGTGAGACTAAGCCTGACACCCCTCCCTTTTTTTTAAATGCAACTCCTTTCTCCCCCAACTTCTTACACCCATTCCCTGCTTTCTTTTCCTCTATAACTGTATTATCACTTAGCATTTATGCTTCAGGGACTTTTGTTTATTTTCTTTTTTTCTCTGCTGGAATCTGAGGCTAGTATTAGTAGGAGTTTTGTCTTTGTTGTTTATTGCTGAGACTCCAATACCTTGAAGAATGTCTGGCACATAGTAGGCATTCAGAAAATACTTATCGATTGAATTAAATTAAATGGAACGATAATGCCAGTTCTATTTTTAGTCCATGCAACAATGTAGGGAAGCGTAAGAAATGTACAAATCTAAGGTTACGCTGTAGCACAGGGAACTATATTCAATATCCTGTGATAAACCATAATGGAAAAGAATATTAAAAAAAAAATGTGTGTGTGTGTGTGCACATGTGTATAAACTGAATCACTTGGCTGTACAGCAGAAATTAACATTGTAAATCAACTATACTTCAATTAAAAAAAAATCTAAGAGTACAGAAGCTTCTTGAAGCCAGTGAACTCATGTTACTCTCCCTTGTCTTCCCACAGAAATTATTCACATGGTTGGGTTTTCAGGAGTTGTTCAGATCATACTGGTGGTCGTTGTCATTGACATTCTAACTCTTTGAGTTTCTCCAAGGACTTGGGGTTTGCATCCGTGTTTATTTGCGTGATCAGATGGGAATAGTGGCTTGTAGACCAAAAATTTTGCCTGACAAAACAGGAATTTTAGAAACAAGCCAGTTCCCTTTCATGCAAATGACAAACATGTTGGCTTCAGCTGAGGATCCATGGCTTCCGTGTACGACTTTATTTTCAGGGCCTGACAAGCAAAGGAGCTATTTGCGATTCAAGCAGCCTTTTTGGCCTTTCTCTTGGACCAGGAGGGCTCTTGCCTTTTACATCTGTGCTGACCAGTGAGTAACAGGATCAGCCTTGTAATTCCTTCAGTCTGAGACTCAGCCTTCAGGAGTAATGTTCTTCTAAGGGGTCCATTCCCTCCTAAATTGCTTTTTGACGCTTGAAAAATTTACTCTGGTGTGTCTTCTGTCAACAGTTCAGATGCTCATCTTTTCAACTCAGCTGTACATGATAGTTTCCCCAGCCTGTATCCCAGCCTCCTGTCTCTCTAAGAGCATCACTACCATTTGGGAAACAAAATCAATTTTGACGAAATTTGAAGCAAAACATCACTATGTGCACTTTTTTAAATCAGATGACTACTTGTGTGATGTAGCTATTTTTCAGTAGAGTTTTTTTCTGTCATGTAGGTTTCGTCATCACCAGAATCAGCATCAAAATTGTGAATGCCGTGAATGACAGCAGCCAGTATTCTTCCCTGTTTTGTTATGAAATTTTTGAAATATAAAAAAATGGAAAGAAATGTAAAATAGAAACCCAAAGCCTAGACTCCACAGTTAACAGTTTGCTTTATTTGTTCTATGACCTATCCATCTATATGTCTATCTTCTCCCCATCCATCAATCCAATTTTTTTTCCTTTTATGCATAAAAGAACACTTAACCCTTAGATGTTTCAGCATGACATCATTAACTAGAGTTCAGTATTGGTCACCAAATTGTGTTTTGTTTTGTTTTTTTATGTACAAAACTGAATTATTTTATTTGTTTAATTGTTTACTGTCTTCCTCCCTGGCTGAATATAAGCTGCATGAAGGGAGCTTCACCCATGCTTATCTTGTTCACTGGCATATCCTTAACTCCTAAGTTGTTGCCTGGCTCATAGTAAGTGCTCAGTAAACGTGCCGAACGTTGAATGAATGATGATAGTGAGAAACCTGTGATGTTAGAATTTTAAAAGCCTAGATCACTGATTTGTTTCCCTTCTTGCCAACATCTACTTTGTGACCTAGATAAAAAGATATGTTCATTTATCTATTTAATAAATATTTATTGAACATCTATACTACACCAGGCCTGAGCTAGGTTCTAGGATAGAGTGGTGAGCTGCCTTAGCTAATGATGAATCCTGAGAAGAATGGGCTTTGGTTTGGGAGCTTGTGTGCAAAGAACATGATGCTGGAAGTAATTCAGACATGACCTCTGCTGCCTAGCAACAGAGCTCTGCCTACAAAGTCAGTCACACCAGGTAATGAAGCATTCATCATTGACTTAATCAGTCGTTCATTCAAAAAATATTTTCTCAGTGCCTACTATGCTCTGGGCTCCTGGAAGTCGGAGACACATAAAACGTGGCTCAGTCCTCAAGGAGCATATGGTCATAAGTGGAGACAGTGACGTGTGATAAGGACTAACTCTTCGTGGTCTAAGAGAGCAGAAGAAGGGTACTCATCTCAGTCTTAGGGAGTCAGGGAACCCTTCAACTAAGAGGCGATGAGAGCTGAGACTTAAACGCAGGAGGAAGTGATAGACATGCCAGACACATGCCAGCATGAGATAAGATGGAAAAACACGGCATTAAAAACCCCGGGTAGGTCATGAAGAAGAGATACCCGTGGAAGGGTGTCCTGGAATGACAGGTATACTTGGGCGCTGCTTCCCCCTGAGGGAAGTGAAGCTTTTCAGCAGGAAACTGCCATAGTCACATATTTGTTTCAAAGAATACCTTGTCAGGCAACACAAAGGATGGATTGGAGTTAGGAGGCAGTGAGAACGGGACGAAGGGGCAAGGCTGGAGGTGTGGAGATACTCGGAAATCCCCTGCAGGGTTTATGCGGGTGCAGTGATGTTCGATAGTCATTGATTTAGATAGTCAAGAATTGGAAACATCCTAAAGTGGTAGGTTGTATTAGACAGGATTTCGGTCAAACTGGCTTGGTCACAAGGGTTTGTTGGCTCTTGTCACTGGGAATTGTTAAAACCGGCTTTAGGCAGAGCTGGATTCAGGGCTTGGAGGATCTCTTTACTCTCCCTATCTCGGCTTTGCATGTCTCTGGCTTGGCATCATTCTCAGGCAGGCTCTCCTCACATGGGCGCGGAGATGACGTTTGCAGCTCTAGACTTCTACCCTGCCAGCTGAGTAACCGTAGCAGCAAGATGTTGACTCCAAAAGTAGCGCGCTCACCATGGAGCAACTCCGGTAGGCGGGACTTGGATGGTAAACCCATCTTTCAAGTGAGCCTTGGTCAAGTCGAGTCCTGTGGATCATGTGCCCATCCTTGGAGGCATGGGGAGTGGGGGACATAAGAGGTCAGGATTGGCACCAGTTCAAGCCCCCCGAATGGAACAGAATTGCATGGCTGGTGTGGGAAGTGCAGTTAGTTCCACTAAGTGATGCTGGCAGACCAGAACCATGGGCATTCCATCTTGAGGGGGTGAGTCTAGGCACTGAGGTATTGTGCTGCTTTAACAAGTGGTGATGAGCCATGGTTATTACCCCAGAAAGATACCTGTAGCACTTGGTGTAAGAGAAAAAAGAAATTCACAAAAGATCCAATTTTGTAAGACCCAATTTTGGTTTGAGGATTGAAAAGGATCCATGAGTCTAGAAAAAAGGAGCCTAATAGTGGTTATTTCTAGGTGGTAAAATGATGGGCGACATCATTCTTTCTTTATACTATCTTTCTCTCTTGTCTGAAAAAAAGTTATACACTGAGAATGTGTTTCTAGTATAACTAGGAAAACCGTTTCGATTTAAAGAAAAACTTATCTATTGAAGTTTTGACAAGATTTGATGAGGCCAGAACTAGGAAAGGTGAAGAGGAGAGAAGGGGGTGATGGCTTTTGAGAAGCTGACCTCCCCTGGACTTGGTGAATTGGATGGCTGTGAGGCTGCAGAGGGAGCCCAACTGGCTCTGCAGTTTCTGCCCTTGGTGACTAGGTGGCATGGGGGTCCCCAACACTGCAGGGCCAGCCGTGGTTAAAGGCTGGCAGACATCTGTTAGAATGAATTTTGTACTTCTTAAGAGATGTTTAGAACTAACTGGTTGAAAAATCAGACCTAGGAGAATTTATGCTGTTGAAAGAAGGCTCAGTTTGACTTAATAAAAATTGTGAGTTACATTTCAAACGAGGACATTATAACTGCTTGGTAGATATAGTGTATACCTGATTTATTAAGTAGTTGGTAAGCTCCATGAAGACAGAAACTCATCTTTATGTTGTAGTTCCTCAATACCTAGCATATAAATGTGGTTCATAGAAAGAGCGCTCTGAAATGTTTGTCACTGAATGAACTATTCCAGCTAAACTAACAGTAATTCTTAAAAGAAGTCATTGCAGGAGTCAGCTCAGGAGACTCACCAACCTGATTTGGTTTGTAATCATTTGTAAATAGGTGCTTTCCAAGTACTTAAAATAATGCTTTTCTTAATAAGAAAAAAATGTCCTAAAATCCTTTAAAGATCATTACTCATGTTTAGGAAATCCCTTCCAGTTCGTACCATGTAGAAAAAATCAGCTTCCTTCCACATACATATAATATAAGTTGCTCAAGAAGCTGAGGAAAGTCCCTCTCTCTTTCACTCTCTCTCTCTCTCTCTCTCTCTCTCTCTCTCTCTCTCTCTCTCTCTCTCTCTCTCTCTCTATATATATATATATATGTGTGTGTGTGTGTGTGTGTGTGTGTGTGTGTGTGTCATGTGTATTTTGGTCTACCTTACAATATTATTTTCCTCCAAAGCATGTTTACCACTCTGGTTCACAGAGTCCAGAAAATAAAATATTTGGACTCTGAAGCTGTATATTAAAGTGCTTTAAGGAGCTTGGGCTCTGGAAACAGCTGGTCTGGCTCTGAATCCCAACGTTGCCATTTCCTGGCATGTCAACTTGGGTAGTTTAAGTAACTCTCTCTTTTCTCATCTGTACAAACATGTTGTAAGGTTGTCATGAAGATATAATGAAATGGTCACTATAAAGCACTCAGATTGTCAGTTATCTAAAAAAAATCACATTTGTTTACCACCTGGGTTGGAGTGGTTTCCAAAAGTACAAGATTTCCTGTGTCTCATTTATGATGGGATTTCTTTGATTTACCTTGAAATGTAAATACCTTCGCTTTGAATACCCTTCGCACAGCTGAAGTCTGTGTTCCCATCTAAGGCAAAACAAAAGACAAAGCTTGGCCTGAGGGTAGATCTCCACAGAAAGGTCCTTTCAGATCCATCAGCCTGTACTTTCGGCTTTTGGTTTATTATAAGCAACTTTAGGAAGGCTTGTGTTCAGACCAGGGCTCGTGATGGGGGTGACGCCAGGAAGGCACCCAGCTGCTGGCCGGCCCCTTGGGAGCGATGCACGCCTGCTCTGTGGTTACTTCCGAATCACCTGCCGGCCGAGTCTCAGCTGAGCATCCCCTCGTGTTACAGGCAGTCGGTGTCCTGTGGGTCCAGTGTGGCCGGGGAAGAGACATGCCTGGCCTGCCTGCTGCTCCTGAGATGTGGCAGTGCGTTTCTAAGTGCTACCTCCGTTTTTCCTTAAGTCTCACCTGAGCTTCTTAAACTGCTACTGCAGGTTGTTGGTCCCCAAGTTTAATACTGCAGACGAGAGAGAGAGGAGTTGAAATAAGGTGTGGGGATGAAAACTTAGAGGAGAGCTTGTATGTGTAATTTGTTCCTCATACAGTGTCCAAATAGTCAGTTTAGTACCAAATGATAGTCATAAAATGGTAAAACCTCACCATTCCCCACAAGTTTTTTATTATTTATTTCTCCCTCCCTCCCTCCTTCCCTCCCTCCCTCCCTCCTTCCCTCCCTCCCTCCCTCCTTCCCTCCCCCCTCCCTCCTTCCCTCCCCCCCTCCCTCCTTCCCTCCCCTTCCCCTTCCCCCTCCCCCTCCCCCTCCCCTCCCCTCCCCCTCCCCTCCCCTCCCCCTCCCCTCCCTCCCCCCTCCCCCTCCCCTCCCTCCCCCCTTCCCCTCCCCTCCCTCCCCCTCCCCCTCCCCTCCCTCCCCCCTCCCCCTCCCCTCCCTCCCCCCTCCCCCTCCCCTCCCTCCTCCCTCCTCCCTCCTCCCTCCTCCCTCCCTCCTCCCTCCCTCCTCCCTCCTTCCCTTCTTCCCTCCCTCCCCCCTCCTTCCCTCCCTCCCCCTCCTTCCCTCCCTCCCTCCTTCCCTTCCCCCTCCCTCCCTCCCTTCCCCCTCCCTCCTTCCTTCCTTCCCTCCTTCCTTCCTTCCCTCCTTCCTTCCTTCCTTCCTTCCATCCACGCCAGGTCTTAGTTGCAGCATGTGGAATCTAGTTCCTCACCAGGGATCGAACCCAGGCCCCCTGCATTGGGAGTGCAGAGTCTTAGCCACTGGACCACCAGGGAAGTCCCACCCCACAAGTTTTTTGAGTAGATTATTTACTGCCTCTCCCTCTCATTGTTCAAGCTGTGGGGAACCTTTGACACAAAAATATAAACAGATACGAGTTTTTTTTTCTTTTTTGGGTCTTGATGATCATTTTATTTTTGAACATACCTTAGTATATGATGTATTTTTCTAACCTGTTAAGTGTTTCAGATGCTAGATTATTTCCTTTTTTAAGACGGGCCCACCTAGAGACTAGATAACTTGAACTGCAGAAACGAGTATCTAAAGCCTGGTGCTTTAGATAAATTTTCTGAAGATAAAACCACGATTTCAGAGTTTAAAGTGTCAGATTCTATTTCAGAATTTCTACGATGAACCAGAAGTTTAAAAAAGAGATTTTTTTGAGCTGCCTTATCGACATTTCAAGTGCACGCAGGCTCTCTTCCCCTCCCCCCAGACCCCTTCAAACCCCCTTCCCTCCATCTCCTCCAAAAGGAAAAAATGAAAGCAACCATTGCATCTTGTTGGCAGTAGAACTTATTCAGTAATTTACTTTCCAGCCAACTGCAGCCATTGCCATTGCCTCTGGGCACTTGTTCAAAAATGCCGAAATGAAATAACAGATTGGCCAGACCACACACGACTCCCCAGTCACAGCCCTATTATCTCCTCGTCTGTCACCCCCATTAGGCAGCAGCCTGGGAGACGGGATGGTGGTCACGAGTACTTAGGCAGCTCGTTCACGTCCACAGCTCACGGCTCTCCGCCCGGCTTCCTGGTTCATCTTCCCGCGGGTGCATGAGTGGGGCCCGGACCTTCAGATCCCTAGAGCATCTTTAAGGGCTTCTGTCCCTGCTTCCCACCTGGGAGAGTCCTGAGAAAACCAAAACAAGACACAGGAACCAGCTTCCTCCGGTTGTCCGTTGTCGACCACCCACCGGTGAATGAATAGGGCACGGGCAGCGCTGTGTGGATTTCACTGACTATCCAGTCTCTCTCCACTTAAGTTATTTTTAGTTGTTCTATTAAGGTCAGAGTCGAGCCGAGCAGTTACTTCATTTCATATTGTGAGGCCTCTGCAGGCTTGGTCATCTCCTGCAAAGCAGATTTCTCTGGCAAGATGACTGGATAGGAGAGGAGGGTCTGTGTTTCCTTGAGAAAGACTCATTTTCTGATTGTGGCCTTCTGGTGAAATTCCTTTTTAAAATTATAGGCACAAGATGTTTGTGAAGGGTATGGGCTTGCTTTCTCCCTTGGTCAAGTGTTAAAATAGAGAAGTTTAGAACTCAAGGGAGGAGCGATCCAAAGGAAAATGCCTCTTCTCTTCCAGAGTAGTCTATCCTGGAGGCTGGACGTGGTTCCTTAGGGTGGTTGGCTTTTGTGGAGGGGGGGGTTCCCATCCCATTGAGCTTCACCTTTTATTCTGTCTTCGTCCCATCCATCCATTCAGTACACAGCCCCAGAATTACATCTGTCATTAGTGAGTGATTCTTGGAGGAGGTGCAGGGTTGGGGTTTTTCCCCCCAAATCCCCTTTTGCCCTACTGGATGGTGAACACGCAGCTGGAGTAGAGGAGAGCAGCAGGGTCCACTGGCCCTATTGAGGACCATGGATTCAGCCCTGCTCCCTACAGATTTCCGGCCACTAGTTGGTAAAACCTGGACGAGGGAGACAGTAGCCTTGGGCTGAGCAAACAGGAAGGAGGGGAGAACCCAGCTGAATGGTTTTTAAACAGATGGACTTTCCACTGAAAAAAGCAGGATTGGGCTTGGGTTAATCCATCCTGGAGAGGATTGTTCTCCGTGAAGGTTGAGCTGGGGCTGGGTGGGAGCAGGCCACCCCTCGCTCCTCCCAGGTAAGAGAACAGGGTGAAATGAAAACATCTAAATATGTTTGAGACAGCTTACATGACATTTGTAATTGTTGGTGTTTCTTCTTGCCAATTGAACCCTAACTGCCCTGTCCCGTCCTTTCCACACCAGCTCACACGCCAGACAACAGCTTCCTGGGGTTCGTGGTCGAGCAGCACCTGAACTCCAGCGATATCCACCACATTAACGAAATCAAGAGGCAGAACCAGTCCCTTGTGTACGGCAAAGTGGATAGCTTCTGGAAGGTGAGTCAGTCTGTGCGTGCCTCTCGCTCTGAAAAGAAGCTTGTTGCGTAATTTAACTTTGATCCAGGGAGTAATCAAGCCAAGTGCCCACGGCTTGACGGGGTCTGCTTAGAAGTAAAACAGAACATGCAGGGATTTGGGCTGATCGGCGTTTGGGGGTCTGATAAAGGCTGTATGTACCTGTTCATCTGTACAGTGGCTGCAGAGCGGTGGCCCTCACTCTTTGCATTTTGGAAGTGATGCATTCCGGCTCCTTTCCCATCCTCTGCTTGCTTCCAGAAGCCAGGGCCTCACAGGGGCTTGATACCTTTCTGGAGCAAAGCATTGCACAAGGAGACCCTTTGCCAAGTGACTCATTTCCTCTGCCCTCTGTGAAATGGTTTGTAAAGGGAGGCAGCTCCCTTTGCCTGGGGAGGGCAGTGGCCCTTGCATCCTCTTGGCTGTGGTCAGTGCTGTGGTCGGTACTCCGCTACGTGGGAAAGGGAGATGCCTGCCTGGGTTGGCCACAGGCAGTTTACATGGGGACATCTTGGTTGAAACAACATTCTTGGCCACAGGCTGAGCCAGGTTTTCCAAGAACACTGGACTGTTTGGAGGGCCCCTTGGTCCTCCTGGGTTATTTATTTCCAGGCCCCATCTGGGGAAGGTATGAGAGAAGAGGAACTGGATTGGGGCCTGACCTGTTGACATGGCATGCAAGTCTTTTTATAAGGAAAGTCCGCCTTAGTATGCAAATTTTGCAGTATTTTGGAGGACGTGTTTGTACAAGATGGAACAGTCTCCAGGACTTTGAAAACGTGCCTCTTCCTAAATATAAAAGTTAATCACTTTCTGGAATGCTCAGGAACTGTGCTCATGTTACCCTGTCTCCCTTACTTAGGAAGTTAGAAATCTGATCACTGAGAGAGCACACATGATGTGCAGGTGAAGGATTCCCTGTTCTTGGTTTTCTGACCCCGTGTTCAGAAAAGGGAAAACATTGCCACCCCCTTTGCAGTTCTAAAATGCTAACTATGTGGAAGGGACAACACATCAGCCTGTTTCCAGGGAAGCTGATTTATTTCCGGGGAAGCTGATTTATCTCCAGATAACTTTCTTTGCTATAAACAGCTAGAATCCTGTCTTAGTTCAGTACAGTGGTTCTCCACTGGGGACAGTTTTACCCCCCAGGGGACATCTGGCAATGTCTAGGGACAATGTTGGTTGTCATGATCGAGGGCAGGGACCCTGGCATCTACTGGGTAGAGGTCAGGCATGCTGCTAAACATCTGCTGCACAGGCCAGCCCCACAGCAGAGAATTATCTGGCCCAAAATATCAGTAGTGCCAAGCCTGAGAAACTAGGGCTGGTTAATAAGATTTATTTCCCAATGTATTATTCCACATTTTCTCCTCTCAAGTAGAATAAAATCAGTTGAGATTATAAATGGTTATTTAAGATGTTCCCATGAATTTATATATCTTTGCTTCCTTTGTGTCAGAATCAGCCCTGTGTGAACAGAGCATTTTTCAGCTGACATTCAGGTGAACTTGGGTTGAAAAGGGCACATTGGATGTTCTCATTCTCAGCTCCGTTGTAAAGAGAATGGATCATGGCGCTGGTTTTAGGAAGACTTGGGCTCTTAAAAAAAAAAAACATTGTAACTCCCTTCTCTCTCCTGTACCTGTTCAAAAAAACTAGTTTGCATGTCCACGTGGACTTGACCTTGAAATTATACACTTCTGTTTTGGACCCAAGTGCAGCTTCTTCCTAGGTGCTTCTGGCAGCTTTTTCAGTTTCCCTAGAAAAATAAAACACTAAATTGGTTCTGAAGGCGTTTTGGACAAAGTAATGCTGCCAGTAAAAGGATGATTTTCTAGATGCCAGTCAGAATCCCAAAAGTAGTAACCGTGTTGGCCCAAGTGGTTTAGGGTTGGAAATCCCTCCAAAACCCCACAGGTGACCTGACCTTCCCCATGCTGTGCATCACTCAAGTATTACCAAAGACTGAGTAAGTGGTGAGTCTACATTAGAATTTGTTTGAATACCAAAAATCTGGGGTGTTGTTTCCATTTTAATACATTATTATTACCCAGCATTCTTTGATGCGAAAGACCCCAAAAGATGAAAAATCCTGTGAAGTTTTCACATGAATTCAGGACATCATCTCAGACTTTTGAACACAGCACAGTATATGAGAGTTTAGTTTCTTTCTTCAAAACTTCCCCATCCCGTAGTACCTAGTGCATAGAAATCAGTCACGTTCAACGCTGGCTTTAGCTAGCAGGAAGGTTGGTGTATTTTTTTCCAATCTTTTGCCCCATTCTCTCCTCCCACCCCACCAGACATCCTTGGGAAGGGGAACAAGACTGTCAGTCCTGGGAGGTTTGGGATTGCAGCGGGGACACGTGGGCTGGCACAGCTTTGGACCAGATGATTTGGGCCGTCCTCCCTCACCCTCAGGTTCTAGGACTCCCTGAAATTCTGAAGACAGCTGCTATGCTATCACTCCTACTCCACTTCCTCCCCACCTGCCGAGGCACGTGATTGGGGAATGCCACCCCATGACCCTTCCACCTTTCGCTGATTGGCCCAGGGGGTTGTCCTCTGACCCAAGGCAGAAGGACATTGGTGGTTGGCTACCGTGATTCTGGCTCAGAAAGCCAAGCTAGATCGATGGGATTCTTCACTTGACATTGGAAAGTAGGAGGGCAGTGAGCCGTGGGTGCAGAAGTCAAAAGGATGTGTCCAGAGGTGCGATGAGACCCAAAAGCCTTCCAGGAGTCCAGTGATGAGGAAGCAGGACTGATTTGGAAAGGAGAGAGGGTGTTGTTGAGAGGATGATGCAGCAGAACCACAGGGAGGAGAGGTACCACCGTGAGAAATGTGGGGTGCTTTGCAGGGGCCGGGTAGGAAGGCAGACAGACAGAAACCACCCACGCAGCCTGGAGAGAAAGAAAGAGTAGTTGGGACCCTAGCCTTCCAAGTGCCTATCAAGAAATACAGTCTGTTAAATATACAGGCTAAGGAGGCGTGGGCTAACTCTTCAGCTCCCCCCACTGGCCCCCAGTTCATGGCTGAGGTACCCTGTGGTCTTGTCCTCATGTTATAATACATAGTGGAGAGGTGGCTGGGAGAGATGGGACCTCGCTGTCTGATTCCAGAACCCAAAGATGCCTGCTTAGGAAGCATCATTACCCAAGACCCTTAGCATCAAATGGGACGGCATACAGCCTGATTCCAAGTACAAATCTCTTTCTTAGCCCGATAGCCCACAGTTCTAGGTTCTCCCTGTCTACCCTGCTGCAGTCTGGTCATTGGCATCAGCTAACACATGTGTCTAGAAGGAGAGAAGTCTGTCCAGTGTGGCCAAATTCAAAGTCCTTCAACATCCTGTTACCTTAAGTCATCAGGGAGTGAAAAATTAGGCAATTTTGTAAAAATAAGGGATTTTGAAAATTGTAGAAATTAGAAGTAATTGAAATCTTGCATAACTGTATTCTTTATTTCCATGTTTCTTTAAAAAAAAGTATCCTGAGCACAACTGACTCTTCTGTTGATGGTGGGTCAGCATTTTACATATTTATGATCCCACCATGATGTTCTTATTACTTCTTCATACACACCTGCTGCTAAAGTAACTGTTCTGAAGGCCTTGCTTTGAGCCCCTCCAGGGAATAAGCATAGCTGCTGAACCACAAGCTGGAGTTCCAAGGTTAGCCTGCAATTCACCAGTGTGAGAGGTAATTAACCACTTTGAGCCTTAGATGCCTGACCTGGGAAATGGGAGCAGTAACAAGTACCAGGTAGAGCGGGGCTTCTCAGCCTTCATAGTGCATAGGAGTCACCTGGGATCTTGTTAGAAGCTGCTAACTCTGATTTAGACCTTCTGGGGCGGGGCCGAGATCCCGCATTTCTTGAAAACACCCAGGTGAGGCACAGGTGATGCTGATCGAAGCACAAGGCCTTGGGATGTTTGGGCTTGTGGAGAGTGCTTGGCCCTGAGTAGCTGGCCTATCAGTGAGTAAATCATCCCTTTTTCCTCTTTACTTTGGCCTTCCTGCTCCTCCTGTGAGGCTGCCAGCTGTGATGTTACTTTTTACTCCTATAGTGCCTGATTCCAGGCACCCCCCAAGTCTCACTTCCCACTAAGCACATTTCTGTACATTTGCAAACATTGCTACTGCTAGTCTCTGGTGCCTGGCCCCTTCAAGGGGGGCAGACCTGTGGTGAGTAGTAGGCCCGGTGTCTTCCTGGTCATCTGCCATCCTGGTGTGTACAGTTGGTGCCTACTGGGCAGTAGCGTGTAGTGGTCAGGAACACAGACGTGGGTTCAAATCCTGCCTCTGCCACCTCTGCCTGATCTTGGGCAAGTTGCTTAACTTCACTTGGCCTCATTTTTCCTGGGGAAGATGGCAATAGGGTTTCTGTAGTGATTAAATGCAATAATATGTGTAAAGTGCTTAGAAAATGGCCTGGCACAGAGTGAGTCTAAATAAATGTTTGCTGCTATTATTAATATCATTATTGGGGTCAGATTGGAAACATAGTGAGAATTGATGGGGATGTGAGATTGGGGGGTGCAGGATAGAGCCTGTGGGGAACTGGCAAATACAAGCCTGCGCCCAGATATTCAGATTCCAATTTTGAAACTCTGGCCCCTGAGTGAAATCTGCCTTTGTAAATAAAGTTTTATTGGGACATAGCCACACCTGTCCATCGCCTATGGCTGCTTTTGCACTAAAGTGGCAGAGTTGTATAGTTGTGATAGACACTGTAGGACCAGCAAAGCTTAAAATGTTTATTATCTGGCTCTCTATAGAAGTTTGCTGACCCCTGAATTACACCGTGTCCCACGAAAACCAAGTCTCTCTGGGAGGACACATTTGGCCAACAGTCCCGGTTGGATCTCATCAGGGGTCTTTTTAGCTTGTTTTGGGGGTTCTTGGTTATGTTCTGTATAATTCAGGCCGATGGATAAGCAATCCATGGAAAATGAAGTGTGATTTTACTAAAATCTCTGTTACTATAAAGACAGAGGCCCCAGCCCTGGGCCTGGCACCTCTTAGTAGTAGGCAATCAACAAAGGCTACTGCTTATTCGACAACTAACGCGTTGATAATAAAAGAGAGCCTTATTAGTGCGGTGTTTACGCGTCTCTGGGCCTTTCACAGCCATCATTTAGGGAGGTGCATGATGATTCCTTCCAAGGAAGCAAGGGCAGCTGTTACCTCCTTCACCATGCTGCTTTCTAGAGGAGAAACCGACTCAAGGAGATGGAGGGACTTGGCCGAGGTTCTGCAGCCCATGGCATGACAAATCCAGAACGAGGATCAAGGTTCTGGCCCCCACCCCTCTTGGAAAGTTGCCTCCCTGCTGCCACTTGCTGGAGGGGCTGTCTACACCCCTCACGCCCACCCCCATCGGGGAGTCCATGCTTAGAGCAGGATTCAGAAGCCAGGAAGCAAGGTCTGCATGTGTGACTTAGGTGCACAGCAGGAACCCTGGACAAATACTGGTGCAACAGGTAAAACATTGCTCCCGAGTGCTCACCACACAGATGAGGAGCTCAGCAACAGCCTCGCAGCCAGTTCTGCAGAGTAAATACACCTGATTTGAGCACTTCCAAGTGTTCCTGACTCCAGACCCCAGGGTCCTGGCTTGCCCCAGTCCTAGCCTGTCCTGGCAGCAACCGAAGTCAGCTAGTCTCACCTGAATTTAGAAAATTTCTTTTTACCTAGATGACAAAGACTGTGTGTTTGTTTTTTAATTTACTTTTTTTATTAAGTATTGTTGATTTACAATGTTGTGTTAGTTTCTACTGTACAGCAAAGTGATTCAGTTATACATATACATACATTCTTTTCCATAATCTTTTCCATTATGGTTCATCACAGGATATTGAATATAGATCCCAGTTCCCTGTGCTATACAGTAGGACCTTGTTGTTTATCCATTCGATATATAGTAGTTTGTATCCGCTCTTCCCAAACTCCCAATCCATCCCTCCCCCACCCTTCTTCCCCCTTGGCAACCACAAGTCTTTTTTTTTTTTTTTTAAATTTTATCGAAGTATAGTTGACTTATACAAGTCTGTTCTTTATGAAAGATTGTGGTTTTAAAGCTTCCCCTAAAATGACACGTAGTCCCATACCCACAGTCCCCAGAACAGGGAAAAGGATGATTTATTTTTACTTGTAATATAGTTTTATTATGACATTTCAATTATTAAACAATGAAATTTCCAAACAGATATCCCACGGAACTACCTTTTTTTTTTTTTCAATAAAAATGTTACACTACTACGGTTGCTTCTCACATTCAATGTTTACCCTGTATTCAAGTTTCTGATAAATCAACTGTAAGTTGAAATTCTGTTTCTGAGACATTTCCTGGCGTACTAGGCAGTGGATTAGATAGAAAAGAGATGATATTGCATTTAGTCTTTAATAATGTTTTAAGCATCTCGATATAATTAACAACCATTCAAAACGTAAGTGCAAATGCACAAATGGAGAACAAGTTTCTAAGCCTATAATGCATCTTATAGGATATAAATCCATACAACTGCAAACAGCTATGTAATACAACCTTTCCCTTCTCTCATCTTAACTTCCTGCCCCCCGCCCCCGTTTAAGTTTGTTTGTTTATTTATTTATTTTTGGCTGCACTGGGTCTTCATTGCTGCACGTGGGCTTTCTCTAGTTGCAGCGAGCGGGGGCTCTTCTTCGTTGCGGTGCACAGGCTTCTCACTGCGGTGGCTTCTCTTGTTGCGGAGCACGGGCTCCAGGCGCGCAGGCTCAGTAATTGTAGCTCACGGGTTCCAGACGCGCAGGCTCAGTAGTTGTGGCGCACAGGCTTAGTTGCTCCGCGGCATGTGGGATCTTCCCGGACCAGCGCTCAAACCCGTGTCCCCTGCATTGGCAGGCGGATTCTTAACCACTGCACCACCAGGGAAGCCCCTTCCTACTCCTTTTAATCCATTTTCCACACAGCAGCAGCCCACGTGATCTTTTTAAAAATGTAAATGGGATTGTGTTCCTCCTTTTCTCAAACCCCTCCGATGGCTTCATTGTAAGCTTCGAGTACGTTGCGTTCCAGGTGAGATCCGGTCGGTCGGTGGGTAGAGCAGGCTCTCTGCAAGTAGGCCACATGTGCTCTGCACCCACTGCTCTCCCTCTGCTCCCCAGGCGCTGGCTACGCAAGGCCTCGGGTACCACTCCCCCACCCCGGGGGCTCAGCCTCTGCAGGCTGTTCCCTGCCCAGGCACCCTGCAGCCCTCGCCTCCTAGGGCCCCCTTGTCCCACGTGTGTGCCCTCAACCAAACGTCGCCTCTCCCCATCTGTATCACAACATCCTCTTCCTTCCTTTTATGTAATTTTAATCATTTTGTGATCATATTTATCTTTTTCTGTCAGTCTCTTCTTAATTGCTAAGAAATTAAGCGATTTGAAGACAGGAATCATTATGATTTTGTTCTACCCAGCGTGGTGCCTGGCACATGGTTGGCATGCGGTAACTAGTGGATGGATGAATCTCCTTTTGATTTCTTTGAACGCTGATTTATATGTGGAGTTTAGGGTGCGACTTGGAATGCGCTTTGCTTTGGGCGTTGCCCTGTGCTCTTGTCTGAGGGACGCTGGAAGGAGGGATTTGAAGGAAAAGGAGTGGAGCTCTGCCTGTGTCGAGAGGTTTTCAAAACCCCTGGTGAAATGAGGAGTGAGAGGACCTGGGAAGAGGCTGGGACCCGGCTCTGGGCCGGCTCTGCCGTCATCTTTGGGATTTGGTGCAGCACCTCCGTCCTCATTTTCCTCCCTTGTATGAATGAAGAAGGTATTGGTAAAAAGGAGTGAATTATTGATACACCCAACAACATGGCGAACCTCAAAATAATTACACTGAATGGAAGAACCAAACATAAAAAAGCGTCTCTACTGTATGGGTCTGTGTATACGAAACTCTAGAAAATGCAGACTAATCCATGGTGTCGGAAAGCAGATGGGTGGTTGCCTAGAGAGGGTTGAGGGAGAGGGGTGGGTATATCTGCCATCTTGATGGTGGTGATGGGTTCACATTATATCCATATGTCAACACTTATAAAATTGTACACTTTAAACGTGTGCAGTTTTTTCCTTGGAGGGCAAAGATTTGAACAGATGACCATGTGGGGGGAGGAAACAGGCTTTTGAATATGTTATTCTGTACAAGGTGCCTCAGAAACCAAGCATCTGGGAGAGAAAACGTTCATTGTTATGATGTTGCCAGAAGCCATTATATTGCCTTTAGAAAGCACATGTGGCCGTGGATGCAAGTTTAAAAAATGTGCAGTTTATTATATGCCAATTATACTTCAGTAAGGCTGTTAAAAATTAAATTAAATCAAAGTTGGCAAACAGTGGCCTGTGGGCCTATGGCCTGCAAGCTAAATATGGTTTTTACATTTTGAAAGTTATAAAAAATACAGTAAGTAAATAAGAACAAAGGAATATGTGACAGATACCTTATGTGTTCCCACAAAGTCTACAATATTTACTCTGAGTCCATTTACAGAAAAAGTTTGCTAAGCCCTGGATGAGATCAATAATTATTCACCTGTGTTCGCTGGGGCCCTGGGGACCAGCTCCTGTGGGAAATAGAGGGGCGGCTGCACGATATGGTCCCCACTTACCACAGCAGCTCTGGTTTATCTGTGGCATAGATTTGGATTTCCAGTCAAATTTCACTGGGAGAAAGGGTTCAACTGCTTTAAACAACCAAAAATAAATCTTGAAAGTCTCTAGACTAGGTGACCTCTGAGTCTGAGATAGAATCCCATACTGAAAACTGTGTCATTATCTAGCTCACTGATTTCGTTGATTTGGGCTTAAATTAATGCAAAATTGGAAATGGGAGTTGTTTGGAGAAATGCCGTTTTATTTCGTAATAGGGTTTAACTGCTCTTAGTATATTGTTTTAATGAATCGCCGAAGACCTTTTTCATTAAAGGACGTACTGAAATCCTTGAAAAGAACACATTTTTGTAAGAGGTTAAACCTTGTCATCCTGTTCTTTAAGGTACTTGGCCAGACTTTTCTTCCCAGATGAGGTAGAGATAAACCAGATACATTTAAACCTACCTTCAGTCAAATTGGCCTGTACGTTTTGAAATAACGAAATTGGGCTCCGTCTTGGTGAGATTTTTCTGGAAAATGTATTGGGATCGCAGCTTGCGGTTTTGGTTGCAACCAGAAGAGCATTCAGAAGCATCCCTGTATCTCCCCCAGTTTATTCCCCTTGGGGTCGGGGAGTCAATCAGAAAAGACCTCATCACCATCCCTGCGAGACCACACTTGCCTGGAGGCAGGACCTCCATGTCCCCGTGCAGATGTGCCCCTCCAGGGCGGCTGCTGGCCGAGCCTCAGTCCCTTGTGCATGCCGTCCTGCCTGGCTTAGCGCCTGGCCCACAATAAAGGGCAGTCACTCTGCAGAGCCTTTTCCCACGTTCAAGTACAAGCTTGGGGGTGGGGTGGGGGGAGGAGAAGGAAGAGAAACCAAATGCAAAGAGAACGTCAGGCGTGAATCAGTGGGTTTTAAGATTTTAAGGGCTGCAGTCCAAGAGACTTAAGGACTTTTCGAAAATAGCATGGGCCACGTGCTGACCGTAGCTAACCCGGTGTGGCATCTGATGTGAGCTCGTCGGTGTGTGAGGAGTGAACTTGTGTACTCGAAGCTCAGAGAGCCTTGGGTGGCCTTTTCCCCATGTCGTCGTCCTAGCGGTCTGCCCCCTGTTTCGGCCAGCTCTCCGCTGTCATCTTAAACCCACCAAGGTTTTCTTGTCGATGGTCAGAGAGAGTACATCCTCCTTGTCATCCTTCCATTTAAGCCCAGAGACACGGATTGGAGACAGTCTGGAGCAATTGGAGGAACCCTGGGTGGGAAAGCAGATGCCCAGATTCTAATTTCAGCTGCACCGCTCGCTGGCTCCTTGTCCTTGGAATTCATTTGCCCTCCGGGTCTCACTTTCCTCATCTGCAAAATGAGGTAGAGGCCTGGATATCCTTTGGTTTTGTTCCCCAGAGTTCCGTGATTCTGTAATCCGAACTCCTTGTTGGCCTCCTCTAATTCTTTCAGGAGCAAAGGCACAGGGAAGATCACCTCCAGGACAAGTTTATGGGCCGTCAGAAATAGAGCAGCGGGATAATTGGGCCAGGCCAGGCACAGAATCCATAAAACCGACTGCCTGGGGGAAAGGACGGGGTTGCTGGGACACAGCATTCGTGTGTGTAAAAGAGATTTCAGGAAGTCCTTGACGGTAAGCTTATGTGAGTCAACAGTGTGGGGAGCTGCCAAGAGTGGATAACAGACCTTCAGTGGTAAAGAATGAAGGACTGGTGTTCCCATCCATTTGAGAGCACCTAGTGGGCTCCAGGGTGTGGCAGTCACTCTGATGGGGGTTCCATCCTGGTTCTGCCCTGACCAGCTGTGTGATTGCAGGCAAGTGCCTTAGGTTCCCTGCGCCTCTCTTCTCTCATCTGTAAAATGGGTGGTAATAATAGCACCCCTCTTTAGCGTTCTTAGGAAGATCGCATGAGTTAATAAATAACAAAGCTCTTAACACAGTGCCTGGTATTCATTAGTATCTGTTAGTTTTTGCTGTTATTATTATCAGCTAGCCAAATTAGAGCCTTTTGATTGGAAGGAGTACCACGTGGGGTGACTCGGAGCATGCTTTAGGAAGACTGCTTGAAGAGACTGGCGTGTCTGGCCTGGAAACAACAAGCCTGATTGAGGCTGCAGGTGGGCGGGTGAGAACTCCAAAGGGGCGGCAAACAGATGAGGAATCAGACTGGTCCTGGATGACCCAAAAAAGGACAGTAAACGGGCTCCTCGCTGCTCATGAACTTGCCGAGCTTTCAAGGAAGATCAGGCGAAGCATAACAACCGTCAGTGCCGTCCAGAGATGAGGCAGGCCTCCTGGGAAGCCATTAACCCCCCCGCTGCTGTTGGCTGCAGGAACGTTGGCAGGGCTTTGGAGAGGTGTCCCTGGTACCAGGGGACGTCGGGCTGCCTGAAGTGTGCTGAGAGATGATGTGTTCATTGAAGGCGGGTGGAAAAGGGCAGGAGGGTGGGAGACAGGAGAAGGCACTCCAAGGAGAAAAAGCCCCCGTGGACATTTTTTTTTTTCCAGTTTATCTATTTATTTATTTATGTTTGGCTGTGTTGGGTCTTCGTTTCTGTGCGAGGGCTTTCTCTAGTTGTGGCGAGCGGGGGCCACTCTTCATCGCGGTGCGCGGGCCTCTCACTATCGCGGCCTCTCTTGTTGCGGAGCACAGGCTCCAGACGCGCAGGCTCAGTAGTTGTGGCTCAGGGGCCTAGTTGCTCCACGGCATGTGGGATCTTCCCAGACCAGGGCTCGAACCCGTGTCCCCTGCATTGGCAGGCAGATTCTCAACCACTGCGCCACCAGGGGAAGCCCCAGGACATTTTTTTTTTTTTTTTTTTTTTACTGAAGTATAGTTGATTTACTATGTTTTAGTTTCAGGTGTACAATAAAGTGATTCAGTTTTTTTATATATATATATATATATATATATATATATATATATATATATATATATACACACACACAGACATACGTATATATATGTTTCTGAAAAAGAATATATTCTTTTTCAGATTCTTTTGCCATGTAGGTTACCCCATGAACATTTTTGTGTAGCCATCACAACATTTTTTTTTTTTTTTTTTTTTTCCTGGCCGCACCGCGCACCATGCGGGATTTTAGTTCCCTGACCAGGGATTGAACCCGTGCCCCCTGCAGTGGAAGCGTGGAGCCCTAACCACTGGACCGTCAGGGAACGCCCAGCACAACACTTTTTAAATTGGGAAATTTTCCATTTGGGAAGGTTCATCTGAAAAGCCAGAATCCCCAGTTTCTCTTGAAAATGTGGGTGGTGTGGCCCGCTGGACTCTTAGCTCCTCACATGCCAAAGAGTGGCAGAGCTGAGTAGCGGCTGCCTCCACGTATGGGTTCGGGGATGTTCCAGGGGCGATAGCCCTTCTGGGTCCATCTCGAACCTCCGTGACCTGCTTGGCCCCCAGAGGTATTTCAGATTGTGACCTTGCCCTGGGGAGGCTAGGAATAAGCCACCCTTTCTGTCTCCTGCTTTCAGGGAGTAGGTTTCCTCTGAAGAGGGTGAAGTGACAGAAAAAAACGTTGAATGGAAGAATGAATTCCATGTTTCATCCGGGCCACGTCATCCTTTGAATGGCCTGTGTGGAGGTCTGCCAAGTTGTGAGGCATAAGGGGAGTTTGAGGGGAAGATGAAGGCCATTTGCAGCCTGTGCTTCCAGCAGGAAGCCCAGGTCCTTGAAATCTGTATGTTGAGGCTTTGAGCTTTTCTTCTGGTCAGAGCCCAGCCCTGATGACATACTGCCAGAGCTACCTCTGCCAAGTGGTCTTGTAGTTGAAACGGAGTTTCAACCTTTGGGTTGGCACTTGGGGCAGCTGGGAAGAATGCATGACCATCGACTGTGTATCTGGGACTCGGAGCCAGTCGGCTTACTGCTCACGTATAATGTGATAAAAGTCTTCAGGCTCCTTCCCACCCGGGAGGGAAAACCTCTCCTTTCACCCCAACTGCTAGAGCCTCTCAGGGCTACCGTCGAAGCAGCAGCTCTGTTGTAGGTCCATATGCAAGGACTTGGCCTGGTCCTCTAGGGTAGCAGTGATTTATGGGGGTGTTTTTGCTAAAATGATTTCCAGCCTCTGTTCCAAGGAAACGCAGGAAAGCTTAAGTCAGTGCTTAGAATCTAGGTCAGTGTTAACCAAACCTGCCTGATCATAAGTTCCACCTGGGAATTTGTTAAACGTCCTGATGTAAGGGGCCCTCCTCAGAATCAGAACCTCCAGGGAAAGGACCTGGGAATGCTATGTTGCTCCAGGTGATTCTTTTAAATAGGCGAGTTTGGGAAACACTGTACTGGGTAGTCAAAATTTTCCTAGATCAGTAAAACCTTAATCGCTTCCTTTCCACGCGTGGTGGACGGCTGCCATGTAGCTAAGCACCGCCTCGTGCTGTAGAAGATGTGTGTGCCCTTGTTTTACCAGGCAGTATCCTGTGCTCCTAGCCCCAGGCCCATCCCCCAGGGACCCACCCTCTTATTTCCATGGTCATAGCAAGTTGCCTAAATTAATCCGTGCAAGGGTGCCGTCACCTGGTACCAGTTCCAGTTTGAAGTCTCTCAAGAATGCTTGCCTTCTAATCCAGTAATTCAAATAAGAATTTGTAGGAGTTTGAGAAGTTACAAAGCACTTCCACATAACCTCAGTTTTACAGGCGTCAGTTTCACAGGTGATAAAGCCTCGGAAACGTTTAGAAAAAAACCAATCCACCTTAAGGTATGGATGATAGTTCTTTTGATGCCATTCCTTTTACTGCAATGTGTATACCTTGAGAGGTCATGAATGGTCCAAAAGTGTGAACGATGAATGGTGGAATTTCAGGCCTTGTCGCAGGTGGTTAGGGCGCTGTTTGAGGGCCCTAGGGGTGGAGAGTAGTTTTCTTGGTGCCCCTCCGGAGAACCACCATCCAGTTGCCTACTCTTGTCGGTGACTGGCAGCTCCCACAGAGGCATAAACAGTTGAGTGTAAATTACCACAGCTGGGAGAAGAAAACATATCAAAGTCTTGTGGGTGAAAAGAGGCCCCTCATGCCCAATAGAGGGTCCCCTCCAAAACCCAGGACCGGCTGGGGTATCAGGAGGCTGAGGCAGCCAGCGATCATCCTGAGGATCAGGTGCTTCTGGAAGGTTCCGAGTCACTGCCTGCCTGCTCTCATAACTCTGGGATGAATTCCTTTGTAGCTCTTAGTAAACACAGCTGTTGTGGTTGTAATTTGCCTCGAGGCTTTTTACTATTACTCCAACCCTAATAGTTTGGCAACCGGTATGGGAACAATGGTGCTTAGGGATGGGTGAAGAAGTTGCTGTCTGAGAGCAGAGAAGAGAGCGTCGGCTGGCTGTGGGCAGAAGCCACTGAGCGATGCCAAGCGTGTGGAAGCCGTGCTCCACGGAGAAGCAGGGTGGCCAGCAGGCCTCAGGTACCCATGTGCTTGCTGAGCAGCATGGGGCGCGGCCAGAGGACCGTGCAGAGGGGAGTTACAAAAGTGCTGGGAGGCTGTTCCTTTCAAGCGAAGAAGGGGTTAAGATCATTCTCGAAAGGAGAGAGGGACATAATGCCTGTGAATTTATAACAGTCTGAAAGGCGTGCCATTCTGAATGTGAGGCACAGATTTGTAAGAACAACTGAGATATCGTATTGATATAATGTTTCCCTCAAATAGAACATTATTTAAGGACAGCTTCTAGGAATATGGTTTCAGATGAGACTTCTAGGCATCGTTCGAGTTCTTCCAAAAGCGCAGTCACAGCTAGACGGCACACATCTGTGCTCGGCCACGCCAGGCTGAAGCTGTTTGGGCCAGGAGGACGTAGCTACCCTGTTAAACGCAGAGATCCTGAGAGCAGAGGCTGAGCGGGGCGGTGGTCCCACACACCTGCTTGCAGCATCTCAGCCCAGCTGAAGATGTGCAGTCCCAGGAGACTTGAGAGCCGTGGAGAGATTGACCAGGACGTCACCACCGTCCCCCCTCAAGGAAAGCTTCCTGGGGGGAGGAGAACTTGGATGTCTGTTTGGTTGAGGAGTACAGGTCCCTGAGGCTACCTGCCTTTGTCCTGTGAGAATGAAGTTCATTCCCCATCAGCCTTGCCAGAGACAGGCTCAGACACAGCGAAAAGAGAATGCCTTTACATGGGGTCCCTGTGGTCCGTATATCATCCCTTGTTTAGAAACTCAGCAAAGAAAGCAAACTCATGGCAGTAGAAGGAAGTAGAAGTGTGGATTTCTGGCTGTTGCTTGGAGAAAAATGCCAGCTAGATGTATTGTTTTAAAACGAAAAAAAAAAAAAAAACGAGGTTAGAAGCAACTCAGATTATAAATCTGAGTATGGTAGTCAGATAAGTGATCGAGTGTGTTGGGCTGGTGGCAGGAAGTTTGACCTCTTGCTGGTGCTGTTTACACTGCCACGGGGACCAGGTGTACGAGGTGCCTCTGTGAGTTGGCACCCAGGTGGCTTCCCAGTCCAGCTGGAATCCTCGAGGAATAATTTTTGGTAGGAGCTGAAACTGTGGACTTTACCCTGTATAACCTTCTACATCAGCACAAAGCCATGTCATTGAGACTTTGAAACAGGCCCTGCAAGGACAGAGCTGGTGGAAGGGTTTTATAGCAGAAATACAGATTGGGAGCATCATTTACAATGTACAGTGTTTCTGGAAGCAGAATTCATCATTTTATTACAGGAAGAGGTATTATGACCATTGAGAAACTGATAAACCAATTGAGAAGGTTTTTTTTTAATGTAGTTATATGTGTGCTTCTCAAATCATATTTAGCATCTATATACAATTTCATACTTAAATAAAAATCATATAAGTAGCATATGCTCATAAAATCTGGCTGTGCAGCCCTCAGTACTGAATGAGTCCATCTGTACTCAAGATAACTCGGGACTCCCTCCCCCCCCCCCCCCCCGCTCAAGAATCCTGATCCAGCCTCGGGGACAGCAGAGCTCCAGGGAACGCTGGAATTATCCCTTGTCGATTGGAATTTTTATAGCTGGCTGGCCTTTGTGTCTCCCTTCCCTGATTCTATTTAACTAGCTTGAGCTCCTTGGGGAGGTGTTGACGATAATGGCGAATATTTGAGCACTTCCTATGTTCCAGGCATGATCCTCACAACAGTTCTATCAAGTCAATACTATTATTAACCCCATTTTCGAGTGAGCAGCTGAGGCAGAGATTAAGGTCCCGCACGAACGTAGTAGGTGGCTGAGTCAAGATTTGAATTGAAGTATTGAATACTGCAGCCCCTGCACTGACCGCCTCCCAAGAAGTGGACTCTCCGTAACTTCTTCCTCTTTCTCCTGCCCATTCCCTCAAATCCCAGGAGCCTGACTATATCCACGATGGCATCGATAGATCTCAAGGAAAAGTTCTGTAGGATTCTGTGTGGAGACTTAAAATCCCATATGTAGAACTAGTGGAACTGAATGGGTGAAACCATTTGCCTCTGTCCCAAATCTAAAGGTGAAACCTGTCCATTTTCATTATATGTAAAACAATTGTTCTAGAACCAGTCATTAGAAACCTACTTGCATATCAGGACTTACGAAGACATGTCTGCTCTTGGGGAGCTTGGAGAGACAGAAATACTGACCCGGACAAGTGAAAAGTGAGGGAAATTTTAAAACGAAGTTTAGGGACTTCCCTGGTGGTGGAGTGGTTAAGAATCCGCCTGCCAATGCAGGGGACATGAGTTCGAGCCCTGGTCTGGGAGGATCCCACATGCCACAGAGCAACTAAGCCTGTGCGCCACAACTACTGAGCCTGCGCTCTAGAGCCCGTGAGCCACAACTACTGAGCCCACATGCCACAACTACTGAGCCCATGCGCCTAGAGCCCATGCTCTGCAACAAGAGAAGCCACCACAATGAGAAGCCCGTGCACCGCGACAAAGAGTAGCCCCCGCTCGCCCCAACTAGAGAAAGCCCGCGCACAGCAACGAAGACCCAATGCAGCCAAAAATAAGTAAATAATAAATTTATTTTTTTTTTTAAAGTTTAAAACTAGTTGGAAGAGTACTCCCATGAGCCCAAATGGCTTTTGAAGATGTCGGGACTTTGAGGATGAGGATGGCCTCTGTGAGGCATGAGTGATGGTCCATGTGTGGGCTGGGGGACTCCATCTGATTTCCTTAATGGAGTCACAGCTCACAGCTCAAGTGAAGGAGGGAGGGCCCTGGGTGGTAGTGGTGGGAGAGAAGGGGCCTAGGAAGCCAACAGCGCTGGCTTTCACCCAGTATCTTCGTCCTCTGTCCAGAGTGCTGGGGAGTTTCGTGCCTGCAGAGTGGGAGTCGGCAGGGGGCTCCCCCGTAGGGTCCTGCAGCTTGTCCTCAACACAACCCCAGAGGTCATGACCATGCCCATTACAGGGAATGAAGTAGAACAGTGTACAGCCCTGTTGACCCAAACCAATTGGTGACCGTTCCAGGTCCTGGAGGCCTGCCAGGGTTTGGCTGGGCCTCCAGATGGTGCCACTGAACTTGCAGTGAGTAATGTCAGACAGGCAGGACCTCTCCACCAGCTTTATAAGGCAGTACCATTGCCTGCATTTACCAGGAGGAAACTGGGTCTGGGAGACATGGAATTTGAACCCCTGCCAAAGAGAGGATACATCCAGTTCAAAGACTGACTTTCTTTTCCTTCCTCCCTCCCTCCTTCCCTCCCTCCCTCCCCCCTTCCCTCCCTTCTTCCCTCCCTCCCTCCCTCTCTCTCTTTCTTTCTTCCCTCCTTCCCTTGTTCCCTCTCTGTCTCCCTCCCCTCTTCCCCCTCCACCCTTTTCTTCCTTTGCCCCTTTTCTCGCCTTCCCCTTCTCACCTTTTCTCCTCCCCTCTTTTTTTTCTCTCTTTCTTTCCCTCCCTTTCCTCTTTATATATTTTAAAATATTTAGATCATTTGCTAGAATTGATATAGAGTGTTTGCTGGAGTTAATAATAGAGAATTTGTCTTAAATCAGACAGTGTCTTTTTATTTTCTTAACTCAGGGATGATGTTTACATGGAATAAATTGGCAGTTGGACAATTACACCAGTGGCGTTTGGTAACAACTTGAAGGAGAAGCCGAGGTGTAGCCACTTTCGTGGACAAATCCCTCACCGTTTAGACCACATAGTTAATTCCTCTTCAGTGACCCCTCAGCACAGCACATCTCCTGGTCTGATGGAGCCGTAGGAAGGAGAAAACTCTTCCTTATCCTTACCCAGTGGGTTATTGGGTGCTGCTGGAACAAGCAGGCCTCTTCCCATCCTTCAGCTGAAGCCAGGGCCCAAAATACTAGATTAACTTTGCTTACTTATATTTTGTGAGCATGTGCTGACTTGCAGGATCGTAATCCAAGGATAATGCCCCCCAAAATGGAACTCAGTTTGCAACCATTGGTAGGGTGGGTCTTCCTACCAACACCATCTGAGGTGATGTGAGTTCAGTGCACCCAGACCCCTGCTCTGCCACTAACCATCTCGGTGCTCTGACCAAATCGCTTCACTTGCTAAACCATGTTCTTATCCTTCAGATGGGCTCACAGCATCTGTTTTGGCTACTTGATGGGGTTAACAGGAGAATCAAACAATATATAGTTGAGAAAATACCTTTTAAACTATCACATGCTAACTGTTGCTTCAGACCCATTAGAAGTTCATTCAGCTGGAATGAGCAGAGTACCTCACCAGCAGTGGGTAAGACAAGAGTTTACTTTTCATCTGGGGGTCAACAGCCCAGGGCAGGGGCAATTCTCCACTTTAGGGTCACTAAAGACCCAGGCTACTTCTGTCTTTCTGCTCGACCCCCGTAGCACGCTGGCTTTTGGTCACAGAAACTCCTGCAGCTGCACGCATCCTATCTGTGGTCAAAGCAGAGAGGAGGATGATGGGGCTGGAACCAGCCACATCTGTTCCTTTATCAGAAACAGAAGCATCCCTGCTCGTTTTCCCCTGATGTGTCTCGTTATCTGACTGCAGTCACATGGCCATCCTTGGGCACAAGGGTGGCAGGGAAGGTGGAGGAATGGACGGTCGTGATCGGCTTTTCAGTCAGGATTCAAATATCCTCAAGGGTACTGGGATTCCTGTAACAAGGTAGAAGGGAAGGGAAGTGGATTTTGTGTCTGTGGCACGTTCACTTACCCCTTTCTCTTTATCAAAGTCAGATGACACTTTGGAGGTAGAACACATCGTCGGCAATATTGAGGAAGACAAAGTAAAAAATCTGTGTGCTCCGGGGCCCTTCCTCCCCTACCTGATGTGACTTGGTCATTCTGAGGGCTCCCACCGTCGAAACTGATCAAATTTTTCTTTATTCGGTCCTCTCTTCCCCACCTGTTTTCTACGCATGTTTTCTAGAGAGAATTGTTGCCAGCTGCTCTTTTACAGAGAACGGGCTGATGCTCGTACTGGCCTGATCAGCAGATGTGTCCAAGCAGGTACCACGGGCTTCATTCCAGCACAGTCCTCGACAAAACCCGTGTGGCATCTACGGCACCCAGCACACGCCTAGGTGCTTTTTCTAGCCCTCCACTCCCAACCGCACTTAGGCCTCTAGACACAGGAAGTTCCCTGGCCTTAGCAGGAAGGTAAGCCAATATGCCAGATACCTGCTTACTGATGCTCAGGTACAAATTCACCCTTTCTAATTGCTCTGTGACAGTGGATCTGGACCCTGGCAGTATTTCTCCTGTGAAACTGGCACTAGAGCATTATCACTACAGGGTGCATTAAAGACCTCGCAGGAGGGAAAGGATGTGGCATCTGGTTCTCTAGTGGCTTGTGCAGCACCCAGGTCCTAGAGCGGGACAGGGGGAGCTGGGGACCATGTGGCCGGGGCAGAGTGTGTGAGCTGGGGGAAGCAGAGCCTGTGGCAAGGTTCTCATCTTCTAAAATCAGTCTCTGTCTCTCTCTTATTTACCCTTACCAAAGTCAGATTGAACAGGCCGTTCGGCCATAGACATGTCTATAGAACCCTAGAGGCAGGACCCAGCAATGACAAGCATGGGCTTCAGACACAGACCAAGATTCGTTTCCAGGCCCTGCCACTTACTCACTGTGAGTTCTTTCACGTGACACTGAACTCATCTAAGCCTCGGTGTTCCCAACTATAAAATGGAGAGAGTAATATACAACAGACACGGTTATCTGGATTCCTTGAGATCAGCTTTTTTTTTTTTTTAAACATCTCTATTGGAGTATAATTGCTTTACAATGATGTGTTAGTTTCTGCTATATAACAAAGTGAATCGGCTGTACATATATATACATCCCCATATCTCCTCCCTCTTGCGTCTCCCTCCCACCCTCCCTATCCCACCCCTCTAGGTGGTC
Source organism: Balaenoptera ricei (assembly GCF_028023285.1). Taxonomy (NCBI): domain Eukaryota; kingdom Metazoa; phylum Chordata; class Mammalia; order Artiodactyla; family Balaenopteridae; genus Balaenoptera; species Balaenoptera ricei. The sequence continues at coordinate 1,924,760 of NC_082645.1, read as the reverse complement.
ACACAGCACCTAGCTGATCTCCCTGTGCTATGCGGCTGCTTCCCACTAGATATCATTTGGTAGTATATATAAGTCCATGCCACTCTCTCACTTCATCCTAGCTTACCCTCCCCCCTCCCCGTGTCCTCAAGTCCATCCTCTACGTCTGTGTCTTTATTCCTGTCCTGACCCTAGGTTCTTCGGAACCATTTTTGTTTCTTTTTTTTTTTTTAGATTCCATATATATGCGTTAGCATACGGTATTTGTTTTTCTCTTTCTGACTTACTTCACTCTGTATGACAGACTCTAGGTCCATCCACCTCACTGCAAATAACTCAATTTCGTTTCTTTTTATGGCTGAGTAATATTCCATTGTATATATGTGCCACATCTTCTTTATCCATTCATCTGTCGATGGACACTTAGGTTGCTTCCATGTCCTGGCTATTGTAAATAGTGCTGCAATGAACATTGTGGTACATGACTCTTTTTGAATTATGGTTTTCTCAGGGTACATGCCCAGCAGTGGGATTGCTGGGTCATATGGTAGTTCTATTTTTAGTTTTTTAAGGGACCTCCATACTGTTCTCCATAGTGGCTGTATCAGTTTACATTCCCACCAACAGTGCAAGAGGGCTCCCTTTTCTCCACACCCTCTCCAGCATTTATTGTTTGTAGATTTTTTGATGATGGCCATTCTGACCGGTGTGAGGTGATACCTCATTGTAGTTTTGATTTGCATTTCTCTAATGATTAGTGATGTTGAGCATCCTTTCATGTGTTTGTTGGCAATCTGTATATCTTCTCTGGAGAAATGTCTGTTTAGATCTGCCCATTTTTGGATTGGGTTGTTTATTTTTTTGTTATTGAGCTGCATGAGCTGCTTGTAAATTTTGGAGATTAATCCTTTGTCAGTTGCTTCATTTGCAAATATCTTCTCTCATTCTGAGGGTTGTCTTTTCGTCTTGTTTACGGTTTCCTTTGCTGGGCAAAAGCTTTTACGTTTCATTAGGTCCCATTTGTTTATTTGTGTTTTTATTTTCATTTCTCTAGGAGGTGGGTCAAAAAGGATCTTGCTGAGATTTATGTCACAGAGTGTTCTGCCTATGTTTTCCTCTAAGAGTTTGATAGTGTCCGGCCTTACATTTAGGTCTTTAATCCATTTTGAGTTTATTTTTGTGTATAGTGTTAGGGAGTGAGATCATTTTTAGACATGAAAACATTTAGTGGAGTGCCTGGCATCTACTAGTCCCTCCGTCAGTGGTTGGGGCACTCAGGCTCTCTGTAGGTGACTGGACTGGGTGATTCCTGAGTCCTTTCCACTCTGAATCCACACTCTCGTGTGGGCCCCCCTGGCTTCAAGCCTCTTGCCTTACCTCCTCTGCGTCTCTGCCTTTCTCTCCCTTCCTCTCTCTGGTCTCTGTTCTTTCCTCTCTCCCCTGCTCATCCATCCTTTTCTCACGCTTCTCTTGATTCTTTCTCCCTATTTTTAGGTTGTTGCTGTGTGATGAATTAACAAGGGCTTGATGAAACAGTTTAGAAATATTTGCTCAGGGCCTTGCAGAAATGCCTATGCGTTTGTTCTGAATATTTTATTTTATGATGACTTGCTAGCGTTACTTGTCTCCAGGGCCAAGTGTTCCCTCTCTAGTTCTGTTCTTTCAGGAATAAGATAAGAAAGAAGCATTATTCTGGCCATGACCTGAAAGACAGATGAGTCACAGCTCAGGAATAGACACAGAGGTCTCAGTCTAAGCGGTTTCTCGTCCTTGGGAGGAAACATCTGTAACTTTTGAGGGCTCCCCTCCTCCAGCTGGATATAGAGGTCAAAGAATTACATTTCACGTAGGCAAACCAGCAGACGGGGGCAGCCTGCCAGCACCTGGAAACCCAGAGAAAGTGGTTCTGTGGGCGAGTGCTGCCTCTGATGGGATTGGGACTTGTTTTACCAACAAGCAGCTGTGGGCTGGGTGGCAGGCTGCCTGAGGACAGACACCTGTGGTCTTGTTCACATTTGAAACTCTTGAATTCTTCTTGAATCATGGGGAGTTTGAATTCATGTCTTTGGCCTGATTATAAGACTTTCTAAAATGATTGTGATTCCAGGTGCCCAGCCAGGCTCAGGCCACAGGGGGAACAAAATAATCTTTTAAGAAATGAGATGTGAACATATGGATGAGATGGGCCAGGGGAACGTGCTGTTGATTCCAGACCCTCTCAACAGCAACTCCAGCATTTTGCAGTGAAAGGGAAAAGGGGGAAATGAAAGTGCTTTGCATCTTGCAGTTGCAAGGGATTAGCCATGGGCTCTGGACTTGATCTTAACTCCATCACTTGCTCTGTGGCCCTGGGCATCTTTAAACCTCCATAAACCCAGCTTTGCCATCTGTAAAACAAGAATGACACCAACAGTGCCTGGGTCGTAGGGCTGCAGAGATGAGATCAGGAAGGTCAGGGAATGGTTCATTTAGTGTCTGCCACATGGTAAGTTTCAAGGAAGTTTTGCGGGCAGCTTCCTTTCCTCTAAGTCAAGGAAGGTGTCATTTAGACCCGGAGATTTTTTAGCACTAAGAAAGGGATTACGAGATCATTTTCTGGTCCATCCTCTCCCATATCTGTTCTTTACACAGCAAGTTTTTAAAACTTCATCTGCTAAACAGGGATCATAATACTCATCTCACAGGACTGTGGAAAGGAGTAAACTAGAAATACGCATTAGCGTAGCTGGCACATAGTAATTGCTTAGTAAATGGTAACCATTATTATCTTATGACATCACGCCAATACTCAGCATTTATGGTTGTACTTAAGTTAGCCTTTTAAGGAAAAACAGTTTTCTCTATCTGGGCTCAGCTTTAGGCCACTAAAATGTAGGTACCCCCTCCCTGGCCTTGCTTGTGCTTCAGGGAGTCTATTTAAGAAAGGGGAGGGCAGACCCCTCCCCACTCCCTCACCGCCAGCGCTGTAGCTGTCAATAAGCCACCTGTCTTCTCCAAGCTTCAGTTTCCTCATCTACCTGGCAGGCATGCTGTCAAAATCTGACGAGAGCAGAGTATAAATGTCGGTGCCTTGCCAGAGTGGAAGCCATCATTTTTGTGATTATGTCTTAATTCCATATTGCTTTCACCGCCACGCATATGGTTAGATGTTGCCATATTTAGCTGCTTTGTGTTTGCCCCACTGCAGCCAAGTGGGTTATATTCAATTTCTAACTTTCCAGAAGGCAAGAACCTTGTTTCATTCATTCATTCATTCATTCAGAATAGATGTGTCCTGTATGCCAGACAGTATTTTGAGGTCTGGTACCGCAAAAGTAAATAGGTCGTAAGCTTGCCTTCATGGGACTTATAGTCTAGTAAGGAAGAAGGCGGTGATAAACCACTAAGCAAATACATCGTATAGTAGTACGGTGAAACTTTCTATGAGCAATGATAAAATAAGGTAAGGAAACTGAGAAAGATGGGCAGAGTACTCTTTTTTTACGTACACCTGCCCCCTCCCCCAAATTCCCCTAAAGTCCTTACAACTAGAAGAGCCTGTGTCATGTTTTGTGGAAATGAGTTTTGAATTCTTCTTGAATCATGGGGAGTTTGAATTCATGTCTTTGGCCTGATTATAAGACTTTCTAAAATGATTGTGATTCCAGGTACCCAGGTAAGTGTCTGGAAAGAGTGATTGGCTTCAGAAATGCAAACGTTTTTTGAAAATCCTGCCCAGGCTCTCAAATGCATATCTTAGTCTTAGCTTCTTCAAACCTTGCAATCAACTCTTGGGAACTTGGCCTTTAGAGCTTTGTTCTGTCCATCATTGCAATTTGCTGTTCTTTAGAAGTTGATTTTTAGCTGCGTGCATTCCCTCGGCCCTGCTTAAGTATGAACATAGGTCTTTTATGGTAAAAACACATTAGAAATGTATATTTTAATGAAAACCATTATTTGCCTAATAAACGCTGGTGGTATGAAATAAGTTTAGGTTCTGGGGAGTTTAGAAGCGTCTTTATGAGCTGGCCCCATCAGTAATGGCAGCCCTGGAGTGTGGCGATGTTTCTCAGCCCCCAGTGCCGCTCTTTGAGTTACCTAGACAGCTGTCAAAAATCCCAGTGCCCAGACCAGTTAGATCAGAACCTCTGTCTGCCTGATAAAAGCTCCGCAGGTGATAACAGTGTGCGGCCAACGTTGACCACCACGACTGTGTCTCATGGGAAGGCTGAGGCTGCCAGCCAAGCCTCTTTAAAGGGTGGTTTTCAAATGTAGCAGGAACTGGGCAAAAGCAGGTACCACCCCTAGAGATCTGGCTGCAGGAAGGCTCTGCAGGGCGTGAGGATTACAGATATTCTAGGTGAGTTTGATATAGATAGTAGGGGAACCAAACTTAGATAGAGCTTTTCAGCCTCTGCCTCCCAGATGATTCTAAGGTATTCCAGAGACTTGAGGATATACTGGAAAATTGAGAGTAGAACAAAAGTTCTCTTGACCGGCCCCCACTTCTCAAAGGCCTGAGTAACCTACATCTGCCATTTCCTTGTCAAAGGTGCTGAGGCCAACAGCCCTTGGAATTTGAGGCACCCACCATTTAAATTGTGTGCATCTGAAACGTCAGGTGTGTCTGTTACCAAACCTGTTTATGCCACATACTTGTGTTGTAATTACATAATTTCATTAAATAGTATGTCAACCGATATATATGTAATTGTGAAAATTAAGAACGGTCACTTCTGTACAAACTTAGATTGTAGCTTTGGAAGGATTTGGTCAAAGTGAGTCCTCTGAAAAATGATTCTCTGTTCAATTATGGATGGTTGAAGCAATAGTAAAATAATGGGAAAATTCCTAAGAGTTTTGAGGCTGCATTTACATTGCTCTACAAGTATTTTTAAGTTTACACAACACTTTAAAGAAATGGTAGTGATTACATTATAGTTTTAAGTTAAAATAAAACATTACTGGTATATAGGTATCACTTTTCATTTTTGTCTACTTTAAAGGATTCTTTTAGCTGATCAACTACTTATTCCTCTTTTGTTAAATAAGAAACAATGAACAGTGATATCTGCTGTAAATAAGGAGAGTAGCTGTGATCAGCTATTAACATATTGATACAGCATTAATTTTCTATCTACTTTTGAACAATAGTAAATAATTTAGTGAACTTTCTATTTTTCTTATAAAACACAATACCTCTTATTTAAATCAATCACTGAAAGGAAAAATTTGTCAAGGACCTGTTACTAACCTAGCTATTGAGCTGTACTTCACTAAAAGATTTGCTTTGGAAATTGTCTTCCTGGCTGCCCCAGGCTCTTGTCAGTACTGCCGTGGTCCACTTTATCCACTTCGTATCCAGTTGTTATTTATAATACAGTGGTTAATCTCATCCTTAACACATCTCAGAGCTCTGAATCAGGGTTGGCAAACTCTGGCCCACAGGCCGCCACCTGTTTTGGTATGGCCCCTGAGCTAAGCACAGTTTTTATGTTTTTAAACGGTTGAAAAGAAATCAAAAAAGAATAGTAATTTGTGACATGTGAGAAATACATGATTTTAGGTTTCACATATAAGGCAGATCATACCGTATTTGTCTTTTTCTATCTGACTTATTATTTCACTTAGCATAATGCCCTCAAGGTTCATCCATGTTGCCACAAATGACAAGATTTCATTCTTTTTTATCGCTGAATAATATCCCATTGTATATGTATACACCACATATGTGTGTGTGTATATATATGTGTAAAGTGTGTGTGTGTGTATATACACACACACACACACAACATATTAAATATACATTCACATTGTTGTACAGCCACCATCCAGCTCCAGAACTCTTTTCATCTTGCAAAACTGAAACTCTGTACCCATTAAGCAACTCCCCATTCCTCTCTCCCTCCCAGCCCCTGGCAACCATCGTTCTACTTTCATTCTCTGAATTTGACTACTCTGTGTATCTGATATAAATGGAATCATACAGTATTTTTTTTCTTGTGACTGGCTCATTTCAGTTCACTTAATGTCCTTAAGGTTCATCCATGTTGTAGCATGTGTCAGAATGTACGTTCTTTTAAAGGCTGAATAATATTCTATTGTGTGTGTGTGTGTGTATGACATTTTCTTTATCCATTCATCCATCATTGGATACTTAAGTTGCTTCCGTGTCTTGGCTATTGTAAATAATGCTGCAATAAACATGGGAGTGCATCTGTCTTTTCAAATTAGTATTTTCATTTTCTTTGGATACATACTCAGAAGTGGAATTATTGGATCACATGGTAGTTCTGTTTTTAATTTTTGGGGGGAACTTCCATATTATTTTCCGTAATGGCTGCACCATTTACATTCCCACCAATAATGTACAAGGGTTCCCTTTCTCCACATCCTCGCCAGCACTTGTTATTTCTAGTCTTCTTGATAGTAACCATTCCAACATGTGTGAGGTGATATCTCCTTGTGGTTTAGATTTACATTTCCCTGATTATTAATGATGTAAAGCATCTTTTTTTTATGTACCTGTTGGCCATCTCTATATCTTCTTCTCTGTATCTTCTGAAAATGTTTATTCAGATCTGCCTGTATTTTAATCAGATTGTTTGAGGGTTTTTTCTATTGAGTTGTATGAGTTCTTTATATATATTGAATATTAGCTGCTTATCAGGTATATGACTTGCAGATATTGTCTCCCATTCAGTAGGTCGTCTTTTCATTCTGTTGATGGTTTCCTTTGCTGTGCAGAAGCTTTTCAGTTTGTGTAGTCCCACTTGTTCATTTTTGCTTTTGTCGCTTTTGCTTTTGGTGTCAAACTCAAGAAATCATCGCCAAGACCAATGTCAAGGAGCTTACCGCCCATGTTTTCTTCTAGTTTTATGATTTCATTTGTTATGTTCAAGTCTTTATTCAATTTTGAGTTAATTTTTGTGTGTGGTGTAAGGAAATAGTCCAGTTTCATTCTTTTGCATGTGGTTGTCCAATCTTCCCATCACCATTTATTCAAGAGACTCCTTTCCCAGTTGTATATTCTTGGCTCCTTTGTTATAAGTTAATTAACCATATAGGCATGGATTTATTTCTGGGCTCTCTATTCTGTTCCATTAATCTCCGTGTCTGTTTTTATACCAGTACCATACCGTTTTAATTATTAAAGTTTTGTAATGTAATTTGAAATCAAGAAGTGTGATACCTCCAGCTTTGTTCTTTCTCAAAATTGCTTTGGCTAATTGGGGTCTTTTATGGTTCCATACAAATTTTAGGACTATTTGTTCTATTTCTGTGGAAAAGGCCATTTAAATTTTGCTAGAGATTGCATTGAATCTATAGATTGCTTCAAGTAGTATGGACATTTTAACAATATTCTCCCAATCCATGAGCATGGAATATCTTTCAGTTTATTTGCGACTTCTTCAGTTTCTTTCATTAATGTCTTGTCATTTTCAATATACAGGTCTTTCACCTCCTTGCTTAAATTAATTCCTAAGTATTTTATTCTTTTTGATGCAATTGTAAATGGCATTATTGTCTTGATTTCTCTTTCTGATAGTTCATTATTAGTGTATAGAAGCACAACAGATTTTCGTGTATTGATTTTGTATCCTGCAACTTTACTTTTGTAAGAATTTGTAAGTAAGAATTTGTTTATTAGTTCACAAAGCCTAAAATATTTATCTGGCCCTTTAAGAAAAAAGTTGTGAACCCCTGACTCAAATGCCAGCTCTTCCCGAGTCTCTTGCCTTTTTAGCTGTCCCTCTAGGGAGCCACTGCTTCTAGTCCTACCCTTTCCCACTGTCCCTGAGGGCTTGCCTATAGCCTGGCTTTAAAGTAAATGTGTTGAATGTAACTGGGTCAGTTTTTCAAGGGTTCTCTGTTCACCTGTTTAATCCTGGCCAATCCTCTGGTGTGTAAGACCCCAAGCTCCTAGATCTTCTAAAGCACAAAATATTTGTAAAATCACATCTCAGCTTTTAAAAAAATTTAATGGGTTAATAACTACCTGATTTCTACAAATACAAATTTATTTTAAATTCCTCAATTTACTTTTGGTGCCACCATTACCTTTTTGAAGTTGTATGTACAAGCCCTTCTGCTATATCATGATATCTGTATTCCCAAGACATCTCCAACTGCGAAATCACACACTAAAAATAACAGAACTTAGGAGAAAAATAGGGTCAGACCAGTCCACTTCAAATCTAAACACTCTGAACCACAGCCCTTATAAAAAATAACACTCCTAATAAAAATTGCAGCAGGGTTGAAAAAGACACATTTAGAACCTAAAAAGTAAATACTATAATAACTACATAACTTCACCTTTAAAAAAGTCAAATCAGTATGCTTGTGCAGGAGGGGAGGTTAGGATGATTTGAGGCTACTTCCATTTCACGGAGCTCGGTAAGATGCCCAGTGATGGAAGAGACCCCCACGGGAGCACTTCCCAGACAGAGCCCACGGCCGCCCTGAGCCAGGAGGGAGAACAGGTGTGGTGCGCAGTCCTCGGTCTCTCTGTGGCTTATTGCATGCAGTTGAGTGAGTTTCTTTTGCATTCAGCTGCTGTTACTGATTCTACAGAATATTAATGTGCTGGGGAAAAAATCGCGTATGCGCCAAAGCCACTAAAGTGCTCTGTTCGCATCATTCCCTAGTTTCCCCCCATGTAGGGGCTCATTAATATTGAAGAAACATGCATTTTAGCAGAACTGACTGTACTTCCTCCTTTAGACTCTCTCACTTCTTATCTTTCTCCAAATAATGTTACGTATTAAATAGCAGTATGGGCGGGAGAATCTGAATCCCAATAACTGGCCAAAAACACAAGTGGATATCCAATGAGCATTAACAATTTCAGGTCAGCATTTATGTCAAGACAGCGTGTATATATTGCAGTATATATTAAATGCGAAGAGAATGAAGAATAAAAGGGTGACTGGAAGGTTATTAACGCCCTTCACTTCCGGCTCCCAACTGGAGAAATTCTCAGCTGCTGATTGAGTGGCATGTTCAGTTCACATGGGCTCCATCATTTGCAAATGTACATCCAACAAACTGGGAATGGAGGACAATATTGTTTTTTATTCCACCAAAATTTAAGGTGATGAGGTAAGCCTCAAAGACCAAGTTCTAGACATACGTCTATAATTTTTTTAAAGACACATACAAGGTTGGGTATTTATAAATATATATCAACACATGTATAGGGCATGACCATAAGAAAATGAAAAACCCTTAACGATATAACACTAGAGAAAGATAATAAACCCACTGGAGTTGAAGAATATTGAGCATTCTCAGGAGGAAGAAGAAATACAGAAAATTAGACTTTGATAAATGTTGTTAAAAGAAAGATAACTCTAGCATTTTTTGCTCAGGGCATATAAAATGAGGTCATTTGGTCCTACTAAAGAAAATGTGGAGCAGCTTAGCAGAAGCTGTGCTAAGCGACAGCAGTCTCGTGGAAGGTGAGATAAGGTATAAGTAGCACCTTGTTAATCAGCCAGAATCACATCGCAGTAAACACTTGGGAACATTGTAGTATGCTGGCAGAAATCCTCAAAAGGGTGTCAGAGCAAAAAATTGATGCAAAGTAAAATAATGGGTTATTTCTTTTTTCTTTTTTTTTTTTAATGTTTGAGGTGACCAAATTCATTTTTTTTTAATAAATTTATTTATTTTATTCATTTATTTTTGGCTGTGTTGGGTCTCGTTGCTGCGTGTGGGCTTTCTCTAATTGAGGCAAGAGGGGGCTGCTCTTCATTGTGGTGTGCAGGCTTCTCATTGCAGTGGCTTCTCTTGTTGAGGAGCACGGGCTCTAGGCGTGCGGGCTTCAGTAGTTGTGGCTCACAGCCTCTAAAGCGCAAGCTCAGTAGTTGTGGCACATGGGCTCAGTAGTTGTGGCTCATGGGCTCTAGAGCGCAGGCTCAGTAGTTGTGGCACACAGGCTTAGCTGCTTCGCAGCATGTGGAATCTTCCCAGACCAGGGCTCGAACCCGTGTCCCCTGCACTGGCAGGCGGATTCTTAACTACTGCACCACCGGGGAAGCCCAATAATGGGTTATTTCTAAGTGTCCAGAATTAGCTTGTGGTGGACTATAGAGAGACAGTTAAGTGTCAGGGTATGAGCAGCTGTCAGAGGTAAAATGTGAAATGTTTGAACAAGCCATTGATGGAAAATGAGAAAGGGAAGAATGACCTCAGCGGTGTTAGAAGAAATGCCATTCAAATGAGTAACTGCATAGATAAAATGTTGGCTTTAAAGTTTCGCCAGGTTGGAATGTTGCAATGGGTGGGTGTATTAACTAAATTTGGAACTGCATTCAAATGTGAATATTAGATTATACACACACCAAAAAAAATAATTTCTCAAACAAATTAAGGGTTTTGTTTTTCTCTGATTTAAGTAAGACAGGCAACTCAGGGCTGTTTTAGTGGCCTGTCATCTGGAATCCAGGCTGTTTTTGTCCTTCTACTCAGCCATCTTAGTAATGGCACCTGTCCTCAAAGTTACCTCTTGATCCAGTATGGATGCTGGAGCTCCAGCCTCAGGTCTTCAACCCACTTAGGATGCAAGAGGGAAGGATAGAGAGGGTACATCTCTGGTGAGGTAGCCCTCTTTAAAGAGTTCTCTTGAAAGTTGTACCCAGTCTTGACCTACCCCAGTTGCTAAGGAGACTGGAAAACGTGACCTTTTATCTGGAACTATTGCTGCCCTAAATAAAAGTGGAGTTCTGTTCATAAGCAGGAAGAGTGTAACCACCAGCTCTTTCTGCCACAGAGGAGATATATGCTGCACTACTGTTTGTATTAAATGAAGGGTAGGGAGGATGCCCAGGAAATATGCCTGTGTGGGACATCTCCGGATAAACAAAAGTTGGGGTAAAGATAAAAATAAAGAACGAAAAAATGTTATCACAGTAGGAGTATGTCAAAGATCACTTGGCCAGATAAAAGATATGTATGATATATTCTCTTTACTAAATAAGCTGGCACAGACACTACCTTTCATAGAGCCATGGCGAAGAGCTTTTTTCCAATCCTGATTCTGCCATGTCATTTACTAGATGACCTTAGACAGGTGTCTTGATCTCTCTAAGCCTCAGTTTGTCCATCTGTAAGGTGGCAGCAGCAGTCCCTCCCTCCTAAGGTGGTCGTGAGGATTAACTGAAAAGCTGCATAAAGAGTCCCAGTACAGGCAGAGCCCAGCACACGGGGCACCACGCCCACTAACGTGGCTGCGAGAAGTCCCATTCAGCTGAGAACAGAGCAGCTGGCAAGCTCTTGTCACCTCATGCTGGCGGGCGAGGAGGTATCACACTCATCCTGACCCAGTCCTGAATAACTCGGAGGAGTTGTTTGGTGAAAGAGAATGAGAAGGGGCAGGAATATTGGGAGGAAGGAGCCCTCTCGTAGCCACAGAGAGTTGAGTGTTCAGTGTGTACCCGAGAGCTTCAAAGCCAGAAGAAAAAATATGTCTATGAATGGAAGACTATGCCTGCAAACCCCCAAGGGAAAATGACTGATTAGGTGATTGTTGAGGAATCAGGATACTTCCCATATGTACAATTAATTCTGTGATTACGGCAATCCCAGTGATGAGAAGTTAGGAAACACCAAAATCGTTACCTTGACTTCATGGGGGTCAGAGCCTTGGATTTTGGAAGGATGCACAAAAGATGAAAAAAAGAGAGGCAAAGAACTAAAATTGTAGTAAGTTTAGAGGAGTCTAAACCTCAAAAGTTGCCACCTCTTCCCCCAAAAGTCAAGGACAGCAAAAGAGAGTGTTTGAACACTTCAGAGTGTTTGAAAGCTTTTCTCAAAATAAAACATAGTGACTCATGTATAGTTACCATGGAAAATATCTAATAAAAGAACACTACAATGAGCCCCCCATGTACCCCTCACCCAGCTTCACCAATTATCAACTCATGGCCAGTCACGTTTCATCTTTATCCCCCGTCCCCAGATTATTTTGAAGCAAATCCAAGACATCTTCTTATTTCATCCCTAAGTATTTCAGTGTGTACTTCCAAAATATAAGGACGCAAAACAATTTAACCACAATACCATTATTGCACCTAAAAATAATTACTAGTAAGTTCTTAACCTTGAATACACAGTGTGCAGATTTCTTAGATTAGTCTCATAATTTTTTCATTTTATTCAGTCAGGATGCAAATAAGATCCTCACATTGTGATTGGGTATGTTCCTCAACTCTCTTTTAATGGAAGTTTATTTGTTGAAGAAACCAGGTTATTTATCCTGCAGAGTTTCCCACAGTCTGAATTTTACTAATCGCATACCTATGGTGTGATTTGCCATGTTTCTCTCCCTACTTTATTTTCTGAAATTGGTAGATAAGATATTCCAGTTTGATCAAATTCAGGTTTGACTTTTTGCAAGGCTACTTTGGAGGTGTGGTTGGGGGTTACCATCAGGAGGTACAGAGGTCTGGTTATCTTGCTTTTCTAGATGTTCTCAACCATTAAAAATCATTGCCTAGATCCATTAGTTCATCGGTGCTTGCAGTGGTGATATTCTAATTAAGTGTCTTTACAAACTCAATTTAAATATATTGGATGTTTTTCAGTCTGTCGAAGTTATTCCTACTGATATTATATTTACTTCTAAAATTAGCCGATTTAAATTTCATAAATGCTAAGTTTGGGAACATCTGGAAACTCATCTAAGGAAAGAAACCTGGATAACATCTGCACTCAGCTGGCCCCCTCTGCCTTTTCCAGATTCGCTCCTTTTTTAAAGGAAAGCTTTCTCACTTTACAGTTTTTAAGTGGAGTTAAGCCTCAGCCCCTCTGCTGTCTCCATATGCTTTGCCAGCTGAACTTTCAGACCTACCAGTTAGACAGGTTCCCTGGTGATTAATGTTTTTCCTAGAGACCCAGAGGCCTGCAGTGGTGCACATATGGTATCTAATGGTGAGTAACTGAGTTAATGGTGTGTGAAGGTGACCTGAATAAATACGAAATGAGAACTAATGTGGAATATGGCAAGCTGCTCCTATAATAAATTTGGAATATTTCTGTTTTTGCATAAGTGGGTATTAGGTAACTCTCTTGTAGAGAAGCTATGTAGCCCTGAGCTCAGAAATTCTGTCAAGGACACAGGAGATCAAATGCCTTCTCTTTTGAACCTTTTTAATGAGGACACTCGCTTTCCCTTTTTCACATTCTGTTGGAATTTGGAAGATCACGTCATTCTCCTTTTACACTTCCTCTTTCTAAACTGAGAATTGCAAATGACCAAGACAGACGAGGCACTGGTGTGGCTTATCAGTTTATTTCCAACCCTTCCTTCTAGGAAAAATAGATGCCAGTAGAATTTGACATGCCCACTTTATTTCACTGTGGGCAAGTAGTTTATTTGCAAGCATCTGTTTAGGGCTGGATTGCTACCTGGCTTTCAATTTGCTTTTGATTGTTACAGCCATGTCAATGAAAAATAATTTGAGCATGACCTCCCCCCAAATCTACGGTTATTAATTTATTGATAAAAATGAACAATACTATAATAATGTTACGTACATTCTAAAAACCTTGAAAACTACAAACATATATTTTCTCATTTTTTTCTTACATCCCCTGGATCTCCTTGTGCATCCCACTTTGGGGTGCACTTCATCAGTTAGGTTAGGCACTGTATGAGGTTCCAGTGAAGCAGTGGTACCCTCCAGACAAGCCACACACCAAAAGCAAAATTCACCTTCACCTAATTTGTAAAATCAGGAAATACAGAAAGAAATTATTTTAGTTATTTTCAACATAAAAGTTTCTGTTGTTTTCAGAAGTGAAATTTTATTTTGAATCACTTGGCAGGGCCCCATATCCATTTCAAAGGTGGGACTTCTCGAAGGACTTGAATCTGACCCTGTTTCCACTAGTATCTGCAGGAAAGAGTGTGACGATCACCAAGGATAAAGTTAAGTCACGATAAGTATTCTAGCATATGAAAACTCAATCACACACACCCCTCCCAAAAAATCTAGCATAGTTGTCACTGATTTTTGCTAAAATAGTCAATGCAGAGTTCCTTTTTTAAAAAATTTTTATTTTATAGTTGATTAACAATGTGGTGTTAGTTTCAGGTGTACAGCAAAGTACAGCAAAGTGATTCAGTTATACATATACATGTATCTATTCTTTTTCCAATTCTTTCCCCATTTAGGTTATTACAGAATACTGAGCAGAGTTGCCTGTGCTATACAGTAGGTCCTTGTCACTAAATTATTTGGGGGCCAGGTCTCCCCTGAAGTGGGCCACTTCCCATCTCTCTACACGGTTTGTTTTGCTGGATGAACATCTCTTATTCAGTATCGGTTTTGCGAGTTCTCAGACTTGTGCTTCTCTTTGTCCTGTTTCAAACCCCAGAGGTCTTTGCTTTTTGGACTCCTGACTGTTTCATTTAGCAGATACCTACTGAGCAACTTCTGATGCTGTTGATCTACACTGGTGCTCAGAGACATATATGACTAGCTCCTTGCCTTCCCCAGAAACTGGGAATCAAGTTGGGGACGTAGACACACCATGCCCTCAAGCACTGTTTAAGGAGGTGGGACACAATATAGGGGAAAGGATGAGGGTCTGTGGGCTGGGAGACACAGTAAGTACCAGGAGAGTGGGGGAGGCAGGTGGTGCCATTAGTGATCTGCTTGAGGAAAGTGTCAAAAAGAAGGTACCATTTGAGCGCATCTGAGCCATGGGCTCAGGATGGAGGAAAGGCTTGATAAGGTTGAGAAGTCCTAAGAAAAATCCCAACCCTGGCACGGCTGTTTGTTTGCTGTTTGAGTCACTTGTCCACATCATCTCATGTAACTTTTTTGGGCCTCTCTGGAAGGGCAGGTTATCACCTGAAGAATCCAGGTTCAAGTGGGTGAAACCACTTGCCCAGGAGCACACAGCCGGTAAATGGTAGGGCCCAGGCTGAAACCCAGGCCTCCTGACCCCGGCTCTCTCACCCTTTTCCCTGTGCCTCCCTAGGGCAGGTCATGGTGAGCGTCGGTTTGGGGGCAGAGCTTCAGAACTCGCATGGTGCCTGGGAAATGTGTGAGGGGTCGGGGAAGAGGTGTGGACTGAGTGGGAGAGAGGAGGGTACACAAAGCGAGAAGGAGAGTTTCCAAAGTGATGGACAAGCTTGAGACCTTAGCTTTATATTCCCAGTGTATTTTAATTGTTTCTGTTTTCAAACTCTTCTAAATTGGACACTTTAGCTGTTTTTCTTTTCTAAATGTATTTATTTGCAGCATTTTAGATTCAAATGTGTGTGAGTAGGCTGATCCCTTTTATTTTGCTAACTTCATGTTTTCAGAAAGTCAGGAATGAAGGGAAGAAATTTCAAGAGACGTGATTTATTTCAAGGAGAGGGAAGAAGGGTATTTTTAGCTTCCCTCTTAAAATCGGTCCTTCACTTAAACACCAATGGTTAGCTGTCCTTTGAAGGGAACATTCTCTGCTGTGCCAAAATCAGAATCTTAATCTGGACTTCCCTGGTGGCGCAGTGGTTAAGAATCCGCCTGCCAATGCAGGGGACACGAGTTCGAGCCCTGATCCGGGAAGATCCCATATGCCACGGAGCAACTAAGCCCGTGCGCCACAACTACTGAGCCTGCACTCTACAGCCTGCGAGTCACAACTACTGAGCCCACGTGCCACAATTACTGAAGCCCGTGCACCGCAACAAGAGAAGCCACTGCAATGAGAAGCCCGGTCACCGCAGTGAAGAGTAGCCCCCGCTCGCCGCAACTAGAGAAAGCCCGCGTGCAGCAACAAGGACCCAACACAGCCATACATACATACATACATACATTTATTTAGTTATTTTAAAAAAAAAAAAAACTTAGTAAGTGCAGACAGGTTATGCCTGGCATTGGGAAGGTGGTTCTTGGTTTGATTGGAGCAGGGCAAGGAAAGAGCCCGAGAGAGGAGAGTCCTGGGTTTTAAATGGCCTGGTTTATCACATGTCAGGTTCCAGCCTTTACAACAAAGATGCGTTGACACTTGCTGTTCAGAGGGGAGAGATTATGCACATTATTACCAAAGGACACATCCATCATCATGAAGTCGTGGGTATTAATGCATATAGCACTGGGCTGAGTGCCTCGGAGAGGAAATTTAACAAGCACAGCCCTTGTGCAGTAGAGCTGAAGCCTGGAAATTCAAAACAGCAAAGGAAGCAAGCCTGCGAGGGCCCACCTGGAGGTGGGATCCCCTCAGTCAGGGGCCCAGCATTGAGGACAACAGACCCGTTGGTGAGTGAAGGATCTCTTCTATTCCACAGGGGGCCCTCGCACCCTCCAAGGTCAGCGGTGGGCCCTGTCTCTGCCGGGACGAAGCGCTGGGTGTTCTTTCAGAGGCCCGCAGAGAGTGGGGTGCGTGATTTTGTGTGCGTGTGTGTCGGATAATGTGGTGGGAATTATGACCCCATCACGTAATAATAAAGGAGTCTCATTTGTTTCTGCGGACGCTCCTGTGAGATAATAGGGCAGGTTTGCTCCTCCCTTATTTTACGGGCAAGAAAACTGAAGCTTGGCCACTGGCCCAAAGGTCCCACAAGAAGTTACAGAGCTGGATACAAATCCAGATTGCTTCATTCTTGACCCCAAAGTGCCTACTAAATTTTACACAAATGTGGATAGGTCCCCAAAAGGGGCCAAATAACTTCAGATCAGTGCGGGGGCTCTTCACAGGCAATTACCAATTCCCTCCTGTCCATACTCTAAGTGATGAAGCAGGGCTGGAACGGGTGGCCCAAGTCTGCCATCCATTCTGGGAGACGGGGCTTATGCCGAGTGCCAACTGCTGGTAAGAGCCCCCAAGCGTAAGGATCTTCAAAAAGCCCTCAGCCTTTTTGAAGCGGTGCTGTTCACCCGACATGTAACTGGTCCAACGATGAAAGAACTTGTTGGCACATTAAATTATATCTTATTCGGAGATGTCTCCCTCCTGTGCAGACTTTGCAGTCAAGATATGGGACAGCACCAGCGGGCACATTTGTGACCTGCCTAATCTGTTTGGCTTTCCCAGTATTCCCAAAGAGGTGCTTCTGATTATTCATTAAGGCTCCGAAGAGAAGAATACCTCCAAATACTACCGCAGAATCAAATCGTTTTATTAATTCTCCAGTAATCAGTGAAACACTAAAGGAAACTTTTCTTCAGTCCCAGACTGTGTGTTGCTGTTTCTCTACAACACGGTGGCCTGGTCTTGTGGTTTTTGTTATTCAGAATTAAATTAATGGAGCCAGTCTTGCAGCTCCCCCGACCTGACCCCCATGTTTGCAAGGTCCAAGGAGAAGCCTGTGCGTATTCAGTGTAGCCTAAATCGTGTCCTTGTGTGATTCAGCAAACGCAAGCTTCCCTTTCTCATTCCAATGTGGGAGAGGCTAGCAGGAAAGTGAGGTATGTGGGAAACCGTCCCTCTTTAGAACGAAGGATGGAGGTGTGCACTGTCCCGTAGATCTGGCTCATATACAGTTTCTCTTCCTGGTTTCCCAACAAAATAGGGCTGTCTCTGTTTATCCCGCCTCCCAGATTTCTCCATGGTCGCTGCATTGAAATGTACCCTTCAGGGTGGCCAAATGTGATTTTGGAGACAGGTGTTTTCCTTTTTTTTTTTTTTTTTTCCTGGCTGTAAGGAAATTACATGTGGAAAAGTGAGAAACTGCAGGAGAGCAGTTCCCTTTCATCCTGCCTGCATCCAGGTCAGGTGTGTGTTCTGCCAGCCACCTCGTGTGTGCTCGTTCGTACATCTTGCTTCATGTGAAAGAAACTTTTTGAAATTAACAAAAAGTGTTTCTGGATAAACTATGAGTAAAGATAGATGGACAGATACAGCTGCACTGTCCAGTAACATGACTATATGAAAGGCCCTGATTTTGGTGGAGTCAGTGACAGATCCACAGAAGCTGACACTTGAAAACAGAAAATGTCATGTTGTTTTTCGTTACTGAGAGAGACCGAAAGAGAGAGACATTTTTCCCCTTCTTGTAGAAAAAAAAATATATTAAGTGATTAAAAAGTATTAATCTAACAGTTTTTGGTTTTCATGCAGTCATGTTTTTGTTCCTTATTGACATGATTGTGTAGTTTTTATATACAAAGTTCAGAAAAGAAAATATTCACAGTCTGTGTTTCTTTTCTGTTATTATTATTTATTTCGTTTTGTCGTTATTGCTGAAAATAATCTTTGATCCAAAGGAGCGGGTATTAACAAATGATCCCCTACAGCTGTCAGGTGGCCCAGGTGCACCTTGGGTTTGCAGCTGGAGACCAGCCTCGGTCTGATTCTTTGGGGGAGGGGGAGGGGGAGAGTGAGTTATTGGAGAGGTAACCCCACCTGGAGACAAGGGGTCTGCCTTTTGGAACCCCTGACAGTTAGTCATTGCCCTCTTCAGTAGAGGGCCGCTCTCTGGAAAGGGGTCAGATGTGAGATTAACAATTAGTGCTAAACATCCAGGGACGGTGAGCTGGTGGGAAAGGGGACCTGAGCGGCTGTCAGCAGCCACTACGCCTCCTTTCCTTTGCAGACGAATGGGTGTTGCCCTTGGGAGAGCAGAGAGGCAGGTGCTTTCAGTCATAAATTTAAAAATCTTGCAACTCTTGGGCTCAAAGGACCTTCAAATCATCGGGCCCCTCATTTTACAAGGGAGGAATTTGAAGTTGCAGAAGATAAAGTAGGTTGTCCAGGGTTCTCTGGGTCATTCCAGAAGAACTAAAGCTTATACCCAGATGTCTTGCCTCGCAACACTTCACTCTGAATAGCCTTGCACAGCCCCACCCAAGACTTCCCGTTGGATAACTTGAGAAGTTCACAAGGGACAAGTCCAGGCGGCAGGGAGGAAGGTCACGTGTGGCGTTTGCAGTTGACAGCTGCCGCAGGGTGAAAGTGCGGTTAGTGAGGACGCTTTCCATCCCTGGACTTTGGCAAAGTGAGAGAACACTGAGGGAAAACGTTTGCCCACCTCCTTTTTCTCATGACTCACCGACCCAGCACCTATCTCTTCCCTCTATCTGCACTTCCCCTGCTCAGAAGCGCTTTGCCCTGTGCCTCTCGCCTTTCTGTGTTCCTGCCGTCTGATAAAGGGAGGGAAGAGAGTGATCTTGAGTCCTCTGGCCGTGGCCTTGCCACCAGTGTGCTTGGTGGAATGACAGTGTGACCCTTCCTCACTGCTCCGTGTCCCCACCTGCAGCACAAGGCCCTCTACCGCACGCTTCTTGCAGGCGTCGGTTTCCAAAGTTCAGTCATCCGCACCAAATCGTGACTTCTGTTGTATCCGTACCCCACCTGGACTAATTAACTGAATATTTTATTTTATTATTATTTTTAATTTTTTTATAAATTTATTTATTTTATTTATTTATTTTTGGCTGCGTTGGGTCTTCGTTGCTGCGCGCGGGCTTCCTCTAGTTGCGGCGAGCGGGGGCTGCTCTTCGTTGTGGTGCACGGGCTTCTCATTGCCGTGGCTTCTCTTGTTGCGGAGCACGGGCTCTAGGCACGCGGGCTTCAGTAGTTGTGGCACGCGGGCGCTAGAGCGCGGGCTTCAGTAGTTGTGGCTCATGGGCTTAGTTGCTCCGCGGCATGTGGGAACTTCCCGGACCAGGGCTCGAACCCGTGTCCCCTGCATTGGCAGGCAGATTCTTAACCACTGCACCACCAGGGAAGCCCTAACTGAATATTTTAAATGAACTCACTTTTAAAATAATTACTTTAGCTTTGTCCTAAGTGATTATTATCTATGAAATCACATGGATATGTTACTTAGGTTTTTCTAAACCACATATATATTTACAACTGTTAAAATTAAACATTTTTATCCATATTTCACCTAAAACCACCTTATATATGTAACCATTAAGTTGAAAGCGTGAGACCCCATAAAATACAAGCAAGAAAAACTCTTCTCCCTTGAACTGTACAGTCTTTTCTGCCCCTTGGATCCAATTTTGGCAGGTCCTTGTAACTCTCAAATAATAAAAAACCTTTCTGTTACTTTTAGTCCCAAGAACAATCCAAGTGCAGTAATGGAAGTATCCACTTTAGTTTAATACTTGAAACTCTGAACAGCATTTCAAGTTAAGCTCCTTCCCTCCTGCCTCTAAGTGCAGCTTCGCCTGGGAAACCTGAAGGGGAGGTGGCAGGTGTGGCATCTTTGTTTCTCCAACTTGTAGGGCACCTTCTCACCCTCCCCACCGTCTTCCTACCCCCCAAACCAGCTGCTGGTGTTCTCCCAACAGGTACAGTGGGGAGAGGGCCGATATGGGGAGAGGGCAGGTAAGCTCTTACTGGCACCGTCCGGTATGAATGCTACCTATTCCCAGCAGGTGTCTGATGCTGGACCTTCTCTCTGGCAGGACCATTGTGGGTCCTTGGGGTCCCCCCTCTTCCCACAGATCACTCATCCACAGTAATATGTTCCCTTATCACAGGCGATGCCACCTCAGACTGGTCGAGTGGCTTCCTCTTGGCACCAATTTCCGGTAGCCCACACTCCCTATGGCCCCTTGCACAGAGCCCTTCCCAGTAGGACTTAGTCTGTTGCCCTTCTGTGGGGTCCACACCTGCACCAAGAGAAACCGGCATCCATTCCTTTGAGAAATTCTGGGAGCTCTGGGAGATGCCAAAGCAGGCCCTGCTCACGATTCCTCCTTCAGGACATCCTGTTGACCCCAGGCTCCACCCATGAGGCATTGCAGGGCTTAGGTCTGGCACTGATCTGTGTGCCTCAGAAATTCCCGGGAGTGCACGTGAAGCTCTGCAAGTGGTCCCCTAGAGGCCCTTCTTACCTGGTTAGGTAGCAGAGGGGAACAGCCCACAGCTCCCCCAGGACGGCCTCCCTCCTTCCCTCTTGGGGTGTGGGGACGTGGGCTGGCTGCTCACTTTGGGGGGCACTTGGTACCCATGTTTGATTGCTGGCCTCTGGGGCCTTGGTATAAGGGGCGAAGCAAGCCCATATGCACACTGCCCCACCTTCCACGGGGGTCCTGCTGCTCTGCCGAGGTGGTGCCCAGCCCCAGTGTTCCAGAAGCCGTTCCCTGGAGACACACAGGACACTCCTGCACAGCGGCCAGGCCGCCTTTGCCATCAGACAGCATCTGATTGCGGAGCGCGGGCCAAAGCCCATCAGAATATCATCTCCTCCACTTTGTCAGGAGTGGATGAGTCTCTCGGGTCAAGTCCGTTCCATCCACAAGTCGCTGACCCTGTGGAGGTTCTATAGAAAATGCAGCTTCCGATTTGCCAGGCAACCTCTTGGTTTTCTAACCTTCCATCGTGACAGCTCTCTCTTTGTCACGGGACAGTCTGTTTCTGTGATTACTGCCCAGACGGACTGATTAGCGGAGCTCCTGAAAGAGCCTGGTTACACATTTAGGCCGCAGTGGTCTGTTTTCAACCTTTCAGCCTGTTTTCTGAGCACAGTCGCATAGTCGGCGGGGGTGGGGGGGGAGCTTTGTGGCTTTCAGGCTGGAGCAGAGTGAGGGGTAACATTATCCCTAAGTGACTGAGTCTGCATTGGTGAGGAGACAAGCCAGCTTTACAATTTGAAGACCTCCTGCCCGTCACAAAGCAGAAAGGAGGTCGTGTCAAAGAGCTTCTTGTTTTTACAAACTGGCTGGCACATCCCCAGGGCCCTTTAAAAGGCATTCGTTAAGTAGCAGAAAGCTCCAGTGCTAAGGCAGAGAGATCCCGGAAACCTGCAAGTGCTGGGAACGGGGAAGCATACTAACTCACCAACTGGTTCTGAGGGCAGGAACTGGAGGGGGGGCGCTGGGCGGTGACTCGAAGACTCTAGCCACCCCCGGACTCATCGCTAGGTTGTCCCATTTGATGGCTCAGGGCAGTATTAGCACTCTGTGTTTTAAACTGAGAGTATGTATTTCAACAGTTTTTACATACATTTCATTATTCCCATTTCTAGCCCAGCACAGATAGTCAGTGTCTAATAGAACTAGGAAGTGATATTATCCCCTGTTTGTAGATCCATCAAGTTGCAAAAACAGGGCTGATGGCTCTTTCCACATTACTCATGTATTTAGCCTCAGAAATCTCCCAGTTTCTTTATTTAGGCCAGAGACCAAAATCTTCACCTGACCAGACAGTGGAGAATAATAAGTCAAGGGCTCTTGAAGATTCTTTCCTTTTCACTCACTCTGTTCTTTTGTCCTCCGTCCCAAACACAAAGGTAGGTAGGCTCTAGAACCACTCCTGTCATACTTGAGGGCAGCCTTACATACGACTAACTATTCACCCACTGCTCTAGATGAGTTGTAATTTATACCAGGTGAGATCCAGTCAAGAATAAGTATCTATTTAAAACAGATAACCAACAAGGCCCTCCTGTATAGCACAGGGACCTCTGCTCAGTATTCTGTAATAACCTACATGGGAAAAGAATTTGAAAAAGAATAGATACATGTATATGTATAACTGAATCACTTTGCTTACACCTGAAACTAACACAACATTGTAAATCAACTATAGTCCAATATAAAATAAAAAATCTTCTAAAAAAGAGTAAGTGTGGAGCCCAATCCAGCAAAAAGAAGTAGAGTCCCTTCTTTTTATTGCCCGTGGGCCCGTAGCTGGACTGCCGGCCAGGCTGGAGATGAGAGCAAGTTTCCTCTTGTTGTTATTCCCCCTGTAATTATTAAGCACCATCTTGTCTCCTAGAGAGGTAAGGATTTAGGGGGAGGAGGAGTGAGGGGTGGGTAGGCTTTAAGAATCTTAGCTTCCTGGAGTCTTCCAGAGCCCTACGAGGCCTGAGTGGGACAGAGCAAGGACCCACACACACCCACCTTAACCTTGGGAGGTTACTTGAAATAAATGAGCCAAGGACTGCAAAGACTTGAAATTATTCTGTAATGTAAATTGTTTCTGCTTCACTGCTGAAATTCACAGAGATTTGCATTTTAGAACTTGACTTCTAATCTTGGAATAAAAGAATTTCTCATCTTTGTTGAATTTTCGACTTCAGGAGCAGGCAGGTGAGGTAGTTTCTTTTTGTCTGTCTCTTGCTCCCTCCCTTTCTTTGACCTCACAACTCAAGAGAGAACCTTATACTTGGTAGCTCTGTTGAAAGGAAGATGAATCAACCATGAAATACATCTTTTAAGGTTTGCAACTCTCTTTTTATTTTATTTTGATTCAAATACATCCTTAGGTGAAGTCACGGGCCTTAAGCTCACTTGCTGGGAGCAGGTTTTGACGTAGAAGAACTTGGCTCCTGAAACAGGGTGGGAAGGTGGGCGGGGCGACAGTAGGTGGGAGGAGCTGGGCCGTGCCTGAGACATCTTTTCCTGTAAGTGCCTTGTTGTTCGTGCGCCCTCTTAGTCTTCTTCATGCAGCCAGTGTGGGTTTACCGAGCACCTGCTCTGTGCCAGTTCTCTGCGGTCACAGAACCTACAGTGTCCTGACCTGCAGAAGTTCACAGTCCCATTGCGTGGACACATAGACTGACAGCACAGCCCAAAGGGGCCAAGCAGGAAGATACCAAGGGTACACAGGAGGTGGTAGCTAACTTCCCCTGGGTGAGCCCAGGAATGCTGACTTGTAAAGGATGAGGGGGAAGGAGTCCATTCAGGAGAGAAAAGGAAGGAGGAAAGAAGGGCGTCTCAGGGGAAGACGATGCGATGGCAGGCCAGACACGTGCGAGAGAGCAGGAGAGGTTCGGGAATATGGAGTAAGTTGTAGGGGGACCTGAAGAAAAGGAGGAGAGGGCGTGGCCGGAGGTGAAGCTGGAGAGCCTGTAGAAGCCCATGGTTGTGAAGATCCTCATGTGTGCCGTTGGGGAGGTGGTCTCTCATTGCCATGAGGAGCCTTTGAAAACTTTTTTTTTTTTTTTTTTTTTTTTTTTATAAATTTATTTATTTATTTATATTTATTTTTGGCTGTGTTGGGTCTTCGTTTCTGTGCGAGGGCTTTCTCCAGTTGTGGCAAGTGGGGGCCACTCTTCATCGCGGTGCGCGGGCCTCTCACAGTCACGGCCTCTCTCTTTGCGGAGCACAGGCTCCAGACGCGCAGGCTCAGTAGTTGTGGCTCACGGGCTTAATCGCTCCGCGGCATGTGGGATCTTCCCAGACCAGGGCTCGAACCCGTGTTTCCTGCATTGGCAGGCAGATTCTTAACCACTGCGCCACCAGGGAAGCCCTGAAAACTTTTATAGAGGGGAACTAAATCTTCAGTTTTGGAAACTGTGGCACTGGGGAGGGTGGATTGAAGGACTGAGATCCTAGAAATCGTGTCTTAGCCCAGAGCTTCTAGAAAGGGGGCCTGAGACAAAGATTGATATATTACTACTTGTTGGGGAAGGAGGTGCAAGCCCAGGCCTGTAAGGATGAAGGGAAGGGGCCAGGAGAAGTACCAGATGGATGCAGGCTGGCTCCTGCTTCACCAGAAGCCACACAGACACAGCAGCACGGGCGCTGGGCACCCTGGACCCCCTGGAAGGTTTGCAAGGAGGGACTGACTCTACCTTGGCATAGTCTGTAGAAGAGAGAAAAGAGCCTCCCTCCCGTTTCCTGCTTCTCTTTGGCCCTGGTTCACGTCACAGGGAACTGGCGTCCCATACATCTGGGGTGCTGTTTGGGGATGGAGGTCCCCCCCAACCCTTGCCCCTCATCCCTGGTGTAGCTTCTTCCCAGTCTGACAGCGGAGGGGAACCTGGCTTGTGTGAACACCAGCTGAGAAAGAGAAAGAAGAGCAGGCAGTCCGGGGAATCTGAGAAGGCTCATAAGGGGTGTCACCATTCAGACAAGAAGCGCCGCTCAGAGACAAGGACAGCGGTCCAAGCAGGAGGGGATGGATGCCAGAGTGAATGGAGGAGGCTGGAGTAGAGAAAGATGTACAAGATCTTCATTCTGTAGAGTCAACAAGCCCAGCCCCAGCCTTTCAGGGAGATACATCACAGTAGCAATCAGTAAGGGCTTCCGTGGCTAGTGTGGGGTGAGGCATACTCTATGGCCTTGTGGTTTCCTAAAGAAAATATATGATTCATCATTGTGTATTCATTCATAAAGTCATGGAATAAACCAATTCCTGTATTTGCCAGGGAAGAAGAGGAAACTACTAAGAAAATGGTTAAAAATCCATGATGCTCAAAATAAAGAATCTGATCACAAGTGTACTTGTCAGGATTCTTTCTGCTGAAATGGCAGAAGCCCAGCTTTCCCATTGATTGGGGGACTCTCAGAACCCAGGGAAGGGCAGGCATGCCCTGGGCAGAGATGTAACTGGAACAGTGGACCAATACCCTGCTGAGACATGCACCCTCTCACACTTGACCTTCTCTTTGTGACGACTTTCTTTTTCTCTGTCTGGAGCCTGACCTTCATGCAACGGGACTGATGCTGGCTTCGGCAGCCTGGTTACCCACTCACTGCTTTGGCTCTGGAGAGGGATTGGCTCTTCACACCCATTCAGCCCTTCCTGGGAAGGACGCCCACTGGCTTAGCACTTACCAGGCGCTCTCCATGGACCAACTAACTCTGTGCAGGGCAGCAGAATTATTATCTTTTAAATGGGAGGCCACAAGGTGCCATGTGGATGAGGGGAAAGAGGGTCCAGGAGAAGGGAGGTGCATATCTGCCATGGGGAGCAAGGGTGTTGATGGGGAGGAAAGTACATAATGTCCACTGCAACCCAAAGCTCAGAACGCTACCATTCGCCAAAGAGCCTTCCTGTACCCCTAATTCACCAGCTGGGAAAGAAAAGGGCTCCAGATTGTGCGGTTCTGCCTTCTACCTCTCCCCCTGCTAAGGACTCAAGCGAGTGTTGCTTTAGATTGAATTGTTTTCCTAAAGCTCTCCATTCAAGCTCTGAATATCTTACGACCAGTTCTGCAAACAAAGCTGCCGCCAGCTACACACTGAAAGCCCTGCTCCTTGGCCCCAGCATGTTCTCTCCTTTTCCGTAGCATCTTCCCATCCCCTGCCTCCTAATGAGTGTAGGTAGATTTAAATGAGTTTAGGTAGATTGAAATTGTAATCAGTTTGATGGGTTGTATTTAATGGGAATTTAAATTGCAGTGAAGACCGAGAGCATTGAGGGGCTGCAGGCTGCTAGCTGGGGCCTTTTGGAGGCACATCTCACCCCCGAGACAGGGGTGGTGGCATGCTGCGGCGTGGTGACTCCCTGCAGGCCCTTTTGGACTGTGTCTCAACAAGTGTGTAGGTGATGGGGTTTATGGTGGAGACGATTTTCTCTGACCTTGGTCTCTTAAGTCAGAGGAGGAAAGCTTTCTGGAGAGTGATATTGATCCAGTTCTTGGATCAGTGGGACCCCCAGTTCCGGGGTGTCACCTTGACCGTGGGCCTGGATGTCCAAAATCGGGAGGGGAAGGGTCCCTTTTGCACACACACCCCTCCCACTGGGGGCCTTCCCATGGGTGGGGAAAGGCAGGCCAGGACCATGATTAATTTACAAAACTGCAGCGCCTTCTTTCTTTTTTTTTTTTTTTTCTTAATTTTTATTTTATATTGGAGTATAGTTGATTCACAATGTTGTGATAGTTTCAGGTGTACAGCAAAGTGATTCAGCTATACATATACATATATCTATTCTTTTTCAGATTCTTTTCCCATATAGGTTATTACAGAATATTGAGTAGAGTTTCCTGTGCTATGTAGTAGGTCCTTGTTGGTTATCTATTTTATATATAGTAGTGTGTATATGTTAATCCCAAACTCCTAATTTATCCTTATTTCTTAAACACAAAAGATAGCATTTTCCGTTGAGGAGAGACGGAGATCCTTTGAACCTCTTCTTGGCAAAAACTAGGTCCTTCAGTGAGATGGCAGTGGTGCAAGCTTTGGTGTCATACCGCTGGTTTCTGTTCTTTCTTGATTGCATGTATTTTAATTTTTCTATTTTAATTGTGAAGTATATCAAATATGCCCACCACCCAGATGTGTAGATGTTCATATTGTCCAGTAGTTTTCTTAAGAGAAAAATGATATAGTTCAAATATCATTAAAGCTCCATCCACCTCCCCAAACCCGCCCTTCCCTCCTCAGTGATCAATAGCTGGAAGTTTGTATCTGTCATCCCCATGCATATTTTTGTAGTTAACTCCAAATGCCCATATGTAAAAATATTGTTGATATGTATATCACTGACTACTCCTGCTTTGCATGGTTAAAAAGTGACATCGAGCCATACAGATTCTTCTGCAATCCGTCCCAGCACCACTGCTCACTTGTAGAAACCACGGACTCGTTGCATCACCTTTTTGAGCTGCAGGCAGATTGTTAAGCTCTGGTTGTGTTCATCCTGGCACAGTCCAAGTGAGCGAGGATCAAAGCCTGGACAGGAGGAGACAATTTGATATTACGGAGGCAGAATCAGCAGGGCTTTGTGACTAATTTGATGTGTGGAATGCCAAGTGTGATTCTGGTACCTGGCTAGGAGACGAATGCCAATCCCTGAGATCGGGAGCCTGGGGGTAGGGTTTCTGGTCTGGGAAAGTAAGGCACTGAATGACCTGTTAAGGCGTGGAAGTGTCCGTGGCAACCCAGGAGGGGAGGTTCGGGAGGCAGTTGGATTTTGGGAAATTCAGGCAGTGGTTTGGAGCTGGCGATGCCTCTTTGGGTTCCTTTCGCATCCGGTGAGCATTCACTTTGGGAAGGAAGGGGGCGGCTCACCCTGGGGAATCGCCCTGGCCAGATTTCTTCGGAATTCTGACAAGTGGCAACGAGAGACCTGAGGTGGGATCACTTCATTGTCGTGTCATCTTGAAAGGTTAGGGTTATATCTGAAACATTTCTTTTTCCCTCTAATAACCTGTTGTGATTTCCTCCTCCATGAAATTACAGAAATCCTCTCTGAAGGGAATTTCTGCTTTCAGACTTTACCGTGCCTTCTTGTTAATAAGTTCATAGACTTTATCAGCCTTGGCATATACTTCTTTCTCTTTGCCTGAACTTGCCCCCTTGTTAAACTTCAAGGAGCCCCAACCTTTTCTGGGATGGATGGCAGGACATGTGTCTTCCCAGGCGTTTGGTGTGGGAATCCTAACCTCGAGTTTGTCTGCAGTGAGTATTCATCTCCAGGTTAGGACCTGGGTGATCATTCACTGTTCTCCTTTGTCGCTCACTGCGGATCTGGCTCAGGGGCTGTTGGTCCATCCTGACTAGTGAGCAGCTGGTTTTTCACAGGGAAATGTCTCTATTTGCTTTATTAAAGAAAAGATGCCTGCCCCCACCCCCGTCCCAGCCAAAAGCCCTGCATGACATCCTGACAGGCCTCCCTTTAGATAGGAGGGATCCACGCGGAGCAGCCCAAACAAAAGAGTTGGGGAGGAGGGGGGGAAGTTCGGGCATCTGCTATTATTCTAAGGATCCAGACAGACTCAGGCCGATGGGGTGGGACCCAGAAGCACCTCTGGGCCCTGCTTTTCTCTCCTGTCTCTCTGCTTTCCTTTCTCAGTCTCTCCTCTCTTCCTCTCCCTTCGTCCTCCACCTTTTACCTTTCTTTCCATCGCCTCTTCTAACTCTCTCCTCCCCCTCCCTCCCCCCTCATCAGTCTGTCTCCCCCTCCCCCATCTTTCTCTCTCCCTCCTCTTTCCCCCTCCCCCTCCTCTCTCCCCCTCCCCTCCTCTCTCCCCCCTCCCCTCCTCTCTCCCCCTCCCCCTCCTCTTCCCCCCTCCCCTCCTCTTTCCCCCCTCCGCCTTTCTCTCTCCTCCTCCCCCTTGCTCTCACCCTCTCCCTCCACCTCCCCCCTCCTTCTCCCCTCCTCCCTCCCCACCCCTGCGCTCTTTCTATCACACTCACAGGGGGAATGTCTAGGTCGCAGTCACTCCAGGTCCCTCTTATTACCCATTATGCATTTTTGTCTCCCCCTCCTCCTTTCAGCTCTTACCTGGTTCTCTTCTCACCCCACCCGCAAGACTGGCATCTGACTTCCCCAGAACTTGCATCTGGTCCGTAACTGCTCGGACTCCAACACCGCATGACCTTTTTGCTCCAAAACCCCAGCCGTCTGTCAGTCATCTCTCTGTGAGCAGGATTCTGAGCTCCTGAGAGAGGGTCTGACTAGCTCAGCTCATTGTCCTGAGCCCGGCCACACTGTCCCAGGCTGCCGGCCAGCTTGGGGATGGGTCCCCCTCAGGTCAGACACACCCTGGGCCGGTCAGGAGTGGCAAGGGGTGGGCAGGGTTACAGAAGCCCTTGCCTACCTACCAGGGGCTGGGGTGGAGGTAGAGCCCCTGAGAAGGGGGTTTGTGGGCTCAGGAGTAATCAGGTCCCTCTAGCACAAAACTGTGTCATAGACCCCCTCCAATTAACTCACACCAGGAAGATGATCCTAAATTTGGCTCAAGCTGAATGGGAGTCATGGTTTATAAACTGTTCCTAGTCACCTCTGCACGAATGGAAGGGTATACATCTCTGAGGTAATGAATTTAGCATCTTCCAGCCACGCCGAACGTGGCATGAAATTAGACTTTAAGTCGGAATGTTCATTTTATTCACACAGTAGGGTGCAGGGGTGGACTTGATTGATTCCAAACAAAAGAAAATCATTCAGTGCATAAAATGGAGACTGGACTGTACTGGTTTTCCAGTCATGAAGACTTTGGATACAGGACTTGAAACATGTATCCCCCAAAGTTGAGTGCTTTGTAATATTCTCACCTGCGAGATGTAGGCAGAGGGTAGACCCTGAACCGGGCTCGGGATGCCTGGAGCTGCCCTACCAGGTCAGAGTGAGGGCCCCGCGCCCCCGGAATGTTGCTGCCCCTCCTCTCTTCGGAGCCAGCTTCCCCATCATGTGCTCTGCAGCTGCTGATGCCACACCCGCGTGTCCCTTGCGGTCTTAAGTCACAAAACCGGCGATTATTACACTTCCCTGGAGTGTGTGAAAACAGGCTTCAAATGGGCAAAACCCTGTCCCACTTTTATACAACTGGAAAACATTACAGAACTTGAATCTTTCAAATGTCCAAAAAAAAAAAAACCCCAAAAGACAACCCACAAAATCCAGCTTGTGTGACTTAGTCACACGGAAACGTGAAGAGGAAGGGAAAGGGAGCTTGCTTCCTCCTTGCAGGTGGTTTTGATTTAGAAAATGTGCCTCGAAATTCAGTACCTACCAACACAGAGGAGAGGTTTTGTTTTGCTTCTAAGAAAAGTAAAACTACTCTTGAATGTTTTCAGGGCTCATCAGAGTTTCCATTTAACATTTTTTCCACTTTTGTCTACCTGGATATTCTCATTATCTCGGCATCTGCTGAGTCAATCAGGGTATACTGTGGGAAACTCTCATCTCCCCATGATCCGAATTAGGTAGGATCCAGTTCTGACAACATGAGTTAATCATCACTAGAAATACTGGCAAGAGCTGCGGATGTTTGCGTTCCTCGGGGACAGTTTAGCGTCTCCAGATAAATATTCCAATCCAACTGACTGCCTTCTCTGAGCTTTCCTTCACCAAACTTACTCCCCCATAAGGAGGACAAGCCAAAAGCAAAGTGTTGGGTCCCCGGTAATTTACAAGGCTAGGACAATACTTCAAAATACCAATACTTCAATTGGTCTCGCCATCGTTGGTATTCAGTAGTATGTCGCTATAGGATATGTTTCTTCTTGCAGAATTGTACAGTATCCATGTGACTGTTTTTACCCTCAAAATCCAGTCAGATTACTTTTCAAAGAAGTTTTAGGAATTGGGTTGCCAAATTCATGCAGTCTCCATGTTAAGAGCTCCTGTCTCTGTGGCCTCCAGCTATGAGGCAGGTTTTTATGAGAACGAAAAGAGAAATACCTTCTCCTTGTGTACCCTCTTTAGAATAAGAAGCTCTACTTGGACATCATTCACACGTACACGGAAGTTCACGCGACTGTTTACGGCTCCAGCACAAAGAACATTCCCAGTTACGTGAAAAACCACGGGATCCTCAGTGGACGGGACTTGCAGTTTCTTCTCCGAGAAACCAAGGTAAGTTTTTTGTAGTTTTGTAAAAATGCATCAGTATTCTTGTGCGGAGGTTTGTTTCTCTCGCCATTGCAAATGGGATCAGAATCTTCGGTGCTTTCTTTTCAGTGGTACCGTTGATCTTCACGTCATTGCTGGGCAGTGGTTTTCTAGACTAGCTGTAGCTTAATAGTTAGCAAATTGTGAAAGGAGGTTGCTACCATTTAGAACTTATTTACTGAGGACCTGCTTTGTGCCAAGAAGCATCAAGTGAGGGGCTGGGGACATGGTGGCAAACAGGAAAAGTAGGGTATCAGACGTTCTCAGAGAACAGCAGCTTTCCCAGCAAGCCTGGGGCACTTAACTCCTCCACCTCTCCAATCACCCCTGTTCAAGTAACCCGTCCCCCAACTAGCTTTTCATCACACCTGCTTGTTCAGAACGTTTGTACTGGACACTGGAGAAGTTCAGACAAGGGAAGAGTCCTTGGGGGCTCAGGGAGCAAGGAAGGCATCGTGAGAGCTGTGAGAGATGAAGGATGCAGGTGTGGAGGCACCTGGCATTTGGCACAGACGGCAGTGAGTCAGGTGGTGGAGGTGGAGATGACACACCCAGGAGAGTCAAGAGACCAACCCAGCGAGTCTGTGTGTCGGGAAATAGTGGAAGATAAAATTTGAGAAGGGGCTGAGGGTCTGAATGTCACAGATGTAGAATTCAGGCCACGTGGTGTGGGTAGGTGGGTAGGAGCAACTGATGGATGGTCGTTTCAGTAGCATGATGAGTGTGGTGTTTTCACATCCTGGGGGTGTCCACCCAGTGGTCTCTGCCCTTCCTATAATTCTGCCATGGACGCATCCGGTGAGGTTAGGGGACCTGCAAATAGATCAGTGTTGGGCCTTGAAGGGTTGGTTGGCACGTTGATGTATTCCTCATGTTTATTAATAAGCTCTTTTTTAAAAAAATTAAACGTATATATCTTAAAAATCTTTCCGTATCAGAAATAGCTGGGCTAAAGGATATATACATTTGTAGTTTTAAAGGTTATAGCCAAAATGGCTCCGCAGATATTATACAGTCTATCAGTCAGTGCTTGTTACCTTTCTCTCTTTATGAGTGAGGTAGAGCAGCTTTTCACATGTTTATGGCATAGATTCCTGAGTCCTGCCTCTAAATGCTACACGTTCTTTAGGTAAAATACTGCAATCCATTAAAAGGGTTATGGTATTGAACACGATAACATCACAGATATTAGACAAATATATCAGACTTCAGTAAATTATTTAGATAAGTAAAGAGGATTGCAATACATATCATGAAAATTCATGTTTATTAATAAGCTCTTATTTGTGAATTTTACAAATACGTCTCGAGCAGCTCCTATGTGCCAGGCATCATGCAAAGGATACAGGAGCAAAGAAAACAAGCACGATCCCTGCCCTGCATTATCAATAGTGAATTGTTCAGCTCTGGTCCTGACTTCATTTTCTTTGTCAAGGTAGAGGAGAGAGGCTAAGCGGATGAGTTTCTGTGGCATCGTAGCATTTCTGATCAGTGTGTGTGATACTTCAGTGTGGGAAAGCACATTCACATATGCTGTCCTGTTTACTTCTCACCACAGCCTTCAGAGGTAGGCAGGGCAGGTATTACTGTTAACTTTATTCTGAACAGGAGGAAATAGACTAGAGAGTTGGGCTTGTCCATTGTCAGTGAGGTCACCCTGGAGGTAACCCTGACTCGTGATTTTTTTATTGCAAGTGAAAGCTCTGCTAGGCCCTCGACGTACCAGCCTCATGAAAAAAACATACAAACTTAAGAACATTCAGTGGATACTCACAAGCCAAAAGAATCTGCATCTCCTTTCTGCCTCAGTTTCTCCATAGGTAAATGCATTTGATCATTTCTACCTCCCAAGTCATGTGTGTGATGCCGTGAATAAATTCACTTGATAAATTTCTCTCCCTGGCCAAAGATCTGGTTTGTTTCATTAAGATTTTATTTCCTTACAAGGTCATCTGCAGTCTGATGATGGTGGCCATCACCAGAGCTCCCCAGTTTGTACTGTTTGCTTTCCGTTCACCTTCTGTCTTAGGAGGACATTTTAGAATCATTAGAAAGTCCGGGCTCTTTAGCCGCAATGCTGTTTTTGCTTCATTTTCCTTTTCCCCGCATCAGATTGTGGGAAAAGCTCAAGCTCCTTTAAAATTACAGTTGGCAGCGCTGCTTCTCTGTCGTCACTGCCCCACACGCTTCTATTAACCCAGCTGTGCGAATGTCTTACTCAGCCTTACAGATCTTAAAAGAACACTTACTTACAGACCATCCACTTACCCTGTCAGAGAATGAGAGGTAGGCCGAAGCTAAGGTCCCTGATGTCTGGAGAACAACAGAGAAGAGGCCTGAAAGGCCCAGGCCATGAGGTCGGAGATTGCCCGAGATTACCCAAGGATTACAGCTGGAATTTTGAGTGTAAGGGTCATCTGTTTATCCTTGAAAAACTGGTGCTTTCAGAGGATGTCGCTGATCCCATTTGGTATTGCCTGTTCAGAGGACTAGAATATATGAAAGGACTCCGAGTGGAATCATGGCTGAAACGGTCGGCAAATATGATGAAAATGAGGCAGTGTGTCGCTGAGGCTCCCCTTCTACCCAGAACCCAGCACCAGGGGAATTTCCTTACAGATTGGGGCATTTGCATCCCACGCTGCCTTGGAGGAGCATTTGGAGTGAGCCCAAACGGGTACCTCCCTTTCTGACAGTGAGAGTCGAGAACAAATCTGGCTGTGGGAAAGCAGAGGAAGAAGCAGCTGCTTCTCCTGCTGTTGCCACACACCTTTTCTGCCCACAACTCTGGCCATTTCCCCCTCCAGCCCTTGGATGGGGGCATGGCGGCCCTGTTTCCCTCCCATGTCAGCTCAGCAGCTTAGCTGTGGGACTCGCCTAGAAGCCCGGGCGGGGTTGGAAGATAGGCAGTATGTACTACTGTCCCTGTTCTATTCCATCCTCGGGTCTGACCCCCCCTATCAACCGTGGCTCTTCCCACAAGCTTGGATGTGGTTGCACAAGCTCTCTCAGAACCCCAGGGCCCAAGGCAGCCACGACCAGTGGACCAGACGCTCGTGCAGTTCCATGAGAACCCAGGGGCTCTGCTTGTTCTGTTGACAGGTACCTTCTCAGGGCCTGGCTTGTAGAGGTCTTCAGATAACCGTATGAAGAATGAAGGAAGGAGTCCAGAAGAAATCCACTGGCCATCTGGGATCTTGGGGCCATGCCCCTAGGATTGATTTCTTGCTTTTCTCCTGAATAATGTGCCTAGATCTCCAAGATCTCCCCAACAAGGGACACTGTCCTTCTGATATCCCGTGCTTGCCTCTCCGTGGTGTTGCCCACATCCTCAGGCCCTGTGAGAGAGAGCCCAAGAGCGAGCTTACTGCTGGAGCAATCCGTCTTCTGTGTCTACTTCAGGTCCTGCAGTATCCAACCTCAGGCAGTCAAGCAGGTTTCGTCCTGGTGACAGGTCCCAAAAGCCATTCCCATTCCAACTAGGTGGAAAATAATTTGCATACACTTACCCATGCACACACGCTCCATCCTCCCCCCTCCCCTCCCACATATGTATATAGAATGAAGAATGTATGGACATAGGATTCATTAACCTCTCCGAATGAGGTTTCAAGAACAAAGGCACCTCCTCACACCCAAATACACACAACCCATTTATGTTATCACGGGGCACGACCATGGGGTTTCACTGCATCAGTAACGACCGTTTCTCTAACCCTTCCCTGTGTTAAGCCCTTTCCGTGAATTCTTTCTTCATCACTAAAATCCTCTGACCTCGGTACCGTTAGAACCCATCTTAACTGTGGTGGTGAGCCAGGCCTGTGATGCCTCCTCACCGTTAAGAGCTGAGGGGTAGGCCTGGTGAGCTATTGGGGTGAGAGGGGTGGTCCGGACAGCTTCTCCAAGGAGGTGCACCTGAGCTGCCTTTTCATGGTAGACATTGCATGCTGGCACAGCTGAAGATGGTCGGCATCTGCAGTTGTACATGTATCTGAATGTTCTCTTCCTCCCCACCTCCAGGGTAATATGCTTTCGCAATGCAAATTGCAATGCATTTGATTTTGTGCTGGGGCTTCCAAATGACCGAAGGGCAGGGACTTGTGATCTTGATGTTGTTGTTGGATTTTTTGTTTTGTTTCTGGAAGGCCACTTACATAGTGGGCATAGTCTGGGAGTCTACCCAGTGAGCTGGTCTCCAGGAAATGACCTTTGATTTAGTGGCCAATACTGACTAACCTGGGGTGCTTAAACGTGCTTGGCAAGTATCATTGTCTTTGTCTCCTTTGCCCTTCTAGACCTTTAGGAGACAGTCTTCAGGTAGGGTAGGTTAGGGGCTTCTGGAGCCCAGGAGAGGGCGTAGCCAAACATATATGGGAGAGATTTTGGCCACTGTTTTCTCTTCCATCAGCGTTGGGTACAAAAGGGAAGACAGATGTCCAGAGAGGGGACCTTGCCGGCTACACAAAAGCATCACCTATCAGGAAAATAGATTTTCTCCATTCCCAGCCTTGTATGGATTCTTTTTAAAGATATAAAAGGGATACCTATTATCAAAAATGTAATGATTCCCAATCATTATGTGAAGAATAAACAAGTAAGGCTTAGCCATAGCATGTGGCTCATGGGACTGACCTTTGCTTGAGGCAGTCACTGTAAACCATGTCCCCTCTCTCTTCTGATGGATGCCCCCCACCCCTGTTTTTTAATCCAGGTACTTTATGAAACACAGAGAACTCATAAATACACGTAAGCAGGTGCTGAACCTCTTGTAAAACCCCACAACCACAACTCCTGCACAGCAAACTCCAGCTAGACAACAAAAGGTCGTGTGCGTGCTGCACGTCAAGTTGAACCTGGGTTTGAACTTGGACTAGCGTTTAGCGAACATTTACTAAGTGCCAAACCTTGGAATACATCCTTTCCATGAAGTATCTCCTTGAATCCTCAGAGCAGCCCCATGAAATAAAGCACGATTACTTTCACCACTTTACACATGAAAAGACAGGTTTAGAGAGCTTGTGTTACCTTGACTAAGGCCCACAGCTAGAGAGAATGCATTATCAGTGGACCTCAGATAATCCATAGAGAG
The DNA here is from genome assembly GCF_028023285.1 of Balaenoptera ricei. Lineage (NCBI taxonomy): Eukaryota > Metazoa > Chordata > Mammalia > Artiodactyla > Balaenopteridae > Balaenoptera > Balaenoptera ricei. The sequence goes on along the minus strand of NC_082645.1, from coordinate 1,888,738 downwards.
AGGCATATAACAATTTCCCACAGTTACAGAGCTAGGAAATGATGCAGCCAGGGTTGGAAACCTGGTCGGCCTGACTCCAGAGCTTGTGCTCTTAATCACCACATTGTCCTGGTCTCAGAACTACCTTTATCCACCTTTAAAGGATTCTTTGTGAACTACTCCGCTTAGGGGTTTAAAACAATTTCGTTTCTCCTTTCACACAGAGTACAAATCTGAGTGGCTTAACTAAACTCTTTGTCGACCTGTAGGGACGTCCCAATCCTAGAGCTTCATCTGTTCTCTCTTCCTTAGTGTTAGTTCAAAAGTTAAATTTTAGAGCATGTGATTTAAAGCTCTATTTAGAAACGCTCATTGATGGGGTCAGAGCTGCAGCCATGGAGATGTCTCGTCGTCTGGAAGATCCTCATTACATTCTAGGCTTCTGAAAGCCAGATGAAGCATCAATAAAATATGCTGTGTCCTCCTGAGGAGTTAAGCCTCTGCACTTGAATGCATTCTTGCAGTGTCTCTCTTGCCCCCGTGCTAAGGAAATCTGTAAGCGAGCAGAATGATGGGGGGAGTGGGGAACTAGGGGAAAAGCAATTTAGTGTGGTTAAGGTACCAGTGTGTGTGGCAAGGCCATAAGCACTCAGAAGTTCATGCAATACCCTTGGGTGGTGATAAACCCTCTCTGCCTATCCTGTTGTCATTCAAACCTCAGGTGTGCTATTTGACCTTAATACATCTGCTCCATTATAATGTCACAGGTAGTGAGTACACAGGAAGCAAGAAGGAAGGTTGCTTATTGACAGAAGTGACAAAGAACTGTCATTTTGGTGTTTCCAAGTAATGCATTTCCTGCGATCCTAATTACTGTGACGAGAAGACTCATTGCCAAGAAATTGTGTGGTATTTGCTTTAGCTTCATTCTGAAATGGTGAGGCTTTGGAGAGTTAGCCCAAAGTGTTTATGTGTACTGAGATATTCGGATGCCAGCAGGGCAGAAGAGGTGGTGCAAATTGTTATTCACATATAATTAAACCTAGGTCCCATTCAAGTCCATTAAGCAACAGCCTCAAATCCTTTTAATTAATGGGTTCAGATTGGTGGGCCTGAAGGAGCTAATTAAATTTTTTTCCCAGGATTTTCTATTTAAATAGACAACCATTGTGCTTCCTACATTTCCTCCAAAGTTATTCTTTGTAATTTAGTGTTGATGAAGGTATCAGCACTTCATGGCAGGGCCCAGTTTTCAGAGGTCAGAAAACACTGTGGGCCCCTGGTTAAACCCACGGAGACCCCTGTCTGCATCTTCCAGGATCTGGAAGCCCTGTGCTTTCCTGAGCCCAGCCACGGCCTGACAGAGGTCCTCTTTTCCCTGGAGACCCGACACCTGCTCCCCAAAATCTCCTGGGGGTGGCAGATCACAGAGATCCAAAGCCTCAAGGATAGTAACCTTGGGTTCTTCATATTTAACAAAGCTGGGATGTCTTGGGACTAGTTCTTCATGCCCTCATGGCAGATAGCTTCCAAGCTCTTCTGTTACCACATTTTCCCTCACCCCTGTGTCTCTGGTTCTTCTGCTCCAGGAGAAATGACTCAGCTAGCAGCGAGAGCTCGGCTGGCTTCTCAAAGCTTTTCCTCCATAGTTCCCTTCTCTGTGGACACCCCTGAGGGTCATCTCAAGGTTTACAGGATATGAAAGGTTATTCTTCCAAACAACAAAAAGGTTAAGTACCATGTTCTGTGCAGAAGAACATACAGTTATAGGATGGGGCATCTCTCCAGAAAACCTGAGATTTTAGTTTCTTGCCCCCAGAAAATTCCCTGCGGGGGCTTCATGACTCTCCAATATGTCTAACATGGGCCACACTGCGCGTCCAGCCCTGGAATTGAGTGCCCAGCACATAGGGTTGCATCTTCCAGTGCTGCCGGGGTTAGACTCAGGGCTGTCTAGGCAGAAGTATTCCAGATCATCATTCAATTAAAGCAGCTGCAGAGACAGGATTACTGGGGAGAGGGCCCGGGAAAGGAGGCTCAAGCATCTAGCCGTATCCGGTTCAGCAGCATCCTTCATTCTCGGGGCGTGGCCGTGTGGATGTTCCCCAACATGATGGCAGAAGGAAAGGACACCCTGGGACCCAGTTATCCTTTGCCACTTGATGTGCCTGGGGGACTGGAGAGATTTCAGGATAGGCTCCTTCATGTGGGTAGGGAGATCTCACACGTCACCAAGCCTAGACTTGGACCAAGCCCGTCAGGACCCACAGCCGCCCAGTGGTGTGAAATACCCCGAGGGGAGGGTACGCAAGGATGCCTTTCTATGAGATGATGTTTCATTTCTGGCCCCAGGAATCAATGCCACTGAACTGCAGGGAGTCCCCTTTGTCACAGCGGCTCTCAGCCGTGGTCCCGGCGAGGACTCTGACATGTGTTTTTGCTGCCATCTCTTGTCTGCCGTGGGGACAACTCGTGGTTTACTTGCTGGGGTGGGAAAGCCTTGCCCAGTTACAGCTCTACACCCTCTCCCCACATTGAGGGGAAAATAAAACCCAAGATGCTGGTGTCCCCCAGCGAAAACCCCATTATGAAAACCCATGTTTGCTGACCTACCATCATTTTAATGCAGCTCCATGTGAACTGTAATCAAACCGCCCAGCGACCTTTCTGTCCCTCTTCCCGGCATCACTGAAAGGGCCTGTTGTTCCTTTGGTTCAATGAAGAAACCTTCTGTTTAGTTAAGCAAGTGTTTTTGCAGTCATGTCTCCTGGTAAGTTACAGAAAGATTATTGTTGGGTCTTGGGTTTTGTTGTTGTTTTTATTCTTTGAATACCTCCACCTCCCTACCCCCTCAGCTGCCTGCCCTGACACTTACTGCTCTACTTTTTTACAAAGGAGGGAAATTCATAATGACCTGAGCAGCTTCCTGGGCGCTTACAGGTCCCTGGTCATGTTTTTCAGGCCCTGGTGTAAGCTGGCTTCTCATTTATCCACCCCCAACCAGGGCCTGGGAACTTTCCAGAGTCTCAGAGGCATCGGCACAGGAATGGAGCCCAGAAGAGACCCCCATGAGCCAGGGACGCCAGTCCTGATTGATGTGTTTACATGTGGTGTGCTCCTCTGTCTTACAGCTGTTTGTTGGACTTGGGTTCCCTTATGAAGGCCCGGCTCCCTTGGAGGCCATCGCAAATGGATGTGCTTTTCTGAATCCCAAGTTCAACCCACCCAAAAGCAGCAAAAACACAGACTTTTTCATTGGCAAGCCAACTCTGAGAGAGGTAAGCATCTATAAAACTCATTCTACTTTCACTCATATGAATGGTAGCTGTTTGTTGAGTGCTAGGAGCCCATTTGAACCTCCGAGCCTTGGACGGCAGGTATTGTCAACTTCATTTCACTTAGTTGGGTGGAAGGAGGATCCTTCCTTGAAGAATCATCATCCTTGAGAAAACAGACGTATCGGGGTAACTGAATAGTACGCCTGGTATTTTAGCCGACTGTCAGCAGGTGCCATCCTGAGAAGCAATCCTGCCACCGCTCGAACCATTTGCGGAAGCCTTATTTGGATTGCCTTTGGAGGTCCTCTGGAAAATCCACTTGAAAATGGTGAATCACCATTGAAGGCAGTTGGATTCTATTTGGGACAATAAACCAAAGTCATTTAGAGCGTGTGAGTGACCAGGCTGGGTGTTTCTATATCTGGTTAGAAACACGTATGTGCAAGAACCCATAAGATTGATTTCTTATTATTTCTGCACAGTTCGTAAGTGGCTCTCCAGGCTGCTTTCAAGGAAGAAGCCTCTCAGTGTCGATTTGTCCCAGTGCCCTTGTCATTTGGGACCGTCTACTGGGGAGGACACTGCTGGGTGGCCCTCCCAGGACATGTGTCTAAAGCATACATTTTTCACCTCTGCTACTTTTAAACCTTTCTGGGTCAGTTCTCCTGACCCCATTCCCCCCTTCCCCAAATAGTATATAAAACACATTTTCCATGATTATTCTTTACCTTTCAGTCAGAGAACTTACCAGTTAATAGAGTTGATCATTCTGAGAGTTCTTTGACCCTCCCCGTCACTGGTGAAAGGGCCAAAGGAGATGGAAGAAGATCAGCAAGACCACAGATTATCCTGAAAAAGATGAACCTGTGGCCCGGATAACCTCTGATGAAGGTTAACGAGGCATGTGCGTGTGTGTGTGTGTGTGTGTGTGTGCGTGGGCACGCTTGCTTTTTCCTTCTGCTAGTACTGTAAATTTGAGTTCTTCATTTTGGGGAGTGCTTTGGGGGGCGGGGGGTCATTCCTCAGCAACACTTCATGCACACAGCGTTTGGACTTCCCGTGCTGTGGGGCGGGTACCAGAACACAGATCAGGAACCTTCAGTCTGGTACCCAAGAACTTACTCTTTGCAAAGGTTTGAAAGGATGCCCCCCAGCAGTGAGAATGTCTCTCAGCTTAGGCATCTGTGCTCTAGCGTGCGGCTGACTTTGAAACTTGGGAGCTCTGGGTAGAAAGTGTGGGCTAATAAATCATGCCTGTGTTACGTTTGAATGTAGGAAATCTCTGAAGTTCTACATCTGCCTAAATTGGATAATTACTTGTAATTTTCGATGCTTTTTCCACTTTTTTGTGATAAATTATACACAGTGAGAAACGATGATTTTAACCTTTTTTGAGTGTCCAGTTCACTGGCGTTCAGTCCATTCGCAATGTTGTGCAATCATCACCACTATCCACTCTCATAGATTTATTGTTCCAAACAGAAGCTCTGTACATTAACAGTAACTCTCCATTCTCCCCTCCTCGAGCCCTGAATAGAAGAGTAGAACCACTACTCTACTTTCTGTATATAAATTTACCTATTCTAGGTGCCTGATGTAAGGTGTCGCCATACAGTGTTTGTGACCAGTATATTTCACTGAGCATGTTTTCAAGGTTCGTTCATGTTGTTACACGTGTCAGAATCTTTCCTTTTTAATGCTGAATAATATTTCATTGTATGAATAGCCCACATTTTGTTTATCCGTTCCTCTGTTCATCGACACTTGGATTGTTTCCATTTCTTGTCTATTACGAAAAATGCTGCTACGAACATGGGTGTACAAGTATCTGTTTGAGTCCTTGCTTTCAATTCTTTGTGGTATATATACCTATGAGTGGAATTGCTGGAACTTGCTTTTTATTTATTTTGAAATAATATTAGTCTTAAAGAAAAGCTGCAAAAAGAGTACAGAGTTTGGTTATATGCTTCATGCAGCTTCCGCTAATGGTAACATATTATAAAACCACAGTGTAATTGTCAAAACCAAGAAGTTAACATTGGTACCGTAATATTATCTAAGCTACAGACTTTATTTGGATTTCACCAGTTTTTCCACTAACATCCTTTTTCTGGTCCAGGCTCCCACATGGCCTTTACCTGTCATGTCTCTTTAGTCTCCTCCAATCTGTGCCAATTCTTCAGTCTTTCACTGTCATTCATGACCTTGACATTTTGAAAGAGTACCAGTCAGTTGTTCTGTACACTGTCCCTCCATTTGGATTTGACTGGTGTTTTCTCCTGATTAGTTTGAGGTTACACATTTTTGGCAAGAATCCCACAGAAGTCATGTGGCCTCAGTGTATCATGTCAGGGGGTGCATGATACCAATGTCTTATTACTTGGTGATGTAACCTTGATCACTTAGTTAAGATCGTGTTTGCCAGGTTTCTCCACCGTAAAGTTACTGTTTTTCTCTTTGTTGGGGGAAGTACTTTGAGACCATGCAAATACCCTCGTTCTCCTCCAACTTTTGCCCATTTATTTTTACCATGTATCAGTGGATCTTTCTTGCAACCATTGTTACAGTGATATTCTAATGATGATTTTTCCCTCATGATTTTTTTTTCTGGTTTCCCGTGATAATAACCATCTTAGTTAACATTTATTGGAGCACTTACTATGTGCTAAGGGCTTTTTAAAAATGGTTTTTTATTGAAGTATAGTTGATTTACAATGTTGTGTTACTTTCAGGTGTACAGCAAAGTGATTCAGTTCCATATATTTTTTTTTTCCTTTTCAGATTCTTTTCCCATATAGGTTATTACAAAATATTGAGTATAGTTCCCTGTGCTATACAGTAGGTCCTTGTTTTTTTATCCATTTTACATGCAGTAGTATGTATACATTATTCCCAAATTCCTAATTTATCCCTCTCACCACCCCACCCTTTCCCCTTTGGTAACCATAAGTTTGTTTTCTATGTCTATGAGTCTTTTTCTGTTTTGTAAATAAGTTCATTTGTATCATTTTTTTAGATTCCACATATAAGTGATATCACATGGTATTTGCCTTTCTCTGTCTGACTTACTAATGCATGAAAAGCAAAGAAACCCATCAGTTTTCTTGCTGCAGTTTCTATATACAAGACTTTGGGAAATGATTCATCAAAAGTATTTTGGACTGACTTGGTACCTTCTTGATCATTAGAATTAGATAATAATTTAAATTCTGATAATTCTGAAGATTTTGATAACACTGTATTACAACTGAGTACTTTTTCCTGAAAAAAATTGAAGACCCTCTTAAACACAATCTAACCCTTTGCCAGTGAAGGATGTAATGTTACATAGATCAGATCAGCCAGTATGAAATTGCTGAGAAAAGTATGTTCATCCTGTCGGTATGATCCTTTAGTAATTTGCTTTTTGTTGAGGTGATAGAGGGTTTTCACTTCATGGCATAAAAAGGGAATAGGTGTTGGAGCTGCCGCCCAGGCATTTGGTTCCACCTATCCTTTCAGATGGTCCCACCAGTGTTGGAATGAGACTCCAGTTAGAATGGCACTGGGGGAGGCTTTCAACAGCTGCTCAGCAAGTGACCTCCCACAGGTGACTCCATCAGTCCTGGGCTCCCGTGAGAGGGCTGGGAGGCAGAGGTCAGCTGACAGACGTTCATTGTATCCCCACAGGGCCTGTGGTACTAAGTCACTGCATTGGGGGAACTTATCAAGACACATTTCCTGTTTCCCAGGAGCTCAGATTTTGATATGGAAGTGTGATAAGAGCGATGCCTAATCAACGGGAATGCATAAGGAAATAGCTGAGTACATTAAGCGGGGGAAGTTAACTTGGAGTGGTGCCCGGTGGAGAATGTGCTGGGTTAGCTAGAAGGGGATAGTGGGGGAGCTGTGCTTTATAGGAAAAGAAGAGTTGGGTTTTGAGTTGGAGAAGCAAGAATGTTGATGCGTTGGAGGGAAAACCCCAAGCAGGTCACTTTACTTTATGCAGGAGGGCAGGTTCCATCTGATGTCCATTTCCTTCTCCGCTGGAGACGGTGCAGAGAGCAGGCTGATAGCCAGTGACAGGACACAGCTTTGAGAGGAGCCAGTGAACTTGACCTCACGGGCAGGTGGGCCGCCCCACTCTGCTCTTTCAACTCACAGAATCCCCCTGATCAAAGATGCTTTTAATTGGGAAAGAGCTATCAACACTTGTACAGATTTCTAAGGGTCAAGAATCCCTAGAAAGTATCCTTTTTTTTTTTTTTTTCCCTCAGCAAATAGAAAAATTTTAACCAAAACGTATATAATTACGTAGCTATCTTTTTGTGCCTTTGCTAATCTTTTGAGCTAAGCAACAATAGATCCATGTAAATGGGTCCATATAAATTGCATCTATGTCTCTTCTTTGCCTTCATTTGAAGAGAAGTCTAAATTTTTCTTTGTATTTAGAAAACAAAAAGCTTTGTTTTTATTTTTGCATTGGACCCATTTTTAAAACCACAGTGTACACACTCAAGAGAAGTTCCATATGCCCTTAAGTATAATGTGGTTGGTTCAAGTTACACTTTAAATGTAATATAATTTGGATTTCTATCTTTATATTAGGAAACAGATTAGTAGGTTCTTAATCATTATTCTGACATTTTGTAAACCATTCGAAATTCTCTGGCTCCAGGGTTTCCTTTTCCATAAAAAGAACTTGTGTTCTTCTTGGAGATTTAACAGCCGCTCTGAAATAACATCTCATATTTAATAAGATTTTCATTACTTTTACAGACTATACTCCAGTAAATATACTGATTGATATACGATGAAGTAGCTCAGATCAGACGGTTCTCAATAAATTAACAAGGAGGAATGGAACATCCAGAGGGGAATAATGAATCACAAAATGCCTTACTCATAAAATTAAGTAACCCTCCATAAATGTAAATGAACAAAATGACAATGGCTCAGCATTTTATATTTTCAAAGTGCTTAGAGCAACCTTGTAAATAAGCAGGGACCTTAAAAGGCAGAGGGGAGAGAGACTGCTAAATAGTGACACTGATGGCAACTTTCATTTACCCTGATTCAGTTGCAAGAATTAATTAGTTTGTTCACCAGGCCACAAAATGAAAATGGTGTGACACTTTACTCAGCTTCAGGAAAGGTCTAATACAGACATACATTCAGTCCTGGGAGTTTGTTTTAGGTTAGCCGGTTTTAAGCAAGTGATGAAAAGGCTGGTGTTTACATTGAGCTTCTTTTGGTCATTGTCTTAAGAACTCAAGAGCCTCCTTTAAAATTGTCATCTTCCTTTTTTGTCAAAAGGTAAAAAGTTGTTGAAGGATCTAGATTTGCATTTGCTCTGCTGCTTTCTAGCTGTGTGGTCTTGGGGAATTGTAAGCCCCTCTAACCCTCAGAATCCTCATCAATACACAGGAAACCTGATAAATAATGTCTGCTCAGGTGATTAGCACAGTGCCCGGCCCAACCGAGGGGCCTCACTGATACGTGCTCAATCTAAAATATGTGCTGAGAAAAAGAAAAGAATGCTCCCCCAGCTCCAGGAGCCTGCGGGCACTCTTCTTCTATCCCTGACCACACAGCTGAGCAAAAGAAAGAGGGTAAATGTCAGAAGCATGGGGGAGCTGCAGGCCAGCGAGGGGCGTGACTCTGGCAGAAGAGGCAGGAGCAAAGTCCTAGGATACCTGCACCTCAGAATTGCCTGATTTCCACGAGTGGGGGCCAGAGAAGGCTCAGCGTGGAGGCACAGTCATTTATCTTCTGGGTTTCCCCCCTGAGTAATGCACGCCCACCACTGGTGTGGTAAGACACAAAGAACGGTGGCCAAGAGCAAACTGGAGAGGTGCCAGTTGAATCACCCAGTTCTCTGAGTATATTGGGATCTGAAGAAAAAAAAGAGAGCCAGCTTGGCCTCAACCCTTCTGGACCCAACACCTTCTTTTATTCGAAGTGTATTACAACATCTACTTTTCACTCCTGAAATGAAAAATATACTCTGCTAACATATGCAATTTTAAAAAAGAATGATTCTCTAACTCTAATATGAAAGAGAAGTAAAAGGAAAATACTTTGCTATAAGGTAATAGATATTTTGTGTATATGTAGTCCGGAAATACTGTATCATACCCATGAACCACACTAGAAGGCATCATGGTGTCTCATTCCTCCTTACAATGAATATGTTTGTATTTAAGAAGAATAAAACATTGAGCTGAATCTGGTCAGCCCTTTTTACTTATAATTGACATTAAAGAAAGAGAAGCTAAATCAAAAGGTGCCTACATGTAGACACACAAATATACGCGATTGGCATTACTGTGACAGCTTCAAACACAGACTGGTTTGGGTATGTTGTACTGGAGACCCAGATCCTCTGCGTGGCATTGACTTTGCTGCCATGATTTTTCTGAAATGATAACGGCTTATTGGTGAAATTCCCAATAAAACGTCCCTTGATTTACATGGCAATTATGTTTCTGGAAAACTCAATGTATATTCAGACTGTGCCAAAGAGTCGGATTCTGTGAACCCACCTGAGAGCTTGGCGGGGCGTGTGAAAGCCTGTGGGGAGTGGGCAGCTCTGCCCTGGGCAGGACGGGCACACACATCTCAAGGCGTCTGGCATCCCTGGTCCTCAGCCAGGGGCTAGGGCAGCACCCGCCAACTTTGAGAACTGAAAATGCACCAGAATGCTTTCTTTTTACCACAACCTTAAAAGGATACAAGAATAAAAGTGGGAATACGTTTGCGGGGTAAATTTAGCTGTCTTTAAAAAACGGATTCTTCCAGAACTGAGAATTGCCAATATTCCTCTGGGTTTCTTTGACCACCCTTTGTTTTTAAAATAAAACCTCCTTTAAAACAAAAGCTGCCTTTCCTTGCTTTTCTGATCACACATGGCCTTTATGACTCTTAAGGCTCTAGTGTTATGCTAATTATTATTCCAAAATTCTCTCTTTTTCTAGTAGCATTATTTCCCTTTCTATCACCTTTCATATGTGCCATTACGTATCCTTCTATGACTTTAAAGCCTATGACAATTTTATTGTAATTTCCTTGTATTTACCTGTCTATCCTAACCAGTATTTTATAACAGATGCTAGTTTGATCTAGGTGATTTTCAGGGCTGGGATATGACTGAGGGTAAATATTCATTATTTCTTGGTGTGATTTGGGGGGTTGAAGCCATCTGTAACAGCCTCCATGTCACCTGGTTATGACATTCTAACTCTTTTTTCAAAGTGGGACTCAAGGTGAGGAGCCATCACCGGACCTGACCCTGTGGATGTCATGGTCTCACGCAGGGCCATGGCCCACCGGCTGCCCTCCTGGGACCCCTAGACTCCCAGGAACCCCTCCAAAGTGCCCAAGATCCCAGCTCAAAGGGTCTAAGACAGCGTAGCCTGGCCGTGTGTCTTTTAAAACATCCCACATGAACCTGATGGGCACCCATGGGCACTGCCGGTGTTTCCAGCCGGGCACACTTTACAGCCTCCAGTGTCCTTACCTGTGCCCGTCAGCGCTGTGCGTGCTTATCCAGATGGTCCTGACAGTAGACGTCCTGCTGGTCAAAAAAAAGGAAAGAAAGAAGGCTGTGGGACCCTCCCTCTTTTATTGTTATCTGCTTACGGGGTGCTTAGGAGGTTTCGATCGTCAGGGGTCAAAAACAAAAAATGACATTACCTACGCAAGTAGAACTCGGAACCATAAAAAGCATAACGCTTCACCTAGCACAGAAGGTTGAAAAATGAAAAAAGTCAGTGTTCGTGAGACTGAGGTGTTCTGTTTTTCCTTTTCCAGCTGACCTCCCAGCATCCTTATGCCGAAGTTTTCATCGGCCAGCCACACGTCTGGACTGTTGACCTCGATCATCAGGAGGAGGTGGAGGACGCCGTGAAAGCAATTTTAAGTCACAAGGTTACTTCTTTTATTCCATTTTCCCCCATTTGTGATGTGAACGCGGGATCATGTGGAAAGCATCACAGGCCCTTCGTTCGAGTAATTAGAATGTTTCCATGTCAGCTTGACTCTGAAATTAGAAAATGGCCCAGCTGTAGGACTGGCCTGGGGATTTTTGTGGAGGTTCTGTGAAATGGAATTAGAGCTGGTGTCCAGATGTGTGCATGGATTCTGCAGACCCTTTCGACATGGCTCCTGGGTCCCAGACACAGCAGTAGAAACTTGAATTCTACTTGTGTCAGTGACCTCATTATGTAGCTCTCCCAAAGATCAGAAAAGATAGACCCGCTCCCCTGCAAAAAAAAAAAAAAGTGAGAAGGAAAAGGACTACTTAAGGAAATACTGGGAAATGTTTTTTATAACATCTGTTTATTTGGCTTTTCTACCTAAATATCTTATAAAATTTTGTATAAGTAACTAACATCTCTGGACTCTCCAGAACAATTCAGCAGACATGTATTAAGTACCTACTGTATGCAGAGCGCCCTCTGAACCACTGTCAGGGACGCTCACTTCCATAAGCATAAACGAGGCTGACTCCCTGCCTGTAGGAAACTTACCACCCTGTAGGGATGGGTCAAGTTATCGTCTCTCCCAACCCCGGGACTGCCTTGGATTCTACCAGTAAACCCTGCCCTCTGTCTTCCTCCTATCAGAGCAGCGATTACTCTGTTATAATTTTTTAAGAGAAGCAGTATAGGTGTGGTTGTGAGGACAGGCTAGAATCAGACAGCTTGGGTTGAGGTCTAGCAGTGTCCCCTCGGGCAGTTACTTAACCTCTGAGGCTCAGTTTCCTCATCCCTGATGTAGGCTAATTTCACCTACTTTACAGGTACTTGAGAGGATCCAATGAGATAATGAATACAAAGTGCTTAAGTGCAGTGTCGATCTCATAATAAATGTCTAGTCAGGAGTATTAAGTCAGTATTACATATATAATAATGTAATATTCTTTTTTACTGAAGTATTGTTGATTTACAGTGTTGTGTTAGTTTCCAGTGTACAGTAAAGTGATTCCGTTATACATGTATATACATTCTTTTACATATTCTTTTTCCATTATGGTTTATTACAGGATATTGAATATAGTTCCTTGTACTATACAGTAGGACCTTGTTGTTTATCCATCCTATAGATAATAGCTTGCATCTGCTAATCCCAAACTCCCAATCCAACCCTCTCCTGCCCCCTCACCCCCTTGGCAACCACAAATCTGTCCTCTATATCTGTGAGTCTGTTTCTGTTTCGTAGATAAGTTCATTTGTGTCGTATTTTAGATTCCACAAATAAGTGATATCATATATGTCTTTGACTTGCTTCACTTAGTATGATAATCTCTAGGTCCATCCATGTAGCTGCAAATGGTATTATTTCATTTTTTATGGCTGAGTAATATTCCAGTGTGTGTGTGTGTGTGTGTGTGTGTGTGTGTGTGTGTGTCGATGGACTGTCGATTCATCTGTCGATGGACTGTTATTTCCATGTCTTGGCTAATGTAATACTATAACATTCTTACTTTTGTTAGTGATAGTCTGGATTTCCACTAGACTGTAAGCAACATGGGCAGGAACTATATCTGTCTCACTGCTGTGTTCTCAGGACCCAGCATAGCGATGTACCTAACGGATGATGGGAGGCATGGAGGGAGCGATGAATAGATGTATGCAAATCAGCACACTAAGGCAGTGTATGTTCAGTGCCAAGACCAACATGCCAGAGATGGAGGAGTGTCTGTCTTCTCTAGTTGATTTACAATGTTGTGTTAGTTTCTGGTGTACAACAAAAATGATTCAGATATGTATACATATGTGTATGTATATATATGAATATATATACTCTTTTTCATTTTCTTTTCCATTATGGTTTAATTACAGGATATTGAATATAGTTCCCTGTGCTATACAGTAGGTCCTTGTTGTTTATCTGCTTTATACACGGTAGTTTGTATCTGCTCATCCCAAAGTCTTAATTTATCCCTCCCCGCTCCTTTCCCCTCTGGTAACCGTAAGTTTGTCTTCTATTTCTGTCTTCTCTGCTCCTTATAAGGACATCTGGAGAATGCAGCATTGAGTTAAGTCTCAGAGCATGAGTAGCAATCTGCAAAGTTAAACTGAGAAGTGAGCCCAGAAAGACACGAGTTAGAGGAACAGTGAGAGTCAAGGGGAAGAGGCTAGAAAGGCGTGTATCCCAGGAGGAGTTGCCAGTTGGCCCATATAAAGGGCCGTCTTTCCCCTTTGGGGAATAAAGTGAGGCCCTCCCAACTGCCAGTTTCAGCTTGCTGAGCACATCTCCTGGGGAACAAGAGTACGCCAGTGTGTTATCCGTATCCCTTTAGAGCAGGTCTCGTTATTGAGCTTTGAGGTAGCTGCTCAGAGCTTCCCATCAGCGGCGTGCACAATCTCATCCCAGTCTCAAGTTTAGGGCAGAAGTCCCCCAGACCTCTGGTGGCCAAGCCAAGAGATGAAGTGCCGAGTGAGTGTGGTACTGCTGGCCACCTCAAGTACCTGCTGCACGTCTGCAGTTTCCCACCAGAGGATCCTTCTTGCAGAGATGGAAGGCTCTTCTTTCTTCAGTCTCAGAGTCCCCTAGGGTATTAGCTTCTAAAGCTGCCATAACAAAGAACTGCAAAGTGGTGGTTGAAACAACAGAAATTTATTCTCTCACAGTTCTGGAGGCTGCATTTAAAATTAAGATGTCGGCATCTGAAATTAAGATGTCGACAGGGCCACGTTCCCTCTGACGCCTCTCATGGAGGGTCCTTCCTCGCCTCTTCCACCTTCTGGTGGCCCCAGGTATTCCTTGGGTTGCAGCTGCAACACTTTCATCTCTGCTGTCATATGGTGTTCTCCGTGTGTGTGTCTTTCTGTTTTCTCCACTTCTCATAGAGACATCAGTCATGTTGGATTAGGGCCCACCCTAAATCACTATGACCTCTTCTTATCTTGATTCCATCTGCAAAGACCTTATTTCCAAATAGGGTCCCATTCATAGGTACTGGGGGTTAGGACTTCAACATATCTTTTGGCGGGGGGGGACAGAGTTCAACCCACAACACTTAGTTAAGTGTGCATGCTTTTGAAGAGGAGTAATTTGAAAGCTAATGTACAGGCAGAAAATCTTGGATCATAGAGTCCAAAAGTTTTTAGATAATAGATCCCTTTTGTCAAACAAAAATCTCGTGGGAATGCCTGACACATAAAGCACTAAGTGGGTGCTGAGTTCTGTCCACTCCTACATGAGGCTCTGTTCACTTCATGGAACATCTGCCGCCCCCCTTTTTAAAACCCTGACCATCCCTTTCCCTAAAACCATTTAAGGCCACTTAAGGGGGGAAAAAGAAGTAATTATAATAATAGGTCATATGTAGGGAGAAGCTCTTTTTATACCTCCAGAATCTCTTTCTGTGCATCTTTATGAGCCTTATCTCATTTAATCCTTCTGCAGATAAGAAAATTAAGGTTTAAAGAAATTAAGTAATTTACATAAACTCACACAACTCCTAAGTAGTAGAACCTGGATTGAAACTAGTATTTTTGACTAGTTTATTAAGAAAAACAGCATTAAATGAAGTAAAGGGAAAGACGAGAGTGAGAGAGAAAGTAAGGAATGAGATTAATACAAAGACTATTATCATTATAATCCTTATGCTTGTTATAAATGGGTCAGAAATTTGGTGCCAAGCTTTCTCATATTTAATTACAAGATTTTAAATTACATGACACTCAAAAAAGCAAGAAAACGTGACCCATCATTAAGAGAGGACACCATCAATAAAACCAAACTCAGAGATGGCTCAGATGTAGGAATTACCATACAGCAAATTTTAAATGCTGAGATAAATGTATTAAAAGGTTTGTTGGGGACTTCCCTGGTGGTCCAGTGGCTAAGACTCCGTGCTCCCAATGCAGGGGACCTGGGTTCGATCCCTGGTCAGGAAACTAGATCCCACGTGCATGCCGCAACTAAGAGTTCACATGCCGCAACTAAGGAACCTGCGTGCCGCAATTAAGGAGCCTGCATGCTGCAACTAAGGAGCCCACGTGCTGCAACTAAGGAGCCCGTGAGCCGCAACTTAGGAACCTGCCTGCCACAACTAAGACCCCATGCAGCCAAATTAATTAATTAATTTTTTTTAAAAAAAGCTTTGATGAAAAAGGTGGACAACATATGTGAATAGATGGGGGATTTCAGCAGAGAGATGGGAACTTTTTTTAAAAGCCAAATGAAAAAATGCTAGACCTGAGAAGTACAGTATCAGAAATTAACTCTTTCAGTGGGCTTATCAGCAGACTATACACAGCAGAGGAAAATAATCAGTGAACTTTAAGGACTTATCAATAGAAATGATTGAAATAGAGAAAAAAGAACAAGATAAAAAAGAGCATATGAGATCTCTGGAACAATATCAAGCAGCCTAATTTATGTGTAATTAGAATCTCAGAGGAGAGACTGGCCAGAAGAAATATTTGTGAAAAGATAATGGCTAAGAATTTTCTAAAATTAATGAATAACATCAACCTACAGATCCTCGGAGCTCAGTGAAGGCCAAGCAGGATAAATATTGAGAAAAACACACTTAAGATACATCATAGCTGAACTGCCAAAAACAAAAGATAAGGAAAATAATCTTGAAAGCAGCCAGAGAAAATTTTATTACATTCAGGGGAGTAACAGTATGAAAGACCACCAACACCCCATCAGAAATAATGGAGACCATAAAAGGGTCTGCAGGAGCCAGAGTGTGTAGGGCCTCTAAATAGGCCACAATAGGGATTCTGGATTTTATTCTGAGTATGATGGGTAGCTTTGAGCAGGGGAATGACATGACCTATTTTACATTTGAAATCATCAAGAGAAATTCCAGGAAATGTCTGACTTAAAGTTCTGTGCTTAGTAGATAGAGGAGATAAGACTCAACCCCTGGACTTCTGGTACCTTCTAAGACCATCTGTCATTGAATGATGCCAAGCCACCTGTCAGGTGGGACCGTGCAGAGGTTAACTGATATCAGAGAGCAGTTCCCTGTAGAAGTCGTACTCTGAGTTAGAACGCTGAGCAATACTAGACACAGGAGATCCCACAGGAAGGGAGGTGAAGAGGAGAAAACGGAGGAAAAGATGGGGGATAGGGAAGGTTTCCAAGGTCAGCAGGGACTGCATACCTACAGGCGTCCTTCCTATGGCCATATGAGTAACAGTCCTTTGTCCACCAGCAAGATGGCCAAGCACATTCCCCCCTGCTTCTCCGTAACTGACCCCACTTGGGATTCTCAGTGACTGGTGTGGTTTCAACATTCCCTTTCATTCATCCCCCAAAAGACCTTGACTTGTTCCTGAAGGACGGTTCTGCAGAAAACTGTCATGCACGCGCGCGCGCGCGCGCACACACACACACACACACACACACACACACACACACACACACACACACAATCTGTGCAGCAGATCCGACATCAGAGGCTAGCCAGTGCCCAGTATTCCTAAAGCCAGGGCTCTGGGGAGCTTTCCCACACAGAGGGCCCTGCTTCTGTACACAGCAGGGTGGCTAGTGGAACTCACGGGCAGAGGTGGCTTAAGAATACAATTTCTTTTTTTTTTTTTTTTTTGCTTTTCCTTTATAGGAAAATTGGCTCCTTATCTTTTAAAACAGTGAACTGGCCACAAAGCAGTTAATGAGTCACATCCCCTTTGGTTAAACTGGGTTTGGTTGGTAGGAGGACACAGGAAGAGCCATTTTTCTGTGTTTATTGCATAAGCCCTTTGAATTAATGCACTTTCATTTCTAATGGATACCCTTTAGAATATGTTGTAGGAATGACCCTTGAGTATTCAGTATGCTTCCCACCATATAACTGGATCTGTCGGTCATGTGACAGATGGCCCACCGATGTTTATTTACCTCACTCTAGAAATCCTACTTATCCCCTTATAAATGAGCCCAATATGGAAGTCCTCTATTGTACATTTTTTGTTGTTGTTCTTATTCCTTCATATCTTTTCCCACAAACATGGGAAGAGACATATCTCTAGACAGTTAGAGAAAGCTTCTGGAATCACTCACAAGGTGATTAAATAAATATTCTTTAAAAGAAAAAGTCTACATTTGGTGTAAAGGACTGTGTTTGGGTTAGAGAAGGCACAGCAAGTGCAAAAGCTTGAGATGAGAAGACGCAAGCTTGGAAGACGTAAGTCAGTTAAAGCATTTTGAGCTCTTCTGAGATAAACTATCTAGGAACAAAAGGACCTCAGCTCATGCAGAATAGTCCTACCCTGATATTACAGTACTTATGGCTCAGCCTCTTTTGGCTCTCTCTGGATGGATGTGGGCAGGGATGGCTGAGGTACAGCCTGTGTGATGTGTCATCTAACTGTGCATTCGAAGACATGTTATGAAATTACTAATCATGGTTGAAGAAGATTTCAAATGTAATGTGTGGATCAACACACACAGAAAACGGGAGAAGCTGCCTTGAGGACAGCTACTTGGCTACCCCCGGGAGGGTGTCTTCTCTGTCAATTGTCCCATTTTCAGCAGGCCTCAACTCACAGATGTTTTGTCCAGGTCTCCACCCTGTAGATTTGAGATAGGCTGAGTGTAGACTTAAGAGGGAGGTGGTGAATGTGCTGATAAGTGCTACTGGGCTTTCTGGAGCTGTAACAAACTGGATTGCTGGCCATTTTCTCCCAAGTGAAATTTCCATTTCAGATTAATAATGCCAGCCGGCTGCTCCTGAAGACGCAGGCCTCATAGTGTCGGCACAGGCACTGCAGAGCTCCAACCCGCATTTCTTCCCCTTCCATCAGGTGTCACAGTATTGATCAGATTGCCTCCCCTACCCCAGGGAAGCACCTTCTATGTTGCTTGCTACCCTCAAGTAAAGCCTAGGCTCCTTAGAGTAGAAATCACAAGTCTTTTGTGGAAATCCAGTGAACCTCTTCCTAGCCTGTCTCACCAGCTTCCATGATCCTAGTTCTGTCCTCCTGCTGTCCTTCTTTCATGTCTAATCTCCCACTAATGCTCCCCACTGGAACATCTTCTGCATCTTGGCCCTCCTCAGTCTTGGCTTGCTGGAGTCATAGCTGACCTTAAAAGCCCAGCATGAGCAGAAGTTGGCTTTGACCTTCTAGCTTCCTGGGACCCTCTAGCTGAACTCTCTGGGACACTTCATCACTCTGTTTTTGCACCATGAGTTCTTTGGGAACGTGCTCACCTACTAATGCAAAACAACGCTTTTGTCACTGTCATGGGTCCTGAAACCACTCATCATGTGCCTTTCTAAGGTCAGGGAGCATGCATTCATTCACCAGATGTTTGCTGGTTCCAACGTGTGCCGCCCCACTCAGCACCGGGATGCAGGTGACCCAGCAGCCATGGACCCTGCCCCATGGAGCTTACCTTCTAACCTTTTGTTGAGTGCCTACTGTATGTTAGACACCGAACTAAGCCCTTTTTTTCCCCCCGTAATCTTTACCACACGTTCCAAGAAATGGGTTTTTCTTATCACCATTTTACACATGAAGGATCTGGGGCTCAGAGATGGTAGGTAATTTGCTCAGGGTCCCACAGCTGATAAGGAGCATAATGAGGTTGTGAAGCCAGGTGTGCTGACTTCCAAGTTCATAGTCTTAGCCCCTCCCAAGGATCCCTGCAGGTGTTGGCACCTGAGTGTGAGTGACTCAGTGGAGGACTGGGTAAGTGTTGCGTGTCCTGTGTCTTCCTCTTTCATGATACCATGTTCTGTTTCTGCAGATTGAGCCGTACATGCCATATGAATTCACATGCGAGGGGATGCTACAGAGAATCAACGCTTTCATCGAAAAACAAGTAAGGCTCTTCAGAAGTCTGTCTGTCCTTGCTGTGTCCTACCTCCTGCTACGCCAGAGGACTCTCATGAACGGTTAAGAGTTTACCATGTTTCTGTGCTTATTTTCCTCATTTGGAGGACTCTACAAGCTACAGAATGGCTTCTTGAAATTCTAAATTATGAACTGTCAAGGTCACCCCAGGGAGTCAGTCTGTCCTTAGGGTAAAAATGTTCTTTATGATGGTGGAAGGTCAAATGGAAACTTAAGGGAGAGACTGGATGGTTGAGATGAAAACATCCTTCACCGTCAGACCTGTGCCCTGCCTGGGTTCTAGGGACCTTACAAAGACTTGGGTGGGGAGGGAACAGAGAGATGGTTCCATATCTGTTTGGTAATTCCAAATATGTTCGGACTCTTCAGTGGTTTTCAAACGTTTTTAAAAATAGGACCCGTTTTCAAATGAAACTTCACGTGAAATCCAAGTATATGAAACAGATAAAAGCAGAAGTTCACTTCCAAAGCAGAGGAGGGTTCCAAGGGTCCCACCCCGCCGAACAGAGTTGGGAAACTATGTCTTGTGCTCGTAGAAGTAAAGGTCAAAAGTGTCATTGCTGTCATTTTAAAACATTTTCATTCCGTAGGCTTCAAAAGCAACACAGAGCCAGAAATAGGCAGACTGAGCATCCCCCTGGGTAGGGGAGTATGAACTCCCTGACCAGATGCCAGAAATAAGGGGCTCCTCTTAAAAGACAAAGCAGAGCGTCTCGGGGCAGTCATGAGATCTTGACACAATAGGGGGTGAGGACTCTGAAGGCTGAAAGTAGAAATGGCATGTTGAAAGTGGAAGCAGGTGCAGACTGTAGACCAAGGCAGGTTTCAAAGGAAAGATTTGAGGCCACAGACCGTGGTGAGCCGCAGACAGCCCTGAGTGCAGCCGCTGCACGGGCCGAGCCAGAGGCAGAGGCTTCAGGGTGCCGGGTCTGATGTTCTGAATTTTTGTTAGTGGCAAGAAGGGGGTGCAGTGCAACCAGCCGCCTGGGTTCCAGCCCCTCCGCCAAGACTTTCTGGTTGTATGACTTGGATGTGTTAGTTTCCTCCCCTGCAAACTGAGGATAATAATAGAACCTCATGGGGCTGATGTGAGGATTAAATGAGCTAGTACATATGAAGTGCTTAGAAAAGGGCTAACACGTACTGCTCAGTAAAGGCACACTAGTGATGTTACTATATTATACATTATTATATTCTTGTGTATTATTATATAACATAATATATGCTACCGTATTAGACTTTACCACAAGAGCTGAGCATTTGAATCACTATCTCAGTCACTCTTCACATGACACCCAACTTAAGAGTGACAGTATCATCATCCTAACTTGAGCAGCCCTTTACGTACAGACTTTATGGCAACACGTCCCAATGCCTCATCTCATTTACCCTCACAGTAATCCTGGGAGGTGACAGTCATCACCCCGTTCTCTGGATAACGGGAACAGAGAGTCTTAGTCGCAGGGCTTAGTCATGGAATCAGGGTTTGACGCTGGTTTGGTCTGAGCCCAGGCCTGCGCCACCAGCGTTGCTGTGGCCCCGGGTGATGGCACTTTTCCCAGAGCTATACTTCCCATCTTCTTTGATCTCAAGGAGCTGCTGGCCCTTCCTGAAGGTGCAGACAGGGCAGCTGTGGCCTCTGACAGTGAGATTTAACACATCACTGTGTAGTTAGCTTTAACTGCCCTCCGAGGAGGCCAGGATCCTACTAGGATCCCTGCAGCTGCTTACGGAACCCACTTCCGCCTTTCCTGTCTCCACTTCCTCTCAGGGAAAATGGTTGCTCACCACCAGGTGTAAAAAGACTTCTTAAATTTTATATTAGAGTATAGTTGATTTAGAATGTTGTGTACAACCTAAATCAATCAGGTGTACAGCAGAATGATTTCGTTTTACATGTACATATGTCCATTCTTTTTCAGATCCTTTTCCCATGTAGGTTATTATAGAATATTGAGTAGAGTTCCCTGTGCTATACAGTAGGTCCTTGTTGATTATCTATTTTATATATAGTAGTGTGTGTGTATTAATCCCAAACTCCTAATTTATCCCTTCCCGGACCGTTCCCCTTTAGTAACCGTAAGTTTGTTTCCTATGTCTGTGAATCTGTTTCTGTTTTGTAAATAAGTTTATTTGTATCATTTTTTTAGATTCCACATATAAGCGATATCATATGATACTTGAAAAGACTCTATCACATTTATTTGAAGACTGTCTTTCTTTCTTCCCTAAGATTCTTGAATCCCAGCCAGTCCTTAGAAGTTCTCATGTGGCCTGTTCTCTGTGAATATTACTAGGTTTCCTTTCAAACAGGAAGATCCCGTTCCCTAAATAGACCTTGTCAAAAGCTCCGTGATTCGGGGCCACACCCAGCTTGTTCCCCTTGACATCCAAGTGCCTAGCCCTCTGCCTGGCACAGAGTAGGTGCACAAAAGCCGAAGACATGAATAAATGAATGAGAAGGGGAGTGAGAGTGTGTGCTTTTTTTTCCCTATGTGCCAAGAACCCGGAGGCTCATCTTGGCCTTTATGGAGAGCATGCTAGTAAAATTGTCTTCTGGAAAACATGCTCGTAAAACTGCCCTTTCACATTACCTCCTTGGTAGAGATTTTTTCCTGCAGAGCTCTGCGGTTCACAGAAATCCAGGGATTTCTTTTTTGCCTGCTGTTGTTTATTCATTCATCCGCTCTGAAAATATTTGTCAGCTGGAGGGGGCTGTAGACAGCGCTGGGAGTTGGGCAAGAAGAGGTGTCAAGGGATGAGGCCCTATATCCTCGGGTAGCTTCAAGGTCAAGTTCACAGGCGATGCCGCTGCAGTTGGTTACACCTGTCATAGTGACTACCCAGGTGCTTTGGGATCACGTAACTCAGATGCAGGGTGGGGATGGGGGAGGGGAGCGAGCGTCTGTCCGGAAGCAGTTTGCGGGAACTGAGTCCTAAAGGCAAAGTCGTGGTACAGACAGGTCGCGATGCAAAGGCCTGGGGGTGAAAAAGAGAAATGGTGGTGAATTATTGGAAGTTTGGCTGTGACTGAAGAGAGAGACGATGTGAGAGAAGAGGTTGGAGGAGGAGACACATCATGAAAAGGTGCTGTGGCTCAGCTGAAGAATTCAGAATTTGTTTCTGGGACAAGAGGCTAAAGAAAGGTTTTAACCCAGCAATAGGGCAGTGATGCTCTCAGATTGGTGTTTTAGAAAAGTCATTCTAGGAATCTTATGTTTGGGGCATTTCTTACTCAACATTCTCTCAGTGCTGCTAAATGAGCAATAGAGGGGCCTATTTTGAGTTTATCCCAGGCCTCTGGGGAGGGTTTTGTCAGAGCCATAATGTTCCCCCAAAGCAGAGGGAAATTAGGAAGCCAAGACCCCACTGGTTCACAGATTGGGTCTTCTGCCTCTAACGATTAGCCCCAGGCTCTAGTGTTTTAGAGCTTGGGGTGTTCATTATTTTTGCAGCCAAAAGAATATCTTCAAAGAGCAATGAGGGGAGAGAGCGGTGTTCCTGGTATGAACAGGAAAGCCCCAAGCTCCGAAGGGGTGGTGGGAGCATACACTTCTCATCTCTTAAACTGTAGGAGCACCACAGCCCTAATTAGGCTGATCTCTGCCTTCAGAGTCCTCCATGCGATCTGCTAGGGGAATAAGGAAACTTTTATCCCAGAACCCTTTCAAGGTTGTCCATCAAGCTCACCCCAGGCAACAGGAGCCAGAGGAAGCCAATTGACAGCAGTTGAGAAAGCCCCAGGTTTCAACATATACTCTGTACAGAGTGGTTGACAGCAGGTTGACCTACCCTACCAGCCCAGGCAGCACCAATGGGAACAAATCCTGGCTTTAGGAAAACCACTTGCATCTTCCCTTAATGCCCCCTCTCCCTTTACTGTGCTAAAAATGTTGATTTGGATTGCACATTCTTTTTTTTTTTAAATAAATTTATTTATTTATTTATTTATGGCTGCACTGGGTCTTCGTTGCTGTGCACGGGCTTTCTCTAGTTGCAGTGAGAGGGGGCTACTCTTCGTTGTGTGTGGACTTCTCATTGCAGTGGCTTCTCTTGTTGTGGAGCACGGGCTCTAGGCGCACAGGCTTCAGTAGTTGTGGCACCTGGCTCAGTAGTTGTGGCTCGCGGGCTCTAGAGCACAGGCTCAGTAGTTGTGGCGCACAGGCTTAGTTACTCTGAGGCATGTGGGATCTTCCCGGACCAGGGCTCGAATCTGTGTCCCCTGCGTTGGCAGGTGGATTCTTAACCACTGCGCCACCAGGGAAGCCTTGCACGCTGTTTTATATCAGCTCTCCAAAAGAGGCACTCTCTCCAGCAGTGGGAGTGTGTGCCAAGAAGAAAAATCCTTGTAATCTAAGATCAAGAGCACTATTCTTCCCTAACCTGAGTGTGTCCAGGCCTGTCACGGTTCTCCTTGTGCATTTCTTGGGAAAGACTCAGGTCTTTGCCTCAGGCTAGAGGGTAGAGCAAGTTCTTGGCGATGTTGAGATTGCTTTCTGAAAACCGTGCACGTGCTCTTCAGCCCTATTTTCTACTTTCTGTAACGACCCTGCAAATACTCTACAAGATGACTGTGCTCATATTATCTTGCAAGGAGCTGTGTCATTTATGTGAAAAGCACTCTGGAGATACGGAGGGGAGAAAAGAGTTAGCTCCAAGAGCCTCAGTGGAATCAGCTTCAGCGCCTGGGAAATCCAGCTCATCGGGGCCCATCCTGAACTCCGTGGGGCATGTTCAAGCCTGGCAGTGAAGCTGGTTGGCAGGGTAGGGGGGATGGTGGAGGTGCCAGCTTGCAGGGGAAGAGGAAAAGGCATAGAAACAGGGAGAAAGTTGGCAGTCACTTAGGAATGTTTCCTCTTTTGAAAACTCAGTGGTTGCTGTTTGCCCAGCCATTGCTGAACCCAGAGGGGCTGGGTAGGTAATGATTTCATTGCTGGGCCCTGCAGTTTGACAGCCAGTTTCACATCCTGGCTCCGCCCCCCTGTCTCGGTGACCTCCGTCAAGTTTCTAATCTCTCTGTGCTGTTTCCTCTTCTGTGCAATGGGGATAATACTACCTACCCCATAGGGCTGGTGGAGGAATCAGTAGATGAATACATGTTTAAGACAAAGAACAGTGCTTGGCACAGAGTAGGTCCTCTGAAAGCCTTAACTACTTGCTGCTGCAGGAGCCCAGAAACCAATTGAGGTGTAGTTTTTTAAACAGCTTCATTGAGGTGTAATTTACAGACCCTAAAATTCACTCCACGTAAGGGTACAATTCAATGATTTTTTTTTTTAGTAAATTGATAGACTTGAGCAATTACCACCACAATCTAGTTTTATAACATTTCCATCACCCTGAAAAGCTCTTTTGTGCCTATATGCAGTCAGTCTTGGCTTGCTCCCCCAGCCCCAGGAAAACACTGATCTGTGTTCTGTCTCTAGATTTTCCCTTCCTGGAGATTTCTCAGCTTAATGTTTGTGAGGTTCATGCACGTTGTAGCATGTGTCGGTACTTCATTCTTTTTTCACTGCTGAATAGTATTCCATTGTATGGATAGACCACAGTTTGTTGATCCATTCTCCAGTTGGGTCATTTCCTCCTTTTAGCTGTCGTGAAAAGTGGAGTGTTATCTTGAACATTCGCATGCGTGTGGACGTTTGTTTTTGTTTCTCCCGATAGACTCCCAGTCGTAGAAGAATTTGAAATGTGGGAGGTTTATGTCTAACTCTTTCCAGAGTGAGCTGGTTGGCTCGTTGATCTGCAGTGTAAAGATCATTGTAGAGATTAGTCACCACAACTCAGCTTCACAGCCACCCTCTCTGTTGCCCTTGTGGAAATGTAAATTCCCGCCCACTGCTGGGAATCAGCCCCAGGGGCCACCCGTGGACAGAGTTCACTCCTTTTGAGGCCAGCACAGGCTGAGAATGGCGGGTACCAGCAGGCAACTGAAACGTGTTTAATCCAGTCAGTCACAATGTATTGAACACTTTTTCTGTGCTTGGCCCTGGATTTCCCAGCTATAAGATAGCTAGCTGAACTTGGCCCAAACCCCAATGTCATGGCCTTGAACCTACACCACCACCCCCTTTTCTTTTCTTTTCTTTTTTTTTTTTTTGCAAATTCCTGACCTTACTTCCTTTAGATCCTGCCCCCAGACCTGTATCTGAGCCTGTCTTCTTGGTTCCAGACAATGTGCGTTTCTGCAGAAATCTACTTGCACCTGATATGTCATGGACGTAGTAACTCAAAGGTTTGGGCAGACCTCCACTCTGGGGGTGGGGGGGTTTGTGGAAAAGATCCCATCACGTACCACCGAGAGGGAGGGACAAGCCAGCCCGCCCACCTGGTGCTCCTCTCCTAGGCAGCAGCCTGCCTCTTCCCCCTACCCAGTCTTCTCCAGCTCTTTTGGTATTTGATAAATAACGTTTTCTCCATGCTGCTACTTAGCCTTTGTTATAAAGACAGCATCCTTACTTCTTTTTCACAGTACATTGTGTTCATTGGTTCCGAACATTACTTTTTCTCATAAATTTGTTGATTAATAAACCTTTCTTCTTATAGTTACTCTAGGAAAATTTCATAGTCAAGCAAATTTAGGGAAATTTGGTGACTGGTTGAAATAATTATTAGAGAGGAATGCAGATGTTCTGTGTTGTAAGTGGGCTTGTTAACCAGATTGGAAATTACTATTTATGTCTCTTCTGGTTGTATAAAGCTTCTGGGTTAGAATATTATCCTTTTCTACTTCTACTATCAAAGCCCCATGATGCCAGAACCATTCAATGCAGTGAAACAGTTCTTTATTGAGCACCAGTTATCTGCAAAGCACCATGTTTATGATAAGCCACTAACTCGTATTTAGCCTACAAAACCCAGCCCAGAAGTCCCTATTTCCTGGAAGCCTTCTCTGATTGCTACCCCTACCCTCCTTCCCTTCCCCAGAGTTAATTCTCTTTCTCCTCTCAGTGGCCTTTACATCCTGTTTGGACATCTGTTTTGTACTGTTCTGTAATTTTTTAAATGCCAGCCTCTCTTGCTAGATGGAGTCTTTGAACCCGGAGACTCTGTCTCATCCACGTTCTTATTTCCAGCACCCAGCATAGGCTTTAATGATCATTTGTCAAGTTTTGAATGGATGCATGAGAAAACCTTCAAAGCCACCCTATGACATGAGCATTTCATGGAGGTTCATTGGACAAAGATGTGGGTCTGGCCTGAGGCCGTTGCCTCTCTCCCCACTGTGGCGTGGCTTCCCGTCTCTCTGCTTCTGCTTCTTCTCCTGCCCTCCGTTCTCAGCTCAGTCACTCCTCTGCCCAGAACTCTCCAGTAGCTTCTATCTCACTCCAAGGAAAAGCGCCAAGGCTTTGCATGGGCCCCCAAAGCTCTGGGTACTCTGACCCCCGGGACCTCCCAGACCCCATCTCCTCCCATGTCCGGCCCCAGCATGCACACACTGCTCAAGCTGCTTGCAACTCCCTGCTCCTCCTGGAGCCTGCTAGAAGCTTCGTCGTCAGAGCCTCCGATCTTGGTTTGCCTCTGCCTATTATGTCCTTCCCACATACTTGCCTGGCTCACGCCTTTACTTCCTCGGGTCTTTTCTCGAATGTCACCTTCTCAGTGATGACTTATCTGAATACCCTCTTCCCCAACAGTCCCGATTCCTTTTCCTCACTTCATTCTCATTTAGAGCAATTATCACCTTTAATATGTTACATATAATTGATTTACATTGTTTCTCTGTCTCCCTCACTGAAAATAAGCTCTATAAAGGCAGGTGTTTTGTTTTTGGTTCCTTTTTTTTTTTTTTTTTTTTTTTTCACCAAGTCACCCCCAAGGCCTAGAAGGGCCAACCCATGGTGTTATAGTTATCAGGCATTTTTCTGAGCACTTTACACATTATAATTAATTTAATCCCCTCGACAGCTCTATGAGGTGGCAGTTGATGTATTCTTCCTTTCACAGTTGAGGAAACTGAGGCAAAGAACAATTCTGGAGCTAGCCAGGAGCACTCAGCTGCTAGATGGAGAGGCTGTGATTCAAACCATAGCAGTTCGAGCTCCAAACCCTTATGCTTTTCTGCGTCTTAGCAAGTATTTTATTGAATGGACAAATGAATGAGTGAGCGAGCAAACAAGGAGACAAGGCATGTCGGCATTGCCCTGACAGCCGGTGCTGAGGTTGAGTGAAACAGAGGACCTCCAGCTTTCCGCGAGCAGCCAGCGGGGCTGGCACCTGGGGGTGAGAAGAGGCTTATGACGGGCTGCTGTGTCAGTTGTGCCCCTCAAGCAACTGGGCAAAGGGATGGCCCTTGTGGGTGATTGTCATATATAATCCAGGCAACTCAACTTTTCCCTCTGGACCCTGGCAGCAAATAATGGTCTACCTTGGAATATTATCTTTAACATCTATAGGTGCCTTCTTAAGAGTCACCTCTTTTTTTTTTTTATCTCACAGGAGTTACATAAGGACAAGTGATAGTTTCTCCATTTTAGATGTGAAAGTGGACAGAGAGAGCTTGAGGGGCGTCTATAAAGTCTCCTAGCTGGGGGTCAGAATCATGACTCAGATCCCCACTCCCTCCTGCCTTACCTGGTGTCATACTGACTAAGGACACCTTCAGGCCTCCATCTGTTCAATTTTATCACCTTCAGGCTTTCCAGATGGTTCACCAAGCCTTAAGAAGGGCCTGCTGCTCTTTTCACCATTTCTTTTTTTTTTTTTTAATTTATTTTATTGAAGTTTCGTTGATTTACATTGTTGTGTTAGTTTCTGGTGTACAGCAAAGTGATTCAGTTATACATACATATAATAGTCTGCATCTGCTAATCCCAAGCTCCCAATCCATCCTTCTTCCGCCCACCTCCCCCTTGGCGACCACCAGTCTACTCTATGTCTGTGAGTCTGTTTCTGTTTCATAGATAAGTTCATCTGTGTCATATTTTAGATTACACACATAAATGGTATCATATGGTTTTTGTCTTTGTCTGACTTACTTCACTTAGTATGAGAACCTCTAGGTCCATCCATATTGTTACAAATGGCATTATTTCATTCTTTTTCGTGGCTGAGTAGTATTCCTATATCTGTATCCATATCTACCTATCTATCTACCAACCACAATTTCTTTATCCATTCATCTGTCGATGGACACTTAGGTTGCTTCCATGTCTTGGCTATTGTAAATAGTGCCGCTGTGAACATTGGGGTGCATATATGTTTTTGAATTAGAGTTTTCTCCAGATATATGCCCAGGAATGGGATTGCTGGATCGTATGGCAACTCTAGTTTTTTGAATAACCTCCATACTGTTTTTCATAATGGCTGCACCAGTATACATTCTCACCAACATATTTTCACTACTTCTGATCCTACTGGCCCCTGAAACAGAGTACTGAGAGGATGCCAGACCAGCCCCCGGTGAGCCACAAGCAAGAGTGACCGGGGCCTAAGAGTTCATGTGTAATTGAGCTGAGCTCACCTGATGAAGGGAACCTCAGAGAGGGCGCCTGCAACAGTTTATTGAAATGAGCAGGTGGGGCAGATCTGCCCCGCAGCGTAGCTTTGAGGCACTTGCCCTCCTGCAGACCTCGCAGAGCCATCCTGCCCTGCTCAGGATGAGGCGGAGGGCTCCATCTACCCAGGGCTGCCCCTGCTTCTACAGATGCCAGTGCGGCAGCGCCTCCAAACCCCAATGCAGGGCGCAGGCAGCGCCTCTGCAGAGGGACAAGAGGAGGGCGATGAGCGTTAGGGGAGCCCCTGCTGTCTGCAGCCTTCAGCTCAGCTCCGTCACCCACAGTCTGTGAGCATCGCTCTCTACAGACAAGCCACGGAGGCAGGACCGGACCGAGCAGTATACCCAGAGCCCCGCCCTGGTGAGGCCAAGCCTCACATCCGGGTCTCAGACTTGAAGTGCCTTCCTTGGCCGCATCACCTCCTATTCTAACGTGGCA
The DNA here is from genome assembly GCF_028023285.1 of Balaenoptera ricei. Lineage (NCBI taxonomy): Eukaryota > Metazoa > Chordata > Mammalia > Artiodactyla > Balaenopteridae > Balaenoptera > Balaenoptera ricei. The sequence continues at coordinate 1,859,740 of NC_082645.1, read as the reverse complement.
GAATCTTCCTCCTCGTTCTGGTTTTACCCCTCGGACTACTTCACATGACCACACAAGGCTCACGATAAATAAGAAGCCAAGTTTCGTAAGAGTCTGCCAAACTCAACAGGTGTAGAGATGCTACCCTCGGTGCTAACTGCCTGTAGATGTCATGTAAGGAGAGACATTCTGCAGTGTTCTCACCAGGCTATAAAAGCCAGAGTTGGAGCCTTCAGCCATCATGGCTGTGCAACGATCTAGATTTCCCCCACACAGTCACACAGTAGCCTTTGTGTCCACTGGATCTTGACTCTCTTTGTTGTAATGCTTAAAGGCTGTAGAGGTTTTCAGATTTCTCCTAAGGGGTTATAGGCAAAGTTGCTTGCAGTAGCCAGCCAGGAAAACTAACAAAAAAAACAAACAAGAAAAAAACACTTAACCTTTTCCAAATATCCACGCACCCGCTCAGCTTTGATCAGCAATAACTATGTTGATCGTTGTGTGTTTTCCTACCAGTTTGATGGACAGAGTACCAAAGGCCAGCCAGTACGTTTCCATGTGCTGCCAGGTTAGAGAGCAGTGGCCGCCAGTGAACACTCAGGGTTCCCACTCAGGGTGCCCCGGGTCTGCAGTCATGCTGTCACCCTTAGTAACGGTGTCTAGACCCAAGTTATTTCGCTGCCCGCGCCTTAGCAAGTCCGTGGCTTATGCTCAAGATCATCATGAATCTGAGGAGTCAGAGGACGTCTTCCTGCCCAGGGAGTGGCCTGCCTGTGGTCACGCCCAGGGCTGTGGGATAGGGAAGACTGCTTACTCTGTCACTTGCAAAAGAGTAAACTGGATCCTATTATCTTTAAATAATCCAGTGCGTTTCTATCATCTCTGAATTATTAGACCCTTCTGGAATCTTTTGTTTTCAGCTGATACGAATCCAGGCTCTAGGTTTCCCGACTACGTGCAGTGAAGGATTTGTTAGTTAACCTTTGAGCCTAACCACTCAGGTTCAAGCACGTGCATCCCTGCATCGCAGGATCGAGTGAGGTGGGGAACGATGGCGGGTTCTCCTTACTGGTGGGGTCTCAAGCACCGATTTGAGGAGACTGGAGTAGAAGCCTACCTGCCGTTTACCTTCCTTAACGTGTAACAGCGTCACCTCCTTCAGAAAGGAGGTGGAGAGAGGCAGAAGCCATAGGAAATCATCAGTATCATTGTCTGCATTTTTCTAAGGAGGAAGCTGAGGTTTAAAAGAGAAAAATGCGAGCAGCCCAGAAGGGCCCCCCACAGATGCAGCTCTGGTCTGCGTTCTGGGGCTGCACCCACCTCACTGCTCAGGGACCCAGCAGGGCCCGGCCCTCCTGCAATTCTCCACGTGACCGACGGGGGGTATGGAACCTTCCCCTGCCAGCACCGGTTCTGAAAGCCTGATGTGATTAATCAGCCCCTCATCCATGCAGAGGAGAGAAAGTAGGCAGGAGGAAAGAGAGAATATTCCAGAAGGACATACATTTAAAAGTAAATTTCCTGACCATTCCTGACCCTGGTACCCGTTTCCCCTCCTCAGTGGCACCAGAGATATTCTTGCAGGAACACAGGCGTGATTGTTTAGTCTATACGTATCAACACAAATGGAAACACACTATACACCAGCCTTCAACCTGTTTCTTTTCTTTCTCAGTATGTCCTGGGGATGTTTCCATGTCAGCACATTGGAACCTGTTGCATTTTTTGGTATTCTTTGTATCTAATCAGTTACCTGTTCAAATACAGCCTTTAGGTTGTTTCAAGTCTTTTGCTTCTCTTCTAACAATACTGCTGGGATTCCTGTGTCCTGTGTAGGTTTCTTTGCCCAATGTGTCCCATACGTCTGGGGTGAATTCCTACAAGTGGGATTCAGAGCCCAGGATCCGAACCCTAACCACTGGGTACCCCTGAGGGCTAGCCCCCCCCCCCAAAAAGTTACACAAACATGGCTCTTCAGGGGTCCTGCCCTGACGTCATCTTCTGCAGGTTGGGCAGCCCAGGGATTCAGAAGAATTTTACTAGGGTTCCATCAACATCGTGCAAGCAGAGCAAGCTCTGGTTGCCAGTGGTGCATGAGTTTCCACCCTCAGGACCTATTCAGGGTCGCTCCGAGCACAGCTGAGATGAAAGCTGGGGTCCCAGGGCAGAGAGAGTTCCCACTCCTCACCTGCCCTTTCCCTGGTCCCACTTCGTCTTTCTCCTCAACACTCAGCTTCATAACTAGGCTGCCCGTTCACCATGCTGCACAGGTTACTTCCTGGTCCTCCCCGCCCGTGACTTCCTTGGATGTGTTAATTTCCTGCGCACCCTCTAGATCCTAGGAATGACCACCCAGCCCCATCCTGAGCATGCCCCCACCTTCCATGCCTCGGGGCACCCCTCCTTGCATAGGGTACCAGCTTACTTGACCTCCTATCACACATCCTCAGGCTGTTTCTCTAGCCGTTGAATTTGTGTGTTACAGTTGTTTTCAACCAACAAGCACTGAGCCTCTGTCAAGACCACGACCCCGCAATAGGTTCTATCCCAGATGCCTGCAGACTCCTTGCTGTGCTCCTTTGCTTCCCACAGTTGAAACCAGCACTCACACAACAGTGTCATATTAGGTAACCGCCAAATTAGGTAGACACTGAAAATGTCTTTGGAATTAGGGCGGAGGGAATAGAACAGCTGGTGAAGGTGGATCTGGAGATGGGCTTTCAAGCGTGGAGGCTTTAGCTCGATTGCATCATTGTAGGTGGCGTTACAAGTGAATAGCCCCCGTTACTGGCAGACACAGTGCTGTGCACAGAAAGCTGGTAGGTAGAGGTGAAGACCGAGGCCAAGACCGTGTGCTAGCTGAGCCGGGTTCCAACCCAAGTCTGTCTGGTCTTGCCTCCTGCCCCTCACTGCTCTCCCGTGACCAGGTGCCCGCCCCCCTTGTTGGGACTCGTTGGCAGACTGGGGACCCCCCACTTGCATCCCTGGTCCCTTGGCTGATGGTTTCTTTGTCATTCTAGGACTTCTGCCATGGGCAAGTGATGTGGCCGCCCCTGAGTGCCCTGCAGGTAAAGCTTGCTGAGCCCGGGCAGTCCTGCAAGCAGGTGTGTCAGGAGAAACAGCTTATCTGCGAGCCTTCCTTCTTCCAGCATCTCAACAAGGACAAGGACTTGCTGAAGTAAGTGCTGGAGCCCGGGAGAGGCGGCTCAGCCTCCAGCTCGCCTCTGGGTTAGAGCTGGGTTGAGAGGGATAAGGTTTTCCTTTCTAGGCTCGTGGGCTGTTGGAATAAGATGTGGAAAAGGTTATAGCATGACCCCACCGCCCCCCTCCACCCAGAGAAAGTTGGCCCAGTGCTTTTATTGTTAAGTAGATGAGGTCACCTGGCCTGCTGATATATTTAGAACTCGAATAGGGGTGTTTTGTTTGCATAAATAACGGGAAGTCGGGGCTTGGAGATGGCGGGAGGTGTTCAGTTTGCTAATTGGTACCCAAGGAGCCGAGATGGACACAGAACCACAAGCACGGACGGACCCGCCCCTGAGGTCCCCTGGCTGTAGCCAGGTCCCCAGAGTCAGGGAGTCTGGAAGGAATGAAAAATATGGGCAGGGAGCTAGCACAGAACTGCCCGCAGCAAATTTCCCTGCCTCCTTCCCCTCCTGCAGCCCCATCTCCTTTTGCACTCTATTCCAGCCCCTTTGAGGGTGTGAGCAGGCCTGGCTTTGCCGGGTCCCTGAGCAGGGGTGCGGGTGCAGAACTGGGATCACAGGCCAGAGTGAACCAGGAGAGACCTTCTCTGTTGCTGGGCTTTCTTTTCTCGTGCTGCTTGTGTTACTTGCGGTCACACCATTCATTTCCCTTTGCAGTGGCATTTTGAGTTTGGTGTTTGCACTTTCCAGATTTCCATATGAAGTTTCTTCTGGCCTCTGACTCATGCCCCCTGTCAGTGCTGAACCTGTGCCCTGATATTTATCACACCCTCCCTGGGCCACAACCTGGTTAATTACCTGTCACCTCCTCCCCACCTTAAGAACTCTAATGTGGTGTTTTCCCCTGAGGGATTTGCTATCTCAACCCCAGATACTCCGCAGAGCTGTGGTTCTGCCCCAGTCTTGAAGAGGATGTTTAAGGAACAGAGTGGGGACTTCCCTGGAAGTCCAACGGTTAGGACTCCACGCTTCCACTGCCGGGGGGGGGGGGCACAGGTTCGATCCCTGGTCAGGGAACTAAGATCCTGCCTGCCATACCCCCCCACCCAAAAAGATAATAGTAATAATAATAATAAGGCACAGAGTGGACTCAGGGCTCGAGGCTTGCCGGTCCCTGTTGTGGCTTCACGCCCTTTTAGAGCATGGTTGGCCGCTGTGCTTATCCGTGCCCAGTGGTCTGAGCTGGCCCGATCCTGCCTGTAAGTCTTATTACCTTCAAGCGTGCTATAAAACCCTTTTTAGAGAGAGAGCGTGGTCTCTAGCATCGCGCCTACGGGGATGCTCTCCTGAGTAGGGCTGTGGGCGATGCTGTTTTTTCTCGTTCTTTTTACGGGAAGACCTGGATCACAGGTGGCCTCGATTCCACCGTCAGGATAAAGGCCAGGCCAGCGGAGTCGGGTGGCGGCCCGCTCTGCAGCCAGTGAAGCCCCGTGAGAGGGAGTACTGGTCTGACGTCTATGGAAGGCCTCTGATGGTGCCAGAAGCTTCCATCTCCAGAGCACGTATCCCAAATTCTAGGTCCGGGGGGAGCTTGCCACTCGCCCCTTTTGCAGACGGCTCCCATAGCAAAGTGGCTTCCTGGGAACCCCGAGTGTCTCCCTCTGTTTGATCGGAAGTCTGGATGCACTGGGGGCAGACTGCAGACCGTCTACACAGAACTGTCTCCGTGCAGCCCCTGCCCCAGCTCTGGAGGAGGGAACCCGGATGGGACCCTCCCAGCACCGGCCTTCTGGCCAGGCCGGAGGCGGGGCTCGCGGGGCTCGCTCTCAGAGAGCACGGGGCCCGCCACAGCCCGCCCGTCTGCAGGGCCCAGGGCTAGGTCCCGCGGAGGCACAGGGCGGGGAGCCAAGGCACCAGTTTCCTCTGTCCCCATCAGTGCCCTCACCTGTGAGATGGGGACATCCCGGGTAATGGTGAGAGAATATGCAGCTGGTGCTGCAGGCAGAGCAGAAAAGCCCTGGCTTGCAGAGCGCTTGGGCAGTGGGGCAGGCCCGAGGCCACCAGGCTGAGACCAGAAACGCCAGTGCCCTGCCACCTCCCTGCCCAGCCCCCGTCTACCAAGCTGAGCCCAGAGACCAGAAGGCCTTGGTGCCGGGCGGTCCTGCGCCAGGCCCTGTGCCGTGGGATTACTAAACGGCCCCTCCCACGCCATCCCCTGTAGAGCCGCCCGACGTTAGTTTTCTGCGCGCAAGAGCCCTGGTGAATGCCTTGCCTCTGCATTTGTGAATACCGCTAACGTCGCGAAGCCCCGGCGCCCCGGCGCGTCTGTTGAAACCTCTTCAGTGAGGCGCTCCTGGCTTCTCCGTGTTCGTGGCCGGGTAGCAGCGAGCTGCCGCTTTTTCTTCTCCGGCTTGGGGCCTGGCTCTGAGTTTAAGCTCCTCTCCGTCTTTGGGTGTCCCCGGCCTGTCCTCGCTATGCAGTGTGACTTGATGTGACTTAAGCAGAGCCCTTTGGAGCGTCCCGTGCTGTCGTCTTGAATCGGGGAGTCAGGCAGGGCGTGGTGGGTGGGAGTGATGGCGAGGCGACCACAAACTCCCGTGCACGGAGCATGCATGATTCGGGTGGGACCCAACCTGACCCGGACCAGGGCCGGAGGGGCCGGAGGACAGAGGCCCCAGGAAGAGCCGGAGTCCGGGCTGCTGGGACCCAGGGCGGGCGCACCTCGGCTTCCGAAATAGGAACGTGCGTTAGCGGCAGGCTTCCTTCTCAATGTTGCGACTTTTACAAGTTGTATCTTCTAAAATATTAATTGATTGAGTGTGGAGTGGCCTGCTCTGTGAGCACGTGGGCACCTTCGGAGCAGGGAGGTGGCCCTGAGTCAGAGTGGTGCCGAGGGAGCTCGGGGCGACGTGGTGGATACGGGGCGGGGCCAAGGAGGATGGGGCGGGGGGACGGAGTAAGAGCTGCCGGTGGGCCCTGCTTCCGTCCCTTCATCCTGAGTGGGTCTGCGTCGGGGCAGGGGTGGGCGGCTTCTCTCCGCTCAGGAAATAGGCAGCCCCACGGGAAGGGGGGCTTGGCCCTTCTCTTCTTCTTCAAGAGCTATAAACTCTACACTAAGGGCAGAGGGGCCTCGGAAGCCCCAGCTCCCATCCTGTGAGAGAAGCCATTGAGGCCAGCCGGAGAGAGGTGAGGACCACAGGGGCCCACAGAAAGGAAACAGCACACTGGGCCACAGGTCTGAGCGGGGAGTGTGTGTGTGTACGCGCGCGCATGTGTGTGCGTGTGCACACGCGTGTGTGTGTGCGCACGCGTGTGTGCGACGCAGACATCCCCGGAACAGAGAGGCAGAAACAGCGACACGCACGCCCCGAAGAGGCGAGGGACCACGGCGGAGCTTGAGGATGCGCTCCAGCCATCGGGAAGGTCTCCTCGGCAGCACCTGAGGACTGTGGCTCACTAGCTCAGCAAGGATGCTGGAGGGGCCTTCCCGACCGCCCGGGGCTTGTGGGACGGAGACCTGCAGCTAACAGAAGGGAAAGCTCTCCGGGGTAGGGGGTTGGGTCACACCCATGGGTGGCTCCGGCGCCCCCCAGCTGAACCTCTGGGGAGCTGCCTGGGGACAGGTCCCCTGTGGCTCCGGGGACCACCTGCTGCTTGAGTGCTTCGTGGTCATCTCTGGGCATCGGCCTGGCCGCTGCTGTTGCAGCCTCGTGGTCATGGGCGCACGTGCTCGCACCCCAGGAGGCTGGGCCTGGAGTCTGAGTCCAGGAGACCAGGGGCAGGAGCAGGAGGGTTTCTTCCTGGCTCCTGACGATTCTCCCCCTTGCCTCGGGGTCTGAGATGAGTGGTGGAGATTTCCACGCTCCTGAGGAGCAATGTACCAGGCAGATGGCTTGAGTTAAGACACAGCAGCTGCTGTAATTCACCTAAATAAATAAATAGCATAAGCATAAATCTGGATCCCAGTGCCACGTTCCATATGGCCACTTTTCATGCACAGTGGAGCTCTGGAGACCCCTTTTTGTGTTGGCCAGGAGGAGTGTCCTGTGAAGGAGCTGGCAGCCCCTGCCTCTGACTCAGGTTTCCTTTAGGAAACCCGTAAGACCTCCACGCCCTGCCCTCGCCATGCCCTCTGGGTGCCTCCGTCTCCCAGCTGGCTTACCTAACGTCAAGGGGTATCGGGCCACTTAGAGAAGTCACAGAGCTCCCTGGTGACTGCAGCAGCAAGATGGGCCGGTGCTGCCCTCCTGGTGCCCAGGCAGCCGCAGAGAGCTCACCAGAAGCCCCAGCAGGTGCGCTGGGAACCACCAGATTAACACTGGCAGGAGGGCGGGTGGGTCCCGGCAGTTAGTTGGCGGGAGGAAGGGAAAAGAGGGTGCAGGAGTAATGGGGGCGCCAGATGCTCTTCCCCCAACACTTGGAGGCTTTCCAGAGGCAGCAGGAAACCTCAGGTTCCACATCCAGATCCCCTCCCTATCAGCAAGAATCAAGACTTCCGTGAACAAAGCAAAATAGAGATGGTTGGCAAGTGTGTAAATTCACACTGTTGGGCAAGGGAGGAAGGTGGCATAGCCCAGCCAGCGTCTTCCGGGGCCAGGTGATGATGGTAATCATGATAGTTCTCGTGTGTTGAGTACTTCCCAGAGCTAGACTCTGACAGCTTCTCTATAAGCATTAATTTAATCCCTGGACCTTCCCTGTGAGGTAAGGCTTCTTTATCCCCATTTCACAGAAGAGGAAACTGAGCCACAGAGAGGCTCAGTCATTGGTGCAGGGCCACACAGCTTATAAGAGATGAAGCCAGGACTCAAACCCAGATCTGTCTGGCCCTCCTTTACCACCTTCTCTGAACTGGTCCCCACCAGGCATGTGGGGTACAGGTAGGACCCAGGTACCCCAGGTAAGAGGAGAACTTATGTGGCTCTTCTTTGAAATGAGGCCAACACTGTTGGAAACAGAAACATCCGGTTCTCCTTCGCACCCCCCCCCCCCCAGGCAGTGGTCCCAGGCTGAGAAAGCAAAGCCACAGCGGTCTCCAGCCCACAGACAATTCACCTGTTGGGAGACTATGGCACAGGAGCAAGAACACAGACCTGGATGATTCAGTCCCTGCTCTGCGCACCCAGAAACCTCAAGCTGGGACAGGGCTGGGGCGGGGGTGTTACTATTGCCACCGTCATCCAAGGTCCAGTGACTCAGGTCCAGGACGGCACCTTCCCCAGGAGACCGTCTGACTGCTCTCCAGTGGGACTAAGGCCACATAACAGGGGTATCTTAAGCCATTAATTGAGAAAATTAAACTAGTTTTTAAAAACACGTAAATAATGCGTATCTTTCCCCCAGTCTCACTCCTCAGAAGTAAACATTGTTAAGTCTTTAGTGTGTAGTCTTTCATGACTTCTCTCCTCCCCCTCTCTCCCCACCTCCCCCTCTCTCTCTTTCTCTCCCTCCCCTCTCTCTCTCTCCCCCTCCCCTCTCTCTCTCTCTCCCTCCCCTCTCTCTCCCTCTCTCTCCCCTCTCTCTTCCTCTCTCCCTCCCCTCTCCCTCTCCTTTCTCTCTCCCTCCCCCTCTCTCCCTCTGTCTCTCTCTCTCTCCCTCTCCCTCCTCTCTCCCTCTCCTCTCTCCCTCTGTCTCTCTCTCTCTCTCCCTCCCCCTCCCCTCTCTCCCTCTGTCTCTCTCTCTCCCTCCCCTCTCCCTCTCCTCTCTCCCTCTGTCTCTCTCTCTCTCTCTCTCCCCCTCTCCCTCCCCTCTCTCCCTCCCCTCTCTCCCTTCCCCTCCCCCTCCCCTCTCTCCCTCTCCCTCCTCTCTCTCCCTCTCCCTCTCTCCCTCCTCTCTCCCTCCCCTCTCTCTCTCTCCCTCCCCTCTCTCTCTCTCCCTCCCCTCTCTCCTCTCCCTCCCCTCTCTCTCTCTCCCTCCCCTCTCTCTCTCTCCCTCCCCTCTCTCCCTCTCCCTCCCCTCTCTCTCTCTCCCTCTCCCTCTCTCTCTCTCTCCCTCCCCTCTCTCTCTCCCTCCCCTCTCTCTCTCTCCCTCCCCTCTCTCCCTCTCCCTCCCCTCTCTCTCTCTCTCCCTCTCTCCCTCTCCCTCCTCTCTCCCTCCCCTCTCTCTCTCCCCCTCCCCTCTCTCCCTCTCCCTCCCCTCTCTCTCTCCCTCTCTCCCTCCTCTCTCCCTCCCCTCTCTCTCTCTCCCTCTCCCTCTCTCCCTCTCCCTCCTCTCTCCCTCCCCTCTCTCTCTCTCCCTCTCCCTCCCCTCTCTCCCTCTCCCTCTCTCCCTCCTCTCTCCCTCCCCTCTCTCTCTCTCCCTCTCCCTCTCTCCCTCTCCCTCCTCTCCCCCTCCCCTCTCTCTCTCTCCCTCCCCTCTCTCTCTCTCCCTCCCCTCTCTCCCTCTCCCTCCCCTCTCTCTCTCTCCCTCTCCCTCTCTCTCTCTCTCCCTCCCCTCTCTCTCTCTCTCCCTCCCCTCTCTCTCTCTCCCTCCCCTCTCTCCCTCTCCCTCCCCTCTCTCTCTCTCTCTCCCTCTCTCCCTCTCCCTCCTCTCTCCCTCCCCTCTCTCTCTCCCTCTCTCCCTCCTCTCTCCCTCCCCTCTCTCTCTCTCCCTCTCCCTCTCTCCCTCTCCCTCCTCTCTCCCTCCCCTCTCTCTCTCTCCCTCTCCCTCCCCTCTCTCCCTCTCCCTCTCTCCCTCCTCTCTCCCTCCCCTCTCTCTCTCCCTCTCCCTCTCTCCCTCTCCCTCCTCTCCCCCTCCCCTCTCTCTCTCTCCCTCCCCTCTCTCTCTCTCCCTCCCCTCTCTCCCTCTCCCTCCCTTCTCTCTCTCTCCCTCCCCTCTCTCCCCCTCTCTCCTGAGGACAGCTCTCACGCTAATGCTCGCATTTCCACCTCTCCTCTGTCAAGGGCTGCATGTAACTCTGATGGTACAGATGAGCCGTAGTTGACTCAGCCATTTCCCACTTGCTGAGTATTCAGGTTATTTCCAGTTTGTCTCCATTACAGACAGTGCTTCGCTAAGCAGCCTTGAACACATAGCCCCACACACATGTCCAGGCACACGCATGCCTTTCTCGAGCCTGGATTTCCCGAGGTGAGAATGGCTGGGTCAGAGGCTGGCTGACATTTCATTTCTACTGCAGGATGCCCGAACAAGCTCCCCACGCCTGGGACGAGGACGACCCCTGCATCTCTAACCCCTTTCTCTCCCCCGCAAGGTACGAGGTGACCTGCCAAAGCTCAGAGGTGGCCAAGGACATCGTGGTGCCCTCCTTCGACCCCAAGAGCAAGCACTGTGTGTTTCAAGGTGACCTCCTGCTGTTCAGCTGTGCCGGCGCCCACCCCAGGCACCGGAGGATCTGCCCCTGCCGGGACTTCATCAAGGGCCAGGTGGCCCTCTGTAAAGACTGTCTCTAGCAGCCTCCGGCTCGGCCCCGCACGCACTCTCCTGGGGAAGACGGTGGCTCCAGCCCCATCGGGGCAAGGCCGGTGGGCAGAAATCATCCAGGGACTCTCGCCAGAGCCTGAACTCTTTTGGCGGGAGGCCTCGATTTGGTGTTGGTCCCGCTGCGGTCGGAGCATCTCAGCGGAGTTCTCACCAAAACAAAACGAGAGTCGGCATCAGGCCGGGCGCCCGGCTTCTCCTGGCACAAATTCGTTTTTAATTTTGGAGGAGCTACTGCAGGGAGACTGTCTGTGCAGCTGCTCCGGGGTAGAAAGAGAATCTCAAGGTTCCTTTAAATGAAACAAAACCAGAGGAGGATTTGGGCTAGTTGGAAAGAACTTCGTATGGGAACATTCCTAAACCCATTAACTTATTTATTTGGGTGGGAGGGAGGGAGGGGGAGCTGGGGAGGGCAGAGAGGGATTGATCACGTGTCTTGTAGCTTCTTCGATTTTCCACTGTTGGCCGTCCACCTTCACTATAATATTACTTCTGTCTGCTTTGGGCAGGGTGCGCTGTGGGGTTGATGGCATGCTTAGGGGCAGCTATGGGGACCTAGCTCCTCAAAGTGGATGGTGGCAGAACAGAACAAATCTTGTGCGCTTGCCAGACGGCAGCTAGGGGACAGGCTCGGAGGCCGTGCTCTTTCCCCCTTAAGAGAGTTGTCCTCGAGCTGAGATTTGGACGGGAGTGAAGCTGGTCCCTAAGAACCAGTGGTGCCACCGGAGCTGGGTTCTAGACGGATGGGCTTGTGTTGTATTCCCTCTAATGTCTGATGTCACTGGAGTCCAGGGAACGGGGCTCTTGGTGAACTTGATGCTGGCTCGGGGAGCAAGGGCAGGCCAGGGTGCATGTGCACTGTCCTGGCCACACTCACCTATGAGTGTGGGTGCGGCGTGCAAGGGGTAGGAATCTGATGCTGGCTTTTACTCCAGGCACAAGTATTTGTGGGGAGCGGGGGCGGGTGAGCCGCTTGGCAGGTCGGACCAAACCGTGGAGTCTCCCCCTCCTCTGCTTTTGTGTGAGTTCCCCCGGTCCTGCACACCTCCACCCCGTGCTTCAGTGCTGTGCGTGTAAGCGTGTGTGTCTCCTGCGATGCCCTGGCATCTCCGTACTGGTAAGAGTGAGCCCTCTTCTCTGTCTGGCGGAATGTCCCGCTTATGAGCTGTCCCGTGATCCGTCCAGCACTCACTCATGCTTCTGAGTGCCTTGATCGCCGAGCAGAGCAGCTGGGCAAGGCTAATGGCCTGGGTGGGCCTTCGGGACGTGAGGTTAAAGTGAGAATTCTGCTTTCTGAGGACCAGATGGAGTGTGGAGACTTGAGTTATGGGAAGTTAGATTCCGCCTGCTTCTGGATTCTTCTTGGGTGTAAAATTAATGTCAAGTGCACGGCCAGCCTTTTTTTCGAAGACCCTCTGTGGGTCTTCATTGCACCTCCCATCTCAGAGGATGGAGGGACGGAGGAAGGGCAGCAGCGTCCCCCCGACCCCATAGGTGGCCCACGTGTGCCAGGGAGAACGCTGGCGGGGAGGTCGCTCTGCCCTGACCGTGATGCAGGGGCCTGCCCGTCACAACCTGGCTGAGAACAGCAACAAGGATGGAGGGTGCGAGGGCCTGAGTGCTTTGAAGCTTTGCAAGGGTGGTTTCCTGCAGTGGGAGGAAACAACTGCCATCCCTGCTGTGGGGAACTGCTTTTCCCTACAGATGGGACTCCTGGCTGCAGCCTCGCTGGTGGCAATTTGCTTGAGGGCCCAGACCTGCGATTCCTGGGCCGGTGCTGCCCTCTTCTGGGCTCTTCTGGGAGTTTCCAGTGCTGAGGACGTGCGTGCCGGTGTTTGACCAGCAGGGGGAGCCGGCGGGCCGAGACGAGTTTCCCACTCTGCCAGATTAAGCCATTTTGCAAGAGAGCTGTTAACAGCCAGCGCAGGAACTCTGAAAGCAAGGAAGTTGGAAAGCCCTGTTCTCAGAAAGATGCTGTGCCGGGCTTGTGTTCCAGAAGCTGCAGGGATTGTTTGCTGCCTGCCCCTGAGCTCAGGGACTCTCCGCCTTCTGGAGAATTCCTCTTCTCCACGTCAGGACTCTCAGGTCAGGCAGCCAGGAGAGCACCTCCCCCATTTGAAGATTCCTCCGGCTTCCCCCCATTTCCAGTCATGGAAGTAAGCCAGAGCTCTCTGCCCGCAGGGCAGCTGCTCCTGGGGCAAAGAAACCCGCACTCCAGTTCTTGAGGGCATTATGAACAGAGGCGGCGACACTGAATGTATACTGGCTCTCAGGCCTCCACACACGTGGCCCAAGTCTGGTCAGCGACCCAAGAGGACATTGGGATAGGGACCTCCATCTGCCCTGCGCAGGAAGGGGTGCGATTCCTGCCTGCCCTGGGAGGGGAAGGCGCCTCTCAGAGTGTGGGCTGGGAGCCTTCGATGGTTTTGCCAATGCCGATCTTAATAGAATCCTAAACCAATTAATTGGTAATTGATGACAATTCCACAGGGAGAGAAATCCCCAATCAGGATTAGTGTCTTGTGCTCTGAGCATCTCTCATCTCTTGCCTGGTCTTTAGTTTTCGTACATTTTTTTCCTAAAAGATTTGGGATTTTTTTTTTTTTCTCCTCCACTGTGATCCTAAGTTCTTAAAAAAAAAAACTCGAGGGAAAACATTTAATTTATTAAAGGAGAGAAAGCTTTCCTTTGAAATGTAAAGACTTTCGGGAGGAAAAGTTCCTGAAAGGGGAAACACTTCTCACGCCACTAAACACCTCATTTATTTCTTGTATGTAATTCGATTTGCACACGTACAATTGGAGAAGCTTTTTGCATTCTTGCTTAGATTGTGTTTTGTCACTGCTTATAGTTTACTTTTTGTGTGTTTTGCTGTATGTTTGGAGATATTTCTTTGGTGATATTTATTTTTTCTCTGAGGTGCCTTTTCACTTTTCTTTCGGGTTGGTTTTTGGAATGTGGGGTTGGTTTTGGAATCTGGGTTTTGTTGAAGGAAGCTAGCAGACTCCCCCAGCTTGGAGATAGGACGTGCCCTGGCATCACTGCAGGCAACTCAGGCTGGGCGCCGGAAATGCCCTCCAAGCCCCCCTGGGCCATAGTCTAGGGGCACATCCACCCCCATGAAGCCATGAGAACCCCCAAGAAAAGGTCTGACTTCCTCCAGACCAGCCCATACCTTCCCAGGCTGCTCGGCCAGGTCTTCGGGTTTGTCTGGGGACTGCTGGTTGACACGTGCCACCCCGGGAGCTTGGTGAGGTCTGGCCGCAGCAGAAGACCAGCCCTGTCTGAGGGGTTACACTGAAGGGAAGCAGGCCCTGCTGAGCTCATGGAAGCACTGGCCCAAAACCACTTCATCTGCTTAGCAGGTTGAAGGGGAAGAAATACACACCCCCTTTTTTTGTTTCTTTGGCAAACGTGGGGTTCAATAAAAGTGACTACTCAGCTTCCCGGTAAGCTCACTTTGGGGCGCCCCAGCGCAGCTCACTGGTAGTGAAGCCACGAGTGTGACCGGGTAGACAGAAACTGTTCTGTTTATGGGTGGATTTGTGCTTTTTAGACCAGACCAAGGCAGGCCACCGCGTTCTCTGAGGTGGTTTACCTAGATTGTGTATTTAATGGGGACATTACCACCCTGTCCCATGCCCCCCCCCCCAATTCTTGATTTAAAAAAAAAGGTCTGTTAACGACAGGCTCTGTTGTGTTACTCTCCCAAGCCTGGAATGTTTTATTTATTGAAAAATATTTTCATTTCCACACTGGCTTCATTCTAACCCCATCCATCCCTATGGGGCTGCAGAGCACCTTATGTGAAGAGATGGATGGATGTAGAGAGATTCAGACTTCTTTAGGAAGGTAGGAATTTCCTAAAGCGGAGGGCGGGTTCCTTTCCTTCTTGTGGGCTTCAACAAAAAAATGGAAAACCAAGTTTTTATAGCAAAAGGCCAAATTAGCTGTCTAGTGTCCGATGCAGAAAAAAACTACCCTAGCTTTCTTAGCACTTAGGGTTTTTGTGAGGATTCAGTTTAGCAGTGAATTAGCAGTGTTTAGCAGTGTCTGGCATATAGTAAGCCCTAGTAAATGTTAAATATTGTTGTTATTTGCCTTTCATAAAATCCAGAAAAAAAGAGCTGAGCTCACTTCCTATCATTGATTCAAAAGTAGTACCTACAGGAGAATATTCCAGGTTGATGGAATGTTGTAGGATGTAGTGGTGGACGATACCTGAGTCCTGTATCCACCCTGCTGGTTAAAATGCACTGACTGGAAAATATGCCTGACTTCAGCCCCAGATGGAACTGGGCCGCAAGAATTAGCAAACTGAACATAAGAGGGTGACCTCTGGCCACATGCTGGACCGCACCCCACTCTTATCTTCTGGACCCTTCCAGGGTTTTTCTTTGCAGAACTCGGTGAGCTGGAAATTAAAATGAATTCTCTGACAGACTGTCTCCTTAAAGTTACCCATCTTCCTCTGAAATGCAATGATAGAGGCGTTTCTGTTTTTTATTGAAGGGGAAAGGAATGACCAATTGAACTTAATCGCTCCCCAGGAAGCCCCTTTTGGCGCCCCCTGCTGGCCAGGGTGGCTCCTCCACTGTCCAGTCCAAGAGGATCAGACTCCCAGGCTGGTTAGTTGTCACGTTTCTGTCACATTAAAGGTTATTCTATGGGGGTGGCGGGGGCGTCTTCAGAGCTCCAGGAGGCTGCTCAGGGCTTAATGATGTTTTCCGAGATCACCTGAATGTCAGTTTTTTTGTTTTTTTTGGGGGGGGGGTGGGCGGTGGTGGTTTCAGCCTCTTGCTTCCCTAGATAGGTTTAGAGTTTTATCTCCTGTCCTATCTTGGCCCTATTCTGCATAGATTGCATTTGTGGAAAATGGAGGAATGTGTTGGAGTCCGGTGTCTTTTTCAGATCCTTTGGATTCTCTTCAGCTGAATCAGCAGTCATTTAAGATTGGAATTTACCTTCTTCAAAGCATCATTTCCTCTATTTTTCCCAGATCTTGTGGAGACTTCAGATTAACCCCCAGGCCCCTGCATCCGGTGAGGCACGGCAGAGGGACGCAAGGGCAGCCGTGCGCTTGTGCGGCGGGCAGGGCCCCGTCTGGGTCCGTGGGGGGCAAGGGTGGTGGTCCTGGAGGCTCGGAGCCGTTGCGGCGCTGGAGGGCTCCCTGGGCCAGCCGGCCCTGCCACAGCTGAGATGGAACAGATGTCGGACGCCTTCGCTCACCGGCCTGCCCGGGTATGAACAGGACGAACAAGAGCGGAACAGTCTATGCCAAAGGAGATGGTGACGTCCCTTCTGCTGTAGTTGCTGTCACAGCCTTGATGTCTGTAAGCTAATGGCCATTCGCGTCTGTGTCTTCAGCCAGCTCCTGGTACAACCATTTTCTACTGTTCACTTCTGGGGTTAAGTAGTGCAGGATTCTGCAGATAAGGTGTTGCTGTCAAATGTACTGTACCGGCGTAGAGGGCACTGCTTTGTTTTCCACTGTTGTAGAGAAAACTAGGGAGAACTTTATTTTTCAATAAACTTTTCTTGTGTGACAGATGGAAGTGATTTGGGGGCGGGGCGGGTGGGTACCAGGGCGCCAGCAGGACCCCGTCCAGCTGCATCCCCCGGCGGTGGCAGCCGCTGACTGCGTTTCACCGTTCGCAGGTACGCTGCCGAAAATGCTGATAGGAAGGTAGGTTTAAGGGATTGGGGGGCTCACTGTGGAACACCCTTTCCCTTGTATCACACCCGCCAGTACTAATTGCACAGCACTCTCCCTGCCCTCCGCTCACCTAGAAGGGAATTGCGTTTGCAAGTAGACTGTTGTTTTGTTTGTTTTGTAGGTAACTGTACTACGTCAGATGTTTAAAAATCTTTAAGGATGTGCTAGCAAGATAGATAGCCCTTAAGAGGCTATCGGAGGGCTTATTAGACCTGGAACATGTTTCCCCACTTCAGGAAGAGCACTTTGGGCTCAGTGTGGTCCGTGAGCACTCGGTTAGGCACAGGCCCTGGGAACAAGGAAGTTCAAGTTCATGCTCCCACCAGGGGCTTGTTGTGGGGATGGTGGAGGGCCGTGATGCAGCCTCCCCGTAGCTGGTGAACCTTCTGGTCGCCGCCCGGAGCAGAGACACCATGGGAGACAGCCGACATGTTTGATGGGATACACGTCCCCAAGAAAGGTGAGCATAACTTGAGTGCCTAAGTTTGGGGGATGCCACAGCATAGCTGCCACAATGGGAACTGTACTAAACAGTAAATACAGGGAGAAAACCCGCAGAAAAGAAACCTATTGAATATTGCGTTTCCCAGACCTGGACAGTGTCCATCTTTTCTGTGCAACATGGTAACTAACAAACAGCCCACAGAACATGCCTCAAAATGCTGTTGGCTTAATGGGATGCTTTCAGCATGCCTTTCTCTCCAAGGTCAGTGACCTCTTAGAAGGGACCGCACCACCTTCCCCTCCCCAGCCTGAGGTAGCTGGGGGGCGGGGCACAGCCATCCCTGGGGGGCGGGGGGTCAGCTCCAGGCAACACCACATGGACGTATGTGGCTACTCTCTTTCCCTCCCTGAGCGGGGTGTGAGCCTGACCCCCCACCCGACACCCCATCCCTCACCCACAGCAGTGCCAACCTTCACCATCACCTCCCCATACCATACAAAACAGGTCAAGGTCTTTATTGGTCACCGTCGCCCGGAAAAGCAGCAGTGCTAGAGGTACAGAATGTTGCGTGTGGGGAGACCTTTTTTTTTTTTTTTTTGAGACCGTTTTTTTTGTGTGTGTCTTTTTAACAGAATCGATGCCTAACGCTGCATAAACCGAGAACAGCTTGTTCCTTACAACGTGAACAGACTGTAATGTACCATTACCACTTCACACAGCATATAGATAGATACATATATATGGATAGATTAGATTATATAATTATTTATTACAAATAAACTGTAGTTTCACATCTCTCCAAAAGGGATCCTGTGTTTACACGTACGTTCGGGTTCTGAATGTACAGGAAAGGGTCAGGGGCTGAGTTCGACCATGCAAAAGCTCACACATCTATCACTAAGCACTTTAAAAATAGAATGGTCTCCTCCTTTAGAACAAATCTGGTGTTTAGATTGAGGATTAGTAAAACAGTATGAAATGAATGAAATACACGGACAGAAATTAATTAGGAAGTGATAAAGGGGTGAGGGACCAAAGGGTACGGTCTTCTCTTTTAAAATCTGCCAGGAGACTCCGGGCCCACGCGGAGGACCCAGGAGGTGGGTCTGGGGAGCTGCTATCCCTTGGAGGCTGGGAGCACCACAGAGGCATTCCACCAAGCAGACTTCGTATCCGCCCCACACGAACCTCTTTACTGCAGAAGATGGAAAAGGTCAGTCCTCCCGCCGGAGACGGGGCCCTGCTCCGTGCTCATTGTCCTACGGTGTTCGGCGGGGGCAGCGGAGGGGGGGGGAGCGGTGCAGTCCGACCTGCGGGGGAGACCTGGTTCCCGTGAGCACAAAGGAATTGAATGTTCAGTTAAACAGCAGTACCGTCCGCCTGCATGGAAAGCTCTCGTGCTCCTGACAGTCTTCATGCAGATGTAGGGCAGCCGGCCCCCTTCACTCGAACATCTCGTAGTGGCGCGTCTGCCTCACCCTGGGCACCATGTCGATGAGGAGCCTGAGAAGAGAAAGGCCGGTCACCCCCACACAGACCCTCCGCAGCCCTGGGCTTGAGCTCTTGGGAAACAGATGGGGGCTTTCTGTTTTTTAGAAGTATAATTCACGTACTATAGAATTCCTGCAGTTCGGCGGTTTTTAGTACAGGCAACCATCACGCGCACCTAATTCCAGCACATTTTCATCGTCCCCCCAAAAGAAACACCATGCCCACTAGCGGTCACTCCCCACCCCATCTCCCCCTGACAACCACTAACCTACTCAATCTCCATGGCTTTGCCTACTGGGGATAGTTCCTATAAGTGGAATCATTCAAGATGTAGCCTCTGGTAACTGGTTTCTTTCACTGGGTGTGTTTTCGAGGTTCATCCATCTATCAGTAGCATGAATCATCGGTATTCTTTTTGTGGCTGAATAAATACTCCACTGCATAGCTCTACCACATTTTATTTATCCATTGTTAATGGACATTTGGGTTCTTTAAAACCTGCATACGTTGGGCATACGAGTTGTCTCTACTTGTTGCCCACTGTGAATAATGCCACTGTGAATGTTCATGCAGAGGTGTTTGCGTGGATGTGTGTTTTCGTTTCGCTGGAGTATATGCCAAAGGGTGGGACTGCTGGGCCAAATGGTTGGCAGCTCCGTGTTTAACATTTTGAGGAACTGCTAAGCTATCCCCAAAGCGGCTGAACAATTTACATTCCCACGGGCAAGAGACGGAGGTTCTGATTTCTCCACATTCTCACCAACTCTTACTGTCTCTCTCTTTTATTAGAGCCATTGTAGTGGGAGAGAGGAAGCATGTTAACATTTAAAAGCTCAGCGCCTTTGAGAAACTGTTCTCTTTTCAAAGGCCGACTCCAGCCTAGATGCTGGATGCAGAGCCAGCGGTGCCTGCTGGCACTTCTTCAGTGAGAGGCCTCAGGCTGGGCTAGAACCCAACGCCTGGGGTGGCTTTTTCTACATGCAGCCCTTCTGCACTCTAAGTAAAAAGTTCTCTAAGTAAGTGTGAGGTCCCGGCATCTGTAGCAGGTGGCAGAGGGGGCTTGAAGGGTGAGGACACCCCACAAACGCCTCCCTGGTGCATCATTACGACCCTCACCATAAAGAAAGGGGCACAAATCTTCAGGCACGAAGGGTTAAAGGGAGGACCATTCAGTGAACTATAAAGACAGCAGACAAAAGCGGACCTTTTGTGACTGAAAGCCTAGGCCCCTGGTCCAAGTCCTTGCCTCACTTCTGTCCCAGCCACCAGAGTATGTGACAGCTGCAGGGGGCTTTTCCAAGTCTCCTGACCTCCCCCGGGGGCGGGAGGGTCACAGGTACTAGACATGATCGTCAGGGGTGGGGGATATAGCACCCGTGGCCGCCCGGAGAGCAAAGAGGAAAGAGCACTTACTTGACCCCGTAGGCAAATATGGTGAGGCCAATCAGCACGCCGATGCTGCCGTCCAGGTACCAGACCGCCGAGTTGTGCTTGAACACCTCGGCGCTCAGAAGAATGGAGAAGCCCATCACGGCCCCCACGAGGGAGTTAAACCCTGGAAGAGAAGCAGAGAGGGGCTGAGGGCAGTGCCCGGTGAACTTGCTTAGCCACCAGGGAAACTACCAAAATGCCAGGCATGCCTCTGCATCCCGGAACGTGTGCTGGAAGGGATGTTCCAGAAGCACTTCTCGGGTGATTGACAGCCACCCACATGGCTTGACAAGTCTCTGCTCACATGTCACCAGGGACCTCCCTGGATGGAGCTGTCACCCTCACCGTCCAGCCCCTGCCAGCCACCATGCCCACGTGACAGCCTGTGTACGGTTCCTGTCGGCTTCCTCCCACGCCCTAGGAACACAGGTCTCCAGGGGGGCAGGGGCACCAGGCCTGCCAAACGCACAGGGGACACTCAATACTCAGGGACTCACATCTGTCCAGTGTCTGCTGGGCAAGTACACAGCTGGGATCCTCTCAACTCTGTGAAGTCCGATCATCACCCTCGTTTCACCAATGAGAAAACGAAGTTGAGCAGAGTGAGTGAGGTTTAGTAAACTGACCGGGTTACACAGATCGAGAGGGGCAGGGCTGGGATTCCACCTGAACCCACGTTCTTTCTCTGCCGTGTCTCCCAAGTCACCCAAGGATGTTTCACTCTCCAGGAAGGAAAGGCGAAGACTAGGGTTAGCTACCTGGCTGCAGAAAGGGCAATCCAGCCAGAACTGGAGCTAACAGACGTTGATCACCGTCTCCTTTCACACACGTCACCTCAGTGGGTCCCCACGACTGAGGCATCGCACTTCCAGCCTACCTGTGCGTTTTCCAAGGCCACACGGGAAGGGAATGGTTTAGAGGGGCTCCTGGGGTCTCGCCGTGCTGTGAGCCACAAGACTCCTCGCCTGCCCCAGCATAACCTGAGAGCAGCTGCAGGCCCACGCCGGCCGGTGGTCCCCTGGCAGCTGCCCATGCAGGCAGGCCAGTCACCTCTCCGACAGCAGGCCTGCTCCGTTCCCTGGCAATTCCCCCGGGGTAAAGGTGCCATGCTCCTGCTGAATAACCTTAAATGCATTCACTGTGGGCTGCACCACCGCGGGGTTGTGTGGGGTGTTGTAAATGAAGTGCAGGGGGAGAGGAAGAAGAGTGTAGGGTAGAGATGACTTAGGCCAAGCCCTGTCTCGGGATCCACGGGGTAGACCTCACCAGGCTGCGCCTCAACAATGGGACCGAGATGAAGCCGGGCCTGCAAGGACATCTCTGATTGCCTGTTGCATCACACCCTCTCCTCTCCCCTCCAATCTCTGTCATCTCCCCACGCGCCAGGTCTCAGCTGAGGACTCGGCCTTGTACTTCTTAGAGCACACAGGTTCAGACACCTTCGGACATCTTCCCCACGCCAAGGCCACCGCCCGCCTATGCCTGCTGCCCTCACGTACTCAGCTGCTTCTCCAGTTACTGCCATTCCTGTGTGAGACTGGCGCCTTCATCCCAGTTCACTGGAGGGCTTTGCTCTTGGATTTCTTCTCCCGCTCCTGGGTCACTCCCACTGGGATAAGTCTTAGCCTCATCACCCACCTGCACCTCCTTCCTTGACCCACCGCGATCCCCATTCACTACCGCCCTTCGCAAAACTCCCCGGAGAGCTGGCTACCCCATCACGCCTCCCGTTCTCTCTTCACCCCGTCCCACTCAGGTCCCTCCCTCCCCCCAGCGCTGCCCCGGTCCTGGATGGCTCCCGGCTGCCACAGGCCATGGTCCACGCCTCGTCCTCAGCGTACGCCCTCCTAATAAGAACACGTCTCTCCAGCCTCAAGGGGACGCTGCGCTCTGCTGCTTTCCCTCTGTGCACTCCCGCGGTTCCTTCTCAGTCCCCTTTGCTAGACCCTCCTCCTCGTCCCCATCTGCATGCCTGGCTTAGTCCCCCGAGCACTTCCTCCGCCTGTGTTCTCCGGCCAGGTTCTCACCTCCACCCCATAAGCCAGCATCTCCCTAGCTCTCTTTCGTCCTGACCTTTCCCCTCAGCTGCAGACATATTAGCATCTCAAACTGAACACGCTCAGAGCAAAAACTGCTGCCTCCCCACGACTCGCCCTCCGGCCACCCTCTCCGTAATCAGCGCCCCCCGCCACCTAGCTGCTGCAGCCAAACATCTAGGAGCCCAGGCTGGACTTTTCTCACGTCCCACATCTCAGCCACCCATCAAGTCATTCTTGCCGACTGTTACCCCCCAAACCCGCCCCCCAGTCTGCCGCCTTCCCGCTCCCCCTCCTGCCCACCTCCCCCATCCTCGCCGTGATTCCCCTCGCGGCAGCCAGACTGACCTCTGCAGCGAACAGCAGCCAAAGCCCTCCAGCGGAAAAGCCGCCCAGTTCTGAAAACCATCCAGACTCTTCACGGCGGGCGAGTCCTGCGGTGACCAGCGCCCCCCTCCTCGGACGCACCAGGCCCGCCGATCCGCTCCTCGTCCCCGCTCCGGCCACACCGCCGCCTGCAGCCGCCAGCCCCGGCCGGACCCCTCCTCCTGGGGCCTCCCACGCCGCCTCCCCAGCCTGAACCCAGAGCCCCTAAGGCGGCTCCTCCGTCCCCCAGCCACACCCTCCTACCGGCGCGCCCTTGCGGCTCTGCTCTCTGTTACATGACATTTTTACCGTTTTTCTTTTTGCAGACATCCCTCTCTTTCCCACCAGAAATGTCGGCGAAAGGACAGGAGTTTTGTGTCTCTCCTTGCTGTGCTCCAACTCCCAGAACAGGGGCTGGCGCTTCTCGGGGACTCGATCGATTGCTGCACTAAATACTGAGCTAACAGATGGAGGGAGGGGGGAGGGGAAGGCACGGACATGGCCTTAGTCAGGGACTCCTACCAGCCGGTCTGGGCCGTCCCGAGGGAGAGATGAAGCCACCCCTGCCCAGGCTCTGGGGGCCTCCCTGCCGAGGCGGGCCTGCGGCTAGAGCTCTGGGGAGACAGCCCCCCGAGAGGCGGAGGATCTACCCCTGAACTTCAGGGTGTGGTCGGGGGCCCCCTGGAGCGCCAACCTTCCCCACTCACGTTCACACCTGGCGGAGCCTTCCAACCCAGTTTCACCTCGATACAGGTGACAAGGGTTAGCAAAGGCAAACCCCTCCACCTCCCTGCCACGGGGGACCATATCCTCCAGAGGCCAGTCCAGGGAACTGGGTGGAGAGGGGCCGGGACTTGCTGGGAGCCTGTGGCAGGTGAGGGCTATTCCAGGCGGGGCCTCCACCTGCCCTGCCGTGTCTACCTGGGGATCCCGGCCCACCGTCCGCAGGGAGCACTTCTACCCCTCCCCCAAGGCCTCCACTGCAGACAGCAGACCTGACAAAGCGCTCTCTGGGTGCCCCGGGGGTAGCGGGAGGGCAGGGCTGGCATCAGCTTCACCTGAGATGTGTCCCACCAGTGCCAGATCCCAAGGCCAAATCTCTAAGCCTTCCACCTTCGACCGACGGGAGACAGGCGCCCTTCCCCATGCTACGTCCTGCCCTCCCCTTCTCAGGGCCGCCCGGGGACAAGGCTGCAACCCAGGCCCCTGGGGTGTTAGTTTCCGTGGCTCCTCCAGGCTCACTCACCTCTAGACGATGGGGAAAAGCACCCAGCGTGCTCCCCACCTCTGTTCTCCATGCGGCTCATGTAGCTGACTCCACTCCGCCCTTCTGTCACCGCAGGGTCTCTCCCAGCTCCTCGCACGCAGAGCGCTTTGGAACTCCCCCCTCTCTGTCCTGCCCATGGTTTTGGCCTCTGCATATCACACCCTCAATTCTGCTTCCATCTCTCCCCAAGGAGTGGGACAGCGGGTCCACTCTGAGACGGGGGAGGCCGTATTTCTCTCCTGTCTTCTGATACATCAGGATCATCAAGATATTTCCCCTCTCCCATTAGAAGAGGCTGGCATTTACCCTCTTGCGTCTGGCTGTCCCTTGAATCTCCCTGTTCTTTTTAACAAATGGAATCAGACCAGTCCTCTTAAAAAAAGTCTCTGCAGCCCACGTCATTTCTCAGAAGGCCACCAAAAGCGTCCACAGAGACCACTACTCTGTCAAGGGGCTACCTGGACTGGGGTTTACCTCTCAGGCATTAAGTTGGGGGAATTTTGTTTTGGGGGGCGGCTAGAGGAAAAAGGCAGAGACGAGCTGGAGATGGCTGCTGCCCCAGGGCAGACTGGAATCCTTCACTCCTCTTTCTCCATCTTTATCGTGGGTACCAGTGGGCCCCCGGAGCCCTCAGAGAAGCCCGGAGGAGCTCAGAAAGGCTGCAGAGGGTGGGAGGGTCCCCCAGACAGCCACAAGTCCACTCGCTCCACCAAGTCACCCGGCTCTGCCAGCCAAGGACCCACCAGCCTCCCCTTTCGACAGTGGGGGGACCCACCCACCCCATGCGGACTCCGGATGGTTCACAGCTGATGGAACTTTCACCCTGTTCACCCATACCTTCCAGGAGTCTCTGACCTGCTCCGCTCTGCCCACCTGTGGTTATGACGGAGCCTGACATTTCAGCTGCACTTCTTATGAGCCTGTGCGAGGACACTGGAACCAGCACACCCGGACTGGGGGACGATTCCGTACCCACCCTGCCGCATCCTTCAGAATTTTAGAGGCTTCCTAGCGGCAGCTACTCCCCAGGAAGGACACTGAGCCCACAGGCCACCCATCTTCCTAGCGAGGCACACAAGGCCCCATCGGTCACTCACCTCTGGGCCGCTGTCCCCACCCCACCCAGGCCCATACGCTTGTTCCATCTGCCTGTTAAAACCAGGGCTCTTGCCAAAAATAAACGCTGTCATCATCTTAGAAAACAAAATAATGTCTGAGGCGATCTTGATTAGAGGCTCTAACAGTCTGGCTTTGATGACTAGATAAGAATCTGTATAATTAAGCACATATTAATTTTATGCAGGAAATTCTGATTCAAAGTTGTTCATGTACTTGAAAACCACCACAGACTCTTGGTACTTTAGAACAGTCAACCCAGGCCCCTCAACTCGGGTTTCCAGCTGTCCTGCGGGCAGCGCTGGGGCCCGGCTGCTGGCCCCTCGTTCAGAACTCCCCCCAGGTACCTTTCCACAGTCTTCCTCTGTCTGATCTGTAGTATTAACTTGCTGCACAAAATCCTTTTGCCTTAAATGATACAAAGCCAGCTTCAGCCTAGTCCTATAGCAATGACCGCATGCTGACTAAACATCCAAAGCAAGAAAACCAGCCAGGCATGATGTCCCGCGCTGCGCAGCACAGCGTGGGGAAGGAAGTCTGGAATTTACCCGCACCCTGTCGCCCCCATTCCCCTGAAGATCTGCCTCCTGACTGTAAGGGCACGGCCCAGGGACAAAGGAGCAGTACTTCCATCCCGCTCTTGAACCACGGAGAGGGGTCATTACAAAGAGAAGTGGACGGTGTAAGTGAAAACTGTTCCACCAACAGGGCGGAGCAGCCTGGCCCGGTCCACACACAGCTCCAGCTTAGCAACCAGCCGCCTCGCCAGGTGACAGGTGAGACCCGCCCGCCCTCCCTCCCTCCCAGCACCAGAAGCAATTGGCTGGTCTTGGAGAGAAAGCACTTGGCCTGGCCCCCTGCCCTGGGCCAGAGCAACAGTAACGGCAGGCGTGGCTCCTGAAGCCCAGCCGGCCCCCCGACCTCCCCACGTGAGGGAAGAACAGGGAGGAGATACTTACAGATGGTTCCCTAGTTCTGCTAATCAATGAATGAGGAAAATCGGGATCCCAGACAAGGCAATTAGCAGGAGGCTGTAATTACTGCCACCTATTTAGCTGACACTCCCACCGAGGGGGGGACTGCAGTGTGACAACCACGCCTCCTGATGGCCGGGGTGGGGGGGGCCCTCATGGGTGACAGGCTAGGGGACCGGGGTGCTGCCTCAGCTCTTTGCAATAGCGCCCTCTGTCTTGCTCTGCCTGTCTCTCCTCAACCTCCACAGCCAATTCATCCCCGAGCCCTGCCCATGTTATAAATATCGCCGACCCTTCCTCCATTCCCCCATATCCGCCCCCCGCGCCAGGCCACCACCCCGTGAGCTCCCCAGAGACCTCTCCCCTCCCCCCTGAGGCCTCTCCGCTCTGTTCTCTACCTTGATGGCCACAAGTCTCTTTTAAAAATATCCATCATGTCACCTCGTCTGTTTAAACATTTAGCAGAACATCCAAAATCCCACACTTGACCTAACGTCCTGAATGGTCCGCCCTCGCCCACTCGTCGGGGCCCCTCATCCTGCCCTCCTTCCTCTCGCCCCGCAGATGCCCCAGGCTCCCTCCCAACTCGGCTCCCTCTGCCTGAGGAGTGCCTGCCCCCGGCTCTCCGCCTGTCGGTGGAACAGTTTTCACTTAAACCATCCACTTCTCTTTGTAATGACCCCTCTCCCCGGGTCAAGAGTAGGACGGAAGTACTGCATATTCATGTGGATGGTTCTGTATGTGCAAATGATGACATCAGGGGTTATTTCATTAGAAACACACACACTTCTCACCAGGGGCTTCTCTTACGCCATATAAAATGGTGGGACGTTAGGACAAGTGAAGCCTAAATAGAAACAGCATCTGGAACGCCTATAAAGCGTTCGGTGAAGTCACCAGTCGAGGGAGGGGCACCCACTGTTCTGAGAAGAAGGGGGTCAAGCCCCGTGGTCACGGGTAGGGAGTGGACAGGGCCTCCTGCCTGGGTCCACATTCAGGCTCCCGGCCCAGTGTCTCGGCTGCAGTCATCTGAATACAGAAAGTGCTGATATCTGTAAGTCAGAGGGGCTCTCTGACTTAAGGGATCAACTCAGGGCAGACAGAGGAGCGCCTGCTGGGTACTCACCACCCAGAGCCCCGAAAACTGCACTGACTGGTGCAGCTCCGCCCAGGCCTGCCTTCCCGTCCCTCGTGTGCAAGGTAAAGAGACTTGGAAAGGAAGGAACAGAACGCGTCGCTGGAGATTCAAGGTCCAGCCGGACCTCTGCTCTGTTCAGGCCTGAAGGGTGCAGGCA
Source organism: Balaenoptera ricei (assembly GCF_028023285.1). Taxonomy (NCBI): domain Eukaryota; kingdom Metazoa; phylum Chordata; class Mammalia; order Artiodactyla; family Balaenopteridae; genus Balaenoptera; species Balaenoptera ricei. The sequence continues at coordinate 1,833,059 of NC_082645.1, read as the reverse complement.
GAGCTGTGCCCCTCAGAGCAACAGAGAAGAACCTCGAAGGTGGCTGGAGAACCCACACCCGGCCTCCTGGTTAACGCTCTCAGCACAAGGCCGCCTGTGCTCTCATTCCTAAAGAAAGGAGGATTCCACAGCCAAAGGAGGCGTTTTCCTTTCCAGCTTAAAAAACACCAGACCACAAAAATCACAGGGAGTGAACACTTCTCCCGCCATCCTGGAAGCATCACTTTGACCTCCCGCCCGCCTGCCCCACCGTGCAAAAGCCCAGCTCCGCACACGGCAGGGCACCAGCACAGGATGAGGAGTCCACGCCCATAGCGCGTCACCATGCTCGTCACTTGGGAGAGAAGGGCCCTCTGAGCGCCATCCGCCCCGTGCTCAACGCATGACAGCTACCCACACGTGACCGCACCCACGTATTGCACACAAGAGAGAATTCTGAGAATCTGAGGAGCGGGGAGAGGTTCTTTCCTTAAAAAAGAAATCATGGGAATTCCCTGGCGGTCCAGTGGTTAGGACGCAGCACTTTCACTGCCGGGGCCCGGGTTCAATCCCTAGTTGGGGAACTAAGATCTCACAGGCTGTGCAGCGCAGCTGGAAAAAAAAAGAGAGAGAGAGAGAGAGAGAGAGAGAGAGGGAGGGAGGGAGGGGGGGGGGGGAGAGAGAGAGAGAGAGAGGAGAGAGAGAGGAGAGAGAGAGAGAGAGAGGAGAGAGAGAGAGAGAGAGAGAGAGAGAGAGAGAGAGAGGAGAGAGAGGAGAGAGAGAGAGAGAGAGAGAGAGAGAGAGAGAGAGAGAGAGAGAGAGAGAGAGAGAGAGAGAGAGAGAGACCTCCCTGGTGGCGCAGTGGTTGAGAATCTGCCTGCCAATGCAGGGGACACGGGTTCGAGCCCTGGTCTGGGAAGATCCCACATGCCGCAGAGCAACTGGGCCCGTGTGCCACAACTACTGAGCCTGCGTGTCTGGAGCCTGTGCTCCGCAACAAGAGAGGCCACGATAGTGAGAGGCCCGCGCACCGCGATGAAGAGTGGACCCCACTTGCTGCAACTAGAGAAAGCCCTCGCACAGAAACGAAGACCCAACACAGCCATAAATAAATAAATAAATAAATAAATTTAAAAAAAAAAAGAAAGAGAGAGGGAGAGAGAGAGAGAAAGAAAGGAAGAAAGAAAGACCTAACGACCTCTGCTCTACTTTGTGCAGGCACACCCACCAACCCACCAGCTTTTACCCTTGGACCTCCCACCCCAGGGCACAGGGGCTCCCATCTCTACTCCCGACCCCCAGAAACTTCACACGCTCCAGGATAAAGAAAAAGAAGACAGACAGGCAGTGGTGTCCATCACGTTTCTAGTTTACATGCCAGCACTAGTTGGCAAAAACGGAAACGTGCTTTTCCTACTGTCACACATCCTCCTCTGTCAGCCCAAAGGCCACGCAGGACACAGAGGGACACTTCCGCCTGGTTTGGGTCTTGAGCAGAGAACACACGGCTCATTGCCCTGGCGAAGCCCTGGTCACTGCAACTTCAACTCCCAGGTAAGCGTTCCACTAGCTGGAGGGGGAAATGGGCGTGGAGCGTTCACCAAGGAAACCTGCATAGAATCCAGGGGAGACATTTACTTTTTATGTGGAGCAACGCACCTCAAATGCAAGGCTCTGGGAAGCCCTTTGTGCTCCATGACTGAGAGCCTGGGGAGCCGTGAGCCGCCCTGGCGGGAGGTCCCGGTGGAGGTGCTTCAGGAAGAGTGTATTCAATTCCTAGGGCACGAGACATCCGCCCTGATAGGAAACCCTGAGAATCATTAAACAGCCTGGGGGGAGGGGAGGACAGTGAGGAACAGATTCCAAATTGTTGAGCTCTTCTGCAAGACGAGCAGCTAAAAGTGACCCAAGCAGCATCTTCCCTCACTGTGAGCTCAGCCCCTAGACACCCTGGCCTTACTCACCATCGGTTATGAGGGCTCTGCTGGTCAGAACCTTCCCCAGCATAAACTTCAGCACAGCCAGGACGCTGCAAAGGATCCCACTTAAAATGGAGACGCTGAACAGGAAATCATCCTAGAAGAGAAAGTTCCAGATTTCAACAGTTCAGCTCAGGCTAGAGCAGATTGCAAACCACTGGCCTTTGTTCCCAGAACAAATCATCAGCGGAGCATGCTGCCACCAGGTGGGGTATATTGCTTGTTTTTATACCTCAGTTACCTGTGTCACTGGGAATCGAAAACGATGATCAAAAACGAATAATCCAGACTTATATTTCCTTAGAAACCAATTACATACTTCTTTCCCTGTAGGAGATTCCCCTTCCCGCTAACCTGCCAAAATGGTTGGCAATCACTGATCAATAACGGAGTTGGTCAAATGCTAAAAATAGTGACTTCTATGTAGAGTTTTCCATGGATAAGTCAAAAAGCAGCTGACTGCAAAGTCTGGAACATGTAAGTAGACCACTGGCCTAAGAACAGAGCCAGCTGAACTTGCCCATGGGGTCCATTATGGCTGAAGCTACTTATAACCGTATTTTTTCCTTAACTTCGCACAAGCAACTGGAAGTTCAAATATAGCCTTCAAGGTGGGAAAAGGTTATCTAAAAATATAGTCTGCTACTGATGTTATCTTAGCACTTCCTATAAGTTGTTAGCTTACCTTTGCAAGCAAATGCATGAGTCACATATGCAAAAGCGAGTAGCCCTGTCTCTATCTCCTGACAGCAGGGCCCACAGGGCCTCTCAGCTTCGGGCTCCAGGCATCACTCCCATGAAACACAGCCTCCAGATTCCCCAATATTAAAATGCCACTGCCAGCAGATATCCCATAAAGCATCACATATACTCAATGAAATAGGATTCCTTAAGCTGTTTATTAGTCAAATAACAGAAAGCTGGGAAGACAGCCTGTTTCCCTGGGTTCAAAACTCAGCAAAGTGATCTGAAAACTCACCTTGCTGGAAACAGGGTATCTGCAAAGCATCAAAGCATCTCCCCCAAGGGAACTAAGATCCCACATGGCGCACGGTGCAGCAAAAAAACAAAAACAAAAAGCACCTCCTCCACAACACTGATCAATGGTGGTTGGTTTTAACAGATGTCCACAAATCCTGTGCTACTCCCTCCCCAAAAAGGCACAGCTTAATTCCCGCCTCCACTGAGCGTCGACTGGACTCATGACTCGTAGCTAACAAACAGAATACGGAAAAGAGGAAGATAGTGACTTTACAGGGGGGAAACCCAGTAAGTGATCAAGACGAGCATGACCACGCATAAGTGATCCTGCTATCATGTGCCTCCGGATAGGATGGGACGTGAAGAAGAAGGCCTCTGGGTGTCCTAATCCATAACCTCATTTGAATCATGAAAAACCATCAAACAAACCCATGTTGAGGACAGTCTACAAAACACCTGAGCACTACTTTTCATACATGTCAAGGTCATGAAATTTCAAGGTTGTGAAAGACAAGGAACCACCGAGAAATTGTCACAGATTGGAGGCTAAGGAGATTTGAGGACGAAATGCCACAGAAACAGAAAAGGTCATTACATGGGAAAGCCGGAGAAATCAGCGCAGAGGCTGGAGTTGTGTTAATAGTGTTGTCATCCCCTAGTTTGGATAATGGCACCCTGGTTATCTACGTGAGACGTTAACCTTAGGGGAGGCTGGAGGAAGGGGATATGGGACCCCTCTGTAATGTCTTTGTAACTGATATATAAATCTGAAATTATTTCAAATTTTGAAGTTTTTAAAAATAATCACCTCACTGAAGTTTCACTTCCTCAAATGACCAGTAAGGACTGTGCCAAACCTGGCCTCTGGACGGATCCCCAGTCCAGGCTGTGCATAAGGTTAATGCACCAGGGGCCACGGGGGCGTGCAGTGGGGTAGGACCCCCAAATCCAAGCTCTCTTCGTGCAGAAACTCAGTCTAATTATGGGAGAGGGTGCCCATAAGAAAAAAACATGATTAAGGAATCACGTACCAACATAGACCCAGATGCAGATAAGATTCAAAAAGCCTAAGTTGGTGGTACTTCCCTGGTGGCGCAGTGGCTAAGACTCCGCGCTCCCAATGCAGGGGGCCTGGGTTCGATCCCTGGTCAGGGAACTAGATCCCACATACATGCCACAACTAAGAGTTCGCATGCCGCAACTTAGGAGCCCGCCTGCAGCAACTAAGAACCGGTGCAACCAAATTAATTAATTAATTAATTAATTAATTAATTAATTAATTATTTAAAAAACCTAAGTTGGGAGACTGAGGCAGTCCATTAAGTACTGTGAGGCCCCAGATTGAGAAGGTGAATTCTCACTTTGCTCACCCCATGCCTAAAGCCTTTCTGGCTTCACCCGATCTGTTGGCAAAGCCCTCACCCCTACATGTTCGGAGACAGAGAAAGGCTGTGTTCACCCCATCCAGGTCCCAGGGAGCTGGGGGTTGAGGTTCCGCTCCCACCCCCAGATGCACCTTGAGAAGAGCCAGCATGGCTTTGCTGGTCCTCCCCTGGGTCTGCTAACCCGGGGAGCAAACTGCTGAACGGGGGCTTGGCTGACAAAGGGCAGTGATACGCCAGCAGATCTTTGCTCAAACCTAGACTTCATTGCTTACTGGGGAAACAAACCCAAGCTCTCAAGTCTCAATTCTCTCTTCCATAAAGAGCAGTGTGATACCCACAGCCCCCGGCAGGCAGCTGATGTGCAATAAAATGTAGCGACTGTTATTAAAGGCCCCAAACGCATTACCCACACACTCACTTATTCCACCAAACCGCCACGCTAGGTGCTAATGGTGAGCCCCAAAGTATGGTAAGCATCGCTATAAAAGAAACATTGGGAATTTATTACCTAGAAAGAAGCACACATGGCGCAATGTAAAGAAACGTAAGAGAAACTACGATTGGGGTCCACAGTGGCTTATCGAGGGTGAAGGGGTGTTTGAAACCCATGGCCTGGAATCCTGGAGGAACAGGAGATGGGGTTTGTGATGTGATAAAGTATAATAGAAGCATTGTATGATAATTAAAGGCACCGGAGCAGAAGCCTCGCTTAGTAACTGTGTGACTCTGGGCAAGTCACAGACCCTCCCCCCCTCTCCTCCTCCGTTTGCGCATCTGTAAAATGCAAAAAAAGAAGAGACCTGCCACCCCTGGTGGCTGTGTAGTGTATCCACAGGGGTCAGCAGGAACTATGTTTCCTGGAATTCCCTTGCTAGGTGTTTCCAAGTCACACTCGGCCACCAGAGACATCTGCGTGAGATTCAGAAGGTGGAGGTGAAGTGGCGGCCCCTCGTCCCGAAGGCAGGTACAGGGCACCAGGTGCTGCCGTGCACGTGTTGTTGACCCACTGGGTCAGCCTGGGGGTGGGGTAGAAGCCAGGCCCTCAGCTCTGCCAGCTCCCCCTGGATCCCCTCCTCCAGCTTCTCTGAGCCCTGAGCCAGCCATGTGTGCAGCTTCATGACACAGGCTTCCTCTGCAGGTCACCCGTGTCACTGAGGCCGAGACCGGGAGGGTCACATGTGGCTTCAGGCCACCTTCAGGGTCCCAAGTTGTCCTGCTGTGTGTCCCTCCTGCCAGGGAGCCCTGCCGACTTCAGGCCCAGATTCCGGAGCAGCAGCTCCCGTCATCCTGCACGGCCCCATCCCTGCAACAAAGCCCTGTCCTGACCACTTAGAGAGGTTCCGCTACGCTGCTTGAGCCTCACCTACTACTCCATAAGGATGTTCCAAAGTGCTCCAACGGTGCCTGGCACAGAGTAAATGATATATTTAAATATGCAGAAGCCAACGTGCAAAACTCAGGTTTTTCCTATCTGTGGATTATTCCTAGCAACCACAGTCTGCTCCCAGGATCAGCTCTGAAGGAACATTTGCCTTCCCCAAGTCTGGGAAAACAGAGACCGTGGCCACCTTGAAGCCTCATCCAGGCTTTGTTCGCCATTTCTGTGCTGATCGGCTTCAGAAAAAATAAACCCTGAAGAAGGACCCACGGAGGACCTGGGCTGGCACAGACCCGCCAGTGCCCTTGCCCAAAAACAGCTTTCAACATCCTAGAACTCGCTGTGATTTTCCCACCCAGAGTGCACCTGGCTCTCCTCTCTCCACACAGCCACCACATCTATTGTTAGCATGAGCATAATGTCACAGAGAAGTAGTCATCAGCCTGCTCAAGACATCAGTCCTTACTATGGACTGTTTGTGTCCTACCCAAATGCATTATGTTGAAGTCCTAACCCTCACTGTGATGGTATTTGGAGATGGAGATGAGGGAGGGGGCCCTCATGGTGGTATTAGTGCCCTTATAGCGAGAGGAATAGATTTCTCTCTCTCTCTCTCTCCACCTACACACATTGAGGAAAGGTCAGGTGACGTCACGGTGAGAAGGCAGCTGTCTGACCCAAGGACAGATCCCTCACCAGACACTGACTCTGCTGGCACCTTGATCTTGGAGTTGCGGTCTCCAGAAACATGACAAATAAAAGCCACCCAGTCTATGGTGTTTTGTTATGGCATCCTGAGCTAAGACAGTCCTGAGTGTAATACAAGGAGTTTCTGAGAGGATTCCTTCCCGAGAGTCAGAGCAGACCTGGCTGAGGATGAGAAATTGCAACCCGAGTAGGTATGCACCACCGGTAGCTTCTCTCAAAGTGCAGCCACACCTGTCATATCCCACATAATCCTCACAGCCCGGTCAAGCAGGCATCTGAAAGGTGGAGAAACAGATGCACAGAGGTTAAATGACTTGCCCAGGGTCACTCAGCTAATGGCAGGACCTAGATTTGTTCCCGGCTGTAATCTGTACCAGGATGCCTCAACCATGGCCTCCTAAACAGCTCTAACATTGCTGAATGTGAACCCTGTAAAAACAGAGGGACAGGCATTTCCTCCTTAGGTATTCTGTTTCCACTGTTACCTATGCTGGGCCCCTGTGAGTTCTCACAGCTGGATCTTTATTGAATGGATAGAAGATCAGGGCAAAAAGGTTAAGACAACTAGCCACTCACTCAGAAGCCCAGGATAACTGCATATTAAAGGTAAATGCTTAAGTAAATCACGTCCATTCTGGCAAGCTTCTTTATGACCTTGTAGAGGTGAAGGCCTTTATAACCATCACAAAGCCATAAAAGACTGATATATTTGACTACATGGAAAACTAAAACATATGAAGAGGATAGGTTATATACAAATACAAACTAGGAAAAATGTTATCACAAAGGGTTCGTCTCCCTAATACAGAGAGCTCTTAGAAATCCAAAAGAAAAAGATTAAAAAACTAATAGAAAATGGGCAAGGGACATGGGCAAAAATAAAACAAATTTTAAACATTTGAAAGATGCTTAAGCACACTCATAAAAGAAACAAAAACCAAAATTACACCAAGAGGGACTTCCCTGGTGGCGCAGTGGTTAAGAATCCGCCTGCCAATGTAGGGGACACGGGTTCGAGCCCTGGTCCGGGAAGATCCCACATGCGGAGCAACTAAGCCCGTGCGCCACAACTACTGAGCCTGCGTTCTAGAGCCCACGCACCACAACTACTAAACCCGCACACCACAACTACTGAAGCCCGCGTGCCTAGAGCCCGTGCTGCGCAACAAGAGAAGCCACCGCCATGAGAAGCCCGTGCACCGCAATGAAGAGTAGTCCCCACTCGCCGCAACTAGAGAAAGCCCATGTGCAGCAACAAAGACCCAACACAGTCAAAAATAAATAAATTTATTTTTAAAAAAAAAGACACCAAGATACCATTTTTCCTCAAACCAAAAGTATTAAAAACTTTCACTCCTTGAAAGACACCATCAAAGTAATGAAGGAAAGTCACAGACCAGGGAAAAAAAATTTGCAAACACATTTGTTAAAGGATTTCTATCCAAAATATATTAAGCATTTCTACAACTCAATAAGAAGAAAAAAGATGACTCAATTTTTTCTTTAATGAGCAAAAGATTTGAACAAACACTTCACCAAAGAAGATACATGACTAGCAAATAAGCACATGAAAAGATAGCCAACATCATTAGTCAACAGGGAAATGTAAACCAAAACCACTATGAGATATTGCTACATACCCATTAGAATCAGTAAAACTAAAGAGAGAATACAGATTACGGTAAGGAGTTGGAACAACTGGAATTCTCCTGTACTGCGGGAATGAATATAAAATGGTACAGCCACTTTGTAAAAGAGACCAGCCAGTCTTTAGAAAGCTAAATATGGACTTACCATAGGACCCAGAAATTCTACTTCTTGGTATTTATCCAAGAGAAACAAAGCATAAGTCCACACAAAACCCTGCACACCACTGTTCTTACCTACCATTTTCATAGCAACAAAAAACTGGAAACAGCCTAAATGTCCAACAAGTGGCGGATAAATTAACTGTGAAACAGCCATGTGATGGAATACTACTCAGCAATGAAAAAGAGTGAACTAGTGCTGCATTCAGCAAGAACATGGCTGCACTTGAAAAGCATCATGCTGAGTGAAAGAAAGCAGACACAAGAGACTCAACAGTTCGTGATTTCATTTCTATTACATTCTAGAAAGGAAAACCATGCTGACAGAAAGCAGATCAGCTGGTGGGGGAGAAGAGGTCATCGATAACTGCAAAAGCGCATGATGGAACTTTTTTGGAGAGACAGAAATATTCTCTGTCTTCAATGTGGTGGTAGTTCTGTATAAACATCTATCAAAACCCAACAAATTGTATGGGTGGAATTTTACTGCATGTACATTAACATCTCAATAAAGCTAATTTTTTAATTTATTTTTTATTTTTTTAATTTTTTAAAGTCTTTATTGAATTTGTTACAATATTGCTTCTGTTTTATGTTTTTGGTTTTTTGGCCACAAGGCACGTGGGATCTTAGCTCCCCGACCAGGGATCGAACGTGCACCCCCTTCACTGGTAGGCGAAGTCTTAAACCACTGGACCACCAGGGAAGCCCCAAAGCTAACTTTTTTAAAAAAATCAATTTATCTCAGGGAATCCCGAGGTGATGACCCCTAATATTTACCTAACTCAGCTTATGCACATTATTTCAAGGGACTTAATGTCCATTGTCATACTGTGAGGCAGAGGACAGAGATCACAGCATGGTCATTATAAATATTAGATCAGAGGCTTGACAGGTCAGTGGTGGAACATGGACCCAGGTGGGCTGCCTTCGAGTCTCATGAATTTCCTCTACTGCTGTATTTCCACTGTCTGGGTGGATAAACACTTCCTTAACATCTCAAGTTTTTCCTCTTCTATTAAGCATTTCTTGACAACGCTTCCACTCCATGCCTCCCTGAACCACGTTCTTTCTCCTGGTTCTGATACCCGCCCTTCCTTCACTTCTCCCTCTCCTGTGAGCTCACTGAGAGGAGAGGTCCTTTCTCATCCACTATGCCCAATGCAATAAAAAACATCTGTGATACGGAATGCTACACGGCACAGAGAGACACCAAAATCATAATCAGCAAAGTCTTTCACAGGCAGTTTTAATGGATGCTGCAGAAATGTTTATCCACATAGCTGTCCGTCACCTTGACCCTCTGTGGAAGTAGGGAGCTTAAGGTTAAAAATCCAACTGGGTAAATGCATTCCTAGGGTGGTGGGGAAGGGGAGGGGAGAGGGTTAAGCTGGCTGGTTTTCTCATGATCAAATGGGATGCTGGAATGTACCCTGGAGTGGGAAGAAACACCACCCCAGAGACAGTTCTTGAGCACCCCCTGTGTCCCTGGACTTCTGGACGGAAGCAGGACATCAGTGCAGCAAGGCCGATATTCTGCCACGCCAGGAGGATCCTGGGTTGACAGATCCTCACAGCCACACTCACGCTCCAAGATGCCACACATGAGCTGGGTCTGAACACACCCCTCTGCTCCCTGCAGCCAGGGCTGTGGGCCACGAGGGCTCGACTGTGACTGCCCTCCCCATTCCCATCTCCAGGGCTGCTGAGCGCCTCCTGTCCTTCTGGGCAATAGCCCGTGACCCCCAGCCCAAACTTTAGGACAGCTGAGGAGAAGCCCCCTCAGCCTGCTCTCAACACGGCCTCTACCTTCCAGACAGCATAGGATGAAGGCCAAAGGTCAGTCCATCTAAGTGGCATGTCTTTTCCAAGAGCCAGTAATGCCTTAACTCTGTAATGTTTTAACTTTGTTGATCCCAAAATGTGAGAAGCAACACCTTTACTCAGTGGAATAAATCACTTAAGAGAGAAATTCCAGGAACCTGATAGACCCCTGGGGTATAAAAAGTTCTCCACCCTGGGGCTTCCCTGGTGGCGCAGTGGTTGAGAGTCTGCCTGCCAATGCACGGGACACGGGTTCGAGCCCTGGTCTGGGAAGATCCCACATGCCGCAGAGCAGCTGGGCCCGTGAGCCACAATTACTGAGCCTGCGCGTCTGGAGCCTGTGCTCCGCAACAAGAGAGGCCGCGATAGTGAGAGGCCTATGCACCGCGATGAGGAGTGGTCCCCGCTTGCCACAACTAGAGAAAGCCCTCGCACAGAAACAAAGACCCAACACAGCTATAAATAAATAAATATTAAAAAAAAAAAAAATCACAACCCTAAGAGGTACAGAAAATATTTAAAAAAAAAAAAAAAGCTCTCCACCCCAAATTCTCTGGTCTGTGCCAAGACTAGTCCTGTCTCACCTAAGAGATCAGGTCGTGGAGACACGCCCCCCTCCCCAGGCCCCCAGCATCACCCCCACCAGCCCCCCAAATCTGGCCCAGCACCAGACAAGAGAGAGCATACCTTCTGTATAAACATGAAGTGATCTTAATTAAAATCATAGAGTATTGGAACTATAAAAGAGCCCAGAGATCATGTAACCCATGCTGCAGGTGGGGAAACTGAGGCTCAGGAAGAGCAGGTGGCTCCCCAAAGACAGCAGAGGCTCCCACCCATTCTCCACCTCCTCCTGAGCAGCCTGGCACCACCAACCCCTTCTAATTCTCTAAGCCCCGGCTGGAATGTGGTGAAAGCCACAGGGCTAATTTTAGGATTCAAAGGCAATCAGGGCAGAGCTGATAAAACCGGATCCAGGGAGGATCCTTGTGCTGACATGGGACATTGGTTCTTGTACACTAGCTCAGGAGACCTCGGTCAGCCAGATCTGGGCCTCGCTCAGCTTTTTCCCAGGAGGATGTAGGGCCCCTGTACTGTCCCACACACAGTCTGGTGACCTGGAAGATGAGGGTAACTGTGACGTGATGGTCACATAAGGTCATAAGATGATGATCTTTTCCAGCTCCTCTCAGTGAAGCCAAACCCAACTAGACTCACTGGATGAAGCCGACCCTTCTGCCCTCACCTTACCACTCTCCCCTTCCCTCACTCGGCCCCAGCCTTCTCCCTGCTCCTCAAACACGTTGAGCATGCTCCTGCCTCAGGGCCTTTGCACATGCTGTTTCTACTCACTCCCTTACCTCTGTCGTATCACTGCTCAAATATCACCTTCTCACTGAGACGGTGCCTGACTAAAAATCCTTCCCCTATAGTCTGATTTTTTTTTTTTTAATAGCGCTTTTCACATTCAAACACATATTGGCTCTTTAAATTTAAAATTACAGTAAGTCCCCTACATACGAACCTTCAAGTCACAAACTTTCAAAGATGCAAACCTGGAGCTTACTAATGAAGACCTGATGGCCCTGGAGGCCCAGAGAAAGGATGAAGAGAGACAAGAAGAAAAAGAAATAACTGAAGAACCGAAGAGATACATGACGCAGGAAATGGCAAGGGGATTTTCTTTGAGGAGGCACCGTTAGTTTCTGAGGCACAGGACCCGAACGTAGAACGGTACACGAAGGTTGCAGCAGCCGTTCAGAATGCAATCCAGTGTTACTGTGTCATCTATGATGAGAAAAAAAGAGCTGCTGCCCAGATATCACTGGATCGTTTTTTCAAGAGGGTAGATAGAATTGAATCCAGCAAGGAACCAGAACCCGTGCCATCAACATCAGGCGTGAGTGAAACTGCAGCTTGCCCTCCATCTCCTGTTGCTGATGATCCTTCAGCTCTACCATCTCCCACCTCCTCTCCCTCCTCCAGTCAGTAACTCTTCTTGCCTGTTCACTCAGTGCCAGCCCCTGTATGCCAGCTGTTGTACTGTACTGCTGTACTTTTCAAGGTACTGTACTGTAAGATTAAAAATGTTTTATTTATTGTGTTTGTTTTTTATGTATTATTTGTGTGAAAAGTATTATAAACCTTTTCAGTACACTACTATATAGACAATTGTGTTAGTTGGGTACCTAGGATAACTTTGTCGGACTTATGAACAAAGTGGACTTGCGAACACCCTCTTGGAATGGAACTCGTTCGTATGTAGGGGACTTACTGTAATAAAACTGAAAACTCATTTGACTAGCTACATTTCAAGTGCTCAAAAGCTATACATGGCTATTGGCTGTCATACTGGAGAGTGCAGATTTAGAACACTTCCAGCACCACAGAAAGCTTTGTTGGATAGTGCTGATTTATAAACAGGGTGAACTGAACTGAACTGGAATATAGTAGTAAGTGGCTAGCAAGTGGTCTAGACAAGGAGCAAATAGAGATTATGACCTGGCAAATGGTCAAAAAGTAGCCAAGGAGACCATACCTCGAGTTCAGCCATCACAGGGCTACAGTTTATCACAACTGACTCCCTGTCTCCAAAAGGCACCTAGGGATTCGATTTTGACTTAATTGTTATATACTTTTTATTGAGGTGTAATTAACATGATAAAATGTGCAAATTTAGACATTCAATTTGATGAATTCCGTCAATGGTAACACCCATTTAAACAACCCCCCAAACAAAATAGAGGACATTTCCAGTACCCTAGAAAGTTCCTTCATGTCCCTTTCTCCACCCCCTGCAACCACTTTCTGACTTCAATCATCAGAGATTTAGTCTATTCTTGCATTCTGTATAAATGGAATCTATAGTATGAGTTGTTTTCTCTGCTTCTTTTGTCAAAATGTTTTTGAGACGCGTCCCTGTTGTTGTAGGTATCAACAGTGCGTTCTGCATTGTTGAGTCTTATTCTGGTGATCATTTTCACATGAAAGGTTTTTATAATAATTCAATCTATATGCCCCCTGTTGACACCAGGTTTTTTTCTTTAGGTTCCCAATGAAGATAGACGATTGTTGACGCAAGGAACAAGCAAAGACATAGGAAGGAGGCTGATGGGGTCTGACCCTCTCCCCTCACATAGGAGACCACCTGCCACCATGAGAACTGAACCTTCGGGTCAAAATATCAGGGTGGCATGAGCTCAGGTGGAGAACTGCTAGAGGCACCTCTTCCATCAGCATCTGAGAGCAGCCTCCAAAAAGGTCAGTCCCACTACTGACCAAGATCATGGCTGCCAGGATGTCCCAATGCAACTTTCCAACCCCTTCACAAGTGGCTGGGCTAAAATAGAACCTCACCCACTCTCCTTGCATGTTTGTGTTCCCCAAAATGTCCTATTTGAAGCACTAATCCCCAGTGTGATGGTGTTTAGAGGTGGGGCCTTTGGGAGGTAATTAGGTCATGAGGGTGGGGCCTTCATGATGGGATTAGTGCCCTTGTAAGGACAGACACAAGAGAAAGGCTCTCTCTCTTTCTTTGCCACGTGAGGACACCGCAAGAAGGGTGGCCCTCTGTGAGCCAGGAAGAGAGCTCTCGCCAGACACCAAATCTGCTAACACCTTGTTCTCAGACTCTCCAGCCTCCAGAACTGTGAGAAACAAATGTTTGCTGGTAAAGTCACCGAGTCTACGATATTTTGTTACAGCAGCCAGAACGGACTAAGGCACCCCTACCATCTCTCCCACCAATACCCTGTACATCAAAATAGAAGTGGGGGGTGTGAATTAACACCTGTAAATCCAACTCATCTTCTGACGGATCACATAAAACGGATGATCCCTGTTTCTGGCTGGCCAGCTGCCAGCAGCAGTTTCTAACATTGCAACACTGAGTTTCTCGGTGCCCCCTGCCAACACCCCCATTTTCCCATACAGCTTCATCTTAAAGCATTCTGACTCACGGTGCTGCTCACAGAAAAATCTTTGGTAGCACTGACTTTTCTGCAGTGCCACTTGTCACCTCCTTTACTAAGCTTATTCCTTATCATAGGTGACACTATTGGTGGCAATTCCAGGTCCCAGGGAGCTGTGGCCACTAACAGCAGCCAGAGGTCACATCTGAACATACAACCTGACCATTCCCCCAGAGACCAACACTCTCCCTTTTCATAAGCTGTGAGACAGCTTGTGGGGGAATGTGGAGGCTCGCTCACTCGCTACGTCTGCAAAAAAAATTCTAAAAAGGCGTCCTTTGCTTTCCTAATGAGGACAAATTCCAAACCATTCTGACACTACATGTTATAGAATTACCCAGGGAAATGCGAATGCTGGCTGAATAAGAAATGTGGATCGATTTATGACCCCACGTGAAATGAAGAGTCACTCTCAGCCTCAGATCTTTTCATCACCCCCTTCCCCGCCCCACACCCGCAGATGAGAAAAGCTGGCAGATGTGGAGGAAATGACACCGAGCAGGAGCCCGCAATTTCCCCTGGTTATTAAATTATACAGACAAATTGCCATGGAGTCACATTAAGTGACTTCACAATTTTTAAATTAGCATCGAACCATTCTGATGCTGGGAGGGTCAAGAGTTGGTGTTTAGATAAACAGGTTTAGTAGCCAGGAGGTTCTGTAGCTGGTGGACATCGGGGTCAGTGGCGGGACTTACAGGCAGACTGGGAGCCCCAGTCCCTAGTGATTCTTGGCCGCACTGGCCAACTTGACCCTGGAGTCCCTGCAAAGTCTTGTGGAGGAAGCAGATGCCCAGCTCCACAGGCGCCAGGACGCTGAGGCAGGAAGGGTCACGGGATGCAGGAGAGGAGGGGCAGGCAGCATCAAGCTGAGGCACTACGACGGCCTCGGTGACAAGAAGGGGTTTGAAGTGCTTGGCTGCCACTCCCAGACACAGCCTGGCTTCTAAGCGAAGCCTCCGCCTGATTGCTCTGTTCTCATACAAGACAGGAGCGCAAGGCTCATTGGGGCACTAGCACTCTAATCTCTGGACGCGGCCACGGAACCTAAGAGGAGCCATCCTGCTCGGCTCACACACCTTCCTGCCATGTGACCACCGGGTATTTAAAGAAAGTAACACCTCCGGGGTTCCCTAAAACCAGGACCAAGCATAATGTCCCCTCAGCTAAACCCTCACGACACAGAAGCCCTGCCATCCTTGAAAAGCTCTGTGCTGTAAAGGAAGTAGAGCCTTCTGGCTGGCTGCTCTTCCTCCCTTTGTTGATATGAATATCATGCCAATGAATGTCACACCAACACTCCAGTATCACACTAGAGAGTTCCTTAAATAACACGTAATACAAGCAGATGCTATTATTAATGCCCATTAGAGATGACGCTCTTTTCCAAAGGCTTAATAAACAATTTCATTTTATTTTAAACTTAGCCGTCAGAAGATACCTGCTAGGTAGAAACTATGACCCCAAACTGAAAGGTTAAAGTAATGCCCCTATGATCCGGTCACACAGCTAGTCGGTGACATTGAAGGTATTCAAACCCCCATCCACCGAAAATCTACTGCCCTTCATACCTGAAGAAATGCCCTTCATGCCTCTAATGTAACCTGATGGCCTTGAATTTCAAGTTTGGCTAAATAAAAGCAAAAGAACAAATAATTCACAATGCCATGAACACTGCTTCATATATTTGAAAATGCCTTAAAAATCAGAAGGGATTCTAATTAAAGATGGTGAAATGAACACACATAGTCAGCTTTTGTAAGGCCATTAAATGGCAGCACAGGTTTTTTTTTTTTTTAAAGGCATGAACCCACAAGGACAAAGAAAACAAGAGAAGGACAACAGCCACAAAAGTGTGTGAACTGGGAAAGCAGGCAGAAGGGTGGTAGCTGCCTTAAAGGTACAGGGAGTGGTAGAATCTAGGGCAGAGGGGGCGGTCAAGAAGCAAGATGTCTGAACTCCCAAAGGCTTGGGAATCAAAGTCACTAGGCACTCCTAGAAGACTGATGAATGAGGATTCATTGACAATGTCCTTAAGAGGACCCAACCCCCTCCCCCACTGCCCAGAGGGTGTTGGCACTGTTCCCCAGCAGGAGAGAAAGCAAATTCACTGCAGAGAGCAAAATAAAGGGTCTCTGCACTGAGCACACCAGGGTCAGCTGAGGGCGGGATTACCACATTGAAAAGATGGAGTTGAGGGAGTTTACCTACTGCCCTGGGAAGCTGACTAGCCCAGGAGGACAGAGAAAATGGCTTTAAGGGCATAAAATATACAATAGACTTATAAAGGAAACCAATTATATTAGCAGACACTTAATAAGATATAAAACAAACACTGTGCTTTAATAATACAAGTGCTTCTAAATTAATGTATTAAATAGCAAAATCTAATAGCAGATCTAATAAGTACAGTAATTTTAAGTTGTGATAAGCACAAAAGATATTTTGAAATATCTGCCAAAACCAATCTTAGATAAAAAACAAATCTGATTTTTATTGGTGACAAAGTCACAACTACGCTAATATTACAACTGTGGCTTGTTGCCTAATTTTATGATGGAAGAAAATGCTAAACTTCAGATAGCGGTTAAATGAAAATAAAAACACAACTTCTTTCTAATTAGAGTTCATGGATCCCCTAAATTCCATCCGTGGACTCAAATACCAGGTTATAAACCCCTGTCCTTGAATTAAAACCACATATGACAAGACTCACCCACACACAGTCATAAGTATACTCTTCTTAAGTATAATCAGACAGCCAATAATCACTAGAATTTGGGGAAGCCATTTGTGAACAGAAGAAAACTGTTAAAAATTATTGTTACTGTCATCAGAGATAGGAGACACTGCACCTGTCATACAAGAAAAGGATGCTTTGAAAAGAACATATAAATTTAAAAGTTCTTAGAACTTAAAAGTATAATAACAGAAATTAACAGCTTAACAAAAGCATCAGAAGATAAGGTTGAGGGAATCTCTCAGGAAGTAGAACAAAAACACACAAAAAATAAAAAATACGAGACAAAGAAGAGGAAATTAGAAAACAAGTCCAACATTTGAAGTAATAGGAAGCCTAAAAATACAGAACAGAGAAAACAATAGCAAAAAAAAAAAAAAATCATTAATAATAAAATAATTTTTAAAAATCTCCCAGGACTGAAGGATGAGTTACAGAATTAAAGGGTCTGAGTGCCTAGCACAATACATGAAAAAAAAAAATCCTCACCAAGGCTAATACTAACTGTAAACTTTCAGAACGCTGAGGACAAACAGAAGATCTTACAAGCTTACAGAGAGGAAAAACAGTGCTGTGGGAAAAAAGGGGGGTTGGATAATTTGTTATTACAATAGCATTAAACTTCTCAAAAGCAACACTTAGAAATTAAAAGACAGTGGATTCGTGCCTTCAAAATTCTAAGAGTAAACACAGGATAACTACCAAATAAACTGCGAGGATAGAATACCAACATTTTCAGACATTCAAAGTCTAAAAAAAAAAATTAAAAAATTCCTTCCCTGTATCTGTTCTTAGGAAGCTACTGCAGGATGTGCTCCTCCAAAACAATGGAGTAAACCATGAAAGATGACAACATGGGATTCAATAAGAAACAACCCAAGAGAAAAGTAAAATGAATCTCCAGGATTACAATAAATGGATCCCAAGATGGCAACTGTGGAGCGGACCCAGAGTGTGCGTGTGTGTGTATGTGTGTATGTGTGTGTGTGTGCGTGTGTGTGTGTAATTTATATTACATATTCATTTATTAGTATCAGGGAACACAAAATGTAATGCACTAAAGGGAAAAACAAATCACTCAAGACTACGGGGCTCAGCTACTAATAACGTTTACCATCATAATAATAACAATGTTGAATATCGATCCAACAAAAATAACAATGTAAATATACTGGGTAGTTATTGGGCAATGGCGATGGTTAAAGGGACACCCAGCGTGGGAAGTAAAGAAATCATGACTATAACTGAGAAAGCAAGAAGGAGCAACATATGCACGTTAGAGATGTGGAAGTTGAAAGGAGTTATAAATGGTTGCCTCTGGGAAGGGGGCTATTTTTTATGAGTCCTACAGAATAATTAACCATTTAGGTTATAAACACATACAGCTTGGATAAAAATTAAAACTCAATGTAAAGAAAATATTTCAGAGCAGTAATTTCTGAGTGTATTAGCCAGAGAAAGAGAACTAATAGGAGATAGATATTAAGAGATGTATTGCCAAAGCTACAATGAGGTATCACTTCACACGGGTCAGAATGGCCATCATCAAAGTCTACAAATAATAAATGCTGGGGAGGCAGTGGAGAAAAGGGAACCTTCCTACACTGTTGGTAAACTGGTGCAGCCACTGTGGAAAAACAGTATGGAGGTTACTCAAAAAACTAAAAGTAGAATTGCCATATGATCTAGCAATCCCACTCCTGGGATATATCCAGAAAAGACAAAAACTCTAATTTGAAAAGACACATGCACCCCAATGTTTACAGCAGCACTATTTACAATAGTCAAGACATGGAAGCAACCAAAGTATCCATCGACAGATGAATGGATAAGGAAATGTAGCATGTATATGTATGTGTGTGCATATATACATACACACACACACATACACACACACACACACACACACACACACACACACACACAATGGAATATTACTCAGCAATAAAAAGGAATGAAATAATGCCATTTGCAGCAGAGTGGATGGACCTACAGATTACCATACTAAGTGAAGTAAGTCAGACAGAGAAAGACAAATATTATATATTATCAATTATATGTGGAATCTAAAAAATAATACAAATGAATTTACTTACAAACAGACAGAAAACAAACTTTTGATTACCAAAGGGGAAAGGATGGGGGAGGGAGGAGGGATAAATAGGAGTTTGGGATTTAAAAAAAGAAAGAGATGTATTGCAAGGAATTGGCTTATGTGATTACAGGGCTGGCTAGGCAAGTCCCAGATCCACAGGGCCAAGCAGAAGGGGAGGCTGGGACTCTAAGGCAGAATTTCTTCTTCCTCAGGGAAGCCTCAGCTTTGCTCTTTTTTTTTTTAATGATTTTTTTTGAGGTGGACTATTTTTGAAGTCTTTATTGAATTTGTTACAATATTGCTTCTGTTTTACGTTTTGGTTTTTTGGCCGCAAGGCATGTGGGATCTTAGCTCCCTGACCAAGGATCGAACCCACACCCCCTGAATTGGAAGGCGAAGTCTTAACCACTGGACCGCCAGGGAAGAAGTTCCATCAGAATTGCTCTTAATGCCTTTCAACTGACTGGATCAAACCCACCCAGACTATCAAGGAGAATCCCCTTAAAGTCAACTGATAATAGGTGTTAATCGCATCCACAAAATTCCTTCACAGCAACACCTACATGAATGTTTGATTGAACGACTGGGGACTACAGCCTCACCAGCTGACACATGAAATTGACCATCACACTAGGTAACACACTCACGCTCCGGACCAGGTCCATCAGATGGTCACCCTAAGAGCACTCATTGGTGGGCAACCACTAAAGAATCTGAATTGTTCCTCACACTTATAAATGCTGGGGCTACAGCAGAGGTTGTTACTGGCACAGTTTACACAGGAGAGCGTGGTTTATGCCAGAATCTGAAAGCTTCTTAACACCTAAAAGAGACAATGTGGAAAAGTGCCACACACAGCACCCTTCCGAGCAAACTGACTTTGCTAGGTCCTCACATACATGAATATTTTGTCTCTCTCATAGTTTGAGAACAAAACAGAAGAAAAATGATATGCCAAAAGCAAAAACTAAAAAGGAAAACTAAACAAACATGAAACTCACTTACCCGCCCCCTAAAACTGAGTGTGAACAAAATAAAGATGAGAGCTTAATGAACTAGAAAGAAAATCAACTTGATCTACAGAATCAGAAGCAGGTTTTTTAAAAAGATAAATAGAACTTTTGGCAAGCTAGCTTCAGAGACAAAAAGAGCATCAATAAACACTAGCAATAAAAGAGTGCACATAAGTACTGATGAATTAGAGATTTTTAAATCATATGAGAGTAATATGAACAGCTTTAATACAATAAATTTGAAAGCCTAAATAAAATGGGCAACTTTCTAGAAAAACAAATTTTGAAAAATGTTCCAAAAACATAAACTATAAAATATTTGAGATGGTGAGAAAAAAGCCTCAATAATAATAATGATGATCATAATAATAGAAGCAGCAAACACCTATTGTAGGACTAAGTGCTGGACACTTTTTAAAATGCTTTTCATGTGCATTAACCGAGTTAAGCGTTACAACTCTATGAGCAAGGCACTAATGTTATGTTTATTTTACACATGAGAAAACTGGAACCAAAGAGGTGAAGTAACTGGTCCCAGTGCCACAGCTAACTCATGCAGGCAGTCTGGCCCCAGAGTTCACCATTTTAACAGACAACATCCTTCACTGTCTCTCCAAAGGGCAGCAGCCCCAAGTTTGAGTTCTATTAAAACTTAAATGAACAAGTAATTCCTACATTATAACCAGTATTCCAAAGCACAGAAAAAGAAGAAAAGCTTACATAACCCATTACATGCGATACACAAGGACAGGGGCTTTAGACCAATGTCACTTATGAGCATAGATGCAAAAATCCTAAATGACATAGTAAGTGTAAACCAGCAATGGATTAAAATAATAATACTATCTGGCCAAGCAGGGTTTATTTGAAAATGCAAGGATGACTTAATATTAGACTATTGATTAATTAAAATATGAACATGTTAAAGAAAAGAAATATCTCAGAGTACACATAAAAATTACTCAAAATTCCACACATATTTGTGATTAAAAAAAAAAATCCTCCTAGCAAAAAAGAAATGGAGCCATCACTCCAAAATCAGCAGCAAACCATTCAATATTGTACTAAAGATCTTAGCTAAGAAACAAGACAAGAAAAAAAGAAAAATGTTACAGTGGGAAGGGAGAAACTGTCATTATATATCCTGTTACAATTGGAAGGGAGAAACTGTCATTATATAATATATCCAAAATAATCAACTGAAAAACAAAGCTAATTTTTACAAATCGGCAAGGTTACAGGCTAACAAAATCAATATCCAAATGTCATTACCTCTTTTATTCAGTAATAATTTAGAAAATGAAATATATATAAAGCAACAGAACTCAGAAACTATATGGGAATAGCCCTAACAAAAATGTCTAAGGTCCGTATGGAGAAGATTATAAAACTTCACTACAGGACATAAAGGAAAACCCGAATGGAGAAAGATGAAATGGAGGGGAGGATTAAATAGCTTAAAAAAGCCAGTTCTCTCAAAATTAATGAACTGAAAGCAACTCACACAATACTTCCAGAGGATTTTTCATTACACTTGTCAAACTGACTTTGAAATTCATATGAAGTACTAGAAATGCAACATTAGTCAAAAACACTTTGAGGGCTTCCCTGGTGGCGCAGTGGTTGAGAATCTGCCTGCCGATGCAGGGGACACGGGTTCGAGCCCTGGTCTGGGAAGATCCCACATGCCACGGAGCAACTAGGCCCGTGAGCCACAACTACTGAGCCTGCGCGTCTGGAGCCTGTGCTCCACAACAGGAGAGGCCGCGATAGTGAGAGGCCCGCGCACCGCGATGAAGAGTGGCCCCCGCTTGCCACAACTAGAGAAAGCCCTCGCACAGAAACGAAGACCCAACACAGCCAAAAATAAATAATAAATAAATAATAAATAAGTTAAAAAAAAAAAAAAATTAAAAAAAAAAAAACACTTTGAAAACCCTACAAAAGAGGGTGACCAAATGTTAAGACTTACTGTAATTAGAGAAATTCTAAAAGTATGACACTAGAACGGAATGAACCAAAAGATCCACGGAACAGAACCTCAAGTACAAAGGCAGCCACGCACCCATGGGAATTTGGCGTATGATGGTTGTAGCCTTTGAAATGGTAATGGAAAGTAGTATAATCACCTGAGGGCGGGGAAAAAAATCAACAAAATTGGATGTCTACCTTATACCAAACACACAAATAAATTCTAGACGAACTAAAGGTCTAATTTTAAAGTCTAATTTCTTACATGCATGAAAAGAAAATAAGAAGATAAAGGCATATATCTTTATGGCATCAGGGTGGTAAGGTATTCTTTTTTTTTTTTTTTTTAAGCAAAATGTAAGTTTTATTACCATTAAAGTTGATGTTGAAGAACATGGCTTAGATGTACTGCAAAACTGGTTTCTAAAATCTGATCTCCATAAATAGACCGACAGGAAAAGCACAGGTCTTCCCAGGGGAGGAAGAGCCTTTGTATCAAATGAGCAAAGGTTAAGAGAATTTGTGCTCTCTGCAGACAGACAGATCTCAAAGAGAGATAGAGAGAGGCCCTTCTCCCCAGTACACCAATCAGATAAGAAAGCAACTTCTTCCCTGGGGAAGAGTGAATGAAAGGGCAGAGACAGGCCAAGATTATTTTAATAGATGATTCTTTCATATGAAAGGAAATAGTAGGAATGAGAAATAACCATTTATCCTAAAAAAAAAACCTAATGCAGACTCTCAGTTTGTGTTACTGGAGGATTATGCATAAACCAATGGATGGATGGATGGATTTGTTTATTTACTCATTCATGCATTCATTTATTCACATTCATGCACTATTATTATCTAATTCACAGGAGTAAAAGCACTCTTAACCCCTTACCTTCTCCAGTGAAACACAACCACCACAACCCCTTTAAAGGAAAGGATTGATAAATTTCATTACACCAAAATGGAAGGCGGGGGCAAGGGGTTACTTCTAAAATTATTTGCAACTTGTATACGACAAGACTGATACTCAGAACATATAAAAAACTCCTAAGAACCAATAAGAAAAAGACAACAACAGAGAAATGGGCAAAGTAGCAGCTTATAAAAGAGGAAACACAAACGACAAAATAAACAATTTTTTAAGCATAATCAACTTCACCAAAAATCAAGGGAAAGCAAACTAAAATGAAATACCGTTTCTCACCC
Source organism: Balaenoptera ricei (assembly GCF_028023285.1). Taxonomy (NCBI): domain Eukaryota; kingdom Metazoa; phylum Chordata; class Mammalia; order Artiodactyla; family Balaenopteridae; genus Balaenoptera; species Balaenoptera ricei. The sequence goes on along the minus strand of NC_082645.1, from coordinate 1,810,027 downwards.
ATTAGACTGAAAAACTGTGATAAGTTTGAAGATATCAAATATGGTGACATTCTGAGAACGTAAACTGGTACAGCCACAGTGAAGGGCAAATTGGCAGTATTTATTAAAACACGTGCACCCTCTACTATCCAAAAATTCCTCTCCAAGACATTACCCTCAGGAAACACCATCTGCCCACACTACATATTACCATGATAGTACAACAAGGTTCATTCTAACAGTTTTGATATAGTGAAAAAGCTGGAAACAACCCAATGTCCATCAACGGGAGAGGGGTTAAAGGTACATGAATTTATATGATGGGCAATTAACATCATAAATAGTCTAGATTTAAACAACATGTTGATTTTAAAAGTTGCAGTGTGATATATAAAATATCCATCTATGTAATAACACATACAATATTGGATTTCCTATGGATATAAATATGCATCACAAAAATTTAGGGTGATGGTCAAAGGAGCCATATATATGGGCTGCCTCACCTGTGCATCACCTATTCACATAGGTCACTAGCACCACAGCACAAAGAGAGGGCTCTAGGCTATAAATGGGAAGGGGGTTGGGGTGCATTTGGAATAAGCCCTCCTTGCAAGCGATGTTTCTCCCACAGGGGTGAAAAAAGTCCACAGCAAGGTCCCAGGCAATCTCTGTTTGGAGTTCCTTGAAAGATGAGCTACTCTTGGTTACAATCTTTTCCTAAGAGCGGTTCTAGCCTGTCACCTGGTAGGGCCAATGGCCTCATGCATGCAACACATTTATTGAGTTTCTGCTACATGCCAAACCCTCTTAGGTGCTGGGAGAACAGCAAGGCTAAGTCCTCAAACAGTCTACAGTCTACTCAGGGAGACGAGTAGACAGGAAATTACACTGCGGTGTGACCAGCAGTCAGCAGGAGGTGCCATGGGAGCACAGAGGACGGGCACCTATATTGGGTCTGGGTGGCATTGGGGCTATTCTAGATGGGATTCGGGTGGGGATGAGGAGGGGGTTAGTTACAATAGGAGGACAGCAGGCAGACCTTGTGCAACACTAACTTTCACCAATGCTGTTTCTCACTAGCAGGAGGGGGGAATCGTGGACAACCACAGCTCTCAACAGTGAGAGCTTTAACTCAGCTGTTTCCTCTTATAACCCTCTCCGCATATACCCTCCCTCTTCGAAAAGCCACCACACAGAAAATAAAGGAGAAAGTCCAGGGTCCCTCCTAAAGCAGCTGACCTTCACGAGCGCCCACAGTCAGCCTAGCTCTCGTGTTCTACCTCTGTTCGGAAAGTGCTTTAGGGTAAAGATACCTATATTGAGTCCATGTAGGCTCGGATGATAAGAGAGCCCACTTCCATAGGATTACTTAAGAAATAAGAATTTTTACCCAGTGCGCCCCCAACTATTTCCCAGTATCATCTGTTTCCCTAACAATCCAGTAACACGTATGGTTTTGTCACCAAATACTCACATTCTAGTCACAGGCAGACTATTGCAAAGTACTAGCACCGCTCCTGTGATAGGGGAATGGAGCACAAGTAATTTACAGGAGGAGCTCTCATCACTGAAGCAACTTAGTCCGAAACGCTCTGCTGTACTAGGATGTACTGTGTGCACCAGATACACAGGTGTACTTCAGTCAACGCTTGAGAAATAAAAAGGCATTCAGTATGGTTCTCTCCATTAGCTAAACAACAAACAGAAGAACAGAAATGTTATGAGGACTGTTGTCCATGTTATACTTAGGGAAGTGAATGAAAAAAATAACTACCTTAAAATGTTAAACAAACACCTTTTGAAAAAAAAATACTGCTTTCTTCCTTCCAAAGATAATAAAGCTCTCAAAACCTCACAGAGAGAAAAAAGTGCTAAGTTAGAGCGATAAATTCTCTCATTCTCATACCAAGACATTAAATAAGTTTCCCAAGGTCAAGAATAGACACATTTGAATAGCAGCATATTCGACCTTGACCCAGCAACGCCCATCTTTGATAAACACCCATATCTTTAAATACACAGACGTTCCTAGGACATAGAGAGGAATGAGCACGTTTCCCTCTCTCCCTGCCTTCCTTTCTCTTCTCCAGTTTTGGTACCATAACCCAGCAGCCCCCTAAGACAGGTTTTTGGTAGCAGGTGTCATGCTGGAATCTTCAAGGCCACAGGGAAGATGTCAGGGGTGGGCAGAGGAGTTCACGCCCATTGAGTTGAGTGTGGGAAATGCTAGATGTGGAGTTTAATTCAGAATCTTCTGTGAGAATAAGTCTCTGGGCTATATTTTCTCATCTTGGAAACTGAACCAGTTGCATTAGTTTTTCTTAAAAGCTGACTTTTGGGTCTCAAACCCTGTGGTACTTCAGGAGACAATCCATGGAACAGAAGGAGCCCTCTTGACCAGTCAAGGACCTGGTTCCATTTGCCATGGGTTTCTCTGACAGTGGATCTTATACAGTTATTTTATTTTTCTATCTGAGGTTTTGTTTCCTTGTTATAAAATGGCAGTGGGTCTGACGTCTCTGCCTATTTCGGAAATACTGCGAAGGTCTAATGAGCCTCAAGCTAAATAATAGCCCTTTTTTGAAGCAGAAAACACAAAGAGGCATGATAGAAATAGAGCAACATGGCAGACCGATCACAGACATATCATATTCTGATTAAAATCCTAGGCTTACACAGCAAGGAAAGGAGAACCAATCAGAGCCCCTTCAGAGCAATTTCCCAGGTAACACCTGAACTGACAAACAAATCATACTGTATGCAAGGAACTGAAAGGACAGACCACCCACACTTTCAGGTTTAAAACGGTTAATACTCTCAAGAGGCAGAGCCACCAGCAGGCACTTCAGGGGTGTTTCTGGCAACTGCATGAGATCAGTCATATTTCAGCAAAAGCTCCTCTTACTATGTACCTCTGATGACAGCTGTCATATTTAGCCTATTTACACTTTCCCCTCTTATCATACACTTTTTCTTCATGTTATTGACTATAGTATAACTTTTAGCAGTACTGTCCACATCTCAGGTACTGAATGTGTGGGTTACACTGAGAAAACTAAACCCTCACTTCACAGCATCTTAAAATATTTATCCTATTATAATAGATCTGAGCAGGATTCCTATCTGGTGTAGCAATGTGAGGTCATTTGTGGCCAAGCATAGCATCTGGATGTATTGATACTTGAACTGTACATATTTAAAGTAGACAGCTTAATCAGCATTAATATATATATATATATTTTTTTTACTATTTATTTATTTCTTTAGGCTCCTCCAGGTCTTAGTTGCAGCACGTGGGATCCTTTCTTAGTCGCAGCATGCAGGCTCTCAGTTGCGGCATGCAGACTCTTAGTTGTGACATGCATGCAGGATCTAGTTCCCCAACCGGGGATTGAACCTGGGTCCCCTGCATTGGGATCATGGAGCCTTACCCACTGGACCACCATGAAAGTCCCAGTGTTGACTTTTTTTATGCCTATGAAACCACCACCAAAAGCGAGAGGATATTTCCATCACCCTCAATAGTTTCCTTGTGACTCTTTAATAATCCCTCCCCCGCCTCTAACACCACATCCTCTGGCAACCACTATCTGCCTTCTGTCACTAGAGACTAGATTGCACCTAAAATTTTATGTAAGTGGAATGATACAGGCATACCTCCTTTTACTGTGCTTCACAGATACTGTATTTTCTATAAATTGAAGGTTTGTGGCAACCCTGCATCGAGCAGGTCTATCAGTGCCATTTTCCAATAGCGTTTGCTCACTCTGTGTCTCTCTGTCACATTTCGGTAATTCTCACTCTATTTCAAACTTTTTCGTTATAATTATATTTGCTGTGGTGATCTGTGAACAGTGATCTTTGATGTTACCCACAACTCGATGAAGACTCAAGATGATGGTTAGTATTTTCAGCAATAAAGTATTTTTAAAAATGAAGGTATATACATTGCTTTTTTAGATACAATGTTACTGCACACTTACTACAGTATACTATAAATGTAACTTTTCTATGTACTGGGAAACCTACAAATCTACATGCCTCACTTTATTGAGATATTCTCTATATTGTGATGGTCTGGAGCCAAATCCACAACATCTCCAAGATATGCCCGCATATTATATATTTCCTTCTTTTTTTTAAAAAAAGCTATGTGTTTGCACATAGCTTTTTTTAAAATTTATTTATTTATTTATTTATTTATTTTTGGCTGCTTTGGGTCTTCATTTCTCTAGTTGTGGAGAACAGGGGCTACTCTTTGTTGTGGTGCGCAGGTTTCTCATTGCACTGGCTTCTCTTGTTGTGGAACACCAGCTCTAGGCGTGCAGGCTCAGTAGTTGTGGCTCGTGGGCTCTAGAGCTCAGGCTCAGTGGTTGTGGCGCACGGGCTTAGTTGCTCCACAGCATGTGGGACCCTCCCGGACCAGGGCTTGAACTCGCATCCCCTGCATTGGCAGGCGGATTCTTAACCACTGTGCCACCAGGGAAGTCCCTAGTATATGTTTCCTTTTGCTTTGCGTCTGGAACCCACCTTAATTATTCTGAGTTTCATCCATGTTGTTGCATGAGTCAGTGGTGCTTTTTTATGGCTGAGTAGTATTCCATTGTATGGATGTACCACAATTTCACCTATTGATAGACATTTGGATTCTTTCCAGTTTTTGATATTAGAAATAAAAATGCAATAAACGTTTGTGTAAGGGTCTTTGCACATATGTATATGTTCATTTCTCTTGGGTAAATACCTGGTCCTGGAATGGCTAGGTCATATGGTAGACAGATGTTTAACTTTTTTTTTTAATTAATTAATTTATTTATTTTTGGCTGTGTTGGGTCTTCGTTTCTGTGTGAGGGCTTTCTCTCTAGTTGCGGCAAGTGGGGGCCACTCTTCATCGCGGTGCGCGGGCCTCTCACTGTCACGGCCTCTCTTGTTGCGGAGCACAGGCTCCAGATGCGCAGGCTCAGTAGTTGTGGCTCACGGGGCTAGTTGCTCCACGGCATGTGGGATCTTCCCAGACAAGGGCTCGAACCCGTGTCCCCTGAATTGGCAGGCAGATTCTCAACCACTGCGCCACCAGGGAAGCCCAGATGTTTAACTTTTTAACGAACCTCTGAACTCTTTTCTAAAGTAGATGAACCATTTTACTCTCTAATCATCAATGTATGTGAGCCCTAGACGCTCCACGTACTTTTGTTTTTTCAATTTTAGACATTCAAATGGGTATGTAGTGGTATCTTATGGTGGTTTTAATTTGTAATTCCTTGGTGACTAATAATGTTGAGCAATTTTTCACGTGCTTATTGGCTATTCATTTATCTGTTCTTTTGGGAATTGTCTGGTAAATCTTATGCCTATTCTCTTATTGGATTGTTTGTCTTCTTATTAAACTGTTCTTTATACATTCTGGAGGCAAGTCTTTTGTCTGATCTGTGTGTGTTGTCTGTGCGGTCTTGTCATTTTCTTATTGGTGTCTTGGAAGAGCAAAGGCTTTTTACTTTAATGAAGTCCAATTTTCTATTTTTTTTTTTTATGTTATGGTTCAAGCTTTTAGTGCCATATCTAAGACACTTCGCCTATCCCAACATTGCAAAGATTTTCTCTTTTGTTTTCCTTTAGAAGTTTTAGGGGTTTAGATTTTACATTGAGGTTTATGATCCATTTTGAGGTAATTTTTGTATAAAGGTGAATGTCCATTTTTGTCCATAAAGCTTTCCAGTTGCTCCAGCACCATTTGTGGAAAAGAGACTTTTCTTTCCTCCATTGAATTGCCCTGGCACCTTCGTTGAAAGCCAGTTGACCAGATATGTATGCATCTATTTCTGGGCTCTATTCTCCTTGAGCTCACTTGAGCCAATAATAACCCACTCTGATCCGTGCTCAGTTCTCTTCTGTTTAGAAGCCGGTAGGCCTGTGGCTTTAGGATGAATGAAGAGGTCAGTCTTGCTGCAGTGATGGAATTATTCTGTCTAAAGTAACAAGAGTGGGACACCACTGATGGTCTAACAGCAGGAATTTCTGCCTTTCTTTGTGCAGTGCTGGGGAGATGTTGGCAGGGCGGATTGATGGTGAGGAACTTGACTGTGTGCAGCTGTTTGTTTTTAAAGTATTTGTCAATGCGACTCCCAAATTAAATTCAGAGTTATGCTCGAGAGCGTGTCATATGGGAAGACGAATCTATCGCTGATGGCGGATCCAGGAATTATAGGTTATTGCACAAGAAGGCGTCCACAGCATTACCCAACCTGAGCTGAAAATAGGTTCCTTGAAGGCATTTCCTGGATGGTTCAATACAGCCTAAGCTTCCAGAACTAAAGGCATCAGAAGGTCCACCAACTTCCTTAGAAATTTCTTCTCTGGTCCAACAACAATAGCATTAGCCAGCATTCATTCAACAGTTATGCACTAAGCACATCACCTGCATCTTTTTATTCTGTTTGTTAACAATCTTACAGAGAAGACTGTTAAGATTGTCTTCTTATTATTTCCATTTTACAAACAAAGAGGCTGAGGCAGAGAAGGCTGAGCCACGTGCTGTAATTTCCTCTAGTTAGGAAGGGGTAAGAGTTGGGCGCTGTCTCCCTGACTTCAGCTCCAACGTCTTTAACCACAAGGTGACACTGCCTCAGAGCACTCAGTACAAGAGCCTTGAGAATCTCGCTCCCATGGATGAGGCACTTGCCTCAGAATATCTGAGGCTGACGAGCTGACTGGGTGGGTAGCATCTCGGTGAAACTGCTCACCCAGCCCCTAACCTTCACTGCTGGCCCCAACATCCTCCATCAGGTCCTCCTGTTAACCAGCTCCTACCTCCAAAGGGATGCCATGCAGAATGGACCTGAAAGACCACTGGGGCAGGCTGAGGGAAGGCAAGCTTTGAACCTGAGGTGACAAGAGGAATGGGAAGGAAGGGATAAGCATCTTTGAGAGCAGCAGAGACTAAAGGGGGGGAAGGAAGGACTTGAAGGGAAACGCCTGAGGAGGAGGTGGCAGGCAGGGAGTGACGGAAGGTAACAGAAAGAGAAGGAATGAGGGTAGAGGCGAGATTTCCAAGGAGGTGGGCAAGAAGGGAGCTCAGAGGGTTAACTGTGGGAAGGAGAGGCCCTGAGTGAGAGGGAAGGATGAAAGGGAGGGGCAAATGGTCCCCTGTACTGAAAACAGGGGTGTGGGGATGGGGCAGGCTGGGCCGTCCCCATCTTCTCCACAAGGTAAAGACGCACCAAGGGCCAGATAAGAAGCAGCTAAAGAACATAAGTAACTCCTACCCACCTACAAGAGAGACTGAACACTAAACACTTGGCAAACACAAAAGTCTACAAATCCAAGAATCGTCGTCACTTCCGTAGGAAGATCCTGAGGGAAAGTTCTCGGCTGTGGACTTGTGAGTATTACCCTGAAATATCTGTTACAAGAGTTTTCTCTCTAGCTTTGCTCCTAACAGTGGGATCTCATTGGAGGCTCTTGCAGGAACACCACTGACCTCCCCCAGCTCTGCAGAGCCAGCCCACCCTTGGAGCACAGGAGACTCGCAGCAACATTGTGTGAAGACATGCACCCATGAAAGCAGGCAACCACCCCGCCAGAAGCCACCTTCATGTCCCACGAGGACTGGAAATGAAACAGAGCTCATGACTGGGGGCCTGAAAGAAAACGAGCAATTGTGAGGGGCTCCCTTTTATTGGTGGAAGCCCCCTTGTTCTGGTGGGTGGGATGGAATCTCAGGGAAGAACTTAGCAGGGAGAGAGACAAGGGGAAGTCTGAAGGCAACCTCGCTACTCAAGGAAGAAGAATAAAAATGATGTTGAGCCGTCACTCCTGACCCACAACACAGAGCTATTTTTCCTTTCTTCCTTTTGCCTCCTTCTCCCTTACGTTTTTCTCTCTCTATTCCTTCCTCTTACCCAGACATGCTGGTGTCAACAGAGAACAAAGGCACGAAAAACAAAACAGGCTCACAAGGACCCCACGGCTCCTGTAGCTCCTCTGTCCTCGAGAGCCCCCTCCTCCCCGGGTTCCCCCCACCACCCCCTGCCCACTCATCCTCCGGATGTCACGTGGAGGGAGCGCTCCTCCAGGAAGGCCCCAACACGCCTCCCCCATGCCAGGCTTGATATGAAAGTCTTCTCTGTTCTCATGCGATCGTCTCTACCACAACCCTCATCACCCGAACCAAATGTATCGGTTTCTGGGTCTCTCCCCAGCTGTGAGATCCCTGGGAGCAAAAGCCAGCTCCTATGAGAAGTCAAGGACTTTGCAGGGAAATGAAAAACTTTAGCCGTTGGTGCTGGTTGACTTTGAATCCCCAGTGCCTAGACAGGGGGTGCAGGGATCAGGAGGCATTCACATGGTAGCAACTGTGATTATTATCAGCATGTGGCCATAGGTTATTCACTGCCAATCGGGAACCATGCATGATTTTAATTATAATTGTTATCACTATTAGTGCACATGACTTAAGGAGGTTAGACCCAGACACTGGTTAAGAGCTCAAGGTAAAGAAGTCACAGTCTACTAACAGAGGAGCTAATGAGCTGGTCGAACACAACAGGACACAGAGAGAAAGCACGTGGGAAAGGACGGGACCTCTCGGGCTCTGGGATCAGAAACTATACTTTCTTCTTTTGTAAAGTACACGACGGTTGACAGAGCCTTTGCACGTTCATCACATCATTTAATTCTCACAACTTCTGTTGTGGAGTAGGGGGCATGGCGCCCATTTACAAAGAGGAAACACAGAGGGGAAACACAATCTGCTGGAAGCCACACGGCCAATGAGCGGTGAGTTAGGCTTAGAGGACAAGCCTTCCGACAGCGCGCCGTTTCCCCGAAACGGAGTGGCCCAGAGTCGGCTACTGCAAGCTGAAGCCAGAGAGAGAACAGCACTAGTTCCAGCCAGCCAGAGGGAGGGGGACCAGGAGGCCCGAAAGAGGGATGGAGGGGCCCGTCTGAAATGAACGCAGGCCACAAGTTGGAACTTTGATGAGCAGGTCAGAAACATTAAACATCAGACGGTTAAGAGCAGCAGCCGCCATGGCAGCACTGTCTTCTCATGACGATTATCTTAAACAAACGGCTCACTTGAGCCATACCATAAACCTCTGACGGAAGTACTGTCCCCACTGTGCGTATTAGGAAGCCCAGGGCAGGGGGATGGAGCGACTTGCCTGCGGCGGTCACGTGGGTACGAGGGGCGGGGAGGGCGTGGGGGCGTGGTCACACCTCCGAGAGCTCAGCCCCCGCCACGCCCACATCCCTCCCACACGCTAAGCAGCTTCCCTAAAGCACCTTCTTCCGCGGGATTCCATGTAACCCCTGAGTCCCCTCAATTCATACTTGGCCTACTTCTCCATTGCTTCTTGGTTCACCTGCCTGCAGGCTTTTCAAGAGACAAAGTAAGGGGAGCACACCCTGGTCAGCGGCACAGGGTGCAGGGGGCCCGCATGGTGAGGGCAGCAGTGGAAGCCAGAAAAGCCAGGGATGGGACCAGCCGGGGGTCTGGGCACCCCAATCTGAAGATAAGAAGACAGAAAAGGAAAAACAAAACAAAAAAACAAATTAAAAAAGAAGAAGAAGAAGAAAGAAGACAGGGCTTCCCTGGTGGCTCAGTGGTTGAGAATCCGCCTGCCAATGCAGGGGACAAGGGTTCAAGCCCTGGTCCGGGAAGATCCCACATGCCACGGAGCAGCTAAGCCCGTGCGCCACAACTACTGAGCCTGCGCTCTAGAGCCCACGAGCCACAACTACTGAGCCCACGCACTGTAACTACTGAAGCCCACGTGCCTAGAGCCCGTGCTCCACAACAAGAGAAGCCACTGCAATGAGAAGCCCGCACACTGCAACAAAGAGTAGCCCCTGCTCGCCGCAACTAGAGAAAGCCCACGCGCAGCGACGAAGACCCAACACAGCCAAAAATAACTAAAATAAATAAATTAATTAATTAATTAATTTTAAAAAAAAAAGAAGAAGAAGAAAGAAGACAGAAGTCCCGGACCTGAAAAGCCAATGAACAGCAGGAACATGTAAGCTCACAGTTACCAGGAGCCAGGACAGCCCCAGATGGGGAGACAAGGGCTCAAATCCAGGTGCTGCCACCAGCCAGCCGATGACCTCGGGAAGATCACTTCAGCTTTCCGAGCCCCCATATGCCACCATAACAGAGAAGCATACCACCTGTCCCCGCCTACCAAAGCAGGCTGTGGCAGGTGTAAAAACAGCAAGACGATGATACTCCTTTCAAAGCAGCCCCAGACATAAGGCCAGACTATCACCACCGCATCTGTGGCACCACCCATGCTCCCCAACTTCTAGAACCGTAGTTCATGCAGAGTTTCTGAGAAGGTTCTTTTGGAATCTGTTTTATCAATGATCCTACACGACCCCATGCAGGTCGCGAGGGAGCAGATTTAAGCCATTTGCTCCTGAAGCCCTCACAGCAGACGCTGCAGACTCCTGTCTGGGGGTCCCCTGAGAGCATAGCTGGCCAGACTCCTCCAGCATGAGGCCACTGAGGGGCAGGCGACATGACGGCTCAGAGCCAGCTGACTTCACAGGTGGGAAATTCCTAATGGCATAGCTTTCTTATTCAAAACTCACCCATTCTTACAATTACTCACACTCTGAGAATTGTGCAGGTGACATTAAAAAGAAAGTTGCCGAGGACACTTCCCTGGTGGTGCAGTGGTTAAGAATCCGCCTGCCAATGCAGGGGACACGAGTTCGAGCCCTGGTCCGGGAAGATCCCACATGCCGCGGAGCAACTAAGCCTGTGCGCCACAACTACTGAGCCTGCGCTCTAGAGCCCATGAGCCACAACTAGTGAGCCCACGCGCCACAACTACTGAAGCCCGTGCACCTAGAGCCCGTGCTCCACAACAAGAGAAGCCACTGCAATGAGAAGCCCGCGCACCGCAACAAAGAGCAGTCCTCACTCGCCACAACTAGAGAAAGCCCGCGTGCAGTAAAAGAGACCCAACGCAGCCAAAAATAAAATATAATAAAACCTTTAAAAAAAAAGAAAAAGAAAAAGAAAAAAGAAAGCCGCCGGGGCGAAGGGTGGGAGCAGGATGGACCTGGGGCAGGGAAAACACTGCTTCAGACAAACCCACAGTAACAACTTGATGGAAATCATATATCAAAAGGCAATTCTGCAGATGAGGGCAAGAGTGAATCTGTAACTTGGACCTAAAATTCAGAACATCAAGGCCATAAACACCAGTCTCCCTGGTTTCTACCGCCACAGGCCAGGAGCAGCCAAGAGGCACGGGCTGTATTTGGCCTGCGGGAAACTGACTCCCAACCAGGGTTCCCAAAATTTAATTAGTTGCCCATTTATTTCACATTAAACATAGGTTTCCATGGCAATTCTGCTAAGGGGCCGACCCTTCCTCTGCGCACACACTGTCTGGATGCCACAGACCCAGGCAGTTTCTCCTGTTTTCGGGACTGGCTTCTGTGAGCATCTGAGTTTGTGGCTGCTAATTCAGATGAGACATTGTGGACGGACGCTCATCTTGAATGACTGCAGGCCAGGGGTTTGGGCTCCCCAAACTTCTAGAGCAGAGAGTAGGAACCCAAAGACTCGGGATTGAAATGCTGTCAGATAACACCTGGCCCCATGTGCCACTCAGCTGATCAGAAGCCCTCCCCTCTGGAAACAGGAGATCACAGGCCTTTGTTACCTTTCTGTAACTCTGAAGGCTTAACAAACAAAATAAAACAAAACAACAAACCACCTTACATCTTTCCTTAGAGTTCTGATGAGATGACCATAAACAGGTGTGATTTTTAAATCGCACACCAGGACTAATAAAAGATGCAGTGGGTGTGAGCCCTCCCGGGACAGGGCCAGTCTCGGTACAATCACGGAGCTCTTCACCCTCTCCCGTCCCAGCCAGGGTGGGCATCAGACATTATACCTTGATGTGGAACTTAACTTGGTGAGCTTCTTCCCTTAAGAGTGTATGCACTGTAAGATATAAGACTGTTCCCAGTTAAAAATGGTTCCACTTTCAAGACAAGAACAAGGAGGGCCACGAACAAGGGTCCATGAGCGCAGCTACCTATTCCACATCAAGTGAGCCGTGCTACACATTAACTTTTAATGTCTAAATAAATGAATGCATCAACTAGCCCAGGGCTGAAAATTCCCACCAATAAACATTTCTTAGAGTGGAGTCAGATTTCCATCCCTTATAAAATGCAAAGATGTTATCTGACTGACATCTTAATCAATAGCGCTTAATACTTCTATGTCTACATTTTACCTAAGCTTCTGATTCTGATGGCATGGAACACAGGGTAGCCAGTCTGATGGAGGAAAAGGATGGAAAAGTCCAGGATCCCAGGCAACCAGGAAGATCAAGGTGAGACAAGCACAATGTGAGAGGAAGCACACGGAGTATAAGACATGGGATTGTTTGTTTGAGCTAGCTCTGCTGAAGAAGACCAAATCCATAGGTAGGTACACTCCTACCCTGCTCTCTGTCTTTCCTCCGTGTCGTGGAGATATTAGAGAACATGTTCCTTGCCAGCTGCGATGATAAATAATGGTTAACGTCCACGGGAGTTACTAAAGGAATGGCTCTAATGTCTGTTTCAAGTTGGCGGGGGTGGGCATACAGTACAACTTAGAGCAGTCACCTTAATAGCTCTACTAAATGCAGTGCAATGCCCCACTTCATTTTCATCTTCCCTACACACACACACGCACACACACAAATGCAATACGTTACTCCCAAAAGATTAACATGTATTTTTCTAAAAGTGAAATTAAAGGTCTCATAATTTAGCCCTTTTATAAGATGGTGCACATAGCCCAGCTCAAACCAAATCACATCCTAAAAGAAGAGCCCATAATTTTGTATTACATCACTATGCAACTTACATACAGGTACACTTCATTTCATTCCATTTTTTTTTTTTTTTTTACAAATTGAAAGTTTGTGGCAACCCTGTGTTGAGCAAGTCTATCGGCACCATTTTTCCAACAGCATTTCCTCATTTCGTGTCCCTGTGTCACATTTTGTTAATTCTTGCAATATTTCAAACTTTTTCATGATTGTTATACTTGTTATGGTGATATGTAATGAGTGATCTTTGTTACTATTGCAGAAAGATTAAGACTTGCTGAAGGCTCAGATGATAGTTCATGTTTTTTTCAATAAAGTATTTTTTAATCAAGGTATGTACTTTTTTTTTTTAGACATAATGCTATTGAGTACTTAATAGACTACAGCATAGTGTAAACATAACTTCTACGTGCACTGGGAAACCAAAAAATCTGTGGGATTTGCTTTATTGCATTATTTGCTGTACTGCGGTGATCTGGCACCGAACCCACGATATCTCTGAGGTATGTCTGTACAGTGAAGCATTGTAATGGCAGCATCTTAATCTCCTGGTAGGTAAATCAGCTGCCTTCTAACATGAAGGTAGCCTGATAGGAGAGTGTAAAAATATTCCTTATCACAGCATTCATAAGGGGCGGGGGAAAAAAAAAGAATCAGAGTGCCAAAAAAAAGAATCTGGGTGCCTCTCACCCAGAAAACAAGGCAGTCAAAAACACACTTTAATATGAAATTGTGTCCCCCAGTTTTTGCATCTGAATGTCAGTTGTGTCAGAAAGCCTAATGTGAACAGATTTATATACTGAATTGAGGTACAAAGGAAAAAAATAAGTCTTATTATAATAGTGATTGAATGGACACAGAACAACAGATGGGAACAACACAGATCGGATCGCTCTGCTATATAAAAATCACTCCATTTCTCTTAACATAAAAGACTTTAAAAGTAGTCAAAAGATCTAAGAAGAGGGACACACAACCCAGTACCAGCTCAACTGCCTTTTTATCTTGCCCAGTGCTTCTCTCCACCAAGTCATTCACATTCTACAGTGAGTTCTTCTGAACTCCTAAATATTGTATGTTTTCTCTCCACCTGCCCAACTTCCCCCAGTACATCTGGGGTGGGAGGTAACACAGGAGGCTGGTACGGTCAGGAAAGAATCTTAAGACAAAAGAAGAACCTTACCACTTCCGGGAGCAGCTTAGTCGAGAGGTCATGGATGGCTTTGACCACTATGCATACGGATGACAGAAGGAATATCACCCCCAAGATGACACAGGCTCTGCAAAGAAACAGAACATTGGGACTCTTTACTGGGAGAACTCCACCCTGTTGATTTACACAATGACAGTGACAGTGACACAGCCCGAGGCACTGGGATCCACCGTAATTCGCCACACTCCCACCATGACCACCCCTAGTCTCAGAACTGATACAGAATCCTCTCCAGAAGAATACAGTTCAGAGATGTATCACCAAAATCAGTCCCGTGGGAAAGGGGCCCACCATGGTACAAGACCTCACAGCATCCCACGAATGCTGGTGTGGGAGGGTCTTCAAGGCCATGAAATCCTTCCCCCTTGCCTGGCAACACAATATTTCACTCCTCCTCCAGCTGGAGGGTGCAGAGTTTAATAGCAAAGAGTGGAGGCTTTGGAGGGGGTGGGGGAGGGATGGATTGGGAGTGTGGGATTAGCAGATGCAAACTATTATAATACAGAATGGATAAACAACCAGGTCCTACTGTAGAGCACACGGAACCATATTCAATATCCTGGGATAATCCTTAATGGAAAGTAATATGAAAAATTTTATATATAACTGAATCACTTTGCTGTATAGCAGATATTAACAACATTGAAAATCAACTATACTTCAGTAAAATAAATTTTTAAAAAAGAGAGTGGAGGCTCTGGCACGAGACATCCCAAGCTCTACCATTTAACCTGTTGGTTGATCTTGGTCAAGCTACCAAACTTCTTTTAGCCTCATTTTCCTCACCTGTCAAATGGGAATACTATTTCCTACCTGAAGATGAAATGAGGTAATTGCACAGAGCACAAAAAAGTTACCCATTAATGTTGGCTTAAGCAAAGTAACTGAAAAGCCCACCCTGGATGTCTCTTGATGATATGACAGGATAGACACCTTTGGATTTTCCCAAAGATAAAAAGAAGAAATAATTTGGTAACGACAAAAGAAGAGTATTCATGGCAGGATGGAGCGATTCTTTTAAAAGAAACGAGAGGAGAGAAGGAAGGATGAGGTCAGCCAAGACAGCCGGCACGGGGGAGGAGGAGCGAGTTAGGGATGAGGCCAAGGGTAAAGCCAGAGGACACCGAGACAAGGGTTGGGGGTGGGAGCTGGGAGGACGTCTACGGGCTCGGGATGCATCAGCTCTCTCTGGCAACGCAGACACAACGCACAGGAGAAAGACAGACAGAAAATGAAAGTAAGCCTGAGGAAATGATGATAGTAATACAATGGTCAAAATACCAAACGAAAAGGAAAAGAGAGAGAAAAGAGAAACAAATACAAGAATGACTGCAGTCAGCCCTAGATCATTCCTGTCCCAACATGAGGTCACCATCATTTGGCAGCCTTCTCAGCCCTCTTCCCCGGCTAACAGATAAAATCATTTTTCATTACCCACCTTGGATTCCCTTCTCTGCACTAACGGAATGGCCCAAAGTGGCACCTACGTAGTAATCCTAGCCAACCCCAAACCTAAAGGTCAGAAATAAGCATGTAAACAGGCTGCTTGCGGTCTACTCAGTAGGCTTCTAATTAACACGTTAGGTGTAGGTTTTATTCTTTCAAAAACACAGAGACAGAAAGAAAGGATCATTGCGGGCTGGGGTGAAACACAAAAGAACATAGAGATGTAGGAAACGTAACGCACAGGCTGGGGCTCTTGGTACAGGCTTGAGCAAAAGGAAATCCTGGCCCTGTAAACCAAAAGGATAATCTCTCCTGGGTGCCATACATCCCCATAAGGAGCCAGGGGAAAAACATGCACTCACGGGGGAAAAAGATAAAGCAGGCCCAAAGCACACAGGGACGCAGCAGCAGGAGCGAAGAAGGCTAACGCAGGCAATGTGCCGGGCCTGGTCACCACAGTCCTGGCAGGGTGCTGGGGGCAGAGGGGCCACAGCCGAGAGGACAGTCATGCAGGATGAGGTGGCTTACTGGAGGGCCCTTTAACTGATGAGATACTGGGGCAGGACCAGGGATCCCAGGGCTTGGGGGAATCAAAGCTCCCAAAGCAACTGGCCCGAGGCCCAGCTGTGCCACAGGGAAGATGGCTATGGGCCCGCTGTGCCTGGCACTTGAAGCAACCATTTCTTCAAGCAAATGGGACCGTGAGAGGTGCCATTTCAGGAAAAGAGCCTAAAAGTCAGGCCTCCATTCAAAAAGCTCCTGAGTGACTAGCAGAGACGCTCTCTGATTCATCCTTTCAGATAAATTCAACCCCCGACTTAGCTTCTCAGCCCCAACGGCAACTTACACTCCACTGGGGAATTTTTTGGAACAGTGGCCCAAGGACAGCTCCTTGGGTCAATTTCATCAGAATCTCTGGGGGTGAACCCAGGCATCTGTATTTGTTTAAAAGCTCCCCAGAAACAGAACTAGACCCACAGACATAGAAGACAAACTTATGGTTACCAAAGGGGAAAGGGATGGGGAGGGATAAATTAGGAGTTTAGAATTAACATACACACACTATTATATATAAAAATAGATAACCAGCAAGGACCTACTATATAGCACAGGGAACTATACTCAATATTTTATAATAACCTATAAGGGAAAAGAATCTGAAAAAGAATATTATATATATGCATATGTACGTGTGTGTGTGTGTGTGTGTGTGTGTGTGTATCTGAATCTCTTAGCTGTACACCTGAAACTAACACAACATTGTAAATCAACTCTACTTCAATTTAAAAAAAGTAAAAGCTCCCCAGGCAATTCCCTGAAGAATGTCTCACCCAGGACTAGACCCAGGGGAGGCCATGTCCTTAGGGAGCTTCCACTGTGGGGTAAAAATCCATCACTCTCTGGACAGAGGGAGCACTCACCCCAGGTGCTGAGGAAGGAAGGGTCTAATGGTCCCTCAGAGACCTGCAGTACATCTGTTACTTGATCAGCCCTTTCTCCCTGAGACGTGAATAGCGCAACCACCACTTGGGTGCTAGACCTTCTACAATTTATCACCACATCCCCAAGAAGCCTCCATCTCCATAATCCTCTTAGGGGGACAGACACAGATGTCTGAGCTGCTTCCTGACAGGGAATAGCGACGCTACAGGACTCTCTGTTTCTCCTGATCACTGCAGGCATACCTTGATAATGCACAAAAGGTGGATTTGGATTTTGATGGATTTTGTTAAGGAGACAGGTATGCAGTGGTCTCCTTACATAATATCTTGCTTATACATTTTTAATCAAAACTACCTACCAATCCCTTAAGGGCGAGAACCATATTTTTATATCTCAGTATCTACAGCAGCACGCAACAGCTGCCCCTTCATGCATCTGTAGAGTGGATGTAATCATTAACTGATTACGTAATCACTAGCTGACTTGTAAGTTCCCCCCCCCCTAGAGTTTAAAGGGGCATCACCCGCCTACCAGTGGGCTTGGGAAGAGGAAAGGGACTCCTAACACTTGAGCCAAAATGCCTATGGAATAGCCCACACTGTAAAACAACTCTGAAATGTAATGAAAAAATCCAAAGAAATGGATGATTTGGTTTATTCACGTTGAATTTTACAGATCTGTCGTCATATTTTCTTCACAAATATACCTATGAATATGCTCAAAATGTTTCAAAAACCTATCTTCATCTTCTTCTAAATGTGTTGCAAATTCAAAAGCCCACAGTCACCCTTCCATCAGCACTGCTGGAAGCCTGTGTGTCAGAGCTCCCCCAGAGCTGAAAGCAGCTATTATGAGCAGAGGGTGTGATGCTATTTTTTAACGTGTTATTAATAATATATTGTGTTTACACAGCAGCTTTCTCCTCAGGTGCTGAGGTGCACATCGGCTCATAAATGCCCCGGTGGCCACTCACCAGACCTGGGTTTTGGTTTTTCTGTTATTTTATGGATTGGGAGCTGGGGGGTGGCGAGAGTTGTGTTTCGTAAACACAAGGAGTCGAAATGGGAAAGTTGAGGATTTGGGAGGCTTGCCCCAAGTCACCGCAGAAGTTTGAAGTCCACCCAGAAATAAAAGCCGGGTCTCCTGCCGCCCTCCCAGTGTCCAGCCACCCGAAGGCTCTGGCCATTCACGTGACATCCTCACCCCACCACTGCCCTGGGGCTGCAGTCGTCTCCGGGATGCAGGGAAGATTTGGGTCAGGAGCAAATACTGCAAATATGGCGGCTTCTGAATCGGCAAGTGTGGGCTGTTTCCTGGTTTGGGGGGAGACGGACGGGGGGCCGGGGGAGAGAGGGGGAGGGGAATTGGTCCATCAGCGCACCTTGGCCGTCACCTGGAGAGGCTAGCCTGGCACATGAAGAGGGCAGTGTGCCCGCAGAGCCAGGTCACCGCAGTGAAGGCAGACTTCTCCTCCCTCCA
The DNA here is from genome assembly GCF_028023285.1 of Balaenoptera ricei. Lineage (NCBI taxonomy): Eukaryota > Metazoa > Chordata > Mammalia > Artiodactyla > Balaenopteridae > Balaenoptera > Balaenoptera ricei. The sequence continues at coordinate 1,791,619 of NC_082645.1, read as the reverse complement.
GCCCAAATCCCACAGCAGGAAAACACTGATTCAGAAAGAGGCAAATGATGGCTTTTACAATCTGTTTTTTGGATTGTTTTTTTAATCCACGCACTGGCTTATTAAGAGATCTCCAATCCTTACCAGATATTTGCCTTTCCTATTGTGATTTTCCCTTTCCTAGATACAAACAACTATATGTAAAATAGATAAACAGCAAGGATTTACTGTATAGCACAGGGAATTATACCCAATATCTTGTAATAACCTTTAATGGAACATAATCTACCAAAAAAAAAAAAAAAAACCCAATTCACTATGCTGTACATCTGAAACAAACACAATATTGTAAATCAACTATACTTCAGTTAAAAAAAAAAAAAAACTTTGGGAGGAGGGATAAATTGGGAGATTGGGATTGACATATACACACTACTATATATAAAACAGAGAAATTATACTCCAATAAAGATGTTTAAAAAAAAAAAAACATGATCAAAATTAAAATAAATAAAACCAGTTATTTCAAAGTTTAAAAAAAACAAAAACAAACAAACAAACAGAAAACTAGAACTTCCCTGGTGGCGCAGCGGTTAAGAATCTGCCTGCCAATGCAGGGGACACGGGTTCGAGCCCTGGTCCGGGAAGACCCCACATGCCACGGAGCAACTAAGCCTGTGCGCCACAACTACTGAGCCTGTGCTCTAGAGCCTATGAGCCACAACCACTGAGCCCACGTGCTGCAACTACTGAAGCCCACATGCCTAGACCTCGTGCTCCCCAACAAGAGAAGCCACCACAATGAGAAGCCCGCACACCTCAATGAAGAGTAGCCCCAGCTCGCCACAACTAGAGAAAGCTTGAGTGCAGCAACAAAGACCCAACACAGCCAAAAAAAAAAAAGAAAATAGATAACTAATAAGGACCTACTGTGTAGCACAGAGAACTCTACTCAATAGTCTGTAATGGCCTATATGGGAAAAGAATCTAAAAAAAGAGTGGATATATGTATATGTATAACCGATTCACTTTGCTGTATACCTGAAACTAACACAACATTGTAAATCAACTACATTATACTCAAATAAAAATTTAAAAAATAAAAAATAAAAAAATAAAATTTAATTAAAAAAAAAAGAAAGAGGCAAATGAACTACCGCCCCCTTTCAACACAATCTCCCAACCAACCCAGACTGAAGCTGCATTTAAATTCCCACAGGACCAGTGGTTGTCAAAGCGTGGTCCATGAACTAGCAATGTCCACATCACCTGGGGACTTGTTAGAAAGGAAAATGTCAGAGGCCACCCCAGACACACTGAATCAGAAACTCTGCAGATGGGACCCAGCAATGTTTTAATATGTCCTTCTGACGCTCACTGAAGTTTGAGAACCACGGTAGTATTAGTCTTGCCAAAGACACATTTAATATCTAAAAGAAGACTAGTAAAATCCAAAGAAATGGTTAAAGTCACTAGCACATTTTTTTTCTTCTCCAAAAGACTGCCAAGTTCTCAGTGTTCAGCATTGTAAATCTACGAATCACCCTGCAGTCAGCATTAATTTTTGCCTCTGAAGTTGTAAGGGCAAAACCTGTTGGCAGACACTCTCACATCCAAAGGAGAGAAGGTTGGAAGTTTGGCCCCTGGTCAACTGCAGGTTTAAAGGCCTGTGGTTCACATGAATAAAGCCTGGATCTTATCATACCCATTCTAAATTATTTTCCAAAAAGAAGCTTCTTCTAACCATCCCCTAATTTACAAAAGACCTAAGACACAATAGCTCTGGCACTTAACCAATTCAATCTACAGCTTAAAGTGTAATGTTTTATTTATCATCTGTCACCATAGTCTCCAAAGCACGTGTAATCTGGGTTGTCGTCCAGTCAAATGTGAAATAATGAAAAATGAAAGACAGTCAAGCGGCGAGTACACATAGTACTTAGGGGTGCACGATTTCTGATGCTGTTTGTTCTAGCTAGTCCTCTTTCACTCCACATAGTCTGCCATTTTAAATAAAGCCACGAACAAAACCAGCTAGGAGGCAGGATAAAGGGAAGGAGACAGGGTGCCAAGCGTGCCGTGAGCCATTTCTCCTTCTCTGTAACCGCCATGCCAAACAGCCACCATTTTATTCAAGACTCCCTGCTCCTTCACTAATTACCACCAGCCACCTCCTCTCCCACCTCAGGACTTCCCGCCCCTCCTCTTCCCGTTCCTACTCATCTTACCTACTTGACCCGCCCAGGCTCTAAGACTCCATCTCCTCTCTCCACCCACATCCCCATCTCTCTTCTCTCTCGATTTTTAAAAAGTATTTATTTACTTATTTATTTAGGCTGTGCCGGGTCTTAGTTGCGGCATGCGGGATCCTTGTTGCAGCACGTGGGATCTTTAGTTGCGGCATGCACACGGGATCTAGTTCCCCGACCAGGGTTCGAACCCGGGCCCCCTGCACTGGGACCGCGGAGGCTTACCCAGTGGACCACCAGGGAAGTCTCTCTCTTCTCTCTTTAGCTTCAACCTCATCCACCTGCTGCTTTGTGAACAGGATGTGGTGAGGGGGAGGATGGCTTGGACCAGGGACCGTCACTCAACCAGAGCTCTCCAGGCACGGGGTCAAACCCTGTCCATGGTTAGACTGTCCATCTCCTCAACATGTAAACCACTAAGAACCTCTCCTTACTCAACAAATGGCCCTTTGCTTTTACACCTAACAATACACAAGATGACTAATCCCATCCAAGTGAAATCTCATTTAGACAGAACTTTCTTCCTGGCTTCAACTTTAGGGACAAAAGTCAACATGGGGGAATTTGTTAAAGGATTAGATTCTAGAGCAGCGCAATCCAATACAATTTTCTGTGATGATGGAGGTGTTCCATTCTGTGCTGTCCAAGGCGGTAGCCACTAGCCATATGTGGCTACTGAGCACTTCAAAGGTGCCTAATACAACTGAGGAAATGAAGTTTTCATTTTAACTACTTTTTAAATTAATTAAAATTTTAATTTATTTAATTTTAATTAATTAAAGTTTAAGTGACCACATGTGGTTAGTGACTGCCATATTGGACAGTGGAGCTCTAATGGTTGGGTTGAAAATATAGAAGTTCACCCAGAACTTTAAATTTTTTAAATATATAAATTTGTATAGATAGATAGAGAGAGAGAGAGACAAAGAGAGAGACCCAGAAGCTGCTCATCTCAACCAGGTAAGTTTATAAAGTAGGCCAGCAGGAACTGCTCTAGGAAACCTTGCAAAGGGGCATCATGCCTTTGGTACCTCTCTTCAATCAGCGTATCATTTCCCTCCCTCCAGTAAACCCCCAGCTCCCAGGTTTACATTTCAAGTCTCACTCTTGTTCTCATCTAATGTCAACCAGTCACAGCACATCTACTGCTCCAGCAGGCTAACTGCATTCATTCACATTTCAAGGTCTACACGCCAAGGCTAAGGCAAACAAAATCTATTCCCAGCCTCCCGAGAGCACAAATCTGGGATGGGAAACCTGAAAATCATTACTGGACAGTCACTAGTTGTGAATGTGAGAAGAGATAATGGACAAGGAACAAAAAGAAGAAAAGGGTCAAAGGGATGAAACAGAACCTGGGGACCGAGTGGGAAGGAGGGATGGTTCACTGGTGTGACAGTTAATCTGGGTCTAGAAGACTGGACAGGAGTCATCAAGCAGAGAAGCCGGAAGGCTGTGGAGGGCGCTCCAGGCAGAGGGAACTTCATAAGCAAAAATGTGAAGACGTAACCCTGGGAGGTCCTGCTTCCATGGTAATTCAGAGTGGAGATGCGGTTCCTGGAGCATGTGGCTAGGGGGGCAGCAGTGCCAGACCACACGAAGGGCCCTCTGTGTCCTGGAAGTCCCCTCGAGATGGAGGGCACAACACCCACGATATGCACAACGTTTTCTCTGCATCTACTGAGACGATCCTGTGGTTTTTATCTTGTCTTCTGTTTATGTGATGTACCACATTGATTGATTTGCATATGTTGAACCATGCTTGTGAACTTGGGATGAATCCCACTTGGTCGTGGTGTATGATCTTTTTTATATTGTTGGATTCAGTTTGCTAATATTTTGTTGAGGATTTTTGCATCTACATTCATCAAAGATATTGGCCTGTAATTTTCTTTTTTTGCTGGTACCTTTGTCTGGTTTTGGTATCAGGGTGATGGTGGCTTCACAGAATGTCTTTGGGAGTGTTCCCTCCTCTTCAGTTTTTTGGAAGAGTTTGAGAACGTGATATTTACAACGGATCTTAGATGGTACAAGGACCAGCGCATTGTATTTAATAGTTATTTATTTTTATGTACATTAGAAAAACTGATTTTCACCCCATGCCTGCAAGGATATTATTGCCTAGGGGAAAAAAGTCAAATATGATTATATTTAAATAAATGTTAAGTAAGCAATAGCATAGGTGGTACGTACGATAGGGCAAAAATCATCCAGGCGGAACACACGTCTGAGGCTGAGAAAGCCTGCAGGGGCGACAGGAAGTTATTAAACTGTTTTAAGCAAGAGAGGCCCATGATGTGATCTCGGCTTTACCAAGACCCTCTGACTGGGCTTAGAGTTTGGCAGGGTTGAAGGGAAGGAAACTAGAGGCAAGGGAATCAGCGGGGAGACAATGCTAGTAGCCTAGAAAACAAGTGACGACCCCCTGCAGAGGAGCCCCGACAGTCAGACAGAGGGATCAATCGGGAAAGACCTTACGGAGGCAGAGTGGATGGAACACGGTAACTGACTAGAGAGCAGAGAAGGATGCCAGGAAAACCCTGATTTCCCTTTCCTAGAGGAAAGAGGTAGTGGCACATCCAAAAGTAGGAGGAATGCGCCTGGAGTGGGGAGCTGGTAGTGAGTTTAGTCCAGGACTCGCGAAGCTTGAGAAGCCACGTCCAGACAGCCAGATACACGGACCTTAGCTGAAGCGGCATCACCTGAGCCTGGCCGCCCAGGGCCATTTTCCTGGGCCCCTCGGTCTCACGATGCTGTTTCTGGGGTGTAGAGAGTTGCAAGGAGACAAAGGAACAGGGCACGGCCATTCTAATGATTGCCAGACCCCACCGAGTCTGGTGCAAGGGGGGGTGCGTGCTGAGACCCACGAGCCCCCGGCTCCTTTGATCCACCAACAAATACCGATTGACGTCTACTGTGTCCCGGTACAAGGATTCAGCAGCCAGCGAAAAAGCATGTGAATAACTACCTGTTCTCTTGGAGCTTACACGAGAGAGACAGACAATAAGCATGTGAACGAATAAGCACAGTCTACATAGAAACATAAAGCAGCACAAAGGAGAACAACGGGAGTGTATTTTATATACAGTCGTCCCACTTCTCTCTAAGGAGGGGGCGTTTAACCACAGACCTAAGAGATGGGACATGTGCTGTGCAGCTACCTGCGGACCAACACTCTAGACAGAGGGAACAGAGAGCAAAGGCACCTACGCAGGAGGTGAGACACAAAGACACGAGCACATCCATTTTGGAAAAGGACCAGGATATGGCCTTGGGCAAAACAGGCCTTGGAAGCTAAAGAACAAAGGCCCTGGAGGCCAGAGTCCCAGAGACAAAAACCAGACTGGCAGGAATAAAAGATTAGGTTTACCTCTGTTATACTAAAGAGTGTACCTAGTTGCCACAAGACAAGAAGCTCAACTATAAATTTTAACCGCACCTGTTCTGGCGCTTTCTTGCAGAAAATTCTCCTGCACTCCTTTCCCCTCACAGAAGTGCTCCCTGTTCCCGACAGCCACCATGGACCCATCTGCTGCTGATGAAAGAAGTTGGACAATTTCTGGAAATTATCAGTGATCATGAGGCAAACCCTCCGTTTTGTTATAAAAGCAACTTGTCCCTTCTACTCAGGGAGCTGGCACTTTTTTTTCTTGCTTTCTCCCTTGTGCACAAGCTCTCTCTTTTAATAAAAAAAGCTTTGCTTGCCTAAGAGTCTTGTGGAAGATATTCGTTTCTATGGCATTGCTGTTTCAGCATCTGGAAAGAGCCCTGTAACAGAGGGAACCCAGCATATTCAATGAACAGCGATGGGGCCCACAAGGCTGGAACGCAGTGACCATGCAGGACCTTAACGGTCATGCTAAGGACTTGGTCATGCTAAGGACAGGAAACCAACAATGGATTAAGCAGAGAAATGACTCACAGGTAAACAGGATCACTCCAGCTGCTCTGCTGAGAAGAGACCAAAGAGGGACACTGGTGGAAGCTGGGTGGCCAGAGAGAAGGTAATGTTGCCAGAACAGGTACCAGATCCTTGCTCAAAACCCATCAGCTCCCACCTTTAACAGGAATTAACACAAATCTTTAAGAGATAAAAAAGGAAGCTAAAGGAAGAGAAAAACAAAAGGGGAACCAGCTGGAACCAAGATGGCAACTAATCCGACCTCCAACCATCTCATTCTATGCTGATTTTACTGCATTAGCATATTAAACGACACACCTACCTGCGGCCATGACCGGAAGTCAAGGACCAAAAGAGGATAAACAGAGGGTGGCACCCCACTCCCTCAGAAAGCCGCGCCCCTTCCCCAATAGACTAATGCATATGCCTCCCCATCATTAGCTTCACTCCCCCCTCCCTTTGTCTCTACTCTAAAATCAAATCCCTCTCAGCACGTTGATTTGTGAACTAAGTTCCCACTTCTCCACTCTCTAGCCACTGAATAAAGCCTGCACTGCTTCAATCTCAGCTTTGCTTTTATTTTTGGCTGCACACACTCAAACAGAAAAGGAACCTTCCTTGCAGCCCTGGTAGGGCTATGGTCCAAGCAGGGTCCACAGGGCTTAATTCGGTAACAGTAACAGCAATGATCCTGGAAAGAGATGATGCTAGAATAGGGCGGGAGAAGTGGAGGTGGGGAGAGGCGGCTCGTTCCTACCAGTTCTTGTGAGATTCAAGGCAGATTTGCTGATACTCACTGTTTTCAGCCTAGGGAAGTACAAAGTGAACTGATGGGTTTTAGGGAGATTTAAAAAGGACATTCAGGGTAATACTTGTTTCTCAGGAGAATAAGAAATCTTACCACTTAAGCAAACTGGTTACTCAGAGTGAACCATTTAAGTATATTTAAGTCCATTTTATATTTAAAATTATATTTAGTGTCAATTATCTGTGCACCAATTTCAATTTTCTCTTAAACAAAAAAATTTTTTTAATGTTTAAAAAACGTTTAACTGCTTGTGTATGCATAAAATATATGCAGGGAGATACGCAAAGGGTGACGACAGCCTCTACAGAAAACACGTGGGGAACAGCAGCTTGCTTTTCCCTATATACCCTAGCATGCATTTTATGTATTTTGCAAACAACGTGCATGCACCACCTATTAAAATAAATACTACATCAATTTGAGATTGAGGGAAATATTTAGTGAGGGTCGACCAGATGCCAAGAAACCTGTGATGCACTAGATAAAATGACAAATAAGACATAGTCCGTTTCCTCAAAGAGTAGAGAAAGGGGGCATTTAAATCACAGGAATATTCCTAGAGAAGCTGAGATTTAAGTTGACTTTGAAAGAACCAAAAGAAGTTAGCTGGATAGAAGAGTATGTTTCCAGGAGAGTATATCCAGAGGCCTATCAGAATCCACTCATTCAACACATCTCCCCTGCAAAGCTACTTTGTGCCAGCCACCATTCTAGGGAGCAGGCCATGCGGATATATGGGGCAAGAACCTTCCAGGCAGGGGGAGGAGCAAGGCTCTAAGCAGAAGTCTGCTTGACCTGATGCAAGAACATCAAGGCAGCCAGTGGGATGAAGATGAAGGAGGAAAATGGTAGCTGAAGGCAGAGGGTAAAGGTCACGTCAAGTCTTACAGCCACTATAAGGATTTAGACATTTATAAAGATGGGAAGCCACCGGAAGCTCTGACTTGGGGATGACATGATGTCACATGTTTTAACAGGATCGCGCTGCTTAACAGAGAAAGAAGCAGGGCGAGCAGTTAGAAGGCCATTGTAATACTCGGGTGAGAGAGTGACAAATGATGGTGTCTTGGGTCAGGACTGAAGCACTGAAGAGGTGAGTGTCGGATATATTCTGATTTCAAGTTTTGGTCTGTTCAGGATCTATTCTGAAGGTACAGTTGACAAGTAGCATGAAATAAACAAGACTCAAGAGTGATTCGAGGTTTTTGACCTGAAGAAAGGGAGGGATGGAGTTGCCATTTCCTGAGATGGGGCAGACTGCAGGAAAAGCAGGGTTTGGGGGGGGGGGCAGGGGGGTGATCAGGAATTGGGTTTTGGACACGCTGTTCAGGATGTCTGTTAGACACCCAAGTGGAGGTGCTGGGAAGGCAGTTGGAGACAGGAGTTTAGTTTCAAAGAAAAGTCCAAGTCAGGACATATACTGGGGGTCATCACACAGACTGTACTTAAAGCCTTGAAAGTGGACGAGATCATTTGCTCAAGTATCACAAGTCCCTCAGTAAGACTGGAGTGAAGGTTCCATGAGGAATCCTGGCCAGGAAGCACGGGAGAGAAGTGGGCAAGGGCCAATGCTGAAGAACCTCACAGACTAAGTGTAGTTGTCTAAACTTTCTTATGAAAATCATGCAGAGCCCGAGGGCTTTAAAAATGGAGTAAGATGATTAGATTTGCATTTTCAACAGCTGACTCAGTCAACAGCCTCTAGGAACATCTGCTGGGTCAGACCTGCATCTGTTCCCCATTTCAGGCCCCGCTCTCCTCAAAGGGAAGTCTGACCATCATTGGACCTGACCTTGGACCAAGGCACTCAACCCAAGCTTGTGCTAATTAGATATTCTTTTCCTGGTCTTTGAATCCAAGATGAATGATAACAAGGACTGAACACAGAGATGATTCATCCCTCAGCAGGGATGGCTGAAAGGCTGAGCTCAGCTGAGACTCTGGACCAGTGTGGTTAACCAATGTCCCTCAGGATAGTCAGGCTTCCTTCCTACATGGCGGCTGACTTCCCCCAGAGCAAGCATTCCCTGAGAGTCAGGTAGAAGTCTCCAGGCTTGGAAACCTGACAGCATCCTTCCAGAACATTCTGTTGGTTATGAGTCATAGGCCTGCTGAAATTAAAGGGAGGGGAAAGAGACATCATCTCTTATAGGGGAATGACAGGGCAAGATTAAAGAATGTCACATACTTGGTTAGCAAATCCTTTGTGTCTGGAGACTCTCTTCATGCTAGGGTCAAAGCAGTTCACACAGAGAGCCAGGCTCTGTACTGCAGCGGACAAGAGGATGGATGGATGTCAGAAGAAAACAAGGAAGCCAACTCCTAGTAGGTAGATCACATCATTGTTCACAGCAGTTTGATCTCAGTTACGCATTCCTGCCCTTGCCATGTGCTTCTCAGCACCTCTGTGTAGGGGAAGTGTGCATCCTATCCACTTTCAGGCTTGGCCATGTGACTTGTTTGGGCCAGTGGAATGTGAGTGCAGATGACGTACAACACATACAATGCATCTGCTCAGGTGCTCAGAGAGGAGCCACTCCTTCAGCCCAAGACCTGGAAAGAGAATTCAGGTGGAACAAGGCCACTGCCAAGCCTCGGCTTAAATGGAAAATGACTGAGAAATTCATGTTTATGGTTTGAGTCATTTAGATGTGGGTGTTGTTTGTTATTGCAGCAAAACTGACAGATATGAGGTTCTCAAAAGATAAACCTCTTATGGCAGTGGCAGCAAAAGGCTGTCTCAAAAAAGCAGCCCTGGAATTGGAGCAGGGCATTGGCTGATTGAGGATCACTGTAGAACACATGTCTGATGACAGCTTGCTTATGGCAGAGAGGAAGCACCTCAAGTTTCAGTCCATCCCGTAAAGCAGGCAATCCTGGTCTCACTGATATGCAAAGAAAACCACTTCTTGAATGAATATTCTGACTGAATCACAAAGGTATACAAGAATGGAAGCCTCCTTGATCTCTGGCACTCCCGTCTCTGCGTTCCAGGCACCAGGCACCAACTCCACTCTTCTGTCTCTGTGGGAAATGAAAGGCTCTGAGCCTTCAGGACACATGCTTATTGGCATGACTGGGTTAATTGAATCTTCTTTCTTTTCATCCCTACAAAAATACTGTATCATTTCCTTGGTAACCTATTCTCCAGTGTTTCTAACCTTCTGATTACTGTATTCAAATTAATTGGCTTAAATTGTTCATTCTCTTTGATCCGCTTCTGGGAATCTACCCCTGAAGAAAAAGCTTTCTGCAGAAGAATGTCTGCATTCTTCATTGATAGCATTATTTATATTTAAAAATAGGGAAGTTAATTGTGCCAGAAAAGGAGGGTTTAAGTAACAGTGATGTATCAGTTCACAAGACTATTAACTGCTATTTAAAGCTGTGTTTGTCTGCAACATAAAAGTGATATGTCTTACCAACAGGTAAAACATTAAGTGAAAAAAGCAATATATAAAATTGTATGTATGCAGATTAGAAATATGTAAAAATAAATCTCAACCCCAGGTAAAAAAATTTAGCAGGAAACACACTGAAAAGTAACAGTGGTGACAACATGGACTTTTTTCTCCTTCTACTTTTCTGTATGTTGTACTTTTATAATGAAAAGAAAATTTCTAAAAATGCCTTCTCCAGCTGTATCATTTTTTAACATTTCTTTTTACTGTATCTTCATAAGACCTCAAATGCTGGTCTCTATCAAGTCTCAAACTTGATGACGTAAACTGATCAGGTTTTCACTGAGCATCTACTCTGTGTCCTGCAAGGTGAGGGGGGCACAGGTAGAAGGCATGCTTCTTGGTGGGTTTCAGCACTCTTACGTCACCAATACAGTAAGCTTCCACCTGAGCTCTACAGATCGTGTCCCCTTTTCCAAAACTCAGTTTACTTATAAGTAAAATAGGGATGATAAAAATACTACTTCCTTTCCAAAATTGTTTTGAACATAAATAAGACGATGGTTAAAATGCTATGTGTTATTACAAAGACACTGAACAGACGTAAAGTAATAAAAATGACATTTAATCCTATGTCATTTTCTTCCATATCTGGGACCCACTATTTAGCATGTCCAGTCTGAAGCAGAGTCTTAGGGCCAAGCCCTATGGGTATGAATTCCCTGGGGCAAACACCCCTTGGCATGCGGCTAAGAGTCTGTGGCTTACAGAGAACTTCCAGGGACTTGACTTCTTATCAGGGCCGCCATCTGATAAGTTAGAAGGGCTGAGAGAGCAGGATTCAGGCAAAGAGAGAGCTAGGGAAGACCTTGTGACCTGCCCAGGGTTATAAAGCTAGTCAGTAGTGAACTTGGAGTTCAACTCCAAATCTAAAGCTTGAAACATAGACAAGCTAGAGTTTTATTTATTTGGATGTTCTGTCCATTTTAACACACACAATTTTTGCACACACTTTTGTGTACAGAATTTTCTAACTTAAACAGCAGTACTGCTGGAGTCACTGAGTTGGGGTTACAGCTCATGAGTCCTGGGTTCTAGAACCATCCTTGTCGTGAACTTGGGGAAAAACAGCAGAATAGTATAATAGAACTTCTCTAGACCTCAGCTTCCTCATTTGAAAATTAGCAACTTTGATTTAATCACCAAGGTCCTGACACTCTAAAATTCAAGTCTCAAGGTAGCAGTGGGAATTCTGACTCATTAAAGATTTTTAGTTTAAATCAACAGGTTTGAGGCACAGATTTACTTGCAGAGCTGAGATGTAAGAACTGAACAGTAGGTATTATTTACCTACTGGCAAGTTAGGAGAAAAAAAATATGAGCTTCCCACTGAGCGATGTATAAATTACAGGCTTCCTTTCATACACTACTACAGAGCTGTCAGACGGCAAGAAAGATTCACCACGTTTTTGGCGGGCTCTTACTTATTTCTGCAACTTCTCTGTGACCTACACACTCTACTCTTTTGAAAGGCTGACATTTCCCAGAGTAAGAGAGAAAAAAATAGATAACACAGAAAGAGAGCACTTTAAAACACAATGTTATTCATCTATCGAGTTGGGCAACTCGTTTTCTAAACAGAACGACAGTTTTAAATTATTTGAATAATATGAATATGCTGTAGCCTCACTATATTATAGCTTGGGAAAAGCACATTAATGAGTAATCCTAAAAGCCTTCACCTGGAGGAGCTAGGTCCTGAAAATTCTGGAACTCTAAGTTACACTGATTTCTCTCATTGAGAGTCACAAAATGCTGACGCTTCCCTATGAAATACTACAGATCTGCCTACAAATAGGCTACGGATTGGGTCCCAAAATCAGCTGTGTAAGCTAAAAACATCACCAATCACACCATCTTAAGAGAGAAATGCTCCCACATCCATTATCATCCTGCCCGTTTTAGGAATGGAGAAATTAAGGAATCTATATGTAACACGCTGCAGTGCCGAATAAATACAAGGACGCGGCAGAGTTAAACAGGTGGGGTTTTTTTAACCACTGGCGGGTGGGCGGGGTGCACGGATGTCACCGGAAAGACTGCAGGGGGTTGGGAGGTATAGCAGGTGTCTCGAGAGCCACACCACATCCCCTCGGCCAGCTCAGAGTAGGGGTGCAGCCGAGGTGAAGGCTCTGGGTTCCGCGACAGACTCCCAGCTCAGCACCCATCCCGGTGGCCTGGTGTGCATTTCTCAGAGGCCGGGGGAGAATCCTGCGCCTACTACAGAAGCGACCAAACCCCACACCTCTTTATCTGCTTTTCCTCCCCCGCTAACTCGCCCCTCTCCCTCACTCCTGCCTTCTGGGATCAAGACTCACTGCCCAATCATCCACCTGCAGACAGGTCCTTGCTCGAGGCCCTGATCTGAGGCAGGAGGAGTTCCAGGAAGAATTTAAAGGAAGGACAGTCGTGGTATATAGTCAAAACAAAGAGAAAGCAAGATAACTTGGAGATGACATGGTTGAACTCAGTGTCTGACCACAAACATCCATGTGAACAACCAAACAGACTCAGGACAGCCACTTGGACATTCTCCTGGTTTTGCAGATTAAATCTGTGCAAGGCCCCCAGAATTGGGCCACTCTCCCAGGCTCAAATGTCCAACCAAAAGCAACAGTCTTGGGCACAATTGTTGTAGGAGCCTGTAATTCCCTACTACCCTGTAAGAGACTCACAGATGCAAAAGCGAGTCTATGAATAAACCAAGCCAAGGAAATGGGATCAGAGAGTCAAAGAAAGTGAGACTTTGCCCCTTCAAATCATTACATATTTTGCCTCTGAAGTCCAGTGATTTTCCCCTCTTGGCGGGGATGCGGGGGGAAAGTGCTGTCCACAGACATAGACCATAAAAGGAGGTCTTGCTGAGTCAGGGCTGAGGTCTGTGCCGCAAGTCGGCACCGAGAACAAAGCTGTATCTGGGCATACGGACTAGGAGGGCAGCGGGGAGTGTGCAGCAGAGAGAGACGTGAGCCGCCTGTGGCCAGAGGAACACAGCACGTTTGGCCAGTGGACCCTCTGAAGGCTGGCACCGTCCAGGATGGAGGGGAGGACCTGCGTGTTGAGTCATCTGGAAAAGCTCAGTCAGAAAGGCAGAGATCTGATTCCAAAAAAGAAAGAAAGAAAAAGAAAAAGAAAGGCAGAGAAGGAGAGTGGAGGGAGCAATCGCAATCTTAAAACACAAACATGGGGGCTTCCCTGGTGGCGCAGTGGTTGAGAATCTGCCTGCAAATGCAGGGGACACGGGTTCGAGCCCTGGTCTGGGAAGATCCCACATGCCGCGGAGCAACTAGGCCCGTGAGCCACAACTACTGAGCCTGCGCGTCTGGAGCCTGTGCTCCGCAACAAGAGAGGCCGCGATAGTGAGAGGCCCGCGCACCGCAATGAAGAGTGGCCCCCGCTTGCCACAACTGGAGAAAGCCCTCGCACAGAAACGAAGACTCAACGCAACCATAAATAAATAAATAAAAATTAAAAAAAAAAAAAAACACAAATATGCCTGCAGAGGGAGGGGGTAGCTACAGGGAGAGAGGCAGGTGTAGACAGTTACGCACCAGACAAACGGCATTCAGGGTCACATTTCGGGGCACGAAGGACCATCGTCCCTCGTTACCTGCAGGGCATTGGTTCCAGGACCTCTGCAGATACCAAAATCCATGGATGCTCAAGTCCTTTATAGAAAATGGTGTAGTACAGTCGGCCCTCTGTAGCCGAGGATGCAGAACCTGTGGACACAGAACCTGTGGACACAGAACCTGTGGATACCGAGGGCCGACTGCAGAGGCCAAGATAGTTCACATTACCAGTCCCACCCTCAATATTCATCTGGAAACCAAACTCTCGTGCCAGTATGAGGATGAGGGGCGGGACATCCCTGGCGGTCCAGGGGTTAGGACTCCAAGCTTCCACTGCAGAGAGCACGGGTTCGATCCCCGGTCGGGGAACTAAGATCCCACATGCCACGTGGCAAGGCCAAAAAAAAAAAAAAAAAATAAGGGTGAGCGGCATCAAGAAAACCTTGTTATAATTTCACTAACTGTACATACTACCAAAAGGAGGGAGGGACCAGTTTAACAAGACCACCTGTGTTTGATACGTCCACACGTTCCTCCAAATAATCAACTCAATGTCCTAAAAATGACTGATTTGTCAACTCATTAATTAAGGATGTAGACACCTCTCAGAAGGAATCATACACAAGTTCTGAGAAATCCATCCGAATGCCCCAATTATTGGCAACAACAGTGAAAGCTCTAGTTGAACCTTCATTCTTTTTTTGTTTTTCTCTTTTACTTGTTTTTAAATTCTTTTCTTTTTTCTATTTCTTTGGGTTTTAACATTTTTTTTTGTTTTTTCTTGGGGGGTATTACCCAAGAAATAATACTGGGTAATACCTCATCCATCAGTATTACTGAGGTATTACCAATAATACTGGTAATACCTCATCCATCAGTATTACTGAGGTATTACCAATAATACTGGTAATACCTCATCCATCAGTATTACTAGAAGCGCTCGGTATGGCCACCCACCCCGCTGCTTCTCACCCCATTCTGGGTCTTCATTTCTCCAAAGCATGATCTGAAGCTCTTATTACACCTAACATTCCATGGCCCACCCCACATCTGTAGAAAATCTCTCCAGTGGGATGGGCACAGACTCTGGGGTCTTTATAAGCTCCACTGATGATTCCTGAGCGCCCTGAAGTCTAAGAACCAGATACTGTACTTCGATAGCTTTTGTCCAAGCCTGTTACTGAGGCCAAATGCTGGGGGCTTGTTTCCCACAGAGGGCAGAGACCAGCTCTGCTACATAAAGACAGGGAGATTCCCCTGAAGAGAAAACAGAACTTAACAAAACAAAATGCTGGCTCAATGAATCAGACAAAAGGAAAGTGTTTGAATTGGTATCCCCTCCTACAGGAAGCCAGCTCCTTAAAAAAGGAAATGCGTTTCACCTAAATGGATTAGTCTCCTAAGCTATTTTGGCACTAACAGTGTCGCAAGCTAGGGCTTCATGGATGCGTGCATTAGATAATCTGTCCCTCCAAAGCCCCACAACCAGAAATTACGAGGGCCTGTTTGTGAATAATTCACTGTGCCTGAGTCGGGGGACTCAGATCTAACAGAGACTTTTATCAATCTGCCTTTATTTTGCCAACGACAGAAAGAGCCTTGTAGGGACAGACTGCCAGCCACGTGGGATGAACAATCATGGGAGCAGTAAAGAGGAAAGTCATTTATTATTCCCGCCATAATTATTCAACCTACCGCTGCAAGTACCCCATTTTGCTCTAATATGCCTAACCAATGGTTTTGAATTAAACTGCCACTGCTTTTTTTAAGCAAGGGGGTAAGAAAGATGGAATCCCATGCATGTTGAAAGAAAAATGCCACGTGGCTCTGAGCAGCCCCTGCAATGCTCATTCCCTTCCTAATTACCAGCCCATTGGTTTCCTGACAGATGGAAAAGAATGACACCGCCCCTAATGGAGCCTATATAATGAGGCCCTGGGTAATCACAACATCCATTCAATCTGCACCATTAATGCCAGAGGTGGTTCAACCGAATTAGAAAATTAGGGTCTTGTAGATAAAGACTGATGCATGTGTACACAGTAATTCTATTAACCGTTAACATGCTTTGTGTAAAAAAGGCTTGCAATTCAAAACCATGAAAGAGATATGTAATTTGCACCCCTGGCTGAATTAATAGCTTGTCACTGGGTGTGTAGGTCGGGGTGGGAGTGTGTGTGCTGTGGCTGGACCGCTCCGACACCGCGGAATAAAAACATCACCAGCCAGTCAATTAAGGGAATTATTCATGGGCTTGTTGAAAGGTCACATGCCAAGAACTTCCTTTAACAGAAAGGAGCTGAGATGTGACATTCAAAAAAATTTCTTTTAAACTCAGAGATGATTGGAATTGGGAACAAGCAAAATTTCACGTAGAAATATATATAAAGCTATTACTGACATCTTTCAAAATCCATTATTTAAAAGATTATTCAGGCATTTGTGGGCCCCACCCCCAGGTCCCCCAACTTCTCGGGCACCTACTGCTTCATCACCATTCTTTCATCTCCCTGTGCCTTCTGCAAAAGAGCTGGTATTTCATTCATCTTGCTGTGAATCTATGGCCTCTGCCAGGCACTTAGAATCGTCTAGATGCAGGTAAATGGTCTTTCTCCTGTTCAGAGGAGGAAAACTTCCATGAAAGAAAGAAACGTGAAGAAGGGAGACGGGCCCTTACGTCCCAGCTCAGTAAGTCCTCTCACTCCAGGGATTTCACCCACACCCCACCCCACGTGGGGCGACAGCTGGCATGGTCTAGAGACGTTTCTGGTTGTCCTACCTGGGTGGGTGGGTGGCTGTTCGTAGCATCTGGTGAGTAGAGGCCAGGGATGCGGCTAAACAACCTACAGTGCCCAGGACTGCCCCACAATACAGAATTCACCTGACTCAAAACGTCAACAGAGCGGAGGTGGAGATGCCCTGTCCTACTCCAATATTTTCAAGCCTTGCCGCCCAAAGTGTGGCTCCTGGACCAGCAGCATTGACCTGGGAGCTCTTTCCAGACCTCCTGAACCAGCATCTGCATTTTCACCTCCCAGAGCATTTGTAAGGATATTAACACCTGAGCCGCACGCGCTTCGAACAATGGTTCTCAAAGTTGGCTGCTCCCTGGAATCACAGGGTCGCACGCTGCATGGATCCCACCCGCAGACATCCAGGTGTGACTGGTCTGGGGAGCGGCCTGAGCAGCAAGGCTTTTAAAAGCTCCTGAGGTGATTCTGATATGCAGCCAGGTGTGAGAACCACCGTCTTCCAATATGGTAAATCAGGGCTACTCAAAGTGTGGTCCCCAGACGAGCAGCAAGAGCACCACCTGGGAACTTGTTAGAAATGCAGATTCCCAGCTTCATTCCCTCTCCTGATCAGAGGGTCTGGGTGGGCCCAGCAGCGTGAGCTCTCACCAGTCCTCGGGGCCACTGGAGTGCCTGAGTATGAACAGCACTGCAGTAAATGGCACGCCCCCAGCCACCCAGCAGTTTCTGATCATTGGGAATTATACCGCTGTGTTCTTCCACATATTACAAAATCACTCACTGAGCAGCCTTGTGAGGCCCTGGTTTCCTTTGTTGTGGCCCTGCACGTGTTGCAGGAAAGTGTGCCCGATGGGATGGACAGTGTGTTTTTGAGACTGACTTCTGGGGTAAAGGTGTATGTACAGACAGTTTGGAACCATGCAAATGAACTTTGACCTCCAACTTTGTACTTAGGGAAGGATCCACTGAAATCTGCCTTCTGCATGGGCCCAACACACCTGAGAGCAAGGTGGGACCACGTGCAAATCGCGGCAAAACCTGCCCCGGCCCCTGGTCAGACTTCAAGGGGGCCTCTTCGCCTAATCAACCTCCCAGAGCCGGTGGGTGTATGGAGTCCAGAAAAGCTTTCCAGAGGAGGGTGAGCCTTTCAGGGCAGCAAGGTGAGGGTAAGTGGAGCGAGGAGGCGGCAGGCTTCTCATGAGAACAAGCAGGTAGGCAGAGGCGTTTAAACGGCAAAACAAATTCACCCATCAGCCTAGGGGAGGGGATTCTTACACAGAGTGTGCTGGAGAGATGGTTTGGGCCAGGTCTCTTCGGGTACCAGCCACAATTCTGGGCACAGAGCTTTCATAGTTAGATCTGCTCTGCCTACAGTAGGTCAAAAAACATGGTGACGTCCACTCTTTGCAATTAACACTCTTTTTCTGAAGCCAGTAGGAAGGAAGGCATTTTTTTCTTCTGTTTAAAGAAAGAAAAGGGAAGGGATGCTTCAGGACACATTTAGCATGACAACAGAATTTTATAAAACTACCTAAGATTTGTAAACTATTTTAAGGAAAAGCTACTGAAATCAAAAGTCTATCAGGCAGGAGCTGAATTAAACTCCACGCCACAACTATGCTAGACAACCTGACTGCCTGACGTGAGCCTTTGTGTGATTCATGCAGCCTCTCCATCTAGGTCAGCGGTCCCCAACCTTTCTGGCACCAGAGACCAGTTTGGTGGAAGACAGTGTTTCCACGGACAGGGAGGGATGTTTCAGGCAGTAATGCGAGCGATGGGGAGCGGCAGACGAAGCTTTGCTTGCCCGCCCGCCGCTCACCTCCTGCTGTGCGCCCCGCTACAGCTGGGGACCCCAGATCTAGGTTACCTGCTTCTAAAAGCAGAGCCCACACTGCTTTAGAAACGGCAGTGAAAACAGCCCACCACTGCAGTGTGCTCATAGGTCCTGTAGGAAATCACTTCCAAACATTATTGTTTCTAAAGTTCTATGTCTGCTTTTGTCCTAACTGGGCCATTAGAAATTATTCTGAGAAGGACATGGTAAACACTCATCCTCCATGGCTTGTCTTTTACCAACTCCAATCAGATTTTCACTGGGAAAACCCAATAACAAAAACGTACATAAAATACCTCTACATGACAGCAAGGTCCAGTGTGCCCCAGTGGAGACAGAAGAACAGACAGAGGCTTCCATCACTTACCGTCTCAGCCTTGTCCCCGGAATCAAGTCCTTATAAAAATGCCTCACCTCAAAACAAAACAGGGGCAAATAACTGGTTTTCTAGAGTGCTATCAGTTTTAAGTATATCTCCTATACTCCTCATCTCCTTTCCAATCATAACAGACCATTTTCATACATGACTAAGAGCTAAAACCAGGAATAAATCTCATATCCTTGGTCATTAAGACATTGTCTCACTTTCATTCTCTCGTTCTCACTTCCCCTGGCTCCTCTACAAATCTCTACATATGCATGTATACACGCGTATGTGTGTCTACATATATGTGTCATATGCATGTGTGTGCATGTGCACCTATGGATGTATAGATATACATACACTAGGGAGAGAGATGGACAGACAAGGAGGGAGGGGAGAGAACTTTAGAAAGTCTGTAAAGAAACTTTAGAGAGACTTGTAAAAGACTTCAGAAAAGTCACAGAAAATGTTCCAGAGGGAAATAAAACAAACTCATCAAAGGATGCTTGCTCAAAAAAAGTCCCAGAGTCTCAAATCCTGCTATGATACAGCCTGAGGATGGGAGTACAGACCCACAGGTATGGCAGGAAGTCTTCAACGGACAGGGGCTTTATAATTTCCAGAGAAGCATGTGGCAATGAGACCAACATCTCAGGGGCTTTCCAATTCCTGCCTTTCCCAAGTCCTGAGCAAGGCTACCAGAGTCACCCGTGCTAATCGAGGGAGTTGTTCTGGTCCTGGCTGAAACCAGGAGCACTGGCTTGGAAAACATCAAGACTGAAGGAAAAGATGTCCATAAATCCATCATCGTGACAGCATGGGAAACTCTCGGATGGGGTGACATTTAAGAGGAACATAAGAAAATACTCAGTCAATTAATTAGTCAAAGACACAACCAAATGAACAGTGCAAACATGTATATGAGATATACGTCCCCAAATGGGCTGAGCCTTGAAAACATCTTTTTGATATTTAAGGCAAAACCAAAACCTTTCAAGTGTTATTCAGAGAAGAATGCTCAGGCGGGCTCGAACCCAAGAAAATGGTCCAGAGGAGACAAAGAAAAGACAGAACAAGCACCACTCCCTCTTCATTTGCATCCTGACCTTCCATGTAGACAAGGCACAGAAAAGGAAATTCATGAAGAAGACACAGAAATGCAACCAGAGAGACTTGAAGAAAAGCTCCCGGTCATGCTAACAGCCTCCAGGTCCCAAACCCCATCATCCCAAATACTGAAGGATCATTCAACGTTATGGAAAATTTGCTGGTAGTCTTTGAAAAAAAATCAGGGCAGACAGAAAACATTTCTAAAGGTCTGAAAATAAGTCTTAACATTTTAAAATAGATCTTAGAAATTAAAGATTGATGGAAGCTCTACTTCAAACCCTTAGTTGACTTATTCAACAGATTTATTGGAAACATTCCAAAATGAACAAGATTTTGTCCACCTAAATTGCACTGGCCTAACTTCATTTCCTTCATAGATGGCTTTAGTTAGGTGAACTAAACTCTGGTTTGGGTAACCCTTCAGGAAAATCTTGATTAGCCAAACGCAATCGATTTGGAATGAGGTACCTAGCACCGTGTCTTAAAAAAACATTTGTAAAGCAAACAAAGTTGTAACGGACACTATTGTGCCTCTTAAATTGTCTTTTTATATATACATATATATATATATACATATATATATTTTGGGGGGGGCTGCATTGGGTCTTCATTGCTGCACACAGGCTTTTCCCTAGTTGCATTGAGCGGTGGCTTCTCTTGTTGCAGAGCACGGGCTCTAGGCACATGGGCTTCAGTAGCTGTGGCACACAGGCTCAGTAGTTGTGGCTCGCAGGCTCTAGAGCTCAGGCTCAGTAGTTGTGGCGCACGGGCTCAGTAGTTGTGGCGAACGGGCTTAGTTGCTCCACGGCATGTGGGATCTTCCCATACCAGGGCTCGAACCCGCGTCCCCTGCATTGGCAGGCGGATTCTTAACCACTGCGCCACCAGGGAAGTCCTAAATTGTTCATTTTTAAAATGAAAAACTCCAGTGCCAGTTGGAATATAAATTGTCATAACTTTCTCAGAGGACAATACAGTCATATGTATCACATCTCTGACTAGAAATTTCATTTCAAGGAATTTTCTTCATAAAAAATAATCAAATACAGGCAAGAATGTACAAGGTTCTTTGTTGTTGGATTATAATAGAAAAAGAAAAACAAGTATTTAATCAAATGGGAATGGTTACTGATGGTGCATCCATAAGACACAACACTGACACTTAAAATGAAATATCAAAATTTTTAATGACAGAGAAACACTCACTCTAGGAAGTTAGGTGGGGGAGAAAGGAGGATGTACAACGAACACAGAGCATTAACTTAATTTTTAAAAAAAATACCCACAAACCTATGAATGGGTATAAAAGAGATGGAAAGAAAGTTAACCATATTCTCTGGGTGGAGGGATGAGGGGTGATTTTTATTTTTATACTTTGAGATTTTTTTCAACTTTAAAATAATAAATATATACTAGTTGAAAGTCATAAAAACACTATTTTTTTTTTTTACAATTGGCTTTCTAAAATATTAAAATGGTAAGTTACGAATATCCAAGCAGGGGCTTCAGGGAGCCCATTCAGTGTTGTAATGGAAATGCAATAGGGAAGATTTCAACACAAGGGAAAAGATGGCATCACGAGCTCCAAGGCCACTTCCAATCTAGTGGCCTGTCCAGGCCTTCACAAGAAAATTATAATCATGCAAGTGAGGAAGTTCCCATGTCCCCATCTGAATACCAAAGCAAAAGGAAGACGGGTCTCAAACTCTAAGAAGAGATATGTAGGGAGCTGAAGCAGGGGCAGTACCTACTCTTCCCCATAAAGTTCTTCCTACAAATGCCGCTGTTTCTTCAGATGCCCAAGACACAGCCCCTCCATCCATGTGGACTCCTCTCCGGGTTCTACTCTCTAAGAGGCAGGAGAAAAAAGACTGACTTCCCAATATAACATGGGTCCCCATGAAATGCAAAAAGTGTCTTCCTCAATAAATCTACCCAAATCCTTTTTATTCTATAAAAAGAAAAAAACATGAATTACTACTTTAAGGCTGTTTCTTTAACTCAATAACACATGCCCTCTTTTGGAACTAAACCTAATATCCTGGGCTTCCCTCTGGGATTGAAGGCGGAATAAATCAAAGCAATTATTTCTGGAAAGTAGCTAATGTGCAAATATATGTTCTCCCAGAGTACAATTTCCCAGCACACATGCGCGTGCACACACACCCTCCCTTTGAAATGGGCCAAACTAACATTATAAAGCTTAGGCCCCAAAGAGAAACTGATGGACATACTTTGTCACATTTCCTCAACTGTGCTTTGATTCCTTCTGGCCTGAGCTCTGATGACTTTTATCAGCTTCTATCACTGTCTGACACTGATGTGGAGAAGGGAGTGATAACGTCTACATTGGTTCCGCTTTGCCCTTTAAAAGCAAACAAACAAAAAAGCCCCCTTGTGAAAGGCCATTGAAATATGTACTTGGGCTACGATCCTAAGCCCATCCGCCTTCCCATGAAGGCGCCCACCACCTCCCTGCTGGTGACTGGACACACAGAGGCAGTGGATGGAGGCCAGCCTCATGTCCGAACCACACGCAGCAAGCCCCAAGTGCCGTGCAGTTCCTCTCCAAACATCTCGGCAAGACTAGCCTTCCTGGATCATCACATCAGGGGGGCTGGGTCCAGCCACACACGCGGAAGACGTCCCTTTAAGTCATTGCTTTCTCCCCAGCCCTTGCATCAGCCAAATCCTTCTCCCTAAGCTCTTTGCTTTTAATAGGATGTGGTATTTGCAAGACATAGACTCGATAGTAAGGAAGCGTGTATTTGATCCTGACCGGGACCTCCAACAATCACATTTCAGGAAATGCAGAATCGCTGGTTAATTATGTGACGGGCCGACCCAGCTTTGTGTAGTCGACTGTTTGCAAGCCTGGCCCCGGCTTTGGTTACTCTTGATATTTGGGAAAGCAACCTCTTTCAGACCTGCAGCTGGGCCCGCACAGTGAAGGACGCCTGGGGAATCCTGCCGGCTTGACGTGCATATAAAGTAGGTAAGATTATCATCCCCTGCATATGTTCCTCATTCTCCTGTGCATTTGTGGCTGGCAGCGTTTCCAATCACAGTGGTCACCCCACGAACCACGAAGGTTACAGATCAGGGGCAAACCACAGCCCCGCCGTACTTGGAGACTGACAGGTCTCCTGTGTAAGGCACGCTCTTGCCAACAAGTCAGCTGTCACCCGCATTCAGAATACAGACTGGGCTAGGATGAACTACACGATTTTTTTAAATTCACAGTTTGTCTCTCATTAAAAAAGAAAAAAAAAAAGGGACCCCATATTTCCAACACAGGGCCTAAAGGAATACACAAAGAGGTGTGTACAGACTCACACACAAGGAGTAGACGGCATGACAGTTTACAACAGAAAAGCTGGAGCAACTCACATTTCCTAATAGGAGACTGCAAAATCAATTCTGGTTTAGCCAACAGCAGAACTCCATGAGGCCATTAAAAAGAATGGGTTAGATCCATAGGTAGGAGATTTTGAAATGTCCTTGGGTCTTATGTTGGAAAAAGACGTAGGTTCCAGAACAATATATACAGAAAGATCCTATTTTCATGTACACGTAGTCGTGTGTGTATAAAGCATATGGGTGGTGTATTATATTGTATTTACATAGAAAATATTCTGGAAATACATACACCCAACTGTTCATTGTGATTCTCTTTTATGGGAGAGAGAGAAAAGGATGAGGGTAAGTATGAATGAGATCAAACTTTCACTTTAAATTTTATATTAATTGAAATGTATTTGTTCTACAAATATGTACAACTATAATCAGTGAAATGAATAAAAATATATTCATTTTTAAAGAAACAACGTACAGCTTCACACATTTACAAGAACGGCAGAATTCCCTTATGACAAACCACCTGAGCTCTCTGACGTTAATTATACAATCAGATTACTTCACCCCCCCTGACTTGCCCAAGGATTCCCACTGTTCTGATAATCAAAATTCCTCCCAAGGGTCCCAAAGCCCTGGCCACCTCCCAGCTTCATCTCCCCTTTGCCCCCCCCCACTAACTGGGTCCAGCCATAAGAACCTATTTTTCTGACCTTTAAACACACCAGGCTGGTTCCCACCAACCGCTCTGCCCAAGGATGCTTTTCCTCCCAGCCCCTTCCTGCCATCTGAAATATCAGTTCTGGAACCTTCTTTGACCCCCAACTTCAGAGAAGCCCTCCACACATCCTCTGTTACGTTGCCTGGTTGATTTTCTTCACAGCTCTTCCTTCTCTCTACAATCATATTATGCTCTGTCTCCTCCTGTTAGGTCCATGAGAGTGGAGGCTTGTTTGTCTGTTTCCTGGTGTCTCCATAAGTACCTGGCACCTGGTGGGCACTCAACAATTCACTGCTGAATCAACGAGTACATATCAGAGTCGGGTGTTAGAAAATGCGACTCCTGATAGGAATCTGATCGGGAAAGCTAGACTTGCTTCAAAACAAAGTTTAGCTCCTCACATATGAGGAAAATAAAGAAATACACAGATACATACACACATACATAATAAAGTTTAGCTCCTCGCAATTGACAAAACACCTATCCGACCAGAAACCGGATGCCTAGATCATCATTCATCACCCAGAAATGCAGATGAGCTACAGAATTCAAAAGAAGGACCAGGTTTAGATTCACCTATACTTCATGGAAGTCCCTTGAGATGTATTTATCCATAAATCTTTCCTACATTCGCACACGTCAGGAAAGAGTCCCTCCGTGATCACCTTTCCTGAGTTGTTGATCCCGACAGCCATAGGAACCCTGAGGAAGAGCAGGTATTTAGCCAGACGGGTCTTAACTGGAGCCAACAAAATGCTTACTCAGAGTAGGGGTTAAAAAGGGGCGCCATGTTTGCAATACGTAAACATGTCACTTTCCAAACTTCCATCTATTCTTTCAGACAGGACTTGTCAACAGTCTCCGTACTGCTACTATATTTTTGAAGGGCACTCAATTTCAGACTCCTGAAAGTACATGTCTTCACATCCAAAGAACTGCACCTCAGAGAACCCGGCTTTCCCACGATCTCAGCCTCAGTCACCTTCGGAGAGGACAAGGATTTGAACTTTGATTTAAAAGCAGGTAAGGTCAGGCTTGTTTGTAGGGGAAGTCCACGCCACTGATGTATCTTTCACACAGGTTGTCTCATTAAAAGTACACGCTCAGCGGCTTCCCTGGTGGCGCAGTGGTTGAGAATCTGCCTGCCAATGCAGGGGACGCGGGTTCGAGCCCTGGTCTGGGAAGATCCCACATGCCGCGGAGCAACTAGGCCCGAGAGCCACAACTACTGAGCCTGCGCGTCTGGAGCCTGTGCTCCGCAACAAGAGAGGCTGCGATAGTGAGAGGCCTGCGCACCGCGATGAAGAGGGGCCCCCGCTCACCGCAACTAGAGAAAGCCCTCGCACAGAAACAAAGACCCAACACAGCCAAAAATGAATGAATAAATAAATAAATAAATGAATGAATGAATGAATAAAAAGTGTAATTCTTAAAAAAAAAAAAAAAAAAAAAAAAAGAAGTACACGCTCAGAAAGGGCAAATGATTTCTTGGTTGAAAATGCCAAGGAACAAATTTTAGTGGGTGCTCACACCCACACTAAAGGACCCCTTTGGAGCAACACAGTAGCAAATAGAGAAACACGGCAACTTTGCGGGTTCTCAGAGTCGCCCTTGGAAAGCTATGGGGGCGTGGTGGGTATTAACCCTGCCATTTAAAGCTTGGAGCAAGTTTTCTGTACATATACTAAATCTTCTCAGAGATTTTCCCCTCTAGTGCCCTGTATTTAAGACTTTAACTAAAGGGGGAAGGGGCAAATGGGAAGTTGCTTAGCAACAGGCAAAAATTTTGTTAGCAAGATGCCAAAGTCCTAGAGATTCTGCTGTACAACGACTGTAACAATGTATAGTAACAATGCTGTTTCTTAGACTTAAACATTTGTTAAGGTGGATCTCACCTTAAGTGTTCTTACTACAATAAAATAAAAATTGTTTTAAAGAATTTAAGTTTAGTAGTTTAATTGTATTTAAGAATACCTATTTTTATACATATAAACTTTTATATATTTGCTTATATATTATGTATACATGTATGTGTGTGTATATATTTACACACGTATAAACACACAAACGTGCAACCCTTTTCAGCTCTTCAGAACACACTCTTTTTTTTGTCCCTTACCTGGTACCTCCAAGGCAGTGTTAATCTTTACCGAATAGAGGAGGAAATAAAAGCCAAGGGTAAGTTACATTATATGTAGCAAAAGCAGACCTAAAACATGGATCTTTTGGCCTCTCAAATTGGAAAGATGACTTCTTTCTGGGCTGCAGGGAAAATGAAAGGAGATCCGTTCACCAACCCCTTCCAGCTCGCTGTGAAGCCCTGAGACGTCCTTGTGAGCGATGACTAAGGTTTGGAGCTACACCCAGCTGTTCTCTCCTGATTCCTGCTTACTTCTGAGGCCAAGTCACGCCGGGTCATCAGCACACAATGAATCCACGGGGCTTCCCAGCTGAACAGGATCTACACGGTGCCATCTCGAAAGGAAGGCAACACCAGGCTTTGGAGTCCAGCAGGGCTTGGTGCAAATCGCCAGCATAAATCCCAGCGCTCCAACTCTGGGCAAGCCACTGTGTCTCCTTAAGCCTCCATTTCCTCAGCTATAAAATTGGAACAGTGACACCTGCATCTCATAGGATTGTTCTGAGGATTCAAGGAGACGTATCAGAGAAAGTACTTGGCACAGCACCCAAAGCATGGTACGAAAATCAGTAATTAAGACTGTCTTTAGAGTTAAACTTTTAGATCAAAACCTAGCAGGTCAGAATAGGAACTCTATGAAAATCCCTTGGCTCCCTGGCCCTGGTTCCCTGCCAGACTATAAAATCCACAGCTGTATGTTTAGGGCCTACAGGCACTCAGAAAATATGGAATTAAAAAAAAAAAAAAAAAGAATGGGAAGTCTCCATTGCTAGAAGACGGTGATACTATCAACATAACATAAGAAAAATCTCATAAAGCAGAAAGGGGTTGGTCAGTTAGGGAAACACACAAAAGAAAATTAATCATAAAGACAAATATGATAAATCCCTCCAGAGTATGCTTCCCAAAGGAGACAGACTCTGAGGCAGTATCCTGGTATCAAAGGTAGTTCCTTTTAGTCCTGAGCAGTATGTCTGCTATACAAATGGATATATCAGGCTCTCAGAGCCTGAATCCACAAAACACTGCATTCACGTAACCCCTGTTTGTTCCAATGCCCGGGATTTCTACATGGGTCTACTTACAAGGATAGAGATGGAACAAACCACGTGAATACCCAGACAAGGTCTTATAATGGAGATACCTTGCATCCACTGATAAACTGGCATCCTGTTTTTACAGTCAGGTCTATAAGCTTGATTAATCTGAGTACGCTGTCCTTGTGCCATTAACACCAAGCCTCAGCCTATAAGGCCAAAAGCCAGACTCTGCAGAGCCAGAAGAAAGCCAGGAGGACATCGTCAGTGGGATGGAGGGCCTCTTGGAGGCCACTTTGTCCAGACACAAGCCACTTTACTAGCCAGGGTAGCGCAAAGGGGTAGACCCTTCTGAAGGGTCTGTGGGAATCAAGACCGGGAGCAAAACAAGGGAAGAGAAAGGTGATTTTTCCAAAGCATATGAACCCTCCAGTATAAATCAAAACCACAAAGGTACTACTCACACTCACTAGGGTGGCTAGAATCAAACAGACAGGTAATAACGAGTGTTGGCAGGAACATGGAGGAATTAGAACCCTCGTAAATTGCTGGTGGGAATGTAAAATTGTGCAGCAACTTTGGAAAACAGTTTGACATTTCCTCAAATATTAGACATAGAGTTACCATACAACATAGCAATTCCACTCCTAGGTATAAATCCCCCCAAATGAAAACATATTTCCACACAAACACTTGCACGGAAATGTTCACAGCAGCATTATTCACAACAGCCAAACAGGAAAACAACCCATATGTCCATCAACTGATGAAGGGATAAATTAAATGTGGCACATCCATACAATGGGATATTACACAGCAATAAAGAGATAGGAAACACTGATATCTACTATGAAGGGGAGAAATGTTGAAAACATTAAACTAAGTGACGGACTAAGGAAAAGAAGAAAACATGCCAAGTAAAGGACCACACAGTGTATGATTCCACTTACATGAGAGGTCATGGATAGGCAAAACCACAGGACAGACAGGAGATTCGTGGTTGCCGAGGACTAGGAAGAGGGAAAAGGGACTGGGAGGGTTTGGAACAGTGAAATTGAAAGAGAGTGAGGCTTCTTTTTGTGGTGACAAAAATGTCCTAAAATTGATTGTGGCAACAGATGCACAACTGTGAACATACTAAAAGCCATTGATGTGTATGTACGCTTTCAGTGCATAAACAGTATGCTATGTGAATTATAATTTAATCTATTTTTATATTTTTATTGAAGTATAGTTGCTATAAAATATTATACAGTTACAGGTATATAATATAGTGATTCACAATTTTTAAAGGTTATGCTCCATTTATAATTATAAAATATTGGCTATAATCTCCATGTTGTACAACATATCCTTGTAGCTTATATTTCTTTTTCTTTTTTTTGTAATTTATTACCGTATAGTTGATTTACAATGCTGTGTTAATTTCTGCTGTATAGCAAAGTGCTTCAGTTACACAAATATATATACTTTTTCATATTCTTTTCCATTATGGTTTATTACAGGATATTGAATATAGTTCCCTGTGCTATACAGTAGGACCTTGTTGTTTACCTTGTAGCTTATTTTATACCCAAGAGTCTGTATCGTTTACTCCCCACCCCTGTATCGCCCCCCTTCTCTCTCCCCGCTGGTAACCACTAGTTTGTTCTCTAGATCTGTGAGTCTGCTTCAATAAAGCTATTTTTTAAAACACATACCTATCTCTATTTCATCTGGAAAGCCTACTGTTAAAAATAACCCCCATTTGGGACTTCCCTGGTGGTCCAGTGGGCAAGACTCTGCGCTCCCAATGAAGGGGGCCCGGGTTCCATCCCTGGTCGGGGAACTAGATCCCGCATGCATGCCACAACAAAGGGTCCACATGCCACAACCAGGACCCAGCGCAGCCAAAATAAATGAGTGAATAAATAAATAAATAAATATTTTTAAAAATAAAAAAATAAAAATAACCCCCATTTATCCAACACCTACTACACGTAACAAGCAACACTGTGACAAGAAACTTACTTATATTATCTCATTTGTTTTTCATAACAATTTTATGAGGTAGGTAGAAACTATTCCCCAAAAAAACCAAGAAACAAAAAACCAACTTAAGTATCCCTCTAGGTGCCTTCTATTTAGTGATATGAATATGCTGAATCAGCCAGAGATGCTTGTAAAACCCATGCTGACTAAAAGCTCAAAGGGTGCATCTATTTAGAGAAAGGCAGGAGACAGGGGAGAAAAACGTCACCAGAGTTCTCATCAAGGCGATTTCATGACCACCCATAGGAAGGCTACAGGCACTGTGGTGGGTCGCTTCATCAAGGAAGTCAGCGTCCGTAAGAGCACCGGGTGGCACTGATGGTAAGCGCAGCAGCACCCATGGGCAGGAAGTGAAAACAGAGGGGAGGGGAGAGCTTTAGCCTGTGTTCCGACACCGGCTTGCCCTTTCTATTCCCCCAATGGGAAAAAAGGATGGCTGAGAGGATTACAAAAATCACACATGTACCTTGTAAAATATTTTTCCAAAAATCACAAAGTAGGGCTTCCCTGGTGGCGCAGTGGTTGAGAGTCTGCCTGCCAATGCAGGAGACACGGGTTCGCGCCCTGGTCTGGGAAGATCCCACATGCCGTGGAGCAGCTGGGCCCGTGAGCCACAATTACTGAGCCTGCGCGTCTGGAGCCTGTGCTCCGCAACAAGAGAGGCCGCGATAGTGAGAGGCCCGCGCACCGCGATGAAGAGTGGCCCCCGCTTGCCACAACCAGAGAAAGCCCTTGCACAGAAACGAAGATCCAACACAGCCATAAATAAATAAATAAATAAATAAATAAATAAAAAATTAAAAAAAAAAAAATCAGAAAGTATAAAGAAGAAAGTCACCACCAGCTATAACTAGCAGCAACATTTTGGCATTAATTAGTCATTAGTGGCAAGTACTATGCAAAACTGAATTTAAAATGTTCGATAGGAGACTGAAGGGAGAAGGAATATGCCCTGAAAATTCTGACTGTGAACCTTCAAAAAACAACTATGAAGGAACCAAGCCCACAGATTTCCTCTGAAAATAGGACCCCTCAGAGAAGGGAAAGTACCTGCCAATGTCTCCCAATGACAAAGGTGGTCACAAAGAGAAGGGCCTCAGACTTCCCTGGTGGCACAGTTGTTAAGAATCTGCCTGCCAAGGCAGGGGACATGGGTTCGATCCCTGGGCCGGGAGGATCCCACATGCCGTGGAGCAACTAAGCCTGCATGCCACAACTACTGAGCCTGCGCTCTAGAGCCCGCGAGCCACAACTACTGAAGCCTGTGCGCCTAGAGCCCCTGCTCCGCAACAAGAGAAGCCACCGCAGTGAGAAGCCTGCACACCACAACGAAGAGGAGCCCCCGCTCGCCGCAACTAGAGAAAGCCTGTGTGCAGCAACGAAGACCCGGTGCAGCCAAAAATAAATTAATGATTTAGTTATTTTTTTAAAAAAGAGAGAAGGGCCTCGTTCTCAACTGCCTCAAATCTCCCCACTTCAGACTTCCCTGGTGGCGCAGTGGTTAAGAATCCGCCTGCCAGTGCAGGGGACACGGGTTCAAGCCCTGGTCCGGGAAGATCCCACATGCCGCGGAGCAACTAAGCCTGTGCGCCACAACTACTGAGCCTGCGCTCTAGAGCCCATGAGCCACAACTACTGAAGCCCGCGTGCCTAGAGCCCATGCTCTGCAACAAAGAGAAGCCACCGCAATAAGAAGCCCCCACTCGCTGCAACTAGAGACAGCCCGCGCGCAGCAACGAAGACCCAACGCAGCCCAAAAATAAATAACTAAATAAATTTATATATATATAAAAAAATCTCCCCACTTCAAAGAGGGCTTCAGAACTAAGTCTGCTCACCTCAAAGCACAGGCAGTGGTTTAGACTACTGCAGCCCAGAGTGGCAGATGGAAAGATGACGGTCAATGGGACATCCAAACCCAAATTCCCAAAGGGTGACCATCTTCAGGGTGAACCTGACCAGCCGGTGTTCTTGGAGAGAGAATGCTCTCCACTCAGCAAATGTCCCACACTGCAGCTGGTGCCAGAGGAGAGGCCACAGCCATGGACAAACTCGGGCTCCTGTTCCTTGACGGCAAAGCCCTCAGCCCAGGATCCAGCAGGCCCTAGCCAGCTGCCAGCTTGGCCTGAAAACAGGAACCAAAGTTGCAAAGAGCATGGAAGAAATCCAGGCTGCAGCTAAGACAAATGATCCTCATTTGCAAGGCCTTTGAGACATCGCAGGGCTGCAGTGCTTGTCACAGCAGCCATTGCCAGGCGACCCGGGACATGACCACCAGCTCCTGGGAAGACCAACCCTGCCCCTAGACTGCCCCGAGGTGGCCCAGGCAGTTTATCCTTGTGTGGCCAGCTGCCAACCACCTCCCCACTGTACACAGAACCAAAGCCCAGGACTGCACTTCAAGTTGAATACCGTATAGTTCTTAATTCCACTTTCCCTCTCCCTCCAATCAATTTTGGGTTGCAGCTAATTGCTAGAAAGGGGCATTTCCAGGGGTGGGAAGGACAAAAAAGTGGTAAAACCAAGACACACAAATGGTCGTTTGGAGAGGCAGTGTTACATCATGGTTACAAGCAAATTTCCAGGCAAGCAAGACCTAGGTTCAAACCCCAGTTGTATCCATTTACCAGCCATGAGCCTTCAGCAGCAATATTTACCTTCTCTACCAAGTGTTAAATACTGCTACCTAATGCACAGCCCCGCACACCAGGTACAGAGCAGGTGCTCAGTAAATATTTATCATCTTAATAAAGGTTATGAAAATTTACATAAGATGAAGGGGTTCAATAGTTCAATCGTTCATTCTGCAACTCGTTAACCGGCACCTACTAAACGCCAGGCATTATTCTAGGGGTTGAAAAGAATATGACAGGCAAGGAATACCCATGCTTTTTTGAGCGTAAGATCTTGTGAGGGCGATGGGCAATAAACAAATATACCAATACATCAATTAAATACAGGTAATTAGATCTATGAAAGAAAAAAATATGGCACTGCAAAAAAAAAAGAATTATGGGGGGATGGGGGTTGGGCAGAGCAGGAAGGAAGTTGTACTTCCTTAGTCACCAAAGTTCTACCAGCTAGAGTCTGGGCAACGTCCCAAAATGGAAATAAAAGACTTCTCATCCGATTTGAAATTCTGGCAACCCATTTCCCAAAAGAAATACAAGTGCCAAAAACACATATGCGAAAATGCTCAGCTAGACTGGCAACTAACATTTCTTTAAATGTGTGTTAACACAGAGAATTCAATTTTCCACCTGGACAAAGGGCTGTGATCAAAATGAATGATAACACTTAGTGCGGGCAAAAGTGAGTAAACATACATCCTCACCTCTGCCAGTGGGAATGTAAATCAGTATGACCTTTTTTGGAGCACAGTTTGACACCAGGCATCAGTTATAAGTTAGCATATTATTTGACTCAGACTTCTAGTAATTTATCCTAAAGAAATAAGAGGACAAGCATTAAAATATAAATGTGTCAGGTAGTTATTTCAGGTTGTTTCTAACTTCAGGACACTGAAAACAACCCATGTCTTCAGTAGAAAATTGCTTAAACAAAATATGTTAAATCCATACATAGAATACCACATAGCTATCAAAAAATAACATATCTCTGTCCTAAGATGGGGTGATATTCAAAACGTGCTGGTAGCAGAGAAAACCCAGTTTTCAAAAGGGTATATATAGATCATCTCTATTTATGTGGAAAAAAAGGATGTATATGGAACTATGCACATGTGCTCATGTATACACACACACACACACACACAAGCTATAAATCAAAATGTTAGCTCGGGGAGGTCCTATATCAAGTGAGTTTTACTGTAGTCTTTGGGCCACTAGGAATTGCCCCAACCTTTTACAACCTTTGTCTCGATC
Organism: Balaenoptera ricei; assembly: GCF_028023285.1. Taxonomy (NCBI): domain Eukaryota; kingdom Metazoa; phylum Chordata; class Mammalia; order Artiodactyla; family Balaenopteridae; genus Balaenoptera; species Balaenoptera ricei. Next base: position 1,758,418 of record NC_082645.1, on the reverse strand, counting down.
CAAAATGGGGGATGGAGGAGGGGCATGGGATGAAATCAGGAAGTCAAGGAATAATCTTTTATCACCTCACTACACTACTACCCCATGTCTCAAGATCAAAAGCAACTTTCTACGTATGCCAAAGCATGTATTTGAGTTTTTCCAATTTTTCTTTGCAGAGTCTTTTATTCCACGTTCTTGAAAGCAAAATAGAACAGTAGAGCAGACAATGAGAAACTATCGCAGTACTGGCTAATAAAAAACATTTTCAAAACTCTAGGGATGGAAAAGAAGTGGCCTGACATTTTTGGAGCGTATATTGATGTTACATTCAATATCATGTTCAATCTTCACCTCAGTGCCCTTTGGTAGCTATCATGGCCCTCCCCACTTTCACACATGAGAAAACTGAAGTTTCAAAAGACCAATAAACCACTGAAGGTCACGGAGCAAGCGAGTGCAGGTCTGACAGAGAATTCTGCTCCGGGACAGTATTAGTTTCCTGTGCTGCTATAACAAAGCACCACAAATTGGGGGTCTTAAAACAACAGCAATTTATTGTCTCACAGTTTTGGGGTCTCAAAGTCTGAAATGGAGGTGTTGGCAGGCTCACACTGCCTCTGAAACCTACAGGGCAGAAGCCTTCCTTGTCACTTCTAGCTGCTGGGATTTACCAACAATCCTTGCATTCTTTGGCTTACATACAGCCCATACATCACTCTGAATTCTGCCCCCATTGTCACATGGTCATTTTCTCCTTGAGTGCCTCTGTCTCTGTGTGTCTCCTCTTCTTACAAAGACCCCAGTCGTACTGGATTAGGACTTCATCTAACTTGGTGACACCTGCAAAGATCCTATTTCCCAATAAGGTATCATTCTGCGGCACAGGGGGTTAGAATTTCAAGATCTTCTGGTGAGACACAATTCAACTGGTAACAGGGACCAAGCCTACCCTCCTTCCTCGAATACATCCTGCCCACCGCATCACAACCCATTAATATCATGTCTGTGTCTGGCGGCTTTCATATGTTCGTTTCCTGACAGTGGAAGGCAACTCCCTTCTGCCTTCAGGCAAGACTAAATCTAAACTATTCCAGGCAGATGAGCTCAGGATAGCAGCTCATGTCCTGCTATCAAGGCTCTACCTTCTGCATTAGCTCTCATCGGGCATGGAGGTCATCTCGGAAGTTATTTATTCTTCTAGTTCAAGGTCTGCGCTTGAGCTAAAACACACTCAAGAGCTTTGTAAAGTTAAGAGCGCTAGACAAATGTGGAGGAAATGCAATTCACCTTCCCAGAGCCCTCAGTTTAAGGGTAGATGGAATGCTCCCTGAGAAGCGGGGCAGGTGGGTGGAGGGACGCGGTACTATTTTAATACGTTCTTGGTATAACTCTTTGCCTTTGCAGTTCACTTAGACCAGACGCCAAAAGCAAATCACCAACCCATCCTCTCCTGACTGCAGCAGTTTTCTTTTTCAATTTCTGGCTTGGTTTCAAAACCAGCAAGGGGGCTACCAAAACCAGGAATCAAAAGACTATCAGAAGGAAAAAAACAAATATGGTATATTAACGCATATATGTGGAACCTAGAAAAATGGTACAGATGAACCGGTTTGCAGGGCAGAAACAGAGACACAGATGTAGAGAACAAACGTATGGACACCAAGGGGGCAAAGTGGCAGGGGCAGTGGGGTGGTGGTGGGATGAACTGGGAGATTGGGATTGACATGTATACACTAATATGTATAAAACAGATAATAAGAACCTGCTGTATAAAAAAATAAATAAAATTCAAAAATTAAAAAAAAAAAAAAAAAGAAAGACTATCAAGCTATCCTGTCAACTGGTAGTTTTCAGGCAAGCAAATTGGAAAAGGAAACAGGGCAAATACCCTGCCTGGGTGAGAACCAGCGTGCTCCACCTTTTTCACACGAGAAGACACACAAAGGATTCCCATCTCTCTAAGAATATTCCTCTGTACCTCTCACATTCGCTTTCCGATATGCTGCAGAGCATAACGCCATTTGGAGGTACATCTGGCACAAGAGAACAACCTCCCAGGCTGCGTTTTTGCCTCAATGTGGCAGAATTAGAAGCCTGTAAAGGTGCACAGCCTCCCATCTGCTTCCGCCTCTCCATCTCAGGGAGCTGAAGGACGGATGGCCCAAACAGACAGCTGGCACTGGGGAGCCTTCGGGGGGCCACCCACCTGTGCCGCAATCATATGCAAAACGTCACAGGCCCCCAGTGAGCACCCAGCTGTACCTTCTGAGGCAAGCATCCTGCTGGCCCTCCGCAGCTGACGGCAGCGGGAGGCTGCGGTACTTCCTGTGGCCTTACATGGTACCCGGGGCTGAGAACAGCTAAGACAGGCGTGAAATTCTCTGTGTCTTTCGACCTTGCCAAATTCCTCTTACACTAATTTCTCCCACGCCCTCTGCCTCCAGCATCTCCTTCCCCCTTTCTCTCATTTCCAAGTCCCCTGGACTGTAATTTATTAACAACTTTGTCTGTTTTTTAAAATATAGATTAAAAATGATCAAAGTAGCTCAAGAGGCTTTGTCCAATATGGTAGCCCCTAGCCACCCGTGTGACTATATAAATTTAAATTAATTAAAATCAAATAAAGTTAAAAATCCAGATCCTTGGTCATCCTAGCCACATGTCAAGGGCTCAAGGGCCACGTGTGGCTAATAGCTACCGTATTGGACAGAGAACATGTCCATTATCACAGAGACTTCAATGCACAGCTCTGGTCTAAAGGATATAAAGTGTCTCCCCTCTTTCTCTGTCCCCAGTCCCCCTCCCAGAGGCGACCCTGCTGCTGGTCTCCTTTGTATGCTTGCGGAGATTTTTTTTCATATGTCCAAACAGTGTGTGGTTTTAACAAAAGAGGTTTGCATCCACAAAGAGAAAAGAATCTAAATAGGATTTGGCTCCAGGCTTTCCTCACTTAATGAACCTCGGAGATCACAATATAAGTGTACAAAGCGTGCTTCATTCTTTTGTGTGGTCTCATAGCAATCCACTATCGCCAGGACAACCGTCACCACCCCACCCTTATAACCGCACTCCTCCGTGTCTCCCTGCTCCCTTGCCCCCAAACACTCCCATCCTACTCCCAGTCTCCACATTCCCAGACTTTTCTGCCTCTTCCCCTCACCTCTTGCCCTAATAAAACCAGGTTGAGACAAAGAAAGACAAATATCATATGTTATCACTCATATGTGGAATCTAATTTTTAAAAATGATACAAATGAACTTATTTACAAAACAGAAACAGACTCACAGATTTAGAAAGCAAGCTTATGGTTACCAAAGGGAAAAGGTGGGGGGGAGGTGAGGAGGGATCAATTAGGAGCTTGGGATTAACACACACACACGCTACTATCTATAAAATAGAGAACCAACAAGGACCTACTGTATAGCACATGCAACTCTACTCAATATTCTGTAATAACCTATATGGGAAGAGAATCTGAAAAAGAATGAATATATGTACATGTATGACTGAATCACGGTGCTGTACACCTGAAACTAACACAACATTGTAAATCAACTATGCTCCAATAAAATTTTTTAAAAAAACCAAAAACCCTAGCTGTTCCCTAAGGAAGCTGCCTTCCCTACCTTTGCAGTGGAGACAGCGTTTCTCTCTCATCCACAGTCTCAAAGCCTGTCTTCCTTCTGGTGAATTCCAAACCACTTCTCTGGCTCTCTCCGCCAACACTCCCAGTTGCCCTCAGACTAAACCACCCAGGACCCCTCCCCGTGGTTCTCCCCCTACCCGTTCACTGATGACAACAGCACCTGCTTTGCTGCCTTCATCCCCTGCCTGACTTCTGCAAACACCCCTGGATCCCAGACGGAGCATCCAGCCAACACCTGGCCTCACAGCCGGCCCTGACTTTTTGTCCTCACCCTACCTCAGCCACCCACTCCCACCCGAAATCCACACCAATAAATGAACCACCTGTGAAATCCTGGTTCTTAGCATCCCACCGTCAAGTCAGTGCCCCACACCAACAACTGCCAACCAAAGCAGGATTTCTAACCCAACGTGACTATTCACTAACCTTGCTATGGTCCTCCCAGCCCTCACCCAGCTGGATATCCTAGTGTATCTTAGAATCCCCCCCTTACAAACAAATGACTCCCTTGCCGCTCCTTCTAACACAGTCACCTGTTGAAAACCGTTGCCACATGTAAGCTCAACGGTCCACCTTCCCCACATATATATTTCCTACCACAGGAAGGTGATGTAAATATGGAGCTTTTCAAAATAGATAACTAGCTGGTGGAATTACAAAATGAAGCAACTGCTATGGAGAAAAGTATGGAGATTCCTCAAAACATTAAAAATCATCCTGGGACTTCCCTGGCCATCCAGTGATTAAGGCTCCGCGCTTCCACTGCAGGGGAGGTGGGTTCGATCCCTGGTCAGGGAACTAGATCAGGAAGGAAGGAAGGAAGGAAGGGAGGGAGGGAGGGAGGGAGGGAGGGAGGAAGGAAGGAAGGAAGGAAGGAAGGAAGGAAGGAACAGTCCTACCACCTGACCCACCAATCCCACTGCTGGGTGTATTTCCAAAAGAACTGAAAGCAGGGTCATGAAGAGAGATGTGTATACATGCATATTCAAAGCACCATTATTCACAATGGCTGATGTGAAACAACCCAAATGTCTATCAATAGATGAATGGAATCACAAAACGTGGTCTATACATACAACGGAATATTACTCAGTCTTAAAAAGGAAGGAAATTTTGACACATGCTACGACATGGATGAACCTTGAGGACACTACGCTAAGTGAAACAAGCCAGTCACAAAAGGGCAAATACCGTATGATTCCATTTACATGAGGGACCTAGGGTCGTCCAATTCATAGAGACAGAAGGTAGAGTGGTTGCTACCAAGGGCTAAGGGAGGGGTAATAGGGAGTTGTTTAATGAGTATAGAGTCTCAATTTGCAAGATGAAAAACCCCTGGAGCTCTGTTCCAGTAACAGCAGAAGGTGATCGGTCACATGGAGCTTTTGTCCTTGGACAACAAAACTACAAATAGTGGGATTAAGAATTACCAGAAGACAGTTCAGGCCAAGTTTTGACCATTCTTTACAGTACTTTGCTTATCTGCTTAAAGAATCAGCCATGACTCCATGAAAGAAATAGGCTTTTTGTGACCTTTTGCTGTTGTCTTTTAATTTACAAACAGTTTTGGTTAATCTAAGTGACTACATGACTTTGGAATTTTGCATGAGGTATTCTGTCGTCTATTTCTTGAAATGTATTTATTGTTTAGTTGCTCTGTGGAAAATGAGGAAGCGTAGGTTTATAATTGTTCAATTCTTATTGCCATCCTCTAGTCAAATATGTCTTTACATTGTTTAAAAATACCGAAGTGTTCCACCGTCTGTCTCTATGAATTTGACGACCCACAGCAACGTGAATACACTTAACACTACTGAACTATAAACTTACAATATTTAAGATGGTAAATAGGATATGTTTTTTAGCACAATAAAAAAGTGTGAAACAAAGCAAAGCTTATTAGAGCTCTGCTCTGTGATGGTGGTGAAGGCATGCTCTCTCCCTCTGAGCATCAAACACCCGTCACACCCACTGTCATCAGGCAGCAAGGCTGAGGAGGGAAAATTAGAAGAGTTAACTAAGAACTAGTTGGGTATTTCCCCATTCTCTCACACCTTATTCTCCAGCAACTAACTGAAAACCAACGGCTTTTCTGGCTATGCCCCTCATAATTCATTCATGCTCATTAATATGCAAACATCAGTTTCTCAGCTGGCAGTGATTTCATGAATTTTTAATTTACATGAGATGAGCCAGAGATTAAAACTTTAAACTAAGCCAACGATACAGGCGATTGAGTGTTATTTTAATCCCTAGATTAAGAATCTCCAAATGAATCCATGGGCATCATCATGTTGAACAATCATCTGGGAATTATCAAAGCAAATCTGTGAGTTTCTGCCTTATGGGTATTAATAAAGACACACATTTTTTAAGGGTACTTGTTTGGGGATCATTAAAAACAGTGAAACCAATGACATTTCTTGTCATCAACCTTAATGTTGGAAAAACTCCAGGCCACCTGGCAAATGCTCACAGAGATCCCAACACTATAGAAAAGCCACAATAATTTGAGGCTTTGTGACTAATATGTAAGAGATTCATTTTAGCATAAAGGAAATCAGATTAAAAAAGCAAATTAGAAGAGAGAAATTGAGAAACACTGAATTCAATTCCTTCTAGAATTGCAAATCAAATTCTGGGTTATTAACTCCAAAATAAGAGAAGGCAGAGGGAAGAGCTTTCTCTTCTGAGGGCAAGGCCCAATAGAAATATAATAGAAGCCCCATATGTCATTTTAAATTTCTAAAAGCCATATTAAAAATGTAAACAGAAGCAAGTAAAATTAATTGTAATAGCTTATTTAACCCAATACATCCAAAATATTCTTATATAAACATGTAATCAATATTGTTTTTAAATTATTAATAAAATGTTTATACTCTATTTTTCTTACTATGTCTTTGGAATCTGGTGTGTATTTTACAGTTACAACACCTCTCAGGACCAGCCACATATAAATGCTAAAATAGCCTCTAGTGGCTGCCATATTGGATAGCGCAACTATAAATCCAAAGAATATGTGTTCTTCTGATAGCACAGGGACCAGCTCTTGAAAGTCGAGTATATGTCTGTACTGCACTCTCCAGATTGTTCTCACTGTATTCCTCAAATACCAGCCAGCAACAGCCTGGGTAGATGCATTCGCTGCTCCTTCGGCTACACCAGTGTTAATTCAACTTCGATCATTATAATACCGTCATTTGAAATTCTACAAAATCAGTTTACTACTATTGTTTCTTAAATTTTTCAACCAATAAGTTGACTCACTTTTTCAAAAATTAACCTTATCCTAAAGAATATCATCTGTGATATCACAGACTTGATACTATAATTATATTTGTTACAAGAGCTAATGCACATTAAAATACACAGTTAACACTTAAAAGAAGCTTTTGTGCTCTATCTAAAGCCAACAACTAAACTAAAATTTGCTCTCATTCTCGAATCCGTTTTGGCATCATCTTTCAAGCTTTCCATCTGGCACATGCAACCTCAGACATATTACTATCTGAGTCCCCTGACACTCAACATTTGTATGTCTGAGTGTGACACAACATCCCCCATCAAGAATACCTTCTGTCTGGGCACCGCAACAAAGCACAGGGCATTTACTCATTTGTATTCAACTGTCCAAACGCTGCAGAGGTGGAGTAAAGCTGCTGCTCTAATGACCAGTGATGGCTCAGTCCCAGGGGAGCCCCCTTTATAATTAATAACAATGGCAGCTACGGCTTACTGAACTACAGGCCAAACACTGCTCTAAGTTAATATTTATAACATAATATTATATTACATCGTATATGTGATGATTATCTCACTCACATAATCGTCACAATAATCCTATGAGGAGGTACTGTTATTTCCCCTTTTTTCTAGGTAAGGAAACAAGGCATAGACCAGTTAGGATAGCTTCCCATGGTCACAGAGCTGCCAAGTTGTGGAGCTGAGATTCAAAGCCAACAAATCTGACTTTGGAACCTGGGGATTACCAAGAGAATAAAAAAACAGAAATCGGAAAGACACATGTTTTATGGTCACAAACACAAGTACCTCAAAGACAAAATCGTCACCCACAAGATGTAGAGACTGGGGCAAGCAATATCCTCTAATACAGAGAGGGACAGAAGACAAGTAGAATAATTTAGAATGCCTTCAAGATGTCTTCTGTAGGGAGGGTGGGAGGGAGGGAGATGCAAGAGGGAAGAGATATGGGAACATATGTATATGTATAACTGATTCACTTTGTTATAAAGCAGAAACTAACACACCATTGTAAAGCAATTATACTCCAATAAAGATGTTTAAAAATCAAAAAAAAAAAAAAAAAAAAGATGTCTTCTGTAAATTACAGCGGAGAACTCATCTTACTTAAAAAGAAAGGAGGGCTTCCCTGGTGGCGCAGTGGTTGAGAATCTGCCTGCTAATGCAGGGGACACAGGTTCGAGCCCTGATCCGGGAAGATCCCACATGCCGCGGAGCAACTGGGCCCGTGAGCCACAACTACTGAGCTTGCGCGTCTGGAGCCTGTGCTCCGCAACAAGAGAGGCCGTGACAGTGAGAGGTCCGCGCACCGCAATGAAGAGTGGCCCCCGCTTGCCACAACTAGAGAAAGCCCTCGCACAGAAACGAAGACCCACCACAGCCATAAATAAATAAATTAATTAAAAAATAAAAAAATAATTAAAAAAAAAAAAAGGAAAAGAAAAAGCATAAAAATTCAAGGGAGCAAAGATTCCAGTAACACAAATTGAGAGAGGATGGAAGGATGGGTGGATTGGTAGATGGATTTGAAACAGGAGGGAAGGGGACAGGGCACAACCTTTAAAAGAATGACACAGCCGTTGAGGATATGACAAAAACCTTGAGCCTTATTATACACTCACTGTATACATCAGCACGCTAAGAGACACACCCACCAGAGCCATGACGGTTCTGAGGCTAACCATAAAAGGTCAAAAAGTGGGCGGTGGCCCAATTAGTGGAAATCCCTGCCCCTTCTCCAAGATAGCTGGAGTAATCCTCCCACTCTTTAGTCTATGAAATTACCCAGCCCATAGAAACTAACCACCCCATAAGTCAGGGCCTCTCGTCTTTTGAGACAGACCACATTCTGTCTGTGGAACGTGTATCTCTCTAAATAAATACCTATCGCTTTGTCTCTCACTGAATTCTTTCTGTGCCGAGACATAAAGAACTTGAGCTTCAGTAAGTCCTGAGGCCAGGTGTGTGATTTCAATGAAAAGACAGTGGGTTCAAGTCCCAGACTGGGGTTTGACTGGGTTTGGGTCCTGGCCTGGGGGTTCAAGCCCCAATCTGAGTTGTGCAGTTTTGGATTGATCCACGGATAGATGAATGGATGGACAGACAAAATGAGCGTACAAAAATTCACTCCAGACTCAAGTGCATAGAACGGGGAGAATTACAAAGGGACATCCCATCTCTCTGACCATCCCAGAAGGGGCCTATCGTATAGCTGATATCACACCAGCCAGTCTCAAAGGCAACTTGGGGAACTTATTCTCATCACCGGGACCAAAGCTACAGCGTGAGCTGTGCTGACAGCCTAATTACATGCCCCTCATTCGCGAGGGCTCTGCAGTCGGCAAGAAGACAAAAATCCACTTACATGTATTCCCTATGGGCAGAGTGTACAGCGGCCGCGTTGCTGTAACGCCACAGGACGATCGCAGATGACAGGACGTCGAGGATGGCATCAAACTAGGAGAAGGAGACACGGTATCAGTGGTTTTCCAGAGTTAATAGGGCACAACTGTGAAGACACGAGGTAACCGTTCTGTGACTCAGAACATCTGAGCCAGTGACCTCAGAGCAAACAGGCTTCACATCGTTACAATGCTGGTCATTCGTCATCCTCAAGGTGAATCCTGGGAATTCTGAGCCAGGGCACCCAACACGCCTGCCTGGTGCCAGGGTCACGGCTCCCCCTGGTCCCTCGCTCCTGGGGCCTGAGAAACCACACTCTGGTGTGCTGGGCTCTGCTCCCGGGGCCTCTGGCTCCCAGCCCTCTGGAGACGCGGGCAGGGTGATGACACACGTGAAACTGATTTCCCCAGGGCAGGCACAAGATAATTTCAGCATGTTCCTGCCCATCCCAAGCAGAAGATTCAGGCCAAGGACTCTGTGTTTCTGGCTCTCAGTGGGACTGTTCTATTGATACCTGGGGTCCAGGGGTCCAGAGGGTGGGGTCACCCAGGGGGCTCCGGGAAGTCTGCCAACACCGTGAAATTGGATGCAAAATTTAATGCTTTTGTTCAAATGAACGAGTGAATGCATAAGAGAGAGAGAGAGACGTTAAGAGAGGAGGGGAAAGAGACAGGAGTATGAGAGAGGTGGGCAGGGGGGCAGGGGGGTGGGGTGGAGTGAGTGTGTGTACGGGGCATTTGGGCACTTTTCTGGAGAGACAGTCCACACTTTTCAAAAGATTCTGAAAAGAATCTGCAAGCCTCACAACACTGAGGGTGTGTGTTCCTGTTCCTGCCCACAACAAAGGGAAGAAGTAGGTTTGGGAACAGGAACACACACCCTCAGGTACAGGAAGGCCTGAAGCTATGCAGGAGGGCTGTTTCAAGGAGCTTTCTCTGCATGAGTCACCACACCGCACTTCTCATCTGGAAAATTACAAGCACTAGCACTCTCTTAAAGGGATGTGGGAAGACTTCACTCAAGTTTTCAGCATCTGAGACTGATTTTCTCTAACCAACTCCCATCAGGAAGCAGGCAGGAAGGGCTGGTTATCCCTAGCCTGGCTACGGACTGACGTCCCAGCGCCAGCAGCCCCGATCTTAACTCCCAACACCTCTGCCCACACCAGCAAATGCTTCATTCAACTCCAGTGTGTGCCCATTTTCAAACCTAAAACCTTGGGGGGTTGGGGGGAAGGGCTAAAACCCTATAAGACATCCTTCTCAACCAGCTGCAGAAAACATGGTGGCCCTGATCTCTTGTTGAGAATTAGACAGTGTCACTGCAGTTTACTTCTATTAAATTATAACTGTTTGTAGAAGCCACTTCCATAAAAGGCGTGGTTGTCATGCTCTCTCTCATCTGCTAACCACCCTCTTAATTAAGAGCCCAGTGTGAGATTTGCAGGCTCAGGAGAAACGTGCAAAACTTCATAAAAGTACATTTCAGGTTACTTACTGCAAACCCAAAAGCAGAGGCGCTGTACCTCATAACGGAGACAGCTAAAAAGAAAGAAAATATTATTCAGAATATTTTAAGACCTCATAGATATTTTCTCTCATTTGTGAGACTATTCATATATTTGATATGGCCTTTTACACATCAATGGAAAAGTTCTAAGAGAAGGAAATTAAAAATTAACTGTACTTGTCAAATCAGAGAATTTTAAAAATTCAAGAGCGATGTGAAAAGTGTCCAGACTTCACCTGCAACACCCTCTCTTCCCAGTGTGCCCTGAAACAGCAAAGGGCCAGCTTCAGAATGAAAATGCTCAAGCAGTTGTCAATCAAATGACAGCTGAGGCCCTGAGAATTTAACAACTGGGAATAGAGAGCTGGGAACCATATTAAACTTTGAAAGTGAAACTGTAACCATCCAAACTGTTCCCATAATAAGGTAATTAGTGGTGGTAACTACATGCACACACCATTGCTGGAATGGTTGGAAAAAAATCTCTTGCCCACCAGAGCTTAAAATCCAGTGTGGACCTCATGAAAACTGTCTAGAAAAAGAAAGAACAAATTATCTTAAACAAGAGATGTCTACAAAAGTAGGTGTTACAGTTATAATTAAAACACATTTCATCCATATTCAAAAATCAGTCGACCTTTTGGGGGGCAAGTTGATTGGGTAGCACTTTTGTCTAATTCTGTGATCTGTTCTGTGCCAAAGCCATGTCCAGCTTCAAAGACAGTTCTCAACTTGACTTAATAAGGCAGGTCTCCATGCAAAAGCCATATGAAACAAGCATATGTCCACTCACTAATAAAGAATGAAACCCAACCCAGGGGGTCAGCAAGGCTTTGAAGTGGATTGTTCTGGGCACAGATGTTACAAGCACTCCCTCAAGGAGTAAGGGAGGCATGGAGGCAGGGCATGGAGGTCAATACCCCTTTGGACTCCCACTCGACTCAGCACATGTCCCTTCTCTGGGAGCTGCTCTCTGTCTTATCCATATGGACCCCGGGCGGCCAGATTGTGCTTTGTACCCCTGCCCGCAGCCAGCAGGGGGTCATCTGACCCAGTGCAACCCAAGCATATTTCATTTTCTATGAATTAAGAATTCCTCTGTGTAGCAGAAATACAACGGATTTTATTGCTCTAAAGGATGTAGCTGATAACTATACTAGAACTTATTTCTCCCAATTCTGACCAAGTTCCTGGTAGAACTAATCTACTATGTCAATGTACCTATCTTCTTTGCCTGGCAACAGTTTGATGGATTTTTGAATGTTATAAGCAACCAACTACTGGCTTGATTTTTATAGATAATTGCAACACAAGATTGGCAAGTGTTCTAATCAAGTTTCAAACCTAAAAAAAAAAAAAAAAAGAATTGAGACAGAGAGAGAGTCTAGCCGGTCAATTCATGCTGTTGGAATTGAAACACCAGAGCTAGGGCTGGCCACACTGTTTGCTACACAGACCGAGGAGCAGAGACAAGCTCTTACAGGGGTAAGCACAGCACTGGGGCAAGAGAGAACCGCTAGCTTCTCGAAGGTTCCCAGCCTTTCCAGAGACTCAGCCACATTTGGGTCCTCGGGCTATGTGAGGTGCGTGCAAGCCATTACACTGCTGGCCTTCTGTGTTTGTGACACGAGCTGCTCCTGTCACCCCTGCTGTCACTCTTACTGGCACGGGGAGAAGGGCAAAGCCAGCCGTGTGCAGTGACCGACTGCAGCTTTCAAGGGCAACGTGGGTGTGATGGTGCAAAGGGGCACTGGACCTTCCCAAAGAACTCAACTTCCGGCCAGGTTGGCATGTGCAAAAAAAAAAAAGGCAGCAGACCCCTCGCCAGGTCTGAAGTGCCCTGTAAGACACTGATCCTGCCTCGCAGTAAGTGCTCAGTAACTGTGAATGAAGCTTAATAAAATTTCATAGAAATGAATGGAAATGAGTATCTGGCTTGTTTCCTTTACAGTCTGTTTTTAGGATATCTTAGTTGTGTGCTTTTTGTGGGTGACTTCTTTACCAGTAACGGAAACCTTATTAACTCTTACTAGCATCTTGCTCAATATATACCTCAGATGAAGAGCTGCCCGGGCGGGATCCCCCTCTCCGTCTCCGCCTGCGCTGTCTGGACAGGGCAGCACGGAATGGACCACACAGCTGGAAAAGCCCTCCACTAGCCTTCACAGGAGACCTCCTGCTTCCCAAGCAGTAAACCATCGCTGTAAAACGTTTTAATCAAGTTATGCAGTAATACCAGGCATTTGTAGAGTGGGCTACAGATTGCACGTACTCTCAGAACTATACTGGAAAGTTCTGCTTGTGCGACTTGAGCCTGCCCAGTGGATGAACACCTGAGAGCACAAGTGGAATCTTCATATTGTTCTATCCCAGACACACCAAGGAAAACTGCAGCAGGAGGGCTCCAGGCTCACCTAGAGTCCTGAAGAGAAGGGAGGCATTCCCATGTCTCATTTACTTCTAAATTGGCTCCATCTAATTTCCTTGATGCGATGGAAAGGGGGAAAGGCTGAATATTGCATGGGGAATCGAGGGAGCACTGAAGGGCCCTCCACTTGGGCACAGCTGTGGCAGCTTCCCTGTGGGAGCGACTCCCCAGCTCTCGCGAAGACAGAACAGCAAACAGTCATTAGCACGGGACCCAAATGGAAGAGGTCAGCCCAACTTTTAGGAATTTCTGAAGAGTAGATGACTGTATTTTCCTTGGCCCTAACTTGACATGACACATCCTAATTCTGGGATAAGAAGGGACTCAAAGGAAAGGGTCGGATTGGTTTAGACAGCCAATACTCCCACAGAAAGAGAGCCAACTGTGGGGTTTCCATGAGGGCGTTTCCAACTTCCCTCGTGCTAAGGATGAGTTCCACTTGAAGAGATCCTGGGCCAAGATGACCCACCAAGGCAGAGATTACAGGGCAGGTGCCCCTGGAGCTCACACGTACTTGGCTGAGGGGAGCTGGGAAGCCAGCAAAGGTCCAACAAAAGTCCAGCGGTGCCTTTAAGGCAGGTGCTAGATTCAACACTGGACAACAGAGAAGAAAGGGCCATTTCGACCTCAGACCAGTATGCTGCAAGCTGGCAAGGTCCAATCCCATTGCAAGGGTGGAGGTCTCCTAGGAAGGCTGCTCTGGGTCAAGGCAGAGGCCCAGCTGAAGATAATGAAATCTCTGTGGCCCTCAGCACGCAGTGTGAGGCTGTTTAACACATACCACAGCTGCTCCTGGATGGAGCACCTGAAACCCAGCAGGCCCCTGCGGGGCTCCTGGGCACAAAAGCCTTTCTGGGTCCCCCATTTCTTGTTTGCAGGAAACAGGCTTCATTCAGCCTCCATGACCTTCCCTGAGTTCCAAAGGGCAGGTTCAAACAGTGCTAATCAGGAAAGGGAGGAGAGGTGGAGACAAGGGAAGAGCAGCCCAGAAACAATAGCGCAGACTCCCACTATGGGGACTTTGGGGCTGGTAGATGCAAGCTATTACATTTAGGATGGATAAACAACAAGGTCCTACTGTCTAGCACGGGGAACTATATCCAGTCTCCTAGGATAAACCATCTTGGAAAAGAATATTAAAAAAAGAATGTCTATATATATATGTATAACTGAGTCACTTTGCTGTACAGCAGAAATGAACACAACATTATAAATCAACTCTACTTCAATAAAAAATTTAAAAAAGAAACAATAGTGCAGCCTTGGGGCAGGGTCCTGGCTCTCCCTCAAGGGATACACAGAACAATATCTTTAAGCTGTTTTGCAGGTACTGAAACCCCCAGCAGGTGGGAGAAGTTAACTGTATGCGGCCCCCAAGCACGCAGACCCCAGACCGGTTGGAACCAAAAGGTTGATGATGCTGACTCCCGACTACCTCACCTCCAACCAATCAGAAGAACGCTCACGAGCTGACCAGGCCCTCCTCTTTCAACCATTACTATAAAACTCCTCACTGCCCCCTCCAAGTGGGGACACATAGTTTTGAGGGCATTAGCCTGCAGTGGCCCAAGCTATTCTTTTCTACTTTACCCAAAACTCTGTCTCTGAGATTCAATTCGGGACCGGTGTACAGAGGCCGAATTTCGGCTACACGCCCAACCATCAGCAGCCTCCAGGTTCATCTGGATACCACTGGTAGCAGTGGGAAAATCAGGGACATTTTCAGGAATGTTTCTGCTCCTCACATTCAGAACTTGTCTCTAACACTCATCACTGAACCACGCACTCAAGGAGGTGGTACAGCCTACAGGCCAGTGAGTCTCATTCCCCAGGGAGCTGAGGCCTTGGCTTCCCTCCTCTCATTCCCTCACCCCGACCCCGACCCCGTCTTCAGAGTGGAAGTAGGCTGCCATCTGATTAGGCTGGCCTAGCACACCCAAAAATGCACGCTTAGCAACTGGGCTCCTCGCACTTTCCCTGCTGTCTTGCGTCTTGTTTTTTATATACTAAGACACAGAGTTCTTAAGGTGTTCCTAAGTCAAATGAAGATCTATAGTTTGGGGCCTGCCCAGCAACCGTTCCCCATTCGGGTAGAAGGGCCCTGAGTCTCCTCTGGGAAAAGTATATCCCCTACCCCCAGACTATGGGGTTTGAGTGGGACGGCATTGGGACCCCCACTCTAGTCTATCCCTGTCCCGAGGCCAAAGTTAATGATTCAGAGATGGCACAATTCAATTTGAGCCAGTGACGACGAGTCCTGAGTTTCTGCTGAAAATATTGGGAAGAGGATGTCTTTCTAAGAGGGGACAGTAGAGCCAGCAGCAAGAAAACAGGAGCTGCCAGTAGCAATTCTGCCCTAAGTGAGGGGAGGCTGCCTTAGGATGAAGCCAATGTGGAGGAAAGCAGTCATTAAGAGAGACACAAATCAAACCCCTGGTGACAAGGACTGAACCTCTGGAATCAGCCCTACCTGAAGTCTACCCCTATATTTTTCAAATATCAATACATTGGTCAATAACTTCCAATAATTTTTCTGCCAGTCTGAGTTGCGTTTGTATCACTGGCAGCCAAATGAGTCTTAATACACCTTGAGCCAGTCATCCCTTTTCCAAGAATCTCTTTTAATGCCTAAGAAATGGACAAACACCTTCTACACAAAAGCTTCACAATAGGTTTGCATGATTTATAATAGCAATTATATAAAACTGGTTGCAATTTAAATATCCAGCAGTAGGGTAGTGATTAAAGAACGGTCCATTTAAAGAATAAGCTATACATAGCTGTTCAAAAATGTTTACCAAGAGAGCTATTGGCTAACGCTGATATTAGCAAACTAGATAGAATAATAGTATTGACGATAAACAGCTGGTGCATTTGGTGCCACCAGGACCGGGTGCCACGGGAAAGGATGGGTCTAGGTCAGGAGGGGTTCTGCCTGGTACAGGTGCAAACTGAATGGAGAGGTCAGAAGATGCTTCACTGAGAAGGTGAGACTGGAGCAAAGGTCTGGAGGAGGTGAGGAAGTGAGCAGTGCAATCATCTGGAGGAAGAAACTTCCAGATAATGGGAGGAGTCAGTTGCAAAGGCCCTGAGGTGGGACACCTGGCACCTATGAGGTCATTCTGTCCAAGACAAAAGGGAGTAAGCGGGAAGTGATGTGAGATAATAGATTTCCTTACCGTTTGAGCAAAAAAATTAGGTAGAAAAGGGCAAGAGACAAGACGATATATGTGATACAGCACAACTACACTTTAAAAATGCATTGAAAACAACTTTTTAAAAATCCCTCAAATGATAACAGTGGTTAATCTTTGGTGGGTTGGAATATTTGAGGGCTGTTTGAGTGGATTTCTTTCCTTTCTCCTTTTTTGTATTTCCTACGTTTTCCACAACCATCATATATGACCATTCAAGTTAGAAAAAGAAATCCATTTTATTTGGGGGAAAAATTATCCGACTTGTAACAACGTAGTCAAAGATGTAAATCAGCACAGCAGAAATCAGATTTATGACGCACATCCGAGAGCAGGCGGCACTGTGAGCGCACGAATGCTTCTGGCTACGAGGAACGCGTACTACCATACACATCTTTATTACGTCTCCATTTCTGAAATCCATCTCCCGAGGCCAAATCACCTACAGGAGCAGCTTGCAAATGCCCCCAAAGAGTGCTCAGAAGCATGGTGCAGGCAGACAGGCCAGGGACACAAGCAAAATGTCACTTCCCGTCTAAGGGACCTCCAGCCTCCGCGGTTTTTGCGTGTCCTACACTCCACTTTCACTGACACGTCAAGGGGATAATAACAGCTACACTCCCGGAAGCACACATACAACAGAAGTCCTAAGTAAATATTTATACAGGTCTGGTTGAAGACCAGAACTTCTTTAAGTCCCATTCACGCCAGAAATCACTTCAGCTGGAAACTCCAATTCAAACAGAAGGACAGCTGGAAAATGGAGCAGACCCAGGCAACCCATTGTTCGGGCAAAGCCACATGCAAATCCCGCAGCTGAGTAAGCAGCAGGCTTGCAGAGGTGCAGACAAAGTGCCCTGGAAATGCACAGGGAGGTCCTGGAAATGCACAGGGAGGTGAGAGAGCCAGCGATGCAACTGAGGGTCAAGGCCGAGAGCCCCTCAAGGATGAAATAAAGAATGCCATTTCAGCTGCAGGCGAAATTTATCCAACAATGAGGACCCATCTGTCATTCTCACCGAAGTCAGGCAATAATTGTCTTGAGCCTTAGCACTCTTTAGCAATACCCCAGGTCCCATAACACCTCCCAGTTGCTAAATTATGTGCCCAGTAAAGCTCCGTTAATAAATCAATCCCACTTTAATTAGACCACCTCTGTCCCCCAGACGCCTAGCAACCACCTCACCCACAGCTACGGAGCTACCGCGATTTGCGAACCCATCCTTCCATCATCCACCTTCATTCATCATGCTGGCTGCAACCCAGGCAGCAGCAGGAGTCAAAATTAATAGACTGATGTTCTGACCCACTTCAAGAGAACCTCCAACAGCTTCCAGACGCTCCCTCCCACTCAAACAAGAATATAACGTACCAAAAAATGAGTGACAGGATGCTGAATTCAGTCATCGCTGAAGGAGGAGGGTAAAGCAGTTAGAAAAATAAATCAGCAGAACTGCTTAGCCCGTTCAACTACTCGTCTTCAGCGGCAGCACAGTGACGACTTTGTATTGTAAGAGGGTACGGAAAACCCCGAACGAACTTTTTGGCCAGCCCAATATTTTGGTCTGTCTAGACCATAATTTGCAAAAGGGCACCTGAGGATGTAATTCAGAAGATTTTGTTTGACCTATACAGTATTATTCAAGCATCAGAACTGGCTACCAACATTTTTAAGTCAGGAAAACCTGAGATCTGCCGGTGCTGGGCAGTCCCTTTCAGCGGTGCAGTGCTGTGTTTGGGCGGGGCGTGTTCTTGGCCAGTTGCCTTTCCTGCAGCATTGGACCCAGCTGGCCTCGCTCACCCGCCCGGCCCCTCTGGGTATCCAGCTGACCCGGCAGGCTTGAGGGTATAGCCCTGAGCAGCTTAAGGGAAAGGACAGTAGTTTCACCTCTGTGTCTGCAGTTCCCAGCAAAATCCCTGCTAAATATTCATTTTACTGCATGAACAGTAGCCTCCAACGTTTCCACTGTCAGGCCTGGCTCTCAGCAAATTACAGAAAGCTGTACGGTGGGTGGGTCAGTTCTCAAAGCCAACACCATTCTTTCAGAGATTCATCTTCCCTAGAACCTGAGAAGCAGTCATTAGCCCAGGCAGGCTATGGGCACTGCCCACCCACCCTCCAGGGCTCTGCCTGTCTGCAGACAGGGAAGCTCTTGCCAAGACCTCAGGGATGATTATGAAGGTTTCTCTTTCTTTCACATGACCAAGAGGCAGGTCATGTACAAAAAAGTGGCCATAAAGTCCCTTCCACCATCCCACACCCACAATAACCTGTGTGACCCAAAGCAAGGACAGTCATGAAGAGGTTCAAAAATATTGTCCTTGAGCTACTGCAATGGGGCGAGGAGCATCATTTGATGGTGACCTGGGGAGCTTTGCAATGAAAGATGAATTTGCATTCAGGTTTATAACAGGAAGCAATTCCCAAGGTGTCTCGCCTGAACTCCCCACATCCTCCCAACCGTCCCCCTGCTTTCTCAACATGCAGCCAGAGTGGTTCTAGCTGTCCCACTCCCACGAAAGGCCCAGGTCCTTATGATGGAGGAGGCCCCACGCACTGACCTCCTCCATTAGAGCCGCACCTGTTCACTGACCTCCCCTCAGCCAGGCATGCTCTGCTAGTCTGTGTTCTACCTCATTCTTCCACCTGGAGCATTCTTACCACAGAATCCGACTGGCTCACTCCCTCATTGCCTTCAGGTCTCTGTTCAAAGCTCACCTCGTAGGCCTATCCTGGCAACGCTACTTAATACTGCAACCTTCCCCTTACCATGCTCTAGGGTTCCTTTATCCAGAGCACATACATCTTCTACCACACCATCCCACTTATCTATGAACATTGTATACCATTTGCCCCACTTCACACATTAGAATGTAAGCACTACAAAGGCCATAGGCTTTTCTGTTTTGTTCCTCAGTGTCTCTCATATGCCTAAATCAATGCCTGAACACACAAAAGCCCTCAGCTTGATTGATTGATTGATTCATTGACTGATTGAAACGATGCCTACTGCTTAGCTTCAACCTGCAGTGAACAAAGTCTTCGGGGAGAAAACAGACAGGACTGGGGTTCAACATGCACCGAGAGGCCCAGATGCGTGACCAGGCAGCCATTCCCTGAGCACATGGGAGTGGCAGCCAGCACTCTGCAAGGCATCAAAGAGAAAGCAGCCTCTGTAAGGCCCATTCTTTTAAAGAGAACTTGGAGCATCTGCAAATGACAAAGACCTGGAACTATGGGAAGAGCCAGAACGGCCTTGAACCCAGAAAGCCAAGAGCCAGCACAGAATAAATAGTACATGAAAAAAGAAAGTCAGAATGAGAACAACCCAGGGAGAGTCTCCACCCTGGACCAGGGCACCTCACTCCTTCCAACACACGCCAGACGTTCATTCGCTCTGCTTCAATGAGTGTAACATGAAATGCACCCACCCCCACTCCAGAGCAGGAAATCAGCGTTCCTGGAACATGAATGGGACAACTGCCACTTAACAGGGAAAGACGGGATTTCGAGAGGCTCTCAAGGGTCCCAAGGCACAGGAGGCACCAGTTCAGGGATGAAAAGCCAAGAGCCCAGCTTTTCATGCCAGAGTTTCTTCAGCAACACAGCACACTTTCACTTCGCTTCTTCTACAAACAGGGAATAAAGAGGGGGAAGAGCTGCTGGAAGCAGGGTTACCCAACTTTGATGATCGTTTAGGGACTGTCATCAGTGGAGTAAACGATCCACCCTCACTTGTTCTTACAATCATTCCAAAGACCTCACTCGCCAGAACTAAGGGGAGGAGAAAGGTTCTTGCTGAACGTCAACTGACTTAAATATAATTTTATTCCTCCCTGTACTTTGGTTACTGTGAGCACAGCTCTATTGCCTATGGGTGGCTTGGCCAGGGGTCCTCAGACGACACTCGGCCCTGTCTTGCAACCCTCTCCAGACGAACACGAGGAGCCTGAGCTCCCCAATCATTCTTTCGTTCAATAAACAAATGCTTATTGAGCATCTACTATGTGCCACACACTGCTGTGATGAGCTGGGGATACAGGCATGACTTGCCCTGCGATTTGATGAAATATGCCTCTAAAAGCCCTAACTATCCCTTAATCATAGAACGCTGCTACTTTTGCCTCATAAATAAAGCATTCACTGAACAGAAATCAGAGATGGGGGAATTTTGTAAAACAGAACCTCACAGTTTGTTATCTCTAGCCTTCTGTTCTGAGTGTGGTTGTTCTGTTCTGAGTGTGGGAAAAACTAATGAAAAATGTGTAAGAGCTCTACCTAGAAAAATAATAAAACATTGTTGAGAGAAATTAAAAAAGACTAAAGATATGGAAGGATGTACCATGTTCATGGATTAGAAGACTCACAACTGGCAATCAAAATTCTAGCAGGTTTTTTGTGAGAGAATTGATCAGATGATTCTAAAGTTTAAATAGAAAGTGAAGAGTCAAAATAGGCAAGACAGTCCTGAACAACACAAACACTGGAAGATAGTCACTACCAGATATCGAGATTTATTTCAAAGCTATAATAATTAAGATAGAATAGTATTGACACGAGGGTAAACAGAAAGACCACAAAACAAAAAAAGAACCACACATATATGGTCACTTGATTTACAACAAAGATACTCCTGAAGTACACTGGGGGTAAAAAACATCTTTTCAATAAATGGTGCTGGGCCGCTGACCCTACCTTACACCATACACAAAACACAATTGTAGATGAGCTGTAGATATAAATATGCTAAGTAAATGACAACATAGGAGATATGTGAAATATAATATGGGAGAATATTTTCATAATCTTACAGGAAATACAAGATTTCTTAAACAGGACTTAAATATACTCATCATAAAGGGAAAGATCAGTAAATTAAACTACATTAAAAGACCTCATTAAAAGAGCAAAACAGCAAGCCACAGAGCAGCAGAAGGTATCTGCAATACTTATAACTACTAGCAGACTTCTATCCAAAATATGTGAATTCTTACAAATCAATAAGAAAGAGAAAAACAACTCAATAGGAAAATGGGAAAAAGACTTAACAAGTTCCTCATGAAAGATGATAGACAAATGACCAAGAAACATATGAAAATATGCTCACCTTCATTAGTCACCAGGAAAAATAAAATTAAAACCCACAAAGAAATACCACTACACAAGAAAAAAAAAGGCCGACCATTTCAAATGTTAGCAAGGATGTGATATAACTGGAACTCTTAAAAACTGCTGGTGGAAGTGTAAACTGGTACAAACACTTAAGAAAACTGATTGCCAGTATCTATAAAAGCTAGTCATACTCTATGACTCAGCCATTCCACTACTATACACCCAAGAGAAATGCATACATATATATGGATACCAAAAGATGCTTACAAAAATGTTGACAGCAGCAGTGTTCCTAATTGTCAAAACTGTAAACAATCCAAATGTTCAGCAGTAGAAGGTATAAATTGGTGGTACAGTAAGTTCCCTACCTACAAACAAATTCCATTCCGAGAGTGCAATCGTTAAGTCCAATTTGTTCGTAAGTCCAACAAAGTTAGCCTAGGTACCCAACTAACACAATCGGCTGAATAGTACTGTACTGTAATAGGTTTATAATACTTTTTACACAAATAATACATAAAAAACAAACACAAAAAATAAACATTTTTAATCTTACAGTACAGTACCTTGAAAAGTACAGTAGTAGACTACAACAGCTGGCATACAGAGGCTGGCATCGAGTGAACAGGCAAGAAGAGTTACTGACTGGAGGAGGGAGAGGAGGTGGGGAGGTGGTAGAGCTGAAGGATCATCGCAATAGGAGATGGAGGGCAAGCTGCGCGTGACAATGTACGCCAGACATGTGAACTAACTTACGTGATTGGACATGTGAACACACGTTTGCATCCTTGAAAGTTTGCAACTTGAAGGTTCATATGTAGGGGAATTACTGTACTTGTACTGACATAAGTGCAGGAAGAATACACTTAAGAGTGTTTATTACAGATGTAAGACAGCAAAACATTAACCACTTAGGTATCCATTTAGAAGGTAGTGATTTAGTAAATTACTGCACACTCATTCCATGAGATGATATAATTAAGCTCTTTGAAAAAGATTTGTAATGCTGCAAAATGTATTGAGTGAATAAAGCAAGGTAATTAATAGATTGTGCATGTATGTACAGAAATAAATGCATACACAGGCAGATAAAATTTCAGAGAAGTTACACAGCTGCGGATGATGATGACGACCTCAGAAGGGGACCGGGAGTGTGAAGTTTAAAGGATGCTCTCATTCCACTGTACATCCTTTTGTATGCTTTGGGTCCCTTACTCTGCATATGTACCTGCATCTATTTCCAAGGTGGAGATAGAGGTTCACGCGCCACAACCAGAGAAAGAAAGCTAACCACTTTTGATACAGCCACTGCCAACCAATTATTATGTAGTTGCTTGCCATCGTACACTTAAACTGGATTTAGCCAAAAAGGGCTTGTGCAGATGGAGATTAGAGTTGCTGGCCTTTAACTTTTTAGACTCCCTGGGCTTACTTTCCAGTTAAGAATCACCTAGGGAATTCCCTGGCGGTCCAGTGGTTAGGACTCCGCGCTTTCACTGCCAAGGGCCCGGGTTTGATCTCTGGTCGGGGAACCAGGGTCCCACAAGCCGCACAGCGCAGCCCAAAAAAGAAAAGAAAAAGAAAAAATAAATCACCTAGATCCACTATTTGTCAATATCCACAAAGTAAAATTAAAGGTTAGAGACTGCCCAAAATTAATGGCCCCAAGATAGCACTTTTCTCCATTGCAACAAATCATTTCCTTCCTAGTTGGGGATGGTGGTGATGGGAAATCAAGAGGAGGAGGAACAAATGCAGACATCCTCAGTGATACAACTGTCCTGGACACTCACTTTGTCTCCTAGACATGAAGGTCAGAGAATGTATTTTGCAGTGGCTAAAAAGGTCAGGTCTCCACTTGGCTACATTGCTCCCTCTGTAGGGAGCTTTACATAAGAAAACTTACGTGTTTTCTTATGTAAAGGTCACCGTCACACCTGAAGTAGTTCATTGCATAAGCTTAGCATTCTTATCACTTAAAAAAATAAAATGTGATCCAAATAAGATTAATCATAGAATAAGGCAATTTACTCAACAAATATAATTCACCTTACAATATTTGAAAGCATGTGTTAACTGCTATATTTTGGGGTGTCCCAGGTCTATTATGTTTCAGTAAAATATTGTCAGCTTTCACTAACCTTGAGCATGAGTCATCATGGCCTGCAGAAAGGTAGAAACAAGAATAAAGGAAAGAAATCTTAAGTTCAGTTTCTAAGTCAACAAAGGCATCAGCTATGCATGTTCCCTGTGAGCACTGTAAAGTGTGGAGAGTACAACAGCAAAGAAAAGACATCAGCAGACCCATCACACAATCAATACAACTCCACAGGAGAAGCCTAGGCTCAGTCGCAAGAACAAATATGGATGATACAACCCTCGAACGTGAATTATAGACACTCCATGGTGTCACTAAGCCAAAGACCCATAGTGCCTGAGACAAACAGCCTGAACTGAGCTCCGGTAGAATTTTATACGTGAGAGCTGTGTTTTTGGCATTTTACATGAACCGGAACAATCTCCCAATGATACTGAGCTAGAAATCAAAGAGGAATCAGTGCTTATGCCCCTAAAAGAAAGTATAACTAAGGAGTCTTGGTTTTTCTTGATCCTATGACAATAATTCTTCCCTGATAGGACCAGCTTTATTTACACTCAGTGCTGATAAATAACTCATAACTACGTATCAGGACAGTGAATGAAACTCTTAACCATGGTTGGCCCATCTACCTCAGGGTTTTTCTAAATGAATTCCTTAGGCTCTATAGGTTTACAACCTTTAGGGATCACACAGGGTCTCCCACTCTACTCCTACCCCCTTTCCATCAGAGCAATTTCCTTTTTACCTTGATTAAGAACTAGGGTTCTGTCAAAATTTAGCTGCAAAGAGTTAATTAAAAAGAACACTTGAAAAACACATATATAAAGGCTCCCTATGCACATTAATAAGGGGGGTGGTTGTTCACACTACACACTGTCCTTTGTAGGTAGGACTCGTGTTCTAGCCAATGCCCAGCCCCTGGCACAAATCAAGTCCCTAATACAACTTTTTTTTTTAATAAATTTATTTATTTTTGGCTGCATTGGATCTTTGTTGTTGCACACGGACTTTCTCCAATTGCGGTGAGTGGGGGCTACTCTTCGTTTCAGTGCGCGGTCCTCACATTGCAGTGGCTTCTCCTGTTGCGGAGCACGGGCTCTAGGCCCGTGGGCTTCAGCAGTTGTAGCACTAGGGCTCAGCACTTGTGGCTCGGGGGCTCTAGAGCACAGGCTCAGCAGTTGTGGCACATGGGCCTAGCTGCTCCATGGCATGTGGGATCTTCCCGGACTAGGACTCAAAACCGTGTCCCCTGCATTGGCAGGCAGATTCTTAACCACTGTGCCACCCGGGAAGCCCCCCTAATACAATTATTATGCATCAGGGAACATAAGGCCATATTCTGTTCCCATACTCAGAGATGGTCCTCGAAGATGTCCACCAACTACCACCAACCAAGGGGACCCACAATACGCAACTTTGTGGACACCATGGAACTTTTTTCTGGGATCCACATATCCTAGACAGTTATTTTTGCTCATTCTGCTTTCCTGTTCAGGTATAAGAAATCTTTTCTTTTGGGGGGTCCTGCCCCTTTCCAGTGGGGGTAATTGATACTAAGATGGCCCTGCCTTCGGAGATAATTCAAGGCCACCACAAATTGAAGAGTCAACCTGAGAATGAGGCTGACACAGAAAAAAGGAGAGAGAAGGAAGGAGGTGGGTGGCAGGAGAGACACAGAATTCTGACATCACTTGAGGCCATGGATCCAGCCAATTGCACTCAGTAATATGTTCTCATTTATTGTGCTTAAATTAACATGAGGCATCTCTATTGCTTGTAACCTGAACACTCTTGACGGCTACAACACATGAATGTCTTTTTCAATCAGAACACTCAATGCTAAACAAAACTCCCCCACTCAAGTTGGCTTCACGTCAAAGATAAATTAAGAACCAATGCACGCGAGGATCTCTGCAAACAATAAGCTGCTCTCAAATTATAAATAGCCTCAGTCTTAAGAATCCAATTACATCCAATTTGACAACAAAGGATGCACCAATATGTAAAACACACAGCTAATAGGATAATGGCTGAAATGGTATTGCCTAGTTACCGTCTCACTTTGTAGTGATCCTTTCTCACTGGCATTTATTTTCTAACCAACTAGGCTATGGTCTAACCACAGAACAGGGGGATTTCTGACAACTCACCGCCACTTGCCTCTGCCATGACCTTTACCCACTACCAAGTTCAGCGGTGGGGAAAGCCTAAGGTATGGATACTATTTTTACCCCGACAAAAAAAAAATCCAAAAAATTCTACTGTATAGATTTTCCAACTTTTAGATTACCTACATCAGCAGCCCTGGTGACTCACCAGAAGGGCTCACAGCAATCAACATTTAGTCACAGCCACAGCCAAGACTAATTACAGCAAAAGGATACAAAGCCAAATCAGCAAAGGGAAAAGGTGCTCCGAGCGAAGGCCAGAGGAGACCAGACACAAGCTTCCAAGAGTCCTCTCCCAGGGCGGTAGAGAAGGATGTGCTTAATTCCTCCCGCAATAAGTTGGGACAACACGGATAAAGTGTTGCGTCCCAGAGAAGCTCATTAGAGACTGAGCAGCTGGGGGAGGGGGGCCACGGGGCTTGTCTTATATGTACCTTCTATCCAGCAGGTACTAAAACCCCAGACTCCCAGAAGGCAAGCAGGTGCTCAGCATAAACCACACTGTTTCTACAGACAGTTTAGGCTCAGTGAGCCCCTCTGATCATTGAAAGTGTCATATCCATGCTTCACTAGTCAAGTCCCCACATGCTACCCAAAGGCCAGCCTTGCAAGCAGGCTTTTCTAGGATAGCAGCTGCCCACCTGATAGGTTATCGGTTTCTAGACAGGACCAAAGCTTAATTTCTCACATCAGAGTGAGACCGGAGCCCTGAGACACAAAGTGGCTTGCCCAAAAGCACAGAGCAAAGCTAGAACTGGCACCCAGGTCTCCAGATCCCCAGAGAGAGGAAAGTACAGTCAGCCCCACCCTCAGCCTCCAGACACATATCTTCCAAAGAGGTTCACTTCAGAGCAGAGACTGCAAATGAAGAAATTGCAAGGACAGCTTTGATTCTCCAGCCATAAATTCTCCATGGCAACATTAATTATATCCATCACTTTGCAAGTTTCACTGATGGAATAAATAAAATTTTTTAATATTCTACCACTAACCCTCCTCTTAGAAAAAGATACCTCTCTGACTCAATTTAATTATATTTGAAAATACCAAGCTCATTATCACTTTAATTAAAATCTTACATTTTCACTTAAAGCTGGAAGAGTCCTTAGAGATGGTCCGTCTAGTCCAACGTCTTTATTTAACAGAAAAAGCACTGGGGTCCAGGGAGGGAAGCAAGTTTACTGAGGCCCCATCATCAGTGTGTCTAAAAGCTGGGACAAGAACCCTCTTCTCCCGACTTTAGGTCACGTGCCCTTCTAGTGCCCCTTGATATCCTATCAGCCCAGGCTCATATCTCAGAAGACCATATACGTTTATTATAGGCCCTTAAGTACTTAATGATCTGAAATAAAGTCTTCTCCATGACCTGTGCAAGGAGATCTGTATAGCCCTGCAAAGAGCCAATATTCCTCAAATTAGAAATAAATTTTAATAAAAATCACTGCTGCACTGGAGGATATCTGATATGACATTTAGATGCTGTTTATATGTATCCCTTTGTAAATATTCATGATTACCCAGAAGTACAACACAGTGCTGAATCTGCAAAGATTCAACATGCCTAAGACATCCACTGCCCACAAAGGCAGCCACTGGACTGACCACCAAGGGGCCTTCCACTTCCTAACTCTTGAGCAAGCTGTGTGCTGATGAAAGAATGTCAAGGGGATTTTTGTGGCCAGAGGAAACAGAGATTTCAGGCTCCCCAGCACGTTATCATTATTATACTACAGGAAGAGAGCCACAAAGGCACACGAAGACAGAAAACGGGTCATTTCTCTACAGAACAGATTCTCATCGTGTGCATCAAACAACTGGGAGACTCAAATGATGACAATGTTTCCGTATTCTAATGTGAAATACACGTCAAATTTTTCTTAAAAAAACTGATGGATAGAAGGGGCTCAGTCTAGGAAGTGACATTCAAGGTGTGTCAGAAGAGTGTAAACCCAGCGCTTCTCACCTGGGGGCACTACTGCTCGCCCCCGCCCCAGGGGACATTTGGCAATGTCTGGAGACATTGACGTCACAGCTCGGGAGGGGGGTTACTCCTGGCATCTTGTGAGCAGAGGCTGGGAATGCTGCTAAACATCCTACAATGCACAGGACAGACCACACACACACACACACACACACACACACACACAACACAAAAATTATCCAGGGCAAAATATGGATAGTGCCGAGGCTGGGAAACACTGCTCTAAAGAGATAAAGGCCAATTTGCAGTTCTTGAGAATGTGTACATAGATCGATTCTGAGAATTCTGTACTGCTTTAGCGTCAAGCAGGATGATATTTAAAGATAATTTCCAACATTAAAACAGAATTTAAAACCTAACTTAATGAACCAGAGGATTCCAGTTGCCGTAAATATTTAGATAGAGTTTTAGTCTGTTTATTTCACTGTTTTAAGGCTTGTGTCCTTTCATTCTGCAAAACTTGGAATGTTGTTTGGTAGAATTTGGTCATTATACTTGGGACGACAGTTGCAGCTCTGCTTCCATTATTAGAACTCAGGGAGTTAAGACCCTCGGGTGAACTTGGAGAGGGACCACAGCCAAGAGCTCGCCCAGGCAGCCATCATCTGTTCCACGGCCTGCGTGCCAGAGCCTCCGGCTACCACCCAGCAGTTTGTAATTTTAATTACTTTTCTAAGGGTTTAGAATAAAATTTTCTAAACCACTATGAAAACACTGGTAAATCAAGAAAGCAATTAGGAGTGCGAAATAAAATGCACATTGCCAAGCAGTCAAAAAGCAGCAGATCCTGGTATCTTAGGAGACAGAGTGGGTGAATACAATAAAAATAAATAAGATCTGCATATTGTGTGCTTATAGGGGAAAAAAAAATGGTCAAGCATTAAGAGAGTAAAACAGAGCCAGGGTACCGACTATATAAATCCCAAAGACCTAGGAAGGTGTGTTCAAATGTCCCCTCCCCAAAGTTACTTAGTAGTTGTCAAGGCCTTTCGGTGTTCTTTAAACTTGCACCAAGAAAACACCAATTTGGATGAAGAAATTACCTGAAGACCAAATGGTAGGGTAAACTCATTCACAGGAGGTGTTGTGCTTGCAGGTTTCCCAGCTACAAGATGGGAAGAGACTGCATGATGGCTCACATTGATGCAAAGCCCTGTACAGCTGTGCAGGCTGTAGACTGCACAAGGGCTTCCTGCCAAGGGGTCCAGTGAGGGCCAGGGGACCAGCCAAGCTGAGCACCCTGGGGTGGGGGCTGCAGCCACAATCAGAAAAGAGGGCCTTTTCCTAATATGCTCAAAGGTGTCCCACGGCCTGGCGGTAATTAGGCCATATGGTAGAGAAGAAGGTAGGAACCGTTTGCTGAGCAAGGCCAGCCCGGACCTGCCGGGCTCCGGGGAGAAAGGGGGCAATGTAGGGATCCTAAGCATATAGCATGGAAGGCCAGACAGAGGGGAGGGGAGGAAGAGTCATGACCTCTTTGGTCCTGTTGGAGTTTTCTTCAGCATAGCTTGAGTGGGAAGAATGAAGAGGAAGGAAATGATCAAAAAGCACACGTGGGCTTCCCTGGTGGTGCAGTGGTTGAGAGTCCGCTTGCCAATGCAGGGGACACGGGTTCGAGCCCTGGTCTGGGAAGATCCCACATGCCGCGGAGCAACTAGGCCCGTGAGCCACAATTACTGAGCCTGCGTGTCTGGAGCCTGTGCTCCGCAACAAGAGAGGCCGTGACAGTGAGAGGCCCGCCCACCGCGATGAAGAGTGGCCCCCGCTTGCCGCAACTAGAGAAAGCCCTCGCACAGAAACGAAGACCCAACACAGCCAAAAATAAATAAATTAATTAATTAATTAATTTTAAAAAAAGAAAAGCACATGTAGTAACAGCTGGGATAACTTTATACAGATGATCGGCCTTGATTTCCACCTACACAATGGGACCTGGTTAAGCAGTCTGGAAACGAATCCATCTAAACCACAGTCAGACCCCCATCCCTGACTCCCCACCATTTCTGCTTATGTTCTTCCAGAAGCCCAGGCTGAGAACTGCCTCCTAGGGTGTCAGACAATTCCCTAGGGGTAATGCTCACACCTGCCTTTATTTCAGCTCCACACACTTTGCCTGAGGGTCTACCATGTGTGCAGGGTTGTGAAACCAGGGTCCTCCTGAGTAGGAAAGCCTTTCCGTGTCCCCTGTTTCTTGTTTGTAGGGAAAAGGCCTCAGCCTCCTAGACCTTCCCTGAGTTCCAAAGGGCAGAGTCAAACAGTTACTAATTAGGGAAGTGAAGGAACGCAGAAACAAAGGAAAGGCAGTCAAACAATAGTGTAGTGATAAAGCAGGGTCCTAGTTTCTCCTCAAGGGACGTACGTAACAGTCTGATACACATCTTAGAGTTGTTCTCCCCACAACCCAGGCAGAGGACGGCAACTTCAGGCTGAGCACAAGATTCCTGGAGCACCGCCCTGTTCCCTCACCACCAGAAATCAGAAGAAAGTCACACACCCTGCAGCCCTCACCCCAAATTTTGCTTATGAACTCTTCCCTGAAAATGATAGGGGAGTTCAGGTCCTTTGAGTGTAAGCCACCCATTCTCCTTGCTTGGCCCTGCAATAAACCTTGCTCTGCTCCAAACTCCAACGTTTCAGTTTGTTTGGCCTCACTGTGCATCAGGCACAAGGACTTAAGCCCAACAATAGTTGCAGGCACAGAAGTGAACAGAAAAATCCCTGCCCCCCGGCCTCACAGTTTGGTAGCGGAGACAGACACACAGGCAGTGTTTTCAGCATCTTTCCTAGCTCCAAGCCATCCCTCTGTGCCACCCTCTAATGACATAGGTCTCTCATTACAGGGAACCGTGCGCAGCCTCTAGGAAGGCAGCCGTGCAGCGTGTCCAACTGGGCTGGGAGAGAACACAAAAGATTTCACAGACAAGCTGAGTTCTATTTTAAGTTAGGCAGGATTTCAACAGGTGATGAACATTCTACATCACCACAAGGCACATTTTGGGGAGACAACCTCCGAGCAGTACTGAGTCCCCAGGAGAGGCACTGAAACAGAGCAGGACCCTGTGGGGCTCCTGGGCACAGAAGCTTTTCTGTCCCCGGTTTCTTCTTTGTAGGGAACAGCCTCCAGCCTCCGTGACCTTCCCTGAGTTCCAAAGGGCAGATTAGAACAGTTGCTAATCAGGGAAGGGAGGGGATGCAGAAACAGGGGAGGGGCAGCCAAGAAACAATAGTGCAGCCTCAAGGGATACATATAACAGTCTCTTTGATCTCTTTACAGAACTAAAACCCCCAACAAATGGAAGGTGTTAGTATTCCTCATTCCAGATTAAAGGAACCAGAGAAACTCATGAAGATTAGGAGACTTCCCTGGTGGTGCAGTGGTTAAGAATCCGCCTGCCAAGGCAGGGGACACGGGTTCCAGCCCTGGTCCGGGAAAATCCCACATGCTGCGGAGCAACTAAGCTTGTGTGCCACGATTACTGAGCCCGCGTGCCTAAAGCCCGTGCTTCGCAACAGAAGAAACCACCACAGTGAGAAGCCGGCACACCACGATGAAGAGTAGCCCCCGCTCGCCGCAACTAGAGAAAAGCCCACGCACAGCAACGAAGAGCCAACGAAACCAAGATAAATAAATTAATTTATAAAAAAAAGATTAGGAGACCGCCTGCTGAGACCAGATTAGAGACATGCAGGCCCTGCACACACCCTAATCTTATCAGCAACCCCAGCCTTGAAACATTGCTATAAAACTCACCAAATTCTCCCGGGTTGGGGGACACAGTTCTCAAGGGCATGAGCCCACAGTATCTCCCTTTGCCTAGCAAAGCAATAAAGCTATTCTTTTCTAATTTACTCAAAGCTCTGTCTCTGAGATTCGATTCAGCACAGATGCACAAGGGCGGAGCTTTCGGCATCAGCACTAGGCTTGTGGAGGGCCCGGGGGTACCTATGGAAGAGGAGTTCTCCACGGAAAGAAGGTTGAGGAAGGACCCTGGGGACTGCCTATGCTTAAGAGTTGGGCAAAGATGGAAGAGTCAGTGAAAAAAGAAAAGGAGCCACGGGGAGGAGAAAAATGAGGGCTGGGAGGTTTAGTGCCTTAAGTGCTTAAGGGAAGGGCTGGCGGGGCGGGAGCATCTACAGGATCCACAGGTGGACAGGCCCCCGAGGAAAGGACACTTGACTGGTCAGCTGAGCAGGTGAAATGGAGACAAGGGACACAAAGGAAGAATAGAGGGAGTATGAGGGTTGTGAAAACTCTTGGGGCTCTTAAAAAGGAGGTCACAAAATATTAGGTGAGGGATTATGACCTGCCTGTGAAATTCTACAAAGTGGTTTTAGTCATGAAGGGTCTGTTGCTGTTATATTTCTCACTAAGCCCTAAATTGGGAACCCAATTAGGGCCACTGGTGTTCACGTTTTCGGGAAAAGCTGCACACCCGGTTATAAGGGCCTGACCCCAGAGGAGCCTAATTCTAGCTTGCAAAGCAGCTCTCCCAATACAAAAGGCCACCCATTATGCGGCAGTGAGAATTTTAAGCTTGAACAAATGGCCCAGCAGGATTCCTTACCAATCTGGCTGAATGCCTCTCAGAGGCCGAGGTTTTCTTTTTTAGGAGAGAAAGGTCTCCCACACAAGCCAGCAGGAGCCAGCAGGAGCGCGAGATAATGGCCGAGCCTTGCCTGAGCCTCTCTGCTTACAAAGCTGAGGGTTTAGGGCTGGCAGGGGACATGGCTCTCCCCACATCTAATGCATCTGCAAACATTTCAAACACTCTTTGCAAACAGGTCCACCTCCGTTCTTCTGATGCACAGGGTTCCTTTCTCCCGGTTATAAACGCTAAGGATAGGAGGTAGGGACAACCCTTTAAAGTCTCCTAAATGGACTTATCATTAAACAAAGATACTAATACATCCTCCCTGCTGATATGCTGCAGAGCCAGCACTTTCTAAATCTTGCAGATACCTTTATCTGTGCGCTGTCACAGCCCATCCAAACCAGTTTGCTTGTTCTGACTTCTCCAGCCTGGAAACTCTCGGCAGCTGCAACTATCTTATTCCCATTTGTAAGCCCCTCCTCCAACCTCACCCCAGTGCCAAGCAAAGAGGCTGACCCAAAACAGGCACCCTTCCTGAAGTTAATGAAGGCAGCAGCCTTTTTTTTTTTTTTTTTAGCCTTTCAGCTACACAGACATATACGTGTCATATACAAGAAACAAGCAGGACCCTAAGGGGTCCTCCCTGTACAAGTCCTTCCTTTGTCCCCTGTTTTTTGTTGGTAGGATAGGCTTCATTCACCCTCCTTGACCTTCCCTGAGTTCCAAAGGGCAGATTCAAACAGATGCTAATCAGGGAAGAGAGGGAATGCAGAAACAAGGGAGGAGCAGTCAAGAAACAAAAGTGCAGCCTTGGGGCAGGGTCCTGGTTCCTCCTCGAGGAATATACAGAACTGTATCTTTAGTTCTGCAGGAACTAAGGCCCTCACCCAGGTGGAGGACGGCAACTTCAGGCTGAGCACAAGATTCCTGGAGTACCGCCCTGCTACCTCACCACCAACCAATCAGAAGAAAGTCACACACCCTGCAGCCCTCACCCCAAATTCCGTCTACAATACACATACACACGCATATGCACCACACATTACAATACACCATGCACAGAAAGATATGTATACGCATGGACTCTAAGTCAACTCCCCTTGAGAAATGAAATATGTGTTCTTCCTCTATGGGAACCACACCCTCTCTCTTCTGGATGGTCCTTTCCCTGCCTCAAGAATCCCTTCTATCAACCAAGGTCCCAGCAGGGAACAGAAGTCACCCCAAATGGCGCAAATCAACAGACCTTACCTTGCAGGGTTAAGGGAGCAAAATTAAGATGGTGAGTCACCCAGGCATGTAACATTCAGAAGCCGGTTCCACTCCTAAGGCTGGAGTGACAAGGGGAGGGGACGGTGTCCCCAGATCCAGCAGGAGCCTGGAGCCCAGCAAGAGGTGCCACTCCTGAAAGAAGTCCCTGTGGGGCCCCTGTTCCAGAGGCTCAGAGCCAGGACGGAGGGAGCAGGGAAGCGTCCCAACCTCCCTCTCTACCTGCCATCACCCGCAGGAAGCTCCCAGGTGCCCAGGCCACACCCACACCAGCTGGGAGGCATTTCCCTGCTCTCCCCCACCTGCCACTGTGAGCCTGGGGCCCACAGGATATTTACGTCTATTCTAAATGAGGGGAAATTATGGCTGAATGACTCCTTTAATTTTCCAATTTTCCTACTTTTGATAATACAGTTATATTAGCTTCAAAATTTTAAAATAAGAGAAGGGATGGTTTTCAAATGAGATATTCAATGTTCTGGCAGGTTTGTTAATCCAAGTTCATGTGCCCAAAGCACAGTGAAGCCAAACCAACTGCAAGGTCGGAGTTTGGAGCAGAGAAAAGTTTACTGCGAGGCAAGGAGAGGAAGTGGCTCATGCCCTGAAAATCCTCGAGCTCCCCGAAGGGTTTCGGCAAAGCATTTTTACAGGCCAGGAGAGGGCGGATCGTGTGTGATCAGCTCATGCACGATTCTCTGACTGGCTGATGGTGAGGCAGCAGGGGTTAATATTATCAGTCCTTAGGCTCCAGGAGGCCTGGGGCTATGTGCTCAAGGTCTTCAAGTAGTTCTTCCATTTGGGGGAGGAGGGAGGTTGGTTCACATCAGCAAAACAACTCAGGAAATTTGCATCAAATACTATTATCTAGGTACTTCGGAGAGTAGCTAAAGCAGAGGATATGCGGGAAGGCCTGTCCTGGGAAGGCCCCATAGGGTCCTGCTCCATTACAGGTTTACATTAAAAGTCTTAATCACAGGACTTAACTAGAAAAAAAAGTTCACATATAGATTCTGCTCACACTTTTGTGTTCTGGATTTGCCCATTTCAAAATGATCACTCTCACCAAAGTCAAACAGGAGAACCCAGACAGACCCACCTAAGGGAAGAGCAGAACATTTTGGTTATGTTAATGCCTCCACTGCACTGATATAGCCTTTCTGGAACCAGAAATGTAATGGGTGACATTCATGTCAGCCAATTATATTTCCATCTTGCTACACAAGTGAATAGTCAAGCATCCTGGTTAGGTTACCAAGGCTGTTGCCCCAGAATCATATCCTTACCCCTTCCTGGAATGGAAAATAACTGCTCTTATCTGAGTTTCAGGCTCAATTACAAAAGGAGGAAGCTGCAAAGAGAAACACAAAAACTGGTTTAGAACCTACTAGGCCCAGGATGGCAGAAGACCTGACCTCCAGGGGACCTTGAGCTTCATTATACACTCATTATAATACATTAGCATATGCTAAAGGACACACCCACCAACACCAGGACAGTTGATGGCCACCATGACAACAACAGGAAGAGCCTATATAAGGACTGAAAAGGAGTGTTGCCTCAGTTCTGGATCCAAACCACACCCCTGTCATCAAAGAATTCATGAATATTCTTTCTTCTCTTTACTCAATTCCCTCCCTTTTACCTGGACCCTCCTATACATATGGTGTCTCATCCCAAATCGGGTTGAGAAGTTGATTTGCAGATTAAGTTCCTGCTTCTCCATTCTTTGGCCATTGAATAAAACCTTGCGCTCCTTATTGGCTGTGCAAATTCAAGCAGAAAAAGAACCTTCCCGACTGAGGCAAGGGGCCTCTGCCTGGGCTAGGACCCTGGCACGGGTCCAGGTGACCAATTTGCTAACAGTTACATTTTGCATGTGTAATGTTGCATGCAGCTATTTTGAGAAGATTAATTTGGTAACAAACTGCAAAAGGCATCAGATAACACACATGGTACACTTAATATGAAAAACACTCTACACATCCAAAGTGATACTAATATGCCGTGGTGATTACTCCCCTTTCATCTTATCCCAGGAATCTGACAAACAACCTAGACAAGGTAATTCTGATCATGTGAAACCTCGTGGCCTAAGTGGATATATAAATAACTCTGTGTGTGTGTGTGTGTGTGTGTGTGTGTGTGTGTGTGTGTGTGTGTCTCCACGTACATGTGCATATATATAAAGCAACAATTTTTTTATAGCTCAGCCAAGTGGCACCTGACAACATTCTCAGGAAAGAGAGAGGTAAAAGAAGACTACTCTATTCCCCAACAAATAAACTTACTATTATACATTCCCTCCATCCCCAAATTCCATACCACAGAGTTACAAACCTCTATCCTGAACCCATCCAGTATTTAAATGGACAATCACAAAAACAAATAGGATGGTTCAATTATTCCTACAGGAGATCAAAGGAAGGAGCAGAAGTTTCCAGCAGGTAGAACACCTGGAAGGAGTCCACCGAAAGGGCAGGATGGCACCAAGCCCTCCTGTACTGGGGAGAGAGTCTGGTCCATCCACGCCCCACCCCACTTTTCTACAGCAACCCCAGACCCTGTAACTGCTTCCCTGCAACCCCCAGCTCACCCAAGTCCATTCAAGGGGGTGCTATTATATCTACAAAAGGGAAACTATTCCCATAAGGGCTTTCAATACAAAGATTACTGGTAAAATTTCCAGTTCGTTGAAACATATATAATATATATATATATATATAGCGGACACAGAATTCTTTTTCAGAACTCTGTTTTTCTCACATTACAAAACAAAATGGATTTTAAAAAAACACACCACCATAAACCATAATACCTTGTAGGTATTTACCTACAAGTAGGACATTGATGCTATAACTGACTCTGAAAATTTTTCAGGATGATTCATTCCTCCTTATTTTCTTTCTAAGTAAATTTGAAGTTTCTGTCACTAAGTACTTCTTTCCCCCTAATTGCTCCCTTACAAGGAAGGACAAATGCTCTTTTAGGGGTAGTGAAGTTGGCTACACGAGGCATTGAGACAGATTTGGATTTGAATCCAGTTATGACCCTACATCAGCCATAAGTCAGGGCAAATTGTTTAATGTTTCTAAACCTCAGTTTTCACGTCTGAAAAGTTAGATACTAACTCATAAAGTTGTGAAAATTAGAAGGAACGTATGTAAAATATCAGTAAACAATTTATTTCTCACTGCATGGGCATTTCTTGCTAAAAAAAAAAAAAACAAAAACCTAATTCTTGGCTCTTGGTTAATGGTAAGGATTTCTTTTCTTACATACAACATGAAAGATCATATGTGATACCAAATTGAAAAATCTAGTCTTACAAAAACAAAGTCACAGGAAACAAAAAGTACCTTATGTATCAAAGATTGATTATTAAACCAGGGAAGATTTGGCACTTAAAAGAAATCTAAACCCCAGGCTTTCATCAAGAGCTTCAATAAGCAAAGCAGAAGTATTTTACTTCTGCAATTACATGTTAATAAAGGAATTCTCTTAAACTTAGAAGATGAATTTTCATGGCACTTTAAATGCTGCTGTCTGGACCTCAATGACTTTTATAGTGAGGCAAACAAAGGTGAAACGAGTTAGAATTCATTAAAGGTTGCAAATTAATTAGCCTGTCTCAATCCCATGAGCCAACAGCCATCAATTTAAGAGACATAACACCATACAATGGATTTTAATTAGGAGAGTTACTAAACTGTGTAAGAACCAAAACCTGATTGTTAAGCCCAATTAAGCAGGTTGATGGAACAGACTATGTGATGCTGTAAAGTTCTCCTTTTGCAAGAGAAGAGTAAAACAAAATCCTGTTCAGGAGCTCACCAGCTTCCCCTCAAAATATATAATAATATACATGTAATAAAATTCATTCATTCATTCATTGTGCAAAGGATGTCAGTCTTTGGGACAACAAGAAATGAATCTGGAACTGGGTCCAAGACTAATGCATTTATAAGTCAACAACCTTGGGACACAGGCAAGATGTGAATACGGGTTCTGGCTCAATCTGGCTCTGGCCGACCAACCTCTCCAGGTAAGGTTTCATAAGATGACGACTGAGGCTCAATTCAGTTCCAAGATGCTATAATGAAGACAAACTTCGTGACTATTGCAGATACTGGTGGGAACAGAGTCAGGGCAAGGAGATGACATTCAGGGTCAGAGACACATTGGGCAAATCGGGCAGAAAAGAACTTGGAGTCCAGAAGGTACCAGCAGTATCCTGAGACAGCACTTCCAGTTAGCCCTGCTCTTTCTTTCCCTTTTTTTTTTTTGTTTGTGAAAACCAAGCTTCTGTCGCCTAGAGTAGCTCTTTGAAAAATAACTCACCAGCCTTTTTCCTCTTAAAAAGTCAATTACTTTTTAAAAAATTAACTAGAAAATACATACCACAGAAACAATCTTCACACCCTCTTCCAAGTGTCTACATGCAAATAGCCTTAACAACACATCATGCTTGTCTCTTTCAGAAAATATCTGAAATTCTCTACTTCCCTTTGGTGAGAAAAATTGAATGTCAACATTCACATTCATTCCAGAACTAGGTCCATTTTCATCCAAATATAAAATAGCGGCTACCATCCCACTCTGGCTGCTTTGCTGTATGGACTCTCCCCCATCACACCCCACAATGATCCCATCACTACAGGAGCTTAGAACATTCTTCACACTCTTTGGGGTGGGGAGATTTTCTTATAACCTTGATGCAGGGATTCTACTTTTAGTTTCCCCATCCTTTCCCATCGTACATATCAGCACATATACACTAATTATTCCATATCAGCCATGAAGAAAACATCTTTACATGAAGCACTAGAACCAAAAAGGCAACTATCCCTCCTACCTCTGGGCTACTGATTCTCCATTTTAAATATTCAGTGGCTCAAAATACGGCTACCTATAAATTGAGGAGTTTTCCCTTCCAAATGGTGTCATGAAGCTCTGTCACCCTAAGTGTGGGCAGAAATATCAAGAGATACCTTGATCAAAACTGCTTGGGTTTACACACACACACACACATACATACCCCAAACAGCAGAGGCCCATGACAGAGTACAAGAAATGCAAGAGCTTGAGGAAACTTTCAGAGGGTTTCCTGGAAAGTATGATCATTTCAAAAAGGTAAGAAAGAAAGAAAGCTGTGTACTATGGAAAGATGCCTTCTGAGAAAAGAACTAAAGAGGGGGCAGACAAATGATCCAGCAACCCCACTCCTGGGCATGTATCCAGAGAAAACTCTAATCAAAAAGATACCTGCACCCCCAGTGTTCACTGCAGCACTATTTACAATAGCCAAGACATGGAAGCGACCTAAATGTCCATCAACAGAGGAGAGGAATGGATAAAGAAATGTGGTACATTGGGGGCTTCCCTGGTGGCGCAGTGGTTGGGAATCTGCCTGCTAATGCAGGGAACACGGGTTCGAGCCCTGGTCTGGGAAGATCTCACATCCCGCGGAGCAACTAGGCCCGTGAGCCACAACTACTGAGCCTGCACGTCTGGAGCCTGTGCCCTGCAACGGGAGGGGCCGCGATAGTGAAAGGCTCGCGCACCGCGATGAGGAGTGGCCCCCGCTTGCCACAACTAGAGAAAGCCCTCGCACAGAAACGAAGACCCAACACAGCCATAAATAAATAAATTAATTAATTAAATAAAGTAGCTATAAAAAAAAAAAAGAAAGAAATGTGGTACATAAATACAATGGAATATTACTTGCCATAAAAAGCATGAAATAATGCCATTTGCAGCAACATGGCTGGACCTAGAGATTATCATATTAAGTGAAGTAAGTCAAAAACAAATATCATATGATATCACTTCTATGTGAAATCTTAAAAAATGATACAAGTGAACTTATTTATGAAACAAACAGACTCACAGACTTTGAAAACAAACTTATGGTTACCAAAGGGGTGGGGGGGATTAACATATACACACTATTATACATAAAATAGATAAACAACAAGGTCCTACTGTGTAGCACAGGGAACTCTATGCAATATCCCGTAATAAACCATAATGGGAAAGAATATGAAAAAATATATGTCTGAATCACTTTGCTGTACACCAGAAACTAACACAGCATGGTAAATCAACTATACGTCAATAACAAAAATAAATTAAGAGAGGGCAGAGGCTAGGGCAGGGACAGGTAAGTTTTACAAATGCATACGCACCTAGACTAATCGGAAACCCCAACTCAGGTCAGTCCTGCCTCTAGAACAACCAGCTGCATAGAACCAGTTAGTCATGATAAATGCTCAGTCTCTGGGAGAAGGAAGAAAAGATAACCTTGCATCCAATTTTATGGCAACATTAAGTCACTGGCAACTGAAGAAGAGGAGATGGTG
Source organism: Balaenoptera ricei (assembly GCF_028023285.1). Classification (NCBI taxonomy): domain Eukaryota; kingdom Metazoa; phylum Chordata; class Mammalia; order Artiodactyla; family Balaenopteridae; genus Balaenoptera; species Balaenoptera ricei. Next base: position 1,718,408 of record NC_082645.1, on the reverse strand, counting down.
CTGTCACAGGTGCTTCTCCACTCTGAGAGGAGAAGAGGCTGAAGGCAGAGGAAGCGCTTCTGGGGATTCAAGGAGCCTAAATTCTCTTACTGGCAACGAGCAGAAAAGAATCCACCTGCTGGAACACGCCCCACATGCTTCCTAAGACATCTCTACGCTACCTCCTGTAACAATGGCACTAAAACGTACTTCTCAATTTTAGGAGGCATCTCTGCACAACGATTGTTTGGAAAAAAAGAATATATTGGGATAATTTCATTTTCACTTACTCATGTGGAAAGGGAAACTTTGGCTCTCCCTTGGAATGTTACTGTCGGCATAGCAGTTACTTGGAACTCAGCGGTCTGGATTTGAATACTCATCCCACCCCTGCTAAGGATGGAAAACTGAGCCAGTTCTTTCACGTCACTGTGCCTGGGTTTCTTTGCCTATAAAATGGGAATAATAATCTCTACCTCATGGAGTTGCCGTGTATTGAAGGAGTTGATACACGTAAAGCATTCAGAGCGCAGAGTAAACACCTACCAGCACGGAAGCTTTTATTAAGTAGCTCTCGTCATCATCACCCTCTGGACACTCATATTTGTCACTTAGTGATAAAACTTTCAGAGGACAAAAATCTGATAAGAAGCTCCTACAGACTGAAGGAAAAAAAAATCAATCAAACCAAATCCAGGGCTAAGGAGGCCCCCATGGAGAAGGCCACAGGCCCTCAGAAGTGGGAGGTCGTGTGTCTGCAATTGAGGTAGAATTCCAGGGCCGAGAAGGGAGCTAGAGCCAATGGAATTCCTGGAAAAGGGCCTCACCACACCCATGGGCGTTACCTTCAACCCACGCTCTCCAACTTTAGCAGGCTCCTACTCTACGCTCAGATTCTCATACGACGTCATACTCCCCCACCTCCCATCCCCCATGCCTGCTCAGGCCACACTGGCTGCCCAGCTGTTCTGGTAAGCCTACTCCCCTGCTCAGGACCCGCTGTCTTGTCCATCCCTCGGTGTGGAATGCGCCTCCCCAGACACCTGCATGCTTATTCCCTCACATCCTCCGCGCATCTGTGACCTTCTCAGTGAGGCTTTCTCTCCTTACATTATTTAACAAGGAACTGCTATTTTGTTCTCTGGTCCCTTTCCATTTTCACCTTTCTCCATAGCACTACTAACAACGGAATACGTATGTTATTTCTTTTGAGCCCCATAAGGACCGGGATTTCTGTTCACGGATCTAGAACGGCACCTGGCACACAGTAGGTGCTAAATAAATGGGCTACGAGATTGCCGCTCAGGAAATGTAAGCTATTGTTAGAAATAAAGGTTAAAAGATAAAACAGATGCACCACTAAACTCTCCTTGCTCTTCAGGTAGAATCACATTTTTGGAGGCCTTAATGATATCCAAGTAAAATTTCTCAGCTGTCGCCAGGAGCAAGGTTGAGAAACAATGCAAACCCTTAAAATCAAAAGCATAAACATAGAATCCTGCCAAGAGAGGGTTGGATCAGAAAAAGGCATCAGCCTTGAACAAAAACCACAAACTCACCACCCAGTCATGGTGTTCAAAGTAGCATCTGCAAGGGCATGTATTCATTGAGCCCTTCCAAGGTCATGGAACAAACACCCAGAGAGTGTAGAGTAGGGTTGCCAAGTGGTCTACACAACCCCTTCACTGTCACCCATGTGAAAATCATAGGTGGAAAATTCCTCCCACAAACTGAGTTTCAAGCAAGATACAATCCTCAAAGTTTATTTGGAAGGCAACGTACCCAGAACCATGAATTTGTTGACCATTTCATTCTAGAAGACCTCTCTGAAACTGCTTGTAAAAAGTAGTCCAAAAACACAGGATGAAGACCCAAGAGTCTTGCTAAGGAAAGAAGAAAGCAACCCGTATTGGATTCATACTTGAAAGTTTGTCAAAACCATCTACAAGGTGAAAGTATCAACAACGTGCCCAGACACTGAGCGTGGCCTGAAAACATAGGGAAGCTGTAACTTCCATTTACAGCTAAGGAAGTTCAGGCCACCAAAGGCCATGACTTGTCCAGAACCACAGAGCTGGTAAACTGCAGAGCTCAAGGCCCAGTTCTGGACCCCAACTGCACACACTGACCCCACAGATGCTCCATGGCCAAGACACTTTATGGACACCTGGATGTTCTTTAGGAACTTAAAGGACAGGCCCCAAAATTGCATGCTCTGCCTGCAGACATTTTCATTCTATTATAACCACATCACATGTAGAGGCATTTGTTAAACTTATACATTTAATTTCTACCCCCACCCCTCCCCAGAAACAGGAGTAGAAAGAGAGAGCAATCTCACTCTCTTAACCTAATCCATTTCCGGGTGATGGCTGCAAATAGAATCATCTGTAAAACTCTTATAATCTCACCTCCACTTCCTAGCTGGGCAATTTTGGCCACGTTACTTAATCTCTCTGTTCCTCCATTTCCTCTTAGAGGGTTGACATGAGAATCAAATAAGTTAATACAATAAAGTGCTTAGAACAGAGCCTGGCATAGTCAATGCTCAATAAATGTTAACTATTATTATCGTTAATATTTCTTATAAACATGATGTAAAATTGGGATATTCCATTCATTAAGAGTAACCATGAGGGCTTCCCTGGTGGCACAGTGGTTGGGAGTCTGCCTGCCAATGCAGGGGACACGGGTTCGAGCCCTGGTCTGGGAAGATCCCACATGCCATGGAGCGACTAGGCCCGTGAGCCACAACTGCTGAGCCTGCGCGTCTGGAGCCTGTGCTCCGCAACAAGAGAGGCCGCGATAGTGAGAGGCCCACGCACCGCGATGAAGAGTGGCCCCCACTTGCCGCAACTAGAGAAAGCCCTAGCACAGAAACGAAGACCCAATGCAGCCATAAGTAAATAAGTAAATAAATACTTAAAAAAAAAAAAAAGATCTACCCCACTTTTATAAAAAAAAAAAAAAAAGTAACCATGAAAAGAAAGGAATAGCTGCTTTTTCATTCATTAAATATAAATAAAGCCAAAATTTTAGTATAGACACCTTATCATCAATGTTCCTCCTGGGGAGGACTTTTATATTAGCACAAAAGACTTTTTGAAATAAGAGCGCAATGAATTCTGTAATGAAGAGCAAGCAAGGCTCTGAGGACCTCCAAACAATGTTCAAAGTTTGGGCCGTCAGCTGTAAAAACTTCCCCAGCTGGGTCAAGGTACATAAATGCCGCAGAAGGTCTTTGGATGATACTTGTTGCAGAAAGGGCTGTTTCCAGGGCGACTTCCTGTGCTTTGGGAATCCCTTAGTTTCAGGCCAAGCTTGTATTCATGTGCCCAGGCTGCCATGACAAAGCACCACAGACTGGGTGGCTCAGCCAACAAAAATGTATTGTCTCACATTTCTGGAGGCTAGACGTCTTAGATCAGGGTGTCGGGAGGGTTGGTTCTTTCTGAGAGCTGCAAGAGGTAACAGGCTCCAGGCCTCTCTCCTAGCTTCTGGTGGATTGCTGGCAATCTTCGTCTTGTTTTGCCCTCTGCTACTTTACCCCAATTCTCTGCCTTCATCTTCACATGGCATTCTCCCTGTGTGTGTCTATGTCCCAATTTCTCCTTTTTAGAAGGACACCAGTTATATTGGATTAGGGGCCCACCCTATTCCAGTATGACCTCATCTTAACTAATTACAGCTGCTTGATGACACTTCCAAATATGGTCACGTTCTGAGGTACTGGGGGTTAGGTCTTCAACATATGAATTTTGGGAAACGCATGTCAACCCGTAACAGCTGTTGACAGAGTCCGGGCCTGTCCAGCGGGACTGCTGCTGCAGGCCCCGACAGAAGACGGCGGTAAGTCCCAGTGCCGGCTGTTACCGAAGGCTTTACTTAACCATAGGAATCTAACAAAATGCCAGGGGTTATTATACCAAGCCATCTTAAGTCAAGCATCACCTACGTTTAATCCACCAGAGAAATCCAAAAGGATCCATTTATCCTTTCCACACCTATGAACAGTGGACAGAGGGGCACTTTTCTTCCCCATGAGACTTGGGCAAAATGAAAAGGTGGGAAAACAAGGGTTTAAAAAGGGTCCATTTTTGATTTAATACCTAATTCCAGAGTCCTGAAAACCCATGGTCTTTAAAGTTCTGCATAAGGCACAGTCCCCAGGGCCAGGCTTTCCACATGTCCAGGCATATATGTCCCTGCCAAAGGCCAACGAAGACACAAAAGAGACAGGAACTCGTAGGCAGATCAAGTATCAAGGGCATTGAGAAACTCTGTCACCTGACCGTTTTAATTCTGGAATACTAAGACTCTGAATAGGACAGCAGTTGCTTAAGCAAAGTGGCACAAATGCTACCCCAGGGGTAGCTGGCTGGTGGGATTCCTTTCCTTGGTAACAAAGATTCAGTTAAGCCACATGATGTCAAAAACAGAAAAGGCTCCAGAGACCTCCTTGGCACTGATGAAGAGGTATTCAAACACATAACAAGAAGGGATGCATTTCAAATCCAATTACTACAGAGTGTTTACATTTAATTTACTTTTAGGAGGAAAGCAGCTTCATCGTGTTCCCTGTTGTGTTACAAGAAAAAAATAACCCTGTCGGTTTACAGTGTCTGTAAATCGCCACATCCAAAGGGAAGTAAAACGTTACAGAAGCCCAGAAAAAAAAATTGGACCAGAATCCCTTCAACGTCAGGTAGATTTGTACCCAACTTATAACATCTCCCTAAGCCCAAGTCCACTTACCTTGGGGTCCTAGATGAACACTTCTGGAAACAAGAGAATTCATCCGGTGAATATGAGGACTGTTGTCTTTCCATAAACCCTACTACATGTAGAGCTGAGAAGAACCTGGAGAATCAGTCAGCCCACAGGCCTGGAAAGCTGTTAAGTTGTTAATGGAGTTAAAAAACCATTCTCTGGCAACTCCAAGAGAAAAGAGTGAATGAGAGAACAAGAAAGGAGGGGGGAAGAGAGAAGGATTCTGCAATGAAGGCATCTGCCCCCATAGCCAACCTACGCCAATCACATCCCATCACAGCATCATTTGGGCCAGAGAAGCAAAGCCAAACAAAGAAGACAATTATCACCTTGGGGTCCAATCTACAGTCCCTAAATCAGATGAAACTGAAGTGGCATTGTATCTGAGAGGGAAGACAAGGCCATCCCAGGACACAGGGAAGAGGGTGCTCAACCAGCACGTGCCAGCAACCAAGGCTACACCACAGAAGGAGAGTCTTCAATCTAGTAGGCATTCATTAGATGCCTACTGTGTGCAAAAGACATATAACCAGATGGGGTGGTGGAGAACCTATCCATGTGCATACTCCAGGATATACACATGGACCCTGATGCCTAGAAACTCATCAGTAAGGCAAATGTATCATGACGTAAAGTTTGCCTGTCCTAAGAGTCCAAAAGGCCATAAGATTTATTGCTTGCTGATGGCAGAATCAAGGAGGGCTGCATGGAATAGGTGACATTTGAGCTAGTATCTCAGGGTAGCAATCAGATATGCAAAAAATTGGGAGAGCAGGAGGCCGTTCCCGGTGGAGGGCAGAGGACCAGTTAGACTGAAGGGTAGGGTAGGGTTCATCAAAGGCCTTAAACAGCAGACTAAGGAGCATGGGCTTTATTTAGTAGGAACTGGGGGCCGTTGAACGTTAGCGGGAAATACGAGATGTGCTAATATCCAGGAACCCCCCAGGATGGATTGGACAAGACAAAGGTTGAAAGCAGAATATAATCATGAGGCTATCACAATGGTTTGCGCACAAGGTCTTGATATCCAGAAGCGAGAGGCGGTAGAAAGAGCAGGGACTCGGGTGAGCTCTGATGTACAGACAGAACACACAGGACCTGGACACTGAAAAGGGGAGGCGAGGATGAAAGAAGAGGCCAACTCTTAGAGAAGGATGAGCCACTCAACACTCACTGAGTGCCTACCGCATGCAGTGCACTGGCAATGCAGATATGACTAACACACCCCCAAACACTCAAGAAACCCCAGAGAGGTAGAGAATCACAAACCGCGTTACTAATGGCAACAGCTATATGGTTTGCACTTTTAGGATAAAGAGACTTGCTCTTATTCATCAGTCACTTAGACTTTAAATTCCCATCATCTTTCAGGCTTTCTCCTACCCTCCAGTCCCAAGCCCCTCTGATTCTTATTTCTTCCAAGAGTTGCTGATGAACTACACCTAATCCAATCCTATGAAGTTTAAGGTTGAGGTCCTCATTTTCAGACAAGGACCGAGTGGAGATACAGAAAGGGTAAGTAACTTGCCCAAGGACACACAGCCAGTGGCCAGACCAGCTCATCTGTCTCTAACCCTGTGTTCTTACCTGCCTCCCTCCCTCCCTGAAGTCTTCCAGCCAACCCTCCCCCTCGCTCTCAGAGTCCCCAACTCAGCCTGTCCGCTGTCACTTGGCATCTGTGACTACGCCCAATTACACACCTCTGGTCTGGCTTCTGCCAGTTCTTGCCCAGTGCTTCCAAAACCCAGATCTGCATCACACCACTTCCGTCTACAAAGGTTCATAGCTCGCCGGTGTCTACCAAATAAAGCTCCAATTCCACAGCCTGACATTCTGGGACTCCCACTGCCGGTGAAATGCCACCCTTTACATATGTGGCTGCCTCCCACTTGGCTTTTAGGAACAATGACAATGTTATGTTTTCCTGTAGCCTTCACAACCCAGAAATGTGCACACATAAGACAGGCATGACACAGATATTATATATCCTTGGAAATGAGAGAAGACCAATGTTGTAATAATCATCTACTCGGCTTCCAAAGCTCAGGCTCCAGGGGCTTCTGCTTCGCTGGGAATAAAGATATGAAGCTTTTAGGAAGACGAGACACTACGTGATGAATACCTGCGTTGCGTGGTACAGATTAAGCTCCTATGAGCTCAGAGAAGGGAGAAATCCATGCGAGCGGACAGGACCTGCCATCAGGGCTCGACTAGCACTTGAGCTCACCTTTAGAGGCGAGGGCAGAATTGAGACACATGGAGAAGAGAAAGACAGGCGCCCTCAGCTTCTCAGAGGACACAAGAATCCCCTAAAAGTTCCGTTGTGATTCTAAATGCATTCACTTAAGATGACATGAGGAACCCCCTTTGTGCAGCGCTGAGCCTGACGGCCAGTGAAGAAACCACACACCACACCACACCTTCCCCCAGAGACCGACGGTTGAGAAGAGCAGCCCAAGCAGAAGCAGACAGTCTCCTTGCCCTCTGCCCTTAGCATCTCCTAGGAACTGAGCAGACCCAGTCACCACCAAGCTCTTCCAAAGACACGTGCCCCGGTGCTGTCTGCAGTCCTTTTTGGAGGAGATCGCCTAATAAACCCTCCGATGAAAAGACCTGTATGTGCAGACCTCAGGTGGTGAGAACAGAGCCCAGCAGGGAGGGGGCCGGGGAGGAGGGAAGGGGGTGGGAGGTAAGCCAAGCCCGAAACTGACTGTTAGTCACTGCTTCTCCAATCTGGGCCCAGGCCGTTCAGATCGCCTACAACTGCAGGGTTGATAGTTTCTAGTGACTAAGAGCGTGATTCATAAAAAATTGAAGGTAACTCTGGCTCCGGGATTTTTTCATATGCAGAGGTTTAACTCAGGAAGCTGCTAGCTGCCTTGCAGTGATTAACCCCTACGGAGGCTGGTCCGCCACGACCACTATGCAGGCTTTCCCGATCCAGAGCGGGAGGGTCCTTTAATCAAGTCTTCACGTTCTCTCGGTGGAGAAATTTAAAGGCTGTGGGCCACTACTTATATGAAGATGCAAAGGGGAAAATCCACTTATAGATGCAGCCCTTGAACAGTGGGAGACCTGTGGATGGCAGAAGACCCGTGCCATCTAGCTCACTCCAGAACACTCTGGTTTCTCTTCAGACCACATAAATCTTTCGCCTTTTACTAGCTCACTCCAGAAACACTTTTAAGTGGCGTCATTCCAATTTATAGAAAATGAAGGAAGGAAGGGAGGGGGGAGGGAGAGAGGGAAATATTGAACATTAAGGTAGCCTAAAGGTTGTCTGTTTCATCACCAGGCTTATTTTATTCCGTTATACGTGGACTTTGATTTTACCGAGCGTTTCAGATGAACGTGATGCATTCTAACTAGGTGGTAATTACATCCCATAACTTATTAAATAAGAAATCCCATTTCAAAAAAAAAGTCATTACCACTAAAAATAAAAATGGAAGCTAGCTATTTATATGCTGCCTGTCACCGTGCCCTCTCAAACACACAGCAGGATGAAAACAAAGACATATGTGGTGCAAAAAGTTACTCTCCCCATTGCAAGAGCCGACGATGCAGCAGAACTGTAAATCAGGGAGGCACACCCACAGGCAGAAATCCTGCTTGCTGAGTTCGTTACTTTAGGTTCATTTCCTTCTACTAGTTTGGATGATCAGCAAGTAAATATCATTTCATCAAGCACACAGCGTGCCAAATTCAGAAGAGAGCATGGTGGCCAATTCTCTGAATCCCATAGAATCTGCAGACTATAAACTCTACAGCACGACATGGAGCATGGGCTCAAGATCAGTCGGTAGGTCAGTCTGTCTGTCTGTCTGTCTCTCTCTCTGAGAGAATCAGAGAGAATGGTTTTGTAGCAAGGTAATGGCTTTCACTGAACCAAAAAAAAAAAAAAAAAAAAGATGGAAAATATACTTCCAGGCAGTTTGATGCATGTTCTGACTTACAGTATGTACAAGCAGACGATCAATTATACACCGAGCATAACCTCTCTTAATTGACCTCCACTTATGCACCAGCCAGATTAGCGGCCGCTAGTACTTCTGTAAAACACCCAGGGATCTGGGATGTTCTCCCTGGATGCCCGCTCCATTCCAATTTCACCAGTTTTTAGCCAGGAAAGAGTGTTGCCTGCTCCCAAACCTGCTTATGCCAGTTGAATTTGTTAATACAATCACATAATACTAAATATTTATAGTAATCATAAGAGCTAGCACAGGGACTTCCCTGGTGGCGCACTGGATAAGACTCCGAGCTCTCTATGCAGGGGGCCCAGGTTCGATCCCTGGTCAGGGAACTAGATCCCACATGCATGCCGCAACTAAGAGTTCGCATGTCACAACTAAGGAGCCCACGTGCTGCAACTAAGGAGGCAGCGAGCTGCAACTAAGAAGCCCACGAGCCGCAACTAAGGAGCCCACGAGCCGCAACTAAGGAGCCCGCCTGCCACAACTAAGACCCAGTGCAACCAAACAAATAAATAAATACAGTTTTTCTTTTAAAAAAAGAGCTAATACATACTATGTCCCAGGAGTTGCTCTAAGAACTTCATTGGTATTAATTGATATAATTCTCTCAGCAATCCTGTGCAATATGTCTGATCATTAGGCTTATTTTATCAGTGAAAAAACTGAGGCCACAACCCAGCTTCAAGCTCACAGTAGCAAAGCTCAGATAGAACCTGGGCAGTCTGGCTCTACAGCCCATGCTTTTAACTACTAGGCTTGGCTACACAAGTATTAGGTAGATTGATATTCATGAGGACAAAAAAAAAAAATAGTAGTTTTTATAAATTGGATTAAATGCTTTAGAAAGACTTATTATAGCCATTTTGTTGAAAAATAATCAACTTGACACCAGGTATGGGCAAGATAATTGTGAAAGAGTGGGAGGAAAAAAAAAATCATAAAAAATGTAGAATCCTGGGCTTGGATGACTTGACACGTCTGGATGTGTTTGTGCTTGTTCTGCTTTAACCCCAGGCAACTGGATGTTCTCGATACGGTTTATGACAAGCTCAATTCAGAACTCCTGGCACTGAATCTATATTCAAAGGAAGGATCTACATGTTGTAGGTGTAGACACATAAACTTTATAAAGTTAAAATTAACACTAAAGGTATCTGTGTTCCCAGGTTTACCCTACTTTTTTATTAACCAAAACACCTAATCCTAACCATATCCAGTTAAGAGGCTTCTGCTGTGTGTACGAGTGTTTACGTCTACACACCACCCACACACACATCCAGAGCTATCCAGAGCCTCGAAATTGAAAATGCTCTCAAACAAACCTACTGTTGCCCCCAGTGGACATCAAGCTCCTTGAGAGCAGCTGCTTTGCTCTCTTCTGTATCCCCGGAGCCTAGGAAATGGCCCACGTGCAGCTATAATATGGGCTAGGTGGGACTTGGTCTAGATGAGCAAAATAGCACAGGGAATTGAAATGGTAACGAAGGTGAATGTGGTTTTTATATGTGACTTAATTGGGTTAATTGTTTTATATGACTTAATTCTTCACTTGTCTCTGATCCAGGAGGGTAATAAGCAAACAATGGCATAAAATATGATGTATGCAGAGGACTAAAAATGTTGTGTAATGGAAGAGAAGGGAAAGGAATCAATTAATACTTGCCTACAAAGGACCAGATGCTTCCAGATGCATTTTCATTTTAAAACACAAAAATCTGTAAAGCAGTTCTTATCCCTTTTAAGAGTTTTATCTACTGACCTAATGGTCCCTTGCTTTACTCCCTTTTTAAGACTTGGCTTGTTAGTTAACACAGTAAAAATTTTTATCTAGCGTGACTGAAGAATGGGATGAACAGTTTGCAGCCACTCACAGGTGTCTTCTTCATAAATGGCTAAGGAATGGAGTGTCAGTAAGTATCTGCTGAATAATTCAAATAAATGAGATATACTTAGAAACTATACTCATCTAAGTTACTTCTTCGGAAGGTTTCTCAGACAGAGGGGCATGGCACACAGGCAAGAAGCATTAGCCAGCAGTTCAGAAGACCTAAACATGACCTCAACAACTCAACAGCATGTGACAGCCTCTCAGGGCCCCAGTTCCCTCATCCATGAGAAGGACTTGAAGGCAATCTTAGGCCTAAGTCCACCATATTCTGAGTGACCCCAGGCAAGTCATGGCCAGGGCTACAATATGACTTTTACGAGTCCTGGTCGCTTTTGCCCCTTCCTCCAGTAATTACATATTAATTAACTATATAGCGAGTACCTATTAATTACATACTATATTTTATTGTATTTCACAACTTTGTAGATGAGTATGCTATTAAATATTAAAACTTTTTCTTCAACCTAAAAGTTCTGAGTTTTCTCTACTGATTTTAAAACAAACTAAAATATTTTCATGGGTGCAGTACAAAAGTATCTTAGGCCCTCAAGACTGCCTGGTACAGAGGACAAGTCAACCTAAACCTATCCACAGGAACAAGGAACACCCGGCAGCCCCCCACACACACCCCCTCCCCTGCAAAGCAGACCATGTACAAGAGCTGTGTTCATACAGCGGCAATCACAGCATCATGACACTGCAGGAAGATGCACGTGGCTACGTGTGCAGAGGGGCAGGAGAAGGCAAGGCCAGAGCCCTCAAAGCTGAGAGGCCAGTGATGCAGAAACCAACCAAACAGTGTAGGTAACTAAACCGTGAGCACGCCAGGGAACAGATGCCACAGCAACTGCAAAGACAACGCTGCTGGACTTGACCGTCAACCGTACCCTCCTTGTGCTCCTACCTGCTAAACTGGTTCCAAGATTTTCTGGTCTAAGCTACTCAATGCAATTCACTCAACAAATATTTATAGAGTGCTTACTATATGCCAGACACTGTCCAAGACACTTGATCTCCTCAGTCAGGAAATGAAAACCAAGATCCCTGCCCTGGGGCTAATATTCTTCTGGGACAACAGCCTATAAAAAATAAGTATAATAAACAAGTATATTGTACATCCAAAGGTATAAGAGATATAAAGAAAGAGGTAGGGGGACCTCCCTGGCGGTCCAGTGGTTAAAGACTTCGCCTTCCAATGCAGGGGGTGCAGGTTTGATCCCTGGTTGGGGAGTTAAGATCCCACATGCCTTGTGGCCAAAAAGCCAAAACATAAAACAGAAGCAATATTGTAGCAAATTCAATAAAGACTTTAAAAATGGTCCACATTATAAAAAAAAAATCTTTAAAAAAAAAAAAGAAAAGAAAGAGGTCGGGCAGAGTAAGGAGAATCGGGAATTCTAAGTGGGGCGGGTGTTACAGTATTAAATAGAGAGGACAAAGCAATCCTCACTAAGAAGGTGAAGTTTCAACAGAGACATGAAGGCAGTGACACAAATACCTGGAGGAAAAGCATTCCAGCAAGAGGCGACAGCTTGAGCAAAGGCCTGGAGATAGGAATGTCCCTCTCTGACTCCCAGAGTTGGCCTTAAAGGATAAAATTCTGTTACCAGCAGCTGAAAGCAATCTCTCGTGTAGATGGAGGAAGGGAGTATTTAAGACCTACAGTTGACCCTTGAACAACACGGGTCTCAACTGTGTGGGTCCACGTGTACACAGATTTTTTTTTTCGATAGTAAATACTATAGCATCACACCATCCGAGACTGGTTGCATCCAAGGATGTGGAACCTTGGATAGAGAAGAACCGTGGATACAGAAGAACCGCATACACAGAGGGTGGACCGTAAGTTATACACGGATTTTCAACGGCTTGGAGAGTCAGCGCCCTGACCCCCGTGTTACTCAAGGATTAACTGTAATTCAAACAAGTAGAGTCTGAAATGTCCACTAATAAATTCAACATGTGGACCTTGTAACTAGAGAGAGAGGTGAAGGCTGTGGGTATGCCTTTGGTATTGTAGCAGAGAAGGGTTAAATGCTCACCAATTCCATTTCCCAGTCTTGGCTTTCCTGTGCAATTACGTAGAGATCGTGTGACACAGTTCCAGGCAAAAGGGTATGAGTGAAAGTTAATTATGCTGCTTCCAGACCTGGCCATACACCCCTGTAATCCTGTCCATGCTCTCTCTTCCCCTTCCACAGCAACAGCAGTGACCATTGTAAAGACGGCAGCATGATAAGATAAAGGGCTCTCAGATTCCCAAGTCACTGCTTTGAGGACTGTTGCCAAGGAAGGCGGCGCTACCCGCAGAGTATGTGGTATGAGTGAGAAACTAAGATTTAATTGTGTCAAGCCCCGGAGATTTCTAGGGTTGTAATTAAAGCAACTAGTTTGAATTGCCCTGACTAAGGCAACAGACACAGCTACAGAGCAGACACTTAAAATGGAAAGGACCAGCATCCTCTTTTGAAAAGGGTGCATGAAGATCTCCTGATTTCCAAGGACAAAGGACACTAACCACCGAACTGGAATGTCTAAATTATCTCATCTTTTCCTCCTTGAAACTGTCTTCCTTAGGCTTCTAGAACCCAGTTCTTCCCTGGTTTTCTGCTTGTCTCACTAGCTATTCAACTGACACACCTTCTTTCTGGGGATCCCATTCGCTCTCAAAGTTTTAACTCCCGCTTTCACAGTCATGAGTGTACCTATATCTGTAGTCCTCATCTATCTCTTGAGCTGTAATCCCTATTAGACACATCTGTCTTATGGAGTGGCATGGTTAATTTTATGTACCAACTTTATCGGGTCACAGAGAGACCAGATATTAGGCTAACATTATTTCTGGGTGTGTCTGCGAGGATGTTCCTGGATGAGATTAGCATTTGAATCAGTAGACTGAGTAAAGCAGACTGTTCTCTCCAATGTGGGTGGGCATAATCCAATCCACTGTGGGCCTGAGTAGAACAAAAAGGGAGAGAAAAAGAGAACTTGCCACTCTGCCTGACTTCAGAGCTGGGACACTGTGTACTCCTGCCCTCAGACTGAGATTTACACCACTGGTGCATCTGGTTTTCAGACTCAGACTGAACTATACCACCTCTTTCCTGGGCCTCCAGCTTGGGGATTTCTCAGTCTCCATAAGCACATGAGCCAGTTACTGATAATAAATATTGTGAGGGAGTGAGTGAGTGTGTGTGTGTGTGTGTGTGTGTGTGTGTGTGTGTCTCCCATTGGTTCTGTTTCTCTGGAGAACCCTACCTAATATATGGGCTATGGGCATTGTAAACAAACTGTACTCTAGCACAGATGTATCTTGCTGTCCCATTTATACATTATCGTTCTGGTCACCTGAACTACAAACTCAGAGTCACTCTCGACTCTCACTTTTCTTTCCCAGCCCCATATCCAACATTAAGTCATTTCAACCTTCTCTCTTTCTGCTGGAAGAGATCACCCAGAAAATTTCCCTCCTAGGCAGAGGAGTCTGGGCAGATTTTACCTTTTAACAAGGCTTTTGCCCTTTCGTTACCAGACTCTCCTCTAAATTAGTTCAAGTTCAAAGGCCCTTAATGTTATTATAAAAGATGATGGAATTTCATTAAGGTTTGGATTTGGCCCTAAAGGGGTCCCAAATCTTGAACTGAAGATCATGAGAGATTTTAGCAAAGTAATTTAAGACAGTGAGTGAATACATCCCATACATTCCCAGATGCCCTAGTAAAGAAGCCCCACAAAAGAAGGGGTCTTCCGGCCCTCTGCCCAGGGCTAGGTGAGGTTACTGTGGCATCTTCTGGAAACCACTAATACAGTTGCTGTCCTTTCCCTGACCAAAGAAAGCCAAGTAGCACCCCTCAGGATTCCAGGTCACTGGGACCACACATACACATGCCTGTGCGCGCACGCACACACACACACACACACACACACACACCTGACCTCAGCACACACTGGGTCCTGCCTGGCAGAGTGACAACTGTAACCCTTAACCCTCCCTGGGCTGAAGACTCTCTCCTTGTCCCCTGGGACCGGCCGTACAGGAGACATTCCTACAGCTAGCACTGTTTCACTCCTATCAGGCCAATCTATGTACTGACTTCATCAATAGGAAGAGAGAAGCTTTGTTTCAACTTTCAAACTCTGTAGTTCGTCTGCGGACAGCCTAACCACTCCACATCCCTCTCACAGGTCCTCTCTCTCTCCAAACCCACTGCATCAGTTCAGATTCATTCTCTCAGATTCATTTCTCTATCCCCTGGACGATTGCAATAACCTCCTAACTGGTTCCAACCTAGGTCCCGTTCCTTCACTACGCTGTCAGAGTGGTTTCTGACAGACACATCTGATGCTAGCTCTCTTACTTTAAACCATCCACGACAGATACCAGAGTGCCCAAGGGGGTACGCACAAGGGTGGTCACTGTGGCGCTGCTTATAACACAGGAAAGACTCGGGGAGTGGGCAGGGTTCATCCATGGGGAATGTGGTTCAAACAATTGTTACAGCTACATACAGAATATTACCCAGCAGGTAAACACAACAGCTGGGTTTGTATGTAGCAACAAAGAAAGATGAACTAGACACACTGTTCACGAAAAAGCAAGCTTCAGAACTTGAAATGTATCCTTAGCAGTTACTGAAAAATAAAACCCTCAAAGTAATGCAAGATATTTTCTCTCAGTACATATGTGTGTAAAGGGATATAAAGGGACCTGAAAGGTCACTCCCCAAAATGGTAAAAGTTCTGGGGCAGGGGGACAAAGAAAAGGATTGGGGGAGGGACTGCCCTCATGAGTATTCAAAACTTGTATCTGCAAGTATTCACAGACTGCATTTTAATTTAAAATGTTAATTAAATTCAAATGAAAAGATAATATCTCAAATGTTTTTAAAACCTCCCTGCATCAATAAGAAAAAAAAGCAACTGGGACTTTCCTGGTGGCACAGGGGTTAGGAATCCGCCTTCCAATGCAGGGGACACGGGTTCGAGCCCTGGTCCAGGAAGATTCCACATGCTGCAGAGCAACTAAGCCCGTGCGCCACAACTACAGAGCCTGCGCTCTAGAGCCCGCGAGCCACAACTACTGAAGCCCGCGTGCCTAGAGCCTGTGCTCCGCAACGAGAAGCCACCGCAATACGAAGCCTGAGCACCGCAACGAAGAGTAGCCCCCGCTCAATGCAACTAGAGAAAGCCCGCACGCAGCAACAGAGACCCAATGCAGCCAAAAATAAATAAATAAATATATTTGAAGGAAAAAAACAAAAGCAACCCAATAAGAAAATGGACAAACGATAGGCACTTGACAGCAGAAATCATTGGTCAACATACATAGGAAAATGTCCTCAATGTCACTAATGAAAGGGACATCTACTAAAATATTAAATGCCTATTTTTCACCTATCAGTTTGGCAGTTTCTTTTGGCTCCAACCACCTTGGAGAGACATTCTGAATGAGCTTGATCTTGGGCTTGGCAATTTCCCCTTTGTGTTCCCTCTTACAAAAGTTTACTGGAACACGAAAGAATGAAGAAACATGGACAAGGATGTTTGCTGCTATGTGTTCACAGTGGTGAAAATCTGACAACCTTAATGCCCATCGATAGGAAAGTGGTTAAACAAAATACAGGACGCTGATATAATGAAGTGCCATGGGTCTGAGAAAGAATGAGGCAGATCCAAACACGCTGACGTGTAAAGATGACAGCAATGTATTAAGTGAAAGCAGCAAATTTTATATTTATAAAAGTCTGCGAAAAGAAACAGGCACCCCAATGTTCACTGCAGCACTATTTACTATAGCCAGGACGTGGAAGCACCCTAAATGTCCATCAACAGAGGAATGAATAAAGAAGATGTGGTACATATATGCAATGGAATATTAGCCATAAAAAAGAACAAAATAATGCCATTTGTAGCAACATGGATGGACCTAGACATTGTCATACGGAGTGAAGTAAGTTAGACACAGAAAGACAAATATCATATGATACCGCTTATATGTGGAATCTAAAAAAAAAGGGGGGGCACAAATGAACTTATTTACAAAACAGAAGTAGAGTCACAGATATAGAAAACAAATATGGTTACCAGGGGATAAGTGTCAGGGAGGGATAAATTGGGAGATTGGGATTGACATATACACACTACTATATGTAAAACAGATAACTAATAAGAACCTACTGTATAGCATGGGGAACTCTACTCAGTACTCTGTAATGACCTATATGGGAAAAGAATCTAAAAATGAGTGGATAAATGTACATGTATAACTGTACAGGAGAAACTAACACAACACTGTAAATCAACTATACTCCAGTAAAGATTTAAAAAAAAACATCTGGGGCACACACAAACTGGTAACAGAAGTCACCCCTGGGGTGATTTTGTGGGAAAGGAAATTCACTTTTCCTTTTAAATGCTTGAATACTACAGACGGGAGCTGTTTGTTTTATAGAAGGGGATATAGTGAGAATGGGTTATTTGGTGCAAAAGTTAAATTGGAAACGTGTATTTTTTTTTTTTTTTTTTTTTTTTTTTTTTTAGTTAAGGCTCACGGGCCCAGTTGCTCCGCGGCATGTGGGATCCTCCCAGACCAGGGCTCGAACCCGCGTCCCCTGCACCGGCAGGCGGATTCTCAACCACTGCGCCACCAGGGAAGCCCCGAAACGTGTATTTTTAAAGTCACTGCTCTAAGGGTAAATTACAAATTTCTAAACACAGAATGTAATGTCTTTATCTGGCCCCCCCAAACCCCTCCAGGGTCAACTTCCAACACTTGCCCTCATGAATCCCGTGCTCTAACACTAAAACTGCCGCTCTCAGAAAATGTCATGTTCTTTCCTCTGCTCACAATGAATGTTTTCTTCCCTGCTCTTGCCACAAGCAAATCCCTGGGCATCCCCTGGCCCAAAGTCCCCTCCTCTGTGAGTCTCTCCTGACCAGGCCTGCAGAACCATCACTCCCCTCAAAGTCTCTCTGGAAGAGTGGGGCTGGGAGACCAGTGGCTCCAGGGAGGCGACGGCTGTGTCTGTGTGTCGTCGTATCCCCAGGACCAAGCAGAGTGTCAGACACAGTGTGGATGAGTGAACAGAAGGCAGAGCTCTGGGGACGAGCCAGTGGCAGGCAGGAAAAATAAAATCAAGAGGGTAAGTGACACGCAAACGACACAAAGTATCTACCAGTCAGGAAAGGGTAGCCAACAGCACCGAACACCACAGAAAATTCAAGGAAGACTAAGATTAATGGCGGGGCGGGGGGGCGGTGGCGGCGGGAATGTTTAGATTTGGTAAACTTCAGTTCGGTGAAAAGCAGTTTCACTAGAACAGTGAAGAAGTGACTTATGGGTAAATAGGCTTGAACGTGGCGAGGCAGCGAGGATGGAGAGTACAGACCTCTGGGCACTCTGGTGTTGAAAAGAGCACGGCAGGTTTTATGGGCTGCCGGGAGGCTGGCAGTGTCTGCAGGGGACAGGGAAGGAGAAAGCAGAGAGAGAAAACCCAAGATGCTGGGTGTGGGGAGGCAAAGGAACTGAAGATCCCGCAGGAAGCGGAAAGGGGAGGAGGGGGTAAACAAAATCGGCCAAAGCACCAGTGTTTACAAGAACAAGGAGGTCCCGCTACCTATGGGGGAAGGGGGGGAAAGGCTGCTGAAAACAAAACTAGCCCAGGATGGACCTTCATGTCCTGAATCGAGGCAGAGCCAGGCTTTCTGCTCTGCTGAGCGTACAGGTGAGACAGGAAGGGGGCAGGGCACAACCTTTAAAAGAATGACAGCCATTGAGGACACGACATAAACTGGTTAGAACCAATTAGGTCCAAGATGGCAGATGAGTCAACTTCCACTAGACCTTGAGCCTCAGTATACGCTCACTGTAATAATACATCAGCATGCTAAATGACACACCCACCAGTGCCATGACAGTTCCAAGGCTGACCATAAAAGGTGAAAAGTGGGCAGGGGCACAACTCCTGGAGATCCCCGCCCCTTCCCCAAAATAGTTGGAATAATCCTCCCACTCATTAACCTATGAAATTACCCAGCCCATAAAAACTAACCACCCCATATTTTGGGGCTTCTTGCCTTTTGAGATGGCCCACACTCTGTCTATGAAGTATGCAGCTCTCTGAATAAACCTTCTTTCACTTTACTATGGCTCACTCTTGAATTCTTTCCTGCCCAAAGCCAAGAAGTCACAGTTGGTGGCCATCCCAGGGACTTGCCTGAGACCTGGGATGTGACCACCCTCTCACGCCTCACACTCTTTCCTGCAACACAGGAGGCCTGAGGAGGGCAGACTCTCAGAGCTGGGACCATCGCCAGCTGTGGTCTGGCCCTCGTGCCTTCCAAGGACAGAGCTCTTCCTTTTTAACTCAATAATTCTCAAACTTCAGAGTACATCAGTCACCTGCAAGGCTTGTGAAAAGAGATTGCTGGGGCCCACCCCTGAGCTTCTGATCCATTGGGTCTGGGGTAGAGGTCCAAGGATACACATTTTGAATGAATTTCCAGGTGATGCTGATGTTGCTGATCTGGGAACCACACTTTGAGAACCTCTGCTTTAAATTCATCCTCCTGAACAAGGTATTTGCCCTCAAAAGTTCACACGCATGTTGACAGCATCATCTTTGAAAGACCCCCAGGATGCCCACAGGGTTTGATTCTCAGCCCTGGCTGCACATCAGTTGCCTCACTGCCAAACCTGAGTCCATGTGCCTGACGCACAGTGAGGCCAAACAAACCGAAACATCAGAGTCTGGAGCAGAGAAAGGTTTATTTATTGCAAGGGCCAAGCAAGGAGAATGGGCAGCTCGTTCTCAAAGGCTCGAGCTCTCCAACGGTTTTCAGGGAAGAGTCATAATAGGCAACATTTGGGGTGGGGGCTGCAGGGTGTGTGACTTTCTCCTGATTGGTTGGTGGTGAGGTAACAGGACAGTGCTCCAGGAATCTTGTGCACAGCCTGAAGGTGCCGTCCTCCACCTGGGTGGGGGGTCTTAGTTCCAACAAAACAACTCTAAGATGTGTACAGACTGCTAAGTACATCCCTTGGGGAGGAACGAGGACTCTGCCTTATCACTGTACTATTGTCTCTTGACTGCCTTTCCTTTGTTTCTGCATTCCCTCACTTTCCTAATTAGTAACTGTTGAATCTGCCCTTTGGAACTCAGGGAAGGACGAGGAGGCTGAAGCCTTTTCCCTACAAACAAGAATCAGGGGATACAGAAAGTTTCTTGTACCCAAGAAGGCCCCACAAGGGTCTTGCTCGGTTTCAATCTGGGAGTTTTACAAAAGATACCCACGCCTGGGTCTCACCCCTAGAAATTCTCTGTGGGAGGGGCCGAGAAGTATTTTTTTTAAGCTCCCCTGGTGAATGCGATGAGCAGCAGGATTGAGAAGCACAGCTTTAGGGAATTTTGGGGAGGAATGTGGAGTGTGTGGAAAGACCCTAGGGCTGGGGGTAATTACTACAGATTAGGCAGACTCCTTAAATCCAAAGAGCTTCTTTACCAAGACTGTAATTTCAACTCCCAAACTATCTTCTTTTTTTTTTTTTTATAATTTATTTTCTTTATTTATTTTTGGCTGCTTTGGTTCTTTCTTGCTATGCGCGGGGTTTCTCTAGTTGCAGCAAGCAGGGGCTACTCTTCGTTGTGGTGCGCGGGCTTCTCATTGCAGTGACTTCTCTTGTTTCAGAGCTCGGGCTCTAGGCACGTGGGCTTCAGTAGTTGTGGCACGTGGGCTCAGTAGTCGTGCCTTGTGGGCTCTAGAGCGCAGGCTCAGTAGTTATGGCACATGGGCTTAGTTGCTCCACGGCATGTGGGATCTTCCCGGACCAGGGCTCGAACCCATGTCCCCTGCACTGGCAGGCGGATTCCCAACCACTGCACCACCAGGGAAGCCCCCAAACTATCTTCTGCAAGAGGCAGGTCAGCAATGTTCAAATAACTAGCTCACAGGATGTTGTACACACAGCGGACAAATAAGATATAATTAAAAACAGATGCTTTTTACTCAAGCATTTTGAAAAATCAAACAAAAAAATAAAATTTAGGGGAGTGATAAATTGGGAGTTTGGGATTGACATATACACACTACTATATTTAAAATAGATAACCAACAAGGACCTACTGTATAGCACAGGGAACTCTCTGCTCAATATTCTGCAACAACCTAAATGGGAAAAGAATTTGAAAAAGAATAGATACATGTATATGTATAACTGAATCACTCTGCTCTACACCTGCAACTAACACAACATCATTAATCAAGTATACTCCAATATAACATAAAATAAAAAAATAACAACTCAAAAAAGTTTAACAGGCAAATAGGTACTCTGTGGCCAAACAGGTACCCTTCATTAAAACACACACAAACACGCACGCATGTGCACACGTGCACACACCTGTAATTTCTAAGCAACAGAATCCAGGCTATCCCAGCATGGCAAGGACCAGGATCACTCACCCATACTTGGGCTTCACCTAAGTTTCCCACACATTCATTCAACATTTACTGAAAGGCTGCTAGGTTCCCAGGCACAGTGCTACGGATGCAAAAATTAATAAGATGGAGAAATACAGTCCTTACCCATAAGGGACTGACAGGCTAGAGAGAAGAGACAAGTACCTAAATAAACCAAAAGTAAAATGAAGTATTAAAGGTGCTGTGGCAACTATTTTTACAGGGTACAGTGAAGCCATAAATGAAAGTGAGGTGTACTTAACTAGGGGAGCAGGGATTAGTAAGTATGATCCACAGAGGTACAGACAATCGACTGACTCTTGAAATATTCAGAGGTATTTACTGGGGGTGAAGTAGGGACAATAAAAAGGAAGGGAATTTCAGAGAGTGAGGAGCAAAAGAACAAAGACAGGCCAAAAATAATATGAATTCCATTATTTTCCAGAAAACAATGCTGGACTCAACCCACTTAACACATTTCTGTAATCTGAAGGAGACCTGGCACCCTGGACCCTTCATACTTTCAACTTATACCAAGGCTTTCCAGAGAGATAAGCCAACCACCAGAAACCACCTGCAGACCTCTGTCTGACTGCCAGGGCAGACAGTAAAGAGCACAGTATCACCTCGGAGGGAACGGATCTAAACAATAGGCACCTGCAGAAAAGTCATCCAAACAGCAAACATAACAATAGGCTCATGAATGAACCCAGAAGTCTGCCTGAAAACAGTGAAATATCTGCTAAACAAGCCCCACCAAATGGAGAGTGTCCCAGGAAGAGTATTAAAAAACAAAAGAGAAAATATACCGAACACTTATATTACTCAGGCACCATGAAGCTCAAGGAAAAGGCAAAATCATTGGTATCAACCAAAACTAAGTGCTGGTTTTAGCATCACCACATCAATTGTAACTAGACTGCTTAGTATCTAAGACTCAACTTCCTTATCTGAAAAATGGAGATACACCACCTTCTTCAGAGAGTTTTCAAGATGACTAAGTGAGGAAGTGTATTTCAAGAGCTTGTGCAAAATGCCCAGGAACTAATGAAAATGTTGATCATAATAATAAGTATGCCAAAATAATAAGTTGATAACATTGTGTATGTTTCTCAATACCTCTCAAGAAATATGCACAGTACAGAAGAAGCTCTAGAAGATGATGCACTGTTTTGCACTAACTATAATCTCCTTCACTAGAAGACCTCTGAAAACCTGACAATTCCAATGAAACAATTAACATGGAAAGCTGAGTTTTGGTAAATTCAAGGATGAATAAGCCCTATGAAACTCCCATGGGAAATAAAGCTTTTTTTAAACAGCTTTATTGAGATATCATTCATGCATTTTAAGTATACATTTCAGCGGTTTTTAGTATATTGACAAAATTGTGCAACCATCACCACAGTTTTAGCAGACTTTCATCACCCTCAAAAAAAACCCTGTACCCATTAATAGTCACTATCTATTCTTCCCAAGCACCTCATCCTAATCCACAAATCTACTTTCTGTACCTATTCCATTTCATATAAATGAGGTCGCACAATATGTGGTCTTTCATTTAGCATGTTTTCAAGTTTCATCCACGTTGTTGCCTGTACCAGTACTGCATTCCTTTTTACTGCCAAATAATTTCCCATTGAATAAGTACAGCACATTTTATTTATCCATTCATTGGATGATGAACATTTGGGTTGCTACTACTTTTTAGCTATTGTGACTGTGTTACTAAGATCATTCCTGTACAAGTCTTTGTGTATGTAGATGCATGTTTTCATTTCTCTTGGGTATACACCTAGCAGTGGAATTGCCAGATCATATGGTAACTCTATGTTTAACATATTGAGGAACTGCTAAATTTTTCCAAAACAGCTGCACCATTGTACATTCCCACATCAGGTTCTAATTTCTCCACATCCTCCCAACACGTATTATTGTCTGTCTTATTGATTATAGCCATACTGGTGGGTGTGAACTATTATCTCATTGTGGTTTTGATTTACATTTCCCTAATGACTAATGACATGACATTGAACGTCTTTTCATGTGTTTACTGGCCCTTTGTATATCATGTTTGGAGGAATATCTTCTCACGTTCTTTGCCTACTTTTTAAATGAGCTGTCCTTTTGTTGTTGACATAAGATTTCTTTATATATTCTGTATACCATTGCCTTATCAGATACATGACTTGCAAATATTTTCTCCCATTATGTAGGTCATCTTTTCACTTTCTTGATGGTATTGTTTGCAATACAAAAGTTTTGATTTTGGAAAAGTTCAATTTATTTATATTTTTTCTTTTGTCCCTTGTGCTTTTGCAGTCATACTTATGAAGGCTTTCCCTAACCTAAGTTCACAAAGGTTTACTCTATTTTCCTCCTAAGAGTTTTACAATTTTAGCTCTTACATTTATGTCTATGATCCATTTTGAGGTAATTTTTGTATATGGTGTGAGAAAGGGGCTCCAGCATTAATCCACCATTTCTTAGATGGATATCCAGTTGTTCCAAAACCATTTGTTGACATGATTATTCTTTCCCCATTGAATTGTCTTAGCACCCTTGCAAAAAATCAATTGATGTAAATGTAAGGGTCTATTTCTAGAATCTCAATTCCATTCCATTGATCTATGTATCTATCCTTATGCCAATACCACACTGTCTTGAATACTACAGTTTTGTGGTTAGTTTTGGAATTGAGAAGAATTAGTCCGTGAAATTTCTTCTTTTCAAGATTGTTTTGTCAATTCTGGGTTCTTTGCATTTCCACAGGAATTTCAGAATAAGCTTGTCAATTTCTGAAAAACAGGGAGCTGGAATTTCAATAGGAATTGCGTTAAATCTGTACATCAATTTGGGGAGTAATCTTAACAATATTGTGTTCTGACCCATGAACATGGATGTATTTCCATTTACTTGGGTCTTCTTTATTTTCTTTCAACAATGTTTTGTAGTTTCAAGATTCAAGTTTTGTACTTCTTTTTCCCAAGGAAAAAATTTCCTAAGGAATAAAATTTATTCCTAAGTATTTGATTTGCTTTGATGCTATTGTAAGTGGAATTGTTTTCTTAACTTCCTTCCCGAACTTTTCATTGCTATTACATAAAACGTAATTGATTCTGTATATTTATTTTGTTTGTATCCTGCAACCTTGCTGAACTCATTTATTAGTTCTAATAGCTTTTTATAGAATTCTTCTTATTTTCTATATGGAAGGCTATGTCACCTGCAAATAGAGTTTTACTTCTTCCTTTCCAATCTGGATACATATATTTCTTCTTCTAGCCTGATTACCCTAACTAAAACCCCCAGTACAATATTGAATAGAAATGGTGAGAGTAGATAACCCGATCTTAAGGGAAAAGCATTCAGTCTTTCATCATTAAGTATGATGTTAAGCTGTAGGTTTTTCATAGACGTTCTTTATCAGATTTAGGACATTCCTTTCTATTCCTAGTTTGTTGAGTATTTTGATCCCGAAAGGGTAGATTTTGTGAAATGTTTCTTCTGTGTCTATTCAGATGATTGTGTGGCTTTTGTCATTTGTTTTATTAATATGAGGTATTACATCAATTGATTTTCAGATGTTAAACTAACCTTGCATGCTGGGATAAATCCCACTGGTTATTGAGTATAATGTTTTACATATTGATGGATTCAGTTTGCCAGTATATAGCCTACATTTTAACTTTGAAAATAAAATAATCCTGCCTCCTTGGGAAATGATCTTTGGAATCTCTGTCAAAAACAGAACACTGCACTGAAGAGTGAACAACTTGTCTTAGAAATGTAAAAATAATATTGCTTGTGTTAGGCAATTAATTTGTGCAATGCCTCAGAATTTTAAAGCTCACACTAGCCTCAGCATTTTACCCTAAACTATCTTCAATGATCAACTAACAAATTACTAAAAAATTAGCATTAATTACATTATTATATTATTTATCTAAATGGCATTGTTAAACTGCATTATAACTTGTATTTTCTTCTGTAAATTCTATTGAAACTCAAAGTATAGTTGTATACTGAAGTATTAATGTCTGCAGCAAATTAACCTAGGCTAATTTTAATACTATTTAAGTCTCTCTTATTTAACCTCCATCAATGATGTCATATCTTTACAGATTATCTTACTAGAAAAATAAACACAAAAGAGATTTTTTTTCTCTTTCTCTAAATAAGAATTACCCTATGACAGTAGAATAAGCATCATGGAGGGTCCCATCAACACTGGGTGATACACTCACTTTGAGTTGATCTTACTAAATGATCACAATATATAGAATCGGGAATGCCAGACTGAGGTTCATTATAAACCTTGTTTCTCTTCCACTAGACTTACACACATACTCCACCATGCCTTACATATTCTAGACATTTAAATTCATAGGCATGACTTCTGGTAATAAAGGAAAGAAGAGGTCAATAAATCCTTTCTCTAAAATACAACACCATAAGTGGATAAAACTGTCAAAACAATCATTTCAGGTCTCTGGAAAATAACGAAAGGCATACGATATACTGAGATGCATATGTTCACAAAACACTGCTCAACTTTGGGTGGGTAGAGTGGGACTCTGTGACACTCTTGCCTGGAGCTACCACCATCCCCTAGCCCAGCTCAATGAAAAGGATGGTTATACAAGGGCAGAGCTGGATGTGAAAACTGGTAGCACCACTGCCAGAAAGGGCTGACTTACTTTGGACCAGAGGGTGGAAAACTATGCCCATCTCTCCTAGCCTGGGGTTGCAATCCTGGGGTATGCAGGATACTGAAGAACTAGCCAAAAATTTAACAGGACCTGTCTGTGCAGGACTTTCAGAATGGTGGAATGAGGACCTATGACAAAAAGGAAAAACAATGTTGTCACAATCAACTTTTTCAGAACTCTGGAAATTAACCAAAGACTTGAAACAATTCAAGGAGCATTTATTATTTATGAAGAGGTTGAACCTCAGTAACGTCAGTAGGCTCGGGGAGTTTTAACTCAAACTACTCTCACCCACCTCTCTCCAACTCCATACTAACTTTGAAAACCAGCAGCTCTACAGCCACCAGAAGGAGTAGACTGGGCTTGGGGCTCCTTAAAAAGCCACATCCCCGGGGTTCCCTGGTGGCGCAGTGGTTGAGAATCTGCCTGCCAATGCAGGGGACATGGGTTCGAGCCCTGGTCTGGGAAGATTCCACATGCCACGGA
Organism: Balaenoptera ricei; assembly: GCF_028023285.1. Lineage (NCBI taxonomy): Eukaryota > Metazoa > Chordata > Mammalia > Artiodactyla > Balaenopteridae > Balaenoptera > Balaenoptera ricei. Next base: position 1,692,138 of record NC_082645.1, on the reverse strand, counting down.
GCAACTAGGCCCGTCTACCACAACTACCGAGCCTGCACTCCAGAGCCCGCGAACCACAACTACTGAGCCTGCACGTCTGGAGCCTGTGTCCTGCAACAAGAGAGGCCACGACAGCGAAAGGCCCGCACTCTGCGATGAAGAGTGGCCCCCACTTGCCACAACTAGAGAAAGCCCTCGCACAGAAACGAAGACCCAACACAGCCATAAATGAATTAATTAATTAATTAATTTAAAAAAAAAAAAGCCACATCCCCAAAGTATATGCCTTTCACCCATGTCTCATCATATCTCTAGCACTAAACAGAGTTCTGGACACAGACTGGGTATTCAGTGTATTTCTGTATACTATATTCTTGCAATGTACAATCGTAAAATGGTATGAAGAAGACAATCCCATTCACAATGGCTTGAAAAGAATGAAATACTTAGGAACAATATTAACAAAAGAAGTACAAGATTTGTACAATAGAAACTACAAACATTACTGAAAGTAAAGACCTAAATAAAAGGAAAGGGCTTCCCTAGTGGCGCAGTAGTTGGGAATCTGCCTGCCAATGCATGGGACATGGGTTCGAGCCCTGGTCCGGGAAGATCCCACATGCCATGGAGCAACTAAGCCCGTCTACCACAACTACCGAGCCTGCACTCCAGAGCCCACGAACCACAACTACTGAGCCTGCATGCCACAACTACTGAAGCCCGAGCTCTGCAACAAGAGAAGCCACCACAATGAGAAGCCCGCACACTGCAACGAAGAGTAGCCCCCGCTCGCCACAACTACAGAAAGCTGCACACAGCAATGAAGACCCAATGCAGCCAAAAATAAATAAATAAATTTATAAAAAACAAACAAATAAATAAATAAATGGAAACATGTTCTACTATGATATCCAGTAATGTCAAGATGGCAATTCTCCAAAAATTGATCTATAGATTCAATAGAAACACTATCAAAATCCAAGCATTTTTTTTAAGAAATGGGCAAGCTGATCATGACATTTATATAGAAATTCAAAGGACCTAGAAAAGTCAAAATAATTGTTTAAAAGACATACAAACTTGGAAGACTTACACTTTCCTTTTTCAGCAGCATAAAACTACAGTAATCAACAGTGTGGTATTAGCATAAAGCAGACACAATTACTAATCAAAAATAACCAAGAGTCCAGGAAAAAAACCTTACGTTAATGGTGAATTAATTTTTTTTTTTTAAACAGATGTAACTTTATTTATTTATTTATTTTTGGGTGTGTTGGGTCTTCGTTTCTGTGCGCGGGCTCTCTCCAGTTGCGGCAAGCGGGGGCCACTCCTCATCGCGGTGCGCGGGCCTCTCACTGTCGCGGCCTCTTGTTGCGGAGCACAGGCTCCAGACGCGCAGGCTCAGTAGTTGTGGCTCACGGGCCCATTTGCTCCGTGGCATGTGGGATCCTCCCATACCAGGGCTCGAACCCATGTCCCCTGCACTGGCAGGCAGATTCTCAACCACTGCGCCACCAGGGAAGCCCGTGAATTAATTTTTTGACGAAGGTGTCAATGCAATTCAGTGGGGGAATATGTCGATCTTTTCAACAATGGCACTGGGAAACTAAGTATCTATTTACAAAAGAAGAAAAATGAATTTAGACCCTTACCCTCATACCATATACAAAAAAGAAATTAATTAAAATGAGAGACATGAAAAAGGAGAAGTAACAACTGACACTGCAGAAATACAAAGGATCATGAGAGATTACTACAAGCAACTCTATGCCAACAAAATGGACAACCTGGAAGAAATGGACAAATTCTTAAAAATGCACAACCTTCTGAGACTGAACCAGGAAGAAACAGAAAATATGAACAGACCAATCACAAGCACTGAAATTGAAACTGTGATTAAAAATCTTCCAACAAACAGAAGCCCAGGACCAGATGGCTTCATAGGCGAATTCCATCAAATATTTAGAGAAGAGCTAACACCTATCCTTCTCAAACTCTTCAAAAATATAGCAGAGGGAGGAACACTCCCAAACTCATTCTACGAGGCCACCATCACCCTGATACCAAAACCAAAGATGTCACAAAGAAAGAAAACGACAGGCCAATATCACTGATGAACAAAGATGCAAAAATCCACAACCAAATACTAGCAAACAGAATCCAACAGCACATTAGAAGGATCATACACCATGATCAAGTGGGGTTTATCCCAGGAATGCAAGGATTCTTCAATATACGTAAATCAATCAATGTGATACACCATATTAACAAATTGAAGGAGAAAAACCATATGATCATCTCAATAGATGCAGAGAAAGCTTTTGACAAAATTCAACACCCATTTATGATAAAAACCCTGCAGAAAGGAGGTATAGAGGGAACTTTCCTCAACATAATAAAGGCCATATATGACAATCCCACAGCCAACATCATCCTCAATGGTGAAAAACTGAAACCATTTCCACTAAGATCAGGAACAAGACAAGGTTGCCCACGCTCACCACTGTTATTCACCATAGCTTTGGAAGTTTTAGCCACAGCAATCAGAGAAGAAAAAGAAATAAAAGGAATCCAAATCGGAAAAGAAGAAGTAAAACTGTCACTCTTTGCAGATGACATGATACTATACATAGAGAATCCTAAAGATGCTACCAGAAAACTACTAGAGCTAATCAATGAATTTGGTAAAGTAGCAGGATACAAAATTAACACACAGAAATCTCTAGCATTCCTATACACTAATGATGAAAAATCTGAAAGTGAAATTAAGAAAACACTCCCATTTACCACTGTAACAAAAAGAATAAAATATCTAGGAATAAACCTACCTAAGGAGACAAAAGACCTGTATACAGAAAATTATAAGACACTGATGAAAGAAATTAAAGATGATACAAATAGATGGAGAGATATACCATGTTCTTGGATTGGAAGAATCAACATTGTGAAAATGACTCTACTACCCAAAGCAATCTACAGATTCAATGCAATCCCTATCAAACTACCAAGAGCATTTTTCACAGAACTAGAACAAAAAATTTCACAATTTGTATGGAAACGCAAAAGACCCCAAATAGCCAAGGCAATTTTAAGAAAGAAAAACGGAGCTGGAGGAATCAGGCTCCCTGACTTCAGACTATACTACAAAGCTACAATAATCAAGACAGTATGGTACTGGAAAAAAACAGAAATATAGATCAATGGAACAGGATAGAAAGCCCAGAGATAAACCCACGCACATATGGTCACCTTATCTTTGATAAAGGAGGCAAGAATATACAGTGGAGAAAAGACAACCTCTTCAATAAGTGATGCTGGGAAAACTGGACAGCTACATGTAAAAGTATGAAATTAGAACACTCCCTAACACCATACACAAAAATAAACTCAAAATGGATTAAAGACCTAAATGTAAGGCCAGACACTATCAAACTCTGAGAGGAAAACATAGGCAGAACACTCTATGACATAAATCACAGCAAGATCCTTTTTGACCCACCTCCTAGAGAAATGGAAATAAAAACAAAAATAAACAAATGGGACCTAATGAAACTTCAAAGCTTTTGCACAGCAAAGGAAACCATAAACAAGACCAAAAGACAACCCTCAGAATGGGAGAAAATATTTGCAAATGAAGCAACTGGCAAAGGATTAATCTCCAAAATTTACAAGCAGCTCATGCAGCTCAATATCAAAAAAACAAACAACCCAATCCAAAAATGGGCAGAAGACCTAAATAGACATTTCTCCAAGGAAGATATACAGATTGCCAAGAAACACATGAAAGAATGCTCAGCATCATTAATCATTAGAGAAATGCAAGTCAAAACTACAATGAGATATCATCTCACACCGGTCAGAATGGCCATCATCAAAAAATCTACAAACAATAAATGCTGGAGAGGGTGTGGAGAAAAGGAAACTCTCTTGCACTATTGGTGGGAATGTAAATTGATACAGCCACTATGGAGAACAGTATGGAGGTTCCTTAAAATACTAAACATAGAACTACCATACGACCCAGCAATCCCACTACTGGGCATATACCCTGAGAAAACCATAATTCAAAAAGAGTCATGTACTAAAATGTTCATTGCAGCTCTATTTACAATAGCCAGGACATGGAAGCAACCTAAGTGTCCATCAACAGATGAATGGATAAAGAAGATGTGGCACATATATACAATGGAATATTACTCAGCCATAAAAAGAAACGAAATTGAGTTATTTGTAGTGAGGTGGATGGACCTAGAGTCTGTCATACAGAGTGAAGTAAGTCAGAAAGAGAAAAACAAATACAGTATGCTAACACATATATATGGAATCTAAGAAGAAAAAAAAAAAAGGTCATGAAGAACCTAGGGGCAAGACGGGAATAAAGACACAGACCTACTAGAGAATGGACTTGAGGATATGGGGAGGGGGAAGTGTAAGCTGTGACAAAATGAGAGAGTGGGGCATGGACATATATACACTACCAAATGTAAAATAGATAGCTAGTGGGAAGCAGCCGCATAGCACAGGGAGATCAGCTCGGTGCTTTGTGACCACCTAGAGGGGTGGGATAGGGAAGGTGGGAGGGAGATGCAAGAGGGAAGAGATATGGGAACATATGTATATGTATAACTGATTCACTTTGTTATAAAGTAGAAACTAACACATCATTGTAAAGCAATTATACTCCAATAAAGATGTTAAATAAATAAATAAATAAATAAATAAATAAATAAAATAAAATAAAATAAAATGAGAGACACTGCTTTGGGAAAGATCCCCAGTGTTCTCCTTCCTTGCTGAAAGTAATAAATCCTTCCTTCTCCTGGAAAAAAAAATTAACTAAAATGGACAATTGACTAAAATAGATGTAAGAGTCAAAACTATAAAACTTGTGGAGGGAAATGTAGGAGAAAATCTTTATGACCTTGGATTGAGTGTCAAGATTTCTTAAATATGACACCAAAAGCACAATCCATGAAAGAAAAATTTGATAAACCAGATATGATCAAAATTTAAACCTTCTGCACTTCAAAAGATACCATTAAGAAAATAAAAAGAGCAGCCAATACTGGGAAAAAATACTTGCAAATCATTTTTCTGAAAAATGACTTATATCCAAAATGTATGTATGTGTATGTATGGGTGTGTATGTATGTATGTGTGTGTGTATATATATATATATATATATATATATATATATATATATATATATATACACACACACACATATTATGCAATAATAAGTCAAACATCTCAATTAAAAAAACAGGCAAATGGGGCTTCCCTGGTGGTACAGTGGTTGAGAGTCTGCCTGCCAATGCAAGGGACACGGGTTCAAGCCCTGGTCTGGGAAGATCCCACATGCCACGTGCGGAGCAACTAGGCCCGTGAGCCACAACTACTGAGCCTGCGCGTCTGGAGCCTGTGCTCCGCAACAAGAGAGGCTGAGACAGTGAGAGGCCCGCGCACCGCGATGAAGAGTGGCCCCCACTTGCTGCAACTAGAGAATGCCCTCTCACAGAAACGAGGACCCAACACAGACTAAAATAAAGTAAAATAAATAAATAAATAAACAGGCAAATGATTTGAATCAATATTTAACAAAGAAATAGCTTAAAAGTACACGAAAAGATGTTCAAACAACATCAGTCATTAGGAAAATACAAATTAAAACAACAATGAGATACTACTACATACCCATTCTAATGGCTATAATCAAAAAAACAAACAATGACAAATGTTAGCAGAAGATTTAGAAAATGTGACTCTCATATACTGCTGGTAGGAATGTAAAATGGTACAGCCACTCTGGAAACCAGTTTAAGTTTCTTAAAAGGTTAAACATAGAGTTACCATACAATCAAGTAATTCAACTCCTAAGAATATAACCAAGAGAAATGAAAACATACACAAAGAAATGAAAACCTTCACAATATGAAAATACTCACAGCCACATTATTCATAAAAACTCCAAACTGGAAGCAATCTGAATGCCCATTAACCAAATGGATAAACTAAATGTGGTATATATGTACAATGGAATATTATTCAACAATTAAAAAGAACTACCCCTCACATGTACCGTCAACTAATATTTGACAAAGGAGCCAAGAACACTCAATGAGGAAAAGATAGTCTTTTTAACAAATGGTGTTTGGAAGAGACTGCTATCTTATACCACTCAAAATTAACAAAAATTAACTTAAAATAAAGACCTGATACCATAAAATTCCTAGAAGAAAACAAAGGCAGGAAGCTCCTTGCCATTGGTCTTGGCAATAATTTTTTGGATATAATACAAAAAGCACAAGCAACAAGAGCAAAAATCAACAAATTGGACTACATCACACTAGAAAGCTCCTGCACAGCAGAAGAAACAATAAACAAAATGAAAAAGCAACCCACAGATGGGAGAAAATATTTGCAAACCAAATATCAATAAGCCGTTAATATCCAAAATATATAAATAATTCATATAACTCAATAACAATCTGATTTTTTTAAATGAGCAGATTAACTATACATACATAGTCCCAAAGAAGACATCCAAATGGCCAAAAGGTACAGGAAAAGATGATCGACATAACTAATCACCAGGGAAATGCAAATCAAAACCACCATGAGATATCACCTCACACCTGTTAAAATGGCTATTATCAAGAAGACAAGCAATAACAAGTGTTGACAAGGATGTGGAGAAAAGGGAACCCTTGTTCACTGTTGGTAGGAATGTAAATTGGTTCAGCCACTGTGGAACACAGTATGGAAGTTCCTCAAAAAATTTAAAATAGAGCCACCACATGATCCAGCAATCCCACTTCTGGGTGTATATACAAGGAAATGAAAACAGGATATGGAAAAGATATGTGAACTCCCATGTTTTCTATAGCATTGTTCACAATAGCCAAGATATGGAAACAAGTGTGCATCAATGGATTAATGGATAAAGAAGACATGGTACATATATGCAGTGGAATATTATTCAGCCATGAGAAGGAAATTCTGCCGTTTGCAACAGGAAGAATGGACCTTGAGGGCATTATGTTAAGTGAGATTAAGTCAGAAAGACAAATACTGTATGAGATCACTATATGAATATTCACAGTATGAATCTAAAAAAAGCCGAACTCATAAAAACAGAACAGAACAGAATGGTGGTTACCAGGGGCTGGGGAGGTGGGGAACTGGGAGATGGTGTTACTACAAACTTGCAACTAGTAGATAAATAAGTCCTGGAGATCTAATGCACAAAAAAGAAGTAATAACTATGCAACATAGAGGTGTTAGCTAACACTACAATGGTAATCATATTGCAGTATGATTATATCTATTATATATGTATATATGCATATATTTATTATTTATATATTTTAACATTTATATATTATATATGCAATATATAAATGTATCAAATCAGCATGTTGTACACCTTAAACCTACACAATATTATATATGTCAATTATATTTCAATTAAATAAAATGAATAAAATACTGACACCTGCTACAACATGGATGAAACGCAAAACCATTATGTTAGATGAAAGGAGCAAAACACAAAAGACTGCGTGTTGCATGGTTCCATTTACATGAAATTTCCAGGAAAGGCAAATTTATAGAAACAGAAAGATCTGCGGTTACTTGGGGCTGGGAACAAGTACTGAATGCAAACAGGCATTAGGGAACTTTGGGGGGCGATGAAGTGTTTTACAACTGGATCACGGCTGCATAACTTGATAATTTTACAACTGGCAGATCTTCTATGTAAATTATACCTCAATAAAAATCATAGCTTGGACGGCACAGCAAATAAGTTTGTTTTCCATCCTTACACTGCCTCTGTCACTCCCACAGCAGGGAATCAATGGCTTCACTCCCTAACAGGGAGAACGCTAATTGCTGGAATGAAACTTGCCAAGAAGATCTTTTTGCTAAATTACAGCAAAGGCTAGTCTATGCATCACCAACAGCCTGTGGTGAAACTGGTACTAAAGCATTTGGCTTCCAAGTGCATAAGACACCAAGAGAGTGTGGTCTGTCCTTCTGTATTGGGGTAAATGATACTGGTTTCTACTCACTCCGCTGACTTAACGTGAATTCCCAGCAGGAAGTATTATGAGAAGAAAACTCCAGATGCAGATGTTTAAGTTACGGTGTATGTTGAATTTTATTATATTAAAATCAATCTTAAGTCCTGAAAAACTATCAGCCTGCTTGCTGAATGGGGCACTGGTTACACAGAAGCACAGGGGGACCCTTGGGGTATTTTAATATTAAACAAAATCTACTCTCACCACAAGAAGAAAGCAGAAAGAAAGAAGGCAGAAGCAGAGAGGTGGTATCTAAAACACAAATGAGCAAGAATGTTCTCTGACCTCTGACCCATGCATCAATTTCCTAAGAAGGATTTTCAATGGATCACACCATTTCTTCCCTCCCATCCTACTTTCTATCCCTCTTCTGAAGATTTCTGATGAAAGTGAAAAAGAATAGGAGAAAGAGAAAAAATAAAGGGGCGGAACTTCATCTTCGCATCAACACTGGCTTTGTGTGTTCTTTTTCCTACGTAACAATGCAGACCCCAGACAAATTCTGATGATAGCCACTCAACTAAGTCTACGTACCCAAGAGTATATTATCACCCTTCCATATCCATGGGCTCTGCACCTGCAGATTCAACCAAACTTTGATCAAAAATATTCCCAAAAAAAGAAAAACTTCCAGAAAGTTCCAAAAAGCAAAACTTGAATTTGCTGTGCTGGCAACTATTTACATAGCATTTACATTGTAGTTTAACTATTTCATAGCACTTAGATTGAATTAGGTATCATAAGTAATCTAGAGGTGATGAAAGTATAAGGGAGGATGTGTGTAGGTTATATGCAAATACTGTCATTTTATAAGGGACTTGAGCATCTGGGGATTTTGGTATCTGCAGGGGGTGGGTGGTGCGCACATCTGGAACCAACCCCTGTGGATACCAAGGGATGACCATATTAAATTCATCTTGTGAGTTCCATTTACACTTTGTCAAAGCAGCACTCGCATCTGAGGACTAGATTCAACTAAGAATTCTAGAATGTTAGACATGGAAAGACCAGAGAGTTCACAACATCCAAAATTCCCTATTTTATTAAAGGAATATAGGCATATGGGGCCCAGAGAGGTGAAGCAAGTTTCACAAGGTTCAGTAAGCAACAGGCCTATAGCAAGAATTCTGACCTTCTGGCTCTGAGTTTAGTGCTCTTTTCATTATTCCATGCTTCACTTTTACAACAAAAAAAGAGAAGACCATCCAAGACCAAAAGACAACTGACAGTAATATGACTACTTGCTGTTGTCAGTGAACACAAACATGCCACTCCACAAATGTAGTTTCTTAATCAATATCAAGGCATTAAAGTACAGAAATCACTGAATGAAGATGACGGACAATCCCTAGTCTATATATTATTTCCATGAATGCTCAGCAACTAGAACCCCCAGGCACCACTATCCTTCATCTCCATAATTTGGGGCCAGCACATAAAGGCAAGTCTGGAAATAAATACTTGTATTCGGCTAACACTGGAGAGATGATCATTGCCGAAAACCATCATCAGGTAGAGGAGTCACATAGAAAAAAGGATCAAGTACACATAGAAGTTTCTCTACTTTCCTTTAAAAAAAAAAAAAAAAAAGCACTGCTATAATTAAAGAAATCAATACACATTCACTGCCAAAAGATGACTACACAAAAGAGCATAGCCAAGAAGATAGAAATCACCACTAACCTCACCACCTAGAATCGGTCACCAATCTTTTTTCTGCCAAGAACTACAGAGAGCTATTTCTTGATGGAACTCAGCTGCACATACATATTTTCCTTCAGCGGAGGGGAAGGGCGGCTCTGTGATCACAAGCTACATGCAGTTCTGGGCCAGAGTCACAGAACACTATAGGGGAAATGAACTTTCAGGGAAATCGGGAGGTTAGAAGCAGAGATACCTGGAGAGTGATCCTGACTTTACTTTCCTAAGCTTTGCTGATGCTAAGCTTAGCTCAAAAGCCAAATAGAAAAGGGAACCCTCCTACACTGTTGATGGGACTGTAAATTGGTGCAGCCACTACGGAGAACAGTATGGAGGTTCCTTAAAAAATTAAAACAGAGCTACCGTATGATCCAACAATCCCACTCCCGGGCATATATCCGGAGAAAACCGTAATTCGAAAAGATACATGCACCCCTATGTTCACTGAAGCACTATTTACAATAGCCAGGACATGGAAGCAACCTAAATGTCCATCAACGGATGAATGGAGAAAGACGATATGGTACATATATATGATGGAACATTACTTAGCCATAAAAAAGAAGGAAATAATGCCGTTTGCAGCAACATGAATGGACCTAGAGACTGTCATACTGAGTGAGGTAAGTCAGACAAATATCATTTATTGCTTACATGTGGAATCAAAAAAAAATGGTAAAAATGAACTTATTTATAAAAGAGAAATAGAGTCACAGATGTAGAAAACAAACCTACGGGTACCAGGGAGAAAAGGGAGGGGAGGATAAATTGGGAGATTGGGATTGACATATACACACTACTATATATAAAATAGATAACTAATAAGAACCTACTGTATAGCACAGGGAACTCTACTCAATACTCTGTAATGAACTATATGGGAAAAGAATCTAAAACAGAGTAGATAGATAGATAGATAGATAGATAGATAGATAGATAGATAGATAGATGTATAACTGATTCACTTTGTTGTACAGCAGAAACTAACACAACATTGTAAATCAACTATACTCCAATAAAAATTCACTTAAAAAAAGCTTTGCGTTAAAAAAAAATTTTTTTTTAAATTTTTAAAATAAAGCCGAATAGGTCCCGAATGGCTGAGAATATCACCCATTGAAAAATAGATCATTTCATATGTCATTCCTGAACAGTGATACAAAAGAAGACTGTGACACAGGACAAAATTCAGCCTCAACTTTTCTAATCTGGCAACTTTAGGCTTTTGGCAGACAGGGTCAACAGCTTATCAGAGAGTCTGTCGCAGGGGGAGCACTTCACCTCACCAACCACCTCACTGAGATAGATGACATCCTGTCTCCCCATACCACGTGCAGTATGTGAGCTTTCCCCTACAGTACTGCTTTCCTATTGCTGATGTAACAAATTACTACAAATTTAGTGCCTGAAAACAACAGAAAATTTATTGTTTTACAGTTCTAGAGGTCAAAAGTCCATAATCAGTCTCACTGGGCAACTAAGTGAGCAAAAATCACGGTGTTGGCAGGGCTGCATTCCATTTGGAGGCTCTAGAATCTGTCTCCTTGCCTTTCCAGCTTCTAAAGGCTGCCTGCATTCCTTGGCTCCTGGCTCCACATCACTCTGGCCTCTGCTTCTATCATAACATCACCTTCTCTGACTTTGACCCTCCATCCGCCCTCATAGGAGCTTTGTGATCCATTAGACCCACTCAGAAAATCCAGGATAATCTTCCCATCTCAATATCCTTAACTTAATCACACCTAATTCTGCAGAGTCCCTTTGGCCATGTGCAGTAACATATACACAGGTTCCAGGGATGAACATCTTTGGCAGGGTGGTGGGGGAAGGCGGTGGTTATTCTGTCTACCACAGCTAGTAATAAAACACTCTTCAGGAACGTGAATTTTAATGTATGTGTAGTGTTCCCTCTTATGGGTAAGTCACATACTCTCCTATGGTCTCTGTTAGGTTGTTTCTAAATATTTTGTTGTTATGCTGAAATAGATACATTAATGGGGCTGAATGTTTGTGTTCCCCCCTAAATTCTTATTTTGAAATCCTAACCCTCAGCGTGATAGTATGAGCAGGTGGGACCTTTGGCGGTAATTAGGTCATGAGGGTGGAGCCCTCAGGAATGGAATTAGTGCCCTTATAAGAAGAGACATAGGAGCTTGTGTCTCCCTGCTCTCCACCATGTGAAGATACAATAAGAAGTTGACTGTTTGCAACCACGAAGAGGACCCTGACCAGAACCCAACCATCCTACACCCTGATGTCAGACTTCCAGCCTCCAGAACTGTGAGAAATAAATTTCTGTTATTGATAAGCCACCCAGTCTATGGTATTTTGTTACAACAGCCCAAGCTAAAACTCACACGATACTATGTAAATCACCCAGCGCTCCTGTGGTTATTTTCAGATCTAAGAATCTCTAAGGCCCTGATTAAGACTCTTGAGACAAGCTTGCAAACTTCCCTCTGGAAAAGCTTTTCATTTACATGCTCAGCAGCAGCATATTAGAGTGCCCATTTCACACCACTCTTGCCATCATGAAATATTATCATTTTATTCAATCATCGCCAACTTGGTTGGAAATGTTAGCTTAATGTTTACATTAGTATTTCTTTTCTTTCCAGTGACACTGTGTTCTAGATGTTATATTAACTAGTAACCTGTATTTCTTCCTTTGAAATTGTCTGGCCATGTCCTTTGCCCATTTTCCAATATAATAGGACTTTACTTGTTATGCTTTTGAAAATGTCTTTAAGATTGTTAAATGTTTAATATCATCTCTTATAAATGTATTTTACAAATATGTAGTTCTTCATCTTCTTTTTGAATTGTATTTATGGATGTTTGGGACTAAATAGTTAAATCCTCATTTTAAAAAATGTGTTTAATCATCAGGCTTTTCCCTTTGGTACGTTATTTTCCCTTATGTTGACTTCCTTTGTTGCTTATAACTGGAGTATAACAGAACACTGAACTGCAGGTAGAAAATGTTATATATTTGAGTTTTACTTAATATAAAAATATTCTCATACTAAAATCAGATAAAAACCATTTAAGAATAAGACAACTTATTTTTTACAGTAAATTATTAAAATCAGGGTCAGCAAACTATGGTCTGCTACTTATTTTTTATGGCCCATGAGCTGTTTGGGGTTGGCAGGGGGAAGAAAGAAGGATATACAACAGAGACAGTACAGCCCACAAAGCCTAAAGTATTTGCTACCTGGTCCTTTACAGACAAAGCAATTCATCTGAAATGTACTTTAGTGTATTTGGGGGGAAATACAAACCTACTCTTTTTCAAAGAAATTTAACCAACTGCCCCGACATAATTCTATCCTTCTATTCCTTGAATTTGATATGCCACTTCAACTCAAAAAGGAAATAGAAACAGCCAGTATACATATAAAAAATGTACAATCTCTCTAATCACAGTGAATTCCAAATTAAACAGACATGTGTCACGATTGGCTTGGGAAAGATCACAAAGTTTTAGAATATAAAACACTGAAGAGGATGTGGGGAAATGCCAACACTGATTTTTTTGGTGGGAGTGTGAGAGCAATCTTCTTGGGGACAATTTACGAAACAGTCAAAAGTTGAATTCTATAGGCTCTTTGTCTCAACAATTTAAATTTTATGAATTTATAATACAAAAATGCTCACAGAAGTTCTTGAGACAGTATGTATACAGCTACTTATTGAAGTGTTCTTTATACATAATACTTACAAAACGCTAGAAAATTCCTAAATGCCTCTTTGTGTGGAATAGGGTTAACTCAGTAGACCTGTACTGATCAAACCCTGCACATTGCCAAGAAAGGCCCATCTTCAGGACTGGCTCTTGACTAGCTCTGGGAAGATGAGCTCTGAGCCCTTGGAATATTCTGCCTGACAAGAGGGTTTTTGTATGCCTGAGGTACCAGTTTCATCAGATGGTTTGTGCTAATATGATACATGGTTGACAACTGCTTTTGCTCTGAAGGGCTGGAGTGTGGTGAGCTGAGGCCAGTCACACAGGCAGTGCATGCCTACATGCTGACTCCCAATAAATATCCTGGACTTGGTGAGCTTCCCTGCTTGGCAACACTTCACATGTGTTGTCACACATCATTGTTGGAAGAATTAAGTACATCCATGTGACTCCACTGGGAGAACATCTGGAAGCTTACACCTGGTTTCTCTTGGCTTCACCCCATCACCATGTGACTCTTCCCTTGCTGATTTCCGTTTGTATCCTTTCACTGTAACATCTTTTCTGAGTCTTGTGAGCCCTTCTAGTGAACCATCAAGCCTGAGGATGGTCTTGAAAACCCCCAACACACCAACAGGACTTTTGAGAAATTGATGCAATGGAACAGTATACAGCCATTAAAAGGAATGAAACATACATATGTGTATGAGTATCCACTCATAGTAGATGCCTACAACAAATATCAGTTAATTGCACAATATGATGGGTATGACCTTACATTTTTAAAAGCTAACTTTTATTGAACATTCATGATGTGTGCCAGGCTTTATCTAAGTGTTTTGCATATATTATGCCATTCGATCCTCACAAAAACCCTGTAAGTACTTTTATTATCATCACTTTAAAGATAAGAAAAACTGAGGCACACAGAGTTTTAATAACACATCCAGTATTTGAAACCAGGCTATCTTACATCAAAAGCCAACATTCTTAACCTATACACCATGCTGCCTCCCTCCCAAAATGTGTGCATATCTGTAGATACATTTGTAATATACATCAAGATATATATATTAATAATCTCTTCTTCTTAGGAGTGAGATTACAGGAAGAAAAGGTATTACTTTTATTTTGAACTTTCATATGTATTGTGTTTTTAATGTAAAAGCATCTATTAACATTATAATAATTTTGGGTACGTAGGAGGTCTGCCTTATGCCCAGTTTTTATAGACACATGGGGGGTGGAGGGGTGGCTGTTTCTGGTCTTTCTGTTCTCTTTCACTGATCAGGCCTTGCACCATTCTGTTTTATTTTAAGGTCTAATTCATTGTAATTCTGATTATACTAGTCCTTCCTCACCAATCTCTGTCCAAACTCTGGGTTATTTCTGCATAGTTACTTTTCTAAATAAACTTCAGTATCACTCTATCAAGTTCTCCAATAAAACTCCATTGGTACATCAATTAGAGTTATGTGCATGGATTTCACACAGGAACAAAGCCTTATTAATAAAGAGAACAGCAATTCCGAATTTCTGATTCCAAGGGGGGCTGGCTCAAAGTTGACAGCTGCTGCTTGTGAAGAAAGGGTTTGATGGACAAGCTGATCAGTGATGACTGGGCATTCCAGGTGGACAAATAAACTAATGCGAACAGCTACATCTAAACACCAATGAGCTACTTTTCTAATTAGAGGATATGCTGAATTATACATCAGTATCAATATTCACAGGCCCTCTGAGGACCTCGTCAGTAGCAACTGAATTCAATCATGCAACCTACGTTCTATGTGCCTACTGTGTGTCAGGATTGTTCACGGTGCTTAACTGAGTAATATCTTATAAAACTAAGTCACATCTGTCACTTAGTTGCTGTGTGATCTTAGGCAAGTTACCTAACCTCCCTGATCCTATTTTTCTCATCTGTAAAGTGAGAATAATAATCATACACGTTTGGGAATTACCATGAGGATCAAATGAGACAACACATGATAAGTTTCTAGAACACAGTAGGTACCCAAGAAAGGGAAACTATCATCACTCCTAATGCACCTGCCACGCAATCAGCCCATTTCAAAAAGAAAGGGAAAAAACCCTCTAAATAATATTCCTTTCATTTCCAGCACTTTCAAGTAGCGATGTCTTAACAGATCTGAATTTCCTTTATAAGGTCCCTCATCTCCAATGCAGCGCTGTGCAGAGAATAAGAGATGCTGGAAGAGAGGGAAACACCTGATACTGGAACGTGACAGAAAGGCACAAGCAAATAACCAAGATAAGGGCACAACTGACAAAGCCATCTCCACACACGCGCATCCATTGTGCTCTTGGAGAGCTGAATGCCGACCCCAAGAGTGCGGTAAGAAATAAGACGTTTCTGAGGGACCGAACGGGGGTCTGAGGGCCAGGCCCCCCTCCCCCCTGACCAGGACGCGTAAGCTTGCACACGGTCACCATGGCAACCCTCCATCAGAAGACATACCACCTCCAGTCTGTGAAGCAGGCAGCCTGTCCTCTTCAGCGCTGTCCAATGTCTAGAATGCTTTTTGAAACTAATTTTTTTTACAACTGCGCTCTGTACGGGAGATGTGTGAGGCGAAGAGGGGGAGGTCTGGTTGTTAATCTGTGGCTCGGCAGATTAAACAAAAACCCACCATAAACACACACAACACTGAGCTAAGACAGGCTATGCTAATGAAAGAAGGAAAACATTTTGACAACCTCACTCAGCTAAGTGTCAAAAACTTGAGAAAAAGAAAAATTGGTTGAAAAGGGAAAATCAACAACCAAGTACAAACAAGAGCCTAAAAGGAATGGATTAAAGGCAGCCCAGAGCCTCTTCAAGGCATGGAGAAGGACATCCCGATAAAAAGGAAAAAGCAGACCCAAAAGAGGTTTATCAGTTCTCTTCCAGAGATAAATCAAGGTGGGCATTGAGGTTCTGACTGTCACAGGCAGGTGAGATGGGTCAGAAATAAACACAGCTGGTTCAGTAATCACAGCGAACAATAAAGGACAATAAAACATGTGGGCGGGCATGTATGCTTAAAACCTTACAGACACAGCACACAGCACATAAGCCAGCACCTGCGTGGCCATCACCTCTTACCAGTTTCCACAGAACTTCCACCCACTCATGAGTAAAAAATTCCAGAAACACAGGTAACCTGGACAGCCAGGTCATCTTTCTCTGACAGAACATCTCACCATACACTTAACCAACATGAAAGTAGAAAGGGGCTCATGCCCCCCTCTCTAAATTAAAAGGTGCCCGTGGTTCTGTAGCCTCTCTCACTGGAGCAGCATTCAGAGGCCTTTTAGCTCGACTTACGCCCCAGCGTGGGACGTGGACATTTTAGTCCTGGCAGCGAAAGCAAATAGCACGAGGATGCTGCACATAGCGAAGGACGATTTTAAAGTCTTTCCGGCAACAAAAAGGAATCAAATACAAGACAATGTCTTTCAACCCAGCCAGTGAAAGAGAATGGCAGCAGGGAAACATGAGGAAAATTCTTTTCCCTGACCTGTTTCTCTTAGGCCAATGAAGGAATGCATCTGCAGTCCTTGCACAGGTCTGTTGGATGATGGGCAAAAGCACCGAGCGGCAGACACTCCTCAGGCTCCTCCGAGATCCCTTCTCCTTTAACCCTTGCCATGAGAGCCCCACTTCCGGTAGGACAGCAATATCCTGGTTCAGGCTGTCCGATTCCCAGCGTCCTTTGCAACTAGAGGCGGCCACGTGAACCAGAACCAGCCAATCAGACAGTTACAGAAAGATAGAGAAGATGAAAAGGCAGAGGGCTATGTACCAGATGAAGGAACAAGAAAAAACCCCAGAAAAACAACTAAATGAAGTGGAGATAGGCAACCTTCCAGAAAAAGAATTCAGAATAATGATAGTGAAGATGATCCAGGACCTTGGAATAAGAATGGAGGCAAAAATTGAGAAGATGCAAGAAATGATTAACAAAGACCTAGAAGAATTAAAGAACAAACAAACAGAGATGACCAATACAATAACTGAAATGAAAACTACACTAGAAGGAATCAATAGCAGAATAACTGAGGCAGAAGAACGGATAAGTGACCTGGAAGACAGAATGATGGAATTCACTGCTGCGGAACAGACTAAAGAAAAAAGAATGAAAAGAAATGAAGACAGCCTAAGAGACCTCTGGGATAACATTAAACGCAACAACATTCGCATTATAGGGGTCCCAGAAGGAGAAGAGAGAGAGAAAGGACCAGAGAAAATATTTGAAGAGATTATAGTCGAAAACTTCCCTAACATGGGAAAGGAAATAGCCACCCAAGTCCAGGAAGCGCAGAGAGTCCCATACAGGATAAACCCAAGGAGAAACACGCCGAGACACATAGTAATCAAAGTGGCAAAAATTAAAGACAAAGAAAAATTATTGAAAGCAGCAAGGGAAAAACGACAAATAACATACAAGGGAACTCCCATAAGGTTAACAGCTGATTTCTCAGCAGAAACTCTGCAAGCCAGAAGGGAGTGGCATGATATACTTAAAGTGATGAAAGGGAAGAACCTACAACCAAGATTACTCTACCCGGCAAGGATCTCATTTAGATTTGATGGAGAAATCAAAAGCTTTACAGACAAGCAAAAGCTAAGAGAATTCAGCACCACCAAACCAGCTCTACAACAAATGCTAAAGGAACTTCTCTAAGTGGGAAACACAAGAGAAGAAAAGGACCTACAAAAACAAACCCAAAACAATTAAGAAAATGGTCATAGGAACATACATATCGATAATTACCTTAAACGTGAATGGATTAAATGCCCCAACCAAAAGACATAGACTGGCTGAATGGATACAAAAACAAGACCCATATATATGCTGTCTACAAGAGACCCACTTTAGACCTAGGGACACATACAGACTGAAAGTGATGGGATGGAAAAAGATATTCCATGCAAATGGAAATCAAAAGAAAGCTGGAGTAGCTATACTCATATCAGATAAAATAGACTTTAAATTAAAGAATGTTACAAGAGACAAGGAAGGACACTACATAATGATAAAGGGATCAATCCAAGAAGAAGATATAACAATTATAAATATATATGCACCCAACATAGGAGCACCCCAATACATAAGGCAACTGCTAACAGCTATAAAAGAGGAAATCGACAGTAACACAATAATAGTGGGGGACTTTAACACCTCACTTACACCAATGGACAGATCATCCAAAATGAAAATAAATAAGGAAACAGAAGCTTTAAATGACACAATAGACCAGATAGATTTAATTGATATATATCGGACATTCCATCCAAAAACAGCAGATTACACGTTCTTCTCAAGTGCGCACGGAACATTCTCCAAGATAGATCACATCTTGGGTCACAAATCAAGCCTCAGTAAATTTAAGAAAATTGAAATCATATCAAGCATCTTTTCTGACCACAACGCTATGAGATTAGAAATGAATTACAGGGAAAAAAACGTAAAAAGGACAAACACATGGAGGCTAAACAATACGTTACTAAATAACCAAGAGATCACTGAAGAAATCAAAGAGGAAATCAAAAAATACCTAGAGACAAATGACAATGAAAACACGACGACCCAAAACCTATGGGATGCAGCAAAAGCAGTTCTAAGAGGGAAGTTTATAGCTATACAAGCCTACCTAAAGAAACAAGAAAAAGCTCAAGTAAACAATCTAACCTTACACTTAAAGAAACTAGAGAAAGAAGAACAAACAAAACCCAAAGTTAGCAGAAGGAAAGAAATCATAAAGATCAGAGCAGAAATAAATGAAATAGAAACAAAGAAAACAATAGCAAAGATCAATAAAACTAAAAGTTGGTTCTTTGAGAAGATAAACAAAATTGATAAACCATTAGCCAGACTCATCAAGAAAAAGAGGGAGAGGACTCAAATCAATAAAATCAGAGATGAAAGAGGAGAAGTTACAACAGACACTGCAGAGATACAAAGCATCCTAAGAGACTACTACAAGCAACTTTATGCCAATAAAATGGACAACCTGGAAGAAATGGACAAATTCTTAGAAAGGTATAACCTTCCAAGACTGAACCAGGAAGAAACAGAAAATATGAACAGACCAATCACAAGTAATGAAATTGAAACTGTGATTAAAAATCTTCCAACAAACAAAAGTCCAGGACCAGATGGCTTCACAGGTGAATTCTATCAAACATTTAGAGAAGAGCTAACACCCATCCTTCTCAAACTCTTCCAAAAAATTGCAGAGGAAGGAACACTCCCAAACTCATTCTATGAGGCCACCATCACCCTGATACCAAAACCAGACAAAGACACTACAAAAAAAGAAAATTACAGACCAATATCACTGATGAATATAGATGCAAAAATCCTGAACAAAATACTAGCAAACAGAATCCAACAACACATTAAAAGGATCATACACCACGATCAAGTGGGATTTATCCCAGGGATGCAAGGATTCTTCAATATACGCAAATCAATCAATGTGATACACCATATTAACAAATTGAAGAATAAAAACCATATGATCATCTCAATAGATGCAGAAAAAGCTTTTGACAAAATTCAACACCCATTTCTGATAAAAACTCTCCAGAAAGTGGGCATAGAGGGAACCTACCTCAACATAATAAAGGCCATATATGACAAACCCACAGCAAACATCATTCTCAATGGTGAAAAACTGAAAGCATTTCCTCTAAGATCAGGAACGAGACAAGGATGTCCACTCTCACCACTATTATTCAACATAGTTTTGGAAGTCCTAGCCACGGCAATCAGAGAAGAAAAAGAAATAAAAGGAATACAAATTGGAAAAGAAGAAGTAAAACTGTCACTGTTTGCGGATGACATGATACTATACATAGAGAATCCTAAAACTGCCACCAGAAAACTGCTAGAGCTAATTAATGAATATGGTAAAGTTGCAGGATACAAAATTAATGCACAGAAATCTCTTGCATTCCTATACACTAATGATGAAAAATCTGAAAGAGAAATTATGGAAACACTCCCATTTACCATTGCAACAAAAAGAATAAAATACCTAGGAATAAACCTACCTAGGGAGACAAAAGACCTGTATGCAGAAAACTATAAGACACTGATGAAAGAAATTAAAGATGATACCAACAGATGGAGAGATATACCATGTTTTTGGATTGGAAGAATCAACATTGTGAAAATGAGTATACTACCCAAAGCAATCTACAGATTCAATGCAATCCCTATCAAATTACCAATGGCATTTTTTACGGAGCTAGAACAAATCATCTTAAAATTTGTATGGAGACACAAAAGACCCCGAATAGGCAAAGCAGTCTTGAGGCAAAAAAATGGAGCTGGAGGAATCAGACTCCCTGACTTCAGACTATACTACAAAGCTACAGTAATCAAGACAATATGGTACTGGCACAAAAACAGAAACATAGATCAATGGAACAAGATAGAAAGCCCAGAGATTAACCCACGCACCTATGGTCAACTAATCTATGACAAGGGAGGCAAAGATATACAATGGAGAAAAGACAGTCTCTTCAATAAGTGGTGCTGGGAAAACTGGACAGCTACATGTAAAAGAATGAAATTAGAATACTCCCTAACACCATACACAAAAATAAACTCAAAATGGATTAGAGACCTAAATATAAGACTGGACACTATAAAACTCTTAGAGGAAAACATAGGAAGAACACTCTTTGACATAAATCACAGCAAGATCTTTTTTGATCCACCTCCTAGAGTAATGGAAATAAAAACAAAAATAAACAAGTGGGACCTAATGAAACTTCAAAGCTTTTGCACAGCAAAGGAAACCATAAACAAGATGAAAAGACAACCCTCAGAATGGGAGAAAATATTTGCAAATGAATCAACGGACAAAGGATTAATCTCCAAAATATATAAACAGCTCATTCAGCTCAATATCAAAGAAACAAACACCCCAATCCAAAAATGGGCAGAAGACCTAAATAGACATTTCTCCAAAGAAGACATACAGATGGCCACGAAGCACATGAAAAGATGCTCAACATCACTAATTATTAGAGAAATGCAAATCAAAACTACAATGAGGTATCACCTCACTCCTGTTAGAATGGGCATCATCAGAAAATCTACAAACAACAAATGCTGGAGAGGGTGTGGTGAAAAGGGAACCCTCTTGCACTGTTGGTGGGAATGTAAATTGATACAGCCACTATGGAGAACAATATGGAGGTTCCTTAAAAAACTAAAAATAGAATTACCATATGACCCAGCAATCCCACTACTGGGCATATACCCAGAGAAAACCGTAATTCAAAAAGACACATGCACCCGAATGTTCATTGCAGCACTATTTACAATAGCCAGGTCATGGAAGCAACCTAAATGCCCATCAACAGACGAATGGATAAAGAAGTTGTGGTACATATATACAATGGAATATTACTCAGCCATAAAAAGGAACGAAATTGAGTCATTTGTTGAGACGTGGATGGATCTAGAGACTGTCATACAGAGTGAAGTAAGTCAGAAAGAGAAAAACAAATATCGTATATTAATGCATGTATGCGGAACCTAGAAAAATGGTACAGATGAGCCAGTTTGCAGGGCAGAAGTTGAGACACAGATGTAGAGAATGGACATATGGACACCAAGGGGGGAAAACTGCGGTGGGGTGGGGATGGTGGTGTGCTGAATTGGGCGATTGGGATTGACATGTATACACTGATGTGTATAAAACTGATGCCTAATAAGAACCTGCAGTATAAAAAAACAAACAAAACAACTAATACTAAACTTTCATTGGGTTATTTGTATGGAAACATGTTATTATAAATGTTTCAGACATTACATGAAATTTCTAAAAATCTTAAAAAAAAAAAAAAAAAAAAAAAAAAAAAGAACCAGCCAATCAGGCGTGAGCAGAGCACGCTCAGACCTTTTTCCCTCTTCTGTCTGCCAGGCACGAGGGATGCCAAGCCTGAAGGTGAAACAACGATCCTATGAACATGACAATGAAACTCTCATACTACTAAGGATGGAGAAGCAAAAGCTAGAAGGTCTGGGCCGCTGGCAGTATTCTGAACTGCCTTCCTCTGGATTCAAATGAGGAGAACAAACTCCCATTCGGCTAAGTCACCCTAGTCAGGTTTTGTACAAGTCCTCCTACGCTGCAGGAATTCTGCTGGAATCGTGGAGCTGGAGTTCTCTCTCGCTGTCATCAGTTAATGGCACTGCGGTATAAATAAGTGTGAATGCCAAATCATCTAATCCTATTTAATGAGTAAATACTTTCATTTTCATTCCAATATATGTCAATTATTTCTATATTTTTGCCAATCAATGCAACAGTGCCAACTTCACACTAAGTTCTTAGAATCCAGTTCTGAGTTCATTCCAAAACAGTGATTCTCCATAAATTAAATTCCATTTTCTCCTCTTGTACCTGGTACCATTTCCAAAGCTCATCTATGGAGAGACGGATGGAGAAAGGGAAGAAGCAAGAGTAAACGATCTTGTCTTCCCAACCTGCTCCAAACACATCCATGGTAAGAGGGGACCCCCTTTGGTGTCTGCAATTGGCAAGAAGCACAAACTGGGTTCCTGGCATCCTAAGGGAACGAACACGGTACACGGGCAGGACCAGCCTTTGTATACAAGACCAGCCCTCCTGCCTCCACACCAGCTTTATTTCTTTTGTGGACTCTGGTGTGTTTAACAAGACAAACTCTCCATACTGTAAAGCACCATTAACTGGGTGCATTTACTGGTCCCAAGAAATGGCAAATAGTCCCACCTTCAAACTGCCCAGGTCCCACCGTCATCAGGCTTCAGGAACTTCCCCAGCCAACACCTGTAAATGTGGTACTTAGGGGATTAAGAGGGAAAAAAGTTTCACTTTTAATTCCTCCAGTTATTTAAAGCCTGTGTTCAGCCCACGTACATGTGGTTTCTAATTCTTCTGAACTTCTTCCCTACAAATTCTTTCAAATGTTCTAATAATAAGATAGAAACCTGGAGAATTACTGACCCTATGTGATGAAGGTGGATATGATTTTAAATTATGTACATTTTGAACCTCCATAATGATGTTAATTATCCCCATTTGCTTAAACACTAAGAAAATGAAAACAATCTTACATCTCAGAACACCTCTTAGAAAAAGAATAAGTCACTGACTAAATTATAATTAAAATATCAGATTTGTAATACTCATTCAATTTAATTAAAATAAGATTTTGAGTCATAGTGTACTCTACCTTAGGGTTTCCCAACCTCAACATTATTGACATTTTGGACCAAATAATTGTATGTTGGGTGCTGTCTTGTGCAGCAAGGAAGTTTAGCAATATCCCCGGGTAGGGACTACCAAAAATGTCTCCAGATATTGCCAAATGTCCCCTGGGAAACAAAATCACCCCCTGGTACTGCTGCTCTACCAGAAGAGGATCTTTATCCACACCCAGTTTACAGATGAGAAAATTGAAGCCCAGAAAGGCCAAGAGGCATGCTCAATGCCATAGAGCTGAATGAGAGGCCAAAACAGGGCACATGCCATGGGAGTTGCTCCTCGGTTCTCTGTGTTCCGTCACACTGAACTGGCTCGTGTTGGGGCTTAAACTGAAGACGACAATATTTTAAAACTTAAAATAAATGTTACCAAAGGCATATTTTGAAGAACTTAATAGTATATTAGGGATACAGAAATGAAAACCTGTTAAATTTCATGGCCAACCATATGACTTTTCTCCTATGCTCCCATTCGGACTGATTTAACAAATATTTATTAAGCATTTTTGAGGCATCTTCAACATTAGTTAAGCAGAGAAGAGTCCCTGCTTCAGTGCATTAGCAGTGCAATGAACTGACAGTCAGACAAGTCCACCAGTCACCATGGCACAAGTTCCGTAAGAACAAGTTCCATAAGAAAGTTTCCAACAAAGCAATATGGAGGCTTGGAAGGAAGAAAACTCACATTAGTTTGAAAATCAAAGAAACACAGAAGAAACAGCAACTGAGATGGGCTTTGCAGATGGGAAAGGCATTCTAGGAAGAAGGAATAGCATAGAGGTGGGAGGTAAGGAACCACTTATTAGGACCACTGAGCTGCCTAACTGCTAAGGAACCACTGAGCTCCTAGGCAGGACAGTGATATAAATGATGCTGCACTTCCAGGAAATTATTTCACTATAACTGCATAAATAAATCAGGGAAGGGATGGGCTGGAATGCCATCATCACCTACTGCGTTGAGAAGCCTTCTGCACCACGAGGCAGTCTGTCATTCCTGGACCAGAACACTAAGGACAAATAGAAAGAGGCTATTACCAGTGTAAGCAAAAGGCATTGTGAGGGTTAGCCTGGGGTTGACGTAGCAGGAATGGGACACGCTGGGACAAACACACAAGATGATGCAGACACAAGAAGCTCTGAGGGAAAAGGAGAAACCTAGCCATTACCTTTGGAATCTCAGCGAGTGGAAGAACAATACTGCCATGAACAGAAGCCCTGGGGTCAGAGGCAGAACTGATCCTGGGGGAGAAAATGAGTTTGCAATCTCAAGGGGACACGTGACGGAAGTCCAATAAGACATTAGAGAGAAGGGGATGGAGGACCAGGACCAAGATTTAGTTCACAAAGAAGGTTCCAGGTTTGGCGTTTTCCATAGAATGTTGGCTCTTCAAGCTTTAATCATGGATAAGTCCTTAAAGAAGGGTGAGAAAGAAGAATCTCTTATTTTTGATTGAAGTATAGTTGATTTACAATGCCGTGTTAGTTCCAGGTGTATAGCACAGTGATTCAGTTATATATATACATACATATATAATATGTATTATATATATATGTATGTGTGTGTGTGTGTGTATATATATATATATATATACACACACCCTTTTTCTGATTCTTTTCCCTTATAGGTTATTGCAAAATATTGAGTATAGCTCCCTGTGCTATATAGGCCCTTGTTTGTTATCTATTTTATATATAGTAGTGTGTATCTGTTAATACTAAACTCCTAATTTCTCTCTCCCCTTCCTTCCCCTTTGTTTTCTCTGTCTGTGAGTCTTTTTCTGTTTTGTAAATTGAGTTCATTTATCATTTTTTTAGATTCCACATATAAGTGATACCATATGATATTTGTCTTTCTCTGACTTACTTCACTTAATATGATAATCTCTAGGTCCATCCATGTTGCTGCAAATGGCATTATTTCATTCTTTTTTATGGCTGAGTAGTGTGTGTGTGTGTGTGTGTGTGTATACACACACACACACACACACACATATACATATATATACATATACCACATCTTCTATATCCATTCATCTGTCAATGGACATTTAGGTTGTTTCCATGTCTTGGCTACTGTAAATAGTGCTGCAATGAACACTGGGGTGCATGTGTCTTTTCAAATTATACTTTTCTCCAGATATATGCCCAGGAGTGGGATTGCTAGATCATGTGGCAGCTCTAGTTTTAGTTTTTTGAGGAGCCTCCATACTGTTCTCCACAGCAGCTGCACCAATTTATATTCCCACCAACAGCATGGGAAGGTTCCTTTGAAAAAGAAGAATCTTAAAGGATGCCTAGGTTCCAGATGCAAAAGTAAGAGGAAGGGTAAGGGAAAGAAGCCGGGAAGGAATTTCTATCTCTGGGTGGAAGAAGTAAGGGAACCAACAGTAGGCAGAAGTTCAAATGCACCAGAAAGATGAAGAACGACAAGCTGGAACACAAGCCTGTGGGGCCTCGGGCTGAGTTTGGGTTTAATGAGGCAGGAGGTAAGACACTGCTCTCTGCAGTCAGACAGACCTTAGACCTTGATGCATATCCCAGCTTTGGCCCTTGCCCATCATGCCCTGCGGCAAGTTACTAAATAGCTCTGTGCCCCTTTTTCCCCAGTAAAATGAAGATAACACCATTCTCTACACTGGAGCTGCGGGAGGTTAAGCATGGAAAGCACTCAGCCTAGTGCCTGGTCCCTCGTCAACAGCACAGCTATTCAGCACCTCCTCCTGCCCCTCCTCCATGGGCACCAAGAAGGCCAGTGACTTAGTCCCCCCTCGGCACGGACAGCCAGGGGAGGGAAGCGCTGAGAAGGGCAGGTCTGCGCTCTACCAGCCAGTGGTATCTGCTGTATGGTTGACTATGTGTCATGACCCGGACACAGGAGAAGAACCAACCAAGAAGAAAACACGATCGTGGGGTGGGGAGAGGGAATGGGTGACAATTTAACATGATACAGCAGGGAATCAACAAACTTTTTCTGAAAAGTGCCAGAGAGTAACAATTTTAGGGTTTGAGGGCCACATAGGCTTCGTCACAACTACTCAACTCTACCTTTGTACCGGGAAAGCAGCCACAGACGATCCGTAAATGAATGGGTACGGCTGTGTCCCAATAAAGCTTTATTCACAGAAACAGGCTGTGGCTGGCCTCTAGGCCATAGTTTGCTGACCCCGGTGATAAAAGATGGCAAACGTTTTTAAACCTCTAACTCCAGCTGCTAGGTTTAGAGAAGGTAACAGAGATATGAGAAACATATATTGAGACAAGTAAGACCAAATTTTAAAGTACCCCAGCCAGCAGAATTCCAAGTGTGACAACTGGCTTCACAAATTTAGTGTTTCTTTGTTCTTGGGGAGGACAAAAAGATTGGCTGAAAAACATGAAAAGCTCTCAAGGAAAATAGTAAGTTAGAGAAACACATAAGGAAAAACATTTATGAAAGCCCATCTACATTGCACATTGAGAGAATTACGGTCTCCAATTCCTTGCTAAGCTTCCTGGGCTGATCTGGAAAATATAAATACTACCACCTTATTTCCTGGTGACAGGGACTTGCACTCACTGCTCAGTGGAGGGCTCTACCAGCCCTTAGTTCAGTGCATCCCTGAGCCTCCCCCATCCCCCCACCTACACTCTAGAAATACCTTTGCTAATGTCATTTGCTAAAGGAGCAGAATTCACTTCAGCCCTCTCTATCCCTTTCTCATCACCCATCAGTTCAGGTACCCTTTGAGGCAATTCAGAGTGACAAAATCTTGCAAAAAAGAAGTCAAGACCATTGGACTGAGGAATATTACTCTACTTAGAGGGACCAGACCAAACATTCAACACTGCAAGAGACCTGGGAAATCTCGTCACATGGCAGAGGGAATACAAAGATGAATTACTCTGGTCTTCTCAGCATGTCCTTAGCAGGGGAGATAAGACAAGGGAAAAAAAGAGATAAATGTGGAAAAGAAAGAGATAAATGTGAAAACCCAGATACATAAAAGGCTCAGAGCTTCAGAGAGCAGAGTGTGATAACCTACAGTCAGGAGTGAGGAGAGATGAAGATCTCAGCCCATCTTGAAGGGTGGGTAGGGTCTGCAAAGGCAGATATTAGGAAGGGTTTTCCAGGTGGAAAAGACCAAGATGGAACAGGTGCACACTTAGGTCAGCAGAGGCCAAAGAAAGGACACCTTGGGTTGACATTCAGAGGGGAGAGAACAGATTGGTTGTGCCAGTTGTTAAGACCCCCCAAACCTCCATATCAGAAGCTATCTGGCTGCCACCCTGGCCCACCCGCTCCTGCCTTAGGCAACTCTGCCAGCATCACCCTGGCCACCCAAGCTGTCCTCCTCCCCAGTCCCCCCATGGACTTCCCACATGTCCCCACAACCCAGTTACTAAACTGAGAACACGCTGCAGCAAGATCCGGTGTCCAGCGCCCATTCTGTTAGGGCTGTGCCCACGCCACACCCACCAGACCACCAGGAGTGAGAGGTCTGTGCCTTTCTTCACTGGGCTCAGGCTGGCTAACGAAGACCGTGTAAAGGAAAGGAGTAAAAACGAGGCTGGCAACACACACTGCACCATATCTAAAGGCGCTTTCATAGAAAGCTGGTTCAGAAATTCAGACTTGCTTCTCTATTCCATAAGAAGTGCCTACAAGGTTTTGCTTATTTATTAACTAAGTTTTCTTTAGGAAAAATGTAATACATACACACAATCAAAACATAAACTGTACACAACAGTGTTGGGTAACCTTCCACAAATATTTTATGAATATTCAAGAGTGTGTATAAACTCATCCTGCTTTTCTTTTTTTAACACAAACAGAAATATATTAATATATACACTATCATGTTCCTTACCCTTTTTTTCAACTGACCAATGTATCTTGGAGTTTGTTACATGTCAGCAAATATTATTATTTCAATATTATTAATCACCGCAAGGTATTCTATTCGCTATATGGCTCTACCTTTATTAATTTAAGCAGTGATCTATTGATAGACAGAGGTTATTACCCACTTTTGCTGTTACAAACATGACAGCCAACACCATGGAGTGTCAGTCTTTACGTGCACACATCTATGTAAATTCACGAGAGATATTCTAGCAGAGGTGGAAATGCTGGGTCAAAGAGCATGTATGGACCACTGTAGGTTCCTAAGTGAGTGGGAGAGGCAAGAAAACAAAGGGGGACAAGATTAGAGGCATTTGTGTGTCAAGGTGGGAAATCTGGACAGAAGAGAAAAAAGGATTCAGGGAAGGGAGATGATGGAGAAAACTAGCTGGGAGGCGGTAGTGATATACAGGTGAGAGGACGTGACTGAGGGCAAGGAGAGAAGGAAAGAAGGGATGCAATGTACAACATCATAAATATAATTAACACTGCTGTATGTTATATATGAAAGGTGTTAAGATAACAAACCCTTAGAGTTCTCATCACAGAAAAAAAAAATTTTTTTCTATTTAAGTTTGCACCTATACGAGATGATGGATGTTCACTACACTTATTGTGGTCATCACTTCATGAGGTATGTAAATCAAATCATTACGCCGCACACCTTAAACTTATACAGTGCTGTCTGTCAATTATATCTCAATAAAACTGGAATTTTAAAAAGAATATGTAACCAAAAATTGTAAAGGAAAAAGTATTTCAGGCAGTTAACAAAGATGAAATGTTATATTTGGGGATTTTGTGATGTTTGTCTGCTTATAAAAATTTCTAATTTGTTGTGATTTTTTTCTCATTCTAAATAAATACTCACATGTATTAAAATTAAAAATTGAAAAAAAAAAAAAGAAGAAGAAGAGAGGGAAAGGGATTTCAGGACCAATGCAGGAGGACATGGGTACCAAACAAAACCCTCCATGTGGGGTCCACTGTCCTACATGAAGGACACATGGTAATATGGAGACTCTATGGCACGACCAGGTGGACTTTATTAACTGTGGCTGGAAATTTCTCACCAAGCTCAGGAGAGGAGAGAGGAATGGAAACAGGGATTAGGGATTTAGGCTACCCATAGAGGTGGCTGGGATCAGACAGATCCACCCAGGGAGAGAAGGGCACAGAGTGCCCAGTATCACCTCTCTTGGATCACCAACATTTAGGAAGCCAGGACAAGGCAATCAGACAGAGAGAGCAGGGACAAAAAGCGTAATGGTGTGTCACGAAAGCCAACAGGGGGCGAGTCAAGTAGAAAGTAGCCTGGAGGGAGAGAGAAGCCCACAGCAGAGGAGTAAAGGGATGATCTGGCATCCTGGCCCAGTCTTCAATACAAATGGGAGACACCAAAGGAACTCAAGGAAGCAAGGCAGAAGCTGCATTCAACCAAGCTGGCACTGAGCAGAATGGACCCAGGGTTCAAGAGGAGCAGTAAAATGAGATTTTTCTTAGCAAAAGAGGAAGAGAGTTCAGAGTTCACAAGCCAAAGAGAAGGTTTTCAGTGAAAAGAGCAGAGAACTGAAGAAAAGACAGAGGAGGTAACTGACATGCAAAATCTCCGGACTATTGGCCCCAAATGCCTCATTATCATGACTGACAAGAGTCCGATCATCTGAAAATCAGCCCACTGTCACACTGCTTAAACACTGCCATGGTTCCTTTTATTTTTGGTTCCTGGTTTCAACTCCAATTTCCCATTTTCTGGTAGCCTTTGCTTCCCTTGGAGATGCTGTGAGCTGCTAACCCCCAGTGGTGTTTCTCCATCAAGAGAAGCTTCTAAGAGGCTCACCGCAAAATGTCACTGACACAAGCTGCCATCTGAATGTGCCATATTTGTGTATAATCTTGTCCACGGAGGACTCTTTTTGTCTAGTTATAGCAAACCGTCTGCGAAATCTGAAATAAAGATCTAGAAAATGTCACAAAAACAAGCAGCAATGCAAAAGATGGCATACAACTCTTCTCAAGGCTTAGGGTATTAGATACTTTCCAAACTACTGTTGGAAATGAAATGAAAATTATTTTTTCTGAATATGCCCCATATTTCCCAGGGAAGGAAAACATTAATGTCTCTTTGATTCATTCCTTTACTATCAAGTCAGTAACATCATTAAATTCAGCAAATTACTTCTTTCAAATATTTAATCATCTTCTTACTTCTCTCACAAATAGTGCCTACAATTCAAATTTCATTAAAAGAACCAGTTTTCTCAGGTTGTAGTTTATCTAAGAATTTGGGTCTCTTTACTGACACTTCTATTTATTAGTAATATAGCTTCAATTTTTAAAGTACCAGTTCTGCAACCAGTACTTAGGCAAAGGTTAAAACTCAAGCCAATAAAATGGGACATGAAATGCAAAATCAAAAGGTAAAATTATAAATAGACCCAAAGGCAGAAAAAGGAAGGATGAACAATTCTTTCAGAAAACTGGGTAAAGATGGCAGAGCTTAAGGACCAGCACTCCCTCCCTTCAATAATACCTAATAAAATGATGAAAAACAGAAGCCCAAAAAGGCAATAAAAGAGAAAAAGAAAAAGAGAAAATTCTCAAAAAGGAAGCATACTGTTTCATTTCAGTATGGCAACATATTGAAAGTTCTTACCAACACCAATCAATTTAGAGAGAAGCAAGATGAGGAAATGGATAACAGCCTAGAAGTATCAAGCAAAATGGCATTAGCAGGGATGAGTTTTAACCATCACTGTAGTATCTCTAGATCTTAGTGGAAGTCAGGGAAACTGCCAGAGCTTGTTATTTGGGAAGTTCCATGTGAACTGGGAAAATGCTTCCAAGCCTGAGTATACCCCGACCTCATGGGAACAAACATATTCCTAACTCTGACGGGGTAAACCCTGGTTTAAGACCTTTAACCAAATCTCAGAAGAGAAAGCACAGCTTAGTTCATTGAAAAAGGCTGCAACCAGCTTTAGCCAAGCTCCATCCCCAATCCCTTTTGCCTACTATGCATCTTCAGGGCACAGAAAACTTGAAGACAATACTCAGTGTCCTCAAACGGTAGCTCAGAGAAGAAGCCAAGCAAGTATCATTTAAAATGGAAAGGATGTCCTGAAGAAATAGCTTCAGTTTATTTAAACAAAAAATAGGTCTATGGATTTCCCTGGTAGTCCAGTGGTTAAGACTCCATGCTCCCAATGCAGGGGGCCCGGATTCGATCACTGGTCAGGGAACTAGATCCCACGTGCCGCAACTAAAAGATCCCGCATGCTGCATGTTGCAGCGAAGATCCCACAGGCCACAACTAAGACCCAGTGCAGCCAAATAAATAAATAAATATTTAGAAAAACAACAACAAAAAATAGGTCTAGATAGACTTACCCACGCTAAGCCAAGTGACACAGCAAACAGCAAGCAAATGTGCAAACATACTACAAATTCGAAAAAGAAAGCTTCATAGCATTGTTTAGGAAGTTTATGAAGGACACAGTCAGAAAAAAAAAAAATAACTGGAAAAACCAAAGGAAATTGCCCCGAGTGCAAATGCTCAGTAGTAATCAAAGTTGATATAAGGATAGTTAAATAAACAATGGTACAGAACATAAAGTACAAAAATAGACCCACACATATATGGTCAACTGATTCTCAACAGAGGTGCCAAGGTATTTCAAGGGCAAACGGCAAATCATTTTAACAAATGCTGCTGGAATAAATGAATATTCAATTGAAAGAAAAAAATGGACTCTGACTTCTACCTCACACCACACATAAAAATTAACTTGAAATAGACTGTAGACATAAACATAAAGGTTACTATAAAACTCCTATATGAAAACATGAGAAAATACCTTTGCAAAGTGAGGATAGGCAAAGATTTCTTAAATGTAACACAGAAAGCAGTATCATTTTAAAAACTGAAAAATTAAATTTTAAAACTTCTGTTCAGAAAAAGATATGATCAAGAAAATTAAGAAAATAAAAAGGCAAGCAGCAGACTGAGGGAGAAAATATGGTGCATATATGTGTGTGTGTGTGTCTGTGTGTGTGTGTGTGTGTGGTGTATATATATGAATGAAACTACTAAAAATATATATATAGACATATCATCAAAAACAATAGTTAAATTAAAATGGAATACTAAAAATTATTCAAATAACTCAAAAAGGGCAGAAAAGAAGAAATACAGGAACAAAAAGCAGAGGGAACAAACAGAAAACAAATAATCAAATGGTATGCTTAAAGGAAAGTATATCAATAATTACATTAAATGTGAATGGTCTAAACACCAATTAAAAAACAGATAATCAGAACTGAATTTTTAAAATAACCCAATTATCTGATACCTACATAAAGTTCACTTCAAATACACTTATATCAAAAAGTTAAAAGTGGGACTTTCCTGGTGGTCCAGTGGTTAAGACTCCAAGCTTCCAACACAGGGGGCGCGGGTTTGATCCCTGGTAGGGGAACTAAGATCCCACATGCCATGCAGTGCAGCCAAAATAATAATAATAGTAAGTTAAAAGGAAACAGTCAAAGAGATATGCCAGTAAACATGAATCAAAAATAAGCTGGAGTAGATATATTAATATCAGATAAAGTAGATTTCAGAACAAAGACAACAACCAAGCATAAGGAGGGACATTATGTAATGGCAAATGGGTCAAATCATCAAGAAAAAATAACATCCTAAATGCACATGCACCTAACAATAGAGATTCAAAACACATGAAAGAGGAACTGAAAGGAGAAATAGACAAATCCACAATTATAGATGAATACTTCAATACTAATCTCGCATTAACAGATAAAACTAGTTAAATCAGCAATGAAGTAGAAACTGGATAACACTAGCATCCAACTGGAACTAACTGACATTTATAAAATGCTCTACCCTCACAACAGGAGAATAAGTATTCACTTCAAGTGCACACAGAACATTCACTAAGATAGACCATATTCTAGGTCATAAAACAAATCTTAATAATAAAAAATACTTGAAATCATAAAAAGTATATTCTCTGACCATAACAGGATTAAATTAGAAATCAATAACAGAAAAATGACCAAAAACACTTTAAAAATTTATAATTTAAATAATACAATTCAAAATAATCCATGAGTTAAACAGTATGTCTCAAAAGAAATTGCAAAATATTTTTAACTGAAAAAAAATAAAACTACAATATGTCAAAATTTATGGGATGCAGACAAAGCAGTGATTCAAGGAACATTTAGATTATTAAATGCTTATATCAGAAAAGAAGGAAGATCTCAAATGAATATCCTTAGTTTCCACCTTTTAAAACTAGAAATAGAAGAGCAAAATAAGCAAGGCAAGCAGTAGGAAGGAAATAATAAAGATCAAATATCAATGAAATTGGGCTTCCCTGGTGGCGCAGTGGTTAAGAATCCACCTGCCAATGCAGGAGACATGGATTCGAACCCTGGTCCAGGAAGATCCCACAGGCCGCAGAGCAACTAAGCCCATGCGCCGCAACTACTGAGCCTGTGCCCTAGAGCCTTTGAGCCACAGCTACTGAAGCCCACACGCCTAGAGCCCATGCTCCGCAACACGGGAAGCCAGCACACGAGAAGCCTGCGCACAGCAACGAAGATCTAACGCAACCAAAAATAAATAGATTAAAAAAAAAATTAATGAAATTGAAAGCAAAGAAATGAAAGAGGAAAAAAAAATAAAACTAAAAGTTACTTCTTTGAAAAATAAAATTTATAAACCTCTAGCAAGATTGACCAAAAAAGAGAGAAGACACAAATTACCAATATCAGAAATGAAAGAGGAGACATCACTATAGACTCCACTGACATTAAAAGAATAAAGGAATATAAAAATCACAAAAAACTCTATGCACATGATTCTGTCAGTTTTGATTAAATTGATCAATTTCTAATAAACTACCAAAACTCACTCAAAATGAAAAACATAAGCTGAATAGCCCTACAACTATTAAATTGAATCTGTAATTAAAAATCCTTCTGAAGATTAAATCTCCAGATCCAGATAATTTCACTAGCAAAGTCTACCAAAATTGGAAGAAATAACTCCAATTCCACACAGAGTCTTCTAGAAAATAAAAGAAGAGGGACTACTTCTCAACTTTTTCATAACCAAAGAAAGTATAAAAAGAGAAAACTATTATACAGACCAATAACCCTCATGAACATAGATGAAAAAATTCTCAACAAAATACTGGTTTTTAAAAGTTTAGTTATATAAAACAGAATACTACATCATGGACAAGTGAGGTTTATCCCAGGAATGTAAGACTGCTTCCATATTCAAAAATTGACAAATGTAATCCAACACATTGACAGTATAAAGAAAAAAAAATCAAGATCATATCAATTGATAATTCTGAAAATTCAATATCCATTCATGTCAAAAACTCTCAGCAAACTACAAATAGAAGGGAATATTTACTCTCAACACCAATATTCAACATTATACTATAAGTCTTAACCAGTGTAACAAGGCAAGAAAAAGAAATAAAAGGCAAATAGATTGGAAAGAAAGAAAGAAAACGGTCTCCTTGCAGATGACATTGTCTACATAGAAAAATCTCAAAGAATCTACAAAACAGGGGGGAAAACAACCTCATATAACTAATAAGTAAGGTTAGCAAGGATATGGGATATAAGATCAACACACAAAAATCAACCATATTTTTATACACTGACAATGTATAACTGGAAACAACTTTTTTAATATTTACAATAGCTCCAAAAAATTAAATATAGGTAAATCTAATAAAACACGTACAGTAGCAGTATGTGAAAACTACAAAACACTGACAAAAGAGGTCAAAAAAGAACTAAATAAATGGAGAGACATTCTATATTTATGAACTGAAAGACTAAACATAGTAAAAATGCAAATTCCTCACAAATTGATTTGTACATTTAACATTATTCCAGTCAAATTTCAGCAGGATTTTTTTTCTAGACATAGACAAGCTGATTCTAAAATTCATTTAGAAAAGCAAAGGAGATAGCTAAAACAATTTAGAGAGAAAAATACAACGTTAAAAGAATTGCAGAATTCAGCTTATCAAA
This sequence comes from Balaenoptera ricei, assembly GCF_028023285.1. NCBI lineage: Eukaryota > Metazoa > Chordata > Mammalia > Artiodactyla > Balaenopteridae > Balaenoptera > Balaenoptera ricei. The sequence continues at coordinate 1,656,439 of NC_082645.1, read as the reverse complement.
GATGGCGGAGTAGAAGGACGTGCTCTCACTCCCTCTTGCGAGAACACCAAAATCACAACTAGCTGCTGGACAATCATCGGCAGGAAGACACTGGAACTCACCAAAAAAGATACCGCACATCCAAAGACAAAGGAGAAGCCACAATGAGACGGTAGGAGGGGTGCAATCAGAGTAAAATCAAATCCCATAACTGGTGGGTGGGTGACTCACAGACTGGCGAACACTTATACCACAGAAGTCCACCCACTGGAGTGAAGGTTCTGAGCCCCACGTCAGACTTCCCAACCTGGGGGTCTGGCAACGGGAGGAGGAATTCATAGAGAATCAGACTTTGAAGCCTAGTGGGTATTGATTGCAGGACTTCGACAGGACTGGGGGAAACAGAGACCCCACTCTTGGAGGATGCACACAAAATAGTGTGCGCATCGGGACCCAGGGGAAGGAGCAGTGACCCCAGGGGACACTGAACCAGACCTACCTGCTAGTGTTGGAAGGTCTCCTGCAGAGGCAGGGGGTGGCTCTGTTTCACTGTGGGGACAAGGACACTGGCAGCAGAAGTTCTGGGAAGTACTCCTTGGTGTGAGCCCTCCCAGAGTCTGTCATTAGCCCCACCAAAGAGCCCAGGTAGGTTCCAGTGTTGGGTTGCCTCAGGCAAAACAACCAACAGGGAGGGAACCCAGCCCCACCCATAAACAGTCAAGTGGATTAAAGTTTTATTGAGCTCTGACCACCACAGCAACAGTCAGCTCTACCCACCACCAGAGCCTCCCATCAAGCCTCTTAGATAGCTTCAACCACCAGAGGGCAGACAGCAGAAGCAAGAAAAACTATAATCCTGCAGCCTGTGGAACAAAAACCACATTCACAGAAAGATAGACAAGATGAAAAGGCAGAGGGCTATGTACCAGATGAAGGAACAAGATAAAACCCCAGAAAAACAACTAAATGAAGTAGAGATAGGCAACCTTCCAGAAAAAGAATTCAGAATAATGATAGTGAAGATGATCCAGGACCTCAGAATAAGAATGGAGGCAAAGATCGAGAAGATGCAAGAAATGTTTAACAAAGACCTAGAAGAATTAAAGAACAAACAAACAGAGATGAACAATACAATAACTGAAATGAAAACTACACTAGAAGGAATCAATAGCAGAATAACTGAGGCAGAAGAACGGATAACTGACCTGGAAGACAGAGTGGTGGAATTCACTGCCACGGAACAGAATAAAGAAAAAAGAATGAAAAGAAATGAAGACAGCATAAGAGACCGCTGGGACAACATTAAATGCAACAACATTCGCATTACAGGGGTCCCAGAAGGAGAAGAGAGAGAGAAAGGACCAGAGAAAATATTTGAAGAGATTATAGTCGAAAACTTCCCTAACATGGGAAAGGAAATAGCCACCCAAGTCCAGGAAGCGCAGAGAGTCCCACACAGGATAAACCCAAGGAGAAACACGCCGAGACACATAGTAATCAAAGTGGCAAAAATTAAAGACAAAGAAAAATTATTGAAAGCAGCAAGGGAAAAATGACAAATAACGTACAAGGGAACTCCCATAAGGTTAACAGCTGATTTCTCAGCAGAAACTCTACAAGCCAGAAAGGAGTGGCATGATATACTTAAACTGACGAAAGGGAAGAACCTACAACCAAGATTACTCTACCCGGCAAGGATCTCATTCAGATTCGATGGAGAAATCAAAAGCTTTACAGACAAGCAAAAGCTAAGAGAATTCAGCACCACCAAACCAGCTCTACAACAAATGCTAAAGGAACTTCTCTAAGTGGGAAACACAAGAGAAGAGAAGGACCTACAAAAACAAACCCAAAACAATTAAGAAAATGGTCATAGGAACATACATATCGATAATTACCTTAAACGTGAGTGGGTTAAATGCTCCAACAAAAGACACAGGCTTGCTGAATGGATACAAAAACAAGACCCATCTATATGCTGTCTACAAGAGACCCACTTTAGACCTAGGGACACATACAGACCGAAAGTGAGGGGATGGAAAAAGATATTCCATGCAAATGGAAATCAAAAGAAAGCTGGAGTAGCTATACTCATATCAGATAAAATAGACTTTAAAATAAAGAATGTTACAAGAGACAAGGAAGGACACTACATAATTATCAAGGGATCAATCCAAGAAGAAGATATAACAATTATAAATATATCTGCACCCCACATAGGAGCACCTCAATACATAAGGCAACTGCTAACAGCTCTAAAAGAGGAAATCGACAGTAACACAATAATAGTGGGGGACGTTAACACCTCACTTACACCAATGGACAGATCATCCAAACAGAAAATTAGTAAGGAAACACAAGCTTTAAATGACACAATAGACCAGATAGATTTAATTGATATTTATAGGACATTCCATCCAAAAACAGCAAATTACACTTTCTTCCCAAGTGCACATTGAACAATCTCCAGGATAGATCACATCTTGGGGCACAAATCAAGCCTCAGTAAATTTAAGAAAACTGAAATCATATCAAGCATCTTTTCTGACCACAACGCCATGAGATTAGAAATCAATTACAGGGGAAAAAATGTAAAAAACACAAACACATTGAGGCTAAACAATACAATACTAAATAACCAAGAGATCACTAAAGAAATCAAAGAGAAAATCAAAAAATACCGAGAGACAATGACAATGAAAATACGACGACCCAAAACCCATGGGATGCAGCAAAAGCAGTTCTAAGAGGGAAGTTTATAGCTATACAAGCCTACCTCAAGAAACAAGAAAAATCTCAAATAAACAATCTAACCTTACACCTAAAGGAACTAGAGAAAGAAGAACAAACAAAACCCAAAGTTAGTAAAAGGAAAGAAATCATAAAGATCAGAGCAGAAATAAATGAAATAGAAACAAAGAAAACAATAGCAAAGATCAATAAAATTAAAAGCTGGTTCTTTGAGAAGATAAACAAAATTGATAAACCATTAGCCAGACTCATCAAGAAAAAGAGGGAGAGGACTCAAATCAATAAAATTAGAAATGAAAAAGGAGACGTTACAACAGACACCGCAGAAATACAAAGCATCCTAAGAGACTACTACAAGCAACTCTATGACAATAAAATGGACAACCTGGAAGAAATGGACAAATTCTTAGAAAGGTATAACCTTCCAAGACTGAACCAGGAAGAAATAGAAAATATGAACAGACCAATCACAAGTAATGAAAATGAAACTGTGACTAAAAATCTTCCAACAAACAAAAGTCCAGGACCAGATGGCTTCACAGGTGAATTCTATCAAACATTTAGAGAAGAGCTAACACCCATCCTTCTCAAACTCTTCCAAAAAATTGCAGAGGAAGGAACACTCCCAAACTCATTCTATGAGGCCACCATCACCCTGATACCAAAACCAGACAAAGATACTACAAAAAAAAAAATTACAGACCAATGTCACTGATGAATATACATGCAAAAATCCTCCACAAAATACTGGCAATCAGAATCCCACAACACCTTAAAAGGATCATACACCATGATCAAGTGGGATTTATCCCAGGGATGCAAGGATTCTTCAATATATGCAAATCAATCAATGTGATACACCGTATTAACAAACTGAAGAAGAAAAACCATATGATCATCTCAACCGATGCAGAAAAAGCTTTTGACAAAATTCAACACCCATTTATGATAAAAACTCTCCAGAAAGTGCACATAGAGGGAACCTATCTCAACATAATAAAGGCCATATACAACAAACCCACAGCAAACATCATTCTCAATGGTGAAAAACTGAAAACATTTCCTCTAAGATCTGGAAATAGACAAGGATGTCTACTCCCGCCACTATTATTCAACATAGTTTTGGAAGTCCTAGCCATGGCAATCAGAGAAGAAAAAGAAATAAAAGGAATACAAATTGGAAAAGAAGAAGTAAAACTGTCACTGTTTGCAGATGACATGATATTATACATAGAGAATCCTAAAGATGCCACCAGAAAGCTACTAGAGCTAATCAATGAATTTGGTAAAGTAGCAGGATACAAAATTAATGCACAGAAATCTCTTGCATTCCTATACACTAATGATGAAAAATCTGAAAGAGAAATTAAGGAAACACTCCCATTTACCATTGCAACAAAAAGAAGAAAATACCTAGGAATAAACTACATAGGGAGACAGAAGACCTGTATGCAGAAAACTATAAGACACTGATGAAAGAAATGAAAGATGATGCAAACAGATGGAGAGATATACCATGTTCTTGGATTGGAAGAATCAATATTGTGAAAATGACTATACTACCCAAAACAATCTACAAATTCAATGCAGTCCCTATCAAATTACCAATGGCATTTTTTACAGAACTAGAACAAAAAAATCTTAAAATTTGTATGGAGACACAAAAGACCCCGAATAGCCAAAGCAGTCTTGAGGGGAAAAAAACGGAGCCAGAGGAATCAGACTCCCTGACTTCAGACTATACTACAAAGCTACAGTCATCAAGACAACATGGTACTGGCACAAAAACAGAAATATAGATCAATGGAACAGAAAGAAAGCCCAGAGATAAACCCACGCAACTAGAACTCTTATAAGTGCAGAAATGCAAAATAATTGAACCGCTCTGGAAAACAGTTTGACAGGTTCTTAGAAAGTTAAAGATAAATTTGCCATATGGCCCAACAATCCTGTTCCTAAGCATTTACACTCTTGCAGACTACAGCCCTCAGGCCAAATCCAGCAGTGGTCCAAACTCAACCAGACTCATTTGTTTTCATATTGTTTATGGCTGTTTCCTGCAACAAGAGTGGAGCTGAATACTTGCAACAGAGACCATACAGCATACAAAGCCAAAAATATTTACTATCTGGCCCTTTACAGAAAAAGTTTGCCAACATCTGCCGTAGAGTAAAGAAAACTCGGATTGACACAAAAACCCTGTAAACAAATGTTCAGAGCAGCTCTATTCATAATCGTCAAAAACTGGAACCAATACAAATGTCTGTTCTTCAACAGGTTAATGGATAAATGAGCTGTGTTACATCCATACAATGGTATGCTAACCAATAATAAATAAGAACAGACTGTTGACACACACAATTTGGATGAATCTCAAAGACATTAAGCTGAGTGAAAGAAGCCAGTCTCAAATGGTTACATACTGTACAATTCTATTGTATGACATCCTCAAAAAGACAAAGCTATGGTGACAAAGAACAGATTAGTGGTTGCCAGGGTTTAGGTGTGAGGGGTAAGTGCAAAGGGACTTTTTTGGTGGGTAATAAAACTGTTCTGTATCCTAATTATAGTGGTGATTACAGAAATCTATACATGTGTTAAAAGTCACAGTACTATACAGGAATTCCCTGGTGGTCCAGTGATTAGGACTTGGCACTTCTACTGCAAGGGGCCACAGGTTCGATTCCTGGTCCCACATGTGGTGCGGCACAGCCAGAAAAAAAAAAAAAAAAAGTCATAGTACTATATATACCGAAAACAAAGCCAATTTTATTCTATGTTAATTTAGAAAGTAAAGTTTAAAAATAGTAAGTTTTGCTTCTAATATTATGATTCTCCTATATAAGATGTTTATTCACTTCTAGTATCTGAAGGTTAATATACGTAACATAGTCTCAATGTGTAAACATACAGAACAGCTTCTTTGTTGTTCATTTGTCTGTTTTCAGCATCAACCCCTTATTCTGCTTCTTCCAATTAAATGAAAAGCCTGAGCCCATAGAAGGAGCCCGGGGACTCAAACACACTGTGGTTGGATTCATGAAGAAGCCACACAAGGAACTGTTCCAGGAGACCCTAGGATAACTCATACTTACAAACAATTCATCCTCACAATATTCACCCACCTAGAGTTGTGTAATTGCTAGAGGCAAATCAGCTAAAGTTTATTCCCAGTTTGGGTACTTACTTCCAGTTTCTCAGGAAGTTCTGTCAACACAGACAAAAGGAATGGTGCAAATGTCCAACTTGAAAAGGAAAAGGAAGATGTTGGACTTGTCTCAGAAAAACCAGACCTGCCTTCAGTTAGCTGTGTGTTCTTGGCCAAGTCACTTAACTGTTTCATGCCTCAATTGCCTCATTTGTGAAAGGAAGATGTCCCCTCAATATCCTTTACATTCTCTTCCAACACAAATTGAGTTTATATTATTATTATCCATTAACTCACTCATTAGTTAAAATGTCTCGGAAGTACATTTATTAAGCAGTAAAAAGTAAACTGATAAAGAGGAAGCATTTATGCACAAAATGAAGTCATGAAAGATAGTCTTTTTATGAAATTTAAACAGGAAAACTCTTAATTTCCCCCCAGCATCCATCATCTCTCAAACAGAGCTAGAAACTAATGGTCTTTGAATGTTCTACCAGCTTCTAAAATCACCTATGAAGGATTCTCTTCAACAATTCCTGAGCACTCATGTACAGTGGGAATTATATTTAGACGCTCATTCTATCTGGATTAAACAGTCAAGTTCAATGTAAATGGTGGAGGTGATAGACAAGGTCTCCTGGCACAACTGATAGAAGGATTTATGTTCTCTGTACCCCACAGATATTAAAAAAAAATAGCCAACACCTCAAAAACAGATTGCCCACCACCAGTTTTGAGTATTTGGAAAACCTAGCTGAGGAGTAGAGAAGACACATATTAAGGATGTGAAGAAGAACCACCATCCAGCTTGCAACAGTAAAAATCATTGCATTTACATTTCTATTTCAATTGCACGCTCAAAAACATAAAAAGAAAAGACAACAACCCCACACAAACTTATAACTAGTCAATATGCGTAAGCATTGCTACTTCTAATTATAATAGGCTCTCTGAAATGGGTCGCATGATTCATGGTGCCAAGAACTTGCTTCCTGCCAACAGTATTAAACTGTGATATTTCTTATATCCATTCAGCCCTTGTTAATATGGCACATAAATGATTCACTTCAACCAGAAGTAAACACTTCCTCAGGATATTACTACAGTTGACGGCTCCTGGCTAAAAACTTGTATGGTGTTGTGGAATCATTTCAACTACTAAAGAATTGTTATGTATCCATTTATTTGCAGTGGGAAAAAATGAAATAGAAAAAAAGAACTGAATGTCAGAACTCTGGAGACGTAGTCCTCTACCTAAGATATATCAAGAGAAAAGTTTAACACACTTGGGTCTATCAAAGTAAAAAAGTTTGTGCAACAAAATAATAGGCAAAAGGGTTGATGACAATATTTACATGAAATATAACAAAGTATGACATCTATAATACATAAAATTCTCAAACTCATTAAAAAATCAAAGCTTCAAGAAATAAACGAGCAAAATATATATGCACAATTCATAGAAAAGGAAATAAACGCTTGAAATGTTCAGTCTCAACTAATCCTCAAAACTTGAAGGATTCTCATGCTTAGTAGAACACAGATACTCCCCTCTGTACCCCTCTCATGCCCAGTACTCAGGACCAATACCAGTGACCAATACACCCTCAAAGTCCTAGTTGCATTGGAAATGTTTACAATCCCTTCTGCAAACAACAGTGCAATGTAACCCACTGAAGCATTCTCTATAGTAGTGAAAAGGTGGAAGTTAGGAGCATTACAACTGTTTAGGTAATGTATTGGCTGAAAGAGGTCAATCTTAAACAATAACTATGAAAGAGAAACATGGATAAGTGTGTATAATGATTAAAAACTTGCAAGTACACTGAATTTACATTAACATATGGGTGCATATTTTCATAACAAAAATTTGAAACCATCTGAATGTCAACCAATACTGGAATGGGTGAAATAAATAAGTTATTGCTATAGGACACTATGCAGCCATGATAAAGGATGCAGTAGGTCTGTATGTGATAGCACGCAAAGATGTCCACAATATATTATTGAGAGAAAAAAAGGAAGGTGTAGAGCAATATGCACAGTATGATCATATTTTTGCGTTAAAAAAAAAACCCTACACTATATTGTATATGATTTATTATGTATATATATGCATTACAAATCTGGAGTTATATATTTCAAACATTAACACTTAAAAAGTGTGCTTAGACCCTTTAATTTTTAACTTACTCCCTTCTCTACCATATATATATTTAATAACTTAAATTACTTTTAAATTTTAAAAAATCAATTGTTTGTATATTCAAAAATCAAACTGAAATGAAGAAAACATTAAGACAATGTTGAAGCAGTGAGATTATAGGTGATGACACAAATCAAGATTGAAAGGTTTATTTCTAAGTAAAAGCTTGTTTTAGAAACAAGTAGCTATAACGGGTAGGAATGAGAATCAAATATTTTACTGCAACTTTTATTCATCGGCACGCTGGTCATAGCCAACCACATGCAGATTCCTATAGACTTCAGGAAGCTTCTGTGATGTGTGGGTGAGAGCCTGTGAGGACACAAAGCAATGGCCCCAAAGCATGAGCAGCCCTTGCAGAAAGAAAACCGCTAAGAAAAAAATTCAGCCACGTTCACTGTTCCAACCTAACAGCTCTAAGGTCACAGAAACCCAGTTTTCAATTCAGGGTTCTATTCATGCCAAAGAGCAAAAGAAACATGAAAGGCCTTTATGTACTTTTGTTTAAATGATAAGTTCTTCCCTTGCCTCCTCCCCCACATGACACAGAAAGGTAGACAATGTTTTTCAGACAATAAATCTGAAAAACTATATATTTTTAATGTTTTTCAGAACAAATATCCTGGCCTTGTTCTGAGTATTGATATGAGCAAAACAACTGTCATATTAAAGGAGGAAAAGCAGAATGCATCTTCCAAAGCAACAGATAACATAAAAATCACTTACGTTTTTACAAAGCTCTGGTTTGCAAAGAAACTTAAGATACTTCAAAAAGAATGAGGACAACAGCCTTTAAAGTCTGAGAGTTGAAAAAACAGAACTACCATATGACCCAGCAATCCCACTACTGAGCATATACCCTGAGAAAACCATAATTCAAAAAGAGTCATGTACCACAGTGTTCACTGCAGCTCTATTTACAATAGCCAGGACATGGAAGCAACCTAAGTGTCCATCGACAGATGAATGGATAAAGAAGATGTGGAACATATATACAATGGAGTATTACTCAGCCATAAAAAGAAACGAAATTGAGTTATTTGTAATGAGGTGGATGGACCTAGAGTCTGTCATACAGAGTGAAGTAAGTCAGAAAGAGAAAAACAAATACCAGATGCTAACGCACATGTATGGAATCTAAAAAAACAGTACTGATGAACCTAGTGGCAGGGCAGGAATAAAGACCCAGATGTAGAAAACGGACTTGGGGTCATGGGGGTGGGGGGGAGAAAGCTGGGACGAAGTGAGAGAGTGGCATGGACATATACACAGTACCAAATGTAAAATAGATAGCTAGTGGGAAGCAGCCACATAGCACAGGGAGATCAGCTCGGTGCTTTGTGACCACCTAGAGGGGTGGGACGGGGAGGGTGGGAGGGAGACGCAAGAGGGAGGGGATATGGGGATATATGTATATGTATAGCTGATTCACTTTGTTGTACAGCAGAAACTAACACAACATTGTAAAGCAATTATACTCCAATAAAGATATAAAAAATAAAATAAAGTCTGAGAGTTGAGACGACGATGAAGGTCCCCCCGCCTCCCGGCCATACTGAGCACAGACCCTGTAAAGAACCTCTCAGGACACAGCACGGGTGACTCAAGCAGATCAGGGCTTGCCACCATCCACGCCACGCCACGCCACGCCAGGAACAGTCGGGACAGGCAGGGAACCTGCTCCTTGGCTGGGACGCACCATCTCCTGCAGGCATGTTAGCTAATTCACTCCACAAACATTTGCCAAGTGCCTTCTATTTGTTCTAAGCTTTGAGGGTGCCCTGGTGAGAGAGAAAGATAAGTCCCTGCCACTAAGCTGACATTCAAGCAAGGGAAAAAAATAGTTAAAAAGTCAACAAAGACAAGAAAAAACCTTCGGGTAATGTCCAACTTATGAAGAAAACAAAACAGGGCAATTTGATGAAGTAATACGGGCTGGAGGGGGCTTCCTTAGATGAGCGTCAGGGCAGGCTTCTCTGCAGAGGGGATTTTGGAGGAGTCTGGGCGTGTTGGAGGACCAAGGAAGGTGGTAGTAGTCAGAGGGGAATGAGTCATAGGAAGGGTCCCTATGAGGTCGGAAGGTCAGGCAGGGTCAGACCACGGCAGACCTAGAGGTGAGAAGGAAGAGTTTAGATTTTTATATAAGAGCAATAGAGAAGCAAAGGAAGATTTTAAAGTAAGAGAGTGGGAAGATTTAGTTTATAATTCAAAAAAAAATGATCTATCTGCTAGGGTAGGTGGGAGGTAAGCCATTTTAGAGGGAACTGGAAGCAGGGCTTAGGAAGCCACTGGAACGGTACCTGCAAAGCAGAAGAGATGTTTGAGGACTGGGCAGACTGGGGGCATTCTGGATGACTGGATGCAGGGAGAAGAAAAAGGGGTAAATCAAGAATGTCACAGGTAGAATTTCAGATTACTTTGAAAGGAACTGTTTTTGTTTAAGCAAAACACATTGTTTTAAACAAAAACAATTCCTTTCCTGATCCCCGAATCATCCTTGAAGACATCTCTCTGTAGTGGTACTGATTTGCCTGAGCATCCAAATGAGGTCCACCTGCTAAGCCACGACCAGGGTTTGAAGTCAGCCACCTGAAGTCTACCATGGGACCAGTGTACAGCAGACAGAAGCAAGAGAAACCAGGCCATGAGACAAATCTAAACTGGACCCTCACCAGGCCTGCACTTTAAACACCTGAGCCAGGTAGTCAGCTGGGTGCCCACTGGTATTGCTGGAGACCTCCAAAACAGCCTCCCAGTGGCTTAGTGTTTGTGTGCATGAGAGAGACAGAGAAAGAAAGAGTATTTTCCTGATAGTTCAGAAATGAGTGCTCGCTTCGGCAGCACATGGAACCCTCTTGCACTGTTGGTGGGAATGTAAATTGATACAGCCACTATGGAGAACAGTATGGAGGTTACTTAAAAACTAAAAATAGAACTACCATACGACCCAGCAATCCCACTACTGGGCATATACCCTGAGAAAACCACAATTCAAAAAGAGTCATGTACCAAAATGTTCATTGCAGCTCTATTTACAATAGCCAGGACATGGAAGCAACCTAAGTGTCCATCATCGCATGAATGGATAAAGAAGATGTGGCACATGTATACAATGGAATATTACTCAGCCATAAAAAGAAACGAAATTGAGTTATTTGCAGTGAGGTGGATGGACCTAGAGTTTGTCATACAGAGTGAAGTAAGTCAGAAAGAGAAAAAGAAATACCGTATGCTAACACATAAATATGGAATCTAAGGAAAAAAAAAAAAAAGGTCATGAAGAACCTAGGGGCAAGAGGGGAATAAAGATGCAGACCTACTAGAGAATGGACCTGAGGATATGGGGAGGGGGAAGGGTAAGCTGGGACAAAGTAAGAGAGTGGCATGGACATATATACTCTACCAAACGTAAAACAGATAGCTAGTGGGAAGCAACCGCATAGCACAGGGAGATCAGCTCGGTGCTTTGTGACCACCTGGAGGGGTGGGATGGGGAGGGTGGGAGGGAGGGAGATGCAAGAGGGAAGAGATATGGGAACATATGTATATGTATAACTGATTCACTTTGTTATAGAGCAGAAACTAACACACCATTGTAAAGCAATTATACTCCAATAAAGATGTTAAAAAATAAAGAAAAAAAAGAGAAAGAAAGAAAGAAATGAAAGGTGACCCTGGGAAGAAGTACTTTCACGTCTCAAGGCATCATTCTCACAACGTATTTATTCACAGGGTAACTTCCTTGCTTTAACTGGCAGATGAAATCCGCAGCCATCTTCATGTTCCGGAACAACGGCTTCACCCGACAGCACAGCATCATCCCTACGTGTTCTTCACATCTTGCCAGCACTACATGAAGCTCATGCAACGAGATCTGAAGGCTTAACTTCGCAGCTCCTTAATTTTTCAGGTGAGACACAGCAACATTTGCTAAGTTTCAAGAGGCTTATGATGACCTCAGGGAGACATTCACAATATAGAACCCATGTAAATTCTATAGAATCAAGACTAATTTAACTTCTTTTCATTCAGACATTAAGCAAATGTGTGCACAGCTCACAAACTTCCACAGTCTTGAAAAAAACATTTTGCCAATCCAAGATTAGGAGCTTGAAGGCTCCGCATATTTCCTGGATAATTGTGTGATTTTAAAAAGGGTGTTTGTTTGTTTGTTTGTTTTTAATAGAGTCAGAATTGGAAATGAGTACCAAAATTTTACAGTCTTTCAAGGAAATATTCTTGGGTTTACTACTTTCTTTTTTTTTCCAGTGTTTTAAGATTTTTAATTTGAATTTGAAATGAAATACAATTATTCATTCAACAAATTGGAAAATATTAAAACAATTGACATTATCTAGAGTGGGGAAAGAAATAAGAAAGTTTTCTACACTGCTGCTGTGACAGTAAATCATCACAACCTTTTAGGAAAGGCATTTCCTGTTAAAATTTTTTAAAAGGGGGGCATAAAACCGTGACAGAAGTTTCACCTTGAGGAATCCATACTACAGGAGCAAAGGGATTAGTAGCTAAGGATATGCTTCAGTAGCAAAAGGTATGTTGTATATCACAGCACTGGAAGGCAATCGCAACAAAACCAATCTGAATTGGAGACCATCTGAATGTCTGTTAACAGGGAAATGATTGACTGAATTATGGTATTTCCAGTTCTATGGCTCATTCATTCACTTACCTATATATTTTTCCAGGCAGGCATTGTTTTACTGTACGCCAGGCATTGTTCTAGATACTGGGGGTAAGGAAGTGAATAACACAGATTTGATCCCTTTATCATGAAGCTTACATTCGTGTGTGTGTGTGTGTGTGTGTGTGTGTGTGTGTGTGTGTGTGTAGCAAGGGAGAGACAAAAATGATAAATTATAATAATAATTACAACAGCCACAATAAAACAAGTCAATTCACCTTTAGAATAATCGCCTGTTTCTAGAGGCAGTTACCTTGAGTTTTTCATTGAAAAAATTACATCCAGATTTTTATTCTGCTCTGAAATCTTTGTGTCCTGATTAGTTGCTCCTGGTGTGTCCTCTCATTGTAGCTTGGAAATTTTTAATAGCGCTTACCCTACTTTATTTTTATGGTTTTTAAGTGAAACTTCAGACTTCATGTGGATTTCCCTAGTGTTTCCACCAATGTTCTTTTCTCTTTTCCAGGATCCCATGCAGGATGCCACATGGCATCTATTTCTATTTTTCCTAGATTTATTGAGATAGAGTTGAAATATAACAATTGTATAAGTTTAAGGTGTATGATGTAATGATGTGATACAGGTATATAGTATGAAGTGATTGCCACAATTAGGTTAGTTAACACCTCTGTCAGCTCACATGATTACCATTTCGCTGCTGTTGTTATGGCAAGAATATTAGCCTCTATGCTTATAGCGTCTAGTATACAACACAGTAGCTTAGGTCTTATTCCTCTTATAGCTCCATCGCTGTAGTGGGCTTACCACTTTCATTCAGTCCCTTTCTACCCTGGGAACCAATGTGCAAACATATGGTATAGTTTCTCCTTCTTTACTGAATGTCAGTAAAGAAGGAGAAACTAGAGCCAGTTCAAATATCTATCTAAGATACATAAAGATACATTTTTATGTTCATACATAAAAATGCAAAGAAAGGTATAATAAAAGGACCAAAAGGATATATGCCAAACTCATAAAAGTGGGTATCTTTAGATACATTGGAGGCAAGGCCAGAAAGGGGATACTGATGAAAAACAACCTTATGTGTAATGTTCTGTTCATAAGATAATTTCTCATATAATTTCAATCCCTGTATGCATACAGAGAAAAGACTAGCTGTAAATATAATTAAAATGTTAATAGTGACTCATTCTGGGATTTGAGAGGTGAATAATTATTATACTCCTCCTTTATATTTATCTCCTGGGAAAGAAGACATGAAGGGAGAGAAGGCATAATTTATTTGTTTTAATCCCTTGGCACCACTGACCTAAAATCCACCAGAACTCCCAAGACTTATCACGTCATGGGCTTCAAAAGAATGAGGAAGAACAAGGGGCTTTCCAAGACCTCTCATTACACTTTATACCTAATAACCAAGTTACCGTTTCTCGGTGCCACGCTTGGCAGACTTGGGGGCCTGGCGGTGACAGTATCCTCCCAGCCACCACTGATAGCACGGCTTGAAGCAGGCACCCACCGCAGGCCAATCAGACCGTCTGGCCGCGAAACCCTGAATTGGGTCTGTAGGACTCTTCCATCTCTTTGTGTGACCAACCCTTTCTCGTAGGCAGCCATACTTCACCCTGTGGCCTAGGGAGTGAAGAAAGCTCAGCTGCAGCGCAAGAAGAATTAAACAGACCCAGAGAGAGGCACAGAGGTAGGAAATGATGGCTGGGGTCCCAGCAGGTTTCTAGGGCCTGGTGACAGTCCCGGCTCTGAGTTCCAGGCCCCCTTCCTGTACGAATAAGCCTTAGGAATAAGCCCTGATTTTGGGTGAAGACAGCTCAGGCTGGTTTCTGTTCCTTAGAAACTTGTTAGTTCTGATATTTCAAAGCCTGCGGGGTGGCCCTGAGGTTCTTGGTCTGGCTAGTGAAGCAGACGCATGGGACACAATTCAGCAGAGGCCCCAGAAGCTCAACAAATTCAAAATTCCTCATTAACTTCTTGCTACTTCCTAAAAAGTCAAAGATAATAAGCTCTGGGGGAGGCCCTGGCTTGGCTGTGTGGACCAGTGCTGCACCGTGTTCTGGGATAGATCTGGAAAGTGACAGCTTAGAAGCTGTGGTCAAGTGCTCTAAACATGTGCATCGCACGGTGCTTTCTGCCTGAGCGCCCCTGCTATGGTGTCAGTCTGAAGCATCATCAAGAGGACTGCGCTGATCTTCTTTACGTCGGGCAGGGATGTTGGATGCTCTCCGCACACACCCTCCGGCATCTTCCTACACCTTCCTCCCGCCCTGCAAGGTAGGAATCGCCTCCATCCCACAGGTGAGAGGGGGACATGAGGTGATGGTAGGCAACAGGCCCAGGCTGCCCAGCTAGTAGGTGGCAAAACCAGGACACTCAACATCAGAGTCCTGCCCTTTCCACCACACTGGCTCCTTCTCAGATGCTCCAGAGGCCACTCTGACAGGTAAACACCCAACCTGGCCAACTTGCTGACTCTCAGTAACCCTACAGGCATGGTCTGAAGGGCCCAAACAATGTCATCTTCCCCATTTGGGGGCTGTGACTCTCCTCTTTTCCCATCTGTATCATGGCATTTTTATCTACACCATGTGCCCCTCTCCTGATTCGTAAGTTCCTGGTCTGGAATGCTCAGACCAGCTTCCCTAGCAAGCAGCAAAGCCAGGCTTTCATCATGGCTAGTGCATACTGGCTCTTGTTACCAGTTACATCCTTGTGGAAATCAATAAGGAGCAGCACAAGATGCTCGGAGCTCTGACTGCCCTTTCCGCAGCCCCTGACTCAGCACAGTTTCCAATTACAGGCGGAGCTGAGTGAGCTCAATGTCAACTTCAGCACCCAACCAAATCATCTGGAGGACTTCTTAAAACATAGACCATTGGGCCCACCCCTAGAGTTTCTGATTCTATAGGTCTGGGGTGGGTCAAAGAATTTCCATTTCTAACAAGTTCCCAGTGTGATAGGCTGAAGTATGCACCACCCCCCCACCCCCAAATATATGCAGGTCCTCATCCCTGGAACCTGTAAATGTTACCTTATATGGCAATAGGGACTTTGCAGATGTGATTCAGTTAAGGATCTTGAGATGGAAAATTATTCTGGATTGTCTGGTGGGTCAAAAATGTAGTGTCGGGCTTCCCTGGTGGCGCAGTGGTTGAGAATCTGCCTGCCAATGCAGGGGACACGGGTTCGAGCCCTGGTCTGGGAAGATCCCACATGCCGCAGAGCGACTAGGCCCGTGAGCCACAATTGCTGAGCCTGCGCGTCTGGAGCCTGTGCTCCGCAACAAGAGAGGCCAATAGTGAAAGGCCCGCGCACCGCGATGAAGAGCGGCCCCCACTTGCCACAACTAGAGAAAGCCCTCGCACAGAAACGAAGACCCAACACAGCCATAAATAAATAAATAAATAAAATTAAAAAAAAAAAAATGTAGTGTCAAGGGTCTTTATGAGAGGCAAGCTTGGGAACAGTCAATGACAGAAGAGGAGAAGGCAGTGTGACAACAAGAAGCAGAAACTGGAGTGATGTGGCCACAAGCCAAGGAATGCTGGCAGCCAGCACAAGCTGGAAGAGGCAAGAACGGATTCTCCACAGGATCTTAATTTTAGCATCACAAGACTCAGCTCAGACTCCTGGCCCCCAGACTGTAAGAGAATACATTTCTGGTTTTTTTAAGCCACTAAATTTTGGTAGTTTGTAACAACAGACATGGGAAACCAATACAGCAGTGACGCTGATATCGCTGGTGGGGATCCACACTTTGAGAACTCTGCACTCTACCCATCCCCGGCCACACCTAATGCCATTTTGAGGAACGGTCGTTCCCCTGGAAGATACGATGATTCTGAACAGTGTGAGTACTACAAGGTGAGTACACATCGCACCCACCCCCTCCCTTGTCTTTAACGCTTAGAGAAGGAGAGAGCACAGCACAGTGGTTACAGAGCCCAGTTCAATACCTGGCTCCACCACTCACTGGCCCTGTGGTCCAGCCACCCCCTGAACCTCTCCATGCCTTGGTTTCTGCATCTGTAACTTGGTGACACCACCACCAGCCTCTGTCGAGTATCAAGGCACTATCGAGAGCATTCAACGAGATGATGTGGGTTAAGTTCTGCTCCGCTGATAAAAAGTATTCATCAAACATCTACTACCGTTATTATTTTTGTGACTTGAAACTCCTTTTAAAGTAGCTGAGTGGATATGCCCTACTCTGATCAACAGAAGCCTCCTTCTTGACAATATGTTTACTAACACATCCGTAAGCAGCTCCCTCTAAGACCTGACCATGTTGTCTGTAAATTATTAGAAATAGTAACAAAAAAGAGTAAGAAGCTTTTTAAGAACCATATCCTCTACTCTGCCCATCCAGCTCCTCCATCTCTCCAGCCTAATTTCCCATCGTCATTCTCACCCACACAGACCATCTACTCCAAACTTACTAAACGACTTCCTCAGAGTCCGCTCTTGTTTCTGCCTCCCGCTATGCTACTTCTTCGGCCTTGAAAGCCGTTCCCCGGTGCTCACCTTCTCCACCTTCAGCACAGCCATGATAGGCTGAACTTCTGCAGGGAGGACCCCTCCACATTCCTGCCTCGGGGTGGGTGGTATAAGCCTGGCTCTCCATGTTCTGGAATAAGTGGAAGAATGCAACTTAGCAGCTTCACCATCCAGAGGGTAGACTTTCACTTAAGCCTACAAACAGGGACTCTGGAAGCAGACTGCCTAGGTTCAAAACCCTGTTCCCATCTCTTCCTCATTTTATGACCTCAGATGATTTACTCCAGTTCTTCACCTATAAAAAGGAGATTACAGGGACTTCCCTGGTGGCGCAGTGATTAAGAATCCACCTGCCAATGCAGGGGACACATGTTCGAGCCCTGGTCCAGGAAGATCCCACGTGCCACGGAGCAGCTAAGCCCGTGCACCACAACTACTGAGCCTGCACTCTAAAGCCACAAGCCACTACTGAGCCCGCGTGCCACAACTACGGAAGCCCAAGCGCCTAGAGCCCATGCCGTGCTCCGCAACAAGAGAAGCCACTGCAAGGAGAAGCCCGCGCACCGCCACGAAGAGTAGCCCCCGCTCGCTGCAGCTAGAGAAAGCCCGCACACAGCAATGAAGACCCAACGCAGCCAAAAATTTTAAAAGACTTTTTAATTTTTTAAAAAAAGGAGATTATAATAGGGACTTCCCTGGCAGTCCAGTGGTTAGGACTCCGCATTCTCACTGTCGAGGGCCTGGGTTCAATTCCTGGTCGGGGAACTAAGATCCCACAAGCTGCGCAGCACAGACAAAAAAAAAAAAAAAAAAAAGATTACAGTAGCATCTGGCTGAATGGATAAAGGTGTGGTAATACACACACACACACACACACACACACACACACACACACACACATACAATGGAATACTACTCAGCCATAAAAAAGAATGAAATAATGCCATTTGCAGCAACATGGATGGACCTAGAGATTATCATACTAAGCAAAATAAGCCAGAGAAAGACAAATACCATATGATATCTTTATATGTGGAAGCTAAAATATGCAAATGAACTTATTTACAAAACAGAAACAGACTCACAGACATAGGGAACAAAGTTGTGGTTACCAAAGGGGAAAAATTAGGAGTGGGGGAGGGATAAATTAGGAGTTTGGGATTAACAGATACAAACTACTATATATAAAAGAGATAAACAACAAAATTGATACGAGTTCCCTGTATAGCACAAGGAACTATATTCAATATCCTGTAATAAACCATAATGGACAACAATATGAAAAAGTATATATATATATATATATATATATATATACATACACACACACACACACACACACAGAAAGATACATTAGATAGATAGATTAACAGTATCTGTCTACCACATAAAGATTTTATGTGGATTAAAGGAGAGAACCCACATAACAAATGATGTCCAGCATATAGTAAGTGTCCCGTAAATGTAAGCTGCTACCAGGACTTAGGTAATCTAACTGTTCCCTTTCAGAGATGTCACCCTTGGAGGCTATATTCTTTTCTATCAAAGCTTCCATCCTCAGGACATCACTGAAGCCCTTCCATGATGCTGTCCCTTTCTGACTCAGAGGATAAGCCTCGCTAGGGAACTCCATTCAGCACGCATGATGGCCCCTTGTTTATCCCAGCAGGAGTAGGACCTAGTGCTTGAACATCCTTATTCGCCCATTCGGCTCAGAGGGTCTAATGATACCCTAAATCAAACCCACACCCAGCGAAGTGCTCCCTCTGAGAATAATCAAAAATCATATTGTGGCAGAAGTTGCTGGTCATCCTCTGATATTTATTCCCTCCTCCTTCTTCTTCTGTGGCAGTAGAAGCCCAGTTTGTAGCTGGGCACATGGTATCCAGAAGAAGACTTTATTTCGTGTTCCCTGAAGCTAGGAATGGTGGCATGAGGAAGTTCTGGCCAGTGAGGCCTGAATGTGGCCTGCATCTTGTGGTGTTTCCCCTGCAGAGAAAGGATAAACCTTCTCCTCTCTCATCTCCTTTGCCACTGATTGGCACATGGACATGAAACACAGAACGTGGAAACCTCTTCTCATGTGGATGCGATCAACAGGCTAGAGAAAGCAGAGCAGAAAGAAAGGAAACGGCTTCTCTGATACCACAGAGCCACCGTAGCAGCCCTGGATTGCTTACGCCTCGGCAGTGTGTTTAAGCCACGACGATCTGGACTATCTCTTATAGCAACCGAACCTACAGGCCAACTAATTCGGACATGTAACAACTTCTAAGGGTATCTGCAAAGGAAAAGTTTAAAATACATTTTCAGCAAGGAAAACATTCTGTGAAATTTCCCGAAGTGACTCCTTAGAAGGGAACAGTCAGTCAGTTGGAGTATTAGAGTGTTATTTGTTTAATGAGTCACACACTGGATAGTTAATCATTACATCTCCTGAGATGGGGAAGAAAAACCAATCCAATAGTCTAAATCCGACAATATCACCCAAACGCATTCAGTGACATTTACAATGTTTTCTTCCAACAAATTTTTGGAACTACACAGCTGGAACAATATGGACCATTCTAATGGGCAAAGCTCTGGACCAGCTGCTGGGAGATCTGGGCTGTAGGTCCAGCCCTGCCCCGGGCAGCAAGACCCACTGGGTCTCACTTCCTACATCTGTAAAACACTGAGGCTGAGAGATTCAGAGGGGCCAGAGACCGAAACTCTACAACCAAAGGAAGAAATGGCCCAACAGTAGCCACTGGAAGGAGAAACAAAACTAGTAAGGACGCAAAATGAAAACCCTGAACCCAAAAAAACAGTCCATCAAATCTATAAGCCACTGCCATGTTACCATTCAAACCCAGTCAGCACACAACCCTCTTCTGGAACAAGCCGAGAATTCCCGTGTGTGCGCTCACTACTGGCCGCATCTTCCTCTCACTGAGGTAACTGGTGGTGGGGGGGATATGGGGTGTGGTCTACAAAGTCTCTTGATCATTGGCATTAACATTTTCCCAGACACTCAGACCCCAAATTCAAGTCCCCAAACCCAGATAGCAGGTCCTCATTTTTTTTTTTTTTTTTTTTTTTTGGTTTGGTCGTTTCTACCATTTCTGGTTCCCCTTTCACTAGGTGTAAAGAATGCAGAGGTTGTTCCCAAAAAAGAGGACGGGGGAGGCCTTCTGGTGCCCTTTCTCCTCTTCAGACCCTATCGTGGACTTACATATGGTAAACACATAGTTCATTTACTTTAAACAAATGACTGATCTCCCAAGAACCCAACCACAAAATAAGTTACAAAGGTGGTTGGATGTTTACATAATTTTCCTTTGGAAGCAAAATGAGCCCGTGTTTGTTTCACACTTGGGAAACCAAACACCACCACGTGTGGCCACTTGTCCTCTTCAGTTACTAAACAACGTCATTTCCTACGGGAACTCTTACACCAAGGGATGCACCAGTTCAGGCCTCCAGCATGTGCTCCATGAAAGAGACCGCTACCACGGAGGGAACGAAACAAGAGGCCATGGCGCCCAGGGCCACTTCCCAACCACAGCAGCGTCCTGCGCGAGCAGAGCCTCCAGCTACCCGCCCTCACTTCTGAAG
Source organism: Balaenoptera ricei (assembly GCF_028023285.1). Taxonomy (NCBI): domain Eukaryota; kingdom Metazoa; phylum Chordata; class Mammalia; order Artiodactyla; family Balaenopteridae; genus Balaenoptera; species Balaenoptera ricei. The sequence goes on along the minus strand of NC_082645.1, from coordinate 1,635,586 downwards.
AACAGGATGGGAAGTGAATGAAAAGTCTTCTGATCACTTCCAGGATATGCTGACTCTATAAGGACCGAAGTCCCTCCCCAAAGCTAACACTAACCCCTTCTGATGCCCATTCGTGTGTTCCTGAGCTGCTTCTTCCCCTTGCAAACTCCCTCCTACCTTGGTCAATGGCCTACAGAGTCTTTTGAGGTCTAGTCCTATCCTCCAATCACATGGAAAAGGAAAAACAAGAGTCAAGAGCCCTGACCACCTCCAAGTCCCTTTCTTTTTGCTTTCACTTCTCATCACTTCCAGATGGAAGAAAGAAACCAGATCTCTAATGAAGATTCTCTAATTCTCCAATTCCAAAGCTCATCAGCTCTGACAAGTCAGCTTCCAAAGAAATTCCCTGTCCCGGGGTGCGGCGGATTGGGTTTGCAAAGATGATTACACCAGTAACTTTCCCAACCCATGTGTGCATCTCACAATTTAACACTGACACTCACCACCAAGAGGTGGGTCTACCTTCCCTTCCCTTGAACCTGGGCAGAATTTTGTAACTTCTTCAACTGAGAGAATGTAGCACAGCTTCTGAAGCTACATCATACAAGGCGAACCGGCTTCCACGTCTTTCTCTCTTCGGACACATACCTTCAGAGCCCTGAGCCAACATAGAAGAATTCCGGTGACCCTAATGCCACCATCCTGGAGAGAGAACATGGACAGACTACACGGGGATAGAGAGAGCTGTCCAAGGAGCCGCATCTGTGCCAGCCCCCAGATGTTCAAGGGTCCCCTCACCAGGCCCCAGATGTGTGGGTAAACAAGCCTTTGACATGACCCAAACCATTCTCTGATGGCAACCCCGCCAGGGACCCTGGTCCCGAACCACACAGCTGAGCGGCTCCCAAATTCCTGACCTACAGAAACCATGAGATAATAAGGATTATTGTTGGTTTTAAGCCATTACCTTTCTATGCGCATAGTGACTGGACCCAGGATCTTTAGTAGCCCCGTCTCCCAAGATAGCAATTTGTCACCTCTGGGGTAGGCTTAGAACATCTTGTCAGTGTTCAATTTCACAACTCAACCTCTGGTAGGCCACATGGCACTTTTTAAAAATGCGTTTAAATTTTTACTTCAAGATGTTAAGAATTTCACAATACCTCTTTCAGGGTTCCTTGAGACACCTCGAGGCATCTCGAACGGGGGTTAGGCAATCCCCACAGCTAGAAGGGAAGGGCCCTCCTGTGTTCCCCAAGGGCAGATCCAGAGCAGGGGCCCCGCAGAGCTGGGCAAAATGTGGGCCTCCCCACTGCCTCTCAAGCATTCTCGCCCTTAACCATCCTTCCTCCACGACGACAGCTACACAGAGCAGGCCCCTGACAGCCAGGAATCAGGCTCACTTGCTACTAACAAACAAACCAAAAAAAGGGACTGGTGACACTCACTGAATTGCCTAGAGCTGCTAGACTCCAGTGGCTTTGGGCAGCGGCGGCAAATGACACGTAAGGGGAAAAAAGGCTTATTGATGAGCCCAGGCACAGGCTGGGAAGGAGGGGGAGGGGCATGTCCTGGGAGCGGGGAGCTTCCCTTTCAGAAAACCAAAGGCCTTTTAACTGAGTTCAGCTAGAATGTGAGATCACCTGTAACAAGAAACCTTTCCACAAAGAGCCAATCACTTGACATGAATGTCCTTGATTTTAAAGGACTTTGAAACCAACACCGTGTTAGGTGCCTGCATAAACGAAACCTGTCTGGAATATTCTGGCTCGTTTCTTTTCTTTCAAGCGCTGATCCCTTCCTCCTCATGGATGGTTCATCTTCATCCAGCGACTCAGTCCCTGTCTAATGAATATCAGCAACCCTCACCGCAGGAAAACGCACAACACCTAAAATTTCACATACAAGGTTAGGTGGGACAAGGAACCCCCTGGTGTCCTTCCATTAACCTAGGATAAGGAGCCCTGATCCACAAGGTCAAGTCCCATGTCATAAGCTCACACCAGCACTTGCTGGTCTGCCTCTGATGAACCTACATTTCCAACGGTCTCTCACCTTGTACTCAAAAGACGCACAGACCCTCCATAAGCCCACATTCTGAGTCCCCTTCTCCTTTCAATGTTATAACCCCCTGAAAAAGCAAAAACTGTGCCATTACTTTCTGTATCCCTAGGACCTAGTGCGCCGACTAGGAAATGGGTTAAACAAAATAAGCAAAGTTTACTCTAAGCTAGCAGTTTGTCTTAAATCGTATGGTAGACAGAATAATGCCCCCCAAAGATGTCCACGTCCTGATCCCCAGAACCTGTTAAGACGTGACCTTAATGGCAAAAGGGATTGTGCAGATGTGATTAAATTAAGGATCTTGAGGTGCGGAGATTATCCTGGAAAGCCGGGTGGACCCAACGTCATCACAAGAGTCTTTATAAGGGAAACTGGGAGAATGTGACAACAGAAGCAGAAGTTGAAGCAATGTGATTGCTGGATGAATAAAGACCCCATACCAAGAAATGAGGAAACTTCTAGAAACTGGAAAAGGCAAGAAAACAGCCCTAGGGAGACCCAGAGCCACCAGAAGGAGTACAGCCTTGCCCACTCATTGATTTTAGCCCACTGAGGTTGACTTCAGACTTCTGACCTCAAGAAATGTAAGATAATAACTTTGTGTGGTTTTTAAGCCACTAGGTTTGTAGTTGTTTGTTTGTTACAGCAGCAATAGGAAACTAGCACAAATTACTATACACGACTATATTGTTGTATATTCTCATTACATCACTGTTTAGAATTCTAAAACTGTGTTCCTAAAAATCCATCAATAGGGGACTGGCTAATGAAGTACCTCACATCCATTAGGAAGGAAAAGGTTGTTATTTCTCTTTTGATCATTTATATGTTCATACAAACATACACTTTTGTCCAGGGCATATATTCTTCCATATTTGGGGTACATTTTTCTGTACATAAATCAGATCGTACTATACATACTACTCTCTAACCTGCCTTTTTCACTTTATATATTACATCACAGGTATCATCCCAATTAATACAAAAGTATCTCTCCCTTATCTGAGGGACATCTCTGATGACAGGATTAAGCATCGGCTTTTACTTTCTATGTACTAATCATATTTTATCATATCTATTATCAAAAAGAAATACATGAATAAATTTCCATTTGAGGGAGACATTCTCAAAGGTTCATGTCAAAATTTCATTTTGATCATCACACAAAGGAAAAAGTCAGACCAAATATTTTAATATAATTTAATGAAACACATTATTCCACTACTTTTCTTATTAATAGAAAAATAATGAACCAATGAAAGAAATCTGAACCATGCAGATATGAAGAGAATTATATCTGGGTTTCAACTTTAGCCACTTGTACCACCTGAGGTTTTCCCAAACCCTGTATTATTTCCACAATTTCCAGTGTGGCTGGCTGTCTAATTACTAATCTCCCTGAGAGATGTTGACAAACTAACACAGGGGAACAGCAGTCAGATACGTAGCACTGATTTCTCAGGGGACCGGTATGCACAGTTCATAATGGGGAGGATATGAATAATTCAGATATTTCCTGTCTGGAAAAAATGACTTTTAGATACCTAAGCCCAAATCAGATTGAATTAATTAGAGAAGATGAATAAGAAGGAAAGTAGATTCTGTTCCCCAGCTTCACAAGTCACAGTTGGAAATTTTATCTAGAGTCACAATAGGGCAGCCTCCTCGGGAGAGAACAGCACTCATTAACTAATCTGGTCTTGGGATCTGGGAATCAAATTGTCTTCTTTTTCAAAAGCAAAAAGGCCAGGCAAAAGCAATCACTGATAATTAGCAGACATTCCACAGAGCACAGCTCCCCAGAAAGAGAAGACCCCTCAGGTCTTTAGCCCCCAAATGCTAAAGACATGTCAATCAGATGCTTTCAGGCAGAAGGAATGTGAGAGCGCAGCAGAGACCCAGGGCATCAGTTCTCCTGACCGCCCCACCCTCATCCCATCAATACAATTCTCCGAAACCCAGCTTGTAATTCAATTGCCAGGAGGAAAGCTGACTTCTGTGGGATACAAGGTACAGTGGAGCAGGGCTGGTGAGTGTTGTGATGGCTCTCTGGAAGGAAAAAGAGCCCTGACTTGCAGCATTTGCCAATTTCCACGGTGCACATAACACCCGCCATTGCCGATTTCAAGCTACCAACTTGACGTCACCAACTTACGAAAATCCTGAAAATTTAGCAATTGGCTCTCACAAGCCAGCGGACTCCATTGAGTAGCTCTCCACTCATTATCAAAAAAAAAAAAAAAAAAAAAAAGAAAAGAAAATTAAAAGTAATCGCTCATATCCAGATGCCTAAATCTCCACTCATTCTTATGGGTAAAGAATTGGTTTTTTGGGTTCTCTCTTTAAGGGGCATGTCTTTGCAATGGGTTTTATTAACTGCATTGTTTAGTACCGCTGTGGACATGTATACATTATTTTTTTCAAAGTGTTATTGAGACATAATTTACACACCATATAATTGACTGATTTAAAGTATACAAGTCAATCATTGTTAGCTGCACGACTAATGGAGTTGCACAACCTTCACCACATTTAATGTTAGAACGCTGTCATCACACGGAAAAGAAACTCCTTATCCTCTAGAAGCCGCCTCTCACTTTCCCCAGACACTCCCAGCCTTAGGCAACCATTAGTCTACTTTTCGGCCCCTGTACATTTGCCTATTCTGGGTATCTCACATATATGAAAATCATGTAATTTTGTATATATATTTTTAAACATAAAAACATTTGAGATGAACAGACCATAATGAACTAGTGCTGCATGAGGTAGTGCTACGTGGAAAAATTAACCACCCTCACTGTTCTCTTGTGGAACCAACTGATAAGACACCATAAATAGGGCAGGAAAAACTAGAGGAGAGTCTGACACATCCGTATTTTCTGTCAGCAATCTTCCTTCTACAGACACAGCCACCAAGGAGGAAGATATAAAATACCATGAACATGTACACATCCCATTAGTGTAACTTGTGATGCTCCAGAATCAAAGCTGGGGACCCCGCTCGTCTGTCTTCCTCCCTCCCATCGTAGCCTTGACCACGTAGAGGAAGGATGCCTTTGAAGATGTGCCAGGATCCTCGCACGGCAGGACGGAGGCTGCAGCAGAAGCGTCAGGCCTGCGGGACCCCTGTGATGGGGCTATTTTTAAAGGCGTCTCCCAAGTTTCAGCAGCTGATCTTGTCGTGCCCTTCTCTCAGCGAAAACCCACTCCTTGTAAGAGAAGCGCTACAGACAAAAAGCCTACTGCAAAATCCATGTAGGAAAAGGCACAGGGAAGACAGAAAATAAAGGTGCCAGTAGCCTTTTAAAACAAAGGAACCACCAGCTTTCAGCATCCTTGTTTTTTTAAACCATACCATGGTTTACACTCTTATAAGCAAAAGAAAAACCTCACCTCAGGGCAGGGGTGGCATAGGAGGGAAATAGTTTCAATCTCCAAAATGTCTGTTTATAATAAAGTCACCCCAAACCGCAGAATACAAAACTATATTTATAATATGACCACAGCTATATGATTCTTAAAAGAGATTAAGAAAGTTGCAGGGGTGAACAAAGAATATTAAAATGGCTGTCCCTGGGATATGGGAGAACGGAAGACCATTTCCCAATTTTTTGTTCCAGGTGATGTGTTACCTTTATAATATTACTTGGTAATAAATACCAAGTAATCTTTATCTTTTTAACTTAAACATACCCACGTGTCACCCGTTCATAATGAAACGGACAGCAGTTCTTCCCACGTTGCTGGACACGTCGGCAAGAACGAGTAAGGTCATTATTCTCCTGGTAGGGTTTAACAGTCAGGAGAAACTCTGGCCGTGAAAAGCTCCCCCGCCTTCCAGAAAACTCGCCTGCAGCCAAACCAGGAAAACAGTGGGTTCAGGGCTGCCCCAGCAGGACCTGCAGCGCCCTCCCTGTCGGGGTTGCTTTCTGTTTCTGGTCTCAGGAAAACGAAGTGATTCTGCTGTCTCAGTTCCAAAAGGCACATCTTCTAGAACTGCACCGGGCCGTTGAAAATCATCTTTAACACATCTGCCCTTCCCCGGTCCACTAGCAAACAGCCAGGAGTAAGGAGAGCTGCACAGAGGCTCTGAGGTTTCACGTCCACGGGCTACACCAGGGCAGGGAGAAATCCCGCTGTTCTAGAAGCTTAGCGGGCGTCAGTTGAGGCTCGCGGCCAAAACAGTACAAAGGTGTGCCCTGCCTCATTCCCAGGCCCTCGAGGTCAGCAGAGGAATGTGTTACTCTCTTTGGCTGCCTTTTCAGGCTTCATGGGTGCCAAATGGTTCCAGAAAAGAAAAGGAGGAAGAGGTTTTTTCCTTTTTGTAAGTAACATGGCATCGTGGGGACTGCTCATGTTTACAACTAGGTCTTTCTCACTAGAATGACCTCCTGCAGGAAAATCCAGGATCATCTCTATCTTTCTCAGCTTTTCCCTTCATGTCACCCAGTGGGGGGGGGGGGGGGGGGGGCGGGCATCGAGGTCAGAGCAGCAGTTCTGGAACCTTCAGAACTGGGTTCGCACCCAGCCTCTGCTACTCACAAGCCACATTATCCTGGGAAGCTCCCTCCCATCCCACACCTGTAAAACCAGAACCACGGCAGGTACACGGGGCCGCAAGTGCCCGAAGCAGTCACAGCCCTGGCACATTCACTGAGGCAATCCAATGGTTGCTGTTTGGCATACGTTATTATTTTTCCAGGTGATCAATAAATGCCTGCTGAATACATTAATCTTTCAAGTTACTGGTTTTTAATTGCTTTAAAATGAATTTTTATTGAGCTGTTTGTTCCCCTCTAACTACAAGTAGATAAGCCACGTTTTAACGAGGTCACTGTATTTGAGAACAACTGTTACTTCAACAGCTGACATGTCAGTCTTTCACCAAGTGAAAAAGAAAAACAAAGGACTTCTACACAGAGGTGACGATCATCATATTTAACAACTAACAGAGCTCTGGCCCCCATCAGCCATGAAGGACAGCGTCTGTTCCCGCGCTAGGGTTGGTCCTTGAGGCCCACGCCAGACATCAGCCTTTTCAGCTGCTGGTTAGTGGGTATGTCCACAGGATCTCAGTAGGAGGTAGGGGTGGATGCAAGGGTTGAGGCAGGGAGATCGGGCCCATGGCTGACTAGCAAGTGGTGTTTTAACAACGAGCAGAGCCGTCCTGGTAGGGACCACTGACCCCCAGTCCTTTGGTTAATGCACATGCGTATATGACTCTACGTGCATGTCTCACTTGTTTGTACCGTATGTTGCATATGTGTATAAGACTATACATGTAGCCTCTTCTGTTTGGTCCACCAACTTAGGACAAATTCATTCATTTTCGATCATACATCATAACACTCGAAGAGGTCTTCTCCACTTCGGGCAAGAGGGCATTTCAAGTAGGTGACACGTGTGCCATCACCCCAATCCACCCCGTACACTTTACTCATTTTCATACCTGCCAGGCCCCTGTGAAAATTTACATTTAGAAAGAACAATTTCACCCAAGTGATTCGGGTTGGAAGGAAGACCGAGTGAGAAGCTGCAAAATGACTCCAGAACTTACCAGGGCTTTCTAAGGCATTTTGATTCGTACGCCTGTCTTGGAAAGCGCCAACGCTGGGGATCACTATCCTTATTGTACAGATGGTCAAAGAGGCTCAGAGAGACTCAATAACTCACACAAGGTTACAGAGCTAGTAAGGGGTGCCCCATCTAGAAGGGAGCTTCCTAACCCCAGACGCTGGTCCCCAGCCCCTACCGCCACCCCACAACTGAGCGATGCCACGGGGAGGGACTCATCCACGTGGTCCTCACCCACTCTGCTCAGCGTCCCGCTGCCCTAACGACTGCACCCTATGCCTGCCAGGATAAACCTAACTTACTCCTTAAACACCACTTCCTCCTAAAATACTAAGGAACCAGCGAAGCCACAAAATAGGCACAGAAATATCTCAGGTTCTGTGACTCTGTGCCACGTGGCACAATGGCTGGCGAAGGAGGTTGGCGGTTTAGAGGGCTCTTAACCACGTAGACGGTTGCATGGGAAAATAAGTTTTTCTATGTGAGGTTCTGGAGCAAAAAAAAAAAAGTTAATGAGACCTTAAAAGAATTTTTAATCATTTTCTAAATGATTCATTACTGTTTGCATGGAATTTTCATTTAAATGGATGTTTATCCTCAAGGGAGAGATAAAAGGATTAAATTAAAAGACTAAATCAAAGAGCAGATTTAACTCACAAAGAAGAAACCTAAAAAAACTAGCCTTTAACTGGTTGAAGAGATTCATTGATGGTTGCTAAATATAGGGGATGGTGAAACTGATGAAGAGCAAAACATCTGCATGGTCTCCAACTGTCCCCCCCATAGGTAGATTATTGGAAAATAAATAAATAATGGACAACCCTTTACCTGGGAAAATTAACATCATGAAGATGGGCATCCTATGCCTCCCGACACAATAGTCTAAGAAGGTAGTACTGTAGCCTGGGATACATAACATGAATGTATGTATGAACCAGCAAACACAAGTTGATTAACATGCTATAAAGTAATTGGCTTGTATTCTTCAAAAGTGTCAAGGTAGTGAAAGACAAAGGCTAAGGAACTACTCCAGATTAAAGGAGATTAAAGAGATATGAGAACTAAGTGAAAAACATAATCCTGGACTGGATTCTGTACTAGAGAAAAAAATGTTAAAAAAAATTAAAATTATTTTTTGGGACAAATGACAACATGGGGATTATAGACTGTAGATTGTACTAATGTTAAATTTCCTGAATATAACAGTACTACAGTTGTAAAAGTACTGCAGTTCTTAAAAAAATACACACTGAGGTATGAAGATAAAGAGACATGATGTATACAACCTATTCTCAGATGTATCAGAAGAGATAATAATATGCAATGTGTGTGTGTCTGCGTGTGTATGGAGAAATAAATAAAGCAATGCAGCAATTTTTTTAAATTGGTGAATGTGCATCAGGAGTAGTTCTCTGTATTATTCTTGCAACTTTTTGGCAAACCTGAAACTATTTCAAAGTGTTGATAAATCATCGAAAATGAGAGCAGACATGTGCCACAACTACTGAGCCTGCGCTCTAGAGCTCATGTGCCACAACTACTGAGCCCGCATGCCACAACTACTGAAGCCCGCGCACCTAGAACCCGTGCTCTGCAACAAGAGAAGCCACTGCAATGAGAAGCCTGCGCACCACAATGAAGAGTAGCCTCCACTCACCGCAACTAGAGAAAGCCCACGCACAGCAACGAAGACCCAAGGCAGCCAAAAATTTTTAAATTAATTAATTAATTAAAAAAAAAAAAAAGAAAATGAGAGCAGAGGGGGTGGGCGAAATGGGTGAAGAGAGTCAAAGGCACAAAGTTCCAGTTATAAAATAAATAAGTCAGGGGGATGTAATGTACAGCATGGTGACTATAGTTAATAATACTGTATTGTATATTTGAAAGCTGCTAAAAAAAGTGAATCTTGAAAGTCCTTGTCACAGGAAAAAAAATTGTAACTAAGTGTGGTGACGGATGTTAACTAGATTTCTTGTGGTGATCATTTCTCAATGAATACCTACCTACGTTGTACACCTGAAACTAATACATTACATGTCAATTATACTTCAATAAAAAAATAAATTAGAGCAGAAAAAAAAACTAGCCTTTAAAGTCGCTGGTCACATTTTTAAATTTTATTTATTTATTTTTATTTTGGCTGCGTTGGGTCTTCGCTGCTGCAAGCAGGCTTTCACTAGTTGCGGCAAGCAGGGGCTACTCTTCGTTGCAGTGTGTGGGCTTCTCATTGCGGTGGCTTCTCTTTTTGCACTTGTGGAGCACGGGCTATATATAGGCGTGTGAGCTTCAGTAGTTGTGGCACATGGGCTCAGTAGTTGTGGCTTGCAGGCTCTAGAGCACAGGCTCAGTAGTTGTGGCGCACGGGCTTAGTTGCTCCGCAGCATGTGGGATCTTCCCAGACCAGGGCTCAAACCCGTGTCCCCTGCATTGGCAGGCAGATTCTTAACCACTGCGCCACCAGGGAAGTCCAATCACTGGTCACATTTAACCATATGTCCACCTCCCACAAATTTTTCACTTTTTCATTAACTAAATCACCAAAACTTGTACTTCTCCACTGGTATTGTATTCCCAAAGGCTTGTTAAGGACTGAATTACAGAGCGAGTTTCCCATCAATCCTTCTGACAGCAATCTGTATGCTGGAGAGTTACCTACCCGCTGCCCATTGTCCATTTCAGAAACGTAGGGATGGCCTCCCGTCCCTGCTCAGAGAATCAGAGGTTTCAGGCAGGCAGGGCTTATCATCAAGGCATGTAGAGAAAGGATGACCATCGCCCTGGAGCTGGAGGTCCCGGATTGGAACCCAGCTCCATCACATGTGGGTGGTAGGACCTTGAGTGCACTGTTAACCTCTCCATGCTTCTGTTTCTACATAGAGTTGTTGCGAGGATCACACGACAACATGAGAAGGGCTTAGAAGACAGCCTGGCATACAGTAAGTGCTCAATAAAGATTAGCTTTATAGTGATTACTGCTACAACTGCCGTGAACTATTTAATAAAAAAATAGAACTGAATAAAATCAGTTAAACAGGGTGCTTTGGATAATGTGAGATGGAGACTGAATAGTAAAGGTTTAAACTTTAAAACCACTTAGATCAACTGCCTGAGATCCTCGGGTGGTTTAAGGGCACCTGGACAGCTACCCTAAGTTCCTCAGTCATCCTCTTCTGTCCATCCAGCACATCGTACGTGCACACTGAGGCCCCTCCTCTCTCGCCCAAGTGTCCACCGCAGCCAGCGAGAAGGGCGCCGTCCTCCACCCGCACCCAGGCCACGTGGCCGCCTCTGACATGCACATCGGCTCGTGCCACACTCTTAGCTGACCTCCTTCGGTGACCCTGCTCAGTACTAGATAGAGCCTCAGCTCCCCGCCAGGAAAGCCAGCCCTGCATCCCCTGCCCTGCGTCCCCAGCCCCCCACCTTCCTCAGCTTAGCATCTTGTAGCTCCTACCACACAGCCCATCCATGCGCTCTTGCCAAAGCGATCTAACCACCTGCAATGCCCCGAAGGCACTAGGGTTTTGAGGAACTCTGCCTCCCCGCTCCACACACACACACACACACACACACACACACACACACACACACACTCCTAACCAAGGAGGACCAGAAGAGCCCATCTGGAAACCCCACTATCCAGCCTCCATGACTGGACCGAGGCATCATGCTTTCCCTAAGCAGAGCATCCCCACGGCACACAGCACACCCTCGCTTTACGAGTCCTCCTGCCTGCCTTCCACGGGATGAACCCGGTGTGCACCACAGAGACCTCAGTCAGGGGTCTGTGGAATGGACGGATGGACAGGTCATCAACAAGCACCTTCTTCCTCTAGGAACAAAACAGCCTAATGTCCATATGTGGCCAATATAGTTTTCATAGGCCCCAAAGTACCCTCATGGTAGGCGTACTTTCATAAATATAAATTAGGAACCCAGATATAAAGGGAACTTTTAAAAGAATAATTAAAAAGCTAGTAGTTGGGGTGGGCGGACACATGTTACATATGAAAAACAACCTTACTTGATCAAATACTTATTTAAGGGATGTCTGAGAAAACGAATACAGAAGACTCTGGATGCGATTAATCCAAAGGATGCCCCTTGGCCATGCAATCCTTTTCAACCAGGCTTCCTCATCTGAACCACAGAGCCCAGAAAATGGTGGGCGTGAGTTTTCTCACTCATGGTGCATGGCTACTACTATTCTAGACGCATGAGACAGGCATTGATTCATCGCATATGGATTCATTGCATATTAATTCACTGCACCCTTCTTCAGGCAGGAGGGCTTCATCCTCTTGCAGAGCCTATGCTGAGAAAGGCTGGAGGAGGGTGACTTTCTTGTTAATTTCTTTTTGTTTTCCTCTGTCGCTTCACAGAGCTGAAAACTTCTCTTCCTATTTGTGAAGGCCCAGATCACACTCAGCTCATTTTGGGGGGTAAAGCCATGTCCCAGTCAGCTGACCATGTCATGTCTCAGCATCATCCACAGTACATCACGGGGAATGGTATCCATCCCTTTAGGAGAGGCATTTGGGAATAAAATCAGTGGGAAAGTGGGCCCAAGCCCTCAGAACCACAGACTGTGGGAGCTGGAGGAGCCTCGAGAGAGTTCTTCACTCTCAGATCTTACAAAAGAGTATGGAAGCCAGGGCTCCAGGAACGGCAATGACTTCCGGAGTCCCAAAGCTGGGAGCCCAAGCCTCCTGACTTCCCAATCCATACTCATTCCACTACACTCAACTCTGATTTCAAACCAAGCTCATTGGTTAAGCTCTAAACAATGAGAACATCTTTTCTAATAGAGTAAACATCAGGGGGAATTACAAAGTCTCAATCACTTGACACTAGAGCCTACATGTCTGCTTATTAAATGTTCTGCAACTCTACTGATCAAGTGTCCTGCTCATTTCCGGACATGCTGAATGGCAGGCGAAGGTCTTACTAACTCAGTCCTGTGTCCCCAGCACAGCCCCTGGCTTCTACCATTTGGTAGACACGGGGTCGGGGGAGCGATACAGTTTATCAGACTATGCTATGAAACCAAATATGGCCAGTAACAGGTGAAACGAGGGCACTAAAGTGACTTGATCAGCAATTCCCTAAACTTGACGTATCAACACTAAGATCCTCACCACTGGGAACACAGGAGGAACCCTTTTTGTACACTATGCCGTTGGTTTCGAGTGGTCTCTGAAGAGTTCAGTTTAACTCACGGTAAATTTAGAGCAGTAAAATGGGCAATTTATTAGCAATGTCTGATGACAATCATTGCCACTTGTGTGTGCTCTAACATCCTAAGCGGTGGCCAATACTCACCACAACCCTGAGGTAAGTACTGTTGTTTTGCTTTACAGGTGGGGAAAGCAAGACATAGAAAAGTTCAACACGTAGTCCCAGGTCACAGAAAGAACAAGCAGCTCTTGGTCTTCACCTTGTTATACACACACCCTATCCATTTATTCTCTTAACAAACGTTGAACTGAGCATCTTCCATTTACTAGTAACTGAAAGGATCTGTCAATTACAAGCCTTACCTTCTAGGGGCTCCTCTAGTGAGGGTTATAGACACACCCAACTGCAAGACAAAATGAAATGAGCACCAAGTAAAACCATAAGCAGCAGCGCTGTAGAAGCATGAGTGGGCAGAAGTACGGTAATTAATTCTGATCATGAGCATGAGCGAAGGCTCAGGCAGGGCCTTGAAGGAGTGGAAAATTCTCTCATGGCTAGGGACAATGGGAAGCCCTTCTGAGAGAAGCCCTCGGGGCCAAGCCATTGGCTGGTGAAGCTGGACTCCAAAGGTACCAACAAAGGGCACGAGAACAAAATGGTGCCCTACAACCCCAGTGTTCTGGAGACACAGAGAGACACCATAAGAGCAGAATGAATTAGCTCCCAAGATCAAGGTCCACAGAAAACATGGCACTCCAGTACACACGAAACTAACACAACACTGTCAATCAACTACACTTCAACTAAAAAAACAAACAAACAAAAAAACATAGCACTCCAACAATGTCCAGTCTCTCCAATCTAACTCTCAATCTTTGTGTCCTTACCTCACTGATGTCATAACTAAAATAAAACAGGAGCTGCTTCTTCAGACCTTCCCTTAGGTTCTGAGTTGACAAAATAATTGGCTGAATGTGTGCCCACTCAAAAGTCAAACACAGTGTTATGTTTAAAGATCCTGGTTGAGTCAGTTCCTGAAGCCACTCATCACATCTTAGAGAGTCTGACCCTCAAAAATAACTGTTTCCAAAATTCCCATCTAATTACCCTAGACTTCCACTATAAACCTACCACTGAGGGCTCTCTTCCTCTACACAAATCATTGAAACATCCTGAATAACATATAAATTTCTAGTCCAGGAAGACCTCTGGGTAGTGTCAACTGAAAAAAAAATGCACAACCTAAAAGTTGAGTTATGTTTTATTCGGTGGACAAAACTGAGGACTTAAGTCCAGGACACGGCAACTCAGACAACCCTGAGGGACTGCTCTGAAGATGCAAGGGGGGAGCCAGGATATGTAGGAGTTTTTGTAACAAAGACCACATAGTCGGAACATCAGAAGATTACTGTTAATTAAAGAAAACCAGACATCTCAAGTTAAGGAATTTAGCACCTTCCTATGTATGGGAAGATGCAAGAGTCTGGGGTCACTGAAATCACTCCTTTGATGTGCACCTCAGCTCTTGGGGACCAGTATCCTGTGCTTCTCATCCTGAGTCTCCTCAGGGTGCATCACTGGGGATGGCTACAGCAACTGACCGCTAGATGGCGGGCATCCTGTCTCCATACCAAGTTCCCTCAGGGCTCACCCGTCAGGGCAGCTGTAATGTGATGGCTTGATGGCTGTAACATCCTTTGTTTACTGATATGGCAGGCAACATTTTTTTCTTTCACAGTAGGTAGAAAACAACAAATCAACAGCCTATCAGTAACTAGAAGTTTTTATCAGGAGCAATTTTTGGGGAACAATTTTGCTCTTTGCTAAAATTAGCAATTCAGAATGCTAGGAATATCGAATTATAGAAATGAATTATTTATGAATAATGAAGTAGAATTTGGCATCATGTTACACCTATATGAGTTATAAAATCAGGAGTTTTCCAGAAAAGTCACTGTAAGGTCCAGCAGTAGCTTAATTGGATCTGGAGCCCACCCCACCGCCCAACCACAGGCCCCACTTTCAACCTCTGTCCATCAGCATTTCATGCAATCACTATAAAACTATTGTAAAAGGAACATGGCAGAATGAAATACAGTCAAAAAAAGGAAAGGACTCTCTGTCTACAAATCAATCACAAGATCATTAAACCCGCTTTCTGAAACTACCACCTTATACATTCTTGAACATGATCATATTCTCCATTACCTATTCAGGGAGAGCAGATAGGTTTTGTAATCATTTGGACTTTTTCATTACAAGAGATGGAAAATCCAAACCACACTGGCCTAAGCAAAAAGGAGATGTACTGGCTCATGTTACAAAAAGAAAATCTAGAGCAAAACTAACGTTAGGTATGGCTTGAGCCAAGGACCCTACCATCCTGTATACCCATCTGTCCTGTTCAGAGAAATGGCTGCCACGGGTCCTGGTATCATGCCCACAATCAAGCCAGGAGGAAAGGAATACCATCTGGGTCCTTCTTGGCCTTTTTATCAGGAAAGTAAAAACTCTCCCTAAACCCAGCACCAGCCTGATAAACCTCTGCTCATATGTCACTTGCCAGAAGTTTTACATAGACACCCCAGACTGCAGAATCTGGGGAAGAGAAAGCATAAAGTACTCAGCCTCTAAAGCAAGTGGAGGAATGGAGAAGAGGTTGTGAACGGGGGTTTGGAAGCCTGCCACCAGGCTCAGCGAAAGCAGATGTACAGCCCCAAAAGCAATTGGTACACATTAGAACAGGACAGTGGCTGCTCCAAGACGTAGGTCTCCAGTTAAAAGGAAGAACTGGTAGATTATCTGACAGTCTATCTCTGAGCTGTTTTTCACATATTATAGAGTTGTTAGAAAGCAAGGGAAGGGACTTCCCTGGTGGCACACTGGTTGGGAATCCACCTGCCAATGCAAGGGACATGGGTTTGAGCCCTGGTCCAGGAAGATCCCACATGCCGCAGAGCAACTAAGCCCGTGCGCCACAACTACTGAGCCTGAGCTCTGAAGTCCGCGAGCCACAACTACTGAGTCGGTGTGCCACAACTACTGAAGCCTGAGTCCCTAGAGTCTGTGCTCAGCAACAAGAGAAGCCAACACATTGAGAAGCCCATGTACCGCAACGAAAAGTAGCCCCTGCTCGCCGCAACTAGAGAAAGCCCAACGCAGCCAAAAATAAATAAATGAATAATAAATGAATTTATTAAATAAAAAGAAAAAGAATGCAAGGGAAGGACTTCCCTGGTGGCGCAGTGGTTGAGAATCTGCCTGCCACTGCAGGGAACATGGGTTCGAGCCCTGGTCCAGGAAGATCCCACATGCCACGGAGCAACTAAGTCCATGTGCCACAACTACTGAGCCTGCGCTCTAGAGCCCGCACGCCACAACTACTGAAGCCTGTGCACCTAAAGCCCATGCTCCGCAACAAGAGAAGCCACCGCAACGAGAAGCCCGCACACCGCAATGAAGAGTAGCCCCTGCTCGCCGCAACTAAAGTCTGCGCACAGCAACAAAGACCCAACGCAGCCAAAAATAAATAAATAAAACCAGAAAAATAAAATAAAAATAAATCCCTCCCTTTTTTAAAAACAAAAAAGAAAGCAAGGGAAGACTTGACCAGAGGTTAAAGAAAACTCATCAACCAAATATTTTTAAAAGGCAATTAGTGACTTTAGGAGCAACAAAAATTGTAGAGAAAAGGAGATATAATCCTAGCATGCTACTCAGCTCATCTGTGTACAATTTTTACGTAGTCAAAATTATAAATATACTTAATACATATTTAACCAAAATTTTTAATTCTGGGAAAACAGGGGCGATGAAAGTGAAAAGTTATGAAGGGTCAGAGATTTTACCTGACTTACAAACTAACAAGTTAGCCTGCCACGGTTGCTGGCAGAAGGCATGAGACTTTGGGTCAGAGAAAAAGGACAATTTATTACTCACAGCAATAGCACTAGCCAGGGTGTCATTTTTGCTTTGATTCTCAAAGCCTCCATTCCCCTGGCCACCCACAGAGGCCTTGGTGATACACACACCACGGGTTGTGTTGCAGGAGAGGAACCCCAAGCTTCGAGAAGCTAAACCTTTCCTCATGGGCAGCAGGCAGGCCTGCTCTTCACTCTGGAAGAAAACACTCTCGCTCCTTCCCAGGCTGTAAGCA
This sequence comes from Balaenoptera ricei, assembly GCF_028023285.1. NCBI lineage: Eukaryota > Metazoa > Chordata > Mammalia > Artiodactyla > Balaenopteridae > Balaenoptera > Balaenoptera ricei. The sequence goes on along the minus strand of NC_082645.1, from coordinate 1,618,632 downwards.
AAGCTGCCCTCTGCTCTGGAGGAGATACGATCTCTAGCTTGCAAGGCTAGTCACTATACAAATACCTTTGAAGAGAGAATCTGAAACAAGGGGAGTTGGTACGTCTGCTTGCAACACATGCAGAAACACGAGAGACCCAGGAAGAACTATCTCCCAATGGGGAAGAAAGTTAAAACCTCCGCCACCTAAAACAAGTTAATAGAAATGCCAAAAAGTGATGACTTTTGGAAACACAGGGTTTACAGTAAAGCACAGAAGAATCATTGGGAAGTGGATGCCTCTGGGATAAGACGCAGCTATGTGAGGTGGAAGGAGGGGAGAGGACAAAAGGGAACAGTTTTTTGTTATTGACTTTAACACTATTTGACTTAAATCAGGAGCATGTATCGTTTCAAGAAATAAAATTCATCTTAAAATATGTAAAAATTTAAAAACAAAACACAATCACTGGGAATTCCCTGGCGGTCCAGAGGTTAGGATTCCGTGCTTTCACTGCTGAGGGCCTGGATTCAATGCCTGGTCTGGTAACTAAGATCCTGCAAGCTGCGTGGCACAACCAAATAAATAAGTAAAATAAGAGGGGGAAAAAAACCACAACCACTGTGTATTCATTTTTGGATACAGTTTCAACTGCAGACCAGAGACCTCTCTAAACGTCATGCAGCGTGACAAACTGCGTACAGCAGGGTTGGCAGTACTCGATCTTAAATGATGTTCAACTGTGAAATCCATGATCCAGCTGACAGGGAAAGCTATTCCAAGTGGAGAGTCAAATTCTTTGTAAATCACACATGCCATGATCAACATTTACATACCCCGTGTTATTTTACCAATGGATCCATGGTAAAAAGCAGAACTAGTTTATCAACCAAATAATGACTACCAAACTATGAGCCAAGTCCCATGGGATGGTACAAAGAAGTATGGAAACAGTTCCCAAACTCAAGGAGCTTAATCCTTGGTTGCCAACACCACCCACCAACTCTGATTAGCAAGCAGAGAAGGGATTTGTCCTGGAAGGGTTGTCATCTCCAACGCTGGAGGGAATCTTAAAGGGCAGTCCCACCAGACTCACAACCCCATGCAGGGACTTCTCACTGGTTTAGCTTTGGTTACGTGCCTCAGCCTTGGGAAAGCAAGTTTCTTCCAGAGCCCTTCTTGTCCCATCAAGATACAAATGCTGAGTCTCCAAACCCAAGAGGGGGATTGAGAGGCCGGAAAATAACACAAAAGGAATGTCACAACAGTAGATACACGGAGCGCACCACGAAAAACAGCAATCAACCAATGACAACAGGAAAATTTTAAAATCTCTGGTCCCTATTAATTTCCTCTTTATATAAATTCCTATATACTCCCAGTCTATGTGAATGTATTAATCCTTAAAATATGCTTAAATAGGTAAAAATAATTACATCATTTATCACTTGGAGTTTGAGGAGGAAATAATTTTAGTTCTCCCATCACCCAAATCCCTCAGCTATAACTGTTTCTCCACTAGTAGTAGTCACAGACACTCTCTCCACTTCTTTCCGGGGAAGCAATCGATGTTTGGCAACAATGGAAAAACCGACCTTCAGTTTTCATCAAAGTGTTAACCCTACTCAGATACCTCCTAATACTGAACAATGGAGTGTCTATCTCCCAGGGCACAGACAGACACACACTCCTGAGACCGATACTGTCCAAGATGGGAGCCACGAGCCACGTGTAACTACTGAGTACATGAGAGGTGGCTCGTCCAAATCGAAATGTGCTGTAAGTACAAAACACACCCTGGATTTCAAAGATTCAGTGTGGGGCTTCCCTGGTGGCACAGTGGTTAAGAATCCACCTGCCACCAGGAAGAAACAGAAAATATGAACAGACCAATCACAAGTAATAAAATTGAAAACTGTGATTAAAATACATTATCCTGTGTGTTTACCACAGGATACTGAATACAGTTTCCTGTGCTATACAGTAGGACCGTGTTGTTTAGCCATTCTATATAAATATAACAGTTTGCATCTGCTAATCCCAAACTCCCAATCCATCCCCTCTCCCCCTTGGCAACCACAAGTCTGTTCTCTATGTCTGTGAGTCTGTTTCTGTTTCGTAGATAAGTTTCATTTGTGTCATATTTCAGATTCCACAGATAAGTGATATATGGTATTTGTCTTTCTCTGTCTGACTTACTTCATTTAGTATGATAATCTCTATGTCCATCCATGTTGCTGCAAACGTCATTATTTCATTCTTTTTTATGGCTGAGTAATATTCCATTGTACATATGCACCACATCTTCTTTATCCATTCATCTGTTGATAGATATTTGGGTTGTTTCCATGTCTTGGCTATTCTGAATAGTGCTACAATGAACATATGGGTGCATATATCTTTTTGAATTATAGTTTTCTCTGGATATATGCCAGGAGTGGGGTTGCTGGATCATATGGCAACTCTATTTTTAGTTTTTTGAGGAACCTCCATACTGTTTTTTCATAGTGGCTGCACCAATTTACATTCTCCTGGGAAATTTTTAATTGCATATGTGGCTTGTATTTGTGGCTCAAATCCTATTTTGTTTCTATTAGACAGTGCTGCTCAAGACACACGGTTCATCCAGCTCACATCCCCAAATAATCATTGCTATAACATCCCCTCCAAGCTACCCCTTCCTAAAAGGCCTGACGCCACTCAAGAGAGACCTGGGCTTTCCGAGAGACCTGCCCCAGGGCTGGAACAAAGAGAGGTGGGGGAAATAAAGATGGAGCCCTGAATAACGACTCTCAGAGACAACTTACTTCTCAATGTTTTCAACAAACCCTGACCGCCCAGCTACCGGCTCCAGGCAGGCAGTGTCGCAGGTGCTGGCGACACCCAGCAGAAGAGAAGAGGCGCCTGCGGCCGAGGTGCTCGCAGTGTGATGGAGATGGGGCAGACACCCTGACAACCAAGAGGGACACATTAGGGTGCCGGTCTGTGCAAAGGGCAGTGAGGACCCAGGGTGACACTTCGGGGAGAGCAGGGGAGCGGCTGAAACGCCTGGTGAATGTCAAGGATGGGTGGGGTGAAGCCCCCACACACCCCCTGCTGCCGCCTCTGCAGAGCAGCCCCTGGGACCCACCCGCTGAGCAGGGCAGCCCCTGCCGCCCTGGACGAGGCACACGTTCGCTAAGCGTGTCTTGTTTAGGCACCAGATGTAAAGAGGCCACAGTGGCCTCACTGCAAGCCCTGTTCTCCAATCTGAGTTTCTCAGCAAGACGGGTGACACTCTGCCCTCCATCTGTTTCACTTCTCTCTATCCTTCTCTCAACCGGCTCTGAACTTGGGCAGAAAAAATGGATGTCATTCATTGGACCTCCAAAAAAACCTCTAACCACACACACACACACACACACACACACACACACACACATACACACACAACCTTTTCGTATAACCCCGATGTGACCCCAAGTTTCTCCAACAGACGGTTCCTCTCCTTCTCCTATACCCACACCCATCTTTTGGCAGCCTGCCTTCCGGGCCTACCTCTCTGACATAATGTTCTCTGTGAGGTCACTAGTGACTTCCTGAATACCAAATCCAATGACAATCTCCTCAACCTTGAGGCAATGTAACATTGCTGGACAAAACCTCACTGTTTTTTGTTGGGGTTTTTTTTGCCATGCTGCGCAGCTTGTGGGATCTTCGTTCCCCGACCAGGGATTAAAGCCAGGCCACGGCAGTGAAAGCACAGAGTCCTAACCAATGAACTGTCAGGGAACTCCCACAACCTCACTTGGTAAAGTGCTTTATTTGGCTTCCGTATCCTTGTACAATTCTTGTTTCCTGTGATAGGCTGAAAAATCTCCCCCCACCCCCTGAAAAAGATATCCACATCCTAATACCTGGAACCTGTGAATATTACCCTATATAGAAACGGGGGGGGAGGGGGCGGGTCTTATCCAAGTGGGCCCTAAATGCCATGACAAGTGTCCTTCTAAGAGAGAGGGAGAGGGAGATTTGACACACGTCTACAGAAAAGAAGGTGATGTGAAGACAGAACAGAGGGAGATTTGAAGACCTGGCCTTGGAGGTTGGAGTGATGCAGCAATAAGCCAAGCAATGCCGGCAGCCCCCAGAAATTACAAGAGTCAAAGAACAGGTTCTTGCATGGAGGCCCTGAGGGAGCATGGCCCTACTGATAATTGATTTCCATCTAAGGATACTGATCTTGGACTTCTGGCCTTCAGAACCGTCAAAGAATAAATTCCTAGTGTTTTAAGCCATCCAGTTTATAGTATTGACTTGGCCAAAAAGTTCGTTCCATATGGTCTTACAGGAAAAACCGAACGAAGTTTTTGGCCAACTCAATACTTTGTTACAGCAGCCACAGGAAACTAATACATTCCACTCAGATTTTTCTGACTGCCGAGTCTTCTGCTAATGCCTTATTGTCTTCCCCTGCAAAAGGAGTCATTCTCCAAATTCTGTCCTCTGCCCTCTCCCCTCCTTCGTCAGCTCAGGCTACCATAACATAATACCACAGACTGAATGGCTTAAACAACAAGAATTTACTTCTCACAGTTCTTTCTGGAGACTGGTAGTCCAAGATCAAGGTGCCAGCAGGGCCAGGTCCTGGTGAGACCTCTCTTTGGGCTGCCATTGGCCACCTTCTTGCTATGTCCTCACATGGCCTTCTTTCCTTGGTGCATGTGGGTGAAGAAAGAGAGAGAACAAGCTCCCTGGTGCCTCTTCCTCTTCTTTTAAGGGCACTAATCCCATCATGAGGGTCCCACCCACCTGACCTCATCTAAACCTAATCACCTCCCAAAAAAGCCCCATTCCAAATATCATCACATGTGGGGGGTCAGGGTTTCAACATATGATTTGGGGGGACACAGTTCAGTCCCCAGCACCTCCTCTCTCATCATGATCCTATGCTGTGTTACCCACTCCCCTGCCCTGATGCAAGCACCCCCAAAGTCCATCTCTCTGTCTGTACCTACCTCACTCTCCAGGCCCACATTTCCCACTGACCAACAGCTGTTTCCTTCTCCAAGTACCACCAGGAGCTAAATTCAGTATCTCTCAACTGATGTCATCTCCTGCCTCTGCTCAGTGTCACCCTCATCACTGTTACCAGAACCATCTTTTTTTTTCTCTAATCCCTTATTTCTGAGAAATTCTGCCATTCCTCCCGTCCTCTGTGAGCATCAGCAGGTAACAGTATGGCCCCTGCCTGAAGAGCAATGAATAAAAAATAAAATAAATTTTAAAAAATTAACTCTAGCAATTTTAGATGACCCAAAACTGAACCAGAGCCTACAGATGATGAATCTTCTACACTTTACCTGCATAAATGTGAATGAGTGTGAATTCTGCATCTTCAGAGGTAATCACTGATAACTGGTCTCTGTTGATGACATAACCTAGAGGACACTCTTCACCTCTGGGCATCACTTTAAACAGGACACCTATCACCTGTAAGTCCGGACAAGGTTGGCCAAGACAGTGGGCTCCAAAATCTACCTCACACAGGAAAAGCGGAAGAGTCCGGGATGCTCAGTCTTTAGAAGAGGTGACAAGTCAACAGGATAAGCTCACACTGAAGTTCTGCCATGTGGAAACAGAGATTCATCCTGTGGTTAACAACACAGACTCTACAGTGAAGCTGATCAGGATGTGAATACAATATCTATCTCTTATTAGCTCCAGGACCTCCAGAAAGTTCCATGACTTCTCTGAGACTTAAAAATCCCTGTCTACAAAGGGGGGAATGATAAAACTACCTCAGAGCACTGTTGTAAAAATCAAGTATAATCATGTATGTAAAGCATTTACCACAGTGGCCAGTATATATGTACTTGATAAAATGTTAGCTAGGAAAATAATAAATAAGAAGCAGTAGTTAGAAAAACAGGACTTCCCTGGTGGCACAGTGAGGAACCCACCTGCAACTGCGGGGGACACGGGTTCGAGCCCTGGTCCGGGAAGATCCCACATGCCATGGAGCAACTAAGCCCGTGCGCCACAGCTACTGAGCCTGCACGCTAGAGCCTGTGAGCCACAACTACTGAGCTGGCGTGCCACAACTAGTGAAGCCCGTGCGCCTAGAGACTGCTCCGCAACAAGAGAAGCCACCGCAATGAGAAACCCACACACAGCAACGAAGAGTAGCCCCGGCTCACTGCAACTAGAGACAGCCCACATGCGGCAATGAAGACCCAACGCAGCCAAAAATTAACTAATTAAAAAAAGAAAAACAGATATTTCATCTGACCATGAAAAAAAACTTTTTTTTTTAATTTTTTAAATTTATTTTTAATTTTTGGCCACAGGACACAGCATGCAGGATCTTAGTTCCCTGCCCAGGGATCGAATCCACGCCCCCGGCAGTGCAGTGGAAGCACAGAATCTTAACCACTGGATCACCAGGGAAGTCCCAAAACTTTCTGAAGTTAGGATTGGGCAACATAAACCGGGTCTCACTAAATTACTAGAATCTCAATAGTAGATGTATTCAAACAAAGCCTGGAGGAACATTAGAATTTACCTAAAGAGAGTAAAGAATCGCCATGATGGCAACTTAGACATGGTGGTATGTGGAAAGAGGGACCTTCCCTCTGCCCTATGGAGTGGGCACTATTGGAGAACTGAAGGTCTAGTGTCCTTAGCATGGTGACTTCATCACTTAAAGGTAATGAAATCTACTTGCAACTAAGAACTTATTCTTATTTCACCAGAAATTGTGTCTGTCCCTGCTTAGAACAAAAAAATAGCCATCTTTTGTATAAAAATCATTCCCTAAGAATGCTCTCTTTATGGGACATGTAAAGTTTAAGCCTCTGCTTTCAGGAGACTGGTACATCAATTACTCTGTGCTAAATATCTCTTCAGTTCTGATACCATATTTCCTCATTCACAGTAAAGAATAACCTGGGATTAGATCCAAATGCTCACAAAATGACTACATATACACACTACTCTTTTTCAAAAAAAAATCAAGAAGTCTCCATTTTGGAAATGTACTGCATCAAATAAACAAACTTCACTTGTCATCTAAAAATGCTACAATGTTTCTAAATGCAATTAACAGGAATGCCAGAAATTTCCCTGAATTAAAAAAAAAATGTATTATGGATAAGGTACCCAGGTAAGAAATATAAACTCCAAGATTTTCTGGTAAGATAGAAATGGTAGTTAAGTGGAACGTTTTGTTTTTTTTTTTAATCTCCCTGAATTCCCCCATAAAAACATCAGAGAAACTAGGATAGAAAAACCAAAAACTCAAACATTTACAACAAAACTAGGTGGAAGGCATTTACAGAAAACATAAAATATGAGCACTGACCTTCATACTATCAGCAGTAATCAGGAAGAAACAGAAGGGAAAACCCCAAAATCAACAGATAATCACCAGAATGAGTAGTAGGTCAATCTGAGAAAGGCAGCCCAAACTGAGAGAAAGCCTTACAAGTTCCAACTCATGAGCAAGGAACAGCAATAAGGTCTGTTAAGGCTGTGTGTGCTGAACTAACAAGGTAAACCTCTTTTTTAGGACAGAGTTCCACACTGAGAAAAAATTACTAGAAGCAGAATCCAAACAAAATAGACCAGAAACAACTGGGGCAAAGGAAAGTTCCATCATAATGAAAAATGAGGAACAGTCACAAAACCAAAGAACAGGAGGCAGACCCAAAGAAGGAGGCCATATTTTTTTAATCACTTTATGAAAAAAAAAAAAGACTGCTAGAAGCTCTCATGCTCAAAAAGCTCTCCAGACTTACCCTTCCTCATAGAAGTAGAGGAAGACTTGTTTCATTTAAACATGAGTCACAGGGGACTTCCCTAGTGGCGCAATGGTTAAGAATCCGCCTGCCTATGCAGGAGACACAGATTCGAGCCCTGGTCCGGGAAGATCCCACGTGCTGCGGATCAACTAAGCCCGTGCGCCACAACTACTGAGCTCACGTATCGCAACTACTGAAGCCTGCATGCCTAGAGCCTGTGCTCCACAACAAGAGAAGCCACTGCAATAAGAAGCCCACAAACCACAATGAAGAGTAGCCCCTGCTCGCAGCAACTAGAGAAAGCCCACATGCAGTAACAAAGACTCAAAACAGCCATAAATGAATAAATAAACAAATTAATTTTTAAAATAAATAAATAAACATGAGTCACAGAAAAAGATTGCACCAAAATATCATTCAATTAAATAAAAGAATGAGAAGCAGGAAAATGTCCCTTTACATGGTGAGCACACACACACCAGAAAAACATGCTCACTAAACTGATGCAAACTCTAGCATAGCATCTAAAAAGGAACACAGAGAAATAAAGAAAGTGACACATGTATGGAAATATATGTATATATAAACCAGAATGTAAAACTTCAGAAACATTTCATTGGAGAACTAAAACATTTGAAAAACACAGATGAGAGAACTCAGCAAAGGTTTAAAACCAAAACAAAATTTTCATTTCAGCAATGAAGAGAACACTAGAAAGACCACAAGAGCAAAAGAAAATAGTAATACTATTTTCTAGAAAATGGAAAGAAGGAAAATCTTTAAACTTGAAAAGAAATGAAAGATAAAAAGATCTGAGGAAAATTAACAGATACAGATGGCAGGAAAAGAAGATCCAACACGATCAGGAAACTTACACAAGCCTCTTAGATAGCCTCATCCACCTCATCCACAGAGGGCAGACAGCAGAAGCAAGAAGAACTACAATCCTGCAGCCTGTGGAACAAAAACCACATTCACAGAAAGATAGACAAGATGAAAAGGCAAAGGGCTATGTACCAGTTGAAGGAACAAGATAAAACCCCAGAAAAACAACTAAATGAAGTGGAGATAGGCAACCTTCCAGAAAAAGAATTCAGAATAATGATAGTGAAGATGATCCAGGACCTCGGAAAAAGAATGGAGGCAAAGATCGAGAAGATGCAAGAAATGTTTAACAAAGACCTAGAAGAATTAAAGAACAAACAAACAGAGATGAACAATACGATAACTGAAATGAAAACTACACTAGAAGGAATCAATAGCAGAATAACTGAGGCAGAAGAACGGATAACTGACCTGGAAGACAGAGTGGTGGAATTCACTGCCACGGAACAGAATAAAGAAAAAAGAATGAAAAGAAATGAAAACAGCCTAAGAGACCTCTGGGACAAAATTAATAGCAACAACATTCGCATTATAGGGGTCCCAGAAGGAGAAGAGAGAGAGAACGGACCTGAGAAAATATTTGAAGAGATTATAGTCAAAAAATTCCCTAACATGGGAAAGGAAGTAGCCACCCAAATCCAGGAAGCGCAGCGAGTCCCATATAGGATAAAACCAAGGAGAAACACGCCGAGACACATAGTAATCAAATTGGCAAAAATTAAAGACAAAGAAAAATTATGGAAAGCAGCAAGGGAAAAATGACAAATAACATACAAGGGAACTCCCATAAGGTTAACAGCTGACTTCTCAGCAGAAACTCTACAAGCCAGAAGGGAGTGGCATGATATACTTAAAGTGATGAAAGGGAAGAATGTACAACCAAGATTACTCTACCTGGCAAGGATCTCATTCATATTCGATGGAGAAATCAAGAGCTTTACACAGAAGCAAAAGCTAAGAGAATTCAGCATCACCAAACCAGCTCTACAGCAAAGGCTAAAGAAATTTCTCTAAGTGGGAAACACAAGAGAAAAGGACCTACAAAAACAAACCCAAAACAATTAAGAAAATGGTCATAAGAACATACATATCAATAACTACCTTAAATGTGAATGGATTAAATGCTCCAACCAAAAGACACATGCTTGCTGAATGGATACAAAACAAGACCCATATATATGCTGTCTACAAGAGACCCACTTTAGACCTAGGGACACATACAGACTGAAAGTGAGGGGATGGAAAAAGATATTCCATGCAAATGGAAATCAAAAGAAAGCTGGAGTAGCAATACTCATATCAGATAAAGTAGACTCTAAAACAAAGAATGTTACAAGAGACAAGGAAGGACACTACATAAATGATCAAGGGATCAATCCAAGAAGAAGATATAACAATTATAAATATATATGCACCCAACATAGGAGCACCTCAATACATAAGGCAACTGCTAACAGCTATAAAAGAGGAAATCGACAGTAACACAATAGTGGGGGACTTTAACACCTCACTTACACCAATGGATAGATCATCCAAACAGAAAATTAATAAGGAAACACAAGCTTTAAATGACACAATAGACCAGATAGATTTAATTGATATTTATAGGACATTCCATCCAAAAACAGCAGATTACACTTTCTTCTCAAGTGCACATGGAACATTTTCCAGGATAGATCACATCTTGGGGCACAAATCAAGCCTCAGTAAACTTAAGAAAATTGAAATCATACCAAGCATCTTTTCCAACCACAATGCTATGAGATTAGAAATGAATTACAGGGGGAAAAAACGTAAAAAACACAAACACATGGAGGCTAAACAATACGTTACTAAATAACCAAGAGATCACTGAAGAAATCAAAGAGGAAATCAAAAAATACCTAGAGACAAATGACAATGAAAACACGATGATCCAAAACCTATGGGATGCAGCAAAAGCAGTTCTAAGAGGGAAGTTTATAGCTATACAAGCCTACCTCAAGAGACAAGAGAAATCTCAAATAAACAATCTAATCTTACACCTAAAGGAACTAGAGAAAGAAGAACAAACAAAACCCAAAGTTAGCAGAAGGAAAGAAGTCATAAAGATGAGTCCAGAAATAAATGAAACAGAAACAGAGAAAACGATAGCAAAGATCAATAAAACTAAAAGCTGGTTCTTTGAGAAGATAAACAAAATTGATAAACCATTAGCCAGACTCATCAAGAAAAAGAGGGAGAGGACTCAAATCAATAAAATTAGAAATGAAAATGGAGAAGTTACACCAGACACCTCAGAAATACAAAGCATCCTGAGAGACTACTACAAGCAACTCTATGTCATTAAAATGGACAACCTGGAAGAAATGGACAAATTCTTAGAAAGGTATAACCTTCCAAGACTGAACCAGGAAGAAATAGAAAATATGAACAGACCAATCACAAGTAATGAAATTGAAACTGTGATTAAAAATCTTCCAACAAACAAAAGTCCAGGACCACACGGCTTCACGGGTGAATTCTATCAAACATTTAGAGAAGAGCTAACACCCATCCTTCTCAAACTCTTCCAAAAAACTGCAGAGGAAGGAACACTCCCAAACTCATTCTATGAGGCCACCATCACCCTGATACCAAAACCAGACAAAGATGCTACAAAAAAAGAAAATTACAGACCAATATCACTGATGAATATAGATGCAAATATACTCAACAAAATACTAGCAAACAGAATCCAACAACACATTAAAAGGATCATACACCATGATCAAGTGGGATTTATCCCAGGGATGCAAGGATTCCTCAATATACGCACATCAGCTGTTAACCTTATGGGAGTTCCCTTGTATGTTGTCATTTTTCCCTTGCTGCTTTCAATAATTTTTCTTCATCATTAATTTTTGCCAACTTGGTTACTATGTGTCTCGGCGTGTTTCTCCTTGGGTTTATATCCTGTATGGGACTCTCTGTGCTTCCTGGACTTGGGTGGCTATTTCCTTTCCCATGTTAGGGAAGTTTTTGACTATAATCTCATCAAATATTTTCTCGGGTCTTTTCTCTCTCTCTTCTCCTTCTGGGACCCCTATAATGCCAATGTTGTTGCGTTTAATGTTGTCCCAGAGGTCTCTTAGGCTGTTTTCATTTCTTTTCATTCTTTTTTCTTTATTCTGTTCCGCAGCAGTGAATTCCACCACTCTGTCTTCCAGGTCAGTTATCCGTTCTTCTGCCTCAGTTATTCTGCTATTGATTCCTTCTAGTGTAGTTTTCATTTCAGTTATTGTATTGTTCATCTCTGTTTGTTTGTTCTTTAATTCTTCTAGGTCTTTGTTAAACATTTCTTGCATCTTCTCGATCTTTGCCTCCATTCTTTTTCCGAGGTCCTGGATCATCTTCACTATCATTATTCTGAATTCTTTTTCTGGAAGGTTGCCTATCTCCACTTCATTTAGTTGTTTTTCTGGGGTTTTATCTTGTTCCTTCAACTGGTACATAGCCCTTTGCCTTTTCATCTTGTCTATCTTTCTGTGAATGTGGTTTTTGTTCCACAGGCTGCAGGATTGTAGTTCTTCTTGCTTCTGCTGTCTGCCCTCTGGTGGATAAGGCTATCTAAGAGGCTTGTGCAAGTTTCCTGATGGGAGGGACTGGTGGCGGGTAGAGCTGACTGTTGCTCTTTGATTTTTGTACATTAAACTTCTATCCATCCACATCAACTTTGCTGAAATTTCTCATTTCTTCTAACAGTGTCTGCAGACTCCCTTATCTTTTCTATGTAGAGCAGACTATATTATCCATGAGTAATGCTGGTTTCTTTTTTTCCCCCTCTCCAATCAATATGTGTACTTTTATTTCTTTTCCTTGCCTTATTGCACTTGGCTGGGACATCAAGAATAATGTTAAGGAGAAGGGATAATAGCAGCATCCTTATCTTCATTCCAGATTTTACGGAACTGCTTCCAATATTTACCACTTATAACTGTTGACATTTTAAGTTAGATACCCTTTATCAGGCTAAAACAATTCCCTTCTTTGCTAAAAGTTTTTATCTTGCCTTGAATTCTATCAAATGCTTTTTGTATATCTACTGAGAGATGCTATGACTTCTCCTCCTAATTTATAAACATGGTGAATTACATAATAACTGTTCTAACTACACCATCCTTGCGTTCCAAAATTAACACAATATGGTAATGATGGTTATTTACTGTTTTGTTATATAAACACAGAGAGATTCAGCTTGCTATTATCTTATTTAAGATTTTCACATCTATATTCATGAGTGATACTTATCTATAAATCCTTCTCTATCGTCTTTGGTTTTTGGTATCAAGCTAGTACTACTCTCAAAAGGACATGAGAGGACTCCTGGCGGTGCAGTGGTTAAGACTCCAATGTAGGGGGCCCAGGTTCAATCCCTGGTTGGGAAACTAAGATCCCATCCACTGTGCGGTGCAGCCAAATAAATAAATAAATTTTTAAAAATGATATGGGAAGCTTTCCTTCTTTTTCAGTGAAACAGAATACATGAGTGGGATTATCTAATCCTTGAATATTCATAAAAACACCTTTAAAACCATGTTGTCCTAGATCAGAGTTTCTCAACCGTGGACTATTGATATTTTGGGTCAGATAATTCTTTGTCTGGTGTGGGACTATCCTATGCATTGTGGAATGTTTAGCAGTATCCCTGGCCTCTGCCAGCCAGATGCCAGTAGCACTCCTAACCCCAGTTATGACAACCAAATATGTCTCCTGACGTTGCCAAAAGTCCCTTGGGAATGGAGGGGGCAGGGAGTTAGGTGCAAAATCATACCTGGATGAGAACCAATGGCCTAGATTAACTTCTTTAATTTAAATCAGGCATACTTGGTCATTTTTTCCTTTGAGTCCATCATGACAGATTATGATTCTAGGAAACCATGCATTTCACCTAAGCTTTCAAATTTATGGGCATAAAACTGTAAATAATAGTCTCATTACCTAAATTTTTCTTTATTACTAATTATTATTCTTCATTTAACTTCTAAGTACTTTTCACTCATTCCTTTTCTGTTATGATCAGTCTTACCGGAGCTAAGCCTATTTTATTAGTCTTAAACAGCTTTTAGTTTTATTGATTCTACTGTATCTTTTTCTCTTTCATTAATTTGTACTCTTAAATGTACTGTTTTCTTCCTTCCACCTATTTTGGATTTACTGCTTTTCCCTTTCTTAGTCTCTTGTTTTAGATAGTTTTGCTCATCAATTTTTAGTGTCTATTTCCTTTAAGTTCTAAATATTTTTAAATATTTAATATCTCCCCACCTTGAGATACTCAGAAAGGTGTTAATTTCCCACATATGTCATGATATACAGAAGTATTTTAACTATACTTGATTCCAAATGTTCATTGCACTGTGGATAGAGAACACTGTAAAATATAGATTCTTAGTAATTGGATGAGACTTCCTTTGTGACTATGGAAGTGGTCACATTTAAAAATGTTCCATAACATTAAACAGACTTGTTGGATGCATGGTTCTATATTGACCCATTGGGTCAGTGTTCTTTAAACTGAAAGTTACAACTCACTGGTGGCACACAAAATCAATTTGTTAGGTTGTGACCAGCATTTTTTCAAATGAAAGAGAAATGTTCAAGTGCACTTTTTTTTTCTAATTTTAAAATCTCTGACATGAAGTCATTCACACATGGTCAGTAAGATATAGTTCAATGACAGCATTTTTAAATTTTCCTAGTAGCACAAAAAAAAACCATGGTGTGTATTATAATTAAATGTGCTTAGATATGATGACATGTAGTATGTATATAAAACATAAGTTCAGATATACTAGGTGACGTGCATTTTTTACTACAGATAGTAGTCAAAAATGTTTGAAAACCACTTAATTCCATAATTCAAATATTTGATGTCTTCACTAGTTTTTTGTCTTTTCATTTGTCAACAAGTAAAAGAGGTACAATAAAGTCTACCATTATGATTATGATTTATCAATATCTACCTATAATTCCATCAATTTTGGTAGGGGCTTTGGAGCTTTGTTTGGTATATACAAATTCACAAGTCTTTTGTCTTCTGGGTGAACTGAACCTTTGTTTATATAGTAACACCCTTTATACCTAATAATGTACTTTGTCTTCAAGCCTCTATTTTCTCTGATTAATACAGCAACAAAAACCTTTTGTTCCTATTTGCCAGACATATTTTCTATCCCTATACTTAAGCCATTCTGTGACCTTATGTTTTAAGTTTATCTCTTACTAACAGTATACAGCTAGATTTTTAAAATCCAAGCTATCTGACTTTTACCTAATGGATTTAATCCATTTATATTTTTAAAATTACTCAAATGTTTGGATTTGTTTCTACTTTTTGCCCTTTCTATGCTTTTTCTGTGCCATTTTTTTTTTTCACTTCTCCTACTGCCTACTAAATAAGGTAAGTTTTTAATTCTTTTTCCCCTGTAATGGTTTGAAACGTATGTACTCCACTCCTTCCATCAATTCCAAAACAGCCTCAGACACTTCTAAAAACACTGACTATTCTCTATTTCCTCTTTTTTCTACTTTTGGAATCCTTATTCATTTATTTTAGAAATTTTCCTAACTTCCATGTCTCTTAGAAAATATGAAAGAGAAGAATCACTTTGTGCTACATTCTGGGTAAGTTCCTCAGACTATATTTTGGTTCACTATTTCTCATTGGTTTCTGATTCACTTAGTATATTTTTCACTATAAATTGCTGTATTTGACACTTCCCGGGAAATATGGCAGGATGGTTCCTCACATTTACTTTTGCTTCCTCTAAAAAACTCACTAAACTAAAAGTAGAGGTATTTAAAAAAAAAAAAAAAAAAAAAAAAAGACAATCCCATTAGAAAAAGAAAATGAAAGAGGCAGCAAAAAGTATTTTTAGATGCTAGAAAACATATGGGCAAGTAGTAATTGATTTAACAGACTCCAGAAAGCAAATTCCTAAGACAGCTGTGTGAAAGCAAAAAGGCAACCCAATTTACACTCAGGGCACTGAAGAAGAAAAAAAAAACAATTGGTAGCACAGGGTAACAAAGAGAAGACTGAAAACAGAAGGACTGGTTCAAAGTCTATTTAAAAACCACTCCTCCAGATTTCCTCCCCAACTTCTATCAGACACTAGAGGTTTATTCTTTGAAGAAGGTGCAACAGTCTCTTGGAGGAACACCAGACTCAGCTAAAGGTGGGAAAACCAAACTGAACTCTAAACCGGCAGACCAAGTTAAGAATTCCAAATAGAATGCTGAGATCTCAATCTTTCTCCTCAACTTAGCTCTCAAAATTCACGCAGTCAGGTATCTACCCTCCAGGCAGATCAGAAAGCCCTTCTCTGGGCAACTTGGGAAGTCCAAGAGGAAAGATCAGGAAGTATTAAACTGGAATCCACCCAACAAAACAGTCCAACCCACAGGGAAGTCCATCTACATGTTCAGAACTCTAGTCAGCTCTTATTATTTTTTTATTTTATTTTTTTAACATCTTTATTGGAGTATAATTGCTTTACAATGGTGTATTCTAGTCAGCTTTTAAACACCCACTCTTTTTGCCTCTCTTTTTTTTTCCATTATGTTTTATCACAGGATATTGAATATAATTCCCTGTACTATACAGTAGGCCCTTGTTGTTTATCCATTCTCTATATAACAGTTTGTATCTGCTAATCCCAAACTCCCAATCCATCCCTCCCCCACACTCCCTTCCCCCTTGGCAACCACAAGTCTATTCTCTACGTCTGTGAGTCTGTTTCTGTTTCGTATGTAAGTTCATTTGTGTCATATTTTAGATCCCACATATAAGTGATATCATATGGTATTTGTCTTTCTCTGTTTGACTTAGTTCACTTAGTATGATAATCTCTAGGTCTATCCATGTTGCTGCAAATGGCATTATTTCCTTCTTTTTATGGTTGAGTAGTATTCCATTGTGTATATATGTGCCACATCTTCTTTATCCATTCATCTGTTGATGGACATTTAGGTTGTTTCCATGTCTTGACTATTGTAAATAGTGCTGCTATGAACATAGGCGTAAACACCCACTCTTTTTTTTTTTTTTTTAACACCCACTCTTAATATGAGCAGACTATCAAGGATCACCACTCACAGGATTCCTCACGTGAGCCATGAACCCAAGGCAAGCAGGAAAAAAAATGCACCTTGGAGGAAGACAACACAAGAACCAGAAAAAGATTTTTTTTAACTATCATTAATACTTGCTCAGAAAGATAAGAAAAGGTCTATGGAAAAGATCAACAAAACAAGAATTGGATGATTTTTTAAAAGGCACAATCAGACAATTAAAAATAAACTTGACAGTAGGAACGAAAAGCTCAATAGAAACGTAGGAGTATAAAGTGGAGGAAATTTCCCAGAATGTAGAGCAAAAAGACAGAAAAAGATAAATGGCAAATAAAAAAAAAAATAGAAAGCAAGGGCATACATTCATGAAAAAGACCCTACTGCAGCCAGTCTCATACAAAGGATTATGATTTAGAAAGGTTTAGGACTTAAATAGTAACCCTAGAAATAAGAACTTCAAAACTCTTAAGGAACATTATTTCCTACCGAGAATTTTCTATTAAGGCATCAGTCAAGTGTCAGGATATATTAATGACATTTCAGGCTTGAAAGCTTCCCTTCCCTTGTGCCCCTTCCCAGGTAGAGGAGTTAAAAAGAAGATAAGGGTGTCAATCAGAGAAGAGAAAAACGTGGTATCCAGGAAACGGGGAACTCAGCAGAGGAGAAAAATACAGGGAATGACCAAATCCCTGGTGAAGGGTGATCCTAGGATGCAGCTGGGCACCTAATAGAAAGGGCAACCAAACAGATTAGAGGATGTCAAATGGCTCCAAGAGAGATTTCTTCAAGATGAAACTGACAGAATTATCAGTGTATCTGAAAATATTACGGAGAAGCTGAGGTTGGAATAAAAATGCTGAATTAGAGTTTAATAAGAAATAGATGCAGAGAAAAGTAAACATAAGACTAAACAAAACAGATATTAAAACCAAGAGAAAATAAAAAATGGTGCAGGAAAGTAATCATTCTTCACCATATAGCTCAGTGAGCAAGATTTATGTAGTCATAATAATGCAAACCATAACTATTATGCAAGGATGGAAATTCAAAAAGTCAGCATGTTTGTGTGGGACCAGGAGGAGGGTAAAGAGTAAATTATCTTCTTCCATGGTGGGAAGTCAACAAATAATGCCTAAATGACAAAAATTCAAGAGCTGGCATTAGAAGCCTGTTATTTATACAGATATAAGTAAATGCAAGGATCAACTAACTAGAGAGGCAAAGTGATTGCCAGGATGGGGACAAGGAGGAAATAGAGAGGAGAGAGAGTGGGGGACTGTTATAGTTCTTAAATTTTTAAAAACTACATCCATGTTATGGCTTCCATAAAAACAACAAAAATATATATTTCTTTGGTTATTTTCCATTTGGTCTTTTCAGTGTCTTTTTCCTTTCGTGTGTTTGATTCCTTTTTGATTGTCTACTCATTAAATATACCCATTTTACAGATTTTGTCAAGTAATTCTCTTCTCTGGAAATGGGAGTTCTAATCACATGCTGGCTGACATAGTCATGGTGGATCCTTTCTCAGGAGCTTCCTATTGTTGGATTATGAGCTCATCTTCGGTGGAGTGTCATCCATGGGACGCTGCTGGGACTTAGCTGAGGTTCTACACTTGCTTCTTTCAGGCACTCCAGGGATATTTCTGACCTAGAGCCACATCTATGTTAATATCTCAGCTTGAGGGTTCCTAGGCTACTCGGGCAGGATAAACTCCTAAAGCAGATGCCATGGTGTAGCCCCTGGATCCTCCCTCGGGACCTGAGCATTCATTCCTCAAGCCACCAGGAATGAGGGCTGCTGACGGCTCACAGTGACATCCCTCTCCTGGAACCAACCTCTACTGAAGGAAGCTGCCTCTCCCAAGGTTACACTTTTCCGTGGGGCACCTCACACCAATGACTGCTCTAACAACCTTGCTTCAGTTAGACAATTCTGAAGGGCCATTCCAGCTTCTAAGTCTCTGTGGGACAAGCCTCTGAGGTAACAGCATCGAAGTTCAACTTCTCCCTCTGCCCAGTCTTGATTCCCTTGCTCCCTTTCAGGTATTATTCCTTAGAGCCTCTCCCAGCCTCCACTCCCAATACGCCTCTTGCAGTAAATCTCAGAGTCTCAGGGCCTATTTCTTAGGAAATCAACCTATGAAAATTCCAAACACAAACTTGCACAAGGTAATCCCGTGGTTATAAGTTCTAGTGGAACACTCCCCAACCCTCACCAAGCTAAGCTGAGTCAGATAAGCTTCCTCATTGTCTTCCTAGGCTGGTGAGTGGGTTTATTCTGGTCCATCCTTTCACTGAAGGTAAAAGTCCTCTAGCCCCTACTATTTGCTCTGACATCTGCGGAGTTCCCCTTCCCATTAGGCTGGAGCTCTTCAAGGGGAACAAGAGACTGTCCCACTTCCTTTTTTTTTTTTTTTAATTTTTTTTTATACAGCAGGTTCTTATTAGTTATCTATTTTATACATATTAGTGTATACACGTCAATCCCAATTGCCCAAGTCATCCCACCATCACCACCCCTCCCCCCCACCTTCCCCCCCTTGGTGTCCATACGTTTGTTCTCTACATCTATGTCTCTATTTCTGCCTTGCAAACCGGTTCATCTGTACCATTTTTCTAGATTCCACATATATATGTTAATATATGATATTTGTTTCTCTCTTTCTGACTTACTTCACTCTGTACGACAGTCTCTAGGTCCATGTCCCACTTCCTAACGTTCTCTGTCGTAACTAGCACAGCAGACAGGCAACAGAAATTCACTAAGGACTGAATGAACACATCCACCAGCTGGAAGGAAGGATGAGCTGATAGGCATGGGAGAGTTGGCAGAGAGTGAGGAACAGGTCCCTTCACTGGGGGAAGGAGGGTTCTCTCCCACACTCTGGCATCATCTTCGGCCCTCAGGATGGGACACCAGGAAATAACCTCTTGTCAAGAAGTTTGCCAGACATTCGTCTTCAAGAGGCAATTCCCAGAGGACCAAATCACAGCCCTGGAGTACAAGCAGACCAGAAAACCCCTTCTTGTCCAACCGGCTAACAAATATGCCTGGAAAGAGACTGAGAGGCAATAGGAAAAGCCCTCAGGAATTTCCCACAGGGCGCTGGCCCGTTTCCTAGCAGAGCCCAGGCGCAAGCAAGGAGGGGCAAAGACCCGGCGAGCCTAATGAGATGAGCCCAGCCGGGGCTCACTGCCCAGCTCCCCTGAGCCACTGCCACCGCTGTGTGACAAAGACACCCCCGTGCAAATGCACCGTGGCCACACTTTTAATTCAAGGCTGTGTGCAGAATGCAGGGAGAAGGCAGGCAGAACAAGCGAGCAGCTGCTAAGACCCCTCCTCCACTGCGGCTGCAAACAGCAGCTCATGCTAAGCGTGGAGACTCAGGAAGATGCGCTCTCCTGACAGCCACAAGCGAGTCCGGTCAAAAGAACCCTGGATCCTTCGGTCCAAGAGGAGGCAGAGGGAGAGGGGAGGGCGGGAGAGTGGAATGAGGGGGAGGGGGCGAGAAGGGGCCTGCATGCCCCAGCCCCCATACCCACAAAGGTGAAGCCGGCTTTCCCCCTTGTTTCCGTTCACTTGAAAACGCTGCCGTGCCTTTTTCGGAGCTCTTTACCTGCAAATGTACATCCTCGACCAGCTGCAGCCACGATGGCCTCAGCAGGAAGATGTCAAAATTACTCCAGTCCAACCAATATCTGAGCGCCAACTGTGTTAGGGGCTGAGAAAGCAGACTGGAGAGGACGGCGCCCTGCCCGTGAGGGGGATGTATCAGTGCACAGAGCGACAACGATTGGGTGTCACGTTCCTGACTGCTGGGTGTCACGTTCCTGACTGCTGGGTGCCCACGCGGCTATGGGCAAAAGGGGCATTTCAGACAGCCCGGAGGGTCAGGGTATGCTTCCTGGAAGAGGGGATCTTTCATCTCAGTTTTGGGGGAGAAATACAATTTAGCAAGAAAACAAAGCGGGGGGTCAGGAACAAAGGGCATCTGAGGCCAAGGGCAGAGCAGGTGCATGGGTATGAGAGCGCAGGGTTGGATGCAGCATTTGGGGAACTACAAGGAGTGTTTGTGGGCTGGCATGGCTGGGAGATGGGAGGAGCCGAGTACAGCCAGGAAGGAGGGGCCAAGGTCAGGAGGAGACTCTAGGTAAGCAAAGGGGTGGGACTAAAATACTACTAAGCATCCATGAGGCATCACTGAGCCAGCATGGGGGAGGGGACCAGGCAGCAACCTGTGAGGACACGACCTCGAGGATGTGAAGGAGGAACCCGGAGGCAGGGCGTGTTGTCAGGATGAGGCGCCCAAACTGCCTTTCAGCCTGTTCCTCCCTCCTGGTTTCCACCTCTCAGAATCAGCATCCCCGGTTATCGTTCGCCCGGCACGCTCCCGGGTAGCAAGTTATCCCACTCAGCACGCCCAGGATGTGGCTCACAAGCTTCCTGCCCACATCCTGTCCGCACCGTGTCACCCGGCTCAGCAGCCCAGGCAGGCCGTGGTTGGGAAGTTGTTCCGGAAAACTCTCCACCTCGAATCGACTTCACACTACGCTAGGGAAACAGCAGCTTGGGAAGAGGCCGGGCTCTTTGAAAGACCAGCAAGAATAAGACGCCATATCTAACCTAAGTACCAACGGGGAGCGTGCACGGCACCACATCTGGGCTTCCCGTGCCCAGAGAATGTCTAGAAGAAAATACAAGACACGGGCAACAAACATCGTCCGGGAGGCGCAGGAACAGGGAGAGAGGTTAGGATGGGAAAGAGACTGGCACCGTGCCTCTGGCCTCACGAATTTTTATAATGTGCACATACTTCTTTTATCAATAGAAATAAAAAAGAACAGCAAACGACACGAAGGATCATTCTATGAGCAGAATAAAAACCGAGTGCTGAAGTCTTTGGTTCAGGGAAACAGTTCAGGGGCTGAGTCTTAAGGACACAGGCAGGAGAGCCGAGGGCCTCACAGGCGGCGTCATCCAACGGAGGTGGGGACACAAAGGGGAAAACTGGGATGAAGAAAATACACCGTGTGATGGGTAAAACTACTCTGGGGGATGAGTCCTGGTGACTGGGGAGGCCCCCCTGAGGATTCAGCCACGTGGAGATCCATGGGAAGATGAGCTTTGCTGAAGGATGCCCACCCCCATCCTGAGGAGAAGGTGGGGTGTCTGAGAAAGTGGGGCAAGGGTCAGATCGGGACGCACGTTTTAGGCCGCTGTAAATTTTTTTTTGGCCACGCCGCGGGTCATATGGGATCTTAGTTCCCCGACTGTCCTCCTGCATTGGAAGCAGAGTCTTAACCACTGGACCGCCGGGAAAGTCCCACCACTAGAACTATTTAGACGCTACTCTTAGGGCACCAGAAAGCCACTGGAAGATCTTCTGTCTTCTTTCCCACCTCACAAATGTGTCACTTGAGAGATACCTAAAAAAGTTCCCAGACATATTTTGCTGAGTTTATAGAAGAATCTGTAATTTCATTTCACTTATCTCTCAACTCTTGGACTCACAAATTAAAAATAAAAAGAATAAGTACACTTATTCTACCATTTTTAAGGGTCAACAGTTTATATGAAAATCAGATATATTATTTTAAAACTCCCAAATATAAAATCACTCCTTTCAGAAATTTTTCTAATTCTTAAATCTACTGATTCACAAAATTTTTGAGTGAGCTTTTTCTGAGAAGATCTTGGTTTGGAGTACTTTTTTTTTTAAAGTAGAACTGTGTATCTTAGGAAAAGTTTTCTCCTGAGAATGTTTCAAATATATCTTCATTTCTCACAGAACATGTATTGAGTGCCTAAAAATTAACTTGCACTCATTCAAAGCTCAGAAAGAGTTAGAATGCATTTTCCTAAATCATTCTAACAAAGACATCAATGATGTCAAAACCCTGAATTCTGAAACAGAACTTCTGTTCTCTTTCTAGCCTCATTATTAAAACAGATTTTTTTTAAGGTTTGTTCATAACAGGATTGCCATTTTCCATGCTGCCTACCGATTATAAACAGAAGTAATTCTAAAGCCAAACTAGAGCTGTCTCTGAAATATTCAAGATGCATTACCATCTGGTTTTATATCAGCATTTGAGCAGGTCCAAAAAATCACTACATTACCAAGTATTATCAAAAATAGTTCATTTCCCTTTCAAAGCACATATTCCTCTCAAAATACTTTCAAGTCACAAACTTTAAAAATTCACCTAATTTTTCAAACTACACCAGACACATGAATGTCAACCATAGTTACATTTGTAAGTGATTTGTCACAGATCACTCAGTAATACTGACCAAAGCTAGTTTCATCTAATGGTCTTATGGAAAGTACTAATTTGGGAAACATGGCATACCTGATTACTCGGAAGCATATAGGAAGTAAAGGGTAATAGTCTTTATTTGCAATGTACACACTATGTAAAACTACACATCTTTCCAGCCCTGAGAAAAGAGGTGTCCCCCAAACTTATATATATCCAGCAGCCTCATTTCCAAACACAAAAGAGACAATAGCCTTTCTCCAGAGGATGCTCAGCTAAAAATCAGCATCTACGAGTAAAGAGAAAATGGCAGGTGGGGAGATAAAGATGGGTTTCTAACTGAACCTGCAGATACAGCTCCAAGACAGGGCCCTTAGCAAGAGAACGGCTGTCGGATTTTCCAGCTGTCTCGACAAGATTTCAATTGTTCATAAAATAAATGAGACCTAAGCCTGGTATCTAAACAAATGTTTAGATGAAATTTATTTCTAAGAAATCTTTTCCTTCCACCTAACCGAAAAAATGCTTTTTAAAATCTCTCTCAGTTCATTCATTCAACAACTTTGAGTACTGATTCCACGTAAAGATGTTCTTCCTGCTCCCAAAGAGTTTACCATCCAGTAGTGGCAAGAAGGCATGACAATACACACAGTCTTCTACTCTTCACCATGATTATCACCCCCTGGCAACACACACACACACACACACACACACACACACACACGCGCGTGCATGCGCGCGGGCACACACTCCGACCACTTCTCTGCCATCTCAAAGCACTGCATTCTATAGCAATTCTCTTCAAAATGCTAACTGGTTCAACCTGACCACTTCACAGGATAAAACGGGGGTTCGCCAAGCCAGACCATATTCCATTTTATCCCATCTCTCTGTCAACCACCTCCTTGGAGAAGAAGACTGGGGGCTCCTTCTGACACTTTTCTAAAAATACTTTTACTGCACTTTCTGAAACGTACCATTTCCCTTGAAATACTAATTTACACAACTTCAAAAGTCAGCTTATATTGCTTAATCTCTACTGATTTTCTCTCCCTTCAAAACTATGAAAAGGATTGAGCGAAGGCCTGTCAACATGTAAACGATGCCTTAAATTTTTTTTAATATTTCATGTTACAAAATAAACTTAGGAAACTAAAGAGTAAAACCAGCAGCGCTAACAACACAGCCACAGGCCACCTCAAGGGTCTAAAGTACGAAACACAGACAGGTGCACATACACTGCAGCTACTCTGTAGTTAAAGCGGGAAAAAATATAGTTTATCTTCTACATGTTTTGGTTTCACTGGACCAGAACAAGTTGAAAGCAACTTGGGAACAAATTGAATGTACCATAGAAAGCAACAAAGATCATATCATGTATATGTCAATGCCAACGTTTTATAGGCAAGAACTTACAGGAGTTAAATTGTTTGCTTGCCATAAAAAAGTGGTAAGATCGTTCTGAAAAGAAACAGAACGCTTCTCACAAAGCAATATTCGAATTCCATATGCATTATGCAACAGTCTTTTCCTATTATAAGAAATGGAACAAAGTTTTTATGATAATCCAACTGATCAGACATAATACGGGAAACCAAAATTTCCTCCTAATTTGTTCTTATTCTGAGATTAAAGACATCAAATGTAGGACTCTTCTCCCAAAGGAAAGACTTGCTCAGTATTTCTTCACATTCAGGTCCTCATTCAAACACCCACATTACAGAGTCGTTAACATCTCTATCAGGCACACAGCCACGCATCTGAGTAACTATTATTCTGTTTGTAAATCACCTCTCCTTTCCTGGCGTTCCTCTTTCTTTCCATATGTAAATTATGGTGTCAGATTCGGACCCCACCACCAGCCACCGTGACCAAATTATCCTCCAGGGACATCAATCGGGCTCGTTATTCTTGTTTCAGCATTTAAAAAAAAAAAAAAGGAGGAGTAGCTATTTTCAGGAATCAGAATTCCTTTTTTTTTTTATACATCTTTATTGGAGTGTAATTGCTTTACAATGTTGTGTTAGTTTCTGCTGTATAACAAAGTGAATCAGCTATACGTATACATATATCCCCATATCCCCTCCCTCTCGCATCTCCCTCCCACCCTCCCTATCCCACCCCTCTAGGTGGTCACAAAGCACCGAGCTGATCTCCCTGTGCTATGCGGCTGCTTCCCACTAGCTATCTATTTTACATTTGGTCGTGTATATATGTCCATGCCACTCTCTCACTTCGTCCCAGCTTACCCTTCCCAGAATTCCTCTTGATCAGATGTCTGGCTCACTGGTAAATGTTTCTACCCTGAAATGCATTATCCTTGGCTGCTAAATGTGTGGCTTTAAAAAAACAAAAAACAAAAAAACAAAACAAAACAAAAAGCCAAGACATGGTACAGCGTTTCCAATATAAATTGCTTCCAGGAAAATATGCTGAGTTTTGCGGGGAGCACTCGGTCAAATTCTAATATTCCCTCTTGGGAGCCAACACCAACTTCCAGCAGCAGCTCTAACTGTGCAGAACGGAATTTCAAACACACACAGGCCAGCATCTTCCGGCGGACACAGCCCTTTCTTCTCCTACTCTGTGGGGTGTCACATGAGACACCTCGTACGATACTCATCACTTAGAATATAGATCTTTGTTAAAGTCATAAATTAATCACGAAATGCACAAAATACATTCTTTTCCCTAGCATTAAAGAAAATAAATAAATAACACTGTGGTTTCCAGCAAGGTTGAGCTGAAGCTGAATGTCACTGCTTAAGCTTGTGAATCACTGCACGATTAAGAATAAACACCACACACACATCTCTATAGGCTGCAAATGTTAGCAGAGAACAACGCATGTCATGGGGCTTCCTAACACGGACAAAGGATCATCCATGGGCAGAAAGTGTTCAGTTGTCTTAGTTCTTCTTGATTATAATAAATATTTCTGCTTCCGTGGCCACTGAAAACTTGAGAGAGGACCCTCCCATTCTCCTTTCATTAAAATGTACGGATGATTTTATTCTAAACCTTACGCAGATACAATCGGGGGAACGATTGCACTCATCTGGTGGCATGAAGCTCAAAATACGAATCTCAAGCATGTATATTTGTCACATGTCAGCCCAGGCTGAAGGCATCCACCAAGAGAATATTTTCACTATTCAGCTGGCAGCCAGAATCTACTGCCACGAACCCGCATACTGATGAGAGCCAAAGCTCCCGGTCCCGTTCTCCATTTCTTCTTCTTAACCACCTCTTGCCTCTGCAGAGCAGAGAAGCCATTTTGCTAATTTATAAGCATCCTGACTATGCAACCACTGAAAAAAATTTACTCATCAATGATAGCTAAAAGCAAAAGCACATCCCATAGGAGTGAGAGAATAAAACAGGCAACACCGGCACATACGTCGATCAGCAAGACTCCGGATACTCACTAAAGGCAGCCACTGCCAGGGCCAGTGTGACAATAATGGAGAACCAGGAGACCCACAACGCCTTCTTTCTGTAGTTCTGGGCTTCGTGGGGTTTTAGCCGAGTGCTGCTTTCTAGTAAGCCTGACAAAAACAAGGAGAAAAGGAAGTTAGGCATTTCCTTATTAAGAAACCCACAACTAGAGCTATTCTTTCTTAGCCAAGGATTGCAAACTGACAGCCCGCGGGCCAAGATGTGGGGTTTTTTCATTGAAATATAGTTGATCTACAACACTGTGTTAGTTTCAGGTGTACAGCAAAGTGATTCAGTTATCCAAGAGGTGTTTTAACATTTAGGAGAGTCGCATGGAAATCAAGCTTTCTGGCCTCTCTTGAAAGATCTCGGGTTCTGGCAATATCTGGCTCGTGTTTCCGCAGGGTAATGGCAGCTGTCTTCTTTGTAAAGTACCTACCACGTCCTGACCTGACATATGACCCCAGCCATCGCCCTGCCCCTGTGGCTCACTGGCTCACATAGGTGCTGCTCCTTCTAACGAGAATTTTTCGTTAGAAAAATAGCACAGATAGCCCACATCTGGCTGGGCATTTGTGCTCCTCGGCGTGGCACTGATTTGCATTGCTCCATCAGCATGGCCCTAACCGGCGGACCGGGTTTCGGAGTTGTGGAATACAAATGCCTCCATGCCTCCCCTCAACAGTTAACAGAAGGAGGACCATTTCTCTTTAACCACAACCAGCAGCCACCAGGCCTAAATTACACGCCACGTTTTCTTCCCTCCTCTTTCTGCTCTATAGTATCTATTCCTTTGTATCAGTCAAATGTCAAAAAATTCTCACAGTATTGCAGCGGGGTAAACCCGCTAAAACTGGAGGTCACTTCCCAGGTGGGTCACGTGTAAGAAAGGTTTGATTTCGTCTCCTATGCTTTCAACACTGAGAGTCCTCAACAGCAACAGAAATTCAGGACGACTCTGAGGCAGTGCCCAAGCTTCTGCAGCCATGGGTTGAAGACTAAAACATCTCCAGCATGATCTTGATTTATATTCTTTCTTCTCCTTTGTAAAGAGATCATACACGGCATCTCTTAGTTGCATGAAGAACCAAACTCTCAGCCCGGCATTCTACATAAACAGGACAACATCTCTGGCCAAACAACCCATAATACACCTTTCAGAGGTGGGGCACCCTCATCACAACAGCTCCAAATGATGAAGGAATTGGCAGTCAGAGCTTAAGCACCCACCTGTAAAATAAGGCACAGTGTGCGACAAATCACACCTAAGCACTGTGGAAAAGGCATCTTCCCGTTAGACTGACTGGGTACCACATTAAGCCTCTGGTTGCCAAAAACTGCATCCTGTTCAAAAATTATAACAAGGACCCTGTTAAAACTTCCCAATTCCATTAACTACCCAGATTCAAACACCCTTAAGAAGGCCTAAGTAAACAGGAAATGTGGAGAAGCCTGCTTACTGAGTCCAGTGTACAGCCGCAGATTTTTTTTTTTAATAAATTTATTTTATTTTATTTTCTATTTTATTTTTGGCTGTGTTGGGTCTTCGTTGCTGCACGCGGGCTTTCTCTAGTTGTGGTGGGTGGGGGCTACTCTTCGCTGCGGTGCGCAGGCTTCTCAATGCAGTGGCTTCTCTTGTTGTGGAGCATGGGCTCTAGGCACACGGGCTTCAGTAGTTGTGGCACGTGGGCTCAGTAGTTGTGGCTTGCAGGCTCTAGGGTGCAGGTTCAGTAGTTGTGGCACACGGGCTTAGTTGCTCCACGGCATGTGGGATCTTCCCGGACCAGGGCTCGAACCCGTGTCCGCTGAATTGGCAGGATTCTCAACCACTGCGCCACCAGGGAAGGCCCCACAGATTTTTTAATCATTGAAACCTGTAGACTTATTTACAACCAAAAGGTAGATAAATTTGCAAAAGGTAGGTAATAAACTCCATCTCCATCACCTCACTGTAAAAATCTCCCCAAACCTTCCTTTAAAAATGCACTTGGATGGAAAAAAGAAAAACCTTCTCTCTTATCAAATTGTGCCCTGGGTACAAGTGATTTCAAACTGTCCCTTTGTCTGCTTCCCTAGCTGCTGAAAAACACCCCATTCTAATTTTCAACTGTGATCACCCTCGACTCCAGTTAAAGCCACAACCTAGAAGAAGCAGGTCCCAGTGACTCCCAATAATTTATTTCCCTTTGCCCAAATGATATGGAAATCTTTCTTTCATCCTGGCCAATTGATTTTCAAGAGGAGTGAAGCTGTAACACTTAAGTACTGACTCAAATAAGCAGTTCATTTGCTGGGTACTTTGACAGCAACCATCTTGAGAGGTTATCCACTGGGGCTACAAACGAGGTTTCTTCTAGAAGTAGATTTAATTTCCTAAGAAAAACAACAAGGATCTGGGTTTTCAATTCCAACACATGACATTTATTTTCCCTACCAAAGCCAGCTGTTTCCAACAGTATGACTGGAGCTGACCGCACAGACCAATCATGTGCCTCGCCCCAGAGTGGGCCAGCACTCCCCTTGGAGGGAGTCTGGAATGCCAGCTCACCTGGGCTGCACTGCCCTGCTAAGGTGGCAGTTGAATCCTCTGATCAACAGGACTGGTAGTTCTTCCCCAGATCTGATCCTGTATGTGCTTCCCCAGGAGATACTTCAAACTTTAAACACTGGAGTAAATTGGAAGACTGTCCAAGAAGGGAAGAACTTTCCCATTTCTATCCAACCTTCTGTTTCCTGCTAGTTTTCCTTCCTAAAAATAGAGCCAATACCAAGAATGGAAAACTTCCCACTCCTCAGAGGGTGTGGGGTATAATGACCTATGAGGACCCAGCTCATAAATGAATGGTGCCACCACCTCCGCCCCGTGTTAGCTGCACGCACACGTGCAAGCCACAGAGATGTGCTGAGAATTCCTGAAGCTTTCAGGAAGCTGTGTGTCAAAGGTAGAAGAAAAGCAGCGCAGCCTACAGAAGCCAAGGCAGGCCTCAGATTTGCACACAGGGCTGGATCCTTCCTACCCATAGCTGGCCTCCACATTCAAATTTTTAATCTCACTTGAATTTCACCTATTGGTAATTTGGGCCTGGCAACAGTAAGCATAAGGGTTGTATTAATGAAGGACTGATACCTTATTTGGGGTGGAGGAGATGCAAATATATGCAGGGAGATTGAAGCCATCAGTCATTTCCATGCTAGTATGAATTAGTTCCAATTGCTTTCTCCTAAGAGTTAGTCACGCTTGGATTCTCTGAAGGAAGGGGTATATTCATTAGATGGGAAGGTAGTAGGAAATGCTGAAGCATGTAACACTCTAGGGCCCTAAGGCTTGGGGCAGAATGATGGGGAAACACCTGTGGGGAGAAGAGTGGGTATTAAAAGGTAGGGCGTGGAAATGCGTAAGACAAACTTGGCCTATGTTTTGTTTTAGTCCCTAAAGGTCTTGGACCACAAAGCTCTTGCTCCCTGAACTACAAGGCTCAGTAACTGCAGTGTCATTTGGCTGATATATGAGCTCATTAGGGTTCTGGGAACCAGCCCACATCACTTCTAAGGAAAAAATACCTCTCAAGCCTCCAAACACTAGATTTTTATAAAGCAAGCCTTTGATCAAAGTTAAATGGAGCCTGTCACAGGGTCCTGATAGCTCAGAAGGAATTTAGGGCAAGAGAGAAGGCCCAGTATAGGTACAAATCCAGCTGCCCACCCACCACAAACACACATACCCATTGGTAGGTATTTAGGCCTCGAAGAAAGCAAGCCAGGCATGATGTAGAGATACACATCAGGCAACTGCTGACGCCTCCTCCTCCCCAAATCCTCTCACCATTAGGAAAAAGGTAGCAGCAATTGAACAGTTCCCAAGGGACACAAAAAATCGATATTGGAAAGATGCAGCCCCGTTAAGAAAAAATAACACAAACACAAAATATTATAAGAAACCTCCTTAGTTAAGCTTCTGATTTATTTAATAAAAATGACTCATTCAGCATTAACTCTTTGCTGCCAGGAATGGGTCAAATAGAAGAATGTCACACTGACTTTCAGCTTTCAATGCCACATGGCGCTGGGTTCTTTGGGGGACAGGGTTCATCTTAACAGAGAGGCAGTGTGCGACATGCAGCGCTTTCACACAGTGACAGTTTATGAACAGTGAATGCTTTCATGCTATAACATAATGGAAAATGAAATTCAGTTGACCAGTGAAAAATAACCTAAAGAATAAATTCAGAAGGGCTTTTTACACTTGAGCATGAGCTACAAAATGACACTAAATATTAACTGGCCCTAGCACTTTTTTCCCTCCTATCATTTTGTGAGGCGGGGAGAAATAGGCCAGCTTTTACAGATGACCTGCAATGCTACAAAAATAAGCCCAGCCTAGAGTTCGGTCTTTCTTCAGTGCAAAAATTTTATAATCCTACAACATTAGTTACAGTGGGAAAGGTAATTAACACGACCTACACTAAAAATAACAGGTTTTGCTGGGTGCTTGTGATGTCACCCACCATCAGCTGGAAAATGATAATCGAGTTAGGTGAGAACAGGAGGAGAAACTGCAACACAGGCGCGGAACTCGTTGCACCTGGAGGGGCTCCAGTTCTCACCCGGGCATCCCTGCCGACTCTCTGGGAATTGCCGTTTGCATGCTTCACATGCTACAGTTCAAAATTTCTAAGAGGAAAGAAGAGATCGTGCATCCGAACACTAAACCGGAATAAAAATGTACAGGAGATACTAAGAATAGGACAGAAACCTGCGAAGACTGAAATATACAAGTCCGCCGCAGCCAACAAAATAAGGCTTCCAAGAACAGGGGGTGGAGGTGGCGATGGGCCGGCTCCCCCTGAAGGGCCGGCTGTCAGAATCCCGTTTCGGCCACTAACCGGGTGTAGGAAAGCCATTGAGTCTTCTTGAGGGGGCCGATTTGGATTTCGATTCAGCAAGAAGCAGAGAAGGTACCGACGTGGCTACGAAGAGGGCCCCCTCTGAGCCAAAAGGAAACGAGAGAGGGAGAAAAAGAGGAATGTAGAGAGACACGGCAATGAATAGGGTAGTCTCTCCCATTTCTTATGGGCAACTCAAAGGCGGCATCAGCTGTCGGTCGGAGGGTCGGGTTTGGCCTCCCCGGAAAGGGACGTTTGCAGGCTTCCAGGCCAGTGTCTGGGGAAGGATTCTGAAGGGGCTAGGGATGGGCGCTCCGGGAACCATCAGGTTCCAGTGGCATCCATCCAGGATTGGTGGCCCAAATCCAAGTGTCCCAGGCCTCTCCCCCCACCGGCAGACAGCGGGGCAGTGACCCACGGTAAACTGGGTCCCCTGTAAATGAGAGTCGGGAGTCACCCGACTCCCGTTCGCCGGGGCGGTCGCCGAGGGACTCCTCAAGGCTAAATCCGCAGAGGGAAGTTCTCCCGGGGAGCCGGCGGGGGCCGCAGGGGGCTCGGGAAGGAGGATGCACCGAGCTCAGGACCCTCCCAACTGAGCGGGACACGCAGTCCCCGGGAGCGCTCGGCTCCGAAAGCAAAGGAAAAAAAAAAAAAAATCACACACACACACACACACACACACGCCTCCTGCAAACTTTTCCAGTGGGCGCCGGAGGGACCAGGGCTGGCCGAGAGGAGGGCGCGGGCCCCGGCGGGGTCGCCCAGGAGGCAGCACGGTTCGCGGTTCCGGCGGAGTCTCGGCGGCCCCGGCGGCGCCGGCCGAGGGAGGTGGGGCTGCCGCCCTCTGCTCTCCGCGCCTTCGCGGGAAGTCCCGGCTCCGCGCCCCCGCGCGCGCCGAGGCGCCGAGCCCCGCGCCCGGCCCCACCCGCCGGCGGGGAGAGGCGGGCCCGGAGCAGCGGCTCCTCAGCGCGCCCGCCGGGCGGGAGGAAGGGGCCGGGCCGGGGGAAGGGGCCCGGGGCGGCGCGCGCTCACCTCGATCCTCCAGCCCGTCGCTGAACTGGCCGCTCTCGCTGATCCGCAGCTGCCGCTCCTCCTCGGGCTGCGGCGGCTCGCGCGCGGGGGAGCTCAGCGGGCCCGGCCCGGGGGCGGCGGCCAAGGGCGCGTGGACCCGGGGCGGTGGCGGGACGGCGGGGCCCGGGGGGCTGCGGCGCTCGCTGCCCACGGCCGGCTCCATGGCGCGCGGCGGCGACGACGAGCGCGGCGGGGACTCGAGTCAGAAGTGCGAGGCGCAGCGGCTGGGAACAGGCGGAGGGACGCACCGACCGCGCGGAGAGGGAGGGCGGGCGCCGCGGAGTGGAGGTGCGGCGGCGGCAGGGGGCGGGGGGTGCGGGCGCGGCGCGGCTCGCGTGGCCGGTGGCAGAGCCTGGAGCCCAGTAGTCGGCGCCGCGCTCCGCCCCCGGGGGCAGGTGCGTGCGGCAGGGACCCGCCCCGAGGCACGGGCGCCGGAGCCGGCGCTCCGAGGCCGGTGGGAAGGGAGGGATGCGGCCGGGCCTGATACCCGGAGGCTCGGCGGTGTGGGAGGACGACTGGGAGAGCCGTGACTAGCAGGCGACCGGGGCAGGGCCCGGTGAGGGTGTGACGGGAGACCTGCCCCACTCGTGCCGCGGGATGGTGACCAGAGGAGACCGCCCCACCCCCCACCCCGACCCCGGACTCCACTCCTTTACCGTCCGAGAAGCCTGCGGCCGCGCTTGGGTAGAAAAGCCATCAGCGCCCTAATTGGGCATCTTTCTCCTCTGGAGTCGCACAGGCTTCAGACACTGTGGAGGGTCTCCTGCCTGGGCTGCCATTCTCACCGCCCATCCCGGGGAAACGAGGTTCACCTGCCCCCAAGCCCATCCGTGTCGGGCCTTCTTCTAGGAGCTTCGATTGCCCTCCAGCACCAACTTAAGGGGACCGGGTATCTTAGGAGCACAGGGCGTTCTAGAAGATGTTTGGACCCTACCCCGCCCCCCTTGCGACTGCCCCTGGGCCTTGGTCCCAGCCGGTCCCCCACCAGCTCTCTACTCCCCCTCTGAGTAGCCGAGTCTTGCCCGTACTTCAGGCCTCCGATGGAAGCCTCCCTCCTACACGAAGCCCTCCCCTGGCTTTCTTGGCGCGGCCAACTGTCCCCACCTCTGAGCGCGCGGAGCTCGTCCCTTTGCGCCGTCGGGCTCATCTCCGCAGCGAGGCGGCGAATTCGTCCACTCCGGGACCCACGCCCGGCGGTGTAGCTCGGAGAGGTGCCGAGGGGGGATAGGCCATTTGTCAGATTCAGCTTGAATGTAATAGCAACATCCAAATTCACGAACCTAGATTTCACCTTCCTATGTATAATCAGTCTTCAGATTTAACGAGTTCTCTAAAATGCCAATTCCTCGTTTAAAGCCTGCCTACTGTGGGGAACGGCACCCTGTTTTCTGAAGAGTAACCCGTTTCCTTTCTCATTCTCGCTTTGCCTGCGATGGAAATCGGAACGGGATTTAAATGCCTTTGTCGTGCAGTGGAAACAGCACCAGCACTGGGAAGAGGGTCTCATTTTATTTTGTTGCTGTTGTAGGGTTGGAATGAGAATATCTGAGTTGACCTTGGCCAGCTCACTTTACCTTTTGGACCACTCATCTAACTACAAGCGGAAAGAGTTGGGACTAGGGCGTTTCAAAGGCCCCTTCTTGCTAGGAAGGGAGGGAGGAAAGGAAGGGGGAAAAAGCAAAGAAAAACGCTATGATTCTTTGGACAAAAAACAACGAAAATTTTTACCCACTGGTCTTGGTTCTCTCTTCTGAGGTAGACAGCCTTCGGGTATTTGCAGACAGCCCAACACACACACCTCTGTTACTCTCTCCCACCCAGACTGTTTTCCTCCAGGTTTTCGCATTTAATCCGTCAATGGCTCTCAAACATAAGAATCACCTGGGGAGTTTACAAACAAAAATACCCAGGACTCAGCTGCTGCTAGAGATTCTAATATCACAGGTGATAAGGTGGGTATTTTTTAAAGCTCCCTTCCCATTCCTTTTTTTTTTAAACGTTTTTATTGGAGTATAATTGTTTTACAGTGGTGTGTTAGTCCCTCCCCATTCTTAAATCATCTGGGGAAGCTTTTTTTTTTAATTTATTTAAATGCTGATTCCTTGTTCTTTGAGATTCTGATTCAGTAAATCTGGGATCTGGCAGAGGCTCTTCATTTGAATAACACACACATTCTGATATAGATTGATTGCTCTAGGACCACCTTTGAGATTCTCACTACCTAACTACCCTCCACAATCTGAACTTTTCTCTCTCTCTCTCCTCTCTCTATTCCTCTCACACAAGCACCCAAGGTCTGTGTTCTCTCAAAGGATAAAGTATTATTGTTCTTTCCTCTGGTTCCTCAGTTGGTTCTCTAGGCCATCACATCGCAACTGTGAATGTGCAGTTGAACACCTGGGATTCTTGTTAAAATGCATATTCTAACTCTGTGGGTCTAGGGTAAAAGCTAAGATTTCTAACAAACCTCCAGGCGCTGCTGATGCCGCTAGTCTGAAGACCACGCTCTGAGACGTAAGGGTCTAGGAGTTATTTATTATTCATGGGATAAATATATTTTCCTTCAAGTACCAGCTGCCCTGGCTCAATAAGCCAATCTTGTCTCCTCCAGAAAGATTTCTCTGACTCCGGCTCTCCCCGGGCTCTCCTTTTTGTGAGCTCTAAGTGTTTAATAATTCACTCCTTGTTTCATGTTGGAGGCAGGGAATGTGGTGCTTGCCTGATTCCCATCTTCACTCACCCGCATCTATCTGGGGGAACACAGTGTTCCCCCAATCTCTGCTGTTGGGGAGATAATATTATCTTACATTCTGGAGGAGGTACTGTGTGCTAGGCACCTTGCTAAGTGTTTTACGTGCATTGTCTCCATCCCTTAACCACTGCTATCCTCATTTTACAAAGGAAGAAATCAAGGCAAGTCCCCTGTTACGCCGTCTAGCACCTCAGCCCACAGCAGTACCGCCCCCTAGGGGGCGTTTTGGAAATTTGCATGTGCTTTGATTGTTTCTCACAATGATGAGAAGGGGGCAGTGGCATTTAACGGGAGATGGAGGAGGACGCAGGAAGTGCCTCCAGGGCAGGATTTTGCAGCACAGGGGTTGTTTGTGTGTCAGACTGGACATTTGGGGCGGTTAAAATGTGCTTCTAATTACATTAGAACTTTAACTGTTTTCCATATAGACAAAATATTTTTTTGCACCATTTGAGTACACACTGGATTTTCTGTAAATGCAACTACTGCATAAATCTAGGAGAGATTGTACTTTGTTCACTGTTTTGGAAAATCAAGACAGTGACACCAGTTCCACCCATGGCAATCAATACATCAGCACCTGTCAAATGTATAACTGTCACAGGCCCAGTAATTCCAAATGTGTATATGAGTATTTTTTATTTAGCTCTTACTTCAAAATGTCAAAAATAAAGAAAAAGTGTCAGTAATATTCCAGAGTCTTGTCTTATTGCTCTTGAATTATAAATGGGTACAAGTATCTGACTATTTTATGATTTCTGATACAGATCTGAGCATTTATAGAAGCAACTACATATTAAATATTTATTGTTTTACTCCTCCTTCATTATATCGTTAGGTCATCATATTGATGTTTAAACTATGTGTGTAGGTACTAATAATGCATTCTATTTCATGATCACAATAGTGAATAGTACCAAATAACTTACAGTAATATAATAATTGTTATGAAAAGGGAGCCTTAACTGTCACAGCCAAGAGGAGCCTAGAGAGACATGACAATTAAATGTAAAATATCCTGGATGGGATGCTGGAACAGAAAAAGAACATTAGGTTAAAATTTAAAACATCTGAACAATTGGGGCCTTAGTAATAATAATGTATCAATTATAATTCATTAATGGAAGCAATGTACCATACTAACATAAGATGTCAATAATAGGGGAAACTGGGTGCAGGGTATATTGCAACTTTCTATACTATCTTCTCAATTTTTCTGCAATCTAAAACTGTCCGAAAAAATAAAGTCTACTTTTAAAGAAGTAAAATTAAGTGGGGGAGATGGGAAGGCTTGAGTAGAGGTAGACATCCTAACCTTAAATTTTGCCCATTGCAGAAGAGAAACCATGGAAAGACAAAGTACATGGGGTCTTTAATAATACTTTAAAGTTACTTGGAAACTTTAATATGGTCATCAGGAGTACAATGTTCATGAATAATGGTTAGAAAGAATATGACATAGAATTAAACTGAGTCACAATTTTCAGCCTATTCCACTGGCTTTTACTGGAACTTGTTAGTATATTTAAGGATTTAGGAACTTTTGTGAATTTCGTGAAATCTCAAATTCTTAAATCAGGGGGCTTCCACCAGGACACTTTAGAAAGTCACATTTGGGTAAGAGCACATGAACATGTAACCTGACTATTGAAAGACCACAAATTGAGTGGTGTCTTTTTTTTTGCTATTTATTCCCCTTTACATCTTCAGTATAGGCATGCCTTCTTTTATTGTGCTTTGCTTTACTATACTTTGCAGGTTGCATTTTTTAACAAATTGAAGGTTTGAGGCAACCCCACATCCAGCAAATCTATTGACATCATTTTTCCAAAAGCATTTGCTCACTATGCGTCTCACATTTTGGTAATTCTCACGATATTTCAAACTTTTTAAATGATTATTATATTTGTTATGATCTGTGGTCAGTGATCTTTGATGTTACTATTGTAATTGTTTTGGGGCTCCACAAACCGTGCCCATAAAAGATGGTGAACTTAATCGATAAATGCTGTGTGTGTTCTGACTGCTCCACCACCAGCCGTTAGGCCAGTTAATAACCCTACATTGGAAAAAAAATAAAAATAAAAATAACCCTACATTGGCATCTAAGTATTCAGGTAAAAGGAAGAGTCACACCTCTCTCACTTTAAGGCAAAAACTAGAAGTGACTAAGCTTAGTGAGGAAGGCATGTCAAAAGCTGAGATAGGCCTCTTTGCCCTAAATAGTTAGCCTTGTTGCAAATGAAAAGGAAAAGTTCTTGAAGGAACTTAACAGTGTTACTCCAGTGAACACATGAATGATAAGAAAGCAGAACAGGCTTACTGCTGATATGAAAAAAGTTTTAGTGGTCTGGATAGAAAATCAAACCAAACACAACATTCCCTTAAGCCAAAGCCCCATCCAGGACAAGGCCCTAACTCTCTTCAGTGCAGTGAAGGTTGAGAGAGATGGGGAAGCCGCATAAGAAAAGTCTGAAGCCAGCAAAGGATAGTTCATGATGTTTAAGAAAAGAAACCATCTCCATAATATAAAAGTACAAGGTGAAGCAGCAAGTGCTGAAGCTGCAACCAGTTATCCAGAAGACTAGCTAAAGTAAGTAATGAAGGTAGCTGCACTAAATAACAGATGTTCAATGTAGATGAAACAGCCTCCTATTGGAAGAAGATACCATCTAGGACTCCCATAGCTAGAGAGGAGAAGTCGATGCCTGGCCTCAAAGCTTCAAACGACAGGCTGACTCTTGTTAGGGGCCAATGCAGCTGGTGACTTTAAACTGAAGCCAATGCTCATTCACCATTCTGAAAATCTTAGGGCCCTTAACAATTATGCTAAATCTTCTCTGTCTGTGCTCTACAAATGGAACAACAAAGCCTGGATGACAGCACATCTGTTCACAACATGGTTTACTGAATATTTTAAGCCCACTGTTGAGATCTACTGCTCAGAAAAAAAGATTCCTCTCAAGATATTACTGCTCATTGACAATACACCTGGTCACCCAAGAGCCCTGATGGAGATGCACAATGCAATTCATGTTGTTTTCATGCCTGCTAACACAACATCCATTCTGTAACCCATGGATCAGTGGGGAATTTCAAATTTCAAGCCTTATTATTTCAGAAATACATTTCGTAAGGCTATAGCTGCCATAGACAGTGATTCCTCTGATGGATCTGGGCAAAGTCAATTGAAAACCTTCTGGAAAGGATTCACCATTCTAGATGTCATTAATAACATTTGTGATTTATGAGAAGAGGTCAAAATATCAACATTAATAGGAGCTTGGAAGAAGTCAATTCCAACCCTCAAGGATGGCTTGGAGGGGTTCAAGACTTCAGTGGTGGAAGCAACTGCAGACGTAGTAAAAACAGCAAGAGAACTAGAAGTGGAGACCAAAGATGTGACAGAATTGCTGCAATCTCATGATAAAACTTTAACGGATAAAGATTTGCTTCTTTTGGATGAGCAAAGAAGTGGAATGGAATCTACTCCTGGTGAAGATATTATGAAGATTGTTGACAACAAAAGTTTTGAATATGACATCAACTTAGTTGATAAAGCAGCAGCAGGGTTTGAGAGCACTGACTCCAATTTTGAAAGAAGTTCTACTGTGGGTAAAATGCTATCAAACGGCATTTCATGCTACAGAGAAATCATTCGTGAAAGGAAGAGTCAATCCGTGCAGTAAACCTCATTGTTGTCTTATTTTAAGAAACTGCTACAGCCACCTCAGCCTTCAGCAACCATCACCCTGATCAGTCAGCAGCCAACAACATCAAGGCAAGACCCTCCACCAGCAAAAAGATTACGACACGCTGAAGGCTCAGATGACAGCTAGAACTTTTTAGCAATATTTTTTGAGATATGTACATTGCTTTTTAGACATAATGCTATTGTACCTTAGACTACAGTACAGTGTAAGCATAACTTTTATATGCACTGGGAAACCAAAAAAATTGTGGGACTCTATTATGACATTCGCTTTATTGCAGTGGTCTGGAACCGAACCTGCAGTATCTCCAAGGTAGGCATTTACAAATGTCTCCAGATCCCTAATCCTAGGAATATATGCAAGAAAGAGAAGAAAGGACAAGAAGCCCAAAGAAACAAAGCAGGCAGTAAGAGCCTCAGCAGGAATACAAGTCCGCAGTTACCTCTGGTAGAGCCACCTGCTAAGAGTCATGAGTCCTAAGGACACCACATGTAAGAGTCATCTTAGTCCTCACAACCTTATAAAGCAGGTAGTATCAGTACCTCCATCTTAGGGATAGAGAAACTGAAACACAGGTTAAGTACCATTGCTAAGGAACCCATGAGTGGAGCTCCCTGAGCCTTGCTCTTAACCAATACACTGCATGGCTACAGAAGAATCTAAAGATGACCAGAGCTTGGCTTCTACACTTGACTCCCTACGTTGGATTGCACACTAAAGTATACTTGTCTTACTTTGTTACATGGGTGGACTTTGGAAAACCAAATAAAAACATATTATCATCTTTTGCAAGTCTTGAAGAAACATAAGAGACACTTAGAGCTAACTAGTGCACCCTTGAAGGAGTGAACCCCAGGCCTGGGGCTGGGTGAGCTTTCCCATGATGGGGTGTCTAAACGGGCTGCCAAAGTCAACCCAGAACAGCAGGAAGGGCCCTAAGACCTTTTCTTGGAAAGTGGGAAGTATGTGTGTGCATACATGCCTGCTAGTGTGAGTGTTAAATAATAAACTCCCTTTACCACAAAAAAAATTTGTAAATGAGGGCGAGACTATGGAACATTTAGAGAAATACCATATTAGTGATAAGCATTAGTAAGAGGCTTTGTGTGCAAAATACCCTAATACAAGACATACCAAAAGAATCGTTCAGTGCCATCTCTGCTTTTAAGGGACTCAAGGATGGTGTAGTTCTGCATCCCAGCCTTTGTCACGTGCTCTCCAGCAGCGCGTCTCAGCTCTACCTGCGTGTTATAATCACCAGGGCTAGGGTGACCGACTTGTCCTGATTTGCCGAGGGTGTTCCTGATTTTAGCGCTGAAAGTTCTAAATCCTGAAAAAAAAATCCCAGTCCCATGAAAATTGGGACAGTAGGGATGCTTGTTAGGATCCTGATGCCCAAACCAACTCCCGGATCAATTGCAGCGGAACCCCCGAGTGTTTTTGGAAGACCCCCCAGGTGATTCCAATGTGCAGCCAAGCTTGAGAAAGCGCTGCTCCAGGACAGTTCTGCTCAACTTGGAATGTGCACAAGAACCTCCTGGGGATCTTATAAGATGTAGATTTCAATTCAGTAGGCCTGGTGTGGGGCGCAATTTTCTGCATTTCTAACCAGCTCCCAGGTGATGCCAGTGCTGGTATTCGGCCCACCCTCTGAGTGGCAAAGGTCTGGAATACACGAGCAGTAGGTTTGGTTTCTACTTCGAAAGAATCTACAACATAGTCAGGACGGGGAGAAATATGGGGACAAAATGGACAAAAGGGAAAAATCAAATAAGCAACATGTAAGTAATTAGGAATGCAATACAGAGAGGGAGCAGGATCTCGGGCACGCTACCCTCTGGGATTCCTCAGTGCTCAACACACACAGCGGGCATCCAACACAGAGAAAAGGGCAATCTGGAACAGCTTCGTGGGGGTGAGTGCCAACAGTGATTTGCAGTTACAGGGGGGAGCATCCCAGGACAGGGCAATGAGGGGCATGAGGATTCTGTGATAAAATTAGCCAAAGCTCGGCAGAAATGACAAGATCCACAATTCTCTCCATATAATGCTTACCTAGGGGAAGAAGGGGATTGGGATGGGAGTGGGATGGGGCATGTTAAAAGAGGCTTCTGGGGTGGCTGGGGAAGTCCTAGTTTTTGACCTGGGGAGCATTTGTTTTATAATAATTTGTTAAGCCATACATTTGATTTGTGTGGTCTGCAACGTCTGTGTTTTATTTTGCAATAAAATATTTATAAAAAGTCTATCCAGAATAACCATCTATATTGTGAGGGATAGATGATACTGTGGCTAAAGCAGTTTTTCCTGAACCCAGGCAGAGGTTGCCAGGGGACACGGAGCAGGACTAATGAGTCATCTCGGCTCAACGGGCTGTCAAAGACAGGGAGGAGTAGGGCATTAAAAAGAATGCAGTACAAAGTTAGCTGAATCTGATATGGGAAAATGGAGTCATATAAACTCAAAAAACCTGTTGCATTTTCCCCTGCTCATGTAAAAAAAAGTTTATGGCATCTACTCTCCCCTGATTCTCCTCTCACCTCCCCAGAGCCCTCAGAGCCCTAAATCCAACTCCATATCCAGCTGAGTAACCCTCCCAAACTCAATCGGTCCCTAAGCAAAACACATTATCTTTCACCCCCAAACCTGTGCATCTTCAGTCTTCCTTTATTGGAGAATTACAGCTCCATCCATTGTCATCTCGTGCCAGGATCTTAGAAATACCTCCTCTTGACTTCACTCTTTCTCACCCCTACAAGCAGCAGGTGATTGTTGACTGACCTCTGTTGAGTCCACCTTCTTGACATCCCGTATATCATCCCCACCTTTTCAACCAGGCTCCTATTGTTTTATTTGCAAACCTCCACCAACTTTTGCCTGGACTGTTGCAGTGGTCTCCTGGCCAGTCTGTTTTCCTCTTGTCCAGCTCCCTCCATCCTCTGTTATAGTTCTTCTTCCAAGAAGTCACTCTGACCATGTTGCTCCTCTGTTTGCTATTGTTTATAGAATAAAGGCTTTAAAAATCTGTTAGGTTGGGGCTTCCCTGGTGGCGCAGTGGTTGAGAATCTGCCTGCCAATGCAGGGGACACGGGTTCGAGCCCTGGTCTGGGAAGATCCCACATGCCGCAGAGCAACTAGGCCCGTGAGCCACAACTACTGAGCCTGCACGTCTGGAGCCTGTGCTCCGCAACAAGAGAGGCTGCGATAATGAGAGGCCCGCACACGGCAATGAAGAGTGGCCCCCGCTTGCCGCAACTAGAGAAAGCCCTCGCACAGAAACGAAGACCCAACACAGCCAAAAATAAATTTAATTAATTAATTAATTAAAAAAAAAATCTGTTAGGTTGGTAGGGAAAGCCCTCTTCATCTATGTCCCGATGTCCTTCTCTTCTACTGAAATGACCCTCCCCATTCCTCCAGCCCCTGTCTCTCCAACTGGGCAAAATCTCTTTTGTCCCCCAAACTTGTCTGGATAATTCATTCACACCTCTGTGCTTTTGCCTTTGCTATTCTCTCTTCCTGGAAGAACCTTCCAGACTCTCCCTTAATCCCAGCCAAATGCCGGCACACCCAGTACCTTCTGTTCTTTCAAGAGTTCCATTCTCTGAAAGTCTTTCCTAATACACCCACCAGCTAAGGGGTTCTGGTCTTTCCCACTGTTTCCCTCCCACTATTCATACCTTATACATACTTCTGTTATAGCCCGAATCACACTTTATTTCTCTAATTTTGTTTATATACGGACTTCTTTCTACCTGATGGGAAATGTCTCAAGGCAAGAACGCAGTTTATTTATCCTAGTGTTTTAGGCATTTACCACAATGCATGCAGAGTTAAAAAAAAAAAAAAGTGTTGAAGGAATAAATGAATAAACTCAGCTACACCCATATCAAGCCTTAGATAACTGAGTTGACCAGATAGATCATTTATGACTAATTTCATAGCCAGCTACTGAAGCAGTACCCAGAAATTACACCTCCCTCATAGCCCCTTCCTCAGTAGGAAGAGAAAGAGAAATCCAGGTTCTAGCTTTTAAACTACTAAAATGGGGAAACTTTCAGGGGGAAAAAAATGTATAAATTGTACTGTCCCTTTAAAGATGGCAGACACCCACTCCCACCCATCTCTCAATGGCAGACGCTGCTGAGATTACGTGGTTTTAAACATGACAGACCCTCGTCCCAAAAGCCCATACTGTTTTTATGTATTGGGTTGGCCAAAAAGTTCGTTCGGGTTTTTCCGTAGGATGTTACGGAAAAATCCAAATGAACTTTTTGGCCAACCCAAATAAAACTTTTACTGAGGTTTAACATACATGTAGAAGAGTACACACATCCTAAGGTTAAAGCTCGATTTTCACAAAGTGAACTCCCACATGGAACCAATTCAATAAACAGAATATTATCAGCCCACCAAATCTCCTCTGTTGTCCCCTGTCAGTCCCTGATCCCCCACACCCCCAAGGGTAGATTGAAATAATTCCAACATGGTTTGGACACAAACTATTTTGTGAAGAGTTTATATCTTTATGTATTTTATATAATTAAAAATCAGTTTTTAATTATAAAAGAAAATAACATAGGCTCATTGTAAGCAGTGAAAACTAAATAGAAGTGTAAAATCACATCCTGGGTTCCCCCCAGTTACCAAGTTCCTTCACCGCTCTGCCTTCACCCTTGCTTTCCCACTGCCTGGAATGCCCGTCCATCTGGCTAGTGCCTTCAGTTCAGTGGTGACGTGGTCTAGGAAACCTTCTCTGACACCCTCCCATGCCCAGGCTGGGAGACGAGCCTCCTTTTCAGAAGCCCACCAGTGCCCGCCTCTATCAGAGCAGGTATGACACTGTATTGTAATTGCCACTTATCTGTCTCTTTCACCTGACTGCATCCATCTTTCCTCCCCGCCTCTCTGGGTCCCAACAC
Source organism: Balaenoptera ricei (assembly GCF_028023285.1). Taxonomy (NCBI): domain Eukaryota; kingdom Metazoa; phylum Chordata; class Mammalia; order Artiodactyla; family Balaenopteridae; genus Balaenoptera; species Balaenoptera ricei. Next base: position 1,574,853 of record NC_082645.1, on the reverse strand, counting down.
AGTGCGCAGGTACACAGGAGGGCTTGGTGAACATTTGTTGAATAAACGAATGAATGAATGAATACCTTGCCCTCTCACAGCTGTGCCCAGTGCCTGCTGTCTCGTTACCAACCACAAACAGGCTTGTCTCCCTCAGATCTGAAGTCCCTCCTTACTGCTGCTTCCACAACTACTTAAATCCCAGACTATTTGCACCAGGGCTCATCCAGCCCAGAACTAGGAGTGAGAACAGGTAACAGAATCATAGTTACTCTGGGCCAAGCATTTTCCAGTCTTTAGTACTCATGACAGCAATACAAAGTCATTCTTATCATTCCCATTTTACAGCGGAGGAAACAGAGGCTCAGAGAGGTTGAAAGTGACTTTCCCAGAATCGTACAGATGGGAGTGACTGAGCCAGGAATGGAACCACAGAATCTGGCTCCACAAGCTCCAGCCCTTCCAGCTGGGCCATGTGCACATCCATTGAAAGGAGAGGCAGCTGTGTGGGTGGGAAGGAGGAACAGCTGCCCAAGACTCACGCTGACTAAGTGACTCAGTTCCCATTCCCACGAAGGGGCCATGGGCAGTGCCCCAATTCTATAGCCATCAGCGTTTCTGCCACTGGTCATAGTGTACCCAAATGACCTGTCTGTAATGTCACCTCCATCAAATATATTTAGAATGTGCAGTCCATGTACAACCCGTGTCTAGAATAGTATCTAGTATAAGGTAGATGCTTAATAAATATTTGTTGGTTTAATAAGAAAGAGTGAATAAACAACAATCACCCTATTAAAAGTACTCAGTGTAGTTTTTCTCTGTATTGTGCAGGATTTTAACATTTTATTTTATTTTTTTATCTCCCAGGGTTTTCTTTGTTTTTTTTCTTTTTGGTCACACCACACGGTATGTGAGATCTTAGCTCCCCGACCAGGCATCGAACCTGTACCCTCTGCAGTGGAAGTGTGGAGTCTTAACCACTGGACCACCAGGGAAGACCCTGTGCAGGATTTTAGAAGCCAATTTTCCAAGGAACCCATATACAAGGGCTGAAATTTTTGTTCTTCTCTCTCCTCCATGATATGTTCTTCCCCTTTTCTCATGTAGAGACTGAAAATTATAAGTACTTATTGGGTAGAAATGCACATTAAGATCTTCTGATAAAGAGCCCCTTAACAGGTGAAAAATGTCCTGATGTTACTTTAATTCCAAAATAGTCGTCCCGACGGCACTACCTCATGAGATCATGAGGTTCTGTAGCTGTTTATAAACTTGAAAATTGGCTCTAATTCATCACCATGAGCTGTTGCTCGTCACCTTGACTCTGACTTTCAAGTTCCGAGTCTGACCTTGAGCTCTCATCTCGTGATGCCAACACCACTGAAACAGGCTCAAATTGTTCTGTATCCAAATACAATATAAGCAAGAAAGACCTCTTCTAAGACTCTTTCATCTAATGGAAATGAAGAGACACGTGACTGGGTTTTAGTTCACCTCGGCCATAGAAGTGTGTCCTTACATCTCACTAGACCGTGATTTCTTAATGTCTGTAAAAGACATAGATACTTATTCTGTCTAGCCCAAAAGAAAGCCAGGATAATGACTGTGGAATGAGAAAGAGAGTTAGATGGGGCCACGGAGGTCATCTAAGTTTGCCCGAGGCTCCACGTTACAGATGAGGAACTTGAGACGAGCATTACATTAGTTTCCTATTGTTACCGTAACAAATTATCACAAACTTGGTGGCCTAAAACAATACAAATGTATTCTTGTGTATTTCTGGGAGTCAGAAGCCTGAAATGAGTCTGAGGGGCTAAAACCAACATGTCAGCAGGCCTGGTTCCTTCTGGAGGCTCCAGGGAATAATCCATTCCTTGCCTCTTCCAGCTTCTACAAGATGCCAGCACTGCTTGGCTCCCCCCTCCGCTTCACCCCAGTCTCTGCTTCCATGGTCACATCACCTTCTTCTCTCTGATTCTGATCCTCCTGCCTCCCTCTTATAAGGACCTCTGTGATCACTTTGAGCCCGCTGAATACTCCAGGATAATCTCCCTTAGCCAAGATCCTTCATTGAATCACATCAGCAAAATGCCTTTCACCACGTGAGGTAACATTCGAAGGTTCCAGAGATTAGGAGATGGATATCTCTGGGGCCATCATCCAGGCTACAGAATGGGGTAAAGAGATCTGCTTAAGTTGACACCATGAGGAAGAAGCCAGGACGGATGGTAGATACACAGCTGCTCCTGTGTATCTACCATCTGGGTGTCTGCTGAGGCCTGTCATCCAAGATTATGTAAAATTGAATCCAGCCCCCATCCCAGGTTTTGTGAGAAGTTAAACGTGCTCTGTTTAACTTCTGATGGGCTAGCTCCTCCATCGTATCTTCTCAAGGTCATCTCTCCCCACACTCTCTGAGTTCCTGCCACCACTGAATTCCTAATCCTACATGCATTTGAACTCCTACAGCCATTCTCTTCTCTTGGCTCCTTGTCTTCTCCCATTCTGCACTGATCCAGTTCTGGGACTCAGCCCCTTTCCTTGATTTACCTGAAACCACTCAAAGAGGCAATTACTGTCACTCATGCATATGTTCATTCATTCATTCATTCAGGGTTGTCCAGAGGGACTGAGTCCCAGTTACCCTTAGAAGTAACTGACTTGCTAACACACCACGTATTTATTTCTATCCCTTCTCTTTCTCACTTTCATACCCCACTATCAGCATTTCTCAAGATTACTTCCCAAATGAATTACTTGCACGCAAATTCTCACTGTAGGGTCTGCAACTGGAGCAACTCAAACCAAGGCAGTAGGCAAAATCAGTCCATTAGAATAAGCAACATCAACAAGGAGATGGTCTCCAAAAAGAACCTGTGATCATGCACTTGTACTTCCAGGAAGGGGGTAGGACCCCACAGCGCCTTTAGTCAGAGATATCCTTACATGTGAAAACAGAAGGTTCTGGAGAGATGCTTTTTTTTTCCATTCTCACCAAAAAATGCCTCCTACACCCATCACTCCCTGAAGTCTTTTAATGGGAAATGGTGTTTTGTTTTGTTTTGTTTTTATAGATTACTGTGGTTTAAATTTATTTATTATACTTATTTATTTTTGGCTGCATTGGGTCTTCATTGCTGTGCATGGGCTTTTCTCTAGTTGTGGCGAGCGGGGGCTACTCTTGGTTGCGGTGCATGGGCTTCTCATTGCGGTGGCTTCTCTTCTTGCGGAGCATGGGCTCTAGGCGCGTGGGCTGCAGTAGTTGTGGTGCGCAGGCTCAGTAGTTGTGGCTCATGGGCTCAGTAGTTGTGGCACACGGGCTTAAATGCTCTGCAGCATGTGGGATCATCCCGGACCAGGGCTCAAACCCATGTCCCCTGAATTGGCAGGCAGATTCTTAACCACTACGCCACCAGGGAAGCCCGAAACAGTATTCTTTTTATTACCCAAATATATATCTAGCTTCCAAAATCTCCCAGAGAAGACTATGCAGTATCTCATTTCACACGAAGCCATAGTTAAGGGATATTCGATCCCTTCCTGAGAAGAGACTTTACTGCAGGGCGGGGTGTGGACACATGAGATGCAGTCAGGCGAAGCAGAGGAAGAGGACAAAGAGGGAAGCCGGTGTGCACTTGCCCTCACTGCCCAGAACCAGCACTGGAGTGGCTCACATCTGCAAGAACTGTGATAAGAACTCCCAGCCCCACCCTGAGTAGATTCCTAAACTTTCCCTGGAGTTGAGTAAACATAGTAGGGAAAATCACAGTAGGACAGAGAGTCCCATGAGGACACCCTGCTTTGTGGGGGTTAAGCAAAGGCCAAAAATATCTCTGGGACTTGCCTTTTAACAACTTCTTTTCCCGACTTCAGCTCCAGATCTTCACCTGCTGAAAAGACCTGGGGGAGGGTTTCCCTGGTGGTGCAGCAGTTAAGAATCCGCCTGCCAGTGCAGGGGACATGGGTATGAGCTCTGGCCTGGGAAGGTCCCACATGCGGCGGAGTAGCTAAGCCCGTGCGCCACAACTACTGAGCCTGCGCTCTAGAGCCTGCGAGCCACAACTACTGAAGCCCGCACGCCTAGAGCCCGTGCTCCGCAACAAGAGAAGCCACTGCAATGAGAAGCCCGCGCACCTCAACCAAGAGTAGCCATAAATAAAAAGACCTGGGGGAGCTGGCTCTGCGGAGGGATTTCTAGCTGAATGGGACCCTGTAGACCTAGTTATATCTTCTGAGCTCCTTTCCAGCTGATTTGCATCCTGGTCATTCTCTACCCAGGTGCAAGGGCTGGTAATTCCAGCTTTTCCAGGGAATAAAGGGAACAGGACCCAGAGTCAGGAAAAGTGATTTCTGGTACTAATTCTCACCTTCTGATGACCGAGCTGCTGATATGCCCTTGGAGAATCTAGCCTGTCCCCTGTGATCCTTCCTCCTGCAAGTGACATCTAGCTGTGCTCAGTGTTGATCAGAACATTTTCAGGCGCAACAGACAGAAAGCGATGAAAGGCGCACCTTGGGTTGTGTAAGAGGGAAGGACAGGACGCCTCGGCGTGACAGATCCAGGACTGCTTCCATGTTGTCAGGGCCACTGTTTTCTCTCTCGCCACCTCTTAGTGCTGGGTGCTGGCTTAGTGTCCATGACCTCAGAAGCGCTTTTTCCACATAGCAGGGAGTGTGGCCACTCACAGCCCCAGGTTCAAATCCTTCCAGCATCTCAGAGGCAGGAGGCTGTCTTTTTCCTTGGTTTCTACAGAACAGTCCCAGGAAGGGCACTGATTGGCCTGGCTTGGTCATGTGCTCACTTCTGAACCAGTCTCTGCACCCAGCTGCGTCGCGTGCCCACATGTGGCTGAAGTCAGGCCAGGTGGCGGGGCACAAGGTGTGTTATCAGCGGAAGGGGCACGAGGAAAATCATGCCAGGCAACCAAAATCCATGGCTACCTCGGCCCCCAGCTTGCCTGCGTGTGTCTGATAGCCATGGTCCACGGTGGATGATGGGGGACAAGGATGAAACAGAAGCCAGGGAAAGGATGAAAATAAGAAAGAGTGAACCCAGAGGGTGAAGAGCCCGTAAAGGTGAAAATACTCCTCTTATCCTTGGGAAGCAGTAGTTTCAAACAGGAGAGACCTCGCCTCCCTGGGCAGGGAGTCCGGAGTCACATCACGCCTCCAGAAGCAACTCGGAGTGCCTTTAGTGGGGACAGTACCTCCACGATCTCACTCTGAAAAAATACAGATGGTCGTTGTGGACTCACAGGGCTTGTCTGAGGTCCTATAGAAGCAAGGCCTGAGATGGGGATTGGTAGGAGCGTTCTCGGGAGAAGAGAAATGAGGGAAGCCGGAGAGGACAGAGGAAAAAGCCAAGACAGATGTGGTGCAGCTGAGGTCTAACCTCAGCCCGATCCCGCAGGGAGCTCTATAGCTCTAATGGCACCAGAGTTGTCTGGCCTTGAGACAAGGGACTAGGCTTTTGCACCCCATATCTGTCAGTCATTGGCTGGGGGTCACCTCCGCAGGGAAAGCAGTCATTTCTAGGCAGCCCAGGGCTCAGAAGGAGGAAACAGCTGAGAGCCGTGAGCAGCCAGCACTCACAGTTGCTGGGGGAAGTGTGGCCAATCAAAGGGGATTGGGTGGGCCCCCTAGAGGGCTGCTGGAAGGTAATGTATTTCAAGCGCCCATCAGAATGCTGGGAGTTATCACCATCATTTTACCTGTGTTGTACAAAGGTAATGGTAAACGTTACATAACGCATGGTTCTCTGCCAGATGCTGCGCTCAATAATGTAAGCATGCGTAGGCAGTAGGAGTCTAGACAGACATAGGTTCATATCTTGTTCCAGCACTGCCGTGGACTAGTTTTGTGATTTGGGGTGCATAATTTAACCCCTTTGAGCCTGAAAGGGTTCCTGAACCCAATTCCAACGTGTGTGCATGTGTGTATGTGTGTGTGTGTGTCTGTAGGCTTCCCACACCAACAAACTCAATTCTGACACTATCTACCAACAAACTCAATTCTGACACTATCTACCCGGAGATAGAATCGGATTCCACAGGTAAAGGGTTCAGTCCCACAAGACTGCCCTTCACCTCAGATGCCAGTCGTAAGCCAAGATTGTTACCTGTGCTTCTGACCGACTGGCTCTAAATCAGAGGTCCCCATGACCCCCTCCTTGGGTTTGATTAATTTGCTAGAAGAGCTCACAGAACTCAGGAAAACCCATTTACTCACTAGATTGTCAATTTCTTACAAAGGATATCAAAGGATACGAATCAGCAGCCAGATGAAGAGATACATGGGGTGAGGGCCCCAACAAGGAGCTTCTGTTCTTGGGAAGCTTGGAGCCTGGCTCAGTGGCATGTGGAAGTGTCTGGTTCACCAATGTAGCTCTCCAAAATCCCTCCTTTTTTGGTTTTTATGGAGGCTTCATTACATAGGCATGATTGATTAACTCATTGGCCACTGGGGATTGAATCAACCTCCAGCTCCTCTCCCTTCCCTGGGAATCAGGGAGTGGGACTGAAAATTCCAACCCTCTATTCCTGTTTGGTTGCCCTGGCAACCAGCCCCCATTCTTACTTAGATGCTTTACAGAAGTCACCTCATTAACATAAACCCAGCTATGGTGGAAAGGGCTTGTTATGGATAACAAGACACCCATTTCACCTTCCTGGCTCTGAAGCAGTTTTTGGGTTTTTTTGTTTTGCTTTGTTTTTTGTTTTTGTTTTGTTTGTTTTGTTTTGTTTCAGGAATTTTTGTTTTTTTTTTTAAACATCTTTACTGAAGTATAATTGCCTTACAATGGTGTGTTAGTTTCTGCTCTATAACAAAGTGAATCAGTTATACATATACATATGTTCCCATATCTCTTCCCTCTTGCATCTCCCTCCCTCCCACCCTCCCCCTCCCACCCCTCCAGGTGGTCACAAAGCACCGAGCTGATCTCCCTGTGCTATGCGGTTGCTTCCCACTAGCTATCTATTTTACGTTTGGTAGAGTATATATGTCCATGCCACTCTCTTTGTCCCAGCTTACCCTTCCCCCTCCCCATATCCTCAAGTCCATTCTCTAGTAGGTCTGTGTCTTTATTCCCGTCTTGCCACTAGGTTCTTCATGACCTTTTTTTTTTTTTCCTTAGATTCCATATGTATGTGTTAGCATACTGTATTTGTTTTTCTCTTTCTGACTTCCTTCACTCTGTATGGCAGACTCTAACTCCATCCACCTCACTACAGATAACTCAATTTCGTTTCTTTTTATGGCTGAGTAATACAAAGACGATGTGAAAGCACAGCCTGAGCCTGTCTGGGGGTGGAAAGTGCGGGACTTGGTAGCGGTTTCTCTGGTCCATGCAGATCACTGCTCGGAACCAAGGGGACTCAACCTTAAGCTTCCACGAAGACTTGTCAGCCTGAGGTCACTACCTCTCACTTGGTGGATCAGCTTTTCCTGCCTGTAACCAAAGAGGATGTATGTCCTGGTACAGATTAGCTCAGGCTCTGCCGTCAGGCAAACCCAGGGTGTGCCCTTGCTCTCTGCACCCTAACAGCTGTGTGCCTATGAACACGGCCTCGCTGAGTTTCATTTCCTTCTCAGTTAATAGAGGAAAATAATATCTGCATCTAGGGTTATGGTAGAGAATTAAATGATATTTGTAAACACTTAAATCAGTGCCTGCTCCCAAAGAGCAGCTACTATTGTTGTTATGGATGTTTATTTGTTCAACTAATATTTACTGATGCCCTATTAAGTGTCAGTACTGTTCTTGGTAGTGGGAAGATTTTGGCAGGAAAAAACATGAGGTTTCTGCTCTTTGGGAGCTTCCAGTGAGAAGGGACGGTTAACAAATAACCAAGAAAAACCCCAGGGTGTGGGATGAATGGGAGATTGGGATTGACATATATATACTATTGATACTAAATAGTATCAATGTATAAAATAGATAACTAATGAGTATAAAATAGATAACTAATGAGTATAAAATAGATAACTAATGAGAACCTACTGCACAGCACAGGGAACTCTACTCAATGCTCTGTGGTGACCTAAATGGGAAGGAAATCCAAAAAAGAGGGGAATATATGTATATGTACAGCGGATTCACTTTGCTGTACAGCAGAAACTAACACAACATTGTAAAGCAACTATACTCCAATAAAAATTAATTAAAAAAAAAGAAAAACCCCAGAGTGGTTAAGTGTTATGCAGGGAATTAAAATAGGATATGTGATAACACTGAGCCAGATCCTTTAGTCTAGACTCTACTTTAGAAAGGCCTCTCTGAGGAAGTGAGGTTCAGGCTGAGATCTGAAAAACAGGATGGCACCAATGAGGCAATGATGTGGGGAAAGGAGATTCCAGGCCCAGAAAGCAGCTAGTGCAAAGGTCCAGAGATGAAAACGAGTTGTGCGTGATTAGAGCAAGGTCAGAACGTTTGAGGGATGCACAAAACTCAGGTAGCTGGAGTATAGTGAGAGAGGGTGGTGGACAGGTGAGAGGTGAGTTTGGGACAGTAGACAGAAGGGACCATTTAGGATTTTTCTAAGTCAGGTGAGGAGGTTGGGTCTTAATCTAAATGGAATAGAAAGCAACAGGATTTTAAGCCAAAAAGAGACATAATGTGAAATAAGCTTTTAAAAGTTCACCTGGATAATTTCATCCAGTATTTAAAGAAGTAATAATACATCCTATATATATTTCAGAAAATTGAGGATGCAGGAACACTCCCCAGTTCATTAGATGAGGCTGGTATTATCCTAACAACAAAGCCAGACAGATATAAGAACACTAAAGACATGAATATCGATGCAAAAATTCTTAACAGAATGTTAGCGATCTGAATCCAGCAACATGTCTTTAGTGACTTTTTCTCTGATCCTCTAGCTGTGGCCTTCCAGACCTCCCTCTTCCAGCTTCACCCAAGGTCTAATTCCAATATTAGGCCTATTCAATCTCGAATACATGTAAAAAATGCATTTGACAAAATGCGACACCATTCCTGATAAAAGCTCTCAACGAAATAGGAAAAGAAGGGAACTTCCTCAGTCTAAAAAGGGGTATCTGTGAAAAATCTACAGCTAACTTCATACTTAATATGAAACACTGATTGGTTTAACCCTGAGATCAGGAAGAAGGCGAAGATGCCCCCTCTCATCAGGCCTATTCAGTATTGTACTAGAGGTTCTAGTCAATGCAATAAGGCAACAAAAAGAGATAAAACACATCCAAATTGGAAAGAACGAAGTAAAAAACCGTCTTTATTTACAAATGACATGAAAATCCTAAGGAACCTATCAAAAAACAAACATACAGGCAAACAAACCCAAACTACTATGACTAATAAATTCAATGACTAACAATCCAATTTTTAAATGAGCAAAGGATTTGAATAGACATTTCACCAAAAACGACTTCCAAATGGCTATTAAGCACATGAAAAATGCTTAACATCACAAGGAATTAGAGAAACGCAAATTAAAACGAAAATGAGATACTACACACCTACTAGAAGTATCAAAAAGACTGACGATACCGAATGTTGGCAAAGATATAGAGCCACTGGAACCCTCAAACACTGCTGGTGGGAACAAAATAGTACAGACACTTTAGAAAATATTTTGGCAGTTTCATAAAAAGTAAATAATGCACTTACCACACAACCCAGTAATTCCACTCCTAGACATCTACCCAAGAGAAGTGAAACATAGATCCACATGAAGTCTTGCATGGAAATTTTTATAATAGTATTATTCATAATAGCCAAAAATAGAATAATCAAAATGTTCATCAACTAGTGAATAAATAATCAAAATTTGGTGTATTCATACAATGGACTGCTATTGAGTGATAAAAATGTTGCTACATGCTACAACATGGATGAGTCTCAAATACATTTTACTGCTCCCTTGCTCTCCCCCTCTCCCTCCCTCCCTCTGCATTTGCACAAAGAAGAGGTCATATGAGCACACAGCAAGACAGTGGCCACCTACAAACCAGGAAGAGGCATCTCACCAAAAATCCACCATGCTGGCACCCTGCTCTGAAAAGTTGGACAAAAACAACTACGTGTAGTATGATTCCATTTATTTGAAATTTTCAGAAAAGGCACATCTATAGAGGCAGAAAACGGATTGGTGGTTGCCTGGGGCTGGGGATGGGAGCTGATATTGACTACAAACAGGGGGTAAATTCTGTTTGAGGGGAGATGGAAATATTCTAAAACTAGACTGTGGTGAAGGTTGTATAACCCCACACATTTACTAAAAACAGTTGAATGATATATTTACAACAGGTAAAATTTACTGAGGTAACATGTACCTCAATAAATCTGTTTTTGAAATTTGCATAACTATGTGGAGAATGGATTGCAGCAGATAAGAGTCAAAGAAAGGAGATCAGTCAGCAGGCTATTGCATTGGTCCAAGGTGAAGGTGATGGTGGTTTGAACCAACATGGCGGCAGTGGAGATGGTAAGAACTAGTGGGATTCTGGACACACTGTGCTTGTGGAATTGACAAGATTGTTGGTGGCTTAAACATGCAGTAAGGAAAGAGAAGGACAGAGAGGAATTTTGGTGGTGGTGATAGTTGTGGTTGTATTTTGCAGTTCAATTCTGAGGGATCCCTAGCACCAATGCTGAGGGTTCTGGCCTGTGTGTAAGTGGGGAGATGGAGTGGCTGGGGGCAGAGGAGGGAGACTTTTTTTTAAAGTGCAGATTCTTGGGGTCCAATTCTTCAGAATCAGAATTGCTTAAGCTTGGTCCCTGTAATCTGCATTTAAAAAAATTCCCTCAGGTGACTGAGAAGCACTGCAGGGTTTGTAAACTCACCTGTTGCAGGCATTATTATTCCTCCCCCCCCCCCCCACCATGGGGTGCACATTGTTTATTTTATTCCTTTCTTTGAGGTCACAACTTTGTTAACTTTTAATTCAAGAAAGTGTCTGGGGCTTCCCTGGTGGCGCAGTGGTTGAGAATCTGCCTGACCATGCAGGGAACACGGGTTCGAGCCCTGCTCTGGGAAGATCCCACATGCCGCGGAGCAACTGGGCCCGTGAGCCACAACTACTGAGCCTGCGCGTCTGGAGCCTGTGCTCCGCAACAAGAGAGGCTGCGATAGTGAGAGGCCCGCGCACCGCGATGAAGAGTGGCCCCCGCTTGCCGCAACTAGAGAAAGCCCTCGCACAGAAACGAGGACCCAGCACAGCCAAAAATAAATTAATTAATTAAAAAATAAAATAACAAATATTCAAGTACAATTGGTGTCTAAAAAAAAAAAAAAAAAAAGCATTCCCCCACCCTTGGTATCTAATCAAGTTCCTTTCTGAAAAAAAAAAAAGAAAGTGTCTGAAAAATAAGGACTACGGTTATTAATTAATCCTACTAAGAAGTCTTGTTCCTATGGATTGATTTGGAAACCTGTAATACGAGAGACAAATTTACTAACCCTCCCCCCAAACATGACTTAAATCAACTATACTCCAATAGAAAATAAAAATATTTTAAATAAATACAGGCATTATTTTTAAAGTGTTAGAGTGCTTGACTTTGGTTATTGGTTCTTATAAACTTGTCCAGTGACCCTCTTTAATGTCATGAGCACAGGTGTCCTGTTCCCATTCATAGTTCTTCAACCCTGGGAACACCAAGATTAAAAGTCCAGCGTTCAAAAAAAAAAAAGAGACTTCTCTGGTGGTCCAGTGGTTAAGACTCCAAGCTTCCACTTCAGGGGGGCATGGGTTCAATCCCTGGTCGGGGAACTAAGATCGCACATGCTGCGCGATGCGGCCAAAAAAAAAAAAAGTCCAGCATTCTCCCTGAGCTCTGTTCTTTCTCCCTTGAATTCTGTTTGCCCAGAGTGGAGAGCACCACTCCCGAGGTGGGGTATGGCTTTGGAGGAGACAGACTAACCAGGGCTGTTGTCTGCGGTTGCCCGTGCCGTGCCCTCTCACTGGGGAATATTTTGAAGTGATCTAACCACAACTCTCAGACGAACCACAGAAACTATGTAGATTCAGTAAATTCACAAGCATTCCCCCTAACCCTCTAAATTAGTCTTCCTCCTTTCTCTCTCTCCTTCTTCTTAAGACCATTGACAGAAGATTTGTGAAGCCTGAGCTTGAATCCTCGTACACTAGCTAATGAGCTATGTGGCCTCATTCTAGTTCTGGGACTCAATGAGCTTATTTGTAAAGGAAGAATGGAACAAAGTGAGTGGTTCTTAACCCTGGCTGCATGTTAAAAGCACTGGAGGAGTGTTTAAAAATTGCTAATGTCCTGGCAACACCCCCAGACAATTGCATCAGAATCTCTGGGTGGTCGGATGCAGGCATCAGTATTGTTAGAAGATCCCCAAGGTGATTCCAATTGCAGCCAAGGCTCAGAATCATTGATCTGTGTAATCATTAAGGGTTCTTGAAGCTCTTTCTCTGATCTATATTTTCCTTGGCTTCCACAACACCCTCCCCCATGATTACCACTACAAGGCCAGGGTGAGTGGGGATGGTGTATTACAGTCTGTGACTGGCCAGTACCCAGGGGGTGAATCCACTCAGTCTGACAAGGACCATATCTGGCCTGGCCGCTGAAGAACCGGTGAGTATTTGAAGGCGTGTTCTTGAGCAGGTAAGCAAAAACCAACTTCCCTGGTTGCATTTAAGACCTTCCATTGGTATCCCCTAAATTAAGAAAAACTACCATTTTATGGGGAGCAGGAGTTGCCTCTCCTAAAGACATTGCCCAGAAGCCTCCAAGCGCTACAGACAGGCAATGATGGGTTAGAAGTGAGTCAAGGGGGAGGGCACAGTGGCTTTGCAAAGCAGAGACTATTTTTAAACATTAATTTGACTTTTTGAATTGATCAGATGTCCACATTAGGCAACAGAATCCTGGGAAATTTGTTAATTGTATGGAAATGTTTAGACATCTTATTTTTCTACGGATTTAGAAATTACCCATTATTCTTTATGGTATAAATAATTCCAAAATCTGTAAAACAAAGAATGTAAAGACAAGAAAGTTTGAAAGTTTCAAACTGCCTTCTTCCAGAATTCAATTCCACTGAATTCCCTGGCGGTTCAGTGGTTAAGACTCCGCACTTTCACTGCTGAGAGCTGGCTGGGGAACTAAGATCCCACAAGCCACGTGGCATGGCCAAATAAATAAATAAATAAATAAATAAATAACAAATCGTCTTCGTCCCATTTTAGCCACAGTAATTCTAAGCCCCCTGTGATGTTTCCCATCTCAGCACCCAGCACCATCTAAAAACCCTGGGGCATCCTCAACTCTGCTCTTCCATGCCTACATGCCTAGGGCATCAGCAAATCCCACTGGCAAATCTTCATAACATAGCCCTAGTCTAACCTTTTCTTACCACTCTTTTTTTTTTTTTTAATTTATTTAATTTATTTATTTTTGGCTGCTTTGGGTCTTTGTTGCTGTGCACAGGCTTTCTCTAGTTGCAGCGAGCAGGGGCTACTCTTCGTTGTGGCACGCGGGCTTCTCATTGCGGTGGCTTCTCTTGTTGCAGAGCACGGGCTCTAAGCACGCGGGCTTCAGTAGTTGTGGCACGCGGGCTCAGTAGTTGTGGCTCGCGGGCTCTAGAGTGCAGGCTCAGTAGCTGTGGTGCACGGGCTTAGTTGCTCCGTGGCAATGTGGGATCTTCCCGGGCCAGGGCTTGAACCCGTGTCCCTTGCATTGGCAGGTGGATTCTTAACCACTGCGCCATCAGGGAAGCCCATTACCACTCTTTTTTAAGCCACATTTATCTCTTTCTTGGGTCTGGCTTCAACACCTGTTTGCCTTGTGACCCATAAAAGGAGGCGGCTGGCCTAGCTAACCTCTGAGGTCCCTGCTAGACCCAAGAGTCTAGACAGTCTAACCCACAGGAAGGCGTGGACGCTGAGTAACCACTCACTATGCATCAGGTGCTCTCCTTTTGCTATTCGTTTCATCCTCATACCAACCCAGTGAGGCAGGTATCATTATCCCCCCTTTGAAGAGACGAGGCACCTGAGACTCAGATGCTTCTGGCTGCCAACCCAGGGCCCCCACCACTTGCTTCCTTGTTAACCAAGCCTGATTTTTGTCAGGGGTGGCAATGAGCCCAGCTCCTAGTGAGTCAGCAAGTCAAGATTTAGTCAAAGCCAGTTTTGGTGACCATGCTCTGCTTTACTTGTAGTTAGTACACATGCGGGCATGAGAGATACAAGGGGAAGGCAGTTGGGGCGTCCTGGGAAAGTATTTTCTCCCTCATGAGAGAAAAAAGAGCAGAAGAGATAGCTCTTTATGCCTCGTTCCTGCTGTTTCCGGCTTTGGATGTTATCAGGAGAGCAGGAAAAGCTGGCGGCTTTGTCAGGCTATGGCAGTTGTGAGGTGGGGGGATGGGATGTGTCTGAGGATGCAGGAGGAAAGGATGGGAAGTTTGGTCCTTGATGGTCTCATTGAGCCTGGTACTGCCTACCTCTGGGCTTCTTCTCCAGCAAACCACAAATGTCCTTATGAATGAAGGCAGGCTAGTCGAGAATCCTGTCACATGGTACCCAACGCACACTGACACATAAATAACTTGCCAAGGACACGCAGCTAGGAAGTTGCAGCACCAGGCTGCAAAGCCAGGTCTGTCTGTCTGCCTGTCTGCAAAGCCAAAGCGGACAGGCTCTCACCTCTGCCCCGGCCCCACTTTAATTCCAACTCTGCACCTCTGAGAGAGGATGGGCTTGAACAAGCATGCAAGGGCTTCCCAGCCGCAGCTGATGCTGGACCCAGATCTCAGCAAAGCTGCTCCTCTCACCCTTCTGGGCGGACACTTCCTGAAGGTCGGCCCTGTGGGAGTCAGGGTGCCCCCTCAGTGTTGTGGAGACTGTTGTCAAGGGCCGTCATAATAAACAACAAGACTCGTCACTCATCTGCCTTCGTGGCACCCCCTTCGTTTCACTGTGCTTATGCCTGGAGCTTGATACGCTCCACTCGCCTGTTTTCTGGAATTGGGGCTCAACAGGTAGGCCCTTCCCCCAAACCGGCATGTTGGCATCAGGGGGCCTCAGAAATCAAGCTACTCACCTTGTACTGGACTCAGAGGGCTCAGGGGAGGATGATTGGAATGTCCTCTCTCCCTACTCCTGGCCTAACCCTGCACCCCAATAGGCTGGCCTACAGGTGTTGAAGCAAATAGATCTGAGGGCTGCCAAAAGATTCGGCCACCTTCACATGTCTGTCCCACTGACCTGCTCCAGCGTGAGAAATCCCTACCCTTAGTCCTGGGATATAGTAGTATTTCCAGATTGTACCTTTCACAAAACAAACACATTACTTAATAGGGATAGCAAATCAGTTTCCTTGCTATACATGAGACTTTTACATGTTGCTTCCATTTATATGGAGATAAAACCTACCTCTGTTTGAAACTGCATACTTTTAACATGTGATTTCTTGTTATCTCTTTCTCTTTCTCGATAGTCTGTAAGCTCTATGAGTGTGAGGGGGCTTATATTTTTTTTACTTGCTGTTGTAGTCTGAGCAGCTAGTGTGGTGCCTGGCATTTGATAGGTAGTTAATAAATATATACAGAAAGAATAAATGAATTGCAGTATAATGGAGAGGGAAAGGAAGGTAAAGAAGTGGAGACAAGCGTAACAACTCTTTTAAGGAGATTGGCTGAGAGGAGAGAGAATGGGTGTGGTTAAAGGAGGACACAAAGGGCAGGGAGATTGTTAATAGGACAGGCAGGAGAAAGGGATGGGAGAGAAGTAGGATTTTCAAGTCAGCGCTGTCCACTGCCAACCCCAGGTGCCATCGTTTACATGGCATTACATGTGGATGACACCTGTTATGGCTGTGTGATGCAGTGGTCCAGTTGCATATAAGAAAGAAGTGATCATTGATGGAGAGTAAGATAGGGCCGGGATCTAGAGCATAGGTTGCGGTACTCATCCTTTGAGATTGGATAGAGGAATATATTAGGGGTAAAGTGGGAGGCAGGAAATAAGGACAGTTTTTGCCCAACGACCTAATTTTTTGGTCACCTAGGAGATGAAGCCATCCCACTATGAGAGAGCTAGACTGTGTGAAAGGCTTAAGGAAAGTGATGAGGGTTTGGAAGGGAAGAGAGAGTTGACTAAAGACAAGTAAAAGGTCTGGCAGAAACAGAGGACCCTGGCAGATCTGGGATCATCAAAGAGAAAGAAAAGGAGGCTGGGAAACACAGCGGGGGAAGAGCCGAAGGCTGGAAGGGTGTCTTCCATGCACAGCCTCTGACCCACAAATGGTGACAAAACTACTTTTATGTAAGTTGTCAGGACTCAGAAAGCATTGTCCTATTGGAACTACTGTTTACAGTGATTCAGTTCTCCAGCCAGCAACCTGCCAAAGCCCATTTATTCTTCAAAGTCCCTGAGGTCGTGAGCTAATGCTATATTAATACTTCAATATCACCTCCCATGATTACTAATTAACAACCTTTTAAGGGAAAAGGTATTCCAAGTTACAGATCGGTAGAACTGGAACACTTTTGCCCACCACCATCCATCTCTGAGTCTCTCCCCCAGCATCCCTGCCCAACACGTGGTAAGAGACTTGGTCAGCCTTCGGAGCCAGCCCCTTTGGTGGAACCAAGCCTCTATGTACCGAGAACTTGTTAGTTGCATTCATTGAACCAGGCACTGGACCTGTATGCACTTGTAAAGGGACCAAGAGCTCCCTCAGGAGTTCTGAATTGCACACTACTGGCAGTGCCATCGCTCAGGCTTGGGGGAGGGCAGCGTTTAAGAAGGGCACTTTCTCAGACAAATCTCTCTTTGATGGAGAGGTCATTACTATGTCATAACACTTGACCATTGAAAGGGCCTTTAGACTTTGATCCAGCAGTTCTATTTCTAGAAATCTACCTGGTTGAAATACCAGCACAAAGGTGCAAAGATAATGCTCACAGCTGTTCACTGCAGTATTATTTGTAATTAATAAAAGCTGGAGGGCTTCCCTGGTGGCGCAGTGGTTAAGAATCCACCTGCCAATGCAGGGGACACGGGTTCGAGCCCTGGTCTGGGATGATCCCACATGCCGCAGAGCAATTAAGCCTGTGTGCCACAACTACTGAGCCTGTGCTCTAGAGCTCGCGAGCCACAACTACTGAAGCCCGTGTGCCTAGAGCCCGTGCTCCGCAACAAGAGAAGCCACCGCAATGAGAAGCCCACGCACCGCAATGAAGAGTAGCCCCCCGCTCGCCGCAACTAGAGAAAAGCCCGCGTGCAGCAATGAAGACCCAACGCAGCCAAAAATAAATAAATAAATATTTAAAAATAAAAAAATAATTTTAAAAAAGCTGGAAACATGCAAATATTCGTCAACGGGGGAAAATGAGTAAATTAATTTTGGTAACCTTGTCCCACTGCATAGTGGCCCATGATGTGACCCTTAAAAGAATAAGATAGGGCTTCCCTCGTGGCGCAGTGGTTGAGAATCTGCCTGCCAATGCAGGGGACACGGGTTCGAGCCCTGGTCTGGGAAGATCCCACATGCGGCGGAGCGACTAGGCCCGTGAGCCACAATTGCTGAGCCTGCGCGTCTGGAGCCTGTGCTCCGCAACAAGAGAGGCCGCGATAGTGAGAGGCCCGCGCACCGCGATGAGGAGTGGCCCCCACTTGCCGCAACTAGAGAAAGCCCTCGCACAGAAACGAAGACCCAGCACAGCCATAAATAAATAAATAAATAAAATTTAAAAAAAAAAAAAAAGAATAAGATCTGCATGTATTAACACGGTATATAATCGATATATTCATGATACATAATTGATGAAAAAAGTGGGTTTGAAACAGTATGTGTGATAGGAAATTAGATATAGCTACATAACAAAATATACATATATTAAAATGTATGTATGTATACATGATCACAAAAGTACATATTAAGAAATACCATGTAGGATGAGCCTCTAATTATTAATAATGGTTACCTCCAGGGGAAGGACTAGAGGAGGAGAAATGGAACTTCCATACTTTCTACATTACAGAATTGCCAGAACTTTTTACAATGAGCATGAATTACTTCTATATTAAAATAGCTTTTGAACTAATTTTTACAGATATTAGACATTGTAAATATGTTAGTGCACCATAAATTAATCTATAAATAGATTGTTCTCCCAATGAAAATTCCACAGGGTCTTTTTTTGGAATCTCACAAGCTGATTCTAAAGTTCATATGGAAAAATAAACATACTAGAATAACCAAAAATTTTCTGAAAAGGAAAAGAAATGAGAGGAGACAAACCCTAGCAGGTATTCAAATGCACTGTCCAAACTACAATAATTAATAGACTCAGCTGGAGAGTAACCCGTGAATAGACAGGCAGATCAATTCAACACAAAAGAGCCCAGAAATAGACACAAATGCTTGTGGAAAATTTTTATGGGATAAAGGTGTCCCTTCAAACCAGTGGGGAAGAACAAGTCCTTCAGTAAACAGTATTGGAACAACTGGGTTGCCAGCTTGGGAGAAAAAAGAACTGAATCCCTCATTCGATCCCTACACCTAATAAATTCCAGGTGACTCTAGATAAACGTTAAAGAGAAAAACTATAAAAGTACTAGAAAAAAGTATGAGCGAATATGAGCATATTTTATAATAAAGGAATGGAGAGTAGGACTCAGACATCTTCGGGGGCCACTACTCTGCCTGCCCCAAAAGGTACCACTGAGCTGGTGCCTCTTCTACCCCGGGCACTGAGGACACACCAGGACAGCAGCCACACAGCCCTTGCCTCATAGAGTTCCTATTCCAGCTGCGGGCGTTACAGAGCCCAAGCTCATTCTGCTCACTGCATGACAGGCCCGTAAATTGGGAGACAAGCTGTTGCAACAAGGAATAACGCTTTTAATCGGAAAGCTAGCAGACCGAGAAAACACACTAGCGTCTCAAAAAAACCATCTTCCCTCAGTCCGAATTCCGGGCTCCTTTTATACAGAAGAGCGGAAGGGGGCGGGGCCACTGCAGCACCGACCAATGGCTGAGCGGAGCTGCTACAGCTCGCGCCTGCCCCGCCCCTATTACAGGGGGAGGGAGGCAATAAACGAAAACACAAATAAAATAAATCATGTTAGATGGTGATTAGTTCTATGGAGAGGTACAGAGCAGGAAAGGAGGCAAAGCTCGTGAGTTGAGGCTGAGTGAAGGGATTTAGAGCCAGGAAGCCCTCACTGGGAAGGGGACACTGGTCTGGAGGAAGAAAGGGAGCAGCTGTGAAGACACCTGGGGGGAAGAGCATTCCAGGTAGAGGGGACAGCAAGTGCAAAGGCCTTGAGGCTGGAGTGCATCTGATGCATTCACAGGGCAGAAGGTGACAAGTGGGGCTGGCGGAGGGTAAGAGAGATGGTAGGGAAAAAGGCCAGAGAGAGTTGGGAGGAGGTCTTTTCCTTGGAGTGAGACAGAGCCTCTGGAGGAATCTGAGCAGAGGCTAACAAGATCTGCCTTCCTAAAATTCTGTTCAAATGCAAGGGAGGAAGTCAGGAGGTTATCGCGGTAATCACGGTAGAAAGTGATAACGTGGTTCACGGTACTAGCAGTGGAGGTGAAGAGGAGTAATTTGATTTTATGATTTGACAGGATATGACATACAGCCAGAGCTACAGATTGTAGGATGCGAGAGAAACTGATAAGTCAAGAACGACCCTAAGGGTTTTGGTCTGAGCAGTTGGAAAGATGGAACTGCCATCACTGGAGAAAGAGGTTCAAGAGAGAAGTGGATTTGGGGGCGATAATTAGTTCATTTTGGGAAATGTTAATTTTGAGATTCTATGTTAGTGTTAATAAATGTTCATAAAATGTTAATTTTGAGACATCCAGTAGAGCTGCCAAATGGGCATTGTAAATCCAAATCTTGACTTCAGGAAAGAGGGCTAGAGATAAAAATTGGGAGTCAGAGAAATGGCATTTAAAAACGTGAGATTGAACAATGGGTCACCCGTTGGCAAAGGCAAGGTTTGGATCCAGATCTTGGTCCTGCCTTTGTACATTGAAGATTTGAGGTGGAGAACTAGCTGTATTCCTTATCCTTTGTTTCGTTTAGAGAGCAGTTAATTTCTATTTTTCTTTTTTTAGTAGGGAAGTATTTCATGTTCAATTTAGAGACCAGACACCAGATAATAAACACCAAAAATGTAAATGACCTATAATCTCATTAAGCATAATCGCTTTTAGCCATTTGATATATTTCCTTTCAGACTCTTGCTAATGTATATATTTTGTATGTCACACAAAGCCCAAAAAGTATTAGTTGGTTTTGCCTTTTTATAAAAAAAAATATGAGAAGGGAAATGCGGGGCCCCTTGAGAGACTCACCTGGTGAATATCCATCCATGAAAATATCATCACTCTCTCCAAGGCAGGCTTTCTGCCCAAGATGCCTCGTTTTGCACAAGTATGGTCAGCGCCTCCCCTTGGGCTGTGCGGCCACTCGGCTCTGCCATCTGCTGAGCAGATGAGGAGCCTGGCTTTCTGACGTGTACCTGTGGCACCTGGTGGATAAACACATAAATGGGTGCTTGGCTGGTGTGACTGTCTTGTGTATAACAGGCCTCACCACCATGGAGCTTCCACCCGTAGTTGGGTAAGTGAGAGGCTCGTTCTGCGGCAGCAGGAAATTTACTTCCTTACACAACTGTGAGGTTCAGGAAAGGGTATTCAGCAGCGGTTTCACAGTGGAGAGAGAAAACCCTTGGGAATTCATTTTTTCTTTTCAGCTCCCAGAACATCTCATTCAGAGAGGAACTGTCATCTTTCTATTCCTGACCTAGTACTAAGGCTCAGAACCAGTGACCTGCCTGCATTTTGCCTGAATTTCTTGCAAACTGAGGCCAAAGAAAGAGCAGCTGCTCTATAAATACTGATTTGTGAAGGGAGTACAGGGTGAGGGGCAAAATCTGGCCCCTCTCCTGCTCCCGCACACACACCTTCCCCACTCCACGCCCCACCCTTCCAGCTGCTCCCACCAGGACAAGGGGAAACCGTGACATGACCATAGGGGCCCCAGAGTCAGGATTTTTATCACCATGGCGATCAGTCACCTCTTACAACAATGCCCGTAAGACACAGCCTCACGCACCCCTGCCAGAGCCTGACATGATGTGCTGATAAAAGCATAGATTTTTTTTAAAATATTCTCTTTTTTTCTTTTTCCACGCTGTGTGGCATATGGGATCTTAGTTCCCCGACCAGGGATCAAACCCGTGCCCCCTACATTGGTAGGGTGGAGTCTTAACCACTGGACCACCAGGGAAGTCCTATTCTTGCTTTTTGACCAAGTAATCCTACTTTTATATATATATATAAATTTATGTATTTATTTTTGGCTGCGTTGGGTCTTCATTGCTGCGGGAGGGCTGGGCTTTCTCTAGTTGCAGTGAGCGGGGGCTACTCTTCATTGCGGCACGCGGGCTTCTCATTGCGGTAGCTTCATCTTGTTGCGGAGCACGGGCTCTAGGAGAGCAGTTGCGGCTCGTGGGCTCTAGAGCACAGGCTCAGTAGTTGTGGTGCACAGGCTTAGTTGCTCCACGGCATGTGGGATCTTCCCAGACCAGGGCTCGAACCCGTGTCCCCTGCATTGGCAGGTGGATTCTTAACCACTGCACCACCAGGGAAGTCCCCAAACCACAGATTTTAGAGGCAGCACACCTGGGCTCAAATCCCACCTTGATCAAGTTACTTAATCCCAGACTTGGTTTTCACACCTGCAAAATGGGGATGATAATACCCACCTGTCAAGTCTGTGGGGCAAGACTAAATAAAATGTCTGCAGATCCCCTGGTCCATAGTAGGTCACAGCAAATGTTATTTCCTGCTCCTGTTCATGGAGACCAGCCTTGTTGACGTGGATTCCCTCTCTGCATGCTCCTTCTGGAGACCTCAGAAGGTCATCTGGCGATACACTTCTCCTTTAGCATCTTCAATAGTGCTCTAGAGAGGGAATCACAAGTCATTACCTTGACATTTGCAGTTGATAACTAAAATAGATGTGAGGTGAAGTGCTAAGACTGAAAGTCACAGTTCAGGGCCTGAAGAGGGCTCAAAATGAAAATGACCTAGGGGAAGAAGTTCATTTGGGAAAATGTGAGTAACTCTCTTCGGAGGGAAGTGTAGCCGCTCTCCCAAGTTGCCTCAACAGCACCAGTCAGTGAGGAAGGAGGAGTGTGGCCAGCCTGGGTATTGAAAAGTTGTTCCTGTCCCGGGGTCTGAGGGGTCTCGAAGGGTGAGAACCGCTGAGGCCTCCAGAAGAATCACGTGTG
The DNA here is from genome assembly GCF_028023285.1 of Balaenoptera ricei. Classification (NCBI taxonomy): domain Eukaryota; kingdom Metazoa; phylum Chordata; class Mammalia; order Artiodactyla; family Balaenopteridae; genus Balaenoptera; species Balaenoptera ricei. The sequence goes on along the minus strand of NC_082645.1, from coordinate 1,552,599 downwards.
TGGGTCCCGAGAGGAATGCCTGAGCCCCACTATTATGAATGGCTTCATCAGGTAATCTCACTGTCATTTCAGAGTCCTCCCAGAGGAAATGGGAGGCAGGAGATAAGCCATCTCATCCTTTTCCACCTAGGTGTCGTTAGAAGATACACAGTGGAGAGCAGTAGGGAATATAAAAGCAATTTCAACTTAAAGTCAGAGCTTCTAGTTTCAAGATAATTTCTACAAATGAGTATTAAATACAATGTGACAGGTGGGATAAAGGCCAACTCCTCAACATGGCCTGCTATGCCCTGCGTCCCTCCTATGTCTGCCCCCTACCAGCTGCCCAGAACCTTATTCACATCCTAGAACATGTGTCTCTCACACTTGTGCACCTCCACAAAAGCCCTTCATTCCTCCTGATCTCAGCTCCAGGGGTGAATACCGGTTGTGTCCAAGGCCAATCCCAGTGGTCCCATTGCCATGCTGGTCATTGGTTTGGGTGTGAGCTTGTAACACAGATCTGGCAAAGAGATGGAAGGGAAATGTGCTGGGGGAAGAGGGGATTCTGGGAAAAGTTTTCCCACTAATTAAATTTTATCTTTTTTTTTTTTTTTTTGGCCACACTGCGGACTTGTGGGATCTTAGTTCCCTCACCAGGGATTGAACCTAGGCCCTCAGCAGTGAGAGTGTGGAGCCCTAACTACTGGACCGCCAGGGAATTCCCTTTTCCCACTAATTAAACAAAAAAGAACATTAAACAAAAAGCTCCTCTCATTCTGCCAGACATTGTCATGTCTGTGTGTGAAGCCTGGAACCATGGCAGCCACTTTGTGACAGGGAGGGAGCTAAGCTGATATAATGAGGACCACAAAGTGGAAAGATGGAAAGAATCTGCGGTTTTGACAACATTGTTTGAGCCAATGGACTACTCAGCCATGGCAGCTGTTCTACCTCAAGACTTCTTGCTAAGTGAGGTAATACATTTTTCTTATAGTTGTAGCCACTTGAGGTTTTCTGCTCATTGCCACCAGAAGTGTCCTAACTGATACAAGACTTGAAGTCAATTTTCAATGTTCTAATTTAATCATATAAATAGTCACAAGGCTAAATCATCTTTCTCTGAATCTTCTAGATTGTTTTGTGATGGGTTGGGGAAAATTGAGGGCACCATGAAGGAGGAGAAGCACAGTCTTTCTTGGCTGTCCATAAACTGAGACTAGCATGTGCCTGAATGATTGTTTGTTCCTGCGGAGATGGGTAGTTACTTTTCTACATTTTACTAGGAAGTGTGTATGTATGTGTTTTAAAAATGAAGATGCACTTGGACAATTTTAAAAGATAAGGACATGAGGGAAAAGCTAAAGGAGCTTTTTTTTGTGAGAGGTTTAATGGAAGTCTATACTTGGAGAGTCAAGGCCTTTTTTCTACCATGCACAAGAGCACCTGGCCAACGGGGTGAGTGGACACAAAAATCCAACCCACTCCTGGCACAGGCTGCATCTACCTGAAGGAAGGGGTGCATTTTTTCTAATCTGCACAAAGGTACCATAAGGGCTAGTGGTAGTCTTACGGGCAATACTGTTTCAAGGCCGGTAACAAAGTGTGGCATAGAGGTCATGAAGCAGATAAGAGGATCTATGTCCATATTTTGCCCACAACTGCTCTAGAAGTCCAGGAAGTGGACTTCAGCAATAGCAGGAGAGAGCTACTTGGAACAGATGTTCTTGAAACCTTCAGGAGCATACCACTGTGTCTGAAAATTGCTTTAAATATTTCATCACTGACCAGGTGTGATTACGTGTGCTAGTTAGTTCAAGCATCATCTCTAAGTATGTCAGTTGTCCAAAGTAAGAATATGTGTTCCAGGGGTGATCAGTTGGCCTTACATCAAAAGAGCCATAACAGTGTTTCTGATATCAGTCTTTCCTTCAGTGCTTTGCTAACTGGAACAGTGAATGTCAGAAATTGCTTTTTTTTTTTTATAACTTTTTTTTTTTTTTTTTTTTTGGCTGCATTGGGTCTTCATTGCTGCGTGCAGGCTTTCTCTAGTTGTGGCGAGCGGGGGCTACTCTTTGTTGCGGTGCGCGGGCTTCTCATTGCGGTGGCTTCTCTTGTTGCGGAGCACGGGCTCTAGGTGCGCGGGCTTCAGTAGTTGTGGCTCGCGGGCTCTAGAGCGCAGTGGGCTTCCGTAGTTGTGGCTTGTGGGCTCTAGAGCGCAGCCTCAGTAGTTGTGGCGCACGGGCTTAGTTGCTCCACAGCATGTTGGATCTTCCCGGACCAGGGCTCGAACCCGTGTCCCCTGCATTGGCAGGTGGACTCTTAACCACTACACCACCAGGGAAGTCCAGAAATTGCTTTTCAATGATGAAATTAGCAACTTGTTGACTAACATGATTCATGCTTAGAAATGCATTCTCATTTGGTAAAAGAAATGATATTTAAGATATGTAGGCTGGACATAAATTTTAGAGACATTTCCCACTCTTTATAGTCAGGAAGAAAGAATCTTGCACCCTGAGGAAGGATTGTTCCTAAATGGTCCCGTATCCAGCCATTGTTTCTGAGGATTCCTGGTTGCCAAAGCCCACTCTAACCTGAACTGAATCCAGCCTCTGGAATGCTGGAGTCATCAGGGCAAATTTAATGGCAGGGAGCTGGAACTTCATTGAAATTACAGAAGAGGTTTTAGGACCATTTTGGTCCCTGCTGCTTGCTAATAAATGTTCCTGTAATAAGTATCAGCAGGGGTGGCAGAGTTTGGTCTGAGACTTGTTTTTATTATGAGAAGATTGTGGAGGTCCACTGAAATCTCCCCAAACCATCCCTGAGGTTAGTTTTCAACAGGGCACCATCCTCAATGGCAATACACAGTGAGGTTCCTTTAGAAAGTTTTCTTTTTATATTTATTTATTATTTAATTTATTTTGGCTGTGCCGGGTCTTAGTTGTGGCATGCAGGATCTTCATCGAGGCATGTGAACTTCTTAGTTACGGCATGCATGCAGGATCTAGTTCCCTGACCAGGGATCGAACCCGGCCCCCCTGCATTGGGAGCATGGAGTCTTACCCACTGGACCACCGGGGAAGTCCCCCTTTAGGAAGTTTTGAGAGCAGTGGATTTTGTCCTGGGGGAGCCAGAACATGAGGGACAGACGTGGTGAATGGAAGAGAAATAACATGGTGATGCTGCATGATCATCTAGTGGACAAACAGATTTCTAAGCACTCATGAGGCACACCTTTAGAAACTTCCAGAAATAAATAGAAACTAAGAGCTGCTGATATCTCACAGTACAGCTGGCTAAGGCTCAAACAATCTTAGTTTGGGCATTAAAAGCAAATGTAACTTCATGTCCTACCTACATACTGGAAAAGTCTAAAATACTAGTTACATCCAGTGAAACTAAGCATGATTATATACAATACAGCATTTAAAGTGTGTAATGGTTGCAGGTATAAGCCATCCTGGAAAAAAAAAACAGTTGGAAAAATCCAAGAGCAGAGGTCTTGGTCCAAGTTATGGCTTCTGTGAGGTTTAATAGGGACTTAGTCCCTTTTCCTCTACTGGGCTCGTTAAGAAGTTTTATCTACTACTTCTGGTGATTTTAGGTGCTATCTTCCTGGGAAGGGGAGGAGAGGAGTGGGGTGGTAAAGCTTGTTGTGTCAAAGGCTTGTCATGGGGACCCTCTAGCTGGTAGTTTGAAATGACAATTATGGAGAAAACTGGGACATTTGGGGGCTCCTGGATTTCCATGTTACCTTACGAGGCCATTTTGATGGGGCGACTGTTCAGGAGCACGGGTACTGCACGGAATGAGAACATTCACACAGGCCTTTGGGGGGCTCAACCACAGATTGACAGGAGATCCCTAGTTGCCTGCGCCATGGAAGGCAAAACGGAACATTGGACAAGTCAACTCACCAATAGGTATTGAGCTCTTGTTAAGTGCCAAGCACTGTGGCAGTCACTGTGACCCAGTCCTGCTATGAATAGTCTTGTTAATAGCAAAGGCAAAACAAAACATGTTAGGAGTTGTAAATCAAGTGGGGAACAAAAACTGATGCCTTCAGTGTTTTTCATTCTAGCCAATTTGTTTGCACCAATAAGTAGAACAACCTCGAGCTTAATGCTTACTTCTCCTGAGCCTTGATGTACCCTCAATTCCCTCTTCCTCCCTTCCTTTCTTCTCCCCAGTAATGAAGAATTTTTGAGCATCTAATGTGTTTCAGACACTCATGCTAGATTCTGAGCATACAGAGATAAAAACACAAGTTATGGCCCTTACGGAACTCATGATCTCGTGTGTGTGTGTGTGTGTGTGTCTGTCTGTCTGTCTGTGGGAGGGCGGTGGTAGAAAGAAATAGATAAACAGACCATTAAAACACAACTTGATAGGGAATTCCCTGGTGGTCTAGTGGTTAGGATTCTGCGCTTTCACTGCCGAGGGCATAGGTTCGATACCTGGTCAGGGAATTAAGATCCCACGTGCATGGCGCAGCCAATAAAAACAAAAAACAAAGAAAAACTTGATAAATACTAGAATAGTGAGGCCTCAGGTAGCTCAGAGGAGACATATCAAACTCAGAAAATTTATGTCAAAGCTATAAACAAGCTCCCTGGAGGTGACGCCACTTGAGCTAGGTCTTAAAGGACAAGTGGCCAGGGTGGAGGAGAGGGATGAAAGGCCTTCAGGTCAGCTGGCAGCATGTGCAGTACGTGTTGTTGTGACTGCAGGAGGCCGAGGAGGGGCTCCAGGGAATTCAGCTTTCGGCAGCCGGGACACAGGATGCACCGGGGAAAGGATGGCAGCAGAGCAAGCTGGACTTTGGGCTGAGCCCGGATCACAGAAGAAACAACTCAATCCTGAAGGTGACAGAAAGTCAAGGGATTTAAAACACAGAAGGAACAAAATATATTTTTGTTAGAGGAGGTCGAGGACAGACTGCAGTAGAGAAGAAAGACAGAGACAGGGGGACTTCCCTGGTGGTCCAGCGGTAAAGATTCCGCCTTTCAACACAGGGGACGCAGGTTCCATCCCTGGTCGGGGAACAAAGATCCCACATGCCGCGGGGCAACTAAGCCCGAGCGCCACAACTACTGAGCTCACATGGCTCAACAAGAGAGCCCACGTGCTGCAAACTACAGAGCCCACGTGCCCTGGAGCCCGAGTGCCACAACTAGAGAGAAACGCGAGCAGACGGCGCGCCGTAACAAAGATCCCGCGCACCACAACGAAAGATCCCGCACGTCTCAAGGAAGCTCCCACATGCCGCAACAAACACCCGATGCAGCCCCCCCCCCAAAAAAAAAGAAAAGCAAGAGATAGGGTTGTGACGGTTGTTCACGGTGTAATTTTTAAAAGAGCCCTTTCAGGTGTATTTATCCATAACATCAGTCTACTCCTATAAGTAGTCTATAATTAATATTTTTAAGTTGAAGTCTCATTATTCTCTAGTACTGGTACCTGAATCAAGGAATGTTACTTGTCATTCCCGGGGAATCATGTTGCTGGGCGACTCTCCATCCGTTGCTTCAACAATTCTTCAATGGTTCTTTGCTTCAGAGAGAAGGCAACACTACTGGGGTCAAAGAAATCATAGCTCAGCTTTAATTGTCAAACTGATTTGAAGGCCACGGTGAAGACAATCATATTGAAAGCTGGGTTTTACTGAGTGACAAAGGTATTTTCTAAATTCTGAAATTTTCCCTTTAAATAAGAAGTAAAGTTTGGATTATAGAGAAGGGAAGAACTTGGATAAGGGCAAAACATTTGAAAGAGGAAAGGGAGAGGGGGTGAAAGGTCAGATACAAATGTCTTGCTTGTCTTGTGGGGTGGAAACTTCCAGAAGGGGTGTAAGGAACCCATTGTTACATTTTGAGAGACCTGAGAACACTGGGGTTTTATGTCAGAGGAGACCGCAGGGCATTCAAATAAGTCCCACATTGGGCAATGGCCCTGCATTGATGCCTGTAAGGAGTGATAGAGCAGCTTCATTCAAGAGGAGTTAGTGGTCCCAGTGGACCCCAGTCTACATGTCACATGCGGAGGCTTGAGGAGGACCCATAAGCACCAGTAGTGGATGAGAGAATGCTAAGAAAACTGGTAGACCAGAGGAAGGCTGGGAATCAGGAGGAGGAGGTCACAGAACATAGGGTCTCGTGACTAAAGGCTGTATCAGGAAACTTCGGCTTTAGCAGTGATTCCCAGAATTCCAGCCGGGACCCACTACTCCTCAGCATCAGGGGTACAGTTGGCCCAGTGACCCTGTAGGATGAGGGCCATCTCGTGGAAGGCAGGGGAAACCCAAAGCCCCCCCATCCCCTGCACCCAAGTGCCCAAGGAGGAGGGAGATACAGCCCTGAGGCAGGAAGTGAATTTGAATCCACTATTTACCCCCAGGTGACAATTTTAAACTGGAAGAGACTGAGTTAAATTAAAAAAAAAATTTTAGGTGTCTTCCTCAGCATGAGCAAGAAGGGCATTGGTCTCAAGCAGGATGGGCTCAGTTCATGAATATAAGGTTACTTGGGTTTTTTTTGCATCTGAGTTGTAGTGTGTAAACTTCTATTCTGCTTTACCTGTGTATATCTCACACACACACACACAAACACACAAACACACATGTTTATGAATTCCTTCTCTAACAAAAATCATCATGTCAAAAAATATGCTCCAAAATAGCAGACAACAGAAGATCCTAGGGAAGGTTGGCTTTCAAATGAAAAGGCTGAGGATTCTTTTACTTTACAGTAGGGGAGGCAACAGAGTGCAATGGTTAAGACCATGGAGCCCGATGTGTAGTCTTCAAACCCGGGTTCCACTTGGGCAAGTCCTTCATATCTCAGTGCCTCAGCTTCCTCCTCCGGAAAATGGAAATAATAATCACACCCACTTCATAGGCTTGATATGAATACTAACCGAGTTTTATCTGGAAAGCATTTGGAACAGCTCCTGGCATACGAGTGGTGCCCTCTTAGTGTTTAACAAACAGACTCTGGTCTCAGGATCTCAAACTCTTGAGGGACTTGTGATTGAAGGCAGGGTCACATGTGAGATGGTGATTTAGAATAACAAATGTCAGCTTTTTATCCAGACTTCTGAATCTGGGCAGTTCCTTTGGCCATAGCCCTTCTTTCCCCCTAACTCTGTCTATTCAGTGGATATAAGATTGTTTTGTCTGTTTCTGACACTAAAGGACTGTGAAAATTAATGAGGACGATGTCTGTGAAGTGCTTTGACTTTTTTAAAGGAAAACTGAATAAAAAACAAAAGATAAGAAAAATTTTGAGGCACTTTTTCACCGTCTTTAACATTCAACTGTTTCATCATTGTTGTCTTTCTTCTAGGGCTCTCTATCTACTTGCCAGCTGAAAAAAGAGAGAAAGAATAGCAATCAGAAATACAATATGTTTCATGAAATGTTTGGCATTTAAATCTCTCATAAAATATAGAGCTGAATGGCCTACAGTATATTTTAGATATATTTGCTGGTAGACTTTTAAAAAATTTCATCACCGTGGTAGCATTTAACACACAAGAAGGAATTTCTCTTAGACCTGAATCCAGAAAATTAATCTAACACCTGTTTAAAAATAGAGACGGTTACTTTCTGCTATGTCCTTTTCTCTATTTTTAAAAGCCCACTACTTGTTCATTCGCCTTCCCCAGATGTTAGCTGGGAAATGGAAATCTTTTTTTAAAGCCTAGCTAGAAGAACTCACAGATACACAAAAGTGTTGATAGCACCATAGGTGCAACTTACATCAAAATCCCACAGAATTCAAAATTTTAAGGATCTGTTGTTGCCACTTCATCTTCCATTATTAAATGCATAGAAATCACAAGGTGTGTACCTGTGAGAATTTCGTGAATTAACAAACATCTATAATGTAGAACTAATGCGGGTGACATTTAGGTTTTGAGGCAGAGCTAAATTCAGGTTTTTCAAAGCTTGGTCAGCTGTTCAATACAGATATTGTTTTTAATCTAGTGCTATGATCACTTCATCACATAAGCATGTTTCTTGAAATGGCAGGAAACTTGAGGTTTGAGATATTTTTAGAAGGCGTAGTTCCTATAATCCTCCTAGATGCAAATATGAATTACACTCAGCTGGATCCACCACCATGATCTAAAGCAATGTTTTTCAAACTGGGTCATGGCCCATTCACAGGCCCTGAAATCACCTTATGAATCAAAACCAGCATTAAAAAAATTAGAAGATAACAGAAAACATAACATCATAGTAGTAGTACATCTTATGGGGAAAGAGAAAGCTTTGTTTCTGTGTGTGTGTGTGTGTGTGTGTGTGTGTGTGTGTGTTGGGTTATGATACACAGTGTTTCTCGGGGTGAGCCAATAAAATATATTTGAAAGCTGCTGATCTAAGATTACTGTATGCATACTTCTTAGCCAATATAAACTACTAGTAAGAGGAAATCAGTACACACCTAATGGAAAAATAATTTTTCAATGAATTTCATAGACCTTGAAATTATTCACAGCCTCTAAACCAGTTATTGCACCTCTGGATATTCATCTTAAGGAAATAATCCAAAATTCAGACAAAGATTATTACATAGAAATATTCACTGCACTGTTATTCATTGTACTGGAAACCCCTAACAGCTTAAGTGCTCAATAACATAGTAATAGTTAAGTCAATTTAGAATATGAAAACTAGTTGAGTATGGCATCATCATTAAAGGCAACATTTTCAGAGGATTTATAGTGATGTGGGGAATGCTTACAATATTAAATAAAAAAGGATTCAAACTTGCTTATACTCTATAATCTTAAGAACTGCAAAACTTGTTAGAAGAAAAATGCTAAAATAGTGGTTTTCTGAGTTGAGTTATGGATAATTTTCATTCTGTTTTTCTATATTTTTCAAGTTAACTACAGTGCACGTATATCATATCTATTGTCTAAGGGAAAACACGTGTTTCTTTAAAAACAAGTTCCCCCTTCCCAGGATAATAGTGTGTGTTCTTATCAGCCAAGTAGCAGTGCTTTTGCAAGGATGCTACCTTGGTTGACTCCCCTGTTGGTCCAGAGAGAGTAATATTTCCCTTCTTTCACATGTACATTCATAGTGTAATACTTTGAAGATTCCAGTTCACACTATTCCTGGGAGATTAGTGCCTGCCCATGGGTGATCTTCCTTTTCTCAAGACCAGCACGTCAGTTTCCTATCCTTGCTATAACAGATTACCATCAACCTGGCAGCTTAAAACAACACAAACTTCTTTTCTTACAGTTCTGGAGGTCGGGAATCCAAGATGGTTCTCACTGGGCTAAAATCAAGGTATCACCTGGCCTGAGGTCCTTCTGGAGATTCTAGGGGAGAACCTGTTTCCTTGCCTTTTCCAGCTTTTACAAGCCACCAGCATTCATGGCCCCTTCCTCCATCTTCAAGCCAGTGGCATAGCATCTTGAACTCTCTCTCTCCCTGCTTCCATCTTCACATTGCCCTCTCCTCCAACTCTGACCCTCCTGCCTCCCTTTTAACAAAGACCTTTGAGATTACACTGGGCCTGCCTTGACAATCCAGGGTAACTCACTATTGCAATATCCTTAATTTAGTGATATCTGCCAAGTCCCGTTTGCCATGTAGTAACTTATTCACAGGTTTTGGGGATTAGGACATGGACATTTTTAGGGAGACCATTATTCTTTCTACCATCACCAGGTTTGACAAAACAGCTTAAAACAGGGGCAGGATGGGGGGAGGATCATCTCTCTTGCATTACAGATAGAGTGGCTTGAAAACTGCACTGTGCCCAGGTAGCTGCCCCAGTTGTGTATGGACCCATGATTTTCCCCCAGAGGACAACATCCATTAATAACAGGATCTGTCACTCAGTCACTGGCAATAGCCAAAGGTTAGCCAAAGAAGAGATGGTTTCCAGCTTTACTGTTACTATGCAAGTCTAAGCATCTCAGAAATGTAGACAAGGTGCAAAAGTACACATAAATAGATGCTAAAGGACCTGCAGGGTTTTTTTCCTTTCTTGTAGTTGATTTCTAATCTCACAGCATTGTGGTCAGAAAGATGCTTGATATGATTTTAATTTTCTTACATTTACTGAGGCTATTTTTGTGGTCCACCATGTGATCCATCCTGGAGAATGTTCCATGTGCACTTGAGAAGAATGTGTATTCTGCTACTTTCATATGGAATATTCTATAAATATCAATTAATTCCATCTGCTCTAATGTGTCATTTAAGACCTCAAAATGGGTTAAAGACCTAAATGTAAGGCTGGATACTATAAAACTCTTGGAGCAAAACACAGGCAGAACACACTTTGACATAAATTGCAGCAATATCTTTTTGGATCCACCTCCTAGAGTAACACAAATAAAAACAAAAATAAACAATCATGATTCCCTTCTATCATTGTCTCTTAGGCTATTGCTATGTAGATGACAGATGAGCCAGAAAAGGGAGATTATGAGCTCAAAAAATTCAGAGGTTATTCTAACTCACTTCTGTTTTTATTTTAGAACTTTTAAAGTTCCTCAAGTAATACCACATTGTAAAAAATGTTAGAAAATACAATTAAGCAGTAATAAAAGGAGTGTTGTTTGTATGTCACGTCTGGTTCTTCAAAGCTGAATACAGGGACTTCCCTGGTGGTCCAGTGGTAAAGAATCTGCCTTACAATGCAGGGGACTCGGGTTGGATTCCTGGTCAGGGAACAAAGATCCCACGTGCTGCAGGGCAACTAAGCCCGCGCACCACAAATACTGAGCTCCCGCGGCCTCAACTAGTGCCCGCGTGCCACAAACTACAGAGCCCACGTGCTCTGGAGCCTGTGTGCCACAACTAGAGAAGAGAAAACTGGCATGCCACAACTAGAGAGAAGCCTGCACACCACAACAAAGAGTCCGTGCACCGCAATGAAAGATCCCGCATGCCTCAAGGAAGATCCCACGTGCTGCAACTAAGACCCAACACAGCCAAAAATAATTTTAAAAAAAAAAGCTGAATACAAAACAACTAGGTGCCAGGGTTTTTAAAATTTATTTATTTATTTTATTTTTTTAACATCTTTATTGGAGTATAACTGCTTTACAATGGTGTGTTAGTTTCTGCTTTATAACAAAGTGAATCAGTTATACATATACATATATCCCCCAGGGTTTTATTTTTTAAAAGACCTTTTAACTGAGTTGTGGATTTAGAAGATTAAAATTCATTTAAACAACTGAAGTAAACTTCAAAGCAATAAAAACATTTGGTTATGAGCTTAACTATCTTCATACATACTGCTTTTGGTTTCTTTTAAATGCAATAGTGTATTATTTTTTTTAGAAAAATAGTGTATGAGATTAATGTAGAGTCTCAGTTTTCTCCAGGTTTGAGCAGACCCCTTTGTCCCCCAGCTTTTCTTTCATAGCGTCCAGTTCGTGTTTTTCCTGCTTTCCTTCGAAGCTGACAGATGAAATAAAATGCCAGCATTCACAAGCCAAGGAGCATTTTCTTTTAATTCCCCTTTGTGGACAATGAAGATATGGGACTCTTTCACGTCTGTCTCTTCATTTCCTTTAAACGTTTTCTTCTCAACCTATTACCCTACCTGAAATATTCCAGCCTCCCCACCATGTGCCTAATTTCTGTCCATCCCCTCAAAGCTTGGCTCAAATACTACTGACAAGCTACCCCAAGTCTGGTACTTACTCACCAGTGTGTTTATGAAGCATTTGCGTGGAGCCTGGCATTTTCGTCATCGTTTCCAGCTACGCGAACCTCCTCTGACAGAGGTTAGGTAACTGTCCCAGTCTCCCAGGGTGCTCAGCAACATCCTGGACACTCCAGCCAAGTCTTCTGACCCTTTCCCAGGTCTTGAGTCACCGCCCCCTGCTGCCTCTGGTGCCCATCATATGCCCAAAATAGATCTTTACATTTGATGATGGGATTAACCTTTCAGATGTCTGTATCTTTTCACCCTAGACACATTATAAACTGTGTGAAGGTGAACATCACATTTATTCATGAAACAATACAGCAAATGTATGTTGAGCTCCTACTCTTTGCTGGGTACTATGCTAAGGGCCAGAAATGCTACGATAAATTAAGACAATTGTACCTGTAAAGTTCTTAGAGTCTGGTGAAGAACAGAGAAGTAAACCAGCAGTGACATGGCCATGTGAAAAGTGTCCTAAAATAGAAACAGGTGAGGGTGGCCCAGACAGCCTAGGGGTCAGGAAAGCCTTTCCAAAGGAAAAGTCCTCCGGTACTCTGGTCCCTGGCGGTCCAGAGGTTAAGACTCCGCACTTCCACTGCAGGGGGCACGGGTTTGATCCCTGGTTGGGGAACTGAGGTCCCACATGCCTCGCGGCCAAAAAAATGCGAAGGAAAAGTCCTTCAACTGAAGCTTGAAAGGCAAGGGAAGCAGGAGGGAGAATTCATATATATTCAGCAGGCACTAAGTGCTCAGCACGAACCAGGTGTCACTCATATATTACCTCATTGAACCCTCACAGCAACCCTAGGAAATATGTGGTGAGAGCAGAAGACACCAGACAGGTATGGTTCATTACTGTTTCACCATCTATTACTAATACCAGCAAACTCTCATGCAGCACTTCTAATGTGCTGGCACTATTCCAGATAGTTCACATATGTTACTCATTTAATGATTACAACAACACTGAAAGGTAAGTACTCTAGTTACTTTATTTTACAAATCAGCAAAGTAAGCACAGAGAGGTTAAGTAACTCGCCCACAGTCACACAGCGAGTAAGTGGGCGAGCTGGATTTAAACCAGGCAGTCAGGCTGCAGTCTGTGCTCATAATCACCGCACTATGCAAATTCTACCAGATTATTTTTTCATCCCTTGAATATTTTTATTGGCAAAAGTAAAGGCTTACTAGAAAAGCCAACAATTTAAAATGTGTAAAATGTAAGTCACTTCTTCACACTTCCCCTGATTCCAATGCCAGTATTACTGGTGAGTTTTGAAGCTAGGTATAACTATCCCCATTTTACAGATAGGAAAAGTGAGTCTCAGAAATGTTAACTCGCCTGGGGTCACAGAGTTAGCAGCTGGACATCTGGGATTCAGCACCTTTCTGGCTCTACCTTCTGGGTGGGAACTACCAGGCAAGCTGGGGAGTCTGGCGAAAACCCCCAGAGCTGACGACAAGCACATACTTTGCCAGCAAAATCAAGAAGAGCTGCACCTGCCATGCTGATGAAACTGGGCTTTTCTTGTTGGTGATGTGCGAGGGGACACATGACACTACTGGCCTTTTAGGAAGTTCTCTCTGGTGACAGCGTGGAGGGCGGAACGTCAGAAACCAGAACCTGGAATGAGGCAGTGGTGAGGACTGACACATACTCAGGATACTGGTGGGATGGGGTGATGGAACTTCATAACAGATTTGTTATGGGGATGGAGGGAAAAGGACATGTCTGTTGTGCGTCCCTGGCTTCTGGCCTGGGTAACAAGGGGCGGGGGAGTGGGCACCTGTGCCATCCCCAGAGGTAGGGAGGAAACTTTCTTCCCATTTGGAGTTTGTTTGTGTCAGGAAGTTGATTCATGGTAAAATTTCAACATTTGTTCTAGACCAGAAAAACCAAAAAACAAAAACCTTTTGTCTTTGTTATACTGATTATAGAACAGCTAGAAAATGTACTTTCTTGGAAGTAGCCTCTCAAGTGTTCTCGGAACTCCTTCAGATAGTTCAAGCCTTCTGAAGTTACTTTCCTGCTACTTTCTTTCTCTAGCTCCTCAGGGGAAAAGTCTGCCACGCCTGAAATCTTCCACCCGTTGAGATTTCCTATCAACCCAATTTCTCCATCAGTGAACCGAATTCTGGGAGACGGTTTACCAGCTGCACACGGCAACGACCCATCTCCCTGGCCAGCAGCAGCAACCTCAACAGCTGCACCAGAAAGTTAGAAAGACCACAGCGTGGCAAAAGTGAGCAGGTTTGCTAGTGGGAGGCCAGGACTGGGCAAAGTTGCAGGAGTAATAGGTCTTTGTCTCAGCCTTGAAGATCCTGACTAAGACATAGAACTGACTAAGTCAAGGGGACCCACTAGAGGGCTAATCCTGCAGAACTCTCTGTAACTCAAGAGTCAGCAAGCAGACACACTGCGGTATCTACTCTGGGGTTTCCAGATAATTTTTTCTTCTTTTGTAGAATTAAACAGCACAGGTCTACCCTGCTAAGTCTGTTCCTGACAGTTTTCTGGACTCCATGAGGATGCTGATAGCAGCCAAGTAACTACTGACCAGCTAAATGATCTCAAAATCCAACAAATGATAAACACAAGGAAGACAGCTGGGGGTGTTCAGTGTAGTCTTTGAGCCTGAAGGAAGTCACTTCAGTGCAAAACTATAGGGTAGTAAGGGTGATGCCATACTATTTTATGTTCAGTATCATCATTTTACCTGGCAGTGAAGCAAAATATTTATCCAAAAAGTTTCCCCCCAGATGGCTAGAAATTTTAATTTGTGTGCTCAGTGCATACACTTCAGGTCCTTGGAAAACTCACTCCTCATGTGCTGTGAATAGATAATGGGAACTTGTCTGACTCACCACCCTCTCCCAGTTCTGATGGCCCAGGGAGAGACCACCCACCTGAAACTGCAGGGAAATGCCCTTAGGGCAGAACAGGAGGGTGGGCTGGCCCAGGCCCTACCTAATAGTATGCAGAGGAGGGGATGGGCGCAGGGAGGCGGGCAGTACCTCCCATGGTGCCTTGTGGGCTCCTTGAGAGAACTGAGGTGCTCGGAACTGGGGGTCCACAATGCCGACCCCAACCTGGCTAGTCACTAGAACATCTCTGCCCTGCCCTCCCCTCCCTCGGGCGAGTCCATGTTTCTGTCCCTCTAAGTCTGCCCTTGATACTCATTTATCCCATTCCACTTGAATAAATATCACACCGAGGATGGTTTCTCAGACCTGCCCTTGACAGAAGAGGCAAACCACACCAGGAGTTCCGGACTCATGTTCCTCTACTGGCCAGTAGGTAGAGTAAATGTGTGAAGCAGTCAGCTGTAAACAGCTGGAAGCGGGGGAAACGGGGCAAGCTCCAGAGGGCACTCCTGTAATCCCAATCATTCCCTCTCAAAGTTTTTTCCTTTGTGTCACCATTCTGGTCAAACAAAAGACAGCTGATCCTCACTATTGGAGGATTCTGAATTTGCCAATTTGCCTATTCACTAAAATGTATTTGTAACCCCAAAAGCAATACAGCTGTCCTTCAGGAGTCATGGCGGATTGGTTCAAGGACACCCCAGCAGATACCAAATTCCACAGACGCTCAGATCCCTTTTATAAAACGGTGCAGTGTTTGCGTGTAACCTACCCACATCCTTCTGTATACTTTAAATCATCTCTATGGGACTTCCCTGGTGGTCCCTGGAGTCTTCCCTAAGACTCCGCGCCTCCAATGCAGGGGGCCCAGATTCCATCCCTGGTCAGGGAACTAGATCCCACATGCCACAGCTAAGACTTGGTGCAGCCGAATAAATAAATAAATAAAATACTTTAAAAAATAAATAAAAATAAATAATCTCTAGATTGCTTATAATACCTAATACACTGTAAATACTATGTAAATAGTTGCAAGCAAATTCAACTTTTGCTTTTTGGAACTTTCTGGATTTGTTTTTTGTATTTTTCGCTACACTGTTGGTTGAACCTCTGGTTACAGAGGGCCAGCTGTACTTGCAGCACTTTTGTAGTCACTTGCGGACATGCACAGAGCGGCGGGAAATTCGACTCTCCAGGCACACAGCTGAGGTTAAACAATCTGATATTCTGCCTTCTTGTTTCAGCTCTCATACTGTAAACAGCATCACCTCCACAGTCTATTTAGGGACACGTTTTTTAATTTTTTGAGCTTTTCGTTGGTGATTTTGCTGTTTAAAATGACCCCCAAGCATAGTGCTGAAGTGCTGTCTTTTCCTAAACTCAAAAAGGCCTTATGTGCCTTATGGAGAAAAATAAGTGTGTTAGATAAGCTTCATTCAGGCATGAGTTTAATGCCGTTGGCCATGAGTTCAATGTTAATGAATCAACAATATACATTAAATAAGGTGTCTTTAAACAGAAACACACATAAAACAAGGCTATGGTATTCATCGCTGATGAAAATGTTGTGACCAGAGGCACGCAGGAAACCAACCCTGCATCTCCCCTAGGAGTAATGATTCGGTATTTGCTGCAACTTTATAACTACCAACAATGGTGAATCATCTGTCTCTGAAACCCCTCATTTGGCTGTCAGTTTGGGAGCCCTCATTTGATGATCTTGTCTTAGTTCTCAAAGTTCTCAGAGTTTTCTGTCAAGGGACTTCTGAGATATGGTGGGTTATCGCTTGGGACTCATAGTAATGTACTGGAGTTTGTGTATGATTTTTTAATTAAGTGAAACGAGTATATTTCTATAACGATATCACACTTGAGAATGCTTTCTAGAATGGGAGGATATACCAGTCACAGCCTCCACAGCCCCCCACTGGCCAAATCCAACTGGAAGCCAGCTGACAAAGGAGACTGGGGTCAACCTCTGGGGTGCAGAGGGGACAAAGAATGGGTGTAAGGGAGGGGCAAATGGAGAATTAAATCCACACAGGGAGCCCAGATTTAATCAGGCAGTCCCATTATTAATACACAGATACTAAATGCTCTGAAGGAAAAGAGCTCGACGTTCTGACAGCTTAGGACACAGGACCATGACCTGGACAGGGAGTGAGGGAAGTCTCCCCAGACGGGAAGCCTGAGCTGAGCCCTGGAAGATGAGTAAGAGAGCAGCATCCCTATTAGAGGGAAGAGCATGTACAAAGGCACTGAGAAGGAAGGGGGCAGGATGTTCCCCGGGAGCTGTTAATAAGAATGTAAAATCAATAGTGTTTTGAGAGGCAATTTGGAAGTTGCTATCATATATATTTTTTGGTTTTTTTGTTTTTTGTGTCTTTTTTTTTGGCCATGCCATGTGGCCTGCAGGATCTTAGTTCCCTAGCCAGGGATCAAACTCATGTCCCCTGCAGTGGAAGCATGCAGTCCTAACCACTGGACTGCCAGGGAAGTCCCAGGAAGTTGCTATAATATTTTAGATGTGCATATGCTCCTCAACCCAGCAAACCTGTTTTAGGTCCCTAGCATAGAAAAACTACTTGCACCTGGGCACAAGGCAGCATTAACCTGATGCTGAAGACAGCAGTGCTTACTATGACAAAACTCTGGAAACAGCCCTAAGTGTCCATGAATAAGACAATGGTAAGATAAATTATAGAACATCCATTTTACAAAATACCGGACATCAATTATAAAGGATGAAGTAGGGGAATTCCCTGGCAGTCCTGTGGTTAGGACTCCGAGCTCTCAATGCCAAGGGCCCAGGTTCAGTCCCTGGTCAGGGAACTAAGATTCCCACAAGCCACACAGTGAACCCAAAAAATAAAATAAAGTCCAACCTTTTAATAAATAAATAAATAAATAAATTATTTTTTTAAAAAAATGAAGTAGGCAAAGATATGGTAGCTTGGAAATATCTAGAAGATTTAGTGGTTAGGGAGAAGAAGAAGGTTATTGGCAATTCTGTTCCAGAAGGTGTCCCAGAGTCCATCACCCCCATGGTTTGGCCCCTGAGTGAAGGCACTTGCAAACAAGGGTTAATCCTTCCTTGGCGTGCTTTCCAAAAACTAAAGTGGAAGGCTCTTTCATGAGTGAAATTTTCATTGCTTTCATGACTAGTCAGGAAGATCCACTGAGGTATACACTAGGGGGGCCTGACATTGTATTTATTTTTCTATTAATAAATCTGGTCTTCTCTTGAGGCACCAAGGTAAGCTTGATTAAAGTTCTCTTTCAAATGATCCCCGAGTGGGAGCTTTCTTGCCTGTAATTCAAAGTCTAGTGCAGCTCCTTGTCAAATGGTTGCCAGGAGATAGCAGAAGAGCCAACTCCCCATCTCCTCTGCCATGGCAACGCGCCATTATTTCCCAATCCGTCTTCTTTCTGCGGGAGTCTAGATTTCTGAGGGTAGTATGCTACCCTTGATTGTTTAGTTAATCTTGCAGAAAGAACCCTTCTAACCTTCCTTCTGCACAAAGAGACCTCCTCATGTGGAAACAGCCTGCCACTGATTTTTCCTTTGTGATCTTGCACTGTAGCTGCCATCATTCTTTCCTATCCTCCCAAGGCTTCAGTGAGACACTTCTGGAAACAGAAATAAACTTTGAACCCTTACAATAGCTCACTTAATTGGTGGCTTCTCAAATAGAAGGCAAGATCTTCATAAGTTTTTCCTAACCTACGAACAGAAAGTATATTGAACATGCGTTGATGGAGATGGGGCCCACTGAGTGCCTCAGTTTCTCCATCTGTAAAATGGGGATGTAGCCCCTTGTAGGTTCCTGTGAGGATTAAATGAGTGAGTGTATGTAAGGCTCTTAGAACAGTGCCTAGGACATAGCAGGTGCTCAGTAAACATTAGCTATTATTATCATTATAAGTAAGATTGACTCCCATCTGTTTTGACCAGGAACTTTAATCAAATTTACAGAAAAAAGAACTAAATATAAATTGTTAGTCAGGACTGCCTCATTTGTAAGTGACCACAGGTATATCTCGTTATTGCACTTCGCTTTATTGCACTTGGCTGATACTGTGTTGTTTTTTTTTTTACAAATTGAAGGTTTGTGTCAACCCTGTGTTATCACATGATGGTTAGCACCTTTTAGTAATAAGGTATTTTTTAATTGAGGTATGTACATTCTTTTTAGACGTAATGCAATTGCATACTCAACAGACTACAGTATAGTGTAAACGTAACTTTATGTGCACTGGGAAGCCAAAAAATTTGCGTGACTCACTTTATCATGATACTCGCTTTGTTGCCGTGGTCTGGAAATGAACCCGTAGTATCTCCGTAGTTCGCCTGTACTCAAGTTGGCCTATGTGAAAAAGGTGTCAGACTGGCTCCAAGCTGGGTTGTCTTCAGGCAGAGCTGGCTCTGAGGCTTAAAGAAAATCTTCAGGATTCGCTCTCTCTCCCCATCACTTGTGTCTGTTTTTCCCTATTGGCTTTACTTCCGATTCTCACACCTCCACACCGTCCTCCTCATAACTGGCCATCCCAGTGGAAGGAGGGCTTCCCTTTCCCAAAATGTCCTGCAAGGATTTCAGGATGGGTGTCACTGGAATAACTGACATCATATGCCCATCTCGGAGCCAACCCTATGGACGGAGGGGATGGGCTGCACCGATCAGCCCAGAACAGGGTCTCAGCTCCACCCTGGAGCTGGAGGCTGGAGGAGGTGGATGGAGGGGGTCTGGGGACCCGGGGTCAGCCCAACCCAAACCATATCAACTGAGGGTGGGGTGAGGCTTGAACCTCCAAAGGGAAGTCAGAGTGCTATTACCGGAAAAGGGGAAGGGGTGCTGGGCAGGCAGAACCACATGTGCGTGATGCATCATCACTTCTAGTTCACTTCTCATTTATGTTGATGGACAGAGGAACATGCTACATAGTTTAAACATAGTGGTTTTTAACAAGAGATGAACTGAATTATTTATGGTTTATGAAAAATTCACATGTCCAGGCCCCAACTAGAGAAATTCTGATTCAGTAATCCTGGAGTGAGGACCAGGCACTTGCATTTTTTAAAAACTTCCCAGGTCAGTGTGATGTAATGTGTAATGTAGTAAATATATAAGTGCTCTTTTGTGTTCCTGATTTCTTATTTGACAAAGGTTATATACACATCTCGGACTTCTAATCCCATGTCCATGAATCTGAAGGAAGATAAAATACCATAAAGAAAGATGAAATACTTAAGATTGCTTTTTCCTTATGCTTGGACTGCACCTTCTAGAGTGATCAATCACAGCCCTTATCACACTCATTCATTCACTCATTCATTCATTTATTCCTCTCTTACTTCGTGCTTGGTGTGAGGGGTAAAGTGATTAAAATACCGCTTCCTGCCCTGAGAAGCTCCTAGATTACTGGAGAGAGAGAAAGAAGAACCCAGACATTGACAAGACAAGACAATACGGGCTGCGATGTATAATGCTGGCATGGGGTGGTATGGGACAAAGGAAACTGTTGTGTGTGGGGACTGCTGTTTGTCCATCAGTATCTCCCCACGAGATTCTAAGTCCCTTGTGGACAGAGATGGTGTATTCTCATCTTAACTTTCTCTCAGGTCCAAGGGAGGTTGGGGGTTGGGGGGGAGTGATGTTGAATCAAATCCAGGTGTTGGTGGAGTCTAAAGCTGATATTTTAAAGGCTCTCTTTAAGAAAAATATAGAATTACAAATACACAATTAGATATAAAGGTGACTATTTCTTTAGAATGACAAAAGAAATCAGAACAAACTCCTGGAGCCTTGGAGGCTGCTGACTTTTTATTTAGTATGAGGCCTCTTTAGACAAGTTATCGAAAGTGCTTGCAGAGAAATACTTGTAATTGCTAACTGGTTCTGCTTCCCTGTGCAGAACACTTTACAACTTCTGGCAGCAATGAGCACCCAGGGGCCTATATGAGGGAGGGGTTTTCAGGCTTCGGTTTCAGCAGCTTCAGGGTAAACCCACTTCTGCTGGAGTGTACCTTCCGCCGCTCCCTCCCTATGGGGTTGCCTCGGCTTGGCCGGGCTCTCCATGGAGGGTCACAACTCCACACAGATCTGCTTCTGGCTTCTGGGAACCACTCCCTCCCCATGTCCCTTCAGGCCTGGGAGAGGTAGCTGCACCCCACTGTTTCTAGCCTTGGGGTACTGCACCAGCCAAGCAGCTTCCCTACCCCCTGCCTACAACTGTGTAAATAGTTTCTTAATCAAAGTCTCTTGAAATTTCTAATTGGAATGTACCACCAGTTTCTGCCAGGACCCTTGATTGATGCAGAAGAGAAAATGTGTTCATTTATTATGGCCCATGGGTAAGCAGTCTCTAAGTACTATGACATTATGCACACTGTTGTATTAGGCACCCCATATTCTGCATATGATGTCATTATTATGAGTATATACACTATTCCTGGCTCCTTTTAACTCACTAACGTGAGAGTCCATCATTTCTATTCCTCCAGAGACAGATACCAATGCCGATAGAGATTTAAAATCTAAGACAGAAAAGAAGCACGTCAGGCCTTTTCACTGCAGTAATTCTATCGAAGGCCTGAGGGCGGTGAGCTATCTCCCTCCAGTCCCTATAGGTGAGCCCCAAAGCCAAATGGGGACCAGTGGCAACCCAGGTCACCTACAGCTCAGGGGCTTGGGCTGCTCAGAGGGCAAGTGAGGTCTCATCCTGGCGGCTTACGGGCAGACATTAGTGAGACCGATACCCATTTCTCTGTCACATGCTGCCCTTAGCAAAGCAACCAGAGACATTTTCAACAAAGAATTTGATTTAGGGTTGGCAAAACGGGATGTGAAAACAAACTCACTCAGGAAAGTGAAGGAAACCTTAAAGAATACAAATGGGTCTGACCTTCACAGAAAGTCAGAAACACTGGTTACATTTTGGTAACAGAAATTAATGACTAGATTTGTCAGCCAATATTTGATATTAATTTCTCAACAAACACAGGAAAAAATGATCAAATGAAGATTGCTTGCAAACAGGAGTGTTTAAACCTTGACATAATGTTGACTGTGATTTTGCCGGGCTTGCCATCCCTGGATGACTGCCTTTGGTTTTGAGGGTTGGACTGACACATTGGCCAGATGACCACTGACAGTGCCAACTCAAAGCTGAGAAGGAGTAAGTTTGTGTGGGCAGTTGCACATCAGTATCAATGATACACAGGATTTGGAGTTTCAGTCTGTCAGAAGTATGTGAAGACCCTGATACCCAGTTGGACCCATCAGGCCCCAGCTGAATTCCATTTGCTACTGTAGCTAAATATCCATTGATCCCACTGCTTCCTTTTCTAGAGAATTCAACAACTATACTTCAATTGGAACACATCCCACTCAGACCCTGAGGCCGGGTATGAAATCTCACTGGCAGATCTGGCGTTGGAGGCTGGGTATGGAGAGCAGAAGATTTGGCCTTATTTTATTTCCAGTTCAGTTTTTCCCAAGAGGGTGATAAAATCAAGGGATTTTCAGAAAAAGAATATATTTAGACAATTACTTGCCTGCTAGTTTCTGGTTGAACTGATTGCTCAGTTACCAATGCAGTCAACTATGTACTATTTAAATGTATTTATCTGTGAAAGGCTGCCCACCGATAATGAAATTGACCTTATTACAGCTGTTCTTCACTGCTCTAACTCTGCCCTGACTTTCTGGGTAAGGGTTCTATTACCTATCTTGTAGTGTATCAGTGATTCTCAAACTTTTTGGTCTCAGGACCTCTTTATACACTTAAAAATCATTGAGGACCCCAAAGAATTTTTGTTTCTATGGTTAGATCTGTGAATATTTACCAATTCACATAAATATAACAAGAATTCCATTTCATGTTAATGTAACATTTTATGAAAAATAACCATATTTTCCAAAACTGAGAGGGAGAGAGGGTTAATTTTTCAAATCTCTTCAGTACATGGCTTAGTAGAACACTGCTGGATTTTACATCTGCTTGTGCACTAAATTTGTTGTAATAATACACAGTTTTGGTTGAAGGATATGAAGATTATCTGGGCTCACACAGATACACAGCTGGAAAAGAGAGGACTAACAGCATTTAGTTATTAGTAGCATTTAGTTATTTAGTTATTATTTACTAATAGCATTTTCAGATGATTTCGGATATTCTACTTTAGTACTGCACTAAAACTTGACAACTGGTACATTCTTAAAAGTTAGCTGCAGTGGTACAGAATCTGACACCACATCAGTGACTTTCTCGTACTCTGGTACATAAAAACTCATTGGCCTATCTTGCATTTGGAATGATTTTGTAACGGCATTTTCCAATACCTGGAAAATACTGGTTCTCTGAATTATGCAGATCTCTAAATGTTGACAAAATTCATTACACAATATTTAAACAGTCACATTCATTAATATCACCATTAACCTCATCAGGAAAGATGTTAAGTAGCGGGAAGCTACTGAATTCATGGATGTGGATGCAAGTTTTCCAAAGTTCTAATTTTGGAAAGCTTGAAAGCTAGAATTTTATCACTGGCAAAAAATATTGCTGGTTGTTTACTTTAAAGTAACAAATCCATTTTGTTAATTTTCAAGAAACTGTCTGTCAGATATCCAAGTCTCAATAGCCATAGTTTCTCTGACAATTATTCTTTCTAGTAAAAATGGTATTTCATGAGAAAGGTGGCTAGTTTAACTCATAACTCAAATAATTACCCAAGTGCTTTCCTCAAGATATACAGCCACAGATCTTTATGCAGATATTCTATTTTACTACTCAGATTATTAAAAAGATATATAGTCAAGAGTTGAGGTTTAATAAAATTAATAATTTCTACTGCTTTATTGAGGACATTCTTAAGTTAAACTGGCCTTTTTTTTTTTTTTTTTAAACGGCAAGTGTTTAACGGTGAAAATACAGTAACTGTTAGTGCAATTCTTTGCCATTGCTTTGATTCCTGCTAAGGCCTTAGCAGCTCTATTTGTCATTGCTTTGGCACTATCAGTGCATATTAACTGAGTTCCTCACTATCTGTGTGTTCTTAGCTTTAATCCAGTCTGTTCTTTGATCCGTGGACTCAGTGACACAAGCGTGGAAAAAGTGGGACAGACTATTTGCATGTTCAGACTATTTTGCATGTTATGCATGTTAAGTTGAAACTGAAAAATTGAAAATCTGTTTTTTTTAGATATAGGCAGATGCACTTTCTTCACTGAGAGATAAAACATATGTTTTGAATATTAACAGATTGTTTTACTGATTCACAAAATTTGACAAAATAATGGCTCAAGAGTTCACAGTGGTCTTTACCACTATTCTCTGTCCAACGAGACAAGATTTCTCCCAACTGGGATATAGATACCCTTTTTAAAAAATAATAATAATGCCTTTTTTTGCAAATGCTTTATATTTTTTCTAAGAATTTCATTCATTCTTTCATACATTATAACTTAAATATAAATATAAAATATAAAACAATTATAAAGAAGGTCTACTCTGTGACCAAACAGTAGCAAGCATAGTTAGAGACTAAAGAGTTGAACCCAAAGCACCTCCATTCTTATATTCTAGTTGGGGAGAGGAACAAGGAAACAGCAAACTATATAACTTTCCGCAGGAAATTACTCCATCTTGACTCCTAACATCCCGTGCTGTAAGTAGTTGTGGTAGGCAGAATAATGGCTCCCCAAAGAAGTCTATATCCTAATCCCCCAAATCTGAGATTATGTTACCTTACACGGCAAAAGGTGATTAAGTTAAGGTTCCTGAGATGGGAAATCATCCTGGATTATCTGGGTGATGTAATCACACAGGTCCATATAAGAGGGAGACAGGAGAGTCAGAAGAAGAAGATGTGACAGATGGAAGCAGAGGTTGGAGTAATGCAGGACCATAGGCCAAGGAATGTGGGAACAAATTCTTTGCCATAGCCTCCAGAAGGAATGCAACCCAGCCAATGCTCCATTTTAGCTCAGAGACCCATCTTGCACTTCTGACCTCTAGAACTGTGAGATAATAAATTTGTCTTGTTCAAAGCAACTAAGTTTGTGGTAACTTACTACAGCAGCAGGAAACTAATATAGTTGGGCATCATTATTGGTCCCATTTAACAGATGAAAAAAATGAGTGAAATGTTCACATAACTTCAACCACATATATTCCGGAGGGAGTGCAAAACTGTAAAACCCCAACAGAAGACACTTTGACATTAACTATCAAAATTACCAATGCATTTACTCCACTTAGCCTAATCCTACAGATATACCTAGCTGCATGAAATGGCACATGCTCAAGTTCATTCACAGCAGCATTGTTCGTTAGAGCAAAATACCAGAAACAATTCAATTAACAGAATAGAAAGCCCAGAAATAGACCCACACACCTACAGTCAATTAATATTCAACAAAAGAGGCAAGAATATACAATGGAGAAAAGACAGTCTCTTTGGCAAGTGGTATTGGGAAAGCTGGACAGCTGCATGTAAACCGATGAAGTTAGAACACTCCCTCACACCATACACAAAAATAAACTCAAAATGGCTTAAAACTTAAATATAAGACAGGATGCCACAAAGCTTCTAGAAGAGAACATAGGCAAAACATTCTCTGACATAAATCGTAGCAATGTTTTCTTAGGTCAGTCTCCCAAGGCAATAGAAATGAAAGCAAAAATAAACAAATGGGAGAATTCCCTGGCAGTCCAGTGGTTAGGACTCCATGCTTTCACTGCCGAGGGCCTGGATATGATCCCTGGTTGGGGAACTAAGATCCTGCAAGCCGCCTGGCACAGCAAAAAATAAAATAAAATAAAAATAAAATAACAGGGACTTTCCTGGCAGTCCAGTGCTAAGACTCTGTGTTCCCAGTGCAGGGGGCACGGGTTCGATCCCTGGTCGGGGAAATAAGATCCTGCATACCGCACGACGAGGCCAAAAAAAAAAGGCGGGGGGGCAACCTAATCAAACTTATAAGCTTTTGCATAGCAAAGGAAACCAGCAACAAAACACAAAGACAACCTATGGACTGGGAGAAAATATTTGCAAGTGATGCGACCTACAAGGGCTTAATTTCCAAAATATACAAACAGCTCATACAACTCAATAACAAAACAAACAACCCAATTAAAAAATGGGCAGAAGATCTAAATAGACATTTCTCCAAAGAAGACATACAGATGGCCAACAGGCACATGAAAAGATGCTCAATATCACTAATTATCAGAGAAATGCAAATCAAAACTACAGTGAGGTACCACTTCACACCAGTCAGAATGGTCATCATTAAAATGTCTACAAATAATAAATGCTGGAGAAGGAGTGGAGGAAAAGGGAACCCTCCCACACTGTTGGTGGGGATGTAAATTGGTGCAGCCACTATGGAAAACAATATGGAGGTTCCTTAAAAAACTAAAAATAGAGCTGCTACATGATCCTGCAATCCCACTCCTGGGCATATATCCGGACAAAACTCTAGTTTGAAAAGATACATGCACCCCTGTTTTCATAGCAACACTACTGACAATAGCCAAGACATGGAAGCAACCTAAATGTCCATTGACAGATGAATGGATAAAGAAGATGTGGTATATATATACAATGGAATACTACTCAGCCATAAAAAGAATGAAATAATGCCATTTGCAGCAACATGGATGGACCTAGAGATTATCATACTAAATGATGTAAGTAAGACAGAGAAAGACAAGTATCATATGGTATCACGTATATGTGGAATCTAAAATATGATACAAATGAACTTATCTACAAAACAGAAACGGACTCATGACACAGGAAACAAACTTATGGTTACCAAAAGGGAAGGTGGGGGAGGGATAAATTAGGAGTTTAGGATTAACAGATACAAACTATTATATATAAAATAGATAAACAACAAGGTCCTACTATATAGCATGGGGAACTATATTCAGTATCTTGCAATAACCTATAATGAAAAAGAATATATATATATACACACACACATATATATAAATCACTTCGCTATACACCAGAAACTAACACAACATTGTAAATCAACTATACTTCAATTAAAAAAAAAAAGACAATCCAATTGTCTATCTCTAGGGGAGTAACAAAATAAACTTCACAGTGGGATAGTATGTAGCTTTGGAAAAGAATGAGGAAGCTCTCCACATACTGATGTGGAAAGGTCTCCGAGATAAATTGTTAAGTGAAAAAAGCATATATAGTGTGCTACCTTTTGTGTATGAAAAGGGAGAAAATAAGAATATATATTTTAACTTGCTTATTTTTGAATAAAGAAATACTGGAAGGACACATCAAAAACTAACAAAAGTGGTTACCTACAGAAGACAGGGCTGTGTGGAATGAGGTGGATGGGCAGAGGGGTGGGAGAAAGATTTTTCTTTCCTTTTCATATCTGATTTTCTAACTATGTGAATGTGCTACTCTATTTTTTTCTAACTGATTTTTTAAAAATATCTATTTATTTATTTATTTGGTTGCGTCAGGTCTCAGTTGCCGCGTGCGGGATCTTCGTTGCGGCATGCGGGGTCTTTAGTTGAAACATGTGAACTTCTTAGTTGCAGCATGTGGGATCTAGTCCCCTGACCAGGGAACAAACCCAGGCCCCCCGCACTGGGAGCCCGGAGTCTTAGCCACTGGACCACCAGGGAAGTCCCTCTAATTAATTTTGAAATGAGTTAAAAAAACTTGCTGGTCTAAGGCTGCAGAATCAATTGTAACAGTAAAAGTAACAACAACATAGTGGCAGCAGCTACCCCTTATGAGCCAGGCACTTTCAGATCTTTCTTATTAAATCTTTACAATACCCATGTCAGGCAGGGATCATTATCCTATTTATAGATGAAGAAACTGAAGCTCATAGAGGTTGAGACGTGCTTGAGATCACCCAGCTTGTAAGCAGGAGAGTTGACCTCCCAGCTTGGGTCTCCCTGACTCCAAAGCCCACGCTCTTGGCCACCAGGCTGCCGTGCCTAGAAACCACGTCTTCAACTTCTAGCATTAGTGCTCTAAATATGACAACACAGCATGTCACATACAGGTTGTTGACACGTTAGAGAGAGAGCCAAACGGGCTAAGTGAAGTATGAGCATTTAGCCTTTTTCTGCCAGGCTCTTCTGTGAGGCTTTGGAGAACTTAATTTGGGGACAATTCATTGTTGTTTGTTTTTGGGGGTTTTTTTTGGCCACGCCACGTGCCATGCGGGATCTTAGTTCCCCAATCAGGGATCGAACCCATGCCCCCTGCAGTGGAAGCTTGGAGTCTTAACACTGGACCGCCAGGGAAGTCCCTCATTGTTTTTGTTGTTGTATTTTGCTTTTGTTTTTTTTTCCATAATGTTTTATTTTCTTTTATTTTTGTATACAGCAGGTTCTTATTAGTCATCAATTTTATACACATCAGTGTATACATGTCAATCCCAATCTCCCAATTCAGCACACCACCATCCCCACCCCCCCGCCGCTTTCCCTCCTTGGTGGCCATACGTTTTTTCTCTACTTCTGTGTCTCAATTTCTGCTCTGCAAACCGGTTCATCTGTACCATTTTCTAGGTTCCACATATATGCATTAATATACAATATTTGCTTTTCTCTTTCTGACTTACTTCACTCTGTATGACAGTCTCTAGATCCATCCACGTCTCAACAAATGACCCAATTTCGTTCCTTTTTATGGCTGAGTAATATTGCATTGCATATATGTACCACATCTTCTTTATCCATTCGTCTGTCGATGGGCATTTAGGTTGCTTCCATGACCTGGCTATTGTAAATAGTGCTGCAATGAACATTGGGGTGCATGTGTCTTTTTGAATTATGGTTTTCTCTGGGTATCTGCCCAGTACTGGGATTGCTGGGTCATATGGTAATTCTAGTTTTAGTTTTTTAAGGAACCTCCATACTGTTCTCCATAGTGGCATCTCCATCTGTTGGTATCATCTTTAATGTCTTTCAACAGTATCTTATAGTTTTCTGCATACAGGTCTTTTGTCTCCCTAGGTAGGTTTATTCCTAGGTATTTTATTCTTTTTGTTGCAGTGGTAAATGGGAGTGTTTCCTTAATTTCTCTTTCAGATTTTTCATCATTAGTGTATAGGAATGCAAGCAATTTCTGTGCATTAATTTTGTACCCTGTAACTTTACCAAATTCATTGATTAGCTCTAGTAGTTTTCTGGTGGCACCTTTAGGATTCTCTATGTATAGTATGTCATCTACAAACAGTGACAGTTTTACTTCTGCATTTCCAATTTGTATTCCTTTTATTTCTTTTTCTTCTCTGATTGCCGTGGCTAGGACTTCCAAAACTGCTGAATAATAGTGGTGAGAGTGGACATCCTTGTCTTGTTCCTGATCTTAGAGGAAATGCTTTCAGTTGTTCACCATTGAGAATGATGTTTGCTGTGGGTTTGTCATATATGGCCTTTATTATGTGGAGGTAGGTTCCCTCTATGCCCACTTTCTGGAGAGTTTTTATCATAAATGGGTGTTGAATTTCATCAAAAGCTTTTTCTGCATCTATTAAGATGATCATATGGTTTTTACTCTTCAATTTGTTAATATGGTGTATCACATTGATTGATTTGTGTATAATGAAGAATCCTTGCATCCCTGGGATAAATCCCACTTGATCGTGGTGTATGATCCTTTTAATGTGTTGTTGGATTCTGTTTGCTAGTATTTTGTGGAGGATTTTTACATCTTTATTCATCAGTGATATTGGTCTGTAATTTTCTTTTTTTGTAGTATCTTTGCCTGGTTTTGGTATCTGGGTGATGGTGGCCTCAAAGAATGAGTTTGGGAGTGTTCCTTCCTCTGCAACTTTTGGAAGAGTTTGAGAAGGATGGGTGTTAGCTCTTCTCTAAATGTTTGATAGAATTCACCTGTGAAGCCATTTGGTCCTGGACTTTTGTTTGTTGGAAGATTTTTAGTCACAGTTTCAATTTCATTACTTGTGATTGGTCTGTTCATATTTTCTATTTCTTCCTGGTTCAGTCTTGGAAGGTTATACCTTTCTAAGAATTTGTCCATTTCTTCCAGGTTGTCCCTTTTATTGGCATAGAGTTGCTTGTAGTAGTCTCTTAGGATGCTTTGTATTTCTGCGGTGTCTGTTGTAACTTCTTCTTTTTCATTTCTAATTTTATTGATTTGAGTCCTCTCCCTCTTTTTCTTGATGAGTCTGGCTAATGGTTTATCAATTTTGTTTATCTTCTCAAAGAACCATCTTTTAGTTTTATTGATCTTTGCTATAGTTTTCTTTGTTTCTATGTCATTTATTTCTGCTCTGATCTTTATGATTTCTTTCCTTCTGCTAACTTTGGGTTTTGTTTGTTCTTCTTTCTCTAGTTCCTTTAGGTGTAACGTTAGATTGTTTATTTGAGATTTTTCTTGTTTCTTGAGGTAGGCTTGTATAGCTATAAACTTCCCTCTTAGAACTGCTTTTGCTGCATCCCATAGGTTTTGGGTCGTCGTGTTTTCATTGTCATTTGTCTCTAGGTATTTTTTGAATTCCTCAGTGATCTCTTGGTTATTTAGTAGTGTATTGTTTAGCCTCAATGTGTTTGTGTTTTTTACGTTTTTTTCCCTGTAATTCATTTCTAATCTCATAGCATTGTGGTCGGAAAAGATGCTTGATATGATTTCAATTTTCTTAAATTTACTGAGGCTTGATTTGTGACCCAAGATGTGATCTATCCTGGAGAATGTTCCATGCGCACTTGAGTAGAAAGTATAATCTGCTGTTTTTGGATGGAATGTCCTATAAATATCAATTAAATCTATCTGGTCTATTGTGTCATTTAAAGCTTCTGTTTCCTTATTAATTTTCTGTTTGGATGATCTGTCCATTGGTGTAACTGAAGTGTTAAAGTCCCTCACTATTATTGTGTTATTGTCGATTTCCTCTTTTATAGTTGTTAGCAGTTGCCTTATATATTGAGGTGCTCTTACGTTGGGTGCATATATATTTATGATTGTTATATCTTCTTCTTGGATTGATCCCTTGATCATTATGTAGTGTCCTTCCTTGTCTCTTGTAACATTCTTTATTTTAAAGTCTATTTTATCTGATATGAGTATTGCTACTCCAGCTTTTTTTTGATTTCCATTTGCATGGAATATCTTTTTCCATCCCCTCACTTTCAGTCTGAATGTGTCCCTAGGTCTGAAGTGGGTCTCTTGTATACAGCATATATATGGGTCTTGTTTTTGTATCCATTCAGCAAGTCTGTGTCTTTTGGTTGGAGCATTTAATCCATTCACGTTTAAGGTAATTATCAATATGTATGTTCCTGTTACCATTTTCTTAATTGTTTTGTGTTTGTTTTTGTAGGTCCTTTTCTTCTCTTGTGTTTCCCACTTAGAGCAGTGCCTTTAGCATTTGTTGTAGAGCTGGTTTGGTGGTACTGAATTCTGTTTGCTTTTGCTTGTCTGTAAAGCTCTTGATTTCTCCATCGAATCTGAATGAGATCCTTGCTGGGTAGAGTAATCTTGGTTGTAGCTTCTTCCCTTTCATCACTTTCAGTATATCATGCCACTCCCTTCTGGCTTGTAGAGTTTCTGCTGAGAAATCAGCTGTTAACCTTATGGGAGTTCCCTTGTATGTTATTTGTAGTTTTTCCCTTGTTGCTTTCAATAATTTTTCTTTGTCATTAATTTTTGCCAATTTGATTACTATGTGTCTCGGCGTGTTTCTCCTTGGGTTTATCCTGCATGGGACTCTCTGTGCTTCCTGGACTTGGGTGGCTATTTCCTTTCCCATGTTAGGGAAGTTTTCGACTATAATCTCTTCAAATATTTTCTCTGGTCCTTTCTCTCTCTCTTCTCCTTCTGGGACCCCTATAATGCGAATGTTGTTGCATTTAATGTTGTCCCAGAGGTCTCTTAGGCTGTCTTCATCTCTTTTCATTCTTTTTTCTTTATTCTGTTCTGC
Source organism: Balaenoptera ricei (assembly GCF_028023285.1). Taxonomy (NCBI): domain Eukaryota; kingdom Metazoa; phylum Chordata; class Mammalia; order Artiodactyla; family Balaenopteridae; genus Balaenoptera; species Balaenoptera ricei. Next base: position 1,521,113 of record NC_082645.1, on the reverse strand, counting down.
AGCAGTGAATTCCACCACTCTGTCTTCCAGGTCAGTTATCCGTTCTTCTGCCTCAGTTATTCTGCTATTGATTCCTTCTAGTGTAGTTTTCATTTCAGTTATTGTATTGTTCATCTCTGTTTGTTTGTTCTTTAATTCTTCTAGGTCTCTGTTAAACATTTCTTGCATCTTCTCGATCTTTGCCTCCATTCTTTTTCCGAGGTCCTGGATCACCTTCACTATCATTATTCTGAATTCTTTTTCTGGAAGGTTGCCTATCTCCACTTCATTTAGTTGTTTTTCTGGGGTTTTATCTTGTTCCTTCATCTGGTACATAGCCCTCTGCCTTTTCATCTTGTCTATCTTTCTGTGAATGTGGTTTTTGTTACACAGGCTGCAGGATTGTAGGTCTTCTTGCTTCTGTTGTCTGCCCTCTGGTGGATGAGGCTATCTATGAGGCTTGTGCAAGTTTCCTGATGGGAGTGACTGGTGGTGGGTAGAGCTGGATGTTGCTGTGGTGGACAGAGCTCGGTAAAACTTTAATCCACTTGACTGCTGATGGGTGGGGCTGGGTTCCCTCCCTGTTGGTTGTTTGGCCTGAGGCGACCCAACACTTGAGCCAACCAGGCTCTTGGTGGGCCTAATGGCGAACTCTGGGAGGGCTCACGCCAAGGAGTACTTCCCAGAAGTTCTGCTGCCAGTGTCCTTGTCCTCACGGTGAGAAAAAGCCATCCCCCGCCTCTGCAGGAGACCCTCCAACACTAGCAGGTAGGTCTGGTTCAGTCTCCTATGGGGTCACTGTTCCTTCCCCTGGGTCCTGATGCACACACTACTCTGTGTGTGCCCTCCAAGAGTGGAGTCTTTGTTTCCCCCAATCCTGTAGTCAAATCCCACTAACCTTCAAAGTCTGATTCTCTAGGAATTCCTCCTCCCGTTGCCGGACCCCCAGGTTCGGAAGCCTGACATGGGGCTCAGAACCTTTACTCCAGTGGGTTCACGTCTGTGGTATAAGTGTTCTCCAGTTTATGAGTTACCCACCCAGCAGTTATGGGATTTGATTTTACTGTGATTGCGCCCCTCCTACCATCTCATTGTGGCTTCTCCTTTGTCTTTGGATGTGTGGTATCTTTTTTGGTGAGTTCCAGTGTCTTCCCGTTGATGATTGTTCAGCAGGTAGTTGTGATTCCAGTGTTCTCGCAAGAGGGAGTGAGAGCACGTCCTTCTACTCCGCCATCTTGAACCAATCTCCCTCACTGTTTTTTAAATCTGTAAAATTAGATAGTCAAAGCAGTTTCATCAGTATTTGCTCCATGGAATTATATCAACAGGTTCTTCCTTCCTGCTCCAGGCCAAGATCTGAGTCCTGGCCTCTTGAGTTCTCCACATACCCTCCAGGTCTGTGTCTAACATTTACAGGGTCTTTGGCGAGGATATAAGTGGAGACCTATGTACCGCAATTATGAATATTTATAAGTACAAGCCAACCTAAGAAGCTGTCAGGTAGAATCTATTCTATCCAACCTACCTTTAGGAATACTCCCTCAGAACCATGTGGAAGACCAAGTTTGAAGTTAAATTTCTTGGGTGCTTAGAAATTCTGTGCCCGATTGTGATATTGCAGAGAGTTCTGGTCCCCAGTCCATGAACCATTCTCTTTCTCTTCTTACCTCTAGGTCCCCTCATGGCCTCAAACTCCCAGCCCACATGTCCAAGCTCCATCTGCACACCTCCAAATAGCCACCCCTTGGCCATATTTTGGGCCTAGGGGCATGCATGCAGTGACACATTCTGGGCTCCTCAAGACTGAGGACAAGACCCACCCAGACCCGAGAAGCAGGCTCAGAGCCCTTGGGAATTCCAGGGCCATGTCTAAATGGTGAGAAGGAGGCCTACAGGTGGGCATTGTCCATTCGTCTCCGGGAGTCCTCACCCTGTGGGGAGGGCTGAGGCCAAAGGAGAGGCAGGAGCCCAAGTCCACTAAAGCATGGAGCCCAGAGAAGGGACCCTCTTTCTCAAGCCCAAAAGAACTATTGCCTGCCCCTAGAAGTGTTCACAGAAGCAAACCTAGGACATGGACAAAATTCAGAATGCAGGCCCAATCAGTCACTTACTGAACAGAAGAGAGCAGTAAGGAGAAAGAACCACAGGGTCCATGGTAAACCCATGTGTTAGACAAGCAAACAGTGGGGGGAAAGCAACTAAGCAGACCCCAAATTCCAGCACAGTGGGGATGTTTTGGACATGACTAGGCTCGAATTCAAAACATGAGCAGTTGAGCAACAATGAAAATTTACCACTTTCTTTTTGGTTGTTAACGTTGTCAGAACATTTAAGCCCTGCATACACATTCTTCACCTTAGAAATCATTTACTCCTGGTATGAAAGTCCATGCCCAAGTTGTTTGGACTCTGTTAAGTAAAAGGAACCGAATGTCCCTCAGGTTCCTAAAGTAATGGGGGTTTGTCCCAAGGTTGTGATGGGACAGACTATTACCTTAAGTGGATCTCTAAACCTTCCCCCCTCCAACCACCACGCACGAGTCCCGCTGGCCTGCTTATGCTGGTCCCCACCCCTGTATTGCTAAATCAGATTTTGGGGATTTTGAAGTGCAGAATTGGGAGAAAAGGAAAAGAAAGAGAAAAACTAGAAATCCAAAGGCTGGGGCTGGGGCAGACTTGGGGCTTTATGTGGGAAAAGTGTACTTTAAAAATTTAATTGGGAGTTTGGGATTGACATGTGCACACCGCAATATTTAAAACAGATAACCAACAAGGACCTACTGTATAGCACAGGGAACTCTGTTCATTACTCTGCAATAACCTAAATGGGAAAAGAATTTGAAAAAGAATAGATACATGTATATGTATAACTGAATCACTCTGCTGTACACCTGAAATTAACACATTGTTAATCTACTATGCTCCAATATAAAATGAAAATTTTTAAAAAATTGTAAGATGTTTTTATTTTGGTCTATATGTCCACTTCATGGTGTTTGAGATCTACAAGTTGGAGACCCAGATTACCTTGAAATTAATTTAATTGCTGGGACACGCTTTGTTGGTAGTGACTTGGTTATGTGATGAGATACCATGGGAGAAGGCTTTACAAGCTTACAGGTGTATGTGGGAATAAGGATGTGAGAATCTCACAGGGATGTGTGAACACCTATATTAACACATCCATGGTGATCAGAACATAATGCAACAGCTTTAGAGGTGGTTCAGGATCAAAAGCAGCTTCAACAACTGTCATCAACCATTATATAGGGTTTCCCTGGTGGTGCAGTGGTTAAGAATCCGCCTGCCAATGCGGGGGACAAGGGTTCGAGCCCTGGTCTGGGAAGACCCCACATGCCGCGGAGCAACTAAGCCCGTGTGCCACAACTTCTGAGCCTGCGCTCTAGAGCCTGCGAGCCACAACTACTGAGCCCGCGTGCCACAACTACTGAAACCTGCGCACCTAGAGCCTGTGCTCCACAACAAGAGAAGCCACCACAATGAGAAGCCCATGCACCGCAACAAAGAGTAGACCCCACTCGCCACAACTAGAGAAAACCTGCGTGCAGCAACGAAGACCCAATGCAGTCAAAAATAAATTAAAAAAAAAAAAACACCATTATATAACTCTGTATATCCATGCCTTGTCTTTAATCACCCGTGCCTCTACCATCCAACCAGCCAGGGTTTTCCTCAATCCCTGGCTCCGATGGTCTCATGCCCTCTGTGTGCTGGTCTCTTTCTGTGTGTCTTTTTTAGTTCCAGCTGCTGGTTGATCACTAGGGCAGTTTGCAAAGCTTCTAGTTCTCTCTCTTTCTAAACAAATAAGATTGTGTTTACCTGCTCCACTAGAAGTTATGTGGGGCCATATGATTTTCTTTGGTCAGTGCAGTTGAGTAGAAGTGACACATGTCACTTCCAGGGGAGACTTTAAGAGCCCGGGTGTGCTTCACCACGCACTCCCTGTGTCTTCTGCTGTGGTGGCCAGGATGTTCCAGACAGTGGCTGCTCCATCCATCAGTCTGGGTCTCGGAGTGAAGAAGCTGACATTGACATTGGAAGCTGAGCACCCAGACAACCCACAACAAACACGTGGCCCAAACAAGAAATAAACCTTTGTTTCCTTCAACCACTGAGATCCAGGGCTTGTTTGTTACTGCAGCAGAAGCTAACCCAATAATTCTCAGAGTGTGTTCCCGGAATCAAAATCAGCAGTATCACCCAGAAATTTGTTAGAAATGCAAATTCTTGGGTTCCAGCCCAGACCTACTGAATCAGAAACTCTGAAGTGAGGACCAGCCATCTGTGTTTTAATAAGTCCTGCAAATTATTCTAATGCTCACTGAAGTTTGAGCACCACTGACATAACCTATCCCGATTGATTCTGCTTCCACTCTCAAACATCTGGTGCTCTGTATCCAGAAATAAAATGCACACAGAGAGAATCTGTCTGGTCTAGTTCAATCATCATCACCCTACTGGGCAGAACTCTTGTACCGCAGTACCTTATAGGCCACTGTACAGACTATAAACTGATTGTCTTGGGCTGTGTGTCTCCCTCATGTTCAGTCAGCCCTGTCACCAGGGCACATAGTTTGGAGGGGGGCAGAAAGGGTCACTGACACAGAGCATGGCTACACCTCCCTGTATAACCACCAAGAATTGCTCACTCAGCATCAGTCAAGGTTATGGTAGTTCAGAGAGGCTATAGATGCAGTGTAAATGTTCTCCTCAATAAATTATAACAAATATAGAACATAGGACAACAAAATAGAAGACTTCAAAGAAGCTGTGATGGGTTCTACTAACCTGTCTTAACAATCATTTCCCATTCTCTTCTTTCCTGTTTTAGTTTGCCTTCTGCCAACCTCAGCTTCCAGAGCTTTGCCGCTTGAACATTTTAAGGTTTAGCACAGTGTTTCTGAATCTTGGTGCACATTAGAATCACCTGAGGAACTTTTTAAAACTACCAGACCTTTTAATTCTGAATCTGGTTTGGGGATGGGGGAGGGAGGGTGTGTGTATGCCAGATTCAGCAAGTAAAAAATACAGGATGCATAGTTAAATTTGAATTTCAGATAAATAATGAATTTTTTAGTATAAGTATGCCCCATGCAATATTTGAGAAATACTTATAATAAAAATATTATTCACTGTTTATAAATTCAAATTTAATTAGGCCTCCCTGGACAGGGCAAGCAGGGACAAGGGCAAGGGTTGCGGGGAGGTAGGTCAATATTTTTAACGTTCCCCTAGTGATTACCACTTGGGGGTTAAGACTGAGAGTCTCTAGTCTTTCCCAATCCATCCTCAACCCCACGGGATAAAAGTTATTCTTTTCTATCATCAGAGCTCCGAGTACGTCTAGAGTGGAATTCATTCTTTTCTAAACGCACTTCAGGTGATGGATTTCACATGCATTCATTTCTGCTTCTCCCCTCCATAGCACTGTAAAAGCGTGCAACGACTGACAGCCCTAGCATTGTCATTATGAGTGAATAACACATAATCCCCCATTACGTAAATGCCTACCACCTCATTTCCGAATTAGGCATCAATTATGGCAATTGTGAATGAAGAGACTTAGAGAGGAGAGCTGATCTCTGATTCAAAGTCACAGAGAAAAAAAATATGAATAAAATTCAAGTGTACCACTAGTTTTTAGGGTGACACTCATAAATCTAATTTAGTGTGAGCCAATCATTCTTCCTGAGTTCCACTAGGCATAGCTCTCTATGAATGTAGAATCTTATTAGGTTACTCTGATCTGGCAAAAGCTAATGCAATCAGAAGAGATCCTGAATTGAATCTTAATTCTTGGTTTCTGCAGTAGATTTAAAAAATAGTTCAGGGGGCAACTGGAGTAGAATATACATCACTGTGGGATTATTGACAAATAGGTAAGGTAAATCATGCCTAGGTTATCAGAGTGAGATGAGAGCGTTGATAAAACTGCTTAGAAGAATTTCCTGGTGGTCCAGTGGTTAGGACTCACTGCAGGGGGCACGGGTTCAACCCCTGGTCGGGGAACGAAGATCCCACATGCTGCAAGGCACAGCCAAAAAAAAAACTGCTTAGAGAAGACAAACCATTGTGATTCATGGTGAAAAATGACATTAGGTATGGTGACTTTTGAGAACACTGACAATGCAACACATCATAAATTCCTTTAAAATATATTTTTATAAACATTTCCAATGATCAGAGTATTGTAACTTCATTATGAAATATTTTGAAAATACAGAGATTAAAAAAATAATTCAGACTCTCACTACTCTAATAGAACCACTGTGTGCATTTATAGCTGCATTTTGTCCTAGACTAAAAATTCCTTTGTGTGTTTTCAAGTGGTTTTCCATTAAACATTCTTAAAGTCCAACTACACTGTAGCCCTGATGTTGCTGTTCATCACCTAGCAAGCAACTCAAATGCCATTGTAAAGCTGTTCCTTTCTTTCCTTTCTTCCTTTTCTTTTTAAACTTCTAACACTGACTCAGTAGATTACCTCACTTCCCACCTCAGAAAGACCATAGGTATTAGCCCTTGATGGTTGAGGTTTCATCTGACACATCATGGCCCCATGTATCACTTCATCTCTCCCTTCACTCTCAAAAAAGACAGGTGATCGCTCCTCTCCAAAGCTAACCCTCTACCTATACTCTGGTCTTCATCACTTCCTGTCCCCACTGAGCTAACCCTCCACCTAAACTTTGGTCTCCACTGCTCCAGGCTTCCTCAGGTGGCTCACATCCATTGATAATATGGCCTATATATCGTGGAATTATCAACCCCAACTTCCACCCCAAAACTTCCCTGCCCATATAATAACACCTGGAATTCCAAGTGGAGCTTGCAAAAATTTCCAGTGTGCCATTGTATAAATGCATGCAAAATGTAAGTTTCTCTACCTTTCTATAATCTCTCTCAACTGTTAATACAAATCCTTATGTCATCAGATGGCAGAAACTTAATCACAGTTATTTCAGGTTTTCCCTTACCCACACATTTTCCTTGAGGTTTTGTCTGAATTCTGGAGGGCTTATGTGTTGACAGTAATATGAAAAACAATGACTAACCCTTATATACTGCTTACATTATGCTAGGCATAATTTTATATGCCTTCCATGTCTTATCTCATTTGATCCTTAAAACAGACTAAGGTAGGTTTTGGGTTTTTGTTTTTTTTGTTTTTTTCTTATGGCCAAGCCCAGGCAGTGGGTTCTTAGTTCCCCAAGCTGGGATCGAACCCAGACCCCATGAGTGAAAGTGCAGAGTCCTAACCACTGAACCGCCAGGGAATTCCCCCAAGGTAGGTTTTATTATTCCCCTATTTTACATATGGGGAGATGAGTACATAGAGAAGTAAGTAATTTGCTCAGGGAAATAAAGTCCATAAATTTATGCTATAGTCTGTGCTCTAAACCATTATCCCAGACCCTCCTTACTCTCTTGTGGAGCCCAAGGCACTAGCAGGCAGAGGTGGCATTACCAAACTGAACTTGGGTCTGCTCACCTGCCATGCAGCAAAGCCAATCTACTGACACTGGGTTGTGGTAAAGGAAAGTACAGCATTTATTTTAGGGCACCAAGCAAGGAGAATGGGCAGCTAATGCTCAAAAGACCTGAACTCCCTGATGGCTTTCAGGGAAGAGTTTTTAAAGGCAAAATTAGGGGCAAGAGTTGACTTTCTTCTGATTGGTTGGTTGTGAGGTAACAGGGTGATGTTTTAATCATCAACTTTCTGGTTCCAACCAGTATGGGTTCTATGTGTTTGTGGTCAGCATGTAATCACCATCCACCACTTGGGTGGGGGTCATAGTTCCTGTATAACAACTCAAGATATACATCAAATTGTTATGTATATCCCTTGAGAAGGAACTAGGACTCGGTTTTATTGATGAACTATTGTTTAATCTATCATTACTTTTCTTGCTTGACTGCCTTACCTTTGTTTCTGCCTTCCCTCACTTCCCTAACTAGTAACTGCTTGAGTCTGCTCTTTGGAACTCAGCGAAGTCCTAGGAAACTAAAGTCGTTTTCTACAAACAAGAAAAAGGGGGCACCAAGGGGCTTTTGTAACTGAGAGCGGACCACAGGGTCCTACTCGGTTTCAGTCTCCCCTTTTCTTTGATACTCTTCAGTCCGGAGGGGAACAGGGGCAGGACAAGCAGGGGAATAAAGTTTTGGATAGAGAGATTAATCATAAACTCAGCAGGGGAACTCGGTTTCAGTGGTATCTGGTTTCAGTCACTGTCCATGCTGGTGTATATTGAAATATCTTCCTTCCATCATCAACACACACAGGTGCCTGCTGACTCATCCCTCACCCCAAGGCCCCCTCATGACTGGCTTGCCTACCTACCATAATGGAAAAGAATATTTAAAAGAAGAATGTTTATATATTTACATACACATATATAAAACCGAATCACTTTGTTGTACAGCAGAAATTAACACAACTTTGTAAATCAACTCTACTTCAATGTGAAAAAACCCTCAAAATCCAAGAGCTGGTTTCTGTTTTTACCCTTGAACACCTAATTTTCCAAATATAAAAAATGCCAGAGACTTCACAGAAATACTGGGAATGACACCTGTTGCTGCATGATATTGAATAAAAGCTGAAACCCTTCACATAACAATTCCACGTGAGGCTTAGATAGAAATGTTCCAGAAAAATACATTTTATCCACCTATTCATGTGTATTTACTAATTGATGAATTAGTTCATCAAATATTTATGAAACATTTATAATTTTAAGGAATTAGTTCACATGATTGTGGAGGCTGGCAAATCCAAAATCTGCAAAGTAGGCCAACAGGTTAGAGACCCAGGGAAGAGTTGGTGCTTCAGTTCAAGTTTGAAGGCCATCCGCTGGTGGAATTTCTTCCTCATCCAGGGCCATCACTCTTTTTATATTAAGGCCTTCGAATGGTTAGAAGTGCCCACCCACATTACAGAGGGTAAACTGCTTTACTCAAAGACTACTGATTCAAATGTTAATTCCATCCAAAAACCTTATAAAACTTTTACAGAAACATCTAAAATAGTGTTCAACCAAATATCTGGGCACTGTGGCCAACTTGATACATAAAATTAATCATCACAAGTACCTACTCATTTGCTTTTCACTGGGGTTTTAACAGACAAGACAAACATGGTTCCTGGCCCTTTGGTATTTTCTCAAAAATTCATTAATTCAACAGTTCCCCAATGTAGACAAATTCAAACTCAAGTGCAAAAGACTAAAACCAGCTCCTCTTCAAATAGCAAGTATTGATAAGGAAGAAAAATAGGTAAAGAGGTCTCTGGGTGCCAAAAGCTAGAGGCTGGGTAAAAGATAGCAGAAAGGGATTCTGTTATCTTTGAAGATGAACTTGAAATCATTCACAGCTTTTTCAGGGTCATTCCTACTCACTCATTCCTTCAACTAAGTCTTCCAAGAGTGGGTAGTCCCCCTTTACCATTTGGGGATGGGAGTAGTCAGGAGAGGCTTATAGAGGAGTGATGTTTAAGCCAAAAATGTTCAGTGATGGATAGGTGTAAATTTGCTAGAAAGAAGGACAGGGAAAGGTCATTCCAGACCTCAGAGGTCAAAGAAGCCATAAATAAAGACAAAAAGGGAAATGCATTCCCTTTGGGGAGAAATAAAGCATTCCGTGTGGCTGGGGCACAGAGCACAGGCACAGAAGAGCTAGAAAAGGACATATGGGGCCTTGTTTCCCATGCATGCTTATACTTAGCAGTGAGAAACCATGAAAAGCATTAAGCTGGAAGGAGATGTGATCATTTTGCATTTCAGAGCAGTCACAGTGGCCAAGACTCCTGGGGATGGATTACAGTGGGCCAAGACTGGAGTCAGAGACCATGAGTGGGCGATTCAACAATCCTGGAGAGACATGATGAGGGCCTAAAAGTGAGACTAGAGAGGAGGGAACTGGGTTGGGAGACGCAATAGGGCTAGAATTAAAAAAACCTGATGCTTTATTGATCGTGAGGAAGGGAAGGAGAGAGGCAGAGAGGGAGAAGTTTGCTTTGGATAGAGTGTCATTCACTGATAGAGAAAACACAAGAAGAGGAGCGGGTACTGGAGGAAAGAAGAATTCCAATTTGGAATGGGAGCCTCCAGGAGAGGTCCCTTCTACCAGTGGAGCTGCCTACCTTCAAGTGGATCACAGGTCTGGACAAGAAGAAATACAATCATGGTGACCACTGCAGAGGGGATGTCCCAATCACACAGTCCTGCGTCACCTAAACCCAGGGTTCTTACATAATCCACCATCAGACTTCCCGCCAGTCTGCGTATGGAGGACTAAGAACTAAGTGGATTATGTGTCATCATCTAATTCATTGCTGATAGTTTTTATTATTCAAGTTAATACGTAGAACAACTCTATGAAATCAGCTCTATTATCATCCCTATTTTACAGAGAGACGAAGTAACTTTCCCAATGCCATCCGACTAATAATCAGTAGAGTCAGGAGCTGAACCTTGGTATTTGAGCTGATTCATAGCCATCAGATTGGGGCCAGGAGAAAGGAGCTACTCAAGACTTGGTCTAAACCATATTTTATTTTTAAACCACTACTGAGTAATTTAAGGATCTTTTGCCTTTTTCCACAAAGGAATGCCAGTATAAAGCTCATCTGTTTTATAACTCATTTTCTTAAATGTGGAGATGAGATCTTATACAATTTTCCTTTTTGCTGTCACTTTCCTTAGTGTTATGGTAGGAACTGAAAGAGTATTATCTTTTGCTCATGAGGACACTGTGACCTTCTGCACATTTAGCCAAAAACTTTGCCTGTCTTTATAAGCAGAAGTAAAAGCATTGTTCTCTTCTTCTGTAACACATACACTGAAGACACAGGACTCACTGGATACAGTTGCATGTGCAACATTTTAAATCTCCTACTTTCCTTTCAATACTGCTTGGTGAAGGTAGTCTTTCTGCTTCCTCTGGATGAGAACCTAGACAGTCTCCATGACATTTCCACTCCCTTCTAGGTAATAAAACTTCCTAAAGTCACTTTAAATTGCAAACCCATCCATAGGTAAAAAAGTGAAAATGTCTAGTACAATACGTTAATAATCTCTTCAATCCTCATTGAAAGGTACGATTTCTCTTCCTAAAGGTGGGCACATGGTCCTTTCTTCTCCTTCCCCAACTGGCATTTCTGCTTCTCCTTAAGATTGATCTCTTTGATTGGCAGAGTCGAAGCAAGGAGAGAGATTAAATGTTAGGGTTATAGGCAAATTGTTACCTGACCGACCATGTAGTAAAATGGCTTACAGCTCTGTGGGCAGGCTGGGGCTTAAAAGGATCTCTTTCTCTTGTGCAATGGTTTTGACATTCTCTGGTGGTTCCCTAGCACTGGGGCCCTCCTCTGGAGCTCCCTGCAGATAATTTTTATTTGACTGACCTATCAATAATTGAGAGACCTATGTTGAAAGATTTGTCAAATATGTATGTGCGTGTGTGCATTTTATATTTTGAGGCCATTTGGTATACCAATTTAGAATTACTATGGCTTTGTAGTCAGTTGAACCTTTTATTATTATATAGTGGTCCTCTTTTGCTCTAATAATGCTTTTTGTTTTATAGTCTCTTTTATTTGAATTACCCTGTTTATGATAAACAGCTATCATAGCCTTCCTTTGGTTAGGATTTGCTTCTTTTAATTCCTCTTACCTTTTTACTTTCAAACTTTCTGTATACTTATAGTTTAAACACATTTCCTATAAACAACACATGGTTGGATGTTGTTATTTCTGCCATTTCATTTTGTGCTATTTGCCTATCTTTTCTATGTTTCTTTCTTCCTTTATTGCCTTCCTCTGAATTGATTTTTTTGTTGGTTTTTTTTTTGGTATTTTTTTGCTGCGTTGGGTCTTCGTTGCTGTGCACGGGCTTTCTCTAGTTGTGGCGAGTGGGGGCTACTCTTCGTTGTGGTACGTGGGCTTCTCATTGCAGTGGCTTCTCTTGTTATGGAGCATGAGCTCTAGGCGTGCGGGCTTCAGTAGTTGCAGCGCGTGGGCTCAGTAGTTGCGACGTGCATGCTCTAGGGCACGCGGGCTTCAGCAGTTGTGGCGCACAGGCTCAACAGTTGTGGCTCGTGGGCTTAGTTGCTCCGCGGCATGTGGGATCTTCCCGGACCAGGGATCGAACCCATGTCCCCTGCATTGGCAGGCGGATTCTTAACCACTGCGCCACCAGGGTAGTCCCTGAATTGATATTTCTTTTCTTTATTCCATCTTCCACTTAACTGGATTGTAAGTTACATACTCTATATGTAATCTTTTAGTAGTTACTTTGGAAATTTTTACCATGCCTAATTGTGGTAGGCTGAATAATGCCCCTATTCAAAGACCCCCAGAACCTGTGAAAATGCCACCTTACATGGAAAAAGCACTTTGAAAATGTGATTATATTAAAGCTCCTGGGATGCGGAAATTATCCTGGGTTATCTGGGTGGGCCCATTGTGATTACATGAGTCCTTAGAAGAGGGAGATGGGAGGGTTAGAGTCAAAAAAGGGTGATGTGATGGCAGAAGCAGAGAAAAGGACTATGAGATGCTAACTGCCCGCTTTGAAGATGGAGGATGGGGTCATGAGCCAAGGATGCACACCGTATCTAGAAGCTAGAAAAGGCAAGGAAACCAATTCTGTTCTAGAGCCTTCCTTAGGAACACAGCCCTGCTGACCCATTTTAGACTTATGACTTCCAGAACTACAAGTGAATAAATTTGTGTTGGTTTAAACCACTAAGATTTGTGACAGCAGCAGTTGGAAAGTAGTGCAGATTTTGGCACCTGAAAGTGGGGTGCTACTGTAAGAAACACATAAAAATATGAAAGTGGCTTTGGAATTGGGCAGTGGGCAGAGGTTAGAAGAACTTTGAGGTGCATGATAGAAAAATCCTAGATTTCCTTGAACAGGCAGTCAGTAGATATACAGATGTTAAAGATTCTGCCAGTGAAAGCTCAAAGGAAATTAAGGAGCATGGTAGAGAAAGCCTATATTGTCTTAGAGAATACCTAAATCATCATAAATAGATCATTGGTAGAAATATGGATGTTAAAGGCACTAATGGTGAGGGCTCAGAAGGAAATGAGGGACATTCTAGAAAGTGGAGGAAAGGGGATCCTTGTTATACAGTGATGGAAAACGTAGCTCAATTGTGTGTCCTGCAGTTGTGTGGAAATCAGAGCATATAAGTGATGAAATTGGATATTTAGCTGAGGAGATTTCTAAGCAAAATGTTAAAGGTTCATCCTGGTTCTTTCTTGCTCTTTATAGTCAAATGCAAGAGGAAAAAGATCGAAAAACTGGTAAGAGAAAAGGAACCAGGACTTGATGATTTAGGAAATTCTCAGCTTATCAAGATTGCAAAAGATGTTAAAATTAGGAGATTCACTGTTAGGAGGGCATGCTTTGGAGAGAAAAACCAAGAATATAACTGGACAGGGCTTCCCTGGTGGCACAGTGGTTAAGAATCCGCCTGCCAATGCCAGGGACACGGGTTCGAGCCCTGGTCCGGGAAGATCCCACATGCCGTGGAGCAACTAAGCCCGTGCGCCACAAATACTGAGCCTGTGCCTTAGAGCCTGCACGCCACAACTACTGAAGCCCGCATGTCACAACTACTGAAGCCTGCGGTGCCTAGAGCCCGTGCTCTGCAACAAGAGAAGCCACAGCAATGAGAAGCCCTTGGCGTACCACAACGAAGAGTAGCCCCTGCTCGCTGCAACTAAAGAAAGCCCGCGCACAGCAACAAAGACCCAGCTCAGACAAAAATAAATAAATAAATAAATAAATTCATTAAAAAAAAAAAAAAGAATATAGCTGGACAATCTTTTGCTAGTGCCTTAACTCTGTAAAATAGGCATCATCATCATCATCACTATTATTATTATTATTAAAAATATTATTTAAATGTACTTATAAGATTACCAGTTTCTTTACTCCCCACTCATTTTACATTTCAGACAATTTTTTCCTGGGGTCATTTTTCCTCCTTTCTGGAGTATATCATTAGAAATTCCTTAAGTGAGTTCTGTTGGTAGGAAACTCAGTTTTTATCTGAAAATTTCTTTACTCTTTCTTCACTGTTAAAATAAAATTTTACAAGGTATACAGTTTCAGGTTGACTATTAGCTTTTTGAACATATTATTCTATTGTCCTATGGCTACCATCATTGCTGTAAGAAGTTGGCTGTCAGTCTAATTGCTGAGTTTTGAAGGCATTCTCTTTTCCTCTCTAGCAGTTTATAAGATCTTTATTATTGGTGTTCTGTAGTTTCACTGGAAAGTTTCTAGAAAGGGAGTTCTTTTTCTTAATCCTTCTAGATATAGGTTTTGATTCCTAGCTATTATCTCTTGGAATATCTCTCCTCCAACTTCTCTCTCCTCTTTTAGCACTCCAATTAGACTCCTTTTAGACTTTCTTAATCTACCCTTTGTACTTTGTGACACCCTTATATACTCTTACATACGCTCAATCCCCTCGCATCTCCATGCAAGTGTCTCTTCCAATTCATTAATGAAGGAGTCTCAACTTCATACAAGCCTATGGTATGATCTCCCACTTCCCTCTAGGATATTAATTTTCAAAGCTCCGGGGTTCTGAATCCACATTACCTGGGTTCAAATTCTGGCTTATTTACTTACACACTCACTATTGTGTGACTATGGACAAGTTACCTAACTACTCTGTGCTTCAGTTTCCTCTCCTATCAAATGAATATTGGTAATAGTTCCTCTTATAGGAATGTTATCAAGAATAAATGAATTGATTTGAGTAAAATGCTTGGAACAGTGCCTAGCCCATAGAAAGTGCTTTAAAACTGCTTACACTTACTCTGAGTATTGGCATGTGCCTCCATGTTATTTTAAGGCTCATTCATTTGCTTAAGCTCATTGAACTTTTTACAAAAATGATCTTGAGGATTTCCTGTATTTTCTTTCAAGCTGAGCAAGCATTTAAACATATGTTTGTTATAATTTATCCAGAATCTAGTTGAAAAGAATGTTTGTTAAAATTTATCCAGATTCTAGTTGAATAGCCTAGTAGGAAGGCTGTTTTTTTTTAAACTACCTAGTCCCTTCATTGTGGAGACTGAGCTGACGGAAGCATTCCAAAGCAGGTTCAAGGTTTTGCCAGTGTCCTTCGGTCCCCTGAACATTTTAAGCTTTCCAGGAATAGGAAAGGACAAACACAGAACAATAAAGGGCTGCTTTGCTCCAGGCTCTCTTTGGAAGCTTGACCATAAGCCTCCCTTTATGCTCCAGTGATAGCCCTCCCCAAACTGCTCTGACAACCCTCTACTTCTCCCTACACTTACACTCTGTACAAATACCTATAACAATGTACGTATCATTTAATCTCTCATTCAACCTTATATTCTCAGCACATAGTAGTTCTCAATAAAAGTTTGTCAAATGCATGAATGAACAAATGAAAGAAAAGGCAATGGAGGAAATAACATATACCAAGTATGGGCTCTTTCTATGATTTAAAAGTAAAGATGAAACTTCCTCCACACGTTTCAACATGCTAGATTTTCATGAACAAGCCAATTGCTAAGTATTGTTTAAAGACCTAGAGGTAACTACCATACAAAAAGCAAAAGCATTACAATTGGTTTCTTCTGGGGAATGAAACCAAGAATAAGAACAGATGAGTCAGGGATCTATTATTTTCTTTAAAAGTCTTCTGATATTTGATTTTTAACTATGTATATCTTGATAAAAATTAAAATATTCAAAAACAAAGATTAGTCCATTTTTGACCTGCTGTAACTCAAAAGCAGCCTGCAGTACATTTGACCTCACGGGGTTTAGTACAGTTTTTTTTTTTTTTTTTTTTAATTTGTGCCTGGAGTCCTGATTACCAAAGAGTTGTTGACCCAAAGCCAAGTCGACCGATAAACAGAACTGTGGACTTTAAGAAGGCAGCTCCAATGGATCTATACCGGCTGAGCAGGCATACTGAGTGGTGCCTGAAGGCAGCCGTAAGGACGAAGTAAATCAATTAACTCCATGGTTTTCATGAAGACCTCTTATATCAAAACTTCTTTCTTTACATGCGTCTCCTCTGATCCCGTGGAGATGAAAATTGACATCCACAGTCATATTCTACCAAAAGAATGGCCAGATCTAAAGAAGGTAATGGTGATTAATTTGCTGAATTATTTCTAGAACTTCTCCAGCATTTCTCAATGCCTCTACTATAGAATGATGTCTTCTTTTGGGAATTAGATGTTAAGTTTCTCTGCTTTAGGAGTGATTTTAAGTTATTTGGTAGCTCTGATTTCCTAGTTTTTTAAAATGACTTCATATTTATTTTGAAAGAACATTGATAAAAAGAAGTAAGTGTTCTCTCAAAATCCCTTTTCCCCTCAAATGAAGCACACTTTAAAACTTCTGGACAATATAAGTCAAGCAGTTTTACTTCCATTTAAGTCACATATTCAGCTGCTGGGGCGATAGGTGACAATTACAGTTTCAAGTAAGAGACTATTAAAAAACAGAATGTGATAGGTTCTCATTACTTCTAAAACATATCTCCTTTCTAAAATGTTTAAAATAAGTTTTAGAAGCACTAAATGATAGCTCTGTGGAATTTTTTTTTAGTCTATTTTAAGACACTGTCTGAAACCATTCCTTTTTGATGTTCTTTAAGCTGTAAATCCTTGTTATGAAGTACAGAGTTGGAACATCAAAAAAAAAAAAAAGAACTAGAGGAAATGACATGAAACGTTTGCACTATGAATGTCTCTCAAGACTCTTCACTGTGTTTCTCGAAAGATGGAAATTTCCTTTTGTCATTAAGAACTTTTAAATGAATACTAAAACAGGAAGGTGGGGAAAATGAAAGAAATTTAAAATCGGTTTGAGTTTTGTTCGGGCTAAGTATCAGATTTTACCCAGTCTTCAGTCTTCTCTAGTACTTATACACTACTCATAGTGTTTCATCTTTTTTTTTTTTTTTTTTTTTTTTTTTTACAAGAATTAGTACTGGGAAACTGGAGGTTGGACAACAGATTCTGCAGTCACTTCTCTTTTTTTTTTAACTTTTGGGTTTATTTATTTATTTATTTATGGCTGTGTTGGGTCTTCGTTTCTGTGCGAGGGCTTTCTCTAGTTGCGGCAAGCGGGGGCCACTCTTCATCGCGGTGCGCGGGCCTCTCACTATCGCGGCCTCTCTTGTTGCAGAGCACAGGCTCCAGACACGCAGGCTCAGTAATTGTGGCTCACGGGCCCAGCCGCTCCGCTGCATGTGGGATCCTCCCAGACCAGGGCTTGAACCCGTGTTCCCTGCATTAGCAGGCAGATTCTCAACCACTGCGCCACCAGGGAAGCCCGTGTTTCATCTTTTTTATCCCAAGTGAGGAAAAATGAATGAACCCAAACTCTAATTAAAATGTGGTTCACTGTTTCATTGTGCAGGTAGATGAAACGATTTTCTTCTCATAGTTGTCTCTTGGAAGAATGGTCATCTTAAGTGTTTCTTTGTCCACTGGTATTTTAGGTAAGATGGCCAGTGGACATTGTAGATCAGAAAATACAAGTGATGCTAAACCATCTTTGAAAGGTTTTCCTATTATAGTTCATGGTAAGAACTAACCCTATCAAACTAACCCCTCCAAAAGGAGCCTAAGTGCCTACATGGGAACTTGCTGTTCTGAATGCTGTCATCCTCATCATATTTTATTAAAGTGTAGACACCACTTCACAATGCTAGTGATGAATACCCAAAACATTCTACCTAGTATCCTGTGCCATAACCCTACCTCCCAAGCCTGCCTCCACTTTGATCTGAGAACTGGTCACCAAGAGCTGACAATTTCTAGCCGCCCCACCTAATGCAGGGCCCTGAAGGCACTGTTAAAACTGCTCCAAAAAAAAAAAAAAAAAAACTGCTCCAGAAGCTCTGGGATGCAGAGCATGGGGAGGCTATAGCCACAGCTGTGTGCCCTGGAGATTCCCCATGCGCAAATTTTGCTGGCTTTTTATGTTATGTCTTCTTATCGTCTAGTTATGCCTACTTATCTTCTAGTTATGCCTTCCTATCTTCTAGTTATGCCTCCTATCTTCTAGTTATGCCCTCCTATCTTCTAATTATTCCTGAAAAGAGGGGAGGGGCATTTTGTACCCATAAACCAGGCTTTTATCAAGCAGTCTCACACCCTGCAAGCAGATAACTGATATACTTTTTAAAAAAAATTTTATTGAAGTATAGTTGATTTACAATGTTGTGCTAATTTCTTCTGTACAGCAAAGTGACTCAGTTATATGTATATAACTGAGTATATATATATAATATATATATATTCTTTTTCATATTCTTTTCCATTATGGTTTGTCACAGGATATTGAATATAGTTCCCTGTGCTATACAGTAGGACCTTGTTGTTTATCCACCCTATATATAATAGTTCGCCTCTGCTAATCCCATACTCCCAATCCTTCCCTTCCCTACCTCCCCTCCCCCTTGGCAACCACAAGCCTGTTCTCTATGTCTGTGAATCTGTTTTTGTTTCGATAACTGATATACTTGATGCTGCTGCTGCTGCTGATGGTAGTAATAATAATCATAATACTCTTACACTTCCAGAGAGCAATATATACATGTAATTTGATTCACATAAAATCTTGTGAGTTTCAGATAGGATTTCTATCATTAGCCCTGCTGGACAAATGAGGCCCCTGAGACTCATAAATGAGCCTAGAATCCCAGAGCTTTGTGGAGCTATGGTGGCCCCTCCATAGCTCTACACCCACACCTACCTTCCGAGAGCTGCCCAGGAGCACATCATGGGAGGGATGTCCCTGCTTCCCTCTGCTAGACACCAGCCCGTTCCCCAACTCTCCACACTCACATAAACCCAATGAGGCCTTCCTCACAGCAGGTCAAGCAATGTGGTCTGCTATGCGCTGGAAGTTTCCGTTGGACTTCAGGCAAGTCAGTGATGAAACAATTCGCAGAAAATAGTTTGTGTTTTCAAACTGGGAAGAGGGAGATAAATAAAAATACATCTAAATGGTGCTGGGTTCCTTCTCTCTCTCTCTATTTCCTTATTTCCAGTCTATATGATCAGAGTATTAAAGTGACATTAGTGGATAGCAGATAGTCCTTGGTGTTCATAGAGTTCAATACTTCTAGCAGAATTTCCTTTGTCTTCAGATCGTTTCTTAGTAGGTAAAATATTATTTCAAAACATCAATCTCCGATCTTTTCTCACCATTTTTTCAAACTTCCCAATAAAAAAAAATGAAAAGAATAAGCCAGTCCTAGTTTTATTTTGGAAGATGAAGCCCCTTCGGAAGAACTGATATCTCTTTTCAAACCTGCCTTTTCTTGTTAAATATTAATAGACACACTTCAAAAACCTTGACCTCCTTATTCAGTGAAGAAATAGAAAAGCAGAATCAACACGCCTGGGTTGGTGATTAACTAATGATTACAGAGGACTTGGATTTGAGAAATTTTTTCATTTTCACTTGCTAATAATGATTGTAGTCAGAGTTAGAGTTAAGATCCTTAGGGGGGAAAATCTACCTGAGGTAGAAAGAGAGTAGATTCAGGGTGCACTTGATTACATTGTTCCTGATGAATCAGGACCCACACTCTGGCCCAAGAAACCAGGGTGAAAGTTGTTTCAGATTGATCCACAATGAGATTATTCATAACAACAAGGATGCTAATAAGGTTTCAGCTTTTTCCTTCAGCAAGACTTCACTGCCCACCTACTATGTGTCCGATAGTAGGGCTTGCAAAGATTCTTCTAATTTTAAATGGGGTCCCAAAATTCCAGCCTTTAGTAAAAAATTATTTATTTACATCTTCTTTGATTAGTGATGATTTAATTGCACTTGATCGCTGTAAGGTTTTAGGAGACAAAATCCCAGACATAACTTGACTTTTAAACAACTCCTCTGAGGAAACAGATATCTGGTTTCATCACCCAGGAGGTTCATTATTCACCTCATGAGTGTGAGGTCCCCAAGACATTAAAAATGTCATTCAGCTCATCAACATCTGATTCACATATACCCATTTCAGAAACACAACTCGTGTAGATAGAACTGAATTCCCTTGAATTTTTAATATGTTGTTTTATTTGTCATGCCCATAAATGCCTATGGGACACCAGTCACTGTCAAACATTTTCAGATGGTAAACGCCTCCTGGTATACGCTCTGGCAAAAACTACTCCGAGGGTCAAAAATTTCAGACCCCAGGCTTGGTTCAACCTAGGATGAGAGCCTGGGGATTGTGTGGAGGCCAGATTTGGAGCAGAATAAAGTTGGCCCAAATAGGTTAGGTCTTTGTAAAGGCTCAGGGCAAGTACAAGGTGTTCCAAAGCGTTCCAAGTGCTTTCCAAGACAGGGAAGGGAGGAACACAGAGTGACAAAGGGCTCCTTCCTTCACAGTGCTCCTTAGTGTCTGCTCCCAGCGTACACCTTATTTCACGACCTCAGGATGGAAGAGGCTGTCACCGCCATGCCACCCCCACTGCCATTACTGCCTGCCACCACTACCATCACCATCATTGGTACCACCACTGCCACCAAACTCACTACCACAACTATCACCACTACCACGTCATAGCCTCCACCACTACCATTACTAGCGCCACCATCCCTACCACCGTCATCACCATCATCATCACCACTACTGCCACCACCGCCTCTGCTTCCACCACTGTCACCACCATTATCATGGTTAGCATTGATGAAGCCCTTTCTATAAGCCAGGTCTGGTGTCCATAGCTTTGTCCGAATTGTTTCAGTCATTCCCATAAAACCTTATGTCACCACAACTGCGGTGAGCCTCATTTCACACATAAGAAAACAACGGCTTCAAGATGTTAAGTTACTCCAAGAAAGTACCTTGTAAGCGGACTGTTGTGTGTGACCAGATCCCTCCGTTCTGCCCCTCCCTGCCTCTCTGCCCTTCCCCAGGGCAATACTTCTCTCACCAGCTAACTTATGGGTTAACATTCCATAGGGAATTAAGAAAAAGAAAGAAAGAAAGTGAGGAAGGAAGGAACAGAGAAAGGAAGGAAGGAAAGAAAGAAGGCGGGAAGGAAAGAAGGAAATAAAACCCTTCTTTTTACAGTAAAGTAAGATTTCAATGGTAAATTTCCGGTTCGAGAGAGCATTTCGGTTTACTCTAAAGTGTAACTGATTGAGGCCATTCCACCCCTTCCCCCGACATGCACTCTGGGCAGCTTTATCCAGGAGAAGAGAGAGGAAAAGCACAAGGGTACTGAATGCATGAAGGGGTGGGAGGGCACCAACAAAGGAGAAATTGGGTGCCAGGAGGAGAAACTGGGGTCCCTGATGGACAGGTTCCCTTGAGTGACCAGCCTACTAAGCCAGGTCCTCCAGTGTCACCTGGGAGGAGGCAGGTGGACTTCCAGAGCTAATGTGACAATTTGGAGCTGGAATTCAAGAACAGACCTTCTGCCCAGGTAGAACAAGGCTGGTAAAGAACTGACCAAATCTTAAGTCTACTGGGGCAGAATGCAGGGATGGACATAGAGACACACAAACACCCCTGTGCTGCAGGCCCAGACCTCCCCTCTGAGTCTGCAGGTGAGAGGGAAGCCAGGAAGAGGGATCTGCCGAGACCTGGCCCCCTCAAGACAACGTCCCTGTACCGTGACATGACAGCCAAACCACGGTCACATGGTCTCATCCAACCACAACAAGCGAGGAGTTGTGCAATATTTAGCTTCACTAACTCTACCCATTGTTGCTGACAAGAGCTGCCCATGAGCCCTTTACATCGTGGTCTCTGGCCTCCACGCCCTCCCCCCAACTTCACACTTTGAGAGCCATTGCTCTGGAGCATGGAAATGCTGAACACTGGAAGCACCTCTCCAATCTGACCCCAGATTACCTTTCCAGCCTCCCTCCCATGACACCGCCTGGCCCACATTGTGCGTCAGTACCCTCGCCCCCTCCTCCTGGGGAACCTGTATGTCACTCTATCACAGCGTGCCTCACACGCAGTAAGGCTCTTCAATTACCCACCCACCCCAGCCTCGCCCTCTCAAGACTGTGCTCCACACAGGCTGCAACTGTCCTTCACTTCTATTTTCTCTGCCCTAGAAAGGCTGGTCATGGTGGGACTCCATGAGGGTTCGACAAATGAATGAATGAATGAACAGAATGAGATTTTAAAGCCTATAGTTACATGAGTCATATATGCCTATGTTCACAGGCAGAGTCTTTCAAATATTTTTATTCATGACCCCCAAGAAGAAATATATTTCATACTGTGACTCAGTACAAACATTTATATCTATAATGGAAACAAGAGTTTCATGAAATTAATACTACACAGAAGGCATTCTAATATATTTGTTCTATGCTATGCTATGCTATGCTATGCTATCCTATCCTATCCTATTTCATTCCATTCCATTCCATTGCTTTACTATCTTAGCTTGGGTTTTCCAAGAAGCAGACCCTGAGATACAGATTCAAATGCAAACAGTTTACTCTGGAGGTGATGCCAGGAAACACCAGTAGAGCGGGGAAATGAGACAGGGAAAGCAAGGCAGCCAGTGAAAGTGCAGAATGTGTGCCTCACCTCAGAGTCATCCTGCCCGAGGAGGTGAGGAAACCAGTGTGGGCAGTTTATATACAAACGCCCTCAGTCGTTGATTGAGGGATTTGGGGGGTGGAAATTAGCACCACTAATTTCCTGGTACTTCTGATCTTCTAGAAGGGTCTAATCAAAGTTGACGCCAATGGCAAAAGGGAAAATCTTGTCAAAGAAATGCGAGTGCTTTTAGTTGAAGGAGGGCTGCTGTGCACAGAAGCACTTCAGGGAAGGAATACGGGCAGGACACCAGCCTTATCTGTTACACGTACTCTTTCATGTTTTTAGAACATCTGGGTCATTAACCACTAAACTGATTTCATGATCTACTCACGGATTGCATACCACAGTTTGAAGAACAGGGTTAATGTTCTAAGATGGTATTTCCTGAAGAGTGGTCCCTACGGTCTGTACTCCTAGTGGCCTGGAAAGGATTTTAGGTGGTACACAAATATTTTTTAATGTGCATCCTTATTTAAAAATTACAACCTGCATTAGGAGAAAAGGTAAAACTAGCACTTCTATGACAGAGAATTTTCTTCCCGAATAAATACATTTCAGGAAAAACATTGATTTGAATATCAATATTGAATAAGTGATCATGAGCGTGGGGAAAAATGGGAAAGTGTTGCTTGAAAGGATAGAGCTTGGAATGCTCTGTCCCAGGGATGCGCCTTTATTGCAGTCCTCTCTGCTTTGGCCTTTCAGTCTAACTGTGCTTCCTCTCCCCCACAGAGATTCGGTTACGGAGGCTGGGTGCAGCTCCAACACCACGGCAAGGTGAGTTTCTCCCTAAGCACGAGTGTGCCTCAGACCCACAGACCTCCTGAGTCTGAAACCTTCCAGCAGGCGGGCCTCTAGGAACCCCCAACTCTTCTGCCCTCCAACTGACTTTATAGTAGGCAAGGGGACAGCACTGAGGTTTCTCAAAATTATTTGCAAAAATGGGGATAACGTCAAAGAACAGCATTTAGGAAGATAAAATTGGAATTGGACAAGCCATTAAGAAATGTCTCTCTCTCCCTCTCTTTTTTTTTTTTTGCCCTAGAACCAATTTTAGCATTGCTCTGTGTCAAGGAAGCGACCTGGCCCTCTCCACAGTTATGACATTATATTACGACTGACCAAATAAATGAAACTGTTTAGGTTTGCACACAGGCTGAGAAATTAAACACTGGAGGCAAAAGGGAGAAGAAGCCACTGTTAGAAAGGGTTTAGTTTGGTCAGAGGAAAGAGCGAGAGGAAGAAGGCTTGGGGCAAAGCATTCAGCCAATAACGAAGCCTGAGAGAGAGCTGCAAATCTAGAGCTGCACAGAGGTCAGGTCCAACTTCATTTGCAGAGGCATCACATGTCCTCGTGGAGTGCATGGGGAACCCCCCCGAGCTCCCAGTGGAGCACAGACACGACTAAGGCAGGCCCTGGAAGACTGGTGGTGTGGGAAGACCACATGCAGGGGTAACTCAATGCACTGTGATGAGGTGAGGACAGCTTTTGCACCAGGTACTGGAGGATGTAGACTTGGGCACCAAGGACTGGAGAAGGCCTCCTGGAAGAAGTGATGCTCATCCTGGGTCTGGAAGCAGAGGTGAAGGCTTGCCCAAGGAATAAAGGAAACTAGAAAGCAAAGACAGGGAGCAAAGGCCTGGAGATATCAAACATACGTAAGCCTAGAACTCAAGCATTTGGCTTGGGTTGGTACCAGCATTTCTCAAAGTGTGGTCTGTGGACCAGCAAGTTCAATTTCACCTGGGAACCTAGGAGAAAGGCAAATTCTTGGGCCTCACCTCAGACCTACCAAATCAGGAATGCTGAGGATAGGGCCAGCAATCTGAGTTTTGACAAGCCTCCAGGTGGTTCTGATGCTTACTCAAGTTTGAAAACCACTGGCTCTATTCACTCACTCACTCACTGATTTTTATTGACACCTATTTGATGCCAGGCCCACCAGTCTAGACACGCAGAATATGCTGGTGAAAAAGACAGACATACTCCCTGCCCCCATGGTGCTCAAGTTCTAGGGGGAGACAAACAAACGTGATCACTTCAGAGAATGAAATAAAAAACAGTGCTGAAACAGGGAATGACTGGGAAGATGCATCTGGGCTGGCTGGTCGGGGAGCTAGCAAAGACTTGGAGGATGAGAAGGAAAAGCCCGGAAGAGCATCCCTGGCTGAGGGAATAGCAGTTGCAAAGCTCTCCATATGAGGAAGAGCTGTGTTCAAGGAAAAGGAAGGAGGGCAGTTTGGCTGAGATGTGGTGAATCGGGGAGATGGAAGGAAACCAGGTAGGCAGGGGCCAGATCATGGAGGAACTTGTAGCACGTGCTAAGGAGGCCGGGTTTTATTCTCAATGTAATGCAAATTCTTCGGAGGGTCTTAGCGGCTGAAAAAGGTCACCTTGTCTGATCTGTGGAGGATGGATAGAGGCAGTTAAGAGTTTGGGGCACAAAGTGGTGGGAAGAAGCTGGAGGGGAAGGCAGAAGCCTCATCAGACGGGGCCTTGGAGGATGGGCTTAGGCCTTTGTACTTGATCCTGAAGGCAGTGGGAAATCATTAAAGAGTTTTTTAAACATCAGAATCTCTGGAGCAGCCCATTTTCACCTTCATCAAAGGCCACCCACTAAGTGCCAATTTAGACACTGGGCTACACTTCTCCCATGAAAAGTGTCAGTTCCTAGCCTGGTAGCTGATGATCTAAGCTGGCCTCAAGTCTCCCCAGATGAGAAGACAAGCTGAGTGGAGACGACGACAAGGCCACTAGGAAGCCCCAAGTGCAGGGATGGGCAGCCTGTAATTTTTTTTTTTTTTTTACTCCCTGTCCCAGGCTGCAGTTTGTAACCTTGACACTGGATTTGAATGGCCTTCATTTCATCTTGTTTCTGTGTCAAAGAGACTGCAAAAACTTAACAGTAAATCTCAAAAAAAAAAAAAACCCAGAACAAACAAAAAGAAATCCAAGAATGAAAATATTTCCAGTCAAATCTATTACCTGATATTTCCAGCAAAACTGGATATAACAGTAGTCTTATAAAACAAAACAGTGACACTTTCCTTTCCTCTGTTTCAAAAACAAAACAAAGCAAACCAAAACAGAACCAAATCGGTATTTACCTAATTACAGTGGTCAGGGATCACAGTCACTGGAAAACACCACGCAAATATATACAAATATGCAAATTCAGCTAAGAGCCATGAGAGAATCCAGCACTTTGGGGTTGAAATTTCTTTTCATTCTCCTGTATCCCTTTGGTGAACAAATCTTTTCTGTCCCCCATGTATGATTTACCTCAGAGATTCCTGTTTTCTGAAAGGTCTTTCCAATACATTTCTCTGGTCTGCCCTATTTGTTTCTCTTCTTAACCTTTGGTTTTTCAATGCTTTTGGAATGAACCGAGGGGTATTTGTTTGCCATGGTAAAGCCTTGTTCAGAACTGAAAAACAACATTTGTCCTTGGGTTGAATACTTATAATTTGGTTGAAGATTCATGAAAATATGTACGGCCTCCTCTCAGGAGCCGCATGGGGTGGCGGCACAATTGAGTGCTGATGGCAGGAACACCCAACAGCGTTCAGAGGAGGCCAGACACAGGACCTAGTTCAAAGCCATGGGTCAGCAGCATCTAGAAACACCGACTGAGTGCTCTTCAGGCCCTTGAAATACAAAGACACACACACGCATTTCCATCACACTTAGCATTTTCAGACACGCTATTCTGTGTGATCTTCAATCATCAGGTTCCTGCTCTAAAAAATGATTTCCCTCTCACTGCGGAGCCAGGAAGACACTCAAATGAATAAAGAACATACAGAGAGTGACAATTTTGTGCTGAGCAAAAGAGACAATAAATAGTAAGGGAATTCAAGGGGGTGGGAAGGCCAAGGCAGAGGGCAATTCTCATGAAGATAAAGAATCATAGGGCTGTAGGGCTAGGGAGCATCTAGCCCAGTGTTTGAAAATATGGGCTGCAACCCAACAGTGAGTCATAATATCAATTCAGTGGGTTAGGACAGCTTTAAAAATAAAATAGGGCTTCCCTGGTGGCGCAGTGGTTGAGAGTCTGCCTGCCAATGCAGGGGACGCGGGTTCGAGCCCTGGTCTGGGAAGATCCCACATGCCGTGGAGCAATTCGGCCCGTGAGCCACAATTACTGAGCCTGCGCGTCTGGAGCCTGTGCTTGGCAACGAGAAGCCGCGATAGTGAGAGGCCCGCGCACCACGATGAAGAGTGGCCCCCGCTTGCCACAACTAGAGAAAGCCCTTGCACAGAAACGAAGACCCAACACAGCCATACATACATACATACATACATAAAAAAAGAATGTAAGCAGACAAGAATAGCATTAAAAAAAATAATAATAAAATAAAAATAAAAATAAAATAGACTACAAAAGAAAAGAGCAGAATGTATTGTTCATGGTAAGAGTAAGTGTTGTTTCATCAAACTTTTGTCTCAGTTTGTATCTGTATAAATCTTGGGTTGGCCAAAAAGTTCGTTCGTCTTCTTCCGCAACATCTTACCCGAACGAACTTTTTGGCCAACCCCGATAGATATATACAGATGTAGTGGGTCACAATGGAAAATATATTTTTTAATGTGGGGTCGCAGCCAAAATCGATTGAAAGCCATTCATCTAGTCCAATATCCTCATTTCATGATTTTATTTTTAAGCTTAACTTTCCATTGCATAAGTAGAATCTGAATAAATTCTCCTTTTTATTTTTTATTTATTTATTTTTCTCTTTTTACGTGCATTTATTATATGAATTAACTACATGAACTAAGAGTCCCATTTGCAATGCAAATATAACATTCATACAAAAAAGGACAAAATCACATGAAACCTTTCTTGATTTAAGGTACTTAAAAAAAAATAAGGCTGTCAAATAAATTCTCCTTTTTAAATTTAAGCTATTGAAGATAAAGCTACAGTTCCCTTGGATCAGCCCTCCCCATCCTCAAAAGTAATTCCTATTAACAGTTTGGTGGGTATCTTTCCAGACCTTTTCCTATGATTTTACTTATACATACACGCACCTATTAAAAAGGACATAGTATTATTTAATATGTTTACGTACATATTTTTTAGCTAAGTCAATCAGGTTCCAAACAGAAAACAAACAGCATACTTAGAATATTCTGAAAAGGGTTAATAAAGAGCCTACTTATAAAGGTGTAGGCGTGGGATGAAGCTGTGGAGGCAGGCACGGGCTGGATGATGAAGGGTCTTTGGCCAGGTTAAGGAGTTTGGATTTTACCTTCAAGGCAACGAGAATCGATTCATGAGTCTTAAGTGGCGGAGGTAGTGAGATCTGATTTAGGGTTTTAAGAGTTTACTTGGCTGCTTTGTGGAGACTGGGTTGGAGGGGAGCAAGAGTGAAAGCAGCAAGAGATGAGGCTGGAGGCTGGAGCAGTCGTTCAGGTGAGAGAGGATGGGGCTTGGACCAGAGCTGGAGCAGTGGAGATGGAGAGAAGTGGACCCTTGCGGCGTCTATTCTGGAGATAGACTTAATGGCATTGGGAAATGGACGGGATGGTGACAAGTCAAGCCAAGGGAAGTGAGAAAATGATGTAGTCTCAGAGGGATGAGAAAGATAATGCTGATATCAAAGGACAGAAGCAGCCAAGCCAGGAGGACAAGCAGATCTGGGAGAGAGAGCATTAGGCTGAGTGAATAGAGCTGGAGGTGGTTGTGATAGAGCCTCCGTGAAGCTGTCCTTCAGAACCTCGTCATGTGGGACAGAGGCTGCTTCCTGGTGACAGTGTCTGGGCCATTTCTGCCACCTTCGTACCTCAAGCCCAACCAGCCTGGCAGCTTGCATGGTCTAGAGGGAGAGCCTGAGTGGGGACTGGGGGCAGGGGGAGGAGAATGGAATCTGACATAAAATACTGAATTTTCAAATACATTGTTGCTTTTTCCCCCTCTGTGCTAGTTTTTTCCTTGTTGTCTATCCATTCTGTGTGTAATAGTTTGCATCTACTAACCCCAAACTCCAAGTCTATCCCTCCCCCACCTCCCCTCCCCCTTGGAAACCACAAGTTTGATCTCTATGTCTGTGAGTCTGTTTCTGCTTTGTAGATAGGTTCATTTGTGTCATATTTTAGATTCCACAGATAAGTGGTATCATATGGTATTTGTCTTTCTCTGCCTGACTTACTTCACTTAGTAGGACAATCTCTAGTTGCATGCATGTTGCTGCAAATGGCATTATTTCATTCTTTTTTATGGCTGAGTAGTATTCCTTTGTATATATATACCACATCTTATTTATGCATTCATCTGTCAATGAACATTTAGGTTGTTTCCATGTCTTGGCTACTGTGAATAGCGTTGCTATGAACATAGGGATGCATGTATCTTTTTGAATTACAGTTTTGTCCGGATATATGCCCAGGAGTGGGATTGCTGTATCATATGGTTAATTCCATAAAATACATTTTTAATGATACGCAATACCAGACATTTGAAATACCAGCCATATTTGAACTCATCTGCAGATAGTGTTAGAACTAGAACTTAAGAATCGGAAGTGTCAGAGGTGAAGTTCCTTGGGAATCAGACTCTGAGACGGAGATGAGAGTGCAGAAGGTTTATCAGGAAGTGCTCTTAGAATGGACATCACTGAAAGGGAAAAGAAGGAAGCAGGATAAAACAGAGGGCAATGTTGAGCTGTGATGTAGTCTCAGTGGAGGCCTCAGCTGACCCTACAAGAAGCTCTAAAGCTAACCTCCAGAGTTGTCCCAAGTTGGGGGGTGAGGGCAAAGAAGAGGGGCCTTTACGTCTCCGGGGCAGTCAGTCATTGGAAGTGGGCTTCCCTGGAAATAAAGCAGGACTTTAAGGGTAAGTGATTTACACATAGGATCCAGGTTTCCTGACGGCTGTAGTTATCATGACTTCTACTACCCCATGCTGTTCTGGCTTAAAAAACATTAGAGGTATATTTGAAATGAGTTATCTGGGTGGTGATGGATGGTTGGAGAATTCTTTAATTAAAATAAAAATAACAAAAAAAAAAAAACCCTTGGTTTTCTTTCAAGGGTTTATAAAAAAACAGAATTTGTTTCTGAGTTGAATAATTTAGAGCAGCTTGCTCCAATTACTTGATTATTAGTTAAGTTTAAAATCTTGGTTAATGTTGGGATCAATGTTAAAAACAGAACCTAAGAGACCCCCCAGTCCCTCCCCTAGCAGCAAGTGCTGACTTCTGAGGCCCATTTATATCCCTGCAGGGATCCTGGGTTCCTAAATATCACGTGAGAGGGATCAAGAATTGATTCTCTACAATAACTGTCAGGTCCCAAAATTCTGGTTGAAAAAGCAAAGAGAACTGGGAGCCTATTGGGGCACAGCTGCCCTGTGGTAATTTTCACTGAGAAAGAGCTCCCCTGACAGCTGCTGTCATTCATTTGCCTTACCATGGATCCAGCATAAAGGGTGTGGAGGGAAAAGTTTAGTAAGTCTGATTCTCCTGCAACATAATTAGGGCAATCCCCCAAAAAAGATTGGACTCCTTAGGAAATTATAGTAATTAACACTTGCTTACTAAATAATTACACCAATTACCAAATATCAGCCTGACAGGGTGGAAAATGGCTTCATGAACCTGAATTCTTTTCCCAGTTCTATACCACTAAGTGCTCTCTAGCAGCTAAGCTCTATACCACCGCATCTCAGGGACTCAATGGTAAATGCAAGAGTTGAACTAAAGAAATGATCCATTTCTGCTTTAACATGTTCTGCTTTGTCTGAAACCAAAACTTACTTGTGCACCTCCCAGAGAAACCCAATCTCCTCCCTTGCCATTGATAGTATATGGTAAAATCTGGCCATTGGATGAATCTAGAGACTGTCATACAGAGTGAAGTAAGTGAGAAAGAGAAAAACAAATATCGTATATTAACGCATATATGTGGAACCTAGAAAAATGGTACAGATGAACTGGTTTGCAGGGCAGAAATTGAGACGCAGATACAGAGAACAAACGTATGGACACCTAGGGGGGAAAGCAGCGGCGGGTGGGGGTGGTGGTGTGATGAATTGGGAGATTGGGATTGACATATAGACAGTAATATGTATAAAATAGATAACTAATAAGAACCTGCTGTATAAAAAAATAAATAAAATTCCAAAAAAAAACAAAAACAAAATGTGGCCATCATTCATTAAGCAAGCTCTCTGGACTGTACTAAGTTCATTACAAACATTCTATTATTGAATCTTCTGTATCATTCTGTGTTCTTAGTTGCAAACAACAGAATCCACTCTAGCTAGTTTAATTAGAGAAGCAGCTCACAGACTTTCTGGGAGGGCCAGAGATCAAGCTCAGAGGCTGTGCTAACAGAAACAATGCCCAATACCTGGCCGGGGACCTGTTCTAGCAAGGCTGTGAGCGCTGTCACTCCTGGTCGCAGACAGGAAGCTCATGTTGACGATGCTGAGATTGGAGACCAAAGCACTGCAGCTTTAGCACTCCAGCCATGTCTGACACCTCGGGCAACACCCTTATTAAAAGACTCTGGATTCTGCAGAGTCCCTGCCTCCTCACAGGGCCCACTTCCAAATCAAAGTCACACGTGGGGGCTTCTGATTGGCAGAGCCTAGAGCACATGCCAGCGCCCCTGCTACAAGGGGAGCTGGGAAGGTGAACTCTGAATTCCCCCTCAGGAAGGGGGAACCGTAATGTGAAAATATCTTCACATATAGGAAGTGTTCCAAGGATGCTGGGTGGCTACAAGCATGACAAATAAAATGGTCCACATTTTACAGATAGAAAAAGTGAAGGTTAAACTCAGAAGGGCTGTAACTTAGCCAGTTATACTGTTAGTAAGTAATTTAATGAGATTTAAGCCCCTGTCTATTGAAATGCAGAGACCATGCTCTTCAGCACTCTGCTACACTGGGTATTTTGTGGTAATTAAGCTTTCCTAGTAAGAAGCAAAAGAAAATACTTCTAATTGCCAAATGAAAGTTTGTTTCTCAACTTTTTCTCTTTTACCATCACCCCTCTCCACTCCCTTCTTCACCAAATAAAAAGATGTGTTCCTATATTCTATTTGCGCAGTCAGTATCAGCACTCTTGCTTGCAAACAAAAGAAACAAAGAATGGTTAGTTCAAGCAGAAAAGGAATTTGTTGAAAGTATTTTAAGCCCCTCAAGAATTACAAAATGCTTAGGGAACCACACTCAAATGTGCAGGTGACTGAAGCCACGGCCAAGGCCATGCCACAGGTACAGCCCGGTTAGGACACTGCCACCAGCACCACTGCCAATGGACATAGCTCATGGCCACTGCTGTAATCAATACTGGCAGCATAAACTCAACTGTTCTTGTCTTTTTGCATCACTTGATTTTGATTCACAACCAAGCATTGATCAGTCAAGTTTGGGACAAGGAGAGCAAGTATTTGGGTTTTAGTAGAGGGAGGCTGGGCCCTACCTCTACCAGTACTCTTGCAGGAGAGTCCCCAATCCAGGAAGGTGGTTCAGATGCTGTCATTGTCAGCAAAGAATCAGAACTGAGGCAAATCAATCCTGATGTTCTGATCTCACAGACTCGGCTCTGCCTGGGTGTAGATACCTGTCATAGTTACACAAGTCACTTGCTCATTGACCTATTCCCCAGTCTGTGAGCAATGAAAACATGGATGTGAGGGCTTGCTCACGCTTGGGAGATGTGCACAGGCTGCCGCGCTTAAAGGTGAAAAGTGGTCGGCCTCCTCCATGAAGGAGATGGGGAAGGTCTAGTGCTTGGATCAGAAGGATAAAGAAGGAAGGTGTAGCAAGACCTGGGTGCAAGCCAAGAGGAAGAGGAGGAGGGCAGAGAACTCCATCAAGCACAACTCAAGGCCTTTGATCACCACATGCTTACACGGCCATCACGTAGGGCCCAAGGGTAACCTTGAGGCTCTGAAGCACCGCCAGAGGTCATGTGTCCTTAAAGCAGGGGAATGTCAGGAGACAGCTCAGTCTCTAATTAGCCATACATCATTAATAACTAATACTAAGAATAACTAACACTCAACATGTGTCAGACACTCTACTAAGTGCTTTATAAAGATTATCCCATTTCGTGCTCACAAGATCCCTTTAAGGTAAGTCATATTATTATAACTATCTTAAAAATTAGCCAAAACTCAGAAGTTTCTAGACAGAACAGCTAGCAGGACAGAATCTGAGACTCCACAGATATTTGATGTCACAAAGCAGAAGAAACCATGGAGCCATGGCTAAATGGGACGAGTTTGAACTAATCTGTGCCATCTGCCAAAATGATTTAAAGTAAGTGGTCATTATCAACTCTGACCATGACTCTGTCCCACCCGTCTTGTGCTCTGGGCCAAAAGAAGTCCAAATCCAATATATGAGTGTCTTGTATGCTGGGTGGTAAGCTGGAAGCAATACCTCCTCATGGAGCTGAAGAGGTTGCAATGAAGGCAGGGTAACTGAAGAACCAAGAATCTTCTTTCCTCCCAAAAGCAATCACTGACCTGTCACTCCAACTAAGCCTGGTCGAGCGAAGAAGGCTGTGCCCCGGTTATGCCAAATCCTCCAGGAGATCCAAGGAGTCCAGCACGGATACTTCAAATTTAAATAACAGAGAGAGAAAGATATTCAGATGTTCCAAATTCAACATCACTGCAGAGCATAATAATAATAACATCTGAATGAAATAATGTCATTTGCAGCCACATGGATGGACCTAGAGATTATCATACTAAGTGAAATAAGTCAGAGAGAGAAAGACAAATATCATATGATATCACTTATATGTAGGATTTAAAATATGACAGAAATGAACTTGTCTACAAAACAGAAACAGACACACAGACAGAGAGAACAGACTTGTGGTTGCCAAGGGGGAGGGGGGGGTGGGAGAAGGATGATGGATTGGGAGTTTGGGATTAGTAGATGCAAACTATTACATATAGGATGGATAAACAACAAGGTCCTACTTCATAGCACAGGGAACTATACTCAATATCCTGTGATAAACCATAATGGAAAAGAATATGAAAAGGAATGTATATATAACTGAATCACTTTGCCGTACAGTAGAGATTAACACAACATTGTAAATCAACTATACATCAATAGGGGAGTCCCCTGGTGGTCCTGTGGTTGAGACTCTGTGCTTCCAAATGCAAGGGGCACGGGTTCAATCCCCGGTCAGGGAACTAAGATCCCACACGCCACACGGTGCAGCCAAAAAAAAAAACAAACCAAAAAAAACCAAACTATACATCAATAAATTTTAAAATAATAATAATAAAATACTAATATCTACCAAAAAATAATAATAATAACCTTTGGCTTATGGAACCTCTGCTCAGCCAACTCAAGTACTCTGTTCTTTGTCTCTGTGGATGGGAATCTGTGCCTTAATTTCTTCCTTTTCTCACAGTCTTTCCAATCTCCATGTTTATGACCTAATTTTTTGGTGGTAGATTACTAACTTGTCTTTTTTCCTCAACTATATATCCTTAAAGTTTTACATCAGTCAGAGAAAGTATATTGCCCACCTTAGGCGCTACGTAAATATTTGTTTTATAAATTGAAAAAAAAAACTGAGAAAACTGAGGCTCAGAGATGTTGTTTAACTTGCTCATGGTCACACAGTAAGTGGCAGAATAGGGATTTGAACCTTAGCAGTATGATTTCAGGGACCTGGATCAGAACTTTTCCCTTTTCTTTAGGGATCAGCCACAGGAGGCCCAGTTTAGAGGCCGCTGCCATGCTCCACACAGCCACTTAGTTTGCACCTCCCCACCCCCGCACTGAGTATTAAAAGGTAGTGTACAAGACAGGCACAATGTCTGGTAGAGGTAGCAGCTCAGAACCAAATTTCATATGTGCTGCTAGGCTGTTTCACTGCATGGCTTGCCTCCTCCTGCAGGTGTTGACATCAGCGGGCCCTGCTCTGCTAGACAAATTATTTACTCTCACTATCCATCTGTTGCTTCTCTATAAAACAAGAGGGTAGGACTAGACGGTCTATCTCAGAGGTCCTTTCAATTCTAAAATGTTATGAATCTAGAGTTTTCCAGATGCTGGGCCATCCTCTTGGGTCTTGGAGCCAGAGGTTCTGGCAAGGTGACCTACACAATCCTCAAGTTGCGTAGTCCCAAAAGGCCATGACCATGACCTTGTTCTCTCTGTGTCCAGCCACTGACGCCCACAGAGCACACCCCTTCAAATCCAAGCCAATATTAAAGCACAAGGACAAAACGTTGAGTTCTGTTAAATAAACAGATTTCTACTTCTTCGAGGATTAAGTAAAAAAACCCTAAAAAGGTTAGGGGAGAACCACATTCCAAAGCATACAAGGAAGGATTAATCTAGGTAAGCTTAGGTCACCTTTCGCTGATGTGAGTTTTCTGACTTAGGGAGAAGCAAAGATGCTGAAAGATGGGAAGGTCTTCAGAGTGGTTCAAGAGAACTGCTGGGACCCAGAAGTTCGCCTTAGAGAAATGGACCAAACAGGTACTTCCAATGAGAAACACTACCAATGTTTGCATCTGATGTAAGAGGCATGTCTACCGCTAAAGTCTGTTGACCACGCTACGTGATTTATGTGATGGCAACTTCTGATCTCCTTTTCTCCTCCAGGCCAGGCTGTTCCAGCTTCACTGGGTGAGGGATGGCACCTTCCACAATTATGTTTTTAGAGTGTGGATTTAAAATTTTTTGAAATTAGGTATACCCTGTTTTAAAGTAGAATGCTGTATTATCCAAAAGATAAAAGTGGTATTTTATTATTTAAAAAAATTTTAAGTTCAAATGCATAGTATTTACTTATTATAGAGCCAATTAAAACAGTAAAAATAAGAGTTCACAGATTAAGGATGCCAAGTGCCTGGTTAGTCAGATTCAGGATCCGATTTCTTTCTGTAGTTTCTTTTGGTGCACAGTACACAGAATGTCCCCACTGACACGTAAGGGGTGGAAACGGGAGCAGCTTACAAAAAAGTTAATCATGTAATCTCAGAATACTCTACCATGAAACCAATCCAGAAATTTGAAAGGGGAGAATTAGGATATTTTTGTTTCCAAGCTGAGTCACTAACAATTTCTAAGAACTGCTTGCATTCCTCATCCCATATTTTAAAATCAAACAAATCCCCATAATTTAAAAGAATTATGAAAGCCTATCTAACATATGGTATGATGGGTAGGGGATAAGATAAAATAAAATAAAATAAAACATAATAAAATAGTAAAATAAAAATGTGGCATGACAGCCGCATTGTGCTTTCTCTTGTTACTACCTGGTTGACCGTGCCACCAAGGAGAGCATGCTCCAACAAGAGAACCCAGCCTTCGGGACACGCGTGGGCTCTGCCCAGAGACTGTGATGGGGAGCTCCCCACGACAACACTGTCAGGCCTAAATTTTGACATCAGTGGTCTAGATTTAATCCAGAAAACAAACAATTCATACACACAAATAAAAGAGCCCTTTAGAACTACCACCTTCCTAACCAAGGACAAATGTATAAGAAGTTCAAAGATACACACAGAGATGGCAGGAGACATTTTATTCCAAGGTCTGCATAAAACAAGTTAATAGATATCAGCCCCAAATAAGGAGGTGGTCTCTGGCATGTTAGAATTTGGTATAGCTACTTTAGGCTAGATATTGCTGTCTAGATTTTTTTAAATAATTAAAAGTACATCTAAATTGCATTCAAATTGAACTTTGTGGAAAGCCTGAAGCACTTCTGTAGACCATTCCATAGAACATAGTATATATGCCCCTGTACTAGAATGGGGGTGGTAGGGGCACTGAGAGAGAACAGCTTCTCAGACTGACAGCAAAGACCAAGGTCTTACTCTAAATGTGAAGCACAAGCAGCTCCCACCTCTCAAGGAGAAAACTAGTGGAAAGGAGACTCAGATGACTGGTGTCAGAACCATTGCTCACGAATGCAGTTTAGGTGAAGAGTGTCTCCTTTGGTTTTTGCTGTGTGTTTCATTCCACAGCTATCCTTAAGAGGACAGTCAAGTCTAACCCTTGCTGAGCATTTTTCTTTGTGCCAGGTACCTCAGCACCTGACGTGTATTAACTCAATTCCTATAACAACCATTGTAGGTGGCACCTATTATTATGCCCATTTTACAGATGAAGAAACTGAGGAACAGAGGTTAAGCAATTTGTCCAAGATCGCACAACTTGTAGGGGGCAAAGCCGAGATTTGAATCCAGGCAGTCTGGACCCAAGTGCTTAACAAGTGTATCCTACTTGTTTCTTGCCTCTGCCAAGGTAAGAAAATGATGAAGGCACAGCACAGAAGGTTCCAGCAAGCCATGCCATCTTCACAGGGAGAAAAATATAATTGCAGTCCCTGGTTTACTTCATCACATCTCTATGTGGCAGGCATTGTTGTACCTAGTGCCACCTGAGGGGTATTAGGAGGTGAAGTGATTTGCTTGGGATCACACAGCAGTAAATGGCAGAGCTAGAATTGTACCTAGGACTGTCTTTCTCATTCCATCACTTTTCCCAAGGGAGCTTTTCCCAAGCCTCCCTCAGGATGAGGATTGCCTGGGGTGTTTATTAAAACTTTTTTTCAGGGTCCATCCACTGAGTCACAGTTCCCAAAGGAGGGCCTAGGAACTTGTTTTTACAATGTTCTCTTCCCTCCACCCCCCCGGCCTCTGCCCATTTCACTCAGCAGGTGAGTCTGGGGAACACCGTGCTATTGCCAAACTGTTAAACATCACTTTAAAAAAAATCAGCTCTAATTGGGTTAGACTTGTTTTTTTCCCCTCTTGATTCCCAGAAACCAAAGAACATGTATCCAAATCAACCAACACATAAATAATGCAATTTACTATGTTAATATAAAATATGGTGACAAGTGATGGCCACTGGGGTATCAGAAGGTGCAAGGCTGGACAGCTGCCTCGTCCCACCACTTGCAGGCCATGTGATCTAATCTATAAAATTAAATACAGTAATGTAAGCAAAAGCATTTGTGTAAATGTAAAGATTTTACAATTGAACAGCATTTCTCTGTTGTATACTAATCACTGAATACAAATCATATCTGTGACAATGTTTAACAATGCTCTCTAATCAAACGCTGTAGTGTCTAGTCCTCACTAAACAATGATTTATTTATTCATATATTGGGTATGTTAAGGATAGAACATGGACAGTCAGGTTCATGTGGTGTTGAAATTCAAGTAGGGCACGGCACAGGATAAACCACCACAGTCATGACAGACTGTAATAAGTTATCAGAAAAGGAAAGGAACAGAACAATGGGATAGAGAGTGGATGGAGTTGGGGAAGGCCTCTCTGAGGATCTGACATTTGAACGGAGACCTTAGGGTACAAAGGAGCTCGTCCTGTGATGAGCCATAAGGAGGGCATTCCAGGCAGATGGAACAGCAGTGCAAGGGTCCTGGGGCAGGAAAGCACCCCCAAAGAACAGGCAGGAGGCCTACGAAGTTCAACATGAGCCCCCAGGAGAGACGGAGCCTTATAGACCATGTTCCAAGTTTGGATTTTACTCTGAATGTGATGAAAAGTGCTTGGAAGTTTTGAGCAAGGGAGTGACTTGATCTAAGTTTTAACCCTTACCCTGGCTTCCAAGTGTAGAACAAACTGTAAGAGGACAAGAGTGGTAGTCGGAGACCAGCTCAGAAGCTTCTGCAGTGGTCCACGTAGGAGATACTGGTGGCTTGGACCAGGCAGTGGCAGGGGATGGGGAGAGGTGAGCACATGAAAGGAACTGGAGTAGAGCTAACAGGACTCGCTGTTGGGTTGGACGTGGGCATGAGGGAGAGAGGAGCCATCATTGCTCTGGCAGCATCTCTCCTGATAACCCAGCTCCAGGAGTGTGAAGATAAGAGATTCTAGGCATCTTGGATGCTGGATTCTGGAACCACACTCAGGGTCTCATTCTGGGCATTCCAGACAGTGGGACTCTACCCATGCTCACTTAGGAGATGAATTAAAGGGGCGTGGAAGGTGCCTGAGAAATACACTCTGTCACGCATGACCTAAGATGAAAAGCCTTTAAAAAACTGATTGGGAAATGTCTTGCTTAAATAAAACTTCACAGGAAGGAGGGTTGGAAAAAACCTTTGAAAAACTGTTTTTTAGTTCTTCTTGAATGATCTCACTCTGTCCAGCCTTTACTCCTCTCCTTAGAACTGACGCTGAGGGATGAGGGAAGCCTGGGACAGAGACCCTGCGAGAAGGGAGGCAGGGAGGAGCAGCGAGGGAGGGGAGAGAGGAAGGAAGGTGGGACGGAGACTTGCTGGGCTCCTCGGCCCTGGGAAATGTAGGAGTGCCCGGGCCATTCTTCTCATTAGCTTTGCCTTTGTGTCTGTGTCTAGGAGTGACCGTGCAAGCCCTTTCCACGGTTCCCGTCATGTTTAGCTACTGGGTGAGTGTGCAACCTCAATCCATCTCCTTGGTGGGCGAAGGCTCACTCACGTCCAGCTCCCTAGCAAGTAGACAGATGCCTCAAGTCTCGAACATTGCCCACCCAACTCCCCACCCCTTTAGAGATCAGCAGGGCCCCTCAGTTTCTCACACCGCACCGTCCCCTCCCAGGCCTGTCTTCCTAGTCATGTCCTTGCTCTAGACCTGCATGGTCCAGTATGGTAGCCAATGGCTGCAGGTTGCTATGTGACTCGAATTGCATTTCCACTGGACAGCACAGTTCTAGACCCAACCTTAATCTCCATCAGAATTGACCTGTCTGCTGACTCATTCTTGCCGTGCCTGGCTCAGTAATTGACAAGCCAGCTTATTCAAAAGTGATAATGATTTTGAGGTGGTGGAAGTGATGATAATGGCCTAATATGTTGCCTCTCCCATGGAAATATACAATTCAAAACAGGATTCCTAGAGTTGGATGCCTTTCCCCAAGTGATTAAGTCTTGAGTGCTAAAAGTTTCAGGCATGATGGCAAGCCTGTGGAAGCACATTTTTGTACATAGTTGGGGGTGCACTAAGTACCCTCTCAACCAAATAAACATTCACACGTGTTGTTGTGATTTAATGAGCAACGGAAATACCACCTGCTCACACTTACTTCCTCCACCTGTGCTCATAATTCTAGTATTAGTGATTCAATCCTTATCTGTTCCTATCATGAGATTCACTACTTAAAATAAAAATCCCCTAAGACCTCGAGATACCTGAATTTACCAGACTGGGTGCTATTCTGACTGGGCAACTGGGATTGCAGGCGAATACCAAATTCTTAGCAGTGGGGTGGGATGATGTTGAAAGACAGCAGTGGCGGAGAGGTTCCTCTTGAGTGTCACTGCCAACAGGAAGGACAGGGAGAAGGACAGACAGGGACAGGAGAGGTCCATAAGCAGCCCGGCATCCTCCGAGGAGGCGTGACAAGGAGGTGTCCTGAAATCCGGCACTCACCAGGCCCAGCTCCTGGGGTTGGGAGGGGGGATGCCTAGGTGTGCAGCCCTGCAGACTCCTGTCTGCAGTTGGTGGGGTGGCCCACCCTCATTCCACGTCTAGTGTAGGATTCCAGGCCCTTCTGATTACAGCCTCAGTTTTTCCAATTAATCAGCAATATGCTAGCAGTTTTCTTTGCCTTGGCAATGACTGGCTTCTGGGTCTCCTGTGGCCAAGGCCTAACTCAGGCTGTGCTTCAGCTTTCTGAGGGGTAAAGCCACTGAGAGTGACAAATGACTGAGCCCCGAGGAGGTGTCGATCAGAGTAAATATCTAAAGAAGTAAGTTTTGAACCATGTGCTTTCCCTTACCTGTCTCCACCAGGCCAAACCTCAGGACACTTTAGAGCTGTGCCAGCTTCTAAACAATGACCTAGCTGCCACCGTTGCGAGCCACCCGAGGAGGTTTGTGGGTCTGGGGACATTGCCCATGCAGGCCCCTGAGCTGGCGGTCAAGGAGTTGGAGCGCTGTGTGAAGGAGCTGGGCTTTCCGGGGGTTCAGATTGGCTCCCACATCAACGAGTGGGACCTGAACGCCCAGGAACTCTTCCCAGTGTACGCGGTGAGTATGTGGCGCTCACTCTTGGAGCGTGGCCGGGAGCTGTGCTGGGTGTCCCTGGGTGGGAGAGATGCCTGATGACATGCTAGATGTAGGGGGAAATGTGGAAAGAGCTCCCCCAAATAAGCACGCCATCCTACTAGAAGAGGGACAAGTGGAAATGCTTCCCAGGCCAGCCCTAAGTTAACTCAGTGAAATCTCTCTTCTTTCTAGCCCCCTTGCTCTCCTTTTAAAGTTTCATTTGGAATAAAATAGATAACCAACAAGGACCTACTGTATAGCACAGGGAACTCTGTTCAATATTCTGTAATAACCTAAATGGGAAAAGAA
The DNA here is from genome assembly GCF_028023285.1 of Balaenoptera ricei. Taxonomy (NCBI): domain Eukaryota; kingdom Metazoa; phylum Chordata; class Mammalia; order Artiodactyla; family Balaenopteridae; genus Balaenoptera; species Balaenoptera ricei. The sequence continues at coordinate 1,480,189 of NC_082645.1, read as the reverse complement.
TTTGAAAAAGAATAGATACATGTATATGCTCAACTGAATCACTTTGCCGTACACCTGAAACTAACACAACACTGTTAATCAACTGCGCTCCAATATAAACTAAAAATTAAAAAAACTTTTTAAAATAAAGAGGTTATGTAAACTGGAAAAAAAAAGTTTCATTTGGAAGCCAAAATACTACCCTCATCACAGCCACTGTGCAAAAGAATCAGGTTAATGACATACCCCAAAGTATTTGTTTTTGCTTTGGAAAAAAATTCTTATCATTTTTCAAAATTATGAAGTAATTTGGAAGAACCTGTGAAAAATACAAAAAAGTTTAAAGAGGAAAACAGCTATATATAAAATAAATAAGCATCAAGGATTTACTGTATAGCACAGGGAATTATACCCAATATCTTGTAATAAGCTATAATGGAATATAATCTGCAAAAAACAAACAAACCAAATCACTATGCTGTACACCTGAAACTAACACAATATTGTAAATGAACTATAATTTTTTTTTTTTTTAAAGCTTGGATTTCTTTTTTTAAATTTATTTATTTATTTATTTTTGGCTATGTTGGGTCTTCGTTTCTGTGTGAGGGCTTTCTCTAGTTGCGGCAAGTGGGGGCCACTCTTCATCACGGTGCATGCGCCTCTCATTATCGCGGCCTCTCTTGTTGTGGAGCGCAGGCTCAGTAGTTGTGGCACACGGGCCTAGTTGCTCTGTGGCATGTGGGATCTTCCCAGACCAGGGCTCGAACCCATGTCCCCTGCATTGGCAGGCCGATTCTCAACCCCTGCGCCACCAGGGAAGCCCTGAACTATAAATAAATAAATAGGAAAACAAAAAGAACCCATAATTCTGCCACCCAAAGATGAGTAAACACTGTTAATAGTACATTTCATTTATCTTTTTATTTGCATACATCTGCATATTTTATATTTTAATGAAATTGGAATTACACTATACATGTGATTTTTTTATAATGTTTTTATTTATTTATTTTTATTTTATGTATTTTTTAAATTTTTGGCTGCATTGGGTCTTTGATGCTGTGTGCGGGCTTTTCTCTAGTTGCAGCGAGCAGGGGCTACTCCTCATTGCGGTGCGCGGGCTTCTCATTGGGGTGGCTTCCCTTGTTGCGAAGCACGGGCTCTAGGCATGCAGGCTTCAGTAGTTGTGGCACATGGGCTCAGCAGTTGTGGCTCGTGGGCTCTAGAGCGCAGGCTCAGTAGTTGTGGCACACGGGCTTAGTTGCTCTGCGGCATGTGGGATCTTCCGGAACCAGGGCTCGAACCTGTGTCCCCTGCATTGGCAGGCAGATTCTTAACCACTGTGCCACCAGGGAAGCCCCTATACATGTGATTTTGTATCCTAATTGAGAATTTCCAACCTAAGTGAAAATTCTCTCAATGCATGATTTTAAAATAACTGCATAATATTCCAATATATGGATATGTTTTATTTAACCAACCCACAATTAAGATACTTTTTAAGGCATATATTTTTTAAATGTAGTATAATAAAAATATGCAACAAAAATAATACCATCAAAATGTTAACATTTGATGAAACTAGATGGTAAATATATGGGTGTTCATTTTAGTTGTTTATAACTTTCTATATTTGAAATATTGCATAATGAGATAGATTTTCAAAAACACAGTGCCATCCATTTCTGAAATATCCAACAGAAGTGTCCATAGTCCCATGGTCCTCTCTACCTTCTGTTCTTTCTGTACATAAATCTGCTTTCCTTAATTCCAGGATTCAAGATGCATAATTCTTTACTCAATTGCATTTTTTAAAAATTTCTTACTTCCCTCCTAGAATTATAATGGTATCATTTTCTGTTATTTTCATTGTAAATGCAAAATCTTCAATAATGAATTAAGTAGATGTTGGTAGACTTATCAGGCAATATAATCACTGATCATTTATTCATTTAATATTTATTGAGCTCTGACTACATGCAGAATGCATTCCATGTTTGTATCTGTGGACATTGTCCACCAGTTGGGGGACTGCCTGTTAAATTGCCTCCTAATGACCTGAAAGATTTAATGTTCCTCTAAATATCAAACTCCCAGAAGATTATTGGCTGCAGTGGCTGAACTGATCCAGTGAATGTTTTCTAGAAACTTTAATGAGCTCTGAAAGAGGATTTATTTACTTGTGCATCCAAATTGTTTCAGCACAGTCTGAGCAAGCCTTCAGCTGTAGGTCATTTTAGTATTCATTGGAATCGGCTTTATGAATTACTAAGGGGCTCAGAAAGCAACAGCAGCAGGACCATTGGGGTCCAAATGGATATTTTCATTTATGTGACCAGCTCAATCAATCATTCTAACCAGGCTGTTTTGGGGGCTGCCAGTCTCTGTGGGGATTCAAAAGAGCATCCTGGCCCCATCTGACGTGTGATGTCCTGGGGTTGATAGCACATTTGTTTGCTTAGCAAGACTTGCCAGCCTTACCACTATCTAACTTGCGTCAGTAACGTGCTGAAACAAATGAGAGGAGTTTCTGTGAGCCAAGTTGGCTTCGTCATCTCCAGGGCAGCCTGAGCTCCAGGGCACCCAACTGTCCCCCTTATCTCCTAGACCTCCCTTCTTAGTGGGCAAACCCAACAGCACACGCTCAGGTCAGTTTTCAGGTACAAAAATGATTTTGTGGTGAGTATGAAGCAAACAGAGTGGTAGTGGCAGACTGCCTATCATTTCTCAGCCAGAAGACCTGAGCAGGTTACTTAGCCTCTATCTGCCTTAGTTTCCTTCTCTTTAAAATGGGAGTAATAAAAGTACTCATCTCATAAAGGATTAAACTAGTTAACAATTGTGAAATTGCTATATATATTAAAAATATATATTAAATATATAAAATTAGATATTATATATAATATGTAAATATATAATAATACACGTTATATAAAATGGGAGTAATGAAAGTGCTCATCTCATAAAGGATTAAACTAGTTAACAATTGTGAAATTGCTATGTATAAAATAAATATAATATACAAAAATATATGAGTGGGGCTTCCCTGGTGGCGCAGTGGTTGAGAATCTGCCTGCTAATGCAGGGGACACAGGTTCGAGCCCTGGTCTGGGAAGATCCCACATGCTGTGGAGCAACTGGGCCCGTGAGCCACAATTACTGAGCCTGCGCGTCTGGAGCCTGTGCTCCGCAACAAGAGAGGCCGCGATGGTGAGAGGCCCGCGCACCGCGATGAAGAGTGGCCCCCGCTTGCCACAACTGGAGAAAGCCCTCGCACAGAAACGAAGACCCAACACAGCCAAAAATAAATAAATAAATAAATTAATTAAAAAGAAGTTATTGATTTAAAAAAATATATATGAGTATATATAATATATATAAAATATATAGTAGTATATTATATACAGGATATATATTATATATAAAATATATAGGATATATATTATATATAAAATATACATACATACATAGATATATATAAACAGCTTTGGCACATGGTAAGTGCTCAGTAAATTTAAACTATCATGATTTTGAGGGTATAAGTGACTTCTTTTTATATTCTCTACAATGTCTCACATGCAGAAGATGATCAGAAATATTTGTTAATTTGAATTGAATAGAAATGAACCATCACACGTACACAGAATAAAGTTTTATCCTTATGAGGAGAGAAATCCCACCAAGATACCAAGATCACATGCCTTTGTCAAGCCCAAACCATCCCAAGAAGTTGATACTCTTTCCAGCCTGCATCCATTATTAGAAACCAATCAGCTCCTCTCCCTTCAAAAGATTTCCATCTCTTCCACTCCCCAGAACCTGTTGAATTAGAAGGGCTTTCTTCAATCTGCCCGTTGCCTGCCACTTCCAGAATCCCCTATTGTCCCGGGATTATTTCTCCATTTTGAAAAGGCTTATGTACGCAAGTCACATTGCATCAGCCTGGTTGGCCCAAATGTTTATACGTAGAGGTAGGATGAGTCACCCCAGAACCCCAATATATTTGGAAAAGAAATGCTCCATGGAAAATCTGTTTTGAACCTTGACAAGCAACTAATATTAAAAGCCTATTGTGAGGACTTTTTCTAATTAAACATTGTGTCAAATAAAGGTCATTCCCTGCAGATGGTATTTCTATTTCCCAGAAGGTCCTGGAGCAGGTTTGCTCATGACATTCTTTTCAGTACCTGCCTGGCTGAGGCACTGAGAGCTCTTTCCTTTCTAAAGTCATCTCATTCACAGCGGACTCTTCAGGGGCTCAGCTGTGGCCCTGAGGCTTTGTGAGTGCCTGTAGATCCCAGAAATTCCCACCCAGTGTCAGGCTCGGAGTGGCCAGATGGCGTAGGTCAGGCCAGTCATGAGCTCCTGGCTCCCAACCCATCACTTCCTCACTTTCCACATCGTCGGGTTTCCAAGAGAGGGAGAGGAGGGAACACTCCACCCCTGACTCCAACACTACAATCTGAGCAGTCCTTCCGAAGAGGGGACCAACAGGAACCAGCAGGGGAAATTTCCTCACACTTGAGGTGTGAGATCAGTCCTTGAGTGTTTCGCTCTCAGCCAAAGTGTTTCAAGGGTAGATGTTTCATCAACCTCAGTGGTAAATCCACCAACACCTTTGTTAATTCTAAGTGTTCTTTTTAGTTGCCAAGCAGGAGCAGAGTTTATCGATATTCTTTTATATAGATCAGAAAAAACTTCAAAAATATTTTAGTTTATTTATTCAGATCAATATAGACCCAGAGAAAAGCAATACCCTAAAATAGTGCCCTATAATTTGCTGGCTCATCCAAATAACCCCCTCACTCTCCCATTGCTTCTTTGAAGGAGGCTGAAAAGCTGAACTGTTCCCTATTTGTGCACCCCTGGGACATGCAGATGGATGGACGGATGGCCAAATACTGGTTCCCTTGGCTCATAGGTTTGTGTCAGCTTGGGATCTGGAAAGAGAGTCAAGCCCTTAGTTTTTTCCAATTATCTATGGGACCCTATTATGTCAAAGAGAGAAGGTATGAATAACTAACAGGATTGTGAGTTATTGAGCTCTTACTCAGATAGTGCTATATGTATTACCTCATTTAATTTTTTTAATTGAAGTATAGTTGATTTACAGTGTTTCAGGTATACAGCAAAGTGATTCAGTTAGATTACCTCATTTAATTTTAATCTTATCCACACAAAACTTTACGAGGTTGACATTATAATAGCCATTTTTTTTTTTTTTGGCTGGGCCACATGGCTTGCAGGATATCTTAGCTCCCCAACCAGGGATCAAACCCGTGCCCCCTGCAGTGGAAACTCGGAGTCCTAACCACTGGCCCGCCAGGGAATTCCCTGTAATAGCCATTTTATAGATGGAGAAACTGAGTCTCGAAGTGGTTAAATTGTGCAGGTCACATAGTTAAAAAGTGAAAATGGAATTTACATAGATCTGTCTGACTCAAAAGCCACCTCACTACACAGACTCCCAAAAAGGCTCTGAAAAAAAGTAGCCATGCCTATCTAATAGATTTTTAGAAGCCAATGATAGCAACAGCCCTTACAAATGAGAACCCTGGAGTTACAAGTAGAAAGGTCAGCTTCTAACACCCAAGGATCTGAGACCCTAGATTGCAGATGACCAGGTTTTCAAGTCCCCTGTTACCTGCTCTTTGCCACCTGCACTGTTCACCCATGGTTCCACCTGAGGGTAAGGGAAGAGCAAAGAGGAGAGACCTTTACTGGGCCTACCAAGCTCTGGATAGGAGCTGGTCCGGATTCTCCTTCTGCTCTGACATTTCATGCCCTTGTTATTGCTTTTGGAGATGAATGTGTTTAGTAAGGCAGCTTCCTACCCATCCCCCACCAAATTCTTGAGCAACAATTAGTCGGAAGAGATAAACTAAGTAGCCCCGGTGCTCTAGCTTCTAAGAAAATCTCATCCTAATTCACACAACACTTTGACAAGTTCCACAAACTTATTTGCGTTGCAACTTCCCACATGAACAACAAAGGAGAGCATTTACATAGAGGATCATTTCATCCCTCATTATGCAACACATATATATTGATCTTTTCTAGCACGCCGGGCACTGAAGATGTACCAGACATGGACAAAACCTCTGCCCCCCTGAAGCCTGAGTTGACAAGTACACAGATCATAAACAAACAGGCTAATTTCAGAATTTTATTCTGGATGCAAAGGCGGTCTTTAGGAGATTGGAGAGTTCCCAGCAGGGGAGGGCCATGACCCAATCTACATTATAAATATTCCACTTTGGCTCCTATACGGACAGTGATTGTGGGGCTATTGTCCAGGTAGTTAACGGAAAGCAGAATCACAGGACCAAAAGGAAGTGAGGCTGTCCATGCCCCTGCCTGCAGGAAACTCTCCCCACAAACCACTCCCAGATGCATGTGAATCCAGCATGCTTCCAGAATTCTCAAGAGGCCAAGGATCCAGGGAGCCAGGGGCATCTCTGTCCATGGAACAGTGACAGGCCTAAGGCGGGATGAACAACCAGTAAAGCCCCACTAGGCAGCCAGAGGATCAGGCTTCCCCAGAAGGCCCAGGGCTCAGTCACGGAGCCCCCAGAGATTTCTTAATCACAGTCTGAAAAGCAGTCATCTGGGAATACAGCCCAGATTGACTCCATGGAGGTGAAGGCATCAGGCATGGACCAGCTGCCTCTTCTAGAAGCACAAAGTAGTTGAAATAATTCATTTTAATCCAGCTATTTTCAACCTCAGCTCCAAGAAGCAGTAAAGATTTGGCAGGAATATTAATATTAGTTAATATTTATTGAGCACTCACTGAGTGGCAAGAACTAACCATTATTAACCCCAGTTTACAGATGAGGAAATTAAAGCAGGGAGGCAAATCATATTTGTTGAGCCCCTCCAATGTGAAGTTCTGGCCAAGAACTTTCCCAACATCATCATTTGCAAGGTCCCACAACAGCCTTCCAAGATGGGCAACACTGTCCCCATTTCACAGGTGAAGAAGCCCAGACTCGGGGGCATTAAATTACTTGTCAAAGGCCAAGAAGCAAAAAACTGGAGGAGAAAGGGTTCAGCCTAGACTCACTGTACTCTGCTTGCCCCACTGCACACAAAATGGAAGCTGGGAGAATCAGGACAAAAGACAGGTCCTCTGGCTCCTTGACTGTTCTAGCCATTAGATGACTCTACTTGCAAGTAGCAGATAGGAAGTGTCACATGGTTTCTGCTTGCCAAAGTAATGGCCTGCATACAACCAAGCCATGCTAGGGCACAGGGACCCCACGCTTCTCAGCAAGGTCCCATTCCCCTGCCATTAACATCACTGAACTTCTTGCTCGTGATGACAAGCGCTATACGTCATGACTGTTTTGTCTTCCAGGAATGCCCGCAGAGACCACCACAGCCATTTGCTCCATGATCATGGGTGGAGCGTTCGAGAAGTTTCCTAAACTGAAAGTATGTTTTGCACATGGAGGTAAGACCCTATCTGCATTAGTCAGCTTGGGCTGCCGTAACAGAATATGACCACAGACTGGGCAGCTTAAATAAGAGAATTGTATTTTCTCACAGTTATGGAGCTCCCAGATCAAGATGCCAGCACGGCTGGTTTTTGGTGAGGTCTCTCTTCCTGGATTACAGAAGGCCGCCTTCTTACTGTGTCCTCACACGGCCTTTTCTTTGTGTGTTCACAGGAAGAGAGAGAGAGAGTTCCTGTGTCTCTTCCTCTTCTTATGAGGACACCAGTCCTGTCAGATGAGGGTCCCACCTTATGACCTCATTTAACCTTCATTATCTCCTTAAAGGCCTTAACTACAAATACAGTCACATTGGGGATCAGGGACACAATTTTGGAGGGACACAATTTAGTCCTGATAGTTGTTCTAGTTATAAAGTATATGACGGTTCAAGGACCAAATTCCATTTCTGCAGACAAGTTTAGTTTGGTTGGCACAGTTTACTTGATTTTGTTTTGTTTTTCATTTAAATCTCTCGTCAGACCACAAGCTACCACAAGCTCTCCAGTTTGCTATAGTCCCTACCATTCACTATTGTTTACAAACAGGCCTGTATCATTCATTTCCATTTCCCGCTTGGTCCCTGTAGGTAAGTGAGTTTGTGACTCTTGAATACACACACACAATATCAAACTACACACACTGTTCTCTAATCCGCTTTTCCTTCTCAACAGCACGTGGAGACATCTTTCCATGTCAGTGAGTACAGAGCTTCATCATTTTTGATGGTTGTATACATGACAATGCATTTTATGGATATGCCGTCATTATTTAGATATTCCCCGACTGAAAGGCTCCCTCTGTATTTTTCTATTATAACCACGCTACATTTGAAAACCGTGACCACACATCTTTATACACTTGTCTTCTCTCTTTAGGATAAATTCCTTAAATCTGAATTTCTAGATGAGTTAACTTTATTCTTTTTTCTGGGTCATCTCTCACATTTGGAACCCAGTAGATCCTTTGTAAATACAGTTAACTAACTGGGCTACAGTAACTTCTCTTTGCATACAACATGAGGGTTGAAAAGAATCCTTTTCAATTAACACTAGTCCCTCAGGAATGGGCTTTATTTGCAGGTGGTTCCTTCCCCTTCACAGTAGGAAGAATCTCTCATGGATTCAGCATGCGTCCAGATCTGTGTGCCCAGGACAATCCAACCAACCCAAAGAAATACCTTGGCTCCTTTTACACGGACTCCTTGGTTCATGATCCTCTGGCCCTCAAGCTACTAACAGATGTCATAGGAAAGGTAAGCCAGGGCGCCATTTGGATGAGTTACGGGGAGCAGAGTGCAGGATCCCCAACCAGTTGCTCGGTCTCTCTTTGAGAAAAGGCATTAGAAGGAAAAAGAGGGACACTGAGGTTCGGGATTAGGTTTGCTTGCACAGGGTACCCTATCCAGAACCTCCTTCAACACAGACCATGTATCAGCAGGGAGCCATTATGGATGTACGCCAAGGAAATCCCAGATAACTCACACGGCTGGGTAGTTCCCCAGATAAATTCCTCTTCCTTACGGTCGCCTCTGTAGTGACCGTAAGGAAGTGACACATCATGATGAGGTAAGCAGGAAAGAGCCACCAGCTCTGAGGTCAAATTCACCTGGGTTAAAATCCTGGCTCTACTTCTTACTGATTAGATCAAGTGTGACTCTAACTGTCCTCATCCACTAAATGAAGAAAACTGGAACATTAAAGGCGGGGGGTGGATGGCACCGGCCAGGGAGGCAGGGGAAGATGATGAAGGGTCTTAGGTACCACCTGAAATGTTTTTCTGGAATAACATGGCCTTTGTTTTGAAAACCATTCTCTCATTTGGCCCAAAAGACCAGCACGGTAGTGCTTTAAAGCTCACAAGAAAAGGTCTTTCCTCTTCTGTGGTCTGCTAGCAGCTCTCCTGTTGGTGGCATCTCCACTTTTAAGTATTCTTTGGAAATGCTAATGGAGCAAGTTTAGACAATGTTTAGAGCAAAGGTCAGTCTGAATTAGTAGTCTGAAATATTTAGTATTTCAATTCTGTTTGATTGCTTACAGATAGCAATAGAAGGTTTCCAAATTTACCCAAAGAAAAAACTCTTTGGGGTTTCTAAAAGAATATGGACATATGTGTTTAAAGATTGGCAATATGGTACTTGGATGGAGAGTAGATGCTAAGGCATTTAAAATCTTGTTTAGCAGAGAAAGTGGTCCATTATTTGAAAGCTGCAAGTTAGTCTTCTATCTCCAGAATGAAGACTTCATCTCACTTTAAGGCTGACTGTTTCTCTGGCTTGAGAAACTCACTAGAATGTAAATGTTGAACACTCTGGTTTGGGAATAAGTTATGTGGCTGAGCTGTGTTTCTGAGCCTTCTGGCTTTTGTGTTGTCCCTGCTGAAATGGGTGCTTAGCAGCTGGTTGTGACTGTTGATTATTATTGGATTGGACAGAGGGGCTATGGGCAGGTGTGTAAGTAGGAAACTACAGAAAGGAGAAGCCGAAAGAGTCTGTAAACTCTGGATTTTGAGCAATGGAGGAGGGGGAGTGGGAAAGCGGTGTGGAAGTGGGGAAAGGGTCAGTCTAACTACCTCCCATCAAGCCTAGTACCCCTGGTGTTCCTGGCAATGGCAACATCAGGAAAAAACACCCTTGGCAAATATAACATCTATCTTATGAGGAATACCATCAGCAGTGAGGGATACCATCAGCACCTTCAAACAGCATTCAGGGCAACACACATCGGCCAGGGGGTCACAGCAGAAGAGGAAAAACATGGCAAATGCCTTGTGGTAACCAGGGGATAGACTAGTTAGTAAGTATATCCCATTTGTGGACCCCCAGAAAAATTCAGAGGGCACTTTGCAAAGTTGCAATGTTGCAAAGGTGCTGAGATCTTGCATTCAAACTGTGAAGACTTGAGCCCCTATGCCTTGGGCATCAAAAGCAAAAGTGACTTCATTTTATGTGACCTCACAGGCTGGTGAATCTAGGACATAGAAGCAGTATACATTAATAATTTAGGATTCTCTTTAAAATATTAATGCTTCCTCCTTCAAGTTATATTCACATTAGCAAAATCTTTCAAAAACAATCCCCAAATCAGAATGGCTAAGAAAAGTCCTAACATGACAGCTAGTCTAGAGAGCAACTGTCCACATTTGAGCAAAAGGACAGAAGGCTGTGGAAGGAGGTCTCCAGGACAAATAAAGTGGAACGGATGGATTATTTGATGTGTTTGAATTTGAAACAATGATTGCCAGGCATTCAATGGATCTGTTAATACATTAGTAACAAACAAGCTATACATATATAGAAAATTAAGCAAAATAAAGGAAAGGAAATAATTAACTCCAAGAAAACAAACATCCATATAAAGACAGATAATCATTGCACATTACCTGACTCGGCAGTGGACAATATTTATATTTATGGTGTAAATATTAAGCACTGGCTTAACTGAAAATTGTAATTCTACTGGGAAATTGGAGAAGTTGGGATAAGAAAGAAATTCTCCATGATCATAATGCGAAGTCAGTAAATACTCTCTAAAGTTGGGATAAGAAAGAAATTCCCCATGATCATAATTGGGATAAGTTGGGATAAGAAAGAAATTCTCCATGATCATAATGCGAAGTCAGTAAATACTCTCTAAAGCTAATAAATCGAGAAACAATAGTATAATCTTATTATCTGAAACTATGAGGGTGATTATCAGGAGATTCATGTTAAAAGGTAAAAGTGGCTGTCTTGGGATACAAAAATGGACAGGACTGTTTTTGATAAGAAAGATATTAGTAATATTGGATTGTTTAACTATGTATAGGTATTATTTTGATAAATCAAAATTTTAAATAATACCTTCAGAATAAATAGATGTATGTCATACATACACCAAAACCATATATTGTGCACCTACTATTTCTAAAATTCCCTCTAAACAGAAGACGTGAATTACATAATCTCTTAGTTTCCTCCCATCTCTAAAATTCTCTGCTTTTAATCTATGTCTACTCATTTTTAAAGACAGAGTGCAAAGAATGCTAGTTATGTGTTATCAGTCTATCACTGTGAAAAATATGAAAAAACTTATTGCCTCCCTATATTAACATGACCATAGACAATTCACTTTATATATTTAGGTGGGTAGATTTTGAGATGTCCGTTTTCCTCCCATTATGATTATATCACAATTTTGGCTAGATCCATTGTCAATCTATTGCTGTGTAACTAACTGCCCCAACTCAGTGGATTAAACCAACAATAAACACTTACTATCTCATATGGTCTCTGTGTCAGGAATTTAGGAACAGCTTAGCCATTTCAGGATTTCTCACAAGGTTGCAGCAAGTTGTCCGTCAGAGCTGCAGTCACCTGAAGGCTTGACCAGAGCTGAAGGATTTATTTCCAAGGTGACTTTTATATATTACTGGCACACTGGTGCTGGGTTTTGGCAGGAAGCCTCAGTTCCTCCTCATCTGGGTCCCTCTACTCTCCGAAGAGCTGCTTGAGTGTCTTCACAACATGGCAGCTGGCTTTCCTAAAGAATGAGTGATCTGAGAGAGAGACGGAGGTGGCGGAGGAAAAGAGAGCAAGAGAGAGATGGAGTGTGCACCAGGCAGAAGCTATCCTTTTATGACCGACCCTCAAAAGCCACGTCGCATCACTTCTGCCGCATTTTATTCATCAGAAGCAAGTCACTAAATCTGGCCCACATTCAAGGGGAATGGAATTCGGCTCCACCTTTTTCTTTTCTTTTTTTTTTTTTGGCTGTGTTGGGTCTTCGTTGCTGCGTGTGGGTGTTCTCTAGTTGCAGATAGCAGGGCTACTCTTCGTTGCGGTGCGCAGGCTTCTCATTGCGGTGGCTTCTCTTGTTGCGGAGCACGGGCTCTAGGCACATGGGCTTCAGTAGTTGTGGCACGTGGGCTCAGCAGTTGTGGCTCGCGGGCTTCAGTAGTTGTGGCGCACGGGCTCAGCAGTGTGACTCATGGGCTCTAGAGTGCAGGCTCAGTAGTTGTGGCATATGGGCTCAGTAGTTGTGGCACATGGGCTCTAGAGCGCAGGCTCAGTAGTTGTGGCTCGCGGGCTCTAGAGCGCAGGCTCAGTAGTTGTGGCGCGTGGGCTCAGTAGTTGTGGCACATGGGTTCAGTAGTTGTGGCTTGCGGATTTAGTTGCTCTGTGGCATGTGGGATCTTCCCGCACTGGGGCTGGAACCCGTGTCCCCCGTGTTGGCAGGTGGATGCTTATCCACTGCACCCCCAGGGTAGCCCAGCTCCACCTGTTGAAGACATGTTTGTAAACCACCGCACCCCACACTCTGGCCACCTAAATGCAAAGTACCCTCAGTCCTCCCACAACCACCCCAAAGTATCATTCATTTACAGCATCAGCTTAAAGTCCAGGATCTCACCACTTAAAGTAACTCAGGGATGACACTCCTCATGCACAGTTTCTCTCGACCTGAAGCTCTGTGAACCACAGAGACAAGTCCTTTACCCAGCACACACTCACGCAACACTATAAAATGGTGAGACATGCAAAGGATAGTTGCTATAGACCCTCCATTCCAAAAGGGGAAAATCAGGAGGTTTAGAGGAGTTACTAGTCACTAGCAAATCTGAAATCCATTGGGCACATGTTAGCAGTTGCTTGATTAGAACTCAGAACACAAGAATGATTCTCCACAGCTCTTGGTTCTACCCTCTGAGTCATCCCTCCTTTTCCATGAAAGGGAGCCCGTATTTGCAGCTGAGTAGTTTCTCCAGACTGCTTCATGCCCCTACAACTTTTGAGGCCCGAAAGCTTCTTTTCATTTTGTTCTATCCATTCCTTTCAATCCTGCTGGTGTTTCTGCTAATACAATTCTCTTAAAAACTTTGCAGATCATAACAGCACTGGTGACTACGAATGTGGTGTTAGCGTACAGAACATTGTCAATGATTAAACGGTAACAAAGTTTAAGAAAAAACATGCAAAAAATCTTTGCAGGTCTTTCGTGAATCTTATTAGGTTTCAAACCATTAGGCAAAAGCCTTACCCACAGATCTCTGAGAAAAGCCCTTTTCTGCAAAGGCTGCTGAGGAACAACACTCTTAAGCTACCTAGAAGCCCTTATTGTTTGACAGTGGTTCTTTGAGGCACTGCCTTAAATCTCTTGAGGTCATAACACAGATATTATAGTCATATCTTGGCTTCATTTTTAGACTATGTTTTTCTGATTGTGCCCTGGATTTAATCTTTGCCAGAAAGCCATCTCTAATTTTAGCATCATTTGCCACTGGAGGGGCTGGGAATTTTCAAACCCAACAATTCCTGGCTCCTTTATATTTAATAGTCCTTCCTTTAAGGCACTCCCCTTGCATTTTACTATAAGCAGCAAGAAACGGCCATGCAGCATTTCTAACACTTTGTCTGGAAATTTCCTTAGCTCTATCCCCCAGTTTATTAAATATATTTTCTAGTTTGCATATTACTGTAGGTGACCATGTTGCTAATTTTTTTTTTTTTTTTTTTTTTTTTGCCACAGCATAGCAAGGATCTCCTTTCCTCTAGTTTCCAATAACATTTTCCTCATTCTCCTTAAAGTCCTTACTGGTAACCTTCTCACAGGTTATCAAGCTTCTAATAACAGTCTTTACAAGGATCTTCAGTCTTCCACTACCTCAAGGTCCTTCCAACTTCCTCCCACTAATCAGTTCCAAAGCCACTCCCACATTTTTAAGTTTTCATTATGGCAACACCCTACTTCCAGGTACCAAAATCTGTATTAGTTATCTATTGCTACATATTACATTAACCTAAAACTTAGGGTAGCTTTAAAACAACAATGAACATTTATTATCTCATTCATTTCCTCTGAGTCAGGAATCCAGGAACCCCATGGCTGGGCAATTCGGGTTCAGGGTTTCTTATGAGGTTCAATGACATGACTGCAGCCCAACAATATCTATCTATCTATCTATCTATCTATCTATCTTTCTTTCTTTTTTTCATTCTTTCACCCTTTACTTTTTTTTTGCACACTACTTTACACTAACTTAACCCCAAACTCTACACCAATTTTATAACTCTCCTCTCAGTACACTTAAACACATTAGGTACAGTAGTCTATTAATTCCTTCTTCTTGAAAAAATATATTCAGGAGTCTCTGACTTGCTCTAATATGGACTGGGTTGCTATTTAGACCTGCTGCACAGATGCTGCACATCTTAGTGCATCTTGAATCTCCCCTTTGCATTCCTTACATTCTCTCTCTCTCTCTCATTGGGTTCCCCGCTTCCTGAGCCCTATGATTTTCCGATTTCTTGCTTTATTCCTTCATCTTGGTAGGGAACATCTTCCAATAACTTTCTAAGAAAGACAGTATGGGAGATGAAATTTTTGAAACCTTGGTTATTTCAGTATGTCTTTATTCTTCCCTTACAGTGAGTTAATTGTTTGGCTAGGTATATAATTCTAGCTTGGCAACTGTTTTCCTGAGTAATTTTAAAGACATTTTTCCATTGTATTATGGCTTCCAGAGTTGCTGTTGAGTAATGTAACTCCAGTCTAATCCTTGAAACTTCATATAAAACCTACTTCTTTCCCCTTCACCCCCAATCTCAAACACTCTAAGATTTTCTTTTTGTCCTAAAATTTCTCAGTGATGTTACTCAGTATGGGACTGTTTTCATCCATTATGCTAGACATTTGGTGAGCCCTTTTATTCTGTAAAATTTTCTTAATTTTTTCTTTAATGACTTCCTTCCCTCTGTTTTCTCTTTCTGGAGTTCCTAAAGTTGAACCTTATTTTTTTTCTGTCTTATGCCTCCCCTTTTTGAGCTTTTGTTTTACTTTCTGGGATATTTCCTCAACTTTATTAATAAACCCTTTTATTTAATTGGCTTTTTAATTTGTTTAATTTGCAAGAGCGTGTTGTTACTGTTCTTGTTCTGTAAACTTTTTAAAAACATCCTGTTCTTGTTGATTGAGTTCAATATCTTTTATCTCTCTAAAAATATTAGTAATTTTGGGAAATGTACTTCTCCCCACAAGCCTTCCTCCAATTGGCTTTTTGTCCCTTTTTTTTTTAAGTCTCAGTCTTTCATATTAAATGCTTTCCTCAAATGTCTATAATCCTTGGCTGTCTGCTTATATTTAAGAGCAGTCACTAAAAAGATGATTGGAAGTCTCTGCATGTGGATGGGGCCTGTCAAGTGTGGTCTTCTCTACAGAGTAATCCAACTGAGCCATGTTCTTTTGAAACTCCAGAAATTTGGTCTTTCCTTTTTGATTTATCACTTTCCCAGAGAAGCTCTTTCAATCTCTTACCTGAATGGTAAAGGCCTGGTTGCCAGTATTCTGGGAACTCAGTAGGGAATAAAGGCTGGGATGCCCAATTTTTTTTTAATTTTTAAATTAAATTTTTTTTTTTTTTTTTTTTTACTTTTTGGCCACACTGTGTGGCATGTGGGATCTTAGTTCCCCGACCAGGGGTTGAACCCATGCCCTCTGCAATGGAAGCATGGAGTCCCAACCACTGGACCACCAGGGAAGTCCCTGGGATGCTCAATTTTTAATAAATAAACTTTCATTAACCTTTTGCTTTCAGAACATTCCACGCTCTCAACTGTGCCTGATATCTCCCAGATCAGAGACTCTCTGACCCTTTCACCCACTTTTGAGACTAAATGACCAGTCTTTTGCCAGGATGAAGGGAAAGCAGACACTGGACTTAGTCAGGGAGGTGATCTAGGGTCTCACTGCTTCTGAAACAGGCTTACAATGAATCCTCCTGTTGTTAGTTCCATCTTTGTCTCTACTTCCAGAGGTACCTGGTGCTATCAATTATACATATTTGGGGGCTTGGTGATATAAGCCAGGTTACTTTTTGGCTTATCTCATACTAGCTAAGAATTTCTTTCTTGGTCTTCTAAAGTGAGTTACTATTATCCAACTGCTTTCCAGTTTCTGAAGTTTTCTTCTTAGTTCTTCTATCCTGCTCTCTTTGTCCTTGTGGCTATATGCTCTTCAAAACCCACTTGACCGTCTTTTTAATGGGGTTTCAAATTGTGATTCTCAGACCAATACCGGTCCACAAAGAGTTTGTTACCAGCCCATGATGAGAGAAGGAACTTGTGCCAGAATGCAAACTGAGTCACTAAAGACACCATTTAGTTTAACTGACTTTTGTTTTTAATAGCAAGACTTTTTCAGTAAAGGAAGCAGTGCATTGATTTACATTCTGGGATAAGCTCCTTAGGTCATCATGGACAACTGAAAGACCAGTTTGCGTGCATGTATTAATACTGGTCTTGAGCTTTCCTCCTTTTCGCTAACAAAATTTATCTTACCTATATTGCATCCACCTATGGCCCAGCTTCCAGCTCCCTAAAGTCATTTTCATGGTTATAGGCAATTAGAGGTCAGCAGAAACTACAGCAGTAAAAGGGGTCTGGCTACATTTTCAGAAGTTAAAGAATATTCTAGTCCTCTCTCTGGCTTGGGTTGAAGGTGGAAGGAAGAGAGATGATATGCACATCTTAGAGTCTTAAGATTTTTTTTTCTACTTTTTTTTTTTTTGCCACCCCTCATGGCCTGTGGGATCCCCGCTCCCCGACCAGGGATTGAACCCGTGCCCTGGGCAGTGAAAGTGTGGCAACCTAACCACTGGACCACCCTTTTTCTACTTCTAAAAGTTAATCTATTAATTCAACTAGAACATCTAAAATCACATAACTTAGTTTATAAATATTACTTTTCCACATTTACATTTCATGAAACAATTTTGTTCAAATATGCATCTTTGACATAGTGTCTTGTCATTATTAGAAACACCATTTGAGGCATTAAAATTGTTTTTAATAGCATATAAGCACTGCAGTAAATAAACTCTTTTAATGAGAGTGTCTGTTTCCTAAGTTTCTAAATATCCAAGCTTCATCTACAACCAAGTATCATTAGAATTTTCTTCTAGAAATGGAGGAACTACAGGACTATCCCTATGTTATTCACACATAGCATTCTATTCCAAATTGAATTCACTACTGTTGTTAGTCTTTTGTTTGTAGTTTGTACTTTTTAGTTGTTTCTGTTAGTTTGTTGATTTGTTTCTGCATGCCTGAGAAATGTGGTAAAAAATGATAATACAATTAAGAGTAGAAATAAAAATAGAAATGAAGATAAAGTGGAAAAAAGAAGTCCTAGAAATCCCATTCTTGTGAAGCAAACAGTAAATGATGCTTAAGAGTTTAATGCTATACAACATAGTCATAGCTGTGAGAGATATGAGTAAATTATTTGATCTCTCTAAACTTGTTTCCTTATCAATAAAATACAGATAATAATAGTATCTAACTCTTGGGGTTGTAGACAGCGTTAAATAAGATAACCACATAATGTATACAACACAATTCCAGTCCCACAGTAAGTGCTCAATAAAAGCATTTGACAAAGGTACATACAGACTTTCAAGAATGAAACTACAGTGAGAACAACTGTGACAGCATCAATCAATTTGCAAGATTTTTCATTCATCTTGAAATGTTAGAACCTCAGAATTATACAATCACTGCAAAATTGAGATAAAGGGAAAAAATTCTACTAAATTAAAGTTCACAACAAACAAAATGTGCCTCCTTCTGAAGCAATGATGTAAAATAAGGCTTGGATCTTCTATGGCAATTTAATCAAAAGTGAAGAGGGAACAAGACAGAAAGAGGGAAGAGTCTAGAAAGCCAAGCACATGCCGAGAGCAGGACACATGCTCAGAAGAGACATGACAGGAACCTAAGCTTTAATCTCTCTCTGATCTTTAGGCTCAGTATCAGCAGGGTGTGAATGCTAGGGTGGAGTTGTAAATGGCCTGGCCAAGCGTTGAAGGAAGGCCCAACACAGAGCCAATCTGCGAAGACCGAGAGGTTTTTTCCCTTGTCTTTTTTTGGTTCTCTTTTTGCTCTAGGCATTTAAGGACATCTTATCAAAACATGAGCTAACCACAAGCTTAGGGAACAGACTGCAGAGAGCATATACAACAAAGAATAAGTCTTTAAAAATAGTTTGGAAAAGTCACTAAATAAGCAAATACAAAGCACACTAAAGGAACAAGAACAAACCCAGAGAAGGAAGAATCTTACCAAAGTTACCACATTATACTATTCAAAATGTCTAGTTTTCAACAAAAAAATTGAGGCATGCAAAGAAAAAAGAAAGTACAGCTCATTCCCATGAAAAAAAGAAATTAACAGAAACTGTCACTGGAAAAACATTGGACTTACTAGATGACGACTTTAAATCAACAGCCTTAAATATGATCAAAGAAATAAAGAAAATCATAGACTAAGAACTAAAGGGAACCAGGAGAACAATGACTGAACCAAAAGAGACTATCAATAAACATATAGAAATTATAATATGAAACCAAATAAAAATTCTAGACCTGAAAAGTACAATAACTTTAATGAAAAATTCACTAGAGGGTTATATACCTGATAAGGAACTTGTATCCAAATGTATAAAGTACTCTTACAATTCACTAATAAAAAGGTATATAACCCAATTCAATTGGGGAAAGGATCTGAATAAACATATCTCCAAGGAAGATATATAATATATATATATATATATATATATATATATATATATATATATGAATAGCTAACAAGCACTTGTAAAGATGTTCAGCATCACTGGTCATTAGGAAAAGGCAAATCAAAACCACAATGAGATACCAATTCATCCTTACCAAGATGACTATAATTTTTTTTAAAAAGTGGAAAATGTTGACAAGAATGTGAAGATATTGGAACTCCTGTACATTGCTGGTTGGAATATAAAATGGTGCAGCTGCTGTGGAAAACAGTTTGGCAAATCTATAAAAAGTTAACCATAGAATTAGCACGTCCCAACAATGCCACTCCTGTGTCTATACCCCAAAGAATTGAAAACAGGTTTTCAAGCAAATGCTTATACACAAATGTTCATAACAGCATTATTTGCAATAGCCAAAAGGTAGAAACAACCCAAATGTCCATCAACAGATGGATGAATAAACAACATGTTGTATATCCATACAATGGAATATTATATTCAGCCATAAAAAGAAATGATATACTGATACACACTATAACATGAATGGACCTTGAAAACATGCTAAGTGAGAGAAGTCAGACATAAAGGTCACGTATTGTATGATTCCATTTACATGAAAAATCTAGCATAGATAAACCCACAGAAACACGAAGCAGAATAGTGGTTGCCAGGGGGTGGGTGGGAATGGAGAGTGACTTCTTAATGTGCATAAGGTCTCCTTTGAGAGTGTGAAAATGTCTTAGAACAAGATAGAGGTGATGGTTGCACAACTCTGTGAATGTACTAAATGTCACCACAGTATACACTTTACAATGGTTAATTTTTATGTTATGTGAATTTCACCTCAATTTTTTTAAAAAATGAAGAGGCCTTTCTCTGCAAGATAGACTTTCAACCACCCAAACCAAAATATCTATTCATATGTTCTTTTATTTTTAAAAGAGAAACCAGAAACACCTGTTCCACAAAATAGAAAGTATTTTATCTTAGAGTAAAATAAATTGTTCACTTTTAGAAGTAACAATGTTATTTTGGGACATTTTATGCCCCAATTTTTACAGTGGGCATACATGTGGTCTTGTCTTGGGCATTTGATCTGTGGGTTAGAAAATGAACCTAAACTAGAGACCGGTCAGGCCCAAAAGCCAAAGTTTTTTCTCCATTCCTTTTCCAGGCCGTCTACCTCTTTAACATTCAGGACTGCTCTATTCAGGGATTCTAAAGGGTTAACATGATCTGGAAGCAATGAAAAGGTCTTTTAACACCAAAGATTTGATTATGTCTAGGGCTAGTGGGGGCAGTGGAGTATACCCTGTGAATTTTAAGTATTTCCACCCTGACTTGAAATTCTAATGTATTTTAACACTTCTGTCTGTAAGTATTCTGGTTAGGTGATGTTTTGTGTGCTGCAGTCCTCAATAGAGTGGAACCCTTTTTGATGCCTGTAAGATTCCTGAGAACAAGAATATAACTTACTACCTTCTCACGAAGTTGTGGGATGTGAGAGAGAGTTCAAGTCCTGGCTCTACTGCTTGTTAGCTGGGTGACCTTTAATATCAAGTCACTTACCCTCTCAGCCTCAGTTTCCTCAACTGTAAAATGGAAATGATAACCAGACAAAGTTGATGGGAGAGGCTAATATAACATGATTCCAAAGGACCATACAAGTGTTAGTGCTTTATGCACAGTAGGTGTTAAGTTAATATTTGTAACTTATGTAATGATCTTGTGGGTATAAGGCTAATCTTACCCTGCATTGATTGAATTAAATCAGGCTCCTTAGCGAGGAAATTATGTCTCAGGGAACAAACTGAATCCTTGACATGCTAGAATTTTTGTAATAAACTATGTTATAATAGAGGTGTGTTGCATTTACTGCAAAATGCTACTAATGAAATATGCTAAATGAGAAGATAGTTAATCGTTCCTTTTCCAGAAGACAAATGAATTCTCTTCCACTATTTGAGTTTCTTCAGTAAGCCACATCTTTCAGTGCTTGCAGCATTCCCTGAAAATGTAAAAAAGTTAATGCATCCCAGCAGATGAGCAGTTTATTTCTTTTCCCTGGCAGGAATATTAATTACTATTATTATCAGCTCAGTAAGTCTTTGACTTCATAGCGAGTGTGTGCAGCTGGCTTTGGGAAGGAAAATGCACTGGGGCAGTGTAGGTGTGGAGCAATCAATCAGGATTATCCACTGCTTTCCTGCCTAATAAAGGAAACCAGTGGCTGTTGAAAAGGTATAATTTTAGGACCCCAGAAGAGGCAGCCACACTACCTAAAATGCCTACCGTTAGAATTATTCCTTTGGGTTTAATAGAGTCTTTAGAAAGGTCCTACTAAAATGTAGATGTTGTCAAATATTACAGTAGCACAGATGTCCTTAAAACTTGGTTCATGATTATGGTCAATCCCAAGGGAACAGAATCCTGGATCACAGACAAGAAGGAAGAAGAAGGAAGAAAGTTCTAGCTTTTGGGAGGCCAGGAACAGGTATGTTACTTGGGAGCCTGAGATGTCACAAGAGTCTTGGGTATACCAGGGAGCTTGGATCAGTGGGAAATGAGGCAACAGTCATCCAAGGCCATATGCTATGCTTCCTTAACCAGGACTCTGCATCCATTTAAATCACTAAATCACTAATTTAAATCACTAATCATTAAATTTAAATCAATTTGCAGTTATAACAGGTGGTAGAAATAGCAATACAAAAAGTATTTTTAGGGCTTCCCTGGTGGCGCAGTGGTTAGGAATCCACCTGCCAATGCAGGGGACACGGGTTTGAGCCCTGGTCCGGGAAAATCCCACATGCCACGGAGCAGCTAAGCCCATGCGCCACAACGACTGGGCCTGCGCTCTAGAGCCCACGAGCCACAACTACTGAGCCCGTGTGCCACAACTACTGAAGCCCGCGTGCCTAGAGCCTGTGCTCTGCAACAAGAGAAGCCACCGCAATGAGAAGCCTGCGCACCGCAACAAAGAGTAGCCCCCACTCGCCGCAACTAGAGAAAGCCCGCGCGCAGCAACAAAGACCCAACGCATCCAAAACTAAGTAAATAAAAATAAATTAAAAAAAATTTTTTTTAACTCAAGAAATATTGATTAAGCATCTATCAAGTAGGGACTGGTATCAAGTGACGGAGTATGTGACCTTCATCCTATAGGACCGTTTGCCTCTTAAGGAATCTTTTCTCCCCACCCTTTCCCTGCTACTATCCCTTCTCTGAACAAGAAATGCAGTTAACAAGAACTTCACTTCCAGTTTTTTTATGCCTACTTCCCTCTCCCTTAAGAAATCACTAGCAAGTTAGAAATGGTCAAAAGTTTATCAGAAGGTATCAATAAAAGGTATATAGATAGATAACAGGTATGAAAAATTTCCAAACCAGATTATCACAAGTGGATAATTAACCTCCTATGGAGAGGAATTGTAACCAGTAGCTATTAAATAATAATTAAATACTGCCAAACTATAAGTTTGGTGTTCTACAATAGGCTTTCAAACTCAAGTTAGGCAGGAGAACAGGGAAGTGTCTTAACGAGGAAGAATGAATTGAAGAGGAGTGGTTTTCATTTCGGCTTTAAAATCGTTTGCTTTCTTCTCATTAGAACAGAACGGACCCTTCCCCGCTCAAAATGTATTTATATCTGAGAAGGCCATAATACTGGGAATGGAAGAATTCCTGACTAGAAAGAAAAATTATTTTCTAGATTTCAATTTCATGTTAATGTGATTGACAAATGTAATATAAGCATGGGACTTTTTTAAATTATGTTGTGTTTTGGAATTGTAAACAACTTTTAGCAAGAGGAGTAGAAATAAGGCCAAATGAACCTCCAGTGAATACCAAGCAGGCAGTTCAGAACGAGATCAGCTGTTGGCACAGATGTGAGGAGACATAACTTTGGGTCTTTAGGGCTTCTACCAGCAGGTGTATTTGCTTGGTTTTAATACAGTACATGAATACAGGAATCTAGAGATAGAGTTGTGAGTCTATCATGGCCTTCCTCTAAATTTTATTATATACTTCCCCACATTATTTCATGTAAATGTATTCATAAAACCTAGGAAAATCCTTTTTTTCTAGTAGAAATCAAAGTGTCATTTATCCTCAGCTCAAATTGAGAGCATTTATACATTTAATATTTCAGGCCTAGTAACAATCAGACTTTCCTCTTTTGTACATTCAAGCCTTCATTCCTTCAACACACAAAGCCACTCTCAGATTGACTATAAGCATAGGTCAGAGTTTTATTTCAAACAAAGAGGCTTTCTGAAAAGCCCAATTCAAAGATTCTATCTTGGCAGAGACATTTTATGGGGAAAAATGTTTAGACAATTATTGTTAGATTGGATTTTAAAAAAGAAGGAGATGACTATCTAGTTAAGGACAATTAGCCTTTTTGCATTATTGGTTAAAGTTCTTAGACTAGTTTCAAGACTAATAGTCAATTGAGTGGGTTTCCTAGGAGGGGCTTTTAAGCTCAGTAAAGTCTATCAAAAAATTGCTCAAGTATTTTATCAAGAATGCTAAACTATGTTTAGTGACAGATGTTGACTAGACTTGTGGTGATCATTTCGCAGCATATACAAATATCAAATCATTATGTTATACAGCTGAAACTAATATAATATTGTATGTCAATTATACCTCAATAAAAAAGTATAGGTTTAAATGCTTCTATTAGAAAAAGAAGAAATGTGTAAAATCAATGATTTATGATTCCACTTTAAGAAACTAGAAGGGGAGAAAAGTAAACTAAAAAAGTAAGCAGACAGAAAGAAAGAAAAAATAGAGATAAGAGCCAAAATCAAAGAACAGAAACAAGACAAGAGAGACATACACACATATAGTTCCACATCAGCAATAATTGTCCTATCTAGTGCCCAGATCTTGGTTTCTAGATACTTTCTACTACAAGGAAGCTGGGTTGCTTGGAGAAAAGGCTGATTCCAGAGCAGTGAAAGCACAAAATGAGATGGAACAACTTTTTGTGCCTGAGAGTAAGTACTCAAAAAATCATGCGGAAAAAGCATAAGGACACAGGAGTCAAGTTGAAGGGGTTCACACGGATCAAATCTGAGATGATCTGGTCATCAAAATAAACAATGATAGTAATAGATTATAATCCATTGAATAAAATAAAGTCTAGAATGATATAAATAAATATACTATATATATGAATAGACAAATGAACATATATAATTATATACATAAATGTATATGTATATACGATACAATCTCTTCCTTATAATTAGTATAGAAAAAAGAGTAAGAAAATCATTATTGAATGATAAAACCAGTGGGTGAAAGTTTGATGAGGAACAACATATTTATGTGATCTTAAAGTGTCTCCCCACAAATTACTTATTAATCATGAAGGAAAAAATAGTCTTTATAGGAAAGAAATCTGGTGGGTCCCAACTTAACTAAATGATCAAACATCACCAATACTGGGACAAACTGGTAACATGTACCGCTGATATGATGCAGTGAAAAAGACACAACATCACTTCTGTAAAATTTCTACCGCAAATGCATAATTTATATGTAATCATGAGGAAAGATCAAAAAAACACAAACTGACATTCTATAAAATTCTATAAAATAGAATAGAGGGACATTCTGTAAAATAACTGGATTGTAGTCTTCTTCAAAAATATCCAAGTCAAGAGTGACCAAAAAAAAAGATTACCTGTTCCAAATTAAGGGAAACTTCAGAGACATGACAACTAAATTTAATGTGATTATCAACTGGATCTTGGACCAGGAAAAAAAAACTAGCTATGAAGCACACCGTTGGGATAACTGACAAAGTTTGAGTATGAACTGGTGATATTATATATGTGTGTGTGTGTGTGTGTGTGTGTGTGTGTGTGTGTGTGTGTGTATATATAATAACATTGATATAATGTTATTATATATATATCAACTTATAAATTTTCTGATTTTAAGAACTGTACTATGGTTATATAAGAAAACATCTTTTTTCTTAGGAATAAACTCTAATTTATTTAGGAGTAAGGGGCTGTAATGTCTCCAACATGCATACAGTTCAGAAAAATGTGTGTTTCTGTATAGATACACAAATATCTATACAGAAAAAATAATAAAGAAAAGGGGTCAAAATATAAACAATTGGTGAATCTGGGTAAAGGTTATGTGGCAGATCCCTGAACTAGCCTGCAACATTTCTATCTGTCTAATCATTTGAAATTCTGTCAAAATAAAAAGTTGTCCACCACATTAATTAATCAATTAATCAATTAAAAATAGGAGTTTGGGGCTGGATAGGACATTCCAACCAGAGGATAAACCTAGTAAAGTGAGAAAACTATGAAGATTTTGGTATAACTGGAACACAGTGTGACTCATTCAGGATTCCAGCAGAAAATAAGATGGCATACCTGAATTGAGAAAACTAGAGAAAAAAATTAATAAATGGATTATTTACAAAGGTATGGAAAGCTCCATTACCATTCTGGGCCAAAAGACAGAGAGGGCTCTGTGAAAAGGGCCTGCTAACAGGAGCCAAGATTTTTAGGTGGAGCCAAGTTGATGACTCCAAAGGGAGGGATCTGGGGCATAAACACTTTTCTCCATTCTCTAATCTCCTGCCTATGTTGCCCATTAGTTAAACCCAACTAGAAACCTGAGGTCAAGGAAGCCTGTTGTACAGTACAGACAGGTCAGCTTCCAGGGGACAAACAGGAGTAAGATAAGATACCCAGAGAGCAAGTGGATGGGATGTGAGGGGGTGAGGGAGGAGAGTAAGAGAATGCAAAAGTGAGAACAAGAGAATGAGAATGAACATGATGTTGCATAAATATGAAGATGAGGACTTCAACATTAGATGACATGTTGCGTTTTAATTGCCTGTAAGGCAGCCAAGTGGAAGTGTCCAACAGGTAGCCATATACCCAGGACTTGAGGCTTAGGAGCTAGATCTTTGTTTATGGATGAGACTGCTCAAGCAGCACAAATAAGAGTGATAATCAAAGACAAGAGAAACCCAAGCTAAGAGATATGTGTAGTCAACACTTAACATTTTTTCACCATTCATCTACTTTTTCATCCTGTGCATCTGTTTTTTCTCTCCATCACTCCACTGAAAGTGCACTTAATAAGGCTGCCAAATCCAACAGAGACTCTTCAGTCCTTATCTTTTTCATCCTCTTCTAAAGCATTACTTATTAAACACTTTCTCCTTCAAATATCTCTCATTGCATTTTTTTCTAATACCACTTTTTTTCTGTCTCTCCTTCTCTGCCTCACTGGCTCTCTCTGCCTGTGGACATTCTCCCTCTGTTTTGCATTCCTGCAAGCACTCCACCCCCAGTGTTGATGTTCCCTATGGCTCTAGCCTTAGCCCTCAGCAAAAACTACGGAGGCCAGTAGGCAGTAGAAGACATACTTAAAGCTCATGCACACACAAAAACCTGTACATCAAAAACTCTATATCCAGCAAAACTATCCTCCAAGAATGAGGAGAAATGAAGATATTCTCAAATAAACAAAAGCCAAGAGAATTCAATGCTAGTAGACTTGCCATACAAGAAATGCTAGAGGATGTCCTTCAGACTGAAATGAAATGACACTAAACAGAGAAGAAATCACAAGGGAAATTAGAAAATATTTAATACAAATATAATATAAAACAAAACATTCCAAAACTCATGAAATGCAGCTAAAGCAGTGCTTAGTAGGAAATTTATAGCTCTAAAATGCCTATATTGAAAAAGAAGAAAGATCTCAAATCAATAGCCTATATGTCCACCTTAAGAAACTAGAAAAAGAAGAGTAAGCTAAACCCAAAACAAGCATAAGAAAGGAAATAGCAGATACTAAAGCAGATATAAAAGAAATAGAGAATAGAAAACAATAAGAAAATCAATAAAATCAAAACTTGGGTCTTTGAGAAGATCAACAAAATTAGCAAACCTTTAGCTAGACTGACCAAGAAATAAAGAGAGAAGATTCAATTGTTAAAATTACAAATGAAAGAGGAGGGTATTACTAGAGACCTGACAGAAATAAAAAGAATTATAAGAAAAAATATGAGCAACTGCGTGCTAACAAATTTGATAACCTAAATGAAATGAAGAAATTCCTAGAAGGACTACAGAAACTGACTCAAGAAGAAATAGAAAATCTGAATAAACCTATAATAAGTAAAGAGATTGAATCGGTGATTTTAAAACTTCCACAAAGAAAAGCCCAGGACTAGATGGCTTTACTGCTGAATTGTATCAAATTTTTTAAAAAGAATTACAACCAATCCTTCACAAACTCTTCAAAAAAGTACAAAAGAAAGCAACACTTCCTAATTTATTCTATGAGGCCAGCATACTCCAAAACCAGAAAAAGAAATCACAAGAAAACTACAGACCAATATCCCTTATGAATATAGATGTGAATTTCCTCAACAATATTTATTAAACTGAATCTAGCAACACATAATAAGAATTATACACCATGATCAATTGAGATTTAACCCACAGATGCAAGATTGTTTCAACACACAAAAATCAGTCAATACACCATATTAATAAAGGACAAAAACTACATGATCATCTCAATAAATGCAGGAAAAGCACTCGACAAACTGATAGTCTTTCACGATGAAAACACTCAAAAACGAGTATAAAGGAACTTCCTCAACCTGATAAAGAACATCTATGAAAAACCCACAACTAATATCATGCCTAATGGTAAAAGACTGAAAGGTTCTGCTCTTACCACTTATATTCAGCATTGTACTGGAGATATTAGCCAGGGAAATTAAGCAAGAAAAATAAATAAAAGGCATAAAAACTGGAAAGGAAGAAGCAAAATTATTTGCAGGTGACATGACCTTGAATACACAAAATCCTAGAGAATCCACAAATAAACCATCAGGGCTAATAAACAGATGCAGTAAGGTTGTAGGATAAATATACAAAATATATACAACACATACAAGATAAATATACAAAAATTACCTGTATTTCTATATACTAGCATTGAATAATCCATAAATGAAATTGAGGAGACAATTCCATTTACAATGGCATCAAGAAGAATAAAATACTTAGGAGTAAATTCAACTAAAGAAGTGCAAGATTTGGACACTAAATTACAAAACATTGTTGAAGAAAATTAAAGAAGACCTAAATAAATAAAAGACATCCCATGTTCATTGGTTGGAAAATTTAATATTGTTAAACGGCAATACTTCTCACATTGATCTACAGATTCAATGCAATCCCTATCAAAAATCCAGCGTTTTCTTGTTTGTTTTTTGTTTTTGCAGGAATTGACAAGCTGATCCTAAAATTCATATGGAAATGCAAGGGACCCAGAATGGCCAAAATGATTTTGAAAAAGAAGAACAAAATTGGAGGACTCACAGTCCCAATTTCAAAATTTTCTACACAGATACATACAGTAATCAGAACTGTGTGGTAGTGGCTTAAGGACAGCCATAAAGACAACTTATTTTGAACAAAGGTACCAATACAATTCAATGAAGAAAGAATAGTCTCTTCAATGTATTATAGTGGGATAACTGAATACCCACATACAGAAAAAAAATAATAATAAAGTTGGATCTCTTCTTTACACTCAAAATACACAAAAGTTAACTCAAAATGGACCAAAGACCTAAAGGGAAAAGCTTAAACTACAAACTCTTAGAAGAAAACATAGTTGTAAATCTTCGTGACCTTTTAGGCAATAATTTCTTGAATATGACACCCAAAAGCACAAGCAACTAAAGAAAATAGATTAAATTCATCAAAATTTAAAAATTTGTGCTTCAAAAGATACAACCAATGAAGTGAAAAGAGAGCCCACAGAATGAAGAAAACATTTGTAAATCATACATCTGATAAGTCTCTAGTATTCAGAAAATATAAAGAACTCTTACAACTCAACAATAAAAAGGAAACACATGGGCTTGAATAGACACAAAGGATATAAGTAGATATTTCTCCAAAGACATACAAATGGCCAATAAGCACATGGAAAGATGTTCAATGTTATTAGTCATTACAGAAATGCAAATCAAAATTACAGTGAGATACCACTTTGCACCCACCATGATAGCCATCATCAAAAAGATGGATAATGACAAGTGCTGGTGAGGATTTGGAGAAATTGGGACCCTCATACATTGCTGTTGGGAATGTAGAATGCTGCAGCCACTGTGAAAAAGAGTTTCTCAAAATGTTAAACATGGACTTACCATATGATCCAGCAACTCCACTCCTAGGTATATACCCAGGAGAAGTGAAAACGTGTTCATACAAAAACTGCTCTGTACACAATTGTTCAGAGAAACAATATCATAATACCCAAAAAGTAGAAACAACCCACATGTCCATCATCTCATGAATGGATAAACAACAATGTGGTATATCTATACAATGGAATATTATTTGGCCCAGAAAGGAATGAAGTACTGATTCAGGCTACAACATGGATAAACCTTGAAAACAATATACTAAGAGAAAAGAAGGCAACATACTGTTTGATTCCATTCATATGAAATGTCAGAAGAGGCAATTCCATAGACACAGAAGGTAAATTAGTGTTTTCCAGGGGCTGCAAGGAGGTAACAAGGAGTGCCTGCTAATGAGTACGGGGTTTACTTTGGGGTGATAAAAATGTTCTGGAATTAGATAATGGGAATGATTACACAAATTCATGAATATATGAAAACCCACTGAACTGTACACTTTTAAAGGGTGAATTTTATTGTATGTGAATTATATCTCAAAAAAAGAAGAGGGGGTATCTCCTACACCCCTGAATCCTAGTCTTCATTTGTGGAGACAACTAATGTTACTTGTTTCTTGGCTACCATTCGTGAAATAGACTTTATACATACAAACATATATTTGTGTGTCTACAGGTCCCTTAGTAGAAACAGAAGTATGAGCATAGCAGATACACTGTCCTAGACTTTGTTTTCCCCTCTTCACGATATAACTTCAAGATCATTCCTCTATTTTTAATTAATTAATCTTTTTATTGAAGTATAGTTGATTTACAATGTCGTGTTAGTTTCTGCTGTACCGCAAAGTGAGTCAGTTATACATATACATATATCCATTCTTTTTAGATTCTATTCCCATATAGGCCATTACAGACTATTGAATAGAGTTCCCTGTGCTATACAGTAGGTTCTTATTATTTTATATATAGTAGTATGTATATGTCAATCCCAATCTCCCAGTTTATCCCTTCCCCCTCTTTCCCCCTTGATAACCATAAGTTTGTTTTCTACATCTGCGACTCAATTTCTGTTTTGTAAATAGGTTCATTTGTACC
The DNA here is from genome assembly GCF_028023285.1 of Balaenoptera ricei. Taxonomy (NCBI): domain Eukaryota; kingdom Metazoa; phylum Chordata; class Mammalia; order Artiodactyla; family Balaenopteridae; genus Balaenoptera; species Balaenoptera ricei. The sequence continues at coordinate 1,449,846 of NC_082645.1, read as the reverse complement.
ATTTTTTTAGATTCCACATATAAGTGATATCATATGCTATTTGAATTAACTTTAGTAAATTCCATATGACAGTTATTACATTGTATTTTCTCAATTACAAGATGTCTTTTTTTCTTATTAATCAATTTGTTTATTGGAGTACAGTTGATTTACAATGTTGTTTTAGTTTCTGCTGTACAAAATCATTCCTCTTTACAATATAACTTGGTGATTATTTCATTACAGCATATGCAAGTATCCTTCATTCCTTTTTATTTTTGGATATGCTATAATTTAGTTTGATAGTCTTTTGCTGCTACAATAGTGTTGTAATTAACTTCCTTGATGTATTTCCATTACATGCATATGGGTGGGATACTTTCTAGAAGTAAAATTTCTGGTTGAAAATATGTTCTTCTTATTTTGATAGATGGATTTATTATTGATTATTGATTTAATGTCTCTCTTACTAGATTATGAGTTTCCTAAGGAGAGGGAACATTTCTTTTTTCCCCAAAATTTGTTCATTTATCACTGTATACTATTCCATTACAAAAATATATCATATTCTTTTTTAAATTTATTTATTTATTTTTGGCCGTGTTGGGTCTTCGTTTTTGTGGGAGGGCTTTCTCTAGTTGCGGCAAGTGGGGGACACTCTTCATCGCGGTGCGCGGGCCTCTCACTATCGCGGCCTCCCTTGTTGTGGAGCACAGGCTGCAGACGCGCAGGCTCAGTACTTGTGGCTCACGGGCCCAGTTGCTCCGCGGCATGTGGGATCCTCCCAGACCAGGGCTCGAACCCGTGTCCCCTGCATTAGCAGGCAGATTCTCAATCACTGCACCACCAGGGAAGCCCTATCATATTCTTATTCATTGTACTTTTAAAAAATTATAGTTGATTTACAATGTTATATTCATTTCAGGTATACAGCATAGTGATTCGATACATTTCTATACATTACAAATCAATCACCACAATAAGTCTAGTAACCATCTGTCACCATACAAAGTTGTTTTTTTTGGCTGCTTCTGCACTGGAACTTGGAGCGAGTTTTTGCACCTGCCCTTTAAGGATGGAGTCTCAGTTTCCAGCCTCTAGCTCTCCTAAACATAACACCCACTGGTTTTCAAAGCCAGATATTTTGGGTGCTTGTCTTCCCAGTGCAGGACCACCAGGCTGGTGAACTCAGTGTGGGACTTGGACCCCTTGATCCTCAGGGAGGACCTCCACAGTTGTGATTTTCCTCCTGCTTATGGGTCACCATGCCAGGAATGTGGGTCTTGACAGTCCATGTCTCCACCGCCCTACCTGTCAAGTTGTGGTTCTTTCTTTATATCTTTAGTTATGGGAAAAATCTTTTCTGCTAGCCATCAGGTCATTCTCAGAGATAGTTGGCCTGTAAGTAGTTGTAATTTAGGTGTGACAGGAGGTGAGCTCAGGATCTTCCTACTCTGCCATCTTGATCTTTCTCTATCCCCATTTCTGTTCTGTTGACCAGAACAATCTAGATTTTAGCACATTGCTTGACATAGTGCTTTACTTATTTGTAGACAGACAAGCCTGTGTGCTTTATTGTACAAAGTGTCAAATAGAAATTCAAAGCTACATCATTAAAAAGCAAACAATCTAATTTATAGAGATGGTAATTGTTTGGGGGGGTTGGTTGGTTTTTGTTTGTTTTGCTTTTCATCCAGTTGTTTGTTTTTTATGTTTTCCTTTTAAACTCCAGTATATTTTCAAAAATTGTGCGGGTCAACTGCAATGCATCATTTTAAGAAATATAGAATCCTTAATTTCATCTGAAGACATCAGCATGTTTTATTAAATAAACGCCTGCTTCTTATATTTCAGTATTCTGCATTTCAGTTACTTAAAAAAAACAAGGTTGGATGGGGGTTGATATGCAGCTTTAAGAGACCTAATAGCGGCACCTGCTGGAGAAAATGTCAATGAGTTTTGAAGCCATTAAATCTTAAAAATTTTAGATCAGTTTGTTTCTATTAATCAGGAAGAAATTTGTTATTTTACCATAGGAATAGGAGTGCTTGTAATATGTAAATATAATTAAGTTTACAAGAGGTTCTTTGATGTTCTACAAAATTAGAGATAAAAGTGTTTTTTCTTTTTTCAGGATAAAGTCATTTTGGGAACCGATTACCCCTTTCCACTAGGTGAGCTGGAACCTGGGAAACTGATAGAATCCATGGAAGAATTTGATGCAGAAACAAAGGTAGGTGCCTTTTACTTCATGATCTTCCTGAATTTTCCTGCTCTAATTGTGTTTGGTTTCAGAGCACTTTGCTATGTGATAGCAAAGAACAGAGAAATCGTTACACTTAATATTCCTAGAACTGTTACTTGATCTCCAGAAATAGCTGACCTATTAAAGGGCAAAGGAAAGTTAAAACGCTGAAAGTCAATCTAGTACAACTAAATTCATAAAGCCAAGAAAGAAATCTGTAAAGAAGCACATTATAATAATATATTTAGATTTGCATGTTAGATGAATAAGAGAAATGTCTAAATTTTTCCTTTAATGTTTCTATTACAAATCTACCAATCTCAAAAGTCGTAATGATTCTAGTTATTTAGATATTGAGACTAAAGTCTTGATTAACAGAACTCAAGGATCTAGAACCCTCAAGTAACTGGATTTTTTTTTTTTCTTTTAGCATTTGACTTTTAGAGTGGCTAAAAGTGCCTTAATGCTGCCACTGCCATTCTGTCCCCAAGGCTCCTGAACAACAATGAGGTTAAAATGAGACTCAGTGTCCCCAGATTTCCTCTCTTTTGCCATCCCCTTCCCATTCCACACCCACCCCCAACAAAACAAGTTCTTCCTAAGACTTCACTGCCAATCACTACCACGGGACAGGGATGGCCAAAAATGAAAACATGGGGATATATAAATTCTTAACAAATCTTAAAAAAGTTTTAGTCATAATCCTTTTGTATAAGTCTTGGCCTTCTTCTAAACTAGAATCCAAAATTTCTCTTCAACTCTAATTCTCTGCTTTAATTTTTAAGGATATATTAGCTCATCACATCTTCTCAGTAGGCTTGAAGTACATGAACAGATGCCAACAAGGGTCCTTTTTCTTTTTTTTAGATTTATTTATTATTTGTTTTATTTATTTTTGGCTGTGTAGGGTCTTAGTTGTGGCACTAAGGATCTTCATTGAGGCATATGGGATCTTTCGTTGTGGCACACGAGCTCTTCCTTGTGGTGTACAGGGCTTTTCTCTAGTTGTGGCGTGCAGGCTCCAGGGCGTGTGGGCTCTGCAGTTGTGGCGCAAAGGTTCCAGAGCACGTGGGCTCTGTAGTTTGCGGCACGCAGGCTCTCTAGTTGAGGCGCGCGAGCTCAGTAGTTGCGGTGCGTGGGCTTAATTGCCCCACGGCATGTGGGATCTTTGTTCCTTGACCAGGGATCGAACCTGCGTCCCCTGCATTGTAAGGCGGATTCTTTACCACTGGACCACCAGGGAAGTCCCAAGGGTCCATTTTGACATATACTAGTTGCAAGTTATTGACTGGGAGACCTAAGACTGCTTTAAACAGGAAGTTTCTCCTTTGGCACTTACCCACCTTAAGGCACTAAAAGTCTTGAATTGTTAAATATATACTTATTAAAGTAGTAAGCAATACTGGTTTTTTTACTTTTTATATCAAAGGTTGAGAAATGAAAAACTTTCTATAACATTAACCAAAATTATACTGAAACCAGATTACCCCAAGTATCCTGATTAAGACTTTAATGGAATAATAATTATTATTATTACATGCCTTTTGTTATTTACTTTTATGTGCTTATCACTTTCAAGTTTTCAGAAAATCTTGAATAAAAATTTTATATTGTCACAAATTCATGACATTCTGTATAAGGTTACTCATTATAACATTGTTTGTAATAAAACTAAAAACAATCTACAGGGGAATAAATAAATAATAACATATCCATACAATGGATTCTATACAGCCATAAAAAATATTAAGAATCAATTTCTGAGATATATTAAGTTAAGCAAGGTGCAAAAACTGCATATAGTATACTTCCATTTATGTATGGTATAGTATCCATTTGTGAAAAAAAATTATAAACCTACATATAAGTATCTGCATATATATGCATAAAATATTTCTGGAAGAAGGACAAGAAACTGATAACTCTGGAAAGAAAAAGTAGTGGTTGGGTAGCACTAGTGAAAGGAAATGTACATTTTTATACCTTTTGAATTTTGAGCCACATGAAGGTAAAATTTCACTAAAAAATTTTAAATGAAATAAATAAATCCATTTGATGAGCACAACCAGCCTGGGAGATAGTCAGGCAAATGCATTCCACCATGTAGATGCAGAGGAGAAAAACGAGACTTGGGGGCTGAGTGATTTGCCAAAAGGGATATAACTGCTGGATTACAGCACATGGACCCAACCCCAAATCTCCAGACTCCAGGATCAGGTTTCCATCCAACACACCAAAATGTATCTCCTTCAAAGAATACTCAGTACCAACCTATTTTATTATTTTTATTTATTTATTTATTTTTATTTGGCTGCGTTGGGTCTTCGTTGCCGTGTGCCGGCTTTCTCTAGTGGCGGCAAGCGGGGGCTACTCTTCGTTGCGGTGCGCGGGCTTCTCATTGCGGTGGCTTCCCTTGTTGTGGCTTGTGGGCTCTAGGGCACAGGCTCAGTAGTTGTGGCACATGAGTTCAGTAGTTGTGGCTCGTGGGCTCTAGAGCACAGGCTCAGTAGTTGTGGTGCATGTGCTTAGTTGCTCTGCAGCATGTGGGATCCCCCCAGACCAGGGCTCAAACCCACATCTCCTGCACCAGCAGGCAGATTCCCAGCCACTGCGCCACCAGGGAAGCCCCCCAACCTATTTTTTTTTAAATAAATTTATTTATTTATTTTTGGCTGCTTTGGGTCTTCGTTGCTGTGTGCGGGCTTTCTCTAGTTGTGGTGAGCAGGGGCTACTCTTTGTTGTGGTGCACGGGCTTCTCGTTGCAGTGGTTTTTCTTGTTGCGGAGCATGGGCTCTAGGCACACGGGCTTCAGTAGTTGTGGCACGCGGGCTCAGTAGTTGTGGCACACAGTCTTAGTTGCTCTGCGGCATGTGGGATCTTCCCGGACCAGGGCTCAAACCCGTGTCCCCTGCATTGGCAGGCGGATTCTTAACCACTGTACCACCATGGAAGCCCCACCCAACCTATTTTAAAAAGCAAATAGTTTCTCACAGCAGCAACAGTCACTTCTGAATCTTCCTTTAGAGGAGGATGGCCCAAGTGTGAATCTGGGAAGAACCCTGAGTAAGAGGTCCCTGCCTCAAATTACCCACTCTGCAAGGCTGTGTGAGAACCCTGAAGTGGTCATGATATATAGATACACACTAATGGTACGGATATTACACGACACCATATATGTTTCCTTCCACCCTCAGTTACATACCTGCCTTTTGCAAACGGGATATATATCAATTAGGGTATCACAAAATTACCCCTCAAATCACAAGAGTTCTTTCTGTGGAGATGATCTAATCTATAGCTGGGGAGAAAGTGAAAAAAAAACTTGGGAGTCTTTTTCTCATGTGAAATTTATAAATGTACATACTTGTACAGTTTTCTGAGACTCTTCATCTGTATCACTTTTCTTGCTCCAAAAGAGCTTACTTTTTATTCAGGGCCATGTGAAAGGACAACACATATACCGAGAAGGTGGTAGGTGGCTAGATGACTTCTGGGCACTCTTTCCAACTCTCTTATCTTACAGATCTAAAACTCACTGGAGGGTCCTGTAAAAAGAAAGTCATTTTCCTAAGAGGGTTTTCCCTGTTGTAATTCTCCTCCCCTCCTCCCACAACCAAGTTTCAAACTTAGATTTCAAATAGAGGACAAAGGGGGAACTGAAGGCAGTTAAAAGGTACAAACTTCCAGTTACAAGATAAGTAAGTACTAGGGTTATAATGTACAACATGATAAATATAATTAATGCTGCTATATGTTATATAAGAAAGTTTTAAGAGACTAAATCCTAAGAGTTCTCATCCCAAGGAAAAAAATATTTTTTTCTATTTCTCTAATGTATCTATACGAGATGATGGATGTCCACTAAACTTATTGTGGTGATCATTTCATGATGTACATAAGTCAAATCATTATGTTGTACACCTTAAACTTATACAGTGTTCTATATCAATTATATCTAAATAAAACTGGAAGAAAAAAAAGAACTTCATTCCTTTTGGGGCCTGAATATTCCATTTATGTATATACCACATTTAAAAATCTATTCATCTTTTGATGTATGCTTAGGTTGTTTCCATCTTTTGGCTCCTGTGAATCGTGCTGCTATGAACATTCGCATACAAGTATCTGAGTCCCTGTTTTTAATTCTTTTGGCTATATAACTAGGAGTAGAATTGTTGGGTCATATCGTAATTCTGTTTCTAATATATTTAAACTTATCATTCTATTATTTTATATAAAAAGCATTTGCAGAAGTCTTTCACTAGGAACTGTTACTATAAAAATAAGCATAAAACAAATATACATTTTATACATTACTTATAACATAAATACACATTATTTACATGTTTCAAAATTCAAAAAAATCCATTTTTTGTCCATGATTGTCAACATATTTGAAAAGTAGGGAAAATAATAAAACCATAAATATACCACACACCATTTATATTTTTGCTTTTAAAAGACTGTTCAATACAAATATATGAATATAATTTGAAAAACAGTGGGGTAAAACATGGGTCAAGAGATTCATTGTTTAACCTGCTAATATTTTTCTCTCACATTGGGGAACTGAATTTTTAAAAACCTGACGAAGACACTTAATAAGTACTTTAAAACAACCATTAAATAATGCTTTACAATAAAATCTTTTCTTTTTCAGGATAAACTCAAAGCTGGCAATGCTCTAAAATTTTTGGGTCTTGAGAGAAAACAATTTGAATGACTGAATTTACTACAAAGGCAAATTTCAAGAAGATATTTTATCTTTGTTTTTAAATATGTATCACATATGTATCACTAAAATCCTATTTTGAACACTTTTATCTAGAAATAGAATATATATCCTAAATTGTTCATAACAAAAATGACTCGTGCTTTTATTCTGAAAAGCAGTACATTATTTCATTTGCAAATCAAAAATAATTTTCCCAGTGCCTTTTAAATTAATGTCAGAAATAAAAAGCAAAATGTCATTAATGATTTATATGGAAAAAATAACAGATTCATCCCAGAGGGTTCAGGTAGGGTCTACTTTGAGCAAATATATGTTAATAGGGCCCAAATAAACTGTTTTTATTCACTTTCAACACCTACCATTAGCCCAGAAGTGGGCTGGGAGTGCTTTAGGCTCCAAAAAAATAAATGATATACATATTCCATAACATCTAGGAGCTTATAGCCCAATTAAGGAGGCAAGATATATGTTCATGGAATAAGAACTAAGCAGTAAAACATGCGTGTCACAGAAGTTTCAGTAAGAAAAATTCATTTGGATTCAAACTTTGGGCAGATCATCACAGAAGCTGGAACTTGGGCTGAGTCTATAAGGATGGATAAGGCATGTTTAGGTTTGGAAGCTAGGAAATAGATAGAAAGGCAAAACTATGGGAACATAGTTCCCATATGAATGAGAACTTACCTATTCTGCAGAAAAGTTTCAGTATATAATTTACTTTTACGAGAATCTCTTTTAATTTAAAATATGGAGCAGAATGTTTAAAGAAGGCTGTAGAGACTGAGCAGGGCAATACCAGGGTAGCCTTGTTCTACTCACTTCATTTCTGGTCATCCCACCTGGGCTGCTGAAAATGAACTCGGTCCTGGGAAGGGTGATGAACGTCTGTGGTTCATGTTCCTCTGGCTGAATTCTAAAATCAAATATAATTTTTCTAAATTACCCTCTTGCTTTCGATTCATTCATACTTCTTTTCCCTTCCATTAGTCAAGAAAATCAAGTTGAGTACTGGCATGTGATTTGTACTGATTTAATTTTTGCAAAACTACACCCATCTCATTATTTTTTCTTCATTTATTTAGTCTGTAACTCCATCTCTTTCTTGCTACTCCTGTTGCTTTCTAGGACTTTACCCACCCACCACTCTGTTACTCCAATCTGCCTAAAAAGAAAAACAAAGTTGCGCAAAACAGCAACATGAAGCATGTGTTATTATTTTTTTCCTTCCTCATTCTTTGGGGAAAATATCTGTTCCTTTTCAAATAATATATATTTGAGCACTGTTAACACAGTGTTTAATGATTGTGTTATTATGAAAAGTAACTTGATCATCTCATTCAGTATCATAGATCTACAGATACATAGCTTAAATAGATAACCGGGTATATTCATGGTCACAGAGTATGTATATGATGTGCCAGTACTGTAGGACAGTTCCAGACACTGGGGATACAGAAGTTAACAAAAAGGATAAAATTCCTTCTCTGATGAAGCGTACAATCTGGAGGGTAAGGAACATAAATAAATGAAGGAGGACAAAGAAAGGAGGAATGGAGAGTGACAGGGAGGGAGGGAGGGAGGAAGGAAGGAAGGGAGGGAGGGAGGAAGGAAGGAAGGAAGGGAGGGAGGGAGGAAGTAAGAGAGGGAATTCTTCTCATACTGATAAACATTATGCAGAAATTAAAACAAGGAAATGTATAGAGCGACTAGGGGAAGGATGGGAGATAAAATATTAAGCTGTGAGGCCAGAGAACACCGCTTTAAAGAGAACTTTGAACTAAGACTCGAACAATAGAAAGAAAGAGCCATGGAGAAGAGTCTTGCGGGCAAAGGCTGGAGCAGCAAAGGCTCTGAGGCAGAAAAGAGCTGTGGCAGAGCTCGTGAGCAAGGGGGAGAGAAGTAGGGACAAAGCGGAAAAGCTGGCCAGATAAGCAGGCCAAGGTCAAGAGTTTAGATTTTCATATTAAGTTTTATAAGAAGACACTGGAGTTTTTAAAATAGGTTTGTGACATGCTCTGACTTAGGTTTAAAAAACAAAACACATTAGCAGCTGTGTAGAGAATTATTTAAAGGGGTCAAGAATGGTACTAGGGAGACTAGGCAAGAAATGATGGTGACTTGGGCAAGAGTAGTAGAAAGGGAATGGTGAGATGGGGTTGTAGGGAGAAGCAACAGCACTTGATAAATGTGAGGACAAGGGGAGATGGGAAGGAAAGAAGTCAAGGTTGATACCCAGGTGTCTGTCTGTATGTGTGAGTGCACCACAGTTTGTTCAATCAATCTCCTACATTCGAACATTACATGTAATTTCCAATATTTTGCAATTACAAACAACACTGCAATAAAATTACGTTCATTTCTTACATCATACATAAGGACAACTCCAACTTTGATTTGATCAAAGATTTAACTCTAAGATAAAATGAAACTATGCAGATGCAAGAAAAGATGAGAAAATTCCTCTTTAATCCCAATGTAAAGAAGGGCTTTCTTTCTTTTCTTTTTTTAAAAATTTATTTATTTAATTTATTTATTTTTGTCTGTGTTGGGTCTTCGTTGCTACACGTGGGCTTTCATAGTTGTGGTGAGCGGGGGCTACTCTTGGCTGCGGTTCGCGGGTTTCTCATTGCAGTGGCTTCTCTTGTTGTGGAGCATGGGCTCTAGGGGCGCGGGCTTCAGTAGTCGTGGCATGCGGGCTCAGTAGTTGTGGCTTGCAGGCTCTAGAGTGCAGGCTCAGCAGTTGTGGCGCACAGGCTTAGTTACTAGGCGGCATGTGGGATCTTCCTGGACCAGGGCTCGAACCGTGTCCCCTGCATTGGCAGGCGGATTCCTAACCACTGCGCCACCAGGGAAGCCCAAAAAGGGCTTTCTAATGATGTCTTTTCTGTGCAATAACTCTGGGGACATTTAGCCTCTGAGATGTAGCTAAAGGTATTAAACTCATCCATACCTTAGACACAGATGCCTTGACTCCTAGTTTTTTTCACTAGAGCAGCTGAGCAGATTTATTTTACCATCATGAGAAAGACTGGGAAAAACAGATTTAGGAAGAAAGAGAATCGATAGTTCTACTGTTGGACTCATTATATTTCAGATGTGTCTTAGACATTTAGGTAGGAATGTCCAGTAAGCAGTTAGGTATATTACTCTGGAGACTTCAAGAGGGAAGCTGCGGAGAGGCCATCAGTGTACAAAAGGTATCTAAAGAAATAAGACTGGATGAAATCACTGAGAGAAAAAGTAGAGCAGAGAACCAAAAGAACCCAGGACAAATTCCTGGGATTCAGCAGCATTTGGAAGTTGGATGGAGGTAGCCAGCATTGAAAACTGAGTAGTGCCCAGTAAGGTAGGAGGAAAACCAGAAAAATGTGGTATTCAGAAGTAAGAGGCAGACAATATTTCAACAAGTCCTAACAGCTTTAGGCATTAAAAAAAAAAAAAGCTACAATACTATGGTACTTTACAGAATCATATGCCCCCAATATAACTCAATCCCTTTATCCCAAAATAGTTCCACTTCCTATAGTCCCAACTCTGGTTAATGGCATCACCCAGTCACCAAAATTCTCTCCTTCACCCATATCAAACCTGACATTAACTCTGATAGATTCTGCCATTTTAACATATACCTTTCACTTCTTATCTATTCTTTCTTCCCTAATGCTCCCAACTAAATTCAGGTCCTCAAGTCTCAGCAGGACTATTGAAATAATCTCTTATGTATACCCCTGCCTCTTGGCTTAGTCTGGTACAATCCATCTTCCACACTGTGGCCAGAGAAAATTCTCCAAAGTATGTATCTGATTGTATTGCTTTCTCTCTCTCTCTCTCTCTCTCTCTCCTTCAAAATTCCTCAGGACCTAAAGTGATGGTTTCTAGGCTTTGGGATTTCATTAATCAGTACCTCCCCCTTTGAAAAACTGTACTGATATCTCTACTAGAACATACTTCTCATTTGGGATTGCAGCTGCTATCTTCTCACTGGACTGGGACTTCCTTGAGAGCAGAAACTATGACTTCATTCACTTATGCGCTCATTCACACACATTCAACAATATTTATTGAGGGTCTATAACGCACCAAGAACCACACTAGGTCCTGGGATAATGTAAGTAAAAACAAACACAGTTCCTGTCCTCAATTGTGCTTATAATCTAGTTAGGGAGACATGTATCAAATAAGCAACAAATTAATATAAAACTTCTACCATTGGGCTTCCCTGGTGGCACAGAGGTTGAGAATCTGCCTGCCAATGCAGGGGACACGGGTTCGTGCCCCGGTCTGGGAAGATCCCACGTGCCGCGGAGCAACTAGGCCCATGAGCCACAACTGCTGAGCCTGCGCGTCTGGAGCCTGTGCTCCGCAACAAGAGAGGCCGCGATAGTGAGAGGCCCGCACACTGCGATGAAGAGTGGCCCCCACTTGCCGCAACTGGAGAAAGCCCTTGCATAGAAACGAAGACCCAACACAGCCAAAAATAAATAAATAAATATTTTTAAAGAAACAAAAAAAAACTTCTACCATGACCAGAGCTATGAAGGAGAAGCATACAGTGTATAGAGAGCTTAAAATAAGGGATTTGAGCCAATCAGAGTTGGGGAGAGAATTTTCAGAAGTGTTGCTTGAGCTGGGATCTGAAGAGCAGACAAGAGCTAAAAGGTAGAGAGGCAAAGAGGAGAGTGAAGAATATCTGAGGCAGAGGAATAAGAAATAAGACCACAGTAAGAAATAAGACCACTGGGGCTGGAGGTGAGAAAGCAAAACATTCTTGGTACAAAGTGACAAGATCACATGGGGCCATATGTTGGTTGAGGAATTTTATCTATCAAAAAGCAATGAGGGGACTTCCCTGGTGGTCCAGTGGTTAAGACTTTGCCTTCCAATGCAGGGGGTGCAGGTTCATTCCCTGGTTGGGGAACTAAGATCCCACATGCCTCACAGCCAAAAAACCAAAACATAAAACAGAAGCAATATTGTAACAAATTCAATAAAGACTTTAAAAATGGTCCACATCCAAAAAATCTTTAAAAAAAAAAAAAAATAAAAAAAATAAAAAATAAAAAAAAAAAAGCAATGAGGTTTTCAGGCTTCCCTGGTGGCGCAGTGGTTAAGAATCCGCCTGCCAATGTAGGGGACACAGGTTCGAGCCCTGGTTCGGGAAGATCCCACATGCCGCGGAGCAACTAAGCCCGTGAGCCACAACTACTGAAGCCCATGAGCCACAACTACTGAAGCCCGCACGCCTAGAGCCCGGGCTCTGCAACAAGAGAAGCCATTGCAATGAGAAGCCCACGCACCGCAACGAAGAGTAGCCCCCCCTCGCCGCAACTAAAACAAAGCGCGTGTGCAGCAACGAGGACCCAATGCAGCCAAAATTAAAATAAATAAATTTAAATTAAAAAAAATAAAGTTAAAAAAAAAAGAAGCAATGAAGTTTTCAATTAGGAGATGACAAAATTAGAGCTGAATTTTGAAAAGACTCTTCTGGCCCTAAAACAATACTGCTCACACCCAGAATCTCAAAAATCTCTCAGGAAAATCACTTTTTCAGGCTTTTCTCGCCCATGTTTTCTACTACAAGTACTTCTCCAAAACATACTCCTGGGGGGAAAAAAAATCCCACCACCATCAGATTCCAAAGGACAACCACGCATAGTTTATCCAAGTACTTCTCTTCATTGTACTCTACCCTTCCCCATATTTTCGATCTCCCCTAAAAAGGAAGTCAGCTCTAATTCAATTTATATTACCCAACCAGAAAACTTAAACTTATATTGATGTAAAAAAAAATGATACAAATGAACTTAGTTACAAAACAGAAAGAAACTCACAGACACAGCAAACAAAATTATAGTTACCGAAAGAGAAAGGGGGGTGGGGGGAGGGATAAATTAGGAGCTTGGGATTAACATATACACACTACTATGTAGAAAACAGATAACCAACAAGGACCTACTGTATAGCACAGGGAGCTAAGCTCAATGTTTTATAATAATCTATAACGGAAAAGAATCTGAAAAGGAATATATACGTGTGTGTATGTGTGCGTGCGTGTCTGTGTGTGTGACTGTACCACTGTGCTGTAAACCTGAAACCAACTAACAAGCTAATCAACTATAGTTGATACTGTAAATCAACTATACTTCAATTAATAAAAAGTATATTCGAGATTGGTTCAAGATGGCGGAGTAGAAGGACGAGCCCTCACTCCCTCTTGCAAGAACACCAGAATCACAACTAACTGCTGAACAATCATCAAGAGGAAGACACTGGAACTCACCAAAAAAGATACCCCACATCCAAAGACAAAGGAGAAGCCACAATGAGATGGTAGGAGGGGCACAATCACAATAAAATCAAATCCCATAACTGCTGGGTGGGTGACTCACAAACTGGAGAACACTTATACCACAAAAGTCCACCCAATGGAGTGAAGGTTCTGAGCCCCATGTCAGGCTTCTGAACCTGGGGGTCTGGAAACAGGAGGAAGAATTCCTAGAGAATTAGACTTTGAAGGCTAGCAGGATTTGACTGTAGGACTTCGACAGGACTGGGGGAAACAGAGACTCCACTCCTGGAGGGCACACACAAAGCAGTGTGCACATCAGGACACAGGGGAAGGAGCAGTGACCCCATAGGAGACTGAATCAGACCTACCTGCTAGTGTTGGAGGGTCTCCTGCACAGGTGGGGGGTGGCTCTGTCTCAGCATGAGGACAAGGACACTGGTAGCAGAAGTTCTGGGAAGTATTCCTTGGCGTGAGACCTCCCAGAGTCTGGCATAAGCCCCACCAAAGAGCCCGGGTAGGCTCCAGTGTTGGGTCACCTCAGGCCAAACAACCAACAGGGAGGGAACCCAGCCCCACCCATCAGCAAAGGAGCAGATTAAAGTTTCACTGAGCTCTGCCCACCAAAGCAACAGCCAGCTCTACCCATCACCAGTCCCTCCCATTAAGAAACTTGCACAAGCCTCATAGATAGCCTCACCCACCAGAGGGCAGACAGCAGAAGCAAGAAGAACTACAATCCTGCAGCCTGTGGAACAAAAACCATATTCACAGAAAGATAGACAAGATGAAAAGGCAGAGGGCTATGTACCAGACGAAGGAACAAGATAAAACCCCAGAAAAACAACTAAATGAAGTAGAGGTAGGAAACCTTCCAGAAAAAGAATTCACAATAATGATAGTGAAGATGATACAGGACCTCGGAAAAAGAACGGAGGCAAAGATCGAGAAGATGCAAGAAATGTCTACCAAAGACCTAGAAGAATTAAAGAAAAAAACAAAGATGAATAATACAATAACTGAAATGAAAACTATACTAGAAGGAATCAATAGCAGAATAACTGAGGCAGAAGAACGGATAAGTGACCTGGAAGACAGAATAATGGAATTCACTGCTGCAGAACAGAATAAAGAAAAAAGAATGAAAAGAAATGAAGACAGCCTAAGAGACCTCTGGGACAATATTAAACACAACAACATTCGCATTATAGGGGTCCCAGAAGGAGAAGAGAGAGAGAAAGGACCCGAGAAAATATTTGAAGAGATTATAGTCAAAAACTTCCCTAACATGGGAAAGGAAATAGACACCCAAGTCCAGGAAGCACAGAGAGTCCCATACAGGATAAACCCAAGGTGAAACACGCCGAGACACATAGTAACCAAGTTGGCAAAAATTAAAGACAAAGAAAAATTATTGAAAGCAGCAAGAGAAAAATGACAAATAACATACAAGGGAACTCCCATAAGGTTAACAGCTGATTTCTCAGCAGAAACTCTACAAGCCAGAAGGGAATGGCATGATATACTTAAAGTGATGAAAGGGAAGAACCTACAACCAAGATTACTCTACCCGGCAAGGATCTCATTCAGATTCGATGGAGAAATCAAGAGCTTTACAGACAAGCAAAAGCTAAGAGAATTCAGTACCGCCAAACCAGCTCTACAACAAATACTAAAGGCACTGCTCTAAGTGGGAAGCACAAGAGAAGAAAAGGACCTACAAAAACAAACACAAAACAATGAAGAAAATGGTAACAGGAACATACATATTGATAATTACCTTAAACGTGAATGGATTAAATGCTCCAACCAAAAGACACAGACTTGCTGAATGGATACAGAAACAAGACCCATATATATGCTGTATACAAGAGACCCACTTCAGACCTAGGGACACATTCAGACTGAAAGTGAGGGGATGGAAAAAGATATTCCATGCAAATGGAAATCAAAAGAAAGCTGGAGTAGCAATGCTCATATCAGATAAAATAGAGTTTAAAATAAAGAATGTTACAAGAGACAAGGAAGGACACTACCTAATAATCAAGGGATCAATCCAAGAATAAGATATAACAATTATAAATATATATGCACCCCACATAGGAGCACCTCAATACATAAGGCAACTGCTAACAGCTATAAAAGAGGAAATTGACAGTAACACAATAATAGTGGGGGATATTAACACCTCACTTACACCAATGGACAGATCATCCAAACAGAAAATTAATAAGGAAACACAAGCTTTAAATTACCCAATAAACCAGATAGATTTCATTGATATTTATAGGACATTCCATCCAAAAACAGCAGATTACACTTTCTTCTGAAGTGTGCATGGAACATTCTCCAGGATAGATCACATCTTGGGTCACAAATCAAGCCTCAGTAAATTTAAGAAAATTGAGATGATATCAAGCATCTTTTCTGACCACAATGCTATGAGATTAGAAATGAATTACAGGGAAAAAATGTAAAAAACACAAACACATGGAGGCTAAACAATACCTTGCTAAATAACCAAGAGATCACTGAAGAAATCAAAGAGGAAATCAGAAAATACCTAGAGACAAATGATAATGAAAACACGACAATCCAAAACCTATGGGATGCAGCAAAAGCAGTTCTAAGAGGGACGTTTATAGCTATACAAGCCTACCTCAAGAAACAAGAAAAATCTCAAATAAACAATCTAACCTTACACTTAAAAGAACTAGAGAAAGAAGAACAAACAAAACCCAAAATTAGTAGAAGGAAAGAAATCATAAAGATCAGAGCAGAAATAAATGAAATAGAAACAAAACAATAGCAAAGATCAGTAAAACTAAAAGCTGGTACTTTGAGAAGATAAACAAAATTGATAAACCATTAGTCAGACTCATCAAGAAAAAGAGGGAGAGGACTCAAATCAATAAAACTAGAAATGAAAAAGGAGAAGTTACAACAGACACCGCAGAAATACAAAGCATCCTAAGAGACTACTACAAGCAACTCTATGCCAATAAAATGGCCACCTGGAAGAAATGGACAAATTCTTAGAAAGGTATAACCTTCCAAGACTGAACCAGGAAGAAATAGAAAATATGAACAGACTAATCACAAGTAATGAAATTGAAACTGTGACTAAAAATCTTCCAACAGGGCTTCCCTGATGGCACAGTGGTCAAAAATCCACCTGTCAATGCAGGGGACACGGGTTTGAGCCCTGGTCTGGGAAGATCCCACATGCCGCGGAGCAAATAAGCCCATGCTCCACAGCTACTGAGCCTGTGCTCTAGAGCCCATGAGCCACAACTACTGAACCCGTGCGCCACAACTACTGAAGCCTGCGTGCCTAGAGCCTGTGCTCCGCAACAAAAGAAGCCACCGCAATGAGAAGGCTGCGCACACTGCAACGAAGAGCAGCCCCCACTCCCTGCAACTAGAGAAAGCCCACGCGCAGCAACAAAGACCCGATGCAGCCAGTAAATAAATAAATAAAATTAATTAATTAAAACAAAATTTTTTTTAAACAAACAACAAAACAAAATCTTCCAACAAACAAAAGTCCAGGACCAGAAGGCTTCACAGGTGAATTCTATCAAACATTTAGAGAAGAGCTAACACCCATCCTTCTCAAACTCTTCCAAAAAATTGCAGAGGAAGAAACACTCCCAAACGCATACTATGAGGTCACCATCACCCTGATACCAAAACCAGACAAAGATACTACAAAAAAAAAAGAAAATTACAGACCAATATCACTGATGAATATAGATGTAAAAATCCTCAACAAAATACTAGCAAACAGAATCCAACAACACATTCAAAGGATCACACACCATGATCAAGTGGGATTTATCCCAGGGATGCAAGGATTCTTCAATACACGCAGATCAATCAATGTGATACACCATATTAACAAATTGAAGAATAAAAACCATATGATAATCTCAATAGATGCAGAAAAAGCTTTTGACAAAATTCAACACCCATTTACGATAACAACTCTCCAGAAAGTGGGCATAGAGGGAAACTACTTCAACATAATAAAGGCCATATACAACAAACCCACAGCAAACATCATTCTCAATGGTGAAAAACTGAAAGCATTTCCTCTAAGATCAGGAACAAGATAAGGATGTCCATTCTCACCACTATTACTCAACACAGTTTTGGAAGTCCTAGCCATGGCAATCAGAGAAGAAAAAGAAATAAAAGGAATCCAAACTGGAAAAGAAAAAGTAAAACTGTCACTGTTTGCAGATGAGATGATACTATACATAGAGAATCCTACAGATGCCACAAGAATACTACTAGAGCTAATCAATGAATTTGGTAAAGTTGCAGGATACAAAATTAATGCACAGAAATCTCTTGCATTCCCATACACTAATGATGAAAAATCTGAAAGAGAAATTAAGGAAACACTCCCATTTACCATTGCAACAAAAAGAATAAAATACCTAGGAATACACCTACCTAGGGAGACAAAAGACCTGTATGCAGAAAACTATAAGACACTGATACCAACAGATGGAGAGATATACCACGTTCTTGGATTGGAAGAGTCAATATTGTGAAAATGACTATACACCCAAAGCAATCTACACATTCAATGCAAGCCCTATCAAATTACCAATGGCATTTTTTACAGAACTAGAACAAAAAATCTTAAAATTTGTATGGAAACACAAAAGACCCCAAATAGCCAAAGCAGTCTTGGGGGAAAAAAAGGGAGCTGGAGGAATCAGACTCCCTGACTTCAGACTATACTACAAAGCTACAGTAATCAAGACAATATCATACTGGCAGAAAAACAGAAATATGGATCAATGGAACAAGATAGAAAGCCCAGAGATAAACCCATGCACCTATGGTCAACTAATCTATGACAAAGGAGGCAAGGATATACAATGGAGAAAAGACAGTCTCTTCAATAAGTGGTGCTGGGAAAATTGGACAGCTACATGTAAAAGAATGAAATTAGAACACTCCTTAACACCACACACAAAAATAAACTCAAAATGGATTAGAGACCTAAATGTAAGGCCAGACACTATAAAACTCTTAGAGGAAAACATAGGCAGAACACTCTATGACATAAATCACAGCAAGATCCTTTTTGACCCACCTCCTAGAGAAATGGAAATAAAAACAAAAATAAACAAATGGGACCTAATAAAACTTAAAAGCTTTTGCACAGCAAAGGAAACCATAAACAAGACGAAAAGACAACCCTCAGAATGGGAGAAAATATTTGCAAACAAATCAACAAAGGATTAATCTCCAAAATATATAAACAGCTCATGAAGCTCAATATTAAAAAAACAAACAGCCCAATCCAAAAATGGGCAGACGACCTAAACAGACATTGCTCCAAAGAAGACATTCAGATGGCCAAGAAGCACATGTAAAGCTGCTCAACATCACTAATTATTAGAGAAATGCAAATCAAAACTACAATGAGGTATCACCTCACACCAGTTAGAATGGGCATCATCAGAAAATCTACAAACAACAAATGCTGCAGAGGGTGTGGAGAAAAGGGCACCCTCTTCCACTGTTGGTGGGAATGTAAATTGATACAGCCACTACGGAGAACAGTATGGAGGTTCCCTATTAAACTAAAAATAGAATTACCATGTGACCCAGCAATCCCACTACTGGGCATATACCCAGAGAAAACCATAATTCAAAAAGACACATGCACCTCAATGTTCATTGCAGCACTATTTACAATAGCCAGGTCATGGAAGCAACCTAAATGTCCATCGACAGGCGAATGCATAAAGAAGATGTGGTACATATATAGAATGGAATATTACTCAGCCATAAAAAGGAACAAAATTGAGTCATTTGTAGAGACGTGGATGGATCTAGAGGCTGTCATACAGAGTGAAGTAAGTCAGAAAGAGAAAAACAAATATCATACATTAACACATATATGTGGAACCTAGAACAATGGTACAGATGAACCGGTTTGCAGGGCAGAAATTGAGACACAGATGTAGAGAACAAACGTATGGACACCAACGTATGGACAGATGAACCGGTTTGCAGGGCAGAAATTGAGACACAGATGTAGAGAACAAACGTATGGACACCAAGGGGGGAAAGCGGGGGCCGGTGGGGGTGGTGGTGTGATGAATTGGGAGATTGGGATTGACATGTATACACTGATGTGTATAAAATGGATGACTAATAAGAACCTGCTGTATAAAAAAATAAATAAAATTCAAAAATTCAAAAAAAAAGTATATTCAATCACTTAAGATTAACTTAATTGAAATAAATACCCACTTTATATTTTTTTAGCTTACAGACACCATTCTGAGGCTTCTTTACAATCAAAATTGAACAAAAGTGAATTGAAGTCTTCATTTCTGAATATAAAACACTACGCACTTTTATTAGGTACCTAATAAAAAATTTTAAGTTTATTTTTGAAAAGGCAATACATGAACATGTTAGAAGAGTTCAGAAATATCAAATTCAATGTTTGTCTCCCAGTGGGAACCAATTTTACCTGTTGTGTGTATATGTGTATTCTTGTAAAGAAAATCTATACAAATATGTTCCTATAAAAGGGTTTCATCTTCAAGGAATTCATGGAAAAGACTCTGACAAGTACAGGTTTCTGGTAACTGACTATACTGCTGAACTGAATGAATAAGCAGTTTCAGAACTCTAATGGAAAACTGATGAACTCATAAAAGTGCTAACAAAAGATGAAAAAAAAATTAATTACATTGGACTGAGTGAACTGATGAGGATGATTATAATTTTTGTGACTTTCTGTTTGAATTAAAAAAAAAATCCCACAAGGACTCAGAGGCAAAAAATATACAAATCAATTTTCACTGCAAAGTAAAGGAGCTGTTACAGTGGAGGATTACTGGACTGAATGTCAATATTACGACACAGTATGAGTGTGTTTCGTGTTTGGTAATTGTAATCATTGTTGCTTTTGTTGTGGTCATCCATTTACAATGCTTGGTGTCAGTCTATTTATCTCTTGTAAAAATAAAATACAGTGTGTGTGTGAGAGAGAGAGAGAGAGAGAGAGAAAATAAATAAATTAAAAGAAAATCTATAATCATACAAGCACTTACATGTACATATTCCTTTGTTCATTTTACCCAAACAGTAGCATCTTCCTTTTTTTTTCCTACTTAATACCTTGGTGGTCCTTCCACATAAAAGCTGCCTTCTTTTTTTTTTTTTTTAAAGGTATCCTTTTTAATTTTTATTTATTTTTAAAATAAATTTATTTATCTATTTTTGGCTGCGTTGGCTCTTCATTGCTGCTCATGGGCTTCCTCTAGTTGCAGGGAGCAGGAGCCACTCCTCGTTGCGGTGCACAGGCTTCCCATTGTGGTGGCTTCCCTTGTTGCGGAGCACGGGCTCTAGGCATGCGGGCCTCAGCAGTTGTGGCACACAGGCTCAGCAGCTGTGGCACATGGGCCTAGCTGCTCCGTGGCATGTGGGATCCTCCCGGACCACGGCTTGAACCCGTATCCCCTGCACTGGCAGGCAGATTCTTAACCACTGCACCACTAGGGAAGTCCCTGCCTTCTTTTTATACCAGTCTATTTTAAGTTGATAACTTAAAGTTTGGATGCATTATAGAACTCTGTATTTTTACTCCCTCTCCGCCAATGTTTTATGTTTTTGATGTCACAATTTACATCTTTTTATCTTGTGTATCTCTTAGCAAAGTATTGTAGTTATAGCTTTTTTTTTTTACTACTTATGTCTTTTTGTCTCATACAAGCTTTGTAAGTGATTAACCTACCACGTTTACAACTTTAAATTATTCTGATTTTTACTGCATATTTACCTTTCCTAGTAAGACTTATACTTTCATATGTTTTCCTGCAACTAATTAGCACCCTCTTGTTTCAGCTTAAATAAGTCCTTTTAACATTTCTTGTAAGGCCAGTCTAGTGGTGATGAACTCTGTTAGCTTTTGCTTGTCTGGAAAACTCTTTCTCTCTCCTTCAACTCTGAAGCATAGCTTTTTTTGGTAGAGTATTCTTGGTTGGTAGCTTTTCTTCTTTCAGCACTTTGATGCCTTCTTCTTTTTAAGAGCTGACTAGTATTTTATTGCATAGACATATCAAATCATCCAATCCTCAATTCAATTAAATAAATTTTTTAAAAAATTTAGAAAAAAACCTATTAGTGAGTCTGCAAGATGGCATCTTAGGTTTCTGAGGAAGAAATTAGACAAAAAAAAAAAACCCTAAAGTCAGCAGATGGAAGGAAAAAATAAATATCAGAGAGGAAGTAAAATAGAGATCAAAAAGAAACAACAGAAAAAAATCAATAAAATCAAGAACTTTCTTTGAAAGGGTAAAAAATATTGACAAACCTCTGGCCAGTCTCACCAAGAAGATGAGAGAGAAGACCCAAATAAACAAAATAAGAAATGAAAGAAGAGGAATCACAACTGATACCCCAGAAATACAAAAAAAGCGTAAGAGAATACTATCAACAATTATATGCCAAAAATTTTGCAACCTAGAGAAATGGACAAGTTTCTAGAAACACACAACCCATTGACAGTCATGGACAGTCATACTTCATGGACAGTCATACTTCCAAGCTTCTGCAATTATAAACTACTACTAAGAATACCCATATGATATATGATGTCAAACATCTTCTCATATGTCTATTTACCATCTGTATATCTTCTTTGTGAAGTATCTGTTCAGATCCTTTGCCTATTTTTAAATTGGGTTCTTTGTTTTCTTATTGAGTTTTACGAGTTCTTTGCATACTTGGGATACAAGTCCTTTATTAGATATGTGTTTTGCAAAGACTTTCTCCTTGTATTTTCACTATTAACAGTGCCTTTCACAGAGCAGAGGTCTTTAATTTTTAATGAAGTCCAACTTAATTTTTTCTTTCATGGATCATCTTTTGGTGTTGTATCTAAAAACTCATTGCCTATGACAATAAAATGGACAACCTGGAAGAAATGGACAAATTCTTAGAAAGGTACAGTCTTCAAAGACTGAACCAGAAAGAAATAGAAAATATGAACAGACCAATCACAAGTACTGAAATTGAAACTCTGATTAAAAATCTTCCAACAAACAAAAGTCCAGGACCAGACTGCTTCACAGGCAAATTTTATCAAACATTTAGAGAAGAGTTAACACCTCTCCTTCTCAAACCACTGCAAAAAATTGCAGACAAAAGAACACTCCCAAGCTCATTCTACGAGTCCATCATCTCCCTGATACCAAAACCAGACAAAGATATAACAAAAAAAGAAAATTACAGGCCAATATCACTGATGAGCACAGACGCAAAAATCCTCAACAAAATACTAGCAAACAGAATCCAACAACACATTAAAAGGATTATACACCATGATCAAGTGGGATTTATCCCAGGGATGCAAGGATTCTTCAATACACACAAGTCAATCAATGTGATACACCATATTAACAAACTGAAGAATAAAAACCATATGATCATCTCAACAGAGGCAGAAAACGCTTCTGACAAAATTCAACACCTATTTATGATAAAAACTCTCCAGAAAGTGGGCATAGAGGGAACCTACCTCAACATAATAAAGGCCATATACGATAAGCCCACAGTAAACATCATTCTCAGTGGTGAAACACTGAAAGCATTTCCTCTAAGATCAGGAACAAGACAAGGATGTCCACTCTCACCACTTTATTCAACATAATTTTGGAAGTCCTAGCCATGGCAGAGAAGAATAATAAATAAAAGGAATCCAAATTGGAAAAGAAGAAGTAAAACTGTCACTGTTTGCACATGACATGATACTATACATAGAAAATCCTAAAGATGCTCCCAGAAAGCTACTAGAGCTAATCAATGAATTTGGTAGAGTTGCAGGATACAAAATTAATACACAGAAATCTCTTGCATTCCTATACACTAACAACAAAAGATCAAAAAGAGAAATTAAGGAAACAATCCCATTTACCATCACATCAAAAAGAATAAAATACCTAGGAATAAACCTACCTAAGGAGGCAAAAGACCTGTACTCAAAAAACTGTAAGATACTGATGAAAGAAACCAAAGATGACACAAACAGATGGAGATATACCATGTTCTTGGATTAGAAGAATCGATACTGTGAAAATGACTCTATTACCCAAAGCAAACTACAGATTCAGTGCAATCCCTAGCAAATTACCAACAGCATTTTTTAAAGAATTAGAACAAAAAATGTTACAATTTGTATGGAAACACAAAAGACCCCAAATAGCCAAAGCAATTTTGAGAAAGAAAAATGGAGTTTGAGGAATCAGGCTCCCTGACTTCAGACTACCTACAAAGCTACAGCCATCAAAAAAGCATGGTAGGGGGGCTTTCCTGGTGGCGCAGTGGTTGAGAATCCGCCTGCCAATGTAGGGGACACGGGTTCGAGCCATGGCCCAGGAAGATCCCACATGCCATGGAGCAACTAAGCCCGTGCGCCACAGCTACTGAGCCTGTGCCCTAGAGCCCGCAAGCCACAACTATTGAGCCCATGTGCTGCAACTACTGAAGCCCGCGCACCTAGAGCCTGTGCCCTGCAACAAGAGAAGCCACTGCAATGAGAAGCCTGTGCACCACAACGAAGAGTAGCCCCCTGATCACCACAACTAGAGAAAGCCCATGTGCAGCAACGAAGACCCAATGCAGCCAAAAACAATAAATAAAATAATAAATAAATTTAAAAAAAAAAAAAAAAGCATGGTAGGGCTTCCCTGGCAGTCCAGTGGTTAAGACTTCGCCTTCCAATGAAGGGGGTGCGGGTTTGATCCCTGGTCAGGGAGCTAAGATCCCACATGCCTTGGGGCCAAAAAACCAAAACATAAAACAGAAGCAACATTTTAACACATTCAATAAAGACCTTAAAAATGGTACACATTAAAAAAAATAAATTTTTTTTTATAATTTAAAAACAAAGAAGAAAAAAAAATGGTCCACATTAAAAAAAAAATCTTGGGAAAAAAAAAGCAGCATGGTACTGGCACAAAAACAGAAATATAGATCAATGGAACAAGATAGACAGTCCAGAGATAAACCCATGCACCCAGGGTCACCTAATCTATGACAAAGGAGGCAAGAATATACAATGGAGAAAAGACAGTCTCTTCAGTAAGTGGTGCTGGGAAAACTGGACAGCTATATGTAAAAGAATGAAACTAGAACACTCCCTAACACCATACACAAAAATAAACTCAAAGTGGATTAAAGACCTAAATGTAAGGCTTGACACTATAAAACTTAGAGGAAAACATAGGCAGAACACAAATCGCAGCAAGATCTTTTTTGATCCACCTCCGAGAGTAATACAAATAGAAACAAAAATAAACAAATGGGATCAAGTAAACTGAAAAGCTTTTGCACAGCAACGGAAACCATAAACAATACAAAAAGACCACCTCAGTATGGGAGAAAATATTTGCAAACAAAGCAACCAACAAGGGATTAATCTCCAAAATATGCAAACAGCTCATACAGCTCAATATCAGAAAAACAAACAACCCAATCAAAAAATGGGTGGAAGATCTAAATAGACATTTCTCCAAAGAAGACATACAGATGGTCAGAAAATCACATGAAAAGATGCTCAACATCACTAATTATTAGAGAAATGCAAATTGAAACTACAATGAGGTATCACCTATCACCGGTGATGGCCATCATGAAAAAATCTACAAACAATAAATGCTGGAGAGGGTGTGGAGTCCTACACTGTTGGTGGGAAGGTAGACTGGTACAGCCACTATGGAGAACAGTATGGAGGTTCCTTAGAAAACTAAAAATAGAGCTACTGGGGACGTCCCTGGTGGTCCAGTGGTTAAGAATCTGCCTTCCAATGCAAGGGACACAGGTTCAATCCCTGGTCGGGGAACTAAGATCCCACACGCGTGGGGCAACTAAGCCCGCGCACTGCAACTAGTGAGCCTGTGCGCTCTAGAGCCTATGTGCCACAATTAGAGAGCCCACGTGCTGCAACTACTGAGCCTGCACACTCTGGAGCCCGCCACAACTAGAGTGAAGCCTGCACACTGCAACAAAGAGTCCGCGCCGCAACGAAGAATTCTGCATGCTGCAACGAAGATCCTGTGTGCCGCAAACAAGAACTGCCACAGCCAAATAAATAAATGAATATTTTAAAAAAATAAAAATAGAGCTACTATATGACCAGCAATCCCACTCCTAGGCATATACCTGGAGAAAACCATAATTTGAAAAGATACATGCACCCCAATGTTCATTGCAGCACTATTTACAGTAGCCAGGACATGGAAGCAAGCTAATGTCCATCAACAGAAGAATGGATAAAGAAGATGTGGTACATATATAACAATGGAATATTACTCAGCAATATAAAAGAACAAAATAATGCCATTTGCTGCAACATGGATGGACCTAGAGATTGTCATAGTTAGTGAATTTAAGTCAGACACAGAAAGACAAATATCATACGATATCGCTTATATGTGGAATCTAAGAAAAGGGTACAAGTGACCTTACTTACATAACAGAAGTAGAGTCACAGATGTGGAAAACAAACTTAGGGTTGCCAGGGGACAAGTGGGGTGGGGGAGGGATGAGTTGGGATTGACATATGCACACTACTATATATAGAATAGATGACTAGAGGGGACCTGCTGTACAGCACAAGGAACTCTGCTCAATTCTGTAACGGCCTATATGGGAAAAGAATCTAAAAAAAGAGTGGATATATGTATGACTGATTCACTTTGCTATACACCTGAAGCTAACACAGCACCGTGAATCAACTATACTCCAATAAAAATTAAAAAAAAAAAAATCTCACTGCCAAACACAAGGTCACCTCCATTTTCTCCTATGTTATCTTCCAGAGGTTTTAAAGTTCTGCATTTTACATTTAGGGATATGATCTACTTAGAGTTAATTTTTGTGAAAGTTGTGAGATCTGTGTCTCGATTCTTTTTTTTCCATACACATGTCCAGTTGTTCCAGCACTATTTGTTGAAAAGACTATCTTTTCTCAATTGAATTACCTTTGCTCCTTTGTCAAAGATCAGTTGACCATGTTTGTGTGGATCTATTCCCAGGCTCCCTATTCTGTTCCACTGATGTATGTGTCTATTCTTTTGCCAGCAAACGCTGTCTTTGGTACTGTAGCTTTGAGGTCGGGTAAAGTCAGTTCAGCTTCTCTGGTATTGTGTTGGCTATTTTGGGTCTTTTACCTTTCCATGTAAACTTTAGAATCGATTTGCACATATCTACAAAATAACTTTCTAAATTTTTTTATTGGGATTGCATTTGAATCTACAGATCAAGTTGGGAAGAACTGACATTTAATGATATTAAACCTTCGAATCCATGAACGCAGAATATCCTTCCACTTATATCTACTTTGAGTTCCTTAATCAGAGTTCTGTTGTTTTCTGTATACAGATCCTGTACATATTTTAGATTCATACCTAAGTATTACTTTTTGTAAATGGTATTGTTTTTAACTGCAAATTTCAATTATACGTTGCTGGTATACAGGAAAGCAATTGACTCTTGTATATTATAATCCTGCTATAGCCACTTACTAGTTCCAGTTTTTTTAGTACTCTGAGATTTTCTACATGAACAACTGTGTTATCCGTGAACAAAGTCAGTTTTATTTCTTTCTTCCCAATCTGCTTAGCTTTGACTTCCTTTTCTTACAGGGCTTATAATACAACGTTGAAAAGAGCAGTGACGGGGACATCCATGCCTTAGCAGGAAAGCTTCTAGTTTCTCACCATTAAGTATGATGCTAGCTGTCAAGTTTTTATAAACGTTCTTCATCAAGTTGAAGAAGTTCTCCTCTATTCCTAGTTTGTTAGAGCTTTTATCATGAATGAGCGTTGGAGGTAGACACTTCTTAAATGTTGGTTTAAGTCAATCTATCCTGGAACTTTTAAGCAGCCTAAGATGTGAGGCAAGGTAGGTAAGAAGCTAGACAACCGTTCATGATAGCTGCCTACCAAATCAACAGCTCAACACTGTGGCCTGACGGGGGCAGGCAGAGCCAAGGTATATTAGTACCTTGAGCATGGGAGCCCCGAAACAATGACAAAAGCCTGGAGATATAATCAAGAACTCAATGAAAAGTAGTATTAATTGCTTTCGAAGTATGACTTCCTGCACGTATACACTACTATGTAGAAAACAGATAACTAATAAGAACCTACTGTAGAGCACAGGGAACTCTTCTCAATGCTCTGTGGTAACCTAAATGGGAAGGAAATCCAAAAAAAAGGCGATATATGTATACTTATAGCTGATTCACTTTGCTGTACAGCAGAAACTAACACAACATTGTAAAGCAACTATACTCCAATAAAAATTAATTTAAAAAGGAATCCTGATATAACAATGCAAAAAAAAAACGTATGTTTTCCTGTACGTTGTATCTTTGGCAAATAGCTAAAATTTAAAACTTAGCAACTTTATTCACACACATTAGGCGCTCCTGGCTCAGAGCCAGAGACCCACCGACTCCCAGTCTGCAAAATTTCTTGCAGGGACAGGATAAAGAGTTAATCAATAGATATGTGCGGTGTTACCATATTAAACACTGATAACTTTTTAACTCAGTTCCTTTTACACTATCTGCTTCTTTTTAACCTTCTCTTTCAAATCACAGAGTGATTTGAAAACACACTACAGATAGGGACTCCAAACCTAGTTTAGAAATTCAGCTCCTCTGGTTGCTAATCAAATAACCTTTGGCAAGCAATTAAAAAAGTAAACCCACGGCCTGCGTGGTCGTAGGATTCAAACAAGATAATGTAGGAAAAAAGAACTGAAGTGCGGCACAAACGTAGGCGGGGGGGGAGGGGAGGCGGGGGGGGAGGGGAGGCGGGGGGGGAGGGGAGGCGGGGGGGGAGGGGAGGCGGGGGGGGAGGGGAGGCGGCGGGGGAAACATTTCTTATGCACCCTTTCCCAGGTAGGTCCTTCCCAGGGCCGCCCGTTGGGCGGAAGCTGTCCGTCGGGGACTTGGGAGTCGGGAGCCTACGAGACTGCGCAAACCGACGCTAGACGAAAATGGAGGATGTGGCGTGCGACTGCGACAGAAGAAGGTTCTTCTCTTTTTTAAAGCGCCGCCAGACTCCCGGCCCAAGAACCAGCCGGGATTTCAGAGCACACGCCCAGGCCCCACGGCGCAGCCACCCACCCGCTCACTCGCCCGCCCGCGTCTCTCGCCACCCGACCCGAAACCAGTCTCTTCTCGCCTCTCCTCCCCGCCCTTCTCCCAGCCAATCCTAGACCCGGCATGCACCGCGCCCACCTTTCCCTTCCAGCCTACCCCCACCTTTGGGCGCCTCCAAATGACAAGCGGCGCGGAGCATTGTGGTCCCGTGCGCGAGAGCGAGGCCCGGGGCAGGAAAAAGAAAGCAAAAGACTAGGGCGAGCCGGTAGGGCGGCCCCCGCGCACGCGCACGGGCGGCGGCGGTGGTGAAAAAGGGCGGTGCGTGGTCTACGGCGAGCGGAGTGGGGCGGGGTCGCGCGGCCTTGGCTGGGAGTCCGCGAGCTGGGAGGGGCGGGGGGTGGGTGAGGGAGCGGGCGGAGGAGGAAGTGTCATGGCGTCGGGCCGTGGAGCTTCTTCTCGCTGGTTCTTTACTCGGGAACAGCTGGAGAATACGCCGAGCCGCCGCTGCGGAGTGGAGGCGGATAAAGAGCTCTCGTACCGCCAGCAGGCGGCCAACCTCATCCAGGACATGGGACAGCGTCTCAATGTGTATCCTTTCCTATTTTTGGCCCTCCGCCGCTCACGCCCTGTCCTCCTCACTGCTCGCCCGGTCGCCGGGCCTGGTGCCCCGCGAACATGGCGCCGCCACCTCGGTCTTAACTGGGCCTCGGCCGCGCCGTAAGGGAAGACAGGTTCGGGTTCTGGAGGCTCCGAGCGGCCGGCGGCGGAGGAGGGGAGGAGGAAGGGAGTCCGGTGAATGCGGGCCGGGAGGCTGCGTTGTGTAATCTATTTGGGGCCGCGCGTGGTGACGGCGGGGGATGGGAGTGCCGCCCGGGCGAGAGGGAAATCTTAGGGATTATCGCAGAAAAGAGGCGGCTGCTTCTACTTCTAGTCCGAGAAGGGGTTGAGAGCTAGGAGGGAGGTGCTGAAAGGCGTAAGTGTTCTCTGCAGCCCTTCCCCGCTCTCCTCGCCGGTTTGATGGCTGTTCTCTTGTACCTTGGGAGCGCACGGGACGTCTTTATGTTCTTGGCATGGTTTTGCATGGGTGCGCGCGCGCGCTTCAACTGTTTGATTTTCGGTTTAGTCGTAGCCATTGATAAATCCTTCCTGGGCTCGCTTAATAGCAGTATTGGAGTGGAATGCTCGGCGTTTGTTATTATTATCCCTGCTATTTATTCGGTGTGGAGCCTTTTCGATCCGCCAGCCCCCACGCCACCATCCTGTGGGTATTTAGTTCCTTATTATTACAGTTTGGGGATTGGTTTTGAGTGAACGGGGGCCTTGGAAAAGAACGGTAGATCGGGAATTTTCCTTCAGAATTGTTTTGGAAAAGAGATCTTGTTTTTCTCCGATATTTCCTAAACGTTACGTTCCAGCTCTCAGCTTACAATAAACACTGCGATTGTTTATATGCACAGGTTTTACATGCACCATTCTTTCACCAAATTCAATAGAAATGTAAGTACTGTTTTTTTATCTGCTTTTGAAACAACCAAATTTTAAGATATAATCGATATGCAGAAAAAAAGTTGGTCGTGGATTTTACTATTGTATTTAATGTTCTAAGTTAACAGTGAAGGTGAATCGCGTGATAAACATTTTGCTTCAAATGCGGGGTTTCTGGTTGGTTGGTTTGTTTTTTAATTTGTGTTGACAAGCTGCCAGGCGCTGTGTCAGGCTCTGCCAGGTCTTTTCAGCTAAGAGATAAATCAGAAGCATTTCTTTTCTCAAAGAGTATTTATTACATTGGTATTCATTTAAATTTTATACTCAACATTTGAACGATTTATATGTACAATGTAATTGTAGAAAATCCAGTCATTCTGTTGTACATCTTAATTGTATTGGACTCATATTGTTTCAAATACTGCGAATTGGGCTTAGTTTAATTGTAACATTGTTTTCAAGTGACCCTGTGAAAGAGTTAAATGTTTAGCAGAAATATTTCATTTGCTAACACAATTTAAGTTGTAAAACATTCTTGTTTATCACATTTTAGCATTAGTTGTCTACTTAAATTTTTGGTGGTTTGAATGGTGTCTTGCTTCAGAAATACTACGTCAGAGGTGTGTCTGTGTATGTACAATTAGTTTGAAGTAAATGTTGCCTTCCAATACTAAAGTACTGATTTGGAACATATTCTGTAAATTTTGACAAACTGAGTAGTGGCGTTTAGTTGAAATTTTCATTTTAAGTTATGAAAACGGCACTTCGGTGTCTGTTCTTTTCAGAGAAACACGAATACTGTGTTGTACCTGTTAACAAGGAAAATTGCATATTGTTTAGAAATATTTAGCTCTACCTTATTTCTCACCATATTTTTTGCTCACAGCTATTTATAGAATGCTATTCTGAAAGGAGTGTGGAAAAGTTGACCCTGGAAGACTTTATGCAATTTGTGGATTGTCATTAGGACCTTTTAAGAAAACAGTCTTTGAAAAGGTCCTTTTTTTTAGTTGGAAGGAAGAACTTTGTAGTTTAGATTGATTCCTATTTTAATCTCTTCTGATCATAAATCTGATTTGGTTTATCAGATTGGCACATAGGTTTCTATTAAACAGTATACATTTTGGTCTCTTGCAGTCTCCATTGCTTCTACTCTTCATCTTTTAAATCTGCTTGATTCTTGCTCTGTTTATATTTTCCCAGTTATTTCTTGTACACAGAACTTAGGTCAGTGATAGTGTTATGGAAGAGAGAGGAAGCCTTTTTGGTACAACATTTAGATTGAGAGAAATACATTTTTATTTAAATTGTCTCCTAAGGCAGTAGTGAACTGATGAATAGTAATGGAAGTATGGCTTCCCTTAAGTAGCCCTGGAATATGCTGGTAGGAATCACAAATCAAAATAATTCTAGAAATTCTTGATGTGGCTACAGATGTCCCATTTGCTTACTTTTCTACTTCAGTAATGATTTCACCACAAGACTACACTTCTCTTTTTGAACCCTCCGTCTTTCATAATTTGTCTCTATGGCCTGGTTGGTGCGCTTTAAAGCAAAACCTTACTTAACAGCCAAAATTCACAGCTGTAACTTTAAGTTGACTGGTGAAGCCCAGGTCACTTGCATTCTAACTCTTATTATTTTACTTAAATGCCATCGTTTAATAAGAAAGCCAGAGTATTCATTTTTATTACCCTACTTTCTGTCTTCTGTGTATAAAGGCAAACTTCAGTGTTTTACATTGAGTAATTATTAGGAGAATAATTGAAATCTGATGCTAATTTCTGTTTTGAGAAGTAAATTGCACCCTTCATATCTAACCATTGTCTTTTTTACCTTTGCTGTTTTATCAAAAGTGGTTTTAATATTTATTTGTGTTGGTACACTTGCATCAATTGCACAGCCTCACTCTTTTATCTTTTTTTTTTTTTCCTATTCTTTTAGGGTGAAGGGGGTGGTCTCAAATTGAATGTGAGTCACTTTCAAATTCATACTCCCCGACATCACTGGGAAAATTTTTCTTACAAGGTTATAATGGAATGTCATGGTAGACTTTAAAAAAGCATGAGTCTCCACCACTAAGTAAATTGAACACCATTCGGTAAATTAAACCATAGCAAGCTTCAATTTAAAGATGCTAGTAACAACATATATTTAGTTTTATAATAAATATGCATTCATTATGTTAAAAGATTTAAAAATATTTATGTGGCTTTATTTTATTTTTTCACATTAACAAATTTAAAAGTAAAAAATCCCCTAAAGGTCAAGTTGGTCTTGTGTTAAAAGTTAGTGTCAACAGAGCTGTCTTTTATCATTGTTACTTTCTCTTTTTAGAAGGTTGGATGGCTACCAGCAGAAAATGACTTTTATGTGTATCCTAATTAGATAAATCTATCCTTTGCTCACTGGATGCAGTGAGGTTTGTGTAATTGAGATTAGTAATTGAAGAATGGCCTTGCTGGGTCAAGCTCAAGCTTAATCTAATGAAGTATATAAAAAAGCCCTGGAACCAGCAGTGCCTCCACAAAGTATGTACTGGGGGAGAGCATCCTCCCCAGTGTCAGTCGTAGAATAGATATTGACCCAGCTTTTCCTAGAAACTCTGTTCATTAGTTTGGTTAGTCAAGTTTATGATGCATTTGTTTCTTATATTAATTCCAAGTCTTTTGAGTTCTCTAAGATGAGGTTGTAAAGAACACACTCTTAGTATTTTTGTTGGTCATGGTCTAGTCTCATCTCTCTCTCCAATTCATGTGATCATTTTAATCTTCTCTTTCTTTAGTTCTGTTGCCTCTTTTTTGAGCTGCAGCAATTGAAACATTATAATATGCCAAATTTAAATGTAGTTGTGTTTAAGGTCTCAAGAGTACACAGTAAGTTAAGGGCAGTATTCAGAACTAATGGTTTTTGACTATGATGACATCTAAGAATGCACCATCTGTGTCATATCTGAGTTTCACTTAGTACATCTAAGATTAGTCAGCTGATACGCATAAAGGAACTTGTATTTGCTTGTGCTAAAATTTGATTATCACTTTTTGCTTGCAGTCTTAATCTTTCTCAGTTGACTTGGTTCTTGACTAGTAGATATCATTTGAAAATTTAAAGATTTTCTTTTTGCATTCCTTTCTTCCCCTGTAAAGACTTAAATGGTTTAAAGGAAAGCCATTCCTTTCTCTCTCTAGAAGAGTGCCCACAATCCCTGTTCTTTGTCCGATAATAAAGCATTCTCCCATTCTAATTTTTATTAATAGTCTTTGCATAGAAATTTATTCAAGATTTTTTAATGGTAGATTTCATCCAGTTAACACTACCTGTTGCTTATTTATACTCAAATTGCTCATAAAATTGTCATAAACAATTGCCACTTGTGAAAGAATAACATTTTGGGCAATTTGGTTAGTTAAGGATTTTGTTTAAATTTGTATTGTGAAAGCCCTAAATTTCTCTCAAACATAGGAATCTAGATAAAGTTAAATGTAACCCCCCCCCCCCCCGCCCCAAAAGGACAGGGAGGTTTTGTTTCCTTTCTTTTTGGCTATACTCACCAGTACCTCACATAAAGTTGATATTTGGCAATAGTTCGTCAATAGAATGTATCAAATCTTGTTGCTCATGGGTCTATTGAGTGAATTCTTCTACATTTTCCTCTATAGTCATCCTCCCCACATAGACACATTTTAAATGTTTTATTATTGAAAACTAACAGACACATGGTAAATGAAAACAGTAGAAAAAGGGGTATGATAAACCTCCCTCCCATCCGGGTGCCTAAGCCCCCTGCCCTACAGCATTTGCTGTGCACAGTTTCTGTGTGCCCTTTCAGAAATAGTTTTTGCTTGTGCAGGCATATATGTGTGTATTTTTTCCAGCACAGAAAAGGGTTTTTGTTTGTTTTTTTCACAGTTCTTAGATCCAGCACACAACAGCAATATTGAGAACATACAGAATTGGACTGGTCCTGGTTGGGGTTAGATGTGGCTGTTTCTGGAGAAGTAATTTTTAATATGGCACCAGAAAAGGATAGTATAGATTGACCCAGTGGATCTCAACCAGAGGCAGCTTTGCCAACCAAGGGACATTTAACAGTGTTTAGAGACATTTTTGGTTGTCCCAGATGGGAAAGGGGTATTACTGGCATCTGGTGGATAGAAGCTGGGGATGCTGCTAAACATCCTACGATGCATAGCATGTTCCTGCAAAACAAAAAGTTACCTGGTGCAAAATGTCAGTAGGGCTGAGGTTGAAGAAACCATGCGTTAACCTAAAGAGTTAAGAAGTGAGACTAAAAGCGGTGTTATCGTCACTAGATTAATTTTGAGTGTTTGGTGAATTTTATCTGTTCTAGTAAGAAATAGACTATTCATCTGTAATTCTTCAAGGACCATAAGGACAAAGATCACATTTGCAATCTTTTTCTAATTGGGGGCTTTAGGGAAACGTTTCGATATTTCTAAAATTTAAAGTTTAAATTTAGCTTGTTAATGTTGCTTTTCTGTTAAGTACTAATGTGTTTTTTAGCCTCTTATTTGAGCTTGTTATGAATCTTATCATATTAGAAGATATTTTAGTAGTTTGGCTTCTAATTTTGTTTATGGTGGGTTTTGACATAAATTTTTTTGTTACTCAAATCTACCAGCCTTTAATTTTGCTTTATTTCATTACCTTTATGTTTATCTGGAGATAAATGTCTACCTATATTTATTTACTGATTTCATGGGAAGAGATTCTTGGGTTTTGGCATTTGTTTTTCCTTGTTAGGTTTATTTTGGTATGTGGTTCCTAAACATTTACTTAAGGTTGATATTCTCTTTCTTACCCCAGATAAGGAAGAAAAGAATCATAAAGGTTAAACACTTTGTCTGAAGTCACACAGCAGCAGAGTGACAAAAGCTAAAAATTGCACCCAGATCTAGACTCCATTGTTCATGCAGTTATCACTATTTCTGCCTCAAGTATCTGTTATTAGGAATCTTTTCATAGCCCTGAAAATTTTCACTAAAAGCAGTTGATGTGTAAAGCTTTTGTGATGTGCCAGTTGTGATTCACCAACGCTCGGCATGAGAATTATCAGGATGCTCCTCTAAAATATGCTTTAGTGGGCTGTACCTTAGATCTATGTAATCAGAATATTTGTGGTGGGACCTGGGATCCTCTACCTTAACAAGCTTCCCAGGTGATACTGATGCCTGCTAAAGTTGAAGACTGTTCGTTTAAATTTTGATGTTTCCCCTGTGTCTCATAATGTTATACAGTCAGCCCTCCATGTCTGTGGGTTCTGCATCTGTGGATTCAACCAACTGCAGATCAAAAATATTTGGGAAAAAATTCATTTACAAAAAGCAAAACTTTTATTTACCCCACACCAGCAACTATTTACATAGCATTTGCATTGTATTAGGTATTGTAAGTGATCTAGAGATGACTTAAAGTGTAAGGAAGGATGTGCGTAGGATATATGCTATTACTACGTCATTTTATATAAGAGACTTGAGTATCCATGGATTTCGGTCAATGTGGAGGGGTCCTAGAACCAATCCCCCGCCTGTGGCTACTGAGAGATGACTGTACAATGGCCGTTTTATAGAAGTTAAATCAGCATGTTTCATTCCTTTACCTGCTAAAGTAAAATGTCTTTGAAATCTGAGTGGTTGTTTATATTATAGCGCACTTATGCTTCTGCTTTTTAATTTAATAAAGCAATTAGTCGAAGAATAATCTTATGTTCAAAATCCATTAATGCTACTAGGAAATACTGTAGGGCTGTCCAGTAGAACTTTTTGCGATAATGGATGTATTCTGTATCTTTTATGTTCAAAATGATATGTACTGACCAAACACATTTCCTGGATTGTAAATTTGAGATTATTAGATGATTTCTAAATTCCTTTTCAACTAAAAATTGTGTGGATGAAAATTTATTAAGATCCCACTCTGTAGGGCTTCCCTGGTGGCACAGTGGTTAAGAATCTGCCTGCCAATGCAGGGGACACGGGTTCGAGCCCTGGTCCGGGAAGATACCACGTGCTGGAGAGCAACTAAGCCCGTGCGCCACAACTACTGAGGCTGCACTCTATAGCCCGTGAGTCACAACTGCTGAGCCCGCATGCCACAACAACTAGAGCCCATGCTCTGCAACAAGAGAAGCCACTGCAATGAGAAGCCCACACACTGCAACGAAGAGTAGCCCCCGCTCGCTGCAACTAGAGAAAGTCCGTGCGCAGCACCAAAGACCCAACGCAGCCAAAAATAAAGAAAATAAATTATTAAAAAAAAAAAAATCCCACTATGTAATAGGCATTTTACTATGGCAGCTGAAGTATTCTCCTCCTGAGGAAACAGATGCAATTACTAAGTTACTTGTCCAGAAAGTAGCCGTTATGTGATTGGCATTTGAACCTAGATCCCTAGCCTGATCGCATGCTGCAGTTCTCACTTGTGTCTAATATGTTTAAGAAATGTTCCTAATGTGTTTCAGAAATAGGGCACACTAAGTATTGATGCCAGTGATTTCTAAGGAGGAGATGAGTATACAAGTGAATAATGAAAATACTCTCAGATTTTGATTTGCTTTTCTCATTGGACGAAATCCAGTGAAGTCCTCTTTTGAGTTAGGCCCCAATTCCTCCTTCAGCCATACATCAGTCTTAGGATTTACGCATTGTGCATCCCTGTTTTTCCATGTGGTGCTTTCCCTTCACTTTGCATGTGATCCTGACCTGTGAGGTTGTGAGACGAGCTGAAGTTCCAACTCTTCATAAACCATTCCCCTAGATAACTCCACTCTTTCACTTCTGTTTGATTCTCTGACCTTATCCTTTGGGTCCTGTTCTATTTCATCTATTTGATATTCTTTAGTGCTGTAGTGTAACTGTGCATATATGAAATGAAGTGGGTTTTTTGTGTTTTTTGTTTGGTTGGTTGGTTGGTTGAGTTTTTTTTGGCCATGCCACGCGGCATGCAAGATCTTAATTCCCCGACCAGGGATTGAACCCGTGCCCCCCAACAGCGGAAGCGTGGAGGAAGTGGGTTTTGTTAATTGTTATAAAATGAAACACAAACATGTAAAACCACTAAATGTATAGCATAGTGAATTATTATAAGGTAAACAACTTTGTAACTACCACTCAAATCAAACAAGGGAACTTTGCTTACTACCCCAGAAGTGCCTTCATGTTGCTCCATCCCAATGTCAGCCCTTTCCTTTCCTCCACAAAGGGATAGAAAAACTCTCCTATCCTTTCCCATTATTAAAGATTTGATAGGTTTCTTAAATCTCTCAAGGTACAGGTTTCCCCTCTATCCTTTCTTTTACTTAAATTTTATCTGTTGAAGGACCTAGGACATTATACCTGTAGAGTTTCCACTGTCTGGGTTTTGCTAACTGTATATTCATGGTGCAGTTTATTATGTTCCCTTTGTTCCTGTATTCCCTGCAAATTGCCAGTTGGATCCAGAAATTTGATCAGACTCATGTTAGATTCTTTTGGCAGGCTACAGGTGATGTTATATTCTTTAATCAGCAGGCACCTAATGTCTGGTTGTCTTTTTGTGGTGTTAGCGCTGTCGATATTCAATGCCTAGATCCTTTTCTTCATTGTGATACTTTAATTCTGTCATTTCTTCTTCATTTATTAATTGGAATATTTGTATAGTGAAAGTTGTGATTCATCACTGTTTGGACATCCGGTGGTACAAGTTCATATAGGAAAGGCAGAATAAATACTTGATTGTTGCCCTATATTTACCCACCTTTGTTGAGATAAAATTCACATACCATATATTTCATCCTTTGAAGTGTACAATTCAGTGGTTTTTGCGTACGTTCACAAAGTTGTACATCAATTTTAGAAATCTGTATCACCCCAAGAAGAAATCCCACATCCTTTAGCCATCTCTTCCTCATTCTTCCAACCAGCCTATTCTGGACAGTCCCTATAAATGGAATCATTCAATGTGTGGTCCTTTATGACTGGCCTCTTTCACTTAGTACATAATGTTTTCAAGGTTCATCTGTGTTGTAGCATGTATCAGTACTTCATTTATTTTTCTTGCTAAACTACCATTAATACCACATTTTGTATATACATTTATTAGTTAGTGGACATTTGGGTTGTTTCTACTTTTTGGCTGTTATATTGCTGCTATGACATTTATGTATGTTTTTGTGTAGATACATGTTTTGGTTTCTCTTGAATATATACCCAGGAGTAGAATTGCTGGACCATCTAGTAACTCTGTCTGTACCC
Organism: Balaenoptera ricei; assembly: GCF_028023285.1. NCBI lineage: Eukaryota > Metazoa > Chordata > Mammalia > Artiodactyla > Balaenopteridae > Balaenoptera > Balaenoptera ricei. The sequence continues at coordinate 1,411,707 of NC_082645.1, read as the reverse complement.
ATATAGTCTGGGATAGTTTCCTCAGTATTCCAGGTTCATCTTGTACATTTTATGTCCACAGCTGAAATGGCCATTTCTTTAAGAAACCCTGCTTTTTCTTTTAGTAGAAAGTGGTATTTCAAGATATCAACCTGGACCCTGGAGATACTCATTGTTGCTAAGTTTGTCTTGTTTTTAGGCATCTTCAGTGAACAGAGCAAGGAAATACATAGTACAGTAAATATGTATTCGCTATACACGTCAACATATTAGGTAGCGATAGTTGTATTCTCAACACCTTGAGAATACACCTTCACATTACGCTCAGATGATTTCTTGAGCTTCTTCTTTTGCGGGTCTTTATCCTATACAAAAAGCCTAGGAAAATATCTCACGCTTTTCTGATAGCAGCACAATTTCATACTTCCCCAGTCTAAGCCCTATAATGGTCAACCATTATTAGCTCTACAAGATGGTTAATAACTCACCAAGTCTCTTTAACTGAGTCATAATGTATTTGTGAACAAGGCCTTATAGATGGACCTGCCAGTGGAAAGCACCAGAAAGTTCCTATAGTACCTTGACCCCTTTTTACTGAAAAAGTCTCTAAAATAAATCAAGAGTTCTCTGGTGATCTGAACTTACTTCACACTTCTTACTATTCATTTCTAGGACGGTCTGCAAGTCTGTACTTTGGGTTCATCCAAAACAAATTGAAAATCAGTTTCTCTCCACAGGTCTCAGACCACAGGAGACTTTAGAAAGCACAACCTGACTGCTGTTGCCAGAGTCTGGGCAGCCTTGGTGAACCTCTTATTATGTCCAATTCCCTATGTTATCTGGATGAAAGCTGAGACTTTGGCATATGGATATGTGCCCCCATTTCTGATTCAGAATTTCTTTAAGTTTGGGGGCCTCATCTTTTCGGTCTCTAGACCCATGGGATTGGGACTTATCGTTTACATTTATAGTTGGTTTTATGGTCAGCAGGACTGGTGACTGTCTAATTGTGTAGTGAGAGGCTCCACGTTTCAGACCCACTGGGTTCTTTGTATGATTGCATCAGCCATTGCTGGCTACGGCCCGCCCCTCAGAGCATTGCTGGCCTGGGTTGTTAGGCTCTGGTTTTAAGACACTGCTGTTAAAAGGCAAATATTCCTGAAACTGCTTATTAGATCATTTCTTAGGGAGTACCCGGTTATGCCATTGCCTTTGGAGTCCGATGAACGCGGATTCTCATTCTGGCA